>NC_064923.1:123528525-133528525 GCF_023897955.1 Schistocerca gregaria | reverse complement strand
CTATCAAAGGACATGGCTAACAGAAAGAATTTTTTTGCCTCCAACTGTTACAGCACTCGAGAAACAGAGCGTTTGTCTGGCATCAGGTCAAGACGGAGACGTCCGTCTGCGATTCTCCACAAGTGAACAGAACGAATCCCGATAGTCGTCGATGTGCTGGTCACCCCTCCCTCTGCCCCCCCCCCCCTTCCCGCTAGAGAACGATGGGCAAAGCGGGCCCCAGCGACGGCCATCGACAAAGACAAGGAATCGCATACTCTACTTCCTGCGTCTACTGGTTGCCTGATATAACAACAGCGATATCTCCCTCTCTGTAATAGTCTATATTTGGGTTGTAATAAAGGTTTTACGGTGATAGTAAGTTCACTTCACCAACTGACCTGCACTGTAATCCGAGAGAGAATTAACCACATTTTTACCCTTTAAAAAGTATCGAAAACTAGGTAGTTAGAGGTATAGCATCCATTAGGTCCCACTTCGAAAGATTCGTCCATCTTTCAGTTTGAAGAAGTTCCATTACTCTCCACCTCAGGACGTAATACCTACCATCCTTAGTATGAATAAGTTACCTACAGATAACAAATGATCGTATCCTTTTCCTATTTCACTTGGAGTACATCGACATTTTGCAGTAATGAATTGAGTCAGACTGGCATTCTCGTTCCACTCGCAGTCGGTAAACCGCGCTGTAACACTTTTCAGTGAATTTTAGATCGATCATTACCCATGTAATCGACTGTCGTTTGTGGAGCACTCCCTAAACATCGAATTCGTCTGAACTGAATGCCAAATATGCACCTTCAATTTATGAGAGTTGTGCTGCTTTGGTTGGGAGCTAATTTCCGCAAAACGGTAGTTATGGCATTGGAATGAGGATACAGTGCAAGTTTCGTTCGGTGTCCATATCGTGTTGTTGGTATTACAAAAAGAAATGTTAAATGTGTGTGAAATCTTACGGGACTTAACTGCTAAGGTCATCAGTCCCTAAGCTTACACACTACTTAACCTAAATTATCCTAAGGACAAACACACCCATGCACGAGGGAGGACTCTAACCTCCGCCGGGACCAGCCGCACGGTCTATGACTGCAGCCTCCCAGATCGCTAGGCTAATCCCGCTCGGCTGTTGGTGTTAGACATGCACATTGCAATGCATGATAGTGATGGTTTCAGATTGGTAAATGTTTACCCCTCTACCTATAAGCTTAAAAGTGATGACCAAATGCAGAGTGCCGTGTTGATGCATGCTCTGCAATGGTAGGAAATTCTTCTGGTAAAGCATTCCATTCCTCCCCGAAGATTCACAAGTGATGGTGCACTGTATACTGCCTTTGCTTGACGATTTTACGTCGTGCTGAATGTCCTGTCATAACAAGACTTTCTCTTCGTGCAGTTATTCACTGCAATTTCTGAAAGATGCGCAGAGCCATAGTAATGTCGATATTGAGGTTTTGCCTTCCGATACCATAGCACAGAACGTTCCTGGATACATAATGCACTTCCAGGTCTCGCCATCGCTACTCTGATTCATCTGAGAAGTGCACATGATCCTAGTATCTGCGCTCTTGCCCTCTTTTCAAACAGCTTAGCTGTCGGCAGAACACTATAAAAAATGATCAGAACCCCCCACCATCAAGCTGTCCTGTGATATTGCGCCCTGTTAAATGAATTTGCAGTATGGAGTAGGGCTCTTGCACAATGTACGGGTCACCCCCTTTGGATGGTAGTGCCTGCAGTTTGTAAACGCTCCGCATTAATGTGAACAGCAGAAACCTCCAAGTCCTTCTTCCTGTTGCCGGCCGAGTGGCCGAGCTGTTCTAGGCACTGGAGTCTGGACCCGCGCGACCGCTACGGTCGCAGGTTCGAATCCTGTCTCGGGCATGGATGTGTGTGATGTCCTTAGGTTAGTTAGATTTCAGTAGTCCTATGTTATAGGGGATCGATGACCTCAGATGTTAAGTTCCATAGTGCTCAGAGCCATTTGAAACATTTGCAACCCCACTAAACGTGATCTACCCCCCCCCCCCCCCCTACCTTCGAAGAGTAGCGCTGAACACAAGTTTTGCTCTGCGGTGCAATGTGGGACCACTTGGGACCGTTCAAAACGTGATCCTAAGAACCAAAGGGTTCTAAGGATTTTTCAGTGCTGCTTTGGCGTGATTACGGTGGAGTGTGAAATTGACACATGTGTGAATGAAACAGCGAGTGGTCCCTCTAGCAGAGGTAGCTGGATGTGGAGGACGGCTTTTATCTGATTAGTCTCCATTTTCACTGTTATTCTAATGGTTCATTGTTGTGCCTAATGGAGGATTTGGAACTGGAAGGCCGACTCCATTAAGCACTGGTCGCAGCGAACTTAGTATATGTGGATTCTGTATGATTCTGTTGTTTTTATTGTTGAATCCTATATTGGGCGGAGGCACCAAGCAGAAGTAGCAATCTGTTACGTGGCTTATGGGCTCCTGCCAAATAGCCTGCGACTGAAAAACGCTTCTAAAAATTTTTCCTTTCAACCATGCATTTAGAACCGATGAACATGTACAGTAAATATGAGGACCGCATGCTTTCGATTGGTTCCCTACAAGACACCCAAAATATTGGAAATAAGCTTTTCTCGCTCCTTGTTATAATGTTCGCTTTTTTGTCCAAAAATTTCATCTCCGCATATGTAGCAATAATTTTTGGGGTTATTATCACATCTGCAGGGAATAACAGCAGTTTTGATTCCACATAGTAATTCTCAAACTCACGTAAAAGTAACAATACGCAGTGGAGCGCTCCGGAAGGCGAGCAATCTCCTACTGTGTTAAGCTGGACACAAAACAGTGACGTAATGTCATGCGATGCACATGTTCACCAACCGATATATCTGAGGGTGTGGTCAAGGTCGCCTCCTCACCGTACGATGTGCGTATCTTCATAACTGTGTGAAACACAGCATTCACGTGCGGTTTCAGTGGCATTCCTTGTTACAAAAAAATTCGAGAGCTAAAACACAGAAATAAGGACGTGATAAAATTCATATAACACGAAAACTGGAGCTAGAAAAACACAATTATTTTGTTTTCGCTTTCGAATTCAGAGTAGCAAAATCTGTAACGATTGGGTATTTTTCTTTGTCTTGATTATTTTTTATTTTCTGCAGGTGAAAACACTTTTAAGTTATTTTCTTGAATGTTATAAAAGAAAACACGTAGGTGCTGCAGACACGTAGGTGTCGCGGAATCCTACAGCAGAGGTTTCCAATCTTTTCTTCTGTCTGAACATTTTGATAATACCAGTGCTTTGTCGGAAAGCATTGTTTATTCTGTAGGCTGATAAAATTTTTAAAAAATGAGGGAAAACCTTGTTTTACTCAGTCATGATGACCTCGTCGTTGGCAGGACGCTCAAAATTGCAAGGTGCCGGGATTTCGGACACCTTACATGCCGGGTGCCTAAGTTTTACGTGTCGTTTATAGTGTTGCAAGACACTGTTTTTGTAACATTGGATCGGTTTTTGTGTGAATATTTCACTTGTTTGAGATTTAAAACACATGGCATCGAGAATTGGGATATTTTAGGAATATTAATGGCAGCTACGCTTCTGAAGTCTAAACCCTTGGTGACCAATTGCACGTTTCCTTACAGGTCGGGTCAAACTGCGTTATGCGTGCTAAGTGGAATCGTGCACAAAATGCAAACATAACGTTCACTTATTGCCAACCAGAGGCGTGTTTAGAAAATGCAGCGCTAGCTTGGACATTAGAGTGACGTCGTACGAAATGCACAACATCCTACGATTAATACCATGGCTTTCTAGCAGAAGAAATGTCTTTCTATTCAACCACATCCTTGTACTGGAGACGTCTTTTTAATGATTACCACCACAATTGACGAAACATACCCTGGCACACATGTCCCTATTTCGAAACGAGCTGCCCTACTTTGAAATTTTTGGAGCCTATTTACTAAGAATCTCATCAGTCTCTCTGTGTCCTGCGCCTGTTTCTAAGTCTTTGAACCGCCCCCCCCCCCCCCCCCTGCAACGTTGTCTATGTGGTCGTCACAATTTAATTACCACGCTGACCAGAAGTCAGGGAGCACTAAGTCTAAAACCTTATGTATCTCATGGAGGAATAGAGCGAGCTGAGTTAATGCTACTGGACCGTGTATTAACCACTCGGTAGGAATGAGAGCATGTTGTCATAGACCCGCCGATCGCGTAAATGGTGTAAAACCAACGTTTAATGATGCTGCCTCCCACAACAGAAGACAGTAGAAGAATTTGGAACGCTTCGCAACACACACAAAACAGGAAGAAGAAAATGGTTGAAATGGCTCTGAGCACTATGGGACTTAACGTCTGAGGTCATCAGTCCCCTAGAATTTAGAACTACTTAAACGTAACTAACCTAAGGACATCATGCACATCCATGCCCGAGGCACGATTCGAACCTGCGACCGTAGCAGCAGCGCGGTTCCGGATTGAAGCGCCTAGAACCGCTCTGCCACCTCGGCCGGTTTGGGGTTGCTAGTCCACGATGTTCTTAGAGAAGGGTTATAGCGCCATGGAGGTGTCAGCAGTATCAAAGATTGTCCGAAGCGTCTTCCTGTTGTTTGTGGCACTGCAAATTGTCATTTTCGACTGCGAAATGTATGGGAATCGACGTCCCAAGGAAATTGTGGTTTCATTGACATCATTTATGCCACACCATTCCTTTTCGAGTCGATTTTGAGCGGCAGTGTGCCTGAAATATTTCCCTTGGCCACACATAAGAAAACCGCGTGATTTCAAGACTGGGAGTTGCAGTTCTTACCTCCGTCGCAGGGGCGTCAAAAGAAGGGGTGAAATGTGGGTCAGACGGGGTGTGACGATCTTACCATCGTGTGACACGTCCACGGCGGTGTTGTGCAAATTTGTTGTGGAATTTGGTGCCAATGGCACTTTATTAAGCTTTCGCACCACTGCACCGAAAGCTTGTAGGAACCTTTGAGCCAAATTTCAAAGTTGTGACGAGGAATGCCAGACAATTACAGTGTATCTGTTGCGGAGTGTGGTTTGAAAGCCATATTACACTACTGGCCATTAAAATTGCTACACAGCGAAGATGACGGGCTACAGACGCGAAATTTAATCGATAGAAAGAAAATGCTGTCATATGCAAATGATTAGTTTTTCAGAGCATTCGCACAAGGTTGGTGCCGGTGGCGACACCTAAAACGTGCTGACATGAAGAAAGTTTCCAACCGATTTCTCATACACAAAAAGCAGTTGACCGGTATTGCCTGGCGAATGCCTCGTGTAATAGGAGTACCATCACGTTTCCGCCTTTGATAAAGGTCGGATTGTAGCCTACCGCGATTGCGATTTATCGTGTCGCGACATTGCTGTTCGCGTTGGTCGAGATCCAGTGACTGTTAGCAGAACATGGAATCGGTGAGTTCAGGTGGGTAATACGGAACGCCGTGCTGGATCCCAAACGCTTCGTATCACTAGCAGTCGAGATTACAGGCATATTATCCGCATGTCTGTAACAGATCGTGCAACCACGTCTCGATCCCTGAATCAACAGATGGGGACGTTTGCAAGACAACAACCATCTGCACGAACAGTTCGACGACGTCTGCAGCAGCATGGACTATCAGATCAGAGACCATGGCTGCGGTTACCCTTGACGCTGCATCACAGACAGGAGCGCCTGCGATTGTGTACTCAACGGCGAACCTGGGTGCACGAATGGCAAAACGTCATTTTTTTCGGATGAATCCACTATCTGTTCCAGTATCATGATGTTGGCATCCGTGTTTGCCGACATCGCGGTGAACGCACATTGGAAGCGTGTATTCGTCATCGCCATACTGGCGTATCACCCGGCCACTGGTTACACGTCTCGATCACCTCTTGTTCACATTGACGGCACTTTGAACAGTGGACGTTACATTTCAAATGTGTTACGGCCCGTGGCTGTACTCTTCATTCGATCCCTGTGAAACCCTACATTTCAGTAGGATAATGCACGACCGCATGTTGCAGGTCCTGTACGGGCCTTTCTGGATGCAGAAAATGTTCGACTGCTGCCCTGGCCAGCACATTCTCCAGATTTCTCACCAAGTGAAAACGTCTGGTGAATGGTGGCCGAGCAACTGGCTCGTCACAATACGCCAGTCACTACTCTGGATGAATTGTGGTATCGTGTTGAAGCTGCTTGGGCGGCTGTACCTGTACACGCCATCCAAGCTCTGTTTGACTCAATGCCCAGGCGTAAGAAAACCCTTATTACGGCCAGAGGTGGTTGTTCTGGGTACTGATTTCTCAGGTTCTATGCACCCAAATTGCGTGAAAATGTAATGACATTTCAGTTCTAGTATAATTGTCCAATGAATACCCGTTTATAATCCACATTTCTTCTTGGTGTAGCAATTTTAATGGCCAGTAGTGTATTACGAAATGGCATTTTGCTTCCTTCCATCCCCGTGGCATTTGCAGCCTTAGCAAAGGAAAGCATCAACGTGATAAGTGATATTTTACAAAGCATCGACTATGATAAACATCAGTGGATGATATGTGCTGATTTAAACCAGGCCATCCTACCTTCTTCCAGCTCGTAAGTAAGCTTTTAAATAAATCAACTTAATGATCGCGTTTATAGTCTCGTCAGTAGAGGTTGGCAGCGTTAGAGAAAGGAGCTTCGAAATCAGTCAGGAAGTGGGAACACTGAACGGGAAACGAAGCGGAGAGCTCGTTGTGGCGAGAGGAAGAAGCGGGCGAACAGCGTGTAGGCGATAAAGCAAACAGCAGTAGGCGCCAGACAATGCTCCCGCAGCCCCGCGCCCGCATCCCATCGCATTAGACGGTGATCTGGCGGCCGCTCTGTGCCACTGTGCTGCTTGGTGCAGGACGCTGGAGCGGTGCGGCGGTGCAAACACAAAGGGCGGCGGCGTTGCGGTCACCACGCAATCGGCCGGCTGCTGCGCGCGTGACAATTCAGGGCGCCGGGAGATTGTTGGGCCAGCCCGGCCGTCCCCAGCTGAGCACACCGCCTGATTGCGTCACGCGGCGACCTGATGGAGTCGGCGGCGCCTGCTCTCGCCCACCCTCCTTACCTTTATACAGAGAGCAACCGACCACAGCTTCCTAGACGGCAGTGACCATTATATACATCATGAAAACCTTAAAATATGCATGCAATTGTGCATGAAAAATGCTTAAAAATGCATCTGGAGTGCCAAAATACAAACGATCAAATAAAATAAAAACATGGTAGTTGTTGTGGTTGGCAGGAGAGCCAACACCGTTTTACTAAAGGAGGCCGAAATGCACGCGTTTTAGCTCACGCAGGCTGGCGTGAGGTCTGGAACATGACAAGGAAATTAGAATTTAGAAACACGGACGTAGCTGGTGGAATACTTAACTTTAATCAATTAATGACGAACGTCTGTCTTGACGGTACATGATTCACAATATCAATAGTAACTGAACATGCCGCCTTGCTAGGTCGTACCAAATAACGTAGCTGAAGGCTATGCTAAACTATCGTCTCAGCAAATGAGAGCGTAGTCAGTGAACCATCGCTAACCAAGTCAGCTGTACAACTGGGGCGAGTGCTAGGAAGTCTCTCTAGACCTGCCGTGTGGCGGCGCTCGGTCTGCAATCACTGATAGTGGTGACACGCGGGTCCGACGTATACTACCGGACCGCGACCGATTTAAAGGCTGCCACGTAGCAAGTGTGGTGTCTGGCGGTGAAACCACAAGATTAAATCTCTTATATAGGAAAACACCCACGAAATTTAAGCAACGTGTACGTACAACTAAGAAAATACAGCAAAAGCTAAGTACTGGATGATCAAAACGTCAGTATAAATTTGAAAACCGAATAAATCACGGTTAATGTAGATAGAGAGGTACAAATTGACACACATGCTTGGAATGACATGGGGTTTTATTAGAACCAAAAACATACAAACGTTCAAAAAGTGTCCGACAGATGGCGCTTTGCATCAGAATAGCAATAATTAGCAAAACAAAGTAAGAAAAAGCAAAGATGATGTTCTTTACAGGAAATTCTCAATATGTTCACCATCATTCCTCAACAATAGCTGTAGTCGAGGAATAATATTGTGGACAGCACTGTAAAGCATGTCCGGAAGTATCGTGAGGCGTTGGCGTCGGATGCTGTCTTTCAACAGCCTTAGAAATGTCGGTCGATCACGATACACTTGCGACTTCAGGTAACCCCAAAGGCAATAATCACACGGACTGAGGATCTGTCAGGCCAAGGATGGCGAAAGTGGCGGCTGAGCACACTATCATCACCAAATGACGCGCGCAAGAGATCTTTCACGCGTCTAACAATAAAACCCCATGTCATTCCAAACATGTGTGTCAATTATTAGCTCTCTATCTACATTATTCCGTGATTTATTAAGTTTTCAAATTTATTTTGACTTTTTGATCACCCGGTCTCAAAGTTGAGCCTGTGTACATCAGTTACGAGCAAGAGTGGTGGCCACACGAAAAATCGGTGCATTTAGAACGCTGATATCACTTACTGAATACTTTCTGGAAGAGGCTAGGAAGGGGACCTTCCTGAAATTATTTTCTAAACATCTGCTAAATGGGGATGCATACCGTGTTTTAAGAATTGTCCCTTCTTTGCTATTGTTGTCGGTAACAAGTAGATGCGATGCGAGTGAGTCGCATCGAAGCAGTCGATGTGTATAGGACCAACTTCGAGATATATCGCACGCAGTTGACACGCTCAAACACTCAGTAATATTTTATTTAAAAAATGACATACAGTTAAACCCCTCTAACCCGTCACCTTCAGGACTGGGACCATGGTCGGAACGAGAAAAATTTATTGCAAAAAAATATAAAAAGACATTTAGTACAAAAAATTAAACGATTTAAGAACTAAAAGATGTCTACAGTAATATGAAAAGATATTTGTTACACAGTGTTAAACAGTATATTAACTAAAAAACGTCTACACACACTATAATATGTATTGGTTTTAAAAGGAAAAACGACTAACAAATTACAGTATTGTACTGTACGTAACAACGTATAAACGATATATACTGAAAACTAAAAAAATGTTTATAGCACTGTATATAAAAAGGAATTTTTTACAAAGAAATAAACTACTGTATGTATAAACTAAGAAATGATTATACTGTATGCATTGTTTTTCCAGTAAAAACGAAAACAAATTACTTGGAAAAAAAGTCAAGGATACATTTTTAACGAGTTTTCCAAGGATCTATCCAGCCTTCACTGGCAGCAAATTTACTTTCGGCTTCCAGTTTTTTGTGCAAAACTATCTCTTTTTCTTTGAGAACTGGCCCGGATATTGGAGTTCCTTTCCTTCTTTCTTGACAAAACCACATCCACAATGCGTTATCAAGCAGTTCAAGTTTAGTCTTTTTTAATGTTTTGCGTCTCTTCAGAGTGTTTCCCCCATCAATCGTAACTGTATAGGAGTCAATGTCTTTCCGATTCTTCCTTCAATGCCTAATTGTCGTAACATCTACATTCGGTTTCTTTGCAATTTTTGGGAGCAAATCTCCTTCGTCCAGTTTTTGTAGCGCTGCTAATTTTTCATTTAGTGAAAGAGTTACGTGTTTACGTTCGAATCCAGACATGTTGAAAAAC
Source organism: Schistocerca gregaria (assembly GCF_023897955.1). NCBI lineage: Eukaryota > Metazoa > Arthropoda > Insecta > Orthoptera > Acrididae > Schistocerca > Schistocerca gregaria. The sequence goes on along the minus strand of NC_064923.1, from coordinate 133,518,887 downwards.
AGACAACTGTACATAAAGTGAATCTACAGTAATAAGTGCGGTAGAGAACACGGAATAAAGCTAACAACGAAGTTTTTTAATCCCAACAAAGGATAAAACTGCACAATAACGTACAGAATAACGAATGCACAGCGATAGACCCCGCAACAATGGCCCGACAGGCGTCCAGTCAGTGACAAGTGGGCACAGGCTCGCGAGCCTCAGCATGGTCGGACTAGCCGAAGTGACGGACCATCCAAGGTAGGATTAGGGGGTTCTACTGTACAATCATGATTTTTTTTTGAACAGAATTAACGTTTATTTTAATTAATACTGCTGGACCAAAGCATCATTTAAAATTTCTTTTACATTGTTCTACAACTGTAGATAGAAACGACCAAGTACTGTTCCAAATGTTCGGTAGTGAGATTGAGTCTTCGATCACTCAAAACGTTTTTATAAGCAGAAAAGGACGCTTCCACATCATCTGAGGTAACTCGGTAGTATTTGAATTTGGGCGCTATGTTGGCACTTATTGGTTCTGGTAAAAGTTCACCCATGCCATTAATATAATTATCAATTTGGCACAAGGTTTCAAAGCCTGGGTCATTGTTTAAAGTGTTTTCTTTACGTTTTCTTGGGAATTCCTCCGGCAATGACGAGTGAACTAGAATAATTTTATTCATTAACTGAACAGATTCATTCAACGCCAAACCTTGAGTTTCAAACTTCTTTATACTTGAGGGTATGTGGGAAAAATGAGTGGTAATCAGAGCAATGTATTTTTTAATACCAGACTCATAAAAAGCTTCCTTGCACTGGCAAATTGCCAGAGCCTCTGCACTACCCCTCTAATGGCCTCGAAATGTTCATCGTAAAACACCACAGCTTCGACCCACTTACCCCAGCTAGTTACCACTGCTCTCCCTCGTCATAACTGGGTGTAGTGTGTCCTTCATAATCTTCATTGACTCGCAAGTCCGCGAAGTGGCGTCAACCAAAAAGGACTTTTAAAACGGCGGCCGAATTCCCCCCTGCCAACAAAGCCATACGATCGTTTCATTTTCTGTTCCTGTTCCTCTTCTGTAATGACTTTGGTAGGCAGTGGCAATTAGCGACTGCACGCAGTTCTAGGTCGCGGTCAATCTGAGAGACATCAAAACTAGATCGAGATAGAGACCGCCCGTGTAAATTTTTAAATACTGTGAACATAGGGCGCAAATATGCATCGTCACTAGGTTTTAGTTAAAATATGCAATAACCGGTGAAAATGAGCCAAATATACATATGTAATATACAAATGCATATAATCTGGGCTCTGCTTATTAGGTAGCGCGCAATTTGGGGAAGGTAGGAGCAGAGCGTTGATTCAAGCAAGACCTAAGTGGAGTGTATTTTATCCAATGTCCATACACTTACTAATATTATAAATGCGTGAGAAAGTAATTCTGTCTGTTACGCTTTCACGACTAAGCCGCTCAAACGATTTTCATAAAATTTGATATGGATACAGTCTGAACGCTGAGGAAGAACATAGGCTACTTTAGAAAGTGTTTAATATAACATATTCATTGATTAGAAGAATATTACGTGAAGTATGAAACAATAATTACTCTTCGAGAAAACTATTTACTGTGTCGACGAAAACAGGGTAACGCTCGGTTCACAACTGCCGCAAACGTGGGGTCATTTTGACGTCACACACAATATCCACAGGCGCATGATCGGTTATCGACTTTTGTTAGAACTCGATACGCGCCTCTCACTAGGTTTCATCCGCACGTAACGGAGATTAACAAAAACACGTCATTCTTGAAGTGATTTATTATAATTATTGTTATAATAAAATGTTGCGTAATGTTTTATCGACGATTAATGACTTCATATAAAAGTGCAGGTTTGGGAGTGAGTTTTTGTCGTCAATAATTTGCAAATTAAGGATTTAATCACACTTGTTTTCTAATTTGTAGTATGCCGTTTCATGTAACGGAGCACTGAAAATTTATCACAGCACTTCAACGTCATCATTAAATATCAACGATACAAGCCGTCAAGAGATAAAATATGATGTTAAAGACCAGAGTTGAACATCGAATGAGCAACGTCGTGGTTTATGGAGTCGAAAGTTGTTTGTTCGCATCCCATTACACGCAATGTTAGTCATGTTACCGTTGTAAGCGCGTTCTGTTACTTTCTTATGAATCTAATACAAGTCTGTTCTGCAATACTGGATATTATTTACATTCAGTCTGATCTGAGAACAAAGGATGAAATAAATGTTTAGCAGTTTGCGATTATGTGGTTAGGCAAGAATCTAAGAGAACAGCTTAAATTCAGTCTTCCTTCTCATAAATATTTGGCTCTTACTTTCCGAATATGTGCCGACTTCCGAGAGTATGATTAGGCAGGAACGTAAGAGGACAGTTTGAATTGTTGCGAGTGAAACGGGGAGCATTAACATTCATGTTTTTCCTTGTCACAAATGTTTCACTGTCTATTTACGAATATGTGGCATTTTCCGAGGGTGCGGTAAGGCAGGAACATAAGCTTTAATACCTGGGACTGAAACGAGCAGTAATAAAATTCATATTCTGCCTATTCACCAATATTTGGCTTTTTATTTCTGAATGTGTGGCGATTTCCGAGTGTGCGGTTAGGCTGCAACGTAAGAGTACAAAAAAATGGTTCACATGGCCCTGAGCACTATGGGACTTAACTTCTGTGGTCATCAGTCCCCTAGAACTTAGAACTACTTAAACCTAACTAACCTAAGGACACCACACACATCCATGCCCGATGCAGGATTCGAACCTGCGACCGTAGCGGTCACGCGGTTCCAGACTGAAGCGCCTGGAACCGCAATGCCACACCGGCCGGCCGTAAGACTACAGCTTTAAATGCGGCGTCTAAAACGAGGTGCAATAACATTTGTGTTTTTTCTTCTCACTAACATTTGTCTCTTTATTTCCGAACCAATAACGACTTCCGAATGTGTGCTTACACAGAAACCTAAGCGGACAGCTTAAATTGCTGCGAGTGAATCGAGGAGCAATTCTTCCTTGCCTCAGAGTCGACAGCCGATCACGTGTTCGCCAATATCGCTCGTCACGTCAAAATGACTTCACGCTTGCGGGAATTAAAGCAGCGTGGTAGAATATCTCTGCACCTGGATGACGGACGAAACCTTAGCCCCAGTCTGGTTCTCAAACTACGGTGCGTTTAGTTGTGACTTCGCACACCGCAACTTAGCAAATTACGCAGATCCCGTATACGGAAGCCTAACATGACCTATATCCGTCCTCCCTCATTGCGTGTGCAAATTCAAGACATGCTCACGGCCTGTAACAATAAGCTGGCAAACTACACCCCAGTTGCCAGCCGTCCTTCTGCGCTGTTTCAAAATGTTTTAGGGCCGAGGCTGCGTTGTGCAAGAGCAGAACTGGAGCATTTTGTTCTCAGATTTTAAAAGACGCCATCTTTCAACAGGCTATGATTAACGAGCAGTTTTCTAATCCAACTGAAAGCTGTGAAAGTCCACATTTTCCAAATCCGGACACACGAGTTTGCAGATTCCTTACTTAGAAGCCGCAGTATAGCGACCTTTGATGAGCCACCGACCATACCTCACAAATAAATCAATTGGCTTAGATCAGACACAGAAGCGAAGCTCACAAATGAGAAAGACGTAAGTTCATTTTCTCTCATTTTCGAGCATTATTCAACGGCGTGACCTAGATGAAGCGGCCGCACACGTACTCACGAGCGAAATGAGAAACTTGCTCTCACGTGAGGACAATGATGACCTCATCTCTGAAATTACGACAGAGGACATGACTGATGCACTAAGCTCGTCTGCTGTAAAAAATAAATCTCCAGGGCAGGAAGGGATGTCATTGGCCTTTTACGTACAATTATGGGATATGTCAGAGCCTATTTTAACTGAGGCGGCCAATGAGTTACTGCTTGGCGTACAGTGCTGGGCAGAATTTCTAGAGGGCATGATCGTCGTCATACCTAAGTCTATGGAGAGTGATCGGACTGAAAATCTGCGAACGATTGCACCACTGAATAGTGATTACGTTTGAGATTCAACGGTCTGTGCGACAGGGATGTCCCTTTCTATGTTTTGTAATTGCTCTCGATCTCTTTCTCCGTCGAATCGTGCACTGCGTACGCGGATGACGTCGGTATATTTCAACGCCATGAGACGGACGTCATTTTGGTTAAACCCCTCCTCAATATTTTCGCCCAGGCTACCGGTGCAGAACTAGTAGTAGTGTTAGTAGTAGTTCTGTATTCTGCCCTACGGCAGGTCTTGTCATGGGTTAAGCCTCTTCCACTTTTGTCCATAGCCAGTCTTTTCCTTTCTGAATATTTGCATCCTTTGATATTCTCCAGCATTTGACACCTTCTTTTTGCTCTTCCCCTTTTTCCCACCACCATTCCTTCTATTCCTTCCTTCAATAAACAGTCCCTTCTCAACCAATGTCCAATCCAGTTCCGTTTTCTTTTTCTGATGACTCTCAGCATGTTTCTTTCTTCTCCAACTGTTCTTAATAGATCTTCATTCCTTACTCGGTCTTCCTACTTCACTTTTTCCATTGTTCTCCATATCCACATCTCTAGTGCCTCCAATCTTCTTTCATCTTCCTTCCTCGACGTTCAGGTCTCTGCACCATATAGTGCAACGCTCCATATGTAACATTTGGCACGTCTTTTCCGCAGATCTTTGTTTAGTGGCCCAAAAAGTAATTTCAGTTCCCTCTTGAGTCCTTCTTCTGCCGTTGCAATTCTTTTCCTAATTTCTGTTGAGCAATACATATCAGTCATTATTACACTTCCCGAGTAATTTAAGTTATTCACTGGCTCTATTTCCTCTCCTCCTATGTTTATATGGCATTTTCTCCCCTTTCCTCCAATTAACATGCTTTTCATTTTCTTCTTGTTAATCTTCCATCGATATTCTTCTAATTTTGTGTTTAGATCATCTAACATTTGTTCCATCTCCGTTGCACTCTCTAACACCACAACCATGTCGTCTGCAAATCTTATACACTCCACTCGCCGACCCCCTATACATGCAGAACTGCAACTGGCAAAATCAGGTGCTTCTCCGAACGAGGCTGCGGACCCGTGGTACACGATAGTCGCCTCACAAAAGATAGTCGGCATGTCCCATAAAGACGGCCGCTTGTAACAGGCGCCATACCTCCACGACCAGTCACGTCAACAGGCAGTATACGAACAAGCTATCTAAAGCGTGGTACGGGGCACAAATCGTCAATGTCCCATTTCCACTGGCAAGAACGCTAAGCCAAGCAGCAAACTGATTGTTGTGGCGCGGTTGCCTGGACCGAGCCCACTTCTCGCGGAGCACTGGGTCTCATGAATGTCAGAAAGAAATGCGCTGCCTTGTTTGTCCACAGAACTGCAACGCTTATAGAGAACAGTTCTCACAAAGCGACAGCTGCCCTCGTTCGCACCTAGGGGCACCCTTCAAATTATGCTCCGACTGACGTCTCTAAAACACCACAAGCTCACTTTTCTCAAACATTTCTTCTTGTCTAGGAGTTACATGTCTCGACAGTTGGAGATCCCAAGACGGTGTCGGCATAGCTTCTGTATTATGAAATGACAGGTATGCCACTACCGAACATCTTAGTACTTAAAAATACCCGAAACAACTGGGAGATTATTTGGCAAAACGTTACTAACAACAGTCTGTTTCCGTCGGAAGTCCGTAGTGCGTAATATAAGATTATAACCAAAATTTTAACCGCTAATGAACGACACGCATCTATTAAGCTGATTGCATCACAAAAGTTCGACAACTGCGAGCAATCCGGTGCGCTCGGTCGTAGATTTACCTGCGGGACCACATTGCATGTGTCGGACGTATGCAGCAACTTGCTCTCGCTCATGAATAGAATCACTAAACGAGCTTTTCCTAAAGGGACAGCTATAACCGAAGATCAAACCTTTCCCATAAGCTAAGAGGAATGTCACAGTGTGGCTGCTCGGACACACCACCTACGCCATAATTGCTAAGAACATTGATGATCCAATAGGTTTCTTATCGTATTTATGGGAGCACCACCAAGCTCCCCGAAAGAGACCTTCACATCAGAAGTGTTTTCGACAATTTTTGCAGATCCCAATTGAACAGTAATTTTAGAAACCATTAGCTGCAGCGCGAAATGATCTTTAATCTTAATTGAGGCAAAACCGAACGGATTTAATGTAACTTGAAATAGTCCACAAAAAGTGAAACTAAGAAAAAAAAGAGGAACAAGAAAGAAGAAAAAAGAAAAGTAAAAAACGGAATAGTGCACTTACAGTTCTTACGAACGATTTTCATTTACTATCATGGCAGAATTATCATTTTCATAATTGTTATTTTCAACGCTTTTGATTTCGTTTCTCTCTTACTTTTGAGACTAAGACTTTCTTTTGTTATTTCGAGTGGGAATTTTGATTCCTTCGTGCACTCAGTAATTTTACAGGGTATATTTAATTTTTTTCCCCTTCCTTTCCTTCATAGAAGGTCAACTGCTTTGAGTTCAACGCAAAATTCTCTTACTTTAGTATTTTTAATGAGGAGACTTAAAATATTCCATTTACCCACACCTACCTTCCAAGAGAGGAACGTCGTTTTATGTCTAATATTAACGGTGATCTCACTTTGTTCCCATTATGGAGAAAATGGAGTGCTTTTTTTTATTTTCACACGAAAAATGTTACTTGTAGTGTCCCAGAATGTCTTACTACTGATTTTCACTACTATATATTTTGCCATTTGAACTTACTTTTCTTCACTGTAAGGATGGAACACCAGTTGCCTCCTTAAAGTGTGATTTTTCATCTCCTTCGAGCAGTCAGGCTGACGTTGTTTCTTTTCAGTTCACTGGAAGTCGTGTGTAAAGATAATCGTGAAAGGCCTTTTCTTTTATTTAAAGAAAAACACGTTCATGGGATAAGAGAGTGATTCGGTGACAAATACGGGGGAGGCATTGTGACCAGGCATCGGGATCCCCGACACCTGTCCTCTTTGTTTCCACGTGCCTCGTTCTGACTAGCTTCTTCCTGAAGAAAAATATAAAAGTATATAATTTTAAAAAAGTGTAAAAATATTTTGAAAAAAAAAAAACAATGAATAGGTGACAGCTGGAGGAGGAGGGGGGAAGGGAGTGGCCACCCCTCAAAATTCTTGACGCCGTCCTCCTTTGTCGCCAGCTGCCTAGCTAGCACTGACGCGCTTTGTAATACAGTATATATTTCCCACCTGGGTCAGTTTTTTCTGGATGTGTGCATTGTCCTCATCATCGTTCTATCATCAGCGATGTGCAAGTCACCACAGTGCGTCAAATAAAAAGACATGCATCGGTCTCCCAAACATCCCATCGGGATCAGACCAATAAAGCTTTGCGCACATTCCGTTTCTTGTTACGTTGCTCTGGGTAACACTAGAATACAATGCTTATTCAAATCTCAACTGTGTTTAATCCATGCCAATCCATACTTACATACTAATATTATAAAAGCGAAAATAACTCTGTTTCGTTTTCACGACTGCACTGCTGAACAGATATCCATGAAATCTGAACCCTGATGAAGAAGACTACTTTACAAAATGTACAGTACAAGATATTTATTGATTTGAATAACTTTACGCAAGTTTAGTAAAATTATGTACTCTTTAACATAGCTATTTACCATTTCACTTCTGAACTTTATCATATTTGTGAAAATGCTTTTACTTGTTGATACGTTTTAAGTAATACGATTCAACGTAATCAGTATAATGCATATTCAGTTCTCCACGTATTTAATCCATACTTCCGTACTAACACTAGCATTATGAATCGCGAAAGTATGCGCCCCCGACCGTCTCTTCCCCCCCCCCCTTCTAACCCTCTCCCACCCTCCTTCTCTCTCATCTCCATGCCTCTGGCAGATCCTGTGTTTTGCTCATCGCCATCAGTGTGTTACATCAGTTTTGTGTTTGGCGCTGTTCTCCTGTGCGTCCAGATCTGTGCTACAATTGTGTAGTGTAATTGTAGTACGTAGTGTTACTGTCAGTGATTATGTGCTACGCCATCCATCGATACTTTTATGCTGCAGCCATACTTCGCCTTGTGTTCTTTTAACGGTTCCAGTGTGAGGTTTCTAGTGCACAATAGTTTTTTAAGGTTTTTATCTCCATTTTACAGTGGCCCCCCTTTTGCCTGTTCTCTTCCATTATGTTCTGCCTTTTTTTATGTATTTTGTCCGCCATATTTCCTCCTTTGTAATTTGAAATGTCTTCTGTTGTATCATTATTGTCTTTTGGCTGAAGAGCAGAATGCTGTTGCCAGCCCGTCCCAGTTGGGGAATTGAAACACAAGAAAGGGAAAAAAATTGCGAAAGTAACTCAATCTGTTATGTTTTCACAACTCTACCGCTGAAACAATTCCGTTGGTATTTGGTATGGAGGTATGGTGAGCTCTGCGCATGACCATAGGCTGCTATAGAAAGTTTTATCTTTTTGAGTATTTTTTAAATTTTTTAAATAAGTTATACGTGAGTAGACGAAGCTGGCGCGATGGCCGGCGACTCTTCGTGCCTATAGATTATCCCGCGACGATTCAAATACAATGTTACGGTGCGCATTGTTTATGGTATTGAGCTCCTACACCACCTCGCATAGCTGGAGAGTTCTGGTGGACACACAAAAATAAAACTGAACAATAAGCTTATTTAAAGCTTTTACTATGAGCATCGCAAACGTAGGTCTCATTTAACGCATGGTTCTAAGCGATTTCAAGCTGCACAAGTTACTCGAATCCAGCAAACCCCAGAGCCATGTCAAGTCCGCAGGACTTGGATGCATAACGTCAAGCGGCCTTAAGAGCTACAGATACATTAGAACTATCACAAGCCCGTCCCGTTTTAGACGTTAAGCGTTACGCGTCACTTGAAGCTTTCAAGACCCTTGAAGAACCACAGCGATGTCGTCATTTAAGGCTGTATAACAAAGAGAGAGTCGTACCTTTAAATTTGAAACCTGGGAGGCTTTTGGTGAGGCTGAATTCGATTCCGATCTATTAACTGACTATGTTAGTTGTAAATTAGTAATCATATCGGGATGGATCAAAAGTGTAGGCACCATAACGCATTAAAATGGAAAGTAGAAACGGATGGTATGCGTTGCTCTGGTGGCTAAATCTCATATCCAGTACTAGGCGACCCAGAGAAACCCCTAAAAGCTTCTGCCGCGAATGTAGTGAACCGAGGTATTTTTAAATGTAATTAAAAAATATAACGCTTGTTTCCAAATTCGACATACAGCAAAATAATAGAAACACCTTCATTATGTACTTTCATACCAGTACTGCATACACTTTTTATACATACGTCTCTACACAGATGCCTCGTAAAATTAATAGCTTACTTACAATAACTCATCGTAACAAAACCACTGATACGCGAGAGAAGCAGCGAGTAGCAGCTAGCATATTACAAATGCGGAAGTCTCTGTGTTAATATGTTTTTTACTCCTTCACTCTGAAACGGCTCTACGAATTTGGCAGAAATTTGGAATAGAATTAATTTATACCCCGAATTAACGCCAACGGGCTTGCCGCAGTGGTAACACAGTTCCCGCCAAATCACCGAAGTTAAGCGCTGTCGGGCTGGGCTAGCACTTGGCTCAGGCTGAAAGTGGAAAGAAAACACTTTTCTATCGTACCTATTAACAGATGAAATTTCCGCATTTACTCATGTACATTGATAAGTCTGTTATCACGTGAGTGAATGAACCTCATAACTATTTCAAATCTGTCACTTCTCATTATATGTACCACTGTATTTCTCGTGTCCAACGCTAAATCCCAGTAACACCTTTTCTAGGTGGAGGACTGTAACCCAAGAGAGTTACAATTTATAAAAAATCTTTTTACCTTGTTATCTGTTAATTTGGGATCTGGGTAGTTCTTAATCATAGCAATTATTTTAACATTCCAAAACAGTTCAAAGCATTAAACCGGATACCAGCTTCTGTATTTACTATAATCACTCTCATGAAATATAGCGTTATCACTCTGCAGATCCTCTCTTCTCCGATCACTGATTGCAGATTTTAAAATGTGTAGCTTTTCTGTTTCATCTGAGTTTAAATTTTCTGCTTTATCACTGTGAGAGCGATCACTCTCATGTTCGCCATCTAACCTGTTTTTGTTGGCCAAAACCGCTTCTGTACAAGCATAAAGTGACCTTGGTCCAAGACTACCTACCTCACCACCCTCATCTTCCTCAACAGACACTTCACCTGCCTCCACATTAGCTTCAGAAGGCTCTATAAATATATCTGTTGCATCTTGTTCCTCCACAAGAACAGCCAGGGTGTCGTGCACAGACAGGCCGCTGAGAAAGAACGAATAACAATACCGACTGTTCTGCCTACCTTAACATATGTGCAAAACAATTAAAAACTGGATTTGGAACCATAGCAATGGATTGCCTTTCGCTGCTAACGTATACCAAAAATTTCAGCACATTTAACATTACAATCAAGCAAAAGTTTCAAAATATTGTTGTGATATATCGCGACTGAAAATAATATTTACTTTTTATTCCAAGATATAATCTATCTAGACAAGGTCTTCACTAACTGAAGCACAGACACTGTCCTCTTTTTGCTTTGTACTGGCAGTAACTCCTCTAAATATCAGCAATAGATTGTTCTTATCTGAGAGGCATACAACAATAAGCATTCCAAACGCATGCATTGTTGCCAACAAGAGAAAACAATGACAGAATGTTACATGGCTTACACGTTGCACTAGGCAGAAATGGGTTAAGTTGACGAATGAGATGTGAGCGACAAGTACTCTGTCGGCTCCTCTCGTCATCTCACATTTATAGGTAATGACACATACATGTGGATAATGAACTCCAGCATTAACATTTATTTATAAATGTTTAGCTGCGGCTAACGCCGCGGGGCGCAGTTAGACGTAGTATTTGCTCATGAGACCGCCAACACTAGTAGCCGAGTTCGCTGCTACAGGCACTTACTGTAATTGCACGGCCACAACATTGTGACCACCGACCTAGCAGCCGATATGTCTTCCTTTGGCATGGATAACAGTGGCAACGCGTCATGGCGTGGAAGCAGTGAGTGAGGCCTTAGTAGATCGCTGGACGGAGTTGGCACCACATCTACGTAAAAAAGTCACCTAATTCCCATAAATTGCGGGGAGGGGCCGATGAGCTCTGACGCCACCATTACTCAACATCGCAGGTGTGTTCGATCGGGTTCAGATCTGGTAAGTTGCCGGGCCAGCACATCTATTAGAGCTCTCCATTATTTATCACGAATCACTGCATCTCACTTCTGCCCTTGTGATATGGCGCATTATCTCGTTGAAAAATGCCACTGCCATCAGGAAACATGATCGTCGTGAAGGGGTGTACGTTTTCTGTAACCAGCGTACAATACCCCTTGGCTGTCATGTACCTTGCGCGAGCTCCACTGGACCCATAGAAGCCCACGTGAATGTTCACCAGGGCATAATGGAGCGGCCGCCAGCTTGTCTCCGTCTCGCAGTACAGGTATCAAGGAGCTTTTCGCCGGAAGACGATTCGCGCCTTCCCATCGGCATGATGAAGAAGGTTTTGGGATTCATCAGACCATGCAATGCTCTGCCATTATGCCACATCCAATACTGATGGTGATGTGCCATTTCAGACTTAGTCGCCGCCATCTAAGTTTTAACAGTGGCACATGCATGGGTCGTCGGCTGCGGAGACCCATCTTTAGGAGTGTTGGGTACACTGTGTGTTCAGGCCCACTTGACCTCTGCCCTGCACTAAAGTCTGATGTTAGTTCCGCCACAGTTCGCCGCCTGTCCTGTTTTACCAGTCAGCGCAACCTACGACATCCGGCATCTGTAATGAATGGTGACCGCCCAACTCCACGACACCTGGACGTGGCTTCACCTTGATTTCGCCACGTGTCGAAGACAGTCACCGCAGCACTCTTCGAACACGCGACAAATCGTCCAGTTTTACGAAATGCTTGTACCGAGCCTCCGGCCATCATAATCTGCCCTCGTTCAAACTCAGATCGCGCGCCTCCCCCTTTCTACACACGGACAGCTCACTCCTGTGCGTGTCACTGACTAGCAGTCATTCCTCGCCATGTGATGTAATTGCCTGGTTGGGTTTATGTCGACAGTAGGTCGGTGGTCATAGTGTTTTGGTTGATCAGTGTATACAGGCTTGAAAACTACATTGTCACTTACGAATGCGCTGCTTGTAACCTAAGGTGTGCTTACAAGGAACCCAGGAAGACTTGGTCAGAATTTGTACTTGATGAAAAGAACGGCAGCTCTCTTAAAAGCAGAAAACACTAGATGATGTCCACAACAGAGTGCAAGAACTCCACAAAATTCAGTTAAATTATTAGTGGGGAACATGTTGAACTTATTCCATGTGAGAAATGTTTAGGGGCAGCAGCAATAAAAGCGTTTCTGAAACAGAGATCTGTTAACATGGAATATAGATTGAAGCGTTAGGAAGCTCCTGAACTTAGTTGTCGGATTGCAGCCTTTCACACAAGTGAAACGTGGACGATATACAGTTTAGAAAAGAAGAGATTAGAAGCCGTTAAAATTTGTTGCTGCGTGAGTAAAGTGAAGGTGAGATGGGTAGATAACCCGTGAAGAGACACTCAGTTGTACTACGCAGAAGTAGCATAAAGCGACTAAAACAATCGATCGGATTGTAGGACCCTTTTGGATCTTTGGTAATGAAGGTAACTGTAGGGGGGGAGGGGGGGGGAGGGGGTGTACGGTGGAAGGAGTCCAAGTCTTAACTACAGTATATGAACTGTGAACTTGCAAAACAGCTTAAGCCCATATTTTCAGTGTTTTAAGTTAAGGGTTCAGCAATGTTGAGATGCCCAAATCACAACATTTAATACCAAAATGACTTATTTCTGCGTCTTCTACAGATTATTTCTATTAACAAAATAGTCTTGTTTATTGGCAAAGCAGCTATAGTCGAGGACATTGGTTGTTTTACTTGTTAGGTAAAGTTAATTATTAACAGATTCATTTAATGCTTTGTGTTTGTAAAATGTCTATTTTACTTTTCTTAGTGCGGTAGGCTTACGGTGCGAAAGTTGAAAATTAAAATGACCTCTAATAACAGTGATTCATCTAATGGTATTGTCGAAAACGAAGGAAACAATTACCAAACAAGTAGGAAAGGAATTAAAAGGAGTTCAGAGCACAAGAGAACTACAATAAAACGGCAAAAGTTAAAGGTTTGGAGCTGCCGTAAAAAGATGAAGAGGAAGGGAAGAACAGCGTGGTACTAGGGCATATACGTTAACCTATTATGTTAAAGATTCGGACAAGCACACAGAAGTATTAAAGAACGTCTTCCTCTCTGTTTACTGACAGAGCGAGGTGGCGCAGTGGTTAGCATACTGGACTCACATTCGGAAGGACAACGGTTTAAACCCGCTTCCGGCCATCCCGATTTAGGTTTTCCGTGATTTCCCTAAATCGGCGAATGCCGGAATGGTTTCTTTGAAAGGATGCGGCCGACTGCCTTCCCCATCCTTCCCTATTTTGATGGGACTGATAACCTCGCTGTTTGATCCCCTCCCCCGGATTAACCAGCCAACTGTTTACCGTGTTACCGAATCCAGGATGAAGTGACTGTGTAAACTGCAGCTTAATGGGAAGTCTCTTAAAGAGCAACGTGGAAACACAAACTAGTGAACTAGAAATAAGATGATATACAGGATGACTATAATTCAAGCTTATTCAAAACGCTGTAGAAGTAACACCACTGGTCAGAATGGCGTCAAATTACAACGGAATACTTTCGGAGAAGGGGGATAACTTACGGCACAAGAAAAATAAATAGTTACAAAATGATGCAAAAGATGGCGCTGCCATCATCATAATTTAAGGGGGATGTAACGGAAAATGTAAACATTTATTTAATAATCATTACAGCAATATTCAATAATTTGCAAATCTAAAATTTTGCATTTGTAAAGCAAAAGAGCTGTGATTTAGCGGAAAAATATAATAAAATAAGCAGGGTTAATATTTTGCCAGAAATTTGAATTTTTCATGTTTTATTGTCTTTTTTTATAAAAATCCATGAATCAAATTCTGTTCACGCAATTAATCTGACAGTTTTATTGTAGTGTCCTGAGAAGGTTATAACACCACTGAACTACAGATATTTATTTATGGTACCAACTGTATGATTAACAGAGTTTTTAATTTTGCACATTCAAAATTAACTTTTTTTCTACGTACAATCATCCAAAAATCAGAATGTAATTGCAGGATCTCGTATTTTTTAGTTCCAGGGAGATAGCAACACGTTGCAAACAGTTCCTGATAATTTCATAGCATTAGTGCATACACATTTTGAGAAAAGACTGCTAATACCGTAAAAAATGTAAAATAGAGTAAATGAGGTTCACGGATTTTCTTCTCATACTTCTACATGTAATAAGCTTACCTCAATTTTAAAATGCTCCATACTGTTACTCCTCATTATCCAGGTTTCTCTTCTCTCACCTTCGAATCTGCCTGGCCTGTATTTGCAGCCGAGACACTGATCTGTTAGCTTTCTTGAGCCTGCTCTCGTCGATAGTGTAAACATACCGTTCGGCCTTCCAAGTTCTGTTTGGACGGAGTTCTGTTATTTCCGTTATTGTAACATAAAACTGCATCATAGACACCTATTTTGAGTACTTCAACTCTACAGATTGTCCTTTTTGAGCATCTAGTCCAAATTAAATTAGTGAGGCTTTCATTTGCATTTTGTGTCTTTACATGAGGACACTTCCTCATTAAATCAGGGTCTGCAAGAATCCTGAATGTAGGCTTACTGCATTCATAACAGGTTCTGGTAATGAGTTTTTATGTGAAAACGTCTCATTTCTGTTGTTGAACTTACACCAATCGTCTTTCGTGGATGTTTGGTCAGGGGATAGTTTGTCGGAATAAATTGCCCACACAGCACGCCTCAATGGCTCTAAAGTATGTGTGTTTTTCCTGATAGCTCACCCGTAAAATAATTGAAGAGAATTAATTTCTTTCAGAGTAATCCTGCCTCTTTCTCCGAGAGGTTTTCCATCCTCAAGTACTTCACCCTTTTTCTGTTTCAGCAAGCGACGAAGCCTACCACCAAGCCACTTTTGGATCTGACCAACACATTTCAACTTTTCTATTGTTGTATTGTGCGGATTTTCTTCTGCTACAGCTTTTAAAGAAGATATCGAAAGAAAATAACCTTCACACTGACAAGCATCCTTAAGTGGCGGCCAGTGCAGAGTTAATCAGTTTAACATTTTAAAGGCATTTCTAAAGCTGCTATCACGATAAAATTCACACACAACATAGATTAAACTGTGTAGACGAAGAAAATAATAGTTTTGAATAATCGATCTTTTGGACCAAAATCCATTACATCCCCCCCTTAATATTGGGCGATTACAAATGACAAATGAATCATACAACAATGCCTAAGGTGTATGTTTGACGTTAAACAGTCTGTACTACCCAGTTTGCATGCGTGCACAGATGTGATACTGTTAGTTACGTAAGCCCATCCACCACAGCAAGGCCATATCACATCGGATGGGTAAAATCGGTTATTAATTGTCCTGAGGCCAAAAACCGCATAAAAAGCATCACTCACATCGGTTTTTAATCGCCCTGAGGCCAAAAACGGCATGAAAAGCGTCAATCAAAATCAAATCGGGTTATTAATTTCCGTGTGGCTGGCGCGAAACATGTTCAGTATGCTGCCACGGTTTCCAGAAAACAAGATGAAATCGAGAAACAGCATGATCGACAACTGATCGAAGTGTTTCTGGGGTCACGTTCAAATTGTGTTACGCAATGCGTGCCTTCAATGCAGTTACGTTTGGAATCGGAACACTGAACACATCTTTCAGATAGCCCCACAACCAGAAGTTACACGGATTATGATCGGGACAGCTAGGCTGTAGAGAAATGGCGGCTTATAATTCTAGCATTTCCGAAATGCACAAAAAGTAACATCCACACATCCACGCTGTTGAAGAGCTGGAATGTAGCGCTTACCAGTGACGGTACAGGCAACAGGACCGAAAGTACCTGCCTCTTCGAAAATATATGACCCTATGATAAATGACGTCGTAAACTCAGACCACACTGTGACCTTTTCAGGGTGAAGTGCTACTGGTTGATCTGTGTGTGGATTTTCCGTTTCCCATATTCGGCAATTCTGTGTATTGACATATCCTGTCAGATGGAAGTGGAGTTCGTCTGTCCACTAAATATTTCACGGCCAATCATTGTCCACTTCCATGCGAACAAGAAATTCTAAAGCCAAGGTCTCTCTTGCTGGCAGGTCAACAGGACGTAACTCGAGTGCATGGGTAATTCTGGATGGATAGCAGAGAAGGATATTTCGTAGGATTTTGCGCACTGTGCTCATGGGTATATCCAATATCCGGGCAGTTCTCCATGCACTACGCATGTACACACCACGACTTGTCTCCTTCACTGCTTCCATTGGCGTTGAATCAATTAGTTTCCTCCCTCTACCAGGTTGCACACCAAAAGAACCCGTCTTTTCGAATTCCAGAATCCTTTTCTCCAGAGCCACGGCAGTCACCAGACCCAGACCTTTTTCCAAACCGTTCACTGTCCGAAACTTCTGCAGAACGGCGTGTGCACAGACGTCATTCTTGTAATGATACTTGGAAAACAGAGCGGGATCCTGCATTGCGACAGTCATGGCGAACATCGCAGACGCGAAAGGAGGGAAGGCCGTGTACACGGCCTCTTTATACCATTTTCCATGGGTCTACATCTACATTCTACATCTACATTCATACTCCGCAAGCCACCCAACGGTGTGTGGCGGAGGGCACTTTACGTGCCACTGTCATTACCTCCCTTTTCTGTTCCAGTCGCGTATGGTTCGCGGGAAGAACGACTGTCTGAAAGCCTCCGAGGGCGCTCGAATCTCTCTAATTTTACATTCGTGATCTCCTCGGGAGGTATAAGTAGGGGGAAGCAGTATATTCGATACCTCATCCAGAAACGCACCCTCTCGAAACCTGGCGAGCAAGCTACACCGCGATGCAGAGCACCTCTCTTGCAGAGTCTGCCACTTGAGTTTGCTAAACATCTCCGTAACGCTATCACGGTTACCAAATAACCCTGTGACGAAACGCGCCGCTCTTCTTTGGATCTTCTCTATCTCCTCCGTCAACCCAATCTGGTACGGATCCCACACTGATGAGCAATACTCAAGTATAGGTCGAACGAGTGTTTTGTAAGCCACCTCCTTTGTTGATGGGCTACATTTTCTAAGGACTCTCCCAATGAATCTCAATCTGGTACCCGCCTTACCAACAATTAATTTTATATGATCATTCCATTTGAAATCGTTTCGCTCGCATACTCCCAGATATTTAACAGAAGTAACTGCTACCAGTGTTTGTTCCGCTATCATATAATCATAGGGATCAGTTGCCACTCCCTACACCAAGTGCCTATCCGCTGCAGATCTTCCTGCATTTCGCTACAATTTTCTAATGCTGCAACTTCTCTGTATACTACAGCATCATCCGCGAAAAGTCGCAATGAACTTCCGACACTATCTACTAGGTCATTTATATACACTCGTGGAAATTGAAATAAGAACACCGTGAATTCATTGTCCCAGGAAGGGGAAACTTTATTGACACATTCCTGGGGTCAGATACATCACATGATCACACTGACAGAACCACAGGCACATAGATACAGGCAACAGAGCATCCACAATGTCGGCACTAGTACAGTGTATATCCACCTTTCGCAGCAATGCTGGCTTCTATTCTCCCATGGAGACGATCGTAGAGATGCTGGATGTAGTCCTATGGAACGGCTTGCCATGCCATTTCCACCTGGCTCCTCAGTTGCACCAGCGTTCGTGCTGGACGTGCACACCGCGTGAGACGACGCTTCATCCAGCCCCAAACATGCTCAATGGGAGACAGATCCGGAGATCTTGCTGGCCAGGGTAGTTGACTTACACCTTTTAGAGCACGTTGTGTGCCACGGGATACATGCGGACGTGCATTGTCCTGTTGGAACAGCAAGTTCCCTTGCCCGTCTAGGAATGGTAGAACGATGGGTTCGATGACGGTTTGGATGTACCGTGCACTAGTCAGTGTCCCCTCGACTATCACCAGAGGTGTATGGCCAGTGTAGGAGATCGCTCCCCACACCATGATGCCGGGTGTTGGCCCTGTGTGCCTCGGTCGTATGCAGTCCTGATTGTGGCGCTCACCTGCACGGCGCCAAATACGCATACGACCATCATTGGCACCAAGGCAGAAGCGACTTTCGTCGCTGAAGACGACACGTCTCCATTAGTCCCTCCATTCACGCCTGTCGCGACACCACTGGAGGCGGGCTGCACGATGTTGGGGCGTTGCGAATGGTCCTCGCCGATACCCCAGGAGCATCAGTGTCCCTAATTTACTGGGAAGTGGCGGTGCGGTCCCCTACGGCACTGCGTAGGATCCTACGGTCTTGGCGTGCATCCATGCGTCGCTGCGGTCCGGTCCCAGGTCGACGGGAACGTGCACCTTCCGCCGACCACTGGCGACAATATCGATGTACTGTGGAGACCTCACGCCCCACGTGTTGAGCAATTCGGCAGTACGTCCACCCGGCCTCCCGCATGCCCACTATACGCCCTCGCTCAAAGTCCGTCAACTGCACATACGGTTCACGTTCACGCTGTCGCGGCATGCTACCAGTGTTAAAGACTGCGATGGAGCTCCGTATGCCACGGCAAACTGGCTGACACTGACGGCGGCGGTGCACAAATGCTGCGCAGCTAGCGCCATTCGACGGCCAACACCGCGGTTCCTGGTGTGTCCACTGTGCCGTGCGTGTGATCATTGCTTGTACAGCCCTCTCGCAGTGTCCGGAGCAAGTATGGTGGGTCTGACACACCGGTGTCAATGTGTTCTTTTTTTCCATTTCCAGGAGTGTATATTGTGAAAAGCAATGGTCCCATAACACTCCCCTGTGGCACGCTAGAGGTTGTTAAATGTCTGTAGACGTCTCTCCATTGATAACAACATGCTGTGTTCTGTTTGCTAAAAACTCTTCAATCCAGCCACACAGCTGGTCTGATATTCCGTAAGCTCTTACTTTGTTTATCAGGCGACAGTGCGGAACTGTATCGAACGCCTTCCGGAAGTCTAGGAAAATAGCATCTACCTGGGAGCCTGTATCTAATAATTTCTGGGTCTCATGAACAAATAAAGGGAGTTGGGTCTCACACGATCGCTTTTTCTGGAATCCATGTTGATTCCTACAGAGTAGATTCTGCGTTTCCAAAAACGACATGATACGCGAGCAAAAAACATGTTCTAAAATTCTACAACAGATCGACGTCAGAGAAATAGGTCTATAGTTTTGCGCATCTGCTCGACGACCCTTCTTGAAGACTGGGACTACCTGTGCTCTTTTCCAGTCATTTGGAACCTTCCGTTTCTCTAGAGACTTACGGTACACGGCTGTTAGAAAGGGGGGCAAGTTCTTTCGCGTACTCTGTGTAGAATCGAATTGGTAGTCCGTCAGGTCCAGTGGACTTTCCTCTGTTGAGTGATTTCAGTTGCTTTTCTATTCCTTGGACACTTATTTCGATGTCAGCCATTTTTTCGTTTGTGCGAGGATTTAGAGAAGGAACTGCAGTGCGGTCTTCCTCTGTGAAACAGCTTTGGAAAAAGGTGTTTAGTATTTCAGCGTTACGCGTGTCTTCCTCTGTTTCAAAGCCATCATGATCCCAGAGTGTCTGGATATGCTGTTTCGAGCCACTTACTGATTTAACGTAAGACCAGAACTTCCTAGGATTTTCTGTCAAGTCGGTACATAGAATTTTACTTTCGAATTCACTGAACGCTTCACGCATAGCCCTCCTTACGCTAACTTTGACATCGTTTAGGTTCTGTTTGTCTGAGAGGTTTTGGCTGCGTTTAAACTTGGAGTGAAGCTCTCTTTGCTTCCGCAGTAGTTTTCTAACATTGTTGTTGAACCACGGTGGGTTTTTCCCGTCCCTCACAGTTTTACTCGGCACGTACCTGTCTAAAACGCATTTTACAATTGCCTTAAACTTTTTCCATAAACACTTAACATTGTCTTTGTCGGAACAGAAATTTTCGTGCTGTTAGGTAATCTGAAATCTGCCTTCTATTACTCTTGCTAAACAGATAAACCTTGTTCCCCTTTTTTATATTCCTATTAACTTCCATGATCAGGGATGCTGCAACGGCCTTATGATCACTGATTCCCTGTTCTGCACTTACAGAGTCGAAAAGTTCGGGTCTGTTTGTTATCAGTAGGTCCAAGATGTTATCTCCACCAGTCGGTTCTCTGTTTAATTGCTCGAGGTAATTTTCGGATAGTACACTCAGCATAATGTCACTCGATGCTCTGTCCCTACACCCGTCCTAAACATCTGAGTGTCCCAGCCTATAACTGGTAAATTGAAATCTCCACCTAAGACTATAATATGTTGAGAAAATTTATGTGAAATGTATTCCAAATTTTCTCGCAGCTGTTCTGCCACTAATGCTGCTCAGTCAGGAGGTCGGTAAAAGGAGCCAATTATTAACCTAGCTCGGTTGTTGAGTATAACCTCCACCCATAATATTTTACAGGAACTATCCACTTCTACTTCACTACAGGATAATCTACTACTAACAGCGACAAACACGCCACCACCGTTTGCATGCAATCTATCCTTTCTAAACACCGTCTTTGCCTTTGTAAAAATTTCGGCTGAATTTATCTCTGGCTTCAGCCAGCTTTCTGTACCTATAACGATTTCAGCTTCGGTGCTTTCTGTCAGCGCTTGAAGTTCGGGTACTTTACCAATGCAGCTTCGACAGTTTACAATTACGTTACCGATTGCTCCTTGGTCCCCACATGTCCTGACCTTTCCCCACACCCTTTGAGGCTGTTGCCCTTTCTGTACTTGCCCGAGGCCATCTAACCTAAAAAAAGACGCCCAGTCCACGCCAAACAGCCCCTGCTACCCGTGTAGCCGCTTGCTGCGTGTAGTGGACTCCTGACCTATCCAGCGGAACCCGAAACCCCACCACCCTATGGCGCAAGTCGAGGAATCTGCAGCCCACACGGTCGCACAACCATCTCAGCCTCTGATTCAGACCCTCCACTCGGCTCTGTACCAAAGGTCCGCAGTCACTCCTGTCGACGATGCTGCAGATGGTGAGCTCTGCTTTCATCCCGCTAGCGAGACCGGCAGTTTTCACCAAATCAGATAGCCGCCGGAAGCCAGAGAGGATTTCCTCCGATCCATAGCGACACACATCATTGGTGCCGACATGAGCGACCACCTGCAGATGGGAGCACCCTGTACCCTTCATGGCAACCGGAAGGACCCTTTCCACATCTGGAATGACTCCCCCCGGTACATTGGTTTTCTTCCCCTCCATTGCAGCCATAACCCAAAGGGGCCCCATTACGTGCCTGACATTGGAGCTCCCAACTACCAGTAAGCCCACCCTCTGCGACTGCCCTGATCTTGGAGACTGAGGGGCAACCTCTGGAACAGGACAAGCAGACATCTCCAGCCGAACATCAGTATCAACTGGAGACAGAGCCTGAAACCGGTTCGTCAGACAAACTGGAGAGGCCTTCCGTTCAGCCCTCCGGATTGTCTTTCGCCCCCTACCACACCTCGAGACGACCTCCCACTCTACCACAGGTGAGGGATCAGCCTGAATGTGGGCAGTATCCCGGGTAGCCACAGTCGTAGTCCGATCGGGGGATGCGTGGGACGAGCTGGCCGTCCCCGACAAACCCCCATCCGGACCCCCACAGTGATGCCCATTGGCAACAGCCTCAAGCTGTGTGACCGAAGCCAACACTGCCTGAAGCTGGGAACGAAGGGATGCCAACTCAGCCTGCATCCAAACACAGCAGTCGTGCGCATGACAGGTGTTTTCATTTACGTATCCTGATACGTACAGTGCCATCTATTGGTCAATTTTCAGACAATTTTTTTTTCTGTCATACGTTTTCCCCCTGGTCCGATAATATTCCGTTTCAATCTGTCATTACGTCCAGTGGTGCTTTTGTACAGCGTTTTGGAAGTTTAACTTTAATTACAAACACCAAAAAAAGTTTTGCATCACCTCGCTTCCGAGAGTTCTCGAACCTGTACAGAAAATGTGAATAGACATCAACATAAACACCATTTCCGTCCATTTTATTTCTCATGAAAACCACACTTTGCATGTTGTACCACGGTACAGCGAGATCTTGAGAGGTGGTGGTCCAGACTGCTGTACATACCGGTACCTCTAATACCCAGTAGCACGTCCTCTTGCATTTAAGGATGCCTGTATTCGTTGTGGCATACTATCCTGAAATTCATCACGGCACTGTTGGTCCAGATTGTCCCATCCTCAAGGGAGATTCAACGTAGTGGTTGGGGGGGGGGGGGGGGGGTCACGTTGTTAAGCCCTTTCCAGTCTACCCCAGACATGTTCGATAGGGTTCATGTCTGGAGAACATGCTGGCCACTCAAGTCTAGCGATGTTGTTATCCTGAAGGAAGTCATTTGCACGTTGGGGGAGCGAATTGTCATCCCTGAAGACGAATGCCTCTCCAATATGCTGCCGATACGGTTGCACTGTCGGTCGGAGGATGGCATTCACGTATCGTACAGCCGTTACTGTCCCACATAATGCCACCCCAAAATAGCAGGGAAACACCACGTTACTGCACTCGCTGGACAGTGTGTCTAAGGCCTTCAGCCTGATCGGATTGCCTCCAAACATGTCTCCAACGAGTGTCTGGTTGAAGGCATATGGACACTCATCGGTGAAGAGAAGATGATGCCAATCCTGAGCGGTCTGTTCGGCATCTTGTTGAGGCCATCTGTATCGCGTTTCACAGTGTCGTGGTTGCAAAGATGGATCTCGCCATGGACGTCGGGAGTGAAGTTGCGCATCATCCAGCCTATTGCGCACGGTGCGAGTCGTAATACGACGTCCTGTGGTTGCACGAAAAGCATTTTTCAACATGGTGGAGTTGCTGTCAGTGTGCCTCCGAGTCATAATCCGAAGGTAGCGGTCATCCACTGCAGTAGTAGCCCTTGGGCGGCCTGAGCGAGGCATGTTATCGACAGTTCCTGTCTCTCTGTATCTCCTCCATGTCCGAACAACATCGCTTTTGTTCACTCCGAAACGCCTGGACAATTCCCTTGTTGAAAGCCCTTCCTGGTACAAAGTAACAATGCAGACACTATCGAACAGCGGTATTGACCGTCTAGGCATGGCTGAACTACAGACAACACGAGCCGTGTACCTCCTTCCTGGTGGAATGACTGGAAGTGAACGGCTGTCGGACCCCCTCCGTTTAGCAGGTGCAGCTCATGCACGGTTGTTTACATCTTTGGGCGGGTTTCAAATGGTTCAAATAGCTCTGAGCACTATGGGACTCAACTGCTGTGGTCATTAGTCCCCTAGAACTTAGAACTACTTAAACCTAACTAACCTAAGTACATCACACACATCCATGCCCGAGGCAGGATTCGAACCTGCGACCGTAGGAGTCGCACGTTTCCGGACTGCGCGCCTAGAACCGCGACACCACCGCGGCCGGCTGAGTGGGTTTGGTGACCTCTCCGAACAGTCAAAGGGTATGTGTCTGTGATACAGTCGACTTCTATCTTCAGGAGTTCTGGGGACCGTGGTGATGTAAAACTTTTTTGTGTGTAAAATTACCCTGTACATACTTCTATCCATACTAATACTTCATTTCCAACTAAACAAACCCACTATGAAAACAATGACGATTACTACTTAAACAGTGTACTGACTAAAAATGCATGAAATATTTCTTGAGAAATATCGTAACAGTAATGTTTCTTACCATTGTTATCAAAGATATGACAATAATCACTCCCGTTTAAGATTTGGCATGGACACACGCATTACATATGACAAACTGTATGTTGAAGTGAAAGTAGTGACCTTATGATTGCGGTAAATGTGTAGCTGCAGCAGAAATCCTAGTTCACAAATGCCATTCAAAAAAGTTCTACGAAACAGTGGAAGATGCAACCATGTTATGAACTGAGAGAGGGGATGTTTTCACTTTGCCTGACCGCATGGAAAACGTATGTTTGCCTAAGATACCAGTTCAGAACATATATTATTATCACCAACTGACTGCTCCAATTTTCTCTGTGCACAACATGAACATTAATTCAGTATCCATCTGTATCTGCCATGAGGGTTAAGTTTAAGAAATTCCAAATGATGTAAGCAGTTTTCTCCTCCATTTTTTCAAACCCACGTTTCATCTAGTGTTAAAGAACTCTGATTGTTTTGTTTCACCTGTCAAGGCAGAATAATACCAACACTCCCATCATGTTTTATTGGCTACAAGTGGTCAGAGCTGTTTTTGAACATCATACTTCTTTCCCCTATCAGAGGACTCTTGTTTCTGCCATCAGACGGTGTGAACAGACTCTACAAATAGGACATGTGTGAACACATAATTAGCTCTAGTGCTAAAGGAAATTTAACAGTTACCGCCATTGAGTGAGAGGAGGTTTCCTAAAGATCATTCAATGTTTCAACTTGTAGAAATTCTGCTTTTCTCCAGAACAGACCATTATGACTGTGACAAAACCATTCATAGCAGGAATAATTCAACATTCCTTCATCCATCCAAATAGTGTGTGTCCAAACAATGAAAACAAAATTAAACTTACACGCAAAATGTACGAGCACGTTCCCGACAATGATGAATTCAAAGCAATTTATGAAAAAATTGCAGCTTCAGAAACAAAGATAATTGATTTAAATTGCTTTGTCATTTAGGAGAGTCTTTTCTGTATGTTTATTTGCCGTGTTGATTTACAGTCCAGTGTATTTCAAAAGTGTTGTTCTTGTATATTAAATACATATCATGTGTCTGCGTATCAGAACAACTGAAGTTAGTTTGTAAAACTACTAATGTCCTGCTTTTGAAAACAGTATTTGAACATAAAGAGGGTGCAGGGCCAACTTTCTTTAATGTGGTTTATAATATGCCTCTGGTTTGTACTAAAGAATTTCTGTAAGTTCTTCAGAGAGCAGTATTGTCGTAACGACATGATTTTGAAATTTAAAAAAAATGAAAGGTTCAACATAGCTGGTTTTCGTGGACAGTCGTTAATAGTGTGATGCTGGACCGCGTATCAGTAATAAGGGTTTGAATTGGCCAATACTGGTGTGCATAAATAATCATTCAAGACTCCGTAAGTCATGAAAAGATAATGAACAGAGGTTCTTTGATTGAAGGTACAAATGAGCATATAAGCGGCTATAATGCCGATCAATTGTATCGCCGTACAAGGCTTCCGCTTTGTCTCGTCTCATGCTATAGTTGAAATGGCTTAGAAACGGGTCAGACGAGGTAATTACAAACATTGTAGTAAAATGAGTTTTTCACTTTAATGTACCAGGTGGTTATAATTAAACTTTCCCTATTTAACACGTTATAATACAGAAACTAATTACTGTACGAGTACCAAATTTGGTAGCATTCAGTGCTGTTTTTCTGGAAGAACGCTGGGGTATGCGTACCCCTAAACTTTTTCATCGACAAAGTAATTTGTTTACGATGTTGATAACTTGGAAGAGTGCCAAAGATTTATTTCACGGACGTTAATTTTTTATTTAATTTTTTCGTGTTGGTAATTGCAACACGAACGATACCAGTGCAGTTATTGGTGGAAAAGCGATGTCATTGACTGTTTCAAGCATTTCGAAGCTGCGGTCAGCGTTCTGAACAACTGAATCGCTGGCAACCAGTTCGACAATCATGTAGTGCCATTGCCCGCTAATAGTGGGCGATGGTAGTGCTCAACGGATATGCGTACGCTCAAACGCTGAGCTACCGATAGACGTCTCTACGGTCCCGCTATCATGATCCTTCGCGATTCATAGCCGTCGTTGTTTTGTTGTTCTTTATTCGTTTGTGGTTGCTGTCGGAGTACCCTCAAACTTTTTAGTTTTAGAAAAAAAACACTGGGTAGTATTAATGACCAGAGTATGGAGTGCATGATTTCCATGTGTAGTAGCGCCACCGCCCAGTTCCAATTATGTGCACCAGGTGCCGTGATCGGTCATCGCAATTCATGGTCTCTCGCAACTGACCAGTCGCAGTGCACTTGTTGACATGTCAACATGAGCTTCGACATGACAAAAGGAGCAGGGCATTACTGGTGAAGCTCTGTGACCAAACCAACAATAATACCGTAGCTGCACTTCGAGAACATCGCCGACTGAAAGGATTACGGTGGTCTTTCCAATTCACGTTGTTCGTAATTGTAATTCCTAGCTATTTAGTTGAATTTTCGACCTGTAGATTTGACTGATATATCGTGTAACTGAAGTCAAAGGAATTCGTTATAGCACTCGTGTGAATGAGCTCACAATTTTCATTATTTAGGGTCAACTGTAATTTTGGATCCCTACAAATGTCTTTCGAAATAGGTTGCAATTTGTTTTGATATTCTGATGACATTTTACTATCTGAAAACGACAGCGTCATCTGCAAACAACCTTAGACGGCTGCTCAGATTGTCTCCTAAATTATTTATACAGGGTGTTACAAAAAGGTACTGCACAAACTTTCAGGAAACATTCCTCACACACAAAGAAAGAAAATATGTTACGTGGACATGTGTCCGGAAACGCTTACTTTCCATGTTAGAGCTCATTTTATTACTTCTCTTCAAATCACATTAATCATGGAATGGAAACACACAGCAACAGAACGTACCAGAGTGACCTCAAACATTTTGTTACAGGAAATGTTCAAAATGTCCTCCGTTAGCGAGGATACATGCATCCACCCTCCGTCGCATGCAATCCCTGATGCGCTGATGCAGCCCTGGAGAATGGCGTATTGTATCACAGCCGTCTACAATACAAGCACGAAGAGTACCGGGGTTGCGTAGACAAAAGCTTTCAAATGCCCCCATAAATGAAAGTCAAGAGGGTTGAGGTCAGGAGAGCGTGGAGGCCATGGAATTGGTCCGCCTCTACCTATCCATCGGTCACCGAATCTGTTGTTGAGAAGCGTACGAATACTTCGACTGAAATGTGCAGGAGCTCCAACGTGCATGAACCACATGTTGTGTCGTACTTGTAAAGGCACATGTTCTAGCAGCACAGGTAGAGTATCCCGTATAAAAAAACATCTTTTCTTTATTTGTGTGTGAAGAATGTCTCCCGAAAATTTGACCGTACCTTTTTGTAACACCTTGTATAGATAAGAACAGCAGAGGCCCCATAACACTACCTTGAGGAACGCCAGAAATCTCTTCCGTTTTACTCGACTACTTTCCGTCATTTACTAACAACTGTTACCTCTTTGACAGGAAATCACGACTATTCCATAAGCACGTAAATTCACTAGAAGCCGCTTGGGTGGTACAGTGTCAAAAGCATCCTCGAAATCTAGAAATACGGAATCAATTTGAAATCCGTTGTCAATAGCACTCAACACTTCCTGTGTGTAAAGAGCTATTTGTGTTTCACAAGAACGGTGTTTTCTAAATCAGTGTTGACTATGTGTGAACAGACCGTTCTTTTCGAGGTAATTTATAAATGTTCCAACACAATATATGCTCCAAAATCCTGCTGCATATCGACGTTAATGATATGGGCGTCTACTTTAGTGGCTTACTCCTACTACCTGTCTTGAATACTGGTGTGAGATGTGCAACTTTCCAATCTTTGGATACGGATCTTTGGTGGAGCGAGCGGTTGTATACGATTCGTAAGTATGGATCTGTTGCGTCAGTATACTCTGCCAGAAACACAGTCTGCACTGGAAGACGTTATTAAGTGATTTAAATTGCTTCATTACTCCCAGGTTATGTACTTCAAAATAGGTAGTTCATCAGGTGAGTAAGGTGTGTTGTAAATTGGCAAGTTATTTACTATTTGCTCGGAAAGTTCTATGAGGTCGACCCAGAGAGCGTGCTGTGTATTTGCAAATGTTCTTAGAAATCGGTTAAATTCCCTGAAAATAAGTTCAACAGGATTACTTGACGGGAGAAAACGAGATATCAAAACGCGTCTAATGTTATTGTCTTTCAAAAATTCTGCCCCATTTCTGTATGTAAAGTTTGATGCATTGTCTGTAAGGAATCCAACAGATTTGCCAAGCTTGGGTATATACTGTTAGTGAATCCTCATTATATCAGAAGCTGCTGTTGACTTGAAGGCATATAGTTCAACGTATTTAGAGAAAAGATCATAGAAAGCTAGTAAATATTGGAGCCACCTTGTGTAGTCGGCGCTGGCCCCTGTGTAACGACAGATACTAAATAAATTAGTTTTGTTGGTAGTAGTGGGTATAGTTCAACGTTAGGTAAATATTGGGTAAAAAGGTTCTGAGCTTTTCACTCTAATGTTTTAGTCATGTGAGTACTAACATTTTGATATTCTCACGTAAAAGTTTTTATTATATAAAATAAAAATTAAAATCTTAAAATAATTTACCATAGCAGTGTAAATCTCAGAGTTGTTATTCCTTCTGGGTCTATTGTTGTACAGATATTCTCCTGAAGATGTGGCTTTCAATGCTGCGAAACTGGTAGTGATACAGTAATAAAGAACTAAATACAGCTGAAGCGGTTATTAATACCCGAGACAATGTTAGAGCGTTTGTTGGTTGACTTAGTCTTCTGGTTTTTAAAAGATGTTCAATGTATCTGCAAATATTTGGAAAATAGTAATATAAATTCATTTCCTCAAGCATTTAGTAGCACTGTAGTGGCCTCAGACATTGTGTGTATGCAAAACTATAGAATCTCCGCATGTACTAGGAACATGCGCATCAGTTATCAGTATTGACACTGCGTCTGGATAACAATACGTCATTGCGAATCTTGTATTGTTGCTGAATTCTTTCAGACGAGCTGTCTAAGTGTTCTTACCTCATGCCATGTAGGATCTGAATCCTACAATGATGCCATGTATTTGCACCTGTCTACATAGTAATGCATACAGCGGATGTCTTCCATCAAAATTTTCTGTAACCTACGATTTGTTCAGTGAGATCAAAAAGATCAGTACCTCCTTGTGGCAGACAAGATAAAGTGTCAGCGACATTATCATTTCCTTGCACACTCCTGGAAATTGAAATAAGAACACCGTGAATTCATTGTCCCAGGAAGGGGAAACTTTATTGACACATTCCTGTGGTCAGATACATCACATGATCACACTGACAGAACCACAGGCACATAGACACAGGCAACAGAGCATGCACAATGTCGGCACTAGTACAGTGTATATCCACCTTTCGCAGCAATGCAGGCTGCTATTCTCCCATGGAGACGATCGTTGAGATGCTGGATGTAGTCCTGTGGAACAGCTTGCCATGCCATTTCCACCTGGCGCCTCAGTTGGACCAGCGTTCGTGCTGGACGTGCAGACTGCGTGAGACGACGCTTCATCCAGTCCCAAACATGCTCAATGGGGGACAGATCCGGAGATCTTGCTGGCCAGGGTAGTTGACTTACACCATCTAGAGCACGTTGGGTGGCACGGGATACATGCGGACGTGCATTGTCCTGTTGGAACAGCAAGTTCCCTTGCCGGTCTAGGAATGGTAGAACGATAGGTTCGATGACGGTTTGGATGCACCGTGCACTATTCAGTGTCCCCTCGACGATCACCAGAGGTGTACGGCCAGTGTAGGAGATCGCTCCCCACACCATGATGCCGGGTGTTGGCCCTGTGTGCCTCGGTCGTATGCAGTCCTGATTGTGGTGCTCACCAGCACGGCGCCAAACACGCATACGACCATCATTGGCACCAAGGCAGAAGCGACTCTCATCGCTGAAGACGACACGTCTCCATTCGTCCCTCCATTCACGCCTGTCGCGACACCACTGGAGGCGGGCTGCACGATGTTGGGGCGTGAGCGGAAGACGGCCTAACGGTGTGCGGGACCGTAGCCCAGCTTCATGGAGACGGTTGCGAATGGTCCTCGCCGATACCCCAGGAGCAACAGTGTCCCTAATTTGCTGGGAAGTGGCGGTGCGGTCCCCTACGGCACTGCATAGGATCCTACGGTCTTGGCGTGCGTCGCTGCGGTCCGGTCCCAGATCGACGGGCACGTGCACCTTCCGCCGACCATTGGCGACAACATCGATGTACTGTGGAGACCTCACGCCCCACGTGTTGAGCACTTCGGCGGTACGTCCACCCGGCCTCGCGCATGCCCAGTATACGCCCTCGCTCAAAGTCCGTCAACTGCTCATACGGTTCACGTCCACGCTGTCGGGGCATGCTACCAGTGTTAAAGACTGCGATGGAGCTCCGTATGCCACGGCAAACCGGCTGACACTGACGGCGGCGGTGCACAAATGCTGCGCAGCTAGCGCCATTCGACGGCCAACACCGCGGTTCCTGGTGTGTCCACTGTGCCGTGCGTGTGATCACTGCTTGTGCAGCCCTCTCGCAGTGTCCGGAGCAAGTATGGTGGGTCTGACACACCGGTGTCAATGTGTTCTTTTTTCCATTTCCAGGAGTGTATATGCATTATTTCGAAGCCATATTCCTGAAGCAATGCTATTCGTCTAGTAATTCTAGGGTACAGAAACTTACACGTTAACAGAGAGCTAAGTGTCTGATGCTGACAGTACGTGTTGATATGTTTACCTTAAACGTAACAGCCCAAATGACAGCTAGAACTTCAATCAGGATATCCACATTCACATTCTAAGTACTATTTGCAGAACTGTTCATATCAATCTCAACTTTGCCATTCCTCTTTGGCATCCGAAACAGAAACGCAGCGCTTCCTGTAAAGGATGCGTGGGTGGCACTAAAAAAGTCTAAACTCATGTGAGGGTGACGTAGGATATCTAAATTCACAAATGCATCTTTAATAGCATCAAAATCTGTGTGACAAGTATCTGACCAGAACCAAACTGTGTTCTTATTTTGTAACCCCAGGAGTGATGGGCTATTCAGTGACTGATTAGGCATAAAACATCGAAAAAAGAAACATAAACCAATAATTGCGTTTAACCATTGTTTAGTGCATGGTACAGGAAAGTTTTGGATTGCACTTATTTTATAGAATGTAGTTACCATGCCTAATGGGGAAAAAATATGACCTGGAAACTTTTCTCTTTACCAAACTGCGACTTTTCCAAATTAGCTGTCACTCTACTCTGAAAATTTACACAGTAACCTGTCTAGTAAATTCACGTGCTCTTTCCACGGCCGTCAACATTTAACGTTACCTCATCTACCAAGTCAGGTCCAGCGCAGTAAAGCTAGCGCTGTAATAAAAACACCAGAGCTCACATTCAGACCGAAAGGTGAAACGCAAAACTAGTAACTCCTGCCAGCGTGAACAAAAGCTTTGCATTCCGTAAACTTTACTGTAAATGGGATCTGCCAATAAGATCTCAGTTCGAGGCCACATAAATACTGTACACTTTGAAACTTGTGACTGCTTCTCGAAATTCCCAGGGTGTGCACGTACTTGTACTATAATTTTATTGACTACACGTGCGTCTAGAACCAGACGTAGGTCTCCACTAGCGTTCAGTATACGTAACAAAGGACTACAATACTGCCAGTGTGAAGGCTCGATAACATTCCATGTTAACATCCTCTTCATCTCGCGACCTACAGCCTCGTGGTGCTACATCCATGTGATGTGCGCAACAAGTGTTTATCACGCTATGTTTTTCATCGAATAGTAATTCTTTCAGTAGCTGCCGTTATTGCTCATCAAAACGTGGTGATTTAACTGCATCATCAAGCATACTGGAGATGTCCGTATAATTCTAGCTCCAGCAAGTCGGCGTATCATCAACAGGTGCACTATTGGTATTTAAAGATTGTACTATTAGTCGTCTTCGTTAGTACTGATCGGGTTAACTGGAAACCGTATTAAGTCGACCTCAAAATGTTCACTCTATACAAGTAGCACTTAACTTGAAAGAAGTTTATCATTGCATCCTTGTTCCTTAAAAACTCATACCTATCCGGCAGTCAACTACAAGATTCTTTACAATTGTAAGGTATGAGCATGAATTCACTCAACTACCTATTAAAACTTGCCGTTTGATAGGCTGTGACTTTGAACCAAAAGCTCCCGTTATGCAGTAATTCTGTTCTGGGGTTTGTTTACTTCCTTCACGTTATTAAATAAATTTTGTGATACGGTATTCGCAGAGACACCAGTATCCACGATAATCATGGCAGGAGTTGTTCCCACAGTAGCATTTATAGATGCTTGCACCATCACTTGCATGTCATTCGAACCTGTATGCTGATCATTGCACAATTATTCTCTAGTAGAATTACTGCATTAATAGCAGAGGGCTTAATGATGTCTAATGTAGTTTCTTGAACCTACAACACGGGCAGCGGGCTGCGGTTCGCTCGTGTCTCGTACACTACAGAGTCAAAGGAACTTGTACATCTGCCTAATATGGTGTAGGCCCCCGCTAGCACGCACAAGTGGCACAAAACGATATGGCATGGACTCTACTAATGTCTGAAATAGTTCTGGAGGGAATTGACACCTTTAACCTCGCAGGACTGTCCATAAATGCGAAAGAGGAGGTGGAGACCTCTTCTGAACAGCACGTTGCAAGACATTCCAGGTATGCTCTATAATGTACATGTCTGGGGAGTTTGGTGGCAAGCGGAAGTCTTTAAACTCAGAAGACTATTCCCGGGGACACGCTGTAGCAATTCTGGACGTGTAGAGTGTCGCATTGCTCTATTGGAATTACCCAAGTCCATCGAAAAGAACAACGGACATGAATGAATGCAGGTGATCAGACAGGACGCTGACGTACGTGTCACCTTCCAGAGTCGTATCTAGACGTATCAGGGGTCCCATATCACTCCAACGTCACACGCCCCACATCATTACATAGTCTCCACAAGCTTGAACAGTTCCCTGTCGACATGCACGGTCCATGGATTCATGAGATTGTCTCGATCACGTCTATCCGCTTGATGCAATTTGAAACGAAACTCGTCTGACCAGGCAACATGTTCCCATTCATCAACAGTCCAATGTTGGCGATGATGGGCGCAGACGAGGCGTAAAGCTTTCTGTTGTGCAATCATCAAGAGTACACGAGTGGACCTTCGGCTCCGAAACCCCATATGGATGATGTTTCGTTGAAAGTTTCGCACGCTGACACTTGTTCATGGCCTAGCATTGAAATCTGCAGCAATTTGCGGAAGGGTTGTTCTTCTACCACACTGAACGATTCTCTTCAGTCGTCGTTGGTACTGTTCTTGTAGGATCTTTTTCCGGCGATGTCGGAGAGTTGATGTTTTACCGGATTCCTGATATTTACGGTACCCTCGTGAATTGGTCGTAGGGAAAAATCCGCACTTCATCGCGATCTTGGAGATGCTGTGTCCCATCGCTCGTGCGCCGTCTATAACATCACGTCCATACCCAACTAAATCTTAAACTGCCGTTGTCGCAGCAGTAATCGATCTAACAACTGCGCCACACACTTGTCTAATATGGCCGTAACCGACCGCAGCGCCATATTCTACCTGTTTACATACAGTCTCGAACCGCGCGACCGCTACGGTCGCAGGTTCGAATCCTACCTCGGGCATGGATGTGCGTAATGTCCTTAGGTAAGTTAGGTTTAAGTAGTACTAAGTTATATGGGACTGAAGACCACAGCAGCTAAGTCCCATAGTGCTCAGAGCCATTTGAACCATTTGAACCTGTTTACATACCTCTGTACTTGAATACGCGTGCCTGTGCCAGTTTCTTCGGCACTTCAGTGCATGATATTCAAGGAATGACCCTCATTTATCGAGCCGTTGTCAGGCGGACCGGCTGGTACCTGGCTATGCTGTGCGGCAGTACTGTTTTCATTTCTCCAGCGGTGGCATGCATTGTGTGGATGCCAGTAACCGTTATTATTTTTCCTGTAAATTCGTCCACCTTTGACATTCCTGATAAACGAGATGATACGGGTTGTTATTATTGTATCTCATATTTTTATTCCTGTTCATATTCAGTGGGAGATAATTATATCGTGTAGCTAGCGTCATAGCCGGATGACGTCGACTGTGACGTCACAGGCGGGTCGCGGAATTAATGCGACCGGCTGTTTCCGTACCGCTGCGAGCGGCTAGCTCGGCGACAGCGCTTTGCTAATAGCCGGTTATTCTTACTTGCCTTCACATTGTTGTCTATAAGATCATTTGAATCCAGCACCGATATAAAGTGATCTATGTCGTTTTCCTGTAAATGTATTACATTTTCACGAATATATAATCGGCGTTTTGCCTTCAAAATTCTCAGCACGTCTTTGTGTGAAATTGACTCGTCACAGTAACGTTTTTTGTTTAAATATTTTTCGAAGTAAAGGCGGAGGCCGATTTGCCTAAAACTGCATTGTTATGGTTTAAAAAGTGTTTTCTAAGTTACTCCTAATGACTACGAGACCAATAATTTGACAAAAATGTTCGTTCATTTTTTCGTAAGTTTGATAACATTCAACCGTTTGAACCACCCATAGCACTGTGATTTCCTTGTATACATCCAATAGTAAAGCGTATCCCTTGGTGCTCCGACTAGGATGACGGCAACACACCTTTGAAGGATTTAGTGAATACAGTTGAGTGTGGAGTATTCTTTTCCGTAATATAAGGTCGAATTGTCTATGTTTGAGTGTGCTTTCTTCAAGTAAGGCGTTGTACAACAGAGGATACCGGTGTTTAGTACGTTGCTCGATGAAAACCACGAGAAGTCACAGCATGGAAAAACAGTGGGATTAACACTTTCATCACATAGTATGTATGCAGTCGGTGCCGCACCTCGAACTAAACCTGTAACTACAGATACTTTTTATTGCATACTAGCAATATGCACAGTCATATGGCCACGCCATTTTGGTAAATCCTTACTTAACGTTTGTTTAATCTGTTCAAGCTCGGCTTCAACAGATTCACCAGAATCGTCACATTTCAACAAGGTGGCAGTGAATGTTTCACTCACAACTCGTACCATTTGTCCCCGTATTGTCGCCTGAGTATTTGCTTTTTTCTCTAATTGTTGTGCAGTATCTTGCTTTTTGTTTTAGTTCTTTCTTCAAACCTGTTACGACTCCCTGAATATCACGATTAGCTGTCCTCAACTGTAATACGTCACTTGTTAAACTATTGTATAGCGGAGACAACTTATTAAAATTAACTACACTAACATTATCGGTTCAGTAAGCTGATTATTAGTTTGCAACTGAGCTTCTCGAAAAGCAGTGTCCATTTGAACATTCGCTTCACGTCAAACGTCATCAATTTTAAAATCTGCATTCGGTGTTTGATCGTCTGCGTGAATAACGTCTACACACAGAAAATTATCAGGTAAATTTTGTACTTTCATAGCTTGATTCTCATTCGGGATCAGAAACACGAGAATTTTCTACATTCTTCTTCTTCATCTTTCTGCGAGTTTTCTACACCACGCGGCGTCTCTCGCATTCAAGTTTCTGCCTCCTTTATTCTGCCTGTCCTCTCCTTCCATGGCCCTGTCCTGCATCGCACGCCTCACTTCATCATTCCAATGTGGCTGACGTCTTCCTCTTCTTCTGTGTCGTGGGGGTTCCCAGAGCAATATTTGAGAGGGCCATCTTTCCTCTGGCATTCTAAGATCTCCGTACCATGATAGCCGTTTACTTTCAACTGTGTCTAATCCTTTGTAACTCCCTTCTGTTCTGGTAGCACTGCATTTCGTAGTTTCTCTCTTCTTGCTACTTCTACATTCATAGTGTCAAATTAGCTTTGTTCAGCGTTCACCTCAGCATCACCGTTATTGTGTGAAGCCACTGTGTTCAGTTTTCCTGTTTTCACCATAACAAATACATTTAATAAAATTAATTTAAAATATTTGGTAGAGGCAAATATTTGAAGAGGTATCTATAGAATTAAGCTTAGAATAAATAGTGACTAGTAGAAGCAATTTACTTCAGGAGAAGCAATTTACTTTTCTACGAAATCGGAGATTCGCCATCATACGTAAGTTAAGCAAAGAGCAGCCATCCCCTGACACACAACACATCAATGATTAACGCATGCAGTTAAATTCAATGAAAGCAAATTTACATCTATCGAACAAAAGTGGAAAATGCCCTGGCGGTATTAATTGCACGCACAGCAGCAGAGAGCTTGCCATTTCTAATGTATGTACCTGAAATAGCAATGATGTCGCTCGGTCTTCACCAATTGGGTTCCTCATTTAAGATTGCTGTAGCAAGCGAGTTTCAAAAGCCCGGGGACTCTTTAAAACTTTATTGTAGCCAAATTAGGAACATTACAAAGTAACAACATACATGATTTGAAAGAGTAAAATTGTAAGTTTTTTCAACAACATTCACTTCACATAAACTCCGAGTGGGAACCAAACGTCGACGTAATAATCGAACTCTTGCCACATACGGGCCAGCATATCTTCCGAGACTGTGGCTGTTGCTTGTTTAGTTCTCGTTTTCAATTCCACAACATCACATGGAGGGGGAGGGACATGAATAAGATCCCTTACTAACCCCATAATAAGAAATCACAACAGGTAATATCCTTTGAGGCCATTTGAGCACAAATTGATCTGTTGCTCTACCACGACCAATCCAGCGACTGGGTAGCATTGTGTTCGGACATGTCCTAACATAACGGTGAAAATGAAGCGGTTTACCGTCTACCTGAAGGACAAAGTTCTCTTATTGTGTTCGCAACGATGGCATTAACCTGCAACATCTGAAGGAAGGACTCTCCAGTAAGAATATGTTCTTCAAAAAAGGGCCTACAAAGTTTTTGTGAGACATGACACAAAAAACATTGATCTTCGGAGAATCTCGCTCTCGTTCAACAATATTAGGCGGGTTTTCAGTTGCCTTTATCCTACAACTATGCCTGTTTGTCCGCAGCTCGTGGTCGTGCGGTAGCGTTGTCGCTTCCCGCGCACGGATTCCCGGGTTCGATTCCCGGTGGGGTCAGGGATTTTCTGTGCCTCGTGATGACTGGGTGTTGTGTGATGTCCTTAGGTTGGTTAGGTTTAAGTAGTTCTAAGTTCTAGGGGACTGATGACCATAGTGGTCAGAGCAATTTGAACCATTTTTTGTGCTTGTTTATTTTCCCATTTGTATGAATTTTACCTCGTCCTAAAAGATAATGGAATTCACTAATCGATCATTTTCAACTTGCGTTGTTGTTGTTGTTGTTGTTGTTGTTGTTGTTGTTGTTATCTTCTGTCCAGAGACTGATTTGATGCAGCTCTCCTTGCTACTCTATCCTGTGATGCAGCTCTCATTGCTACTCTATTCTGTGCAAGCTCCTTCATCTCCAAGTACTGCGACCTACTTCCTTATGAATGTGCTTAGTGTATTCATCTCTTGGTCGCCCTCTACGATTTTTACCCTCCACGCTTCCCTCCATTACTAAATTGGTGATACCTTGATGCCTCAGAACATGTCCTACCAATCGATCACTTCTTTTACTCAAGTTGTGCCACAAATTCCTCTTCCCCTCAATTCTGTTCAGTACCTCCTCATTAGTTACGTGATCTAACCATCTAATATTCAGCATTCTTCTGTAGCATCACATTTCGAAAGCTTCTATTCTCTTCTTGTCTAAACTGTTTATCGTCCATGTTTGACTTCCATACATGGCTACACTCCATACAAATACTTTCAGATAAGGCTTCCTGAGACTTTTAAATCGACACACGATGTTAAATTTCTCTTCTTCAGAAACGCTTTCCTTGCCATACTCAGTTTACATTTTATATGCTCTCTACTTCGAACATCATCAGTTATTTTGCTCCACAAATAGCGAAACTCATCTACTAGTTTAAGTGTCTAATTCCCTCAGCATCACCTGATTTAATTCGACTACATTCCATTATTCTCGTTTTGCTTTTGTTGATGTTCATCTTATATTCTTCTTTCAAGACACTTTCCATTCCGTTCAGCTGCTCTTCCTGGTCCTTTGTGGTCTCTGACAGAATTACAATGTCATCGGCAAACCTCAAAGTTTTTATTTCTTCTCCGTGGATTTTAATTATAACTCCAGATTTTTATTTTCTTTCCTTTACTGCATGCACAATGTACATATTGAACTACATCGGGTATAGGCTACAACCCTGTCTTACTCCCTTCTCAACCACTGCTTCCCTTTCATGACCCTTGACTCATAATTGCCATATGGTTTCTGTACAAATTGTAAATAGTCTTTCACTCCCTGTATTTTACCCCTGCCTGCGATGCACAGCAAAAGTCGAATCACTGGCCTTGTCTTTAGGATATAATTTTTGGATTGACTGTCGTCGGCATAGTACCGTGTTTAATTTCTTACGCAAAACACGCCACGCAGCTGTTGTATACATTTCCAACTCACGCGAAGCTTTACGTACAGATTTTTCCGGACTCCTACACACTACATTTACCTGCAATATTTTGTTCTCACAAGGTTTACAAGTGACTCATCTGAAAGACGAAAACACGGATTTGCTAGCCCAGTTAAATACGGCGCCTGGAAAGCAACTGTTACAGTTCATGATTTAGTTCGCACAATCGCTATTTCTCTTCAGTTAGACGAGGTGTTATAGATTCAGTCTAATTTTTCTACTTATCCTTCACTGTACAAGATACCACTCAGTCCATATTAGCCGAAAATTTTTAAAAACAAGACGAAACTTGACTGTTCAAACCAGTTTCAAAACGGGTTGCGTTTACATGTAAGCGAAAATCGACCGCGGAACTGTAAAACCGGCAACCAGAAGCAGATTTCCAGAATCCAGTTTGAAGTGTTTACATGACCACCAAGAAGCGGTATTGGGAAATCGGTTTACGAAATCCGGTTTTGGAAGCCCCATGTAAACGGGGAGTCTGAAAGCATTTCTCAATTGTTCAGTGTCATTTGCGTTCACTCCTCGCCGACAACTTATATTCCTGTCACGTATACACCCAGTTTCAACGGGCTTTGTATGCTAACTGTAGATTGGCTTTCTGATTGGCGCTGCTGTCCCGTACTTCATCCTACATTTTCGCTGGACATCCGTTGGACTCTCCGTTTTGTCAAATTCAGGCATGAAGAAAGCCTTCTCAGCTCCAGAAAGCGCCATCTTCATTATGATACCACCTAGCCATCATACAAGGAACTATACATTACACCTGCAATGATAAAAAACTTACAATTTTATTCTTTCTAATTACGTTTATTGTTACTTTGTAATGCTACTCATGCGGGTACAGTAATTTTTTTTTAAATGTTCCCGGACTTTGGAAACACGCTGTACATCCGCGTCCAATTTTTGGCCAGGAAATACTTCGTTCTTCAATTTCGAAAAACATTGCTTTCGTCCCATACCGGTGTGGTGGAATTCCATGAAACATAGAAGAAAACAATGTACAATTTTTCACGTCCTGTCTTGGTGTCTCCATTTACAGTAATAATAAGAAATTTCTCTAAGTCTTTCAGAGGGAAGAAATCGTAACGACGAGACTAAGAAATAAAGAAAATGAAATGACCGACGTAGCTGGTTTTCGCGAGCAGTTGTTACTAGGGTGATCCTAGACCATGTATCAGTAATATAGGTTTGAATACCTAATACTGGCATGCATAAAAATGCATTCACGAAATCGTGAAAAGATAATGAAGGGAGGTTCTCTGATTGATCATGCAAATTTAGATATATACAGCCATAATGGCGGCCGACCAGTCACGTTGTATCGTGTCATGCTAAAGCTGAAACTGATTAGATGTGTGTTACGACAAGGTAGTTACAAACATTTTAGTAAAAAATGAGGTTCTCATTTTAACATATATGTTTTGTGTCATCAGTTTACTGACTGGCTTGATGCAGCCCACCACGAATTTTTACCCTGTGTCAACCTTTTCATCTCAGAGTGGCAATTTCTATCTACGTCCTCATTTATCTGTTGAATGTATTCCAGTTTCTGTCTTCCTCTAAAGTTTTTACCCTCCTTGTAGTGCCGTCGAAGTTATTCTCTTGTGTCTTAACAGATGTCCTATCATCCTCTCAGAAGCCACTTCTTTGTAGTATAGTAGTTGAAATATTTATTTAATTTGAGTTATTAAAGTGAGTAATTATGTCATTTTTTGCTTGAAATTTGTAAGGTTATTAACATAATAAAATAATTTTGATTTTCAAGGAAGCTAAAGGCTTCAGAATAAGAATTAGGTGTTACATTCTTCAATGTTTTGGTTTTAGTAGTGTAAGAATATTTTTGGACTGTAGCGATATCTTCTGTTCTGTTAGCTCCCTCTCAGTTAGAATCTTGGTTAGTTTTATTTGTGAAACTTTCGTTCCATACTGTGTGACGGCGGCTTAATAATAATAATAATAACAATAATAATAATAATAATAACGGCTTAATAATAATAATAATATTAATATTAATACTTCCGTGTGGAGTTGATAGTCTCTCATCGGGCGCCTTCCCAGCTGGCGGATAGGGGAATGCTCTCCAGATATGGAGGGTACCGGGGAAATAAAATACCCGGGGTGGGCCAAAACTATCAACCGAAATCCACTAACGTCTGCCTGGTATCCAGCGGTTAGGGGTCAGCGTCTGTTCGCCTAGATGGTGCGGCTGCAGCAACCTTCTTAATCTCAACAATCAAGTCGTATTCCTCGTTATCTTTCTTCGGAAGGATCACCACCAAGTTATTTTTCAACTTGAAAACCAAACATGATAACACAAGGAATGAATCCACTACCCCGGGCAGCAGTCGCAAGGCTAGCTTTACCTGGTCATAGGATTCCGGGGGACCAGGAGCATCATGTTACGCCTAAGGGTGAGAACCAGACGACGTCCAAATTATTAAACACAAAACAAAAGTATTTCTTCGGTACGCTTAACACTAATACTCTTTTCAAACTAGGTAAGATCAGACAACTTACAGACATGCTGCAAAAATTACAGATCAAAATCCTTGCAATCCAGGAAACACGATTTACGGACGAAAACCATTATGATACAGACAACTATAGTATCTACAAAGGAAAACCAGCAGTTAAAAATAATGAGAAAGGACTCAAACAGTTTGGTACAGCATTTGCGGGCCACAAATTTATCAGCGACTCTGTCATTGACTTCTAGTCTGCCTCAGAACGTATATCAATGCTCTCCGTCAAATCGGCCAACAAAGCATTTACCTTGATCAACGCACACGCACCCACATATAACTATAACAAGAAGAACCGCCAGAAAGTGGATGACTTCTGGAATGACCTTGAAGAGACGACAAACAAAATTTGCAAACAACATGTAATAATCTTGTTAGGCGACTTTAACGCACAATTAGGCAAAGAGAAAAAAATACAGGAAAATCACCGGAATCCATACAGCTCACAAGAGAACTAACAAGAATGGTGAAAGATTGGTAAGCTTTGGCGAAAACTTTGGCCTCGTAATTATGTCAACACAATTCAAAAAAACCCAACAAGAAACTGTATAATTGGAAGTCGCCCAACACAATGTTGGGTGAATTCCAGATAGACCAAGTGCCAACTCCAAGAGTAATAACACAGCAGAAATTCTGAAAGTGAAAACGAGAAGAGGATTTTTTGACTCAGACCACCATCTTCTACAGATAAAGACCAGATTACAACCCAATAGAAAAAAGCCAAAACTAAACAAAGTGCTGAGACCAGATCCCGAATACATAAAACTCATCAAGGAAAACATCTTACAAGAAATTAGTCAGACAAACACCACAAACTGGACAGAACTTGTGGACGTCCTAAAGTCCACGATGAAATTGGGTCAACCCCCGAGAAGGAGAAAACACAGGTGGTGGAATATAATATGTGACCAAACCATAGAAGAAAGGACCAGTGCCTGGAAAAACTTCAATAGTCACAAAACATCAGAAAAATGGCAACTATTTCTAGTAATCCGAAAACAAACATCGGAAACTATTCGGAGGGAAAAAAGAAATTATGACAAACGGCGACTAGATGAGATAGAACAAGACTAAGAAGAACAACACCAGGAATTTTTATAAGACGTTTGAAGAACATATTGCAGGATACCAGCCACCCAATCATTGCTTCAAGAAATCGGATGGTTCACTAGAAACTAACACGAAGAATATCTGCCAAATCCTCGCAAACTATTTCAACAAACATCTCAACTGCGAAAGACCTACAGAGGATATTCAACCATCAACTAAATAGTAGAAATTATCAAGACATTGAAAAACAATAGAGCCCCAAGAAAAGATGGAATTATATGCAGAACTATGGAAACTAAATGATGAAAGATTAACAAGAAAACTTCACAAAATCATATTAAACGTTTGGGAAACAGAACAGATCCCTTCTGAATGGAAATGTACACTCATCCATCCACTCCACAAAAAGGGGACATAACTGAACCAAATAATTACAGGGGTATCTCACTCGTACCGGTCACATATAGAATCCTATCAAAAGTTCTCAAGAACAAATTAGAAGAACAAGCTGACCCACAAATAGGAGAATACCAGGCTGGTTTTCGCAAGGGGCAATCATGCATAGAGCAGATCTGGAATCTGAAAATGATTCTCCAGATGAGAAACACCCGAAACACAGTGGTCACTTTTGTAGATTTTAAAAAGGCCTACGGCTCAATAGACAGAGTGCGCTCTGCAAGACGCTGGAAGAATTCAGCATTGACAGAAAGACAAGAGCAATCATTCGGGAAACATTAACTGACACAGTCTCCAAGGTTAAATTTATGGGGGATATCTCGGAACCATTTGAAATCCAAACTGGAGTGCGACAAGGTGACGGACTTTCACCATTACTCTTTAAAATGATTCTTGAAAAAATTATCAGGACATTGGAAAAAGAAGTCAAAGGAATCCAAATTGGCATCAGAAAAGATAACAGATTCAATGTCAAGTGTTTAGCTTTTGCGGATGACCTTGCAATCCTCACAAATAATAGAAAAGAAGCCACTAACGCCATAGAGAAGTTACACGAAATTGCACAAAGAAACGGCCTGCAAATCTGCAAACCCAGTAGATAGAAAGAGTGCCACAAGACAAATTACCTATTGTGACAACCCATGGGAAAATCAAAGAAATAGAGAAACAAGAAAGGAAAATTATCAGGAAAATTTTTGGCCCGATACAAGAGCAAGGAATCTAGAATAAGAGACCAACATCAGAATTATATAAGTACACAGACAAGATTACGGATACAATAAGGAAAAGAAGAATGCAGTTCTACGGACATATCCACAGGATGAATGAAAACAGAATTTCAAAGCGAATTGTTAAAGTCATCAACTCAGGCAGGGGAAAGACAAAATGGATAAAAGAAGTTGGAGAGGACCTCAGACAAGCACACATAACAGTAAACGATGCAGAAAATAGAACTGAATTCAGGAACATAATCAAAAAACATAAATTTGACACCACAACACAGAAGAGACCAGAATGCAAATGGATAACAGAGCGAAAGAAACAACACAGTGAACACATTAAGAAAATTTGGGCTCAGAAAAAACATAAACAATCATCATTAAAGGAATTCAAGTTCAAACGCTCTCTTAAATGGGAATAATCGAAAATAATAATAATAATAATACTCAGTCATAAGTAATAGGAGGAAATATTAGAGTACTGTTCGCAGTCTTTTACTAGAGCCTGGAAACTAATTCTGTCGTTAGCCACAAGGCGATGCAGGACATACTGACCATAGTTCCCACTTTGCAAGTCCATTATTGTCCAGTACACTGAAAGAAATGTTTCTATTTTCTATTTGCTCAGCGGGATTAGGACTATAATTACAAAAAATGAAGATTTTGAGACATAATTGATACAGTACTGGCCATTAAAACTGCTATACCACGAAGATGACGTGCTACAAACGCGAAATTTAACCGACAGGAAGAAGATGCTGTGATATGCAAATGATTAGCTTTTCAGAGCATTACACAAAGTTGGCGCAGGTGGGGACACCTAC
Source organism: Schistocerca gregaria (assembly GCF_023897955.1). Taxonomy (NCBI): domain Eukaryota; kingdom Metazoa; phylum Arthropoda; class Insecta; order Orthoptera; family Acrididae; genus Schistocerca; species Schistocerca gregaria. The sequence goes on along the minus strand of NC_064923.1, from coordinate 133,474,806 downwards.
AACGTGTTGACATGAGGAAAGTTTCCAACCGGTTTGTCATACACAAACAGCAGTTGACCGGCGTTGCCTGGTGAAACGTTGTTGTGATGCCTCATGTAAGGAGGAGAAATGCGTACCGTCAGGTTTCCGACTTAGATAAGGGTCGGATTGTAGCCTATCGCGATTGCGATTTATCGTGTCGCGACATTGCTGTTCGCGTTGGTCGAGATCCAGTGGCTGTTAGCAGAATATGGAATCGGTGGGTTCAGGAGGGTAATACGGAACGCCGTGCTGGATCCCAACGGCCTCGTATCACTAACAGTCGAGATGACAGGCATCTTATCCGCATGGCTGTAACGGATCGTGCAGCCACGTCTCGATCCATGAGTCAACAGATGGGGACGTCTGCAAGACAACAACCATCTGCACGAACAGTTCGACGACGTTTTCAGCAGCATGGACCATCAGCTCGGAGACCATGGCTGCGGTTACCCTTGACGCTGCATCGCAGACAGGAGCGACTGCGATGGTGTACTCAACGACGAACCTATGTGCACGAATGGCAAAACGTAATTTTTTCGGATGAATCCAGGTTCTGTTTACAGCATCATGATGGTCACCTGCGTATTTGGCAACATCGAGGTGAACGCACACTGGAAGCGTGTATTCGTTATCGCCATAGTGGCGTATCACTTGGCGTAATGGTATGAGGTGCCATTGGTTACACGTATCGGTCACCTCTTTTTCTCATTGACGGCACTTTGAGCAGTGGACGTTACATTTCAGATGTGTTACGACCCGTGGCTCTACCCTTCATTCGATCCCTACGAAACCCTACATTTCAGCATGATAATGCACGACCGCATGTTGCAGGTCCTGTACGGGCCTTTCTGGATACAGAAAATGTTTGACTGCTGCCCTGGTCAGCACATTCTCCAGATCTCTCACCAATTGAAAACGTCTGGTCAATGGTGGCCGAGCAACTGGCTCGTCACAATACGCCAGTCGCTACTCTTGATGAACTGTGGTATCGTGTTGAAGCTGCATGGGCAGCTGTACCTGTACACGCCATCCAAGCTGTGTTTGACTCAATGCCCAGGCGTATCAAGGCCCTTATTACGGCCAGCGGTGGTTGTTCTGGGTACTGATTTCTCAGGATCTATGCACCCAAATTGCGTGAAAATGTAATCACATTTCAGTTCTAGTATAATGTATTTGTCCAACGAATACCCGTTTATAATCTGCATTTCCTCTTGGTGTTGCAATTTTTTAATGACCAGTATTGTAGATATGTTTGGTAAAGTTTCACATGCACAACGTTGTAATATTCATTATGTTAATACTAATAATAATTCTCTCTATCGCTGGCCGCGGTGACCGAGCTGTTCTAGGCACTTCGGTCCGGAACCAAGCGGCTGCTACGGTCGCATGTTCGAATCCTACCTCGGGCATGGATGTGTGTTATGTCCTTAGGTTAGGGGACTGATGACCTCAGATCTTAAGTCCCATAGTACTTAAGAGCAATTTGAGCCAATTCTTTCTACGCTTAACAGCACTATGAGCAGGTCAGAGGCGACCTCTACTCTATGTTCCTATTTAATTCTCTTTCGCCGTGACTTCTGATAATCAAATTAATTGCTCATCACAAAAGTTGAATAAAGTTGTCACCACTTGCCACGCAGATTTGTTAACCTTAAGAGCAGCACACTGACAGTTACTTCTGGAATCTAAGCACTCCAAGACACTGTACAGTCCTCACGATTTCATTTCCTATTTGTACCGAAAATACGAGTTCAGTTGCGGTCTGGCTGAGAAGTGATCTGAGGCATCGCGTACTCTGGCGTTTGACTGATGCGGATTGTACGGTGGCTGGGTGCGAAATGAAGATCAATCTTTTCCTTCCCCTGTATTTAAATACTGGCGCAGCGAACGGCCGAGAGAACATCTGCTGTTATCTGCTCTATGCCCACGTTAGCACCCTCTAAACGGCCGCTTTCTCAGACCCGTAATATTTTATAACTTGGTTGTGTATTAATTTTAAATTTTCTTAATTTTAGTATGAATGTAGTTAAGTTGGATAAAATCACAGAAAAAGTTTTAGTCGCCTGCATTTAAACATTCCATCTAGAATTTTTACAAGATAACTAACAGTAGAATATGACCTCTGGACTACAACTTTATGAGATCGTGTATTTGTTGTTATTTACAACCAGCCCTTGAAACTATAGCTCTATTATTTAGTAGGTTTCATCATGCGCTGTAACCAGAAATTCCTAGCATTAATATAAGAGACACTTAATTTACTACAATTAAGGACGTTTTTGTTCCGAATTTAGTTTTCAGTAAATTACTCGAAAACTATTAGAGGTAACCCAGTGGGATTACATAATTATTGTTATTGTACTAAACTGAAGCTTCATACAAGTTTTCATATATCTAAGTCTAATATTTAGCGCCTTCAGTTTTACTTAAAATGTGGATTTTGACCAAAATATTGCTTTAATCACGTTGCGACTTGTACCAGTTGATTTTAAATTACATCTGCACATTATGACCAGCTTTTGGGTTCCTAGCTTTATTATTTAGCGCCACTTATTTTTTAGAAAGATGTATTTAGGAAAAAATATTCATCTGGTCAGTCTGAGATTTGCCAGTTTAAAAATTTACTACTTTTAATTTCATTTTTAAATTATGATGTAATACTTGTGTGCTACACACAGACGCATTGTGGCTTAAAAATGATTCAAATGGCTCTGAGCACTATGAGACTTAACATCTGAGGTCATCAGACACCTAGAACTGAGAAGTACTTAAACCTAACTAACCGAAGGACATCACACACATCCATGCCGGAGGCATGATTCGAACCTGCGACCGTAGCAGTCGTATGGTTCCGGACTGAAGCGCCTAGAACCGCTCGGTCACAACGGCCGGCTCGTAGTGTTGTGATGTGGCGCTATTATCAGTGAACTGGGGTAAGTCCCCGCACACTCGCTCACTTCTGTGTCTCTCGAATGATAAATCGTTTGTTTCGCCACAGTACGAGTTACAAATATCTGGCTCAGCTTCGTTATTTATGGAATTTAATACCTGAAGTGAAGTGTTACGATTTTGCATCTGAGTCTGGCTGGTGTATAAATGGTAGACTGCGCATACTATAATTTTGAAGTCAGACCCACTTCAACAGCATATAAAAAATTTTCATGAGAAAGTTAACTTCCGATCGCAGCACGGAGCGATCGGCTGACGGTCATTTATTTAAAGAATTTCACGGACTACATTGTAGCAACCTCCCTGACTTTCAGCGAGTAATATAACGTGAAAACTTAATTACAGCGAATATAAGGTGTCGAGACATTTATTTTCAATTCTGAGTGCTTGAAATTAATTCTAATTAAAGCAAATAGTGTTTGTTCACCGAATTAGACTGAGCTCGCGAATAAACAATTTACGACGATGTAAAGCTACGTTACGTCCGCTATTACTCTTTCAAAAGATTTTAATGAAGTTTGTGACTCGTCCTCCCAGCTTTAAATAAAAATAAACTGAACTCGACCCTGGAGATCGAAGACAGCGTCACCCGCCAATTTAATAAACTAAAATTTAGCACCCGCGAAAGACTTGTCAGTGTTTACAGTGTGTTCCTTTCCTTGCCGATTGTGTGGAGAACATCCTCATACCTTATCTTATCAGTCAACTAATTTTCAATACTATTCCGTAGCATCGCATCTATGTCCTCATTGCTCCACCGTCATGGGTTATTTTGCTGCCTAGGTAACAGATTTCCTTAACTTTATCTCCTTCGTGATCCCCAGTTCTTATGATAAGTTTATCACTGTTCTAATTTCCGCTGTTTCTCATTACTTTCGTCTTTCTTCGATGTCCTCTCAATCCATATTCAGTACTCACTAGACTGCTCATTCCATTCAACATATCCTGTAATTCTTCTTCACTTTCACTGAGGATAGCAATGTCATCAGCAAATCTTATCATTGATATCTTTCCACATCGAATTTTAATCCATTCTTTTGTTTCCCTCATTGCTTCTTCAATGTGCAGATTGAACAGTAGGAGCGAAAGACTACATTCCTGCCCTACGCTCTTTTTAATTCGAGCACTTCGTTCTTAGTTTTCCAGTCTTATTGTTCCCTCCTGGTTGTTGTACATATTGTTCATTGCCTGTCTTTCCCTGTAGCTTATCCCTATTCTTCTCAGAGAGTTCGAACCTCTTGCTTCATTTTAAATTGTCAAACGCTTTCTCCAGGTCGGACAAATTCTATTAATGTGTTTTGATTTTTCTTCAGTTTTGGTTCCATTATCAACCACAACGCGAGAACTGCCACTGTGGTGCCTTTACCTTTCCTAAAGCCAAACTGATCGTCATCTCACAAAACCTCAATTTTCTTTTTCATTCTTCCGTATGTTATTTTTGTAAGCTACTTGGATGGGTGAAGTGTTAAGCTGATTGTGGTGACTCTCGCTCTCACTTGGCTCTTGCATCCTTAGGATTGTGTAGACGATATTTTTTGTATAAAGTCTAATGTTATGTCACCAGTACCATACATTCTGCGAACCAACGTGAACAGCCGTTTTGTTATCCCTAGATTTTAGAAATTCCGATGGAGTGTTATAAATCCCTTCTGCTTATTCGATCTTAAGTCTTCCAAGGCAATATTAATTTCTGCTTCTACTACTGAAACCACTATCTCTTCTATATCGACTCCTGTTTCTTTTTCTATCACGACATTAGACAAGACTTCCGTTTCATAGAGGCCTACAGCGTACTCTTTTCAGATATCCGCTCTCTCATCTCATTTAACAGTGGAATTCTCACTGCACTCGTAATGTTACCGACCTTGCTTTTAATTTCACCGTTGGTTGTATGCTCAGTTAATCCTTCCGACAATCATTTCTTTTTCGATTTCTTCACATTTTTCAAGTACCATTTCGCCTTAGCTACCCTGCTTTTCCTATTTATTTCATTACTATCTGACTTGTATTGCTGTACTTCTGAATTTCCTCCAATATTTTTGTACTTCCTTCTTTTGCCGATCAGCTAAAGAATTTCTTTTGTTACCCATGGTTTTTTCGCAGTTACCCTCCTTGTCTCTACGTTTCTGACCTGAAATGTACAAACAAAATACCGCACACCTAATTACAGAGTGCGTGTGGCACAAGACAAGAGAAGAGAGAGTGTGCATCTGTGAAGAAGACAAAGTCTCTCGCTAAAGAAGCTAGTCTTATTTGCAGGTTTACAACGTTGCGGCATTTTATTTCAGGAATGGTCGACAGTGCAATAAGTTTTTGAGAAAGGGGTATCATACGTTTTATGTAATTTACCTGTATGCATCGTATCACACAATAATTTAGTGCAATATTTGGCTTCAGTAAGACAATAAACAGTTTTTGTTATTTCTGAAAATTTACCTCTAGGGAGTTGCATCGTTTTGCAAATTCATAATTCAGGTCCTTTTAGTTGACCGACTTCGGCGACTTGCGCATCGATGGAGACGAAATGATGATGAAGGAAACACGCCACCCAGTCCCCCAGAGGAGGAAAGCTCCGAGCCGACCGGGAATCGAACTCGGGCCCCTCGCAAAGCGATCCGCCGCGCTGAACACTCAGATGGAAGTGCACATTATGAAAAGTGTATCCTGCCCTTTCGGTATCATCAGACTCATCAGCATTCTCTTCAGCTCGTGTCTAGCATAAATGCTATACCCAAATTTAGTTTTTTTCAAAGCTCAGGCAGTCAACTGAAATCGCTGTGCCCGATTAAGCGTGTACGCTATACCATGTACTTTCTGTGCATCACACATTTTCGTTTCTCCAAGCCCCCCCCCCCCCCCCCAATAGGTTTCAGGACGTGATTGAAGAAAACTGTTTAGCGCAGTGTTCGCTTTAGCTTCAAGAAATGAAGGTAAGTTCTGTCATTATGAAGTAGAATGTGTTTAGAAAAAAACTAGTACACCAAACGCTGTGGAATAAGTGATTGTTTGTTTCCTCACGACAATAAGGCGATACATTTTTTTCGGTGTAGCACTGGGCGTACATTCGGCGACGACTTACACTGAGGTGACAAAAGTCATTTGATACCTCCTACTATCGTGTCGGAGGTGGTTTGCTGATGGCGATAAAAATATTCTTGATTTTTGGCACTTCCTTAATGAGCGACATGTGCAATTGTCCGCAATCCCAAATACAGACAAATTTTCTCAAATTTTCTTTGTTGTGTTTCTCTTAACCAGCCTCGGAGATGAGGTGTTACTGCAATGAGAAGTTGATGCCCACTTTTTACACTCCTAGGACCGATTATTCTCTGCTAATTGGAATCTTCTTTTCCCAGAAAATATGCATCGATAGTTCCATCACGTGTGGCGAATTTATGCTCCCTCCTCCTCGCGATGTTGGTTTTCTGTTACGCTTGGTGGCAAATAAATAAAGTAACCTTGTCTCACGGAAATGCTACGTACTTCCACTTCTCGTTACCTATGCTTGTCTTGGTTCCTGGGTGAGGGAAGCGGCATGGTGGTGAGGTCTCGGGTTGCGATTCCCGTCCACTTTGCCACCGGCCCTCCCTTTGGGGGAGGAAACGTTCACTGAAAAAAAAGGCGTAAGTTTCAAGTACCAAACTACAAAAGCAAATGTTCAAAATGTGTGTGAATTCCTGCTGAGGTCACCGGTCACTAGACTTACACACTACTTAAACTAACTAAAATTGACCTATGCTAAGAACAACAAACACACCCATGCCCGAGGGACGACTCGAACCTCCGGCGGGAGGAGTCGCACAACCCGTAACATAGCGCCTTAAACCGCGTGGCCACTCCACATGGCCAAAACTAAAGATTTAGGACTCTGTCCCCGGTTGGACCTATGACTTTCCGCGTAACCTATCAATTCTTTGGTCTATAACAATGACAATAATGCCCAGTCAAGTTTCGCGGTATTTCGGAATACATGTTAAAGGGTAACCACACTTTAATTTCCAATAATTCAGATGTATTTCACGTATTTTTCATTTCCTTGGTCATTTTTCTATAAAAATTTTTTGACAGATAATTATGTCATAGTACCGAACACGTACCAGAGGTTGCACAGAGTTTCAGGGAGAGGAAAAGGGAACAGTTGACAGGAATGGGGGAAAGAAATACAGTAGAAGAAGAATGGGTAGCTCTGAGGGATGAAATAGTGAAGGCAGCAGAGGATCAAGTAGGTAAAAGACAAGGGCTGGTAGAAATCCTTGAATAACAGAAGAAATATTGAATTTAATTGATGAAAGGAGAAAGTATAAAAATGTAGTAAATGAAGCAGGCAAAAAGGAATACAAACGTCTCAAAAATGAGATCGACAGGAAGTGCAAAATGGCTGAGCAGGGATGGCTAGAGGACAAATGTAAGGATGTAGAGGCTTATCTCACTAGGGGTAAGATAGATAATGCCTACAGGAAAATTAGAGACCTTTGGAGAAAAGAGAACCACTTGTATGAATATCAAGAGCTCAGATGGAAACCAAGTTCTAAGCAAAGAAGGGAAAGCAGAAAGGTGGAAGGAGTATATAAAGGATCTATACAAGGGCGATGTACTGAAGGACAATATTATGGAACTGGAAGAGGATGTAGATGAAGATGAAATGCGAGGTACGATACTGGGTGAAGAGTTTGACAGAGCACTGAAAGACCTGAGTCGAAACAAGGCCCCTGGAGTAGACAACATTCCATTAGAACTGCTGACGGGCTTTGGAGAGCCAGTCTTGACACAACTCTATCATCTGGTGAGCAAGATATATGAGACAAGCGAAATACCCTCAGACTTCGAGAAGAATATAATAATTCCAATCCCAAAGAAAGCAGATGCTGACAGATGTGTAAATTACCATACTATCAGTCTGATAACTCACAGCTGCAAAATACTAACGTGAATTCTTTGGAGACGAATGGAAAAACTGGTAGAAACTGACCTCGGGGAAGATCAGTTTGGATTCCGCAGAAATGTTGGAACACGTGAGGGAATACTGATCCTACGACTTATCTTAGAAAATAAATTAAGGAAATGCAAACCTACGCCTCTTGCATTTCTAGACTTAGAGACAGCTTTCGATAATGTTGACTCGAATACTCTCTTTCAAATTCTGAAGTTGGCAGGGGTAAAATACAAGGAGCGAAAGGCTATTTACAATTTGTACAGAAACCAGATGGCTGTTACAAGAGTCGAGGGGCATGAAAGGGAAGCAGTGGTTGGGAAGGGAGTGAGTCAGGGTTGTAGCCTCTCTCCGATGTTATTCAATCTGTATATTGAGCAAGCAGTAAGGGAAACAAAAGAAAAATTTGGAGTAGGTATTAAAATCCATGGAGAAGAAATAAAAACGTTCAGATTCGCCGATGACATTGTAATTCTGTCAGAGGCAGCAAAGGACTTGGAAGAGCAGTTGAACGGAATGGACAGTGTCTTGAAAGGAGGGTATAAGATGAACATCATCAAAAGCAAAACAGGGATAGTGGAATGTAGTCGAATTAAGTCGGGTGATGCTGAGGGAACCAGATTAGGAAACGAGACGCTTAAAGTGGTAAAGGAGTTTTGCTATGTGGGGAGCAAAATAACTGATGATGGTCGAAGTATATAATGATATATAAGGATATAAAATGTAGACTGGCAATGGCAAGGAAAGCGTTTCTGAAGAAGAGAAATTTTTTAACATCGAGCATAGATTTAAGTGTCAGGAAGTCGTTTCTGAAAGTATTTGTGTGCCTTGTATGGAAGTGAAACATGGACGATAAATAGTTTAGACAAGAAGAGAATAGAAGCTTTTGAAATGTGGTGCTACAGAAGAATGCTGAAGATTAGATGGGTAGATCACATAACTAATGAGGAGGTATTGAACAGAATTGGGGAGAAGAGGAGTTTTTTGCACAACTTGACAAGAAGAAGGGACCGGTTGGTAGGACATGTTCTGAGGCATCAAGGGATCACAAAATTAGCATTGGAGGGCAGCGTGGAGGGTAAAAATCGTAGAGGGAGACCAAGAGATGAATACACTAAGCAGATTCAGAAGGATGTAGGTTGCAGTAAGTACTGGGAGATGATGAAGCTTGCACAGGATAGAGTAGCATGGAGAGCTGCATCAAACCAGTCTTAGGACTGAAGACAACAACGACAACAGAACACATGTTAAATTTTTCATGTTTCACAGTACAATCAACGACAACTTCACGTTTTCAACAGTGAGCTTATTCCCCTCATACGTCCACTAAACATTTAGCAGAGAAAAATTCCCCATTCAGCTGCATGATGTGCAGGTATGGCGAAACAACACTGTACCAATTTCTACAACTGAATGCAGTCAATACTGCTACTCAAGTATTGGTGCTATTTCTGACCAACACTTTTCCGTACTAAAGTTTCAGAGTCCACCGTGTGATATTTTCTTAAAGCACTTATTTCACCTAAAAGTACAGTCATCGATAACAATATTAATACCTCTTAAAAGTAAAACACTTTTTTCCCATTGCTTGCTTCTTTGGCTCTTTTTCCAAGTTAACCTCTGAAATACAGACATACCACTGTATGGGGTTATCCACTCATTAATATAATTGTAACTAACAGTGTAAAATGTGTACATTTCACTTTCAAAGTAAATTTCCATCATCACATTTAATAAAAACTTCCTTTGCTTTTGAAGAGAAATAATGGATTTTGCTTTTCATGCAAACTAGAGGCCGTGCTCTGTGAAACAGATCAGACAAAAATGCACTATGTGACTTAACTTCTGAGGTCATCAGTCCCCTAGAACGTAGAATTACTTAAACCTAACTATCCTAAGGACATCACACACACCCATGCCCGAGGCAGGATTCGAACCTGATACCGTAGCGTTCGCGCGGTTCCGGACTGTAGCGCCTAGAACCGCTCGGCCACTCTGGCCGGCCAGATCAAACAGTTACACCAGTTTGATGTTGCAGTTGTTACCGCAGAAAGCTACATAGAGGGTGTTTCAAAAATGACCGGTATATTTGAAATGGCAATACAAACTAAACGAGCAGCGATAGAAATACGCCGTTTGTTGCAATATGCTTGGGACAACAGTACATTTTCAGGCAGACAAACTTTCGAAATTACAGTAGTTACAATTGTCAACAACAGATGGCGCTGCGGTCTGGGAAACTCTATAGTACGATATTTTCCACATATCCACCATGCGTAGCAATAATGTGGCGTAGTCTCTGAATGAAATTACCCGAAACCTTTGAGAACGTGTCTGGCGGAATGGCTTCACATGCAGATGAGATGTACTGCTTCAGCTGTTCAATTGTTTCTGGATTCTGGCGGTACACCTGGTCTTTCAAGTGTCCCCACAGAAAGAAGTCACAGGGGTTCATGTCTGGCGAATAGGGAGGCCAATCCACGCCGCCTCCTGTATGTTTCAGATAGCCCAAAGCTATCATCGAAATATTCATTCAGGAAATTAAAGACGTCGGCCGTGCGATGTAGCCGGGCACCATCTTGCATAAACCACGAGGTGTTCGCAGTGTCGTCTAAGGCAGTTTCTACCGCCACAAATTCACGAAGAATGTCCAGATAGCGTGATGCAGTAATCGTTTCTGATCTGAAAAATGGGCCAATGATTCCTTTGGAAGAAATGGCGGCCCAGACCAGTACTTTTTGAGGATGCAGCGACGATGGGACTGCAAAATGGGGCTTTTCGGTTCCCCATATGCGCCGGTTCTGTTTATTGACGAAGCCGTCCAGGCAAAAATAAGCTTCGTCAGTAAAACAAATGCTGCCCACATGCATATCGCCGTCATCAATCCTGTGCACTATATCGTTAGCAAATGTCTCTCGTGCAGCAATGGTAGCGGCGCTGAGGGGTTGCCGCGTTTGAATTTTGTATGGATAGAGGTGTAAACTCTGGCGCATGAGACGATACGTGGACGTTGGCGTCATTTGGACCGCAGCTGCAACACGGCGAACGGAAACCCGAGACCGCTGTTGGATCACCTGCTGCACTAGCTGCGCCTTGCCCTCTGTGGTTGCCGTACGTGGTCGCTCTACCTTTCCAGCACATTCATTCGTCACGTTCCCAGTCCGTTGAAATTTTTCAAACAGATCCTTTATTATATCGCTTTTCTGTCCTTTGGTTACATTAAACCTCCGTTGAAAACTTCGTCTTGTTGCAACAACACTGTGTTCTAGGCGGTGGAATTCCAACACCAGAACAATCCTCTGTTCTAAGGAATAAACCATTTTGTCCACAGCACACTTGCACGTTGTGAACAGCACACGCTTACAGCACAAAGACGACGTACAGAATGGCGCACCCACAGACTGCGTTGTCTTCTATATCTTTCACATCACTTGCAGCGCCATCTGTTGTTGAAAATTGTAACTACTGTAATTTCGAAAGTTTGTCCGCCTGAAAATGTACTGTTGTCCCAAGCATATTGCAACAAACGGTGTATTTCTATCGCTGCTCGTTTAGTTTTTATTGCCGTTTCAAATATACCGGTCATTTTTGAAACACCCTGTATTTTTTGAAGCTGATTTTGAGATCTCTGAGCTCTTAAATGCGCAATTTGGTTAAAGTCTCCGATGGTTCACATGTACAGAAGCCAGCCTAATTGGTTTAGTCTTTATCCCTTCACCTGCATCAAAATACTGAACAGCTATAGAAAATAATGTCAGTTTTCTTGACTGCCGTCATCAGTTGCTACTGTGCAAAAAGGAGTTGTTTCAAGTGCAAAGTGCAAATGGATACAGAATGAGGAGCAAGAAAATGTTCGATAATTGCTGTGGCTTCTTTTGCGACACTCTGTGTTTTAGCAATCACAGAATTGGAATACGTAACTCAACACAATTGATTTCGCCTTGCAATTCAGTGACTTAATGAATGGTGATGATTTACAATTTTATATTCGGTTGTCAGTTCAGCGGCAGTAATGAGCATTAGCTTTCTTCTATCCGGTTTTATAAAACTAGTTGAGAATTTTGAACTGGAAGCCTACCCTTCAGTACTTTTTTGTGCTTTTGGATCGTTGTATTACGTCAGCTTTCCAACTATGCTCAATTGAAAAATGACAGGAACAAGGTTTGCCCATCTGTGTTGCCTCATTTTACGAATGGCCATATTTCTCTATGTTCGTCACTGAAAGAGCACTTACATTTCGCTTTTGTTATAACATAACAATGACAACTCACACACACTATGTGATGAAAATGGTTTACAAGTTCGTGGTGCCCTCCATCGGTAATGCTGGATTTCAATATGGTGTTGGTCCCCCTTAGCCTTGATGACAGCTGCCACTCTCGCAGGGATACGTTCAATCAGGTGCTGGAAGATTTCTTGGGGAATGGCAGCCCATTACTCACGGAGTGCTGCACTGAGAAGAGGTATCGATGTCGGTCGGTAAGGCTTGGCATAAAGTAGGCGTTCTAAAACATCCCAAAAGTGGTCTATAGGATTCAGGTTAGGACTCTGTGCAGGCCAGTCTATTACAAGGATATTATTGTCGTGTAACCAGTCCGCCACAGGCCGTGCATTACGAACTGGTGCTCGATCGTGTTGAAAGATGCAATTGTCATCCCCGAATTGCTCTTCAACAGCGGCAAGCAAGAAGATGCTTAAAACATCAATGTAGGCCTGTGCTGTGATAGTGCCACGCAAAACAACAAGGGGTGGAAGCCCCCTCCATGAAAAACACGACTACACCACAACACCATCGCCTTCGAATTTTACTGTTGGCACTACACACGCAGATGACGTTCACCGGGCATTCGCCATACCCACACCCTGCCACCGGATAGCCACTTTATGTACCGTGATTCGTCACTCCACACAACCTTTTTTCACTATTCAATCGTCCAATGTTTACGCTCCTTACACCAAGCGAGGCTTCGTTTGGCATTTAGCGGCGTGATGTGTGGCTTATAAGCAGCCGGTCGACCATGAAATCTCATCTCCCGCCTATGTATCTTAGTACTTTCTGTGGATCCTGATGCAGCTTGGAATTCCTGTGTGATGGCCTGGATCGATGTCTGCCTATTACACATTATGATTCTCTACAACTGTCGGCGGTCTCTGTCAGTCAATAGACGAGGTCGGCCTGTACGTGTCCCTTCACGTTTCCAATTCATTATCATATCGGAAACAGTGGACCTAGGGATGTTTAAGAGTGTGGAAATCTCGCGTGCAGACTATGACACGAGTGACACCCGATTACCTGACCACGTTCGAAATCCGTGAGTTCGGCGGAGCAACCCATTCTGTTCTCTCACGATGTCTAATTACTGAGGTCGCTGATATGGAGTGCCTGGCAGTTGGTGGCAGCATAATGCACCTAATATGAAGAACATATGTTTTTGGGGATGTCCGGATACTTTTGATCACATTGTGTACGAAAGAAATGCACACACGCACTGCAACGGTAAACGAATTAATGGAACGCAAGTCACACAATTACAGGAGCAAGTGAATTATGATCGTTGTTACTTGAGGGAAATGCCTTACATTTCCATAATTACTGGCATCGCTGCTGACACAAATATATGTAACTGACTCTAATATTGTTTTCAGTTCTTTAAGGCAGACGGGAGCAATCGCTTTTACCACTGTTGTGTCAGATTTTATCCTTGCACAGGCGAAATACCCTCCAGTGTTGGAGTCAATGAACGTGTTCTTGATACGTTTACTGGTGCAATCCTTGGAGTTAAAACTCTGATGGTATGAAATGAATGAGCAGCTTCTGCTGCTGCAATTTTTAGATTAATTATCTAGACGATTTTGGGGAGAAACTTACTAAACTTTGAGTTGATAAATAAGTTATATTGTATTCTAACAATGGGTTGTTTGGCGAAAATTTCCGGAACTCAAAGGAAGGCAGGCGCACAAACAATGCCTAGTGAAGCACCGCAGTGCTCAAACCAACTTTCGAGATGAGCACAGCTTTACTTGATTTATAGTGTAACGCATGAAACATAAAAATACTTATAGGTGGCGGGCTTTAGCACTTTGGATTATAACTCACTATAGTGGGTGTCATGAATATAGGTATATCAAGATCATCTCATCGTCTAAGAGTGTTGTCAGTTAGTGAAAAAACGTCAACAAAAAATCTGAAAATTATTTAGACATTTCTGTTTTTACTCTTGAATAGCATGGAGTACTTTCAAAAGAAAATTATTGCCAGTTGTAACGAAATAATAAATAAAAACGAAAGATACAATAAGTTTTTTCAGGCAAAATAATTTTTTATTTCACCCACTGGGGAGAAACAGAAGCTGTAACATAATTGGACTGAAAAAAATACATGAACATTCTCAGAGTTTATAGTTGCGTGTCATATTTATTTTTCGTGAAAATATAAAAACATTCTGAGTTAAAAAATAAAATAGGGTGTGGACCCGTTTAGCTGATGAATTTGTGTTTCGTTGGACCTCGTAGAAACTATCCAGCATAGAAGTTATTAGGGAAACAATAAAATTAATTTTGTCGGCATATAATACGTAATTACAGTATCCTGCCAACTACGGACGTAAATTTATTCGCGAACCGCTCAGTGCTCTAATTATTGTATGTCGGTGCCAGGATTTCTGTTCCGTTGGCTTGCCATAATACGAAAGAGAATATTCCATAACTCACAAAATTTCATTATTTGCCGCTGTTACAGACCCTTCATCATTGCGCTCATCACCTGAAGTGACATATAAACTGTACAGAGGTAACTATAGGTACTGGTACAAAGTCCGACGTTCCGCTGAAGTCGAATAAAATACATTCGAAACCCGTTATAACGACGTCGAATGGACCGACGGTATACGGTCGTTGTAGCCGATAGTCGCACAGATCGGGTTTTTGATTTTTGTTAAAAATTTCATATATGCAAATTTTAGTCTGTCATCCTTAAAAATGTAGCACAATACAACACAATCACAGCGTTTAGAACACAGTATTTGTGATGAGGGACGAGGACGAATTTTCTTGTTTATGCAGTACGTACAGCAACAAAATGCCAGTAAAATGTAAAAACATTTAATAAGTGAAGAAAGAAGTAACAACGGTGCAAATTGTTCAATAATGTCGAACACGGTCATGGGTAATGAATCAAATAAAATGTTAACATGTTTAAAACTTGCTCAAGTGCTGTTTAATATAATACCGCGAATGACACACCTTCGTTTTCCATTTACTGTATGATTAAAGTCCGCCCTGATAGGTGAGTCGTCAGCGCGGATGTCTGTTACGCCAAGGGGCCCGGGTTAGGTTCCCGGTTGGGTCGGATATTTTCTCCGCTTAGGGACTGGGTGTGGCGTTGCCATCATTATCATTTGATCATCATCGGGAAACCATCACTGGAATCACTTCCCTAGACGCTCATGCGGTGGACCTCTCTGACGAGGCTTCCCCATGACATGACCTGCCGTAAGGCAGAATGATAAAATTTAATATTTTCCGTTACTTTATTATAAAATTTTGCATTTGACGATGTAATCGTTTATAAGCCCGATTCGAAATCAACAATCTGCCAAAACAACAGTTTGAAAATAAGCGTTACATTGTTGTTGGTAATCTCCAAATTCGCAAGAAACAGAAATCAACATTGGACGTTATTGCCGATATATTTATCTGAAAATGGAATAAAAATACGTCGTTTTCTACGATAACTCGCAATAAGTGATTTAGACGGGGCCATTGGATCTCGCTATTATAGCCAATACGTCGTTTAAATCGATGTCGCTATAAACGGTATCGACCATCTATTACTTTGTTCGTATGGATCTGTGACACCTAAGTTTTATCTAGTTGTTCTTCAGGCGTAATGCCCCTAGCACCCAGTAAGTGGATTCTCAGCAAAATTTCACTCTTGCTGCAGGAATGCCTCTACATTTCACAAAAAAATTTCCATAATTACAGTTCCTGAATTGAAAAGCAAGTGAGCAAAGAAGACGAAGAACGGAGGTCCCTGCTCCAGAATAATGTTTTCACAAAGATCTTTTTGTATTTTTGTAGCCGTCGTATACTTTCCTCTACCCTAATAACGAAATACATTTCTGCGCATTAACTTTCCGTTAAAACTCTCAAATACCGTAGATTTCAGTCTTGTTCATATCCTTTTTTTGGAGAATCAAAACAAGTGCCCATATCTGGAAATTCTGCTGAGGTCTCTACACTGTTAATACTGCGTACAATCGATTCCGAAATACCAGACTTTTGCTGTCAGTTTATAAATTTACGCATAGTTTGTGTTATTCCCGGTTTCTTTGCCGTTGACTGGTCAGTCAAGAAAAAAGTCTGCAGTCCGTTCGACACGACAATTTTAATTTGTTTTCGAATTTACTGTCTCCTTTTACACATGCCGACCTCTATAGCACTATACGTTGGTCCTTACTCACTGCAAAACGCAAGTGAATGCTCCTTTCCACGGAAGACTGAAATTACACGTAAACTCAAGATTCCGCGCGGCTTTGCTGAGCTTACGGCTTCGTTTCTACAGTTTGTATTTGGCAACAAAGCTGTCAAGCTAACAAATCACAGCCTTCGCGCCTGGAGACGTCACGCAACGGATATATGAAAATTTAATGCTTCTTTATGGCGGAAGAGTTTAACAAACAACAAAAGAATGTTTAACTATCGACTGTCTCCGACTAAGCGATTTGTAGAATGCGGTTTGGCGCTCTGTCAAAAAAAATTTTTTTTCATTGTTCAAAGGATGACAGAGAAGAATTAGCAATTGCTATAATAAAAACATGCTGTGTTCCACAAAATTATGTGCCACAAAGAGACTGTTATAAATTTGAAGACATATTGTACGTCCCTCCAGATTTGGAAATTCCCTCAGGTCCTACGAGCTGTGGAAAGTCATCGCCGATATTGATACAGGTTGCAAGCAAGGTTTGGCTGTTTCGGGAAGCGCACGGAGACGGAAGGCAGCCTCATACGTGCTTCAAGAGGCAGCCTGCACTAGGCTGTCTCAGACAGGAAATCGCTGTTGCCGAGTGCGCGGCTTACAATGTCCCGTTCTTGTATTATCGGCTACCGCAGCCTGGTTTTCGCAGAGGGGTGCCTAGTGCGTTACAGACCGATGTTAGCATAATGAACATGACCACTAGATGCGCAATCGACAGATTACGAGTGGGGAGAGGGGTGCTGGTAAGATCCTACGCTCACATCGTTTCCAAACAGGAAGTAGAGGTCCTCCACGCCCATACTTGCATGGTGACTTTCAAAAAGAGCTACGGTCACCACTGCTTTGTTTAGTATTTAGTAAGAACTCCACTGAAAATGCAACAAAAGCAGCCATTTATCTTCGCCTGGCTTTCAGAGAAGCGCCACGAGAGATGAATTTTGAGTAAAACGTACATTTCTCATTTTGTCAAGTTAAGATTTGCTGTTTTTGCCAAAACACAGTGGAGTTTGCACAGTGTCACCCTACTAACATTTTCTGCAGACGCAAGTGCGACAGAATTCTGAAACAGTCGTTCAGTAAGTTTGTTAAGTGAGGAACTGAGGAAAACCTATGGCATTTGCTTATGAATAAGCACATCCTCAGTACAAAAGAGAACTGTGTAATGTCTTCACTTATCGTCGCTAGGCAATGAAAACCTCGTAACTCCATCTGACAATGAAATCCATGTAACTCCATTGTCAAATGTAGACAATTATGCCACACAGCCTGTTGAAACCTTCCTTCTTCGAGTTGAACGGTGTCGCCATCTTGCGGCAATAATGAAAAACTCACATCTCCAGCGATATGTAGTTTTTGCTGTAAACCTCGCATCTCCGGTAATCGCCATGGTTAGTGTGCAGGGCGAACTTGTGCTCTGAGATTAAAATGTTTTTTGATGTTATAGTAACCTTTCTGACTGACAGACCCAACACTGCTTTATTGCTACAGGCTTTATTTCTAGGTATTTATTTATTGTATTTTAATATACAGAATTAATCATGACCTCGTTAAATACAATGTCGACTTACGAGTTTTTCATCGCGCGCAAAGCAGACTGCATTCGGTACATACGAGGATCTTATTTTAGAACTTAACAGAATCCTATACATTCTACAGTAACTACCTTGTTTTCATCTATGGGTAAAAAGAGTAAATTCACTCTTCAACTTATGAAACTAGCTGACAACGGGTCATATCGAATAAAATCACGGGAAGAAGATTCTAGTCAGGTTCCTCCTTGCCCTCCACCAAAAGAAAGAGTAGACCTACAAAATGAAGGTAAACCGTAGTTTATATTGTTGTAATTTCAAGTAAGATCCTTGTTTGAAAGATGAGGTGATTAAATTATTTAAATATTATTGATGACATTATTGTTTACACTACAGATAATGTGGAAAAAGAAGCCAATACAGAGGCGAATTCCACTTCTGAGTTTGAAAGTCTTTTCGAACACATCAGCGAGGTTGATATCTCCAGTGGTAGGAGTGATTTGTATGATCCAGCTGAAAAGAAAAATTCATATATATATAATGTCAGCAAAGGCCTAAGTGAAGTGCTCGAACCAACAGGAAAGGAGAAAATTGCCCAGAAACTAGGGTATTGAAAATGAAGAGAGCCCTATACAAAACATAGGGTATTTACGAAAAGAAATGTCTGTCCACGTGCAACAAAATTCGTCACTACAATACTGTAATCAAACCTGAGGTGCTATACGCCAGTGAGACACTGATGTCGCATCCCAATCTTCATCGTTCACGGTCATTCCAGTCTCCTTCATTTAGACCTCTCGCCGCCATTGCTTCGTTGACATCGTCTTTCCAGCATCTCGCAGGTCTTCGTGGATGTGGAGACCATTTCCATACCC
Organism: Schistocerca gregaria; assembly: GCF_023897955.1. NCBI lineage: Eukaryota > Metazoa > Arthropoda > Insecta > Orthoptera > Acrididae > Schistocerca > Schistocerca gregaria. Next base: position 133,456,026 of record NC_064923.1, on the reverse strand, counting down.
GATTTGGCCATCTTGTGTCTGGCATACGCTGTAAGTGACCATACCAGAGTAGGCGCTTCCTTTCTATGTAGTCTAGGATTGTGCTTTTGAGATTCATAACCTCTCTGATCCTATCATTTCTAATATGGTAAAGTCTGGCGTATCCACAACTCCGTCTCCTGAAATCCAACTCGACAGCCAGCAGGCGATCTTTCTGCCTCTGAGTTAGTTCCCACAACTGTGAACCGTATGTTGTGATACTTTCAATAATTGTGTGGTAGATGGTATGTTTTGTTCTGCGCGTTATGTTTTTGTTCCAGAGAATACCATTTAGTTGTTTTATGGCTCTCTTGTCCTGGCCTATTTTATAGTTTATATCATCCATACTTCTACCATTGGACGTTAGTGTCACGCCCAAGTACTTAAAATTTTGACACCCTTTAACAGTATCAGAACCGATCTGTAAGTCATTAACAGCATTTTCTCCCACTTTCAGGTATTCCGTTTTAGAAACGTTTATGACAAGCCCCCCATTAAACATGGACCTTGCCGTTGGTGGGGAGGCTTGCGTGCCTCAGCAATACAGATAGCCGTACCGTAGGTGCAACCACAACGGAGGGGTATCTGTTGAGAGGCCAGACAAACGTGTGGTTCCTGAAGAGCGGCAGCAGCCTTTTCAGTAGTTGCAGGCGCAACAGTCTGGATGATTGACTGATCTGGCCTTGTAACAATAACCAAAACGGCCTTGCTGTGCTGGTACTGCGAACGGCTGAAAGCAAGGGGAAACTACGGCCGTAATTTTTCCCGAGGGCATGCAGCTTTACTGTATGCTTAAATGATGATGGCGTCCTCTTGGGTAAAATATTCTGGAGGTAAAATAGTCCCCCATTCGGATCTCCGGGCGGGGACTACTCGAGAGGATGTCGTTATCAGGATAAAGAAAACTGGAGTTCTACGTATCGGAGCGTGCAATGTCAGATCTCTTAATCGGGCAGGTAGGTTAGAAAATTTAAAAAGGGAAATGGATAGGTTAAAGTTAGATATAGTGGGAATTAGTGAAGTTCGGTGGCAGGAGGAACAAGACTTCTGATCAGGTGACTACAGGGTTATAAACACAAAATCAAATAGGGGTAATGCAGGAGTAGGTTTAATAATGAATAGGAAAATAGGAATGCGGGTAAGCTACTACAAACAGCATTTTGAACGCATTATTGTGGCCAAGATAGGTACGAAGCCCACGCCTACCACAGTAGTACAAGTTTATATGCCAACTAGCTGTGCAGATGACGAAGAAACTGAAGAAATGTATGATGAAATAATAGAAATTATTCAGATAGCGAAGGGAGATGAAAATTTAATAGTCATGGGTGACTAGAATTCGTCAGTAGGAAAAGGGAGAGAAGGAAATGTAATAGGTGAATATGGATTGGGGGTAAGAAACGAAAGAGGGAGCCGCCTGGTAGAATTTTACACAGAGCACAACCTAATCATAGCTTACACTTGGTTCAAGAATCATAAAAGAAGATTGTATACATGGAAGAAGCCTGGAGATTAATCTGTTATCTTGGTCTATTGCAGTTTAGACCTCAGGCTTTGCACGCTTTACATCCCCGCTATCTGTGTGAGGTTTGCGTATTATTTTGGTCACTCTGTCAATTCTGCTTCTTATGTAAATATCCAGTAGTACAAGTTTATATGCCAACTAGCTAAGACAGAGATTTAGGAACCAGGTTTTAAACTGTAAGACATTTCCAGGGGTAGATGTGGACTCCGACCACAATCTATTGGTTATGAACTATAGATTAAAACTGAAGAAACTGCAAAAATGTGGGAATTTAAGGAGATGGGACCTGGATAAACTGAGTAAACCAGTGGTTGTACAAAGTTTCAGAGAGAGCATAAGGGAACAATTGACAAGAATGGGGGAAAGAAATACAATAGAAGAAGAATGGGTAGCGTTGAGGAATGAGATAGTGAAGGCAGCAGAGGATCAAGTAGGTAAAAAGACGAGGCGTAGTAGAAGTCCTTGGGTAACAGAAGAAATATTGAATTTAATTGATGAAAGGAGAAAGTATAAAAATGCAGTAAATGAAGCAGGCAAAAAGGAATACAAACGTCTCAAAATGAGATCGACAGGAAGTGCAAAATGGCTAAGCAGGGATGGCTAGAGGACAAATGTAAGGATGTAGAGGCTTATCTCACTAGGGGTAAGATAGATACTGCCTACAGGAAAAGTAAAGAGACCTTTGGAGATAAGAGAACAACTTGTATGAATATTAAGAGCTCAGATGGAAACCCAGTTCTAAGCAAAGAAGGGAAAGCAGAAAGGTAGAAGGAGTATATAGAGGGTCTATACAAGGGCGATGTTCTTGAGGACAATATTATGGAAATGATACTGCGTGAAGAGTTTGACAGAGCACTGAAAGACCTGAGTCGCAACAAAGCTCTGGGAGTAGACAACATTCCATTAGAACTACTGACAGCCTTGGGAGAGCCAGTCCTGACAAAACTCTACCATCTGGTGAGCAAGATGTATGAGACAGGCGAAATACCCTCAGACTTCACGAAGAATATAATAATTCCAATCCCAAAGAAATCAGGTGTTGACAGATGTGAAAACTACTGAACTATCAGTTTAATAAGTCACGGTTGCAGAATAATGACACGAATTCTTTACAGACGAATGGAAAAACTAGTAGAAGTCGACCTCGGGGAAGATCAGTTCGGATTCCATAGAAATATATATGAACACGTGAGGCAATACTGACCCTACGACTTATCTTAGAAGCTAGATTAAGGAAAGAGAAACCTACGTTGCTAGCATTTGTAGACTTAGAGAAAGCTTTTGACAATGTTGATTGGAATACTCTCGTTCAAATTCTGAAGGTGGCAGGGGTAAAATACAGGGAACGAAAAGCTATTGACAATTTGTACAGAAACCATATGGCAGTTATAAGAGTCGAGGGACATCAAAGGGAAGCAGTGGTTGGGAAAGGAATGAGACAGGGTTGTAGCTTATCCCCGATGTTATTCAATCTGTATATTGAGTAAGCAGTAAAGGAAACAAATGAAAAATTCAGAGTAGGTATTAAAATCCGTGGAGAAGAAATAAAAACTTTAAGGTTCGCCGATGACATTCTAATTATTTCAGAGACAGCAAAGGACTTGGAAGAGCAATTGAACGGAATGGATAGTGTCTTGAAACGAGGATATAAGATGATCATCAACAAAAGCAAAACAAGGATAATGGAATGTAGTCGTATTAAGTCGGGTGATGCTGACGGAATTAGATTAGGAAACGAGACACTTAAAGCAGTAAAGGAGTTTTGCTATTTGGGGAGCAAAATAACTGATGATGGTCGAAGTAGAGAGGATATAAAATGTAGACAGGCAATGTCAAGAAAAGCATTTCTGAAGAAGAGAAATTTGTTAACATCGAGTATAGGTTTAAGTGTCAGGAAGTCGTTTCTTAAAGTATTTGTATGGAGTGTAGACATGTATGGAAGTGAAACATGGACGATAAATAGTTTAGACAAGAAGAGAATAGAAACTTTCTAAATGTGGTGCTACAGAAGAATGCTGAAGATTAGATGGGTAGATCACATAACTAATGAGGAAGTGTTGAATAGGATTGGGGAGAATTTTGTGGCGTAACTTGACTAGAAGAAGGGATCGGTTGGTAGGACATGTTCTGAGGCATCAAGGGTTCACCAGTTTAGTAGTGGAGGGCAGCGTGGAGGGTAAAAATCGTAGAGGGAGACCAAGAGATGAACACACTAAGCAGATTCAGAAGGATTTAGGTTGCAGTAGGTACTGGGAGATGAAGAATCTTGCACAGGATAGAGTAGCATGGAGAGCTGCATCAAACCAGTCTCAGGACTGAAACCCACAACAACAATGACGAGACCCTATTTTTCATTTCCTCTTTTAATTTGCCGAGCATGTCATTTGCATCTTATCTCCAGCTACTTACACTTGGTCCTCAGCAAAAAATAGAGTGAACAAGATATCGTCATCTTTAGGGACACCCATTCCTCCGCATTACCTTTTCCATGATTTTAGTGCCTCCTATTGTAGATCTTAAAGAGTTTAGGGGCGAGTGTGCATCCTTGGCGTAGTCCTTTGTCACCTCAAACTCTGGGGGATAGTTGATTTCTCTCTTTAACCATTGCCGTACAACTTTCATAGAGGAGTCTGACAGCTTTCACATAGCTCGGTGACACACCATTATCAATTAGACTCGTCCATAGCTTGTTCTGTGGAACTGTGTCATAAGGTTTTTGAGGGTAAATACTCCATCAGTACAGGATCCACCAGACCTGAATCCATTTTGTTCTTCTGATTCAGTTATTTCTTCTTCTATCCTTTTTTTTTAGGATACGGCCGTAGACTCTCGCCATGGATGGCATCACACTAATACCAGGATAGTTTGCACAATTCCTCCTGTTGCCATTCCTAAATATTGGTGTAATTGTTGCCTTTTACCACTCCTTTGGGGCTTCGTCACCTGTAAGGCATTTGTCAAAAATCACTGCCAATATCTCAAACAGTGTTGACGGTGCTGCTTTAACCAGATCTATATAAATTCTATTTAAATTAATCCTGGTCCTGGCGACTTTCTGGTTTTCATGGCGTTAATTGCATTTTGGACTTCATTTGGGGTTGTCGATGGTGTATTATCATTACTGATTTCAATGCCTAGTGGGTTCTCATTAGGAAAATTATTGAGCAAAACTCACGGACGATGGATATATTCTTCTCTCCAGGGACACCACAGAGAAGTTCTCCATCATCGCAGCGGACATTAGAAAGAGGCTACTAAAACTTTATGCACACATAAGCAGACTCCCACAGACCAGATTCACCAACAGAATCCTCAGGTACTTCAAGAGACTCATGACCACTACACCCTCGATGACACAAGTCAAAACTGATCTGGAAAGAGCTCAGACAGATTCATCGGACGCATGGACAAAGGCGTCTATAGATACAAGTTGTACAAGTGGGAAGTGATGTCAGAGAAAACAGCACCTAAAGCCCAAAGGCTAAAGTGGACGGAAGAAAGGAAGAGAGCCTTTACTGAACGAATGAAGGAGTACTGGAATTACAGGAAGAACGAGTAGACATGAATGTTTCATTGGTCTGATAGAAGGCCTGTAACGTGCGTAATAATAATAATGTCAGCGAAGTGCCATAAAAGTCTCTGTTGTGAAGCGTCTTTAAGATATGATGCCTCTAAGCAGTATCATATGGTTTGTGTTAGTTGAGGAAAACTGCAAAGCTGGTTGTGTTGCCGTTTCTAATCTGACCAGGTGGTCGATTGTGGACCATCTCGCCTGGAATCCACGCTAGTAGGTGGAGAAGATGTAACATATTCGGTGGGCAAACATCCTCTAAAGCAATTAAAATAGCACGCAAGTAAGGCTGATTGGTCGGTAGTACCAATTGTAAGTTGGGTCGTTTTCTAGTTTAATCACAGGAATGACGGTACTGTTACGCCACTATGAGGGGAATTTACACCTTGGACTGATACTATCAAAAACTCGGAAGAGGTTTCTCTTCTTGTACGCATTCAAGTGCTCGATCACGTGATTATGATTAAAGTCAGGGTCTGGGATCAGTCTACATCTACATCTACATCTACATCTACATCTACATCTACATCCATACTCCACAAGCCACCTGACGGTGTGTGGCGGAGTGTACCTTGAGTATCTCTATCAGTTCTCCCTTCTATTCCAGTCTCGTATCTTTCGTGGGAAGAAAGATTGTCGGTATGCCTCTGTGTGGGCTCTAATCTCTCTGATTTTATCCTCACGGTCTCTTCGCGAGATGTACGTAGGAGGGAGCAATATACTGCTTGACTCCTCGGTGAAGGTATGTTCTCGAAACTTCAACAAAAGCCTGTACCGAGCTACTGAGCGCCTCTCCTGCAGAGTCTTCCACTGGAGTTTATCTGTCATCTCCGTAACGCTTTCGCGATTACTAAATGATCCTGTAACGAAGCGCGCTGCCCTCCGTTGGATCTTCTCTATCTCTTCTATCAACTCTATCTGGTACGGATCCCACACTGCTGAGCAGTATTCAAGGAGTGGGCGAACAAGCGTACTGTAACCTACTTCCTTTCCTTAGGATTCTTCCAATGAATCTCAGTCTGTCATGTGCTTTACCGACAATCAACTTTATATGATCATTCAATTTTAAATCACTCCTAATGCGTACATTCAGATAATTTATGGAATTAACTGCTTCCAGTTGCTGACCTGCTCTATTGTAGCTAAACGATAAGGGATGTTTCTCGTTATGTATTCGCAGCACATTACACTTGTCTACATTGAGATTCAATTGCCATTCCCTGCACCATGCGTTAATTCGCTGCAGATCCTCCTGCATTTCAGTACAATTTTTCATTGTTACAACCTCTCGATGTACCACAGCATCATACGCAAAAAGCCTCAGTGAACTTCCGATGTCATCCACAAGGTCATTTATGTATATCGTGAATAGCAACGGTCGTACGACACTCCCCTGCGGCACACCTGAAATCACTCTTACTTCGGAAGACCTCTCCATTGAGAATGACATGCTGCGTTCTGTTATCTAGGAATTCTTCAATCCAATCACACAATTTGTCTCCTAGTCCATATGCTCTTACTTTGTTCATTAAACGACTGTGGGGAACCGTATCGAACGCCTTGCAGAAGTCAAGAAACAAGGCATCTACCTGGGAGCCCGTGTCTATGGCCTATCTCTTCCTCCTAGTCGTGGGTCACCAGCGACCGGGTACTACTCTCAGCCTTCAGTTTCTTGGTGGTATTTACACGGGTCCATCTATTCAGACTGAATATTTTGCAACCACTTCGCACTGTGGTCAGCAAATCGCCTCTTACCCTCCCTTCTTATGGACACGTAAACGCATGAGTGAGCATAATTCCCGCCCTTTGCTACACCTTGTTCAGAACCACGTAACGAACCGTTTCTGGCCGGCATGAGTGGCCGAGCGGTTCTATGCGCTTCAGTCTGGAAGCGCGCGATCGCTACGGTCGTAGGTTCGAATCCTGCCTCGGGCATGGATGTGTGTGACGTCCTTAGGTTAGTTAGGTTTAAAGTAGTTCCAAGTTCTAGGGGACTGATGACGTCAGAAGTTAAGTCCCATAGTGCTCAGAGTCATTTGAACCATTTTTTTAACCGTTTCTGGAATGGAAACTGCTTCATGCCACCAAGAAACTGAAGGCTGAGAGGAAGAGATGTGCTGTTTGACAGTATTACATCTCCCAGATTCATCAAATGTCTTCTGTACAACTGGAGTCTATCTAGATGTGGATCACTAAAAGTTCATGGTTTTATGAATTTTTGCAGCAAAGGTCAGTATTGGGAGGTGGGCGTCATCTGCCTCTGTACCACATCTTGGAGCTGTTTCTACTTTTACAGGTTGTGCAGCCAGTTGTGGACATGGTGTTTTCCTACAGAGAGACTGTCGTAACTTTTTTTTACAGATATTGCTGCGTCTGGTAGTTGGTAGAGGCCAGGATCTCCTTCCTACTACAGTGTCTGGCACGAAAATAGAGTCCTCAAGGTCACGGCCGCTGCCTGCCGCCAACAGGGGCTGCTGGGTGTGATTCGCCCACCTCTCGGCTTTGTTGCCGTGTAGGTACCGTTAGCGTTGCGGTAGGTCAGAGCAGTTGAAAGCTCAGTGTTACCGTGCTATAACGAGTGTTCACGTCTGTATCTTACTGCCTTTAGAAAGGTGCTTTGACGTGTGTTAGGTGGTGAACAACAATGCAGGCACAACGGCCAACTTGTAGTACTCTTCCGGTCGGTGTGCGTAGAGGGCGGAAAGACATTCGTAAACAATCGAAGATTATCATATCGAATGAACTCAAGTCTTCTACTGATGTGGCCGACGATGAAGAAGCGACGAATAACTTAATTTTTGCGCAAATTCGTAAATTTACTGCTAAAGCGTATGGTATCTCCAAGTCAACTGTAGGCTGTATTAGCAAATCTGTGTCATTGGCAGAATCTCCAGACATGAATGAGTGTTTCGATTCTCCAAGAAAGGGGTACGAACGTGAGCGGAAATCAACCGAATTTGACGATTTTAACAAAGATCTCATGCGTAGAACTGTACTTGGATATTACAACAGAGGAGAGCATCCTCTAAAAACGTACAGGCTGACCTCAGTGAAAAAATTAGTTACTCGGGCTCAGAGACCTCCGTTCTTCGTCTTCTCCGCTCTCTTGGTTTCCGATTCAAGAAGTGTAATGACGGACGGAAATTTTTAATGGAACACAGAGACATTGCAGCAGCAAGAGCGAAGTTTTGCGTACAATGCACTTCTTGCGCGCTGAAAACAACAGGCCTGTAGTGTACTTGGGTTTCACAGAACCACGGAATTCTGTATATATGGCACGACTCCAAAGGAAACAGCGGTTTGAAAGATCCTACTGGTAGAGGTGGCCGATTAATCATCGCCCACGCTCGATCATTAACCACAGGCTTCATACCAGAGGCCAAACTTGTTTTTCATAATGGGAAATGTTCTTGCCAATCCGATTACCATTCAGAACTGAATGGAGAATTTCTTAAGAATTGCTTTATTCGACTGTTGTCTGCGCTGGAAGAAGGGTGAATTATCATGATGGATAACGCCAGCTACCACTCCATTCATATAGAAAAGCTGCCACGTTCAAATTGGCGCAAGGCTGATATTATGGAGTGGTTAAAGAGAAAGACTATTTCATTTTCAGACGATGAAACGAAGGCTGAACTCCTGTGTAAGGAAGAAATCATAGGTGCCAAAAATACTTGGCAAACGAAACGGGACACCAAGTGGTACGTCGACCAAGTGTGCCAGTATAATCCCATTGAACTGATATGGGTCCAAGTAAAGCGAGAAGTAGTTAAAAGAAATATTACTTTCAAACTTGGTGATGTCGAGAAGCTATCACACGGAGCTCTTGACAATGTTACTCAGCAGGACAGGGAGAAGTGCATAAAAACACGCAGAAGCTTCGCAAGAAACTGATTTCTTGAACCAGGGTTTAAGAGACACCATAGTGGAATCTGTGATGATACACCTGGCTGAAACAAGCGACAGTGAATCTGAAGACGGGGCCAGAAAATCCTTCAGTTAGGTAAGTGCCGTCTATGTAAAAAGCTGACTTGATTTAAATGTTTGTCTATTCATCTCAGTTACAGAGGATATACTGCGAATGCTTTTCCCTTACAGCAGATGTCTGGTAAATTTATCGGAAGTGGTGGCGATTAGTTTACTCGACAGTAACAGTCAAACTAAGATTGTCAATTCTGCATTAATTAACAACAGTTTTTTGTAAAAACCTTTATCGAATGTCTTTACATTCGGATATAATCTTACTGCATTCTGTTTATTTGTACTTTCGAAATTTAACTCCTTTTTTTCATAGAAAGATGTACGGGCTCTTTGGTAGTAAGGATAATGCACGTCATAAAATTAACAAAACGTTGTGGTGAAGTAACATCGTAACAGTCCCAACACCTCTTCTGATTCTTCGAGAAGAGCATAGAAATCTGTGATATTTGACGACTTTTACAAGAACGTAGAATTATATTATTTTAGTATGACAGAGGATAGCATACGATGGCTAGAGAAATACAGCGAAATGTCTGTGATAAAGTTGATTATTCTGGCCAGTCATTTCAATGCACTGACTTCTCCACCCACTTCGTTTTTCATTCAGAAACTGTAATGATGGACGAAATTTGTAACACGAAACAGGGACATTGCAGTAGTAAGAACGAGGTTTTGTGCACCAAGCACGTATTCCGTGCTCAGAATAATGGCTTTACAGCATATTCAGATAAAACTTGGGGTTCACAAAACTATTTTGCTCGACTTCAGTGAAAATATTGGCTTCAAAATAACTGCAATTACTTTTGCTTAGAGTGTATTGGCGTTTTTAGTGGTGAATGCAATGACGAAAGATATCTATTAGTAGCCAATAAAATATTTTCGGGAAGTAGGAAGTATTCTCGGTCATATTAAAGCGAACCGCCCGAACAGAACTCTTGCCGACGGGCTGCAACAACTCGCGCGCTGCTGCGCACGGAACACCGCAGAAGTAATTTGCCTCTGTGCGTGATACAATAATGATGTCTGAAATGTTAGAAAAAATAATTTTGTAGTTTTCTTAACAACTTTCTCGTGGGAAGTTTCTTCGCAGTCCTACACAACGAAAATTTACCAGCGGCTGCATTTTTCGCTATGCAGTCGGCACAGTTTCACACCTCTTACACAATATTTTATTTTTTATCTCAGAATACTTTTACATTTCCGAAATAAACGACGCAGCATATGCATCTGTAAACTTGAGGATGTTCATATATGTTGTTTTTTTTTTCAGTCCAATTAGATTAGAGATTCTGTTACTACAGCAGGTTGGAGTAAAAAATTATTTTCCCCCAAAATTTCTTGTAACGTTCGTTTTCTTCTTTTCCTAGCAGCTAGTGAGAATTTTCTTTTGGAAAGTACTCCATCATATTCTAGACTTAGTTTCCCAATATTTTTTCTTAATTTTTACTAACAATTGAAATTATCACTATAAAAAAACTGGCAATGCTGTAAGACGGCGAGATGACCTTGAAGCCCTATTTTCGTGCCGGCCACTATAGGCAGTTGCATTAACCACTATAGTGCATTCAGAATTCAGGACTGACAATTCTGAAGTGGCACAGACGAGCGCGGAACAGACCCGCACGGAACTCGCGCGTAATCTCGTGTTTCATTCAACTCGCTCACACACGCTAACTATTATATCTTTAAATGTGGAGCCGACTGTAATTCGTTGTCAAATAGTTTCACTATGTGATGGTTTCATTTTTTTAAATGTTTATGTAGACAATAAAACGAGTTTTCAAGAAACAACTTTCCGAAGGCGTTACCAAATTTTCGACATGAGAGAAAGTTCTTTGTTATTGAAGTTAGATGTACACATTATGCTACGGAAATGCCAAGAAAACATCAAATTTTCATCTGTTTCAAACCATAGCTGTGTCGAAGATCTCTAACGCGAGATACAGGATTGTAAATAATATGAAGCGCAATTGTCTGCTTGCGTACAACAGCGTTAGGCAACAGATCTCTATACATGTAAAGACCTGATGTATTTCAGATATGCGTCCTTATTTCCAACACAACAAAAAATAAAATAATGCTTGTTTGGTATCTTAAATTGGGCAACATCTGTTCTGAGAAACAAAGACAGTACAAAAACGGCCAATGTATTGCAGACATTATTTTGTATACTGTAATATGTATGCACAGTTTGAATCTAAAAATGTACTTTCCTTGGAATTAATATTTCATAATGCCACCATACTAAAATTTCAAAACTTAGTGTGAATTAATTTTGTTATGCCAGTACTTACAAGTGCGAACTGCACACTCCCAAGCCGCCCGGAGTAGCCGAGCGGTTCTTGGCGCTACAGTCGCAGGTTCGAATCCTGCCTCGGGCATGGGTGTGTGTGATGTACTTAGGTTAGTTAGGTTTAAGTAGTTCTAAGTCCTAGGGCACTGATGACCTCAGAAGTTAAGTCCCATAGTGCTCAGAGCCATATGAACCTTTTTTTGTGTTTTGTTTTGGCGCACTCCAAACGTGTAGCTGAATCCGTTTGTGCTGCTTCTTTATGGCGGATAATGGTAAAACACCACTGACATCAATCTCGTCTCTATTACAGACACTTGAAGTTTCGCTATCACTATTGCCATTTGAAGAGATAATCATCTCTTCCACTGAAGTCTCCAAAGCTCCTTCATCCTGCTATGCTCTTTCCAAAATATCGTGTGTGTGTTTGACGGTTTTCTTCCAGTCTTCAGAGGTAATGTGAGTAATAGCTTCTGTAGTGCGTGGTTCTACTGCGGAGAGCGTAAATTTTTGGTTGTTGCTGGCAACGTAACCTTTAATTAGGGCCCATATTAACTCTATAGGTTTGAAGTGGCAGTGGTACGGTGGCAGCCTGACGATTGTATGACCATATTTTTTTGTCAGTTGGTCGATCTCATATTTTGAAAATTGCTGTTTATGCAAATTTATTTTATCTATAAGCTCGATCTTCTGAAGGTCATAAGATACATTAACGTTACGACGCTCAAGCCAATTAATCATTTCCTCCTTTCGCTTTGCCATGGTAGGTGCTTTATCAACAAGAACGAAATGTATGGAGCATTGTCTAAAACACTTGTTGATGGTTTATCTAGATTGGGTCTGAGGGCTTCTACGAACTACTTTGTGAATGTAATTTGGTTCATATCTTCATGATAATCTCCTGTCTTCTTCGATTTAAAGAGAAAGAGACAGTTTGGTGCGAAACCTTGCGAGATGCCTGCATGCAGTGGAATCAATCTGCCCCCTTTGCCAGACGGCATCTGCATTGTTCCTTTAATCGCGTTGTCTGTCCACCCCTGATTAACTACGTGACCAGAATTAAGAGATGAAGAAGCTTTCACAGGATAGAGTAGCATGGAGAGCTGCATCAAACCAGTCTCAGGACTGAAGACCACAACAACAACAACATACACCGCTGGACACAGTGTTTACCTCACATGCGCGTACTATCTCGGTACGCTCCCCAGCCATCTCACATTCCCACCTAGCGCCCACCTACCCACAATTATCAACCGTGTCTTTCATCCTCACTAATTTTAGATTCCCGCCGGTGGTCGTATATAATTGTGCATCCACACTGAAGGTTGTGGATTGATTCTCCATGGAAGTGAATGAATTAGACTAATGAGTGGTGTCTGTTTTAGCGGATATGTCCATTTACCTATGTGCCACAGCTGCGGAGCTAACGTAGTGTCTGTTCTGTCGGACATGTCCGAAAGAACAGACTCCACGCATTCATGTAACTGATTCGTCTCGATCTGCAATGAATCCACGACCTTCGCTGCGTATACACATTTACTTTCGCTCTCCAGCGGGAAACTTAAATTAGCGAGCAGGCCGGTAACTGCGGGACCCTTCAATTTACGTACGAATGTAGATCAGTTTCGCAATAGTATAAAATCTCTCGGGTACCTATGCTTTTAGGAACTTCTCCTGCTAAAGTTTAACTGAGATAATCTTCGTATGCATTTTTGACCAAGTAGCATACACTTGTGGTTTTTCAGCATGATAAGTTTCCTTGTTACTGAGTATGGTCTGGTCTTGGAGAGCATAATGAATTCGCATTCAGCAGTTTGAATCTAGGCTTCCCGTGATTTTACTAAATCATTGAAGACGAATACATGGAATGATTTTTTGGAACAGTCCACCATTCCTCTTCGATGGGGGCTAGTGTCTCACCTGGCATGACCTCTTCATTGAAAGTGAACTACACTATGTGATCAAAGGTATCCGGACACCTTGCTGAAAATGACTTACATGTTCGTGGCGCCCTCAATCGGTAATGCTGGAATTCAATATGGTGTTGCCCCACGCTTATCCTTGATGACAGTTTTCACTGTAGTAGGCATACGTTCAATCATGTGCTGGAAGGTTTCTTGGCAAATGGAAGCTCATTCTTCACGGAGTGCTGTGCTGAGGAGAGGTATAGATGTCTCTCGGTGAGGCCTGACACGAAGTCAGCGTTCCAAAATATCCCAAAGGTGATCTGTTGGATTCAGGTACGGACTCTGTGCAGGCTAGTCCATTACATGGACGTTATTCTCGAGTAACCACTCCGCCAACATGCTGTGCATTATGAACAGATTCTTGATCGTGTTGAAAGATGCAATGGCCATTCCCAAATTGCTCTTCAACAGTGGGTAGCAAGAAAGTGCTTAAAACATCAATGTAGGTCTATGCTGTGAAACTGCTACGCAAAACAACAAGTGGTGCAAGCCCCCTCTATGGTATCGATAGCTACGATACCACTGCTTAGGTTGGCACTACAACAGACACCGACGACAGCGCCCTCTAGCCGGCGCTGGAGAACTCTAAGACTATCGCTATAGATTCTGCCCCATTTCATCAGGTGCAGCCAACCAGGACACTTCGCTTCAGCAACGCACCTACTTACAAAGTTGTGTAATCGTTTATCACCTTGTTTTTGCACCAGTAAACCATTTTCTTCCAGTACCGACGTAATTTGCCTGCTTCCCGTTCCTACCCACGCGCCGCCTCCCAGGCAGGATACAAAACACTCCATGGAAAACACGACCACACGATAACATCACCGCCTCCGAATTTCACTGTTGGCACTATACACACTGGCAGATGACGTTCACCGGGCATTCGCTATACCCACACCCTACCATCGGACCGCCACATTGTGTACCGTGATTCGTCACCCCACACAACGTTTTTCCACTGTTCAATTGTCCAATGTTTCCGCTCCTTACACCAAGCGAGGCATTGTTTGGCATTTACCGGCGTGATGTGTGGCTTATGAGCAGTGAAATCCAAGTTTTCTCACCTCTCACCTAACTGTCATAGTACTAGCAGTGGATCCTGATCCAGTTTGGAATTGCTGTGTGATTGTCTGGATAGGTGTCTGCCTATTACATATCAACTGTCGGCGGTCTCTTTCAGTCAACAGACGAGGTCGGCCTGTACGCTTTTGTGCTGTACGTGTCCCTTCACGTTTCAACTTCACTATCACAGTGAATCTAGGGATGTTTAGGAGTGTGGAAATCTCACGTATAGACGTATGACTGAAGTTACACCCAATCAACTGACCACGTTCGAAGTTCCTGAGTTCCGCGATTGTGTCTCTCACGATGTCTAATGACTATAGAGGTCGTCTGGCAGTAGGTGGCATCACAATGCACCTAATATGAAAAACATATGTTTTGGGGTTGTCCTGATACTTTTGATCACATAGTGTGTGATATTCCTTTAAAAGTTATCCCGAATTCAAAATACAGTGTTCGTTTCCTAATATTTATCGCGTGATATCATTTTTTTTCTTCTGCTGTCTTGATTGTGTGTTCGTAGAGCTGACATTTGAAGTAGCTAATTGGATTAGGAATTGAAGCCTTTACTTTGTGGCCGTTATGCGTTATGTCCTCAATCAAAGACAATTAATTAAATGAAAATACATAAAGTTGATTCTGTGGCTTTTGATTAATATCCAAAGACTTTCGCATTTTGCATTTCCGTAGGGCAGCATCACGAAGCTTTTTCTACTCGCACTTAATGAATTCTTAGATATTCCACAGATGTCCGACTGCCGGCCGGCGTGGCCGAGCGGTTCTAGGCGCTACAGTCTGAAACCGCGCGACCGCTTGGGTCGCATGTTCGAATCCTGCCTTGGGCATGGATGTGTGTGATGTTCTTACGTTAGTTAAGTTTAAGTAGTTCTAAGTCAGGTGACTGATGACCTCAGATGTTTAAGTCCTATAGCGCTTAGAGGCATTTGAACCATTTTTGAACGAAGCGAACTTTGTAAATGGCGCGCCTGTCTACTTCTCACATGTGGCAAGAAAGTCTCGAAAACGTATTTTTGTGTTATACTTTACAATCCTTTTCTGAGCTGAAGCTGTCGATGGGCTCTCTAAGAGACTAACAATATTATTTCATTGGTACAAATGTTCGAAGCGTTTCTGCCTTCCATGCTGTTATACCAGTTGCTATGAGTTTATTTATCCATTCTCATTTTCCATTTCTAGTTCACTGTTGCTCTTTAACTTTACATATTGTCATTTGGAAGTTGTAGAAAGTGAGTGGACGCTAGAAAATAGAGTTCCAAGTGGAGAAATCGGAATATTTCCAACGTATTCTTTCGTTTGAGTCCCGTAGAGGGCTGACAGCAGCTTAAGCAGCTATAAACATTTGCACTGCATGAAAATGGTTTCCTCGTTTTAAGGAGCATCGTTTTGACGCTACTGACTCTACACGTTTGGGAAGATATACGGGGTTTGATGAAGGTCATTTAAATGCACTAATCCACTATGCACCATGTCACTGTATTCCAACAGTGGCAGATGTGATGAACTGTGATCATTCCACCGTCGTGCGACTTTTGCATGCAGTGGGGAAGGCTCAAAACTCGGGTGTACGGATACCGCATGCTCTAAGCCAAAATCACAAAAACCAATGTGTCACTATATGTGCATCTTCTGCTCTTCCGATCAGATGTCTAATGAAAAACACCGAGTTTTGCATCTGGTGGAACAGCGAAAGTGTGATGTACCTGTGGATGTACCACGAATTGCTTCCTCCAGGTGTCACTGCTGACATCTGTTGTCAACAACTGAGAGTCTTGCAGACGCAATCCAAGAACAGCGACTCAGGAACACTGCGTGAAGCGATGCTATTCCACGATAACTCCCGCCCATTCTGCTAGACAGACAAAAAACACTACACAGGACTTGCGTTAACAAGTCATTTCGCACCCACCTTATTAACCCGATCTTGAGCTCCCAGATTTTCACTTTTCCCGGCCTCTATCGAATAACCATCAAGGAAATTCCTAACCGAATGCGCTTCGAATATGGCTCGGCGAGTTCTTCGCCTCAAAACTGCGTGATTTCTAGAGTGGTAGAATCAAAAAGTTACTCCAGCGTTGGTACACTGTTGTAGATAGTGAAGGAGGATATATTTTTGGTGACTCAAGTATCTGTTATGTGTATCTGTTGTGAAATTCTGGAAAAACGCTACGAACTTATGCAAGAACCCAATAATTATTTAAGTGACTTGGTATCGCCGACAGATGCCATTTTTATTTATTTGTTGTACGATTGTACAATATCGGCTCTAGACCATTATCAACTAACTGAAATAGAAGTATCATACATGTAATGTGTTAGCATCGCGCGTATCTCGTGGTCTTGCGGCGGCGTTCTCGCTCCCAGCGCACGGGGTCTCGGGTTCGATTCCCGGCGGTATTTTCCCTACCTCGAGATGACTGGGTGTTGTGTCCCCTTCATAATCATTTCAACACCATTGACTCGCAAGTCGCCGAAGTGGCGTCAACTAAAAAGGACTTACAATACGGCGGCCGAGCTCCCCCGAATAGTGCCTCCCGGCCAACAATGCCATGCGATCATTTCATTTGTGATAGCATCAGCTAAGAATTGAACACAAAATGCCTCAACTCTTAAGATGCGATGAAAATTAAACTCTCTTCACAAAACATTGACAATGGAGCATTATATCAGACTAGTTTTTGCTTCTATTTATATTTACTTAGAGCTCATCGTTGTTGGGCTAAAGGCTATATGCAACTGTCAAAAAGTTGGCAATGTTAGCTCAGTTGTTATGGCAGCATGTCATTGCTGAACAGCTGTTGCAGATCTCTTACGATAAATATACACAGGTATACAAAGCTGATATATTGTACATTGATAGATGATGCAAATGGTTATTAGTCTCTTATTTGAACATGAAAGTAGTAAGATTAATTATATTAATATAAAGCCAAGGCATACATTTTACCATTTGAGCAAATAAAAATTAGCATTTTATAGCCGTGTAATGAGAAAGGAATCAAAATTACGAAATTAGAATACTGACAAAAGGGAAGAAAGGTTAACACCCATTTTAAAGGACACGAAACAGTAAGTCACAGTTATCCCTCCACGTCTGCAGCACAATTAAAAGACACCAACCACAAAAAACTAGAATTAGTAAATCGCTATAAGCCCTACATAATATACAGAACGGTCAAGTCACGCATGTGAGGGAAGAAATTGAAATTTATATCGATCTAAACTTGAAGTTCGTTCTTGTAGTAATTCATTTATTTACTTATTTCTCATGTTAACGACAGTCTGATTAACGTATGCGCCCATATACCGACTTTAATTATGCAAAAAATAAATCTCTGAGCAAAGTAGGCCTATGTCATATATTTTTGTCAAGATATTTGCAACAAGCAACAGTTGGGCACTTGCTGGACGCTGGTAGTGTCGCTATCACAATGTAAATGCATACAGATTGCGTAGAAATATATGAAGTGATCTACCGTCTAATATTCTGCGTGGTGTCTGTTGGTTCTATATCGTGTCTCCCTACCATTTTCGCGCAACGACGCTCTGAGCGTATTTTTTAGGGAATTGACTAGTTTGAACCTGGGACCTGTTGCTGGTAAGGAGACCCCAGACCACACATGACATGTAGAATTCAGAAGAGTTCAGTGAGACTAACGATGATATAACCAAATACTTAATGATTTCAGCGTCAGCTCCACTGCACTCCCTGTAAAAGAATCTAAATAGTAACTAAATTTAGTGGAAGGGGTTGAAGGCTTTCCTGTCTTTAGTTAGCTGGTAAAATAACGTCGAAAAAGCAGTTAAGTTTACTATTGGAAATTTTATTCTACTCACAAAATATTGTTTATAAATTGCACTATTGTTAAAAGGAAATATTTTAATACAGGATGGTAAAAACCAACTGTGTTCAACAAAAATGTGAACGAATATTCCCTGAATGGGTTTCCAAGTTCTACAATGGATCGAAGGATGACCTATGCCATATCACATCTATAATCTGGGTTTAAATTAAGTTTCACAAAAGAGAAAACTATCAAAGTGATTTACAGTGACCCTCAATTATCTTTAATTACTTATCTAACTTGTCGTAAATTATAGTGGCTGATGTGGCTTCTCAATAACTATATAACAGAAAAATCATCGAGTTTCATACTTTTACTTGAAGTGGCAAATGTGAACACCATAGGCTTTAATTGACGGTCGACGCTAGTATTAAGCAAAAAGGGGGTATAACAGATGAGACTTCTGCAGTTCTGAGTGAAGCCTTATGCGCTGTTATGCGGCATCGCGTGCGTTCATTACCTTGTCGGTGTTCGTCAGGGGGCGGCAGGCAGCACCGCTACGCTCACCTCGCCGTCTCGGAAGCAACTGTCCCCTAACTTCTCCTTACTGCAATTTACCGAAGTTGGTTTAAAAAAAAACTATCTGGCTGTGTTTTCATCTGATCAATCAGGGTCTCAATGTTAACCTTAAGCTCCGCCTAAAAAATTCTGTCTATCCAATGAGAAACGTTATACTTTTCGTGGTGGGGTAATGTTTTTAAAGTTAGCAACGTAACAGAGATGCCAAAAAGTCTCACGCTAAAACTTGCGGGTGGTGTGGCCTGTTTTGCGTTAACGTAAGATCTATACTGTTTTTCTGGAGGGCTCTAGCTTTTAACATGGGCTGGGGGGTGGTCCTGACATAACAGAGACGCAAAAAAGCCCCACACTAAAACTTGCAGCTGGGATTGTCCTAGTGGTTAGCTGGTGACATGGGTGTCCAGTCTATCGCTTATCGTAGGGCCTTCTAGCTTAACACGGTTCTGCTCTCTGCTTCTGTTCTCATTTTTCCCCTCGGATCTGTGTCTGTCTCACAGTGGTAAGGTATGACGTGCATTTAGGCATTCTTCTGTTAGTCTGTGGTATTCCATTTGCTCACTCGTTACTCGTATTACTTTGGTTAATTTAATGTCAGGATTTATATTGAGCTATGTGACATACTACTGGATTTGCTTATCATGTCAGGATTTCCATGGAAGGTGTTGGATTTGCCTGACACCTTACGTATCACCACCCTTCGAACTTAAATTTTGCACTGAAGTTAGGCTATGATTGAATCGTTGTCTAAGTCAGTCAAAACTTTTCTAATTTATAAAAATTTTGTTGCGTACTACTCAGCCACCCACGTTATTCTGGTCTATACTACTTTGTATTACTAATTTATATTTTTATATTCTTCCCCGTTATAATTAAAAATGACAAGAGAAGAATATTTTTATGCTATCATTAATTTTTAATTATTTTTTTTCTTTATTTAAGTGTGAAGTATGTTTTTTAAGAAGTTTGTTATCGAAAGTGAGGAGTCTTTCACATCAATTTTCTTAGAAATATTGTTTTTATAAATGTAGTAATTAAGTAAAATCTATTCCTAACACATATTCTAAATATCATATAAAAGTAAAATGTTTTTGTTCCTAGACACTCATTTCAACATTGACACAGTAACAAATAAGAATTATTTCCAGGAATTGCTTTGCCAAAGAAATATACAGACACAAGTATTGAGATATTATCCTAATAAATGTTACAAATGTAAAAAAAGGGAAAACATCCCAAAAGATAATTTTTTATTCTTTGTTTTTATAAGGTGAAAATCCTATGAATGTTGAAGCATGAGTTTGGCGAATGTTTTTGCGTGAAGGTGATGGACTTGAGCGAGATGCATGTGGGCAAGTATTTGATGTACAGCTTCGTTCGTCGTTCCTTGTTGGCTTTGCAAGTGTGTGTTGCTGTTGTGGAGGTCCCATAATGGAATGGAGCTGTGAGTGCAGAATCTCGTGGTTTACTGGCTTTGTATGCGTGAAAGTCATCGTAATGTGTCGCTGAAAGCCGTCGTTTAACGTTGTAATACTTTGCAGACGACTAGTTTCCAATAGGATAGGGATTTGGGAAGGTATGTCGTTTATTCTTCACCCATCTTCTTTCTTGGTCTCAATCTTGCGAATCTTCAACTTCTGTTCTTCCTGCTTTTTCTCTGCTTCTTA
The DNA here is from genome assembly GCF_023897955.1 of Schistocerca gregaria. NCBI lineage: Eukaryota > Metazoa > Arthropoda > Insecta > Orthoptera > Acrididae > Schistocerca > Schistocerca gregaria. The sequence continues at coordinate 133,435,566 of NC_064923.1, read as the reverse complement.
CTTGATTCTCGGCTCTTCTCTGGGCAGGATATGGAAATATTTATTGATAACTAGTCGCTTTTAAGTTCTCCTCTTAGTAACAGTTTGATAAATGGCTTGGACATGTCATTTCTAGAATGAGATTTTCACTCTGCAGCGGAGTGTGCGCTGATATGAAACTTCCTGGCAGATTAAAACTGTGTGCCCGACCGAGACTCGAACTCGGGACCTTTGCCTTTCGCGGGCAAGTGGTCTACCAACTGAGCTACCGAAGCACGACTCACGTCCGGTACTCACAGCTTTACTTCTGCCAGTATCCGTCTCCTACCTTCCAAACTTTACAGAAGCTCTTCTGCGAACCTTGCAGAACTAGCACTCCTGAAAGAAAGGATATTGCGGAGACATGGCTTAGCCACAGCCTGGGGGATGTTTCCAGAATGAGATTTTCACTCTGCAGCGGAGTGTGCGCTGATATGAAACTTCCTGGCAGATTAAAACTGTGTGCCCGACCGAGACTCGAACTCGGGACCTTTGCCTTTCGCGGGCAAGTGCTCTACCAACTGAGCTACCGAAGCACGACTCACGTCCGGTACTCACAGCTTTACTTCTGCCAGTATCCGTCTCCTACCTTCCAAACTTTACAGAAGCTCTTCTGCGAACCTTGCAGAACTAGCACTCCTGAAAGAAAGGATATTGCGGAGACATGGCTTAGCCACAGCCTGGGGGATGTTTCCAGAATGAGATTTTCACTCTGCAGCGGAGTGTGCGCTGATATGAAACTTCCTGGCAGATTAAAACTGTGTGCCCGACCGAGACTCGAACTCGGGACCTTTGCCTTTCGCGGGCAAGTGCTCTACCAACTGAGCTACCGAAGCACGACTCACGTCCGGTACTCACAGCTTTACTTCTGCGAAGAGCTTCTGTAAAGTTTGGAAGGTAGGAGACGGATACTGGCAGAAGTAAAGCTGTGAGTACCGGACGTGAGTCGTGCTTCGGTAGCTCAGTTGGTAGAGCACTTGCCCGCGAAAGGCAAAGGTCCCGAGTTCGAGTCTCGGTCGGGGTACACAGTTTTAATCTGCCAAGAAGTTTCATGTCATTCCTACTTTGTGGACATTTTCTTCAGCTGCGTGCATCAGCTTGCTGTTTAATAGCGGTAGTGTGATTTTTACACATATTTTTTTGCCAGTGGTGGCTTGCACAAGCAGTCTTCTCGTCAGACCGTTTTTTGCTCGCTCCGTTCATTCGGGGCGTCCGGTGACCCTTCCGGCATTCTGCGTCTAGTCGCGTCTCTGCAGGGCTCCGGCACTCTGTGGTTCTGCTTGGCAGATATACAGCCCACTTCAGCTATAAGAAGGGCCCTCTGTAGGTCTCACTATTCTTTCCCTTCCCTCGATGCTTCTGCCTTGTAGGATCCATGTCTTGCTAATTACGTCCTTTTCTTTCTTGATATTTCTCGCGTTGCAACTTTGTGGGTCATTGCATCTCGTCCTTGCTGGAGTTTTTACAATGGTTCTTACAACAAGTTTTACTTATAATCATCTAACATATGTCTAGTATCTACATTGTTTTACGCCTTCTTAAAAAGCTTTACAAATTTCGGCGCTCTTTCCATGTCACAATTCTAAGATATTTTGAGTCTTAACATCTACTCAAGAATCCTCAAATTCGTTTTTTTGTGTGTGTAGTGTCGTGGTGTATAGCATTTTAGTATTTCATGCTGTTAGACTATCTACGCTTCATCCCTTCACCTTAATCTATGGTACTATTGGTGTTATTATTGAAACTACTTTCTTTTTTCCACCTTCCTCTCTCTTCATTCTTCTTTCTCCTGACGATCTTATCTCCAAGATAATCTTGCAATATTGTGCTGATTATTTACCAGTAATTAAATTAATCTTCAAACTTGTACTGAAAGTGATTAATACTGCCAGTCTTAGGTAAAAATACCTCTGCTTTATCTCGTAAATTACCCTCTAATTCTCTTTTACTGTGTTCCGAAATGCCGTGAACTTCTTGCAATTTTTCGTCGATTTCTTTATGGACTTCTAACATAAGTTGAGGCGATTCCCCATTTTGTGCATACCATTCTAATTCTTCATCCTCTTTATCTAGCGTCATTCTTAATTGTTTGTTTATAACTGGTATTTCTTCTAATTTTAGCTTTTGCTCATAGAGAAGTGTGACATTCCCGAATGTTACGCTACCCTTCCCCAAATCTATTATCGCTCGTCTCCCATTTAAAAATCTGCACGTATAATCAAATCTACAGTTAGTTTAGGTATAATGACGAAGTTGGCTTCGATCTTTTGACCTTGGCACGAAAGAGTTAACCTTGTTTGTCTCGTAACTTCCGCAGCATTGTTTCTAATAGGACCTCTTACTTTAATCTTATGTGTTTTCAGAACTGCCAATTCCTCATTGATAGTACACTGCATGAATAAATTTTCTGAGATCGGGGTCAGTTCACTTCCGCTATAAATTACAATATTGACTGGGATATTCTTTACCATGGCCTTCACAATTGGTTGAAATTGAAAGGGTTGATTCTGTTCTTCTACCTCTTGCATCAACGAATCCTCCACTGAATCATACATGAGTCTTTTTAGGAATTTCCCTTGTGAATTCGAACTATCTGTAGGATAATCTTCGACTGCTACTTCTCTCTCTTTTATTTCGTCTTCACTATTTCTGCCTACATTCACGCTTTCTTCAACATCCTCTACTTTTTCCTCATCCTTGTCTATCTTCTCCTTCTTCGTCGCTACTTCCACATATTCGCATCTAAATGCTCTATTTATCGCTTCATAACTTCCTTCAATATATATGCTGGTTTGTGTGCCCACTTGTAACTTATTTTCAACTTCTGTCGACTGTGCATTATCCTCATTGAGTTCGCTTTCTCTGGTTTCCATCTCAAATAGCTCTGCAATACTCATTACTTCGTCCTTTCCTCCTACATTCGTTGTGCATGCCTCTGGTAATTCATCTTCCTCGTCAGTATTCTCCCAATTAATTTCGTCCCAACACAATATTGTTATTTTCTTGTCTTCGTTTTCACCTGGTCCCTGCGGATTCGATTTTCCTTCTTCTCTTCTCGTGATAAGATTTTTACTTCTCTGTTCAAGGTGCTTCAATTGTCCTGGGTCGTTGTGCCATTCTCTTTGGCATGGGCGCTTAGCTGCCAATTCGAACGTTTATCGGGGTTTGGTAGTCTTACCTCCACCTCTTCTATCTGTATTCGCTTTTCTTGTTCAGCTTGTTGATAGTGGTTTCTTTGTTGATAATTTGTGGGTCTATTGGTTCTCCAGTACCCGTTCCAGTTGTCGTTATTCCCTCTGTAATAGTTGCCGTTCCTGGGTGAATTAGAGTTATTGTCATATTCTCTTCTAAATCCATAACCGGTTCTTTGTTGAAATCTATTTTCGTTTCTTGGTGTGAGGTTATCACATGGTTCGTAATTATTGTTTCTTCGTACTGTGTCTTGTGGATTCCACTGATTTTTGCTTTCGTTTTCACGTGCTCTTCGCCTTTTTCTTGCGTCATCTTCCGAAAATATGAACTCTAGTTCCCTTAGAATACCTTTAAATACTTCGACGTCATTGCCTCCGCGACCTACTAATGATTGCTGGTATTTCAATGGTAGCTTCATCGCGCATAATTTAATCAACTCTCCGTCACTGTATGGTACATCTAAGCATTGATTTTCCTTTGCCATTAATTCGAAAAATTTCACGGGACTCTTCTCTCCTGAATTTTCAAAATATGGGTTCTGCAATAATTCGTACTTCACTCTGTTCTGTGCTTCGCTGGACCAGTATCGTGAGAGAAACTTATCTCTGAAATCTTCGTACGATCGGCATGTCGCTGCAACATTCTCCATGGTACTGCGACTGTTCCTGACATGTGTGCACATATAATGTCTAATTTGTGTGCTAGCGTCCAGTGTTCTGGTAATCCTACTCGGAATTGATCAATAAAAGTTCGTGGATGTGATGGGTTTCCCTCTCGAAAGTGCTGAAATTTTCTGACTGTGAGGAAATGATCGTTGTCGTACTTCGTCATAGTTCCATGCCCACACGCGACTCTTCTCCACTTTTGTTTCTGATCATTTCTCCCGTCGTTCTTTCTGGTTGTGGTAGATCCATTGGATATTGTCCACTGTAACTTTTGCCTACCCTTGCGTAGTATCGTTGGAGTGGTACGCAATAATTTTCTTCCATCGATTGTGAATGTCTAGCTGAATGCATTGCCCTGTACTCTTCGCGATCTTGCTTTCCATTGCCACGCATTGGTTGGGTGTCTTGTCTGGCTAACCTTGCTGCTTCATTGCACGATCCAAACTGTCTTCAAACATACATTTGTAGTTCCTCATGTGTTTGTGATGACGTTTGTTCATCAAGAATTTCGAAACGTGTTTGTTGCTGTGCAGGCTGTCTGATTTCACGCATGTTACTTTCCGCCTGTGATTGGAATCGCAAATGCGTAATATCTTCGTTAATTGCTTGCTTTTCCGGTGCCCTTACAGATACGGATGTGGCTGCAGACTCAGTGCTTGTTCGATCTTGTTCACTACGCTCTTCAGTGGTTTGCATCAACTCTGTTCGCAATCTCTGAAATTGTTGTTTCTTTTGCGCTTCTTTTTTGACTATGCGGTTATCATATCTTTTCAGCGCTCCTTTTGTAATACGTTTGTGTAACACACTGTTTTCAACAATTTCACGCGCTGTACCTGCTGCTATTCTAGTAATTTCGTTTATCTGTTTCTCTAGTTTCCTGACTTCTCCCTGTGTGTTGGTACGTAATGTTTTGATCTCGTCCTGAGTGTCATTACGCAATGTTTGTACGTCCACTTGTACCCTGTCTCGTGGTTTCTGCATTTTGTTTCGTCATTTGTGCATTCTGAATTTGAATTTCGTTCGCAATTTCTTTATTTTGTCTTGTCATGGTTTCTGTCATTAATTGTAATAATTCTGCCAGATTGGTGGGTCCCATTGCGTTTTCTTCCGACGTCCTACGCTCTGTGTTTTCGCCCAAGTGTTGGTTCGCAACCGATTGCATTGAACTGTGCTGTGACACGTTTCTGCTCGCATTCCTTGTACTCTGTGGTGAGGGAGCTCTGATTACTTGTACTCTGTGGTGAGGGAGCTCTGATTACTTGTAGTATGGGTTCTACGTACTCAAGACGCAAGTTAGAATCCTCATCGACTGTCTCTACTTTCCTGCTCCTCTGTCGTATGCTGACTTACGTTTACTATGCCTTGACGTACATTATCCTCGTTATGGTGCGTTGTATGTCCTATTTCTCGCGATACTGCATCGTCTGTTGTACTGTCCTCTATTCTCTGTCCATTTTCATGCTGGGTCTCTACCTCAATTCAGTCACGGTCTCGATCTGTCATTGCTAATCTTTCCGAAACCATTATTTTCTGTTTTTAAAAGAAATTAACGCGCCCTGCTTCGAGTGAACATGCTATCATACTATCATAAACTTTTTGTTCACACGACTTGACAAATAATTAACTTACTTGTTGGGTCAGAACGAACTTGTCAACGATGGATCCGCCACCTGTGCGCTTGCATTGAAGAGAAAACTTAATTCTAACAATATTAAAATTCATAACTTAATTAAGCTGTTGTCTCTGCTATAACGTCTATCTATTGAATACTTTATTACTATCTATCGCTCCAGCTACTGTTTTCGACTATTTATAACGTCCAAAAATAACTTTTCTTTATTATGAAGACTTTTCAACAGGATATTTTTCTGACCTTGTTAGGCATGTGGTCTACCTTCAATCATGGTATTTTACCATCCTGGCAAGGTCGCCATTTTCTAACATTCCGCGTGGTATCTGTTTGTTCTATATCGTGTCTCCCTACCACTTTCGCGCAACGACACTCTGAGCGTGTTTTTTGGGAATTGACTAGTTTGAACCTGGGACCTGTTGCTGGTAAGGAGTCGCCAGACCACACATGACATGTAGAATTCAGAAGAGTTCAGTGAGACTAGCGATGATATAACCAAATACTTAATGATTTCAGCGTCAGCTCCACTGCACTCCTTGTAAAAGAATCTTAACACTAACTAAATTTAGTGGAAGGGGTTCAAGGCTTTCCTATTTTTAGTTAGCTGGTAAAATAACGTCGAAAAAGCAGTTAAGTTTACCATTGGAAATTTTATTCTACTCACAAATCACTGTTTATAAATTGCACTATTGATAAAAGGAAATGTTTTAATACAGGATGGTGAAAACCAACTGTGTTCAACAAAAATGTGAACGAATATTCCCTGAATGGGTTTCCAAGTTCTACAATGGATCGAAGGATGACCTATGCTATATCACATCTATAATCTGGGTTTAAATTAAGTTTCACAAAAGAGAAAACTATCAAAATGATTTACAGTGACCTTCAATTATCTTTAATTACTTATCTAACTTGTCGTAAATTACAGTGGCTGATGTGGCTTATCAATAATTATACACCAAAAAATCATCGCGTTTCAGATTTTTACTTCAAGTGGCAAATGTGAACACCATGAGCTTTAATTGACGATCGACACTAGTACTACACCAAAAGGGGGTGTAACAGATCAGACTTCTGCAGTTCTGAGTGAAGCTTTATGCGCTGTTATGCGGCATCGCGTGCATTCATTACCTTGTCGTTGTTCGTCAGTGGGCGGCGTGCATCACCACTCTGCTCACCTCGCCGTCTCCCAAGCAACTCTCCCCTAACTTCTCATTACTACAATTTACCGAAGTTGGTTTAAAAAAAAAACTATCTGGCTGTGTTTTCATCTGCCCAATCAGGGTCTCAATGTTAACCTTAAGCTCTGCCTACAAAAATGCCCCTCTATACAATGAGAAACGTTATACTTTTTGTGGTGGGGTAATGTTTTTAAAGTTAGCAACTATTTTCTGGAGGGCTCTAGCTTTTAACATGGGCTGGGGTGTGGTCCTGACATAACAGAGCCGTGAAAAAGTCCCTTGCTAAAACTTGCAGCTGGTGTTGTCCTAGTGGTTAGCTGGCGACATGGGTGTCCAGTCTGTCCCTTATCGTAGGGCCTTCCAGCTTAACACGGTTCTGCTCTCTGCTTCTGTTCTCATTTCTCCCCTCGGAACTGTGTCTGTCTCACGGTGGGAAGGTATGACATGCATTTAGGCATTCTTGTGTTAGTCTGTGATATTCCATTTGCTCACTCGTTACTTGTATTACTTTGGTTAATTTAATGTCACGATTTATTCTGAGCTATGTGACATAATACTGGATTTGCTTATCATGTCAGGGTTTTCATGGCAGGTGTTGGATTCGCCTGATACCTTACAACCGGCTTGCCACCAAAATGGAAGCAGAAAGAAGAACACTAACATAAAAAGCCTCCCATATTGTCGCAGTAATTACAAGACTAAAAAATTTGTATCCATATCGACAAATGAACAGTACTCATGGCGATACATCTTATGCTAGAAAAAGTTATATAACTTCCAGAAAACCATCTAAAGATGAACCGGTTCATGGAACAATAAATAACTATTCAAAAAAAGTCACTGATTGTTTTAGTATGTATTTATCTTTTTAAAAATATCGGGAATCCGATATTTCGATATTATAATGTGTCACAGTTTGCTATCGATATTTCGGAAAAATCTATAGTCGGATTATGTATGGAAAAAATATCAATGTACGTGCCTGTAAAAATATCTGCTACACGTTGTAGATATAAAGCCGGTATTAGAGCTGTATGTTTAAGCACTGACTTACTATTAGATATCCTGTACATCAACAAGCAAGTAGTTTGTCTAAACCCCTTTACAGCAAGAATTGAAAGGAAAACAATGCATGTTCACGTTTGGCGATTATCACTTTGGTAGCATTGGTAACTGCATGTGCCCCTTACGTGAGGATGACATTTTTACCAGATTTAATAAATTATTGTCTCTTATTGATGTATTCACGATAGTTAGGAAGTGCTGTAGTCCGCAGCCGGCCATGAATCGGAGAGCATTTCCCAGGCTGGCTGGCTAGGTGGCGAAGCGACCATATGTGGCGCGTAGTGGGGTGGGGCTCGGCGCTGGACCGTAGCAACAAGCGTCAGTCTGGGAAATATACATGACGGGAAGTACCGCCATCTTGGTGCTACAGTCACCGATTTTCTTTACTTATATTTAATGATTAAAAGCATTTATGACAACATGAATACTAGGAGGAGCCTCTGGATGTTTAAAACTATTTATCATAATTTTGCCTCGTTAAAATTCACACCCGTTCATTAACAAATGCGCATCTTAGTAAGTACGAACATGATCGGAAATTCACGAACTGCGACGAAACCAGTAAGAGATAGGGACTGCGCGCCAAAGTCGGCAGTCGGCGCTAAGAGCTCTTCCTGTCTTGTTCGATGGTAGCCATGCTGTCGGCTGCGAGTATTTTGTGACATGAGTGTTTCATTATTGATCTAATAGGAATAAAAGCGATATTACGGCATTCTGAATTTTAATTTCGAGTAAATAGATACCCCAAAGTTGATCGACAGCAATTTCAGATAATTAGTTTCCACCGACACAGACATCCAATGCGCCAATGAAGAATCTGCACGGGACGACACTTACGAGAGCTGCACCACGCCCAGGTAGGAGGAAATCCGCGACACGACCCACCAAGGCGGATCAAGGAAGGTCCGACTTACACTCGTAAATTCGGGTTGGAAATGCTGACCAGTCACACTGTACGTCCCTTATACTACCCTCTATGGACTCGCGGCTGAGTAATTACAGGATCAGTTTAGAAGCGGGGGGATCTTGCAAGTGGCACAATAAAAGGTGTCCTATGTGCCCGTCGTTAGGTTTCGTCTCTTGTCGCATTTGTCCTGCACGCTTCATGTCGATTTCCCTCTCTTTTTCATTTCTGATAAACGCCAGATACGTAACAGTTATAGTGTCAAAAATGCGTGCTGCAGCTAAGCATTGCAGTATATGTTGGTAGCGCCGAGCAGCATTTCCCCTCACACATCTCCACCCACCGCAAAGACCAGTCTTGTCATTTAGATTTTTGTTCGTTACTTTCAACAACTGTTTCTGAAGAGTTTCGATGTGAAGAAATATTGTTATTCCAGTCACACCGCCATCACAGCAATTCAGTCTGACTTCTTCTTTTGTGCCACTTCCTTCACACAGTCAAAAGAGAAAGGTTGGTCATGATTAAAGCTCAAACAGTAGTGAGAATCCTTGTCTCAGTGAAAGTAAAATTATGTTCTACTACAACTTAAAAAGAATAACTTCAGATGTTTGCCAAAAAGTATGAAAATAATATAAAATGAAATTAAAGGATAATCACTCGATTTGCCATGTTGATATTAACATGTCGATGTATCGGTGAAAAAAATATCGCCGAGGCGTACCTATATTCTTTGGAAAAATTTTCGATATGTCTTATATGTCCATGTTTTATCAACAGCCCAACAGCTATCCTAGAAACCCTAACACCAGTGAGGCTGGTGCTACAAAGTGCCCAGGAGGCTGATGCTCATGAGAGAAGCATTGTATGTTGTTGACCGTGCAACACTTATACATATGTTGGTGTGTTATGAAGAATGTAAAAAGCTCAACAACGTTCATTTCGTAGCTGGAAAGCAGCAAACAAAATGTTATTCTCAAACGTAAAAAAAAAGGTAGAGATCTGATGCTTTCTTGAGTCATGAACGGTGAAGCCTGAGATTGTGAGGAAGAGGAGGGATTTTTTTTTATTTAATTAATTACAGTACAACTACTGTCGTTTTGAGATTGTTCAGGTTGTGAAATCGTTGAACAGGCATTGAAAAACATCGTTTGTTACAGTCATGCAGTGGCATGCGTTGGTATTATGGACCAACAACACTATGACAGTGTGTAGCGAAAAGCTTCATCCTGTGCAAGCCAGATATAGTCTCGCAAGAGGCAGGAAATTAGGAAAATGGCATGTTGGTTAGCAAAAATTGCATCGAATGTCCGTTATTTACATTTGTACAGTAGCTATAGTGAGAAAGTGTATGCAAAGGTAACAAAAATTGTCAGCTGTCCATTAACTAGCTCATAAAAAACTGATCCATCATGGCGAATGAAGTCATCCTTATAAAATGTCAACAAGTGGAAGATAAAAAGTAAAATGCCACACTACCGACCAGCCTGGTTAGACACGTCAAAACTAACTGAATTGTGCACTTAATCTTCAGCTAGTGGACTTTTGTAGGAATGGCCATTTTATACGTCATGATGTATCAATCCTAACTGAGTCAGGCTATGGAACAGCTGACAATTCTTGTTACGCTTGCATACGCTTTCTCCCTATATCAGCTGTGCAGTCGATGCAATTTATACTAACGCAACTGAACATTTCCTTATTTATTAGCTGCACCTTGCGACTATGTGGTTGACAACGTGGCTCGCTCACGGTGAAGCTTTTAACTATATACAGTCATGGTGTTGCTGTCGTGTAATACGAATTATTGCAAGACTGTAGCTATTGATGACGTTTTTCAATGCCTGTTCAACTCTCTTTTACAGTTTGAACGACCTGAAGATGGTTGTAGAAACCAACTGATATTAGTCGTTATGCTTTAGTTGTATAATGAAAACTGCATTCAGGGAATGAAAGTTTTTCACTTAACAATTTTTATTAAATAAACCGCTATGATATGTAAAGTAAGTGATCAAGTCAGTAGAGTAGACGGGAAAATCAGCACGTGGTTCTCAGAGAACAGATGAACTCTTAACTGCAACAAAATGGAATACATACAGTTCGTGACACGGAAGTTTTGAAATAGTGTAATTTTATTGTCCAAAGGTGATAAAATGGTTAGTGCACTGGATCTTCCTAAATTCTTAGGACTAAAGCTGGATAAAAAGCTTTCTTGCAAGTTTCAAACAATGGAAAATCCAGGATGGGTCTGGCCTCGACAGCCAGAGATTGTGGTCGTGTGTGTGTGAAATACGTTTGAGCATATGTGTGTGTGTATGTTGTGTAATTCGTATGAAGGCCTTTTGGGCCAAAAGCTTCAACATTTCTTGGTCTTCAGTCCAGAGAGTGCTTTGATGCAGCCCTCCATACTACTCTATCCTGTGCAAGTGTCTTCATCTCCAAGTACCTACTGCAACTTACATCCTTCTGAATCTGCATAGTGTCTTCATCTCTTGGGTGCCTATTCTCTATCTTTCGCTATTGTGCCGATCGTTTTGCTACTTATGAGCACCAAACGGTCTAGTACTCGAATATGAGCCCCAGAATTATTCAGTATGCATTTCGGTAGCGATACCGTTCGGGTCTGGAGAACCGAAGCGCTGTTGTCGGTTCGTGTCGCACAAGCCAATCAAAAGCAAGCGGCCGTAGGTCCGCGCATGCGGACTGCAGCGTGCACAGCGCCACGAACAAAAAGCGGCTATCAGACAACACAGGTGCGCTATCCTTCCAAGTACCGAAAACTGCGTTTACGTTGCCATAACGCATGACGGCGCATTCCGTCGAGCTGACGTGCCCGCCTTCATCGCCCTTGCCTCCTCTTTAACAGTATCTAGCGCATTATATCCATTTCCATGATTCACAGCTGAAATGCATAAAAAATTTTACAGTTTCTCTGATCGCATGATGCATGCATAATAACGATAGCGTATTTGACTGTATTCTGCAGATCGTCGTAAATGCCACATTATGTCATCTTATTTTCATTCACACTGACATCGTGTTTTGGTTTTACGTTTCGGAAAATGAGTTAGAAATAGTGTGTCGTGCCACATTGCACTAATACATCTATAAAAACACCCGAACAATTGATTCTGAGAGTTTCAAAGAATAAGAAGATAAAACAGAATGTGGGTGTAACACGCTCCTAGAGATCCAAATGACTTCCCTATATGATGCATCAACGATTTGTGTTTTAAAAACAATAATTGAAAAAAACGCATTTTCCAGAGCTCCTGCAGCTCGTCGAAGTTTATAAAATGCATCTCATGAATGAAAATGTTTCTTATGTGGTGCTACAATCTAAAGATATTACGGTAGAGATCTTTCATCTCTGTCTACTGTGATTGAGGATTCGATCGCAGGTAAATACTTGTGACAAGTAAGATTATGACTGCTGCTAGTTACATTCCCATTAATTTCAATTGTGCTCTTAGATCCCTGTCTAACCGTATACTCGGAAATCGCTACATATTCGGGTAAATGGTGAATTATTTTTGGCCAGAAAAAATTTAAAGTTCACTGTCGGTTCTTTCACTCACAGCAATTTCATCTCCAACAATTTCGTATTTTAAACAGACAGAAATCACGAAATCATTACTGAGTAAGTGCGCTCTTACATGCAAGTAATAACGAATATTGCAGAAAAATGTTAACTTACACGAATAACAATGTCTCAGAACGTGTTCCATTTATGAAGAGGAAGAAGAAATTTTTGCGTCCACCCATGCGCGAACCCGTGACCTTATATATCGCATTCTCGCGCGCCATCTGCTTGGCAACGCCAAACAACAAACGCGCAGTGTTCATTTGTTGTAGTATTGTGTAGAGGAACGTAGGCTGACTTCATTACCAAACGGTGATCTGTAAGTCATAAATGCGTGATAGTTTGGAAGGTTTCCAGTATCAGACTTCGCATAATTGCTTTCCATTGTTACTTGAAAGTTGTAAACACGTTTCGATGATTAGTAACTAACCCATTTGTGGGAAAAATTGCACAAAGGCACTAGTAACGTCAGTTCACACTCATGTAATATACGTAAGCAGAGCCGATGTCTTGATATTTAGCGATCTTTAAACTCTTATTTGCATAAAAATAACACGTATTTTGAGAGAATATTGACCGAAAACGTTTTTTTTTATGTAATCATTCACAGTAACAACCTAACCTAACCATATTTATCACAAAGGAAAATAGTCTATTACGAACTCACTTTCCAACTGGATGTGTCCACTGGTGATTATTTAGTAACACAATCACTAAATCCAAAGCTAAAACCGCTAAATATGTTTAAAAAACAAATTGCAGGTGTACATAAACCACAGCTCACCGATCGACAGGGCCAGCCAGAAATCGAAAAATCGGTGGGAGGGCCATTCGGCAACAAGTCTCAGAAGCTTACTGAATAGGATATTTCGATAAAGAACCGAAAATGACGTTACTACCGAGACTAACCTACTACACCGATCGGTATGAACGATACAGAATAGGGCCCCTGGTCTCCCTCTATGATTTTTACTCTCCACACTTCCCTCGAGTACCAAATCGTCGATCCCTTGATGCCTCAGAACATGTCCTACCAACCGATCCCCTCTTTTAGTCAAGTTGTGCCATTAATTCCTCTGAATTATATTCAGTACCTACTCATTAGTTACATGATCTACCCAACTAATCTTCAGCATTTTCTGTAGCAACACATTTCGAAAGCTGCTATCCTCGTCTTGTCTAAACTATTTATCGTCCACGTTTCACATCCATGCATGGCTACACACCCTGCAAATACTTTCGGAAATGACTTCCTGACATATTTATACTCGACATCAACAAATTATTGACAAATGCTTTCTTTGCCATAGCCAGTCTACATTTTATATCGCCTCTACTTCGACCATCAGCAGCTGTTTTGCTTCCCAAATAGCAAAACTCATCTACTTCATTAAATCTCTAATTTCCTAATGCAATTCCCTCAGCGACACCTGACTTAATTCAACTACATTCCAATATCCTCGTTTTAATTTTGTAGATGTTCATCTTTTATCCGACTTTCAAGACACTGCCCACCCTGGTCACCTGCTATACCAGGTCCTTTGCTGTCTGACAGAATTACAATGTCGTCGGCAAAAGTCAATGTTTTTATTTCTTCTCCATGGATTTTAATTCCTACTCCGAATTTTTGTTTTGTTTCCTTTACTGCTTGCTCAATATACACATTTAATAACATTGCAGATAGGCTACAACCCTGTCTCACACCCTTCTCAACCACTGCTCCCTTTCGTGCCCATCAACTCTTATAACTGCCATGTGGATTCTGTTCATATTGTAAATAGCCTTTCACCTCCTGTATTTTACTGCTGCCACCTTCAGAATTTGAAAGAGGGTATTTCAGTCAATATTGTCAAAAGCTTTCTCTAAGTCTACAAGTGATAGAAACGTAGCCTTGCCTTTCCTTAACCGATGTTCTGACATAAGTCGTAGGGACAATATTGCCTCGCGTGTTCCAACATTTCTATGGAATCGAAACTGATCTTTCCAGAGGTCGGCTTCCTTCCAATTTTTCCATTGGTCTGTAAAGAATTCGTGTTAGTATTTTGCAACCGTGATTTAGTAAACTGATAGTTCGGTAATTTTCACACCTATCAACGCTTGCTTTCTTTGGGGTTGGAATTATTATATTCTTCTTGAAGTCTGAGGGTATTTCGCCTGTCTCAAACATCTTGCTCTCCAGATGGAAGAGTTCTGTTAGGGCTGGCTCTCCCAAGCCTATCAGTATTCTAATGGAATGTCTACTCCTGGGGCCTTGTTTCGACTTAGGTCTTTCAGTGCTCTGTCAAATTCTTCGCGCATTATCATATCTGCCATTTCATTTTCATCTCAGCCCTCTTCCATTTCCATTTCCAGGTACATCGCCCTTGTATAGACCCTCTACATACTCCTTCCATCGTTCTTTTTTTCCTTCTTTGTTTAGGACTGGTTTTCTTTCTGAGCTCTTGATATTCATACAGGTGGTTTTCTTTTCTCCGAAGGTTTCTTTAATTTTCCTGCAGGCAGTGTCTGTGTTACCCCTAGTGATATGTGCTTCCACACCCTTGCATTTGACCTCCAGCCATCCATGCTTAGCCATTTTGCACTTCCTGTCGATCACATTTTTGAGAAGTTTGTATTCCTTTTCGCGTGCTTCATTTACTGCACTTTTATATTGTATCCTTTCAGCAATTAAGTACACTATCTCTTCTGTTACCCAAGGATTTCTACTAGTCCTCGTCTTTTTACCTACTTGATCCTCTGCTGCCTTCATATTTCATCTCTGAAAGCTACCCATTCTTCTTCTACTGTAGTTGTTTCCCCTGCTCTTGTCAATCGTTCCCTAACGCTCTCTCTGAAACTCTCTACAACCTCTGTTTCTTCTAGTTTATCCAAATCCCATCTCCTTAAATTCCTATCTTTTTGCCGTTTCTTCAGTTTTAATCTACAGTTCATAACCAGTAAATTGTTGTGAGAATCGACATCTCCCTCTGGAACGGCTTAAAATTTAAAACCTGGTTTCTAAATCTCTTTCTTACCATTACATAAACTATCTGAAACGTTCCAGCGTCAGGTATCGAATTCTTGGAAGTATCACATTCGAAATCTTGTGCAGAAAATGAATGCTGCTGTCTTCTGCTGCTAGCTTAAATGCGATGGCTTGTCCGTGTTGTTTACCTTCATACTTATTATTTGCTGCGGCATCGCATCAAATGTGTTCAAATGTGTGTGAAATCCTATGGGACTTAACTGCTAAAGTCATCAGTCCCTAAGTTTACACACTACTTAACCTAAATTATCCTAAGGACAAACACACACACCCATGCCCGAGGGAGGACTCGAACCTCCGCCAGGACCAGCCGCACAGTCCGTGACTGCAGCGCGTGAGACCGCTCGGCCAATCCGGCGTGGCGGCATCGTATCCTGGGGCAACTGTGTGCACCCACCAAGACTTTAGCTCACGAAAGGGAGGACACACAAATCTGCGGTGCCAATTCGTTGGCTTGCTGGGGTCCTCCTAACTCAGACCCTCCAATCTCTGTGCTTATACTTTATCACGATATTTGATGTTGACAATGTTGTCTTATTCAGATAAACATGCAGCTTTCATTCGTTCAGCGAACACTAGACGAGAAAACTATTTCCTCGTAGACAAAATTTTCTTGGGCGCGAAGCAGTAGATTTGCACTATTTGGAAAGCTTCCTTTTTTATTATGCTTTCAGCAGAACTGAGAAATAATAAGTGTTAAGCTCCAAATCATCAAACCTAAGTTGGAAGGCAGTGAGTAATGAGACCCTCATGACTGGATTTGTTTGCAGCGCTCAGACCATGGTCTCACACCAGCGTTTATTGACGAATGATGGGTATGGGGGATGTAGGATGTTATCTGGGACGAAGGGTCATAGAAAGAGGTAGTCGTAGCTCCAGGAGTGCACTGGGGAATTACGTTTGCACACTTGCTTTTCATAACGAATATTAATGACCATGCTGACAGTGTCAAAATAATAGTAACCTCAGAATTTTCACAGACGATACTGTTATCTGTAATTAAGTAATCTCTGGGGAAGACTGTAAAATGTAGACGAAATGTAAAACCAGTGTTAAGTGCCAAAATGAAAGCGTTGAGTAAAAAACAAAAACTCCCTAAAATCAACAGTTTCGATTTACTTCCAATTTTTATCGCGTTAGTTGGTGTCTAACATCACTCTGTAAATACTTATCGACGTTTAATTGACCATTCAACTTTGACTTTTATGATAATCTTTTTTTTCTGTAAACAACAGTAATAGGAGTACTTACCATACCCTATACCGAAAAGACTAGGGTATGTCCGAAATTCAGGTATACAGAAAGAGATTTTCTAGTTCTCATAGGGCTGGTTCGACAACCGGTATGTATGATATATAGAAACAGTCTTCGTTGCAGTGTAAAACTTTTTATTATTTCGGAATGAAGTGTTTCGCCTTTATTTTAGGCATATTCGGACCGGCTGATACTTGGTGGCGTTGGGTACATGGGATACTGCGCACAAAATGTCACCGTAGGTAAATACTCCTTGTCAATGCTTTAAAACGCCCACGGTGTCCTTATTGCGACATGTGGCGCAGTCTAATACCGTTTGATTGCTCCACCACATGGCCTAAGAAGGACACCGTGCAGTGTTATAATCAATGGCTAGTGGCCCTTACCTGCTGGGAGGTTTTATACTCGGTATCCCATGTACCCATCGCTATCAAATATCAGCCAGCGCCTAAATAAAGGTGAAAAGCATCATTGGGAAATATAGAAAATTTTAACACTGCATCCAAGACTGCTCGTTTCTTCATAAATAAGAACAGGTAACTGTGTCTACATTGTTACGATGAAGTGGAACACATTTTGTAAGTCACATCAAATGAATTCGCAATTTCAAATAAGGTCTACCATCAGCAGTAGAATGGAATGACAACAATGAAAATTTGTGTGGGATCGGGACTTGAACCTGTATTTGTCGGTTATAGCGAGTGGTCGCTCTACTATTTGGCTATCCGTGTACGACTCACAGCCAAACCCAAACCTCCATATGTTGTCCATCGTGTGTCTACGATGTCCGTATTACCGCATGTGGCGCAGTACATTACCGTTTGATTTGCACTAGCCAATGTGGTAATAAGATCACCGCACAGTGGTTTAAAACATTGACTAGTGGCATTTACCTGCTGGGAGTGAGTCGTGCACGCATTGCCCAACGGTGCCGGAAAGGTAGGGTAGCTCAGCGTGTTCGGTCAGAGGGTTTGCTGCCATCAGTAATTAAAAACATCAGTTAATGGATCCATGATGAACAAGTATCATGGGGTGTCATCCCCGAAAAACAGAACGAACTCTAACGACCAAAGTGACACCAGACCAAGGAAAAGGGTAAGGTGACGGCTCGCCATAAGCTGGAAATTCGGATTCAAGTCTCAGTCCGGCACAGATTTTCATTGTTGCCATTCCATTCTACAGCTGATGGTAGTCCTTTTTCGCAACTGTGAATTCATTTGAAGTATTTCGTTACGGCTCTGCATCGTAATCAGTATAACGTAGGCACTGCAATATCACATATTGTACAATGTTGTGCATTTAATGTGCAATCAGGAAAAACCACGTGGAGGTTTACTTTATAGAAAAATAGGAATGTTTATTACTTAATTTATCACAAATAAAAATCAATGTTAACGACTTGCAGAAGGTAATCTGTTAAAAAACAAAAACAATGCACAAAAGTCGTCTTTAAATTAAAACGCTCTTACTGAATTAACTCTTCATCAGAAAAGTTCGTTTTTTCTTTCAGGCAAGGAATGAAGTTTTTCCAAGTGTTCTTTTTTCTCGTTTTTCAGTCTCTCTTCCTGATCCAACAGTGGTGGTTTCCATCCTTTTATTGTTTCCCTTCTAACTATTTGCTGAACACATTCATTTTCCTCTGGGGCAAATTTTCAATGTTTAACTACAGGGTGTTACAAAAAGGTTCGGCCAAACTTTCAGGAAACATTCCTCACACACAAATAAAGAAAAGATGTTATGTTGACATGTGTCCGGAAACGCTTAATTTTCATGTTAGAGCTCATTTTAGTTTGTTCTTCCACCAACGCTCAATGGAGCACGTTATCATGATTTCATACGGGATACTCTACCTGTGCTGCTAGAACATGCGCCTTTACAAGTACGACACAACATGTTGTTCATGCACGATGGAGCTCCTGCACATTTCAGTCGAAGTGTTCGTACGCTTCTCAACAAGAGATTCGGTGACCGACGGATTGATAGAGGCGGAGCAAATTCCATGGCCTCGACGCTCTCCTGACCTCAACCCTCGTGACTCTCATTTATGGGGGCATTTGAAAGCTCTTGTCTACGCAACCCCGGTACCAAATGTAGAGACTCTTCGTGCTCGTATTGTGGACGGCTGTGATACAATACGCCATTCTCCAGGGCTGCATCAGCGCATCAGGTATTCCATGCGACGGAGGGTGGATGCATGTATCCTCGCTAACGGAGGACATTTATAACATTTCCTGTAACAAAGTGTTTGAAGTCACGCTGGTACGTTCTGTTGCTGTGTGTTTCCATTCCATGATTAATGTGATTTGAAGAGAAGTAATAAAATGAGCTCTAACATGGAAAGTAAGCGTTTCCGGACACACGTCCACAAAACATCTTTTCTTTCTTTGTGTGTGAGGAATGTTTCCTGAAAGCTTGGCGGTACCTTTTTGTAACACCCTGTATATGCTGTACAGCATCATTTGTGTATTTCCTTCCTCTGTGTATTTGCTTTCCATGCTTTTGTTATTTAACCACGGTTTCTCCCTTACGTTTCGTGATACCATGCCTTTCCAGAAATAATTGCTTGTACACTTGTTAATGATCACCTTTGCGTCAGGAACGGTAAAAAATACACTAATTTGCCTTCGAATTTCTTTTGGATCCATGGACGACCAAGTGTCGCCTACGTTTAACTTCACAAGAACTTATGTTCCCCATTAGATTCGAATTTTGCTTGACATTATCTTCTAGTTCATAAAACTGATTAAATATGGTCGGATTTTGATAAAAGACAATGCCTTTGCATTGGTAGCAACACCAGCATGAAACCTACAAAACGACAAAGAAAGTCAGTGAGCCGTTACCATTGCGTGTAATAATATGTTTTTTTTCTCTACTTTGCAGTAAGGACAACAATGAATAAACACACAACCGCGACATTTAAGACCAAAAGAATACTACTTTTAACTGTAGACAAACAACATAGGCCTATGAAGCTATGGGGTATTTAAACCTATCTCAACATGAGGAGGTTGCTTTTCAGGCTGTAGCTCGTTCTGGTTGTTCTTGTAGGATTTCTGTACAGCTCTGAGTTGTTTCTTGAGTTCAGAAACAGTTCCTTCGTTTCTTTTAGAGCGTTTCTTTAGCACATCCATTACAAAAAACAGTATCACGCAGCGCTAAATAAACAATTTATTAATAAATAAACAGTTACTGCCTGCTACACAATGGAATCGAACAGCAACGCTTACGTGGCGGCTCAGCGTCCCTGGCACGTAGTCCAGATTTTACTTCAGAATTGGTGGCACACAGACTGACATTTCTGTGTCGATTATTTGAACTGCTTCAATAGTGAATACTAGATAGCCCAATTTTAACTGATCAGAGTTAGGCACGTAGCTCACATTTTCCAATTAAACCGAACGTTTTCATTTTTGGCACGTATAACGGATTTCATTTTCAGTCAATAAATAATCAGATCTTGATAAGATTGCAGAGTGACACAATGATTGGAAACTTGCTTCAAAAACCTAAACTCTTGCCACGGGTAAGGTTCCGGGTCAGAGGCGAAGATTTCGAGTTCAAATTCCTCTCCGCTACAACATTTCATTCTGGCACGATGTTTCAAATTGCAGGGGTATACAATGGAACGAATCGTGAGGTCGATCGTACATAAAGCGTACTGGGAACATGAAAAGAGGCTACAAAGGAGACTGCGTGTAGACCATTTGTGCGATGCTTCTTGGAATATTCCTCAAGAGTGTGCCGCCTATACCAAATAGGAATAACAGGACATATCGCACGCATAGGAAGAAGGGCAGCATAAATTTTCACAGGTTTGTCTGACCTGTGGGAGATTATGAGGACTGTCAGATGCTTGAAAATAGACGTCAGATATTCTGTTTACTTACAAACTCTCAAGATACAACAAATGAGTAACCTAGCCTCCTGCGTGTCAATCCCACAAGGATCACGATATCTAGATTATATTAATTGCAAAACGCTTGAAAATATTTTAGGAGTCACTCTCTCCGCACTCAATACACCAACTGAGTGGGAAGAAATTTGTATACGTGGTACAAAGGGAAGTATGCTGTATCATACCCTTAAAACTGCTGTTCAGAATATGGGTGCAAAGATAGCTGCTTAACTTACACCTAAAACTAGTCTGGCCACTGAAATATATTCTATCATTATTTCATTCAACGTAACAGTAATTCTCGCAGTTATTAGTCTATCAGCGTATTGTATAATTACCATCAGCAAATTGTTAGGCCGAATTGGATGACAATGAACTGCAGAAGACAAACTTATTTTGTAATGTTTTGTAAATGCATTGGCGCTGTACATCATAAAATGTCATCTTAGGCCGAATTGGATGACAATGAACAGCAGAAGACATCTTCTTCTTAAATTAGAATTAACTTATTTTTTTGTGTTTTGTAAATGCACTGGCGCTGTACATCATACAATGTCATCTTATTCGTATACACACGGAAAGATGATGTAGAAAACACATGTACACATGCATAAGGTAACTGATTCATTCATCAGAAATAGATTGTTTTACAATGTCTGAATACTGTAGAACAAGCAACTGATAGTGTTGAATCATTTCCATGTGGTGGAAGTACTGAAACTGGGTTGCATTAATGATTAGTTTTAGTGGGCTGTTGTTCCCCCTTCTAGACATGGGTCCTGTACTCGGAATACAGATTTTATAACTACCTTTAAAAAACTTAGTTAGCGATAAACAAAATTATTTCAGAAGCATTTTTTTATAATTATTATTACTGTTATTATTATTATTATTATTATATGGCCTTCGACGTATCACTCTAATCTTATATGAAGGTTTACACAGTTCAATAATAATTCAATAAGACAATTCAACAGTACAATGGCTGTACAAGGTTTATTATAATTTATTATTACATGAAGGGTTATTTGCTCTTCTGTCTGCCAAATACTTCTTCATTCTCTGAAATATTTTCTTCCTTTCTTCACATGGAATCATTTTTTCTTTAATCCTTTGATTGATCTCCGTTTGTAGTCTGGTTTGTGCTTCTTGCAATATTCTGGTTCTCTGTTTTGCTTTTGAGGTTCTCTTATATCTTCCATAATTTTGTCATACATTTAATTTAGCTCATACTATTTCACAATTTTTCTGTTATTCCCTTACAACTACTGTGTTTTTTTTTTGTTTTCATTAGGTGTCCAAAGAATGATAATCGTTTCTTCCTGATAGTTACTGGTTCTATTTTCTTGTATACAGATTCATTTGAAGCTATTCTCCATTGCCCACTTACTTGATATTGTTTATTTATGCATATCCTAATTAGCCTTGTCTCTGTCTTTAGTATTTCGTCGATTTCTGCTCTGTTAGTTGTTTTGAGGGTGCTTCAGCTGCATAAGTTATGTCTGGTTGTGTAACTGTTTTATAATGTTTTAATTTTGCATCTGTGGATATTCTTTGTGTTGTATTTGTTTTTGGTAATGTAATTGTTTGTTCAGTTTCTTTATTGTATTTTGCCATGATGGTTTTCCATTTAGATTGTAAGTTACTGTTTCATCTAACTATTTAAATTTGTCTACAGTTTTGATTTCTTGTCCACCTATTATACTTGCCTTTGCAAGTACTTTGTCAGTTAGCACACTCTCTGTTTTTTCAGTTCTTTCGATGAAATTCTGAGATCAATATCCTGTGCTATTTCTTGTAGTTATGGAACATTGTTGGCAAAGAGAGCAAGATCATCAGATAATTCCAAGTAGCTCAAACTGTTATAATATTTACTTCCAGTTCTTCCTTTTTTGGGTTATTTTTGTGGGCAGAGTTGAAGAGTTTGGTGATACACAGTCACCTTGTCTTAGGAATGGTTCAGAAATGTCACCTCCAAACTTCGCTTTCGATTTGGTGTTGGTTGGAGTACGTCCTTTTAATTTAATTAGTTTTTGATGGGGTCCCATATTCCTTAAAATTTTTAGTACTGATGGTCTATGGATGCAGTCATATGCCTTCTTAAAACTATAAATGTTACTGCCAGGTTTTTTTTCTTTTCTTATGGTATACCTTAATCAATTTTAAACGAATGATCTGTTGTGCACAGCTTCTCCATGATACAAAACCTCCCTGGTATCCTCCAAACTCCTGTACTAGATGTCTGTGGGTCTTCCATATAGAATCTTGGACAAAATCTTTTATGTCTAGGAGAGAGATACCTGTGCAGTTAGCTGAATTGCACTTATTCCGCTGCTTGTGTAGTGGGTGGATTATGGCCATGGTCTAATGGTCAGAGAATTATTCTGTTTGCCAAAATTTTTTAGAGCCTTGTGTAAGGAGATCCTGACTGAGTCACTTGCATATTTCCACATTTCAACAAAATCTGATCTCCTCCAAATGCCTTTTTTTGCCCTTTGGGGATTCTTTCTACTTACTGGAAAGTTGTGGGGCATAAGACGTTAAGTTTGGTTTTAATTGGGGTATTTACGTCGGGTTCTTTGGGTTTCTCGCAATTCAAAAGTTTGTTAAATGTTTTTGCCATGATTTCAGCATCTTATGCGCCACTCTTCCATCTTCATCTTTCAGTGTTAGCATCGGGCTCTCATACTTTTGCAGTTATATCGCAAATATTTTGTAGTAGTTCCAGGAAATCATTTTGTGGTAATTATCTTCTACAGAGTTATTTACGTCCTTTTGGAATCCTCAGTTAATTCTTTTGATGTTTTGGGTTAGTTTTTGAGATTGATGTCATTTCTTCTGTTTTGTTTGTTTGATACTTTAACCATGCTTGGTGTTTTTTTCATGGAATTTATCACGCTCTAGAGTCGGCCATGCATGTTTTCTTCGTGGGTTCAAGGGAGTTAGATTTTCGGCTTGTTTCTTGAGACTTGATACTTGTTCCAGATCATCTGTTACTTTAAAGGCTTGTGTTATTTGTTGGTGTTTGTCATTTTTACCTAGCTGATGTGGATGATACCTCCTCATTTTGTTAGTTTTTTCATTCTTTCTCCTTAATGGTGTCAATTTGATTTTAATTTTAATTAAGTAGTCGTCTGAAATCCGTTAATATTGTAGATTTTCTTATGAAAAGTTTTGTCAATACAGTCATGGTCTAGCTGCCACTCCCCTTCCTCCTGTCTGGGTGTTGCCATGTATTAAGTTTATTGGCTTCCCCATGAAGTATGTTGGTTTGGATATAAAGCTGTGTTCTCTGCAGAGATTTACAAGTCTTTGTCCATTCTTGTTTGTGAAGCAATGTGAACTCCATTTTCCGATTATATCTTTATACTTCCATTCTTTTCCCAGCTGGACTTTGAAGTCTCCCAATGACATTTTAGCATTCCTTTCATTTATTCTATTCACAGTTTGCTTGATAAGGTTCCGAAATTTATCTACCTCTTCCTTTGTCCTTGTTAGAAATTTTTTCACTTGTTCAGGAATCAACTTTAATAATTGTGTAGGTTTTACTCATTGTTTAAAAAGTCAGAGTTGCAATTCTTGGCCTTGAAAATCAGTTATTGAATTGTAAGGTGTCAGGCAAATCCAACACCTTCCTGAAAACCCTGACATGATAAGCAAATCCAGTAGTATGTCACATAGCTCCGAATAAATCGTGACATTAAATTAACCAAAGTAATACAAGTAACGAGTGAGCAAGTGGAATACCACAGACTAACACAAGAATGCCTAAATGCATGTCATACCTTCCCACCGTGAGACAGACACAGTTCCGAGGGGAGAAACGAGAACAGAAGCCGAGAGCAGAACCGTGTTAAGATAGAAGGCCCTACAATAAGGGGCGGACTGGACACCCATGTCTCCAGCTAACCGCTAGGACCACCACATGTTAAAAGCTAGAGCCCTCCAGAAAAACAATATAGATCTTATGATAATACTAAAAGGACCACTCCAGCTGCAAGTTTTAGCGTGGGACTTTTTCGCATCTCTGTTACGTCAGGACCACCCCCCAGCCCATGTTAAAAGATAGAGCCCTCCAGAAGAACAGTATAGATCTTACGAGAACACTAAAAGGACCACACAAGCTGTAAGTTTTAGCGTGAGACTTTTTCGCGTCCCTGTTACCTTGCAAACTTCAAAAACATTGCCGCACCACGAAAAGTATAACGTTTCTCATTGGATAGACAGAATTTTTGTAGGCGGAGTTTAAGGTTAACATTGAGACCCTGATTGGTCAAGATGAAAACACTGCCATATAGTTTTTCTTAAACCAACTTCGGTAAATTATAGTAAGGAGAAGTTAGGAGAAAGTTGCTTCCGAGACGGCGAGGTGAGCGGAGCTGTGCTGTCCGCCGCCCCCTGACGAACACCGACAAGGTAATGAACGCACGCGATGCCGCATAACAGTGCATAAAGCTTCACTCAGAACTGCAGAAGTCTCATCTGTTACACCCCCTTTTTGCGTAATACTAGTGTCGATCGTCAATTAAAGCTCATGGTGTTCACATTTGCCACGTGAAGTAAAAATCTGAAACGCGATGATTTTTCTGTTATATAGTTACTGAGGAGCCACATCTGCCACTGTAATTTACGACAAGTTAGATAAGTAATTAAAGATAATTGAGGGTCACTGTAGACCTTTTTGATAGTTTTCTCTTTTGTGGAACTTAATTTAAACCTAGATTATAGATGTGATACGGCATAGGTCATCCTTCGATCCATTGTAGAACTCGGAAACCCATTAGGGAATATTCGTTCACATTTTTGTTGAACGCAGTTGGTTTTTACCATCCTGTATTAAACATTTACTTTTATCAGTAGTGCAATTTATAAACAATGTTTTGTGAGTAGAATATAATTTCCAATGGTAAACTTAACTGCTTTTTCGACGTTTTTTTCCAGCTAACTGAAAATAGGAAAGCCTTGAACGCCTTTCACTAAATTTAGTTAGTATTAAGATTCTTTTACAGGGAGTGCAGTGGAGCTGACGCTGAAATCATTAAGTATTTGGTTATATAATCGCTAGTCTCACTGAACTCTTCTGAATTCTACATGTCATGTGTGGTCTGGCGTCTCCTTACCAGCAACAGGTCCCAGGTTCGAACTAGTCAATTCCCTAAAAAACACGCTCAGAGCGTCGCTGCGCGAAAATTGTAAGGAGACACGATATAGAACAAACAGACACCACGCAGAATGTTAGAGAATCTATCATTTTTACATTCACTATAAATCCTGTTTCAAATTGGGAACATTGCTTCATAACCCTCTGCCCTTATTTTCCATTATAAATTCTATGTCGTTGTGATATGAAAGGGTCCTCTACCATGTTTTTCATTTCTTGGCGTCTATTAAATTTTTTTGTTTATAATTAATCAGTGAAATTCTCGAGTTTTCCTGTCTTAAGTAGTGAGCTTATATTATGTGTTGCTATACAATTTATTTACTTATATTGAATCGTCCTTTAATGTGTTAGTTTGCGTTTGAGTGATTGCAAACCCTCTGATTCATAGGTATATTTTAGCTGGCTACTCACCGAATCCGATGTAGCCTTTATCCGCCGTGTTGGACAGGTCTGTGGTATGTTTTTCCTATATCACCATTCCATATTTTAACTTTAAAGACATTTAACCTTAGCAGAGCAAGCTCCGATTTACAGCGGGCCACGAGAGCTTATTTATTTCATTCAAGTCGAATGGCAAGCCGGTTAGGATCCCCTATCCTCGACCTGGGACGCGTCACGTAGGGGTATCGCCTCCACTCCTGCTACGACAGCGTAATAGGCCATTAATTATTTAATATTAATCATTTCGCTACCAAGACGGTTTTTATTCTGAAATAATTCGAAACTGGTTTCTGTAGCACCCTCCCACAACGGAATGGATTAATTATTATAAACAAAATTGTTGCTTGTGCGTCTATTAACGTGAAGAATGACTATGACACCAGTTTCCTGAGTCCAAAACCCAATGTGAAAAAGACTTAATAGTATCAGTTACTCATTATTCAAAACCAAGGACATGTTGTTTGGTTGAAAGTCAGTGAAATATTATTTATCTTTCGTGGTTTTAAAAATGTCTGTGTACACAATATTTTATGTTTAGGTGGCTGCTTAAATTTATTGAAGTTGTTGGTTGACGTCTGATCTCGTTCAGGGGTAATTGTCTCAGAGGGATTTGGAATACTGATGTTATTCGAAAATCAAACAATGGAAAATCCAGGATGGAATGTAAAAATTTGTGGTTTCAATTGACATTTGTGCGTGTGAGTTGCGTCTGCGTGTGTGTGTGTGCGAGTTTTGAAGAAGGCCTTAATGGTCGAAGCTATAATTGTGAGAGCCTTTTTGTTGTGCCTATCTGCGACTCACCATCTCGCTACTATTCAAAAGGATTATTTACAGTTCGCCACAATATGCATAGCAATTCATTGCAACTTCCCTTTGACTTCCTTCTCGGCCCACAGATTGTTTTTTCACGTTCTGTTGCTCCAAGTACACTTATGTATAAACCTCTGCAATATAGGATGTCTTTTGTTTTCTACCAGTAGCTGACCTCACTGGACCATCGTAATTATTTCGTTCATGTCAAAAATAACTAGAATTTGTAGTTTTACTACCCAGCGTTTTTAATTTCTTTGTGATCGAATATGACGCCATGGCTACACAGAACTTGAATACTACAATGTAGGCTCAGCCACAGAAAGTGCAAAGGCATTAATTTATGCATGCCGAAGATACATACCACCATCATACACACAAGAATCTTCATGACATTGAATTCCTTTGCGTAGTTCATCCACGTGAAGCCCTCACAGTAGTGTCATTAATGCACAAAAGATAAAAACGAAAAAAATAACATGTAAAAATGTAAACCTCCATTCACACTAAGATTATTTTCAACATCGCAGTGATTTTCTAGGTATGGCCCTATTGGAGATACTATGTCGCATCGTTCCTCCAACCACTGAGGTGATTTACCGAGCCAGACCTACATTTTAATACGATGCAAATCGGTATGTTTCACTTCAACAAATAATGCCTGAGGTGAAAGAAGTGTTTAGAGATAAGACCGACCAGACGTCGAAACGGAAATATCTGAATACATAATCGACACTTGACAATGAGCTTCTGACACACGCAATAGTAAATAAAACTCTTCGTTCAGAGTGATGGGGAGTGATACCATTCTTTATTCGCATTGTTCGTTTCTGATTGGCAGTAGGGAACCCAGGATCGTTTCTGATTGGCAGTAGGGAACCCAGGCTTCGTGCCATATGACGATTCTTACAGGGTATGCGTCACGTCCAACTCCAGCGCGCTGCAACTACAAATCACTGTTTCAGTTCAGGGTTCAACTGCTGAAGCACCCTGTTTTCCAGGAACTTCAAGAAATATCAGCACGTAATGCATAATTTAGTGTACTGAACCATGTGTAATGTTTGCAGTTGCCGCAGGTCAACTCTGAAGCGCGATTCTGATTCTAGGCTTCGAGCCACGACGTGATGTGCGACGTCATGAGTTTACTATGCGAAGAATGTAAGAGGCCTGTCATTAAATGTTATCTGTGGTTGTGTTTTGCTAGTAACTAACGACACGAAGAATGTAAGAGGCTTGCCATTAAACTACACTGTTTATTCCCAATATCTCGCACTTCCCCGGGGCGTGGTCAGGCAAGAATTTAAGAACACAGCTTAAATGGCTGCGAGTAAAACAAGTAGTCATATTTATAATCTTGATTTTCACAAGCATTTGGCAATTTCTTCTTAATTTGGCACCGTAGCCGAGAGTAGGAAGGAACTAAGGGTACAGGTTACATTTTTATAATCTTATTTATCAAAAATATTTGCCGGTTTTTTCCCGAATGTGACACAATTACCGTGGGTGACGTTATGCAGGATGCCAAAAATGAAAATCGTAAAAGAAATGACAGAACACACGGACTGCAAAATACGCGAAAAAATAGCAAACGCTGGAATCAGCAACTAGAATTTGCCTATCGAGGTGAATTCTTGCTGTTCATTACACATTTCCTTATTTTTCATGAATTTTCGTTACTAGCCCTGTGCTATGTCTTTTAGGATATCTATGTTGATTTGCGCTATTTTCGGTTACTGTCGTTTTTGCGCTTTTTTTTATTTGTTACAATCTGTTTGTTTTCCGTTTTTAATGCTAGACTTTAGTTTGTCCGGGCCCAAAACCTCCACTTTTCTTCGGTGGTCCCATAAGATAGAACATTTATTATTAAGAATTACCACGCTTCGGTAAGGTCATGAGTTTACGATGCAGAGTATTTCAGTGAACGTTAAAAAGTTGGCTGTGGTTGTTTTAGTATGATTTGAATATGATTATAGCTATGCGCGTAAACAATGATTCTAATTTATTTAAAGTACATGTATCGCTTTTTATTTCTGCGGTAATTGTACTTTTTGGTTCTTGTATTTTGTTTGTGATATAATTCGTGGTGAAATCGCTATCCGCATGAACTGCGACTGTAATTTATGTTATGAATGTGGTATATTATTTTATTTACAGGTAGCTGTCGCTGTTTTGCAGTCCTTTGTGTGTGTGTGTGTGTGTGTGTGTGTGTGTGTGTGTGTGCGTGCGTATGCAATCTCTTGGGGTCGGATATGAGGTCAGTGGTCAAAGCTTACGGGTGGAACCGTAGGTCCGTTGCTATTAGTCATCTAGTGCACTCGTATGTTTACAATGCCTTCAGATGCTGCTGTTTTTCCTGGATGCATGGTGCTTCATCCGGAAGCGTAACATAGACTACCGATGTCCCACCATTTGTCAACGGCCCACTTCATACACATACACACAAACATGTGCCTTGGAAAACATGCATCATCGTTCAAGCATATGGCACTGATGGTTCGGGTGGTTCAAATGGTTCAAATGGCTCTGAGCACTATGGGACTTAACATCTATGGTCATCAGTCCCCTAGAACTTAGAACTACTTCAACCTAACTAACCTAAGGACAACACACAACACCCAGCCATCACGAGGCAGAGAAAATCCCTGACTCCGACGGGAATCGAACCCGGAAACCCGGGCGTGGGAAGCGAGAACGCTACCGCACGACCACGAGATGCGGGCGTTTCTGGTGGTATTTATTTTGTGGGCAAAAGGCCATAGCCCAAGGCGTATATCTGTGCCCAACGTTTCGTCTTGCAATTCTCGAGACATCAGCACAGGCTTTAACAACTCTGAAAGCCGTTACAAACTCAAACAAACTCAGCACGCTGAACTGTTCATACGCGTATCCACGTTACGGTCGGATCGTGACCTCATCACACCGCTGCCGAAAGTCATCGAGTCAAACCGGCGTTTGGTATAGAGCTTGTCTGAGTTTGTAATTCCTTTGAGAGTTGTTGTACCCCCTGGTGATGTGCCCAGCATCAGAGACGAAACGTTCGAGAGGGAAATGTGCATTGGTCCACGGTGTAATGCATCACAGTAATGTAGCTTTATTCTGCGAAACATTTCACTGGGTTCTGCCACTACTTAACAACAAGGAAACCGAATAAGAGGACGCTTCTCTGCCGTAATGAGGCGACAACCTTTACGCTGCCCTCGAGCCACTGTTTTGTGCAGATACACGATACTGCCACCGTGGTGACAAATGGGAACATTTTAACTAACACGCACATCAACTTACAGATTGCTGACGCTTCGATTTTTATTTGATTCATCATGGAATGTCTGGAACCCTAACTTTTGCAACTCGAAATACCTAATTCCAAAGTGATGGTGGGCCTCGCAGTGACCACTTGAATTTGCCTATGATCTGAGAGCGAGCGTGGACATTGTATTATAAAATGCACAGAAGCTACCGACTAATTCAATTAAGCTGTTTTTGATTAATATGTATATAGAGGTAGGGGTGTAAATGTGGAAGCGTGTGGGTAATGTGGAAATGTCTAGTATCTGGCCTGCAGAGTGTTGCACTGTGGTGGGGCAGCCAGAAATTGTTGCAATAGTTCCTGTTTGTGGCGGTAGAGGGTTAGAAGTCAGTTGAGCAACAGACGCCGCGATAATGATGCAGTTTACGTTCCCGCATTTTCTAAACCTTTTTCGAGGTAAGTTGTGCCATTACATTTATCTATATACTTTGCAGTTATCTTTCTTTACGTCTGATAGCTTATAAAGCGAGGTGCATAGAAGGTTTTAGCAGTCCTTTGTCAACCTTAAATGGATAGTTGCTTAATGTAATCTACCGAAATTTAAAATGGCCATTGTGTAGGTAATATGGAAGCACACATACGATGGCATTGTGGAAACGTTTCCACAATTCCAACATCAAATACATTAGAAAGCTAACTGATCGGAAACCAAGAGCTATTGTGAAGAAATGGGATGCTGAAAACATGATAGCCTCAAGGGAAAGCAGGTGGGGTTAAGAAGAGCAGTGTACCTCAGACGACACTTCAAAGGTTTGCGCATAGTGTTATGTCACCTGACGAAAGTGTTTCTTTGAGGCATAGACGTAAGCTTGTACTACGTGATGCTATTGAGAAACAGGTGGTGCAGTATCTCATTGAAATGGATAAAATAGAAGGTCAACATCGTTGTCAAATACCGCATCAAATAAGTGTGTGTCTCCACAAGACATCATACCAGTCCCTCCTCTAAAGAGGACGGTTTCCAACAGAGGTCGTAAGCCAGGTTCCTCAGCTGTTTTGACATCTTCGCCTTATAAAACAAGCTTTGAAGACTTCTTACTGAAGGGTGAACAGAAGCTTCCTCAGACACCTGCCAAAAGCAAGAAAAAACGTGAAGCTCCTCCTAGAAAACCGTGCAAAAAACGGCTTAAGTTATTTGAGGATTCAGATGAAGAGCCCAATGCACCAACTGTCTCTTCAGGCGAGTAACATTTGGATCTCGCAGTTGGGGAAGTAAAACCTACTGAAGAAGATGCAATTTGTATTTTTTGTGAAGGCGGATTTTCCAAAGGCATTCGGGGAGAATTGTGGGTTAAGTGTGTAGTGTGTGAAGAGTGGAGTCACTCTGTGTGCCGGAAATGAAGGAGATATTTACATACGCGATTTTTGGAAGTGAACTTCGCTTATGAAGCATTTTTCTAATACAGTTGCGTTTAAAAATATTTTTGTATAATTTAAATTTGACATAAAATCAAATAGGTTCTAACATTTTTTTTCGTTTGAAGTAGTCAGTTTCCCACAATTTTAAGACGTTTCCACATTACCCGCACTTCTTGAAAAATTAGTGAGTTGTTGTGCAAGCAGAAAATGTTTTTTAAAATTTTTAACTGATTTAGTTTTTGTGTTTCATAATATTACATTGATTGCTAAAACATTATGAATTGGCTTTGGCTAATT
Source organism: Schistocerca gregaria (assembly GCF_023897955.1). NCBI lineage: Eukaryota > Metazoa > Arthropoda > Insecta > Orthoptera > Acrididae > Schistocerca > Schistocerca gregaria. Next base: position 133,403,779 of record NC_064923.1, on the reverse strand, counting down.
TTCGGAGTTGAAAGAGAAGTAAACATTTCTTCTATACAGCAAAAACAAACTGGGTTTCCACATTTACACCCCTACCTCTATTTCATACGACTTCCTAAGTTCCGCTTCTCATGTTCTGATCCTAAATAACTCGTTTGGAACCCAACTTTAACGACATATTGTTAGGTCTTCCGTTTTATCAGACTCAATGGCTGATGCTAGTAGCGTACTGCTGCACGGTAGCACTTTATCAGAAACAGCGAGATCATTCCTGATGCTACTATTTGGACCACAAGAGAAACAGTCATGCTTGCGTACACCTCCCGGTCACTAGAATTTAAGCCAGCGTCGGAGTGACGGCATATGATACAGCTGATGCTCCGTCCGCAGGATGGACTCATTAAGCTCAGCGGCGTCCTTGGTGGAATTCTGGAATTATGAGTCCTATGTTGTCATCACGGTTCGTTGTCCCACTTCCTTCCACTAACGTAAGCGCATACATAATAGACACGACTCAGTTCACGAGGCAGAAACTCTGTTAAAGCAGTGAAAAAGTGTGGGTAGATTATAGAGTTTAACGACCTGTCGACAGCTAGGTAATCAGAGACAGAGTACACGCTCGAATTGCGAAATGATGGGGATTTGGTCGTGGGCTTGAGTTTGCTTGGAGGTATTTAGGGAACTAAAAGTCGTAGTGAAGACAAAATGGAGTCTACCTAATTATTTCCGAATGTTCTGTATTACTAATATTGATGAAAGTGAAAATTTTGTAGATAGAAAGGGTCAAAAAGTTCAGCTGTCTTTATGAGTCTAAACAGGAGAATGGATTATGAGAAGCAGCCGGCGGAGGTCCCAATCCTAAAACAAAAGTGCTTATGGAACGACGAAAAATATCTGCAGTAAGAAGTACGGTACATTTCCTCGAATTCTACAGTAAGTGGCCAAAACACAATGTCTCTATGCCAGTCAGTGCCTCACGATTAATCAGAGCCTGGTAAAGTTAGAGGTTTGTAAAGAGAATTGTAAGAAAAATCGTTGGCGCCGTTCAGACTGATGGAGGGAAAACAGTAACTTCAGTAACTTCTATTAAAAAAAATTGTGGGTTGATCTGAGCTACACTGGAATGAACAATTCAAGTGGTGTAATGACGTAAACGCTATGTGATAAAAAGAATCACCAAGACTGTCTAAAACTCTGTAACTGTATTTTAACTTAATTTACCAAAATAATCAGTTAACGTACAACTGTCTACTAATTGTATTGTGCGGCCTAGAGAACAGTGGTGCTGCAATTGAAAGTTTAATGTTTAACGTCTAAACACGAGTTTGTATTTGTTCAAACTCGTTTTCGTAAGGGTCAGGTTGGTATTTCAATTCGCCTGCGTGAAGGCGATCCCTTTTCAATGGAATTTACATATGCTATCTGACTGCAAAACAAAATTATTCAGATTAAAATGTTGGCCTTGAATACCTTTAATCTTTATCTTGGTATTGTCAGTAATCACTATATCAAAACTGCTACTGTAACCACTGAGCAAATGAACTTAAAATCTAACGCATCTGACTTACTGATAAAACTGCTTCAAAACTCACAAGATAGCACTTTCCTGAAATCTTTTACTGATGTGAAACCTCTGAACTCTTAGAATATTCTGTCCACAAGCACAATCTGACAATCACTGTACCTTACAGTGCACATGAGTTTTGCTAATAGGGTTGATTAGCTGATTTAGAAAAGGGCGCCTAACAGCGAGGTCATCGGTTCCATCGGATTACGGGAGGATGGGGAAGGAAGTCAGTATTCGCCTGAAGCGATTTAGGGAAATCACGGAAAACCTAAATCTGGGTGGCCGGAAGCAGATTTGAATCGTTGTGCGAGTCCGGAGTGCTAAGCACTGCGCCAGTTCGCTCGGTAATTTCAATAACTAACATTTTTGGCCTATCTGTGCGCACGGAACACTTGTATTCTCTGCAGCCTTTCACCATAAAGAATATGATGTGACTGTCAGAAATCAAATTTCATTCACCGTACTTGCGATGTGCAGTGCAAGACGGTATCTTACCAATTTTCACTAAAAGAGTCTGCAGCTGACAACTCGCGATGTGAAATATCCTGACAGATTAAAACTGTGTCCCAGACCGAGACTCTAACTCGGAACCTTTGCCTTTCACGGGCAAGTGCTCTACCAGCTGAGCTACCCAAGCAAGACTCTCGATCCGTCCCCACAGCTTCAATTCTGCCAGTACCGCGTCTCCTACCTTCCAGACGTGGTGCTTCGGTAGCTCAGCTGGTAGGACACTTGTGCGCGAAAAGGGCAAAGGTCCTGAGTTCGAGTCTCGATCCACCACACAGTTTTAATGTGCCAGAAAGTTTCATATCAGCGCACGCTCCACTGCAAAGTGAAATCACATTCTGCAAACATCTCCCATGTCCCCGCAATATCCTTTTTTGAAGGAGTGTTCTGCAAGGTTCGCAGAAGAGCTTCTGTGAAATTTGGGAGGTAGGAGACGAGGTACTGGCAGAATTGAAGCTGTGAGGACAAGTCGTGAGTCGTGCTTGGGTGGCTCAGCTGGTAGAGCACTTACTCGCGAATGGCAAAGGTCCCGAGTTCGAGTTATTGTCCGGCACACAGTTTTAATCTGCCAGCAAGTTTCGTATCAGCGCACGCTCCGCTGCAGAGTGAAAATCTCACTCTGAGAACGCGCGATGTGCAATATGAGTACACAAATTCATAAAGGTAAATAATGAAAAATGAGGAACTAAACAACTGATAAATGAGAACAATGACTCCAAGTTAAACTACGCTTCTTTAAGCGGTGACAACAATACACATTGTCATAAAGTTCACACACCTAGACAAGTTCACAAAATATTTCTTAATAATTTTCCTGTGTGCAGTTACTTTCATTGACACTGATTTCAATTACAAGACAAAACCATATGTTGCATTATAACATTTCTACTGTAAACCTCAGCCATAAGCAATGTCCAAACAATAAGAAACTACACAGTTACAAATATGAAACAAAGGGATTATCTTAACACTTGAGTTTGTAATTCTTTCATTAATATTTGCTCAGTATCATCAATATTAATCAAAACGTATTATTACAAAATCCTTTTTAAATAATGCTGTCTCCACTACACTGTAGGCCAGCTCCATCCTTTTCAAACCGAGTGCATTGCCAGACACACACACACACACACACACACACACAGTGCTATTCTCTTTAGCATCAAAACAGAATTACAAAGAGTATGATTATATCGATACTACGGAGGTTGAGTACATTAATCAAATTCACAACTTCGTTTACATTTACGGCCAAAATTTCTTGAAAACCGACTTAGCAAATCGGACAGTCCCCTTTTCACAACGCGTGACGTCACAGTACTTGACTTGCGGTTCTAACACATAAAACCAGCAGAATAAAAATTCTACATCAAATTACAAGACGAATTTTGAATGAATAAATCACCAAGATGTTTGATAAAACGGCCCTTTAAATTTACGTACACAAACCGACTAAAAAATCCAAACATTAAGATATTAGATAATACACACGCATATCTAACATTGCATTGTAAGAATGAGATTCTCTGCATATGAAAAGAGATCTGAAGTAAACTTTACCTGATCTGAACCCGATAATAATTGCGAAATGCAAATCTTAACTGCGGATGATCTAAGTGTATCCTGAATGTGGTACGAAGCTGGCCCTAACAATTTTCATGGCTTACCCGTGGCAACGTAAACGCGTTATCGCTCGAAAGTGATGGACATTAAAAAATAATAGCGCGACAACAAACTAACTAAAGAAAAGGAAGCCCTGAGCAGTGAAATGCAAGGGCATGCACCTGTTCCAAGCAGATCGTGGTTGAGGTTTACCACAGTGTTCTTCAGTGCGCAATGCAGCGACACACATTTTTCAAAACCAAATTTCCATGAGGAGTTTGTGGAAGATGTTGTATTTGCTAAACGATTAAACGGAAACTAGCATTTAAGAACGGAGCTAGCATTTAAGAACAATTACTACCATCTAACAAAAAAATACTTCTTATTAAAATACGACTGTGCCATGAAACTACGTATCGAAATCGCAAAGGAATGGTGCATCTACAATTCGGGGTGCAAGCTGTTTGAACAAATAACCGATATATACGTGGTGACTCATTTAACTAAGGTGATGACGGCCAATGATCCCTTGGGCACAGATGCACACCAAGCTCTCTCTCTTTTACGGGAATCAGCGAGATGGTGCGGGTAATGGGGGCACTACATCAGTAGTGTGTCGTGTGACTTGAGAATTACGGTCTGACTGGAGGCGTGATAGGGTAGTGCCGGCGGTTCTGGTGATTAGTAAGTCCGGGAAGCGTAGTGGTCAGCGCGTCTGTCCAGTAAGCAGGAGACTAGGGTTCGAATCCTCGAACAGCACGAATTTTCAACCAGCCCCATTGATACAAATCAGTGCCCATTGGCAACTAATGTCTTTCATTACTTTGTGTCTTGAAATGAAAGTGAAATGCCGTGTGACTAGGGCCCCCCGTCGGGCAGACAGTTCGTCGGGTGCAAGTCTTTCGATTTGACACCACTTCGGCGACTAGCACGTCGATGGGGATGAAATGATGACACCCAGTCCCTGAGCGGAGAAAATCTCCGTCCCAGCCGGGAATCGAACCCGGGCCCTTAGAATTGACCTTCTGTTGCGCTGACCCCTGAGCTACCGGGGCCAGACGTCTTGAAATAACCTTTACTTAATCACGTCTCGACAGTCGAACTAAATGACTCGAACTAATTAAGAAAAGTCCTACTAAACTTTCCGTTTTCCGAATACATTATAAGTCACACACAAACGAGCAGTGCAGCAACCACATTACCTGGACGTCTTCAGAGTTCTCAAATCAATTTTAACCATATCCTATTTCCAAAATTCAGAATCCTCTGTATCTTTGGCTCTGTAGTCTGCTAGCAATTTCCAGATCGCGTAATAGCGTCACCAACACGCGATTCGCCCACCTATTTCATACAAAAAGCTGCTGGTAAAGGTAACGCTACTGACAACCAAAGAGCACATTGCTCGTACTCAGAACATGGGTGGCGTAACATATCGGCTACTGAAGACTGCTGTTTGCAAGATGTCCAAGGCGCAGCAGTCATGGACTGTGCGGCTGGTCCCGGCGGAGGTTCGAATACTCCCTCTGTTCTTAGGATGATTTAGGTTAAGTAGTGTGTAAGCTTAGGGACTGATGACCTTAGCAGTTAAGTCTCCTAAGATTTCACACACATTTGAACATTTCTTTGCAAGATGTCCAGTGTACAGATATGAAGTATACTGAAAACAGAGCTCACATCACTATAGTTGCTTACCAAAAAAAAGATAGAAACCGTACAAATATCAGACAACAGCCAAATCTCTCAAGACTTGGAAAGAATTTAGAAGGCGTTGCGGAGCAGAAGGCTGACGTTACTCGGACAAATGTATTAACCAAACAGATATTTACCTTTCTCTGGAAGCACAAAGTCACTGCAACTTGCATTAGAGGAGATAGGAAAGCTTTTGATAAGTCGAACATCCCCTGACCCGAGTATCAGAAGAAAGTGCATCTAGAAGGAAAGGGGATCCAAGACGAAGCAAGACCTAAGAAAAGTGAATGACTAGAGTAAACTAAAAAAAGGAGAGAGAGAAGGAAATTAAGTTTTAGCGTGAACATACGACGTCAATTCGCTTGTGGTAACAATGAAACAGATAAATGTCATACATGCACTGAAGGTTTCTCTCGTCGAAAGTGCGACAATATTTCCCTGTAACACATGTTAGGAGTTAAGTCATGCCGGTTCCAGTTTATAGGTACCGTGCTTTTGTTGTAGTTTGTTCTTGAATTTCTATGATGAGCTGTGTGTGTGTGTGTGTGTGTGTGTGTGTGTGTGTGTGTATGTGTGTGGTGCAGCTGGAAAATAAGGTTTAGTGAAATCATACTGAATGGACGCCTCATAATATATGTTTCACGTAACGATTTGGAAAGGTCACAAGCCTCAATGCGTCCTAAAAAAAAGGGAGATTCGTAAACGCCACCATGAAGTCCTCAGTTTTGGAGATACCAAAGTGATGAGTAGCAATTCGCTGGTGCCAAAGAACCACGGACATTTGGACCAGATAGAGTCATTCTCTCAAGAAAAAAAAACTTAGCACTGCCCGAACAGGCAGTGAAGGGCCAACGGAACCGGCCGGCCGGCGTGTCATCAGCCCACAGCCGTCACTGGATGCGGATATGGAGGGGCACGTGGTCAGCACACCTCTCTCCTGACTGTATGTCAGTTTACGAGACCGGAGCCGCTACTTCTCAATCCGTAGCTCCTCAGTTTGCCTCACAAGGGCTGAGTGCACCCCGCTTGCCAACAGCGCTCGACAGACCGAATGGTCGGCCACCCATCCAAGTGCTGGCCCAGCCCGACAGCGCCTAACTTCTGTGATCTGACGGGAACCATGTTACCACGGCGGCATGGCCGTTGGCAGTTCTATCAAGAACCACGGACAATTGGATCAGATGGTAGTCAGTTCTCTCTATCAATGAATCCTACTCTCTTTCGCGGCTGTTAGTCATGTCACTAAAGCGAAACTAAGCCATTATCAATTGCCTTCGCCCTAGCTGCTTCGAAACTTGCCGACAGAAGGAATTTTCGTCACTAAACTAACACTAGAAGAGGAGAACTTACTGTGTGGTATTAACTTGCTTCCTTTCCTCATCTACATTTCAAACCACTCCGTAGTTTTTAATGAGGTGAGACCATAATTGGTATGATTTTAAGTTCTTGATGTTTGTTGGATATACTACAGTCAGAACAACATTACGTTTTTGCCCTTCCAAATATTAAACCAAATTTTTGTAAGAACATAGAGGATACGCAGCAGCTAATGACAGTCCGTACTAACAGATTATTGTAGATAATAAATGCAAATCTTTTAAATTATTGGGAAACAAATATAAAGAACAGCTCTACTACGCTAATGTATTCTGCAGTGATGCTATGTTATTATCTCCTGGTTATAAGATGACTTCCAAAGACTGCGTAGTACGTGGAAATGGGACTACCAGCTGAGAGACTGTCCATGATATGGCACAAAAGCTCTCCCCTGGAGCAGACCCTTAATTACTTATGTATTATGTCTTAAAATGTACTGCTACCGATGAATCTTGCTGTATTTTCTGATGAGGAGTTAGGGATAATAATGCTAGCGGAAATGTTGTGTTTCAATTTGCGTAGCCACTTGCACAAAGCTTCTTCTTAATCGCTATATCACTCACGCGAAAGCAGTATGTCGTACTAATCACCTTATGCCTTGTGAATGTGACAGGGGAAGTTCCTTTGCTGGGGATGCAGCCTTACAGTGCGTGAACAAAAGTACAGAGACACCAAAAACACAACACGTTAGTGTGTCTACTACGGTGCACGGAAACCGTTGGCTTTCAAAACAGCTACCAGCTATCTCAGAATGGATAAATATAGGTCCTACATGATATTCAGGGGAACTTTATACCATTAATGCTGCAGAACAGTGGCAAGTTTAGGTAATGACGAAGGAGGTGGATAATGATCCGGTACCCTACTCTCCAAGGTAGACCACAAAGGCTTAGTAATACTGAATTTCGTGGTCAAAAAACCGCTGCTGAACGATGAAAGCTGTGTGTACAGATGCCTTGTCTTCTGGGAACACAGCGTCGACCCTGGGGAACAGACATTGTACTGTACCATGGGATGGATGCGCTAAGCCGATAACGTCACATAATCCTTGGCAGTAGTCGGGTCTTGCAGTATAACCATGAGGCCCATGGAATACCACGACGTGAATACATAAACCATCATGTGAACCCCATCATTTGTTTCATTCTTCGGTCGTAAACTCGGCTAGAAGGTGAAAGCAGTATGGAACAGGATTCATTCGACGAAATGCCCCATAGCTCAAGCTTTATGGCTTCGGCACCGCGTTTTCTGTAACGGGCATTTGCACCAATGAGTTGTTTTAGAATTCCAATTCGCCCTTGCAGATTCCTGCTGATGAGCTCACCTCGTGTTATTTTGGTGCTGACGTGACCCGCGAGTGCGACATTGAAATCTGTTGTCTTCTTATTTTTCGTCACAGTCCTCTACAGTAGCCGTCTGTCACGATCACACAACACACACTTTTCTCCGGGTTGTGAATTAGCGGATGATAAATTTCCTCTTTCCTTGTATGCAGCATAAAGCTTCGTTGCGGTGCCTCTTGAAACACCAAACGCTTCCGCTACCTTGGTTACAGAACACCCACCATATGAGCACCAACAAATTGCTCACGTTTGAATTCACTGAACCCCGACATAATCCACTCACTACACAGAACACTATTCTGGCACTTGCAACGTATTCAGGGCATTGCACAGGCGCCCATAGTTGTCAAATACATCTTTGCAACCTGGTTTGGCTAATATCTGAATCTGTGTTCAAGTACGCATTTCTCGCGGTTTCCATGTTTTTATCCAATCCCTGCATGGCTTTAAGCGGGGTGCGTGCTGCATTGCAATACTGCCGCCTCTCTTAACTTCATTTAACTGAAACACATAGATTCCAGTGACTGATATTTTAAGGGAGCAAATAATTTCGGGTTCGATTTAGAACAGCACTAGTCGTAGCAAACACTTTCAAATATGAACAGTTAAGCAATAGCCAGCCGAGGTGGCCGAGCGGTTCTAGGCGCTTCGGTCCGGAACCGCGCGACTGCAGGCACGTTCGAATCCTGCCTCGGGCATGAATTTGTGTGGTGTCCTTAGGTTAGTTAGGTTTAAGTAGTTCTAAGTTCTAGGGGACTGATGACCTCAGATGTTAAGTCCCTTAGTGCTCAGAGCTATTTGAACCATTTGAAGTTAAGCAATATTCCGCTTGTCACTAAACGACATTGATCCATCCATACTGGGACTGTAAAGTGAACAAACGCGGCGCGAATAATCACGTTCAAAACGAATTCGCAAATTTATCGTCATTTCATCCCCATCGACGGGCAAGTCTCCGAAGTGGCGCCAAATCGAAAGACTTGCACCCAGCGAAAGGTCTACCGGACGGGAGGCCCTAGTCACACGACATTTACATTTATCACCCACGCATCGTCTCAGTCTAACCGCTATGCTCGGACGCTCATACTGAACTCTGTTCGACTGCCACGCGAAAGCTCACACCTATCAACGACAATCAGACATTCAAAGGATTGTCAGGGGGCAGCGTTTACTTCGGAATTTTGCCGCGGCGAAACCGGAGGTGGCTGCAACGTAGTCACTACGATTAAGCAGATCGATAAATTTACTATCAAAAGTTGCAGATAACAACAAATATCTTAACATGTGACGACACAAGATCCCCACAGTCTGCAGCACATCCAGTGCGGCTCTTTTCTGCTGTCCCTTCTCCCCCCTCCCGCCTCCTACTTTTCATTGCGCCCTCATTCAATCAATAGGGATCGGACGCATATACATTAAGGATAATCAAGTGACCGGTGTGTCTTGCGGCCTTTGGGAAGAGGTATTGGTGCCATACTTGTCAGTGTTATGTAAACTCTCACCCCTACAGTTAGTTTCCCTTGTTGCCATTGGAGAGGTGATCATACGCTGAAGGAAACGCCTTTTGATGTATCATCTTTATCTGTCACTCTCCATCTTTACCATTTGGCTGCAGTTCATTCCATTCATACCACTTTGTAAAACTAGGATTGCCGTCCGTCTCGATATATCGGGACCGTCACTGATATGGACTTTCTTGTCCCGACATCCCGACAAGGCCAGATTTCTCCTGATTTTGCAAAATTCTGTTACGAGCTTGGCTCAAGTACTGAGGTAACGTCAGCTGTTAGCGCAACATGTAAATGCAACCTAGGTTAGTGTTATTGATGTCAACAAGTTTATGTTGACAAGTTAGTTTCACAGATGGCGTCGTATGTTGCGTGTCCTGTATCTACGATGCAAGCACGTTCTATATATAGCGCCATCATTCGAGAAAATACCAGATCTTCAGTAGTAAGGGGCTGGAACTACTTACGCAGCTCCACGCACAAAAATTGAGCAGTTCCCATTTGAATTACATGGTACCTTGGAAAGGTGGCTACGCTGAATCACAGCGCCAGAGATTGAGCCAAAGGCTATTATTCCCCGCCACCTCCACTGGGGCAGTAGTAGTTCAGAGGTTTCCGTGGGCAGTGCTTGTTGAGAGGATGTCGATAGCAGTACTATTTGAGGGCATGTGGTGTGCAGTTGTTCTGTTGGACGAGACAGCAGATGCTGTTCGATTGGGGATGTTGTAATGATCACAGCGTATTTTTCGTCAATATATATGAAGGTAACAGAAAAATTTTGTATTTCAAATTTCCTAAATAACAATGCCTCTCGGTCACAGGTTCAGTCAACAAAGCATCTGGCTTGTGTTTTTGTATTAGACTGTAATTCTGGTTTCTATATGCAATTATAGTATTCCTGGTTTTTTAATTACTTCACTGTAAGTAATGTTTAAAATATCTTGTCGTATTGGGGAAGAACCGTGCCAGATGTGTACGTTGAATCACACTTCCACACACAGAACAGTTACACTTGTGCTTTGTTATTTCGTAGCTTTTATAGTTGCTGGGGACTTAATTAATCAATTGTATTAACGGAAATTTCCTTTCATTCTTTATTGTTATTCTATGCAGTCAAATTGTGTATTAATACTACTCAGGGCCAACCCGCTACGAGACTTCGTAACCGGAAATACAGCTACTAAAATTATTTTCATTTTTTAAATAATTAAGCCCCCATGCACCTTTTGCGGCAGAAGTTGCTCGTACACCATATTTATTAAAAAATTTCACCATTTTCAGCAAGTCTTTATTTCTCTTTTACGTATTTATAAAAATCGATGCAGGTCAGCTTGTAATTGTGTTCTGAATAAAAACTAATTATATTAAATAAATTGTTTACTTCATTTCTACACCCCTATTTCAAAGTGTCCCGACGAGGTCCCACCTAGATATGGAAACCCTAGACAAAACGGATGTTATGTGACTACCGCTTGATCATTCTCCACAAAATGTTTCTTTCGAAAATATTATTTATGAAGTTGTTGTGTCAAATTAGGTATTTTAATTTTGCACGCCAACAGCACTATATTAAAGTGACCTATAGCATATACGTTAAACAGCTAAGTCCACGTAACACAAATATTCCAACTCATACATTTTTCTATTTACTTATGTAAGTTAATTGTAAATTTAATATCATCGACAGCAATATATTTCACTTTCTCAGGTATACACTCCTGGAAATGGAAAAATAACACATTGACACCGGTGTGTCAGACCCACCATACTTGCTCCGGACACTACGTGAGGGCTGTACAAGCAATGATCACACGCACGGCACAGCGGACACACCAGGAACCGCGGTGTTGGCCGTCGAATGGAATTTGTGCACCGCCGCCGTCAGTGTCAGCCAGTTTGCCGTGGCATACGGAGCTCCATCGCAGTCTTTAACACTGGTAGCATGCCGCGACAGCGTGGACGTAAACCGTATGTGCAGTTGACGGACTTTGAGCGAGGGCGTATAGTGGGCATGCGGGAGGCCGGGTAGACGTGCCGCCGAATTGCTCAACACGTGGGGCGTGAGGTCTCTGTCCCCCATTGAGCATGTTTGGGACTGGATGAAGCGTCGTCTCACGCGGTCTGCACGTCCAGCACGAACGCTGGTCCAACTGAGGCGCCAGGTGGAAATGGCATGGCAAGCCGTTCCACAGGACTACATCCAGCATCTCTACGATCGTCTCCATGGGAGAAAAGCAGCCTGCATTGCTGCGAAAGGTGGATATACACTGTACTAGTGCCGACATTGTGCATGCTCTGTTGCCTGTGTCTATGTGGTTCTGTCACTGTGATCATGTGATGTATCTGACCCCAGGAATGTGTCAATAAAGTTTCCCTTTCCTGGGACAATGAATTCACGGTGTTCTTATTTCAATTTCCAGGAGTGTATAAAAGCTCAAGTGGTCAACCATGTAAACATTTCTATATTTACTGTTGTAATGACCGAACAATGATCGGATCACCAACAAAAAACAAACAATACGTCATCTTCGTAAGAATTGTACCAAGTAGAGCCTGGTAACCTAGATGGAGACGTGCAGCGCTTGACGCTTTCGCCAGAGCAATATGAGGTCGCGACCGTTAAGAAACCGCTGATTTCAAGCTGGCTGATTGCGAATTGCGGGTAACAATGGGACGCGGTCACGTATCATCTACGTATAAGCAAACAGCCCCAACACAGTATGAAGAGGCCAGCAGTTGACGGGCAGGGCAGAGTTCAACATTTAGAGAGTTCCTGCCAGCAGACGAGCTTCGGGTGTCCGTCAGCCAAACAGCAGAAAACTTGTACACTACGAAGGACATGCATCTTTGCCTGTAGGTACCTCCGTACCGTGGGTAGTTGCACTATTATGGCTTACTTGTACCTATGACTGATTGTCACTTACAGTGTGACGTGTAAAGGAACCTGACGGTTCGGTTTGAGCAATAAGGAACTGGTTTCTTTACATGATCCGAGTCAAAGTGATAGGCCAGGCAGGATATATGTTCTAGCAATTTGAGTATCTCCATTCTATGTTCGTTGAAATGACTACCCAGTATCTGTGCTCTTCAACATGTCCATGTAAACACGGGAAGAAGCAATACAAGCAGACGAAGGTACCAACCTAGAAGCTCGTTTCTTACTTTCTACCTCCCTAGCCTGATATCCAAATCTTTCTGTACTGTTTCCAAACAGAGAGACCTGATAAACCTTAGGTAGATCTTGTCGGCAACTTATTCTCTTGCGCGAAGCCGCTATCAAGCCAAAGAGTCGGTTAACTTGAAAAACTGCACATCGTTTCCATTTCCACTTATGGATTCACTTAAGTATGTTGCGACCCACTACAGGGCTAGGACACTGTTCACACGTTATTTGTGGTGGAGACATACACACAACTCCAAATTACATAGTGCTGTAAGAAACTCAATATGTTAGTAGATCTGTGAATGATGTAATATTGCTTTAACTGTTCTTAAATCTGCATATTTGAGAAATTTCAGATGCAAATACTCAATACTTATTTTAAGAGTAACGTATATTAACCTTTCATCATGTTCACCACATTTTTTATAATGAAACAGATATTAATTACTGTTATTGTTTGTTTAAATTGTGACTTCAAGAATATGTATACTAATTATGATCGTGAAAGTTTTTAAAATATATGGGCGCTTTCAGGGTGAGAAAAGTCAGTACACAGTTGTTCACTGTCAGCTGTTTTCGCCAGTGTCAACGAGCTTGTTTATATTCCGAAAAATTGTTGAATTTCATTAAAATGCAGTTAAAAGTTCAACAGTATCTCCGTGATTGCATTAAATAATCATAAAGAATGTTTCACAATAATTAAAACATGGGATGGACTTATTTATAGTAATGAGTGTCTCCACCCCATTTGTGACGGATGAAAGTCAAGTATCATGACTTCGTTACTGTTAGCCAGCTTACTCCATGTGTTACTTGCTTCGTGAGATCATTTAAGGCCAACGGCCTTGCCACAGTGGTAACACCGACTCCCGTCAGATCACGGAAGTTAAGCGCTGTCGGGCTGGGCTAGCACTTGGATGGGTGACCATCCGGTCTGCCGAGCGCTGTTGGCAAGAGGGGAGCACTCGGCCCTTGTGAGGCAAGCTGAGGAGCTACTTGGTAGCTGAGGAGCTACTTGGTAGCTGAGGAGCTACTTGGTAGCTGAGGAGCTACTTGGTAGCTGAGGAGCTACTTGGTAGCTGGGGAGCTACTTGGTAGCTGAGGAGCTACTTGGTAGCTGAGAAGCTACTTGGTAGCTGAGGAGCTACTTGGTCGAGAAGTAGCGGTTACGGTCTCGTAAACTGACGTACGGCCAGAAGAGAGGTGTGCTGACAACATGCCCCTCCACATCCGCGACCAGTGACGCCTTTGGGCTGAGGATGACACGGCGTTCGGTCGGTGCGTTGGCCTTCGCGGCCTGTTCGGGCGGACTTCAGTTTTTAGATCATTTGAAGGAAGTAGAAGACAGAGTTACGATCTTCACTTTTACAAAAGAACTGATAAAGCGAAACATTACAATGTCCAGTAAATTTAGTTTTACTTCTCTGTATCATACTAGTCAATGTATCTTTCTCTTTAATTTTTTTTGGGCACGTTATCATTCGACTTCATTTCAGTCCAGGATGTCTTTGTGACTCTTCTCTATGTCGATATCCCTATTGCCTCTATTTTCTTTCCTTTTCCTGTTTCCCCAGAGTCCACTCCTTCAGAACCAAAGCTTTAAAAGCTCCAGATAAATATCGCGATGAATGTCTGCCTTATTTGTACATTAAGGTTGCTGTTTGTTAATAATTACTCTCATTCCTGAAAGCCAGAGAGAAGTAAGGAATTGCTCATCAGTCGATTTTTCCTACTCCCTTCTCTGAGTGTTACAAGTTGCACAAAACTCAAATATTACACCGTCGATGCAGTTATCATACTCATCCAAACTGAGCAGATGTGAGGTAATTGTCGCTCAAAATACAGCTGATATTTTGCACTGATAAGTTACGGCATTTCTACCTAACATTTCTGTCCTGGCGGTAGTCGCGAATGAGAAGGGAGGGTAATTTTAACGCCCCACCAAATCGATAGAGACTGCACATTGCGTGGAATTGAACAGCAATTAAGATAAAACGTGTGGGTGTGAAGCGGTGAAGAAAACAATATGTAAATCGACAAGGCCGGACTAGTATTACAAAATCTCCGAGTGTACGGGACCAGTAGCTGAACCGCTCTGCCTCTTGCCGAATGAGGTAGTGGGAGGTACAGGACGCGGCGCAGTCAGCATTGCCCTTTGACCTTATCCCGTCGAGTACACCTATGATGTTGTCTGCTGACGTCTGGTTTCAATTGCACGCTTTTCGGAATATGGAAATCCTATGTAGGGCTCTCAGAGGATAACACTGGTTGTTAATATTATAGACCAAAGCAGAAAGCGTGATTGAATGCTTCGTGTTGCTTTCGACGTTTTGTATTCCCTATTAGCGCTCAGTTATCAGTTCAATGATTTAATTTTTTAATTATGGCTTCAGTATCACTCGCAACAGCAGTTCTGGCAAACAGACGGCTGCAGCACCTAGTTCGGCCATTCTATTCGATGGCATAGGAAAATTTTTTAATCGTTCTTCAGTTTTGTGAAACGCTTGGCAGCAAAGAGTAGTCTAACGTATGTTGTAATTTCAGTAGAAATTCTCAGTGTAACTGCAGAAGCCACAGTCACAAGCAAAAGAGAAACGACATCTCCATTTTCCACTTCCCTATGTCGCTCACTCATTACGATTTAAAATGACGTGCAGTTGCAGTCCTAGTCTAGTTGTACCCCTACCCATATGTGGCATAGTTATTCTGTTGAAAGAATTAAGACATATTATACAAGCGGTCTGAATAATCTGTAGGGCAGATGGAAACTGCCCGTTGTACTACTCGTCGAGAAAGTCTAGTGGCGGTTTTGTGTAATAGCTGCAGAGTAATGGGCCAAACTGAACACTGTTATAAACTCTGCCGGAGGAAATTTACAGAGATTTTCAGTGTTCCTTAAATGCAGAACCTATGGCTGCTGTATAGTGAACGCCTGCAACTGTAGTTGTGGTCTTCAGTTCTGAGACTGGTTTGATGCAGCTCTCCATGCTAATCTATCCTGTGCAAGCTCCTTCATCTCCCAGTACTTACTGCGACCTACATCCTTCTGAATCTGCTTAGTGTATTCATCTTTTGGTCTCCCTCCACGGTTTTTACCTTCCACACTGCCCTCCAATGCTAAATTTGTGATCCCTTGATGCCTCAGGACAAGTCCTACCAATCGATCCCTTCTTCTAGTCAAGTTGTGCCACAAACTTCTCTTCTCCCCAATCCTATTCAGTACCTCCTCATTAGTTACGTGATCTACCCACCTAATCTTCAACATTCTTCTGTAGCACCACATTTCGAAAGCTTCTATTCTCTTCTTGTCCAAACTGTTTATTGTCCATGTTTCACTTCCATACATGGCTACACTCCATACAAATACTTCCAGGAACAACTTCCTGACACTTAAATCTATACTCGATGTTAACAAATTTCTCTTCTTCAGAAACGCTTTCCTTGCCATTGCCAGTCTACATTTCATATCCTCTCTACTTCGACCATCATCAGTTATTTTGCTCCCCAAATAGCAAAACTCCTTTACTTCTTTAAGCGTCTCATTTCCTAATCTAATTTCCTCAGCATCACCCGACTTAATTCGACTACATTCGATTATCCTCGTTTTGCTTTTGTTGATGTTCATCTTATACTCTCCTTTCAAGTCACTGTCCATTCCGTTCAACGGCTCTTCCAAGTCCTATGCTGCCTCTGACAGAATTACAATGTCAGCGGCGAACCTCATAATTTTTATTTCTTCTCCCTGGATTTTAATACCTACTCCAAATTTTTCTTATCTTTCCTTTACTGCTTGCTCAATATACAGATTGAATAACATCGGGTAGAGGCTACAACCCTGTCTCACTCCCTTCCCAACCGCTGCTTGCCTTTCATGCCCCTTGACTCTTATAACTGCCCTCTGGTTTCTGTACAAATTATAAATAGCCTTTCGCTATCTGTATTTTACCCCAGCCACCTTTAGAATTTGAAAGAGAGTATTCCAGTCAACATTGCCAAAAGCTTTCTCTAAGTCTACAAATGCTAGAAACGTAACCTCTAACTATATGAAGAAATTTGTTTGCTCTGTTAACTCAGTTTGATTGTTACGGGAATCTTTCAGTAACTGCTATGCGTATAGATGAAGATAGAGACGTGAGGCATTAATGGCTGGGAAGCCCCGTAGGGCAGGTTCAGCCGTCTAGTTCGAAAGATCTGTGAGTAAGAGTTGTGCCTAAGTGCATCCGTTGAGTGTAGGTGGCAGCAATGAATGTATTACAAGGGAAGTTCAATAAGTAATGCGACACACGTCTTTCTGAATGCAAGTTGCCTTTTTCAGGATTCTAATACACCATATTATTTCCCACCCTTTTGACTTCAAAAATCTCGTTTTAAACATAAACTCCGTTCATTGCGACGGCCTGTAACACCATAGCTTAGACACTACATACCTTTTGTTGATTCATTTACCTTTCTATTTTGTTCAACATCCGATCGTCGAACTTCTGTAATTAGTGTATGATTAATTCGATACTGCAATGAAGTGTATGTAATCTCTGTAATATGTACAATATGAGCAAATGATGATCCGTCTTTCTATTATAATCTCCTTGGTTATCTTTGAGGTTGAATAATTTTGTTTAAATAATTTTTTTTGGAATGTCAATATGTGCAAATGTTCTCTTTTATTTAATGTGTTTGGTTGCTGTTACGTAAACTGCTGATCATCACTTAAGGTTCTTAGTTATTTTATATGTAAAAGTTGTTGTGTTTCTCCTCAGGAACGGAAGCATGCAGTGCGCGCAAATTGTGGTTGGCCTAGGTAGAAAAGGTGGAACTGAGAGTCAGTCGGGGACGAGCTACCAAGCTATCAACTGTTCATGTAAAAGTTGTGTATTGTGCTGATTCGAGAGAGGTTTTTCCTGACGGTTTCCATTGCCTCGGATGGATGGATAAAGAGATGGAACTATTCTGAAATTGGTATCTATCATCGCCACCAAGAAATGACAGAGTCCAGCAATTCCACCTGCAAATCCACCCACCTACATGCACGCGCCACCACATTGCGCAATCACTGTAATAAAACAGAAGAACTATTGTAATGCACAGTGAAGGATCAGCTCATTGGATGAGTTAGTGTGCTCCAATATAAGGTAATTTATAACTGAATTTATGTACCTACCTTGATTTTTTCCTCATCATAACACCTCTCAGGTTCCTCTCCCATTGACCTAAAGTGATTGCCGATTGTCCTTTATTGAAAGCATATTAAAATGAATATGGCAATAGAGTGTGCTAAATTTAATATTGTTTGTTGAAAGGATCTTACAAATATCTCAGTTTTGTGTTTCAATGCAGTAAAAGTTGAGGACTGATACTGTAGAAAGTTACATGTTGATGCTTGTTAAGGGCTTGTTTCATTAGTGTATTGAAAGTATGTTTAGTTTGCTCAGCTACAGTGGTAAAGATTAAGGGGCCCCCCTCCATCGAAAGTAATTCAAAGGCACAGAGTTACTTAATGATAGAAAGTTTCAATCGCTCTCGCTATTCAAGTCAAATTATGTATAATATTGGGTTCATCTTGTGCATTAAAAGTGCATATTATTGTCGTAACAGGATCTGTAGTTTGTCTATTGTGCTCATGCCACATACAGATTAATAGAAAGACAACTATCTATAAAAACAGTAACTTCTTTATTCAAAAGACAGTGAGAAGTAATCTGTTAGTGAATTCCATTTAATTTTCATTCTAAATAAAAAGGTGTTTAGTTGTGAGAGACATAATCTATGCACTAATTTTCTATACACCATATCCATATTTCATGTCAGATGGGAATAAGTTTGAAAAGTAATATTGAACGTATGTCCAATTTTTGATTCTAAAGTGCACTGTAATAGTAATATTATTTGAACCACTCAGTGTGACCAAGTCTAGAAAGCAAAAAAGTGGATGTCATTATCTGTTGTACTTATGTTAATAGCCTTGTTTTTCTATAACTGTTAACTCTTTACTTTCTTTAACGGTAACATTTGCTAGTGACAGGGTTCATTGCACTTTTCTTGCGACAAAGTATAGGCTGTGTTTGCCCATTGAAGTTACTTAGGCATATATTCGTTTTCAGGAAGAAGAATGTTACTCATTCTTATGCCTAATTAGGCTGGCGACCTTTTTTATTTTCATTTGGACACTGAGGATAAGCAAATTATTGTTTATTGCTGTTTAAATTTTTTACGTAATTTTGACTTTCACTTCCTATAAGCCACCTCCGTTAAGTATATCATGGTCAACACAGCTAAATTCCTTTCAGAGGGTAATATTGCTCTGCTTCTTTGTACTGTAATTGCTTTAATAAAAATAATTTCATTATGCGAACTGCATCTGTTATATGTGGCTTTTCCGTGTCAGGACTAATTGTTCTGTTGGGGCATAGTACGTAATAAACCAAACTTGGTATTTGATAGCATACGTTACGTAAATGCTGTTGCAGTGTTATAGGCCTTACGTCACCTTACTGGACCGGCCTTTTTGTGACCGAGCGGTTCTAGGCGCTTCAGTCCGGAACCGCGCTGCTGCTACGGTCGCAGGTTCGAATCCTGCCTCGGGCATTGATGTGTGTGATGTCTTTAGGTTAGTTAGGGTTAAGTAGTTCTAAGTCTAGGGGGCTGATGACCTCAGATCTTAAGTCCCATAGTGCTCAGAGCCATTCGAACCCTTTGAACCAGCTTACTGGGCCAATATCACCGCATAGCACCGCTCTGCTGGTCGACATCGGAGACAGCGTCTTGCTGCATCGATGACCTCTCCATCAGTAGGGGAGCAAAGTTCGTTCTGGTGCACTCTCCATTGTTCCTAAATTAATCCAAGATGGCGGCGCTTCTTGGGGGGTCACAACTCCTCTCTCTGGGGTGTAGATGTGGCAAAGTTTGAATTAAATTGATATGCAGATTAATCAAATCGATACGCAAATTAATTTAACTTATGATGCAAATTAATTACATTAAAAGTTAAAATGTATTGGGAAATTAAAACTAGCGAACATTTCAAATTTTGAAGCCCTAATTCACAATACCACCACCAGAGGCCGCTGTCAGACTCGCCCCTCTCCCACCCCTTTCTCCCCTCCCCCACTTCTCCACTTTTGAACTGGCAGGAAAAGTCTCAATCTGTGCTGAGCTGCTGGAGAGGAAGTAACAGTCTTTATTTATTTTGAGGGAAAGCTTGGCTCTTGATGTGGGAGGGGCATATTTTGGCAACTACATATCCTAATTACATATCATTGTATGATTGAAAAGCATCACTAATTTATATTTAAAACAGACAGCAAAGATCACTTAACATGTACCGCAAGTCAGATGATACATGCACCCTCCACTATCAACTCAGAGCAGACAAGCTGGACTAGAAAAAAAAAAAAACCGTCCGTTCTGCACGCCAGTGCTCTGACTATGTATCACGTTCGAAATTGCATGTGGTTTCTGTGGGACTCTGGGACCACATAACCCCTCCCCATCTGCATGTCACAGCAGCTGGCCGCAGGGCGTCAAGGGCCTGCAACAGTGCGGCGGTAGCACGCTCACGCGGCGGGTCAGGTAACTAAATACCCGCAACTACAAGTGGGAGCAGCCGCAAGCCTCTGACACTCGACATTGCGGCCCCTACTGTTCTGCCAACAGACGGGGGTTGCTATGCGGGCTAACAAAGTGGATCCTTTAATGGTTGTAAAATACCTAGAGTTCAAATGATTCTGTTCGAATACTGGTATACAGGGTGTTACAAAAAGGTACGGCCAAACTTTCAGGAAATACTCCTTACACACAAATAAAGAAAAGATGTTATGTGGAAATGTGTCCGGAAACGCTTAATTTCCATGTTAGAGCTCATTTTACTTTCGTCCACCTACGCACAATGGAGCACGTTATCATGATTTCACACGGGATACTCTACCTGTGCTGCTAGAACATGTACCTTTACAAGTACGACACAACATGTGGTTCATGCACGATGGAGCTCCAGCATATATGAGTCGAAGTGTTCGTACGCTTCTCAACAACAGATTCGGTGACCGATGGATTGGTAGAGACGGACCAATTCCATGGCCTCCACGCCCTCCTGACCTCAACCCTCGTGACTTTCATTTATGGGGGCATTTGAAAGCTCTTGTCTACGCAACCCCGGTACCAAATGTAGAGACTCTTCGTGCTCGTATTGTGGACGGCTGTGGTACAATACGCCATTCTCCAGAGCTGCATCAGCGCATCAGGGATTCCATGCGACGGAGGGTGGATGCATGTATGCTCGCTAACGGAGGACATTTTGAACATTTCCTGTAACAAAGTGTTTGTAGTCACTCTGGTACGTTCTGTTGCTATGTGTTTCCATTCCATGATCAATGTGATTTGAAGAGAAGTAATAAAATGAGCTCTAACATGGAAAGTAAGCGTTTCCGGACACATGTCCACATAACATTTTCTTTCTTTGTGTGTCAGGAATGTGTCCTGAAAGTTTGGCCGTACCTTTTTGTAACACCCTATATACAGGGTGGGCCACTGATAGTGACCGGGGCAAATATCTCACGAAATAAGCATCAAACGACAAAACTACAAAGAACGAAACTCGTCTAGCTTGAAGTGGAAAACCAGGTAGCGCTATGGTTGGCCCGCTAGATGGCGGTGCCATAGGTCAAACGGATTTCAACTGCGATTTTTTAAAATAGTAACCCCAATTTTATTACATAACCGTGTAGTACGTAAAGATATATAAATGTTTTAGTTGGACAACTTTTTGCGCTTTATGATAGATGGCGTTGTAATAGTCACAAATGTATAAGTACGTGGCATCACGTACATTCCGCCAGTGCGGACGGTATTTGCTTCGTGATACATTACCCGTGTTAAAATGAGCCGTTTACAAATTGCGGAAAAGGTCGATATTGTGTTGTTGTACGGCTGTTGTGATCAAAATGCCCAACGAGCGTGTGCTATGTATGCTGCTCGGTACCCTGGACGACTTTATCCAAGTGTCCGGACCGTTCGCCGGGTAGTTACGTTATTTAAGGAAACAGGAAGTGTTCAGCCGCATGTGAAACGTCAACCACTACCTGCAACAAATGATGATGCCCAAGTAGGCGTTTTAGCTGCTGTCACGGCTAATCCGCAGATTAGTAGCAGACAAATTGCGCGAGAATCGGGAATCACAAAGACGTCGGTGTTGGAAATGCTACATCAACATCGATTGCACCCGTACCATATTCCTTTGCACCAGGAATTGCATGGCGACGACTTTGAATGTCGTGTACAGTTCTGCCACTTGGAATAAGAGAAATTATGGGACGATGACAGATTTTTGCACGCGTTCTGTTTAGCGACGAAGCGTAATTCACCAACAGCGATAACGTAAACTGGCAGAATATGCACTACTGGGCAAAGGAAAAGTGGAGCATCAGCGACCTTGCCGAATAATGTATGATGCCGCATTATGGGAGGAAGAATAATTGGTCCCCATTTTATCGATGGCAATCTAAATGGTGCAGTGTATGCTGATTTCCTACATAATGTTCTACTGATGTTACTACAAGATGTTTCACTGAATGGCGATGTACTTCCAACATGATGGATGTCCGGCGCATAGATCGCGTGCGTTTAAAGCGGTATTGAATATGTAAGTAGGCTGTTTAGGTTTTCATATTGGTGACGCCAAGTAGCGGTCTGTATGAGAATCACTGGCTGTGCCGTGTGCAGTCTGTGGCTGGTTGGCATTGTTGTAAAACTCACCATTGTAGTGTTGGGCAGCTGGACGTTAACAGCGTGTGGTGTTGTGCAGTTGGAGGTGAGCCGCCAGCAATGGTGGATGTAGGGAGAGAGATGGCGGAGTTCTGGAATTTGTAAGAATGGATGTCACGAGCTGATATATATATTATGACTATTAAGGTAAATACATTGTTTGTTCTCTATTAAAATCTTTCATTCGCTAACTATGCCTATCAGTACTTAGTGCCTTCCGTAGTTTGAATCTTTTATTTAGCTGCCAGTAGTGGCGCTCGCTGTATTGCAGTAGTTTGGGTAACGAAGATTTTTATGAGGTAAGTGATTTGTGAAACGTATAGGTTACTGTTAGTCAGGGTCATTCTTTTGTATGGATTTTTGAAAGTCAGATTGCGTTGCGCAAAAAATATTGTGTGTCAGTTTAAGCACAGTCTTGTATAATTTTTCTAAGGGTATGTTTCATATGTCGACCCTTAGCCGAGGATACCTCACTGGAATCTTCTGATTTTTTCTTGTAGTTTGTGTAATTAGTGTAGATTTTGTTTATTGCTAGCGTGTAATTGTAGAGAGAATTTCCTCTGTATTTGTAGTTTTTCATTATTGTACAGTAAAACAGTTGTGGCATGTATGTAGATTTGCACCAAGTATTTCGCAGCTGCGCTTGCAATTAACTAGATATTATTTTCAGTGCTATGTTAATGTGTTCTCTTATTTTCGCTCTTCAAATTGTATTATTCTGTGTTATCGTGTGAAATATTGTGACAATAATGGCGTGTGAAAACCGTAACACTAGGCTCCATAGTAAACTGAGAAATATTAGTGACGACGAGCGTAGCTTATCAGCACCACTGTGTAGTGAATTAACAGACATTCGAAGTAGTAATTTGATAATTGTGCATAGGGAAATGGAGTGGGCTGCAAATAATGGTGTAGACAATGAAACAAGTAGTTAACAGGGAACAATTATCGATCGATCGGCAACAGCTCGCCTCAGGAATCCGAAATGACACAACACAATATTGCAAATACTGTAGACTTATGTTTTGGGTCCTCACCGTTTTCTCAAATGAGTCACGACACATTTTCTGCTTGTCAAAATGTGAATGTTGCCGGTGAAAATGCACTGCCAAAAAGCATAGATGAACAGATTCCAGACACTAATACATTATTATTGCAATTAATGCAACAAATGGAACAAAATCAGAGACAAACACAACAAAAGCTTAAAAAGACACAATGGAACAAAATCTTCTAAAGTTAGACACAATGGAACAACACCAGAGACAAATGCAGCAACAGTTAGACACAATGGAACAAAAGCTTCAAAAGTTAGACTCAGTGGAACATACGCTTGAACAAACACGTGAAAATTTGACTACTGAGTTACATAAAATAGTATCGAAATGTCAAAAAGTCTGTAATGACGTAAAAACACATATTTGTGAGCATTTCCAACCTATTTTTTCGCGGCATGAAAATGCATTACAGAATCACGAAGCAGCCATAAAAGAACTGCAAACTATTGTTCATGAAAATCATGAGACCTTGCAATCTACCGATTCGGTTACGCAACTTGCAAAAACTCAAGAAAACTTAAAGGACGCAGTAGATACTCTGACATTTGGTTCAGAAAGACACATGGAGGAAATTAGTTCATTATCAGAGAAAGTAGTTGAATTTCGGATCAGCTAAATAATTTATCTACGAAGGTAGATGATAATCTGAATGACAAAAAACCGGTAGTCTTTAATGCACAGAAGAGTTCGAACAAATTGGGAAATTCAAACAAAATCAGAATTAAATTAATACGCAACACCAAAGAGAAATCCGGGAAGTACAAGATCAGCTGACACAGGTAATACAAGAATTACGTATTTCAGAGGACACTCGCGCTCCAATACGGGAAGAGGGACACAAAATAATAACACAAGGCACTTCGGAAATTATGAAAGAAATTGGCAAGGTGCACCGAATTTTGAGATGGAACTGCCGAATCGACGTAACAATGACCGACATGCTACTCGCCGACATGATGATTTTGGCTATAAGCTATTCAATACTACACGTAAATTCAAAGCATTTAAGAATTCTGGCAAGGACATTCATCCACAGGCGTGGCTTCATCAATTCTCTCATTGTTTTCCGCCCAACTGATCATTGCAGCACAGATTAGAATTTAAGTGTGGCTACTTAGAGAATGAACCAGCTGTAAGAATGCGATCGGTCATTCACGATTGCCACAGTGAAGGAGAATTTTACCATGCCTTCCTCTCAGCATATTGGTCTAAAGCCACACAAGACCGAGTAAAACATGGCATCATAATGATGAAACATTTCGAACAATCTGAATTTTCCAGTCTTGTGAAATATTTTGAGGACATGTTGCATAAGAATCATTATCTTTCAAACCTATACAGCCCCTCAGAACTCATCCGCATTTGCTTAATGAAATTGCCTGAACATTTACGAATATTTTGGCAGGGCGTTGCAAAGACGACATTGAAGCTTTTCAGGGACTCTTACAAGAATTAGAACTTGACACAGACAACTCGCGGGATGCGAATACAGGAAAACAATCATTACAGGTCACATCCGTCTCAATTCCGCGATGAAAGAAACAACAACTGGACACGACAAGGCTATTCTCACAACACAAATCGTGACCAAAACAGACACCACCCATATGACAACCACTGGCAGAGTAATAGTTACAGAGAAAGATCGCATTTCCGTAGTAATGAATATTACACAGACAATCATAGAAACAGACAATATGGCAACCAGAACTATTATTATCACGGGAGATAATTTAAGACGCAACGGTCCAGCGCGCAGTTACGATTCAGGGAGAAATTCTCCACCACGTGACCGACAAGAAAGAAACTATGGAAACTACCGACAAAACGACAGACCTGAATTCCATCAGAACTGGCGAGCTTCAAACAGGGCAGGGCCTTCTCGTCAACGTGAATTTGTAGAAGTTAGGTCTCCTAATCCTAATAACGACGCGCGCCAACAAAGAAACAGACGATGACTCGCATGTGCAGGAAGCCACGTGCGCCGGCTGGGCTTGAGAAAAATAACATAAGCTAACCTTGAGAAAAATTCCAGTGTTCCTTACCGACGTATACCGCATGATAATTGCGTTCAAGTTAACTCCGAGCACTAGGAAGAGTAAAGGATTGTACTACATTTCACATGTAAAACCGTTTATTGAAAGATAATCTGCTTTTTAACTTAGTCTTTGCCATAAAATTTTTCCCTTCCCGCTACTAGTACAATTTGTCACACTGAGAAACTATTAACATGCAACAATGTTTTGAAGTTATCTATCCAGTCTAGAACCTAGAGAACATTTTTAAACTGAAATTACGAATGCATTGTTATAGTGAACAGACGACACAGTGTTGTTATTTGTACATTCTTGCTTGTTAGTTGCACGATTACGTAACGACTATAAGGCTTACATACTTAGAACATATACTGTTAATGAGATTTTAATTGAACATTTTGGTTTAGTTGAAAAGACATTCTTTATTTGAAGTACTTTCTGTGAGATTAAAGATGACTTATCATTTGGTTTCTTTGATAGCTACACGATTATATCACGACGCTACTAATGTGTGACACAATTTACATTGTGCTTTTGCGGTGTATCTGTTTTATATCTGCACAGTTTTTCTGAATTCTTCTGGAAAGGAAAACATATTTTAGTAGTAACTTTGTGGTATAGCTACAATGAGACAGCCTTTTCTGTAGCACAACAATACGTTACAGTACAGTACTTACTTTATCACGCCAATAAGCGTAGTAACTACGATACCTATACGCAAAGCATTTCACTTTTGTTTATCATGAGGTAAGTACATTGACTTCTGCAGAACTTAGCTTTCGGAGGACGATAACTACGACACTTCCACAGAATTATCTTACTGCAAGACACACATTTAGCGCTACAGAACACTTATTTGAGTGATTAATTTTGTACTTAAAACATTTATTTTTAAGATATTTGAAGTACAATGATACAAAGGTTTTCCGTGATACATTTCATTCCATTGCTGTAATCTGTAACACCTGAGGATATAAGTACATTAATCCTCAGGGGGTACACGCCTACTTTGTGTACCATGTGTCTGGCAAGCACAAGGAGCCCTAGCTAATATGGTATTTGCTTATACAACTTTACACATCGGTACCATATTCCTCTAACACATAAATTACACCGCTATCTGATCATTTAACTCAGAGAAACAATCTTTTTTTTTTTACTACGTCCGTAACACATGTTTACGCAATTACACTGTTGGATAATTTCACACTTATGAAATTGTATTTTGTCTGTACTTTGTGAACAGTTCATATTTTTTCGGAATCATTGTGATACTATGAGAGCTTTGAATGATCTGTTTGGTATGGGATCATGATTTTTAAAGTACGTTTCAGGTAGATGACACTTTTGAAATGAGCAGAGAATTTTTTTTAGGTTTTAAAATATTCAGAAAGCTACGACGATTTTGAGATGTGATTGATCTTTTATGATGTAATTATTACGACGGTGATGTGCATTATGCTGTTGAGGTATGTTTATGATCAATGAGATGATGCTATATGAGGAATCTGATTATGCTATGTATTTATTATGATGAAATATTGAAGAAGTGTCGACGAATATGTATATGTGTAATAAGGTGAGGAATAATGAGTAGTGGTTAGGGACTCTGACTTGTGAAAAAGGATGTTGGAAACCAAGAATCGTACTTTAAGAATTATGAAATGTGTGTAAATGCGTGAATGTACCACAGTGCCGACGAAAATTTTTGGTCACTGTTATATATACAGGATTTTGTTTCTACGCAATTTGTAACGCCAATTCTCGACCTGTGAAATTTTTATATGAGACTGTCACTGTAGCGCAAACTGCTGTCGTAAATATTTTGGTAGGAAATTTAAGTGACCTTAACGTAATGCGTGGTGGGCATCCAGCTGCGCGATAGTCGCCTGGCATAAAGCCACTAGTGTGTGCCTTTCAGAGGCACAGGTGGAGGAAAAAAGAGACCATTAACCTCGCTATTGACATTCCTTTGTAGAAAGCATCGCAAATATGACACGCTCGTTACTTGAAAACATATGATTACTCCTACTTTGCGGACTTACGGAAATGCTTATGAATTGATGGGAAATATTCGTACATCTGCACATCTGATTATGACAAGTGTCTTTCTACGAGAATTGAGAGAATTTCTACTAACTTATGAAATGCCTCATGACTACTGAATGATTAATTAATGCTTTACTTTGTACATAGTTGATCATTTTATTTGATATCTGTTTTCCAGAAGTGTTGCATCATTGCTTTTATAAAATAAAGTTAATTGCATTTGCTAATGTGAACACTTTCTGTCAACAGATCTGTTAGATAAAAATTTTATGATCCACATTCTTCAAAAAATAAAAAAATAAAAGGAGCACTTGGAAAGGAAAGAACAGTAAGAAGGGACTAATAACAGTGACTGCATACATAATTTACTTTTCAGGTACTTGGTAATTTTTATGGTAGAATAAGTTGTGGTGCACCACTTTAATTATATAGACATTAAGATGTGAATAGACATCTCCCTTATCTGCATTGTTGTCTTTAGTGTACTATTTTTTCTGCTTGAGCTTTGTCATGTTTAGGTATAAGTTACTGCATTTGCTCCTGCTGTGTGGCAGGCATAGTGCTACTGAATTTCACTTTGTATTACTCTGTTAAGCCAGTTTTACTACGGATTTATTTTTCTGGTTTGCTGTGCATTGCCTTATATTAGTTGTAATATTGCTGCTTGCTTTGACAACTTCCATTTTTTTCATTACTGTTTGTATTAACTGTTTTGTGCTGCTGCATTGCCTCATCCCTTAGTTTAGCATCTGAGCTCAGTAGATTTAAGTTAGCTTAAGACGGGGTAGACTATATAAGAGAATGAGTTGCGATGAATTGGAAGGAATGCATTGAGAAGCTATAAGAAAATGGTTTGGCCAAAAAAGTATTTTGAAAGAGGATAGGAACAAAAAAAGTAGGGTTTAGGGACAACAGGCTTAGGTAGGATTTTCTTGGAAATAAATGATGAGGTAAGATGATGGAAAGTAAATAATGAGGTGAGAAATATGTGAACATATAAATACAGAAAGCATGCTTGGATAGGATTTTTTTTTTTTTTTTTGCTGGAGTAAATGTTTGAAATAAGAGGGACATCTATGGAATCAAGTTTTGGGTTGGACTGCAGTACCAAATGTTACACTGATAACAAACCCTGTCTTTTCCTTTTGTGTTATCCCACTATGTGTCTGTGTACCCTTGTGTATTTGTTTGCTTCATGTCCCTGTGTACTGTTTCATAGAATTTTTTCTCATCTAATACTAAGCTATATTCACTATGATGAGGAATACTGTTAACCTCAAATATAATTTGCATTAATAATATGTTATTTACTTTGTAAAGATGTTAGACATTATTAATTCTGTTCTGTTTTAATGCTCATGTGTGAAGTTGATGTTTAAAAAATTATTCTGATTTTTTATGTATGTACTCATGTCATAATTCCTGTAACACTGATGTATATGTTATTTCGATTCTTTTGGTTCAAATGGCTCTGAGCACTATGGGACTCAACTGCTGTGGTCATTAGTCCCCTAGAACTTAGAACTACTTAAACCTAACTAACCTAAGGACATCACACACATCCATGCCCGAGGCAGGATTCGAACCTGCGACCGTAGCAGTCACACGGTTCCGGACTGCGCGCCTAGAACCGCGAGACCACCGCGGCCGGCTCGATTCTTTTGTAAAGCCTGTATTACTGCAAATGTTATCTGTAGTATTATGTTCTTTAATGATATATTTTGTACCTTTGTTAGTGTATTCTCATGTTGTTTGTTGTTGTTGTCTTCAGTCCTGAGACTGGTTTGATGCAGCTCTCCATGCTACTCTATCCTGTGCAAGCTGCTTCATCTCCCAGTACCTACTGCAACCTACATCCTTCTGAATCTGCTTAGTGTACTCATCTCTCGGTCTCCCTCTACGATTTTTACCCTCCACGCTGCCCTCCAATGCTAAATTTGTGATCCCTTGATGCCTCAAAACATGTCCTACCAACCGATCCCTTCTTCTAGCAAGTTGTGCCACAAACTTCTCTTCTCCCCAATCCTATTCAATGCCTCCTCATTAGTTACGTGATCTATCCACCTTATCTTCAGTATTCTTCTGTAGCACCACATTTCGAAAGCTTCTATTCTCTTCTTGTCCAAACCAGTTATCGTCCATGTTTCACTTCCATACATGGCTACACTCCAAACAAATACTTTCAGAAACGACTTCCTGATACATAAATCTATATTCGATGTTAACAAATTTCTCTTCTTCAGAAACGCTTTCCTTGCCATTGCCAGTCTACATTTTATATCCTCTCTACTTCGACCATCATCAGTTATTTTACTTCCTAAATAGCAAAACTCCTTTACTACTTTAAGTGTCTCATTTCCTAATCTAATTCCCTCAGCATCACCCGATGTAATTTGACTACATTCCATTATCCTCGTTTTGCTTTTGTTAATGTTCATCTTATATCCTCCTTTCAAGACACTGTCCATTCCGTTCAACTGCTCTTCCAAGTCCTTTGCTGTCTCTGACAGAATTACAATGTCATCGGCGAACCTCAAAGTTTTTACTTCGTCTCCATGAATTTTAATACCTACTCCAAATTTTTCTTTTGTTTCCTTTACTGCTTGCTCAATATACAGATTGAATAACATCGGGGAGAGGCTACAACCCTGTCTCACTCCTTTCCCAACCACTGCTTCCCTTTCATGCCCCTCGACTCTTATGACTGCCATCTGGTTTCTGTACAAATTGTAAATAGCATTTCGCTCCCTGTATTTTACCCCTGCCACCTTTAGAATTTGAAAAAGAGTATTCCAGTCAACATTGTCAAAAGCTTTCTCTAAGTCTACAAATGCTAGAAACATAGGTTTGCCTTTTCTTAATCTCTCTTCTAAGAAAAGTCGTAAGGTCAGTATTGCCTCACGTGTTCCAACATTTCCATGGAATCCAAACTGATCCTCCCCGAGGTCTGCATCTACCAGTTTTTCCATTCGTCTGTAAAGAATTCGCGTTAGTATTTTGCAGCCGTGGCTTATTAAACTGATAGTTCGGTAATTTTCACATCTGTCAGCACCTGCTTTCTTTGGGATTGGAATTATTATATTCTTCTTGAAGTCTGAGGGTATTTCGCCTGTCTCATAAATCTTGCTCACCAGCTGGTAGAGTTTTGTCAGGACTGGTTGTCCCAAGGCCGTCAGTAGCTTTAATGGAATGTTGTCTATTCCGGGGGCCTTGTTTCGACTCAGGTCTTTCAGTGCTCTGTCAAACTCTTCACGCAGTATCGTATCTCCCATTTCGTCTTCATCTACATCCTCTTCTATTTCCATAATATTGTCCTCAAGTACATCGCCCTTGTATAAACCTTCTATATATTCCTTCCACCTTTCTGCCTTCCCTTCTTTGCTTACAACTGGGCTGCCATCTGAGCTCTTGATATTCATACACGTGGTTCTCTTCTCTCCAAAGGTCTCTTTAATTTTCCTGTAGGCAGTATCTATCTTACCCCTAGTGAGATAAGCTTCTACATCCTTACATTTGTCCTCTAGCCATCCCTGTTTAGCCATTTTGCACTTCCTGTCGATCTCATTTTTGAGACGTCTGTATTCCTTTTTGCCTGCTTCATTTACTGCATTTTTATATTTTCTCCTTTCATCAATTAAATTCAATATTTCTTCTGTTACCCAAGGATTTCTAGCAGCCCTCGTCTTTGTACCTACTTTATCCTCTGCTGCCTTCACTACTACATCCCTCAGAGCTACCCATTCTTCTTCTACTGTATTTCTTTCCCCTATCCCTGTCAATTGTTCCCTTATGCTCTCTCTGAAACTCTGTATAACCTCTGGTTCTTTCAGTTTATCCAGGTCCCATCTCCTTAATTTCCCACATTTTTGCAGTTTCTTCAGTTTTAATCTACAGGTCATAACCAATAGATTGTGGTCAGAGTCCACATCTGCCCCTGGAAATGTCTTACAACTTAAAACCTGGTTCCTGAATCTCTGTCTTACCATTATATAATCTATCTGATACCTTTTAGTATCTCCAGGATTCTTCCACGTATACAACCTTCTTTCATGATTCTCATGTTATAAAATTGTAATTGACACCATTTCATCAAATTAAGAAACTTGTAAATTACATTTCACTGCACACATGTGAGAAGTAGGGACTGATGGTGTTTGCACGTGTGTTAATAATTCAACAAGGGACTGGATAACAGCATTGCTGGTTCGAAGGACAATTCCAAAAACTTCGTGCGTGCAAAAGTGGTGGATAATGGACGTGCTGTATTCTCCGCAAGACTCTTCGATGGTGATTGTGCGCCTGCACAGTCAAACAGATGGCTCCTGGCCGTCACTACATGGACTACAGTGGGTTTACACCTTTGATGGCCCACGAATACCATTATTTCTACAAGGACTACAGTGGGTGTGCACCTCTGGTGGCCCACCAATCCCGTAATCTCTAACAGGACTACAGTGGGTCTGCTCTGTGACGACCTACCTACCAACATTCTTCAAAACTTCGACTGACCTTGCGGTGGGTTTGCTCTGTTGTGGCCCATTACCTGTCAGCATGTCAAGAGTCAGCACTGTCTTTCCGTTAGAAGGACAACACCACTTCTTCAAGACTGCATGAAAATTCACTACTTCCGTGTGCACTTTCTTTTGCTGCTCAGACTTTGATAAATAAAACACTGCAATTTTACTGTGATGAATGATCAGGACTGTCTTTATGGACTGTGAGAAAATTTTAGCTTTTGACCAACATTGAATCAATAAGCGTGTGCATTTGATTTCTTTGTTGTTGTAATTATGAAAAAATGTTTCAAATCTGCATTGGCCACTGCCCAAAACAATTTGTAAAATTTTTTGTGGGTTGCATGGGGGCTATGTAAGTAGGCTGTTTATGTTTTCATATTGGTAACGCCACGTAGCGCTCTGTATGAAAATCACTGGCTGTGCTGTGTGCAGTCTGTGGCTGGTTGGCATTGTTGAAATACTCGCCATTGTAGTGTTGGGCAGCTGGATGTTAACAGCGCGTGGCGTTGCGCAGTTGGAGGTGAGCCGCCAGCAGTGGTGGATGTGGGGAAAGAGATGGCGGAGTTTTGGAATTTGTAAGAATGGATGTCATGAACTGATATATATTTATTATGACTATTAAGGTAAATACATTGTTTGTTCTCTATTAAAATCTTTCATTCGCTAACTATGCCTGTCAGTAGTTAGTGCCTTCCGTAGTTTGAATCTTTTATTTAGCTGCAGTAGTGGCGCTCGCTGTATTGCAGTATCTTGAGTAACGAAGATTTTTGTGAGGGAAGTGATTTGTGAAAGGTATAGGTTAATGTTAATCAGGACCATTCTTTTGTATGGATTTTTGAAAGTCAGATTGCGTTGCGCTAAAAATATTGTGTGTCAGTTTAAGCACAGTCTTGTATAACTGTTCTAAGGGGACATTTCAAATAGCATATTTCATGACAGGTGGATTGCTCGTCGAAGTATCATACCATGGTCCTCACGTTCACCGGATCTGACGTCCCCGGATTTCTTTCTGTGGGGAAAGTTGAAGGATATTTGCTATCGTGATCCACCGACAACGCCTGACAACACGAGTCAGCGCATTGTCAATGCATGTGCGGACATTACGGAAGGCGAACTACTAACTGTTGAGAGGAATGTCGTTACACGTATTGCCAAATGCATTGAGGTTGACGAACATCATTTTGAGCATTTATTGCATTAATGTGGAATTTACAAGTAATCACGCTGTAACAGCATGCGTTCTCAGAAATGATAAGTTCTCAAAGGTACATGTATCACATTGGAACAACCGAAATAAAATGTTCAAACGTACCTACGTTGTGTATTTTAATTTAAAAAGCCTACCTGTTACCAACTGTTAGTCTAAAACTGTGACTATTACAGCGCCATCTGTCACAAAGCGAAAAAAGTGGTCCAACTAAAACATTCATATTTCTTTACGTACTACACGAATATGTAATAAAAAATGGGGGTTGCCATTTTAAAAAAACGCAGTTGGTATCCGTTTGACCTATGACAGTGCCATCTAGCGGGGCAACCATAGCGCCGTCTGGTTTCCCCCTTCTAGCTAGACAACTTTCGTTGTTTGAAGTTTTTTCGTTTGACACCTATTTCGTGAGATTTTTGGCCCCATCACGATCAATGGACTATCCTGTATAGTATAGGCCTTCAGAACCACGCCACTCTAAAGCGACAACACCTTCAAAGGTCCTCCTATAAAGATCGGCGAGCACAGACAGAGAACTAAAGATCGCCGAACACAGACAGAGAACGCAAACATACGGAACCGCGTCATCATTCAGCGGCCTCTTCAAAACCATCCTTGCAGCTCAGGTGTGTTGTAGCCACGCCCTACGTGACGGTTTCAAAGATCTTCCTAGAAAAATAATGATGGGCATCTGTACAAAGGACGATGCTTCCAGGAACCGCTCCATTCTTCAAAGACATCTATTGATCTGAGGAAAGTTATAAGCATGCTGCTTTGATGTAGACAACAAGAGACTCTCCTTGGAGGGGTGCAGAATGTGACAAGGGCCTTCCAAAACTCACAGATTAAACAAATCAGTGGCTGTGATGTAGATGACAACAGAGTCTCCAGGTTGTTTCTTACTGAATTCATCCGGACCAAAATGCTGTTACCGGTGCGGAAGCATTATCTGGCACTTTCTACAGCCGTAGAAATCATGAGAATTTCAGCGTAAAACTGTTTTGTAGAGCTTGGAAAACGTACAGCAGTCATATTGCACCGACAGGTAAACCCTGAAAAAGTGGTCTTCAGGTCATGAAATATGGAAACTATTGCCAAAAGCACACAGTCAATTACATAGTTTTAGTATTGTGTAGGAAAGTTGTAATTTTTCGGCGCGAAACCGATCTCCAACAAGGCTATATCACGACCAACGAGTGGCCAACATACCATATCGCCACGTCGCTGTAGTAATCACAATTCGACTGCTTCCTCCGCCACAAGACCCTTGCGAACGATATAGTGTTTCGCGCCTGCCCTGTTTGCTGCCTCGGTTTCTGCAACAAGTTGCGACCGTCTGCAGCCTCTAGGATTACAAGAGTATTTACTGTCACAGCTCTGTCGATGAGAAATGCTTTGTAACTCGCTGTTTAACTTACCAATCTCGAAACCGATATCAGCTACAGTATTCGATTTTACGCGCCAAAAAACGACGATTTTGTAACACTTTTATGCTGAAATTATCGCGTAGTAGTCCGCCTCCGTAGCGCAGCGTTACCGCCTACCACGCGAGGGGGACCGGGCTCGATTCCCGGAAGGTGTTTTGTGTTATTCATCATCATTTCATTATCATTGACACGGAAGTCGCCGAAGTGGCGTCAGCTAAAAAGGCTTGCAATACTTCATGTAAAAAGACTTGCAATGCGGCGGCCGAACCCCGAAGAGGATATCCCGGACAATAAATGCCACACGATCATTTCATTTCGAGTTGTTGTTGTTATGGTGGTCTTCAGTCCTGAGACTGGTTTGATGCAGCACTCCATGCTACTATATCCTGTGCAAGCTTCTTCATCTCCCAGTACCTACTGCAACCTACATCCTTCTGAATCTGCTTAGTGTATTCATCTATTGGTCTCCCTCTACGATTTTTACCCTCCACACTGCCCTCCAATACTACATTGGTGATCCCTTAATGCCTCAGAACATGTCCTACCAACCGATTCCTTCTTCTGGTCAAGTTGTGCCACAAACTTCTCCCCAATCCAATTTACTACTTCCTCATTAGTTATGTGATCTACCCACCTAATCTTCAGCATTCTTCTGTAGCACCACATTTCGAAAGCTTCTATTCTCTTCTTGTCCAAACTATTTATCGTCCATGTTTCTCTTCCATACATGGCTACACTCCATACAAACACTTTCAGAAATGACTTCCAGATACTTAAACCTATACTAGATGTTAACGAATTTCTCTTCTTCAGAAACGCTTTCCTTGCCATTGCCAGTCTACATTTTATATCCTCTCTACTTCGACCATCATCAGTTATTTTGCTCCCCAAATAGCAAAACATGCTCATTTCGAGTAGCATATGCAAATTTACAGAATTTCGTGTGTTTTCACGTGATTTGACGGAATATTATACCATTTACCCGGCTGTTCTCGATATCAAGCACATAGCGGTATGCTACCGATCGCCCGCACTATAAAATCCTGAAGATAAAAATTGTGTCCACATAGTGTTGAAACTATTCGGAGGTCATTACATTATACATAGTGCAAACCATTAAGTAACAAGAGACCTGTCTGCGAAGATTTTTATGTGAAACTGGTAGTTCCACACGTATTTTTTTTTAACAAAGGCCTATGTTAATGATACAATAAATTCCAGATCATCCTTGTACTTTGCAAAGCCAACTAAGATTTTAATACTGATAATTGTGTGTATTTCTCATGTCTAGATAACCAACAAATCTCTGTTCCACCGGTTTTTCACCATCTCGATGCACACAATACATCACAATCGATGTTCTCTCAACAAAATAAAGACGGAAAATGTGCGGAATGGCAGTAAAAGTCACAGACGAACAGGTGGCTTCTTTAACTCTCAGATCTGCCAGGTCAACAACACAAAGAGAGAGAGAGAGAGAGAGAGAGAGAGAGAGAGAGAGAGAGAGAGAGAGAGCTGTAACGACTTGTCTGACTAGAGTCCCGACAAAGAAGTGTGACGCCACAGATCACACCACGTCACAGTCGAACGAGGGGCTTCTGAAACTCTCAGACCTGCTGGACTGGCGACACACAAAAAGAGACAGACTTGCAACGACTTGTCTCACTACATCCCCTAACAACGAAGTGTGACGTCAGGAATTACAACGCCTCACAGTCAAACAAGTGTTTCTGAAACTTTCATTCAAAGCTTGAATCTCACTAGTTTCTGAAAATACTTCTTCCCGTTCGCACGCCGGCGGTACCGGACGCTCAGAGGCAGGAGAGACTGTCACCGTGACCTCCAACCAGTCAATTTGCATAGTGGACAATAATCGTACAATGCAAACACTTGCCGCATTCAGTCCTCTCAAATTTCTACTTAAAAGTCTGAAAAACTCTCAACATAACGCGACTGCCAAGGCTGCCCAACACATACTGAGTTTTAGCCTTATTAAACCAGCCACATATTTATCTGTGTAATTACATTTAAATATTACAATAGAAGCACCAATATGTTGACATTCGACAACATTCGCCACTTCCACGAAATGAGTTTGCATATAGGTTTTCCAGTCAATTAGAATCGAGAACAGACTGTAGGTATTCCTCTTTTGGGATGTCGTAAATAAATTGATTGGTCTCCAAATTTGAGCATGAATCGTGCATCATCATACATGGGTATGACATACAGTGGCTGTTGGTACATTCCGATCCACGTTCTTGCAGTATCACTAGAGTGATTCATGGTGCAGTGGATGGCGCGTATGTTAGGGTCCAGCAGTGACCTGCACCATGCGATTTGAAACCGTCGGCGCACTTCTGTTACTCAGATCCATCATAACGGAGAGAGGAATGGAATGGAGTGAAATCCTTATACCCAAACGCATATGCAACTACCCACATTCCTCCACATTTCGCAATTTTTCCAGGTTTTTCCGTAATTTAAACGGTTTTTACCCAATTACTCGAACTCAGAACCACTGCTCTCGACGATTTCTTGCGTCAACAAAACGTGTCATCGCTTGAACCTCATGATGTTATCAGCCAGTGACATTGCAGTATGGTGCTCAAATTCTCTGTCATTGTTAAACCAACACTATCGTTCTTTTTCAGTGTTGTTTGCATATGTACATATCATGAACCCTATTACACTGCCCACATCTCATGACGCAAGTACTATTTCACAGCATTGGATTACGATTGACTATCTCCCCCTATGTGTATGGTAGTCACAAACTGTTCTTCCATTCGTACAATAAAGTCGAAGATTGAAAGATTTCACCTACATCTTTGATGATTACCTCCCCCCCCCCCCCTCCCAACAAATGAATCAATAGCTTTTGCCGTTGCCAGCATATATTTTAGATCCTCTACGTCGGCCATCATCAGTTATTTTTCTGCCTAAATAGCAAAACTCATCTTCTGCTCTAAGTGTCTCATTTCCCTCAGCATCACCTAATTTAATTCCTCTACATTCTATTATCTTCGTTTTGCTTTTGCTGATGCTCATTTTATATCCTTTTTTCAAGACACTGACCATTCCGTTCAACTGCTCATCCAAGTCCTTTGCTGTCTCTAAGAGAAAATCCCATCGGGAAATCTCCAAGTTTTTATTTCTTCTCCCTGGACTTTAAATCCTCCTACATATTTTTCTCTACTGCTTGCTCAAAATACAGGTTGAATAACTTCCCATGTCAACCACTGCTTTCTTTTCATGCCCTCGACTTTTACAACTGCCATCTGGTTTCCTTACACATTTTAAATAGACTTTCGCTCCCTGTGGTTTGCCACCTTCAGAATTTGAAAGAGAGTATTCCAGCCAACATTGTCAAACGCTTTCTCTAAGTCTACAGATGCTATAAACTTAGATTTTCCTTTCCTTAACCTATCTTCTATGAGAAGTCGTAGGGCCAGCATTGCATCACGTGTTCCTACATTTATCCGGAATCCAAATTGATATCCCCCGTGGTCGACTTTTACCAGTTTTTTCCATTCTTCTATAAAGAATTCGTATTGATATTTTGCATCCGTGACGTATTAAGCTGATAGTTCTATAATTTTAGCACCTGTCAACACCTGTTTCTTTGGGATTTGAATTATTATATTCTTCTTGAAGTCTGATGGTATTTCGCTTGCCTCATACATCTTGCTTACCAGATGGAAGAGTTATGTCATCGTCGGCTCTCCCAAGGGTACCAGCAGCTCTAACGGATGTTGCCTACTCCCGGGTCTTGTTTCGACATAGGTCTTTCAGCGCTCTGTCAAATTCTTCTCGCAGCGCCATATCTCTTGTCTGATCTTCATCAACGTCCTCTTGTCAGAAGACTGATCATTAAACAAAATTCGTTCTGGACGCTTAGACAGTTGTTTCGCATTCCGCTATGCATTTTTGTACTGTCTATCCGTGAATTTAGTGGTTCGTGTCTATGCAGTATACCTACAGTGACCCTGATGAAACAAATTCCGGTTATCCACGTATCTGTAACAACACATTGTGTTTCACGTACAGCAATTGCTTCTGCTATAAATTGACTTTCCGTATGCTTTTAGTGACTTGATCTGCTTCATGTATCACTTTTGATGTTGTAAGATTCCTAGTTTATTTTCGGAATTCAAGGATAGTCATGTGAGCTATATACTGGGTGATCAAGAATTCAGTATAAATTTGAAAACTGAATAAATCATGGAATAATGTAGATAGAGAGGTACAAATTGACACACGTGCTTGGAATGACATGAGGTTTTATTAGAACCAAAAAAATACAAACGTTCAAAAATGTCCGACAGATGGCCCTTCGTCTGATCAGAATAGAAATAATTAGCATAAGAAAGTAAGACAAAGATGAGTTTCTTTACAGAAAATGCTCAATTTGTCCACCATCATTAATCACCAATAGCTGTAGTCGAGGAATAATGTTGTGAACAGCACTGTAAGGCATGTCCGGAGTTATGGTGAGGCATTGGCGTCGGATGTTGTCTTTCAGCGTCCCTAGAGATGTCGGTCGATCAAGATACACTTGTGACTTGAGGTAACCCCAAAGCCAATAATCGCACGGACTGAGGTCTGGGGAGCTGGGAGACCACGCATGACGAAAGTGGCGGCAGAGCAACCACCTCTGGCCGTAATAACGATCTTGATACGCCTGGGCATTGAGTCAAACAGAGCTTGGATGGCGTGTACAGGTAAAGCTGCCGATGCAGCTTCAACACGATACCACAGTTCTTCAAGCGTAGTGACTGGCGTGTTGTGACGAGCCAGTTGCTCGGCCACCAGTCGTTTTCAATTGGTGAGAGATCTGGAGAATGTTCTGGCCAGGGCAGCAGTCAAACATTTTGTGTATCCAGAAAGGCGCGTACAGGACCTGCAACATGCGGTCGTGCATTATCCTGCTGAAATGTAGGGTTTCGCAGTTATCGAATGAAGGGTAGAGCAACGGCTCGTAACACACCTGAAATACAACGTCCACTGTTCAAAGTGCCGTCAATGCGAACAAGAGGTGACGAGACGTGTAACCAATGGCACCCCATACCATCACGCCGGGTGATACGCCAGTATGGCGATGACGAATACACGCTTCCAATGTGCGTTCATCGCGATGTCGCCAAACTCGGATGCGACCATCATGATGCTGTAAACAGAACCTGGATTCATCTGAAAAAATGACGTTTTGCCATTCGTGCACCCAGGTTCGTCGTCGAGTACACCATCGCAGGCGCTCCTGTCTGTGATGCGGCGTCAAGGGTAACCGCAGCCACGGTCCCCTAGCTGATAGTCCATGCTGCTGCAAACGTCGTCGAACTGTTCGTGCAGATGGTTGTTGTCTTACAAACGTCCCCATCTGTTGACTCATGGATCTAGACGTGGCTGCACGATCCGTTACAGCCATGCGGATAAGATGCCTGTCATCTGGACTGCTAGTGATACGAGGCGGTTAGGATCCAGCGCGGCGTTCCGTATTACCCTCCTGAACCCACCGATTCCATATTCTGCTAACAGTCATTGGATCTCGACCAACGCGAGCAGCAATGTCGCGATACGATAAACCGCTAGGGGTACAATTCGACCTTTATCAAAGTCGGAAACGTGATGGTACGCATTTCTCCTCCTTACACGAGGCACCACAACAACGTTTCACCAGGCAACGCCGGTCAACTGCTGTTTGTGTATGATAAATCGGTTGGAACGTTCCTCATGTCCGCAAGTTGTAGGTGTCGCCACCGCCGCCAACCTTGTTTGAATGCTCTGAAAAAGTAATCATTTGCATCTCAGAGCATCTTCTTCCTGTCGGATAAATTTCGCGTCTGTAGCACGTCATCTTCGTGGTGTAACAATTTTTATGGCCTATATTAGAACTATTCGAATATTCTTATGCAGGGCAAGGGCAGACGAAATATGGTAACACAACAAATGTAGCCATCTGAAATTGGCACGGTGTCAACAAACTGGTCATAACGGTAAAATAAAGCTTCTTACGATAGTTTGCTAATGAGTCAGCTTCAAAAATCTGTTTTTGTGCCTTTGATGTTAAATCGATGATTAAGTTTCTTCCTCAAAGAAGTAGTTAAAAGAACTGAATTGGACATCCGGAAGTTGTTTAAAAAACCACATAAAGCTCACTCGCTGAGCCTCCACATCCATGTTCTGCAGCTTTCACCCATCAATGTTGTCATTAAACACCTGTTCGAGGCCCGCGTCTCGTGGTCGTGCGGTAGCGTTCTCGCTTCCCGCTCCCGGTTTCCCGGGTTCGTTTCCCGGCGGGGTCAGGGATTTTCTCTGCCTCGTGATGGCTGGGTGTTGTGTGTTGTCCTTAGGTTAGTTAGGTTTAAGTAGTTCTAAGTTCTAGGGGACTGATGACCATAGATGTTAAGTCCCATAGTGCTCAGAGCCATTTTTGAATATGTTCGAGGAACGTATAATATACCGTACGGCTATTTTTCAAGCTGGCTGTGCTTTTAGAAGGCACGCTTTGCGGCGCTCGTATGTTTCCCTTGTGTACGAGCGTAATCCCAAAAGTAACGTCTCAAATTTTTATGTAAGCTCATAGACCTGTTTATTTCTACAATGGTTTACATCAGTTTATAGCTTGAACATTTAGCTGTTTTTCGACATAATAACCATTTCTGTCGATGCATTTTTGTTGACGCTGTGGCAGTTTATGTATGCCCATGTCATACCAGCTCGCCGCCATACTGTTCGAAAAGTTATGAACCTCTTCTTTCACCTCGTCGTCGAAGCTTTCCGGCCAAATGTTCTATTAACAAGTCCAGAAAGTTGTCCTGTTCGCCTGCAAAGCGGTGAAGAAATGCGCGGGAAGCATCAACTCGTTGCCGCATGTGGTCTTCACTCAGCATGCGTGGCACCCACCTTGCACACACCTTCCGGTAGTTCAGTGTTTCCGTTAAAACTCTGTGAGAGGTGCTTCGGGAAACTTCAGGAACCAACGTGCATAGATGATCCAGGATGATCCACCGATCTTCACGCATGCTTTGCCCAACCTTCAACACTCTCTCCTCAGAAATTGACGGTCTCCCGCTCTTTTGCTCGTCATGAATTTCGGTTTGACCAGCTGCTAACTCTCAACACCACTTACGAATGTTTTTGACATCCATGCACGACTCACCATACACTTCCGTCAATTGGCGATGGATTTCAATCGGCGCAGTGCATTTTGCGTTCAAAAACCGAGTAACTACGCGCAATTCACACTTGGCGTAACATCCAAGGAGAGCTCCATTCTGAACGGCTGCGAAGCCAAGACTGAGCGCCCGAGCGCGGCGTGTGCGTGTTTACACACAGCGCCTGAAGCACTCTTCATAACAGTGTGGCCAACTGCCACACAAACAGAGTTCTGACGTCTAAAAAAAATAGGAGACCTTACTTTTGGAAATACCCTTGTATATTTCTTTTTCCAGCGTTAATTTCATTATGAACTTTTCTGTGGTTTGAGTTGTTGATGTTTAGTCATTCTCGAAAGTTATTGTGCCTGTACTTTGATGTAATGTTGGAGCAGGTAGCAGGTGTAATATTCTAGGGTTGCTAGGAATGTATGCTGCGATTAATATGAGAAAATCACTGTTGGCAGTTGTTTCCGTGGACGTGGCCGAAGCTGAAAAGTGGGTCCTTGAGGCGTCTAAACGGTCCAGAAAAAGAGAAAGGAAGAGAAAAAATCAGGAACACGTAAGCCAAGAAGATTATGCAACTGGAACGTATGAGGAGTAACAGAGGTGAGCTATAGACCAAATGTATCTTTGAAGTGAATTTCCCGAGAGGTAAATTTTCTGACATGTTTTTACGCACAAAAAATCTCTTTGAGCTAGAGGTCCGAAATTAGTTGCTTTGATTTTAGGATACTATTTGGAGTAACGTAAATTACACACACTAAGGTACTATCAAAAAATTGTGTGTGTATTGCTACGGGACCAAACTTCTAAGGTCATCGGTCCCTAGACTAACACACTACTTAAACTAACTTATGCTAATAACAACACACACACCCATGCCCGAGGGAGGACTTGATCCTCCGGTGGGAGGGACCACGCAGTCCGTGGCATGGCGCCCTAAACTACACGGCCACTCTGCGCGGCTAAGGTACTATCAGTAGGAAGGAAAATATGTAGTGATTAATTATAAAAAAGTAACTTTAATTTTGATTTCAGATATAAATATTTCTAAAATAAAGCTTGTGGCGGAAATGACGTGATTGTAGTTTACGTTTTAGATAGACATGTTGTTACAGTGTACTTAAAATTTCAAGCATCTAAATAAGATAGTTAGCCAGTGCATAGAGTCCAAGTATGGACAGGCATATATAAACGTAATATGACATTCACAAAAAAGTAATAA
This sequence comes from Schistocerca gregaria, assembly GCF_023897955.1. Classification (NCBI taxonomy): domain Eukaryota; kingdom Metazoa; phylum Arthropoda; class Insecta; order Orthoptera; family Acrididae; genus Schistocerca; species Schistocerca gregaria. Next base: position 133,360,609 of record NC_064923.1, on the reverse strand, counting down.
ATTCAATGCGAGAACTTATGTGATTAATTGTATGCCAAAATATTTAGCAAAAAACACTCCTATTTCCTATAATTTTCAGCCTACTAAAAGGTCATTTGTTTGGTTAAAGCCATGTAAACTTTATGAAAGTCGTTAGTATTTCTCCATGCGTTCGCAGGCAAGTTACCTGAAAAGTACTTGTGGCTGATTTCGTTCTTCATCAACAATCGTGAACTGCAAACAGGCGACGGAGTTCGACAAACTACAACGCGGATAAAACGACTCTGAGATGAATTTTTCTCACGTCTTACCTAAACTACATATAGCGAATGACGCGATGGTTCCTTCAAAACTTGTTTCCCGTAAATGCAGTCGGGTGTCCAATAGACTGGTTCATAAAACGTGACTCCCCGGAACTTCAACCAATTTTGGCGATTTTTTGCAGGTTCATTTATCGTGGATACTAACAATGCTCAATATGACACAATTTTCCGAGCAGTACGCTAACGTCATGGTAGAAATACGGAACAATACAGCGCCACGAAACATTATCTGCATTCTAAGATGAAAATGATGGCCTTTGTGTTCACGTCTGTAGTTCGTGATATCCTGACTCGCGGCACTGCCATTTGGCAGCCAGATTCCGGCGTGAATTACGTTGCACAGATAGGGCAGAACCATTCATCTCGTATTTCCATTGTGGACTACTGTCCTCACCAAACAGGCGGTCAGGTGGCGCTCCGACAAAGACGGCGGCCCGCAGTCGATATTGCAGTGACACGAAGGGAAGAGATTGTAATTTCAGTTAGCGCCGGAGAGAACAGAGGGGTGGCTCAATCAGATTGCAGAGAATTGACGTTCGCGACTGGCACCGCCAGGCGAGGCTGGAGTGAGGGCCCAGGAAGCCTCGCGCCGGCAGGAAGGTGTTATCAGTGACGGCCCAACCAGTGTTCGGCAAAGACAAAAGACATCAAAGAGAGAGAGGGAGAGGGAGAGGGAGAATGAGCCGGGAGATTGGGGGGGGGGGGGAAGGGGAGGGAGTGAGCGGTCGCATTTGAATATCGGCCCGTCTGCAGCGGCTGCCCCTTTCAGCTACTGTGGCGGAGGCCTGCCGTTGTGGCTAGCGTAGAGGAGGCTACTCTGTGGCACACAGCCGCGACACTACATTACTGCATACTTCCAAATACCACCGCATTCCGCCGCTAGGTGTGTGGGGGACTGTACGACGTTGGGCACCAGCTATTGTTGGTTCAAGTGGCTCTGAGCACTATGGGACTTAACTTCTGAGGTCATCAGTCTCCTAGAACTTACAGGGGAACCTCCCCATCGCACCCCCCTCAGATTTAGTTATAAGTTGGCACAGTGGATAGGCCTTGAAAAACTGAACACAGATCAATCGAGAAAACAGGAAGAAGTTGTGTGGAACTATGAAAAAAATAAGCAAAATACACAAACTGAGTAGTCCATGCGGGACATAGGCAACATCAAGGATTATTTGCGTTCAGGAGCGCCGTGGTCCCGTGGTTAGCGTGAGGAGCTGCGGAATGAGTGCTCCTTGGTTCAAATCTTCCGTCAAGTGAAAAGTTTAGTTTCTTTATTTTCGCAAAGTTATGATCTGTCCGTCCGTTCATTGACTTCTCTGTTTACTGTAATTAGTTTTGTGTCTGTGTTTTGTGACCGCACGGCAAAACCGTGCGATTAGTAGACGAAAGGAGGTGCCTCTCCAATGGGAACCGAAAACATTTGATCGCAAGGTCATAGGTCAACCCATTCCTCCACAGGAAAACACTTATGATACGTTCTATACGACACTGCTGACGGCACGTGCGACACATGACAGGAATATGTTGTCGACTCACCTAACTTCTACACCTGGCGTGTAAAAAGATTCTTCTACCTTGCCCGATTTAGGTGTTCTTGTGGACGTGATAATCATTCCCAAAAAAGAGATGAAAGTATAAGAGTTTGTCACATAAACTGCAACAAATGCATGCAACAGTTTCACAGTCACACGGTTTTTCCTGTGCTCCGTCTTTTTTTTTTTTTTTTTTTTTTCGTTTTCATACAACGTCCCCATACTACGGTGCAGTTACCTGGCATCGGACGGACAGATAATAATTGTCTGAAAATAAAAAATTAAACGTTTCAATCTAGGAAAGACTTGAACCAAGAATCTCTCATTCCGCAGTTCCTCAACCTACCCACGAGACCACGGCGCTCCTGAACTCAGACAACCCTTGATGTTGCCTATGATGCGCATGGACTACTCGGTTTGTATATTTTGCTTATTTTTTTCATAGTTCCACACAACTTCTTCCTTTTTTCTCGATCGATCTGTGTTCAGTTTTTCAAGGCCTATCCACTGTGCCAACTTATAACTAAATCTGAGGGGAGTGCGATGGGGAGGTTCCCTTGTTAGAACTACTATAAATCTAACTAACGTAAGGACATCACCGTAGCGGTCGCACGGTTCCAGACTGTAGCGCCTAGAACCGCTCGGTCACTCCGGCCGGCCCAGCTATTGTTACACAGCAAAATAGTACTGGAGAAACGTCCAAGCGTATGGCGCCTGGCTGATGGGCAACGGTTGCGTAACGCGTATAAACACTTACACACGCCACAATACAAACGAGAAAGGAGCACACTGTCACAGACTGTGCGTCAGAGAGTGTCAGTAACAGGTGACTCACCTCTGTGATATCACTCTAATGGAGTCGTGACGACGTTCTGTTAACGGGGCGGCGTGGAGTAACTACACCAAAAGACAAGTTTCCTTTAATTTACGTCTATGGTCACATATAAATAACATCACATATGTATTTGACGATGCTGGTGCTGATTCCGCATTTAACATTTGACGATGCCACTATGGCTGCAGTACATTAGGACTTTATTTTTATGAAACAGACCTGACGATGGTCATTAAAGACCGAAACCGGTTATCTGTTAACAAAACGTTTGTGACCATAGAGGTAAATTAAAGGAAACTTATTACATATACAGGTCATTGTTTTTACGCGACGATATCGCGGCTTGAGACCTAAAGACAATTCAAGAACATCTTGTAAAAGAACGCTATGAACCTCTGCAACTAAACGTTAGTTGAGCAGAAAACGCTGAAAGGCGCGAAAAAGTCAACTATATTTGGTCATCCATACACGGGATAACTCCCCCTTTCGTTCCAATCAGGGCCTAGAATCTAACCTTTCTATCTGCTTCACTGATACCGACTGAAGGCCAGTTCCATTAGTTGCAGAATGACCTGTTGCTATACGACAAACTGTTGCCAGCTGCTGCCTATTTGGAGTCTACATCTGTGAGCCCACAACCATTTGGCTGTGAGGGTGACGTGGAGGGAGGGCGACGGAACTTCAGTTCTGTCAGCTGCCATTCCTGACGGATCTTCCTCAGATGAGGAAGTTAACAGTCCGACTGCAAGCTGTTCGACCTGGGAGCAGGACACCTGGTACCACGACTCCTTGGCAGAGCGTGTACTGCCTTAACGGCTAAATGCAGGGGCTGCACCTTGGGCTGTCCACCTAGCAACTTTAGGGGGTGAAGAATACTCAGTATAATGTCGTTTATTGAAAGTGAGCTACACTTCTCGAACAATCACTCTATACACAGAAAGAAAACAAATAACGTGTAGACGACTATTCATCAAGAGCGTTGGTGAGGTCCGTCGGAGCTAGTCCTAGCTCGGCGAGGAACTGGCTGTATTGCTTTTACGCTGGCCTTATAAAGCCGGCGGAGGGGGGGTGGGGGGAGCCGAGCCGCGCGAAAGATCGAGATAGCTGCTAAGTTGTGGAGATTTGCGGCTGCGGCTCATGGGAGGAGGCTTTGGAGGCTGCCTCTTGGAGAATATGGTGCTGCACGTCCTGCAATGCGGGCTGACCGGCGTACTGGTTCTGATGGCGGCATGGGTGGGACCAGTGGCATCGGTTCTCTGTTGGCTGCGGCTGCTGTGTTGGTGGTGCTGATGGCGCCGACTGATCTCCTGAAACGTCACCCATGCAACAATGAGACGGCCACCCATGCAACAATGAGACGGCATTAGTGAAGGGGTCTGTGTAGGTGGTCTGGAATGGGTTGCAGAGGTCGCAGTGGTCCGTGTCGTAGGGTGCGGTGCAGGTGATGCAGCGTAGCGAGAACGCAATTGATTTCGATGGCGACGGACTATGTGGCCATCCAAGACGACATCAAAAAGTTGGCGACCCCAGGAACGCTGGATGACAGCGGGCAGCCAATCTGCGTTAGTGCCAAAACCTCGGGTCCAGACTAACAGACTAAGGAGCCAGGGGAGAACCGGGACTGTCCTTGAGTAATCTGAATTCTCGGAGAGGGCAAGAGAAGATGTAGGAGGGTCCTGGGTTGGCAGCCGTGGAATGCTTCCGCTGGGCTTTTGTCCCCTATCGGGGTGGCTCGATAGGAACTGACGAATGGCATCAGAGCATTTTGAAGGGAGTGGTCTTTGGTATATTTGAGCATTTTGTCTTGAAAGTTCTGACCAGGAGTTCCGCTTCCCCATTGGATTGGGGATGGAAGGATGAGGTAAGAAGATGCTAGATGCCATGGTTGGCGCAGAAGAAGAGGAATTCCTGGCTTCGAAATTGTGGTCCATTGTCCATGACTATGGCTCTCAGTAATCCTTTCAAGCAAAATATTTTTGTGAGGGCTGATAAGGTAACATGCATGGTGATTGCTGTACAGGGAATGACGTACAGAAAAATGGAAAATGCATCCGTGAGTAGGAGTCATTGGTGGCCCAGAAATGGTCCCGCGAAGTCAAGGTGGATGCATTACCAGGGACCTTTCGGCATAGGCCAAGGAAGGAATTTTTGGGGGGGACTGGGCAATTGTTGGGCACAGATGGTACAGCACCGCACCATCTCTGTGATGTCAGACGTGAGGCCGATAAAAAAAAAACATGCCTTCGTGCGAGGGATTTATTGCGAATGATTCCCTAATGCCCTTGGTGAAGAATGTGGGGGATTGTCAGTTGCAGGGATCTCGGAAAGATGACCCTCGGTTCTGCTGAATCTAAACGAAGGAGTGCTCCATCCATCACCGAAAGCTGGTGTCAGATGGAATAGTACAACCGGAGGTGGTGTTGATCCTGAGAAGGCGATGAGGATGGCCAACCATGTAGAATGCGGTGTTGGAGACTCGGAGAAGGAAATCTGCTGTGGTGGCTGCAGCTACTTTGACAGCTGTAATGGGAAATGCCTTCAGGGCCTCTTGGTCGTCATCATCAAACTGAAAAACGTGGAGGTGCAACTGGTCAAATCAGGGTCCTGACCTTGTGGTAGACGTGACAAGGCGTCCGTGTTGGCGTGCTGGGAGGTGGTACGGAAATGCATGGTGTAGCGAAATTGGGATAGGAACAACGCCCAGCGCAGGAGACGTTGGGATGTTTTTGTCGGTAATCGTGCAGAAGGCGCAAACAAAGAGAGGAACGGTTTGTGGTCAGTAACACTATGAAAGGACTTGCCGTAGAGAAAGGGGTAGAACTTTGAACAGGAAAAAACCATGGCAAGTTCTTCTTTCTCGATTTGGGAATATTTGATTTCTGCTGTGGAGAGAGCTTTTGAGATGTGTGCTATGGGGCACTCTGTGCCATCCGGCAATTTGTGAGACAGGACGGCGCCCACTCCATACTCAGAGGCGTCCGTAGCAAGTATCAAAGGAAGATTTGGATCATAAGGCATGAGACATGCAGCGGATTGGAGCTGCTGTTTGAGGGTATGGAAGGTTGTCTCGCAGACTGGGGTCCAACAGAATGGCACTTTTTGAGGCAGAGGTAGTACAGGGGTGCTGCCACTTGAGCTGCAGAAGGAACGAAATTTTGCCCAAGAAGGATTTCAACTGATGAAGGTCCCGGGCATGGGGCAGGTTGTTAATGGCGTCAATATAAGAGAAGGATGGAGAGATGACATTCTGGAAAATGATGTGACCCAGATAGGAAACAGATTTTTGGAAAAATGAACATTTAGAAATATTACATTTCAGACCTGCAGTTCGGAGGCGGCGGAAGAGGAGGTGGAGGTTGGCTGTGTGCTCTTCGGAGGAGGACCCCGTGACGACTATGTCGTCTAAGTAATTTATACAGCCTGAGATATCTGTGAGAAGTTGTTAAAGGTATCTTTGAAAGATTGCAGGAGCACTGGCTAAACTGAACATGAGTCGGTTTAGTTGGAAGAGGCTGAAAGGAGTATTTATAACAGTGTATTGTCGGGAGGAAAGATCAAGAGGAATTTGGAGATATGTTTCTGCTAGGTCGATTTTGGTAAAGTAGGAGCCCCCTGCCAATTTGCGAAAACGACCTTCCGGTCGCAGAAGGGGATAGTTGTCAAAGGGAAGCTGTGGGTTGATTGTAGACTTAAAGTCACCGCAGAGGCGAAGGCGGCGGCCTGGCTTCTGCACGATGACTAAAGGCGTGGACCACAAGCTGAACTGCACGGGCTGGAGAACCCCCTCATCTTGAAGACGTTGGAGTTCTTCTTCGAGCGACGTGCCGAGACACTAGGTGTACATCGTCCACAATGAAAAATCCGAATAAGTGAAAGGCGTCCAGTCCGAATAAGTCTGCTGTGGAGGAATTGTTGACAACCAGAAACGTTACTGGACGATGAACCGATTTGTACTTGACTTGCGCCGTGAATTGTCCTAGGAGAGCTATCTCTTGCTTATTGTACGCCAGTAGGCGCTTAGGGGCTGGAGAGAGGAGTGGTGAACCAATGTTGGCATATGATGCGTTTGTAGTAGCATTTAGCGTCGCACAGATGGCGGTGAAGGTGAGGGATTCTGGGTCCAGCGGCTGTAGTTTCGTGAGCAGGGCGTACAACTTCGATTGGTTCCATGACAAGAAAAACCACGCTGCCTGTCTTCTTGGGTGACTAAATGAATCGTGAAGTGTTGCCGGAGACGTCGTTCGTATGTTTCCCATTCTTCAACTTCATCGTTGAATGCTTGGAACGGCGGTGGCTTCGCGGGGTGGTGGAGGCTTCGGATTTCGGCGATCAGTTGTGTCTGACTTTCCAAAAACTGGTGCAGACGTCCATGAAAGAATTGTTGCCATTCCGTAGGTGCTGCTGTCGTAACCATGATGGTCGTCAGTTCGTTCCACTATACTCGTCGCCACTGAAGAATACTCAGTATTGTAGAACACTCAGTATAATGTCGTTTATTGAAACTGAACTACACTTCTCGAACAATCACTATATATACAAAAAGAAAACAAATGACATGTAGACCACTATTCATCAAGAGCGTCGGTGAGGTCCGTCGGAGCTGGTCCTGGCTCGGTGAGGAACTGGCTGTACTGCTGCTGTGCTGGCCGTATAAAGCCGGCGGAGATCGGCGGAGTACTCCAACTTTCCCTGTGTCTGTGAGACGACCTCTGCAGAAAAAGATTGCATTAGTCTCTAGCAAGTACTGTTTATTTTGAAGAATTGTTTTCCTCTTGGTTGCGCCTGCATCTGCTTGTGTATGTTATATGGTACACAGGGGTGTCTTGAGTGTAGTCTGCCTGGCAGTAGGGATGGGCTACGATCGCGCTCGAGAAACGCGCGACGCGAAGGCAATTTCTCGAGAATTTCTCGGGTACGCTCGAGAAGTTGACAGTGCTGCGCTCTCTGAGAAATTGCGCAAACCTTCAGTACACGAAGCACTGAGCCGCAGCGGTCGTACTCGTCGTACGTACGTGCTCGGAAAACTTTGAAAATTCTATGATTGATATCAACTTTATTACCGTTATTAATGGGTACTGAAGTATTACTATATGTCTCATAAGACAAAAATCTTAGAATTGTTGTTTAAAAATGGTTCAAATGGCTCTGAGCACTATGGGACTTAAGATCTGAGGTCATCAGTCCCCTAGAACTACTTAAACGTAACTAACCTAAGGACATCACACACATCCATGTCCGACGCAGGATTCGAACCTGTGACCGTAGCGGTCGCACGGTTCCAGACTGAAGTGCCTAGAACCGCTCGGCCACCACGGCTGGCTGTTGTATAAAACAAAGCACAGAATCCGCATAAAACAGAAGCTTTATTCCTACATGCTTAAACGTAAAATAGAAGTGCAATAGCCTTTTATATACAGAAACTGCGTACATGCGTTTACTTACGGAAGAAAGAAAGGAAACAAAAGTTGTTCAGCAGAAGTCATTTTTACATCTCATTGCTATACTGCCGTCGATTTTTGTTTAGAAATATGATTTTATTAACCAGTTGGCCTTTTAGTCTGCCTGCTTCTTTGTTTGTTTATAAGTAGTCCTGTTTTCAAAAATATTCTTTCACTGGGAACAGAAGTTGCAGTTATTGCAAGATTTTTTTTGCCACGGCAGCTAGACCTGGGTAACTGTTTTCATTTTATTCCCAGTAGTGTAAATGGTTATCCGTGCGTTGTAGGTATGGTTCTTCCAAATATCGTTGTACCTCCAGGTCTATGCTACCACAACCGCTTTTCATTAGATTTTTATTGGAGACCTCTTCTCCGAAAGAAGCCCATAAGAAACTACTGTCGTTTTGTACGAAATGGTACTCGTGGCTAGTGTCGTTAGTAGCCGAATGAGTAGATCGTAAGGTCTCTACCACGTTTGTGCACTCTGCAATTAGGCTTGCAACGGCATGTTTTGAATGAATGGGAGTCGTAAATGGTAACGTTTTGAATCCTGGGTCGTGAACTGTGGCAACGGCATGTACTTTGTTTCTATTAATCCTAGCCGGGCTATTAGTGAGTTGTGTAGATGTTGCTGTAGCTCCTGTGCTGTCGTGGTAGCCCACTTCCTTTTGCATACGGTTATGATTAGCTGTCTAATTATTGGAATAGCTTTCGAAAGAGAGGTATAGTTTTCAGTTGAGATTTCACTTGTTGCCATTTCAAATGGCTGTAGTACACATAAACAATCGCTCAAGATTCGCTACTCGTCAGCTGTGAGGTTCTCTACACCTGAATACAAAGTTGATAAACAGGCTGCAATGCATTCCTTTTGCTCCACTAGACGTTGTAGCATATAAAACGTACTGTTACATCAGGTTTCGGTTTCCTGAATCAATTTATGAACAGGGTTTTTCATTAGATCCTGGACCTCATGGAGTTTTTCATTAGTATTGCAACTTGTTTTAAAATAGATAACAATTTTTCTGGCCTTTTCCCACATTATGCAGAGGTCACTGTTAATGTTCAAAGAACTTTTCACAACTAAATTGATGGTGTGTGCTAAACAAGGCACATGTTGCATATTTGTGTTGCCACTGTGAATAAATTGTACGCTTGCCTTCATGTTGCTGGCGTTGTCAGTTGTGATGCTTACAACTTTGTTTTCAATGTTCCATTTTGAAACCACGTTATCTAACGCCTCACTAATATTTAGCGCTGTATGCTTTTCCGGGAATCTGAATGTTTCGAGAGCTAAAGCTTTCAGGCACCAATTAGTGTTAATGAAATGACCAGTTACAGCAATATATGCCTCAATATTGAGTGAGGTCCAAATATCGGTCGTTAAAGAAACACAAGTAGAGTCTTCCACGGTCACGTTTACAGCCTCTTTCTGTTTATGGTAATCGTCCTCAATCATGAGGCGCAACTTCTTTCGATTTGGTATGGAGTATTGTGGGTCCAACAGTGAAACAAAACGTCGAAAACCAGTGTCCTTGACGATTGAAAGCGGTTGAAAATCGTCTGTTATCATGGCCACTAGTGCTTCATCTAGCTGTTCTTGCCGTATACTTCCCTCTATGAAGAGAAACGTAAGATTTAGATCAGTGCTCCTGCGAGGGGAAACGTTATGCTCGACAACTAGTCCAATAAAATTACATACTGTATCGTGAAAAGGTAGGATAGTATAGGTTTGATTTTGGGGTATGATGTATGTTATCGGAGTACGATTAAAAAATCAATGTTTATTAAGCGTGGCGACCGCTTCGGACACTTTCCGAACTTTTGCACGGAATTCACCTTTTGTATCATACGTACCTGGATATTTTGTCTGCCTCGCACTATTGGAAGAATAAGCCTCTGTATCCACGGACGTCACTGTTTTATTGCTCGATAAATTGTGCAGTTTAAGATGTCTAATCATGTCCGTTGTATTTTTTGATACATTACGCAGATTTTTACGACAAATGTTGCAAGTAACGTTATCTCCATCCTCCGTAAAGTATTGCCAGCACCATGACGTTCGTTTTCGAGTGTCCATATTGATTTGAATAACAACTTTACTCGAATGAAACCTGAGACATACTAGTTACGAGCACAGCGAGCGTGTTTGTCTAGGGGCGGCATTCAATTCGTAAAACAACAGCGGCGCGGCGTACGTTGTCGCAGCAAACTGGCGCGCAGCGGCACACGCCGCCGAGCCGTTTCTCGTGAGCTTCTCGAGAACTGCTTGAGAACTGGAGGCTTGAGAAACTCTCGCCGCGCCTCGCCATCCCATCACTACCTGGCAGTGGCCGTCTGTGGCAGACGTAACAGGGGACACCCATCTTCTTGTCATCATGACGACCGTTACCAGGATATGCAGGTTTCTGGGGGGAAGCCTAAGTGCAACTGTATTTGACGAGAGTGCTGAGGCTCAGCGGATTTGTAGTCACGCTAGACTGTGGGGACATGCTAGCCTCCATTTCGCCCTGCACGAAGCTGCAGAACCAGGGTCTAACCCTGCAGATTCCACAACGCGCTGATGCAAGACTCAGCACATTCTTGTGAAATGGCTGCAGCACGGCTGAAACCAGGCCGCACTGAGGAGGATACTGAATCACTATAAAGTTATGAGCAATTAACTGATGTTAATTCAACGGTGTCTCATAGATACCTTGGGCATGAGACAGGTCCTCAGCACCACCTCTCCACTTGACTGTCCTGAACCATCATCAGGGACACATCCATTGAACCCCTACAATATTTCATTTGCATATGGAACGCAGATAGGACTCTCAGTACTCTTATGTACGAGTCTTAATTTCTTTAGTATTGTGGTCATTACGAAGGATGTACTTTGGAGGACAGAGTAGATTTCCTATCACATCTTTGGGATGTGGCCTCTGGACTTTTTGTGAGTAAATCTCCCTGGAATGTGCGGTGCCTCTATTTGTAACTTCTCCCATTGTAGTTTCTGTGATGCTCCCACACACAGACTAAACTGTTACGGCTGTGCAAAACGGTACTGTTGCAAGATGGTCACTCAAGGGGTGCGTGCTGGAAGCTGTGGCATAGCTTCTCCAGCACTATGGCGAGTGCAGAGTAAAGAGTGCTTATGCAGGAACAGCAATCTTTATCATTCGATGACCCATGTGGGAGGTGGCTGGCTGTAGCCAAGGAGCTGACCATAGCTAGTGGGCTGTGATTGGGTATGCTGAAACAGTGGAATGATGTGGCAGCGTAACGGCAGCTGGCAAAATTGTGCGCTTACTACTGGAAATCTGGTGTCAGCTCTGGGACACAGCGCTAGGCGGCTAAAACGAACATGCAGGTACCCTGAGTTCAACTCATGACTATTAGAAACTGGCTGGTGCATCAAGAGATGGCACTATGTGGCAGTTTACTTTCAAATGGTCACTAGTTATGTGGCAATTTATTTCCAAACGGTTATGCAACATACACTCCTGGAAATGGAAAAAAGAACACATTGACACCGGTGTGTCAGACCCACCGTACTTGCTCCGGACATTGCGAGAGGCCTGTACAAGCAATGATCACACGCACGGCACAGCGGACACACCAGGAACCGCGGTGTTGGCCGTCGAATGGCGCTAGCTGCGCAGCATTTGTGCACCGCCGCCTTCAGTGTCAGCCAGTTTGCCGTGGCATACGGAGCTCCATCGCAGTCTTTAACACTGGTAGCATGCCGCGACAGCGTGGACGTGAGCCGTATGTGCAGTTGACGGACTTTGAGCGAGGGCGTATAGTGGGCATGCGGGAGGCCGGGTGGACGTACCGCCGAATTGCTCAACACGTGAGGCGTGAGGTCTCCACAGTACATCGATGTTGTCGCCAGTGGTCGGCGGAAGGTGCACGTGCCCGTCGACCTGGGACCGGACCGCAGCGACGCACGGATGCACGCCAAGACCGTAGGATCCTACGCAGTGCCGTAGGGGACCGCACCGCCACTTCCCAGCAAATTAGGGACACTGTTGCTCCTGGGGTATCGGCGAGGACCATTCGCAACCGTCTCCATGAAGCTGGACTACGGTCCCGCACACCGTTAGGCCGTCTTCCGCTCACGCCCCAACATCGTGCAGCCCGCCTCCAGTGGTGTCGCGACAGGCGTGAATGGAGGGACTAATGGAGACGTGTCGCCTTCAGCGATGAGAGTCGCTTCTGCCTTGGTGCCAATGATGGTCGTATGCGTGTTTGGCGCCGTGCAGGTGAGCGCCACAATCAGGACTGCATACGACCGAGGCACACAGGGCCAACACCCGGCATCATGGTGTGGGGAGCGATCTGCTACACTGGCCGTACACCTCTGGTGATTGTCGAGGGGACACTGAATAGTGCACGGTACATCCAAATTGTCATCGAACCCATAGTTCTACCATTCCTAGACCGGCAAGGGAACTTGCTGTTCCAACAGGACAATGCACGTCCGCATGTATCCCGTGCCACCCAACGTGCTCTAGAAGGTGTAAGTCAACTACCCTGGCCAGCAAGATCTCCGGATCTGTCCCCCATTGAGCATGTTTGGGACTGGATGAAGCGTCGTCTCACGCGGTCTGCACGTCCAGCACGAACTTTGGTCCAACTGAGGCGCCAGGTGGAAATGGCATGGCAAGCCGTTCCACAGGACTACATCCAGCATCTCTACGATCGTCTCCATGGGAGAATAGCAGCCTGCATTGCTGCGAAAGGTGGATATACACTGTACTAGTGCCGACATCGTGCATTCTCTGTTGCCTGTGTCTATGTGCCTGTGGTTCTGTCAGTGTAATCATGTGGTGTATCTGACCCCAGGAATGTGTCAATAAAGTTTCCCCTGCCTGGGACAATGAATTCACGGTGTTCTTATTTCAATTTCCAGGAGTGTATTTTATATTGCAGCATGCATATCCCGATACTTGATATATTCGATTCTTTAACGCTGCAACATAACAGCAGACAATATTCGCTACTGCCAGTTTTTCCACAGCTAATTACTTCTTGTGTTCCTTTCTTTGTATTGTAGTGAGGGGAATCTGTTATTTTCTACAGATTTGGAAGCTCTTCGTAGCTGGCTCTGGGCATGAAAGTTAACTTAGGAGGAGAAGAGGATCATAAAATGGCTCAGTAGAGAAAGCAGTCTTCCCGAGCAGGTAGATGATAAAGAATGCCCCGTGTCCCATTTCTGCAAAGCAAGCGCCTAAAGGTGGCCCGTCTGCCATAAAACTGCTTTTTATGAGTTGCTAGGAGAAGTAATTTTAGGAAAAACAAAATGTGAAAGGTAGTTGCAGCCGTAAGGGGGATCGTGGGATCAGTTGTTTCTCTGCGGCCACTCTATGAAAGAATGTTAGTTTTGAATCTTAGTAACATAGATTCTGATTGGCTCCCAATAATTATTTGTATAGACGATGCATTTTCACACGTGTCTTTGTGTAAGCCTCTTTTGTGGTTAGAAACGCGTCATAGAAATTTTTTGGCTTCCTCTCAACACCAGACCATCATTGGTTAACAATGACAAAATCTGTGAGAGAGGGAGTTTGTTAAACTTATTTATAAAATTTCTGGATGACAAGATGTGCTGCAGGTGGCTGGTTACATTTCTATGCTGGCAGAAACAGCCAAGCTTCAGAGATTCAATTCAGAGGACACACTGAGGGCAGCACATTTGCTGCCAGCATGTCGACGAGTGGACACCAGCTGCTGGGGTTCAGCGCATAGGGAGGTGTTGTATATTAGAACTGAGTACAGAGGGCGACCTGGACTCAGAACCTCCAGCCGTTACTGCTGTCGTCTTCCAGATTCACGCCATATAAGAGCGGTAAGAATGAGCTGGGATGCAAGCACACAATGGAGGGAGATACGAGATTACTTATCTTTCGTCCGGGTTCAATTGCACAGTTTTAATGTTTGCGGCCAACAAGTTGCCTCCAGGGCGCACTTTGGCGGCTCAACTAGTGTTCATACTTATTTTTCTGGTTTCTTTCTTTAAACTGCTAAAATTTTTTTCAATTTTTGGCCATGTTTACAATACAGATTCATATTCTGCTTTCACGTGTTCACTGACTTGTACCTGTGCTATATTCCATAATTGGAATCCTTCTTTTGACCACTTATTAATTGTTTACATAAGTAATTCTGTGTAATCTCCTCGCAAACACTGCATTGGCACACTCAATACAAACACACTCTTAAAACTCGGAAAAGTACAACAACTCACGCACATACTAGAAAAATTTCATATCAAAATTCTGGCGATTCAAGAGACACGCTTCAGAGATGAAAACCATTTCAATACAGAAAATTACAGGATCTACAAAGGGAAACTTGCTGTCAGAAGAGGCATACCATCATTGTTTGGTACAGGGTTTTCTGTACATAAATCAGTCAGGGATAACATAATAGATTTCAGTTCCATATCAGAACGTATTTCCACACTCTCCTTCAAATCAGGTAATAAAGCATACACAATTATCAGTGCTCATGCACCAACAAATGACCATAATAGAAAAAAAGACGCAAGAAGTTGAAAACGTCGGGGAAGACATGGAAGAAGTAACCAACAACATTCCAGAAAGACACGTGAAAATTGTAATGGGAGATTTTAATGCGCAATTAGGTAAAGAAAGAAAGTACAAACATATCGCAGGTCCGCACTCAGCACACGTTCGTACAAACAAAAATGGGGAACATATCATAAAATATTGTCAAAATTTCAACCTCAAAGTTATGTCGACGCAATTTCAAAAGCCAAGACGAAAACTTACAACATGGACAGTACCCAACACCGTGTGGGGAGAATTCCAGATTGATCATATGGGCATTTCCGCCAAATGTCCGCGGGAACTTCTAAAGGTCAGAACACGGAAGAGATTTTTCTAGCCTGATCATTATTTACTACAAGTTAAGTTTAGGACAATCCCAAGACAGAAAAAAACAGCACGAAATAAAATAGTCAAACCTGATCCGGAATACTTGAAGATAAACAGGGACAAATTAGTTGAAGAGATTAATAGGCATTCAACAAAGAGTTAGACAGACTTTGCGAAAACAATGCGGAAGGCAGTGCGATGGGGGCAACCTCCGAGGAAACCAATACATTCTTTCTGCTGTTGCAGCTGATCGTAGATTAAGCTCCAGCACAATCGGACGAGGAAGTCGAATGAGTCAGGCAAGTATCATACCCATTCTCCATCGACACTGTTTCCATTCTTATCACATCTCTCTCCATCAAGAGCTGCATGGAGACGAATATGAGAATTGTGTTAACTTCTTTGCATGGACACTAAGACAGGATATCCCAAATGTATAATGTATGTTGTTCAGTGATGAAACCACAGTTACCGATCATGGCCGAGTAAACCGCAGAAACATGTACTATTAGTGTATAGACAATCCCCATGGGCTACGTCAGGTTAGCGTTCATAGAGTGTAAACGAGTGGCGTGGGATAGTGAACCATCAGTTCACAGGTCCATTTTTCATAAATGGAAAACTGAATGCCCACATGTATGGCACCCTCTTAACAGTCCACCTTCCACGGATGCTAAAAGTCATTCCTCTGCAGACTATGAGGAACATGTCTTATCAACATGATGACTGCGCAGCTCACAGTGCAAAATCTACTACAGTGTGTCTTCACGAACTGTTTTCCAAATCACTGGATTGGACGTAGAGGACCTGTACCTTCGCCGGCCCGTTCCCCGTATTTGATGCCTGTAGAACTTTTTTTCTGTGGGGAAAGCTGAAAGAGACTGTTAGAAGGGCATACTAGCCGCACCCGATGATATGTAATGACGTATTACTGCAGCTGGGTAGGACATCACTGCTGAAATGCTAGCATATGTGCAACTGTCCTTCAATAGCAGACTGGAAGTGTATATTGCCCCAGCTGGTGATCATTTTGAACACAAACTGTTACGGTGAACTGTCTCGTTAATGGTCAGAATCCACATAAGTAGTGTATTCAATAGTGTTTTTCTGTTGTGTGTGCTACCACAGTTGTAGTACAAGTGCTGGTGTGGGGACTTTTAAAAATACTATATCTTGTAAGCGACTCACACTAGAATCCTGCAACGAATACCACTGACATTCTAATTTACATAACTTTGAATCTGTTAATGTCAGTAGGCACTGTTCCATTTAAAAATGTATGTTTGCACAATAAATACTCTTCATAAGTATTATTACAGTCTATTGATTGGCTAACAACACGAGCCACTGACAACCAGTCCATTCTGTGAGAACTGCACACCAGTAACACTTTCTACTTCCGCAATATTTACGGTGCAAGATTTAGGTTTTTCACCCTGCATACCCCCTCTATCCAGGTGTGTGATGACGGGAGCGAAGTTTCCAGCACATATAGGGCTACGGAATATTAGTTAGAAAATAACTGGGAGGATTGTTCTCCAGAGCTTCTATGAAGAAGTTCTTCAGTGTTGTAGGAGGAGCTTTGCTACAGAAGGCCTTTTAAACCTCAATCCAGTCTTAAACTCCAACTAATTACCCACAAAACATTTAACATTCTCTGACAAGATATTGAAGCTGTATGTACCGTTTTGCTGACCCTTTACTGTTGTTTGTTGTTGTCTTCAGTCCTGAGACTGGTTTGATGCAGCTCTCCATGCTACTCTATCCTGTGCAAGCTTTTTCATCTCCCAGTACCTACTGCAACCTACATCCTTCTGAATCTGCTTAGTATATTCATATCTTGGTCTCCCTCTACGATTTTTACCCTACACGCTGCCCACCAATGCTAAATTTGTGATCCCTTGATGCCTCAAAACATTTCCTACTAACTGATCCCTTCTTCTAGTCAAGTTTACTGTACTAATGTTAAACCCTTTAAGTCTTTTTAGGGTCTGTTGATGATGTTAGTGTTGTATACAAGCTTTCTACAACTTTTCCTAAAAAGAAGAAAGTTTATAAGAACAAAGGACTTTACTACATACATTTACTTTGAAGCTTTGTCAAAATAACATATCTGATATAAGCTCTGTAATTATCACAAAATGTACTCCTCAAAAATGCTTCTGTATTCTCAAACTGCTATCGCTGTAAGTGGCGCTTCCCCCAAAAATGATACCATAAGATACTAGTGAATGTAAAAACACAAAATAAACTAGTTCTGTCATGTTATATTTTTTGTTTTTAGTCCTCCTTTTTTCTGCAGCCTTTATTATACAAGTACTATTGATTTAAATTATATTTTTCAACTGTGATAAAAGTCTTATTTAGATTATATGTGTTTCACTTCATTTCAGAACATCTTTTGGTCACTGGGATGGTTTGGTTTTCTGAGAAATTTATTTGTCAAGATTGTAAACAGTTCTCATTTTTTACTGTGTGTAAGGATTCAATGATATTTCCTTTTCTTTCCTAGTCTTCAATAGCTTAATAGGAAAGTATTGCTTTGGTTTATTAAAAAGAAATAATTCTATAATTCTATTATAATGAAGCTAATTAGTAACTTTTGTTAAAACGAATAAGAGAATATCTCTGGCAGTTTTCCGTGGGTTCTTTTATCTTGCTCTTTTCACTCGTCTTATCTGTTGTTGGTTGTGTCTCTATCGACATATGGGGTCTATGCAGGTAATTGTGATTGATATGAATAAAACCACAATACAATGGTTTCCTTTGATTTCAAGTTATTATTCAACAACAGATGATAAAAAATTTGATCTTCTTTGTTGGATAATAACTTGAAATCAAAATGAAACCATTCTATTGTGGTTTTCTTTGTTTCAATCAAAACATAACATTTTAACGGCTCTTCTGATGCAATAAGCGCTGAGCTTTTGTAAACAGTGTTAGGTGGTGCGGTCACCATCTGTTTGGTTGTCATGGCAGTCATCTCATTGAGATAATAATCAGTTAACATCTGTCACACAGAACTTACATATTTTTATTTAATAACGTCTGACATACAAGTGAGAACAGAAATTGGTGCATGTATAACTTCAAATTTCACAATCATAGAATTCTATTAACAAATGCAGTTAATCAAATAGAAATATTTCGTGTTCCATACTTTAATAAAGAGCTGAGGGAGAGTTATTTAATAATGACAATATTATTATTATGAAAAGGTTTAATTCAGTTTTCTCTCTTTCCGATATAATGGTGTTCTTATGTATTCTGAAACCACAGTTCTCGATTGAACCTGACCAACTTTGGACATTGTTTAAACATAACGATTCTTTGCAATTCATTTACTGCTTAGATCGCTTATTAGTGATGTTGCAATAGCGACTGATAACAGCACTGTACATATGCAATAATTCATTATAATGTATGTGTAATCATATTCACAATTTTGCATTACATGTTTTTCTTTCATCTTAGCATAAGACAAATGCGAAAATACAAAGGCCAGATACTTGTAAATGAAGGAAGAAAATGTGTGATAATAATCAAGAAATAACTAAACAAAATAAGAAAACCAGTAGGATTGAAAGTGGTAAAATACAGGAAACTGTCAAAATAATGATATTGTCACCTATGATGATGAAAGGCAGGATATTGTTAGAGTCATTCAGTTGGGAATGATAGTGCTGCTTCCGCTAGTAGTAAACTATATTTGCTTGGGTTCCACATTGTGCAGAGAACTGGTTATTTTGCACAGTTGGAATTATTTTAGTAATTATAATTTTTGCAAGTTGATCACAAGATGGCAGATATCCCTTATTAAGAACAGGCAGCTTGTTGTAGTGATTTGCTGTCGTTTTCGAAGTAAAATTTTTTGTCAGTAGCATTGTGCTGCACACAAACATCATCTTGGCTTGTTTACATGTTAATCGCAATACTATCAGCTGTAACTTCAACTGATATAGCCTTGTGCATTAATATAGTTAAAACTAGGAGTAACATCACTATAATGGATTCATTAAATACAGAAAATGAATCTGATTAGGAACCAGAGCGTTAATTTGCCAGTGAAAATGAAGATAGTACTCTTATTTCAGCAAGTGAGGTAATGAAACTTGCTATGAGTGACATTATTGCTGAGTCTATTGCTATGACACCAGATCCTACTATGAAAGTGGTCTGAGGATTAGAGAACATGACAGGTGGCTTGATGAACAAACAACAAGCCACATCACATAGTTTGCACATTTTGGTAGGTTCTGTAATTAATAAGGAATATCCAACGAATCAAAAATAAGATACTATGCTTCAAAAACAAGATAGTATGAGTAATGATATAAGGACTTTGAGTAATAATTCTACTAATATTGTTCAAAAACAATATAATTTGTGTAGTCAGATTCCACCCATCAGCAACCAGACTGAAGATAAAACTGAGCAATCAGCTAAAATTTTTCATAAAATTGGGATGTGTAGCCAGATAAATTTCACTTCTTTTTAGTTTTAAGTGATTTTATAATTATTACCTATACAATGGGGTACTACCAAGTGTCTTAACACAATAACTGAAACAGAATAGAATAAAAGCGAATAGCCATTACCCTACTTTCATGAAATATGTGGAACCCTATTTTATATCTAAAGCGCTATGTTTTAGATTTTCTTTGTGGATGATCCATTTGTAGACAATAAGGATGCACTGACGAACAGTGTACAGAAAATTATAATATTTATGGAAAAATAGAATTATTATGACCACTGCAGTATTAGGCTAAATCTGTTTAGGGGATGAGAGTTGATTGGCATGGACTAACGAGTAATTAACTACAGTCTGCTTGAGATTATAGGACAAGGAAGGAACAAATAAATCGATTATGGACACATAATGACTTTATGAATCCTTGTAATACTGATTCATTTACAGCCACAGTACATAAATATTCCTCCTATATGCTGTAAGGTAAAATAATTTTTCCCCATCATAATAGAAAATAATAATTGATATATAATGGATGTAAATCAATTACTGAGTAATTGAGTTAATCAGATTTCTGGTTTATAACATAAATGATTATACTGTCACCAATAGAGTTGGTGCTACATAATCATAATAAAAGAAGCACTACCTAGATAATCCTGTACTCAACATAGTAGGATTGTACAACGAGAACAGAAACGTGAGAAAACGAACTCATTTAATATGTGGGTACTGTAAATAGTTGGTTCTATCGATTTTAATTCATTAGCTTTAATTAGAAAAAGAAATGTTCTCTTTTTCTGCAGAGGGTATCCTGCTAGAGTTATATGAAACTTATAAAACAGGTTAAGTCTGTATGATACTGACATGAAGAGTTCAAGAGAAGAGAAAAATTAGTGAGGCATTTGAGGTTTTATCTTCTCTTATTTCCTATGTATGTCTATATTTATATGTGTGCAACAGTAATAAGTATAGTAATGTTTCAGTTTTATCATTTTTAATTATAATACATAAAAAACGTGTGGATTTAAAAAACTGCTAGTGAACGCGAATTGAAATATTAGCTACTAGCATTTTTATTAATGTTCGATGGGTGACTATACAAACAATAACAGTTCCGTCGAATTACAAGCATGGGTCTCAAATAAATGGATTTTCCCCAGTAATTTTGT
The DNA here is from genome assembly GCF_023897955.1 of Schistocerca gregaria. Taxonomy (NCBI): domain Eukaryota; kingdom Metazoa; phylum Arthropoda; class Insecta; order Orthoptera; family Acrididae; genus Schistocerca; species Schistocerca gregaria. The sequence continues at coordinate 133,339,975 of NC_064923.1, read as the reverse complement.
GATGAAATTTTTGAGTGTGTCTCCTTTGGTTGAGATCAGCATCTGCACGTCTTTACAGTGTTTCACGTATTGAAAGCAACTGAATTTTTTATCCGTAAATGATTGAATAGCCTATCCCTGCTTTATGTGCCAAAAAATGAGATGAAGTATATTGAAAATTTCACACATCTCGGTCTCCTAGGACACGAAATAGTAGTGGATAGTGATACAAGAAACTGGTGCCAAAGAAAAGCCAATTGACAGTGAAAATATGTTGGACTAACCAGCTCTGGAAATTTTGCGGAGACGGATACTGGACTCACGTAAGATCATCGCTTCTTCAAGAAAAGTACACCAAAGGTTGTGAAATTGCTGGACACACGCGCTCTTAGTGTTACAGAGATCAGCCGTGTCTACGTAGCGACCCATGTGAGGTGACACAACCATGACTTACAACGGTAGACTAGTGTAATCTAAATTCAAGTGGTGTTGGCGTCGTGGTACACGCCAGCATTCATAACGTTTAACTAACTAACAAAATATTTTAGAACTTCGCAAATTAATACACAGAGACATTATATACTGTGCCTGTGATTATTGTCAGATTGATCGTAAACAAACAAAGACAATACAAGAATTACCTACGGATCTCCTATAGATAATTTGTGTTAAGATTAAAATAAAATTATGGTTTCACGTAAAATTCACGAGAATTCTAAATGAATCTTAATATAAAACAATAATAATTAGTAGAGATATGAATAATAAATCAGTTATAGGTTAATCTAATCGTTTCTTTCTGCACACACTTGTAATTCGGGTGTGCAACTGTTCTGATTCCTGAATAAGTATCTCTTCATGTAATACGAGTATACCAGACGTGATCATCTGCAGGACCTTCTGGTATCCTATCCTGCGTAGCCTCAAGGTACCCTGTCCACTGATTCTGTAAACCTTTCCTAGATGAGCGTGTATTCTGATGATGGTTCCTGGGTCGTAGTGAAAATGAGTCTGCAGCCCTTTGATACCTGTCTGTTTTTACAGTGCGTGCATCGCCAGTCCATCCCAGCTGTGTTTTCCGTTGAAGATAAATAATTGAAGAATTTAATTTTTTATCTGAAACTCTTCTAACAAGGTGATCATAAGGAACTGAAAATTTGTGGAACTATGTTAAATCACTGAGTGGACATGAGATTGAACAAGTGAGGAAAACAGTTTCTTGCGATGGTCATGTAACTAACATTGATCTCGTCAAAATAAAATTGGGAACGTCAGACACAAGTTTGCCGCAGCTTTTGTTGACGGGGTTTTCTGACTGGCTTCGCCCAAATGGGGGAGAGGGGGGGTGGAGGACAAAAATAAATTAAGTAACTAAGTATGTTATGTTATTCCAGTCATAAATGCGGAAAAATCTGCTTTTGTAAGAAGTAGAATTCATAATCCACCCATTCCACTAAATCTTCCTGATAGATAAAACTTAATGAAAAGTGTTTTTCAGTTGATTTAATCACTGAAGTGTAAACATTCCCCTGCCTCAATCAGCGGGACAGTGTAAAGACAATGATATTTTTCTTCTCTTACTTAGTCTGCGATAGCTTCATTTGAAAGAATGGTCTTTTTTGAAAGGGAAGAACGCTGTTATAACAATAAAAGGACTTGCATACTATATGAACTTATAATAACACTGATTAATAATTTTTGTTAATATGAATAAGAGAATCTGTCAATTTTTTGTGGCTTCTTTTGTCTTTCTCTTTTTACTCTTCTCTTGTCCGTTGATATTTGTGTCTGTATGGAAATATGTGGTCCATGGTATTGTGGTTTTATTCATTTTAGCCACAATTTTACATTTTGAGAGGTCCTTGACTTGCGCCATAGGGTGGTGGGGTTTCGGGTTCCACTGAATAGGTCAGGAGTTCACTACGCTCAGCTGGCGGCTACACGGTTAGCGGAGGATGTGTGGCGTGGACTGGGAGGTTTTTTAGGTTAGAAGGCCTCGGGAAAGTACGGCGTGGACTGCAATGTCAAAGGGTGCATGGCAAATACAGGACGGGCTTGGATCAAGGAACAGTCGGAATTATAGTTGTAAATGGTTGTAGTTGTGCTGGAAAAGTGCCTGAGATTCAAGCGCTAATAGAAAGCACAGAAGATGGTATCGTTATGGGTACAGAAAGCTGGCTAAAGCCTGAAATAAGTTCTGCAGAAATTTTTACGAAGTCTCAGACGGTGTTCAGAAAAGATAGATTAGGCAGAATTGGTGGTAGAGTGTTTGTGTCTGTCAGTAGTGGTTTATCTTGTAGTGAAGTCGAAGTAGATACTCCGTGCGAATTGGTATGGGTGGAGGATATACTTAACAGCCGAACTAAGTTAATAATTGGCTCCTTCTACCGACCCCCAGACTCCGATGATACAGTTGCGGAACAGTTCAGAGAAAGTTTGAGTCTCGTAGCAAATAAATACCACACTCATACGGTTATAGTTGGTGGGGACTTCAACCTTCCCTCGATATGTTGGCAAAAATACTTGTTCAAAACCGGTGGTTGGCAGAAAATATCTTCCGAAACTGTCCTAAATGCTTTCTCCGAAAATTATTTCGAGCAGTTAGTCCACGAACCCACTCGAATTGTAAGTGGTTGTGAAAACACACTTGACCTCTTAGCCACAAACAATCCAGAGCTGATAGAGAGCATCATGACTGATACAGGGATTAGGGATCACAAGGTCGTTGTAGCTAGGTTCAGTACCGTTTCTTCCAAATCCATCAGAAACAAACGCAAAATAATTTTATTTAAAAAAGCGGATAAAGTGTCACTAGAAGCCTTCCTAAAAGACAATCTCCATTCCTTCCGAACTGACTATGCAAATGTAGACGAGATGTGGCTCAAATTCAAAGATATAGTAGCAACATCAATTGAGAGACTCATACCTCATAAATTGGTAAGAGATGGAACGGATCCCCCGTGGTACACGAAACAGGTCCGAACGCCGTTGCAGAGGCAACGGAAAAAGCATGCGAAGTTCGGAAGAACGCGAAATCCCGAAGATTGGCTAAAATTTACAGTCGCGCGAAATTTGGCACGGACTTCGATGCGAGATGCCTTTAATAGGTTCTACAACGAAACATTGTCTCGAAATTTGGTAGAAAATCCGAAGAAATTCTGGTCGTATGTAAAGTACACAAGCAGCAAGACGCAGTCAATACCTTCGCTGCGCAGTGCCGATGGTACTGTTACCGACGACTGTGCCGCTAAAGCGGAGTTATAGAACGCTGTTTTCCGAAATTCCTTCACCAGGGAAGACGAATGGAATATTCCAGAATTTGAAACACGAACATCTGCTAGCATGAGTTTCTTAGAAGTAGATACATACCTTAGAGGTTGCGAAGCAACTCAAATCGCTTGATACGGGCAAGTCTTCAGGTCCAGATTGTATACCGATTAGGTTCCTTTCAGATACAATAGCTCCCTACTTAGCGCTCATATACAACCGCTCGCTCACCGATAGATCTGTATCTACAGATTGGAAAATTGCGCAGGTCGCACCAGTGTTTATGAAGGGTAGTAGGAGTAATCCATCTAACTACAGACCTATATCATTGACGTCGGTTTGCAGTAGGGTTTTGGAGCATATACTGTATCCAAACATTATGAATCACCTCGAAGGGAACGATCTATTGATACATAATCAGCATGGCTTCAGAAAACATCACTCTTGTGCAACGCAGCTAGCTCTTTATTCGCACGAAGTAATAGCCGCTATCGACAGGGCATCTCAAGTTGATTCCGCATTTCTAGACTTCGGAAAGCTTTTGACACGGTTCCTCACAAGCGACTTCTAATCAAGCTGCGGGCCTGTGGGGTATCGTCCCAGTTGTGCGACTGGATTCGTGATTTCCTGTCAGGAAGGTCGCAGTTCGTAGTAATAGACGGCAAATCATTAAGTAAAACTGAAGTGATATCAGGTGTTCCTCAGGGAAGCGTCCTGGGACCTCTGCTGTTCCTGATCTATATAAATGACCTGGGTGTCAATCCCACCCTTACCAGGTGGGATTGACGGAGGACATCGAAAGGGTACAAAAAAGGGCACGTCGTATTGTATTATCACGTAATAGGGGAGAGAGTGTGGCAGATATGATACGCGAATTGGGATGTCATTAAATCAAAGACGCTTTTCGTCGCGGCGAGATCTATTTACGAAATTTCAGTCACCAACTTTCTCTTCCGAATGCGAAAATATTTTGTTGAGCCCAACCTACATAGGTAGGAATGATCATCAAAATAAAATAAGAGAAATCAGAGCTCGAACAGAAAGGTGTAGGTGTTCGCTTTTCCCGCGCGCTGTTACAGAGTGGATTAGTAGAAAGATAGTATAATTGTGGTTCGATGAACCCTCTGCCAAGCACTTAAATGTGAATTGCAGAGTAGTCATCTAGATGAAGATGTAGATGTAGATCTGATAGAAGAAGCGGTGAGTTTTTATAACCAGAATTAGCTGGCTTGGTCAAGATATGTTCAGCAGCATTGCGTTGATTTCATTGAAATTAAAATTAGTTGTATTTGTCACACAGAACAAGCATGTTTTTATTTGACAAAGTCCGATGCACGAGTACAAACAAACTGGCGCATCTGTAATTTTAAATTTCGCGATCATAGAATTCTATTAATCAAATAACTAAATGCTAAAGAAATATTTCTGTTCCGTTTTTTAATGAACTTGAGAGGGAGAGACACTTAACAATGACACGATTAATATTATTTGTTTAAACATAACCATTCGTTGTAATTCGTTTACTGCTCAGGTGGCATATAAGCACTATTACAAGAGTCACAACTAAACAGCACTAAATTACTATTATTTCACATGATTTTTTTGCTTCCTACTTCAGTCCTGTTAAGCAAATCATCAAACCACCAACAGTTCCAAAAAGAAACAGGTGTTCAACACATGTCCACAGATCAAATACTGCGCCACTAGACAAACATAATTACGATAAGGAGCTAGACGTAAAAACCCAAACAGCAACGGCAGCGAATACAAAGACTCTCACGTTACAAAAATTAAATAAAAATTCAGACAGACGTAAAAATTAAATAAGCTAAACAAGTAAAGCAAAACGCATCACAAATCCAGCGACCTACAATTATCGAAAGACATCCAACACCAATATTCCATAACAAGAGCATGGTACTATAACTCAACAACCAAGCTGGTACACAGAAATGGAAACAAGTGTACTAACAGAAGTGAGAATGTCTTTAAAATACAAGGAATGAAATCAGCTCAACATACTAATAATTCAATAAAAAATGATTTAAACTTCATCGTAATATGTGCGATGCTTTATACTTTAGGCCAGACTAGCAGAGCATTTGAAATAAGATATGAAAAACTGAAATAGCATGGAAGTATAGCAGCAGCCGTAAAATATTCGCAGAAAACCTCCAACACGAAAACTACACACCAACCACAACAGAACTATGAATATAATCAGATTTGGTAGCAACAAACATCTAAAACCACTTCAAAACTTCCAAATGCAAAGAGCTATCACAGTAAAGAAACAAGTAATTAACAAACATCTGCTATCAGGCATTATTTAAATTAATAAAATATGCAGAAGTTGGGACTTACATTTACTACATACAAATAGGTGCACACACACACACACACACACACACACACACACACACACACACAGATCACAGATGGAATGATATATGATTACCCTTGCCAAAGGAGAAGAGACAGAGCGAGAGTCGAAAAATATACATACACACACGTATATGTCAGGCACTTCCACAGCCAAAGAACACAAAAGAAACCATCATCACACCTCATAAAACAAAAACAAATTACACAAAGTGTAAATGCATCCACGCAACTCGAAAAGATAAATGTATCCAGTGTCAGTTAAGTGCAGTGATCTAAAAATCGGCCGTCTATATGTGGGAGCACATTACGAATGAAGTAATTAAGAAAAAGAATTGTGAGTAATAACAGTAATTTAATATTGTTTAGCTGTAGTAAATTGATGTGTATGAAAACCATATTGTTACTGTGACCACTGAAAATGGTTTCATATAAAGCGAAACGCGTATAATCTAAGTAGGCTATGATTAATCACTCGTACGTTCTTAACTTTTTAATCAGCTATAGCAATAGTCATGCGAACTGCAAATGTACCTCAACCAGGGCATTTCATCAGTTCTAGGAAAGTTGTCTGAATAGTAACGTTTCTGATCTACCCATAATCCCAGAAACGTGTCCTTTCTACTCTTTGTATTTCATTATTTTAATAGATAATTCTCGTGACTATGAAAAGTACTGACTTCTGTATGCTGCGAGTTGCCCAAATTTAATTATAATCAGTTTGCCTTGAATCGTTTCTTAATGTTTTCATTCTTTGGATATCTTTCCAGTAAGAATTCCGAAACTTTTAGTTATACCATCTGTAGAAAGAACAAAATTTCCATCTTTTGGTCGTTCACTCAGTAGATGGGTCTTATGCGTCCCCCGACCTGCGGAAACTGTTTCAGTTGTGTCAGTATGCGAGTGTCGCTCGCGGATGTCATTTGGCTCGGCAGGTTATCGCTGTGCGGCATTTAGCTTATCTCGCGAGTCTCGACGTAAGTATGTATTTCGCTTTTCATATCTTTTAAAATGTCATTTTAAGTACATTGCACTTTTTTATTGTGTGTTTTTTATCATTTACGATGGCTAAGTACCTATAAAATGAGTACACTAACATTATTTTGTATTTTTATAGACCAATAGACAAGAAGAAAGGATTCTGGCATGGCTGGAAGAAGGTATGCTTAAGAGTACAATCCAAAATCCGTCTTATCTTCTATAGTAAGTTACGAAAAGATTGACCAATGAAACTGAAGTTTCAGACCCTGAAAAATCAAGTGGTATATGTCACGTCTGTCCGGGGAACAAAAATCAGAAGACCGGCTTATTTATACCAACTTCAATGAGTCGCGCGCATGACAGGTATTTTGATTTAGGTATTCTGACACTACAGCAAACGACGAAATGGACGTGCCGACAGCTGCCTATGAGTTGCAGGCGTTGCAGGCCAAGATAACTCAAGCACGTTACAGCCTTATGTGATATCTCTCTGAAGCCTTTAAAGGGACATCTGACACCGTCGTTGGGCTTGAGCCAAACCAGAGGAAATGCCTTTGCTCTCATGCTATCCAGACGCAGTAGACTCCACATCGTTAGTCGGCCGCTTCCCTCTAGCACTTACACTACTGGCCATTAAAATTGCTACGCCAAGAAGAAATGCACATGATAAACGGGTATTCATTGGACAAATATATAATGCTACAGCTGACACATGATTACGTTTTCACGCAATTTCGGTGTATAGATCCTGTGAAGTCAGCACCCACAACAACCACCTATGGCCTTAATAACGGCCTTGATACGCTTGGGCATTGAGTCAGAGCTTGGAAGGCGTGTACAGGTACAGCTGCCCATGCGGCTTCAACATGATACCACAGTTCATCAAGAGTAGTGACTGGCGTATTGTGACGAGCGAGTTGCTCGGTCACCATGGACCCGACTTTTTCAATTGGTGAGAGATCTGGAGAATGTGCTGGCCACGGCAGCAGTCGAACATTTTCTGTATCCAGAAAGGCCGGTACAGGACCTGCAACCTAAAGCCGTGCATTATCCTGCTGAAATGTAAGGTTTCGCAGGGATCGAATGAAGGGTAGAGACATGGGTCGTAACACATCTGAAATGTAACGTCCACTGTTCAACGTGCCGTCAATGCCAACAAGAGGTGACCGAGACGTGTAACCAGTGGTACCCCATACCATCATGCCGGGTGATACGCCAGTATGGAGATGACGAATACACGCATCTTTTGTGCATTCACCGTGATGTCGCCAAACACGGATGCGACTATCATGATGCTGTAAACAGGTTTTGCTATTCGTGCACCGAGGTTCGTCGTTGAGTACACCATCGCAGGCGCCCCTGCCTGTGATGCACCGTCAAGGGTAACCGCAGCCATGGTGTCCGAGCTGATAATCCGTGCTGCTGCAAACGTCGTCGAACTGTTCGTGCAGATGGTGGTTGTCTTGCAAACGTCCCCATCTGTTGACTCAGGGATCGAGGCGGGGCTGCACGATTCGTTACAGCCATGCGGATAAGATGCCTGCCATCCCGACTGCTGGTGATACGAGGCCGTTGGGATCCAGAACGGCGTTTCGTATTACCCTCATGAACCCACCGATTCCATATTCTGCTAACAGTCATTGGATCTCGACCAACGCGAGCAGCAATGTCGCGATACGTTAAACCGCAATCGCGATAGGCTACAATCCGACCTTTATAAAAATCGGAAACGTGATGGTACGCATTTGTCCTCCTTACACGAGGCATCACAACAACGTTTCACCAGGAAACGCCGGTCAACTGCTGTTTGTGTATGAGAAATCGGTTGGAAACTTTCCTCATGTCAGCTCGTTGTAGGTGTCGCCACCGGCAACAACCTTGTGTCAATGCTCTGAAAAGCTAATCATTTGCATGTCACAGCATCTTCTTCCTGTCGCTCAAATTTCGCGTCTGTAGCACGTCATCGTTGTGGTGTAGCAATTTTAATGACCAATAGTGTACATTCACATCCACGGCCAGCTTACGACTGTCCCGATTCATGTCGCGCAGTAGATTAAAATTTCTCAACAGCTTTTACTATCAACTATTGATATTTACAGAGAGCACCTTGTCAGTGATTCCTTAAAAATATATTGAACCCTTTTTATAGTGAACTTTTGTTGCAGCCACACTCATGATGGCTACGGGGAATAGTAGTCGAAACGTCAGTAATTTTATCATAACAGGGAGACACACTCCCAGAAACATACTACTGAAATGGACGCTGGTCGCGAAAGCCCGCGCTTATACGTTTCATCTAATTCAGACTTACAATGAAATTGCCTCGTCGTGAAGTGAATCAACGAGCTAAGATAAAAGGTAATACTTTCTCGATGATTCGGAGTGGTTATGTTACAGATGGTTCCGAACAACAAAGCTCTATTCATAGTTACTCGAACAACTCAGTTGCTAGTCGCAAGGATGTAAGAAAGGTTCCAACTATCACTCCCTCAAGAGCCAGCAACAGAGGTGGTACAGCATTTTTAGTGTCTGACTCCCCACGCGAGAGCCATCCTTTGAAGGTAGAAGTGAAACAACAAATCATTTGTTGCGTAGAGTTTATAGCACTCACCAAGAACCAAGGAACAAAGCAAAGGCTTGCCGTGGTACAGATGGTAGGTGCTGCAAATAAGAAACACGCTCCTTACTCTAAAAGCTCACACTAAGGAAAAAATCGTAGAAATAGCTCTACCTCTTCAGAGAGAAAAGAAAAAGCCTTGAGACTGATTTACTGAGTCAATCGGAAGAAGATGAGACGTCCCCTATGTGTTAACGGACGACGAAAACTTTGAAGATGGGATCTCGGGTGAACAACAAGGATTTGACCAAGCTCACCAAAAGATCATCTCCGCCGTCCTTGCTGCGACGATTGTCCTTCACTACTCTTAAAAAATCCTAGTGTATCTTGCCGTGAGAGGCAAGTGCCCCACTAAAGAACAGGCCGCCGAACTTCAGCCCGCCGGCCTCATACCTACTAAATCAAGCATTCGTACATTACGCAGTCCTCAGCTGTATTTCATAATAATATGCATCCAGCAGCTAAACAGTCAAATCCAGAAACGTCAACTAACGTTCAGGGCTTATTAGGAGTGTAGTTTTCCTGCTCAATAACAAAGAAGGGGAGTGTCATAGGACCGTTGCTATTCACTATATAGATGTATGACCTGGTGGATGACATCTGAAGTTCGCTGAGGCTTTTTACAGATGATGCTGTGGTGTATCGAGAGGTTGCAACAATGAAAAATTGTACTGAAATGCAGGAGGATCTGCAGCGAATTGACGCATAGTGCAGGGAATGGCAATTGAATCTCAATGTAGACAAGTGTAATGTGCTGCGAATACATAGAAAGATAGATCCCTTATCATTTAGCTACAAAATAGCAGGTCAGCAACTGGAAGCAGTTAACTCCATAAATGATCTGGGAGTACGCATAAGGAGTTATTTAAAATGGAATGATCATATAAAGTTGATCGTCGGTGAAGCAGATGCCAGACTGAGATTCATTGGAAGAATCCTAAGGAAATGCAATCCGACAACAAAGGAAGTAGGTTACAGTACGCTTGTTCGCCCACTGCTTGAATACTGCTCAGCAGTGTGGGATCCGCACCAGATAGGGTTGATAGAAGAGATAGAGAAGATCCAACGGAGAGCAGCGCGCTTCGTTACAGGATCATTTAGTAATCGCGAAAGCGTTACGGAGATGATAGATAAACTCCAGTGGAAGACTCTGCTGGAGAGACGCTCAGTAGCTCGGTACGGGCTTTTGTTAAAGTTTAGAGAAAATACATTCACCGAAGAGTCAAGCAGTATGTTGCTCCTTCCTACGTATATCTCGCGAAGAGACCCTGAGGATAAAATCAGAGAGATTAGAGCCCACACAGAAGCATACCGACAATCCTTCTTTCCACGAACAATACGAGACTGGAATAGAAGGGAGAACCGATAGAGGTACTCAGGGTACCCTCCGCCACACACCGTCAGGTAGCTTGCGGAGTATGGATGTAGATGTAGATGTAGAATATCTACAGAGTTCGTAATATTTTAAGATATGATTAATTTTAATTCATGTTGTTGAATTCAGCCGTGAGCTAATTAAAACTGGCCGTTTACCTCAGGAAAGGAGTGGTAAATAGTGCCACCACTGCGTGAAAAGAGCATAGCTGGCCACAAGACCATCAATCCGTTAATCATTAATTAACGAATTTAACTTTTCGAGTAACGGATTTATTTTAAGTTAATTTTTTTAAAGTTAACGAAGTTTGTAACGTCTGTTAACTGTTTTGAGTCCGTTAATATTTAATTTATGACAAAAATAACGGCGCGCCGCCCGTGGAAATCATATTCTGACAAATGAGCGCAATTGGTGTAAACAATCGAGTGCGAGCGAGAATAACTAGCTTGTGACTGACCACTGATGTTTGTTTACTGAGCTGACATTGTGTACTACTCTTTTACAGTGGGTTGACTGTGGAAACTAGATCATGCAATCGGATTCTAGCTCTACAACTGGTGAAAATCCGTAGCCGAATATAAATGATTACGTTGATTTTGTATCCAGATCTGGAGAACAAATACTTTCCGATTGTAAACTGCGTTTGCCTAATAAATCCTCCTTTATATCCTCGATGTCCTACCTAAACGTTCCCAGCCAAAACTTTTTTATCTAAGCGATTCACTTGCTTATTTCACTACGTCCACTACATCAAATTTACTACTGCGAGTTAACGATTAGCTGTTAACTATTAACTTCCGACAAGTCTCCTGTAAGGTAACTCTTTAACATTTAACGAAGTTGACTTTTTTAGTAACTGATTAACGATTAGCGAAGTTAACTTTTTGATTCTTTTTCTCCAGGTGTGAATAAGAGGATGTGAGAGAGGATATGTATTATTGTTTGTCATCCAGTACTGGACCCTCGAGGATAATAAGGTGTAAATTTCAAACGTAACATCGATTCGTGAATGTGCATTATAGAGAATATCATCTTAATGTGGTACATATTTGTAGCGAGGAATATGAAATTAAATTAATGTTGTTGTAGTACAACACAGTGAGTAGAAGAAAAATCGCATTCAAAACATTTAGTAAGCATTTGTTATCGTGTCTCATATGGCATAGCGCATTTAAGTGGAAGTACAATTAGCGTTATTGATGTATCAATCAAATGCTCATAGATACAACGCAACAACAATTTCTTAAGCAGTTACAGTGTCATAGCTTTGGTGTTGCTGAGAGTGGTAGCAGTCTGAAACAGAGAAAAGTCGACACGAAGAGTTCCGAATGGTCTCGAAATTTAATGATCGGTGCTTAGGGGCCACCGGATAACTTATCGCACCCTTAATACACTCCTGGAAATGGAAAAAAGAACACATTGACACCGGTGTGTCAGACCCACCATACTTGCTCCGGACACTGCGAGAGGGCTGTACAAGCAATGATCACACGCACGGCACAGCGGACACACCAGGAACCGCGCACAGCGGACACACCAGGAACCGCGGTGTTGGCCGTCGAATGGCGCTAGCTGCGCAGCATTTGTGCACCGCCGCCGCAGCATTTGTGCACCGCCGCCGTCAGTGTCAGCCGGTTTGCCGTGGCATACGGAGCTCCATCGCAGTCTTTAACACTGGTAGCATGCCGCAACAGCGTGGACGTGAACCGTATGCGCAGTTGACGGACTTTGAGCGAGGGCGTATAGTGGGCATGCGGGAGGCCGGGTGGACGTACCGCCGAATTGCTCAACACGTGGGGCGTGAGGTCTCCACAGTACATCGATGTTGTCGCCAGTGGTCGGCGGAAGGTGCACGTGCCCGTCGACCTGGGACCGGACCGCAGCGACGCACGGATGCACGCCAAGACCGTAGGATCCTACGCAGTGCCGTAGGGGACCGCACCGCCACTTCCCAGCAAATTAGGGACACTGTTGCTCCTGGGGTATCGGCGAGGACCATTCGCAACCATCTCCATGAAGCTGGGCTACGGTCCCGCACACCGTTAGGCCGTCTTCCGCTCACGCCCCAACATCGTGCAGCCCGCCTCCAGTGGTGTCGCGACACGCGTGAATGGAGGGACGAATGGAGACGTGTCGTCTTCAGCGATGAGAGTCGCTTATGCCTTGGTGCCAATGATGGTCGTATGCGTGTTTGGCGCCGTGCAGGTGAGCGCCACAATCAGGACTGCATACGATCGAGGCACACAGGGCCAACACCCGGCATCATGGTGTGGGGAGCGATCTCCTACACTGGCCGTACACCTCTGGTGATCGTCGAGGGGACGCTGAATAGTGTACGGTACATCCAAACCGTCATCGAACCCATCGTTCTACCATTCCTAGACCGGCAAGGGAACTTGCTGTTCCAACAGGACAATGCACGTCCCCATGTATCCCGTGCCACCCAACGTGCTCTAGAAGGTGTAAGTCAACTACCCTGGGCAGCAAGATCTCCGGATCTGTCCCCCATTGAGCATGTTTGGGACTGGATGAAGCGTCGTCTCACGCGGTCTGCACGTCCAGCACGAACGCTGGTCCAACTGAGGCGCCAGGTGGAAATGGCATGGCAAGCCGTTCCACAGGACTACATCCAGCATCTCTACGATCGTCTCCCTGGGAAAATAGCAGCGTGCATTGCTGCGAAAGGTGGATATACACTGTACTAGTGCCGACATTGTGCATGCTCTGTTGCCTGTGTCTATGTGCCTGTGGTTCTGTCAGTGTGATCATGTGATGTATCTGACCCCAGGAATGTGTCAATAAAGTTTCCCCTTCCTGGGACAATGAATTCACGGTGTTCTTATTTCAATTTCCAGGAGTGTATATGTTATTTTAATTATTTCCTATTATTACCGCGCATTACCAATTAAAAATAATAGTCCACTTTTTCTGACTACTGCTGTTTTATTTTTTCAGTCTGAAGTAAAATGATAACGACTGTATAGACCTTGTTGAAAATGTAGCAAATATTATTATTTCTATGAATATTGCAGATCCCACCACCACACCATCAGTATTACTTCTAAGTCTACATGTATCCCACTACACTGTTATCATCTCTGCCTTTATTATGACGTACAACCATAGAAAAGTAGCTGTCTGTTTAGCAGTTTTTCTATCTCAAATTCCTCATGGACACTCAGTGATACCCCGGTCCACAGATTCACTTCCGGATCTATGTCTGTTGCAGACGACGTTGTGAATTAATCTATTATCATGGTGCATTGGATTTTAGACTACAGCCTTGCACGCTTTATATCCCCGCTATCTGTGTGAGGTATAAGTATTATTTTGGTCACTCTGTTAATTCTATTTCTTACGTAAATATCGGTATATATAAGGCACACATAACAAAACCATGCAGCTGAGTAAACTTTGACTGTTGCTACAGTATCTCTGCGCTGCTATACCGCCTCTGCCTGAGAGCACTAAACAAAATTGCACGCTTTCTAAGCTGAGCAGTGTTGATTAGCAGACGTAATTTGAAGAATAGGCCAGGAATTTTTTTAAAGTGTGATATGAAATTGATGGAATTAGAGTATGAAAATTTGGGTCAACTGAAGAACGGAATACAGCCCGTTGGCTTTGACCAATGACATCATATGTTGCTCATAGATATTAGTGTTTCTACTTTCGAGCCATAGATAATAAATCGGTTTTCTGATGTGGATAAGCGCCATCATTGTAAATTGAAATAAATGAATGTGTTTTTAAAAGACAGCGCTAGACATTGTGTAAGATTTTTTTCTTTTGCATTGATTTAAATAATTGGTTCTTTCCAGTTCTTTCGACACTTAATTTCATTCTTAGTGAGTTTGAGATAATCTGGAAGAAAAGCTTTTCATTTAGAAGTATGTTTAGTTTTTCGTTTTAGTTTGTAGTTATGTACATATCTATTCCCAAGAATATGGAAGACTTAAAGCAGACTTTGGGCGTAGATATGATGGCAACCATTCGATTTTTGCAAATGTCAGGTCTTCTTGCTGATTACGTTGAATGTCGTAAGTGCGGCGAACGTATGCGCCTGATAAGTATGTCTGCTCGTCGTACTCACGATTTATTCATACGGAGGTTTAGCAAGGATCGACTACGGCGCTCAATCGGACGAGGAGCATGGTTTGAGAAACCGAAGCTGGTCTTGAGGGATATTATGAAAACGACATACTGTTGGTGTTTGAGATATCCTGTGTCGTTGTGTGCGCATGAATGTTGTGTGTGTGAGCGTACCGTTTTAGAGTTGTATTTGGTGTAGTTTTTAAAGTAGTTCCGGATCGAAGGAAGAAAATGATCGTGAAATTAAATGAACATCATATTGCAGAGGGTTACTTCCGATGGTTTTTCTTCATATAGGGATTTGGGGAGTAGAGGTTTTCAGCATCTTGTCTTCAATCACAATATTGAATTCATATCTTCATCAATTGGAGGTTGTACCAATAGCATAGAAGGTTATTGGTCAGCCATAAAATATGTTGTAGTGAGGGGGCACGACGCGTTTCGACACTACAGAGCCATTTATATGAATATTTATCGAGGCATAGTGCACCCGATACATATTGCCAGTTTTTAAGTGTTTCCTTAAACATGTTGGGCAAATCTGTTTGTTAATTTCAGGTTGGAATGACGGGTGGGGAGTGTAACTTATAATTAAGGAGAAGGGTGGGTTTGGTGGGGATGGTGAAAATATTGATTTGGATTTTTTGGGATTGATCCATCATTCTTTATTTTATTATGTTAGGTAATTTTCTTCTGTGGATATTTTTTATTATTTTTCTTCATTTCGTTGATGGGAATTTTTGTGTTTATATATTTGTATGTATGTGTGCATGTCTGTTTTTTCGTGATGCTGTGTTTCTTGTGTTTGTGGGTGTGTGACTTTTCTTGACATCTTTCAAGGCGAGCTTTAGTTCTTTTGCGGAGGGCTTTGCGTATATTAAGTTTAGTTTTTTATTTTCATGTTGTACTGAATTTGTCTATTTTGATGTATTTCCTTGCCGTATTACATTGTTCTGCGTTAAGTATGTGTTCGTCAGCTGCAGTACTGAATACAAATTTTGCAGTCTTAGCTGTTTTTCTCTTACCTAGTACCTAGTACTGTTTTTTTCGGTTCTATACAAGGACCACTGAAGGCGAAAAAACCGACATACGTAAAATTTGTATCCCATGCTTCAATTGACGTATACACGTCAGCACAAGTACGGGATACTGGTACTAGATAGGCGAAAAGAGCGACATATGTAACACTGAAGTCATTGACCTACATAGGTCACCTGAAGAACAGTATACAAATGTTAAGTATGTCGGTATTTTTCGCCTTCGCTCGCACTGGTATCCTATTCTTCAGTTGACGTATATAAGCTAACTGAAGTACAGGATACTCATGTTACACGTGTTATTTTAGATTCACTGGTCCTAGTATCCTATTCTTCAGTTGACCTATATAGGTCAACTCAAGTATGGGATACAAATATTTTCTGTGTAGGTGTTTGCGCCTTCGCTAGTAATACTATCTACTTAAGAACATAATGCTAGTAGCAGCGGAGTTGAAAGCAACAACACCTGAAAAATTTGTATCCCGTACTTCAGTTGACCTATATAGGTCAGCTGAACAACAAGATACCAATGCTAACAAAAACGAAGAAGTTGATGAACGTTAAATTTGTATCCCGTACTGCAGCGAAGCTATATAGATCGACAGAACTTCGAGATACAACTCATATATATGTCAACTGAGATATTCCGTGATACCGTTGCTTCTATCTCATTTTTCTTTACTTTTACAGAAGTACTAGAACTCAAACAAGTGATTCCCTTAACATTATGTTCGAAATATTACTGGATGTGATGTATGTCAACCATCTGTTTTTTCTCCTAGATTCCTTTTTTTATGAACACTCGTCTTTGCTGTTAAATCTGTCTAATAAATCATCTCTGGCAATTTCTGACGTCAATGGTCAAAGCCGACAGGTTGTATCCCGTTTTCCTAATTTTGTACTTCTTTTTCAATCATTGTAGTAGATTTAAAATTTGTGTGTGTAATCTGCGAGATTTCTGTGCAAATATGTCACGATTGTTGAACGTTTTGTTACGTAGACGGAATGTATTATGGTAGAGGTTCTATGAATACTTTATTTATTGTTGAGAATTTATGTACATTTTAGTATTAAAAACCAGTTTCTTTCTTTCGTTTGGTGATTATAGCAATTTGTTATTCGCATATAGAATTTCATCATGTTTGTCACAACGGATAACAATATGAAATTTCGTCGTAGCGCAAGAGAACAAAGAGTGTTGCGAAATAATGATTCAGTACAGAATGAAACGAACCACTTCGAACAGTTAGCATCAGCCAGTAATTTACACGAGATCGGAGGATATAGTATGGATTTAGAATTACCAACCATTGGCTCAGATGATGTACTTCTCATGGCTTTTTGGACGCTGTTTCAGTAATGTTATATACTGTACAGTGAAGTACAGCATTTGTAAGTCTCACTTCTCTTACTGAAATTGAGATGTTTCTAACATTAATGACATGGCAGGTATCGGGGAACTGAGAGTGATTATCTGCTGGATTCAACATATTCAGAAACAAGAAAGATTTTTTACAGCCTTTGTTCGCCTCAATGATATTCGAAGAATGCTGACAATAAAGAAAAACTGAGTTCGTGAGAAAGATAATATTTTAATTAACAGATAATTATTTTATATTCTTCCAAAACAGGCGTTTTGAGCGCCACCATAAAAGTTATTAACGAATCTCACAATCAGAACAACACTTCAAGCATTTCTTTTTAACATTTAAGGAAAATTTTAAAATTTAACTTGGATGAGTTTTAAAGCGCACGAACATCGAGAAAATCAATATTAATAAAATTTAAGAGTTTCAGAACTCTCTTCGGATATTCAGTGCATCTGTTATTATAATGCTCAACTCTTATATATACAGTGAAAACATTAACAGTAACCGAGCGAGGTGGTGCAGTGGTTAACACACTGGACTCGCATTCGGGAGGACATCCTGATTTTTCCGTGATTTCCCTAAATCGCTCCAGGCAAATGCCCGGATGGTTCCTTTGAAAGGGCGCGACCGACTTCCTTCCCCGTCCTTCCCTAATCTGATGAGACCGATGACCTCGCTGCATGATCCCTCCCCCCCCCCTCCCCCAACAATCCAACCCTTTAACAGTATGGCTAGTACTGAGGCGTTGTCAGTAGGTGACAAGCGTGAGCTTAGCCCACAGTGTTCATCAAAGACAAGGGTATCGTCGGAACTGCCCCTGGGAAGTGTGATAGGACCGCTACTATTCTCTGTATGCATAAATGATCTAACGGACAGGTCGCGCAGCAATCTGCAAATGTTTGCTGATGTTGCTATAATGTATCGGTGACTGCAGTCGTTGAGTGATTGTAGCAGAACAGAAGATGACTTGGACAACGGTTCTAGGTGGTGAGACGAATGACAGATAGGTCAAAATGTAGTAAAATACAAGTCAATGCAGGTGGCTAGAAAAACAAACTCGTAATTCTCGAGTACAGCAGGAATAGTGTGCTACTTCATACTGTCAGGACCATTAAATATCCAGGCGTAGCGTCTGAAAGCCATATGAAAAGGAACGAGCACGTAACGATTGTAGTGGGGAAGGCAAGTGATCGAACACAATTTCTTGAGAGGCTTTTAGGAAAGCTTGGTTTATTTGTAAAGGACACCGCATATGGAACAGTAATGCGATCCATTGTTGACTATCGCTCGAGATCCGGGATCCCCCACCAGATCGGATTAAACGAAGACATCGAAGCAGTTGAGAGGCGAGTTGCTAGATTTGTTACCGGTAGGTAACGCATTACGTAGATGGTTCGGGAACTCAAATGGGAATCAATGGAGAGAAGGCGACGTTCTATTCGGGAACCACTATTGAGAAAATTTATAAAACCGGCATTTGAGGCTGACTCTAGAACGATTCTACAGCCGTCATACTTCGTGAAGTATCCGGACACCCCCGAAATCATAAGTTTTCTATATTATGTGCATTGTGCTGCCACCTACTGCCAGGTACTCCATGTCAGCGACCTCAGTAGTCATTAGACATCGTGAGAGAGCAGAATGGGGCGCTCCGCGGAACTCACGGACTTCGAACGTGGCCACGTGATTGGGTCTCACTTGTAACATACGTGTGTACGCTAGATTTCCACACTCCTAAACATCCCTAGGTTCACTGTTTCCGATGTGATAGTGAAGTGGAAATGTGAAGGGACACGAACAGCACAAAAGCGTACAGGCCGACCTCGTCTGTTGACTGACAGAGACCACCGACAGATGAAGAGATCGTAATGTGTAATAGGCAGACACCTATCCATACCATCACACGAGAATTCCAAACTGCATCTTGATCCACTGCAAGTACTATGATATTTAGGATTGAGATGAGAAAACTTGGTTACGTGGTCGAGTGGCTGCTCATAAGCCACACATCATGCCGGTAAATGCCAAACGGCACCCCGCTTGGTGTAAGAAGAGTAAACAGTGGAAAAACGTTGTGTGGAGTGACGAATCACGGTACACAATTTGACGATCCGATGGCAGCGTGTAGGTATGGCGAATGCCCAGCGAACGTCATCTGCCAACGTGTGTAGTGCCAACAATAAAATTCGGAGGCGATGGTGTTATGATGTGGTCGTGTTTTTCATGGACGGGGCTTGCACGCCTTGTTGTTTTGGGTTGCACTATCACGGCACAGGCCTACATTGATATTTGGATCACCTTGTTGCTTCCCACTGTTGAACAGCAATTCGGGGATGGCGATTGAATCTGGAGCAGCTGTTCATAATGCACGGCCTGTGGGGGAGAGTTAACACGACAGTAACATCCCTGTAATGGGCTGGAATGTTTCGGAACGCCGACTTCGTGCCACGCCTCACCAACCGGCATCGATACCTCTCCTCAGTGCAGCACTCCGTGAAGAATGGGCTGCCATTCCCCAAGAAACCTTCCAGCACCTGATTGAAAGTATGCCTGCGAGAGTGGAAGCAATCATCAAGGCTAAGGGTGGGCCAACACCATATTGGAATCCAGCATTACCGATGGAGGGCACCACGAACTTGTGTCATTTTCAGCGAGGTGCCCGAATATTTTTGATCACATACTGTACATTTCGCCTAAGGAGCACAAAGATAATAATAGAGATATTAGATGATGGTACTGGAAGCAAATAGACAGTTGTTTTCACTCGCTCTACTTACGAGATAATTAAATCACTAATAGCGGTGTAGCGCATCCTCCAACGGCTTTCGGAATATGTATATAGATGTAGATGCAGACGTAGGCTTTATCGTAAATGCTGGCAGCTAGGCATCCACAAACTTAAACAATAGAAATGGGAACCATGTTGACTCTGAAGATGGGACCTCGTGACACGAAGTCGGAGGGAAATAGTAATTCTTCGAATGTCGCAGGAGCGTTTTTCACATTTACGAATCACTCTCCGTAACATCATGAACAACATCTCCGTTCTCGGTGAACAACTCCAGCTATTATGTAGAACTGCAAACAGAAACTCTCACAGAAGAGAGTGTGCATGTCGTTAAATACGCTCAGCGTTCGGCTACAGCGCTACACTGTCGATGGCGGCCTAGCGGCGAATTCATCGCTATGATACGAAGTACAGAGAAGTTTAATGACCGATAGGTTCGATAGTAATACACGCACGGCTCAGTCAATATGTTTCATGTCTACAGAATCGGATTTTGGTTCTTTGGTGATAGCCGTGAGCTGCCGCTCTTTATTGTAAGACCTGCCAGTGTCAGACTACGTCACGATATCGTGTGACGGCAGAGAGGATTCGCAGAGAGATACGCACAAGATGAAATAAATATGATCATCCGTCCTGCAGCCCAAATTCTATAAAACCGAAATCAAATAAGCTTCAGGAAAGAGCTGACAAGTACGACGCAAAGAAGGAACGCAAATTCAATAGGAGCACTAACGCGGTAGGGGTGTGCCGTGGGCTCCCACTTTTCTGGACCCGCCACTGCGGCAATATCCCCAGAACCAGAGTTCTCTCATATCGCGAGGCTTGTGCCTCCCTGGTTTCCCCTGCGCGGATAAAGTTGTCTGAGGCGCATGGCGAAGGACACACGCGAGGAAACCTCTCAGAGATTGCAAAGCACCGACCCCTCGGTGGCTGATATTTCCGTAATTTTTGGTGTCTCCTGTTACGCCATGCCTGTTGAATACCGTAGCGGTTTGGTGCCTTCATCCTCGGTGATCGACAACTATGTCGAGTGCCTTCCCCCTACCCCCCCCCCCCCTCCACCCCACCCCCCCCCCCCCCCGCACTTTCCACATAACCCCCTCCACCGCCGTGAATACTTCACCAGTATTTGTTAAAGACGACTCTTTCTTTTGTTATCCGACGAACAACAAGGGTTGTTCATATTTGCCCCTGTCAGTAGAAACGTGAACGAGACCTACACTGCGTTCTTTTGTGCAGCAACACTGACGTAAACATCACTTATACACTGAGAGAAAAAAATTACGACACCAAGAACGAGTTATGTGACATACGACATAAACAAAAGTAGGTACGCGTATTTCTGACAGATGATGTCCATTCGAATTTTGCGCCAGTAACATGAAAATGGCGCCACTTGCTCCACTATCACGATGCAATTCGGATTTTCTTTAAATACACGCTTTATTGGTCGTGAACGGTAAGTCCAGTTTACACGACGACACTAGGTTGCAGACAACTGCGCTACCAGCCACTGCGCATGCGCGCCGCGCGTTTTGCGCAACTCATCGGTGAAACTAAACACTTTCAGAGTGTTCGAACTTTGGCGACACTAGTTGTATAAGTTTTGAGGTTATGTGTGTCCGCAGAGTATAGACAAACTGAAATATGAAGTGGCGAACGGAGAATAATGTTCGCTTTTTGTATGTATATGCTTTCCATAGGCGTTTGTGGGATTTCAGTAATGCTGATTACAAAAATAAGCAACATATTGTTGCTTCTAAGACCATCACATGCGCTCAGAACACAGATAATTTGACAATATCTGAGCCTCAGGGCAAAATTTATTAAATTAGGAGCACATATACAACTGGATTAAGAAACAGACAAGCAAATGTAGGTCTAAATATGAAAATGCTCTCGTCTACAAGACTAAAATCCCATCGTTCGCGTTTTTTAAGGGATATTGTTGACAGGAGGGAAGACTAAAGAAATCAAGAAGCTGCATTCTTTATTCAAAATTTATCTATTTAAAAAGTGACAGCAGTGCTCCCAACTGACATAAGTTTAAATTTTGAAATATTGCCACTGAACAGATCTATCTTCAAGACAGTACTTTGCTAACCATTGTCTTCTTAATGCGGCCTGCTTCGAATAATTACTGCTGCCAGTATTAATAACCGTTACTGTTAATGTTAGTAATTATTGATGTTAATGAAAAAGCGTCATCAGCAAATAAAGCCGCATCTTATAGCATGCAGAGTGTTCTCGGGTGTAACGGACGCAATGTGATACGTAATTTCAGTTCTGGCGGCAGTGGTTCGTGCATTACAGTATCTTTATTCATTATCGCACAATTAACTCTGTTTAGAAGAAGAGTGAACAGTTCTGGTGACATTCTAAGATAATTAAAAGAACTTCTTGAGTCTTGCATTATAAATTATTTCAGCAAGGATGCTGAGCAACAAGCTTTAACTCTATCACAACTCATGCTACGTGCAGCTGCCAAAACTTTCATTTCAGACACGACTCAGGAATCCACAAAACGACGAAACTGAAGTGTATACTGGTTTCGATGTGTCTACAGTCAAATATTCCACGCAACAAGTGGCACAACCCAATGTCGTCGTGTAAACTAGGCTTTAGTTATCTCTGAGACGGGACGTGGTAAGTTGATGTTAGTTTAGAATGCTTTTAAGGCGGCAAAGGTGCCGTTGTCAATATCTCACTAAGTTTGAACGAAGTTGTGTAATAGGCCTACAGGAAGCTGAATGTACCTTCTGAGATATTGCTGCAAGACTTTGCAGGAATGTACCCACTGAACATGACTGCTGGCATCAGTGGTCACGAGAATGTTCGATCGCAAGAAGGCCTGGCACAACCGAGAGGCAAGACCATCGTGTTCGATGGATGGCTGTGTCGCATCGTGCTGCATCTGTAGCAGCAATTGGAACAGCAGTTGATACCACTGTGACACACAGAACTGTTACAAATGGGTTACTTCCAAGGACAGCTCAGAACTGGACACCCTGTAGCGTGCATTCCACTGACCTCAAATCACATCCTTTAGTGACTTCATTGGTGTCAAGCGAGAGCAACAGGTTCAAGAGATGCTGCAAGTCGTTATCCGTAGTCTGTTAACGGCTTCACTGCTCTGTACACTGTAGAGGAAAGTGCGCATGTAAAAGAAGATGTAGCTGTCATGCGGGATACCAGGAACGGTTTGGACCGTAACCACAACTCAGAAAGTGATGACTTCAGGACACATAGCCGGGTATGATTCACACCCAAATGTAAAAACGTTGTCATTCTTTCAGCGGTATGATAAGTCCTGAATAAAGCCTTTTAACGATCGTGTAAGAGCAGAGCTTCAAGAGTCGTTCAAAAGATTGGGACCACCATACATCGGTGTGACTGATGCGTCACACATTACACGGCCTCAGCTCTACATATGAATGTTTCCGATAAGAAGATACTAGCACAACTAATTTACTGAAGCACTCAATGTAACCACAGTACTGTCTTTCCAATCCGTGTGAATTACAATATTGCACTTGGCCTTTTATAGGATAAATGTTTCTCAGAAGATTGAGGTGCCAAATAACTATAGACACAGTTGCAACAGAAAGCTGAGAAACTGTAAACGACATTTCATTATATTTTTATTTCATTTATTTGCTTCTCTGAGACATGCTCTGTATATTTATATGATAGGTCGTGTCTGTAACATTTTTAAAACTTATTACATGTTTTAGTTGATTTAAGAGTTATGTCTCATCACAATAATAATATTCAATCTTGTCCATTGCGAATGTGAAGTAACAGTTTTTATGCTTTTACAGTAATAACGGGCAGCATTCAACCGCATTTTTGTCCTACATCACCAAGTTGTAAAACGTAGTTCCTGATGTTAATATGCTAAAAAGTCTACCAACAGAATTGCAGTGTTCACAGACAGACAGGAAGAACCAAAATATCCACGGGTGTACTGCCGGTCTACAGTGTCCAACGGGCACAATATTTCGGCGATCATACATATCGCCATCATAGGGTCAACTGACGGACTGAACGCATGTGAACGTGCCGGCACGGAGAATCGTACGCTATGGCTGCTCAGAGGGAACTGGGTTTGGTCGCGGCGGCGGATGATCTAAATACCCTCCGCCCGCGGCTCACTCCCTGCGCCGTCCGCGCCCCGCGCCGCGGTCGCGCGGTGGAACAGATTGCGACGGCGTCTGAGTTGACGTCGGTGTGATGGCTCTGTCCGCCATGGTCGTCACAACTATACGTTTGCTCGATTTTCTCTACCAAATCGCTGGTTGCCAAGCCTTGCTAAGATTATAGCCACAGGCACGCTTTATGAGGTCGTCATTGGTGCGAATTTCGATGGCCTCTCTAACAACGCTGTCCCAGTAACTCGACGTCTGTACCAGAATCATCGTGCTTTCATACTCCATAGCGTGATTTTCCGACAAACAATGTTCAACGAACGCCGACTTGCTCGGATACATCAGCCGAGCGTGCCTCTGGCGTTCACGGCATCGATCCTCGACGGTACGCATCGTCTGACCAATATACGACTTGTGACATTGACACGGAATCTGGTACACGCCGACCTTCCTCAAACCGAGGCCATCTTTGGCGCTCCCCACCAGTGCACGAGTTTTATTCGGAGGACAAAACATAGTTCCGACCCGGTGTTTCTTCAAAATGCGGGCGATTTTCCCCGAGGGTGCGCCTGTATATGGAGTAAATGCAGTGCCTACCTCCTCCCTCGTGATTTCATCCATCTCCACAGGTTGTGCTATAGTGGTTGGGCGGAGAGCACGTTGAGTCTGCGACTCTGAGTACGCCGTCGCAATCTGTTCCACCGCGGGCGGAGGGTATTTAAATCGGCCGCCGCCGTGACCGAACCCAGTTCCCCCTGAGCAGCCATAGCGTACGAGATCTCCGTACCGGCACGTTCACAGGAACTCAGTCCGTCAGATCACCTGATGATGGCGACATATATGATCACCGAAATATTGTGCCCGTTGGACACGGTAGACAGGCAGTACACCCGTGGACATTTTGATTATCAAATACGCCGGGAGAAACTCAAGAATCACAGACAGGAAGAACATTTTCGGATAGACACAAGGACATACAGATGCATTTAGAGTGCGTAATTATGACAACTCAATTATTGTGAATTATTTATACGAAACAGGCCGTCTCCGTAGGGGAATAGAACCAGACTTGGAATGTTGCTCATAGAAAAGAAAGGGAGGAAACTCAAAGAGCTGGAAGAACTGGAGATCGCCGTTCATTAAAAGAAACATGGCAGTATTCTGAATGCACAAGATAATGAGAGCGGAACAAGAATCTTTGTACAATTATTTTAAGTTAGGTAAGTAATTATACATTTGCAGTGCGTCTTTGACAGAATAGCTACAAGCTGAGAAGCTAAACTTTGGATTGTGGCAATCAATAGAACAGCATTACGGTTGAGCAAATAGTTGCGCTCACGCGATAATACTGCGTAACTGTCAGTTCGCAACAACCCCTGAGGCTCTGCAGAAACGTCAGTTTCACTCTCTTCGAGAGCCAACAGCAGATCAGCCGGAAGCGTACTGGTGCAGTATGCGGTTTGAGATGAGACCGTCACCGAGAGAAAACGTCGATTGTAAATTAAGACGAGGACACACACTCCTTTGTGTTTTTATTTCAGTTTCTTTCTGTGAACGCCTCATTTGTGCCAGGTGATTTTTCGCGAGCTAACTTCTACAACCTGATGATAAGAGTATTGTCCCACGAAACGCGTTCTTGTGTGTAAGACAAGAATTATGATTAAATGCTAACCATTCCATTATTACTGTATAGTAAATATAATAATGAGCCAGGTTTTATTCCACAGTCTAGATTTTGGCCTGAGGCAATTTTGAAGGGTTGCAACACATTAAAACACAATGAAAGTACAAGTTACAGAAAAATAGCAGGGCAAACAGTTAAATTAATATTTTATATATAAAAATCATTAGATTTGAGTGTAACACACGTCATCGTCAAAATATGTATTTTTGGTTACATAACCCAATTTTGTCAAAAGTAAATTCGAGAACATTTGTTTACTGGGATAATTTACTGGCAGTTAGCAAGACGTATTCACTTGATATGGTTGCGAAATAAAATAGATGACTAGATCCCAGGTCAAGGTGCCTCTGATATAAACATAAGTGAAACAATTGTCAAAGGCCATCATAAAGGTATCCCACTTTTAACCATGTGGTCTGTGGTATGTCATGGGAACTGATGGTGGTTACATTATCTTTGAAGTGGGCAGAAGATGCCTGTGTTTACATTACATGGCGTGAAGCGCCAACTTCCCAGTGTGCGTGTCAAAACGCTACTTACACAATCGCAATTAAAGATACATAGAAGTACAATCTTGCAAGATAGTTCAATATTTGATGGTATATGAAGTAAGCATTTATACATTGTTATGAATTCAATCATGTTTAAAAATTGGTCGATTATATAAAATAAATAGTCCCAAACACCGCTGGGATTTAAACCCTTTATATAAAAGCGTCAATGATTGTTATAAAAGACCACGCTACAACGATACAAAAATGGGGAACAAGTGAGAGGGAGGCAACATAGTGAATGAGGGAATGGGCCAGAGGTATTAAATAGATAAGGGGTGGAGAGGTATTGATGTGGATGGGATGAAAGATGGCGTAGTCAGATTAAGTAGATGAACTGAGGGGGAGGGGGAATGTAAGGGGGAACAGTCAATATGCACAATGTTTACAGTGTTACCCATATGATCTATACTGCAATCTTTTTTACATAGGTGTTTAAAAGGAATAGTAAGCCTCTTACTTAAATGAAGGTTAACAGCTATAGTAAGTGTTTTAAATATTAAAAACTTACAATGTTTATGTCGGTTCTTCATTA
Organism: Schistocerca gregaria; assembly: GCF_023897955.1. Taxonomy (NCBI): domain Eukaryota; kingdom Metazoa; phylum Arthropoda; class Insecta; order Orthoptera; family Acrididae; genus Schistocerca; species Schistocerca gregaria. The sequence goes on along the minus strand of NC_064923.1, from coordinate 133,313,169 downwards.
AAAATTCAGAAATGTAATACATAACACCAGTTGTTCCATTAATTTAAATTGTATTAAAGTATAAAGAACAATCTTGATTTTATAGGTAAAGCATAAAAAATTGTCACTAGCCGAAATCACCACTTCTAATAAGAGCTAACAACTAACTTGCCTTTCAAAGTGAAATTTATACACAACAAAATGGACTAACTATGGGCAGTTGTATAGTAGGAATTCTTGCTGTCGTTTTTATAAACTGCTTGGAACAATAACTTTTTAGTGAATAGAAATAGTCAACTAGCAAAATTTGCTGTTACAAATCTCTCTCTCAGTTCTCATATTTGATGGCACTGTAAGTGAAATAAACACACTGCCGAACCATCTAAATAGCCTCCACCCATTTACAAAAGAGATTGAAGAACAAGAAACAATAATCTTCCTAGACTTGAAAATTACTAATAACAACAACAAAGTACCCTCAGTGTCTACAGGAAACCAACAACCATGCATTGTATAATTAATAATAATTGCAATCATCCAGTGAATCACAAAAAACTTATTTTAATTCTATGGCATATTGGCTGGTGAACCTCCCTTAGCAGAATGATGAAGTTGAGGAAGAGCTACAGATCCTACAACATAGCTGAAATTGAAGGTGACACTTGTTCAGGACGTCCTTAGACGAATTTGTGCGTGCTATTGGAAGTGTGACTGTCCGAGAGAATGCAGAAGAATATCACAATTCAGTTGTATCATGTCATAAAATCCTGCCACTGCATCTTGGAATGCACCGTGCTGCGGCAATGTTCGTCCCACTGCTCATGAGTCAAGACCAGAAAGACCTTCACCTCGCAGTCTGTGAAGAGCTTTTGTGTCGCGCAAATGAGAACGAGGTGTTCCTTAAGAGATTCATAACTGGTAATGAAACGTCAGTCTACGGTTATAATCTCGAGTCCAAGGTTGCATCCTCACCATAGGTCGGGAAAGGCTCTCCAAAAAATCTAGTCAGGTCAGGTCGAATGCCGAAGTCTTACTGATAGTTTTCTTGACTTTGAAGGATTAGTTGCCGGCCGCGGTGGTCTCGCGGTTCTAGGCGCGCAGTCCGGAACCGCGCGACTGCTACGGTCGCAGGTTCGAATCCTGCCTCGGGCATGGATGTGTGTGATGTCCTTAGGTTAGTTAGGTTTAAGTAGTTCTAAGTTCTAGGGGACTAATGACCACAGCAGTTGAGTCCCATAGTGCTCAAGCCATTTGAACCTTTGAAGGATTAGTTCATCATGAATTCGTGCCACAGGGACAAACGGTTAATCAATGGTACTATCTGGCCGTGTTTCGACACCTGCGAGAAAATGTGAGAAGGAAACATCCTGAAACGTGGTGGTTTACTTCATAGCTTTTGCATCACGATAACGCACCTGCACATTCATCCCTGTTGGAGCGTGACTATTGCACAAAAAACGAAATCACTGAGCTGCCTTATCCTCCTTACTCTCAAGACCTGGCCCTGGCGTACTTTTTTTTGTTTCGAGACTTGAAAGTCCCGTTGAAAGGACGAAGATTTGCAACGATAGTCGAGATAAAAGAAAATTCGTAGACGGCACTTCGCGCTATCCAGATAGATGGGTACCAAGACTGATTCAGGAAATAAAAGCAACGTTGGGAGCGGTGTATCAATTGTGAAGGAGAATATTTCGTAGAAGACTATGGACAATAAGTAAAAGGTAAACCTAGAAAAATTTTGTGAACGAAGTTCAGGAATTTTTTGAACGGACCTCGCATTTTCTCTCAGTTGCCGAAAACATGGAAAGCGCATGCTGCAAGATCTCGAATACATGGCGGATGCGTCCAAACATCCTATCTAAATGTTGAAACAGCATCTGCATTATGGACGCTGTGTGGAGGTGTTAAATTTGGTGCAGGAGAATAATGTTTTTGCTTAACTTTCAAGGCTCTTGTTCGTTTTGGCGTTCCAGAGCGATTGCCAGTGTTCCAAAATGCGAATGGGCACCAATCGCTGTGCTGTTTTCCATCACCTCTGTGTACACAACTCCTTCACAGACCAAGAAAACAGACGCCAATACCTATTCCGCTGATGGCGCGACTTTGCATTTCTTCCACGGATGCGAGGAGATATATGTCCATTCCATAGACGCTCCCTATGTTGCAAGTGAAATGATGGACGCGTGTGTCAATTCCCCTGATGATACGACTTAGGAAATCATTCCTCCACAGAGTAACGCTCGAGGAAGTCTAGGGACAGCTGTACAGGTGAGAGTGCTCGCGGAAACCAGCGATAGCACAGTTTCCGGTACTGCAGACGGCCTCGGACGATGGACTGAGCACTGCCAAATCAAGTGCGGGTGTGCTGAGCAATGTCCTCCATATAGTGAGTCTGCGACTGCTGCGAATTACATCTTTGACTGTCTGCACATTATCGTATATAGTCGACGTCTTTGGCCCTGCTTCTCGATCAGCATCACTCACGTCTATGCGACCTTGATCAAATTGTTGGCACCATAACGCTAGTGCTGAACCGATATTGCATGTGGTCGATGCTGCCATACTTTCATTAGACTTTCAGCCCACAAGAACTGTACTGTACCGCGTACTTCAATTATGGACTACGTTTCACGATGCCGCGCCGTTCCCGTCGCACACTGTTATGAACCTCTCACAGCAGAACTCTGTCTGCAAGAAGCTGGGGACATGGACTCTGTTGACGGTGCGTCACTCTTGCACAACCGTATGACCGCGGGACGACAAGTGTGCATATATGGGGTTTGTATGTTTTCGGACCTGTCCGAAAGAACACACACATTATGTAATCCAGCGACCATACAGATAAGAGGGTGTCTGAGAAGTAGGGACGGATATTAAGATGCCATAGACCATACAAAACGTATGGAAAATGTAAAGTTTTGTTAAATATATTAAGTCAGTTCTCCCACTTACGTATGAAACAGTACAGGCTCTATATGACCAACCAAGGCCACGCGGCAGCGACGAATGCTTTCATAGAAGTTCACGATGAATCGTTCACAAACATTCGGTGGGATGTCGTTAATAACCACTTTAAGTTCATTCATCAGTTGGTGTATTGTTCTTGGTTTGTTCACATATACTTTCGACTTCACAAACACCAACAAAAAAAATGTCAAAGGGTGTAAAATCGGATGACCTGGCAGGCCATTCCTGGTTCCTACGTGAAAAGATAATTTTTCGAGGAAACTTCATTCAACAGGGCAGTCGTTTCACTGGATGTGTCATATGTCACACAATGTTGTCGATCTCAAAAATCCTCATTTTCATCAATAAGAGAGATAAACCAATCAGAAGGCATGTTTCGGTAGCGGTCGCCGTTTACAGTGACTGCAGCTCCTTCAACATTTTCAAAAACTTACGAGCCGATCACTTCTTCTGCACAGAACCTACACCACACAGTCGTGCGTTGTGGGTCCATCTCGTGTTCCACAGTCACTCGCAGATTTTCGTTACCCTAAATTCTGCAGTTCTCCTTATTGATTGATAAGGAACTACACTTCATCCGAGAAAATTCTTCTCTTTTTGTGAAGTTGTCGTTGCCTTCTTGTCGAGCTAAGACCCATTGCGCAAATCGATGTCTCTTTCCATGATATGCAGCATTCAACTCGTGGGTAAGTTTTTAATCTTGTATGCATGCATTTTCAAATCTTTTGAACTCGTGAACCTGTTTCCTAGGGGCTTACGGTAACTGGAATTCGATAGTAGGAAAAGGAAGAGAAGGAAACGTTGTAGGTGAATATGGAATGGGGGTAAAGAATGAAAGAGGAAGCCGCCTGGTAGAATTTTGCACAGAGCATAACTTAATCACAGCTAACACTTGGTTCAAGAACCATAAAAGAAGGTTGTATACATGGAAGAAGCCTGGAGATACTGGCAGGTTTCAGATAGATTATATAATGGTGAGACAGAGATATAAGAACCAGGTTTTAAATTGTAAGACATTTCCAGGGACAGATGTGGACTCTGACCACAATCTATTGGTTATGAACTGTAGATTAAAACTAAAGAAACTGCAAAAAGGTGTGATTTTAAAGAGATGGGACCTGGATAAACCGACAGAACCAGAGGTTGTAGAGTTTCAGGGAGAGCATTAGGCAACGCTTGACAAGAACAGGGGAAAGAAATTCAGTAGAAGAAGAATGGGTAGCTTTGAAAGATGAAATAGTGAAGGCAGCCGAGGATCAAGCAGGTAAAAAGACGAGAGCTAATACAAATCCTTGGGTAACAGAAGAGATACTGAATTAAATTGATGAAAGGAGAAAATACAAAAATGCAGTAAATGAAGCAGGCAAAGGGCATACAAACGTCTCAAAAATGAGATCGTCAGGAAGCACAAAAAGGCTAAGCAGGGATGGCTAGAGGACAAATGTAAGGATGTAGAGGCTTATCTCCCCAGGGGTAAGATAGATACTGCCTTCAGGAAAAGTAAAGAGACCTTTGGAGAAAAGAGAACCACTTGTATTGTAAGTCAGCTGTTTAGGTTTTTTTATTGGTAACGCCGCCGCCACGTAGCGCTCTATATGAAAATCACTGGCTGTGCCATGTGCAGTCTGTGCCTAGTTTGCATTGTTGTCTGCCACTGTAGTGTTGGGCAGCGGCAGCTGGATGCTGACAGCGCGTAGCATTGCGCAGTTGGAGGTGAGCCGCCAGCAGTGGTGGACGTGGGTAGAGAGATGGCGGAGTTTTGAAATTTGTAAGAATTGGTGTCACGAACTGATATATATATTATGACTATTAAGGTAAATACATTGTTTGTTCTGTATTAAAATCTTTCATTTGCTAACTATGCCTATCAGTAGTTAGTGCCTTCAGTAGTTTGAATCTTTTATTTAGCTGGCAGTAGTGGTGCTCGCTGTATTGCAGTAGCTTGAGTAACGAAGATTTTTGTGAGGTAAGTGATTTGTGAAACGTATTGGTTAATGTTAGTCAGGGCCTTTCTTTCGTAGGGATTTTTTGAAGTCAGATTGCGTTGCGCTAAAAATATTGTGTGTCAGTTTAAGCACAGTCGTGTATAAATTTTTCAAAGGGGACGTTTCATATGTCGACCCTTAGCCGAGGATACCTCACTGGAATCTTCTGATTTTTTCTTGTAGTTTGTGTAATTAGTGTAGATTTTGTTTATTGCTAGCGGGTAATTGTAGAGAGAATCTCCTTTGTAGTTGCAGTCTTTCATTGTTGTACAGTAAAACAGGTGTGGCACGCATGTAAATTTGCACCAAGTACTTCGCAGCTGCGCTTGCAATTAACTAGTTATTATTTTCAATGCTATGTTAATGTGTTTTCTTATTTTGCTCTTCAAATTGTGCTTTTCTGTGTTGTCGTGTGAAATATTGTGACAATAATGGCGTGTGAAAAACGTACTAGTAGGCTCCAAAGTAAACTGAGAAATGACAGTGAAGACGAAATCAGTGTGTTAGCGCCACCATGTAATGAATTAACTAATGTTCAAAGTAGTAATTTGGTAGTTGTACATAGGGAAATGGAGTGGGCTGCAAACAATGGTTTACACAGTGAAACAATTAGTGAACAGGGAAGTATTATCGATCGATCGGTTGGCAACAACTCGCCTCAGGATTCCGAGATGACACGACACATTCTTGCAAATACTGTAGATTCAGGTTATGGGTCCTCACCATTTTCTCAAATGAGTCAAGACACATTTTCTGCCTGTCAAAATGTAAATGTTGCCGGTGAAAATGCACTGCCAAAAAGCATAGAAAAACAGATTCCAGACACTAATACATTATTATTGCAATTAATGCAACAAATGGAACAAAATCAGAGACAAACAGAGCAAAAGCTTCAAAAGTTAGACACAATGTAAGAAAATCAGAGACAAACACAGCAACAGTTGGACACAATGGAACATAATCTTCGGAAGTTAGACACCACACTTGAACAAACACGTGAAGATTTAACTACTGAGTTACATAACATTGAATCGAAATGTCAAAAAATCTGTAATGACGTAAAAACACAAATTTGTGAGCATTTTCAACCTATTTTTTCGCGGCATGAAAACGCATTACAGAATCACGAAGCAGCCATAAAAGAATTGCAAACTATTGTTCGTGAAAATCACGACACCTTGCAAGCTAAAATGGACTCAGTTGCATCCACCGATTCGGTTACGCAAATTGCAAGAACTCAGGAAAACTTAAAGGACACAGTAGATTCGATTTCAACACAAATGGACACTCTGAAACTTGGTTCAGAAAAACACACTGAGGAAATGTGTTCACTATCGGAGAAAGTAGCCGAACTTTCAGATCAGTTCACTAATTTATCTGCAAAGGTAGATGATGATCTGAATGACACGAGACCTGTAGCCATCACTGACACAGAAGAGTATGAACAAATTAAGAAATTCAAACAAAATCAGAATCAAATTAATACCCAATACAAAAGAGAAATCCGGAAAGTACAAAGTCAGTTGACGCAGGTAATACAAAAATTACATATTTCAGAGGACACTCGCGCTCCAACACGGGAAGAGGAACTTAGAAATACGGAACAGCCACAAAATAATAACACAGGGCACTTCGGAAATTATGAAAGAAATTGGCAAGGTATACCGAATTTTGAGATGGAACCGCCGAAACGACGTAACAATGACCGACATGCGACTCGCCGACATGATGATTTTGACTATAAGCTGTTCATTACTACACGTAAATTCAAAACATTTAAGAATTCTGGCAACGACATTCATCCACAAGCGTGGCTTCATCAATTCTCTCGTTTTCCTCCCAAATGGTCATTAGAACACAGATTAGAATTTATGTGTGGCTACTTGGAGAATGAACCAGCTGTAAGAATGCGATCGGTCATTCACGATTGTCACAGTGAAGGAGAATTTTATCATGCTTTCCTCTCAGCATATTGGTCTCAAGTTACACAAGACAGAGTAAAACATAGCATAATGATGATGAAACACTTTGAACAATCTGAATTTTCCAGTCTTGTCAAATATTTTGAAGACATGTTGCATAAGAACCAATATCTTTCAAACCCATATAGCCCTTCAGAACTCATCCGAATTTGCATAATGAAACTGCCTGAACATTTAAGGAATATTATTTTGGCAGGGCGTTGCAAAGACGACACTGAAGCTTTTCAGGGACTCTTACAAGAATTAGAAATTGACACAGACAGCCGCGGGATACGAAAACAGGAAAACAATCTCTACAGGTCACATCTGTCGCAATTCCGCGATGAAAGAAGCAACAACTGGACACGACAACGCTATTCTCACAACACAAATCGTGACCAAAATAGATACCACCCATATGACAACCACTGGCAGAGTAATAGTTACAGAGAAAGATCGCACTTCCGTAGTAATGAATATTACACAGACAATCATAGAAACAGACAATATGGCAACCAGAACTATTATTATCACGGGAGACAGAATAATTTCAGACGCAAGGGTCCACCGCGCAGTGATAATTCCGGGACAAATTCTTCACCACTTAACCGACAAGAAAGAAACTACAGGAACTACCGACATGACGACAGACGATATAATCATAACGACAGACCTGAATTGCAGCAGAACTGGCGGGATTCAAACAGAGAAGGGCCCTCTCGACAAGGTGAATTTGTAGCAGTTAGGTCTCCTAATCCTAATAACGACGCGCGCCAACAAAGAAACAGACAATTACTCGCACCGGCAGGTAGCCACGTGCGCCGGCTGGCTCAGTGAACATAAGCTAACCTTGAGAAAAATTCCAGTGTTCCTTACGACGTAACCACATGATAATTGCGTTGAAACAAACTCTGCGTACTAGGAAGAGTAAAGGTTACACCACATTTCACATTTGAAACCGTTTATTGAAAGATAATCTGCTTTTTAACTTTGTCTTTGCCATATAACTTTTCACTTTACATTACTAGTATGCTTTGTCAGACTTATAATCTGTTAACATGAAACAATGTTTGAAGTTAAATATCCAATCAAGAACCAAAAGAACTTATTTAAACAGAAATTACGAATGCGTTGTTATAGTGAACACGACACAGTGTTATTGTGTGTGTACATTCTTGCTTGTTAGTTGCACGATTACGTAACGACTATAAGGCTGACATACTTAGAACAGTTACAAGTACTGCTAATGAGATTTTAATGCAACATTTTGGTTTACTTGAAAATAAATTCTGGATTTAAAGTACTTTCTGTGAGATACCAGATGACTCAATGGTTAGTTTATGTGACAGCTACACGATTTTATCACGACGCTACTAATGAGTGACAATTTACAATGTTGCTTTTGCACTGTATCTGTTTTATATCTGCACAGTTTTTCTGTATTATTCTGGAAAGTAAAACATGTTTTAGTAGTAACTTTGTGGTATAGCTACAATGAGACAGCCTTTTCTGTAGCACAACAATACGTTACAGTACAGTACTTACTTCATCACGGCAATAAGCGTAGTAACTACAATATCTATACGCAAAGCATTTCACTTTTGTTTATCATGAGGTAAGTACATTGACTTCTGTAGAACTTAGCTTTCGGAGGACGATAACTACGACACTTCCACAGAAATTATCTTACAATAAGACGCACAGTTTATCGCTACAGTACACGTATTTGAGTGATTAATTTTGTACTTAAAACATTTATTTTTAAAGATATTTGAAGTACAATGGTACAAAGGTTTTCTGTGATACATTTCATTCCATTGCTGTAATCTGTAACACCTCAGGATGTAATTAGATTAATCCTCAGGGGGGTACACGTCTACTTTGTGTACCATGTGTTTGGCAAGCACAAGGAGCCCTAGCTAATATGGTATTTGCTTATACAACTTTACACATCGGTACCATATTTCTCTAACACATAAATTACACAGCTATCTGGTTATTTAACTGAGAGAGACAAACATTTATTTTACTACATCAGTGAACAGATGTTTACGTAATTGCACCGTTGGATAACTTCACACTTATGAAATTGTATTTTGTCTGTACTTTGTGAACAGTTCATATTTTTTCGGAACCATTGTGATACTATGAGAGCTTTGAATGATGTATTTGGTACGGGATCATGATTTTTAAAGTACGTTTAAGGCAGATGACACTTTTGACATGACCAGAGAATTTTTTTTTAGATTTTGGAATTATTGGAGGATGCTACGACGATTTTGAGAGTTGACTGAGGTGTTACGATGTTATTATTACGATGACTATGTGTATTATGCTGTTGAGGTATGTTTATCACCAATAAGCTGATGCTATATGAGGAATTTGATTATGCTACGTATTTATTATGATGAAATATTGAAGAAGTGTCCACGAATATGTATATGTGTAATAAAGCAAGGAATAATGAGTAGTGGTTAGCGACTCTGATTTGTGAAAAAGGATGTTGGAAAGCGAGAATCGTACTTTAAGAGTTGTGAAATGTGTGTATATGCGTGAATGTATCACTATGTTGGCGAAAATTTTTTGGACACTATTGTATTTAAATGATTTTATTTCTACAGATTTGTAACGCAAATTCTTAACCTGTGAATTTTTTTTTATATGAGACTGCCACTGTAGCGGAAACTGGTGTCGTAAATATTTCGATAAGACAGTTAAGTGACCACCTGCACGTAATGTGTCGTGGGCATCACCTGACAAAAGAAAGTCATTAGTGTGTGCCTTTCAGAGGCACAGGTAAAAAAAAAGGGAGGCCATTATCCTCGCTATTGACATTCCTTTGTAGAAAGCACCACAAATACGACACGCTCATTACTGAGAAAGATACTTACATCTGACACCTGATTATAACAAACGTCTTTCTACGAGAGTTGAGAGAATTCTACTAACTTATGAAATGTCACATGACTATTGAATGATATTTTTATGTTTTGTCGATAGTTGCTTATTTCATTTGATATCTGTTTTCCAGCTGTGTTGCAGCATTGGTTTTATAAAATTAAATGCATTTGCTAATGTGAACACTTTCTGTCGACAGATCTATTAAATAATTATTTTATGATCCACATTCTTCGGAAAAGGAGCTCTTGGAATGGAAAGAGCAATAAGAAGCGACTAATAACAGTAACTGTATATATAATTTTCTTTTCAAGTACTTGGTAATTTGTTGTAGCATTAGTTTTTGTGGTGCACCACTTTAACTGCATAGACATTAAGATGTGAATAGACATTGTCCTTATCTGCATTGTTGTCTTTAGTGTAATATTTTTTCTGTTTGACCTTTGTCATGTTTAGGTATAAGTTATAGCATTTGCTGCGGCTGTTTGCCATTCATAGTGCTACTGAATGTCACTTTGTATTACTAGGTTAAGCCAATATTATTACTGATTTATTTTTCTTGTTTGCTGCGAATTGCCTTATATTAGTTGTAATATTGCTGCCTTTTTTTGCCAATTTCCATTTTTTTTCATTGCTGTTTGTATTAATTGTTTTGATCTGCTGCATTGCCTCGTCCCTTAGTTAAGCATCTGAGCTCAGTAGATTTAAGTTAGCTTAAGAGGGGGTATCCTATATAAGGGAATGAGTTGCGATGAATTTGAAGAAATGCACTGAGAGGTTATATGAGAAAAGTACAGAAAGCAGGTATAGATAGGACTTTTTGGAAATAATGAAGAACGAAGGGAGATCTTCGAGAAGTAAAGAAAGTTTTGTTTGCAAAATACTGCAGTAAAACAAACCCTGCCCTTTCTTTGTGTTATCCCACTGTGTGTTTGTGTACCCTTGTGTATTTGTTTTCTTCCTGTCTCTGTGTACTGTTTCATAGAATTTTTTCTCTTATAATACTAAGCTACATTCACTATGATGAGGAATACTGTTATCCTCATATATAATTTGCATTAATAACATGTTATTTACTTTGTAAAGTTGTTTACACATTATTTATTCTGTTTTGTTCTAATGCTCATGTGTGAAGTTGATGTTTCAAAAGTTATTCTGATCTTTTATGTATGTACTTATAATTTTTGTAATACTGATGTATTTGCTATTTCGATTCTTTTGTAAAGCCTGTACTACTGCAAATGTTATCTGTATTGTTATGTTCTTTAAAGATATATTTTGTACCTTTGTTATTGTATTCTTATGTTATAAAATTGTAATTGACACCAGTTCATCAAATTAAGTAACTTGTAAATTACATTTCACTGCACACGTTTCTGTTGGTCATAGTATATGAACAATATGTGAGAAGTAGGGACTGATAGTGTTTGCACGTGTGTTAATAACTCAGTAAGGAACTGGATAACAGCATTGCTGGTTTTAAGGACATTTCAAAAACAATTTTTCTGAGTGCACAAGTGGTGGTTATGGACTTGTTATATTATCCGCAAGACTCTTCAATGGTGATTGTGCGCCTGCACAGTCAAACAGATGGCTGCTGGCCATCTCTACAAGGACTACAGTGGGTCTACACCTTTGATAACCCACCAATACCATTATTTCTACAATGACTGCAATGGGTCTGCGCCTCTGGTGGCCCACCAATAGTAATCTCTACCAGGACTACAGTGGGTCTGCTCTGTGATGACCTACCTTCCAATATTCTTCAAAACTTCGACTGACTCTGCTGTGGGTTTGCTCTGTTGTGGCCCATTACCTGTCTGCATGTCAAGAGTCAGCACTGTCTTTCCGTTGGAAGGACAACACTACTTCTTCAAGACTGCATGGAAATCCACTACTTCCGTGTGCATTTTCTTTTATTGCTCAGTCTTTGAGAAAAACACTACTATTTTACTGTGATGAATGATCAGGACTGTCTATATGGACTGTGAGAAAATTTTAGCTTTTGACCAACATTGTATCAATAAGTGTGTGCATTCGATTTCTTTGCTGTTGTAATCATAATTATGAAAAAAAATTTTTTCAAATCTGTATTGGCCACTGCCCAAAACTATTTGTAAATTTTTGTGTGGGGAGCATGGGGGCTATGTAAGTCAGCTGTTTAGGTTTTTTTATTGGTAACGCCGCCGCCACGTAGCGCTCTGTATGAAAATCACTGGCTGTGCCGTGTGCAGTCTGTGCCTAGTTTGCATTGTTGTCTGCCACTGTAGTGTTGGGCAGCGGCAGCTGGATGCTTACAGCGCGTAGCGTTGCGCAGTTGGAGGTGAGCCGCCAGCAGTGGTGGACGTGGGTAGAGAGATGGCGGAGTTCTGAAATTTGTAAGAATTGGTGTCACGAACTGATATATATATATATCATGACTATTAAGGTCAATACATTGTTTGTTCTGTATTAAAATCTTTCATTTGCTAACTATGCCTATCAGTAGTTAGTGCCTTCAGTAGTTTGAATCTTTTTTTTTAGCTGGCAGTAGTGGTGCTCGCTGTATTGCAGTAGCTTGAGTAACGAAGATTTTTGTGAGGTAAGTGATTTGTGAAACGTATAGGTTAATGTTAATCAGGGCCATTCTTTCGTAGGGCTTTTTGGAAGTCAGATTGCGTTGCGCTAAAAATATTGTGTGTCAGCTTAAGCACAGTCGTGTATAAATTGTTCTAAGGGGACGTTGCAGTATGAATATCAAGAGCTCAGATGGAAACCCAGTTCTAAGCGTAGAAGGGAAAGCAGAAAGGTGGAAGTAATATATAGGGGGTCTATGCAAGGACGATGTTGTTGAGGAAAATGTTACGGAAATGGAAGAGGATGTAGATGAAGATCAAATGGGAGATATGATACTGCGTGAAGAGTTTGACAGAGCACTGAAAGACTTGAGTCGAAGCAAGGTCCCAGGAGTATAAAACATTCCATTAGAACTACTGATAGCCTTGGGAGAGCCAGTCCTGACAAAACTCTACTATCTGGTGATCAAGATGTATAAGATAGGCGAAATACCCTCAGACTCCAAGAAGAATATAATAATTCCAATCCCAAAGAATTAAATCAGGTTATACTGAGGGTATTAGATTAGGAAATGAGACGCTTGAAGTAGTAAAAGAGTATTGCTACACTCCTGGAAATGGAAAAAAGAACACATTGACACCGGTGTGTCAGACCCACCATACTTGCTCCGGACACTGCGAGAGGGCTGTACAAGCAATGATAACACGCACGGCACAGCGGACACACCAGGAACCGCGGTGTTGGCCGTCGAATGGCGCTAGCTGCGCAGCATTTGTGCTCCATCGCAGTCTTTAACACTGGTAGCATGCCGCGACAGCGTGGATGTGAACCGTATGTGCAGTTGACGGACTTTGAGCGAGGGCGTATAACGGGCGTGCGGGAGGCCAGGTGGACGTATCGCCGAATTGCTCAACACGTGGGGCTTGAGGTCTCCACAGTACATCGATGTTGTCGCCAGTGGTCGGCGGAAGGTGCACGTGCCCGTCGACCTGGGACCTGACCGCAGCGACGCACGGATGCACGCCAAGACCGTAGGATCCTACGCAGTGCCGTAGGGGACCGCACCGCCACTTCCCAGCAAATTAGGGACACTGTTGCTCCTGGGGTATCGGCGAGGACCATTCGCAACCGTCTCCATGAAGCTGGGCTACGGTCCCGCACACCGTTACGCCATCTTCCGCTCACGCCCCAACATCGTGCAGCCCGCCTCCAGTGGTGACGCGACAGGCGTGAATGGAGGGACGAATGGAGACGTGTCGTCTTCAGCGATGAGAGTCGCTTCTGCCTTGGTGCCAATGATGGTCGTATGCGTGTTTGGCGCCGTGCAGGTGAGCGCCACAATCAGGACTGCATACAACCGAGGCTCACAGGGCCAACACCCGGCATCATGGTGTGGGGAGCGATCTCCTACACTGGCCGTACACCTCTGGTGATTGTCGAGGGGACACTGAATAGTGCACGGTACATCCAAGGCGTCATCGAACCCATCGTTCTACCATTCCTAGACCAGCAAGGGAACTTGCTGTTCCAACAGGACAATGCACGTCCACATGTATCCCATGCCACCCAACGTGCTCTAGAAGGTGTAAGTCAACTACCCTGGCCAGCAAGATCTCCGGATCTGTCCCCCATTGAGCATGTTTGGGACGGGATGAAGCCTCGTCTCACGCGGTGTGCACGTCCAGCACGAACTCTGGTCAACTGAGGCGCCAGGTGGAAATGGCATGGCAAGCCGTTCCACAGGACTACATCCAGCATCTCTACGATCGTCTCCATGGGAGAATAGCAGCCTGCATTGCTGCGAAAGGTGGATATACACTGTACTAGTGCCGACATTGTGCATGCTCTGTTGCCTGTGTCTATGTGCCTGTGGTTCTGTCAGTGTGATCATGTGATGTATCTGACCCCAGGAATGTGTCAATAAAGTTTCCCCTTCCTGGGACAATGAATTCACGGTGTTGTTATTTCAATTTCCAGGAGTGTATTTGGGGAGCAAAATAACTGATGCTGGTTGAAGTAGAGAGGATATACAATGTAGACTGGCAATGGCAAGGAAAGAGTTTCTGAAGAAGAGAAATTTTTTCAAATGGTTCAAATGGCTCTGAGCACTATGCGACTTAACTTCTGAGGTCATCAGTCGCCTAGTACTTAGAACTAATTGAACCTAACTAACTTAAGGACATCACACATATTCATGTCCAAGGTAGGATTCGAAACTGTTGCCGTAGCGGTCGCCCGGTTCCAGACTGTAGCGCCTAGAACCGCACGCCCTCTCCGGCCGGCAGAAATATGTTAACATTGAGTACAGATTTAAGTGTCGGAAGTCTTTTCTGAAAGTATTTGTATGGAGTGTAGCCATGTATGGAAGTGAAACATAGACGATAAATAGTTTGGACAAAAATAGAACAGAAGCTTTCGAAATGTGGTGCTACAGAAGGATGCTGAAGATTATATGGGTAGATCACATAACTAATGAGAAGGTACTGAATAGAATTGGGGAGAAGAGAAATTTGTGGCACAACTTGACTAGAAGAAGTGATCGATTGGTAGGACATATTCTGAGGCATCAAGGGACCATCAGTTTAGTATTGGATGGCAGCGCGGAGGGTAAAAATCGTAGAGGGAGACCAAGAGATGAATACACTAAACAGTTTCAGAGGGATGTAGGTTGCAGTAGGTACTGGGAGATGAAGAAGCTGCGCAGGATAGAGTAGCATAGGGAGCTGCATCAAACCAGTCTCCGGACTGAAGACCACATCAACAACAACGATAACATTGGCACACTCGACAGAAATTTTTTCTTTCGTTCGAACAGAACGTGTGGTCTCAAACTTCTGGATCAACTTCCGAACTGATGATTCGGTTGGAGCAGCATTACGTGTCGGTATCACACATAATTTACAAACGGTTGCCGCGGAACTTCCACTGTTTTTGTTATAACTTTTTATCACTTGGACACGTTGCTCAGTTGCCATCTGCTCCTTGACGAAAATAAACATCACATGACAATGTTCACCACATAGGAGCTACCAAGATACGCATGGCAAGGATCGCAGCTAACAAACAGGAAGAAACCACGTCTTCCAACCGTCATATGACAAATGGCACAAAATTCAAATTCGTCCTTACTCTCCGGACACCCATTACAATACAAATATTTTCAATTCCGTTAGCCACATTTTGGTGTTGATATGAATCAATGGTAACAGGTGAAAATATGTGCCAAATCGAGACACTGCCACCTTACGCGAGCTGTTGCCTCAACCGCCTCGCCCATCTGAGCACTCTTTAATCATTTTTTTGTTTATACATCACACGAATTCAGCGTTCCAAAACATCCCAAAGGTGTTCTATAGGATTCAGGTCCGGATTCTGGGCAGGCCAGTTCATTACAGGGATGTTATTGTCGTATAACCCCAGCGCCACAGGCCATGCATTATGAACAGGTGCTCGATCGTGTTGAAAGATGCAATTGCCATCCTTCAATTGCTCTTCAACAGTTGGAAGCAAGAAGGCCTATGCTGTTGTAGTGCCACGCAAAACAACAAGGGGTGCAAGCCTCCTACATGAAAAACACCGTAACACCATAACACCATCGCCTCCGAATTTTACTGTTGGCACTACACACGCTGTCAGATAACGTTCACCAGGCATTCGCCATACCCACACCCTTCCATCGGATCGCCACATTGTGTGCCGTGATTCGTCATTCCACACAACCTTTTTTACACTGTTCAGTCGTCCAGTGTTTACGGTCCTTCACCAAGCGAGGCGTCGTTTGGCATTTACCGGCGTTATGTGTGGCTTATGAGCAGCCACTCGACCATGAAATCCAAGTTTTCTCACCTCCCGCCTAACTGCCATAGTACTTGAAATGCATCTTGTCGCAGTTTGGAATTCCTGCGTGATGCTCTGGAGAGATGTGTGCCTATTACACATTACGACCCTCTTCAACTGCCGGCAGTCTCTGTCAGTCAGCAAACGAGATCCGTCTGTACGCTTTTGTGCTGTACGTGTCCCTTCACGATTCCACTTCACTATCGTATCGGAAACAGTGGCCCTAGGAATTTTTATGAGTGTGAAAATCTCGCTAACAGATTTATGGCACAAGTGACACCCAATCACCTGAACCCGTTCGAAGTCCGTGAGTTCTGCGGAACGCCCCATTCTGCTCTGTCACGTTGTCTAATGACCACTGAGGTCGCTCATATGGGGTACCTGGCAGTAGGTGGCAGCTCAATGGATCTAATATGGGAAACGTTTGTTTTGGGGGTGTCCGGATAATTGCGATCACATAGTTTATATCATTATACAAGTGCTGCTGTTAAAATAAATAGTACAGATCATTAAAAAATTGCTTAACTTTAAATAAACTTTATATACAAGTGCACCAATAAAAAGGGTTATGCGAACGTTGAAGGTCAAATTGCAGTGCCTGTTGGTATTTCAAGGCAACGCCGTTTCCATGGAAATAGTGATGCGTAGGCCGTTGCTTATCAAAACCATACTGTAGCACGCTGTTGCCTAGGTGACGTTGTGTAGTGCTTATTGGCGTCCAAAGATGTATGCTGACTACGCTCCTTCCCGTGGAGACGTTGTCAAAGACCATGGTGTAGGACGCTGTTGCCTATGTGACGTTGTGTAGTTTGGCGTAGAAAAGATGGATGTAGACTGTGCTGTTCTCGTTGAGACGTTGTAGCCGTTACCTTAGTTGAATTGGCGTTTTCTTCGAAATGTTCAACGTTGTGCTTAGAGAATACTTTTCTTGGTCTGGTCTCTCACTTACTGACCAGTCTGATGTGGGTGACCCATACTGGTAGCATAGCTCCCCCCAGTTTAGGGAATCACAGAGACACAGAAACCTCCCCACCAATGTTGAGGATGTCGTCCATGGGGAAGAATTTACAGGGATAGGAGACAATTATGAGAAAACGAAGAGGGTAGCAAATGACAAGAGTGTGTGGAGAGCTACAAGTCAATACCTGCCCTAGGGCGGAACACGGATGATGATAGTATCATAGATTTATTTTGATGCCCAAATGCGGCTAACGTCATTGAAAACATGTGATAGTATGTGTGACTTGTTTTCAGAAGTCACTATGTACATTACTGGCGATTGAAAATGCCACACTACGAAGATGAAGTGCTACAGACGTGAAATTTAAGCGACATGAAGAAGATGCTGTGATATGCAAATGATTAGCTTTTCAGAGCATTCACACAAGGTTGGCGCCGGTGGCGACACCTACAACGTGCTGACACGAGGAAAGTTTCCAACCGATTTCTCATACACAAACAGCAGTTGACCAACGTTTCCTGGTGAAACGTTGTTGTGATGCCTCGTGTAAGGACGAAAAATGCGTACCATCACGTTTCCGATTTTGATAAATGTCGGATTGTAGCCTATCGCGATTGCGGTTTATCGTATCGCGACATTGCTGCTCGCGTTGGTCGAGATCCAATGACAGTTAGCAGAATATGGAATCGGTGAGTTCAGGAGGGTAATACGGAACGCCGTGGTAGATCCCAACGGCCTCGTATCACTAGCAGTCGAGATGACAGACATCTTATCCTAATGGCTGTAACGGATCGTGCAGTCACGTCTCGATCCCTAAGTCAACAGATGGGGACGTTCGCAAGACAACAACCATCTGCACGAACAGTTCGACGACGTTTGCAGCAGCACGGACTATCAGTTCGGAGACCACGGCTGCTGTTACCCTTGACGCTGCATCACAGACGGGAGCGCTTGCGATGGTGTACTCAACGACGAACCTGGGTTCATGAATAGCAAAACGGCAGTTTTTCGGATCAATCCAGGTTATGTTGACAGCATCGTGATCTGTGCACCCAAATTGCGGGAAAATGTAATCACATGTCAGTTCTAGTATAATATATTTGTCCAATGAATACCCGTTTATGATCTGCATTTCATCTTGGTGTAGCAATTTTAATGTCCTGTAGTGTATATTAGAAGAGTCTGGTGGGATCAGGACGGTTACCGATGGAGTGCGTCGCAGCCAGTGGGCTGCAGTAGGCGGCGTATGCTGTCTAGAGCTAGGCTGTGTCTCACCCCGCTACGTCGAAGGCTCGCTTCCATATTCATAGCGGCGCGCGGCTCGTTAAGAGCTGGTCGCCTGCGCCTTTCGCCTTTCCTACCCCTGCCCACGCGCCGCGCTCCATCTCAGCCGCCGCCCACGCCACCTCCCCGTAAAAAGGTGGCGACGAGGCAGCACCCCCGCTGAGGATGGAGGCGCAGACGTCGCCCCCGCCCCGGGACGTCGCGCTTCCTGCCTCGCCGCCACTCCCGGGAGCAAACACGCGACGCTTCTGCCGTCCAGCATTGTGTAACTGGGTCAGGGACGTCTCCGTCAATATATTACACGTCACGCAAGTCCCCCAGGCCGCCTAGGGCCAAACGTATACAAACTGTACGAATTTTTCCTTCATCTTTCCGTCTCTCAGCACACAGGGTGTTGCAAAATTACATTTTAAGGATTTCGAGGGTTTTTCGAGGGGTTGCGAGGTGCCGGGGCTAGCAGTGTATTTAACACTAAATTCTTCTACAGTATTCATATGGAAATGATGCTCTAAGCCCCCCCCCCCTTTTCTAACTCAGACTTTTGCTGTTGCGCATGAATTAAGAAGAAACGCGAACTGACTGTAATCACCCTGCAAGTGGAGTAGAAAAGAGTTTGGCACCTGCAATAATTTAATTTGACAGAAATTAATTTGTTAAAGGAAAGTTTCATTAATTTAGTGAGAAATGAAATAGTTGCTCTACCGATCAACAGAATGAAAGTTCTCTCTAAAATAACAATTTTATTTATTGTGAGTAAACTCAAAAAATAAACAAAACACATGAAACACAATACGTCAAATTGGATACTCAAATAAATGCTGTGAAGGTGAAGTTGTCCATAAACTAGATTGTGACGTTTATTACCAAGTGGTATGTGGAACCATTTCCTTGCAACTCAAATCTTAAGAGAAACATCCAGCCAACCCAACATTAGTTGCTGCTACAGTAGTGATAATTCAGAGAATGAACGCCCAAGACAGAACCACGTCAGAAAAGACGGGAACAGGCGCGCTCTGCTGAGCTCTGATTGTCACATAGCTAAATTCCCTGATCTGCAAGGACATGATTTGGTGTACCGGAGGCGATGGCTGGTTGCTTCGACGTCCCGTCGTGGTGATGATAATGTCGCGAGTATAGCCCAAAAGAAATTATCCTGGTCTGGTTGTTCCAGACTAAAGACTTCCTAGCAACACAAATGCGCCTCTGAGGGAGACGAAGAAGGTTCGCCACACAGTCACTGACAGTGCAGTGATTGATTTTAACAAGCGAAGTCACACAGTAACTCCAATACAGTCAGCTTTATCCCTTAACTGCTCAAGACAGACAACATAGGCTGCTTGTACGCAGAAGGCTCAATTACCAACTGTACTCAGAAAGTTACTTTGAAGTCGCAACTTCAGCAACTTCGTGAAACAATTACAATTAAATGAAAGTATGTTAGACAGGCAACGGAAGCCAGGCTGTCCAGAGCAGCGAGAGCTCAGTCTTGTAACTTACTGCGACCGAAAGGCGAGAGCCGATTCCCTCAAGAGCACCTGTACAAGCGGAACATAGAACATTCCCGCCCCCACCACAGTGGCCATGGTTAAACTTTCCAATCAGCAACTCGAAAACCGGCGGAAAATTCCACTCTATTGCCGAAGCACTACTACTCCACCAATGGAGATACTTGGCGCCAATTTCTGCGCCGATTTTGCTACGTCATGGAGCTATCCCATGAGCAAGCCAATCACAGTTATGATATTGTAGAAGTGGGAATTTGCCCGCCAAAACTGCCTGGGAACACAAGTAATTCCCACGCCTCTCTGGTAGCCTGTCAGAAAGTGTTTTCACTAAGTTTCTGCGAAGTAACGGAATCTCTAGCCCCAGCCGCTCCTTCAGGCCCCTGTGGGCGTGTCGCCCCCGCTCTTATGACAATGGCGACGTCTGGACAACATACACTCAACTTCCTTACACTCGTTGGCGTAACCCTTTCAAGACTAGCAGAACCCGCCTGTCACTGGACCGCCCGGGTGACGAGAGACGCTGCATGGGAAGTAATAGCAACTTTTCACCACATGCAATTAGAGAGAAAAATATTCACATCTTCTGAGTCCTCAATATTAGCCTTGTAATGACAATACTCGGCCATACTTCCCGAAATCGAATTACTCAGAGTAAGATATAAATATGAGAGGGGGCAAGTCACTGTGTGCATCTTGAAGGCATGCCACCTCTCAAGGTCTTCAGTCTTCTGGGTGGTTTGATGCACCATCCCTTTTATTCCTCTCCTGCGCCAACCTCTTGATTCCAGAGTAGCGCTTACACTCATCGTTCTCAATTATTTGCCATATTTATTCCGATGCCTGTCTTCCCCTCTACCCTTTAAAGTTCCCTTTTACACCATGGAGATGATTCCCTCATATTTTATCGTAACTGACCATCTTCTCGTCAGTGTTTTCTTGATGCTCCTTTCTCGCAGATTCTGCAGGAAGTCTCCTCATACCATATCAGTCCATCTGATTTTCAACATTCTTCTGCAGCACCAACGCTTCGATTCTCTTCCATTCCGTTTTTCTCACTATCTGTAGTTCACCGCCATACAATGCTGTGCTCCAAAAATACATTCTCAGATAACAATCTATCCGTTGTGTGACCACAGCTACATAGAATTTTTTCGAAGAAATTTCCACCCCTTGACTGTTAATTGTTCATTTATTTTGCACAACCATGATTTGGGCTCTGCAGCCATTCTCATGTGCATGTTAAAATGTTAAAAAATGCCTGACAGGTCTGTGGTGTGTCATCATCGAAGAAACTTACTTATGGCCTTATAGACCAGTTGTGTTAGGGAATGCGAGTACATATCCAAGATATATCTTGGTGCAGTTTGAGACTCAATATTTACAAGACACACACATGGCTCTTCTAAATAACAGTTGCCATGGAGCATTGTTTATACATTCCACGTCTTTGCTATCGTCGACAACAAGCACCTAAGGTACGATTTCCATGGAGTTGTATAGATTTCATCCTCATATTTAAAGCGAAGTTTGTTGCCTATTGTACTGTGTATTTTACCGGGGACCTACAAACGACAGAGAGGCTTCGTCCCGCCGTCCTCAGTGGTTCACAACCTCACAACAGGTCACAGCAGTTCACCCACCCCACCGTCGCCCCACACCGAACCCAGGGTTATTGTGCGGTTCGGCCCCCAGTGGACACCCCCTCCCCCCAGGAACGTCTCATACCACACGAGAGTAACCCCAAATGTTTGCTTGGTAGAGTAATTATGGTGTACGCGTACATGGAGACAGTGTTTGCGCAGCAATCGCTGACATAGTGTAACTGAAGATAAGTAAGGGGAACCAGCCAGCATTCGCAAAGGCAGAAGGAAAACCGCCTTAAAAACCATCCACAGACTGGCCGCCACACCGGACCGCGACACTAATCCGCCAGGCGGTAAGCGCGGCTAGCCGGGCGGGCTTGTTGCCTATGGTGGCAGACTGCTGACCGGTTGTGCCTTCCACCTTTGCCACTTAAGCGTTTCACTTCCGTAAAACGAATCGACTTGCCTTCCGATTTTCCTATTCTATCGTTGGAATTAAATATCAGACAAGATAGATGTGTGATGCGAGAATGTGACTGTTGGCTCTACATAATGAAAAGCGCGACGTCATCCACATGAGTAGTAAAAGGAAGCCATTAAATTTATGTTACACGATAAATCAAAAAAATCCAAAGACTCTCAGTTCAGTTAAAAACCTAGGAATAAAAGTTAGCAACAACTGAAATTGAAATGATCACATAGCTAAGGAGAACCAAAGACTGAGTTTTATTGATAGAACCAGTGATCTCAAAACAATCTGTATCTAGGATTGTGGTATGTGAGCAAAGATATTTGGCGTGGCTGCAGATATCTATCATCTGAAATGTTGTACTTATACAAAAAAAAAAAAAAAAAAAAAAAAAAAAAAGAAATCCATCGGCGTGTGCCTGATGAGGAACTACTTGTTTATTTCTGATTTTGAACCTTATGTCAATGTGCGATGTAATATGCTGATATAGGAGTAGAACAGAAAAGTGCATCCTTTATGGTTCCTATGACACTTCGTGGCGACCATATTGTAGTTAGGCAAGAAACGAAATAAATCATATTTGGCAGGCACACCGAGACAGCTGGAGTTCGTCATCGAAGTAGTATAGAGATCACTGTGGAGAATGTATAGAGGATGCAGCAGATCTACTGGAGAGACTGTCTACACTACGCTTGTCCGTCCTCTGCTAGAGTACCTCAATGAGGTGTGGGACCCTTACCAGATACTATTGATGGAGGACATCGTAAAAGTTCAAGGAAGGACAGCTCGTTTTATATTACCACTAAACTGGCGCCGGACGCGGTGGTCTCGCGGTTCTAGGCGCGCAGTCCGGAACCGTGCGACTGCTACGGTCGCAGGTTCGAATCCTGCCTCGGGCATGGATGTGTGTGATGTCCTTAGGTTAGTTAGGTTTAAGTAGTTCTAAGTTCTAGGGGACTAATAACCACAGCAGTTGAGTCCCATAGTGCTCAGAGCCATTTGAACCACTAAACTGGCGACAGAGTGTAGCGGATATGATACTTGAGTTACCTCAGTTTATTGTTTGTGTATTTGTAATCGCTCTAGAAACGGTAGGGAGCGTAGACACAGTACATAGAACCTGTTGGTTTTCAAACTGGACGTATGATAAATAAAATTGCACTTCATTAGAAAAAGCCAATTTGCAATTACAAAAAGGTACTACACTTTTTCAGTAACATCAGAGACAAGATAATCAATGTTTCATCGTAAAAGACACAAATGATATTTACCAAACACTGTACAAGATTTCAATTAAGTTTCATTTTTACATAAAAGATACAACAAATTCTGCAAGCATTAAAGTCATGGCCATATATATATATGCATTATAAACATCTAAAGTTAGATATCATAGCTTCAATATTAGTGGCCCACAACAACCCACTGAAGATTTCTTTTTAACAAAAACGCTTTAAATACCTGGTGTCCATAATTTGAAGTTGCATTTTCAAAACGCTGTAGAAAGAGAGCCACTACTCAGAATAACATGTAATTTGAACAGCATATTATTTATGCAGGGGGAAACGCCTTTGAAGAAAAATAAATGGAAAATTTTACCAATAAATGGCGCTGTAAGCCTCTTGAGTAAATGGGGTCGGCTAAAACGACAGAGTAATCGTAATACGACAACTATGGTTTGAGTTGCACATTACATCTTCCGTTCTCTTCAATGTGCACGACTGCTCAAGTTCGACAGTTAAAAACACTGTTTAGTTAGGTAAGCCCATCCACCACTCTGAGGTCGTATCACATCGTATGGGGAAAATCAGTTTTTAAATGTTGTGGACCCAAAAGTCGGATAAAAAGCAAAGAAACATGTTTCTAATTGCCGTAAGACTGGTGCAAGACACGTTCAGTATGCTAACCACTGTTTTCTGCCGTAAGTTGAAATCGAGGAACAACATGTTCAGCAGGAGATACCAGTGTCTCGGTGGTGGTCGGCCGCTGTTGCGGAGCGGTTCTAGGCGCTTCATCCGGGAACCACGCGGCTGATACGGTCGCAGGTTCGAATCCTTCCTCGGGCATGGATGTGTGTAATGTCCGTAGGTTAGTTAGGTTTAAGTAGTTCAAAATCCAGGAGACTGATGACGTCAGATGTTAAATCCCATAGTGCTTAGAGCCATTTGAACCATTTTTTGTGTCGGGGGTCACGTGCAGAATACGTTGTGCAGTGCTTTTCTCTAATTCAGCTAAGTTCGTAACTGGAGAACTGTACACAAAATCTTTTTGATAACTTCACAGTCAGAAGTCACACGAATTAAGATCAGGTGATCTGGACGGCCAGACTGTAGGGAAATTACGGTTGATACTTCTACCATTTCCGAAATGCATCTGCAGCAGCGGCTTTACTGACTGTTCAATGTGCAGAGAAGCGCCACCTTGCGTAATAATGATCGTACTCACACATCCACGGTGTTGAAGGACTGGAATGGCGGTGTTGCGCAAAAGGTTCTCATAGCGTTTACCAGTGACGGTACAGGTAACAGCACCCACAGGACAAATCTCCTCAAAGAAATATGGCCCTAAGATAAGCGATGCCATCAACCTGCACCTCTCAGTCGTATTTGCAGAACGAAGCTACCGCTGTACGTTGGGATTTTCCGTTGCCCATACTCTGAAATTTTGGTTATTGGCATATCCTTTGAGAAGGGAAAATGCTTCGCCTATCCACAGAATATTCCATGGTCATTCG
Organism: Schistocerca gregaria; assembly: GCF_023897955.1. Classification (NCBI taxonomy): domain Eukaryota; kingdom Metazoa; phylum Arthropoda; class Insecta; order Orthoptera; family Acrididae; genus Schistocerca; species Schistocerca gregaria. The sequence continues at coordinate 133,288,450 of NC_064923.1, read as the reverse complement.
TTGTCCTCTTCTATGTGAGCAAGAAATTTCAGAGCGAGCGTTTGTCTTGCTGGACATGCATATTTTGTATGGATAGCAGTGCAGGATGTTTCGTAGTATTTTATTCACCGTGTTGGGCAGGCATGTCTAACGTTCGGGCAATTCCCCGTGCAGTGCAAGTTTTGCACACCTCCGCTCGACCCCTCCTGCAATGCTGTGGTCGCATCTTCTGCAGACGACCGTTCAACTACTTTCCTCTACTGTGCCACATTGTACTACATGCAACCTGTCGTTTCGAATGTTGTAATTTTTTTTCAGAACCTTAGCAGCCGCCAGACCAATGCCTCTTCTCATCTCCTTGAAAGTCCGTAACTTCTGCAGGACTGCTGGCGCACATTAACTGCTCTTGTAAGCAAATTTACCAGCAGCTCACGACCATGCATGGAGACAGTCATTTTGGTCGTCTTGGACGCAAACGGAGGGACGATCAGTTTGCTGCGAGTCTGTTGGAGTGGATATTCTGATGCATAAAGCGCCAGTTATGGGTCATATTTTTGTTATTTTTTTTTTTTGTTCCGCCACGTTTTCACATACTGCAGTAATATCCTGTTTTTATACGACGTCATTCTGAGGAGCAGTTCTCTTTCTACAGCGTTTTGAAACTGAAACATGAATTATGGGCACTCTTGGTACAATACCACACTCCTTTAGCTTTAGCTTGGAGGCCCAAGGTAACAATCCACTAGAAAAGTGCGTGGGGCACTAAGATTAGTACCTATTCTAAATTAATAGCAACAAGGAAAAGAATGTAAAATCAGCACAGTAAGCTCATTCCATACTTACATCTGTCTAGCGCGCAAGAGAACTACGTTCGAATCCCGGTCTTAGTGCACACTTTTATTCATCGTTCCAGTAGGTACAATCCTACATACAGCGTAGGTGTTTGAAACTTGAAAATGTCTCTGGAACCATATACTTACATTTGAAAAAAATCTTTTAATTTCCCTAGAGTATAATGCGGCCTCGTTAGCCCTCACGATAGTTTTAGGCGGTCCAAAACTAGAAAAGAGGCTCTTCAAAGCATTAATGATTGTAACAACAGCCGTGTGATCCTGACTTTCCTAGATTTTAAAAACACGTCACCTACTGTCAGCGACGTTCTCGGTCAAAGGGACTCTCTACCTTCCAGCTGTTTTCGGAACATGAGGCTAGCAGCGGCCAGAGACGAGGTCTTCTCTCTCGTGACGGGATCGGAACTACCCAGCAGTATGGGTCGCCTGTAGTAGTTGTGGTGATAAGTTCAGCCTCTTCAATCAGTATGGCGTGAAGCCACGTATGTAGATGCTGTGTCAGGTTTTCCGTTCTGCTATCGTGGGTAGTAGAGTGGTGGTGTAGCAGTTCGGAAATGGGTTTTTGCTCTGTTATGAGTGTTTCCCCAATGACGCATGGTTAGTGATTCGAGAAACTTCTTATATGTTTCGATGCGACCCTTGCGCAGGATTAGTCGTTAAAATGTGTGAGTTTGATGTTATTCACAAGTGATCGTGTCTGTTTCAGGTGGGTTTAGGCACCTCGTCTTGGGAAATCGGTTTCAGCTCACTCTGCGAGGTTTCCACTGTAACTTGCCGTTCCTAATGGGACGTTCACTGTTCGTGGGTAACTTCTGGATGGTTAGCCCTCGATAGCTTATTTACCGACGCTTGGTACACACAGTTATACATTGAGATCTCATTTGCGCAATCTGATTGCAATCGAGTATTTGATTTCTGCTCCATTCGCGAAGTGAGTTTGAAGCATTACCTTCAGTACGCTCCATTTAACCCTCGCTTACCAATGTAACTTGAGTGTCACTATATTGTTTGCTGTGGTTTTCTGCTCTATATGCCGAATTTCCTCCACTTAATACGAAATGTGGCTTTTGAATATGAGAATGGACTAAGCTGTGTTTTATTTTAATGTGTTACACTTTCCATTTACTGTCTATACTCATGTATAAAGTGACTGCATGAAGTTAGAATGTATGGGGGTAACCGAAGCTAGTTTACTTGTGGGCAAAGCTAAGCTGAGAGATTGCCTGAGGGCTTCGGAAAATGGAGGGTTAGAGGGTGTCAGGTGATCACAGATAATAAGAGACGTTGCCCTCCCTACAATCTGAACAAGAAGTTTTCTCCGGAGGTCCGCCATGCTTTTAGCAGTTAGACTGGCCGGTCTAATGTGCAGACCCTCTTACGGACCTCTTACTGGTACGGTGAAAAAGAAAGTCACAAAGTGAGTTATATCATCGTCGATAACGACATCTTGCGTTGTCGGGTGTTTTGCCGGATATCAGCGTCGTACTTGCAGGATGTTTCGGTAGCGTAGTTCGTTACCTTCATCAGGTACGACCGGAGTCTCAGGTTGCACCTGATGAGGGTAACGAGCTACGCTACCAAAATATCGTGCAACTTCAATGCTGATATCCGGCAGAACACCCAAGATGTCATTAGATCGCCGGGAAAGCCTGAAGAATTACATCGTCGATAACGTTTGGAATATGTCGTTTTGATTCATTATAGTCAGGGAAGTGTTAGAAGACGGTTTAATTGTGATAATTTTGATGATTTGGTGGCAGTAATCGTCGTTGTGCTGTTGAGACTGGCTGTTGACCATCAGCTCTGCACTCTGTTTCATAAATATTTGCCAGTGAAATTTGTTCAGTTGATAGAGCGTTTGATGATGTTGCATTTTAAGCATAGTTTTTCTGGGATAAAGCTGATTTTTATTCAGGTTTCTTTGTTTCGAGGGGGTGAGCAGATTTTCGCACCAGTTTCTGGGAGTAGATATTAACGGGTAGAAATTCAAAGTTTTGTCTATGTTGAGCCATGTTAAATATCTGCTAAAAGGAATACACTATGATACACAGTCATATCACCAACAAAATCAAATTTCGGATACATTCCACGCCACGAATAAATATAAGCAAGGTATAGTCTTCTAACAATTTACACAGACGTCTAATATGAACACACATAGATTTGTCAAAATAAAGGTTTGCAGAGATGTTGCTCCTTGTCGTAGCCCACGACTGATTGATTATAAATGTCCTATAGGCAATAACATCAAGAGGTGAATTTTGGATAGTGTCTCCGTGACATCTACTGGAGCTGCAGAGCTCACCACACGTGCTTGTGGAATCTGCTGTTAGTCCCCGTAAGGCAGTAGAGTGTTGTAAATGCTTCAAATGATTTCTAAGAGGAATTTAGAGGCATTTGAGACCCCTTTTGTGAGAATTTTCGTTCAATTTTAACTTGTTTCGTTGTAAGGAAGATGCAGCACTAGTTGATGTGGTATGTGAATCTAGAATAATTCAAATGTCGTTTAACTTCCTACGTTCACATACAATGGTTTTGGTAGCTATCAGCCTCATTTTGCGTAATAGTGTGGTATTTCTCTGGTAATTGTCTTTCTGAGTACCAGAAGTCTGCATGTGTTCCCGCCAAGTGTCTTATCTCCCCCCACCCCCTCAAATGCTTGTTCAAAGAGTTTAATTCAATACCCCGGCATGAAATTATGACCAATCAAAACCAAATTTATTAACGCGTTTCAGATTTCAAATTTCGCGTAAGATTTTAGTTGCGACTGTTGTGTTGCACGCAGATATACCGCATGATATTGAAAGTATCCCATGCCCCTATCCCAAAATGTGTCCCAAATTCTTTTGTGCGTACGAAACCAAAAGAAAATCTTAACAGTTTTCATTATTTGGAGTCATAACGCTAGGTGTATTTGCGATACCAAGATTCTATATTATGTAACTCCATTCTGAAAATAGTTTAGAGAATAATAAAAGTAGATAATTGTAAAGAATCGCACTTTAATATCGATATAACAAAATTATCACTCACTTTCCTCATTCTGTGAAGATTTTTTTCTTCCAACTCTACAAGTTACCGGCGCCAGCCCACCGTCCTCCCCACCTTTTCAACTGAATGTGTTGGATCGATGTAAATAAGCATTATCTGTTGCATTCTTAACTAAGTGAAGTGTCATAGTCAACAAACAACCATTAAAAAGATAAAGTGTGACCGATTTTAACAAATAATATAGTTAGAGGCTGAGCTTTGCATAGCAAAGTGGAGCGAATAGTGAAAGGAATAAGCACAAGTTGCACAGGCACAAATAGAAAGTAAATCATAAGAGAATAGAAGAGTAATTGAAATTCCTGCATCATAGTTCCATTAAGCACAACCGACGGTAACTATGCAAGTTTAGTCATGTGCAACGAAATGTGCACAGCGTTACAAATGATTCAAATGGCTCTAAGTGCTGTGGGACTTAACATTTGAGGTCATCAGTCCCCTAGAACTTAGAGCTATTTAAACCTAACTAACCTAAGGACATCACACACATCCATTCCTGAGGCAGGATTCGAACCTGCGACCGTAGCAGCAGCGCGGTTCCACAGTGTTAAATTCCATGCAGTAAGCTCCTTGATGTGGAACTTTTTTTCAATTGTTGTCACCTTTATCACATGTCTTGGTAACTTGCTTATGAAATGTGAAAGCACTGGCTAGCTTCAGTTATGTTTTACCAGCAGAAGGCTAAGATTTATTTTCTGTTTTAGGCACCGACAAGCTGTTTTCAGAAATGGTTTGTGATGAGTGATGAGAGTTCTGTACATTTCGTAGGGGAACCACGAAAATGATCAATTACTAATAGTTTGTCTGTCTGGTGTCTTGTATCAGCTATTGTATTTTGAGATCTTTATGGCATCCGACTGATATCTCAAATTGATTTCGTCCCTCACTGGGATGATATGAGTGTAGAGTTTATTGACGCGGAAATGTTTTGCACGTCGTTCGAGAGGAACGAGCAGTAAACCTCGTTTGTCTACTGTGTACAATCTTCAGCAACTGTGGTTGAATTCAAAATGGAGCCACCACTGTGCATTCGATTGCTGCTCAGTGGCGTCCTCAGAGGAAGCCACGTCTGACAGTTCATCAGATTTCGCTGGCTTTGTTTCCTTAATTTGTATTAATCTTGTTGAATGATTGTTTATTGGACGAACGTGTGCTTATCTAGTTATGTCGGCGGCTTCTGCCGCTCTGTGTTTGCTCTCAGTATTCTCATCGTGTTTTTGGTATTAGTTGTGTACTGAATACATGTCTGCGCTCGTAAGTCGTCACCGTGTGTTCATCAGTGTTTGGTTTGAGTTTTTCCATTGTGTGTTTTGGTTGCTTCTAAGGAACGACGTCCTTGTTGGTTGTGTTATGTGAACCGTTCATATACTTGTTGGTTCTGGTTATTCTACGGACGTGTGCATATTTCTTAAATTGTGCCCTTGTGTTGCATGTAAGGAACAATGGATGTGCGTTCATTATTGAGGTTGTTTGATTTGCTCAGTGGCTATCCTGTGTTCTTGTCAACAAAATCCTTCAGCGAGAACGGTTCTGATTTTTTTTAGTGACATGTAAGTCCAGACTGCTGGTTACTACTAAGGATATCAGTCAGTGTTGATCAGCCTAGTGCCTGACATCTTGGATATTCGGGAATCCAGCCGGATGTTCGCGTCGTTCTCGCACGATATTTCAACAGCGTGCCTCGCTGTCTTTTTCAGGTGCTACCTGAGACTGGTCCTTGGGTCAATCGAGTCCAGTATTTCTGCCTGGGAGGAGCTGGGCCAACGGCAGCCGGAACATCCGCGACTGGAGGGGTCCGTTGAAGCCGAGTCTGGCGGGCGCAGACCACAGATGGAACACTCGACTCGGCGCGGACCGATTAGGGAACGCCCAGGTCCTCCCAGGCAGAAATACTGGACTCGATCGACCCAAGGACCAGCCTCAGGTAGCACCTGAAGAAGACAGCGAGGCACGCTCTTGAAATATCGTGCGAGAACGACGCGAACATCCGGCTGTATTCCCGAATATCCAAGATGTCAACAGATCGCTGGGAAAGCATGAAGAATTACAGCCTAGAGCCTGTTTAGTCTCTGCTCTAAACTGAAAGACTAAATTAAGCTACGGCTAGTGCCGAGTAGCAGGAAAGGATTATCACCCAATAGTTGAATAATATTTTATGATAAATGCCTACTGACACGGTTCAAGTGATATTAAGGTGTTTAAAACTAACGAATAGCAAGCGAGCATTCTAGCTTAGGTAGGTTGGGTGTTGCTTTCAGGGAGGCTGCTGCTGTGTCTACTGAGTTTTGGTAACTTATATGACTGACCGAGTACGGGGAAATATCTGTTATGTATGCAACAACTAAGCTGTGAATGTTTCACTGGGTATGGGGAAATATTAGTTATGTATGCAACAACTATGCTGTGAATATCTTTCTTAGTCATACGACGTTTTGCCTGCAGGTTTATTTATTGATACCAAAGATTTGATAATCTCTGTTTAATGATTATCTAATGCATTTCTGCTCAAGTTCAGAGCGCTTCCCGTTTTGGTATGGTTTTAAATGTTATCTAGTTTATTTATTGAATATTTTCTTTCAAGTGGTGACACACAAAAGGTTGTGTATGCTATCAGCTTCCTGTCCTGTTTGTCCACACTGTGGCAGCTCTGGCCTCTGATGCATCAGTTTCACAAATAAAGGACTTAGAAAACTCGAAGACTGCTTGTACAAGCGTATTAGCAAATGCATGTTTTCAACCCTCGAAACCGGCCTGCTGCGATTCTGAACATTCAGACCTGCAGTCTTTCTTTTGTAGTTGGTTTAAGGGGTCGTCATTTGTGCAAAATTAGGTTCGAATTTGCGAAACAAGTTTAGTATTCCAATGAATCTTACCAGTCTCCCACTGTTTTTGGATGGCGGAAACTTCATGATAGATTCAATGCAAGACTAGTCACTTTCCATTCCTTACTTACTCTAAATAACCGAGGAAACACATTTCAGGATGAGCTAGGTTAACCGTTGATGACTGCACGGTTAAGCCCACTCCTTGAAAATGCTCTAACGGCTCAAATGTGCCTGATATGCTGCTCAAAGGTTTTACGAAAAATCATTATGTAAATAGTGCTATAAGAACTTAAGTTTTATGGAGCCAAAAATGCTGCCCAGCAAGTAAGACAATAGGGTAATGCTAGTCGGCAACTCAAAGGGAATGCGACTGAAGCCTAAAGGTTCCAGTCAGTACAGAATGCAGTCCTCCTCCAAAGGAATTCGATAATAAGCTTAATTGACATCCAAGATGGCAAAATGCAGGGCCGCTGCAACGCACAGAAAACATCTACTAGTATTTGAATCCGGAAAGAGAAATGATTGTAAGATAACCTTTATTCTGCGCTTAGTCAATAACCAGCCCATATGCACCCAATATTGGTTTAGGAACTAAGAAAATGAATCGTCAATAGGGAGGAGTACACAGCCTTATAAAACCTTGGTCTAATAGTTTATCAGGTATTGGCCATAGCTCCTTCGTTTTCAGCAGAGAGAACTGATAAGGAGTCTGCCTGACATTCTAGTTCAACGACCTGTATCCAAAACCTGTGTCGTTGTTTACGCGTACCTTATTCGTCAAAACATCCAGCAACCTTTGAAGAACCCATACAGCACCTTCACTTGATGCTCCATAAAAGGCCTGACGAAATTTCCTCAAGTGTTTTTTACAACTTCATTTATAGTCCTGCTAATTCTCCCTTGCATTGCATGCTGACAGAAGGTGAAACTCTGACCAAGGAAAAATTTAAATGGATACATATGATCTGCCCAATCTAACACCATCCCTGCCTTCTGTATGAAAACAGCCCAGGATAGTGGGAGTGGGTAAAACATCAGCCACAAAACTTGAAACCTCCAAGTAAGCACTTGAACACGAAGCTTTACATTCAAACTCCCCTTTAACTGCAAAAGAGAGAAATGTGATGCAAATTTGGTTAGTGGGCACTTACACGGGAAGTCTGCATATAGTTTTATAACTGTTATACTGTTTTTCATTCATAACTGACGCTCCACTTCCAGACTCCACTAGTCACAGGCACACTCAAAACGCACGTGACCACTAGCAGAAACTACCACACAGTTACATTGCAGGACGATCACTCTCTTCATGTTTCTCGCTCCCCTCCCCCCTTATGTTAGATCGGCTTTCCTTCCCTGCCTACCAAGTGCCGCGCTTCCCATAAAGCTTAATTATTGACGCAACCCCGGCCAATTTGTTTGATTACCCTTAGTTCTAACCCAGGAACCGAAACCTCATACTTTCGCTTCATGTCAACCATACTAATACTGACATCTTGGATATTCGGGAATCCAGCCGGATGTTCGCGTCGTTCTCGCTCGATATTTCAACAGCGTACCTCGCTGTCTTCTTCAGGTGCTACCTGAGACTCCAAGATGTCAACAGATCGCCGGGAAAGCATGAAGAATTACATACTAATACTGTCTATGTGCTAACTCGCCCTCTGTATTTCATTAATGCTTTGGGGGTGCAGTATGTGTATCAGGCCGTACCAGTCCACTGATTTTACGTCTTCTGTCGCATTTTGGACAATTTATTTCTCACAAACCAAAATGCGCAAGGCATTCATGCTGTTCAAAATTTCATCCAATTAGTGGGAAAAAGACTCATTCTCGCCGTGTATGCATGAATAATTTTGTTTATTAACTCGTCCATAAGCCTGTCTGGCACAAAATAGGCACAAATACCCTTATGACATTGATCTAAACCAGTTCCCAATATGATGCCTCTCATTTGAGTTGACTTAATTTTCCTTTAACTGAAGGATACAATACTCTCAACAGTACTTTATCCTCTATTTCAAGTGCCTTTACATGCTCCTGAATTTCAGTCAGTAACCTCAAAACCTTCTACGTTTGTTGCATAGATCTTACTGATAGTTCTCCCAACTGCTGCAAAGGGCACAATAATGGATTCGCTAACTTGGCAAAACTGCTTCATATGTAATCTGTCTCCCAGAGTTTGCACAGATGTGTTAAGATCACCCACAGGAATGTCATTATGCAGGTTACCCATACTCCCTGCACTAACCTTACTCAACATTTTCCACAGCCACTCCCCATATTCTCCTCTGCTATTCTCTATTCCTTCACTTTCTTTATCTCATTCTCCTCCAATTTGAGGGTTTTAATGTCTTTAATACGATTGCTGTAATGGAAAATGTGTTTTCTCACACTTAATTTGTGTTTGTGATGGTATGGTCGAATTTAATAAGGCCAAGAGACAGTCTAACGGTCTCGTAAACAGACATACGGCCAGGAGAGTGATGTGCTGCCCACATGACCCTCCATTTCCGCATGCATTGACGCCTGTGGGTTGAGGATGACCCAGCGGCCGGTCGGTACCACTGGGCCTTCATGGCCTGTTCGGGCAGAGTGTGTAAGAGATAGTCTAAACCAGAAGAATCAGTGCCAATGGTATCAATAGTCTTTCCCATTGTGAAACTGTCATGATGGGTTGGTCAATCTCCCCCCCCCCCCCCCCCAAACACACACACATTCACAACTTGGGTATCTGGTCAGTGAGTCTCCCTTCACTTGACTGACCATGGATGGCCAACACTGAACTTGCTCCTTCCTGAGGTCTGGCATTCTGAGAACCTACTTTGGTTCAATATCAGCACTGCTTAAATTCCACTTACAGTAAGGCTCATATAGTAACAATGACAATATAATAATTTCTGACTACTGTCCAGTGCCCACTTCAACCATGCTTTGCTACCACTGAAACAGTATGGATAATTGGGACGGTACATACGATAAACAAAACATTATGCCAAACAATCAAAAATCACGCTTCATTGGAAAAAGACAATTTACAGTTGCCAAAAGGTTACTACAGCCTGTAATTAACGTTGGTGACAATCAAGCTTCATCAGTAATAAATTTCAATTTATGTTCTGTCTTTACACAAAAGCTTCAACTATTCCTGCAAGCATGCAAATCACAAGCATACATAAATGCCATATACCTGTATACTTCTATGCACATACATTCAATAGCCATTATGTAATTTTTCCGCCAAGGGCGCACCAGATATTAAAAAAAATACATTAAAATAATTACATATGATAACTTCTTCACCAAAGCCTGCAACACATTAAGTATTTCTTTTCAGCCGGCCGGAGTAGCCCAGCGGTTCTAGGCGCTATAGTCTGGAACCGCGCGACCGCTACGGTCTCAGATTCGAATCCTGCCTCGGGCATGGATGTGTGTGATGTCCTTAGGTTAGTTAGGTTTTAGTAGTTCTGAGTTCTAGGGGACTGATGACAACAGAAGTTTAGTCCCATAGCGCTCAGAGCCATTTGAACCATTTTTTGAACCATTTCTTTTCAGCTAAAACACATTAAATAAAAGTTGCCTTGGATACAGTTCTACATGCCTTTAGTATTATCTTGAAGCTCCAAAGTAACAATTCGATTGACAAGTGTGCAGGACGTTAAGTTTATTACCAGTTCCAAACTAGTAAAAATAAGTCTTGGATCAGCACAGTTAGCACAGCCGTTATTTATACTAAAGAGAACTACACTAGCCTATAGATACTGAAAACACTTATTCTGTGAGACAACACACACCTGAATGAACTGATGACACAACCTTTACAAGACTACAGCTGAGAACGGCATCACTGTGAAAGAATGCAATGTTTGCAGATCGACTTCAGCCATGTACCAATCAACATACAGCTTTGTCCACACAGTAGCCTTAAAATCATAACGACACCCTTTACAGGAAATAGCGTCCTGTTGAGCACCACCTTATAGTAACTGGATCCATTCCTCTGATGCTTGCAAGCTATGACCAATTGCTAACACAAACAAGAATCACATTAGCATTTGAGCATCACTTCCCATCGGAAACGCCGTAGGAAAGACAGTGTCGCTTATGTTAACAAGCCGTCGTCCGTACACAGCGGAGTGAGCAAGCAGAGGAGGCAGAGGGCCCGCACTATACGAGTCACTAATATTGATTACTGCTGTCTGTCTGCGGCGCTCCGAAGTTGCAGTGCCTTCCTTGTTGGCCACTGGGTGACTCACCGGCGGCCACGCTCTCCCACTTTCTCCTTTGTCAGAGAGCTTTCTTAGCGACGACAGTGCTTGCAGCGAAACTTCTCTGGAATCGATAATACGTCCCGCTGCAAAAACGGCTCATCTCTCTAATCTAACGCACGACCGGAGGTATTAGTATCTTTTACAAATGACAGTGCGGTAACACAAGAAAGTCTAACTTACTTTTTAGAAAGAACCATTGACAGAATTGCTGAAAGCTGCCTTCTTAACAGAAAAGAATTAATAACTCAGGCATAGTGTGCAAACACGCTGTATGTACCTACTGATGAGAAGTTCTATTGGAGAAAAATAGTTCTGAATTTTTTTAAACAAATAAAATTAGCCGTTAATTCTCTGCATTTGATTGCAAGAGCTAAAAAGAAAAAAGGAAAATGGCAATTAGACTACTTTTGCGTATCTTCATCCATATAATTCCCTGTTACATTAGAGTTTAGATATAGAATCTTTGAGAATGAAAGTTTTCATATCTCAGGGGCATTCTGATAATAACAGACAATGCTCACACATGATGTCAAGTTGTCATACTATTGCTCAAGCAGACCGACGAAAAGCTCTATATACGCGTCGGGCTGGAAAAACCATTCCGCACGCACATTGTTTATCTGATCTTGCGCCCTCAGATTTTCACCTTCTCCGCTCACTGTCGAACAACCTTCAAGGAACTTCCTTTCTGGATGAAAATGCGCTCCTAACATGCCTCGACGGGTTCTTCGCCTCAAAATCAAGTGCAGTCGCGGAATCGAAAAGCTACCCTAGCGTTGGCAGACTGTTGTAAACAGTGAAGGAGAAAGTATGATTGATAACTAAGGTCTGTTACGGGTATCTTTCGTGTTTATTAAACTTACGGAGAAACGCTACGAACTTACGCACCGACCGAATAATAACAAGTGCCTGGCAGATACGAAGTCAAATCTGAGTTCGAGATGAAATAGTTTCTTCTTAGCAACTCACTTTATTCTTATCTGTTACATGTACATATCTCTCACTGGTGAGAATGTATGATCCAATTGCAACATATGTTCCATTAAAGCTTTCAGTTACATTAGTAAATATATGTACCATTGATAAACAACTGAAATTACCATTAACAATTGGTTTTCGTCTGATTCATATCATACCTCATGCTAGACTTACAACACATAAAAACTGTTATTCATCGCTATTTCCAGAGTGTATATACTAACATGTATTTCACTGTTGTGCTGGAAAAACCTTTTGTCACTTACAGAATTAAATAGAATATATTGTAAATCGTTTCACAACATAAAGAAATTTTGTATTTATATTCCCTGTAACACATGACTACAGCAAACGCGTATCATTTAGACGTACATTCTTTCCAAAATACACATTTGCAACATTACACTACAAATCTCTGTTCAACGTGTGATGGAGAGTAATTTAGGTCATGCCATAATCCTCGAGTATTCTTTTTTCAACAGGGACTCAATAGCTGCTTGCGTATATCTGTGCAGGCTAGAATCCAACTTAATGATAGGCCTATACGACCAGTATGGGACCATTATGTGAGGCACTGATGGGTGAGACTACAATGTTCCTCTCTGAAAACTAATTCTATAATTATTTTAGTATTCTTTCCTGAAACAATGTTCTTCTTTGTTTAAAGTCTGTTATTTCCAAGTTTTTTCTTTCTCCTGTGAAACACTACCGTATTTCAAAGAAATATGTGGTTATATACACTACCCCATTGGCTACCCGTTCGGTATTCCGCTGTAGTATAATCTGCTGTTCCATATCGTCACTGAACTCTAAGATAGATATTAAAATATTTTCACAATGTGTCGCAGGTTGCCACGAGTTCCCATTCATTCACTGCTCCATGCATTCTTAAGTTCAAAAAGAAATATTTATGTGACCCAATAGATGCGAGTAGCTACCCAGTAACACTTTCATCAAAGAGTACTACATTAGCGGAATGGTATCTTAAAGTTTGTAATAGCCGGCAGTAATTAAAACGGTATAAATTGTTTACAAGATGTATACGGACAAAAAAATCTACCTTAGGCAACCAGTTGGTAAAAAAGCAAAGATGTTAAGTTATAGATGCTTCTTTCCGTAGCGCCCCTGTTATGCTCAACCGGACTGCTCCCGAAGTTATGTCTATGTCTGCATCTGACTCGCCATTCAAATTTTTCAGTTTATTCTGCTTACCACACCTCAGTCACAGGTCTTCATAAACGTTTCCTTACCACTGCAGAAGTTTAGGATTCTATGCTCATCGAGCGGAATAAGCCTCCATCTCATATAACGTGGCTATAATATGTTGATGGTGACGTTAGATACGACCTTCGTAGTTCTCGTAATGCAAATGTGTCAAATAAAGACACGGTTGGAGACCGCTGATGTTATACGAAATAATTTGTTGACGGTGTACAGCAACCAGCCACAAATTGGTTTTAGGTTTTTTTTTCAAAAAGTACCGTTACCGGTTTTCCAATTATACAATTCAATACCAGATGGCTTTCATGCTTTCGTCAAAACAAATGGTACAGTGGTTTACTTTTCTGTTGCCCTAGGATAATCAGTAAACCACAGTTACAACATTGTGACAAAAATGGTTGCGTTACAGATTCGTGTTAGAACGCTAGTTACGTTAAAGGTGTCTAGTGGATTTCTTTTTGCGGTTTCCTGCCAACGAAATGTATTGGGACAGACGTTCGTATTTTCACCAAGACAGACTTATAAAATACTTTCGATTGGTCACAAAACGAACTTCCTGTGTGTAGCACATATTTTGATTCACAACATTTGAAAACAATCAAAGAGTATACAAAATAGCTGAATGTTAAAGATGCTGCGCCCCAATGATACAGGAACATGGCATTTTTGGGAAAGGAAGTGTAAATTAATTTTGTGTTAAATTGACAAAGGATTTTGCACTAAATGTAGGGCATTTTCAGTCTGCAGCGGAGTGTGCGCTGATATGAAACTCCCTGCCAGATTAAAACTGTGTGCCCGACCGAGACTCGAACTCGGGACCTTTGCCTTTCGCGGGCAAGTGCTCTACCAACTGAGCTACCGAAGCACGACTAACGCGCGGTACTCACAGCTTTCTCATTCTGGAAACATCCCCCAGGCTGTGGCTAAGCCATGTCTCCGCAATATCCTTTTCTTTCAGGAGTGCTAGTTCGGCAAGCTTCGCAGGAGAGCTTCTGTAAAGTTTGGAAGGTAGGAGACGAGGTACTGGCAGAAGTTTTCGTGAATTACAGCCCGGCAAACTTATTTTATACAACGATTGTGAAACAAATGTTGACAAGTACATATGTGAAATCCTGATGTGCTATTTTAAGTGATGCTGATAATACATTAAAATCTATTAGTATTTAGTGTCATAAATAGTATTGATTGTTATAGATACACGCAGTATTATAAGATTAGTTATATGATTTGCAGATAGGTGTACAAACATTTTTTGTATTGGAGTTTTGAAACTATTATATGGGAATTTTTCAGGAACGGTGTCAGTTCATTAAGGATATTATCAGTGGATGCTTTTGCGTGCGTGCTTGAGTGCGTGTGTGTGTGTGTGTGTGTGTGAGCGTATCATACTGAATGGATTTGTTCTGCAGTGGAGTCTGCAACGGTTCTAGGCGCTAAAGTCTGGAGCCGAGCGACCGCTACTGTCGCAGGTTCGAATCCTGCCTCGGGCATGAATGTGTGTGCTGTCCTTAGGTTAGTTAGGTTTAATTAGTTCTAAGTTCTAGGCGACTGATGACCTCAGACGTTAAGTCGCATAGTGCTCAGAGTCATTTGAACCATTTTTTTGCTGTCTGCAAAACGTAGATTTGTCAAAGTTTTCAATCCTTAAGTTTCCAAGATGTTCCTTGATACCTTAAGGCTTACAAACTTGAACAAATCTACATTTGTGAGGCTTCTTCTGGAACAGGGCAGACGACTGCAGCTGCTTCAGAGTTTTTATCTGCCTTTGAGAGCGTCGGAAAACTGAATGTTAGAAAAATCGGGGAGACCTTTCGATTGTTCTCCCTGGAAGTCTTGCGTTGCTTTCCACACTTTTAAAAGACCTTCCACTCTGCCATAGGTGAGGGATCAAGCTCAATGCGGGCAGTAATTGAGGGACTACAGCTGTGGACCGATCCGGTGACACATCACACACGTTGGACCCTACGTCCAGTTCCTCGCAGTGATGGCCACTGCTAACAGCCTCACGCTGCCTGATCCAAGCCAGCACGTTTGGGACTGTTAGCGAAAGTATTCTAAGTCAGCTCGCACGAGATAATGCATCCACAGTCCCTATCCATAATAAAGAGGGCAGAAATTTACACAACGCTGACAAACAAGACGTTTATGAGCAAAACCGCAAAACGATACAGATAAAGCTAAATAAGTAAGCTACAATCACTTAAGATAGGGCAGCAACAAGTGGTTTACACGCCTGGAATAGAGGTGAGCGCCTTACAAGTACAGTCCCAGAAGTTTCTATAATACTAAGCGGTAACCAAACACCAGATACTGTGCTGGATTCGGTTGGGGAATTGTCCTTAAAATTGCTGATTCATCATCCGGTCCTCGTATAAACACCAAATGACAGAGGGCGGCTTCAGTATTACAAAACCACATCAAACTGTGAGGAAAATTATTGCCATAAAACTGTTTACAGATTATATTATCGCTGGATCTCGCTCCAGTACATCAGTGCATCTAATTCTGGGTGGCTGATAGATTTCCCAACGCTTTGCCACGGCAGTCTACAAAATATTCTATTTCATGGAACATAAATTCGCCAATCATTAATGCAACATGTCACAGCGTTAACTAGGGAACAAACTTCCCGAATGAGTTTAAAAACAAAAATTGCTTCCACGATCATTCATAAATATGTACTTTTTACGAGAATTTCACAGTTTCACTTAAGTTTTTTGGAGTTCTGCCTTACACGAAGACCGAAACGAAAAAGAAGGTTTCATATCATACTTCGGGTGGGCAGTCTGAGAGCTGTTTTCGTGATGTGCCAATTCAGTTAGCAATATCGATTTCTGATACTTCATTTAACGCTTTGGCAATCGTTTCAGGTGTGCAAACAACATTCAATTACCTGGCTACGCTCTTCAGTACATTCAATTACGCCTCTGTACTCACGAGCACTAACACAATAAATGAGGTAAACACAAGTGAGCAATCTTGTTGACCATCGTCCCAGCTCTGCCTGTTCCGTAACCCATCCTATGGTCAACACATACATAAGTGTGCACGTAGATATTTCGACAGTTTGTAAGCAGGCGCGCTCGCCCACGTGCGCGGCCACACACACACACCCACCCACCCACCCACCCACCCACACACACACACACACACACACACACAATCTATATTATGGTAGTGCTGCTCTTTGATACTGAGTGTAAACTTCTTTTGTTTCTTGGCCTTTCAACACTTAACGTATCAGACAATTTTCCACGGGATCATGGGAAAATACATTCGACATTCATCAAAAAGACATTCGACTACCTGACGACGCTTCTTGTACCCTCAAATAACTGAAAGGTGGAAGGAATATGGTAAAGGGATATACAAGGGAAATGAACTTCGAGTATATTTAGTAAGGGGAGAGGGGGTACATAATGATGACATCATATGATACTGCGAGAAGAAGTTGAGAGACAGCTGAAAGACGTAAATCGAAACAACGACATTGGAATAGACCACATTCCCCGAGAACTATTGGAGTCAGCCACGACAGAGGTATTTACGTGGTGTGCAACATATATGACATAGGCGAAATGAAATAATTCAATTTCCGAAGAAGGCACCTTTGACAGATGTGAATCTCATCGTACTATCAAATGGTTCAAATGTCGCTGAGCACTATGAGACTTCTGAGGTCTTCTGAGGACTTCTGAAGTCACCAGTCCCCTAGAACTACTTAAACCTAACTAACCTAAGGACATCACACACATCCATGCCCGAGGCAGGATCCGAATCTGCGACCGTAGCGGTCTTGCGGTTCCAGACTGTAGTGCCTAGAAGCGCTCGGCCATTACGGCCGGCGCTGCCATAGGTCAAACAGATATCAACTGCGTTTTTTTTTAAAAAATAGAACCCCCTTTTTATTGCATATTAGTGTAGTACGTAAAGAAATATGAATGTTTTAGGTGGACCACCTTTTTCGCTTTGTGGTAGACGGCGCTGTAATAGTCATGAACCTATGGCTCACAATTTTAGAGGAACGGTTGGTAACAGGTAGGTTTTTTAAATTAAAATACAGAACTTAGGTACGTTTGAACATTTTATTTCGGTTGTTCCAAAGTGATACATGTACCTTTGTCAACTTATCATTTCTGAGAAAGCATGCTGTTACAGCGTGATTACCTGTAAATACCACATGCATGCAATAAATGATCAAAATGATATCCGTCAACCTCAATGCATTTGACAATACGTGTAACGACATTCCTCTCAACAGCGAGTAGTTCGCCTTCCGATGTTAGCACATCCATTGACAATGCGCTGACGCATTCCTCTCAACAGCGAGTAGTTCGCCTTCCGATGTTAGCACATCCATTGACAATGCGCTGACGCATGTTGTCGGTGGATCACGGTAGCAAATATCCTTCAACTTTACCCACAGAAAGAAATCCGGGGACTCCAGATCCGGTGAACGTGCGGGCCATGGTATGGTGCTTCGACGACCAATCCACCTGTCATGCAATATGCTATTCAATACCGCTTCAACCGCACGCGAGCTATGTGCCGGACATCCATCACGTTGGAAGTACATCACCGTTTTGTCACGCAGCGAAACATCTTGTAGTAACATCGGTAGAACATTACGTAGGAAATCAGCATACATTGCACCATTTAGATTGCCATCGATAAAATGGGGGCCAATTATCCTTCCTCCCATAATTCCACACCATACATTAACCCGCCAAGGTCGCTGATGTTCCACTTGTCACAGCCATCGTGGATTTCCCGTTGCCCAGTAGTGCACATTATTCCGGTTTAAGTTACCGTTGTTGGTGAATGACGGTTCGTCGCTAAATAGAACGCGTACAAAAATCTGTCATCGTCCGGTAATTTCTCTTGTGCCCAGTGGCAGAACTGTACACGACGTTCAAAGTCGTCGCCATGCTATTCCTGGTGCATAGAAATATGGTACGGATGAAGTCGATGTTGATGTAGCATTCTCAACACCGACGTTTTGAGATTTCCGATTCTCGACCAATTTGTCTGCTGCTGATGTGTGTATTATCATCTAAAACACCCAATTGGGCATCATCATCTGTTGCAGGTCGTGGTTGACGTTTCACATGTGGCTGAACACTTCCTGTTTCCTTAAATAACGTAACTATCTGGCGAACGGTCCGGACACTTGGATGATGTCGTCCAGGCTACCGAGCATCATACATAGCACACGTCCGTTGGGCATTTTGATCAGAATAGCCATACATCAACACGATATCGACCTTTTCCGCAATTGGTAAACGGTCCATTTTAACACGGGTAATGTATCACGAAGCAAATGCCGTCTTCACTGGCGGAATGTTACGTGATACCACGTACCTATACATTTGTGACTATTACAGCGCCATCTATCATAAATCGAACAAAGTGGTTCAACTAAAACATTCATATTTCTTTACGCGTTACTCGAATATGTAAAAAAAATGGGGGTTCCTATTTTTAAAAACAAACTCAGTTGATATCCTTTTGACCTACAGTAGCGCCATCTAGCGGGCCAACCATAGCGCCATCTGGTTTCCCCCTTCCAGCTAGACAAGTTTCGTTCTTCGTAGTTTTTTTTCCTTTGACGCTTATATCGTGAGATATTTGGCCCGGTCATGATCAGTGGACCACCCTGTATAAATACGAGTTCAGTGATGTTATTTTGTCTACTCACGGAAGAGAGCTAGATAGGAAATGCTGGGAAGGCATAGTCTGCCCATAAACTGAAAATCAGGAAGGGCTCGTTGCGGGGGAAGTTCCCCATCCTCGAAGAATGCTAGAGCTGTCGTACAGGATGACTGAGAACCAGTTTCTCCTGTGAAGAATGAAATGAGCGTTTGGCGTCATTCGCCGGGAGGCCCCTTTCTAGGCCGCGCCGGCCGTCCCGGTGCAGGTTTCATTCGGTGCCGGATGGGGATGAAATGATGGTGAAGACAACACCCAGTCCCTCAGCGGAGAAAATCTCTGACCCAGCCGGGAATCGAATCCGGGCCCTAAGGACGGTAATCCATCACGCTGACCATTTATCTATCGGGGCGAACAATTTCTCCTGTAACAGTGCAGAACAGTGTGCAGGCAGCCAGAAGTAACGTAATTCGTCAATTAGATGGAGTTGACAATAAACAAATGGAAACACGAGAAGAACGCAGAGAAGACATAACTGTACCGCTAGCTTACATTCTCCACAAATGAGTAGCATTTCTACCTTTAATTCGTTGGCGTGCACTGCATTCACACAAAGCTTCTACTAAAGTGCGGCCGACTGAATGAGCTATGTTGCGTGTTTCCGAGGTCTCCTACAAAGTTACCAACCCGCAACGTCGCACCGCTGTGCGGGTCATCGCTTTAGCTCCGCAGGCGCTACGGCCCAAGTGAGCCAAACTTCGCGCAGCCTGCAAGAAGCAGGCTAGTACACAGGGCTCGCGAAAGTGCGGTGAAGGCCATCACATACGGGGATCTTTCGGTGCATCAACCGTAGCATTTTCCTCAGCCAATCCGAACTCCCACAGCTAGACCAATAGCTATCTGTTAGTCACCAGCAACATGGGTATAACTGCCCTCTCCCGGCGAGCAGCAGGCAGTTCCGTCTCTGCCAGCAGAAGCGGAAGACCACCAGATCCACGCCGCCGCTCAGACTCACGTCGCCCTTGCCATTCGGTGCGGATGTGGACTCTGGGGCTGCAGCCCCTTCTACTGCTGGTGCGATGGAACTTTAATTTTCTGCCTTGTGTGCATGTCTAAAAAGATTTCCGTTTACAAGAGAACTTTACAGAGAATAGTCTCACACCAGGATTTATTTATGTAGTTTCTCCAAGGACTTTTAAGTTGTCACAGAAGTCAGTCCTTTATTTTAAGAAAAAATTTTCTTATTTGTTTTGAACTGCTAACAGAGAAAAGAACTTAGGTTTGTGAATATAAAATAATTGTGTCGATAAATTGATTTGTGAGTGTAATCAGTAACTTACTGTAAAAGTGCCATGTGTTTCAAGTCCTGCAAGCGGACGAGTTACGTTACACTGGACACCTGCACTGTGCGCTTGTTCAAATGGTTCAAATGGCTCTGAGTACAATGGGACTTAACGTCTGAGGTCATCAGTCCCCTAGAACTTAGAACTACTTAAACCTAAGTTACCTAAGGACATCACACACATCCATACCCGAGGCAGGATTCGAACATGAGACCGTAGCGGTCGCGCGGCTCCAGACTGTAGCGCCTAGAACCGCTCGGCCACCCCGGCCGGCCGGTTAGTTAGGTTTAAGTAGTTCTAGGTCTAGGGGATTTATGACCTCAGATATTAATTCCCATAGTGCTCAGAGCCATTTGAACCATTTGAGCTAGAGAGTTTCGAATTGTAGCGTGTAACATGACGGTGTGTAACATGTCAGTGTGTGAGAACCAGAGTACTGCAATCGAGTTTCTAACCGCAGAAAACGTGCCTCTAATTGAAATCCATAGAAGAATGAAAGCTGTGTACAATGATTGTATCGACATCAGCAACGTGCGACGCTGGGGTTTCGTGTTCGCAATGAAACGGTGGTGCTAACTTCAACGTGTGTCACAGAGGTCGGAGTGGACGATGGCGTACCGCAACCGACGAGATTCACCGGAATCAGGTTGATGAACTCATCGGAGAAAAATCGTCTTATAACACAAACACAGTTGTAGGGCGAGTGTGGCGTATAACAGTGTTGCATATCACGAGAGCGTGTACAGGACTTCATTGGAGAATTGCGGTATAGAAAACTGTGCGCATGGTGGGTGCCTCAAATACACACTCCTGACGTGGAAGAGAGGAGATAAGACATATGCCAACAATTTCTTTTGTGTTTTGAGCTTGAAAGTGGTTTGTTCTCCAGCGCCTTATGTTAACTATCATCGATCATCCTCCATACAGTGCCGACTTTGGCCCATGCGACTTTAATCTATTTTCAAAACTTGAAAACACCTCCGAGGACTTAACCTTGATAGTGGTGAAGTTGTACAAGCGGGGGTGATGTTGTGGCTCCGTCAAAAAAGTCAAACATTATAGTGGGATGGTATCAATAAACTATCCTGCCGTCCGCTGAAATGTGTCCGTCCCCATGGTGACTATGTTGAGAAATAAATATGTAGAATGTTACTAAAGTTTATTTTATTTAATAAGCTTCAAGAGTTTTCACACAAAAAATAGCTGAGGCATTAGTTTTCAGAACGCTCTCTTATATAGACGCAACATGTGTACCCTGGAATAAAACTGGATAACGATACGTACATAAACACTATCGTTTTTGAAGATGATCATTTTGTCCTATAGGATGACTGTGTCAAGTGTCAGAAAACGTTACATTTGCTAAATATTTAATGATTATGTTCGGCTACTTGGAGACAATTTGCAGCCATTCATTGACTTCACGTTCCATCTAAATTTGTAGATGTCCAGAACAAAAACAAAAATTATAGCACGGCAAGGAAACAACCTAACTAGACCCAAGGTATTAATAATTGACGAACAGCTATTAGAACAACTTTGAAGCTTCTCTTATCTTGCGATTTACATAGAGGAGACAAAAGTGATGGGGTACCTCCTAACATCATGTCGGACTGTATTTTGTCGGGTGTAGTGCAACAGTTCGTCTTGGTATGGACTCAACAAGTCGCTGGAAGTTGCAGAAATATTGAGCCATGTTCCCTCTACAGCCGTCCATAATTGCGAAAGTGTTGCTGGTACAGGATTTTGTGCACCAACTGACCCTTCAATTATGTCACATAAATGTTTGATGGTTGGCCAAATCATTCGCGCGAACTGTGCAAAATGTACTTCAAACCAACATTAAATTATTTTGTGACATGGCACATTGTCTTCCATACAAAATTTCATCGTTGCTTAGGTACGTGAAGTCCATGAATGGCTGCAAATTGTCTCCAAGTAGCCGAACATAATCATTTGCAGTCAATGATCGGTTCAGCTGGACCAGAGGACTCTATGTAAACACGGCTCATACCATGATGGAGACAACACCAGCTCTCTCAGCACCTTGTTCCCAACTTGTGTCCATGGCTTTGTGGCGCCTGCGCCACACTCGAACCCTACCATTAGCTCTTACCAACTGACATGTGGACTCATCTGATCGGGCCACGATTTACAAGTCGTCCACGGTCCCGCCGATATCGTTATGAGCCCAGGAGACGCGCTGCAGGCGATACCGTACTGTCAGCAAAGGCACTCGCGTTGGTTGTCTGCTGCCATAGCCGATTCATGCAAAATTTCGCTGCAGCATCCTAAAAACTACGTTCATCGTACGCCTCACATTCATTTCTGCCGTTATATCAAGCATTGATGTTTCTCTGTTACCACTGACAGCTCTAGGCAAGCGACGCTGTGTTGTCCGTGGTGAGAGGTAAGGCGTGATATTTGTTATTCTCGACACGCACTTGACACTGTGAACCTTGTAATATTAAATTCCCTAACGATTTCCGAAATGGAATATGACATGCGTCTAGCTCCAACTACTATTTCGCGGCCAAAGTCTGTTAATTCCCGTCGTGCTGTCATAATCACGTCTGAAACCTTTTTACATGAATCACCAGTCCGCCCCTGGTAGCTGAGTGGTCAGCGCGACAGAATGTCAATCCTAAGGACCCGGGTTCGATTCCCGGCTGGATCGGTTATATTCTCCGCTCAGCGACTGGGTGTTGCGTTGTCCTAATCATCATCATTTCATCCCCATCAACGCGCAAGTCGCCGAAGCGGCGTCAGATCGAAAGACTTTCAACCGGCGAACGGTCTGCCCAACGGGAGGCCCTAGTCACACGACACCATCAAACAGCAGCTCTGCCAATGCACTGTCCTACCGCTATCTGCATTTCGCTATCCAATGACTTCTGTCCCCTTAGTGTACGTTTTAACCATGATTATCGACTGAGAAAAAGGTTCGTCGATTTCAGAATATATGTCAAACAATTCGACGAATATTGAGACGAAAGGTTACAGAAGAGACTTACTTAAATGTTATTAGACCATGTCTGTGCCAACATTGATGTATGGAAGTGAGTCGTGGTTGAATGGAACAAATAATCAGAACAAAATACAGTCACCTCAAATTCAGTTCCTTAGATGAGTCAAAGGATACTCTCTGAAAGATAAAAAACGGAAAGGCAGAAATGAAATACACTCCTGGAAATGGAAAAAAGAACACTTTGACACCGGTGTGTCAGACCCACCATACTTGCTCCGGACACTGCGAGTGGGCTGTACAAGCAATGATCACACGCACGGCACAGCGGACACACCAGGAACCGCGGTGTTGGCCGTCGAATGGCGCTAGCTGCGCAGCTTTTGTGCACCGCCGCCGTCAGTGTCAGCCAGTTTGCCGTGGCATACGGAGCTCCATCGCAGTCTTTAACACTGGTAGCATGCCGCGACAGCGTGGACGTGAACCGTATGTGCAGTTGACGGACTTTGAGCGAGGGCGTATAGTGGGCATGCGGGAGGCCGGGTGGACGTACCGCCGAATTGCTCAACACGTGGGGCGTGAGGTCTCCACAGTACATTGATGTTGTCACCAGTGGTCGGCGGAAGGTGCACGTGCCCGTCGACCTGGGACCGGACCGCAGCGACGCACGGATGCACGCCAAGACCGTAGGATCCTACGCAGTGCCGTAGGGGACCGCACCGCCACTTCCCAGCAAATTAGGGACACTGTTGCTCCTGGGGTATCGGCGAGGACCATTCGCAACCGTCTCCATGAAGCTGGGCTACGGTCCCGCACACCGTTAGGCCGTCTTCCGCTCACGCCCCAACATCTTGCAGCCCGCCTCCAGTGGTGTCGCGACAGGTTTGAGTGGAGGGACGAATGGAGACGTGTCGTCTTCAGCGATGAGAGTCGCTTCTGCCTTGGTGCCAATGATGGTCGTATGCGTGTTTGGCGCCGTGCAGGTGAGCGCCACAATCAGGACTGCATACGACCGAGGCACACAGGGCCAACACCCGGCATCATGGTGTGGGGAGCGATCTCCTACACTGGCCGTACACCTCTGGTGATCGTCGAGGGGACACTGAATATTGCACGGTACATCCAAACCGTCATCAAACCCATCGTTCTACCATTCCTAGACCGGCAAGGGAACCTGCTGTTCCAACAGGACAATGCACGTCCGCATGTATCCCGTGCCACCCAACGTGCTCTAGAAGGTGTAAGTCAACTACCCTGGCCAGCAAGATCTCCGGATCTGTCCCCCATTGAGTATGTTTGGGACTGGATGAAGCGTCGTCTCAAGCCGTCTGCACGTCCAGCACGAACGCTGGTCCAACTGAGGCGCCAGGTGGAAATGGCATGGCAAGCCGTTCCACAGGACTAAATCCAGCATCTCTACGATCGTCTCCATGGGAGAATAGCAGCCTGCATTGCTGCGAAAGGTGGATATACACTGTACTAGTGCCGACATTGTGCATGCTCTGTTGCCTGTGTCTATATGCCTGTGGTTCTGTCAGTGTGATCATGTGATGTATCTGACCCCAGGAATGTGTCAATAAAGTTTTCCCTTCCTGGGACAATGAATTCACGGTGTTCTTATTTCAATTTCCAGGAGTGTATATTCTCTTTGCATGACAGTTTCCCAACAAGAGACACTGAGATGGCGGATGCTCTTAAAAATATCGATGCACTTAACATAATCGACAAAAGAGCCACGACTCAGGCGTGAAGAGGTGAGGTCACCCACGCCTCAGGAGATCTGCCTCTCTGCTGTGTCAATGATATTACGACTCCGGACCGTGTGCTGAGCCGCGCTATGTGATAACTGCTCGATGCTGTGGCGCCAGTATTCGTTGTGTAAGCAGATCGCCCCTCATGTCATCGCCTGACTGACATCGGGTGACAAGTTGCCATGAGGCTCTTGGATCACACGAGGCGGAGTCTTCAGTTTATTCGGCCGTGTGAAGTGAATTAGTTGCGGCGCAAAACTGCGTAATTCTGCTACATGCTGTATCCTAAAATTATTTCGATGAATTAGTACAGGAACTTGCATTATGTGTAAATGGTTGCGATTACATATCAGACCTTTTGGAAACAAAAAATCCACGGCAAATAGAGAGTGTCATGAAGGATACAATGTATATAAGAATATACAGCCTACAGTTGCAGGTTAAGTTTATCGTTTACCTATGTTATTACTCAGATTGAAACCTACGTAAACGATAAAGTGAACCTGCAACTGTAGGATGTATATTCTTATACAAACAATATTAGTTGCTGTCGCTGCATAAATATGTTAAAAATTGTGAAAGATACAAGGACTAGTGACCCTGGGATCGTTGTAGCAGTATAGAATAGTTTGCAACTTGTATCATAATACTCTTACAACACTAAAAATTGTTCTGTTCATTAACCAACTGTGTCGTAAAATCGTTCTTTTAAGGTGATTATGCTTAGAGTTACATGGAGATCTTCGGGAGAAATTTTAGAAAGAATGTGTAAGGATTCAAGTTACGTATTTTGAAAACCCTATTAATTAAAAAAGAATTAATCGTATTTTTGTAATCTGCTTGTGAATAACTTTTTACTGCACTATACGACCAATTTATTACGTAAGACATGTTTTGATGAAGAAACAATTTGTAATGAGGAAGCCGGAATTTAAGTTGGAGGCGATAACTTCAGAACGACGAAGGTGATGTACATTGATGGAGTTAAAACATATTTGATCTCTGGTGGGGCCAAACATGCAACGAATGTTGTCATCTTATATTAAGGTCTTTTCTTGCATATACTAAAAGGATTCGCCGACGTCAGTAACACTCAAACTACGTGTGATATGTGAGATGGCAACTGATATGTCAGAGCGTACATGAGACTAAATGTTGATCTGACAGCGTGTAATATCTACTAGCGAGATACACATTTTGCATTTTTTTGAATTTGGAATGCTTTTTTCATTGTTTCTGCGACAGTGTTCAGACACGTTTTGTGTACCAAGGGGAAGTCTTGCATTGCTTTCGATGCGGACATTAATCGCTTCTTGGTTCACATGTGAATTCTTTTGTGGTAGAGACGATCACAACACTTGCTTCATCGACCTCATTCTTGAATGTAGTTCAATAAGCATTATAAATTTTAGCCAATTTTTTTTCTTTTTCATAGCACCATTTCCAGAATATTCACACCCATTGGGTTCAACAGTGGACACACAGGTCTCGTTGTTACAATTTTTATTTGTTAATTACTAAGGTGAAATTATATTGTTTTCTGAGTGTCTCTAGGTGTGAGTGTATGTAGGTGTGAGGGTGTTTTCCATTTTATTTTTATTTTGTACTGATATCTTGTGGTGCCATTTTTAGTATAAATTCCCGTTGTGTGTCATGTTAACATTCTGGCAATAAGTCAAGAATACAAAGTTCGTCTTATTTGGTTCACTTTTAACTCGATTTAGTATACATGTTCCCATAAAAAAAATTTATTCCTTTCTTGCTCTTTGTGGTTACGAGCACAACGTATCCACTAAGCAAAGTTGTTGCCCCTTATATGGTTATTGTTAGCAAACTAGCAGTTAACGCCATTTAGTGTGCCATAGGGCAGTACTGTGTAGTGTAGATTAGTGTGGAATTGTAGATCACTAGATCTGTGGTGTAGTGATAGAGGCCAATGCCCATTAGTACAGGAACATAGTTTGCCTTCTGGGTACTGAATGTGTTACGTATAACCTGTTCCTAGTGAAGCGTAGGGTATCTCACACGAACAGTATATTTTCAGATAGTTAGACATGTGATTACGAACTTTGGTTCCGGATCGAATTTTCGTGCTATTTTCATTAGCTTCGCGAGTTACTGGGAATGCAAAGAATTGCAAGATAGCTATTCCACAGTTACCTCACACTATTCAAATATTCCCACAATTTTGCAAGAATGAAAACTTTTTTCCAGACGAAATATTCCTTGATTTTTTGTTTCATGGAGGAGTGGAAGGCATCAGGTGAAATAACAATACACTCATTTCAACCTAAATTCAGCGATTACTCTTCGGCATAAGCATCAGTTGTCTGTGCATCTCACGAAACTAAATTAACTGTGAATGTTTATTGTAGCCATTAGAGATCCAAATACAAACTTTGAACTGCTATTGAAAATAGAGAAAATGGAAATTATGGAACTTGCTAACACAAGAACAAGCTCCCAAAGCCAATATAGCATGAAACGTTATACAGTGCAGCGATGAATTAATTTACGCATTTACTGTTGAGTAGTGCAACACAGCGACAGAGACTGTAAATACATGATTCATTGCTTTCAGATCATTGGTCCTTGCTCCGATAATGTAAGAGCATTAACAGTGTTCGTAATGCATTATTAAATACGTGATTTACATTGGAAATTCATGCCTGCGTCTGAATAATGATTGCCACATTATTCATTCGGCTCTTTGAAAGAAAACTATTTTCTCTGGAATGAAAAGTATTCGCCTTTTTCACTGTCACGTTCGCACTCCGGAAGTAGTTTTCAATAAATTATTCGCAACCACGAATCGACTGCTGAGTTTAAAGTCGGAAAATGATGGCGCTGTCTAGCGATATTTTATTACTTCGCATTGTAAGAACATAAACGAACGATACATCAGCATTTGAAGTAGAAAAAAATTTCAGAACGAAATTTTCACTCTGCAGCGGAGTGTGCGCTGATATGAAACTTCCTGGCAGATTAAAACTGTGTACCCGACCTAGACTCGAACTCGGAACCTTTGCCTTTCGCGGGCAAGTGTTCTACCAATCCCTCAGGCTGTGGCTAAGCCATGTCTCCGCTATATCCTTTCTTTCAGGAGTGCTAGTTCTGCAAGGTTCGCAGGTGAGCTTCTGTAAAGTTTGGAAGGTAGGAGACGAGATACTGGCAGAAGTAAAGCTGTGAGTACCGGCCGTGAGTTGTGCTTCGGTAGCTCAGTTGGTGGAGCACTTGCCCGCGAAAGGCAAAGGTCCCGAGTTCGAGTCTCGGTCGAGCGCACAGTTTTAATCTGCCAGGACGTTTTAGAAAAAAATTAATTGGAAAAAAGTCTTCATAGCTCGTGGAGGCAAAAAACGGATTTTCATCTACCGCAAGTAAATGTTACGTAGGTTTTCTGTCAGCACAGTTTCGCTGCCAAAGCCTTTTTAAGGAGCTTCACGGTGAAATACGATCTTCTTATTAGCACGTACATTTTCTTCAGGTTAAGGCGCGTCCTTAGAACGGTTTCAAATTAGGAAACTGATAGTCTTAAATGTGCGCGGCACTTTCCTTACAGTCATTAGCTCTGAATTAACATTACGTAATTCACCAATCATTATTTTCAAATTACAACTTCTTTTAGTTGTCAATTATTGTTTGCTGAAATCATTAGATCTGTTGGTGCTGACAGTTTGGTCGCTGATACATGATAGTGCTTTCATCTAGTGACGTATGTAGCAATCTGATCAGAATGTATCGAATACATCTACATCTACATATCTACTTCGCTAGACACCAAACGGTGTGTGGTGGAGGACACTATTCGCGCCAAAGAGTCATATTCCCCTCTGTTCCACTCACGGATCGCGCGAAGGAAAAACGACTGTCTGAACGCCTCAGTACAAGCTCCCTTATCTTTGGATGGTGATCATTGCGCGATTTGAAAGTTGGTGGTAATAATATATGCTCTATATCCTCGGCGAAGAACGGATTTTGAAATTTCGTGAGCGCTCCCTTTACGTTTAGCGCGTCGTCTATCTACAAGTGTGTCCAACTTTCTATGAGGTTTGTAACGCTTTCGTGATGGCTAAATGTACCAGTCACGAATCTTGCTGCTCTTCTTTGGACCTTCTCAATCTCTTGAATCAGAACCAACTGGTAAGGGTCCCATACAGTCGAACAGTGCTCTAAGACTGGACGAACTAAAGTATTGTAAGCAATTTCCTTTGTTGAAGTACTGCATCGCTCCAGGATAAACCGCAATCTAGAGTTCGCCTTACTCATCACTTGTGTAATCTGATCGTTCTATATGAGATCATTTCGAATAGTCGCACCCAGATACTTGACGGATATTACCGCTTCCAAAGACTGGGCATTTATTTTGTACTCGTTTTTTCGATAGTTGAAAGGGGGAATGGTGCTGCAGTCCTCTACTGTAAACGAGTTTTTGAAAGCTAGCTTTAGAATTTCGCCCTTCTGTTTATCATCATCCATTACATTACCCGTACTGTGAGCAAAAGAAAGTATTGAATTATTTGTAGCGTTCATAGATTTTACGTACGTCCAAAACTGTTTGGGGTTATTTTTAGAATCTGCAGATAAAAAATTGCTTTCAAATTCGTTAAAAGAATCTCTCATTAACCTTTTGACAGCATAGTTTCTGTTTGTCAGCGGGGCAGTGACTACATTTAAAACCACTGTGCAAAATTCTCTGCTTTCTCAGCATCTTACTATTATGGTTGTTGAACCAGGGTGGATCCTTTCCCTCCCTTTATTTTTGCTAGGCACATATTTCTCTAGCACGTGGTGGACAATACCTTTAAAGATGCTCAATATCTTTGTGTCCCGCTATGAATGCTGACTGCTTACTATGAAGATACTCATTAATGACTCTTTTATTTGCTTTCCCAAACAAGAAAACTCTACGCTGTTTCTTTGGCTTTTTTGCAACTCCCACTGACATAGAAGCCACAACGACATTATGGTCGCTGATACCTTCTTCTCGATTAACTTCTTCAAAATGATCAGGTCTGTTTGTCGCCAAGATATCTAGTATGTTCCCATCTCGAGATGGTTTTTTAACCAGTTGCTAAAGGTTGTATGTTGAGAGCGCTCCTAGAATAACTTCACACGAGTCTTTGCTTCTGACCCCTGTGATAAATGTTTAATTTTCCCTGCCAAAAGAATTCAGATTAAAGTCTCCAACTATAACTAATGGATAATTTGGATATTTATTTCCTTTGTACTCAAGACTTCCCTGAAACGTTCTACGACTTTTGTTGCGGATGCTGGTGGTCTATAAAAACATCGTAATACAATTACCAATTCTAGTCTGATTGACAGCTTCATTCAGACTATTTCACAGTCCGACCCAGTATCGATTTCAACTGCGTTTAAACAGCTTTTAAGTACAATGAACACACCGCCTCCCATAGCTTCAGTTCTATTATTCCTGAACATTGTCCAATCCAAGTTGAAAATTTTACTGCTATTTATGTTTGGTTTCAACCAGCTTTCGGTACTTGATACAATACTGGCATTACTACTGTTTATTTCTGGGAGTAACTCGGGGATCTTGCTACAGACACTTCCACAATTTACTAACATGAGATTTAGCATATTTAAATCCTTTGTAAGGACCTGTTTAGGAGAACTAATATTTTTTACAGTTGGCACACCCATATCAGTGTCATGAACTGATAGTTTTTCAGGCCAATGGTTTGTAGGGAACCTAATCTAAAAAAAAAAAAAAGAACCCATGTGCACGCCACAAGTACTGTGCTACCCAGTAGCTGCTTCCTGTGTGTAGTGCACCCCTGATCAATCGAGGGGCGTCCTACAACTTTCCACCACATAGTGTAGGTCGAGGAATCTACAACCATTTTCGTCACGAAGTCGACGTAGCCTCTGGTTTAGATTCTCCACTCGACTCCAAACCAGAGGACCGTGGTCCACCCTGGGTACGATTCTGCAAATCGTCAGCTTGGCTTCCACTCCTCGAGAGATGGAGGCCGCCTTCGCTAATTTAGCCAGCCCTCGAAAGGACCCATGGATTTCTTCGGAACCCCGAATACTGGCAGCGTTGGTGCCGACATGTGCAACAGTCTGCAGCTGGTTGCACCCCACACGCTCGATAGCCGCCAGAAGAGCCTCTTGCACATCTCGGACAAGGCCCCCTGGCAAGCACACCGAGTGAACGTTGGACTTCTTCCCTGCCCTAGCCGCTATGTTCCTGAGGGACTCCATGACCCGACTAATATTGGAGCTCCCATTAACTAACAAACCCGTGTCCTCCCCCCCCCCCCCCTCAGCATCAGATAGCACACTGAATCTATTAGCAAAGTGCATGGGATTTGGCAGGAGCCTGCGTCCCCCATACAGCCTCCGCACCAATCCGCCAGCTGCACTGAGGTGAGAGTGGGTCTGCCGGCTCAGTCGCACCTGAGATCGGCTCAGTGACAGAGAGCTGTGCCACCCCCCTCCATCTCCCCGCTCATTTAGTACAGCAGAGGCTGCCCCAGCGACCCCATCCCCACCACCTCTCAAGGTGGCACTCTGGAGCCTATTGACTGTGGCCAACAAAGCTTCCAGCTGCGTTTGGACTGTGGCCAACTCCTCCTGCATCCGCACATAAAAGGCACAGCCCCTATCCATCTAACTAATATGTGATTTACTATAAGAAACTTAAGGGAAGCTACTGCCACACAAGGTTAACACCTACATTCTAGTTGGCAGAAAGGACACTCAACAGTGTAAAACAATAAAGATGTATGGTAGAAGCTAGATCTGGTGTTTTTTTTCCTGCAAGGGGCTATCTAGTGAATACTAAAGAGAAAAACATTGACCTACAGTAAACTGCTAGGGGCTGTCGAGTGGATGATGCATCAATTATAGTGTGCAAGTAAATTGTTTTAATGCCTATTATGTGTGACATATTGCTGAATACACATTTTATTAATTTGATAAGTAAATTTAGCCATTTTTGGTCTCTTACAGACATATTAGGCACAGATGCATGTATACTGCTAGAAGAGTTCAGAGTAGCTTTACATAGTTGAAATGCGATGTGTATGTCATGATACTAAATTACTTGTAAATATACAAGTAATAAGAGACAATAGTAACAACAAAAGAATCAGAAAAAGTGTGTTAAAACAATGGATAAAATTAAACTAACTTGTCTAAACAATGTAAGTAAGATTTACTTACCAGGTTTAAAAAATACAGGAAAGATAAGAAGTTGATACCTTGCCGCATTTTTTATGCCTTTGGTCTCATCACAACTCGAGCAGACAACATGACCTCACATAACGCTGAATGAACTCCAGGATATCCAGCGCCAAAGGTGATCG
Organism: Schistocerca gregaria; assembly: GCF_023897955.1. Classification (NCBI taxonomy): domain Eukaryota; kingdom Metazoa; phylum Arthropoda; class Insecta; order Orthoptera; family Acrididae; genus Schistocerca; species Schistocerca gregaria. Next base: position 133,256,235 of record NC_064923.1, on the reverse strand, counting down.
AAGGCGAAATTACAAGCAATATTAACATTACTCACCACAGATGATATGAATATACGCCTCGTTTAAAATAACAAGCACTAAAAGATGGATTAGTCGCCAATATAGAGCTATATACATCGAACAACCCACACTATAATACGAAGCACTTGATTTTTATCCCATTTCTCGATGTATACTCTGCACAACGAAGTTTTCACGGTAGCTGCACTTACACACCTGTCGGAAAGTTCCAATTAGGGCCTTATTTCCATGAGAATGAGAGATTAAAACTGGTGTTTCTAACCAGTCAGTAGATCAAAAAATGGTTCAAATGGCTCTGAGAACTATGCGACTTAACATCTGTGGTCATCAGTCCCCTAGAACGTAGAACTACTTAAACCTAACTAACCTAAGGACATCACACACATCCATGCCCGAGGCAGGATTCGAACCTGCGACCGTAGCAGTCGCGCGGTTCCGGACTGAGCGCCTAGAACCGCTAGACCACCGCGGCCGACAGTCAGTAGATATTCAAAATTTAGTAATTTTATGTACTTCATTTAACAGATGAATATAATGCTACGATAACCATTTTTTTTTAATATCAGATGTTGTTAGTGGAGGGAGTAAATGTTAAATATCACCATCTTGACTTTCAGGGATTAGGCTAATCGTCTGTTCCATCTTCAAAGGTTATTGTGGATTGCATCTTAGTAGAAAATAATTAGCCCTGGTAGCGAAATGAATGGTCCTGTGTGTCATATAAAAAAAGTAAATAAAAAACACGAGAGATTATTCGATAAATTTACTTTTTAATTCATAAGATTATAGCTGTTATCATCCAGACAGTTTTCATCCTGTCAGTCGAAAGCAATGAATAAGTCAACAAAAGACTCTAGGTTCTGTTGCTGCCATTTTAATATTTTTAAACATTTACTAATTTTCACTTTTTGGTTCAGTTGCAATTTATTTAATTATATACAGAGAATTTTGTACTAGACTTTTCGTGATAAACGATTTAATATCTCCGTTTAAAATGATTGTGGTCATAACATTTTACGAACGTTTTCAATATATAAAGTATATTGTCAAATAGTGCATAAGTTTAATATAAAAACAAACCATCAGCAGGTTTGGACACCACTAAATTTATCTTCTACAGAAGGAAGTCACATTAATTGCATTAAAATTGTAAACATACATGATGAGCTAAGGAGCTCGAGTCAAACAGCAGTAAATATTAAATGAAGTCCTCCGCGGAATCAGTTAAAATTGTTACAACCGGTAGAACTTGCTAAAAGCAGACGTTAGGTTGTCGGTCACGCAGTTTATTTGACTTCCTTCTGAAGAAGACGACTTTAGTGGTAGTGGAAAGTCGCTCAATTTGGGGAGGTTTTTTTAAGTAGGTCATAGAAGAAAGTGAGAACCTTATTTATTAATACAAACACTAAATATACTTTATTTAACACGTTAGAATCATGATATTTGTTCAATTTCTGCTCTTGTTATACATTTACATTAGACATACTGCAAAACAAATAATGTTGCAAAACTGTCTCTCTTAAAAATTAATTAAAAATTGGGGAGGTCTTACGACCATTGTATATAAACCAAATAATCAGGTATTTAGCACCTGTAGCACATTTAACGACACCTATCACAAATATATCTCTTGCTTACAGAGCCAAAACATGCTGCATGTGCCCATTACATTCATTTTGAGCACCAAATTCAGTTGCCTCCGTTGTGATCGTCTGAGTAGAAGCCTGCACAATAGACGCACTCTGCGTCTTCATCGTCGTCGTTATCTTCGCTTTCATGAGACAGTTGAATTTCATCTACTTCGGATTCTGATGATGATTTAATCATGCTCCCTTTCTTGCCAGTCATTTGCCACATCCAGGCGCCTGGTTTGATGTTCCGCACTTACCAGATCCTGCATTCTCAACTTGCTTGGGTGTTACCACCCTTTGTTTTGAGTCTACTAACTGGTGATTATAGGGAGACACAGTGACCAGCTGAGCAGTACCAGTGCAGGATCTTTTGGAACCTATTTGGCTTCTAATTTTTGGAAGAGGGCTGATGTCAGTTGTCATGACAAATCGGGATCTTGGAATTTGAGGAACAGCACTTTCGTTAGATTTCAGTGATTCAGGAACGGAATTTTCTTGAGATCCCCAAGAAGTTCCTGTTTTGCTATATTTGGACTCTTGTGTGTGCTACGTCAGTCCATCCGACGCCTATTCTCTTCAGATTTTTTCACAATTTTCCTGCAGCCAAATCGCTTTGGCTTCCTTACACACCTGTTTATTTCATTCCTAAGTGATTTAGATTAATTCGGTGCTCTTGTCTTTGCCCGAATATTTTTGTACTTCCTTCTTTCGTTGATCAATTGAAGTATTTCGTCTGTTACCCAAAGTTGCTTTGCAGCTACCTTCCTTCTAACTGTCCAACAGCACTGTTCTTTTAAGAGATGTCAATTGCTCTTCAGCTGAACTGCTTACTGTTACTTTCCTTTTTGCTGTATGAAAATCTTTAGGAAACTTCAATCGCATCTCACAATTCCTCAGTACCTCAGTATCCTACTTCTGGACGATTCTCTTAAATTTCAATGTACTCTTCAGCGTTACCAAACAGTAACCTGCTTCTGTATCTGTTTCTGAGTATTCTTTTTCAGTCCAACATACGATTTCTGAATCTCTGTGTGACAATGATGTAATACAACTGGAACATTTCCGTCTCTCCAGGCCTTTCCCAAGTATACCTCGTCATCACCTGATCCTTCAACGGAATATTCGCTAATGCTTGCTGACAATTATTGCAGAATTCATTTAGACTGTCATCTCTCTCACTTTTAAAGCCGAACCGATATTCTCTCATAACTCCTACTTCTACTCTTTCCCCATACAGCCTCATTCCAAGCTCTCACGAATATTAGATTTTCATCTCCTCTCACATACTGAATTACCCGTTCAATATCTTCACATGCTTTCTGTATATCTTCATCTTTTGCTTCCGTCGCCAGCATGTATGCCTAAACTATTGTTGTAGGCGCTACTTTTATTATCAGTTCTGGTAAAAACTACCTTATCATTGAACTCTTCACAGTAATTCACTCTCTGTCTTACTTGCCGGTTCATCATGAATCCTACTCTCGCTATACCATTTTCTGTAGCTGTTAATATTACCCTATATTCGTCTGACAAGAAAGTCTTATCTTCTTTCCATTTCGCTTCAGTGACTTCCGGTATATCTAGATTTAGCCTATCCATTGCTCTTCTCAAATTTTCTGACTTACCTGTCACGATGAAACTTCCGACATTCTGCGCTCCGACTCATGGAATGTTACCCATTCATTGTTTATTCCATAGTTTCTCAAGGTCACCTGCACCTTGGCGGACCTATCCCGGAAAATCCGAATGAGGGACTACTCCGGAATCTTTTGCCAATGACGAGATCATCATGACAGTTCTTCAATTACAGGTTCCACATCCTTTGGATACACGTTACATTTCTTTAGTACAGTGATTTCCATTGTCTTTTATTACCTCATACTGTTGAACATCGCTAATACTTCTACCTTCTAGGGATAGTTTCCTACCCCAAGAGCAACAGAGTGTCCTGAACCTCTGTCCGTGCTTCCACCCTCTTTGACAACACTGTTGGCAGTATGAGGGTGTCATCGTAGGCCGGATGTCTTCCGTCACCATTACTGATGATTTTTTTTTTCGGAATGTAAGGAGTGGCTGTGTTCGAACCTTGGGACCCACTACGTTTTGATTCCTAATCAAAGACACTACCCTTAGAACACGAGCTATAAAATAAAACAGAATGATGTATGGGAACTACTTTGATAGTGATAAAGGGACATAAGCAGAAACGGGGTTGTGGATCCATCAACAAAGTCATACATCTTAGAGTGAGGGTATCAACAAACTCCTATCTCGTTCGCAGAAATGTGTTAATTGCCAAGATTACTATATCGAGAAATGAAAATGTAGAAAGTTCATGACGTTTTTTTTTTTTTTTACTTAAAAAGCTTATCACTTTTCACAAAAAATTCGGAGGCATTGTTTTTCTACGCCCTCGTGTTATACTTTGAATTAGCAGCTTGACATTCGCATTTCACGTTACTATCGAATTATATTGCACGTGATTGTGTAAATGTATTCTGATCAACACTTCAAAGCGGCCTGTAAAAAAGTGTCTATAGTAGCCATTTTTTCTGTCCCCCGCCCCCTCTAAAAACAATAAAAAAACTGAACATGATGAGCCGTCGTACATTCAACTTAAACAAATTTTGAAAATCGATTTAACATATTTATCAAACTGTTCTGTGGTATCAAGGTGCTGATTACATTTAAGTTAACATACAGTTCAAATACAAACTTTTAAGCGTGACCAATTACGGAACAGTGTGAATGATACGAATAAGATAGGAAGAGTTGCACGGTATGGACACTCCACACAAGGAAAGAGCTCTAAACAGACGCAAGGAAACCTGCACCATATAATTTCTAGTACTAGAAACATGGAAAAGTAATTACTGTGCAGAGATGGAAAGAAAGAGCAGTGTGAAATGCGTTGATACCAGCAAACTCAGCGTAATGAGTAAACAGCGTAGGTGAAACAGCAAAGTAAGAATACACTGGCGACTCTGGAACAAAAATTTTTCTTTATGTTGCCGAAATTAGTTTCAGTTGTTAATGACTAGTGAGTTTGAGCAGGATGTTGACCCTGAATGTATGAAATCATCAAATTTATCAGTCACATCATCAGTCAATATTGTCAGTAAATCAATCAAGCAATCATGCAATTAAAATTAATTAAATTAAAACTTCCTAATTAGCGCAAATGTGCTTGATGCCCATATCCTCAACCTCCTCTCTCCAACCAATCCCATTTAATATTAAAATGATGATTTAAAATCCAGTCAGAATGTAGTTTCATTAAAGACCAAGAGGAAGGATCTAGCTCAGTTGTGATTTCTGCGACACCAAGCACCCGCCTACTCATTTCCCTAGACAGTCAGAGTTTACTATTAAAATGATGCGTATAAATCACATCACACTGGATTATTTACGTGATATTCACGTGAAATATCATAAACAAATACTGCATAATTTACCACCTACCTTTCCTCTCATCCAATCAGAGCCTGGTGATGTAGGCACCATTAAAGTCACAGAGTCAATCACAGTGAAGCTAAATCTGGGCTGTGCTGTCTAAACCATGTACATTGCAGTTTAAATTTTCGTCCATTATTAAGGCTAGACTCTTTGGCGAGGGCGAGAAGTCGGTATGATCCCATTTACGATAAAGATGGTAGGGACTGCCGATATTCCGGGCTAATGAGCCTAGAATGACCAAACAATAACGCTTAGTTTTTGGATGGGTTGAGCTTTAATCTTACACTCTGTGCCCATTTTGATAGTGCACACACGTCTGAACTGAGATTCTCGATAGCTGTCTTGAGGGTTAATTATTATAGCATTGTTCCAGTATTAGAGTATCGTCTTCTTCCACAAATATTTCGTATTACTTTCCGTCCAGCTTTCACCATTTCTGTTGACACATCATCGTATGCAACCGACTTTCCTTTCTTCGCACACCTCGTCTAGCTCTATTTTCGGGGTGTCGTTATTTCCATTATCAACCATCTGTATTACTCATTCACATAGTGAAATATGAAGAATTTAAAACAACCATAGAGCGTCTGGACAGTTTTCTCCCTGTTGTTAATTAATGTGCTATGCCCCTTCTTAACTGATGAAGTGTGTGCTTATTCAACATTTGGTTTTGGTCAAAAGAATGAGAACGTCAGATACGCGTATATTGATGTATAAGGCGTGATCAAAAAGCTTCCGTTTGAGCTTGTTGCTGTAGCTTATATAGGACGTAGCGTGACTTAGATGCGTATATAGAGGCGTCGACATGTATACGGATTACTCAGGCACTCGTGTCTTTGTGGTGTGTGTGCGGTAAATGCGGAAACGTGAACTGTTACCTAAGCCGTCCGAACAGCACCTTTCTTGGAGCTGCCAAAGGACAGACGCAGGTAGCCATCCATTGGAATATGAAGAGTGTGTATGGGACTGTATGTCTGTCTGTCGAAAATTGCGACAAGGGGTGCTATTGCTTCATGATAAAGCACGTCCTCATATCGCAAATGCAACGTTATGGTTACTTCTACATGTACATCTACATCTACATTAATACTCCGCAAGCCACCCAACGGTGTGTGGCGGAGTGCACTTTACGTGCCACTGTCATTACCTCCCTTTCCTGTTCCAGACGCGTATGGTTCGCGGGAAGAACGACTGTCTGAAAGCCTCCGTGCGCATTCTAATCTCTCTAATTTTACATTCGTGATCTCATCTGGAGGTATAAGTAGGAGGAAGCAATATATTCGATACCTTATCCAGAAACGCACCCTCTCGAAACCTGGACAGCAAGCTACACCGCGATGCAGAGAGCCTATCTTGCAGAGTCTGCCACTTGAGTTTGCTTAACATCTCCGTAACGCTATCACGCTTACCAAATAACCCTGTGACGAAACGCGTCGCACTCCTTTGGATCTTCTCTATCTCCTCCGTCAACTCGACCTGGTACGGATCCCACACGGATGAGCAATACTCAAGTACAGGTCGAACGAGTGTTTTGTGAGCCACCTCCTTTGTTGATGGACTACATTTTCTAAGGACTCTCCCAATGAATATGAATCTGGTACCCGGCTTACCAACAATTAATTTTATATGATCATTCCACTTAAAATCGTTCAGCACGCATACTCCCAGATATTTTACAGAAGTAACTGCTACCAATATTTGTACTGCTATCATATAATCATACAATAAAGGACCCTTCTTTCTATGTGTTCGCAATACATTACATTTGTCTATGTTAAGGGTCAGTTGCCACTCCCTACACCAAGTGCCTATCCGTTGCAGATCTTCCAGCATTTCGCTGCAATTTTCTAATGCTGCAACTTCTCTGTGTACTACAGCATCATCCGCGAATAGCTGAATGGAACTTCCAACAGTACCTACTAGGTCAATTATATATATTGTGAAAAGCAATGGTCCCATAACACTCCCCTGTGGCACGCCAGAGGTTACTTTAACGTCTGTAGACGCCTCTCCATTGAGAACAACATGCCGTGTTCTGTTTGCTAAAACTTTTCAATCCAGCCACACAGTTGGTCTGATATTCCGTAGGCTCTTACTTTGTTTATCAGGCGACAGTGCGGAACTGTATCGAGCGCCTTCCGGAAGTCAAGGAAATGGCATCTACCTGGGAACCTGTATCTAATATTTTCTGGGTCTCAGGAACAAATAAAGCGAGTTGGGTCTCACACGATCGCTGTTTCCGGAATCCATGTTGATTCCTACAGAGTAGATTCTGGGTTTCCAGAAACGACATGATTCGCGAGCAAAACACGTGTTCTAAAATTCTACAACAGATCGACGTCAGAGAAATAGGTCTATAGTTTTGCGCATATGCTCGACGACCCTTCTTGATGACTGGGACTACCTGTGCTCTTTTCCAATAATTTGGAACCTTCCGTTCCTCTATAGACTTGCGGTACACGGCTGTTAGAAGGGAGCAAGTTCTTTCGCGTACTCTGTGTAGAATCGAATTGGTATCCGGTTAGGTCCAGTGGACTTTCCTCTGTTGAGTGATTTCAGTTGCTTTTCTATTCCTTGAACACTTATTTCGATGTCAGCCATTTTTTAGCTTGTGCGAGGATTTAGAGAAGGAACTGCAGTGCGGTGAAACAGCTTTGTAAAAAGGTGTTTAGTATTTCAGCTTTACTCGTGTCATCCTCTGTTTCAATGCCATCATCATCCCGGAGTGTCTGGATATGTTGTTTCGAGCCACTTACTGATTTAACGTAAGACCAGAACTTCCTAGGATTTTCTGTCAAGTCGGTACATAGGATTTTACTTTTTCACTGAACGCTTCACGCATAGCCCTCCTTACGCTAACTATGACATCGTTTGGCTTCTGTTTGTCTGAGAGGTTTTGGCTGCGTTTAAACTTGGAGTGAAGCTCTCTTTGCTTCCGCAGTAGTTTCCTAACTTGGTTGTTGAACCACGGTGGGTTTTTGCCGTCCCTCACAGTTTTATTCGGCACGTACCTGTCTAAAACGCATTTCACGATTTTCTTGAACTTTTTCCATAAACACTCAACCTTGTCAGTGTCGGAACAGAAATTTTCGTTTTGATCTGTTAGGTAGTCTGAAATGTGCCTTCTGTTATTCTTGCTAAACAGATAAACCTTCCTCCCGTTTTTTATATTCCTATTTACTTCCATATTCAGGGATGCTGCAACGGCCGTATGATCACTGATTCCCTGTTCAACTGAAGTGCGAGACACTCGAGGAGCCGCCCTATAGTTCTGATCTCTTCTCATCCGATTGTCACACCTTCGGTCCCTTAAAAATGACCTTTAAGGGTCGATGACTCCTGTCGGACGTCTTCGCGCAGCAGGGCACAGTGTTTTACCAAGCAGGTAAATTCAATTTTGTGCATCGGTTGGATGTTGGCATCGACGCTCACGACGATTTTGCCTAATTGGCTTACCTATTCTGGACTACAGGGCTTCACACGGAAACCTTTTGATCATCCCTAATAGTACTAATATTGAAGAGTCCTACTTGCGTTACCACGAATTTTTAGACTTTTTAGTTAACACAATAGCACAGTTTGTGCCCTGTCGTCAAGTGGTTAAGGAAAGGGAGAGGGAGAGAGAGGGAGAGAGAGAGAGAGACTTATAGTGATATTACTCAACTACAAGTTATAACAAATTATGCACATCTTCTTAGTGACGGTATTGGTGTATTACTATAATATCGTATCAATTAGAGACACAGACGTACACACGTACACACACACACACACACACACACACACACACACACACACACACAGGTGTGTGTGTGTGTGTGTGTGTGTGTGTGTGTGTGTGTGTGTGTGTGTGTGTGTGTGTGTGTGCGTAAAACTCACTGTTGTGTCAAGATAACACTACCGTCCACTGAAGGTGGGATGTAAGTGCGAAGATAATAAAGAACGAACGCATAGTTTTCGTTACCAGTAAGCCGATTGGTGACAGTAGTGATAACGTTATATATATAGTGGGAGTAGTAAAGTTATGGATAGAGGTGAGCAGGGGAGGGGGGGATAGGAGAGACAAGAGGGTGATTTTTCTGTGTAGCTCAGAAACCTGGAAAAAATTATATGAGACTTATTACACATGCAGTTTACTGTTTAGGAGACAGTATTGTGGGATCAAAATATCACCAAGACAGCTAGAGATTTGGGCGAGAATGAGAAAATTAAATCACAGTAGCGTTCTGTTGTGTATCGTGAAGCGAATTCTTCGCTCGGTGCTTTTATTCTATTAGTGACGATTTGTTGCTTGCTCGAGAGTATTAATTCTTGCACTTGGAGGGAATCTAAAATTATTGCACAATAGCAAATTATGTGTTAAATTAATAATAGAATGGTTTTGCAAAATATTACTTGTTTAAAATAAAATATTATAATTTGCTTACAGTATTTATACATCCCAAAATAAGTAATTAAACAAAGTTTGCCTCTTTTTCCTGTAGACAGATTTCAGTCTCTTTCATGTCAAACATGTGTCTGGGATTAATGTGACGCCAGACAACGGCGAGTGATCAGCTGGTAACTTAATAACGCATTGCTTATGTTGACGTGACAAATTCGTCGCTAGGAGCGTTGTCCGAAAGAGAAAATGCCGCGTATCGACAACTGGCGGCGAGTACCGGTTGCGAAACAGTTTCTGGTGAATAAAACATCAGCTATTGATCAGACGGCGTCTTCCCACAAACTGTCGATTACATAAGTGCCAACTGCCACGACAGGGCATTGCCGCTCCTAATATCCTCACCTCTTCAAACGGCGTCCACAGTGTACTACCCAAGCCCAGGAGGGTATTTTCGCTCCCAGTCGTTGTATATCAAACAACTGCGGCTCTCATAATACATTTAGGATATTCTGCCTTTCAGCACGTCACTACTGAGTAACGATTTGACGATATGACTCATATTTAATTTCTGGTAGTTTGTCTTGACACGGTATAGCCTCTTTATAACTGACGTCTCTGGGCCGTTCCTTGAGTAAACTGATGTCCTGACATTCCATGCGTTCTTATGCCAATACCTTATATACTGATACACCTAATATCACTCTAGATTGATTCAGGACGGCTCTGTCCTATTGTGTTGGGTAATTAGTCTTCTGATTGCTCTGATGCACCCCATCTCGAATTTCTCTCTTGTGTACTTCCCTTAATATCAGAGTAGCTCTTGAACCCTACGTCGTCAGTTATTAGTTGGATGAATTGCCCTACAGTCTTACCCTCTACAGCTTCATCTAGTACCATAGTACCATGGAAATTATTCCTTGATGTGTTAATACATGTCCTATTGGCCTGACGCGTCTACTTGTCAGTATTTTTCGTATGTTCCTTTCTTCTCCGTTTCTGCCGGGAACCTCCGCATTACCTGTAATATCAGACTTAATTTTCAACAGTCTTCTCTATCGCTGCGTCTCAAATGGTTCGACGCTCTTCTCTTTCAGTTTTCCCACAGTCCATGTTTCACAACCATAGAATGCTGTGCTCCAAATGTACATTCTCGGAAATTTCTTCCTCAGATCGAGGAGTTTGCTTCTAGCAGTTCCTTCCATCATTGTCCTCTCTGCTTCGTTAATCAAGTCTTCTTTTGAAGTTAGCAGAATTCCTTATCTTCGTCTAGTTCGTAGTCCCAAATTTTGATGTTAAGTTCGTCGCTAGTCTCATTTTTGCTACTTCTCAATCATTTCATTTTTTAAATATACTCCCAGTCCGTATTCTGTACTCATTAGCATGTTCGTTCTATTCAACACGTCCTGTAATTCCCCTTTACTTTCACTGATGATAACAGTCTCATCAGTAAATCTTATCATTGACATACTTTCACGCTGAATTCTAATCCTTGCCTTGAAACTTTCTTTTAGTTTCGTCACTGCTTTTTCGACGCATGTATTGGACATACATGCCCGTCTTAGACAGTTTGTAATCCGAGCACTTCGTTCTAGGTCTTCTATTCCTATATTCTCCTGGTTCTTGCACATATTGTATATTATTCACATCTACATCATACTGCGAAAGCCAACTAATGATGGATGACGGAGGATACTTCTGGTACCACTAACTGATCCCCCCTAATCTGTTCCACTCGCTTGTGCAAGAATAGTTATCGGGAAGCCTCTAATGTCTCGAAATTACGCGAGATGTATGTGGAAGTAATATGTTGTCCGACTCTTCCTTGAAAGTGCTCTCTCGAAATTTCAGTACTAAACTTCTCTGTGATGCACAACATCTCTTTTGTAACGAATTCCAATGGAGTTTGTTGAGCATCTAGATAATACTCTCGCGCCGACTAAACGATTCCGTGACGAAACTGCGCCGCTCTTCATTAGATATTCCCTATCTCTTCTATTAGTTCTACCTGGTAATGATCCCACATTGATGAACTACACTTAAGAATCGGTGGGTGGGAGACTTACATTTCCTTAAGATTATTTATGCGGACCTCAATCATCCACTTGCCTTTGATCCTGTTTGTTTTACGTGGCCAATTCACGTAGTTACTCCTCGATATTTTAAGGTAGACAGTGTTTCTAGCAGTTTGTCATCGATAGTGTCGTCGTACAGTAGTGGCTTTCTTTTCCTATGTATGCCCAATGTGTTACATTTATTTACGTTCAGTGTCAACTTTCAGAGCATGAACAATTTTTCAATCCTGTGCAGGACATTCTGCAAACCGATGCTGTCTTCTGGCGTTGCTACTTTGTTATATACAACTGCATCATATGCGAACAGTCTTAAACGGCATCCGGAGCGTTTTACTAGATCGTTTGAGGTTGTGACAATGGAAAATTGTACTGAAATGCAGGAGGATCTGCAGCGAATTAACGCATGGTGCAGGGAATGGCAATTGAATCTCAATGTAGACAAGCGTAATATGCTGCTAATACATAGAAAGATCGATCCCTTATCATTTAGCTACAACATAGCAGGTCAGCAACGGGAAGCAGTTAATGCCATAAATTATCTGGGAGTACGCATTAGGAGTGATTTAAAATGGAATGATCATATAAAGTTGATTGTCGGTAAAGCAGATGCCACACTGAGATTCATTGGAAGAATCCTAAGGAAATGCAATCCGAAAACAAAGGAAGTAGGTTACAGTACGCTTGTTCGCCCACTGCTTGAATACTGCTCAACAGTGTGGGATCCGTACCAGATAGGGTTGATAGAAGAGATAGAGAAGATCCAACGGAGAGCGGCGCGCTTCGTTACAGGATCATTTAGTAATCGCGAAAGCTTTACGGAGATGATAGATAAACTCCAGTGGAACTGCAGGAGAGACGCTCAGTAGCTCGGTACGGGCTTTAGTTAAAGTTTTGAGAACATACCTTCACCGAAGAGTCAAGCAGTATGTTCCTCCCTCCTACGTATATCTCGCGAAGAGACCATGAGGATACAGTGAGAGAGATTAGAGCCCACACAGAAGCATACCGACAATCCTTCTTTCCACGAACAATACGAGACTGGAATAGAAGGGAGAACCGATAGAGGTACTCGGGGTACCCTCCGCCACACACCGTCAGGTGGCTTGCGGAGTATGGATGTAGATGTAGATGTAGATCGTTCATATACGTAGCAAGCTATAACGGTCCTATCACACATCCTTGGCGTACTCTGGACGTAACATTTAGATCTTCGATTCTATTCCTATAAGAGCGACGTGTTGACTCATATGTGGAAGGAAGTCTTGAATTCCGTCGCAAATCTGGTCCTGAAATCGATAAGGTCTTGTTTTTTTAACCAAACGGCTCTGCGGGACGCTATCAAATGCCGTCCTGAAATCAAGGAACAAGCTTCCTTTTTTCTCAAAATTACAAATATATTGCAACATTTTACATTGTCAAGCGGTTTTTCCAAATCGACAAATTCTATCAAAGTGTCTTGATTTTTCTTAATTCTTCTTTCCACGGTTCTCTGGTGCGCTTACCTTTCCGGAAGTCAAAGTGATCATAGTCTGACAACTCCTAGATTTTCTTTTTCATTGTTCTGTATGTTACTACTGCCGTCAATTTGTTTCTATGAGTCTTTAAACTGATAGTGCTATAGTTTTCGCAGCCAGCTGCCCTTGCCATTTCAGGTACTGTGTTAATGATATTTTTCCGAAAGTCTGATGGCATGTTTCCAGACACACAGATTCTACAAACCAAGTTGAATATCCATTTCTGTGGCACTTACCTCTGTGATTTTAGAAATTTTGAAGGCATGTGATCTGACCCTTCCGTCTTACACACTGATCAGCCAGAACATCATGACCACCTACCTAATAGCCGGTATGCCGGCCGGGGTGGCCGAGCGGTTCTAGGCGCTGCAGTCTGGAACCGCGTTACCGCTACGGTCGCAGGTTCGAATCCTGCCTCGGGCATGGATGTGTGTGATGTCCTTAGTTAGGTTTAAGTAGTTCTAAGTACTAGGGGACTGATTACCTCAGAAGTTAAGTCCCATAGTGCTGAGAGCTATTTGAATTTTTTTTTTTTTTAATGGCCGGTATGTCCACTTTTGGCACGGATAACAGCGGCGAAGTGTTGTAGCATGGAAGCAGTGAGGCCTTGGTAGGTCGCCGGAGGGGTTTAACACCACATCAGGACACATATGTCACCTAATTCCCGTACATTCTAGGGAATGAGGCGAAGAGTTCTGACGCCACGTTCAATCACCTCCAGGAGTGTGCGATCGGGTTTCAGATTCGGAGATCTGGGGGACCAGCGCTTCAACTGGAACTCGCCAGTGTGTTCCTCGAACCACTCCATCACGCTCCTGGCCTTGTAACACGGCGCGTTATCTTGTTGAAAAATGCCACTGCCGTCGGGAAACTTGACCGTCATGAAGGGTTGTACATGGTCTGCAACCAGTATACGATACTCCTTGGCAGTCATGGTGCCTTGCACGAGCTCCACTGGACACATGGATGCTGACGTGAATGCTTCTCAGAGCATAATGGAGCCGCGGCCAGCTTCTATCCGCCCCGCAGGTGTCAAGAGCTGTTCCCCTGGAAGACGACGCCCATTTGCATGACGAAGGAGGTATCGGGATTCATCAGACGATGTAACGCACTGTCGCTGTGCCAACGTCCGGTACCGATGGTCACGTGCCCGTTACCGATGTCGTGGTGTTAACATTGGTACATGCGTGGGTCGTCGACTGCGGAAGACCATCATTAGGAGTGTTCGGTGCACTGTACGTTCAGACACACTTCTACTCTGCCCAGCATTAAAGTCTGATGTTAGTTGCGCCACAGTTGGCAGCCTATCATGTTTCACGAGTCTCTCCAACCAACAACGTCTGACGTCCCAGCCCCACGACTTCCGGACATGATTTCATACTGGTTTCGCCACGTGTTGAAGACAAACACCACATCTCTCCTCAAACAACCGGTAAGTCGTGCAGTTTCCGAAACGCTCGTGCTTAACTTCCTGGCCATCACAGTCTGCCCTCGGTCAAACTCAGATACATCTTGCGCCTTCCCTGTTGCACACACGGACAGTACGCTTACTGATACAGCGTGCACCTTGCGTGTGACTAATTAGCCAAGTGACGCTGCTGGAGCGGGTTTATATCGACTGTGGGTCGATCTTCATAAGGTTCTGGCTGAACAGTGTATTATGGGAAGTCTCCCAAAGCACTGTTAGCCTCGAATACTGGATGCCCTATGTCTTCCATATCGTCTCCCATTTCTTCCAGAACCATCTTATCAGATAAGTTCTCTACCTTGTAGAGGCCTGAATTGTACTCTTTCCGCCTATCCGCTCTTTCCTCTGCTCTTAATAGTGTAATTCCTCTTACGCTATTATGTTGACGCTCTTTGCTTTTAATTTCAGTAAACACTGTTGTGACTGTTCTGTAAGTATACTTAAACAATCCTTCCGACGAAAATTTCTTTTTCTATTCCCTCACATTTTTCATTTCGCCTAGTCTTCCCAGCAGTTTCTATTTCTTTCATTGCTGAGTCCCTCACACTTTCATATTCCCGAATTTCTGAGAACATTCCTGTACTTCCTTCTTCCGGCTATCAGTTGAAGTATTTCTTTTGTTCCCCATGGTTTCTTCGTAGTTAATTTCCTTGTGCCAACTTTTGCTTGTCCAACTTTTGTAACTGCCCTTTTTAAACATCTCTATTTCTCTGCAACTGAATTTTCGACTGTGGTACTCATTATCGTCAGCCTGCTATCCATCGTAACTAAATTGTGGTCAGAGTTATATCTGCTCCACGGTACACCTTACAATCCAATATCTGAATTGGATATGTCTGTCGAACCGTGGTGTAATCCTGCTGGAATCTTCCCTATCTACAAGCCTTTTAGAAGTGTGCATGTCACAGTTGTTATTTTTGAGCAGTTTATTCGCTTTAACTAGCTGGAACTCAGTTTTTATACTCTCTTATTCCTCCTACCAAGCCTATATGCTCTCGTAACTGTTTCAACTATTTATTCTTGCACTATAGTGTTTCAATCCCCCTTGATTATTAGATTACCTTCGCCTGTAACTTACTGAATTATCCGTTCCGTATTCTCGTATACTTTCTTTCACTCTTTTTGTAATGCCGGTGACATACGGATGGATACTTGAACAATTGTCGTTGGCATTGGTTTGCTGTCGATTTTGGTGAGAGAAAACCTGTCATTGAAACGTTCGCGGTAACTCACTTTCTGCCCTATTTCTTATTCGAGACGAATTCTCCTGTTGTATCATTGTCTGCTGCTGTTGGTTCTATGCTGCATTCCTCTGACGGCAAATCCTTATCTTCTTTCCACTTCACTGACTCCAAATATATCTAAACAAATTTTCTGGTTTCCCTATGTTGTGTGCATAGTTCTGCGTAGTCAGCGCGTACACAACTTTCCCACTAGAGCGCGCCCCGCTAAGCAAAACAGCGCAGGCGCACCGCTCGTCCGTCTCTGCACTACAAGATGGTGCTGCCATAGAGACGGACCAAATTCTGTGTAGTAATGCACATCATCTATCGGCCTGCTTCATGTTTTGTGGTTTGTACTGAAATGAGGAAATTATTTTCACAGCATTTAACGCAATGAGTTTACGCGAGTAAACGCTTGCTCGCAATGTCTGCCACTCAGCCGAATTTCAGGTGTCTGTGAAGGCTAGGAGCTATCTCAGAGCTAGGTAATGCTTACAATACAATGATGTGTCATGATTCGTGATTTACCAGTTGGTTAATGTTAAGAACTAGTGCAGAACTTTGGTGGCAATATTCTGACATGTAGCAGTACTCCAGTGTCAGCAATGGCAGAACTACTTATTTCCTCCATGTTTCGAAATTGCCATCGAAACTAGGGAAACAAGTTGCTGGCATCAATAAATAACTATTTGTAGTGGTGTACTTTTTTTTTTATCGAGTGTACTTCGGCTTGGCGTTGTGTCCTTAGGTTTTGAAAAGTTACATAAAAATCGATCAAATAAGTTGCGATGGATAAACTGTATACTACCGATATGTTACACAGACTGCCGGAAAATGTAGCGTACGGGGTCTTTCACAAAAAAGTACGTTGATATTAAACAGCTAGTCCACTACCATTAAGTTGATGAACTTTGGAGTTGTTGCATCTCCTGTCTAACGTCAAAATCGTGAAATAATTGAGCACTAATGAGTTGTTTGGCTCGGTCAAAGATGATCTATCACAAAGATCATTAAGTACAGTGTTTACAGGATCTGCAACCACTGTTGGGAAAATGTATGTTGGTCAGATGATTTGCACCGTTCACGAGAGGTGTGTTGAACACCATCGCCACACACGATTGCTACAACCTGAGAAATTAGCGTTGGCGGAGCACTGTCTAACTGAGGGAATCAAGCTTACAAGAATCTACTGAAATTATACTGGCATACAATTTTATAAATACAGACAAGTGCAAGCATTAGAGGAAAATAAGGAATCCTGTTTTATCTGTCATTAAAATACCGGGTGATCAAAAAGTCAGTATCAATTTGAAAACTTAATAAACCACAGAATAATGTAGATAGAGAGGTAAAAATTTACATATGCTTGGAATGGCATGAGGTTATATTAGAACAAAAAAAAAGATTCACAAAATGTCCAACAGATGGCGCTGGACAGCAAAACTGCTACCGTCACGGGTGAGAGGTACACCGATATACCGATACGTTACAGAATCGCATCATACCTAGCCTGGCTGATAAACACCTGCTGGAATGTATGATGTTTATGCAGGACGGCGCTCCACCCCATATTGCTAGACACGTGAAAGATCTCTTTAGCGCGTCGTTTGGTGATGATCGTGTGCTCAGCCGCCACTTTCATCATGCTTGGCCTCCCAGGTCCCCAGACCTCAGTCCGTGCGATTGTTGGCTTTGGGGTTACCTGAAGTCGCAAGTGTATCGTGATTGACCGACATTTCTAGTGATGCTGAAAGACAACATCCGACGCCAATGCCTCACCATAACTACGGACATGCTTTACAGTGCTGTTTACAACATTATTCCTCGACTACAGCTATTGTTGAGGAATGATGGTGGACTTATTGAGCATTTCCTGTAAAGAACATCATCTTTGCTTTGTCTTACTTTGTTCGCCAATTATTGCTATTCTAATCAGATGAACCCCATGTAATTCCAAGCATGTGCGTCAATTTGTACCTCTCTATCTACATTATTCCGTGATTTATTCAGTTTTCAAATTTATACTGACTTTTTGATCACCCGGTACAGCCATATTTGGGTCAGCCAACACATCCACACACTACTTGGAGAGTAATTGTTTTTACTAGATTTCACCATTGGGGCGCTGTATTTTCACTTTAAATTAGGCTGTAAAGCGTGATTTGTCTCGCAGGCCCTGTTGATTCACTGTGTTGTACACACTGCCCAGTCACATTGATGTGGCCACCGCCTATGTTCGACGTCAACGTGGAATATCCACTCACAGACGTTAGGTGGCAACACTGGCAGCAGGGAGTACATAAAGCGTGTCGGGGGGATGCATAAAACTGTAGTCGTCGTCGCACTGCGGAAACGGAGCCTTTCGGACCAAGGGAGGAAGCATTTACGAAACGGCTGAGTTTATAAATTGTTCGCGCGCCCCCCTGGTTGAAGTACACCGTGCGTGGCAAAATGGTGCTATGCAAAACGGGCGCCGCCGGCCAGTGTGGCCGAGCGGTTCTAGGCGCTTCAGTCTGGAACCGCGTGACCGCTACGGTCGCAGGTTCGAATCTTGCCTCGGGCATGGATGTGTGTGATGTCCTTAGGTTAGTTAGGTTTAACTAGTTCTAAGTTCTAGAGGGCTGATGACCTCAGATGTTAAGTCTCATAGTGCTCAGAGCCATTTGAACCATTTGAACCAAAACGGGCGCCGAGGCAGCTGTCGTACGGCACCGACCATAGATGGCTTGGTTGAATGACGACTGCAGAGATGTGTACGGGCCAATAGATGTGCAACCGTTGAGCAACTGACCACCCAGATGAATGAAGGGGCTACCAGCAGCGTTTTCTCAACGACCTTTCAGCGAATGCTGCCGTGTATGGGCCTCCGCTGCAGGCGCAACTTCATGCACCAAACCTGACTGTTGTTCATAGGGGAAGAAGGGTGGAAGTTGCACGCCAGTTCCGCAATTTGGTGTCCAGTGAGTGGCGACAAGGGCCGTTTTAAGATGGTTCAAATGGCTTTGAGCACTGTGGGACTTAACATCTGAGGTCATCAGTCCCCTAGGGCTTAGAACCACTTAAACGTAACTAACCTAAGAATATGACACACACCCATGCCCGAGGCAGGATTCGAACCTGCGACCGTACAGTCGCGCGGTTCCAGACTGTAGCGCCTAGAACCGCTCGGCCACTCCGTCTTTTGAGATGAATAATGTTTTATACTCCATCGGACAGTTGACCGTTGGTGTGTACGGTGTGAAGTGTGTGGAAGCAAACACGGCAACTGTTGTGGTTGGCAGGAGAGCCAAAACCGTGTTACTAGAGGATGCCGAAAGGCACGCGATTTAGCTCACGCAGGCTGGCGTGAGGTCTGGAACAGCACAAGGAAATTAGAATTTACAAACAACGGACGTAGCTGGTGGAATACTTAACTTTAATCCATTAATGATGAACGTCGCTCTTAACGGTACATAGTTCACAATATCAATAGCAACTGATAATGGCGCCTTCCTAGGTCATAGCAAATGACGTAGCTGAAGGCTATGCTAAACTGTCTTCTCGGCAAATGAGAACGTAAGTAGGCAGTGAACCATAGCTAGCAAAGTCGGCTGTACAACTGGGGCGAGTGCTAGGAAGTCTCTCTAGACCTGCCGTGTAGCGGCGCTCGGTCTGCAATCATTGATAGTGGCGACACGCGGGTCCGACATATACTACCGGACCGCGGCCGATTTAAAGGCTACCACCTAGCAAGTATGGTGTCTGGCGGTGACGCCACAGCAAGAATCACTGGAGCGTTATGGTTCGGGGAATGTTTTCATGGTATTCCCTGGGTGACCTCGTCGTTCTGGAAGGGATAATGGATCAACCCAAGTATGCATCTATCATTGGAGATCATGTCCATCCGCACTTGCTGTTTGTTTTTCCTCGGCACGATAGCATCTACCAGCGGGACAGTGTAAAGTGTCACACAGCTCGCAGTGTACGTGCATAGTTCGAAGAACACCAGACTGAATTTACCGTACTCATCTGTTTGTAGCACTCAAAGACCTTCATCATCCACCCTACAGCCCCCGTCTCGCACCTTCCGACTTCCATCTGTTGAAATGAAGGATGAACTCCGTGGGGAAGCAGTACGTGGCTGATGGGGAGACTACTGATGCGGCAAGATGTATGCTCCAACTTCGACCAGTACACTGGTATCATGTGGGCATACAGGTACTCCAAGTATGCTGGATTCAGGCCATCGCACTGAGCGGAGAGCATGTTGAAATATAGAATTTTGTGGTCAAAATACTGGAGAATAACATGGTATATTGGAATCCTTGACAGGACGTACGCTGGTAAACCACTCTTATTTTCTGTTATACACTACTGGCTATTAAAATTGATACACCAAGAAGAAATGTAAATGATAAACGGGTATTCATTTGACAAATATATTATACTAGAACTGACAGGTGACTACAGTTTCACGCAATTTGGGTGCATAGATCCTGAGAAATCAGTACCCAGAACAACCACCTCTGGTCGTAATAACGGCCTTGATACCCTTGGGCATTGAGTCAAACAGAGCTTGGATGGTATGTACAGGTACAGCTGCCCATGCAACTTCAACACGATACCACAGTTGGGACTGGCGTATTGTGACGAGCCAGTTGCTCGGATACCATTGACCAGGCGTTTTCAGTTGGTGAGAGATCTGGAAAATGTGCTGGCCAGGGCAGCAATCGAACATTTTCTGTATCCAGAAAGGCCAGTACAGGACCTGCAACATGCGGTCTTGCATTATGCTGCTGAATGTAGGATTTCGCAGGGATCGAATGAAGGGTAGAACCACGGCTCGTAACACACCTGAAATATGACTTCCACTGTAAAAAGTGCCGTCAATGCGAACAAGAGGTGACCGAGACGTGTAACCAATGGCACCCCATACCATCACGCCGGGTGAAACGCCAGTATGGCGATGACGAATACACGCTTCCAATGTTCGTTTACCGCGATGTCTCTAAACACGGATGCGACCATCATGATGCTGTAAACAGAACCTGGATTCATCCAAAAAAATGACGTTTCGCCATTCTTGCACCCAGGTTCGTCGTTGAGTACACAATCGCAGGCGCTCCTGTCTGTGATGCAGCGTCAAGGGTAACCGCAGACGTGGTCTCCGAGCTGATAGTCCATGCTGCTGCAAACGTCGTCGAACTTTTCGTGCAGATGGTTGTTGTCTTGCAAACGTCCCAATCTGCTGACGAAGGGTTCGAGACGTGGCTGCAGGATCCGTTACAGCCATGCGGATAAGATACATGTCATCTCGACTGTTAATGATACGAGGCCGATGGGATCCAGCACGGCGTTCCGTATTACCCTCCTGAACCCACCGATTCCATATTCTGCTAACAGTCATTGGATCTCGACAAATGCGAGCAGCAATGTCGCGATACGATAAACCGCAATCGCGATAGGCTGTAATCTGAACTTTATCAAAGTCGGAAACGTGATGATAAGCATTTCTTCTCCTTACACGTTGCATCACAACAACGTTTCACCAGGCAACGCCGCTCAACTGCTGTTTGTGTATGAGAAATCGGTTGGAAACTTTCCTCATATCAGCTCGTTGTAGGTGTCGCCACTAGCGCCAACCTTGTGTGAATGCTCTGAAAAACTAATCATTCGCATATCACAGCATCTTCTTCCTGTCTGTTAAATTTCGCGTCTGTAGACGTCATCTTCGTCGTTTAGCAATTTTAATGGCCAGTAGTGTATCTGTAATACGAGGGGCGTTCAGTAAGTAATGCAACACATTTTTTTTCTCAGTCAGTTTCTGGTGAAAGAATGCATAATTCGTTGTGGGATATGCCTGGATATTCCCGCCTAAGTCCCTATAGTTTCTTGGAATTCCTGTTGTTGCCGGCACCATACATAGTTTTTCTACTTCTAGAAAAAAAAGTGTTGCACCACTTACTGAACTCCCCTCGTATACGCGCGAGCGTTTAAAAAGCGTTTTCCCCTTACAGTGCTCGTCTATCTTCTACTCTAGGTTTCCTTCGCGATGCGTGAGATATGTTGTTTTACAAAGATATTGTCAACATTGCTTTCGCCTGCTGTTCAAAACACGGAAGTGAGAGGAACGTGCGGTCGATGCATTCGATAAATCAGCAGCGAATTGAATGGACAACCGCAAGTCTCCGCGGTAATGGACGGTGAAGTATTGAGTGGCAGCTATTAAGTGGAAACGCGGAGGCAAACGACCTCGGCGTCAATAGCGTGTTCTGTGGCGATATTGACGGCTTCCGACACGAAGGACTCCCCTGTTAGCCGAACAAAGTACCGCCAGTGCTGGACACCGTTCAAAGTCCTCGCCTAACCAACGAGCGCTGAAACGTTTGTCATATTTTCGCGTAAAAAAAAAAAATTTAAAAAAATCCGATGTTTCCCATCATCTACAAAGCGACATAGTGGTTCACAGTTGGCAATGTACCTTCTGGTGGTGCACGCTCGTTAATGTACGTCGCACTATTTCATACATGTTACGTCACAATGGAAAACATTTCATACACAAGAGTTTTCAGATACTACCAATTTCTTCACTCAAATTGTTCATTACCATAATTAAGAAAGATTCCTGTACCATTTTACTGTGTGTTCTTCATCTGAATACTACTAGTCCGATTACGTTCATGAGCAGGTTAACTGGACGCAAAGTACTTCCCTTTGGCAGATATTCACAGCGGAGTGTTTGTTCCCAGTCTTGGTAGCAGCACTGTAAGGTTTCAAAATGACGTTCTTTTAAGATATTGTTCGAAAATAAAAAAATAGAAAAGTTACGAAGACTCAGATCAGGTTAGTAGGGAAAATGTGGGACAACTGAGGTGTCTTCTGAGCTAAAAAATTCCGCGATGGAAGTGGCCGCGTGACATGGGCCGTTGTTGTGATGCAACAACCACATGTCTGCGATCTTCAGTCTCACTCGATTCGCCCTTTTCCTATGCCTTTCAAGGACATCTTTGTAAAACACTTGGTTGACAGTTTGTTCCGAAGGAAACAATTGTTTATGCACGATACCTCCACTGTCAAAAAAGGAAAATAGCGTTATTTTGCCGGCCGATGTGACCGAGCGGTTCTAGGCGCTTCAGTCTGGAACCGCGCGACTGCTACCTTCGCAGGTTCGAATCCTGCCTCGGGTATGGATGTGTGACATGTCCTTAGGTCAGTTAGGTTTAAGTAGTTCTAAGTTCTAGGGGACTGATGACCTCAGATGTTAGGTCCCAAAGTGCTCAGAGCCATTTGAATCCTTTTTTGCTCTTTATTTGGTGACTAACGTTTTTCGATCGAGGAGATATGTCAGTGTACCACTCCTCACTTTGCCCCTTTGTCTCGGGATCCTACTCAGAAGCCCATGATTCGTCACCTGTTATCTTACTACCGAATTATTCGTGGTCGTTGGAAATCCTCTCAAGAAGATTAACGCCCACATTTCATGGGGCATCCTTCTGATCAGTTGCGAGGTTTTTCTGCACCATTTTGGTACAAAACCTTTCACATGTGCAAAACTTCTGTCAGAATTTGATGTACGGTGAAAGTGTTTAATAGGTAACCCATCACCCTTATTGTTAAACGTCGGTCTGGTCTCAGAAGAACACGCACACATCCGTCGCTCTCGTTGGGTTTTGAAGTTGGTGGCCTCCCTTAGCGATATTCCTCATCAACGTGTTCTCAACTTTCCAAAAACGTTTTGTGCCAGCGAAAAACTTGCGCTCTTGACAAGAAATGTACCCCATACAACAGTTTCAAGTTTTCAACGGTAACATCTGCAGATTCCCAAAGTTTAACAGAAAACATGATGATTAATAAAATTCTTTTCCGGGCTATTATGCCGTGGTCTGATGGATTTCGCATTGTAATCCGACGTTTCGTCCCCATCTGCGGAGGACATCTTCAAGGGGGTTCGTGGCTTCTGTTAACTTCCGAAACACACACTGTCTCACTACTGACTGCAGCAAATTTTTGTTTTGGCGTGCTCCCGCGCATAGGCGTGACGTCACATGTTTTGAATACGCGAGCGCAATTGGCCGTTGTCGGTTGCCGCCGTCCGCTGTTGCTATCATCCCATGGCGGAAGACTGGTACACATCTTCTTCAGCACCGGCATCCAGATGTCATTCAATTTCACGCCCTCCTCCTTCCTATTAAAATTCCTGGGGTGTTTCATAATCTCTATAGCCTCTCAGCAGTCTGTCAATTCTATCCCAGTCACCACTACACAATTTATTACTGATAGTAATATGGAGAGACATTAACTTACAGTTTGTGCTTGCCAAGTCCCGGCGGGTCTGTTGAATCCGCTCTCGTAGTAAAGCGTCTTCCGTCCGTTTGAAAATACGCTGTGCCTTGGCCGAGCTGCATAGTCGCTTAATCCTCAAAAACTTTGGAATAACACCGACCGACTGCAACGAGACAGAAATGTGAGTGAACACAAAAGCTGCACTCTCTTCCCCGCTGACAAGGGAAATGCGACGGTGGTTTTGAATGTTACTGACTATCACAGCAAGATTAATGACTTACTAGATCCGCAGACTTACAAGAAGCTGAGTAAAGACCCGACTGATAAAGTTCTTAGAACGGTTACGCGGTTAATTAAGAAGTCCTCTATCGAACAGAACGTTCAGAAAAGTCTGTTCAATTCAGTTGCGCTGCCACCAAGACTCTATGGCTTGCCGAAGGTTCATAAACAACTTGTTCCTCTGAGACCTATAGTGAGTGCCATTGGTTCGCCCACCTATTCTATTGCCAAGTTTTTGACAACGCTATTACGGCCGCATGTGGGACGATCGGACTCCTATATCAAGAATTCTGCACATTTCATCAGTAAATTAAGCGGCATAGTGGTCCAGCCGGAGGACATGTTAGTCAGTTTCGATGTGGCATCGCTATTTACTATGGTTCCTCTCAATGAGGTGTTGCAACAGCTGAATAGAATTTTTCCTCCCGACATTGCAGAACTATTTAAATATTGCCTTACGACCACATATTTCAAATGGAACGATGAGTTCTACGAACAGACTGATGGCGTGGCAATGGGGAGCCCCTTAAGCCCGGTTATAGCTAACTTTTTCATGGAGAAATTCGAGGCGCAGGCTCTAGAAACTGCCAACAAAAAACCGAATATCTGGTTCCGCTACGTAGATGATACGTTTGTGTTGTGGAGGCATGGCAGAGAGGAACTAGGCCGTTTTCACAAACATCTAAACGGTATTAATCCGAAGATTCAGTTTACCATGGAGGAGGAGGCAGAAGGGAGACTAAATTTTCTGGATGTGCTAGTTTACAAGAAACAGGATGGTAGCTTAGGCCATACAGTTTACCGGAAACCCACGCACACGGATCGTTATCTACACCGGGATTCGAACCACCACCCACAGCAAAAGCGAGGCATAATAAAAACGTTGGCGGATAGAGCGAGGAACATCTGTGAACCTGGGCTACTGGATACGGAACTGGAACACCTCACTGATGCATTACTCAGGAATGGTTACTCGGCTGCTGAGATAAAAAGAGCGTTAAGACCGCCGCGTGAAAATCATAGCAATGCACAAGCGCTTGCAAAATCGAAAGTTTTCCTGCCTTTTATTAAGGACGTCACTGACCGCATAGGGAAAATATTGAAAAAACGGAATATCGCGGTGATTTACAAACCTACCCGGAAGATACAAGAACACCTGAGATTGGCTAAGGATGCTCGTAAACCGCTGGAAAAAGCAAGAATTTACAGGATCCCGTGTAGTTGTGGGGAGGTATATGTGGGTACCACAAAAAGAACGGTCAAAAAACGACTAGAAGAGCACAAGGGCAATTGCAGAAGGGGAGAGATTGATAGATCAGCTGTTGCGGAACACGCTTTGCAGTCAGGAGACCACCACATTTATTTTGATAGAACTCAAGTACTGGCAGCCACAAGCGGATATCATGAAAGGCTTTACAGAGAGGCTATAGAGATTATGAAACACCCCAGGAATTTTAATAGGAAGGAGGAGGGCGTGAAATTGAATGACATCTGGATGCCGGTGCTGAAGAAGATGTGTACCAGTCTTCCGCCATGGGATGATAGCAACAGCGGACGGCGGCAACCGACAACGGCCAATTGCGCTCGCGTATTCAAAACATGTGACGTCACGCCTATGCGCGGGAGCACGCCAAAACAAAAATTTGCTGCAGTCAGTAGTGAGACAGTGTGTGTTTCGGAAGTTAACAGAAGCCACGAACCCCCTTGAAGATGTCCTCCGCAGATGGGGACGAAACGTCGGATTACAATGCGAAATCCATCAGACCACGGCATAATAGCCCGGAAAAGAATTTTATTAATCATGACAGTTCCTGCCGTGAAAGTTTACATTTTACAGAAAACATGATGGCATAACGATACTTTATATTTCGCCGTTTCATTTTCGTAACACACAGCAAAAGCACAACTTCACTGATGGCGCTCGGCACCTGAAAGGGAGAAACACACCGATTTACGTCAGAAACACAACACAGAGTTGCCAGATCGCAGCAGTGTTGCAGATCTCATTGTCACACGCCTCGTATTATGACAGTGGAATCCAAGGCGATGATTTGATAATCGTGGATAACTGGAACGCTGTAGCAAGTAAGAAAGAGAAGGGAGAGTTACTAGAGAATTTAGGCTCACTAACAGAACTGGGAGAATAGAAGAGTAATTAAATTCTGCAATAAATATCAGCGAGGTTGCGCAGTGGCTAGCACACTGGACTCGCATTCGGGAGGAGGACAGTTCAAACCTGCGTCCTGCCATCCTGATTTAGGTTTTCCGTGATTTCCCTAAATTGATCCAGGCAAATGCCGGGATAGTTCCTTTGAAAGTGCACGGCAGACTTCCTCCAGCATCCTTCCCTAATCCAATGAGATCGATCACCTCGCTGTTTGACCTCTTCCCCGAGTCAACCCAACCCAACACTATCCAAAAACCGCAACAGGTCGAGATACACTTCGAAAAGGCCTGTAGCCATGAGAAGACCCCAGCTGGAAGAGGCCTGTAGCCAGGGGAAGATCCCATCTGTATTACATCATGGTTGAAACGTTCAAGGCAGGTGGAATACACAAGGGAACGGTCCAGTCCGACATGTCGTAACCTATCCTGAAATTTTTCGCACAGGAAAAATACACCGTAAGAAATGCACTGTCAAAATTTTAGCTACTAAGACGCAGTGCAAGTATTTTTAAAAAATGTTAAAGCTATCCATTGTTGTCACACGAAGAACCGCTTATAACGGCTGTTTGTACAGCCCTCCGTGTCTAGCGCGCTATCGGCTAATAAGCAGACGCAGCAGTGACGTAAGAACGTAACGCCGGATAGCGAGAAGTTCAGTGTGCGCAGGCGTGAATTTGAAGCACCTACACCACAGCAGACACGTCTCAAATTACTAATTATTTTGAATAATTTGCATTTAATATCGACAGCTAAACTGTTGCAGATGTATTATTAGGCAAGTGACTAGCAGGGAAAAGAAAATCAAGGAAATGTATGGTGTTATATTACAGGCGATTTCCATCAATCGGAACTTGAATTCGTCGACATTAAGTATTTTATAACAATCTAACAGTTCCTTCTTTATTTCCAGTAATCGTCACAAAAATATGAAGTCTCTAATCGATGATGAAAACAAACATGTTCGTTATACTAGGCACTCCTGACAAAATATTAATGCATTCAGACGCTATACAGTAATTTCTAGTTTTATTTATACAGAACTGGAATGGATTAAGAAATGGTCATGGCCGTTGTTCTGCGTATTGTGTGGTATACCAGACATACCTGATCAAATTCGTAAAATGTGACATTGCAAAAATGACTGAAGTTTAACAATGTTGTTCCACTGATAGACCTTAACAATCATGTACAACCGTTTGCTCGACGAAAGATCCGTACCCAAAGACTGGAAAGTTGCACAGGTCACACCAATGTTCAAGAAAGGTAATAGGAGTAATTCACTAAATTAGAGACGCAAATTGTTAACGACGATATGCTACAGGATTTTAGAACATATATTGAGTTCGAACATTATGAATTACCGCGAAGAAAACGGTCTATTGACACACAGTCAAAATGGGTTTAGAAAACATCGACCCTGTGAAACACAACTAGCTCTTTATTCACATGGAGGATCGAGTGCTGTTGACAAGGGATTTCAGAACGTTTCCGTATTTCTGGATTTCCGGAAGGTTTTTGATTCTGTACCACACAAGCGGCTCTTAGTGAAATCGCGTGCTTATGGAATATCGTCTCAATTATGTGACTGGATTTGTGATTTTCTGTCAAAGATGTCACAGTACGTAGTAACTGACGGAAAATCATCGAGTAAAACAGAAGTGATTTCTGGCGTTCCCCAAAGTAGTGTTACAGACCCTTTGCTGTTCCTTATTTATATAAACGATTTGGTAGACAATCTGAGCAGCCGTGTTCGGTTGTTTGCAGATGACGCCGTCGTTTATCGACTAATAAAGTCATCAGAAGATCAAAACAAACTGCTTAACGATTCAGAAAAGGTATCTAAATGGTGCGAAAAGTGGCAGTTGACCCTAAATAAGTGTAAGGTCATCCACATGAGTGCTAAAAGGAACTCGTTAAACTTCGGTTACTCGATAAATCCGTCTAATCTAAAAGCTGTAAATTCAACTAAATACCTAGATATTACAATTACGAACAACTTGAATTGGAAGGAATACATAGAAAATGTTGTGGGGAAGGCTAACCAAAGACTACGTTTTATTGGCAGGACACTTAGAAAATGTAATAGACCTACTACGAAGACAGCCTACACTACGGTTGTCCGTCCTGTTTTAGATAGAATACTGCTGCGGGGTGTGGGATCCTTACCAGATAAGACTGACGAATTGCATCGAAAAATTTCAGAGAAAGGCAGCACTTTTGCATTATCGCCAAATATGGGGGAAAGTTTCACAGATATGATCCAGGATTTGGGCTGGAAATCGTTAAAAGAAAGGTGTTTTTCGCTGCTACGGAATCTTCTCACGAAATTCCAATCACCAACTTTCTCCTCTGAATGCGAAAATATTTCGTTGACACCGACCTACATAGGGAGGAACAATCACCACCATAAAATAAGGGAAATCAGAGCTCGTACTGAAAGATATAGGTGTTCATTCTTTCCGCACGCTATACGAGATTGGTTTAATAGAGAATTGTGAAGGTGGTTCGATGAACCCTCTGCCAGGCACTTGAATGTGATTTGCGGAGTATCCATGTAGATGTAGATGATAAAGAGCTATCGGAAATTATATTTTCCGACAATTTTCTGAAAAATTTTCTACATTATTCAAAATTTTTTATTTATCGAGGAGCTGAATCACACAATTAGTTCTAGGTGTAAACGGAATTATATTAAGAGACATTTTGTTGTCTTCCTAAAGACAGAAGTGTCGTTATGTCCAAGTCAATAGTCCAACGAAAGCAATGAATTATTTTCTGCGGATGGTAAGAATACGTTTCAGGATGTGACATTGCAAATTATCTCTCCAATTTTTCTAGATTTTACTATGTAGGTTGCAAGATTTTTACAAGTAAATAGTCATTTTCTTTACTGTTCGTTACATATTTATCTAAGGTAAGCTTCGTAATTTAGCGACTTTCTTTTCGTAAATTTCCTGAATTTGTTTAACCAGGACGAAGAAGCCTGGAAATCAGCCACGTTCATCTCAGTCGTAATTCATAGCAACCAGTCTCAAGATCTCTCTCGGTAATGGTGCACTGATTCTCACGATCACTTCTAAATCCTTTGAAATAGCTTTTCTTTAAGATTTTTGCAGGTTTCATTTTGGCACGTATTTCGTACTTCGTGTAGATCTTTCTGCAATTTATAAATGGTTCAAATGTCTCTGAGCACTACGGGGTTTAACATCTGAGGTCATCAGTCCCCTAGAACTTAGAAGTACGTAAACCTAACTAACCTAAGGACATCACACACATCCATGCCCGAGGCAGGATTCGAACCTGCGACCGTAGCGATCGCGCGAATCCAGACCCATTTATAAATTCATCTTTACATTTTACTAAACGAGACCAGCTTTTCACACTGCTTAAGTTTAAGTGTTTCTCCCACATCATTTAACATCTTTTATACAGCCTTTTCTTTCCCACCGAAAACTGTTGCTGCACATTTTCTCTTTGGGCTAGGAAGGTAGTCTATTTCTGTTCGGCACTTTACTTAGCACAACAATAATCATTGGAACTGCAGTGCAAAGAATCATCCGAGTGATTTCCTGTTTCTTCTAGTGTTTCCAAATTTCTGACAAAATGTTGACATCATTCAAATGACTGTCCAAGAAATCCGTCAATAAATGACACACTCACAGGCCTTCAGGAGAAGTAGGTGACATCGATTGCACAGCACATACTTCATATTTCATCTTTACAAGGTTGAGAACATTAACTGAAATCCAAATTTTTGTGAAACTCTGGAACCTGCTCAAAAACAGTAACCACAGCTAATTACTTTGCATATAAAACGATTTGCAAATTCGAGTGACTTCTAACTTTGAACAGTTCTGTCAGAGAAGCTATCAACGGAAATTGAAATTCACTTTACAAATTACGATCGCGTCGTGCCATGTCATCTGTTTGCTGATGTGCCATCAGCGAAGGATATGTCCCTACCATGTTGCACACGCACCGTCTCCTGCTGAAATGTAGGGTTTCGCAGGGATCAAACGACGGGTAGAGCCACGGGTCATATCATATCTGAAATGTATCGACCACTGTTCAAAGTGGCGTCAATGTAAACAAGAGGTGACCGAGACGCACCTCATACGATCACGCAGGGTGACACGCCAGTACGGCGGTGACGAATACACGCTTCCAATGTGCGTTCACCGGCATGTCCCCAAACACGGATGCGACCATCATGATGCTGTAAACAGAACCTGGATTCATCCAAAAAATGACGTTTTGCCATTCGTGCACCCAGGTTCGTCGTTGAGTACACCATCACAGGCGCTCCTGTCTATGATGCAGCGTCAAGGGTAACTGCACCAATGGTCTCCGAGCTGATAGTCCATGCTACTGCAAACGTCAGCGAACTATTCGTGCAGGTGGCTGTTGTCTTGCAAACGTCCCCATCTGTTGACTCAGGGATCGAGACGTGGCTGCACGATCCGTTACAGCCATGCGGATAAGATGGCTGTCATCTCGACTGCTAGTGATACGAGGCCGTTGGGATCCAGCACGGCGTACCGTATTACCCTCCTGAACCCACCGATTCCATATTCTGCTAACAGTTATTGGATCTCGACCAACCCGAGCAGCAATGTCGCGATACGATAAACCGCAATCGCTATAGGCTACAAACCGACCTTTATCGAAGTCGGAAACGTGATGGTACGCATTTCTCCTCCTTACACGAGGCATAACAACAACGTTTCACCAGGCAACGCCGGTCAGCTGATGTTTGTGTATGAGAAATCGGTTGGAAACTTTCCTCATGTCAGCACGTTGTAGGTGTCGCCATCGGCGTCAACCTTGTGTGAATGCTCTGAAAAGCTAATCATTTGCATATCACAGCATCTTCTTCCTGGCAGATAAATTTCACTTCTGTAGCACGTCATCTTTGCGGTGTAGCAATTTTAATTGCCAGTAGTGTAGTAAAAAGTGGAAGCTGTTATTTGTGTAGTGCAAGTTTTAGCTCAAAATTCTCTCGATTTCCGTTCGCGCCAATCTTCTGTACTCGACTTTCGATTAACGCATGTACGCTCAGTTCGAAAAAAAACTCGCGTTGTCGACACTACAGTGCCCAACGAATATTCGTCTCCCAAGGGACGTAACACTCCGATCGGTAGCGTAATCTTACAGCCGGTATTAATGACACATGAAGCTAGTTGGTTCCTCTAATGAGCGGCGAGAGCAGCCGTCGCGGTAACACCACGTGTGTCCGCGTGGCCCGCTACGACACTCTCTTGGCCAGTGAGCTGCCGGTAATGCTGCGTTACACTTCGGTCGGAGTAGATGCGCGGTGACCGCGAAACTCGCTAACTGGGGTTAATCCCGCCGTGCCTTCCGCCGACGCCCTCTATTTGCCGGATAGGCAAACACTCCTCTGTCCGTGTACGCAGCTCATTCTGTATGCACGTCTAACGCATATAATCCGCTCCGTGCTGCGGGCACTCTAAACCCGTCTGAAAGCAGAGCGTTAAATACGCGCTAGGGGTAGGGTTGAGGAGGATGTAAGGGATAATGAACTTCCAGCTCTCCACTTCTCTCTAAATGAACATGTGAGCATCCATGAACCGAATTACGCGGACCGTACTCTTGACATGGTTTCACGTGAAAGCTCCGGTTCCTCCGCAACGTTCCAGGAAACAGCTGCCCACGTCGGTTCGTGGTTAAACTTACTATACGGCTCCTCCCAACAATCTGTCTTGATTCAGCATTTACTTCATCATTATTCGAATACGGCATCTGCACTAATGGCCATTAAAATTGCTACACCACGAAGATGACGTGCTACAGACGCGAAATTTAAACGAAAGGAAGAAGATGCTGTGATATGCAAATGATTAACTTTTCAGAGCATTCACACAAGGTTGGCGCCGGTGGCGACACCTACAACGTGTGACATAAGGAAAATTTCCAACCAATTTCTCATACACAAACAGCAGTTGACCGGCTTTGCCTGGTGAAACGTTGTTGTCATGATTCCTGTAAGGAGGAGAAATGCGTACCATCACGTTTCCGACTTTGATAAACGTCGGATTGTAGCCTATCGCGATTGCGGTTCATCGTATCGCGACGTTGCTGCTTGCGTTGGTCGAGATCCAATGACTGTTAGCAGGATATGGAATCGGTGGGTTCAGGAGGGTAATACGGAACGCCGTGCTAGATCCCAACGGCCTCGTATCAATAGCAGTCGAAATGACAGGCATCTTATCCGCATGGCTTTAACGGATCGTGCAGCCACGTCTCGATCCCTGAGTCATCAGATGGGGTCGTTTGCAAGACAACATCCATCTGCACGAACAGTTCGACGACGTTTGCAGCAGCATGGACTATCAGCTCGGAAACCATGGCTGCAGTTACCCTTGACGCTGCATCACAGATAGGAGCGCCTGCGATGGTGTACTCAACGACGAACCTGGGTCCACGAATGGCAAAACATCATTTTTTTCGGATGAATCCATGTTCCGTTTACAACATCATGATGGTCATATCCGTGTTTGGCGACAACGCGGTGAATGCACATTGGAAGCGTGTATTCGTCATCGCCATACTAGCGTATCACCCGGCGTGATGTTATGGGGTGCCATTGGTTACACGTCTCGGTCACCTCTTTTTGCACTGACAACACTTTGAACACTGGGCGATACATTTCAGATGTGTTACGACCCTTGGCTCTACCCTTCATTCGATCCCTTCGAAACCCTACATTTCAGCAAGATAATGCACGATCGGATGTTGCAGGCCCTGTACGGGCCTTTCTGGATACAGAAAATGTTCGACTGCCCTGGCCAGCACATTCTACAGATCTCTCGCCAATTGAAGACGTCTGGTCAATGGTGGCCGAGCAACTGGCTCGTCACAATACGTCAGTCACTACTCTTGATGAACTGTGGTATCGTGTTGAAGCTGCATGGGCATCTGTACCTGTATACGTCATCCAAGTTCTGTCTGTCTCAATGCCCAGGAGTATCAAGGCCGTTATTACGCCCATAGGTGGTTGGTCTGGGTACTGATTTGTCAGGATCTGTGCACCCAAACTGCGTGAAAATGTAATCACACGTCACTTCCAGTGTAATATATTTGTCCAATGAATACCCGTTTATCATCTGCATTTCTTCTTGGTGTAGCAATTTTAATGGCCAGTAGTGTATGTGGCTTCCTTGAGCCATGACATTTCAGGATTTCATGTGAGAAAGGACCAAATTGGATTTCTTGTGGCCGATGTTTTCAAAATGATTGCTTTATAGCTTGCAGGAGATCATTCTGTTGAAATTTTGATATCCGATAGTGATTCGGATTCCCCGTCCGGACTTGTTGTCGATTTAGAGGACACATCAGACATATTCAGGCTTT
The DNA here is from genome assembly GCF_023897955.1 of Schistocerca gregaria. NCBI lineage: Eukaryota > Metazoa > Arthropoda > Insecta > Orthoptera > Acrididae > Schistocerca > Schistocerca gregaria. Next base: position 133,222,388 of record NC_064923.1, on the reverse strand, counting down.
GTTGTTCAATTGCAACTCGATCCTGCGGACGGCACCGTCACCGCATGCATGTCACGGGGAGCGTCCACTGACGCCATAGTGTCAGTAAATACGACGGCTCCGCAGTTCTCTCGCAGTTTCTCGTTATTATCTCAAGCCTCCATTATGCGCCATTGACAGAGTGACACACTTTGCATTGGCTTACGTTTTTCGATTCAGATATCTCCCTCGACTACTTGTGCATGCTTACCACGATTTTCACTATGCTCTGGACTTTGCTTCTGATTAGCTGTTCAATTCGTTATCTCCGCCGTCAAGCACGGGAATCGCTTGCTTGTTCCACTGGTCTCTGCCACTGCGAGTGACCCTAAAATATAGTATACCTCACAGATTAGGATAGGAAATGAATTACGTTTGACATGAGAATACCTTCTAAGATTCCGCAATTGATATATCTAAGGAATATTGGCCGTAGTTTTGTAGTTCAGTGAGTATTTGTCTTGAACTAATAAGTAAAAAATGTTGATAAATGAGAAAATGAATGTTTTCTTTTTTCCTTTTTATTCACCATTCTCACACCTTTCCATTCTCCTCATTTCCAATTATGTTTACCTTTCCCCGTTGGCGATTCCGCCATTTTCATCTTGGATTCTCTCACTCTCCACTAGACAGTTGTGCGATCCCAGCTACCGGATTTTGATTACTGGACTCTTTACTGTACCTTTGTCTTCACACACCTGTGTATATTGTACCTTGCGATTTTGTCATATGATGACATGGTTGGAGACCGTGGCTGTTATTTGAATAGAAGTTTTGATGGTGTTGAGACAGCAATCAACCAAAAATTTATTTTAAGTTCTTTATTCAGAAAGGTACCGTTACCGGTTTCGAATCATTATGATTCATCTTTAGACTGATTTCATGCTTTCATTACAACATATGCTGCGTTTTTTTACTGATTAGTTATCCTAAAATATAAACAATACATAATTATAAGCACGTCACAAAGAGGGTTGTGCTACAGACTTGCATTGGGATGTGACTCACGTGACACTGACAAATCTGAAGCGATCGATTATGCAAGTTTATGTGTGCAATGATGTGAATGCGGCGAAAACTACAAAAGTTGTCTGCTGGACGAAAACTATGAAAACAAGTATTCCAAACCGACATTTCACGTGAGTCACATCGCAAATGCAAATCTGTAACTCAGCCCTCTTTGTGACGTGCTTATAATTATGTATTATTTATATTTTAGGATAACTGAACAGTAAAAAACGCAGCAAGTGTTGTAATGAAAGCGTGAAAGCCGCCCGACGATGAATCTTAATGATTCGAAACTGGTAACGGTACCTTTTTGAATAAAGAACTTAAGTAAATTCGTGGCTGGTTGCCGTCTCAACACCATCAACATTTGTCTCATATTGCCCCTGTCAGCGAAAAGTGAGTATGCCCTCTTGCTTAGGTTTCATGGGCTGCACATGATACTACGACCTCTGTAGTAAGTTTTCTTATAGCAGGGGTTCAGTTGAGTACTTTAGTATGTAGACAGTGCACGATGAAATTATTTCATTTACGGGGCCGGGAGAGGGTGGAGGGTCTTATATAGTCTGCCACAGGATTGGTAGACAATGATTTACTTTGAGATAGTGCTATGCTCAATAAAGCGGCATAGAAGAGCGTAGATTACCCAACTACACGGTCGAGTGGCATTAATGTGACCACCGCCTATTTTAGACGTCCATGAGCAGTACCGAGCGAGGTGGCGCAGTGGCTATCACACTAGACTCGCATTCGGAAGGACAACGGTTCAATCCCGCGTCCGGGCATCCTGATTTAGATTTTCCGTGATTTCCCTAAATCACTCTCGGCAAATTCCGGGATGGTTCCTTTGAAAGGGCATGGCCGACTTCCTTCCCCGTCCTTTCCTAATCCGGTGAGACCAATGACATCGCTGTTTGGTCTCTTCCCCCAAACAATCCAATCCAATCCAACCCATGAGCAGTAACCACTCACAGACAACAGATGGCAGCACTAGCAGTGGAGAGAACAGAAAGCCCGTTGGGCGGATGCGGAAAACAGCAGAGTTGTTGTCGTAATGAGGAAAGGGTGCGATTTGTCTGACATTAAAAATAAAATGACCATTGGCTTTCGGGCCAAGAGTGGAAGCCCTAACGGAGCGACTAAGTTTGTTAACTATTTTCGAGTTGGCGTGGTTAAAGAATACCGCGGGTGGCAAAGTGACGTTATCCAAATCTGGCTCTGAGGCAAATATGGTCCATCACGGTCCAGAGATGACAGGGTGAATGGCAAGTGCAGAGATGTGTACGGGCGAACAGAGGTACAACTAGAATGAAATTTTCATTCTAAAGCGGAGTGTGCGCTGATAAGAAACTTCCTTGCAGATTAAAACTGTGGGCTGGACCGAGACTCGAACTCGGGACCTTTTCCTTTTGCAGGCAAAGTGCTCTACCGACTGAGCTACCCAAGCACAGCTTTAATTTCGCCAGTACCTCGTCTCCTACCTTCCAAACTTCACAGATGCTCTCGTGCCAGGAAGTGTTATATCAGCGCACACTCCGCTGCAAAGTGAAGATTTCATTCTAGAAACATCCCCCAGGCTGTGGCTAAGCCATGTCTCCGCAATACCCTTTCTTCCAGGAGTGCTAGTTCTGCATGGTTCGCAGGAGAGCTTCCGTGAAGTCTGGAAGGTAGGGGACCAGGTACTGGCGGAATTAAAGCTGTGAGGACGGGGCATGAGTCATGCTTGGGTAGCTCAGTCGGTGGAGAACTTGCTCGCGAAAGGCAAAGGTCCAGACTTCGAGTCTCGGTCGGGCACACAGTTTTAATCTGCCAGGAAGTTTCAGAGGTACAACTGATTACTTCCCACAGTGACGTAGAATTCCAGAATGAAAGTTTCGTGTAGAAGTCTTTGAAAGACATCATGTCCATCGTTAACCGTAGAAAATTATTTATTTCACTTCGCTGAAGAAAATAAAAATATTTTTTACAGTCGGTGGAGAAAATATTGTCTTTCACAAAAATTGTGCAGTTGTTGAGCAACTGACCTCCCAGATGAACCAAAGGGCTACCACCAGTGTCACCTCAACGGCTGTCCAGCGAACGTTGCAACGTATGGAAATGCGCAATAGAGGTCTGGTTCATGCACTCATGGTGACCGCTGTTCATGACCGAAGAAGGCTTCAGTTTGCACGCCACTATCCCAACTGGACGTCCACTGAGTTGACAAGTAGCCTTTTGAGATGAATCACATTTGATGCTCCTTCGGATACGGGGCCGTGAAACATCTGTAAGCAAACACTGTGCAACAAATGTCGGAAGGGCACAGACTGGAGATGGGAGCGTTATTGTCTGGTGAATGTTTTAGTGGCATTCCCTGTGTGATATCGTCATTTTGGAAGGCATAACAGATCAACAGAAGAATGTATCTACCACTGAGGACCATGTCCACCTCTACATGCAATTTGTTTTGTCTGGGCACGATGGCATCTACCAGCAGAACAACGCGACGTGTCAGACAGCTCGAAGTGTAAGTGCGTGGTTCAAAGAGCAACAGGATGAGTTTACCGTACTTCCCTGGCAACCAAACTTCCCGTATTTAAACCCAATCGAGAATCTATGGGATCACACTGCTCTACCTGTTTGCTTCATGGATCATCAACCGAGAAACCTGGCGCTGCTGGCCATAACACGTGAGTCGTGAATGGGCCCACATCGCTGACATTACCTTCTGTAACCTCACTTACTCTCTTCTTGCACGTCTCACTCCGGTCCGCGCTATGAAAGGTGGTTATTCAGGCTTTCGATAGGTGGTCACATTAATGTGACTCGACAGTGTATCGATTATTTCAGATTTTATTAGGTAAATTTCTTATGCTCAATTGAAGAAAATTATTGCTAAATGACCTAAAGTCCAATCCATAATAGTTTTTAGATTATTCTTCCCGATCTGATGGTATAAATGTTGTGTAACTTGTCTTATTTATGGATTATGTGCTCCTTTTTATACTTCTTATCAACATAATTGTTTTGGGAATACGAATTTTTAGATGTATTATTGCGTTACGTGCAACCGCTGTTAAGTGATCGTATGTTGTACGTGACAACTCATGTATAAACATATATCTGTAGGTGACATGTAAACTCCCTGTCGATAGGTTTATCGTCTGGACTGCACTCCAGCTGATGAATTACGCTGTACTCATATTGCAATTAGGCGTCAGCTGAAATAAATACCATTCAGTAGAGATACAGCTTTGGCTGTCTACATGTCTAATACATACGAGTATCTTAAGATTATGGACGGTTTTCCGTAAATACACATTAGTACTGGGAATGCGTAAACAGAGTGACTGATAGACGCGTATTTTTCTTTACAAGTGCGTTGCTAAATCCCACGTGGTGATTTATATACCTGTGTGTGTCCCACAATATTAGTAATGTAGACAGTACGACGACCACAAGTGTTTCGTTGAAGTGTATGAATTGTATGAAATAATGACATACATAATTATAAATAAATCTCAACAAAAAAATTGTGGATATAAGGAATATTGCATGAGCATCCTCTGCATGAGATGTTTATCGTGATCGAACAGCGCTCCGGAAAAGCGAACACTTAAATCTTTCAGTGCTAGATCTAATTTATTTTGTTTTAATATTATGATCATTTCTCCCGATGTGAGTGCAAAGAAAATATTTTTATACTTTGACGAGAAAGGTGGTGATTGAAATTTCATTACAGGGTCCTGCCACAGCGAAAAACGCCTTTGTTTCAGTGATTGCCACTCCAATTCGTGTTTTATACCCGTGAGACTCTCTCCCCACTTCTAAAACGCTTGTAGATAGGGAAGATTCCAGCAGGATTACACCACGGTTCGACAGACATATCCAATTCAGATATTGGATTGTAAGGTGTACAGTGGAGCAGATATAACTCTGACCACAATTTAGTTACGATGGATAGCAGGCTGACGATAATGAGTACCACAGTCGACAATTAAGTTGCAGAGAAATAGAGATATTTAAAAAGAGCATTTACAAAAGTTGGACAAGCAAAAGTTGGCACAAGGAAATTAACTATGAAGAAACCATGGGGAACAGAAGAAATACTTCAACTGATAGGCGGAAGAAGGAAGTACAGGAATGTTCTCAGAAATTCGGGAATATGAAAGTGTGAGGGACTCAGCAATGAAAGAAATAGAAACTGCTGGGAAGACTAGGCGAAATGGCGACAAGAAAAATGTGAGGGAATAGAAAAAGAAATTGTCGTCGGAAGGATTGTTTAAGTATACTTATAGAACAGTCACAACAGTGTTTACTGAAATTAAAAGCAAAGAGCGTCAACATACACTCCTGGAAGGGAAACTTCCTGGGGTCAGATACATCACATGATCACACTGACAGAACCACAGGCACATAGACACAGGCAACAGAGCATGCACAATGTCGGCACTAGTACAGTGTATATCCACCTTTCGCAGCAATGCAGGCTGCTATTCTCCCATGGAGACGATCGTAGAGATGCTGGATGTGGTCCTGTGGAACGGCTTGCCATGCCATTTCCACCTGGCGCCTCAGATGGACCAACGTTCGTGCTGGACGTGCAGACCGCGTGAGACGACGCTTCATCCAGTTCCCAACATGCTCAATGGGGGACAGATCCGGAGATCTTGCTGGCCAGGGTAGTTGACTTACACCTTCTAGAGCACGTTGGGTGGCACGGGATACACGCGGACGTGCATTGTCCTGTTGCAGCAGCAAAGTCCCTTGCTGGTCTAGGAATGGTAGAACGATGTGTTCGATGACGGTTTGGATGTACCGTGCACTATTCAGTGTCCCCTCGACGATCACCAGAGGTGTACGGCCAGTGTAGGAGATCGCTCCCCACACCATGATGCCGGGTGTTGGCCCTGTGTGCCTCGGTCGTATGCAGTCCTGATTGTGGCGCTCACCTGCACGGCACCAAACACGCATACGACCATCATTGGCACCAAGGCAGAAGCGACTCTCATCGCTGAAGACGACACGTCTCCATTCGTCCCTCCATTCACGCCTGTCGCGACACCACTGGAGGCGGGCTGCACGATGTTGGGGCGTGAGCGGAAGACGGCCTAACGGTGTGCGGGACCGTAGCCCAGCTTCATGGAGACAGTTGCGAATGGTCCTCGCCGATACCCCAGGAGCAACAGTGTCCCTAATTTGCTGGGAAGTGGCGGTGCTGTCCCCTACGGCACTGCGTAGGATTCTACGGTCTTGGCGTGCATCCGTGCGTCGCTGCGGTCCGGTCCCAGGTCGACGGGCACGTGCATCTTCCGCCGACCACTGGCGACAACATCGATGTACTGTGGAGACCTCACGCCCCACGTGTTGAGCAATTCGGCGGTACGTCCACCCGGCCTCCCGCATGCCCACTATACGCCCTCGCTCAAAGTCCGTCAACTGCACATACGGTTCACGTCCACGCTGTCGCGGCATGCTACCAGTGTTAAAGACTGCGATGGAGCTCCGTATGCCACGGCAAACTGGCTGACACTGACGGCGGCGGTGCACAAATGCTGCGCAGCTAGCGCCATTCGACGGCCAACACCGCGGTTCCTGGTGTGTCCGCTGTGCCGTGCGTGTGATCATTGCTTGTACAGACCTCTCGCAGTGTCCGGAGCAAGTATGGTGGGTCTGACACACCGGTGTCAATGTGTTCTTTTTTCCATTTCCAGGAGTGTATTTGGTGCGGATCCCAATACAGCACAACAATACTCCAGAAGAGGTGGGACAAGCGTAGTGTAAGCAGTCTCTTTAGCAAACCTGTTACATTTCCTGAGTGTTCTGCCAATAAACCGCATTCTTTGGTTTGATTTCCCCACACCATGATCTGTGTGGTCGTTCCGACTTAAGTTATTCGTAGTTGTAATTCCTAAATATTTACTTGAGTTTACAGCCTTTAGATTTGTGTGATTTATCGTGTAACTGAAATTTAGCCGACTCTTTTCGGTGCTCATGTGTATGACTTGACACTTTTCGCGACCTAGAGTCAATTGCCACTTTTGTCTAGATCATTGTGCAATTTGTTTTGATCAGCTCATGACATGACACGACGGCAAATGACAGGTTCATTTGTAAACAATCTAAGAGGATTGTTCAGACTATCATCTAAATGATTTATGTATATCAGTAACACTAGAGGGCCTATAAAATATCCTTGGCTAACGCCAGATATTACCTCTCTTTTCCTCGATGGCTTACGTCTAGTTATTACGAAATGTGATCTTCGTGACAGGAAATCACTATTCCAATCACACTGATGAGACAATACTTAATAGCCACGCAATTTATTCAGAAGTCACTTGTGAGGAACAGTGTCAAAAGCCTTCTGGAAATCTAAAAATATGGACTCAGTTTGAACTACCCCGTCGATTGCACTTATTACTTTGTGAGAATAAAGAGTTGACTGTGTTTCACAAGAACGATATTTTCTGAATCCGTTTTGGCTACCTCTCAATGGATCGTTTCCTTCGAAGTGACATATAATATTCTAGCAAACTCCTACTTCAAATCGACGTTAGTGATGTAGGTTTCTAACTCAGTGGATTACTCCTCCTTCTTTTCTTAAGCATTAGTGTGACTTGTGCAACTTTCCACTGTCTGGGTATCTCTACGAGCGAGAGGTTGTACGGGGAGTTCAGAAAGTCTCTCCGCAGTGCCGTATGATTGTTAGCCGCACGAGCCATATAGCGCAGTGAATATACCGAAATGAAACTCAGTGAACTACAAGTTGTTAATTTATTCATTTTTACTTACAAATTTTCACATTAAATGTTGAAAGTGTCCCCCCTGTTGTTGAATACACAATTCAATTCGTCTAATCATGTTTCCAAACACAAGTTGTAACATTTCTTCTGTAACAGAAGCAGTGAAAGTGGATTTTGCAGTTTTCAATTCATCGATGGATTTTGGACGATTTTTATAGACAGTTGCTTTCGCTGTAACCCAGAAGAAAAAGTCAGGTGGTGTTAGGTCAGGTTATCGTGGAGGCCAAGTCCCTGTGAAATTATGCGATCACCAAAAACATCAGCAAGCAGTGACATTGAAACGCGAGCTGTATGCGCGGTTGCACCATCTTCTTGAAAATAACCGTTCAGCATTTCACTTAACACAAGTTCTCCTATGAATGGGCACAGAATATCACTGCAGTATCGTTGTGCGTTTATTGTTTATTTGAAAAACCCAGGCACGCGAACAATCATATGGCACGCGAGGCTAACAATCATACGGCACTGCGGGGAGACTTTTTGAACACCCCGTGTATTATTGCTAAGTATGGAGCTATTGTATCAGCTAACTCTGTCTGAAAGGAACCTGACAGGTGTACAATCTGGACCGGAAGCCTTGCCTTTCTTAAGTGTTTTAAGCTGCTTCCCTACACCAAGGATATCTACGGTACTTCTACCTTATTAATGTTGGCGTCTGTTCTTGATTCGAATTCTGGATTATTTACTCAGTCTCCTTTTGTGTAGGAATTCGGAATACCGTGTTTAGTAACTCTACTTTAGTGGCGCTGTCATCAGTAATATCATCACTGTTAAGGTGCAGTGAAGGTATTGATCGCTTCTTGCCACTGATACACGTACGACCAGAATCTCTTTGGGTTTCGTAACATATTTCGAGACAGAGTTTCGTTGTCGAAACTATTAAAAGCATCTCGCATTGAAGTTCGCGCCAAGTTTCGAGCTACTCTAGAACTTCCCTATCTTAGGGATTTTGCGTCCTTTTAATTTTGCCTCGCTTTTGTCGTTGCTTCTGCAACAGTGTTCTGAACTGTTTTGTGTGTACCATGGTGCATCAGCATGATCTCTTATAAATTTATTTGGTATATATCACTCAGGAATGTGGCACGAAAGCCTTTCGGTAGTAAAACAAGCTTAATAAAAGATGAGACAGGGAATAAAAAAAATGAAGTGAAGGGAATATGCGAAAGATGGCGCAGGTATTTTGATAGTCTTCTCAGCCCGAGAATAACTATACCAGGAAATCCAGTAAAAACGAATGGGGAAGAAGACCCAGACAACGACACTGCCCTACTAAATATAGAAGAAGTGAAAACTGGCACGAAGAAATTGAAAAACATCAAGGTGGCAGGGACAGATGGTATTCCAGCAGAACTGTTTAAGCAAGGAGGCAGAGAGCTGGAACGAAGCATTCTGAAAATGGTCACCAGAATTTGGAAAGAGGAGGAAATATCCCAACAAGCTATCATATGTCCCATATACAGGAAAGGTGATCAGATGGAGTGTGGCAATTACAGAGGGATCACACTACTTAATCTAGGATATAAAATATTCTCTAATATACTGTTAGATAGAATCCTACCAATCATTCAGAGGGAGACGGGGCCGTACCAATGCGGATTTCTCCCTGGGAAGTCAACTATAGATAAAATATTCACCTTAAGCCAAATCCTGGAAAAAACAAACCGAATACGGGGTTGGCATGCATCACCTCTTTATAGATTTCAAAGCAGTTTATGACAGCATAAATAGAGAGCACTTATATCAAGCTCTAGATGAACTGGGAATCTCGAGAAAGTTGATAAGGTTGGTGAGAATGACAATGAGCGAAACATAAGGTAGTGTAAGAATAGGAGGAATTACGTCCAATACTTTGAGTATTAAAAGCGGAGTGCGACAAGGGGATGCATTGGCATGTCTTCTCTTTAATGCCGCCCTGGAGAGGGTGATGAGAAACGCAAACCTTCTGAATAGGGGAACGACGTTCTTTAAATCAGTGCAAATACTGGCCTAAGCGGGTGACATAAATATAGTAGCAAGAACCCAAAAAGCAATGGAAGAGATATTTACGGCTCTCGAACAGGATAGTAGGAACATGGGGTTAATTATTAATGAACAAAAAACAAAATGTATGGCAGCTGGAAAAGCACACAGAGAAAATATTCCAAATGCAATAATAATGGGCAATTATACGTTTGAGAGAATTGAACATTTCAAGTACCTCGGCTCGACAGTTACCCATCTAGATGATACCTTCAATGAAATTGAGATCAATATTAGCCAATAGGGTCTTTTTTGCCCTAACAAGACTTCTATACTCAAGGCTATTGACTCGTACCACTAAATTAACTATCTATAAATCACTTATACGACCAGTGCTTACATATGGCTCTAAAATCTGGACATTAACAACTAAAGATATTGAAATACTGGATGCATTTGAAAGAAAGGTACTTAGACGAATTATCGGCCCAATAGGTGAAAGAGGAAGATGGAGGAGGAGACTCAATCATGAGTTGTATGTCATATACAAAGACCACCAACCCATCGAAGGATAGTGAAGTCATGCAGACTGAGATGGGTGGGACACGTGGCTCGCATGAATGATACAGAAGTACCAAAAAGAATGTTACAAGAAGAGCCAGGAGGACAGAGAGGACGTGGTCGAGCAAGAGCCAAATGGGAAGATGGTGTATTCGAAGATCTTAGGAAGATGGGCTATAGAAACTGGAGAGTAATGGCTAAGGACCAAGGGAAATTGAAGGAAAATGTAGAAGAGGGCAAGGCTCATCATGAGCTCTGGAGCCAGAAAGAAGAATATACCTCTCAGTTGCTGGTGGTACAATTTCTTTGAATTTAAAGCACATCTGGTCTAGGTTTACATAGTCAGATTGGAAGGAGTGGAGAACGTCTCTTAGGAAGATGTCAAGTGAATTTTTATCTTCCGTTTTAAATAGGTGTATTTTACGTTTGTTTTTGGTGGGTCTGGATGATATGGTATACAGTCTAGTTACAACAATCATGTGATCATTAATCCCTGCATCTGTCAAGGTCCTCCTTGTTCGGTCAGGATTATTTGTTGCTAATAGGTCAAGTATATTTTTACGACCATTTACACTTCGAGTGGGCTCCTAAACCAGTTATTGAAAATAATTTTCTGAGAAGGCTCTCAGTATGATTTCGTACGACTTCAAACATATATTTTCGTCAACAGATCTCGGATAGACTGAATTCACCACCAACTATAATTGAATGAATGAGGTACCTATTTCAAATGACGCTCAAGTTTTCTTTGAACTTCAGCAACTTTATCATCTTTGTAGGGGGTGGGGAGGGGGTCGGTAAAAGGAACCAATTATTAATTTAATCCAGTTGTCAAGCATGACTCACAGAAACTACCTACTTTATTTTCAGTACAAAGTAAACTACTTCTGACAGCTTTGAACACGCCGCCATGAACTGTATTTAATCTATCCTTTCTGAACACGGTTAGGTTCTATGCAAAGATTTCGGCTGAACTTGTTTCCGGCTTTAGCCAACTTTCAGGACCTTTAACGATTTAAGATTCGGTGCTTTCTTTTGACCCCTGGAGTTCCGATTCTTTTCGAAGATATCGTTCGCTAAACATCTTGCGGTGCTTCTACATTGAAGTTATCTTAAAGTTGTGCAACAGTGCTTATACAAAGTATTTTATTACGCACTATTTCAATAGACTTATCAATCCACCCTCGTAAATAAGACGTATAAGATCTCACCTTTTATCAAACGAACAAACTGGTAGTAATATTAACGGTAACAGTTGTAATGTTACGCCTATGTAGGCGAGCTTATCAACCCCTTGGAATTGGTACGAGTTAATACGAAGTTCTTGTATGCCCGAACGGTAGCGGGCCCAGGGCTTAAGGCGCGCCGCGGCAGTTCGGGCGCCCGGCTGGGTCGCCGAGGATGAGTAAAATCCTAGTAAGGGCAATTCTGACGGCTGTCGCTCCGAGACATGGCGGATTGTCAGACAAGCTAGAAGATAGCTTCTTACAATTCCCGGAGGGTCTGTAATAATACACGTCAAGTACTAATGCAGATCTGAATACATCGACGATCCCAGGAAACTGAGACGTATCCAGTGACACAATAATTTCAATACTTTTAGAACTACAGAAGTTAATATCTCACAGTGAACACACGTTTTCAACAATGAACCTCTGAGTTAAACAACTTTTAATCGCTCCATGCGATTTCAACAAACGATATCTCAGATTGTAGCATTGAACTATACCGTCATCTCTGAGAGCTATGTATCTGTATCGATTTTATTTCTTGATGAATTACACCCTTAGTATCTTTTTATTGTGCATATATCTGTCAGAACATATATTCTCCACATTTACACAGCAAATGAACACAACATCAGTACCTCATATTTTGTCATAGTTGTGTATTAATTTACTGAACAGTTTACTATTTTGCCAGTAACTTTATGCAAATGTTGACTACAAGTGCTATTAAAAAGCTATGCTAAATTAAAAGTCGTCAATCGCATGTGTTAGCGGACACCAAAACTGAAGAGAAAATCAAAATACGCTTCTGTCTAGAAGGCATACATAATTGTTTAAATCGTATTTAAGGACACTCTATTGTCATTTATCATGAGCGCACTTATCCGAAAATGCTGCCTTATTTATTTATTAACCAGCTATTACTTTTATTTATTGTAAATGATCTGAATGTAACTGAATGTTTATAACATTTCTTTTATTTAAGTATTTTTATAATATGTTAGTTTAGTGCGGGAAAGTGCTCAAGATGAGTCAAATCATGTCTGTATCGTGCAAGAACGATGTATTTTTGGTGGGGATGGCCTTCAACCAAAGGAACAACAGACAGTAGTGAAACACTACATGAGTCAAGTGGACACTGGGAGTTTTTTAGCGAAGAGTTCAAGGGAGCAATTGTAGACGCTTTATATCGAGTTCTTTAAGAAGACAGACCTGCCTGAAGTAACATGTGTGATTCGTCCGTATAGTTGTTTCATTCTAACTGTAAGTGGTGAATGGCCGCTGTCATACCTTAGATTCAGAAGGGACTTTGTATTTCGAGAATTCTGAATGTGCTCCAGAACAGGACCCTAAGTTATTCCGCTTGTATAACTGAACTGAGGTTAGGCAGATTGAGTTACTATTCTTTGTATCGCATACGATAATCTATAAATTGTCAGTTTGAAGTCTGAATTGTTTCGAGCTGGCGAATATTTCCTATATGTTGTTGTTGTTGTCTTCAGTCCTGAGACTGTTTTGATGCAGCTATCCATGCTACTCTATCCTGTGAAAGCTTCTTCATCTCCCAGTACCTACTGCAGCCTACATCCGTCTGAATCTGCTTAGTGTATTCATCTCTTGGTCTCCCTCTACGATTTTTGCCCTAAACGCAGACCTCCAATGCTAAATTTGTGATCCCTTGATGCTTCAGAACATGTCCTTCCATCCCAACCCTTCTTGTCAATTTGTGCCACAAACTCCTCTTCTCCCCAATTCTATTCAATACTTCCTCATTAGTTATGTGATCTACCCATCTAATCTTCAGCATTCTTCTGTAGCACCACATTTCGAAAGCTTCTATTCTCTTTTGTCCAAACTATTCATCGTCCATGTTTCACTTCCATACATGGCTACACTCCATACAAATACTTTTAGAAACGACTTCCTGACACTTCAATCTATGCTCCCTGTTAACAAATTTCTCTTCTTCAGAAACGCTTTCTTTGCCATTGCCGGTCTACATTTTATATCTTCTCTACTTCGACCATCATCAGTTATTTTGCTCCCCAAATAGCAAAACTCCTTTACTACTTTAAGTGTCTCATTTCCTAATCTAATTCCCTCAGCATCACCCGTCTTAATTCGACTACATTCCATTATCCTCGTTTTGCTTTTGTTGATGTTCATCTTATATCCTCCTTTCAAGACACTGTCCATTCCGTACAACTGCTGTTCCAAGTCCTTTTGCTGTCTCTGACAGAATTATAATGTCATCGGCGAACCTCAAAGTTTTAGTGTCTTCTCCGTGGATTTTAATACCTACTCCGAACTTTTCTTTTGTTTTCTTTATTGCTTATTCAATATACAGATTGAATAACATCGGGGATAGGCTACAACCCTGTCTCACTCCCTTCCCAACCACTGCTTCTTTTTCATACCACTCGACTCTTATAACTGCCGTCTGTTTTCTGTACAAATTGTAAATAGCCTTTCGCTCAGTGTATTTTACCCCTGCCACCTTCAAAATTTGAAAGAGAGTATTCCAATCAACATTGTCAAAAGCTTTCTCTAAGTCTACAAATGCTAGAAGCGTAGGGTAGCCTTTCCTTAATCTTTCTTCTACGATATGTCGTAGGGTCAGTATTGCTTCACGTGTTCCAACATTTCTAATGAATTCAAACTGATCTTACCTGAGGTCGGCTTCTATCAGTTTTTCCATTCGTGTGTAAAGAAACAGCGTTAGTATTTGGCAACTGTGACTTATTAAACTGATAGTTCGGTAATTTTCACATCTGTCAACACCTGCTTCTTTGGGATTGGAATTAATATATTCTTTTTGAAGTCTGAGGGAATTTCGCCTGTCTCATACATCATGCACACCAGATGGTAGAGTTTTGTCAGGGCTGGCTCTCCCAAGGCTGTCAGTAGTTCTAATGGAATGTTGTCTACTCCTGGGGCCTTGTTTCGAGTCAGGTCTTTCAGTGCTCTGTCAAACTCTTTACGCAGTATCATATCTCTTATTTCATCTTCATCTACATCCTCTTCCATTTCTATAATATTGTCCTCAAGTACGTCGCCCTTGTATAGGCCCTCTAAATACTCCTTCCACCTTTCTGCTTTCCCTTCTTTGCTTAGAACTGGGTTTCCATCTGAGCTCTTGATATTCATGCAAGTGGTTCTCTTTCTACAAAGGTCTCTTTAATTTTCTTGTAAGCAGTATCTATCTTACCCCTAGTGAGATAAGCCTTTACATCCTTACATTTGTCCTCTAGCCAACCCTGCTTAGCCATTTTGCACTTCCTGTCGATCTCATTTTTGAGACGTTCGTATTCCTTTTTGCCTGCTTCTTTTACTGCATTTTTATATTTTTTCCTTTCATCAGTCAAATTCAATATTTCTTCTGTTATCCAAGGGTTTCTACCAGCCCTCGTCTTTTTACGTATTTGATCCTCTGCCGCCTTCACTGTTTCATCCCTCAAAGCTACACATTCTTCATCTACTGCATTAATTTCCCCCATTACTGTCAATTGTTCCCTTATGCGTGAAGTATGTTAGGGAAACCGCGGAAGGCTAGTTGTGGAGAAAAGTGTCCTTTGATGATGATAATGATGATGATGGTTTCGGTTTGTGGGGCGCTCAACGGAATGGTTATCTGCGGTCGTAGAAATTCCCAATCTTTCCACAGCTCAGTCTCGCCAATTTCCCGAATGATAAAAAAGCGTTCTTTCTCCCGAATACAAGGCCAGTCTATTAAAAAGGGCGCAATCTCGTTGCTCATCCTTAGTGATCAACGCGGTTTTGTTTATACACGACTGCAAAAAATACACTGTTCGATCATTTCTCAACATCAAACGCTGCACATATCACACGGACTATACGCATTACATACACTATACACACAGTATAAGCTGACAACCGGACCATGACGATAATATTTGCTTACCTGAAAACAAGTTAAGCGTCTAAATACGCTTGGTGCAAGTTATTTTAAAAATATTACCGTGCTGTGAATTGACAGAGGTGTTTTATTATTGTTTACTTGTACTAAATTACTTTTTGGCGATTCCTCATTTGTGTTGCCTAAGCTATCCTGCACTGTGCAGAATGTATTTGTAACAGGTGTTTTTTTAACAGTCTTTTTAAGTAAGTAAATTCTGGTATACTCCTCAGTATTCTTAGACAATTCATTATGCATTTTTATTCCTTGGTACTAAAAGGCCTTTTCAAGTTTAGCTTTTATTCCGTCTTGCTAAATGTAAGTGCAACACAGATCTATTTTCATGGTCATGGTCAGAGCTGTTTGTGCCTTATTTTACTGAAATTTCCTGTGTGCGTTACTAAATGATACATCTACTTACCTGGCAGAATTGAATTCACAATGTTTGCAATAGATTTTTATAGATGATTACAGTGGGCCTGATTTCTGTCTTTGATTACCATTCTTAGACACTTTTCTGTTGTTTGTAAACTGTGTCCGTATTTTCTGATTCGTTCTCAAGATAGGAATTCTATACCTTTGAACCGAATAAAAGGCATTGGCTGTTATACAGCGATCACGGCGAACACAAGGGATAACATGTTCATGTCATTCCGCGGGATAGTTTCTTTCCGTATTCACACACTTCAACTGCTAAACAAGGAATTTTGTGGTTGTTCCGCAGTCTTTGAGGTACTGTACACATTGTTGCTGGTGTTTCTTATTTTCTGTGCTGGTTAAGAAATTTGTAAGTGGGAGTTGGCTCACTGTGTGCAGCAACTAATCGTACACGATCAATAATTGAAGCCTGCAATACACTTAACGACTTTTGACTACTGCGTCTCTCTTCTGCCCCTGTACGTAACACACAGGAACGAGGGAATAGGCACCATTTGAACCGTGGAATGCATGAGTGTGAGGTAAATGTGACAAGCCAGTTCTTATTACTGCCATAAGACAGTAAGGTAAGCTGATGAACTTATTGTTGTTACTAATTTACTTTCATGTGAGTTATTATAACCTGTAATTCATTGAATGACTACGTGGGTTTGCTTTCTTAATCGCTATAACATACGGAATGCGATCACGTTAGTATGTAACGGCAGACGCAAGTAATTATATCAATTTAGTGGAGTGGGTAGGACGGAGATGCGTCTCACCTGGTTAGTCGGCCCTCCTGGTTTAGTAAAATCTCATCGTCACTTTTGTTTTTCTAGCCACGTCTCAGATCCAGATCAACATAACGGCTGTGACATATGAACTTTCGGATGTGTAACTACATTAAATGCAACAACTGTTACATATTCATATAATGTATGCAACAGTTTCATATATTTACACATATCTGTAGATGACATGTAAATTCCCTAGCGATAGGATTATTTCGTGGAGTGCTACTGAATCTGGTATAAAATGCTATTCCTCCAGCACGTGAACTGTTATAACGTTCTGAACGGGGGTGAGTTTGGATGTCTGTATGTGTAATGTATGTCTTAAAATCATGGACGACTTCCGAGAATGAATACAGAATTTGGAACTCACAGACAGCATTACTGATATTTGTGTATTCTTCAGTGACTGTATAGTACTAAGCAATGTCCTTCAAACACGCTTGCATGTCTGAAATACATTGTTTGTTACAATAAAGACAATGTAAAACTGTATCACATGCTAAGACAGGCCAAAACGTCTCTCCATGTGTGAAAATCAGAAAGAGCGTGCGAGCACTAATGGCCGTGGACGTACTGCAGTATAGAGGTTTGAATCGATCCGACATCCAGAGTGCACCGATAGGCACGGTGATTAAGTCGACATCTCGCATTAATCAGTTAGTCTGGTTTCGAGTGGTGATCCGCATCAAATTTTCATGTGTCACTAATGAATTGTACATATGACGTGTAATCTTATTGGCAGTTTGTGAATACATCCCTGCTACGAAACATTCCGGCGTGTTGGAAGTTACGCCAGCAATCATGCTGCGTGTTCTGAAGAAGACACCCCAAGACTATGTTTGTGATGACTGCTTATCGAAGATACGCATATTAAATTTTTTTTAGATATTAATATCGTTAGAGGTTCACCACCCTGCAGGAGCAAATGTGATTTCGATGTATTGCTCACGCGCTGCCTGCAACATAAAATATCTTTGCTGCAATAGAGTCGCAGCTCAGAGCAGTCTCGGCAGCAGTTGCAGTCGCTCGCTGTTACAGGGCAGTTGTCGTCTGTCACTGGCATTTCATAGCCATGTATTGAAGGTAAATGTTATTATTTTTATTGGCATGCGCGTAGTTAACTGACTTGTCTGAGATGTTAATATGAATTTGTTTCAATCTTTTCGTGATTCGTCAGCACCAGATGACCCAGATTTGTAATATTCAATTTTTCATATAATGGATTGCAGATCTTTATCAATGATGTAAAAGATTTTCAGAATATACTTTTTACCAGTCAACAAAAAAAGGAAGGAATAATTTTGCTTTATGTCATTACCAGTTCCGACCCAGTCATTTATTTAAATTTAAATATTTCAGAAATTTTCGCAGATCATAGTCATGTGTCCTGTAGTAATCAGACGACCAGCTGTGCATCTGTGTCAGTAAGCAAAGTCAGTTTTTCTAATAATTCAGATCCCAGACAAATGTTATCCATTAGTTAGTAGATAGGCCAGCATTGCACTAAGTTGTACCATTCACGAGTAGATATACAGGCAGCGTTATTCGGCGACACCATCAATAGATAAGAATTTTTCAGTTTATGTTTCACGGACAGCTTCAGACTGATTTCACAGGGCCATGGCGTAGCGCTGCTTACGTCAGATTTTATCAGTCTTCATGAGTTAAGATATTAACAAAAAAATTATCATTTTTATTATTTTATACGAGAAGGTTACAATATGAAAGTTGGTTAGACATTGCAAAGTACTGTTTAAACTCATTCCAATATTCTAATTTCCTAATATATTTTGGGAGATACTTAAAGTGGCCAATATTTTCAGTGAGTCCCTTCACAAGTGCACAATTCTCCAACCAGTGCACCTCATCCGAAGGAAGGGTCAGGGCTAGCGTACTTTTTTAACTGATTTATTGTAGTAAAAGTTGACAAACTAAAGCAGTGTTATTCACATGGTGACAATTATTGAAGTATATGAAAAAACCGTAAATTATTTACAAACTACGGCGTGCACGCACTTCAACGTGTTAACGTCACTACAGATATTCAGATTTAGGTTACGGCGTGTTCGATATGCCTGCCATCATTGTCGATGATGTGGCGCAGACGAATAGCGAAATTCTGCATGACCCACTGAAGTGTCGCAACACCGATGCTGTCGATGACCTCAGAAATGGTTTTGGGGTTATTGCTGTACATCTTGAATTTAATATAGTCCCACAAAAAGGAGAATGTATCTGCCAATCGAGGCCTATGCCAGTGGCCGCTGTATACTCCAGAGCCAGAAATTTGAAATTTGTGGCAAGTTCCAGTGGGACCAAACCGCTGAGGTCATCGGTCCCTGGGGTCACACACTACTTAATGTAACTTAAACTAACTTACGCTAAGCCCAAGACACATACCCGTGCCCGAGGAAGGACTGGAACCTCCGACGGGCTGAAGCAGCTCGAACCGTGGCAAGCGGCCCACAGCCAGAATGCGGTCCCCAGAGTGCTGGTCCAGGAGATCAAACACTCGCCCGCTTCGATAGGGTCGAGTCCCGTCTTGCATTAACCACATCTTGTCAAAATCATGGCCACTTTGGATAATGGGGATAGAACAATCTTCCAAAACCTTCGAGTACAATTCAGTAGTCAACGTGCCATCAAGGAATGCTACATGTATTTTTACCTAATGTGTTTTTATCAGATTATGTTTTTTTTTGCGTAAATGATGACTACATCTAAGACCACAGTAGCGACAGCTAGGGAGGATGTAGGCAAACAGATTTCTTGTAGCTACTGTATTTCAGTAGCAAGTTGCAAGATCTATGTGACGATGCTGTGCTGATTATATTTATATGTTTTGACGATGCCATTACGGCCTTATCACTTCAGGACATGGTGTGAAAAAGGTACGTTTTACCGTATTTCATCTGTACATTTCTCTGTTTGTATGATAGTATATTGTGTTGGTTAAAAACAGTCTTGGTTGCAGTTTTAGTTTTTTATTTTTCAACGACGCGTTTAGCCTTATTTAGGCATCTTCAGGTTATCTACACAGAAAACAGGGAACAAATACATCCGTTCAGAAGTTATGACGATTTTATTTCATACAGTTCAGTAATTGTCACTTTGTACATTTCGTTTTGGGTGACTTATTGTGAATGTGATGGAAAAATGATTTTTGATTTCGTCGCGATCGCGTTGTGCAGACTTGGATAACCTATAAGCATGCTTATAGGTTATCCAAGTTATCCAAGTCTGCACAACGCGATCGCGATTCTTAAATAGATGTATTTGTTCCGTGTTTTCTATGTAGATAACCTGAAGATACCTAAATAAGGCAAAACGCGTCGTTGAATAATAAAAAACTAAAATTGCAATCAAGACCGTTTTTAACCAGTACTGTTAAGCACTGGTTTGCAGTATGCAACATATGGATTGGAAGAATTTCTATAGTATATTGTGATACATATTGCTGCATTATGTTGAAAGACACACTGCTCACTAGGTGTATGTATATACATATATTGTAGATCCTAGGATGGTCATTACGGACTGAAACCGGTCATCGTCTAAAGAATTGATATTGTGACCAAAGACCGGAATAAAAAACATTTGATCGAGGATCAAATCGATTATTCCGTGACTGGACATTGCACACCAGAGAGCCACCAGTTGGACGGTGAAGAGACTTGTCGATTGCGAAATGCGGATTCTCATTCCCCCAAATGCCCCGATTTCGCTAATTGATGAACCGATCCAAATGAAACTTGGCTTCGTCGCTAAACCAAACCATATTGACATCAAACTAATTCCCATAACGCCCCGCACCCAACCGTGCAGTTTGAACGTCGTAATACAAATAGTTCAGAAGTTATGACGATTTTATTTCATACAGTTCAGTAATTGCCACTCTGTACATTTTGTTTTAGGTGACTTGTTATGAATGTGACGGCAAAACGATTTTTGCCTCGCTGCGTAGTATTCCCCCATTTCCCCCTGCTTACTAAAGACTGATTACGTATAATGCACTTTAGATTCAGTGGGTGGTCACAGTGTAAATGTAGCAGACAGTAGAATAAAAATGTCCCCAGACACTCGGCAAAATACTCCTGATGAAGTCCCCCTCTCGCGCTTCACGATCGTCAAAACTCGCTCGCGCCAGTCGTGCTAAGTACATCTCGCAATTGGCGCCACTAACAATCGCATTACTCTCGTCGCGCGCGGAGCGTCCGTGTTTGACGAGCTGGCTGAACTGGGTCACGCTGCGCGTCGGCGCTTCTATTTCAGTATTCCGCACTCAACGTCAAGCCGGCGGCGGCGAGGCGGCTCGCAATTAAATCGCCGGATTACGAGGTGCACGCGCGCGCGCCGGTCAGCCGTAAAAAACCCGTTTACATCCGCTGCCTGCCTAATTATCCGGCCGGATGCGGTGTTTAAACGTGCGCCGGGGAAACGGAACTAGGGGAAAAAAAAGAGGTGCGCAGACCAGCGGGCATAGGGCCAGTGCAGGGTGAGACTGGGATGAGGACCGGCGCAGGAATGAAATATTCACACTCGGGCTCATTACGAAACATTCACGCGAGCCGCTATCGGCAACGGCCATCTCCGGGTGCGCTCATCTGATGCCCTTTGCCGCATTTAGTAGGGTAGTCTCCTGCTGCGGTCGCACCACAGCGGGCAATCACGAGCAGGAGGATCCCCGGGGGGTTTCGCACATGCGGCCGTACCTACTATCTGCCTGGCCACGTGCAAATGTCTGCTTTACCTCTCCCACTTGTCCATCTATCTAGGTCATCTGCGGCTAGCTGCACTGCCATACAGCCACAAGAGCGAAACCGGTTCTTGTAGTGTGTCTGTGTACAAGTGAGAAGGAGATCTGAAAGTGACCTGATCTTCAAACTTATTATATAAATGAACAATAAGTTTCTGCACATGGCTTCCTTATCCAAACATTATCTCTGAAATCGATAACAGTGGCTAACGGGCAAAAATTCTAACAATCAAGGGAGTAAGGAGCCACTAGGATCGGGCGGGGAAGCAGGGCCAAGTGCTGGTAGAAGTAACACAACACCTTACTTCTAATTCCTTTATTAAAACTAGCTAAAATACGATATACAATCTGCCAAGATAATGAATATAGCGAGAATCAAACCTTAAGAAACTAGTTCATCAACAATTTAACATTGTACCATGCAACATAGTATTGCATATGCCTTAAGGGCTGCAGTCGCAAAGAAAGCCTGAAGGGCCAATTTAGCAAGAATACATACAACGTGTTCAGCCTGTAGGGCTAGTAAATTTGCAAACCAAAATTCACTTCACTTCAAAATTTAAGATATAGAAGGCCACTAAAACAGAGAAAATATTCAAATATAAACGTATAAACAGAAGGTTTGAGCCTGAAGGGCCACCAAACTAGTGAACTAGACTTTAGTTTAAGAGCAGATTTTCCAACAGTTTAGGCAAGGCAGTGTGAAACAATAGAGGACTAAAGGGCCAATTCATCAAGGTACTTAATCAACAGCTCTGCCTGAAGGGCTGGCCGATGATTAACGTTAGGAAAGTTCTCAAAAATAGAAGGCAAATCAAAAAATGTATCAGCAATCGAGCCTTAAGAGCCACAATACATTTAGAATCCACATTAAGCATTAAGAGCTATCATACAGCGAAGCAATTCCCTAAAACTTAGCAGACTCAAATAAATCAGTTGATACTATCCAGCTTAAAACCCAGGGACAGCAATACATGCATATACTTCTAAAAGGCAAACTTGCATAAAATGCAAACAATCGCACACCAACATAGCCAGCAAATTTACAAAAGTTTAACCACAATTGCTGATTATGAAATGCAAGCAGCTGCAAGGCTACCAATCAGTCCTCGTGCCCCAATATCGTAATTTACCATCTTCAGGTAGTACGAAACAGGAAAAATACAAGGCGAGCCCCAAAGAGGAATTAAATGATGCCCTCCAATTACAAATCATTAAACCGCAGCGTAAAGCTGTCACATCTCACAAACTGGCGTAACGGCCACCAGCTCAATCGACACTGTTCATATAGGCAAACATACAAACAAAATTCTCTAACCCTGTAAAATTTTCAGTCTAAAAGGGGGCGCCGGCCGCGGTGGTCTCGCGGTTCTAGGCGCTCAGTCCGGAACCGCGCGACTGCTACGGTCACAGGTTCGAATCCTGCCTCGGGCATGGATGTGTGTGATGTCCTTACGTTAGTTAGGTTTAAGTAGTTCTACGTTCTAGGGGACTGATGACCTCAGATGTTAAGTCCCATAGTGCTCAGAGCCATTTGAACAATCTAAAAGGGTGCTGATAGTAACATACAGTATTAAAACAATCTTTAAGATAAACACATGCACCAACAACTTTTAAGGTGTGCACTGCCACGTACTTCACAAATTTCTTGTATTTCTCTCACATACATAGAACACATAGGCTTGGAACTGACTACCAAATTGTTCACAAGAATCAATAGATAGCCACCAATACATCAGTACCAAATTAGATAGTCTCCTAGTGTGACATGACAGAGCAGCAGTTCACATTCACAGCCTTTGATTCAACATGTTCTACTATCCTCGTTGTACAGCATCGACCATGCCCGGAGTGCCTACTGCAAATTTTGACCATGAAATTCACCCTCACGTCGACGCCTAACCGAGGAACCAGCCTACAGTACAAGAACAACCTACACACTCGAAGTCAAACTCCGCAAACGCAGTGAAGAACTAACATTCAACCTTGTCCTTCATAGGTTCAGAACCGGCGAGCTGAAGCGGTGGACGGAAAACATGCAATGTCGGCGGCAGCAACATAAAGGAAGTCGCAAACACCACCCTAATACAAGGCAATAGCAACTCAAAAGCACAACGTCAATAGCGAAATATACCCCAGTCCCGGAGGAAAACCTGCCGCCGTCAGTGCTCAAAACATTCCCGGAGCAACCGTCCTCGGCGACTCCCACTATTCTCCGGAACAGCAACATCACAGCTCCTTACTTCAATTCTCTTCCGACAAGAACAAGCATAATCGGAGCTAACGGCTTCTCCAAGTCAGGCGCGCTGTGCCGTAGAACCTCACGGTGGAATGAGCCGGCCGACACCACACAAACCACCGCAAGTAAGACAAAGAAGCACTTCCGGAGTCGATGGCGTCCTGCCACGCTTCACCACTCAGTCACTCCACTCCACCGACCTAGAGGGCGGGGCATGAGACGAGGAGAAGAGACGGCGCCGCCACGCGGAAAAGCGCCGGCGGGAAGCCAAGGCGTAACTAGGGCGCGTGTTTAAACGAGACGGACAGAAGCACGTCTCAGTCTCTACTCTGCAACCCCTAGATGCCTCTAAAATATACAGGGTGGTCCACTGATCGTGACCGGGGCGAATATCTCACGAAATAAGCGTCAAATGAAACAACTACAAAGAACGAAACTCGTCTAGCTTGAAGGGGGAAACCAGATGGCGCTATGGTTGACCCGCTAGATGGCGCTGCCATAGGTCATACGGATATCAACTGCGGTTTTTTCAATAGGAACCCCCATTTTTATTACATATTCGTGTAGTATGTAAAGAAATATGAATGTTTTTGTTGGACCACTTTTTTCGCTTTGTGATAGACGGCGCTGTAATAGTCACAAATATATGGCTCACAATTTTAGACGAAAAGTTGGTAACAGGTAGATTTTCTAAGCATATTGCGAGTGGACTCAGGCAGTTAGACTGTTTAAACTGCAGCGTGAGACACAGTTAGAGTTCTACGTCCAAGCCGCGTCTGTTCGTCTCGGAGTGTGCTAGGAGCTAGTGATGCCAGTCGGTGGCAAGTGTGGTCATGAGGCCTCTGTACAAAGAAAGGCTCCAGCCAGTTGGCTCTTCAGATGCACAGTATATTCTATAGATAGCGTTGGTCTACACTGGAGATGACTGGTCAGTTTTTTTTCGTCTACATATTCGGTGTCCAGATACTGAGCACTACGTTGTTACAAAATGTTTTACAATGAATTTTCCACATTTCTGTTGCCGAGGATGTGATTTGCGACTCGTAAATGACTCTCAGTATGTTACATTCCACAGTCCTGTTGCTACATTATTTCTGTACATAGAGAGCATGGATTTATATCAGCAATAGTGCAGTGGGTCGCTGTCTCAATATTATTACCCATCCTTATGTCCCTGTCAGTAACTGTTCACTTGTAGATGTGCAGGAGGTTATTCCTTTACTCTCCAGTGATAGTTTGCTGTGCTGTTATTATTATCCATCCTTCCGACATACGGCTATTGGCTAGACTGGCTGGATCAAGTCTCTGGTGCTCGACTAATTGCGAAAGTATCCTCTCCACATCAAGCAGTTATTAATGAGGCTGACGAGAGCATCTCGTCAGTCAGTGGCAACTACCCTTTTCCGTCTCCCATTTTTCACAGCCAGAGGAAAAAAATCTGGATTTCGCACCAATATTTCAATTTCCCACCAGTAGGTGGAGGAAAGTTAAACTATGGCAATATTCTCTGTCAATCATCTTCGATTGTTATGTCATAGTTTGACTGTTAGTATTCCAAAGATAATAAAATATAGTATACTCCATCCTTTCACGCCAGCGATGTGCAAATCGACTTTTTATAAATAATGATATCATCATTACTACTACTACTACTACTACTGATACCATGTCCTTTGCAATACAATGTAATTAGCAATGGAATTTACCTCAAACATATGAGTTTACCACAAAAATTTGAGTGTCTCGCTGATTTTGAATTTCCTGTCATTTTTACAGCTTTGGAAATGAGGGGAAAATTAACTGATCACTTTAATTAATTCTTCCAGTAATTTGATATGAAAACTTCATCAGAACCACTTCTTTTACCTCCTAAACTTCAAAGGCAAAAGTCCCAGGGTTTAGTCCTGGTCCAATGTATAGCTTTGATCTCCCAGAGCGGAAAGGTTGTGAGAAGAGGGGAAGGGAAGGGAAGGGAGCGGTGGAGCGGTGGGGAGGAGAGAGGAGGTGTGTGTATAGGGGATGGTGGAAGGGAAGTGGGGTGGTGAGGGAAGGTGAGAGGAGGATAGGGGAAGAGATGGGGAGGGGTGGATAGAGAAGGGCAAGAGTAGGGTTGAGGCAGAAGGGGAGGGGAGAGGAGAGGAGGGGTGCAAGGGTGGAGGGCAGGGCAGGCCAGGGAATGGAAGGAAAAGAGAGAGGAGGGCTGGAGGCTTCCACGAGGGGAAGGAATAAGGAGCACCCTGATGGGCTGGAATTTTGCCACAGTGGAGGGAATAAAAAATGTTCAAATGTGAGTGTATTCCTAAGGGACCAAAGTGCTGAGGTCATCAGTCCCTAGACTAACACACTACTGAAACTAACTTATGCTTAGAACATCACACACACCCATGTCTGAGGGAGGACTCAGACCTCCAGTGGGAGGGGCCATGCAATCCGGGACATGGCGCCTCCATCCACATGGTGGGGAGGGAATAATTAACTGATCCATTTAATTAATTATGTTAATACGAAAAGAGTGATGTTACCACATCTGCAGCAGGTTTAGGGGGAAGGGTGGGGAGATGGTCCATCATCTTGAATAAATTAAAAATGGCATGGAATCCCCTTTACCCCACTACTACCCTCATAATGCGGTTCGACGGCAGACACTGAAATCAACCATTGTGACAGCTTGGGAACTCACCAAATCAATAGAAAACTACGTTTTATTCAAGTAGCTTATTTGCCAGAAATGTCAATTTCTATTCATATTATTTATACTGTGAAATCACATTTCCAACACTCAGTTAAAGTTTTAACATCAGTATCAACCGTTAGAACACAAAGATGTACATTTACATCACAAATGAAATGTGCAATCAAATGCGTCAGTTCGTAATTCCAGAAAGAGGCTCACTTGATATTTGTCGATTACAGCGCCATCTACCACGAATGGCAAACAATGTTTTGAGAAAACGGTGCGTATTTTTTGGCTTTTACTGCGAATATGCAATTACAATGGAAGGTTCTCACGTTATGGGGTGGTTAGGAGGTGATCACTTCTTCCCTTTACTAATATTTATTTTTTACACAGAGCATTTTTTTGTATGATGCGTCGTTTCCCTTCAAAGTAGTGTGTCAAACGGCTAGGCTTTATAAATCACATCGTGGGGAACAACGAAACGTTCGCTGACCCTTCCCGGTGACACTACATATCCTGCGCCTGAGAGGTCACATGGTGTAGGCTGTCTGCAACGTGTGTACGTATTGTGTGTTACCCATAATTCACTCATATGCTCCGTGTGAAAGACTGGCAGAGCAATATTAAAGTTCCGGTTTCGTTTACAAAATATTTCTCTTCGCTTAGAGACACTCTTTCTGAAGCTTTTCACGTTGTAACTCACTCTGTCAATTTACTGCGGTGGGTGTCATGCAGACGCCGCTAACTTGGTTTTTAGGCTCTCCTGGTTCAGTGAAATCTCATCGTCCTAGGGCTTTTTTCTGCCCACATGTGGCTGTTGTGGGTATTTACATAGCCATCTCTCAGAAATAACGCTTCGTTTGTAAACATAACACCTGCTGCAAGTTCTGACTCAGATATGCTTAAGCCATTGAGAAAATTGCATTCTTTTGAGTTATCAGTCTTCTGATTGGTCCGATGTGGCCCGACATGAATTCCATTCCTGTGGCACACTGTTCGAGCAGCATTTGGGACCTATGTCCGCAATTATTTGCTCTATGTATTCCATTCTCTGTCTTCTCCTTCAGTTCTTGTCCTCTACACGCTCCCTTAGTATCATAGAATTTATTTCATGATATCTGAACGATTTCTTTTCAGTGTTTTCCACATAGTCTTCCTCTAACCGATTCTGCAGAGAACTTCCTCATTCCTTATCTTATCACTCCACCTAATTTTCGACTTTCTTTTGTAGCACCACATCTCAAGTGCTTCGATGTTGTTCTGTTCTGGTTTTCCAACAGTCCATGTTTCATTATCATACAATGCTGTGCTCCAAATGTAAATTCTCGGAAACTTCTTCCTAAAATTATGGCCTATGTTTGCTACTAGTCGACTTATTTTGGCTAGAAAGACCCTTTAGCCAGAGATAGTCATGTACTACATGCTCCGTTCATCATGGGTTATTTTAGCGCCTAGATATCAGAATTCCTTAACTGCATCTACTTCGTGACCCTCGCTGCTCTCATTTCTGGTACTTCGAATTACTTTCATCTTTGTTCAGTTTAGTTTCAATCCATATTCTGTACCCATTAGACTGTTCATTCGATTCAACAGGTCCTGTAATTCTTCTTCATTTTCACTCAGAATAGCAATATAATTGTCGAATTTTATCATTGAAATCCTTCACCATGAATTTTAATCCCGCACTTTAATCTTTCTTTTATTTCCATAGTTGCTTCTGCTATGTATAGAATGAACAGTAGGGGCCAAAGACTACATCCCTGTCTAACACCCTTTTCAATACGAGCACTTCTTTCTTGGTCTTCCAAGTTCGCTCTTGGTTCTTGTATGTATTACGTATTACCCGTCTTTCCGTATAGCTTACCCCTACTTTTATCAGAATTTGAAACATCTTGCATCGTTTTATGTTCGACAGATCCTATGTACGTGTCTTGGTATTTCTCCAGTCTTCTTTCTGTTATAAGCCACAACGTCCGAGCTGCCTCGCTGGAGCACTTACCTTTCCCAAATTCAAACTGTTCGTAATCTAATAGAATTCTGGTTTTATTCGCCAGTCTTCTGTATGTTATTGTTTCCATCAACTTCGATACACGAGCTGTTAAATTCACTGTGCCATAATTCCCGCTCTTGTCGGTTCTTGCTGTCTTCGGAATTGTGTAGTTGATGTTTTTCCCAATGTGTGATGGTATATCGCTAGTCTCATACATTCTACACATGAACGTGAATAGTCATTTTGTTACCACATGATTTTAGATATTTCGATGGAACGTTGTCTGCCTTATTTGATCTTAAGTTCTCCAGAATTCCATACTGGTGTGAAAGTCAGCTGTGTAAGGACCTGTACATGTTGCAAGTGTAACCGGTGCTGATGGGGGCCGCCTTAGGGACAGGTAAGTGATGCCCATATGTCTTGCAGTTGGTCGCGTGCTTGTAGAGAATTCGCCTCAACTATGAGGAACGGAAGAAAGATTAGGGTTTAAAGTCCTGTCCTGATCGAGGTCATTTTTGAGGGGCCTCAACTCTGTACAGTACTTCTTCTTCTTCAGATGGCAGCATTTAGACACTCTTCTCTTGACGCCATCGCGCCATGGATGGGAGGTCTCATACTCGCACAGGCACTGATGTAGACTCTGGAGCAGTGCGTGATATGGCTGTCATCTGTCGAGGAAAACGTTCCTCATACAAAAATGGTTCAAATGGCTCTAAACACTATGGGACTTAACATGGGAGGTCATCAGTCCCCTAGACATAGAACTACTTAAACCTAACCAACCTAAGGACATCACACACATGCATCTCCGAGGCAGGATTCGAACCTGCGACCGTAGCAGCCGCGTGGTTCCGGTCTGAAGCGCCTAGAAACGCTCGAGTTCCCGATACAGATGTGCTGCTTAGTGCCCACATCCTATTGATGCACCGTATAGCAGCTTCATATACATCAGTCTGCCAAAGTATTCATTACTGGTCTTTTGTACGATGCACAGTGGCCATCAACGCGCAATTGTTTAGACGTAGGTAGCGGCAAGGATGCAGCTGTGTGGTGGGATGGCAAGTAAATGCAGTCATCTGCAGTTGTTGCTGTTGTTGTTGTTATACTGCCTCTCGGAGCAGGTGCAGCACTCTCCCACACGCTGTCACGCGGAGCAGCTGGCGTGTGGGCAACATACATTACGTGTGCAAGCCGTACTGTGTCCACAACCTCCCGCCTCTGTGAGGCATAACCAACAGTAAAAGACGCTAAATGCCGCTGAGACGCACCAGCGAACGTTTGTCCTTAAGAGCTGTCCCCCATGACACGGTCCATCACTTCTACACGTTTGACGCAAATATTTTAAACCAGCATGAATACACATCAGTCAACCAATTAGTCGTTTGGTTTACCTAGTTTCAGTAAGGCTATGAGTTTTACTTGTTCCATTTCATGCGGAATGATTTCAGTTTACAGGATGACTGTGAAGAACGCATTCAGCCACATTCCCACGTACTTGCCTCAGTGCAAATGGAATTCTACGTGAATGCCAACAGAGCCGAGGGCTTTCCCTGGTTTCGTTTCTTACATGGCAGTCGTTACTACTTCAACGCTGAATGTTAGAGAATAATGGGTTTCAGCTTTGCAATATTTTGTGTCTTTAACTCCGTCTTAGCCGCCATAGTATGTGCTCGGATTTGATGAGTTCTGGCAGTGGACACGACATTGGCTCTAACTTGGTTGAGAGTAACAGCATCGTATGTGCGATCTTGTGGGGTGCCGACACCTAGTTTTCTGAGAAAAGATTAAGCTCTCCTACTTGAAGAACGTAAGTCCAGGTATTCAACAGTCTCGGTCGATGTTACTAAGTGACTCATCTGCTATTACATCATCGTTACTTTCCCAGAATTTTTTGCATAGGTTTGCTCTTGTAGTCAGCCAGGAATATACACCTTACTAAAACCTCTTTGAAAACACTTGTACCAAAATGCACAAATAAATCGTGACCTCCCTCTTCAGGGAGACATTCCAAGCAATAGCAAAGGAAGGCTTCGCCCTGGTCATCCTAAAAAAGTTCATAGCAATTTTTTTATTAATCATTGCGGAAGTATTTGCTTAGAATGTGTAATCTCAATGATGTTTGCAAAACAAAAATGAAAAGGCGTATTTCGTTTTACTGAAAATTGAAGTTTTATTTAACAGCGTAGAAGTATAACTTCAGTTAATTTGATTACTATTGATCTGACCAAAAGAAAGCAACCTAAGCTATCCAAACTCTTAAGTTTACCTAGCCCCTTTTTATAGAAAATTTATAATACTTCAATATCACATGAACGTAGATTATAGAGCTGAAAGCAAAAAGTCTGTAACTCGAAGATTCTCTTTTGCCAGTGCCGTCGTTGCTCTTAAACCCTGCAGATATCCGTGTCTTAAGCTGCTACTATTCAAGATTTACGCAAGAGAAGGTAGGTGTAATGTAGTGACCTCCAGTGAATACTGTCAATGCTGGCCTCCCATTGAGAAAAAAGCTTTACTATTTGAAGACAGTTCCGTTGAAAAGGGATCTAACACGTAGGAAGTGGACCATGCTCAGGTCCGAACAATCAGTTATTCTTCGTCGGAGCCGACTGTCTTTGCGTGTACGTATAGATTCTTACTCACTCCAACAGTTTTTTAAAAAATTAAAAGGTTTTTCACCTTTTTAAATCAAGTTGTTTATTTCAATCTTTACTATCATCTAAGAATATTTAATTCCTGTTTTTACTACACAAACTTACGATGTAGCTTTTGAATAAACTTCTAGCCATAAAAAATTCAGCACTTTCTCCGTGTAATAGATGAAGTCAAAGAATAACTTCGCATGCCACAGAATTTATATACATACATCAAAAAAAGTTTTGCAATACCTCGGTTCCAAGAGTTTCGGAACCTGTACAGAAAATTGGCATAGAGATCAACATAAACATCATTTCTGCCCTTTTTATTGCTCGCGAAAACCACACATTGCATGTTATACCGCCATACAGTGAGACCTTCAGAGGTGGTGGCCCAGACTGCTGTACCCACCGGCACCCCTAATACCCATTAGTACGTCCTCTTGCGTTGATGCATGCTATCCACAAATTCATCAAGGCACTGTTGGTCCAGATTGGCCCACGGCGATTCAGCGTAGATCCCTCCGAGTGGTTGGTGGGACACGTCGTCCATAAACAGCACTGTTCAATCTATCCCAGTCATGTCGATAGGGTTCGTGTCTGGAGAACATGCTGGCCACTCGAGTCGAGCGATGTCTTTATACTGAAGGAAGTCATTCACAATATGTGCGCCATAGTGGCGCGAATTAACGTCCATGAAGACGAATGGCTCGACAGTATGCTGCCGATAGGGTTGCACTATCGGTCGGAGGATGACATTCACGTATCGTAAAGCGGTTGCGGTTCCTTCCATGACCACCAGCGGCGTACGTCGGCCCCACATAATGCCACCCAAAAACAGCAGGTAACCTCCACCTTGCTTCACTCGCTGCACAGTGTATCTGAGGGGTTCTGCCTGGCCGGATTGCCTCAAGAGACATCTCCGACGATTGACTGGTTGAAGGCATATGCGACACTCATCGGTAAAGAGAAAGTGATGCCAGTCCTGAGCGGTCCATTTGGCATGTTGTTGGGCCCATCTGTACCGCGCTGGATGGTGTCGTGGTTGCTGAGATGGACCTCGCCATGGACGTCGGGAGTGAAGTTGCGCATCATGCGCAACACGACGTCCTGTGGCTGCACGAAAAGCATCATTCGACATGGCGGCGCTGCTGTGAGGCTTCCTCGGAGCCTTAATCCGTAGATAGCAGTCATCCACTGCAGTAGTACCCCTTGGGCAGCCTAAGCGAGGCATGCCATCGACAGTTCCTGTCTCTCTGTATCTCCTCCATGTCCGAACAACATCGCTTTTGTTAACTGCTAGGCACCTGGTCACTTCCCTTGTTGAGAGCCCTTCCTGGCTCAAAGTAACAATGCGGAAGCGATAGAACCGTAGTATTGACCGTCTAGGCATGGTTGAACTACAGACAACATGAGCTGTGTACACCCTTCCTGGTGGAATGAGTGGAAATGGTCGGCTGTCGGACTTCCTCCGTCTAATAGACGCTGCTCATGCATGGTTGTTTACATCTTTGGGCGGGTTTAGTGACATCTCTAAACAGTCAAAAGGACTGTGTCTGTGGTAACAATATTCACAGTCAAAGTCTATCATCAGGAGTTCTGGGAACAAGGGTGATGCAAAACTTTTTTTGATGTGTGTACCATTCTTCGCAGTCGATAACATTCGACCGACGTTTAGATGAATTTCATTTGCATTGTTTCCGCGCGCTAAGTGCTGGATATTGCTATGTAATTCACCTTTTCCATTGAACATTTGATAAAGAAGCGATAAGATAAGTGCCAATGGCACAGCTAATTGTCAATCACACAACTCAGTTGAGCTATTGCAACCCAGCCCTGGAAACCGTAAGAATATTTGTTGCCGATGGCTTTAATACTGATGACTTGTCGAGACATGGCAGATTAATGCCGCGACGGAACAACTCAAGATGCCGTGCATATCGGGCGAGCCTCCTGGCTTTGGACTGCCGCACGAGATCTGGTCGGCTCTCGAGCGAATAAGAAAGAACACTGCAAGCAACCGCGTACAACTGTGGCTCACTGACATGGCGCATTGTCATCCATAATAGTTCTATCGTTGTTTGGGAACATGAAGTACCTGAATGGCTGTAAATTGTCTCCAAGTAGCCGAACAAAACCATCTCCACTGATCGATCGGTTCAAATGGACCGGAGGGTCCAGTCCGTTCCATGTAAACACAGCTGACGCCATTATGGACCCTTCACCATCTTGCACAATGCCTTGTTGACAATTAGTATCGATGGCTTCGTGGGATCTGCACCACACTCTAACGGCGTCATCAGCTCTTACCAGATGAAAAACTGAAATCGGGACACATCAGATCTGGCCATGCTTTTCAAGTCGTGTAGGATCTGACTGATGTGGTCACGAAGCCAGGAGAGGCGTTGCAGGTGGTGTCGTGCTGTTAGCAAAGAAAATTGTGTCGTTAGTCTGCTGCCATAGGCCATTAACGCCAGATTTTGCCGTAGTGTCCTAACGGATACGTTTGTTGTATGCCCCACATTTATTTCTGCGGTTATTTCACGTTATGTTGCTTGCCTGCTAGGACTGACAACTCTACAAAAACGCCACTCCTCTCGGTCGTTAAGTGAGGGCCACCGGCCACTGCGTTGTCGTTGGTGAGAGGTAATGCCTGAAACTTTGTGTTCTCGGTATTCCCTTGACACTGTGGATCTCGGAATATAGCAATCCTTAACGATTTCCGAAATGGAATGCGCCATGAGTCTAGATCCAACTACGATTTCGAGATCAAAGTCTGTTAATTCCCGTCGTATTGCCATAATGACGAAACCTTTTCACATAAGTGACCTGAGTAAAAATGAAAGCTCCACCATTTCAATGCCCTTTTATACCTTATGTACGCCGCACTACCACCATCTATATATGTGCGTATCGCTATCTCGTAGCTTCGTCATCTAAGTGTATGGTTCGTTAAGTCTTGTACAAGTAGAAGTGTTGATTTTTACTGGAACAATATACGTTTTAACGGCATTCGGGACACTTTTAAAAGACGATAACAGTGGTTATAACGGCCGTTAATGCTGGCATCGTAACTTCTCGCAAAAGTAGATGTGGTATGTTATAACGTTTAAAGGCAAAGCGGCCCGAATTCGTTGTTGCAGTGTCACGTCCACCAGGTAGGCCTTTCATGCCAGGCCGCACCGTTGTATCAAACGTGGCAGTTTGTCTTTATGTTGCTTTAAGACATTAATCCAGCGTCTACACAGCAATCCTCATCAAATGGTTCAAATGGCTCTGAGCCCTATGGGACTTAACATCTGAGGTCATCAGTCCCCTAGAACTTAGAACTACTTAAACCTAACTAACCTAAGGACATCACACACATCCATGCCCGAAGCAAGATTCGAATCTGCGACCGTAGCAGACGCACGGCTCCGGACTGCGCGCCTAGAACCGCGAGACCACCGCGGCCGGCAAAAAGACATGTTTGCACCTGTTACTGTCCTTCAGAGTAGCTACCAGCGTTGTGTAGAACCCGTTGTCGGCGATGTAGAAAGCGTAGTATACCATTGGCAGAGCCTGTTCTGTTGATGATGCGAATGGAGCGGTCTAAATTTATGGTGATTCTCGTGTATGACTTTGATGGTGTTATCCTAACGCATTACGTTCCTCCACGGCAGACCGTCAATGCATGGTATTACTGTTCGTTTTTGGAGCATCACCTGCGACGAGCTTTGCGAAAGAAGCGGCGACACTTTCTGCTCAAGCCACCCATCATTTTGCACGACAATGCGCGGGCGCATACAGCGCAAGCTGTGGCTGCTCTGTTCCGTCGATGGGACTGGGAAGTACTGCATCATCCACAATAGTCCCAAGACTCAAGTCCTTGTCACTTTGATTTGATTCAAAAGATCATGGAACCACTTTATGGCGTTCGCTTCAGAGCTGTTCCAGAGATTAGACAGGCAGTGGACCGCTCCATTCTCAAAACAGTCTCTGATAACGGTATACTACGCCTTCCACATCGCTGGCAGCTGTTTCTGCACAACGGTGGTGATTACTTTCAAGGACAGTAACAGATGCAAACATGTATCGGTTGTGAATAAATAGTTGCCACTATTTAAGTTCCAAGCCTCGTATAATGCAATGCTAACTAAAGTAAACTTTTGTAAGTCTACTTTCCGTAACCTTAGTTGTTTCTGCCAAATATAACCCCAGTTATATTAGTTTTAATTACTTTTCCCAGGCTCTGTATTGTGGGTTCGCTGATTTGATTCTACGTGACCAAAGGAATTGGTTCAAATGGTTCAAATGGCTCTGGAGCACTATGTGACTTAACTTCTGAGGTCATCAGTCGCCTAGAACTTAGAACTAATTAAAACTAAGGACATCACACACATCCATGCCCGAGACAGGATTCGAACCTGTGACCGTAGCGGTCGCTCGGCTCCAGACTGTAGCGCCTAGAACCGCACGGCCACTCCGGCCGGCACAAAGGAGTTCATTCTACATTTTTCCATATGAATTTTAGTAAATACTCAGTTCGTTTTTCATATTACGTTAATATAAAAGGTGTCTGAAAAAAGATTTTTCTTCGCAATACGGTACGTATCACCAGAACGTTGTTTTAATATACAGTGAACAATTTTTTTCCTATTTCAATCAATATTTTCCCTAAGTTTAGAAACTCTATAGAATACTACATGGCCTCTAGTTGTTAGCTCAAATTTCCACTTACGTGTCAGCCTCCAAGCCTTTGTCCTCTTTCAAAACGTTTACGGAGTCAGGAAACTGCTGGTCGAATTTACAAACATGTCGTAACATACTCGAGGTTCCAGAATCAGTATTTTGTAATTTTTTACACAACTTGCTTTGACATACATTTTTAAATTTATATGAAGTAACGTCATAAACACGCCATAACTTTTCCCCTGCTAGACTTAGAGTCTGTTTCGTGACTGGTAAATATTACCAGGATGAACCGCTTTAATGGTTGTGGCGGAGACAGCGGCAAGCAGATTGGAAGGATAATTTCCACACCTCTGTCCCATTCTCACCTCTCTACTGCCTTTTTTTGTGGGGTTTTAGGACGCTCAACTACTAAGGTCATTAGTGCCCAGTCTCACAAATGTAAGTGCACATACAATCTGGTATAACTCAAGGGGGGAACACCAGAAAGTTCTTACAAAGACAAATAAAACAATCAAAAGAGTTAGATTTCTTTGGACAAATCCCTCAAAGTAATAATACGAAGAACACGAGCAGCTGCTCGAGCGTCATCAGCTAAAATTTCCTGTAAGGTAGATGGCAGAGACAGGACAACACGAGATTGATTAAAACGGGGACACGACAATAAAACATGGCTTACTGTCAATGCATGACCACAAGGGCAGTGCGGGGCGGGGACACCGGATAGCAGGTAGCGGTGGCTAAACCGGCAATGCCCAATCCGCAACCTGGTCAAAATGACCTCCTCTCGCCGAGATGGTCGGGAGGAGGTTGTCCAAGCTGTTGGGAACGGTTTTATGGCCCGGAGCTTATTTTCTGGAAGTGACGACCAAGCATCCCACCATAATGACACAAGCCGCTTACAAACAACCCCACTAATGTCAGACGATGGGACACAAAGGGAGGCTGGCCGAGGCAGGAGGACTGCACCCTTGGCCGCAGCATCAGCAGCTCATTCCCAGGCACTCCTACATGGCCTGGAACCCACATAAATCTATAAGGAGAACCATCATCAGCAAAAGAATGGAGGGATTGCTGGATCTGTTGCACCAAGGGATGGACCGGATATGGAGCTCCAAGGCTCTGAAGAGCACTGAGTGAATTAGAGCTAAGTACATACGGAGAATGGCGGTGGCGGCGGACATACTGAACGGCCTGAGAGAGAGCAAAAAGCTCGGCCGTAAAGCTGGAACACTGGTCGAGGAGCTGGTATTTAAAGGTGACGTCCCCGACGACAAAGGCACAACCGACACCATCGTCAGTTTTGGAGCCATCAGTGTAAATAAAGTTGTTACTCGCGAGTCGCGTACGAAGTTCTACAAACCGTGAGCAATACACCACATCCGGAGTACCCTCCTTCGGGAGCGAGCTGAGATCAAGACGAATGTGAACCGGAGCCTGGAGCCAAGGTGGTGTCGGGCTCTCACCCTCTCTTGACATGGTTGAAGACATCCACCAAGAGGGAGCCTCTCTGACAGGATGCAGGAGAACCCCAAAGGGAATGATGGGCATTGAAGTCTCCAAACAATAAAAACGGCTGAGGAAGCTGAGCAATCAAGTGCATCACGTCATCCCAACTAACTGCGGATGACGATTGAGTGTAGACAGCACAAACAGAAAAAGTAAAGGCAGAAAGAGTAATTCGAACAGCTATTGTTTGGTGTGGGGTCGTCAGTGGGATGGGATGGTAATAGAGATCAGCCCAAACGAGCAACATGACCCCACCATAAGCTGGAATACCGTCCATAGGGGTTAGGTCAGATCGCTCCGAGGTATAGTGGGTAAAAGCAATATGGTCAGTTGGGCGTAGCTTCCTTTCCTGGAGACCAATGACGAGCGCACAGTGCAGGCGGAGGAGCAGTTGTGATTCCTCCCGATTAGATTGAATACCTCTTATGTTCCAATGTAACAAAGCCATCATGAACCAGAGAAATGGGTGAAGAGCTGGTCACCTCGACGGTGCAGTTGCGGAGGGCCAGGTTTCGAGGGAACATCGCTACAACCGCCGGGAGGCGGATCCTGTTGGAGAGGGGGATAAAGACCTCTTCTTTGAGGCGTTCTTGGAAGACCGGTGGTGGGCTGTTAGGGATGGACCCGAAGAAAGTCCTCACACTCTGGGTCCTTTTTTGAACGCCGGACCTCAGAAGCTGGGGTCCGTAACGTTTCCCCAATGGACGCCTGAGAAGAGGATCGCTTCTCAGGTAGCAGAGGAGGAGGAGGAGGAGGAGGAAGGGTGGTCGTTGCGGCAGAGGGGGCAGGGACCACGAGGGAGGAGGATTTGGAAGGGAGGAATTGACCCCGGATGGGGTGAGAAGGTGGAAGGGAAGGGGGTGAGGATATTGCAGAAGGAATGGACACGACCAAAGCTAACGATGTTGTTAACATCATGGGATGGAGGCGGTCATGTTTCTTCCTGGCCCCAGAATAGGACAGACTGTCCAAGGTTTTCAATTCTTGTATCTTCTTCTCCTTCTGATATGTGGGGCAGTCGAAAGATCTAGGCGAGTGGAGGAGGCCAGGACAATTGACACACCGAAGTGGTGGGGTGCATGTATGTCCCTTGTGAAGAGGACGTCCACAATCGCCACAAAGGGGCTCAGCTTCACACCATGATGACATGCACCCGAAGCACAAACATCGAAGGCATCACATAGGAGGCGGGACTTAAGGTCGCACATCGCACCGCTAGCACATCACCTTTAACTTCTCTGGGAGAACATCCCACTCGAAGGCGAGGATAAAGGCCCCAGTGTCGACGCGACGATGTTTGGGGCCGCGCTGGACTCGCCAGACGAAATGCACGCCACGATGCTCCATGTTGGCCCTGAGCTCCTCATCAGATTGCAGCAGGAGGTCTCGATGGAAAATAATCCCCTGCGTCCTATTGAGCGCCAGATGTGGGACAATGGGCAATGGGATGTCCTCTAGTCTGTCGCATCCCTGGAGCGCCGCCGACTGTGTAGTGGAGGTGGTCTTTATGAGAATGGACCCCAAACGCATTTTACTAAGAGCCTCGAACATGGGCTTGGAGGTGGCGAACGTCCCCCCATCGGTCCAAGAACAGACTAAATAGCAGGGGAAGTATTTTGCCCCAAGCCGGCGGGCCTATCCTTCCTCCCAGGGTGGCCAGGGGGGGAAAGGCAGAAGTACCAGAACCAGAGACAGAGACAGAACCTTTCCTCTTAGAAGACGTGGCCGCAGAGCGACCTGATGCATGTTGACGTTTCATCTGCGAAACGTCCGTCCCAATACAACCCACTCCGGCCAGGTGCTCTCCCCATGGGCGCCACCCAGCCTCAGCAAGGGCCACCTGGCAGGATGACCATTGCGAGGAGTCCTCATGCCCCAGGTAGACGGGCATCTACTCCCTGGCTTACGTGGGGAGGGTGCAGCTCAGGTATCGGCAGTACGACCCCTTTGTTGTCAGGTGGCTACAACCTAGAGGGTACATGACGACCCCACCACAACAGGCTGGCTGCCGTGCTGAATTTCGGGTGCCATGGAAAGTCTATCATGATCGTAGGTGCAGATGGGGACGCACTATGGGCGTAACTTGTGCAACCCATCAGGTGTTTAGGCCCAAATTGATGAACAGTTGGTGCAGTTACGACGCCTTTACAATGATGAGTGCCAAGGTCTTAGTGCACTGAGGACCGTGATACACCACGTAAGGTGTCCTTCCCCAAAATACTCGTACTTCTTTAGAATTTTGAAAAATGGTGGTCAAACTACAATAGGGACCATCACATTGAAGGCCGAAATGGTTGAAACTCCTTTTAGTCGCCTCTTACGATAGGCAGGAATACCTCGGGCCTATTCTTACCCCGGAACCGCAGGGAGCTCTCTACTGTCTGTCAACTGCAGTAACGTTCTCAAACTTCCTGTAGCACTTACTAATCCTTCTTCCCCCCTTCAAATTTCGAGCGCTGTTTCTGTCCTGGCACCGCCTGTTTTTCTCACCTAGATCGGTGATTCGACTGCCATCTGTCAAGGAAACACAAAATTACTTTGTCCCAGTAATTTAAACCTGTAGATAAATAAATTGATTTTAAGTGACAGCTCAACGTACATATGCAGTTTTTTGATTCAGTCTCTACACATGCAGTGTGACTGACGGGGTGAAAACAGAGGTAACAACAGATTGCGAACGGTGTCTCTTCGTCACAGCAACATGTTGTGAGCTGTGCTTTTCTGACCGTTAACAGACGGCACTCAGCGTAATGCGGTTGGAAACCCTGCCTCGTGTCGCTGGCACGCAATTCTTCCATTACGGACGGTTTGTTGCCGAGTGATGAAATCAGCTTTTCAGCCGGTCTAAAGAAAGCCCATTCCGTTAAAAATAGGATCGGCCGAGTTCACTTTGTCAAATTGCTGTTCTGAACAAAATACTGCTTGAGCGTTAAAAAATTACCTTTCGTAGATTCGAAACGATACGCTACGCAGGAGCTACGTACTGCAAGCGTCACTGTGAATTCCAATGGAAAAAAATCAAGTGTCTATTGCCTGGATGAGGTATGAAACACGTACGGAAAAAAAATAGTTTTTGGGAAGCTGAGGCAGCTGTTTGCTTCTGTTATCGCGTATTATTACATCTAGTAAGTGGCCTATCTCACCGGTCATCTATAGCCATTTGTACGAAGTCAGTCATGTTGAGTTGGTAAGAATTTCATTGACAAAGGAAGGCATTCCACTCTGAACACAATCGATTGTGAACGTCGTCGCTGCCAACAAATTTTCGTTTAAAGCTATTTGTTTTGTACTGCGTAACACCAAAAATTACGCAGTGTACGTCACTTACTTGATTTCAATATTATTTTAGAGCTTTTCAATTCAATCCCTTCGTCAATCACATTAATCAAAGTTAAAATATTCAGACTTTAGCCATTTGTTTTCACCTGAATATGGTTCAAATGGTTCAAATGGCTCTGAGCACTATGGGACTTAACATCTGAGGTCATCAGTCCCCTATAACTTACAACTACTTAAACCTAACTGGCCTATGGACGTCAGACACGTCTATTCCCCAGACAG
Source organism: Schistocerca gregaria (assembly GCF_023897955.1). Classification (NCBI taxonomy): domain Eukaryota; kingdom Metazoa; phylum Arthropoda; class Insecta; order Orthoptera; family Acrididae; genus Schistocerca; species Schistocerca gregaria. The sequence continues at coordinate 133,181,668 of NC_064923.1, read as the reverse complement.
GATTCGAACCTGCGACCGTAGCGGTCACGCGGTTCCAGACTGAAGCGCCTAGAACCGCAAGACCACAACGGCGGGCACGTAAATATGAATTGCTAGAGAATGACACCTCTAGTTTTAGGAAGAAACGAATTATTGAATTATTGAAGCATAAATATGACCTTGGTGATGAGCTACCGTCGTTATTTTCGAAGATAGAGACAAAGCTGCATTCAAACTGTGATATCTACGGCCCATTATATTTTAATACAAGTAGATTACCATTCGTCTGTGATACTTCAACAGCGTGAGAGAAATTCTAATGACAATTCCAAAGAAGTTTAGTGCCAGTGCTAGTGATTCTGCTTTGATGTTGTGCTTTCGAGCACTTGTCTATTTTCTTAAAAATAAACTTTTTGTTAAAAAGAAAGAAAACGATAATAATTTTTCAGTTTATTGTACTTGTCTGTAATCTGCAGTATGTGGAGAACATGCTGAGCTGCAAAAAATGTACAAGAGTGTAATATTTTCTGATAAAAGCAGATTGTAGAATTTTTTTAAAAGATTTAGCTGCTTGTGAGACAGTACTACGGGTCTCAAAATCATTTGACGCTGCAGTATTCTCTTTCACCACCCTGAATAAATCTTTCCATTTAACTTTTGTCTGGTGTGTCATCGAACCGCTGGAGTCATTACTGTTTACGACGACTATGTAGCGGATTCCGACAGTTCATTTGGCAAGATTCCAACAGAGGTGAGATGAAACTACTTTCCTCTGAAGTGTGTGGAAGTGTGTCGCGTATGTGACTGTGAAGACTATGTGTGTTTTGTAGCACTGTGTTTGTGATAATACGGATGGCTGAGGAAATGAAACGAACGAAGAAGGTGGAACATATAACGTTCTCTTCTCGAATACCACCGAGATTGATGATGAACCTACAGGGTGTTTCAAAAATGACCGGTATATTTGAAATGGCAATACAAACTAAACGAGCAGCGATAGAAATACACCGTTTGTTGCAATATGCTTGGGACAACAGTACATTTTCAGGCAGACAAACTTTCGAAATTACAGTAGTTACAATTGTCAACAACAGATGGCGCTGCGGTCTGGGAAACTCTATAGTACGATATTTTCCACATATCCACCATGCGTAGCAATAATATGGCGTAGTCTCTGAATGAAATTACCCGAAACCTTTGACAACGTGTCTGGCGGAATGGCTTCACATGCAGATGAGATGTACTGCTTCAGCTGTTCAATTGTTTCTGGATTCTGGTGGTACACCTGGTCTTTCAAGTGTCCCCACAGAAAGAAATCACAGGGGTTCATGTCTGGCGAATAGCGAGGCCAATCCACGCCGCCTCCTGTATGTTTCGGATAGCTCAAAGCAATCACACGATCATCGAAATATTCATTCAGGAAATTAAAGACGTCGGCCGTGCGATGTGGCCGGGCACCATCTTGCATAAACCACGAGGTGTTCGGAGTGTCGTCTAAGGCAGTTTGTACCGCCACAAATTCACGAAGAAAGTCCAGATAGCGTGATGCAGTAATCGTTTCGGACCTGAAAATGGGCCAATGATTCCTTTGGAAGAAATGGCGGCCCAGACCAGTACTTTTTGAGGATGCAGGGACGATGGGACTGCAACATGGGGCTTTTCGGTTCCCCATATGCGCCAGTTCTGTTTATTGACGAAGCCGTCCAGGTAAAAATAAGCTTCGTCAGTAAAACAAATGCTGCCCACATGCATATCGCCGTCATCAATCCTGTGCACTATATCGTTAGCGAATGTCTCTCGTGCAGCAATGGTTGCGGCGCTGAGGGGTTGCCGCGTTTGAATTTTGTATGGATAGAGGTGTAAACTCTGGCGCATGAGACGATACGTGGACGTTGGCGTCAGTTGGACCGCAGCTGCAACAAGGCGAACGGAAACCCGAGGCCGCTGTTGGATCACCTGCTGCACTAGCTGCGTATTGCCCTCTGTGGTTGCCATACGCGGTCGCCCTACCTTTCCAGCACGTTCATCCGTCACGTTCCCAGTCCGTTGAAATTTTTCAAACAGATCCTTTATTGTATCGCTTTTCGGTCCTTTGGTTACATTAAACCTCCGTTGAAAACTTCGTCTTGTTGCAACAACACTGTGTTCTAGGTGGTGGAATTCCAACACCAGAAAAATCCTCTGTTCTAAGGAATAAACCATGTTGTCCACAGCACTCTTGCACGTTGTGAACAGCACACGCTTACAGCAGAAAGACGACGTACAGAATGGCGCACCCACATACTGCGTTGTCTTCTATATCTTTCACATCACTTGCAGCGCCATCTGTTGTTGAAAATTGTAACTACTGTAATTTCGAAAGTTTGTCCGCCTGAAAATGTACTGTTGTCCCAAGCATATTGCAACAAACGGTGTATTTCTATCGCTGCTCGTTTAGTTTTTATTGCCGTTTCAAATATACGGGTCATTTTTGAAACACCCTGTAACTTCCACATCAGACTGCACCATACTTATAGCGCTGTGACTAAATCATTCCACGCTTATGATATGCCATTGGAATTGGTGCTCAGTTTCAAAGCGCTACTACCTGTTATAGTAGGCATAACAGCTATGATACCAGTACTAATGCACTTAAGTTTGACCCAAGAGTGAACAAAAAGGCACTCTGTTAGTGACATATAAGGTGGTTATTCTATGTTAATAGAGCAAAAAAAGTATGTAAATCGGGACTTTTAATATGAACTAAAGGAAACTAACTCACAAACAACGGTTCTAATAGTGTAAATGAGTGTAAATGTCTCTCTTCTTGTTGAATAGACGCTTGCAATGCAGATGTGACTGCACTTTGTATGGCCGTATACCTAAAGACAAGAGGCATAGTTTACAAAAAAAAAAATGCTAATTCTCAATGTATTCAGGACTGCAACACGTATTTTGAAGTCCCTGCAATTGCACACTACCTGGTTTTTATGAAAAATGGAACATAAAGAAGAAAATAGTTTCGTCTGCTGAATGCAGCTTGCAGTACTATTAATTCTGCTGAAGACAGATCATTTGCAGTAAGCTATGCTCACAATAGCGACTAACGTCAACAAAGGCTGAATGAGCATGTATTCCACTGAACTTGAAAGGTCTTAAGATTGAGAGATGATGTTAGGAAGAAAATACTTGTTGAGAGATTTTAAATTATCTAAATTTATTATTCAATAAACAAGCATGAAAGTTCACGAACAGTAGATATAAATGTCCTCCAACAGATCACGTGAATATGCAGAACATTAACAGTAGTATTAAATTAACCCTGCAAGTTTTCCGATCCTCATAATACTACTTGAGTGGGAAAGTAATATTTCATGTCGACTCAAATAAATAAATAAATGTAGGTACCAATCCTACATAAACAGAAGTAAGGTAAAACGGCATGAATGGCTAGGAAACCCCGAAGGGCAGGGTCAGCCGCCAGATTGAAAAGGTTTTTCCTGTCCTTCGCGCCAGCACGCACTTTTTCCTCGCGAAATGTAAGACCTTTGTGGGGAAGTGTATCTGCTATATGTAGGTGACTGTAACGGTGTATATGGTGTTACGTTCGTGTTGGAGATGATGAGAAAATGGAGCCGCCGAGCTTAACATCCCCATCCGACGGACGGATTACCATGAACATCATCGTATGCTCTCACTTTACGAGACGCTGCGGAGAGGTTCGCAATTTAATGCTGGAGTTGCCACAGACTGCTCACTCTCTGTCGTGTGGTGGATCGCCGTCGGCTGCAAGGCCCTTCCTTTTACGTGACGCCATTTAGACGACTTGCGTGTTGGTGATGATGAAACGATGGTGAAGGCAACTCAACACCCAGTCCCCAAACGTAGAAAATCTCCGACACGGACGGAAATAAACCCCCACCCCTTCGGTTAGCATTCAGCCACGCTGACCCCACAGCTACCGAGGTGAACAGACTGATCATTAGGGACTTTACGCCACCACCCATCCTTTTGCCTCTGCCGTAAAGGCAAAGGGAAAGTTGTTCAAAAAATGGTTCAAATGGCTCTGAGCACTATGGGACTTAACACCTGTGGTCATCAGTCCCCTAGAACTTAGAACTACTTAAACCTAACTAACCTAAGGACAGCACACAACACCCAGTCATCACGAGGCAGAGAAAATCCCTGACCCCGCCGGGAATCGAACCCGGGCGCAAAGGGAAAGTCGTCTACACTATATGGTGTAGAAGAGACGTGTTACACACTAGCGAAGATGAGCAAGTGCACATACCTCGTGAAGGATACACTTTAGAGTCCATGCTTACTTGATTTTTTTCTTGTTTTTGTGTAAGTAACCTGTCCCTAAAGTTCGTTTGTGCTCTTTGGGACACATTGTCGATACGTAATATGAAAGACGTTTGCAGCAGACTGCTTTCAAGTTGTGCGTCAAGGAGCTGTAGACCGCCAACTCCTCACATATTTCCGACTGAATACTAGTGAGGGAAATTCCTCTATTAAACAATCTAAGAAAGAATGGAAGACTCATCTTAATATATGGAGCAAAAACTCGGTTCAGACCTACCGGGTTTGAAAAAAAAAAAAACGGACAAACTTCTAGGGAATTATGTAGAAGGTGTCTTGAGAAACAAAGTTGGGGCTGGAACCCTTATCCGGAGACGTCATACAACGACTCTAAAGAACGTCGAATTTATAGGCGCCAACAGCCGTATATGTATGCATATAAAGGGTGATTCTGTAGTGATGTTACAAAATTTCAGAGATAATAGAAAAGGACAAATGTATTAATTTGAGGTAAGGGACCCTGATCCGCAAAGCAACGAGTCTAAAGGTGTATGTCAAAGTCGTTCTGCTTCTCTGATAGTGATAACGTATGTACTGTTGCTGTTGTTGCTAAGACTGTAGAATGGGCCAAAACAACAACAAAAATAGAGTAATAATGGGCTCTAAAATGCATATCTGAAGAGCTATGGGCGCTTATTCATCTTTGCTACGGTGAAACACATCTCTTGTGAACAAGTGCTCATAGCTCTTAAAGTGCAACAGTTCCGATATATGTAGTCTACCGTCATAGGCATCACAACGAGTTTCGCCTATAATTTTCGAATCGATAGTTTCCGGACCAGAGTTTTCTACCTAAAACTGATACATTTATTTCTTCTCCATCATCACGGAAAGATTGCAATATCATCACATACATATACAGGCGTTGGCGCCCGTAACATGGAGGCTCTGTAGTGTCGTTGGATGACGTTCCTGGAGTCAGGTTCCTATCTTCATTTTGTTTCTCAAGACACCTTTTACATCCCCTCGGAATTCGTCGGTGTAATTCTGAACTAAGCAGTCATTCATCTGTGGTCCTTTTTTCAGAGGAACCATTTTGACATTAATCCAGAGGAAAAGATAATGTGAATGGTTGGGCGAGGTTTCAAACTCCGCCCCTACCTCTCTTCATCGAATGAAGGTCTAAGTTCCAAAACAGTTTCCAAAACGTAGAGCGCCTATATCAATTAAGAAGCTTGAGTGTAGTGATAGTAGTTTTCGATATAAAACTGGACTCCTTTGCCAGTTGTCATGGAATGACTACTTACAGCTTACTCGATTCTATTTTCTAGTCGTTAGTCTTTCAGCTCACTTGGCGCTTTCCTCCGCATTCCTTACAGAATTTACATTAGACGAGATGCAATCAAATAACAAGACTCCGCATCTGATGAGACAGGTGTAGGAATGTAGTTGACCTTGATACTTTCGGATCCACCAACCCCCCCCAGGGGGCACACCGCTCTTTGCTGAGTATGTGCTTGGCGACCATGGGGCTCCAGCCCTCGCAGCACCGTTTCTCTTTCAGTGCTGCTTGTCTCCTCCTGTCCTTTTCCCCTCTCTTGGGCAGATGTATCGTGCCTCCATGGGCTCTTGCAGCTCATTTTCGTTGGTTTACTTGTAGGATTCTTCTCTCTTGTACTGCTCTTTCCTTGTACTTCCCTTCCTGTCCTGCTCTTTCCTCGTTTTGCAGTTTCCCTGTTTCCTCTTTCCCTGTTCAGCTTTCCCTGTTTTGCTCTTCCCTTGTTCATTTCTTTCCTTGTTCTGCTCTTTCCTTTTTCTGATCTCTTTTTCCTCCACTGTGGCGTTTGAGGCCATTCTTTCTTTCCTCCTTTCCTTCTTATCTTTTCTTCTCCTCCCTGTGTGTGCCTGACGGCCACCCACGCAGTTCTCAAGTAGCAGGAGACTGGGGAACAGGTAATTCCCAGCCACGGGTTGGCATGTAGGGCACAGGCCAGGCCCAGGGAGGGGTGATTGCCTGAGCTGTTACCTCCCTCCTCTGTCGATTGGTCCCTTTGTCTATCGTTTGGGAGGTGTGACCTAAGGTGAGGACAATCACCTAAGGCGGGGGGTTCCCCTTTGGAAGGCCCCTGCTGGAAGGAGCGCGCCATCGGAGATGCTGGCAATCATGGGGGACTTCTTCCCAATGACTGACTTTCCTTCTCTTTCTCCGAGTGTTTCCCATAAACGAAAGTGGAATAAGGCTCCTGCCTTAATGTCTCTTTCTCCTCTGATAGCTAGTAGTCTCACGTTTAGACGAAAACCAGACTTTTGCTACTGTTAACCCCTTTGTTATACAGAAAGGTGTGGATGGTATTGCCGGCCCTGTGAAGTCATGCTCTCGTCTCCGCAATGGAACTCTTCTTTTGGAAATTGATAGTCCTATCCAGACCCAGAAACTACTCAAGGCTCAAATCCTCCACGAATATCCTATAAAAGTGGAGGCTCACAGGACACTTAACTTGTCCCGTGGTGTTATCTACACCCGGCTGTTGGATGGTGTGACAGAGGACGAAATAACTAATTATCTATCTCGGATCAGAGGGTTACTACTGTTCATAGAGTTATGAAGAAGGAAGCTGCCGATTTGGTACCCACTCGCTCATTGTTCCTGACTTTCTATCGGTTAACGTTTCCTACCAAGATAAAGGTAGGCTATGAAGTCATCTCTGTGCGCCCTTATATTCCCAATCCGTTGCGGTATTATAAATGCCACCACTTCAATCATACCAGCACGTCATGTAAAAACGCAGTCAAATATTTCACTTGCAGCAGGGATACACACGAAGGCGCCTGTCCACCTCCTTCCCCTTGCTGCGTTAATTGCCATGGAGACTGTGGTGCTTCTTCTCGTTCTTGTCCCGTCTATCAAGATGAGTGGGCTGTTCAGGAGATAAGGGTGAAGGAGAATAGACGTACAGCTGTTGAACAATTGACCGCCCAGTTGAACCAAATGGGTACCAAAAGTATTTGGTCTACGACCGTTCAGCGAACTTTGCTGCGTATGGGCCTCTGCAGCTGACAGTTGGTTCATGCACGCATGCTGATAGCTATTCATCGGCGACGAAGACTGGAATTTGCAGGCCAGAACCGCAAACTGTATGTCCACTGAGTGGCGACCCGTGTCTTTTTCAGAAGACCTTTTCCTGTCGCCCGGAAACTGTTGGCAAGCCATAAACCGACTGTCCCTTCGTCTGGAAGCTACAGAACCGTGTTAGCCCCCTCCCCGTCCCAGGAAAAACATGGCTACGCAAACTTTTGACTTACAGTTCAGTTCGATGGTGGCAAAGCCGCCTCGCCTTTAAGCTGACACTCCGTCTGCCGCTTCCCGGGCTGTAGATTCTGCTACCCGTTCTTCGCTCTCACTGGAGATGACGGTCAGTTCAAAAAGGATTATTCCCAGGAATATTTCTTGCATACCTTGAGGTTGAAGCCGTCTGGCTCTTCTGCCAATCGCCAAAACCCAAAACAATCATCCAAAGGCAAACAGTCTTCCCCCTCCCCGACTCGTCGGTCCCTTTCAACTGACCGACACCGGGGAAGCTCAATTGATTCCGCTGAGTTGATGGACGAAGATCGTTCACCTGTGGATGCCAATGGCCATCCTCCCACGACGGCTCACCCTAAGCGGCCGTCGAGGTGAGTGTTTCTTCTTCATTCTCCAGTGTTCCTAAATTTTATGGCCCTTTCACAATGGAATATCAGTGGCCTTCAGTCTAACAGGGCGGACCTCCAGCTGCTCCTGCGATCTCAATGTCCACTTGTAGTCTGTGTCCAAGTAACCAAGCTACGTCCTCAAGAGCATTTTGCTCTTTCCCATTTTACTTCGCTACAGATGGACCTTCCCCTTACGGCAGGAATTCCTGCTCATGGTGGGATCATGCTGCTTCTACGAGATGATGATTGTCATCGTCCTATCACCTTGCACACACACCTGCAAGCTGTTGCTGCCCGTGTTTTCCTTCCCGAATTTACCTTTTCCCTCTGCGCCATTTATATTGCTTCGTCTTCTGCTCTCACTAGGGAGAGCCTGATGCAGCTTGTTGCTCAGCTTCCTCCACCATTTCTGCTCCTCGGTGACACCAATGCCCATCATCCTCTTTGGGGCTCGCCTGTCGCCTGCCCGAGAGGTTCTCTTTTGGCAGACCTTCTTAATCATCTAAATCTCGTGTGCCTTAACACTGGCGAAGCCACGTTCCTCTCAGATTCCACACACACTTATTCCCACTTAGACCTCTCGATCTGCTCTGCCCAGCTCGCTCTACGTCTCGAGTGGTGTGCTCTCTCCGATACTTACTCGAGTGACCACTTCCCTCGTGTGACTCGCCTGTACAGTCATACCCCGCCACAGCGGTCCGCTTATTGGAAATTCTCTCTTGCCGACTGGATGCTATATTCCTCCTCGGCAGTCTTTGACGACCGGTCGTTTCCCAGCTCCGATGATCAGGTCGAGCACCTCGTGGACGTTATTCTCTCAGCTGACGAATCCTCTATCCGTCGTACCACTACTTCTCCTCGTCGGGTCCTGGTCCCTTGGTGGAATGTGGAGTACGGCAATGCGGTACGTGCCCGACGACGTGCGCTTCGTGTCTTTCACCGTCATCCTACGTTAACGAACTGCATTCACTACAAGCAACTAAGTGCGCAGTGCCGCCGCACTATTAAGGAAAGCAAGAAAGCGCGCTGGGTTCCCTTCACCAGCTCGTTCAACAGATTTGCTCCGTCCTATCTCGTTTGTGGTGGCCTGGGCCGGCTTTCCGGGAATACCGCCCACTACCCGATTTCTGGTCTGACTGTGGCGGGAAACGTCGTAGTCGACCCTATCGATGTTTCCAATGCTTTGGGTCGGTACTTTGCGGAGGTTTCAAGCTCCACCCACTGCCATCCTGCCTTCCTTCCTCGGAAACAGGCGGAGGAGGCTCGTGCAATCTCTTTCCTCTCTTTTAATCGAGAATGCTACAATACCCTTTTTACTATGAGGGAGCTCGAGCGTGCTCTATCCTCATCCAGGTCTTCTGTTCCTTGGTCCGATACAATTCACGTCCTCATGCTGCCGAATCTTTCTCATGTGGGAAAACGCTTTCTCCTCGATACCTACAACAGTATTTGGACTGACGGCGTATTTCCCACGCTTTGGCGTGAAGCTACTATTTATCCACTACCTATGCCTGGTAAAGATAAATCTGTTCCTTCCAGCTATCGTCCAATTTCTCTTACCAGCAGCGTTTGTAAGGTGACGGAACGCATGGTCAATGCTCGATTAGTGTGGTGGCTGGAGTCACACCATCTCACTAATGTTCAGTGTGGGATCCGAAAGCGTCGCTCCGCGGTTCATCACCTCGTCACCCTGTCGACGTTCATCATGAATAATTTTCTGCAGAAGTAACAAACAGTGGCCATTTTCTTTGATTTCGAGAAAGGCTATGATACCTGTTGGCGGATCGGCATTCTACGTACTATGCACACATGGGGCGTCCGCGGCCGTCTTCCCACTTTCATTCGGGAATTTTTAGCGGACCGAGTTTTCCGGGCACGCGTGGGTTCCTACTTATCCCACACCTTTTCACAGGAGAACGGGGTGTCTCAGGGTTCCGTACTGAGTGTCGTCCTCTTCACCATACCCATCAACCCCATTATGGACTGCCTTCCAGCTGCCATTTCCGGCTCTCTTTTCGTTGACGACTTTGCTATTTATTGCAGCTCCCAGCGGACGTGTCTACTGCAACATTGTCTTCAGCGTTATCTAAACCGTCTCTATTCGTGGAGTGTCAAAAATGGTTTCCGCTTTTCTGCTACCAAATCAGTTTCTGTCAACTTCTGGCGATACAAAGCGCTTCTTCCACCGTCCTTGCGACTGGGCAAAAATGCACTCCCGTTCGTGGATACAACAAAGTTCTTAGGGCTAACGTTCAATAGGAAACTCAGTTGGTCTCTCCACGTGTCTTGCCTGGCTGCACGCTGCACCCTGTCCCTCAGTGTTCTTTGTGTATTGAGTGGTACCTCTTGTGGGGCTGACCGGACTGTCTTCCTCCTCCTCTATCGATTTTGGCAGTCTCGCCTCTGGTGCCTTCCGTACTAGCCCTGTTGAGAGTCTCTACGCAGAAGCCGGTGAACTACCACTGTCATACCGGCGCGACATCCTACTCAGTAGGTATGCGTGTCGGCTTTCTTCCATGCCAAGCCACCCAACCTTTGACGCTTTTTTTGATGACATTCTTGACCGCCAGTACGAGATGTATGTTTCTTGTCTGCGGCCTCCCGGCGTCCGCTTTCGTCACCTGCTTCAGCAGCTGCAGTTCACACTTCCTGCCACTTTCCTAGCACGGGAGAGCCCTTCACCACCCTGGCTTCAGACACAGGTTTGTGTTCGTCTTGAACTCAGATCGTTTCCGAAGGATTCGACTCTCGAGCTGACCTATCACTGCAAATGTCTCGAACTTCGCTCACAACTTGTCGATAGCATATCTTTGTACACTGATGGCTCCAAGTCCGCCCACAGTGTTGGCTGTGCTTTTGTCGTCGGGACTGATAAGTTTCAATAACGGCTTCTCGACCAGTGCACAATTTTTACACCAGAGCTTTTTGCCCTCTATCAGGCTGTTCACTACGTCCGTAGGCACCAGCTCACTCGCTGTGTGATCTGCTCTGACTCCCTCAGTGCCCGTCAGAGTCTATATGATCCCAATCTAGTCTACCCCATCGTTCGACGGATCCAGGACTGCCTCCATTTGTTCCCAGATGGGGGAGCCCAAGTGATGTTCATGTGGGTTCCTGGTCATGTTGGTGTGTCTGGGAATGTCGCTACTGATCCTGCAGCCAAGGCCGCCGTCCATCTCGGTCGGCCCGCCTCTTACTCTGTTCCCTCGCAAGGTATTTGTACTTTTCTCTATCAGAGTATCATGTCACTGTGACATGACCAACGGTGCTCCCTTCATGGGAACAAACTCAAAGAAGTGAGACCTCTCCCAACAGCCTGGTCGACTTCCTCCTGGCCAGTAACGTTAGCTCAGTTGCGAATAGGGCACTGCCGCTTTAGTCTATGACGGAAGTGGCCGTGTGACATGCGGTATTATAGTGATGCAGTACCCACTTGTCTTCAATGTCCATTCACACGTTTCCTGAGTGTTTGAAAGGACATATTTTTAAAACACTTGGTTGACAGTTTGTCCTGAAGGAAGAAATTCTTTATGCACGTTCCACTACTGTCAAAAAAACAAATCGGTTTTGTTTCCACCCTTGATTTGCTCATTCGAAGCCTTTTTGGTCTAGGAGATGTCTCCGCGTGGCACTCCTCATTTTGCCTCTTTGTCTCAGGATCATACTCAAAAGTCCAGGATTCATCACCTGTGATCACACAACTGAACAACCCGTGCTCGTTGGCAGTCCTCTCAAGAAGATCAAGGCATATATTTCTTCGACTGTCCTTCTACTGAGTTATGAGGTTTTTCGGCACCATTTTGGCACAAACCTTTCGATGTGCAAAACGTCGGTCAAAATTTGATGTACGGTGAAAATGTTAAACAGATCACCCATAATACTTATTCTTAAAAGTCGGTCTGAACTTACCAAAGCAAGCACATTTTCGACGTTCCCATCGGTTTTTGAAGTTGAATGTCACGCTGAGCGAGGTTCGTCTCCAAAGTGTTCTTGTCCCTCCAAAAAAAGATCTGTGCGCGAAAAGCGTCTGCTCTTGATGCGGAATGTTCCATTAAGCCCGTTTCGAGGTTTCAAAGGTCACACTCGCGGGTTTCCGAAGCTTACTACAATAGTTGAAGGTATAAAGTTGCTGTAAATTCCGCTGTTCTATCTTCGTACCACACAATAAAAACACAGCTTCATACAAAACGCTCTAAAGAATCACAGAGCGTCTAGAAGGAATGAATACACCGCTCTAAGAAAGCAACTACGTTTTTACTCCTCTAGACTACTAATGTCAGACTTTGGAAACGGCCATGACTTCTCAACAGTGAAAGTGTACTGCGAGGAACTATCTAACCACAGAACATTGATCAACGTGTTCTTCCCTCACTTTGTGAACGGATACATTCTCGAGATGAATGAAGCAATGGCACTGAATTTCTGCGCAGCGGGGTACACTAACACCGAACTGGCAGTCTTTGCTACACATTCTCTTTTTTCTCTACTACTTCGTTATAAATTTATTTACTTCTTTGCTACAGTTCATTTTACTTAGGAGATTTGCAAATCTGCTTTAGCGACGATTATACCGAAAATAGATCTTAGCTCCCAGCGTAATATATTTTGCAATTTGCTGGCGGGCCACAGAGCTACGAGAATGACTTACGTTCAAGAATTTAAATTACGCACGGCTTAGCATTATTTCAACGCTCTTTTGCAAGGAAAAACGCTGCAACGCGAGCAAAATTGCTGCACAAGTAGCTTTTTCGTTTCTATATTGGTATTTTGAGATACGCTACGTTCGTAATTCGCCACCGCCGCATTTTAACACGTTACCGCACAAGCCATTAATTAACACTCTGCTGTGTGGTTCCCCAACCCCTCTGCACGTATGTACTATTGAACACATTTGCGGCATGCGAACTTTCCAGCTTGGTTTGTTTTAATTTGCAGTATCTGTATTTATAATACGAGGAAAGATGTTTTCAGACCTGGCTGTTACTGAATGGGACTTAGCAGCGAACGGAAAAGAAAGCGGGATAGGTATCTTGCACCCAATGTTTCTATCGGAGTAGTCGTTGGCGTGTCTATTGAAATTGACAGAAAGGCAGACCAATTCTTCCCGCTGAAACAGCACTAGCCACTATGAAATAAGAAACTTTTAACTCATGTTTTAATTATTCAGATGGAAGCGAAAAAGTAGTCTTTTTGAACATCGAGGAACCTTTCGAATGGGTCTTGTATGATGGTTCGAGCTACATTTCATCATACAAGAGCTGAATCAGCAATATTTTTCTAGGTGTGAGGAAGATCTCAGTGCGGTACTGCAATCATGTTAGCGAGAGGAGCAATTCTGTTACTAATAATGATAATTTGACAACTCTGGAATCCTACATACCAGAGGCCACCAAACTTCTTTTCACAGCGGGCCGGACAAGTGACCATGTGTCGAGTGCTTGCCGTATCATCATTCTGTACAGTTCCTGCAAGCCAAAACGAAAGCTCTCGGAAAAAAGACTGAAACCTAAATTCAGCATTCTGTGTTAATCGTGGGTCAGTGGCATGCTACGCACAAAAAACAACGCCAACCAGCATATTCATATATTAAAAAAGTTACCATAGAAGGCAAATTTAGTAAGATGATTGCTGCATCAGCCATAGTCAGCACATATCCGAGTCTCACAAACTAAACAGCTAAAGAGGTTAGTGAGATTTATGAAACTGACGTTTGGCTTTCAAGATATCATCAATGTTTAGTTTGGTATTGCTGCATAAACTCTAGAGAAATACTTTCGAATGTTCATCAGTAATCTCGTTCGATTGCTGCCTTGATTTACTGCATTTTTGAAAATTTTTGCTCACTTACATAACTTATTCCAGACGCCGATGCGATACTAAAGGCAAAATTACTGAGTATCTGAAATTCCACATCAGGTAAGCACAGGTAAAATTCAACAAGTGTTCCTTCTCCCTGCTTATTTTTCAACAAGTCATTTGCTACAAAATCAGTGAGTTTCTACTGCTGTTCAACTGACACATAACCAAGGTTACAATCAAACGCTCATTTCTGTCAAGATCTGAGAAATGTCTCCAAAAAAAGCCACGAATAAAATGAAGGTAGATATCTACAGGCACAGTAGCATAAATCTCTTTGAAATGCTGTAAATGAAAAGTTTTTTCCTTCCAGTTGTACTACAAACAATAGGAGCTTTTTTCGCTGAGATTCTGAAGAGATTAAAGACGATGATATCCTTTCGGTGAAGTTTGAAGTTCAGTTAATTGATGCGAGTTGTAATGTCGACCGAAAATAACTACTTCGACAGCCAGCTAGTATCTGTCGGATGTGGTTAGTCTCCATCTATTTCCTTTCGGTGCTTGTAAAAACGAAACAAGGCTTTAACGAGCCGAGGCACCTCACTGTTGTGCGGTAAGGCACTACACAATTCAGAATCAATTTCTTCAGGAAAATCGTGGAACTGACGGTGATTAAGTGCATGCCCTTCAATCAAGTTCACTGCATAACAGACTGGTTTCAGCAAACAAGAAACATCTAAATCATTCCCGTAGAGCGCTTTCTGAGGTATGAATGCAGTGTATTAAGAGCGCGCCCGGAATTTTCGAATGTTCCAACTGAGACCTGATTACTGAACATACTAAATTTAAGGTACACTCCTGGAAATTGAAATAAGAACACCGTGAATTCATTGTCCCAGGAAGGGGAAACTTTATTGACACATTCCTGGGGTCAGATACATCACATGATCACATTGACAGAACCACAGGCACATAGACACAGGCAACAGAGCATGCACAATGTCGGCACTAGTACAGTGTATATCCACCTTTCGCAGCAATGCAGGCTGCTATTCTCCCATGGAGACGATCGTAGAGATGCTGGATGTAGTCCTGTGGAACGGCTTGCCATGCCATTTCCACCTTGCGCCTCAGTTGGACCAGCGTTCGTGTTGGACGTGCAGACCGCTTGAGACGACACTTAATCCAGTTCCAAACTTGCTCAATGGGGGACAGATCCGGAGATCTTGCTGGCCAGGGTAGTTGACTTACACCTTCTAGAGCACGTTGGGTGGCACGGGATACATGCGGACGTGCATTGTCCTGTTGGAACAGCAAGTTCCCTTGCCGGTCTAGGAATGGTAGAACGATGGGTTCGATGACGGTTTGGATGTACCGCGCACTATTCAGTGTCCCCTCGACGATCACCAGAGGTGTACGGCCAGTGTAGGAGATCGCTCCCCACACCATGATGCCGGATGTTGGCGCTGTGTGCCTCGGTCGTATTCAGTCCTGATTGTGGCGCTCACCTGCACGGCGCCAAACACGCATACGACCATCATTGGCACCAAGGCAGAAGCGACTCTCATCGCTGAAGACGACACATCTCCATTCGTCCCTCCATTCACGCCTGTCGCGACACCACTGGAGGCGGGCTGCACGATGTTGGGGCGTGAGCGGAAGACGGCCTAACGGTGTGCGGGACCGTGGCCCAGCTTCATGGAGACGGTTACGAATGGTCCTCGCCGATACCCCAGGAGCAACAGTGTCCCTAATTTGCTGGGAAGTGACGATGGAGCTCCGTATGCCACGGCAAACTGGCTGACACTGGCGGCGGCGGTGCACAAATGCTGCGCAGCTAGCGCCATTCGACGGCCAACACCGCGGTTCCTGGTGTGTCCGCTGTGCCGTGCGTGTGATCATTGCTCGCAGTGTCCGGTGCAAGTATGGTGGGTCTGACACACCAGTGTCAATGTGTTCTTTTTTCCATTTCCAGGAGTGTATATAGCAGCCAAGGGGTGCCCGAACATGTGAAGGTCTAATATTCTAAGCATAATATTAAAGTTTAAAGTGTACTCGTACGTTTCGTGTTCCATGCATTTTATGAAGCAAATTCAAGTGCCGTCGGCGGGCCAGATGAAGTGACGTCGCTGGCCAGATTGTGCCCGCGGGCCATAGTTTGGATGCCCCTGGTATACGAACAGTATATTCATTAGATACTTTATAACAGCTCCATCGTGCTACTGCAGGCGTAAAGGTTTAGTTAGAATAATCGAGATGAAAGATTCATATCTGGACGTAGGGGCATTTGCTAGTTTTGTACATTTAGTTTGCGTGGGATGGTATCTGATTCCTGAAGTGTTATACAGGCGTTACGCGAGGTCTTAATATTAACACAGATATGACAGTACATTCGTTTATGCGATACCACTTTTAAAGACGTCTTTTGTGTTGAAGCTTTCACTCTATACCCTCACCGCGCCCAATGCTGCTTCATATATACGGGTGCACTGTCAACAATGTTTCCATTTCCTTCAGTAATATTCAAAAATGGTTCAAATGGCTCTGGGCGCTATCGGACTTAACTCCTGAGGTCATCAGTCCCCTAGAACTTAGAACTACTTAAACCTAACTAACCTAAGGACATCACACACATCCATGCCCGAGGCAGGATTCGAACCTGCCACCGTAGCAGTCACGCGGTTCCAGACTGGAGCGCCTAGAACCGCTCGGCCACCCCGGCCGGCTCAGTAATATTCTTTCTCTCAAAGGAAGAAAGGAAGACTGCTATTGAAAAACTCAACGACGACGACGTCATTAGAGACGGAGGAAATATTTGGATTTGGGAAGGAAATCAGCCATGTCCTCACGTAAGGCGCAATTTTTTAAGCACATTTTGGGAAGCCAATTGAGTGGATATAGATTTGTTACACTATTCAGCCTCAGAAGGTAGTGCATACACGTTCCAGTCACATTAATGTGACCGCTGACTATGTTCGACGTCAAAGTGCAATAAACACTCACGCACAGCGGTTAGCAACACGAACAGCGGACGGTATATAAAGCGTGTTTGGAGAAGCGGAAAATAATTCAGTCCATGTCGTAATGTGGAAACGGAGCGACTTATCTCTGTCGTCCAAAAGGGTCTGACTGTTGGCTTTCGGGCCAAGGGAGGAAGCATTTCCGAAACGGCTGTGAACAGTTTGCATGCTGCAGCGATTGAAGTATACCGTGCATGGCAAAGTAGCACTGTCCAAAATTGGCACTGTGGGAACTCTGATGCACCACGGACCATAGGTGACGAGGGTGAACGACTGCTACGGAGATGTGTACGGTCGCATGTTCGAATCCTACCTCGGGCATGTATGTGTGTTATGCCCTTAGGTTAGTTAGGTTTAAGTAGTTCTAAGTCTAGCGGACTGATGACCTCAGATGTTAAGTCCCATAGTGCTTAGAGACATTTGAACCATGCTGGGGTGGTTATGGGAAGAATTCGTTTACCGTATTGACGTCTGCCGGGTCACTCATGGTTTACATATGGAATGTTTGCAAAAAACCTTTCAGAGTTTGTCTTCAAAATGCAATATACATGATATCTGTACAATGTTTAGTTCTTGTGCAATAAATAATTGAAAGTGTTCCCGAACTTTAAGTACACCCTGTACTGTTGGCGGCCATTTGGCTCAACTGGGCTGTCAGTTACTCAACAGCTGTACGTCTGTAAACAGTTTTGATGTTGCTGAGCAACAGCCACACAACAATTTTTAAATGAACACACTGCCATTTGACTGTATTGTTATTTATGTAATTACGAACCTGGTTTCTGCCTGTTGTGCCAATCTCGAGTGATTGCTGTAACCATTGATAGCAACGGTTAAAGCAATCACTCGAAAATGGCACAGAAGGCCGAAAAAACATTCCATATGTGAACCATGAGTGACCCGGCAGACGTCAATACGGTAAACGAATTCTTGCCATAACCAATGGTTCAAATGTCTCTAAGCGCTATGGGACTTAACATCTGAGGTCATCAGACCGCTATACTTAGAAATACTTAAACCTAACTAACCTAAGGACATCACACACATCCATGCCCGAGGCAGGATTCGAACCTGCGACCGTAGCGGTCGCTCGGCTCCAGACTGTAGCGCCTAGTACCGCACGGCCACTCCGGCCAGCGGGACTGATGACCTCAGTTGTTAAAGTCCCATAGTGCTTAGAGCCATTTGAGCGATTATTGAAACTTGCGCTGACTATCGGCAAATTATCAAACTACGCTCTTGCGGTATACACGAAAAAAAACTTTTAGGGTTTCTATTCAAAATAACATGATATCTGTACAATGTTTGGTTCTTGTGCGATAAATAATTGAAAGTGTTCCCGGAATTATGTACACCCTGTATTTTCTCAACGACTGTTCAGCGAAGGTTTCTGCGTATGAGGCTCTGCAGCTGACGGCTGGTTTATGGGCCCATGCCGATCGCTGCTCATCGGCGACGAAGGCTGTAATTTGCAGGCCAACACCGCAACTGTATATCCACTGAGTGGCAACCCGTGGTCTTTTCGGAAGACATATGGTTTCCGTCGTGTGCGGCTTGAATCGTCTGTGCGCAAACACCGTGAAACAAATCGTCGAAAGGGTCCAGGCCGGAAGAGGTATGCCCTGGACAATTTTTTCGTGGCACTGACTGGGTGATGTTGTCATTCTGGAAGGCACAATGGATCAAAACAAGCGTGCATTTATCCGTGAGGGACATGCCTGCCCCTAGATGCAGTTTGCATTTGCTCGGCACCATGGCACCTACCAGTGTAACATGTCAGACAAGTTATAGTTTACGTGTGTGGTTCTAAGAGCACCAGGATGAATTTACCGTACAGCCCTGGCCACCGAACTTCCCGGTATTAAAACCAAACGGGACTTTGTGAGACCACCTCGATCGAGCTTTTCCCGACATGGAGCATCAAGTGAGAAACCTAGCCCAACTGGCCACGAAATTGGGGTCGGCTTGGCACCACACAGCTGTCGGTACCTTCCAAAACCTCAATGACACTCTTCCTGCACGTCTCGGAGAGGTCCGCACTCGAAAAAATGGTTAATCAGGCTTTTGACAGGCAGTTACATTAATGTGACTGGATAGTGTAATAATTACGAATTATCTATATGCATTACATTTGAAGAATAACCCTTATGAGTGATACAGCCAAGATTTTTGAAAGAATTTTACTAAATCGAGTAAGTGAAACGATAGAAAAGGAGCTGAGTGAAGAACAGCATGGGTTTTGGAAAGGAAGAAGCACGATGTACCTGATATTTCCTATCCGTCAACTGATGGAAAAAAAAATTGGGAGTATAACAAAAGGGTGATAGCGGTTTTTATCGACGTAGGAAAGGCATTGACTCAGTTGACAGGGGAAGACTCTGGGAAGAAATGAAGAAGATAGATATAGAAGATGGGTACATACATTAATGTTATAAAGACAATGTACAGAGGACACAGTTGTAGAATTAGAACACCATAGGGGAAATCTGAACACTTAGAAATGAGACAAGGACTTAAGCAAAGAAGAATTTTATCTCCTGCACTTTTAAATGTTGTGATGGAGGGAATGAATAGGGCAGTTAAAGATGTAGTAAAAGAAAAAGACAAAAAGATAATTTCTGCAGATGATATGGTAATATGGAGTGATAAAGAGGTAGATGTACAGTTACAACTTGATGCGTGGGAGGAAATAATGAAAAGGTGTGGATTAAAAATAAATAAAGATAAGAGTGAACTAATGGTACTTGGAAGAGAGAAAGGGATCAACGGAAATATTACCTTGAATGGAGAACCCCTCGAAGTAGTAGAATGTTTCACTTACTTGGGGAGTGAAATATCTAGGGATGGAAAAATAACTAACGAAATTAATAGGAGGTTACCAATTTCCGTCGCAAACTGAGATTAAAAAATTAACAGTAACGCACCTATTGTCCGTAGACGCGAAGACAGCGTGGCTGACTGAAGTTGGGGGACCCGGATTTGATTCCTGGTACTGCTAGAGACTTTTCCTTAGTGGAGGGGGGGGGGGGGGGACAGGTAAGGTGTGTTCTCAGCCTGGTGATGCCAACTGCTACTCGACCCATTAGTAGCGGTTCCTAGGTCAAGAAACCCGACAACGACCGGGAGAGCGGTATTCTGACCACAGGTCCCGTTATACCGTATCCGATGACATAATTGTCAGAGGATTACACGATTATCAGTCGCGGCCCCGTTGGCTCACGTAAGGCTCTAGTGCAGAACTCCGCCTTTCCCTACCTACTGCATTAAAAAAATTCTCAGAAGTTGCCTTCCTCAACGCTTGCTATTATACTGAGATGAATAGAAAATCTCACGGAGGAATTTGACGAGTTTCTTCTGACTGGTTTGATTCGGCCCTGCATGAATTCCTCTCCCGTGCCAACCACAATATCCCAGACAGTTATAGTGTATGTCATTTCCAGCCACTTTATGTACAGTGTGTTGGACTACTGTCTCACGAGAAGGCATTACGCAGGTGCTGGATGTTGCGTGCATTGCAACAGTTGTGTTAGCTGGGCCTTGCATCAACCAAGGATGCTGATAATAAACGCTTACCATGAGAGATAAAATGTTGGGCGACCTGTGACTACACACTGAAATGTCACACATTATGCTTAGCGACAAAATGTTACTAACAGGCTTAAGACTCTGTTTTATCGTTCCAGACATTCTGCGATATTCGCCGTACTTGTATCCGTATGTTTGACCGGTCTACTCGGATTCTTTGTGTCACGAGTGATCAATTCAGATTCTGTTTGTCACAAACTGAATTATTTCTTAGCAGTTTTAACTGCTGTTCTGCAACGATCTTCTTTCCCAAGTTAGAAAGCACACTTGCTATGAAGATTCGTTTCTAAAATTTTTTTTCTGAATTACACTATGTTATCAAAAGTATTCGGACACCTGGCTTGAAATGACGTACATGTTTGTGGCGCCCACAATATAGTATCGGCCCACCCTTAGCCTTGATGTCAGCTTCCATTCTCGCAGGCATACTTTCAGTCAGGTGCTGGAAGGTTTGTTGGGGAACAGCAGCCCATTCTTTACGGAGAGCTACACTGAGGAGAGGTATCGAAGTCGGTCGGCGAGGCCTGGGACGAAGTCGGCATTCCAAAACATCCCAAAGGTGTTCTATAGGATTCAGGTCAGGGCTCTGTGCAGGCTAGTCCATTACAGGGATGTTATTGTCGTGTAACCACTCCGCCGTGTAATTATGAACAGGTGCTCGATCGTCTTGAAAGATGCAGTCACCATCCCCGAATTGCTCTTCCACGGTGGGAAGCAAATAGGTGCTTAAAAATCTATGTAAACCTGTGCTGTGATAGTGCCACGCAGAACAACAAGGGGTGCAAGTCCCCTCCATGAAAAACAATACCACACCATAGCACCACCGCCTCCGAATTTTACTGTTGGCACTACAAACGCTGGCGGATGACGTTCACCTGGCATTCACCATACCTATACCTTCCCATAGGCTCGCCACATTGTGTTCCGTGATTCGTCACTCCAGCCGGCCGCGGTGGTCTCGCGGTTCTAGGCGCGCAGTCCGGAACCGTGCGACTGCTACGGTCGCAGGTTCGAATCCTGCCTCGGGCATGGATGTGTGTGATGTCCTTAGGTTAGTTAGGTTTAAGTAGTTCTAAGTTCTAGGGGACTAATGACCACAGCAGTTGAGTCCCATAGTGCTCAGAGCCATTTGAACCATTCGTCACTCCACACAACGTTCTTCCACTATTCAATCGTCCAATGTTTAGGCTCGCCACATTGTGTTCCGTGATTCGTCACTCCACACAACGTTCTTCCACTATTCAATCGTCCAATGTTTACGCTCCTTATACCAAGTGAGGCTTCGTTTGCATTTACCGGCGTGACGTGTGGCTTATGAGCAGCCGCTCGACCACGAAATCCAAGTTTTCTCATCTCCCGCCTAACTGTCATAGTACTTGCACTGGATCCTGATGCAATTTGGAATTCCTGTGTGATGGTCTGGATAGATGTCTGCCTATTACACATTACGACCCTGTTCAACTGTTGGCGGACTCTGTCAATTAACAGACCAGGTCGGTCTGTACGCCTTTGTGGTGTACGTGTCCCTTCACGTTTCCACTACGCTATCACATCGGGAACAGTGGACCTTGAGGTGTTTAGGAGTGTGGAAATCTCGCGTACAGACGTTTGACAGAAGTGACACCCAATCATGTGACCACGTTCGAAGTCCGTGAGTTCCGCGCAGAGCCTCATTCTGCTCTCTCACGATGTCTAATGACTACTGAGGTCGCTGATATGGAGTACCTGGCAGTAGGTGGCAGCACAGTGTACCTAATATGAAAAACGTATGTTTTTGGGAGATGTCCGGATACTTTTGATCACATAGTGTATGTTGAGAGATGTCTTACGGAATGTGCAGCATTAGTTTCCTGTTGGGTCGTAAATCGTCTTCTGCACAGGAGCACCATTATGAATTATCGTTTTTATCTACAGGCAAAACAAGCTATGACTTCCCGTTCGGTCCTTTTAGTCATCACGCGTGCACGCCTTCAGGCTCAGCTGGCGTTCATTGTCTCGAGCGTCTCCGAGTAAGTTACAGCACCAACTAGACACAACGACGCCATATGACACTGACCCATAACGTAATCGTAAAAGTCAGGGATTAAATACAACGGCAAAAAAAATTGTTAGAAAGGGAGCTGGTGGAGCCATATGTTGTCATGAGTACAGGAAGTGATTTGTTTGTGTTGTGATTGGCAGGAGAGCCAACACCGTGTTACTAGAGGAGGCCGAAAGGCAAGCGTTTTAGCTCACGCAGTTTGGCGTGAGGTCTGGAACAGGACAAGGAAATTAGACTTCAGAAAAACGGACGTAGCTGGTGGAATAATTAACTTTAATCCATTAATGATAACGTCGGTCTTGACGGTACATGATTCACAATACCAATAATAGCTAACAATGGCGCCTTGCTAGGTCGTAGCAAATAACGTAGCTGAAGGCTATGCTAACTATCGTCTCGGCAAATGACAGCGTATTTAGTCAGTGAACCATCGCTAGCAAAGTCGGCTGTACAACTGGGGTGAGTGCTAGGAAGTCTCTCTAGATCTGACGTGTGGCGGCCCTCGGTCTGCAATCATTGAGTGTGGCGACGCACGGGTCCGACGTATACTACCGGACCGCGGCCGATTTAAAGGCTACCACCTAGCAAGTGTGGTGTCTGGTGGTGACACCACAGTTTGAGTTTGTAGAGGAATGACCACTGACTTTCTGACAAATTTTCGGACGATAAAGTTTTCTTGGTTTATAGGCAGCTGCTTAACGAGGATCAGTTTGTGCGTCCAGTTGTGATTACAGAGATACTGATGGGATTTTGACATATGTTATTGATCCTGAACTCTACGATCACTTTATGTGTTTGTATGTCTCTATTGTTAGTTATAAAAGAGGAAACTGAAAGTGACTTGAAACTGGCTTTTGAAAGCTGCTGATTTAATAACCATATGATCCTGTAGCATAAAGACAAGGATAAAGTACTAAGTATTATTAGTAATGAATATGATATTATTAGTTACAGTTTTTAGTAAGAGGTTCATGTCTTTGAAAAAGGAACTTATCTGAAACCTCTGACATTATGTTGTTAATTTTGGATTTCACTTAGGCACCCAACGAACCTTCCCTTGTTTTTCGTCACACGATGACTTATTGTGAGGTCGTTCTTATTACACGTCTTCATAATTCTGAAGTTATAATTAATTCGACTGGACTTATCATCTCATTATTTAGCGTAGTATGAACCTTAAACGTCATTTCTTTTAATCAATATTTTCAACTGATTTGGCCAGTGATTAGTCACTGCAGTACAGCAGCTTAGCGAAACACTGTAGTACGCCAGTAGCTAAAAGTAGTATTTGCGATTTTGCGTTCCTAAATAGAATCGGCATCTTATTGATTACGAAGTACGACATCTGATAAGTGAAACAGTTTTCTCACTCTAATGATCTTACAATTTACAGATTTTGTTTTTTGTGTCTCAAACTCAATAATCTGTTGTAAGTAATTTTGTGGCCTGCTTCTTAAATAATCAATTTATAAATTTGGTAATGCAGCAGCAGAGTTAGATCGGTGGTAACAAATCAATCATGCAAAAATGTTCGCCTCTCTGAGCCGCCTTTGTGTGATCTGAACTTAAAGCAAATGTAAATTTCAAATGAAACTCACAGCACCGTTTTAGTAGGAAGAGGCTAGATTACCGAGTCCACTTGTTATTGTAGAACCAGATGCTGACTGACACTGATTATTCCTCGTAAACTCTATGGCTCTGTATAAGAGTGTTATCTTCAGTGTCTGATAGTAACAATAGGTGTGCACTGGCGTAAGCATCTATTGTTGCTTATAACGGTAATAGTTTGCTAAAAGAAGTTCCTGATTACCAGGCATCGCGCCAGTGCGTGTGTTTACTGCCTAAATAAGCATGCATGATGGGATAGTTACTGCCATGAACCAGTGCATCTCATCATGTCTTAGGTAGCTAAGTTCACGTACTACATTGGAGTAGCTGCACTGGAACCTAAAGAGGAGCAGTTTGTAAGTCGTGGGACTACTGGTGGCAGTGTACGGACACAGAGTTAGTCACTTAATCATCCACATACACAACAAGCCCCTTCAAGTTCTCCATTGCAGGCGGACATCACTTTTGCTATACACGGAACTTCCAGCTCACACTCTCCTTTCTCGTCCCTGGCAAGGCTTCTAAGACCACGCGGCTATCGCACGCGGCAACCATGCAGATGGGGACGTTTTACTAATTGAGTGGGTATGGCTATGAGAAAGCACCGTGCGCTCTCTCCCTCCCTCTGTCTTTAGTCGTCAACAACAGCATTCGATACACACATTCATTCACTCAAATACTTCGAATACAATAAAACATCTATGCATAAGTCACATCAATTCCACTCTACACAGGGATGAACGCCCATTGCTTGCAAATGAGGAAAAGCATCCGTAAGTAAACGGTTGAACATGTAATGGACTTCCCAGCCAATAGTACCAAAGGTCGGTATATATTTCGACAACAGTACAGAGACTGTATGGAATTATGCTTATTTAGTGAGATAAACCTTGAGTTTGTTTTACAAAATGTTGTCAGGAATAAATTTCTTTGATGTTACGAGGCATATCATCCTGAAATCTTCTAAGTGCTTGTGAAATGAGGCGGAAGTGAAAGTAATTTAGGTTATAGAGTTTCACTCTCATCCATATTACTGATGTAGGAATGCTAGTGGTGTTAGTTACTGGCAGACATTTCGTTTAGACTATCAGATAAGACGGTTCGTCCGTTTATGGAAGGTAGTTTTTTTTCATTACAGATACTTTTAGAATACTGCTGCGCGGTGTGGGATCCTTACCAGGTAGGACTGATGGAGTACATCGAAAAAGTTCAAATAAAGGCAACACGTTTTGTATTATCGCGAAATGTGGGAGAGAGTGTCGCAGAAATGATACAGGATTTGGGCTGGAAATCCTTGAAAGAAAGGCGTTTTTCCTTGCGACGGAATCTTCTCGCGAAATTCCAATCACCAACTTTCTCCTCGAATGCGAAAATATTTTGTTGCTACCGACCTACATCGGGCGGAACGATCACCTTGATGAAATAAGAGAAATCAGAGCTCGTGCGGAAAGATATAGCTCTTCATTCTTTCCGAGCGCTATATGAGATTGGAATAATAGAGCATTGTGAAGGTGGTTCGATGAACCCTCTGCCAGGCACTTAATGTGATTTGCAGAGTATCCATGTAGATGTAGATGTAGATGAGTTTTATGATTTGTCAATAATGAAGATATGTTTAACACGTGCAGGAAAAATAATACCGGCTTCCCCAGTACTGATCCTTGAGGAACAGCTGATCATATGTCTTCTGTTAAATATTTTTCGTTTCCATTCATTCACTAAGCACTATTGGCATCCTGGCGTATCTAATTTTAAGCTTTTCTGATCCGAGACGCCTGATTCGTCGTTTTCTTAGATGTCGTAGATGCAGGACACTGTCTCGAAACTTTAACAAAAGCCCGTACCGAGCTACTGAGCGTCTCTCCTGCAGAGTCTTCCACTGGAGTTTATCTATCATCTCCGTAACGATTTCGCGATTACTAAATGATCCTGTAACGAAGCGCGCTGCTCTCCGTTGGATCTTCTCTATCTCTTCTATCAACCCTATCTGGTGCGGATCCCACACTGGTGAGCAGTATTCAAGCAGTGGGCGAACAAGCGTACGGTAACCTACTTCCTTTGTTGTCGGATTGCATTTCCTTAGGATTCTTCCAATGAATCTCAGTCTGGCATCTGCTTTACCGACGATCAACTTTATATGATCATTCCATTTTAAATCACTCCTAATGCGTACTCCCAGATAATTTATGGAATTAACTGCTTCCAGTTGCTGACCTGCTATTTTGTAGCTAAATGATATGGGACCTATCTTTCTACGTATTCGCATCACATTACACTTGTCTACATTGAGATTCAATTGCCATTCCGTGCACCATGCGTCAATTCGCTGCAGATCCTCCTGCATTTCAGTACAATTTTCCATTGTTGCAACCTCTCGATACACCACAGCATCATCTGCAAAAAGCCTCAGTGAACTTTCTGCACAACAGTCCAGACGCCATTTTTCAGCAAAACAACGCACGACTACATGTACCTGCACAAATAAGTGCCTTTTTGGCGTCACAGGATGTCACCCTTTTTCCCTGGCCCGCTAGATCACCAGACTTGTTGCCAATCGAAAAGTGTGGGAAATAGTGAAACGATGGGAGCAGCGCAGTGACCCAATGCCAACCACCACAGATGAATCTTGGAACCAGGTGAATGCAGCATGGATGAGCAATACCACAGGACGCCATTCGCGTCTTGGGTAAATACGGAATACTCTGAAGTGACTTTTTCCCACGTCATGTCAAGCACCGTGGGACCACGTCAGACATGAAACGGTGTTCACATTGGCTTGACGTATAGAAACATGAAACAACTACTTTGTGTGCATTGCATTTCCCGACAATTTGTTTTGAACTTACAACCATGAAGGTACTCCGTGTTTTTGACATGCTGGAACAAGAGGAAGAAGAAGAAGAAGAAGAAGAAGAAATGGCTGCCCTGTGTATTGGATCTATTTTCTCGTCTAGAGAATGGGTGCTTCCTGTCAATATGGGGTGAGACGAATTAGGGGAGTTACAAAATTTAATGCCTCAAGTAATAGAAGGTGAAGAGCGGTCTAAGTGGTATTACAGAATGACAAACTGAATTCTACCATATCCTGAGCTTGGTTTGTCCGGTAATAGAGAAACGCTCCAAACAACTCAGGCAAGGAATTCCGGCTGACTGGCTCTGAGCACTATGGGACTTAACATCTGTGGTCATCAGTCCCCTAGAACTTAGAACTACTTAAACCTAACTAACCTAAGGACATCATACACAGCCATGCACGAGGCAGGATTCGAACCTGCGACCATAGCAGTCGGGCGGTTCCGTACTGAGCGCCTAGAACCGCTAGACCACCGCGGCAGGCATTCCGGCTGAGATACGACTTGCAGTTTGCTTGAAGTAAGTTCTAACACATTATTTTATAATGTACCTGGGAGGGAGAAAAATTATCACAGTGATAATTTGGAATTTTTATTATTTTATTTCCACAAAGTAATAAGAAATTAGTAAAATTTTCTTACTGTTTCTTTTGCCAAGTGTAGGAGAACGTTGAGTCCGTTGAGCAGTGTAAGCTGTGTTCAGATTGCAGAGGAGATGTGTTGAGGAGGATTGATGGAATGATGATGGATTTGTATTAAAAGTATTGTGGTATCCAGGTTTCACCTGAAATGAGCTCCGACGTGTAGCTTGCAACGCTGCCCCCAAAACAATGTTGCTCACTTCCACCTTCACTCTGATTTGCTCACCAGGACGCAATTTTTTCACATTTTTGCCGTGCTGAGGAAAAAAGTTCGCATTCATCGTCCACGTTGTTAGTTGATGCACCGGGTGCACTTTGAAAAAGTACTTGGGAGCGCAAACGTCTTTCATAATTGTAACCATTTCTTGTGTGGATAACAAACGTTTTTCTCCATCATAAGGCCTTACGGGCTTCGCTGAAGGTTGAGTGAAAGTTTTTGCAGAATCTGACACATTGGCCGTGGGATTTTCGATGGCGTCCGCCATTGTAGGGCTTGCACTTTGCAATAGGTCGTTTGTTACGGGGTTGAATTGGAATTTTCTGACTACACCACTTGTGAGTCTATTTCATCAATCGGACATTAGCCAATCTCTTCCCGTGTTCCATCATAATCTTCATTATTAGTGCAGTCTTCCGCATTTCCTCGAGTTTTTCTTGTTACTAGAGTTGGCTTCAAAAAAGCCAATTCATCTCCAAACTTCTGTTTGCTCAAACTCTTTGCTGCCTGACCTGATTTTGTGGGTCTACTGTGTTTTGCCTGGATGTAGTTGATTCCAACTGTCTTTACATTCATTACCTAGAACAGAGAAAATAGTTTAGAATTATAGGTTAGTCTTTGGTTATCTATTAGGTATTCATTTATTCTCCGTTGGCGCCCAAAGACAATAAAAGGTCGCCTAGTTGCCAAAGGACAACGTAAAGAGTAATACTTCAATAATTGGGCTTTTTTTTCGCTGTGCACAGGTATTTGGCAACTGGAAATTGTTACAGAACATTGGGTTTTTCTTTTCGGATTCGATTCTCAACTATTGGAGAAATAGTTAGAGTGTTGCGAGGTAATCTGGAAAACTCTACAACCGATTTACAGCCAGAACCAAACAAAGCCAAATGGAAACAGATCGCCAAGGATTATGATGAGAAGTGGAATTATCCACACTGCATAGGAACTTTGGACGGCAAGCACGTTCATATCCGATGTCCAGCTGATGCTGGTTCATTGTACTATAACCACAAAGGCACATATGCCATTGTTGTATTGACTTTGGTAGATGCAAATCACAAATTGACGCTTGTTGACGTTGGAGCTTACGGCAAAAGTAGCGATAGAGGAACTTTTGAGCCATCTGAGATGGCGAAAAGATTTGAAAGCAACAAATACGTCGTTCCATAAGACAAAGAGCTACTACCAACAAAGGAGAAGTTTCCTTATATAAGTGTTACAAATGAAGCCTTCCCTCTTATAATCTATTTGATGCGTCCATACGGCAAAGCAGCCATTAAAAGTGACGAAGAGAAGGTATCGAAATACCGCCATTCCAGAGCTCGACGGACTGTAGAAAATGCGTTCGGAATTGTAGCAGGGCGCTGGAGAAAATTTATAAAGCCTATTGAAACTAAACCAGAAAGTTTTAGGTTCCTCCCGTCTGCACAACATGATTCGGAATACATCAATCAATATCCCCCCCCCCCCCAAAAAAAAATAAAAGTTCAAATGTGTGTGAAATCTTATGGGACTTACCTGCTAAGGTCATCAGTCCCTAAGCTTACACACTACTTAACCTAAATTATTCTAAGGACAAACACACACGCCCATGTCCGAGGGAGGAATCGAACCTCCGCCGGGACCAGCCAAATATTTCCCCTTTCGAGGAACAAATATGAATGGAAAGTTAACACATTCATGATGTAGCCAACCTTGAACCCATTCGTAGAAATTTCGTGAGAGAAGCGGCCTTCACCAGAGATAAGTGCAAAAAGTACTTCGTTTCTGCTTATGGCTCAGCGAGTTTCCTTGGCAATGGCACTCCATTCGAAAGGCTAGAGTTGCTCCGTGACACGTCCAGTATTATTTGTTTAATAGGCGCATTCGTTATAACCGGCCGTTTTAAGTGCAATATAACCTAGTTTCACTTTCAATATTGGCTGTTATTT
The DNA here is from genome assembly GCF_023897955.1 of Schistocerca gregaria. Classification (NCBI taxonomy): domain Eukaryota; kingdom Metazoa; phylum Arthropoda; class Insecta; order Orthoptera; family Acrididae; genus Schistocerca; species Schistocerca gregaria. The sequence goes on along the minus strand of NC_064923.1, from coordinate 133,152,021 downwards.
TTAGTTATAAATTCATATAAACTACTTTATATAATAAATATCTGTTATATTTATATCTGGTTTTATCAGATATTGATGGATACTTTTTTTCCTATCAATATCAAATTTAACGCCTATTGAACTATTATAAATTGTAAAAAAAAGATTATGGAAAAAATAACTGTTTTCGCTAACCTGGAATGCTTTTTCTCCTCTTTCGTTCCAAGCCTCTTTCCTTGAATGCCGGATGCAATATTACCTGTTCGTAGGGTCATACAGCATCGGATTTGGCCGAACGTACTCGGTCAACATCTCCTCCATCTTCAAATAATAACTGGAAACGGTACTGGAGAAACCCACTTGACTCTTCTGACGCATTCCCACTACTGACGAAAAATCTAGACCTTTTGATATTCTTCCCACGCGTCATAAGTGGTGTTGCTTCTGATTGCATCATCCAACGCATTGCCACGTCACGCCAGCTCAATACACACAAATGCGCACAAAACCCTGTACTGCATTTTTATATCACGCGCATTATGACGTGAGCCCACGTGTTCCCATGTCAAGTCAAAGTGTTCTGTATTAACCTTTACACTCGTCGATGCCATCACGCCTGGGACAAGCTATCAGGGTCCTTGGCGGACCCTATGCCTACTAGGCAACAGGACACATGCTGAACCGAATGTGAACGTCTTATCGCTAGTCTTTCAAGGTTTTTTTTTTTACGGGATTGTACTTCCCTTTTGTCGATCCACGGCCTATATCATGTCATATGTTATTATTTTAATAAGTGCAGCTAGAGTACTCTGATATTCTGAATACCTGATAACAGGGTGAAAAACAACTTGTTTGCCCTTCAGCATTCCCTTCACGACACGTGCACTAGATACTTTTCAGTGCTATCAACAAATATGGCAGGAGGTATATTGACATTCAGTCAGGATGCAAATTTTGTGATCTTGGTTTGCAGTGTTCTTGCTGTGGTATACATCAAAACATTCGGGAAGTATTGACAACATCCGTCAAAGTCGACATTAGTCAACCGATGATACCTGTAATCATATGAACAGTAAAACATTAAAGACCTTCAACAACAAAATTTATCTGTATTGTAGACTCTTTTTGCTGTACGAGTAGCTAGATGTCTACGGAACGACTTCTGAAAAGTATTTTCATTTGAAAAATCGTATCAGTCTTGCATATAGACCTATTTTCCTTTCCAGAGTATTTGTTCCAGATATGGTATTTTAGCCACACTCACGAAACAAACGAGTCTGAAGTGGACGACACGACTGTCTCTGTACGTCTTTAGATTCCTGCACAAACGAATGATGAATTTTTAAACTTCCTCGACGACTCGTGCGTTAATTAAATCGTGCTAGAAATCCTAATAACAGAGTTTAATTTTGATGATGTATTTTCTTCATTAGAGAACAAATTAAATCTGCAGTGGTGAAAAGCCTGTACTGCAATTTACATCTGCCGCCTGTCCAAAACTAAATGAGCGTAAATGAGTATTTGGGTCCATTTTAATTAAACGCCACAGTTTATGAAAGAAAGCGGCTTTCATTACAAAGAATCTCACGGGAGGGCACATACTGACGCCATAAGCAAAACCCTCTAGCTCTGAAATTAATTCTTTACAAATCTGCGCGTCCCAAGTTATAAGGAAAGCCACAGCGTTTTAGGTTTGGAGCGACGGTTTAGCCCTTCTACTCAGCAAAGCTGGTCCTCCGTTTGCTAACGCGGCTACTACGTTACGACACAGGCCAGTTTCTCAGCATAGCGTGATCTACATTAATAGACCCACATTCTTCATTTGAAGCAGTTCGTGATTCTTCAAAAGGTCCTGGTCTGCTTTGTGAGAAATTTAAATTTTTGCGACACTAAAGCTATGTTAACAGCAGGCTCGCTTCGTATTTCATTGATAGGAAGCAGTGGGTAATAATATATTTCTTCCCCAGTTTAGATAAGGAATACCTAATGGCGTACCACAGGGTTCAATATTGGTTCCACTCCCTTTCTTACTAAGTATAAATGACCTCTCATCGAGCATTCATAAAGTTGAAATAATTCTCTTTGCTGACGGTGAAAACGTTATAATCAATTCGCCCAGAAACGCACCAACAGATGGTACGATAACTGAAATTTCTACTAGAATTATTAATAGGATTTCTGTAAGCAGACCTTCACTTAACTTAGAGGTGACACCCTTTATACTGTCTCAAGCAATTTTAGAAGTTACTTATTTAATGACACCGAAATATTCATAACCGATTACAAACTATTTTTGAAGGTACCTACTGGTAAAAACTTTAATGCTAAATCGTATTTTACTGAGCTCACGACCACTCAATATTCCGAAAGTTTCTGACGGAATACGATGATAATCACGAAAGGAATATAACTACTGAAATAGAAAAAAAACTTAATCGACGTCGAGGCGGTATTTTGAGGGCCTCTGATGAACGCTTGGCAATCGACACGCAGAGAGCGAAATCAGACTGCGTAGAAGCAAAGACACTTCGACTGTCAAAGTTTTAACAATAAATTGTCGGAGTATTCGTGACAAAGGTCCTCAATTCACCACTCACCAGAAAAGCAGTTTGCTCAAATTGTTCTCGAATCCAAGAGCTGGCTAAAACACGAAAGAGAAAGCTCTGAAATATTTTGCGAGACGTGGAACGGTTACTGAAAAGACTTCTTAGACGCCATATGGGAGGGAGTCTCCATTTCAATCGAAAAAAAATATTGTGTTTTTTCAAGGTTGGTGCTGAGCCTACCTGCAGAGTTTTCTGGACGCGAACAACAGGCCCACATCAAATCAAGTTAACTATCAGACTTTTCTACGGGCCACCTGACACCGCCGTAACAGATGTAGACTCAGTCCAAGACGGTCAAGCTAAGCAGAAATATTAGCTGGGGACGACTTTAACCTATCGAGTATAGACTGGGACGCCTATGGATTAACTGCAGATGGTACAGATAGACAGTCTTGTGAAGTAGTTCTGAACATGTTTTCCGAAAACTGCATTGAGCGGCTAATGCGTCATAACCAACAGCAATGTAGCTACAAACAAGCCAGACCTTATCGACAGTATCAGCATAGAGAAAGGGATTAGTGATCATAATGTCATCATAGTTGGCTAGGGGACTGATGACCTCAGATGTCAAGTCCCATAATGCTCAGAGCCATTTGAACCTAGATTTCCGGAAAGCATTCGACACCACGCTGCACTGCAGACTTGACGAAGATCCGAGTATTTGAGTCAGGTTTCCAGATATGTGAGTGGCTTAGAGACGTCTTAAGTAACAGAACTCAGTACGTTACCCTCGACGGCGAGTGTTTATCAGAGACAGCGGTATCGTCAAGCGTGCCCCAGGGTGTGTGACGATCACTGTTGTTCAGTATGAATACGATCTGACGGTTAGGTTGAACAGCAATCTGCAACTGTTTACTGATGACGCTGAGGTGTCGTTGTTGAGTGACTTTAGGACGATACAAGATGACTTTGACTGAATTTCTAGTTGGTGCTGCATGGCAGCTTACTCTAAATGCATAAAAATGTAAGGTAACGTAGATGCGTACGAGAGACAATCTTGCAATGTTCGAATACAAAATTAGCAGTGCGCTGCTTGACACAATCACGTCGACGAAATATCTACGCGTAACGTTGTAAAGCTACACTTTGTGATCAAAAGTATCCGGACACCTGGCCGAAAACGACTTACAAGTTCGTGGCGGCCTCCATCGGTAATGCTGTAATTCAGTATGGTGTTGGCCCACCGTTAGCCTTGACACCTTTCACTGTCGCAGGCATACGTTAAATCAGGTGCTGGAAGGTTTCTTGTGGAACAGCAGCCCAATCTTCACGGAGTGCAGCACTGAGGAGAGGTGTCCATGTCGATCGATGAGGACTGGCACTAAGTCGGCGTTCCAAAACATCCCAAAGGCGTTCTATAGGATTCAGGTGAGGACTCTGTGCCGACCAGTCCATTAAAGGGATATTATTGTGGTGCAACCCCTCCGCCACAGGCCGTGCATTATGAACAGGTGCTCGATCGTGTTGAAATTGGCAACCTCCATTCCCGAATTGCTCTTCAACAGTGAGAAGCAAGAAGGTGCTTAAAAAAAATGGCTCTGAACACTATGGGACTTAACTTCAGAGGTCATCAGTCCCCTAGAACTTAGAACTACTTAAACCAAACTAAGCTAAGGACATAACACCCATCCAAGACTCAGACAGGATTCGAACCTGCGACTGTAACGGTCGCACGGTTCCAGACTGCAGAGCCTAGAACCGCTCGGCCACTCCGGCCGACAAGGTGCTTAAAAGAACAATTTAGGTCTGTGCTGTGATCGTTCTGCGTAAAACAGCAAGGGGTACAAGCCCCCTCCATCAAAACCACACCATCGCCTCCGAATTTTACTGTTGACACTACACACGCTGGCAGATGACGTTCACCGGGCATTCGCCATACCCCACACCCTGCCATCGCCACATTGTGTACCGTGATTCGTCACTCCACACAACGTTTTTCCACTGCTCAATCGTCCAATTTTTACGCTCCTTACAACAACCGAGGCGTCATTTGGCATTTACCGGCGTGATGTGTGGCTTACGAGCAGACGCTCGACCACGATATCACCTCCCGCCTAACTGTCATAGAACTTGCAGTGGACCCTGATGCAGTTTGGAATTCCTGTGTGATGGTCTTGATAGATGTCTGACTATTACAGATTACGACCCTCTTCAACTGTCGGCGCTCTCTGTCAGTCAACAGACGAGATCAGCCTGTACGCTTTTGTGCTGTACGTTTCCCTTCACGTTTCCACTTCACTATCGCATCGAAAACAGTGGACCTAGGGATGTTTAGGAGTGTGGAAATCTTGCGTACAGACGTATGGCACAAGTGACACTCAATCGCTTGACAGCGTTCGAAGTTCGTGAGTTCCGCGGAGCTCCCCATTCTGCTCTCTCACGATGTCTAATGACTACTGAGATCGCTGATATGTAGTACCTGGCAGTAATTGGCAGAACAATGAACCTAATATAAAAAAACGTATGTCTTAAGTGATATCCGGATACTTTTGATCACATAGTGTATGTAAAATGGAACGATCGCCTAAGGACCGAAGGAGTTAAGGTGAATGGTCGGCTTCTCTTCATAGGGAGAATTTTAGGAAAATGTAGCTATTCTACAAAGGAGACTGCTTATAGAACACTAGTCCGACCCATGCGTGAGCTCTGCTCGATAGTTTGGAATCCCCAAGAGGTCGGATTAAAGAAAGACGTGGAAGTAATTCAGAGGGGGGCTGCTAGATTGGTTACCAGTAGGCTCAGTTAACATGCAGGTATGCAGAGATGCTTCGTGAACTCAAATGAGAATCCTTGGAAGGAGAACGACCTTCTTTTCTCTGACCAAAACTGAGAAAATCTAGATAATCGGCATTTGAAACTGACTGCAGAACGATTCTACTGCCGCCCACGTACATTTCGCTTAAAGACCACAATGTATGATAAGAGAAATTAGGGCTCGTACGAAGGAATATAGACAGCGGTTTTTCCCTCGTCCCATTTGCGACTGGAACGGGTAAGGAAATGACTATTAATAGTACAAGGTACGCTCCACTGTTCGCCGTGCTGTGGCTCGCGGAGTATGTATGTAGATGTAAATGTGTTCAGCACAGAAAGGGACAACACAAACATTAGCACAAAAAAGGACAACACAAACAGCAATGATTCTTTCAGGCATATCTGTAGTAAAGTGGTGATCATAGATAACAAAAGCAATTTTAAAACCAAAATGAAATTTTCTCCCTTGACGTCGCCCTTTTTCTCTGTGAATATGTGTGTGTGTGTGTGTGTGTGTGTGTGTGTGTGTGTGTGTGTGTGTGTGTGTGCGCAATTAATTTAATCTCTTTACACACATACAAGGAAAATCTTAATGCAAAGACTAACAAGAATGTAATTACTATACGGACGTCAAGACAACAAGAAAATAGCTGATTAAGCAGTTTTAAATTGTTTTTGGTTTTTGTTCCTGCTTAGGCTCCACTTCGTTTTAACCGAACTGTACTAGAAAATCCCGACCATACAAGACACTTCAGTCTGATTTGCTGGTTTGCATTTTACTTTTCTGTCTCGTATTATTCCCTTTTGTAACTAGCCCATCTCGCTCTCTGATACAGTGCACAGCATTTCGGTGACATTGTTTCCAGCTATCTTTCTTTTATTTCTCCTGAGGAAGTCTAACAACAAATTGAAGATAACTATATATTTTATATCGTCGAGGACAGTGCGTACTGCATACTCCACTGGCAACCTCTACGTGCTGTAGGCAGCTTATTAATTCCTTTTATATTAACTTATAACTTTATTTTGCTTTTCCCCTATTTCATTTGCTCCTTAACTCAGCGGGTGCCATATTTTGTACAATGTTGTCACCGCGTGGATGACGAACTGAGAAAAATGTTATCTAAATGTTCATTTTCCCTCGCTTCAGACACTTTACGTATGCAATAGTTTTACAGTCACGAAATTCAGGACTTATGTGTTTGCAAATTCTTCCATGAAACTTCCATTCCGAGCTTGGACTGGAGAGAGGAAGTTTGGAAATTTTCTTAAGCTTTCACGATTCTGTCGCGGAGCGCACCCTCCCTCCTTACGCCTCTATCACCTCACCTCACCCTCCCGGTTCCTCCTCACTAACTGTTATCTCCAGTGAGACAATTAGTCTTCTGTTGGTCATAGTCTGATAGTATGTAGGTACCCCCAATTTAATTTAAGAAGCTAAATGTATTTTGTTTACTTGTGGGATATTTTACGAAAAATCATAAAATTTAAAAATATTTTCAATTTGTGTCGATTGCCGGATAGATGTACTAAGCAACCAAGCCCTGTTGATTCATTGAGTTAGCGGACAGCATGTTAGTAAGTCAGTTTTATCACTGTAATGTTGTTGCTTTCCGATACAGAAGAAGGTGTAAGACAATGCATTGGTATTCAGAAAGAAGCTCAATCCAAATCATTTGAGATATTTTTTTCTCGAATGTATACGAAGGTGTATGACGTTGTCTAAATTGCTTTCCATTCCACCCTTGTGTCATGGTGTTTAATGGGGTGGAAATAGTGTTAGCAAAATGTGTTTCTGAATGTAAGAACGTGATATAATGTAGACTGAATCAATTGTAAAATGTATTTTTGCTAAAGAAACAAGCCGCTTAAGATGCGACATACAGAACAAAATGGCAAATAGAGAAAGTTTGTGAAGCTATATGTGTTAACGAGGACGTTTAGAGCCACGGTAAAAAGAAAACTGTTGCTTTAGAAATAACAGAGTTTCAGAAGTGCAACGAACGAACTTTTCCTTGCTATCAACAGTTTTATTTCGATGAAAGGAACTGATGATAATACAAACACTGATTATTTTCAAGGAGGGAGGAGAGTTTATTATTCACACTCAGTAGTAGTATCATTGTTCAGTTGCAGGGTAATTTTGAGGCAAGAACAAAAATTCCAATGAGAGGATACACATACACTCCTGGAAATTGAAATAAGAACACCGTGAATTCATTGTCGCAGGAAGGGGAAACTTTATTGACACATTCCTGGGGTCAGATACATCACATGATCACACTGACAGAACCACAGGCACATAGACACAGGCAACAGAGCATGCACAATGTCGGCACTAGTACAGTGTATATCCATCTTTCGCAGCAATGCAGGCTGCTATTCTCCCATGGAGACGATCGTAGAGATGCTGGATGTAGTCCTGTGGAACGGCTTGCCATGCCATTTCCACCTGGCGCCTCAGTTGGACCAGCGTTCGTGCTGGACGTGCAGACCGCTTGAGACGACGCTTCATCCAGTCCCAAACTTGCTCAATGGGGGACAGATCCGGAGATCTTGCTGGCCAGGGTAGTTGACTTACACCTTCTAGAGCACGTTGGGTGGCACGGGATACATGCGGACGTGCATTGTCCTGTTGGAACAACAAGTTCCCTTGGCGGTCTAGGAATGGTAGAACGATGGGTTCGATGACGGTTTGGATGTACCGTGCACTATTCAGTGTCCCCTCGACGATCACCAGAGGTGTACGGCCAGTGTAGGAGATCGCTACCCACACCATGATGCCGGGTGTTGGCCCTGTGTGCCTCGGTCGTATTCAGTCCTGATTGTGGCGCTCACCTGCACGGCGCCAAACACGCATACGACCATCATTGGCACCAAGGCAGAAGCGACTCTCATCGCTGAAGACGACACGTCTCCATTCGTCCCTCCATTCACGCCTGTCGCGACACCACTGGAGGCGGGCTGCACGATGTTGGGGCGTGAGCGGAAGACGGCCTAACGGTGTGCGGGACCGTAGCCTAGCTTCATGGAGACGGTTACGAATGGTCCTCGCCGATAGCCCAGGAGCAACAGTGTCCGTAATTTGCTGGGAAGTGGCGGTGCGGTCCCCTACGGCACAGCGTAGGATCCTACGGTCTTGGCGTGCATCCGTGCGTCGCTGCGGTCCGGTCCCAGGTCGACGGGCACGTGCACCTTCCGCCGACCACTGGCGACAACATCGATGTACTGTGGAGACCTCACGCCCCACGTGTTGAGCAATTCGGCGGTACGTCCACCCGGCCTCCCGGATGCCCACTATACGCCCTCGCTCAAAGTCCGTCAACTGCACATACGGTTCACGTCCACGCTGTCGCGGCATGCTACCAGTGTTAAAGACTGCGATGGAGCTCCGTATGCCACGGCAAACTGGCTGACACTGACGGCGGCGGTGAACAAATGCTGCGTAGCTAGCGCCATTCGACGGCCAACACCGCGGTTCCTGGTGTGTCCGCTGTACCGTGCGTGTGATCATTGCTTGTACAGCCCTCTCGCAGTGTCCGGAGCAAGTATGGTGGGTCTGACACACCGGTGTCAATGTGTTCTTTTTTCCATTTCCAGGAGTGTATGTAGGCTGTACGAATACTGAGTGCGCGGCAGACTTAATTATTCGACTGATAGTAGCCATATATTGGGTGCCGCACGTCGGAGATACAAAATCACACAGCATGCCTAGAGCAGAGGTCACTAGACGAGTGATACCGTTCATCAAAGTAGTAGTAGACCCATTTGTTCTTTTTGCAAGATGGAACACGCCGAAATCACAACGTATTTTTTTGAACTGGACGGATGTGTAAAACATTACTTGATATAAAAATTGTAGAGATGAAACAATTTATATACTATGGAGTGTAATATCAGTTGTGTAAATTGTAGTATTACGTATGCAGTCAAACTGCAGTGATTTCTCTCAGCGGTTTCAATGTGTCAGTAATATATGTGTAAAAATTGATGAACGACTTTAATCACACACACACACACACACACACACACACACACACACACACACACACACAAACAAATATTTTCCTTTTTGTGTCTTGGACAGTTGTCATCACTGACCCGCCAATATTCTAAAAAGTAGTTCCACTCACCTGTACTGACCAAGAATTTCGTTAGGATTTCATTGGTTGCAGTGAAAATGCAAAGTCTGAAAAATTCTCTCCCAAATATTCCCAGTTTCCCACCGATGCCTACACAATGAATTTGGCCTCTAGGCATCTGTTACGTACAATAGCATAACCCACCTACAATCCACGCCCCCACCCTCTCCCCTGCAGCTTACTAGCACCGCACTGGATAAAGATGTTATGCAAGGAAACACTAGGGATGGGACCTGAATCAGAGGCACAGGGCTATTTTGGCAGACAGTCTCAAGTTACGCCTAACACTTGATTATTGTCGTGGAAGACCACGGAAGCGGCTAAGTACCACGAGGGAACTTAGCAGTTTCTTTCAAATGACAACAACCCTTAGAATCTACTGAATATCCTAACCGATCCTAATTAAAACAGGCACCTTCATGCAGAAAAACTCGTCCTTCAATGTCAGTTTGCCCCACTAGGAGCAAACAGGAATTTCCCCGTGGCCCGTTAATACAACGGGTCTCCTCATTACCAGTGAAAGACGGGAGAAAAGCATAGAAATTAAAATGAAAAGTAAAAATGGGGAAATTAAAATACGACTTCATCGATGAAAGTTCACAAAAGTCTGTAGCACGGTAAACAGTTATGTCCAGAATTAGTCCACTGAATGTGAGCTAAACGGATTTTGGTGTGCCCAGTCTGCGTAAGTTGCTCACAGACAGCTGACACGAATTCAACCCACGTTCGGCTTCGCCAGCGCTCCACCGTTTCGTGTAAGAACACGTTTATCTGCATTGGAATTGCTGACCCATTTTCGTCAGCCCCAGGAAAAAGCACGGCTCTGCGGCATGGCGGGGTTTTACTCTGCTGTGCAGGCTGCAAATTAGAAATTCACCTACCTCAGAACAGCGTCTGCTCGATGCCCCTTCACTCGGCAACGTAGATACAAGATGATGTAAAAGCAACGCTGATAAAAAAAAACACCATCTAATATCTACAATTACTTAGTCCGCGCAACTGTAGTACTGAAATAAATTTCTGTAGAAAAACTGTCAGTAAACAATTTATCTGGCGGAAAGATATTGGATTGGCTTTTGCAAAATAATGTCCGAAATTTCCACGCATAAGGTTTATTTTGTCCATATAGCCAAAGAAACGGTACTATTCAGTCCACATTTAAACTATTGACTGTGAACAAAAACCTTCCCGTTCACAACTCATACACACATTTCACACGCACAGCAGCCAGAAATCTGTCCAACATTTTCACAGTCATTAATTTCACCACTAATGCAATAATGCAACATTAAAATTTGACGAATAATCTCATGTACACACTCTCATTCACTCGCATATACTCCCGTAACAATATTAGACAACAATAATAATTTTGTCTGATTTTTATATTACGAAAACGAAAAATGATTTTAAGTTTTAATATGAAAATCTCAAATAATTAATTCTGCACACTGAGAGTTCTGTTTATGTTTTTAGATAATGCCAAACGATAAACTATTATATTTCCAAACTGAAAGTAGTTTATACTAAGTGCCGGTTTTTTACTTTTTTTAGCGATTTTCTTGTCTCTAGTTAGAAAGCTGAAATATGGAAACAATCTTCTCCTGAATGTCAGCAGGCAGTGTACCGATTTGGAAAATGATTGAATAATATGTAATAGAATTTATTTAGCTTCTTATAGGTGGTGACTGTACGGTCGCTAAGAAGTGACATCGCTCATTGGCTAAGACACAAGTGGCGGTTTCTTTCACAGACTCCGGCTCCAATACTGCGGGCTGTACTGCAATGAATGTTATCACGCACATTTAATATTACTTTTGTACGTTCTTCTTGAATAACTCGTAAGCCGCACCCTACAGCGAAAACGTCTCGCAGTACAAAATTAAACTATATTAAATGTCCTACAAAAAAGATCCTATTCATTATTTCTCTAGAACTAATGGTTTCTGCAAAGAAAGCGTGAGAATGTTGAAAAACTCGCTCGACGTGCATGCGCTGTAGCTTACGTAGTTTCTTTAACCCATTTGAGGTACTTTTCCGACTTGATAGACCACAAATGTCTCGTATCAAACTTTCCGTCTCAACTTGCTGTACACTACTGTGGTACATTGTAAAGAGTGACAATGTTTTACAGTACAGAAAAGAAATAACAATGAATATTAAATGAGTTCTATCTCGGATACCATTCGCAGTAGGGCATAAGTCCATATGAAGGTTTTTATTCAGTATCACTATTACTATCACCCCTCAAAGCAAGTACCTTTCCTCCTGATTCACCCTGTATATATGAAAGCACTGCGAGAAAAGCATAGCCAGCTAGAGTGGACGAGCGGTTCTAGGCGCCACGGTCGCAGGTTCGAATTCTGCCTCGGGCATGGATGTGTGTGATGTCCTTAGGTTAGTTAGGTTTAAGTAGTTCTGAGTTCTAGGGGACTGATGACCAAAGAAATTAAGTCCCATAGTGCTCAGAGCCATTTGAACCATTTTTTTTTTAGAAAAGGATACTGGAACATAAATGCAAATACTAGTAAACCCTGCAGCTTGTGCTGTTGTATGGGATCACGAACGGCACCTGTTCAATGATCGGAATAGGATTCAGGTGTCAGTACCGGTCATAACGGTGTTCAGTGTGGTTCTGAGTGCATTATATTGGTTAAATGATTTCGAACGTGAGAAAATTGTTTGTGCTCTTGTGGTGGATGCTTCCGTAACAAAGATAGTCGAAGTTTTTACTGCTTCAGGAATCACGTTATCGAAGATCTATACTGCAAACAGGGAAAGCGGACCAAAATGAGTGTTCAGTGATCGTGAGGGGCGCTGGTTGAAGAGGATTCTGACGAAATATAAGACAGAGGCAAAAGTCATTGTCACTCGCGAACACTGTCAGCACCACACTCATAGGAAGGGATCTTCAAACGCTGGAAATTGCAGGGCGAACTGGAAGTGCAGATGCCTGTAACAGTAAAACGTTGTGCCGAGGTCATACGACCTGGGCTGTGTAGCAATGACAGAACGTCATTTGGTCGGATGAGTCTCTTTTCATACTATTTAAGACTACTGGCCAAGTTTACGTCCCAGCGATGAAACATGGCGAGGTTTCGGTTCAAAAATGGTTCAAATGGTTCTAAGCACTATAGGACTTAACTTCTGACGTCATCAGTCTCCTAGACGTAGAACTACTTAAACCTAACTAAGCTAAGGACATCACACACATCCACGCCCGAGGCAGGATTTGAACCTGCGACCGTAGCAGCAGCCCCGTTCCGGACTCAAGCGTCTAGAACAGCTCGGTCACAAGGCCGGCCGAGGTCTCGGTGATGATTTGGTTTGCCAGTCTGTAGTATTCCATCGTCGTCATAGGTACTCTGTATGGTCGAATTACTGCGAAGGATTATGTGATCATCTTGGCTCATGAAGTCCACCTCATTGTATACTGTTCGTTCCCCAATGGTTAAGCTGTGTTCCAAGCTGACAGAGCCCCTGTTCACACAGCTTGCACCCTCCAGAACTGGTTTTGTGAGCATGAGAATGGATTGTCGGATCTCCATTGGCAACCACCGTCTCATATTCTCAATATTATTGAGCCTATTGTGTCTTATTTTACAGAGAAGAGTGCGCGATCGCCATCCACCTCCAACAATGTCTGTGAACTTGTCATTATTTTGCAGGATGATTAATATAAGATTCCCTTCAAAACCGTATTGTGCCCATATTTAACCATTTCAAAATGACTGGAAACTGTTTTGAATGTCCTGGCGTATTTTGCACAGCATTGGGCATGTTAATGTGTTGTGTTTTTGGTCTTTCGAAATTTCCGTCCATCCCCTGTCAACAGATTGTCCCCGGCCGCTTACAGTGCAATTGGCGCAGAAGAGTTGATTAAGGGGAGGTTTACTATCTTTTGGTTCAAAAAATCGGTTCTTGTTAAGTTACATGTTTCGATCCACAAAAGTGTTTGGAGTCCACCCCTGAAACGGTTTTTTCGATTACGGAACGGAAAGGTTTGTTATTTGCAGTTGAACAAAAAAAGTGCACCTACCTGAAATCGGCCTTTTTCACGCACCAGTTTTTTTTTCTTTCGGAGGACGAGTTATTGTACCGGTGCTTGGGAGGAAGGACACAAAATTCAAATGAAAGTTTGAACGCGTGTGTTTGGAATTTAGCCCCCACGCAATTGCATTTTGGTGCGAAGACTGTGGAAATTGCGACTTTTCTTTCAGCGAGCAGCTTCAATGAAGGGTATTCAGCAATTCTGAAGACCATGACAATGATGGACGTCACGGCCGTCAGCCTGGGACTCTATTCGACCCAGCTCGTAAACCATTCGGACGCCCACCGGATTCAAGCGGCCGAAAACCGCTTGTCACCGGCCGTACGAGCGGCTCTGGAGCAGCGCAGGATGACCCAGATCGAGCAGAACGCCCTCTATGAGGAACAGGAAAGATTAGTTTATGGACCCGGAATAGCATATTGAACGTACGTTGCATAATAACTGGCTGACCTGTCACATACCGCGCTTGGAGATCTACATCGACATTTTGTTTCGTTCCGACGGCACTTCCGCCTTTGCTCTCCGACATTTCCGGACGAAAAATTCCAGTTTCTAGAGGAAATATCAATAAGCATTTTGACCAAATTTGACACTGATATCTGTAACACATCCCGAGAAAACAAATTCTCAAAGAACATGCTTTTTTCGGGCCAAAGATAGTAAACCTCCCCTTAAAAAGTCATTTCATTCGTGTGTTGCTGGCTTTGGCTGCCTTTTATTGTAATCCGCCTGTATTGATAGATTCCGTTTCGAGTACCGGAGCTATATGCTTACATGACGCAAATGTCACCAATTTTAGCGGTTTTTAAATATTCATGAATTAGTTTACTCTTGATACCAACGTATTATCAAGAAAATTGCCCATTACTGAGTGTTGCTACAGCTCATATTTGTACTTATACGTAATTATAAAGTATGAAAATAACATATGAAACCGGTGCTAAAAGAAGTTCGAAGTAGAAAACCAGATGAGAAAACATGAAAATCTCTCCCTTATCATCAATATGGTGAATCAATCTCAAGAATAAACATAATTAAATTATTTACAGATATTAATCTAATTCCGAAGGTTTCAGTGGGTTACGTCTATCCGTGGTAAAAATGAAATAAGTTTTATGCGTCCCTAGCGGAACTAATTATTTGAAATGTACACGATTGTTCGTAAGTAGCTTCGCTGTTTCAGAAGATAACTGCGCGGCAACAGAAACACATACATAAAAATGACACACACCAGTGGACAGGGCGTATTTCTAGGTTTCGATTGGCAATACGCCATGAGATACACTTATACTAGGAGGGGGGCAGGTCAGAACAAGTAGACACAACTCATCCGCTCCGTACTGACGCATCGAATTAGTTCGCGCCTGCATATAGGCAACTCGGTGAACCAATTTCCAAATCGAGTTACTGCCGCACCTTCCTGCGTAACTCGAGTCGGCGGCTTCAGTGAACTGCACGCAAGCTCTTACTGGTGTTTGCCATGTCAGAAATGATCCCCATATTCAGCACCTGTAATGTTAGTTACAAGCTTCAGTGAAAACGTTCGTAAAAGACCGAATATTTTAGCAACGACACTCTAATTCATTTAAACTAGTTCTATAAAACGCAGTGCTTGTGTTTGTAACATGTGTGCTGCTGCGTCCAGTGTTTCTCTTGTCTCTGCAGCTTAATTTGAATGTGTCTCAGTTTCGTTCTTCCTGCTTCCACTTACCTAAATGTGCGTCTGCGCGTGTGTGTGTACGCTTGTTCGGTCCTTTCTGTACGTCGTCTGTTCAGTTGAAACTTTTTACTTTCTGCCATTATCCTTTGAATGAAATATTTTTTTCATTGGTGCGTTTCTAGTGCAGGCTGTCGTTGGGTGTAATATGATTTTAAGCCTGTTTCAGAGTCTGTCGGATAACGTTTCTAGGCCATTTAATTGTCCACATTAGTGGAAAGTGTGTTGTTACGTTTTGGTGTTTTGAGGTAGCATGCACAACGTTGTACAGAAACGAATCAAGAAAGTAGCATCTTGCCTAATCTGTCTTATTCGCAAATCATAATTTAAAATTTGTACTCGTACAAGACTCTGAAGACGATAGTAAAAACAGTTCTGTGTTTAGAAACAGTTTAGAATACACTGTATATAAATTTTTAACGCGCCCCATGCTACGATGGTATGATTTAAAAAGTTGTTCCGCGACATACCGATGAAGCTACTGAAACCGAAGCATTGTTCTCGGAGGTATGACGCCATCTACGCATTTCAAGAAAACTTAGTTGACTTTAATAAGGTCCTGAAAACCATGAATCTTACGAATAAGAAATGTAACGACTGAGTACAGCAAAAGGTCTTAAAAGAAAATGGAATCCTGTGAAGTGTTTCAGCTGGGAAGCTGACTCACTAAGAGTTCTGCCGCTCCACCAACTCGTGGTGCAGCTTTCTTTTTCTAATAAATAATTATCAGTGTACATACGTGTAATGTATTGTACATACATTTCAAATTGTATGATTTTCTTCTTTATCTCTTGGTCTATGCGATGAGGTGCAGAGGTGGAGAAATGTTCAGGTGCAATTTTACTGATGAGAAGTGTAGCGGGCAGGTCTGCAGTCGTGCATACAGCCAGACTGCAACAAAAATCACTTCAACTTTGTCAAAACTCAGTGGAATATCATTATTGTCACATGAAGAATATGCAATACGTTAATAAAGCTTTACATCAGCCACGCTTGCTTGCCGGTGCGGATTGCATGGCTGAATGTAGTGGCAGCAGTATGAACGTTGCGTTATGCAGTGGACATGTTTGAAATATGGAAGTGCACGTAGGCGTTATGTGTCATGAATCATTTTGAAAAATCTTGATTGAAAATATTTGGAATACTGTTTTACGAAAAACTCATGCCATGAAATAATTTCATTGTACCAAAACTAAAAAATCTTCTACGACACTGAATGGAAGCAGTTTGAGTCTTTGTTTTGGAGATATGACGACTTGTCAGTTTTCACTACAAATATTCATACATTCCGAAACAATAGGAAAAAGATAGTGACGGTGAAAAGTGATTAGATTAAGGTTATACCAAATTTTGAAATAAAAGTTTGCATTTAATATAAAATAATTAGTTAGCGAATCAGAGACTATTACACTAGCCGAATTAGGAACTATTTGTTATCTTTGTTATTATAGCAACGAGAGTACCGTACAACAGTTTCAACTGATCGAATTCGAGCTTCTCAAGTACGAAAAGAAATAATTTGCTCCCCGCTATCAGGTGGCAAGAGCGGCGCGTATCTGTTTTAATAATTTTTAATTGGTGAAAGTAAAGCTGTGAGTGGCGGTGCAAAATTGCTGCATCTGCTCCCCCCTGCACTCATTCCCTGAATATGAGACTATCTACATATGACCTGCCGGCTGGGGTGCCGAGCGGTTCTAGGCGGTGCAGTCTGGAACAGCGCGATCGCTACGGTCGCAGGTTCGAATCCTGCCTCGTGCATAGATGTGATGTGCTTATAGAAATTAACAATACATTGAAAAAACGCAGGAAAACATCTCACTAAATAACATTACAAAAATGAAACCATACCCATGTTAAACCATACCCATGTGAAAATCACCGTCCGAAAACTGCAAGGTAGAAGAAGACGGAACCACAGAAAACCAGTACACAGCTAATACAACAAATAAGATACAAAATTCTTAGCCACAGCTAGACTTCTCTTTTCAGATACAGGAGCCATGTATTCCAACACACAAGTACCAGAAACAATAGACATCATAGATAAAACATGAAAACACACATTCAGCTCCCTAATAAACAGATTAATGAAAAACTCACATTAATAAATCTCAGAACTGAACGAAACTACACCCTGTTCAGTATTATGTAAATGTCGTGTGACTATGGCATCCTGTCGGGTAGACCATTCGCCGGCTACAAGTCTTTCGATATGACGCCCCTTCGGCGACTTGCGCGTCGATGGGGATGAAATGATGATAATTAGAACAACACAACACCCAGTCGCTGAGCGGAGAAAATCTCCGACCCAGCTGGGAATCGAACCCGGGCCCTTAGGATTGACATTCGGTGACGCTGACCACTCAGCTACCGGGGGCGGACTGTTCAATAATGAATTTTATTTAAAAGAACATGGATTACCTGTGGGGTCCGAAGTTTTAGGAGGCGTAGCAAATTTATAAACGACAATGAACAGATCATTTTCATAAAAATAGTACCAAAACTATTATAGACATTACACTGGTTCAAGTATATGAATTATATCCTCTGCTTAATAGGTGAACCACAAACAAAAATTGAAGATCTACATACTGGTATCAACAAGGTACATATAAGCTTTCCGTTTCTGTCCTCAGTCGTTCTACTTGGAACGCTGTACACAAAGGTGCTTGATAAGTCAAAAATAAATTCCATGATTACGAAATCTATGGATCAGCTATAAATAAATAGAAGGAAACGCCGGGTTCCTCATCCACTTCCAAAATGAAAAGTTCAGTCCCCCATGCGGGGCGGGGGGATAGAGGCGGCAGTTTTCAGCAAAGGCAGATGTCCCCTTTCGAAATATTAACTTTTCATACGATGGGTATTTTTCGTGACAAAGTGCCAAAAAAATTAGTGCACTTGGAAAAACGACGTCGATTTTTGTCGGACTACTGTATATGCCACCTGGGAGATAGTAGATACACTGATAGTGATTTCAACGTCGTACGCCAACAGATACCGTAGTGGCGTAGCTACCAGAGAGCGATCTGTGTCTACCCTTTAGTAGCGAATGCCTGCAGCCAAGAGGCTCGCCGGCCGATGTGGCCGAGCAGTTCTAGGCGCTTCAGCCTGGAACCGCGCGACCACTACGGTCGGAGGTTCGAATGCTGCCTCGGGCATGGTAGCGTGTGATGTCCTTAGGTCTGTTAGGTTTAAGTAGTTCTAAGTTCTAAGGGACTGATGACCTCAGATGTTAAGTCCCATAGTACTCAGAGCCATTTGAACCATTTTGAACCAGGAGGCTCAATGCGGTGCAAACGTTTGAAGCAAGAAGGCAACCATGCCAGGGAGATGGATTAGAGCTTCCTACAGCCAACTGAGAGAGTCTGCAAGGGGTCAAATGGTGGCTTTCGTAGTGATGGGATGGTCCTTTCCGAGAAGTGCCACACAAGTTGGACACCCTGTGTCAGGTGTGCAAAGATGCCGGTGTCAGTAGTCACGTGAGCATTCACACCTGTAGAAGAGATTCTGGACGTCCACGCAGCACAGACGCCCGCCATGATCGTCGAACTGTAAGGGCAGCAGTGGCAGATCGTACAGCTATCACATTATAGGTAAGAAGGCTTGTGAGCGCAGAGGACTCAACACTAACTGTTGCGAACCGGTTATTAGCAGTGGGACTACCAGGTCGCACAACTCTAGCGCGTCTTCCACTTACTCCACCGCACCGACGTGCATGGCTCGACAGGTCCCATCAGAGGACCACTTGGAAGATGCAATGGCGCGCCGTGATCTTCGGCGATGGAAGCAGATTCTGCCTGCACGCAAGTAATGGTCGTTTGTCTGTACAACGTACAAGTGGAGGACACTGTCTCGTAGAGCACATTCGTTCTACACTCATGCTCATAAATTAAGGATAATGCTGACACATGGTGAAACAACGCTGTGGCGGGCGGTTTGCGGGTTTAAATCACCTCAGGGTATGACCACGCGGCGGATTTCACCTGCGGTTGTGGCACGGTATCGCTGGCAGCAGTCCACATACACAGAGATTTGTTGGCGGATGTCAGAGTGCGTTGCAGCGAGGAAGTGTGCAGACGTTTTCAGACGTGCTAATGGTGACTGTGTGTTGAAAATGGCTCAAAGAACATATATTGATGATGTTATGAGGGGTAGAATACTAAGGCGAATGGAGGCTGGTCAAACGCAGTAGGTCGTAGCACGGGCCCTCCGTGTGCCACAAAGTGTGACCTCAAGATTATGGCAACTATTCCAGCAGACAGGAAACGTGTCCAGGCGCTACAGTACTGGACCTCCACAGTGAACAACACCACAGCGAGACCGATATCTCACCATCAGGGCCCACAGACGGCCACGGAATACCACAGGTAATCTTGCTCGGGATTTTACTACAGCCACTGGAACAGTTGTCTCCAGACACACAGTCTACAGACGACTGAACAGGTATAGTTTATTCGCCCAGAGACCTGCAAGGTGCATTGCACTGACCCCTGGTCACAGAGAGTCCGTAAAGCTTGATGTAAGGAACACAGTACATGGTCATTGGAACAGTGGTCCCTGGTTAAGTTCACAGACGAGTCCAGGTGTAGTCTCAACAGTGATTCTCGCCAGGTTTTAATCTGGCGTGAACCAGGAACTAGATACCAACTCCTTAATGTCCTTGAAATGGATCTATATGTAGGTCGTGGCTTTATGGTGTGGGTTGGGTTTATGATTGGTGCATACACCCTTGCATGTCTTTGACAGAGGAACTGTAACAGGTCAGGTGTATCAGGACGTCATTTTGCACCAGTATGTCCGCCTTTTAAGGGGTCCAGTGGGTCCCACCTTCCTCTTGATAAATGATAATGCATGGCCCCACCAAGCTGGTACCATGAACGAGTACCTTGAAGCAGAAGATATCAGGTGAATGGAGTGGCCTGCCTGTTCTCCAGACCTAAACCCCATCGAGCACGTCTGAGATGCTCTCCGTCGACATATCGCTGCACGTCTTCAAACCCCTAGGACACTACAGGTGCTCCGACAGGCACTGGTGCAAGAGTGGGAGGCTATACCTCATCAGCTGCTCGACCACCTGAACCAGAGTATGCCAACCCATTGTGTGGCCTGTGTATGTGAGCATGGAGATCATATCCCATACTGATGTTGGGGTACGTGCGCAGGCATCAGTGGCATGTGTTTTGGGACGGTTATCTCAACTTGTCACCAATACCGTGGACTTACAGATCTGTGTCGTGTGTGTTCCCTATGTGCCTATGCTATTAGCGCCAGTTTAATGTAGTGCCACGTTGTGTGGCACAACATTCTGCAATTGACCTTAATTTATGGGCATGAGTGTAGATACACTGGCCGCTCCCCAGATGTTCCGGTCTGGGGTGCAAAAATCTACAGCTCTCTTACACCTTTCGTGTTTCTGGAGGGAGGCAAACCAGCACTCGGTACATGCAGAATGTTGTCAGCCCGTTCTTTTGCCATTCTTGCAACATGTATGTAATGTGCTGTTTCAAAAACATAGTTCTCACCCACACACTACTCGTGAAACTCAACGTGCTTTGGGAAGGCGTGCAGCA
The DNA here is from genome assembly GCF_023897955.1 of Schistocerca gregaria. Lineage (NCBI taxonomy): Eukaryota > Metazoa > Arthropoda > Insecta > Orthoptera > Acrididae > Schistocerca > Schistocerca gregaria. Next base: position 133,131,199 of record NC_064923.1, on the reverse strand, counting down.
ACCTCTCAGGCCAGCGCGATGTCTGGATTAGTATGTAATATATTGATTATTCCTTGCTCCTGTAGTGTTACCTTGAAGCTGTGAGAAAGGAGGACAGGCGCTCCAAGGCGCGGAAGCAGAGACGATGCTGAGGGCAGGTGAAACTCGGTGAGATATTGTTACATGAAGTAAACAGTAAGGGGAGAGCCTTACGAAAATGCAGACGCCCCCAGATGCGGTCCCAGGGCGTTAGTTACTGTTCAAGGAATTTACATGTAACTTCATATGTCGTCTAGACGCTGTGGTAGGTTGCAACCGTAGAACTTTGTAACTAACAGGCACGTAGCTGAGTATAAAGCCAGCTTGATACCAGCCCTGAGGACAGCAACGTCAGTATGCTACAAGGGTTAGAAAGAGAGCGAAACCGCCAAAAAATGGGGAGCCCGAGGGACGGGGCTAACTGACAATGATGTTGCAAGCCTTATTTGGCAGAGCAGTTACGTTTAGCTTTCAGCTGAACAATGTTGATACCAGATACGGACTTAGTGCAACTGCATTAACATCCCTGCCTTAAGGGCAGTAGAGGGACCTAAGTAAACCGTGATTGGCAGGCGCCTGCGGGATTGGCTGGGTGGCTTTAAGTGGGAAAACAGTGCCCCCACGTGGCTCTCTAAAAGCCCTAGATTCCGCATTTTGGCGGAGTTCTTAGTCAGACGGTCAGACGATCTGGGCGCCGAATCCGCGTCCGTCGACTCCAGCCTCGGTCCAGCTTCGTGTAAGTCTGCTCTCTCACCTGGGGTACCTCAGTGGACAGTGTCACATTCAGTATGTTTTGTTTAGCATCTAAGTTGTTGCCTTAAGATGCTGCTAGTGTTTGCTACTGTGGTTAGCATCCACTCCTGGGACTTCTGCACTGGCTTCTGCTGAAACAGTGTTATTCATGCTTTTTCTAACCCTAGAACTAGCCTCCAGTGTATTAGTTAGTCCTGTCTGGAATAAACAACTATTCCAAAACCCTATTTGTCCAAGAGTCTCCACAACGAGTCCCCTACCAAGTGTCACCACCTGAATTTCTAGTAAATGCCTGTACTAGTGTTGGCTCAGACAGAAGAAAACAGTCAAATGCCTTCACTGTCAATTGTCCTTCTGCCTTCCGCTCTGTACCGTTCGGGAGAGCAGACTGACCAGTAACCCCTTTTCTCCCTCTCCCACCTATGTCAGGACACCACAAGTCTCCACAAGTGGTATACAATGGAACGAGAAGGGATCCGTGCAGCTCGTCAGCCAACAATTCTTACAGGCGTGGCACAACGTTTCCCAGCACAGTATTCGCCAAATGTGCGGTCGACTGAATGCCGTAGTCAGCGCCTGCATTGCCACTCCTGGTAGCTAAATCATATTCTAATGTAGGTGTTAGAGCATGATTCGACACCTGGTGCCTAAGAACCACTTGTGCCATTCATATGTAAATGCAATCATTTCATGTGCTCCATATCCCTGTTGCAGAAATAAATTTTGAGTGAATTGAAAACCTCTAACGAGGCGTACTGATTTTTTTCCGGAATTACAGGGCGGCGCACGAAATGTGTTACCAATTGTTTCTTTCACAATTTGCGACGCACATTAGATATCACGCTGGGAGCTCTACAGCACTACCAGCAGGGCTTCGAGAAACAAATGAGTTACGATATTGCCGCTAGCAGACTAGTAAGCAGCAATGGCTGACAATGGAAGACTGACGTCACAGCAACGATCGGCAATTGTGTTGCTTTTTCATGAAACGAAAAGCCTTGTTGTGACTCAGAGGCGTTTTCGACAACAGTGTAACACACGATGGGTCCCTTACAAGAGGACCATCCACAGGTTGTACGATAAGTGTGTACAAGAAAGAACAGCATTCGAAGCGAAGCGACCTCGGGTTAAGCCTGTTTGTTCGCCGGAGAATATTGAAGCGGTAAGAGTTGCTGTACAGAGAAGTCCCGGGAAATCGTGTTGAAAGGCAGCAGTGCATCTGGGAATATCCAGACGCTCCTTTCAACGCATTCTTAAAAGTAACCTCCATATGTACCCATACAAGATGGCCTGTGCACAGAAGCTTACTGAAGAACCAAGCAGCAGAGACTACTGTTTGCTCAGTGGGCAGCGGATAGGGAAGAAACTCTCAACAACGTTTGGTTTTCAGACGATTCGCATTTTCATTTAGACGGTGTGGTTAACAAACAAAATGTATGCTTTTGGGCCACTGAAAACCCACAAATGCTTCATGAACGACAACATTATGCTCCGAAGATTACAGCGTGGGCAGCAATTTCCAGTCACGGACTTACTGGACCCTTTTTCTTTGAAGAAACTGTGAACAGCGTGCGTTATTTGAGCATGCTTCGCAATACAGTAGAGCGTCGATTGTCCGGAGTAACTGGGGGACATGAGTATTCGGAAAACTGGTTTGTCGGGTAATCGAACTGGCCATGTCTATTTGCCAAAGAAGAAGCTTTCCAGTTAAGTCCAGTTTCGTCACCATTGTAAACGTTTTCGAGAACATAATCTTCTTCCCTTAATACGTCCCTTAGTTTGACTTCGAAAGAATCAGCTGCTGAAGAATCAGCCGACAGTTTTTCTCCCTGTATTGTAAGCTCACGAAAGCCGTGCTCGCTTTAAAGTTCGAAGGCCCGCCAAGTTTTTCGTTGAACTGGATTGCCTTCTCACACAGAATGGGACCTGAGATAGGTTCTCCTTCTAATCTCTTTTGTGTAAGCCACTTGTAGACATCATCTAGATCTGTGTTAGTGGCGAGCTTCATAGTTTTACGGCTTATTGATCCATCAGTAGACCCAAGCATAGCTATAAAATTTGCTATGCTCGTCTTTTGTTTCTTTTTATATCCGTAATTGTCGACTTCCCCACCTTGTACTCATTGGATCAAGTGGTTCCAGATTCACCTTCTTCTGACCTTTTAATAAACTCGTAGTAGTCTCTCATAGAAAGGACAACACGTTTACGTTTAAGCATTTTGTGTCGTAAAGTTCACTTCTTCACGCAGCAGCACACAAGTGGTCGTAACAGAGAACAGAAGATGACTATTTGCACCGTGAGAAGCTCTTCTTGGGGGCGCGCAATCCTTCAAACTGCGCGGAGCGGCACGCCTCAACTCTAAGTTAGCGCAGCTGTTGCTGTGAACAGCTTTGATACTGCCGCTACTTCTACTGCCAGTGCCAAGCCGACAGAAGTGTGCTGATTGTTGAAACACGGCGACTGGCGGCCCGGCCGGTCAGCAGCGCCTTGTGAAGGCCCCATTAGAAGCGGTGGCCCAGTGCGGCGACTACTGTGGGAAACTTGGTTTGGGAGTGAGGGGGATGATGGATGGTAGGGTGGGAGAGTAACAGGTGCGAGCGAGTACACAGTTCGGTTAAGCGGTCGTTCGGTTGACCGACGCTCGGATAATCGACGCTCTACTGTAGCTTCATTCCACAGCTTCTTGCCACTGCGCTGCCATTCAACACGCAGTGGTTCATGCAGGATGGAGCAAGGCCACATACTGCAAACACTGTGTTGGAGTTTTTACACGAGCATTTCGACATGCAAATCATTTCAGTCAGGTTTCCAAGTCGCTTCAATGACAGACAAAATTGGCCCCCCCAATAGTCCAGATCTCAATCCATGTGACTTTTTTCTTTGCGGGTACGTAAAGGAAAAAAATTTCCCGAAACGTCCACGTGATTTAATGGAGCTCAGAAGACTTATTCTTCAAGCTTGCAGTGAAATTACGGAAGACATTTGCCGTAGGGTAATCACTAATTTTAGTGTTCGTATGAAGGAAGTTGTTGTTGTTGTTGTAGTCTTCAGTCCTGATACTGGTTTGATTCAGCGCTCCATGCTACTCTATCCCGTGCAAGCTTCTTCATCTCCCAGTACCTACCGCAATTTACATCCTTCTGAATCTGCTTAGTGTATTCATCTCTTGGTCTCCCTCTACGATTTTTACCCTCCACACTGCCCTCCAATACTAAATTGGTGATACCACGATGCCTCAGAACATGTCCTACAAACCGATCCCTTCTTCTAGTCAAGTTGTGCCACAAACGTCTCTTCTCCCCAATCCTACTCAATACTTCCTCATTTGTTATGTGATCTACCCATCCAATCTTCAGCATTCTTCTGTTGCACCACATTTCAAAAGCTTCTATTCTCTTCTTGTACAAACTATTTATCGTCCATGTTTCACTTCCATACATGGCTACACTCCAAACAAATACTTTCAAAAAGACTTCCTGACACCTAAATCTATACTCGATGTTAACAAATTTCTCTTCTTCAGAAACGCTTTCCTTGCCATTGCCAGTCTACATTTTATATCCTCTCTACTTCGACCATCATCAGTTATTTTACTTCCTAAATAGCAAAACTCCTTTACTACTTTAAGTGTCTCATTTCCTAATCTAATTCCCTCAGCATCACCCGACTTAATTAGACTACATTCCATTATCCTCGTTTTGTTTTTGTTGATGTTCATCTTATATTCTCCATTCAAGACACTGTCCATTCCGTTCAACTGCTCTTCCAAGTCCTTTGCTGTCTCTGACAGAATTACAATGTCATCAGCGAACCTCAAAGTTTTTATTTCTTCTCCATGGATTTTAATACCTACTCCGTATTTTTCTTTTGTTTCCTTCACTGCTTGCTCAATATACAGATTAAATAACATCGGGGAGAGACTACAACCCTGTCTCACTCCCTTCCCAAAGACTGCTTCCCTTTCATGCCCCGCAGCTCTTATAACTGCCATCTGGTTTCTGTACAAATTGTAAACAGCCTTTCGCTCCCTGTATTTTATCCCTGCCACCTTCAGAATTTGAAAGAGAGTATTCCAGTCAACATTGTCAAAAGCTTTCTCTAAATCTACAAATGCTAGAAACGTTGGTTTGCCCTTCCTTAATGTAGCTTCTAATGTAAGTTGTAGGGTCAGTATTGCCTCACGTGTTATAACATTTCTACGGAATCCAAACTGATCTTCCCCGAGGTCGGCTTCTAATAGTTTTTCCATTTGTCTCTAAAGAATTCACGTTAGTATTTTGCAGCTGTCACTTATTAAACTGATAGTTCGGTAATTTTCACATCTGTCAACACGTACTTTCTTTGGGATTGGAATTATTATATTCTTCTTGAAGTCTGACGGTATTTCGCCTGTTTCATACATCTTGCTCACCAGATGGTAGATTTTTGTCAGGACTGGCTCTCCCAAGGCCGTTAGTAGTTCTAATAGAATGTTGCCTACTCCCGGGGTCTTGTTTCGACTCAGGTCTTTCAGTGCTCTGTCAAACTCTGCACGCAGTATCGTATCTCCCATTTCATCTTCATCTACATCCTCTTCCATTTCCATAATATTGTCCTTAAGTACATCGCCCTCATATAGACCCTCTATATACTCCTTCCACCTTTCTGCTTTCCCTTCTTTGCTTAGAACTGGGTTTCAATCTGAGCTCTTGATATTCATGCAAGTGGTTCTCTTATCTCCAAAGGTCTCTTTAATTTTCCTGTGGGCAGTATCTATCTTACCCCTAGTGATACTCGCTTCTACATCCTTACATTTGTCCTCTAGCCATCCCTGCTTAGCAATTTTGCACTTCCAGTCGATGTCATTTTTGAGACGTTTGTATTCCTTTTTGCCTGCTTCATTTACAGCATTTTTATAAATTCTCCTTTCATCAGTTAAATTCAATATACCTTCTGTTACCCAAGGATTTCTACTAGCCCTCGTCTTTTTACCTACTTGATCCTCTGCTGCCTTCACTACTTCATCCCTCAGAGCTACCCATTCTTCTTCTACTGTATTTCTTTCCCCCATTCCTGTCAATTGTCCCCTTATGCTCTCCCTGAGACTGTGTACCACCTCTGGTTTAGTCAGTTTCTCCAGGTCCCATCACCTTAAATTCCCACCTTTTTGCAGTTTCTTCAGTTTTAATGTACAGGTTTCCCCTTGCTGCCTACCAATAGATTGTGGTCAGAGTCCACATCTGCTCCTGGAAATGTCTTACATTTTAAAACCTGGTTCCCAAATCTCTGTCTTACCATTATATAATCTATCTGATACTTTTTAGTATTTCCAGGATTCTTCCATGTATGCAACCTTCTTTCATGATTCTTGAACCAAGTGTTAGCTATGATTAACTTATGCTCTGTGCAAAATTCTACCAGGCGTTTTCCTCTTTCATTTCTTACCCCAATCCATATTCACCTACTGCAGTCCCTTCTCGCCCTTTTCCTACTACCGAATTCCAGCCACCCATGACTATTAAATTTTCGTCTCCCTTCACTACCTGAATAATTTCTTTTATTTCATCATACATTTCTTCAATTTCTTCGTTATCTGCAGAGCTAGTTCGCATATGAACTTGTACTACTGCAGTAGGCGTGGGCTTCGTATCTATCTTGGCCACAACAATGCGTTCACTATGCTGTTTGTAGTAGCTTACCCACATTCCTATTTTCCTATTCACTATTAAATCTACTCCTGCATTACCCCTAATTGATTTTGTATTTATAACCCTGTAGTCACCTGACCAGAAGTTTTGTTCCTCCTGCCACCGAACTTCACTAATTCCAACTATATCTAACTTTAACCTATCCTTTTTAAATTTTCTAACCTACCTGCCCGATTAAGGGATCTGATATTCCACGCTCTGATCCATAGAACGCCAGTTTTCTTTCTCCTGATAATGACGTCCTCTTGAGTAGTACCCGCCAGGAGATCCGAATGGGGAACTATTTTACCTCCAGAATTTACCCAAGAGGACGCCACCATCATTTAATCATACATTAAACTGCATGCCCTCGGGAAAAATTACGGCCGTAGTTTCCCCTTGCTTTCAGCCGTTCGCAATACCATAACAGCGAGGCTGTTTTGGTTAGTGTCACAAGGCCAGATCAGTCAATCATCCATACTGTTGCCCTTGCAACTACTGAAAAGGCTGCTGCCCCTCTTTAGGAACCACACATTTGTCTGGCCTCTCAACAGATACCCCTCTGTTGGGGTTGCACCTATCTGTATCGCTGAGGCACGCAAGCCTCCCCACCATTGTCAAGATCCATGGTTCATGGGGGGGGGGGGGGGTAGGAAGCTAGGAAACGAAATGGTGGACGTATTGAGCATGTGATGAGTTAGAACAAATCTCCATGGACGTCTCTTCATTGTAGTATATGTTTCTTTCAGATAGTACTGACAATAAAGTTTATGTTCAAAAACGGTAACACATTTTGTGTGCCACCCTGTATCATTAGTCTGGCTGACTCAGTGTCAACTACACTGCTTGACATATACAAAAATCAACATCCTACTGCCAGAACAAGAACACAGACAGTAACAGAACATCAACACAATACTTGGGAAGATACAAGCTCCGACACTGACATAGACGCTAGAACAGATAGTGATTAATATTGAAAGAAAGTGTAGCACGGCAGCGAAATAGATACTGATTAATACTATATGGATGTAGATGAGCCAAACTTACAATGACTGTGTCAAACAACTGATGATGTACTTCATTAGACATATAATGTAGGCTCCCAGTTTTGGCTCACAGAATATCAGTGATTTGATTGGACATTTATGCAGATTCCCCTTCCTGGCTCACAACCTTGTCACTTGTCTTGGCTCATGTACTGAATTTAGTTATAATCAATTTAAGTAACCTTACGCTTGAATTATCACATTTTAGACTTAATTAATTTTTGATTTGTCTACTATAGACTTGTAGCTTTTATGATATATTAACATTGTTTCTGCTTTAGTAATCTACTGTCCCAAATAAAATCCTGTATAGAGGAATTGATCTTGTATAACCTTCAATTATCTGAATATTTTTGTATTTTCATTTGTGTTGGGGATAACTTTGGTATCAATTATGATTAATAGCCTGCAAGGCATAATTGTATTGCTATATGTTAATATTGATAGTGTTTTATTATTCAGGTGAAATTTGAAACCTTATTTACAATGTCATATAGAGGAATCTAGTTATGTTCAATCTACAGGCACATACATAGCCTCTACACTCAGAAATTGCATGCATGAGAATCAGGTTTTAGGAGACACCATTTTTTTAAAAAAAACTCACTATTTATACTCATTTTCTTTTATTCTAAGTATAATTATATTCTTTTTATTAATTATATTAACTTTAGTAACCACTTATCTCTAACAATTGATGATTTGTATGTTATCTCATACTTAAATTTAATTTTTAAATTCTGAATAGAGGAATCCTATTACGTTTAATCATAGCTACCTGAATACTTCCTGTATCTAAGATTGTTTATGCAAGAATTTACCAATAGCACAACATCTTAATACTCATTATGCTCTTATGTTTCATGTGAAATTTTAACATTATTTATCCTCTCACATAGAGAAATCTAGCTCAGTTTAATTTTTGAGGCACATGTATAGCCATGCACTCTTAAATTGCATCAGGGAGAACTCGGTTCTTGATAGATACCATATAGTTTAGAATTCTTTTTCTTTGTTTCCTTTTGTGTATATATTTTTATATCTATTTTGTTTTACTTTATACTTAATTAATTATATTAGTTTCATTGATTATTTTGCATAAAAACACCACTCACTGTATCAAAGAGTGTACCAACACACAGAGCAACAGCCAGGGTAGAAACATTAGAAAAAGGTCCGCCCCCACGTGGCAGGGACGGTAACGGAATGGGGGCTTGTCAAGCTAACCCAGCTTGCAAGCAGCCATTACGGCTAACAAGGACACGGTACGACCGTGGGGTCGGGGATTTGTCCGAAATTTTGTGTGGTGAAAGACGACCCCTAACACCTCACGTGGTTAAAATATTTGGACGCACTACCCGGAAAATCCCGAGAAAAATCGATCCAAAATTTCTTAGGTGTGGTATGAGTATAATATGTTAGTCCATTCCCTAGTTGCCGTTTGGCCTACATGGTTAGCGCTCGGACTCTTACGCCAGGGGTCTCGGGTTCGATTCCTCCCCAGGCACTTTTTTTTTTCTTCTGTTGCTTGCAAAATTGCAGCGCATTGTTACAGGAGAATCGTGAAATTAATTCCCAGGAAGATTGTATAAAAATTCATTGTATAATTTACCATCAATTATCGTCAGCAATATTCCGAGACATGATTCAATATTCCTGGTTTGCCTCAAAATTATCAGAAACTCAGAACATTTTCGTAAATGCTAATGAGGCATGTTTTTGTACAGATTTATTGCAAACGCCCTGAGATTGTAAAAAATCCGCTTGTATATATTGCATAAGATGTCGCAAAAATTATTGCTTTTTGTTTTTATGATTATTACCACTGCAGTTCTTGTTTATAATTATTATATGTATAAAAATTGAATGTTTGCCAATCGACTTTGTTATTCTGATTAAAAACCCAATGTTTTTTCCTAATATACTTTACAATGAAAAATGGAAAACCCACCGCCATTGTTGTGTACATAGTTCCGCGTAGTCAGCGCGTACACAACTTTCCCAATAGAGCGCGCCCCGCTAAGCACAACAGCGCAGGAGCAACGCTCGTCCGTCTACGCACTACGAGATGGCGCTGTCTTAGAGACTGACCAAATTCTGCCTCCGGCGATCCGCGTATTAATATGTAACGCAAGCAGTGAGATTGCTGCTAACGTAGAACCCTTTCTCCTCGCGGATCACACTCGCGCAGTGATACATGGATGTGCGAGATATTATAACGAGTGTACAGACCTCCGATTAGTCAGTCTGCATTAGTCTGCATTTGTCTGTACCAGTCTATAGTCAAGTTTCAGTATGCGCCTAGTAAGATTATCATATTACTGTACATAGCCATGAAGATAAATGAATAGACACTTTGTCAAGTATCAGAGATATGTGAGAATAAGATTAATGTACCAAGACCAAAGGAACTTCAGACTGTCAATTGTAAATAGCATTCAGAACCAAGTTAAGTAGTTTTATGATTGTCACTATTTGTCTGCCGCTGTAGCTGAATGGTCAGCAAGACGGAGTGTCAATCCAAAGGGTGCGGGTTCGGTTCCCGGCTGGGTCAGAAATTTACTCCCCTCAGGGACTGGGTGTTGTGTTGTCCTAACCATCATCATTTTATCTCCATCGACGCCCAAGTCGCCGAAGTGGCGTCGAATCGAAGGACTTACACCAGGCGAACGGTCTACCCGACGGGAGGCCTTCGTCACACGACATTTCCATTGTTATTACTTTAATTAATGTGTGTGAAAATTAATCAAGTTCTGTTTAAAGTTGGTCACCGTCAATCTGCTACTCTAAGCGTGCATTTCTATTGTCTGACCTAATGGCAGAAGATAAACACGCCACGATAAGACCAAGAGACATATTGCTGACACTCGCCTACTTCGTTACAGCGACAGGTCAAATAATCTGATGGTGTGTGTACCGAAGGTCTTACAGTACGCACACAACAGTTACCCACGTGGTGGGCTACACTCTAGTGTTTAAATGAAAAAATAAATGTATCATTAGTAGCTCCAAGTTGAAGCCAACAACCTGTACAGAAGGAAAATCTGAAGAATAAGCCTGCATTACCTCCGTTGCATGCAGTAGCGTTGCAGCCTTTCGCTCACCCATCACCGCTCAGAGAGAAATTGTCTGGGAGTGAAATAACAATGGGGGGGACCGGCTTGGGGGCGGACACCTGCGGCCCAGCCCAGCCTGCTCGCCGTAAGCAGGCAGGCAGGCAGAGCGTGGGCGGCGGGGGAAGCCGCGGGCGGCGGTTGCGGGGCGATAACCGGCGCTGCGCGGCCCGGCGCGGCGGCCGCGCCTTCTTCCGCTCGCCCGCGCCGGGATTCAATTTCCGGAGAGGCGGAGCGAGGAGAGGCCCGCGGGAGCCGGCAGCGCGGCAGCCCGGCAGCCCGGCAGCCGCGCCGGATGATCCGACCCGCGCCGCGGCGGCGCGCCAGGGGGCTCAGGCCGCACCTCCGCCTCAGCCACGCTGGCCGCCGCCGCCGCACCGCAAATGGAATTGGGGCTCAGCGTCTCACTTACCAGGAATTCCGTAGCCAGTTTGCTCTACGAGGCGCCGAAATAACAATCGATTGCAACGCGCACTGTCCAGGAAAGCCTTCCGCACGGTTCCGCACCGCCGCCTGGCTGTCAGGATGCCAACTTACCGAGTATGTTATGCTATTTCCTTGGCGGCTTTGTGCGGGGGTCACACTATTGTGAAAAGGCACACTATTTTTTTGTAAAAATACAGTTTTCATTCTGCATGTGTGAAACTTTTACAGTGTGTAGATGTAAATACTTAACAGTACCTCCATGTCTTAAAGCTAGGTACCTCTTCAAGAGACCTACGCCTTCCGTTAAGAGGCAGCGCTCAGTTCGGATGGAAGGATCTTAATTGTGATCCCTCTCTTTTGAGCCCAACCCGACGGACACCTATGGAAGATCGGGAAAAACCACCGTTCAGGCTGTGTTGCTGGCGGAGCCGGAAGGTGCTAACTGCCACACCACGTATCATTATAAGTCTCATTGGTTCAGCATGAATTGTTTGTACAACCAACCTACTCAGCCTATACCTCAACCTCCACTACACTAATAACTTCTGATCTGAAGGTTAAAGTTAGGCACCTCTTCAAGGAACTTACGCCTTCCGTTAAGAGACAGCGTACAGCCTGGATGAAAGGATCTTAATTCTGGTCCCTCTCTTTTGAGCCCAACCCGACGGATACCTATGGTAGATCGGGGAAAACCAACGTTCAGGCTGTGTTGCTGGCGGAGCCGGAAGGTGCTAACTACCATACCACGTATCATTATAAGTCTCATTGGTTCAGCATGAATTGTTTGTACAACCAACCTACTCAGCCTATACCTCAACCTCCACTACACTAATAACTTCTGATCTGAAGGTTAAAGTTAGGCACCTCTTCAAGGAACTTACGCCTTCCGTTAAGAGACAGCGTACAGCCTGGATGAAAGGATCTTAATTCTGGTCCCTCTCTTTTGAGCCCAACCCGACGGATACCTATGGTAGATCGGGGAAAACCAACGTTCAGGCTGTGTTGCTGGCGGAGCCGGAAGGTGCTAACTACCATACCACGTATCATTATAAGTCTCATTGGTTCAGCATGAATTGTTTGTACAACCAACCTACTCAGCCTATACCTCAACCTCCACTACACTAATAACTTCTGATCTGAAGATTAAAGTTAGGCACCTCTTCAAGGAACTTACGCCTTCCGTTAAGAGACAGTGTACAGCCTGGATGGAAGGATCTTAATTCTGGTCCCTCTCTTTTGAGCCCAACCCGACGGATACCTATGGTAGATCGGGGAAAACCAACGTTCAGGCTGTGTTGCTGGCGGAGCCGGAAGGTGCTAACTACCATACCACGTATCATTATAAGTCTCATTGGTTCAGCATGAATTGTTTGTACAACCAACCTACTCAGCCTATACCTCAACCTCCACTACACTAATAACTTCTGATCTGAAGGTTAAAGTTAGGCACCTCTTCAAGGAACTTACGCCTTCCGTTAAGAGACAGCGTACAGCCTGGATGGAAGGATCGTAATTCTGGTCCCTCTCTTTTGAGCCCAACCCGACGGATACCTATGGTACATCAGGGACAACCACCGTTCAGGTCGTGTTGTCGGTGGGACCAGGAGGTGCTTGCCCCTGATGTACTCTACTAGGAGCCTTGAAGGCTCAACAGAAACCGTTAGCATCATTACCTTTATTACTATTACCACAAGAAACCTTTCATTAGCAACTTTGAGCCAAGCACAAAATCAGTTACCTCTCTATTGTACATCGTAAATAGTTTAGCACGCTGCACATGGAGGTCTTAGTTTCTAGCTTTAATATACCCTAATCTCTTCTAGTTTAGTTAGTTTTTAGGATGGTAGATGTTAAAGGCATGGTGAGCGATGACCAGCGTCTTGAGGGTCATTCCAAGACCCGGGTCGCCGCCCACAACCAGGTGACGGGCAATATTGTACCTATCTCTTCTCTATTCAATTCTCTTCCTTCCTTCTTTCTAAATATTTAATTCCGTTTTGTTTATTAATATCTCACTTCATTTCGTATTAGTTATGTTTTTCTAATGCTGCACAAAAAAAGATATCAAATGGATGTAAACAGATGAAGCCCGCCTCCACGTGGCGGGACACGGGCAACGGTGTGAGTGGGGACGGGAGCCGGCGTGGTGTTGCCTTCAGTCACACCGGACCCCGGACCCAGTCACATCGGCTCAGTGGCAACATACGACCCACCATAAGGAGTTAGACGGTGGGTCATAAAAAATAAGCAGCTAGTGAAAAAAAGGTGTGTAGATACAGTGTGTAGATACTTCTTAAGTAATAGAACCCAGTACGTTCTCCTCCATGTTGAGTCCTCATCGGAGGTGAGGGTATCATCTGGAGTGCCCCAGGGAAGTGTGGTAGGTCCTCTGTTGTTTTCTATCTACATAAATGATCTTTTGTGTAGGGTGGATAGCAATGTGCGGCTGTTTGCCGATGATGCTGTGGTGTACGGGAAGGTGTCGTCGTTGAGTGACTGTAGAAGGATACAAGATGACTTGGACAGGATTTGTGATTGGTGTAAAGAATGGCAGATAACTCTAAGTATAGATAAATGTAAATTAATGCAGATGAATAGGAAAAAGAATCCCGTAATGTTTGAATACTACATTAGTAGTGTAGCGCTTGACACAGTCTCGTCTAAAAATATTTGGGCGTAACATTGCAGAGCGATATGAAGTGGGACAAGAATGTAATGGCAGTAGTGGGGAAGGCGGATAGTCGTCTTTGGTTCACTGGTAGAATTTTGGGAAGATGTGGTTCATCTGTAAAGGACACCTCTTATAAAACACTAATACGACGTATTCTTGAGTACTGTTCGAGCGTTTGGGATCCCTATCAGGTCGGATTGAGGGAGGACATAGAAGCAATTCAGAGGCGGGCTGCAAGATTTGTTACTGGTAGGTTTGATCATCACGCGAGTGTTACGGAAATGCTTCAGGAACTCGGGTGGGAGTCTCTGGAGGAAAGGAGGCGTTCTTTTCGTGAATCGCTACTGAGGAAATTTAGAGAACCAGCATTTGAGACCGACTGCAATACAATTTTACTGCCGCCAACTTATATTTTGCGGAAAGACCACAAATATAAGAGATTAGGGCTCGTACAGAGGCATATAGGCAGTCATTTTTCCCTCGTTCTTTTTGGGAGTGGAACAGGGAGAGAAGATGCTAGTTGTGGTACGAGGTACCCTCCGCCACCCGCCGTATGGTGAATAGCGGAGTATGTATGTAGATGTAGATACCTCCCGCTTGTTTTCAAACTTAGTTCAACATGTTCCCGTGAGTGGCGCCGTCACAGCATGTCAAGATGGCTGCTACACTTGACGTTCGTCAGAAGCAACGTGTTGTCATACAATTCCTCTGCTGTGAAAACGAGACAGTGGGAAACATCCACAAGAGGTTGAAAGAGCTGTATGGAGATGCTGCTGTCGATCGCAGTACAGTTAGTCGGTGGGCAAGCAGGTTACATGATGAAAGCGGGCACGGCAATTTTAAGGACTGTCCTCGCAGCGGCAGGCCTCGTACTGCACACACACTCCAGACAATATGCACAGAGTTAAAGAATTGGTGACTGCTGACAGACGTATCACAGTGAGCGAATTGTCACGCAACGTTGGGATAGGGGAAGGAAGTGTTTGTGTTGGCGTTAAAAAAGTTTTGTGCGAGATGGGTTCCCAGGATTTTGACAGTGGCTCATAAATAAACAAGAAAAACCGTATGCAGCGAACTTTTGGAACAGTATGAGAATGGTGGAGATGAATTTGATGGAAGAATTGTGACATGTGATGAAACATGCCTCCATCATTTTTCACCGGAGACAAAGAGGCAATCAATGGAGTGGCATCAACCAAATTCAACTAAGAAAAAAATTCAAAACCACACCTTCTGCTGGAAAAGTTATGGCTACGGTGTTTTTCGATTCCGAAGGACTCTTGCTTGTGGACATCGCGCCAAGTGGAACCGCCGTAAATTCTGATGTATATGTGACGACACTGAAGAAACTTCAAGCTCGACTGAGTCATGTTCGACCACATCGGCAAAAGCACGATGTTTTTCTGTTGCACGACAATGCACGGCCACATGTCAGTCAAAAAACCATGGAAGCGATCACAAAACTCGGATAGACAACACTGAAACACCCGACTTAACAGTCCTGACCTGGCTCAACGTGACTATCATCTCTTTGGTAAACTGAAAGACTCTTCGTGGAACAAGGTTTCAAGGTGATGAATCCCTTATGCATCCTGCCAAACAATGGCTCCAACAGGTTGGTCCAGAATTCTACCGTGCGGGTATACAGGCGCTGCTTCCAAGATGGTGTAAGGCCGTTGAGAGGAATGGAAATTATGTGGAGAAATGAAAATATGGTTCCTAAACGCTGTATCTACACACTGTAAAACTTTCAAACGTGTAGAATAAAAGATGGATTTTAAAAAAATAGTGTGCATTTCTTTTGGCGTGACCCTAGTATAAATTCTCTTGTCGTAGAACAAGTTTTGGGTGTACGTTCTCTGTTTAAAATGTAACGGTTGTTTTGGAATTTCCCATATTGTATTAGACCCTTTCCCCCGATTTTTTCGTTGCTGTGATCTTAAACACTTCGTAAAGTGCAGGGGAATCATATTGAACTTTCTGATTTCTGAAGAACATTTCCCGAACGCGGGAAGAGGTAGAGAGGTGGGGATGGCTTCGTTAGATGCTCCGTAACATTCACAGGGTGCCTACTCGGACTTGGCCGAAGCTCGTGGTCTCGCGGTAGCGTTCTCGCTTCCCAAGTGCGGGGTCCCGGGTCCGGTTACCGGCGGAGTAGGGATTTTCACCTGCCCCGAGAGGACTGGGTGTTGTTGTCTCGTCTTCATCATCACCACCCATGCCCATTACCGTCGGAGGAAGACATTGGCAAACCACTTCCACGAGGACCTTGCGTAGTACGGCGGTGCGGGTCTCCCGCATCATTTCCCTCCGCTCTGTCAAAGAGTGTGGGACTTCATCGTCATCACTCGGACTTGGAAAAAAATTCCGTGAAAATCCCAGGTATGAGAAGGGGGATGGTGTACAGAAGCTCCTGCTTAATTAATAGTGAGTGAGAGGTAGGGGAGGGCAGCATACCATAATAACGACTTTTTCTTCCCTCTCAGCTGAGGTACAGGCCAGCCCTGAGAAGCAGTTTTCAACTATCGATAATTTATTATGAATATTCACGTCATTAACACACTTTGAAAAATTAAGTATTTTAAAATTTGTGATTTATTTAACTCAATAAAATTCGATTTCATTGTTGGGATAAAAACGCAGCATTCCCTGACCTGTTATGAAATTCCTGAAATTACCTGAGATTTCCCTTTTTTCCCAACGAAATGTCATTCCCTCAGAATTCCACATTTTCCACAAGAACCGCCACTCTGATCCAGTTTTCAGTGCACTTTGTGACTTGGTCAGGACAACATCGTGCGTTCGTGGTCGAAGAACGTATTCACAATTGAGAATCTATGATCAAAACAGACGAGTGCGTTTTGTATACATTTGGCCCTTATTCGTCCTAACCTGATTCCTACTGGACCAACAATTAGGGGACATCGACTGCATTGAAAAGAACACTATCAAGCGGAATTACGGCGTCAACTTCAGCGGGAGATGAGCATAGCGGGCGGGCTTCAGTTCAGGAATCCCACAATCATTCTACTCGCTAGTGTGGCGCTACATTTGATGTATCTTTTAAAAGAACCCTCCACAGAGACCTCAAACTGCACCCGTACAGGATACAGATAATTCAGTGAAAGAGACTTGGAAACACGAATACTTCTAAATTTGTGCCACGACATTCTGCAGAGTATGCCTCTTACTGCTGTTTTCATCTGTAGTGATGAAGATGACTTTTATCTGACCGGAACTCTTACTAAACAAAGTTTCCGATATCTGGCTGACAGTAACCTCTGGAATTTCAAGAACGACAACTCCACAGTCCTGAATTGACAGAGTGGTGCGCTGTTTCAGATTTTGATGTCTGGGGTCCCTACTTCATTGAAGAAGATGGTTAGCTCGTAAGAGTGACTTCTGTTCGGTATCGTCGCACGGTTGAAAGTTTTCTGCAACGCAAATTGAATGAATCATTGCACGACAGTGACAAATCCAACATCCGGTTCCAACAAGACAGCCGGCCGCGGTGGTCTCGCGGTTCTAGGCGCGCAGTCCGGAACCGTGTGACTGCTACGGTCGCAGGTTCGAATCCTGCCTCGGGCATGGATGTGTGTGATGTCCTTAGGTTAGTTAGCTTTAAGTAGTTTGTAAGGTGTCAGGCAAATCCAACACCTTACATGAAAACCCTGACATGATAAGCAAATCTACTAGTATGTCACATAGCTCCGAATAAATCGTGACATTAAATTAACCAAAGTAATACGAGTAACGAGTGAGCAAATGGAATACCACAGACTAACACAAGAATGCCTAAATGCATGTCGTACCTTCCCACCGTGAGGCAGACGCAGTTCCGAGGGGAGAAACGAGGACAGAAGCCGAGAGCAGAACCGTGTTAAGCTAGATAAGGGAGGGGCTGGGCACCCACGCCGCGAGCCTACCCGTACGACTATACAACCCGCACGTTTTAGCGTGAGGCTTTTTCGCGTCTCAGGTACGTCAAGGATCACCCCCAGCCCATGTTAAAAGCTAGAGCCCTCCAGAAAATCAGTATAGATCTTACGATAACACAAAAAGGGCCACTACCACCCGCAAGTTTTAGCGTGAGACTTTTTCGCGTGTCTGTTACATTAGGATCACTCCCCAGCCCATGTTAAAAGATAGAGCCCTCCAGAAGAGCAGTATAGATCTTACGATAACGCTAAAAGGACCACACTAGCTGCAGGTTTTAGCGTGAGACTTTTTAGCGTCTCTGTTACGTTGCAAACTTTAAAAACATTGCCCCACAACGAAAAGTATAACGTTTCTCATTGGATAGACAGAATTTTTGTAGGCGGAGCTTAAGGTTAACATTGAGACCCTGATTGGTCAGATGAAAACATAGCCAGATAGTTTTTTTAAACTAACTTCGGTAAATTGTAGTAAGGAGAAGTTAAGAGAGTTCGTTCCGAGACGGCGAGCTGGATGGCTGCTGCGCCGGCCGCTGCCGCCCTGACGCTGCTTAAACACCGACAAGGTAATGAACGCACGCGATGCCGCATTTTTGAGCGCATAAGGCTTCACTCAGAACTGCAGAAGTCTCATCTGTTACACCCCCTTTTTGCGTAATACTAGTGTCGATCGTTAATTAAAACTCATGGTCTTCACATTTGCCACTTGAAGTGAAAATCTGAAACGCGATAATTTTTCTATTTTATATAGTTATTGAGAAGCCACATCAGCCACTGTAATTTACGACAAGTTAAATAAGTAATTAAAGATACTTGAGGGTCACTGTAGACCATTTTTATAGTTTTCTTTTTTGTGAAACTTAAATTAAACCTAGATTATAGATGTGATATGGCAAAGGTCATCCTTCGATCGATTGTAGAACTTGGAAACCCATTTAGGGAATATTCGTTCACATTTTTGTTGAACGCAGTTGGTTTTTACCATCCTGTATTAAAACATTTCCTTTTATCAATAGTGCAATTTATAAACGATGTTTTGTGAGTAAAAATAAAATTTCCAATGGTAAACTTAACTGCTTTTTCGACGCTATTTTACCAGCTAACTAAAAATAGGAAAGCTTTGAACCCTTTCCACTAAATTTAGTTAGTCTTAAGATTCTTTTACAGGGAGTGCAGTGGAGCTGACGCTAAGATCATTTAGTATTTGGTTATATCATCGCTAGTCTCACTGAACTCTTCTGAATTCTACATGTCATGTGTGGTCTGGCGTCTCCTTACCAGCAACTAGTTCAAACTAGTTAATTCCCTAAAAAACACGCTCAGAGCGTCGTTGCGCGAAAGTGGTAGGGAGACACTATATAGTACAATCAGACACCACCATGAATGTTTAGAAGATCTAAGTTCTAGTGGACTGATGAGCACAGCAGTTGAGTCACATAGTGCTCAGAGCTATTTGAACAAGACAGTGCTACTGCCGACACATAGCGTCGTTCAATAAAAATTCTGAGACAAATATTTCCAGGCCGTCTTCTCTCTTCACATGGAGGCGTTGGGTGACTTCCAGATCGCCTGATTTATGTCTTTTTTGGTATGCAGTTACCTCAGCAAAAGAGGTAGCCACATCGCACCAGAACTGTCGAGGGACTGCCATCATAGAAGAAATCAATGCTGTTGCTCAAAATATGACTGCCATAGCCATGAACAACTTCCGGGTAGGCTGCGTCAGCGTGTGGACAATGGAGGTGGGTATTTACAAGATATCATTTTCAAAACAAAGTAAATTAAAACTGCGTTCTATGTTGCTTTGCATATCGATATGCTGTTATTACATACCGTTTCTAAGTCGGAAAATAACACCCTGAATACGAGCATGTACTGCGATGGCCATATGATAATTACTCAGTTGTCAGCTGTCGAAAATGTAACACATATTTTGGTAGTACCGGCGATTATTTATTTTGTGCAAAATGCATGAGAGGGTTTATATTAGACTTTGCTATAAGAATGGAATACAGAGCAGCAAGGTTACAGAAATTGCACGAATTGTTTTTGCTGAGTCAGCTATAAGCAAAACACGGGCTTACGAGTGTTATCAGGCGGCCGTGAAGACGAAGGTGACGAACATCCTATACACCCCACCACGTTGCCAACAAGCGAAATCGTAAAATAAATGAACGAAATGACTGCGAAAGATTGCCGAATCATAATCAGAAAAGATACTGATGATGTTGGCGTATACGTGCCTCATGCCACGGAATTTTTCGGATATTTCGGGTGTGAAACGTGTGACAGCAGTTTGTCCCAGTAGTGTTGAATCTCGAACGGGAATAGCGGCCAGTGGAAGTTACTCAAAAGTCGCTAGATGAAGTCAAAAAAGGTGCAGAACTACTGAAACGCTTCAATAAGAGGCGATGAAACATGGGTTGATGGTTATCACATCGAAACGAAAGTTCAATCGTCGCAGTGTAAGAATTCTGGGTCGCCAAGGCAGGAAAAACATTCACAAGTGCGCTTCTGCGTTCTTTGATTTTAACAGCATAGTTTACCATGAGTGCTCACGACAAGACTGAACAGTCAGTAACAAGTTCAACGCCCTCTGCGTGAAGCAATTTAGAAAATAAAGACGCCTGGACTTGGGACAGAACAGTTCAAGGAATTTATATCACAATAAGACATCTGCACAAACTTTATCCCTTATTCTTGGCTTTTTGACCAGAAGCAATAGTTTACTGATCTCTCGAAGCCAGACATGACCCAAATTCACTTTTTGTGTTCCCAAAAATAAATAAGGGAATCTGGATATCCTAGAAAAAACTCACTGAAGGCCACAAGCACATGGTAAATAAACTCTAAAACCTACGTTGCATCTTTGGGATGTTCAAACTAGATGGTAAGAAAACCTGATACAAGACATCTGTTTGTAACAGCAAACCCCAATGGCTGGAAAACATACTATGGCACATGGAAGAGCATGGGAAGAGACTATGTGTCCACACGGGACTGTTCTGGCAGACCCGCTATACTATTTATATTTACTGATACTAAGAAACTAAACCTGCAGTCTTTTTACTAAATGCAGTTAGCAAGGCATTACCTTTAGCTGTAGGAATATTAAAGTATACATTCATAGAAACATAATTCGACGTTGAAGAAATTTGTTACAATTAGAATAATGAATTCTAGCTCTTGCCATTTTTTCGGGGTGCACTCAGCCTCGTGATGCCACTGAGGATCTACTCGACCGAATAGTAGCGGCTCCGATGAAAGAAGACCATCATAACGACTGGGAGAGCGGTGTAGTGACTACACGGCTCTCCTATCCGCATCCTCATCTGAGGATGACATGGCGGTCGGATGGTCCTGATGGGTCACTTGTGGCCTGAAGACTGAGTTCTTTATGAATGAGACAAGCTTCTATAAGGTTCTAAAGCAACAGTGCATAACCGAACCCCTTTGTCCAGTGAGCCATATGGTCGCGTACTCGCCCTCTTGTCCTTAGATAGCAATGCCATGACAGAGACGGGGGGTATGGGGGTGGCAACAAAAAGGGCATCGATTATCCCTTAAATGAACGATTAAAAATCCGAAATCAACCCTGCCAACCCTGCATAGATGCAGCAAGAAGGCGAAAAAAAGTAAAAGAAGAAAGAGTAAACTTAGTTAGCTATGCACTGTAAGAAGTAAACATTTGCTGAACCTCCCTATGTTCTATCAATCTCGTAATTTGGGGCATGAACCAAATATTTTTCAGAAATACAGCCAATGAGTAATAACTGCCAGGAAAAATGTCAAAAATGTGAGTGTGCATAACAAAAGAGAATAAAAATACTTACAGTGAAAAAGGCAGCGATTGTCAAAATAAACTTCGCTATTAACAGAATCTTCCGTCGGCTCTTGGTAGAACAACATTATAATAAATGAAAAGCACCACTTTACTTTTGTTTACTCAGTAAATGTCTGAAGATGGCCTTGTAAGCCGAAAAGCGGTTAAGAATAAATGTAATATTGTAGAACAAAAGCAAAGTGGTGTTTTTCATTTATTATAAACTTTGCTGTTTTTAAATAACTGAAAATACCAAATTTCAGTCTCCAAAACTGTTTTACTAATAGTTGCCCATAATATGTGCAATGAAAAGCGCAGCTCTTATTAAAATAAGTTTCACCACTGAAATAAGCTTCATGCCTTTCGGAATGAACCCCGACAGTCAAGATGTACAGCATTACGGGTGAGGGAAAATTGGTCGGAGTACCAAGACGTTAACGCGGCAGGCACGCGGTTTACACTACCAAGCTGACCAACATATTTGATGAATCAATGGCTAAATGGTACTCAGAGTCTCCTTCAGGCAAAAATCCAGAGTGTACCATCGCCCCACAATTCACCAAAATACCGTCCAGGCGCCGAGACAGAATTTAATACGAGGGTAAGTCAGTTATTATCCGCAAAGTAGTTATAAAGTTTTATTGTAATCAAATAGGAAACTTACAAGAACATCATTTTTCGATACAGTCTTCTTGCGTTTCAACGCAGTTGGCCCATCCTCGTACAAGCTTGTGATGCCCTCATTTTTATGAGGGCATCAGGAAGGTTGTACAAGGATGGACCAAGAACCAACGTCCTCGGTTTAGCTGGCAGCCAGGAATGCACCGCTTCTTTCACTGCTTCGTCCGAGGCAAATGACGGCCCCTTAATGCCTGTTTGAGTGGACCAAATAAGTGACAGTCAGAAAGGGCAAAATCGGAACTATATGGGGGATGATCCAGTGCTTTGTATTTGAGTTTGTGGAGCGTTTCAGTAATGTGGGCAGCAGTATGCGGACGGTCATTGTCGTGCAACAAGGCAACACCTTTTCACAGAAATCCTCAGCGTTTGCTTCCAATTGCAGGCTTTAGCTTGGCAGTAAGCATCTCACTGTAACGTACATGTTTATTGTTGTGCCCCTTTCCCCATAATGTTCAAGTACTGGACCTTGTGCGTCCCAAAAAAACAGTAAGCATCAGTTTTCCTGCGGACAGTTGGGTCTTTAACTTCTTCTTGCACGGCGAATTGGCATGTTTCCATTCCATAACTGCCGTTTCCTCTCCGGCTCGTAATGATGGATCCATGTTTCGTCACCAGTATTCATCCTGTCTAAGAAGTTCTCCTCTTCGTTACCATACCTATCCAAATGTTTTTTGCAGATACCCAAGCACGTTTGTTTATGCAACTGTGTGAGTTGTCTTGGGATCTATCTCGCAGAAACTTTATGAAACCCAAGTCTGTTGTGGATGATTTCGTAGGCAGAACCGTGACTAATTTGCAGACGATGTGCCACTTCTTCAATAGTTAATTGTCTGTCTAAGAGAATCATTTCACGTGAACTCTCAATGGTTTCTTCTTTTGTGGCGGTAAACGGTCGTCCGGCTCGTTCATCACGCGTAACACTTGTGCGACATTTCGGAATTTTTCAATCCATTCGTAGACACTCCGTGGTGGCAAAACGCTGTTCCAGTACTGTACCGAAAGTCTTCGATGAATTTCGGCCCCTGATACGCCTTCCGACCACAAAAACGGGTCACTGAACGTTGCTCTTCTTTGGTGCAAACAGACAGCGGAGCAGCCATGATTAACAGCACGGCAGCGATAACGAAACTAACCTAGCAGCTTGAGAATTGCAAAGACATAACAACAAATAAACAAGGCCTGCGCCATCAACGTAAAACGACAGTACTACCAAATTAAACAAAAGAATAACTGAATTGAGGACAATAATTGACCTATGCTCGTATGTGAGGGCTGAACGGCGGTAGACCGTTCCGACGCCCCCCGGATGCTCTTTCGGCCGTCTCTCAGAGTCTAACTTCCTATCCAGGTGCCGGTCAAAGCGCCTGGCGCGGCGAACCGTCAAAGATTCCGCGCGGCTATCGCGATCTAGCGATCGATCCGAGCCGGCACGCCTCACTATCATTCTATCCCTTCCTCCTGTCAGTGTTTCCCACATGACCCTTCCTTCGCCCATTCTGCGGAGAACCACCACACTGCCCATCTTGCCAGTCGACCTAATTTTCAACGTTCTTCTGTAGCACCACATCTCAAGCATTTCGATTCTCTTCTGTTCTGGTTTTTCCCCAGTGTCCATGCTTCACTATCATACATTGTTGTGCTCCAAATGTACATTCTCAGACACTTCTCCCTCAGATTAAGACGTCTGTCTGACACCAGTAGCCGCGCGGAATTAGCCGAGCGGTCTTAGCCGCTGCAATCATGGACTGTGCGGCTGGTCCCGGCGGAGGTTCGAGTCCTCCCTCGGGCATGGGTGTGTGTCTTTGTTCTTAGGATGATTTAGGCTAATTAGTGTGTAAGCTTAGGAACTGATGACCTTGGTAGTTAGGTCCCATAAGATTTCACACACATTTGAACTTTTTTCTTTTTATACCAGTAGATTTCTTTTGGCCACGATTTTCCCCTTCCTTGTGCCAGTCTGCTTTTTATGTCGACCTTGCTTCGTTCGTCTTGGGTTGTTTCCCTTCCAAGGAGGCAGAATTCATTAACATCGACTACTTCGTGACCACCAATTTTTATGTTAATTTTCTGCTATTCTCAATTTGCTACTTCTCTTCACTTTTGTCTTTTCCGGTTTATCCTCAATCCATATTCTGTTCTTACTACAATGTTCATACCATTGAACAGATCCTGTAATTTTTCTCCACTTTCTCTGAGGGTAGCAACGTCATCAGCCAATCTTATCACAGGTATCCGTGCATCTTTAATTTGAATCCCACTCTTGAACCTTTCATTGATTTCCGTCATTGCTTCTTTGATGTATTGATTGAACTGCAGAGGCGAAAGTCTGCATTCATGTCTTACAGCACTTTTAATCCGTGCTCTTGGTTCTTGGTCTTCCCATCGTATTTCCCTCTTGTTTCTTGTATATATTGTACATAACCCTTCTTTCACTGCAGCTTGCTTCTGTTTCTCTCAGAATTTCGAACATCTTGCGTCATTTTACGTTGCCAAACGCTTTATCTAGGTCGACCAATTCTATGAGTATGTCTTGATTTTTTCATTATTAATTCAGTTATGAAGCACAACGGGTTCCTTTACCTCTCCTAAGTCCAAACTAATTTAACACGTTCTCAAATTTCTTTTCCATTCATCTGTGCCTTATTCTCTCAGCAACTTGACCTTCTAAGCTGAGTATGCGATAGTTGTCGCACTTATCTGCCCTTGCTATCTTTTGGAATTGTTTGGATGATGTTTCCCCGAAAATCTTATGGTACGTCACTAGTCTCATGAATTCTTCACACCAACTTGAATAGTCATTCAGTTACCATTTCCCCCAATCATATTACAAATTCCGATGGAATGTTATCTATGCCTTCTGTCTTATTTGATTTCGTTTCTTCCAGTGCCCTTTTAAATTGTGACTCTAGCACTGGATAGCTTTGTTTTCGTTACCGACTCCAGTTTTTTCATCTTCCATCAAGTCATCAGAGTACTGCTCCCCTTCATAGAGGCATGCAGTCTACTGTTTTCATCTATCCGTAATTTCCCCTGTGTTTAACAGTGGAATTCCCGTTGTCTTAAGGTCGAAGGTTGTTTTGACTTTTCTATATGCTCAGTCAGTCCTTCCGACAGTCATTTCGTTTTCGATTTCTTTACATTTTTCTTTCAGCCATTTTGCCTTTGCTGCCCTCCATTGTCCACTTATATCATTTCTAAGTGATTTATATTGCTGTATTCCTGTTTTACCTTGGATTCTTTCCTACTTCTTTCTTTCGTCGATCAACTGAAGTATTTCTTCTGGTAGCCATAACTCACTTGGGTTGCAAAATAAGCACCGCTGATCAGGACTCCACTAACAACAAACAGAAATGTAAGTTCTCTTCGACAAAGCGAAGAGTGTGGTGCAGAACTATAGCATGGTGTGAACATATTAGCTTAGCGATAGGAAATGAATAGGAAAAGATTACGTCTCAAGCTACATCAGCCACTCTTCTAGTGCAGAACAAATCTTTCGAAGCGACAGACCTTTTGAATGAAATGACAGCTCAAGGTGCAATTTACTATCTAGCAACTCGAGAATTAAAACAAAAATTTTTGGTATTTTATTCATTACTGTAATTTTCAGCTGCTGTGGTACATATATATTGGACTACACAAACCTAATGAATAAGTTAGAAAAGGTTGAGGAGGAGCTGCTAAACGTCGAATATGAGTATGAAGATACAGCGATACAAATTCATCTTGCTATGACATCACAAGAGTGAAGCACAGTGCTTAAAATAAATGTGATGATAGCTCAACATATAAAAATGGAACTAAGAGCAGCATCATTAACTCAGTATCATCCAAAGTACATTACCAATCAGATTAAGACTCTGCAAAATGCAAAAACTACATCTCGCCTGTTAAATATGTGTCAGTATGTTTCAGTAACAGAAATGACGAATCTACCTGCATAAAAGTACCGTTCACTCCAGAACAGGAATGGGCTAACCGCAAAGCAGTAACATTCAGCCTAGTCATGGAAAACACAACCGCAAATTTAGAACCTCAAGAAATAATTGCGAAGCCTAACATGTCCGTTGTAGACTATGACAAATTAATAGAAAACCTTCGGCTATGAAGACTAGAAGACAAAGACTGTCTCCACACTATAAAGAGGCTAGCGATACGATTAATAAGTGTAAGAAACATTGTTACGCTACTAATGAGCAAACACCCGCAGAATGTTACTATGGGCTGGAAACCTACCAACAGATGCTCGAGAACTACACTGCTCTGCGTAACTTAAAAACGAGATAGATGAAGTAACATAATACACTAATAACTCGGTGGAAACGGATGAAAATTCGGGAGCGTGTTTTGAGAGCTGTTTTAAGAGTACATTCAGAATTTTAGGGGATGTAGTAAGTTCACAGATTACTATGTATCTTTATGATTCACTGGTAACCATTCGAACGTGGCAAGAACGATTAGCAATTGTTGTGGTAGCCGAATTTTAGAATATATTAAGTAACACTTGAATGTGCCATTTTCATACCGAAAAAAAGGAAGTATTATATCTAAAATAGTTCCTGAGCGCAGAATTTGTAAATTATTTGAAATGATTAGGAGAGCCAGCCATAATAATATAAGAAAATAAAACACAAATATTTATTTTTAGAAACAAAACTTACTTTGGGCCACTGTTATTCAAATACAGTTTACTTTCACACATGAAAAAGGAAATAAAATGTTGCCATTATCGATTATAAGATTCTCAGGGTCATTACCAGGGCTTCTCATGTACAGAATGTTGGACACCACATGATGTGACTTCAGCGTGTCTACAGCGCCAAATGGGGTTGATCCCGCAACATAAGGCAGTTGGAAAAGACAGTGTGTGTCAGTCAGTGAGCAGTTACAGAGGACTGTCATGGGGTTCTTCACTACAACATGGCCTGGAAGCTACATCTGGATGACTTCACACGGGAAAGAATCATCGGGAGACTGGGAGAAAGACGAAGTGTGACAAGTGCAGCCCAGGAGGCTGATATTGTTCACAGCATTGTTTCATGTAAATGTGAAGCGTTTCGAACCACAGGAACTGCTGGCTGAAGAAAAGCAGGTGATCGCGCACAGTCAACTACAGCAACAGATGTCCGCTACATTGAGCAGCAGGCAAGACGAGACCCACTTGAAACAGCGGGTGCAATTGGAACCACGTTTAACAGGACCGTAAGGCACGCAATCTCATGCTACACCGTAGCAAGGCGACTTCAAGGAGTGCTCTCTGAGCCGTGGTAAAAGTTGCTCTTTTGAAGAGCGCGCCGCAGCACGTAGTGTGAAGCAGTCGCCCTCCGTTTCCTGCGGTGGCGCCGCTGTGGCAATCGCTGCTTTGGTGTCTCCCTCTGGTGGGAAAGGGGAAATGTTGCCTGTTCACGTGCATTTAAGGGGCGCTATGAGCTCGCCAGTGGGTCAGTCTGGGCCAGTCTCTCGTCCCCAGCTTGCTAGTCTGTCTCTCGTCCGAATTTGTGGCGCAGTGAGAGAACTCAACGAGTGGTCGCCCGGTCGGGGGCTTAGTTCCTGCATCTGAGTCTGCGCTTTAGGCCGCAGGTCTGCTCGAGTTTGCTCAGGTAATAGTCACTGGCAGTTGGATCGATCGGTTGGTCGGTCGCGCACTGAGACACAAGATGACTTGTCAGTCTTGAGCGTCGTCGCATGTGAGGTCGCCACGTGAGTCCAGTGGGCCGCGGTGTATAGCGAGAGTTAGTGACTTCGCGGCCGACACGAGGGCAACAGGAGTCAACCCACGACAGCGGTCTGGCCGGTGCGAGCTGCGACGCCGTGAGACGGGAGATCGGCGCGCGGTGTATAGCGAGAGTTAGTGACTTCGCGGCCGACACGAGGGCAACAGGAGTCAACCCACGACAGCGGTCTGGCCGGTGCGAGCTGCGACGCCGTGAGACGGGAGATCGGCGCGCGGTGTATAGCGAGAGTTAGTGACTTCGCGGCCGACACGAGGGCAACAGGAGTCAACCCACGACAGCGGTCTGGCCGGTGCGAGCTGCGACGCCGTGAGACGGGAGATCGGCGCGCTTTCCTGCGTCCGTTGAAGCGGCTGGCAGTTGACGGTTCGGGAGAACGTTTTGGGAGTGCTGCGCCAGGTCTTCACCAGAAATCGCAGTTATTATAAGTTAAGTGATTGGTGATATGTTGTACATTTACTTGTTAAATTCTACTTGGTGAGGTCACCAGCCGCTTTGTTTTGGGGTCGTCCTACCATTCTTCTTCGTTTGCCCACCCGCGGGAAGGTGGTCATTTATGAGGTGGGTGGTCCGTTTTTCCCTTGTGGAGTAGGGGCGGGTTAGAGCAGCCTGCGGTTCGGGTTGTTCGGTAATCTCCCTGTCAATCTGCCGTACGTTAATAGCTACCTTTGTCATGTTAACGAATTTATTGCTTGAAGTGTAACGGCCTAATTGCTGAAATATGTTTTTATCTTGCCTATCATCTTGAGAGGCGGTATGTGTGCACTGTAGAGCATGATTGGCCAACCTTGTATAATTTTATGTAAGATTGCGTTTCATGGGCTTTATTTAAATAGTCATTTTAGTAAATAAAGTTGCCACCGTTCCACCGTAAGACTTTTCTTAGAAGTTAAAATCAAGTTGCACCTTCGGTGGCAAGTTAATCTTTTAATTTTAGTGTTTTGTACCATTTCCATCCCTCCCACTTGGTGCATAGTTTGTGTGCTTGGGTGAATTGTTAGACTTTTACTTTAAGGTAATCTGGTGTGTTGGAGATTTGCACCTGTGTAGTCGTTCAGAGGTTGTTGTGAGCGGTCGTGACTATGGCCGTGTCAAAAGGGAGCGGGAAGGCTCTCAGCCGGAAAGCTCACACACTATAAAATTTTTCTGCCTCTGAATAAATTAGAGAGCGCTTTCTGCTTATAATTTTAAATATGTCTTTCAAAAAAAGCTTTTAGGAACAAAATTCCCATTTGTTAAAAGCAATTTTATCTTGATTTCATCAGTTTCTCCCTGGGAACTACTTCCACCCTCACATAGTGTGAATAAATGTGTTAATGTTCTTGATGAATCGCTAGTAAATAAAGTAAATTCTTGAGAAAAAGTTTTGAAAGTAAATTCACGGTTCAGTCTCTCTGCCCGACGACCAGTACATTGTGCTTCATTGACAGCCGCACATCGGCGCCACCCTTTACGATGGTGGCAAGAGCAGGGGAAATGACAAACAAGGAGTGGTTTCACCTGCTCTTCTGAAATAGGTGCAGATTCAGTCTAAGTTGTGGTTCTGCCCATACCTTCACAAGGCGAGCTGTTGAAACACGTAATCCATCCAGGGACACTGTCTAACATGATCGTTTCGGTGCTCCAGCTATTACGGTGTGTGGAGGCGTAATGTTGCATGGGCCTACTCACTCGCAAATCTTTGCTCGGGGTACGCTCACCGGTCAACGTTATTGTGACATTGTTCTCCTTCCACATCTGCGTCTCCACATGGAGGCGTTCATTTTTTATAGATGAGAATGCGCGATCGCATCGAACAGCGTAGGTATATGGGCTCTGGGAACGAGAGGATATTCAGCAAATGGACTGGCATGCACGATCCCCCGACTTCAGTCACATCGAGTACGTGTAGGATCCGTTGTGAAGGCTTATTCCAGCATGGCTACATGAACCGATGAGCGTCCAGCAGTTGTGAACCGCGCTGGTGGAGGAATGGAACGACCAACCACAAGAACTACTTACCAACCTTGCGACCAACATGGGAGCATGATGCAGAGAATGCGTTACTGTACATAGAGATCAAAAACACTACTGGCCATTAAAATTGCTACACCACGAAGATGACGTGGTACACACGCGAAATTTAACCGACACGAAGAAGATGCTGTGATATGCATTCACACAGCCTTTCTGAGCATTCACACAAGGTTGACGCCGTTGGCGACACCTACATCGTACTGACATGAGGAAAGATTCCAACCGATTTCTCATACACAAACAGCAGTTTGCCGGCGTTACCTAGTGAAACGTTGTTGTGATGCCTCGTGTAAGGAGGAGAAATGCGTACCATCACTTTTCCGACTTTGATAAAGGTCGGATTGTAGCCTATCGCGATTGCGGTTTATCGTATCGCGACATTGCTGCTCGCGTTGGTCGGGGTCCAATGACTGTTAGCAGAATATGGAATCGGTGGGTTCAGGAGGGTAAAACGGAACTCCGTGCTGGATCCCAACGGCCTCGTATCGCTAGCAGTCGCCGGCCGGTGTGGCCGTGCGGTTCTAAGCGCTTCAGTTTGGAACCGCGTGACCGCTACTGTCGCAGGTTCGAATCCTGCCTCGGGCATGGATGTGTGTGATGTCCTTAGGTTAGTGAGGTTTAAGTAGTTCTAAGTTCTAGGGGACTGGTGACCTCAGAAGTCCCATAGTGCTCAGAGCCATTTTGATCCACTAGCAGTCGAGATGGCAGGCATCTTATCCGCATGGCTGTAACGGATCGTGTAGTCATGTCTCGATCCCGGAGTCAACAAATGGGGACGTTTGCAAGACAACAACCATCTGCAAGAACAGCTCGACGACGTTTGCAGCAGCATGGACTATCAGCTCGGAGTCCAGGGCTGCGGTTACCCTTGACGCTGCATCACAGACAGGAGCGCATGCAATGGTGTACTCAGCGACGATCCTGGGTGCACGAATGGCAAAAAGTCATTTTTTCGGATGAATTAAGGTTCTGTTTACAGCGTCATGATGGTCGCATCCGTGTTTGGCGACATTGTGGTGACCGCACATTGGAAGCGTGTATTCGTCATCGCCATACTGGCGTATCACCCGGCGTGGTGGTATGGGGTGCCATTGGTTACACGTCTCGGTCACCTCTTGTTGGCATTGACGACACTTTGAACAGTGGGCGTTACATTTCAAATGTGTTATGACCCGTGGCTCTACCATTCATTCGATCCCTGCGAAACCCTACATTTCAGAAGGATAATGCACGACTGCATGTTGCAGGTCCTATATGGGCCTTTCTGGATACAGAAAATGTTCGACTGCTGCCCTGGCCAGCACATTCTCCAGATCTCTCCCTAACTGAAAACGTCTGGTCAATGGTGGCCGAGCAACTGGCTCGTCACAATACGCCAGTCACTACTCTCGATGAACTGTGGTATCGTGTTGAAGCTGCATGGGCAGCTGTACCTGTACACGGCATCCAAGTTCTGTTTGACTCAATGCCCAGTCGTATCAAGGCTGTTATTACGGCCAGAGGTGGTTGTTCTGGGTACTAATTTCTCAGGGTCTATGCACCCAAATTGCGTGAAAAATGTATTCACATGTCAGTTCAAGTATAATATATTTGTCCAATGAATACCCGTTCATCATCTGCATTTCTTCTCGGTGTAGTAGTTTTAATGGCCAGTAGTGTACTCTATTAAGTATCATATCCTGCCTTTTGTAATGTTCATAGGACCATCATACGAGGGTTGAATGAAAATTAATACCTCCATCTTCATTAATTGGGTTTGGATGGGAATATTCTAATAAATCAAACACAGAAATAATCTTTAGAATCTGATCTTTAATTACCAATATTCACTTTTACACATAATAACCAGCCAGTTGGATACATTTTTGCCAACAGTGAACATATTTACTGAAGCCGTCACGAAAGAAGTCGACATTTATTCAGCCTCCTTGCGCTTTCATTTCAGGAGTAGGCATCCGGGGTACCCATCGTGCACAGATCTTCCGATAGCCAAGTAAATCAATAATGTGACCCACAGGTTCTTGTGAAATGCCGATTGTGCTTGCAGTTTCTCTATGAGTGATACCACGATCGTTCTGAATCAATCTGTCAACATTTTGCTTCTGAAACTCGGTGGTTGCTGTCACAGGACGTCCAACTCTTTGTTTGTCACGCAGGTCAGATGTTCCCGCCTCAATATCTTTAAACTTATTCGCTCAACGACGCACGGTACTCACATCAACACAGTCACCATAAACTGCTTCCATTATTTGATGAATCTCCTTTGGGGGTGACAACTTCTGCTGCCAAGAATTCAATGTCTGCACGTTGCTTAAATCGTATTGACCGACAGTCTGTGCAGGGTTCAGCAAGAAAGCAATGGAAAAAAAATTGGCCATAATTTCCAGCCTGCACCTTTACATTAGTCTTTGTGCTCACTGAAAAAAAATGTTCCTACTTGCTATTTACTAAGTGGGATCATGAACTATGACAGTTCAGAGACGACCCCTATTAGAAGTTCCAAGAAAAATAGTCTATCGCCCTGAATTCTAGCCGCCAAAAGTTAATTGCTCGCCTTAAAAGCTGGAAATAATCTCGCCATTTGCCATGTGGTTTTGTCAACATTACAGGCACCACACAAACAGTTACTTCCGTGAAATTTAAGTGGTTCAAGACGGTTGACAGTCCTCACGAGCTCACTTCCTACTTTTACCGAAAACACATTCAAGTCTGCCCAACTCTGACGTCATCCCAGGCACAATGCGCATGGGCGTTTGACTGACGCGGACGGTTTGATGCCTCGCTGCGAAGTGTATCCCACCACAGACTGCCCCTCTCACTGTATTTGTATACGGGCGGAGCGACCACCAAACGAAACATCTGCTATGAACCGCCCTAGGCACAGCTAGTAGTATCCAAGTGGCCCCTTACTCGGACATGTATTTAATAATAGCTCTGTCGTTTGCCGCGCAGGATTAGCCGAGCGGTCTAGGACGCTGCAGTCATGGACTCTGCGGCTGATCAGGGCGGAGATTCGAGTCCTCCTTCAGGCATGGGTATGTGTGTGTTTGTCCTTAGGATAATTTAGGTTAAGTAGTCTGTAAGCTTAGGGACTGATGACCTTAGCAGTTAAGTCCCATAAGATTTCACACACATTTGAACATTTTGAGCTCTGTCGTTTAACAAGTCACAATCTTCTTAATTTTTATACAAATAAAGTTTGCTTTAGTTACTGATAAAGTTGTATCTCGACTGCGTTTAAACTTTGCTGGCTAGCAGTTTTAGGACGCGTTCTCCGAACTGCCTCTTTAAAATTCCTTGTAACCATTGTTATTTACAATTGAGTCTTGAAACTTGGTGCAGCTGTATTATTGCACAAGTATAATCGAGTGTCGTAATTAGAATGTTCTATTACAAATGCAAATGTACTTAATGTATCATGAATAAGAACGTTTGCATTTCAAATGTAGTTTTCAGTAAATAATTTGAAGACTTGTAGCGGTAGCTTATTGGTGTCAAATATTTAATGTTTTTACCTGCAGCTGAGGCTAAATACTAATTTTCAGCTTTCTTACTCTAATATTTAGCTGCTTCAATTTTTCGTAAAAAAAAATCCAATTTTAACCAAAATATTGTTCTGATTAAGTTGAGATTTATAACTTGATTGTCACATATCTCTGAACATTTTTTACTTTCTAGTTTTATTATTCAGGGCCACTTATTTTTTTCTTAAGATCATATATTTCGTCTGGCGTATTCATTTGATCATTCTGACACTTTACACTGTTAACATAAATATACTTAATCACACACTGACGAAGTTTAGAAAAGTTATTTTCATTTTAAATTTACTCTTAAATTATGGTGCAGTAATTTGTATGTTAAGCCCAGGCGCGTTATGATGACGTGGCGCTGGTGGTAGTGAACTGGGGGAAGCTCATTTCTGTATCTCTTACAGTGATACACCGCTTGTTTCGCATCACTTTCCACTGTATACTCGTCTCTGACGGAATTACAAAGTTATCGTGAAACCACAAAATTTTTACTTTTTCTTCGTGAATTTTAATTCCCTATAAAAATTTCTCCTTGGTTTTCTTTAATGGCCGGCCGCGGTGGTCTCGTGGTTCTAGGCGCGCAGTCCGGAACCGTGAGACTGCTACGGTCGCAGGTTCGAATCCTGCCTCGGGCATGGATGTGTGTGATGTCCTTAGGTTAGTTAGGTTTAAGTAGTTCTAAGTTCTAGGGGACTAATGACCACAGCAGTTGAGTCCCATTGTGCTCAGAGCCATTTGAACCATTTTTTTCTTTAATGTTTGCTTAATGTACCGACTTAATAACATCGAGAATAGGCTGAAAAGCTATCTCAGATCCATATCAAGTACTGCTTGCCTTTCATGTCTTATAACTGCGGTTTGGTTTATCTACGAGTTGTAGATAATCTGTCGCTCTCCACACTTTGTCCCTGTAACATTTTGTCACTAACCCTACGGCATCGAATGACGAGCTGTAGTCGCATGAAATTTCGAAGTCGTTTGCATCGCATGACGCGCTTCACTATATGAATGCACAGAGATCGAGTTGTAGCTAACAGATGGCTCATAACTGCATTCTAAAATGAAGCACAGGCCACGTTCGTCACATGACAGCTTATCTCAGTAAACAACCAATGTGGCAAAGAGAGTAGTTCGTGGTGATGATGTGAAGGATTCACAGAAGCTTGTTGATGACATTTCCAACCATGGTAATGAAGTAAGTGATTTGTCACAGCGAGTACCAACCTTATGAGACTTCACGCAGAAACGTAGGCTCGTTTCACTGCACACATGCACCCAAATGAGAAGCAAAGCTATATCACAGACAGATGTGTTGCATGCTGCTCAAGAGGAAAAGGAAGTGAAAGGAGATGGCAGTATGTTGTTGTTCTACATTTATAAGACTGTTTTGAGGTACCAGTGTTCCACATCCAGCAATCAGACCATAGTCGGCGACAGATTTGATGGCCTTTGGCTGAGCAGCTTACAAATAATGCTGTATTGTCAACCCGGCTGAATGTGCATAGAGATTGTATGTATTTTTGCAGGTAGGGATATTCAACCGCTAAATAATTCTTAAAATTCATAGCTGTCATTTATTTTGCACAATTCGCTACTAGTGTCAGTCAGTGACCATTATCAAGCTTGGCTGACATAAACTGCAGGAACGTTGTACCATAATTTTACTTTCGTTCAAATTATGGTATAATTTTCCTGCCGTTTGCGCCAGCCATACTTGATAATGGACATTGACCGAAACTACACTAATACTCATAAATTAAGGATAATGCTGATACATGGTGAAACAAAGCTGTGGTGGGCGGTTTGCTGGTTTAAAACACCTCGGGGTATGACCATGCGGTGCAGTTGACCGCGGTCGTCGCGCTATGGCGCCGGCAGCAGTCGACATATGCAGAGGTGTGTCGGTGCATGTCAGAGTACGGTGCAGCGAGTAAGTATGCAGACGTTTTCAGACATGCTAATGGTGACTCTGTGTCGACAATGACTCAAAGAACACAAATTGATGACATTATGGGGGTAGAATACTAGGGTGACTGGAGGCTGGTCAAACACAGCAGGTCGTAGCACGGTCCCTTCGTGTGCCACAAAGTGTGACGTCAAGATTATGGCAACGATTCCAGCAGACAGTAAACGTTTCCAGGTGCTACAGTACGGGACGTCCACAGAAGACCGATATCTCACCATCAGTGCCTGCAGATAGCCACGGAGTACTGCAGGTAGCCTTGCTCAGGACCTTAGTGCAGCCACTGGAACCGTTTTCTCCAGACACACAGTCTACAGACGACTGAACAGATGTGGTTTATTCGCCCGGAAACCTGCAAGGTGCATTCCACTGCCCCCTGCTCACAGGAGAGCCCTTAAAGCCTGGTGTCAAGAACACAGCACATGGTCATTGGAACAGTGGTTCTAGGTTGTGTTCACGGACGAGTCCAGATGTAGTCTGAACAGTGATTCTCTCCGGGTTTTCATCTGGCATGAACCAGGAACCAGATACCTTGAAAGTGGCCTGTATAGAGGTCGTGGATTGATGGTGTTGGATGGGATTATGATTGGTGCACCTACACACCTGCAAGTCTTTGACAGAGGAACTGTAGCATTTCAGGTGTATCGGGACATCATTTTGCACCAGTATGTCCGCCTTTTCAGGGGTGCAGTGGGTCCCACCTTCGTCCTGATAGATGATAACGCACGGTCCCACCGAGCTGCCATCATGGAGGAGTACCTTGAAACAGAAGATATCACGCGAATGGAGTGTCGTGCCTGTTCTCCAGACCTAAACCCCATCGAGCACATCTGGGATGCGCTTCGTCGACGTATCGCTGCACGTCTTCAAACCCCTACGACACTTTAGGAGCTCCGACAGGCACTGGTGCAAGAATGGGAGGCTATACAGCAGCAGCTGCTCGACCACCTGAGCCAGAGAATGCCAACCCATTTTGCGGCCTGTATACGTGTGCATGGTGATCATCGTATTGATGTCGGGATACAGGCGCAGGAAATAGTGGCGTTTTGTAGCACATGTGTTTCGGGACGGTTTTCTCAACTTATGACCAATGGCGTAGACTTACAGATCTGTGTCGTGTGTGTTCCCTATGTGCCTATGCTATTAGCGCAAGTTTTGTGTAGTGCCAAATTTTGTGGCACCACATTCTCTAATTATCCTTAATTAATGAGCATGAGTTTAGTAGCGAGTTGTGAAAAATAAATGACAGCTGAATGGTTCGCCATGAATTTTAGCAGACAGTAACTACGTTATGTTCCTGTACCCTGGTAACGTCGCAGATCGGCTCGCCTGAATCTGTCTCAAGATTGAAGAACGAGTACACTTTAAAAATACTTACCTTTTCGTGAAAATAAATGATTCAAATGGCTCTGAGCACTATGGGACTTAACTTCTGTGGCCATCAGTCCACTAGAACATAGAACTACTTAAACCTAACTAACCTAAGGAGATCACACACATACATGCCCAAGGCAGGATTCGAACCTGCGACAGTAGCGGTCACGCTGTTCCAGACTGTAGCGCCTAGAACCGCTCTGCCACTCCGCCCGGCTGTTCGTGAAATACTTCATAGCTTCTGGGTGTTTCAGCCGATATGAGAAAACTTACAGAACACACAGAATACCGCATGAATTAGTCAGTCCTAGTTCAGAGTATGTAAAACACTATAGAATGCTCAAATGACGGAAATTCGCACAGGACGGAACGCGGAAACAGACTGAGTGCTGACTGGCTAGCAGTGCAGGCGTCTACAACGCATCTCCGGCGCAGAGGCCATGGACGCTTTCGTGAACTATAGCTGACACGTGTTAAATCCAGTTTGATAGATACCAGTTGGGTATTTAACCATATCTTACTAAACCCTCGTAAAATTTACGACTGAATTTGGTACCAATTCGCAGTACACGCCAATCTTGTTATTATCAGAGCAGGGTGTAAACGGTGATATTTTATACTTAGTTTGTATGTGACGTGTCACTGGAGACCTTATAATTGTAATTGACTAGTGCGTAAATTAGAGCTCCTTTGGATAAAATGTGCGTATGACAGCATCCACACGAATAGCGCATACTATGCAATGCGGGACTTCAGAATCCCTGAGAAGATAATGAGAATGGTGCAAGCTTGTATGGAAGGGCCAAAGGGAGCAGTACGTTTCCGAGGAGCCACATCAGAAACGTTCGAGATTGAGACAGGCCTCAGACAAGGTGATGCTCTCTCATGTGTTCCGTTCAATGTCATCCTAGAGAAAGTAATAAAAGAACGTAGACAACAGGAGTGGGCTGGAATAGAGATGGACGGTAACTTCAGTTGTCTCGCATATGCAGATGACGTAATACTACTAAGTGAATCAAAGCACGAGTTGGAAGAAATGTACCGGAGAATAAACAATTATGCACAGAAGGTAGGTCTTAAAGTGAATCGAGACAAAAAAGAGTTCATGCAATTAGGAAGAAGACAAGAGAAAATAGAATTTCTTGAGATAGGTGGCAAGAGGTTGAAGAGAGTAGACCAGTTCAAATACTTGGGATTGTGGTTTACCACAGACAACATAAAAATGGACATCAGGGAAAGAATAGCAGTGGGAACGAAATGCATGCATACCCTCAGAGAGAGACTTGGCTCTAAATCGATCTCAGTGAACACGAAGATGAAAATCTACAGCACAGCGATATGCCCAGTAGTAATGAACGGTTCAGAAACACGGAGCATGACTAAGCGAGAAAGGGAAAAACTATTAATATTTGAAAGAAGAGTAATGAGGAAGATATGGGGACCAGTTTTAGATAACGGAGAATGGAGGAGGAAGGAAAACGAGGAAATCTACCTTCTGATGCGACAACCAACTATCCTACAGAAGATAAAGAGCAAAAGAATACAATGTAGCCCGTATGCCAGATGGAAGACAGGCGAAGATGGCACTAGCGAGGAAACCAAACACCAAACGCCCCATTGGACAACCAAGGCAGTGCTGGATGGACGACCAGGCGAAGGACCTAGCAGCCCTGGGAACTGAAGACACCTGGAGGAACCGGGCACAAAGCAGGAAGGAATACAGGCAGTTTGTGGAAGCAGCGCGTGGTCTGCAGGGCCTGTGATCGCTGAATATCTATCTATTTTTTTCCGTGGATGTCGAGTTAATTTCAGTCTTGATGCTGGCACAGGGAGTACTGGAAGAGGATGGTTTACTCTAGCTATCGTCCGATTTGAGAATGCCTCTTTACCTGGAGTGGAGTCATTTGCCGACCGAGAGGTCATCGCTTACAAGACCTGGCATTGTGGAATAGATGCTAAATCCCAATCTAGACCTAGTTATGTATATAGTAATATGCCTTTTACTTTGTATACCCGCTCCTGTCGTAAAGTTAGTAATATCTATCTATCTATCTTGGATAAAATAGGGAGTAGCAAAAATTAAAGATGGTTTACTAACAATGTAATATTTTCCTCTCTTTAGTGTTCTAGGATTCAATACGATGTCATTGGGTTAACTACGAGATTCATTAAATAATTAGCCTAGGTTCCGCGAAAAAGTATTGCGATTTGCAATAAGTCTCGGTAGAATTAAACCAGCCAGCCATGCCGCCCGGGGTGACCGAGCGGTTATAGGCATTTCAGACAGGTTTGAATAATGCCTCGGGCGTGGATGTGTGTGATGTCCTTAGGTTAGATAGGTTTAAGTAGTTCTAAGTTTTAGGGGACTGGTGACCTCAGAAGTTAAGTCCTTCGAGTGGCTCTGAGCACTATGGGACTTAACTTCTGAGGTCATCAGTCCCCTAGAACTTGGAACTACTTAAACCTAGCTAATCTAAGGACATCACACACATCCATGCCCGAGGCAGTATTCGAACCTGCTACCGTAGCGGTCGCGCGGTTCCAGACTGTAGCGCCTAGAACCGCAAGACCACCCCGGCCGGCTAAGTCCCATAGTGCTCAGAGCCATTTGAACATTTGAACAGCCAGCCATTCACGCACGTGCTTCAGCAAAGGCGCGTAAAAATCTTATTTCGGCAGCATTTCCCTGCGACATGTGTTCTGCTACGCAATTAAGCACGGCTGAGTGTTGCCTCCGGCAGGATTCCCTTCCGCGGGCCTTAATACGCAGGTTCGCGTGCCGCGTCGGTAAATATTTAGACTGCGTTTGCGGAATGGGGGAGCGGTGTTTGTTAACAGCGGTGGCGCCGAAAGCGCGGCAGCTGTTGCGGGGCGCCCGCGAGCTAGCGTCGGGTCGGGCTGCGAATACAATTACGGAGCGTGGGACGTCATCCGCTTAGCGCTGGGGGCCGACCCGCGCGACACGGCCGCAGCTATTTGCACCTCATAACGCTGCGGCGGCCAGCAACAGGTCACGCGTTCACCCCTAAGTGGATCATACCGGGTACGACGTGCTGCTGGAATCAACGTCATTCGCTCGGAAGCGATTTGACAGACTTCCGGGCACCGGCGTGCAATTCGAAACAGCTTGTTCGCACACTACTCCTGCAAATGACATTCAATCTCCTTTTATCCAAAGTTCCCAATCTGAAGAGTAGAATTAACTTTTCATCCATCACATCATCGACAAAACGCCTGTTAAACTGAACTTCTCGCTTCTGTTGACGATTTACAAGAAGAGTATTTTTTCTCTGAAATTATGTACATATAATAATTTATTTTGACAATCACAGTTCTGCTTTCGGAAATTGATAACCATCGCTGGTGTCTTGAAAGGAGAATATAAGATGAACATCAACAAAAGCAAAACGAGGATAATGGAATGTAATCGAATTAAATCGGGTGACGCTGCCGGAATTATATTAGGAAATGGGACACTTAAAGTAGTAAAGGAGTTTTGCTGTTTGGGAAGCAAAATAACTGATGTTGGTCGAAGTAGGGTGGATATAAAATGTAGACTGGCAATGGCAAGGAAAGCGTTTCTGAAGAGGAGAAATTTGTTAACATCGAGTATAGATTTAAGTGTCAGGAAGTCGTTTCTGAAAGTATTTGTATGGAGTGCAGCCATGTATAGAAGTGAAACGTGGATGATAAATAGTTTTGATGAGGAGCGAATAGAAAAGTGGTGCTATAGAAGAATGCTGAAGATTAGAGGGGTAGATCACCTAACTAATGAGGAGGTATTGAATAGAATTGGAGAGAAGAGAAATTTGTGGCACAAATTGACTATAAGAAGAGATCGGCTGGTAGGACATATTCTGAGGCATCAAGGGATCACCAGTTTAGTATTGGAGGGCAGCGTGGAGGGTAAAAATCGTAGAGGGAGAAAACACTAAACAAATTCAGAAGGATGTAGGTTGCAGTAGGTAGTGGGAGATGAAGAAGCTTGCACAGGATAGAGTAGCATGGAGAGCTGCATCAAACCAGTCTCTTGACCACATCTCTAACCATCACTGGATGTGATTATTCCACTGACAGCTTTGTCGTGATACATAATGTAATAAAGTAATAAAACAGTTATGCACTTAGAACATCATGAAATAAAATGACTTCGAAGAGAGATAGCTGCCAACGGGGAAAGATAGAAAATGGAGCAGGACAGAACCTATCCTCTGTATGGGCACGAACCACAGCCTCAGCGACTAAATTCAAGGAGGAGTTTCCTTAGAACGTCGACGACAGTTACAACCACTGCTGAAAAAGCTAGGCTGCAAGTACGGAGGGCTACGAACTAACTTCCCGCAGGATGGAAATGATTTTCTGAAACTTTACGTCCTGGCTACGATGAGAAGTGGACGACGTCCATGAGCAGACTGAGACCTGGAGTTGGCTGATCGGAGATTAATTTGGCAAGATCAAAATGCACGGATCAAAATGGTACTCAATATGACTGTGGAGAAGACCAGACTTCCATCACATGCTTCAGTGAGACTATGAGCCGGCCGCTGTGGCCGAGCGGTTCGAGGCGCTTCAGCCTGGAACCGCGCGACCGCTACGGTCGCAGGTTCGAATCCTGCCTCGGGCATGGATGTGTGTGATGTCCTTTGGTTGGTTAGGTTTCAGTAGTTCTAAGTTCTAGGGGACTGATGACCTCAGATGTTAAGTCCCATAGTGATCAGAGCCATTTGAACCATTCGAACGACTGTGTCCAGTCTCCTGCCAGAAAATGAACAGAAAAGGCATTGAAAATAACAACATGTGAGATCAAAACTTCACGTGGCTGTTACTACATATTTTTATGAGTGCAACGATTAACAGCGCCAATAAAATAAGAATTGAACGTAAGCCGTTACCGCCCAGTCGCCGACGAGCTCAATACACACGGTGCCAAAAACTTATGGTGAAAACAAGAAATACCTGACACATGATTTACGATAACTATTACCCGAACACATGAGTGAATTTGCCACATTCAGATGGAGATGAACCGTTCCCTGATCGTACAGATTGCAGGGTAGCGCTCATGCCTTCGATAAAATGAGGTGAGTCACACGCGGCTGGAACCCGAAGTGTGAATTAACAACCGTTGATCTAAAACACAGAGCAGCTTGAGTGTGGTTTTTCGGCTGTTTTTCACTCACATTCAGGCAAATGCTGGGTTGGTTATCAATCTCTGTTTAGGGCAATACGATGCACGAACAGGTAATCATCATCACGGAGAACAATGTTTACCCAGTTCACTGACAGATAGCGCAAAGGAGCTGACTCCCTTACGTTAACTGACGACTGTGTAGACAGGAAGAGCATTCGGCCACAAAGTTGAAAATATCATAAAAACAGCGGAATTTTTACGACGGTATAATGTGACAGGACAGAGAGACGAAGGACAGCTGTCAAAAATTTGAAGCATTTACTTTAATTTTTATCGTTAGTGACAACATTTTTATTATTATTTAAATTTTTATGGAGATTTTACACGAATTCCTTACGTTCCTTCTTACTTTCACAAAGTGGAAACAGGGCATGTTTGCGGCACTCTTTGTATTCCAGGCCTTGGAACTGCCTGTTGTGCCGTAACACGATGTAATGCCACCAGTTCAGGCAAAGCAATTTTGTATATCAGACAGACGCGAAGAAGGTTTCATATTAAACAACCTAGTTTGGTTCTGAAAATGTAAATGAGGTCAGTGAACACTGGCTTTTCGTTTTCTTCGATAATCTACTGAAATAATATTCGTGGTAACTGATCGCTGTTACTTGTGTCTTCCCTGGCTTCCATCACCGAGTCGCGGTACAAGGACATGATTGCCTTCCACATTCACTGCACCACGTACCCAATACTCACTTATAAGGCTACGCCGTAAAATGATTTTCTTTTCGAACACATTTCTGAGTGTCGTTATTGTGGCTCAACAACGTTCCTTTTTACATTTCGATACAAAGTAATTTTTTAATTTCATATCGCATGCCAGGCGTATCGGACATGTAGCTGTCCCTTCTAAACATGAATAACTCTCGCTTCGTCTCTGTCCGTTTGTATGTTATACAGAAATAATGTAACTGTCCTTTTTTAAATTGGCTATGTGTATTTTCGCATTGCAACGACAGGTAAAAAAATTACAAACTTGCTCATAAATTTATTTTTAATCATTGCTTTTGATTTAAGCAAATGTACATTTCATAAGCTCATGATTTATACTACGGTTAGTCTAGTGTATTCTGTAGATCCGGAGAAATAATGGAGTGTCTGGAATTATTTTGTACGTCGTATGCTGACCCTTTCACCATAATGGCATCAGTTGTTCTGACCTAAATCGTCTTATGGTATATTGATTGGAAATGGACGCTTGATGCTCCACATTTAACATACAGGGTGGTCCATTGATAGTGACGGGGCCAACTATCTCACGAAATAAGCATCAAACGAACAAACGAAAAAACTACAAAAAACGAAACTCGTCTACCTTCAAGGGGGAAACCAGATGGCGCTATGGCTGGCCCGCTAGATGGCGTTGCCATAGGTCAAACGGATATCAACTGCGTTTTTTAAAAATAGAAACCCCCACTTTCTATTACATTTTCGTGTAGCGCGTAAAGAAATATGAATGTTTCAGATGGACCGCTTTTTTGGCTTTGTGATAGATGGCGCTGTAATAGTCACAAACGTATAAGTTCGTGGTATCACGTAACATTCCTCCAGTGCGGACGGTATTTGCTTCGTGATACATTACTTGTGTTAAAATGGACCATTTACCAATTGCAGGAAAGGTCGATATCGTCTTGATGTATGGCTATTGTGATCAAAATGCCCAACGGGCGTGTGCTACGTATGCTGCTCGGTATCCTGGACGACATCATCCAAGTTTCCGGACCGTTCGCTGGATAGTGACGTTATTTAAGGAAACAGGAAGTGTTCAGCCACATGTAAAACGTCAACCACGATCTGCAACAAATGATGATGCCCAAGTAGCCTGCTGTCGCGGCTAATCCTCACGTCAGTAGCAGACAAATTGCGCGAGAATGGGGAATCTCAAAAACGTCGATGTTGAAAATGCTACATCAACATCGATTGCACCCGTACCATATTTCTATGCACCAGGAATTGCACGGCGACGACTCTGAACGTCGTGTACAGTTTTGCCACTGGGCACAAGAGAAATTACGGGACGATGACACATTTTTTGCACGCGTTCTATTTAGGGACGAAGCGTCATTAACAAACAGCGGTAACGTAAACCTGCATAATATGCACTATTGGGCAACGGAAAATCCACGATGGCTGCGACAAGTGGGACATCAGCGATCTTCGCGGGTTAAAGTATGGTGCGGCATTATGGGAGGAAGGATAATTGGCCCCATTTTATCGATGGCAATCTAAAAGATGCAATGTATGCTGATTTCCTACGTAATGTTCTACCGATGTTACTACAAAATGTTTCACTACATGACTGAATGGCGATGTAGTTCCAACATGATGGATGTCCGACATATAGCTCGAGTGCGGTTAAAGCGGTATTGAATAGCATATTTCATGACAGGTGGCTTGGTCGTCGAAGATCCATACCATGGCCCG
The DNA here is from genome assembly GCF_023897955.1 of Schistocerca gregaria. NCBI lineage: Eukaryota > Metazoa > Arthropoda > Insecta > Orthoptera > Acrididae > Schistocerca > Schistocerca gregaria. Next base: position 133,086,837 of record NC_064923.1, on the reverse strand, counting down.
CACGTTCACAAGATCTGATGTCCCCGGATTACGTTCTGTGGGGAAAGGTTGCTATCGTGATTAACCGACAACGCCTGACAACATGCGTCAGCGCATTGTCCATGCATGTGCGAACATTACGGAAGGCGAACTACTCGCTGTTGAGAGGAAATTCGTTACACGTATTGCCAAATGCATTGAGGTTGACGGACATCATTTTGAGCATTTATTGCATTAATGTGGTATTTACAGGTAATCACGCTGTAACAGCATGCGTTCTCAGAAATGATAAGTTCACAAAGCTACATGTATTACACTGGAACATCCGAAATAAAATGTTCAAACGTACCTACCTGTTACCAACTGTTGCTCTAAAATTGTGAGCCATATGTTTGTAACTATTACGGCGCCATCTATCACAAAGCGAAAAAAGTAGTCTTACTAAAACATTCAAATTTCTTTAAGTACTACACGAATATGTAATAAAAAATGGGGGTTCCTATTTTCAAAAACCCAGTTGATATCCGCTTGACCTATGGCAGCGCCATCTAGCTGGGCACTTATGCGCCATCTGGTTTCCCCCTTCAAGCTAGATGAGTTTCGCTCTTTGTAATTTTTTTTCGTTTGTCCCTTATTTCGTGAGATATTTGGCCCGGTCACGATCAATGGACCACCCTGTATATGTTATCTGTGTTACATTTCATTTGTATGTATCTACTTTGGTACTGCTTACACTAATTCACCGAAGGTTTCAAGATTTAAAACATGGCTGATGCTCCACATTTAACATACAGGATGGTCCATTGATAGTGACCGGCCCAAATATCTCACGAAATAAACATCAAACGAAAAATCTACAAAGAACGAAACTCGTCTAGCTTCAAGGGGGAAACCTAAGGTTTTAAAATCGTTCTTTCTCTGACCTGCTCCAATACCTCCCAATAAACTAGTTGGAAATGACGTCTTCGTCAAACTGTACACTTCACCCAAACACCACAGGCCCTTCACAACCGAAGCGAAAAAACGACAGAGATATGTGCGCCTAATGCATTGCGTTTGGTTGTCTCTGAAGTACGTGTTTATTCAAATCACATTATCCTTTCTCGTACACAAAGCATAACTGCCGGCTGTGGGAAAATCTAGGGCGGTCATTTACGGCGATTGATCACACTTCCTGTTTTCATTTTCCACATAAACATGAAGCAGCGTGTAAGTGGCCGCGTTTGTAGTCGTGGCTGCTAATGCACTCGTGTGCGGTGGCGCTCGAATCTGCGGTATGCTCTTCGAATCTCGGTGCTGGATGAAAATTTTGCCACCAATCATCAGCCGTCAAAGGAAAAGGACGTAGTGGCGTGAGATTACTTATCGCCACTTGTTACGCCAAAATTGGTGGTCATATTCCAAACTTCTCCGAAGTAGCAATGTTGAGGCGATCTGTCCATTGGATGCGAACGTTAAGCTCAGCAGCCCCGTTGGTAGTATCTGGGGTCGGGAGAAAAATTTATCTCAGAAGATCGGTTAAAGACGTTTTTGTAATGGAGATTATGAAGCTGATGGGATCTCGTATAACGTATCTACATCTCCAGCTCGCCTCACAAATCGCATCCTCCCGCGAGAAATTGCTCCTAGTGCGACTTCGCCGGAAGTCATGGACTGCACTATTACCAAAACAATGAGGACGAGAAATAAATCTGAGAGATGAAATTGATCGCCCACGGAATGCATGTCTACTCGAGCAGGCCAATTGGAGGATAGCATTATTGAAAAATCGAGTGCTCTACAAGTTCAGGGTCACAATCTGAGCCGGTACAAATGCCATGTTCTAGTCTTACCTTGATCCATGTCCAAGAAGTTTCTAAGCGTTTCACGAATGTCTCTGAAGATAATTGTCACATGTCTGATTCCAACCAATACACTCTCTCGTGAACAACATGCTCCACCCTCTACGGAGCTGTGCGTGGTGTCCTTAATGCTCGACAGGTTATGACGACTGTTTCTATTATTTCTGTGTAAACGTGCTGTAGTTTACCTGTTGACGTTGTTTTTCTCTGAGTGAGAGGGAACACCAATCAGCGGCAGTGGATAGAGAAGAGACACCATTTTTATAACCAATTTATCATATAAACGACTCCACAATGAGTTTTAGCATGATCTCCATTATTTTAGAAGGAAGCTTTTTTGTGGTTCTGAAGTAAAATACTAACAGGATGTCCATAATTAAAATTCCAGTCTCAAAACGCTGTAGAAAGAGAACCACTGCAAAGAATGACGTCAAATTTGAACAGAATATTATTGAAGCGAGGCGAAACGTCATGTAACAACAAAGTTTAGGTGCTGTAAGCGTCAGAACATGCACCCCAACAGACGTGGCTGTTCCTCAGTTTATGTCCGATACGCGCGACGTAACTGTCTCAATGAAGGCTCTTTTACAAGATCGATAACTGTGCGCCAGTAACCCTGCAGAAGTTTCGGGTACTCAGAGTTATGAAAAACAGCATTGATCCAGCGTCTGGTAAGGGTCTGGAGAAAATGATTACAAAATCCGAAAAGACAGTGTGGCAGAGGGAGGAAAGCAGTTGATCCAACGTCTGTCGACGATGTGGCCACAGCATTGCAGGAGGGGTCGAGTGGTGGTGTGCAAACATGCAGTGTGTGGGTAATTGCCCGAACGTTGATCATGCATGCGAAGACGGTGCATAAAACCCTACGAAACATCCTACGTAGCTGTTTATACAAAATCAGACATGTCTATGAGATAGTTCCTGCTGCCCCGTCAGCTGGACAAATGTTTGCTCGGGACTTTCTTACTTGCATGTAAATCTACATCTACATATATACTCTGCTATCCTCCAAGCGGTGTGTGGCGGAGGGCACCATTCGCGCCAAAGTCATATTCCCTCCCCTTTGTCCTACTCGCGGATCGCGCGAGGGAAAAACGACTGTCTGAACGCCTCAGTACGAGCTCTAATTTCCCTTATCTTTGAATGGTTTTCACTGCTCGATTTGAAAGTTGGTGGTAATAATAGATGCTCTACATCCTCGGTGAAGATCGGATTTCGGAATTTAGTGACCAGCTCCTTCAAACTTTCTACGAGATTTGTAACGCTCTCGCGATGGCTAAATGTACCAGTCTTGTCGCTCTTCTTTCGACCTTCTCAATCTCTTGAATCAGACGCAAATGATAAGGGTCCGATACAGACGAACAATACTCTAAAACTAGACGAACTAACGTATTGTAAGCTATTTCCTTGAAGAACCTCATCGCGTTAGGATTCTACCAATAAACCGCAATCTAGAATTTGCCTTACCCGTCACTTGTGTAATCTGATCATTCCATTTGAGATCACTTTGAATAGTCACACCCAGATACTTGACGGATGTTACCGCTTTCAAAGACTGGGCATTTATTTTGTACTCGTACATTAATGGGGATTTTAGCCAAGTTATACGCAGTAGGTTACACTTACTAATATTGAGAGATAACTGCCAGTCATTACACCACGCATTTATTTTCTGCAAATCCTCATTGATTTGTTCACAACTTTCGTGTGATAACACTTTTCCTGTAGACTACAGCATCGTCGGCAAACACTCTAATGCCGCTGTCAATACCATCAACCAGTTCGTTTATGTAAATCGTAAAAAGCAGCGGACCTATTACGCTGCCCCGCGGCAGCGGTCTCTGCTGAAGCCACCCGGTTCAGGACGACATACTGCTCCCTGTCTGTTAGAAACATGTCATCTGATAGACCGTAAGCGAGCACTTTTTGGAGCAAGCGACAGTGCGGAACTGAGTCGGACGCCTTTCGAAAGTCGAGGAATATGGCATCAACCTGGGAGACAATGAATTACCAGGGAACATTCTGTGGACAGACGAAGTCCATTTACATCTCCAAAGACATGTCAATACGTAGAACTGCAGAATATGGGCAACGGAAAATCCGCACACACATCAACCTATACCTCTTCATTCTGCAAAGGTAACTGTGGTTTTCGGGTTACCAGTACCGTTTATCGTCGGGCCGTATTTTTTCGAGATCAGTCCAGCGGGACCCGTTGCCTGTACGGTCACTGGTAAACGCTATGAGAGTCTTGCGCGTACCATCATCATCCCAAACCTGCAACAGCGTGGACGTGTTGTAGGGTCACTTTTACGCCAGATGCCGCTTCTCCGCACATTCCACAGCTGGTGAAGCGGCTGGTGCAGAGGTATTTCGGAAATGTTAGAGGTACCAGCTATCATTTCTTTATGGCCGGGCCATCCAGATCATCTGTTTTTAATCCGTGTGACTTCTGGCTGTAGAGTTAACTGAAAGATGTGTTCACTGCTCCAGTTAGGAACGTAGTTGAATTGAAGGGCCGGCCGCTGTGAACGAGTGGCTCTAGGCGCTTCAGTCTGGAACCGCGCTACTGCAACGATTGCAGGTTCGAATCCTGCCTCAGGCATGGATGTGTGTGATGTCTTAGGTTAGTTAGGTTTAAGTAGTTCTAAGTCTCGGGGACTGATGACCTCAGATGTTACGTCCCGTAGTGCTTAGAGCTATTTGGACCATTTTTGAACTGAAGGCATGCGTTACGCAACGCATTCTAAACGTGGCCATCGAGACACACCGATCTGTTGTGAAACATACTGTTTCTCTGTTTCAACTTGTGGCAGAAACGGTGGACAGCATATAGACTGTGGCTTGCACCAATCTCAAGACAACTAGAAACCGGTGTAACTTTGATTTTCATGGGTTTTTGGCCCCAGGACAATTAAAAAGCCATATAATTTGGATTTTTAAATGGTTTTTGGACTCAGGAAAATTAAAAATTTCCATACGATGTAGTACGACTTTACCTTACCTGACTAAAAGTTCCATAACTGTTGACTGACGAACCTGTGCAGTCGTGCACATTTAATAGGACGGATGGTGTAATGTGCATTTCAAACAATAGTCTTATGCGGTCCCGCAAACTGAACTTGGTGTAATGTGCAACTCGAACCATTGCTTTCGTGTTGAGATTCATCTGTCATTTGTAGGCGACCCCGTTTACGTTAAGACGCTTCGTAAAATTTTCGTTAATTTTTGTATTGCTCAGTGAGGTTTCCCCCTGAATCAATAATATAGTGTTCAAATTTGACGTCATTCTCAGCAGTGGTTGTCTTTCTACAGCGTTTTGAAACCGGAACCTTAATTATGGACACCCTCCATATGAAAAGTTTCTTATTTATGCATTTACATTTCTACAGCTACGCTCCGAAAACCACCTTACGGTGTGCGGTGGGGAATCTCTTATGAACCACTCTCACTTCCTGCTTTTCTCTTTGAGTTGCGAATAGTTTGCAGGGAAAAGTGTTGCTCGAATCTCTCTAAATTTACCTTCAGGGGCTTTTTGCAAGACATACGTACAAGGAAGCAATATATTGGTTGACTTGTCTAAGAACGTACGCTTTCGGAACTTTAACAGTAGAGCACAGATTGATGCAGAACGCCTCTCTGCCACATAAGTTGGCTGCGCATCTCCGTAATGCTACCGGATTTGCTAAATGAAACTGTATAACAATATGCACCGCTCTCCTTTCGATCTTCTCTGTAACTTCTGTCAAGCTTATCTGGTACGGAATCTACATCTACATCTACATCACTACTCTGCAATTCACATTTAAGTGCTTGGCAGAGGGTAATGACTTCCATCCCAACTCGCGTATCATATCTGCCGCACTCTCTCCCCTATTATGTGATAATACAAAACGAGCTGCACTTTTTTGCACCCTTTCGATGTCCTCCGACAATCCCACCTGGTAAGGATCCCACACCGCACAGCAATATTCTAACAGAATGTAGTGTAAGCTGTCTCTTTAGTGGACTTGTTGCATCTTCTAAGTGTCCTCCCAATGAAACCCAACCTTTGGCTCACCTTCCCCGCAATATTATCTATGTGGTCTTTCCAACTGAAGTTGTTCGTAATTTTAACACCCAGGTACTTAGTTGAATTGACAGCCTTGAGAATTGTACTATTTATCGAGTAATCGAATTCCAACGGATTTCTTTTGGAACTCATGTGGATCACCTCACACTTTTCGTTATTTAGCGTCAACTGCCACCTGCCACACCATACAGCAATCTTTTCGGAGTCTGGGGGTTCGGCTGTTAAGTATAACCTCCACACATACCAATTCCCACGGAGTATCTACTTCGACTTCACTAATAGATAAACCACTGCTAACAGACACAAACACTCCACCACCAATTCTGCCTAATCTATCTTTCCTGAACAACGTCTGAGACTTCGTAAAAATTTCTGCAGAACTTATTTCAGGCCTTAGCCAGATTTCTATACCTATAACGATTTCAGCTTCTGTGCTTTCTATTAGCGCTTGAAGCTCAGGGACCTTCCCAGCACAACAACAACAATTTACAACTAAAATTCCGACTGTTCCTTGATCCAAGCACGTCCAGACTGACGAGCAATATTTAAGTATTGACGAAAGAGTGATTTATAAGCTACCTGCTTTGTGGGTGGAACATACTTCCCGAGAGTACTCACAACGAATCTCAGTCTTGAATGCCCCTTGTGTGCCGTTAGTTTTACGTGGTCGCTCCACCTTAATCCGCTTCGTAAGCATACTCCTGGACACTTTATGGATGTTACGGCTTCCAGTGGTTGTTCTGTAGTCGTGTAGTCATATAGTAATGGGTCTTTCCATTTATTTATGCGCAAAATACTATGTTGAGGGTCAACTATCATTCTTTGGAACAAGCGTTATTCTCTGATGTCTGCGTGCTTAGCGCTACAATTTTCCAGCTTCGCGTCTTCTCTGTAACTTCGCAAGCCAATTCTTCCTGCGCATCTCCACTTCATTTTCTTTACAGCTCTAATAACTCTGCCACTCCATGTGGCTTCCTGATCCATTAATTTGCTTTTTTGTTACACTTACTTATTCCGTTGTATCCATTCCCTCTGCGCACCCCACATACTTCGTCAGTTTTCGAAGTGAAAGGTCGTATATCAGTTCCATAAGTCAAAATCGTGAACGGCCCAGTTACACTAGCATTTTTATTCCCCCCAAAAGTAGACAAACAGTCACAGCTTGCTGGAAATCGCTCTCCTCCCTTCATGCAACTCAAAAATTTGGAAAAATATTTCCAACCCATGTTAAACAAAAATTCGCCCAAACACTAGTCTTGCCTAATCTTTACTACTGTGATGTAGTTCAACACGGCACAAATAGTGAAAATTCTAGATGCCTCGAGCTAGTGATGAATGCCTGCGTTAGATACATGTGCAATAGTCGGTTGTATGATCATATCAGTCCTTCATACTCACAGCTATGTTGGATACGCCCACATAAGGCACGCGATCTCTACACGATGTGCTTACTTCATCGATTCCTTAGCCACTGGTGCCCCAATACTTATCTTCTCACATTAAACACCTATCATCATTCCACAATCGCAATACCGGATCGGATACGTCTAGCATCTTGGCTGTACCTTTACATAACACAAAATCTTTCTCCGTGTCATTCTCCATCTCAGCCATACGACTATGGAACGCGCTCCCCTGTGATCTGCGTCTTATCCAGAACTACTAAACATTCAAGAGAGAACTCAAAACTTACATATTATGGACGGTATAGGCACCATTGTTGTACCCCTCTCATCTCTTTCTTTCTCCTCTCCATCACAGCTTCGAATTTTACTATTCTATTTCTCTCCCTCTAAGCTATCTACCTCTTATACACTCCTGGAAATTGAAATAAGAACACCGTGAATTCATTGTCCCAGGAAGGGGAAACTTTATTGACACATTCCTGGGGTCAGATACATCACATGATCACACTGACAGAACCGCAGGCACATAGACACAGGCAACAGTGCATGCACAATGTCGGCACTAGTACAGTGTATATCCACCTTTCGCAGCAATGCAGGCTGCTATTCTCCCATGGAGACGATCGTAGAGATGCTGGATGTAATCCTGTGGAACGGCTTGCCATGCCATTTCCACCTGGCGCCTCAGTTGGACCAGCGTTCGTGCTGGACGTGCAGACCGCGTGAGACGACGCTTCATCCAGTCCCAAACATGCTCAATGGGGGACAGATCCGGAGATCTAGCTGGCCAGGGTAGTTGACTTACACCTTCTAGAGCACGTTGGGTGGCACGGGATACACGCGGACGTGCATTGTCCTGTGGGAACAGCAAGTTCCCTTTCCGGTCTAGGAATGGTAGAACGATGGGTTCGATGACGGTTTGGATGTACCGTGCACTATTCAGTGTCCCCTCGACGATCACCAGAGGTGTACGGCCAGTGTAGGAGATCGCTCCCCACACCATGATGCCGGGTGTTGGCCCTGTGTGCCTCGGTCGTATGCAGTCCTGATTGTGGCGCTCACCTGCACGGCGCCAAACACGCATACGACCATCATTGGCACCAAGGCAGAAGCGACTCTCATCGCTGAAGACGACACGTCTCCATTCGTCCCTCCATTCACGCCTATCGCGACACCACTGGAGGCGGGCTGCACGATGTTGGGGCGTGAGCGGAAGACGGCCTAACGGTGTGCGGGACCGCAGCCCAGCTTCATGGAGACGGTTGCGAATGGTCCTCGCCGATACCCCAGGAGCAACAGTGTCCCTAATTTGCTGGGAAGTGGCGGTGCGGTCCCCTACGGCACTGCGTAGGATCCTACGGTCTTGGCGTGCATCCGTGCGGGCGCTGCGGTCCGGTCCCAGGTCGACGGCACGTGCACCTTCCGCCGACCACTGGCGACAACATCGATGTACTGTGGAGACCTCACGCCTCACGTGTTGAGCAATTCGGCGGTACGTCCACCCGGCCTCCCGCATGCCCACTATACGCCCTCGCTCAAAGTCCATCTACTGCACATACGGTTCACGTCCACGCTGTCGCGGCATGCTACCAGTATTAAAGACTACGATGGAGCTGCGTATGCCACGGCAAACTGGCTGACACTGACGGCGGCGGTGCACAAATGCTGCGCAGCTAGCGCCATTCGACGGCCAACAGCGCGGTTCCTGGTGTGTCCGCTGTGCGGTGCGTGTGATCATTGCTTGTACAGCCCTCTCGCAGTGTCCGGAGCAAGTATGGTGGGTCTGACACACCGGTGTCAATGTGTTCTTTTTTCCATTTCCAGGAGTGTATATCTCTTTTACCCCATTCTATCGTCTTATGTCTCTGCTCGATGAGAATAACTCACAAGCTGCAATAACATAACGAGAAAATTCCCAACTAACAATAGGACTGACATTCACAAAAAAGTATGTTTACTTTCATGTACATAGTCATTACTATTATTGTTATTATTATTATTGTCATTATTATTCTTGATTGTTATTATTATTTTTATTGTTATAGTTATCATTGTACTACTGTTATAATCTCTATTTTTTCTTTAACATCAATACTGCATAATACGTTATATGTCCTTAATGTTCTGTAGAAACTGTAACTCGTTCAATCTGAGTATGCCAGGTAAAATAAATGCATAAATAAAAAAATAAATAAAATGCTCGCTGAGTTATGGAATAAGGCCTATGATTGGGAGGGGGAAGTTGGGAGGTAATCAATTTATTCAGCGTTTTTTTGGAAAATCTGTTACATGTCAAAAACGTCTGAGTCGCGCCTCTGATATCAATGAAGTCGCACCAATACCCAAAAAAGGAAAGCAGGAGTAATCGACTGAGTCACAGGCCCATATCACTAACGTCGATTTGCAGTACGGTTTTGGAACGTATACTGTGTTCGAATATTATGAATTGCCTCGAAGAAACGATTTATTGACACATAAGCACGGATTCAGAAATCATCGTACTTGTCAAACACAACTAGCTCTTTATACGCATGAAGTAATGAATAATATCGACAGGGTATGTCAGATTGACTCTATATTTTGAGATTTTCAGAAGGCTTTCGACACCGTTCCTCACAAGCGCCTTCTAACCAGACTGCTTGCCTATAGAATATTGCCTCAGTTGTGCTACTGGATTCGTGTTTTCCTGTCAGAAAAGTCACATTTCGTAGTAATAGACGGAAAGTGATCGAGTAAAATAGAGGTAATATCCGGCGCTCCCCAAGGAAGTGTTATAGCCCCTGTATTGTTCCTGATCTATATTAACGACATAGGAGGGAATCTGAATAGGCCTATGAGATTGTTTGCAGATTACGCTGTCATTTACCGTCTTGTAAAGTCATCAGATGACCAAAAGGAATTGTAAAATTATTTAGATAAGATATCTGTATGGTGCGAAAAGTGGCAATTGACGCTGAATAAAGAAAAGTGTGAAGTTATTCACGTGAGCATTAAAAGAAATCCGCTAAATTTTGATTACGCGATAAGTCACACAAATCTTAAGGTTGTAAAATCAACTAAATATTGAGGGATTACAATTACAAATAACCTAAATTGGAACGATTGCATAAATAATGTTGTGGTTAGAGAAAACCAAAGACTGCGATTCATTGGCAGAACACTTAGAAGGTGAAACAGGTCTACTAAAGAGACTGCTTACACCACGCTTGTCCGCCCTATTCTGGATTATTGCTGTGCGGCGTGACATCCACATCAGGTGAGGCTGACGGATGACATCGAAAAAGTTCAAAGCAGGGCGGCTCGTTTTGTACTATCGCGAAATATGGAAGACAGTGCCACAGACATGATACGTGAATCGGAATGGCAATCATTGACACAAAGTTGTTTTTCGTTGCGACGGACTGTTATCGTGAAATTTCAATCACCAGTTTTCTCCTCCGATTGCGAAAACATTCTGTTGGCACCCACTACTAGGTAGAATTAATAATAATGACAAAATAAGAGAAATCAGGGCTCGCACAGAAAAATTAAGTGCTAGATTTCCAGCGCGCCGTTCGAGAGTGGAGCGGTAGAGAGACAGCTTGAAGGTGGTTCATTGAACCATCTGCCAGGCAATTTATTGTGAATACCAGAGTAATCTCGTAGATTTGGATATAGATACCCCTTTCCGCAGGGAAGGGACAGAATCTGGACTCAGGGTGCGTGAGCGGGGGAACCGAGGAGTCTACACATGCTGTTGCCGAATCATGCCAAGATTTGTACACGCCAGTCTAAGTTCTGTGCTGATTCCTGACCGACGTATTATTGTATGTGCATTAGACCAGGATTATTGCTATTGATACTGAACGATTTCATTTAAGAGTCGCCCGCATCTCGTGGCCGTACGGTAGCGTTCTCGCTTCCCACGCCCGGGTTCCCGGGTTCGATTCCCGGCGGGATCAGGGATTTTCTCTGCCTCGTGATGGCTGGGTGTTGTGTGATGTCCTTAGGTTAGTTAGGTTTAAGTAGTTCTGAGTTATAGAGGACTGATGACCATAGATGTTATGTCCCATAGTGCTCAGAGCCATTTAAGAGTCAGTGAGCCATCAGATATTACGAGATGCAGTGACTAAATATTTTTGAAGAATATATGCAGACTTTATTGTTCAGCGTGCATCGTTTCCTTGCTACACAGTGAGAAGGTATGGGGGAGTGGCAGTTTGATGGTACACTTTCAATTAGTTACAGGTGTGAACTTTTTAAATTAGTAACCAGCTAAGTATTTAATGCAATTTCTGTTAACTCATCTCCTTCTCTCCGTCCATAGCCTCCTCCCTCCACTTTGTCCTCTCCTTCACCCCACTCTCTTTCTTCCTCTGCTCCTGCCCCTGTCTCTGGCCATATGCATCTGCCCCCTCTGTCTATCTGCTCTTTACCCTTTTGTTCATCCCCTCGTTCCCCATCTGATTCTATCTCCTCAAGGCCCCCTATCTCCTCACCCTTCATCTCGTCGTCCTGTCTCTGTCTATCCACTCTTCCCCCTCTCTATATCCATCTCCTCCTCCTCATTATCTGTTCCTCTCCTTCTCCACTCTCTCTCTCTCTCTCTCTCTCTCTCTCTCTCTCTCTCTCTCTCTCTCTCTCTCTCTCTCTGTGTGTGTGTGTGTGTGTGTGTGTGTGTGTGTGTGTGTGTGTGCGTGCTTCCCCTCTTCCTTTTCTCTGTTTATTTCTTCATCCCCATCTCTCTGCCCATCTCGTCCTCCAAACACTTTCTGTCCATCCCCTCCTCCCCCCCAGTCTCTGTGTATCTCCTCTTTCCTTCCTCTGTCCATCTCCTCACCCTACCTCCTTCTGTCCATCTACTCTCGTACTCTGTCCATTTCCCCCTCCCCTTCACTGGGCCCAGTTCCTCCTCGGGTGTCCATGCCCTCCTTCCCTCTCTCTGCTTGTCTCTTCCTCCCCCTTCTCTCCCCTCATTATCACTCCCACCCCAATAGGAATTTGATGTTTCTTATCCCATAGAATTTCTTTCCAGCTCTACCTAAGCGACAGGCCTGAAAATATAAACACTGCAACCGCTCAGATGAATGATGAACTGTATTCAGTAGTGACACGGGCCAAAAACCTGGGGCTTAAACTAAATGCAAAAAGACACAAGTAATCTTAATAGCTGCCTTCTATTCTGCTCGACGGTATTCCAATACTATATCAGAAAACAGTTAAGTACTTGGGTGTAACTTTGCATGAGCATCTCAACTGGGCGGAGAATAGAGTCGCAGCGTGCCGGAAGACGTCCGCTTGTCTCTATGCTCTCAAAAAGTTTCGGAACGTATTTACACAGGACTTGAAACGCCAGCTCGTGCAAGCACTCGTTCTACCTAACCTCCACTATTGTGATGTAATTCAACAAGGCATGAGTAGTGAAAACAACCGACGGCTAGAACTAACTATGAATGCCTGTGTGCGTTACACCTCCAACATTCGCCGATATGATCATGTTAGTGCTTCATACTCCCTGCTAGGGTGTCTGCGGCCGGACAAATTGCGTGACTGCCATACTGTATGTCTACTACACCGACTCCTCGTCGCGCAAGCACCTCAGTATCTTAATTCAGAGATTTAACACCTTTCATGCCATCATAATCGAAACACGAGGTCATTCTTATTTGATATCCTAACTGAGTCCACTCACAAAACAAAAACTTTTGCAAACTCCTCCTCAGTTGCCGCTGTCCGCCTCTGAAACAAACTGCCCCTTACCTTGCGCAAAATTCAATCACCTGCTGTTTTTAAGAAGAAGTTGAAGCATTTCCTACTATCATCCTCATAACGTTCTCCACAAAATTAATGTACAAGGCCAATCCTCACCTCTGTCAAATAGCAAAGCTAGTGTCTCCTATCTTGCTCCTGAGATGCCTTCCTCTTCGTCTATCTCTATTAACCACGCAATCTTCTTTTCCTTTATATTTCCTTACTTATGTTACATCATGTCTATATTCTTCTCCTCTCTTCACCGTCAGTCTCCCTCATACTACCTGCAGCTAGCACTCCTACCTATAATCTGTCTCTTTCATAAAGTCTAATTATAACAGTAATTATCATCTACGAATATAAACTCTATATGTATGTACTTTTCCAAGTGTGCCTTTGTAATTGTTTATTTCACTTTTCGTACTAGATGCAGTATAACATGCCTACTGAAACATGCAGGGTGTTTCAAAAATGACCGGTATATTTGAAACGGTAATAAAAACTAAACGAGCAGCGATAAAAATACACCGTTTGTTACAATATGCTTGGGACAACAGTACATTTTCAGGCAGACAAACTTTCGAAATTACAGTAGTTACAATTCTCAAGAACAGATGGCGCTGCGGTCTGGGAAACTCTATAGTACGATATTTTACACATATCCACCATGCGTAGCAATAATATGGCGTAGTCTCTGAATGAAATTACCCGAAACCTTTGACAACGTGTCTGGCGGAATGGCTTCACATGCAGATGAGATGTACTGCTTCAGCTGTTCAATTGTCTCTGGATTCTGGCGGTACACCTGGTCTTTCAAGTGTCCCCGCAGAAAGAAGTCACAGGGATTCATGTCTGGCGAATAGGGAGGCCAATCCACGCCGCCTCCTGTATGTTTCGGATAGCCCAAAGCAATCACACGATCATCGAAATATTCATGCAGGAAATTAAAGACGTCGGCCGTGCGATGTGGCAGGGCACCATCTTGCATAAACCACGAGGTGTTCGCAGTGTCGTCTAAGGCAGTTTGTACCGCCACAAATTCACGAAGAATGTCCAGATAGCGTGATGCAGTAATCGTTTCGGATCTGAAAAATGGGCCAATGATTCCTTTCGAAGAAATGGCGGCCCAGACCAGTACTTTTTGAGGATGCAGGGACGATGGGACTGCAACATGGGGCTTTTCGGTTCCCCATATGCGCCAGTTCTGTTTATTGACGAAGCCGTCCAGGTAAAAATAAGCTTCGTCAGTAAACCAAATGCTGCCCACATGCATATCGCCGTCATCAATCCTGTGCACTATATCGTTAGCGAATGTCTCTCGTGCAGCAATGGTAGCGGCGCTGAGGGGTTGCCGCGTTTGAATTTTGTATGGATAGAGGTGTAAACTCTGGCGCATGAGACGATACGTGGACGTTGGCGTCATTTTGACCGCAGGTGCAACACGGCGAACGGAAACCAGAGGCCGCTGTTGGATCACCTGCTGCACTAGCTGTGCGTTGCCCTCTGTGGTTGCCGTACGCAGTCGCCCTACCTTTCCAGCACGTTCATCCGTCACGTTCCCAGTCCGTTGAAATTTTTCAAACAGATCCTTTATTGTATCGCTTTTCGGTCCTTTGGTTTCATTAAACCTCTGTTGAAAACTTCGTCTTGTTGCAACAACACTGTGTTCTAGGCGGTGGAATTCCAACACCAGAAAAATCCTCTGTTCTATGAAATAAACCATGTTGTCCACAGCACACTTGCACGTTGTGAACAGCACACGCTTACAGCAGAAAGACGACGTACAGAATGGCGCACCCACAGACTGCGTTGTCATCTATATCTTTCACATCACTTGCAGCGCCATCTGTTGTTGAAAATTGTAACTACTGTAATTTTGAAAGTTTGTCCGCCTGAAAACATACTGTTGTCCCAAGCATATTGCAACAAACGGTGTATTTCTATCGCTGCTCGTTTAGTTTTTATTGCCGTTTCAAATATACCGGTCATTTTTGAAACACCCTGTATCATCTACGAACATAAACTCTATATGTATGTATTTTTCCAAGTGTGCCTTTGTAAGTGTTTATTTCACTTGTCGTACTAGATGCAGTTTAACATGCCTACTCAAATATATGAATGTAAAATAAGTAGAATGCGTAGTTAGATGTGACAGAGGGCCTGATGGCCCTAATCTTGCCAGGTTAAATAAATAGTAAATAAAAAATAAAAATAAATAAATAAAATGTGTATCAAGTTTTACTGAAATCAGTTCAGAAGCTTAGGTGAAAAATTTTACCTGCGGCTTTGCCGGAGTACGCTCATGTCACATATATTTCTCATATGTATATCATCTTTCACACAAATTTCTACACATCTTTCACATGTATCTGGAGCGAATTTCGTCTTCAGTTTGGTTTCCACACAGCTCAATCTCTATGACAGCATATCTCCTGAATGACGTGTCACAACGATATATATTTCAAATACATTCAGTGGTATGTTTAGATACTGTTTGCCAAAATTAGTTGCGAATAGACGTCAAGCACTGGCGTAACAAATCAAAACGTCATGCATGCTGCGGCAGTTTTTCACGCATCTCAGTGTTTACATCATCATATCTCCTAAACTATGTGTCGTGCAATGATATAATTTTGTAGGTACATTCAGCGGCATATGAAGCCACTGTCTGCTAAATTGGCTGTGAATAGAATTAGTAACAGAGCAGTAATAAATTAAAAGTCATGATGATGTTGTATTTTTCACGCATCTCGGTTTTGAGGACACAATATTTCCTGAAATATGTGTCGTTCAATGATATAACTTTTCAGGTAAATTCAGTGGCATATTTGAATACTATCTGCAGAATGTGTCATGAATACAGTCAGCAATAAAGAACTAATCATTTAAAACGCCATGGCTGATGCAGCAGTTTCATAGCATCTACAGTGAATATTTTGTATGCGATAGACTTTTTTCCTTGGATCATTTTGTGGGGGTTATCAGCAAGTAAAAGTTTCGTGAAGGTTTGAAATTATGTGTAAAGTTTGTTGAATCTCTCCAAGTGATCTCTTTCTCAAATACTGGTTGACTTCAGTCTGCGAATGCATGCCGCTTTGATATGTACATAATGTTACCCACAGAATGATCTTCTCCAGACAATAAGTTATATGTCTACTAAGTTTGGTTGAAATAGGCGTAATGGTTTTGGAGGAGATATGGAACATACATACATGAAGAAATTCATCCATTTTTATAATACGTCTGGTTTTCTACATGAAACTGAGAGTGCTGTTTGTTTCTTCAATCTGCTGGATTACTCCTTCGAACTGTTTCACTGCCGGAGCAGCGGGACTAAACTGTCGTAGAAAGTTGCACCTTATAAAAACAGCGAGTACAAGTGCTTTAGGAGCCCCCAATGTGACGTTTGTACTGAAACTATTGAAATGTCAGGAGGGTTTTCTTCTGGACCACTGATAAGCTGGTTCATCCGGACAAAACAGCTTTTAAACTTTCTTACAGTATGTTTAGGAACTGAAGGTTGGAGAAAGTTTGGCTATGGCGACACAAATGCACTGTCCGCATCTCGTGGTAGTGCGGTAGCGTTCTAGCTTCCCACGCCCAGGTTCCCCGGTTCGATTCCCGGTGGGGTCAGGGATTTTCTCTACCTCGTGATGGCTGGGTGTTGTGTGATGTCCTTAGGTTAGTTAGATTTAAGTAGTTCTAAGTTCTAGGGGACTGATGACCATAGATATTAAGTCCCATAGTGCTCAGAGCCATTTGAACCACAAATGCACTTCCTTCACACTGACCTCTACATAAACCACGCCCACTTCCTGTCGTCAGGACACGCCCCACTCCCCTCACTTACCTATCCAGCCAATTACAGTATACTAACAAATGAACGTAGAAATAAAAAATGCGAGATGGTAGAGCCTTCGTTATTGCGCAGGCAACACCCGCATTGCCCCCTCGCCTTCTTTTTCTCCAGCCAGTCTCGGCATAGTACCACGAGGGCGTGCTGAATAGTAATGCCTCTGAATTTTTTATGTGAAAACTCTCAAACCTTTGGAAAACTAACTTTACAAACATTTTAGATCTTTAACAATTACATGAAATGTATTTGCAGTTGCGAATATGAACAAACATCAAGTGTGTAAGGAAACGATGATAATGAAAATCTTTGCCAGACCAGGACTCGAACCTGCATTTCTCAGCTGTGTGGCTATGCGGGCACGAGTCACAGACAGTCTCAGACTTCCACATGTCGTCATTCTGCGTCACCTCCTCTATTCGTACTCACATCATGTTCCCGTGCAGAGGAGTACATTTTAATTGAAATTCGCGACCTGGTATCGGCTGATAAATAATGGTGCTAACTTCCTTCGGACATGCATGCATATACGAAACGAACGGTACATCGTTATTCACACAGGCACTACAACATCGTATTTATCCTTTACGCCTACATATTTATCTCTCAACATAAGTCACCCTGACCCGCCAGGATAGCCGAGAGCGCTAACGCGCTGCTTCCCGGACTCGGGTTGGCGCCCCGGCCCCAGATGGAATCGGCCCGGCGGATTAACGACGACGGCCGTTGTGCCTGCCAGCCTGGATATGGTTTTTAGGCGGTTTTCCACATCCTACTAGGTGAATACCGGGCTGGCCCCCACGTCCCACCTCAGTTACACGTCTCACAGACATTTGAAACACTTTCACATTATTTGACAATTTACACTAGACTCACACAGCTGGGATACACTAATTGCGCCTGGGGGTTACGGGTGGCGGCAGAGGGGGCATCTGGCCACCCCTTGCAATTAACATGCCAAATCCGGTTAACCGTGGCCGACCTTGCGTCACTGCAGGACAAGGCGCAAGGGATAGAATAGATAGAATAAATCACCCTGGTGGCGAAGACATTTCTCCTATCGAGAGACCAGTTTGTCGATAGCATCACTGTAGAGTGTTTGAGTTTGTTGATGGAGCAACAACCTGATCTCTGCTTGCACCACTTCACCACTATCAAAGTGAGGCCCACGAAGGTGTTGCTTATGTTCAGAAAACAGATCAAAATCGGATGAGGTCAAGGCAGGACTCTATGGAGGATGGTTGATGACAGGCGTAGTATTGGCGCAGATGTCACAGCGCTTGTGCATGGTCTAGAATTGTCAAGCTGAAAGAGAGTGTGTGGCATGTGTGGACAAACTATTCATGTTTTCATTTTTGTGAGGGATTACAGCATGCCGTTTCTCACACACCGGCATAGTACATTACGCATCACCATGTTACACACTACAGTTCGGAGCTGTCTAGCAACAGAGGGTTGCGACTTGGGTCTGAAAAGCGGGAAAGTCGACCGAGTGATATGCATTACATGTGATACCTCAATGAACAGAGTACAAAAATTCGGAGGCATTACTTTTCTGGACACCCTCATATTACTACACATAAGAATGATGAGTTTATGTATACTGTCAAAGATATTTGTCCTCGAATTACGTGAATGTACCACCGCCCTCTCCTGTTCTCCAGCCGGAACCTTGTATTTTAGCCACAATTAAAAGGAAAGAACCAACTACAATGTAGCCCACTGTGGGGGCTATGCTCGAAAGTATCCAAACGATGTGAATCATTAATTAAATGATACATCACACACTTAAAACATATCTGAGTTGCGTAAACAGCAGCTGTAGTATAAGTAAAGCTAGAATTAACTTTATTAGTTCATGGTCAGTATTATTTACTCACATTGTTTCTATAGAGGCTCAAATCATTTAAATATTATTTGTCATACTAAAATTGCTACTTCTTAGCTAACTATGATGTAAAGTAAGTACGGCATGTGTGGAATCTGCTCTGATGTAAGAGAATGTCCGATGGGCCTAATCAGATCAGGTTAAACAAATTAAACAAATAAATCAAATGATGAAAATGTTCTCAAATATGTTATCATTACAAACTCCAAAAAATCGTTTATGGCCAGGCTTCGCAGTTTCATTGCCAAATTTCGTTGAAAGCTATCTTCTACTGAATATTAGAAAAAGTATAAAACATACTCTCCATAAATAGTTAAAACCGACGTTTTCATATGCAGTGTAATTAACAAATTAATAATAAGTAATAGTTGAAGATGAGTTTTACTTTAAACATTTTTTCGCAATACTGCAAGACCATGAAATAAAATAAACTACTGATTTAAGCTCATGTTCCTTGTCCTCATCAATAGATAGCTGCACTGGTGAAATGTCCAAATTTTCATCTGAGTATCACACTTGTTTTAAGATGACAGAGCATCGAATTAATTATTCTCCATATCCATTGTCTTGTCAAGTGTCACGATGTTCTTTCCAAAATTGCGTGTACATGAAAAAAAGAGAAATGTTCATCTCAAGTATTGCAATGTTATTCTCCACGTATACACATATCCATCAAATTAATGCCTGAAAGTAAGTAAGCCAATGCTATTTGCATGAATACTTACTAATGACATGACATACTATCAGTTGACACCACAGGAGGGGCCTAAATGTAGATGTCATAAAACTAATCTGGGCTAGCTTATAACTACAGAGGAAATATGTTAGCTAAAATGCTACGCTAAGCTGGCACACACGCACAAACAAACAGGCAGTCTGATTTAGTGGGAGAATATAATTAATTAGGCCTACTTTCGATGTAAGTCGCAATACACTCAGCTAAGCTGATTACATGCCACATTACAGGAAGGACAAAGATGATGCATAGTGTTACATTAGAAAAATGTAATAGATGACAGTGATCGTAAATTGTTTTTATTATAAAAGACTGAAGCCTACTAGTGGTTGTGTACAATAAAAACCTTTATACGACGCTTGCAATACTTACCAATTGTCAATCCAAGGCTGTTTATACTTTTATAGGATCTATTCCCAATAACGAATTATGAAATAATAGCGATCGTATATCAAAAAATATGTGATGTGAAAAAATACGCATAACGTAGCCAAACCTAGCCAAATGATAAACAAATTCAGCAAACGCAATATTATGAAAGAAAGGAGAAAGTGCTTTGAAGTTTTTTTGAGATGTAGCCATTAATCTGCATATTTTTTCTATAATACACCATGAGAATACCTCATACGTTTGAACACACTTCACAACCAATGACAATGACGGAATTGAAACATTTCCAAAGAAGATGTTGCACCAATACAGAGTCGATATCTCGAAAATAAATCCCTTCATAACATTATTTATCATTTAACGAGAACTCTCTCTCTCTCTCTCTCTCTCTCTCTCTCTCTCTCTCTCAAACACACACACACACACACACACACACACACACACACACACAAGATTGCTTATCAAAATATGAAAGCATAATTACAGACCGATACAAAAATTCGAGCAAAATAAAATGGTATTATTCCTCGAAACATGTAAGATTTCACGCACTTTCCATGAACAAAAGACTTCAATTTAAAACTCTCACATCCAATTTGGCTGTATTACTTATAAAACATATATAGTTTGCATGCTTATTGTAACATGCAAGTATAAATGCAGATCTAAACGAAAATTCAAAACACATTTATATTATTTGTGGAAATATGTAAGCTGTCATACACTTCGCAAGCTCTATGGACCATCAAATTAAATATTTTCCGCCTTAACTGTCTGCATTATTTATTAAAATACACACAGATCGATTATTGGCACTACTTAAATAAATTGTGCGATGCATTAGTTTCTTCTAAGTACGTAAAAACTGTTTGGAACAATGCACACATTAGAACTACTGCAAATCAATCTGACACACAGTAGAAAATTCACCAAGAATTATCAATGCTCTTTCACTTTTAAAAGTCATCTCTAAATCGAATGTGTGGTATTTCTACAACATTTTGCAAGTATAATAGACCATTAAATTAAATATTTCAGCACCAAAATTGTTTGTATAACTTATTAAAATACACTAAGTTCGCTTAATGACAGCATCAAATGCGTCTAAAACACTGCTGCATATTTAGCTTGGAATTGAAAGTACAACAAGAAGTAGCAGAATAAACAATGACCACATCATAAAAAGCAGCACCACACATCTTGGAAAACATTTAGCTTAGCAATATGATGATGTTTTTACGGTGCATGCAGCTTGCAAAATGTGCAGCATCTTAGCTCTTTCGGGAGATAACATAATTTTATTTCTCTCGAGTCTTTTTAGATGCCCGCAATTACACTTGCTTATTTCAATGAGCCGTACGTGTGTATGTATGAGAGGGAGGGGCAGGGGTGCGAGAACAGAGAGTTCATACGTAATAAATAGTAAATAATTTCATCAAAGGATTTATTTTGAGATATCGACTTTGAGCTGTTTCACCTGCATCGTTGTCCTTTATTCTGATAATATGTGCGTAAAGATAGGAGACGTTTTCGTGATGTATTACGCAAAAATATTCACTTTAAGGCTACATCGCAAACATATTCTTCCTTCCTTCCTAATGTGGTGTTTGCTCAGTTTATTTGTCTTTTGGCTATGTTTGGCTGTGATAAATGAGTGTTTTCACATCATGCATTTTTCATTACATTATTTTATAATTGATTGTAGAAAATACAGTCTATAAACGTTTAGACTGCCTTTGCTTAGTAACTGTTAAATGTTGCAACCTTCATCAAAAGTTGTTATTGTACACAGCCTCTAGAAGGCTTGAGTCATTTGTAATAAAAGCAGTAACCTACAATCACTACCAATGATTGTATTTTCCTAGTATATATATATGTTCCACCTAAAATGATGCTTGAAAACTATTTAGACTTGGAAATATTTAATTTGAGAGTGTATTATGATTAACATCAAGAATAGACGTAATTAATGACATTCTGCCGGTAAATTAGACTGCCTGTTTGTTTGTGTGCTTGCCAGCTTAGTATAGTAATTTAGCTAACATATCTTTCCTCCAGTTATATGCCAAATCAGATTAGTTTCATAACATCCATCACTTCGGCCTCTCCTTTAATGTCCATTGTTGGTTGTCATGTTCTTGTGAGTATTCAGGCGTAGAAATAGCATTGGCGTACTTACTTTAGCGTTGACAATCGTATTTCAGTCACCAGTTTGACGAATACGTGAATATGTGAAAAATAACTTTGCAATACCGGACTCTTTTGCGTGCAAACGTATTCTTGGAGAAATTTTCGACTTGGAAAGAACATTGTGACATTCGATAAACATCACAGACCTGGAAAATAATTAGTTTGAGGCTCTTAAACCAAGTGTGGTACTCAGATCGGCCACTGAACATTTGACCAATGCAGCCATCTGTTGACAAGCAACAGGTGCTCAAATAAGCAATTGGTTTTATTTCACATATCTGAAGTTTTGCAGAATAGTATTCACAGTAAGGCACATGTCCCACTACTACTTACTAGTAATTTGTTAATCATATTGCATAAGCAAATTTTGGTTTTTAACTATTTATGGAGGGTATGATTCACACTCATTCTAATATTATGTATAGTATGACATATAGCTTTCAAAGAAATTTACCTATACAACTGGTGCTTCTGGCCATTAATGATCTTTTGAAGTCCGTAATGAAAATATATTTGATCATATTTTCATCATTTTACATACTTCAGATATTTTTTAAGTGTGTGACGTATTTTTCGATACATAATTCAGGTTGTTCAGATACTTTTGGGCATAACTCAAATGTGGTTACATCGCAGTTGGTCTGTCATTTCAGCCGTAGCTAAAGTACTACTCTTTGATTGCAGGTGAGAGAGTTGTTTGATGTCCTTTAATGTATCAGGTGAGCTCAGCCCGATACAGCTATATTGTAACTGGCTCTTTCATTTTTATGGTGTCTAAAATTCTAAGCTCTGATTGGTAGAGAGGAGACAGAGGTGTGTGACGTATCTTTTTATAATTCTTGCCAGTTTGGCACTTTTGACCGCAGCCCAGATGGGGACTACATTGTAGTTGTCTCCTTTGTTTTAACAGTGACAAAAATACAAGGCTGTGATTGAGGGAGAGCAGAGGGAAGTGATACATTATGCTGTGTTTGTGTGTGTGTGCGCGCGTGCTTGTGTGTGTGTGTGTGTGTGTGTGTGTGTGTGTGTGTGTGTGTTTTCGTACGTAATTTAGGACTATATCTTTGCATATTACATAAACTAGAGAGTTTCACAAAAATTTTAATACTATGTTGTGATTGGCTGGGGAAGAAAAGAGGAAGGGGCGACGGGGTATGGAGTGGAGAGAGGGAGACAAGATAGCACAATTGGCTAAATTCCACCATCTTGGATTCTGAGTGATTATTTCGTTTTATTACTATGTTGTGTTTGGCTACAGGGGCTGAGAAGGGGAGACTAAGAGGAGGGACGGGGAGGATTGGGGAGATCGACATCCCCATCAACATACATACTCGGCAAGCCACCGTACAGTGCGTGGCGGAGGGTACCCTGTACCACAACTTGTCGTTTCCTTTCCGCTTCCACTCGCAGATCGAGCGAGGGAACTTCAAACGCCGATTATTTAAACTTTCGCAGTAATGTTCTTTGAAATGAATGCCTTTTTCCCTCGAGGGATTTCCACTTGCGCTCCCAAAGCATACCCGCAACACTTGTATGCTATCGAACCAACCGGTAACAAATCTAGCAGCTCGCTTCTGAATTGCTTCGATGTCTCCTTTCAGTTCGACAGGGTGAGGATCCCAAGCACTGGCGCAGTACTCAACAATAGGTAGCGCTAGCGTCCTATATGGGGTCGCATTTACAGATGAAGTACACTTTCTTAAAATTCTCCTAATAAACCAAAGTCGACGATTCTTCTTTCCTACCGCAATCTTCACATCTTCGTTCTATTTCACATCGCTTCGCAACATTACGCCCAAATATTTAAACGACGTGACTGTGTAAAGAAAGAGACTACTAATGCTGTATCCAATCACTGCGGGTCTATTTTTCCTACTCATCCACATCAAGTTACGTTTTTCTGCATTAAGAGGCAGCTGCCATTCATCACACCAACTACAAATTTTGTCTGTGTCATATTGTATCTACGTATAGTCACTTATCTTCGACATCTTTCTGTATACTATAGCATCATCAGCATATTGCTACCCACTCTGTATGTCTGATCTTGTACGTGTATAGAAAATACCAACGGTCCTATGACACTTCCGTGGGCTCTCTAGATGTTACCCCTGTCTCTGATTATCACTCGCCGCCGAGGATAACATGCTGGGCTCTATTATTTAAGAAGTCTTCGAGCCACTCACATATCTGAGGGCCTATTCATATGGACGTACCTTCGTATAACAGTTTGCAGTGGCCTGCTGCATACTGAGGGTATTTCATATTCATGTAGAGGTAACTGTTAATAGGAAAACTGCATTAAATGAAGAATATAGGGTATGATTATATGCACTTCTAAGATAGAAACGTTTCTGAGAAACATATGAAGGAAAATGTGAGTGTAAAAACTTTTCGATGTTCAGTGCTAGAAATGACACATCAACGTTGAAGAATCATGAGAAACACTGATATATGATGGGCAGAAGTGCAAAATCAAAAGCTACTTCCTGCTGTTGGTGTGTCAAAACAGATCTGGAGGGAGTGTGACCACTAATGCTGACTGCATGAGAGCGAGCCATGCACTATTGAATAGTGCGATAATGCATCAATCGATTTTATATGTATCGTACCACGTACATACGTCATCAAGTGCTGGCCACCGATGTACGAGGGTCGTTTGAAAAGTCCGTGCAAAAATAAAAACAACTTACGTGTTTGGGGTAAAACTTTATTTTTCGACATAGTCTCCTTTTAGACTTATACACTTCGTCCAACGCTGTTGTAATTTGTTGATCCCTTCCGAATAATAGAAATTGTCGAAGTCTGCAAAATAGCTATTAGTTGCTGCAATCACCTCGTTTGAATAAAATCTGTCCCACCAGCCATTTCTTCAAATTAGGGAACAAATAGTAGTCTGAGGGAGCCAAGTCTGAAGAATAGGGGGGAGGGGGGGAATGTGAAATGAGTTGGAAGCCTATTTACATTAATTTTGCGACCGCAACTGCTGGGGTGTGTACTGTTGCATTGTCGTGATGGAAAAGGACTTTTTTGCGCTCCAATAGCCGTCGTATTTCTTGCACCTCGGTTTTCGAACGGTCCAATAACGATGAATAATATGCACCTGTAATAGTTTTACCATTTTCCAGATAGTCGATGAGGATTATCCCTTGCGAATCCCAAAAGACAGTCGTCATAACCTTTCCAGCCGAAGGACTGGTCTCCGCCTTTATTGGTGCAGATTCTCCCTTGGCAACCCATTATTTAGATTGTTGTTTGGTCTCATAACATCTGAGGTCATCAGTTCCCTAGTATAGTAATGTACCCATGTTTTATCCACAGTGACGAAACGACGCTTTAAGACCCGCGGATTCTTCCTGGACAGCTGAGACCATCCTTGGAACACTTCACACGATTCCGTTTTTGGTTAAGCGTGAGCAAACGCGGAACCCATCTTGCGGACAGCTTTCTCATGTCCAAATGTTTATGCAACATGTTATGTACCCGTTCATTCGAAATGCCCACAGCACTAGCAATCTCACACACCTTAACTTTTCTGTCATCCATCACCATATCACGGATCTCATCAATGATTTCTGGAGTCGTAACCTCCACAGGGCGTCCAGAATGTTCAGCATCACTTGTGCCCATATAGGCACTCCGAAAATTTTGAAACCACTTATAAACTTTTATAATCGAAGGTTCAGAGTCACCGTAATGTTTATTAACCTTCTCTTTAGTCTCCTGAGGCGTTTTGTCTTTCATAAAGTTATGTTTAATCACCATATGAAATTCTTCTTTGTCCATTTTTTGACAATCACTCGACTTCATTGATTCACACGAATGCCAAAAACAGAGAAATAGACTAATATGGCTGAAACTTGGTGTGCGTTCTTTTCAAAGATGCTACTAACTAAACATGACCTCGATACGCGGCAGCGGCGCCATCTCTCGGACTTTGCACGGACTTTTCAAACGCCCCTCGTAATTACAAAAATGGCTCTGAGCACTATGGGACTTAACTTCTAAGGTCATCAGTCCCCTAGAACTTAGAACTAGTTAAACCTAACTAACCTAAGGACATCACACACATCCATGCCCGAGGCAGGATCGAACCTGCGACCGTAGCGGTCGCGCTGTTCCAGACTGTAGCGCCTTTAATCGCTTGGCCACCCCTGCCGGTTCGTAATTACATACAGAAGGTAAAACACGTCAGGGTGGTGCCAGACTGTCGTTTCCTTCTCGCTGTAATTAATTAACTATTCATCGTTGATGTGACAGTTACATTTTCCAATTTTTTTCCTCTATCATTCAAGCTATGATATCAAAGTGGGTGATGCAATTGATTGCAGAGATGACGCTATCGCTCTACAAAGTACATCTGATTAAGTCTAAGTAATTATTTGGCAGGTAGTACTACGCTGGAGAATTGGACTGAGTCTTGGGAGCCACTTAAATAGCAACTGCTTGACAGCCACGGAAGATCTAGGGACCGCCCGGGGTGCAACTTAGCCTGAGATCTGAAGACCCTCCCCGCTCGAAGTAGGGCAACGGCCCGGAGCACTCGCTCACCTAGGCTGGTGGTCGCCAGGCGAGTGCTATTGCGTAAATGGCGCCGTAGTGGTGCAGCACAATGGATTTATGAAGGAACTGGGCAGGCATCTGGCAGACAGACATCGCCTAATAGACCTTAGCAATAGAACCAAACACGAAGCTGGGGCTGTGGGGGAACTATGAGTTTCTTTACGTGGTACCCTACTCAGCTAAAATGATTCCACACTGTCCTTGCTTGCAGCAGGTCGGGCGCTGGTCATAAGGGAGTACTGTGACAGTAGTTAGAAAAGTAGATATGTTCTAATTTGGCTCGTCGGAGTACAATAGTCGTGTTTAGGAATGGAGTGTTGGCCATGCTTTGTGAAGATCAGCTACGCCAACAGTCTGTCAGCAGACTACGAAGTTTCCTGACCCAAGCACTGCAGAAAGTAGTGAGAAGAACGGCGTGACTATGTAGACTTTTCCGGCGTATTAGTAGATCAGATTCTTCTCGGGTTTACAGCCGGATCAAACTGTCATCTGAGCACAGTATTTCAGCGGTCCACCAGGCCGCCATCATCAGGTGAGAAAAGCTATGCTGCTCTCGCCGATAACTGATTCCATTCGCAAATGACTGCATATTTGCATGCATCGGCGTACAACAGCGCATCCGCTAGATACAGTGCCAAGCGCTCCATCACGCCTGCTGCCCCTTGGCGCAAAGAGAGTTGCAGCACCTCCGGTGGTGAATACTGTTGAAAACGATATATCGTTACAAATTATTATTCATAGCCGGCCGATTCAGGTGCCTTCGTGTTTTCTGAGATATGTTGACGATATGTTTCTTGTTTGGCCACATGGAATAGACTCTTTGCACTGTTTATTGGACCAATATAATTGTCTCCATTCGAACATCAAATTCACGATGGAAATAGAAAAGGGGGGGGGGGGGAAGTTACCTTTTTTGGATGCACTAGTTTGGAGAAAAGAAGATGGAACTCTTGGACATCGTGTTTACAGGAAGCCGACTCACACCGACAGGTATTTACATGCTGCCAGTTGCCATCCACCTTTTCATCGTCCAGGAGTTCTTCGGACCTTCGTTACCCGAGCATATGCTGTCTCGGATGCTGAAAATTTACCACAGGAGCTGCAACATCTTAAGGACGTGTTCAATAATAACGGCTATACGGACCAGCAAATTCGACGTGCTTTTGAGTTTGGACCTCTACCTGAACCTTTCGAAGACACTTTTAGGTCTGTCGCTTTTCTTCCGTATGCTGGGAATGTGTCCGCCAAGATGGGTAGGCTACTGAAGAAATATGAGATCAGATGTGTTTTACGTCCGCCAGCTAAGATCCAACAGTTCTTGGCCCTGTCAAAGATGATTTACGTTTCAGGAATTCTGGCGTTTACAAAATACCGTGTGAGTGCAGGGAAATTTCCATTGGTCAAACTATTCGTACCGTCAACGACAGGTTCAAAAATGGTTCAAATGGTTCTGAGCACTATGGGACTCAACTGCTGTGGTCATTAGTCCCCTAGAACTTAGAACTAATTAAACCTAACTAGCGTAAGGACATCACACACATCCATGCCCGAGGCAGGATTCGAACCTGTGACCGTAGCAGTCGCACGGTTCCGGACTGCGCGCCTAGAACCGCGAGACCACCGCGGCCGGCGTCAACGACAGGTGTATTGAACTACATCACCATACGCGATTATTGGCTCTGAGCACTATGGGACTTAACTTCTGAGGTCATCACTCCCCTAGAACTTAGAACTACATAAACCTAACTAACCTAAGCACATCATACACATCCATGTCCGAGGCAGAATTCGAACCTGCGACCTTAGCGGTCGCGCAGTTCCAGACTGTAGCGCGTAGAACCGCTCGGCCACCCGGTCGGTGCGATTATTACAGCCAGATAAATCTGCGGTGGCTGAGCATTGCCTTTCAGTGGGGCAGAGGATGCTATACAATGAGACGCAAGTAGTTGCAAATGCTTCTTAGTATTGGGATTGTGTTTTAAAAGAATCTTTCGAAATCAGGTTAGCAGATAACATCATTAATCGTGATAATACCCGCTAAGTAAAATGTGGAATCCTGTTTTATCAGACATTAAGAAACAACGGAATCTGAATCGGCCGGCTATGAATAATCATTTGTAACGATATATCGTTTTCAGCACCATTCACCACCGGATGCGCTGCAACTCTTTTTTGCGCCAGGGGGCAGCAGGTATGATTGAGCGCGTGCGTACTGTATGTAGCGCATGTTGTACTTCCGATGCATGTAAAAGGGAAGTCATTTGCGAGTGGAATCATTTATCGGCGAGAGGAGCGTAGCCTTTCTCACTTGATGATGGCGGCCAGGTGGACCTCTGAAATATTGTGCTCAGATGACAGTTTGATCCGGCTGGAAACCCGACACGAATTTGAGAAGAACGTTGATTGAACAGTGCCTAAAAAGAGAAGTTTGAGTGAGTGATCGGACGAAAAGGTAGCACAGTTGCTGCTCACATTCGTTAGTGCTCAAACTTTTCTCAAGAGTGGAAAATTGTTGCTAAATTCTTAAGCTTTTGCCAGCTTGGAAAATAAGAGATTGGACAGTGTTTAAACGAACTTTTTCGGTATAGAGAAGGCAATTTTGCTACGCGGTTTCTCACTGGCAGAACTACTAACAGACATGAATGCTTTGGACGTGGACTTGGGCTCGCGACTTGGAGGTATTCAGGCAGTTGGTAGAGACATATTCGGAGACACCAATCTTCAGATGGCGCCATGTCCCTCACCTGACACGCTGCCATGAGTGATAAGACGTTGAGGGTTGGTAATACTCTCTTAGGATTTAAAGGATGGCTACAGGGTGCATACACAAGCTCTGGAATCTAAGATACTGTTGTCGCACTTCGCAGCGCATGGATTAAGTAGTGGCAGTTTGGAAGATAGTGTAGGAGCCCGCCTGCTGTGGTGCGCCCGTGTGTTGGGCGAGGGGTTGTCGCGGAGCTGCCGTACTGCTGTGTCCGCCAGCAGCGACACAGGATTTGGTATTGAGTTGATATTTTTTATAATTTGCAGCGCGCTTATTAATTTAAAGAAAAGGGTTTGTCTATTTGCGTAGCAGCAGACGGTAATTTTGATAATGATAGGAGTTGAATTCTTAAGGGAAGCCATTGTTAGGCGAATAGATTAAGTATTGATTTTTGTCATTGATTTCTTTTGTAATTGTCGGGGAATTGTTTCACTATGTATTTAATTGAGAAGTAATTCAGTCTGTCTCGAGAGTCTGATTAATTTGTAGTACTGCTTTAATGCCACTGGAGGCAGATTTACATACGAAGCGATTGTTCAAAGAGCTTCTAGCGTTTTGTTAATTGAATGAGAAAGAATGGCTTTCAGAATATAGTTTTTCAAAAAAGGAATCACTTGTTTTGGTTATCATTTATCGAGTTTACATTTGACCAAACCCTTTATCTTGAATTATATGTAGTTGCAGTAAGCAGCAGTAGCCGCAGCAACAGCAGGAGCCGCCACACAGAACATGCATTGCCTCAGCATGAATAATAGGTTTTTTATGTTTTTGTTAAATAATGGAATGCAGCAGATCAAGCAGTGGTAGCAGAAAGACCAAGTAAGTTATTTATTGCGCACAGGACCAATTAAAAAAATAGTGCTTAGGCGATCTCTGAAATAGTAAAGTTTACAAGAGTACAAGCACGAGATTTTCAGTAGAAAACATGAGATAAGAAGATAGAGCTCGCGATCTTCAACGTTGTGTGCTGTCCACACTGCAGCGGAGAGGAAATATGGCAAGATCTTGCTGCCAAGGCGAAGGGAAGATGCAAGTGGTTAGGAATACGTAGGCGCATTTCTATAACTTTATGAGATCTTGTTTCAGAATTCGCTGAGTAATTGGTGGCACGTCAATCATTCAGGCACTTCGGGGCCATATTTGTAATATCCTTTGACCGATGGGAGATCGAAGCAATCGTCATGTTCTCGTCGGTATCCGTGAATTGTGAATTAATAATCCGATCCTTTTCTTTACCTACACCTCGTGGGTTTTGTGTCTATACTGACTATAGTCACTTCTAACTGACAAGGGGTGGCCACGATGTTTGGAACGCGGATTTACTGCAAACTTCGTACACTCATAGTACTCCATGAGGACAACAAAATGTGTACGCAGTAGCGCGTACTTCTCAAGCGCTATTGAGAAAATCGCAAGACAATTTCGGTCGTCAAGTATATACCTGTGCGTGGCCAGTTTTACCATGAAGCGGCGCCAGCCGACTGTTTAGCGTTCAAGCCCCCGTAATCGTTGGGTCGCTAGATCGAGTCCCGTTCGTCACTTTTTTTATTTTCAACACAGTCATTTTCTTTACTATTTACATTACAGTTGATATAATGGGAAAAATACGTGTAATCGGATGAATTTTTATTAATTTTACAATGTTATTTTTCAGTCTACAAATTTTTACTATCACAAATAATATAATATTCATAACTAGCGACTAGTAAACGACCAAATGCATAAAGTGATACTGAAAATGTATGCTTGTCCGTGATTTGAGAAAATCCCTTATATCTGGAAGGAGCCTGAATCTACTTGTTACCTCCAAGTTTTGACCATCACAGAGGGCTTTCGAGAGATGTACAATTAATCTTCGCTTTCGACATGGTATTTTTCGTAAGAACATGGAAAACAAAGTTAAACGGCACCAGCTGCATTGAATAAATGCTATGTTTCCGCATACTCAAGGTTTTTGAGGTTTCCCGTGGGAAAACAAACCTCGTTAACATTTTCAAAAAACTCTCTTTCAGACGATAATTTTAGAGCAAACCATGCATAACGCAGCATTGACCTAAATATCGGCGCTGCTAACTGGTCATGCAGTATCGACTGTATTTTAATAGCGTCTTCACGAGAAGCAGTTTCTCGTTCATTTTCGATTAAATACGAACAATTTTGAAGACAAGAACAAGCATACATTTTATAGTATCACTTTATGCGTTTGGTCGTTTACTAGCCGATATTTATGAATATTACATTATTTGTGATAATAAAAATTTGTAGACTGCCAAATAACATTGTAAATTTAATAAAAGTTCATCCGATTACCCGTATTTTTCCCATTATTTCAATCGTAATATAAATAGTAAAGAAAATGACTGTGTTCAAAATAAAAAAAGTGACGAACGGGACTCGATCCAGCGACCCAACGGTGACAGGGCTTGAATGCTAACCAGTTTTTTTTTTTTTTTTGTACTTTATCGTTAAGTTTGCTTGTTGCGGACGTCACAGGACAACCGTTTAAGTTCGTTTGTTGATCATTCTACTCAGTTTTTTATTACAGAGGCCAGCCAGCTCTCTGAAAGAACGGTATTGGGATACTTGTGAGGAGCGACAGTTGTGAGGAGCGACATTTGTGAGGAGACCCGGCCGAACAGGTAGCGGGCGGTCTACAGGGACACCAAACAGGTAGCGCACCGCAGTTTAGTTCTGCTGTGGACACCAAACATGTAGCGCACTGCAGTTCAGTACTGCTGTTGTAAAGATGGAATTCACCACGACAACTAAAGGGAAGCCTCTAGTAATTTACAACCGTGACTAGTATATAGTGGAATATACCAACAATGAAGGTATAAGTTATTGGCGGTGCGTAAACGTAAACAAGAAGTGTAAAGGAAGACTATCCACCAGAAACAACTTAGTTTTAGGCGAAGGCAGCCATACATCTATTCCGGACGTTGCGGCTACCAACACGTGGCAAACGCCAAAAGGAGTGCAAAAGAAACGTACACTTCAATTTCTTCTGTTTACGCCGAAAAAGTAGGGCCGCTGTTCACTCAAGGATACGACATCGTCACATCACTGCCGTCACACAGGAGTGCAAAACGATCGGTGCAACGCATCAGGCGAAACAGCATGGGATCCGACCGATGCTGCAGGAATATTTCTACAAGAACATCATTTGCTAATGAATGATGGGAGCAAATTTTTACTTGCAGATGACGACAGATGACCAAATGATAGGATATTGGTGTTCGCCAGCGATAGGGGAAAATCCTGTTTAACAGACTGCGATTCGTTCTTTGTCGATGGAACGTTCAAAAGCTCCAGCCAGCAGTTTGGACAGTTGTTTATTGTTCATGTCGATATTTCTACTTCTGAGGAGGAAAAAAATACAGTTCCAACCGTGTACGCCTTGTTACCCAGTAAAAAGCGAGAAACGTACGATCGTTTTTCACAGCTGTTAAGAGCAACGTACCTGGATGGAATCCTACAGCTATCATGATGGATTTTGAAGCTGCAATCACCCGCCGGCCGGTGTGGCCATGCGGTTCTGGGCGCTACAGTCTTGAACCGCGCGACCGCTACGGTCGCAGGTTCGAATCCTGCCTCGGGCATGGATGTGTGTGATGTCCTTAGGTTAGTTAGGTTTAAGTAGTTCTGAGTTCTAGGGGACTGATGACTTCAGAAGTTAAGTCCCATAGTGCTCAGAGTCATTTGAACCATTTTTGCAATCATCCAATCAGTAACACATTTGTTTCCTGATGCAAAGATTAATGCCTGCAACTACCATTTCAATCAGTACTTGTGGAGGCAAGTGCAGAATTGCGGCCTTGTTGCTGCCTACAAGGAAAACGAAGAAATTCGTTTTCACATAAGATTGTGTTCCGCTTTGGCTCACATTCCCCTGGACATGTTAGATGATGGGTGGCTATGCATTCAGGAGAGCACACCAGATAATGAAAAACTGCAGTATTTTTATGACTATTTTGTTGAACAATGGCTGGATAACGAAGACATGTCAAGGGATATATGGAACTGCGAAGGAAGGTGTCACCGCACCAACAATGTTTCAGACGTTTGGAATAGGAGGATAAATACATTAATTTCGAAGATTCATCCAAATCTTTACTCCTTAATAAAAATTCTCAGAGAGGACGAGAATATCATACGCACCAATTTGAACGACTAATTTTAAATCTAGGTGGGAAAAGAAGAAAGAAGTCCGCAATTAAGACAGATGAGATAATTTCTAAGGCCGTTACAAGACTCCAAGTTGACGGAAATATAAAATCATTTCTCACTTGCGTGGCCTATGCACAGAAATTATAATGAAAAGGAAATGGCTGAAGCTACAGCAACACTGGATAGCCCTATTGTAAAAGTTGTAAACAAATAATCGTCCTGTAAATATTGTAAATAAATATAATGGGAGACGAAGAGAGACTGCCTCCTCGTGGTGTTCCCTGGAAACGACGCAAAGTCAGCTAAATATCTGTTGCAAATTTAAAAGATTCACTAATGAAGTCTGAAAAGTCATAGCTTTTCCAACAATCACAATCACCATTTTTGTGTACAGAATTTTGGAAACAATGTATGTTTGAGTGGACGATGAATACATCGTGATTCAATACATAAATTGCATTCCTTAACACTAATTGCTAGTAGGGCACACATTAGGCCTCAGTACACTTCCCTGCGTGGTGCGGGAAAATTGAGGTTTATTTCGAAATAATTAAAGAAAAAAGTTTCTACCGAGAACCAAATTCTTTAGTTGGCTCCCTCCTCATAATATATGTTAAAAGGTTGCCACTCCTACCATATCAAATTTTGGGTGAGGGGTTGAAAGATGGAAAACATTTTCGATTTCTATAGTTTCTGTAAAATACATCGTCAAGTATGAGGTTGAGCGAAAATTATGCCCTATGTAAGATTAATCAGAACAAAAATTCCAATGAAATAAGTCTTAAGCATAACTATGCTGCATCTAATGGTTGACATATCGAGGGGGAAAAATTAGCTCCGATTTCTAATTTGACGAAGGCCACCCATGCTTTCCCAAAAAAATTCTGAAATAATGTAACCTGGCAGCACTGGAGGATTGTGAATGTCCCTCGGCAGCTGCCCGGGCCGGCACAAGCCGAGCGCTCAGTCACACCAAGCGGCAGCAGGCAGTGGCCGAGCAGGTAGTGGCGCAGCATTTGCAACACACCCTGTGCCGGTCCCTCAGTATCCCGAATTTCTCACAAGTGTCGCCACATTCGAGTTTCTCACAGTGTCGCTTCTCACAAGTGTCTACAAGTCGGCCGAAGACGCTTTTTTTTTTTTTCCTTTGTTGATCGTTGCGGACGTCACATGACATCCGTTTAAGTTCGTTGTTGATCGGTTCACTCAGTATTTTTATTTTTTATTACAGATGCGAATCAGCCCTCTGACCGAACACGCTGAGCTACCGTGCCGGCAGTACGCTGAGATACCGTGCCGGCGCCATTCGGCTGTCGGCACTTCATGATAAAATTGGCCACGCACAGGTATATATTTGACGACCGAAATTATCTTGTGATTTTCTCAATAACCTTGAGGAGTACGCGCTACTGCTTACACATCTTGTTGTCCTCATGGAGTACTACGAGTGTGCGAAGTTAGAAGTAAATCAGCGTTCCAAATGTCGTGGCCTCCCCTTGTGAGACTGTTCAAAGATGTTATGTTTTTTTTTTTTTTTTTACTTTCCTTTATATCCGATTGCTCGTATTTAACACTATCCTACAATCAAATCAAGTTTGTTCTTGCTTGCAATTGTTATTATAATAAATTTGGGTCAATTTGGACCACTCATTAGTTTCAGTAGCTAATAGATCCTAATACCACCTTATTACAACTGATCTTTGTACTGGACACACCCTGGACTCACTTTTCATGGCCAGTAAGGGGAGGACGTACGCGAAAGCGATCAAAACTGAGAATTTTTTTTTCGTTGGATCTTTATTTACTGCGTGATGTTGAAATTTTAGTTCCTGTATATTACGTTCCAGTTCCACTCCAAAGTGTGATAAAAATAATACTTAACAAAAGCTCGGACGAGATCACGTCCCTGTGTTGTCTGTATTTCCTCATTTCCTCGTATTATTTATTCTTGCGTTATTTTCTTCTTGTTCTACGAGTATACAGTTACAATGTGGGGAATATTTCGGTTTTTAGCTGATCCAGAACTTCTACAGAAGTGTATGCATTGAAAAGCTCAAAATTCTAATGAAAGTTACAACTCTCTAATAGAAAAGCCAAGCCCCAAGACAACATTTGTTTCCAGAACTGCTGATGAAGTCGCAGCGTATGATGCTTGTTTAGTTTATACCTGTGCTAATCTTAGCGGACTGCGGGCTCTACAGTATCTAGGATTTGATACACGAGCTTTATCACTGTCGACTAAAGGAAACAGATAATGGGAGCATTGATACAGCTGACATTATTGTTAGTCATTTTGAAAATTAAGTTAACCTAAGAGGATAAGCAAAGAAAAGACTGCTTGAAGATGAAGAATAGAATGCATATGGTTTGAATTGACTCACCCAGAAAGGTAAGGTCTAAAAAAAACCACTGTCAACTTATATTTTGGCAACTTTGTGTACCTTTTCCTCAGGAACACTGATATTATAGTTCTTAAATTTGGCAAGCAGTAGTAAGGAATTTCTGTACAAGAAAATCAATAAGATTTGGTATTTTTTCTTTCATAGAAATTTCGAGAGCTGTAAAATTTACCAAAAGAAGGTATTAATATTCTGTTCGATAGATATTTGTAATTATGATATAGCGAACTATGTACAAAAATACATTAATTTCGTTCTGACATATTTAAAAAAATTTGTTCTCTCGTTATTGAAAAAATTACTATTATTTATAATTAAAAGTGTAACTTCAATAAGCATGAAAACCTATGAGTGTATCCATATAAAATTCCTTAACAACTGGGCCAAATTTAGTTACACTACTGGCCATTAAAATTGGTACACCAAGAAGAAATGCAGATGATAAACGGGTATTCATTGGATAAATATATTATACTAGAACTGACATACGATTACATTTTCACGCATAAATCCTGAGAAATTACTACCCAGAACAACCAGCTCTGGCCGTAATAACGGCCTTCATCCGACTGGGCATTGACTCAAACAAGAGCTTGAATGGTGTGTACAGGTACAGCTGCTCATGCAACTTCAACACGATACCATAGTTAATCAAGAGTAATGATTGGCGTATTGTGACGAGCCAGTTGCTCGGCCACCATTGACCATACGTTTTCAATTGGTGAGAGATCTGGAGAATGTGCTGACCAGGGCAGCAGTCTAACATTTTCTGTATCCAGAAAGGCCCGTACAGGACCTGCAACATGCGGTCGTGCATTATTCTGCTGAAATGTAGGGTTTCGCAGGGATCGAATGAAGGGTAGAGCCACGGGTCGTAACACATCTGAAATGTAACGTCCACTGTTCAAAGTGCCGTCAATGAGAACAAGAGGTCACCGAGACGTATAACCAATGGCACCCCATACCATCACGCCAGGTGATACGCCAGTATGCCTGTCTGTGATGTAGCGTCAAGGGTAACCGCAGCCGTGGTCTCTGAGCTGATAGTCCATGCTGCGGCAAACGTCGTCGAAGTGTTCGTGCAGATGGTTGTTGTCTTACAAACGTCCCCATCTGTTGACTCAGGGATCGAGACGTGGCCGCACGATCCGTTACGCCATGCAGATAAGATGCCTGTCATCTCGACTGCTAGTCGGCCACCGGCGCCAGTCTTGTGTGAATGCTCTGAAAAGCTAGTCATTTGCTTATCACAGAATCTTCTTCCTGTCGGTTAAATTTCGCGTCTGTAGCACTTCATCTTCGTGTAATGACCAGTAGTGTAGCGTTGGCTTGAGGTGTTTAGACTTCATAAGTGTTTCTTCAAAGTATCACAACTTCGCATACGCCACCCCTTAATTTTGCAACGTGCACATTGTGAGACAGCTTTTCATTTCACATCTGAGTCTGTGGGGAGCCATCTGCACCTCGGCAGGTTTCAGTGGATGGAGATCATAGGATCAGTCACTAACAGACCACGAGTTCGGTGGGCATCTTACAAAGCGCGTGAATGAAGTTTGTAGCTAAATTGTATTGAAAATTTTCGTGATGGTCAAATCAGTGGTAGTGTAATTGAAATAAGACCTCATTAAATTTTGAATTCATTCCATATCATTGGGATTTTACTAATAATTTAGCCGTTCAATCGCTTCCCAACAGGAATACCGACATGGGACCAGCAAGCAGCCTTTGCAATTTCCACAATGGCTGGCAGCGTCATAGTCTATCTTCGCATGCCACTGATACTTACTCATGAATGTGTTACTATCTCGCTGAATAGTTGCTGATCTGCTGATCGTTACAGAAAAACAGGATAAATTTATACAAACTGTTTGTTATGGCGGCTAACTGCTGATATACACTACTGGCCATTAAAATTGCTACACCACGAAGATGGCGTGCTACAGATGCTAAATTTAACCGACAGGAAGAAGATGCCGTGATGTGCAAATGATAAGCATTTCAGAGCATTCACACAAGTTTGGCGCCGGTAGCGACACCTACAACGTGCGGACGTGAGGAAAGTTTCCAACCGATTTCTCATAGACAAACAGCAGTTGACCGACGTCGCCTGGTGCAACGTTGTTGCGATGCCTCGTGTAAGGAGGAGAAATGCTTACCATTACGTTTCCGACTTTGATAAAGGTCGGATTGTAGCGTATCGCGATTGCGGTTTATCGTATCGCGACGTTGCTGCTCGCGTTGGTCGCGATCCAATGACTGTTAGCAGAATATGGAATCGGTGGGTTCAGGAGGGTAATACGGAACGCCGTGCTGGATCCCGGCGGCCTCGTATCACTAGCAGTCGAGATGGCAGGCATCTTATCCGCATGGCTGTAACGGATCGTGCGGCCACGTCTCGATCGCAGAGTCAACAGATTGGGACATTTGCAAGACAACAAGCATCTGCACGAACAGTTCGACAACGTTTGCAGCAGCAGGGACTATCAGTTCGCATCACACACAGGAGCGACTGCGATGGTGTACTCAACAACGAACCTGGGTGCACGAATAGCGAAACGTCATTTTTTGGGATGAATCCAGGTTCTTTTTACAGTATCATGATGGTCACCTGCGTATTTGGCGACATCGAGGTGAACTCACACTGGAAGCGTGTATTCGTTATCGCTATAGTGGCGTATCACTTGGCGTAATGGTATGGGGTGCCATTGGTTACACGTCTCGGTCACCTCTTGTTCGCATTGACGGCACTTTGAACAGTGCACGTTACATTTCAGATGTGTTACGACCCATGGTTCTACCCTTCATTAGGTCCCTGTGAAACCCTACATTTCAGCAGATTAATGCACGACCGCATGTTTCACGTCCAGTACGGGCCTTTCTGGATACAGAAAATGATCGACTGCTGCCCAGGCCAACACATTCTCCAGATCTCTCATCAATTGAAAACGTCTAGTCAATGGTGGCCGAGCAACTGGCTAGTCACAATACGCCAGTCACTGCTCTTGATAGACTGTGGTATCGTGCTGCAGTTGCATGGGCAACTGTACCTGCACACGCCATCCAAGCTCTGTTTGACTCAATGGCCAGGCGTATCAAGGCCGTTATTATGGCCAGAGGTGGTTCTTCTGGGTACTGATTTCTCAGGATCTATGCACCCAAATTGCGTGAAAATGTAATCACATGTCAGTTCTAGTACAATATATTTGTCCAATGAATACCTGTTTATCATCTGCATTTCTTCTTGGTGTAGCAATTTCAATGGCCAGTACTGTAGGTAACAATATTGTTAAAGTGGCAACTGCGGTGTCGGCCTATATCCGGTTGGCCGCACTTCAAATACGCCTATGCGCTTCCTACAGCCGCCACCGTAGCACGAGGGCGCTGCAGCGAAGTATTACGCCGCTGCCAATAAGAAGCAAGCTTCCCCTCTCCGTGGCTCCAGTGGTGGGTGTACTTAAGTTCGAACTTTTATGCTCTGGCCTCCATTTTGCGTCTTTGCCAGTTGAACAACATTTATATACTTTCATAGTGGGCAGGCCTCAACATTTTCTGAGCAGGCATTGCGTTGAAGAGTGAAAGATTTATAAATCTCTGTGTCTGTACATATATCTACATTCAAAGCTACTGACAGCAAGCGAACCTGCAAAGACACCAACATAATTATCTATTACTTTTCTGATTTGATATTAGACGTAGAATAAATTAATATTTGATTTTTCTGTTCATGAACAGCACCTGTTCCTCGCTCCTGTAGCCCCTAATGAACTACATGGCCTGCAAAGGGAAACAGGAGGGTCGTCCACAAAGTAAGCTCCATTTGTATTTCTATCTGCGGCAGCGCTACGATCGCAGTTCCGAGCATGCGCGGCAGTTACTCTGACTCAAGGAGAAGACATGTACGCCATTTTCAGACGGCTGCTGCCAACGTGTGCTTTGTAGTGCTTCTTTATAATGTCAGCCGTAATTGAAAATGCCGCCGCGTGTGGAATCAGATCTGTGATATGTTTTCTAAATGTAAAGAAAATTAAACCAAAAGATGTTCATCAGCAAATCCGGGAGGTATACAGACAAAATGCTATGAGTGATTCAATGGTTAGAAGATGGGTCAGACTGTTCAATGAAGGACGTGATCAAATGTATAATGAAGAACGAAGTGGACGCCCGTCTTTGGTTACTTATGCACTGGTTCACACAATTGAAGAGAAGATTGAGCAGCACTGTAAGTTTACACTCAGTGCTCTTGCTATGGGAGATCCTCAAATCTCATGATTTGGTGGTCAACACTTAACGATGATGACGTGGCACGCTATGAGAAGTGCCTACAAAATTTCAGAAGCTATGTAGAAAAGTAATTTAAGAGTGTAGATTTTTGTACAATAAATATTTTTCCGTATTTTTACACATTTGTGGAACTTACTTTGTGGCGACCCTTGTATAACAGTAGTAAAGGCTGATATAAGGCGCGTAATGGGGCCCCTTAGGGATACGGCGGCTAAGGAGGGGAAGAAATCCAGTGTGCACTCCGTGTGCATTCCGGGAGGAGTCATTCCTGATGTGGAAAGGGTCCTTCCGGATGCCATGAAGAGCACAGGGTGCAGCCAGCTGCAGGTGGTGGCACATGTCGGCACTAATGACGTGGTCGCTTTGGATCTGAGGAAATTCTCTCTGGGTTCCAGCGGCTATCTGATTTGGTGAAGGCTGCCGGTCTTGCTTACGAGATGAAGGCAGAGCTCACCATCTGCAGCATCGTTGACAGAACCGACTGCGGACCTTTGGTGCAAAGCCGGGTGGAGGGTCTGAATCAGAGGCTCAGACGGTTTTGCGACCGTATTGGCTGCAGATTCCTAGACTTGCGCCATAGGGTGGTGGGGTTTCGGGTTCCGCTGAATAGGTCAGGAGTTCACTACACTCAGCTGGCGGCTACACGGGTAGCGGAGGCTGTGTGGCGTGGACTGGGAGGTTTCTTTTAGGTTAGAAGGCCTCGGGAAAGTGCGGGATGGGCTGCAATGTCAAAGGGTGCTTGGCAATTACAGGACGTGCTTGGATCAAGGAACAGTCGGAATTTTAGTTGTAAATTGTTGTAGTTGCGCTGGAAAAGTCCCTGAGCTTCAAGCGCTAATAGAAAGCACAGAAGCTGATATCGTTATAGGTACAGAAAGCTGGCTAAAGCCTGAAATAAGTTCTGAAGAAATTTTTACGAAGTCTCAGACGGTGTTCAGGAAAGATAGATTAGGCAGAATTGGTGGTGGAGTGTTTGTGTCTGTCAGTAGTGGTTTATCTTGTAGTGAAGTCGAAGTAGATACTCCGTGCGAATTGGTGTGGGTGGAGGTTATACTTAACAGCCGAATTAAGTTAATAATTGGCTCCTTCTACCGTCCCCCAGACTCCGATGATACAGTTGCGGAACAGTTCAGAGAAAGTTTGAGTCTCGTAACAAATAAATACCCCACTCATACGGTTATAGTTGGTGGGGACGTCAACCTACCCTCGGTATGTTGGCAAAAATACTTGTTCAAAACCGGTGGTAGGCAGAAAACATCTTCCGAGATTGTCCTAAATGCATTCTCCGAAAATTATTTCGAGCAGTTAGTCCACGAACCCACGCGAATTGTAAATGGCTGCGAAAACACACTTGACCTCTTGGCCACAAACAATCCAGAGCTGATAGAGAGCATCATGACAGATACAGGGATTAGTGATCACAAGGTCATTGTAGCTAGGCTCAATACCATTTCTTCCAAATCCATCAGAAACAAACGCAAAATAATTTTATTTAAAAAAGCGGATAAAGTGCCACTAGAAGCCTTCCTAAAAGACAATTTCCATTCCTTCCGAACTGACTATGCGAATGTAGACGAGATGTGGCTCAAATTCAAAGATATAGGAGCAATAGCAATTGAGAGATTCATACCTCATAAATTGGTAAGAGATGGAACGGATCCCCCGTGGTACACAAAAAAGGTCCGAATGCTGTTGCAGAGGCAACGGAAAAAGCATGCGAAGTTCAGAAGAACGCGAAATCCCGAAGATGGGCTAAAATTTACAGACGTGCGAAATTTGGCTCGTACTTCGATGCGAGATGCCTTTAATAGGTTCCACAACGAAACATTGTCTCGAAATTTGGTAGAAAATCCGAAGAAATTCTGGTCGTATGTAAAGTACACAAGCGGCAAGACGCAGTCAATACCTTCGCTGCGCAGTGCCGATGGTACTGTTATCGACGACTGTGCCGCTAAAACGGAGTTATTGAACGCAGTTTTCCGAAATTCCTTCACCAGGGAAGACGAATGGAATATTCCAGAATTTGAAACACGAACATCTGCTAGCATGAGTTTCTTAGAAGTAGATACCTTAGGGGTTGCGAAGCAACTCAAATCGCTTGATACGGGCAAGTCTTCAGGTCCAGATTGTATACCGATTAGGTTCCTTTCAGATTACGCTGATACTATAGCTCCCTACTTAGCACTCATATACAACCGCTCGCTCACCGATAGATCTATACCTACAGATTGGAAAATTGCGCAGGTCGCACCAGTGTTCAAGAAGGGTAGTAGGAGTAATCCATTTAACTACAGACCTATATCATTGACGTCGGTTTGCAGTAGGGTTTTGGAGCATATACTGTATTCAAACATTATGAATCACCTCGAAGGGAACGATCTATTGACACGTAATCGGCATGGCTTCAGAAAACATCGCTCTTGTGCAACGCAGCTAGCTCTATATTCGCACGAAGTAATGGCCGCTATCGACAGGGGATCTCAAGTTGATTCCGTATTTCTAGATTTCCGGAAAGCTTTTGACAGCGTTCCTCACAAGCGACTTCTAACCAAGCTGCGGAGCTATGGGGTATCGTCTCAGTTGTGCGACTGGATTCGTGATTTCCTGTGAGGAAGGTCGCAGTTCGTAGTAATAGACGGCAAATCATCGAGTAAAACTGAAGTGATATCAGGTGTTCCCCAGGGAAGCGTCCTGATATAAATGACCTGGGTGACAATCTAAGCAGTTCTCTTAGACTGTTCGCAGATGATGCTGTAATTTACCGTCTAGTAAGGTCATCCGAAGACCAGTATCAGCTGCAAAGCGATTTAGAAAAGATTGCTGTATGGTGTGTCAGGTGGCAGTTGACGCTAAATAACGAAAAGTGTGAGATGATCCACATGAGTTCCAAAAGAAATCCGTTGGAATTCGATTACTCGATAAATAGTACAATTCTCAAGGCTGTCAATTC
This sequence comes from Schistocerca gregaria, assembly GCF_023897955.1. NCBI lineage: Eukaryota > Metazoa > Arthropoda > Insecta > Orthoptera > Acrididae > Schistocerca > Schistocerca gregaria. Next base: position 133,043,628 of record NC_064923.1, on the reverse strand, counting down.
AACTAAGTACCTGGGTGTTAAGATTACGAACAACTTCAGTTGGAAGGACCACATAGATAATATTGTCGGGAAGGCGAGCCAAAGGTTGCGTTTCATTGGCAGGACACTTAGAAGATGCAACAAGTCCACTAAAGAGACATCTTACACTACACTCGTTCGTCCTCTGTTAGAATATTGCTGCGCGGTGTGGGATCCTTACCAGGTGGGATTGATGGAGAACATCGAGAGGGTGCATAAAAGAGCAGCTCGTTTTGTATTATGACGTAATAGGGGAGAGAGTGTGGCAGATATGATACACGAGTTGGGATGGAAGTCATTACAGCATAGACGTTTTTCGTCGCGGCGAGACCTTGTTACGAAATTTCAGTCACCAACTTTCTCTTCCGAATGCGAAAATATTTTGTTGAGCCCAACTTACATAGGTAGGAATGATCATCAAAATAAAATAAGAGAAATCAGAGCTCGAACAGAAAGGTTTAGGTGTTCGTTTTTCCCGCTCGCTGTTCGGGAGTGGAATAGTAGAGAGATAGTATGATTGTGGTTCGATGAACCCTCTGCTAAGCACTTAAATGTGAATTGCAGAGTAGTCATGTAGATGTAGATGTAGATGTGGTGCAGGGATATTTCAATGACGTTCAGTATGCTTAATGCACTTTGACTTCAACTTGTATTTCTTCTCACAGTACACCAAATCTTACTACGACAATACGATATTGCAGTGCCTGTGTTATACCGAATTACGATGCAAAGTTCCTGCTACGTATATGCAGTTCCAAAGGAACTTTGCATCGCAATTCGGGATAACACAGGCACTGCAATATTGCATTAATCTTCCGACACTGGGCAAGCGACTTTCAAGTGAAATGTCTTCCTTGTACGGGAATATACATAATGGCTGTACGAGTACAAGCTGTAAACATACGGGTTGATGATATACGAAAGGTTGGGTCTGGCCGTGATTTGTGCTCGGATAACCAGTGTGAGGCGACCGCATGCTATAACTGGGAAATTCGGTTTCCAATCCCGGTCTGGCACAAATTTTCATTGTTGTCATTACATTATACAGCTGATGGTTCTCCATTTTTGCAACTGCGAACATATTTCTTGTATTTCATAATGGCTTGTATCTACGTATTTCACAGTACACCTAATGTTCCTGCAACAATACGACACTACATGTATGCATGCGTATCAGAAGGGACTTTGTATCGCAATTTGAAACGACACAGGCACTGCAGTATCATATTTATCGGCCGACACCGGCCATGGGGCTTTCAAATAAAATGTTTTCCCTGTACGGGAATATACATAACAGATGTAAGTGTACAGGTTCTAGACACACGTTTGACAACATGCGGAAGGTAGGGTCTGGCCATAAGATGTGCTCGGATAGCCAAATTGTAAGGTCACCCCTTGTGATAAGTCGGAAATCTGCGTTCGAGCCCTGGTCCAGCACAAATTTCCATTTTCGTCATTCTATTATACAGCTGATAGTTATCCATATTCGCCACTGCGAATACTTTTATTGTATTCCTAAGACAAGGAAGTGTTGGATTCGACACGTCATATTTGTTTTCATTTGCAGAGGAAACAGCGCTAGTTTTATGAAGAGGGGGGGGGGGCTGCGACCTTGAATTACGCCATGAAACAGTAATTCGCAAGACAGCGGCGTGGAAAGGTAAGCCGCTGACTTTCAACTTGTCCCATATTTTAGGTACTATTTGGGCATGTTCTGTTCCTATGTCGGTTATGACGCCCACCTGCGTCATCATTTTTCATCATGTAGGAAAAGCCTGAAGTGTTATTTCTTTTGTGTTGGCAGAAGAGCGTATGTAGACAGTGAACCATCGCTAGCAAAGTCGGCTATACAACTGGGCGAGTGCTAGGGAGTCTCTCTAGACTAGACCTGCCGTGTGGCGGCGCTCGGTCTGCAATCACTGATAGTGGCGACACGCAGGTCCGACGTATACTAATGGACAGCGGCCGATATAAAAGGCTACCACCTAGCAAGTGTGTCTGGCGGTGACACCACTTTCCTCCCCCGCAAATCGGCGTACGGTTGTGGTATAAGGCCTCCGTCCGCCGTGGGGAGGACCCCATGTTGACGTATGCGACGAGGTGGGGAGCCTAACAACAGGCGAGGCGGTGCCACCCGCACCCTGCCATTCGCACCGCGAGGAGCTAGGGAACGCCTGAAAACCTACTCCAGGGTGGACAGCAACATGCGGTGTATGCGCCCGTAGAGAGACTGGAGTGGCCGAAGGGTCGACCTCCATCGGGCCGGGGCACCCGACCGGCGAAGACGACATATGGTCCGGAGCGGGCAAGAGTTCCATGTCGCAGGACAACTGGTCAAGGGGAGCGATCGGCGGCGCGTGACCCAGGGAGGCGCCTGGCGGCTACAGCGACGCGTTCACTGCGGGCGTCGCCAGCGGGAGAACAGGTGGTGCTGGAGGCGGCTCGTTGGCATGGGGCAATATGGAAGGCAGCGTCGGTAACACCTGGGGCTGAGGAGAGCCAGTAGATGGGTCCCCGGGGCGCTGACCGGACGGCACCATCGCTGAAAGCAGACGGCGAGCGGCAGATCCCGTTCGACAACACAGGCGCAGCCGATTGAGATGCCAGCGCACCTCACCAGAGGCCCCCAAAACCAGATACATCGCTTGTCCAAGGCAGCGAAGAATGCGCCCATCGAGCCAACGCCGTTAACCTCGATAGTGGAGATAGTAGACAGTGTCGCCTGGGGCAAAAGCAGGTGTCTGCCGCTGCACAGGAACCTTATGCGGCGGATGTAGCAAAGACATCAAGGTGGCGGCCATGGAGCAACTCAGTCGGCGAGCGACCATCTCGGGTCTGAGAGCGATACGAGGACAAAAAAGAGCAATAACGCGTCCTCCCGAGAAAGCGACTCTTTCAACTTCAACATCTGTGACTTGAAAGTCCTGACCAATCGTTCAGCGGCACCGTTTGACTGTGGCGAAAACGGCACGGACTTCAGATGGTGAATACCATTAGCCTTGCAGAATGACTGAAATTCTGCGGACATGAATTGTGGGCCATTGTCGGAAACAATTGTCTGTGGAAGACCTTCAAATCAAAAGATAGCGGATAACTCTTGGATGGTGGCAAAATGATGTCGTGGATGACATCCGGACAACAAAAGGAAAATTACTGAATGAATCTATCACAACCAACCATCGAGCATTCCAGAATGGACCAGCAAAATCGATGTGTAAGCTTTGCAAAGGAAAGGGCTTTTCGCCATGCAAAGTATTTCCGTGGTTGTTCTGATTGTTGTTCGGCACACACCATGCAAGAAGAGCACATATGCGTAATCGTGGCATCGATTCCGAACCAAGTACAGTGCTGACGAGCAAGTTGGTTCGTTCTCACTCTACCCCAACGTCCTTGGTGGAGAAGCTTTAAGACAGAGGACTGTAATGAACGTGGCACCACGACCCTCGACTGATCATTATCAGAACGCAAAAGCAAAACACCACGTCGAACAAAAAGTCTCTCCTTGTGAGCAAAAAATCGGCGAAGCAATGGGTCCCCGATCCGTGACTTTGACTAGGGCCATTGTGTAGCAACAAAAAGCAGAACGTTAGCAAGGACAGGGTCAGCAGTTGTGGCTGTAGCTACACGACGAAAATCAATCGGAAACGATTCGACCACGTCATCGGTTTCCGAATCAATGAACATGCAAGCAAGTTCGGAGGAATCGAATGCCCTGTCTTCAGCAACAGGCAAACAGGACAACGCATCGGCGCTTCCGGTCCGGTGCAAAGATGTCTGCAAATTATTCACATAGACAAGAAACACTGTCTGAAGGCACAGTCTGGTTCACTGATAGGACCTGATTTACTATAGACAAGTTAAACAACTGAAATAATTTGAAACCAAACAAGTTCACTGCAGAAGAACAATGAAGGACGTAAAATGACACAAGTTTTGTTTGTCCTTGTATGTTGCAAGAAGGCTGCACTGTCCTAACACAGGGATCTCCTGACCTGAATAGCAAGTTAACTTAACATTTGTGGCACGAAACGGAGGTGTGCCCAGCAGTTTGTGTCTTGATTGATCAGTGAAACTGCAGCTCCGGTATCAAGCTGGAATGGTATCACTTTGCCGTTAATGTCCAAGTCTACAAAAAGGTTATTGTCTTGCTGACGACAAGAGCGACTGTCTAGTGCAACGTGAACTGACACTGGTAAATAATCACTTGCTACTTGACGGGAGTTCCGGCGATATCGATGCACACTATTTGTGGGACGAACACAGTCACTGTTAGAGAGAGTGGCACTGGGCAGAGTACGACATGAAGTTCCATGGGCAAAGTTTCGCGAGCCGGAGCATCCTTGCTTCGATTCCGATTCTGGCGCGGAGCAAAGGGCTGGGAATGGGTTTGGGCTTCCGAGCTGAGCTTTTGCTGGCAAACACTCTGAACATGTCCTTTTTTATTACAGTAAAAGCAAATAGCTTGGCATGACGGGCAATTCTCACGCGAATGTTTAGTAGCGCACCGCGGGCATGATTTGATCACTGCCTTTGCTTGCCGGCGCGGCACACATGTCGGAGAGTCTGGAGGCAGCGGCGCGGCCGGGCGCGAGGGCTGTTTACTGCTCCGTGCAGCTCGCCCGGCGGGCCGGTTAACCTGACACACGGCTGGCGAAGTTTCAGGAGCCTGAGTAAAGTCAAGTGTGTCCTGCCGATCCAATATGTCCATCACTGTTGAAGGGTGGGATTGACTAGTTTCAAAATCTGTTCCCTTATACGAACATCAGAAACGTTCTGTGCAATTGCATCACGTACCATAGTCTCTGAATATGGGAGTCCACATTGACACTCAAAAGCACAATCCCTAGTAAGGCCTTGCAAGGTTGCAACCCACTCCCGATTAGTCTGACCTGCCGTACGTTTTGTACGAAAGAAGGTATACCGTTTCGCAACTACACTGACTGATTGTTTGAAATATGCATCTAATGCAGACAAAATTTCTTCATAGGACATAGTTGCTACGTCGTGTCGGGGAAATAATTCGACTATCACATAGTAGGTTTGTACACCGATGGACGACAAGAGAAAAGGCTGCCGCTCGTTACCTTGAATTCTGTAGCCGGCGACATGAAATCCAAATTCCCGTGACCACTCCGTCCAGCGTTCCAGTGCAGTATCAAAAGGTCGGAAAGTCAGTGCAACTCCGTGTTGTGGCGGTGTTAGCGGTGGAGCGACGGCTGCCGCATCGTTTTGCATCGCACGTTGACCCTGGACGAGCTGTCCAAGGGCATCCAGTAATGCCTGTGTCTGCTGATTCTGTAAGTGATAAAATTCGGACAGTACATCTGGAGATTGTGGCGAAGCCATTACACAATGAAATCAGAGCAGTCTCAATGACATATGGCAGTATAGTTAAGAACACCGTTTTTACTACTCGTCGCCATTGTTGTGTGGGCAGAAGAGCGTGTTACTAGTGGAGGCCGAAATGCACGCGTTTTTGCTCACGCAGGCTGCCGTGAGCAGGGAAGAACTATACTGACGTGAGGTCTGGAACATAACAAGGAAACCGGACGTAATTAGTTTGATACTTAACTTTAATCCATTAATGAGGAACGCCGCTCTTGACGGTAGATGAGTCACAATATCATATGTTCAGAATACATTCGTAGTAACTAAATATGGCGCCTTGCTAGGTCGTAGGAAATGCCGTAGCTGAAGGCTATGCTAAACTATCGTCTCTGCAAATGAGAGCCTATGTAGACAGTGAACCATCGCTAGCAAAGTCGGCTGTATAACTGGGGCGAGTGGTATGGAGTCTCTCTAGACTAGACCTGCCCTGTGGCGGCGCTAGGTCTGCAATCACTGATAGTGGCTACACGCGGGTCCGACGTACACTAACGGACCGCGGCCGATTTAAAAGGCTACCACCTAGCAAGTGTGGTGTCTGGCGGTGACACCACAATTTCTTGATTATTTACTGTTGTTTTTCAGATTACTAAATCAGAATATCAACGGTTTACTATGGAAGATGAAATTCGTTAAGAATTGTCACAGCAACAGAATGAAGATACAGATGACGAGTGCGAAAACATCTACTCGTGTAGTGAAACGAGCGATGCTATGTTGCAAAATGATGATGATGTGGAAGACCACACTTCTCTCTCTAATGACATTATCTCAGATATTTCTGCAGATGAAACTCTTCCCATGAGTGACATGAGAAACATAAAACTTGGGCGAGATTTTGGAACTATGTGATTCAGATGAATCTGTTGTATGTTTCCACGTATTCCACAAAAATATAGTTACCAATCTTCTGGGAACTAAAGGTAGGGCAAAAGGCCTTGTCAAAGAGAGTGAAATATTTTCGCTCTTTATCACTGATGGAATGAGTGACCTATTGATGAAATACACTAACAAAGAAATTGACAGTAAAGCAGAGAACTACACGTCAACACAATGGTACATTGGTAGATCTAAGATGAAAGCTGTTATAGGCCTGTTGTTGATGTCTGGGGTCCTAAAATATTGTGGATTGATTGTAACGGACATGTCTTCTCACATGTAGTCACAATGACAAAAAATACATTTGAATTTTTACTGAGTGCTGTACGCTTTGTTACACAATCTAAACGGGTCTTAGAAAAGAAAGGTATAAATCTGTAGTATTCCAGGAATTTTGGAATTTGTTCATTCAAAATTCTTGGCAATACTACAGCCTTTGAGAATACGACACTGTTCATGAGATCTTTTTGAGCTTTAGGGGCAGATATGCCCCAAAAGATAGATAAATAAGGTCTCCAGATCATTGTAATGTATGATGCGAGAACGTTTTATTTTTGTGGTAGGATTCCTTCTGCTGGCCGAGAGAATAGATCCGAAAATACGCCTGTCAACACGGTATGTTCTAAATCTTACTAAGCGACTGAAAGGAATCAACAGAAATGTGACGACTGACATCTGGTTCTCCTCTTGTGAATCAGGTGAAGAATTAAATAAAAGAAAACCCTCTTGAGTAGGTACACTCCAGGATAACACTAAAGAACTTCGTCTATCCTTGGTAAATACCGACGGTCTTAATAAGAATTCTTCAAAGTTTCCATACGATTATCTGAAGATGCTTGTTTCCTTCTGTCCGAGGAAAAATAAAACTGGAGACCTCATATTATCCATGCAATCCATTACCGAGATTGACGAAATCAGCCAAAAAATCGGCCGTAGTTGAATTCTATAATTTGACGTAAACGGTCGTGGATGTTTCTGGCAAGTTATGTCATGCCAAATCCGTCAGAGCAATGACAAACCGCAGACCCATGCGATACTTCTGTGGCATTTTAGGTGGAGCAGCAGTAAATGCCCATCTAGTCTACAAATGTGCCACAGAAATATAAAAGCAACAGCTGAAAGGCTGTGTTTTAGAAGAAAGTGTGTTTTTTACTGGTTACACAACACCTGACGAACAGGATGACAAATCTCCACATCAGTAAAACATTGAGAGAAGTAATATGCAGCATTCTACGAATAGGAATGAAATTGGCCGAAGGTGCACAGTCATTAACTCGTTTAATATCGGCAAGGACAGGAGAATGCTCCTTTTCCTGGATGGAAAAAGAATCGAAGAGGAAATCATCTACGCATCAGGTTCAAGGAAAGTCTTTGTGTGTTCACAAGAAAGCGATTTGTGCGTCGTGCATACGGTTAAATAAATACAAATAAAAACATACGTTCTTAAGAAACAATTTATTCCTAGTCAAATTTTGTACGTTTTGTAGATATACAGGTTGGTCCATTGATCGTGATCGGGCCAAATATCTCACGAAATAAGCGTCAAACGAAAAAACTACAAAGAGCGAAACTTGTCTAGTTAGATTCAAGAGGGAAACCAGATGGCGCTAGGGTTGGCCCGCTAGATGGCGCTGGCATAGGTCAAACGGATATAAACTGCGTTTTTTTAAAAATAGGAACCCCCATTTTTATTACATATTCATGTAGTACGTAAAGAAATATAAATGTTTTAGTTGAACCACTATTTTTGCTTTGTTATAGATGGCGCTGTAATTGTCACAAACATATGGCTCACATTTTTAGACGAACAGTTGGTAACAGGCACGTTTCATAAAATAAAATACAGAACGTAGGTACGTTTGAACATTTTATTTTGGTTGTTCCAATGTGATACATATACCTTTGTGAACTTATCATTTCTGAGAACGTATGCTGTTACTGCGTCATTACCTGTAAATACTACATTAATGCAAAAAATGCTCAAAATGATGTCCGTCAACCTCAATGCATTTGGCAATACGCGTAACGACATTCCTCTCAACAGCGAGTAGTTCGCCTTCCGTAATGTTCACACATGCATTGACAATGTGCTGACGCATGTTGTCAGACGTTGTCGGTGGATCACGAGAGCAAATATCCTTCAACTTTCCCCACAGAAAGAAATCCGGGGACGTCAGATTCGGTGAACGTGCGGGGGAGGGGGGGGGGGGGGGTATGGTGCTTCGACGACCAATCCACCTGTCATGAAATATGTTGTTCAATACCGCTTCAACCGCACGCGAGCTATGTGCCGGACATCCATCATGTTGGAAGTACATCGCCATTCTGTCATGTAGTGAAACATCTTGTAGTAACATCGGTAGAACATTAAGCAGGAAATCAGCATACATTGCACCATTGAGATTACCATCGATAAAATGGGGGCCAATTATCCATCCTCCCATAATGCCGCACCATACATTAACCCGCCAAGGTCGCTGATGTTCGACTTGTCGCAGCTATCGTGGATTTTCCGTTGCCCAGTACTGCATATTATGCCGGTTTACGTTATCGCTGTTGGCGAATGACGCTTCGTCGCTAAATAGAACGCGTGCAAAAAATGTGTCATCGTCCCGTAATTTCTCTTGTGCCCTGTGGCGGAACTGTACACGACGTTCAAAGTCATGCAATTCCTGGTGCACAGAAATATGGCACGGGTGCAATCGATGTTGATGTAGCATTGTCCACAGCTCGTGGTCGTGCGGTAGCGTTCTCGCTACCCGCGCCCGGGTTCGATTTCCGGCGGGGTCAGGGATTTTCTTTGCCTCGTGATGGCTGGGTGTTGTGTGATGTCCTTAGGTTAGTTAGGTTTAAGTAGCTCTAAGTTCTAGGGGACTGATGACCATCGATGTTAAGTTCCATAGTGCTCAGAGCCATTTGAACCATTTTGATATAGCATTCTCAACACTGACAATTTTGAGATTCCCGATTCTCGCGCAATTTGTCTGCTACTGATGTGCGGATTAGCCGCGACAGCAGCTAAAACACCTACTTGGGCATCATCATTTGTTGCAGGTCGTGGTTGACGTTTCACATGTGGCTGAACACTTCCTGTTTCCTTCAATAACGTAACTATCCGACGAACGGTCCGGAAACTTGGATGATGTCGTCCAGGATACCGAGCAGCATACATAGCATAGGCCCGTTGCGCATTTTGATCACAATAGCCATACATCAACACGGTATTGACCTTTTCCGCAATTGGTGAACAGTCCATTTTAACACGGGTAATGTATCACGAAGCAAATACCGTCCGCACTGGCGGAATGTTACGTGATACCCCGTACTTATACGCTTGTGACTATTACAGCGCCATCTATCACAAAGCGAAAGAAGTGGTTGCATGGAGGCTTAATTAAATAAAATGCTAATAATTTTAATTTTAATTGCTGTTTGTCCGGTTACGCAGTCTCGTAACCGGTTGGCCCTGAATAATACTAGTACGCAATCTGACTGCATAGAATAACAACAAAGAATGAAAGAAAATTTCCGTTTACACAATTAATTAATTACGTCCCCAGCAACTATAAAAGCTACGAAACAAGAAAGCATAAGTTTAACTGTTCTGTGTGTGGAAGTGTGATTCAACGTACACATATGGCACGGTTCTTCCTCAATACGACAAGATGCTTTAAACGCCATTTACAATGAAGTAATTAAAAAAAACAGAAATACTTTGATTGCACATAGAAACCAGAATTACACTATAATACATTAACACAAGCCGGATGCTTTGTTGACTGAACCTGTGAGAAAGAGCCATTGTTATTTACGAAATTTAAAATACAAAAATGTTTTAATTACCTCATATATATTGACGGAAAATACACTCTGATCTTTACAACATCCCCAATCGAACAGCATCGGCTGTCTAGCCCACCAGAACAACTGCACACGACGTGCTCACAACTAGTACCCTATCGACATCGTCACACAAGCACTGAACACGCCTACCTCAGAACTACAACTGCCCATAGCAACTTCTCAACACTCACTGCCAGTGGAGGCGGCTGAATAATACTCTTTAACGCAATCTCTGGCGCTGTGACTCAGTGTAGCCAGCTTTCATGGGCCAACTGAAACATTCATATTTCTTTGCGAACAACACGAATATGTGATAAAAAATGGGGGTTCCTATTTAAAAAGACGCAGTTGATATCCGTATGAACTATTGCAGCGCCAACTAGCGGGCCAACCATTAAAAAAAATGGTTCAAATGGCTCTGAGCACTATGGGACTTAACAACTATGGTCATCAGTCCTCTAGAACTTAGAACTACTTAAACCTAACTAACCTAAGGACAACACACAACACCCAGCCATCACGAGGTAGAGAAAATCCCTGACTCCGCCGGGAATCGAACATCGAACCCGGGAACCCGGGCGCAGGAAGCGAGAATGCTACCGCACAACCACGAGATGCGGGCCGGGGGGGGGGGGGGGGGGGCAACCATAGCGCCATCTTGTTTCCCCCTTCGAGCTAAACGAGTTTCGTTCTTTGTAGTTTTTTCGTTTGATGCTTATTCCGTGAGATATTTGGCCTCGTCACTATCAATGGTCCACCCTGTAGTTCTTTAATGTGTTTCTGTGTATGTCAAGCAAATGATCCAGATTTGTAAGAGGAAAACTAGTTTTTTAGCTAAGCGTCGTATACGACACGGGTTTGCAACATGTGTCCTGATATTCCACCTTGTGGCGTGAAGGCTAAGCAATACTTCGTTGTTCAGAGGCGAAAAATTTTTAAAATTAGTCACTGGTTGTCAGTACTCTAAAGACTTTTTTTTAATCAAAATCATTTCTCATGAGATAGGACAGGAAAGGTTACGAAATCTGTTTAGGGAATGAAAAAAATTAATTCCGTATGATCAGCCCCATTATTTGTTTATTATTGTATTCAGACGTCCTTTACCGTTTTACACTTAGCAGAAAGGTTATTATCTGTCCATCTACGTAGGAGTGACAGGAGCTTGTGCTATACCTGCCCATGCAGCGCCGAGAGCAGAGGTCACGTGAGGTCGACGTTGCCACAGACTTTGCCAAGTCCCGACGGCTCACGGCATTGAGTCCACCGTGGCAACGGAAACCGCTCCTCTCACAGGAAGCCGAACTTTCGGCAGACCTCGACAACCCCGGCTGCAGCGGCGGCCCAGCACAAATATACATTCAGGAGATTCGCGGAAGGCGCCGGCGCACACAGCTGGAACTAATTGCAAGCAGCTTTCCGCACCAAAACGCCGCGCGGCGCAGCCCTACACCCGCACGGACAAAGGAATGCCGCCTACGTGACGACTGGGACCGCCGCTCGGAACACTGAAAACTCTATTTGCACAACACGTCAAGCGAACACTCAACGTACGGCCGTTTTGAATTGTCACTAGCAGAAGTTGGCAGTGTAGGAGGAACGACAATCTCTGCTTCGCAGCTCACGTAGGGAATGAGGAAACTTTGCAGCCTCGAATACGATATCAGACAGCAACGAACTCTGACCCGAGTCTCTGTCAGTGACCTGTATTCTTTCTGGATGGAAAAGTCTGAGCTTGGTGCACAGAACTTGAGCGCACCTGCTGATTGCTGGCGTCTGCCTCATCCAACATGTTGCAATTTGACAGAAACCAATCTGTGTAGTGTGCATGATTAATTACTATTTACAACCCCGCAATTTCCCAGGAATACATTTTTTTCAGTTTTCAAGTAGGAACGAAAACAAAAAAGAACTGTGTTTGTAATACCGCAAAAAATCCATTATCATGTATTCGTGAAAACATCTTCGAAATTACGATACAGTGTTACAAAGAAACATGAATAAAGTGCAAATGTATAAGTACAGCATCGCACACTTTCTGTATGTTGGGCGTATCTGTAAGGCGATTTTGCAAATGTGTCTGTGGTAACGCCTCATAGTAGCTCTACAGACGGCTATCGTTTCCGCCTAAAGCCGTTTGCGCTTCGCAATTGAAATCTGTCAAGAGCCTGCCAGGATTTCCTGAAGTTGACTCGACTGTAGGAGAGTCTTAATAGTAAAGAGTGAATGCAACGAAACTCCATGCGTGACGTGACATTTTTTACGTATCTCAGTGTTTATGATGTCATATCTCTTGAACTGTGTGTAGTTCAATTATCTTCTTGTGTAGGTACATGTGTAGATACGATCAGCGGAATGCGCTGTGAACACAGTTGGTAGCAAAGAACTAATAAATTTAAACGTCTTGCATGATGCGATAGTTTCTCACGCATCTCAATGTTTAAGACGTCATATCTCCGCGTCTTAGTGCCACACATTCAGCGGAATATGTGGATACTGTTTGCAGAATGTTTTGCCAATAGAAGAAGTAGAAAAGATGTAATAAATTTAAAAGTCGTGTACAATGCGGAAGTTTTTCACCAGTTCAGAGTTTATGACGTCATATCTCCTGCACCATGTGTGGTAGCATGATATTCATGTTTAGGTGCATTTAGCGGTAAATGTAGATACTGCCAGCGAAATTCGTTGCTAATTCAGTTAGTAGGACATAAGTAATACATTTAAACGTATTACTGGCGCAATTGCGGCAATTTTTGACGCATCTCATTCTTTACGACGTCATATCTGCTGAACTCTGATAGGTAAGTGGTTCTTATCCCCATAGCGGTTGTTGCCTGACAGTATGGGATACGTGCTCCAAGTTTGGTTGAAAAGTGTCGAATGGCTTAGGAGGAGTTACAGAACATATAAATACATATAGTTAGATTTTTATACTACGTACAGATTTTTAGTTGTAAACGTCAAGTCATTGAATGTAACAGAAAATGCACTGTTTCAGAAATACTTTAATGCTTTCTATCTTTACCGTACGTTGTAAGGTGTCATGCAAATCCAACACCTTCCATGAAAACCCTGACATGATAATCAAATCCAGTAGTATGTCACATAGCTCCGCATAAATTGTGACATTAAATTAACCAAAGTAATACGAGTAACGAGTGAGCAAATGGAATACCACAGACTAACACAAGAATGCCTAAATGCATGTCATACCTTCCCACCGTGAGACAGACGCAGTTCCGAGGGGAGAAACGAGAACAGAAGCCGAGAGCTGAACCTTGTTAAGCTAGAAGGCCCTACGATAAGGGACGGACTGGACACCCACGTCGCCAGCTAACTACCAGGACCACCCCCAGCCCATGTTAAAAGCTAGAGCCCTCCAGAAGAACAGTATAGATATTACTATAACACTAAAACTGCCACACCAGCCGCAAGTTTTAGCGTGAGACTTTTTCGCGTCTCTGTTACGTTGCAAACGTTAAAAACATTGCCCACCACGAAAAATATAAAGTTTCTCATTGGATAAACAGAATTTTTGTAGGCGGAGCTTAAGGTTAACATTGAGGCCCTGATTGGTCAAATGAAAACACAGCAAGTAGTTTTTTTTTTAAACCAACTTCGGTAAATTGTAGTAAGGAGAATTTAGGTGAGAGTTACTTCCGAGACGGCGAGCTGTATGGAGCTGCGCCGCCCGCCGCCCCCTGACACTGCCTGACCAACGACAAGGCAATGAACGCACGCGATGCCGCATAACAGTGCATAAAGCTTCACTCAGAACTGCAGAAGTCTCATCTGTTACACCCCCTTTTTGCGTAATACTAGTTTCGATCGTCAATTAAAGCTCATGGTATTCACATTTGTGCGTAAGTTAAAATCTGAAACGCGATGATTTCTCTGTTATATAATTATTGAGAAGCCACATCAGCCACTGTAATTTACAACAAGTTACATAAGTAATTAAAGATAATTGAGGGTCCCTGTAGACCATTTTGATAGTTTTCCCTTTTGTGAAACTTATTTTAAACCTAGATTATAGATGTGATATGGCATAGGTCATCCTTCGATCCATTGTAGAACTTGGAAACCCATTTAGTGCAATTTATAAACAATGTTTTGTGAGTAGAATAAAATTTCCAATGGTAAACTAAACTGGTTTTTCGACGTTATTTTACCAGCTAACTAAAAATAGGAAAGCCTTGAACCACTTCCACTAAATTTAGTTAGTATTAAGATTCTTTTACAGGGAGTGCAGTGGAGCTGGCGCTGAAACCATTAAGTATTTGGTTATATCGTCGCTAGTCTCACTGAACTCTTACGAATTCTACATGTCATGTGTGGTCTGGCGTCTCCTTACCAGCAACAGGTCCCAGGTTCAAACTAGTCAATTCCCTAAATAACACGCTCAGAGCGTCGTTGCGTGAAAGTGGTAGGGAGACACGACTTAGAACAACAGACACCACGCAGAATGTTAGAACGTGCAGTGCCGAAAATTGATAAGCATTTCCATAACCATCCCGAAAGACATTATCAGTCACCTATGTGTGCGGAGGGGATGTACCATTACTAGAAAGACAGATCTTTGTATCCCGCAAGTGGCGTGTGTCGTAGTTCAATAGTTCGCTCACAGAGAGCACTGAATGTTGTTACACCGAACGAATCTGCTAAGCCCCTTGGCAGCCAAAGGGTGTTCTTCCAATTGCTCGTGGCAGTCAGCTATGCTGCCACCGCTGGAGAACCGTTTTTACATGTGTGCTCCGTGTTTTGTTGACTGCGAAACACTGAATTTATTAGCTTTTTATCGTTCAAGACTAAAATATAAAATGGAAATGCTGCGTGGCTAGGGCCTCCCGTCGGGTTGACCTTCGCCTGGTGCAAGTCAAGGACAACACAACACCCAGTCCCTGAGTGGAGAAAATCCCCGACCCAGCCGGGAATCCAACCCGGGCCGTTGGGTTTAATATTCCGTCGCGCTGACCACTCAGCTACCAGGGGCGGACAAGACAAAAATTACTAGGCCTGTGTGTTAAATACTGAAAAAATCTGAATGTGACTGCTGCGGTTCCACTGTCGATGAACGTGATAACGCAGAAGGGCTGCGAAACAGTGTCGAATCGTGCAAGGATCGTTCAGGTGTATTCATACCACCTAAAATGTTTCGTAATGTACACTACACATGCCGTAAAGGCTATTTTCAGCCAAAAAGTTTAGCAATGGGTTTATAGATTGTGATAGAAAATTTACATTTACATGTTATTGACGTATTATAAATTAGTATTGCAATTAAGTTTAAACTTTAAATTTGCGCTGCTGGAGAAGTTGACTTTTGGACACAGTCCGCACGTTTTATCTTACTATGCGTAAATAGAACACCGTTTACGATCACTTGCGCTGTTGATGACACAGAGATCAGTGGAACTGTTATGACCTGATGAAAGTACAATCCTCCGGTATAACTGTGGGTTCTTTGATTGTTAAGGAGATAGTGGAATGGAACTACAACATACGAAATACTAGTTCACTTTATTACAAGAATGACAAAAAGGTTTGCTTAACTTTATACAATCCATTTCCATAGGAATGTGCCAAATATTTACATCTGTTTTTGAATATTAAAATGTCACTTGATGCTCACACATACATAACTCTTCCCTTAATGTACAAAGTACACAAGGACAGTTCCATCTAACAAGGAACCCTTTGACTGCAAGGTGCCAAGAGGAAAGTGACGTTTACGGCACTCGACATGCTGTCTACCATGCAACCACAGTATTGGCTGCTAAAGGCAACAGAGGGCGGAACTGGAGCACAGCATGAGGCTGCGGAGCGTAGCTCAACTGTTCAGTCGACGAATAACTCTCAACAGTGACACATCGCCAATGGTGTTGGTACAAAGCAGAGCAATGGCAGCGATAAACAAAGCGAACATTGCATTATATCTACAACAACAGTCGCAGAGGTTGACATTTCGTCAGGAAGGAACCCAAGGGATATCGCAGAGAGAAAGAAGTGTTAGATAAAATTATAACGTTGCTACGAGATGAGTTACTAGAATGTGTGGCCTCGTATATGCTCGACTGTGGGGACAATATATAGTACTGGCCATTAAAACTGCTACACCACGAAGATGTGCTACAAACGCGTAATTTAACCGACAGGACGAAGATGGTGTGATATGCAAATGATTAGCTTTTCAGAACATTCACACAAGGTTGGCGCCGGTGGCGACACCTACAACGTGCTGAAATGAGGAAAGTTTCCGCCCGATTTCTCATACACAAACAGCAGTTGACCGGCGTTGCATGGTGGAACGTTGTTGTGATGCCTCGTGTAAGGAGGACAAATGTGTACCATCACGTTTCCGACTATGATAAAGTTCGGATTGTATCCTATCGCGATTGCGGTTTATCGTATCGTGACATTGCTGCTCGCGTTGGTCGAGATACAATGAGTGTTAGCAGAATATGGAATCGGTGGTTTCAGGAGGGTAACACGGAATACCGTGCTGCATCCCAACGGCGTTGTATCACTAGCAGGCGAAATGACAGGCATGTTATCCTCATGGCTGTAACGGATCGTACAGCCACGTCTCGATCCCTGAGTCAACAGATGGGGACGTTTGCAAGAGAACAACCATCTGCACGAACCGTTCGACGACATTTGCAGCTGCATGGACTATCAGCTCGGAGACCATGGCTGCGGTTACCCTTGACACTGCATCACAGACTGGAGCGACTGCGATGGTGTACAAAACGACGAACCTGGGTGCACAAATGGAAAAATGTCATCTTTTCGTATGAACCCAGGTTCTGTTTATAGCATCATGATGGTCGCATCCGTGTTTGGCGACATCGCGGTGAACGCACATTGGAATCGTGTATTCGTCATCGCCATACTGACGTATCACCCGGCGTGATGGTATGGGGTGCCATCGGTTATACGTCTCGGTCACCTCTTGTTCGCATTGACGGCACTTTGAACAGTGGACGTTACATTTCAGATGTGTTACGACGCGTGGCTCTACCCTTCATTCGATCCCTGCGAAACCCTTCATTTCAGCAGGATAATGCACGACCGCATGTTGCAGGTCCTGTACGGGCTTTTCTGGATACAGAAAATGTTCGACTGTTGCCCTGGCCAGTACATTCTCCAGATCTCTCACCAACTGAAAACGTCTGGTCATTGGTGCCCGAGCAACTGGCTCGTCACACTACACCAGTCACTACTCTTGATGAACTGTGGTATCGTGTTGAAGCTGCATGGGCAGCTGTACCTGTACACGCCATCCAAGCTCTGTTTGACTCAATGGCCAGGCGTATCAAGGCCGTTATTACGGCCAGAGGTGGTTGTTCTGGGTACAGATTTCTCAGGATCTATGCACCCAAACTGCGTGAAAATGTAATCACATGTCAATTCTAGTATAATATATCTGTCCGATGAATGCCCGTTTATCATCTGCATTTCTTGTTGGTGTAGCAATTTTAATGGCCAGTAGTGTATTCATGGGGCAGTAGAATACGAAGACCTCCAGCTGAGACAGGCTTCCCCTGGTCCGCGCTGACTGCTACTACCAAGTATCCAGCACTGCTGAGCTGCTGCTGAAGTGCTGATAATTCTTCGTGTTTCTTCGTCCCTGTTAATGCACATCGATAAAACGAATGTGGATTAGAGTACTCTGTGGGCGCTCTATCGAATGGGCGTGTAAAATTCAAATTTTAAAAATAGTTTTGTTTGTAATGGGAAACAGACCGACACTTTCTGTTGTCACTGGGAGTCGCAGGAAAGACGTGACGAGCACTAATTTTATTTTTACTGGCTCCGGCTCCACCATGAAAAACGAAATTATTGCAAATATGTGCCGAAACAGGAGAGAAAATGCGCCTGACGACTCTTGGAGAGACACCCGGTGTATACAGTGGTAGAGAGAGGGAGATACTGAATATGAAGGCTTAACTACAAAGGGAGACTGCGTAAAAGTATTTAGAATGTTCTGTGTTAAAAGCGCGCGGATAGATTCGCATGCCAGTATTTTAGGTCAGGAAGGCGGAATGAGGGTTGAGGCACCTGCTTCCCACTTCTTCGTAAGATTATTTTAAAGAGGAATGTATTCGCTTTTTTGCGCTCCGTATAACGTCTCCAAATAAGGACATTAAACGCTGCGTGATTTTTGTAACTTATTCCTAAAAGTCTGAAGTGTACAGTAATTATTTTTCATTAGAGACATAGTCCGAACAATATAGCTATCATCCCTGACAACTGCAATTACAGATACTAATAATATATTTTCTTGTTCTATACAAGAATCGCTTGTAATAGCCGCTACATCTTCTGTGTGTCTTACTTTTGTTTTCGTTGTTCTTGGGGAAAGAGTCATTTACGGTGAGGAGGCGTGTGTGTTGTAATTGTTAATATATGTCTGAAATTTTAGCTTTGTTATTACTGAAAGTAACCTTCCGATCACTCGTGTCAACCTTTTGAACATTTAAACAATTTCTAGCAATTTATAGTTGCCACGCCGCCACGAAAAAGAACATCGCTGGTTTGCAACAATCAGCAGACATTACGCGGCAATTTCAAATATATAAAAATATTTAATGTATTTTTCCACAGCAGCAGCCACAAAGCAGTTTAAAGAATTTTATTTAATAATAGCTTGCATAGCAAAGAGTTTATTTTAAAGAATTTTAAAATGTATAAATCGTTTAAGCGGCTTGTATATTAGAAGTGAACCCACCAAAGCTAGTGCAAAGGCAATATCTAATTCTCGTTGCATATTCGTATTTCACTGGCTTGCCTACAGAAGTCTGACCTCTATTATATGCGTGTTTACGTAATTTATAGGCAGGCTTGTTGTCGGAATATCAATCAACGGACTCATAAGCAAGAGTAAAATGAAGTATGGGACAGCAGCATTTTTCCGCTGGTTATGAAAAACGCTTAAAATGCTAATGCAGATATATACTGTATCTGATGTTTCATTCAAAACATTCTTTTCATCTCTAGGACCTTCGTTACTGCTCGATAATGCCCCAGTTATTATCTAGTATTACAGCTAAAATTAATAGTGAATTTAAGACGGAATTTATAATTTACCTTAAGAGTTCAATAAATACAAACTTTTCAAAGGATACAGCCAAATGCAGGCAGCAGTAATTACTGAATATCCTGCTAGCAAGAGTCACCATCAAATATCTGAAGTGTACCGATCAGTAGCGCCCCCAAGCGTGCGAATGTCAGTGTAAATTAAATGTATTGGTACGTTCATTCCATCCAATTTGCCTCTACAAATATGAACTGTTCCCTTTGAAAGAGCACGAAATTATATTGCGGTGACCGAAATATTGGAGCCGGTGGCGTCGGGGGAGCGTACCGGTTCCTCCGGCCCTCCGTGTTTGTCGACACGCGCTGGGCCGGAAAACACCAGGCTGCCCCACGTGGGAGCCCTCAGGGTTATGTTTGAAGAGTTTTAAATATAGGGCCCTCAGTTACTAAAAAGTAGCGTACGCTCCTTCGCTTCTCGTTGCAGCTCAATTTTTTTGAATTGTTTACTTCTCTTGGAGATGTCTGATATAATTAAATTAAATGTTTCTTGTATTGTGACGTACCCACGTCGCTTCTTTTTATTTGTGAAGCCTGCAATACATTTTTTTGTATGTATATACTAAATGCGGTGTACAATAATTCCATATATATCATTGCACTACACTTTTTATTCTTTGAGAATAACTTCTTGCAGCACCCGTTTCGCAGAGTTAAATCACTATTTGGTTCTATTTACGATGTTTGATCTTATTAATTCATATGTTCTGTCCTGGATTTACACTTAGCTAGTCTGCGTGCACCAAAGTGTCCGATTATTCGGCATTTTTCCGACACATTTCATCCAAACACCTGTTTCACTGTTAACTGCATTTTGGTTTGCATGTCTACCTCATGTTCTCGTTGAATTGCTTACTGTCGCTGTCTGTTCGTGTTTTGTTTGTGTTGTGGTGTCTATACCTTGTTTCACTTTGTTTTGATTGTCATATCACTACTGGCCAATAAAATTGCTACACCAAGAAGAAATGCAGATGATAAACGGGTATTCATTGGACAAATATATTATACTAGAACTGACATGTGATTACATTTTCACGCAATTTGGGTGAATAGATCCTGAGAAATCAGTACCCAGAACAACCACCTTTGCCCGTAATAACGGCCTTGATACGCCTGGGCAATGAGTCAACAGAGTTTGGATGGCTTGTACAGGTACAGCTGCATATTCAACACGATACCACAGTTCATCAAGAGTAGTGACTAGCGTTTTGTGGCGAGCCAGTTGCTCGCCCTCCATTCACCAGACGTTTTCAATTGGTGAGAGATCTGGAGAATGAGAGGGCCAGGGCAGGAGTCGAACCTTTTCCGTATCCAAAAATTCCGGTACAGGACCTCAACATGTGGTCGTGAATTATCCTGCTGAAGTGTAGGGTTTCGCAGGGATCGAATGAAGGGTAGAGTCACGCGTCGTAACACATCTGAAATGTAACGTCCACTGTTCAAAGTGCCGTCAATGCGAACAAGAGGTGACCGAGACGTGTAACCGATGGCACCCCATACCATCATGCCCGGTGATACGTCAGTATGGAGATGACGAATACACGCTTCCAATATGCGTTCACCGCAGTGTCACCAAACACTGATGCGACCATCATGATGCTGTAAACAGAACCTGGTTTCATCCGAAAAAATGACGTTTTGCCATTCGTGCATCCAGGTTCTTCGTTGAGTGCACCATCTCAGGCGCTCCTGTCTGTGATGCAGCGTCAAGGGTAACCACAGCCGTGGTCTCCGAGCTGATAGTCCATGCTGCTGCAAACATCCTAGAACTGTTCGTGCAGTTGGTTGTTGTCATGCATACGTCCCCATCTGTTGACTCACTGATCGAGATGTGGATGCACGATCCGTTACAGCCATGCGTATAAGATGCCTGTTATCTCGACTGCTGGTGATACGAGGGCCGTTGGGATCCAGCACGGCGTTCCGTATTACCCTTCTGAACTCACCGATTCCATATTCTGCTAACAATTATTGGATCTCGACCAACGCGAGCAGCAATGTCGCGATACGATAAACCGCAATCACGATAGGCCACAATCCGACCTTTATCAAAGTCGGAAACGTGATGGTACGCATTTCTCCTCCTTACACGAGGCATCACAACAACGTTTCACCAGGCAACGCCGGTCAACTGCTGTTTGCGTATGAGAAATTGGTTGGAATCTTTCCTCATGGCAGCACGTTGAAGGTGTCGCCACCGACGCCAGCCTTGTGTGAATGCTCTGAAAAGCTAATCGTTTACATGTCACAGCATCGTATTCCTGTCGGTTAAATTTCGCGTCTGTAACACGTCATCTTCGTGGTGTAGCAATTTTAATGGCCAGCAGTGTATGTGGTGCTTTTTCTTTAGATGAAGTTATTATTTGATTTTGTTGTGTTATACATCTCTATTCGTTATTGTTTTAGTGGATAGCATGATCGGTGAGGTGTTACTTCTATTCATCTATTCATTTACTGTTTTCTTCTACATTGCAAGGTCACTTTGTACGCGAAAGTTTTCGTGCAGTTTTAGGAGTTTTCCTTGTTTTCTTAGTTGATTATAGCGATCTTCGTAACCTGTTATATGCCACAAGGTTCATGTCCATAGATCGTTAGATTTTCGCCAAACGCAGAATGGCTATTTTTATATTTCCAGTGGTTTCTTTGTTCTTTACATCCTTTTTTGACATTTCTGCCTGTCATTTCCAGAAACAGTGTTTTGCACATTGTAACTGGTATGTATAAGCTCACTGGTATTCGTCTGTCGACGAACACAACAGTCAGTTGGCAACACGACATTCGATAAACAAACCAAACCAAAACACACTGAACAGTGGAATTGGGATGTTCAGATTAAACGCGTCTGGGAAACGCCGAATAATCGGACTTGCTGGAGTACGCATTTTAAGTACAAGTCCAGATCGGCAGGTATGGACTAATAAGGTCACAGATCGTAAGGGAAACGGAAAAGTAGTTTAACCTCAAGAAACTTGTGCAATAAAAAGTTGTTTCTCATCTAACAAGCAACAGAAAGCTGTCATGTAATAATAAATATGTAATTATTATACAACGGAATTATTCACATAAAGCAAACGTGCGTTACAGACCACTGAATATGCTTCGCAAATAAAAAGAAACGAAATACGTATGAGGTGCTTTGTCTCAACGGTTTCTCGTACATTCATTTGTCGTAGATTCATTTCCGCATGGGTCCATAGCATTTTTCCTCTGTGTTGCTCAATTTTTAATCCAGGGTTGGCAACGTAATTTTGTGTCTGCATCATGTACATAGTAGTAGTACTTTGTAATCAGTCGGAGGTATATCGGCAGTTTTATCTGAACCTCAAACTACACAATATCCTTGGTTCAAATGGCTCTGAGCACTATGGGACTCAACTGCTGTGGGCATTAGTCGCCTAGAACTTAGAACTACTTAAACCTAACTAACCTAAGGACATCACACACATCCATGCCGAGGCAGGATTCTAACCTTCGACCGTAGCAGTCGCACGGTTCCGGACTGCGCGCCTAGAACCGCGAGACCACCGCGGCCGGCCTACACAATATTCTTAATGAAAATAATGATAACGATGACCATGATGTTTTGGAATGGATCATAACTGTGTGTGTGTGTGTGTGTGTGTGTGTGTGTGTGTGTGTGTGTGTGTGTGGCGGGGGGGGGGGGGAGGCATTTAGTAGCTGCTCTTTATGTTCTGATTCCAATTTAACATTAATTACAAACTTCAGAACTGTCAAAAGACACTATTGTCACTGACCTACATATGTAATATTGGCGAGAAAATAATTAATAAGTATAATTCCAAATATTAATTAATAATTCATTATAATGAATGTGAGATGTTGGGACTTGGTTAAGAAACAAGCAGACCTATGAGACTGGGGGTTTGTCTACAAATCCGATTTTCATAAACATCTATTTTTGTCAAATCTTTGTTTCTGTGCTTTTGGCCCTTGTGGTTCTCAGTATCACATGCGGGAAAATACAGACAGACTTTTATTTAGTTGCTTTAGACGAACCATATGTCTAAGATTATACAAGTAACTATGGAATGACATAAAACAAAAAAGTACGTGTTTACTTTTCGTTTTGTGACCTGTATGCTTGGCTTCTACTTCATTTTTTCTTTTAGCTAAGCTATCTATATAGAAGAATTGCGCTATATTGAAAGAATATGTTAACACTAGTATATGAATGACTCTTTTTAAGGCGGAGACATTGCGACGTGACATTACTATTGTTTTAAAATTCATATTTGTTATTGCTAAAACTATAGTAGCTCAGAAACTCGCCACATAATTTGTTCTCAGTGAGGGTTTAGAGAAGAAGCGTTGAAAAATAATTAAAATTTCATATGAAGTTTTTTGATAGTTAATTATTTATTTTCGAAAATGCCGAACTACGAAACCTCGAATCACTGCATTCAGCTTTTGGTAATCATTAATCTGATACTGAATGGGTCCATGGCCTTCATTTGATTATTAATCATCACCATCATCATCATGAGTGGTAATATTCGAAATTGTAGTTGCAATAAACAAAAAATTAATTATTTGCCAGCAGTAAGAGGAAACAATTGCGTTCTATTTCGATAGTCAGTCACCTTAAGAGAAAACCGTTTAGAACTGGGACTTCGTAAGCTTCTCTGGCGTAATAGTTCTTGATAGTCTGCTTGGACTTTGCAGCTCGTGGTCTAGGGGCTAGCGTTGCTGCCTCTGGCTCACGGGGTACCGGGTTCGATTCTCGTCCGGGTTACGGATTTTTCTCAGCCCGGGGACTGGGTGTTTGTGTTGTTCTCATCATGTCATTATCATCCTCATCATTCGTACTTTCGTGTGTAGTAGTCGGGTGGTCATAGGAAATGTATCCGGCCACGCCTTTAACTAACCATGCCAAATCCGTTCCTAACCATGTCGACCGTGCGCCGATGCGGGAAAAGGGCACAAGGAAAAGAAGAAGAAGAATCTGATCGGACTGTCACCGGATGCTAAAATCAACACGATTTGATATTTCGGCGGTCCATCCGACCGCCATCTTCAGCAGAATGCTGCTGCTGAGCCCTGCTGAAAACTGATACCAAGGCTGCAAATCTTCGTGCTGTAAGGGCCTCTGTAGCGCGCACGGCGCATGCGACACCCATCACAGTAGCTGCCCTCGAACACTGACTGTTGGCGCCACGTTTAGTAGAACGCTGGCGGTAACGATATATCGGACTCAAAGAATTTTCAAATACTCTTAGGCTAGCCGCACCGAACAAAGTTGTGTTTTGATGCGGGATAGTACAAGACTCCATGTCCTGCTAAGAGGAAAAAACCACTGCCTCTATTAATCAAACTGCGAACCTGTTTTCAATCGCTTCTTTATAAACACTGTTCCAGAAAAGAGAAGCGTCGCCAACTATCACAGTCTCCACAAGTGTCATCACATCTCCTTCTTTTGAGCAGTGTTCTGTTACCGCCGATTTTTTTGTTTAGATCTATCGGTTTAGGTAGATATTACGTAAACCCAGTTGTTTCTTGAATCTGATACAACTTATTTTCTAATTAATCAGTTTGAAGCCACTGCATGCTTGCCATCAGAAGTGGATGTTACAGGAACATTGTTTTCTCAACCATTTGAATCAAGACGCTAGGCTCCTGCTGTTGCCGAAACTGACGGAAACTTAGGCCTAGTGGTTTCACGTACACTCTCGCAGTGTCTTAGTATCGGGCCTGTTCTATTGATAAAACCCGTTCTTGGAAACCGAAGCTAGCCGCTGTGGCCGAGCGGTTCTAGGCGCTTCAGTCCGTAACCGCGCTGCTGCTACGGTCGCATGTTCGAATCCTGCCTCGGGAATGGATGTTTGTGATGTCCTTAGGTTAGTTAGGTTTAAGTAGTTCTTAGTCTAAGAGACTGATGACCTCAGATGTTAAGTCTCATAGAGCTTACAGCCATTTGAACTATTTGAAAACCGAAAGGTAGCGACATCGATTTTCGGTTGGACCATGCCTTTAACTTGGCCTTCACCTTTCAGCGATGTCAAGATTCGCCAGGAACAACAAATGATTCGGATTCCACGTTAAACTGTAAGTCCCCTTTCTGCTGTAGGATTACTGGGATAGGTTAGGGAGACGAAGTTGACGAAGTGGCCGAAGTGGCGTCCAATTACGACTTGTAGTAGGGCTCAGATCGTTGAGCCACAAGAAATTATTATTGTTGCAGTATTTAGTGCACTCGGTTAAACATTAAACGAGCACCGACTGCTAGAACAGAGATTACAAAGATGCTAAATGTTACACTGTGCCACGTTGCGATGTTTGATACGAGATTAAAATATAGAATTAACAAGAGTAGATAATGGCTACAAGTGAACACTGCAAGTTGCACGCATGTCTGTACCCTAACAATCTACGATTAAAACTGATCAAAAAGTTACAGATAAAAAGAGTAAAATTCTTACTAAAAAACTATCGAGTGAATGAGGTACCAACGTATGTGTCAGATGTAGATGACCATGGGAAGCTCTAGATGTGTACTTGAACGAATCTTTTGTAGAACTGTGGCAATATAAAGTAATAAATGATAAATCAGTTACAGGTAAACTAACAGCGTGAAGGAATTGTTACATTAATGAAACTGATTTGAAGAATTTCGTCGTGATTCTGCGTCCATCGGCGAGGAATTTAGTGACTTCGATAAAATCAGTTTTTTTCTAAAACATGTCAATGATTTGCAAACCTGATGGATGCGGACTGGCATGTGACCTACGGTGCGACTGAGGCATTCTTAGGCATATCGGAGAACGCACAACATTCGATATGGCATGGACATTCAGATGTTAAATTAATCTGTTCCCACTAGATTCTGCACAGTTCATGCTGAAAAACTGGTTCATGTCATTCGATACAGAAAATTTAATAAGGAAATTTCACTGTAGTAACTCAAGTCCGCATATAATATCAAATAGTAATGCATGTCCTCATAGAGTATCATAACAAGACACCAAATTAGTATTTACGCTATCTGATCGAAAGTAACTGGATCCCCATTAATGAACTTGACCGTGGGGTTGTGCCCACCCTTCGCCTGTTGACAGCTTGAATGCCGCTGGGTACACTTTTTGTGAGTTGTTTGAATGTGTGAAGGAACGACAGCCCATTCGTCCTCAAAGGCCGACATCACACAAGGTAGGGATGTCGGACGCTGGGGCTCTGGAACGAAGTCGACTTCTTAATTACCCCAGAGGTATATCACTGGGTTCAGGCAAGACTTTGGGCAGGCCAATCCATTTCACGAATGTTACTATCGACAAACCATTGCCTCACAGATGCTGCTGTATGAGGGGACCTCACTCGAACCACGATAAGCACCCCCTCCATCTTACACTGTTGGCAAATTACTTGACGGCTGGTTAAGTTCTCCCTGCACTCGTCAGACACGGTCCCCACATCGGAGTGCCACAGGCCACAATGTGAGTCATCACTCCAAATCACTCTTTCCAGTCATCCACAGACCAATTGTCTTGCTCTACACCACCTCGTGACTACAGAAAATTATGTCCTTTGAGGAGCCGCTTGACCATTGTTCCTTATTATTTTTAATTCCTTCACTCCCTACGCACAGTCATTGTGGTAACTGGACTGCTATAACACTTTGAATCTCACGGGTGATTCCTTCCGCTGATTTCAAGCGTTTTTTTACAACGACCCTCAGCCGTGTTTGGCAGTCTCTGTGCACTGTACATGAGATCTATGTCTTCTTGGTTTAGCTGTGGCTGTTCCTTTGCGTTTCCACCTCACAATCACGCAATCAATAGTCGACGAGGCATTTTAGTAGGGTTAAAATGTCCCTGATGGAATTGTTGCTTAGGTGACATCCAGTGATTGGTACACGTTCGATATCAATGAGCTCTTCTGGGTGATTCACTCTGCTGTTACCACTTCTCTTCTGACAACACAGTACTCCCTGCTTTCTTTCATACTGGCGATTTCGCCTCTCGTAACACCTAGAGGTCATTTACGCATTACATAGGAGTTTTCGGGTACTTTTGATCACATAGTGTATTTGAACGAGCCGCAAACTTAGCAGAAATCCAACATTTGAGTGTTCCATGGTGAACTGGAGCCAACAAAACTTGTTCGTTAGAGAAGCACTTTCAAGAAAATGATAACATGTTATTTCATTATGGAGGACATGTCCTGGCTATCACTGTACAGAACGAAGAACACTTAATCCTGAAAAGTATGCAACAATTTGTTTGCCGCAAGTCTGCGATGAAATTAGAAAAAAGTAACGGCAAACGACGAATAATTCTTCACTGTGACTATCTCCACTACCACAAAGATTGTCTCACAATTAGTTATTTGATTGAGACAAGTATTAAATTAATGTTTCACTGCTCATAGTAACCCAATTTAGCGCCAAACGATTTCCTTTTGTTTCCGTGTGCCAGAGAAAAATGTGATTTTCGTAATCCCAAGAGAGCTGATAGTAGTATATCAGTGACAGTTCTAGATGACTTTGACCTTGATAGATGAAATAAACTCTCCTCCCGTCGGCTCCCCTTGAGCCTGGCGATGTCACCACACCACAGTGAGAGTTCCAGCTGACTTTCATAAGAAACCCGTTCCCTCCCTCTGACACAAGGCGGTCCCTTGGGCTAAAAGGAATCAAATTGCCCATCTCCCATTTTTTTTTATTGTTCCAGCTGGCTAACTTGTGTCATTCATTAGTGCTTTGTTCACCATAGTGAAAGGAACAAGTTGTTACTGGGGCAATTTTTATAAATAATAGTAACAAATTAATATCAGGTTTATTATTAACAATAATTATTTATCAACCATTCCCTCCACCTTTTCCTACTAGAACCTCTAAGATACACCACAGTGAATGGTGAAACGAAGTAGCAGAGCTATCCTACTTAAAAAGATTGCCATAAATATTGGAATAATTATTTATATAAGTCACTTTAGCATTCTGAAATACTATAATAACATGACACCACAACATTTTCTAACCTGCAATTGCTCTATATTACAATTTTCCGAAATACCCTTGCCTCCATTCTCAGATATACGTCAAGAAAATATTTAACCACTGCAGCAGTACACTACTCTAACAAAAGATACTAATAAACAATTAGCACAGCACGATAAGTTATACATTAATAATGTGCAATATCATGACAGCACGTGAAACTAGTCACAGAAATACTGTCTATCACTAACCAAGGGACCCTGTAGCCAGCCAGCAATGGGAAGAATAACAGTATATAAAAACATACACAGTGCCACCACATTTCATAAGATACCTGCACACACTCCAGACAGATTAGGCCGTAGCCTGCAAGGACATGGAGGCTCTTTCTGGCTGAAGATGGATTGACGCCAGTGTTCATGATACACAGAGCACCTGCCACCAGACTCTGACCGTGATAAGAGATGTTAGGCGACGACAAGAGCTGCGAATCATGGTCATCTCGAACTTCCACTGTGATGGGCGACCTAGACCAATGGATGGTGGGCGTGGTCCTGTGAGTGATAAAAACTCAGGAAACCCTCTGCTCCAATAAGAATCAAGTTCACCACCCTCCATCCCCACTCTCATTTATTACTACATCCTCATTAATCTTTGACCAGACTCCGTTGTGAGAACAATCAGCGAAGATAATCTATTTAAAAAGAATTGTAAATGTGGAGCTCTGGAGATTCATACCACAGCTGGCAGAATTAATCACTGTAAAATACCTATGATTAAGCATCTGGAGTGAGCTAAAACATATTCAGTAACAAAATAAACTGAAAACAATCGGTAAACTATGATGACAAAATGGTAGATATTGAAATAGGCGACAGAGGGATAGAGAAACAATTAAAATCGCTCCAAAGAGGAAAGACCGCTGAACCTGATGGGTTACCAGTTCGATTTTACACAGAGTACGTGAAGAAACTTGCCCCCCTTCTTGCAGCGGTGTACCATAGGTCTCTAGAAGAGTCTAGCGTTCCAAAAGATTGGAAAAGGGCACAGGTCATCCTCGTTTTCAAGAAGGGACGTCGAACAGATCTGCAGAACTATAGACCTATATCTCTAACGTCGATCAGTTGTAGAATTTTGGAACACGCACTATGATTGACTATAATGGCTTTTCTGGAGACTAGAAATGTACCCTGTAGGAATCAGTATTTGTTTCGAAAAAGATGATCGTGTGAAACACAGCTCGCGCTATTCGTCCACGAGACTCAGAGGGCCATAGACACGAGTTCCCAGGTAGATGCCGTGTTCCTTGACTTCCGCAAGGCGTTCGATACAGTTCCCCTCAGTCATTTAATTAACAAAGTAAGAGCATACGGACTATCAGACCAATTGTGTGATTGGATTGAAGGGTTCCTAGATAACAGAACGCAGCGTGTCATTCTCAATGGAGAAAAGTCTTCCGAAGTAAGAATAATTTCAGGTGTGGCGCAGGGGAGTGTTGTAAGGCCGCTGCTATTCACAATATATATAAATGACCTTGTGGATAACATCGGAAGTTCACTGGGGCTTTTTGCGGATGATGCTGTGGTGTATCGAGACGTTGTAACAATGGAAAATTGTACTGAAATGCACGAGGATCTGCAGCGAATTGACGCATGGTGCAGGGAATGGCAATTGAATCTCAATGTAGACAAGTGTAATGTGCTGCGAATACATAGAAAGAAAGATCCCTTATCATTTAGCTACAATATAGCAGGTCAGCAACTGGAAGCAGTTATTAACTCCATAATATTAATTCCATAAATTATCTAGGAGTACGCATTAGGAGTGATTTAAAATGGAATGATCATATAAAGTTGATCGTCGGCAAAGCAGATGCCAGACTTAGATTCATTGGAAGAATACTAAGGAAATGCAATCCGAAAACAAATGAAGTAGGTTACAGTACAGTTGTTCGCCCACTGCTTGAATACTGCTCACCAGTGTGGGATCCGTACCAGATAGGGCTGATAGATAGAGAAGATCCAACGGAAAGCAGCGTGCTTCGTTACAGTATCATTTAGTAATCGCGAAATCGTTATGGAGATGATAGATACACTCCAGTGGAAGACTCTGCAGGAGAGACGCTCAGTAGCTCAGTACGGGCTTTTGTTGAAGTTTCGAGAACATACCTTCACCGAGGAGTCAAGCAGTATATTGCTCCCTCCTACGTATATCTCGCGAAGAGACCATGAGGATAAAATCAGAGAGATTAGAGCCCACACAGAGGCATACCGACAATCCTTCTTTCCACGAACAATACGAGACTGGAATAGAAGGGAGAACTGATAGAGGTACTCAGGGTACCCTCCACCACACACCGTCAGGTGGCTTGCGGAGTATGGATGTAGATGTAGAAATAGATAGATGTGGCTTACCTCCAGATAGTAACAATCGATGTACTGTGGTGCAGTTCTGGGGATTCACAGCTGCTGGCCGGTGTGGCCGAGCGGTTCTGGGCACTACAGTCTGGAACCGCACGACCGCTGTGGTCGCAGGTTCGAATCCTGCTTCGGGCAGGGATGTGTGTGATGTTCTCAGGTTAGTTAGATTTAAGTAGTTCTAAGTTCTAGGGGACTGATGGCCTCAGAAGTTAAGTCCCATAGTGCTCAGAGCCATTTGAACCATTTTTGATTCACAGCTGGTGGTGGGGCAGCTGTCTGGAGGCTGACATATGTCTGGTGATGGTATCTTTCTGTGTCTTCCACAAAATGAAATATCGTTAAACTACAGCCGGCAGCAAAACCCTCACTCACAGTAAAGTACTTGAAAATCTAAATCATTTACTGACACATTACCTGCAAGTTATAAACAATTCTCAATGTAGATGTGTTCATGACGCCACTTCCAGTGTCAGTCTGCTGCAATACGGTTGAAACCATACAATACCTAATCCAGAGTTGTTTTTCACTTACATGTGATGTTTCGGTAAATAATTTCGATTTTCAAGTATTTTACTGTAACTGTGGCCTTGTTGGTAGCTATAGTATGTTAACAAAATTTCATTCTGTGGAAGACATACCGGATTTTAGAGACTGCAGAAGATACCACAGTCAAACGTATGTCAACCTGCAGTCAGCTGCCCACCACATCATTACCATCTTGAGATAAGCCACATCGGTAAATAACTATGCTAATTGTTTAGCATGTCTTACCTGTATACTTTGTTGCTGAATATGCTTTAGCACACTCCATATTCCTAATCCTAGGTATTTTATAGTAGTTAATGCTTCTGGTTATGGTGTATACCTCCAGTGCTGCATCTTTGTAATCATTTTTAAGAAGAATAGCTCCACTGCTTTCACTCGTAATAGAGACTGGATCAAGAGGCTGTAGTAATAAAAGATAATGGGGATTGAGGATGATAAGCTTGATTCTTATTGAGCCAGGAGGTTTACTGAGCTTTTTCCACTCGCAGGATGATGACCACTATCCACTGGGTACAAATGTAGTCACCTGTGACTGTGAAGGTTCTAGATAACCATGACTCTAGGCCCATGTTGCCGCCTGCCCCCTTTTATTCCAGTTGGAGTCTGGTGGCAGGCGCTTTGTGTATCCTTTGTGTATCACTCATCTTCATCCAGGAAGAGCCTCATATGGCCTTTGCTCTATGGTGTACTAATGCCTCATGGCAATCGGCACCATTGTGAAAGTCATTTTATAATGATTACATTGTTTAGTGATGGGTAACGTTTCTATTAGTAGTTCAAAGTAGTATCATGATCTAGAATGACGTTTTTACTCTGCATATCAATTTTCCTGGCAGATAAAAACTGTGTGCCGGAGCAAGACTCGAACTCAGGACCTTTGCCTTTTGTGACCAAGTGCTCTACTACCTGAGCTACACAAGCACAACTCACGACCTGTTCTCACTGCTTCACTTCCCCCAGCTCCTCATCTGCTACCTTCAAAACTTCGCAGAAGGTCTTCTGTGTAACTTGCAGGACCTAGCACTCCTGAAAGATAGGATATTGCGGAGAAATTGGTTAGGTACAGCTTGTTGGGTGTTGAGGAGTGAAATTTTCATTCTGTAGTGGACTGTGCGATGATATGTAACTTCCTGGCAGATTAAAACTGTGTGATGGACGGAGACCTGAGCTCAATATTCATTTGTACCCTGTTCACACTAGTGAAAGGAAGAAGTTTGTTTGAGGTAATTCTTAAAAATAACAATAACAAATTGCACAATACCTCCCTTCCTCCTTATGTTACCAGAGTCTCGTTACTCAAGGTCTATGAACTGTTGTTCTCCTACTGAGGTAGGATAATTTGGCGTCCCAAAATATTATATTAAATGGAATAATAGAAAAAAGAGGAGGGGCAACTTGATCCTTTTTGGGCAAGGTGGTCACCAGTTGTTGGGGAAGGCGAGGGTTTTTATTTATGTCAATTTTATCTAGATAATCAATGTTTTGCAGTGACCTCACTACACATTAGGGAAGGGCCTTATCTGATCTATCAAGCTCAAGGCCATCTAGAACTGTCATTGATGCACTACTGCTGTTAAGTTGTTCCAAAACCACATTTACCAAGTACAAACATCAGAGTGGAAACAATTATTTTACTTTCTGGCTAAAGCGGACCCATTCCGTTTTTAGGATACCTGGCTAAAGTGGACTCATTCCGTTTGTAGGACACCTATCTAACAGCTTCTATGGCGAACAGAAAATTATTTGCTTTTTCATGTACTTACTGACCGAATTTAAAAATGGTCCTCTGAAGAGTATGGGGTCGGGCTATGGGCTGATAACCCGTACCCAGAAAAAAAGTCTTACCACAGAAACCCAAGGAGCTGTATGCAAAGACATGGCAAAGTAACAAGGAATACGAGAGTGGGTCAGTGGACACAGACGTTATACAGAATTGGGGCTCTTGGAAGGCTGACAGAAATAGTAGAAGCATACAAGATAGATATCATGGCATTCCAAGATACAACATGGACTGGATATGGTACCCTCCAGAAACAGCAGTGTACTATTTACTACAGCAGCCATAGTAGTGAACTTAAGAAATTAAAAGTTATCTGAAGCTGTTCAGCCACTGAATCCACAAGAAGCTTTTTGTTGTGGTTGTACAAATAACAAAGAAATTAAGAGTTAAAGCAGATAGTTTTATGATAAAAATAAGATAAGTAGTCTCCATCCAACTCTATAAAATTATGTTTACCATCCTGTATCCATCCAACCGAAATACATACGCCAAGATATTATTCTAAAAATGTTATGGGCTTATAACATGTAAATTAGTTGCACCTAGAGGATTGTATCATCCTGTTTTATCTGTTCTAATGAAGACTGATAAAAATGGAAAGCTGTGGCTTCCTTTATATCAAAAATGAACAGAAGAAAAGATAAATAAATGTAATAACAACGATGACAAAAGATGTTGCAATGAAAACTGGGCAACTGATGAAGTAAATAAAGTTACAGAAAAAGGATATAAATATATACCTATGAAATGACGAATTTTAGCAAGGAAAGCAATGTGCTGTTTAAAAATTACGTGAAAGACTTTATCAAAATAAAATTACAAACTACCCCCATAAATTTGAAACTGATAAGATGTATATAAATTATGTAAAATAAAAACAGGTATTGATTAGATCCTGATAAGACAAAAGAATATCCAGGAAAATGAGCTGTTGCTAAGATATGTGTAAAATCATTATGGGGTAAAGTTGGACAACAACAAAAACAGTAAAACAGATTATGCTAGAGATATACAACAACTGTATGAGATACTATTGGATCATCGATTAGATAACATAGATACAAATTTTATTAATAACAATATGGTTCAGTTGCAGTACAGTTTCAAGATTTGTGGAAAATAAGATAGCTACAAATATTTTTATAGCAGCATTCACTACATCAAAAGTATGACTCAGATCATATGATACGTCAGATAAGCTAGTAAAAGTTGTTATAAATTTTGATTCAGAGACTGTAGCATACACTGATAAATGTGGAAATACTGTGGAAACAAGTTGTATGCTAGTTCAACCAAACTATTGAATTAGGAAATAACTAAAGTAAAAATTGGGCTTCAACTGGACCTAAAAGTTATTATTTTGATAAAAATACAAAAATACAGAGATGAAAATAAAGGAATTCACTTTAAATTATAAGAATATTCACAAGCTGAATGATGAATCTACAGGATGTTTCAAAAATGACTGGTGTATTTGAAACGGCAATACAAACGAAACGAGCAGCGATAGAAATACACCGTTTGTTGCAATATGCTTGGGACAACAGTACATTTTCAGGCAGACAAACTTTCGAAATTACTGTAGTTACAATTGTCAACAACAGATGGCGCTGCGGTCTGGGAAACTCTATAGTAGGATATTTTCCACATATCCACCATGCGTAGCAATAATATGGCGTAGTCTCTGAATGAAATTACCCAAAACCTTTGACAACGTGTCTGGCAGAATGGCTTCACATGCAGATGAGATGTACTGCTTCAGCTGTTCATTTGTTTCTGGATTCTGACGGTACAACTGGTCTTTCAAGTGTCCCCACAGATAGAAGTGACAGGGGTTCATGTCTGGCGAATAGGGAGGCCAATTCACACCGCCTCCTGAATGTTTGGATAGCCCAAAGCAATCACACGATCATCGAAATATTCATTCAGGAAATTAAAGACGTCGGCCGTGCGATGTGGCCGGGCACCATCTTGCATAAACCACGAGGTGTTCGCAGTGTCGTCTAAGGCAGTTTGTACCGCCACAAATTCACGAAGAATGTCCAGATAGCGTGATGCAGTAATCGTTTCGGATCTGAAAAATGGGCCAATGATTCCTTTGGAAGAAATGGCGGCCCACACCAGTACTTTTTGCGGATGCAGGGACCATGGGACTGCAACATGGGGCTTTTCAGTTCCCCATATGCGCCAGTTCTGTTAATTGACAAAGCCGTCCAGGTAAAAATAAGCTTCGTCAGTAAACCAAATGCTGCCCACATGCATATCGCCGTCATCAATCCTGTGCACTATATCGTTAGCGAATGTCTCTCGTGCAGCAATGGTAGCGGCGCCGAGGGGTTGCCGCGTTTGAATTTTGTATGGATAGAGGTGTAAACTCTGGTGCATGAGACAATACGTGGACATTGGCGTCATTTGGACCGCAGCTGCAACACGGCGAAGGAAACCCGAGGCCGCTGTTGGATCAACTGCTGCACTAGCTGCGCATTGCCCTCTGTGGTTGCCGTACGCGGTCGCCCTATCTTTCCAACACGTTCATCCGTCACGTTCCCAGTCCGTTGAAATTTTTCAAACAGATCCTTTGTTGCATCGCTTTTCGGTCCTTTGGTTACATTAAACCTCCATTGAAAACTTCGTCTTGTTGCAACAACACTGTGTTCTAGGCGGTAGAATTCCAACACCAGAAAAATCCTCTGTTCTAAGGAATAAACCATGTTGTCCACAACACACTTGCACGTTGTGAACAGCACACGGTTACAGTAGAAAGACGACGTACAGAATGGCGCACCCACAGACTGCGTTGTCTTCTATATCTTTCACATCACTTGCAGCGCCATCTGTTGTTGAAAATTGTAACTACTGTAATTTCGAAAGTTTGTCCGCCTGAAAATGTACTGTTGTCCCAAGCATATTGCAACAAACGGTGTATTTCTATCGCTGTTCGTTTAGTTTTTATTGCCATTTCAAATATACCGGTCATTTTTGAAACACCCTGTATAAGATTAATTGGGATAAAGTGAAAGAAATGAAACAATTAGAGTACAACCGAACAACTAGAGATATAAATACTTAAACTGTGATAAACAAAACAGTTAAGGCAGAATTTTCATTTTAGTATGATAAAATAATAGTTCTATAAAATTACAGTATAGTACCATATGAATTTAAATGTTTGTTAATAAATTTTATTCTATATAATTAAATATAAGAAAATAAATTTTATATATACACACACAAATATATATACATAAGAAAACAAGTGTCTGGCGCAGTTGCTAGATCAGTTAGTGTTGCTAGAATGGCAGGTTATTAAGATTTAAGTGAGTTTGAACATTGTGTTACAGTTGGCGTACGAAAGATCTCTGACATCACTGAGGCCAGAAAAAGATCGTGCAAGAACAGGAGAAACAATGCCTGAAGAGAATCTTTCAGCGTGACAGTAGCGCAATCCTTCCACAAAGTGCTGCATATTTTTGTGCTGGGACATCAAATGTCAGAGAGCGAACCGTTAAACGAAACATTATCGATATTGGCTTTTGAAGCGGAAGGCCCACTCGTGTACCCTTGATGGCTGCACAGTAGAAAACATTACCCCTTACAAAGGTCAGTCAACACTGACATTGGGCTGTTAATGATTGGAAACATTTGCCTGATCGGACGTGGGTGTGTACGGGTTTGGAGACAACCTTATATTCCCAGGGACCTTGCATGTCTGTTAAAGCTGGTGGAGGCTTTGTAATGGTGTATGGCATGTGCAGTTGGAGTGATATGGAACCCTTGATACATCTAGGTACCACTCTGACACGTGACACGTATGTAAGCACCCTGTCTGATCACCTGCATCTGTTCATGTTCATTATGTATTCCGACCGACTTGGGCAATTCCAGCAGGACAATGCAACACCCCACACGTCCATAATTGCTACAGAGTGGCTCCAGGAACGCTCTCCTGAGTTTAACCGCTTCTGTTGGCCACCAAACTTTGCAGACATGAACATTATTCAGTGTATCTGGGATGCCTTGGAACGTGCTGTTTAGAAGAGATCTCCACCCCCTCGTACTCTTACAGATTTATGGGCAGCACTGCAGGATTCACGGTGTCAGTTCCCTACAGCTCTACTTCACACATGAGGCAAGTCCATGCCACGTCATGTTGCAACACTTCTGCATGCTCGCGGTATTCCTACATGATATTAGGCAGGTGTACCAGTTTCTTTGGCTCTTCAGTGTATTATCACTAAGAGGACAGGGGAGGCAACTGCTGATAGCCACAGAATTACTACTACTATTACTATAACTACAGCTAGTTCATGACGATGTTGCTGGTTGCGTGAAGGAGCAGTATGTGCACCCTGCGTGTTGCTGCAGCTGCACAGATGGTTGTTGGCACAGTCCTGAGCCAATTGCTTGAGGGAGGGTTGGCCGCGGACGCCACAGGAGAGCTGGTGTGGGATTGATGGGGGTGGGGACGGGGACGGCGGCGGCTGTGGCTGCAGCTGTTTGCGCGACGGTGGCTTCCCGCGAAGTGACGTGGTCCGTCTTGCATTGCAGAGCATGCCCACACAGGATCCCATCCACACAGTTGTTTCTTCAACACCCCTTGCTCTTGCCCCATGGCGTACTGTGGGGTTTGCTGTCGTAGAAGTACTGGAAGAAGAATAACGAGAAATATGGACAACGTTTCAGACATCGCCTGCTGCTGCAAGAAAAAAAGAACACAGATTATTTGTAAGTAGACTGAGTACATGTAGAAATTACCTATATCGCTATGGCTCCATGAGGTATTCCTCAGATCTTTCTGACATCTCCTCACCGTGAAACAGCTCCCTCCTTATCTCCTCCACCCGCTCAGGTATATCCTCGCCCGAACCACCATCGATCAATCGATCGAGGTCTCCAAAGTTAACTACAACAGCAACATCTTTGTTTAATTACAAAAAGAGACGTACACACACACACACACACACACACACACACACACACACACACACACACACACACACACAACTACTAAAAAGTTTTTTAAAATATATAGTTACGCGACAGCTGTATTATGGATGGTATCACAATCTCTGCGCCTCCCTGCTCCTGATCCTCGAAATCATCTACATCAACAAAGAATATACATACCACTACGATGATATTTTCGAAAGGAATTTCTTTTAACGAAAACAATTTGTCTCAGACTCGTTGTCCACTAAATAACAGCAACACATTATTTATACACAACACTGTGAAGAAGAATATATACAGGGTGTTCCATTGATGGTGACCAGGCCAAATATCTCACGAAATAAGCATCAATCGAATAAACTACAAAGAACGAAACTCGTCTAGCTTAAGGTGGAAGCCAGATGGCGCTATGGTTGGCGCTATGGTTGGACTATCCTGTGTTTACGATACTGATACTGCTACTACTGCCTCTGCTGCTCTCCGCTTCCAGGTGATCCACAATTTGGTTAATGTATGCTGAAAGAATAAGAATAAACTTAACACCGTAATTTCAACAAATCCTAT
Organism: Schistocerca gregaria; assembly: GCF_023897955.1. NCBI lineage: Eukaryota > Metazoa > Arthropoda > Insecta > Orthoptera > Acrididae > Schistocerca > Schistocerca gregaria. The sequence continues at coordinate 133,005,197 of NC_064923.1, read as the reverse complement.
GAAATTTGAACAAGTGGTCCAACACTTTTTCAACTTTGAAATCTGAACACACAAAGATTTGATACTACGAAAGTTTTTTACGAAAATATAGTTCGAAATCTGGACACACAGTGATTTGATACTACAAAACTTTTTACGAAAATGTAATGAAATCTGATCCCATGTAATGAAACCCATGTGTGAACAAATGCTACGATACCAAAATGTGATCACAATCTGATTTGATAATATAAAACTTTTTTCTACGAAAATATACGTTGCAAAATCTGATCTCATGCTATGAAATTAAATATGTGCTTACCTGGTAATTCACCTTCCCTCAGCACGTTTGACACTGTCATTGGTACTGCTGCTGGTGCTGATTGAGAAACGCTTCATCTTGAAAGCAAACTAACGTGAAAACAGGCAAACTGATAATGAAACTGACACAACCATGGACGATGACATAATGAGGAATAGAGTGTAGGGGTTATTCTTTATACAGCTCCACTGATTCAGCATTATCCAATAGAAATGCGGTATTCTGGGGAGAGATGACAGCTCTGTCTGCAAGTTTGGACACGATGATTTACGCATCAACAGGAAGTAGTCACTTGAGAAACTGTAGAGGTGGTTTCCTAGGTATCAAATAACAAAGGACGCCGATTTCTGCTTCTCGGTCACTGGACTGGTGACACTCGAGGCGCCCTTGGTGGGTGAATAGTGAACTGCCTTCAAGATCGCATGTGCTATGGGCAATGCATGGAGGAGGATACTTGTGTTCTCAGATGTTTTTGCATACAGGACCCCTGATATGCGGCAAGTGTTTAATTAATTGATTTACTTTCATCTGTCTGTCTGTCTGTACACATTGAGATGGACCATATCACTCTTTGTGATGTGATCAGCAGTCTTTAGTTTCTTGGGGCGCTGGCATCGCTAGCTAGTTGTCCATGGGCCTGAGCACAAGGTTCCTGGACACCATGGGAAACAGACATGCAGTCGCAATGGTACCAGCGAAGTGCAGAATGGGTATTATTTTTCTAGCCCCATGCTTCTGCTCAGAGTGTCTACTTTTGGTATGATGTTGGTGGCAGCAGAAAGCTTATATGTTTCCTACTACCTCTTTCCCATCGGCTCAGCCGCCCAATTAGCATGGCTTCTGGCCTGCACACCACAAGAGCGAGCCCTGTTGTATGAGCACCTCTCTGACTTGCACAGGCTTGATTACACGAGGCAGCTGGCGCAACTGCGGCTTCCTGCACATCTGTCCTGTTGTTGGTGATAAGATGCGATTGGAAGGTTTCTTTCTGCTAGAATGCAGTCGCAACAGACCCAGTGAAGTGCAGAAAGGTTGTTATTTTTGTAGCGCCATACATCTGCTCAGAGCTGTTCGTGGATGGATGTTTTATAGTGTCTGTCGTATACAGGGTGTCCCATTTATCTTGACCACCCTAAATAACTGTTTGTCCAGATGCAAATTACAAAATGTTTCAAGCAAATGTTTTTTAGCCGTCAAGGGGACATCAATTAGCATGATTGCCTTCGTTGTAGCTTTGTTTTCTTACAAAGATATGAACAGCAGTATGACCTTTTCAAGTGGCACCCTGAATTTTTTATTCGGTAATTCATTTCCTCTCCTACAGACCTATTCAAAAATGTATCACACTGAATTACAACGTTATTCATTACATAACACAACACTGATGTTGACACTCCCAGCATTTTGTGCAGGTACTCGGGGTAATGGAACACGTCCATGGGCTGATATTGACAGATGACAAATGTAAACATAAGTAGAACGTACACTCGTCATTCCGTCAACCATCGCCAGTTGATGAGCTGTGTGAGTAGAATGTACACCAACGAAGAAAAGGTAGAAATGCTGCTCATCTATGGGCGATGTAAGTTAGCAGAACAGTAATTGCAATACTGTTTTCTTATGTACCGGTACATTTAGTACAGTAGTTTCGACCTTTTAAATACTGTTGTGTTGAATAGGCATACAGTAAAGGCTGTCCATCCTACAAACTGCATCGACAAAACGTTTCTTTTATTGTTGTCGTTGAAGGTACGCGAAATGTTACGCAGGCGCCGGCCGGTGTGGCCGTGCGGTCTAGGCGCTTCAGTCTGCCTCGGGCATGGATGTGTGTGATGTCCTTAGGTAAGTTAGGTTTAAGTAGTTCTAAGTTCTAGGGGACTGATGACCACAGATGTTGAGTCCCATAGTGCTCAGAGCCATTTGAACCTTTTTTTTTTTTTTTTTTTTTTTTTTTTTACGCAGGCAGCGGAACTGAACAGAGAGCGATTACCTGACAAGAACCCACCATCCCGACGGATGTTTTCTCTTCTTGTTGCGACGCTTCTGGAAACGAGAAGTTTCAGCCCACGACAACACAATTGTCGTAGCACTCGCACAGACGAAGTTGCCGAAGGTACTGTTCTCGCTTCAGTTGCTAGGAATACGAGATTGGCAATCTCAAAACCAGTGTACATCGTATTGCTACACGTCACCGGTTCCAACCTTACCACGTACGCCTGCATCAAGAATTGCATGGGAATGATTTCCAAAATCGTGTACAGTTCTGTCAGTAGGCACAGCAGCAAATCCTCGCCGGCACGAATTTCTTCTCCAATGTTCTATTTACCGATGAATGTTCCTTCTCAAACAAAGGATAGGTAAATACAAGGAACATGGATTATTGGTCAAGCGACAACCCACGATGGCTTAGACAGATGTAACATCAGCGTCAATGGAGAGTTAACATCTGGTGTGTGATGCTTTGTACTACAATTATATGCCCTTATTTCATCAATGGTAGTGTAAATGGTACAAAGTATGCCAACTTCCAGAACGCTTATGTGGTATCAACACGATGGATGGCCAGCACATAATGCCTTGCAAGCACATCTTGTTCTGAACCGAAGGTATCCTGCCAGATGGATTGGACGAGGAGGAACAGTTACTTGGCCTTCTAGGTCTACTGATTTAAATCCTCTGTACTTTTTTCTTTTGGGATGCATTAAAGACGTCTACCGCGATATTCCAACAACACCAGAGACGTGCAGGAACGTATCATGTTTGCTTGTAATTCTCTTGAGCAGGCAACACCGGAAGCAGTAAACAATTCTTTCATTCAATGAGTGCACCTGTGTATCGGTGTCCAGGGTCACCACTCTGAGCACCTCTCGATGTTCTGCTCCTGGGGAATGGTACAGGAGAGTCAAAGTCAATTTTATGATATGTTTTTACTTGGTTTTCATTTGTTTCTTGATAACTCCAGCAAGTGGACGAGTTTGTGATCCTGGGATCACAGTCAGTGTTTTGTTATGTAATTCATAACATTGTGTTTCAGTGAATGGTACACTGTGATACATTTTTGAATAGGTCTTTAGGAGAGGAAATGAATTAGCAAATAAAAAATACAGGATGCCATTTAAAAGAGTCATAACGATGATAATACTTTTGTAAAAAAAAAAAGGCTACAACGAAGGCAATCATGCTGATTGATATCCCCCTGATCGCTAAAGAACATATGCTTGACACATTCTGTAATTTGCGTGTGGTCAAACAGTTATTTAGGTTGGTCAAAACAAGTAGGACACCCAGTATATATGTATAGTAGAGGAGGAGGGTTCTGGTGCAATCACACATTGATGCATACAAGACCTTGGCTATATGACAAGTGTTTTTCCCACAGGCTACAGTATTGCACACAGTCAATCAATTTGATGAGATATTTCCCGCCAAATATACAAGCTATCAATCGAAAGTGTCTCAATATTTCCAAGGAACTGATGGGTTATGGGATCGATGCAGTAAGGGTTTTGACCTAACTGCACCAGTATCCACCAATAGGATGTGAGGTGATGTCTTAAGAATGGAGGTACTGCAAATGAGATTTCCCAACAGGGGGGAACCCTGTCTCCTGCAAACTGGTTAAATAAATAATAAGCAGCAAATATATAATTGACATTTATTTCAGATTTTTGTAGTGAGATACTTCCTTTCCAGCACAGGCTGAGGTTTTTCCTCCAATTTCCAGATGGGGGCAGGTAGAGAAAAGTGTGGGGAGCTGAGGGGAGGCCAGGGGGAAGTGGGAGAGGGGCAGGCTCAGGGATTTCCCAAGAGGGAGAAAACTAGTTTAGAACTGAACAAGTACTTTTTTCCCAGAGGGGTAGTGGAGGAGGAGGTTGAGGAGGGTAGGTTGGGTGGTTTCTTAGAAGGACTGATTAACGCCAGGGGGTCATAAATCAGCCATCAGGGGGACCTAAACCACTTATCAGAACAATACATTAACTGGGGGGATAGGGGATTTGGTTTAATTGATCACTTTAATCATTTAGCATATCAATTTGGTATGAAAAGTTCTCCAGAACCGGCTTTTCCCTACTGCTGACCTAACTTCCAACTTCTGGAGAACAACAGAGCTTTATACTTTGACAAAGGCACAGTCACCACTACTATCAGCAGTTGTAACATGTCTTCAGTCCAGCCACTCGTCTGCACTCTGTAGTTTTTTTCCCCATCTTTCATCCCCTCTTACGAGGTTGGGCTGTATCTATAGCTTAGCTCTTTTCAGCCATAGGTGCTTTAATACTGTTGGGACTCCATTTATTTACACTGTTTGGGAAAAATTGATATATCCTTTTTCACGTACAATATTGATTATAAAATTCAATAATAATAATTCTTTAATAATACATTATATGTCTTCTATTCCTATTCATTATTACTTTCTTCCTTTTTCCTACTTAATCTGCTTCTTCCTCTTTTGTTCTGCACACTCCACATGGTCACTCTCCATTTGTCTCAGAAGCACCATTGTAAGCCAGGGGTATTCTGCAGTACTTAAGAGTGGGGGGAAAGCAAAGTTCGTTGGCTTTAAATGAGACCAATTAAAATCATTTCCACCTGACGTAAGAGTTTTCTGTTCTCGTCTGAAGCTATACTTAGGTATCTCGTTCGGCTCCCTACGCTTTAGCGAGTGTTACTTTCGCGTCTAAAGGGAGAGGGTGAAACTCGCTAGATTATGAAGTGTTCAATCATTACAAGGAATACAAACCTGCGTCACTCCGTCTCTGTCAAACTTTGCCTTCCTTGAGTTTTCCAGAATGGCGCTCGGTCACACGTAGAGGTGTGGAGGCGACCGGCAGATGTTAAACACACCAACCGAGGTCCATGCAACCCGTGCGTTTTTCTGTCTCTTTGCCGTCCTGCTTTCCACTTTCAAGTCCAAAACTGGCTCTTTCTACAGAGTGAAGGGAAGAATCTTCGCTAGAATTCGAACATGTCAATTTTCCTCTTCTTAGCGGTTACACATTTTGTTATCTCCCTCATCCAAAAGCCTCACTATCACTGTCAAAGTAACTATGGTGGTAGTAGGGAGAAATTTTCGATTATGTCGTCTTTCTCGCACAAGGCACGTCTATGTTACCCTCAAAGTAACGTAAAGTTATGTGGTAGGAGTTTTCTTTACCATTCGAAAATCAAGCCATAATTCCCACCATCACTGTATTTTTCCTTCCTCTTTCACTGGCCGCTAAGATGCATTAAATTGTAATTACCCACATATTCATCCAAATGTAGTCGCACATGGAATGAGGAATAGAGGATATTATTTAAAATAAAACTCTTACATTTCACATCTTCCTTCCAGAGGACTTTAGGTACCGTCTCCCCAATGCAAAAATTTGTGTGGCACATTCAATTTACTTGACGCACCGATGATAAATTTCGTTAAGCAATATGAAATTGAATAACCGTGAACTTTCACCATCATCGCTATCTTCCTCCTCACATAATGGGTGGTTATAATTAAACTTACCCTATTTAACACGTTATAACATATAAACTAAATATCATATGAGTGCCAAACTTGGTAGCATTAATGTCAAGGACGTGGGGAAGAGAAATAATGCAGAATCAATTCAACTGAAACACTTTTAATGTGCTGCTGCGGTACACCATGCCATTACATACCGTACCATTATTTCTATAAAAAGGGATCAATATGGTACCCACCAGTGTCCAGAAGAGTCTGAAAGCGCAGGATTGCATTCTGCACAGTAGAACGAAGCATGTCCATAGGTATGCTGGCTACCTCCTTGGATATGCTGCGCTTCAGATCAGCACATGTGTGAATGGTCCACTGGTAAACCCTGTAATTCAGACAACCCACAACTAGAAATGACAGGGCATGTTATCAGGTGATCTTCCCGGCCGAGCATTTGAAACGATCAACTGATAATTAGATCGTTTCCGAATGTGGCTCAGAGAAGCAGGTGAGAATTTTTAGCTTATTTCAGCCCCGTCGGCAACAGTGATAGACTAATATTTCGAAGAACCAGCCTCAGTTGCGCAAATTTTCTGGTCTTCACCAGGTTTCGGCTAAATTAACCTAGGCTTCTTCAGAAGCATAAAATTACTATAAGATACCATAGGAAGGCACAGTCAACATTAAAATTAACACCTATAGTACCGTGGTACCATGTCGAATTAAAACTATTTAACTAAATTCCAGCCCGGCATCGCTTCACCGCGAGGTCGGTTGGCAACGGCAAGTAACCTTGGCACTGGCCGTTGCACGCGGAATTGCACTGAGCACATAGCAACTCGTGCACGTGCGCATACCGAGAGTCAAGGCTGAATATCATTGGCTGTCTGTATATCACGTGTTGGTAGCTGATAACCGTAGTTGTAAGCAAATTAAGCATTACGTAGAGTAAGTCCCTATGTGTATTAACTATAAGCAAATTGTATTAAATGGTAGGAAATTTACATCGTTGGGTATTTAAGTTTAAGGATAACCTTTACGACTTAAGAACATATGGTCATCGTGTAAAGACTCCCGACCAAATATGCCTAATAGCGAGCACCTTACTTGTCTCGCTTATTTAAAACCTTAATCATTATCTATAATTTAATTAGGGTGTAAATGGGCGTCATCACACTTAACTAGTATTGACCGACATAGGTCAAGCGTATTAATTAAAGTGTGACGAAGGGTACAACGTATCCGTCGTCACGATACATAGGTCAAGTATACTAAAATATAGTCTACGATGTACGTTAGATGGGAAATATTTTCTATAGGTAACATTGTGAATAAGACGATCCACGTGTAACGTTATCGTTATCATTGAAACGTCCCCTTAGAAAAATTATGCAAGACTGTGCTTAAACTGACACACAATATTTTTGGCGCAACGCAATCTGACTTCCAATAATCCCTACAAGAGAATGGCCCTAACTAAATTAACCTATACGTTTCACAAATCACTTACCTCACAAAAATCTTCGTTACTCGTACTACTGCAGCGAGCGCCACTACTGCCAGCTAACTAAAAGATTCAAACTACGGAAGTCACTAACTACTGATAGGCACAGTTAGCAAATGAAAGATTTTAATAGAGAACAAACAATGTATTTACCTTTATAGTCATAATGTATATATCAGTTCATGACACCAATTCTTACAAATTTCAAAACTCCGCCATCTCTCTCCTCACTTCCAGCACCGCTGGTGGCTCACCTCCAACTGCGCAACGCTACGCCCTGTTAGCAGCCAGCTGCCGCTGCCCGACACTACAATGGCAGACAAGAATGCAAACTAGCCACAGACTGCGCACAGCACAGCCAGTGATTTTTCATACAGAGCGCTATGTGGCGTTACCAATAAGAAAACCTAAACAGCCTACTTACATCATTACAAGGCAAACATTTAGAGGAGCTAAATTCTACTTTACTTTGGTGCATAATTGTTAAATTCATCTATGCTAATGACAAACATAGGTCACGCATATTAATTAGAGCCTGGCGGAGGGCACAACATCGTCATCACGCTTATGTGCTATTGACCGTCATAGGTCAAGTGTACTAACATATAATCTAGCCTGAAAAGAGCCGGTGTTAGAGTCAATACATCATCATCATCATCATGATATCGCTTATGCAATGCACGCAAACAGTTTGTCAGGCAGACATCTAGGAGACCAGATTCTGAATGAATAGACATGGCATAAAGTGGAGAGAAAAGACTCTAAGCTCACTGAAATATTAGCTGCTTTAGCAGTGGCTTTTGCAATGAACGTAACGTTTAAGTGGATATGGGTGTGAAAAAAATGCAAAGACGAAGAAGAACAACGACAAGAATTCAGAGAATGTAATGAACATAATAATCGAGACACTTTGAACAAGTCTAAAATGTATAGAGCCTCGATTAAATCCCCCAGCAGCCATGACAATCGTTTGTAAAATTGCTTCACAAGCAGCTTTCAAAAAACAAAAACAAAAAGAAACGCTCGACGAAGAGCATATAACAATATAACATCCATCCCCAAAACATTATTAGCAGAAGGTGCAGCAGGGATTTTTAAGGCTGTAACTGTTGGAAAAGCTGCTCGCAAACGACTAACTGAATGGAAAGACACAATAAAAGAGTGCAAGCAATAGAACTTTGCAAAGCCAAAGGTTTGTATTTAGGACCGTACAGGAAAAACGTTTTTGAATCATTTTAACGAGAAAAAGGTGCTCTGTAAGCGGTCTTCCAACTAGAGCAATTACTAATATTGACTTAAAATGTTGTGTTACAGAACTGGAAATAACACATTTTCGAGGTGTGTTTATGAGAGATACTATGTAGCTCTGAGCACTATGGGACTCAACTGCTGTGGTCATCAGTCCCCTAGAACTTAGAACTAATTAAACCTAACTAACCTAAGGACATCACACACAGCCATGCCCGAGGCAGGATTCGAACCTGCGACCGTAGCAGTCTCACGGTTCCGGACTGCGCGCCTAGAACCGCGAGACCACCACGGCCGGCAGAGATACTATGTACCATAGACAAAGTGACTAAAAGACATGAGAGTGTAAAAGTAAATCTGGTTCACATTGAGAGTGTTACAAGAGAAAGGATAATGTTTTGTATTAATTTGATAGCTTCGGCAGCTTACCACCTCCTTAGGAAATATTGAAGCATTTCAAAAGCTATGCAGTTAAGTGGAGCTGTTTATGGCGATCAAAAAACCTCTATTCGAGGGCGGAACAGTTCAGAATAGGTAAGCTAATTAAACAAAATCACCGTGTGCACTGAGACAATCATCCCACCTACACACCAGGTTGAAAATAACTATGTGGTAAAACACCATGTCCTGATGCATGAGGAGGTCCTTAACTGCCTGCTGCACAACTTCGTCCGACTGGACTCATCGTCCCTTCAGTGCATTTCTTAGGGAACCAGAGGTGTTACGATTGCACGGGAGAGATAAGGGCTACAGGGCGGGCGCTTAACAATCTCCCACTTACGTTGGTGTGAATTCTGCGTTACGACATTCGCGCTATCGGGACGTGAGTTATCATGAAGCATGTGAAGTACTGCTTACGTTCAAGCCACTTTTTATTTCATTTCCTTATTTTCCAGTTTTACAATTTTGTACCGCATCTGCAGATGCCACGTAACATCCAGAGGATAAAGCAGGACTGCGGGACGAACACAGTCAGGAATAAGATTACAGTTCCCACGGTGGCTGAAGGAGCCAGTGAAACATATCGTTACGTCAGCAGCCAGGTACGTAGAGAAGGCAAAACTGTCCTGGCGGGAATGAAGTACTCTTGCTTTTTCCAATACAGATGTTAGGAGAAGCCAACAGGTCGCAAGTACTTTCTTACAACAATATTACAACGCCGGTAGTCGATCTTACGAAAATGAACGAACGGCTACGTAATATTACGAGTAAAACTACGAGGTACAGGTTGAGTTGCCATAGCCACAGTCGCCGACATTGTGCTTTCCGGTCTAGGTCTGCCATGAGACCATGCTCTCCAAAGTTGTTAGTTTTCGGTAAATCATTCTTAATTATTCATAATTTTATGATGTTTAGTAAATAATACATCATAAGTGCGTCCCTTCTAAATGTTATCCCGATTAACAGAACGTCCCGCTTCATCACTTTAGAATCACACTAAATACAATTTCACTTTACAGAGAACACGACGGCACTGATACGGCTTCTGTAAGGGAGGTGGACTTGCAAAAGTTCTAGGCAAAATATGTAGAAAGAATCCTATACAACCATTATCTAAGACACTCCAAAGACAGACTGGCTTAATCTTCGCAAAACACGATTGGTAAGGTATGGTCAGTCATATTGTAACTTCTTATACCACCCTCTACAGACACACTGAATGAAGTGAGATATTTCTGGGGTTTCGTACAAATAGGGGGGGGGGGGGGGGAGGTTCTTGTAAGCAGCAGCATGGAAGTTACGCACCATTCTACAAAGATAGTTTTCGTCATTCTATCCCCATATACATTCTTATATCTATTGGATATCTACTGGGGTTTGTCTTTCTGCAGCCAAGAAAAGAGTGACACTATTTTGGTCCTGTTTGGACGCTTGTGGTAACAACATCGCCGTAGTTCACGTTTCTGCACATACCGCACACACCTCTGAAAGACAGGAATCCCACACTAACCGCTTTCCTACACGTCGATGCTTACACACCCGCATCTGAGACGCGCTACGTTGCATATACGTTGCGGCAACACCCTCAAACGGAATCTTTTTGATTACGCATTACGCATTCTGCTGTCACCTCTGGCAGTAATAATGGCTCTCATTAGGGTGGACTTTGAGTGGAACTGAGATTGGATGACAGATGCGGGAACGTCGCTCAACGCCACAGTTCGTCATTTGAAGTGGCTAGTAGTGCGCCAGTCTCAAGGCAGCTAATGGCCAAATGTTTTCATTCACGTGCTGTCCATGGTAGCAGTCGAATACTCTCTCTATTGATGTTGGTCAGGGCAGAACGAACATTATGAGTTGCTGTATTACCTAGTTGAAAGATAACGTGACAGAGACCTCGTTAAATGTAACATTTCTGTAAGTTCATTCCACAAAGCTGCTCCTACATACGGTACACGTTACATCAGTTCTGACCTGCTGTACAACCGGAGTATAAAGCCACTCGGGAATAGCCGAGCGGTCATTAGCGCTGCAGTCATGGGCTGTTTGGCTAATACCGGCGGAGATTCGAGTCCTCCCTCGGGCATGGCTGTGTGTGTTTGTCCTTAGGATAAATAGGTTAAGTAGTGTGTAAGCTTAGGGACTGATGACCTTAGCAGTTAAGTCCCATAAGATTTCACACACAACCTTAGTGTAAGACTGGTAAATCACCAATCTGCCCACTAGATCTCATTCTCGCTAAGATACATTTCCGAATGAAGTGTATCGATTAGAGATAAAGACGGAAATCTTAAGTATTTTGATTTTGAAGAAACAACTGTTCAGTTACACATAAGGAAACGTAATGAACATCGTATTGAGGCAGCATGTTATGTTTAAAGAGATAAAAATGGATACAAAGGAAATACCGAAGAAGAAGAAGAAGAAGATAATGAAGTGTAAGAAAGTGAAATATATGATCACTCCTCTCAATCAACAAATATTATCATAGCTAGGGCACAGTGTGCTATGAATACTAAAACGATCTCTCTGTGAGCGCTCATTCGACTTTGTGATGAGCGAAGAAGAAGACAATGATAAGTCATATACTGAATGTGGGAGACAAAATTCTCGTTGACGACTGTATTAATCGCTTCGAATTCAAGCGTAAAGAATTTGGCCAACTAGGTTTCGTTCGCAATCTTTCGGTATCGATAGTGGTACAATCTGAAAACAGTTACCTCCTGCCACACGACAGTCTTCTGTTTATTCAATGAAGACCTCTCACCGAAAAAGGAGCGCTAAAAGGTACTGGCTTTGATTTAAATATAAACAGTGCATTTCACTTGTTTTTGGAAATTCAGTAATTTCTGAACAACTAGATTATCTATTATGTATGCATTCTGTGAACTGCAACGTTAATGAAAAGATGTTCGTCTTTTAGGCCAAATGACTCAGTCGCATTGCAGAATGCCGGTTGGAGAACTAGTAATGGTCTAAAAGACGAGGAACGTTTTCGTTTCTGAGAACCACAAGGGAGTAAAGTCCACACTTGTCGAGTTGTGATTAGATGAAACTACTTCCCTCCAGTCAGAACTGTGGGTCCTTTGATTTCTCTGTGAGAAGGCACCTCAAACTAGAACATATGAAATATTAGCTTATCTTAACAAATAAGAGATTTTTTTAACATTGACACACTTATTTGCCACAGGAGTACCGGATAATTTACAACTGTCATGGACTAGCAAAGCTTCACCTGATGCGATAATTAACAGGTACAATGTTCAACAGTGTATAAAGTACAGGTATATCAGAAACTTTAAACTCATTGGCCCTACACTACGATGCTGACTCCTTCAGATGAGGTGACGACCTAGGCTGAGCTCTTGCATGCTCGACGCTACATTGACCGCAGCTTGAGGACATTACTGTGCTGAGAGGGAGGTGTGGTCTTCTGGATTACCTCTCACTGATTGCTGCAGATTGCACTCCCACTGATTGCTGAAGATTGCAGCGAGCTTACACTAATGTCTGTGGTACCTTTTTTGTATTGCCGACTTTGGTGTGGCACCGTGATCTCTGGACAATAACACAGTGATTGAGAACGGATGTTTTTCCAATAATAATCTGATTTACCCAAGGATAAAAAACAACTGCGGTCTAGCCCCTATGTGGACCACATGAAATTAAGTTAATTGTGCAGTTTCTCTGCCCTGTAAGATTAAATGTAGTGTGGTTTCACCCACCACACTACGTAGTTTGTGTTAGGGACTTATTTCTCTATACCCACTGTGCAAAAATGTTTTCTAAAGTTCCCAGGGCCAGTCATTGAACATACCATGAATTTAATCTGCTTCCTGTTCAAGCCCAAGATTGCAGGTCGGGCAGATATAGTCACAGAACAATAGAGAGGAAAGCAGAGGGCGGCTCCTTTGATTTGTATGAAGTCCTGCGTTGTGCACGACGCCATACTGAAACCTAATAAACGCGAAACAATAGCTTATTACCACTACGGCTTGAAATGTGCATTCCTACGAAACGTAACTAATCCGACTGACTAAATGAAAATTTTCTGGAAGGGAACGCTAATGAAACAAGTTGTGATAAATCTTTACTTAAAAACTTATCAACTGAGGTTTTTAAGTCATTACTTTCCACATGTGCAAGCTGTGAACTAATACTGCTTTTATCTTCAGATGACAATGAAGCTATTTTGTTTTGTAAACAAAGGTCTCTTTCCTTGCAGAAATTTTATTTTATTCTTTAATTTTTCTTTTCTGGGACTGTGAGCTGATAAATCAACTTCTCTTCTAACGGAAACAGCTGATATGAGATGCTGTGCATGAGTTTCAATGTTTGTATTTTCATTCTTGTTTCAACCTGAAAGTAATACTTGAATATCACTTTAAATGAAGACAGTAGGCTGAATTATAAATTTAATTTATACAATAATTTTGAATTAGGCCCAGATATATAAGTTTACTCTAACATATTATGTAATACGAATCACATTGATTTGTTATATGATGATTGATGAGTATTGTGAAGAAATTTTGTCAGGTTTTGTCCTAAATATCAGATGTGTTTCAACTTTTTCTTTATGTAACTGTTAACGTAAACTGCTTTCTTCTTCATATCTGTCTTCCAGCAGGAAGTACAACAACAAATCGCGATTGGAGATACGTGCCACTACTTGCACTAACTTTCATTACTGAGCTGCAGGCTTCTCGCACGTGACAGGCTCAGGCACTGCGCTCAAATAAAAACACTTTAACTTTTTCCTCGATACTCTAGTGGGATATGGCTTTCGTTCCAAAGTTAAAAACAGTTTAGATATGTTAGCTACATTTAGTGTACAACAACGTGTCGCCTAAAATTACGAAGCTTGAAGTAGCCAGCGACCGCATTTTTCAATGCAAACCTTTCAAATTTTATGCCTTGCAGTACTTGGGAATTAAGTATCACAGTAATTATGACCAATATCGAAAAAATAGACATTTCATCATCAAGCCGTGATATGGAACCACTAGATACGAAAGAAATCATATTTATTTGTCCATTAATTTGCTCAAAATCGATTAAGAAGTATTATACACAGCAGTGGAGAAAATGGGCAAATGTGAAACAAATGTTTTTAATTTTTTAAACAAAAACGAGAACCTCTACTCATAGTCTAACTCCAGGAGTTGATATAGCTTTGCCTCATTTATATACAGAAGGTTTCACAGTTTAACGAGTTTTGTTGTTCACAGCACAAAAATCGGGAAACACATTTCTCTCATGTACTGGTATCGCCAACTCCGTGGGAACCGCTAGTAACTTTCCTCTACGGTCTTTTCTCTTACACAGCTCGTTTTATATTTCTAACATACAAAACACGAAACAACCGTTTACCTGTAAGTGAGCCCAGCAGCTGAAATGCACTACTAATAAAATAAACAAAACTTATCCGTTTGCCTTTGGCTTCAAACAACGCTGTTTACCCGGTTTTAAACTTCGCGCATGCGCACTGAATTTTGGAGAATGGGTTCCAGCCTCTATTCCGTTCTTTGTACTTCTTATTCAGTGGTAGAGCGCAGTCATTTGTATTTTGTGACGAGTACGGTGCCGGAATCAGTGCGCCAGGTTGGTAGAAAGGTCCCTTTCTGCAGCTCCTAAGGCCATTACGAGGAAGGGATAAAAACAGATTGAAGATTAATTTGGCAATGGTTTCTATATCTTTACATGCTTTGACTACAGAACAGCGTCGAAACCACTACTGTAATAACTGAAAGGCATGATTTCCTGTGAACAGCCTAACAAACAAAGAAACGCAAGTCATATGTTGATTGCTAGAGACACAGTACACCCCGTGGCCCTCCACAATATTAGGCGTACAGTTGGTGTGATCATAGACAATCATATTTAAAAATACGCAAGGATTCAGTAATGAATGAAATGTGTGCATTTCAAGATTCCATGCGTAAATGTCACCTCGCAGCCATAAAATTGCAAATAACTGGTAAAGCAAAAATTGAAAATACAGTTTCTGGTGTTGGTCATTTCCTTGGGTCTCACGAGTCACAAATTAACAGAATTTCGTATTCAAGGCTCGGAGAAATGCTCTAGATATTGTGGCACAGATCTACCGAACTCGCCAACTGTTCACAATTCGTAATCGTTAGCGACTACTCGATCTGTTCCAAATCCACTGCTTCTGATGAAAACTGCCTTGTTCGTTATAACAGGCAGTCTGCATAATAAATGTTCGTTCTGATGTGACATAACAGAGAGTTTCGGCACCTGTGTAAAATTGCTTAAAGGCTCTGTTATCTGCCCTTTTCCATATCTATCAGTTTACTTATATTTATTTCATCACCTTCCTTCCCATGGTTCAAGTTTTCGTATTTGGTTTTTATTTCAAAATTAACTCGTTTTACAAACTTGTATTGGAAGTCAAAACCACTTCTCACTGGCAGTAATGTAAATGGCTTCCCTCAAGCAGTCCTACAAGGCTTGATACGAGAACACTGGTATTTTATTTTTGACATTTTTTAGAAATATATTTTGAAGCTATTGATGCATTTCCATGGGAGCAGCAGATCAAAATACCTCAATAACTAGTTTTACTTAAACGGGTAAACCAGGGCCACACTCGATTCTGAAACAGAAATTCTTTATTTTTATACTAAACTAACAAATTACAAAACCGACTTCAGACCTTTATTGTACACCCTTCAGATTGTATTACATCACATGACATCGACGAAAGGTCTTCGTCGAGGGCGAGGGCGGTTGCTGGGAACTCTGAACCCCTATAATTTTCAACCTGCAACAAAATTTCAAAAACTTCTTTGAAACTGAATAATACTGTCTAACTTAGTACGTAGACATATTATTAAAAAAATGTTTTTAACTGAATGGTGGCACTCTGAAATAAAAAAGAAAGATTTCGACAAAAAATCGTCATAAAAACGTGCACCAAAAATTTAAATTAAAATATATCGGAAAATCCTATGTACTACAGCAGAAAAAACGCTGACACACAAGATGGAAAAAAGTGTTATGTAACTGCATTTCAGGAGTATAGCTTCCGCCAGCTTGAAAAATGTTGTTTTGAAAGGACAAACGCTTAAGGTTTCAGCTTTTGTTTTTTAGTTGGACAAACCTTTAATCGGCAATGTCAGCTCCGTTCATTTGGCCTTTTTTTCGCTGATGTCGAAATACTCACTTTGACGAAATTCTGTCTATTAACTGACCTCCGTTTACCAATTGAAGCATTTTTTGCACGATTTGCATTACTTCTTTAACCTTTTCTATCCATGTAAATACGTTTGTTTGTCATTTTCAAACACTCACGTTCTATTTCGTGTGAAAAACAAGCGAAATGACAAGTTATGGAGATACGATACAAGGACGTGCTTTCAGACTGTTTACCATAAACGGATCATGTTACGAAGAGAAATCTAGATGATAAACAGTATTTTAGTTTCTGTCTGTATTGCTATCCGAAACTAACAAGACCATCAGTAACTCATTTAGTATTACATCGGTTGCATTCGAGCGCTCGGATGCACCAAGCCCTCGTGCATTAACTGTCGGTTTTAACATATTTTAACATTCGTGGCACACTTTATATGAATTAAACTTAAAAACTGATTCTCTAAGGAAAACTTTACGTTAGTTAAAAAAATTAAGCAGAAAACGAAAAAAATGCTGCTGTGGTCTCCCTCTATAATAAACGATGCTCCAAAACTGTTAATTAACTAAAACGTCAATAACTTTCGTAATACCTTGCCTAATCAAAATATGACTTTACTTTCGTAATTCTCTAGTGAAACAGAATCGTTTGATTCACATCACGGTACAATTTTTCTAGTGGATTTTAATTTTGTATGCCTTCCATTCCCTTTCACGCCATTTCAACCGTTACATTATATGAGAGGTTACACGATCACCTTGAAGATAACAGCGACCTATTGTTTAACAAGAAGTGGAAACCAGTTAGTCTACAATCGCAAGTATTTCTTTTATTCAGTGACTGATTTCGATCGTTATGATCATCTTTAGATTGACCTGCCCCTTTGAAGTTTTTGAAACAGGCAAATAACATTTATAGCCATGATTTCCACCGACACATAGTTGAAAATCGTGGTAAAATTATGCCAACAACGGCCCTGCACTGCGGGGTATAGGTGATTATTACTTTTTCATCATATTTTCACACTATATGACGATGCCAATAACAGCTATAAATTTTATTTTTCCGTTGTATTAACTTCAAAGAGACAGAGCGCTCTGATGATGCTCATAATAAAACATAGCGATCGTAGATAGTTTGGGTTTCTGCGTATTTTCATTGTTTTACAAACATGACATGCATGTGAAGAGTACCGGTAGTTTATGAGTGACTACCAAACTATTTGCACAATTGGCCATCATAATAGGGTTAAGTTACATTAAATTCGATTTCCAAGACACATTGTACATTTCTCGCCGTTAAAATTGCTACACCACGAAGATGACACGCTACAGACGCGAAATTTAACCGACAGGAAGAGATGCTGTGATATGCAAATGATTAGCTTTTCAGAGCATTCACACAAGGTTGGCACCGGTGGCGACAACTACAATTTGCTGACATGGGGAAAGTTTCCAACCGATTTCTCATACACAAACAGCAGTTGACCGGCGTTGACTGGCGACTCGTTGTTGTGATGCCTCGTGTAAGGAGGAGGAATGCGTACCATCAAGTTTCCGACTTTGATAAAGGTCGGATTGTAGCCTATCGCGATTGCGGTTTATCGTATCGTGACATTGCTACTCGCGTTGGTCGAGATCCAATGACTGTTACCAGAATATAGAATCGGTGGGTTCAGGGTGGTAATACGGAACGCCGTGCTGGATCCCAACGGCCTCGTATCACTAGCAGTCGAGATGATAGGCGTCTTATCCGCATGGCTGTAACGGATCGTGAAGCCACGGATCGTGAAGCCACGTCTCGATCCCTGAGTCAACAGATGGGGACGTTTGCAAGACAAAAACCATCTGCACGAACAGTTCGAAGACGTTTGCAGCAGCATGGACTGTCAGCTCGGAGACCACGGCTGCGGTTGCCCTTGACGCTGCATTACAGACAGGAGCGCCTGCGATGGTGTACGCAACGACGAACCTGGGTGCATGAATGGCGAAATGTCATTTTTCCCGATGTATCCAGGTTCTGTTTACAGCATCATTCATTCGTCATCGCCATACTGCCGTATCGCCAAGCGTGATAGTATGGGGTGCCATTGGTTACATGTCTCTGTCACCTCTTGTTCGCATTGACGGCACTTTGAACAGTGGACGTTACATTTCAGATGTGTTATGACCCGTGGCTCTAGCCTCCATTCGATCCCTGCGAAACCCTAAATTTCAGCAGGATAATGCACGACCGCATGTTGCAGGTCCTGTACGGGCTATTTTGGATACAGAAAATGTTCGACTGCTTGCCTGGCCAGCACACTCTCCAGATCTCTCACTAATTGAAAACGTCTGGTCAATGATGGCCGAGCAACTGGCTCGTCACAATACGCCAGTCGCTACTCTTGATGAACTATGGTATCGTGCTGAAGCTGCACGTGCAGCTGTACATGTACACGCCAGCCAAGCTCTGTTTGACTCAATGCCCAGGCGTATCAAGGTCGTTATTATGGTCATAGGTGGTTGTTCTGAGTACTGATTTCTCAGGATCTATGCACCCAAATTGGGTGAAAATGTAATCACATGTCAGTTCTAGTATAATATATTTGTCCAATGAATATCCGTTTATAATCTGCACTTCTTCTTGGTGCAGCAATTTTAGTGGCTAGTAGTGTAATTCCAATGTCGGGCTTGTTTGACACTATGGGAATTACATCAGAAGCCGCTAAAATAAAACATCGACGGGTGCATCAAGCAGAGCTCTGAAAGCCACAGATGTGCACATTTTTCAAGACGGAGCTGCATTCACTTTGCCAAGGGTGAAGGTGGCAACACTGAGGCAATGACTTTTTCAGCACATCACTTTATTATTACTGTTTTCGAATCGAACATTAATAAAAATTATTCGCAGTTTTTGTACGTTATTTATAAAGTTAAAATTCCACTTCAATCTATATCTGAAGTCATGGACCTGTAACTCTTGACAACAAACAAGTGTAAGTTAAGTGGGCCTGTATGGCAGTTGTGGATCTGAAAATCTATGTTTATTGTGGAGGCTCTTCTTAATGCCATTTAAAACAAACTTTAGGTAGATCTCAATATCCACACATTCGAAGACAAACAAACCGTGCGAATGAATGAATGGATTCTCGGCTTACAGGTAGAATAAAGCAATTGTGTGCCGACAGTTCGAAAGCACAGAGGAGATCCTAACGGCCGAAGTAGTGAAGCTGTTTTAGCCAGGCGCCACAGCAGGAAGAAATAGAATTACGCAAATCCTGGCAATAGCGGTAGCAGCGAGTGGTGCTGAGCCGCGCCGGCCGGCTGTTGGGAGTGTATCGGCGGCGGATCGCGGGCCATCCCCCGACAGGGCTGCCAACCGCCCACCGCTTATCGCTAGCGGCCACGCCGCGCCGCCCTTCCCCCTCCTCTGCACGCAGTGGCGCCTGCATCTGCTGATAGCGCGGCTCACAGCGGATTCCCTCGGCGGCAGACCTGTTCCAGCTCCGGTGGTCACAGCCCACGAGCCGCTCCCCTCCACACGCCCACATTTACTTAGCATCGTCACAACCACCGCCTGCTAGATGTCTTCATGTCCGCGCCTTCCCACAAGTTCTCAGGGTCGTACCAAAGCGTTCTGTTGACTGTAGCCAAACTGCTGAAGAAAGCTGCCTCCCCTATCCATAAACCCTTTCTGTGATTTTTTCTGTGCAGATTTCATAATCTGTAAGTATAGCTACTAAAATATATTCAAACAAAAACTAAATAACCACATGAAGAATATCACAGAAGCTATTATTTCTGAAGAACAAAATGGATTTATGTCAGGTTATTCATGAACAAACAATGTGTTTGTAATCAAAAACATTATACAAAAATACAGAGAATTTAATACATAAACCCATATGGCCTTTATCAATGTTGAGAAGGCTTTTGACAGTGAGGGCTCTGATTGCCTATGGAAGATTATGCCTGAATATGGTTATCCTTATCACCCAACAGATGTAGAGAAACGTCTTTACAGAAATACACTTATTGCAGGAAACACAGGTAGGAATCGATTAGAAGAAATAATTGTTAACTGAGGTGTTAAGCAAGGCTGTGGACTATCACCTCCTGTTTTAAAATGTTACATTGCCTTCATTCCTTGGAAATGGAAACTTAAAGTAAACAAAGGAATTAAGATAACGAATCAGGAGTACTTTAACATACTTTTGTTTGTAGATGATATTGCTCTTATTCAAAAGAATCAAGGAACCCCCAAAGATCAGTATACCATCTCAACCAAATATTGCTAAAAATACAACTTTGAAAGCTCCACTAATTAAACCAAAATAATGGAAACCAGAGGGAAATATCGAATTAGATCAAAAATGGTTTTGGATAATTCATTTTTAAAACCAGTCTCTCAAATCTATTTGAGCTGTGCTATAGGTTTTAAGTCTGACTTTGATATGCAAAATAGAATACACAAATTTCAGGCTGTCTGTGGTACCATAGCAGAACATTGGGCCATAGAGTA
The DNA here is from genome assembly GCF_023897955.1 of Schistocerca gregaria. Classification (NCBI taxonomy): domain Eukaryota; kingdom Metazoa; phylum Arthropoda; class Insecta; order Orthoptera; family Acrididae; genus Schistocerca; species Schistocerca gregaria. The sequence goes on along the minus strand of NC_064923.1, from coordinate 132,984,586 downwards.
AGCAAAGAGACATCATGAAATTCTATAACACAGTTATGTTTCTGTGTTATCCTATGCAAATGAAAGCTGGGTTACCATAAAATAAGACAAGAAAAGAGCATTCAAACAGAGAGATAAGGCTCCTTAGAAAATAAAAGGCTGCACAAGAAGACATATGATTATAAATGAATAAAGAACAGAATTAAATATTTTTAACATGAACGAAAAAATTCAAAAATATCACAAAGATTGGAGACAATACTTCATGACAATACCAGGTGACACAGTTCCCAAGAAAACACTGAACTGCAAGCCAAATGGAAAAAATATGGGAATCATATTGTTTATGAGTTCAGAAGAGACAAAAGCCTAATCCTTGAAATGATGATGATGATTAAATAACATGTATCATTATTGAAAAATATTAATTAAACTAAATTGATGAGATACACTGCACATAAAGAATTAAATTTAACATTGTAGTAAATAAATTACTAACTGCATGAACTTTTACAGAAGATTGAAAGTTAAACAAAATCTGTATCTTATTTATGTCATCTACTGTACACTGGATATAAAGTTATACTTTATTTTCGCCTATGACGTATTTAGAGTTCTTACACTCACATCTTCTAGTGGATCAGTGGACAATATTATAACATAGATAATAATCTAATTATATTTCATAAACTAAACAGAAGCTACAGATTGAACCTCTATGGAGCACCTACATGTGATAAAACTGAGACAGTTGCAATGAACGTTTTAGAACCTTCTCAACAATACTACATGATTCACAGAAATTTTTCTTACCATATACGTTTGTATGACTCAACTCCTGTATACAACGCACAGATCAGCAGACTGATCCATTTACAAACAAAAATACTGTAACATACGCTTATAAGTCTCCAATTTGTATATTTTTACATACTTTCATGCATCTAAGATATTCTTAACAGAAAAATTTAAATTCTTATACACATGTTACCTATATCTTTGGCTCTCATTGTAAGCTGGTACGAATATTCTTTGACTTACATGGCACTGTATCTCTACATCTACATAATGTTTACACAGTTAAATTGTTATGTTTTTGTGTAACATCTAAAGATGAAAACCTATATTCATGAAGACCTTTCTGGTGGAACATCTTGTTAATAGCTTTAATATTGTTCCCGATTTGGGATTACAGTGCCATAGTATGGTGACAAGTGCCAGTTGTACCACACAGGCTGATATACCCAGTGTAACTCAGGGAGTTGATATGAGACTGTGTGGTAATTGAATTAAAAGGATAATCTTTAAACAATAAGAAATAAATTTTTATTGTAAACATATTCTAACTACTTACAATACTTATTAACAAATACACTAAGCACACTTTACACACTTTTCACACTGTTTTCGATTTATATTCAGTCACTATATCACTTTCACTACTCACACTTCACTACTTTTACGATTCCAACCTTTGTCATTGATAAGAAACTGACATTTGAACCCACAATGGATCTGGCTTTATATACCCTTGTAGAGCGGACTTTGCTTTATATACCCTTTCAAAGGCATGTTAGAGAAATTTCTAGAGGGCAAAACTTCCAAACCTTTATGTCTTCAAAAGCACGCCCTTTAGGTAAAAAAGTAAACCTTCTTCATGGATAGGGAATAGAGGGCTACCACGCCATTTATCTCCCTTGGTCGTACCATGCCTCGTTTCTGAGTTGCAGCAACATGCACCGAGTACACTTACTTTTGTAATAAGTATTGATTTGTAGCAAAATAAAACTCCATGCAGACAACAAGCTACATCCAGCAAACATAATTGTAGCATAATCCACTGATCCTCCTAAAGAAGAGCGTTTAATGCACCAAAACGCATCATGGGATAAAATAAAAGTGACTGATACAGATATTTGTCATAATTTATTCTATATCTCATAAACAGTCGCTGTATCCAAACGAAATCCAGCATGGGAGAGTGGACGAAATAAGATACAGAACATTGGTTTTGGCATTAGGTATAAAAAGGAACAGATTTTATTTTTTCCCCATAAATTACTAATAGTCCACGAATTACTAATTATAAATAGAGAAAAAGGACTATAATTACAGGGATAAAGATATCTTTTCAGGAAGTTCTGTATAATTGCCGGCCAGTGTGGCCGAGCGGTTCTAGGCGCTACTGTCTGGAAACGCGCGACCACAACGGTCGCAGGTTCGAATCCTGCTTCAGGCATGGGTGTGTGGGATGTCCTTAGGTTAGTTAGGTTTAAGTAGTTCTACATTCTAGGGGACTGCTGACCTCTGAAGTTAAGTCCCATAGTGCTCAGAGCCATTTAAGCCATTTTCTGTATAATTCGACAAACATCAGTAACTTTTGGTCAAATATCGCTATTTGCATGAGCAGCTGGTAGCTGACCTTTGAAACCCTAGAGTTAGCTGAACATGTGTGAACTGTGCAGGCAACAGCTTTGTGAACCAAACATTGTTGCCACATAAACCGTTTAGCGACAGATGTCTCTTGTTCAGTAGTAGTGTTTTTTTATGATGCAGCTTCGACTTCAGTGTGTAAAAGTTGTGAAGGTTAAATACTATCTTTCACAACTGTAATAAAATCTTAATGTGTTTCACTTTTATTCTAACACATCTTCAGTGGTCAGTCTAACAACATGGATTTTTTTGTCTAACAATTTTGTTTGCTTGGATCATGAACTAAAAATCAGTACACACACACACACACACAAGTCGAAAAATATACTCACATACACAGAGCAATAGCAGATGCTCCCACCACGACCAAAGTAAACATTCCACAATAGCAAAACAAAAAACAGGAAATGGTGAGACGACAGTAGTTCTTCACAACACAAAAACATGAATATGTTTAATGCTGGTAGACATGCTGTACACTAAAATCTAACACACACACAAGGAAGAACACGAAAATGATGTAAACAACAAAAAATTAAATGTTATTAATGAAAGAGTTTTCAAATCACGATCTAGAACTGCCTCTGTTAAGGGTTGAACTTTTGTAAAATATTATTATTTTTATCTACTCAATTATTATGTGTGTCATTTAACATATGCTTTATCTCCTGTCTTCCTCAATACTTTCTCTTCTAAATAATCATCTGGATAATTAGTTTTCTGTAACTACTAATTATAAAAATTGTTTTTACTTCTTTACCATTTAAATCTCCCACTTTGTATGTGGTTGAATTAGAATGAACAATGTCTTCAATTTTCTGTTCAGCAATAAGCTGTGCAACCTTTTCAAAAATTTCTTTAAGTTTATTAATTCCAACATCATCAGCTATTTTAAATTTCGCCTTAGCATTAGATACACTAAAGCTGGCTTACAATTTTTTTGTTGACTTCTCCTGATTTCATTTTATTGTTGAATGTTTTGTGTTATTCTGTTCATCAACTAGATTTTAAACTAAGTCAAGCTAATTATAACTTCTTGAAGACTAAATCTCTTGCACACTTTTCTTTAATTGTCTATAAAATCTTTCTACAACAGATGCTTTTAACACTATAAGGGTTGAGTAATGATTAATATTATATATTTTCATCAGTTCTAGAGAATCTTTATTATATAATTTAGCACTGTCTGTTTTTACATTTCTTGGCTTTCCTTCTCTAAATATTTTTGTCTAAAGCAGCAATTATATTCTTACGTGTTCTATCTTCGACTGGAATAGTCCAGACAAATTTTGAAAAAAATCAATAACAGTTAATAAATGTTTATATCCTTTATTTACTTTTGAAACTCCTTTTTATTTACCAGAACCCATTTTCACTAGATAACCTTGCCTAAAAGATCTATACCACGCAAAATGGCATTTCTTATTTTCAAATTTTTTGTCGATGGTTTATGTAATTATAATAATTTCTTCATGACTGTTGGAAGGGGAGCGATTCGTTCAGCCCTTCAGATCCAACATTTTTTTAAAGAATTTACTCTTTTTAGTTTTATATACTGTGTAAAGATCTTAGATTCTCTGCCTTTCATTTTTAGTTGTTACTCTGTGAGGATCATGTGTGTCAGTGAATTTTTAACACTGTAAACAAGAGTTATGATCCATTTATATAGATCTAAAATTTAATATATTTTAAAGTATTATTCCACTCTATCATCATTTGATTCTAAAATCAGTTCTCCAGACTTCAGTAATTCACTTGACAAAGGTATTGTTTTAACAGATTGATTTAGAGATATGTATTGTTTATTTAAAGTGACAGGTAACTGAATTTTGTCAGATATAAAATTTGCAGTTCATCAACATTGTATCTTCTTACCACTATTTTGAAATCAGTAGGAAGCAGGTCATCATTTACATTGGCTCCAAATAAAATAACTCTTGATTTTCACATCATACTGAAATGTGTAATTTAATATTTCATCACACTTCACAATCTTAAATTTCAGATTATGTTTGTCACATATTCGTTTTTGTAGATTACTTAACTGACTTAGGAATGGTGTTAAATCTGACTTTCAGAAGTAATCTGTAAAAGCCTTTTCTACTTCCTTTTTTGCAAATTAATTTGCAAAAGCGTTATACATTTCACTGTGAAGTTGATTGGTCGTTTCATTACAGTATGTTTTAGTAACATAATTATTGAATAGTGTTAGAATTCTTGAATACTCAGGTTTTTGCAACGTATTCTTTTTTTACTGTTGTTTGGTAACAGCATCATAACCACTTAGAGGATCTTTTAAATCAACTAATCTTCGTACTTTAAAATCGATATAGCCTTTGGTTACTTTAAAAATCGTAGCTAATTCTTTTCGAAATTGTTTGTTATTTTTTCTTATTTTGGATCTATCTTTTCTTCTATTTCTGAATCTGATTGAAAATTCTCTAATATTTCTTATTTTATCTAAGTCACCATTTCTCATTTTTCCATTATTTTGCTTATTTCTCCTATTCCCAAAAATTTCCATTTATTAAATTTAAAATATCATTAAACTTGCTACTACCAGGTAATAGATTTAACACAAATATACATAAATCACCACAAATTACTACATTTAAATTTTGTATTTGTTATTGATTATTGTACAGCCTGCTTGAACCAAGGTATTTAACCACTTCTTTAGGAATATTTCCTCCAAATAAGTCAAACAAAAATTTTTATATCTGTTTTCTTATAATAACAAATACGATGTGTACCAGGATTATTAGATATACTATCTAAATTTACCATTCCAGATTCAATGTTTTTGATTTATTAGGTAGCTCGTCAGTCACCAATACACCATTAAAGTATTTAATTTTTTATTGCTCAGCAAGTTTTCCAATATCGAAGCCATTTAAGGCATTAGGACACATATAGATTATTTTTTGCAATTTTTTACCCCACTTCTTTCTCCATTGCGAAATTGTCTTTTTTGTTCTTCTAATTCGTTATCAGCTTTTTTCTTGTTTATTGCTGTATTTGCAATAGCTGCAGGTCCATCAGCTAGTGACCAATAGTTGTTTAATATGGTAATGTGGCCAATAAAAGTGGAAGACATTTTTGTTAAACATTCAATAATTCTGGAATACCTTGTTTTTCTCCCTTTTTGCATCTGTTACGAAGCTGTCAGTACTATTTAAATCTTCATTATTCAGTTTAATTTTAATTCCATTTCGTTTTGTCTTGCCACTAGGTAGCGAAGTATAATCAATGCGGAAGTTGTTCATACAAATAGGTAATTTTTTATCAGAATGAATATTTTTAGATAGCACTGAAATGGTACTATTCAAATTTTTATTAACCACATCCATTTTCATCAAGTTGAAGCTACATGTAATTTTCGTTTTCCATACATTATTCCTCTATGTGCTGTTGCTGCTAATTTTTTCCTGAATGAAGCATTAGAAGGATGCATTCTGTCTGCTGCAGTTAAGTGAAATTCTTTACCTGCCTCATGTCTTTTTTCTAAATATTTATTGTCTCTAAAGGCAATATGATATCCTTTGCGAATTTCATCTAATGGATTTATTCCTTCGTCTCCTCTAGCTATTCTTTCATCTAGTTTGCTTCTATACTCTCAAAAATGTATTTCGAAAGGAAGTTTGTTAATGTATTTATTAAACCTTTTCCATGTATTTTCCATTTCACAAAATGTATGTGGTAAGTTATTCAAAAACGTAATGCAATTTGGAATTTCTTTTGAATTGTTGATTATCAGGTCACAAATTTATTAGTTAACACCTGTGTTATGCCACTTTTTCATTATCATAATTTTTATTTCCAGCTATTTCTTCTCTATGAATTACTTCTAATCTATCGATTAAATCTCTAACATCATTCATTCAAACGTATGCAACTGGTTTCTCTGTATAATGTTTTATTGAAACCTTCAGCTAGCCATGGACTGAGACTGTTTTAGCTGGTGCTGCTTCATCAGGTGATGTATAATTAGCAGAATCTGGTTCTGATGGTATTTGGCATAATTTTGGAAAAGAAACAGCAGCAATTTCTTTTATCAATTAATTTTATTTTTACCTTAATTTGATTGTATTTTATTTAAGCTAATTTAAGAATGTAATGAACATGAATGATACAATATATCTGCACAATTTGATAAACCAACATCAGTAAATTTTTTACTTGTACTATCCACAGTAATTGGTTTTTGAGTTGAAGGATTGATCAGTTCACCATTGCCTTTGTGTTCTTTTCCACCAATTTATTTCCATTGAATTTAACCAGCAAATGGGCTACAAATTTAAATATACCAACAGGTTTTAATCCAAAAACTGTATCACCTCTATTTTTGATAAATTCTAGCCTTCTTTCACTTCTATTTATTTTTTAATATAAGCTTGAGATTTATCTTCCAAATATTTTTCTGATTTTATTGTCCTTTTCATATTTATTCAATACATATTGTATTTCCGATTCACTTAACATATAATCATGCTCTGGACTTTCATATGGTTTGATCAGTGAAAATTCTACTAAATATTTGTGATGACATGGAAGCATAAGTTTTTCAGCCTCTCTGTTTTCTTCAATAATTTTCAGAATATTATCAACCCAAACGTTTAATTGCTGCTTTTACTTTTTCTGTTACTTCAATAATAGGCTGACCCCTTTTATAATTTTTAGTAGTTTTTTCCAATACTTGTTCTTCCATTTCTCCAATTTTTTTCTATTCTCTTTAGCTTTTTTAACAACCTCTGGGTGATCTTTCGAAAACATTTAAGTAGATGAAAAACTTAATAAATTATTTTCAATATTTATATCTGATGAATGATTCATTTACCTTACGTTGTTAGGAGTTACTTTATTTCTGAACTTATCTTCATTTGGTTTTCTAGATGTGTCTATTGTAAAAACTGAAAACTCATCATTCCAGCATACACTACACATTTCCTTAAAATCGTCAAATTAAATCATCACCAACAAATTTGTAGCAAGTGTGATTCAAATCTGTGTCATCTACACTGTAAATATTTAAAAAATTTAGATCATCTCTAACTAACTCTTTTGGTATTTTTGAGTAAGTTTGAGCTTAATAAAAACAATCTATTCTTTTATGTCTACCTGTAGTGAAATATTCTCTGACTGTATCCTGATTTTCAAGAATGAAGTCATAGGAAACAAGAAGTTAATTATCTTAGCTTTGATCTAATGGTATAATTTTATAGTTATTTGCACTAAAATTAGCAGGTTAGCTGATATGCTTGTTTTTAGTTTTTTTGTACATTTTTATAAAGTCTTGATGTTTCTGTTGGTCCAAACGTTTAGAGTAAATATACAAATGATTAACCAGCCAGGGATTACAATATAATTGTCGATCATTAATGTCATTTTTCCATATGTGCTTGGTCCTACTATTGCACAGCGAATGGAATTCCTTAAAAGCTTACCACACTTTTTTTATTTCTTCTCTGAAATTCCTATTTTTAGTTAATCAAGTTCATTTACTTAAAATAATTTTTATTAATATATACAAACAGATTATTTCAGTTGTATGGTAAGTCATCTGTTCTAAATGAAAAATTAACAGTGCCTGTATGTGACAGCTATACTAATGTAGCACTAGTTGGTTTTTGTACATTTATAACTCCAAACACTGCACAAAAAATAGTAAGCTTTACTCTCAGGCAGAAACGATCGAAATTTCAGTTGCTCAGTATAGTTTTAGAAACTTAAACAAATTTGTTTGTACAAAAAAGCCATTATTCATATTAAAGCAAATGAAATTTTAAATAGAACTACTATTGGGAGTGATGTTAAATTATGTGTGGATATAAAAGATAACAATGGAAGTGTGCTTGTATTTAGTGAACAAACTATTGAAACTAATAAAATAACTGTTGCTAATGATGTTCCTAAAATTATTTCATTGGAATTAATTAATACAAATTTTAATTTAACTGATGGAATGTTTGTAAGGCATATTAATCATTGTCATCAATAAACTAATATTATTGTTTCATTCAAGCCAAATGTGGAGTTTGGTGACCAATAATTCATGAATCACATTATCCTGTATGTATTCCATTTATGATCCTATTTAACATTTAGAAGTAACTGTAACTGATAGAAATGATAATTGTATTGACTTCACTGGTGCTTGTGTATGAGTTCTTTTAGAAATGGTTTAGTTGCAGAATTTGCTGATGCTTAATAAAATTTATACTTTAATAAATAATGAGTAATACAGAGTTGTTAATTCTACTCATGCCCTGTGAATGAGAAATAAAAAATAATAATTTAAATGTACCAAATAAGGACACAGAAACTAATATAAATATTGGTGAATGATGGGTGCATTCTAGCCATGCTGAATAATACATGAGCTTCAGTATTACTGGAACTAATGGTATAGATTATCCAACATATGATGAAAATCCAACACAACATTAATTGACAGTTATATAGCAAAGCTATCTGATTTTGTAACCATAAAGAAAGGAAAGAATATTTTATATAGAATTTAACATCCATTTATTTTTTATCGTTTTTATTCCATTAGACTTCATCTGTTACTAATAATATACATATGGAAGGACGTATACTTAATAATAACAAAATGAAGAATAAGAAAGATGAAGTGCTTTATCCATTAAATATGCTACGTGGTTTCCTTAAGGACTGTAAATAAGTTTTAGGGGAAGGAGATCTTCTGTAATTCTTGCTTGGAGTTCCAGTGCTGGAAAGCTCTTTTTAGATGGCCTGACCATAACCAAGCTGGAGTCAGAATAAAAGATATGCTTCTGAAAGAAGGAAAAATTGTATTAGAATCTGTGGAAATTCGTGTACCAGTTGTTAAATACGACCCAAATTACGAGTTAGAACAACGAAAAATGTATTCAAAGTCCTAAAATTCCGATATTTTTTATAAACTGTACAAGTTGCTGGATTGAGTGGTAAGAAAAATTTTGAGATAGATATTACGAATTTCTATAACTCTGTACAGTTTGATATTCCATGTTTCCTACTTGTTGCATTACAAACAAATCGTAAAAATAATTAGTTTCTTGACTCTTCATTATTCGATTATGTTAAGCTAAAGACTATATACCTTAGAAATCCTCATGAGATGTGAAATATTAATCCACCTAATAATTTTCTCAAAGCATATGATGCATTTCTCGATACTAAACGAGTTACTCTACTCAAATGAGACACTGACGTAATTCCATATGATTTCATAACGAACTATCCTATTTATGTGACTAACATGACTTGTAGAAAAAATATCGTAATCACTCAGAAGACAACACTGAAATTAGTTGCAACTCCTCAAGAAAAAATTCGTACAGATACTTTTGCATATGTAGTTATGTATGATAAGAATAACCTCGCTTATGATGGATGCCCAACTCACAATTTTAATTAAGAATTTTTAAACCGAAAAATTTGCATATTGATTTCTTAAAATCGGTTGAACAGTTGTTTCATGAATGAGCAGTTTCCTCCACACTAGCGGTAATGAAAGATAAAAAGCCAGCTGGTGACTTGAGGTTGAAGGCTGATCAAGATAAGATAGGAGCTCCTGTCTCTAAGGTGGCTCATGGCTGACAGCGCCGCAGACAGAAGTCGTGACGAATTATCATACCACAGTTCCCTGGTTCAGGAAGCCGCTAACTGATGTCTCATTTTTGTTCCCGGATCAACTTTGTTCCTCAAATATCAACTATATATAGATTTGTGAATGTTATTTCCTTGCTCTGTGGGACACAGGTGAGTAGCTATAGGTGTGGTTTAGCCAGTGACAGAACTCACGAAATTCATGCGACAAAAAAAGAAGACCCTGCCTTTACAAAGGTTTTGGCACATAAAAAGTAGACATCTAGTTTCAAATCACAGCATAATGAAGACTTTGCAAATGCAGGCAATAATGACAATGTCGAAGGGTTATTCTGTTTCTCAAACGTCCAGCAGACAAAGGAAATCAATGAGCTACACATTCATACAATCCAAGTGACCATGTTATTGCTGTGTAATTTAAAATTCTCCTGACAAGCGTTCCACGATATGAATTCCAAGAAAAATAACGTTCTTGATGAAGTGGGTTTAAAGGAGATATATTAATAATTAACTATAGATTGTTCTCTGTTCTTTACGAGACCTCATACGGACGTAAGGAGCGATCGGTTGCGACATGGAAACCACAGTTAAAATCAAAACTGCTTGCAAAAATTAGCTACTCATTCTAGCTACTTATCTACACAGTCGACGCACTAACTCACACATATGTCGTATGGTTGTACCAACTTTAGAATACCCTTGTCACACGAGGCAGCCTCCTTTTCTGCACTGAAGCCCGTTGTCTGTGCCAAAATGCTGGCTGCACAGTCAGAGATTCAGGCGAGCAGAGATGAAAATCAGAGGGAGCCAAGTCTGAGCTGTATGGTGGGTGATCTAACACTTCCATCTAAAACGCTGCGGGACCTTTCTGGTTGCCTCTGCAGTGTGCGGCCGAGAAGTGCCACGAAGAAGAAAATGTATGACAGTTATATTACGTGACGTTGGATGGAATCAAGCGAAATCTCACACTATTTTCTACAGATGATTAAGCGCTCACTGCGCGCTCAGAACCGAGAAGGGCTACGTGACGGCCATACTACAGACACTATCAAACACATCTGTGCAACGCATCATCGGATTTTCATTGTGATTCCCAACTCGCGACCGATCATTCCTTACTTTCCAAATAACTGTCGTATGATTGAAATGACCAGACCTACTGAATATCTTTCTGTTTTCTGTGCCTGAGGAAATAATTGTTTTCTTTGACGCCAATTTATTTTAGTAAGAAGACTAAGAAATAGAGAAGACTGAGCAAATAGTTATCATAATTGGAAAATTACAGGGTGATTCTTTCCCATCGTGTACAAACTCTAGGGACTCATCGAGGAGAGGATACGGAACAAAAAAGTCTAATGAACATATGTCCTGAAATACGTGGTTTCCATGCTAGAGACCATTTATTCAGTCATACCTGTTACAGAGACTGCAGTGTAATATAAACCGTATGCATGGTTTCTTCCTAGAGAGTGGTATTGTTCCCCATACGTCATGCTCTAGCACCCTCTCCTGCCATAGTAATTGGTAATGTTGTATCCGATTCATTTGCTTTGCTGACTCACCTTGTAGTGGATGTGATACTGTGTTGTACACAATGGTTCCGTATTCGAATCGACAGTTTGCTGACATGGTGTTTACTTACGGAAAGGCAAATGGCAACAGGCAGGGGGGGAGAGGGAGGGGAGGGGGGCAGCAAGGTTGCAACAGGAGACCTAACCGAACCGATGACAATACACCATTCAATGTTTGCAACAGTGTTCCGCCGTTTGTCTGAGACAAGGTCGTTTCGGGAAGCAGGAAATCATGAAGGAATTACCCGAAATGATCGGACACCGGACTTGGAGCAAAATGTGATTCACACTGTGGAAGGCGACCGCCGTGTCAGAACCAGTCAGTTGGCCCGCCAGTTCAGGGTAATCCAGACGACCGTGTGGAACATTCTCCACGACAATTGTTACTATCCTTATCACTTACAGTGTGTGCAACGGTTACTACCGACAGACTTTCCACATCGGGAGCGAGCAGTTTTGTCATTGGTTTCTTCACCAGTCAACCACTATTCCGGGATTTGTGTCATCAATCCTATTCACAGATGAGGCCAACTTTACGCGGAGTGGTACCTTCAACTTTTATTAACAGTGATCTGTGGGATAGTATGCAGAATCCCTACGTATGATGACAGCGAATCATTAGCATCGGTGCAGCCGTAATGAACGGGCCGGGATAACTGGCAACAGTAATTTGCGACGAATCTTGCTTCTACGTCAGCTAACGGGCCGGAACTATCGGCGTTTCTTGCGGGTGACTTTGCCTCCCCTTCTGGAAGAAGAACCACTGATGATTCGAAGGGTTATGTGATTGTGCTTCAACGTTAACGTCCGGACGCATCTCAGTCGTGTCTCCCCTTGTCGATGGATAGGGTGAGGGGGTCCAATTGCATGGGTTGGTCGTCCACCGTATCTCAATCTGTACGATTTCTGTTTGTGGGCCATCTCAAAAGTATCGCGTATGCAGAGCCCATTCCAGATGTGGAGACACTAGAGTAGCGTATTCATGCTGCCGTTGACATTGTTCGGATGCAGCCTGCCCGATGTGAAAGTGTGAGACAAAACATGCTACGGCGCGTACACGCATGGAAATCATTTTCAGCACATACTGTAACTGTGGCTTCATGGTACAATGCGTCTCCGTAATAATGCATGAGTGAATAAATTGCCTCTAGCATGAAGCCATGTATTTCCGGACAAAAGTTCATTAGACCTTTTTCGTTCCGTATCCTCTCATCCGTCTGTCCCCAGAGTTTTACATGCTGGAAAGAATCTCTCTGTAGATTATTAATAAACAATTCCAAACACCCAACTGACGATGTTTGAATTTAAAATACGTAGTCTGGTTTCTAGGACAAAATGTCTGGCGAAATATAACGCGGAATCCGGCTTTTCTGTTTGTGGACATGGCAACCCTAGGTGGAGAGTCAGCGCTCCGGTACCATCCGTTTGCCTTTTTAATGGGCGACTAAATTTTGTCCGGTGAGCTTACATCAGTTTTCAGGTAAGCGACCTTACAGAAAATGGGCTTTTACTATTTGGAAACTCAAAATTTAACACCTCTTTATTACTTTGAACAGCTTCTACTTATTTTAAAACTGGCTTAAGGGTTGATTTAGTTGTTACCGCTGGCTGTTGTTACCCACGCGGGACGACGGGAATAACATTTGGCCAGGTGTGAGCAGGTCTCGCGCTGAGGCTTCCGTACAAACTTAATTACACTATGTAATCAAAAGTATCCGGACACCCCCAAAAACATATGTTTTTCATGTTAGGTGCATTGTTCTGCCATCTGCTGCCAGGTAGTTCATATCAGCCTCAGTAGTCATTAGACGTCGTGAGAGAGCAGAATGGGGCGCTCTCGGGAACTCACGGTTCAAAATGGTTCAAATGGCTCTGAGCACTATGGGACTTAACATCTTAGGTCATTAGTCCCCTAGAACTTAGAACTACTTAAACCTAACTATCCTAAGGTTCTCACACAACGCCCAGCCATCACGAGGCAGAGAAAATCCCTCACCCCGCCGAGAATCGAACCCGGGAACCCGGGCGTGGGAAGCGAGAACGCTACCGCACGACCACGAGATGCGGGCGGAACTCACGGCCTTGGAAAGAGGTCAGGTGACTGGGTGTCACTTGTGCCATATGTCTGTACACGAGATTTCCACACTCCTACACATCCCTAGGTCCATTGTTTCCGATGTGGTAGTGGAGTGGAAACGTGAAGGGACACGTACAGCACAAAAGCGTACAGGCCGACCTCGTCTGTTGACTGACATATACCGCCGACAGTTGAAGACGGTCATAATGTGTAATAGGTAGTCACCTGTCCGGACCATCACACAGGAATTCCAAACTGGATAAGGATCCACTGCAAGTACCGTGAAAACTTGAATTTCATGTGTGCTCATAAGTCACACATGTCGCCGGTAAATCCCAAACGACGCCTCGCTTGGTGTCAGTGGACGATTGAATAGTGGAAAAACGTTGGCGGAGTGACGAATCACTGCACACAATGTGGCGATCCGATGGCAGAGTGTGGGTTTGGGGAACGCCCAGTGAACGTGATCTGCCAGCGTGTGTAGTGCCAACAGTAAAATTTGGAGGCGGTGGTGTGGTTTTCATGGAGGTGGCTTGAACCCCTTGGAGTTTTGCGTGGCAGTATCACAGCACAGGCCTTCATTGATGTTTTAAGCACCTTCTTGCTTCCGTTGAAGTGCAATTCGGGGATGGCGATTCCATCTTTCAAGACGATTGATCACCTGTTCATGATGCACGGCCTGTAGCAGAGTTTTTGCACGACAATAACAACCCTGTAATGGACTGGTCTGCACAGAGTCCTCACCTGAATCCTATAGAACACCTTTAGGATGTTTTGGAACGCCGACTTGGTGCCAGGCCTCAGCGACCGACATCGATACCTCTCTTCTGCGCAGCACTCCGTGAATAATGGGCTGCCATTCCCCAAGAAACCTTCCAGCACCTGACTGAACGTATGCCTGCGAGAAGCCGTCATCGAGGCTATGGGTGGGCCAACACCATACTGAAGTTCAGCATTAACGATGGAGGGCGCCACGAACTTGTATGTCAATTTCAGCCGATTGTCCGGATACTTTTGATCACATAGTGTATGTATATAGACAATTAATCCATCACGAGGATCTCGCGATTTTTGTCGGTTATCGTTATTGATACTGGACAAGATACTGGTCCTGGGAATTTCAAGACTTTCGAGAATGTTTTAATTTTAAGTTTAAAGTCGGATAAGAAAGGATAATAGAATTTTTTTGTGACACCATTAATAATTAACAATTTCTGGATTTTTCTTCGCTTGTAATGTGAAATCTTGCTTAATGTCAAATTTCATGATTTTAGATCAATGGGAAGTACCCTAGAGGTTTGGACGAGTTAGTTTGCGAGGATCAAAATATTTGACGTAAATGGCCGTATCTTTAGACTGCTTTGACTTATAATCTTTCATTTATTACACCACCAAGGGACATTTGACGTTAGTATGTGACATAAATTTCAGTTTGATACATCTACTCATTCCTGACTGAATGGAATGTTAACATACGGATGTACAAAGAGAGAGTCAGATAAAGAAATTTCGTGTGATATAATTACAAATTAAGACTTTACGTGTTATTTCCTTCACTTTTGGCGTGAAATCTTACTTCTTCCCAAATTTCATGATTGAAGATCTACGGGGAGTACGCTAGAGATTTTGATTGAATTTTCGAGTGTGAAAGTCTGTGGTATAAATGGTCGTATCTTTTGATTACATTGACTTAGAAGTCACAGTTTTTTCATCGCTAAGGGACCGTAGACCTTGTTATGCGGCACAAATTTCAGCTGGTTACGTCTACCGTTCCAGAGAAAAAGGGCCACCAAAAGTCCAACAGACAGACGGATTGTAGCAAAGTAATCATACTAAGGTTGCGTTTTTACCGATTGAGGAGCGGAACCCTAAAAAAGTATCGATTAAGGAAAAAAATCCGCAAGGTTGGCACACACCCGGAAGGCTGCTGTCAAGTCTGAAAAAGAAACGTGTTGTAGGGCTTCCACATTTCCTGATTCTGAGGGCAAAGTTTCCTAACCCTACATGTGTACAGCATCGTGTCTGACTGTGGAGGTTTCTTTGTTTGTAATTGTGGATGCGCAACTGCAATTACACAACCCACTGAATGAGGTAGAGGACGGACGTTCGAAGTAGTGAGAGACTGTTGTTCAATTAATTTGACAGAACTATTTCTTAAGGGTCACTGTGGTCCTGGAGTACACGTCGTGTAACTGTTCTATCGCTGAGTATGAAGTTCACTTAAGTGATAGTGACACGTGGGAAAGACATTTATTTTACTATCGGAAGGTGCTATGGCGCAAGCATTGTTAGAATAATTGTGAAAGTGACTTTCCTGATGGAAGTGACTAAACCAGTTACGGACAATGGCGAAACTTGCCAGTCTACCAAATCTTCAAATGGCTGTAAGCACTATGTGACTTGAACATCTGAGGTCATCAGTCCCCTAGACTTAGAACTACTTAAACCTAAAGCGCCTGAAGCGCCTAGAACCCCTCGGCCATCGCGGCCGGCATCGAATCTTCAGACAGCGATGAAGAAAATACAGTCGTCCACGGTAAGATGGTTATTGTTGAAACACAGATATCTGTAATAGTTCAAGCCTGCCAGCTTCCGATAACATGTAGTCCATATTACAAGAGTGTGGAAATACTGAATGGATGGATTTACGAGTAACTGAGAAAACTTCAAAATATTCGTGTAATTGACCGTGGCGAGCTGGCGCCAGTGTTATTTTGGTCATGTATCATTGAGATCGATTGTGGTTGAGCTAAGCTATCTTTGCTTTCCGCGTGTCTTATCTTCCGGGTTGGCGGGCGAAGGGATTGGGTTGTTAACCTTTGTTGGGTAACCCTCGAGATCTCGTGACATTCGCTGCGAGACGAGTGTTAACGGCTGCCGAACGAGCGTGACCACTGCAATATGTTGTGGTGTGAAATTGGTCGGGCGTTTTGGCTACATGGGCAGCTTGGAGACACAAGTTCTGTGACTTCGCTGGGAACAGAATTTGAAGTGAAGCGGTGAAGCTGTGCAACCGGCTCCTTCGTATTTTGTATGAAGTAAGTGGTCGTAATTGCGTTTTGTTGACCGACGCACTCAGAGGCATTTAAATTTTATTATTATGGTGAGACTTTCGTAGTCGAATTTTAAGGTGATGTGGAAAGTTCAGTTGGCCTAGTTAAATGGTGGCCGTTATTTGAAATTTTTCTCAGAAGTTTTACTAATGGTCTGTGTTTCTTGTAATCAAATGATTTTATGTTGGCGTTTTCAAAGCCTGCACTATATTGATACAGTTGTCCATCAGTAAAATGCTTAAGGTCAAAGTTGCGAATTTGTCATTAGTGTAACGTGTTCCTTTACACGTTTACCCATATATCGAGTCAAAAGTTCTGCATAGTGTTTCTGTGTTTCAGCGTTATTGGAATGTCTTTGTGATTCGCGCAAAAACCTTTGATTGTGCCAGCGCTTTGGCGGGGAGTGAAATGTCATCCGAGACGTAGGCCTGGCAATGTTTATTTGAACCTGGCCACTACCGGAGTTGTTCACATACCGCCTTCCAAAGTTTAGTATTTATCTTCCTTCCGCCAAGGCGGGCTAAGCATGCAGATATGTAAATATACATTGTATGTAACCTGTTCTTATACGAACCTGTTTCCTTAAATATTAGCCACTGGCAACTGGCTAAACTTTAAATTGCATAGCATCTGATGAGTTTCTTGTGCAGCTCTTTCTAGTAGTCTTTTATCAACACTTCTCAGCATGTGAACATTCATTTTTAAAGATCAGTGTTTCTGCTGCAGTTTTTTTAAGTGAGTGGTTCTATCATGTTAAGTAACTGTATCTTAGTTTGGCACTAGTGTTGAAGTGTCATTAAGTCACCCTTTATTGGTAACTGTTTTCATTATATGTACTTTGAGGGAAATCCTATATGGGAGTTTGAATTTCTGAAGTTTGTTAGTAATTTTGTTCTCTTAATAAGGGAAAATAAAGCGAGGGGTATTAGTGCCCCGCAAAGTTCAGTCTGTAATTGACCTTTTAACACGTGCTTCTTTAGCGGATTGAAATAGTAAGTTTATAAGGGTATTTTAGTGAAGAATGTTAAGTGTGGCCATCTTAATGTAATAACTGGTTTTAAGCAGTTTGATAAAGTGGCTATGAGAAGTAATTGATAATTACTGTGCTTAAGGTTTCTATAAATGCCTGGCACATTAAGTTTTTTTTTTACTCTCTCTTAAGGGACTGTTTATTTGAGTACTGAGCACATTGGGGTTCTAACTGTATTTGCAAAGATTTATCTAGTGGCTTTTGCTCAAGCTGTATTTATCAATTACCTTAAAAGGAGTAATGTCAGTAAACTGTCTTAAATATAAATTGTGACTACCAACCATGATTCCATCCCGCTGCCTCCTTTATGGTATCTAAGATATGGTGGGTAAGTGCAGAACTAATAGGGAACCACGTACCAGTTATATGTGCAGTTCATTAAAAGAATAGTATCTTCATCTAATTAAACTAGAAACAAAGTTTTTAGATCCAGATCACTCCCATCTTTCTTCACTGGAGAGTTTCCATGACTTTACTTAGTCTCCAATTTTGGATTTATTGACACTAACATTGATAAAAATGCACATGAGAGAGGTTAAAAGAAATGTATTTAGTACATGGGAGTCCAGTTTCATTATAAAATATTCTACACTCCTGTTTAGAAAAAAAAGAACACCTTGAACGACTTCTACATCTACATAGATACTCTGCAAATCACATTTTAGTGCCTGGCAGAGGGTTCGTCGAACCACCTTCACAATTCTCTATTATTCCAATCTCGTATAGCGCGCGGAAAGAATGAACACCTATGTCTTTCCGTACGTACTCGGAGTTCCCTTATTTTACTTTTAATGATGTCCAGCCCAAATCCTGTATCGTTTCTGTGACACTCTCTCCCATATTTCCCGATAATACAAAACGTGCTGCCTTTCTTTGAACCTTTTCGATGTACTCCGTCAGTCCTATATGGTAAGGATCCCACACCGTGCAGCAGTATTTTAAAAGAGGACGGGCAAGCGTAGTGTAGGAAATTTCCTTAGACTTGAGATAGGACGTTCACATTCACAGAAGATGGACATTAGTATGTTCTGCAGAAATGATTAGTATTTCAGTCAGCTCGGTTCAGCATGTGTCCTGTTGTCTAATAGGCACAGGATCCGCCATGGCCCATGAGAACTTCTTTCTTGCGTGATGGCATCAACACATATCAGGCGCGAAGAGGATTCTGTGGTATAACCATTAGCGCTGCATTCACCTGTTTCCACAGTTCATCTGTGGTGATCGGCATTGGGTCAAAGGGCTGCAACTGTCGTTGCACCATATCCCACACATTTTCGATTGGCGACAAGTCTGGTTATCTGGCAGGCCAGGACAAAAGGCTGAATCTTGTGACACCAAGAAGGCACGTGTTCATGCAGCAACGTTTGGTCGTGCATTGTCTTCCCGAAAAATGACGTCAGGGGTGTTGTGCAGAAAGGGTACGGCTACTGGTCGCGGGATGTCATTCACGTGGGTCACACTGGTCACAGTACCCTGGACACACACCAGCTGTGACTTATGGTTGTACCCAATAGCATTCCACACCATAAGGCCTTGAGTTGGCGCTGTATGTCTTGTGCGAATACAGTCACTGTGATGCTGCTCCCCTGTCTGCAGCGAACCAAAATTCGGCCATCATTTTTACAGAAACAGAACATGGATTCGTCCAAAAACACTATCTGACGACATTTCTGTCCCCAGTGATGTCGTTTCATACAGCACTGCCGTCTAGAATGTTTCTGTACATTCATGAAAGATAGGTAGTAGAAATCCTTGGGTAACAGAAGAAATATTGAATTTAATTGATGAAAGGAGAAAATATAAAAATGCAGTAAATGAAGCAGGAAAAAAGCAATACAGACGGCACAAAAATGAGATCGACAGGAAGTGCAAAATGGCTAAGCAGGGATGGCTGGAGGACAAATGTAAGGATGTAGAGGCTTATCTCACTAGGGGTAAGATAGATAGTGCCTACAGGAAAATTAAAGAGACCTTTAGAGATAAGAGAACCACTTGTATGAACATCAAGAGCTCAGATGGCAACCCAGTTCTAAGCAAAGAAGGGAAAGCAGAAAGGTAGAAGGAGTATATAGAGGGTCTATACAAAGGCGATGTACTTGAGGACAATATTATGGAAATGGGAGAGGACGTAGATGAAGATGAAATAGGAGATACGATACTGCGTGAAGAGTTTGACAGAACACTGAAAGACCTGAGACGAAACAAGGCCCCGGGAGTAGACAACATTCCATTGGAACTACTGACGGCCTTGGGAGAGCCAGTCCTTACAAAACTCTACCGTCTGCTGAGCAAGATGTATGAGACAGGCGAAATACCCTCAGACTTCAAGAAGAATATAATAATTCCAATCCCAAAGAAAGCAGGTGTTGACACATGTGAAAATTACCGAACTATCAGTTTAATAACTCACAGCTGCAAAATACTAACGCGAATTCTTTACAGACGAATGGAAAAACTAGTAGAAGCGGACCTCGAGGAAGATCAGTTTGGATTCTGTAGAAATGTTGGAACACGTGAGGCAATACTGTCCCTACGACTTATCTGAGAAGCTGGATTAAGGAAGGGCAAACCTAGGTTTCTAGCATTTGTAGACTTAGAGAAAGCTTTTGACAATGTTGACTGGAATACTCTCTTTCAAATTCTAAAGGTGGAAGGGGTAAAATAGAGGGAGCGAAAGGCTATTTACAATTTGTACAGAAACCAGATGGCAGTTATAAGAGTCGAGGGACATGAAAGGGAAGCAGTGGTTGGGAAGGGAGTGAGACAGGGTTGTAGTCTCTCCCCGATGTTATTTAATCTGTATATTAAGCAAGCAGTGAAGGAAACAAAAGAAAAATTCGGAGTAGGTATTAAAATCCATGGAGAAGAAATAAAAATGTTGAGGTTCGCAGATGACATCGTAATTCTGTCAGAGACAGCAAAGGACTTGGAAGAGCAGTTGAACGGAATGGATAGTGTCTTGAAAGGAGGATATAACATGAACATCAACAAAAGCAAAACGAGGATAATGGTATGTAGTCGAATAAAGTCGGGTGATGCTGAGGGAATTAATTAGGAAATGAGACACTTAAAGTAGTAAATGAGTTCTGCTATTTGGGAAAAATAACTGATGATGGTCGAAGTAGAGAGGATATAAAATGTAGACTGGCAATGGCAAGGAAAGCGTTTCTGAAGAAGAAAAATTTGTTAACATCGAGTATAGATTTAAATATCAGGAAGTCGTTTCTGAATGAATTTGTATGGAGTGTAGCCATGTATGGAGGTGAAATGTGGACGATAAATAGCTTAGACAAGAAGAGAATAGAAGCTTTCGAAATGTGGTGCTACAGAAGAATGTTGAAGATTAGGTGGGTAGATCATATAACTAATGTGGAGGTATTGAATAGGATTGGGGAGAAGAGAAGTTTGTGGCACAACTTGACCAGAAGAAGGGATCGGTTGGTAGGACATGTTCTGAGGCATCAAGGGATCACACATTTAGTGTTAGAGGGCAGGGTAGAGGGTAAAAATCGTAGAGGGAGACCAAGAGATGACTACACTAAGCAGATTCAGAAGGATGTAGGTTGAGTAGGTACTGGGAGATGAAGAAGCTTGCACAAGATAGAGTAGCATGGAGAGCTGCATCAAACCAGTCTCAGGACTAAAGACCACAACAACAACAACAACAACAGGCGGGGAAGTGGACGATTAGCACATAAACAATGCCGTAATAAATGGCGACTGACTGTCACACCTGAGAGTGTACGATGTGTTAGACTGTTCCACTGGTAGCCAGAGCCCAGGAGGACGCCGTTTTGTCCTGCAAAGTCAGTCGTATGAGGTGTCGATCTTCTTGGGGGGCGGGGTCTGGGTGGTGTGACCAGATTGGTGTCGCCGTGTTCTACGACCTTCCGTGAACCACTCTGCACATTCCCGTGCTGTCCCACACGGGCAGCAATTTCCCGGATGCATGCGTGGCCCGCATCTCGTGGTCGTGCGGTAGCGTTCTCCCTTCCCGCGCCCAAGTTCCCGGGTTCGATTCCCGACGGGGTCAGGGATTTTCTCTGCCTCGTGATGGCTGGGTGTTGTGTGTTGTCTTTAGGTTAGTTAGGTTTAAGTAGTTCTAAGTTCTAGGGGACTGATGACCATAGATATTAAGTCCCATACTGCTCAGAACCATTTGAACCATTTTGAACCGGATGCATGCATCACAGTCTCTCATGCCAATAATGCACCCTCTTACAAACTGACTGATTTGACGGTACAGTTCGCATATACGTCTGTGAGGCATCCTGCACGTCTGCTCAGGTCACCCTAGTTTATAGCGACACATTTTACCGGTCGGTGGTGTTGACCGGCGATATTTATGTTGGCCGTGAGTCTGCGGGTCGACGTGGTTCAAGTGCTATTTATTTCTGCAGAACATGCACTAGACTCTCGCTAATCCGGCCCTCAGTAGTCCGGCCTCTCAGTAATCCGGCGCACATCCAAAACACGTGCACAGTGGATCATCGTGCGCAACAGTGCTTAGTTAAACGATTGTTTATATACTACACTCCTGGAAATGGAAAAAAGAACACATTGACACCGGTGTGTCAGACCCACCATACTTGCTCCGGACACTGCGAGAAGGCTGTACAAGCAATGATCACACGCACGGCACAGCGGACACACCAGGAACCGCGGTGTTGGCCGTCGAATGGCGCTAGCTGCGCAGCATTTGTGCACCGCCGCCGTCAGTGTCAGCCAGTTTGCCGTGGCATACGGAGCTCCATCGCAGTCTTTAACACTGGTAGCATGCCGCGACAGCGTGGACGTGAACCGTATGTGCAGTTGACGGACTTTGAGGGAGGGCGTATAGTGGGCATGCGGGAGGCCGGGTGGACGTACCGCCGAATTGCTCAACACGTGGGGCGTGAGGTCTCCACAGTACATCGATGTTGTCGCCAGTGGTCGGCGGAAGGTGCACGTGCCCGTCGACCTGGGACCGGACCGCAGCGACGCACGGATGCACGCCAAGACCGTAGGATCCTACGCAGTGCCGTAGGGGACCGCACCGCCACTTCCCAGAAAATTAGGGACACTGTTGCTCCTGGGGTATCGGCGAGGACCATTCGCAACCGTCTCCATGAAGCTGGGCTACGGTCCCGCACACCGTTAGGCCGTCTTCCGCTCACGCCCCAACATCGTGCAGCCCGCCTCCAGTGGTGTCGCGACAGGCGTGAATGGAGGGACGAATGGAGACGTGTCGTCTTCAGCGATGAGAGTCGCTTCTGCCTTGGTGCCAATGATGGTCGTATGCGTGTTTGGCGCCGTGCAGGTGAGCGCCACAATCAGGACTGCATACGACCGAGGCACACAGGGCCAACACCCGGCATCATGGTGTGGGGAGCGATCTCCTACACTGGCCGTACACCTCTGGTGATCGTCGAGAGGACACTGAATAGGGCACGATACATCCAAACCGTCATCGAACCCATCGTTCTACCATTCCTAGACCGGCTAGGGAACTTGCTGTTCCAACAGGACAATGCACGTCCGCATGTATCCCGTGCCACCCAACGTGCTCTAGAAGGTGTAAGTCAACTACCCTGGCCAGCAAGATCTCCGGATCTGTCCCCCATTGAGCATGTTTGGGACTGGATGAAGCGTCGTCTCACGCGGTCTGCACGTCCAGCACGAACGCTGGTCCAACTGAGGCGCCAGGTGGAAATGGCATGTCAAGCCGTTCCACAGGACTACATCCAGCATCTCTACGATCGTCTCCATGGGAGAATAGCAGCGTGCACTGCTGCGAAAGGTGGATATACACTGTACTAGTGCCGACATTGTGCATGCTCTGTTGCCTGTGTCTATGTGCCTGTGGTTCTGTCAGTGTGATCATGTGATGTATCTGACCCCAGGAATGTGTCAATAAAGCTTCCCCTTCCTGGGACAATGAATTCACGGTGTTCTTATTTCAATTTCCAGGAGTGTATATTTGAAATTGTAGCTTTCTTTACAGTTCGGAATCATGTCTTCTAAAAGGAAACACGTTACATTAGACCTCAAGCAGAAACTCGAAATTTTAGATAAGTTAAATCGAGGTTCTTCGCAGAAAGCCATTGCTGCTGAGTTCAATGTCGGACGAGCAACTATTTATGGCAGGCCGCGGTGGTCTCGCGCTCAGTCCAGAACCGCGCGACTGCTACAGTCGCAGGTTCGAATCCTGCCTCGGGCATGGATGTGTGTGATGTCCTTACGTTAGTTAGGTTTAAGTAGTTCTAAGTTCTAGGGGACTGATGACCACAGAAGTTAAGTCCCATAGTGCTCAGAGCCATTTTTTGAACTATTTATGACATCAAAAAGAAAGAAGACGAACATTAACACATGAAGAAATAATCAAAAGCGTGCAAGAAAGTAATGATGAAAGTGATGAACAAGAGGACACAAGAGGAGAGAGCATGAAGAATTTTCACACTGCTGGTGCTGAAACTGCCGAGCTCTTGCTGAGTACATTATGCAACAACCAGATAAATGCAGTACCGATGTAATGCTTGTAAAGCGGTTGCGTGATAAAGTATGCCACCGTCGCATATCATCATTTCGAAAGTTAAAAACTGGGGAAATGTTTCATAGTGAGTGATACGACTGTACAATTATACAGGGTGTTACAAAAAGGTACGGCCAAACTTTCAGGAAACATTCCTCACACATAAAGAAAGAAAATATACTAAATGGACATGTGTCCGGAAACGCTTACTTTCCATGTTGGAGCTCATTTTATTACTTCTCTTCAAATCACATTAATCATGGAACGGAAACACACAGCAACAGAACGTACCAGCGTGACTTCAAACACTTTGTTACAGAAGTGTACCCGTGGAGGCCAATCAGCTGCTGATAGTGCCTGCACACGCTGTACATGGTACGGAAACAGCTGGTTCTCCCGTAGCACTCTCCATACAGTGACGTGGTCAACGTTAACTTGTACAGCAGCAACTTTTCTGACGCTGACATTAGGGTTATCGTCAACTGCACGAAGAATTGCCTCGTCCATTGCAGGTGTCCTCGTCGTTCTAGGTCTTCCCCAGTCGCCAGTCATAGGCTGAAATGTTCCGTGCTCTCTAAGACGCCGATCAATTGCTTCGAACGTCTTACTGTCGGGACACCTTCGTTCTGGAAATCTGTCTCGATACAAACGTTCCGCGCCACAGCTATTGCCCCGTTCTAATCCATACATCAAATGGGCATCTGCCAACTCCGCATTTGTAAACATTGCACTGACTGCAAAACCACGTTCGTGATGAACACTAACCTGTTGATGCTACGTACTGATGTGCTTGATGCTAGTACTGTAGAGCAATGAGTCGCATGTCAACACAAGCACCGAAGTCAACATTACCTTCCTTCAATTGGGCCAACTGGCGGTGAATCGAGGAAGTGCAGTACGTACTGACGAAACTAAAATGAGCTCTAACATGGAAATTAAGCGTTTCCGGACACATGTCTACATAACATCTTTTCTTTATTTGTGTGTGAGGAATGTTTCCTGAAAGCTTTGCCGTACCCTTTTGTAACACCCTGTATACAATATACACTCAAGGACTAAGTTTTCTTTGAAAATTAGTGTATTTTTGGATTTAATAAAGTATATCTTCTGTTTTAAAATTGTATCCTTCGGTTTAATAAAGTACAGTACGGTACATCCCATATGTTATCAAAATAAATGAATAAAAAAAATTTCAGTAATCCGGCACTTCCGCTAATCCGGCACCCATATGTGCCAGGAATGGCAGGATTAGCGAGAGTCTAGTGTACTAATGTATACAATCGCACCAAAAAGTAGAGGCTCACACGCGTATTTATCGCTGCTGGTTACAAACGCCGCACCTTCCGGTAAACGGCACATGTACGTGCTACCTCACATACGAGACATTACAATTCTGCCCACAGTTCCTATCATTAACAAGTAAATGCAGTGTGAAGGGCAAACATGTATCTCCTCTGCACACAAAAAGAACTGGCATAGAGCGTGGGTTCTCGGTGTATTGTTGGGTTTTCAGGTTCCGGAACGCTATCTGCTGACACAATAGACACTGCGTGTTGTTGACGGCCCGGTCGCTAGTAAGTTGCGTATAGCGCGACAGTGGTCAGCGTGGAGGCGAAGAAGAAGGAACATTCAGTGGCGTTGCGTGAGAGAGTGGTATCGCTCCATTCACAAGGGAGAAGCTACCGACAAATCGGAGCAGAGGTGTCTGTTAGCTACACCACGGTTCGAGCTATCATTCATAAATATAAAGAGCCTGGAACAACAGTGAGTTAAGTGTCGTCCTGGACGTCCAAAAGTGCTTACAACTCGAGAGCGTCGCCGTATCATAGCACTTGCTCGGAAGGAACCTGCTACAATTGCAGGAACTATTGCTGAGGTTGTTCAGGCGACGTCCAACAAGAAGGGTAGTTTTCAAACTACACGAAATGTGTTGAATGAGGGTGGCATGCATGGGCGCTCTCCCAGGAAAAAGCCATACATATCGGAAATTAACCGGCAGAAACGCATGCAGGTTGCCAAGGACTACATCAGCAAGCTGAAGGAGTTTTGGAACACTGTGATATTTAGCGACGAATCGAAGTTCAATGTGTTCGGATTTGATGCAAGAAACAAATGTTGGCTCAAGCCGAATATGCACCTCGACATCAAACACATGCATCCCACAGTCAAAAACATGGTGGGAGACGTATCATGGTGTGGGGCTGTATGGCGGCTTCCAGCGTTGGAAATTTAGCTGTAATCCACGGTACAATGTATCATAGGGGATACATCGACGTGTTGCGAGGTAATTTACACGCTAATGCACAGACGTTGGGCCTTACTGGGGTGTTTCATTTCCAGCAAGACAACGACCCAAAACATACCGCCATGAACACCTGGGAGTGGTTACTGTACAATGCCCCCAGAAGGGTTCTAACACCACCTCAGAGCCCTGATTTTTACCCCATTGAGAAACTGTGAGATCATCATGACACACAAACCAGAAAACCGCGTCTGTTCGGTAAAAACTACTTGGAGAAGTGCTCCTGGAGGAATGGTCGAAAGTTACCCCTGATATCACCCGGAATTTAATGCAAAGCATTCCTAGGCGATTATGTGCCGTTATAGATGCTAAAGGGATGCACGCTTGCTGTTAGAAGGTGAACATCAATGAAGAAAACGAACCAACTGACCGATTCATACCCGTGTGCCAATACCTTTTTGGATGTAAAAGGGCGATGTTTATTTTCATAACACTGTATGTTACTTTACGGACAGGAGATTAGGATATATTTGTAACGTATGTAATGCAAGGTGGTATGTGTCTAAGTTCTGTTCTGAAATATACACTACTGGCCGTTAAAATTGCTACACCAACAAGAAATGCATATGATAAACGGTTAATCATAGCACAAATATATTATACTAGAACTGACATGTGATTATATTTTCACGCAATTTGGGTTCATAGATCCTGAGAAATCATTACACACAACAACCACCTCTGGCCGTAATAACGACCTTGATACGCCTGGGCATTGAGTCAAACAGAGCTTGGCTGGCTTGTACAGGTACAGCTGCCCATGCAGCTTCAATACGATACCACAGTTCATCAAGAGTAGTGATTGGAGTATTGTGACGAGCCAGTTGCTCGGCCACCATTGACGAGACGTTTTCAATTGGTGAGAGATTTGGAGATTGTGCTGGCCAGGCCAGGAGTCGAATATTTTCTGTATCCACAAGTGCCCGTACAGGACCTGCAACATGCGGTCGTGCATTATCCTGCTGACATGTAGGGTTCCGCAGGGATCGAGTGAAGGGTAGAGCCACGGGTCGTAACACATCTGAAATGTAACGTCCACTGTTGAAAGTGCCGTCAATGCGAACAAGTTGTGACAGAGTCGTGTAATCAATGGCACCCCATACCATCACGCCGGGTGATACGCCAGTATGGCGATGACGAATACACGCTTCCAATGTGCGTTCACCGCGATGTCGCCAAACACCGATGCGACCATCATGATTCTGTAAACAGAACCTGGATTCATCCGAAAAAATGACGTTTTGTCATTCATGCACCCAGGTTCGTCGTTGAGTACACCATTACAGGCGCTCCTGTCTGTGATGCAGCGTCAAGGGGAACTGCAGCCGTGGTCTCCGAGCTGATAGTCCATGCTGCTGCAAACGTCGTCGAACTGTTCGTGCAGATGGTTGCTGTCTTGCAAACGTCCCCATCTGTTGACTCAGGAATTGAGACGTGGCTGCACGATCCGTTACAGTCATGCGGATAAGAAGCCTGTCATCTCGACTGCTAGTGATACGAGGCCGTTGGGATCCAGCACGGCGTTCCGTATTACCATCATGAACCCACAGATTCCATATTCTGCTAACAGTTATTGGATCTCGACCAACGCGAGGAGCAATGTCGCGATACGATAAACCGCAATCGCGATAGGCTACAATCCGACCTTTATCAAAGTCGGAAATGTGATGGTACGCGTCTCCTCCTTACACGAGGTATCACAACAACGTTTCACCATGCAACGCCGGTCAACTGCTGTTTGTGTATGAGAAATCGGTTGGAAACTTTCTTCGTGTTAACACGTTGTAGGTGTCGCCACCGGCGCCAACCTTGTGTGAATGCTCTGAAAAGCTAATCATTTGCATATCAGAGCATCTTCCTCCTGTTGGTTAAATTTCGCTTCCGTAGCACGTCATCTTCATGGTGTAGCAATTTTAATGGCCAGTAGTGTATGTTTCGTTTAACCTAAAACCACTAAAATGTAACTGTGCGAATACTTTTTGGTGCGATTGTATGTCTCGTGAATATGAACGCCCTGTTTCTAGTCGTTCAACGTGTTCTATTTCTTTCTGAATATGAGGGTAGTTTCAGGCACTTCCTCCAGCAAATAACTGAGAGCCACTGCGATCCTGGCGTAAACATCGAGTGAGGCTACTAGGGGTTTCTTATCGGAAGCACCCGTCGTAGCAGCGCTTACAGCTAGTGCGCCGTTGTGTCCCTTCGTGACAGGCAGTCGAATGCGGAAGCTAATTGCAGGTCTGTGCGGCAGTGAGAGTGGGGAGGGGCGTACAGCAGCGGCTGTGCCGTGCCCGCCTCATTCCCAGGCCCGCTCCGGGCAGGTGTTCGCTGCAGATGACGCCCGCCGTTAATTTCAATTTACCTGCTCTCGCAAAACAAAACGACAAAAGCGGCGGATGAATAGCGGTGCTCTGTCCGCCCAAATAAAATACGCTTCCGCCTCTGTTATTAATTTCAAATTCATTTAAACGCCGCGTTACGCACGCGACGTACCGGTCCCGCTCAGGCAGCGCGCGACATAGCAATAACAATGCAGAACCGACCGAAACACAGCGCAGCGTGCAGTGGCTGTGGCGGTGGCGGTGGCGCAACACCGCGCCGTACAAAAGCTGCCGGCGACGGCGGAACCCTCCCGCCCCCGCCGCCCTCCTGTCGCTGGCAGGCGCTGCTGCTCACATTGTACACCGTCCCACGGATAGATCTTTCCAAATGTTTAATTTCATCTGTTTTGTTACGTATTCCGCCGCAAATCAGTTGTATTAAATCGGAGGTTTTGAAACGGTGCGCTGGAGTTTGCAGCCATGCTGATGGCACAATGTGTCCCACGGTATTTCGACTGCTTCCGTAACTGTCTCCCACATGACTATTGAAAGCAGTGGCGATAACTGCGAGCGACTCATCTGGAATAAACAACCGGCTGTCGAGTATTTGCCGTTACAATAGTCTCCGATATTCCGAGTCTCGGAATGACGAACTCCCCATGTACCAAAGTCTCGTCGATCCGCATTTCCACAGCTGTTCATAGCACTCCACCTGTCAAACCACTCATTCCTATTAGCTGCAGCCGGCCGGTGTGGCCGTGCGGTTCTAGGCGATTCAGTCTGGAACCGTGTGACCGCCACGGTCGCAGGTTCGAATCCTGCCTAGGGCATGGATGTGTGTGATGTCCTTAGCTTAGGTTTAAGTCGTTCTAAGTTCTAGGGGACTGATACCTCTGAAGTTGAGTCCCATAGTGCTCAGAGCCATTTGAACCATTAAGTTAGATGCAATGAAACGACTTGAGGAAGGAGAAACAATGAAAAAATTCTTGCTCTCGAGTACTGTGTCGACGAAGTTAATGTCGGAGTATGGCGAAAATGCCGACTGAAATTGGAACAGTTCTCTCGAAAGAAATGCTATGAAGAATCTCTTAACCAAAAACTAGGAAGAAGTCGAAGATTTAAAACAAAAAAGAAGTGAGGCGTTGTGAATGTGGTTTTTTCTTTTCAACATCGTATTATTTCTTTTTCTCGCATAAATTTCAATAGGTCGAGTTTTCAATAGTATGAGACTGTCGCAGTGTGAGACTGTTGATAAAATATCGTTAATTTTGAAAATATATCCATGTACCTGCTGTTCTCTGACAACTAACAATATAAATAGGCGCTATATTTTCCTCAGATATATCGATATCAAAAAGCAATATAAAGTGCCGATATTTTTATTTTAGAATATTTTTACCACTTTTCGAAAAATATCTGAAATTGCTCTTTTGAAATTGTAGTAGAACATAATTTTATTTTCACTGTGTGTAGGAGTGTACTACTTTTTGAGCTTTCATTTGATCCGGTGTTTCTCACTGACTGTGTGAAGCAAAAGAAAAACTCCGATTGCACTGAGGGCTGACGGTGTGAATGGAATAACCAGATTTCCCATGCGAAGAAATAGCACACCAGCTGCGTTAAAAAAAAAAAAAAAACAATTTTTAATGCAGCTAGTGTGCTATTTCTTCACATCGACATTCTTCAAAAACAGTAACCGAAAATTATGAATAAAAATTTAAATGCAAAGACAGGTCGCTGCATTGGGTGGATACGAACGTAACTGGAGCTCGGCGCTACCAACAGAAACTGCAAAGTTTAACTGCATCACGCAATTTTGAGCCTACAGCTGCTAGGTCGCTGGCGTTTGCAAAAAATGGGAAAACAGAGAAGTCGACATGAAGTGTTCCCGACAGAACCGATATGTGACGAAACCTAACGATGGACCCACGAGACAGCTTTTATTGTGCCACTTTAATGCAGTTGCCATAGTTAGCAAAGTGATTATCACCAAGCGTGAACGTGCAACGTTTTCCTTTCAATTCTTACTCTAACGGGGATAGGTAGGCAGCCAGCCAATTGATTTACAGAATGTCCTAAAATAAATCAATACTTAAACATGCAGCTCTAAAACCGGCAGTATATTTACAATGTGTAGCCGATATTTTTAAAGGCAGGTACATCGATATTTTTCGCCGAGGTGTCGATGTATAGATACTTTATTCGATATATTGAGAGCTGACAGTAATATTTTTAAAATCTTGATGTATCGTACGCCCGATATTTTTTTGAAATGTCAACAGTCTTATCCCGGTTCCGTTCACCTCGAACTATCGAGACTCTACTGAAGGGCTTCCCAACGTGTGGTCCTCGGACCCCTTAGGGGCCCGCCGGCTCTTTCTAGGGGGTCCGCGGCCATCCTTCACCAAATCGTGTAAAATAATAAGTAAAATTATTGAATAAAAATGTGAAAATCAAATTCATCACTTTTTTATGTGTGAAAAAAAATGTGTTCTTTTACTTCAGGTCGTATTCCCAAGCAGCCTTTGCGGTTCCTAGGTGAGAACGCGTACTCAGTTTACTGCTGGAGACTGCGGCTTCTCTGATTGACTATTTCGCAACAATACCTGGGTCGTTTGTGCGCCGGCTCACGGCGGTAGATGCGCTGAAACCTATTACTCATGCGCGGAGCGAGCTTTGTCGACCAATCACAGTACTCGTAGGCACGTATGAGGTCCCAGGCATCATAAAACGTTAAACTTGCTTTGTCAGTGCACTACCTGTGGTGTCACCGCCAGACACCACACTTCCTACGTGGTAGCCTTTAAATCCGCCGCGGTCCGGTAGTATACGTCGGACCCGCTTGTCGCCACTATCAGTGATTGCAGACCGAACGCCGCCACACGGCAGGTCTAGAGAGACTTCCTAGCACTCGCCCCAGTTGTACAACCGACTTTGCTAGCGATGGTTCACTGACTAAATACTCTCTCATTTGCCGAGACGATAGTTAGCATAGCCTTCAGCTACGTTATTTGCTACGACCTAGCAAGGCGCCAATATCCGTACTATTGATATTGTGAATCATGTACCATAAAGAGCGACGTTCTCCGTTAATGGATTAAAGTTAAGTATTCCACCAGCTGCGTCCGTTTTTCTCAATTCTAATTCCCTTGTCATGTTCCAGACCTCACGCCAGCCTGCGTGAGCTGAGACGCGTGCATTTCGGCCTCTTTTAGTAACACGGTTGGCTCTCCTGCCAACCACAACACTACCTATTTCATAAGTCGAGGTTTGACCTTCAAGTTGTTTTCATTCATCTCTAAACCAAAGACTATTGATACTTAGAGGGGGGGGGGGGGAGGGGGGGTTCATTGAGAACATGGAACTTGCATTAAGAAGCTTTCAATCCCTGAAATTTAAAGTTAGTATGCTCTTGACTGACTAGGAGACCGCCGTGGATTTTCGACTTAAGAATGGGTCTACCTGCTGAAAAGGTTGGGAAGCGCTAGTCTACTGTATTGTAGTAGATACGGAAGTTCTAAGGAATGACGAGATACGTTTGAAGTTCTCTAACTCTATAGATACAGCAATAAGGAATAGCGCAGTAGGCAGTTCAGTTGAAGAGGAATGCACATCTCTAAAAAGGGCCATCACAGAAGTTGGGAAGGAAAACATAGGTACAAAGAAGGTAGCTGCGAAGAAACCATGGGTAACAGAAGAAATACTTCAGTTGATTGATAAAAGGAGGAAGTACAAACATGTTCTGGGAAAATCAGGAATACAGAAATACAAGTCCCTGAGGAATGAAATAAATAGGAAGTGCAGGGAAGCTAAGACGAAATGGCTGCAGGAAAAATATGAAGACATCGAAAAAGATATGATTTTTGGAGGGGCAGACACAGCATACAGGAAAGTCAAAACAACCTTTGGTGACATTAAAAGCAACGGAGCTAGCATTAAGAGTGCAACGGGAATTCCACTGTTAAATGCAGAGGAGAGAGCAGATAGGTGGAAAGAATACATTGAAAGCCTCTATGAGGGTGAAGATCTGTCTGATGTGATAGAAGAAGAAACAGGAGTCGATTTAGAAGAGAAAGTGGATCCAGTATTAGAATCGGAATTTAAAAGAGCTTTGGAGGACTTACCGTCAAATAAGGCAGAAGGGATAGATAACATTCCATCAGAATTTCTAAAATCATTAGGGGAAGTGGCAACAAAACGACTATTCACGTTGGTGTGTAGAATATATGAGTCTGGCGACATACCATCTGACTTTCGGAAAAGCATCATCCACACAATTCCGAAGACGGCAAGACCTGACAAGTGCGAGAATTATCGCACAATCAGTTTAACAGCTCATGCATCGAAGAAGCTTACAAGAATAATATACAGAAGAATGGAAAAGAAAATTGAGAATGCGCCAGGTGACGATCAGTTTGCCTTTAGGAAAAGTAAAGGCACGAGAGAGGCAATTCTGACGTTACAGCTAATAATGGAAGCAAGGCTAAAGAAAAATCAAGACACGTTCATAGGATTTGTCGACCTGGAAGAAGCGTTCGACTGTATAAAATGATGCAAGCTGTTCAAGATTCTGAAAAACGTAGGGGTAAGCTATAGGGAGAGACAGGTCATATACAATATGTACAACAACCAAGAGGCAATAATAAGAGTGGACGATCAAGAACGAAGTGCTCGTATTAAGAATGGAGTAAGACAAGGCTGTAGCCTTTCTCCCCTACTCTTCAATCTGTACATCGAGGAAGCAATGATGGAAATAAAAGAAAGGTTCAGGAGTGGAATTAAAATACAAGGTGAAAGGACATCAATGATACGATTTGCTGATGACATTGCTATCCTGAGTGAAAGTGAAGACGAATTAAATGATCTACTGAACGCAATGAACAGTCTAATGAGTACACAGTATGGGTTGAGAGTAAATCGGAGAAAGACGAAGGTAATGAGAAGTAGTAGAAATGAGAACAGCGAGAAACTTAACATCAGGATTGATGGTCACGAAGTCAATGAAGTTAAGGAATTCTGCTACCTAGGCAGTAAAATAACCAATGACGGACAGAGCAAGGAAGACATCAAAATCAGACTCGCTATGGCAAAAAAGGCATTTCTGGCCAAGAGAAGTCTACTAATATCAAATACCGGCCTTAATTTGAGGAAGAAATTTCTGAGGATGTACGTCTGGAGTACAGCATTGTATGGTAGTGAAACATGGGCTGTGGGAAAACCGGAACAGAAGAGAGTCGAAGCATTTGAGATGTGGTGCTATAGACGAATGTTGAAAATTAGGTGGACTGATAAGGTAAGGAATGAGGAGGTTCTACGCAGAATCGGAGAGGAAAGGAATATGTGGAAAACACTGATAAGGAGATGGGACAGGATGATAGGACATCTGCTAAGACATAAGGGAATAACTTCCATGGTACTAGAGGGAACTGTAGAGGGCAAAAACTGTAGAGGAAAACAGAGATTGGAATACGTCAAGTAAATAATTGAGGACGTAGGTTGCAAGTGCTACTCTGAGATGAAGAGATTAGCACAGGAAAGGAATTCGTGGCGGGCCGCATCAAACCAGTCAGTAGACTGATGACAAAAAAAAAGTGGACCTAGTCGGTTATCGGCATTAGCCGTTTATTTTAATAACACCTGTAACGTAGTGAGAGGCATTTAATTTAGAGACTTGGTAGCTGCAGCATACTATAAGGGACACTCTGATGCAATTCGAACACGCGCAATAAGTGGCCTCATTGTTGCGTCGCATATCCGCTGTCAACGGTGAACAATGTATGTCCGTGACGTGTCTACACGAGTGGCAGAGGAGATTCCGCGAAGGGCGCACATCACTGCAGGACGACCCGCGCCCAAACAGGTCCAGCGTGCCAATACCCCTGATGTCAAGGGATGGATTAATAGCCTTGCGTGGGGGACTGAGGAATCATAGCGGATGATACTCGTGTTCAGATCGGTATTTGCCATGGATCTGAGCATGCCATCGTCGAATACCACTTGCACCCAGTGCGTGCCGCGTCGCCAGACGGAGTGACGAAAGATGAACAGGATGGCATTAACTCTGAATTATCTGCTGCCGTACCACGAGGGAGCACATGCGTTTCTGTCCCGTACAGCCACAGCTAACGAAACGTGGTGCCACCATTTCGAGCCCGAGGACAAACGGCAAAACCAGTAGTGGAAACATCCCACGTCCCCACCGCCATTCAAACCCAGAGCTGTTCACAAAAGTTGTGATAATATCATGATGACCTTTTTCATCTGCAGGGGCCATTAGCTCGTCGAGTTCCTCAAGCGTGGAACAAGAATCAATGAAGAGCGCTGTGAACACACTTTGCAGAAATTGTGAAACGCCATAAGGTCAAAATTCCCAGAAATGCTGTCGAACGGGCATCATCCTATTGTACGATAACCGCCGCCCCCACTGCCAATCGGACGAGAACCATGCTTCAGTAATTTGGTCGGGCTACGGTAGCAGATTCGAGTACTGCCTCGGGCATGGACGTGTGTGATGTCCTTAGGTTAGTTAGGTTTAAGTACTTCTAAGTTCTAGGGGACTGATGACCACAGCAGTTAAGTCCCACTGTGCTCAGAGCCATTTGAGCCAATTTGGTCGGGAAACACTGCAATATCCTCCGTACAGCCCGGATCTTTAACCGTGTGATTTTCACACCTTTTGCGACCTGAAGATACACAAGCATGGAAGTCGCTTCTAGTCGGACACGATGTCCAAGAATGCGAGTCGTTGTGGATCTGTCAGCGGCCGACCGCATTCTGCGAAACAGGAACTTATTGTCGCTCTGCCGGTGGTATAAATGTCTTAATCCGTGTGGCGATTATTTCTGAATGGAACCATTCCATGGTCTCGTTCTGGTGGGTGTCCGGTTCTCATTTGACTGCCTCTCATACTTGCTGCCGCTCAGTAGCCCGGTGCCCTGCAGAACGCGTTCCCAGCCTGGGAATGCACCATCTGTCGTCCCTGTGTTCCCCTGCTGCAGGCCTCACCAAGCGCTTGCACAGTTGCCACATCGTTTAAACCCAAACGAACCGCTTGATTAATAAAGTCATTACCCATAAAGCAATCGCTATGATACTTTTTGTAGCTTTCCGAAATAACAACAGTTAACTGCTGTACGAGTTTCAGTTCTATACTCGAAGTCAAAACATCAAACGCGTTTTTCCCGAAATGACTTTTTTTTTATCGCGGGTTATGGTAACTTCAAATCTACTGAACCGACTGGCATGATTCTTTGTTTCCGACGAAGCTAACTAAATTGCCTAGGAATTGATCCATCAACTGTAAATATTTTTAGTTGGCCGACGAAGTCGATAAGTCGATGAAAAAATCCTATTTTTTTCAAATGGCCGCCATTTTTTTCCTATGGTCCAAATAACTTAATCGAGGTACAACTCATAAAGAATCTTATATACTTCGCTAACGTGAATTCAATTTTGATTTCAGACGAGCCGACTGAGCTGTGACATACCGCGCGTGGAGGTCTACATCGAAATTTTGTTTCGTTCCGACGGCACTTCCGCCTTTGCTCTTCAACATTTTTCCGGTCAAAAAAATTTCAGTTTGTAGAGAAAATATCAATAAACATTTTAACCAACTTTGATATTGACATCTATAACATATCCCGAGAAAAAAAATCTCAAAGAACATGCTTTTTTCGGGCCAAAGATAGTAAACCTCCCCTTAAGTCCCATAGGGCTTAGAGCCATTTGAACCATTTTTTTGTCACAACTATTCTTCTCTGAGTGAAGTCATCGATATGCTGTCTCCGGACCACGTCATTAAGAACTCCGTCGCAGTACACCATAAGTACTCGCTTTTTTTGTATTTTATTCATAACAGCATATGTTACAAACAGTAATTATTACTGTCAGTTATTCGCAATTATAGTTTTCACTTGGTATGTTGTCAGAGGTGAGTGAGGGTGTGAATACGAGATTTATGTGATATATGAGTCGTGGAATTTGTTAATAATGAATTATGAGCGTAAGAGTGAATCACATTCAGAAATCGAGCAGTGTGTCACATACATGGTATGATGTGCTTAATGTAAAGCAGGCAGTTTAAAGATTATAGGAACAACACCTTTACGAAGAAGCTGAATTCTTTTTGAGTTTGTTTGTTGTTGTGCTCTTCGATCCAACGACTGGTCTGATACACTTTTCCATGCTACACTATCGTGTGCAAGGTTCTTCATCTCCAAGTACCGACTACAACCTACACTTTTCTGAATCTGCTTACTGTATTTTTCTCTTGGCCTCCCTCTTCGATTTATAACCCCCCCCCCCCCCAAACCAAAAATACTTCCCTCCAATATTATATCGGTAATCCTTTGATGTCACAGAATGTGTCCTATCAACCGATCACTTCTTTTAGTCAAGTTGTGTCACAAATGTTTTTCCCCTGAATTCTATTCAGTATCTCATTAGTCACGCAATCTACCCAACTAATCTCCACCATTCTTCTTACCATCACGTTTCAAAGCTTCAGTTCTCTTCTTGTCCATAGTGTTCATCATCTAGCATTCACTTCCATAACTTCCATACATGGCTGCACTCCACGCAAATACCTTCTGAAAAGACTACCTAAAACTTAAATCTGTACTCGATGTTAACAAATTTCTCTTCTACAAAAACGCTTTATTTGCTATTGCCAGTCTCCATCTCATACCCTCTCTACTTCGGCCATCATAGATTCACTTTCTGGCCAAATATCAAAACTCATCTCCCACTTTTAGTTTTTCGTTTCCTAATCTAATTCCCTCAGCATCACCTGATTTAATTCGACTACATTCCATTAGCCTTCTCTTGCGTATTTGGTGATGTTCATCTTATATCCTCTATTCAAGACTGACCATTTCGTTCGACTGCTCTTCGAAGACCTTTGTTGTCTCTGACAGAATTACAGTGTCATTTTAAAACCTCAAAGCTTTTATATCTTCTCCCTGAACGTTAATTTCTAATGTGAATTCTTTGCTTTCCTTTACTGCTTCTCCAATGTACATATTGAATAACATTTGCTCTACGCTACACCCCTGTACCACTCCCATCTCAATCACTGCTTCCCTTTCATGCTCTCATCTCTTTTAACTTCCGTCTGATTTCTATACAAGTTGTAAATAGCCTTCGCTCCTTGTATTTTACCTCTGCTTCCTTCAGAATTTCAAAGAGAGTCTTCCGATCAACATTGTGAAAAGCCTTACCTAAGTCTACAAATGCTATAAACGTAGGTTAGCTTTTCCTTAATCTATCTTCTAAGAGAAGTCGTAGGATCAAAAGTAAAAACGTAAATGATTCAAATAGCTCTAAGCACTATGGGACTTCACATCTGAGGTCATCAGTCCCCTAGACTTGGAACTACTTAAACCTAACTAACCTAAGGACATCATACACATCCATGTCCCGGCAGAATTCGAACCTGCGACCGTAGCAGCAGCACAGTTCTGGACTGAAGCGCCTAGAACCGCTCGGCCACAGCGTCGTAGGATCAGTATTGCCTCGAGTGGTCCTACAATTCTCCGGAATCCAAACTGATCTTGATTTCTACCAGTTTTTGCATCCTTCCGTAAAGGATCGTGTTAGTATTTTGCAGCCGTGACTTATTAAACTAATAATTCGGCAATTTTCCCACCTGTCAGCAGCTGCTTTCTTTGGAATTGGGATTATTATATTCTTCTAGAAGTATGAGGGTATTTTGCCTGTCTCACACATCTTAGTTACCAGATGGAAGAGTTTTTGTCATGGCTGGCTCTCCCAAGGCTATCAGTAGCTTTACAGAACGTTGTCTATTCCAAGGGCCTTGTTTAGACTTAGGTCTTTGATTGTTCTGTCAAATTCTGTCCGCAGTATCATATCTCATATCTCCAATCTCATCTTCATCTACATCCTCTCCTCTTTCTATAATATTGCCTTCAAGTTCATCTCCCTTATATTGGCCCTCTATATATTTTTTTCCATCTTTCGGGTTTCTGTTCATTGCTTAGTACTGGTTTTTCCATCTGAAGTCTTGATATTCTTAAAGCTGCTTCTCTTTTCTCCAAGTACCTTTCCCATTTTCCTTTAGGCTGTATCTATCTTTCTCCTAGTGAATACAGTTCTAGATGCTTACATTTGTCATTCAGCCATTTATGCGTAGTCATTTTGCATTTTCTGCATTTCTTTTCAATCTCATTTTTTGACGTTTGTATTCTCTTTTGCCTGCTTCATTTGCTGCATTTTTATATTTTCTCCATTCGTTCGTTACATTCAGTATGTGGAGTGATATTTACTTTTCACAAAATACCGAGTTTGGGAAATGATTAAAGTAAATTCTTGCTTGAGGTTTGATGAAAGAGGAAAATTATTATCTGTCCATAAAAAGCTATGAAGCTGATGAGCTACACTATACTCCACCTAATCAGAGAGAAATCACAGTGCAGTCTTAGTAACATGAGTACCATTGGTTGGAGTTTCTCTTAGTTTTGTAAAAATGTTTCAATTTGCTTTTCCATAGAAGCTGAGTGATTCAGAAACTGATGAGATCTGACGTAAATTGTAGGGGTTGGGTTTATGATCCCTACAGCGGCGGTGAATTGGGTTGCTGGAATGTCAGGATGAAGTGCAGTTCCACTACTTGGACATGGACAACAGTGGAGGTGGAGGTGGTGGCTGGGGTCCGACGGTGGCCTGTCAGAGAAACATCCCTGATTAAGAAAGTCTTTTATTCATAATAGCTACAGTCATGGAATCGAAGTTGGAGGGCTGTCATTGGTCATGGTGACATTGTCAACCATGGTGCCAGCCTCAGAAGCCATCCGCCAGGAAAAGGGCATGTGGCGTTGGTGGGATCATGCTGAAGTCAGCTCAGCAGTAGAGAAGGTGGCAGTTACCTGCTTCATTTTGAGGACAGCGAGCCGATTTCTTCTCGCAGTTAGTAGCTAGCGCTGTCTGCGTAATTAGGCACACTGTGTACAACTGAACACTACTTTGACTGAGGGTCTAAGTTAGGTGATGCGTACGTGAGTGGGTCTGGCTGATATTTCGTCAACGAAGCACTTCTCCCCAGTTTCCCTGTCTGGTGAGCTTTTCCAAAAGCCCTGGCAGTGCTGTAATGTGTCGTAACTTCGCTTTCAGAGACACTGGCTGGCATCTTGTGCATCTTGACTCATTGTTCTTGCGTACCGAATACTTATTCTTGCTCCAGAGCACATATTTTTCGAGCTGACGGGCACTCCTCTCTACATGATGTCATTCGGCTGAATAGACGCAGGAACAGTTTATTATCACAGGCGTAGTCGTGGTGCAAAGCCACGTAAAATTCATCTTTTCACAAAACGCAGTTCATACATTTGCTACAGTCTGTCTGCACTACACTTCCCAAATACCTTACTCTTCCACATTCTCTGAGTACTTCATATACGTACTGCCCTACTGCAAGATTGCGAACATGTCCTACCACGATACCGTTCCTCAGTCTTCGATAATCTTCTTTGTTACACTGACAAATCTTCCAAAACAGCTTGCCTTTATCACCTTCTCATTACAGCGCTTCCTTCCACACTATTCTCCACGCATCACTGTCCAAAACTTCGCCAGCACAATAACCTTTCCTCTCTTAGCGGTACTACCGTCATCTCCCACCATCTCTCCACTTTCATTTGTCTTCTACTTCCTTTTCTGTAGATAGATAATAATTACAAATTAGCATGAATAATACATTGTTAAGCAGACCACAAAATTTGCACTGCATACATTCAGTACACCAATAAAAAGAGTACTTTTGCAATGAAATTTCATACACTTGTACACGTTCATAGTCTGCATTTTCATCAACAGAATCGGTAATAAAATATTAAATGACTTAACATTGAAAGCAAAGACGATCAACAAAGTAGAAAATCTTGCCCAATCGACCCATAATACGTGGTGATATAGCGCGAAAAACTCTCACAGTGTCCCCAACCACTTACTGGCTCACACAGAGGTATTCTGTCACTCATAGCATCCTGTTTCATAAAAAGAAAAGTATATGACGATAGTAGCCATCTTTGTAAAAATTAATGGTTGTAAACTAAGAGGAATCCCAGGAAAATTAAAATCATTCAAAAGTCTTTTCTTATCTTATGAATAACAGGAATTAATATCCGTCATGGTCCCTTCACATGACCACATAGAAAATCGTTGTCTAAGTATTACCACATGTTAATTAGTAGCTGATTGTTTCAACAAAACGTGACACTTGTATTTAAGTTAACTGTGCTTGATTTAGGCCATAGGTTATAATTACATTCAAATCTACGGCCCTTCCGGTGGCATATTACGCTGCCGCATGCTGTATCGCTTGCAGTTATTTAGCCGACACTTCAGTAACTTATGAGTGACGCTACAACTGCCGCCATATACACTATGTGATCAAAAGTATCCGGAAACCCCCCAAAACATACGTTTTTCGTATTAGGTAGATTGTGCTGCCACCTACCGCCAGGTACTCCACATCAACGACCTCAGTAGTCAGACATCGTCAGAGAGCAGAATGGGGTGCTCCGCGGAACTCACGGACTTCGAACGTGGTCAGGTGTTTGGGTGTCACTTGTGTCATACATCTGTACGCGAGATTTCCACACTCCTGCACATCCCAAGGTCCACTGTTTCCGTTGTGATAGTGAAGTGGAAACCTGAAGAGACATGTACAGCACAAAAGCGTACAGGCCGACCTCGTTTGTTGACTGACGGAGACCGCCGACAG
Organism: Schistocerca gregaria; assembly: GCF_023897955.1. Classification (NCBI taxonomy): domain Eukaryota; kingdom Metazoa; phylum Arthropoda; class Insecta; order Orthoptera; family Acrididae; genus Schistocerca; species Schistocerca gregaria. Next base: position 132,942,959 of record NC_064923.1, on the reverse strand, counting down.
TTGAAGAGGTTCGTAATGTGTAATAGACCATTACACAGGAATTCCAAACTGCGTCAGGATTCACTGCAAGTACTATGACAGTTAGGCGGGGGGTGAGAAAACTTAGGTTTCATGGTCGAGCAGCTGCTCGTAAGCCACACATCACGCCGGTAAATGCCAAACGACGCTTCGCTTGGTGAAAGGAGCGTAAACATTGGACGATTGTGGAGTGATGAATCACAGTAAACAATGTGGCGATTCGATGACAGGGTGTGGGCATGGCCAATGCCCACTGAACGTTATCTGCCAGCGTGTGACGTGCCAACAGTAAAATTCGGAGGCGGTGGTGTTATGGTATGGTCGTGTTTTACATGGAGGTGGCTTGCACTCTTTGTTGTTTTGTGTGGCACTATCACAGCACAGGCCTACATTGATGTTTTAAGCTCCTTCTTGCCCCCCACTGTTGAAGAGCAATTCGGGGATGGCCCACTGTTGAAGAGCAATTCAGGGATGGCGACTTCATCTTTCAGCGCGATCGAGCACCTGTTCATAATGCACGGCCCGTGGCGGATTGGTTAGACGACAGTAACATCCCTACAATGGAATGGCCTGCACAGATTCCTGTAGAACACCTTTGGGATGTTTTGGAACGCCGACTTCGTACCAGGTCTCACCAACCGACATCGGTACCCCTCTCAGTGCAGCACTCCGTGAAGAATCGGCTGCCACTCCCCAAGAAACCTTCCAGCACCTGATTGAGCGTATGCCTGCGAGAGTGGAAGCTGTCATCAATGCTAAGGGTAGGGCAACACCATATTGAATTTCGGCATTACCGGTGGAGAGCACTACGAGCTTGTATGTTATTTCAGCCAGGTGTCGGGATACTTTTGATCACATAGTGTAAGACATGTCGTTTCTAGAATGAGATTTTCACTCTGCAGCGGAGTGTGCGCTGATATGAAACTTCCTGGCAGATTAATTGCCCGCGAAAGGCAAAGGTTCCGAGTTCGAGTCTCGGTCGGGCATACAGTTTTAATCTGCCAGGTAGTTTCATGTCGTTTCTGGTTGCGTATGTACCGTCTCACTGCAGTGTGCTGCTCGACTTGCGAGACTAAATTGATTCTTGGCGTTCTGTCTCGATGAAATTTTCACAAACGTAGCACTGCAACGAAGCTGGGTGAAGATTTAGAAGAGCAGTTCGTCTGTGACTCGATTGCTGTTGTAGTTCTCCGGCTGCTGCAACGAGGTAACACCCTCCTGAAAGCTTCTATTCGCGAAATGCGCTCGTCGGAGCAGCCCGGGAACGACCACCGTGCAGGTTTACTGCCGACAGGAATGCCTGCATGAAAGTATAATGCTGAGGACTTATTCGGAAAATATTCTCGAGCGGCGATGAACGGCCTTTCCCAGCGGCCGCGTATCGATACAGCGCCAGCCCGCTACTGCGGGCAGCTGAATGTTTCAGACCCTGCGCCGTTTCAATGCGGCCCGAGCGCCGCTTGCCGTCACCAATTGCGCAGCGAGTGATGGTCGATAACACGCCGACGGCTAGAGCGCCGCGAGATTTACCCGCCTTCGCGATCCGCTCTGTCGATCTGATACGCTATACGGCTCTCTAGGGTGCAGAATCTCGCGCATTTCCCACCACTGTTTCTTTACTGTATTCTCCGGAGACAATTCACCCTTTACTGCCACGGGCCGGCCACTTACTGTCAGTACTGAAAATGAGAAACGTACAAATATCGTCAGCACTTCTTTTTCGTCGTTCTCACACAGCACTCTCTCACAAATCTATATGATGGTGTTGTTTTCGTAATTTGGCCGTAATCGAGTTACTAAAGGTTTCTGTAGTATGAATACTGTAAGACCTTCAGTACACACACCATCAGGTTATTTGACTTATCGCTCTAACCAAGTAGGCGAGTGTCAGCAATATGTCTCCTGGTCTTATCGTGGCGTGTTTATCTTCTTACGTAAGGTCTGACGATAGAATTGCCACTTGCACGCTTAAGTAGCAAATTGATGGTGACCAACTTTAAGCAGAACTTGATTAATTTCCACACACATTCATTAAAATAATAACAAGCGTAAAAATTACTTAACTTGGTTCTGGATGCTATTTACAATTGACAATCTGAAGTTCCTTTGGTATTGGTACGTTAATCTTATTCTCACATATATCTCTGATACTTGACAAAAGTGTCTATATATTTATCTTCATGGCTATGTACAGGAATATGGTAATCTTATTAGGCGCAGACTGAAACTTGACTATAGACTGGTACAGATAAATGTTGAAGTCGTACAGACTGGTACAGACTAATGCAGACTGGTGCAGACAAATGCAGACTGACTAATAGCAGGTTTGTACACTCGTTATAATACCTCGCGAGTTCATGTATCACTGCACGAGTGTGATCCGCGAGGAGAAAAGGTTCTACGTTAGGAGCAATCTCATTGGCTGCGTTACATATTAATACTCGGATCTCGTAGTGCGGAGACGGACGAGCGCTGCGCCTGCGCTGTTGTGCTTAGCGGGGCGCGCTCTAGTGGGAAAGTTGTGTACGCGGTGACTACGAGGAACTACAGCGTTTTTTCAAAACTGACCGGTATATTTAAAACGGCAATACAAACTAAACGAGCAGCGATAGAAATACACCGTTTGTTGCAGTATGCTTGGGACAACAGTACATTTTCAGGCAGACAAACTTTCGAAATTACTGTAGTTACAATTGTCAACAACAGATGGCGCTGCGGTCTGGGAAACTCTATAGTACGATATTTTCCACATATCCACCATGCGTAGCAATAATATGGCGTAGTCTCTGAATGAAATTACCCGAAACCTTTGACAACGTGTCTGGCGGAATGGTTTCACAAACAGATGAGATGTACTGCTTCAGCTGTTCAATTGTTTCTGGATTCTGGCGGTACACCTGGTCTTTCACGTGTCCCCACAGAAAGAAGTCACAGGGGTTCATGTCTGGCGAATAGGGAGGCCAATACACGCCGCCTCCTGTATGTTTCGGATAGCCCAAAGCAATCATACGATCATCGAAATATTCATTCAGGAAATTAAAGACGTCGGCCGTGCGATGTGGCCGGGCACCATCTTGCATAAACCACGAGGTGTTCGCAGTGTCGTCTAAGGCAGTTTGTACCGCCACAAATTCACGAAGAATGTCCAGATAGCGTGATGCAGTAATCGTTTCGGATTTGAAAAATGGGCCAATGATTCCTTTGGAAGAAATGGCAGCCCAGACCAGTACTTTTTGAGGATGCAGGGACGATGGGACTGCAACATGGGGCTTTTCGGTTCCCCATATGCGCCAGTTCTGTTTATTGACGAAGCCGTCCAGGTAAAAATAAGCTTCATCAATAAACCAAATGCTGCCCACATGCATATCGCCGTCATCAATCCTGTGCACTATATCGTTAGCGAATGTCTCTCGTGCAGCAATGGTAGAGGCGCTGAGGGGTTGCCGCGTTTGAATTTTTGTATGGATAGAGGTGTAAACTCTGGCGCATGAGACGATACGTGGATGTTGGCGTCATTTGGACCACAGCTGCAACACAGCGAACGGAAAACCGAGGCCGCTGTTGGATCACCTGGTGCACTAGCTGCGCGTGGTTGCCATACGCTGTCGCCCTACCTTTCCAGCACGTTCAACCGTCACGTTCCCAGGCCGTTGAAATTTTTCAAACAGGTCCTTTATTGTATCGCTTTTCGGTCCTTTGGTTACATTAAACCTCCGTTGAAAACTTCGTCTTGTTGCAACAACACTGTGTTCTAGGCGGTGGAATTCCAACTCCAGAAAAATCCTCTGTTCTAAGGAATAAACCATGTTGTCCACAGTACACTTGCACGTTGTGAACAGCACACGCTTACAGCAGAAAGACGATGTACAGAATGGCGCACCCACAGACTGTGTTGTCTTCTGTATCTTTCATATCACTTGCAGCGCCATCTGTTGTTGAAAATTGTAACTACTGTAATTTCGAAAGTTTGTCCGCCTGAAAATGTACTGTTGTCCCAAGCATATTGCAACAAACGGTGTATTTCTATCGCTGCTCGTTTAGTTTTTATTGCCGTTTCAAATATACCGGTCATTTTTGAAACACCCTGTTTGTACACAACAGTTTCCTTCAGCAATACGACTCAAAGTTGTTTATTCACCTCCGAAGCACACCATTATTAGCACACAAAAATGTGTGGATTGTGAACCACTGTTGTTCAGTCACACAGAGCTGTCGTTACGAATTGTAGCAAGGTAACATTACAGCCGCCAGTCCCAACGGGAGATACACTGAGGTGACAAAGTCATGGGATACCTTCAAACATCGAGTCGCGCCACCTTTTGCCTACCGTAGCGCAATAACTAGACGTGCCATAGATTCAGCAAGTTGTATGAAGTCCTCTGCAGAAATATTGTGGCATGCTGCCTCTATTGCCGTCCATAATTGTGAAAATGTTTCCAGTGCAGGATTTTGTGCACGAACTGACCTCTCGAATATGTCCCATAAACGTTCAATGAGTTTCACATGCGGTCGAATCGCCCAGAATTTTCTTCAAACCAATCGCGAAAAATTGTGGCCCGGCGACATGTTAATAGCTTTTTAGAACATTCACACAAGGTGGCGACACCTACAACGTGCTGACATCAGGAAAGTTTCCAACTGACTTCTCATACACAAACAGCAGTTGACTGGCGTTGCCTGGTGAAACGTTGTTGTGATGCCTCGTGGAAAGGCGAGAAATGCGTACCAACACGTTTGATAAAGATCGGATTGTAGCCTACCGCGACACTGCTGCTCACGTTGGTCGAGATCCAATGACTTAGCAGAATATGGTATCGGTGGGTTCAGGAGGGTAATACGGAACGCCGTACTGGATCCCAACAGCCTCGTATCACTAGCAGTCGAGATGACAGGCATCTTATCTGCATAGCTGTAACAGATCGTGCAGCCACGCCTCTATTCCTGAGTCAACAGATGGGGACGTATGCAAGACAACAACCATCTGCACGAACAGTCCGACGACGTTTGGAGCAGCATGGACTACCTGCTCGGAGACCATGGCTGCAGTTACCCTTGACGCCACATCACAGACAGGAGCGCCTGTAATGGTGTACTCAACGACGGACCTGGGTGCACGAATGACAAAACATCATTTTTTCGGATGAATCCAGGTTCTGTTTACAGAATCATGATGGTCGCATCGGTATTTGGAGACATCGCGGTGAACGCACATTGGAAGCGTGTATTCGTCATCGCCATACTGGCGTATCACCCGGCGTGACGGTATGGGGTGCCATTGGTTACACGTGTCGGTCACCTCTTGTTCACATTGACGGCACTCTGAACAGTGGACGTTACATTTCAGATGTGTTACGACCCGTGGCTCCACACTTCATTAGATCCCTGCGAAACCGTACATTTCAGCAGGATAATGCACGACCGCATTTTGCGGGCCTTTCTGGATACAGAAAATGTTCGACTGCTGCCCTAGCCAGCACATTCTCCATATCTCTCACCAATTGAAAACGTCTGGTCAATCTTGGTCGAACAACTGGCTCGGCACAATACGCCAGTCACTAGTCTTTATGAACTGTGGTATCGTGTTGAAGCTGCATGGGCAGCTGTACCTGTACCCGCGATCCAAGCTCTGTATGACTCAATGGCCTGGCGTATCAACGCCGTTATAACGGCCAGAGGTGGTTGTTCTGGGTACTGATTTTTCAGGATCTATGCACCCAAATTGCCATATTGCGTGAATATGTAATTGCATGTCAGTTCCAGTATAATATATTTGTCCGATGAATACCCGTTTATCATCTGCATTTCTTCTTGGTGTAGCACTTTTAATGTCCAGTAGTGTAGGTAAAACTATTTCCAGGAAGCAACTTTCCATTACTGTGCTGAATTTGCACTTTTCTATGGGATACTCATTAATAAGAAAGGTACTCCTTCAGATTAACGATTAAGAAACCAGTCTGGATTCATAAGAATAAAGCAACATCTAAAGTTTACATGGACGTTAACCGTCAGGTATACTTTCTCTGCATCGATGGCTGTCCGCTTTCCAGGCACAAAACAATGCAATAACTAGGTTATGGAATGGTACGTCAAGGGGTGCTGGTGCTTCACAGTAACGCAGTTCCCCATGTCGCAAATATCGCAGAAGTTAAATTCATGTGGGAGACGGTAGACCATCTGCGTTATAGTCCTGATATCTCCTCACATGATTATCATCCTTTCGGTCTCTTAAAAAAGGCCTTGAAGAGTCGACGATTTCTGTCGGATGCGGAAGCGCAGCAGGCATTTACGGTCTTCTTCGCGCACTAGGACACGGTGACTAACCAAACGGGGACCTTCAACCTTGTGTTTCGGTAGGATGATTGTCTCAGTGCTAACGGCGATTTTGTCTGATTGGCATACCGATTCTGGACTGTTAGGTCTTTCAACGAAAACGTTTTGGTCGTTCCTTGTGATTACGACACTGTTAATACGAGGCTTGGAACTTTAATAGTGGCAACTATTTATTTACAGATCGTACAAAATAGTTTCGTGTTTCAGAGTTTTACTGACCTTCAGAGTAGTCACCAGCAATGTGTATAACCCATTCCCAGCGATGTGGAAGTCGTAGGATACTCTTAGCAGTGCGTGCAGTAGGTGGTATAGCACTTAGCAGCCCCATCCGTCAAACAAATCAGTAACAGCTTGCACTGTACGTGCTTGAGCATTGTCCTGCAAAATGATGGTCCTGCGGAAAGTGTGGTGTTACCGCCAGACACCACACTTGCTAGGTGATAGCCTTTAAATTGGCCGCGGTCCGTTAGTATACGTCGGACCCGCGTGTCGCCACTATCAGTGACTGCAGACTGAGCGCCGCCACACGGCAGGTCTAGAGACACTTCCTAGCACTCGCCCCAGTTGTACAGCCGACTTTGCTAGCGATGGTTCACTGATTTCTACGCTCTCATTTGCCGAGACGATAGTTAGCATAGCCTTCAGCTACGTTATTTGCTACGACCTAGCAAGGCGCCATTATCTGTTACTATTGATACTGTGAATCATGTAATGTCAAGAGCCACGTTCTCCATTAATGGATTAAAGTTAAGTATTCCACCAGCTACGTCCATTGTTCTCAATTCTAATTCCCCTGTCATGTTCCAGACCTCACGCAAGCCTGCGTGAGCTAACTCGCGTGCATTTCGGCCTCCTTTAGTTATACGGGTTGGCTTTCCTGCCAACCACAACAGAAAGTGTCATCATTTCTGTCTCTATGCTGTTCATTTTTGGAACACAACCTACGACCAGCTTCGAGATAGAAGTGATGACACTTTCTGCGGGACATAACGTTCATTTTGCAGGACAATGCTCAAGCACGTACAGTGCAAGCTGTTACTGATTTGTTCAACTGATGGGCTTGCTAAGTGCTATACCACCTACTGCACTCCCCTGAATTAAGCCCTCGTTAGTTCAAATCGATTTCTGAACTGAAGGAAACACTTCACGGCATTCGCTTCAGAACTGCTACAAATTCGTCAGACAATATACCGCGCCGCTCCAACTGTCAACACAACTGGCAATGCTAGGAGTACCCTACGACTTCCACGTCGCTGGTAACGGGTTATACACAATGCTGGTGACTACTCTAAAGGTCAGTAAAACTCTGAAACACGAACATATTTTGTACGAGCTGTAAATAAATAGTTGCCACTATGAAAGTTCCAACTCTTGTATATCGGCCCTAGACACCACGTGGTCAACGCACAACAGAAATGCTCAGGGCGTGTCAGCCAGCTGCTGTTTATGCCTGGAGAGAAAAAAGTTCTTTGCTCCCTTGGCGGCCATTCTGATGCGAGGAATGTGATAGGGATTTGCTGACTCAAACGCACATTGCCATATTGGAGATAAGAAGACGATTCCAGGTGCAACGGAGGAGGTGACAAACGGGAGGTCAGCATTAAATACAGAAGGCTCCAGAAAAAGTAGACACTCTGCTACTATCACCATCCATACGCTCAAATCTATCATTTAGTGAGCAGACTATAGGAAAAATGTAACTTAAAAGAGCGTTCCGCTTCACCGATAGTTTCATAGTTCGACACGTAGGTATACTGATTTTTCACTCACTTGGAGCAAATTTTATTTCTTCTGTAAAGTCCGAATAAGCGTATCAATAAGCACTTTTTTATCCTTTATCACATTATTACAGCCCTCTTCTGACCACATTTTCGTACAAAAAAGAAAGAAAAATCTGCCCCACGATGTTCTGTAGGTTTAGAGTAACTCTTTGGGCCCTATGTGTCTGGAATGGGTGTTTATTTTTTGTTCGAAAACTGCATGGTGTGGTTCATTGACTGAAAACTACGTTTCTTCCTTCCGTATCTTACTAGAAGGATATGGTATATTACACTCCTGCGTAATTAATGTCATAACACTTTCATTCAAGACCACTGTATAAAAAAATAAATCGTGGTTATTGTACTTACTTGCAATAAATTTGCAATTATCTTGCAAACGGATCGTTTGTGAACCCTTGTTTAGTGCATTATTTTCACTTCTGTCAGTTCCAGATACTACTTATGATACGCCCAATGGACAAATTTAGCCCCCCAAACGGCCGCTTCCGTCCCTTCGACCTTCAATCGGGCCTCGTAGCAGCTTTTCCGTAATTCTTGGTCACGTATTACCGTAATGAACCATTAAACCGACCGACGTGGCATAACTGAGAGTCTTGACATTCTTCTTCGTGCCTCAACTTTCCCCTATGTGTCTGGAATGGGTGTTTATTTTTTGTTCAAAAACTGCATGGTGTGGTTCATTGACTGAAAACTACGTTTCTTCCTTCCGTATCTTACTAGAAGGATATGGTATATTACACTCCTGCATAATTAATGTCATAACACTTTCCTGCTGGCCGTTGTGGCCGAGCGGCCCTAGGCGTTTCAGTCCGCAAACGCGCTGCTGCCACGGTCTCAGGTTCGAATCCTGCCTGAGGCGTGGATGTGTGTGATGTCCTTAGTTTAGTTAGGTAAAAGTAGTTGTAAATCTAGGGGACTGATGACCTCAGATATTAAGTCCCACAGTGCTTAAAGCCATTTGATCATTTGAACACTTTCCTAATGTTTCACTTGCTACCCAGTTCTTAGTGCACCAGCCTGAAAATAATTGCTAATCACTCTTTTCGTTGCACTTGAGATAGAAAATTCGGCAATCTATATGGCAGTCTTTTATATGAGTCGGCCAGAGAGTGATGAAATAAATATAGGACGGTGAAAATGAAATATCATATGGTTCAAATGGCTCTGAGCACTATGGGACTCAACTTCTGTGGTCATCAGTCCCCTAGAACTCAGAACTAGTTAAACCTAACTAACCTAAAGACAATGGCTCTGAGCACTATGGGACTTAACATCTGAGGTCATCAGTCCCCTAGAACTTAGAACTACTTAAACCTAACCTAAGGACATCACACACATCCATGCCCGAGGCAGGATTCGAACCTGCGACCGTAGCGGTCGCGCGGTTCCATACCATAGCGCCTAGAACCGCTCGGCCAGCCAGCAATATGCCATGTGGCTAGGGCCTCCCTTCGGGTAGACCAGTCGCCTGGTGCAAGTCTTTTTGAATTGACGCCACTTCGGCGACTTGCGTGTCGATGGGGATGAGATGATAACGATGATGAAGACAACACAACACCTAGACCCTAAGCAGAGAAAATCTCCTCCCCACCCGCGAATCGAACCCGGGCCCCTTGGCATGACAACCCGTCTAGCTGACCACTCAGCAACCGAGGCAAACTATAGGATGGTAATTTTCTTATATGATGGCATAATAGCTCTCTTGACCACAGTTTTACTCAGATTGAGATTTCCTTCAGATAATGTGTGGTCACACCAGTTTTGCTTTGGCTGAGTCTTTGTATCTGCAGATGTTTAATGTATTTTCTGTGCTCTAGAGAAACTGTTGACTTTCAAGGTCTGTGTTAGTCGAACTAACTATCATACTCATGTACCCTCTCAATACAATTGTTTGCACGTTCAGTAGCTGTAGCTTACAAGTGGTGCAATATAAGCATTACTGTGTAGGCTTCAGCTGTGTAACTATATCTCCTCTGCCACGCTGTTCACAACGCTGCCCTCGCCCCCCCCCCCCCCCCCCCCGGTTACCACTGGCCCTTCTCCTACACACAGCCGTATACTCAGTTACACGCCAATTTCGAAGTGTCAGACAACGGAATTCGGGAACAGTGTTGCATATCTTTTTCAGTTGACAAGGTGATATACAGAGTAAACATACAAACCATGCGAAATAATTCCAATGTGGTAAATTTATTGTTACCATGTACAGGAACGAAACCACAAATTACAACTTTCGTAACTCATGTGAAGGACGGAATTATTTTGCTTATATGGAGACATGTATTACAATATTGTCTTAATGTGATAGTTTCCCACTTAAGACACTGTAACAGTTGATAGCATAATCTTTATAACCGAAAATAAATAAGTTACCCCTTATTGTGTATTGATCAATGAAAAGTTTTTCCCAACTACAGCGTGCCGTATGACGCAGACGAAAGCAGAAAGTTTCCAGAGCCCTCGTTCATTTCTTATGCAACGTGCTCTGTCAACTGACCTACATCCCTACAGCACAACTTCGAGCCTCTGCTAGCCAGTTTCGCAGCAATCACACAAGCATTCCTATAATTCAGTAGACTGCCAGCATTATCCGTATGTCAGGTAACTGCATCGTCCTCATTTCTTCTCGCGTCGGATCAAAACTGACCACAATCAGAGCGGATCAGGCAACTACATAACCTGCTCTCACGTCTTTATCGAGGTTAAGCTGTTAAAAGCCTCCCACTGTTTACAAAAATATCTGAAACATAAATATTGGTAAATCATGATTAAGCGGAATTCACTTTTTGTCGGATAACATGGACTTTTTCGTAGCTGCGAACTTCCTATCGATCAAATCAGTGCTTACCTTTCTCTAAGTTTCTCTGAATGCCAATTCGCCTGAAGTCGCATAAATATTAATTGAATTTATGTAATAAAATGAAACACCCGTCCTTATGATGTCATTGATTGTATGGCTACCAGTTTTGATGCTTCAATGCACCATCTTCAGGCCTTAGCTGATGCCGAGAAGGTTAACACCAATAGTATACACGTGGCCAATGGTTGATGGTTGGAGAGACAACATTGCGATTACAGGCAGTCTCCTGAAACCAGTTATGGACGTTGGCCACTTATACATCGTGTATACAGTTGGTTTAATCCTCTTGGCATCGGCTAAGGCATGAAGATGGTGCACTGAAGCGTCGAAACTGGTAGCCATACAATAAATGACGTCATAAGGACGGCTGTAGCTGTTTCATTTTCTTACATAATTGAACGGCCGAAGTCCTCCAGACCTCCAGTCACAAGGATGGACACACAAAATGATTGAATTTCGTCCTAGTTCTATCACAAGGAACCGCGCAACGGAAATCTAAGTATCGGACTTCGATCGACCGATGGTATTGAACATTAGTAAATGCTACCCATTGTCTTTCTCGTGTAGGGTACATGGTGTTAAATACCATACGAGGTAAATATTCCAGAATTCGAAACCAGAATAGCTGTTATCATGAGTGACATAAAAGTAGATATCTTAGGTGTTGCGAAACAACTCTAATCACTTGAGAAAGGCAACTCTTCAAGTCCAGATGGTATACCAACCAGGTTCCTTTCAGAGTATGCAGACACAATAGCGCCTTTCTTACCCATCATATAAACCGGTCAATTGACGAAAGGTCTGTTCCTCAAAACTGGAAAGTAGCACAGGTCACACCAATATTCAAGAAATGAGTAACCCATTGAATTACAGACCCATATCACCGACCTCAATTTGCAGTAGGATTTTGGAGCATATACTGTACTCGAACGTTTTGAATCACCTTGAAGAAAATGACTTATTGATACATTACCAACACGGATTCAGAAAATATCGTTCTTGAGCAACGCAGCTAGCTCTTTATTCCCATGAAGTAATGAGTGCTGTCGACAAGGGATCTCAGATCGATTCCATATTCCTAGATTTCCAGAAGACTTTTGAAACTGTTCCTCACAAGCGACTATTAATCCAATTGCGTGCTTATGGAGTATCGTCTCAGTTGTGTTACTGGATTCGTGATTTCCTCTCAGAGAGGTCATAGTTCGTAGTGATAGACGGTAAATCATAGAGTAGAACAGAAGCGATATCTGGCGTTCCGCAAGGTAGTGTCATACGCCCTCTGCTGTTCCTGATTTACAGAAATGATCTAGGTGATAATCTGAGCAGCCCCCTTAGATTGTTTGTAGATGACGCTGTAATTTAATTGGTAAAATCTTCAGACGATCAATTCCAATTACAAAATGATCTAGAGAGAATTTCTGTATGGTGCGAAAAGTGGCAATGGCACTAAACAAAGAAAAGTCCGAGGTTATCCACATGGGCACTGTAAGAAATCCGATATATTTTGGGTATACGATAAATCGCACAAATCTAAGGGCTCTCAATAAGATAAATACCTAGACACACACACACACACACACACACACACACACACACTGGTCATACCGGACTCGAGAGTCCATTACCGCAGCAACGTATTTTCGCCATCTGTCCCTGTCTTGGGCTATTTCCCTCCATTCACCTTCAATACCTAGCCTCCTGAAATCAGCCTTCACATTGTCCTCCCATCTACGCCTCGGTCTCCCCACAAGACGTTTTCCCTCTAAGTGTCCTACCAGTACTGTGCGCTCTGCCCTGCCCTCATCCATTCGAGCTACGTGACCCGCCCATCCCAGCTACGTGATTTAATAATACTGATTATGTCAGGGCTTGAATAGAGTTCGTGAACCTCTTCGTTATGCAGTTTTCGCCACTCTCCGCTAATGTCATCCCTTTTTGCTCCGAAAATTTTCCTCAAAATTTTGTTTTCAGATACTCGAAAAGGCTTTCATTTTGCACAGTGAGAGACCAAGTGTCACACCCATGCATCATAACTGGTAAAACAATAGTTTTGTATATTCTAATCTTTAAATTGCTAGACAATATCCGTGATGAAAGTAATCTATTCAGTGAGAAGTAGCAAGCAATTCCCGTCTGTAATCTCTTCTTCAGTTCGGATTCAATCTCATTTCTTGAAGTTATGTCCACGCCTAGATAATTAAATGTGTTCACTTCTTCAAACTGCATGTCTCCAACTCTTAACATTTCCTGATCTACGGCTGTTGGCATTCTAGTAGTAACCAGATATTTAGTTTTGTCTTCGCTTATCCTTAGACCTACATCTTCACTAGACTTGATTAACGCATTCGCATTTGCTGTTACAGATTCTTTCCTATCGCGAATGATGTTTAGATCCTCTGCATACCCTAATATCTTAATATTTCCATTCAGCTCCACACCCTCTGAATTATCTGCTGCCATTCGTACAATATATACTAGGACTGAATTAAAAAGTAGCGGAGACAGGGCATCTCCATGCTAAGTCCGTTCTTTATTGCAAATTCTTCTGACTCCAATTTCCCCACGCGTACTGTACCTTTCGTGTTTTTCAAACTCGCTTCTATAAGTCTAATATACTTCTTTTATATTCCAAGCTCCAAAAGAATTCTGTACAATTTTGATTGCTATATTGAATCATATGCTGTTGTAAAATCTATGAAAAGATTATGAACTAGTTCACTGTATTCCCATTTCTTTTCCAAAATTTGACGAAGGGTGAATATGTGGTCTATAGTTGATCTGTTCCTCCGACTAAATACCTAGGAATTACAATTAAGAGCAACTTAAATTGGAAAGACCACATAGCTAATATTGTGGGGATGTCGAAACAAAGACTGCGCTATGTTGGCAGAACACTTAGAAGATGCTACAAACCCACTAATGAGACAGCCTACATTACACTTGTCCGTCCTCTGCTGGAATATTGCTGCGCGGTATGGGATCCTTACCAGGACATCGAAAAAGTGCAATGAAAGGCAGCTCGTTTCGTGTTATCGCGCAATAGGGGTGAGAGTGTCACTGATTTGATAAGCGAGTTGTGGTGGCAGTCACTGAAACAAAGGCGGTTTTCTTTGCCGAGAGATCTATTTACGAAATTTCAGTCACCTGCTTTCTCTTTTGAGAGCGAAAATATTTTGTTGAACCCACGTGCGTAGGGTGAAATTACCACCATAATAAAATAAACCAGAGCTCGAACGGAAAGATGTAGGTGTTCATTTTTCCCACGCGCCGTTCGAGAGTGGAATGGTAGAGAAGTGGAATGAAAATGGTTCGATGAACACTGTGCCAGGCACTTAAGTGTGAATTGCAGAGTAACGATGTAGATGTTGGTGTAGCTAGAGTGGTGTGCTGGTATGCACATCTGGAAAACGTTTAACGAACTAAGTTGATTCAAAATTGGCATTTATTCACAAAATTGAATGTACTCCTGGACTTCAGTAAACATCTAAGACGAATAAAATGCCGGCCGCTGTGGGCGAGCGGTTCTAGGCGGTTCAGTCCGGAAACCGCGCTGCTGCCACGGTCGCAGGTTAGAATCCTGCCTCGGGCATGGATGTGTGTGATGTCCTCAGGTTAGTTAGGTTTAAGTAGTTCTAAGTCTAGGGAAGTGATGACCTCAGATGTTAAGTCCCATAGTGCTTAGAGCCATTTGAACGTATAAAATCGTTATTATGGTTCCGTACGGGGAAATTGTTTGTTATCGTGTTAATCATCATTACTGAGCTTGACTACAGGAGGCGACATGGATGCTCATTTGTTCACACACAAAGATTCAAATAATCACAGAATAACTGAAGGTAAAATTCTCCTTTTTCTGTAAAGTTTGATTCATCAAGCACTGGCTTGTTACTCGCAGGGAAAAGAAGCATGAAATGTAATTGGAGTCGCGATGTATGAGGTGACTCGTGACCGGATAGTAAACAGTGTCGGCCTCAAATACATCTAGTTAAACGATAGCAAAATTAGCACTCACGAGAACCCCACAGTGCTTCTTTCTAGCATGAAAACGTGAACTAACTGCCGTCCAGAATCACCTTGCTCTTGCACGTGGGTACAGAGGTGGCACTTTCATACTCACCAGAGAGCATCTCAGAGACAACCCAGCGTCCGTCCAACTCTGCACAAAATCCAACATGCATCGCCTCCGCTCACACAGACCGCTAAAAGCATGAGGGTTCGAACTGACCAGCCAACAAGACGAATTTTCCAGTGGTTCCAGGCGTCTCCTCCAGTCAGTACACAGGAGAAATAACGCATAGTTCCAGACTGCGCCTGTCCCCGCCCCCGCCCCCGCCTCCCCTGAGAGGCGGCCGGTGGGGGTAGAAGTCGCCACCCAGACGCCCACCGACTCGCCCCCTGCAGCAATGCAGGCGACGTCGTGCGCGGATATCGGCGTCGGGACTCTGCGCTGCCTCCCAGACGCGGACGAAACATCTGGGGACGAGATGCCGACCGCTTCTTCGCAAGGTGAGTTGCGCGAGGCAGTGACGAGGTAAGAGATGCAATTGCTGAATAGCCGCCCCATCTTCACCCCCTCTGACTGGGACCACATTTACCAGGTCACAGAGAAGTGGGTGAAGGAGGAGTGGTGCTTCCTGCAATCAACTACTTCGCTAATTTAAACAAAGCGAAGTAGCCCGAACCCAATTCCATCGAGAGGCCACACACACCAACAGCGCAGATCAAGGAGGAACAGCAACGACGCTGGTTAAACTACTGCATCTCCGGACTTATGCAGTCCGTGAACTAGCGAGGCGAGGCGAGACGTCTAAGGTTTAAAGAAGTGTCTGCCTTCTGCGTGGGCCCAAGAGGACCAACCGCGAGCCCACACTTTAATGCCCCTTACACACGGCGGCAGCGGTCAGCATTCCATAGTGCAGATAGATGGGGCATTTACACACGTGGCGATTGGTATGTCAGCGGCAGGGGCAACTGCGCGACCATCTGTGCAAAAGCGGCTGGCCGCTGCTGGCAGTGGCGTTTTCACGCCTGTTACCTTTCACACGTGGTGTTTCATTAGCGTGTCAGTCCTTCTCACAGCACCATGAGTTTTGATACTGAGCTTTTCATTTATGAGGTAGAAATGCGTCCTGCTATTTGGGACTCAAGATGTAGCGAATACGGCAACAGGATTGTGAAACGCAGAGCATGGGAAGAATTGTGTGAACTGTTTATTCCAGGATTTCCAAACGAAACAACAGATTCGAAAAACCAAAAAGGTGTCGTATTTAGAATTATATGTACTATATGTTATATTCTTATGTACAGATCTTAGAAATCCCCAGATCGAATTTTGTTCAATTGCCACTTCACTGCATTCACTTTCAAAGAAGTCAGCAAATTTACTCACAAAGTTAACTTCGCTTATCGTTAATCCGTTACTAAAAAGGTAATACCTTTCAACGTTAAAACTTAACTTTACTGTAGATCTAGCGCAAGTGACAGTTAATCATTCACTCGTAATAGTAAAGTTCATGTTGATGGTTTTAGTGAAACGAGCAAGTGGACTAAAAGTTTTACCGTTGTTTAGGTAAAAATGTTTTGATTTCGGAAGTTCAGGTGGGACAAAGAAGATGGATGTAAACATGTTTAACCAATTAGTTTTATTATCACATAATTATCAATGTTATATTTATCTAATGAGTTAAATGACAAATTGTTTAAACAAATGTTTCTTAACATCACTGGGTAAAATGGCCCTTTGGAGAAACTTCCACTGTGATACCAGCACTACATACTAAACAGCGTTCACGTTTCATGCTCAAAGTGATGCCCATTGGCTTGCATACATAGGGTCACTCTGCGGATGAAGGGTGCCCTACTTCGTGCTACTGTTTCCTCTTTGATGGCTGTACAAGCATCAATAATGCATTTCTTCATGTCCTCTGGTGTTGTTGGTTCATGTTGGTAAACAGCATGCTTCACTGGCCCCAAAGAAAATAATCCAGCGGTGTCAGGTCCGGAGATCGGGCAGGCCACCTAACTGAGCCACCTCGTCCAATCCACCTACCACGGAACTTACGGTTCAGAAGTCGTCGTGCTCGTAAGGCGTTATGTGCAGGGCATCCGTCATGCTGATACCACATGACCATTCTCCGGTTCAGAGGTACGGTGTCCAAGAGAACAGGAAGATTGTGTCGTATAAATGTGGATTATTGTCTGCTATTTTGGATGCCATTTATAAAGAAAGGTCCGATAATGGTATCTCTAATGACCCCACACCAAACATTAACTTTCCACGGACGTTGATGCTCTACATGACGGTGCCATTTTGGATTGTCTGCGGACCAATATCAGGAGAAAGAAAACAGGCGTTCTACGGATCGGAGCGTGGAAAGTCAGATCCCATAATCGGGCAGGTAGGTTAGAAAATTTAAAAAGGGAAATGGATAGGTTAAAGTTAGATTTAGTGGGAATTAGTGAAGTTCGGTGGCAGGAGGAACAAGACTTTTGGTCAGGTGAACACAGGGTTATAAGAACAAAATCAAATAGGGGTAATGCAGGAGTAGGTTTAATAATGAATAGGAAATTAGGAATGCGGCTAAGCTACTACAAACAGCATAGTGAACGCATTATTGTGGCCAAGACAGACACGAAGCCCACACCTACTACAGCAGTACATGTTTATATGCCAACTAGCTCTGCAGATGATGAAGAAATTGATGAAATGTATGATGAGATAAAAGGAATTATTCAGGTAGTGAAGGGAGACGAAAATTTAATAGTCATAGGTGACTGGAATTAGAGAGTAGGAAAAGGGAGAGAAGGAAACATAGTGGGTGAATATGCATTGGGAGAGAGAAATGAAAGAGGAAGCCGTCTTGTAGAATTTTGCACAGAGCATAACTTAATCATAGCTAATACTTGGTTCAAGAATCATAAAAGAAGGTTGTATACATGGAAGAATCCTGGAGATACTAGCAGGTATCAGATAGATTGTATAATGGTAAGACAGAGATTTAGGAACCAGGTTTTAAATTGTAAGACATTTCCAGGGGCAGATGTAGATTCTGACCACACTCTATTGCTTATGAACTGTAGATTAAAACTGAAGAAACTGCAAAAAGGTAGGAGTTTAAGGAGATGGGACCTGGGTAAACTGAAAGAACCAGAGGTTGTACAGAGTTTCAGGGAGAGCATAAGGGAACAATTGACAGGAATGGGGGAAAGAAATACAGTAGAAGTAGAATGGGTAGCTCTGAGGGATGAACTAGTGAAGGCAGAAGAGGATGAAGTAGGTAAACAACGAGGGCTGCTAGAAATCCTTGGAAAACAGAAGAAATATTGAATTTAATTGATGAAAGGAGAAAACATAAAAACGCAGTAAATGAAGCAGGCAAACGGGAATACAAACGTCTCAAAAATGAGGTCGAACGGAAGTGCAAAATGGCTAAGCAGGGATGGCTAGAGGACAAATGTAAGGATGTAGAGGCTTGTCTCACTAGGGGTAAGATAGATACTGCCTACAGGAAAATTAAAGAGACATTTGGAGAAAAGAGAACCACTTGCATGAATATCAAGAGCTCAAATGGAAACCCAGGTCTAAGCAAAGAAAGGAAATCTGAAAGGTGGAAGGAGTATATAGAGGGTCTATACAAGGCGGTGTACTTGAGGACAATATTATGGAAATGGAAGAGGATGTAGATGAAGATGAAATGGGAGATACGATACTGCGTGAAGAGTTTGACAGAGCACTGAAAGACCTGAGTCGAAACAAGGCCCCCGCAGTAGGTAACATTCCATTGTACCTACTGACGGCCTTGGGAGAGCCAGTCCTGACAAAACTCTACCATCTGGTGACCAAAATGTAGGAGACAGGTGAAATACCCTCAGACTTCAAGAAGAATATAATAATTCCAATGCCAAATAGAGCAGGTGTTGACAGATGTACAAATTACCGAACTATCAGTTTAATAAGTCACAGCTGCAAAATACTAACGCAAATTCTTTACAGACGAATGGAAAAACTAGTAGAAGCCGATCTCGGCGAAGATCAGTTTGGATTCCGAAGAAATGTTGGAACACGTGAGCAATACTGACCCTACGACTTATCTTAGAAAATACACTCCTGGAAATGGAAAAAAGAACACATTGACACCGGTGTGTCAGACCCACCATACTTGCTCCGGACACTGCGAGAGGGCTGTACAAGCAATGATCGCACGCACGGCACAGCGGACACACCAGGAACCGCGGTGTTGGCCGTCGAATGGCGCTAGCTGCGCAGCATTTGTGCACCGCCGCCGTCAGTGTCAGCCAGTTTGCCGTGGCATACGGAGCTCCATCGCAGTCTTTAACACTGGTAGCATGCCGCGACAGCGTGGACGTGAACCGTATGTGCAGTTGACGGACTTTGAGCGAGGGCGTATAGTGGGCATGCGGGAGGCCGGGTGGACGTACCGCCGAATTGCTCAACACGTGGGGCGTGAGGTCTCCACAGTACATCGATGTTGTCGCCAGTGGTCGGCGGAAGGTGCACGTGCCCGTCGACCTGGGACCGGACCGCAGCGACGCACGGATGCACGCCAAGACCGTAGGATCCTACGCATGCCGTAGGGGACCGCACCGCCACTTCCCAGCAAATTAGGGACACTGTTGCTCCTGGGGTATCGGCGAGGACCATTCGCAACCGTCTCCATGAAGCTGGGCTACGGTCCCGCACACCGTTAGGCCGTCTTCCGCTCACGCCCCAACATCGTGCAGCCCGCCTCCAGTGGTGTCGCGTCAGGCGTGAATGGAGGGACGAATGGAGACGTGTCGTCTTCAGCGATGAGAGTCGCTTCTGCCTTGGTGCCAATGATGGTCGTATGCGTGTTTGGCGCCGTGCAGGTGAGCGCCACAATCAGGACTGCATACGACCGAGGCACACAGGGCCAACACCCGGTATCATGGCGTGGGGAGCGATCTCCTACACTGGCCGTACACCTCTGGTGATCGTCGAGGGGACACTGAATAATGCACGGTACATCCAAACCATCATCGAACCCATCGTTCTACCATTCCTAGACCGGCAAGGGAACTTGCTGTTCCAACAGGACAATGCACGTCCGCATGTATCCCGTGCCACCCAACGTGCTCTAGAAGGTGTAAGTCAACTACCCTGGCCAGCAAGATCTCCGGATCTGTCCCCCATTGAGCATGTTTGGGACTGGATGAAGCGTCTTCTCACGCGGTCTGCACGTCCAGCACGAACGGTGGTCCAACTGAGGCGCCAGGTGAAAATGGCATGGCAAGCCGTTCCACAGGACTACATCCAGCATCTCTAGGATCGTCTCCATGGGAGAATAGCAGCCTGCATTGCTCCGAAAGGTGGATATACACTGTACTAGTGCCGACATTGTGCATGCTCTGTTGCCAGTGTCTATGTGCCTGTGGTTCTGTCAGTGTGATCATGTGATGTATCTGACCCCGGGAATGTGTCAATAAAGTTTCCCCTTCCTGGGACTATGAATTCACGGTGTTCTTATTTCAATTTCCAGGAGTGTAGATTAAGAAAAGGCAAACTACATTTCTAGCATTTGTACTTAGAGAAAGCTTTTGACAATGTTGACTGGAATACTCTCTTTCAAATTCTAAAGGTGGCAGGGTTAAAATACAGGGAGCGAAAGGCTATTTGCAATTTGTACAGAAACCAGATGGCAGTTATAAGAGGCGAGTGACATGAAAGGGAAGCAGTGGTTGGGAAGGGAGTGAGACAGGGTTGCAGCCTGTCCCCGATGTTATTCAATCTGTATATTGAGCAAGCAGTAAAGGCAACAAAAGAAAAATTCGGAGTAGATATTAAGGTCCATGGAGAAGAAATAAAAACTTTGAGGTTCGTTGATGACATCGTAATTCTGTCAGAGACAGCAAAGGACTTGGAAGTGCAGTTGAACGGAATGGACAGTGTCTTGAAAGGAGGATATAATATGAACATCAATAAAAGCAAAACGAGGATAATGGAATGTAGTAGAATTAAGTCGGGTGATGCTGAGGGAATTAGATTAGGAAATGAGACACTTAAAGTAGTAAAGGAGTTTTGCTATTTGGGGAGCAAAGTAACTGATGTTAGTCTGCCAGAAAATTTCATATCAGCGCACACTCCGCTGCAGAGTGAAAATCTCATTCTGGAAACATCCCCCAAGCTGTGGCTAAGCCATGTCTCCGCAATATCCTTTCTTTCAGGAGTGCTAGTTCTGCAAGTTTCGCAATAGAGCTTCTGTAAAGTTTGGAAGGTAGGAGACGAGGTACTGGCAGAAGTAAAGCTGTGAGTACCGGGCGTGAGTCGTGCTTCGATAGCTCAATTGGTAGAGCACTTGCCTGTGATAGGCAAAGGTCTCGAGTTCGAGTCTCGGTCGGGCACACAGTTTTAGTCTGCCAGGAAGTTTTAAAATAACTGATGATGGTCGAAGTAGAGAGGATATAAAATGTAGATTGGCAATGGCAAGGAAAGCGTTTCTAAAGAAGAGAAATTTGTTAACATCGAGTATAGATTTAAGCGTCAGGAAGTCATTTCTGAAAGTATTTGTATGGAGTGTAGCCATGTATGGAAGTGAAACGTGGACGATAAATAGTTTAGATAAGAAGAGAATAGAAGCTTTCGAAATGTGGTGCTACAGAAGAATGCTGAAGATTAGATGGGTAAATCACATAACTAATGAGGAGCTATTGAATAGAATTTGGGTGAAGAGGAGTTTGTGGCACAACTTGAAAAGAAGAAGGGACCGGTTGGTAGGACATGTGCTGAGGCATCAAGGGGTCACAAATTTAGCATTGGAGGGCAGCGTGGAGGGTAAAAATCGTAGAAGGAGACCAAAGATGAATACATTAAGCAGATTCAGAAGGATGTAGGTTGCAGTAAGTACTGGGAGATGAAGAAGCTTGCACAAGATAGAGTAGCATGGTGAGATGCCTCAAACCAGTCTCAGGACTGAAGACAACAACAACAGCGGACCAATAATGCACATTCCTCATATTGACAATTCCTTTGTTGGAGAAAGATGCTTAGTCGGTAAAGAGAACATCTGTAAAAAAATTTGGATTAGTCAGAAGTTTTTGCTGAGCCCACCGACAAAATGTTACCCAACTGCGGAAGTCATTTCCATGAAGAACCTGGTGTAAATGAACATGGTAAGGATGAAATTTATGACGTTTAAGAATACGCTGTGCACTTGATTTCGACACACCAACTTCACGTTCAATTTGACGTGTGCTGATTTGCTGAATCACAGCTATGGTAGAGAGCACAGTAACTTCAGCGCGTTCATCTGTGCGTGTTCTAGGACGATGTCGAGCTCTTGGATTTAAGCTTCCCGTTTCACGTAGACGAGATGTGAGACGACCAAACGTCCGGCGCAAAGGCGATGGCTTGTCAGGGAATCGTCTTCTGTACAGTCGTTCTGTCTGAACAGCATTTCGTCCACCTACAACTGGGTACAGTACAGGTATGTAGAGTAGGGTAGAAAACAGACATATTAACTTAATAATCATAATTTTCGCTAACAATACTATCAACAAACAAGCAATCTCATAACGTATTTCCCGTCAACGTACATTCTCCATAGATCCGCAGCATTTCTACCATATCTTCATGTGTGTACATTATACTGTACAGTATAAGCTCCACAACACAACGTTTATTCACAATGTGTACTACCTCCGTGCCGTCACTAGATTATTACTCTGATGCACGACTACACGGGCAAGCAGTGTACTGCCCGACAAAGCAACAACAAATGGGATGCTCGGAGGGTGGTGGAGTACAGGAGTTTGCATGGGTCGCAAATCATAAACAAGGCGAAGTGGTAACTGTGGCAGTAGTGGGAACTACGTTGGACACTTGACTAGGTAGAGCCAGGCCCTGCGTGACAGGCACAATGGGTCATATAACGCATTAGATAAACCTTATTTTGGGTGTGCAGGGTAAATAAGACAACCTGACGGGTGTACACCGATCGGTACTGGTTCATATTGTGTACGTAGATACGTAAAACGTGCAAGAGGGAAACCATTATGTGCTTATGACAGTTGATGGCAGCAGACCATATTATTCGTTTCGGACCTCTTGATAAGTATGGAAGTGTGATTACGCATGTCAATCACATCGCGATTACGGGCAGCATGGGGTTCACGCCTGAGCCTCAGGACGTGCGCTAGCAGCGCATGTCGGGTGTTTCAAGCGTCAACTTCGCGTCTCAATATCTCGGGATGTAATGGGAATATTGCGATGCAATCAACGCCATTGTGTATGTGCTTTGTGATGCTATGGATTGCTGAAGAAAAAATATAGGAGGTCCATTTTAAAAAACACATAAGTTTGTGTTAATAAACACATATGCTTTAGTTTTAGAATGTCTCCAAATATGTACATTCATGGGCCCCAGCCCTACATTGATACCGGTGAAAGTCGTTTTCCAATAGCTGTTATTGTTCCAGAGATATTTTCGGTGGACAAGATAGCTGGGTCACCCTGTATATCTTTTTGATGACTGGCAAATTATTTCCACCATTGGGTCTTTCATATATTCTGTCAAACTAAATGCTTCAGCACCAACGAATGTAAATGGCAGTGGCTCTCCTCCAGCACATATTTTTGTCGGTCTAGGAATGTTCAGTTTGTTGTCTCTTATCTTATTGAATAGCGTACTGTTTTTGAAGATTTGTGAATCTGAACCTTTGCCGACATCTATGTAAACGAAATTATAATTTGCATCACAAACTGCTAATAACACAATTGAGAAAAAGTGTTTCTAGTTAAAGTGAGCCACTATGCCGAGGCTTAATAAAACGCAAGTGTCTACCATATATTGCCCCTATACTCTTTGGAAAATCTGCATTTGTCTTGAAACCTTCTGCAATATTCAACCAGTCGTCTTCAGTAAGCATGGGAAATGTAGACTCGTTCAGAACATTCCAAATATTTTGACAAGTGTCGTTTACCTTACTTGAAATGGTTGAAACTCCACATTTATATGTGTAATGTAGATCTATGAATGTATTTCCTGATGCAAAATACCTGAAATCAGAAAAGAAATCTTTTCATTTCAGCAATGCTGTTGCAAAAGAGGTGGAAAACTGTAAGAGATTCGTACACTCGAGAGCTGCAAAAACATAAATAAGTGAAGAGTGGTTCAGCGGCAGATGCCAGAAAGTAGCACATTTTCTTCAAGCAACTTTCGTTTTTAGCGACAGCATGTGAAACTAAACATCCTGTTGAGAAAGACGTAGACAATATGACAAATGAAGAGTCAAGCACTTATCAAGAACCATCTCCTAATGCCTCAGGCTCTAGCGTTCCCAAAAAGAGACTTTCAGAAGAGCAAAAATTGTTTAGGATACTTGCAGAAAGTGTTCAAAAATAACCAAAATTGATGGAGGAAGACCCTGATGGACTATTTCTCTTGTCTCTCCTACCTCATTTCAAGGCCATACCTGAAGAACAGCAATTTAATGCCAAATTCGAACTTACGAGTGTGCTGCAAAAATACATTACATTCATGGAAACGTAGCTGTATCACAGGGAAATGTAAGTGGAATGCACTTTGTGTAACATGGCTCATCTGCTTCCATGGCCACTTAGAAGGAACAGCTGGATTAGTCAGCACAAAGGGCGTCGTTGGAATTACCGTCTCAGTTGTCTGATACGTCAGTGTACGAAGATTTGTTTTAGAATATGTCTGCACATATTGTAATTTCCTTATGTAATACAAATTGCTAAATTAAAATCATTTTACATTAACTATTTGTACTTCCCTTAATGTGATGGCCAACCTTTCCTCTGCAGAAACACTGTTTCTCATGTAAGTGTTCTGGCGTGAAATATGTGTTATCAGCAAATTTAGTAGTTCCGTAGTTCCTCATACTGATATCCTGAAGTAGTTGAAGAACTTGGACTGTCTTCACGTGACTCACTATATACAGTATAGAAGTGTCCATATATTATACGAGTGGTGCACATTGGGTGCTGCCAGTATTTACGTTTACAACGTTCGCGCCTGAATGTTCTTTTGATCAACAAAACCGAAGCCAGTACTTCTTCGTCTGAGTCCACGTTATGGACTGAGCGGGATGTACACGGCGTGATCAGCGCGTATTACGCACAGCACCAGCACTGCTAAGCAGAGCTAGTGAGCGACGCACGCTGCTCAGCAGCGCTGCTGAAAATCGCCCGTGTGTAAGAGGCCTAAGAGAGACTGTGCAGACAAATGACCCGTCAGAGTGGTGCCTCAACCAGCTCCGAATAGCAAACTCAGCACCCGTTCCCAGTCCCTGCTACAATAATTAACCTTGAATGTCCACCTGAATTAACCAATGTGCACGTACCATCCATACAATCTTGCAATCAAATCACGTTTAGTAATGGTAGTTAAAGGTACGTGGGATGCTGAACACGATAAAAATGAAAGTAAAACTTACTCATGGTGAGATTGAAAACAGTCGCTTCAGATGTGTCTGTTTTATTACAAACACCTCCGCCTGTTCCACAGTGGAGCCTGGTCTCCACAGCATACGACCACCTCACACCTAACTACGCGAGTTCTTTTTATTGTCTGGTTTTAATGCTTTCAACTTTTCCTCGATTTTTCACTCACATAATTTGTGGCCTCCATAAATTCATTTACCTTTCCATGTTTCAAATGGCTCTGAGCACCTTGGGACTTAACTTCTGAGGCCATTAGTCCCCTAGAGCTTAGAACTAGTTAAACCTAACTAACCTAAGGACAAACACACATCCATGCCCGAGGCAGGATTCGAACCTGCGACCATAGCGGTCTCGCGGTTCCAGACTGCAGTGCCTAGAACCGCACGGCCACTTCAGCCGGCTTTCCATGTTTCCTCTTCTCTTGTAAGTAGGCTGTTTAGGTTTTTTTATTGGTAATGCCACGCAGCGCTCTGTATGAAGATCACTGGCTGTGCTGTGTGCAGTGTGTGGCTGGTTTGCATTGTTGTCTGCCATTGTAGTGTTGGGCAGTTGGCTGTTAGCGTCGCGTAGCGTTGCGCAGTTGGAGGTGAGCTGCCAGCAGTGGGGATGTGAGGAGAGAGATGGCGGAGTTTTGAAATTTGTAAGACTGTATGTCATGAACTGCTATATACATTATGACTTTTGATCACTATTGAGATCCAGTAAAAAAAAAATTATGATCTACTTGCAAGAAAACGAGGGAACATAAATAGACATTTCCCTTCACAGGAACTGCATAAATAATTTTTTTTACAATTTGGTAACTTATCTCGTGATGCATCACCCTAGTGTTAAGATGTGATATAGGTATTAAACATGGCCATATTTACTGTAATATTTTTTCTGCTTGAGCTTTGTCATGTTTAGATATAAATTATTGCATTTGCTGCTGCTGTTTGCCAGGCATAGTGTTACTGAATTTGACTTTGTATTACTCTGTTAAGCCAGTTTTACTAGAGATTTATGTTTCTTGTTTGCTGCACAGTGCCTTACATTAGTTGTAATATTGCAATTGCTTTACCAATTTCCATTTTTTTTTGTCATTGCTGTTTGTGTTAATTTGTTTTGTGCTGCTGCATTGCCTCGTCCCTTAGTTTAGCATCTGAGCTCAGTAGATTTAAGTTAGCTTAAAATGGGGTAGACTATATAAGAAACTAACTATGATGAATTGGAAGAAAAGCATTGAGAAGCTACAAGAAAATGGTTTGGCCAAAAAAGTAGTGCACAGTGGAGAAAAAAATATTTTGAAAGAGGATTTGAACAAAAAAGTAGGGTTTAGAGACAACAAGTTTAGGTAGGATTTTCTTGGAAATAAATCATAAGGTAAGATAATGGAAAATAAATAATGAGGTAAGAAATATGTGAACATATAAATACAAAAAGCATGCTTGGATAGGATTTTTTTGGTGGAAACAAGTGTTGAAATAAGACGAAAGATCTATGGAATTAAGTTTTGGGTTCGACTGCAGTACCAAATGTTACACTAAAAACAAACCCTGCCCTTTCCACTTGTATTATTCCGCTATGTGTTTATGTGCCCATGTGTATTTGTCTTCTTCCTGTCTTTATGAGCTTAGCTAATAAGATTTATGTTGTAGAATTTTTTAAATACTATGTTATTTACTTTGTAAAGATGTTTAGACATAATTTATTCTGTTTTGTTCTAATGCTCATGTGTGAAGTTGATGTTTCAAAAGTTATTCTGATCTTTTATGTATGTACTTATGTCATAATTCCTATAACACTGATGTATATGTTTATTTCTATTCTTTTGTAAAGCCCCTATTACTACAAATGTTATCTGTTTTGTTATGTTCTTTAATGATGTATTTTGTACCTTTGTTATTGTATTCTTATGTTATAAAATTGTAATTGACACCAGTTCATCAAATTGAGGAACTTGTAAGTTACATTTCACTGCACACATTTCTGTTGGTCATAGTATATGGACAATATGTGAGAAGTAGGGACTGTTAGTGTTTGGATGTGTGTTAATAAGTCAGAAAGGGACTGATTAACAGCATTGCTGGTTCTAAGGACAATTCAAAAACTTTGTGAGTGCACAAGTGGTGGCTTATGGACTTGCTATATTCTCCGCAAGACTCTTCGATGGTGCTTGTGCACCTGCACAATCGCAACAGATGGCTGCTGGCCGTCTCTACAAGGACTACAGTGGGTCTGCATCTTTGATGATCCATCAGTACCACTATTTCTACAACGACTGCACTGGGTCTGCACCTCTGGTGGCCCACCAATACCGTAATCTCTACCAGGACTACAATGGGTCTACTCTGTGTTAACCTACCTACCAATATTCTTCAAAACTTCGACTGACTCTGCTGTGGGTTTGCTCTGTTGTGGCCCATTACCTGTCTGCAGTCAAGAGTCAGCACTGTCTTTCCGTTGGAAGGACAACACTACTTCTTCAAGACTGCTTAGAAATCCACTACTTCCAAGTGCAATTTCTTTTATTGCTCAGACTTTGAGAAAAACACTGCAATTTTACTGTGATGAACGATCAGGACTGTCTTTATGGACTGTGAGAAAATTTTAGATTTTGACCAACATTGTATCAATAAGTGTGTGCATTTGATATCTTTGTTATTGTAATTATGAAAATCTTTTTCGAATCTGTATTGGCCACTGCCCAAAACAATTTGTAAAATTTTTTGTGGGGAGCATGGGGGCTATGTAAGAAGGCTGTTTAGGTTTTTTTAATTGGTAATGCCACGTAGCGCTCTGTATGAAGATCGCTGGCTGTGCTGTGTGCAGTCTGCGGCTGGTATGTATTGTTGTCTGCCATTGTAGTGTTGGGCAGTTGGGTGTTAGCACCGCGTAGCGTTGCGCAGTTGGAGGTGAGCAGCCAGCAGTGGTGGATGTGGGGAGAGAGATGGCGGAGTTTTGAAATTTGTAAGACTGGATGTCATGAACTGCTATGTATATTATGACTATTAAGGTAAATACATTGTTTGTTCTCTATTAAAATCTTTCATTTGCTAACTATCCTTATCAGTAGTTAGTGCCTTCCGTAGTTTGAATCTTTTCTTTAGCTGGCAGTAGTGGCGCTCGCTGTATTGCAGTAGTTCGAGTAACGAAGATTTTTGTGAGGTAAGTGATTTGTGAAAGGTATAGGTTAATGTTAGTCAGCGCCATTCTTTTGTAGGGATTTTTGAAAGTCAGATTGTGTTGCCCTAAAAATATTGTGTGTCAGCTTAAGCACAGTCTTGCACAATTTTTCTAAGGGCACGTTTCACTCTAAATTGACTAACCGGGTCGTACTTTTTCGGTTATACTTGTAAATGAATTACCATCGGTAGGTACTTTAAGGAAGATTTATGACATTGGTAGAAGGGGGAGATACGGCAAAGTCTGAATAGACAGATATTGGCAAAATGAAAGCATCTGAGAATGAGATACATGTACAATAAAAAGCCTTAATTGTGTTATACGAGAACAAATCAGAACGGTGTGTACCGGAGAGAGCGGTTCGGCAAGGACGTGTGATCTCACCAGTGCATTGTAAGATAGTCATGGACAACATAGGAAAGTTCTCCAAAGATCAACAGCAGATGATATGAAAATCATACCATATGCAGATGATGTTGTGATTTTGGGAGAAAATGAGGAGGAGTTGGAAGAGCAACTGAATACCTGGCAGATGGTAATCGAAGAATCAAACATGGAAATGACATTAACAAAAAGAAAAGTAATGAAAATCAGGGGGGAAAATGAGAAAGTGAAGAAAGTAACTTGCAATGGAAAAATTATTAAAGAAGTAGGTTTTTTCAAATGTCTTGTAAGTAAATTAACAGAGAAAGGAAAGACCAAGGATAAAAATCTGTTACTATAGGTTACTTGCCTTGAGCTGACTGCAATTTAATTAAAAAGAATTACAGCAGACGCGTTTCGCTTTTATTTATGAAGCATCTTTCGTGGTTATTCTGTAAATTGGATACATACTTTTGTACATTTATGATTGTTTTAGGTTAAAAACAGCGTTTTATTTATAAAGCTCGTGTGCAAGCTACTTATGGTGTATCTTTACATAATCTGCTTATTCTCTCCTTACTATCAGCTGTTGGTGTAGAAAGGCTTCGTTTCACATCTGCACTTGGCAGTTTTTTGAATTCCGCAGTATTTCCGCGCTACACTATTTACAAACGTAGTGTCAAGGATGAAACTTCGGAGAGAAGAGAAGATTGTTTTAAATTTTGTTATTGTGTAGCGGACATAATCAGAAGTTGAAAAATACCTGTCAAAGAAAGGGTCACGATGTACAAGCCATATTACCTGCCTGTTTTGACCTTTGAACCAGAATATTGGACTTGGACGAAGAAAGTTCTGATCACAATACAAGCAACTGAGGTTCACCTTCTACAAGATATCCTGAGTGAGCCGAAAGGGACAGGGTAAGGAATGGAACAATACAAAACACTCTGCAGATCAAGCCCCTAAAGCAAGCTATGAAGATTAACCGTCTTAAATGGTTTAACTACATTAAAAAATGGGACAAGAGAGACTTCCGAAAAGGCCCAAGAATGGACAGAATCTGCACGAAGACCAGCTTGAAGAAAAGAAGATGGAGAGAACGAACAAGATGGAGAGAGGATGATGTCAACCGAAGACGACTGCAATGGGGGCAGATGCTAAATGATAGACTGTGGGAGAAAAGGAAAGCCTGGAAAAAGCTCTGTGAACAACCTGCATACGCAGGAACGCTTCAGAAAAAAAATTCTGTTTTTTTTATGATTCCACATATACTACACGGGCTTATACTGCAGTTCTTCTCTTATTGCAGTACATTTATACACCTGATGATGGGCGCATAATTTTCCTGAAACGGTCGTGTTTATAATAAAACAAACTCCAGACTCACTATGCAGCTCAGTTGCGGATGTTCTGTTAGCAAAACCCTATGGAAACTCACCCAACTCCGTTCCCAGTGTGATCTTCCCCACTGGCATATTGAAAATATGACAAACCACCAGCAGAGAACAGACACTCTTCTGAACTCAAAAAGACTACAAAATGTCATGACTAGTGCTCGGATTTATATGCACTGAAAAGTATGAATATATGCATTCATATATGCATTAAAAATCTGATAAATATGCTCTAAAACCCTTAAAATATGCGTAATAAATCAAATTCATTATTTCAACTTTCTCACTTCTTTTAATCCTCCATTGAGCATAGGTGGAAGAACATGGGGCCCAATCAAGACATCACCAACAATGCCTGCCCAAACGTTCACAGAAAATCTGTGTTGATGACGTGATTGCACAATTGCGTGCGGATCCTCTTTAGCCCACACATGTTGATTGAGAAAATTTACAATTTGATCACGTTGGAAAGAAGCCTCTTCCGTAAAGAGAACATTTGCACTGAAATGAGAATTGACACATTGTTGGATGAACCATTCGCAGAAGTGTACCTGTAGAGGGCAATCAGCTGCTGATAGTGCCTGCACACGCTGTACATGGTACGGAAATAACTGTTTCTCCCGTAGCACTCTCCATACAGTGATGTGGTCAACGTTACCTTGTACAGCAGCAACTTCTCTGACGCTGACATTAGGATTATCGTCAACTGCACGAAGAATTGCCTCGTCCATTGCAGGTGTTCTCGTCGTTCTAGGTCTTCCCCAGTCGCCAGTCATAGGCTGGAATGTTCCGTGCTCCCTAAGACGCCGATCAATTGCTTCGAACGTCTTCCTGTAGGGACACCTTCGTTCTGGAAATCTGTCTAGATACAAACGTACCGCGCCACGGCTATTGCCCCGTGCTAATCCATACATCAAATGGGCATCTGCCAACTCTGCATTTGTAAACATTGCACTGACTGCAAAACCACGTTCGTGATGAACACTAACCTGTTGATGCTACGTACTGATGTGCTTGATGCTAGTACCGTAGAGCAATGAGTCGCAAGTCACTACAAGCACCCAAGTCAACATTACCTTCCTTCAATTGGGCCAACTGGCGGTGAATCGAGGAAGTGCAGTACATACTGGCGAAACTAAAATGAGCTCTAACACGGAAATTAAGCGTTTCCGGACACATGTCCACATAACATCTTTTCTTTATTTATGTGTGAGGAATGTTTCCTGAAAGTTTGGTCGTACCTTTTTGTAACACCCTGTGTATTCCCAACATGAGTCAGTCGTTTCATCTACAGATAAACACACGTTTGAATCCCCAATATCATCAATTGTATTACCTGAAAAGAGAAAATTTGTAAAAAACAGCGATGGCAATATGGGTCTCACTTTTGGGGGGGGGGGGGGGACAAGTATAAAATGGGAGAGGGAGGATAAGAATAACAAAAAATATTTAAAATGTTTCTTGATTGTAAACTCGTTGACACTACAGGCCATACGAAATTTTATGTTTCGATTTTAAAATATTTCATTAGTCTTTCTGCCGTCACATCACTGTGTAATGTCACAGTTCCTGTGGCCGTGCCTCTGAACCCTTCCTTTGGCCACTGGCCGCGACAGGTTCGTGTTTCTGGGGGAGGGGGCGGCTCTTACTTCGGCCTGGTATAGATGGACCGAGTTTTCCACTAATCCTCCTAAATGGGTCGGCTAGTGCCAACTTGGCGGTTTTACCAAGAGAGCATTTTCCGCAAGACAGGAGGTTTTTCCAACGTCAGTTGCAGAAGGGGTTCGTAATTTCCCACTAGGAGGCGGCTCCTTAGAGAAGCACTTTATCCGGTAGCAGGACAGATCAGATTGTCTCAATTCTTCTCCTTATTCTGATTGGGTGAAATGCCTAAGTGTTAAATTATTTCGTGGTGCGGTGGGTAGGTCGCACAGTAAGGGAGTCGGCCATCAGCCCACGTGATATTGAGGAGTCGAATCGTGAGCCCTCTGAGATGGAGTTTTTATTATTGTGGAAGTTTGGAAGTAGTGATCTTTCTTGATCAACAAGGTTACTTTTAGGCCACAGAAAGCTTGCAAAACCTTCAGCGTGTGTTGGCGCGCTCGGGCGTCGAATTCTGTTAGGTCACTTCCCTGTTTTTATCGGCCATTGTTACCCGTTAGTGACGGAGGCCTTGTTCCATACAAAGAGGCCTCTGAGCTGAGCGTGCAGCCGTTAGCTAGGTGCAAGTTGGATAATAGGGACGGTCTCGGCAAGGGTTAGTGCGTATCACGAAAGGGGTTAGTTCGTATCACGAAAGTTCATTTATCTGCCCGCACGTTTGAGAGCGATATTTTTATGTGAATGTTTCCCTGTTTATTTTGAACTACACTTGTAGACTTTCTAAGAAAAATTATATGTAAACGGAAATAATGAATATTTTTTTAAACCTTCTAATCGAGTAACGTGTGCTTTAGCTTTAGATACCATATTCACCTGCTGCGCAATACTGACTGTTGACTGGCCCCGTGCTGTGCATTTGAACAGTGTCGTGAAACAAAACTTTAAACTTAGTGAGATTCTGAATTTGAAATAAAGAAAACTAATCTAAATAAACGCCAAAAGTAATTAATTGTGTATTCAGTGAAAACTCTTTAACTGGAACTCAATACTGAAGTACATTTTGAAAGCTGTATAGATTAAAGTGAGGTGACGCAGTGGTTAGACACTGAACTCGCATTCGCGAGGACGGCGGTTCAATCCCACGTCCGGCCTCCGTGATTTAGGTTTTCCGTGATTTCCCTAAATCGCTCCAGGCAAATGCCGGGATGGTTCCTTTCAAATGGCGCGGCTAACTTCCTTCCCTAATCCGATGAGACCGATGACCTTGCTGTCTGATCTCCTTCCCCACAACAACCCAACCCAGACGCGTTTCACTTTGTTTCGAAGCATCTTCAGTGGTCACTGTGGCAATGTTTTTCTTTCTTTTACGATCTTGTTTGTTATGATCACTAACAGTTCGCATGCTTACTTATTACTACAAACAGTTATAATTATTTTCGCTACGATTTTTTTGTTCTTCAATGCATTCTTCTTCGTTTCCCACGTATTTGTGATGAGTGTTTACACATGGCGCTTCCACTGCACCTAACACATTTACACTTCCGTGTTGGGAAATATTACTGTCCTCTCGCCATTTTGCGTGTTTTGTTTTGCTATTGCGGGATGTGTTCGTCTTCTGTCTGGATAGCGGTGGAGGCGTCAGCTATCGATCTGCGAGTGTTTATGTTTTCGGAATGGGAAGAGAGAGAGAGAGAGAGAGAGAGAGAGAGAGAGAGAGAGATAGATGTTTTTCCTGTAAAACGCCTTCTTTTTTCTGTGAAGTGCCTTTATTTTTTACTTGTGATATCATTTTGTGGTGTCTAAGAGGGTTGCTCTTTACCAACAATATTATTAGTTTAAGTAGTGCCTGGTTGCTGGCGTTTTTCTGGTCATTTATTATGTGTTTCTACTCCATTATTGCTTTTTAAATTTCGAAGTTTTCTTGTTGGAGTGGAAGATGTTTCTTATTGCTGAATCTGAGTATTTTCATGTGCCGTTGTCAGATGCGCTGCGCTTCTCAGTTGAGGGTCCATGATGTAAGCAGCTCGATCGAAGTGGCCTCAAAGATTCTCGATTAGGTTTATTTCTGCGGGAGTTTGGCGATCAGGCAAGTTTGATAAACTCATCCTGGTGCTCTGCGAACCACACACATACAATGCGAGCTGTGTGATACGTTGCATTGTCCTGCTGGTAAATGACATCGTACTGAGGAAAAACAAACTGCATATACGGATGGATATGGTCCCCAAAGATAGATGCTTACTCGTGATGATCTATTGTGTCTTCTAGAATAACGAGATCATCCATAGAATGGCACGAAAACGTTCCTCAGACCATAACGCATGCAAAGCGTTTGCTTTCGGACGTTTCGCCCCGCACACGCCAACGGCCATCTGACCCAGGAAGCAATAGAACGTGATCCATTTGAAAAGGCCATAGGTCACAATTCAGCTGACGTCTGTTTGCAGTATTGGCGTGCAAACTCCAGACTTCGTTGCCGATGAACTGCAGTCAGCATGGGGTCACGAACCAGGCGCAGCGGCGTTCACTGAATGGTCGTTGAAGAGACACTGTTGGCCCATTAGTTCGTCTGGGTGGTTAGTTGCTCAACAGTTGCACGTGTATTCGCCCGTGCACAGCCGTCATTCGCCCCTGTCATCTATTGGCCGCGATGCACAACAGTTACCTGTGCGACGGGTTTGGATGGCTCTATTCTGCCCTGCACTGTAGACTTTATCAACGGCGGCATGCGGGTAGTTTATAAACTTAGTCGTTTCGGAAATGCATCCAACCTTGGTCCGAAAGCCAATGATCATTGGCCCCTAAATATAAATATTCTTTACTGTCGTTTCTTGTTAACAATATCAGCTTATTCCCAAGAATTAACAGCCTCCACTCAGCCAATAATAGGCAGAAATCCAGGCTGTATTTGGATCGCACTTCCTCGACTCCTGTGCAGAAAGGCGTGCAGTATTCTGATACATCCATTTTCAGTAAGCTACCACAAGAATTCAAAAATCTTAGCAGTAATCCAAGCGCTTTCAAATCTAAACTGAAGAGTTTTCTCATGGGTCACTCCCTCCATTCTGTCGAGGAGTTCTTTGAAAAAATTAAGCTGATTCCTATGTTATATCGTTCACTGCATTTACTTAAACTTATGGCTTCACTTTTTGGGTTCATAAACATTTTATTGTATCTTTTATTACTTTTCTGTTGTAATTTCATGTACTGATACTTCCCGTGACCAAGGATGTTTGCTCCTCAATTTGGTTCTGTTGAACTAGACTCGTAAAGTAAATAAAAAAAAGGCAAGAGCTGCTACTGGCTACGTTAGCGGTTTACATATTTTATTCCAGTGGCTGGACGTCGGAATCTTTGCTGCTAGTAATTTTTAAGGGTGTTTAATTATTGACTTTTGAGTTGTGTAATTCAACCCTGTCTCGCGGGTCAAACTAAGACTGGTGGCCCAAATTCTTAATGATGTGGTGATGCTACAGTGCTGATAGTTAATCCGGGTTCGCCAATTTACGTTTCCAATGAAACCTACACTGCGGTACGTCTCGTAATTTGTCTTGTGCGCCTTGAACTGCAACGTTGCGGAAAGACGAGGAACGACGAAAGGAACGTTTCAACTGTTTATTGGTGTTACTTGAGTGTTGCACAATTCACGAGACTAAAATACTCGCCCAGGTGATGGCGCAACACACAGTCGCCCCATTCTTAGAAGGCTACACTTTCCGCTAAACTACTCGAACTTTTGTGGGTGCCGGGATTTGAACCCAGAACCTTTCACAAGCAAAGTGAACGCTCTCTCAACTGAAATACGTCCCCACATCCTGATACACGATCGCGAATATGCTCTCACTATCGGATATATGCTCTTACCCTTTTAGCGACTGACAAACGTTTCACAACGACATGCATTTAGCGGAGGTTAGTCGCTCAAGTAACACGAGTGTGCGTTTTCGGCCACCATTACGCCCTATTAGCACCGCGGTTGTACGCGCAGGTAGCACAGAGATCATTGGTGATCCGACATGGGCACGAATATTCAATGTCCATATCGTTAACATTAGACGTCCAAAGCCTTATTTAACTTAATTTTCTACACAGTGTGAACTACCATATTTTCCATTAGCACCTCGAGAAGATCGCATAAGGGTTGCATAAGTACTACTCGAGCTGTCGATGGTTTTTGTGTGGCTTACAATCTTGCCCACCTGACAAGGGGGAAATATTGTCAGTGGCCTGCACGCTGTTCCGATATGTAACAGAAAGGGCGATAGCAGGTAGCGAAGCAACGGCATGCTTCGGGTCTCGCCGTGGGCATTCGCGTGGTCCGCCGAGATGACTTGATGGTGATCCGCATCAGCTCTCTCTAAGTAGATATGGCGGTTTCGCTGAATCAACCGGTTCTGGGTTGTACCGGTTTTTTTATTTCCTGTTCAACCAGACTTTTAAAACTGCTCAAAATAACCTGTTTTCAAAATATTTCTTTGAAACTCTGTTCCAAAGTCATGTTGTATTCGAGGGTCATACAGCTATCTGGGCATTATGAATGGTCAGTGTTCAAGTGTGAAAACTGACGTTGAAGAACTCTGTTTTTCGTGATAAGTTAGACATTATCAAGAACTGCAAGCAGATAAAGGTATATTATATAAACACCGTCCGCCTGCTTAGCTGGGTGGTAACGTGCTCGTCTCCCATGCAAGCGGGCCCGGGTTCGATTCCCGGCCGGGTTGGAGAATTTCTCCGCTCGGGGACTGGGTGTTGTGTTTTCCTCATCAAAATTTCATCCTCATCTCGGGCGCGCTAGTCTTCCAATGTGGCGTCGAATGAAATAAGACTTGGACTTGGCGGCCGAACTTCCCTGGATGGGGCCTCCCGGCCAACGATGCCGTACGCTCATTTCATTTCCATATAAACACAAACAGCAGATCGACTATTATCTATTTTTATTATAAACTACGAATGAACTATTAAGCCTTGAATTTATGAGTGTTACCATCAAAAAGAATCATCCGACTTTCTTTAAAAAAATCGTAACTATTATGTTATTTGAACAATGTACTCCTGGAAAGAGGAAACTCTCGAGTTTTAAATGGTTCCCGCTAGGAAGCAACAGTGTGCGCCCGCTTCAGTTTTAGTAAAAATGGTGTCGGGACAACAGAAAGCTTTTTGTGTTCTACGTTTTGCGCATTGGGGGTCAGTAGTAAATGTTCAGCGTGACTTTCCCATTAGGTATGGTGTGGATCATCCTACAGCATAGAGCATGAACAATTCCGAAAAACAGGTTGTTTGTGTAAAGGCAAATAGCCGCGCCGTCCTCGAGTGTCTGACACAGACGTCGAACGCATCCGCCATAGTTTCACAAGGAGTGCGCAGAAATCCGTTCGACAGCTCAAAATACCCCCCCCCCCCCCCCCCCGATGTCCGTCTGGCGTGTTTTGGATCGATGTTTACACATGAAGCCATAAAAAATACAGCCGGCCGATGTGGCCGAGCGGTGGTGGTGGTGGTGGTCAGTGTTTAACGTCCCGTCGACAACGAGGTCATTAGAGACGGAGCGCAAGCTCGGGTTAGGGAAGGATTGGGAAGGAAATCGGCCGTGCCCTTTCAAAGGAACCATCCCGGCATTTGCCTGAAACGATTTAGGGAAATCACGGAAAACCTAAATCAGGATGGCCGGAGATGGGATTGAACCGTCGTCCTCCCGAATGCGAGTCCAGTGTGCTAACCACTGCGCCACCTCGCTCGGTGGCCGAGCGGTTCTAGGCGGTACAGTCTGGAGCCGCGCGACCGCTACGGTCGCAGGTTCGAATCCTTCCTCAGACATGGATGTGTGTGATGTCGTTAGGTTAGGTAGGTTGAAGTAGTTCTAAGTTCTAGGGGACTGATGACCTCAGAAGTTACGTCCCATAGTGCTCAGAGCTATCTGAACCATAAAAAATTCAGTTTCTGAAAACTCTTCGTGAAGGTGACAAACAACAACGTGTGGAGATCTGTCATTTAGCTCTTCGCAAGATGGAGGATGACAGTTTTCTTCCATCCGTGGTGTTGAGTGACGAGACAACATTTCATTTAAATGGAAAGGTGGTCATAATGTGATAATATGGAGTACAGAACAATCACATTAATTTGTAGAATTAAGTACCGAAAACTACCGGTTA
This sequence comes from Schistocerca gregaria, assembly GCF_023897955.1. Classification (NCBI taxonomy): domain Eukaryota; kingdom Metazoa; phylum Arthropoda; class Insecta; order Orthoptera; family Acrididae; genus Schistocerca; species Schistocerca gregaria. Next base: position 132,904,857 of record NC_064923.1, on the reverse strand, counting down.
TTCAGAACTAAAACACTGGTATCGGTTTTTACCAGTTGGTTTTTCCCATCCCGAGCTTACCACCAATAGCAGGAGGAGGATGGTCATCCAAAGAGCAAGTGCTGGTAGTCGTGTAGGACAATGACGTCATGAGCATTTGCTGGAACTGATTATTATTTCGACCGATTGGACGTGTTATTCTATCCAATAATACGCCCGAGAAGCACGTCGTTTGCCTTTTGTGGATGACGGTCATGGAAATTTATCTGCTGTTTATGGCCACAGAATGAACGGGCAAACTGGGATTTCTGGATGATAGTCATTGCCACTTGTTGGACTGGCGTTGTGATAAGAGTAGTGTATAGACTGTACGACAGCTTGGGGCTAATCGTTGTATTGTAGGGATTATTATGCTGTGTGTTTTAGGTCTGAATTAAGATGGTTCTGTACCTTCGAGGGGCAGTCAAATGAAAACGAGACAGGTGGAAAAAAATAAGTACTCTGTTTACTATTTCAAAAGTAATCGCTATAACTGTTAACATACAGGGGTATCAATTATTGAACTATATGAAATAAAATCATAATAACTTCTGAACGGTTTGCGTTAGGATATTCAAACTACACGGTTGGCCTCGGGCCATGATGGGAATTAGTATGGTTTGGTTTAGCAACTAAGCCCGCTTTCATTTAGAAGGGTTAGTCAAGAAGCAAAATTGGCGCGTTTGGGGGATTGAGAATCCGAATTGCGCGATCGAGAAGTCTCTTCAACTTTTACAAGTGACTGTGTGGTGTGCAATGTCCAGCCACGGAATGATCGGTGCGACATTCCTTGATGGCATGGAGACTACCAAACGGTACGTGAAAGTTTTGGAAGATAATTTCATCCCCATTATCCAAAGTGACCTTGATTTCGACAAGATGTGGTTGATGCAAGGCGGAGATCGACCCCATCGAAACAGGAGAGTGCTTGATGTCCTGGAGGAGCTCTTTGGGGACCGCATTCTGGCTCTGGGGCGTCCAGAGGCCAATGGCATGGGCCTCGATTGGTCGCCATATTCTCCAGATCTGAACACATGCGACTCCTTTCTGTCGAGCTTTATTGAAGACAAGGTGCACAGCAATAACGCCAGAAACAATGCTGAGCTGAAAACAGACATTCAGGAGGCTATCGACAGCATCAATGTTCCGACTCGTTAGCGAGTCATGTAGAATTTCGCTATTCGTCTGCACCACATCACCGCCAGTGATGGCAGCCATATCGACCATGTCATAACCTAAATCCGAAAATCTATACTGACGTTTACATGTTGAATAATGTGTGTTCTCGAGTAGTTCGTAACTAATTTATGCTTTTTTCATGTAGTTCAATAAGACGATCGGTGCCTTAATGGAAAAATCTTTGCGGTTGCCTATGGAACCACGACTTTACCCAAGTCGCCCACATGTAGCGAAGATTGTTTCGAACACGCTGCAGCAGTTTTTCTGAGTACTTTACACATCCTCTATAGAGTCCTGATATCGCCCCATGCGATTTCCATGTTTTTGGTGCCCTGAAGAAAGACATATGTAGCCATCGATTTGCTTCATGGTTCCCCAGTTCCAAAGTGTGACAAATGTGTTAATAATTATTGCGATTACTTTTGAAATAATGTATAATTTACTTATATTTTCCCATCTGTCACTTTTCCATTTGACTGCCCCTTATACACTAAAGCGCCAAAGAAACTGGTATAGACATGCGTATTTAAATACAGAGATACGTCAACAGACAGAATACGGCGCTGTGGTCGGAAACACCTATATGAGACAAAACGCGTCAGGCGCTAGTTGTTAGTTCGGTTACTGCTGCTACAGTGGAAGGTTATCAAGATGTGAGTTTGAACGTGGTGTTATAGTCGGCGCACGAGCGATGGCACACAGCACCTCCAAGGTAGCAATGAAGTGGGGATTTTCCCGTACGAGTATTTCATGAGTGTACCGTGAATATCACGAATCCGGTAAAACATCAGATCTCCAACATCGCTGCCGCCGCACAAAGATCCTGCAACGTTTCCTGTCAGATCACCTATATCCATTCATGTCCATTGTGCATTCCGACGGACTTTTTGGTAATTCCAGCAGGACAATGCGAAACTCCAAACTCCAGAATTGCTACAGAGTGGCTCCAGGAACACTCTTCTGAGATTAAACACTTCTGCTGGTCACCAAACTCCCCAGACATGAATATTGTTGAGCATATCTGGGATACCTTGCAACGTGCTGTTCACAATAGATCTCCAACCCCTCGTACTCGTACGGATTTATGAACATCCCTGCAGGATTCCCTCCAGCACTACTTCAGACATTAATCGAGTCCATGTCATGTAGTGTTGCGGCACTTCTGCGTGCACGCGGGGGCGCTACATGATATTAGGCAAGCGAACCGGTTTTTTGGCTCTTCAGTGTACATTGCTGAAGCTTACCGTCTGTTCAGGCACAGTCATTCATGTTTAGCGCATTAGGGCCTAGTTTTCAGTTTATCAATATTTGTGCTGCCTTTGTGACTTTTTATTTGGTTCTAAGGATTAATGTAATTGTCTGTCGTTTTCGCAGAAGCCTTGTGGGCGGTGTTGTATTTTATGTATACGAGGCATTACCACAAGCTACGCATATCGCATTGTGGACTTTCCCGCATCGCTGACGCAAGTTCCAACACACCACCGCTAGAGGGCTCCGAATTCTAGCGTGCAACATGGCGGTGTTAAACGTAACCATGTCGGTGGAAGACAAATAGCGGGCTGTAATCGAGTTTCCTACCGCACAAAATGTGTCTGCAGTTGAGTTCCACAAAAAGATTAAAGCTGCGTACGGTTATGATTTTATCGACTTCAGTAATGTGCGACGTTGGGCTGTTTCTGCTCCTAATGAAGGAAACGGTTGCGCTAAAATCAACGTTTGTGACAGAGATCCGATTACTTCCAAAACTTAAATGATCCTTTCGAGGACTTCAGTTTGATAGTGATGAAGTGGTGCAAGCAGAGGTGAGGCTGTGGCTCCTTCAGCGAAGTGAAACATTTTACAACGAGTTTTCATATGAAAAAATCACGGCATTTCTTGCAGAAATCCCTCATAGATTCGATTACGCAGGCAGCCTCTGTAATTTGTATTTTGTTTAAAATCTGCAAACACTATTTCTTTCGATTTAGCTAAGGCCTATATGCTACGGCTGCCCATTGGTTGTTTGCTCTGCTGGGCTTACAGATCTCAGCTCTCATGACTGCTGATGTGTTAACTGGAAATTTCCCGTGTGTTCTATTAACGGCTGAATTTTCAGATTGTGTATTGTTGAACTTATTTTGACACAAGGTCGACACAACGGCATGCTTTCAAAATATAAATGTTTAGATATCAGATACTAATGATTAATTGACAATATTCTTCCATTTCCTTGAATTTGGCCTGTTTCATCGATCAAAATAATTCACAAGAACTGCGCAGAGAAATTGTAGAAAAGAGTCATTTCTGGTTGATGAGGTATGGTTTTTGTGGTTTTGCACCCTACCACTCTCAACTCCTCGCTAACTAACAGTATTTCAGTCATCGAGTTCCCGTGATTCATATATCTGGGAAATTAAAGCTATTTTGCTTTCCTCCTAAACGTCTCCCTCTCTTTCGTAGTGCGACTGAAACCACCCGCTTTCATGTCTGGAGGGTAATGGCCATTTTATTATAAGTTCAAATCCATAGGTAAAAATTTTCCCAATGTTCGATACCACTATTGTATGCTCTTCGCACTTTATTTCACATGACTCTAATTTCAGCCAGACAAAGATTCTGAATGCTTATGACACTACAAAATCCACCAAATGGAAAAATAAATAGTTTTGTAACATTCACAAACGTAAGGCAAATTAGATTTTCTACACAATAACTTTACTTCTCAGTTTCGGAGCCAGTGTTCCCCTTGCGGTTTTTGAAAATATAAAAGAATAAATTCAACTCATATCATCGTGAAAGAACTCGGCGTAATTGAATTGTAAGTCAGACTCTTGTTCCAAAGGTCGAAAGCAGTATTTGCCGTCTATTGTGTTCACTGTTTCCAATATCACGTGCCACGTCCTGTGATATCAAAGCAAGGACGCTGTTTTAAATTGAACTGACGGACGGTGTGCGATAGACGAATGTAGCAGACTTGCAGCGATATCCTTCTCTTTGTATTCATTGTTGAAATGCTATACCGCGATCTTTTTTTGTAAAAGAGTTTTATAGCAGTAGTCCTATGATTTGCTTGCGAGGGAAAGTAATAACGGCTAGGCAAAGTCCTTCTTTCTTCTTATTTTAACTGCGTCCCTTGTTAGTTTATCACAGCCCGTAGTTACCCGACTATTGCACAGTTTATGTATGTAAATCCATAGTACACAGTAGCAACGCAATTGTAGACCTATATGAGATGAGCAACGAGCGGGGTTTTAAATGAATGGAGTCTCCCTTCACTACATAAGATTTGAAAATGATAGTCGCTTAATAGCTAATAGTGAGCAACATATGAAAATATATTTTATAAATTTATAACAATTATGAAATATTTTGAACTTAAAATCAATAATAAAATGACCAAATTTTAAGATAGTAGGAAAATAAACAAAAAAATTAATATCTGACGTTAAAATTCTCAAAACTGAATGAAACCATTAAGAAAAGTTGATAAAGTTTGTTATTTAGTGACCTAAATTAGATAAGGTAACAACTGAAATGTGGAAAACAAAATTGATATCAATGACTTTCAATTAAAAAAGACAACTATTATCGAACAAGTCTTTTAGAAAAGAAGGAAGAAAGAGAACCAATTTGTAAAGACGTTCGTCTGGAGTGTGCCAATGTATGGTTGTCAAGGCAAGACATTGTTGAAGGCAGGCAGAAAGCGCGCAGAAGAGACGGAAATGTTGTTATGGAGAAAGCTATCGACGACCAACTGGGCAGAAAGGCAACCGTATGCAGATATTCTGAAAGAAATCAATGAGCTGAGAACTCTCATAGCAAGTGCCCAAAAGAGGGATAACAAACTTTTTCGAGGTTTATTGAAACAAATAAGGTCTTAGAAAATAAATTGAAAGGAGGAACCTAGGGCATCCAAGAAAGAAGACATACAAGATCTATTGGTGGTAACAAAGCGCAAAAACGAAGAGGACAGCATAAAACAAGCGTGATTACTGAGTTAATAGATAGCCGTTAGAAGATAATGAAAATGCTAGACGTCACAATTACATCGCTGTGGAGACTAATGTTGGAAACAAAAAACTCCCTGGAAAGAAGACGATAACAAAAACACGACCTACTCAACTGTCGCAGTGTTTGAGACAATGGATTCTATTTTGGAAGGAAATGGAATCAACCCCATTCCTTGAAACTTAACGGTTGGTATCCATAAATCAGTTAAAAGGAATGCTCAACTGGTTCCGTCAACAAGGCAACTGCGGTTCCCCACCCATCTTTGTTGATCAATCGAGTTGTTATTTCGTCTCCAATAATGTCAATGACGGCGATCCGCCTGAATTGGTTGTCCATGCGCCTTTTCTTTTCATTTCCTCTAAGCAGTAAGGCGAGGGTGATGTGGAACAATGTTGCTAAGTGACAGAATTAAGTTACGAGTATACGTTGTAGCCAGTGAGCTCAAAGCAGAGGAGACAAGATTGGGCTCAATGTGCCAATCCAAGAGTGCCCAAGCCCAGGCGCAAGATTGGGAATGGGGGAAAAGGAGAAAATATAATGCAGACGGGAGTTTTTCTTTCAAGAAAATGATTTAAAAGTCGTTATGTGTGTACCTATTGAACTTGGGACCTAGAAACGACAGAGAAGCTTTGACGCACCATAGCCTTCTGTGGTTCACAACCCCACGACAGGCCACAGTAGTCCACTCACCCCACCGCCGCCCACGCCAAACCCAGGGTTATTGTGCGGTTCGGCCCCCAGTGGATACCCCCTGAGAATGTCTCTTGCTAGATGAGTGTACCCGAAATGTTTGCGTGGTAGAGTAATTATGGTGTACTTGTACGTGAAGATTCTTTGCGCAGCAGTCGCCGACGTAGTATAACTGAGGCGGAATAAGGGGAACCGGCCCGCATTCGCCGAGGCAGATGGAAAACCGCCTTAAAAACCATCCATAGGCTGGCCGGCACAGCGGAGCTCGACACAAGTCTGCCGGACGAATTCGTGCCGGGAACCGGCACGCCTTCCCGCTTGGGAAGCAGCGCGTTAGACCGCGCGGATAGCCGGTCGGGCCAAAATCGGCATTATGTAGGTTTCTGACAGAGTCGGAGCTGAAACTTTCTTATGGCTACTTAAAAGTCTCCATTCGTGTTCCAAACTATTAAAAATACCCCTCTTACCCCGCTCCCTTCCTCCCGCTTTGGGTGCTCTTGTGCCAATCGTAATGTCAACACGACGTACGGCCGATGTAGCGGAAAATAGGGCAGGAGGCGAACATTGCCATACAACCTCTAACAGACGGTAGCAAAAGAGCAAACGCCTCAGTACAATATAACAGGTCAGTATGAGGTAACACTCCGTAACTTCCAGCATAACACCAGAGTGCCACTGCAAGAGTCAAACATTGCAGGAAAACCCACCTCGGCGACCCTGAATAATTATTGCTGCACCACAGCGAGGCAAGGAACACTGAGGAGACCAACAAACGAGGGCAATTTCGCTCACGCACACAGAACTACTACGTCATAGGTATAGGCTCGGTACTTTAAACAACGGTGGTTTTGGAGCTCAGGGTCACATCCAGTTGTACCGCGAGTCTGTCCATGTCGCTAGAACCAGAGAGAATGACGCTCTATGGCGTTTCAGTGAAACCACGATAGGCTTACCGATGATGGACTGCCTGCAACCTGGTTGCTCACTTCTACACCACTGCCAACCTGATTCAGACCACATCCGTGGACTGCCATTGCTGCTTACTGGGACAATGTGTTTTGAGGAGAAGACTGGTATGTTGCCAGTCCTCCACCATGGAGGGTCAATCGCAGATGATCTGCAAGATGACACCTCCACACCATCTAAGTGTGGCACGTTGGCACAACCCCTGGCTGACTCGTTAACATCCGCTGCACTCTTGGACGTTTCACGGTGGATGACCAGGACCTGGTCTTCATGACAGCTGACATCCAGTCGGTTGCCCCCCACCTGAGTACACGACTGGCCGCCTACAAGAACACCGAGGTGTAAGGGTGCACAACGGCCTGATTGGCTAGTTTCAGTGCTAAACAACTCGGAAACGGTGCAACGTGGCAGATTGTTTTAACAATTACTTTTCAGCACGATCAAGACTGTAACAATCTTACAAGCTTTTCAAACTGTTATGGTCCTGTATAACGTGGATAGAAGAGAAACTGAGCAGAGAGTTGAACACGCATATGATCGAGAACCTATAAGATTCGACGAGCAGAATTTCTATTTTAGAAGTATTAAGATACGTTTTATGGTGCGCTGTACGGGATGAATACAAACTTCATCGACACGTTTCAGGAGTTTGTTCAAAAATGGTTTTTGAGTATTTTGGTGTCAGGGACACGAACTCTCCAGTGTGTCGTAACAGAGTAATTGCATATTTTTAAATGACAACTTAGTCCACATTTGGCTGAGTTTGCAACCTTTATTTACGTTATTGCAATTTCGGTTACAGTACATTTTCAAACGCCTGGAATAATGTACGAGTATACGATAACCGTATAAATCTTTGTAAGGTTAGTTAAAAACATGACTAAAGACTTACTTGAACTGAAGCAACTCACGTGTAGGTTTATACAAAAAGAAAAACCTAAAACGGAGAATTAGTGAGTGGCAACTGTCATAAAATAGCAATGCTTGTGAGCATGATAACGGCATTCTTTAGATATGCCGTCGATTTCAGCAACCTCGACTACCAACAAGAAGAATTAACAAATAGTCAAAAACGTATTCGTATTTAAATACGTATTCGTGATAGTGACATAATACAACATTTGTTATGCGGACACTACATCGTGGCAGTTTCAGGTGGGGAAAGTTTTGAATTATGGATACGTAAGGTAGCGGAAGAGGTTGGGCCTGAACTTCCACTGGCAGCCGCAGCAAACAGTAGCGCTGTAGGCACTACCAAATGCTTTGTGTACTTCAGTTTGCTGTGTGTTGTAGATAGCTTGTTTTCTTTTTATTATTTTGAAATGAGTGAATAGACTAATCCTGGTACATACAGGGATTCGAATGCGATTCTCAACGCAACAAAAGGAATCAGCGATCCCTGTTGCCATTACTTTAGTTCTGCTTTCGTGGAAGCACAGAACGTAGACGTAGGATGGCATCCCTTCGAGATAGAGGCAGGGCTTATTGCACCGCACCGCTTCTCTCCCATAGGACAGTCCAAAGTCTGGTTTGTTTACGGTTGCAGTCGACTGCCACGATATACTGTCCACGTAATATACGTTCATCCGTTTTCGTACAAACTTAAACTGAACAGCATTACCGTACGTCAGTCAAAGGGTGAACGTACGTGATTGCCACGGACTGGCCACCACCGATGTAGTTTCAGCAACGATAGGACAATAAGGTACCGCCTGGCTGCAATAAAAGTGAATCTCCTCATGGAGGTCCACTGTGGGCTGTAATTATAGTTCGGCATAGAAACGTCTTAGATTTGGTAATGTGTTAATGCAGAAACTTTTTACTCTGAAAAACAAATTAGTTGCATTTGTGGCCACCAAGTCAAATCTGGTGCTGTACACTGTTTGATGACGGTTTAACATCCACGCTGTCATCTGTCACGCCATAATGGTAGTGAACGATATGGCTATCGTGAAGAGGGGTTGTGCGCCGTTACTGAAACAATTTTATGCGAATGGCAGCAATTACACTGCTGCATTGAGAAATGCAGACTGAAAGGTCTGAGGAGGCCCTATTGGGACCTGGTACTCAAGGGAAGGCAGGATTCGGTTACGTTTGTGGGCGGGGCCGCAATCAGTTACTATTGGTTGCCTTTAACAATTACACACAATTTATTTCAAACCAATAATTCCAGACTCAACAATAAATCAAAAATACCACATGTTATTAATGAAGGGATAAACAACTGTGTAAATAATAGTGTTTTCAGTGAGTTACAATTTATCAAATCACCATTAAATACAGATACATCAGATAATGTTTTAAAAACAAGCCACTGTGATCTGGGCAGAAGGCCTTGCACCCCAGGAATGGCAATAAATTAAGAAATGTTTAAAACTCGCTGCAACTTACAACTTACAGGTATTGAAACAAACACGGAAGAAGGCATCAGACACCAGGAATGGCAGTAAATAAGGTTTTTAAGGCTTACTGCTAAAATACAAATACCAAATTAGAATTGTAAGACAAATGACCACAATCACGGCTGAAGCCCTTACACGCCAGGAACGGCAATAATATGAAAAAATTTAGAACACTGCTCTAAAACAGCAAATACAATAGCAAAGGTTAATTAAAAAACAAGCAACTGATCCCAAACGGGTGAAATAAGATGATGGTAAACTTTATAATACATTAGAACAAAGGTGTCTTACAAGAACCAAGGAGCCACCGACGGTGCTCCAGGAATTGACCTCTGAGAAAGTACGGCAACAAACACTTCCGTGAGCGATGAGATACGTAGCCAAGAGTTACATTCACTTCACAAGATGGTAACACAGACAAGTGACAGTCTAACGAATCACTAATGATAATCTTGCTGAAGATACCTGACGTCAAATAAACCAAATGCCACGATGGCACAATACGCAAAAGCCGGAACTGGCGGTCTGCACTACGTCCCCAGAATACTGTGTTTAGAGCGCCCGGAACGAGAAAGGAATCACTACCACCAGAGTAGAAGAATCCTTCGCCTCCGCGACACTACGAGCGGCATCACAAACTCAAGTCACTGTAGAATCGCGATATACCACATTGGTGGAGGTTTCTCTACTTGGATTGAAATGTGCTCATCTTAAAGCTTTGCTGGATCCGGTTTCTAACGAAGCCGTACACCCTCGTGACCACAGCCCTTCCATCTGGCAGTCAATGCGTGCCGCCAGCGGTCCCGGTGTGTTCTCGCAATGCGCGGACCTGGCTCCTCCTGAGTCCCCAACCGAACTGCCACACTCTCACGACACGGAAAAACAACGACTTCGCCCCAAAGATAGGGCAACAGTTACTACATATGGATAACCGCCGCTGCTGCCACTATCGGGCAGGCAACGCTTGCGAAACGAGTGGCGCAAGTCAAGACGAGAAGACAAACAACCACAACCATGCCAACTAAACCGTCTGGCCTCCAAGAGAGGGTGGAAACTTACAAAGAACACCAACGTGAGCTACAGCATGGCTCACCTATGTCATTAAATGGTCTAAAAATATGATAATGGAATTCGACAACATGGGCGAGCTTGGTGTGGCACCTGGAAGAGGAAGGCGTCCTATCCTGGTGCAAGTTTTTGACGAGTTTGCTGTTGCTGTGTCACGAACATGGTCCCATGGTCAACAGTACAGACAGTTTTGCGGTCTGTTTTATAATGGTACCTGCAGACGATCCTGGCGGTGCTGCAACTAAAACCTCTTCATCTGCAGCAATGCTCTAAGTTTTGCCCTTTGGTTTCTGGCACGGATCAAAGTCAGTGACAAGCGGCTGGGCAATATTCTCTGCAGTGATGAGGAGCATTGTACCTTACAGGATGCAGTGAACAGACTGAAGTGCCGAATGTGGGACACTATTAAACTGCATGTTGTGCGTTAAGAGACACTGCACTCGCCGTGTCTGATTGTGTTGTGGATTCATAAGAACCTTTTTTCGCTGTCGGTTCTTCCTTGAAGAGAATAGACCCAGAGGACCTGCCAGGTGCGCGGTGACGTCTCCACGTCGTCGAGGCTTCCTTATACAATATGCGATTACCTCTTTGGAAGAGCGCAGCTCTGTGGAAACCAATGTTTTCTTGAAGCACCTCACATTGCTCGCCCAGTCACATATCTACTTAACGCATCTTCCACGAACGTGTTGCCACCAGATGTTTTTCCAGATGCAAGATCACCTGATCTGAATCCGACTTTTGTCTCTGGGAATAAAGCATATCTAACAAGAGCATATTGCTCAGATTCCACCAGAACTGCTACGAGCAAGAGTTGATCACGTCGTTTTACGGATGCAGCATCTCGTTGACATCTTTGGTGCTCATACTGAACGAATTGTGTAAGCGGCAGTTAATAATAAAATATCAACATGCCTTTCACGGTTTTTTGACTATTTCTGTCCACGTCACGTTCCTAATCCTTTACATACTAAAACAATTCTAAACGTCTTTCTTGCCATCACCGCGCCACATTTGCAACTAGTGGCCAAAATTGGAACTATTTTTTTCAGCACAGATCAGTTCCGCATTATCGTACTAGAATATGTTCCAGGTTTCGCTGCCATATGATAATTACAGTCCACACTGGACCCCTATGAGGAGTTGAATTACAGTTATAACCGCCCAGTGTCTCGTAACATCTTTGGGATCGAGAAGAAAAGGTCTCTGAATGGTCGTGCAGTCATGCGAAAATGGATGTTGTCGTCTTGAAAGATAGGAGTGTCCATAACCCGTTCATCACAAACTTGCAGAATATTGAAATAAACATCCATATTCGAGTCAAGGCTGCAAAATACTGGTACGAATTCTTCACAGACGAACGGAAAAACTGGTAGAAGCCGACCTTGGGGAAGACCAGTTCGAATTCCGTAGTAATGTTGGAACACTTCAGGCAATACTGACACTACGACTTATCTGAGAAAGATAGATTAAGGAAGGCAAGCTTAAGTTTCTAGCATTTGTAGACTTAGAGAAAGCCTTTGTCAACGTTGACTGGAATACTCTCGTTCAAATTATGAGGGTTGCAGGGGTAAAAACAGAGAGCGAAAGGCTATTTATAATTTCTACAGAAACCAGATGGCAGTTATAAGAGTCGAGGGAAGCAGCGGTTGGGAAGGGAGTGAGACAGGGTTGTAGCCTCTCCCCGATGCTATTCAATCTGTATATTGCGCAAGCAGTAAAGGAAACAAAAGAAAAATTCGGAGTAGGTATTAAAATCCATGGAGAAGAAATAAAAACTTTGATGTTCCCCGATCACATTGTAATTCTGTCAGAGACAGCAAAGGACTTGGAAGAGCAGTTGAACGGAATTGACAGTGTTTTGAAAGGATGAACATCAACAAAGGCAAAACGAGGATAATGGTATGTAGTCTCATTAAATCAGGTGATGCTGAGGGAATTAGATTAGGAAATGAGACACTTATGTACTAGATGAGTTTTGCTATTTGGGGAGCAAAATAACTGATAATAGTCGAAGTAGAGAGGATATAAAATTTAGACTGGCAATGGCAAGGAAAGCGTTTCTGAAGAAGAGAAAACTGTTAACATCGAGTATAGATTTAAGTGTCAGGAAATGTTTTCTAGAAGTATTCGTATGGAGTGTAGCCATGTATGGACGTGAAACATGGACGATAAATGGTTTAGAGAAGAAGAGAATAGAAGCTTTCGAAATGTGGCGCTACAGAAGAATGCTGAAGATTAGTTGGGTAGATCATGTAACTAATGAGGAGGTACTGAATAGAATTGGAGAGAAGAGGAATTTGTGGCACAACTTGTCCAGAAGAAGGGATCGGTTGGTAGAACATGTTCTGAGGCATCAATCGATCAGCAATTTAGTATTGGAGGGCAGCGCAGAGGGTAACAATCGTAAAGGGGGACCAAGAGATAAATACACTAAGCTGGTTCAGAAGGACATAGGGTGCAGGAGTTGGACATGAAGAAGCAGGATAGAGCAGCATGGAGAGCTGCATCAAACCAGTCTCTGGACTGAACACCTCAACAACAATAACATTCATGTAACGGTAACTTGAACGAGTGGGACCAAATTATGGTACCAAAATATTGCTGAAAACAGTGCAGTTTAAACGCCTCGATGGACTGTCGGTGCACTGGACGATTTGCACAGCAGCATAACTACTGCGGCAACCAGGACAATGCCCCAGGGCTCCTGAAGGCAAAGGCTGCTGCTGCCCTAAAGAAACGAAGGGAAAATTAAAATCGAAAACCAAATTGGAAGCATTAGTCATGTCAATCAGTCGAGTGAATTTTTTCGCTATGTTAAAATAGTTAGAGTTGATTCTGGGAACTCTCCAGAGGTAAAAATATACTGATTTGCTTCCGTTACCCAGCTCGAAGATCACTCTACATTAGGTCTCTAACAACAATTACGTGAATAGTTTGAACGAAGGGGACTGGATGCGACCAAATGATAAGGCCAAGACTGAGGGAGCTGCGGTATCCACGGTGTCTTCATCTCGGTACTCGGCGCGTTCTCTCTTCTCCGCAGAAGGAACATTTAACCACGTATTGCGCCGTGTGCACTGCAGTTGACAGCTATAATCCGTTCATCATAAGAATAAACCTGATGTAAACAAACACAAACTCTATGATTGGTCAGCAGCCGTAGCACACGTACACTGGTGTTGTTACGCTCTTGGAAGTAGGTCCTACCTATGCATCAGATATTTTATTACTAAGTTACGCTAAATGAAACTTTAAGGTATTCAAATGTTTCAACAGGCATCAACGTTTTTCTTAATCACGCTTTAGCTTCATAGTATTTATTTCAAAAATCGTGTACAGTCTTACAGTCTTACAGTCTCTGCAGCGTTGTGCTCTGATCGTCGCGCTCAAATTGATAACGTTGCAGAAATTGAACGTATAGCGTAGGCGGTAGGGTAATGGAAAGTGAATCACATGCGATTATAAGCGCGTTGGTTTAAAGCTCCACAAAATAAATTTTTTTCTCGTTCAATATGAAATACCTACATCTCGTAATTATAAAACTCATCATTATTTTTTATGAATAATGCACATGCTCTTGTTTCTAATTACATATTGGACCCGAAATTCCTGTTTCCATTTCAAATAAAAATTCTTAATTATCGCTGTTTTATGAAAGACTGTTCATGAAAGTTGTTTAAATTAAGAAACATAACAATTTAATTTTTAAGGCAAAAACGGAAAACCAAATCCTCTTTATTTGGACTATGTCCATCGTTTTATGTCATAGTGTTAGGTAAGTATCGTAGAAACATGAAAAACAATCATTTTCACAGCATCGAGCACATAACACAAATGCTGCATACCTGTTGCATACAGTTGTTTTGTTTTGCATTGTGCGCACGTTGGATGCTCTCTGTCCGCGTACCGTTCTGAATACACCCTGCAGGCTTCAGCTGCATTTCGTCGACACTCGCTATAGATGAGTATCATCTCCGCCTTTTCAGAGTTCGAATACACCATGGTCACAGTTCCTACAACACTACACTATCACAGACGTCTGGCAACACGGTGTACTACAGTTGGTCTGCGTGCGGAGACGAATGCAGAATAACAATAGCAGCAAGCGCTACATGCGGACACCGACAGCTAGACCAAACCACAACAGTGCACTACAGCCACACTCGTAAACACGCTCGTCATCGTAAACATGTCCCTGCAGATGCTGCTGGTCGATCGTGGCCCGTGTTTGTTACAACATGCAACTGAACGTCGGAGGTTTCAAGCGTCAACTTTAGGTTACAATATCTCCGGATGTAATTAACATTTTACAATGCAACAAACGGCACTGATTACGTATTTGTTTATATGTTCAGATGTGCTAACAAAACTAACGTGGTTTTATTTTAAAAAACGTAGGTATGTGTTAAAAAACATACTTCCGTGCATTTTTGTATGGTTTGTATTAAACAATTACACTAGCCCCTCTCCTCACGTTCGGTCTGTGGAATCGGTTCGTCAGTATTTGATGTGGTTTACGAAATATATCCAGCGGTAACGTTAGGTGACTCACCCTGTAGAACGTCTCGTCATGAAAAAAAGAAAATGCTGCGCCTGGTTGGCTTCGTGGATTCTGTTGTTGATAGGCTCGTTATCAACGTAGCTGAAAGGTATTTCTAGGATTCACATAAGGAAGGAGCCAAGAGGTTACCTTCACTGGCTTCGGTATTTAACTATACGGTGAAATCCTTCAATACTCTCTTACGTTACACACAGCTTATGCAGGAAAATTACCCTGTGGCTAAATCAGGAATTTTCATCATTCTTGCTTTTAATTACAATAGTACGTTAGCTAAAAACTATAACGTGTTGCGGTTTTCGTCTAGTCGTCTAAGGGGCGTATTGTGATAGATTTGGAGTGAATTACTTCATTCTGCTTAAAAAATAAATGGCATTCGAAGCTGTATTGCTGCTCTGCTCGTCTATTTCTACGTGTGATCTGCAGCTGGCCACGTCACTGAAGGCTAGCTGTACCAGGTGTCCGGCCAGTGCTGTCCATGTTATATGCGCCGGTAAAGCTGTTGTCCGGTATTATCGCTAAGTCGCTGTACGCCTAACGCAAGGCACAAAACGTACCCTTATTATCGTACTTGACAGTACTCGAGACAGCTTGCTTGCAGTCCCTCGTGAAACGGAAATCCAATGAGATTCCAGCAAACGCGGAAGAACACACAGTGCAATGTTTACATCGTGCCAGACACGTTGGCCGTGTGGTTCTAGGCGCTTCAGTCCGGAACCGCGCGACTGCTACGGTCGCAGGTTAGAATCCTGCATCGGGCATGGATATGTGTGTTTCCTTAGGTTAGTTAGGTTTAAGTAGTTCTAAGTTCTAGGGGACTGATGACCTCAGATGTGCCGCCCGGGATTAGCCGAGCGGTATAAGGCGCTGCAGTCATGAACTGTGCGGCTGATTCCGGCGGAGGGTCGAGTCCTCCCTCGGGCATGGGTGTGTGTGTTTGTCCTTAGGATAATTTAGGTTAAGTTGTGTGTAAGCTTAGGGACTGATGACCTTAGCAGTTAAGTCCCGTAAGATTTCACACACATTTCACCTCAGATGTTAAGTCCCATAGTGCTCAGAGCCATCTGAGCCATTTCTTTATATCAGGTTTATTCTTATGATGAATGGATTACATTAATTGTCGTTTCCTTGGCGCTTTGTCAGTACTGAGGCTGCAAATGCACGCAGTCCACTGCAGTGGACGCTCCCTACTGGTGCCGTGCCATGATTGCATTTGCAGCCTGGCGATTGCCTGAAATGGTCAAAGAAGCGACCATTAAAAGCTGTCCACTGCTTTGAAAATGGGACAACACAAGGAAACCGGCCGCCAGGAGCCTTTGCTAAGGACAGTTCGCCAGACGCTGCCAGAGGACGCCGAATTCACAACATCTCACTACCTGCAGTTGTCACTGGACAGCGCGTCTATACCAACCGCACTCAAAGCTCTGATTATTTTCAGATCATCATCAGACTGCCAACGGACTTGCCGCAGTGGTAACACCGGTTGTCGTCAGATCACCGAAGTTAATCGCTGTCGGTTTGGCCTAGGACTTGGATGGGCGACCATCCGGTCTGCCGAGCGCTGTTGACAATCGGGGTGCACTCAGCCCTTGTGAGGCAAACAGGAGCTACTTGATTGGGAAGTAGCGTCCCCGGTCTCGTAAACTGACATACGGACGGGAGAGCGGTGTGCCGATCACATGCCCCTCCAGTGACGCTGTGGGTTGAGGATGACACGGCGGCCGGTCGGTACCGTTGGGCATTCCAAGACCTGTTCCGACGGAGTTACGTTTATTTCACTTCATCATCAGACTACTCTCCAATCGTGCTGAGAGTATGGACGACAGTGGAGTGAGATCTTACGAGCGTAGCACGAAGCTGGTGAGACTTTACTAATGCTAATAAAGATATTCAATCCAGTACTAGTGGAACAGAGGGGGGGAAGGGAGAAAGAGAGGTGGAGGAGGCTACAGGATACAAAACTTTGTATGCTATATGTCGAATACACACCAAATAAGTACATTTGTGTATTAACCCTTTTATATTGTGTAATAACCCTTTCATAGTGTTTTCCGTACTCTAGAGTGTTCATCCACTTCGTTGCACCTACGGGTATAATAGGAACATTCGGAAAGAGTGGCGTACGCAACGGAGTGCAGAAAAGAATAAAGCTCGATTTACTCGTTAAAGGCACTTAAGTGATAAAAAGTGTTGTGTTTTACACTGTCCAGTCATATTAATGTGACCACATGTCAAAAGCCTGAATAACCGCCTTTTAGCCGGCCGCTGTGACCGAGCGGTTTTAGGCGCTTCCGTTCGGAACCGCGCTGCTGCTACGTCGCAGGTTCGAATCTTGCCTCGGGCATGGATGTGAGTGATGTCCTTAGGCTAGTTAGGTTTGAGTAGAGGACTGATGACCTCAGATGTTAAGTGCCATAGTGCTCAGAGCCATTTTTGAACCGCTTTTTGCTGCGCGAACCGCTGCGAGACGTGCAGAAAGAGTCAGTGAGGTTCTGGAAGAGACCAACAGAGACACCAACAGAGATATGGAGCCGTGCCGATTCCAGTGCTGTGGCCATTTGCGCTAGGTTTCTAGACTGAGAATCCACAGCACGAACAGCCCAATCGATGCGATCCCACAGATTCTCGATTGTGTCTGAATTCGGGAAGTAAAGTGGCCAAGAGAGTGCGGTAAACACATCCTGGTGCTCTGCAAAGCATGTTTGTACACTGCGGGCTGTGTGCACGTTTCCTTGTCCTCCTGGTAGATGCCATCGCGATGAGGAAAAACAAACTGCTTGTCGGGGTGGACATGGTACCCAAGGATAAATGCATACTTGTGCTGATTCATTGCGCTTTCCAGAGGGACGAAAGCTTTGCTCAGACCATAACGTTCCCTCCTCCGAGCTAGTCCCTTCCGATGATTGTTGAAAGGTGTTTCGCTCTCAGACGCTTCAAGCCGTACACGCCAACGGCCACTTGTCCCATGGAATGTAAAACGTAACTCACCTGAAAAGGCAATCTGTCGCCACTCAGGGACGTCCAGTTATGGTACTGTTTTGCAGATTCCAGACTTCGTTGCCGATGAATAGTACTCAGCATGATTGCGTGAACCAGCCACCTGCTGTGGACACCCAAACGCATCAACTTTCGCTAGACGGTCGTTTGGAAGACTGTTGGTACCCCTTGGCTTACCTGGGCGGTCAGGTCCTCAAGCGCTGCAAGTCTTTTCGCCCGTACACGTCTCCGCAGTCGTCGTTCATCCCTGCCATATAAAGCCCGTGGTCGTCCAGTTGTCTAGGCACAGGCCTTGCAGAGCGCCATTTGGCCATACACGGTACACTTCAACCACGGCCGCATGTCAACAGTTTACAAACTAAGACGATTCGGAAACGCTTCCACAAAAAATGAATCTAAGCACTATGGGACTTAACATCTTAAGTCATCAGTCCCCTAGACTTAGAACTACTTAAACCTAACCATCCTAAGGACATCACACATATCCATGCCCGAGGCAGGATTCGTACCTGCGACTGAAGCGCCTAGAACCGCTGGGTTACAGTGGCCAGCAATGCTTCCACTTTTGTCTCGAAAGCCAATGATGGTGCCGTTCTGGACGTCAGGTAAATCACTCCTCTTCTGCATTACGACAACGACTGCACTGTTTTGCTCGTCCCCCCTCCCCTCCACACCTCGTCGCCATGCTTTATATGCCTTTTACTGCTACCATCTGCCGTCTGAATGGTTACTGAACGCTGACGTCGTACATAGGCGGTGGTCACATTAATGTGACTGGACTGTGTAAAACAGTTGAGGACCTGTGCATATCAAAACAATGTGATAGACCGAGACTCGAACTCAGGACCTCCGCCTTTTGCGGGCAAGTGCTCTACCGGCTACGCTACCCAAGAACCACTCACGACCCCTCCTCACAGCTTTACTTTCGCCAGTCCCTCGTCTACTATCTTCCCAACTACGCAGAACCTCTACAGCGCAACTTGCAAGACTAACACTTCTGATGTATCCGCAATTGGGGAACCAACAAATAACAATTGGCGCGAGTTCCAAATTCTGTTTATTGCCAACAGTTACACAATACTAACACAACTTGGTGCTTGATCAAGAGCAGCGACTAGGCTGCTGAGTCCAATTCCGGTGTGGTAAACAGTCGTAGCACAGTGTAGCGTCGTTCGTGGGTGCGACGTCGACGTAGCAAGTAGGTAGCCCAACACGAGACTGCCAGGCGTGGTGGCGTATGCGGGTATGCAGGGCGAGTGGCGGAGGAATATGCCCGCCTTACCCGAGTCCGCTTGTGTCCTGCTACGATTGGCGGCGCGGCCTCACCTAACTGTCTCTCGGGAGGACGCCGGCCGAGGTTGCCCTGACACTGCGGAGGCGCTCAGTGTGTGAGGCCCGCGCCTGCGCTGTACAGCTGTGCAGAGCTGCGCATAAGCGGGGCGTGCCGGCCGTTGGCTGTGTGACGTAAAGACCGCGGCCACGCAGCTGCAGGCGCCACGGTGTGAGCATTGACTATACCACATCTGGGAAAAAGGATATTGTGACATGGCTTAGCCACAGCCTGGGGAGGGGTTTCCAGAATGGAATTTCGAATCTGCAGTGGAGTGTGGTCTGATATGATACTTCTTGGCAGATTATAATTTTGTGCCGGACCGAGACTCGAAATCGGGACCTTAGCCTTTCGCGGTGATGTGCCCAAACGACATTTTTTTCCGTTGCATCTTCTCGGGGCGGACGCTACATGACTGAAGTTCATAGTAGATCGTTTCACTCAGTTTTTTTATTTTTATTATTCCGACTGAGCTATCCAAGCATGACTCTCGACTCGTCCGCACACAGTTTTAATCTGCCAGGATGTTTCGTATCAGCGCACGCTCCACGCAGAGTAAGAATTTCAGTCATGTGCATATTATTTGCCAGATCATGTTTCCGTGGTAGGATTCTGCAGGTATTTCCAAGATAATGTTAAATGCACCCTATCCACCAGGGGACTATGGTCTAAAAATACGATGAAATTAAAACTCTAAAGTCGCAACCAGCCAATTTATGAACTGGTAAACAGTTTCCGCTATTTAACTGTCATAATACTTGAAAGAAACAGAAACGTTCTAAATACTCTATAAAAATGTGGTAAGGTACTACGGTTGTTAAACTACTACTTCATAAAGGTCGAGTATTACTGACAGCATGCTGTAATCATGGACTGGAGATGAATTAGAACGTAAGTAGGTACATGTCACTTGTCAGGAGCCCGCATCTCGTGGTCGTGCGGTAGCGTTCTCGCTTCCCGCGCCCGGGTTCGATTCCCGGCGGGGTCAGGGATTTTCTCTGCCTCGTGATGGTTGTGTGTTGTGTGCTGTCCTTAGGTTAGTTAGGTTTAAGTAGTTCTAAGTTCTGGGGGACTGATGACCATAGATGTCACATAGTGCTCAGAGCCATTTGAACCATTTGAACTTGTCAGGAGGTACGTAATAACTCAGCCGACCTGGGCATTATGCGGCAACAGGCTCGACTATATGCCAGTCAGCCAGCGGCACGGTTGAACCTTTCACATTGCTTAATTTGGTGGGGAGCTTCTCGTTAAACTGATTTCTTTTAAGGGGAGACGGAAGCAATTTTTATCTCTATTCTGTCAATGCTATTTTATTCTTTGAATAGGTACGCTTTTCAAAAGAAATATAAGTGATAAAACAATGAAATTCTTACTGCATATATATAAAACATTTGCCTCACTTTACAAGTAAAATGAACATAATAAATCTTATGGTTTTGAAGAAAAAAAAATTTTTTCACTAGTAAAATTTAGCTTTTTATTGTACATTAATTATTATAAAACAGTTTATGATTGTTTGGTGGGTCTCAATTTGCATGTAGTAACTTATTACCATCTGCGGTACAAATTGACCAAATTTCATGTTTCTAACCCCATTAGTTTATCAAATAATAGTACCTGAAAGTAAATAAAATGTAGTTTGAGAAAAATCCATTTGAAGTTTAATATTGCAGTTGTAGTATAGTAATTGATGAGAATACTTACCACTAATATTTTCCTGCAACATATTGAGCATCATCTGAATCATACTGATCTCCTTTTCTTCTCTTGGTCCCTCTTCTTTTCTGTCTGGCTTCTTTTGTGCATTTTAAATTAGCAATATCTGCTTTGCGGATTCTCTCTTTATCTATTTGCACCAAGGACTTTGCAGTATTTCCACTAAATTTTATGCCCAATAATTCCAAAACATCCATTTTCCTAATTACACAATAACTGAAGCACAAAATAGCATCATAAACACCAAATTTGCGAGTTGTAAGCTGAACAAATACTGTTTTCGGTAACCGGTTCCAAATCACAGAATTCACACATTCATTTAAATTTTGGTTTTTCCCATGAAGACATTCTTCAACAAGGTATTTTTGCAAAGGTCTCTAAATATAGGTTTAATTTCATTCACTACTGATGCAGGTAAAGAATTTTTGTGGTCATATCTGGCACTTCTCCTGCACTTGCATCAAGTGTCAGTTCAAAGGGCTCCGAGCACTACGGGACTTAACGGCAGTGGTCATCAGTCCCCTAGAACTTAGAACTACTTAAACCTAACTAACCTAAGGACGTCACACACATCCATGCCCGAGGCAGGATTCGAACCTGCGACCGTAGCAGTCGCGCGGTTCCGGACTACGCGCCTAGAACCGCGAGACCACCGCGGCCGGCCAAGTGTCAGAATCATTCGGGCAAAGACTGTGCACTGTATTTTCATTTGTGGAAAGCTTATGGAAAAAATATAGCCCATACTGCTTTTTCAGGTTTTCTAAATTTCCTACATTTCTTCTTATGGCCTAGCCATAATAATTCTGTAGTTTATGTATTTCAACATTTGTCAGGCGACCTTTATCACCTGCCTTCTTACCATCTTACAATACTATTTTTGACTTTTCCTTCAATAATCTTCTCAACCTGGGCCCCATTCTCTTCTGGACATGCCCAATGCACTCTAATTTAGGAATTGTGACACTAAGACCATAGGGTTGTTCTGCACATACCCGGTCATAAGTCTTGTTGTCACCGTCCCCAGATTACACAGAGCGTCAGGAAAACCACCATATCTCACGAAAAAAATTGTCGTATTTATATAAAACAAAAACTGTTTCACACAGAAAAGACCTGGCACTTCGAATACGCTAAAATCTAAAAATCGAATTTTTGAAGCCCACTTGCCTTCCATCTCCCCTTAAAATATCTACAAATCTTTTAATATTAATTTTTGTTAACCGTAATTTGAAACTTCCATCTGAAATACTGAAAATGGTTTCGTCAATATTAGCTGTACATATCAAAGAAGTGCAACTCTGATATGAAGATAGATATCGTAAATGAGATGCGTGGTTTTAAGGAATACTACAAGTTATAGATAAATAAAGAGCAATACAAGGTTTGTTCGCTATGGCCACGTGGACGTTACATTACAATTTACAGTTATTCAGGAAGTACGAAGCTCTCTGGAAAGTGAAGCGAAGTAGTCGCTACCTAGAATAAATATAAACATAATTATACATTAGTACCATTAGATGTTGCAGTGATCAGGATTTTAAAGCTCGTGTTGGAGAAGTAGAAATACGTGGGAAGTTAATTCTGACAGTCACAATGTAGTAACCTGCTTGTGATCTTGATTTCTTCACTTAACAACTTCACGTATGATTAAAAATTTTAATTTCTAAACAAAAGGAAGTAATATTAAGTGAAGATTAATTTTGAGGGCGTACCTGATCTGTAAGGCGGCGCGGGTCTCCCGTGTCGCTCCCCTACGCTCTTTAAAGAAGTATGGGACTCATCATCATCTGATCTAGAATCATACAGTACGTCCGTAAAGTCGTGGTACAGTTATGAACGCTTGTTGTCGTTAACAGAAACAAAACGAAAGGTAGAAGCAAGCGCTCCGTAGAGCAGTATCGCAAAGAGTTTCTGTAGTGTGATGTTCAGTGGTGGGTGCACGCAGGTAATGACGCAACTCAACGCGCCGAGTAGCAACAACCGTTCAGCCACGTCAGTTGACATGTGGACGGTACACAGGGAAGTTGTCTGTTTTGTGGCTTGTTATATCCAAATCCGTGACCAATGTTCAATCTGAATATCGTCGCTTTTACGACGAAGAGCTACCACATAGAAATAATATTAATCGGTGAAAAGGTACTGGCAGTTTGTTGGACAAATCGCGTTCTGGGAAGCCCTCGGTAAGTGACAAGCCTGTATATAGGTGCTACATGGGATAGCTCCCTTAGGTGCCACAAAAAAATCGGTGGGTGCGTTTGCTCTAGAATTAGGCCTAAAAAAAGACTACAGTTTAAAAGTTTTGAAGAAACGTCACCACTTTTCAGGTTACAAATTGCAGTTGTGGCACGCTGTCAAACCGACTGGTAGACCGAAGTTTGTTACAGAAATGCTTAATGAGATCGACTACGGTGACGATTTATGAAAAAGTTTGCATTTAGCGATGAGGCCACATCCCATGTTTGTGGTCACGTTCATCGCTATAACGTGAGGATATGGACGCCTGGAAATCTTCTGACTGCACTGAATATGAACGTAACACCTCTAAGCTGAACGTGTGATGTGCCCTGATGCATGATAAAGTCATAGGCTCATTTTCCTGTGTGTAAGAGACCGTGACCTCAAACAACTACCTTGACATGTTGCAATTGCATGCAGTGCCACTATTTTCAGAAGGTGTTTGATTCTGTCTATTGTAAATGGTTTTTGAAAGCCTGCGACTCTGAAAACAATGGGTTTGTTTATAAATAACTGTTCTACTACCAGTCACGATTTTCTTTTATTCATATTTTACACGACGCGTTTCGGGAAACGATTCTCATTTTCAAGTGTGATTACTCTTTGCACTATTCCATTTTCACATAAAACTTTCGGTTTGTGGGTTCTGCTTTGTTTTGTCGACTTTGCTGCAATATATAGAGAAACATGCCATTTTTAGTTTAATTATCGACTTTTAGATGTAGTTAATGGCGAAAGTTCTTCCAAATTTTGCCACTAATAAAACAAAGCAGAACCTCGCACATGCAAACATTACGTAGACATGACATAGCGCAAGGAGAAACACACTTGAAAATGAGAATCGTTTCCCGAAGCGCGTCGTATAAAATATGAACAAAAGAAAATCGTAAATGGCAGCATAGAAGTTATTTATAACCAAACCTAGAGGATGTCATCTTTTTAATCATGCCAACAATGTTCGCGAGTTTCTGGATAAAAAATTTCACCAGCGGTGGATAGAAAGTGGTACTTTAAGTCATGGCCACGATGATCCCCGTACGTAGCGTCAACAATCCTTTTCTTTTGCGGTTTTGTGAAGCAATGTATCTACAGTGAACGTATCAATGACTTTAATCATTTAAAACAAAGAATCACAGACGCTATTCACTCCGTTATATCAGGCGTCCTCGCACGTGTGTGGGAAGGACCAGAATCCGTTTAGATATGTATGGGACAACAAATGGAAGCCACGTCGGACTACGCTGAACAGATATGCACAGCCGAGTTTCTATTTCATTTCCATCTTGTTTCACATTTCTGTATTACGTCTTTGCTTTTCCGTGACTGATTAAAATTGCAGCATGACCCATCACGGAAGAACTGTAGTTCAGACCCTTGACATTTCATACAATGCATCCCACCCCAGTACAACCTACATCAGGGCTGTGAGAACAGCAACACTTGAATGATAAATTGTGTAAATATTTGTACCCGCCCGGGGTGGCCGAGCGGTTCTAGGCGCTACAGTCTGGAACCGCTTGACCGCTACGGTCGCAGGTTCGAATCCTGCCTCGGGCATAGATGTGTGTGATGTCCTTAGGTTTGTCAGGTTTAAGTAGTTCTAAGTTCTAGGGGACTGATGACCTCAGAAGTTAAGTTCCATAGTGCTCAGAGCCATTTGAACCAAATATTTGTAAATAAATTACAGGATTAACGAACTGCAAATACAGACTGAAAGAAATGTAGACAACACACATACCATTACCGAAAATGTAATACATTCTGTAAGAAACGCTTTTGAAATTGTTGTTCTGAAAAAAAATAATCTGTGTAAGTATTAATACATTAAAATGCTTGTATACTCCATGTTACAAATAGAATAAGAATACCACAAGTGAACCTGTAGAACTCTGAGCAAAGTCAGCAATGTCAAAATATACGTATTACCAAAAAATGACGGAAAACTGACGTTTAACATTTCGTCTACGATAAGGTCACTAGAAACGGAGAGCGACTCGTGCTGGACGAGGTAACGCTAAGGAATTCAGCCATATTCTTTCAAAATAATTGTCTCGGCGTTTGCCTAAACCACTTTGACGAAATCCTGAAAAAATTAGATCTGGATGACGGGACGGCGATTTGAACTACCATGTCCTGAATATGATTACAATGTGTTCCCAGCGCATGTATTTTCAAGAAAAAATATATTTCTCCGCCGGCAACATAAGAACTACTTCGACATAAAAAAAAAACAATAGAAAAAGGGTTCAGGAAAACGTAAAAATTTTTTAAAGACAAACAATGAACTGCTCAAAGATAGCCCTAAAAGTGTACATACACTCCTGGAAATTGAAATAAGAACACCGTGAACTCATTGTCCCAGGAGGGGAAACTTTATTGACACATTCCTGGGGTCAGATACATCACATGATCACACTGACAGAACCACAGGCACATAGACACAGGCAACAGAGCATGCACAATGTCGGTACTAGTACAGTGTATATCCACCTTTCGCAGCAATGCAGGCTGCAATTTTCCCATGGAGACGATCGTAAAGATGCTGGATGTAGTCCTGTGGAACGACTTGCCATGCCATTTCCACCTGGCGCCTCAGTTGGACCAGCGTTCGTGCTGGACGTGCAGACCACGTGAGATGACGCTTCATCCAGTCCCAAACATGCTCAATGGGGAACAGATCCGGAGATCTTGCTGGCCAGGGTAGTTGACTTACACCTCCTATAGCACGTTGGGTGGCACGGGATACATGCGGACGTGCATTGTCCTATTGGAACAGCAAGTTCCCTTGCCGATCTATGAATGGTAGAACGATGGGTTCGATGACGGTTTGGATGTACCGTGCACTATTCAGTGTCCCCTCGACGATCACCAGAGGTGTACGGCCAGTGTAGGAGATCGCTCCCTACACCATGATGCCGGGTGTTGGCCCTGTGTGCCTCGGTCGTATGCAGTCCTGATTGTGGCGCCCACCTGCACGGCGCCGAACACGCATACGATCATCACTGGCACCAAGGCAGAAGCGACTCTCATCGCTGAAGACGACACGTCTCCATTCGTCCCTCCATTCACGCCTGTCGCGTCACCACTGGAGGCGGGCTGCACGATGTTGGGGCGTGAGCGGAAGACGGCCTAACGGTGTGCCGGACCGTAGCCCAGCTTCATGGAGACGGTTGCGAATGGTCCTCGCCGATACCCCAGGAGCAACAATGTCACTAATTTGCTGGGAAGTGGCGGTGCGGTCCCCTGCGGCACTGCGTAGGATTCTACGGTTTTGGCGTGCATCCGTGCGTCGCTGCGGTCCGGTCCTAGGTCGACGGGCACGTGCACCTTCCGCCGACCACTGGCGACAACATCGATGTACTGTGGGGACCTCACGCCCAACGTGTTGAGCAATTCGGCGGTACGTCCACCCGGCCTCCCGCATGCCCACTATGCGCCCTGGCTCAAAGTCCGTCAACTGCACATACGGTTCACGTCCACGCTGTCGCTGCATGCTACCAGTGTTAAAGACTGCGATGGAGCTCCGTATGCCACGGCAAACTGGCTGACACTGACGGCGGCGGTGCACAAATGCTGCGCAGCTAGCGCCATTCGACGGCCAACACCGCGGTTCCTGGTGTGTCCGCTGTGCCGTGAGTGTGATCAGTGCTTGTACAGCCCTCTCGCAGTGTCCGGAGCAAGTATGGTGGGTCTGACACACCGGTGTCAATGTGTTCTTTTTTCCATTTCCAGGAGTGTATTTTCAATTCGTTTTTACGTAAGTTGCGTATAATGTACATTTGAACAGTTTCCTATTCGATAGATGACTGTTTCTAATAAAAGCGGTTCGAAAACTGTTTAACATATTCCAAATCTTGTTTTTTATGAGTTTTAGACGATGAACGCACGTCAACTACTATCGCTGCTAGACATAGAAGTTGATTGACACTGCAAGAGAACCGTCAATGTTTGATAGTAACCCATTTTCCAGAGCTAAATTTCCCTACACAATGGAGTGCGAAGTAATGGTTGGAATTAATTTGTAATGTGGCAGAGTCCATGAGAGCGACCGATAACAGGCGAAATTCGTTACAGCGATATAGCCCTACCGCTTGTGGGTGGAAGTCTTGAGCTCAGAAGTCGACGTAACTATACGAGGTGTCATACCAGGGTCAACATAACGGAGTAAGAATACACGTACAAATGATAGTACAGGAAATTGTTAATCAACGAAATCACACACTCCATTAACCATTGACGACTACTGCATCATACCTACTGCACACAGTATCGTTTGGATAGCCAAAGTTGGCAGCGACGGAATCGAAATATTAGCATCTCGAATTCCAGGGCTTTCAAATTATTTGTTGCTAGGGAGAGGAGAAGCTAAGAAAATACGGGCGTACCGTAATGGGACAGAGGATACAAAATGCACTGGCACAAAGATTATAAATTTAGATGACAGCAAGAAGCAGAAATTTTAAATCGCGTTTCATTTCGTTAATGTGCTGTACAAGTGTTTTAAGACGTTTATGATTTAAAAGAGACATAACTTTCTTACAAAATTTAAATTACTTCGAGAAATATGTCTAATTAATTAGAAGTTCTTATAAAAATGTATTATTCCTATTATAGGCGTATGTGCATGGGAAACTATTGTTTTAAGACGTCATGGTGACATATTCAACCTGTTGAACATTGTGTATACGAGCGAATGCAGTCTTCTCCAATACTGCATGACTGGTTTACTAAACCAAATTATCGTGAACACAGTTGCCGTGTCGACGATGTCCGTATTAGTTACAGGTATACGCCTGTAATTCAAATACGTGTGCGCAGAAAGGTTTATCGGTTTTCTGCCTGTGTTTTTCGGTGTCAGAGGTTCGCAGAACCCAGATATTTGTTGCTTACCTTCTGGCTACTACCGTTACTCCATGCTGTTACTGTTTTTCACGGTTCTCGTGAAGTATTAACTGCCTGTGGAAAGACTCATTCATTTTGCTTGCCATTCGCCTCTTCTCCAACCGATGCTCAGAAACGACATTGGCCACTGCAGGAGTCCCTCCCTTTCTGTATCATTGATAACTGCGTCATGTCGCTATATGTCGTTTACTCAAAGTAGGTATGCGAAATATAATCACTTCATAATATTAATAAACATTCAGTGACAACAGTAGGGCATAAATAGCCTACGGCAACTGAGACAATAAGGAGCCGGAGGAAAAATTACAATGGAAAGGAAAAATGGAAAAGTGGAAAATTAGTCAAAGAGATAAGTCAAGCGAAGTCTGCCGCTCCTTTAGATTAAAGACACAAGACTGTTCAGAAAGTCCTTCAGAGATTAAGATGCGCTACCATTTACTTTCGTTACCTAGATCGAAGATCAATTTGCATGAGAGCTCTGATAATAATTACATTAATATAAATAACTGAAAACAGAACGCTTTGCAACAACACTCTTTTTACTGCTTTAAGTGCTTTAAGAGAACTAAAATAGGACACACACACACATACATGGATTCTTACCCCTCCCCCCTCCCCTCTCACGAAGAGACCATGGAACAGAGGGCCTCAGTATGCAGGACTAGCACTCTTGCAAGGTTTGCAGGAGAGCTTCTGTAAAGTTTGGAAAATAGGAGACGAGGTATTGGCAGAAGTAAAGCTGTGAGGACGAGGCGTGAGTCGTGCTTGGGTAGCTCAGATGGTAGAGCACTTGACGGCGAAAGGCAAAGGTTCCGAATTCGTGTCTCAATCTGGCACACAGTTTTTATTTGCCAGGGAGTTTCATATCAGCGCACACTCCGCTGCAGAGTGAATATCTCATTCCGGATATGCCTCCTTGTCCGATATACGTATTCGTATGAATGTGATTGTGATCACTCCCAAGCAGATGATGAAGACATAATAGTCTGTCACATAAGCTGCAACAAATGAACAGTTTCACAATCACTGACTTTCTGTGTACTCTGTAAAAACATCTGTTTTTAATGGCTCTGAACACGATGGGACTTAACATCTGATGTCATCAGTCC
This sequence comes from Schistocerca gregaria, assembly GCF_023897955.1. Classification (NCBI taxonomy): domain Eukaryota; kingdom Metazoa; phylum Arthropoda; class Insecta; order Orthoptera; family Acrididae; genus Schistocerca; species Schistocerca gregaria. The sequence goes on along the minus strand of NC_064923.1, from coordinate 132,875,694 downwards.
CCCAGAACTTAGAACTACTTAAACCTAATTAACCTAAGGACATCACACACATCCATGCCCGAGGTAGGATTCGAACCTGCGACCGTAGCGGTCGCGCGGTTCCAGACTGAAGCTCCTAGAACCGCTCGGCCACACTGGCTGGCCATCTGTTTTTAACATTTTTATGTTGTGTCTGTGTGGAATCTCGCCTGCTCTCACTATTCATCACATTTACTTGCTACGGTAGCGTATTGTTACCAGACGACTTATATTCTATAACCAATGTATAGTATGACAACTTCCAGGACTACAGAAAGCGAACAAACATTTCAGTGACCTGACAGACAGTTCACAATGTTGTGAAAAAAGTAATTAAAGTAGGGAGTTACGAACACAGCTCGCCCGCATGGCACTCCAACACAATATCCACTTACCCACGATGTCGTTGCTATTTGAGGGTTCTCTTTAGTGCACTTCTACTTCTTGGACCATTCATTGTTACTATTTTACTTTTCTCTCAGTTCAGTGCACCTTCTTACTGTTTTCATGCTTGATCTGTGTTCAGTTTTTGATGCCCTGTCCACTGCACCATAGTATCACTAAATCTGAGGGTGGGGGGTATGCGATGGGATGTTTCCCTTGTAAGAGAACCTGTAATTGTAGTAAAAGTGAGACTTGTTTTGCCAAGCTAAGAGTATTCAAAAATTCTTACCTTCTAAAGCAGGGGATATAATCTTGTCTTGCAGTTCTATCGATATTGCAAGGGGGCCGGGAATGGTCACAGGTTAGTTTCATTAGCGAGAAAGTGTAACAGAAATGCTAAACAATTTTAACTGGGCGAAGACTCTGACATCTCAGAAGAGCGTGAATGGAAAACTCCAAAAACATCTTTTCAGCGCTGAAACAACAAATATTTCTTCTTAATAATTAGATTCGTTTGCAATTTAATTGAAACATACCTTGGACATTATGAAGTATTTATGTGTTACGATGTTGGGACAAATGACTACTTCCAGTATTGATAAGTCAGAGAAAACTTATTAAAATCATGTTTCGCTTCACGAAGATATTCAGAGTAAAATACTTTTAAACTTTGCTGTAATTATTTCACTTTTTGACACAAGTAAGAGGAGGGTCGACATGTGACTGTATAGTGTAATGTGTACATACCTGAAGGTGTGGTGAGAAGGAGAGTAGCTGACTGTAAGGAACCACGTGTGGGCGAACTCCTGTGGGTAATGTTGTGGTGGCAGGCGAGCTGGGGGAGGGGAGGGGGGACGGGGGGGAGAGGCCCCACTCTAAGCAATTGCTAAGGGAGCCCCAGGGCTGTAGTTGAGCTCCTCTTTTGAACCGTATGAAAAGAGGCAACGCCACAACTCTGCGGACAAACCACACCTCCATTCAGCTAAATGTTAGGTTTCTCTATTGTTTGACGCATTGAAGAAGTACAGCCTCATGTGCCGCTGTGAGCAAAGGCCGCCTGAGATATACCGGACTCCAAATGCCCATTGCATGCAGTTCCGTTCACAATATTCGTTCCTAAAATTAAAGGTTGATGTGGGCCTGCAATCAGCGACAGCAGCAATTCCTGTCGGGTATGAAAGCGACAGTCGTTGATGAGGCGTGGTACGCGTCTTCTGACCCTGTTGGTTAGGACCGATTTACATCCGCCGTCCTCACGACATATTATGTGTCAGAAGGTGGTGAGCATACTTTATAGGCACGATGGACAGTGCACGTTGTTGCACCAACAAATTGGTCATGTCCAAGCACAATAGGCTGTATGCATAAAGTGAAGCAAACACTTTTGCTTTGATTTTCGAAGCTTCAGCTTAGAATTTATGAATAAAATGAGAAGCAAGAGCTCTAGCCTGTAGGGACAAAATGCATAAAGAAGCTTTTTCTTCACGCTGAGTTCTGGCTTCAGCATTAGATAAAATGTATGAATAAAGAGAACCTCTGACTTCATTTTGGAAGCAACAGCTTCCACGAGGTCTATTAGAGAAGTATGCGAACTTTGGTCGGGAAAAAATGGCTTATCTGAAGCGTTGGACACCTAATCACCCTCACTTGGGACTCCAGACACTTCTCTCTGCAGTGCCGCCATCGTTGGAAGCATGCCGAAGAATCCTTTTTAGGAACTGAGTTTAGCTCGGCTATCGTTGCTGTCATAATGTCCTCTTGTCCGAAATTGCGTTCCATTCAATTGTCTCTTCAGTTTGGGGAACAGCCAGAAGTCGCAGGGGGCCATATCAGGAGAGTAAGAAGCCTGTTTAAGCACAGAAATATGTTCTTTTTTTTCAAAAAAGTGCGAATCAAATGCCAGGTATATGCCGGAGCACTGTTGTGATGGAGGTGCCAATGTCCTGTTGACAGCAAGTCCCGTGTCTTGCGCCACACAGCATCACGTAGGCGACGGAGGACATCCCAAAAGTACTCTTTGGTGACTGACCCTGTGGTGTGTCCTCGTGGTGTACCACACCATGGTAGTCAAAGGAAGTCGTCAGTATCAATCTGACCTCGCTGTGCACTTGGCAGGCCTTCCTTGGCCACGGTGACGAGGAATGTTCCCTCTCTGACGACTGGGATTTTGTTTCCAGGTCGTACCCGTACGCCCACGACTCGTCACCAGTGATTATGATGTTCACGAAGTCGGTCACTGTTTATGACGTCTTGCACGTCCTGTGACATTTCAACACAAAGTTGCTTTTGCTCCGCCGTCTCCAGCTTCGGCACGAATTTCGCCGACAGTCTCTTCATGGCCAAATCTTCAGTCACATATAAATGTGCCGAAAAAGTACTGACCACCACCTCTTCCGCAATTTGTCTGATAGTCATACGAGGGATCCGCATAACCACGGCGTTAACTTTGGCAATGACTTGGTCGTTTCGGCAATGATGGCCGACCGGAGCGTGGCACGTTCTCTACAGATGTGCAACCGTGTTTCAACCGGTTGTACCACTTCTTAATCTATGATGCCCATAACATCGTCACTGAAAACCGTCTGAATCTTTCGAACAGTTTCCACCTGGCTGTCGCCTAGTTTCTGGCAAAATGTGATGCAATAGCGCTGCTCCAGTCGTTACGTCATTTCCCTTGCAATGGAAAACAGACGCGAGCATTACACACTACCTCATTCATCTGCTGCTTGCCAGCAACTGACGCTCAAGGCAACTACAAACAATCAAGTAAGCAATTCCCGAGGTCGCGCAGCTATTGACAAAAACGTATGACGTCAGCGGGAATACTGTTTGGGGCTCCCGCTCGTGAGCCTCGGGATACTGTCTGCAGCGGAGTTTGCGCTCATATCAAACTTCCTGACAGATTAAAACTGAGTGTACACAGTTTTAATCTGTAAGGAAGTTTCATAACAGTGTGGGTATGTAGTTTTGATAGTATGCAGATTTTTTTGTAGAGTGGGAGGTAAAGTTGGGCTAAATTTCATACACAGACATATAGTGGGGGAGGTTATAGTTCTACTGCGCTGGGTCTAAACAATCGACTGGCACATGACTTCGCCATGGGTGGAGGAGTCATTTGCAGAGCTGGATGGGAGCGATTGTAAGACCATAGTAAATTTCGAAGAGGTGGTTGATTCGACAGACATATCGAGACTGCTGCGAGTTCATGCCAAGCAGCTCTGTTGGTCATGGAAAGAAATACCGTGATGAGCTGTTAGTGTTTTGGAAATTAGCTAGGGACGAAAAAATTTCTATTTAGGTGGTCAAAGTGCATCACGTTTTGTTTGCGAAGTGTGGCTTTAATAACCAAGACTTTGATACGAGAACTGATGAATATCAGTTTCAGATTCCCAGGCGAGACCTGTGAGACCTCACCCAAAGATCCAGCTGGTCCCTGAACAGCACACATTTTTTATCTGCCAGAAAGTTTCTTTATAGATATTAATTGTCGGTGTCTTGCTAATTACGACTTTTTTTCGAGGGTACATTCCACCAGCGCATGAGCCCGAGTTAAATATTTAGTTTTTTTCCCATCTTCAGTACGGAAACTTAGAGCACGATCCTACATTTTATGAGGGTAACGCTCCAGGGAGTATGCAGAATCAGGCAATTCAGAAGAACGTGTAATGATATTCGAATTTTTTTCTCTTGATAATTATGTCCACAATTTCGGTGGTACATTTTCCTTAATTTTTAAAACATGTGAATTTTTTATTCCGTTCTATTTATTTTTCGTGTCATAACAAGTTCTGTTATCTAGTACATTGCACTGGAGAGTATTAACTGTCGATCGTCGCCGTTTACCAATAACACTGCACATTCTCTTGTAATCATGAATGATAGTCATTACCGTGTCTCGTAAAGCTAGCCGCAGTGAAAACGTCAATGCGCTATGCACATTAATGCTGGAAATAGTAGTAATATCTTTGTTCCACCGTATTGTTGATCACTCGTTCGCTATACGAATGTTTGCGTCTACAGAATTTCGGCTGTCTGCTACGAATTCAGTGGTGCAGGCTGCACAAACAAAGGAAAGTGGAAAACGCCCATGAATTTCAATGAACGGAAATTGAGTGCGATTGTTTGGAACAGATGTATAGATGATTGCTACAGCGTTAGATTTATCGGGGGAAACAGTGTCCAATGAAACGACGGAAAAAAAGATTCCAAACAACGTTTAGTCAGCGGTACAAAACAAAATGCAAAACAGTCAAATCTCGACGGTCGAGTTCGCAGAAAATAGTAGATGAGTGTCGTCGAGACCCATAAAACTCAGCGACGTGTGGAAAATCAGACGTCAATGTCTTAAACAAGATGCTCCTGAAACTAAGCAAACTGACCACTCATAGCATTATGACAGTATTTGTACCTCTCAGCCTTCTATTTAAGCCAAGAGCTAGTTGGCACGATGGAAGTAACAAGGAAGTTACTTCCTGGCAGATTAAAACTGTGTGCCCGACCGAGACTCGAACTCGGGACCTTTGCCTTTCTGGCAGAAGTAAAGCTGTGAGTACCGAGCGTGAGTCGTGCTTCGGTAGCTCACATGGTAGCGCACTTGCCCGCGAAAGGCAAAGGTCCCGAGTTCGAGTCTCGGTCGGGCACGCAGTTTTAATCTGCCAGAAAGTTTCGTATCAGCGCACACTCCGCTGCAGAGTGAAAATCTCATTCTGGGAACAAGGAAGTTATTTCCTGGTGTCTTAAGGGGACCACACTGTGGTTCAGGGCAAAAAATCGATTTTCGGTTTTCATCATATTTCGAAAGAGTAAGATTTTATTTTACTGATTTTTTTTTCGATCTCTTAAAGAGCATTGTCCTACCACGTGAGTTTACATGCCACGCCCACTTCTCTGTAACCACTTTTCTGCATGTATTTTAGATCTTTATATCTTCTGCATTGCACATTTTGCTCCCGAGTGCATTGGCTATTCTTCGAATGCAACGTCGGTATTCTTTTGTTTCTGCTGTTTGCAAAAAGACGCTTTCAAACACGCTGTAAGTTTTTTTCAAGTCTGATTGCGAGTAGTTGTTATAAAAAAACTTCCAGGTATACTATGGGCACGCAATTCGGAGAAATAAAGAAAATCTGGAGCCAATGAAGAGAGATGTTTGGGCCATATTCTTCCATAAGTCCTCGACTGATTATAAGCCATGTCATGGATTGTGTGCATCAGTAGAAAATTTGTGGTGCAAATACAACAGGGCTGAGGCAACTGGAGAATCTTATTCTTACCAGCATTCTCTTCCTGCTGCTGTTATTACAGCAATTAAACCTATTTTCAGAGACTTGGCTCATCCTGACCTTCTAAGGAAATGTCTGCATGGGCAGACACAGAACCCAAATGAATGTTTCAACAGCATAATTTGGATCCGCCTTCCTAAAACTGTATTTGTAGGCATGCATACAATGAAACACTGAATATGAACGTAACACCTCTAAGCTGAACGTGTGATGCGCCCTGATGCATGATAAAGTCATAGGCCCATTTTCCTGTGTGTAAAAGACTCTGACCTCAAACAACTACCTTGACATGTTGCAATTGCATGCAGTGCCACTACTTTCAGAAAGGTGTTTGATTCTGTCTATTGTAAATGGTTTTTGAAAGCATGTGACTCTGAAAACAATGGGTTTGTTTATAAATAACTGTTCTGCTACCAGTCACAATTTTCTTTTATTCATATTTTACACGACGCTTTTCGGGAAACGATTCTCATTTTCAAGTGTGATTACTCTTTGCACTATTCCATTTTCACATAAAACTTTCGGTTTGTGGGTTTGCTGTAAAATATATATATATATATATATATATATATATATATATATATATATATATATATAGAGAGAGAGAGAGAGAGAGAGAGAGAGAGAGATGCCATTTTTAGTTAATTGTTGACTTTTAGATGTAGTTAATGGCGAAAGTTCTTCCAAATTTTGCCACTAACAAAACAAAGCAGAACTTCGCACATGCAAACATTACGTAGACATGGCATAGCGCAAGGAGAAACACACTTGAAAATGAGAATCATTTGCCGAAGCGCGTCGTATAAAATATGAACAAAAGAAATTCGTAAATGGCAGCATAGAAGTTATTTATAACCAAACCTAGAGGTTGTCATCTTTCTAATCATGCCAACCAATGTCCGCGAGTTTCTGGATAAAAAATTTCACCAGCGGTGGATAGAAAGTGGTGGTTTTAAGTCATGGCCACGATGATCCCCGTACGTAGCGTCAACAATCCTTTTCTTTTGCGGTTTTGTGAAGCAATGTATCTGCAGTGAACGTTTCAACGACTTTAAACATTTAAAACAAAGAATCACAGCGCTATTCACTCTGTTATATCAGGCGTCCTCGCACGTGTGTGGGAAGGACCAGAATCCGTTTAGATATGTATGGGACAACAAATGGAAGCCACGTGGGACTACGCTGAACAGATATGCACAGCCGAGTTTCTATTTCATTTCCATCTTGTTTCACATTTCTGTATTACGTCTTTGCTTTTCCGTGACTGATTAAAATTGCAGCATGACCCATCACGGAAGAACTGTAGTTAAGACCCTTGACATTTCATACAATGCATCCCACCCCAGTACAACCTACATCAGGGCTGTGAGAACAGCAACACTTGAATGATAAATTGTGTAAATATTTGTACCCGCCCGGGGTGGCCGAGCGGTTCTAGGCGCTACAGTCTGGAACCGCTTGACCGCTACGGTCGCAGGTTCGAATCCTGCCTCGGGCATGGATGTGTGTGATGTCCTTAGGTTTGTTAGGTTTAAGTAGTTCTGAGTTCTAGGGGACTGATGACCTCAGAAGTTAAGTTCCATAGTGCTCAGAGCCATTTGAACCAAATATTTGTAAATAAATTACAGGATTAACGAACTGCAAATACAGACTGAAAGAAATGTAGACAACACACATACCATTACCGAAAATGTAATACATTCTGTAAGAAACGCTTTTGAAATTGTTGTTCTGAAAAAAAAAAAATCTGTGTAAGTATTAATACATTAAAATGCTTGTATACTCCATGTTACAAATAGAATAAGAATACCACAAGTGAACCTGTAGAACTCTGAGCAAAGTCAGCAGTGTCAAAATATATGTATTACCAAAAAATGACGGAAAACTGACGTTTAACATTTCGTCTACGATAAGGTCACTAGAAACGGAGAGCGACTCGTGCTGGACGAGGTAACGCTAAGGAATTCAGCCATATTCTTTCAAAATAATTGTCTCGGCGTTTGCCTAAACCACTTTGACGAAATCCTGAAAAAATTAGATCTGGATGACGGGACGGCGATTTGAACTACCATGTCCTGAATATGATTACAATGTGTTCCCAGCGCATGTATTTTCAAGAAAAAATATATTTCTCCGCCGGCAACATAAGAACTACTTCGACATAAAAAAAAAACAATAGAAAAAGGGTTCAGGAAAATATAAAAAATTTTTAAAGGCAAACAATGAACTGCTCAAAGATAGCCCTAAAAGTGTACATACACTCCTGGAAATTGAAATAACAACACCGTGAACTCATTGTCCCAGGAAGGGGAAACTTTATTGACACATTCCTGGGGTCAGATACATCACATGATCACACTGACAGAACCACAGGCACATAGACACAGGCAACAGAGCATGCACAATGTCGGCACTAGTACAGTGTATATCCACCTTTCGCAGCAATGCAGGCAGCAATTTTCCCATGGAGACGATCGTAGAGATGCTGGATGTAGTCCTGTGGAACGGCTTGCCATGCCATTTCCACCTGGCGCCTCAGTTGGACCAGCGTTCGTGCCGGACGTGCAAACCGCGTGAGACGACGCTTCATCCAGTCCCAAACATGCTCAATGGGGGACAGATCCGGAGATCTTGCTGGCTAGGGTAGTTGACTTACACCTCCTAGAGCACGTTGGGTGGCACGGGATACATGCGGACGTTCATTGTCCTGTTGGAACAGCAAGTTCCCTTGCCGGTCTAGGAATGGTAGAACGATGGGTTCGATGACGGTTTGGATGTACCGTGCACTATTCAGTGTCCCCTCGACGATCACCAGAGGTGTACGGCCAGTGTAGGAGATCGCTCCCCACACCATGATGCCGGGTATTGGCCCTGTGTGCCTCGGTCGTATGCAGTCCTGATTGTGGGGCTCACCTGCACGGCGCCAAACACGCATACGACCATCATTGGCACCAAGGCAGAAGCGACTCTCATCGCTGAAGACGACACGTCTCCATTCGTCCCTCCATTCACGCCTGTCGCGACACCACTGGAGGCGGGCTGCACGATGTTGGGGCGTGAGCGGAAGACGGCCTAACGGTGTGCGGGACCGTAGCCCAGCTTCATGGAGACGGTTGCGAATGGTCCTCGCCGATACCCCTGGAGCAACAGTGTCACTAATTTGCTGGGAAGTGGCGGTGCGGTCCCCTACGGCACTGCGTAGGATTCTACGGTCTTGGCGTGCATCCGTGCGTCGCTGCGGTCCGGTCCCAGGTCGACGGGCACGTGCACCTTCCGCCGACCACTGGCGACAACATCGATGTACTGTGGGGACCTCACGCCCAACGTGTTGAGCAATTCGGCGGTACGTCCACCCGGCCTCCCGCATGCCCACTATACGCCTTGGCTCAAAGTCCGTCAACTGCACATAAGGTTCACGTCCACGCTGTCGCGGCATGCTACCAGTGTTAAAGACTGCGATGGAGCTCCGTATGCCACGGCAAACTGGCTGACACTGACGGCGGCGGTGCACAAATGCTGCACAGCTAGCGCCATTCGACGGCCAACACCGCGGTTCCTGGTGTGTCCGCTGTGCCGTGCATGTGATCATTGCTTGTACAGCCCTCTCGCAGTGTCCGGAGCAAGTATGGTGGGTCTGACACACCGGTGTCAATGTGTTCTTTTTTCTATTTCCAGGAGTGTATTTTCAATTCGTTTTTACGTAAGTTGCGTATAATGTACATTTGAACAGTTTCCTATTCGATAGATGACTGTTTCTAATAAAAGCGGTTCGAAAACTGTTTAACATATTCCAAATCTTGTTTTTTATGAGTTTTAGACGATGAACGCACGTCAACTACTATCGCTGCTAGACATAGAAGTTGATTGACACTGCAAGAGAACCGTCAATGTTTGATAGTAACCCATTTTCCATAGCTAAATTTCCCTACACAATGGAGTGCGAAGTAATGGTTGGAATTAATTTGTAATGTGGCAGAGTCCATGAGAGCGACCGATAACAGGCGAAATTCGTTACAGCGATATAGCCCTACCGCTTGTGGGTGGAAGTCTTGAGCTCTGAAGTCGACGTAACTATACGAGGTGTCATACCAAGGTCAACATAACGGAGTAAGAATACACGTACAAATAATAGTACAGGAAATTGTTAATCAACGAAATCACACACTCCATTAACCAATGACGACTACTGCGTCATACCTACTGCACACAGTATCGTTTGGATAGCCAAAGTTGGCAGCGACGGAATCGAAATATTAGCATCTCGAATTCCAGGGCTTTCAAATTATTTCTTGCTAGGGAGAGTAGAAGCTAAGAAAATACGGGCGTACCGTACTGGGACAGAGGATACAAAGTGCACTGGCACAAAGATTATAAATTTAGATGACAGCAAGAAGCAGAAATTTTAAATCGCGTTTCATTTCGTTAATGTGCTGCGCAAGTGTTTTAAGACGTTTATGATTTAAAAGAGACATAACTTTCTTACAAAATTTAAATTACTTCGAGAATTATGTCTAATTAATTAGAAGTTCTTATAAAAATGTATTATTCCTATTATAGGCGTATGTGCATGGGAAAGACGTCATGGTGACATATTCGACCTGTTGAACATTGTGTATACGAGCGAATGCAGCCTTCTCCAATACTGCATGACTGGTTTACTAAACGAAATTATCGTGAACACAGTTGCCGTGTCGACGATGTCCGTATTAGTTACAGATATACTCCTGTAATTCAAATACGCGTGCGCAGAAAGGTTTATCGGTTTTCTGCCTGTGTTTTTTGGTGTCAGAGGTTCGCAGAACCCAGATATTAGTTGCTTACCTACTGGCTACTACCGTTACTCCATGCTGTTACTGTTTTTCACGGTTCTCGTGAAGTGTTAACTACCTGTGGAAAGACTCATTCATTTTGCTTGCCATTCGCCTCTTCTCCAACCGATGCTCAGAAACGCCATTGGCCACTGCAGGAGTCCCTCCCTTTCTGTATCATTGAGAACTGCGTCACGTCGCTATATGTCGTTTACTCAAAGTAGGTATGCGAAATATAATCACTTAATAATTTTAATAAACATTCAGTGACAACAGTAGGGCATAAATAGCCTACGGCAACTGGGACAATAAGGAGCCGGAGGAAAAATTACAATGGAAAGGAAACATAGAAAAGTGGAAAATTAGTCAAAGAGATAAGTCAAGCGAAGTCTGCCGCTCCTTTAGAATAAAGACACAAGACGGTTCAGAAAGTCCTTCAGAGATTAAGATGCGCTACCATTTACTTTCGTTACCTAGATCGAAGATCAATTTGCATGAGAGCTCTGATAATAATTACATTAATATAAATAACTGAAAACAGAACGCTTTGCAACAACACTCTTTTTACTGCTTTAAGTGCTTTAAGAGAACTAAAATAGGACACACACACACATACATGGATTCTTACCCCTCCCCCCTCCCCTCTCACGAAGAGACCATGGAACAGAGGGCCTCAGTATGCAGGACTAGCACTCTTGCAAGGTTTGCAGGAGAGCTTCTGTAAAGTTTGGAAAATAGGAGACGAGGTATTGGCAGAAGTAAAGCTGTGAGGACGAGGCGTGAGTCGTGCTTGGGTAGCTCAGATGGTAGAGCATTGACGGCGAAAGGCAAAGGTTCCGAATTCGTGTCTCAATCTGGCACACAGTTTTTATTTGCCAGGGAGTTTCATATCAGCGCACACTCCGCTGCAGATTGAATATCTCATTCCGGATATGCCTCCTTGTCCGATATACGTATTCGTATGAATGCGATTGTGATCACTCCCAAGCAGATGATGAAGACATAATAGTCTGTCACATAAGCAGCAACAAATGAACAGTTTCATAATCATTGACTTTCTGTGTACTCTGTAAAAACATGTGTTTTTAATGGCTCTGAACACGATGGGTCTTAAAATCTGAGGTCATCAGTCCCCTAGAACTTAGAACTACTTAAACCTAACTAACCTAAGGACATCACACACATCCATGCCCGAGGTAGGATTCGAACCTGCGACCGTAGCGGTCGCGCGGTTCCAGACTGAAGCTCCTAGAACCGCTCGGCCACACTGGCTGGCCATCTGTTTTTAACATTTTTATGTTGTGTCTGTGTGGAATCTCGCCTGCTCTCACTATTCATCACATTTACTTGCTACGGTAGCGTATTGTTACCAGACGACTTATATTCTATAACCAATGTATAGTATGACAACTTCCAGGACTACAGAAAGCGAACAAACATTTCAGTGACCTGACAGACAGTTCACAATGTTGTGAAAAAAGTAATTAAAGTAGGGAGTTACGAACACAGCTCGCCCGCATGGCACTCCAACACAATATCCACTTACCCACGATGTCGTTGCTATTTGAGGGTTCTCTTTAGTGCACTTCTACTTCTTGGACCATTCACTGTTTCTATTTTACTTTTTTTCTCAGTTCAGTGCACCTTCTTACTGTTTTCATGCTTGATCTGTGTTCAGTTTTTGATGCCCTGTCCACTGCACCATAGTATCACTAAATCTGAGGGTGGGGGTATGCGATGGGATGTTTCCCTTGTAAGAGAACCTGTAATTGTAGTAAAAGTGAGACTTGTTTTGCCAAGCTAAGAGTATTCAAAAATTCTTACCTTCTAAAGCAGGGGATATAATCTTGTCTTGCAGTTCTATCGATATTGCAAGGGGGCCGGGAATGGTCACAGGTTAGTTTCATTAGCGAGAAAGTGTAACAGAAATGCTAAACAATTTTAACTGGGCGAAGACTCTGACATCTCAGAAGAGCGTGAATGGAAAACTCCAAAAACATCTTTTCAGCGCTGAAACAACAAATATGTCTTCTTAATAATTAGATTCGTTTGCAATTTAATTGAAACATACCTTGGACATTATGAAGTATTTATGTGTTACGATGTTGGGACAAATGACTACTTCCATTATTGATAAGTCAGAGAAAACTTATTAAAATCATGTTTCGCTTCACCAAGATATTCAGAGTAAAATACTTTTAAACTTTGCTGTAATTATTTCACTTTTTGGCACAAATAAGAGGAGGGCCGACATGTGACTGTATAGTGTAATGTGTACATACCTGAAGGTGTGGTGAAAAGGCGAGGAGCTGACTGTAAGGAACCACGTGTGGGCGAACTCCTGTGGGGAATGTTGTGGTGGCAGGCGAGCTGGGGGGAGGGGGGGTGAGGGGGGAGGGGGGGGGGGGAGAGGCCCCACTCTAAGCAATTGCTAAGGGAGCCCCAGGGCTGTAGTTGAGCTCCTGTTTTGCATCGTATGAAAAGAGGCAACGCCACAACTCTGCGGACAAACCACACCTCCATTCAGCTAAATGTTAGGTTTCTCTATTGTTTGACGCATTGAAGAAGTACAGCCTCATGTGCCGCTGTGAGCAAAGGCCGCCTGAGATATACCGGACTCCAAATGCCCAGTGCATGCAGTTCCGTTCACAATATTCGTTCCTAAAATTAAAGGTTGATGTGGGCCTGCAATCAGCGACAGCAGCAATTCCTGTCGGGTATGAAACCGACAGTCGTTGATGAGGTGTGGCACACGTCTTCTGACCCTGTTGGTTAGGACCGATTTACATCCGCCGTCCTCACGACATATTATGTGTCAGAAGGTGGTGAGCATGCTTCATAGGCACGATGGACAGTGCACGTTGTTGCACCAACAAATTGGTCATGTCCAAGCACAATAGGCTGTATGCATAAAGTGAAGCAAACACTTTGGCTTTGATTTTCGAAGCTTCAGCTTAGAATTTATGAATAAAATGAGAAATAAGAGCTCTAGCCTGTAGGGACAAAATGCATAAAGAAGCTTTTTCTTCACGCTGAGTTCTGGCTTCAGCATTAGATAAAATGTATGAATAAAGAGAACCTCTGACTTCATTTTGGAAGCAACAGCTTCCACGAGGTCTATTAGAAAAGTATTCGAACTTTGGTCGGGAAAAAAATGGCTTATCTGAAGCGTTGGACACCTAATCACCCTCACTTGGGACTCCAGACACTTCTCTCTGCAGTGCCGCCATCGTTGGAAGCATGCCGAAGAATCCGTTTTAGGAACTGAGTTTATCTCGGCTATCGTTGCTGTCATAATGTCCTCTTGTCCGAAATTGCGTTCCATTCAATGGTCTCTTCAGTTTGGGGAACAGCCAGAAGTCGCAGGGGGCCATATCAGGAGAGTAAGAAGCCTGTTTAAGCACAGAAATATATTTTTTTTCAAAAAAAGTGCGAATCAAGTGCCAGGTATATGCCGGAGCACTGTTGTGATGGAGGTGCCAATGTCCTGTTGACAGCAAGTCCCGTCTCTTGCGACGGAGGACATCCCAAAAGTACTCTTTGGTGACTGACCCTGTGGTGTGTCCTCGTGGTGTACCACACCATGGTAGTCAAAGGAAGTCGTCAGTATCAATCTGACCTCGCTGTGCACTTGGCACGCCTTCCTTGGCCACGGTGACGAGGAATGTTCCCTCTCTGACGACTGGGATTTTGTTTCCAGGTCGTACCCGTACGCCCACGACTCGTCACCAGTGATGATGATGTTCTCGAAGTCGGTCACTGTTTATGACGTCTTGCACGTCCTGTGACATTTCAACACAAAGTTGCTTTCGCTCCGCCGTCTCCAGCTTCGGCACGAATTTCGCCGACACTCTCTTCATGGCCAAATCTTCAGTCACATAGAAATGTGCCGAAAAAGTACTGACCACCACCTCTTCCGCAATTTGTCTGATAGTCACACGAGGGATCCGCAAAACCACGGCGTTAACTTTGGCAATGACTTGGTCGTTTCGGCACTGATGATGGCCGACCGGAGCGTGGCACGTTCTCCACAGATGTGCAACCGTGTTTCAACCGGTTGTACCACTTCTTAATCTATGATGCCCATAACATCGTCACTGAAAACCGTATGAATCTTTCGAACAGTTTCCACCTGGCTGTCGCCCACTTTCTGGCAAAATTTGATGCAGTAGCGCTGCTCCAGTCGTTACGTCATTTCCCTTGCAATGGAAAACAGACGCGAGCATTACACACTACCTCATTCATCTGCTGCTTGCCAGCAACTGACGCTCAAGGCAACTACAAACAATCAGGTAAGCAATTCCCGAGGTCGCGCAGCTATTGACAAAAACGTATGACGTCAGCGGGAATACTGTTTGGGGCTCCTGCTCGTGAGCCTAGGGATACTGTCTCCGTGGTTCGCGAGAGTTTTAACAATGCACAATATTAAGCATTGCCTAAATCTAAAATTATTAAATAAACACTAATACATTATAATAATTGCCACCTTCAAAGACTTCACCTTACTATGTTCGTAAATACTCACTCTAGCTCAGAAAGATCACGAAGCATCCCAATGAAGATTTTTGTTCGCGGCAAGTTTTTTTATGTTTCCTGTTTTAGCTTGTACGTTCAAATGGCTTATTATAATAAGGATTATTGGCCTTACCTAGAGAGAAACCACTTTGTGGGGCATTTCGTAAAACTGGAGTTACTGTAGAAATTATATTTTGCATCATTACGACTCATTTAGGATCATGCTGCCCATAAAAACAGCAAAATATCACTTCATACTAGTTTACTTTATTGAACAGTCAACTGAAGGAGAAAGCGAGCCCACCTCTGGAGATTACGGAGACCCAGTCATTACCATCTGAATCAAGACGAAGTTCCTCTGAGACTGAACCCAAGGAATTGTCAATGTAAGATAGAATCTGGCCTTGTGTGAAAATTCGCAATTGACTCTAAACGATGAAAATGTGAAGTCGTCCATACGAATACTAAAAGGAATCCGCTAAATTCCGGCTACACTATAAATCATACATATCCGAAGGCTGTTAATCCAACTAAATATTTAGGCGTTACAGTTACGAATAACTTCAATTGCAACGATCACATAGTAGTGCTGTGGGGAAAACAAACCACAGACTGCCATTTGTTGGTAGAATACTTGGAAAATGCAAAGTTTCTTTAATTTTCCTGTGGGCAGTATCTGTCTCACCCTAGTGAGATAAGCCAATAGAAATGGTTACGCTAATATAAATGTGCATACTACATGCAATGTAAATGAACAGTTCACCAGCGTTGAGGGTAGCTGGCTCGGATTGCTAATTGGCAGTTGAACGTGCAGAAATTCACGCCGCCTGGCCAGTGCTAAGTGGATTGAAGAACACTCTTCTTTTGGGTGACAAATTCTATGGCTTAGACCCCGGTTGAAGACCCTACCGTAATCCAACAGAAGAGTCACTAAACATTCAACAAGCTTTTAAAAAGGAAAGAGGGTCGTGATACAGCGTTAATTTGGTCAGATGAAAAGGCAGTTTCCTATTTCACAGTATGCGTGCAGCCCAACCTTATCAAAAGTTCTAATAAATAATTACGGCTTGCTGCTTTGTGCTACATAATGTGTAAGTAGGCTGTTTAGGTTTTTTATATTGGTAACGCCACGTAGCGCTCTGAAAATCACTGGCTGTGCTGTGTGCAGTCTGTGGCTAGTTTGCATTGTTGTTGTTGTTGTTGTTGGGATGTTTAAGGGGGACTAAACAGCTAAGGTCATCAGTCCCCCATTCCAAAAGCAGGTGAAACAAAATTTACGGAACAAGTAAAACCCCAAGGGGGGAGGAGACGCCCCTCCCCCCAGTCACTGGAAGAACACCAATGTGGCAGCGAACACTAGAGACAAGAAGAGTACAGACGAACACCGGACAGAAAGAAACGGAAGAAAATAAGAGGGCCGGAGACTGGTTGACTGACCATGGGAACAAAAATTGGGAAAGAGTCAACCATCCGAATACACACATTAAAATCTGCGACCAATGAGACACTCGAGGACAAGACACACAGAAAAGGAAAGGGACAGGTCCCCCCTAAATGGAACCATAAAAAGGACTACCACGGATAAAATTGAAAACGTCGTCAGCCATGGAGGCATCGTCGCATAAAACGAAAGGCAACGTGCCCGGGAGATTAAAAGTCTGCCGGAGGGTGCGCAGGCGGGGACACTCCAACAATATGTGGGCGACTGTCAACCGGGACCCACACTGACACAGGGGGGGGATCCTCCTGACGCAAAAGATGTCCGTGCGTCAGGTAGGTATGACCGATGCGGAGCCGGCACAGGATGACAGAGTCCCTGCGAGAAGCCCGCAGGGAGGACTGCCACACATCGGTCGTCTCCTTAACAGCCCGCAGTTTATTCGGAGAAGTCAGGCTACGCCACTCGTCACGCCACATCTGAAGCACCTTACGGCGCAACGCCAGCTGCAAATCACGAGCCGGGAGGCCGATCTCCAAAGTGGGGGCGTCGACCGCCCCTTTGGCCAGCCTGTCGACACGTTCATTCCCCGGGATGCCAACGTGACCTGGCGTCCAAACAAAGACCACCGAACGACCAGAGCAGGTAATGGCAAAAACAGACTCCTGAATAAAGGATACCAGAGGAGAAGAGGTATAGCAGCGGTCGATATCCTGGAGGCTGCTCAGGGAGTCACTGCAGATGCCGATGGACGTACCTGAGCAGGAACGCATATGCTCAAGAGCGCGCAATATGGCCACCAGCTCTGCAGTAAAAATACTGCAGCCAGCCGGCAAGGAGCGCTGTTCAACATGGGCAGCGTGAGCAAAAGCGTAGGCAGGACGACCATCCACCAGGGAACCATCAGTGTAGACAGGCTCACAGCCTGAAAATGAGGCGACGAGCGCAAGAAAACGGTGACGGAGGGCCACATGCGGAACCGAGTCCTTGGGTTCCCGTGCCAAGTCCAGGCGGACGGACGGACGGGTCATACACCAGGGAGGCGTGGGTGCACAGGCCCGGAAGGGCGGCAGAAGAGGCAACGACCCCAGTTCCGACAGCAGGGACTGGACACGGACAGCAATGGAAAGCCCAGACCTAGGTCGCCGGTCGGGCAGAGGGAGGACCCTGGCAGGGAAAAGCAGGCGATGATTGGGATGGCCCGGTGAGCAATGCACGTGGACAGCATAGTCGGCGAGCAGTCGGTGGCGGCGAATCCGCAGCGGGGGAACCCCGGCCTCCACCAGCAGACTGTCCACGGGGCTCGTACGGAAAGCGCCAGTTGCAAGCCGAACCCCACAGTGGTGTATGGGGTCCAACAACGTCAACACTGAGGGCGATGCAGACCCATAGGCCAGGCTCCCATAATCAAGCCTGGACTGCACAAGGGCTCTGTACAATCGCAACAGCGTGCTGCGATCTGCACCCCAAGACGCATAGCTCAGGCAGCGGAGGGCGTTGAGGTGCCGCCAGCACTTTTGCTTCAGCTGAGTAATATGAGGAACCCATGTGAGCCGGGCATCAAAGACGAGTCCTAAGAAGCGGCTAGTGTCCACCACTTCAAGTAGGTGACCGTCGAGGTAAAGTTCCGGATGAGGGTGGACCGTCCGACGCCTGCAGAAGTGCATAACTCGAGTCTTGGCCGCAGAGAACTGAAATCCATGAGTCAGAGCCCATGATGCCGCCTTGCGAATGGCTGCTTGCAGCCTGCGTTCGGCGACTCCTGTAGTCGTTGAGCTGAATGAGATGCAGAAGTCGTCGGCATACAAAGAAGGAGACACCGACGACCCCACGGCTGCAGCCAGACCATTAATGGCCACTAGAAATAAGGAAACGCTCAACACCGAGCCCTGCGGGACCCCATTTTCCTGTATATAAGATGAACTAGAGGCGGCACCGACTTGCACCCGGAAAGAGCGGCGCAATAAAAAGTTTTGAAGAAAAGCTGGGAGCTGACCACGAAGACCCCACTCGCGCAACGTAGCAAGGATGTGATGCCTCCATGTTGTGTCATATGCCTTCCGCAGATCAAAAAAGACAGCAACGAGATGCTGACGGCGGGAAAAGGCCGTACGGATAGCAGATTCCAGCCGCACCAAATTGTCCGCAGCAGACCGGCCCTGACGGAAGCCACCCTGGGATGGAGCGAGGAGACCGCGCGACTCAAGGACCCAACACAAACGCCGCCCCACCATACGTTCGAGCAATTTGCACAAAACGTTGGTGAGGGTAATGGGACGATAGCTGTCCACCGCCAGAGGGTCCGCACCGGGCTTCAAGATGGGGACGATAACACCCTCTCGCCATTGCGACGGGTACACGCCCTCGCTCCAAATGCGGTTAAAGATGGTGAGGATGTGTCTCTGGCAGTCCCCGGAGAGATGCTTCAGCATCTGCGCGTGGATGCAGTCCGGTCCTGGCGCTGTATCAGGGCAATCGGCGAGGGCAGCGAGGAATTCCCTCTCGCTGAAAGGAGCATTGTATTTTTCAGAACGACGTGTGTGGAACGATAACGGAGCCCGCTCGGCGCGCTCCTTTAGAGAGCGAAATGCAGGAGGGTAAGTTGCAGTCGCAGAGCTCGTAGCAAAGTGCGTGGCAAGGTGGTCAGTAATGGTGGCGGCGTCCGTGCAGACAGCGCCGTCCAGGGAGATTCCAGGGACACCCATAGGGGTCTGGTATCCATAAATCCGCCGGATGCGGGACCACACGAGCGACGGGGAGACGCGGGAGCCCAAGGATGAAATGTACCTCTCCCAGCATTCCTGCTTACGCCGTGCAATAAGACGACGGGCCAAGGCACGGAGCTTCTTAAAGGCGATGAGGGTCTCCAGAGACGGGTGCCGCTTATGACGCTGGAGAGCCCGCCTAGTTTGCATTGTTGTCTGCCATTGTAGTGTTGGGAAGCTGCAAGTTAACAGCGCGTAGCGTTGCACAGTTTGAGGTGAGCCGCCAGCAGTGATGGACGTGGGGAGAGAGATGGCGGAGTTTTGTAATTTGTAAGACTGGATGTCATGAACTCCTATACATATTATGACTATTAAGGTAAATACATTGTTTGTTCTCTATCAAAATCTTTCATTTGCTAACTATGCCTGTCTATAGTTAGTGCCTTCAGTAGTTTG
The DNA here is from genome assembly GCF_023897955.1 of Schistocerca gregaria. Taxonomy (NCBI): domain Eukaryota; kingdom Metazoa; phylum Arthropoda; class Insecta; order Orthoptera; family Acrididae; genus Schistocerca; species Schistocerca gregaria. The sequence continues at coordinate 132,856,091 of NC_064923.1, read as the reverse complement.
AATCTTTTATTTAGCTGGCAGTAGTGGCGCTCGCTGTATTGCAGTAGTTCGAGTAACCAAGATTTTTGTGAGGTAAGTGATATGTGAAACGTATAGGTTAATGTTAGTCAGGGCCATTTTTTTGTAGAGATTTTTGAAAGTCTGATTCCATTGCGCTAAAAATATTGTGTGTCAGTTTAAGCACAATCTTGCACAATTTTTCTAAGGGGACGTTTCAGATGTTGCTAAACGTGTGCATAATGAGAGTTTTGAAGATACTGTGCAGGATTCCCATGGTGATCTTTCATCTCAATCGGTGGAGGGCATCTCTAATAGATTTCACATGTGCTCACTTACAACAAATTAAAGGAAAGAAAGTTTTGCAGTCAAAGAATCATCGAAATCATATGCCTGCAGTTACTCAATAAAGGTTGCTGGCAATGCAGACGAAGCAGATCGCTAGAGCCTTCTGCCTTTGTGTTAGAAGTAAAAGGTAAAGGTTAATCATACAGTCTAAAGCAAAAGCTTCACTTCTTTCTTCTGCTTACAAGTAAATCCTCTGACTTCTGCCTTTATCTTTCAGGTGTCTGCTTCATTTCTATCCGTTTCATTCATACAGGCCAATAGCTCCTCTCTATCATTGTGTCACGTCTCTACGTCGAGCCATTCTGTAAGGTGGACATGTCATTTTGATTTTTATAGGTTATCGATGTGCACGTCAGGGAGAGAGCAAGTTATGCTACTGTCACACGATATTTGGTCTCGTTGTGGCACAGTCTTGGCTCTGAGCAGTGTTACACATCCCTAATTGAAATGTGGTAAGTGACGGACCTATTCAGTAGTGCTGTGTTATCTTGTGATTGTGTACCTGTTACATGAAGGAAGATTTATTGTAAAGGACAGCATAGCACTGCACATCTATGTTTTTTTTAAATATTTATTGTCAGCTAGTTAGCTTGCTCAGAGCTGAAAGAAAGACCACCTCTCTTCACTGTGTTATGCATTAAGATATCAACTGATCAAAGCGATTTTTTATGGAAATTCGCTTTTAACACTGTACCCTTTTCGAATCATTGTTAAGCCTTGTATTGTTCAGATCGATGTAATGTGTGAAGATCACGCGAATTTTTATTCTGTGTTTTTGACTATATACTTCATTCTAAGATCGTTGTGTACGAATATAATTCCATAGGAATAATTAATCTCCCCATTCCACTGTTTAAATGAGTTAAAGCATTACACCATGTGGTATGCAACAGTTTGAATTTTATTTAAAGATAGAAATCTACCTTAATCGCTGCCTGCTCTCTGTTGTGCTTTCGGGAAATGTACAACAATGTTGTCAAGACCCGAAGTAAGTGGAAATTTCGATTAGGGCCTGATAGTTATTTTACGTAAGTTGCGGATTTAATACAATGGTAAGTTGTATTCACACCATTTACAGTTCAATTCCAATTAGGTTCTGTTTATACACAGGTTAGCAAACGAGTTTAAGTTGGACAACAGTGTTGGTGTATTTCCAGAATGAAATTTTCACTCTTTAGCGGAGTTTGCGCTGATATGAAACTTCCTGGCAAATTAAAACTGTGTGCCAGACCAAAACTCGAAAGCGGGACCTTTGCCTTTCTCAGGCAAGTCCTCTACCATCTGAGCTACCCAAGCTCGACTCACGACCCCTCCTCAAAGTTTCAATTCCACCAGTACCTATTCTACTTTCCGAACTTCACAGAAGCTCTCCTGAGAAACTTGCAGAACTCCCACTTCTGGAAGAAAGGATATTGCGGAGACATGGCTTAGCCGCATCCTGGGGGATGTTTCCAGAATGAAGTTTTCAGTCTGCAGCGGAGTTTGCGCTCATATCAAACTTCCTGACAGATTAAAACTGAGTGTACACAGTTTTAATCTGTAAGGAAGTTTCATAACAGTGTGGGCATGTAGTTTTGATAGTATGCAGATTTTTTTGTAGAGTGGGAGGTAAAGTTGGGCTAAATTTCATACACAGACATATAGTGGGGGAGGTTATAGTTCTACTGCGCTGGGTCTAAACAATCGACTGGCACATAGGCAACATTCTCATGACTTCGCCATGGGTGGAGGAGTGATTTGCAGAGCTGGATGGGAGCGATTGTAAGACCATAGTAAATTTCGAAGAGGTGCTTGATTCGACAGACATATCGAGACTGCTGCGAGTTCATGCCAAGCAGCTCTGTTGGTCATGGAAAGAAATACAGTGATGAGCTGTTAGTGTTTTGGAAATTAACTATGGACGAAAAAATTTCTATTTAGGTGGTCAAAGTGCATCACGTTTTGTTTGCGAAGTGTGACTTTAATAACCAAGACTTTGATACGAGAACTGATGGATATCAGCTTCAGATTCCCAGGCGAGACCTGTGAGACCTCACCCAAAGATCCAGCTAGTCCCTGACCAGCACACATTTTTTATCTGCCAGAAAGTTTCTTTATAGATATTAATTGTCGGTGTCTTGCTAATTACGACTTTTTTTCGAGGGTACATTCCGCCAGCGCATGAGCCCGAATTAAATATTTAGTTTTTTTCCCATCTTCAGTACGGAAACTTAGAGCACGATCCTACATTTCATGAGGTTAACGCTCCAGGGAGTATGCAGAATCAGGCAATTCAGAAGAACGTTTAATGATATTCGAATTTTTTTCTCTTGATAATTATGTCCACAATTTCGGTGGTACATTTTCCTTAATTTTTAAAACATGTGAATTTTTTATTCCGTTCTATTTATTTTTCGTGTCATAACGAGTTCTGTTACCTGGTACATTGCACTGGAGAGTATTAACTGTCGATCGTCGCCGTTTACCAATAACACTGCACATTCTCTTGTAATCATGAATGATAGTTATTACCGTCTCTCACTTACGTAGTCAGATAAAATTATCATGTCTCGTAAAGGTAGCTACAGTGAAAACTTCAATGCGCTATGCACATTAATGCTGGAAATAGTAATAATATCTTTGTTCCACCGTATCGTTGATCACTCGTTGGCTATACGAATGTTTGCGTCTACAGAATTTCGGCTCTCTGCTACGAATTCAGTGGTGCAGGCTGCACACACAAAGGAAAGTAGAAAACGCCCATGAATTTCAATGAACGGAAATTGAGTGCGATTGTTTGGAACAGATGTATAGAAGATTGCTACTGCGTTAGATTTATCGGGGGAAACAGTGTCCAATGAAACGACGGAAAAAAACGATTCCAAACAACGTTTCGTCAGCGGTACAAAACAAAATGCAAAACAGTCAAATCTCGACGGTCGAGTTCGCAGAAAATAGTAGATGAGTGTCGTCGAGACCCATAAAACTCAGCGACGTGTGGAAAATCAGACGTCAATGTCTTAAACAAGATGCTCCTGAAACTAAGCAAACTGACCACTCATACCATTATGACAGTATTTGTACCTCTCAGCCTTCTATTTAAGCCAAGAGCTAGTTGGCACGATGGAAGTAACAAGGAAGTTACTTCCTGGCAGATTAAAACTGTGTGCCCGACCGAGACTCGAACTCGGGACCTTTGCCTTTCTGGCAGAAGTAAAGCTGTGAGTACCGAGCGTGAGTCGTGCTTCGGTAGCTCAGATGGTAGAGCACTTGCCCGCGAAAGGCAAAGGTCCCGAGTTCGAGTCTCGGTCGGGCACACAGTTTTAATCTGCCAGGAAGTTTCGTATCAGCGCACACTCCGCTGCAGAGTGAAAATCTCATTCTGGGAACAAGGAAGTTATTTCCTGGTGTCTTAAGGGGACCACACCGTGGTTCAGGGCAAAAAATCGATTTTCGGTTTTCATCATATTTCGAAAGAGTAAGATTTTATTTTACTGATTTTTTTTTCGATCTCTTAAAGAGCATTGTCCTACCACGTGACTTTACATGCCACGCCCACTTCTCTGTCACCACTTTTCTGCATGTATTTTAGATCTTTATATCCTCTGCATTGCACATTTTGCTCCCGAGTGTGTTGGCTATTCTTCGAATGCAACGTCGGTATTCTTTTGTTTCTGCTGTTTGCAAAAAGACGCTTTCAAACACGCTGTAAGTTTTTTTCAAGTCTGATTGCGAGTAGTTGTTATAAAAAAACTTCCAGGTATACTATGGGCACGCAATTCGGAGAAATAAAGAAAATCTGGAGCCAATGAAGAGAGATGTTTGGGCCATATTCTTCCATAAATCCTCCACTGATTATAAGCCATGTCATGGATTGTGTCCATCAGTAGAAAATTTGTGGTGCAAATACAACAGGGCTGAGGCAACTGGAGAATCTTATTCTTACCAGCATTCTCTTCCTGCTGCTGTTATTACAGCAATTAAACCTATTTTCAGAGACTTGGCTCATCCTTACCTTCTAAGGAAATGTCTGCATGGGCAGGCACAGAACCCAAATGAATGTTTCAACAGCATAATTTGGATCCGCCTTCCTAAAACTGTATTTGTAGGCATGCATACAATGAAACTAGGAGTTCATGATGCTGTTATTACATTCAAATGTGGTAATATTGTTGGGTACTGTAAAACCTGGGAATTAATCCTGGTGAAAATATGATCACTGGGCTGCAACATTGCGATAAAATGAGGATATCCGATGCAGACAGGTCTGAATCTAATATGGCCAAGAAAGCAAGACAAACATCCAGGAAGGTGAAAAAGAAGCTGGCCAAAGAGGCCAAAGAAGGGCAATCATATGCAGCAGGACAATTGTAATTAACTGTAAGTAACAAATTTCAAAAGTTTTTCTTTAATGTCAATTTCCCGCAAACTAAAATTTTCAGTACATATACCCCATTATATCAGAAACTATCATAGATAAATGAATGAAATTTTCAGAGACTCTGCATAACATAACATTCATTAATATTCCCCCAGTAGGAAGTTTACAAAAAAATATTTTCTGCAGAAAAAACTAATTTTTTTGTTAATAAATTTAAAAAAATATTTCTTAAAAACTATAAAATGGATAAAGTAGATTTTAGTACAGTTGACTATTAGCATCATGTAACATAAAGTAAAAATATTAAGTTCCTGCATCAAATAGGTTTTTCTCAGAAATGGGTCAAATACTTGCCTAAGTTAACATGGGTTAGATAGGCAGGGTGTGATCTCCTTGACGCATGCCCTGTCGTGCTGCCCCTTCTTCTAGTCATTTTTTTCCAAATACTAGTAATTTGTAGCAATGCGGCTGTGATCTCACAAGGCTGTAAAGCTGAGGGACACGATTGACACGACACAATACGCCCCACAGATTCAGCAGCCTGATCTACGGCGATACCCACCAAGTTCCTCAGCAAAACAAAGGCTGTGAAAACAATGACTACGTTACATGTTTTCCTAGACAGCTTCATATTTACTTTGAAATAGTGTAAGTTCATTTTACTTATCGGGGTTATTAATTCAACATTGGTTTTCGTGATCTACGGATGTTGTAATTACGCAGCATATATTAGTTGAAGTCTATGTCACTGGAATCGTCCGAACTTAACACTATAACTAAATATTTAAAAACATTGGCCTGGTATACAGGTTGCTCTCATCAGCTTCTTAGTTTCACGTTCAGGTATTTCAGAATTATATGACTTCGTTATTAAGTGCAGTTCGTGGACTACCTTTTGTAAATTGTCTTCTGGTTGTATTATAATCATTCAGTCAACTCCAAAGATTATGTTTCTCTTTGGTAGCTATTTGTTGTATCTAACAGCCAAGTATTTTTTCTAGTCTTGTATATATCATCTATAAAAAAGTAACACGACGCAGTTGGTAAAGGACACCCTCTCATTACAGTTATATACATACTTTTTAGCCTGTTTACCTGCATTTCAGTGTCTGGATTGCAATAGAGGCTTCTAATCATATTTAGCTGATGGGTTGGCACTCTTTTCACTTCCTCAATATCTGGTAATTTATGCCTAACTGCTATGCCATAAGTATAATCCTTACAGTCAGTAAAGCAGGGTTGGTCATTTAATTGTCTGATTTAACATTCAGTCATCCTGTTAACATTTTGACATAGATTTTATACCCCAAGCTAAGTAAGCTGATATCTCGATAATTCTAACATTTATTTATATTTACTTTTTTTAATACTGACATAACGTCATTTTCCAAACATCAGGTATGCAGGGTGGTCCATTGATAGCGACCAGGCCAAATATCTTACGAAATAAGCATCAAACGAAAAAACTACTAAGAATGAAACTCGTCTAGCTTGAAGGGGGAAAACCAGATGGCGCTATGGTTGGCCCGCTAGATGGCACTGAATATGTCAGACGGATATCAACTGCGTTTTTTTAAAAATAGGAACCCCCATTTTTAAAACACATATTCGTGTAGTGCGTAAAGAAATATGAATGTTTTAGTTGGATCACTTTTTTCGCTTTGTGATTCGCTGTAATAGTCACAAACGTGTAAGTACGTGGTATCACGTAACATTCCGCCAGTGTGGACGTTATTTGCTTCGTGATACATTACCCATGTTAACATGGACCGTTTACCAATTGCGGAAAAGCTCGATAGCGTGTTGATGTATGGCTATTGTGATGAATGCCCAACGGGCGTGTGCTATGTATGCTGCTCGGTATCGTGGACGACATCATCCAAGTGTCCGGACCGTTCACCGTATAGTTACGTTATTTAAGGAAACAGGAAGTGTCCAACCACATGTAAAACGTCAACCACGACCAGCAACAAATGATGATGCCCAAGTAGGTGTTTTAGCTGCTGTCGCGGCTAATCCGCACATCAGTAGCAGACAAATTGCGCGAGAATCGGGAATCTCAAAAACGTCGGTGTTGAGAATGCTACATCAATATCGGTTGCACCCGTTCCATATTTCTATGCAGCATGAATTGCATGGCGACGACTCAACGTCGTGTACAGTTCTGCCACTGGGCACAAGAGAAATTACGGGACGATGACAGAATTTTTGCACGCGTTTTATTTTGAGACGAAGCGTCATTCAGCAACAGCGGAAACGTAAACAGGCATAATATGCGCTATTGGGCAACGGAAAATTCACGATGGCTGCGACAAGTGGAACATTGGCGACCTTGACGGGTTAACGTATGGTGAGGCATTATGGGAGGAAGGATAATTGGCCCCCATTTTATCGATGGCAATGTAAATGGTGTAATGTATGCTGCTTTCCTAAGTAATGTTCTACCGATGTTACTACAAGATGTTACAGTGCATGAGATAATGGCGATGTACTTCCAACATGATGGATGTCCGGCACATAGCTCGCGTGCGGTTGAAGCGGTATTGAATAGCATATTTCATGACAGGTAGATTGGTCGTCGAAGTACCATACCATCACCCGCACGTTCACCGGTTCTGATGTCCCCGGATTTATTTCTGTGGGGAAAGTTGAAGGATATTTGCTATCGTGATCCACCAAAAACGCCTGACAACATGCGTCAGCGTACTGTCAATGCATATGCGAACATTACGGAAGGCGAACTACTCGCTGTTGAGAGGAATGTCGTTATACATATTGCCAGTTGCATTGAGATTGACGGACATCATTTTGAGCATTTATTGCATTAATGTGGTATTTACAGGCAATCACGCTGTAACAGCATGTGTTCTCAGAAATGACAAGTCCACAAAGGTATATGTATCACATTGGAACAAGCGAAATAAAATGTTCAAACGTACCTACGTTCTGTATTTTTAATTTAAGAAACCTACCTGTTACCAACTGTTCGTGTAAAATTGTGAGTCATATGTTTGCGACTATTACAGCGCCACCTGTCACAAAGCGAAAAAAGAGGTCCAACTAAAACATTCATATTATTTACGTACTACGCGAATATGTAATAAAAATGGGGGTTCCTATTTAAAGAAACGTAGATGATATCCGTTTGACCTATGGCAGCGCGATCTAGCGGGCCAACCACAGCGCCATCTGGTTTCCCCCTTCAAGCTAGACAAGTTTCGTTCTTTGTAGTTTTTTGCTTGACGCCTATTTCGTGAGATATTTGGCCCGGTCACGATCAATGGACAACCCTGTATACAGGGTGAATAACCTAAAACTTGCACCACATATTTCGGTAACGGAAAGGGCTATTGACGTGCGATTTCCACAGAATGAAATGGTAGTCAGTGGACGTTATTGTTAGCCAATAAAGTGATTGTAATAATACTTCGAAAGTGTATCTTTTGTGCAAACATACACTTTTTTTTTAAACGGAATAGTGCATACTGCTGCAGTTGATCCGCACATTAGCTACTGCGCACGAGGAAATGGCATGAGTCAGACAAGTATCCTACGTGTTCCCATCAACACAGGTTCCATCCCTATCACATCTCTGTCCTTCAAGAGCTCGAGGGAAACGATTATGAGAATCGTGTTAAGTTCTGTACGTGGTCATTAAAACAGGACACTCCAGATGTATCATCTATCTAGTTTAGTGATGAAGTCAAATTTACCAACGATGCCGAGATAAACCGCCCAAACATGCACTACTGGTATGTTGTCAATCCTCATTAGCTTAATCAGGAGGAACACCAGAGTTCATGAAGTGTAAACGTGTCGTGTGGGATAGTGTATCACCAGCTCATAAGTCTGTGTTTCGTAAATAGAACACTGTCGCGCAGAGTCCTAAAAGATCATCTCCGACAGATATTAGAAAACATTTCTCTGCAGGCTCAGTGTAATCAGTGGTACCAACATAATGACTGCCCAGCCCATAGCGCACAAAGTACTACAGCATGTTTTCGCGAATTGTTTCCAAATCGCTGGATTTGACGCCAGTACTTTTTTCTGTCAGGCAAGCTGACACTGTCTACAACTACTCCCGATGATATATAACGACGTATTACTGCAGCCCGCTCGGGCATCTCCGCTGAAATGTTATCACGTATCCAGCAGTCGTTCCATACCAGACTGGAAAGCCGTGCGGGATAGCTGGGCGGTCTTTGGCGCCTCGCCACGGTTCGAGCACTCCCTCGAGCATTGATGTGTGTTGTCCTTAGCGTTAGTTTAAGTTAGATTAACTAGCGTGTAAGCCTAGGGACCGATGACCTCAGTGGTTTGGCCCAACATAAACTTACCACAAATTTCGAACTTTTTCCAGACTGGAAGCGTGTATTGCCCCTGCCGGTAGTTATCTTGAACACAACCGGTGTTGTTCACTTGTCTCGTTAATGGTGAAATGTACAAAACCAATATACACATTGGTGTCGTTCTTTAGTGTTGCTTCCACAGGTGTTTTACAACAGTTGGTCTGGGAACTTTGCAAACGACTCGCACTAGACTCTTACAGCAAACACCACTGACATTCTAATCTACCTTACTTTTAGTTAGTTAATGTCAATAGGCATTTTCCATTTAAAAATGCTTGTTTTTTCAAAAAATACACTCCCTAAACATTATTACAATATGTTTATTGGCTTACAGTACGAGCCCCTGAGTACCAATACGTTCTGTGAAAATTGCGCAGCGATAGCAATCCCCATTTCGACAGTATTTGCGGCGCAAGATTTAGGTGATTCACCCTGTATACAGTTGCCGAACAAATACTTAAATCACTAAATGCGTAACAAACTACATTTAGTTGGAAAATTAGAAGTAATGAGGAGAGCTGCGAAAATGTACAAAATATATCGGAAATAAAGGGACACACTGCCAAATGAATGTGAAGTAGCTAACGAAACTTAATATTCTGGAAGAAATGAACAACAGGACGGATTACCAAAATAAGAGAACTAGAAAGAAACAACATCAAAGAATCGTTAACGACGAAATGAAGCCTTTTTTTAGGAATAAACCACTAAATTTAGAAGGTTTTCGAGGTAGAAAATGTAAGAAATCTAAGTACTTTTGTTAGTATGGACTGGTGATGTGCGTCTTTAGCTGACAACCGCGGCACCCACTAGGTTCGTTATACTGAGGGCGCGGCTCCATTCGGGAGGAGGGAATTTCTGACTCCGCTGCGTGAGGCAGATTCAATTTAGCCCGTGGCCCCGCAGCTAACTCGGAGTCTCATCACGATTAGCGCCGGGAAGAGGCGCTCCTGCGTGAGATTAGCCGAACTTCAGCTATGCGTAATAAAAGTTGATTACGGCCATCCGCCGCCGGGGATTCACTTATATGCTTCATTTGCCCTGGGCGCGCGACTTGGCGCAAACACTCTCAACAGCCGTTTGCGAACTTGACAACGAGCCGCAGGGGGTCGCGCTCCACTGTATATGCTACAAGGTACGGCCGTGTGGCTGCTGCACGCTAATCCATCTCTGGTGGTGCACGTACTTTAAACTTAAGCGGCGGCGTACCTTGCAAATTTCTCTTGGCACACACACAATTATCAAGTACAGTTATTTAAGTGGATTTAGTGGGGAACTCTGTTAGCAGAGATCTAGAAACACTACGATGACTTCTCTCCCCTCCCTCAGCCACCCCCACGCCGACACTCGTTTATGCATTCTCTGCTTTTCTTACCAACTACGAGGTGCATTCGAGTTCTAAGGCCTCCGATTTTTTTTTCTCCGGACTGGAAAGAGATAGAAACATGCGCATTGTTTTAAAATGAGGCCGCGTTCATTGTCAATACGTCCCACAGATGGCAGCACCGTACGGCAGATGGAATTTTACCGCCAGCGGCGAGAATGAGGACTGTTTTAAATACTTAAAATGGCGACGTTTCCCTTGCTTGAACAGCGTGCAATCATTCGTTTTCTGAATTTGCGTGGTGTGAAACCAATTGAAATTCATCGACAGTTGAAGGAGACATGTCGTGATGGAGTTATGGATGTGTCGAAAGTGCGTTCGTGGGTGCGGCAGTTTAATGAAGGCAGAACATCGTGTGACAAACCGAAACAATCTCGGCCTCGCACAAGCCGGTCTGACGACATGATCGAGAAAGTGGAGGGAATTGTTTTGGGGGATCGCCGAATGATTGTTGAACAGATCGCCTCCAGAGTTGGTATTCCTGTAGGTTCTGTGCACACAATCCTGCATGACGACCTGAAAATGCGAAAAGTGTCATCCAGGTGGGTGCCACGAATGCTGACGGTCGACCACATGGCTGCCCGTGTGGCATGTTGCCAAGCAATGTTGACGCGCAACGACAGCATGAATGGGACTTTCTTTTAGTCGGTTGTGACAATGGATGAGACGTGGATGCCATTTTTCAATCCAGAAACAAAGCGCCAGTCAGCTCAATGGAAGCACACAGATTCACCGCCACCAAAAAAAATTCGGGTAACCGCCAGTGCTGAAAAAATGATGGCGTCCATGTCCTGGGACAGCGAGGGCGTAATCCTTACCCATCGCGTTCCAAAGGGCACTACAGTAACAGGCACATCTTACGAAAATGTTTTGAAGAACAAATTCCTTCCTGCACTGCAACAAAAACGTCCGGGAAGGGCTGCGCGTGTGCTGTTACACCAAGACAAGACTTTTGAAACGTCCCCTTAGAAAAATTGTACAAGACTGTACTTAAAATGACACACAATATTTTTTTAGCGCAACGCAATCTGACTTTCAGTAATCACTACAAGAGAATGGCCCTGACTAAATTAACCTATACGTTTCACAAATCACTTAACCTTACAAAAATCTTCGTTACTCGAACTACTGCAGTACAGCGAGCGCCACTACTGCCAGCTAAATAAAAGATTCTAACTACTGAAGGCACTAACTACTGATAGGCATAGTTAGCAAGTGAAAGATTTTGATGGAGAACAAACAATGTATTTACCTCAATAGTGTTCAAAAGTCATAATGTATATAGCAGTTCATGACATCCCGTCTTACAAATTTCAAAACTCCGCCATATCTCTCCCCACATCCACCACTGCTGGCGGCTCACCTCCAACTGCGCAACGCTACGCCCTGTTAACAGCCAACAGCCCAACACTACAGTGGCAGACAACAATGCAAACTAGCCACAGACCGCCCACAGCACAGCCAGTGATTTTTAGACAGAGCGCTACGTGGCGTTACCAATAAGAAAACCTAAATAACCTACTTACACTTTGAAGTGATTCCTCATGCTCCCTACTCACCTGACTTGGCTCCTAGTGACTTTTGGCTTTTTCCAACAATGAAAGACACTCTCCGTGGCCGCACATTCACCAGCCGTGCTGCTATAGCCTCAGCGATTTTCCAGTGGTCAAAACAGTCTCCTAAATAAGTCTTCGCCACTGCCATGGAATCATGGCGTCAGCGTTGTGAAAAATGTGTGCGTCTGTAGGGCGATTACGTCGAGAAGTAACGCCAGTTTCATCGATTTCGGGTGAGTAGGTGATTAGAAAAAAAAATCGGAGGCCTTAGAACTTGAAAGCACCTCGTATTAACTATCAGTGGTGCCTCATTTACCCGTTTGAAGTTAGACTGGTTCTTTTTTCCCCAAGTAGGATTGATGGTGTCTACCATCTCGTACTGAGAGATAAGACACACCAGGACTGAGTCCACAGAATGGATTAGCGACGAGGGTCAGTGCGTAAGACCAGCGTAAACATGCTTTTGACGCAATTTCACGTTGACATCCACATAAATACATCGCAAGTCACCGTACGGTGTGTGGCGGAGGGTTCCCTGTACCACTAATAATTTCCTTTCCTGTTCCACTCGCAAGGAGAGCGAGGGAAAAGCGAATGTCTATATGCCTACGTTGTTTGTTGTTGTGGTCTTCAGTCCTGAGACTGGTTTGATGCAGCTCTCCATGCTACTCTATCCTGTGCAAGGTTCATCATCTCCCAGTACCTACTGCAACCTACATCTTTCTGAATCTGCTTAGTGTCTTCATCTCTTGGTCTCCCTCTACGATTTTTACCCTCCACTCTGCCCTCCAATACGAAATTGGTTATCCCTTGATGCCTCAGAACATGTCCTACGAACCGATCCCTTCTTCTGGTCAAGTTGTGCCACAAACTTCTCTTCTCCCCAATCCTATTCAATACCTCCACATTAGTTATATGATCTACCCACCTAATCTTCAACATTCTTCTGTAGCACCACATTTCGAAAGCTTCTATTCTCTTCTTGTCTAAGCTATTTATCGTCCACGTTTCACCTCCATACATGGCTACACTCTATACAAATTCATTCAGAAACGACTTCCTGAGATTTAAATCTATACTCGATGTTAACAAATTTTTCTTCTTCAGAAACGCTTTCCTTGCCATTGCCAGTCTACATTTTATATCCTCTCTACTTCGACCATCATCAGTTATTTTGCTCCCCAAATAGCAAAACTCATTTACTACTTTAAGTGTCTCATTTCCTAATTAATTCCCTCAGCATCACCCGACTTAATTCGACTACATTCCATTATCCTCGTTTTGCTTTTGTTGATGTTCATCTTATATCCACCTTTCAAGACACTGTCCATTCCGTTCAACTGCTCTTCCAAGTCCTTTGCTGTCTCTGACAGAATTAGAATGTTATCGGCGAACCTCAAAGTTTTTATTTCTTCTTCATGGATTTTAATACCTACTCCGAACTTTTCTTTTGTTTCCTTCACTGCTTGCTCAATATACAGATTGAATAACATCGGGGAGAGGCTACAACCCTGTCTCATTCCCTTCCCAACCACTGCTTCCCTTTCATACCCCTCGACTCGTATAACTACCATCTGGTTTCTGTACGAATTGTAAATAGCCTTTCGCTCCCTGTATTTTACCCCTGCCACCTCTAGAATTTGAAATAGAGTATTCCAGTCAACATTGTCAAAAGCTTTCTCTAAGTCTACAAATGCTAGAAACGTAGGTTTGCCTTTTCTTAATCTTTCTTCTAAGATAAGTCGTAAGGTCAGTATTGCCTCACGTGTTCCAACATTTCGACGGAATCCAAACTGATCCTCCCCGAGGTCTGCATCTACCAGTTTTTCCATTCGTCTGTAAAGAATTCGCGTTAGTATTTTGCAGCTGCGACTTATTAAACTGATAGTTCGGTAATTTTCACATCTGTCAACACCTGCTTTCTTTGGGATTGGAATTATTATATTCTTCTTGACGTCTGAGGGTATTTCGCCTGTCTCATACATCTTGCTCACCAGATGGTAGAGTTTTGTCATGACTGGCTCTCCCAAGGCCGTCAGTAGTTCCAATGGAATGTGGTCTACTCCGAGGGCCTTGTTTCGCCTCAGGTCTTTCAGGGCTCTGTCATACTCTTCACGCAGTATCGTATCTCCCATTTCATCTTCATCTACATTCTCTTCCATTTCCATAATATTGTCCTCAGAGTTACTGCTCGCTATATCCTGAGCAGGCCCAGGCTCCAAAGACAAACTTCTCCCAGAGGGAATCGATAGTGCCTAAGTCAAAGATATCCCTGGCGCCAGTCCCGGCACGGCTCATAACTAATCAAACTTGCTCAAATGAAATAGAATAGTGTCGCCAACCCAATTCCGCATAGAAATGTGTAACATTTCATTTAAAGAAAAAGTAAACACTTTCAGTGGATAAACACAGCCTATACTTCTTTCCTACGAAAGTGCCATGAACCCAGTCACAAGCAAAAAAGTGGTAAAGAGGATACTAACAATCATTGTAAAACACGCATGTCCTCAAACATAAAAGATACTGTTACACTTATCAATTTTAAATACTTTGTCAAACCTGAGTAACTTCAACACAACAAATGTGAGCGAATACTAAACTGGAATTTGGGCATGGGTCTAGTCTTATTTTGTGAGATATTGTCCAGAAAGCACAAATTGAATTAAATTTCACTTGCATAAATATTCACACTTTTCCTTAAAAACAAAGAAGTAACTGTATTCATGGATAAGACGCCGGCTAAAGCCGCTGAGCAGAACAAGTATTTAGGATTGTGCAAAGGGCCAAATAATGTGTCAGTTTCACTTCAAATTTGTAATTTAATACAATCTTTAAACCAAAACGGCCCACATCCGAACCTTTACGAGTTTCAAAATGCAATTATTTCACGGCTGACGGCCTCCAAACAAGAAATCTGAAAAAGGAACAGTTAAAACTGCAATATATATATCACAGCTAGGTGGAAAGCCTCAAGGCAAAAGTGGATAGAACCAACATATACAAGGTGCAATACAAAGACTGAAGGCTACAATTAAATTTCAAAATTTTAAAATATATTACCATAATCTTTAAGCGACTGAACGCCCACAGTTGATAGTCCTAAAATTCAAAAAATACCTTAACCTTTAAGTTTTCAATGACCGAACGCACACTAAATGAAAAAGCAATGCAACGACAATAACTAAATTTAAGAATAAGGTTTTAAGCGGCTGAAGGCCCACAATTGATTTACGTAAAACACCATAATTTTTTTAAAGCATTGGCTATAACAGATTATCAACAGACCATTAAACATCCATGAAAAGGACAGTATAGACAACGACACTCAGATGCTTCCGGAAGGGAGGGAGGGGGGCTGTCTTCGAAACATTGACGTTCACTTAGGTGAGACAGGTGGTGGGCCCAGCTATACTTGATCCGTCGGTAACCCAACCAAGAGACAGTGACAGACCGACCGACCAAGTGACTTGCTAGCCACCAATCGGTACATAAAAACTCAAAGACCGAACTGTTATGGACGTGAGTATCCTCAATGAAATATGCATTAAGCTGTGAAAACTACACACCATGTTGGACTACGACAACAGGTGAGGAAAGGACGCTGCCTGAAATTACGTTAGTGGCCAGGGCAGGTAACGAACACTAACGGCTACAAGGCAGAAAATTCTGCTGGTACACTTTTATTTGAAATAAGGTAATATAGTTAATTTCACCAAAAAGGAGTACTCCCTGAATTTACGTCTGTAGCCAGGGCACGTAACCAAAACACTAACGGCCACAAGGCAGAAAATACCGCTGGTGCACTTGAATTGTTGTGAACCAATATAGTTAATTCCACCGCACGGCGGCTCGAATTCATTACTACAAACACTCAGTGTTGCTCACAGGAAAAACTCCCCAACAGCGAATCACCGAAACGAACGACACAACATGAACGGACGTGGCTTGGGTACTTAACACACCACTCAACTTTGACGTCCTGGGTCGGTGAGCCACGAAGCTCGTAGCGATCGGACAGCTCCACACATGCAGCAACACTGTGCAGGGACCGCCAGCAGACCCAGCCAACTGCACCGCACGGAGATGTCCTCCCTGGTCCGCACCAACCGACCAACTCAGCTCAGAATGCCGACAACATCTAAAAGAGTTGTCAGTGGAAATAACGCCAACTACACACATAACCTGACAAACAGTTGTACGAAGACCTGAACGATACCCAACAGTAACAAAGCACACATGAAGACAAATCGGGAGTCGATGCACACACATACAGCCGACTCATGAACGATGGCGAACCAAAACATGTCGTCCGGTAGGACGACCGACCGACGATCCAGCAAGACCATGGCCCAGCTCAACTGATGTGTGGCGGCAATGGTCGGGCGAGCCATGTCGACGCAGACCTCACTGCTCCAACCCGACTGCACGAGTACCGCATAGCAACTCTCGGAGTGGCAGGTTTTTCTTTATTGTATTTCAATTCCCCACCGGGGCGGGCTGGCAGCAGCATATGCGCTGCTCTTCAGCTGAAAGACATAGAACAAACAAGAGAAGACATTTAAAAATGTACAAAGGAGAAAATATCGTGAACATAGATATAAAAAAGGGGAACATCATGGAAGGCAATAGACAAAAAAGCGGCGACTGTAAAATGGAGAAAAAAAACTGTTTAAAAGTAGCGCACACAAAAAGCCACGCACTGCGACAATTAAAAGAACACAAGGCACAGTAGGACTGGAGCATAAAAAGTATCGACAGATGGCGTAGCACATAACAAACACTGACAGCGAGCCTCAGGGCAGTACACAATTAAAATCACATCTCTTGATGCACAGGAGAAACAGCACTAAACACAACATTGACGTGGCGCACTGACAATGATCAAAACGGAGGATCTGCCAGGCGCAAGGAGATGAGGGAGACTTGAAGAAGGGAGGGAGGGAGGGAGGGGAAGAGAGAGGGGAGAGGGCGGGGGGCGCGCTGAAGAGGGCCAGGTAGGGAGGGATGTGGGAAGGAAAGAGGGTACAGGGTCTCAGGGGGGGGAAGGAGGAAAATCTGCTCTGGGAGAAGGAGGGGAGAGGAAAAAGGGGGCCTGGGGAGGGGGGGAAGGGTAGACGTCACAGCGAAGTTCGTCATCCGGGAGGGGGAGGCGCTGAAAATTGCCCTGATGAAGGAGATGGAGGGTGTGAGGTGTAGTGAGGGAGGGATACTGCGATAGAGGCGCGGCAATGGGCGGGGGGTGGAGAGGAAGGAGGAAGCCAGAGGGTTGGGGGGATCAAGTCTGCGGACAATGTAAAGGATGCTATGATGTTGGAGGAACAGGAGGAGGTGAGGGAAGGGGATCAGTTCATACAGGAGCCTTGTGGGAGAAGGAAGGCGGATACGGAAGACATGGCGGAGCGCATGGCGTTGCGGTGCAAACATACTACAAGAGGGGATATATTGATACGCGCTGCTAGTGCCGCTCCCAGTCAAGCAAAGCAGCAACTCATTTACAGTAGTAATTTAAATTAACGCAGTGAGGTGGAAGTGCGTTATAAACAGGATTTAAAATACATGATGGAGGGAACACGAGCCACACTCGGCTCAGTGGATAATGTTATTCTTAGTAACTTTACCTTCAGTGAGAATAAAACAGTAAATGGGTGCTCATAAACTGATATTACACTTTTTGGCACACAATGTGCACAAAACTCAACATAAATTTCAAGAGCAGTGAGAATATTCATTACTCCAGTAACTGTATGTATTTTTAAAAACTTTCAGTGGTGGGCACTTAATCATGACCACTGCTGTAAAGCAAACTAACACACTTTCATGAATAATTTAAATAACGTCAACTTTTAGAATTCTCCTTTTGAAATATTGACTCACCTTATATATATCTTTATCACAGATTTTACAGTAAATATGTTCACCAGGTATTGCATTTCAAACCAATCTTTAAGAACATTTACTTTAAAGTTAACCACAAAATGGATGTTGTCTATTAGTTATCATCATAGTTCTTTACTTTTGAAACGAGAAGTTAAGCAATTTTAAAATCGACAGAGCTTTAAAATGAATTAGTTCAATCACTGGGAGGCTTTCACAAAAGCCACACTTACGTCCTCCTCAACTTTATCAAAATCCACAGTAATTTTTGATAGCCTTTTTCACTCAATTTTAAACAAAATTAACAAATAATTGTCTTTCTTTTTGATTATCATTTCTAACAATCTGGACACTCGGAAATCATTGTTCAGACGGAGAGGCATCCTGAGAGGTATTATGGTGAGGAACAAATCAAAGCAAGTACATAAATTTTGGCAAGAGTTAGCTTGCATTTGCGCATACTGAATGTCCTGATCCATCATTTTACAAACTATGATTCCTCCTCTCTGTTACAGTGATTGTGCAGTATTAGTGGCCAGTATATGATTTCAGATGGACTTGCCATTGGAACTGAAATGCTCTGTTATTTTCTTCATGGCGACTATCATCAGGTTTTATAATACTTTCAGGCCAGAGAGTGTTGTATATCCATTCATCCATCCTAGGCTTTTGCGTAATAAACCCAAGCACTAAAAGTCTCACTCGGCACCTGCACAATGCACCTACCAATTACTAGCTGACAACTGTACGGTAGCTAGCCTCCAACTGACTCTCATGTCCACCTTTTCACTTACAACCAACCACAATTTGCTGGCACAAAATAACTTCCACGCCATCTTTTATCATAACGTGAACCTATAGTCCTAAGAGTGGATCATCAGTTACAAAGTAGCAAGTAAATATTTTTAAGCAAACTTGGCCTTTACCCAAATTAACAAACCAATACAAAATTATTTAACCAAAAACGTCCATTTCTAAATACAACCATAGCAATTAGTTAGTAAAGAGAAAACATAGTACAGCATATCAAAGAGCACTTATTAAAGAAAATACACTTTGTGCAAAATATAATTAAGAAGAAAAAAATTTATAATCTCTTACTATGGTGCTACAAGCTGCCCACATCAAACTTTGCAATAAGCACTGCACGTAGTGTTTCAACTGTAAGTGTCGGTTTTTCCAGCAACACGGAAGTCATGAACTCAAATGCTCTGTCAGTGTTATTATTCATTTACTAATGTATTCGTTTATATTCATGTTCTGTTATTTTTTTCCAACAGTGCTCTCCGAGAATCAGTTATGTGCCAGCAGAATACTGCTATTCGCCACTACTTATACAGTATGTGATCAAAATTATCCGGACAGCTGGCTAAAATTGACTTACAAGTTCGTGGCGCCTTCCATCGGTAGTGCTGGAATTCGATATGGCGTTGGTCCACCCATAACCTTGATGACAGCTTCCACTCTCGCAGGTATACGTTCAATCAGGTGCTGGAAGGTTTCTTTGGGAATTGCAGCCCATTCTTCACGGAGTGCTGCACTGAGGAGAGTTATCGATGTCGGTCGCTGAGGCATGGCACGAAGTCGGCGTTCCAAAACATCCCAAAGGTGTTCTATAAGATTCAGGTCAGGACTCTGTACAAGGCAGTCCATTACAGGGAAGCCATTGTCCTGGACCAGTCCGCCACAGGCCATTATGGACAGGTGCTCGATCGTGTTCTCCAACAGTGGGAAGCAAGAAGGTGCTTAAAACATCAGTGTAGGCCTGTGCTGTGCTAGTGTCACGCAAAACAACAGGGGATGCAAGGCCCCTCCATGAAAAACACGACCCCACCGTAACACCATCGCCTCCGAATTTTACTCTTGGCTCTACACACGCTGGCAGATGACGTTCACCGGGCATTCGCCATACCCACACCCTGCTATCGGATCGCCACATTGTGTACCGTGTTTCGTCACTCCACACAACGTTTTCCCACTGTTCAGTCGTTCAATGTTTACGCTCCTTACACCAAGCGAGACGTCGTTTGATATTTACGGTGTATTCTCTGGTTTATGATCAGGCGCTGGATCATGAAATCCAAGTTTTCGCACCTCCCACCTAACATTCATAGTACTTGCAGTGGATCCTGATGCAGTTTGGAATTCTTGTGTGATGGTCTGGATAGATGTATGCCTATTACGCATTACGACCCTCTTCAACTGCCGGCGGTCTCTGTCAGTCAACAGACGAGGTCTGCCTGTACGCTTTTGTGCTGTACTTGTGCCTTCACGTTTTCACTTCACTATCACTTCGGAAGCAGTGGACCTAGGGATGTGTAGGAATGTGGAAATATCGGTTACAGACGTGTGACACAAGTGACACCCAATCACCTGACCACGTTCGAAGTCCTTGAGTTCCGCAGAACGCCCCATTCTGCTCTCTTACGATCTGTAATGACTACTGAGGTCGCTGATACGGAGTACCTGGCAGTAGGCGGCAGCACAATGCACCTAATATGAAAAACTTATGTTTTTGGTGGTGTCCGGATACTTTTGATCACATAGTGTAATTGGACTGCTAGTGAGTCTAATCATGCGAAAGTTGGCCTATCACCTGACAGTGACTTTGATGTAGTAATTGGAAAAGAGTGCCGATGTTTTGGGGCGAGAGTGCAGTATTTTGGATGCAAATGGGACAAACTGTGCAGCTGGAGGAGGCACATAAGAAGAAAATTACAGCAGAGTACAAGCCATCACATACAGCTATTAACGTCCATGTAGATACATACCGAAAAGGTATGATTCAATAAATGTCATTACCTAGAACATCATTTACATGGAACATATGAGTTTGTAACACTGAATGATCTCTGCTATGTGTTATCGATCATGATGAACAGACTGAGCCACTGGCAGCCATATCTCAGAGGTGCATACTATGACTTCGAAAACTATTTGTGTGAAAATAGTGTAAATATGGACCAATGAACACTATACAAATGGCTGTATTCTCCTAGTCGCAAAGTGTACAAGTGCAGATCCTATAAATGTAAGTCCGTAGAAGCTGAATTCACAGATGGTATGCCTGTGTTGTTGAAGCTGTAGGTTTGAACGCTATGCAGACAGAATTTAACACATGTAGAAGACAATTGTTCACCAAACATTGCAAAACACAATGATTGTAAAAACCGTGAAGATGAATGTATTAAATTAAACAATATATTTGCCAACGGCCTTGCCGCAATGGTAACACCGGTTCCTGTCCGATCGCCAAAGTTACGTGCCGTCGGGCTGGGCTAGCATTTGCATGGATGACCATCCAGTCTGCCGAGCGCTGTCAGCCCTTGTAAGGCAAACTGTAAGCAGCCTGTTACTGTGTTTCTATGTTGGCAGCACTATGTAGCGCTCTGCATTAATAACTCTGACTGCGCTGTGTGCACCGTGTAAGAGACTCTGTGGCTGGTCGCACTAACAGTTGGAAGTTAACAGTCAGCGGTGATGGAAGTTGGAGGTGAACAGCCAGCAGTGATGGAAGTTGGGAGTGAGTAGCATGTGGTGATGGAGGTTAAAGATTTGAGGTGTTAGAGCGAGCGGACGATCTGGACGTATGTCCTTCATGGAAATGTCATTTGTCGATGATTTTATATATATATATATATATATATATATATATATATATATATATATATATATTACTGGCCATAAAAATTGCTACACCAAGAAGAAATGCAGATGATAAACGAATATTCATTGGACAAATATATTATAGTAGAACTGACATGTGATTACATTTTCACGAAATTTGAGTGCATAGATCCTGAAAAATCAGTACCCAGAACAACCACCTCTGGCCATAATAACGGCCTCGGCATTGAGTCAAACAGAGCTTGTATGGTGTGTACAGGTACAGCTGACCATGCAGCTTCAACACGATACCACAGTTCATCAAGAGTAGTGACTGGCGTATTGTGACGAGCCAGTTGCTCGGACACCATTGACCAGACGTTTGCAGTTGGTGAGAGATCTGGAGAATGTGTTGGCCAGGGCAGCAGTCGAACATTTTCTGTATCCAGAAAGGCCCGTACAGGACCTGCAACATGCGGTCGTGCATTATCCTGCTGAAATGTAGGGTTTCGCAGGGATCAAATGAAGGGTAGTGCCACTGGTCGTAACACATCTTAAATGTGACGTCCACTGTTTAAAGTGCCGTCAATGCGAACAAGAGGTGACCGAGACGTGTAGCCAATAGCACCCCATGCCTTCACGCCGGGTGATATGCCAGTATGGCGATGACGAATACAAGCTTCCAATGGGTGTTCACCACGATGTCGCCAAACACGGATGCGACCATCATGATACTGTAAAGAAAACCTGGATTCGTCCGAAAAAAATGTTTTGCCATTCGTGCACACAGGTTCGTTGTTGAGTACACCATCGCAGGCGCTCCTGTCTGTGATGCAGCGTCAAGGGTAACCGCAGCCATGGTCTCCCAGCTGATAGTCCATGCTGCTGCAAACATCGTCGAACTGTTCGTGCAGATGGTTGTTGTCTTGCAAACGTCCCCATCTGTTGACTCAGGGAGCGAGACGTGGTTGTTCGATTCGCTATAGCCATGTATAAGAAATCGGTTGGAAACTTTCCTCATGTCAGCACGTTGTTGGTGTCGCCACCGGTGCCAACCTTGTGTGAATGCTCTGAAAAGCTAATCATTCGCATGTCTTTTCGGTTAAATTTCGCGTCTGTAGCACGTTATCTTCATGGTGTAGCAATTTTAATGGCCAAGTAGTGCAATTTTTGGAACTAGATGTCAGGGACGATTATATAATTTTTGAACTGGTTCCCACATGCCTATTAGTAGTTAGAGCCTACAGGAGAATTTTTTAGTTAGCTAGCAGTATTGGTTCTTGTTGTATGGCAGTAGCTCGAGTAATTAAGATTTTTGCGAGGTAAGTGACTTATAGAATGCGTAAGTTATTGTTAGGATTTCTTCTTATTCAGGGCCATTCTTTTGAGTTAATTTGAAAGCAGTCAGATTCCGTTATCTTTGAATATTGTGAATAATTAATGAATAGGAAAAGTCTGAGTTCTGTTTGTCAGGGCAAATTCTGTAGGTCAGTGTTGAAACGATAAAGACAAGCTAAGTGACACTACGTGCAATTCTACTCAGCATTATAAGCAGAAAATTTAAATAAAGAAGTTTCACCTTCTCAGTTATTTCAGTTTAAGTAAAAATTTTTAATTAAGAAGTTTCATCTGTCGACCCTTAGCCGAGGATACTTTACTGGAATCTTCTGATTTTCTTGTAGTTTGAATAATTAGTGCATGATTAGAAATTAGTTATTGTTTCCTGCTAATGCTTAATTGTTTGGAGAATTTCATTTGTAGTTTTAGTTTCTTATTGTTGTACAGTATTGTAATGAGCAAAGCAGTTGTGGCATGCATGTGGATTTGCACCAAGTATTTCGCAGTCGCTTTTGCAACTAATTAGATATTGGTTATTTTCATTGGTATTTTAGTGCGTCTTGTTATTTTTGCTTTTCAAATTGTGATTTTTTGTTTGTTAAGGTGTGAAACAGTGTGCCAACTCTGGCATGTGACAAGTGTAACATTAGGCTGAAAGTAAATTGAGAAATTGCAGTGACGACGAGAGTAGCGTGTTACCATCACTTTGTAACGAATTAACAAGTGTTTAAGACAGTAATTTGATAATTGTGTATAAGGATATGTATCAGGCAGTAAGTGACGGTGTGACATGGAAACAGTCGGTCGGCAACTGTTCGCCTCAGGAATGCGAAGTAACAGGACGAAGTCTTGCAAATTCCATAGGTTTTGCGTCATTACCCGTTTCTGAATTTACTCACACTTTCTATTTATGAGTGTTGCTGGTGTGGATGCATTGCGAAGAGCGCATTGTAACATGCATGGTTATTGCTATTAATTCAAAAGTTAATCAAATGAACCAGGAGCTTCAAAATTTTAACACAATTGAACAACCACTTGAGCAAACACGTGACGATTTAACCGCTGAGACACCCGAAATCGAATCGAAATATCAAAACATTTCTCAAGATGTAAAAACACAAATTTGTGAACATTTTCAATTTATCTTTTCGTGACACAAAGACAAATTAAAGAATCACGAAGCTGACACAAAAGAACTGCAGATTATTGTTCACGAAAATCACGACATCTTGCAACCTAAAACTGACTCAGTTGCATCTAACGATGCTGTTACGCAACTTTCAAAAAAATCAGGAAAATTTAAAGGACACAGTAGATACGATTACAACACAAATGGGCACATTAAAACTTGATTCAGGAAAACACACGGAGGAAATTAGCTCATTATCGGAAAAAGTCGTCGAAATTTCGGATCAGCTAACTAATTTATCTGCAAAGGTAGATGATGATCTGAATGACACAGGACCGGTAACCATTACTGACACAGAAGAGTACGAAGTAATTAGGAAATTCAAACAAAGTCTTAAGACTGAACAATCCATAAAGTATGTCCTGCTTTAACGTCGCACGCCATCAAGGAGGCCCATTAAACAAAAAATTAAAGATTTGTTTGACTGACATTTTAAACCCTATAGTTTTGAATAATTTCCCAAATTTCTCAATATTAATTTTACTTAATTTTAATTTTAGATTCGTCTGAACACAGTGTCTGCCAGAGGTTCGGGAAATAGAAGAAGCCCATATCGAAGATCTTAATAAGTCTGAGGAATTTAATAATATATCTTCGTCAGATAGGGGAAATTTTGATGACAGCCTTACTGAATACAAACGAAAAATAATTTTTATATTGGGCCCATTTAAAGCAGAAGGACCGTATCCAAATGATCCAGAAACAAAGCAATGTTTATCAGCCTACCATTACTCATATTTCAATAAGGCTGCTATAAAAATTTCAAGGCCATGGCTACGTTATTCTAATATTTTAAACAAACCATATTGTCGCTTCTGTTTGTTGTTTGCAGATGGTCAAAGCAAATGATACTGCTCCGCGTGGGTTAACGGTTTTCGAGTTAGAAGCTATTTTAAAGAATATGTATCTGATCATGAAAACACACAGCAGCATATTAACGCGGCTCTATCTTTTAATAACTGCTTACACGGAAATACCATCGGCACTTTACTGCAAAGTGAAATCAGTAGCAAAATTACTTTCCGGCGTTATGTATTGCATCGTGTTATTAATGTCATAATTACTTTAGCCCCCCATGAACCATGGACCTTGCCGTTGGTGGGGAGGCTTGCGTGCCTCAGAGATACAGATGGCCGTACCGTAGGTGCAACCACAACGGAGGGGTATCTGTTGAGAGGCCAGACAAACGTGTGGTTCCTGAAGAGGGGCAGCAGCCTTTTCAGTAGTTGCAGGGGCAACAGTCTGGATGATTGACTGATCTGGCCTTGCAACATTAACCAAAACGGCCTTGCTGTGCTGGTACTGCGAACGGCTGAAAGCAAGGGGAAACTACAGCCGTAATTTTTCCCAAGGACATGCAGCTTTACTGTATGATTAAATGATGATGGCATCCTCTTGGGTAAAATATTTCGGAGGTAAAATAGTCCCCCATTCGGATCTCCGGGCGGGGACTACTCAGGAGGATGTCGTTATCAGGAGAAAGAAAACTGGCGTTCTACGGATCGGAGCGTGGAATGTCAGATCCCTTAATCGGGCAGGTAGGTTAGAAAATTTAAAAAGGGAAATGGATAGGTTAAAGTTAGATATAGTGGGAATTAGTGAAGTTCGGTGGCAGGAGGAACAAGACTTCTGGTCAGGTGACTACAGGGTTTTAAACACAAAATCAAATAGGGGTAATGCAGGAGTAGGTTTAATAATGAATAGGAAAATAGGAATGCGGGTAAGCTACTACAAACAGCATAGTGAAAGCATTATTGTGGCCAAGATAGATACGAAGCCCACACCTACTACAGTAGTACAAGTTTATATCCCAACTAGCTCTGCAGATGATGAAGAAATTGAAGAAATGTACGATGAAATAAAAGAAATTATTCAGGTAGTGAAGGGAGACGAAAATTTAATAGTAATGGGTGACTGGAATTCGAGTGTAGGAAAAGGGAGAGAAGGAAACATAGTAGGTGAATATGGATTGGGGCTAAGAAATGAAAGAGGAAGCCGCCTAGTAGAATTTTGCACAGAGCACAACTTAATCATAGCTAACACTTGGTTTAAGAATCATGAAAGAAGGTTGTATACGTGGAAGAACCCTGGAGATACTAAAAGGTATCAGATAGATTATATAATGGTAAGACAGAGATTTAGGAACCAGGTTTTAAGTTGTAAGACATTTCCAGGGGCAGATGTGGACTCTGACCACAATATATTGGTTATGACCTGTAGATTAAAACTGAAGAAACTGCAAAAATGTGGGAAATTAAGGAGATGGGACCTGGATAAACTGAAAGAACCAGAGGTTGTACAGAGTTTCAGGGAGAGCATAAGGGAACAATTGACAGGAATAGGGGAAATAAATACAGTAGAAGAAGAATGGGTAGCTCTGAGGGATGTAGTAGTGAAGGCAGCAGAGGATAAAGTAGGTACAAAGACGAGGGCTGCTAGAAATCCTTGGGTAACAGAAGAAATATTGAATTTAATTGATGAAAGGAGAAAATACAAAAATGCAGTAAATGAAGCAGGCAAAAAGGAATACAAACGTCTCAAAAATGAGATTGACAGGAAGTGCAAATGTAAGGATGTAGAAGCTTGTCTCACTAGGGGTAAGATAGATACTGCCTACAGGAAAATTAAAGAGACCTTTGGAGAGAAGAGAACCACGTGTATGAATATCAAGAGCTCAGATGGCAGCCCAGTTCTAAGCAAAGAAGGGAAGGCAGAAAGGTGGAAGGAGTATATAGAAGGCTTATACAAGGGCGATGTACTTGAGGACAATATTATGGAAATAGAAGAGGATGTAGATGAAGACGAAATGGGAGATACGATACTGCGTGAAGAGTTTGACAGAGCACTGAAAGACCTGAGTCGAAACAAGGCCCCCGGAGTAGACAACATTCCATTAGAACTACTGACGGCCTTGGGAGAGCCAGTCATGACAAAACTCTACCAGCTGGTGAGCAAGATGTATGAGACAGGCAAAATACCCTCAGACTTCAAGAAGAATATAATAATTCCAATCCCAAAGAAAGCAGGTGCTGACAGATGTGAAAATTACCGAACTATCAGTTTAATAAGCCACGGCTGCAAAATACTAACGCGAATTCTTTACAGACGAATGGAAAAACTGGTAGATGCAGACCTCGGGGAGGATCAGTTTGGATTCCGTCGAAATGTTGGAACACGTGAGGCAATACTGACCTTACGACTTATCTTAGAAGAAAGATTAAGAAAAGGCAAACCTACGTTTGTAGCATTTGTAGACTTAGAGAAAGCTTTTGACAATGTTGACTGGAATACTCTTTTTCAAATTCTAAAGATGGCAGGGGTAAAATACAGGGAGCGAAAGGCTATTTATAATTTGTACAGAAACCAGATGGCAGTAATAAGAGTCGAGGGGCATGAAAGGGAAGCAGTGGTTGGGAAAGGAGTGAGACAGGGTTGTAGCCTCTCCCCGATGTTATTCAATCTGTATATTGAGCAAGCAGTAAAGGAAACAAAAGAAAAATTTGGAGTAGGTATTAAAATTCATGGAGACGAAGTAAAAACTTTGAGGTTCGCCGATGACATTGTAATTCTGTCAGAGACGGCAAAAGACTTGGAAGAGCAGTTGAACGGAATGGACAGTGTCTTGAAAGGAGGATATAAGATGAACATTAACAAAAGCAAAACGAGGATAATGGAATGTAGTCAAATTAAATCGGGTGATGCTGAGGGAATTAGATTAGGAAATGAGACACTTAAAGTAGTGAAGGAGTTTTGCTATTTAGGAAGTAAAATAACTGATGATGGTCGAAGTAGAGAGGATATAAAATGTAGACTGGCAATGGCAAGGAAAGCGTTTCTGAAGAAGAGAAATTTGTTAACATCGAATATAGATTTATGTATCAGGAAGTCGTTTCTGAAAGTATTTGTTTGGAGTGTAGCCATGTATGGAAGTGAAACATGGACGATAACTAGTTTGGACAAGAAGAGAATAGAAGCTTTCGAAATGTGGTGCTACAGAAGAATACTGAAGATAATATGGATAGATCACGTAACTAATGAGGAGGTATTGAATAGGATTGGGGAGAAGAGAAGTTTGTGGCACAACTTGACTAGAAGAAGGGATCGGTTGGTAGGACATGTTTTGAGGCATCAAGGGATCACAAATTTAGCATTGGAGGGCAGCGTGGAGGGTAAAAATCGTAGAGGGAGACCGAGAGATGAGTACACTAAGCAGATTCAGAAGGATGTAGGTTGCAGTAGGTACTGGGAGATGAAGCAGCTTGCACAGGATAGAGTAGCATGGAGAGCTGCATCAAACCAGTCTCAGGACTGAAGACAACAACAACAACAACAACAACAACAACAATTACTTTAGCTTCATGCAATTTACCTTTAGGAGGCCATAGTTCTGAATCTGGAAATTTCATGTCAATTTTACGTTTAGTGTCGAATTATGATCTTGTTTAACAAGAACCTCTTTCAAAGCCAAAAGGTGAAATAAATTATTTAAGCCCCACAATTCAAAATGAGATGGTTAATTTACTTGCAACGACAGAGAACATATCGTTTTAGAAATTAACACAGCTCCATTTCTGGCGATTATTTTCGATACAACTCAAGACCGGTCAAAAACTGACCAACATTCTGTAGTTTTTCGATACGTCTCGATGGCAGAAAATGATGATCGTCTGCAAAAAGAAATAAAAATATGCGAGTCCTTTTTGGGATTTATAACAGTAGCTGATTGTAGTTCAGAATGGTTTAAAACTGAAATTTTTATTACTATATAAGAATATGGAACTGATTTGTCCAAATGCAGAGGGAGAAAACGTTACGTCGTGTGTGTGTGGAGGATTACAAACACTTATAAAAAAACATGCGCCAAATGCTGATTAAACTCCGTGTGCGGCACACGCATTAAATTTAATTTTAAATGATGCTGCGAAACATGTTACCTGAAGTGTCAATTTTTTTCGATAATTTGGAAAAATATACACCTTTTACAGAAACAGTATAAAACGCTGGTCAATGCTGATTAACAATATATATTTAAAATATTAATTTACACCTAAGAAGGTATGCCCTAATATATGCTCTTCAAGACACGACGCTTCATCGGTTATGCAGAAAAATTATTCATTAATGGAAACTTTGTACCAGATAAATTTAATTTCCACTAAAGAAAAACGAGCTTGACGAATGTAAAGGTATAATTAACATTTTAGAGAACTACGATTTTATAGTGCTTGTCTCCTTTTTTAATTCATTATTTTAAATCATTAATCTAGTTTCTAAGGCTCTAAAGCATGAAAAGAATGTCTTACAGAAAAATATTGTTTTACTAAGTAATATTTTGAACATACTGAGAGGAATAAGAAATCAAAATTCATTCCATGGTTTGTTAAACGAGTCCAGAGACCTAGCAAAAGAGTGTGTGTGTGTGTGGGGGGGGGGGGGGGGGGAGACGGCTGGAATCTGTTTTCAAAAATAAAAGATGACGAAACGATATTTTGATGAGTTATCAGAAGATGAGAGAATTTCAGATCTGGAATCGTACTTCAAACTCAATATATACTATTGCTATTTAGATTTCAAAGCGTCTGACCTTAGTAATACATACGAAGTGTTACAACTAGAGAAACTCTTATCATTTTCAAATGAAATAACAAAAAAGGAAGCGGGAAAACTGACTGCTAAAGACAGTAAAGACATGTCATATGATCTGCATGAACAACTAATTTCTTTGAAAGTGTGCTTAAAAACTGAAATTCAGAAAATCCATTGTATTAAGGAACTCAGGCAATTATTACTGAATAAATTCAATAGCGTTGCATTCAGTTTTCCGGAGGTAATAACAGCATGTTTCCTATTTTTGACCATTCGTGTTACAGCTGCAACAGCTGAAAGAAGTCTTTCGAAATTAAAATTGATTAAAAACTATCTTAGGACTTCCGTGAGCCAAGAACGGCTTTCAGACTTGTCAGTGCTATCTATAGAGGCAGAACATATCGAAAAACTAAAATTTGCCGATAAAAAGGCCACAAAAGAGCTTATTTGAACTGCTTGCTTAACCTGGCTCCTAGGAGCATTAATTGTATATAACTACTTACCTATGCAACCTACACTTAATCAATAAATATTTATTTTATTCAAAATGAGAGTTATTGTTTCTTTTGTGAAAAACCGAGCGAGGTGGCGCAGTGGTTAGCACACTGGACTCGCATTCGGGAGGACGACGGTTCAATCCCGTCTCCGGCCATCCTGATTTAGGTTTTCCGTGATTTCCCTAAATCGTTTCAGGCAAATGCCGGGATGGTTCCTTTGAAAGGGCACGGCCGATTTCCTTCCCAATCCTTCCCTAACCCGAGCTTGCGCTCCGTCTCTAATGACCTCGTTGTCGACGGGACGTTAAACACTAACTACCAGCACCACCATCTTTTGTGAAAAATCTTTACCCTCCATTTGACTTTCGCCACAGTCGGGTGACACATTTTGATACAGGGCCTGTCTAAGGCAGGTTACGCCACTGCGCTACAGTTATAGTAATGTGGAGAATACCGAACCTTTTTCCACCGATCCAGCCATGTATCACTGGCACTGAATTTTCAGTATTCTCCTTCTGTTCATCGCTGCAACTGCAATGTATTTTCCTGTAATATTGATCCAGTAGTTGGCAAACTTTTTCCTCTCACACGTTTATGCCCCAAAAATAAAGATTCCTGAACTTCTTTAAGCTCACTTTTCAACTTTGTCTTCCTTACTTATGTCCCACTTCCACTGCTTGGAAAGCGCACCACGTTTTAGTTTCTGCTCGATTTTTGATCCATTCCCTAACAGTACTTTTTCCTATCCTAAATCCAAAGGAATAGCTTTCGCTGCTACCTCAGAATCCACTCGCATTACGGCACGTAGTTTCTGACCCAAAGTCACTACAAGTTATTTTCGATTATCAACCATTTCATAGTGTTTAATTAAAATACAAAAGACCCTACAGAACAACAATTTAACAACACGCCCTTTGGATGTCTAATATGCAACTGAAGAAAAGAGGAACATAGGCCTGCCAACAGATCTGCTCTTTACGTGTGTTCATTATTGTTTGTAGGCACTGTAAGAGGAGTTGTAAGTATCGTTTGCTGAAGAGCGGTTCTGGTAATTTACTCTATATTAACAATACAAGATGTACCCTACAACTGTGATTCCAGAAGTGATTTGAAGCATGATAGTTGCACAAAATATTTTGAAAGACCACACAACGTTGTGGCCAACACACTTACTAAAGCTTTGGAAAAGTACAGTATATACACCAAGACGCCAAAAAAAACTGCTATAGGCATGCATATTGAATAAGAAGTATGTAAACAGTCAGAATACGGCTCTGTGGTAGGCAATGCCTATATAAAACAGCAAGTGTCTGGCGCAGTTGTTAGATCGGTTACTGCTGCTACAATGGCAGATTACCAAGATTTAAGTGACTTTAAACATGGTGCTATTGTGGGCGCACGAGGGATGATACACAGCATCCACGAGGTAGCGATGAAGTGGGGATTTTCCCGAACGTCTATTTCACGAGTGTACCGTGAATATCAGAAATCCGGTAAAACATCAGATCTCCAACATCGCTGCGTCCGGAAAAAGATCCTGCAAGAAGGGTACCAATGATGAGTGAAGAGAATCGTTCAATCTGACAGCAGTGCAACACAACCGTAAATTGATGCAGATTTCAACGCTAAGTCATCAAGAAGTGTCAGCGTGCGAACCATTCAGCGAAACATCATCTGCATGGCCCTGTAACCGTTTAATAATTGTCATTTAAATCAGGGTCTTCAAGAATATAACCGAATGGTACATCCATCCCACTTTATTTGTCATTTATTTTTGCGGGCATGCAGCAGAGAGGGTATGGATGACCCCTGGTTGAATGTGGTTAAGACAGGGTATAACACTGTGCTGGGATATATGGTGTAGAAATATTGATTCATGTTCATTTCTTGGATAATGTCACAATCTATTGATTCATGTTCATTTCTTGGATAATGTCACAATTTATTCTGTTCTGTGTCACACTAGGCTTTTAAAGTGCGACACACCCAATGAATAAATTTGAGAGGAATGGGGAGTTTGTGAGAGATTGTAGGGCACTCTCACTTCTGATTCGGTGCAGGAAATACGATCTACAGCGATTTGACTTCTCACGTTGTGATGAAATAGCTTTACCTGCTTTCAAAGGAATAATGTGCTGTCTTGAATGACTGCAGTAAAAGCATGGCGTTGGTGGGGCGGCAAAGCGCGTTTTTTTCTGGAGAATGGTGAGGAGACATCTCCAGATGGTCGTGTGCCGCGGTCGTATTTTTCAGAAACACATTAAGCTTGGCGCCGGACAGGGGGCAGACGTCAAGTTATACGGCCTAGTGCCGAAAAGTCGCTGACAGCACATTGTAGGCCTTGTAAGGGAGCGAGCTGCCAAAAGAAATCTAAACGTTCTGCAAATGTCCGTGGGACAGGGAAACTGGCGTCCAGATGTCCAGACTATGTTTCAAAAGATGTTTGTCACAGCATGAAGCTTTTTTACGCCGTCCTTTACAAACTTTGAAATGGACACAACAGGGGAGATAACAAGCTGTTTATGGAGGGCTGTACTTCCACCCTGCATTGTGTTAGCAAAAGACACGGCAAACGTGTGGGAAAGAGACCGCAAAGCTGAATTTTTCCCATTTTCTGCCAATTAACTGATTGGCCAAATCAGTTTGCAGTGCAAAGACCATTGTCTGAGCTTAGAATGCCAGGCTCCAGCTCGTGATTGGCTTGTGTGAATGTGGGAGAACTCAAAAAAGAGAAATGTGCTTTTGGAAGCGAGCTGAGGAAGAAACGGGGAGAAAGGAAGATCACTCTTTTACAAGTCTCTTGTACTGGCACTTCGCTAGTAAAGAACTGCAGGTCTCTACCTAAACAGTGAGACTTGTGTCCTTTACTAGGGCGCAACTTAAGAGAGCCTGTGCCAGTCACCTTCTGAACCATCAGAGGTACTGCTTATCTCATTACTGTCACAACGAGTGACACATGGGTGTACTTATTTGTCTTGAGTCGGCCGTCAAAACATTTGACCTATTCCGACATGCACAGTCATGGTACAGAGTCAAATTGGTTTGGCAGACCAGCAAATGGGTCCACCTGCACACTGGAATCCATCGGGGTTTGAGAGGCTCATAGGGAAGTACCTGCGTTCTTAATTAACCGAATGCAAGACCGAGTTCTCGCATTTTTTGGGAACGCGCATTTAAACAACAGATTGCCACCGTCCATGACTTCAGTCGCCGAACGCATCCTGGTGTGCCACCTTGACCAGCAGGACGGTAAAGTATTCGCTGCTGCAACGTAGGAATATAATATATACTTCTCAGCACCCTGTTCTTTCGAACCTTATTTCCTTTTTTTGTATGGTACAAGCACAGGGGTGGCGACCGCGGACACCCGAGTTGAGTCTGACATTGCTTCCACTTATGCCAGGCTCCTTCTTTCTCCTTCCCTGGCGGCCTCCCTTGGCCAACTCTTGCTTTTTCGATCCCAACGGTATTAGGTTTCGTGGCCCGAGGGTGTGTTTCCAATTTTCTTACTCCTACTTCTGACCCAACTTCTGAGGGGAGCCCACCCCTTAAGAAAAGCCGGTAGCCCTGTAAGCTGTGAGGGTAACACCGCAGGTTTGACGGGAGGCCAGCAACCTCTCTTCATAAAAAATTAAACATGCATTCAAGACTACAAGTAAGCCTCGGAACATTACTGACAAAATTAGAACGGATGGCGGATAGCAGCAATGGACAGAATACAGTGGAGGCGGAAAATTGTAGATGCGGGCGGTCCACTGGGCCTGAACACGTAGTAGTAGTAATAGTAGTAGAATATAGATGCATGGTGGTGGCGTAGTTTGATGCCATAACCTGGATTCAAGTGTATGCAGTGAGATAGAGCGTGTAATGTTCTGGTTAGTGTTGTGTGTCGATCCTCAGCAGTTCACTTTGTCCACCATAGATCCCATTTAGTAAGGCTTTTGTTAAATAAATATTACTTTTTGTATGATGTTTCTTTAATAATTTTGTACTCTTGTCATGTTTAAGATCAATAAATCGATTTGGAATTAGACTACAACTTCTCCCTGACTTCTGATTAACAGTTCCTTCGCATTTCTCTGGCAGTCTAGATCAGAAACATAAGGAGTAGCTTTTTCACTTGGGGTCCACTATGTGGATTTTTACTTCATTTACAATAATCAAATTCCACACTTTCACTATTGATAAGCCCGTTCTGTGTAATTAAAACGTCAGGTTTTGTTGAATTGTGTGTTAGAAAGTGTAAAAACTGAGTCTTACTGTGATTTAGCGTTAGAATATTTTCTACAAGCCATAAACTTGTCATGTTCTGCACTATTTTAAACCGAGCCAAGGTTGCACACAACATCCTTTACTACCAAGCTAGTGTCATCAGCAAACAGAAATATTTAAGTGTTACCCATTATACTAGAGGGCATATCATTTATATAAATAAGGAACAGGAGTATCCCCAGCACTGATCTGTGGGGCACCCCCCACTTGACAGTATCCCACTCAAAAAAAAAAAAAAAATGGTTCAAGTGGCTCTGAGCACTATGGGACTTAGCATCTGTCGTCATTAGCCCCCTAGAACTTAGAACCACTTAAACCTACCTAACCTAAGGACATCACACACATCCATGTCCGAGGCAGGATTCGAACCTGCGACCGTAGCGGTCACGCGGTTCCAGACTGAACCGCCTAGAACCGCACGGCACACCGGCCGGCTAGTACCCCACTCAGATCCCACATCACAGCCGTTATCAACATTGTGAATAATGACCTTTTGCTGCCTGTTGCTGAAGTAAGAGGTGAACCAGTTGTGAGCTACTCCTCATATTCCGTAATGGTCCAACTTCTGGAGCAATATTTTGTGATCAACACAATCAACTGCCTTAGTTAAATCGAAAAATATGCCAAGCGTTTGAAACCTTTTGTTTAGCCCATCCAGTACCTCACATAGAAAAGAGAATATAGCATTTTCAGATGTTAAAAGACTTCTAAAGCCGAACTGTACATTTGATATCAAATCGTGTGATGTTCTTGTTGTTGTGGTCTTCAGTCCAGAGACTGGTTTGATGCAGCTCTCCATGCTACTCTATCCTGTGCAAGCTTCTTCATCTCCCAGCACCTACTGCAACCTACATCCTTCTGAATCTGCTTAGTGTATTCATCTCTTGGTCTCCCTCTACGATTTTTGCCCTCCAATCCCTTGATGCCTCAGAACATGTCCTACCAACCGATCCCTTCTTCTGGTCAAGTTGTGCCACAAACTTCTCTTCTCCCCAACCCTGTTCAACACTTCCTCATTAGTTATGTGATCTACCCATCTAATCTTCAGCATCGTGTGATATAAAATGATAAATTATCCTTACATACACAGCCTTTTCAATAACTTTTTCAAACACTGATGGCATAGAAATAGGTCTAAAATTATCTACATTATCCCTTTCTCTCTTTTTATGAAGCGGCTTTACTACTGAGTACTCTAATCGCTCAGGAAACTGGTAATTCCTAACGGAAAAATTACAAATATGGCTAAATACAGGGCTAACATGTGCAGCACAGTATTTTAATATTCTGATAGACACTCCATCATAACCATGAGAGTCCTTAGTCTTCAGTGATTTAATTATTTACTCAATCCCCCTCTTGTCTGTATCACAGAGGACTATTTCAGACATCAATCTCGGAATGGCATTTGCCAAGAAAGTTATATGATTTCCTGTAGAAACTAAATTTTTATTTAATTCACCAGCAATGCTCAGAAAATGATTGTTAAATACTGTGCATGTATCTGATTTATCAGTAACAGCAATATTTTTACTGTGAACTGACTTTATATCGTTGACCTTGTGCTGCTGACCGGACACTTCGTTCACAACTGACCATATGGTTTTAATTTTATCCTGTGAATCAGCTATTCTGTTGGCACACGACATACTCTCTTCGGTACTGGTTTCAAGAATATTCCAGTCAGTTAGAGCGTATGATGTAGCCGCCCAATCGCCAGTTATGAATCCCATCGAAAATTTGTGGGACCATCATCGGGATGTCAGTTCGTGCACAACATCCTGCACTGGCAAGACTTTCGCAATTATTGACAGCTTTAGAGGCAGCATGACTCAATATTTCTGCAGGGGACTTCCTTGTTGAGTTCATGCCACATCACATTGCTGCACTACATCGGGTAAAAGGAGGTCTGACACAATATTCGGAGGTACCCCATAACTTTGTGATCTCAATGTCGTTTTGAGTATTACCACCGAGTTAATAATATACTAAATTATCGTTTGGAATTGTTTCGTTTTTTCGCCAGTTGTTGCTGTTTTAATTAATTTTGAAAAGCCTAGTTAAACCAGAGCAAAGGTAGCCCCTGAGGGCCAGCAACCCATATTACACCACAGAGGATGAGGTTGTCTATGCCCAAGGCCGTACCAAAAGCACCATGATAAACACTGGCTATTTACATACAAGATAATGGAAACAGACATTGACCCGCCAAGGTAGCTGAGAGTCCTAACGCCCTGCTTCCTGGTCTCGGGTAGGCGCGCAGGCCCCAGACCGAATCCGCCCGGCGGATTAACGACGAGGGCCAGTGTGCTGGCCAGCCTGGATGTGGTTTTTAGGCGGTTTTCCACATCCCACTAGGTGAATACCGGGCTGGTTCACACGTTCCACGACTCGCTGACATCTGAACACGTTTGCACTATTCCATGAATTACACTAGACGCAGACAGCTGGGGTACACTAATTCCATCCAGGGGGTACAGGGTACCTTGCCAAATAAATTCCTAACAATGCCGACCCTGCGTCAGTGCGGGACAAGGCACCAGTGAAAGAAAGAAACTGGAAACAAATATTCCGAGCACTACTTCCTGCATGGGGAGCTCGAGCCACGGCCTGCAGGAAGTGTCACTACGCCAAAACCTGATAGGCTGGAAACAGCTATATAGGGGCTCGAACCAGCCCCGAAGTTCTGCACTCTGCATTGCCTTCCGTATACGCCTCTCATCCCCCACATCTTCACTGTTATATCCCCCCTACCCTCCATATCTACACTCTTCATCTCCTTTCCCAAAGTGGCTTCCATCAACTCCCCCTCCCAGATGATGCACTCTCTCCCTCCATTTATGCCTCCTATCAACTCTATCCTCACCTCCCTCCTTTCCTCTATCCTTTTCCTGGGCTCCCTTTGCCCCCCATTCCATCCTTTTTCCTCACCTACCCTCTCTCTGCCCCCCCTGCTCTCCCCCAAGTCCTTTTTCATTTCCCTCCTCAGCCTTTTCCCATTCCCTTTCGTGTCTGCCCTGCCACTCCCCCCCCCCTTATGAGTCCTCTCCCTCCTTCAGTTCCCCCCCTTTCGTTTTTCCTCTAATCCCTCCTTGTTCCCCCCCCCCCCATCTGTCCAGGTCCCCCCCTCTCCGATCTGCCCTCGGCTATGGTGTGTTATCTTTGTGCCGACATTTTAGTGCAGTGCTTACAGTTAGTGTTCAGTGTTGTGTGTCTTCTCCGAAGTGTTGCGAACGGACATCATACTTTCGCTGGGTGTGATTTTTATATCTCTTGCGAACAGAAACGAGACTGTCGCCATGTTTTTTAATTGTCTGTCTACTGTGTTACCTGTCTGCTTCTTGTGTATTTTTTTATTTTGCCAACCCTTTGCTTTATGTTCTAACTTTCCACAATTTTCCGCCGTTTTCCAATTTCAGTCACCGTTTTATCGCCTGATTTTATTGTTTCTTATCTTCTCCTTACGTTTTAAAAGTCTGTGGGCTGCAGAGCAGCGTAATAAAATAAAGGAATCGAAATAAAATAAAGGAAAAAAAAAAACGAACTTCAGTTGACGCTGGATGCCGACCTCGTGTACTGCGACCAGGATGTCTTCGTCTCGGAATTGGACTGTTACTACTGTGTATTACCACGAACCTTTGTGGGAAATTAGAAATGAACTTTTGTTTGCCTCAATTAGGAGAGTTTTACAGGCATCGTTATTGTTACCTTTCGTTTGTATGTTCAGTCATCAACCTTGTGAACTGACATCAATAAAAGTTGTGTTTCTGAAAAATTGCGAATTGTCAGTCACAATTCTTGTGAATAGGTTGGTAGACCTGCTGACCTGAGTTTTAAGTCTGACCGTTGTAGTAAAGTACTTCTGTTGAGGAAGGGAAACTGCGCAACCTTTCGGAGGAGTTGGGCTCTGAAGTTACTGCCATTGAGGGACGGCGGCGGAGGCCCAGATTCCGGTAGGGGTGGCCGCCCCAGTCGCGTGCTGACTGCGCACCTCCGCCTCCGCCGCCGCCGCTCCACAATGGCGCCTAATCTAGTGAGCGGGCGCGCCGCGACCCGGAGGGCCGCGCCGTTAAAATACGGCTTCCCGGCGCTGCGCCTCGCCGACAGGCCATTCAGCCGGGGACAGTCGAACAATCGCCAGCGCCGCTCACAAAGGCGGCGCCGCCGGAAGCGTCCGAAAGAATTCCGCGAGCACAGCGAGGGAATTCTCTGGTTGCACCAATGAAGCCAGCGTCCCAAATAAGGACGCAGTTGTTGCGGTCTGGTGTTCGGCACAGTTACAAGGCTTTCAGCGTCAGACGAGTTTGAGCGAGTGCAAAATATCTTGATACGTACCTGCGCATACGGCGTGGCAGGGGAGGGGGCGACGTTAGTGGTGGGGGCCCTATTGTTGACGACCACCGCACGCTGTTTGACAGCTGAAACTTGTGTTTTCGCCACACGGACGGTGCATTCGAACGTTGAGCGTACCGAGTTTCTGGCATCATAGTGCGGATAAAGCACATTGGGCAGTCTTCCCGAGCATGGGGAGCAATGTACAGCACTAGCTTAGCGCCCACTGCTTCGCTCGAGTAGAGTGTATGGCCGAGATTTTTTTTCATTTAATCGCATTTTTATATTCTTCACAAATTGCAACACCTTCTATGCTTTTCACACTTGGTCTTTTCCGAATGTACTTCTGACCAATAAGCGATTCAGGCAGCTGGAGTCCAATGGATTTTTTATCATGCCTTCTGTATTCTTATGGCGGCATTTCCATAGCATGTTTCATTCCCTAACAAATATTTCCTATTATTTAACCGAGAAGAGAAATACTAATGACAGGTTTAGCTTTAAATTTATTGTAATGTAACGGAATATTTTCTTAAAAATTTTCGTCCCGTGTTGGGCTCTCTTAGAGGTTGAATTTTCAGAAAAACTGAAACACATATTTGTTTTATTTCTAACAGGGAAGTTAAAGACCAATTGTCAAGGATGTAGGCTTAAAAATCCTTTAGTAGTTCTTTAGTTTCAAAAAACTTTCACCCACTATTTTGCACCCTTCGTTGTTGAATTCCCAAAAATGCTGAAACACCTATTTTTTTATTTTCTGACTGAGAAACCAAATACTAGTTTTCGTAGCTCTAACTATAAAATTCCCTCAATATCGACATACTTTCAAATGGTTCAAATGGCTCTGAGCACTATAGGACTTAACATCTGAGGTCATCAGTCCCCTAGAACTTAGAACTACTTAAACCTAACTAACCTAAGGACATCAGACACATCCATCCGCGAGGCAGGATTCGAAACTGCGACCGTAGCGGTCGCGCGGTACGGCATACTTTCTGAAAGCCTTTCATCCCCTTTTTCAACCCCTTAGGAGTGGAATTTCGGACAGGCACTTCTTAAATGACGCGTGCGGTATAATTTCCACAACCTGTCCAAACTTCAAGTTTCTATCCTTAGCAATTTGGGCTGGGCGATGACGAGCCAGTCAATCAGCCTGGCCCTATTTCACCCTCTTATGGGCTGAAATTCCAAAAAACAGTGAAATACCTATTTTTTTCACCTCTAACCGAGAAGCTAACCACAAATTTCAAAGATTTAGCTTTAGAAATGCTTTCACAATGAAATATTTTCATAAAACGGTTCACCCCCTGACGGATTGAAGTTCCAAGAACAGTGACATGTGTGTTTTGCTTCCAACAGAGAAACTAAATACGAATTTTCGTATATTCAGCTTCAAAAACGCTTGCACAATAACATATTTCCATAAAAACTTCCTCCCTTGTTGAAACTCCACAGAGGTTGAATTTCCAAAAACAGTGAAACACATTTTTTTAAATTTCTAACTGAGAAGAAAAATTTAAATTTTCGTAGATTTAGCTTTAAAAATACTTTCATAATAAAATGTTTTCATAAAATATCTAATCCCCTATTTCACCCTCGTAGGGATTCAGTTTCCAAAAACACTAAAACAAATAAGTTTTTTATTCGTAATCAGGAAGTCAAATACCAATGTTCATAGACGTATCTTTAAAAATACTTTAGTGGTGGTTATTTAACAGTGATATATTTTCAAAAGAAGCTTTCACCCAATTTCCAAAAATGCTGAAACATACATTTCTTTACTTCTGACGGAGAAACCAAATACCAATTTTTGTAGGTCTAGCATAAAAATTGCATTAACATCGACATTTTTCAAAAAAAAACTTCCATCTCTTATTCCCTCCCCTTAGGATCGGAATTTCGAAAAATCCCTTCAACGACTCCCATAGTATAAGATCAACATTCCTGCAAGTGTCAACTTTCTATCCTTAGCGATTTGGGC
Organism: Schistocerca gregaria; assembly: GCF_023897955.1. Lineage (NCBI taxonomy): Eukaryota > Metazoa > Arthropoda > Insecta > Orthoptera > Acrididae > Schistocerca > Schistocerca gregaria. The sequence goes on along the minus strand of NC_064923.1, from coordinate 132,815,422 downwards.
TGGGCGATGATCAGTCAGTCACGACTTTTCTTCTATATATAGAGATGTCCTATTCTGAGCATGTGTTTGAACGTAGACCAGTGACATGGAACAACGCCACCTACGTCACAAGACGCCATCTCTCTTCTGTGTAGGGTTGCGAAACGCCATACTGTCTTTTAGTTCAAGCCCATGCGTATATGAGTATATGCCATTTCAAAGAACCATCAAATTAAGGATCTCTCAAAAAATCTTTGGTTTTTGTGCAATTTGTTGTAATAAATTGACGGGAAGTGTCATATTGGTGGTATTATGAAAGAGTCCCATTTCATCAAAAATTTATCGTAACTAAATGTCAGTTAATACTATATTTACGATTAAAGGGTTTAGGAGCTTTGTAAGATGCAGACCGTGGTTATAAATTGTTCGTAATTGTTGTAGTTTGATGAATACAGCCAGAGAACTGTAATATAAGATGTAATATGGTGTTGGTTCACATCTCAGTGAATGCAATTTTTTTACTAATCTTCACGTTTTCTGATGATTTCTGATGCTTTCTTATTAGTTTCATACAAGTATATCCTATAATATTCTGTCTTATGTACAAACAGGCGCTCTGTCTGCAAGGCAGCTTTCAGTACTTGCAGTAAGATATTATGCACTTTCTTGTTTCAGGTTTTGTACTTCACATCTTGTAAGGATTCCGCTACTGAATAGGAACAGTGATGAAGTAACAATGATTTTAGGGTTTTACTAAAAAGTGAGTATGTTAAAATATTTGTTATATTATGTGATAAACTCTGGTAAATTTGTATCGCACTATTTGTAATGGAACATTTATTAGCCGATGTCCTTATTGACTGGACACGGTACTTTCCTTTATTCCTTTATAATGTGCTCATGGATACTGAAGTTTTTATTTGTGTACACTAGACACAAAATATCACGACTAACATATGAACAAGGAAACAAATGTGCATTTTAATATACCCAATCTAGGAATTTTACGCGTGTCTGTTTCGTAAACAGTATGATTTGCGAGCCAGGTGCAGCTAACAACTGTCTCTGGAGCATACGGCAATTGCTAACAGCACACTGAGGCACAGATAGAGTCCGTGCAGGGTGGGGCGGCCGACGTGCAGTGACCAATTTTCGTCCAAAGAGCTGGGCCAGTTCATTTGTTTGTTTGGAAGGACATCGCCGATAGTGTCTGCCACCTTTAGGCCTGTCGGCGATGATGGAACCGAGGCGCACGCTCTGCAAGCTTTCTCAAACAATTTTACAGAAACTATTCGGTAAGAAAATTCGTTTTTGGTTTACTTGCAGCTTGGACACGTTCATAAGTTGGAAGATTAAAGGGAAAATGGAAATGGGATGATGGGAACATACATAGGTTTGATGTGGGGCCGCAACTTTTGGAGTGAATATCATTCATGGCCACCATCGTGAAATCCGCCATTTTGGATTCAAATCGTATTTTTTTTTAATGGGAAGGGGGTGAATGACATATCAGATAACACTCGCTTGAGCTCTGAAATTTAGTGGTGTAATTCGCTTTTGTCTATCTTGTACAGTATAGAGGTTATTAGTGTTTAAAGTTGGGAGATTACCTTCATACCGACTGCTACAACACGCGTTCTACGTGTTGTCCGTCCCGTGCAATGCACGACTGTAGTCGCCGCAACCAGTCTGACTGCACACGGAGGAGAGTGTCTCCTGCAATTTGGTCACAGGCGTGTTGTATTCGTTCCTCCAGGTGTCTCAAATCACGGATGCTCTCAGCATACACTATCTGCTTAAGATGTCCCCATAGATAAAATCAAGGGGCGTTAAGTCAGGGGATCTGGGCGGCCACCCCACGGGACCACGGCGACCAATCCACTTCCCTGGCAGTTGTTCCTCCGACCATTCACGGACGCCAATGCCATACTATGGAGGGGCTCCATCGCGAAGAAAATAAGATGGAAAATGCCGTCAGCGTTCAGAGTGGAAGGGAACACAAGGTCCTGCAGCAGAATCAGATACTGTGGTGCCGTTAAGGTGTTGTAAATGAAACATGACCCAATGATGCAGGTGTCCCCAAATGCCACACCACACCATCACCTTCGCTAGAGTATGTTCTCGAATTGGGGCCACCCAGTTCGGATTTGCGTCACTCCAGTATCGATAACTATGTTGATTAACGTCCCCGTTCAAAATGAAACAAGCCTCGTCGCTGAACAGTGTGCCCTTGGCAAACGAAGGCTACAGTTCGTGTTGTTCAGTAGCCGACAGGCAGAACTGCAATGGGCGATCAGAGTCATCATCATTAAGTCGATGTTGCATCTGCAGTTTGCAAGGATGCCACTTATTGGTGTGCAATATCCGGACAACGGAGGTTTGGCTTATGCCACATGCAAGGGCCACACGACTGGTACTCCGTTTAGGACTTTTCACAAACGACGCAACAACCGCAGTTGCAGTTTCCTTATTGGTGGCAGTCCTTGGTCGCCCACCACGTTCCCTATCGTGAACAGAGCCCGTCTCCCGGAATTCGGTGATCACGTGAGCCACCGTGCTGTGCCATACCGGTTCTCTGTCTGGGTGCCGTCTGTTGTAGACAGCTGCTATTGTTCGGTAGCTGCGTTCCCCTAATATAAGGATGATTTAGATCTTCTGTTCACGTGTCAGACCCATTTTAGATCACCTGGAACAATGAGAGACATGAGTCGGTATCAAGGTAACTTAGAACATTAATAACTTATATAATGTACAAGACAGACAAAAACAAATTACACCACTCACTCGTCGAGCTCAAGCGAGTGTTATTTGCTGTGTCATACACCACTTTTCCCATAAAAAAAAACACTTGGATTCAAAATGGCGGATTTCAAGATGGCGGCCATGTATGACATTCACTCCAAAAGTTGCGATCCCACGTCAAACCTATGTTCCCATCATCACATTTCAATTTTCCCTTTAATCTTCCAATTATGAAGGTGTCCAAGGACTTTTGACTCGTCCTGTATGTCAGAGTCATGATGATGTGCCCATAATTTCGCTAATGGTCATAGTTACTATGGATATTTTCATGGAAGTAAGACAGTGAGTGAAATTCTAAAATGTTTTCAGTGAAAAATAGATATCGCTTTGGTTGAGAACTGGTTTCTCAGGACGGGCAGGATAAGGTTACGACTGTGCACGGGGCCGTAATCAGTTACTCTCGGTTGTACAACAAATAAGTAAACTTTATTTAAAGAAATTAAAATTTTAAAACAGTGTTTTCAAAAAAACACAATTGACGGTATGTCATCTGAAGGCCTTATCACTGGGAAAAAAACATTCCACGATTTTTTGGGCCGAAGGCCGCCAACAATAACCTCAAGCAACAAACGGCGGAAGGCCTGAGTTAGAAGACAGAAGAACAATTCCAAATAGCACATGTTAAGATAACTACTTCGTTTTAAAACAAACCGTAACATGACTGAAGGCCTTATTATAAAGGAAATGAAATTATCACACGGCTGAAAGCCACAAACATTTTCAAATGACAACGGCTGAAGGCCTGAATTAGAAGCCAGAAGAATATTTCCAAATAACACTTTTAAACTAAATACCTTGCTTTTAAAACAAGTTTGTTTTAAAAACACTTACTGCAACCCGGCTGAAGCCTTTATCATCAACGAAGTGAAATTATTGCTCGGCTGAAGGCCACATCAACAATAATTAGAAAATTACAAATATCCTTAAAACAAACATCACAATCTAAGGAATCAGGACAGCCGGTTCTCAACAAGTGTTCTAAGGGTCAGCCTGGGAAGGTAACTCAAGCATTAGGTAACGTGCGACAGGCAGCCAAGAGTTGTACTCACGTAACAGGATAGCAATTCAAACCAGGGGCACCTTAAGCGCCGACCGACCGACTAACCTTCAACCTAACGTCCGATCACAGGTACAACGATGGAATATTTTTAGGCAAGGGCGAAGAGACAGACAACACAACGTCTTCTGAAAACACTCAAGGCCGAAGGAAACACTAGTACCAAGGTAGACCTCCCCCCGCCAATATATATATACACTCCTGGAAATGGAAAAAAGAACACATTGACACCGGTGTGTTAGACCCACCGTACTTGCTCCGGACACTGCGAGAGGGCTGTACAAGCAATGATCACACGCACGGCACAGCGAACATACCAGGAACCGCGGTGTTGGCCGTCGAATGGCGCTAGCTGCGCAGCATTTGTGCACCGCCGCCGTCAGTGTCAGCCAGTTTGCCGTGGCATACGGAGCTCCATCGCAGTCTTTAACACTGGTAACATGCCGCGACAGCGTGGACGTGAACCGTATGTGGAGTTGACGGACTTTGAGCGAGGGCGTATAGTGGGCATGCGGGAGGCCGGGTGGACGTACCGCCGAATTGCTCAACATGTGGGGCGTGAGGTCTCCACAGTAAATCGATGTTGTCGCCAGTGGTCGGCGGAAGGTGCACGTGCCCGTCGACCTGGGACCGGACCGCAGCGACGCACGGATGCACGCCAAGACCGTAGGATCCTACGCAGTGCCGTAGGGGACCGCACCGCCACTTCCCAGCAAATTAGGGACACTGTTGCTCCTGGGGTATCGGCGAGGACCATTCGCAACCGTCTCCATAAAGCTGGGTTACGGTCCCGCACACCGTTAGGCCGCCTTCCGCTCACGCCCCAACATCGTGCAGCCCGCCTCCAGTGGTGTCGCGACAGGCGTGAATGGAGGGACGAATGGAGACGTGTCGTCTTCAGCGATGAGAGTCGCTTCTGTCTTGGTGCCAATGATGGTCGTATGTGTGTTTGGCGCCGTGCAGGTGAGCGCCACAATCTGGACTGTATACGACCGAGGCACACAGGGCCAACACCCGGCATCATGGTGTGGGGAGCGATCTCCTACACTGGCCGTACACCTCTGGTGATCGTCGAGGGGACACTGAATAGTGCACGGTACATCCAAACCGTCATCGAACACATCGTTGTACCATTCCTAGACCGGCAAGGGAACTTGCTGTTCCAACAGGACAATGCACGTCCGCATGTATCCCGTGCCACCCAACGTGCTCTAGAAGGTGTAAGTCAACTACCCTGGCCAGCAAGATCTCCAGATCTGTCCCCCATTGAGCATGTTTGGGACTGGATGAAGCGTCGTCTCACGCGGTCTGCACGTCCAGCACGAACGCTGGTCCAACTGAGGCGCCAGGTGGAAATGGCATGCAAGCCGTTCCACAGGACTACATCCAGCATCTCTACGATCGTCTCCATGGGAGAATAGCAGCCTGCATTGCTGCGAAAGGTGGATATACACTGTACTAGTGCCGACATTGTGCATGCTCTGTTGCCTGTGTCTATGTGCCTGTGGTTCTGTCAGTGTGATCATGTGATGTGTCTGACCCCAGGAATGTGTCAATAAAGTTTCCCCTTCCTGGGACAATGAATTCACGGTGTTCTTATCTCAATTTCCAGGAATATATATATATATATATATATATATATATATATATAGTACATTACAAGAGGCTGTCGAACTACACGCCGTGTCGGACAACGTCAAGACTGCCAGAAAAGTACGCTAACCTCCAGGGCAGATAACTGGGGCGTTAGCGGCCACAAGGCAGAAAATATCTCTGGTTGCACTTCACTAATAAGAATAATACTAAATTCAATGATGAATAACAATTGGACAAAAACGGCTGCGATACTTCACCGCCTCGAAACACTTCACCCGTTGCCGCTAGGCTCTGCGACCCTGAGAGCAACAACCCGCCGAACAAAGGCAATAGTCGAGGTTCCATTAGCAGTTAACTCTTCACTCAGCGTAAACGTCCAGGGTACGGTGTGCAACGGAGTCGTCGCTCTCGCAGCTACCTCTCCTCGATCTGGCAAGCCACCAGCGGCTTCGGCTTGCCCTCGAGCTGCACAGATCTGCTCGCTGCTGCGCTCCCAACCGACCTGATGTCCGTTCGCCACTCCTCACCAAATCCAGTATGCACACAGCCTTAAAATAACTGCCGATTCAAAGCCATAAGATACACATGGATCCTGGAAAAAATTCCACCAACAACTCACGGTACTAAAACCAGTCACTGTGAAACAACACGGACGAATTATAAGTCGCCACAAACACAGGAAAGCCAGAAGCGGTCAGAAGACCAAATGCACGGCGTCCGTTACGACGACCGACCGAACGACCAACCAATGGTCATCCCCACTCAAGCCAGGCACGGGAAAGATCCCAGTATAAATCGTCGACTGACAACTTATTGCCATGACGGCACGTCTACGGGCACACACACACACACACACACACACACACACACACACACACAAGTGAAAGTTGCACTACTCCAATATCACGGTCCATTCAACTAAAACTCACTGAATCCGGTCAGTGACGTGGTCGTGCACTCTCACGACCACATCCTTCCGTCAGACAGTGCATGTCTGTCGCCAGCTGTCGGGCGAGTACTGGCTGTCCGGACCTCACTGCTGCTCCGTCCCAACTCAACTCGCTCGACACACGACGACTCGGAAAATACCCGAGGCCGCTCCAAAGATGGTACCACAGTGCCACTCACGGACGGACGGAGAAGGCGAGCAAACGTAGTGGCGCCAGTGAACACACTAAGAAAACGAGACGCCACTATCGCTACTACATTATGCCAAGTTATGAACGGCATCAACGCGAGCCGCGCTCGGCTCAATGGTTTTGCGGTTGGTTCATATTACAAAACACATTGCTGATTATCAAATTGAGCTAACATATTGACTTTTTCTTTAGACTTGGGTGGAGGTGCCTCTCAGATTCATCTGCCGTAGCACACTCATATGAGGTCGCGCCGCACCAGCGATAAATCCAGAGTGAAACATCCACAACATTCCTCATATTTCAAAAAATACTTTGAGATATCGAAATGAGATTTTGAAAAATAATAGCATGAAATGAGGAGAGTATATTTCCTTATGGTTATTGTGAGAAACTTCATTATGTATCGTGTTATACCACTAACTACAGATATTTTCGATGAAAGAATGCAATTTTTAAGGGCCCTCGACAGCTGATGAAGCGAGAAATGCTTTGGGTTTAGAAGAACGTAAGTGATTATGTCATACATTTGTTTTGTACCAAGGATGTTCTTTTGTATAAGATACTGACCTCACTTTTCCCAGTTCTTCATTTAATAAATTTAATAAACCACTTTTTCAGAATTATCTCGCAGTTGCGTCTACACAGTATGTTAGTGGTGTGAGACTGTAAACTACTTTGTGTTTTGGCAAAAGAAGCAAATTTTAACGTGGCAACATGAGAAATGTGTAGGTTCTACTCGAAATTCGCCACTCATGACGCTTCCCTGGAAGTTACAAATGGTTGAAAAACGACGCGAAAGTAAATTGTCGCATTTTCGGCGGATTTCCTTTTGGATCTACATCTACATCTACATCCGTACTCCGCAAGCCACCTGACGGTGTGTGGCGGAGGGTACCCTGAGTACCTCTATCGGTTCTCCCTTCTATTCCAGTCTCGTATTGTACGTGGAAAGAAGGATTGTCGGTATGCTTCTGTGTGGGCTCTAATCTCTCTGATTTTATCCTCATGGTCTCTTCGCGAGATATACGTAGGAGGGAGCAATATACTGCTTGACTCTTCGGTGAAGGTATGTTCTCGAAACTTCAACAAAAGCCCGTACCGAGCTACTGAGCGTCTCTCCTGCAGAGTCTTCCACTGGAGTTTATCTATCATCTCCGTAACGCTTTCACGATTACTAAATGATCCTGTAACGAAGCGCGCTGCTCTCCGTTGGATCTTCTCTATCTCTTCTATCAACCCTACCTGGTGCGGATCCCACACTGCTGAGCAGTATTCAAGCATTGGGCGAACAAGCGTACTGTAACCTACTTCCTTTGTTGTCGGATTGCATTTCCTTAGGATTCTTCCAATGAATCTCAGTCTGGCATCTGCTTTACCGACGATCAACTTTATATGATCATTCCATTTTAAATCACTCCTAATGCGTACTCCCAGATAATTTATGGAATTAACTGCTTCCAGTTGCTGACCTGCTATTTTGTAGCTAAATGATAAGGGACCTATCTTTCTATGTATTCGCATCACATTACACTTCGCTACATTGAGATTCAATTGCCATTCCGTGCACCATGCGTCAATTCGCTGCAGATCCTCCTGCATTTCAGTACAATTTTCCATTGTTGCAACCTCTCGATACACCACAGCATCATCTGCAAAAAGCCTCAGTGAACTTCCGATGTCATCCACCAGGTCATTTATGTATATTGTGAATAGCAACGGTCCTATGACACTCCCCTGCGGCACACCTGAAATCACTCTTACTTCGGAAGACTTCTCTCCATTGAGAATGACGTGCTGCGTTCTGTTATCTAGGAACTCCTCAATCCAATCACACAATTGATCTGATAGTCCGTATGCTCTTACTTTGTTCATTAAACGACTATGGGGAACTGTGTCAAACGCCTTGCGGAAGTCAAGAAACACGGCATCTACCTGTGAACCCGTGTCTAAGGCCCTCTGAGTCTCGTGGACGAATAGCGCGAGCTGGGTTTCACACGATCGTCTTTTTCGAAACCCATGCTGATTCCTACAGAGTAGATTTCTAGTCTCCAGAAAAGACATTATACTCGAACATAATACGTGTTCCAAAATTCTACAACTGATCGACGTTAGAGATATAGGTCTATAGTTCTGCACATCTGTTCGACGTCCCTTCTTGAGAACGGGGATGACCTGTGCCGTTTTCCAATCCTTTGGAACGCTTCGCTCTTCTAGAGACCTACGGTACACCGCTGCAAGAAGGGGGGCAAGTTCCTTCGCGTACTCTGTGTAAAATCGAACTGGTATCCCATCAGGACCAGCGGCCTTTCCTCTTTTGAGCGATTTTAATTGTTTCTCTATCCCTCTGTCGTCTACTTCGATATCTACCATTTTGTCAACTGTGCGACAATCTAGAGAAGGAAGCACAGTGCAGTCTTCCTCTGTGAAACAGCTTTGGAAGAAGACATTTAGTAATTCGGCCTTTAGTCTGTCATCCTCTGTTTCAGTACCATTTTGGTCACAGAGTGTCTGGACATTTTGTTTTGATCCACCTACCGCTTTGGCATAGGACCAAAATTTCTTAGGATTTTCTGCCAAGTCAGTACATAGAACGTTACTTTCGAATTCATTGAAAGCCTCTCGCATAGCCCTCCTCACACTACATTTCGCTTCGCGTAATTTTTGTTTGTCTGCAAGGCTTTGGCTATGTTTATGTTTGCTGTGAAGTTCCCTTTGCTTCCGCAGCAGTTTTCTAACTCGGTTGTTGTACCACGGTGGCTCTTTTCCATCTCTTACGATCTTGCTTGGCACATACTCATCTAACGCATATTGTACCATGGTTTTGAACTTTGTCCACTGATCCTCAACACTATCTGCACTTGAGACAAAACTTTTGTGTTGAGTCGTCAGGTACTCTGTAATCTGCTTTTTGTCACTTTTGCTAAACAGAAAAATCTTCCTACCTTTTTTAATATTTCTATTTAAGGCTGAAATCATCGACGCAGTAACCGCTTTATGATCGCTGATTCCCTGTTCTGCATTAACTGATTCAAATAGTTCGGGTCTGTTTGTCACCAGAAGGTCTAATATATTATCGCCACGAGTCGGTTTTCTGTTTAACTGCTCAAGGTAGTTTTCAGATAAAGCACTTAAAAATATTTCACTGGATTCTTTGTCCCTGCCACCCGTTATGAACGTTTGAGTCTCCCAGTCTATATCCGGCAAATTAAAATCTCCACCCAGAACTATAACATGGTGGGGAAATCTACTCGAAATATTTTCCAAATTATTCTTCAGGTGCTGAGCCACAACAGCTGCTGAGCCCGGGGGCCTATAGAGACATCCAATTACCATGTCTGAGCCTGCTTTAACCGTGACCATCACCCAAATCATTTCACAATTCGAATCTCCGTCAATTTCCTTCGATACTATTGCACTTCTTATCGCTATAAACACGCCTCCCCCTTCACTGTCCAGCCTATCTCTGCGGTATACATTCCAATCAGAGTTTAGGATTTCATTACTGTTTACGTCTGGTTTCAGCCAACTTTCTGTTCCTAGTACTATATGGGCGTTGTGACCGTTTATTAATGAGAGCAGTTCTGGGACCTTTCTATAGACGCTTCTGCAGTTTACTATTAGCACATTAATATTGTTATTCCTTGTTGCATTTTGCCTACTCCTGCCTTGCCGCGTCTCAGGAGGCGTCTTGTCGGGCCTAGGGAGGGAATTCTCTAACCAAAGCAGAGGCGACAGATCCTTTTCAATGGTCATCATGCAAGTGTGGGTGTGGAGGTCTCTACTTCATATTTACAAATATGTGAATGTAGGCTTCAGTTTAGAATGACACTTCCCCTCCAGTGCTAGGCATTTCCCCTACACCGCCTTCAGGCAACCCCCACCACCACCAACACTCCCCCCACACGTGCCTTGCCGTCTGGACGTCTACCACCCACGGTATTCTGTGTGGTCTCTACCCTATGAACAACTCGCATCGTTGCTGAGCATTCAGCAGCACGAAGTCGGCACGCTCAACGTTGATGTTTTCGAAAGCATGGTCCGTATATCGACGGTTTTATGAACAAATGCATATCTTGCAGAACTTGTAAACTAAAGACTATGAATCTGCAAACGCCCATAAACCGATTACAAAGGAGACTTCCAAAACTGTGTTACTCATAATCACGGTAGGCCAACTACCTTTTATTGAATGTTGCACTACACTTCAAAGTCACACATACATGACACTATTTCTTAATACTCATTTTACTAAGGTTTGAAGCTCCTCTTTTCTTTCTTCCATGTTTGAGATTTCAAAACCGTGTGGTTTTGGTAATCAGCCTTATGCAAACACCATTGGGAGAGCCAGTCCTGACAAAACTCTACCATCTGATGAGAAAGATACATGAGACAGGCGAAATACCCTCAGACTTCAAAAATAATATAATAATTCCAATTCCAAAGAAGGCAGGTGTTGACAGATGCGAAAATTACCGAACTATCAGTTTAATAAGTCACAGTTGCAAGATACTAACAAGAATTATTTACAGACGAATGGAAAAAACTGGTAGAAGCCGACCTCGGGGAGGATCAGTTTGGATTCCGTAGAAATATTGGAACACGTGAGGCAATACTGACCCTACCACTTATCTTAGAAGCTAGATTAAGAAAAAACATACGTTTCTAGCATTTGTAGACTTAGAGAAAGCTTTTGACAATGTTGATTGGAATACTCTCTTTCAAATTCTGAAGGTAGCAGGGGTAAAATACAGGGAGCGAAAGGCTATTTACAGTTTGTACAGAAACCAGATGGCCATTATAAGAGTCGAGGGACACAAAGGGAAGCAGTCGTTGGAAAGGAAGGGAGACAGTGTTGTAACCTATCCACGATGTTATTCAATTTGTATACTGAGCAAGCAGTGAAGGAAACAAAAGAAAAATTTGGAGTAGGTATTAAAATCCATGGAGAAGAAATAAAAACTTTGAGGTTCGCCGATGACATCGTAATTCTGTCAGAGACAGCAAAGGACTTGGAAGAGCAGCTGAACGGAATGGATAGTGTCTTGAAAGGAGGATTTAAGATGAACATCAACAAAAGCAAAACGAGGATAATGGAATGTAGTTGAATTAAGTCTGGTGATGCTGAGAGAATTAGTTTAGGAAATGAGACACTTAAAGTAGTAAAGGAGTTTTGCTATTTGGGGAGAAAAATAACTGATGATGGTCGAAGTAGAGAGGATATACAATGTAGACTGGCAATGGCAAGGAAAGCGTTTCTGAAGAAGAGAAATTTGTTAACATCGAGTCTAGATTTAAGTGTTAGGAAGTCATTTCTGAAAGTATTTGTATGGAGTGTAGCCATGTATGGAAGTGAAACATGGACGATAACTAGTTTGGACAAGAAGAGAATAGAAGCTTTCGAAATGTGGTGCTACAGAAGAATGCTGAGATCAGATGGGTAGATCACATAACTAATGAGGAAGTATTGAATAGGATTGGGGAGAAGAGAAGTTTGTGGCACAACTTAACCAGAAGAAGGAATCGGTTGGTAGGACATGCTCTGAGGTATCAAGGGATCACCAATTTAGTATTGGAGGGCAGCGTGGAGGGTAAAAATCGTAGAGGGAGACCAAGAGATGACTACACTAAGCAGATTCAGAAGGATGTCGGTTGAGTAGGTACTGGGAGATGAAGAAGCTTGCACAGGATAGAGTGGCATGGAGAGCTGCATCAAACCAGTCTCAGGACTGAAGACCACAACAACAACATTACTTTATTTGTATATGTACCCAGACATGTTTCGAAACCAATGTTTCATCTTCTGTGGGTCAAATTTTTATTTCTGTAAAGTCCAATCCCACATTTGTAATAATTTATCTGGTGTAGGCCTAAGAAATACTATATTTGCAATTTGCTTCGTTTTGTTTGGACACTCACCTTCAAATTACATCGCTAACTGAACAGTATTAATATACACCGCTATTAGTGCTCGGTTTCGTCGATTTTTTTTGACACCATGTCATGTATAAACTAGCTGTTTGGAGGGTAGAGGTTATGTACGTTTCTGTACTTACATTTTCCGCCCTGTTTCGTGTTCCTGGTTGCTGTCTCAATCAGCTGCTGTTTAGTGCATTGCTTTCACTCAGTTAATCACAAATTTCGGTTCACTACTTCGCCTCACTTGCACTTACACAAAATGTGGCTAAATGTGATCTGCACAGACACTTCTGACAACACACTGAATGAGAGGTGTCATGTCATTGTCGTTGTTCACTTGTTGATCGTTGATCTTGTGTTTGTTATGACGCTGATTTTGAACGTGTGTGTGAGTGTGTGTGTGAGAGAGAGAGAGACAGAGAGAGAGAGATAGAGAGAGAAAATGGGTCAGATGGCTCTGAGCACTATGGGACTTAACATCTGAGGTCATCAGTCCCCTAGAATTTACATCTACTTAAACCTAACTAAGGACATCACACACATCCATGCCCGAGGCAGGATTCGAACCTGCGACCGTAGCAGTAGCACAGTTCCGGACTGCGCGCCTAGAACCGCGAGACCACCGCGGCCGGCAGAGAGAGAGAGAGAGAGAGAGAGAGAGAGAGAGAGAGAGAGAGTTGGGTTGAGAAGCAAGCACTATTTCTTAAGATACTAACCACATCTCTCTAACCAAAGGCCGAAGCGTTCCACCAGTCGTTCAATACTCCAAGGCAGAAATCCGCATCATACCATTCGAGAACCCCTGTGTGGTCATCCTCATAATTGAAAAACGCTATACATCCCAAAGGTTCCATCAGTTTGCCAAAAAGATGAAAATCGTATGATCCGATATCGGGAGTTTGCAACGGATCAGCATCACTAATGTCTGTGTTGCCATGCTCTTATTGTTGTCACAATATTTCTACGACAGGACAGGCCTTTATATTGGATCCACTCGCTTGCAACATTTCGCTGTGAATCTGTGAGCAATTTAGACATTTTTACACAAGAATTTTGCTCCCCACGTATTTCAACTGTAGCAGCACTACCATTTGGGATAGGAAAATTCAGCTGTTGTGCAATATTTCTGAGCGCGCAAGTTCAGCCAGACGCAGGTCTGTTTACAGTGAGTTACTCTCACCAGCAGTTGCGAAGTAGGATAGAGCCTAAAGGGGTGTAGAAGGAAAAAGTACACACAGAAGTTTGCATGGCACAAGTCACAGGCAGAAGGGGCCCACTGGCCAACCTAAGTGTTGTGAGTACGTGACACGGAGCGCCGCGTTTAGCAAAACAGAGGTGCACAGCCACGTAAAAATGGTGCCGGTTCACTAACAAAGCATTCGAGTATGACAGCTCTCCTGGCCGGCGGCGTGTGTCACACCACCGGCTACATGTAGCAACAGATGGAGGTGCCAGTGTTCCAGTCCACGGTGGGTCGCTGGTTCGATCCTCTGAGGCTTACGTGGGGGATTCAAGTGTGACAGCTCTCCTAGACAGTGGGGCTTGTCTGACCACCGGCTACACACAGCAGCAGATGGGGCGCCAGCATTCCAGTCCACGGCGGGTTGCTGGTTCGACCCTCTGAGGCCGACGCAGGGTCCGTAGCCAGCCAGCGACGGGTCACGTCACGGCTCGCTACCGCGGGCAGACTTGTTGGCTTCCAACACATGCCAGAGGCATCCCGAGGCAAAGGCAGCAGATTGGGACGTCGGATCGCAGGCGCAGCACTTGTTGTCACCCGCGATCTGAACCACAACGGCGAAGAAGCATGCCTACAGCTCCCGGCAAGTAGCGCTGAGTTGGCAGGGGGCGAAGATTATGAGTCGACGGTCGGTGCATCCTGACTTCACGGCCGTACAAGGCCGACACACAGCAGGGCGTGCACGGGTCGCTAAGCCACGCCAAGCTGATTCGCAGTCAGCGAAGTGGTGTCCTCAGCATTGCGGGACCCAGTGACGCAGACCGAGGGGAATGCGGCACTGTAGTTGGAAACACTTAATCACTTGGAAAGCTTGGACGAGTCTCAATACGGAGCCTTCTACCTCTTCACATTACATTTCGTGTTGCTGTTACAATGGGGGTCAGAAGTTGCCACTACACAACTTTGGATGCAACCTCACTGCCTCAGGCAAGACGTGCACCCCAAGCCGAGCTACGCTGGGCAGCACAATTACAGGATCACTTTTTCGTAACGCCGTAATTCTCTCCTGTTGCAGCGCATTAGTTTGAAACTTGGCTCAAAGGCGCTTACAAACTTCCTCGGTAACCATGCGAATGCGTGGCACCCTGCGACGTCGCTCTCGGCTCGGCGACGTTTCAAATAGCAAAGTGTCGACACATGAGAAATAAAGTGTAAGGTGGTTTAATGATGTCACACTGGCGTCAGATGTCACAACAATTCTGTACAATGCCACCATAGACGTGTCGCATGATGGGAAGGTCGTAACTCCCCATCTAACACACACATCGGCCCGTCTGTTGACCCCTCTGAGACGGAAGCCAGAAACGCGAAGCCCAGCGTTGAAATCAGGCGATTTTCTTGTGGGTGGCCGAGGAAAACATTTCAGACGGAACGCCGCTTAGGTTAGACACTTAAAGGCCTCAGGTGGTGGCATAAAGAGCGTCACTGAAACAGCCCTTTTCCTTGGGGCGTGGATTCGCACACATTTCGCTGTCGGAAATGACTGATCGCCGTGCGTTGAACAATAGAACGACGTTCTTGGCAGCCTTTGACACTGCTGAGTCCTCCCCTACGGTTGAACCCTCCTCTAAGGACTTTGTGGGCCAGTAGCACCACTGAAAATGATGGTACCCCTTTGTAATGCTGTGTGACGGCAATGTGTACTCTAGTGTAAAGGATTGGATCAGCAGGGACCAGTCAAAACCGTTCGACGAAATTTGAGCGCGACCGAAGCAGCAAAGGATGTTTGTGCTTTTTCAGCTCGCCTGTTTCGCGCCCTTCTATGACGTATACAAGAGTGGAGGAGCAGACAGGGGTAGGTGAGACATTGATACATGAGTGAAAAAAAGGCCAAAAGGTTCCCTGTAAACAGTGGTTCCCAACCTGGGGGTAATTACCCACTGCAGGGTAGAATATAATTTTCTGAGGAGTAAAAAGAACAGGATTCAATTGTGTTTCCGTCACGATACTAAATTTAAAGATCATTTCCATTATCCCTATATCCTAAGACTGAAATACTGATTACATACGTTACCAACTGGTTCATTATTCACTATGGAATAGTAAATGCTCTAATTGACAGCACAATAGAACAATAACTGTGTGACGGTTACTGTATTGCTGTAGGGTCTTCGCATTATTGTTATTGTTATCTTAATTATTTACAACAGTGGTAATTTCTTTCAATTCAGAAGCAAGGAGTCCAGCATTGAATTGCTTCACCTGCAGTTGGCCTAAGTATAGCGCACCCGTTTTAATATGGCTGATTTTAAATGAGAGTCGTGTGTGTGGGTGTGTGTGTGTGTGTGTGTGTGTGTGTGTGTGTTATAACGTTCTATGGGTTGGTTTTACTCATCGTAGCTGGCAGTCTCTCGCAGCAAAAGTCCTGGAAACAGTTACTGTAAAAAGTAACTATAAAGTTATTTTTAAATAATTAATCCCGTCTATCGTTTCCACTGAACATTTATTACAATCTCAAATTAATTAAAAGCATATTGACAAATCTGAAATGAAATAAATCATGATCAACAAGCTACATGCTTCCTGTCCCACATCACACAAAGTACTGACTCCCTTTGCAAACATGGCTGTAACTATTTATACTTTCTTAAAAATCTCGAATAATCCTCAGCATTGTTTAAAATGTTTTTTGATTAAATTACAATTAAAACTCTCATCCTAAAACAAATAACTCATTTCAATAATTACGTTGACTATTATATATTAAACACACGAGTGAATTCTAGTGTATGCATTAATGGAAGGGTGTATAAACGCTTAGGTATCAAATGTTAACAATACACTTGTTATATTTACTAATTACAGAAGATTCATGTCATATAAAATGTTCCTACCAATTAATGGACTTCTACACATTAGTGTTATTCAGAATTCATAATTATTTTCTTTGTAACTTTTCCACAAGTACATATTTCCATACACCTCTATGTCAGAAATTACTGTTTATGGTTAAAATTTACGTGTTTAAATGGGTTTCAATCAGACTGTTACGTTTCAGTGTGAAGCAAGTGCCACCAGCGAGACGAGTGCGGCCGGCCGGTGTGGTCGAGTGGTTCTAGGCGATTCAGTCTGGAACCGCGTGACCGCTACGGTTGCAGATTCGAATCGTGCCTCGGGCATGGATGTGTGTGATGTCCTTAGGTTAGTCAGGTTTAAGTAGTTCTAAGTTCTAGGGGACTGATGACCTCAGATGTTTAGCCCCATAGTGCTTAGAGCCATTTGAACCATTTTTGAGACGAGTGCCGTAGTAAAAGTGTTTTTGTAACAAGTCCCTATCCTGAATGTGAAAAGTTACTTTTCTTACCTGATTAGGAGTTGCAGGTAGCACTCGCGATGTACTGAAAATTGTTTCATAATTCTAAAAAGAAAAAGACTGTTAGAAACAGTTGCCTCTCTCTCTCTCCCTCTCTCTCTTTATTTCGTGGTTTACTGAAACACCAAAAAGCTAAATATTCTTTATCTTCAATTATTTTAAGTGTCCAAAGAAAATTCTTTTTCAGTCTAAAATGTAGTTCGGTGCTAATTTGATGGTCGATAGTGGGGGTAATACCTAGTACCCGCGTCCGGGCACCCTGATTTAGGTTTCCGTGATTTCCCTAGATCACTCCAGGCAAATTCCGGGATTGTTCCTTTGAAAGAGCACGGCCGATTTCCTTCCCCATCCTTCCCTAATCGGAGCTTGTGCTCCGTCTCTAATGACCTCGTTGTCGACGGGACGTTAAACAATAATCTCCCCCTCCACCTAGTACCTATTTGCATTCGGTGACAATAGTTTCAGAAAGGTTGGAAATCACTGCTCTAACGCCACCCAGTTCGGCAACGCCGTCAGTGCCACTTGCTCAAGTTTGTTGAGGAATTTAAGAAAAAGGGCCTGTACACAGACAACCCGTGTCGAGAGTCCTCGGCGGCTGCAGGCAGGCTGCGTTGCTGTTTTGCGTCTATTAGTAGTCATGAGGAATTGGAGGGGTGTCAAGGGGTTGCTTGTCTACAAGCACTTAGTGCTCCATCACAGGTGGTCTCTGTCGAGGTACGTTTGTCAGATTGCACAGCAAAGGTGGCCAGGTGACACTGGGAGTGTTGCCGAAGAGGGAAGGCATAGCTCTGGCCTTTTCTCGCATCTACATCTACATCCATACTCCGCAAGCCACCTGACACTGTGTGAAGGAGGGTATTTTGAGTACCTCTATCAGTTCTCCCTTCTATTCCAGACTCGTATTGTTTGTGGAAAGAAAGATTGTCGCTGTGCCTCAGTGTGGGCTCTAATCTCTCTGATTTTATCCTCATGGTCTCTTCGCGAAATATATGTAGGAGGGAGCAATATTCTGCTTGTTCTCGAAACTTCAGCAAAAGCCCGTACCGAACTACTGAGCGTCTCTCTTGCAGATTCTTCCACTGGAGTTTATCTATCATCTTCCTAACGCTTTCGAGATTACTAAATGATCCTATAAGCCAGCGCGCTGTTCTCCGTTGGATCTTCTCTCTCTCTTCTCTCAACCCTGTCTGGTATAGATCTCACACCAGTGAGCAGTATTCAAGCAGTGGTCGAGCAAGTATACAGTAACATACTTCCTTTGTTTTCGGACGGCATTTTCTTAGGATTCTTCCAATGAATCTCAGTCTGGCATCTGCTTTACCGCCTACTCCCAGATAATTTATGGAATTAACTGCTTCCAGTTGCTGACCTGCTGTATTGTAGCTAAATGATAAATGATCTTTCTTTCTATGTATTCGCAGCACATTATACTTATCTACATTGAGATTCAATTGTTATTCCCTGCACCATACGTCAATTCGTTGCAGATCCTCCAGCATTTCAGTACAATTTTCCATTGTTACAACCTCTCGATATACTACAGCATAGCATCATCCGCAAAAAGCCTCAGTGAACTTCCGATGTTTTCCACAAGGTCATTTATATATATTGTCAATAGCAACGGTCCTATGACACTCCCCTGTGGCACACCTGAAATCACTCTTACTTCGGAAGACTTCTCTCCATTGAGAACTCTTCAACTCTTCAATCCAATCACACAATTGGTCTGATAGTCCATCTGCTCTTACTTTGTTCATTAAACGACCGTGGGGAATTGTATCAAACGCCTCGCGTAAGTCAAGAAACACGGCATCTACCTGGGAACTCCTGTCTATGGCCCTCTGAGTGTCGTGGACGAATAGCGCGTGCAGGGTTTCACACGATCGCCTTTTTCGAAACCCATGGTGATTCCTACAGAGTAGATTTCTAGTCTCCGGAAAAGTCATTATACTCGAACGTAATAAGTGCTGCAAAATTCTACAACTGATCGAAGTTAGAGATATAGCTCTATAGTTCTGCACATCTGTTCGACGTCCCTTCTTGAAAACGGGGATGACCTGTGCCCTTTTCCAATCTGTTGGAAATGTGTCGACACCTCGCTGTTTGTAGCGTTGGCGAGCGCCACACTTTTGCATCGTTACAGAGAAAGGTTGCAGGCTCCTTCAAACTTATGCTCCTTCAAACTTATGCGTCTCAATGGAACACAATTGGGTTTCGAAAAAGTGATCCTTTAATTGTGCTGCGCAATGTACTAGCACGGATCTGTTTGTGAGGCCACCGCTCCTGTTTTGCGATCGATCGAGAACAAATACAGTCTCTGTGAGGTGTGACAACGGGTGATCAAGCATCTCTGTGGGCTCAACAGTTGGTTTTACGCCTCGTTGTTTCTGGAGCGGCAGTCGTCAAAGTGGATTCTACAGCTCTGGAAGGGCGTGAACACTTGGTCTGAGAAAGTATTCAACAGAAAGCCAAGTAGTTTACTGAGTTTTCTGGTCGTAATCGGAAGAATATTGAAATGTAAGTTTTAATCGAACATCGTGACTTTTTTGTTACTATACTCCAATAAACCTTTCGACAAATGATATAATAAACTAATAGTGGCATCACAATCGATTGTTCTTAACGATCTTCAAATCATACTTGTGATGAAGCAGTCCATCACTGACAAGCAGAGTAGCAATTATCAGCAAACTAAACAAATGCAGAGGAATCCTCACAACTTCTTGCGCTATTATCCGTGACAACCCGAGTACACATGAAGTGATTCAGGCTGTTCAAATGTTTTGTAATTTTATACAGTCTGTATAGTTGTATTACTTTACCAAATACGTCCTAATGAGCTACCTGAAAAAATACTGGAATGAGATTTTCACTCTGCAGCAGAGTGTGCTCTGATATGAAACTTCCTGGAAGATTAAAACTGTGTGCCGCACTGAGACTTGAACTCGGGACCTTTGCGTTTCGCGTGCAAGGGCTCTACCATCTGAGCTACCCAAGCACGACTCACCCGCCTTCCTCACAGATTTAGTTCTGCCAGTACCTCGCCTCCTACCTTCCAAACTTCACAGAAGCTCTCCTGCGAACCTTGCACAACTAGCACTCCTGGAAGGCAGGATATTGCGAAGACATGGCTTAGCCACAGCCTGGGGGATGTCTCCAGAATGAGATTTTCACTCTGCAGCGGAGTGTTCGCTGGTATGGAACTTCCTGGCAGATTAAAACTGTGGTAGAGCACTTCCCCGCGAAAGGTCCCGAGTTTGAGTCTCGGTCCGGCACATAGTTTTAAACTGCCAGGAAGTTAGTTTGAAAAGAGACTGCTTACCATTCTGCAAGTAATTATTTGACATCTTGTTTAAATAACACTCGTAATTAGTACTGAATTTCTAGGTTGTGGCATGCAAGCCATACACCAGTAACCAATGATGGCGTAGCAGCTTTCACTGGTTCAATATCAGCTAAATTCGGGTCGTTACCGAACTGCAGCGCCATGTGTAAATTCACACGTAACAGTTTTCCTTGGTCACAAACCCCGATCAGTACTTTTGTGTCACGTCAGCTTCCTGCTGCAGTACATAAGATGCTTCGGATGAGAGTAAAGCATTCGGAGCTGCAAGAGCCAAAAAATATTACAAAGAACAGCTGCCATTTCCACAGCGGAGGCTGACAAGACATGGTTGTTCCGTACTTAGCCATACTTGTAATTTTTCCTTTAGGAATGGTCAGTTTCTTGAACGATTACTCAGACGTAATGTCGCTTTCTAAAAAGGGAGAAAGGGATAAGGTAGACAATTTTAGACCTATTTCTATGCCATTAGTGTTTGACAAAGTTATTGAAAAGGCTCTGTATGTAAGGATAATTGATCATTTTATATCACACAATTTGCTATCAAATGTATAGTTTAGCTTTAGAAATGGTTTAAGAACTGAAAGTGCTATATTCTCTTTTCTCTGGATTAAACAAAAGGTTTCGAACGCTAGGCATATTTTTCGATTTAACTAAGGCGTTTGATTGTGTTGATCACAAAGTACTGCTACAGAAGTTGGACCATTACGGAATACGGGGAGTAGCTCAGAATTGGTTCACCTTTTACTTTAACAACAAACAGAGAATCGTCGTTATTCAGAGTGTTGAGAGTGGATGTGATGTGGATCCTGAGAGTGGCAATGTCAAATGGGGGGGGGGGGGGGGGAGATCAGTGTTGTGGTCATTCCTGTTCCTTATTTATATAAATGATATGCCCTCTAGTATTACAGGTAGCTCTAAAATATTTCTGTTTGCTGATGACACTAGTTTGTCAGTAAAGGAGCCGGCCGCGGTGGCCTCGCGGTTCTAGGCGCGCAGTCCGGAACCGTGGGACTGCTACGGTCGCAGGTTCGAATCCTGCCTCGGGCATGGATGTGTGTGATGTCCTTAGGTTAGTTAGATTTAAGTAGTTCTAAGTTCTAGGGGACTAATGACCACAGCAGTTGAGTCCCATAGTGCTCAGAGCCATTAGAACCATTATCAGTAAAGGATGTTGTGTGCAACATTGGATCTGTTTCAAATACTGACAAATAGCGCATTTGATGACATAAGTTCATGGCTTGTAGAAAATAAACTAATGCTAAGTCATAGACTTAGTTTTTAAAGTTTCTAACACAACATTCAACAAAACCCGATGTTTATAAATTTCACGTAATGGGTATTTGATTAGTGAAACTGAACAGTTCAAATTTCTAAGTGTTCAAAAAAAAAATGGTTCAAATGGCTCTGAGCACTATGGGACTCAACTGCTGTGTTCATCAGTCCCCTAGAACTTTGAACTACTTAAACCTAACTAACCTAAGGACTCACACACATCCATGCCCGAGGCAGGATTCGAACCTGCGACCGTAGCAGTCGCACGGTTCCGGACTGTGCGCCTAGAACGGCGAGACCACCGCGGCCGGCTGTTCAAATTTCTAAGTGTTCAGATGGATAGTAAACTGTTGTGGAAAGTCCACGTTCAGGATCTTGTACAAAGACTTAATGCTACCATTTTTACAATTCGAACGGTAGCTAAAGTAAGTGATCGTTCGACACGAAAATGTGTCTACTTTGTTTATTTTCAATCCATTATGTCATATGGTATTATATTTTGGGGCAACTCTTCCCGTTCTTAGAGGATACTTTTTGCTCAGAAAGTGGTGTAACTTTACGAACCTCTTGTCCACCCCTTTTTACTAGTCTGGGTATTTTGACATTGGCCTCCCAATATACATATTCTTTACCGCCGTTTATTGCTAACAATATCAGCTTATTCCCAAGAATTAGTAGCATTCACTCAGTTAATACTCGGAAGAAATCCAATCTGCATTTGGATCGCACTTCCTTCACTCTTGTGCAAAATGTGTACAGTATACTGCTGCATCCAATTTCAATAACCTAACACAAGAATTCAAAAATCTTAGCAGATCCCTCGCTTTCAAATCGAAACTGAAGACTTTCCTCATGAGCAATTCCTTGTATTCTGTCTAGGAGTTACTCGAAAAATTAAGCTGGTTCCTATGCCATATTGTTGGTTACGTTTACTTCAGCTTACGGCTTGACTTTTTTTGGCTTTATAAATATATTACCTGTTATTACTTTCTTCTTGTTATTTCATGCACTGACATTTTCCATGACACTGGAGAGTTCCTACTCAATTTGGTCCTACGGAACTAGACGTGTAAATAAATAAAAAAAAAAGTAAACTGTGAGCACAGCAAGGTGGTGAAATCGGTGAAATCTATTGTTCAGGACTGCACCTTGAATGCTGTAAACCAATGGCGGAAAAACCTTCACGCAGGCCTTTAATTTGCTTTTGTTAATTTCACTGCTTCCTTATATTTTTGATTGTAATTATTAATGCACTTGTTGCAATTCTTCAGTTTCTCGTAGCGAATTTGCTGATCTAACAGTCCATGGGTGTACTGCCGGTTCATAGTGTCCAACGGGCACAGCATTTCGGCGATCAAACATGTCGCCATCGTCAGGTGCTCTGACGGACTGAGCTCCTGAGGGTTCGCGGCTGACTAATATCCTCCGCCCCCGCGACCCGCTCCGTCATCGTCGGCGTCTGTGATGGCGTTGGTGTAAGTTCTCTGTTTGCTCTGCTCGCCAGAACATTTTGTTTTGTTGAGAGTCTTCTTAATTAAGCTCAGTGCTGGTTCCCAATCCTTGCTAAGGTTTATAGCCTCAATCATGGTTGATGAGACCGTGCATCGTACGAATTTCTGTGGCCTCTCTAACAACTCTGCCCCAATATTTGGAAGTCTGTGCCAAGGTCCTGATGCATTCGTACTCTATCGCATAATTCTCGGACAAACAGTGCTCTGCGACCGCTGACTAGTTGGGATACACGTGTTTCTGGTATTCTCGGCAACGATCTTCGCCAATGCGCACTCTCTTTCCAATACAGGATGGTCCATTGATCGTGGCCGGGTCAAATATCTCACGAAATAAGCGTCAAACGAAAAAAACAACAAAGAACAAAACTTGTCAGCTTGAAGGCGGAAACTAGATGGCGCAATTGCCCGCTAGATGGCGCTGCCATAGGTCAAACAGATATCAACTGCGTTTTTCAAAATAGGAACCCCCATTTTTAATTACATATTCGTGTAATATATAAATCAATATGTATGTTTTAGTTGGACCAATTTTTTCGCTTTGTGTTAGATGGCGCTGTAATATTCACAAACACATGGCTCTCAATTTTAGACGAACACTTGGTAACAGATAGGTTTTTGAAATTAAAATACAGAACGTAGGTATGTTTGAACATTTTATTTCGGTTGTTCCAATGTGATACATGTACCTTTGTGAACTTATCATTTCTGAGAACGCATGCTGTTACAGCGTGATTACCTGTAAATACCACATTAATGCAATAAATGCTCAAAATGATGTCCGTCAACCTTAATGGATTTGGCAATACGAGTAACGACATTCCTCTCAACAGCGAGTATTTCGCCTCCCGTAATGTTCGCACATGCATTGACAATGTTCTGACGCATGTAGTCAGGCGTCGTTGGTGGATCACGATAGCAAATATCCCTCAACTTTCCCCACAGAAAAAAATCCAGGGACGTCAGATCCGGTGAACGTGCGGGCCATGGTATGGTGCTTCGACGACCAATCCACCTGTCATGAAATATGCTATTCAATACCGATTCAACCACACGCGAGCTATTTCATCATGTTGGAAGTACATCGCCATTCTGTCATGCAGTGAAACATCTTCTAGTAACATCGGTAGAATATTACGTAGGAAATCAACATACATTGCACCATTTAGATTGCCATCGATAAAATCGTGGCCAATTATCCTCCCCCCATAATGCCGCACCATACATTTACCCGCCAAGGTCACAGATGTTCCACTTGTCGCAGCCGTCGTGGATTTTCCGTTGCCCAATAGTGGAAATTACGTTACCGGTGTTGGTGAATGACGCTTCGTCGCTAAATAGGACGCGTGCAAAAAATCTGTCATCGTCCCGTAATTTCTCTTATGTCAGTGGCAGAACTGTACACGACGTTCAAAGTCGTCGCCATGCAATTCCTGGTGCACAGAAATAAGGTACGGTGCAATTTATGTTGATGAGGCATTCTCAAGACCGACGTTTTTGAGATTCCCGGCCGGCCGAAGTGGCCGAGCGGTTCTAGGCACTACAGTCTGGAACCGCGAGACCGCTAAGGTCGCAGGTTCGAAACATGCCTCAGGCATGGATGTGTGTGATGTCCTTAGGTTAGTCAGGTTTAAGTAGTTCTAAGTTCTAGGGGACTGATGACCACAAAAGTTAAGTCCCATAGTGCTCAGAGCCATTTTTTTTTTAGGTTCCCGATTCTCGCACATTTTGTCTGCTACTAATGTGCGGATTAGCCGCCACAGCAGCTAAAACACCTACTTGGGCATCATCATTTGTTGCAGGTCGAGGTTACGTTTCACATGTGGCTGAACACTTCCTGTTTCCTTAAATAACGTAACTATCCGGCGAACGGTCCGGACACTTGGATGATGTCGTCCAGGATACCGAGCAGCATACATAGCACACGCCTGTTGGGCATTTTGATCAGAATAGCCATACATCAACACGATATCGACCTTTTCCGCAATTGGTAATGGCTGAGGAGATGGGAGGAGGAGTAGAGGGACAGGGGAGGGGAAGCCCGGGGGAGGAGTGGGAAGAAAGGTATGAGGGAAGGAGGATGCCCAAAGGAACAGAGACAGGAAGGGGGAAGGAGGATCAAAGTTGGTAGGAGGGGTATATGGAGGGAAGGAGGACATCGTCAGGGAGGGGGAGCTGGTGGAAGCCACCTTGGGAGAGGGTAAGGAGGGTAGAGAGATGGAGACCGGGTGGGACGTGGGAATACAGGCGCGGCAGCGGGCGGGGGCGGGAGAGGATGGGCGAGACAAGCGGGTGAGGAGGATCGAGTTTGCGTGAGGTGTACTGGATCCGTATCCTCTCAAGGAAAAGGAGGAGGTGGGGGAATGGAATGAGACCATACAGGATCTGCGTGGGGGAGGGGAGACGGATGCGATAGGCGAGGCGGAGAGCATGGCGTTCAAGGATTTGGAGGGATTTGTAAAAGGTAGCAGGGGTGGAGATCCAGGCTGGATGGGCGTAACAAAGGATAGGGCGGATGAGGGACTTATAGGTGTGGAGTATGGTGGAGGGGTCCAGACCCCACGTACGACCGGAAAGGAGCTTGAGGAGATGGAGACGGGAGTGTGCCTTGGCTTGGATTGTCCGGAGATGTGGGGTCCAGGAGAGTCGACGGTCGAGGGTGACGCCAAGGTACTTGAGGGTGGGGGTGAGGGCGATAGGACGGCCATAGATGGTGAGATAGAAATCAAGGAGGCGGAAGGAAGGGGTGGTTTTGCCTACAATGATCGCCTGGGTTTTGGAGGGATTGACCTTGAGCAACCACTGGTTGCACCAAGCGGTGAACCGGTCAAGATGGGATTGGAGAAGGTGTTGGGAGCGCTGCAGGGTGGGGGCAAGGGCAAGGAAGGCGGTGTAATCGGCAAACTGGAGAAGGTGGATGGGGGGGGGGGGTGACGGCGGCGGCATGTCCGCCGTATACAGAAGGTACAGAAGGGGGGAGAGGACAGAGCCTTGGGGCTGACCGGCGGAGGGAAAAAAGGTGTAGGAATCTGTGTTATGGATGGAACGGTCGATTTTAACACGGGTAATGTATCACGAAGCAAATACCGTCCGCACTGGTGGAATGTTACGTGATACCACATACTTATACGTTTGTGACTATTACAGCGCCATTTATCACAAAGCTAAAAAAGTGGTCCAACTAAAACGTTCATATTTCTTTACGTACCACACGAATATGTAATAAAAAATGCGGGTTCCTATTTTAAAAAACGCAGTTGATATCCGTTTGACCTATGGCAGCGCCTTCAAGCTAGACGAGTTTCGTTCTTTGTAGTTTTTTTCGTTTGACGCTTATTTTGTAAGATATTTGGCCTGGTCACTATCAATGGACCACCCTGAATATGTCTTCCCATATTCATGTGGTATCTGGTTTTCCCCCCGACTCCCGCAATCCGAGATTATCTTTGACTCTTCCCAATAACGCTTGTGTTTTATTGGTAATCAAAAGACGGTTTTTACTCGGCGCGTCTTCAATAAGCGATCGATAGTGCGCCAGTGTACTATATAAAGGCAGTGACTGCCTCTGCCTCCGCGGCATCTTCTGTCTCCACAAACTGTTCTGTCCTGATGGGTCGTAGAGCGCCGCTCATCTGCCATTCTGGGTACCCGTTTTTTTCTGAGTACAGTTTTGAGATGTTCCAGCTCCTGGGTCAGACTCTCTGCGTCTGAGATGCTACGCGCGCTGTCTACTAGTGTTTAGTATCCCACTGCTCTGCGAAGGGCGGTGGCCGCTCTCTGCATACAAGTACGGGTCGGAGTGCGTTTTCTTCCGATACACACCGTGGTGACCAGGGCGGACAGAGTACTTACGTCATCCATCACAGACGCCGACACTAGCCTTCACACGACGACCGACGCGCGGCTCGTGGGAGCAGTGCATATTAATCGGCACCGCGCCCTCAAAAGCTCAGTTCGTCAGCGCACCTGACGATGGTGACATGTTTGATCACAGAAATATTGTGCCCGTTGCCCACCGGCAGTAGAGACGTGGACTACTCGACCAGTCCTTATTACACTACTGGCCATTAAAATTTCTACACGAAGAAGAAATGCAGATGATAAACGGGTATTCATTGGACAAATATAATATACTAGAACTGACATGTGATTACATTTTCACGCAATTTGGGTGCATAGATACGGAGAAATCAGTACCAAGGACAACAACCTCTCGTCGTCATAACGGCCCTGATACGCCTGGGCATTGAGTGAAACAGAGCTTGGATGGCGTGTACAGGTACAGCTGCCCATGCAGCTTCAACACGATATCACAGTTTATCAAGAGTAGTGATTGGCGTATTGTGACGAGCCAGTTGCTCGGCCACCGTTGACCAAACTTTTTCAATTGGTGAGAGATCTGGAGAATGTGCTGGCCAGGGCAGCAGTCGAACATTTTCTGTATCCAGAAAGGCCCGTACAGGACCTGCACATGCGGTCGTGCATTATCCCGCTGAAATGTAGTGTTTCCCAGGGGTCGAAAGAAGGGTAGAGCCACGGATCGTAACACATCTGAAATGTAACGTCCACTGTTCAAAGTGCCGTCAGTACGAACAAGAGGTGACCGAGACGTGTAACCAATGGCACCCCATATCATCACGCTGGGTGATACGCCAGTACGGCGATGACGAATACACGCTTCCAATGTGCGTTCACTGCGATGTCGCCAAACACGGATACGACCATCATGATGCAGTAAACAGAACCTGGATTCGTCCGAAAAAATGACGTTTTGCCATTCGTGCACCCAGGTTCGTCGTTGAGTACACCATTGCAGGCGCTCCTGTCTGTGATGCAGCGTCAAGGGTAACCGCAGCCACGGTCTCCGAGCTGATAGTCGATGCTGCTGCAAACGTCGTAGAACTGTTCGTGCAGATGTTTGTTGTCTTGCAAACGTTCCCATCTGTTGACTCATGGATCGAGACGTGGCTACACGATTCGTTACAGCCATGCGGATAAGATGCCTGTCATCTCGACTGCTACTGATACGAGGCCGTTGGGATCCAGCACGGCGTTCCGTATTACCCTCCTGAACCCACCGATTCCATATTCTGCTAACAGTCATTGGATCTCGACCAACACGAGCAGCAATGTCGCGATAGGATAAACTACGATCGCGGTAAGCTACAATCCGACCTTTATCAAAGTCGGAAACGTGAGATATTTCTCCGCCTTACACGAGGTATCACAACAACCTTTCACCAGGGAACGCCGGTCAGCTGTTGTTTGTGTATGAGAAATTGGTTGGAAACCTTCCTCATGTCATCACGTTGTAGGTGTCGCCAATCTTGTGTGAATGGTCTGATAAGCTAATCATTTGTAGATCACAGCATCTTCTTCCTGTCGGTTAAATTTCGCGTCTGTAGCACGTCATCTTCGTGGTGTAGCAATTTTAATGGCCAGTGGTGTATTTTCCCAGTGCTTCAAACAGTCAAAAAATAATATAAAATAAAAATAATAATACACTGGAGGAACGAACAAATAGTTCTGATCGCAGTGGAAACTAACTTGGTCGCATGACTTAGGGACAGCCACATTGCAGTTAGTTACAGTGCACCCTGTCAGCAGGAAGAGAAAGCGTGAAACTTGTTCGTGGAAAATATCTTCAAAAACAGGCGAGGTGATCTGCTTCTTACCTTGTAAGTGGTATACAAGAAAGACTCTGATCTTTAAGATCAAAATTATGTGGATGATAGGGGATACTAAATTGTATTTTGGTTTCGAACACGGATGGTCGAAAATGGACATTTCGTCTTTTACGACCCACTGCACGACACTAAGCTTTACGCCTCGCCTGGGCCCGTACACATCGATATTGGATTGTTGAAGACTGAAACTTGGTCGGACGAGACTCGTTTCAAATCGTATCTAGCGGATGGACGTGTACGGATATGGAGGTAACCTCATGAATCCATGAACCCTGCATGTCAGCAGGGGACTGTATAAGCTGGTGGAGCCTACGTAATGGTGTGCGGAGTGTGCGCTTGGAGTGATGTGGGACCCCTGATACGTCTAGATACGACTCTGACAGGTGACAAGGACGTAAGCATCCTGTCTGATCACCTGCATTCATTCATGTCCGTTTTGCGTTCCGATGGACTTGGACAATTCAAATAGGACAATGCAACACTCCACACGTCCGAAGTTGCTACAGAGTGGCTCCAGGAACACTCTTCTGAGTTTAAACACTTCTGCTGGCCACCAAACTCCCCAGACATGAACATTATTAAGCATATCTGGGTTCCTTGAAACGTGTTGTTCAGAACAGATCTGCACCTCTCGTACTCTTACGGATTTATGGACAGCCCCGTAGGATTCACGGTGTCAGTTCCCTCCTGCACCACTCATGACATAAGTAGAGTCCATGCCTCGTCGTGGTGTAGCACTTCTGCATGCTCCCTGGGGCCATACACGATATTAGACAGGTGTACCAGTTTCTCTGGCTCTTGAGTGTATATCCGCAGTGGAATATACTATGGTTTACAAGTCCTAACTGACTGTCGAAGATTGGCCATTACCATTCACGTCTGGTTGACAAAGATGAAACATTACTCATTACAGAAAACCTGCAGACATACACGTAATGTGTGGTGCAGCAGAATGTAATGCCGAGAAAGGTGAATGAAAACACAGAGAAAAGTTTCACAACAAGCATCGTGAAAACTGGAACATTTATCGCCGTTGACAGATACGGATAAACTATCTGTAACACTAAACAACTAACACGGCCACCCTTCGCGGTTGCAGGTTGCGTATCTAAAGGCTTACAGAGGCAACAAATTTGGTTTTTTAGTATTTCATGTAATTATCTACTGCATTTAAAAATTAAAAAACTGTCATAATCTGCTCATTACGAGGTGCAATCTTACCTTAAATGTTTGACACTGTAAGCTAGAAACTCTGTATGTGTAGTGAGACTGCGTAACTCACTGCACGCAACTTAAGCAGACTATATTCGTACATTATTTGAAAACGAGAGCACTTTGCGACTTCCAACAAACTTTATACATAATTTCAAAGCTTTTGGAAGCTTTTTCTCGCTGACACCCTTAAGTTCCCCCCCCCCCTCTCCGCCAAAGACACATACACGAAGTAATAAGAGGATAATAGTTTATAACTTACAAAATGGTTCAAATGGCTCTGAGCAATATGCGACTTCACTTCTGAGGTCATCAGTCGCCTAGAACTTAGAACCAATTAAACCTAACTATCCTAAGGACATCACACACATCCATGCTCGAACCAGGATTAGAACCTGCGACCGTAGCGGTCGCTCGGTTCCAGACTGTAGCGCCTAGAACCGCACGGCCACTCCGACCGGCTATAACTTATAACATTTTCGTTATTCTTGTAGTAGAAGTTCGGCGTCAGGCGTGTTGTTTTCGTGTATTACTTCTTAATTGCTAACTCTATTCGCAATGTATTTTGCAGACAGTATTCACATATATGTACCTGCAAAAGTACATTATTTTATGACTTATAGCTCGTGAGACATGACGTCATAAACGTTGAGCTGCGTGAAGAATCAGACATGTGAGCAACTAATCTTCCTTAGAGTGCGAAATATCCAGGCTATATTCATCTAATTTTGAAATTGACCTTTTCATTCGTCTGTGGGTGAATAATCCGAAACTAAGAAACTAGCTTAATTACGGTTTTGAGTCCTCAACCATAAAGGTATAACGTGCATAACGTCAAATATTTTACACACTAAATCGTCTGTAAACTAATCATATGCCTTAAGCTCTTTTATACAAAAAGCTTCATTTTATTTAAAGAACTTGTATGGGAGGATGCTGCTTTTCAAGAATCAAGGAAAGACAAACAGAAAAGCTGAACTAAGCTAAAAGTGGTATCAAAGAGTCATTAGTTATTATTTAAATTTGAATATTAATTTACATCTACATCTACATCTGTACTCCGCAAGCCACCTGACGATTTATCTGGAGGGTACCTTCAGTACCTCTATCGGTTCTACTTTCTATTCCAGTCTCTTATTGTTCGTGACAAGTAAGATTGTCGGTAAGCCTCTGTATAGGCTCTGATCTCTCTGATTTTATCCTCATGGTCTCTTCGCGAGATATACGTAGGAGGGAGCAATATACTGCTTGACTCCTAGGTGAAGGTACGTTCTCGAAACCCCAACAGAAGCCCGTACCGAGCTACAGAGCGTCTCTCTTGCAGAGTCTTCCATTGGAGTCTATCTATCATCTCCGTAAAGCTTTCGCGATTAATAAATGATCCTGTAACGAAGCGCACTTCTCTCCGTTGGATCTTCTGTATCTGTTCCATCAACCCTATCTGGTACGGATACCACACCGGCGATCAGTATTCAGGCAGTAGGCGAACAGGCGTACTGTAACCTACTTCCTTTGTTTTCGGACTGTATTTCCTTAGGATTCTTCCAATGAATCTCAGTCTGGCATCTGCTTTGCCGACGATTAATTTTATATGGTCATTTAATTTTAAATCACTCCTAATGCGTACTCCCAGATCATTTCTGGATTAACTGCTTCCAGTTGCTGACGTGCTACATTGTAGCTAAATGATAAAGGATCTTTCTTTCTATGTATTCGCAGCACATTACACTTGTCTACATTAAGATTCAATTGCCATTTCCTGCACCATGCGTCAATTCGTTGCAGATCCTCCTGCATTTGTGTACAATTTTCCATTGTTACAATCTCTAGATATACTACAGAATCATCCGCAAAAAGCCTCAGTGAACTTCCGATGTTATCCACAAGGTCATTTATATATCCGGTGAATAAGCAACGGTCCTACGACACTCCCATGCGGCACACCTGAAATCACTCTTGCTTCTGAAGACTTCTCTCCATTGAGAATGACATGCTGCGTTCTGTTATCTAGGGACTCTTCAATCCAATCACACAACTGGTCTGATAGTCCGTACGCTCTTACTTTGTTCATTAAATGACTGTGGGGAATTGTATCGAACGCCTTGCGGAAGTCAAGAAACACGGCATCTACCTGTGAACCCGTGTCTATGCCCCTATGAGTCTCGTGAACGAAAGCACAAGCTGGGTTTCACACGACCGTCTTTTTCGAAACCCATGCTGATTCCTACAGAGTAGATTTCTAGTCTCCATAAAAGTCATTATATTCGAACATAATACGTGTTCCAAAATTCTACAACTGATCGACGTTAGAGATATAGGTCTATTGTTTTGCACATCTATTCGACGTCCCTTCTTGAAAACGGGGATGACCTGAACCCTTTTCCAATCCTTTGGAACGCTACGCTCTTCTAGAGACCTACGGTACACCACTACAAGAAGGGGGGCAAGTTCTTTCGCGTACTCTGCGTAGAATCGAAGTGGTATTCCATCAGGTCCAGCGGCCTTTCCTCTTTTGAGCGATTTTAATTGTTTTTCAATCCTTCTGTCATCTATTTCGATATCTACCATTTTGTCATCTGTGCGACAATCTAGAGAAGGAACTACAGTGCAGTCTTCCTCTGTGAAACAGCTTTGGAGAAAGACGTTTAGTATTTCGGCCTTTAGTCTGTCATCCTCTGTTTCCGTACCATTTTGGTCACAGTGTGTCTGGACATTTTGTTTTGATCCACCTACCGCTTTGACATAAGACCAAAATTTCTTACGATTTTCTGCCAAGGCAGTACATAGAACTTTACTTTCGAATTCATTGAACGCCCCTCGCATAGCCCTCCTCACACTAATTTTCGCTTCGTGTAATTTTCGTTTGTCTGCCAGACTTTGGCTATGTTTATGTTTCCTGTGAAGTTCCCTTCGCCTCCGAAGCAGTTTTCCAATTCGGTTGTTGTACCATGGTGGCTCTTTTCCATCTCTTACGATCTTGCTTGGCACATACTCATCTAATGCGTATAATTTAATGTATAGTCTCTCCGAGTTTGCGACTGTATCAGTACTGGCGTCAATAAGCCAACAGGTACCGCTAAGAAGACGATTTGTGTTACAATGAAGCCCTTTGTGAAAAAAGTCTACTTTTACGCGCAGTTGAACAAACAGCTAAGGATGTAGTGGGTCCACTACTTTTTGCGGACCTGTAAATAAGACACCGTCCAAGAACATATGTTATCGACAGCGTGGTAATTGCGAAGGTATCTCACACGTACGTTGAAACTATAAAAAAATGAAATGAGCCTATGGCATCCGGAGAAGTTCGTCCGCCAAGTGCAAGTCTTATTTCAGTCGACGCCACATGGGCGACTTGCGTGCCGGGGATGAGGACGACATGTTGATGAGGGCAACACAACTCCCATTTCACGAGCGGAGAAAATCCCCAACCCGACCGGGACTCGAACCCGAGCCCGCTTGCATGGGAGGCGAGCACGTTACCACCAAGTTAAGCAGGCGGATGTTAAAACTCTGCAACAATTCCATAGAGGTTTCACTAACAGGGTTCACGTAGGAAACAGTTTCTTGTCATCCACAGACTCCAAAGGACTGCATTTAAAACATACATGGAGAAAGAAAACTCTTAAGAGATGAAGAACAGAAAGTGTTCCAGAGAACGAATACCCACAGATGGCAAAAGTTTCTACACACTTCTCTTCGATGGTGCTCCAGTTGTTACAACTGGAGGTAAGAACCATGATACTCACATGCTTCGAAAGCTGACGAAAAATTATTGCAGATGGTGGTTGACAGTAATTAACATGCAGATAACTGAACATACAGCAGTAGGAGAAAAATGTAAAAGATCTCAGCATTGAACTGACAGTTTCTAAGCATGTTCCCCTTTCAAGTGCTTGAGTATATCGCTACCACAGAACAGCAGAGGCACAGATGACAAAAATAACAAAATAGACCAAGGGTAAAGTGCAATAAGACAACGTAACTTTGTTTTCTGGAACAGCAACAAAGCAAAAACGATGGAGCTAATCAAGAGACAGAGGCTATTGGCAGTGGAAATGGAGTTCTAGAGAAGAAGTTGTGACTTTTACAGGATGGATAATGAGGAAAATACTATACGTGGGAGCCTAGGAGCTAGAAGCACAATAACTGAAAGAATAAAATCAAAACAACTACGAGGTTCGGAAAATACAAAGCATGGATTATGAAATGCCGCCAAAACGAATGCGGAAACGGATTCCAAAAAGGAGTAAAGGAGGAGGAAGAGAAGACGGCCGCTTAGAACATGGAAAGAAAGTGTCTACACGGAAATGGTGGCCAGAGACGTTCAACAACGACGCTGACAGCAGAAAGGGGTGAAAAATGGGAAGATGGAAACGGCTACAGCTGCAAGTAGCGCTCGCGATATCATATGACGATTAATTTGCTGCCTCACTGGTTTGTTACGCTGCTCTTCCTTTATACCCCCTCGAAAAAGAAATACTTAAATCGTAAGTGCGTTCTTTTTCAGTTTTGCTTATGTAAAGTGTCAACAAGTGCACAAGTAGTTATTCATTCTCAGATAAGCTAGCTTACATAATTTTTCCGTTTTCTCCTTGTACCATTGCCATTTGTGATACACAGTGTTACAATGAGTGCCATTTCTTAACGGCTACTTTTCCTGTTATGTTTTGGATGCCTAACGTCCTTTCTCCGATTTTATTTTCTATTTCAACGGCTGGAAAATGTGTATGGCTGAGCAAGAGCAGGTGGTGTCAGACTGTTGAAACTCTGATGTAGTAACTTTCAACCAGATTTATCCTTGTCATATTAATACAGTTTTTAGAATTATTTTTCTTAATTTTTAAGATTTTGAAGAAGATTCTTTTTGTTCATCTTTCTTTCTTAGAAAGAGTTTCCGTTGTATATGGGTGTAATTGATAGTGCATTACACAGCTTAGTGGCTGTTGAAGGCGAAAGTTAACTAAGAATAACATATATTAACGAAGATGTATGTGTGAAACGTTGAGTTTCAGGCAGGCACAACTGTTACACATTGAGCTTTCAAACAAAGCCTTCTTCTGAAAAGAAAACACAAGCACGTTCTGTAAGTAGGCTGTTTAGGTTTTTACACTGGTAACGCCACGTAGCGCGCTGTATGAAAATCACTGGCTGTGCTGTGTGCTGTCTGTGACTGGTTGGCATTGTTGGAATATTCGCTATTGTAGTGTTGGGCAGTTGGATGTGAACGGCGCGTAGCGTTTTGTAGTTGGAGGTGAGCCGCCAGCAGTGGTGAATTTGGCGAGAGGTGGCAGAATTATAAGAGCGGGCAATCTACACGTGTGTTCGCCAGAAAGAGTAAATTTGTAAAATTGGATATCATGAACTGATATATATATATATATACTATGACTTTTGAACACTATTAAGGTAAATACACTCCTGGAAATGGAAAAAAGAACACACTGACACCGGTGTGTCAGACCCACCATACTTGCTCCGGACACTGCGAGAAGGCTGTACAAGCAATGATCACACGCACGGCACAGCGGACACACCAGGAACCGCGGTGTTGGCCGTCGAATGGCGCTAGCTGCGCAGCATTTGTGCACCGCCGCCGTCAGTGTCAGCCAGTTTGCCGTGGCATACGGAGCTCCATCGCAGTCTTTAACACTGGTAGCATGCCGCGACAGCGTGGACTTGAACCGTATGTGCAGTTGACGGACGTAGAGGGCGTATAGTGGGCATGCGGGAGGCCGGGTGGACGTACCGCCGAATTGCTCAACACGTGGGGCGTGAGGTCTCCACAGTACATCGATGTTGTCGCCGGTGGTCGGCGGAAGGTGCACGTGCCCGTCGACCTGGGACCGGACCGCAGCGACGCACGGATGCACGCCAAGACCGTAGGATCCTACGCAGTGCCGTAGGGGACCGCACCGCCACTTCCCAGCAAATTAGGGACACTGTTGCTCCTGGAGTATCGGCGAGGACCATTCGCAACCGTCTCCATGAAGCTGGGCTACGGTCCCGCACACCGTTAGGCCGTCTTCCGCTCCCGCCCCAACATCGTGCAGGCCGCCTCCAGTGGTGTCGCGGCAGGCGTGAATGGAGGGACGAATGGAGATGTGTCGTCTTGAGCGATGAGAGTCGCTTCTGCCTTGGTGCCAATGCTGGTCGTATGCGTGTTTGGCGCCGTGCAGGTGAGCGCCACAATCAGGACTGCATACGACCGAGGCACACAGGGCCAACACCCGGCATCATGGTGTGGGGAGCGATCTCCTACACTGGCCGTACACCTCTGGTGATCGTCGAGGGGACACTGAATAGTGCACGGTACATCCAAACCGTCATCGAACCCATCGTTCTACCATTCCTAGACCGGCAAGGGAACTTGCTGTTCCAACAGGACAATGCACGTCCGCATGTATCCCGTCCCACCCAACGTGCTCTAGAAGGTGTAAGTCAACTACCCTGGCCAGCAAGATCTCCGGATCTGTCCCCCATTGAGCATGTTTGGGACTGGATGAAGCGTCGTCTCACGCGGTCTGCACGTCCAGCACGAACGCTGGTCCAACTGAGGCGCCAGGTGGAAATGGCATGGCAAGCCGTTCCACAGGACTACATCCAGCATCTCTACGATCGTCTCCATGGGAGAGTAGCAGCCTGCATTGCTGCTAAAGGTGGATATACACTGTACTAGTACCGACATTGTGCATGCTCTGTTGCCTGTGTCTATGTGCCTGGTTCTGTCAGTGTGATCATGTGATGTATCTGACCCCAGGAATGTGTCAATAAAGTTTCCCCTTCCTGGGACAATGAATTCACGGTGTTCTTATTTCAGTTTCCAGGAGTGTACATTGTTTGTTCTCTATCAAAATCTTTCATTTGCTATCTATGCCTATCAGTAGTTAGTGCCTTCAGTAGTTAGAATCTTTTATTTAGCTGGCAGTATTGGCGCTCGCTGTATTGCAGTAGTTCGATAGTGGTGGTGGTGGTTAGTGTTTAACGTCCCGTCGACAACGAGGTCATTAGAGACGGAGCGCAAGCTCGGGTTAGGGAAGGATTGGGAAGGAAATCGGCCGTGCCCTTTCAGAGGAACCATCCCGGCATTTGCCTGAAACGATTTAGGGAAATCACGGAAAACCTAAATCAGGATGGCTGGAGACGGGATTGAACCTCCCGAATGCGAGTAGTTCGAGTAACGAAGATTGTTGTGAGGTAAGTGATTCATGAAAGGTATAAGTTTTTGTTAGTCAGGGTCATTCTTTTGTAGGGATTATTGAAAGTCAGATTACGTTGCGCTAAAAATATTGTGTGTCAGTTTAGTGTTGATCAGAACAAGTAAAGAGAGTAATGTCTGACTACGTTCAGTTTTTCTCAGCTCTTTGAAAATCAAATAACGTAGAGGTTTATCAGAACAGTCATTCATAATTTTTCTAGGGGGATGTTTCAATTCGTACAAGCAGACAAACCTCACGCAAAAACGACAGCTAGCCCCGGCCGCTGCATCAAAAAGCACCTTTGCGGTGTTGAGTATTAATCTGTCCTTTCCGATATTGTTGATTGCAGCAATCGGAGATAGCGGTCATGTGTGTGTGAGATTGCCTGCTGGTGTGTGTATTTTCTTTCCTGAAGAAGGTTTTGGCCGAAGCGCAGTGCGTAGCAGTATTTTCGTTGTGCATATCTGCAACTCACTGTGTCATCTGTACGGTGAGTAGTGATCTACCCTTTTCATAATACAGAGATGCCGACCTGGATTTTCTATTGTTCGGTATATTTGCGAAAGCTTGACATACTGTTAAGAGGAGAACAACTGAATTATTAAAAGGTCTTTTAACGCAGTCTGTTTTCGATCTAACTTTCGCTGTGATCACCGGTTTCATTCACTGCTGAATATCATCAGATCCATCGTAGTTTCATATCATTCAGGAGATTTCATGCACTGTGCATAGCGTCCATAGGTCACCAAATTGCAGAGAGTTCCACTGATTAGCCAGAACATTATGATCACATACCTAATAGCCGGTTTGTCCACCTACGGCACGGATAACAGCGGTGACACCTCGTAGCATGGAAGGAGTGAGGTCTTAGTAGGTCGCTGGAGGGAGTTGGCACATCATGTGCACACAGAAGTTTTCTAATTCTAGTAAATTCTTGTGAGGGGACGATGAGCTCTGACGCCACGTCAATCCTTCCCAAATGTTTTCGATTGGGTTCAGATGTGGCCGAGGGAGAGGGGGGGAGCGGGGGGGGGGGGGGACACCACATCAACTGGAACACCCCCCTGTGTTCCTCGACCCGCTCCATCACACTCCTGGCCTTGTAAATGGCGTATTATCTTGTTGAGAAATGCTACTGCCGCCGGGAAACATGATCATTATAAAGGGGTGTATGTGGTGTGCAATCAGTGTACGATAGTCCTTAGCCGCCATGGCTCCATGCACAAGCTCCACAGGACGCATTGATGCCCACGTGAAAGTTCTGCAGAGCATAACAGAGCTCCCGGCTGACAGGCGGTGGTCGATTTGTAACACTGACAGTTATCTTGTTGGGGGGCTATATGAAAATGATTGAGAATGTATGCTAAATCTAGTTTACTGACCACATTAATATTCCAAAAAAACAACAAAAAAACAAAGACTAACATAATTTTATGCAAAACACGTTATGATAGAAAGTCGTAAACAATTTACAGGCGGTTTAAGACCACAATGGACAAGGATTCTGGCTGCAAAGTTGAGTCAAGTACTCTGGCCTTAAAAAAAGTGGATAATGCAATATGAAATAATCCGACACTGAGCAGACTTTGCCTGTTCAGATCTACAGAAGTTTATATTGGTGCAGCTGAGTACGCCCTGACAAGGCTGGAGCAGCAGTATGTTACCCTGTTTGCTTCGTGCAGCGATAACTTGCAGCTGGCGAGTTGTGTGGGGCAGAAGCGAGACCTAAGGCGGCACCTGTGAATCGATCGTGGACACGAAAGAAATGCAAAATCCCACGGTCTAGCGATCGGGCAGACAAATCGCAATTTACTATCTAACAGAGTCCTGAAATCACGGTAGATGTCAGTGTGTGACATACCTTTTCGCTGGTCGTACCAAGGACCAATTTGGCTCACTTATACGACAGAGCGCACAAGGGCACCAAACGTGAAGACTGGTAAACCACAAACGAATAAGTGGGCCCTCGCCAAATGAGGAGTCCAAGACGTTTGAAGTGACACTGTCGGTACAGTACGAACTTCATCACAGGCTACTCAGTCTAACTACTCGGAAGTGAAGTCAGTCTTAGGACAGGTCCCAAGCACCAACCACATATGCCACAGCTTCGAACGGAAGTTGCGGAGATCGAAGTCCAGAACCCGAATGCCTCACAGCTCTCCCACGGAAAACAATTCCGTTTTTCCGCAAACTGCACAAACAAGGTCTTTAGAGGCGCTAAATCTCCCCTCCTACACGACAGCTCAAACTCATGTCGAACCAGGGCAAGAGTTAAGAAACCAGCGTCTCTGGAACAAAAAGAAACAGCCAATTACTGGCCTTTTCAAATGTTTTAGCGGAGGGAGAAGATGTTTCTTCCAAAGTCGCGTCACTTCCCGCAGCAACAAGCGAACAGATACAATATTAAAGATCTTTATCTAAATCGCCTGTGCCTGAGTGCATGTTAGTCCTAGCTATGAGATGTCATAAAGATTCTATCTGTAAATGTTTCTCAGAGGCCAAGGTTTTTTCCATGACCAAGGCGGCCAATGGAAGTGGGTCACAGGCCTATTTTCAGTATCGGCGAACACGAAAACTTGTGAATTTTTATTAGGGGTGGCGCTGAAGTTTATAACTTCCTGTGTAGACGCACCCCTTCAGTCCGTCGCCCCCAGCCCAGCCTTTAGCTGGTATAGCAGCATTGTCCTGCTCGAGATCTGTCTCGACTAGGTGCTGCTCTATCTGCACTGTGCGGCTGTGGGGCTGACTGGCAAGGTTTACTGATGGATAGGCTCGCCGCCACTTGCTTTCAACTTCCAACATGCCGTTTCTACGAACTAAGGACCATAAGAATACCTCATGCATTAGCGCCCTACCACGCTCCATCAACGCCTTCTCAGGCTGTTAACATTCTAGACTCCCGCGTAACGTTGTAACAAAACTTTATGAAAAATAGATGAGAGAGTAACTTGTCCTCTCTCAACACTTTCCCCTAACATTTCGTCCCCAGCTGCGATGGACATCCTCAAAGGCGAAGTGGCTAACTGTCATCAGAACTCGAGGGAGAGCTGAATACGTAGACAGTATAGAGGGCACCATAGTCCATCACGTGACACCAGCTATGAGACTATCTCTGATAGTGTCAATATTCTCGACTGAAAGTAATCGATCGTCATTCTCTTGGTGCAAAGTCAACATCCATATTTTATCTCATTTGGCATCTTCCTCTTTTGTGTTAAAATTGTTATGATGTTCATAATTCTCAATAGCCTCTCTACATATGCACGCATTTTAGTGCGACAATTTCGATATGATATTCGTCTTACAAAATTTTATTCCGTGATTTCCATCTTGCTTCACATGTTCCACTACGACCGATTTATCCGTATGTCCCAGACGGCAATTTCCCTTATGTCCAACTAAACGAGTGTTAACATTTCTCTTCGTGGTACCAATGTATACTAATCTAGAACTCTAAGGACTTTTAGATACCCCAGTGTAGCCAAAGGATGCCTTTATCTTTTGCCGCTCTTTAACGAGGGTCGTTCTATAAGCAACGCAACACATTTTTATCCTCGACCTAATTCGGCGTAAAATGGCGAATTTGTTGTGGGACATCGTGGAATATTCTCACTTCAGCCCCTATAGATTTGTGAAGTTCCGATAAGTGGCACTGCTATACATAGTTTCAAAATTACTTCTGTAGCGGAGGTACAGTCCAGGCAGAGAGGTGTTGTCAAGTTCCTTTTGGCGGAAAGCCAGAGCATAGCAGATAATGATACACACTGGCAAAATGTCCACGGAGACCTGACAGAGAACAAAAGTCGTTGGGCGAGGCATCCGTCATTATCTCAACAAGGTCGTGCAAACCTGTCCGCTCTCCCAAACGACATAGCTGTGACTTCTGAAATGTTCGTGGCCACAAAAATGCAA
Source organism: Schistocerca gregaria (assembly GCF_023897955.1). Lineage (NCBI taxonomy): Eukaryota > Metazoa > Arthropoda > Insecta > Orthoptera > Acrididae > Schistocerca > Schistocerca gregaria. Next base: position 132,774,247 of record NC_064923.1, on the reverse strand, counting down.
ACGAACTTCTACTTTTCCACGAGAACGCAAGACCTCACACAACTCTGCACATATAAAAAAGCCCACAAAACTTCATTCCTCATCTACCCTACTGCCCAAAAATCGCACCTTCCTACTTGACCCAATGAAGGATGCACTCAGCGAGAAGCAGCACATGGATGATCGGGAGGTTATTGATACAGCAAAATGTTGGCTCCGACATCGATCAGTATACTGGTGTCATGCAGGTATTCGGCCTTCCCAGGAAGGTGGTCTCAGGCCGCCTAGCAAAATGAGTTGGGAATAATAGGGTGTGTTCGAGAAAATAAATGTTTTGCGTTAGTTACTGGACGCCCTTCGTATCTTCCTGGTGAGTCTGAAAATACACTACTGTCCATTAAAATTGCTACACTACGAAGATGACGTGCTACAGACCAGAAATTTAACCGACAGGAAGAAGATGCTGTGATATGCAAATGATTAGCTTTTCAGAGCACACACAAGGTTGGCGCCGGGAGTGACACCTACAACGTGCTGACATGAGGAAAGATTCCAACCGATTTCTCATACACAAACAGCAGTTGACCGGTGTTGCCTGGTGAAACGTTGTTGTGATGCCTCGTGTAAGAAGGAGAAATACGTAACATCACGTTTCCAACATTGATAAAGCTCGGATTGTAGCCTATCGCGATTGCGATTTATCGTATCGCCACATTGCTGCTCGCATTGGTCGAGATCCAATGACTGTTACCAAAATATGGAATCGGTGGGTTCAGGAGGGTAATATGGAACGCCGTGCTGGATCCCAACGGCCTCGTATCACTAGCAGTCGAGATGACAAGCATCTTATCCGCATGGCTGTAACGGATCGTGCAGCCACGTCTCGATGGGGTCGTTTGCAAAGACAACACCCATCTGCAGGAACAGTTCGACGACGTTTGCAGTAGTATGGACTATCATCTCGGAGACCATGGCTGCGGTTACCCTTGACGCTGCGTCACAGACAGAAGCGCCTGCGATGGTGTACTCAACGACGAACCTGGGTGCAAGAATGGCAAAACGTCATTTTTTTCCGATGAATCCAGGATCTGTTTACATCATCATGATGGTCTCATCCGTGTTTGGCGACATCGCGGTGAACGCACATTGGAAGCGTGTATTCGTCATCGCCGTACTGGCGTATCACCCTGCGTCATGGTATGTGGTGTCACCTCTTGTTCTCATTGACGGCACTTTGAACAGTGGACGTTACATTTCAGTTGTGTTACGACCCGTGGCTCTACCCTTCATTCGATCCTTCCGAAACCCTACATTTCAGCAGGATAATGCACTACCGCATGTCGCAGGTCCTCTACGGGCCTCTCTGGATACAGAAAATGTTCGACTGCTGCCCTGGCCAGCACATTCTCCAGATCTCTCACCAATTGAAAAAGTCTGGTCCATGGTGGCCGAGCAACTCGCTCGTCACAAAACGCCAGTCACTACTCTTGATCAACTGTGGTATCGTGTTGAAGCTGCATGGGCAGCTGTACCTGTACACGCCATCCAAGCTCTGTTTCACTCAATGCCCAGGCGTATCAAGGCCGTTATTACGTCCAGAGGTGGTTGTTCTGGGAACTGATTTCTCAGGATCTATGCACCCAAATTGCTTGAAAATGTAATCAAATGTCAGTTCTAGGATAATATATTTGTCCAATGGATACCCGTTAATCATCTGCATTTCTTCTTGGTGTAGCAATTTTAATGGCCAGAAGTGTAATTTGATATCTTCCTCTTTTGTGTTAAAATTGTTACGATGTTCATAATTCTCAATAGTCTCTCTATACATGCACGCATTATAGTGCGATAATTTCGATATGATATTCGTCTCACTGCGTTTTATTTCGTGATTGCCATCTTGCTTCATATGTTCCACTATGACCGATTTATCCGTATGTCCCAGATGGATATTTCTCTTATGTCCAACTAAACGAGTGTTAACATTTCTTTTCGTGGTACCAATGTATACTAATCTAGAACTCTAAGGAATTTTACATACCCAGGTGTAGCCAAAGGATGCCTTTATCTTCTCTCGTTTTTAAATATTCTTTAACGACGATCGTTCTAGAAGTAATGCAACACATTTTTATTCTCAACCTAATTCGGCGGAAAAAATCCGGTATTTGTTGTGGGACATCGTGGAATATTCCCACTTCAGCCTCTATAGGTTTCTGAAGCTCCGATAAGTTGCACAGTCCAAGCAGAGAGGTATTGTCGAGTTCCTTTTGGTGGAAAGCTAGAGCATCGCAGATAATCACACACACTGGCAAAATGTCCACGGAGACCTGGCAGAGAACACAAGCATGGTGAGTCGTTGGGCGAGGCATCCGTCATTATCGCAACAAGGCCGTGCAAACCTGTCCGCTGTCTCTCACGACATAGCCGTGACTTCTGAAATGTTCGTGGCCACTGAAATGCAAACGAGCTTCTACTTTTCCATGACAACGCAAGACCTCATACAAGTCTGCACGTATAAAAAAGCCCACAAAACTACATTGGACTGTTCTTCCTCATCCACCCTACAGCCTGGATCTCGCACCTTCCTACTTCCATCTGTTTGACCCAACGAAAGATGCACTCAGGGAGATGCAGCAGGTGGATGATTGGGAGGTTACTGATCCAGCAAAATATTGGCTCCGACATCGATCAGTATACTGGTGTCAGGCAGGCATACGGGCCTTCCCAGTAAGGTGGTCTCAGGCCGCCTAGCAAAATGAGTTGGGAATATTATGGTGTATTCCAGAAAATAAATGTTTTGCGTTAGTTACTGGACGCCGTTTGTATCTTCCTGGTGAGTCTGAAAATAGTTTCAACTCTTTACTCGCCCAAAACTTGCCGAGCGCGATCTGTAATTTTACTGAAACAGAAGAAAAACTTTTCAGTTTCGAATGAACTTAATACCGGCCCTGAATACCTAATTGTATGAGCCCCTGTACATTTTAAAGACGATGGAAACTGTCAGGTATCTGTGTTAACGCACAAAAACTGAATTACTCGATCGACGGTAGAGGTCTCTGAAGGCCAGTTCACAATGGCCGTCCCGTCACCCTACGGCACAGTCAAGGTTTCCCGGCAAGAAAGATTTGACGGCTGACGTCATCAGTTCGTTGTTGATCACGTAACCCCCAAGCTCATTCCCTACCGATATACGGCCGTGTGCAGATCTCCATATTTCGTTTATTTTTGGTTTTAGTGGCTTATGTCAGTTGTTTTTTGTTTTTTATTTGTTTAAAATTGTTTCGTTTTGATATTTCTTTTGTTAAAATTTATAATAAAAGAGTAATTGAAGCGGTGCGGCAGCAGTCCGAATTGTATGAGATGAGCTTACTAAAGTCCTTGTCCTCTGCTACACAAAGTATGGATTTCATATTTTACAATGAAAGCATGGACTATGGCTTCAACATGAGGTGAAAAAAGTACTGTGGACAGAATCATATTGATTAGTTGGTGGAACTTATCTGTCAGGCATTTGTAGCATTTCGTAAAGAAATGGCCCGAAAGCTTCAAACACTGCTAACTGGTTGTTTAAATATGTGTTTGTGGCAGGCTTATTTATTGTTAAGTACCTCTCTGAATTGTGTGCGAAACAGTTTTGCAGGCATCAGTGGTCAATATCTATTTGGTTTCACTAGCTAATCCCAGTACAAATAAGGTACTTCAACTATTAAAAGCCAAATACAAGACATAAAGAAAACTGATCAATCGCGAAGGGAAAGGTATGGAGGGAGATACGATTATTGCACCAAAATTTGCACTGGACTAACAGCGAAACGTAACCTTAAACAAACCAATTTTTCACGGGATGTGATGGCAGCTCATGACATTGCGTTTCTTTTAGTAATTCTGGGTGCATTCTGACGTAACAAATAAAAAAAACTGATGCTTCGACTTTCTAAAATACAAAATGAAGATTCCTTTTCCTCGAGCTTCTTGTGTAGTGTGTGAAATTCCCTTCTGTATCACGTAACGACATTTTTCGGATCCACACTCATTTTTTGTGTTGTTTTGCACTCTCCCTTCTCTAATACCCAAGCTATCCTTGCAAGCTGCACACCATTTGATTCCAATAAATGTTATTTTCGTATAAATGTTGACTCAACTATCCACGAATATAAGCTAGCGCGCTGTGTATGTGCGCTTCGCGCGTAAAAACAGCTGAAAATCATCTTGCGAAGACTGGAATTCCCGCGAAAAGAACAGCTGAGTAGAACCACACGAGTTGAGATCACGTGACTTGAATTGACTTGACGTGCCGTAACGTGACGGGCAGTGTGAATACCACGTGACGGCGCCGTGATGTGACGGTGCCGTAACGGACAGTGTGAATTGGCCTTTACCAACACCGACTCAAAGGAAGGACTCGGCGCTTGTTCGTGACGTCACGTCAGATAGGCACGGCGAACGCCAGGTCTGTTACAGGCAGAAACGCCTGGGCGTGCTTATCACTATAAATCTTTTATTTTTGGACAAAATGTTTGGTATTGTTTTGGATTCGTAGTTTTTTTTAGATCAAAGATTTTCTTACTATCGTAATGCTACAAATGAAGATCATAGTTCTGTATTACTGAATCCTGTCGAAACAAACGTAGATCAATATGAGAAGACGCTTTGCCCCATTGCAAGCTTCGGAAATCTTACATTCAAATAACTATATTTACTTGATCCATTTTGCTATGGTAACTTACCCCAACCCCCCTACAATGAACTCGTTTCTTTTATTTATTTATTTATTTATTTTCGTTTGACATCGTCACTAGAAATGTGAACGAATTTACATGCGTAAATGTCGAGCTGTTGCCAGTCATTAGAGTACAGTCGTTTACAGCGAAAGGAATTCTAAAAAGTAAACAAAATAGCTTCATACATCGAAAATACTGCTGAGCTTAAGCTTTATTAAACATGCACATTGGAAAAAATAAATATTCCCCTCTTGCAACTGAAAGGAGAAACTTTATAAGATTAATAAATATTATTTGATAAAATAAGTATCTCTCTTTTGCCTCTTCTTCTGTCCCCCACCCCCTCCTCAAACGTGTACAATCCCAAGATATTTCATTAACATTCAGTGCTCCTCACCCTATAGTCAACCAAAATACCTAAAGAAGAAAACCAATATGTTCACAGTTTCTTGTAAAAGAAACCCACTACAAACTTAACTTCCTCAGATTTACAAATAAGGTAAAGAAGCACAAATTCTGTTGTTGCTGGACCATGAAGTTGTTTTTGTATGTCAATCCTTAAAACAGGTGTAAATTTAAGATCACGAGTACACTATTTGTTAAGAAGTGTAATGAATTTCACAATTAACTGATTGCAGAAATCTCTGAGAACAATGTGTGTTGGTCAACTACCGCCAATAGTTTCACATTTTCCTGTGTCAGGGAGGAAGACACCACCATTATGACTATGCCTGCAACAGACCTGGCGTTCGCTGTGCCTAGCTGACGTGACGCCACGAACAAGCGCCGAGGCTTTCCTTTGAGTCGGTGTTGCCTTTACTCAGCAGCTCTGCTCCAGATTCGGTTCCCGGCCACTGCCTGTGGAGCTCTAGACGCCCCATCTTTGCAACCTGCAAGAGCAATCTTGTTCAGGGCGAGGCGAGACGCAGCCCGCTCCGTGGCGAGCCGTGACAGATTTACTGCTAATTGCCGTATCTGCCGCTGGGCGCCGCTGTAATTAATACCACACTACGGACCTGGCGAGGCCGACAGCCGGCGCCGTTATGTTTGCGGCGAACCGGCGGCTGCTGCGGTCCGGGGGACGAGCTACGGTCTCGCGGCTTCGCGAGTGTAGAAGGCGGGGCTCTTGGACCGTCGTGTTTCACTGAAAATGCGACCTCATTTCCACTCATATCATCACAGAGTCCACATAATTTCCACGTTTCTTACGTGAAAAGATTGCGAGAGAGGCGTTTATACACTCCTGGAAATTGAAATAAGAACACCGTGAATTCATTGTCCCAGGAAGGGGAAACTTTATTGACACATTCCTGGGGTCAGATACATCACATGATCACACTGACAAAACCATAGGCACATAGACACAGGCAACAGAGCATGCACAATGTCGGCACTAGTACAGTGTATATCCACCTTTCGCAGCAATGCAGGCTGCTATTCTCCCATGGAGACGATAGTACAGATGCTGGATGTAGTCCTGTGGAACGGCTTGCCATGCCATTTCCACCTGGCGCCTCAGTTGGACCAGCGTTCGTGCTGGACGTGCAGACCGCGTGAGACGACGCTTCATCCAGTCCCAAACATGCTCAATGGGGGACAGATCCGGAGATCTTGCTGGCCAGGGTAGTTGACTTACACCTTCTAGAGCACGTTGGGTGGCACGGGATGCATGCGGACGTGCATTGTCTTGTTGGAACAGCAAGTTCCCTTGCCGGTCTAGGAATGGTAGAACGATGGGTTCGATGACGGTTTGGATGTACCGTGCACTATTCAGTGTCCCCTCGACGATCACCAGAGGTGTACGGCCAGTGTAGGAGATCGCTCCCCACACCATGATGCCGGGTGCTGGCCCTGTGTGCCTCGGTCGTATGCAGTCCTGATTGTGGCGCTCACCTGCACGGCGTCAAACACGCATACGACCAGCATTGGCACCAAGGCAGAAGCGACTCTCATCGCTGAAGACGACACATCTCCATTCGTCCCTCCATTCACGCCTGTAGCGACACCACTGGAGGCGGGCTGCACGATGTTGGGGCGTGAGCGGAAGACGGCCTAACGGTGTGCGGGACCGTAGGCCAGCTTCATGGAGACGGTTGCGAATGGTCCTCGCCGATACCCCAGGAGCAACAGTGTCCCTAATTTGCTGGGAAGTGGCGGTGCGGTCCCCTACGGCACTGCGTAGGATCCTACGGTCTTGGCGTGCATCCGTGCGTCGCTGCGGTCCGGTCCCAGGTCGACGGGCACGTGCACCTTCCGCCGACCACTGGCGACAACATCGATGTACTGTGGAGACCTCACACCCCACGTGTTGAGCAATTCGGCTGTACGTCCACCCGGCCTCCCGCATGCCCACTATACGCCCTCGCTCAAAGTCCGTCAACTGCACATAAGGTTCACGTCCAAGCTGTCGCGGCATGCTACCAGTGTTAAAGACTGCGATGGAGCTCCGTATCCCACGGCAAACTGGCTGACACTGACGGCGGCGGTGCACAAATGCTGCGCAGCTAACGCCATTCGACGGCCAACACCGCGGTTCCCGGTGTGTCGGCTGTGCCGTGTGTGTGATCATTGCCTCTACAGCCCTCTCGCAGTGTCCGGAGCAGGTATGGTGGGTCTGACACATCGGTGTCAATGTGTTCTTTTTTCCATTTCCAGGAGTGTACATTGCCAGATAAAAAACAAAGTGTATCACGATGAAGACATGGGCAGATGTCACTGTAAATTCGTATGTGTTAACGCCATCACCCATTACGTAAAGGACAGGAGTTCTAATTCATTGTGACAGTGAAAGGTGCCTGCTGTTGGCACTTTCATTTTCTTAACACTCATTTAATATTTTTGAAGACCTATAATACTTAGTTAACAACTATCTCTGAAATATTAACCTAGTCAGCTTTATTGTGTATCAGGTGTGGTTCTTAAACCCTTTGCATGACCTCTGCAGCCAGTCCCTGGTGGCCGAGCGGTTCTAGGTGCTTCAGTCTGGAATCGCGCGACCGCTACGGTCGCAGGTTCGAATCCTGCCTCGGGCATGGATGTGTGTGATGTCCTTAGGTTAGTTGGGTTTAAGTAGTTCCAAATTCTAGGGGACTGATGACCTCAGATGTTATGTCCCATATCCCTCAGAGCCATTTGAACCATTTTGACCTCTGCATCTAAAACTTCATCTTTGGTGTATCGTTGGCTCTCAGTCAATCACAGGGCTTGGCGCTAGGGAAAACCAATACACCATGTGCTTCAAATTCGAAAAGGAAGTCAGCTGGGCTGTCGTGGCTCGTGTTCGTGCCATCTCTTATTTAATATCCTGTTTTTGCCGTACTGCCACCTCGTTATGTTAGTTTCAATTACTTGTCTCACTGAGCTGCTGCTTTGCCTGACCGTGAGCGGCGGCAGCAGCGCTTATCGATATAAGCCCTGCCGTATTATCTTTGCTCGACTGCCATTACTTCCCGGTCGTCGTGTGTTGAGCAGTTAGTTCGGGACGGACCAGCTGTGCAGTCGGGACGCAACAGCAGTGAAGTCGGGGACGGAGCGCCGGCCAGGCGCGGACAGCCAGTACTCGCCCGACCTTTGGCGACTTACATACATTGTCCGACGGAAGGAGATTTGAGCAGGAACGACCGTTGATCGGTCGGTGGGTCTGTAGGTCGTCTCATTGGGCGACGTGAAACTGGTTCTCTCACCGCTTCTGGGCCCCTTCAGTTACCAACTTGAGGGACTTGGGTCGGTCCTTCCGTGGTGCAGGGATGTCGCTTAGCCAGTGCGCGTGTTTCCTCTGCTTGGTTGGGTCAGAGCCCGTATTTCCGCCGTCGTGTGTCTGTGAGTGAGTGGAGACGCACCAGCAGTGCAGTCGCCACGGAGCACCGGTGGCGGACGGACCAGCAGTCCAGTTGGTCGGTTGACATGGAGCAGCGAGGAAACCTCGGCGCGGGTTTTGGCCGAGCCCGCTGGCCGCGTCCAAGCGCGGTCGGAGTGTGTGCTGCTGGTACCATTGCTACGAGGTCCGTGGCTCACCGATCCTTGACACGAAAGTTAAGTTTGACTTAATCTACCAGCAAGTCACGACTGTTCGCATTGTGTCGTTTGGGTTTCGTTGTCGGCTGTTGGGACATGTTATCTTGTGGGTGGGTCCGCTGACTGTCGACCGGTTGGGTTGTCGTCGGATCGTGAATGGTTCGCCCGACTGCCTGTCTCACCTAAGCGACCGTTAGTGTTGGAATTACAAATGTTCAAATGTGTGTGAAATCTTATGGGACTTATCTGCTAAGGTCATCAGTCCCAAAGCTTACACAGTACTTAACCTAAACTATTCTAAGGACAAACTCACACACCCATGCCCGAGGGAGGATTCGAACCTCCGCCGGGACCAGCCGCACAGTCCATGACTGCAGCGCCTCAGACCGCTCGACTAGTTTGAATTACAGGCCGACCCTCGAACATCTGGGCGCCCTTGTGTGGACGGCCTGCTTTTTTAATTTATTCATGTTGTTGGTACTTCTATGGCTTATAACCGGTTTTGTGTTGTAAATTAGAGTTGTTTTACTCTTAAGGCTTTAAGCTTAGTTGAAGTATTGTTTCACGTTAACCCTTTGACGGTTTTTTTTTTTTTAATTTTTAAGTCTTCGGCCTTCAGCCGTTTGAGTTTCAGTTGTTTGTTCTTAAGGTCTTCAGCCTAAATTAAGGAACTGTTTCACGTAAGGACTTCGGTATCTTAAAAAAAATTAATGTTTTGGAGTTTTAAGCGTTCGGCTTTCAGCCGATTTGAATTTAACTTGTTTACTTCAGCCTAACTAAGAACTGTTTTAAGATAAGGCTTGCCGTTTAAATTTCTGATTATGCTTGCGTTTTAAGTTACTATCCTTCAGCCGTTTTTAAATTAAAGTTGCTTTCAGCAGGTAATTAAGTCCCAAAGATTAAAGCTGTGTGTTTAAAATTTTTTTTGGGCTCTTGTAATGTTTGATCAAATAATAAAGTTGTATGTTCGAGTAACTGACAACCCCTTAGTTTAGCCCCTTTCCACAATTTATTCTATCTGTCCTGCCCTGCGGTTTAGCAGGGCGTTTCATCAGCCTTTCCATCTCAGTCGTCTTATTCTACTGCAGTTAAATGGCACTGCTGAGAGTGATGCGATGTGCTTTGTTATGAAGCCATATTTGGAACAACTTATTACTTTGATTAGTTTATTTGTCTAAGGGCGAGCCATTGTGTTGATTAACTATACGATGCATCAGACTGCCAGTAAGGAAGTTCCAAGTGAATATGTTGAGCGAATTCTGTCCTGTTGTGTACGGCAAACGGATAGGCTTCAACTGTGAGTTACTGCAGACATTTTTTCGCATGAATGGCTATTTATAGAGACCATCAAATAGTTTTCGTTCAAAGACCGTACAGTTCAGAGTCGGTATGCCAATCAGACAAAATCGCCGTGAGCACCAAGGCAATCAACCCATCAACGCAAGAGATTGAAGTTACCCATTTTGCTGAACACTGTCCTGCTACGTGAAGAAGTCCGCACCTGCTCGTCCTCGTCCGACAATTGAAACTCCTTTACTTATATGTGTGAATCTGTACTGCAATTACTGAATGATTCAGATCCACAATATCCTAGCGCAACTCAATCTGATTGCCCGAAAAAAAAGATAACCTGACTTCAAATAATTAATTCGAAAGAATGGCCCTGACTAAAAAGAAATCCTAACAATAACCTATACATTTCATTAAGCACTTACCTCACAAAAATCTTCAGTACGCGAACTACAGTAATACAGTGAGCGTCATTACTGCCAGGTAAACAAAAGATTCTAACTACTAATAGGCATGTGGTTAGCAAAGGAAAGATTTTGTTGCAAACCAAATAATGTATTTTTTTTACCTTAATAATGTGACAGCCAGTTAAGACACTGATGTAGATCGTCATTGACATCCAGTACAAATATATATAATCATGAATAATTTTCAATTTCCAAGTCGGATTCTTCCAGATCGTTAGCCTACGCTAACACTTCTGACCTCTAACTTCTCACATTTAACATCCATCACTGGAGGCTGTTCACCTCCAACTGCCCAACAGTACTTCCATCACTGCTGGCGACTAGCTTCCAACTGCCCAACACTACTGGCGATTAACTTCCAACAACGAGTCCAAGCAGCCACAGAGTCTCTTACAAAGAATGCGCGGTCAGAGATCCAATGCAAAGCGCTACACAGCGCTACCAACACAGAAGCAGCCCACTTACGCAATGTATGACTACTCCGTGATTATACTTACACAGTGAAAAGTATTATACTTACACAGTGAAAAGTAGATCAGTTGTCATGTGAATGGCAGTAAATGTTTCGTACAACTCTGCCCGCTGTCCCTGCCCCCCCCCCCCCCCCCCCCCACTTCCTGGCACTGTTCTGATTCATGCGGTTAGCAGGTGGATTCGCCTCCCGCTCAATTGGCTCCGTCGCTGTTTCATTATTCAAACGAGGAACATTGATTGGCAGCTTCTGTTGGCAGCACCGGTTGGCAAGCATCCAGTCCGCGCAGAGCTTGTGTGTGTGTCGCCACCGCAGACCATAATCGGCTCGAAAGGTCGCGCACATACAATGTGGCTATTCTGAGGTCGCTTAAGAGTGCGATACTGATCCAAACATTAGCTGCCACCGTAAAATTTGGAACAGTAAACCTTTACGTGATATACTAGAACCCTAACCAGGTGTGACATATACATCCACCGCTGACTCATTAAACAATCGAACTATCAAGTATGAAACAGATGTGTCTGAGTTCTTTACAAATGAATACGTTAATAGGTCAGATATATCGTATTAACCACGTAAGCGAGAAAATGTTTAGAAAAGATTTGAAATTATATTTAAAGTTTGTTGTAAGTTGCAAAGTGCTCCCATTATAAAACGTTGGTAGACCATATTCAAGATAATTTGCCCTCCGTTTTAAGCACAAGCTACATTTACACACATCTTACTGTTAATGACGTCACATCTCCTGAACAACAGGTCGTACAGTGACGTAATTTTGCAGATATATTCAGTGGTAAATGTGGGTACTGTCTGCAAAACGTGTTCCGATTAGAATTAGAATTAAAGAAGTAATAAATTAAAACGTAATACCTGATGCTAAAATCTTACTGCTTGAACAACGAAAATATAGTAAGCGATAAACCTTTTTTCATTTCATCATTTTGCCGGGGTTGCAAGCGAAAAATTATGTGTAAGGTTTGCTGGAATCCCTTAAGTGCTCTAATTCTCAAATACTGGATGGATATAGCCGGAGTAACTTGCGCATTCTGAGTTATGCTGCCCCATTACATATACACAGTTTCTAACTGTAAAAGTTGTCTTACTGTGTTAAAACTTCAACATGAGGTTACAACTCTTGATGAGTACATTGTGAAAGAATTTTATTTTTTAAATTCGGTCAATAATTATATGAGATACTGAAATTAAAATTTTTGTTGCCCCTGGAAGCCATTACATAGGTAACCTGCAGCTTATTTCGTGCACCGTGAACCATGAACCGGGTTAGCCGTTTAGTAATACATAAATCAGAGGAAAAATCCTCCTGTCGGAGGATAAAAAGGCAAATGTATTCTTTTTAAAAGATTTTGACAGAAACTGCGGAACGAGCTGCCTCAATCCTCATTCCGCCTTCCTCGCCAAACATTTTGCCATTTTGCCAATTTTTCTGGTGGAGAAACTGACGAATCAGTAGCAGGTAGTTTGTAAACAAATGAGAACAGTACTTTTTAACCTGAAAAAATATAATTAAGCTAGAATGCTTTTCTTTGCTATAAACCTATGTTTCATGTAGTTTTAAACAAAATTTTAGAGAGTAGATGGAGAAACATTAGGGACACATATCGAAGAAATAAAAGAGAAAGAAAGCTTGGAGGATCTCTCTTGGCATTCCTGTATACAGTTCAACTCGAAAGGCAATAAGCAAACCTGTTGTTTTTAACCACACAGCTTTCATCTGCCAGTCGTCTTCGTTTCTTCGCCTTTTGGAATAATAAAGTTGGATACTCCCCCCATGAACCATGGACCTTGCCGGGGTGGGGAGACTTGCGTGCCTCAGCGATACAGATGTCCGTACCGTAGGTGCAACCACAACTGATGGGTATCTGTTGAGAGGCCAGACAAACGTGTGGTTCCCGAAGAGGGGCAGCAGCCTTTTCAGTAGTTCCAGGGGCAACAGTCTGCATGATTGACTGATCTGGTCTTGCAACATTAACCAAAACGGTCTTGCTGTGCTGGTACTGCGAACTGCTGAAAGCAAGGGGAAACTACAGACGTAATTTTTCCCGAGGGCATGCAGCTTTGCTGTATGGTGAAATGATGATAGCGTCCTCTTGGGTAAAATATTCCGGAGGTAAAATAGTCCCCCATTCGGATCTCCGGGCGGGGACTACTCTAGAGGACGTCGTTATCAGGAGAAAGAAAACTGGCGTTCTACGCATCGGAGCGTGGAATGTCAGATCCCTTAATCGGGCAGATAGGTTAGAAAATTTGAAAAGGGAAATGGATAGGTGAAAGTTAGATATCGTGGGAATTAGTGAAGTTCGGTGGCAGGAGGAACAAGACTTTTGGTCAGGTGAATACAGGGTTATAAATACAAAATCAAATAGGGGTAATGCAGGAGTAGGTTTAATAATGAATAAAAAATAGGAGTTCGGGTAAGCTACTACAAACAGCATGGTGAACGCATTATTGTGGCCAAGACAGACACAAATCCCATGCCTACTACAGTAGTACAAGTTTATATGTCAACTAGCTCTGCAGATGATGAAGAAGTTGATGAAATGTATGATGAGATAAAAGAAATTATTTAGGTAGGGGAGGGAGACGAAAATTTAATAGTCATGGGTGACTGGAATTCGAGAGTAGGAAAAGAGAGAGAAAGAAACATAGTAGGTGAATATGGATTGGGGGTAAGAAATGAAAGAGGAAGCCGACTAGTAGAATTTTGCACAGAGCATGACTTGATCATAGCTAACACTTGGTTCAAGAATTATGAATGAAGGTTGTGTACATGAAAGAATTCTGGAGATACTAGAAGGTATCAGATACTTTATATAATGGTAAGACAGAGATTTAGGAACCAGGTTTTTAATTGTAAGACATTTACAGGGGCAGATGTGGACTCTCACCACAATCTATTGCTGATGAACTGTAGATTAAAACGGAAGAAACTGCAAAAAGGTGGGAATTTAAGGACATGGGACCTGGATAAATTGACTAAACCAGAGTTTCAGGGCGAGCATAAGGGAACAATTGACAGGAATGGGGGAAAGAAATACAGTAGAAGAAGAATGGGTAACTCTGAGGGATGAAGTAGTGAAGGCAGCAGAGGACCAAGTATGTATAAAGACGAGGGCTAGTAGAAATCTTTGGGTAACAGAAGAAATATTGAATTTAATTGATGAAAGGAGAAAATATATAAATGCAATAAATGAAGCAGGCAAAAAGGAATAAAAACGTCTCAAAAATGAGATCGACAGGTAGTGCAAAATGGCTAGCAGGGATGGCTAGAGGATAAATGTAAGGATGTAGAGGCTTATATCAATAGGGGTAAGATAGATACTGCCTACAGGAAAATTGAAGAGACCTTTGGAGAAAGGAGAACCACTCTTATGAATATCAAGAGCTCAGATGGAAACCCAATTCTAAGCAAAGAAGGGAAAACAGAAATGTGTAAGGAGTATATAGGGCGTCTATACAAGGGTGATGTACTTGACGACAATACTATGGAAATGGAAGAGGATGTACATGAAGATGAAAGCTTTTGACAATGTTGACTGGAATACTCCCATTCAAATTCTAAAGGTGGCAGGGGTAAAATACAGGGATCGAAAGGCTATTTACAATTTGTACAGAAACCAGATGGCAGTAGGGATGTAGCCTCTCCCCGATGTTATTCAATCTGTATATTGAGCAAACAGTAAAGGAAACAAAAGAAAAATTCGGAGTAGGAATTAAAATCCACGGAGAAGAAATAAAAACTTTGAGGTTCGCCGATGAAATCGTAATTATGTCAGAGACAGCAAAGGGCTTGCAAGAGCAGTTGAACGGAATGGACAGTGTCTTGAAAGGAGGATATAAGATGAACATCAACAAAAGCAAAACGAGGATTATGGAGTGTAGTCGAATTAAGTCGGGTGATGCTGAGGGAATTAGATTAGGAAATGAGACACTTAAAGTAGTAAAGGAGTTTTGCTATTTGTGGAGCAAAATAACTGATGATGGTCGAAGGAGAGAGGATATAAGATGTAGACTGGCAAAGGCAAGGAAGGCGTATCTGAAGAAGAGAAATTTGTTAACATCGAGTATAGATTTAAGTGTCAGTAAGTCGTTTCTGAAAGTAATTGTATGGAGTGTAGCCATGTATGGAAGTGAAACATGGACGATAAATAGTTTGGACAAGTATAGAATAGAAGCTTTTGAAATGTGCTGCTACAGAAGAATGCTGAAAGATAGATGGGTAGATCACATAACCAATGAAAAGGTATTGAATAGAATTGGGGAGAAGAGGAGTTTATGGCACAACTTGACAAGAAGAAGGGACAGGCTGGTAGAACATGTGCTGAGGCATCAGGGGATCACAAATTTAGCATTGGAGGGCAGCGTGGAGGGAGACCAAGAGATGAATACACTAAGCAGATTCAGAAGGATGCAGGTTGCAGTAAGTACTGGGAGATGAAGAAGCTTGCACAGGATAGGATAGCATGGAGAGCTGCATCAAACCAGTCTCGGGACTGAAGACCACAACAACAAACAACAACAAAGTTGGATAAATAGTAATACATTTAACGAACTGCTGCATATCGGCCTCTAGTATTTGACTCAGTCACTCGGAAGAAACGACCAACGGTATTTTTTTCAGACGTTGTGGTTGATTCCAGAGACAATACAGAAGTTAGGTCCATATCATTTACTCTGAAAATGCCTGAGGCGAGGGAGATGGAAGCTCCATCAAATGTTTCAGATGAAACTTGCAACTTCCGTGCAGATAAAGGAAGGTCTTTAACCCAGTGGCACAAATTTGCGTAAGAGGAAGACGATGAGTGCTCAGGTTAAGATGTATCTCTTGCTCGAAGAAGAGACAGACTAAAAGGGAGAAAGTATGCGCAGAATTCCTAGGCAACTGTCAAGAAAGGTGATGTAACTGTATTTCTACTGAGCATGGGTATGACTATGAGGACATCCCACCCCTCTATAACAGAACCTCGTTTATACGTGTTTGAAAGGGAATGATAAAAAATGTACAAGTAAGATTAAGTTCAAACGAGACTTCTTAATGAATTTGTACTAACTTTAAGTGCATACAAACAGAAGATACATATACTGCACGGTAGTAGGTGCAGTAGTTTAGATGGGCTTCTACCTAAATTATCAACAATTGAAGTTGATTAGACCGACAGAATGAAACAACTAACGTTTGTTTTTTGGATGCAACCCTGCATTCATAGATTAAGCTTTCATATGCAGTTACTGTGCACATCTTGTCATCAGTCATCACTAACGTTTCTTTGTGTTATGTAACGTTTTGTTACTTCCAGCGCAGTAAGTGCTCTTGACGAACTGGGAAGGTCCGCAGATTCACTATACGATTCTTCGGATGTCTCAGAACTATTGTTTTCATCTGTTAATGGCACATCTTCTTTAATTATTTTATTATCATTAAACTCATAACACACAGGGGCATCAGCATCAAAATCAACAAAATCGTTAAATAAATGTCCCAGCTGAAATATAAGCCCAGTCATTATCTTCTGGTACATCAAAATCTTTAACTTCTCTGGACTCAGCCTTAGTTTCACCTTTTGTGCAGCCACCTTTTAGAAAGCACTTTTGTATTGTGTTGGTCTTCAATTGATCCCCATCAGTCCTTATGTACTGCATTGCCTTGATATGTAAAACTAAAGTAAAAATCTACACACACATATCTGTACCGCATTTAATTTTATTTACAGATCTATTCTAAAATTTTTAACAAAATGTAGAGGGATATGACAGAGAATGTATAGCGCATGTATGAAGTACCCTAATCTACAATGGAATTCTTTGGCTTACCCGCAACACGGCCAGTTTAGAATTTTCCTTCCCACTGTCGAATTGTCGGATGACTCATTGCACTAGCATTTTCCTATACTTAGCTTTTGTGACAGCAACGATGTCCAAGCCCAGAAGATGAATATAGCTAGTGTAGTTTGCTGGGAAAGAATGCTGGTTCTATGTTGCTGAGATGCAGTGTCGGAGAATGAGCCGAACAGTTCTCGATAAGAAAAAGGATTTTCCTCTTCTCGCGATGCATGCGGGCATTACGCTTCTAGTGGTGACTGTTGAAGAGATTTGCAGTCATCCACGTCGTCTTGTTTGACTCATAGTCTGTGGGATACGGCTTTGCTCCCTTGAAACAGCGAGGCTTTGCTGACTGCCCAATCACTAGTGATTCTAATTTACCAGAACCAACAGCGTTTGTGGTATAGACTATCGCCACTCTTTGCTTGCTTCTCTTTTCCCCAAAGCAATGGCCGCCCTTAAATGGCAATGTCTTGTGCGACAATATGTAAAAAAAATGTCCTGTGGCGCCTGTGTTATAAATACTTTTCACGCTGTCTGCAACATTCTACGGTGACAGATACGCAGCCCAGTGATCAGATTTTCAAAGCAGGCTGCAATTCATGTTAGAGACTTCAGTTGATTGCACACACGCATTAATGTTTGCCTCGTCAAAAATGCCACCCGTATTGAGCTCCTGCAGTGTGAGCTAAATACGAGGAGAGATGCTATCCACTGATACGTGTCATTTTCTGTATGTCTTCTTTTCACAAGTCGTCTTCTGAAACTCTGGCCGTACTTATGAATAACCCTGTATGTGTACAATTAGTGTCTGGTTGTTTTCCTTCTGTCTCTGACATCCCACTTAAATTTTAGCTCTCTCTTTCTCTTTGTATCAATTACATCTTGTCGGTTTACAAGCCGCGTCACTTCGAATAAAACGCCTGGGCTTTCGATACCTGTCTCCGCCATCATCTTCGGGAGTTAAAATTACTGACTGCCAGGGCTGGCACAGTGTTCTGCTTATATAGATGTAATGGCAACATCTGGAACTTTCGAGAGCGCCCGTGTGATGCATGCATGGAAGGCAAGTTCAGCAGCTCCTAACAGCTCCGTCTCGCCACGGGACCAGTGCCCTCGAGAAATACGGGTCCCGCAACGAACTTGTCACACAACACTATCCGGCTGGTCCACAACACTTTACAAATGCTCTTCTCCATGCAGGGCCCACAGGAAGTCAGGATGTAATTGAAAAGGTACCTGCTAAATGTCTTAACTTCGTCGTTTGCTATCAAGAACTTGCGTGCATTTAAACGCGCAGTCAAGAATTATTAAACTCTTCTGAAATAGTTACTCACTTCCCACTGAAGATGGTTGCTGGCACTCATAAGACTTGCAGTGACACGTGCCGTGACGTACGCACCACGATCTGTTTTCCTCATGGGCCTTGTGTGGAGCCGAGTGACGTCACGTGGTATGAGGAGCCAGCACCACACTTGAAACTGTGCAATGTGACGGTGCTCGAGAAAATATTCTCATATTTTCCAACTGTATTTTACGCCGTTTTCTAGGCAATGTTCAGCCAAAGCTGACTTCTGAAGTTCGCTTTCTTACGTCGTGAATGCTCTGCAGAATACTCAGAAACACTGCAAATAGTATGAAATTTGCCAATGTTACCACATTCACAGGAGACACCATTTATGCCGGGAGCTCAAAGACCTGTGTTGTGTTTAATGGAGGGTAGTGCGTCACTTACACAGGAGGTGGACGAGAACTCTGATCTTAGTCCGCGTCTCTTCAACTCACATCCTACCTTACTAGTAGTTGATCCACAACTCTCGTGTTTTCCAACTGTATTTTACGCCGTTTTCTAGGCAATTTTCAGCCAATGCTCACCTCTGAAGTTCGCTTTCTTTGATAGGTTATGGACGCTCAGCAGAATACTCAGCAACACTGCAGACAGCTTGATCTTTTTTAATTGTTACCACATTCACAGGGGACACCATTTATGCTAGGAACTCAAAGAGCTGTGTTGTCGTTAATGGAGGGTAGAGTATCACTTACATAGGAGGTGGACTAGAACTCTGGTCTTAGTCCATGTCTCTTCAGCACACATCCTACCCTGCTAGAAGCTGATCCACAGTATTTGTATGTATGTTCGTGTGAATGTGTGAGTGTGCATGTATGTGTGTGTGTGTGTGTGTGTGTGTGTGTGTGTGTGTGTGTGAGAGAGAGAGAGAGAGAGAGAGAGAGAGAGAGAGATGGTTCAAATGGATGGGACTTATCATTTGAGGTCATCAGTCCCCTAGAACTTAGAACTACTTAAACTACCTAACCTAAGGGCATCACACACATCCATGCCCTAGGCAGGAGTTGAACCTGCGACCGTAGCGGTCGCGCGGATCCAGACTGAAGCGCCTAGAACCGCTCCACCACACCGGCCAGCTGAGAGAGAGAGAGAGAGAGTGAGCGTGCACACGTGCTTATGCAAGTGTGTGTGTGTTCATAAAGGTCAGTTGGTTGATACGGGGGGAGGGGACCAATCAGCGAGGTCATTGGTCCTATCGGTTTAGGGAAGTATAGGGAAGGAAGTTGGCCATGCTGGGACCATCCCGGCATTTGTCTGAAGCGATTTAGGGAAGTCATAGAAATGGTAAATCAGGATGGCCGGATGCAGGTCTGAACCCGTCGCCCTCCCGAATGCGAGTCCAGTGTGCTAACCACTGCGCGCCACCTTGCACAGTGTTATAAAATTGAGGCTCATTAATGATTACACATAGTAAATGAGTCAAGAAGAATTTATGTTTTTCTTTCTTTTTTTCAAAAGCCAGCAGTTCTCATTACTATAATTATTTCTGTGTTCTTGCAGAACACTATAAATCAAAGGATGATTCTGTTCACTATAACGGTCAAAAATAAAGACCAAATTGTGGTCAGAGGCAGGTAGATTCGTCAGGTGCTGTGAGCTGTCCGCACTCAGTCGGGGCTGTAGATGCCGTTGGGCGGCAGGAAGTCTATCGCGAGCACGTACTCGGAGAGCCCGGGAGCGTCGACGCAGGCGACGCGCGCGAGCCGCCAGCGCAGGCCGAGCCGGCGGTAGAGGCGCGCGTTCTCGCGGCGCAGCGCGCGCAGAGCGGCCCGGCGCGCGCGGCGCGCCAGCCACAGCGCGGGCCAGAGCGAGCAGCCGAGCGTGCAGCAGCAGAGCGCGCAGCCCCCCCAGCCCGCGACGCAGCGCGCCCAGCCGGGCGCCGCGCGCCGCGCAGCCGCGTTCACGCGCCACACGCTGCGCGCGAACTCCTCGGGCGCGACGCGGCCGCGCAGCCGCTCGGGCAGCGCGTCGCTGAAGCACGAGGCCAGGCCGAGCGCCGGCGTGCCGCGCTGCACTGCCGCGCGCACCAGCACCGGCTCCTCCAGGCACTTGTCGGGCCGGACATCGTCGTCGTCGCTGGCGTCGTCCGCGTACACCATGCAGCAGTCGGTCATCCCGTGCTGCTTCGCTTCCTGTCGTAAGTGAAACATTGCCGACGTATGTTGGCTTCGTTCAGATAAAATAATCTAATTTATTGTCTATATGTAGTAACATATTTTTTTCTAAAAGCAGGTCACTTTCATTCATGACTCCAATACATGATACACTAAGGTGCCAAAGTCATTGGATCCCTCTAATATCGTGGCAGACCTCCTTTCTTCCTGGCGCAGTGCAACAATTTTACCTGCCACGGACACAACAAGTCATTACAAGTCCCCTGCACAAATGCTGAGCCATGCTGCCGCTTATGTTATCTTATGCTAACCGGGGACCTAGAAATAACGGAGAGGCTCTGTCCGTATCGCAGCCGCAGTGGTCCACAACCCCACGACAATTGCTGCAGTCCACTTCGCCCCTCCGCTGCCCCACACCTTACCCATGGTAATTGTGCGGTTCAGCCCCTGGTGGACCCCCCAGGGAATGTCTCAGACCAGACATCCTAAAAAAATTTTGTCTTGTGTCAAAACGGTAGGTGGATCAAAACAAAATGTCCAGACACTCTGTGACCAAAATGGTACTGAAACAGAGGATGACAGACTAAAGGCCGAAATACTAAATGTCTTTTTCCAAAGCTGTTTCACAGAGGAAGACTGCAGTGTAATTCCTCCTCTAGACTGTCGCACAGATGACAAAATGGTATATATCGAAATAGATGACAGAGGGATAGAGAAACAATTAAAATTGCTCAAAAGAGGAAAGGCCGCTGGATCTGATGGGATACCAGTTCAATTTTACTCAGAGTACGAGAAGGAACTTGCTCCCCTTCTTGGAGCGATGTACCGTGTCTAAAAGAGCGTAGCGTTCCAAAATATTGGAAAAGGGCACAGGTCATCCCCATTTTCAAGAAGGGACGTCGAACAGAGTTGCAGAACTATAGACCTATATTCATAACCTAGATCAGTTGTAGAATTTTGGAACACATTTTATGTTCGAGTATAATGACTTTTCTGGAGACTAGAAATCTACTCTGTAGGAATTAGCATGGGTTTCGAAAAAGCTCGCGCTATTCATCCGCGAGACTCAGAGGGCCATAGACACGGGTTCCTAGGTAGATGCCGTGTTTCTTGACTTCCGCAAGACGTTCAATACAGTTCCCCACAGTCATTTAATGAACAAAGTAAGAGCATATGGACTATCAGACCAATTGTATGATTGGATAGAAGAGTTCCTAGATAACAGAATGCAGCATGTCATTCTCAATGGAGAGAAGTTTTCCGGAGTAAGAGTGATTTCAAGAGTGCTGCAGGGGAGTGTTGTAGGACCGTTGCTATTCACAATATACATAAATGACCTGTCGATGACATCGGAAGTTCACTGAGGCTTTTTGCAGATGATGCTGTGGTATATCGAGAGGTTGTAACAATGGAAAATTGTACGGAAATGCAGGAGGATCTGCAGCGAATTGACGCATGGTGCAGGGAATCGCCATTGAATCTCAATGTAGACAAGTGTAATGTGCTCAAAATACATAGAAAGAAAGATCCCTTATCATTTAGCTGCACTATAGCAGGTCAGCAACTGGAAGCAGTTAATTCCATAAATTATCTGGGAGTGGGCATGAACCATGGATCTAGCCGTTGGTGGGGAGGCTTGCGTGCCTCAGCGATACAGATGGCCGTACCGTAGGTGCAACCACAACGGAGGGATATCTGTTGAGAGGCCAGACAAACGTGTGGTTCCTGAAGATGGGCAGCAGCCTTTTCAGTAGTTGCAGGGGCAACTGTCTGGATGATTGACTGATCTGACCTTGCAACACTAACCAAAACGGCCTTGCTGTGCTGGTACTGTGGACGGCTGAAAGCAAGGGGAAACTACAGCCATAATTTTTCCCGAGGGCGGGCATGCAGCTTTACTATATGCTTAAATGATGATGGGGTCCTCTTGGGTAAAATATTCTGGAGGTAAAATAGTCCCTCATTCGGATCTCCGGGCGGGGACTACTCAAGAGGACGTCGTTATCAGAAGAAAGGAAACTGGCATTCTACGGATCGGATCGTGGAATGTCAGATCCCTTAATCGGGCAGGTAGGGTAGAAAATTTAAAAAGGGAAATGGATAGGTTGCAGTCAGATATAGTGGGAATTAGTGAAGTTCGGTGGCAGGAGGAACAAGACTTTTGGTCAGGTGAATAAAGGGTTACAAATACAAAATCAAATATCGGTAACACAGGAGTAGGTTTAATAATGAATTAAAAAAATAGGAGTGCGGATAAGCTACTACCAAGCGCATAGTGAACGCATTATTGTGGCCAAGGTAGACACGAAGCCCATGCCTACTGCAATAGTGCGAGTCGAATTAAGTTGGGTGATACTGAGGGAATTAGATTAAAAAATGAGGCATTCAAAGTAGTAAAGGAGTTTTGCGACTTGGGGAGCAAAATAACTGATGATGCTGCAAAGGCCGGGTCTCCGTGGTAACCAAGCACGAATCAGCCAAAGAGCGGTGAGGCCTCTGGAGGGGGCTGGTATCGTGAAGAGATCTTGGGATCTCATGTGCGGTTGTTGCGAGCTGCGGTGGGCCGAGACTTTGTGATGGTGGACGGTAATGCTCGCCCTCGTAGAGCACTGGTGGTTGAGGTTTTCTTGGAAATGGAACACATTGCACTCGTGCCTTGGCCTGCTCGCTCTCCCGAATTGAATCGCCATAGAGCATGTCTGGGATGCACTAGGGAGACGGGTTGCATCACCTCAGCGTTCACCAACAACTCTCCTAGATACATGGGTAGCTCTGTAGAAAGAATGTGTGTTACTGCCTCAACATGAGACTGGTGATATCATTCACCGCATTCTGTGTCACTATCAGGCCTGTATTGCTGCCATAGATGGTTACATTCCGTATTGAACACATTAACCAGTTTTCAGAATGTGTGTGCAAATCCGTTATGTTGGAACAAATGAAGAACAGTTTTGTCTACCGTTATGCATGTTGCAGTTGTTCACGTTCAGTATTTTTTATATTATTTTTACTTTACTATCGCCTGTTTGACTGTTTTGCTGCAAAATAAATGCAACCTTGCAAAATTTCCGTTTGTTGCTTTAATTTTGGACACCTGCGCTGCGTGCTGTCGCATGCATACCGATTCTGGCGTCAGATGGTAAGTTCGTCTACGGCTGTTAGAATATTTTCAAGTGGCTTTGCTCAAAAATCGCTGTCGACGGTTCACCTCTTCAAGAAACCACAAACCGTGTTAGCAATGACAGCAGTCAGTAAAACGTGTGCTTTGTTATACGAAAATCCTAGAGCGGCTCAAGTCGAAAATAAACCTCTCCGCAGTGTGCCTGTTGCCTTGCAAGACGTGCTATGTTGGATCGCAACAAAAGAAGCCGAGCAACGACTTGATGTAAGGGAAACCAAAATTCTTCGGTGGCCCTTTCTTTTGACTTCATGATCATGGAATCAATGTTGAAATTCGCAGGCCGTAAGCAGTGCCAATTATCTTTGAGAATACGAGGGACAGCTGTCTACGTTACTATCGCCTTCCTTATCTGTGCGTATCACTACTCCATGACTTATGTCACCTCATTGTACAAAGTGTACTTTATGCAACAAAAAGTGTGGAAGTATGGATTAAACACAGTCAAGAGCTATTTTGAATAATACCATGTAGCACATACAAGCATTTTCACTCATATGATAAAGATAAAAGGTCAAAGAGCGTATAGCCTCTTCAAAGAGTAAATATTAACCATTAATTCGCGTAATATTCTTCGAACCAATCAGTATCTTGCACTTCACGCTTTATAAAGTAGCCTGTGCCCCTCCTCGTGCTTCAAGCTATCGCCATACCAAATTTAACGAAATCGGTTCACCGGGTTAGTCGTGAAAACGTAACAGACAGAGTTACATTCGCATTTATGATATTAGTCTGCATAAAATGTTCATATGCGTTACTTTTTTGTGAATCAATTTTGATGAAATAATGCATATACGGTGCCTCAAGCTATGATCAAGTTAGCTGCGCAAACCCCACGAAAATTCGTCCAGTAGTTTTGAGGAAACGTGTTCAGACAGACATACAGACAGGACGGTTTTAGAGATTTATTATTAATATAGAAGATTGCGAAAGCATCATTCGTTATAGCGTATTCAGAAAGCTCAGTTGGTCGAATCGTATCAGTTAAAGGCTGGGTCCCTAGTTCGAGGCCCTGATCAACTGGAAGAGATTTGCCCGAAATGAACACAGGATAGTCTGAGAGGGCAGTTAATTTCCATTGCAACACTAAAAAAGAATGTTTTTGTGACGCACATTTTCCAAGTCAGTGTTGGCAGTTTTTCAAATGGGTGATTATTCGAACCGGACTGCAACTTCAAAAGCAATTTTACATGCATTAATTGCAGTGTGAGGGATCACCGTTGTCATTGGGACGAGCGCGTACATTGACAGGACATGTAAAACAGGAGCAAGATTTGGGATTCTTCCTTTGATGGTAACTTTAGGGAGATGTAACAGATGTGAGCATAGTGTGGCACTGGGAAGGGAACACCTTTCAACATAAAATGGAAAGTATCCCCAAAACTCAATAGTTTTAAGATTATTTTACGAGACATTCTGTGAAACGGCAGCACAGAATATGGACTGTTGGCTGAAAAGTGTTAAATGTTCAACTAATGTAAGTTCATTTGAATTTCGGCCATATACCGTAGTAGAAGAAAACAGTGAAACCATGGGCCGTTTGTCATGTCAGACGAATGTAATTTGTCAGCGAATTTTTTGCTGTAGTGATGGCTCTTTGACAGTTCTGACTTTTAATAGGGAGTTTATTGTTCCCCGACCTAATTTTCACTCTGCCGCGGAATGTGCGCTGTGAAACTCCCTGACCGAGACTCGAAACCAGGACCTGTGCCTTTCCCGTGAAAGTGCTCTACCGACTGTATTCATCCAAGCAAAATGCCTTTCAGTACCTTTGGCATCTGTCGGGCTCAGTTCGGTAGCACATTCCAGAGCATCAGTATTGAGAAATAGGAAGACGACACATAGCTTGCGTTCTGCATGTTGTAATAGAGAGTAATGTAGTTCCATGTACGAGGCAGAAGCACATCAAAACACGTCATAATGACTTTTTTTTTTTTTTTTTTTTTTTTTTTTTTTGAAATAAAGTGTCCTACTAATTTGAAAGTGTTATGTACAGATCATTATGGTTCCTGTGACAAGCCACTGCAACTTTTCTCCTTCCTTGTTTGTGTCGGTGTCAACACAACACAGGGGACCCCTTCAGTGCGAGGTCATACGTTCAGGCTTTAGTAAGGCTCATTTGCTGTTGATGATTGACCATGTGCAGCAGGAGGGCGACAGAAAATGAGTGTCCCGGAGGTACAGAGATCAACCTTCTGTGACGTGTATGTATTACACTTCACAAAATGGACATCCTCGACATTCAAGAACACCGAATGAAATATGACGCGCCACAGTGATCACAAAGGTTCGCACCATCAACATTGGGTGTTACAAACTATGCAGTATGGTCAAGTAGGTATCCTCTCTTAAGGAATGCATAGAGAATCATATTGGTGTATTGGAGTGGTGAGAACTGATGGAATGAGATGGTATGCAAGCGAATGTAAAACAGCCTGACGCGGAGCGTATAGTGAAACTGTCTATCCTTTAAGGCGCAGCTGCAGACAGTGCTATAAAATGTTTTAAAGGCATGGAATAAACGAACATCCGGAAGCTGAATTTGTCCAGCGGTTCCAGTTGGTATGAACTGCAATATCTCGTGCTTTTCAGGAGGGATAGTTTGTTATGAAGAAGTATTATTTTTTTACGCAGACCACGAATCAAGCGAAAACAAGTTATCTTGACCAGCAATTGACCAAACGTAGTGTTCAACGTAGTTCTCTTAGGCCCATTTTCCCACTATTGCTTGCTGTGACGCAAATATTTCCTACTGCCCTTGTAGGGTCACGCACACGAGAAAGAGACGTAGGGTACAGAGCACCTACAATCTGTAGCAGCACAATAACTTCCCAGCCAATTTATCGTCCAGATTAACAGTCGACATATTTGTATACGAATGCGTTAAGGCACTGATGTTAGCTGATCTTGATACAACTACCTTGGTACCTAATTTCCAGAGTCCCTTTAGTATCCATCTCCTCTTCAAATCCCGATTGATCGGGTAGAACACAAATACCTTACTGAACAGTGGTATAAGTTTGTTTATCTCATGTATAAATTTTCTGAGCGATTCCGCAGTTTACTAGGCATAGTCAAGTCGACGCTTTGTTAGAAATTTAGTTACAGAATTTCTTCCAATTCTGTAGCACTGAAGCTATGCAAACATCCACTGCTTCCCTTGAAGTCACTGTAAAGTATGTCGTGCGCTGTTTGCTGTGCATAACGTAGTAGATCACTATCATGCATATCCAGTAAACTCTATTGAGCATCCTTGAAACGCGCAAACACCAGTTTTTGTAATAAGTGCGCCTTTATTTCCTTGATTATCCGTAGTTTTTCTTATACACTACACGGTCATACTGCTGCGGACTTTGCGTAATTTATTTATAGTTCCCAGAATGAGATTTTCACTCTGCAGCGGAATGTGCGCTGATATGAGACTTCCTGGCAGATTAAAACTGTGTGACCGACCGAGACTCGAACTCGGGAAGTTTCATATCAGCGCACACTCCGCTGCAGAGTGAAAATCTCATTCTGGAAACATCCCCCAGGCTGTGGCTAAGCCATGTCTCCGCAATATCCTTTCTTTCAGGAGTGCTAGTTCTGCAAGTTTCGCAGGAGAGCTTCTCTAAAGCTTGGAAGGTAGGAGACGGATACTGGCAGAAGTAAAGCTGTGAGTACCGGGCGTGAGTCGTGCTTCGGTAGCTCAGATGGTAGAGCACTTGCCCGCGAAAGGCAAAGGTCCCGAGTTCGAGTCTCGATCGGGCACACAGTTTTAATCTGCCAGGAAGTTTCTTATTTATAGTTGTTTATTTGGCAGCGTTGCGGATGATCTTACATGTACGTATCCCCTCCTTGGACAACGACTGTCATTTACTACGGCTCACTGGAGACGTGATTTGTAGCTCCCTGTCCGACAAGGATAATGAACTACTTGGCTCGACACTTCTTTCGATATCACTTTCACTTTTTAAGCATGTATCTTCATTGTACTCCTCATGTACATTTTCCACACAGTCGAGTGTATACGACACTACACATTCCACTTACTCATCTTCCAGCAACTGTAGTATTTCATCTGCCACTTCTTTCTCACTCTGCGATATTCATTTCTGACGAAATGTCAACTTTGACAACTGTTGTTGTAGATATAATTCTTTGTTTGCCTTGTTTATCGTTGTCATTGCCCAGCTTTGCATCGACACCACTAGCACTGTAGCATTCTTGTGAGTTACTCGTCGACTAAGCAGTTCAAATAGGCTCCGCCGCTTCACGCTGATGTTACCACTGTTACCATTAGCAACCATTGTTGGTTGCGTGGTAGACAATATGTGGGGCGTCGAATGCTGTAACCACCATCTTTGGCCTTTCGCGATTTCGCACTCAAGGGGTTCCTTGTTAGGATATATTATGAGCTCTCATGTAATGAGGTATCTCGGACAGAATGACTTCATCCGTATCAAGTAGCACGGATTCCGAAATCCGCCACGCGAAACCGAACTCGCGCTTTTTCTCACATAATATCTTGAAGGACATGGATCAAAGCAGTCAGGTAGACGCAGTATTTCCTGACTTACGGAAAACATTTTACACAGTACCACACCAACACTTTAACCAAATTACGATCATATGCAGTACCAAGTGAAATGTGACAGGATGAAGTTTTCTTGATGGTGAGGTCACAATATGTTATCTTGGATGGATAGTGATCGACAAATGTAGGACTGACTCCACGGAGCCGGCGGGTGTGGCCGAGCGGTTCTATCCGCTACAGTCTGGAACCGCGCGACCGCTACGGTCGCAAGTTCGAATCCTGCCTCGGGCATGGATGTGTGTCATGTCCTTAGGTTAGTTAGGTTTAAGTAGTTGTAAGTTCTAGGGGACTGATGACCTCTGAAGTTAAGTCTCACAGTGCTCAGAGCCATTTGAACCATTTTTTGACTCCGCGGAAGTGTCTTGGAACTCTGTTGTTCATGTTGTATATTGATGACCTGGCACATAACGTTAACAGTAACCCTAGACTTTTCACATATGATGCAAATCCCTTTAAGGAAGTACTGTCTGAAAAGACTCCTCACAAATACCTGGTGAGTTAGAAAGAAAGAACAGATTTCAGTTATTTATTCCAGACAAACTATAAAAGATTGAAACACATTCCGCACGTCATTGGATAGAGGATGCTTCAAACTTCTGACATAGCTGCGCTGTTGTTTCTTTGTGCCAACATGGCGACTACATCACAAGAGAAATCATTTTGTGAGTAGGGATTTTCACGAAGTCAATCCATTGTCCGATCGTAGCGTGCATTTCCGCGTCGATTCAGCAAGAAGTCGCCTCTGCACAAGCAGATTTATGATTGGCATACAAAATTCTTATAAGTTGGTTTCATGCAAAGGGAAGAGTACTTGTCGGCCACTCACGTCTGATGAAAACGTCGAGCATATCCGACGTGCATTGACACGGAGCCCTTGGAAGTCCGCAGCACGGGCAGACCAGGAACTTCAACTTCCTAAAACAACGGTGTGGCGTGCTCTGAAATGACCCCTGCGTATGAAGCCTTAGAAGTTGCATTTACTGCAGAAATTGCAACCCGCCAACCATAACAGAAGATACGAATTTTGTATTTCATTTCTCCAGGATATGGCAGAGTACACTTTTTCTGAGAGACTCATCTCTTCGGTCGAATCGACGTTTCAGCTATCGAGTAAAGAAAACAGCCTTAATGTAAGAATTCGAGGCTGACAAAATCATGGCGTCGTCGTCAAACATGAAAAAGACTCACCGAAAACAAATGTGTTTTGTGTCGTTTCTTTCCACAAAGTTTATGGGTCTTTCTTTTTTTGTGGAGGAAATGTTGACACGAATGTGATTCCAGGACATGCTGCAAAATTGGTTATTTCCTCAACTTCGTGAACATTAGAATGATTTCATTTTTGTGCATGGTCTTGTTCAAAGGCTTTAGCCTCCCTGGTCATTAGACCTCACACCTAGCAAGTTTTTCCTGTGGGGAGTGCATAAAAGACAGAGTCTTTGTACCACATACTACAGCTGTTCAAGAGCTGCGAAATCGAGTTGTCGAAGTTGTCGATTCAATAAATAGGGACCTGTTCATTCCTGTGTTGAATGAAAGGGACTACCTTTGCCACATTTCTCGCGGTACGCATGGTGCTCATATTCAGTGTGTGGTATACTGTCTATGCGAACATAACACTTTGCCGGCCTGGGTGGCCGGTTCTAGGCGCTTCAGTCTGGAACCGCGCGACCGCTATTCTTGCAGGTTCGAATCCTGCCTCGGGAATGGATGTGTGTGATGTCCTTAGATTAGTTAGGTTTAAGTAGTTTTAAGTTCTAGGAGACTGATGACCTCAGATGCTAAGTCCCATAGTACTCAGAGCCATTTGAACCATAAAACTTTGCACCTTCGTCGACCCGCTGACATGTATTTATATCTTTCATAGTTTCTCTGTAATAAACATCTCAAATCCGTTCCTTCTTTTTGAATCACCCTATATTCAATCAGATCTTGAATAAGATTTCAAATTGATACAGAGATTGGCAACTTGCATTAAATGTTCAGAGATGTGAAATTGTGCCTTTCACAAAACAAGAGAACGGTACGTCCATATTGTCAAAAACCGACATTTAAAATCAGTCAAATCATACAAATGTCTTGGTGCAACAATTTCCAAGAATATGAAATGGAACGATCACGTAGGCCCAGTCATAGACAAAGCAGGTGGCAGGCGTCTGTTCATTGGGAAAATGTAAGCAGTCTACATTGGAAATTTCATACAAAATACACGTGTGACTCATCCTAGATGATTGCTGAAGTGTGCGGGACGCGTTTCGATTGCGGCCAACAGGGAATATTGAACGTTTAAGAGGAAGTGCAGCTCACGTAGTCAAATACTTCTTTGACTCTTGGAAAAGTATCACCAATATTGTGAAAACCCTGAACTTGCAGACTCTTAAAGCCAGTCTCAGTTACCCAGTGTACGGAGCCATCTGAGTGATCTGTCTTCAACGCTCAACAGGAGAACAGAATGGGGATAAGACCGATAGTCAGATGTAAAGTGACTGGCAGTCTCGCAATCCGACGTCTAAGATCCGAAACAGCAACGCGAAAAGCGCAATCTGGAAATAGCCGCCAGGGCGCTTCTTTATCCGCGGAGACAGAAAATCGCTCTAAAGTCTTTATCTCCTACGAAAATCGTTCAAATAATTCGAAATTCGTGCACGTTATACTTCTCTATAGTATCTCCAGGCATGTCCAAAATCTGCTCTTAATTTTAATTATAGACAGAGCCATGATAACATTTTTTGAAACGTGTGAAATGTTCTTGCTCAAGATACAGTAAACGGATCACGATAATACCGTTCGTTGCCCAGTTAATTGTAGACTTTGCCAAGGTGGGTTGGCTTGCGTGCCTCTAACGATACAGTTGACTGCACCACATTAGAACGGTGTTTGCGGAGAGAGCAGACAAACACATGGCTTCTGTAGAGAATTTACAGCTTTTTCAGTAGTTAAATGGGCATCAGTCTATATGACTGATTGATCCAGTGTTGTAGAATTTGCCAACATTGTCTTACTATGTTGGTACTTCGAACAGCTAAATCATGGGAAAACTACAAATGTTATTTTTCCAGAGGACACGTGTCTCTACTGTGTGGCTTGATGATAATTGCATCCTTGTGGGTAAAATATTCCAGAGATAAAATAGGCCCCCATTCGGATCTCAGAGTGGGAACTACACAGAAGGATGTTGGCATGAGGAAAAACAAAACCAGTGTTCCACGGGATATGAATAGGTCGAAGGTAAATGTGTTGGGAATTAGTGAAGTGGTGGCAGGAAGAAAAGGTCTTCTCCTCAACATAGGATTATCAAATAGGGATAATGCAGGAGTAGGTCAATAATGAATAAGAAAATAGGAATGTGGCGAAGATACTATTAACTGCATAGTGAATTCTTTATTGTAGCATAATTATAGGTAACACTTGGCATAAGAAACCCGAAAGAAGGTCGTGTATGTGGAAGGGACGTGGAGGCTCCGGAAGATTTCAGATAGATTCCATAATAAGAAGACAGTCTTTAAACTGCAAAACATTTACAGGGGCAGATATGGAATTTGTCCATTATTTACTGGTTATGAGCCGCAGATTAAAACTGAAAAGACTGCAGAAAGATAGGAAATTAGGGAGATCGAACTGGGATAAATTGAAAGAACCAGTGGAGTTTCAAAGGTAGCTCTAGGCAACAACAGACTGAAACAGGGGAAAGGAACAGAATAAAGTAGAGTATAATAGAATAGAAACTTTCAGAGATGAAATAGTGAAAACCTAAGTGTAAATCCTTCGATAACACACGAGATATTGAATGTCAATGACGAAAGAAGGAAATATAAAAATCTAGCAAGGAAGCAGGTAAAAGGGGATACAGACGTCTAAAAAATGAGATAAACAGGAAGTTCAAAATGTCTAAGCAGGGATGTTTAGAGGATAAATGTAAGGCTACGAAACGATACATAACTGGGGAGGAAAGATAGATTCAGCTCACAGGAAAATCAAATTTTCTTTAGAGGACAGAAAAACACGTATATAAATGTTACGAGCAAATTGTCGCACTGAGCAAAGAAACTGAGTCAGATTGTTGAATGGAATAGGCAGAGTGTCTGTATAAGATGAACTTAAAGATAATATTGTAGAAAGACAAAAGGAAGCAGATGAAAATGATATGGGAGACATGATATTGCGAGTAGAATTCGACAGAGCACTGAAAGATCTAAGTCGAAACAAGGCTCCTAGGTAGACGACATTCCCTCGGAATTATTGTCGTTGGGAGAGTCAGCCATGACAAACCTATCCCACATGGTATGCAAGATGTACGAGACAGGTGAATTACCCTCAGACTTCAAGAAGAATTTCCAGTTCCAAAGAAGATAAATTCTGAGAGGTGTAAATGTTACCTAAGCATCAGTGTAATAAGTCATAATTGCAAAATGTTGACACTGATTATTTGCAGAAGAATGGCAAAACTGATCGAAGCCTATCTCGGTGAAGGTTAGTTTGGGTCCCCGTGAAATGTAGGAACTCGCTAGGCAATACTGAGCCCACGACTTATTTTAGAAGATATGTTAAAAGAGGCAAACCTCTCTTTACATTCTTTGTAGAGTTAGAAAAAACTTATGGCAATGTTGACTGGAATACACTCTTTGAAATTGTGAAGGAAGCTGGGAAAAGAAATACACGGAGCGAACGGTTATTTGTAACTTATACAAGAAACCTTGTTGCAGTCGAAGGAGTTGAAAGGGAAGCAGTAGTTGAAAACGGAGTGAGGCAGATTTGTATCCTATTGCCGATGTTACTCTCTCTGTACATCGAACAAATTGTGAAGGAAACAAGGAGTAATTTAGAACGGGTATTAAAATTGCAGAAGATGAAATAAATGCTTTTAATATTTTTCCGGGGTGATTTGGATTCTCGTCTCGTATTGCTTTCTAAAGAACTTCGCCCATCTCTAAATATTGATGGCACCCATGCAAACATCTTGATGTGCAAGCTGAAGTCTGAGACGAATTTCGGGAATATATTTTTCCTCTGTAACAAGGAAGTCAATGACAGTACGCTGCCGAAACCAAACGTTTTCTTCAAATACATCCCGTAGCCACGTGATAAAAGCTAATGACGTTACAATATGTTAACAATTAATGTGATGTCTGTAGTCATTTTCCTTACATTGTTGGAAGGTTGTCAAGTTATGAAAGTGATAACATGTAGTGAAGATATTAGCGGCACGAAATTTTGTTTCTGCAGCCCTGTAAAAATAAGTATCTCGAAACGTTGTCTTTGGAGAAGTAGCTCGGGATAAACATGAATAGTGAAACGATTATACTGTTGTGTAAATACAGATGAGAATATCCGAATACATTGTACAAAATCGGCATGCTAGGACTTATTCTGATATTGTTGCTATTTCTAATCTTTCCTTCCCGATTAGATACATCAGCTCGAAATCTTTGCTAACGGGAGAGTTTGCGAGCAGTATTCCAATACGAAAAATTGCGCATCACAACGTAATGATTTGATACTGACGATCAAGCAGATTAGAGAAGTTAAAACTAGAACAGATTATGTTAGGACTTATTCTGATATTGTTGCTAATTCTAATCTTTACTTCCCGATTAGATACATCAGCTCGAAATCTTTGCTAACGGGAGAGTTTGCGAGCAGTATTCCAATACGAAAAATTGCGCATCTCAACGTAATGATTTGATACTGACGATCAAGCAGATTCGAGAAGTTAAAACTAGAACAGATTATGTTAAATTTCTGGATAAATAATTGTTGCACTGTATTAATTACGATGAATAATTCAAAAAATAAACACAGACAAATTTTCCAAAGTATCCTATGTTGTTCTTAAAACAGAGGGCATTTTATCAGATTTTGAATCTTCGTTTGTTCGATTTTATACGTGATTTAAAACATTTATTACCCATTAACTCTCTCTGAAAAAGTGCATTGACCATGGATGTAGGAATTTACAGTAGTGTACTGGCATCGACTTCACTAGAAGGGAAAGTACTAACTATAAAGCCGATGAGAGGACGGGCAATCGTATTAATATGCAAACTTGCGCGAAAAAACGAGGGTCTTACATTGTGTTACTAAAAACAGTCGGATATATTTTATAACAAACAATATGAGTGGTATTTCTTGTTCGGTCAACTACAGCTTCTGATTGTTGGGTCATACAAAATTTGATGCGTTGAAAACATTTACAGCGTCTACTTTCCCCGTGAAGCACAACATTGGAAATCTTTTATAGTAACAGAAAATTAATGATTTGACACTGGATCTTTTCTGCGATAGATAAACAATACACTAGACTACTTATATCAGTCCATTGTTCGTAATTTCGTTACACAGAGAGTAAATGACATATTTTTGCAGCTGATATGTGACTATTATTGAAGTTTTTACCCTTATTTGTTACATTGTATCACAAACTGCGTAGAAACAGATACAGATGCTGTAGAAATAGCCCGCTCGTCCTAGAGATATTTTACGGTTCTTTCCAGAATCTTTTTGAAACTGGTTGCAGTGGACTATTCGCAGCTAGACATATACAACGAATTTTAGCTATCATATGTGACGATGAAGGCAATAGTATCACGTAACAAATCGCGAAGGAGATACCGCCAAATTCATAGATTATTCTGCACCTATTTTTGACATCACTTTATCTTGTGGTAATAAAAATGTAAAATGTTAGTGTTTCATGTGATATTTTCAAAGCTTTCGCGCTTCTGAACTGTCTGACAATATAAACTGAGTTGTCGTCTATATTTACCAGTCTCTTATTCCTGACAACGGGCAATCTTGTCGTGGAGCGTCGCACAGAATTTCATTCATTTAGGGCTTTTTCGTCCCACGTGTAACAAACATTATGAACTGCACAGAGGCAGATAGATAACAACACTTACTGCAACAATAATGAGATCACCATACCCTCCGAAAGGCAGAACGCAGTGCCAGAATTTCTAACGTCTATGTATATGAAAATACTGACCTTTTTATTGCCACTGTTCGAACGTAGTTTTCAAAATCGGAAGCTTATGTGGTCGTCAGCGATTCTTGTCTGGAGGAGGATCAGTCAAAGACAGAGGTTAATCACATTGCACGATGGCTCCGTGTTCTCGGCAGACTGATACATCTTCCACAATTATCCCAACACCTCAGTGTGAAACGACGATAGTGAAGAATTTCGTAAAGGTTAGGGCAGTCGTGGGCAACATTCCGTACGCTTCTCCGCACCACTTTCGAATCGATACGCAATACCGGCACGTCCATGAAATTGCCACCGATCATTCGCTTCGCCGTCTATAACGGCGTTACCGGTCGCCATGGAAACAAAATATTGACTTTCGTGTAAAACGAACGGCGGCAGGTAAAATACGAGCGTACCACACCGCCGCTTTGATCCCTGTACGGTCTGACGGTGCTCGGAAATCAATGCTGAGTAGATAAATATTTGCGACATAATTACTGCGCCACGCTGTACATTAAAACGGCAGTACCGTCGCTATAACTCAGCGTCCATATTACATGGTGTATAATAGGACCTTTTTTTTATTACTTTAGTTATCTCAGCGGGAAGACGAACAGCAGAAAAGTGATTAGGGGAATAAGGAAAAGCAGCAAGCACCAGACGTTTTTATGTGGCTTACAGTTGTTCAGTTAAAAATATGTACTGGTTAGTTCAAATGGATCTGAGCACTATGGGACTTAATATCTGTGGTCATCAGTCCCCTAGAACTTAGAACTACTTAAACCTAACTAACCTAAGGACATCACACACAGCCATGCCCGAAGCAGGATTCGAACCTGCGACCGTAGTGGTCACGCGGTTCCAGACGGAAGCGCCTAGAACCGCACGGCCACACCGGCCGGCAAAAATATGTACTTCATCTATCTGTAAAACGGAGTTAACAGCTGAAAGAATAACAAAATGAACGCCTAAAGACACCATTTTGCTGTCACATTATATTTTCTCAATGCAGCAGGGTTTTAGATCTGGGTGTAGAAATATTAATATTTAAAAGAAATACCAGAGCCGCTGTCCACCCTTTAATTTTAACTTTATTTTTAATACAAAAGAAAAAAAACCTAAAACAATATACCCATGGCAAGGCGTGTTGTAACTGCCATTCACTCACTGTATCACGAGTTATTCTGCTTAGAAGATAACTCGCAGAGGAGAGTCAACCAGAGCGAATGGCTGCAGGGAGAGTCCACCAGGGCGAATGGCTGCAGTGCATGGGACCTTAACCCACTCCGCTGTAGGCTATAGGTGGTTTCGAAAAACTGATACTATCCCTGTGGGCGTCCCCTTGTAAGTCTACATATCACCTGGAGTCCACGGTCAAAGACTAAATAAACAAATAAATAAAGGTCCTGGTATGGTAGCATTCTAAGATCTAGCTTGTTTGAGGCTGACAAGCAATGTAGCAAGGTACACAGAGAAGAAAAGCACAGTTTCAATATCTTCGTGTTTAGCCCTTCTCAAACGTTTCCTCTGCGTTCAAAGATTGCTGTAATGTGGTCTCTGTTTTTAATCACACCATTGACGGATAGCGTAGAGTCAGCAATTCTACACTCTTTTCAATTTTCCAACTCCATCTTCAGTTTTATTAAATAGATGTTTGTTTTTTCATCCCAATTTCTCTGCCATTACGCATAAAAAATAATTTTATAGCATCCATATTTAAAAGTAAAACAAAAAGCAAGAAACGCCTTTTGCCACAAAACTCAGTGATTTCGACACACCCATCACAGAATTCGAAAACTTTTGAAGTTGCAGTAAAGACATATTCATATAGCTATATCATCAGCTACTGTCAAAACCTTTACTGAGTTGCTACTAGTTTCGGTCATATACATGAAGGATACACATCTACATCTACATGATTACTCTGCAATTCAGAATTAAGTTCCTGACGGAGGGTTCATCGAGAAACTTTCGCCGGCCGCGGTGGTCTAGCGGTTCTAGGCGCGCAGTCCGGAACCGCGCGACTGCTACGGTCGCAGGTTCGAATCCTGCCTCAGGCATGGATGTGTGTGATGTCCTTAGGTTAGTTAGGTTTAAGTAGTTCTAAGTTCTAGGGGACTGATGACCACAGTAGTTAAGTCCCATAGTGCTCAGAGCCATCTGAACCATTTTGAACAACCTTCAAGTTATTATTCTACTGTTCCACTCTCTAATGGCGCGCAAGAAAAACGAACACCCCAATTCACGTATCATGTCCATACCACTCTTTCCCCTGTTTCACGGTAACAGGAAACGGGCTGCCCTTCTTTAAACTTTTTCGATGTCCTCCGTCAGTCCTATCTGATGCGGATTCAACGTCTCACAGCCATACTGCAGAAAAAGGCGGATAAGCGCGGTGTAGGCAGTCTCTTTAGTAGACCTGTTGCATTAAGTGTTCCGCCAATAAAACACAGGCTTTTGTTTGCTTTCCCCACAACATTATCTATGTGATAGTTAACTTTAGTTTTTCATAATTGTAACCACAAAGTATTTAATTGAGCTTATACCTTCTAGATTTATGTTTGTTTTCCTCCCAATTTCTCTGCCATTACGCATAAAAAATAGATTTTATAGTTTTCTGGGTGCCCAATCTGCAGTTTGATCCGCCTAACTTCGTCTTCTTAACCTACAGCATCTTCACTGCCATCATCTTCGTTGCTTCACTGTCCTAACGAGTCTGCGTCCTCAGTTTTTCCTCAACAGTCTCGTTCTGTTCTCCTTGGTGCAGGATATAATGTTTAGCAACGTAGCCCCTTGCTCTCTTCCCAATGTCAGTGAACGGTTTGCTGCGGCTGTTA
The DNA here is from genome assembly GCF_023897955.1 of Schistocerca gregaria. Lineage (NCBI taxonomy): Eukaryota > Metazoa > Arthropoda > Insecta > Orthoptera > Acrididae > Schistocerca > Schistocerca gregaria. The sequence goes on along the minus strand of NC_064923.1, from coordinate 132,736,455 downwards.
GTATCACTGAGTATGCGGTAAAAATAGATTTACATTAAGAGTGCGAACAGGCATATCCTATGCTGCATTTCTTTTCCTTATGTCTACTTCTCCTACTTTTCACCTCATATTGAAGAAATGATTGGTCTAGGAATGTTACGGGGTTCAGACGAGGAACTGTGTTGTTGCCGTTATCATTTATACTGCTGATGGATGAAATTGTATAAGAGACAAAAGTAGTTCATAGAGAAAGGGAGATAAAGTTATAGTTGTTTTCCGATGATATAGTGGAGGGGGTACCAGGAGTTAAAAATTTACAAGAACAAATGGACATCTTAAATGAAAAAATCGAGAAATACGGGATGAAATGTAGTATGAAGAAAGCAAGTCTGTGGTGGTAACCAGCGGAGACACAAAAAGAAAGGAACAAATTAATATTACAGGAAAGGATAGGGTAACTGGGGATAACTTTAAATATCTAAGAAGTGTGATAATGAAGGATGCAAGAATGGAGGCAGAAGTTAGCAAATGCGTGTGGCTCTGAGCACTATGGGACTTAACATCTATGGTCATCAGTCCCCTAGAACTTAGAACTACTTAAACCTAACTAACCTAAGGACATCACACAACACCCAGCCATCGCGAGGCAGAGAAAATCCCTGACCCCGCCGGGAATCGAACCCGGGAACCCGGGCGTGGGAAGCGAGAACGCTACCGCACGACCACGAGATGCGGGCAAATGCGTGTGCATTTTGCCAGTGTGTGAGGGGTTTAGTCTGAGAAAGATAGGGCTTAATGAGGTATAAGGTAGAGCTGTGCAAGACATACTTCACAGCAATGCAGATATATGCATCGAAGAACTGCTCAGTGATAAGAAGTGAGGAGAGTAAGATACAAACCAGTGAAATATATGTCAGGTAAAGCGATAAGACTGAGAAATGAAGATGTAAGGAACGAAATTTGACTAGAAGATCTCTCTGAGAGAGTTGGGAAGGACAGTTTAAAATGATCTGGGCATCTAAAGAAAGTGGAAAATGGGACAATACCGAAATGGATGATGGAGGCCAAGTTTGAGAGTAAGAGGACAAGAGGGAGACTAGAGCAAGAATAATTGACTCAATAAAGACCAGTTTAAGAAGAAATCTGGACTAGGACAATACAGTTGTAGTAGATTAATGGTGGAAAGAAAGGGGAAAATGGAGAAGTACCGCAACTGTCCGAACCTGCCTTGATGCAAGATGAAGTTGAAATGGAGATGACGACGATTTTTAATAAATCCAGTGCAGAGATATAATTTGCATACTTGTGTCTATGTTTCGCTCTTTTCGTCAATAGTTGCACCTGGATTGCAATGTGTGCTGTGTGGCCCACATACGCTAGCTTTTGTGGTCACTGGTTAAGTAACGCAATGTACGTCCTACTGGCCATGACCAGGTGTTTTTCTTGGTTGTGGGATAGTAATTTTTATCTGGTTGTAGCACAGGCACTGGTCCAAAAATTCGTTTTACCATTTTGCTTTGAGACGCATTACATTTATTTAACTTAACAGTAAGTTATATTGGCAAGCAATAACACTGATGCTTGTACTTAAGGTGAAATGATTAGTATAATACAAACATTCAGTCTCCGAACGCAATAAATCGCCAGCGTAGCCGGAAATCGTACCAGGGACCCCACGATCTAGTGGCAACCGCGCTAACCACTAGACTTCGAGATGCGGACTGAAACGAGTTATTGCATTGCGAATAAATGTTGTCAGTCATTCCATAAATAAAATTTTATTGCTAGTCGGTTTAAGGGCTCTGTCACCCTTCTTCACTGAAAATATTCTTGCGTTAGGGAATGTAGGAGAGTTAATTCCCACCCCCCCCCCCCCCCAAAAAAAAAAAAAACGGAATAACATTGCAGTGGGCGGACCTTGCGTAGTATGCATCTCTGCCGCTAGGAGCGTGTAGCGCAACTCATTGCCACTTCCGTGTCACCTGTGTTCTCGACCTGGTGTGTTCTGTTCATGTGCAGTGATTGTTTTTGCTAGCGCATTTTTGTTCTTGTTTCATTTTCTATGAGACAAGTGTAGGTGAGCAATGTGCATTTGTAAATTTTCTTTTCTAATCGGTGAATATGCTGCTGAATCTGTTTTAATGTTGAAAACAGATTACCAAGATGACGCATTGGGAAAACAAAAGTGTGCGAGTGGTTTGCTCGATTTGAAAGTGGTGACATGTCGATTGATGACAAATGTCGTTCTGGACGTCGATCGACTGCCGGAGTCGACACAAATATTGAAAACATTCGACAGCTTGTGCTCACAGGCCGCCGACAGACAATTGATCAATTGTCAGAGATTAGTAGGTTACCTTGGAGCTCGGTTCAGCAAATTTCAACGGAAGATTTAGGCAGACAGGAGACTTGTGCTGCCACCACGACGACGCCCATCTACACACAGACCTCTGTGTTAGCTTTTGGCTAAAAATGGCGTGGTTCCGCTTCCCCACGCACTTTACTCGCCTGACCTGGCTCTGTGCGACTTTTTCTTATTTCCACGCAATAAAAGGGGCATGAAAAGACACCGATTTGATACACTCAAGAAGTCAACAAAAAAGAGGGACGAGCTGTCAGTAATTTCTAAACATGACTACAAACAAATTTTCAAACCATAGAAGCATCGGTGGGAGAAATGTATTAGTTGTAATGGAGAGCATTTTGTAGGGAATAAGATAGTTTTGTAAACAGTTTGAAAATATATAGTTTTAAAAAATAATTCCGGTTTTTGGGTCGGGCCTCGTACACTCGATTCTTGATCTTACACAGCTGTTGGAAGCTTCAAAAATGGTTCAAATGACTCTGAGCACTATGGGTCTTAACTTCTGAGGTCATCAGTCTCCTGGAACTTAGAACTACGTAAACCTAACTAACCTAAGGACATCACTAACATCCATGCCCGAGGCAGGATTCGAACCTGCGACCGTAGCGGTCTCGCGGTTCCAGACTGTAGCGCCTAGAACCGCTCGGTCACCCCGGCCGGCTTGGAAGCTTCGTGAAGTGGTTTATCGAATGATTATTTCCAACAGCTCCATATCAAAAGCCTGTTGGAAACCTGAAAATATGGATTCAATTTCAGACCCTCTGTCGACAGCATACATTACTTCAAGAGAATAAAGAGCCAGTTGTGTTGCACAAGTACGATATTTCCTCAATCCGTGCCATGTATCAGTAGGTCGGTTTTGTTTGAGGTATTTCATAATGTTCCAACACCGTACAAGTTCCAAAATCACGCTGCAAGTCGATGTCAGTAATATGGGTCTTTGATTCAACGGACTGGTCCTATTTCCTTTCTTGAGTATTTGTGTGACCTTTGCAACTTTCTAGTCTTTAGACGCAGATGATTCGTCGAGGAGCGGTTATGTACGATTGCTAAATATAGAGCTATTTATATCCGTATATCCTGAAAGGAACGTAATTGGTATACAACTTGGGCCGATAGAGTTGTATTTATTAAGCGATTGAAGTTGCTTCGCCACACCGAAAATATCTGCTTCTAAGTTACTTACATTGCAAGCCGTTCTTGTTTCGAAAATGTGGAACATATGCTTCGTCTTTTTGGTAAAGGAACTTCGGAAAAGCGTATTTAGTGACTCCCCTTCGTGTCATCGGTAACATTACCGCTGCTAGGCTTGATTGTGTCTTGCCGCTGGTGTACTTCACATACTTGCAGAATCTCTTTCTGCCAGATATCCAGGCAGAGTTTCGTTGTGGAAATTATTAAAAGCCTCTCGCATTTACGTCCGCACTAAATTTGGAGCTTCTGTAAAACTTCTCCAATGTTGAGGATTTTGTTTTCTTTTAAATTTGACTTAAACTGACAGCCTTAAGATTTGTGTTATTTATTGTGCAACCGAAATTTAACGGATTTCTTTCAGCACTCACCTGGATTCTAGATGACCTCACACTTTACTGCAACAGCATCTGAGCTGTTTTGTGTACTATGGTGGATCAGTTCCGTCTCTTATTAATTTGTTTGTTATGAATGTCTCATTTTCTGTCGATACTATTTTTATGAATTCAAGCCACATCTGGTCTATGTTTACACAGTTAGTCTGGAAGCAATGCAGACTATCTGTCAGGAAGGCGCCAAGGGAAGTTCTATCTACTACGAACGGGCTCCTGAATTAATTCTTCACAACAGTTTTCGGAGAAAGCGCTTAGTACAATTACGGAACATATTTTATTCGTACCACCAGCTGCGAACATGTCGAAGATAGGTTTAAGTCACCACCAACTATAATTGTGTGAGTGGGATAGCAGTTTGAGATACTTTGAAATTTTCAGCAACTGTACCATCTGAGTCGGCGGGTCGGTAAAAGGAACCCGTTATTAATGTATCATCGTTTTCGAAACCTCTACCATACTAACTCACCAGAACTATCTACACACCCGTCGGAGGTTCGAGTCCTCCCTCGGTCATGTGTGTGTGTGTTGTCCTTAGCGTAAGTTAGTTTAAGTTAGATTATGTATTGTGCACGCCTAGGGACCGATGACCTCAGCAGTTTGGTCCCATAAGAACTTACCACGAATTTCCAATTTTTTCCAACTATCTACACCGTTTCACTTCATGGTAAACTACTACTAACAGAAACAAACACGCCACGACCAGCTGTACTTAGTTTATCCTTTTTGAATACTGTTACGTCCTTTGTAAAAAAAATCAGTAGAACTCATCTCCGGCTTTAACCGCCTTCCAGCACCTATAACGATTTCAGGTTCAGTGCTTTCTATCAGCGCTTGGAGCTCTGCTTCTTTTCCAATACAGCTACGACAATATACAACTACAAACCGATTGTTTATAGGTCTATCCTCGTGCTCTGTTTGCCTTGCACCCTTTGAGACTGAGGTCCTCTCTCTAGTTTCCTGAGGCACTCTAAAAAAATAATGAGTTTGTCTTGAAAAGTTAGTTTCGTCCGTGTTTTGGAGCTCTCGTTGCGTCCCACTAAACCTCAGTCGCTACTGCAGCCATACCCCACGCACTCTGGATGATGTGTGGCGCGCGAAACAAATTGACTGACGTATTGCTCCACCGATTCAATCGGAAACGTTTATTGGCGAGCCCAGATTAATTCTCTGCACTGCTGCACATGAAAAATCAGTCTGAATAAGGGTCGCCAGGAATGCTTTGACCTGCGATACAGGATTAAACTACTGACCACTCTAAATTCAATTATGAAAAACACTGTAACTAGAGTCCGCACAGAATAACGTGGCCGGCAGATTCGCAGTCGGCAGGTTACACGTGCGGAGAGGGGTAGTGGTGGGGATAACACGCAGGCGCAGTAGTGGAATTGCTGAGCATTGGAGAGGAGGTATCATTCTAAACAAAAGCCTTCACTCACATTTACTGTAAATATTAAATGGAGCCCTTGGATGCCCACACTTGCACGGTGAACAAAAAGGTCTATGTCACCTTTGCTTTGGTTAATATCTACAAAGAATTCCGCAGAAAATGCAACAAAAAATGGTTCAAATGGCTCTGACCACTATGGGACTTAACGTCTGAAGTCATCAGTCCCCTAGAACTTAGAACTACTTAAACCTAACTAACCTATGGACAGCACACACATCCATGAATGAGGCAGGATTCGAACCTGCGACCGTAGCAGCAGAGCGGTTCGAGACTGTAGCGCCTAGAACCGCTCGGCCACTCCTGCCGGCCGGATCCGGATTTAAGCGCCTAGAACTGCTCGGTCACAGTGGCCGCCTAAAATGGAACAACAGCAATGATTTATTTTCGGATGGCTTTTTAACAATTTGTAAGCTTCATAGAAGTGTCATGAGTGGTGAATTTTCTGTACATCCTATATTCCTCTTGTTGCCATGTTAAAATTCACTTGTTTTTCCAAAATACAGCGGAGTTTACACAATGTTATCCCATTAATATATTGTGCAGACACAGCTGCGAGAGAATTCTAAAACTGTGGTTCATCAAGTTTCTTATGTGAGGAATTGAGGAAAAGTAATGTCAATATACACTACTGGCTATTAAAATTGATAAACAAAGAAGAAATGCAGATGATAAGAGGGTATTCATTGGACAAATATTTTACACGAGAACTGACATAGGATTACATTTTCACGCAATTTGGGTGCATAGATCCTGAGAAATCAGTACCCAGAACAACCACCTCTGACCGTAATAACGACCTTGACACCCCTGAGCATTAAGTCAAACAGAGCTTGGATGGCGTGTACAGGTACAGCTGCCCATGCAGCTTCAACACGATACCACAGTTCATCAGGAGTAGCGACTGGCGTATTGTGACGAGCCAGTTGCTCGGCCACCGTTGATCAGACGTTTTCAATAGGTGAGAGATCTGGACAATGTGCTGGCCAGGGCAGCAGTAGAACATTTTCTGTATCCAAAGAGGCCTATACAGGACCTGCAACATGCGGTCCTGCATTATCCTGCTGAAATGTAGGACTTCGCAGGGATCGAATGAAGGGTAGAGCCACGGCACCCCGTACCATCATGCCGGATGGTACGCCAGTATGGCGATGACGAATACACGCTTCCAATATGCGTTCACCGCGATGTCGCCAAACACGGATGCAACCATCATGATGCTGTAAACAGAACCTGGATTCATCCGAAAAAATGACGTTTTGCCATTCGTTCACCCAGATTCGTCGTTGAGTACACCATCGCAGGCGCTCCTGTCTGTGATGCAGCGTCAAGGGTAACCGCAGCCATGGTCTCCGAGCTGATAGTCCATGCTGCTGCAAACGTCGTGAACTGTTCGTGCAGATGGTTGTTGTCTTGCAAATGTCCCCATCTGTTGACTCAGGGATCGAGACGTGGCTGCACAATTCGTTACAGCCAAGCGGATAAGGTGCCTGTCATCTCGACTGCTAGTGATACGAGGCCGTTGGGATCCAGCACGGCGTTCCGTATTACCATCCTGAACCCACCGATTCCTTATTCTGCTAACAGTCACTGGATCTCGACGAACGTGAGCAGCAGTGTGGAGATACGATGATCCGCAATCGCGATAGGTTACAATCCGACCTTTATCAAAGTCGGAAACGTGAGGGACGCATTTCTCCTCCTTACACTAAGCATCACACGAGGCATCGCAACAACGTTTCACCAGGCAACGCCGGTCAGCTGCTGTTTGTATATGAGAAATCGGTTGGAAACTTTCCTCATGTCAGCACGTTGTAGGTGTCGGCACCGGCGCCAACCTTGTGTGAATGCTCTCAAAAGCTAATCATTTGCATATCACAGCAGCTTCTTCCTGTCGGTTAAATTTCGCGTCTGTCGCACGTCATCTTCGTGGTGTAGCAATTTTAATGGCCAGTAGTGTATTATGAAGAAGCACATCTTCGGTACAAAAGAACACTGATGAGCCCCAAAATTGTGACCCCTACCTAACAGCTGGTATGTCCGTCTTTGGTACAGATAACAACAACGATGGCATGGAATCAATGAGGCCTAGGTAGGACGCCAGAGGGAGATTGCTTCCATCTGCACAGACAGGTCACCTAGCACCCGTAAATTCCAGGGAGCGGAGCGCTGAGCTCCGATGCCACTTTCAATCACATTCCAGATGATTTCGATTGGGTTCAGATCTGTCGAGGTGGGGGACCAGCACATCAAATGGAATTCGCCACTGTGTTCCTTGAACCGCTCCATCACACTCCTGGCCTTGTGACTTGACGTATGTTCTTGTTGTAAAATGCCACTGCCACTGGGAAAAGTGATCGCCATGAAAGTGTGTACGTGGTCTGCAATCAGTGTACGACACTCCTTGGCCGTCATGGTGCGTTTCCGAAGCTCCACTCGGCCGGTGATCATGCATAGTGGAGCAGCCGCTGGCTTGTCTCTGTCCCGCAGTACGACTCTGAACGAGGTGTTCCCCTGGAAGACGAAGGATTTGTGCCCTCTCATCAGCATGATGGAGAAGGTATCAGGATTTATCAGGCCATGCAACGCTCTGCCACTGCGCCAAAGTCCAGTGGCGATGGCCGCGTGTCCATCTCAGTCGTAGTTACCAACGTTGTGGTGCTAACATTGGCACATGCATGGACCATCGGCTTCGGAGGTCCATGCGTTAGGAGTGTTTGGTGCACTGTGCATTCAGACACACTTGTAGTCTGCCCAGCATTAACGTCTGATCGTAGTTCCGTCTGTCCTGTTTTACCAGGCTGTCCAGTGTATGATGTCTGACTTCTGTAAGGAGGGGTGGATGCCCACCCCCACGCCCTCTGACGTGGTTTCACCGTGTCTTGAAGACGCTCACCACAGCACTCTTCGAACACGCAGTTTCTGAAATGCTCATGCCAAGCCTCTAGGGCATCACACTATAGTCAAACTCACACAGATGGCAAGCCTTCCCTATTCTACAAAACGACAGCGGGCTCTCAGACACTACATGCACTATGCATGTATCTGACTATTAGTCATTCCTCGCCAGGTGACGCTGCTGTCGCCTGGATGGGCACGTGATCATGAAACTGACATGTAAAGCAGTAAGTAAAACGAAAACGACTTTTTTTACCGAATAGTTTCTGTAAAATCGTTTGAGAAAGACTGAAGGGCGGCACCTCTATTCTGTCATCCTACGTGTATAAATTAAACAAAATGGGTGATATACTACACCATTGTCGAATAACGTGAGTTATTAAAATGTATTCCGACGTTTTCTAACCTGAAAGTATAACTACATTCGTATTTAGGTATAGACTATTTATGGTATCAATAAGGTGTTCGGGAAAACCTTTTATTTCCAGTATTTTCCAGAAAAGAAATCTTTTTGCCTTGTGAAAGGCTTTCTTGTAATCAATAAATACTAGATGCGTTTCTAAGCCAAATTCCCGACGTTTTTCAAAAAAATTTCCTATTATAAATGCATTATCGTTATACGAATGGTCTTTATAAAGCTTGATTGTCCTTCTGACATTGTTGGTTAGCGTTAGATTGAAATTTTTCATTAAGAATCTTTCTGTAAATTTTATATTTCCTCTGACGATCCAATTGGCTTTTTTAAATATGGAAATAGGAAATTCGATCCGAAATCCACTACCGCCTACGGGGACACGCTTTCGAAATCTGTTTTCCGCACCAAAAGAAACAATTCAGCTCACAAACCATTAAGGAGGACTAGAGAGAGACCGGGCCATCACCTCCAGGCTGGAGAACACACCCATTTGATAAGCACACAGGAGTGGCCTGGTAATGATACGTTAACAGTCTCTGTATACGAGGGCGTGTTGAAAAGTAATGCCTCCCCATTTTTTATTCTGTTCTCAATATCGTTTGAGTTGTTATATCTCGTATTTATTACTCAGTAGCGAGTAACATGGCGATCTGTAACGTAACTACGTCGGTGTGTGACAAACAGCATGCTGCAATCGATTTTCTAACGGCAGAAATCGTGCCTCCAATTGGAACAGAGGAGATTGGACATCTGTCAACAATTTCTTTTGCATTTTGAGCATGAGTATGATGGGTACCTTGACAGCATTGCGACAGATGATGCAATCTGGGTTCAGCATTTCGAACCCGAAAACAAGAGAGCATCAAGGGAGTCCCGCGACACCAAAAAAGTTCAAAACCATGCCATTACAGCCAAATTCATGCTCACAAAGTTCTGGGATGTTCAATATGTGCTGCATTTGGTACTGATGCACCACCATAAACTCTGCAAGGTACTGCGAGACGACCACAATATTGAAAGCACGACTTGGAAGAGAGAGTCCACACATGGAGCACCTTCTCCTTTATCATGACATTTCCAAACCACGCGCTCTGCGACATATGAGTTCACTGTCGTCTGTCATCTTCCATGCAGGTCTGACCTGACCCCATCCGATTTTCGTCTATTTCCGGAGCTTAAAGAACACCTTCGAGGACTGTGATAGTGATGAAGCGACGCAATCAGAGGTGAGGTGACTCCATCAACGAAGTCAAACATTTCGTACAGTGACGGTATCAAAAACCTTGCTTCTCGTTGGGGGAATTGTGTTCGTCGCCAAGGCGACTATTTTAAGAAATAAATATGTAGACGTGAAGAATAAAGATGTAGAATGTTAATATATTTTGTTTATGTTAATATATTTCCATTTACTTACAAAGCTTTAAGGCTTTGACATAAAAACTTGTAACCTCCCAGCAGAAAAATAATATGAATAGTATTCACATTTAGTGTAACCTCTCAAAAGTAAAAGTTCCCAAACCTCCCAACAGTAAAAATTATAACCATGACATTGACATTTAGCGTAACCTACCAACAGATAAATTCCGTAACCTACCAATAATACAATGCGACTGATCTCTCAATAAAATTGCGAAGCACTTGTAACCTTTCAGTAATTGACTGTCAATTTAACCTGGTAAATTTTGGACGTCAGCAGTGCTGCGTCATGGCCCTGATACATCATTCTGAATAAACTGAAAAATCTTACCTTAATTAGGTCGCCGGATAACGCGTATATATCTGCTCCTATAAGAAATTTTTCTGGCGCAGCTAAGTGCAATGCTGGCCGATAGATTTGTGTTATATAAAAGGAAAGAACTGATTTTTCTTTTCAATAATCGGGATGACCAAGGATCGGAGAAATTGGTAAATTCTTTAAATTGAAATGAATGATTGTCAAAAGTTACTTTTTATGAGAAAGATTATTATTAAGAGATTTTTTAGAAACATTTACATGGGACTTGATGTAACAATACTACATATGCGCGAGGCTGCTTTTACCTTATACTACAACGCTCAGGCTCTGCCATAGCTGCACACGACCGGCACAGCCAACACGATACACCAGACTGCTAGCAACTACTTACTCCTACTGCCACACAGTTCCTACTGCAGTCAACACTGCTCTTTGGTCTCAGATTCTCTTCTAGCTTACATATCGCAGACAGCGCGTGAGCAATCCATCGAAATTACATCAGCTCGAGTGCGCTAGCAACAAATTCTTTAATCATGAACCTCTGACAAACTTAGGAGGCAACACTTTTCAGCACGCCCATTTATTGACCAGAAACGAGAAATGAGAGCGTTCATACTGGTGAAAGATAAGTTTTATGTTGCTTAGTAAAATCCGATCCGAGTCCCCTAGTGCTTCCCTTCATACATGTCTGCCCCCTTTCCATTTTAGTGCTTTCGAGTCCTCTCTGTGTTTGCTAAAAGTGTCACACAAAAGTTACCTGGCCTTGCCAACATCAAATGCATCAGTAAATAACTGAATGTATAGGTTACAAGAATAACCTGTCCACCTACGATCAAATTTACAAGCTGCTTTTTCAGAGTTAAAAGGCGTTATACACTGTCCAGATACATAAATGTGACCACCTGTCAAACACCTGAATAATAGCCCTTTGCAGAGTGGACCACGGCGAGATGTGCAAGAGAAGAGTCAGTGAGGTCATGGAAGTTCCCGCCAGGGGTGTGGAGTCGTCCCGAATACAGTGCCATAGCCACTTGCACTGGGTTTATCGGTTGAGGATCCATTGTATGAACGGCCCCCTGGAGTAGGACCCACAGATTCTCGATTGGATATTAATCCGAGCAGTTTGGCGACCAAGAAAGTACAGTAAACTCATTCTGGTGCTCCTCATCATGTACGAACACTACGAGTTGTGTGACACACTGCATTGTCCTGTACATACATACGTACATACATACATTAATCCTTGTTCCATGGATCATGACCACAACATTTCGTAATGATGTGGAACGTGTCACTTTAAAGTAAGTTTTCTTTACACAAATTAATTAATTTCTACTTCTTATCTAAGAATTCATCTATTGAATAGAAGGAGTTGTCATTCACAAATTCTTTTAATTTGCTTTTAAATGTTGGTTGGCTATCTGTCAGACTTTTAATACGATTTGTCAAATGACGAAGGATTTTTGTGGCAGCATAATTCATCCCTTTGTGCGTCAAAGTAAGATTTAATCCAGGATAGTGAATATTACCCTTTCTTCTAGTGTTGTAGCTATCAATGGTAGATACCATTGTGCCAAGGGAAAACCATCTGCATGTAGGGTTGGACATGGTCTTCAAGGATAGGTGCACATTGTCTTGAACCATTGTGCCTTCCAGAACGACTAGATCATCCAGGCAATGCCACGAAAACAATCCTCAGGGAATAACGCTCCACAGCCAGCTATCCGATTCAGCATAAAAAGTGATTCACCTGGAATGGCCACCTGTCGACTTTCATTGGACGTCCAGTTGCGCTATTGATGCGCAAATTCCAAAAAAAAAAAAAAAAAAAAAAAAAAATGGCTCTAAGCACTGTGGGACTTAACCTCTGAGGTCATCAGTCCCCTAGAATTAGAACTACTTAAACCTACCTAACGTAAGGACATCACACACATCCATGCCCGAGGCAGGATTCGAACCTGCGACCGTAGCAGCATCGCGGTTCCGGACTGAAGCCCCTAGAACCGCTCGGCTACAGCGGCCGATTTCAAATTCCAAACTTCGTTCCCGATGAATAGCAGTCAGCTTGGTTGCAGTAACCAAGGGCTTGCTGCGGTGGAACATGCGCAGCAATATTCGCCGAACGAGCGTTGAGGAGACACTGTTGGTAGCCTCTTGGTTCATTGGGGTTGTCAGTTGATCAATACTTGCATGTATATTCGTGCGAACACATCTCTGCAGCTGTCGTTCTCCTCTGTCATCTATAGGCCGTGGTGCATCGAAGTTCCCTCAGCGGCGGTTTTGGATACCGCCATTTTGTCACGCGCGGTATATTTTAACCACGGCATCGCGTGAGCTGTTTAGGAAATTAGCAGTTTCGGAATTGCTTCCACCCTTGGCTCGAAAACCAATGATCTTGCCATGTTGGATGTCAGATAATTCGCTCCGTTTCCGAATTACAACCACTGCCCCATTCCGCGTGTCCCCCGACAGGCATTTTATACCATCCACTGCTAGTTTTACCACTTCCGTCTGTGAGTGGTTATTGTATGTTGCAGTCGAATATAGGCGTTGGTCACGTTACTGTGACTAGAACGTGGAAAAATGTGATAAAATGTTTGTAACCTGAAAGATCGATGGCGTCCATACCAATGGCGTTGCTGTAGGCCTGCCTTCGTCCTGGCTTCGCGTATAAGGAAAGCGGGAAGACAGCATGCGTTAAGTCGAAACAAGGGCGAAAGAGTATGTTGAGTGATGGTGCCGGACACTCTGTGATCAAAATGGTACTGAAACAGAGTATGACAGACTAAAGGCCGAAATACTAAATGTCTTTTTCCAAAGCTGTTTCACAGAGGAGGACAGCACTGTAGTTCCTTCTCTAGATTGTCGCACAGGTGACAAAATGGTAGATATCGAAATAGGTGACAGAGGGAAAGAAAAACAATTAAAATCGCTCAAAAGAGGAAAGGCCGCTGGACCTGATGGGATACCAGTTCGATTTTACACAGAGTACGCGAAGGAACTTGCTCCCCTTCTTGGAGCGATGTACCGTAGGTGTCTAAAAGAGCGTAGCGTTCCATAATATTGGAAAAGGGCACAGGTCATCCCCGTTTTCAAGAAGGGACGTCGAACAGAGGTGCAGAACTATAGACCTATATTCATAACCCAGATCAGTTGTAGAATTTTGGAACACATTTTATGTTCGAGTATAATGACTTTTCTGTAGACTAGAAATCTACTCTGTAGGAATTAGCATGGGTTTCGAAAAAGCTCGCGCTATTCATCCACGAGACTCAGAGGGCCATAGACACGGGTTCCCAGGTAGATGCCGTGTTTCTTGACTTCCGCAAGGCGTTTGATACTGTTCCCCACAGTCGTTTAATGAACAAAGTAAGAGCATATGGACTATCAGACTAATTGTGTGATTGGATCGAAGAGTTCCTAGATAACAGAACGCAGCATGTCATTCTCAATGGAGAGAAGTTTTCCGAAGTAAGACTGATTTCGGGTGTGCCGCAGGGGAATGTCGTATGTATAAATGACCTTGTGGATAACATCGGAAGTTCACTGAGGCTTTTTGCTGGTGACGCTGTAGTATATCGAGAGGTTTTAACAATGAAAAATTGTACTGAAACGCAGGAGGATCTGCAAGGAATTGACGCATGATGCAGGGAGTGGCAATTGAATCTCAATGTAGACAAGTGTAATGTGCTGCGAATACATAGAAAGAGAGATCCTTTAATCATTTAGCTACAATACAGCAGGTCAACAACTGGAAGCAGTTAATTCCATAAATTATCTGGGAGTAGGCACTAGGAGTGATTTAAAATGGAATGACCATATAAAATTAATCGTCAGTAAAGCAGGTACCAGACTGACATTCATTGGAAGAATCCTAAGCAAATGCAGTCCGAAAACAAAGGAAATAGGTTACAGTACACTTGTTCGCCCACTGCTTGAGTGCTGCCCACCGGTGTGGGATCTGTGCCAGATAAGGTTGATAGAGGAGATAGAGAAGATCCAACGGACAGCAGCGCGCTTCGTTACGGGATCATTTAGTAATCGCGAAAGCGTTACGGAGGTAATAGATAAACTCCAGTGGAAGGCTCTGCAAGAGAGACGCTTAGTATCTCGGTACGGGCTTCTGTTGATGTTTCGAGAACATACCTTGACCGAGGAGTCAAGCAGTATATTATTCCCTCCTACGTATATCTCGCGAAAACACCATGAGGATAAAATAAGGGAGATTAGAGCCCACAAAGAGGCATACCGACATTCTTTCTTTCCACGAACAATACGAGACTGGAATAGAAGGGAGAACCGATAGAGGTACTCAAGGTACCCTCCGCCACACACCGTCAGGTAGCTTGCGGAGTATGGATGTATATGTAGAGGTAAAAGAGGGCTGCGACAAAAAATAAGAGGGCGGCAACTGCAAAAGTCAGTGCAGAACTGGATGTCGCACTCGCGAACGCTTTCTGCATTGAAGCAGCACGAAGTGAGCACCACAAGCTCATAATTACAGAGCGAGCTGTAGTTCCAAAACTACACGTCAATGACGCAAATCCTGTAACAGGAAGACGTGGTACTGAAGACATAGAACCTAGACTGCGGAGCAATGTAACAATGTCATTTGGTCGGATGAATCTTGTTTCAAACTGTTTCCAACATCTGACCGAGTTCCAAGAGTGAAAAGTGCCGAGGGTTTGGTGGTGATTTATGCAGCCATATCGAGGTGTTCCGTGGGCCCCATAGGGTATTCTGCAATGTCGCATTACTGTCAAGAATTACGTGACCATTTTGGTTGATCAGGTCAATCCTATGGTATAACATTTGTTCCCCATTGGTGGCGCTGTGTTCCAAGACGACAGAGCCCTTGTTCACACAGCACACATCGTGCCGTACTGATTTTGTGAACGTCAGGACCAATTGCCGTGTCTACCCTGGCCACTACAGTCACCAGATCTCAATATTATTGAGCTTTTGCGGTCTACTTTGGACGGAAGGGTGCTTCATCTCTACCCACCTCCACCATCGTTTCCTGGACTTGTCACTATTTTGCAGGAAGATGGTATAAGCTTCCCTTGAAAATCTTACTGATCTGTATTTATCTATTCCGAGAAGATAGGAAACTCTTTTGAATGGCAACCGTTTTCTTACACCGTATTGGGCGTGATAATATATTGTGTTTGTGGTGTTTCCATATTTTTGTCCACCTGCTGTACATATATACGGCCTTGTCGTAGTGGTAACAGTTAAGCGCTGTCGGGCTGGGCTACCACTTGGATGGGTGACCATCCGGTCTGCCGAGCGCTGTCGGCAAGCAGGGTGCACTCAGCCCTTGTGAGGCAAACTGAGGAGCTACTCAATTGAGAAGTAGCGGCTCTGGTCTCGGAAAGTTGCATACGGTCGGGAGAGGGATGTGCTGACCACATGCCCCTCCATATTCGCATCGGCTGACGCCTGTGGGCTATGGATAACACGGTGGCCGGTCGGTACTTTTGGTCCTTCATGGCCTGTTCTGGCGGAGTTCAAGGTCAGTTACTGTACGTATAGTTATGGAGAACTTCAACACCGAAGTTATTTTCAAAAACTGTCATCCAGACAGTTTATCAGAGCTTGTCTGAAGCGGTTTGTGTTGGACAAGCCTGAATTTTATAAATTTTGTAATCTCAGGAAAAATCGACTTACTACGAATTATTCACTCTTCTCCAAAGTCTCCATGTCAAGTGCACTTCTGTATTCGCTCGTGCAGATAAATTTCGACAAGTCGAGTGTATCATCATGGCGTCTTGAAATACACGTTTTCCGTACATATACCATAAGAAATGACACATTGTTGTAAGAATATATAGCGCGTTATAGATAGATTTCATGGATTAAACATTTTTGTCAGAAAGCTAATTTGCAGTTTATATCATAGAGGTCTTAAGAATTTCGACGTCAATGGAATGAAAGGCGATTTGAAATTGTTGATACAGCTGGTGTGTAACCAAATAAGATGGATCAGTTTTAACGTGTTTGTGCCAAAGCAGTTCATATCCACAATTCCAGTACAGTGCTACCATGTTTACTTGGCCTCTCCTCTCCGTAGCACTTAATCAGCAGAGATCGTGTGTTCAGGTCTTTTGCGTTACCATTACTGACGGACCAAGTTTATGAAACCCTACCACAGTAGCATCCAGCGGACAAATCTTTGTATTTTAAATGCGAACATTTTTGGTTATGCTTTACCGTGACTGTTACTGACATTAAATGGAACAACAAGTTTACTGTTACCAGTCCCTGTTTATTTATCTCCACAACGCGTTTCGAAGATTTAAACCTCCTTCATCAGGTGGATTAACATTTATTAGTATGACATGTGTCTGTGTGTTGTGCTACGATTTTTTGGAGGACGTTGTGGCACTATCTAGAGACAGACACGAAACAAAATTTCAGAACACGGTTTTGGGTTTCTTTTGAGAAAAACTGAACGTAACGGTAAAAATAAAATAAGTAAAATGGAGTACCTCCAGTGGTCGCAGGTTCCTTTCACTGTCGCAACACATCACATGTATATTTTGTAAACAAATATGGCGTCGGGGAACTATTAGATGTAAGGATCATATAGCACAAGAGAAACATTAGCACAGTTTGCGTATAATTTTACCACTGCAGCCAACATAATTATTGTACTTAAAAGCTGCAGCATGTTACCTTATTGTATAAACGAGTGTAAAGTTTAAGCTACATTAACTTGACAAAATCAGATTTATTTACCACCTGAAATATTTATTACAACACATGTATCCAACGTCTCAAAACAAAGACCTCCAAAATTCTTTAAAATTTACTCTGTAAAATCCTTTAAAATTTACTCTCTAATAATGCTGTTACGATGTATACTGTTTGTACTTTGTGATAATGTTTCTGTTCTTGTTTACGATCCTTGCACCTAATACACTCCTGGAAATTGAAATAAGAACACCGTGAATTCATTGTCCCAGGAAGGGGAAACATTATTGACACATTCCTGGGGTCAGATACATCACATGATCACACTGACAGAACCACAGGCACATAGACACAGGCAACAGAGCATGCACAATGTCGGCACTAGTACAGTGTATATCCACCTTTCGCAGCAGTGCAGGCTGCTATTCTCCCATGGAGACGATCGTAGAGATGCTGGATGTAGTCCTGTGGAACGGCTTGCCATGCCATTTCCACCTGGCGCCTCAGTTGGACCAGCGTTCGTGCTGGACGTGCAGACCGCGTGAGACGACGCTTCATCCAGTCCCAAACATGCTCAATGGGGGACGGATCCGGAGATCTTGTTGGCCGCCGTAGTTGACTTACACCTTCTAGAGCACGTTGGGTGGCACAGGATACATGCGGACGTGCATTGTCCTGTTGGAACAGCAAGTTCCCTTGCCGGTTTAGGAATGGTAGAACGATGAGTTCGATGACGGTTTGGATGTACCGTGCACTATTCAGTGTCCCCTCGACGATCACCAGAGGTGTACGGCCAGTGTAGGAGATCGCTCCCCACACCATGATGCCGGATGTTGGCCCTGTGTGCCTCGGTCGTATGCAGTCCTGATTGTGGCGCCCACCTGCACGGCGCCAAACACGCATACGACCATCATTGGCACCAAGGCAGAAGCGACTCTCATCGCTGAAGACGACACGTCTCCATTCGTCCCTCCATTCACGCCTGTCGCGACACCACTGGAGGCGGGCTGCACGATGTTGGGGCATGAGCGGAAGACGGCCTAACGGTGTGCGGGACTGTAGCCCAGCTTCATCGAGACGGTTGCGAATGGTCCTCGCCGATACCCCAGGAGCAACAGTGTCCCTAATTTGCTGGGAAGTGGCGGTGCGGTCCCCTACGGCACTGCGTAGGATCCTACGGTCTTGGCGTGCATCCGTGCGTCGCTGCGGTCCGGTCCCAGGTCGACGGGCACGTGCACCTTCCGCCGACCACTGGCGACAACATCGATATACTGTGGAGACCTCACGCCCCACGTGTTGAGCAATTCGGCGGTACGTCCACCCGGCTTCCCGCATGCCCACTATACGCCCTCGCTCAAAGTCCGTCAACTGCACATACGGTTCACGTCCACGCTGTCGCGGCATGCTACCAGTGTTAAAGACTGCGATGGAGCTCCGTATGCCACGGCAAACTGGCTGACACTGACGGCGGCGGTGCACAAATGCTGCGCAGCTAGCGCCATTCGACGGCCAACACCGCGGTTCCTGGTGTATCCGCTGTGCCGTGCGTGTGCTCATTGCTTGTACAACCCTCTTGCAGTGTCCGGAGCAAGTATGGTGGGTCTGACACACCGGTGTCAATGTGTTCTTTTTTCCGTTTCCAGGAGTGTAGTTTCCCGATGCCATATTTGTTTACAACATATGACAGTATACATGTGATGTGTTACGACACTGAAAGGAACCTGTGACCAGTGGAGGTACTCTACTTTACTTATTTTATTTTTACCGTTACGTTCAGTTTTTTGTAAAAAAAAAAAACCAGAACCATGTTCTGAAATAGTGTTCTGTTTCTCTCACTAGACAGTGCTACAAGTTCCTGCAAAAATTCGTAACACAACACACATAATAATAAATGTAAATCCTTCTAATGGTGGAGGTTTAAACCTTCGAAATGCGCTGTGGAGATAAATTGAATGGTAACAGTAAACTTGGTCTTTCACTTTTTTTTTAATTTGTTGATGTTTGAACTGTTAGGAAATAAATAGATGTTTCTTATTTAGCCTCTACAAAGCTTGTATGGTCAAAATTTAAGTTTTGACTCAATTTTTTCACGTTTTTTGTATTTCCCGCTTAAGACGGTTTTTGCGCCATAGCCCTGATCGCAATATTTACTCAGTCTAAGCCATTTCATTCTATATATTCAGTTAATTGATATTCGAATCCTACGACAGATTTATCTTTTACCTTGCTGAAGAAGGCAAGTTATTCACGTATCTTTACCTATGAAGGATTTCCGGCACGAGCACTAATTATTACAGTATAGCGAAAGACTTCATTTGACTGAAGGATTTTACTAATTTTTCATTTCCGCTTTACATTTTCCTCTCCCTCCATCATGCAATATGGATCCTTTGTCGTTAAGGGCCCCGTTGTATTACACTGGTTGTCACTGTTTAGTTACGGCCCTGAATCCGATAATGAAAACAGATAGTCCAGTATTGGAGTTTAACAGACCTGTGGAAGACTGGAGCCGATATGGAGAACATAGATGATCGAGTATCGGAGTTGCACAGAGCTGTGGAAGACCACAGGAAGTTATGGATAACATTCCTTAGGAATTTCTAAAATAATTGGCGGAACTGGCAACCAAACGACTTTTTAACTTGGTTTCTAGAATCTCTGAGATTGGAGACATACCATCAATCTTTCAGAAAAATAGCATCCACAGAGTCCCAAAAGCAGAAAGGTAAAAACAATCGTACTATCTTCTTAACAGCCCATGCATAAAAATTTATGACTTAAATTATATACAGAAAAATGAAAAAAGAAGTTAAGAATATGACGATCTGTTTGGCTTTATGAAAGATAAAGGTACCAGAAGCGGAGTTCTGACATTGCGGCTGATTGCGGAAGGCAGACTACAAAAATTAAAACACATTCATAGTACATGTCGATTTAGGAAAAACCATTCGCCAATGTAAAATCACGCAAGACGTTCAGTTCTCAGAAAAGTAGGTGTAAGCAATGGTAAATGGACAGGGAATATATAATACAGACACGAACCGGAGGGAACGGTAAGAATGGAAGACCAAATACGAAGTGTTCGGATTGAAAAGGATGAAAGACAGGGACGCAGTCTAACGCCTCTGCTGCCCAATCTGTACAGCGAGAAGCAATGACGGAAATAAAAGAAAGATTCAAGTGTGCGATTAAAATTCGGGAAAAAGAATGTCAATGATAAGGCGCACTGACGACAGTACCATCCTCAGTAAAAGTAAAGAAGAATTACAGAATGTGTTGAACGGAATGAACTCTAAAATGAGTACAGAATATGGTTCCATGGTAAACCGATGAAAGATGAAAATAATAAGCTGTATCAGAAATGAGATTAGTGATGAACTTAACAAACAAAATTGAGGAACACAAAGCAAATAAAGTGGAAGTATTTTGTTACCTTGGGATCAAAATAACACAAGACAAAGTGAGAAAGACACAGAAACCAGACCGAAAAGGGCATTCCTGGCGTGAACAGTGGAAGGAATTTCTGACAATGTTCATTTGGAGCACAACATTGCATGAAAGTGAATTGTGGACTTTGAGACAACCGGAAAAGAAGAGAATCGATGCGTTTGAGTTGTGGTGCTGGTACCTCCACTTCCCATTGCATCAGTTTTTAGGGCTTCTTCTCGTTCTATTCTCGTATCAAGCACGGGAAGAATGGCTGTTTAAATGCCTTGTAACGTCTCTTAGCAAAAGACATATTATGTAATAAAGAGAGAGCATTATGTGTCATGTTTTGTTCTTGTATAGAATTATGTACTGTTTTTTTTATTTAGGTAATATCTGTGTCGTCGAGTACTGAAATCGCCACAGACGATACTTACTAAATATCAAACAAATATGAGAATATGTGACTAGTATAAATAGTACAGAACGAACATTAATTTCTCTGTCGTCTTCTTGGAGTTACGTGAGTAGGAAGAGCCTGTGACGTTATATTGTACGCTTGCGTAGCATTCTTTTGTCAAGATTGTGAGAGGGACGCCATTAGACATAGCTTTGGAAAGGTGTGTAATAACTTGTTTAAATGTTTTGAATAGAGTTACTTAGTGAAACCTTGCATTATGATTTGTAATAAGCTTGCCTAGTATTTTATCCCATCCCTTTAAGACATTTTCAGTTATTTAAATATTATTCGTGGTGCAAAGCTGCGCTACGAACGAACGAGCCGCTGCCGCGGCGCATTCAATCGGCATTAAATGAAATCAATCATACCGCAAAGAAGCGGGCAGGTAATAGTGAACTAAAATTATCTCTTTCAGCTTGCAGAGCAGAGCAGCAGATTTTATGATGTGTTTTACAAGTTGAAGCGGGCTGCTGATAATATATTATTAACAGTGCAAAAAGATAATTTACCTTCATAACATAAAAGAAATCTTCGTAGTTCTCGTCTGGTAAATCTTATGAAAAAACATCTTTTTCTATGACAATAGTCTCATGTTCTCGTGTTAGTCGTGGTACTTATTGGTGTTTTACTGTTAACAAAAATCCACTGCAAAATTTTGACGTTGAACAATCATTGCGTACTGTAACATCAGTATTGATAACGAAGTAATTTTCATTAACCTTTTCAATAACTATAAAGTCAGGAAGATATGTTGAACTTTATGGCGAGTTACAATAACAAAACAATGTTCGTCTAATAGAATGCCAGATCCAGAACAATAAGAACATAATATATTTTGTTTTGTTGAAAATTAATGATCCAAAGAAAGTTAGAGCAGCACTAAAAGGTATTTCGGGGCCCTTTTCGTAGCAACATATTTTATCTCATATATTAGTTGTTACGCGAGTAATAGTAAAACAAAGCAAATAGTAAAGAGCTAGCGAAATGCGCCCTAAAGCGTGGGGCCCGAATTTGCAGTGGCCATGAAAATAGTAACTGTTTTATGTGTTTTCTTTCATTGTCAATTGTTATATACATATATGTATTTAGTGATAGATGTATGTATGTGTCTCATGATTAAAGTCATGTATTAATGAATGTACAAAAATTCTTTCATTAAAAAACGCACGACTGCAAGCGAGTCAGATGAAAAGATCCTGATACTACTGAGCAACTGTAACAGCTACATAGTCCGGGTGCGGCCGAACCCCGAAATCAGATAAACTAAAGGTAAGACTACAGTGTAGTTGTCCTGTTTGTAGAAGCTTAACTCCAGTGAAGTGATCTCATATCGCTAGTGGTGTGCGTAGTTTGGCGTTAGCATTTACGACAGGGCAAAGTTGAGTGTAGATAGTAATTTTTAGTGTGCCGTGTATTTTAGACAAATTACCGTATTTTATGTGCAAGTGGCAAAACTGTCAGATTCTGTGTTCGAGTAGGTAATTTATGAATGTGGTTAAATTTGCTTAGTCAACGTCCGAGGAATATGGATACTGAGGGACAGCCATTAGTTAGTGCAGGAAATGTAGAAACGGGTGCATTAAGCAGCACAAGTACTTTCTTTGAGGATATCCCATGTGAAAATGTGGGGGCGGGGGCGCACGAAGTGGTGCCACCGCCCACCAGTGCACAAGGAGATGTGGATAAAGAAATTGCACCACCCCCAGAAAAGCAGGAACCAGAGAGTGGTAATCTGCCTGGTGGGTATTCACTCCAGCCGATATTAGAGCGTGTGCTGGATTACCAGTCAAAATTTGTGCAACAACAAGCTGAAAAGGACGAAAAAATTGAGAGCGAGATCGCCAGCTAACAGGACATTTCCTTGCCCAGCAAGCTGAGCGAGATCGCCAGCTACAGGAAAAGTTTCTTGCCCAGCAGGCCGAGCGGGATCGCCAGCAAGCTGAGCGGGATCAGCAACTTGTGCAATCGTTAGAAATTATGAAAAGAGAGATTGCCTGTATGAAACAGAATTATGAGTCAATACCTAAGGCCGTGCAGGAGTTGACTGTACAGGTCTACAACCTGCAAGTAGCAAACACTGACATTGTAGACGAGATAGGTGTCTTGGCCAACCGATTAGAAAAGCTAGAAATAGATTCCACACAGCTTGTAGAGCAGAAATGGAACGAACAAGCGACTAAAATTTAAACCAAATTCAACTCATGGCTAGAAGCGAAGGAGAACGCGATCGACAAAAATATTGATTCTAAGGTACAAGCAACCATGGCAGATAGAGATTCCGAATCGTTCAGTACCACAGTAAATATCAAGTACAGAACGACGTGCAAACCATCAAACAAATACTCAATGAGGATATTCCGCAGTGGCTAGTGAATATTACCAAACGGATATCCGAATTGGAAAAGGGTTTAGCACAGAGCAGCAAACATCTTGAACATGAAACTATGTCGCCAACAGCCGATGTTTTTGGCAACTCACAAACTTATACGCGACGCAACAATGGTGAATCTTTAGGCGATAATGCGAAGAGCTGTAGCTTCGGTCCGGAGCACACAGCCTACGTCCCAGGAGCAAACCAGTATAGTCGAAAAATATTGGTTGAAGAAAGTTTGATCAAAAATAAGCAGTTTCAAACTTTTACCACTGAAGGGAAGTCAGTACAATCAGTAGTATTCATAAAAAGCTTTAAAAATATCTTGCCTAGTGTGTGGAACGAAGCACAGAAAATTCAATACGTAATGTCATACATTCAGGATGATGCAGCTTTGTGGGCTACGGAAGTAGCAGACAGCTGCATGACGTACGAAAAGTTCGAAAGGGCGTTTTTGTCGAAATACTGGTCGCCTCGTATATAAGAGCGGCTAAGAAAAGAAGTATTCAATCCCGAACCGTACTCACCCCGTCTTGGGAATCTGAGACGGAATTTCGAGAAGTATATAAACAAGACGCGCTACTGGGATGAGCCTATCTAACCAAGAGACATAGTAAGACTCATAAAATCACATTTACCCATTCATATCAAAGAGAAACTAATACACGTACCAGAGAACGACATGGAACATTTCCTGTCTGTTCTAGATTCAATAGACTTAACCCAGGAAGACGCAAAAGCAGCATGTGATCACTCACGGAACAATGGATCAGGGTGTAAACATGACAGAAATAATAGTGCACAAAACCACAACCATGGAAATGGTGTGGGCGGTAACAAGCGGCAAGAGTACTCGCAAAATGGTAATAATGGCAGAAGTCGGAACGGGTATGGGCAGCCGTTCCATAATAAAAAGCGTCGATTTAACGACCGGTACGATTCCGGACCGCCCGTGACCAACCGCTGGAAAGATGCGCGAGGTCAGTGGCATATTACAGCGGTAGTAATCGCAATTGTAATCAGAATCAGCGACCAAGCCCAGAACGACAAGATAATGACCGGTACGATAACAACAGACCACCACTGCAAAACGCGCCTATTGCGCAGTCGTGGCGGCCTACAAATCAAAACGTACACATAGTAGAGATCGCGGACTTTAGCCGTCCAAGTACCTCGCAAGCAAGCCATCCAACAAACTAGAGTCGACCACGATATGCTCTTCGTCGCTGGTCGAGTGGTGGAGTGAGAGCAACACGAATGACAACAATATGCTTGAAATACATATGCTGCGATACAACGACGGTATCAGTATGGACAACGATCTACTGACCGAACCCCATGAATGTAATAAAGATAGCAACGAAAATGTGAAAGCCATTATAGAAGCGAAAATCAATTATGTTGCAGTGAATATAATCATCGACACAGGTGCCTCAGTGAGTGTAATGAGTACAGAATTGTTTAAAGCGCTGGGGAAGGGACGTAGCATACCGACTTTCCCGGTTAACAATTGCAATGTGTCTGGAGCTATAAGTGCACAGAGCCAATTAGTTGAGCACCACGTGCAGGTGGAGATTTGTAAGGAGGGCGAAGCCATAGTGAGCTCGTTCCTCATTGTTAAAGGGTTAAAGGTGGCCTGCATTCAGGGAGTAGATTTTCTGCGTGAGAGGGACGCAGTGATCGATCTCTCCTCGGGAAAACTAAGCATAGTTAATAAAGGTAGGAGGATTGAGTTGTCTATGATGAAATCGAAGGAGGTACTTGTGCCATGTTGCAACCAAATTCATATCAAATGTAGGAGCCCCTGGCTACTACACCTAGATGATTATTCACATGTGGCAGATCTCTATTATCCTAGGATGGAAGATGGAAATTTTGAAATAAATGTTGATGCATTTCAAACCAAAGTACAGGAATCTGAAAGTTTAAGCAACATACTAAAGCAACAGTTAACGCAGCTGCTATCGGAATATACTATGGTATTTACCGACCGACCAGGAATAATAAAGGGGTACCACTATCACATAGAGGTGATGCCCCACACAACGTACTGTCGCCCATCTTACTCCATCCCTTGGTCGAGGAGGGAAGTAGTGGCTAAAGAGATTTGGAAGATGTTAGAGTGGAACAGTAAAATTATTTATTCAATGGCCTGTCAGATGTAAATAGAGTAAATTGTGTTTTAGAGTATAAGTATGTTAACTTTAAGAATGAATTTGTGTGTATTTCAAAATATGAGAAAGGAAGACATGAATAAGTAAGCATAGCATGAAAGTAGATTCAACAAACGGGGCAGTAGCATGCAAATTGAAGACTCTGTTTACAGACAATTAGTGTAATTAAAATAATATATGCTCATCAAGCAGTGAACAATCTTTTTGTTGACAAAGTAATGAATAATTTCTTGAATCATTTTTCATTTGTAGTAAGTACAATTAATGATGAGATTTCATATAGTAATGTAACAGGTGTAATTGTGTTAGAATTAAGGAACCCTGAGAAAGAGTCTCTACTGGAAAAAAGAAAAATGACTTTGTAGTACAAAACAATTATATGATGTAGTGTTACTGCCAATAGTGATCTGAGAACGACACTGGAGCAGAATTCAATCAAGGAGAAACCCGTTCCGTGTAACCTACACTTTGAATGTATCGATGCTTCAAATGAAGCCTGTGTACTTGGTACACGGCCGTGAATATTAATTACGCGGTACGCGAATCAAGTCAATCTACGCAGAAACTACACTGTAGTCCTGTAGGACAGATCATTAAAAAAAAAAAGAGGTATTTATTGAGCAATATGCCCAAGTCCAGCTGTCATGCACATGGTAAAATCTGTTTGCTAGATGGGTGATAACCTGGCAAGCTACACCGAAAAAAGAAAAGAAAACTATGTACCAAAAAACCACACACCTTTAAATAATTAAAAAAAGCCATATATGCCAAGTAACAATACTAAAAGTGTGTAATGACATGACAAACACAATGGACTCAATATAGATGAGAGTGATTATGCTAAGAACTGTTGATATGCATTGAAATTAAACTGTGTGCATAAACAATCTAGGAAAGGACGGAATGTTGTGTGTAGCAGGGACAGAAAATGACTGTTGTATCTGCACCAATATATACGTCGGAATAAGTCAAGTGTTGAGTGACTAACTGTCATAGTGCAGTGCTCAACGAACAATAAATTTACTGTGTGTAAAAACGGTAGTTAGTGATCCGTTCGCAGTCGATTCAAACAAACATCGCTCGACGGAAACATTTAGTGTGTGTGAACCGAAACATTTTCGCGTGCTGAGAGACGCTCTGGCAGCGTATCGACCGTGAGAACAAATGAAAGTGTGGAGTACAATGTGCGTGTGATACCAGTGTCACAAAGCGATTCAGTTGTGAAGCCACAAGAAACCCGTTACCACGTCAAAGCATCCTGTGCAGACCAGCGAAACGACGGCTTACTGAACAATAAACGCTTTTAACCAAGTTGCATTTTCTTCCCAGCTAATAATCTGTATCCTTAAAGACAGTACATCGTTGTGGAATATTTGTTTCATGCGTTGTGACGGGGAGCCATGAGGAGAAGCAGAGACGGGTGCCGTGCCGCCAGCCAGCCGGTCGCGGGAAACAACTGCAACACGCCGACATTGTTGAATGGTTCGGCGCGGTTCGCGACAGCGCGGGCGCCACCCCAACACGCCGTCGCTGTTACGGCGAGTAGGTCGTCGACCCCAGCGGTCGTTGGCAGGCCGCATTCCAGACGACGCTACGCAACAATTGCTTCGCGCCGCCCGCTCTGTACGACACTGTCGACATTCAACCGAAATTTACTAACTACGCTATTAATTTACTAACATGAAAATGATTTATTGGACACGAAATTACGTGACAAACATTTTTTTCTTTAGTTTACTGTGTATAAAATCAAAATATTCATTTGTTCGATGATATATGTTATATGTTTTCGTCATATTAGTGAAGCAAACTGACACGAATGGTAGAACATTTGTCATGAGTAAGTGTAGAGACAATCCATTACACTACTGTAAAACTATTTAATTATTGACTTTCATTGTGACATGGAACACAAATATTACCATAAATGTGAAGGAGTTCAGAGGGTACATTTTCCACAAGGGGACTAAAAGTTTAACATTTTATCATAAATAACCTTCGTTATCTGTGAACATTTGATAAATGGCAACCTTTTTTGGATGAACAATCTGACTGCGTATTACGAGAAACCACGCGAGATGACCATGGCTCCGGCGCAGTTTTCCCAGGTTTTCTGACCGCACATAACCCGAATGGGGGAGCCAGAAAACTGTAATGAGCCTGGGACTAGGTTTACGGTCACCTCGCAAAGTGTGAGAAAACCATAAAGAGTGTAATTAAACTTATAGTGCAAAAGAGCAAACAAGTGAATAGTGAATATTCCAAATAAGGTGACAAACAATGACAAAACGGACGTTAGTGGCAGCATATTGCCGAACATTCTTAACGTTAGCCAATTGCTGCCAGGGGGCATTGAAACGTCTCTTAGCAAAAACCATATTATGTAATAAAGAGAAAGTATTATGTGTCATGTTTTGTTCTTGTATAGAATTTTGTACAGATTTTTTTTTATTTAGATAATATCTGTGTCGGCGACCACTGAAACCGCCACAGACGATAATTATTAAATATCAAACAAAGATGAGAATATGTGACTAGTATAAATAGTACAGAACGAACATTAATTTCTCTGTCGTCTTCTTGGAGTTACGTGAGTAGGAAGAGCCTGTGACGTTATATTGGACGCTTGCGTAGCATTCTTTTGTCAAGTTGTGAGAGGGATGCCATTAGACATAGCTTTGGAAAGGTGTGTAATAACTTGTTTAAATGTTTTGAATAGAGTTACTTAGTGAAACCTTGCATTATGATTTGTAATAAGCTTTCCTGGTATTTTATCCAATCCCTTTAAGACATTTTCAGTTATTTAAATATTATTCGTGGTGCAGAGCTGCGCTACGAACGAACGAGCCGCTGCCGCGGCGCATTCAAACTGCATTAAATGAAATCAATCATACCGCAAAGAAGCGGAATTGCAGAGCAGAACAGCAGATTTTATGATGTGTTTTACAAGCTGACGCGGGCTGCTAATAATATATTATTAACAGTGCAAAAATATAATTTACCTTCATAGCATAAAAGAAATCTTGCTGTGCATAGTCCTGTTCTGGTAAATCTAATAGTAAAAACATCTTTTTCTATGAAAATAGTCTGATGTTCTCGTGTTAGTCGTGGTACTTGTTGGTGTTTTACTGTTAACAAAAATCCACTGCAAAATTTTGATGTTGAACAATCATTGCGTACTGTAACATCAGCTTTGATAACGCAGTAATTTTCATTAACCTTTTCAATAACTATGAAGTGAGGAAGATATGTTGAACTTTATGGCGAGTTACAGTAACAAAAAAATGTTCCTTTAATAGAAAGCCAGGACCAGAACAATAAGAACATAATATACTTAGTTTTGTTGAAAATTAATGATCCAAAGAAGGTCACAGCACAGCATCACTAAAAGGTATTTCGGGGCTCTTTTCGTAGCAACATATTTTATCCCATATATTAGTTGTAATAGTAAAACAAAGCAAATGATACAGAGAGCCAGCGAAAGCCTCTGTGTGTACTGTAATTATTCTCACGATCCTTACCGGAGTGATACATAGGTTTTCGTATATTCCTAGAGTCATCGTTTAAATCCAGTTCTTGAACTTTGTAAATAGGCTTTTTGGGAGCGTCTCGTCTGTTGTCGAGTGTCTGCAAATTCAGTTTCTTCAGCATCTCTGTCTCACTAGCCCACAGTTCAAGCAAACCTGTGACCATGTATGAGCAGCGCCTATTAGACGGAGGAGGTCCGACAGCCGATCATTTCCAGTCGTTCCACCAGGGAGGAGGTACACGGCTCGTGTTGTCTGTAGTTCAACCATGCCTATATGGTCAGTACCGCGATTCGATAGCGTTCGTATTTTACTTTGTGCCAGAAAGGGCTCTCAACAAGGGAAGTGTCCAGGCGTCTCGGAGTTGTTCGGAGATGGAGGAGCCACAGAAAGACAGGAACTGTCGATGACATGCCTCGCTCAGACCGCCTAAGGGCCACTACTGCAGTGGATGACCGCTACCTACGGATTATGGCTCGGAGGAACTGTGACAGCAGCGCCACCATGTTGAATAATGCTTTTGTGCAGCCACAGGACGTCGTGTTACGACTCAAACTGTGCGCAATAGGCTGCATGATGCGCAACTTCACTCCCGACGTCCATGGCGAGGTCCATCTTTGTAATCACTACACCCTGCAGCGCAGTGCAGATGGGCCCAACAACATGCCGAATTGACCGCTCAGGACTGGCATCACGTTCTCTTCACCGATGAGTGACACATATGCCTTCAAGCAGACAATCGTCAGAGACGTGTTTGGAGACAACCCGGTCAAACTGAACGCCTTAGACACACCGTCCCGGGAGTGCCGCAAGGTGGAGGTTCCCTGCTGTTTTGGGGTGGAATTATGTGGGGCCGACGTACAACGCTGGTGGTCATGGAAGGCGCCGTATTAGCTGTACGATACGTGAATGCTAACCTCCGACCGATAGTGCCACCATATTGGCAGCATTTTGCCGAGGCATTCGTCTTCATAGACGGCAATTTGCGGCTCCATAGTGCAGATCTTGTGAATGACTTCTTTCAGGATAACGCCATCGCTCGACTAGAGTGGCCGGTTCTCCAGTTATAAACCCTATTGAACATGCCTGGGATAGACTGAACAGGGCTGTTTATGGATGACGCGACCCACCAACCACGCCGGCCACGGTGGTCTTGCGGTTCTAGGTGCTACAGCCCGGAACCGCGGGACTGCTACGGTCGCAGGTTCGAATCCTGCCGGGGGCATGGATGTGTGTGATGTCCTTAGGTTAGTTAGGTCTAAGTAGTTCTAAGTTCTAGGGGACTGATGACCTAAGATGTTTAGATCCATAGTGCTCAGAGCCATTTGAACCACCAACCACTCCAAGGCATCTAAGCCAAATCGCCATTGAGGAGTGGAACAGTCTGGACCAAAAGTGCATTGATGAACGTTTGGATAGTATGGCACAACGAATACAAGCAGGTATCTATACAAGAGGACTTGCTATTGGGTATTGGAGGTACCAGTGTGTACAGTAATCAGGACAACCGTCTCTGAAGGTCTCGCTGTATGGTGGTATAACATGCAATGCGTGGTTTTATGAGCAATAAAAATGGCC
This sequence comes from Schistocerca gregaria, assembly GCF_023897955.1. Classification (NCBI taxonomy): domain Eukaryota; kingdom Metazoa; phylum Arthropoda; class Insecta; order Orthoptera; family Acrididae; genus Schistocerca; species Schistocerca gregaria. The sequence continues at coordinate 132,705,801 of NC_064923.1, read as the reverse complement.
AAAATGATGTTTATGTTGATCTCTATTCCAATTTTTTTTACAGGTTCCAGAACTCTTGGAACAGAGGTGATGCAAAACTTTTTTTGATGTGTGTACTTTACCTTCGACTTCCGTTTTATATCCCTACAATGTGTTACACCATGTTACTTGTGTGAGCTGACGGAAGTAGTGGGTTACACATCCTGCCCATGCACACCCCTCCCCATTCTTCCCTCACCCCCTCCCCAGCCTTGTCCATTCAACTGAGGCACGGCCAGTTCTAGATACAAATAACCTTGAGTGTTAGCAATTCAGGTATCAGATTATACTTGGTGTTGAGAGGGGTATCCGGCTACACATTAGGCAACTGCGTTATGTACGTATATTCAAAGGCAATACCTACTTGTATGTATGTTTTCTGTTAACCGGGGACCTAGAAACGATGGAGAGGCTCCGTCCAGGCTCAGCTGCAGTAGTCCACAACCCCATGCAGTCCACTTCACCCCTCCACCGCCCCACGCCGAACCCAAGGTTATTGCGCAGTTCGGCCCACGGTGGATCCTCCCAGGGAACGTCTCACACCAGACGAGTGTAACCCCTATGTTTGCGTGGTAGAGTAATGGTGGCGTACGTGTACGTGGAGAACTTATTTGTGCGACAATCGCCGACATAGTGTAGCTGAGTTGGAATAAGGGGAACCAGTCCGCATTGGCCGAGGCAGATGGAAAACCACCTAAAAACCATCCACAGACTGCCTGGCTCACCAGACCTTGGATCCGTGCCAGGGACCAGGCGCTCCTTCCCACTCTGGAAAGCAGTGTGTTAGGCAACTCAGCTAACCAGGCGGGCTAATACGTGTACCTCAATCTGATAAGGACTTCTAGGAACTGGTTCTGTGTTCTCTAGACAGGAAAGATTAAGGTCACGCTCTGGACCAATGGGATTGAAGCTGCTCCTTCTCCTCCTCCTCCTGCTTTTAATACTAGAGTACCTGGGTGAATGCCTTTGGGCTAGGGCTAGATACCATAGGGAGAGGATGTGGTTCATTGTAAACAACACTTTTTTCTCTGTAAGGGAAAGATCGTAAAGCAATAATAATGTTGTAGTATATTAACTTGTGCTTTATTGACAGTTTCTGTCATACAATTTTTTTACAATAGTTCTTTCATAATTTCTTCACAGAACGATTTTTACATTTTTGTACCGTCTCTACACACAGTATTTACATTTTTAATCATTTTTCTGTATACAATACAGGGAAATGGGGCTAGCACTGGCAGGTGAAGAAATAACCGCACACACAAGTATATACAATATTGATGTGCACTCATAGTCTGCAGTCACTCACACAAACTCACCTACGACAAACTGTTTACCCATCTTGTCCGCATACATAGCTACTATAAATAGCCAACAACACCCTCTGTCACTATCAAGTGAATAGTGTGAGTACAGGAGGGTCCTGATACTGTCCTCAAAAATGAACCATTTGTTGTCATGACGCGACAGCCCGACCTTCAGCTGCAGTACAGCTCATGACTTCACGATATATTAAAGCCTACTTGGAGCACCATATACGGAACGGTGCCAAGACGCACGATCAAGCCCCTCTCATAATCTTCAACCGTGAGAGCCTTTGAGGCCGCATGAAGGACACCTTTAGCTCGCCTCTGGGTGACACCAGCATGTATGCGGTATGCGCATATCTTTGACCTAATCCCCAAATCTCCACAATCAACGAGCCATTCGCAGAATTTTCCTCCGCATATCCACATGTGTCGAATGTTTTGTGATGGCACCTATTTACTTCATATAGATTGTAGCCTTTCACCCAGTAGATAAAACTATTTGTATCAATATAAAGTAATCTGGAACAGGCGAAGTTATAAACTCTCAGATAGCGTAGGAGCTATTTCGATTGATTCCATGCATTTTAAGTAATTTTATCCAGTTCACATATATATGAATGAGAGGATAGTTTTGCACCGGTGTGTAATCGGCCTCTAGACTGTACATCAAATGAGGCAAAAACTTTTACTTCTGTCCACGTATTTTAATTCCGCATCCTCAAACATGTTGGTAGGCAGTTTTACTGCAAGACCCAGTAAATAATGAAATGATACGGGTGTCAGGCCGCAGACTAAGCAAGCTAAACTGAGGCATTTCCAGGGTAATCAACACTTATTAGACAACTTGTGCGTAGGTAATATTAGAATTAAAGAATAATCATCGCTACTTCCCTTACTTCCAGTATATACTTAATTGTAAGAAAGCACAAGTCATTCCTGTTTTCAAGAATATTCGTCGAACAGACGCCTGTACCATTAGCGACAGTCTATTGTAAAATTTTGGAATATGTTTTATGCTCTCGTATTACGATATTTATGGAGACCGGAAATCTCCCGTGTAGGAATCAACATTGATTCTGAAGACAACAATGCCACGAAACCCAGGTCGCTTTGTCCATCTATGAGGAACAGAAAGCGGTAGATACCAACTCTCAGGTTGATACAGTATTCCTTGACTTGCAGAAAGCGTCCAATACAGTTCCGCACCGGCGTCTAATGAACAGGTCAAGAGGTTACGGAGTGTCAGACCTGTTGTGCGACTGGATTAAATAAAAAATGACGCTGAGCACTATGGGACTTAACTTCTGAGGTCATCAGTTCCCCAGAACTTAGAACTAAGTAAATCTAAGGACATCACACACACCCATGCCCGAGGCAGGATTCGAACCTGCGACCGTAGCGCTCGCGCGGTTCCAGACTGTAGCGCCTAGAACCGCTCGGCCACCTCGGCCGGCTGGATTAAATAGTTCGTAGGAAACGGAACATCATATTCCAAGTGAATGTTATAGTATTATTATGTTTCACAGTAGTCTGTATATAAATGACCTCCTAGATAGCATTGGAATTTCGATGGGGCTTTCCGTCGATGGTGCTGTTATACATATATCTGTATTCAAATACAGATATATGTAAACCGGCAGAAATCGGGGCTGCGGTCGGCAGCGCCTATATACGACAACAAGCGTCTGGCGCCGTTGTTAGATCGGTTACTGCTGCTACAATGGCAGGTTATCAAGATTTAAGTGAGCTTGAACATGGTGTTATAGTCGGTGCACGAGCGAAGTGACACAGCAACTCCGAGGCAGCGATGAAGTGGGGATTTTCCCGTACGACCATTTCACGTGAATATCAGAAATCTGGTAAAACATCAAATCTCCGATATCGCTGTAGCCGGAAAAAGATCCTGTAAGAACGGGACCAACGACGACTGAAGAGAATCGTTCAACGTGACAAAAGTGCAACCCTTCCGCAAATTGCTGCAGATTTCAGTGCTGGGCCATCAACAAGTGTCACTGTACGAACCATTCAAAGATTTATCATCATCGATATGAGCTTTCGGAGCCGAAGGCCCTCTCGTGTACCCCTGATGACTGCACGACACAAAGCTTCACGCCTCTCTTGGTCCCGTCAAAACCAGCATTCGACTGTTGATGACTGGAAACATGTTGCCTGGTCGAACGAGTCTCGTGTCATATTGTATCGAGCGGATGGACGTGTACAGCTCCGTGTGCACCTACTATTTTTTCTTCTCTTCCTTTTCCTACCATCGAATTTCAGTGCCCCACAACTATTAAATTTTCGTCTCCTTTAATTATCTGAATAATTTCTTTTATCCCATCATACACCTATTGAATCTCCTTGGTACATTTGTACTTAACAGCCGTTTTGTTTGACCTTTAAATTTAAAGAGGGTGGAAGGGCTCACTCAATAAAGTGAACATTTCAATTCCAATAGGTTTATTAATCAACCAAAACAATCTCACTTAACATTTGATATGCTGCACTCGGGTAAGATTATTTAAGAGACATTCATTACATAAATCATGAGCAGGTTAATAAATAACTTTAACAAACAAATCTAGTTAAGATGCATTATTTAAGACCTTTTGAATTAACATTACATGTAACCCGCGATTTCCCACCAAGATTGACAGAAGCCACTGAGGCTGAATTTGACCATAACTTTAACAAAGAACGCTATTTAAGACACATTATTTAAGACCTTTACAATTAACACTACATGTAAAATAACATTTGACACCCAAACTCAACTTGAATGCGAAAGCTTAAAACGTGTTTATTAAACTGAAGTAAAATAGACTTTTAGGGCATAGAAAGTTACAATCCTGCACAATGATAAATGTAGAATAACAGAAGCAAGGTCCAAACTTGTAAGGCCGAAGTTTATCCACGAACGGTGGAACCGACTGTGAGAAGTAATACTTAACTTCGAACCAAGAAGTGGCTCCGTTTGCAACCCCAAGTCGAGTAGACCACCAAAATGTGAACCAAGCAAACGCTACCGAAGAGGAACACCCGAGCTCAGGCGAGTCCACCACCCGTAAGCCAAACTTGCAATCTCTAGTGAAGTCCTGCGCTTCGGTTGCCCACTACCTCAGCTCACTGAAACACAGACCACACCCGACAACGGAAGGCAGAAAAACCTTTTTTAACCTTAATATTCAATATTGATCAGTAAATTAACTCTATAAAATCAAGGCTAAACAACAACTAATTTCATTAGGAAGTGCTTCCTTTAAGTGAAAAAGAACTTGATAAACAAACACTAAGAGTGGGAAATGATATGGCTCAAGAGAACCGGCACTCACTAGAACTTAAGGACACACATCTGCAAATACATCAATATTATGCGGAAGCAGAGGACACGCTTAGCAGGTGTGCCTCAAATGAAATCTAACGAGCATCACATTACACGTCGTGCAACATTTTAATGTACCAAGAGCGATAACAATCACAGTTAACTAAGCGCTCTTAGTAATTAGCGTACTTAGTATTGATACTGGGGCGATATTGCGGAGATGCCAGACCATCACTTCGCAAGACTATAACAGTGTGTCCCTCCAGGGAAGCGGGTACATCCACAGCTCACGAGGTTGCCAGAGAATGCACAGCGATAGCCATCTGCTGCCGACTCCAGTTCAACCACGTGACAACTGCCGCCCGGTCTCAGGCACGCCGTCTTGACTTCTGTCCGCGAGCCAATCGCCGACTCGCGCACCGCGGTGTAACGTCCTCAAAGCGTTGTATCCTCTCTCCCTACTCGCTGTCGACACTCCTTTATATCTCGAGCCAGCCCAAGCCCAAAGACAAACCTCTGCACTAGGAAATCGATTGTACTCATGTCAGAGATACTACTGGCGCCAGTAGCGCCACGGCTCACTCCTCATCATCTGCGGAGCTAATTGGTATGTAAACTGGTACTGCTGTGGTAGTTGTGAGTTCATGTCTACGTTGGCTACAATAGTGCCTTCACTATGCTTTACAATAGTTTACCCGCATTCCTGTTTTCTTATTCATTATTAAACCTACTCCAGCATTCAGGATTGAACCTATTCCTATATTTGTGAACACTGTATTCAATTGACTAGAAGACCTGTTCATCCTGTCAGCGAACTTCAGTAATTCCCTCTATATCTAACTTCAACCCATCCATTTTCATCTTCAAGTTTTCTAACCTAACTGCCCGAATAAGGGATCTAACAATCCTCTCTTCGATCCACAGATTACCAGATTTGTTTCTCCTGATGATGACACCCTCCTTAATAGTCCCCGCCAGGAGACTCGAATGAGGCACTATTTTACCTCCAGAATATTTTACCCTTGAGGACGCCATCACCATTTAACTAGACAGTAGAGCTGCATGCCCTCGGGAGGAATTACGACTGTGGTTTCCTCTTGCTTTCAGCCATGTGCAGTACCAGCACAGCGAGACCGCTTTGGTTGATGTTACAAGGCCAGATCAGTCAATCAACCAAACCGTTGTCCGTGCAACTACTGAAAAGGCTGCAACCTCTCTTCAGGAACCACACGTTTGTCTGACCTCTCAACAGATACTCCTCCATTGCGCTTGTATCTGCAGTACGGTTATCTGCATCTCTGTGGCACTGAAGCTTACCCTGTGGGGTATGGCTGGTGACGTTACAGCATAGAATTTCCCTACATGTTAAATTTTTGCCATGTGGAGAGAATGTGACAAATGAGATACGACATCGTTTCACGTCACAAGCAGAACAGAGGAGCAGCTATATTGTACGGCGTAAAACATAGTATTTGCTTGGTTTTCTTTTTCGTGGAGTACGTGGTACGAATATAAGCTGTTTCAGAGCATCAGCAAGTTGAGAATTTTTGAAAATGCATCGTTTTAGCTACAATTCGTTATAATAAAATGACAGGAAACGACATTTCGTCAATCTCATATACAGAAGTTGTCTCTATACGGAGAAGCTGTAGTACAAGTGATGATGTGGTGAGCTTTGATGTAGTGAAGGGTAGGTAGCGGATTCGCAGTCACCTTCTGTCAAGTATTTTTCTTTTCTCACCTTCTGGTTTCTAAGAGATTATGGGTCTTTCTTATTCATTTAACAGAATTATCATCTTAAGAGTCAATGTTATTAATTATAAACAATGTGTTTGCTGCAATTCTTATTCTAAAGTCCAACGACTGGAATATTTCACCAATGGCCAGAAATCGTGACTACCAGTCTATGTCTTAAAAAGTAAACACACGTTCACACTGGACGTGTTTGCTGTTATGAAACTTTCTCTAAAATATAGGTTCTTATCTCTGGGTATAGGAACTATCAGACTTTTTATCTTGCTGGTAAACATCTTCTTCACTGATGGTGAGTTACTTCGAAAAATTTGTCTCTCCCATTCGAATGTCATTACGAAACGAATCTCGATTTTGAAATCTATGTTGTGAAGTACGTTATTTTAGACTGTCAGTAGTCAATACAATATGGACATGATGCATGAGCAATCTGTCATTCGACATCATACCTTAACTATATTAATTTTAAAAGCGAAAATGGGATGAAAATTCCATTTCCCTCTATGTGTGACCTACCAAGGCAGAAAAATAATAATTTGTGACTGCTGCATTTCGTAAATTACGAAATGAATAACATAAAAGCCTATAATTAATCCTATCTACCTATCATTTTCGAATGTAGAAAACGGTCCAGGTTGCCACCATGTGCAATACTAAAATCCTTCTTGCAGAAATAACAACGTGCTTTATTACGATTATTCTTTACATGTGCAATCCACGAGTACATTGTCTCCCAGTTAGTGCGTTATACACATAACTTTTTACTTTCTTCCTTGGTGAATTTTCTTCTCCGTTATACTCACCAGCATCACTCTCATCTTTAACTCTTTACAAAATATTCCAATGCCTAACTGGTAGATACTGTCCTCGCAGAACATAGCTACAACGATTGATCGACAGTGAAAGAGGAATACCTGGTCAGGCATCGATATGTATCATGCCGACATAATACCCGAACGGAAGTCATATAGATGAGCATAAATTCATCGATAGGAGCGAGGGAAACAAGGGGAAGAAAATGGCATAGAGCATCAAAGCAATCATCATCTAGTTTAAAAGAAAGAACGGAGGTAATTCTAAAAATGCGGGATATATCTTGAAAAGTGTCGGACCAGAGATTTGCGTCCAAATTAAGTGAAAATACGGATTTCCTGGAAAATACAGGATAGTTGGCAACCCTACTTGCGGAGCATAGATGTTGATGTAGATGTAACAAAACAAGGAAGCGTATGGTCCATTGTGGAACATGTGGAACTAAGAGCGAGTTTTCTTTCACGAACTGCACGCTCACAAGTCCCTCTCGCTAGCGATTCTTCAACGTCAGCGCTCACGGACTGGCACGCAGAGCTCCTTGCCGCCACTTAGGCGGGATTTGCGCGGGCCTTTAAGCCTAATGGAATAACACGGGATGAGCTGGCGTGGCGTCGCGGGATTACAGCCAGCCGCTGCCGCCACGCGAACACTACGCATCTCTAGCTTCCTCCCGAGTCTACTCAGCCGGCAACACGCCTCCCAATACTCGCCACCCCTCCAAGGTCCGGCTTTCCGTTAAAAGCCAGGTAATTATCGCCAGGAGCTCCTCTCCACCATTAAGTGTTTTAACCCCAGAAGAAATGCCTTTCAAGCGATGAATGGAGTTTAACACCTTACGTGTGATACAGTACACATGGGGCAATACACATCAAGTCAGTAGTATAGTCTTGCCGATTCTCGACCAAAATGGATTTTGTAGTAAAAATTCCAGGTTGCAAACCAAGCATCTAATTACCAGTTTTCCCCAACAAAAATTGTCATTTGCCTATATCGAAAAAAACAAATTCTCATTTCCTCATTTAAAAATTTATTCTCTATAAAAAAACCATATTCTCATTTAAAAATTTTCAAATCTAATAGATTTTTATTCCTTATAAATAAGAACCATCAAAACTTATTTACCTATTTTCAAAAAACCAAATTATCATTTTCACATATAAAAATTTTCAAATCTAATAAATCTTATTTTTTTCTAAATAAGAACCATCACACATAAAGTCTCAAAGTCAAGTTTTAACGAAAACCATTTAATAAAATAAAATTACATTTTCATTCTGTATAAACACAACAAAAAACAAAATGGCCAACATACTTGACTTATTTAAAATCTTAGAAGGTTATAGTAACAGAAAGTAGAAAGTGATTTATAAAGATTTAGAAAATTATTGTAAAGTAAATGGTCATTCAAATGTAACTAGAAAAGATCTGTTGGAATTTATTGAGTATTTGAACAGGAAAGTAATAAAGAAATGAAGAAGGAAGAACGAAAATATAAAAATTTAAAAGAACTCAGTTGTTAAAACAGAAAATTTTAGGAGCTATTCCAAACCTAATAAACTAAAATTAATCGATCTTATTGTAAATACTGTTGAAAATATTAATAAAAATGATAACAATAAAGAAGTGAATAAAAAAAATCTCTAAAAGAACTTCATCAAATCTGTAAAACGAAAAAAAGAAAAAATATTCTGAACTTAGAAAAAGTAAAGCAACTGATCTGAAATTATTTAATTATATTAACTATTTTTGGTTGTATTGATGAGTGAAAATCTTCTATTTTTGATTCTAACAACTCTAACAACAGTTTTATTTTGTCATTAATTTTTGGACCTATTATTGATTGAAAGTTTTTGATTTTTTACTGATCATGGTCCAATCTTATTATTAATTTTTGGTTGTGGTATGAAAATCTTTTACTTTTCTAAATCGTTATTTATTTTATTTCCAAAAGTGTCTGTCTATTACATTTAAAATATCACTGAATTTATAATTCATACATGATAGTTTTAAAACATATGAACCCTAATGGCCACAAATTACCTCACAGAAATTTTGTATTCTGTCAAGACTGTAGTATAAATTATTTTTCTCAACTAGTTAACAAGTTGTGTAGGTATATTTCCTCCATTTGGGTGAAAAACAAATTTTATATCTTTATTTTTATAGTAACAAATCCAATCAGTTCCCACATGATGCAAAGTATCTAAATTTACTATTACACATTCTAAATTTTTTGGTTTATTACATAATTCATCAATCATAAAAAGGACACAATTTTTTTTAAATGTTCAGCTGATTAACTAATTCTTCTATGTGAATAATAATTGAAGAATTATTAAATTTTTGATTATTTCTTTGAAAATTCTTTCTCGTTTTCCTTTCTTTTCCATTAGAAAATTTTGATTTTTTTGTTCTTCTAATTCTTTATCACTTTTTTTCATATTTATTACTACATTTGCAACTGCTGTGGTTCCATCAGCAGATGAACCAATTCTTGCTAAAATTCTGCAATCTTTTCCACATCAAAAAATGGTTGAAATGGCTCGAAGCACTATGGGACTAAACATCTTTGGTCATCAGTCCCCTAGAACTTAGAACTACTTAAACCTAACTAACCTAAGGACATCACATAACACTCAGTCATCATGAGGCAGAGAAATTTTCCACAACAGGAAAAGTTAATAAAACAAAATTCCACCATTTTTCCCTGTCTTTTTTGAGCATCAGTTAAAAATAGTTCAATATTGTTTAATCATTCATTGATTAAATGATTTTGGTTTAGTTTTACCTCGTGTCAGCAGAGTATAATCAATCGAAAAGTTATTCATTTATATACATTAAAAAAAGAATTTTTATAAACCATATCCATTTTATCAACATTTAAACCCATTCCTAATTTTCATTTTCCAAACATTATTTCTCTAACTGCAGTTGTGGCAATTTTTTCTTCTAATGAAAAATCATTTGTATACATTCTGTTTTTCAAATAATTGAAGATTGTCACCAGCTTGATGTATTTTTTCTAAATCTTTATTATCTCTATAAAAATATCATGTTCTTCACATTTTTATCTAATGGATTATTTCCTTTAGCGGTTCTAGTTAACCTTTCTTCTAAATTTGTTCCTGGATGCTACTAATTGTAAGAAGGTAAATGCATTTCAAATGGTAATTTGCTAATTAAAGTATTAACTAAACCTTCTCACTCTCCTAAAATATTTATGATAAATAAAAATTCTGATAAAATAAGGAATTTAATTTGGATCATTAATTATAGAGTCACTAAATTAATTAGTTAACATTTGTATTATTAAACCTTTTCCATTATGATAATTTTTATTTCCTGCCAATTTTTCATAATGAATTACTATCAATATTTAAATTAAATGTCTAATGTCATTTATTAAAGTATATTCAACTATTTTATCTGAATATTTTTTTTTACTTAACCTTTTCAAATGAGTCACTAAGATTTCTTTATGTAAAACTACAAGAATAATCAACAACAATTTTTATAATCAAATAAATTTATTTCCTTTACTTGAATTTCAATACAGTAAAATTCTTGCATAATTTTTTAAATCAAGAGAATCAAATTCTGTTTCTAAATTACCCACAGTTGTTTGCTTTCTAGTCAAATCCTTATCCTTTATAGATAAAGGATTTTGTGGTACACATTATTGAAGTTGTTCAGAATAAGGAAACATGTAAGTACAATTAACCACTTCCTCTCATAAATAATTACTGTTTTACAATTAAGAGTTACGGTTTTACCAATTTTCTAAACACCCACATGCCTATCTAACACATATGTAAAGTTGATGATAACCAATTACAGCAGTGTGTTATTTAAAAATAAATATACTTTAAGCGTTTAGCAAATAGCACAGTGCAATATACACTCCTGGAAATTGAAATAAGAACACCGTGAATTCATTGTCCCAGGAAGGGGAAACTTTATTGACACATTCCTGGGGTCAGATACATCACATGATCACACTGACAGAACCACAGGCACATAGACACAGGCAACAGAGCATGCACAATTTCGGCACTAGTACAGTCTATATTCACCTTTCGCAGCAATGCTATTCTCCCATGGAGACGATCGTAGAGATGCTGGATGTAGTCCTGTGGAACGGCTTGCCATGCCATTCCCACCTGGCGCCTCAGTTGGACCAGCGTTCGTGCTGGACGTGCAGACCGCGTGAGACGACGCTTCATCCAGTCCCAAACATGCTCAATGGGGGACAGATCCGGAGATCTTGCTGGCCAGGGTAGTTGACTTACTCCTTCCAGAGCACGTTGGGTGGCACAGGATACATGCGGACGTGCATTGTCCTGTTGGAACAGCAAGTTCCCTAGCCGGTCTAGGAATGGTAGAACGATGGGTTCGATGACGGTTTGGATGTACCGTGCACTATTCAGTGTCCCTTCGACGATCACCAGAGGTGTACGGCCAATGTAGGAGACCGCTCCCCACACCATGATGCCGGGTGTTAGCCCTGTGTGCCTCGGTTGTATGCAGTCCTGATTGTGGCGCTCACCTGCACGGCGCCAAACTCGCATACGACCATCATTGGCACCAAGGCAGAAGCGACTCTCATCGCTGAAGACGACACGTCTCCATTCGTCCCTCCATTCACGCCTGTCGCGACACCACTGGAGGCGGGCTGCTCGATGTTGGGGCGTGAGCGGAAGACGGCCTAACGGTGTGCGGGACCGTAGCCCAGCTTCATGGAGACGGTTGCGAATGGTCCTCGCCGATACCCCAGGAGCAACAGTGTCCCTAATTTGCTGGGAAGTGGCGGTGCGGTCCCCTACGGCACTGCGTAGGATCCTACGGTCTTGGCGTGCATCCGTGCGTCGCTGCGGTCCGGTCCCAGGTCGACGGGCACGTGCACCTTCCGCCGACCACTGGCGACAACATCGATGTACTGTGGAGACCTCACGCCCCACGTGTTGAGCAATTCGGCGGTACGTCCACCCGGCCTCCCGCATGCCCACTATACGCCCTCGCTCAAAGTCCGTCAACTGCACATACGGTTCACGTCCACGCTGTCGCGGCATGCTACCAGTGTTAAAGACTGCGATGGAGCTCCGTATGCCACGGCAAACTGGCTGACACTGACTGCGGCGGTGCACAAATGCTGCGCAGCTAGCGCCATTCGACGGCCAACACCGCGGTTCCTGGTGTGTCCGCTGTGCCGTGCGTGTGATCATTGCTTGTACAGCCCTCTCGCAGTGTGCGGAGCAAGTATGGTGGGTCTGACACACCGGTGTCAATGTGTTCTTTTTTCCATTTCCAGGAGTGTATGAACAGATAAGACACTTTGATAATGCAGTTTGTGGCTGTGGCATGGTTGAAATACTATAATGTAATTGCATCATGGCATATTTTGCAAAATGACGTAAAATTATGAAAAATTAGTCTAGAAACGTGGAAGACTCCAATATATTTTTTACAATGTGTCTAAATTTGGTTCTCACTTAGTCGTTACATGATTTTCATTTCAGATTCTGCAAAATGGCGGAAAATGTTAATCCAACCACTCCTCTAGGCAAAATGCATGTGCTTTACTTTGCTAAGGTTAACCTGGAGGAAACATCCAGCAGTATCCTTCAAACATGAACATGAAAGACGCAATTAGAGCGATGCACTTGATATAACGTTTTCCACAAACATATCTTGGACCAGCTTTAGTCGAATTATGGCTTAAGCAGACATGTAATATTTGTCTACGATCACCAAGAGGTGTGGTGTCATACTGGAGACCTCTGGAGCACACAACACACTGACAACTGATCACATCCCTCTGTTACACTTCACCAGTATCTTGTATGGCTTAGGAGAGCGAGACTGACGCAATGTAAAAACACTATCTCAGGTCCCTACCGCCCTCCTGAATATTTCCCTCCGCCGCTGACTCTCTTTACACCTATAAGTACTAAGCACCCTCTCTCCGATCCCGCTTTTATTACTGGAGAAATGGCGTGACTGCACCTCTCTTGTTCTGTTCACAAGAGACAAAGGGTCATCATGAAACACCAGTAACAACATGGGTCAGCCAGCGACTTACAGGCAGAATAAAAAGACTAAGATAGTATGTACTGCAACACCATATTTAGACGAATAAACTTTTGCAACATGCAAAATCTACAAAAAATTGTTCAAATTGCTCTGAGCACTATGGGGCTTAACTTCTCAGGTCATCAGTCCCCTAGAACTTAGAACTACTTAAACCTAACTATCCTGCCCGAGGCAGAATTCGAACCTGCGACCGTAGCGGTCGCGCGATTCCAGACTGTAGCGTCTAGAGCCGCTCGGCCACACCGGCCGGCTTCAAAATCTACATCACTCCTTCATTATTAATGTGTGTGTGATGTCGTAGTGTGTGTTAAAAACAGGCACGTTGTCCTATCGATAGAGTTACTATAATTTAACAATGTCGCGACATTTTCTGTAAGCACAACAAAGCATGATCCCCAAGCAGTATTCCAAAACCCATATGAGATACGTGAACGTTTAATAAGTTGTGCAGTGAGTTTTGTAACAAGTAACACCAACATGTTAAGCACCAACTCTACCTTAGCAGGGTGTGATGTTCCTACAAGACCAGTAAATAACTGTGGAAAATCCGAGCATGTACATTCACAACATATCAGTAAATCTTCAATTAAAGCTTCCAGACAGAAAGGCCGTGGTCAGTGTATCAAACTGCTTCCTGACGTTTCGTCGCCGACTGCGGAACATCTCCCTAGGTAAAACGGCTATTACCACTAAGACCTTTTTCTTCCTTTATTGAATTTCGATTCCCCCCGAAGGGGGCGGGCTGGCAGCAGCTTAGTACGCTGCTCTACAGCCGACAGACTTTTTAAAACGTAAGAAGAAAAGAAAGAATAAAAGCAGGCAGTAAAACGATGACTTAAATTGTAAAACGGAGGAAAATTGTGGAAAGTTAGAACATAAAGCAAAGCGGTTGGCAATGCCAATAAAATACACAGGAATCAGACAGATGACATAGTAGACACACAATTAAAAAACATGACGACAGTCTGGTTTCTGTTCGCAAGAGGTGAAAAAAATCACACCCAGCGACAGTATGATGTCCGTTCGCAACACTTCCCAAAAGACACACAACACTGAACACTCACTGTAAAACATTGCACGAAAATGTCTGCACAAAGATGACACTCCCTAGCCAATGGCAGATGGGATGGGAGGGGTGGGGAGGGACCTGGACAGATATGGGGGAAAACAAGGATGAAGAGGAAAAAACGAAAGGAGGGGGGGGGGGGGAACTAAGGCTTGAGAGCCTCTCGCATTTATAGTTGGAATGGAGGGCACCGCTGTACGTCACGTGATGCTGATTATATGACTGTCTCTGGACGGCGTAATCATTCTCGATTAAAAAGAATGGATTGTCATTCCATATTTTATCTAACTTCAGAGCTTCTTATTGCTCCTCTATACGTGCATGCATGGTAATGCTCGTCTCACTGAATTTTATTTTGTTGTTTCTGTGGTACAGTACCGGAAGTAAGACGCCCGTCCGTCCGCAGCAGGAAAATCGCTGCGCGCAAACCAATCACGCTGCCCGCGAGAATCACGACCCCTGGAGCGGCAGCGCCACTAGGAAGGCAGACGCGCGCTTAAGTAACTGTGCATGGGCAGATGTCGTCATTTGCAAGCTGTAAGTCAGTCCGAGTCTTGCTAGGTATTCATGCACAACGTTCGTCGTTTCTTCAAGTCTTCGAGACGTTGAGTGAGATAGAAACAGTGGCCGATAGACAGACAGTGGTTAATCCTCAGCAGAAACAGAGCAGTGAATAGAACCATCGTGTATGGACGCAGACAGCTTGCCTAGAGATTTAACTGAGTACTATTACTTTCGGACTGTTGTTCGAACAGTGCTTCAAGACAGAAAGTTTTTTTTTCAGAGAAAATTATTTATTTTGTGTTCATGGAACTGTCGTCAATGCAGGACAGCACTCTACAATTGCTGCAACCAGCGCTACCAAAGTTGAGTAATATATTTTACTATTCACTATTCTGTGCACTTTCAGTGTGCATGCTGCTCTTTAAACCCACGCAACCATCCTACCAGGACACTTTCATTAGCCTTTTTTTAAATGGTAGCCAGATTTTCATCAAAGTGAACGCTTCCAGTCCAACTCGAGGAATATGTTCTGGTACGGCCAACTTTTCGGTATGTCCTTTTGTGCTCGGCTGTGCGGGTGTTGACCATTTCGTAGTTCCAACATATACTTTTCCGCAGCTGCAACTTCCATATACGCTAGATCGCGCCAACATTATGGACAAAGCTGTTCTGTATGTTACGGCCAAGCGCAGATGGCGGTCATCTCGCCTTATGCCCATTACCCTGTTGGCGCTCTGTACCACCCATTTCTCTACACTGGTTCCATATTCGCATCACCATTGAATCAGCGTGCCCCCTAGAGGCGGCTGTATCTTAGAGTGACATCCTTCCCTCCAGAGACCAATCATTCTACGTCGTTCGAACGGACTCACGTGCCGACATTCCACCCAGTGATGTCGACGAAACGTAGTGGCACTTGGTTACACGTCTCCATTTCGTATGATGGCTCCGCACCGACTGAACGTTGCGTAACGCTCACCAGTCGGGCCGCACGAAACAGGGCGCAGTTGGGCCTACGTCCAAGCCACATCTCTTCCATTTAAATTATTTAATGCGGTTCCACTGTTCTACACGTCCTCCTATCATGGCATGTTGCGGACCACTGCATCATAGTGTTCCACTTTTTACGAACAGTAGTGTATTAAAGACAGATTTATCCAGTAAACCAACTCTGTTTAACACATCAAATTAATTATCTAATGTAAACTAAATTGAAAACCTCACCTGCTAACTGTCAGGCAGGAAATAGGCTAAAATGAATAACCAGCTGGAGATGAAGACTCCCACTCCCTTATAAACCTTCAAAATCATGAACTTTTGTTTGCTGTCAGAGTTAACTTTAATAGGCGAATAAGGAGGATTTTGATGCAGTTTCAATTTATTCAGTATGATGATTCTCCCTGGGGCAGGGGGGAGTCCCGCCACCTCCACTGCCTGGGGGTGGATGAGGGAACATCGTATTGATGTCACCACCCTTACATCTCTCACCTCCCCCACTTTCCCTCCTCTTCCCCACTCTCCTCCCCCAACTCCCCTCCCCAGTCCCACTTGTGAACTGTCAGGAAAAAGACTCAGTCTGTGCTGAGCTGCTGAAGAGGAAGGGCTTAAGGTACTGCGTTGGGAATTATGTTAATTTCCTAAATTTCGGCGTGGAAACCAAGCTGACAATTACCCTGCAGCCTTGCTACTTGAAATTCAAATAAACACAACTGCTTAAAATTGGCGGGAAAAAGACTCAGTCAGTGCTGAGCAGCTGAAGAGGAAGGATGTAAGGCATTTATTTATTCATTTATTTTTGGCTGGAAATGTGTTCAACTGACGAGATGTTGGTGGTGAACGCAGAAGAGTTTAATAAATATATTGCCTATAGGCATACATCTGAAGACTGTATCCATAGCCTCCTACATTAAGACTGGAAGTGGGTGAAACTGGATGAATGTAAGGGGAATACTTTGCAGCAAATAATGGTGATGTTATAGGATGGACTAAGAATACATTTTGCAACTCATAGGTGCTGCCTGTATTTTTCGAAATCGTCAGTCAATCCACAGTGAAGGAGTCAACTTCGTCTTATTTCCACCAACCCAGATTGAATGCAGCAGAGATGCTGTCCTTGGTGTATGAACTGAGGACGCTCAAAACAGTTATTTACAGTTCTTTACCCCTTTTCGATCGCGTATTTGTGAACCATGGTTCATAATACCACGTGAAATCGGCAGGAAACTGCCTTACAGTCGCTGCTGGAATAATTCTCTCCTACCGATCTACAGCTGCAAAATACTAACGCGAATTCTTTACAGACGAATGGAAAAACTGGTAGAAGCAGACCTCGGGGAAGATCAGTTTGGATTCCGTAGAAATGTTGGAACACGTGAGGCAATACTGACCCTACGACTTATCTTAGATTAAGGAAAGAAAAACCTATGTTTCTAGCATTTCTAGACTTAGAGAAAGCTTTTGACAATATTGACTCGAATACTCTCTTTCAAATTCTGAAGGTGGCGTGGGTGAAATACAGGGAGCTAAAGGCTATTTACAATTTGTACAGAAACCAGATGGCAGTTATAAGAGTCGAGGGAAGCAGTGGTTGGGAAGGGAGTGAGACAGAGTTGTAGCCTCTCCCCGATGCTATTCAATCTGTATATTGAGCAAGCAGTAAAGGAAACAAAAGAAAAATTCGGAGTAGGTATTAAAATCCATGGAGAAGAAATAAAAACTTTGAGGTTCGCCGATGACATTGTAATTCTGTCAGAGACAGCAAAGGACTTGGAAGAGTAGTTGAACGGAATGGACAGTGTCTGAAAGGAGGGTATAAGATGAACATCAACAAAAGCAAAACAAGGATAATGGAATGTAATCGAATTAATTCGGGTGATGCTGAGGGTATTGGATTAGGAAATGAGGCACTTAAAGTAGTACAGGAGTTTTGCTATTTGGGGAACAAAATAACTGATGATGGTCGAAGTAGAGAGGATATAAAATGTCGACTGGCAATGGCAAGGAATGCGTTTCTGAAGAAGATAAATTTGTTAACATCGAGTATAGATTTAAGTGTCAGGAAGTCGTTTCTGAAAGTATTTGTATGGAGTGTAGCCATGTATGGAAGTGAAACATGGACGATAAATAGTTTGGACAAGAAGCGAATATAAAGCTTTCGAAATGTGGTGCTACAAAAGAATGGTGTAGATTAGATGGGTAGGTCACATAACTAATGAAGAGGTATTGAATAGAATTGGGGAGAAGAGGAGTTTGTGGCACTACTTGACTAGAAGAAGGGATCGGTTGGTAGGACATGTTCTGAGGCTTCAAGGGATCACCAATTTAGTACTGGAGGGTAGCGTACAGGGTAAAAATCGTAGAGGGAGACCAAGAGATGAATACACCAAGCAGATTCAGAAGGATGTAGGCTGCAGTAGGTACTGGGAGATGACGAAGCCAGCACAGGATAGAGTAGCATGGAGAGCTGCATCAAACCAGTCTCAGGACTGAAGACCACAAGAACAACAACAACCGATCTACAGGTGTATAGCTACTAAGTAACTTGTACACAGATACATGTCAATAAGGGAAAGAACAGCAAACTCTCACTGAAATGTAGGAGTAACCTCCTACCGATCTACAAGTGAGAAATAGCTGCTGAGGAAGTTGTACCCAGGTACATACATGGTAAGAAGGGATAGGACAGCAATCTATCACTGAAGCGTGAACGACATAGCCTCCTGATGCTCTAAAAGTCTAAAAGTGAAACAGCTGCTGGTCTATAGAAACCAGTGACATATGGACAAAAGACTCAAGAACAAGATGCTTCCTGCAAGCCATTAAATGTATTCCTTGTAAATAGTGCTCCACAGAACAATAGTGACATAACTGGTTATCCATCGCAGATGAGGAAATGAACCATCAACAAAAATGTGCCTTCAAATGCTCTAGATGTGCTAGCACTGTCTGAAAGAGGTCCTCGATCGCGTAATATCAGTCGTATGTAGGAAAAACATTGAAATAATATGTCCCACATAAATGAGATAAACATGGATCTTTATAGTAATCGTCACACTTTGCGCTGATCCATCTGCTCTGCTCCCAATAGGTGGAGAGTAGTGTCTGCACTCTATAGCCTCGCCACTGCATGTCGTTACAACCCATCATTGCCTGCATTTATTCTACTTCTACAGGTAAACTTTCTGACAGCTGTTAACAGCAGTTTGTGTGTGTGTGTGTGTGTGTGTGTGGTGTGGTGTGTGTGTGTGTCTGTGTGTGAGTGTGTGTGTGTGTGTGTGTGTGTGTGTGTGTGTGTGTTTGTGTGTGTGTATGTGTGTTTGTTCTCATGTACTGCAGATGGATGAGACTCCTCATGCACAGATGATGGAAGAATAGACAGCAGAGGAATTGTACACAGGTCAGTTGCTCCTCATGGAGTAACTCACTGCATGTCTGCCTAAAGTTTTGCAGCTCTTAACAGCTCAACTGCTGTTATGTCATCTCATTTATTTTTAAAAAAGTGACTGGATAAACAAAACCACTTATTTGCTCCATGAAGTATTACCATCATATATTCCCCAAGTGTGATTCTTACGCTAGGTACAACGGATATTGTACTGACTGACCTCACCTCATGTTGTGTAAAGGAAGTAGTCCTACACTTTTAAAACTATTTAAAAAATAAAAAAGGAAAACACAATAGCAACAACTATGTTGCACTACGATTTATCCTGCCCTTGGTTCTACAGGAAGATGAAACACTGTATCAGCATCACACAAATATCGAAAAAAAACTTCCACGAGAGCAGCGTATGTGTCTTCATCTCTATTTGTGGACACAGATCAAGCAGCTTAGAATCAGTCTTATATACCCTCCTACCCCTCTCCTATCTCCACTCTTCGCTCCCTCTCCTTCTCCTATAGGTAGGGATACTGGTTTTATAGGCTTGTCCTAACCTGCCACTGATGGTACACAAAAAGGTCCATCCATTGCAAGTGCTCTGCTTTGGTGAGTGTTGAGTTGACAATGATATTTGTTTTTGACCTGCTACTGGACGAGAGTCCATAAATAACAGTTTTGCTTTCATAGCCCTTTCGAACGTCTCATTGATGGTATACAAAGAGGTCCTTCTGCTGGTGATGATCAGCTTTGGTCGGCGTTAGGTTGACAGTGATATACTGTTAAAGGTCTGCAGAAATCCGAGAGAGAGATCTTTTACTTTACGTTTGATGGTGCAAGAACCTTCACTAATGACGACAACACTTCAGATGTCAGTGGAGTGAGAGAGAGAGGGTGTGGGAGCACCCAACTTGGGGATCCAACTCACGAAGTAGTGTAATTGTCCTCAGCTGTGTGTGTGTTTTCAACACAATGACATCAACACCCTGCCTCACCGCTTTAATCCACATACATATTTGTGTGTGTTTACAATAGTTTGTAGATACCATGAATGGGTTTGGGGGGGGGGGGGGGGGGAAGAGCTAAGTACCGGAGTTGGATGGTATAAACTGAAATAGCATGCCACATTTGGAAAGCAATAAATGTAGATAAATATGGATAAATATCGGAAGTATAGAAAAACGTCACAAAATCAGTAAAATTCTGTTACGACATGTTCTTGCTGGCTATCTGTATTTATATGCTGTGTGTAGTGGACATTCATCAGTTCACAGATTAACTTCTTGAAATTTACCTATCGCGCTGCATGTACAGATCTATGATCACAGTCGTTTCCATAGACATATTGAAGACCTGTGAAAAGTTTTGTCACCTATACTGGAGGGAAGTCGGGTCAGTATGGGGATTCTTGTAGTGGTGGAGGAGCTGAGAGTTGTGATGATGGATGTTGTAGCTTTGCTAACAGTTTATTACACTTTGAATGTAATCTGATAAACATTTAGATGCTATTTGGGAGCGTTTTAATACAATGTCAGACACCGAACACTGAGAAATTATGCTGCACCTGCCTTTAGTTTTAATCATCCACGAGTAAACTATATGAGGTTTGTAACACCGACTCCAACAATGACGATATAGGTACTACACAGAAGCACTATATTAAAGCAGGTGAAACTTATTTCCCCCAATCTGGGACGATGTTCTCTGCCATACCATTCAATACAGATATTACCGAATTAGAGCTGGTTCTTACAAACAATGTTTTCCCACAAGTATTACGGAGAGGAACCAATGTATTGTGCAGTATTACTCCTCTAATTACAGTTAACTTGCTATGTGTACGAAGATTAGATTAGATTAGTTTTTTCGTTCCGTAGAACTGTGCTGAGGAGATCCTCTTGGATGTGCAATATGTCTTTTTTTCTAACACTGAAATAACAATACTAATAGTATGAATATATACAATACATCATTTGTTTCTATTAAAAAATTCGTCAATGGAGTAGAAGGAGTTGGCCACTAGTAAGTCTTTCAGGCTCCTTTTAAAATGATCCTTATTCGTAACGAAACAGAAAACTGATGCTACACGACATCAGAGTCATGAAATGAGAACTATGCATGGCGGAGACAGCTGTAACTGGAAAAAGAAGAGGCAACTACAGAATTGCAGATGTGCAAGCAGAGTCTACATTCGGCTTTAAAAGTCGTATATAGTGAAATCTGGTCATGACAGAGAGACTATCAGCATTTACAGTAAACAACAATGGGAACTGGGCATGTGTTGAAGTACAGGCCGAAATCAATACAATCGCATGATCTTGGGGGGGGGGGGGGGGTGGGCAGTGCACTGATGATATATATATATATATATATATATATATATATATATATATATATATATATATATATATAGGGTGAGTCACCTAACATTACCGCTGGATATATTTCGTAAATCATATCAAATACTGACGAATCGATTCCACAGACCGAACGTGAGGAGAGGGGCTAGTGTAATTGGTTAATACAAACCATAAAAAAAATGCACGGAAGTGTGTTTTTTACACGAACCTAGGTTTTTCTTAAATGAAACCCCGTTAGTTTTGTTAGCACATCTGAACATATAAACAAATACGTAATCAGTGCCGTTTGTTGCATTGTAAAATGTTAATTACATCCGGAGATATTGTAACCTAAAGTTGACGCTTGAGTACCACTCCTCCGCTGTTCGATCGTGTGTATCGGAGAGCACCGAATTACGTAGGGATCCAAAGGGAATGGTGATGGACCTTAGGTGCAGAAGAGACTGGAACAGCACATTACGTCCACATGGTAACACCTTTTTATTGGTCTTTTTCACTGACGTACATGTACATTACCATGAGGGGTGAGGTACACGTACACGTGTGGTTTCCGTTTTCAATTACGGAGTGGAATAGAGTGTGTCCCGACATGTCAGGCCAATAGATGTTCAATGTGGTGGCCATCATTTGTTGTACACAATTGCAATCTCTGGCGTAATGAATGTCGTACACGCCGCAGTACACCTTGTGTAATGTCGCCGCAGGCTGCCACAATACGTTGTTTCTTATCCTCTGGGGTTGTAGGCACATCACGGTACACATTCTCCTTTAACGTAACCCACAGAAAGAAGTCCAGAGGTGTAAGATCAGGAGAACGGGCTGGCCAATTTATGCGTCCTCAACGTCCTATGAAACGCCCGTCGAACATCCTCTCAAGGGTCAGCCTAGTGTTAATTGCGGAATGTGCAAGTGCACCATCATGCTGATACCACATACGTCGACGCGTTTCCAGTGGGACATTTTCGAGCAACGTTGGCAGATCATTCTGTAGAAACGCGATGTATCTTGCAGCTGTTTGGGCCCCTGCAATGAAGTGAGGACCAATGAGGTGGTCGCCAATGATTCTGTACCATACATTTACAGTCCACAGTCGCTGTCGCTCTACCTGTCTGAGCCAGCGAGGATTGTCCACAGACCAGTAAATCCTGTTCCGTAGATTCACTGCCCCGTGGTTTGTGAAACCCGCTTCATCGGTAAACAGGTAGAACTGCAACGCAATCTCTGTTAATGCCCATTGACAGAATTGCACTCGATGATTAAAGTCATCACCATGTAATTGCTGATGTAGCGACACATGAAACGGGTGAAAGCGGTGACGATGCAGTATGCGCATGACACTACTTTTACTCAGTCCACCGGCTCTCGCAATGTCCCGTGTACTCATGTGTGGGTTCATGGCAACAGCGGCTAACATACCAACTGCACCCGCTTCTCCTGTGACGGGCCTGTTACGGACCCGTTTGCGTGCTACGACCATACCTAGATGTTTTGCAATGTGCGGCACGTTGGATGCTCTCTGTCCGGGTACCGTTCTGCATACAGCCTGCAGGCTTCAGCTGCATTTCGTCGACACTCGCCATAGATGAGTATCATTTCCGCCTTTTCAGAGTTCGGATACACCATGGTCACAGTTCCTACAACACTACACTATCACAGACGTCTGGTAACACGGTGTACTACAGTTGGTCTGCGTGCTGAGACGAATGCAGAATAACAATAGCATCAAGCGCTACATGCGGACACTGCGACGGCTAGACCAAACCACAACAGTGCACTACAGCCACACTCGTAAACACGGTCGTCATCGTAAACGTGTCCCTGCAGATGCTGCTCGCCGACCGTGGCCCGTGTTTGTTACAACATGCAACTGAACGTCGGAGGTTTCAAGCGTCAACTTTAGGTTACAATATCTCCGGATGTAATTAACATTTTACAATGCAACAAACGGCACTGATTACGTATTTGTTTATATGTTCAGATGTGCTAACAAAACTAACGGGGTTCCATTTAAAAAAACCTAGGTGTCGTGTTAAGAAACATACTTCCGTGCATTTTTGTATGATTTGTATTAAACAATTACACTAGCCCCTCTCCTCACGTTCGGTCTGTGGAATCGGTTCGTCAGTATTTGATGTGGTTTACGAAATATATCCAGCGGTAACGTTAGGTGCCTCACCCTGTATATACACCTTAATAGTAGAAGGAGGGTGCACTATAGAGATGTGGTGTCAAGACGAAACTGTCAGATCCCTCTGCACATGAGCAGTACTATCTAACATTGCACCATGACTGCTTTTGTACCAAGAGCACCACCCAACATGCAGGCACGCATTGTAAGCTATATAAATGAATGCACCCTGAAAGACACAGAGTATTGTTGTAATGTTGACTGTGTTCAAGATTTTGCGGTCAGGATACTCAATTTCCGGTCACTCTGAGTGACATTTAAGTGCTGGATTTTTGCAATAAAGCAATTAAAGTCGCCACTCTATAAGCACAAGCACGTTTGGGATGAGGTCTGATTTTCTGGTATACATGCATCTTTAGGACCACATACATACAGAACGTTTCAACGTTTAGCAGTTTGCATGAGGGGTATTGCTCGTTAAATTACTTCAATCGACGTCACACACACATTAATAATGGAGGGGTGGTTTAGCAATGATACAAAAGTTGAGAACCATGCTGCAATGTCCTTAGAAGACAGCAGCACGGGGTCGTCGCGATGAGATGTTTTGTTGACATGACTAGTCGTCGAGAGTGGGGTGGTTTGGAAATCGAATTATTGGGTAAAATGTATTGAAATTACGAAAAATATGGTAAAATTTGAAAATTGATGGAAAATGCGTAAAAATGAGGCAATACAATAAAAATGTGGCTACTTACATGTTCACCTGGGTGTATGAAAATCGTTCCATTCCTCCATCGGTGAAATTGTTAACTATCACGCATACTACCAGTGCTCTTTGGGTTCGAGTCATGTAGAGTATACATTGTTCCACATGTAGTTACACATTGTAAGTCATAAGAATGAAAGATGCAGTGTCCAAAAATTTGGAGGTCAGGATGACCAACACCTAGGGCACTGAAACAGTGATCTTGTGCCTGGATGTGGCGGAGGAATCAATGATCTGGGTCTCTTCAAAAACAAAACACCAAGACATCTGCTACCTCATCACGTTAGTTTGTTGTCTAAGACGCTAGCGTACGCCATTCCTCTACCCACTATGTTACCAGTACTGATATGTCAACAGCAATCATAATTTTGCATAATTTACACATTTGTTTTGAGGATAGAAATTCAGATGAATTGTTTCCTCATCAGCATAACTGCATTTTATATTTTTGTAAACAGTAAATTTAATGGAAACATAGTGACCCGCGGGAAAGTGGTTAGAATACTGCGATTGTTGATTTTACTGCAGCTGCAATGTTTATGCTTATCTCGCGTATGACTACTATTTCTGTTACTCATCAAGACCAAGTGGTACTGCAGCCGTAGCGGGAACTAACTTGGTTAAGTGATAGGTACAACGCTCCGTTTGAGAGGGTCAGCCGTGTTATATGGAAGGCGAGCGCAGAAATGTCTTCAATAGCCAGGCACGACGGCTGGTGTTCAACGTGATTAAATTTGTTGGCGATGAGAAAGAGATTTATGCTGCCAGCTGAGCAGGCATAGAACGTGCAGCCGAAATGCTGAAGTTGAACGTAAGGATATTTTGCAAATTACGGAAAGAGGGACACGAAGCCGAGTAGAGTGGAATTTAAGTTTCTACGCCAAAGAATGAAAAGCAAAGTGCTCTCAATAAGTATTCCATTGATGAAAAATATAAAGAAATATCAACTCTACAAAAACTACACACCTTTTGTCCTGCAGAAGCTCTCTTCGCCAGGAATGCCCTTTCTAACAATGCTAGTCTGCTTTTCATGTTCTCCTTGTTCCATCCGCCATGCGTTATTTTGTTACCTAGGTAGCAGAATTCCCTAACTTTGTCTGCTTGGTGATCACGAAACCTAATGTTAAGTTTTTCGCTGTTATCATTTCTGCTCCTTCTCATTACTTTCGTCTTTCTTCAATTTACTCTCATTCCATTTCTGTACTCATTAGACTATTTATTCCATTTAGCAGTTCGTGTAATTCTTCTTCACTTTCGTTGAGGATAGCAACGTCATCAGCGAATCTTATCATTGATATTCTTTCACCCTGAATTTTAAACTTGCTCTTGAACCTTTCTTATATTTCCGCCATTGCTTCTTCGACATACAGGTTGAAGATTAGAGGTGAAAGACTACATTGCTGTCTCCCACGCTTCTTAATCCGGGCATTCGTTCTTGGTCGTCCACTCTTATTATTCCGTCTTTGGTCTCGTACATATTGCATTTCAATCGTCTCTTCCTGTAGCTTACCCCAATTTTTCTCAGAATATCGAACATTTTGCACTAGTTTACATTGAGGAAAGTTTTTTCCAGCTCGAAAAATCCTATGAACGCTTCTTGGTTTTGCTTTAACCTCGCTTCCATTATCAAGCGCAATCTCAGAATCGCCCTTCTTGTTCGTTTAGCTTTCCCAAAGCCAAACTGATCGTCATCTAACAGAACACCGACGTTCTTTTTCATTCTCCTGTATATTATTCTTGTGAGCAACTTGGATGCATAAGCTTGATAGGTGTCATGTATAATTTTCATATGTGAATTTTTGGTATCTGAATCGATTGTAAGCGAGCAGTGATGTGGTACACTGTATCGCAGAAGCTAAGCTAACATCTTTGAGCTGCACTAGGGCGCATTTCTTCTTTTTTTGTGTTTTTTTTTTTAAAAAAAAGGGCATAGGGAAGAAGTCTAAGTTTAGCTGTGTTTGAGTAAAGCAGACAGTGTTTAACTCTGGTAGCGAGTGGAGTCGAAGTACATCTGTGTTATAGTTAAGCTGATAACTTTAAGCAGTGTTAGTGAGGAAGCTATGGAAATTTTATGATACAAATTAAAATTTATTCTCTTTGTTCAGTCAACATGATTACAAAACTGATTTGTGAAGGAAGAAATCTAATGGAATGTATGGTAAAAACAATAATGATGTTATTATTTTCTACTATTACTGCACCATCGAACGAACTTGGTTATTGTACTGAAAGTTGTAAGATTTGAGAGGTAGGAAAGTATATTGTTTGGATGTTGAGAAGTTCATTAAATTTAAAATCTTCTTTGAGTAATTTTTCTCAGTACACAAAAGAAAACAGTGTGTTGCCATTTATGCACGTATTTCATTTTCTTACCAACCTTTCTCTTTCAATTCTTTTTAATTGGTGATGCAACCAAGTATGTTTGATTTGCAGTTAACAGAGAACTCATTGCACCTCTCGAGTCTCTCTGTGTAGATACAGTAATTTGCAGCTTTTGCATAGCAGTGCACAAGACAGAGCAGTACTGCAATGCCTTATCCAGATTAGCGCTGAATAGAGGTAAGGAGAAAAGATTAAGATTTTTTAAATTCAATCAGGGCCAACTTACGTTATTCAGAGACAGTTTTTGTGATCAAATTTTGCAAAAACAATTAATATAGGTTTCATGAACAAGTTTATTATTCAGTCAGTTTCTACTGTTCAAAATTTTGCAGTCAGTTTGCTAACTTTTACAGTATGAAAGACTTCCCATTTCATTACAACAATTAATTATTATTACAGTGCAGCTTTTCTTACACAATAAGACAGTTAATTCACTATCACACCTCTGGCTTACAACCAGATACAGAGTACTTTAGGCAATACGTTTTTATTAATTCAGATAACTTTCACTCGGCGACCCTGCCAGGATACAAACTTGGGATCTTCTGATGTTGATGCCAGTGGGACTGCAAGATTGTCTTGCACTGGTTGGTGATATGAAGTACTTCTCATGTTGGTGCTAGTGGACTGTAAGTTTGTCCTTGATGGTCAGTTTTGTCAAATTCTTTTCATATTGGTGCCAGTGGGTCTGCAAGATTTTTCTGCACTGGTCTGTTCTAACAAATACTTCTAATGTCAGTGGCAGTGGTCTGCAAGTTTGTCTCACTGTGCTTTTCAAATAATATTTACACTGTCATTGTCTGTGAAACTGAAAGATTTTCCCTGAATGTGTCATATAGTTTGCCTATGCCCTTACAGCTGGCAGTTATGTACAAGTTTTACTGTTATTAGGACACGTTTTTGTGCCACAACCTACGGTGGTGATAAACATTTTCTTTGCACTTCGGACACTACTATGTGCAGTGCATTTACGTATTCTGCCAGCTCTCTGTACTAAGAGTTTACACATGTAATGAAGTGTGGAGTATCCTAATATTTCGCAGATACTATGCTTGTAACAATATGTTTATGTCGAGAAATGATTTCTTCATATTTTCAGTTATGCAGATTTTTATTCGATCAATAACTGGTACTTGTTTACTGTCATGTATAGATTTTTTATTACTTGTGTACTCGTATTGTACCTTTAAACTTTTGTACTCACCTTTCTACATCTTTCTATCAAAATATTGTTTTTGTAAAGTAAAATTTCCCAGTCTCAGCAATGTCACTAACATCACCTCACCTGTGAAATTTTGGTCCACTGGACTGCGGGGTAATGCTAGGTGGCATATATAACTTTCTTATGTGAATTTTTGGTATCTGAATCGATTGTAAGCGAGCAGTGATGTAGTACACTGTATCGCAGAAGTTAAGCTAACATCCTTGAGCTGCACTTGGGCGCAGGGGAGTAGTCGAAGTTTAGCTGTGTTTGAGTGAAGCAGACAGTGTTTAGCACTGGTAGTGAGTGGAGTCGAAGTACATCTGTGTTATAGTTAAGATGATAATTTTAAGCAGTGTTAGTAAGGAACCTATGGAAATTTTATGATTCAAAATTTATTCTCTTTGTTCAGTCATCATGATTACGAAACTGATTTGTGAAGGAAGAAATTTAATGGAATGTATGGTAAAAACAATAATGATGTTATTATTTTCTACTATTGCTACACCATTGAACGAACTTGGTTGTTGCATTGAAAGTTGTAGCATTTGAGAGATAGGAAAGTATATTGTTTGGATGTTGAGAAGTTCATTAAATTTATTATTTGCTTTGAGCAATTTTTCTCAGTACACAAAAGAGAACAGTGTGTTGTCATTTCTGGGCATATTTCATTTTCTTACCAACCTTTCTCTTACAATTCTTTTTAATTGGTGATGCAACCAAATATGATCAATTGCAATTAACAGAGACCTCATTGCGCCTCTCGAGTCTCTCTGTGCAGGTACAGTAATTTTGCAGCTTTAGCACAGCGGTGCCCAAGACAGAGCAGTACTGCAACACGTTACCAGATTTGCGCAGATTTTTTTAATTATTCAGTCAGGGCCAAGTTACATTATTCAGAGACTTTTTTGAGACCAAATTTTGCAGAAACAGTTACTCTAGGTTACATGAACAAGTTAATTATTCAGGTAGTTTTTACTGTTCAAAATTCTTGCAGTCATATTGCTAACTTTTACAGTAAGAAAGACTTCCCACTTCATTATAACAATTAATTATTATTACAGTTCAGCTTTGCTTACACAATACGACAGTTGATTTACTATTACACCTCTGGCTTACAACCAGAAAAAGAGTACTTCAGTTGATCCATTTTTATTTATTCAGATAACTTTCAAGCTGTATAGCTGATTGTGCGGTAATTCTTGCACTTGTCTGCTTCTGCAGTATTTGGAATTATGTGGATATATTTTTCCGAAAGACAGATGGTATATCACCAGACTCATACATTCTACATATCAGCGTGAATAGTCGTTTTGTTGCCACTTCCCCCAATGGTTTTACAAATTCTGATGGATGGGTATCTATGCCTTCTGCCCTATTTGGTCTTAAGTGTTCCAAATCTCTCTGAAATTTTGATTCTAGCATTGGATCCTCTATCTTCTCTAAATCGACTCCTGTTTCTATCCCATCAGACAAATATTCCTTCTCATAGAGGCCTTCAATATACTCTTTCTACATATCCGCTCTCTCCTCTGTATTTAACAGTGGAATTCCCGTTGCAGTTTTAATGGTACCCCTCTTGCTTTTAATTTCACCGAAGATTGTTTTGACTTTTCTATATGCTGAGTCAGTCCTTCTGACAATCATTTCTTTTTCCATTTCTTCACTTTTTCATGCAGCCATTTTGTCTTAGCTTCCCTGCACTTCCTATTTATTTTATTCCTCAGCGACTTGTATTTCTGTATTCCTGAATTTCCTTGAACATTTTTGTACTTCCTTCTTTCAACGATTAATTGAAGTATTTCTTCTGTTACCCATTATTTCTTTGCTGTTACATTCTTTACAGCTGTGATTTTTTTCCCATCTTCTGTGATTGCCCTTCTTAGAGATGCCCATTCCTCTTCAACTGTACTGTCTACTGACCTCTTCCTTGTTGCTATACCTGTAGCCTTAGAGAACTTCAATCGTATCTCGTCATCCCTTAGTACTTCCATATCCCACTTCTTTGTGCGTTGATTCTTCCTGACTACTCTCTTAAACTTGAACTTACTCTTTATCACTACTACATTGTGATCTGAGTCTATAACTGCTCCTGGGTACGCCTTAGAATCAAGTATCTGATTTCGGAGTCTCTGTCTGACCATGATGTAATCTAACTTAAATCTTTCCGTAGCACCAAGCCTTTTCCAAGTATACGTCCTACTCTTGTGATTCATGAACAGAGTATTCGCCATTACTTGCTGAAATTTATTACAGAGCTCAAAGTGTTTCTCTTTTCTCATTCTTCATCCGAAGTCCATATTCTCCTGTAACTTTTTTCCTACTCCTTGCCCTTTAACTGCATTCCAGTCCCCCTGAACTTTTAGCTTTTCATCATGTACTGTATTACTCTTTAAATATCCTCATCTATTTTTTCTGTCTCTTCATATTCAGCTTACGTCGTCGTCATGTAACCTTGAACCATCGTTGTCGGTGTTGGTTTGCTGTCAATTCTGATAAGAACAACCCTATCACAGAACTGTTCGCAGTAACACACTATCTGTCCTGCTTTTCTAATCATAACGAATCCCACTCCTAGTATACCATTTTCTGCTGCTGTTGATATTAGCCTATTATTATCTGACCAGAAGTCCTTGTCTTCTTTCCATTTTACTTCACTGACCCCCACTATATCCAGATTGAGCTTTTTCATTTCCCTTTTCAGATTTTCTAGCTTCCCTACCACGTTCAAGCTTCTGACATCCCATGCCCCCGCCTCGTGAAACGTTATCCTTTCGTTGGTTGATCAGTCTTTTTCTCAGGGAGACTATTTCGGAATCTTTTGACAATGGACAGATTATCATGACACTTTTTCAATTAAATGCCACATGTGTTGTGGGTACACATTATGTGTCTTTATTGCAGTGTTTTCCATTGCCTTCTGCATCCTCATGCCGCTGATCATTGCTGATTCTTCCACCTTTAGGGGCAGTTTCCCACCCTAAGGACAAGAGAGTGCTCTGATTGATCCCCTATCTCTACCATATCGCACACAGTTTCTTCTTCTACCACGTCATCAGACAAGTCTTCCCGCTCATGTAAGTCCTCCAAAGCTCTCTTATGTTCTGATTCTAACACTGGATCCTCTACCTTCTCTAAATCGACTTCTGTTATTGTCACATCAGACATGTCTTCCCTCTCATAGGGGCCTTCAGTGTACTCTTTCCACCTATCCACTCTCTCCTTTGCATTTAACAGAGTAATTACCGTTGTACTCTTAATGTAGCTCCCCATGCCTTGAATTTCAAGAAGACTGTTTTGATTTTTATGTATGCTGAGTCAGTCCATCCGACAATCATTTATTTTTCGATTCCGTCCATTTTTTCTGCAGCCGTTTCCCCTTAGCTTCTCTGCACTTCCAGTTTATTGCAGTGAGTAGTAATTACCTGTTCCTGAATTTCGCTGCACATTTTTGTACTTCCTTCTTTCATCAGTCAACTGGTCGTGTCATGGTGTGCTTGAAATTTGAGGACCAGGAAAAAAGAATTCATTACTTTAACTGGCTGTTAACATCGATAGCTTACAATTATTTAGACATCTTGCTTTACTTCATGTCAGAAGAGGCCTCGTTTCATTTGTTAGGTTATGTAAACTCCTAGAATTGTAGATACTGGTTGCAAGACAACCCACATATCCTGGATAAAGAACCTCTCCACTCAGAGAAAATAGGTTTTTGGTGTGTGTTTCCCGGAATGCATATTATTCGCCCCATCTTTTTCCATTACACCTTAAATATTGCCAGATGTCTAGAGATGTTTGACTCTTTGTATGCGCAATTAACAGATTCAGAGAGACTGTATGCAGTATTCCAACAAAATGGAACAACTGCTGACAGACCCAACCAAACTATTTCCCAATTCAATAAACTTTACCAACAATCGTATACTTTAGGTTATTTTGAACGCTACCGGTTTCGGCAATTCATTTTGCCATCTTCAGACCCCATACGCTTTTTTCGAATCAACAAGCTTTCGTATAGTGCCATAAAACTGGATACTGTGATCCGAATCGTTGTGCAACTGATTCATACTAAAGGGTGTCAATGGACCGACAGAGACAACCAAAGTGTGGTCCACATCAGCAACATGTTCAGTGAAAGGCCTTTATCCCCCATGGTCCCCGGACTTAACATCGTGTGATTTTTATTTGTGGGGCATGCTAAAAAGCAAAGTGCATGCTGACGACTCTCGCATAATACACTCCTGGAAATTGAAATAAGAACACCGTGAATTCATTGTCCCAGGAAGGGGAAACTTTATTGACACATTCCTGGGGTCAGATACATCACATGATCACACTGACAGAACCACAGGCACATAGACACAGGCAACAGAGCATGCACAATGTCGGCACTAGTACAGTGTATATCCACCTTTCGCAGCAATGCAGGCTGCTATTCTCCCATGGAGACGATCGTAGAGATGCTGGATGTAGTCCTGTGGAACGGCTTGCCATGCCATTTCCACCTGGCGCCTCAGTTGGACCAGCGTTCGTGCTGGACGTGCAGACCCCGTGAGACGACGCTTCATCCAGTCCCAAACATGCTCAATGGGGGACAGATCCGGAGATCTTGCTGGCCAGGGTAGTTGACTTACACCTTCTAGAGCACGTTGGGTGGCACAGGATACATGCGGACGTGCATTGTCCTGTTGGAACATCAAGTTCCCTTGTCGGTCTAGGAATGGTAAAACGATGGGTTCTATGACGGTTTGGATGTACCGTGCACTATTCAGTGTCCCCTCGACGATCACCAGAGGTGTACGGCCAGTGTAGGAGATCGCTCCCCACTCCATGATGCCGGGTGTTGGCCCTGTGTGCCTCGGTCGTATGCAGTCCTGATTGTGGCGCTCACCTGCACGGCGCCAAACACGCATACGACCATCATTGGCACCAACGCAGAAGCGACTCTCATCGCTGAAGACGACACGTCTCCATTCGTCCCTCCATTCACGCCTGTCGCGACACCACTGGAGGCGGGCTGCACGATGTTGGGGCGTGAGCGGAAGACGGCCTAACGGTGTGCGGGACCGTAGCCCAGCTTCATGGAGACGGTTGCGAACAACATCGATGTACTGTGGAGACCTCACGCCCCACGTGTTGAGCAATTCGGTGGTACGTCCACCCGGCCTCCCGCATTCCCACTATACGCCCTCGCTCAAAGTCCGTCAACTGCACATACGGTTCACGTCCACGCTGTCGCGGCATGCTACCAGTGTTAAAGACTGCGATGGAGCTCCGTATGCCACGGCAAACTGGCTGACACTGATGGCGGCGGTGCACAAATGCTGCGCAGCTAGCGCCATTCGACGGCCAACACCGCGGTTCCTGGTGTGTCCGCTGTGCCGTGCGTGTGATCATTGCTTGTACAGCCCTCTCGCAGTGTCCGGAGCAAGTATGGTAGGTCTGTCACACCGGTGTCAATGTGTTCTTTTTTCCATTTCCAGGAGTGTAGATTATCTTAAACGGAACATTAATAGAGAAATAAACAACATCACATCTGCAGAATTTCGGAAGGTTGCTGGTGTCGTCATCACAGGAATTCAGGGATGCCTGGCTGCTCATGGCGACCATTTCCAGCATCACTTATAAACAGGTAACTTCATGCTTTTTAACGTTATTATTATCTAGTCTTTTTTATTTAGTTCATTGTTACTTGAATCTCGGGCGAGAGGCGTACTGTTTGATACACTCAGTATTTTATTCGCAGTGCCTTTACTCATTCTAAATATTTCTGACTGTAGCAAATGTCCGAAACGTTTGATTGTAATTATGATCAACCAGTGATCACTTCGCAGTTACTTTCTATAATGATATGGCAGGAATGATACAACAGTCTCAAAAAATGGTTCAAATGGCTCTGAGCACTATTGGACTTAATTGCTGTGGTCATCAGTCCCCTAGAGCTTAGAACTACTTAAACCTAACTAATCTAAGGACATCACACACACCCATGTCCGAGGCAGGATTCGAACCTGCGACCGTAGCGGCCACACGGTTCCAGACTGTAGCGCCTAGAACCGCTCGGCCACTCCGGCCAGCCAACAGTCTCACATGGTGAAGATTTTTTAATATTTCTTGTTCAACAGCCCCCTTTCTTTATTTAAGAAAAAAAATACGATGGCTCTGATAATCTTACATCACATGGTTAATAAAATCGGAGCAGCAGATTTACATAATCCAATCTATCAGGCAAGTGGCACGAGGAAATTGAAATTTGATTGCATTAGCAGATTAGATGTATATAGACATGACAACGAACAACGAATCCGGACTTCCTAAATTCCGCAAATTGTGACGGAAGTAAACGTGTTGTGAACGGCCGTCGTGTGACCGCGCTGCACTTCTAAGAATACTGGTGTGTGAGCCAGCATTAATTCGCCCTCACTGTTTCGCAAGCGTTAGCCACTGAGCATAGAAGTTGCTTCAAATCTCTGTGGCACGAACACGGCGTTGCTACCACCCTGGCAAGATTACCACTTCGCTTTGTGGAGTAATAAAAATCTTGTAAATAGATTTTGTGGTGTTTCAAGGTGACTGAGTGTTCGGGTTCCTGATACCGCAGTTTTCTAGGCCTTAGACAGTCACATTGTTTCTACGTTGTGGGAAGCGTGTTAAAATGAATAGCGTAAATAATTTACAAGATGGAAACTGTGTGGTTCATGGTGTGGGTTCCTGTAGTCATGTCCTAGTTCATGAACCACGGGTAACGTATGAGTGGCCAAGTAAGTGGTCCCGACAGTCGGGGTACCAGTTACTTTGGAATAAGGCAGGGCATCTCGGACATATTCTGAGCCGTGGTCACCTTTCTGCTCATACGGCAAAGACTACCAAATCCACCAGTTAGTCCCTCAACCGTTAGGGGTAAAACCCAATGGGACTCGGGGCAAGTAAGGCTAGCAACCTGCTTCCCTGGTACTTTAAATATGATGCTGGCAACAATAAGAGCAAAATGCCTCGGACCTTTGGAGGTGACGGAGTCCCACCTCTAACTGACAAACCAGGGACTCCTAAGATACGACTTGGCAAACAAATGGTAATGAGATGGGGAGCTATTTATATCAATGGGGGCTACTCTGGGAAGAAGGTAGAGCTGGCAGAGGCTGCAAGTAAGATGAGACTGGACGTTTTAGCTGTTAGTGACATTCGGGTAAGGGGTGACAAAGAAGAGGAAGTGGGAGAATACAAGTTCTATCTGTCAGGAGTCAAAGCAGGAATAGCACAATGGGGTGTAGGGCTTTACATCAGGAAAGAAATGGGACCCAGCGTAGTTGCAGTAAGGTATGTAAACGAACGACTGATGTGGATAGATTTGACTGTGTCTAGCAAGAATATTAGGATTGTGTCAGTATATTAGCATTGTGAAGGGACAGATCAAGATAACATGGATAGTTTTTATGAGGCACTCAGAGATGTAGTTGTTAGAGTAAAGGACAAGGACAGTGTTCTGCTCATGGGTGATTTTAATGCCAGGATTGGAAATCGAAGAGAAGGGTATGAAAAGGTTATGGGTAAATTTGGAGAGGATACGGAGGCCAACAGGAACGGGAAACAACTCTTGGATTTCTGTGCCAGTATGGGCTTAGTAATCACAAACTCCTTTTTTAAACATAAGAACATTCACCAGTATACTTGGGAAGGCAGGGGAACAAGGTCTGTCATTGACTATATAATAACAGATCAGGAATTCAGGAAGGCTGTGAGGGACACATGTGTATTCAGGGGATTCTTTGATTACACTGATTATTATTTAATCTGCAGTGAAATAGGGATTGTGAGGCCGAAAGTGCAGGAGTCAGGTCCATATGTAGGAGGATAAGAGTGGAGAAACTTCAGGATAAGGAAATCAGGCACAAGTACATAACAGCGATCTCAGAAAGGTACCAGTTATTTGAATGTAGTCAATTACAGTCATTGGAAAAGGAATGGACAAGGTACAGGGACACAGTACTAGAAGTGGCTAAAGAATGTCTTGGAACAGTAGTGAAGTAGGATGAAGCAAACAGCTTGGTGGAATGAGACAGTCAAGGCAGCCTGTAAAAGGAAAAAGAAGGCCTACCATAAATGGCTACATACTAGAACGCAAGTAGACAGAGAAAGTTATGTTGAAGAAGGAAACAAAGCCAAACAGATAATTACAGCATCCAAGAAGAAATCTTGGGAAGACTTTGGAAACAGGTTCGAGACTATGGGTCAAGCTGCTGGAAAACCATTCTGGAGTGTAATTAGCAGTCTTAGAAAGGGAGGTAAAAAGAAAATGACAAGTATTTTGGACAGGTCAGGAAAACTGTTGGTGAATCCTGTGGATGCCTTGGGCAGATGGAGGGAATATTTTGAAGAGTTGCTCAATGTAGGTGAAAATGCGATAAGTAATGTTTCAGATTTCGAGGTAGAATGGGATAGGAATGATGATGGAAATAGAATCACATTGGAGGAAGTGGAGAAAATGGTCAATAGATTGCAGTGCAATAAAGTAGCTGGGGTGGATGAAATTAAGTCAGAACTCATCAAATACAGTGGAATGTCAGGTCTTAAATGGCTACACAGGATAATTGAAATGGCCTGGGAGTCGGGACAGGTTCCATCTGACTGGACAAAAGCAGTAATCACACCAATCTTTAAACATGGAAACAGAAAAGATTGTAACAACTACAGAGGTATCTCTTTAATCAGCGTTGTGGGTAAAATCTTCTCAGGTATTGTTGAAAGGCAAGTGCGAGTATTAGTTGAGGACCAATTGGATGAAAATCAGTGTGGGTTTAGGCCTCTTAGAGGTTGTCGGACCAGGTCTTTAGCTTACAGCAAATAATGGAGAAGTGTTATGAGTGGAACAGGGAATTGTACCTATGCTTTATAGATCTAGAGAAGGCATATTACCGGGTTCCTAAGAGGAAGTTATTGTCTGTTCTACGAGATTATGGAATAGGAGGTAAACTTTTGCAAGCAAGTAAAGGTCTTTACATGGATAGTCAGGCAGAAGTTAGAGTTGATGGTAAAGTGAGTTCATGGTTCAGAGTAGTTTCAGGGGTAAGACAAGGCTGCAACCTGTCTCCACTGTTGTTCATATTGTTTATGGATCATATGTTGAAAACAATAGACTAGGTGGGTGAGATTAAGATATGTGAACACAAAATAAGCAGTCTTGCATATGCAGATGAGTTAGTTGTGATGGCAGATTCGATCGAAAGTTTGCAAAGTAATATTTCAGAGCTAGATCAGAAATGTAAGGACTATGGTATGAAGATTAGCATCTCCAAAACGAAAGTAATGTCAGTGGGAAAGAAATATAAACAGATTGAGTGCCAAATCGGAGGAACAAAGTTAGAACAGGTGGACGGTTTCAAGTACTTAGGATGCATATTCTCATAGGATGGCAACATAGTGAAAGAACTGGAAGCGAGGTGTAGCAAAGATAATGCAGTGAGCGCTCAGCTACGATCTACTCTCTTCTGCAAGAAGGAAGTCAGTACCAAGACTAAGTTATCTGTGCACTGTTCAATCTTTCGACCAACTTTGTTGTATGGGAGCAAAAGCTGGGTGGATTCAGGTTACCTTATCAACAAGGTTGAGGTTACGGATATGAAAGTATCTAGTATGACTGCAGGTACTAGTAGATGGGAACAATGGCAGGAGGGTGTCCACAATGAGGAAATCAAAGAAAAACTGGGAATGAACTCTATAGATGTAGCAGTCAGGGCGAACAGGCTTAGATGATGGAGTCATGTTACACGCATGGGAGAAGCAAGGTTACCCAAGAGACTCATGGGCTCAGCAGTAGAGGGAAGGAGGAGTCGGGGCAGACCAAGGAGAAGGTACCTGGATTCGGTTAAGAATGATTTTGAAGTAATAGGTTTAACATCAGAAGAGGCACCAATGTTAGCACTGAATAGGGGATTATGGAGGAATTTTATAAGGGGGGCTATGCTCTAGACTGAACGCTGAAAGGCATAATCAGTCTTAAATGATGATGTTGATGATGATGATGGAAACTGTTCCCACTTATCTGATGACGAGAAGCCAGTTGTAAAGAGCCTAGGACGGCCGTCACCAGTTCCCAGTGTTGTGCAAAATATTAATCGTGGAAATCTACAGTTTAAGAGACCACATAAACTGAATATTAAAAAAAGAAATTAGCTACGGGTTTGTTAAGTTAAAAATGCATTATTCTGTTCCTCATACCTGTTGTTTGGCGGTGAACCCTTGTGGTCGAAAGTGGGAGCTACGAACATAAATCATTTAAGTACCAAAGTGAATAGTCCTGAGTCTTCAGCTTTTCCCACACAACATTAAGACTGACACTTTTCGGAATTGGTGATGACTGGGTGTTGTGTGCTGTCCTTAGGTTGGTTAGGTTTAAGTAGTTCTAAGTTCTAGGGGACTGATGACCATAGATGTTAAGTCCCATAGTGCTCAGAGCCATTTGAACCATTTGAGCCTTTTCGGAATTGTCAGCGTAGCTGAACACAGAATAGTGCATGAACAAAGCAAGCTACGGAATAGAATAAAGAAGTTAGGCATAATATCTATGTGTTAAATATTTTAATAAAGTGTAATTTGTAAGTAGCCTGTTCAGGTTTCTATGTTGGTAACGCCACGTAGCGCTCTGTATGAAAATCACTGACTGTGCTGTGTGCAGTCTGTGGCTGGTTTGCATCGTTGAAATTTTTGCTATTGTAGTGTTGGGCAGTTGGATATGAACAGCGCTTAGCGTTACGCAGTTGGAGGTGAGCCGCCAGCAGTGGTGGATGTGGGGAGAGAGATGGCAGAATTTTGACGTTTGTCCATATATATGATGACTTTTGAACACTATTAAGGCAAATACATTGTTTCTTCTACATCAAAATCTTTCATTTGCTAACTACGCCTATCAGTAGTTAGTGCCTTCAGTAGTTAGAATCTTTTATTCAGCTGGCAGTATTGGCGCAGGCTGTATTGCAGTAGTTTGAGTAACGAAGGTTTCTGTAAGGTAAGTGATTCATGAAAGGTATAGGTTATTGTTAGCCAGGGCCATTCTTTTGTAGGGATATTTGAAAGTCAGAATAAGTAAAGAGAGAAATGTCTGAGTACGTTCAGTTTTGCTCAGCTGTTTGAAAATCAAATAACGTAAGAGGTTTATCAGCACAGTCATCTATAATTTTCCAAAGCGGACGTTTCACTTTCAATTGGCCTTATGGGGCTATCGTGAAACTGAGTCGTCATCGAACCCTGAGTTTTAAGAGGACTGATTAATTTTAGCGCTGAACTGTATGCAGCACTAAAAGATCGTTTGGATAAGGAAACTTTTTTCAAAGGAACACCCAAAACAGTTCAAAATGAACTTTTCAAATTATGCTGGAGACATGCCAAGAAGAAATTTCTAAACAAATAAGGGGATCAGAATTTTTAGGTGTTATAGAAGACGAAACTTGTGATACATGAAATTTATTTCAGTTGGCTGTTGTATACTGTTACATATTAAGAGGTAAACCAACAGAATGGCTCTGGAGATTCCCATCTCCTTCCAGACATGGCGCACAGACGTCAGCTGTGAGTTAGCTAGAGGAATTAGGCAAACAAACAGTAAATGAGACTCCCCTAACATTAACTGCACAGACCTATGATGGAACATCCGTTATGGCTGGTTTCTCTGGTGGGGTACGTGCTATTGTGAAAAAATTCTGTCCTAATGCACAATGCACCCACTATGTGAAACTTACAATGAACAAGGCGCCATCTGTCACCTCCAATGTGAAAATACGTATTCTTGTGTTTGCGTGAAATATATACATTCTTCTCAAATAGCCCACAGCGGACTGCGACCCTTGATTAGGTGATGAGAAAGCGTTTGCCTCGATCTTGCGCCACTAGGCGGAGTTTTCAGTCCGTATCCGCAAACACAGTTCACGGCCAACAAAAATATTAACAAGTGTATGCTTCAGGTATTGGCAGATGACTCTGTAATAAGTGAAACTACACTGAAAGGCCAAAGAAACTGGTACACCTGCCTAATATCGTGTACGGCAGCACTACATGGTGTGGACTCGACTGGTGTCTGAAGTAGTGCTGGAAGGAACTGACACCATGAATCCTGCAGAGCTGTCCATAAATCCGTAAGAGTACGAGGGAGTGGAGATCTATTCTGAACAGCACGTTGCAAGGCATCCCAGATATGATCAATAATGTTCACGTCTGGGGAGTTTGGTAGTCATCAGAAGTGTTTAAATTCAGAAGAGTGTTTGTTTCTGGAGGCCACTCTGTAGCAATTCTGGACGTGTGGGATGTCCCATTGTCCTACTGGAATTGCCCAAGTCCGTCGGAATGCACAACGGACATGAATGGAAGCAGCTGATCAGACAGGATGCAGAGTCGTATCTACACGTATCAGCGATGCGCACCACTCCAAATGCACACACCCCACACCATTACAGAGCCTCCACCAGCTTGAACAGTCCGCTGCTGACAGTAAGGTCCATGGATTCAGAAAGTTGTCTCCATACCTGTACATGTCCATCTGCTTGATACACTTTGAAACGAGACTCGTCCAACCAGGCAATATGTTTCCAGTCATCAACAGTCCAATGTTGGTGTTGACGGACAAAGGTGAGGCCTACAGCTTCGTGTCGTCCAGTCATCAAGGGTACAAGAGTTGGCCTTTGGGTCCAAAAGCTCATATCAACGATGTGTCGTTCAATGGTTTGCATGCTGGCACTTGTTGGTGGCCCAGCATGGAAATCTGCAGCAGTTTGTGGTAGGGTTGCACATCTGTCTCGTTGAACGATTCTTTTCAGTCGTCGTTGGTCCCGTTCTTGCAGGATCTTTTTCGAGGCCGCAGCGAAGTCGGAGATTTGATGATTTAGCGGATTCCTTATATTCACGGTACACTCTTGAAATGGCCGTACGGGAAAATCCCCACTTCATCGCTACGTCGGAGATGCAGTGTCCCATCGCTCGTGCGTCGACTGTAACACCACATTCAAACTCACTTAAACTTTACAACCTGCCATTGCAGTGGCTGTAACCGATCTAACAATTGCGCCAAACATTAGTTGTCTTATATGGGCTTTGCCGACTGCAGCGCCGTATTCTGCCTGTTTACATATTCTGTGTTTCAATACGGATGCCTATAACAGTTTCTTTGGCGCTTCAGTGTACAATTTCCCAGGTTCTTGGTCATAAAAATATTCTTTCCAGTTGCAGCTTGAATTATTGTTGGAATTCTTCGGTAAAATTATACCATCAGTTTAAGTTCTCTTCGCTCAGCTACTGCAAGGAGACACTAATGCGTGTTCTACCGTTAAGGCTATTTCACCATTTGAAATATATCATCAAGATTGAAGAGAAAACTGACATCACCAGTAGTAATGGATCTACTGGTTGCTGAATGCAGAACAGGAAGTTGGACAAGGATAAGTGGAAAAGAGAAGCAAAGTAAGTGTGCCATATGATAATTTCTGAGACTAAAGATCGTTCTAGTTTCTCAGGTCATCTTGTAGCTTCATTATTGTTTTCTTCCAGAAAACTTTCTCCTGCCCTTTAAGTTTTCTTAAGGTATCTTAAACGATGTGTGATCAGAGCATACGTCACAAACTATCTTCTAATCTACCTAGCACCAGAATTTATATCATTGACAGGGGCTGTCAGTCTGGCGGAGTTTATAACTAACAACCTGGGTAATACGTTCGCTGAGCGCTCTAAACTGTTGAAGCAAGTAGTCACAATTCCCGCGACGTCGATGGAAGCAACTTTTTTCCATTTGAAAACATAAAATCATTCTTATCCTACTCTATGAGCCAGGAAAAATTGACAGCCTTGGCCATTGTTTCTACTAAAAGAAGTCTAGTGATGGAAATTTGTATCATTAAAAAAGAAGAGGGCAAATTTTCAGTACAAGTGAGGTAAGAGTAAGTGTACTTATTATGTACGGTTTGTCTTTTCTTTCCACTTTTTTACCTCAAGAATGCGTTTCAGTTTTCCTAGGAATTACCTAACAATAACAGTTTTTAGAGGCACTTGGTATATAGTAGCGTGTTCTTGCCCACATGTATTTTTCTGTCGTAGATATATGTTTAACTTTTTGCAGTAAGGCAAATTGAGTTTAAAAAATTGAATTTTGTGACCTTTATTATATGAATTCCAGGAGTGTTTAGTTCAAAACATATTTGTGAGAGCCAAGTGCCGACAGAAGAATTTTCTCCCTCGTAAGCGTCCCACAAAAAAATGCAGCATCGAAACTTCGCCATCTGTAAAGGCAAAACGATTCGTCTGTGCGTTAGGACTGGATGATAAATTTTTTTCTGGTGAACTTAAATCATCGACAACTTCAGATTCTTTCTTGTAACAAGACACATGTATTATAATCCTTGAAATGATTTTATTTTA
Organism: Schistocerca gregaria; assembly: GCF_023897955.1. Classification (NCBI taxonomy): domain Eukaryota; kingdom Metazoa; phylum Arthropoda; class Insecta; order Orthoptera; family Acrididae; genus Schistocerca; species Schistocerca gregaria. Next base: position 132,663,317 of record NC_064923.1, on the reverse strand, counting down.
ACGCCTTTTCAGTTCCTTTAAATAATTTAATCTTTTTTTTAAATATTGTAATACATTTATAATATCGTGGTATAATTCCTCACAGCACATAGAAGTTACATAAACTCTGAATTATTTACATGTTTTGTGGAGTACAGGATACCCATGACAGTGGTTTAATTAGGCCGGTTTACAAAGCGGCGTACGTTACGCAAAACACACTAGAGCACTGCTTCATTACGTAACAAATGTCAGGGTGCGCTCGGCGAAATAAGCTTAATTGTAGCTGCAGGAGTATATCAATCCCGAAGTGGACGTCAGTTCCGTGCTATGCCATATTTCACTCGATGTTGTTTACTCCACCTAACTTTATTTTTTTCCCGCACACGCTTATGGTGGAATTTGGAACAGAGCAACGTTTTAAATCCGTTCTCTGGTAATGACCGCTCATTGCTGAAAATGTGGCACCTGCATAGCCTCTCGTATTAACTTCAAACTCCGAATCACTTCATCAGCCCTTCCTCATTGCATTAGGAACAGCTAATCTGATTATCGCCGGCCGGCGTGGCCGAGCGGTTCTAGGCGCTTCAGTCTGGAACCGCGCGACAGCTACAGTTGCAGGTTCGTATCCTGCGTCGGGCATGGATGAGTATGATGTCATTAGGTTTAAGTAGTTCTAAGTTCTAGGGGACTGATTACCTCAGACGTTAAGTCCCATAGTGCTCAGAGCCATTAGATTATTATCTTTACAAATTAACTATTAACAAGTCTTTCGAAAGATTGAACAATACTTTCCTGCTAGAAAATAAGTAATATCGAAAGAAAAAGGGAGTATTTGGGCTTATTATCTCGTCACCAGTGTTTGCTCCAGACTGCATTCGCGAAACATATGTTTTGTTCGAGGAAACACGGACTTGGATAGTGCCCTTTCTGAAAAAAGCGTCTCAAGACGTACAGTAGAAAAATTTTTGTATGTAGCCAGCCACAGGTGCTAATATTACACACAGACCTACTTCTTCTACTGCACAAGGGACTCCATGACATTTACATCGTCTCTTATGTATCGCACAACATGACAAACTGTTGCTCACGAATTTAATTAGTTGTATCCGTGTAATACTTTTTGAGGCGATACCACGGTCTTCATCATTTGTGACCGTCGAATGACTGCCTTCCGCCAATCCAGCATTAAGTGATAGGCCCCTATCAGTAGTTAACGTGTGTATTCTGCTGTTGCTGTATTTTAAGGTGTACCGTCCGTCAAAAACGAATCGGTGAGAGGTTATTACCGTCGGAGAAGGAGCACAAGCAGGGATTGGGAAGGAAGAGAATGGAAACGGTCCGTGTCGTTTTCAAAGAAACCATTCCCGCTGTTGTCCTGACTGATTTTGGGAAACCACGGAAAACCTAAATGCGGATGGCTGAAGGGGAATATGAATCACCGTTCTCTCGAATCCTAGCACAGTTTCAATGCAACTACTGTCACGTGCGCACGCAGATACAATACTTATGATTAGAGCTACAACTGACATTTAAGTATTTACCATTTATAATAGGTATTCTGTAGTAGATAAGCAGGATCGATACGGGGCGAGATAACAATCTTAACTCAAAGTCACTGATGTTGTTGTTGTTGTAATAGTCAGTCCTGAGACTTGTTTGATGCATCTCTCCATGCTACTCTATCCTGTACAAGCTTCTTCATCTCCCAGCACTTACAGCAACCTATATCCTTCTGAATCTGCTTAGTGAATTCATCTCTGGGTCTCTACGATTTTTACCCTCCACGCTGCCCTCCAACACTATATTGGTGATCCCTTGATGCCTCAGAACATGTCCTACCAACCGATCCCTTCTTCTAGTCAAGCTGTACCACAAACTTCTCTTCTCCCCAATCCTATTCAATACCTCCTCATTAGTTATGTGATCTACCCATCTAATCTTCACCATTCTTCTGTAGCACCACATTTCGAAAGCTTCTATTCTCTTCTTGTTCAAACTATTTATCGTCCATGTTTCACTTCCATACATGGCTACACTCCATACAAATACTTTCAGAAACGACTTCCTGACACTTAAATCTATACTCGATGTTAACAAATTTCCCTTCTCCAGAAACGCTTTCCTTGCCAGTCTACATTTTATATCCTCTCTACTTCGACCATCATCAGTTATTTTGTTCCTCAAATAGCAAACCTCCTTTACTACTTTAAGTGTCTCATTTCCTAATCTAATTCCCTCAGCATCACCCGATTTAATTCGACTACATTCCATTATCCTCGTTTTGCTTTTGTTGATGTTCATCTTATATCCTCCTTTCAAGACACTGTTCATTCCGTTCAACTTCTCTTCCAAATCCTTTGCTGTCTCTGACAGAATTACAATGTCATCGGCGAACCTCAAAGTTTTTATTTCTTCTCCATGGGTTTTAATACCTACTCCGAACTTTTCTTTTATTTCCTTTACTGCTTGCTCAATATACAGATTGAATAACATCGGGGAGAGGCTACAACCCTGTCTCACTCCCTTCCCAACCACTGCTTTCCTTTCTGCCCCTCGACTCTTATAACTGCCATCTGGTTTCTGTACAAATTGCAAATAGCCTTTCGCTCCCTGTATTTTAGCCCTGCTACCTTCAGAATTGGAAAGAGGGTATTCCAGTCAACATTGTCAAAAGCTTGCTCTAAGACTACAAATGCTAGAAACGTAGGTTTTCCTTTCCTTAATCTTTCTTCTAAGATACGTCGTCAGGTCAGTATTGCCTCACCTGTTCCAATATTTCTGCGGAATCCAAACTGATCTTACCGTAATTTGTGAGGTAAGACAATTTCAAATTACAATTGTATGTATGTGTGTATGTGTGTGTGTGTGTGTGTGTGTGTGTGTGGTGTGCGCGCGCGACATATTGCAGTGTATGTTTTAAAATGAGTGCTTTGTCCAGTTGACTGAAATACTGTAATTTGACGATGTTACAGCGTATTCTGCAAAACGTTGGTAAAAAATTGATAATTTGACTAAGCAAGTAAGTGACTCTGACGCAGTTTAGTTACTGAAACGTAATGACGTCATGACATATTCTGCAAAATGGTGGTGGAAATTTTTGAAAAAATTGATCCTTTTAAGGTGCAGTACTCCACCATATCCAGTATGAAGCATGACATTGTTTCTAAATTTAGCTCTTGTGAGTTATTAGACTTTTTGGGTTTCAAATTCTGCAAACATGACGGAAAATGTTAATCTATCCACTCCTCTAGGTGAATTGTGTGTGTGTGTGTGGCTCGGTGTTCTCCTACTAAACAATGCTAGCCAACATTACCATAATTAATACTCCATAATGGCTTCTTTGAAGTTTAGTATCTTAATTAACATAATTAACAGCAAAGTATTGGGCATTTTCTCTAATTTGTATAATTTTAGTCGAGTTTTCCACAAATACGTGGTCTAAGAACTTGACTAGCGCAAGAAATAAACCATTGTTATGAGGAAATATGTCCTCTGCCCTCCTGTGCTCTCTCCTTATTTTGCAGTCCGCAGCTCGTGCTCTCGCAGTTGCGTTCTCGCTTCTCGAGCACGGGGTCTCGCGTTCGATCCCGGCGGACTCAGGGATTTTCACCTGCTTCGAGATGACTGGGTGTTTGTGTTGTCCTCATAATTTCATCATCATTCATGCACGTGGCGAGATTGGACTGAACGAAGGTTAGGAATTTGTACTGACGTGGTAATCACACAGTTGAGCGCCCCACAATCCAAACATCATCATCATTCATGTTTTGCATTGCCTCCTGTAATCTCTGGGCACCTCCTTGGTTAGCCTGGAGGAAACACCTTGCAGTTTTCCTCAAATATGGACTGGAGTGTCACAATGCACTTCATACCGAGTCTTCCAAGAACATACTATATTTGTCTGGCTGCACCAAGAGCAGTGGTGCTATGCTGCTGAGCTGTGCAATACAGTAACTGTACGTAAACAGCACCTCCGGCTCGACGTAACTTTGTGGTCACGTCACAGCGTGTTAAAAACGAGAGTATGAGCAAGTATCAAAGTGCAACAAATAATCTGTTGTTACGACTAACAAGTCCCTGTATTAATGTTAATGTGTGCTGTGCCGTCATAGTCTTCAGAGGATACGAGATTTCGTGCTATTTCATTGGTAAGGATGTAAAAAAAGGAAACAAAAACTGTAGCGCTGTGTTTGACGTCATAGCAAAGATGTTGCTGTGTCATGCGTGGCTCCAAGGAATATCGACGGCTCTAATATAATATACACAATAATGTCAACATATACGGAATCTTTTTGGAATAGTATTTTGTTTAATTGGTTGAATATGCCATTACGTGAACTGAATGTCAAATATAAAGGCGCATGCTGTTCTCTTGTCTGATACATAGGCTGCATGTAATGAAGTCCGATTGTAGCTTAGTAGACGTTGGCGTCGAATCAAAATTTAAGAAGATTTCATCTAGTCAGGAGTTGGCAGAATACTACAATACAATAAGATGTATAGTTCACTGACAACACTCATATCGACCGAAGTTTGTTAAAAAATGGCGTTAGCCACACACGGTCGATGCTATTTACAAGGTGAACTGATTTTCTCTAAAGACATGCGTGTGAAAAGAAATGAGACTGACCACTTCCCACAGTGCAATAAAGGAAAAAAGAAAAAAAAGTTACGTCAGTATACCGTGTTAAGCAAATAGCGCAGCTCGGCCTTTTAACAGATACAACTACTTCCCGGTCTTAATAAATTCTTCTACACATTAGTTAATAACAGATTCCTCTTGCTACGTACCAAATCTACATTCCGCGTGCATTATCAGTGTGTGATGTTACTGTGAGAGTGTCCATAGTTAAATTATTATTGACAATGAAAAATTCACACTGTAAAGAACAATCACCCTCACCAACTGCATAAAAACTACGTTTCCAAGTACCATTAATACATTAATTGTGTGTGAAGTCACTGTAAGACAAGTAAACAACGAAAAAATCGAGTACTAGTAAGTACACTCGCAACAAAGTACTAGATGTACGTTGTAACCAATTACCGTCATCGATATTAAAAAGTGACTTCATATTATGTTAAAACAATAACGGCACTAAAACACTAGCCTTTTTTTTTAGTCATGTCTTCTGACTCGTTTGATGCGGTCCACCACGAATTCCTCTCCTTTGCGAACCTTTCCATCTCACAACAGCACTTGTAATCTACGTCCTCAGTTATCTGCTGGATGTATCCCAATCTACGTCTTCCACTACAGTTTTTACCCTCTGCAGTTCCCTGATGTCTTAACAGATGTCCTCCCTTCCTGTCCAGTCTTCATTTCAGTGTTTTCCATATTTTCCGTTCCCCACCGATTCTTCGGAGAACCTCTTCATCGCTTACTTTATCAGTACACCTAATTTTCAGCATTCTTCTGTAACATCACATCTCAAATGCTCCGATTCTCTTTTTTTCCGGGTTTTCCAAAGTGTATGCTTTTTATGTCCTCCTTGCTCCCTCCGTCGTAGTTTATTTCGCTGTCTGTAGAACGGAATTCGTTAACTTCGTCTACTTCGTGATCACCAATTCAGATTTTACGTTTCTAGTTATTGTCTTTTATGGTGCTTCCCATTGCTTTCTTGTACGCCCCCGGTAGCTGAAAGGTCAGCGTGACGGATTGTCAATCCTATGCACCCGGGTTCGATTCCCGGCTGGGTCGGGGAAGTTTCTCTGCCCAGGGACTGGGTGTTGAGCTGTCCTCGTCATGATCATATCATCCTCCTCAATTCCACATCAAGTCAAATTAAACGACCGGCACCTGGCGAACGGTCTGCCTGACGGGGGGCCCTAGCCGTACGATTAAATAAAATATTGCTTTCATCTTTCTTCGATTTACTCTCCAACCACATTGTGTACTCTTTAGACTGTTCATTCCTTTCAGTAGATTCTTCTTCACTTTTACTGAGAATAGCATTCTCATCAGCGAATATTATCACTGATATATTTTCAGCTGGAATTTTAATTCCATTCGTGAATCCTTCTTCGGTATATAGATCGAAGAGTAGAGGCGAAAGATTGCACCCCTGCCTTCCCCCTTTTAATCCGAGCACTTCGGTCTTGATCTTTCAGTCTTACTGTTCTCTCTTGGTTCTTATACATATTGTATATCATCCGTCTTCCTGATACCTTACCCCTATTTTGCTCAGAATTTCGAACATCTTGCACCATTTTACACTGTCGGACGCTTTTCCCAGGTCAAGAAATTCTATGAACGTGTCTCGATCCTTCTCCGTCCTTTCTTCCATCACATTGTAACTGTTTCTCTGGTGCCCTTACCTTTCCTGAAGCCAAAGTGATCGTAATTTAACATATCCTCAATTTTCTTTTCAACTCTTCTCGGCATTATTCTTGTCAACAACTTTGGTGCGTGAACTGTCATTTCATTCAGTGAGTATAAATCGTGGCCATAGGCGACCGCCTGTAAAATGCACTGATCAGAAACTTTTTTTCATATTTGCTGACATCCACTATCAAAATACTGACGGAAGTTTCTCAAGCTAGCCAGTCTAATGGGGGCAAGATTTTAGGACTTACCACTACTTACCTACTCACTGACACAGGTGCACTAACTGGCATTTCGTGGAGAGATTGTCAACCTAAGGACTTCCGCTGCGATCCTTTTTTGTACTTATTGCTTGCTGTCGAAATGTTCAAGCTTTAAGTTGGGAAGAAGTAATCAAAAATTTTTGTTCCTCAGTCTCATTGGTCATTAGCACTATATCGTTCGCGAATTTCAAATTGTCTAGCCTTTTGTCCCGTTGCTTCTGATTTTCCTTTCTTTCCAGTTCACTTTCGACAGCGGCCCTTTTCCGGGACAGATGAGAGCAGCTTAAGTGTGGTGGACGTAGATATGGAGAGCAAGAGTAGCGAGGCTAATGTGACGGTTGTCTGAGAGCAGGACTCGGACAGTCAGCACAAGTACCCGAGCTCCTGGCACCAGTAGTGTACTTGCAGCAGCCCCGTCACCCTAGGGGAGAATCATGAAAACTATCCACTATAAATCTGCCGGCCCCTCAGGGCTCCAGCACCCCCAAAATTCCACATATTCCTTGAGAAACTAAGAATATATGTACTCCAGCACGTATTTCTCGTCCGCCTACATTCCACAACTCGCATCCTATAGCAACTCTCTCATCTCCCACAGGTTCTTTTCCTTTTGAAGCACCATCTGACAAGCACCCAATATCCTATCCGTTAATCAGCAGTCCAGATATCCTGCTGTAACAGTACATCCATATCGCTCCTTTCTTGTACCTCCACACGTTATCCACAGTCTGTTGCTAGAACGTCAACCAAATTGTAGTACCCAACGATGAAATCCGTCCAGACATATACCCTTTCTTCCAGCCCAAGTGAACGAAGTTCTACCTCACCCTGTCCCCCTATTTTCCTTCCACCTCTGTCTTCCCTCTTAGTGACTGTTCCTGCGGTTTCCCCTATGTCCTTTATTGTAATAATTATTCTGTCTGCATCATGAACATGATCGTTTTCAGAAGCCACCAGCATCATCATTATATCGTATCATCATCATTATGAGATGTTCTGTCTACTGTCAGGTTCCTGACACCGATGCTGTCTCTACCTAACACTGATCCAAGCCAGCTGCTTCGTAGTCTGGTATCTTCCTCTTTGCACTTGATCCAGCATTTTTATTTTTCTCCTTCCTGTTTCCTTCTGTCCTTCCTTGCGTTATGTACCAGATCATCATAACTGACTATAACTTGTGGAAAGTCATCTGAAAAAGTTTTAAAAATTCATACAAATTTGTTCACGAATGTACGTTATTAAAAATAATATTTATTTTCGCGTATTGGGTATACACTAAAACTTTGTCAAAAATTTAAAACTTTTGGCTGAAGAGCGGTTTTTTCCTCATGTTAGAAATCGAAACAATAACATAGGGAAAAAATACCTCTGGACCTGTTGCGATTCAACCTCATCACTCGCTTTCGGCAGCAACTAGAGACAATGAACATGTCGAACAAATGATCGAATTTACTGCGTATATTCACAAACAAGTACACTTTTACATACACAGGGATATCAAATATTTTGTCGGGTACATATCCTGCCAGATTCAAAGAGAGATACACAACTGCCCATTAAAATTGCTACACCAAGAGGAAATGCAGATGATAAACGGGTATTCATTGGACGAATATATTATACTAGAACTGACATGTGATTACATTTTCACGCAATTTGGGTGCATTGATCCTGAAAAATCAGTACCCAGAACAACCACCTCTGGCCGTAATAACGGCCTCGATACTCCTGGGCATTGAGTCAAACAGAGCTTGGATGGCGTGTACTAGTACAGCTGCCCATGCAGCTTCAACACGATATCACAGTTCATCAAGAGTAGTGACTGGCGTATTGTGACGAGCCAGTTGCTCGGTCGCCATTGACCAGATGTTTTCAATTGGTTAGAGATCTGGAGAATGTGCTGGCCAGGGCAGCAGTCGAACATTTTCTGAATCCAGAAAGGCCCGTACAGGACCTGCAACATGCGGCTGAAATGTGGGGTTTCGCAGGGATCGAATGAAGGGTAGAGCCACGGTTCGTAACACATCTGAAATGTAACGTCCACTGTTCAAAGTGCCGTCAATGCGAACAAGAGGTGACCGAGACGTGTAACCAATGGCACCCCATACCATCACGCCGGGTGATACGCCAGTATGGCGATGAAGAATACACGCTTCCACTGTGCGTTCACTGCGTTGTCGCCAAACACTGATGCGACCGTCATTATGCTGAAAACAGAACCTGGATTCATCCGAAAAAAATGACCTTTTGCCATTCATGCAACTAGACTCGTCGTTGAGTACACCATCGGAGACGCTCCTGTCTGTGATGCAGCGTCAAGGGTAACCGCAGCCATGGTCTCCGAGATGATAGTCCTTGCTTCTGTAAACGTCGTCGAACTGTTCGTGCAGATGGTTGTTGTCTTGGAAACGTCCTCATCTGTTGACTCAGGCATCGAGACGAGGCTGCACGATCCGTTACAGCCATGCGGATAAGATGCCTATTATCTCGATAAACCGCAATCGCGATAGGCTACATTCGGACCTTTATGCAAGTCGGAAACATGATGGTACGCATTTCTCCTCCTTATAGGAAGCATCACAACAACGTTTCACCAGGCAACGCCGATCAGCTGCTGTTTGTGTATGAGAAATCGGTTGGAAACGTTCCTCATGTCAACACATTGTAGGTGTCGCCACCAGCGCGAACCTTGTGTGAATGCTCTGAAAAGCTAATCATTTGCATATCACAGCATCTTCTTCCTGTCGGTTAAATTTCGCGTCTGTAGCGCGTCATTTTCGTGGTGTAGCAACTTTAGTGGCCAAAAGTGTAGTTCCCATCCCTCGACTCTGACCAAGGTCTTCAGGAAATGCCCCTAGATTTTAAAGCAAATGCTGTAACCGAAAATCACCTCCCAAATATCCCCAATTAACACTCAACTTTGCCCCTCTACCAGTTCGCCTGGTTTTTACCTGAAAATCTCCTGACTCTACATTGGGTCAGTGACTCGATCACCCCAATCTACTTTTAGAAACATGGTTTGAAAAAGGTAAAGCTATGATTGACTCAAAGGGTGGTTGGAAAACTACAGTACTTTACAAGTCATGGCTGTGTTGGAATTGGTATACCTTTGCCTACCTGTGTCACTTGGACTGTCTTACCTATAGGGGGAACATACATTCAACGTAGACTCTGAACTACGACGCATCAAAGCATTTTCCACATTAACAAACACTACCAGGGGAAGAAGGAGTTATATGTGACACATAGACATCCTGACTGAGTGTGGATCGAACCGCCGAGTAACCTGTGAGCCATCAGGTCCGCGATAGAAAATGAAAATTTTGTAAATTTGTGGTAAGGTCCTATGGAACCAAACTGCTGAGGTCATCGGTCCCTAAGCTTACGCACTACTTAATCTAACTTAAACTAACTTACGCTAAGGACGACACACACGCCCATGCCCGAGGGAGGCCTCGAACCACCGACGGGGAGAGCGGCGCGGACCGTGGCAAGGCGCCCTACACCGCACGGCTACCCCGCGCGCCGGTAGAGAATGAGAATTATAAAAATGGATCTAGAGAAAGCTTTTGACTGAGTGGACTGGAATACTCTGTTTGGAGAGCTGAGTATTATTGGAATAAACTTGAGATATCGGCCACTGATTCTCAATCAATGGAAAAATTAGCTCAACAGAGTCCCGGGTTGAATGACATGTGTTTCAATGTTATACTAACAACATGATCTTAGACCGCTATGATTATTACTGACTTGGACTAGATCTGGCGTCACAATCTGGCTGATGTTGTAAGCAGTGCGCTGCCACTACCTGAATCGTCTGTTTACATGAACTGCTTGTGCTGGTCTTGTTAACAAAAAATCCTTTACTCATTACTAACTACCTTTCCTTCTTAGGGGAAACAGTTAATAACAGGAATCATGTTGTTAGGTACCTCTTCTGTGAGGAAAAAGCGCAGATCATGTATTATTCACTTAAATTAAGCACATTTCATCCTTTTTTCCCTTATTGGGGACGATATGAGAATTCTGACCAACACTGTGTGTATCTCCTATTTGCCACTCGAGTCAGACTATTTCAGTACAATGGAAACATGTTCTGTTGTGTCTTCCATGGGCGGTTTCTCCTCTTCCTGTCGTCAGTTCACATCGTTAAGCCCCTTTACACGGAAGCAAACACTTGCGAACGCAAGCGAATGCGTATTCCACGCGCCGTAATTGACTTGTACCTGAGAGTAACCAGTTACACTAGAGCGAACGAAATCGAAAGCATTTTTAACCTATATTCAGTACAGGAGAAGAGAAACATACAACCCTTTTCTTCCGTATGGCGAGCACGCTGTGGATCGCGAAAGCAAGACAGTACACACAGAAAAATGTGGATGTCTGAATTTTTGTGCGGACGTGAAAGTAGTGGTGGTTTGTCTCTGATTAGTGATTTGCAGCTGCAATCATCGCTTGCTTGGTTACAAAACTACAACCGAGCGAGGTGGCGCAGTGGTTCGCACACTGGAATCGTATTCGGGCGGACGACGGTTCAATCCCGTCTCCAGCCATCCTGATTTAGGTTTTCCGTGATTTCCCTAAATCGTTTCAGGCCAATGCCGGGATGGTTCCTTTGAAAGGTGCCGATTTCCTTCCCAATCCTTCCCTAACCCGAGTTTGCGCTCCGTCTCTAGTGACCCCGTTGTCGACGGGACGTTAAACACTAACCACCACCACCACCACCACAAAACTACACCCGCATGTCGATGGACTATTTTCGCCTTGTTCTAGCCGAAGATTTCAAGGAAAGACATATTTTATCAACAATCCTTATCAACAGAAGAGAGACTAACACTAACGCTGCGATTCTTCTGAACAGGCTGCAGATGAGCTAGTCTCAGTTATCTGTTTAGTATATCAACTTCATTAGTTGCTCAAATAATTACTGAAATATTTAGTGTCATATGCGAAACGCTTTTGGATTTACAAAGGTAAACGCCTGGGGGATACAGTCATTAAAATCAGTAATGTAATGTAAAAATATACGAAACACCAACCACATCTTTATCGAAAGGAAATGCAATTTTCACTTATTTTCTTCCTGTATTTAAATTTCTTAAAATAGTAGCTAAATTGTGACGTTAAGAAGATACACTGAATATAAGCCATGAGAATGATCATGTCTTTCGTGTATTTTTGTTTCACATTTATTTAAGTTGTCTCTTTATATTCAAATGGTTCAAATGGCTCTGCGCACTATGGGACTTAACGTCGGAGGTCACCATTCCCCTAGAACTTAGAACTACTCAAACCTAACTAACCTAAGGACATCACACACATCCATGCGCGAGGCATGATTCGAACCTGCGACCGTAGCGGTCGCGCGGTTCCAGACTGTAGCGCCTAGAACTGCTCGGTCACACGGGCCGGCTCTCTTTATGTTGATGACATTTATTTCTCTTATAGCAATTCCATGAAAAAAATAAAGAAGTAATCGCTAAAAACAGGACATAGATGATACCAGAAAGTTTGTGCACCAATTATCTGTTACTTATGTAGTACCTGTAGATGTGGAGGGGAAAGAAGAGAATGTCGTATCACAGCGGTTTGGAGGCAGACAACTAGGAATTACAGAGGGTGAACATTATAAACCCGACAAACTTCAGGGATCGATTCCTGACTAGGAATGGAGGAAGAAAAGTACTATGAACATGTGCCCAGAAATGGACCGTTGCCACTGTTGATGCCGCTGACGTAAGACGACAGTTCCGCTGACCACGTGCCGTGTATTCCTTGTGTGTTGCAGGCTGTGTGATTTACGAAGCGAACTGTAAGCAGCAGTTGGGAACAAGCCGAGATGGTGTTTGTGTAGGTCCAAGCAGATGGAAACAGTCGAGAGCGGCTATAACAAAGCAAGTACCTTCATAGACACCAGCCACATCACATAACATTTAAAGCCCTTTCTCTGCGTTTGTGTGATCATGTGTCTTTTCAGAAAGACGAACGTGCAGGGAGACGGCGGACTGTGCGCAGAGAAGTTCCAGGAAGGTGGTCTGCCAACATGTCAGGCAAAGTAAGATTTTGTATATCATGTCGAATGGAGCAAAAGGTTTACTGTCACCAGTCACTGTTTAATCATAACCACAACGCTTTTCGAACGATTAAACCACCATCCTGTGGATTTAAATGTGTTAGTAAGACATATATATATGTGTTAGTTTCTGGTGTAACTTGTGGCACTGCACCGTGGAGAAACAAAAGCGCAATTTCTAAATATGGTTTCGAGGAGTTTTTCGACTAAAAAGTTAACATATATCTAAAGATGAAAATAAACAAGTCACAAGCTCCTTTCTCTGTCGTAACACATCGCATGTAGACTCTCATATTTTGTAAACAAAGATGGTGTCTGGAAACTACACGCAAAAATAAAAAAAATTGCATCACTTCGGTTCCGAAAGTTCCACAATCTGTACAACAAATTGGAATAGAGATAAAGATCATTTCAGCCCTTTTTATTGCTCATGAAAACCAGACATTGCATGTTGAACCACCATACAGCGAGACCTTCAGAGGTAGTGGTCCGGATTGCTGTACACTCCGGTATCTCTAATACCCAGTAGCACGTCCTCTTGCATTGATGCAAGCCTGTGTTCGTCGTGGCGTACTATCCACAAGTTCATCAAGGCACTGTTGGTCAAGATTGTCGCACTCCTCAACGGCGATTCGGCGTGGATCCCTCAAAGTGGTTGGTGGGTCACGTCGTCCATAAATAGCCCTTTTCAATCTATCCCAGGCATGTTCAATAGGGTTCATGTTTGGAGAACATGCTGGCCACTCTAGTCGAGCGATGTCGTTATCCTGAAGGAAGTCATTCGCAAGATGTGCACCATGGGAGCGCGAATTGTCGTCCATGAAAACGAATACCTCACCAATATGCTGCCGATATTGTTGGATTATCGGTCGGAGGATGGCATTCACGTATCGCTATCCCGTTACGGCGCCGTCCATGAGCGCCAGTGGAATACGTCGGCCCCGCATAATGCCATCCCAAAACAGCAGGGAACCTCCACCTTGCTGCACTCGCTGGACAGTGTGTATAAGGCTTTCAGCCTGACCGGGTTGCCTCCACTCACTCCGACGATTGTCTGGTTGAAGGCATAGGCGACACTCATTGGTGAAGAGAACGTGATGCCTGTCCTGAGTGGTCCATTCGGCGTGCTGTTGGGCCTACCTGTACCGCACTGTATGGTGTTGTGGTTGCAAAGATGGACCTCGCCATCGACGTCGGGAGTGAAGCTGCACATCATACATTCTGTTGCGCACAGTTTGAGTCGTAACACGATGTCCCGTGGCTGCACGAAAAGTGCAACATGGTGGCGTTGCTGTCAGGGTTCCTCCGAGCCACAATCCGTAGGTAGCGGTCATCCACTGCAGTAGTAGCCCTTGGGTGGCATCAGCGAGGTATTTCATCGACAGTTCCTGTCTCTCTGTCCGAACAACATCGTTTTGGTTCACTCCGATACGCCTGGACACTTCCCTTGTTGAGAGCCCGTCCTGGCACAAAGTAACAATGCGGACGCGATCGAACGGCGGTATTGACCGTCTAGGCATGGTTGAACTACAGACAACACGAGCCGTGTACCTCCTTTCTTGTGGAATAACTGGAACTCCGCTTTATAGGCGGTGCTCATGCATGGTTGTTTACATCTCTGGGCGGGTTTAGTGACATCCCTGAACAATCAATCCACAGTCAACGTCTATCTTCCAGAGTTCCGGAAACAGGGGTGATGCAAAACTTTTTTGATGTGTGTGTACCATAACAAGATTAATTGAAATAAGTTCTCAAGAACTGTGAAGTTCGTTGTTTGAATTACTGAATATTTCAAGGGGTGTACAAATCCTTCTCTGTCACATTTGTATAGTTTGAATTTCATACTCGTTTATATAATTAGGTGACATGTTGCAAACATGAAGACCAATAATTATATTGACAAGAGTGGGATTCAGGTATAGGGATGAAACTATCTAGGCAGAGAGAGAGAGAGAGAGAGACAGAGAGAGACAGAGAGAGAGAGAGAGAGAGAGAGAGAGAGAGAGAAAGGCAGAGATAAAGACGTAGGGAGAGAGAAAGATTCAGATACAGGGGGAAAGGAGTGATTGGAAAAGAGAAACTTTTCTGGAGCAGGGGATTCTTAAGATTGTATCTGTTGTATCTGTTACTTGTAGTGACTAAGTGGAGTTTGGAATAACAAATTGGTTAATGTTTTAAAAACATTCAGGAACATGTACAATTTATGCTGTTAGCCGCTGTACATACAGTTTCAAGCTGTGTAGTGTGGAATCTATTGACACACGGGAATAAAGGTTTGGTTTTTTACATAGACAAGTATGGCTCTATCAGGAACTTTCATGTTTTTGACATTGTGCAAATTCTGTTGTGTTTTTTAAGTTTTTGTATTGTTATTGAATGTGTATGTTTCTTTGAGTATTTTGTAGAGCTTCAATTTGCGGGTGTCCTTGCCAGATGGAAACCTCTCGGAGCTAGTACCGGCCTCTACTTCGTCACGAAGCTTGGTTCTTGCAACTGTCAAGCCTTCACTTTGCTTTGTCGAGTAATGCATTAAGCTGGCTGACTTTGTATGCACACACTGCCTGACGTTTGGTTTCTATGTTAAAGTCACGTAACCGCCACCTGTCTACCCTCCTCCCCAACACCTCTCACCAGGTGCCAACTTCCTCCGCCCCCCCTTCCAACCCCCTCTCCAGAGCCATCCACTAAAAGTAAACAGCGCGCAGACTTCCATTAGCATGCGAGTGCCCTGTCGTCTCAGATGTCATCGTTACTCTTGTCGCAAGAGGATATCATGTGTGCGAGACACATTTTCTACCTTTCTTTTCATTCTTTTGCGTGGCTCACCTTGCGTTCACAGCTACCCCTCTCTAAGAAAGTGATCCTTTAGGTCACCAGCTTATGGACAGCTTTTCGATCTGGGAGCTTTTTTGTTTTTGAATCGAAAAACGGAATGTGTATTTTAATAGCATCTGAAAATTCATTCACAGAGTTCTGATAGATTTCAGTCGAGACAAGTCCCCTGGGGTAGGTGACATTCTCGCAGAATCAGTGATATTCTTGGGATAGTTGGCCACAACAAAACTGTTCTGCCTTGTACGCAAGATGTACAAGATGGGCGAATTTCTGTCAGACCTGAAATGAATGCACTACTTCCTGTTTCAAATCAGGCAGGTCGTGATAGGTAAGAGAATTACCGAACTATCAATTTAACAAGTCAAGGTAGCAAAACAGTGACAGAAATTATTTACAGAAGAGTGGAAAAATTGATACAAGCCGACCTCAGGGAAGATCAGTTCGGGTTTTGGAGAAATGTAGGAACATGCAAGGCCATACTGACAGTATGACTTATCTTAGAGCTAGACTGAACAAAGGCAAGCACACGTTTACAGCTTTTGTAGACTTGTAGAACGTTTTTGACAATGTTAGTTAGAATATGTTCTTTGAAATTCTGAAGATATTGGGGGTAAAACACAGGGAGCGAAAATTTATAAACAACTTGTACAGAAACTAGATTCCAGTTATAGAAGTCGAAGAGCGTGAGAGGGAAACAGTAGTTCAGTGTGAGGCAGGGATTTAACATGTCCCCAATGTTATACACTATGTAGAGTAAGAAAGCAGTCAAGTAACACAAGGAGAAATTCGGAAAGTAGACTAAAATTCAGAGAGAATAAAGAAAGATGTTGTGGTTTGCCAATGACATTGTAATTCTGTGAGAGACGACAAAGAACTTGGAACAGCAATTGAACGGGATGTTTAATATTCTGAAAAGGAGGCTATACGACAAGTATCAACAAAAGTAAAACTAGTGTAATGGAATATAATCGAATCAAATCGGGAAATGCTGAGCGAATCAGATTACGAAGTAAGACACTACAAGTAGTAAATGAATTTTGCTGTGTGGGCATCAAAATAGCTGACGATGATCGAAGTGGAGAGGATGGGGAATGCAGGCTGGCAATAGCAAGAAAAGCGTTTCTGAAAAACAGAACTTTGTTAACATCGAATATTAATTTGAGTAAAAGAGCATATTTCATAAAGATACTGTGCCCTTGTATGAGACTGGCATGTGCGCGACGAGCAATTCAGTTAAAAACAGACCAGCGGCTTTTGAAATGTGGTGTTGCGGTAAGCCGTATATCTCTTCAGGTAGCACTGAAATGAACATTAGCAAAATTGAAGTGAGTTCGACAAATTAATATTGTGTTGAACGGCGTATACGACTGCGAGAATCGGACGTTCCGTGTGCTACGAACACATCTCCGTGTCTTACCGAACCAAAGATTTTGTTTCAGAGACTCTTTGTCAAGGAAATGGAGAGATCTGAGGTGTGAAAGGAGGAGAGATATTGTATTGTTCTGAGACTCCATTACGATATATAGTAAATGTTCAAATAGTTTTTCGCACAAAATAAAATCCAATAACTAACATCAGGTATTCAAGGTGTGTATATCTCCATACCGAAATTAGTTAATTAGCACGATACGGATATTACGAGACGAAGATAACTCGGAGGTGAAGTTTCGAACGATAGTGCGAACCTGCATTTTCCACGGCCAGAATACGTCGATAGATTATATCCGAATTAAAAACATTTAACTTGCAAAATTGTTGGACCTATGATCCAGTCTTATCAAACAACATAGCACACAGTTGTGCTGAACGATCTGCGTAGCGAGTAAAGGTTTGAGAGATTTCAGGTGGAGCAGATAACAACGAGGAATTTCCGCGAGACCGTCCATGCGGAATACATCTCTTGCTCTCCGGTGGTATTTAAAAAGAAATATTTATGTTTTCCATGTTTTAAGGGGAGTAAAGATAAAAGAAAATAACGCACTAAGCTAAACCAACTAATATCGATAACTAAACCAATAATTCAAATTAAAGGAGACATAAAGAATATTTATTTATAATAATGTTTTTAATTAACTAACCAATAATGATATACTAAAACATGATAAAAACATAACCACCACACACACACACACACACACACACACACACATACACAACGATGTTCTCAAGTTTCATACACAGCTCTAACCAAACACTATTAGATGCTTCCGCACGAGACGCGATTCAGCGTCACATATACAATTATCATAATCACAGAGATCGGCTCATGTTTGAAAAGTTTCGGACTTTTCTTTTCGAAGGTTGTAGAAAATAGTTGCTACTATACGCGCCAGGACGCGTCAGAATGTTAGTAATGTACCGTAATATGCAATCTTTGTCCGTACAGTACGAATAATTCAGCCTCCTTTTCCTCCAAATCAGCGTCCACGCAACTGTACTGTCTGAAACGTGGCTAAAACCAGTCGTACCCTCCGAATCCTTTTGTCTCCCGGGAAATGCAGGGATTGGACAAAAATATGTAAACACAACAACAAATCCATGCCTAAATATAGATACTAGTCAGAAGCGCTGGATGCACTGTTGTATTTAACTACGAACGACAGCTGTGCATTGTCTTCGGTACGTTGCAAGAATCAGTCGTGGTTAGAACAGGGTTCAGTGGTTCCCAGCCTTTCTTAGACCATTACCCACTGAGTGCAATCAGACATTACCTAGTACCCACACCCTCCCCATTCCCCTACTATCTGTTGCCCCCTCCCTGCTACACGTTATCACCAAGTTTAGCACCTAATTAAGCTGTAGAATGAAAGGCTTTTCTTGGATGGAACACTTTTATTTTTAAATTAATGAAAGATGAATGATATTTAGTTTGAGTGTGTGTGTGTGTGTGGAAGGGGGGGGAGGGGCTAGAATGAATGACGAAATAATTCGTGGTGCATTTCAACTGCTACCCACAACTCCTTTTCAGAAGAGAAAGCTTACTATCCAAGGTGAGAGTAGACACTTGTTACAAAACGTGCTTCCCCTGTGCATTACTCCTCTCCACTTTGGTACTTGCTTGACCTGCACACCGCAGCCCCATTTAAACTCAAAAGAGTTGAGATGTGTGCACTATATTTATTGTTCATAAATCACTTCATTACTGCACTCCTTTTTTCTGAACTGGCAGAAATTGGGCGACATCAGGATGTTAATGCTTTTTGTCTAACCACTCTAACAATAATAATAATAATAAAACTGTGTACAGCACTATCGTAGCACTTATGTAGTTACTGTCGTATCATGCTGACAATTAATTCATTTATCAGTTTCCAAGCAAGTATTGAAGCTGTTTATGGACTACTGCAGATACCACCTACAACTTAGAGAAGATATTTTCTTGATATATTTAGCATTTGTTACTTACATGTCTGACTTTTATCATCAACAATGCACGGGACAGAGCACACCGTACTTGTGTAGCGGGTGGACTATGTGAGTAACCTGTAACCACCACCGCATTAATGCTAGTAATTGACAAAAAGTAATATTGATAACTTATACAATCAATATTAGAGTCTTACAAAATAGTGATAACAGTAAAGGTATTTTGAAAATATTTTATTCTCGTGACTGAAAGAATCGAGTCATTTAGTTATTACCACTCAGAAAATTTCATTTTACCCCTCAGGGGATAATTGCCCCCAGTTTCGAAACAACTGGTGTAGTTAGAGAATGAGATTTTCACTCTGCAGCGGAGTGTGCGCTGATATGAAACTTCCTGGCAGATTAAATCTGTGTGCCCGACCGAGACTCGAACTCGGAAACTTTTGCCTTTCGCGGGCAAGTGCTCTACCATCTGAGCTACCGAAGCACGACTCACGCCCGGTACTCACAGCTTTACTTCTGCCAGTATCCGTCTCCTACCTTCCAAACTTTACAGAAGCTCTCCTGCGAACCTTGCCCGCGAAAGGCAAAAGTTTCCGAGTTCGAGTCTCGGTCGGGCACACAGTTTTAATCTGCCAGGAAGTTTCATATCAGCGCACACTCCCCTGCAGAGTGAAAATCTCATTCTGGAAACATCCCCCAGGCTGTGGCTAAGCCATGTCTCCTCAGTATCCTTTCTTTCAGGAGTGCTAGTTCTGCACGGTTCGCAGGAGAGCTTCTGTAAAGTTTGGAAGGTAGGAGACGGCTACTGGCAGAAGTAAAGCTGTGAGTACCGGGTGTGAGTCGTGCTTCGATAGGTCAGATGGTAGAGCACTTGCCCGCGAAAGGCAAAGGTTCCGAGTTCGAGTCTCGGTCGGGCACACAGTTTTAATCTGCCAGGAAGTTTCATATCAGTGCACACTTCGCTGCAGAGTGAAAATCTCATTCTGTAAACATCCCCCAGGCTGTGGCTAAGCCATGTCTCCGCAGTATCCTCTCTTTCAGGAGTGCTAGTTCTGCAAGGGTCGCACGAGAGCTTCTGTAAAGTTTGGAAGGTAGGAGACGGATACTGGCAGAAGTAAAGCTGTGAGTACCGGGCGTGAGTCGTGCTTCGGTAGCTCTGATGGTAGAGCACTTGCCCGCGAAAGGCAAAGGTTCCGAGTTCGAGTCTCGGTCGGGCACACAGTTTTAATCTGCCAGGAAGTTTTAACTGGTGTAGTTGATAGCGCATTACATTGGAGCTAAGTGATTTCGAACATGGGCAAATTGTTAATGCTCGTAACCAAGGGACCTGAAGTGATTTGTGTTTCAAGAGGTATCTATGGAAGTTTTATAGCGTATACAGTGAAAGCTGAAAAACATTGAAACTTCCTGGCAGATTAAAACTGTGTGCCGGACCGAGACTCGCACTTGGGACCTTTGCCTTTCGCGGGCAAGTGCTCTACCAACTAAGCTATCCCAGCACGACTCACGCCATGTTCTCACAGCCTTACTTCCGCCAGTACCTCGTCTCCTACCTTCCAGACTTCACAGAAGCTCTCCTGCGAGCCTTGCAAAACTTGCAGAACGGCAAAGGTCCCGAGTTCGAGTCTCGCTCCGGCACACAGATTTAATCTGCCAGGAAGTTTCATATCAGCGCACACTCCGCTGTAGAGTGAAAATTACATTCCCGAAAAACATCATTAGCTAAGTCATAAATCCGACAAAACTATATATTGAGCGATCGTTACAGACGGTAATTGAAGAGGTTTGTGACTAAAAATAAGAGGACGACATCTCCATAGTCATTGCAGAACTGAAATTCGCACTCGCTCACGTTGTCAGGAACAAAAAAATCAGAGATGCAAATGTCTATAAAAGGGAAACGTGGTGCTGGAGCCATAAAACCTGGACTATGTAACAATGGAAGAACGTTTTTTGTCGGATGAGTCTTGTTTCACACTGTTTCGATCTTCTGCCCAAGCATACGTTCCAAGAGTGAAACATAGCGGGGCTTCGGTGGCAATTTGGACAGCCATATCGTGGTACTCGATAGGCCTCATAGTTTCTCTGAAAGATCGCATTCGCATTACTGCTAAGAATTATATGACCATTTTGGCTAATCACGTCAATCCCATGGGACAATGTTTGTATGCCAGTTGTGATGCTGAGTTCCAAGGCGGCATGGTTTCTTCTTCACACAGCTCGATCGTTCAGGACTGGTTTTGTGAGCAGAAAAATAAACGGACGCATCTCCCCTGGCCACTACAGACATAAGTTGTCAATATTATTGAGCATTTGTGGTCTGCTGTGGAGAAAAGGGTACGGGGTCGCTATCCACCTTCATTAGATTACCTAAACTTGTCACCGCAGGAATAATGGCATAAGATTCCCTTCAAAACCGCACAGGACCTCTTTTTATCATTTCGGAGAAGACTGGAAGCTGTTTTGAATACCAACAGATTTCCTACACCATATTAGTCGCGGTAATATATGGTTTTTTGTGGCGATTTCACATTTTTCTTCAACCACTGTACGTTTCTTAGGTTTGACAGGGCAAACAAACGCAGCACCTACACACAATTTGAGCCAAAAACTTAAGCACGTTGAACCCTAACGCTGAAAGACAGGTGGAATTCATGTTCGTTGAGATACGTCTACAGAGTCAACATTGCTTAATTCATCTCGTCGTCAAGCCTCCAAAAATCAGCATAATTGCTTCCTTTCAATCGGAATCACTTTCGATTCCGTGCCATCGTAATGGGAGACCTGAGGCGCATTCTCCACAATAAACCTGACGAGACTGTTTAGTTGCAATAACATTAACGTGCTGCCGTTTCAACCGATACACCACACGGTGTCCAGTCGCAAACTCATAGATGGAATCGCATAAATAGAATGACAGAGTAAGAAATACAGATCAAGCCTCGACTGCAGCCCTCTCAGCATACTGCCGCGCGCTGTGCAGTGCTCAGAGTGAAACTATGTCTTATACACTGACCTACAGAATTTTTTCCTGACAAAGACAAATAATCCTTAAAGTATTCATCTATCACTCACACTACACTAGCCCATCGCAATCAGACTCCTATACAGTGACAACATTACTTCCAATAATTAACACAAAAGAATGCTCCTGTGTTGGCCGCCACACTTATTGTGCAATGTGAACGGACAGAGTTATAGTTAAACACCTGTGAGCGAATTTTTGAGTGGCATCGCGGTGGACTGGTTATCTGACCGGTGTACCACGCCAATAGTTAGACTAGGGGCCAATAGGAGTCCTTGACTACATCAAAGCGTAGGGAGAGTTTTACTGTCGAAAGTCAATCCAGATAGAACGAGAGTTATCTTATTTGTCAGCAGCGAGCGGCGCATACAGCAGTCATTGCAGCTTACGGCATTGTGCGCTACAGCTCTTGCGAGGCCCAATTTCCTCCATTAGCAAATCCTAACTTTAAGAGGTAACTTCACATTCCGAAAAGAACCCAGAAATAACTTGCTCAGTTCATAACTAAAAGTGCCATTGTGTTTTCTCAGAATTTTTGCAAAATAAATAATAATTTTTGTTAGTTTCATGTTTTTCTGACACTAACTAGCATACTCCAGTACCCAAGTATCCCACTAGTTACATAAGAAATTTTGTGAATTTTTGTGTCATTTCCTTACAGCGGACGACTCCAGAAGGTGTTTATTGCTGAAAGTTTTTCAGGCATTTCTCTTTAGAATGTTAGGAGCGTCTGTCTGACTTCCGTAGTTGTGTGGAGGTGGAAATTGCATCTTGCAGGAGCGACAGGGTAAAGGATACATCTCAGATTAATCCGATGCGCAGAATGACAGAATAGCACCCGCCTGCCGCTCACAGAAAATGGCGACCCAGCCAGGATAGCTAAAACAGGTAAACTACAAGGATAGGAAAGTATCAGGAGAGTTAGGTGCAGCAGTAGCACTTGGAATTTTCTTTCATGTATTGCATAGTTATTTGCAAAGATTGGTATCAGAATAGATACAGGTAGTGAAGAAAGCAGAATTGTAGCGATAAGGGCGTGTGTTACTGTGTTGGAAAATTTTGCAAATTTTTAGGATTTTTGTGTAGCTATTAGGGCATAGGATTCTTAGGTGATAGGCACAGACGCAGAGACTCAGTGTGACGCAGCATCATATAAGTTAGAATTAAGAAATAACATTTTTCTCCCTTTGCAAGCGCACAGGTGGAGATGGGAGACTGTAGCAGAGCAGACAGAACATTAGCAGAGGAGTCACAACGTAGTTGCTGTTGTTGGTTCAACCAACTGGTAAGGGGTCGTACAGTTTTGTAGATAGGGTTGTGGTGTGTTGAAAGAATTTCCATGTTAACGAGAGCACAAGCCAAAAGGTTACTTGAGAGACAGCAAGTAGACGAGATGGGAGAGAATCAACCAGATAGACAGCAAGTAAACGAGCTAATTGAGAATAGGACTGAAGGTGAACCTGAGAATAGGAAAGACGGCGAATCAGACAATAGGACAGTCGGGGAGCTGCAGAATCAGCAGGCTCAGTTAGACTGGGATAAAATTCAGGCAGATCAGGCAGATGGGAATCGAAGGGAAGGGAACATCGAATTTCCAGATTTCCAGTATATGAAATCCCAGGTAGGGCACATTCTGAGCAAGAAATTGGCAGCCCACGTAGAAAATGGAAAATATTAGAAGCGAAACGAGCACAGGAAACGCGTTTGTTTGCCGCATATTCAGGGACAGAATACCCTTCAATACAGTCAATGAACCGGCAGTTAGCTAACGATCAAGGAGAAGCAGACAGTGAGGAAGAGGGGGAACATTTAGAATACGTCGAACCTATCGTACACATTCTAAAAGTGCCCCAACAACAGACACAGAATTTTGCGGGGTTACGAGCGCCACGAAAAGGTTCCGTAACAGACGCAACTGTACCTGCAAACACATGACATACACAACAGAGAGGGCAGAATGCAGAGTTGGTTGCGCCACGTAACTGTTCAATGACTAACGCAACTAGTCCTCAACACAGACACCACGGTTATCGCAGTTATCAAACTTAAAAAACGTCACAGCATAGCTCAGTAAACGACGTAATTGACCGAACAGAAAACAATAGATCGAGAATACATAGTTCAGCAGAAGGTAGTGTTACAGGACAGGACGCGATCATGGAGATGTTACAAAAAATGAACGCTAGTATGACGAAACAGTCATGATATTAATGATATGAATACTCGGATAACAAAACAGTATCAGGAATTGAAACAGGATAATCAGGAATTGAAGCAGGATAATCAGGCTATTAAGACACAGATACAACAGGTTAAAATCCAGATGGAAGAAGGGATCACCAGAATTGATAGTCAGATCACTCAGATAAACAAAGACGCGAAATAATCTAGAGAAAGAACTCAGGTATTAACACAAGGTCAGCAGCAATTACACACTGACATGGACAAGGTCCAATTGGACATCGTAAATGTTGTTAAAAAGTTGGAACGTTTTACGAAAAAAGCCACTCGATCAGCAATACAAATTTCGGAAGAACAAGCAATTCAAAGCAAGGTCGCAAAGGTTGCACTGAAAAAATATGATGAGGAGATCAATAAAATAGAACTTGAAAACAAAGATCAGTTTGAAAAGCATCGAACAGAGGTGATACAAACTATCGAAGAAAAGATCGAGAGCGATTACACCTGTAGCGCAACAACTGACACGTTAAGCATTAATTCAGTACACGAACACGCGCCGTCTAAGAAAGTTCAAGTAGAACCAAGGCTAGACGTAACACTCACGCAGAAATCGAAACAGAAAACCCCTACTAAAGCAATACATAGCATGTCACAGGACCAGGCACAGCATGAGCCCCATACTTCCTCCACAACGGTACAATTCACTGCATTTCACACGCGACAACCTCGACCGTACCTAGCAACATTCTAACAGATAATTATTCAAGTTGAGTAGGCGCGGCTCTCAGCCATTCTTCTAACTCAATAATAATCTTAAATTTGTATAGAAATTTCATTAGCGAATCCTATCCGTAAGAGGTAACTTCACATTCCGAAAAGAACCCGGAAATAACTTGCTCAGTTCATAACTAAAAGTGCCATTGTGTTTTCTCAGAATTTTTGCAAAATAAATAACAATTTTTGTTAGTTTCACGTTTTTCTTACACTAACTAGCACTACTCCAGTACCCAAGTATCCCACTAGTTACATAAGAAATTTTGTGAATTTTTGTGTCATTTCCTTACAGCGGACGACTCCAGAAGATATTTATTGCTGAAAGTTTTTCAGGCATTTCTCTTTAGAACGTTAGGAGCGTTTGTCTGACTTCTGTAGTAGTGTGGGGGTGGAAATTGCATCTTGCAGGAGCGACAGGGTAAAGGGTACATCTCAGATTAATCCGATGCGCAGAATGACAGAATAGCACTCACCTGCCGCTCACAGAAAATGGCGACGCTGCTAGGATAGGTAAAATAGGTAAGCTACCAGGATAGGAAAGTGTCAGGAGAGTTAGGTGCAGCAGTAGCACTTTGAAGAATTTTCTTTCATGTATTACATAGCTATTTGCAAAGATTGAGATTAGAATAGATACAGGTAGTGTAGAAAGCAGAATTGTAGGGAAAATGGCGTGTGTTACTGTGTTGGAAAATTTTGCATATTTTTACGATTTTTGTGTAGCTGTTAGGGCATAGGATTTTTAGGTGATAGGCACAGACACAGAGTGACACAGAGACGCAGTGTGACACAGCATCAAACATACATCATCATACATTTCCTTGCTCCCCACTTTACAGTGCATGTCCTATTAACACAGTCTCCACTAAGAAAAAACAAGTCCATACAATCCTACAATATGACAGTAGTGAGCCACCAAAAATGTAGACCCATAGCCACCACTTGTTTACTCACAAATAATATTTTTAGTGATGTTCTTACAATTTGCAATGCTTTTAAACCAGTCACTTGCTGAATTATCAACACACGTACAAGCACTAACACAGTCATATAATCTCTGAGATTTGACACACATACTATGACCAACAGACGAAAGTGTGCAGTAAAAAGAATCCCAAGTATTTACCTAACTCGAAGAACTCGTGTCTATTCAATTACAATTATACAGCATAAGAATACAATTACAAATGTAAACAAAACATCAGTATAATAAAGATCATATTAATACAAATAGGATTTGTAGTAATACATGCTTTATAAAAAGAATAGAAAGAAGCATATATGAGTATTACACGAATTACGACATGACGTTGTTGTTGTTGTGGTTTTCAGTCCAGAGACTGGTTTGATGCAGCTCTCCATGCTACTCTATCCTGTGCAAGCTTCTTCATCTCCCAGTACTTACTGCAACTTGCATCCTTCTGAATCTGCTTAATGTATTCATCTCTTGGTCTCCCTCTACTATTTTTACCATCTGCGCTGTCCTCCAATGCTAAATTTGTGATCCCTTGATGCCTCAGAACATGCCCTACCAACCGGTCCCTTCTTCTTGTCAAGTTCAGCCTCAAATTTGTCTTCTCCCCTATTCTACTCAATACCTCCTCATTAGTTACGTGATCTACCCATCTGACCTTCAGCATTCTTTTGTAGCACCACATTCCGAAAGCTTCTATTCTCTTCCTGTCTAAACTATTTATCGTCCATGTTTCACTTCCATACATGGCTACCCTCCATACAAATACTTTCAGAAACGACTTCCTGGCACTTAAATCTATACTCGATGTTAACAAATTTCTCTTCTTCAGAAACCCTTTCCTTGCCATTGCCAGTCAACATTTTATATCCTCCCTACTTCGACCATCATCAGTTATTTTGCTCCCCGAATAGCAAAACTCCTTTACTACTTTAAGTATCTCATTCCCTAATCTAATTCCCTCAGCATCAACCGACTTATTTCTACTACATTCCATTATCCTCGTTTTGCTTTTGTTGATGTTAATCTTATATCGTCCTTGCAAGACCATGTCCATTCCGTTCTACTGCTCTTCCAAGTCCTTTGCTGTCTCTGACAGAATTACAGTGTCATCCGCAAACCTCAAAGTTTTTATTTCTTCTCCATGGATTTTAATACCTACTCCGAACTTTTCTTTTGTTTCCTTTACTGTTGCTCCATATACAGATTGAATAACATCAGGGAGAGCTTACGACCCTGTCTCACTCCCTTCCCAACCACTACTTCCCTTTAATGTTCCTCAACTCTTATAACTGCCATCTGGTTTCTGTACGAATTGTAAATAGCCTTTCGCTTCCTGTATTTTACCTCTGCCACCTCTAGAATTTGAAATAGAGTATTCCAGTCAACATTGTCAAAAGCTTTCTCTAAGTCTACAAATGCTAGAAACGTAGGTTTGCCTTTCCTTAATCTCTCTTCTAAGATAAGTCGTAGGGTCAGTATTGCCTCATGTGTTCCAACATTTCTACGGAATCCAAACTGATCTTCCCCGAGGTCGGCTTCTACCAGTTTTTCCATTCGTCTGTAAAGATTTCGCGTTAGTATTTTGCAGCTGTGGCTTGTTAAACTGATAGTTCGGTAATTTTCACGTCTGTCAACGCCTGCTTTCTTTGGGGTTGGAATTATTGTATTCTTCTTGAAGTCTGGGGGTATTTCGCCTGTCTCATGCATCTTGCTCACCAGATGGTAGAGTTTTGTCATGACTTTCTTTCCAAGGGCCGTCAGTAGTTCTAATGGAATACTGTCTACACCCGGGGCCTTGTTTCGACTCAGGTCTTTCAGTGCTCTGTCAAACTCTTCCGCCGTACAGTATCTCCCATTTCATCTTCGTCTACATCCTCTTCCATTTCCATAATATTGTCCTCAAGTACATCGCCCTTGTATAGACCCTCTATATACTCCTTCCACCTTTCTGCTTTCTATTCTTTGCTTAGAACTGGGTTTCCATCTGAGCTCTTGATATTCATACAAGTGGCTCTCTTTTCTCCAAAGGTCTCTTTATTTTTCCTGTATGCAGTATCTATCTTACCCCTAGTGAGATAAGCCTCTACATCCTTACATTTGTCCTCTAGCCATCCCTGCTTAGCCATTTTGCACTTCCTGTCGATCTCATTTTTGAGACGTTTGTATTCCCTTTTGCCTACTTCATTTACTGCGTTGTTATATTTTCTCCTTTCATCAATTAAATACAATATTTCTTCTGTTACCCAAGGATTTCTACTAGTCCTCGTCTTTTTACCTATTTGATCTCTTGCTGCCTTCACTACTTCATCCCTCAGAGCTACCCATTCTTCTTCTACTGTATTTCTTTCCCCCATTCCTGTTAATCGTTCCCTTAAACACTCCCTGAAACTCTCTACAATCTCTGGTTTAGTCCGTTTATCAAGGTCCCATCTCCCTAAATTCCCACCTTTTTGCAGTTTCTTCAGTTTTAATCTATAGTTCATAACCAATAGATTGTGGTCAGAGTCCACATCTGCCCCTAGAAATGTCTTACAATTTAATACCTGGTTCCTCAATCTATGTCTTACCATTATATAATCTATCTGATTCCTTTTAGTATCTCCAGGGTTCTTCCATGTATACAATCTTCTTTTGTGGTTATTGAACCAAGTGTTAGCTATGATTAAGTTATGCCCTGTGCACAATTCTACCAGACGGCTTCCTCTTTAACTTCTTACCCCCAATCCATATTCACCTACTATGTTTCCTACTCTCCGTTTTCCTACTCTCGAATTCCAGTCACCCATGACTATTAAATTTTCGTCTCCCTTCACTACCTGAATAATTTCTTTTATCTCATTATACATTTCATCAATTTTTTCATCTCCAGAGCTAGTTGGCATACAAACTTGTACTACTGTAGTAAGCATGGGCTTTGTGTCTATCTTGGCCACACTAAGATGTTTGTAGTAGCTTACCCACACTCCTATTTTTTATTCATTATTAAACCTACTCCTGCATTACCCCTATTTGATTTTGTATTTATAACCCTGTATTCACCTGACCAAAAATCTAGTTCCTCCTGCCATCGAACTTCACTAATTCCCACTATATCTAACTTTAACCTATCCATTTCCCTTTTTAAATTTTCTAATCCACCTGCCCGATTAAGGGATCTGACATTCCACGCTCCGATTCGTAGAACGCCAGTTTTCTTTCTCCTGATAACGGCATCCTCTTGAGTAGTCCCCGCCCGGAGATCCGAATGGGGGACTATTTTACCTTCGGAATATCTTACCCAAGAGGATGCCATCATCATTTAACCATACAGTAAAGCTGCATGCCCTCAGGAAAAATTACGGCTGTAGTTTCCCCTTGCTTTCAGCCGTTCGCAGTACCAGCACAGCAAGGCCGTTTTGGTTAGTGTTGCAAGGCCAGATCAGTCAATCATCCAGACTGTTGCCCCTGCAACTACTGAAAAGGCTGCTGTCCCTCTTCAGGAACCACGAGTTTGTCTGGCCTGTCAACAGATACTCCTCCGTTGTGGTTGCATCTGTGGAACGGTCATCTGTATCACTGAGGCACGCAATCCTCCCCACCAAAGGCAAGGTCCATGGTTCATGGGGGAGGGGTGGGGGTGGTAAGTAGATAAATGAAAAATGAGAATCAGTATAAATATTAACTTCACACATGAATATTAAATATTAAACATAACAGAATAAATAATGTCTCAACATCTTCCTAAAGTAAAGAGCCTGTTACAAAAACAGAGATTAGGTTTGAGGATAACAGTATTCCTCATCATAGTGAATGCAGTTTAGTATTAGAAGGAAAAAATCTACCAAATTTATCTTATTAGGTAAACACAAAGAGATAGGAAGAACACAGAGACAGAAGCGTACACACAAACATATCGGAATAACGCGAAGGAAAGGACAGGATCTGGTTTCAAGTGTAAATGTGTCAAACATTTGATGCTACAATACTTGTGGTGTGCATTTTATTTCTAGTATACTTCACGCTCATACCTCCTGTACTTTCAACCAAAGCTGCTTCATTTCCAACCAAAACTTCGTTTATTCCTTGCAGACCTCTCTTGCCTAGTCATTTGTTTCCACAAAAATCTTACCTAAGCATGCTATTTGTATTTATACTTTCAACTAGTATTGGTTAAAAACAGACTTGGTTGAAATTTTTTATTTTTCAACGATTCGTTTCGCCTTATTTAGGCATCTTCAGGATATCTACATAGAAAACAGACAACAAATACATCTATTTAAGAATCGCGATCGCGTTGTGCAGACTTGGATAACCTATAAGCATGCATAAACAGATCAACTATTGAAAGAGCAAAATCCTTTATTTGGTATTTCTTAGAAGAATACTTTAGTCACTGTAGCCAAAGGGCATCGTCAAACATATCAGGCCAACATCGCCTTTGTTAAACTCAGCAAAAACTAGAAATATAAAATAGTAAAATTATTACCTTTTCTAGATGGACGCGACAGGCACCAAGATCTGCGTAACGCGTTCCCATTCACAGAAGCAAGTAACAGAGTAAGGATGGGGGCTCAGGTAGTAAGCATAATGCGCTTCAGCATCATGTGCCAGTACTGAGGCCTGATACAGAATCACCTCAAGACATGGCGCTGCGACGCAGCAGTGATAAAAATGAGAGATCGTAAATTGAATACACATACCCACTAAAACTTTATAAATGTAATACACATAAAACACGGATAAGATGGAATTACTAGGGGCAACACCTGTGCATAGCCTATCCTAAAATTTTGATGAAATAAAACATAAATAAAGGCGTTAAATTTAAAATGAGAAAACAGGGTGTATAATACAACACACAGACGCAATACATAAACAGATTTTTCGTGTCATATACCACTAGAACGAGAACGTTAAAGAAACAGGACTGTAATTTCAGATAAAGAGGCCACCCATATAACACTCAATGCTGCGTTATTTGGAGCTAGAACTTCTAGCAAAGAAAACTTTTTTATGAAATACAAGTAAAATTATTAGACTTAAAACATACACACCAACGTGGAAGACGGACGTTATGCGAGTAAACTCCCCCTCCCCCCCTCTTTTTATAGCTACACTGAAATGTGTAAAGTGCGTCATCATTTAAAGCGACAAACTCGCAAGTATCCTATTTGAGTAAAAAAAAAAACCTAATGGTTTGGCCCATTAGGAGGCATGAATTGTGCCCTCCGC
This sequence comes from Schistocerca gregaria, assembly GCF_023897955.1. NCBI lineage: Eukaryota > Metazoa > Arthropoda > Insecta > Orthoptera > Acrididae > Schistocerca > Schistocerca gregaria. The sequence goes on along the minus strand of NC_064923.1, from coordinate 132,632,306 downwards.
CACACACAGCTTGGTGGCTAGCGCAGTATATATGTAGATGTAGATGCTTAGATGCATAGATGTAGATGTGTGCATCTGTGATCATCAAAACTATGGAAAGTGCCAGCACAAGGAATAAGATCTATACTATCTCCCATGCGAAGTGCAATGATTCTGTCACATCTTAGCACTAAAGTGGTGCATCACAACAACTTATAGTACCAAAAAAATTACCAAGTTCTTTAAAAGAAAATAATGTATGCAGTTCCTGTTACTAGTCCCTTCTCATTCTTATTGTTCATTCTTTTCCAAGAATATGGATCAAAAATTGTTACTTAATGTATCTGTTGACAGAAAGTGTTCACATTAGCATATGTATTGAATTTTATTTTATAAAACCAATGCTGCAGCGCTGCTAGAAACCAAATATCAAATAAAATAAGCAAATATGTACAAAGCAATACATAAAAACATCATTCAGTAGCCATGTGGCATTTCATGTCAGTAGCAGTTCTCTCAACTCTCGTAGAGAGACACTTCTCATAATCAAGTGTGTAAATGTAAGAATATTTCTCATCAGTTCATAAGCATTTCAGTAAGTAGCACAAAGTTCAAACTCCAAAATGTAATCATATGTTTACAAGTAATAGTGTATTTCGTGTTTGTGATGTGTTCTGCAAAGAAATGTCAATAGTGAGGTCAGCGGGCTCTCTTTTCTACAACTATACGAGTACTTGCAAGAGTGCGGCGAACTTCAAAGCGGCTTAAGCAGTACAAGTAAAGTTGAAAGACCAACACAACAATGGGTATATTTCAAGCAGGCTATTGCGCTGCCCAGCACAGCAGAGCACTACGTCAAGGTAACATATACTCTTTTCCAAAATACTTATGACAACAGTTTCAGTTAGAATGACATGTCATACAAATAAAAAAAAATCACGAGGCGAAAAATTACAGGTGTGTAGAAACGAAATCTTATCAAAGTGTCCAAAAATTCTGTTACTCACATTCACATATATATTCACTTTTCATATTGACCATAACCATATCTCTACGTTATAATATATATCGTTGTCGTAATAACATCATCACAACACATCAATCAAATCTCAAAATCGTCGTAGCTTCCTTCAATAATCTCAAAACCTCTAAAAAAATGCCCTCTTCTCGTTTCAATAGTGTCATCTATCTCAATCGTGCTCCAAAAATCATGATCACATACAATATACATTACTCAAAGCTCTCGCAGTATCACAATGGTGCCGAAAATATATGCGAACAGTTTACAAATTGCAGACAAAGTTCAATTTCATAAATGTGAAGTAATCCAACTGTGTAATTACCTAGACATGTGTCAGAGACGTGCTAAGAATGTGCATTGCTCTCTGTTAAATGGCCAGACAGCTGTGCAATTCTGTGTTAGAGAAATGTGATACCGATGTATAAAATCGTATAAGCAAATACCATATTAGCTAGGGCTCCTTGCGCTTGCCACAAACATGGTACACAAAGTAGTCATACCCCCATGAAGGATAGTGTTATTATACCTCAGATCATACAGATTAAAACTGCAGAATGAAATGTCACCGAAAATCTTCTCTGTACCATTGTAGTTCAAAAATATTTCTAATAATGTTTCAAGTATAAAAAGTACTCACTCAAACGCGTGTCATGTAGCGCTAAACTGTACTTCTTGCTGTAAGAAAATTTCTGTCATCGCTTAACGGTACAAATGTGCCAAGTGTCTTAATTATCGTCGTTCATAAGCAAAGTTCTCCAAAAATCAATGTATTTACCTTGTCAGATACAAAAGTAAAGTGCTATGGGTATAAATGATATTACATTCACTGGAGTGACGCTGAAAATAATGAACTGTAACATATTGATATGAGACTGTGCAGACATACAACAGCAATAATAAAATTGTGTCACTCATAAGTAGCGTTGTAGTATAATTGTGTAACTGTCAAACAAACCAAATACTGTGTCATCTGTGACCTCTCAGAAAGTACTTTAATTAAAAATTTCTTTTCAGGTAAACCAAAATTTTGAAGTAAAACCTCATTAGCAGTGTATGTTTCAAGAATGTGAGCATTATAGTTGTCGTTCAACTGACAAGCGAAAATGTACTCGTCTGTTCCCTATAAAAGTGTACTCGTAAAATTACTGCCTTAATATGTTCCATAGGTTCCTGAATGGATAGTTAACTTCAAAACCTCGCTGCATGCTAACAGTTTCTAAATGTGACAACATGTAATAGTAACTTAAAGAGAAAAAAATTATAGCAAAGTCAGAAAGCAAATTATTTCTTAATAAACGGTTTTAAGTGAGAAATTTGGTGTAATCCTTTACTTTTACTTTTCTTAGTACGCAGAGTTTCAACTTCAGCGCAACTACCATGCGGTATACGTCGGATCCCGTAGTGTCCATTGTAAATCAGAATTTGTGGCTCAAATGTTTCTTCTTATGTGACAATGAATGGGCTTTAATGAGAACTTTTTGACCAATGTGTTGTTTCTTTGCATTTGTTGCATTTGTCATACCATTTAGTTTTCTCCTTCTGTCTACAGCAGAATTTATATTTTTAATAGCCAAATCAATTATGTTTTTATGTCGAAGTGTACGTGTAGTCGGAAAAGGTACAAGCACTCTGATTCTGTTTTGGTAGTTCCTTATTCTTCAGAACAAGAATAGGTGGTAAAGCAGTAGAGTCATGAGGCATTTCATTCAGTACGTTTTGAAATAAGTCTAAGTATCTGTTCCAATACTGATGCTTCCTGTGACAATAAAGTCTGCAAAGCTTATTAATTTCTTTCATAATGCGTTCAGACGGGTTAAAATGTGGAGAGTACAATGAAATAAAAACAGGTTTGAGTTTACGATTCCGAAGCATGCGTGACCAAATAGCAGATCTGAATTGTGGTCCATTATATGAAATGACCTTGTCGACGTTTCCAACTTCACGTAAAAATTTTTTTTAACAAAGGCGTTGGATACAGAACGTCCAGTGGCTTTGCGAAACGGTGTGAAAGAAACAAATTTTGAAGCACGTTCAACGTACGAAAACCCATTCAATGTTTTAACAAGAGGTCCCAGAAGATGAACAGCAGCTAATTCTTTTAATCTAGTAGAAATAATAGGAAACAATGGAGCACAATGTGAGATGGTAGATGGTTTAACTTTTGGCAAAGTTTGCAAATAGACAAAACTCTCCTGATTCTCTTTTCCATGTTGTTAAAACAATAAGTCGTACGAAGTATCTGATATCATTTTCGTGGACCAAAATGTGCGAAGCTGAAATGAATGTACCAGATGAGCTTATTAACAAAACTTTCAGGAATGCAAGATACCCATAGCTTGTCATCAGCAGTGCAACGTTTGAAGAGTATGTTATTTCTAACCAGGTAATAATGAAGAATCTGCGTATGTCTTTTCGTGCCATTTACTTTTAATAACTTTCCAAATGGGATCCTTGTCTTGCTCAAAAGCAATGTCCTTTGGAGATGCAGTGACGAAGTTTTCAAAAGCTACTTTCTGAATGTAAAGAATACAGAAATTTTTTTTCAAGGCTAGCTTCTGTGTTCCTTTTCTCAAGGCCAGCCGGTGCAGGTGAAAGTGCGTGCCAGGAATGTAGACTATTGTGAAGCGGAATTCTTTCTCAGATTTTATTCGCATGCGGCTAGCAAAAACGGTGGTCTTCTAAACAGTAATGTCATTTTCTGTAGCTTCTTGAAATAAATAGGCACCAAAACCAACTTGAGAAGAATACGTGCTAAGACAGAAATCTTGTGACAGTTCTAGTCGACGCATTAAGTAGCTCTTCCTTCAAAGAATCAAATTCCAACTGTTCATATTCGTCCCAGTTCCAAATAGCGTTTTTGCCAGTGAGAAAACAAAGTTTTGGAGTTTCTAGAATTTGCATATTCAGGTAACGACGATAGAAATTCATGAGACCTAGAAGACTGCGAACTTTTCTTTTTGTGGATGGATCCAACTTTTCAGGATCCAGCTGAATGCCCTCAGAAGGAGTTATGTGACCTAAAAATTTCACCTATGTCCTACTGAATTCAGATTTTTCCAAGTTAACTGTAATTCCAGATTCAGCAAAGATATGTAACAAACTGTTGAGGATACGATAATGATGTTCCCAAAAGGCTGCTGCTATTAAAATATCGTCCATGTACGAGGTGATGCGTCTTTTTAAAAACTCAGGTAATATGGAATTTAGCCCACGAATGAATGCTGCCACAGAAATGTTTAAATCAGAAGGAAATAGATGACAAACGCCGAAACAAAGAAAAGCCGTATATTTTCTTCATTTTGGATTAAGTTCAATTTGATAACAGCTGGATCTAAGATCAATAGAGGACAACACTTTTCGCCATTGAGATTTTGAAGAAGTTCTGTTTTAGGAATGATAATGGTATTTATTTGTATGGAATCTAAGACAAGCGTGTTCGATCCGTTTTTCTTCTCAACGACATGTAATGGTTTACTGCATGAGGGTATCGCTGTTTCAATAACTCGCTCGTCAAGCATAGATTGTATTTCCGTTCTAACACGGTCTCTATAATATGCCAGAATTACGTATGGTCTGTCGCAAAATTTTGTATGCTCACGAACACGAAATTTGTACTGAAATCCTTAATTGTTCCTGTTTTGTGAGTAGAAACTGTGGAATGTGATTGAAAGATGTCAAAAAGGTCCTGCCTATCAGTGTCATTACAGTTCTCAATTGTTTGAATTTTTCCGAATTAAAACGTTAGCATCTAATACGTCATCAATATCATCCCTGTCAGTACTTACAAAGTGATTATTAATGTCAAACTCCGTCGAAAATTCCACACTGTGATCTGACAAAAGGTAAAGCCAATGATTTCCTGGTCATGGTTTGAAAGTCAATCTTCACATTTCAAAGCTATTGACTTACTGTGTATCTCTAAACTTATTTCAGCGTCGTGAAAGATTAAAATTGCTTTATACTCATTCAAAAAATCTGCACCTAATATAGTCTGCGTCAACAATAATGGAACAATAAGGAAATTCTTCATAAATCTGTGACTTTGACAAACGAATTCTAAGTTAGTTTGTTGGCATACATCTACAATTTTCTCCAAAAATTGCACCTTGTAATTTAATCTTACGTAAAGGAAGTGTGGGGAAATGGTTCGATTTGTTGCATTTACTGAAAGCTGATTCACTAACTACCGAAATAGGACTGCCGGGATCAAGTACGCCCGTAAATGTTGTGTCATTTGTTGTGATGTGAATTGCAAGATATGCAGCACTCTTCTGTTTCATGTCATGTACCTCGACTAGAACTGTCACAAGATTTCTGTCTTAGCGCGTATTCTTCTCAAGTTGGTTTTGGTGCCCATTTATTTCAAGAAACTACAGAAAATGACATTACTGTTTAGAAGACCACCGTTTTTGCTAGCCGCATTCTCATAAAATGTCTTCCATTTTCACATAATTGATAGTCACGGCAGCTACGTCGTCAGCTTTACAAGTACGTTTTGTGGCTACCTTCGGTGCGAGTTATTGTCTACACTCCTGGAAACGGAAAAAAGAACACATTGACACCGGTGTGTCAGACCCACCATACTTGCTCCGGACACTGCGAGAGGGCTGTTCAAGCAATGATCACACGCACGGCACAGCGGACACACCAGGAACCGCGGTGTTGGCCGTCGAATGGCGCTAGCTGCGCAGCATTTGTGCACCGCCGCCGTCGTGTCAGCCAGTTTGCCGTGGCATACGGAGCTCCATCGCAGTCTTTAACACTGGTAGCATGCCGCGACAGCGTGGACGTGAATCGTATGTGCAGTTGACGGACTTTGAGCGAGGGCGTATAGTGGGCATGCGGGAGGCCAGGTGGACGTACCGCCGAATTGCTCAACACGTGGGGCGTGAGGTCTCCACAGTACATCGATGTTGTCGTCAGTGGTCGGCGGAAGGTGCACATGCCCGTCGACCTGGGACCGGACCGCAGCGACGCACAGATGCACGCCAAGACCGTAGGATCCTACGCAGTGCCGTAGGGGACCGCACCGTCACTTACCAGCAAATTAGGGACACTGTTGCTCCTGGAGTATCGGCGAGGACCATTCGCAACCGTCTCCATGAAGCTGGGCTACGGTCCCGCACACCGTTAGGCTGTCTTCCGCTCACGCCGCAACATCGTGCAGCCCGCCTCCAGTGGTGTCGCGACAGGCGTGAATGGAGGGACGAATGGAGACATGTCGTCTTCAGCGATGAGAGTCGCTTCTGCCTTGGTGCCAATGATGGTCGTATGCGTGTTTGGCGCCGTGCAGGTGAGCGCCACAATCAGGACTGCATACGACCGAGGCACACAGGGCCAACACCCGGCATCATGGTGTGGGGAGCGATCTCCTACACTGGCCGTACACCTCTGGTGATCGTCGAGGGGACACTGAATAGTGCACGGTACATCCAAACCGTCATCGAACCCATCATTCTACCATTCCTAGATTGGCAAGGGAACTTGCTGTTCCAACAGGACAATGCACGTCCGCATGTATCCCGTGCCACCCAACGTGCTCTAGAAGGTGTAAGTCAACTACCCCGGCCAGCAAGATCTCCGGATCTGTCCCCCATTGAGCATGTTTGGGACTGGATGAAGCGTCGTCTCACGCAGTCTGCACGTCCAGCACGAACGCTGGTCCAACTGAGGCGCCAGGTGGAAATGGCATGGCAAGCCGTTCCACAGGACTATATCCAGCATCTCTACGATCGTCTCCATGGGAGAATAGCAGCCTGCATTATTGCGAAAGGTGGATATACACTGTACTAGTGCCGACATTGTGCATGCTCTGTTGCCTGTGTCTATGTGCCTGTGGTTCTGTCAGTGTGATCATGTGATGTATCTGACCCCAGGAATGTGTCAATAAAGTTTCCCCTTCCTGGGACAATGAATTCACGGTGTTCTTATTTCAATTTCCAGGAGTGTATTATTTCGCTGTTGTCGCGCGTCGTTACTGGGATTTGGAGATCTAATTTCCACTATTTCAACTTGTCGAGAGCGCCCTGCCATATTTGAATCACGGCAGTTCTGATTAAATTCAGGTCTGTTGCCAAGACTACAGCGTCTGTCGCCTTGTCGGTAATTTCTGTAATCTCTTTCTTGTCGATTAAGTGGTGGAGAATTTCTCTAAGAGTCGTAATTACGAGGTGGACTGTTGCGTCTGAAGTCATTTTGTTTCCCTTGATAATAATTATTCTGGTTCCTATATTGTCTGTTTCTAAGGTTGTCTCTGTCATAGTCATTACCACGGAAATGTGTTCTGTCTCTGTAATTATCGTTATTCTACCAACCGTTGTCATACGGGTGGTGTCTGTTTTGGTCACAGTTTGTGTTAAAACGGTAGACTTGTTGTTTAAGGTTACTGTTTCTGTCGTCACGGAATTGTGAGGGATGTGACCTATAATTGTTGTTGTTTACCTGTTTTCACATCATGCGATTGTCCGTGTCGATTTCCAGAGCTTGAAATGTCCCTAAAAGCCTCGATATCATCTTCACAACGTCCAGCCAAAATAATATGTCTTTAAGTGTTCAAGCAATTTAATGAAGCAAATGAGAATAAGTTCCGAGGGGCTGTACGGATTTGACAAATAGTGGTTCTTGTGTAACATATCTGCAAAATATTTTACAGGGCTGGAAAACTCAGACTGTCCGAAATGCTTCATCAGTATAGCACTGTGTATTACCCGATCTTGTGTAGTCTGAGACCGGTATGCAGAAAGGAAGGCATGATAAAAATCTCATTCACTGCGACAATTGTGAATAACCGATCGCATTCTTACCGTTGGTTCATTTTCTAAATAGCCACACATAAATTCTAATCTATACTCTAATGACCAATTAGGAGGAAAACAATGAGAAAATTGATGAAGCGAAGCTTCTGAATGTAAGTTATTACTAGAATTCTTGAATATTTTATGCGTTGTGATGAAGAGCTTATAGTTGAAGTCATCGTGTCGCCGAGTCGCAAATCGATCATTGTTACGTCCTATCGGCGGTTCCGTCTAAAGGTGTGGTGCACCCTACCGACTCCTTTCAGTATCTCGAAAATACCATGTAACTTATCACTCTGTGACTTTTCCGTATTTCTAAACCGCGTCGGAGCGCGAGTATCCGCTGAAATGGTTCAAATGGCTCTGAGCACTATGGGAATTAACTTCTGAGGTCATCAGTCCCCCAGAACTTAGAACTACTTAAACCTAACTAACCTATTGGCATCACACACATCCATGCCCGAAGCAGGATTCGAACCTAGAACTGCTCGGCCACCTCGGTCGGCTATCCGCTGAAATATGTAATTCGTGTATCACCTGTGTCAACTGATCTTCTACTTCCCCGTATTTCTCTTTTGTGTTGCGTATTAATTTGTTTCGGACTCTGTTTAAAATTCCTAAGTTACTCGTACTCTTATGTGTCAGTTAAGGCTACCGGTCTTGTATCATTCTAATCATCATCTACCTTTGTAGATAAATTTGTTAACTGATCCGAAAGTGCGACTACTTTTTTCTATAATGTGTTGATTTCCTCCGTGTGTTTTTATGAGCCACGTTTTAGAGTGTCCATTTGTGTCGTAATCGTATCTACTGAGTCCTCTGAGTTTTCCTGATTTTTTACAAGTTGCGCGACCGTATCGGTAGATGCAACAGAGTCAATTTTAGCCTGCAAAGTGTCGTGATTTTCGTGTACAATGATCTGCAGTTCCTTTATTGCTGCTTCATGGTTCTGTAATGTGTCTTCATGTCGCGAGAAAATAGGCTGAAAATGCTCACAAATTTGTGTTTTTCCGTCTTCAGAAACGTTTTGATTTTTCGATTCGATTTTGCGTGTCTCAGTTGTTAAATCTTCAGGTGTATGTTCAAGTGTTTCTTTAATTTCGTCAATTACGTGTAATTATTGAAGTTGTTGCTGTGTTTGTTTCTGATTTTGTTTCATTTCTTACTATGTTTGTTTCTGATTTTGTTCCATTGTGTCTAACTTTTGAAGTTGTTGCTGTCTTTGTTTCTCTGTTTGATGAAATTTTTTTTATTAATTGCAATAACAATACATTAGTGACTGAAACATGTCCTTTGTGTTTTTCGTCAGTGCGTTTGGACCGCAAATATTCGTGTTTTGAAAATCAGAGCGTGTGTCTCGACTTAATTTAGGAAAGTGTATTGATGCAAAAATTATATCTACGGTACTTGCAAGATTTTGTTTGTTATTTCGCGTTTCTGAGGCGAAGTGTTACCGACTGATCGATCGTCAGTAGTTCCTTGTTCAATTATTGTTTCAATTCCTACCCCGTTATTTACTGTCTGGTCCATGTCCCTACTGTCCCTACTCATTATTACCAAATTATTGTCTTGGACATTTTGTCAATTCGTTACTAGGTAGTGCTAACAAGCTAGGCTCGTCGTCACTGTCATTTCTCAATTTGCTTTGCAGCCTTGTGTTACGCTTTTCACTTGCCATGTTTATCACACTATTTTACACAATAGCACACAAAAACAATTTGAAAAGCAAAAGTAAGAACCAACACTGAAATAGCACTGAAAATAATAAATATCTAATTAGTTGCTAAAGCAACTGTGAGATACTTAGTGCAAATCCACATGCATGTCACAGTTACTTTGCCCACGGCTCTTCACAACAAAGATAAGAAGCTACAACTACAAAGGAAATTTCATATATATAATTACGCGATAGCAGTAAACAATAACTAATTTCTAATCATGCGCTAATTATTCAAACTACAAGGAAGTCAGAAGATTCCAGTGACGTATCCTACGCTAATGATCGATAATTTCAATAAACAGTTTTGGAAACGCGATCAAAAAATTTAAAAAAAAATTTCTTCTTAAAATTCAGTCTTGATCGCACCACGTATGCTACAAGAACATAGGTGACCGGTTTCGGTCATATCACATGACCATAATCAGACCCATGGCAACCTTCGAAGATGGTAGGTGGAGCACTCTTCTCAACTGGTCCAGTTGACATCACAGCAGCTGAGAAGAGGGCTCCACCTACCATCTTCGAAGGATGCCAACTGGTCCAGTTGACATCACAGCAGCTGAGAAGAGTGCTCCACCTACCATCTTCGAAGGATACCAACTGGTCCAGTTGACATCACAGCAGCTGAGACGAGTGCTCCACCTACCATCTTCTGAGGATGCCATGGATCTGATCATGGCCATGTGATATGACCGAAACCGGTCACCTATGTTCTTGTAGCATACGTGATGCGATCAAGACTGAATTTTAAAAAGAAATTTTTTTTAAGAATCGACAGGTGAAACTATGTCTTTAATAATTTTTATTGTCTTAACACTGACCTACAGAATTTACCCTGACAAAGACAACTCAAATTTAGCCTATTCATTTATTACCCACAATATACAAGCCGATCTGACTACTATATATTGACAACATGACTTCCAATAATTAACACAGAGGAATGAGCCTGAATTGCAAGAAATCCTAACAATAATAAAAATCCAAAAATTATGAAATTAAAGCAATATGAAACTACCTACAACTCTGTTAATTGCTTAAACTCATTTCAATCACGAGTCACGATATTGGAAACCCCATTTTTTATTTTATAATTCACTTACCTCATAGGAAATCTTCATAACACGAACCAGAGCATTACAACAACCAGCAATTACAGCCAGCTAAACAAAAAGATTCTAACTACTACAGACTCTAACTACTGTGAGGCATACGATTAGCAAAATAAAGATTTTGTTGAAGAGCAAACACTGTATTTAGACAATTTTACCTTATTCGTGTGTCATCCAGTTCCAAAAATTTTACAGTCTTCGATAATTCCACTGCCCAATCAAACATACGCCATCGTTCGTTTCCTTGCGTCTCACTTTACAATGCAAGTCCTACCAACACAGAGCCTCCACTAAGAAAAAAACATGTCCATACACTTCTCTATCCACTCGCTAAATGCTAGTCCGTCCAACCACAGAATCTCTTACCCAAGGCGCAGAGCGGTGTCAGCTATATTAACACAGACTATAGAGCTGCCAACATACAAACAGGCTACTTACAAGTGTGACATATTGGCTAACGTAGTTGCCCGTTTTGGTGTGGTGTGGTTCGTGTCGCCATCTCGAACCCAACCTCCAGCAGTCATTTGTTATTCAGGGTTTATCATTTTTGGAAGGTTCTTGAGATATCTTATTCTTGTATATTTTAGATTATTCGATGTTTGTATGGACACCAGTATTTTGAAATATTCGATCTTTGTGTAAATAGTTGCACTCTCCTTCCAGATTGTACATTTTGTTGGTAATAAACGTGCTTTCAGGGCTACATGTTGTATTTCATAGACGACCCTTTGGCGAAGATGCTAGACACTTCAAAACACCTACCTCACTGTGGCTCCAAGTAGGAAACGCAAAAGCCGTCACATACATGGACAAGAACCGGAATACAAACAGTGCACTGTTTCAAACGACCGTATATTACGGCCCCCATAGATTCCAAGCCAGCAGTAAGTGAGCTGCACTTCCGGCATCCATCAGTGAATTGCTGAAAGGATTCAGCCGAGCCGCTAAGTACATCTTGGTCGACGTCATATGTTTGGCAAATGTGTACTTTTACTTGGACGACACTATTGTTCGAGAACAACGAGGAGAAGTTCAGTAGCTGGGACAGATTCCAGGACGAACTCAGGAAAACATTTGGTGACAGTCATCAGTAAGTTCGCTTAGCAGAGTAACAGTTGAAGAACAGAACCCAACGGATGGGCGAAACGACAAACTCATACATACAGAATGTTTTGGCGCTTTGCAACATTACGAATCCGAATATGACAGAAACCGACAAAATCTCACATTTTAAGAAAGAAGTTGCAAAAGACAACTCTCTTCTGGTAAATAATGTCACAACAACATAAGGACCCGTAAAGCAATGGCAGTGCATCGAGGAAATGCAACAGAAAAATGGTGTGGCGAATGAGACATTATTGACTCCCTCTGTCAGTTGTCAGACCACCATGACCTCGCTTCTCTCATAAACCACGTTGTAAGGGAAGAGATATGGCATTTTATGACATCCAGAACTGTCGCATCGAGTACGCAAGAGATAATTTAATTTTTTTAGTGTGTCTATAAGATCTCGCATACTTTATAATCCAAGTTACTTACATATTTTAAGGATCCTTATTCAAGTGAATACTATTATCGACTATGCATAGATTGTAATCACATATACTATACTATTGTTTTTTTGTGCCTCATACGCACAGAAATGCGATATATACCTATCCACATTTACCAGAAATTTATTAGAATATGTGATGAAGCTGAAAGCCTCGTCGCGTTTTGAGAATGAAAACATGATCCAAGTAGGCTGTATTCTTTTCATTATTAGTGCAATTGGACAGTTTCAACCGTGACTCACTTTCAAACAACTGTAACACGTTAAAAAATGGTGACATTGGTTGATACAACAGTTGTCTACAACCTCTCGCATTTAGATTTACTTTATAACCCAAGTTATTTACATACCTTAAGCTTCCAGCTTCATCTCATATTCTAATAAATTTCTGGTAAATGTGAATAGGTTTATATCGTATTTCCGTGTGTATGAGGCAAAAAAAAAAACAACGACAGTATCGTATATGTGATTACGTCCATTAATCGACACTTACAGAAAGTTACCATATCATAGTATAGGCACAGCTTTTATGGTATGACCAAGATGTTTAGAATCCAATCTATGCATAGTCGATAACAGTAAGCCACTGGCGCAATATTCACTGGCATAATATGTTCGTTATTCTCAATTGTGCTATCTTATTAAATGTAGATAATCGAAACTCAAACATCATGTCATATCACATGTAATATTAGAAATTAAAGTACAAAGTCCAACTAAAAAGGATTATGTCGTCCTTTTAATGAGGTATGGCAGTCAGTCTATAAGATGAATATAAAATAAAACAATACTGATGTAGTAACAAATACATCATGTGGTACATATGCACATAAATACGATGTATACCTATCCACATGTACCAGCGATATATTACAATGTGAAGTGAAGCTAGAAGCTTAAAATATGTAAGTAACTTGGATTATAAAGTCTATGTACTGCATACGCGAGAGCTTGTAGGCAACTTATGTATAAACTAATGTAATGTAATGTATTACAGGTGCTTGAAAATGACACACTGTTCAAACTGGCTAATTCCACAGATAATAAATACAATACAGATTACTTTGACCATGTTTTCATTCTCAGAACACAAGAGATAGCAGCCATGAACGTCGACACCATTCGTCAGGAGGTAACAGAGAATGTCGAAGAAGAATACCAAACTTCGCCACCAGTCGAAAGCGCCAGACAGAACAGTCTCAGCCAAGCCAGCACCCGACCAACGCAAGTACACCAAACTCTTAAAACCAAGTGAAACTCCCCACAAAAGACATATGGAGGTCGGAAGACCACGCTCCAGTCTATTTTCACTGTGGACGCCCTGGACACGTTGAACGTTACTGCAGAGAAAGAAGACGAGCGTTCGACGACTAATGTACCACAAAACGTCAACCATCGCAACTGCTCTATTCACGGCTGCCAACTACAGACGATTATAGTCGACCTGTAGTCAAAGATTATCGCCATACCCTGAACGAGGAGGCTTCCCATCACACCGTAGTTGTTTCCCGTAGCTGTACAGTGGTACCAGCCACTTGCGTAGCTGCCGATATCTGGAAAACCAAGTGAAGCGACCATCCATGGAGGTTAAGTTGCTATAGAAGAAAGACAATCCTCCACTGGCGACACCAAGATGACAGAGTGTCTCAACCAAGCCATCACAGACAGCTAAACAGTTAGGACGCTAGTAGATCCAGGTGGTTCCTTTTATGTTACGTCTGATGCTTGTCGTGCATCAGTTAAGAAAACTATCTTCTGTGATACGAAACGAACTTTGCTGGATGTCGCCAGTTGTAAATGCGTCCCCCCGGCAGAAACATGTATTGCAAGACTAGCCATCAATATCAGAACACAACCCTTCGAATTTGACATTTTATTAGGATGCAGTCAAGATGTTATTCTCCAGTTCCTGTAGCAGTGTGTGATGTCAGAGCCCCAGATTGAGGAATTTATTCCAATAAGCACACATGCCAGAGTCTGCTCTCGGCAATCGTTTGCCACTGAAGATGTTCTCCACCATTATCAACGGGACGAGTGCTAGTCATCAACAGAAATGCTCAGTTAAACTGTGAAGCTTTTTTGTCTATTGCAAAAAGCTACCCTGGTTCACAAGAGAAATCTACATGTGAGCGACCATCATCAGCTTCGCAGGCGGTCAAGGAGACCTTTGGATCACTAACTGTCCCATGCAGTCACAATTCACTCATATGGCAAGTGCACTGGGAAAGCCGAATCAACCCAGGAAGGGCAGATCAATGTCATCGACGAAGTACCATGCTCCGCTGCCACTACAGACAATGCAGGGGAGGAAGCTGCCAATAGGATCTGGCCTGATGGAGGGAAACGTCGGCGACTGATTGCAATTCTATGTCAATTTTTGGTTGCTTTTAATCTTGAATGGAGACAAGGCAGACCAAGCGGCCCATCGTAAACGACATATAAGTGGTGTGGTCATACACCAATTAGCCACTGTTTGTATAGCATAGAATCCGGGAGGAAGTGCGATAGATACTGCAATATGACATTGTTGAACCTTTAGAAAGTCCTTGGTCCTCCCCTGCTGACCTTGTTACGAAGGACGGCGCATGGTTTCTGTGTCGACGAGGAATAACTGAACAAAATCATGAAGAAAGATATCCATCCATTACTGTACATTCATGAATCCCTACACTGCTTGAAGATGCAGATTCGCTACAGAAAAATCGAGTTTACCGAGAAAAGATTGCCTTTATAAATCCTAATGGACTCTTTGAGTTCAAAGTTACACCATTGGATTATGTAGCGCACCAGCCGCCATCGAAGTTATAATGGACAACCTGCTTCGACACCTTAAATGGACAATGTGCTTTTGCTATCGGGATGGCGTTGTCGTCTTTTCAGAGACATCTGAGATACATCTATGCTGCCAGACAACCGTGATGAAGTGTGTTCAGGCTGCAGGTTCTCGCCTGAATCTGAAAAAGTCACCCAAGAAATGGATATCCTGGGGCACCTAGTGACTGGAGATAGTCTTTCCTGGTCCAGAGAAAATAAGAAAAGTCACAGTTTTGCCAGATCACCAGCACATTCGTAATGTGAGAAGTTTTCTCGGATTGTGCTCATACTGCCGTCGACTTGTAAATGACTTCTGCACCAAGCCACGTCCACTGCAAATCTGCTGCAGGAAGACGCCATATTGTCCTGGAACAAGGCGCAAGAAAGAGCTTTCCATATCCTTAGGAGGCGCTACACTTCCATATATACTCTGGCACCACTGGTTGCAGCGGCCTCTGACAGCGAGTTCTTTGACAACAACTCATCCCTGTTGTTGTCATCAATCATACGTTATAATTCGCCAACAACACCAGGCCTAAGTATGCAATGGCAATTATGATCGGCATTGTGGGTGCCTTTGATAATCTGTGGTGGCCCGCAATGTTCAAGAGCCTCAGATAACTGAAAGTACCGGAAACAGTATACAACAGTCTAATAGACTACTGTAAGAAAAGAGTGGCCGAATGGCAGGTGGACGGGAGAAAACTGATCGAACGAGTTACAAAAGGCTGCCCCCACGGGTCAATGTGTGGGCCCATCTCCTCGGACATTACTATTGAGCTCCTCCTGCAACTACTGGAGAGATCAATAACGACAGATGGAGTTATCGCATACGCAGACTAACATTTGGTCATAGTTCCTGCCAACAATAGGTCCCAGCTAGAAGAAGAGTAAAAGGAACACTCAAAACAGTATCTCAATGTTGTCACAACAATAAACTCAAGATAGCCGATAGCAAGGGATCTACCCAATAGACATTACGATAAGATATAGAGCGGCTGTGTACTGGCTCAAGGCGGGAAGGCACTACCAGCTTTGAAGGATCGGTGAAGTACAAACTGACATGAAATGCCAATTTAAAAAATTGAACAATGGATAATTGGCAAGGTGAGTGGGTCACAAGCGATAAGGGCCACAGACTACACCCGTTCTTTCCCGATGTAAGGGAGATACTAGAACTAAAACATATCGACGCTAGCCATGGCATGGTCCACATCCTAACAGAATAGACATACATTACACTTAAACATCAATAATATTCAAGACACCATATATGCAATTCTCAGAGACGAAGACCAATGGACACACTCACTGACAATACATCCAAAGAAACCTATACAGAGTTATGTCCGAGCCAGACAACTAGCCTATATACAAAGACAGGAAGGAGTTCACAGGATGGAGAACAGCACTGTTTCCGACATGGAATCAGGTGGTGACGCTTATCTCGACACGACCGTAAATGAAAATGAAGAAATACAATAAATAAACAACACAACAGTCCCAAAAAATATTAGAGGTTAAGGTTTAGTTACTAGGAAATCTAGGGTAGATGTTAGATTTTGATGAAAAGCTGTGATTGGCGGTTGGTGGCTTGATGGACAACTGCAAGACACTCATCGTCATACACACTTGGTGAAAAGACATTCTTCCACTACCATCTGTCCTATCTTCTGTTTTTATTCTTTCTAAAAATATGGTTATGGTTTATAATTCGAATTTCCAAAATTTTGTTAATTTCATAAATTTTTATTACCTTTTGTCAGTTTATCTTAATTGGAAGAATCTTGTTTATTTTAGAAAAAATTTTTGCTAATTTATGTCTTCAAGTTATAATATGTCATGACCTCTTCTATGTCTTCATATATTCCTATCTTCTA
Source organism: Schistocerca gregaria (assembly GCF_023897955.1). Classification (NCBI taxonomy): domain Eukaryota; kingdom Metazoa; phylum Arthropoda; class Insecta; order Orthoptera; family Acrididae; genus Schistocerca; species Schistocerca gregaria. Next base: position 132,615,434 of record NC_064923.1, on the reverse strand, counting down.
TTCTTAAATAGTTAATTTTAAGGTTTTAATTTCTTAATTACTTTAAAGCTGCAATATTATTAATCCTTATTGAAATTAAGAAATAACAAATAAGTTTCACATTCTGTAAACGTACAATTTCGAATTTTGAAAGTACGACCTGTCTTAGTAACAAGATGGCAGGTCATTTGTAAATGCCAGAAAATAAATTAATTAATTAAAATTGAAATTAAATTTTTTGTTATCCAGGGCTGCTAAGTTTGGTTCTCAATGACACAGTGCCGGGAAGCCTGTATTGCTGTCGTTCCATTTGGGACAGGTGTGTTCGTTCTTCAATGACGACAACCCGCAGAGACCGTCTGTTTTGCTGGCGGAGAGCATATCCAGATACAGCAAACAGCACTCACCAAGACCGCGATGAACTACTTTACAACCAAGAAAGAGTGTCTTGCTGTTTTTTGCCCCATTAACAAATTTGGGCCGTTTTTATTTGCTAATCATTCACTTTTGTTGTGGATCACAATTCTTTACGCTGGCTGACTGGCCTGAAGTATCCGATGACGTCTGATGAGTGGACACTGAGGTTTCAGAAGTACGACGTTACAGTTGCATTCAGAACTGAACGCAAGTACAAGAACGTCCATTGCCTTTCAAATGAATTCTTTGCTGGAACACAGTAGCATGGATGAAATCTCAGTCAATACTACATTAAACGATATTGCTGCTGGATGGAGGGAAGATACTGCACTGCTGAAAACCATTGAAGTCTTGAGGAAGAAAGAACGAATTAGAGGAGAATTCCAATCAATAAACCGAAGATTGTATCAGCATAACAATGATCCATTGAATTGGAAACGGTTGCTCGCCATCGCAGTTCATCTGGGGGTCATAGGTCCTAAAGTATTTCCAACATTTGGTCACCTCAGGTTCGTGAAGACCCTAGACGAAATCATCCACATCTGCATCTACATTCATACTTCGCAAGCGGTAACATCCGTCAAGTATCTGGGTGTGACTATTAGAAATGATCCCAGATGGAATTATCAGATTCCATAAGTAATGGGTAAGGCAAACTCCAGATTGCGGTTTATTGGTAGACTCCTGAAGTGATGCAGCCCTTCAACAAAGGAAGTTCGTTCAGTCTTAGAGTATTGTTTGTCTGTATGCGACCCTTACCAGTTGGGTCTGATTCAAGAGATTGAAATGGTCCAAAGAAAAGCGGCAAGATTCGTGACTGGTACATTTAGCCATCGCGAGAACATTACAAATCTCATAGAAAGTTTGATGTGAGACACACTTGCAGACAAATGGCGCGCTAAACGGAAGGGGCTGCTCACTAAATTTCGAACTCGGACCTTCACCGAGGATGTAGAGAATATTATTACCACCAACTTTCAAATCGCGCAATGATGACCATTCAAAGATAAGGGAAATTAAGGTTCGTACTGTGGCGTTCACACAGTCGTTGTTCTCTCGCGCGATCCGCGAGTGGAACAGAGGGGGGAAATATGACTTTGTCGCGAATTGTGCCCTCTGCCACCCACCGCTTGGTGGCTAGCGGAGTATATATGTCGATGTAGATGTAGATGGCGGAGTGTACAACTAACCACCACTGTTAGTCATTTCCTTTACTATTTCACTCGCAAATAGAGCGAGGGAAAAACGACTGTCTATAAACCTTTGTATGAGCCCTAACTTCTGTCATTTTATTTTCGTATACCTCACGCAAAATTTACGTTGGCGACAGTAGAATCAATCTGTAATTGGCCTCAAATGCCGGGACTCTAAATTTCTGCATTGGTTCCTCGCAAAAACAGCGTCGTTTTCCGTCCAAGGATTTCCATTGCCATTTGAGTTCACGAAGCATCATTGCTGATGGAACCTACTAGTAACAAATACAGCAACAATCCTTTGAATTGCTTCGATGTCTTACTTTAATCCGATGGGGATCTCAAACATTCGAACAGTACTCGAGAATGAATCCCACTAGTGTTGTATAAGCGGTCAGATTAACAGATGAACTACACTTTCCTAGAATTCTCTTAATAAAACAAAGTTGACCACTCGCCTTACCTACTACTGACCTTACGTGTTCATTCCATTTAGCATCGATTTGCAACGACATTTAATCGACGTCGCAGTATCTAGCAGCACACCACCAATACTGTAATCTAACATTGTTGGATTGTTTTCCCAACGCACCTGGGTTAACTTACACTTTGCTACAGTTAGAGGAAGCTGCCACTCAACATACCAAGCAGAAGTCCTTTCTAAATCACCCTGCATCCTCCTAAATTTACTCAACGACGACACTTTCCCTTTAAGAGCGTCATTAATAACAGACATTGCTGCTCACCTTATTCGTCCGACCGTCTGCGTTTATAGAGCACAAATGCGGTCCTATCACAGTTCCCTGGGGAACTCCTTGCCCTTGTCTGATGAACAGTCGTCTTTGAGCATAAAGTACTGAATTCCATTACTTCAATAGCCTTAAGTCGTGCAACATCTGTGAACATAATCTGCATGCTCAGCAGCGTGCAGTTGGCAAGTATCAGACGCAATATCACTGGCCAGGTCTCTATCATTTCGTTAGACAACATGTGAACCACTCTAAACGACGGAAGCACTTGTTGCAGCTATCTCCATGGCATCTGGTATCAAACTAACGTGCAGCGTTGCCATTTCAGCGAATTGAAATCGATGTCTTGAAAGGGGAGGGAGTTCCCGAAGGTGATAAATAAGAATCGATGGATAATAGTCTGCCTTGATTATCTCAGCTTCTATGCTGTCACGAGAGCTGTTCCAACAGCCGTCAGAAACTGCGTAGCTCCTTGTAGAAGACATCATTCTGAAACATGGAGCACACCTTCTGATGATCTATGATCGTGGCAAAATTTTCCTGTCGAGATACATCAGAGATAATTTCACCTTGCGACGTCACCCAGAGGATGACAACTGCCTACCATCCACAGACGAATGGCTTCACAGTACACTTTATTTTTTTAAGACGTTAACAGATATGCTCTTGATGTCGAACAGAGGCACAGGAGTACGAAACTGCCAGTCGTGCTATTTGGACATGACACAGCAAAGCTAGGCACTACAAGCTTCACACCGTTCTTTCTGTTTCATGGTCACGAAGTAAAAACGCCAATGAATACACCGTTTCTGTTCCGCCTGGTCGATACTGTGGATGACTATATGAAACACATTATCAGGACCGAAGAAGCAACCATTCTTTCTATTTCACGGCCACGAAGCAAAAACGACAATGGATAAACCGTTCCTGTTTCAATTGGTCGATAATCTGGATGACTACGTGAAACACATTATCATAAAGACCGAAGAAGCAAGGTATCTGGCTCGCATATGGACCCTGGATACCCGAGAGAAAGACCTAGAGCACTTTGACGCCAGCATCAGCCAGTGAGATAAAGCCTGTGAAAGTTGGAAAATATTACCTGCGAATGTGTTTTTAAGGCTGACTGGAAAATGAGACTATCGGAAACGTTACTATAGCACTACTTTGCACAGAATCGTATCCTTCGACATTTGTCCACATATGAAGGCGAAGGTTATGATCCTTCATCAAGAACAGATTAGCGCGAAGACATCGCCCATATTGTTCATATGAAACTCTTGTAGAGTTCACAGGCGCAGTCGATAATGGGAAGTTCAAGGACACTGAAGACACGCTCAGTGATCGTGAAGGGTCCATCTTCGATCATCTTAATGAGAGGATGTAACTACTCGCCTCCAGTCCGGTACTGCACAGTTTCTGAGTTGTTTTGTTACGTGACAAGTTTTTCTCAGAAACTGACACACAACATATTTCAGAATATTTTATCCTCATTCCCGTGATCAGTGTAGTCGATCTCTGACGCTGCAGTATAATTGCAAGCTAGATTCAGTACCCGCAGTGACTGCCACTCTTATTGCTTTCTTTTCACTTCTTTGCACTTCTCTTCTCGTTGTGGTCGAAGGCCTGGACAACTGAGAGTCTACGAGCTGAGTATCAAAAGGTAATAGTCCTAAAAGGAGCTGGCTACCACGAAAATGATCAGAGTCCGAGGCTGTGTCGCAGCTCAGGCAGCCAGAATGGCGTTCAGTTCCCCCACTCGTGCATCCCAAGTGGTGGGCAGGACAGCTGTCTCGCAGAGAAAAACGCAACACTATCAAAGAAACGTTTAGGGGCGATAAAGAATCTACCCAGGTGTCGCTCCCCGAAGGTTAGTGTGTGAATCTCCATTACCTCAGAAGCGACGCCACAAAATAACGTTCGGTTCAAATGTCAGAATCCAGCATTCTATTTGGTTCCTGCTGTCGTTTTCCATAGTGTACGCGCTTTCCCGTCCGTGCCTATGTGTCGATCATCTCACAGGTCTGTTATGAAATTTTATCATGGAGTGAAAGAGATCTTCTGCATGCCTCCCCACCCTACGAACTGCATTGGTTAAACATAGCACAAATCCAAAAGAGTATTAGATTGTTCAACATCTTCACTGTTGTTCTACTGGACGGAACTCCAATGTCTCCCGCTGCTGATAGGCGAGTTTCCGGCTCTGAGAGAGATAGAAAATTTTCAGAGCGTCCAGGAAGAGACACTTGCTGCTAGGGAGATGACAGAGGCTGCAATGATATGATTGAGTAAAGACGTGTTGTTCGACGGCTGATGAGGCGAGCCTTGCGGTCGCATAGAAGGTTGCTTCTGACTGACTGTTGCGTCCAGAGAGAGAGCTGAACTCAGGTACTCCAACCGCTACTGCCGCTGCCTTCTGCATTAGGTTGCAAGTTTGGAGAGATGGGCCTATGTTGTGACCGGCGATTCCGTAGGAACACGATAGTAGTTCACTCACTTGGGGAGCCATTTATTCTATTTTAACATCAGTGATTGACTGTTCCGTCGGTTCTTGGTAGAATATTTTACACATTATAAATGAAAACACGCACAACACTGGTATAATATTCGACAATATTTATTATTTATTTCACAAACGGCTTCCGGTCATCAGGTACAAAGAGAAATATATGGTGTAGTGAAATTTTGTTGGGTCAGACATTTACACAATTCAACTATCTGTATACCCTACCACTGAAACGGAAATAATTTTGGGTTAGGCAAGTATCCGTAGATGACTTAATGTGATCTGTGACAACTACGTTAACTCCTGTGAATATTTAGGCACTCCTGTACAGGTATATTAGTCAACAAGTTCCTAACATCAAAAGAAACTAGCTTGGTGTTTGGCATTAAGGGGGATTTGCGTGTCTTTTAACTTGTTCGCTAAGTCAGGTTAATTAAGAATACCAGACTAAGTTTAAAGTTGGTTTTGATCTTGATGAGATCGTTTAGCTCTGTGGGTGATTTGTAACGTGTAGCCGAGAATGGAGACGCAACAGGACGGATTGTTATATAATGTTCACGGAGTTTAGAGAGGCTGTAAAGTCCGGGAGCAATAGGATTCGCGTTGTTTGCAAAGTAGGCATCTTAGGCAGCAGACATTGGACAAAGAACATGGATTAAAGAACGCCAAGTATTAAACATTTTCATTAAGAAAATGAGTCACGATAATGTTATTGGAAACCGATCATACAAAGGAAATACTGTTGTCTCAATGAAGAAATGTGACTACGTTAGAAAAAGTGGAATAATTCCTAAACTCCACCAACTTCCAACAGATGCAGAAAGACACAACAAAATTCTATAATGATAAAAAAAAGTTTTCTTGACTTGTGTAAATGTATAGACTCTGATGCCTACTTTCTCACCAACTTGAATCCTACAGCTCCCAGGCTCTATGGATTCCCTTAATTCCATAAAGCTAATATACCAATCCATCCTGTGACATCTTCATTCTTAGCTTCATGTTATAAATTAGACACAGAGTTGAATGACCTGATTTGTAGTTAAACCAGTTGTCGCAGTTGACAAAAGGTTAGCTATCTAAACATGCAAAAACCAAATTATACCAGTTTCAATCTCATAATATACAAACAGCTGGATAGTCTAAATCTTTGATTTACCAAAATTTCACTGCACCGCATGTTTATCTTTGCTGGTGTAACAGCTGAAATCCGGTTTGTGAAACGAATAATAAATATTGTATAATGTTGCACCAGTGTTGTGTGTGTGTTTCCATTATAATGTTTCGTAGTCAGTTAGCTTGGTTTCAGTATGAACTTTGGCGATATTACTGATGTGTGAAACTACTTTTCCTGGTTATTTTTTGTAATTTACTAACAATGGTTACTGTCACTGGCCCTATCCATGTATTACTCATATAATTTTGCTTTTATGGTTCTCACCTACCTGTGCTAACATTAGAATCTAACGTCCAAACACGGTATCTCCTGCCTGCCATTTGAACGCATCTCCGCTTACTGCACTCATTCCATACCGCACTGGCATTTACTCGCACCACGTCACTACCACGACTTACATCTGTGGTTGAGAGTGACATGACTGCATGGTTCCAGTTCTACAGCATGTACAGTACTCCAGTGCCTCCGGTGTGTTCTTTTAAAAGGGTGAGTTTTATGAGAGGGGTGCTGAAAAGTATCGTCTCCGAAATTTTTATTCTGGTCTCAGTATGGATTGAGGTGTTACGTGTCATGCATATTACTCGATCGACTTTCCCTCTTCGCTCACGTAAGTTGCAACTATCTGACGCTAGAGGGCTCCGAATTGTAACGTGAAACGTGGCCGTGTGTGACGTGACGACGTCGGTGCCAACAAAGGATTACCGGCGCCATGAAAGTTCAAAACCATGCCATCAGCAGGCAGAATCATGCTCACAGTGTTCTGGGAAATTGAACTTGTGCTGGATGTGGAATTCGTGCCTAAAGGCACCACCATAAACTCTGCAGAGTTCTGTGAGACCCTCAGAAAACTGAAAGCAAGAATTCGAAGAGTTTTTCCTACATGTAACATCTTCCCTTTCAGCATGACAACGCCAGTCTATACACGAGCGCTGCGACATCTGCAAAAATGTGAAGCCTTGCGTTCACCGTCATCGATTAACCTCTATATAGACCCAACTTGGCCTGATCCGATTCTCATCTGTCTCCAAAAGTTAAAAAACACCTTCGAGGGCTTCACTGTGAAAGTTACGAAGGGGTGTAAGTGGTGGTGACGTTCTAGCTCTGTCAACAAAGACAAACGTTCTACAGTGAGGGTATCAACAAACTGGTCTGGTGTTGGGAGAAAAGTGTTCGCCGTCAGGTTCACTGCATTGAGAAATAAACACATAGTCGCGAAGAATAAAGATTTAGAACGTTAATAAAGTTTGTTTTACTTTGTAATTTTAAGAATTTTCACATAAAAAATTCTCAGGCATTAATTTTAAGTATGCCTTTGTATTTTTTCCGGTAAGCATACCAGAGAGGTCGCACTCTCATTATTTCAAAATGTGGATGAGTATTTGCTGTTTCCTCTTTAATTTTAGTATACTTTCACAGAACTAAACCTTATTAGTGCTTGTTAAAACATTCAAAACCAAGTACCCCGTTTTGTATATGCTTATGTATAATTTCGAATAAGCATGAATGTGAATGTGTGTGTGTGTATGTGTGTGTGTGTGTGAGAGAGAGAGAGAGAGAGAGAGAGAGAGGAGTGAAGAGGGTGGGCGAGAAGAGATGGGAAGCGTGTGATAAAAGTTACGCTTTCTAATCAGTTTACTCCTGTATTCAATGTTTGTTCTCCCTTTGCTCGCGCAATTCCTGTTGTTTACGCAGCGCTCGCGAAATTTCATTACCTGCAGATGATATTCTGTCTGCTCCCAGCCGGTTAATCAAACTTCAGAAGGGAATTCTCTGGGTTTCACATTCGATGTCAAACACGAATAAAGCGCAAAAATGTTCATCGCTAACAGAGGCTGAAAGGCATCCAACTTAATAAAAAATTACGCGTTTCGTTTGTTATTGTTGAAATTCTCTAGAAACTCGAAGCTTAACTATTCTACTGATAAAACATGCATACCGGAACGCCAGATATCACGTAGTTTGCATGTCACTGTAATTAGTACTCGTAGTGAAAACAAACATCCCTTTGAAATGATGACAAAAACATTTAGACAGTGTAGCGGAATAACTATACCCATGCACGTTCGTAATACGTTTTTTTCAACATCGCTTTCGCTACAACTATCGATTAATTAGTCTTGAAACAATACAAGCAGTTTGAGAATAAAGACATCTTTGTAAACTTTTAAAATGTTTTTTTTAAATATGTGTATTAATTTAAAATGAAGAAAAGATGTAACACCTATTTCTTTAATCGTAGGTCCTTACTCTACTCCAAGGGTTTAGACACTGAGTTAATTAAAAGTAAAATTAATACTGCAAAAATGAAGTAATCGGGTTAGACGATTGGCTTGGTATGCCCCATGGCGACGTACTCAACAGGAGATGGAAGCCACGCAATGTCTAGGCCTAGAACTGTGTAGACGCTTTGCCCATGGCCGCGGATGTAAATTGTTGTGGTGTTAAAAAGTGCGCCGACTCTTCATCAGAGTGGTGTGCCTACTAAGTCGTCTCTGAAGTCATCCAGTCGCGGGTGCCAGAATTTCCGGATTTAGGCAGCTGTGAAATTTCGTGAGCCGTGACTGCCTTTGGAACAAGACAAGTTTATGAAAGATTTCTGATCTATCTAAAAGCAACTTGTGGTGCGAAATTGTCGTCAAACGAGTGCCGGACAATCATGGAAGGAATTCCATGAAAGACTTTTGAGAGTCATGATTTCGAAAACTTGAATACCTGAAAGACAGAAAGTCCGAATTTTAGATAGTATGGGAACTCTGGAAAAAAGCTTCAGATGGCTTAAAACATCACATCGGAAGTAATCATTAAACGTTCGAGTTTTCGGAAAAGGTGGAGAATGAAAATCGTTCTCGCGAAGCTCACAAACAACGAAATTTCAGACGAGTGCACGTCTGTGATAGGATTGGCCGAAATAGACCACAAACTAATATGAATGGAAAACACAGTAGAGATAATTATGCTAACCGTGGGTGAGTTAACTTCCTTTGTTACAGAATGCACAATGACGAGGAAAACTACTTTCCGCGCAGGTCGAGGGCCTGGGGGGCAATGGATGAGAGTAGCTGGTGGAAACACGACAAGGAGAGGTATGTATTTTCGAGACGATAATGCGTTGTCGAAATGGAAAATTGTTTCGAAAGAAGAATTATAATAGGAATTCATTGTGTGTACAAACATTGAATGTGAACCAAAGAAAGAACCACCAGTCGGAATTTGTGACAAATGGCGATAAGTAGATTGAAGTAAGGGACCGAAAGTACCTACAGAAATGCATGTTGTTGTTTCACATGACAGCTGCAGCCTAATGGACGAGATAAAAAAGGAAGAGGTGGTTGTGAAGAAACTTGGTCTAATGAATGGCGTGGTACAAGAATTGGAAAATGGACAAGGCAGTGACCTGAAGGAGCTCTGCCGTCACTAAAGGGAAGCAAGGAGGAAAAGAGACATAACACGGAGATGCTTGTCAAAGATGATGTAGATTAAATAATCCAATTAGCATATTGTGTACAAATACGATCCAGTTACAACGGTAACTTTCGAATCAGACAAATAGGATCCAAACATAAGATTAGTGGAAAACCGTGCCGATTTCGATTTTCATGAAGTGAAAGTAGACTTCTGTGCTAGTGAATTTGATTCAGTTAGCAGCAATGAAGAAGAATTTGCGTTCCCTGGACAAGATAGGTATAATGAAACAGACAAATGCGAAAGTAATTCAGAGAATAGTGAAACTAAAGAAGATAAGTTATCTGATGATGGAATAACAATTTTGCCCCTGTAGATGTTGATGTGATACAGGAAGATATAGTAATCACTTAGGTGATTGACAGTAACATAATTTAGGACTCTGGTGGTTTCGTGACAGAAAAGAGTGAGTTTGAGAAAGAGGCATATAGATTCACAGATCTTGTGGCATTGTGTCAGTATATGAGTAAGGAAGCAATATACAATGAGAGAAAAATAGAGGCTAGTGAGATTGAAGGGGGAATGTGCTTACTACAAGATACACTTAAAGAGGTTACCGCCGCTCATGAAGACCCTATAGTAATACAAATTAAAGCTGACGAAACTGAAAGTCGGGAAAATGATGATGTTCAACAGAGAGAAAAGGCACAGAAAGATGTAGAGGATAGGAGGAGTAACAAACTTCCAGACAAGGGTCAAGCAGTAAAAGTTGGATAGATTTCATAGAAAGAAATGGCAATAGACAAGGAATTGTTGTGGGAAGATGACCAGAACAGGAAGCTGGATACCAAAACAGAGACTGTGATTCATATAGAGATCTACAGGAATCATTGATTTCTTTTACTGGACACAGGAGTGTAAATACATACCATATCAAATGCATTTTATGAATGATCAAAAATAATTCTCGTGTAGAAATTAAGCCATTAAAAAGCATGAAACAGATAGACAATGTCATACATTTTCTCATGACAATCACTGATCTTCGGACTAACATGTATCAGAATCTGAAAACATTATGACTGGTTTGAAACGTGAGAGTACACGATTCTCTTCTGACGAGATTTTGCAAGAAAGGAAATCTCTATGTTTAACAAGAAGAGTTGGTAGAATCCTCTCCACACACAGAGAGTACCCTTTATAAAAAGAAAGAGATGCTTAAAATTATGATGACTAAGTAGGTAGAAGCTAGGATCAGTAGGCATGATGAAAAGTTAAAGAGCACAAAACTTAACATTAATGATTTAACTTTTGTAAAGACCCATGAAAAATTAAGTAAGATCAGCCACAAGAAAAAGAAGTTCAAAATCGTGTATAACGGTCGATTTGAAGCTGTTAACTATTCCAGTATCAATACACATTACTTAGAGTTTCCTTTACCTAGAAGACCATTATGAGTACAAGATACTAAATACCTAAGAAATATGAACACAGAATTGTGAGTGACAATAATCAGGATTAGAAGAATAATCTGAATGGAACGTAATGTCACATTAATGAAGCGAAATATGAACAAATAATACAAAATTACTTCGGATATTACATTTCAATGTATCCATAAAATTATAGGCTTTGTCAAACGTCTACAATTCACCTTGTAAATTGCATATATGCTAAAAAACGTTCAATTTGTCATGGTTTGAGAAAAAGTGTCTTTATGACACAAGTTACTTCACTAGTGAGTGTCAAAGAATGAATAATGTGTAAAATTGCAAGAAAAGTACTCAGTAACTGGCCAAAAGTCGAAAAAGTGAAAGAAACACGTAGCAACAAAGAAAGCTACAGGGGGTATTTTTCTAGTGAAAAATATGTCCCAAATTTTGAATTAATTTGTATATAAACACTGATAAAGTGATGATATGTTAACAGTAGATAAGAATGAAAAAGTTTAAAATATTTGAAGAAATTTTAATTAGTAAATAAAATTAATAAACCAAACAAAGTATAACACTTTAACTGTATGAAACAAATACATAGTGTACAATATGTGTTCATATGACACATATACTCTTATATACATGGAGTTTCAACACTTCCATGGAGACTGCATGTGATAGTTACATATTCAGATGTAGACTGACTAATACAAAGCCTATTGAAATGACATGTGTGTTGTCAATTACAACAGCATGGTTCCTTTATTTATACTGTTTATTATGTAAGACAACTGATACACTGACTCAGAACTATAAGTCTTGTAGTGAAACATTTTCTTGCAGTTATACTTTTGGCCACAACTCCAGAAAATATGGGGCATACAAAACAGAACAACTCATTATTTTTCAAAAATGTTTTCAATACAACTATCACGGATTAATCTTAAAATTACGCATGGAGGTTGTCAATAGAGATATCTTTGTATGATTGTAATGTACTATTTTGATATGTATATTAATTTAAAATAATGAAAAGTTGGAAAAATATATTTTTTTAATTGTAAGCAACTATTCTACTCCAAGAGTTTAGACAGTGAGTTAATTAAAATTAATACCACAAAAGTGTAGTAATCAGATTGAGCAATAGACTTGGCACTCTCTGTGGTGATGTGCACAATAGAAGAGGGAAGACAGTGGTGAGGCCTTGAATGGTGTAAACACTTTGTCAAAAGCTGCAGATTTGAAATCTTTGTGATGTTAAAAAACGAGTCGACTTTTCATCAAAATGGTGTTGGTTTTCACTCACAAACTATTAAGTAGTATCTGAAATCGTCAAGTCATGAATGCAAGACTTTCCAGACTTCTGACGCTGTGAAATTTCGTAAACCATGGCTGCCACTGGAGCAATAGTCCTGGGAAGCCTCATGTTGCTTGGCGTGTACTAATTTACCAGATATGTGAGGAAACTGTGTGAGATCATTGTGCATCACCGTTCAGACTGCAGAACTATTTTCACACTTCCAGTGACGCAAAACCACGACAAGACAAGACTTTCATTTTGTTCAGTAATTAATTTTATAAGTGGAATAACAGTCACAATAGGCCAAAGTGAAATAACTATTCACTTGAACATTATAGTTTATTAGTAACAGTTATCATATTTTTATTTGATATGTTATTGTTCTATTGTGAAATGTTTGTCACTTGTTATAAATAATAACTTGTATAAAAACTGTGATTTTTGGAATCATAACAATATTTTCAGAATACAATGCTGACAATACAGATCTTTCAAACTGAATAAATTTAAGCTATATGCATTGGTCACCTTTACTTTTCCATTTTCTGAGGTAAATTTTACTAATTGAGAGTTAACAATAGAGTTAATAATTCACAATAAATCATAGCATAAAACAGTCCAAATATGGCTGCCAAAGCATGCCATTACAATCAATATGGCTTTCTTCTATCTTAGAGTTTTTTGGATAAAACAAAATTAATAAATTTACTTTCAAATTTACAGTAAGTTTCAAAATTAATTAAAATTAAATTAGCTCCATTGGAGCTTGGCGACTGTAAGAACCAGACATAACATTTTTCAGAGGTTTCAGTAAAATAAGTTATAGTAATCTCTTTTTTTTACACCTTCAGCATTAGCTATTCAATGGATGGATGTATTAACAGTATCAAAACGATTCTGAAGATAGGCAGTGCTACGATTAAAACTGTGTTTTTGTAATAGTGGATGAATTCTACGATTGCGCTGTGCATCTGTCAATTGCTTTGGAACTGATAGATCGCCCTAATTGTTCAACAACAATTAATTTAGTACATACATGATTCACTCCATAAAGAGAGATAATAATAATAATAAATATATTGAAAACACTCCAGTAAGTGATAAGCGAACCTTTTGTGTACACCTGTAACTTCTGCAGACGCTAAAAATTGCAATTGTGTTGAATCCGAGGTCACACATAATTGCTACACAAATGGCAACTACAGCATCTGATTTTGAGTGCAGCAGTCGATGGTGCAGGCAATAACTTTCGTAATTGTAAAGGTTTTGATGATACTCAGTGCATTTAAATAATATTTATATATGCAACAAACAATTATAACACTAGTTAATCACAAAAATACGTTTTACAGTAGGTGTCAAATTAGAAAGTTGAAGCGACTGTACACATTTTGTTGCCACTTAAAAACATAAATCGAATATATGTAAAATCATGAGGATTCGGTCACAACAGGAAACTAAATTTTTGAGTTGAATTTAAATTTACCAGCTAGAAAGATAATTTAGTTGAATAAATAATATTTTGTTCCTAATGTTGCACTACACATTTTTAAATCTTTATATACTTCATCAGATTTGTTGATGTTTATACTGTACAATATCGAACCCAACAATGGTTTTCAATTGCTAAATGTGTATTGGAATTGTATACATGTCCTAATTTTTTCCACCCCTCTCTGTCCATCTACTCCTCCCCTCTCTTTGTCTGTTTCTTCCTTCTCTCCTGTCTCTTTGCCTATTTGCTCCTCCTCCCCCTCTCTCTGTCCATGTTCTCCTGTCCCCATCTCTCTCCCTCTCCTCCTCACTACTCACCCTGTCCATCTCCTCCATTCCCCTCTCACTGTTCATTTACTATCCCTCCCCAAAATATTCACCTCTCCTTCCTCTCTCTGACCTTGCGGATTATGTATTGTATTTGCAAACGAAATATAGATTAGAAATTAAGTCACTTAAAATGCATGAGTAAATCGGTTGATGTGATTGGGATAGTGGTATTAGAGAGCCATCTCCAGCTGCTGGATCAGTGAGGATAGTAGCTTCAACAACAGTATTTCTCATAGTTTTAAGCCACGAATAGGTAGGAATACAAAGTTCTGGATGATTCAGGTTCCATAGTAGTATTTTAATCATAAGCTGACAAGCCATAATACAACTTTCCTCTTTCCTCATAAAACTGAGTGCAAGGACAAAAGAAAAATGGCACACTGTTGTGTACACAGTTTTTGTATATGTATAGGAAAGAAATAATTTATCTAAATCTTCCAGTGATGTGGTATCTAAGTTTAAACTGAATGCAAGAAAGAAAATATACATGCGCATTTTCACAGCACAGCATTTTCTTTTTCACAGTCAGTTTCAACAGAAAATGTGTACAATGTTATTTAAAAACTTACATAGCCTACATCTCTCTAAATGTTATTGAAGTATAAGATAGCAATTTGAAGTAAAACAGTCAAGACTTTCTGGAGATTTTTGTAAAAGTTTGAAATGAAATAGTCCAGTTTTTTGCTAAAATAAACATGTTCCATTTCTGTATTACATATATATTAATTTAGGAAATGTATTTTCAAAAAATGTAGGCTATATCTGCCTGAACATTTATTAGCGTATCATGCGAAAATTTTAAGTAAATTGGTCAACAATGTCTTGAGCTTTTTGCTAGCCATCATTTCCCCTTGATGTGAAACGTCCCCTTTGAAAAATTTATACTAGACTGTGCTTAAACTGAAACACAATATTTTTGGCGCAACGCAATCTGACTTCCAGAAATCCCTACGAAAGAATGGCCATGACTAACATTAACCTATACGTTTCACAAATCACTTACCTCACAAAAATCTTCGTTACTCAAGCTACTGCAATACAGCGAGCGCCACTACTGCCAGCTAAATAAAAGATTCAAACTACTGAAGGCACTAACTACTGATAGGCATAGTTAGCAAATGAAAGATTTTAATACAGAACAAACAATGTATTTACCTTTATAGTCATAATATATATATCAGTTCATGACACCAATTCTTACAAATTTCAAAACTCCGCCATCTCTCTCCCCACGTCCACCACTGCTGGCGCCTCACCTCCAACTGCGCAACGCTACGCGCTGTTAGCATCCAGCTGCCGCTACCCGACACTACAATGGCAGACAACAATGCAAACTAGCCACAGACTGCGCACAGCACAGCCAGTGATTTTTCATACAGAGCGCTACGTGGCGTTACCAATAAGAAAATGTAAACAGCCTACTTACATAGCCCCCATGCTCCCCACAAAAAAATTTACAAATTGTTTTGGGCCGTGGTCAATACAGATTTGAAAAATTTTTTCATAATTACAATAACAAAGAAATGAAATGCACACACTTATCGATACAATGTTGGTCAAAAGCTAAAATTCTCTCACAGTCCATAAAGACAGTCCTGATCGTTCATCATAGTAAAATTGCAGTGTTTTTTTCAAAGTCTGAGCAAAAAAAGAAATTGCACTTGGAAGTAGTGGATTTCTACGCAGTCTTGAAGAAGTAGTGTTGTCCTTCCAATGAAAGACAGTGCTGACTCTTGACATGCAGACAGGTAATAGGCCACAGCAGAGTCAGTCGACGTTGAAGACTATCGGTAGGTAGGTCATCACAGAGCAGACCCACTGTAGTCCTGGTAGAGATTACTATTGGTGGGCCACCAGAGGTGCAGACCCACTGCAGTCCTTGTAGAAATAATGGTATTGGTGGGTCATCAAAGGTGTAGACCCACTGTAGTCCTTGTAGAGATGGCCAGCAGCCATCTGTTTGACTGTGCAGGCGCACAATCACCATTGAAGAGTCTTGCGGATAATGTAACAAGTCCATAACAACTACTTGTGCACTCAGAAAAATTGTTTTTGAAATGTCCTTAGAACCAGCATTGCTGTTATCCAGTCCCTTACTGAGTTATTAACACACGTGCAAACACTATCAGTCCCTACTTCTCACATATTGTCCATATACTATGACCAACAGAAATGTGTGCAGTAAAATGTAATTTACAAGTTACTTAATTTGATTGATGGTGTCAATTACAATTTTATAACATAAGAATACAATAACAAAGGTACAAAATACATCTTTAAAGAACATAACAATACAGATAACATTTGTAGTAGTACAGGCTTTACAAAAGAATCGAAATAGCAAATACATCAGTGTTACAAAAATTACGACATAAGTACATACATAAAAGATCAGAATAACTTTTGAAACATCAACTTCACACATGAGCATTAGAACAAAACAGAATAAATAATGTGTAAACATCTTTACAAAGTAAATAACATGTTATTAAGGCAAATTATATTTGAGGATAACAGTATTCCTCATCATAGTTCATGTAGCTGAGTATTAGAAAAATTCTGCAACATAAGTCTTATCAGATAAACATATAAAGACAGGACGAACATAAATACACAAGGGTACACAAACACATAGTGGGATAACACAAGGAAAGGATAGGGTTTGTTTTACTGCAGAATTTTGCAAACAAAGCTTTCTTTACTTCTCGGAGATCTAACTTCATTCTTCATTATTTCCAAAAAGTCATATCGAAGCCTGCTTTCTGTATTATGCTCACATCCTCTTTCAAAAATAGTTTTTCTCCACTATACACTACTTATTGGCCAAACCATTTTCTTATAGCTTGTCAATGCATTTCTTCCAATTCATCATAGTTATTTTCTTATATAGTCTACCCCCTCTTAAGCTAACTTAAAATCTACTGAGCTCAGATGCTAAACTAAGGGACGAGGCAATGCAGCAGCACAAAACAATTAACACAAACAGAAATGATATACAAAACGGAAATTGGCAAAAAAAGGCAGCAATATTACAACTAATATAAGGCAATGCGCAGCAAACAAGAAAAAATAAATCCGTAGTAAAACTGGCTTAACAGAGTAATACAAAGTCAAATTCAGTAAAATTGTGCCTGGTAAACAGCAGCAGCAAATACAACAGCTTATAACTAAACATGACAAAGCTCAAGCAGAAAAAATATTACAGTAAAGACAACAATGCAGAAAAGGGAGATGTCGATTCACATCTTAATGTCTATATAATTAAAGTGGTGCACCAAAACTTATTCTACCATAAAAATTACCAAGTACTTGAAAAGAAAATTATGTATGCAGTTCCTGTGAAGGGAAGTCTTTTTGTGTTCCTTCATTTTTTTAAGTACATCATAATTATTTACTGGATCTGTAGGCATAAAGTATCTATATTACTACATCCATTAAATTTTATTGTAACCAATGCTGCAGTGCAGCTAGAAACTAGATATTAAACAAAATAGGCAAAGCAAGGCGTGAAACATCATTTGCTAGCCATAAGTCATTTCATAATGCAGTAAACAATCTTCCAACTAGCACGACAATAGACATGAAATGTTTCTCATCATTTCATTTCAGTAAATATCATAAATTAAGAACTCCAAAGTGTAATCATATGTTTTCAAGTTTGAGTGTGTCGTATTTGCGACGCTTTCTACAAAGAAATGTCAATAGTGAGGATAATGGCACTCTTTTTTTTTACCTGTGCCTCTGAAAGGCACACACTAATGGCTCTGTTTTGTCAGGTGGTTGTCGCACAGCTGGGTGCCCACGACGCATTACGTGCAGGTGGTCACTTAACTGTCTTATCGAAATATTTACGACACCAGTTTCCGCTACAGTGGCAGTCTCATATAAAAAAAATTCACAGGTCAAGAATTTGCGTTACAAATCTGTAGACATAAAATCATTTAAATATAATAGTGTCCAAAAAATTTTCGCCAGCATAGTGATGCATTCACGCATATACACTCATTTCATAACTTATAAAGTACGATTTTCAGTTTCCAACATCCTTTTCCACAAACCAGAGTTCCTAACCACTACCCACTATTCCTTACCTTATTCGTCGACACTTCTTCAATATTTCATCATAACAGATACGTAGCATAATCAAATAACTCATACAGCATCAGCTTATTGATCATAAACATACCGCAACAGCATAATACACATAGTCATCGTAATAATAACATCATAATACCTCAATCAACTCTCAAAATCGTCGTAGCTTCCTCCAATATTGTCAAAACCCAAAAAAAAAAATTCTCTGCTCATGTCAAAAGTGTCATCTGTCTCAAACGTACTTTAACAATCATGATCCCATACCAAACACATCATTCAAAGCTCTCATAGTATCACAATAGTTCTGAAAAAATATGAACATTTCATAAAGTACAGACAAAATACAATTTCATTAGTTTGAAGTTATCCAACGGTATAATTACGTAACTATCTGTCGCTGATGTAGTATAATAAATGTTTGTCTCTCTCAGTTAAATGATCAGATAGCTGTGTAATTTATGTGTTAGATAAATATGGTACCGATGTGTAGAGTTGTATAAGCAAATACCATATTAGCTAGGGCTCCTTGTGCTTGCCAAACACATGGTACACAAAGTAAGCGTGTACCCCCCTGAGGATTAATGTGATTATATCCTCAGGTGTTACAGATTACAGCAATGGAATGAAATGTATCACCGAAAACCTTTGTATCATTGTACTTCAAATATCTCTAAAAATAAATGTTTTAAGTACAAAATTAATCACTCAAATACGTGTACTGTAGCGCTAAACTGTGCGTCTTGTTGTAAGATAATCTCTGTGGAAGTGTCGTAGTTATCGTCCTCTGAAAGCTAAGTTCTGCAGGAGTCAATGTACTTACCTCATGATAAACAAAAGTGAAAGGCTTTGCATATAGATATCGTAGTTACTACCCTTATTGCCGTGATGAAGTAAGTACTGTACTGTAACGTATTGTTGTGCTACAGGAAAGGCTGTCTCATTGTAGCTATACCACAAAGTTACTAATAAAACATGTTTTACTTTCCAGAATAATACCGAAAAACTGTGCAGATATAAAACAGATACAGTGCAAAAGCAACATTGTAAATTGTCACTCATTAGTAGCGTCGTGATAAAATCGTGTAGCTGTCACATAAACTAACTACTGAGTCATGTGGTATCTCACAGAAAGTACTTTAAATCCAGAACTTATTTTCAAGTAAACCAAAATGTTGCATTAAAATCTCATTAGCAGTACTGGTAACTGTTCTAAATATGTCAGCCTTATAGTCGTTACGTAATCTTGCAACTAACAAGCAAGAATGTACATGCACAATAACACTGTGACGTCTGTTCACTATAACAATGCATTCGTAATTTCTGTTTAAATAAGTTCTCTTGGTTCTTGACTGGATATTTAACTTCAAACATGGTTGCATGTTAACAGATTCTAAGTCTGACAAATTGTACTTGAAATGTGAAGTGAAAAGTTTTACGGCAAAGAGAAAATTAAAAGCTGATTATCTTTCAATAAACGGTTGTACATGTGAAATGTGGTGCAATCCTTTATTCTTAATAGTACCCAGAGTTTCAACTTGAATGCAGTTATCATGTTGTATATGTCGGTAAAGAATACTGGAATTTTTCTCAAGGTTAGCGCCTGTGTTATTTCTCTCGGAGCCAGCGGGCGCACGTGGCTGCCTGCGGTGCGAGTCATTGTCTGTCTCTTTGTTGGCGCGCGTCGATATTGGGATTAGGAGACCTAACTTCTACAAATTCAACTTGTCGAGAGTGCCCTGCTCTGTTTGAGTCCCGCCAGTTCTGATGCAATTCAGGTCTGTCGTTACGATTATATCGTCTGTCGTCATCTCGGTAGATTCCATAATTTCTTTCTTGTCGGTCACGTGGTGGAGAATTTCCCCCTGAATCGTAACTGCGCGCTAGACCGTTGCGTCTTAAGTTATTCTGTCTCCCTTGATAATAATTATTTTGGTTCCCATATTGTCTGTTTCTCTGATTGTCTCTGTGATAGTCACTACTGCGGAGAGGTGATCTTTCCCTGTAATTATTACTGCTCTGCCAACGGTTGTCATACAGGTGGTGTCTGTTTTGGTCACGATTTGTGTTGTGAGAATAGCCTTGTCGTGTCCAGTTATTATTTCTTTCATCGCGGAATTGCGACGGATGTGACCTGTAATTGTTGTGTTCCTGTTTTCGCGTTCCGCGATTGTCAGTGTCAATTTCTAATTCTTGTAAGAGTCCCTGAAAAGCTTCAATGTCGTCTTTGCAACGGCCTGCCAAAATAATATGCCGTAAATGTTCAGGCAATTTGATTAAGCAAATGCGGATGAGTTCTGACGGGCTATATGGGTTTGAAAGATACTGATTCTTATGTAACATGTCTTCAAAATATTTCACAAGACTTGAAAATTCAGATTGTTCGAAATTTTTCATCATTATGATGCCATTTTTTACTCGGTCTTGTGTGGCTTGAGACCAATATGCTGAGAGGAAGGCGTGGTAAAATTCTCCTTCACTGTGGCAATCGTGAATGACCGATCGCATTCTTACAGCTGGTTCATTCTCTAAACAGCCACACATAAATTCTAATCTGTGCTCTAATGACCAGTTGGGGGGGGGGGGGGGGACAATGAGAGAATTGATGAAGCCACGCTTGTGGATGAATGTCGTTGCCAGAATTCTTAAATGTTTTGAATTTACGTGTAGTAATGAACAGCTTATAGTCAAAATCATCGTGTCGGCGGGTTGCATGTCGGTCATTGTTACGTCGTTTCGGCGGTTCCATCTCAAAATTCGGTGTACTCTGCCAATTTCTTTCATAATCTCCAAAGTGCCCTGTGTTATTATTTTGTGGCGGTTCCGTATTTTTATGTCCCTCTTCCCGTATTGGTGTGCGAGAGTCCTCTGAAATACGTAATTCTTGTATTACCTGTGTCAGCTGATCTTGTACTTCCCGGATTTCTCTTTGGTGTTGCGTATTAATTTGATTTTGATTTTGTTTGAACTTCCTAATTTGTTCGAACTCTTCTGTGTCATTAAAGACTACCGGTTTTGTGTCATTCAGATTATCATTTACCTTCGTAGATAAATTATTTAGCTGATCCGAAAGTTCAACTACTTTCTCTAATAATGAACTAATGTCCTCCATGTGTCTTTCTGAACCAATTTTCAGAGTATCTACTGTGTCCTTTAAGTTTTCTTGAGTTTTTGCAAGTTGCGTAACCGAATCGGTAGATGCAACTGAGTCAATTTTATCTTGCAAGGTCTCATGATTTTCATGAACAATTGTTTGCAGTTCTTTTATCGCTGCTTCGTGATTTTGTAATGCGTTTTCATGCCGCGAAAAAATAGGTTGAAAATGCCCACACATTTGTGTTTTTACGTCATTACAGATTTTTTGACATTTCGATTCAATGTTATGTAACTCAGTAGTTAAATCTTCACGTGTTTGTTCAAGTGTGGTGTCTAACTTCCGAAGATTTTGTTCCATTGTGTCTAACTTTTGAAGCTTTTGCTGTGTTTGTCTCTGATTTTGTTCCATTGTGTCTAACTTTTGAAGATTATGTTCCATTGTGTCCAACTGTTGCTGTGTTTGTTTCTGATTTTGTTCCATTGTGTCTAACTATTGAAGATTATGTTCCATTGTGTCCAACTGTTGCTGTGTTTGTCTCTGATTTTGTTCCATTGTGTCTACCTTTTGAAGATTTTGTCCCATTTGTTTCTGATTTTGTTCCATTTGTTGCATTAATTGCAATAATAATGTATTAGTGTCTGGAATCTGTTTTTCTATGCTTTTTGGCAGTGCATTTTCACCGGCAACATTTACATTTTGACAGGCAGAAAATGTGTCTTGACTCATTTGAGAAAACGGTGAGGACCCATAACCTAAGTCTACAGTATTTGCAATATTGTGTTCTGTCATTTCGGATTCCTGAGGCGAGCTGTTGCCGACTGATCGATGGATAATTGTTCCCTGTTCACTACTTGTTTCATTGTCTACACCATTATTTGCCGCCCGCTAAATTTCCCTATGCACAATTACCAAATTACTACTTCGAATGTCTGTTAATTCACTACACAGTGGTGCTGATAAGCGACGCTCGTCGTCACTATTATTTCTCAGTTTAGTTTGGAGCCTAGTGTTACGTTTTTCACACGCCATTACTGTCACAATATTTCACACGATAACACATAAAAGCACAATTTGAAGAGCAATAATAAGAGAACACATTAACATAGCACTGAAAATAATATCTAGTTAATTGCAAGCGCAGCTGCGAAATACTTCGTGCAAAACTACATGCATGCCACAACTATTTTACTGTACAACAATGAAAGACTGCAACTACAAAGGAAATTCTCTCTATGATTACTCGCTAGCAATAAACAAAAGCTACACTAATTACACAAAATACAAGGAAAAAATCAGAAGATTCCAGTGAGTTATCCTTGGGTAAGGGTCGACATATGAAACGTCCCCTTTGAAAAATTTATACTAGACTGTGCTTAAACTGAAACACAATATTTTTGGCGCAACGCAATCTGACTTCCAAAAATCCCAACGAAAGAATGGCCCTGACTAACATTAACCTATACGTTTCACAAATCACTTACCTCACAAAAATCTTCGTTACTCAAGCTACTGCAATACAGCGAGCGCCACTACTGCCAGCTAAATAAAAGATTCAAACTACTGAAGGCACTAACTACTGATAGGCATAGTTAGCAAATGAAAGATTATAATACGTAACAAACAATGTATTTACCTTTATAGTCATAATATACACTCCTGGAAATGGAAAAAAGAACACATTGACACCGGTGTGTCAGACCCACCATACTTGCTCCGGACACTGCGAGATGGCTGTACAAGCACTGATCACACGCACGGCACAGCGGACACATCAGCAACCGCGGTGTTAGCCGTCGAATGGCGCTAGCTGCGCAGCATTTGTGCACCGCCGCCGTCAGTGTCAGCCAGTTTGCCGTGGCATACGGAGGTCCATCGCAGTCTTTAACACTGGTAGCATGCCGCGACAGCGTGGACCTGAACCGTATGTGCAGTTGCCGGACTTCGAGCGAGGGCGTATAGTGGGCATGCGGGAGGCCGGGTGGACGTACCGCCGAATTGCTCAACACGTGGGGCGTGAGGTCTCCACAGTACATCGATGTTGTCGCCAGTGGTCGGCGGAAGGTGCACGTGCCCGTTGACCTGGAACCGGACCGCAGCGACACACGGATGCACGCCAAGACCGTAGGATCCTACGCAGTGCCGTAGGGGACAGCACCGCCACTTCCCAGCAAATTAGGGACACTGTTGCTCCTGGGGTATCGGCGAGGACCATTCGCAACCGTCTCCATGAAGCTGGGCTACGGTCCCGCACACCGTTAGGCCGTCTTCCGCTCACGCCCCAACATCGTGCAGCCCGCCTCCAGTGGTGTCGCGACAGGCGTGAATGGAGGGACGAATGGAGACGTGTCGTCTTCAACGATGAGAGTCGCTTCTGCCTTGGTGCCAATGATGGTCGTATGCGTGTTTGGCGCCGTGCAGGTGAGCGCCACAATCAGTACTGCATACGACCGAGGCACACAGGGCCAACACCCGGCATCATGGTGTGGGGAGCGATCTCCTACACTGGCCCTACACCTCTGGTGATCGTTGAGGGGACAGTGAATAGTGCACGGTACATCCAAACCGTCATCGAACCCATCGCTCTACCATTCCTAGACCGGCTAGGGAACTTGCTGTTCCAACAGGACAATGCACGTCCGCATGTATCCCGTGCCACCCAACGTGCTCTAGAAGGTGTAAGTCAACTACCCTGGCCAGCAAGATCTCCGGATCTGTCCCCCATTGAGCATGTTTGGGACTGGATGAAGCGTCGTCTCACGCGGTCTGCACGTCCAGCACGAACGCTGGTCCAACTGAGGTGGCAGGTGGAAATGGCATGGCAAGCCGTTCCACAGGACTACATCCAGCATCTCTACGATCGTCTCCATTGGAGAATAGCAGCCTGGATTGCTGCGAAAGGTGGATATACACTGTACTAGTGCCGACATTGTGCATGCTCTGTTGCCTGTGTCTATGTGCCTGTGGTTCTGTCAGTGTGATCATGTGATGTATCAGACCCCAGGAATGTGTCAATAAAGTTTCCCCTTCCTGGGACAATGAATTCACGGTGTTCTTATTTCAATTTCCTGGAGTGTATATATCAGTTCATGACACCAATTCTTACAAATTTCAAAACTCCGCCTTCTCTCTCCCCACGTCCACCACTGTTGGTGCCCCACCTCCAACTGCGCAACGCTACGCGCTGTTAGCATCCAGCTGCCGCTGCCCGACACTACAATGGCAGACAACAATGCAAACTAGCCACAGACTGCGCACAGCACAGCCAGTGATTTTTCATACAGAGCGCTACGTGGCGTTACCAATAAGAAAATGTAAACAGCCTACTTACATATGTAATATATATATATATATATATATATATATATATATATATATATATATATATTTGTATGTGTATGTGTGTTTGTGTGTATGTTGATGAATATCATACTGTTTATTAGAACATGAGGCAAAAATTTGAAATAAATCGGTTAAGAACCTTTTGGGCTTTTTCCTATTAATGTTTCTCATTAAAGTATTACATATACAGTTATGTACAACATGTATTAAAGAAATATGTAGTGTATGTCCATCTGAAAGCATATTAGAGTATCACATAAAAATTTTAATTAAATCAGTAAAGAAGTTTTCAAGATTTATGCTAACAATATTTCATCTTTATGTATTATATGTATGTATATACCTCGTGTATTGAAAATTATGTAGGCTATGTCTGTTAGACCGTTTATTAGAGTATAGTGTAAAAATCTAAAGTAAATCAATGAAGAATCATTTGAGATTTTTGGTTACAATATTTATGCTCTATGTATTAGATATATATTTATATACCATACACAATAAACATATGTAGCCTATGAGGATCGGAACATCTGTTAGAGTATTGTGAGAAATCTGGAGTAAGTTGGCCAAGCAGTTTTCGATATGTTTGGTAACAACGTAAATCAATAACTTGTTATTGTATAGTAGTGTACGTATGGGTTTTCATTAGGTTGGTGCATAAGCTAGTAGCGTTTTTCCATAAGTTTGAAAACTACAGACACACATAACGGAGACTTTGGTCATCAATAATATGTATTCCTTCACTATTTACAACAGTCTGCAAACGATGGGTTAAATTTTCAATTCTGTGGCTGTAGATATTACGTGGTTTTGAGGCAAAGAACTCATCGAGCCAAATTAGGAGCGTATTTTCAGCTGGACACGAATTTCCTTGAAGATAGAGAGCGGAATAGACGAAAATCTGAGGGTGCAAGATCAGGTGAACAATATGGATGTGGAATGACATTCCAACCCAACTCCTGTATATTCTTCTTTGCAGTGTAGCACAATTGGGTAAGCTTTATCGTCGAGAAGCATCACCGCTCACAGTCTTCTTAGTCATTGCTCATGGACCGTATCTGCAAGATGTCTCAGTTGCTGACAATAAACGTCACCAGTGATAGTTACACATGGGGAACCAATTTGCAATACACCACACCGTCACTGTTCAACCAGATGCATAATGCTATCTTTTGTGGATACACATAGATATTTACCGGTATATGGCGAATTGCTGCTTTGTTTGGGATCAGCCATTCTTTTCTATTCCTTATGTTATCATAAAGACATTTATCATCACCAGTAATGCTACATGGTAAGAATTGTTGGTGTTGAACATGAGCCAATTGATAATGGGCAAGTAGAGATGCAAATATGGCCACCATCTGATTTTTGTGATTTTATTTTGGAGCATTCAGTACCCATTCACCAGATATTTTAAACTTCAACGCTATAAACAAATATCACACGATGGTGCAATGATCATAGGTCATCACATTTGTCTGTTCTCGAGTAAACTGATGTGGATCATTGTGGATTAATGCGTTCCACGATCTTCATCGAACCCCAATGGTCTTCTTGAATGTGGAGAATCATTAATATCAAAATGGCCTTCCATAAACCGAGAAAATAATTTCCTTGCTGTGCACTGTCCAGTGGCACTTTACCCATACATGACGCAAATGATTCTGGCTGCGTCCGCTGCTGTTACCCGCCTATTGAACTCAAACAGAAGAATATGTCGATAATGTTCCAATTTATTCTGTTGGCACTCCATTTTATAGCGTCCACCGCGCCACTCACTATCTCCAAATGACAAAATGACGATGTATAACCTCAAATGGCTACAGTGAACTACAAATGAAAATGACAATAGACAAACAAACACATAACAATTGGAATACCAACATTCAAAACAGAAACACTATGAACTTATGCATCAACCTGCTTTATACTATAAATATTTAAAAAATTTATAGTCTACATCTATTTTAAGGTTTATTATTAGAGTATCTTGCAAAAATTTGAAGTAAATCTATCAACAAGTTTTGGAGGATTTTGCTAAGAATATTTCTCTTATATATTTAACATATTTCTGTCTGTACATTTATGAGATGTCGTGTCTTTTCGACCTTTTTTTAACAACCTTTCCCATTTATATAGTCACCGTCAGGTGGCTTGCGGGGTATGGATGTAGATGTAGATGTATATATTCTTACATACTATGTGGGAGGATAGGAATTTAAATAGTGGTAACTATTTCTTCACAACCGATACAAAAGAGTTACATGTTTGCACCTGTTACTGTCCTTCAAAGTAGTCACCAGCGTTGTGTAGAACACGTTGCCAGTGATCTGGAAGGCGTAGTATTCCAACAGCACAGCCTGTTCTGTTGATGATGCAAATGGAGCAGTTTACTGCCTGTCAAATCTCTGGCACAGTTCTAAAGTGAATGCCACGAAGTGGTTCCTTCATCTTCGGAATAAAATCAAAGTCACAAGGACTTAAGTCTGGGGAGTATGGTGGATGGCGACCCCATTTCTTGGATTCGATTTTCAGTTTTGGCTCGTATGATGTGGCTCATGTCTCATCCAGTCTTGCAATACAGCATAAGAAAGCCTTCCTTCGCGCTCACAGCATTCCAAGTGCTTCTGGGCAGCGTCGTAACGCGTCCATTTCTGAATTTCCGTCAAGTCACGCGGAACCCATCGTGATGCAATTTTTCGCATGCCCAGGCGTTCCTTCAGGATGCAAAGCACAGTCGTATGCGCTAATCAGGTTTCGTGGGCGAACTCACGAATCGTATGGCATCGATCACTGTCCACTAACAAGGCAACACACTTCTTCTCCAGAGACTCTAGGACGACTTGCCCTATGCATGTCTGCCACAGTTTGCCGACCTTGGTTGAAGGCTTTTCCCCCCTGTGCTACTGTTATGTACAGCAATGCCAATTCGCCACACGCCTCTTGAGGACCTTGATGACACAGTCACACTGTATGACCTATGGCACATTCAATCTTGATCCAACTCCATTCTTCCTGTTTCGAAAACATAGTGACACCGTTATGTTAGACCGCTCGCTCACAAGTGACTGTGTTTCCCTCAATTGTGCACACGCCGGTGACGTGGGATGGGCGAGTCCATTTGCTCGGAGGTAAGGTAGGTATGTCAACAACATGTGCTGTCAGCGACAGTAGTAGATTCCATTGCATAGTGTCTCCACAGCAGTGTTGCCAATATTTAACTTCCAACCTACGTATATTTTTGAAAAAATAAGTCGCCTATGTTCATCCAAATGTTAAACATTTGAAGTTTATGACAGTTTTCAAAAATTTTTGGTAACAACGTTAAACTAGGACTTGTCATCATATAGAAGTGTAGATTTTATACATTTATTTGCATTTATGTACCATAAATAAAAAAATATGTCTGTCCTTTTGTGTCATCTCATTGTCACTGTAGGCTTTCACCATGGGAAGCAAGGAGATGATGTTGTTTGCTGGCCAGTATCCTCTTTCTATAACACAATAGCACTCATGTAGTAACAGGGTGCTTTATTAACATAAGCACAGAGTCTATATGTTGTGCTACAAGCTCTTTCGAATTAGTCCACATTAGCCTCATTCCTGGTGAAGTGCAAGTTTGCTATGTACACTACTCTCGTCACCATGTGCTGCTTGACTCTGAGCTAGAGGCTTAACTAACTGTGACTGCGACTCCCTCTGTGCTCCGACTGATAACACAGTAACTACTTGGTGAGTGACTGGAACTTACTGCTCTGGTCCAGGGCAGCTATCTAAATACTTGTGGTCGAGAGGGCGTTGTCGGCGCGTTTCTTGCGAGTCTGTCTTTGGCCTCTATCGATCTTCTCATAATCTCTTTGCCGCCCCCGAGCTGGCGCCAGCTTGCCAGCACATCCCCTCTCCCCCGCCCCCCCCTCCCCCCCTGAAATGCCGCAATGTTGTCGTGTAGTGAGGCTGCGAACGGCAATGGAGAGGGAGGCAGGACAGTGGACATAGAGATGAGCTGGGATCCATGGCTGTGGAGGACGGTGTAGTCCCGATTGTACCCTGCCATCTGGCTTGGGAGACAACAGGAACATCCTCTGGAAACCTGCTGCCAGGGCACACGTCCAGGCCTGAGGGCGTGTGCTGAGGCAATAACGGCGACGGCTATGGCGGGTCCAGGTCCGAGTGGTCGGCAAGAGGGGACAGCAGGGGCGAGGGCGCTTCGTCCATCCGCTCCTCCTGGGGTGCCCTGATGGCACCACCAGGTGGCTGCAAGGCTGCGAGGTCCTGTGAAGCTGTGAGTCTGGCGGAAAAAAAGCAGCAGAATCACAAGGCAAAAGACATGCGCGAAGTAGATTCTGGTGGCAGGGCTGCAAACTATCGGGACATGCAATCAAATACATATAAGAGCCAATGTGTTCTTGTATCAGACCTCTTTCGCAGCGCCCATGGTTGCCATAAACTCTGAAAAGAACAAGATTGTGTGGTGCAAAGTGATACCTGCAGACTATTGGTGGTGCCAGATACTGTGGTGAGTGTAGCAAGTGTAGTAGCGTCCGATGGTGGCGGCCATACAGAAGTTGAGCTGGTGATGGTCTGTCTCGTGGATGGGAGCGATAGCAGGCGAGAAAGAGTTGCAACGCCTGTTCCTGTGTGTGGGTGGTGCAAAGCTTGGCCATCAGTTGCTTGAAAGTGCACATGAAGCGTTCTGCTTCTGCTTTGGACTGCAGATGAAATAGAGCACTTGTTAGATGACGAATGCCATTGCGTTCACGAAACTGTTCGAAGTCACGTGAAGTGACTTGTGGTCCGTTGTCCGACACAAATACTTCAGACAAACCTTCGATGCAAAATATGGAGGACAATGCTTGAATGGTGCTACGTAATGTTGTAGAGTTCATAGGCACCGCAAATGGGAATTTGCTATACGAGTCTACCACTATGAGCCAACGAGTGTTCCAAAATGGTTCTGTAAAGTCAATGTGCACTGGTTACCATGGCTATTGGGTGTTACACCAAGCTGAGTGATTCTTTGCGCATGCTCGACACTGTGACGTCATCTGTTCAACGTGGACGTCCACGCCCTGCCAAGTACAATGCCGTCGTGCTAACTGCTTAGTGCGAATAATTTCCCAATGTCCTTCGTGGAGCAGCCCTTTGTAACACTTTAGGAATAAGAACACGCGATTGCCCACTGTCATTTTCAACTAGAATCACACCCTGTTGAACTGAAAGGTTATGCCGATGTGCAAAATATCAGAGCACAACTACGTTCTGGATACCGTTCAATGACCGAGGCCAAGACGTGCGACTGCAATGCTGCAAAATCTTGAGGTCGGGGTCTGCTTCCGTGGCCTGTGCAATATTCTGTAGTGCAAGGGAAAAGATTCAAATGGTTCAAATGGCTCTGAGCACTATGGGACTTGACATCTGAGATCATCAGTCCCTTAGAACTTAGAACTACTTAAACCTAACTAACCTAAGGACATCATACACATCCATGCAGGATTCCAACCTACGACCGTAGCGGTCGCGCTGTTCCGGAGTGAAGCGCTTAGAACCGCTTGGCTACAGCAGCCGTCCGGAAAAGATTCCAGCAATTCACAGGCCTGCACATCGATTTGGCAACAAGATGCAACAGATGCATCAAAATCAGAGGCTGGACCAACCGGAAAGCGAGTTAGGGTGTCTGCATTGCCATGTGTGCTGTAGGTCTGTACACAGTTTCATACTGCTGCTGCGAAAGCAACAAAGCCCAACGTTCCAATTTTTGAGTAGTGCGTGTAGGAACGAGCTTTGACGGATGAAACAAGCACTGCAAAGGCTTGTGATCTGTCACTAAATAGAACTTGCGACCATACGAATAGTGGTGGAATTTGGTCACATCATACACAATAGCGAGAGCTTCTTTTTCAGTTTAAGAATAATTGCACTGAGTTTGAGTGACCAATTTTGGGGCAAAAGCAATAGGTCTGTCTTGCGCACCAATTCCGTGCGGAAGCACAGCGTCGATTCCTTAGGAAGAAGCGTCGACTTTCAAAATTACTGGCTTGGCAGGGTCAAAATGCACGAAACATTTGTCACAAAGCAAAGCATTTCTGAGTTCCTGAAATGCGTTTTTGACAGTCCTTAGTCCACACAAAAGGTACATTTTTGCGACGCAAGCGATGCAATGGGGCTGCCATCTGGGCGACATTTGGTATGAACCGAATGTAGTATGCCATCTTACCTAGTACTGACTGCAGGTCTGACACATTGCGAGGAACAGGCAGGTCACGAAATTGCAAACAAATGAGATTGGAGGGGGTGCACGCCCTAACTGTTTTATAACATGACCTAAGTACTGTAGTTCAGTTTGAAAAAAGTCACACTTTTCGAGACGACACTTGAGTCCTGCTTCTGACAACACTCGAAAAATAGTACGCAAATTGACAATGTGTTCCTCTGGTGTACGACCTGAGACGACAATATCGCCAAGGTAGTTTGAACAAAATGGCACTTTCGCAGTCAGCTGTTCCATGTAACGTTGAAAAAAGGCGGGTGCGGAAGCACTGCCGAAGGGCAAACGCAAATACTTGAACAGTCCTAAGTGTGTACTTATAACAAACACTTTCTGTGATTCTTCATCCGATGGAATTTGCAAGTAGGCATCACGCAAATCTATCTTAGAAAAGTAA
Source organism: Schistocerca gregaria (assembly GCF_023897955.1). Classification (NCBI taxonomy): domain Eukaryota; kingdom Metazoa; phylum Arthropoda; class Insecta; order Orthoptera; family Acrididae; genus Schistocerca; species Schistocerca gregaria. The sequence continues at coordinate 132,584,258 of NC_064923.1, read as the reverse complement.
CGTCCGCCACCAAGCCTGTCCATGAGTTCCTGAGGGTGAGGTGACGGATAAGTGTCAACTACTGTCTGTGGATTGACACAAATGTGAGCGTCCTCACAAGGCTAAGGCAACAAAACTGGTGGACTTGCCCACTGACTAGCTTGAATGGGAGCAATTACACCATTATCTTCCAATTCCTTCAATTCACTGGCTACTTTGTCTCTTAATGCAATTGGAACGGGGCGGGATCGAAAAAACTTACGCTGTGCGTTGTCTTTCAGTGTAACATGCGGTACAAAGTTTTTTGCTTTTCCCATTCGTTTTGAAAATAGTTCACGAAATTCTTTGAGCAAGCTAACGACACTGTATTTTGGTGCAAAAGTAGAGACTGACAGTACATTGTCACGTATGCTAAGGCAAAACAAATCAACGGCATCTAAACCGAATATGTTCTCATTGTCTCTTGATTTCACAACAGTAGAATTCACTGTCCTAGTGTGAAATTTGTAAGTGGTAGGCAAACTACACTGTCCAAGCACTGGAATCTCCTGTCCGTTGTAAGCAGTGAGGTGCTTGTTAGATTTAGAAAGGCGTGGTGAGCCTAACTGTTCGTACGTGACACCATTAAGCGAAGTGACTGATGCACCTGTGTCTAACTGAAAGTTCACACGACGGCCAGCAATTAGTGAGGAGACACACAGTTTGTTAGAACGTCGCTGCACAGCACTAGGGCTGGAATGAGATACAACCTTAATCTTACTTTTGTCAGAACCTGTTGTAGATTTAGAAAACACATCGTTTACTGCATGTGCACGAGTCTGCTTTTTCTGGGAGCGGGCAAAATTGGCGTTTTTGTGCCACTGCAAACAAACCGCTTGGACGTAGCAACCCTGTCTTTTATGGCAAGCAAAAATCTAGGGTAAGACTTCACAAAGTTCGCAGATTTGTTTACATGTGGCTGTGTACGCGCTCATTGTTGCGGCTGCTTGAGGAGGTGGCGAGTTAGGGGCGATTCGACCCGACAAATCTGGGCCTTGTAAAACTTATCGGCCGCTACGACACCCGAATCATATTGCTCTAAGATTTGCAATACTTGGGGAAGTGATGCATCAGACTACTGTAGGATCTGTTCCCGTATTCTATGTGGGACCTAGAATGTTGTAGCATCTCTTATTATCAAATCACTGTAAAAGTTGCCACAACTACATTTATATTTACACTTCCTAGACATGCCCGTTAGTTCTGTGTACAGGTACGTCTGTTCCGGCTTTTTGTGCAAGTGAAAGAACTGATATCTGGCGTAAGTAGGCTATTTAGGTTTTTATATTGATAACGCCACGTAGCGCTCTGTATGAAAATCACTGGCTGTGCTGTGTGCAGTCCGTGGCTGGGTGGCATTGTTGGAATAGTTGCTATTGTAGTGTTGGGCAGTTGGCTGTTAATAGCACGTAGCGTTGCGCAGTCTGAGGTGAGACGCCAGCAGTGAGGGGGAGAGATGGCGGAGTTTTGAGAGCGGATGATCTGGACGTGCGTCCATCAGAGACCGTAAATTTGTAAGACTGGATCTCATGAACTGATATATGTAGCGAGACTATATATAGAGAGAGAATATATATAATGACTCTTGAACACTATTAAACATTGTTTGTTCTCTGTCAAAATCTTTCATTTGATAACTATGACTATCAGTAGGCAGTGCATTCAGTAGTTTGAATCTTTTATTTAGCTGGCAGTTTGGGCGCTCGCTGTATTGCAGTAGTTCGACTAACCAAGATTTTTGTTAGGTAAGTGATTCATGAAAGGTATAGGTTATTGTTAGTCAGGGCCATTCTTTTGTAGATATTTTTGAAAGTCAGATTGCGTTGCGCTAAAAATATTGTGTGTCAGTTTAGTGTGGATCTGAATAAGTAAATGTCTGAGTACGTTCAGTTTTGCTCAGGTGTTTGTAAAGCAAATAACGTAAGAGGTTTTCCAGCACAGTAATTCATTAATTTTTCTAAGGGGGCGTTTCACTGGCTGCAGTTACTTGAACTTGCTGGTCGTAGTACTGAGTTAACGCAGCGATTACTTCGTCATAGTTGAGTTCGTCGGAAGACGGAGTTGGGAATAGTTTTTGTATTAACCTGAACACTGGGGACCATGTTCAAAATGTTCAGATTGTGTGTGAAATCTTATGGGACTTAACTGCTAATGTCATCAGCCCCTAAGCTTACATACTGCTTAACCTAAATTATCCTAATGACAAACACACACACCCATGCCCGAGGGAGGACTCGAACCTCCGTCGTGACCAGCCGCACAGTCCATGACTGCAGCGCCTTAGGCCACTCGGCTAATCCCGCGAACACTGGGGACCCCGCAATCGAAAGAAAGTAATGTAGCTTCACAGTGCACGATGAACATCACAATGTGCTTGGAACTGCGTCAGCTATTCGACCCATTCCTCTCTTGTGTCGTTAAATTGCCGGAACGTTGGTATGCCGGTCAGCAGCACTTGTTGGACTAGTTGGTCGGTCGGTTGATGCGCGGCCGACGTGGCTTGTGGAGCCAGAAGTTGTTGTACCGTCGCCAGAAAATCAGCAATTTGTTGGTTCTGAGACTGAAAAGCTTGTGTAAGGTCCATCACATTGGCTGTCTGCAGCTGAGGCGCGAGAGCATAGGGGGGAGGGGGGGGGGGGGGAATTGCCACGTTTACACAAACACCTTATAACAATACGCAAGTAAAGCGTCTGAATAGAGAAAGTTGACTAGTTCTGCCGCACCCCTCCTGGAATACATGCAAAAACACATCAACACATTACCAATGAAAAGTGAGCACTACTGCAAGCTGAGGCACAAGAAAAGTAAGCAATATCTGCACTTAATTATACTCGTCGCTAGTTTTTGTGTCGTCTCACTGTCACTGTAGGCTTGTACCATGGGAAGCAACGAGAGGATATTGTTTGCTAGCCAGTATCCTCTTTCTATAACACAACAGCACACATGTAGTAACACAGTTCTTTATTAACATAAACAGAGAGCTACTTAACTTAAGATTCCTGATGTTGTGGTACAAGCTCTTCCGAATTAGTCTACGTTAGCCTCACAGTTGGTGAAGTGCAAGTCCCCTGTGTACACTACTCTGGTCGCTATGTGGTGCCTGACTCTGAGCTAGAGCCTGAACGAACTGCCACTGCAACTCCCACTAGGCAGTGACTGATAACTCAGTAACTCACTGGATGAGTGACTGGAACTGGCTACTCCGGTCCGCGGTGGCGATCTAAATGCTGGCGGCCAAGAGAGTTTTGGCGGCACATTTCTTGCAAGTCTGTCTTTGACCTCTATCAATCTTCTCGCAACCTCTTTTCCACCTAGGGTGATGGTGCAAACTTCGCAAGCAAATTTCCAGACTATATTAGAGTGTCATATAAGAATCTGGAGTAAATTGGTCAACAACTTTCCCAAAATTTTGCTGTGAACCTTCCCTTTTTTATAGTAAATATATATTTATATAAAATAAACAATAAAACTATGTGGAATGTCAATAACCTTTGTTCTCAGGAATGGGTAGACATATCTAGTTGATATTTATGTCACAAATGAAGGTTTATGGTCCCTTAGTGGTGAAAAAAGTTAAGCTTGTAGATTAATGCAAGTAGTGGGGCTAGACAGTTTGTGGCACAGCTTCATTCATTGCAAGATATATTCTAGATGGTGGATCCAAGATTGGACCAAAGATGTGGCAACACTGCACTGACATCTTTGCAAGAAATTAAAATGGAAAAAGGGGAATTGGGTACCTCCACTAGTCTAACTTCCCCACCCTTCCCCCCTCTCCTAAGACATCACCAGTGTCCCACCAGAACCCTCCTCTGGAAATGGTTGGAAACAGCTAATCTATGTCCAGCTGCTGCAGAAGAAGATTAGGTTAGTGTACTTTATTTATTTTTGGTGGGGAAACTGAAGTAAAGGTAGCTCCTCATTACGCATCTAAAAACATATAGCTGTGCAACGAACGCCTAAAATCGCATATGGCTCAAAATTTAGTGTCACACAACTGGTGTTATCCTGCTGGAAAAAAATTCACAACACCACTTGAAACTATTTGCAGACGGACTCCGAATAAATAGTTACTATACATAGGGCGCTCCATTCGCCTACAAATCGAAATAAATCCCTCTGATCCGCTTGTGAATTCGTAAGAAAAAGATTCAGTCTAAAACAATAACTGAATCACAACCCTAGCCTGGTATAAGCATAGAAATTATAGAATGTTAAAGAGCTAGAACTGTAGTGTTGTTAAAAACTCAAACTACGCATATCTGCTACTGATAATAACAACATGCTGAAAACCAGTTCCGTCACCCCTCCACTTCTGCGAAAGCTTCAGTTTGTGCTGAGTTCTTGCATAAGACGATATAAGTGTTTGCCATGTGTTCAATGGAAGGGATGTTGTTGGTGTAGGACAAGCAGGAGTTTAGTGGTTATATCGCTGGTAATCGTGCAGCTGAGGACTGTGTCGACAACTCTCTGCATGTGGATTAGAATGCAAATATAAAGGTGGAGCGTGTGGTCTAAGCACAGGTAGGAAAATCAGAACAATCACATATCTAAAAGTTCATGACATATTTCAAAACCCACAACAGATCGTAAAAAAAAAGAAAACACAGACACACAGCAGATTGTATATCTAAAGCACTCGCACTGACGAGAAAAAAGGCTAGAGTTTTTGGTGAATTTAGGATGTCATGCAGCTGCTGGTTTGGAGATGCTATAAAGCCAAAATGGTGGGTGGGTGACCATCCCACCTGTCTGGACCAGAAGAGGCTGGCCTCTCTGGACCTGTCTCTGAACACTCGAACAAAGAACTTTCTGTAGACGCCTTGTTCTGCCCTGTCTTGTTGGAACCAGTCTGTGGAGACCTCCATGCTCCCACCACCCATCCCAACAAAGGATGTCTTATGACTCTCTGACGTCACGGAAGTATCTGTGAATGGAGCATCCAGAATAGTTTTTATTGAATTTACCCGCTAAAATGCTGCTGCTGCTGGGGAGTTCGGTCTACGACTTTCTACATCAGCATACTCCGAAAGGAACCTAATTGGTATACAAGCTGGACCAGAAGACTTGCTTTTATTAAGTGATTTTAGTTGCTTCACTACTCCGCCGATATTTACTTCTACGTTACTCATGTTTGCAGCTGTTCTCCATTCGAATTCTGAAATATTTACTTCGTCTTCTTTTGTGGGGGCACTACGGAAGGCTGTGTTTAGTAACTCTGCTTTGGCAGCACTGTCTTCGATAGTATCTCCATTGCTATCGCTCAAAGGAGGCTTTGATTGTTTCTTGCCGCTAATATACTTCGCATACGGCCAGAATCTCTTTGGATTTTCTGCCAGGTTTCGAGACAAAGTTTCGTTGTGGAAACTGTTATAAGCATCTCCCACTGAAGTCCGCGCTAAATTTCGAGCTTCTGTAAAAGATCGCCTATCTTGGGGATTTTACGTCTGCTTAAATTTGGCATGTTTGTGCCGTTGTTTCTGCAACAGTGTCCTAACCAGTTCTGTGTATCAAGAAGGATCAGCTACGTCGTTTGTTAATTTATTTGGTATAAATCTTTCAATTGCTGCCGATACTATTTCTTTGAATTTAAGCCACATCTGGTCTACACTTACATTACTAATTTGGAATGAGTGGAGATTGTATCTGAGGAAGGCGTCAAGTGTATTTTTATCTGCTTTTCTGAATAGGTATATTTTTCGAGGGTTTGGGGATTACAATATTCAGTCTCGCTACGACAAGCCTGTGTTCACCAATTCCGTGAATCGTTTTTGATGCTCGTTATTAACTCAGGATTATTTGTTACTAAGAGGTCAAGTGCGTTTTCACAACCGTTTACTATTCGCGTGGGCTCATGAACTAATTGTTCGAAATAATTTTCAGAGAATGCGTTTAGCACAATTTCGGATGATATTTTATGCGTACCTCCGGATTTAAACACGTATTTTCGCCAACATATCGAGGGTAAATTAAAGTCACCACCAACTATTATCGTATGAGTCGGGTACGTGTTTGAAATCAAGCTGCAGTCTTCTCTGAAACTTTCAGCAACTGTATCATCTAAATTGGGAGGTCGGTAAAAGGATCCAGTTATTATTTTATTCCGGCTGCCAACAATAACTTCTGCCCATACTAACTCATAGGAACTATCCATTTCAGTTTCGCGAGAAGATAAACTACTTCTAACAGCAACAAACACGCCACCACCAACCTCGTTTAGCCTATCCTTTCGGATCACCGTCAGGTTCTTGGCGCAAAAATTTCTGCTGAGCTTATCTCCGCCTTTAGCCAGCTTTCAGTGCCTATATCGATTTGAGCATTAGTGCTTTCTATTAGTGCTTGGACCTCATGTACTTTCCCAGCACAGCTACGACAATTTACATTATACCAATGGTTCCTGTATCTACGTTCCTCCTGTGTTCAGCCTGCACCCTTTGTGACTGAAGCCCTTCTTGTGTTTTCTCGAGACCCTCTAACCTAACAAACCGTCCAGTCCAAACCACACAGCCCCTGCTACCAATGTAGCCGCCTCCTGGGTATTATGGACACCTGACTTATTCAGCGGAACCCAAAAACCAACCATCCTTTGGCGCACGTCGAGGAATCTGCAGCCTACACGGTCGCAGAACCGTCTGAGCCTCTGATTCAGACCCTCTACCCGGCTCTGTACCAGAAATCCGCAATCGGTCTTGTCGACTATGCTGAAAATGGTCAGCTCTGCTTTCATCTTGCAAACAAGACTGGCAACCTTTAATACTTCTGTTACCCTCTTGAAACCAGAGAGAATCTCTTCTGATCCAAAGTGACACACATCATTGTTACCGAAGTGAGCAACCACCTGCAGTTCGCTGCACCCTGTGCTCTTCATGGCATCCGTGAGGACCCTTTTCACATCTGGAATGACTACACTCGGTATGCACACGAAGTGCACATTTGGTTTCTTACCTTTCTTGTCAGCAAAGTCCCTAAGGGGCCCCATAACGCACCTAACGTTGGAGCTCCCAACTACCAATAATCCCACCCTCTGTGATTCCCCGGATCTTGCAGGCTGAGTGGTTTCCTCTGAAACAGGGCAGGCGACATCATCTGGCTCAACGACAATTTCAGCCACAGACAGCACCTGGAACTTGTTTGTCAGACAAACGCTTTACGTGCGACCGCCTGGGAAGTCTTTCGCCGCCTGCTTCGCCCTGGGGCGACCTCCCACTCGACCACAGGTGAGGGGTCAACCTCACAGCGAGCAGTAACTGGGTTGGCCACCGATGAGGACCGAACGGAGGACTCTGACGTGCTGGACGTCCGTTGGATCCCCACGGCCGGCCCACAACAGTGGTGCCCATCCATTGCAGCCTCAAGCTGTGTAACCGAAGCCATCACAGCCTGAAGCTGAGAGCGAAGTGTCACAAAACACGGCTCGCATCCGCACACAACAATCGCAGTTCCTGTCCATACTAAAGACCGTGGAAAACTAAATTATGCAGATGAACGGACTATCGGCACATGCTGCGCAACTCTACTGTAGACCCTGACGAAAACGCGAGAATTGTGTCTAGTAATACGCAGATATTCGAAAACCGAACTACCGAAGCACTCAAGTGAAACTAAATAATTTGCCCCTGATTAGGAACTCGTAATACGTCACAAAATCGATTTACTTTCCGACTCAAACGAAAACGCGAGAACTGTGGCTATTAGATATTAAATTAACACGCAAAAATTCGAGAAACTAAACTATTAAAGCACACAAATGATATAATAAAATTCGCTCCTGATTAGCAACTCGTAATTGTCACAAAAGCTGTTACTCCCTTGTTGCTGCGTCTGTCTCCGTCGGCTACTACTTATGTCATTAATATCCGTATTCGTTTAAAAAAAATACGAGTGGATCTATCGGTTTCCTCTATTTTCGAGTTTTCACGTAAAATACTTCACGGACGAGATAAGTTTCTGGTTACTCAATGTATTGCAGCATGTCCCATGCTACAGTTTCGGCTCCTAGATATAATCACCACTCTTTATCTTCAGAATTATACTGTGCATGCGATCGGTAGAATATTGCTATTCGGTTGATATTGAGAACAGACACGTAAATGGTATGATAGTCCGGCAGACCATGATAAAATACATGAAATTCTGGAATTTTTCATATGCTACTCGATGATTTCAGCATAAAAGTGTAGCAAACATCATCGTTTTTTGGCGCGTAAAATCGGATATTGCAACTGATATCTGTTTCTAGATCGGTAAATTAATTCACGACTGTCTAGGTATTTCTCATCTACAGAGCTCAAAAAGTAAATAATTCCAACCTCTCTATGCAAACATCTCATGTTTATGCGTCAGCCACACTGGGCAGGTAAACACGTGCGCACGGCTAAATGGGATGATATGCGATGCCTGAACTCTGTAGTTAGGAGCAGCAGGAAAAATGATTTTCGTGTTATTCTGTTCTTGTTAACAGCTTCTGAAAGTATTGAAAAACATTTATATAGTGCCCAGAGGGAGACTTGGGTATTACTTACATAGCCATGAGACATCAGTGTAACACTGACAACCTTTTAGCTGCACTTGAGGGGTGAGTCACCAAGCACACATCTCTTGCTTGACAACTAGGCCTGCGCTGGACAGGTAGGTATGCACAGGCAGAGGTGTCTCATATGTGAGACAGGCTGTCCTGTTAGGATCGCTAGGAAAAATTCAGCCTCTGTTATTCTGGGAAGCATGGCAATAGATTCCTATAGAACACCCAGAGGGAGACTTGGCTGTTATTTGCATAGACGTCTAGTGCCAGTATGCGACTGACAACCTTTTAGCTGCGCTTGCGATGGTGAGTCAAGTGGCAATTAGGTCTTTGCTGGACGAAAAGTACAAAGGCTATGCATCATCGCACCAGCAATGGTGGCTAGATAAACATGTCTGCAGCTGGAGGCATCTCGCAGGCTGGACCAACGTGCTTGCACCATCCTGTGCAAGCTTCTTCATCTCCCAGTACCTACTGCAACCTACATCCTTCTGAATCTGCTTAGTGTATTCATATCTCGGTCTCTTTCTACGATTTTTACCCTCCACGCTGCCCTCCAATACTAAATTTATGATCCCTTGATGCCTCAAAACATGTCCTACCAACCGATCCCTTCTTCTAGTCAAGTTGTGCCACAAACTTCTCTTCTCCCCAATCCTATTCAATACCTCCTCATTAGTTACGTGATCTGTCCACCTTATCTTCAGCATTCTTCTGTAACACCACATTTCGAAAGCTTCTATTCTCTTCTTGTCCGAACTAGTTATCGTCCATGCTTCACTTGAATACATGGCTACACTCCAAACAAATACTTTCAGAAACGACTTCCAGATACATAAATCTATACTCGATGTTAACAAATTTCTCTTCTTCAGAAACGCTTTCCTTGCCATTGCCAGTCTACATTTTATATCCTCTCTACTTCGACCATCATCAGTTATTTTACTTCCTTAATAGCAAAACTCCTTTACTAGTTTAAGTGCCTCATTTCCTAATCTAATTCCCTCAGCATCACCCGATTTAATTTGACTACATTCCATTATCCTCGTTTTGCTTTTGTTGATGTTCATCTTATATCCTCCTTTCAAGACACTGTCCATTCCGTTCAACTGCTCTTCCAGGTCCTTTGCTGTCTCTGACAGAATTACGATGTCCTCGGCGAACCTCAAAGTTTTTACTTCTTCTCCATGAATTTTAATAGCTACTCCGAATTTTTCTTTTGTTTCCTTTACTACTTGCTCAATATAAAGATTGAATTACATCGGGGAGAGGCTACAACCCTGTGTCTGTCACTCCTTTCCCAACCACTGCTTCCCTTTCATGCCCCTCGACTCTTATGACTGCCATCTGGTTTCTGTAAAAATTGTAAATAGGCTTTCGCTCCCTGTAATTTATCCCTGCCACCTTCAGAATTTGAAAGAGAGTATTCCAGTCAACATTGTCAAAAGCTTTTTCCAAGTCTACAAATGCTAGAAACGTAGGTTTTCCTTCCCTTAATCTTTCTTCTAAGATAAGTCGTAAGGTCAGTATTGCCTCACGTGTTCCAACATTTCTACGGAATCCAAACTGATCCTCCCCGAGGTCCGCATCTACCAGTTTTTCCATTCGTCTGTAAGGAATTCGCGTTAGTATTCTGCAGCTGTGACTTATTAAACTGATAGTTCGGTAATTTTCACATCTGTCAGCACCTGCTTTCATCCTGCTACTGATCTCAAAATGTCCTCATAGCACAATGGCGAATGAGGAATAGCACCATACCAGATACGGATGGTCTGCTTCAATTTGTCTTTTAACACTTGAACACAGAATACATCACCTTACTCTCAGAACTTTCCATACATACCTTGCCCCCATCTTGTTCGGTCCAGTTTGTAGAGACTCCTATGTCCCTGCGCAAAGGATGTCTTGTAAATAAAAGGCGCATTCTGATTGTCTCTTACTGAATTTACCCGCCCAACTGCTGCTGCTGCCGGTGTGGGGGTACTGTCCGCCACTTTTTCAGCAGTAAAACTACTTTGTACAGATCTCCATATTTCACTGACAATTAAACTCTGAAAAAGTGCTCTACAGATCGTCAAATAAGGAAGACACTTCCTCAATTACACTGCTCTGCCACTGGCGTCTTGAAGCTTGAATATTTCGGGGTGAAACCGATCTCCAAGTACCATATCGATGTAGTAAACACACAATTCATATCCTGCACCATACAAAATCGCCACTTCTGCATCCTGCATGTTGCTAGCGACCAGCAGACACTCGTACATGTACCATAAAGACAGATAGCATAAGCACTAGCACTGTATGTGCTCCTCACAGCACCAGATTTTTCCCGTGAGGTCGGGTGGTCATCCTCCACAGCCAACGGTCACAGTCATTTACCCCTGCACATACACCAGCCAGATGGATGACCAGAGGGCCCTCAGTAGACCAAGCTCACTCTCCAAACTGTTGTACAAAGGCTGGGTTGGTAGCCCTCGGCACAAAGGCGTTTCTGCTTCCGGCGCCTGCCTGCTTGCTCGCTTGCTTTCTGCACTCATCTCCAGATTTTGGGATTACAATAACATATGCATTTTCTTTTGGTTTGCCAGAATATCATACCATTATCACGATACTTGTCGATATCAAGCACTTACGGAGAACACACGCGATCACGAAGGCTGCCCAACACATACTGAGTATCAGTTCGTTATTCAGGCATCTAGAGAACGACACAGCTACGTCAGATACATTCCTGTACCCCTTCAGGCCTTTCGATTCAGATAGCTCCTGTCGTTAGCTGGAAACGTGAATTATACCCACCACAGGCCACCGCCGCTGCGCGCCACACATGCCCAGACAGAATCGTCCTAGGAAACTGGCCACATACATATTTGTTCACTACACCTACAACTAACTATTACGATTGCGACCTCAATTGGACAATATTAGACATTGAGCGGAGTATTGGAAATACCCCTTGCAGACAGCTGTGGCTCTGGAAATAGAAATGTCTCTACCATTCTTGTGACTTGACATACTTTTCCAACTAAAAAAAAGTCTTTCGATACTTTTGCGGCTATCGCAGTATTCCACGTCAAATCCATACCTTCCCAAACGACAGGACATAATCATTTTCTTTAAACATGTCAGAACACACACACACACACACACACACACACACACTTTATAATCCTGATGCTCACAGCGAACCCATCACGTACCCCCAAACACTAATTATAATACGTCGCCAGTAACTGATTGCTGGCGATACGAAAATATATTGAGCGAAAATCAGCGACGAGTGGTCATATCTCATAAGTTTTTCCTGCAAGTGGTACCACAGTGTCTTAGAAAGAGAGACATAATCGTCTTACAAGACACCATATATTAAAAACAAGATCGCAGCGACTATGTTACTTTAACAAGCAGTCTTGGTTCTACGGGTGCTCCACAAGTATCGCTAACGATATCCATGTTATAAACTGTACAAGCCTTATAAATCGTGGTATGCTATTCCCTCCGATGAAGTGTTTTTTCCACACAAATACCGCAGCACAGAATATATATGGTGATCGCCCGAGTGTGTATTAACAGGTATTCTCTGTTACTAACCATCATTTTATAAAGTACTGATGCGAGCAGAGTATAATTTCTGAATCGTGATCGGGTATGAACAGTGGACGCTATACACCTCTGGAAAGCTATATTGCGCATGTATCACACAAAATTGATGTTTTAAGGTAGTAGTTTATTTTTCATTTTACAGTTTCTTACCATAGTTTATCGTAGATAATCCTGCAAGTCAGGTGTATGTCATGTATTGGAAATATATTTCTTTCGTTGGCATATTAACAGCGTTGCATTCCACACGACTTATAGATCAGAAACTGTAGTGATCTAACATTATAGCCTGTTTTTAAGTGCAGAACCGTGTAGCCTTTGGAGTGCATGTGTTTTGCTCTCTCTTACAAATACCTTCCTGGTACTGATCCCAAACACTAGAACAATACTTTTAGAATTGATAGCGTAGTTGATTTACGTAAAATGCTTCAAACTCCATCTGTCTGGAGCTCCATCATGCATAAAAATCACCCATTTCTCGTTCTTCTTAACCGTCTGCTATTACATCACAACACTTTCAAATCTACTGCTATACATCGACAAGAGGTTCTAACCTCCTCAGCATGTGAGCATCTGGAGAAATCCTGTGTTGTTCTTGGATGGATGTGGCAAGCTCCATTCATTCACGAGACGCGGAATGTAGTGGTCTGCTTATGGTCAGCTGCAGATTAAATCTGTTATGGTGCTGCAGGGCGGGTTGGTCAAGGACAGTGCGAGGGGATCTTTAAGTCTATAACTTTATCCTACGAATTCGAGAATGTTCTGTGACACCTGTCTGCACAGAGAAAGACCGTAAATTACGCACTATGCTCGAGGTGCTAGAAATATGTAGAGTGCCGTCTGGTATACTTTGATGATGTATACGTTCGAGAATTAACAATGAATGGACGCTCTGCACAGTCATTTATCTATATTCGCGATGGTAATCGCAAAGTAGAGGAGGGGCGGTTTAACGATGATACTGAAACTGAGAAGCATGCTGTTACATTATTGGTTGGTGTTGAAATTACTGTAAAATTGCTAAAATGGGTCACACTATCAACTGTGATACTTATTATCACAGAACAACAACAGTGTCTTTTCCATCCCATCCATCCACTGGTATGCTGTTGATTACCATATAATGATTGACTGACATCGCTTGTTTGAGATGGACAAAGAGTCTTGGTGGAGGCTAACAACTTCTGGGGATGGGTAACACCGAAACAGTGATCGTGTACATGACTGCAATCTGAGGAATCAGTCAAAATGGAACATCACCTGTTCTGTCACTCTGAGAGATGAGTTTAAGTGCAGAGGCTGTCTATCACCTTCAGGCAGCAGTTTGTAAACGCTCCACAGAACATTCTCGAATTCGTAGGATAAAGTTAGAGACTTAAAGATCCCCTCGCACTGTCCTTGACCAACCCGCCCTGCAGCACCATAACAGATTTAATCTGCAGCTGACCATAAGCAGACCACTACATTCCGCGTCTCGTGAATGAATGGAGCTTGCCACATCCATCCAAGAACAACACAGGATTTCTCCAGATGCTCACATGCTGAGGAGGTTAGAACCTCTTGTCGATGTATAGCAGTAGATTTGAAAGTGTTGTGATGTAATAGCAGACGGTTAAGAAGAACGAGAAATGGGTGATTTTTATGCATGATGGAGCTCCAGACAGATGGAGTTTGAAGCATTTTACGTAAATCAACTACGCTATCAATTCTAAAAGTATTGTTCTAGTGTTTGGGATCAGTACCAGGTTAGTAACAGAGAATACCTATTAATACACACTCGGGCGATCACCATATATATTCTGTGCTGCGGTATTTGTGTGGAAAAAACACTTCATCGGAGGGAATAGCATACCACGATTTATAAGGCTTGTACAGTTTATAACATGGATATCGTTAGCGATACTTGTGGAGCACCCGTAGAACCAAGACTGCTTGTTAAAGTAACATAGTCGCTGCGATCTTGTTTTTAATATATGGTGTCTTGTAAGACGATTATGTCTCTCTTTCTAAGACACTGTGGTACCACTTGCAGGAAAAACTTATGAGATATGACCACCCGTCGCTGATTTTCGCTCAATATATTTTCGTATCGCCAGCAATCAGTTACTGGCGACGTACTATAATTAGTGGTTGGGGGTACGTGATAGGTTCGCTGTGAGCATCAGGATTATAAAGTGTGTGTGAGTGTGTGTGTTCTGACCTGTGTAAAGAAAATGATTATGTCATGTCGTTTGGGAAGGTATGGATTTGATGTGGAATACTGCGATAGCCGCAAAAGTAACGAAAGACTTTTTTTTAGTTGGAAAAGTATGTCAAGTCACAAGAATGGTAGAGACATTTCTATTTCCAGAGCCACAGCTGTCTGCAAGGGGTATTTCCAATACTTCGCTCAATGTCTAATATTGTCCAATTGAGGTCGCAATCGTAATAGTTAGTTGTAGGTGTAGTGAACAAATATGTATGTGGCCAGTTTCCTAGGACGATTCTGTCTGGGGATGTGTGGCGACCAGCGGCGGTGGCCTGTGGTGGGTATGATTCACGTTTCCAGCTAACGACAGGAGCTATCTGAATCGAAAGGCCTGAAGAGGTACAGGAATGTATCTGACATAGCTGTGTCGTTCTCTAGATGCCTGAATAACGAACTGATACTCAGTATGTGTTGGGCAGCCTTCGTGATCGCGTGTGTTCTCCGCAAAACTCTTCCAGTTTCCTTATGTTGCAACTGTCTTTTATTTAAAATCATCCAGTGTGTGTGTGTGTGTGTGTGTGTGTGTGTGTGTTATGGTAGCAGCAGCAACAACATGATTTACAAAATGGCTTTGAGCACTATGGGACTAAACATCCATGGTCATCAGTCCCCTAGAACTTAGAACTACTTAAACCTAACTAACCTAAGGACATCACACAGCACCCAGCCATCACGAGGCAGAGAAAATCCCTGACCCCGCCGGGAATCGAACTCGGAAACCCAGGCGTGGGAAGCGAGAACGCTACCGCACGACGACGAGATGCGGGCCATGATTTACACCATGTGACATCTAGCTTTCTGTGAGAGGCAATGTATCAGAACGTGTTAATGTCAGTTTGGAACCTGACATTTGTCATGGCGGAAAAAAACAAAATGTGTGGCAGTGTACAAAGCGTGTTACAGCAAAAAAAAAAAAAAAACAGTGGCACAGGGTCACAGGGAGCCTCTCTTGCGACTGATAGTATACATTCTCCTACAGTACAGGCGATGAAACTTTTCACTGGTCTGTGCACTGCATCAATATCTGTATATTTAATAGGATCGCCGCATGTGCTCGATGCCAGTATGCAGACGGTATTTGTTTTCGATGTATGGGAAGAGGGAGATGTGGTAAAAATCTTCGAGTTCTCGATCAGATGAAGTTAGCGGAGCTTTTATAGTTCGTAATTTTTCTCTGTTGGATGGAACAGAATAACGATTATAGATGGTTGAGGTTGATAGACATGTATGGACCCTGAGAGACGGGGATCTACTTTGGACTGCAGTACCTGTATGATGTTGAGTCTTCCTAATTTTTCCCGATAAGAAACACCACCGTAACTGAAACTTGGCGTGAGTCGAGCTTCGGTAGCTCAGTTGGTCAGTTGTGTTCCGGCACTCGGCCAGTGCACATCGCGCGGTGACGGGCGGTAGCGCGGGCCAGTGTTTACGTCGCGAGCAGTGCTGAGGTGGAGAGCTGAGCAGCGTGTGCGAGCGCTGTTAACGTTTGTTTCTGTATACCTGTTGTAAGTAAGATGTCGACAATTAACAGAGCGAACATTGTTCAGTGTGTTTTCGATCGCGCTGCCTTGCGACCGACGGCGTTTGAAATTCATGAGTGGATCTTTGAGGAATTGAAATTGCCTGAAGATATAGTCAACACGTTCCAGTTGGACTTTGTGCAGTACTCGTATTTATCAAATTTATTTCGAGTGACACTTATGAGAAATTCGTTGAGGAGCATGTTGGTGTGAGACCATTCCGTCATAATGATGGTAGTAGTAGTAATGTCCAAATCGTGCCTTCGGGATACGGAGTAAGAACCGTCAGGGTATTTAATGTGCCACCTGAGTGCCCTAATGATCTGATTGCACGTTCTCTGTCACTGTACGGCGCTGTTTCGTCCGTTACAAATGAAAAATGGTCGAGTCCCTATCGCTACCAAGTTAACAGCGGGGTGCGAAGTGTACGTGTAGACTTGAAAAAGCATATACCTTCGTATGTTCCCATTGGCCGCTGTCGTGCACAGGTAATTTACATTGGTCAACCCCCTACCTGTTCGATCTGCCATTCAACTGAACATCTGCAGATGAACTGTACACGTAGACGTCCATTTCAACTTCCACGGGAACGTCCTGCAGACGGTAGTGAAAAGCTAGTACCACTATTGAGTGAGGTGGTCGCGGGGACTGTACCACCACCCCGGCAGCCGGAACATGTTAGCGAGGCGGAGATGCCAGTTCAGGTGGAATGCAGTGCCAAAGACATTCGCGGTAGGACGGACGTCGATTCGGCACCGTCATATTCACCGGGGCAGTTACCGCTGGATAGCAACGATGCGCCAGCCACCTCTGAAACTAAGCCGTGTGAGATACAGGAGCGGGTGCAGATCAGTTTGCCTGAAGCACCCCTATCGGTAGAGACTGTAGCAGACACGAGGAAAGGCCGCCGAAGGAGAAGCAAAGGGACTAGTAGCAAAGAGGAAAAGTCGAATGATTTGAGACCCGTACACATGTCAGAAAGTGGCAGCGAGACTGAACCTCAATCTTCTTGCTCCGTGCGCTGCGAGGACACCGCGAGGCAAGAACGCATTCGTGAACAAACCAAACACCTGAAGGCACTACTGAGCGCTGAGAGGGATCAGAGCACCGTAACGGCTAAGAGGAAGAGCGAGCAGCTGCAGCAGCGCTCCCGCAGGAACTCGCTGACGTCAGTCGCAGCCCCGCGTGGTGGCCAGGCGGATGCGACCACGTTGACAGACTCAGCCGGCGGTGGCGGGCAGGGCGGCGCGCGCACCGAGCAGCACCCCGACAGCAATGAGCCGTGGTGGCAGCAGAACGAGGAGATGCAGCAGTAGCTGCTCTCGCGCATGACCACCGCGCTGCGACCTTCCCCTCCCTGACCAGTTATTGGTTTTGACATTTCGTTTCGTACTCCAAACGTTACCAACGAGTTTAGTTCAAAGCCGGAGAGAAGGACGATCCGAAACTCAGAGCTCATTGTCGTCTGAACCATCATGGGTGACAGCCAAACCTACAACATTACCACACTTAACGTCAATAAAATTCAAAGTGCGGTGAAACTCCGTTCGCTAACTGATTTCTTGTATGGTACCAGCGTTGACATTGCCCTCCTACAGGAGGTAGTCACAGCCTTAGAAGTGCCCGGTTACGTTCTTATTGATAACATCAATCTTCAGGATGCTGTAGGTACTGCCATCCTTCTGCGCGACGGTATACCCTTTACGGATGTGCAGCGGCTGCCCAGTGGTCGTGGCATTTCTCTTCGAGTGAATGGTGTGCAGATTGTTAACGTGTACGCCCCCTCAGGTAGCACTCATAAGTGAGATTGTTCAAAATTTTATAAAACCGAGCTTCCCATTCTTCTTAGCGCTTATCGTGAACATCTCATCCTTGGTGGTGACTTCAATTGTGTGCTCACGACAGAGACCAAACTCCTAACACGAACAGATGTATCGAACTTGAACATTTAATTCATGGCATGCGTCTTCATGATACATGGGAACAACTGCACGGTGAACGGGTAGCGTACACCTTAGTAACCAGTCATTCTGCCAGTCGGCTGGATAGGATCTATGTGTCCGATGCCCTCCAGCGACACACTGTGAACTGTGACATAGCTCCTGTCAATATCTCCGACCATTGTGCATATCAGTGTTACCTCAACCTACACCGCCAGCCAATTTACCGCGGGAAGGGCTACTGGAAACTGAATGTCAGCCTTCTGCAGGATGCCCAACTTGAAGAGGAGGTGAACTTAACGTGGCAACAGCTCCAGCGGCACCGACGTCGTTACACTAGCGTTCTACAGTGGTGGATTCAGTGTGCTAAGCCTAAATTACGCCTCACCCTCATGAGCTACGCCAGACAAAAAAGCTTTTGGCAGAAACAGACTATTGAATTTTATTATCGCTGTTTGAGAGAACTGTACAGTCGCACTAAGAATCCTTCTCGCGACATCGACGTAAAGATCAAACGATATAAAGCGAAAATCACGGCGATACAACGCCAAGGAATGCATGGCATCATCGTGCGAGCCCACCCCAAGGACGCTGCCGCCGAAGAACGGGCCTCTCTGTATCACAGCCTGAGAACGACGAAACGGTGTAAAGCCATGTTGATTGAAGCCGTCGTTGATGACGCTGAGAATGCCATCACGAAGCAAAGTCACATCATCTCGCACGTCTACGACTATTATAGTCAACTTTACAAGAAGCAACTCGTTGATGAACACTCGTGCGAGGATTTTCTTAGGACCTTGAGCTGTCGCTTGTCACAACAGGATAATGCAAAGCTGGAATCTGTTTTCACAGAGGACGAAATCCGACTGGCGGTCCAGCGATACTGGAACCTCCTCGGCCCGACACTCCTCGAGATAGCGAATGAACTCTGGCACTCTGGCGACTGTACTACATGGAAATGAGCTACATTCGACACAACATCGTCGACACCGGAAGCCTGACGAACAGAAAGCTTTATGACCTTCTCATGACAACAAATCACAGGAATCGTCTCGAAGAAAAACATCCACATACACATTGGAGTATAATATGGCGGAATGTGCACAACGCCAAATTACCATCACGCGTCATAGCCGACTGGTATCTCACAGTCAACGATAAAGTAGCAACGAATGAGAAGCTACATAAAATAGGCCTTCATCCAACGCCCAACTGTGACGCATGCGGAAGAGTCGATACGCTATTTCATAGGTTCACGTGCGGACATGCAGAAGAAATTACAACATTTCTTCGTCAACGATTGTCAGTCATAGACCGTACGACGCCCAGTGGTGTAGACCTTTTATAGATCATTCAGCCACAAAAACTGAGGTATACACGAGCAAAAAACAACGCTACAACGTGGATCATGGGCCACACAGCATCGTTTATTATGCAGAATAGGCATGCTACTTTCCTAGACTATTATTCTTACATAGAAATTGAACACTTTAAAATAAGCCAACATTGTGACTACAGGAGGATATTTGGAAATATGCTGAAAATCATAATTAACGGTTAAATGCTTCAAATACAATATTTGGATAGTAGAGGTTGCCAGTTGCCTGTATGTATGAATCCTATTTGCTTCCTGGGACTTTAGTTCTTGCCGGAATTTTAAGATACTATTCAGATGCTCACTAATGCAGAAGGCTTTTTTTTCTTTTTTTTCTCTCTCAATATTTTCCTTCTCTCGCAGAGTAGCGGAGCAACTTTCCTTTCGGCAATGAAGTGATAGTCTTTTGTGCACCTCAAGAAGACATTTCCTTTCTTTTCTTATACTGCAGCCTATAACTGATACATACTATGTTCATTCTATTCTCATTACAAATCGGAGCACATGTTTTAATTTCCCTTTCTAATTAAAAAAAAATAAAAATAAAAAATAAAAAAGTGGTCCGTGGTTCAAGTCTTCCAACGACTATGAATTTTACTTTCTTTATTTTCGCAAAGTTAAAAAAAAAGTTGGTAGAGCACTTGCCTGCAAAAGGCGAAGGTCTCGAGTTCGAGTCTCGGTCGGGCACATAGTTTTAATTTGCCAGCAAGTTTCATATCAGCGCGCACTCTGCTGCAGAGTGAAAATCTCATTCTGGAAACATCCCCCAGGCTGTGGCTAAGCCATGTTTCCGCAATATCCTTTCTTTCAGGAGTGCTAGTTCTGCAAGGTTCGCAGAAGAGCTTCTGTAAAGTTTGGAAGGTAGGAGACGAGGTACTGGCAGAAGTAAAGCTATGAGTACCGCGCGTGAGTCGAGCTTCGGTAGCTCAGTTGGTAGAGCACTGGCATGCGAAAGGCAAAGGTCCCGAGTTCGAGTCTCGGTTGGGCACACAGTTTTAATCTGCCAGGAAGTTTCATATCAGCGCACACTCCGCTGCAGAGTGAAAATCTCATTCTGGAAATATACCCCAGGCTGTGGCTAAGCCATGTCTCCGCAATATCCTTTCTTTCAGGAGTGCTAGTTCTGCAAGGTTCGCAGAAGAGCTTCTGTAAAGTTTGAAAGGTAGGAGACGAGGTACTGGCAGAAGTAAAGCTATGAGTAGCGGGCGTGAGTCGAGCTTCGGTAGCTCAGTTGGTAGAGCACTGGCATGCGAAAGGCAAAGGTCCCGAGTTCGAGTCTCGGTCGGGCACGCAGTTTTAATCTGCCAGGAAGTTTCATATCAGCGCACACTCCCCTGCAGAGTGAAAATCTCATTCTGGAAACCACCGTAACTGTTCATACCTCGTGTTGCAGGAATGGACTTCATTTGTTGCCGACCTTACACAATGTGCATCATTGGCGGAGCTATGACAACATGTTCCCATTTCTATTAAATGGTCAAAACACAGTCCTGTTGCACAAACTCAACTTACTCTGTTTCTACACAGACTGCAGCATGTGGTAGATACAGCTATCTCCAACTTCTACTCAGTTCTGACTGAAATTGGAAAAATCACGTGCGCAAAGTTGCAGGGATGATAGCGCAGAGTCTGAGGGGCAGTTTCAAGATGCATAGAAACTACCTAAAACCACTTTGGATTTTTACTGTAGCAGATAGGTTCGAAAAAGGGACTCATCTGCAGAAAAAATGGCGCATAGTGCTCCCACACCAGAAGCAACAGCAGTTTGGCGCGTAAATTCAGTAATAGCCAATCAGAAGCACCATTCTTTCTTAAAACATCCTTTGTGCTGGTACATAGAAGCCTCTACAGATTGTTTCGAAGAAGACGGGGGCAAGTATGTATGGAAAGTTCTGAGAGTAAAAAACTGGAAATTTGTGGTAAGTTCTTATGGGACCAAACTGCTGAGTTCATTGTTCCCTAAGCTTCCGCACTACTTAATCTAACTTAAATTAACTTACGCTAAGTACAAGACACACACCAATGCCCAAGGGAGGACACAAACCTCCTACAAGGGAGGTGCATGCACCGTGGCAAGACGCCTCAGACTGCACGGCTACCCCACTTGGCTCTCAGAGGAAGGTGATGTATTCTTTGTTCAAGTGTTCAAATACAAATTGAAGCAGACCATTTACCTCTCACATGATGCGGTCCTCATCTGCCATTGTGGGATTAGGACATCTCCAGACCAGTAGCCTTAGAACACCAAAAATTCCAGCCACACTGCACAAAGATCTTTTGTCTATGTGTCTGCCACACTGGGCATGTAAACATGAGCATGCGGCCAGACAGGCTGATATGGGATGGATGGTCTCTGCCAATACGAGCATCAGGAAGAATATAATTGGTGTCATACTACTTTCGTTAACAGTTTCGTATAACATTGCAAAATATTTCTATAGAACATGCAGAGGGAGACTTGCCTATTATTTACATAGACATGAGACATCAGTATAACATTGGCAATCTATTTGCTGCACTTGTAGGCTGAGTGGCTATGCAGTCATCTCTCGCTTGGCAATTAGGCCTGTGCTGGACCGGCAGGCACATGTAGGCAGAGGCATCTCGAATGTGGGACAGGCTGTCCTGTTAGGATTGCTAGGAACAATACAGCCTGTGTTATTCTGGGAAGCATTGGAAATGATTTCTGTAGTGCATCCAGAGGGAGTCTTGGTTGTTATTTACATAAACATGTGATGTCATTATACCACTGACAATCTTTCAGCTGCACTTGCGATGGTGAGTCACTCGGCAGGTCTTTGCTGGACAACAGGTACAAAGGCTATGCATCATCGTGTGAGCAACTGTGGTCAGGTAAACATGTGCATGGCTGGAGCCACCTCACAGGCTGGACTGACGTGCTTCACCAGCCCCGGCATCCGCGCCTTTGGGCCTCTGTAGGGAATTCACTGATATGTTACAATCATTTCTTACCGATATTTCGAAAGCGTTTTTTATGTGCAATGAGTGTATGTGCTCTGCATTATTTTCATGTTTTACCATTGTGAGCGTGTTTGCATAGTGTCGTACAAGCATTATTTTTTTCCAGTTTTGTGTGTAGTAAACATGTCTGTAGTTTGTGCAGTGCACTACGTCTACAGTTTACAATTAGTGGGCATGTTTGGAGAGCACTATGCATGCATTATTTTGACGATTTACGAGTTGTTTGCTTGTCTATACATCAATATACTGTATTATTTCGGTGATTTGCGAGTAGTTTGCAGGTCTGTAGGCTGTTCAATGTGTTATTTCGATTAGTGAGCTTGTTTGCAGAGAATTATACGAGCATTATTTTGACAATTTACGAGTTGTTTTCGTGTCTGCACATCAGTGTACTGCATAATAGCGGTGATTTACGAGTAGCTTGCAAGTCTGTAGTCTTTTGGGCTAGTGCGACTCCAGGCACAACAGGGCGAGTGTAATAAACAAATAAACTACGTGAAATCCATCACTAAAAAAAATGTTCCTAAATAAATAAAATACACTCCTTCCTCTCACCAGCAGCTGGACACAGACTGAGGCCTTTTCTCGCCATTTTTCCCTGGACCGCCATGGGACGATAGCGCTCTCTAGTGTTGGTACTGTGTACTAGGCCAGTTGGACTCCAGAGCTCATGGTGAACACACTGGATGGAGCCAATGCCTATGGCAACTCAAATTGTTTAAATAAACAATGCATACAAAATAAAGACTTATGTCCATCCTATCCAGCACAGATAGAGTGCTATTCCTGCCAATTCCAAGGAAGAGGTGGTGGTCAGATGACTTAGGTTAGTGGAGGTAGCCCAGTTGACCTATTTTCCAGCCAAAATTTTCCTGCCATTTTCTTCGGTTAGTGGGGTAGCCCAAGTGCCTTTTTTGCTACCAAAATTTGTACTTCCCACAATTTTCTTGGAGAGGGGAGAGTAGGGGTGGAGAGGGGGGTGGGAGGGCATTATATTAGTGGAGATATACCAACTGAGTTATTTTCCTGCCAAAATTTGAACTTGCCACCATATCATTGCGACATTTCCTCATCTAACATCGCTGTCTTGGATCTGCCATCTTGAATAAATTTGGCAACAATGCAATGTGGGTTGACACCAGCCGTGTCTCTCTACTCATGTAGAAAATGTTGTGGGGAAGGCTAACCAAAGATTCCATTTTATTTCCAGGACACTTAGAAAAAAATAAATCTTGCCCACACAACACTTTTCTGTCCTCTTTTATGTGGAATACTGCTGTGCGGTGTGGGATCCTTACGATAGGATAGAGTACATCAAGGCAGTTCAAAGATGGTCTGCACGTTTTGTATTATCTCGAAATAGGTGAGAGATTCTCACTGAAATGATACTGGATTTTGGGTGGACATTATTAAAACAAAGGCTTTTCTGACTGTGGCGGAATCTTCTCACAAAATTTCAATCACCAAATTTCTCTTCCGAATGCGAATATGTTTGGTTGACGTCGGCCTACATATGGAGAAACGATCGTCATAATAAAATAAGGGAAATCAGAGCTCGCACAGAAAGAAATAGGTGTTCGTTTTTTCCACATGTTGTTCAAAATTGGAATAATAAAGAATTATTGTGAAGGTGGTTCGATGAACCCTCTGCCAGGCACTTAAATGTGATTTGCTGAGTATCCATGTAGATGTAAATTTAGAAGCCTGGTTAACGTACTTACTTATGTTCGGGGGCCATCTTGTTGCTTCATTCCTAGGGTATATGGTAAACTATAGCATCTGTAAAGTTAATGATTATGGAGTGTAGCATCCATATGAATTTGCACCATTTTTCCGAAACGACACGCCAATAAATTATGCCCAAAACACACGTTTTTTAGAGTACGTTCATTTTGTGTGCACCCCATCATGTTTACATCTATTTATGCATCATCATTATTGTTTTGTTACTTATCACGTTTCAATATAACTGCCTTAAAAACTTCAGTTTTAAAATACTGCACCACAGTTAGTAAAGAAACAATGTTCCTTTTAATGGCTGTAATGCTAGTAAATCTTCTCTTATCTTGAACTGCACATGTACACAATGAACAAAAATTGCTGACTATCCTGTGTTTGACAAATCAGTGCTTCGTCTTAAGTTATCACTAATGCTTTGAGTGTGGCAGCACATTTACGCAATCTGTCTTTAACGTCATCAGCCATTATAAAAATTCGGCGAACAACTGGTCGACTCGATAAACTTATTTGCTCGAAGTTGTTTTTTATAGGGACATCTACACTGACATAAAGTCATGCCTTTACCAATTCGCCTTCAGCAAAGGACTTTAGCGATCTAGCAAGTTTTCTGCTCGCTATAAAACTAGCTTTAAACTAATTGTTGCATTGTGACCTCACATTGGCAAATATATTCTATGGCTTGTCCAAATGGGAAATTAATATTTTAAGTTTGTCTTGCCCTGTAAGTTGTTGTTGTTCAATGTGTTCCATAGGAAAATAGCCTTTCATGTTACATTCTTTTGCAGCAACTAGCGAGTTACTACACAAAAAGCAGATGGTAATAAAATAATCCTCAATCCATTTCTCCTGGAATTGGCCATAACCAGCATCTACTTTTCTCTTCTTAATGCCAGACTTTTCGTAAATAAAATTAGTAGAGACCAAGGGAACACTTGCACGAAATTAACAAAATAATTAGCACTGATTCATACGTGTGAACCGACAATCGTAAACTACTTTGTCCACCAAGTTAATGCTCATGATGTCGCTGTGATTTCGCGAATACTCCGTAATGTTCAAGACATTGTCGTCTACTAATAACATCTGCGATCGATCAATGTGTAGTACAAACATAAGCGGTAAGCAATAAAAACCGTGTGTTTGTATTTACGCTGATGCACAGGCGTAAATACTTCTTCGCGGATCCCTTCAAGGTAGTCAACCATTTTCCCTCACCCCTCGCACACACATGACCACAAAGGCCATACTTCGCACTCAGGGAACGTGTCTCTTTCTTTCTTCAAATCCGGTGGCGGTGAAATGGCACTGCACATGCGCAGATTAAGCAAAACTTTCATTGCCTATGTCATGAGTAGCAAGCCTGAGGCGACACAAACGTTGTCGGACATATCGGAAAATGTGTCTTGGGCGAAGTGTCTCACGAATTTCTTCCATGGGCCACACTGAAATCGATCGCGAATCGGATCCGGCCTGTGGATCACCAGTTGTCAACTCGTAGTCTACGCTATAATATTTTACAATCTTCTACTATAACATTATATTTGAATAATTCCGTACTGTGTTATTGCAGTCTCCTTGCTTAAGTTCTTACCTATATAACAGATAACGTGACATTGACCTAACAGGTGTATACTTTAAAAATATTTTCAGGTTGGAATAATGTTAAATATTTACTCCTCCTTAAGTCCGTGCCCACTAGTTATCTTCTTTCATATTACTAACTTGTTAATGTCGGTTTAAAACAAAGAAAAAAACAATACATGCTAATGATAGAATTCCCTTGACGAAGGGCACAATTTGGGCGCTGAAGACCTTGCATGAAATCAACAAAAATATTAGCTCATATCCTTACGTGTGAACTGACAATCGTTAACTATTGTTAAGTGCCCTATATATAGGGTGGTCCATTGATAGTGACTGGGCCAAATATCTCACGAAATTAGCATCAAACGAAAAACTACAAAGAACGTAACACGTCTAGCTTGAAGGGGGAAACCAGATGGCGCTAGATGGCGCTGCCATAGGTCAAACGGATATTAACTGCGTTTTTTTTAAAATAGGAACCCCATTTTTATTACATATTCGTGTAGTACATAAATAAATATGAATGTTTTAGTTGGACCACTTTTTTCGCTTTGTGATAGATGGCGCTGTAATAGTCACAAACGTATAAGTACGTGATATCACGTAGCATTCCGCCAGTGAGGACGGTATTTGCTTCGCGATAGATTACCTGTGTTAAAATGGATTGTTTACCAATTGCGGAAAAGGTCCATAT
Source organism: Schistocerca gregaria (assembly GCF_023897955.1). NCBI lineage: Eukaryota > Metazoa > Arthropoda > Insecta > Orthoptera > Acrididae > Schistocerca > Schistocerca gregaria. Next base: position 132,558,036 of record NC_064923.1, on the reverse strand, counting down.
CGTGTTGATGTATGGCTATTGTGATCAAAATGTCCAACGGGCGTGTGCTATGTATGCTGCTCGGTATCCTGGACGACACCATCCAAGTGTCCGGACCGTTCGCCGGATAGTTACGTTATTTAAGGAAAGAGGAAGTGTTCAGCCACATGTGAAAATTCAACCACGACCTGCAACAAATGATGATGCCCAAGCAGGTGTTTTAGCTGCTGTCGCCGCTAATCCGCACATCAGTAGTACACACATTTCACGAGAATCGGGAATCTCAAAAACGTCGGTGTTGAGAATGCTACATCAACATCGATTGCACCCGTACCATATTTCTATGCACCAGAAATTGCATGGCGACGACTTTGAACGTCGTGTACAGTTCTGCCACTGGGCACAAGAGAAATTACGGGACGATGACAGATTTTTTGCACGCGTTCTATTTAGCGATGAAGCGTCATTCACCAACAGTGGTAACGTAAACCGGCATAATACGCACTATGGGGCAACGGAAAATCCACGATGGCTGCGACAAGTGGAACATCAGCGACCTTGGCGGGTCAACTTATGGTGTGGCATTATGGGAGGATGGGTAATTGGCCCCCATTTCAACGATGGAAATCTAAATGGTGCAATGTATGCTGATTTTCCTACATAATGTTCTACCGATGTTACTACAAGATGTTTCACTGCATGACAGAATGGCGATGTACTTCCAACATGATGGATGTCCAGCACACGGCTCGCGTGCGGTTGAAGCGGTGTTGAATAGCATATTTCATGACAGGTGGATTGGTCGTTGAAGCACCATACCATCGCCCGCACGTTCACCGGATCTGGAGTCCGCGGATTTCTTTCTGTGGGGAAAGTTGAAGGATATTTGCTATCGTGATCCACCGACGTCTGACAACATGCATCATCGCATTATTAATGCATGTGCGACATTCCTCTCAACAACGAGTAGTTCGCCTTCCGTAATCCTACAAACAAGCAATGTTGCCAGATTTAGGCAAACTACACAGAACATATTTTGTAGCCAATAGTAAATAGCCCTCAGTACTTTGGGAAGAGGGGCAGCTGTGCGGAGAAAACTGAGGGTGATAAAAGAAACTGGTATCATTTTTATGTTGGGAGGTGCCAAAGTAGTATAGCAGGTCACTTACTTTCCAAGCCACAGAACCCATGTCTACGTGAGTTGTAATTTGTTTTCTTTTTCTGCTAGATGTCATAATTGTGTCTCAAGTATTTGTAAGATTATGTGAAAGTTTCCTAGTAGAGATCTATATTCTGTGACAATTGCAAATGACTTCTCCAGCGGCAGCAGTTCACAAGCAAGGGTTACCGGTATTGATCTAGGTAAAACTACTGATTTGGACAGATATGAAGTTAATTTTATTTTTTATGTACAATGTAATCCCCCATCTTCATTTTCCCCTGCAGAGGTTATGCATTCTTAAGGTTTGTTACTGCATTTTAATATTTTCATATGTGTTATAATATGTGTGTTCATTTGCAGGAGAAAATATTTAGTTTCTTATAACTCTGTCATTGCCAGTTCCAAGCTCAGGTCTCATATTACAATTGAGGAAGAAGGAGGGGAGAGAAGAATAACAAACTCACTAAAAAACCTGACTTCATCTGTCTTTGGATGGTAGCACTCTGTGAGGGCCAGTGCCGAGTGTTACATGTGAACCTCCGAAATTCAGATATGTCTGTGTGGTGGCCACCAGTACTTTGGTCAACGCCTGTTGGCTCTGTGTGCTCATTGTGATTGAATCTTCTGGAACTCAAGACTCCAGTCAAAATTATATGAGAACCTTTTGTGATTTCACCATCAAAACCTCAACAGAAACCAATAATCACGACAGAACAATAGGAAAGAATCCACTACCCTGAGCCACATTCAGTAAGGCTGGGTAATATACCTGATCATTGGATACCAGGGGATCGGGCATGTCATGAAGATTGGAGCTTCCCAAAAACCCTTAAGAGTAAGAGAATATTTTACATGAGAACACTCGACTGGAACACACTACTGATACCAGGTGAACTGAAGCAACAGACAAACACTATGGAGAAATTCAATATCAAAATTCTGGCAATAAAGGAAACACTATTCTCAGATGAGAGCCTCTTTGACGCGGAAAACTACAGAATATACAAGGGGAAACCACCTATAACCATTCCAAGAAGAAATCTTAAATTTCTACAGAATGGTATTTGAAGTACACAAATCGATACTGGACTCTTTAGTAGATTTCGCATCAAAATTAGAGGAAATATCAACACTCGCGATACCATCTGGAAACAAAATCAATGCACATACCCTACAAATAACTGCAATAAGAAAAACCCATAGATGATAGATTCCTGGGAAAATCTCGAAGAAACCACCAACAAAATCCCCACGAAGCACATGAAAGTGTTAGTAGGAGATTTTAATGCGCTATTAGGCAGAGAAAGAAAATTCAAGGACATAACAAAACAAAAACACACACGGCCCACAGGCGGACAAGCAAGATTGGAAAGAACTTGATAAACTTCTACAGCAATTTCGGCCTTAAGATCATGTCTACGCAATTCGAGAAACCATACGAGAAACTACAAACTTGGAAATCACCCAGCAAAGCCATAGGACAAATTCGGATAGACCACATAGCGATATCTACGGAAACCACTGGATAAATTACGAATGTAAGTACGAATTAAGGATCTTTCGAATCCGATCGTCACCTACTCAAAATTAAAGTGAAATTTATACCTAACAGACAAATCAAGAGAATCAATAGATCTTTCAAAATAGACTCAGAATACCTGCAATTAAACAAGAAAGAAATAACAGAAAGTATTAAGAAAATCGACAGTAATGACTGGACCGAACTGTCAGACAAAAGGAGCTGATAAAACTGGGGCAACCACCGAGAAAAAAAAAAAGAAATACAGATGGTGAAACCTGACATGCAACAGAGCTATAGAAGACAGAATGTAATCCTGAAAAAAATTAACAATCATAGAACATCTGAAAAATGGAAATAATCCAACAAGATACAGAAGGCTACTTTCAAAACAATTCACAGAGAAAAAAGAGGTTACGAAAACAGCAGATTCAAAGACATAGGACTTCAACAAAAACAACACTCGAAATTCTTATAGAATATTCAGAGAAAATATGACAGGATATTAACCAACGAGCTTATTCTTCCAAAAGGAAGACGGAACGCTGTGGATAAACCTGAAAAAGAACTGTGAAGTATCAGTGCAATACTTGAACACACTACTGGTACTGATCTGTGATAAACAGATGCATATTCTGCAAACCGTCAACACACGAAGAGATGGTGAAAATGATAAAATCATTGATAAATAACAGAGCACCTAGAGAAGATGGACTGATTGCAGAAATGTGGAAATCAGACCACTAAAACATCACACCCAAAATACACAGAATCATCAAAAACCTCTGGGAAACACAAAAGATACCAGAAGAATCGAAATCAGGGTTAATATACCCCCTCCACAATAAAGGAGGTGCAACTACAGAGGAATTTCACTTCTGCCTGTGACATACAAAAATCTATCCAAAGTCCTGTTAAATCGACTGGAGCCTGAAATAGAACCACAGATTGGAAGATACAAAGGAGCGTTCAGAAAGGAAAAATCGTGCAGTGAGTAGATCTGGTGCCAGAAAACAGTATTAACAACCCGGAGTTCCAGGAACATCATAATAACATTCGTTGGCATCAAGAAGACTACGACTAGAACACACTGGAAGAAATGAAGGTGGACAACAAGACCAGACAGCTAATCCAGGAACAATTTACAAATATATCATCTAAAGTATAGTTTATGGGCGAGATCTAGGAACCATTCGAAATCAAAACAGGAGTGAGTCAGGCAAATGGCCTGTCATCCATTCTATTTAACTCAGGTTTGAAGAGAACAATCAAGACCAGCGACAAAGGAGTCAAGGGGATGAAGATGGGGCGACACAAGGATAGAACCATGTACATAAAAGTCTGGTCTTTGACGTTGATATAGCTATCATAACATATAACGCAAAAGAAACCAAAGAAACTCAAGGGACACTACACGAAATCTCAGATGAGAGAAGACTACAGATTGCATATGAAAAAATAAAATACATGCACACAAAATCCAGACAGACACCTACTGGAAACGAATTATGGAAAAATAACAAAAGTAGAAAGTTTCAGCTATCTGAGAGAGATTGTGCAGAAAACAGGACTGAACTAGACATCCAATGAAGAAAGGATCAGAAAACTACAAAAAGCCTATACAACCATTACAGCAAAAGAAGTATTTTCATCAATGCCAAATTAAGGTACTATAACACAGTAGTCTTACCAGAGGCCTTGTATGCCTCAGAAACAACAGTAATCAAGGGAAGATACTGAGAAAGATCTACAAGCCAGTTCAGAAAGAGAATATCTGGATAAAGAGGCCGACAAAAGAAGTGTGTGAACTAACAGAGACAATTACAAACAACATCAAGAAAAGAAGGGCAAAGTTTTATGGACACATACCTAGGATGAACGAAAATAGGTTGATGAAGAAAATTTTTAACATAGTGACAAATAATAAAGTGAAAACCAATTGGGTAAAGGAAACCATGGAAGGCCTCAAGAAACTGAATGTCTCCGCAGAAGAATTGACAGACAGGGAAAAACACAGAGAAATAATCGGGAAACAGAAAGTTCAGCAGATACCAAAAGAGAAGAAAACACGAAAGAAGTGGACAGAAGAGAGGAAGAAGAAACGGAGTGAATATATGAGAGATTTTTGGGAAGAAGAAAGAAAGATACGGGGAAAATGCCATTCAAATTGATTGAGTTTCAGTACTTATGGGGGAATTAACGATTTTTATTATTATTATGTGCGATTAGACCCTGTTGGGTTACACAAAGCTTCTTGGTTGTTTATCCTTTTTTTCAACACTGTTCTCACTTTTTGTGCATGAGCGCTCTTCCTTTTCTCTATCCATTTTGTTCCTGCTTTCTGATGGAGCTTGGTTCTCTGACTTAAATTACCATCTGTCAACTTTCTTCTTAAATACCCCTATGTCCAAAATATCTGAATAATTTATCTGAGCTTTTTGTAGGCCCTTTTGAACCTCTTGTATCCAGGGTATAGTTTTAAGTGCTTCTATGTATTTCAGAATTTTGTGCATAAGTCTTGCTTTGGGAAGCCTAGAGACGTGGCCATAAAATTTTTATCGCCTATTCTAATGTCTGCTGTAGGTTGGACAATTTCTCAGTTGATTGATGAGATTGTAGTCTACAGCCTTCTTCCGTTTTCATTGGCCGTAGTATCTTTCTGATGATTTTATGTTCTTCCTTTAATAAGGTTTCTACATTACCTATTATGTGGGCTGTCAGTGTTTCACTGGCATACAGAACTTCAGGCTTTAATACTGTATTATAATGCCTAATTATAGTGTTTTTGGACAAGCATTTTTTATTGTACACCTTGTAAGATCTTGCATTGTTGTTGTTGTGGTCTGCAGTCCTGAGACTGGTTTGATGCAGCTCTCCATGCTACCCTACCCTGTGCAAGCATCTTCATCTCCCAATACCTACTGCAACCTACTTCCTTCTGAATCTGCTTAGTGTAGTCATCTCTTGGTCTCCCTCTACGGTTTTTAGCCTCCACGCTGCCCTCCAATACTAAACTGGTGATCCTTTGATGCCTCAGAACATGTCCTACCAACCGATCCCTTCTTCTGATCAAGTTGTACCACAAACGTCTCTTCTCCCCAATCCTATTCAATACCTCCTCATTAGTTATGCGATCTACCCATCTAATCTTCAGCATTCTTCTGTAGCACCACATTTCGAAAGCTTCTATTCTCTTCTTGTCCAAACTATTTATCGTCCATGTTTCACTTCCATACATGGCTACACTCCATACAAATACTTTCAGGAAAGACTTCCTGACACTTAAATCTATACTCGATGTTAACAAATTTCTCTTCTTCACAAACGCTTTCCTTGCCATTGCCAGTCTACATTTCATATCCTTTCTACTTCGACCATCATCAGTTATTTTGCTCCCCAAATAGCAAAACTTCTTTACTACTTTAAGTGTCTCATTTCCTAATCTAATTCCCTCAGCATCACCCGACTTAATTCGACTACATTCCATTACCCTCGTTTTGCTTTTGTTGATGTTCATCTTATATAATCCTCTCAAGACACTGTCCATTCCATTCAACTGCTCTTCCAAGTCTTTGCTACAATGTCATCGGCGAACCTCAAAGTTTTTATTTCTTCTCCATGGATTTTAATACCTACTCCTAATTTGTCTTTTGTTTCCTTTATTGCTTGCTCAATATACAGACTGAATAACATCGGTGAGAGGCTACAACCCTGTCTCACTCCTTTCCCAACCACTGCTTCCCTTTCATGCCCTTCGACTCTTAGCCGGCCGCGGTGGTCTCGCGGTTCTAGGCGCGCAGTCAGGAACCGCGCGACTGCTACGTTCGCAGGTTCGAATCCTGCCTCGGGCATGGATATGTGTGATGTCCTTAGGTTAGTTTGGTTTAACTAGTTCTAAGTTCTAGGGGACTGATGACCTAAGATGTTAAGTCCCATAGTGCTCAGAGCCATTTGAACCTTTGACTCTTATAACTGCCATCTGGTTTCTGTACAAATTGTAAATAGCCTTTCGCTCCCTGTATTTTACCCCTGCCACCTTTAGAATTCGAAAGGGAGTATTCCAATCAACATTGTCAAAAGCTTTCTCTAAGGCTACAAATGCTAGAAACGTAGCTTTGCCTTTCCTTAATCTTTCTTCTAAGATAAGTCGTAAGGTCAGTATTGCCTCATGTGTTCCAGTGTTTCTACGAAATCCAAACTGATCTTCCCCGAGGTCGGCTGCTACTAGTTTTTCAATTTGTCTGTAAAGAATTCGTGTTAGTATTTTGCAGCTGTGGCTTATTAAACTGATAGTTCGGTAATTTTCAATCTGTCAACACCTGCTTTCTTTGGGATTGGAATTATTATATTCTTCTTGAAGTCCGAGGGTATTTCGCCTGTTTCATACATCTTGCTCACCAGATGGTAGAGTTTTGTCAGGACTGGCTCTCCCAAGGCCGTCAGTAGTTCCAATGGAATGTTGTCTACTCCGGGGGCCTTGTTTCGACTCAGGTCTTTCAGTGCTCTGTCAAACTTTTCACGCAGGATCTTATCTCCCATTTCATCTTCATCTACATCCTCTTCCATTTCCATAATATTGTCCTCAAGTACATCGCCCTTGTATAGACCCTCTATATACTCCTTCCACCTTTCTGCTTTCCCTTCTTTGCTTTGAACTGATGTTCATCTGAGCTCTTGATGTTCATACAAGTGGTTCTCTTATCTCCAAAGGTCTCTTTAATTTTCCTGTAGGCAGTATCTATCTTAACCCTAGTGAGATAAGCCTCTACATCCTTACATTTGTCCTCTAGCCATCCCTGCTTAGCCATTTTGCACCTCCTGTCGATCTCATTTTTGAGACGTTTGTATTCCTTTTTGCCTGTTTCATTTATTGCATTTTTGTATTTTCTCCTTTCATCAGTCAAATTCAATATTTCTTCTGTTACCCAAGGATTTCTACTAGCCCTCGTATTTTTACCTACTTGATCCTCTGCTGCCTTCACTACTTCATCCCTCAAAGCTACCCATTCTTCTTCTACTGTATTTCTTTCCCCCATTCCTGTCAATTGTTCCCTTAAGCTCTCCCTGAAAGTCTGTACAACCTCTGGTTCTTTCAGTTTATCCAGGTCCCATCTCCTTAAATTCCCACCTTTTTACAGTTTCTTCAGTATTAATCTACAGTTCATAACCAATAGATTGTGGTCAGAGTCAACATCTGCCCCTGGAAATGTCTTACAATTTAAAACCTGGTTCCTAAATCTCTGTCTTACCATTATATAATCTATCTGATACCTTTTAGTATCTCCAGGGTTCTTCCATGTATACAACCTTCTTTCATGATTCTTAAACCAAGTGTTAGCTATGATTAAGTTGTGTTCTGTGCAAAATTCATCCAAGCGGCTTCCTCTTTCATTTCTTAGCCCCAATCTATATTCACCTACTACATTTCCTTCTCTCCCTTTTCCTACACTCGAATTCCAGTCGCCCATGATTATTAAATTTTCGTCTCCCTTCACTATCTGATTAATTTCTTTTATTCCATCATACATTTCTTCAATTTCTTCGTCATCTGCAGAGCTAGTTGGCATATAAACTTGTACTACTGTAGTAGGTGTGGGCTTCTTATCTATCTTGGCCACAATAATGTGTTCACTATGCTGTTTGTAGTAGCTTATCCGCATTCCTATTTTCCTATTCATTATTAAACCAACTCCTGCATTACCCCTATTTGATTTTGTGTTTATAACCCTGTAGTCACCTGACCAGAAGTCTTGTTCCTCCTGCCACCAAACTTCACTAATTCCCACTATATCTAACTTTAACCTATCCATTTCCCTTTTTCAATTTTCTAACCTACCTGCCCAATTAAGTGATCTGACATTCTACGCTCCGATCCGTAGAACACCAGTTTTTTTTCTCCTGATAACGACATCCTCTTGAGTAGTCCCCGCCCGGAGATCCGAATGGGGGACTATTTTACCTCCGGAATATTTTACACAAGAGGACGCCAACATCATTTAATCATACAGTGAAGCTGCATGCCTTCTGGAAAAATTACGGCCGTAGTTTCCCCTTGCTTTCAGCCATTCACAGTACCACCACAGCAAGGCCGTTTTGGTTATTGTTACAAGGCCAGATCAGTCAATCATCCAGACTGTTGCCCTTGCAACTACTGAAAAGGCTGCTGCCCCTCTTCAGGAACCATACGTTTGTCTGGCCTCTCGACAGATACCCCTCCGTTGTGGTTGCACCTACGGCTATCTGTATCGCAGAGACACCCATGCCTCTACACCAACGGCAAGGTTCATGGTTCATGGGAGGGGGGGGGGAGGTTCTTGCATAGGCTCTCTTTAGTTTTTGGAGGCGAATGTTTTGTTCTCTTTTCTCTCGCCCCTTAGGTTCAAGGACTTCACCCAAGTATTTAAAATAGGGAACTCTATTGATATGACTATTTTCTAGTCAAGTTTTGGGTGTCAGTTTTTGTGGTGATGAACTCAGACTTTAGAAAAGATATTTGCAGACCAACTTTCTCTGCACATTCTTTAAGGGTTTCAACTTGTTCGATTGCTGTTATCTCATCATCTACTAGTCAGGCTAAGTCGTCAGCAGAAGCTAAACATGAAATTCTTATGTCATCCTTGACTCACCCCATCTGTAATAGGTTTCCAGCATTTTTCATTCTTCAATTACTATTCCCATTCGCAGATGACCTTGTCCAGCACTAGACTGAATAGGAGAGCAGACAGACCATCACTTTGTCGTCCATCAGTTTTGATCAGGAAGGGCTCTGATATTTCACCCATGACTTTCACCTTATATATATATATATATATATATATATATATATATATATATATATATATATGTGTGTGTGTGTGTGTGTGTGTGTGTGTGATGTGTGTGTGTGTGTGTGTGTGTGTGTGTGTGTGTGTGTGTGTGACTGGCCATCAAAATTCCTACACCACGAAGACGACGTGTTACAGACGCGAAATTTAACCGACAGGAAGAAGATGCTGTGATATGCAAATGATCAGCTTTTCAGAGCATTCACACAAGGTTGGCGCCGGTGGCGACACCTACAACGTGCTGACATGAGGCAAGTTTCCCACCGATTTCTCATACACAAACAGCAGTTGACCGGCCTTGCCTGGTGACACGTTGTTGTGATGGCTCTTGTAACGAGGCGAAATGCGTACCATCACGTTTCCGACTTTGATAAAGGTCGGATTGTAGCCTATTGCGATTGCGGTTTATCGTGTCGCGACATTGCTGCTCGCGTTGGTCGAGATCCAATGACTGTTAGCAGAATAATGAATCGGTGGGTTCAGGAGGGTAATACGGAACGCCATGTTGGATCCCAACGGCCTCGTATCACTAGCAGTCGAGATGATACGCATCTTATCTGCATGGCTCTAACGGATCGTGCAGCCACGTCTCGATCCCTGAGTCAACAGATGGGGACGTTTGCAATACAACAACCATCTGCACGAACAGTTCGACGACATTTGCAGCAGCATGGACTATCAGCTCGGAGACCATGACTGCAGTTACCCTTGACGGTGCATCACAGACAGGAGCGCCTGCGATGGTGTACTCAACGACGAACCTGGGTGCACGAATGGCAAAACGTCATTTTGTTGGATGAATCCAGGTTCTGTTTACAGCATCATGATGATCGCATCCGTGTTTGGCGACATCGCGGTGAACGGACGTTACAAGCGTGTGTTCGTCATCGCCATACTGGCGTATCACCCGATGCGATGGTATGGGGTGCCATTGGTTACACGCCTCGGTCACCTCTCGTTCGCATTGACGCCACTTTGAACAGTGGACGTTACATTTCAGATGTGTTAGGACCCGTGGTTGTGCCCTTCATTCGATCTCTGCGAAAACCTACATTTCAGCAGGATAATGCACGACCGCATGTTGCAGGTCCTGTACAGGCCTTTCTGGATACAGAAAATGATGGACTGTTGCCCTGGCCAGCACATTCTCCAGATCCCTCACCAATTGAAAACGTCTGGTCACTGGTGGCCGAGGAACTGGTTCATCACAATACGCCAGTCTCTACTCTTGATGAACTGCGGTATCGTGTTGAAGCTGCATGGGAAGCTGTACCTGTACACGCCATCCAAGCTCTGTTTGACTCAATGACCAGGCGTATGAAGGCCATTTTATGGCCAGAGGTAGTTGTTCTGGGTACTGATTTCTCACCCAAATTGCGTGAAAATGTAATCATATGTCAGTTCTAGTATAATATATTTGTCCAATGAATACCCGTTTATCATCCGCATTTCTTCTTGTTGTAGCAATTTTAATGGCCAGTAGTGTATATAGGGCGAGGCATTTAAAAAACAGGAGACAGACAATCAGCTTGTCGGCCATCAGTTTTGCTCAGGAAGGGCTCTGATATTTCACCCATGTGAAGTATATATGTGGTGAGGCATTTAAAAAACTGTCTGAATATTTGGAGAAATACATCTCATATTTAAAAAAAAGTGGTAATAAATGTTGTTCACCTCAAAGAGGGACATGCATTAACATAACACTCGACCCCCCTGCACCACCATTGGGGGTGGGAGGGGGTGTGATTTTGAAATCTTAAAAGGAACTCCTACTTTTTAATGTAGATTTGGATTCTCCGTGAAAACATATGTAACTTTTGTGTCAAACATTTATTTTGTTTCAGGATAGATGGCGTAGTAATCGCCACACATGAATATGGCTGACAACTGTTGCAAAACGTTAATATCTCACAAAAATATAAATATGATTAGGGAAATCAAAGTACATTATTTGATATATGGCAAAATTCTCTCATGTCGCACTGTCTAACCTCCCGCAATGCATTCTTAGACTACATTTTGCATTACCCAGGAACAATGATGTGGACATAGTAGTAATGTGTTCCCTTCGAGGTGCTTCATTTTGGTGACTTCCTTTGCCTCTCACTATCTCCAGGTGCCTGGTTACTGTCAGTCCCCTTGCCTCTCACAAATGTTTCAGTGCAGCAAATGTTCGAAATGTTCTCCATTGTTTCTAATGCACATTGAAACGTTTAGTCTGAATGACAATCCAACGTGTATTAATGCCTCTGCACTAATGTTTTTACATTCATTGCGAATTCGCTGCCGCATATCTTCGGGGGTTATGGGTACATCCATGTAATCTCTCTCTTTTGACCATGAGCACCTCCTCATCCAATCCATCGACTCAGATAGTTTCGATTCAAAACTTCTCGAGCTATTCGTGAATAATCTACTGGGCTCCATTGTGTTGAAATCACATATCCAGTCTCGTTTGAAGTGGAACATCGTGCATTGAAATGGGTAAAACATTTTCCATCAAGTCGCTGTATCTGCGTACCTTAAGTACCACTCCAAACGTTGACAAAAAATGGTTCAAATGGATCTGAGCACTATGGGACTTAACAGCTATGGTCATCAGTCCCCTAGAACTTAGAACTACTTAAACCTAACTAACCTAAGGACATCACACAAAATCCAGTCATCACGAGGCTGAGAAAATCTCTGGCCCCGCTGGTAATTGAACCCGGGAAACGTTTACACTCCATAGGCATTGATGTTTAACTTGGCTTACCGATGGGGATTCTCCACTGACCAATAATGCATATTATGTCTATTCACTTGACCACGATTCGTAAATCATCAGAGAACAGTATCTGTGAAATGAAATTATCATTGACTGCCAGTTGCTCCTGTATCCAGTTGCAGAAATTCAGATGATTGTGAAAATCGTCGTCAGGCAGTTCTTGATGCAGTGATAAATGAAATAGATGTCATTTGTGTGCATGCAGTATGCATAGAACCCTTCTTTGCGAAATTACTGAACCTCGCACAATTTGCCGAGAACTAATCTAATGATTTTGCGGTAACCGCACCTAAAACATTCACTGTGTTATTTTCATTTGTCACAGGCCACGGCCGGACTCCTTCTCCAGGTTTTCAGTAAATAGGTGGACAATACTGCGAAACGTTGTTGCAGATGGAACGTTCCCATCGGGGAACAGAGTAGCATACCTTTGACGAGCTGTGACAACATTTCTATTAGCCTTAAAGTACCCGGCAATGATATCAACCCCCTCTGCATCGTGGAACAATTGTAACGATATGTGTACTGTCCGAATCATTGAAGTGACATGCGTTGTCTGACTGTGGACTGAGCGCAAAATCTTGGTCTGTGCTTCATTCGCTTTTGGGGGTGTCACATGATACCATTATCAAAAATGTCAAAAAGTACTTCAACTATTTTAATCGGATGCATGTTTTTCGAGATAGTGTCATTTTGCAACTATTGTCACCTCATTTCCATGTTTGTCAATTACAGTGCCATCTATCGTGAAACGAAAGAAATCTTTCATGTGAAAGTTAGATATTTTTCACAGAGAATCCAAAACTGCAATAAAAATAGGGGTCTTTTTTAAGATTTCGAAGTCACTCCGCTCCCGTTCCTGGGGATGTCGTAAGGGGGTCGAGCGTTATATTGTTGCATGTCCCTCTCTGAGGTGAGCAATGTATATTACCACTTTTTTTGTAATCCGATGTGTAGTTCGCCAAGTATTCCAACAAACAGTTTTAAGTGTCTCACCTTGTATATGTATACCAAAAGTGAATTAAAGAATCTATATCTCATATTAAGAACTAAAACCTGGAAATTATTTTTTACGAATTTTTTACACACACACACACACAGATATATATATATATATATATATATATATATATATATATATATATATATATATATATATATAGTGTAAATAATAATAATCCCCAATAGGTAGGCTGCTTTGTATGACAGGTGTGATGTGCAGGTAGCATCAGCATGCATTGCATGCATTGCAGGGGCTACACCTGCACATGTGCATGGCTGGTCAGAGAGAGGTGGGAGGAGAAAATGGGTTGAGAGAGAGGCAGTATGAGATGGGCAGAGAAAGAAGGGCAGGGAAATGGACAGACACTGAGGGAGCAGGTGGAGTTGGACAGAGAGAGAGGGGAAGAAGAGGTGGACAGATAGAGAGGAGTTAGGAAGACATGGACAGAGAGAGAAGGAGGGGGAATTAGCCTGAGAGACTGGGATGGAGAAGATTGGCAGTTAGGAGTGGGAGGACGAGATTTACATAAAGAGGGGTAGGAGGGGATGGTCAGGAAGAGGTGGAAGAGAAGGTGGTCAGAGAGGGGAAATGGATAGAGAAAAAGGGGAGGAGGATTTTGGCAGAGAGAGGGAAAGGAGGAGACATACAGAGCCAGGGAGAAGGAGGAGGGACAGAGTCGAGGTGGGGGAGACAGAGAGATGAGTAGGAGGAGATGGACAAAGAGTGGTGAGAATGAGATGGTCTTAGAGAGGGACCATGACTATGTATACTGTGGTGACAAGACACACCAGTAATTGATCACTAGCAGGGTGGTGGATAAAGAAATGGATAGTGAGAGAGGAAGGATGAGATGGAGAGAAAAGGGGAAGAAGATGATGGGCAGAAAGAAAGCTGGGAGGTAGGAGATGTATATAGTAGGGACGGAGTAGATGAACTGAGAGAGATGGAGGATGGGGTGGTCAGAGGGGGAGGTGGTCAGGGTGAGGGTATGAGAAGATGGACAGAGACAGGGGGAGGAGGAAGGAGGAGATGGACAGGAAGGGATGATAATAAGGTGGTCATAGAGAGGGGGAGGATGAATTTGACAGAATTAGGGAAATGGACACAGAGAGGTAGGGAGGAGGACATAGACAGATATATATATGAGGGAGAGATAGACAGAGGCAGGGATGAGAAGGAAGAGATGGACAGACACATAGGACTTGTATTAAACGGACCATGGATACATATACTGTCATGACAAGACACCCCAATAGTAGATTTGGAATAAGGAAAGTACTGACACTTGGGAACTCTTCAGACAGCTTTCAGCTGCGAAGTACTATCGACTACAAAATCAAATGTTCTCGATATACAGTAGCACTGCAAAGACAGTTTACATTACTTCATTTATAGTTACACATTGGAATAAGTAAACACTTCATGTTCCCTCAACAAAGAAATGGGGGAGGGGGCGAGGAGGACAGAGAGAAGGAGGAGGATGAGATATGTGCAGTATGTGTCGAATATGTACACATACAAAACCACAGAGAAAAGGCTAGTGTTGTATATATTTATGGGATGTACACTTGGTATCACCACCTCCTAATGATATGTCACTAATACTGTGTATGGAGAGAGACGGTGTTTGAGAGATGTAAATGGTGGCATAAATAGATGTAATGTAATGTTTGTTGGATCCATATACAACACATATTGTAGATATTAAGCCAAATTTGTATCACAAACATGGAAAAGCAAATACAACTAATAAGTAACATTCAGCAAATTTTCATTATATACATTTAAAATTTAGTCCTATGCCATATTAAATTACAATGCTGCTTATGTCATCTATGCTGTATATATATATATATATATATATATATATATATATATATATATATATATATATATATATATATATATATATATATATATATATATTGTCTAAGAGTTTGCTTCTTTTTATTATAAGAACATTTTTGTAGTTCATGTAAGCTACACCTCATTTTTTTATGAAGTACAAGGTGCATATGACAAGTGCAGTGAATAGTTTCAAAAAATAAAAGGAACAAAACTTACAAACAAAACACTAGTTGCTTACTTGCAAATGAATATCTCGATTTTGAGGCTTTGCAGCATTTATTGCATTAACTTTCAATTATAAGCAGTACATCAAGTGAAAGAGTACTCAAACAGTTTTTCTTGCATGTGTTAAATGTGTGTACCATTTGTTACACAGTACACATCGAATCGATAGGTGAGGTCTTTCCAAACCTTGATCAGTGTGTCCAGAGTAATTGTTGCAACAACTACTCTATACTGTTCCTTTAGTATTTAGATCAGCTGGTATTGGAGGCACATATACATGATCTTTTATGAGCGTCAAAAGATAAAAATCGCAAGGCTGTCATTTGAAAAAAGCTCCGTCATCCAGACCCTTGTGACCAATCCAGTTGTCAGGTACAACATAGTTTAACCAACTGCATACACAGCTATACCAGTGAGGCAGTACACCATCTTGCTTCCAAATAACATTAATTTGGTTTAGTTTCTTCCACTTAAGGAGATGGCCATAGTTCTAGCACATTAAGATAAGAAACAAACGTTAAGCGTGCTTACAATTATAAATTGAATGTAACAACTGCTACAAAACCTTAAAACCCTGATATTCATTATGAAACCTTCAAAGTAATCACAATAGCTACAACAGACCTCCTATATTGGTTGCAAAGCTACGGGGCCTATCTGCAAACGTTTCTTGTGGAATTTCTCGAAGCACTATGACCACATGTTGTTGGATATTCGCGACATCCGCGAATGTTGATGAACGATAATGCTTCCATTGTATTTGTTTATCTTCAACTCTTCTGATCTCATTTTAAAGAGACCCGGTAATCATGCATAAGCATCAGTCACACTCATTCGATGTTGTCTGTGATTGTCATGTTGACATGAAAGTGGCTAATCCTGTCCATCTCTAAAGCGGTTAAACCACTCACAAACACAACATTTACTCACTGTTTGAACACTGCATAGTTGTGCCAACATTCCATGAGCCTCCATCACCATTTTCCTTGATTTGAGGCAAATCTTCGTGTTAACATGTTGTTTCATTTTTCACTCCATTTTGCAATGACACGATTGCGACAGATCCTACTGGATGACTGGCTGCAATCTTTAAGAAAGAGGGCGGAAGGACGAAACTAAAGTAAACCAAACTCCTCCCAAACAAGCCGCCATGTCGTCCTTAGCCCATAGGCGTCACTTGATGCAGATATGGAGGAGCATGTGGTCAGCAGACTGCTCTCCCAGCTGTATATGAGTTTCTGAGGCCGGGGCCGCTACTTCTCAATCATATAGACCCTCAGTTTGCCTCAGAAGGGCTGAGAGCACCTCACTTGCCAACAGCGCTCGGCAGACTGGATGGTCACCCATCCAAGTGCTAGCCCAGACCGACAGTGCGTAACTTAAGTGATTTGATGGGTACCAGTGTTACTACTGCAGCAAGGTTGTTGGCCGGAGGAGTGGCAGATAAACAAAAACAGAGAAATAACTATTGTTCACGAACATTCGCAGATGTTGTAGATACCCTGCAGTACATAATCACAGTGCTTGTAGACTTTACACACGAAGTGTTTGTGGACAATTTCCATCAGCTTCACAATAGTACCACGTACCAAACTATTCAGATGGCATTGCAATTTGTCATATACTGTAGTGCTCCCAATATTTTTTGTGCTATAGAAACAGTTTTGTAGAAGGAATACTTTGAGAGATTTTTCGAAAATCTTTTTTTGTTTATCTCTTTCAAGTCTGTAAGGTGTTTTCCCATATCTTTTGGTTCTATATAGGATGGCTTTCATTTGAATTTCATGGTGGTCTGGGTTCATGGTAGATGTTCCATATCATTGTGTCACGGTTGTGTCATGCTTCCACAAGATGTAACAAAAAGGTATGGCCGAACTTTCCAAAAATATTCCTCACACGTAGAGTAATAAAATATATTATATGGATATGGGTCTAGAAACGCTCCATTTACGCGTTAGAACTCAGTTTCTACAACTCTTCACCACATTAATCATGGTAAACATGCAGGAAAAGAATGTATCGGCATAGAGTGAAACACTTTCATAAATTAAATGTTCAAACGCCCTCTCTTAGAAATGAAACCTGCCTCAACCCAACACCGCATTGAATCCCTGATGTGCTGATGCACCACTGGAGAATTGTGTGTTGTTTCACAGCCTTCTGCAATATGAGCATGAAGACTCTGTACATCTTGGACCAGGGTTCTGTACAGAAGATCTCTGAAATGCTCCCACAAATAAAAGTCTAATGGGTTAGGCCTAGGGGTTATGGAGACCAAAGCTTTGGTTCAGCTCTACCTATTCATCTGTTACAGAATTTGTTGTTTAGATGCCTACAAACATTAACACTGAAATGAGAAGGAAATGTTCAAGTGTGTGTGAATTCCTAAGGGACCAAACTGCTGAGATCACTGATGCCTGGACTTACACACTACTAACACTAATTTCTGCTAAGAGCAACACACACACCCATGCCCGAGGGAGGACTCGAACCTCTGGTGGGAGGGGCCGAGCAATCCATAACATGACGCCTCAAACTGCACAGCCACTCTGTGCGGCGAAATGAGGAATATCTCTGTTGTGCTTGAAGTACATGTTTTGTCCCATTTGTAAAGGCAAATGTTCTAGCATGCTAAGGAAGAATGGCAAATAGAAGAACATGAGACCTTAACAAACAGTCACCAACACTGCTGACCCAGATATTGACAGAAATTCTTTGTTGACCATGTGATTGCGCGGTTTCGTGGCGATTCTCAATAGCCCATAAAAAGGGGTAGGAGGGGTTCCAGCATTGAACCTTGTGGAACTCCCTTTGTAACTTCTCCCCTGTTACCAGATGTTTTTCTCCACCCAATGTTGTCTGAATTATGTGGCACAATTTTATGTATTTTGTTTGTTAAGTATGATTCAAATCCGTTGTGTTTCCCATGACTAATGTGATTCTGAAGAGACATATAAAATGAATTCCACTATTAAAGTAAAGCGTTTCCAGACCCTTATCATACAACATCTTTTATCCCTCTTCATGTGAGGACTGTTTCGCCGAAAGTCTGACCACTCTTTTCTATTATATGCAGTATATTTAGAGTATAAGGAGTGTATTGGAATTTTGTCCTGCACAGACCCTTATCATACAACATCTTTTATCCCTCTTCATGTGAGGACTGTTTCACAGAAAGTCTGACCACTCTTTTCTATTATATGCAGTATATTTAGAGTATAAGGAGTGTATTGGAATTTTGTCCTGCACAGAAGTTCACATAGATATATTATTGGTAGTTTTAGTGTCTTAAGCGCTTTAAGTGCTAGCCTACATGATTCTCACCATTTAATGATGGCTGTCATTCTTATTGTTCACTTCTGCATTTTCAGTAATCTCTTAGTATTTGTTGTGAAAGTTCCTCCCCAGAAAATTATACCATAACTTAATGTAGAATGAATTCACACATAATATGTCATTTTCACAATATTTGTGCTTTTTTGCTAGCTCAGTTTGTGTATGACATACAGGTTCTAGCGGAGTTTTCCACTTATTTATTCTATGCACTTATCTAAAGTTACATATTCATCAATTATCAGTGATGAATTTTGTGTATGTGGAGTTTTCTACTTTGCACTGTTGACATCCTCATTGTGTAGTGGTTTTTTTTGCCTGAAATTCAAACAAAGTGTTTAGGCATTGTTATTATGCTAATTCATTCCAACAACCATTCAGATATCAGTATTTACCTCCAAACTGGCTTTTATTTCCAGACCTTCTGTGTCGTTATCCTTGCGCCATAGAGTGGTGGGGTTTCGGGTTCTGCTGAATAGGTCAGGAGTGCACTACACTCAGCTGGCGGCTACATGGGAAGCGGAGGCTGCGTCGCGTGGACTGATCGGTTTTTTAGGTTAGAAGGCCTCGGAAAAGTATGGGGTAGGCTGCAATCTCAAAGGGTGCATGGCAAATACAGGACGTGCTTGGATCAAAGAACAGTCGGAATTGTAGTTGTAAATTGTTGGTGTTGTGCTGGGAAAGTCCCTCAGCTTCAAGCGCTAATAGAAAGCACAGAAGCTGAAACCGTTATAGGTACAGAAAGCTGGCTAAAGCCTGAAATAAGTTCTGCAGAAATTTTTACTAAGTCTCAGACGGTGTTCAGGAACGATAGATTAGGCAGAATTGGTGATGGAGTGTTTGTGTCTGTCAGTAGTGGTTTATCTTGTAGTGAAGTCGAAGTAGATACTCCATGCGAATTGGTATGGGAGGAGATTATACTTAACAGCCGGACTAAGTTAATAATTGGGTCCTTCTACCGACCCCTAGACTCCGATGATATAGTTGCTGAACAGTTCAGAGAAAATTTAAGTCTCGTAACAAATAAATACCCCACTCATACGGTTATAGTTGGTGGGGACTTCAACCTTCCCTCGATATGTTGGCAAAAATACTTATTCAAAACCGGTGGTAGGCAGAAAACATTTTCCGAGATTGTCCTAAATGCTTTCTCAGAAAATTATTTCGAGCAGTTAGTCCACGAACCCACGCGAATTGTAAATTGTTGCGAAAACGCACTTGACCTCTTAACCATAAACAATCCAGAGCTAATAGAGAGCATCATGACATATACAGGGATTAGTGATCACAAGGTCGTTGTAGCTAGGCTCAATACCGTTTCTTCCAAATCCGCCACAAACAAACGCAAAAATTTTATTTAAAAAAGAGCATGAAGTGTCACTAGAAGCCTACCTAAGAGACAATCTCCATTCCTTCCGAACTGACTATGCAAATGTAGACGAGGTGTGGCTCAAATTCAAAGATATAGTAGCAATAGCAATTGAGAGAGCCATACCTCATAAATTGGTAAGAGATGGAACTGATCCCCCATGGTACACAAAACAGGTCCGAACGCTGTAGCAGAGGCAATGGAAAAAGCATGTGAAGTTCAGAAGAACGCGAAATCCAGAAGATTGGCTAAAATTTACAGTCGCACGAAATTTGGCACGGAATTCAATGCGAGATGCATTTAATAGGGTCCACAACGAAACATTGTCTCGAAATTTGGTACACAAGCTGCAAGACGCAGTCATACCTTCGCTGCGCAGTGCCGATGGTATTGTTACCGACGACTGTGCCGCTAAAGCGGACTTATTGAACGCAGTTTTCCGAAATTCCTTCACGAGCGAAGGCGAATGGAATATTCCAGAATTTCAAACGCGAGCAGCTGTTACCATGAGTTTCTTAGAAGTAGATACCTTAGGGGTTGCGAAGCAACTCAAATCGCTTGATAGGGGCAAGTCTTCAGGTCGAGATTGTATACCGATTAGATTCCTTTCGGATTACGCCGATACAATAGCTCACTACTTAGCAATCATATACAAACGCTCGCTCACCGATATATCTGTACCTACAGATTGGAAAATTGCGCAGGTCGCACCAGTGTTTAAGAAGGGTAGTAGGAGTAATCCATCGAACTGCAGAACTATATCATTGACGTCGGTTTGCAGTTTTGGAGCATATACTGTATTCAAACATTATGAATCACCTCGAAGGGAACGATCTATTGATACGTAATCAGCATGGTTTCAGAAAACATCGTTCTTGTGCAACGCAGCTAGCTCTTTATTCGCACAAAGTAATGGCCACTATCGACAGGGAATCTCAAGTTGATTCTGTACTTCTAGATTTCCAGAAAGCTTTTGACACCGTTCCTCACAAGCGACTTCTAATCAAGCTGCTGGCCTATGGGGTATCATGGCAGTTGTTCAACTGGATTCGTGATTTCATGTCAGGAAGGTCGCAGTTCGTAGTAACAGACGGCAAATCATCGAGTAAAACTGAGGTGATATCAGGTGTTCCCCAGGGAAGCGTCCTGGGACCTCTACTGTTCCTGATCTATATAAATGACCTGGCTGACAATCTGAGCAGTTCTCTTAGGTTGTTCGCAGATGATGCTGTAATTTACTGTCTAGTAACGTCATCCGAAGACCAGTATCCGTTGCAAAGCGATTTAGAAAAGATTGCTGTATGGTGTGGCAGGATGCAGTTGACGCTAAATAACGAAAAGTGTAAGGTGATCCACATGAGTTCCAAAAGAAATCCGTTGGAATTCGATTACTCGATAAATAGTACAATTCTCAAGGCTGTCAATTCAACTAAGTACCTGGGTGTTAAAATAACGAACAACTTCAGTTGGAAAGGCCACATAGATAATATTGTGGGGAAGGCAAGTCAAAGGTTGCGTTTCATTGGCAGGACACTTAGAAGATGCAACAAGTCCCCTAAAGATACAGCTTAAACTACACTCGTTTGTTGTAATATTGCTGCGCGGTGTGGGATCCTTACCAGGTGGGATTGACGGAGGACATCGAAAGGGTGCAAAAAAGGGCAGCTCATTTTGTATTATCATGTATTAGGGGACAGAGTGTGGTAGATATGATACGCAAGTTGGGATGGAAGTCATTAAAGCAAAGACGTTTTTCGTCGCGGCGAGGTCTATTTACGAAATTTCAGTCACCAATCTTCTGTTCCGAATGCGAAAATATTTTGTTGAGCCCAACCTACATAGGTAGGAATGATCATCAAAATAAAATAAGAGAAATCAGAGCTCGAACAGAAAGGTTTAGGTGTTCGTTTTCCCGCGGTAGTGAGATAGTATGATTGTGGTTTGATGAACCCTCTGCCAAGCACTTAAATGTGAATTGCAGAGTAATCATGTAGATGTAGATGAATTGCATCAACTGTCTTACAAACTATATTGCCATAAGTAACAGAAATTTAGATGTGATTTTCTTGACATGGGGCAGAAATGTGTAGAATGGTTGGTTCACATTTTACTCTCTTGTGAAATTTTTGTACTTTCTTTGCTTGGTCCCTGCTTTCCAGATGTGATAGGATCCGAACTCCTGCCTTCCCTCTAATGCAATATACACCTAACATCCTGGTTCTGTTTTTTGTTTGCAGTTTTCTGGTACAAAATCTTAAAGCCATTCCTTTCTTGAAATCATATTTGGCGATGCTCCATCATCAATGATCCACTCATTCTGGTTATAATGGGACACACTAAAATGCACAAGATAATGAACTGTCTGGTCCCTTGGAACCCATCTTTGGCGATTCTTGCTTCTGAGGACACTTGGACTTAAAGTGACCATACTTCCAGCAACTGAAACATTTTCTTTTCTTTTTTCTTGGTTATCTTTGGAGATGCTACAGAAGAATACTGAAGATAAGGTGGATAGATCACGTAACTAATGAGGAGGTATTGAATAGGATTGGGGAGAAGAGAAGTTTGTGGCACAACTTGACTAGAAGAAGGGATCGGTTGGTAGGACATGTTTTGAGGCATCAAGGGATCACAAATTTAACATTGGAGGGCAGTGTGGAGGGTAAAAATCGTAGAGGGAGACCGAGAGATGAGTACACTAAGCAGATTCAGAAGGATGTAGGTTGCAGTAGGTACTGGGAGATGAAGCAGCTTGCACAGGATAGAGTAGCATGGAGAGCTGCATCAAACCAGTCTCAGGACTGAAGACAACAACAACAACAACATCTTTGGAGAAACCCTGCTGTGATTTCTTACAATGCCTTGTGAATAAGGCACTGTCACCTCCTTCGTCTGATATGAGGTATTCTACCACACTTTCATTTAGTAACTTTTCTTGGATGTACTCTAATGTGAAATTTGTACTGGACTCCATACCCATCTGGTAACTGAAACAAGATTCTGGTAAATCTTTAAGCATATGAGTACAATTAGTCCATCATCTCCTTGTTTCCCATATTCTGTAGTTTGTTCACTACATTCAGAATATGATTACACAATTCAATTTTTTTTTTCGAAATGTAGTGCTCAACACAGCAGCCCAGAGGTTCAGGCAACTAATTTTATTCTCACCAGCAAGCAGGTTTTCCAGGGTTCCCAAGTCTCCTTTGCCTTTGTTGTGATTTCCATATGTGCATACAAAAACTTACTCACATGCAAAAGAATAAGTGTCCACGCATCTGTAACACTCTCTGTATTCATAGCAATACTTGCACCTATGGCGTAAGGTTAAATTTTCTGTGCATTGGAATGTCTTCCATTCAAAATTTCCAGGAGTTGTAATAATCCTTGTTTCTCATTTGTCTACCATTGGAGTGGTGGTTTTGGTCAAACTTACGTTTGAAGATCTTTTGCAAACCAGAATTTACAGGCACTAAATCATGTAATCGATTTATTTCTAAAACGGAGAGCAAACATTGCTGAATTTGACGAAACACAGATCAAAACAAGGTATCATTTAGAATGTGGTCACATATTCTAATACATTGTTCAGTTATTTATCTTCCTGCCTGCACAACATACACAGTTCGCTGCACAAATTTACAATTCTGGGAACACAACCTGTTTGCAAGGGGTTTGCAGTAGTAAAGATAAATAATGATTACATTGTTCACAACATTTGTATTCACAGAAAATGTGTTACATGGTACACACGCAAAAAGGAACTACTACACAGAGATAGTCCACACCACATAGACAGCACTGATAAACTTCAAGCAAGGTGCCAGATTACCAATATAACAACAGAATTAAGGATGATGTAGTTTATTTAAGGCCAAAGAAAACCTCAAAACATATGTTCTAGATCAGTTTTATATGGTAAAGTGCTGAGAAGTGAAACAACATTTCAAATCATCGACATTTATCTTCTAGCGAATATATATACATACAAAGGCATCAAACAATATTAGTAAGGAACTAAATAAAGCCTGTTCACTATTAGGATTTTTTCTTACGTAACCAATAATGTCATAAACAACGGTATTTTTCTCTTTTTTAGACCTGACTTTTCACTTAAAATGTTATTTGATAAATATTACTTCATCAGCTAATGATCTTATGTATAAACCATGTCATTCGAAAAGAAAGAACAGATTTCAACTATATATTACAGACTAACACGTTGTGCATACCACTCAATATAGGAAAGTTTTGACACAGTTGCACTGTTGATGTTTGTAGCTACATGGCGACTACATCACAAGAGAAACAATTTGCGTGAAGTCAATCTATTGTTGAAGTACAACATGCATTCCGTCATTGGTTCATCAAGAAGCTACCTCTGCACAAGCAGATTTATGACTGGCGTACAAAATCGTTGGAAGTTGGTTGCATATGCAGGAGTAGAGCACTGGTTGGCTACACATGTCTGATAAAAAGTCGAACATATCAGAGATAAGTCCACACAGAGCCATCAGAAGCCCACAAGATGTGCAAGCCAGGAACTGTAACTTTCTCAAACAATGATGTGGTTTGTTCTGAAATGACAACTGCATATGAAGCCTTACAACTTGCAGTTACTGCAGCAGTTGGGTCCCAGTGATGATAACAGAAGGTCCGAATTTTACCTTTCAATTCTCTGGGATAAGGCAGAGGACACATTTTCCAAACGACCCATCTGTTCAGACGAATCGACGTTTCATCTATCAGGTAAAATAAACCACCATAATGTAAGAATTAGGGGGTCAAAACTCGTCGTCGAACATGAAGGAGACTCACCGAAACTGAACACGTTTTGTGCCATTTCTGTTCACAACGTGAGTGTACCTTTCTTTTATGTGGAGAAAACTGTGACAGGAATGTTACACCTCGACATACAGTAAAATTTTATGCATGATGGTACCCTGCCTCACTTTCGCCTTGAGGTGTGGCGTTACCTTAACAACAACTCCTCACAACGTTGGTTTGGAAGAGATGGATAACAAGAGCTTGGTCATTGCTATTGGCCTCCCATATCCACAGACCTCACATATTGCCATTTCTTTTCTGTGGGGGTTCATAAAAGACAGAGTCTTTGTCTCAGCTGTGGCAGCTACTCTTCAAGAGCTGAGAAATCGAACTGTTGAAGCTGTCGATTCAAAAAACAGGGGCAGTCGACCACCATTTTGATGTTTTTCGACCAATGTATGGTGCTCAGTTTGAGTGTGTGGTATAGAGTCTTTGAACCTTCCTCAATCCAGTGACATACGCAAATGTGTTTCTATGTTTCATAATTTCTCTGTAATGAACAACTGAAGCCTGTTTCTTCTTTCTTTTTGGATCACATTGTGCAATGTGGTCGCTTGCTTTTAGATATCTGTCTTAGCTTCTGAAAGAACATTCAATGGCAAAAACATCCAAGTCATCATGGAGCACTTGCAATTTGCCACGAAGGTAAATCACTATCCTAAGATGCAGATTAAGAAGAAACGAAAGCACGAAAACCACTATTACACCACCAGTGAGAGTGGCGAAAATAGGTTAACTTCCAATGTTAGCAGATAACGACGCCATCAAAACGTCCTTCTGAAGAAGCCTTGATTGACTGTCTGGGTGAATGCAGCCATTCAAAATGCACTGTGAAATGTTTTCATGTGGTGTATAGTAAACTTGTATTTACATAACGTTAGCATAGTAATTGTTTGAAAATATTGCATTATTTACATTGCTGTGATTTTTCTATGTCAGGCTGGTGAAACTTTGACACAGTCCAGTCACTGTATGTGACCACCTGTCAATACATTGAATAACCAGTCCTGCAGCATGGATCACTGTGAGATGGAAGGTACTGATAAATTTATTGAGCCATGCTGTCTCCAGTGCCATGGGCAGCTGTGTTAGATTTCTCTGTTGGGGATACAAGGCACGAGCAACCCAGTCAGGCTGGTCTCACAAATTCTCAATTTGTTTTAAATCTGGGAAGTTTAGTTGCCAGGGGAATACAGTAAACTCATCGAGATGTTTTGAGGACCACACAAGTACTTTGTGAGCTGTGTGACACATTGCATTGTCCTGCTGGTAGACGATGTCGTGCGATGGAAAAATAAACATTTCCCGGAATATAACACTCCTCCTCCAGCCTGGACACTTCCAATGAATGTTCCATGGTGTCAGCCATTTGTCTGATGAGCTAAAAACGCGATTCATTTGAAACGGTCACTTGTCACCCAGTAGATTTCAAGTTGCTGGATTGGTGTACAAATTCCAGCCTTTGTTGCTGATGAACAGCAGTCAGCATTGGTGCATGAATTAGGCCTGTGCTGCAGCGGCCCGTACCCAGCAACATTCGCTGAACGATTGTTGAGGAGAGACTATCTTTAGCTACATGGTTCGTCTCTGTGGTCAGTTCCTCAACAGTTGCACATCTGTTCGTCTGTGTAAATATCTGCTGACATCGTTCACTCCTGTTATGTATGGCCTGTTGTACACCACAGTTGCCTCAGAGCTGGTTTTAGATAGCGCCATCTTGCCACGCACTGTATACTTTAGCCACGGCGCCACACAAACAGTTTACAAACTTAGCTAGTTTGGAAATGCTTCCACCCTTGGCTCAAAGACCAACGATCATGCCACTTTCGGCGGCCGATAAATCCCTCCGTTTCCGCATTACAACGATTGCGCTGTACTCCGCTTTCTTAGGACATGCTTTGTATTCCCTCCACAACTAGCGCTGCCACCTGCGTCTTTGAGCGGTTGTTACATATTGACGTCAAACGCTGGCGGTGGTTACATTAAATATGACTGTACTTTGTAATGCCCTGGTGTAAGAGGTTAGTTGATGTAATGCACATACAGAGGAAGAGCAACTTCCTGGCAGATTAAAAGAACGTGTCAGACCAAGAATAGTTTTGGATAACAGTGTCATGCTGGCAAATACTTTTCATCTGCCAGGAAGTCACAAAAGAGCTAACACTCCACTACAGAATAAAATATTTATTCTGGAAGATATATCTATTCAGTGCATTATTTTTAATGGAGCTAAATGACTGACGTAATGGTGGCACATGAAGAGCCTTTGAAAGTACGTTTGAAGAATGTATCACGAAATGTGATCTGTTTCGCATGGAAGTCTTTTCACACGGAGTGAAACGGAACTTACAAACAATCCATAATACATTTTAAATGCCACTGGCTACAGACACCATCAATGGATCTGACGGAGCGCAACAATTCTAGGGAAGGAAGTTATGGTGTTTATTTTACTTTATTTATTCGTCCTTAGAATATTTATTTTAATAGTGTCGGAGGTGTCAGAAACATGTCAGAAATAATACATACATATAAAACATTAACAAGATAGGGTAGGATATGGTGAGGATGGAGCGGGATGTTGATGTAGAGAGATTACCATTGTCTGCTAAGATTGGCAGTTATACTGTTCTCCCTGCACTCACTCATATTGTATCGGTAGCTTTGTGGTGCTGTACCTTTTTCATTTTTATTTTGTTTTCATTAAATTGGATTCCAAGAGGATTTGGATGTTTGTTCTATGAGTGGTCTATTTACAGAGGATGTCAGCAGGACGGAATTCCTCGGCAGGGGACGTCAGCGTGGCATGTTTACGCCAGCCAGAACTTCAACAAAACGTCACTACGCTCAGCCTAGTGCTGAAGGATGAAATTAAAGTTCCACGTATGCCATCAGGAGCGACTGTATAGTATTGCAACGACGCAACTAGCCACGATGTAGTATATTGATAGCCAAAGCCCATATTGTAACGTATATTCTTTACAATTTGTTATGGTAAAAAATAAATTAGTGAAGAATAGGAAAACTGCCTTAGAAATATTTCTGAACATTTATATTATTTATAGTAGCATGCAATACATACAGCCTTTTTACGTTATCCATTTTTTAAGTACCAAATAACGTCAGAACTACTATATTTTTGAAAGCTTACTTTTTCATTGTTAGAAAAAGGTTATTTAATGAAATCTACTTCCTCAATCTACGTTCTTATTTATATACAAGATGCACTCCAATAATCTCACTTTCTCCGTTCAGTGTTAGGCTAAAGCGAAGTGACATTATGACGAAGCTCCATCTCCATTAGTGAGAACAGACCTCCTGTTGACGGCGACGTTATTTTCGTTCTGTTCCGTTGACGTCCTTTATAATGATAGAGTATTTACCAACGGAACAGTAACTAAAGTACAAGCTCTTATTACAGTTTATTCCGTTTTGTTGTCAAATGTGAACGAATTTATTGCGGCGATACAATCGCTTTAGCCTTTAGCTTGCGCTGCCACCGGAGATTCTGTCATCTTACTTTGATTATCTTTGGAACGCGAAGTGTAGATTAGGGTTTCTGTTTCCCCCGGAAATTTGAACCAAGTAATGTAACTAACGACTTGTGATTATGTTCTTTGTAGCGTTAGCTTATGAGTGATCTTTCAGTGATGAGTCTCCTCGGAAAACTGAATTCATCAACAGAAATTATTCCTATCGAGGGTCCAAGTGAAGGAAGGAAAGATATGAAAATGAAGAAGCAAGGACTGAATCCATACTTTTCTGATCCACACATAATTGGCCGTGTAAAACAGGTAGGTGTTCATATTTAATGATTTGAATGCTCTTATTCCACCCATTGTTCATATTAGTGGGTTAGTAGTAACAGATAGATAAGTTTCAGGTATGTGTCTTCCATTGCCCTACATGCATTAGTGCTTGTTTATTTACCATTGTATGTAGGATGATTATTGGTTTCACAGAATAAAGGCCATTGTTTTCACTGGTTAAATTCGTGGTAGTAATTGCCTCAGGCCTTATTGTTTACTTACAAAGTTGCTTGAAGTTCCTAGTTGGAGCTGTTTGCGGAAATATGGTCGTAAGCACTTCTGTGAAGCAATTAAACTGTAAACACGTTCCATTTTACATAAAAGATGTACAGCCCATACCTATTTCAGTCGTGTTGATCTTAGGTTTGTATTTGTAAATATTGTCCCCTTATTGTAAGAGTGGTCGTTGTTTGAAATAAAATCAGTAGTGCTTATGAGACAGTAAAACGAGCTTACGTTATACAAGGTTTATGTGGTCGTGTAAGATTTTTATGTTAGGTCATATTCTGGATCCTGCTACGAGTGGTCTCTCAGATTTGAGAAGACGTCAAAGATAGGCCTCTCCATTAAGTACAATAAATTACAATGCATTGGCTTCGTATTGCAGAGAACTAAAGTATTACGGTGCTAATTATAAAGTTCTCTGAAACATAAATTTTAAGATCTTAAGTGAAGACACTCTTCAGTGTTGTAGGAGCTGCACTACAAATTTCTTAATTGGGTCTTTATCGCTTTCACTTTGTCTGTGTGACAGATAGTTGCAAGGCCTCTGCAAGATGTTAATTCGGTAATGTGTTTCTGATTCCTGAAAATGTTATTTTAACTTGTCGAGTTTCCCCCAAAAGTATTTCCATAACTTGATAATGAATGCAGAATAAACTAGTCTCTTCATTTTTTGATCACATACAGCAGTAATGCTGCATATTGTTAAGTGAAGCTGTGCCAAGGCACTTCGTTAATTCTAGGCTGTAGGTGTTTCAGTTATGGCTATGTTCTATCTGTACTTCTAAAATCTTCACTCTTTCTACTTTTTGTATCTCATTGTGTGAGTAGATAATTTTTAAACCTTGTGGTGTTCTACGAGATACTGAATTATAGGTGTATGTTCTAAATTTTGCCAAAAATTAAATGATCTGTTTACCTTGAACCTTCTTGTAATCACCCTCTTAAATATTTTGTTAGCTATCTGTTCAGTATAGTAAGAGCATTCATACTGCTTTTTGTTCCTGTACTTGTATTAAAATTTTAATCTTCTGAAGTACCATTCATAAGTCTGAGACAACCTATCAGATGAGACTGATAGAAGAGAAAAAAGCCGCATACTTTGTTGTGGGATAATACAGTCACTAACTGACAGTCATTCTTCCCACATACAGTTCATGGCTGGAACAGGGAAGGGGGATCAGTTAGTGGTAACAGAAGAACCCTTTGCCACATACCGCCAGGTGGCCTGCGGAGTATTGATGCAGATGTTATAGGACGTAAAGTAACTAAGTTTTTATTATTTACTAAAACATTTGTTCACTTTATAGCCTACTGTGGTAGAGAATATGATTTAACATTATCTCAGCCTATGCTGTAATACCAATGAAACCCCATGACAGCAAACAACTTTCATTGAAAAATATTTAGTAGCCCAAGATTTTCCTAACTCGGTGACATCAACATATTGTATAAATGTTTATCATGTAAACTGATCAATTATTATTGATCACATAAATGGCTAAAAGGTTTGTCACAATTTCTTGTTGGACACATTTTGTTAATGGATCTGTCTATACAAAAAATTATTACCAAGGTGGACAAGTATGAAAACGCTCACAGAGTAGCGAGAAATGATGGACAGTTTGAAGACTGCCTGTATTTTTCCCGTGGTTGTCCATTATGAAGCCAGAAGTTAAGGAACACCCCAATAAGAGAAGGATTAAAAATGCAAGTCCAGATGAACAGTAACCACAGGGGTAAAAAGACCAAGAAGATCCTTTGCTGCCTTGGGAGAGGAATGTCAGAACTAGGGCAAAATTTAAGATTGCGCTACCACTCATCACCATTGAACTGTGATATCAAGATTTTGAGCTATACGGTGTGACAAGTGACATTGCTCATTACACACGTGAATACACAAACTGAAGGGACATGCACGAGTATTAGGGAGTTTAGGGCTAGGACCACCAATATATTTAACAGAGCTAATTATGAAGACATGTTGTTGTTGTTGTTGTCGTCGTCTTCAGTCCTGAGACTGGTTTGATGCAGCTCTCCATGCTACTCTATCCTGTGCAAGCTTCTTCATCTCCCAGTACCTACTGCAACCTACATCCTTCTGTATCTGCTTAGTGTACTCATCTCTCGGTCTCCCTCTACGATTTTTACCCTCCACACTGCCCTCCATTGCTAAATTTGTGATCCCTTGATGCCTCAAAACATGTCCTACCAACCGATCCCTTCTTCTAGTCAAGTTGTGCCACAAACTTCTCTTCTCCCCAATCCTTTTCAATCCCTCCTCATTAGTTATGTGATCTATCAACCTTATCTTCAGTATTCTTCTGTAGCACCACATTTCGAAAGCTTCTATTCTCTTCTTGTCTAAACTTGTTATCGTCCATGTTTCACTTCCATACATGGCTACACTCCAAACAAATATT
This sequence comes from Schistocerca gregaria, assembly GCF_023897955.1. Lineage (NCBI taxonomy): Eukaryota > Metazoa > Arthropoda > Insecta > Orthoptera > Acrididae > Schistocerca > Schistocerca gregaria. The sequence continues at coordinate 132,526,726 of NC_064923.1, read as the reverse complement.
TTCAGAAATGACTTCCTGACACTTAAATCTATATTAGATGTTAACAAATTTCTCTTCTTCAGAAACGCTTTCCTTGCCATTGCCAGTCTACATTTTATATCCTCTCTACTTCGACCATTGTCAGTTATTTTACTTCCTAAATAGCAAAACTCCTTTACTACTTTAAGTGTCTCATTTCCTAATCTAAGTCCCTCAGCATCACTCGATTTAATTGGACTACATTCCATTATCCTCGTTTTGCTTTTGTTGATGTTCATCTTATACCCTACTTTCAAGACACTGTCCATTCCGTTCAACTGCTCTTCCAAGTCCTTTGCCGTCTCTGACAGAATTACAATGTCATCGGCGAACCTCAAAGTTTTTACTTCGTCTCCATGAATTTTAATACCTACTCCAAATTTTTCTTTTGTTTCCTTTACTGCTTGCTCAATATACAGATTGAATAACATCGGGGAGAGGCTACAACCTTCTCACACTCCTTTCCCAACCACTGCTTCCCTTTCATGCCCCTCGACTCTTATGACTGCCATCTGGTTTCTGTACAAATTATAAATAGCCTTTCGCTCCCTGTATTTTACCCCTGCCACCTTTAGAATTTGAAAAAGAGTATTCCAGTCAACGTTGTCAAAAGCTTTCTCTAAGTCTACAAATGCTAGAAACGTAGGTTTGCCTTTTCTTAATCTTTCTTCTAAGATAAGTCATAAGGTCAGTATTGCCTCACGTGTTCCAACATTTCGACGGAATCCAAACTGATCCTCCCCGAGGTCCGCATCTACCAGTTTTTCCAATCGTCTGTAAAGAATTCGCGTTAGTATTTTGCAGCTGTGACTTATTAAACTGATAGTTCGGTAATTTTCACATCTGTCAGCACCTGCTTTCTTTGGGATTGGAATTATTATATTCTTCTTGAAGTCTGAGGGCATTTCGCCTGTTTCATACATCTTGCTCACCAGATGGTAGAGTTTTGTCATGACTGGCTCTCCCAAGGCCGTCAGTAGTTCTAATGGAATGTTGTCTACTCCGGGGGCCTTGTTTCGACTCAGGTCTTTCAGTGCTCTGTCAAACTCTTCACGCAGTATCGTATCTCCCATTTTGTCTTCATCTACATCCTCTTCCATTTCCATAATATTGTCCTCAAGTACATCACCCTTGTATAAACCTTCTATATACTCCTTCCACCTTTCTGCATTCCCTTCTTTGCTTAGAACTGGGTTTCCATCTGAGCTCTTGATATTCATACACGTGGTTCTCTTCTCTACAAAGGTCTCTTTAATTTTCCTGTAGGCAGTATCTATCTTACCCTAGTGAGATAAGCTTCTACATCCTTACATTTGCCCTCTAGCCATCCCTGTTTAGCCATTTTGCACTTCCTGTCGATCTCATTTTTGAGACGTTTGTATTCCTTTTTGCCTGCTTCATTTACTGCATTATTATATTTTCTCCTTTCATCAATTAAATTCAACATTTCTTCTGTTACCCAAGGATTTCTAGCAGCCCTCGTCTTTTTACCTACTTTATCCTCTGCTGCCTTCACTACTTCATCCCTCAGAGCTACCCATTCTTCTTCTACTGTATTTCTTTCCCCTATTCCTGTCAATTGTTCCCTTATGCTCTCCCTGAAACTCTGTACAACCTCCGGTTCTTTCAGTTTATCCAGGTCCCATCTCCTTAATTTCCCACATTTTTGCAGTTTCTTCAGTTTTAATCTACAGTTCATAACCATTAGATTGTGGTCAGTCCACATCTGCCCCTGGAAATGTCTTACAATTTAAAACCTGGTTCCTAAATCTGTCTTGCCATTATATAATCTATCTGATACCTTCTAGTATCTCCAGGATTCTTCCATGTATACAACCTTCTTTCATGATTCTTGAACCAAGTGTTACGTTATGATTAAGTTATGCTCTGCACAAAATTCTACCTGGCGGCTTCCTCTTTCATTTCTTAGCTCCAATCCATATTCACCTACTATGTTTCCTTCTCTCCCTTTTTCTACTCTTGAATTCCAGTCACCCATGACTATTAAATTTTCGTCTCCCTTCACTATCTGAATAATTTCTTTTATTTCATCATACATTTCTTCAATTTCTTCGTCATCTGCAGAGCTAGTTGGCATATAAACTTGTACTACTGTAGTAGGTGTGGGCTTCGTATCTATCTTGGCCACAATAATGCGTTCACTATGCTGTTTGTAGTAGCTTACCCGCATTCCTATTTTCCTATTCACTATTAAATCTACTCCTGCATTACCCCTATTTGATTTTGTGTTTATAACCCTGTAGTCACCTGACTACAAGTCTTGTTCCTCCTGCCACCGAACTTCACTAATTCCCACTATATCTAACTTTAACTTATCCATTTCCCTTTTTAAATTTTCTAACCTACCTGCCCGATTAAGGGATCTGACATTCCACGCTCTGATCCGTAGAACGCCAGTTTTCTTTCTCCTGATAACGACATCCTCCTGAGTAGTCCCCGCCCGGAGATCCGAATGGGGGACTATTTTACCTCCGGAATATTTTACCAAAGAGGATGCCATCATCATTTAATCATACAGTAAAGCTGCATGTCCTCAGGAAAAATTACGGCTGTAGTTTCCCCTTGCTTTCAGCCGTTCGCAGTACCAGCACAGCAAGGCCGTTTTGGTTAATGTTGCGAGGCCAGATCAGTCAATCATCCAGACTGTTGCCCCTGCAACTACTGAAAAGGCTGCTGCCCCTCTTCAGGAACCACACGTTTGTCTGGCCTCTCAACAGATACCCCTCCGTTGTGGTTGCACCTACGGTACGGCCATCTGTATCGCTGAGGCACGCAAGCCTCCCCACCCTGAAGACATATCAGAACAAAAACAAATGCTAAAAAGCAGCAAATGAAATCCTCTGCATGTGACAAAACCACAATCAAAAACCAGAGACAAATGTGGTATCAGAAATTTCACTTGATCCTATATGTCCAAAGTCCATGATACCACTAACCCACACAGAGATCCAAACCCCAGAACTACAAATTTCACATAAGCATTACAGGGTGTCCCAGGAGCAATGGCCAGTTCGAGGATACAAAAGGGACAGTTATTTGAAGCAAAAAAAAAAGTGTTAGTTCTAAAACAATACTTTAAGAGCTACAAGCACTTGTTCATCTTCTCTATTATATAATATTTATTCTGGTAAAAAAAAGTGCTCATAACTCTTAAGGGATGCATTTTAAAACCCATGTTTACTGTAAATTTTGGCTTCGATTGATCTTTCATGTCATATTGACCAGTCCTCCTGGAACATCTTGTATAGCTCAAACCCTGTCCACACTATCACAAAACCAACTCTCCCATGTAACTAATATTGAAAACCTAACCTCATGATTGAAGGTAAAACAAACCTACACTACCTACCAGTCACAATACTGTATAATTATCAACACATCACAACAGAAGTTTGTAAGAAATTGCAGTTACACTACTTTTGACTCATAAGAAACATGCATACCATGCAGACTGAAATAAAAACAAGCTTACCCATCCTAGTCAGCTGGCACACAAGTCTAGCTATAGCAGAAATGTCATCAACATTCTCTCTAATGGCCAGCTTAAACTTCTCACACCAAGAAACCCTCAGGATAGAAAGCCATAGGGTGTCCTGCAGCTAGCACCACATATACTGGTCTCTGTTAAAAGATGCAGCAACTTTGGTCACTCTCATGCCTTCTCCACAAACCCAACACCTCGCAAACTTCACATTTAAATCAAATAACTGTAAGAATTATGTTCAACATGATATCCCCATTGTGCCGTGCAGGCACCTGCACTTAAACTTCATTGTAATATCCATAAGCAACAAAAAATTGAACATAGAATTAAATCTCCAGCCATAAACAACACACCGCACTAATAAATTTCAAATCCAAAAACAAATCTATTGTTCATAACTGCCAACATCAAAATAATTCACTAAAAAGCCGTCACAAGCTCTTCCAAAATAATTCTTGCAAATATCCACATCTGTACTCTGCAAACTACTGTGAGGTGCAGGGCAGAGGGCACATCACATTGTACTAGTTATTATGTTTTCTTCCTGTTCCATTCACGTATGGAGTGCGGAAAGAATGATTGATTGAATGGCACTGCGCATGCAGTAATTATCCTAATATTATTCCCATGATCCCTCTGTGAGCGATATGTGGGAGGTTGTCGTATGGCCCTAAAATAATCATTTAAAGCTCGTTCTTGACAGTTTGACTTTCTCGGGATAGTTTACTACTGTCTTCACGAGTCTGTCAGTTCAGTTCCTTCAATATCTCTGACACTCTGTTACGGATTAAACAAAACTGTGACCATTCATGCTGCCCCTCTCTGTATATGTGTGTATGTTTAATATCCCATGTTAGCCCTATCGAGTACGGGTCCCACAGACTTGAGCAGTATCCTAGGATGGGTCGCATGAGTGACTTGTAAGCCATCTCTCTTGTAGACTGTTTGCACTTCCCCAGTACTCTACCAGTAAACTGAAGTCTGCCATCTGCTTTATCCACGACGGAACATACATGATAATTCTGTTTCGTACCCATACAAGGTGTTACACCCATGTATTTTAGTTGGCCAATTCCAACAGTGAGTGCTTGATATAATAGTCACACAATACTATGTTTTTTCATTTAGTGAAGTGCAAAATTTTATATTTCTGAACATTTAAAGCAAGTTGCCAATCTCTATACCATGTTGAAATCTTATCAAGATCTGACTGAATATTTATGCAGCTTCCCTCAGATAGTAGGCTACTTCATTATAGATAACTGCATCATCTGCAAAAACCCCAATTTTACTATTAATATTGTCTGCAAGGTCATTAATATATAATATGAACAGCTAGGGTCCCAACGTTTTCCCTGGGGCACACCTGAAGTTACTTCTACATCTGACGATGACTCTCCGTCCAAGACAACATGCTGAGTCCTCCCCAAACAGGCTATGTGGAAACCGCTGCTGGAGATGGGTATATCTAAAACTGGCCAGCGTTGTGTCTTACGCCACAAGGTTTTTCGGCTATGGAATATGGAGGGGCGTAACAGTATGCACAACAAACTGCGTGTCATTAAGGAGACTGCGAATGTGTGGAAGTCTTCGCTGTGCTTCTTGCAGGGAATCAGTTGTCCCTTGTTGGCTGCGCGTTGGCTCACACATGGTTAACTCCTCCATTGCAAGGACCCACCTCAGTGTCACTGTGGCTCCCAAATGACAGTTGTCCACCTCTTGCTTGACTGCCCACTTTTAGCCACTTTTTGGTGGACTTTTCACTTTCCAGCACCCTACCTTCGGTGTGGGTGACAATGACTCAGCAGCAGCTTTAGTTTTACGTTTTATTCATGAGAGTGGGTGGGTTTTCTTATTTGATCTGAGTTTTAGTGCATGTCCTTTGTCCCTCTGCGTTGTTCACCCAAGGGCTTTTAGGGTGGGGGTTCTAATGTGGATGGCTTCTCATTTTTTATTCTCATAGTCAGCCAGTCATGGTAATCTGCTTTCTTGTTTTTAGTTTCTTCTCATTGTTTCTTGCATGTGTCTGTGGTTTTCTTGTCCTGTTTTGTTCCACTGTAGTGTTTGTTGTCGTTCTGGTTCTTCCTTACTCCTGTTATTGTGCCGTACGTCATGTTTGTTTTCTTCTTTTTTACTGGAAACGAGGTACTGTTGACCTCACAGTTTGGTGCTCGTCTTTAACTTTTCTCCTTTGCATCCTTATTGCTGGAAGTGGAGTGGTCTTTGTTCTTGTAGCTGCTCACAGATAGCACCCTTGATTGTGAAATATCTTCCGTCATTGCTATTTCTACTTTCCTTTTGGATACAGATACATCCTTTGGGCACTTTGATCATGTTATACTATTTAGACACTCATTTGCATTTTGTATCTTTCCAGCAGTGCATCTGGGGAGAATTGTATCAGATGCTAGCCTCTGATAAATAGATATCATTCTAACAACAGATGGTCCATTCTAACAACAGATGGTCTCAGAGCAGCATGGATAGAAGTTTTATGTGGTTCTGCGTATTCTTCTTTGGCCAGTGCACAATTAAAGAAATGCCAAAAATTCTCACCTGTTGGACACTTCATGTGTTGTTTTCTCATGTGTTCATGCAGTGGTACAGTGGTGCATAGATTGCACTCTTCAGTGCCATGGTAGCTGGAGTTTTGTAAACCATGCCTGCACATACTACTGCAACATTGCTAATAGATCCACCAAGATGCTTGAATTTCTTAGTGTTGCCACCTGTGATCATGAGTTCGTCACAATTTTTAGCATCTTTAAATTTGATGAACACAGAATTCTGAGTGAAATCCAACTGTATACCTAATATACTATACTCTACAATTTCAAGTTCTTTAAACAGCCACTCATGAATTTCAAATGGTGATGGTCTAACTGCATTCCTATCAAAGATAAGACTATACGGTATTTACTCTGTTGGCCGCTGTCATTTTACTCACTGTTTTTCTTCAAAGGTTTTTGAAGATTGACATTGCGAACCACTGTCCACAGGCATCAGTGGTGCCACCAATTACACTGCTGCAGTCGCTTGCCGCAGTGCTGTGCAACCTTGTGTTGATGGTGCACCCAAACAGCAACACAAATTAGTGATGAACTGTATCTTCATACATCTATAGGTATATGAAGGGTATATTATAGTCCTGTGTTTCCATTCTTTGTCTCATCTGCTGTGTGTGTGTGTGTGTGTGTGTGTGTGTGTGTGTGTGTGTGTGTGTGTGTGTGTGTGTGTGATAGAGAGAGAGAGAGAGAGAGAGAGAGAGAGGTACTTGCACGTACTTTGGATCTTTGGCAGGGATTCTTTGAGTGGTACTGGCAGTTCAGCTAATTGTTGTGTAGAGACAAAGTAGCTTCTGCTGGGCCAAAGAGACTTTAGGGGAGACTGGCCGGTAGCTGTTACACTAGACTTTCGCTAATCTGGCCATTCCTGGCACATATGGGTGCCAGATTACTGAGTGTCTGAAATTTATTTTATTTTGAAAACACAGGGGATATATGTATTTTATTAAACCGAAGGACACAATTTTAAAACAGAGGATATACTTTATTAAATCCAAAAATACATTAATTTCAAAAGAAAACTTAATCTTTGAGTATATACTGTACATAATTATACAGTTCTATCACTCACTATGAAACATGTCCTTAATTTTTAACTGGTGCAATGATGATACGCGACGGTGGCACGCTTTATCATGCAACTGCTTTACAAGCATTACATCGGTACTGCAGGTACATGGTTGTTGCATAATGTACCCCAGGAAGACCTCTGCACCTTCAACACCAACAATGTGAGAAATCTTCATACTCTCTCCTCCTGTGTCCTCTTCATCACTTCCATCATTACTTTCTTGCATGCTTTTGATTATTTCTTCATCTGTTAAAGCTTGGTCCATATCACAATTTTCCTCATTCAGCCACTTAGTAACATCATCATCATCAATTTCTTCTCCTCCTGGAAGGTTGTGGAGCATGTCAGTGTACAAAGTAACTGATAATTCCGAATTGACTGGTTCATCACTGTCAGTCACTACTGGCTCCAACTCGGCATCAATGGATGGCCACAATTTCCTCCAGCTCTTTATTATGGCAGCACTCTTCACTTTATCCCTTGCTTTGAAAACCATGTATGTTAATTGCTTTCCATGTCTTCAGCACAGTCTTGATAGTTGTTTTCACTTTTGTTTAGCAAGGAGACGAGAAGTGAATGTAGATAATGACGTTTAATAGATTCCAAAATTCCCTAATCCATGGGCTGAATTAGGGCTGTCACACTGGGTGGAAGAAAGAGTGCTTGTACATGTATACCAATGGACTTCAGAGAAACATCAGAAGGATGGCTGGGGCATTGTCAATTGTAAGGATTGGACTTCAGAGAAACATCAGAAGGATGGCTGGGGCATTGTCAATTGTAAGGATAGCTTTCAATGGAAGCTTTTTTCTTTAACTCTTTTTCTCACTGCTGATATAAACATTTCATGGAACCACTGAGAGAATGTCCATCTACAGTTTCTCCTAAGCTCAATGCTGCACTGGTAGAGTATTTGCCAGTGTCTTGAAAAATACATGGATGTTGGGATTTTCCAATCACCATAAGCGGTAGTTTACAACTCCCATTTGCATTACAACACGCCATTAGTGTTTTGCATTGTTTCTGTTGCTCGTAACCATGAGCTTCCTTCTTGTTCTTGGCAGCTAATGTTTTTGAAGAAAGCATCTTGTAAAAAGGCGTCAGCAGTTAAATCTTCATCTGTTGTCTTCTGTATATTGCTTACAAACTCCTCAGCATCCTTATCGTTAGCCGAGCAACTCAAAAACGGTGTGGGCTCTTGTACAGCCTGTTACAGGAGCATGCCAGATTGAAGATGTCACCCATGAACAGCGTGATAAAGAATCAAGTCTACATCTACACGATTACTCTGCAATTCACATTTAAGTGCTTGGCAGAGGGTTCTTCGAACCAGTCATACTATCTCTCTATCATTCCACTCCTGAACAGCGCGCGGGAAAAATGAACACCTAAACCTGTCTACCAGGCAAGCAAAAGAATGAAGATCCACCTCAGGTAAAATGGGAAAAAAATCTGAAAGTCAGTATGCTAAGAAATCTGTTCAAGCATTTGATTTCGACATTATTCACTCATACATATCCATAGATGAGGGAAGCGTAAAACCAATGGAATGGGCAGGCGATGAGGTGTACGCGTAGCCTAATAATAAATGGCACACAGTCGTACACTGTGGAACATTCTCACTCTTAACATAAATAAGAAATCCAATGTTACTAAAATAGTTGTCTTAACAACTTCTTAAAGGAGATTAAATGTCATATAGCTTTAGTACAAGAAGTTACAAGCGAAGCAGCTAATCAAATTTTTGACTTCAGTGATTTCTAACATCGGCCCAGAGACTAGAAGTGGTACCGCCATTATAGTACACCGTGACATTGAAATAAAGAATGCAGAATTTTTACCAAGCGGATGTGGAATCGTTTGTGCCATTCATGAAGTAACTCTTGTGAATGTTTATGCTCCATCCAGTAGTGGAAACAAGCAAACAGAAGCCATTCCCTTTGTCAAGAACTTTGCCAGTTATTTCACAGAAGTAATAGTACACTTGTCACCAATGGCGCTTTTTAACTGTGTAGTGGATGATGATGATGATCAGAAACCTGTTCAAAATAAGTGTAATGAACTTAAAGCCCTAGTTGAAATTTACTATCTTGAAGACACTTGGCGAATTTTGAACGCCCAACAAAACTGAGTACACTTATTTTTATACTAATGGACATATCAGACTTGATAGGATATACGTGTTGTCTTCAGTTCGAGCTCAAATAGTTAAAACTGGAACAAAACCTGTGATATTCTTGGGTCGTTGCTGTTACGTCTGCTAAACTAAATTCTCGGAAACACATCTTGTCATGAGAAAGGCGTTTTGAAGCTTAACATTAGCTATATGGAGGGTCATATATTGGCACAGATTTATTGGTCACATAGCAAGAGGTGAAACGCTGCCACTTGAAATGGTGGCTCATGCAAAACAAGGCTGCTATTCGAAATTTATTAATCACCTATAGTGCTGAAAAAGCCCATTGGCTTCAATAAACCTCGCAATTCTTTTGGAGTTGCTTGCAAGATGTAGTTAGTAAAGTAACAGTTCAGCTGACCTTACCACCGAGGGGAGACAAATTAAGGCAAATGAAGGCAAAACTTCTCCATGTTCTTCAAAAGAAAACTGAAGGTACCTTTATAAGAAGTCAGCCAGTCGGTGGCAACGCAGAACAACCCATTTCTATCTACCACTTAGACAGGGAACGGAAGAGAGGCAGGAATTGTTTTATAACAGAGTGGAAAAAACGTAATGGCCAGCAAACTACAGATGAAAATGAAATAATGACTGAAATCACCACCCATTTTACAAACCTATTTAAAAAAGGGGGGTGGCAACATCAGCCCATCCGCAATAAAACGTTTTATTCAGGAAACGCTTCATATGCTCATGGAAAATGACAGGATGCATCTTAACAAGCCCTTCACTTTAGAAGAAATTGAGAAAGCAATAAAAAAAGAGTTCTAAAGGAAAATCTACAGGAGTGGATGGGGTTCTTGTTGAGTTTTATCTGAAATTCTTTAATATTTTAAGGGAAGTTTTACTAGATATTGCTAATAAAATCCGAATGGTTTCGCCATAGAGGAAGAACTTCTAAGAGGATGCTTCACATTGATACCGAAAGCTGAAGGAACACCTAACTTACGTGATCTATGTCCGATCATATTACTCAAAATTGACCATAAACTAATCGGTCAGTGCTTCACTGGGAGATTAAAGCAAACAATGAAAAAAAGTGATCAGTTCGTATCAGATGCATGCCATTCCAGGCAGAAACACACATGATGCCTTACTGACATATATATAGATTGTATTTCGTACACAAAAACTAATGTGTCAAAGGAAGCAGTGATTGTATTAATAGACTGTAAAAATGCTTTTGATAGGGTTAATCATGAATATCTGGAAAGTCATGATGAAAATGGGCTTTGGCACATTTTCTCCAATGCAGTTCAGAATATTTTGGGCAACATTGTGATACAAGTTATTGTTTATGGTAGATCAAGTGAGAAAATTCCCATCAAAAGGTCAGTCAGACAAGTCTGTTTGTTATCGATGACATTCTATGCAGTAGCTTTAGATCCACTCCTCTGAACCATATGTTGTGAGTGCCAAGGAATCTCAATAGGAAATGAAAGGCTCAAATACAGTGCTTACGCTGATGACTTGTGTGTGTTCATGGAGAGTTCTCGAGATGTTGATATCTTACACAACACCCTCTGACAGTACGAAAAAGCTACATGTGCTATTGTCAACTCCAGACTGTGATGTTGCCAATTACAAATAATAGGTGAAATATAAAGCAGAATTGGTTCACTACCAAAAATCAACACCAATTGACAGACGTCATTGCAGCATAACTCACAAAGAATGGTGGCTCTCAGTTAACGCACAAGAGTGGTAGTAAAAATCCATGCAGGTAGAAATTTAGCTGTGATAGAAAGAGTCAAGCACTGCGACACACACATTCTCGCAAAAATGTGGTACTTAGCTTAGGTACTCCCAATGCTCAAAAAAAGGGGGGGGGGAGGCTAGACAGCAACTGATATACTGGATTATACAGAGGGGTGAAATTGTAAGGTTTCTCTGTCATCCTGCACCCTCAGCGTAAATAAGGGTGGACTGGGACTAATGGCCTTGCACATGAAATTTGTAGTGCTTCTTGTCAACAGAACTAAGCGTGTAATAGGAAAGGGACCGCACTCGCCCTCTACTGAACTGTTTCACAGATATCGTCCAATGTCAGGGCTAGTGCCACTTGACATTGTCAGTATCTCACTATCATTAAACGTTATCCTAAATTACAATCTCAAAAAAAGTTACATACCAACAGATGTCCTAAAAAAAGGAAAAGTTCATAACACGGCCATAGCTCTCAAAGGTATACTAATTTCTGTGGCTACCCCAGCAATACAGGAAAAATCATATGGGGAAAATTTAGCAATGAAAATAATACCAGAAGGTGCCAAATCAACTTGGTACAAAGTGATCAAACCAGACAATAGTGATCAACTCCATCCAGTTAAAACTGTGTGCTGCATGTGGAAATTGTAATCTGGAGGACATAATCGAACATCATTTTCAGTGCCTGAAATTTGTCTAGATGCAAGGGACATGATGAGACTCCTCAACAGAACGAACATACACTATATACAGGTTTCTAATGTCATGATACCCAAATGGAAACCTTTTCCCAAAGCAAAGCGACATGCAACAATGTCAAAGCACACACAGTTCATATAATTTTTGAACTTAAATTTACGGACAACTTGTAGTACCTGGCATATTTATGGGATGAATACAAGTGGCATATTTATGGGATGAATACAAGAAAGTAACTTGTCATTCTAAATACAGGGGTATGAATATAATAGAGGGAAACATTCCACGTGGGAAAAATATATTTAAAAACAAAGATGATGTGACTTACCAAACAAAAGTGCTGGTTGGTCGATAGACACACAAACATACACACAAAATTCGAGCTTTCGCAACTGGCGGTTGCTTCGTCAGGAAAGAGGGAAAGATGAAAGGATGTGGGTTTTAAGGGAGAGGGTAAGGAGTCATTCCAATCCCGGGAGCGGATAGACTTACCGGGGGTGGGGGGGGGGGGGGTGGGGGGGGGTGGGGGGGGGGGAAGGATAGGTATACACACACTCACACACACACACTCTCTCTCTCTCTCTCTCTCTCTCTCTCTCTCTCTCTCTCTCTCTCTCTCTCTCTCGCGCGCGCGCTCACACACACACACACACACACACACACACACACACATTTGTAAAGGGTTACATACATGAATTTTCTTAAGATTCCAATATGTAAAGCTTGTGACAGTGTTTTGATGAAGTCTCGCAGAATAAAAAAGGAAGTGTACTCTATATTCTACAAAACCTTCATCTATGATATAACTCGATGGATAATTTCTTGCAGATTTCTGCACAAAAGACTGAAATGTGAAAGTGTCGTAATTTATGTAATTACTTTTCGGATGAGTTTGTTTTCTAGTATTGTTTGAAATTGTCAAATGCTGAATAAAAAAAGTGAAGCAAGTATTTTATTTTAAATTTTTTATAGAAAGGACTGATCATTATTTTTATTTAGTTAATTGGTTTAATTGTGATTTTTATTTACAAATTGGAATCTTAAGAAAATTCGTGTTTAAGCCTGTATTTGGTTTCCCATATTCATCCCGTAAATATGCCAGGTACTATAAGTTGTCCATTAATTTAAATCGAAAAATTTTTATTTCCTTTGTCACATTATTGTGATCACCTTGTGTTGTTTAACTATTATAATATTTAGTTATTTGAAAAATTCTAATCTTCCAATTAAAAAGACCAAAAAAACAAATCTATTTATAATGATTGTGCAGTTGTGTGAAAGATGTATTTTTTGTTACCAAATATGCAAACTTTTTTGTTTTTCCATGATAGCCATCATACTAACATTTAAAACAGAACCTAAACACCTATTGCACTATGGACAAAATAATGGTCTTATAATTATAATGAAATTCAAATAAAATGAAAAATAGATATAATGAACGCAGTAATGTGGATGAACAAACAAGTTGATAAAACAAAAGAAATTAAATTGAAATAATACGTAAAGTTATTTAAAAACACATGAACAGAGATTTCTAGTGGAAAAAGAATGATAGGAAGAAAAATAAGAGCAAATGAGGAAGATATGATTAAAATGATGTGGGAAAGGAATGGAAATAAAAAAATTGTGTGTAATTCAGTTAATTGAATAAAAAATGGTGATCAGTCATTTCGATAAATATTGAAAAATAAAAAAATTACTGCACCTGACAAGAATTGAATCCATGACCTCCTGCATATAAAGCTACTACCCTAACCATTATAATTCAAACCAGACTATTTAATGCAACTTTTTTTAATGTTGTTCAGTGTCAGTTACTTGCAAATGAGGCCACCAGCGTGAATGGCTGCAGAATGGGTTACCTGAGATCTTGACCTACATAACCATCTAGAAGGTTTTAAAAAATAGATCCCACTGCTGGGGACCCCTCTGTGCTAGAATTTATTAATTTTCTTGATTGGATTTCGTTTCAGTGTCTCAATGTGAACACTGTTTCAGAGAAGGTAGACAGAAAGGTGTCACTATACCCCTAAGTAAAGAAGAGAAAAATACAAGTTTGCTGCTTGTGACTTTGTTATTTGAATGTGTAAAAGAAAAGTCGATGGAAAGAGGGGACGGGGTTCTAGAGTGGTTATAAAGTTGCAGAAACAGATACTATTCTCCAGTTAACTGCTGACAGTTCATCTGTAACTAGAAGGAAGTAATACTTGATATGAATATTAGCCGATGTGTGTAGGCTACCTACCTCCACATTCAGCCAAAGGACAATACAAACTAAATTGATAAAATGTGCACAAAGAAAGAGAATTTTGCTGTGTAAAATGCAAGCTCATAAAAAGTATATGAAAGAAGGAAAACTGGTAACCAGTAATAAAATTTGCTTGAATGATAGAAATGTTAGCCTACTAGCTGAGACACGTAGTGTTGCCTGGGCTGTGCCCAAGACTTCATATGTGTGCAATTTATTTTTTTATAATTGTAAAGATTCTTTCTATACAACAGTTGAAATCGTATGATTGGGGACATGAACAAAGAGATTATTTGCTTCACAAACTGGGAGAGAGCTGGCCACGCAAAAAGTATCTAGCACTTAGGTCCACTCCCGTAACACGCAGTGGTTGGGCATTTGCTTTGTCTACGGTCATAACACAACTTAAGCTCACCGGGAATTGTACATATTTTGAGCAAAATTGGAAATTGGTAGGAATAAGTGGGATTTGGGGTACAATAATGTGCTCATCTGTGCCACTTCCTGTCAAAATTTTCGCTGCTGTGATGTAAGTTGGATTGAAGTAACCTTAAGCCTCGTAACACAGTTTTGGGGAGCTTACATTTTGCAGCAGAGTAATTGGGGTGCCATTTTTCAAATTTAATTTTGTGTGATGGTAAACCAGGTGCACTAAGGGTTCAAAAATTCGACTTGATAATTGGTAATCGTCTTGCTCTGTAACTCTGTTAAAAGAGCTGCAATCTACATTTTCTCCGTCAACATGAGTAATTATGTGAGAGTTAATTCTTGCAGTTTGATAATTGTGAGGTATCACTCTAGCCCTTTCACAAAACCAATAGTTTTCATGGGTGGTGGTTGTTGTTGTTGTTTGAATTTGATCACCGTAAATGGAAGAAATAAGGTCTTGAAGTGAAAGTACTGTACAGCACAAATTGCCAGGCACCAATATATCTCAAGAGACTTGGGCTCATTTTCAGGTAGCAAAACACTGAAAAGGTGCTGAACCTTAAATGTAGTCTTAATTGTCCTTCCATTTTTTGTTCATGCCAAAAGATATCATTTGAAACACATTATAAGCGTGAACATTATCAAAACGGTGTTTAGATTCTCGATGGTCAACATTCAGCAGATTTTAAAATCTCAGGGGCATCTGAAAAATTGCAGCTCAAGCAACACATTCCAGCTGTTTCTCTTTCCCATTTCAGAGCCTCACAAAATGTACAGCTTATGACATTTCCACTGGTTGCAGCAAATGTGGCTACTAGCCACAGGATTATATGTAAATGCACTTTGTCATTATCGACCCAAGGAGATTTGGCATGTTCTGCAAAAATTTCCTGAGATTCTTATGAATCTGCAGACAAAATTGACATTCTACTTATGGAGTGTCGAAGTTGATCAGTGTCTACGCGAGCTTCGCACTGTTCTTCCTGTCTGCGCTTGCCATATTACATCTATTCTTTACCTTTCACTCACTATAAAATTATCTTGATCTTGATGGGTGCATTCATAATTCTCTGAATGTAGCTAATTATTCCCCGTGGCCGAGCAGTTCTAGGCACTTCAGTCCTCTTGCAGGTTGGGCAGTACAGTGACTTGACCCAAGCTGTACTCTGCATTTCTCAACCTCATGCCACTGCAGTATCTGTTCACAACCTGTCCACTTGCTTTCATAGATGGCTTTATACATTAAAACTGCCTAAAAATTCCTTAGCATGCCAGAGTAAGATATAATGGCTCCACCAGTCAGTCATTTGGACAAACATACTACTCGAAGTGGCTTGATACATTTATCTGTTCATATCTATTTCTTAAAAGCTTTGGTATAAGAATATCACATCACAAAACCACACAATGATGTGTACACACTTGACATTGACATTTTAGTTTACACAATGTTGATTTCAGTATTCAATACTATTTACTATACAAACTCATGGTATTTATGAACTGAAGAGCAGTTCATCAAATTTTAAAAATTCAAAGAATCAGAAATAAAAATATTTTTCTTGAAGTCAGTTTGCTATATTTTTGTTTATTCTGAGTAAAGATCTTACCTTCACAGTCTCGAGTCTTATTGAATTTAACATATATTTAATTTCATGACAATAATTAAAGAATAATTGTCTCTTTCTTAAAAATTTCTTGGCCCGAGATACACGCTGCCTAAAAGTGGCTCCTCAGGCATCTTTGGTAACATGTAAAATATTGAAGCAATGTGTTTCTGGAACATTTAGGTATTTTGTTCCTTTTGTTAATAATTATGTTGTTATTAGAGTGAAAACCTCATTTTGGAAAGGTGTGAAGATACTTTTGTTGTAGCTCTGATGGTGAGTTCCCTGCCCCAAATAATAAAATTAAAAGGCATCCCAGAAATGTTAATTTCATGTTACTTAGGACCAGTATTGCACAGTGCAACATTCCCTGGAAAAGGAGAAAAACTGTTTTGTTTAATAGGTTTTATAGAGCTGAATTTTTCCCTTTAACTAGGTTCCATTACCATATTGTCAAATATTAATCTCATAAATGAAAACAGCATTATTTAATATACTACTTTAATTAATTTGCGTGATATATAATAGACACAACTTTCCAACATTCTAAAAGATTGCATTATGTAAATGCAAATACCAACCATACAACTTAGAAACAGTAGCTCTCTTTTGCATGAAGCTTAACTGAGGACACCAGTTTAGTGAACTAAATGTGTGTTCACCTGAGTCAGTAACTTCCTTTCGATACTGGTAACGCTTTCATGTTGAACCAATAGGAGCTGGGTTAGCCACAGTTCTCAAAACATTGTGAATTAGAAGTGAGTACTTATAGTGATGTTGCTGTCTTGCAGCTGGAAATTTATAACCAGCAGACAGTTCATCTGGTAGTATTGCTGTTTCTTTAAACCCGTGAATCACCCAATGGAAAATCCAGGATGGTATGTAACAATATTATGAGAAGGAAAGTTACTACTCACCATATAGCGGAGATGCTGAGTCACAGCTACGCACAACAAAAGACACTCTTTTTGTTGTGATTATCTAAGACTCGGCATCTCTGCTATTTGTTGTTTGTGACTGTGATTATTCTCCTGGGTTTTCTGAGGTTGTGATTGGGTAAATTAAAATTCTACTTTCTAGCTCCTTAAAGTTTGCGCAGTAAAATTACTTTATGTCCAGATATATCTTCTGTTTTCTGCTGACAATTCTTGAAATTCCTCTCTGGGTAATAGGATGGGGCTTTTGATGTATTTGACATCACCACTCTTGTAAAATCCTGAGCAATCTGAATTGTTCGGTACAGTGGCTGGATGCATTGTTTTGTAGAGTGGCTCTCAATCACATCTCCTACCTCACCACAAGGCCCCTCTCTCCATGACCAGTAGCACTGTATACCCACATCACTGGCACAAAATACTTCGTAAACGTAAACAGTTTGAGGCGATTTTTAAAGTGACTGAGCGCCGTCACTAACATTCTTTTCTGTCACTAACATTCTTTTCTGCCCACGAATCCATCTGCTAAGAACTGCTGTGCAGTGACAACAGTAAATGTGTTGAGACATTTCCTGTGATGACACAATAGCAGCACTTGTGGTCATGGCTTGAAAATTCAGTACTGTAGAAATTGAAATTTGGTGATTCCTGTGGCAGAAAAACATACCAGCTCTCAGCAAAATCGCTGTAAAGCAATTAACACAATGGTCCAGCCTCTACACACCCCATTGATTCTGCATTATGTTGTTGCAATTACTGCAGTGTTGGCATGTAACTATCTTCACTGCCTTTTTTTCCCCTCGTGTTAATTAGTGAAGGTATATTAATGGCAACAGTTTTCTTAATGCATTCACTCTCCTGCTATGTTGTACATGAAACTTCAGAAGAGTTATCTGTTAGATTTTTCCAGAGCAAGTATCAGTGAGGTGACCCATCAGCCCCCCCTCCCCCCCCCCCCCCTACACACACACACACACACACACACACACACACACACACACACACACACACACACACACACACACACACACACCAAAAACTCATCAGAATTTTCACAAAAAAATTCAGTCTGCTGTTGACAATTCAGTTGCTTAGTTTGTGTGAAGTATACCTAATTGGAAAAAAAACTGGTATCTCTTCTTATTGTGTTGCTTATGTAACGTACTCAAGGGTAATAAGAGTTAAAATGTGTTAGTTTATAAATATACCTTAGTTTTGAATGCATGAGTAGATTAAGCTAGGAAAACTGACAGCCATATTCATAGTTTGGTAATTTCATCAAGGCAAAATGTTCGTGATGATGTCAAATGTGTCAATTCACTAGCATGATTACAAAAAAATTTCAGACTGTGTAATGTTTCAACAATGCAGTAATCAAGTCCAGAATGTAAAATGTTGAAATTGCATAGTCAACTCATGCATAACCAAAATGTCTTACCCGCAGCTCTAGTATTTCTCATTTTCGACATAATCATTGTACAGCCAAAACTGTTTGAAGTTACTTGGTAATTGTATTGATAACTAGTCATCACAACAGTTCCCATTATAATTTTGTTGTAGTTTGCGCAATAAATGTTGAGCTTTTTAGGTAGATACGTATAAAAAGTACTAGCTTCTTGGGCTTTCTTATCAAACTTCACTGAAATAAATTTATGTATTTTGTGTTAGAGAGGTTTTATTGTGTCCTAAAAACAAAGTAAATTAGCATGTTTCTATTGCAGAATATATTGAAGTAATTACCCATTTTCTTTCCTTATAGTACCTGGATGAACACAATGATACAAGCTATATTGATATTGAAACAATGGCAGATGCTCTGCAGAAGCGGTACCGTGAATATGGAAAAAGAAAGAGATCAGCTTTTAGAGGATTGGTTGAAAAAGGTATTGGTTTTATTTTCTTATTTTTATCAGCCTTTACTGAAGCTAAAATGTGAGTTAGAACTTAAAATGCAAGCCCTGTTAGAACTGTAAATTTTAGTTTACAGAAAAGTGTAAATTGTGCCTTTTTCCATATTACCAACTTGTCATTGCGTACTGTAACTTTATCTTCAAATTTGTAAAACAGTTATATAAGGGCCTTCAGGGTTTCAGAAGATGGCTGCATGAAAACTGGTGTGTAGAAAAACCAGGACGACTCGCACTCTGAGGGTTCTGTACGAACTTTACAAACTTAATTATGTACATAGATGATGATGATTATTATTATTATTATTATTATTATTATTATTATTATTATTATTATTATTATTTCTTTCCTTGCTCAGATGTTATGTTATTATTATTATTATTATTATTATTATTATTATTATTACTATTATTTCGTATGGGTCAGTGGCCTAGTGCAAGTATTTCTATTGAATGCCATTTCAGCGATTTGCATGTTCATAATCTATTCCAGTTGTCCAATTGGAGGAAGGGGACCCACAGTTTAATGCGGAATCTGACCCACTCATTGTTTCTGGCAATGCCTCGCATCATTGAGAGATGAAAGCTAAGTTAAAATGAAGAAATCTGTGGTCTGATGGACATTTGAATCTTCAATCTCTCTGTTTCCAAGAATGTGCTGTATGTTAGACCACCAGTTCACCCATAGGTTTTGATGAGTGAGTTTGCAGATATTAAAATGTGTGACATAAATGGTCATATGTTTTCACTACATGTACTTATATACTTAATGTTTTTAGACTGCTCTGAGAGACTGTGGACCTTAGTACATGACATAAATTTCAGCTTGATAGCTATTTCTGATCCTGAGAAATAGGGGTCATAATAGATAGGTGGATTTCCTTCTCATTCCATCCGGTAACACTGTCCTGACATGGGGTCTGGATGACTTTTCTGAAGTGTACCACTTTCCCTAAACCCCTCCAGCCCTTTACCTTCGTCCCACTTCCTTTTCTGCCAGAAGCAGGAGCCACTGGCTCTGAAAGCTTGTAGAAGTTAAACAACTTCGTGTTTGTATTCTCCTGCTGCCACTGCTTGGTGAGCAAATTTTTTATCTATCCATTACAAATTAACAATTTTCAAATTCCCCCGCCCATACTTGTTCTGTGAAATCTTAAAACTTCTTCCCAAATTTCATTATTCTAGGTCAAAGGGAGGTACCGTATAGGTTTTGATGAGGGTTTGTGAGCATCGAAATATGTGACAGAGATGGCCATATCTTTTGATTGCATTTACTTAGAAAATTAAATTTTTCACCCCAGGATGGAACTGCAGACCTTAATGGGTGACATGAATTTAAAGTGATACCTTTACCTCTACCTGTTCATGAGAAAAAGGGATCAGAACATTCTGATGGACAGACAGAAAAATTGAAAACAAAGTGATCCTATAAGGGTTCCGGTTTTACCAGTTGACGTATGGGACCCTAAAAATGACATTATTACTGGATACATCATCTCTGGGGGTTTAGATTCATAGTAAGTGCTATTGCACAGTTGCAGAGCATTAGGTGCCAGCCATATCAGAATTTGGAATATAATAGTGTGATTCAACTGCATATGTGAAGCACAGAATAGAGGTCACTGGGGCCGTTAGCAAAGAAGGTGGGATGTGTGCAGGACTTATTCATCAGGAGCGAGAAGAAGTTGTATAACAAATTGAAACTTGGGGAGAGATTCTGTTCCCACAGAGGTACTTGTGAATAAACACACTGAATAGTAAGTATGACATCTGTCAGGTTCAGCAAGTAAACTGGACGTATGAGGCCTGTCCAGTTAAGAATGAAAGCTCTGGAATTATTTTTAGCGTTAATGAAACTTGTTAAAATAGGAGACTTGGACAATGACAAAGGAATCAGGCTCTAATTTTGCTGCACTGAAGATAGTTTCTGGTCTGTCATGATCATTTACTGTGGCTGCTTACTGAGGAGTCACTAAATTGATACTTGTTGATGGAGAGCAGAGGAGGATTGGCTTCCAAGATTCCTATGGATAAAGGTCTGCACAGATATGAAAAATTCAAACCACATCCAGATGACCCTTATGGTATCCATATCCATCTCTGCAGATGTTTGGAGGTAGCCACAACTCATTAGCCTTCTCAGCAAAGACCTTTTACCTTTCAGGGTTGCTTGTGGAAATGGATTTGTTGAGACGGCGCAGTTCCTTATTGATGTCAATGCCAAGTGAGGTGCAGTGTGTGTCATGGAGCAGGGGCTCTCCGGAGCACGTGCTGTAGCAGCTTGGAGAGCGTGGTGTGGGCACTAAGAGTATGAGATTGTCAATCATGTAAGTCTTGCTGACATATCACTAGGCTCCATCACCACCCTGTGTGCCTACCCATTACATTGTTTACGGAGATCGACAATGGTGAAAGAGCTGGAACAGCCTGTTACAGAAAAATATTATTGTCATACATGTTAAAAGCTTACTGAGGAACATTATTGTTTAGTTTCATAATATTTCACAAATCTGAATTTTGAAGATAAGTGTTGGAAATAGTAAAAATACTTCTTTTTTTTTTGGTCAACTATCAACTAAATTGTCTTGGTTTATTGTGGATCGTGTTCTGAACAGTGTTTGGACATCTGTTGGCAACAAACATAACATACTGCACAGTGCTGAAGAAATAAAATGACTGTAATATCTTCATCCATTAATGTTAAATATTCTCCCTAGTTTTTTAATCTCACTCGAAAGATTGCTGGAGGATAATACTCAACCCACAAGTTTTCCTTCTTCACTTTTAATGTAATGTGCAGCCACTCCAGTGTAGTTTATTTTACAACATGGATCACTCCATAGATATACTGTTACTGCCCCTCCTACATATCTAAAAGCATTCTTCACCTTTCTACAAAGATCTTTGTGCAGATGATCAACAGTTGCCTTTAAATATCTCAAAATTATGCTCAGATGAGGGTAACAATTCCTTGGCACTCACTGCATCATACTTGGCCACACATCATTAAGGAATTGCACCATCTTGAAAAATCTATTTCCATACTCAACTTTGAAAGATAAAATGTCTTCACTAGATTGATGAGGGTCCTTGCCCCCCCCCCCCCCCCCCCTCTCCCAGTTGCCTTCAAATTTGATGGGACTTCAGGCACTTTTACATATATGTATCTCTTAGTATTAAAAAAAAATATAGTTATGCTACTTTGTCCAGCCTCACATGTATGTTTTAACAAATTTGCATTGTGTCCAATGTAAGAATACATTTTTTTGCTTGCAAACTCTGGGAGACTAAAATACAGTGCAGCAAGAGAAGGCATTTTTTATTTACAAAACAAATATAAAATCCACTTGTTTCACCTAATGCACTCTCACTAATGTTTACTCAGTCGCTACAGAGTGCTAACTGAAGGCAGCAGAAACTTGGCAACTCACAGTCCTCAGGAATTCAATCGCTAGGATTGTTACCCAAAACACACTTCACAAACTGGACAAAAGATAAGGTCAGGGCAACACAATATCACTAGGTGCAGGTCTCCCAGGTGCAACTAAAGCAGTTGTACCCAGAAAATAGGCATGGGAACAGACTTCAGTTTTACATGGGCCCATAGGCTTAAAGTTTTCAGCTGCATCACAATAGACATATGGTGCCGATTCATTCAATCTCGTTTATTGTCCACAGGTAACACAATTCGACAAACAGCATATAAGAAGATTATTGTCATTTAATTTCAACTACAAAATAATTATTTTAGTGGATATCTGCATTTGTGCCAACCTCTGTGTATGGACTTTCACAAATGTTAGGAGGCTTCTGGTTGGTTTAAAAAAAAAAGTTGCTGGAGTGTGGTTGGTTTAAAAAAAAAAGTTGCTGAAGTGTTGGCACTGGATGATTAACAGCTACCACAGCTGTTGTTGCAAAAACCACTCACTACTTTCGATGTTTCCGTTTCTAATCTAATTCCCTCATTGCTCGTTTCATTTTTTGCGGTGATAATTTTACTTATTGCATTCAACTGCACATCAATTCTGTTCTGTCTGATACAGAATTACAAAGTCATCAACAAATCGCATAATTTTTATTTCTTCTCCTTGTGAATTTTAATCCCTTTTCCAAACTTATCCTTGGTTTCCGTCCCAGCTTGTTCAGTTTACTTGTAGAATAATGTGGATAGGCTACAACCCAGTATCGCTTCCTTCTCAATTACTGCTTCCCTTCCACATCCTAAGATACTTGTAACAGTAGTCTGGTTTCTGTGTAAGTTGTGAATAGCTTTTGGCTCCCTCTATTTAAACCCTGCTACCTTTGGAATTTTGAAGTGTGTCGTTGAGTCGGTATTGTCAAACATTTCTCTAAGTCTACAAATGTTGTAAACATATGTTTCCCCTTTCTTAAACCAGTTTACTAAATAAGCTGTCAGCATTGCCTTGCATATTTCTACGTTATCTCAGAGGCCAAAATTGATCTTTCTTGAGGTCAGCTTCTACCAGTCTTTCCATTCTCCTGTAAATAATTTTTTTCAGTACTTAGCATCACTGATTTATTAAACTCATGGCCTTGCCTGCTTAACTTTTCTTTTCCCCTCTGCACTTCGCCAATTCACTAATATTGTATACTCATCCAATTCCATTTTTTAATTTCCTAACACACCTTCAGTTTTTATAAATAAATAATGGTGAGTGGAGTGTGGTTTTGAGGGTTCTGTTATGAGGATGTATTTACTAGTAATGCTGTGGATGTTTACAGTAGTGATGTTAAAGTCAGTGACTGGTATACTAGTTGGTGGTTGGGGTGAAACATACATGTGCTACTTGATATAACTAAAACCTGTCTCACACAGCAAGGTTCTCAACCAGTTTGCTATATGTCACACTAGCAGGTGGGGGTGACGGCTACCTCACGTGATGAAACTCTCACACAGTGTATGATTCAGTGTTGAAGATAGCTGACTGGCTTGACTCAATGAATGGCAGGGCACATGAGCCAGCTGAACTGCAGTCATTCTCAAACCATTGGGTAAAGAAACTATTCAGTAAAAAGCTTTTGTTCTCACTTATCTTACAGCTTCATTTGTCAGCTTCATGGTGAACTGCGTATCATTTCATTGACTGTCATATTTCCATTGATATTTTAGGGTTAAGTAAACTTCGGCTAGAATTTTGGAAAGTTTGCAGTGAAAATTAGAGGTCGCTGTGGATTTGCGTATGGTACTTGTTAGGTCAATTGCAACTGCTTCTGAAATGTAGCTACCATACAGAATTTTCCTTTAAACTTTGAAGGATATTAATATTGTTCCCAGTCTCAAGAAAATGGATTGTAAATAGCGCTGCATCCTGAACTTGTGCACCAGTGAAAAATCCAGAATGAATTATTCATAGGATTCCTTATATCTCCTCAATGGTTTCAGATATCGTAACAAAATTTTGAGAAATGACAGTACACAAAGAAGAGAGTACTTCGCCATATGATTTATATGTGAAACTTTCATATCTACCATACTGTTCAAGCGACTACGGATCTTTCCGGTGAAAGTATGTAATATTTAAGTGCCGTCAATAGGTGGTGAAATGAGAATAAATGTGGGTTTGGAACAATGTGTGAGAATATTTATTAAAAACAAAGATTCCAAGACTTACCAAGTGGAAAAGTGCCGGTAGATAGGCACAATGAATAAAACACACAGAATTTCGAGCTTTCGCAACCAGCGGCTGCTTCGTCAGGAAAGAGGGAAGGAAAAGGAAAGATGAAAGGATGTGGGTTTTAAGGGAGAGGGTAAGGAGTCATTCCAATCCCGGGAGCGGAAAGACTTACCTTAGGGGGGAAAAAAGGATAGGTACATACTCGCGTGCACGCACACACACACATATCCATCCATACATACACAGACACAAGCAGACATATTTAAAGGCAAAACAATATATATATAATTTTAATGATTCTGTTGCAATTTCAACTGCATGAGAATGTTAGTGACATTAAATTTTTACGGACTCTGCTGTGTTTTGCTGAAAGAAGCAGATTTGAGAATAGCAACAAGAGAACTTAATGTATTACTGAAAACTAGCCACTTATGACAGGGTCGCCGCAGGTTCTGGAAATCATGGAATTTCAAACACAACAGGGAAATTAGGCGAATTTCAAAAAACACTGGAAAAACCTCATTTTTGTCTCAGTAGATAAAATGGTTTGTTCACTGACATGTCATGCATTGCCTCTGGCTGGGTGCAGCTGTGTACGTGCACTACTTCCGTACTCCGTCATTCGTACTGCTTCTGTTCTTCCTACCACTCCCCTCAGCTTGCAGTCAGTGCTCCCACCACTTCTTGTCACTAGGCTATAAGCTGCCAACGAGAGGCAGGGAGGTGTAAGGAGTGGTTTGTTTGGATGTGATTCTCAGAGAATGTAGACGCAGTGGCCGGAAACAGCGGTCATGTCTGCACGAATTGTGTGTGTGTGCGTGCGCGTGTGTGTGCGCGCGCTCACATTTTCTGAAAAAACCTATGGTAGAAAATGAGTGTGATTGTCTTTTCTGCATGCCTGTCTGTGGCTCAGCAATCATCTGTATGCTGAGTTGCTACCTATCCTCATTATAATTGATTCTCAGAGTATTTGAACAAGTTATCTGTTGCATGGAATGATCACTATGGTCTCATTT
Source organism: Schistocerca gregaria (assembly GCF_023897955.1). Classification (NCBI taxonomy): domain Eukaryota; kingdom Metazoa; phylum Arthropoda; class Insecta; order Orthoptera; family Acrididae; genus Schistocerca; species Schistocerca gregaria. Next base: position 132,501,204 of record NC_064923.1, on the reverse strand, counting down.
CATCAAAATATTGTTTTTGGTATGTGAATAGTTGACCACATGGGTGGGATTCCATGACGGGCCAAAACCAGAGGCTGTTTCTACAGGTACCTGTGATGGTTCAGGCCTGCCAATGTGAAGCCATTCAGTTCCCACTAACATGCACCAATCTACCCATAGGTCGGGTCTGTTTGTGGTGTACTGCAGTGGATTTTCATGGTTTGCCCATGGACCCAGGACTGCGGTGCACCTTAGCAGGCCAGAGACCCTGGGCAGTGGGCTTCAGGAATTGTGACTCTACAAGTACGTTGTACAGTGTGGTGTTTCAGACATTTTATTTGCTCTAGTACAATTTGTAGCTTCAAAAGTAGTTTATATTTTAGAAAGTATGGGCGATAAGAAGAAGAAAATTGTCAGTTGCTGGCAGTTTGTACACTATGTACTTGTAGATTTTTCAAAGAATAATCACACATTAGCTGTAAAATAATAGATATAACACAGTGAGTAATAACTGTCAATAAGGAACATAAAACCAGCATTTTATTGGCGGTCACCTACAGTGTTGGTGTACACAATTCTTCTCTACCTTATACACTTTTTTCAAGAGGCCTACTTTTTTCTCAGGTTGTTTCTGAAATCAGTGAAGGTGTTTTAAATCCGTCTTGCAACTCCAAGAAAATGTGTATTTCTGCTACCAAATGTGTTTCGTTTTATTGAAATAAAATAACATCATTGGTTTAAATGGAACACACATACCACTTGGCTTGCTTTCTCCATCTAAAAACAGTTCATTACAAAAGATGTTGATGTTAGTACTTACAAGCTTTTTTTTAGCTATTTCCACATTTGCACTATTGTTTCTGGTACCATAGCTGCAAAGACAGATTGTCAACTTACATCTTAACTTGCCCTTGTGCTCTCAAAACTTGTCAGGGAAAAACACTAAAACTTGTCTGGATATCAGGGAAATATAGGGAATTTCACTTGGTGAAACTTGTGGCAACCCTGTACATCTCTCAGAAGAAAGCTAAAGGGAATAAGAAGTCTGGCAAAAATAAATGTACACTTACATTGAAATTTTAGTGGAATCCTGTACCCCAATGTTTTTTTAATAGTGGACTGACGCTGGCCAAAGAATTTCATTTATTTATCTCATTGAGTTGAGATCTATGAAAACATATTAATTTTCCAAATCCAGTCAGCTTCCCATGAAGGCATAAAGAGGTAATCAGTAACTTGACACACTAAAATATGTTTGTGGTGAAAAAGTACAGTTCCTCATTCTGTACAGGGATAGGAAAGAAAAGATAACATGCTGTTTACTGTTAGCTGTTTTCATATTTCTTAGGTATTGTGATGTAGAAATAAAATCCATTACCCAATTGCAATCCATATCATTAATTATTTAAATACATAACTGGACTATAGAGTTTCACCGAAATTTCAACAGGTGTAACAATTCATTGCCCCCAGCCTTACCATCACATTTATTTTTCTTCAGAGGAGTGTTATCAGTGATGAGTTTTGAGTAATATCTAAGACTTCTTGTTGCCATATTAATTGATTTCTTTTGACAAAATGCAGCTGAGTTTATAAATATTCATCTGACTAACATTCAAATGCAGTTGAAATTGCGACAGAATCACAAAACAGCTTATCTGAAGACATACATTTATTTGATCAAAAGTACCTGGACACTGCCAAAAACATATATTTATCATATTAGGTGCATTGTGCTGCCACCTAATGCCAGGTATTCCATGTCAGCGACATCAGTAATCATTAGACATCGGGACAGAGCAAAATGGGGTGCTTCGTGGAATTCACGGACTTCGAATGCGGTCAAGTGATTCGGTGTCACTTGTGTCATAAGTCTGCATGCCAGATTTCTACACTACTAAACATCTCTAGGTCCGTTGTTTCTGATATGATAGTGAAGTGGAAATGTGAAGTTATACGTACAGCACAGAAGCATACAGGCCAACCTCATCGTTTGATTGGCAGAGACCACCGACAGTTGAAGAGGGCTGTAATGTGTATTAGGCAGACATCTATCCAGACCATCACACAGTAATTCCAAACTTCATCAGGATCCACTGCAAGTACTATGACAGGTGGGAGGTGAGAGAACTTGGATTTCATGGTCAAGCAGTTGCTCATAAGCCACACAATCACACTGGTAAATGCCAAACAACACCTCACCTGGTGTAAGGAGCATAAACACTGGACGATTGAACAGTGGAAAAATGTTGTGTGGAGTCACGAATCGTGGCACACAGTGTGGCGATCATATGGCAGTGTGTGGGCATGGCGAATGCCCGGTGAGAGTCGTCTGCTAGCATGTGTAGTGCCAACAGTAAAATTTGGAGGCGATGCTGGTGTGGTGTGGTCGTGTTTTTCGTGGAGGGAGCTTGCACCCCCTTGTTGTTTTGCATGTCACTGTCACAGCTGAGGCATAGATAGATGTTTTAAGCACCTTCTTGCTTCCCACTGTTGAAGAGCAATTCAGGGATGACGGTTGCATCTTTCAACACAATCAAGCGCCTGTTCCTAATGCAAAGCCTGTGGCGGAGTAGTTACATGACAATAACGTCCTGTAATGGACTGGCCTGCATGTAATCCTGACCTGAATCTCACAGAACACCTTTGGGATGTTTTGAAATGCTGACTTCGTGCCAGGCCTCACTGGCCGACATCAGTACCTCTCCTCAGCTTAGCACTCCGTGAAGAATGGGCTGCAAATCCCCAAGAAACCTTCCAGCATCTGATTGAACATATGCCTGCACGAGTGGAAGCTGTCATCAAGACTAAGGGTGGGCCAGCACCATATTGAATTCCAGCATTACCGAAGGAGGGCTCCACAAACTTGTCATTTCAGCCAGGTGTCCAGATAATTTTGATCACTTAGTGTGTCAATAGTTTATGAAAATGCCTATTATTGATATAAAAATAAACTAAGTTCTTCACCCACAGTAACACCCGTTTCACCAGCTATTGATGGCACTTCAATATTACATCATTTCATTGAAAAAAATCTGTAATCGCTTGAATATCACGGTAGATGTGGAAGTTTTGCCCGTCAATCATATAGCAAAATACTCTCCTCTTTGCGTACTGTATTTTGCCAAAATCTTGTTTCAAAATCTGAAATCATTTGAGATACAGGTGTTTTGTGAATTTTACAAACTGTCTTTTTCGTTGGCACACAAGCTCGAGGCGAAGCGTTTAAATACAATCAATTTTCTCAAGATAGGTGATAGATAGCAGTATCCCTCAAAGTTTAAAGAAAAGTTCAATATGTTAGTTACATTTCAAATTCATAGTGACCTCTATTTTTCATTGCAAACTTTCAAAATTCTAGCAGTAGTTTGCTTAATCCTAAATAACAGTAAGTGTCACCATTAATGAAATGATAGGCAGTTTGTCACGAAGCTGACGAATGAAGCTAGGAGATCTGTGAGTATCAATTTTTTTAATGGAATAGTTTCTTTACAGTAGTTTGAGAAGGATCGCAGGTGAGCTGGCTGATTCGTGATGTTCTGTTTGGTCTCAAGAATTAACTGTGTTTCAGAGTTCCCTCCCTGTAGTCTGTGACGTCAGTCACCAAACAGGTCTCCTGAATCACCAGTGCAAGTAGGATGTGGGGAACCAAAGTAGACCTCACAAGAAAAATAGTAGTGGATCTATCACAGGAAATGTCTAGAGCTGCTTGCAGGACAGCCAGCTATTAGATGACAGAGCCCTCAAGGGAGCCATCATATGAGGTGGCGAGTTAGATTGCAGCAAATCATGTGAGATGAGCTTAAGAAATGGCTGAAGTAGCACGTGGATAGTGCATATAAATAATATAAACACACACAAATATGCACTTAATCTGTGGCTGTGTGGTTGAACCATTCTGGGAAGTAAATGTATCATTGTGAGGTGCACTCTGGCGATGTCGTGTGTGTGTGTGTGTGTGTGTGTGTGTGTGTGTGTGTGTGTGTGTGTGTCCACTGTTGCTGGATAAAGAGTTAGTGCTTGAAAGCAAGTGTGAATGCTATTGTCTATTATTGTGCACGTGTTGATGTGCTAAAGATGAGTGACACACACACACACACACACACACACACACACACACAGTGTGCTCTGGTGGCACCCGTTTATTAACAAGGAAACCTGCTGCAAATTTGTAGAAGCAGTTTCACAATTGTTTCTTCCTGTGTCCATCAAATGGTACATACTAACAACCATAGAGGAAAGAAAATTAGATGTTCATATTTGATAGTTGCAAATTGACAGGTCCCTACAACCTTGAGTGTTAGATGAAACTGGTAATCTGTCATGTTGTAAGAAATTGTTAGACGACTCTCTTTTTTTTTTTTTTTTTTTTTTTTTTTTTTTTTTTTTTAAAAAAAGTGGGGTTTAATTTTTGTTACTCAGACATCAGCATGATGTACCCTCCTGCAAGCTAAATGTCAAAAGTTTATTTGGTATACCTTTAGAGTCATGTATTTTTTTTAGTTTTTGCAGTAAATGTAGAAATCACATTAAAAACTGACAGTAGACTTTAATAAAATAATTTTAAAAAAATCACTTTGCCTGTATATGTGACCCGGCACCTCTGCATCACAGGCACACACTGACACTTAGCTGCAGAGGCGGCCTTAAAAGTCTGTACTTAAAAAAACACTGATTTTTTTAAACCTTTGAAATGGTGCTACAGAAATATCCAATGAATCAGTATTTTTTTCAAGAAAGAAAATAATGATATGCTTCTTCGAGGAACTTAGCAGATGCTTAGTTCTGTTTATTGTCCAGTCTCTAAATGTATTTTTATTGTCAGTTTTTTCTTTTGTGAAAATGATGCTGATAATTCAGAAAATATAAATTGTTTGACACTGATCATATAACTGCAAGTACTGTACTGTGAAATCTTTGATAAAAATTTGTTGTAAACTCAAATAAAAGGAAATGCAACTTTGTGAAATCACACAGCTGTGGCAAGTTGAAGTACCACAAATTTTTTATGTCATTCATGACAGGATCTTATATTTAACTTTTAATTCAAATTATATTGAAAATTGTTTCACACTTTTGTAATATTTATTTTACTGAGTGTCGAGCAGGTTTCAAAATAGGTCAACTGCAGAAGTGAGGACAGACAATTTTATTGTTAAAATTTCATTTCGGCAACATAAACTGTACTATTATTTTCTTCCAGCTTTTGCTCACATCCTAAGAAGCTACAATATAAGTCCAAGCAATCAGATGATGACTTCAAGTGAAGAAGAATTTGATTTTGGTGAAGATGAGGAACCGGTGAGAATCTAATTTTATGAATCAGTTTGCACTTACATTGTTCTTCTGTGGTGTGAGATATAATTTTGTCTTTCTTTCCCTCAAAATTCAGGATGTTAACAGAGTAAATGAAAGACTGTTGTCACTATACATGCGGCCTGATCTTCTCAAGTAAGTTTTGGTCTTAATGACTAAATTTATTCTTAGCAGTAAATTTTTGAAATATTTGTGGACATATGGCACTGTTGTGTGCAACTCTGTGATAACAGCTTTTTCTGTATGCTTTGTCATAGGATTAAGTATTTGACAACTAGTGATGAATATTTCATGTCTATAATGAATGCAAAGTACAGTTCTGTTCAAGCAGTACGTTTATAGAGGGCGATCCAAAGCTATTCATTCAAATTAATATAGGAGGTAGAGGACACACAAAAAACATATTTAGTTACTGTACCGATGGTCCCTGGTGGCAATTTCCAATGCTAGGGACAGTTTGCACAGAAAGTAGTTTAGAATGTTAAATAGAACATGGACATTCACACGGACTGCTAGAATGCGTGACCATTGACCTGTATATGCTCAGTATGTCAGACCATTCACTGCTTGTCCATTTGAAGATTTCTGGCATTGACTGGGGTTCTCAGATGGTTCCTCACAGCAGTGCTGGAATGAACTGGTTCCCCATAGTGTTGGAAGTACATCCATCATCTGAAATTCAAAGGTACACCCTCCAGCAATTCTGCCAACACATGTTCCATGAAGATGCGATATCTGCCAGTTGATATGGAAAGGAAGACAGTATGGTCCAGTGAGCCTATCACTGAGGATGCTGCCCCACATGTTAACACTGAATTGCAATTGATTGCACAAGGTTGAGTACCTTGTGGATCCACATGTGCCCAAACAAGCAAATTATGGGTATTAAAACAGCTTTCATGAGTAAGAAAAACCTTGTCGGTGTGCAGGACCTCGACCGGAAATAAGGGGTGCAGGACAGTCGGTTGTAAAAATCATTAGGCGAACTACATGCATTGAGGGGAAAATATTAAGGTGCTAGTGCTGCCACATCTTGAAGATGGAAAGGATGGAGCTGCTAGTCTTGTAACACAATGCGGTCAAGTCTGTCTGACACCAAGGATGTGTACAATAAAGGGAGTACTTCAATATGTCACAGAATATAGTCTTCCATTTTGGGAGTTCACACTGTAGAGTCCAACCTATATCATGCATACTCAACCTACATCATGCATACTTGCATGGAAAGTGCTTGTTTCATGTAGCAGGCAATGCAGACATCTGAATGTTTCTTGTCGTGGAACCTGTCAGTTTGAAAAAGATTTTCGGTGCTCTCTCCATTCACCAACCGATATACCAGATGCATGTTGGCCATTTCTACACACATATAACACTTAATGTTCACTGTTGTCACAGGTCACTAACAGTGCTACCGAATCAGTATATTCCCAAAGAAGTCACCTTTCTTGTCAAAATACGGTGAGACTAGTGAATGAATCAGTGTGTTTCCAAACAGACCTTGGAGCCAACTGTCCGTACACAGAGTAGTTTTGAATGTACACATTCCCAGTTAGCGACACTGACACAGCAGCTTACTTCAGCTCCACTAACTAAATGATTACAAGATGACTTGGAGACCATATGTTCCTTATGAAAAGGTATTTGTTTTGTTGTTCTCTACCTCCAATATTAAGTCGGATGACTGGTTATGGAACACCCTTTACTTATTCATAAGATGTGCACTGTTGGGTATTTATAGAATCAAGTATCCTCCCTCTTATCTTCAGATGCAGAAGGATATGATGTTATAGAGACTAGTTTTACAGCCTAGCGGGAACACACTGACTGTCCTGAAATAAATTCTTTTTTAGTATTTTTCAGCATTGAGTTACCCAAATATTATCATTATGGTAAAGTATTCATATCATTTGATTAAAACTTGGTAAGGAGTCAAAACTGGTAATAATACAGTTTGTGTGGCCTTAGACTGAACAGACTATAAATGAATACATGTAGTTGTATTGTTACAGAAAATATCAGCTAAAATCAGTACAGATACTTCCTCCTCCATATTCCAGTTTAGCTGTTTGGCATTGAGAAACTTTGCATCATACTTGCATTACATATGCACCATAGAAAAAGGTTTGTTGAGAATCCACCTGAGGAGCAGACTCCGTAAAACCATGGAGATCGTGATCCATGTGCATATTAATGACATATCCCTTTCTCCTTTGAAAAGCATGATTATGGCTTCATATGCAATAATTGCGACATCACACATCCAAACAGTTCTGACACGATGGGAACATCACATCATGATGCAAAGTTTCTGTTTCTCTGGCATCTGTGGCACTTACAGTTGTGGCATTGACAACACAATTCTTCCCAAATGTTCTCTGACACTTATGGAACACATGCTATGAATACATACTATTCACTTAACACTTGCAGTCAGCTTGGTCATTGTACACAGTCACAAGAAATAGTGTCGAAAATGTACTTTTAACAGCATGTGATGGTCAGGTTTGAGTGTGTGGGTGCTTCAGATATTAGAGGTTTTCCATCCTTCAGTGTCTGTATTCTGCAAACTGACACCTCTTCCTTAAAACTGAACTTGCTTATTAGTGAACTTGAGGATGTAGAATTAAATGCACAATCAGTTTTTATAAATTTTAGACCATTTTGTCTAGATGTGATTGTACATTGTTGCAGAGTAGCTATAATGGTTTGTAAAGTTGACCGCAGAATGTGAACTGCATTAGTTTATCAAATTACGGTGTTAGTGACTGTGAATGACTATTACTTGGCAACTGGGGGCTAAACTTGAACTCATTTTTTTTTATTAATCAAGCGCCTACATATTATAGCTATGTTACCTGACCACAATATTATTTCACTTGGCCTCCTGTGGCTATTATCAGAAACATGTGGTGATGTTACCGTAAGCAAGTACAGTGGCGTGTAAGAAAAATGCACCACATTGTGAGTGATTTCAAAACACTTCTGCATATACTATCAAACAGTTCACTGTGTCATCGTGAAACAAAGTCAATTGAAGCGCACTCACTCCTAGGAGCAAAATTGTGGTTGACTAATCCAGAAGAAGAAGAAGAGAGTGCGCGCGCTCTCTCTCTCTCTCTCTCACACACACACACACACACACACACACACACACACACACTTGTACTGACATGTTGACATTACTCCTCCACATAGTCACCATAAAAATTCAAATTTTTGTCGTACCGTGACACCAGCATCTTTATACCTTCATTAAAGAATGGTGCATCAGCCAGTTTCTGGCAGTGTCCTTGAGCTCCTCGTCTGTTGTGAATGCTGAGTTGCTGAGCTGGCCTTCATCTTGCAGTAAAGATGAAAGTTGGCTGATGCTAAGTCTGGTCTGTAGGGAGTGTCTTGAAAAATCTCCCAGCCAAAAGCCTTGAGTGTTTTCTTCGTTTAATTTGCAGTGTGGCGTCAAACATTGTCATGAAGGAAAATGATCAAAGGAAAATTGCTTTCCATTTGTTTTGAACAACCTTTGGAATTTTGTAAGTCTCACAATAAACTTGTGATGTCACAGTGTTCTCACACATTAGTCTCATGAAATCTGTCGTCAAAATTCTTTTGCAATCACAAAAAACTGTAAAATTTATTTAGTAGTTTGACAGTATTTACTGGAATTTTTTGAGCTTATTGAGACAATGGATGTTAATCCATGTACATCTCATCCCTGGTCATGATTCTGTTTAGAAATTCCTCCTGCTCTTCACGATAGTGCCAAACGAATGTCACAGCCGAACACATTGTTTCAGTTTCGTGAACATGAGGTAAGCACTTCGGTACCAACCTTGCGCAAAACTTAGGATGACCTAAACTCTCTGTGACAGTTTTAATGTGGGTTGTCCTCAAAATCTGAACCATGTATCACAAATTGAGAATGGATATCTCACATGTACAATTTGGTCAACATGTTACACAAGTTCATAAGTCACATCTGAATGTCTTCCTTGCACTTTCATTGTGCACATCTGTGCATCCATCCTTGAATTTTCTACAACCCTCCATCACATCTTCACTTCTAACCCCATATCATACAGGGACACAATCAATGATGAATCTCAGCAGTAGTGACTCCTGCTAGCAGGAAGTGAATGACAGAACATATAATACACAATAACACCATATATTTCAATCCCACGATGTTTACTCACTGACGAATACAACAGTGTTGATTGATGCAACATTATCTTCAAAGACTCCTTGCCCTTTTCAGTGCTCCCGACATGTAGCAATCACTTGGATTGAGGTCTGTGAAGTATGGCGGCTGTGGTGGAGTATCAAAGTGCAGGTCATTGATGGTTTTCAAGTGTTGCACTAACATTATGTCATGTTGCAAAGTTACACCTGTCGTCAGAAGTCCACATTGCTTTGATCTTACTGCAGCCTGAAGCTGATTGTTTAACATACTGGAGTATGACCCTCTGGTGAGTGTGTAGTAAGCCAAGACAACACTTCATTCATCCTGAAAGTGTGTCAGCAAAACCTTCCCTGCAGGTGGCTGTATCCAGAATGTATTGGGTTATGGCACCATGACTTGCTTGTTCTCTTTGTTTTGGGTTGGTGGTAGTGTACCCAGGTTTTGTCTCCTGTAATGACTTGTGAAGAAGCCATCACCTCCTGCCTCAAAGCACCTCAGAAGTTGTTCTCAGATATCAGTATGTCGCTCTTGCAATTCTTTAGTTAACTGCTGTGGCACCCATGTTGCATACACTTTGCAAAGTCATGACTGCAAATCATGAATGATTTGTGCTGAGCTATGACTAGTGTTAAGATTTGCAGCTGTTTCATTCCCTGTCACACAACAATTTTCGATCACAATGGCTTCAACTGCTGCAATAGACCCTAGTTCACAATGTGGTTTGTCTGACCTGGACACTAAATGTTTGTCACAGAAGTCACGTCATTTCCAAACTTTCTACTCCACTGATAAAATTGCTGCAGTGATAGACATGCATCACCATACTGGACTTTAATTTGCCCAATGCTTTCTGAGCAGCTTCACTGCTCAGAAAATGTATGAAGGAACACTGTTCTAACTTGGTCCATGTAGCAGGTGTGGTTGTCATTGTGAATTGGTATTGTAGCTACATTTCGCTTGTCAGTGGTATGTTGCTGCATGTAGGGCATTCCTACATCATTCGTAACAATTCTGCCAATGCACAGAACAATTGTGCGAAGTGTCAGTTTATAATTACACTTTTAAGATTTTCATTTGACTTCCTCTTGTATCTAGTGGCGAATAGATAGTGGGTTTTTGCATGCATGCACGACCAATGTCTCTGGCTGCTGATGCTGGACTGCAGACTGCAGTTGCACCTGATGGGAGAAGCTACCTGAGAAGTGTGGTGGTGGTAATGATGAGGCTGTGGCAGGGAAGAGCGAGGTATAGCAGGGTAGGGGTGGAGGAAGGTGGTGTGCTGCTGAAAGTGCACAGGGACATGGTGGAGACTTGGTAGAGCTGTTAGGTACAGTTAGGAGGTTTGAAAATTGGGGGGGGGGGGGGGGCGAAAGAGAGAGAGAGAGAGAGAGAGAGAGAGAGAGAGAGAGAGAGAGAGAGAGAGAAGCTGAGAAGAAGAAGAAAAATGTGTTGTGAAGGTTGAGGCCAGGAGGGGCTACAGGAATACTGTATATATTCCAGGAAGAGTTCCCACCTGTGCAACTCAGAACAGTTACTTTTGGTAGGAAAGACCCAGATGGTGCAGGCTGTGAAGCAGTCATTGAACTGTGAAGCAGTCATTGAAATGAAACACATTGTGTTGGGCAGTCCAGCTGCCTCTTGGCCATACTTTATTGGTGGTCATATGTGCAGACAGACAGCTTATTAGTTGTCATGCCCACACAGAAAGCATCACAGTGGTTGTAGCTTAGTTCTGTAGATCAGACAACAGATTTCACTGATACCTCTACCTCTGATGGGATAGGAGATACCTGTGATCAGACCGGGAGGTTGTATGGTACAGTTTTTGCATCTAGGTCTGAGCCATGAGCCAAGAGGTTGAGAGCAGGTGTGGATTAGGGATGGTCAAGGATGTTGGGGGGGGGGGGGGGGGGGTCTGTGGGCTGCAGAATACCACTGTGGAAGGTGTGGGAAGCATGGTATGGTGGGTAATGTATTCCTCATTTTGGGGCATGACGAGAGGTAGACTGAACCCTGGCGGAGAATGTTATTCAGTTGCTCCAGTCGTGAGTGATACTGAGTCACTAGGAGAGTACCCTTTTGTGGCTGGATGGTGGGTTTGTGGGCATGGTAGTTGTCTGGATAGGTATGTTTCTTTAGAAGGTTGGGAGGTTAATTTCGGTCTTCCAAACTTCATTCTCTACGGTATTATTCCAGTAACTACAGAATTTGTCAAGAAAAGAATGTAATATTTAGGGGCCATCAATAGTTGGAACAATATAAGTGAAGACGTTACAAATTTATTTTCGTACATAGGCTGCACTTTTTCATAAGCTATTGACATAACGTTTCCTCAATTCCTCACTTAATAAACAAATGTTTCAGAATTCTCTTGTAATTGCATCTGCACAAAATAAGTGAAGTGACATTGTGTAAGCTGCACTGCATTATAAATCACCACTTCTGTTGCATTTTTCAGTGGAATTGTCTACAGCACCTGTCTGCAGTTCCCACCATTACTGATTCCCCCCCACACACACACGCCTTGCCAAGTGTACATATACTGGCCACATTATTCTTCAATACCCTTCCAATGTAGCCATTCTCGAGGAGAAGGTCCACATAAAGAAGGGTTCCTTGTTGTGTTGTAGATGACCAGATGAAACGAATGGGAGGAGAGATGTTGGGGTTCTGGAGGAACGCAGATATGGTGTCCTCGTCTTTGGTCCAGAACATATGTCATCAGTGCATCTGAACCAGGGGCCCTATTCATTATCATACATACCAATCAGTGCAATATGTTAGCCTCGATAGTGAAGTAATTTTCGGACCTTTATACGAATTTGTTATTCTGTAAGCTTCTGAAGCCTGTTACTGATAAATCCTTCCGCCAATTTGCTGACAACTGTAGAGAGAGGTGGTTAGGTTTTGCTATGACCACTTGTTCAGTTCATTGTGATTTGTTTACAGCCAGAATTTGTTAGTTTAGTATTATTGAGTGGTTTTAGTTTCGGATTTAGTGATTGTTTCACTGAAGAATCACCAGGATGCATCTGAGTGGAAAATGAGTTCATAATAGACTGTTTTTCTGTTGTAGAATTATGGTTTGTATTGTTATACTGAGTGATTATAACATATTATCACATAATACCTGTCATTTTTATGTAATTAAGAGTTTAAAAATTGTTAAATTTAAAGACATTGGCTCTGCTTATGTATATTACATGAGCCTTAGCTGAATTTACTAGTGACTTTGCATACTTTCCCGCAAATGGTTTAGTTATGCATTAGGGAAACACATTTACAACTTTCAAGTAACAACAGAAAGATATTTTGTGAAGCATGATAGTGGAAACCATCCAAAATTTCATGCGTTTATGGCTTACGCTTGCATCATTCAGCAACAAAGTTAAGCCTGCAGCCCTGTCCATTAGAATGACCAGGAATAAAGCACTTGGTGTGTACTAGTTGCAGCAGTCAAGTGGTTAAGGCAACGTACTGCAGTGTCGAAAGGCATTGTTTTGCACCCCACTGGGTATGAAAGATTTTTTTGTCCTGTTCATGTTTGTTACACATTCTTAACTTTGTTATTAGTGAAAGTTAAGTATTTTTCTGCAGTAATTATTGTTGTTTACTTGTAAGAGCATGCATTCTCCATAGTAAGTATCTTCGATTTCATGACTTCCGTATCTTTAAGAAATGAAAGATGAAATTGCTGTGCGTGAAACAACATTTATATTTTTTCTTGCCACAAGTAATTCACCATTTTTTCCCCAATACATAGTTATCTTGAAGTGTGCGGTAACACAGGAATCCAAGAGCAGGACTTAAATTACTGCAAATGAAACTAGCAGCAATCATCTTGCTTGTTACAAGTATATATCTGCGATTGAATCCTTAACAACAGGAGACAAGAGATGAAAGATCCTCGCCATAATATTTTTAGACTACACCACCATATATGAAAGAATTTTGATTCATCAGATGCATGTTATAAACTATGACGAACTTCAATAGCTGCACTCGCCACATGCTCTCAAAAAGGCGTTTCTTAAATATTGTTTTAAGCCCCAAATCATTGATGTATCATATAGCAGGCTACTTCATCATTTGGATCTCTAGGAGTGAGTTACAACCACATTCTATGGATCGTCTCATTCTTTGATACACAGTTAAACAATTTTTTTTTTTGGTGTTTTTATAGATGTATGGTGTGGTACTACACACCATTCCTAACTGATACTCTGAAATGTTAAATCCAAAACAAGATGTCAGTCTAGTGAGAATAATATAACATAATATGGCGTCTATGACAATTTCGAGAACGTAGTCAAATACCCTATAGTTATTATGCTGGCATAATGTGGTCAGCGAAATTTTAGCAGTACTGTGTACTCCGTATGCACTTTACGGTATTGTGAAGAATAGGGTGCTTGTGTTGGCTATTAGCTGCTTCGTGTTTTTTGGCACTACACACATTGCAGTGTTCACGCACAGCTTTTGGCCGATTGCTTTTGGTTGGTTGGCATTTGGAGAACTGACAAAGTGCCTCGGTTCATTAGAACAATGCAGTATCAGTTCCAAATGGCTTATGGAATAATGTGGGGCTCTTTGAAAACAAGGCCGCTCGGTGCACCTACCTGCCAGTCAGATTGCAGTATGGATGAAAGATATAGACTAGGCCCCCAGATGAGGGGTTTGGGGTTCTGGTTGGTCAGAAAGGATTCCTCTAGATGACCCATGAATAAGTTGGCATAGTACTGTGTCATGTGGCTGTCCATTCCTGTTCTATGGTATTGTCTGTAGGTGATGTCTTCAAAGGAAATGCAATTGTGGGTGTGAATATAGGTGAATATAGGGCATTTGGAATGTAAGTGTAGAGGGAGGTGACACTAATAGTGATGAGAACAGTGCTGTGTAATAAAGGAATAGGAACTCAGGAGAGTCAGTGTCTTTTATATAGGAGGGTAAATTACCTATATTAGGCTGAAGGTGTTAGTCCACAAGAGCAGAGATCCTCCCCCCCCCCCCCTCTCCACTCCTCCTCCCCCCCCCTGTGGATTTGAGGAGTGACTGAAGAATCATTTATGATTTCTGGAATGGTGTCACTGTAGTAGGATGGTAAACGGAAGCTGGTGGAGCCCCTCTGGCAGGTAATCCCTGTGATTCAAAACCAGTGTTGGAATCTTAGGTGGGAGGTAGGATGAAATTGTCATGATCAGTTTTTAGGTGATAGATTGTGATTCTGCTGTGTATGTAAGGTTGGTTTTCATGTTGAGGGATTTGGAAAATGATGGTGAGGCAAGGTTTGAGGTTGAGAAATTCTGGAATGTTAACAGGGTGATTTGGTGGTATCATATTTGGATGGAGAAGTTAAGAATCAAGCAGTGTTCAGTACTGGTTTTAGATTGAGTCCGACTGGTAGGGTTGATGGCGAAAAAGTGTTTTTCACTGTTGGGACCAGGAGGAGGAGGAGAGGAGAGGTCAGATCTTTTACAATTCCAGCACAGTTGAATTTGGGAGCATGGCAAAAGGTAAGGCCTTTGGTAAGAACTGATCTTTCTGTAGGACTAAGGCTTTTGCTGGGAAAATTAATGATGGCGTCTTAGACTTGTTTAAGTTCTAGATTGTGCAAAGTGGTGAGAGGGAGTTTCTGAGGGTGTGATAATGTAAAAGGCCCGACAGGCAGAGGTATGGTTTGTTGGCTATGAGGGGGTTGTGTGATGCAGAAAGGGGGAGGTGGTGTTGGAGGCTTTTGTAGAAGTGGTGGATAGTGGGATTCCAATGTATGAGTAGGAGGTGAACAGGTTGGGGACTTTTTTCAGATGGTGGTGTGCATACTGCGCATGGAGGGCAAGAGTTTCAATGTGAGAGATGGGTTGCAGGTATTTGAGATTGCAGAGCAGGAGAGTTTTACAAATGGAGAGGTATTACAAGGTAGTTTGGGCCTGTTTTCCAGCATTAGGTTGGTGAGGGCTACATACTGGCGAAATTTGGACAAATAGAGGTCACTGTGGAAGATTGGGTTTTAGTCATAGATAGGCAGTTCGATGGTTGGGCAGTTGGGGTGGAGGGGTTTCCATGAGCTATGTAAGAACACAGGAACAGTATGTGGGATTGGGAACTGGATAGGGATAGGATGGTTGAGGATAAAAATAGGTGGGATGTATGATGTGTGGAAAGAAAAAGAAATTTGAGGGATTAGAGCTGATAGTAAATGGTGGAAACAAAATAAAATCAACATAGAAACAGTGAGATCAAGAGCCCCCATTCCATAGAAAGAACAGGTTCTCTACTCCCTCCTCAAAAACTAGCCCAATCACAAAACCTCTCCCCTGGGCCTGTCTCTTTCTTCGCCTCTTTCACTCCCTGCACACTCTCCTTCTGAAAGTTTCCTAAAGTCTATAAACCCAACCACCAGGCACACACCCTTGTGGCTGGTTACTGTGTCCCCACTGATAGAAGATTTTCTCTTGTGAATCAACACCTTCAACCTATTACCCCCAACCTACCCTTCTATATAAAAGACACCATCTACTTCCTTTACAGACTCTACAGATTCTGTTCCTGTACCACTTTGTGCCCTGCTTGTCACTGTTGATGCCACCTCCCCCTACACTACCATCCCCATTGCCCATGGCGTTTGTGTTATTGAACACAACCTTTCCCAATGCCTGACTTACTCCAGACTTAGACTTATTGTCTCCTTCCTGGCCATCATGACCAACTGTATCCTCACCCACAATTACTGCTCCTTTGAAGGCATCATCTACAAACAAATCGATGGTACAACAATGGGCACCCGCATGAGACCGTCCTATGTCAACCTATTCATGGTCCATCTAGAGGAATCCTTCCTAACCACACAGAATCCCAAATGCCTCACCTAGTTCAGATTCACTAATGTTATATCCTGGACTGAAGGTGAGGACACCCTATCTGCATTCCTCCAGATCCTCAACACCTATTCCCCATTCACTTCACCTGGTCCTCCTCATCACAACAAGCAAACGTCCTTGATGTTGACATCCACCCCAAGGATGGCTACATCAGTACCTCCATCTGTATCAAACCTGCCAACCACCAACAATACCTCCACTTCAACAGATGTCACACATTCCATACTAAGGAGCCCCTTCCATATAGTCTAGCCATCCTTGGTTGTCACATCTGTAGTGACGAACAGTCCCTCGCCAAATATCCAATTGTTGCACTGATACATTTAGAGACTGAATGACCCTTCCAACATTGTACAGAAACAGCCTGTCCTTGCCTTCTCACCAATCACCTGCCACTTCTCACATACCCACCTTCCGGCTACAGAGGGGCACTCGCTTGTGACTCAGTACCACCAAAGACTGAAGCAACTGAATAACATTTGTTACCAGCATTTTGACTACCTCTCACCACACCCTGAAATGAGGAATATCCTACCCACTATCCTTCCCACACCTTTCACAGTGGTATTCTGCCGCCCACCGAACTTACACAATATTCTTTTTAACCCTGCTCTCAACCCCTTGCCTCACGGCTCATACCTCGTCAGTAGACCTAGATGCAAGATCTGTACCATACATCCTCCCAATCTGATCACAGACATCTCCTATCACATCAAAGCTAGGGCTACCAGTGAAGGCTATCTGTTACCTATAAACTAAGGTGCAGCCATTGTTCTGCTTTCTATGTGGAAATGACAGCTAATAAGCTGTCCATCTGCAGAAACGGCCACCAACAAAGTACGCCTAAGAGGCAGATGGGACACCCAGTAGCTGAACATGCTGTCCGACACAATGAGCTTCACCTCAGTGACTGCTTCACAGCCTGAGCCATCTGGATCTTTCTACCAACATCAGCTTTTCTGAAATTGTGTGGATGGGAACTCTCCCTGCAATATTTTCTATGTATCTATAACCCCTCTGATCTCAACCTTCATTAGTCTCTGTCCTTCTGCTACATGATTCTTTCTCTGCGTCCACTCCACACTACTTGCCTTCTACTCCACCAACGCACCCACTAATCTTTTTCCCCTTCTCAGCTTATCTCCTTTCTCACTCTTCACCCTCTCCTGCTTTTTAACCTCCTAGACTGCACCTAGCATCCCTATCCCATCCTCACCACATCTGTGGGTGCTCCCACAAGCAGCACTACTACTCCTCCCCCCCTCCCCCCATGCCCAATTATCCCTCCTCCTCCCTGCCGCAGCCTCCTCATTACTGCCACTGCCCATGCTGGATAGCTTCTCCTATTATGTGCAGTTGCAGTGTGCAGTCCAGCTTCAGTAGCCAGAGGCAAGTGTTTTTGTGCGTGTGTGTGTGTGTGTGTGTGTGTGTGTGTGTGTGTGTGTGTGTGTTCACATGAATTGGGTCCTCTCCAAGTATTCTTACAAGAACAATCATTATCTGCACCCATTCCTTACATTGTCAGTGATTTTCTTAACCTAAGCATACACACAAAATTATTTGAACTTCAGCAGTGTGGAAATAGTGTGCACTTACAATGCAGTAAAGCAAACTGCTTACCTTGCCAAGCTGGTAGTCAGTACTCATACTAGTGGAGCCCTGCCTGCTGCGTGTCTGCAGGCGCCATTGAGTGAAGTGCTGCTCACAATTCTTTGCCGGTAGTATCCATAAAAGTATCTTTCCCAATAATATCGCTATCTTATAGAGTTGTCTCTCTTCATTCATTACCTGCTGTTTGTCACATATGCTAACACAGATTCTTTGTTTGAGTCAATGCCCACTGATTGTATTGTATTATCAGTTCCTTAACCTCTCAAAGTATCAGTCTTCCAGTAGTCATCACACACTTTTTTTGCATGATACACTAATGGGAAGCCAAATGTGTGTTCCAGTGATTATCAACTTTTGGCTCGGAATGCCGAGGTACCAGGTTCGATTCCTGGACACTATCTCACATTTTTCTCTGGCAGAAAGGTTGAATAGGAGATCCATTCAGTGTTTTAAGGCCAACTGAAAGCTGCTTGGATATTAAAACAGTGAAATGATGTACAGGTTGGCAGAGTAGCATTACTTTGAAAGGCTTGCAGAAGGTAAAGTCACACATCACGTTTGTCTATTGACAGCAAAATCATCACCCAATATTTTTTCAGGTTAGACAATGAGATGCTTAGCATACAGCTCTTCAGGCTCTGCATGATCAGTTATGTATTGATGGTCTTGCTCACTTTATTTCTTTGTAATTCACACTATGGAGTTCAGGCCAGCACTGCATAATCATGGTTGGTACGTATGTAAGTTTGGATTAGATCGGTTACATGGCATAAATCTACTTTAAATATATTGTCTTATGTAAATAACTCATAAACTGTTTGTTTATTTGAGAAACAGTGAATTGTGCATGTTGGACCTAATGTCAGATTTTTAAGACAATCGTATGTTGACAAAGTATTGATATCTACATTTGTTTCAATGCCTGTAGCTATCATTTCTAACAGCCAGGTAATTTTATACGCTCCTGTGATGTTATTTTATCATTCGTTTAAAAAGATCACGCTGATATTATAAATCAAAAAGAAAATTGAATTATTGGTGCAGTTTCAGCACCTTTGAGTGATTCTGTGATCGCTGCTTCGGTAAAATGTCAGATGTAGAGGATTTAGGCAGTGATGATGATACCTTAATTGTACTTGGCTCCCAGCTCGAGAGAGTAATGCTGGAAAGTTCATCTGGGTCATCCTCTTTGGAAGAATCATCCACTTCATAGGACAATTAAGGTCACATGTAACAGTACTAGAATGAACACTCGGACAATGTAAACCAACAGAAACGCAAGCAACAATGCTGCAGCAAATGGAACATAACATACTTGGTCTGGCTACAACTGCACCAGCAAATGGTGAAAAATCTAGTTGTAGATACATTTGAAGGAAGAGGCCTTCTCCTAAGTGGCACCACCTTCTGAAGATCAGGTGCAACAGCACCTATTTCATATTAAAACAGGGATTTTATTTGTATAGAATGTTTTCAAGAAAAGTTTCATTTCTTTTGTTTCAGGATATTGTCAGAAAACTCCAGCAACTTACTTGCTAAATTATTTCAATGAGCAATTCTTCCAAGAAGCTGCAGCATGTGCAAACATTTATTACATGACTAAAATAGGACACAACTTGCAACAGGCTCATGGGCAATAAATAAATTGTTCAGTGTGCATATTATAACGGAATGTGTAAAGTACTCTTGAGCAAAAATGTATTGGCAATGTGCTTTTCAGAGTCCATTTGTGGCTAATGCTGTGGCAAGAAATTATTTATTTTTTCATGTTGCAAAGGGGTCTTAATCTTATTGATATAAATAATGTTTCTGAAGAACAAAGGAAAAAAACTATGGAAAGTTCAACATGCTATTGATGCTGTAAAGAGCCATGTGCTTCATGCTGCTGCGAGCTTATGGGCATAACTTTTGTATTGACGAGCAGATAATACCATTTTGTGGTTGCTCACTGAAGGAGTATGTTCCAAACAAGCCAGACCAATGGGACATAAAATTTGTCAAGGCGAGTCTACTCCTTTGCCATAAACAGCTCTAGCTCTGGCACGTAATTGTTTTGCGGGTAGCAGAAATACTTCCAAAAGGAGCACACATTTATTTTGATTGGTATTTCACCACACTGGCTTTCGTGGATATGCTGAAATCAAAAGAGCAATAAGATGAAAGACGTAAAGATGAAGGTCAGAGCAACAGAATAGAACACACTGAAGCATGGCGACATGGAAGAGTTCTGTCGATTATGACAAAATTTTTGTTGTCCCTTGGAAAGACTTAAAAGCTGTTACTCTTGCTTCAACCGCAGCAAGTTGTTATCCTGTCAAAACTGTTTGCAGATGGAACAAAACTGATTGAAAGTATTTGATGGCCCATCGATTATATGCAAGTACAGTGGAAGGAGCTGACTTTTGTGATCAGCAGCATAGGCATATTGTACACACTTGAAACAAAAAAGTGGACCCTGAAGATATTACATCTGATGCACATGGTATGTGTGAATTCACGACTTCAGTACAGGAAAGACAATAAGTTCCACAAAAAGACGTACATGCTCCTCTTGTATTCTGGATGGCTGTGTGACGATTATCTCATCACACCACCAAGTGGAATGACGTATAGGGATGCCGATCATGATGAAAAAGGAGGCGCATGATATTTTGTTGAATGGTTCGCACACTGGCACTTGATGGTCCAGCATTGAAATCTGCAACAATTTGCAGAATGGTTGCACTTCTGTTATGTTGAATGATGCTCTCCTGTCATTGTTGGTCCCTTTCTTGCAGGATCTTCTTTCAGCTGTAGCAATGTGAGACATTTGATGTTTTACTGGATTCCTGATATTCGTGATACACTCGTGAAATGGTCATACATGATAATCCCCACTTCACCGCTGTGTCCAATCGCTCATGCACCGACTATAACACTGCATTCAAACCCAAACCTTGATAACCTCCCATTGTAGCAGCAGTAACCAATCTAACAACTGTGCCGGACACTTGTTGGTGACCAAAGTGCCGTATTCTGCCTGTTTACATATCTTTGTATTTGAATTAGAGATGGGCAAAACTGTTCTTTTCAGAGACCGGATCAGAAGTGTTCACTCCCTGAAATGAACTACCTCTTTTTCATGACTCACCACTCATTCACAATAGAAAATAAATGGAAGCCACATTGCTCTTTAAACTTGGTTTATTCCAGGACTATACCTGTATTTTGATCTTATTTGATCCTATTTTGAAGTAACACAGATAATGAGTAAGAATTTTGTATTGTTTATTGAAATTTCCAAAATTTCCATGATATGACAAAGTTTTTGATTATTGATTTATTTTGCTCTATCATGGTTTTGCCTTTGTAGCCATTATCATGGTCAAAGGTGAAATAGTCATAAAATATCTGACATGTCTGAATGATTGTAATATTGTGACAACAATCATTCAGACTTGTCAGATGTGTAATAAATATTTCACCTTTGCACGTGATAATGGCTACAAATCTAAAATGGAATGCTGATAACGACACCTACACTTTTGAGTGCCCTGCAAAACAAACCTCCACATCTAAATAGTGATAAAATAACAAATTCCGTTACACAATAATATATATATATATATATATATATATATATATATATATATATATATATATATATATATATATATATATATATATATAATTTTTTTTTTTTTTTTACTAACACCAAAGTGCTGCATATAGCCTTACGCAGAATGTTGTTGTGATCTTCAGTCCTGAGACAGGTTTGATGCAGCTCTCCATGCTACTCTATCTTGTGCAAGCTTCTTCATCTCCCAGTACCTACTCAACCTACATCCTTCTGAATCTGCTTAGTGTATTCATCTCGGGGTCTCCCTCTACGATTTTTACCCTCCACGCTGCCCTCCAATACTAAATTGGTGATCCCTTGATACCTCAGAACATGTCCTACCAACCGATTCCTTCTTCTGGTTAAGTTGGGCCACAAACTTCTCTTCTCCCCAATCCTATTCAATACTTCCTCATTAGTTATGTGATCTACCCATCTGATCTTAGCATTCTTCTGTAGCACCACATTTCGAAAGCTTCTATTCTCTTCTTGTCCAAACTATTTATCGTCCGTGTTTCACTCCATACAAACACTTTCAGAAATGACTTCCTCACACTTAAATCAATACTCGATGTTAACAAATTTCTCTTCTTCAGAAACGCTTTCCTTGGCATTGCCAGTCTACATTTTATATCCTCTCTACTTCGACCATCATCAGTTATTTTGCTCCCCAAATAGCAAAACTCTCTTGCTACTTTAAGTGTCTCATTTCCTAATCTAATTCCCTCAGCATCACCCGACTTAATTCGACTACATCCATTATCCTCGTTTTGCTTTTGTTGATGTTCATCTTATATCCTCCTTTCAAGACACTGTCCATTCCATTCAACTGCTCTTCCAAGTCCTTTGCTGTCTCTGACAGAATTACAATGTCATCGGCGAACCTCAAAGTTTTTACTTCGTCTCCATGAATTTTAATACCTACTCCAAATTTTTCTTTTGTTTCCTTTACTGCTTGCTCAATATACAGATTGAATAACATCGGGGATAGGCTACAACCCTGTCTCACTCCCTTCCCAACCACTGCCTCCCTTTCATGCACCTCAACTCTTATAACTGCCATCTGGTTTCTGTACAAATTGTAAATAGCCTTTTGCTCCCTGTATTTTATCCTGCCACCTTTAGAATTTGAAAGAGAGTATTCCAGTCAACATTGTCAAACGCTTTCTTTAAGTCTACAAATGCTAGAAACATAGGTTTGCCTTTCCTTAATCTTCCTTCTAAGATAAGTCGTAAGGTCAGTATTGCCTCACGTGTTCCAGTATTTCTACGAAATCCAAACTGATCCTCCCCGAGGTCGGCTTCTAATAGTTTTTCCATTCGTCTGTAAAGAATTCGTGTTAGTATTTTGCAGCTATGGCTTATTAAACTGATTGTTCGGTAATTTTCACATCTGTCAACACCTGCTTTCTTTGGGATTGGAATTATTATATTCTTCTTGAAGTCTGAGGGTATTTCACCTGTTTCATACATCTTGCTCACCAGATGGTAGAGTTTTGTTAGGACTGGCTCTCCCAAGGCCGTCAGTAGTTGCAATGGAACGTTGTCT
Source organism: Schistocerca gregaria (assembly GCF_023897955.1). Taxonomy (NCBI): domain Eukaryota; kingdom Metazoa; phylum Arthropoda; class Insecta; order Orthoptera; family Acrididae; genus Schistocerca; species Schistocerca gregaria. The sequence continues at coordinate 132,478,096 of NC_064923.1, read as the reverse complement.
ACTCCGGGGCCTTGTTTCAACTTGGTGTTTCAGTGCTCCGTCAAATTCTTCACACAGTATCGTATCTCCCATTTCGTCTTCATCTACATCCTCATCCATTTCCATAATATTGTCCTGAAGTACATCGCTCTCGTATAGATCCTCTATATACTCCTTCCACCTTTCTGCTCTCCCTTCTTTGCTTAGAACTGGGTTTCCATCTGAGCTCTTGATATTCATGCAAGTGGTTCTCTTACCTCCAAAGGTCTCTTTAATTTTCCTGTAGGCAGTATCTATCTTATCCCTAGTGAGATAAGCCTCTACATCCTTACATTTGTCCTCTAGCCATCCCTGCTTAGCAGTTTTGCACTGCCTGTCGATCTCATTTTTGAGATGTTTGTATTCCTTTTTGCCTGCTTCATTTACTGCATTTTTTATTTTCTTCTTACATCAATTAAATTCAATATTTCTTCTGTTACCCAAGGTTTTCTACTAGCCCTCGTCTTTTTACCTACTTGATCGTCTGCTGCCTTCACTACTTCATTCCTCAAAGCTATCCATTCTTATTCTACTGTATTTCTTTCCCCCATTCCTGTCAATTGTTACCTTATGCTCTCCCTAAAACTCTGTACAACCTCTGGTTCTTTCAGCTTATCCAGTTCCCATCTCCTTAAATTTCCACCTTTTTGCAGTTTCTTCAGTTTTAATCTACAGGTCATAACCAATAGATTGTGGTCAGGGTCCTGCCCCTGGAAATGTTTTACAATTTAAAACGTGGTTCCTAAATCTCTGTCTTACCATTATATAATCTATCTGATACCTTTTAGTATCTCCAGGGTTCTTCCATGTATACAACCTTCTTTCATGATTCTTAAACCAAGTGTTAGCTAAGATTAAGTTGTGCTCTGTGCTAAATTCTACCAGGTGGCTTCCTCTTTCATTTCTTAGCCCCAATCCATATTCACCTACTACATTTCCTCCTCTTCCGTTTCCTACACTCTAATTCCAGTCGCCCATGACTATTAAATTTTCATCTCCCTTCACAATCCGATTAATTTCTTTTATTTCATCATACATTTCTTCAATTTCTTCGTCATCTGCAGAGCTAGTTGGCATATAAACTTGTACTACTGTAGTAGGTGTGGGCTTCGTATCTATCTTGGCCACAATAATGTGTTCACTATGCTGTTTGTAGTAGCTTACCCGCATTCCTATTTTCCTATTCATTATTAAACCTACTCCCGCATTACGCCTATTTGATTTAGTATTTATAACCCTGTAGTCACCTGACCAGAAGTCTTGTTCCTCCTGCCACCGAACTTCACTAATTCCCACTATATCTAACTTTAACCTATCCATTTCCCTTTTTAAATTTTCTAACCTACCTGCCCGATTAAGGTATCTGACATTCCACACTCCGATCCGTAGAACGTCAGTTTTCTTTCTCCTGATAACGACATCCTCTTGAGTAGTCCCCGCCCGGAGATCCGAATGGGGGACTATATTACCTCCGGAATATTTTACCCAAGAGGACGCCATCATCATTTAATCATACAGTAAAGCTGCATGCCCTCGGGAAAAATTACGGCCGTAGTTTCCCCTTGCTTTCAGCAGTTCGCAGTACCAGCACAGCAAGGCCGTTTTGGTTATTGTTACAAGGCCAGATCAGTCAATCATCCAGAATGTTACCCTTGCAACAAGAATAAAACAAGGAAAATATTGGTGTATCACATTTTGCGATACATTTATCGGTTCGCCGTAATTAAAGTGTAAATTAGAGTGTCAATAATAAAAAATCCTATAGTAAGAGGAGTCATCAGGAACCTAATCTCATCAGTTTAAACAAATAAAAATAAAATAAAAACAAATGATGTATACATAACATAATTGTCATATACATACAGGTATTACTACGAAGAACAATATCCAGTAAAGACAAACTCTGATGCAGAGGCACTGAGTCGAGCAAGTCGAGCCGCGAGCTGTATACTGCGTGAGCTAAGAGCGCAGAGACCAGAGTGACACCTGAGTTGCTTTGCTCAACACTCTGGCTAGAGTCGAGAACAGTGGGGTGAGCGTTGAGCGGGCGAGTTCCAAGGGTGGGAGGAGCGGTGAACGGTCACCCGTCGCCCGCTCAGAGACAAATCATCCATTCTCTTGCGAGCAGGTTGTTGCAAGTAGTTCCTATGGTCTCCGCTAGGACGCTGTCTGTCCTGTTGCTCGCATCAACTGCCCAGAGGGCAGGACGTGCTACTGAAACGATTGCCGACGAAGTGCGATGCTAAGTTAAGGTGCGCCAGACACTGCACGCGGCAGAGGAAGCACAGAGACGGCAAGGCATATGTGAAACACAAAATCCAATGAGGCACTGCACAGTGCAGGCAGCCAAGGCAGAAGCAGGGCAGAGGCTGGCTGTGTTGTGTGGCATGCAGTAAGCTCTGACCAGCACATGCCCCGCTGATCTGCTCTCTCTCTCTCTCTCTCTCTCTCTCTCTCTCTCTCTCTCTCTCTCTCTGCTGTGAGAAATGTTTGGAGCTACCGTTCTTTTTTTCTGAATCACTGATTGTTCACTCTTTTGAACGATTCAACTCTATGAATCAGTTCAGGAGCGGGTCCCCCATCTCTAATTTGAATGTAGATGCCTGTACCAGTTTCTTTGGTGTTTCTGTGTAGATTAAGAAATAGCATGCATGCTTGAAGGAACAGGCAGTGCAACAACTGTAGACATTGTGAAATACATGAAATGTATTTGCGATTATGAATATGGTCAACCATCAGCTGTATAATGGAACGACAGTGAAAATCTGTGCTGGACAGGGACTGGAACTCGGATTTCCCGCTTACTGTGAGCAGTTGCCTTACCATTAGGCTATCCGAGCACAACTTACATCCAGACCCAGTCTTCTGTATGTCGTCAACCAATGTGCCTAGAACCAGTACTCATACATCCATTTGTATATTCCCGTACAGGCAAGATATTTTACTTGAATGTTGCTCGCCCAGTGTCGATAGAAAGGTCAGTGAGTATCGGAGAACTGCTTGCGACAGCAGTAGTTTATAAAATCCCTTGCACGTACAGTCGTGTACATACGAACTTCGAAAAGAAGCATTAACAACCACCATAAGCAACACAAGAGCAGTTGTCACCTGGGCATGATTGATAAATCAGCAGCAGCAGCAGATCATGCCCTGGGGCCAGGAAACCATAAAATTCATTTCTCTGACACTGGATTTAGTAAGATCTACAATTACTTCACTAGGATGTACCATGTGGCGTAGAAATTCAAATGCACAAAACAGCATTAACAGAAAAGAAGAAAGATCGAAATTAGACAGGTCGTGTGCCTTAGTGCTAAATAAAACAGACAGTGCCAACTCTTCCCTACCACAACTTCTGTAACTTATGTTGGAAGAACTCCACACTCTCAAGCAGCTGTCGGATGGTGTCACAGAGTGACTGTTGTGTGGATACATATAAACAGCTCTGCTTGCTGAGCTTGTTTGAGACGGTAACTGCTTTGAGTCATTAAAGCCTTTGATGGTATCTCCAGCACTAGAATATGAAACATTATGCAGAGAATTATGCTTTGGACCACAGTATTACGCCCATAAAACAAATAGCAGAAAAAAGAAAATATGTATTTATGGAGTACAATTGTAGCAAATTGACCTGTCCCCACCTCACTACATCTTGTGTGATATTTGTCCATCTTTTGCTTAACATATTCTGAGGCATCTTGAATAGAATGGCCTCCTTATAGCAATCAATGTGGGTTCCACATGTCAGTCATGCGAGAACCAACATACATTTTTTTCATATGATATCCTTAAAGCAGTGTATCAAGACAGTAAGGATTTCTGAAAAGTATTTGACTCAATATCTCACCACAGCTTATTAATAAAAGTAAATTTATGGGTGTATCAAACAAAATTTGTGTTGCAGATTTCATTGTAGGAGGATACAGCATGATTTTGTGGATGGGTATACTATCTGTAAAAAAACTCCACAAATATTCAAGCTGATCTTGATGAGATTTCAAAGTGGTGGAAAATTGCCACTTGTTTTAAATGTAACGATAGGGAAATGTATGCTTTTCACAAAAGATATGTTTTATGACTACAATATCAGTGCGTCACAACTGGAATCAGTCAGATGGATATAACAATTTGTAGAGGTATAAAATGGAACTATCACATAGACTGTCATAGGTAGGCAGACTTCAGTTCTTTAACAAGATTCAGGGTAAACATAGTCAATCTGTAAAGGAGACTACTTAGAAAACAATAGCATGTCCCACCTTAACATATTGTTAAATTGTGTATGGTCCGTATCCGGTAGGACTGACAAGAATATATACAAAAAAAGGGCAGCACACATGGTCACCAGTGTGTGACTTGGGGAAGAGTGCCACAATAATGTTGAGAAAGTCTGAATTGGCATTCACTTGAAGATAGTGCCAACTTACAAACCAGTAAGTACTGCAAGAACCACTATTAAATAAAGAATCCAGATATGTATTTCAAGCAAGCTACCTGTGACACCTGTGGTGATCACACGGACAGGTACACTATGCACAGCAGCATTTAAGCAGTCTCTTCCCACATGCCATATGTGATTGGAATGGAAAGAAATCCTAACATGCAGTGTAATAAGCACCATCCACTGTGTTGGTGTGCCACTATGTATGTGGATGCTTTTATGGTGCCACCTCCTTTGTTTATCCAACGTCTATTACCAGGAGTATGTAGTCACTATTTAAGGCACTGGATGATATTATCTTCATACTGTTGACACCATACCATATTATGTTGTGTGTGTGTGTCCCTCTCTTCTTAAACAAGGAATTGCCAATAAGCAGTCTATTTTGCTCACATAAATGTAATATCTCCTTTCCTTCCTTGTTTCTAATTTCCCGTCCGTAGTGTCCCAATATCTTGTCACACCTCAACCTACTTGTACCAACATGGACTCCATTCCTCTGTCCTGGTAAATTCCCAATCTAATAAAGATTAAAATCTTTTTTCGACACTTCCCTCACCTTCCCACTGCATTTCTGCTAGTTCGAGGACATGAAGTTACCTCTTTCTCAGTCATATCAACAATCGGCTTCACCTTTCATATCAGTGTCTTAATATTCAGGGTCTCAAACTATAATCAATTTTTGTCAGCTCTCTTTCAATTTCTTTCTCCATTCCAAGGCTTGTTCCAGTTTTGAAAGCAGACACTGTATCCACCATTGACTTAGTGGGCTGTCATAGTTACACCAGATCCCAGTACATGTGTTTCTTCAGGCCTCTTGATAGACCCCCACAGAAACAGTATCATTCATAGGATACACTCAGACCCCCAATGTACATTACTTGTGCAAACATAGACCTATTTTGTACTGTTGACTGTCTCCCACAAACTAAGATGATGAGTTGGACACACATTTAAGGGACTGTTGTATAGAATCAAATGCAGGTATATTGTTAAAGAAAGCAAGAAGGCTTCATGGATGAATTTTTTAATTAAATAATTGGGTTTCTGGAAAAGAAATTATAGGAAGACAGTTCATGAGTTGGCTGAGCTATTACATCTACATCTGTATCCATACTCTCACAACCACTGTGAAGTGCATGGCAGAGGATATGTTCCATGGTACTATTTATTAGTGTTTCATTCTATTCACATATGGAGTGCAGGAAGAATGATTTTTTGAATGCCTCTGTGTATGCCGGAATTATTCTAATTTCGTCCTCACAATTCCTATGTGAGTGGTAAGTAGAGAGTTGTAGTATATTCCCAGAGTCATCATTTAAAGCCAGTTCTGGGAACTTTGTTAGTAGTTTTTCTCGGAATAGTTTATGAATGACTTCGAGTCTGCCAGTTCAGTTTCTGAAGTATCATTGCAATACTGTACCACAGGCCAAACAAACCTGTAACCATTCGTACTGCCCTCTGTATATGTCCAATATCCCCTGTTAGTCCTGTTTGGTACTGGTCCCACACACTTGAGCAATATTCTAGAATGGGCTGCACAAGTGATTTGTGATTGAATCTCCTTTGTAGACTCATTGCACTTTCCCAGTATTATAAAAATAAACCAAAGTCTGCCGTGTGCTTTACCCTCAACTGAGCCTAAGTGATCATTCCATTTCATATCCCTACAAAGTGTTACACCCAGGTATTTCTGCGAATTGTCTGATTCCAACTATGACATCATGTGTGTGTGTGTGTGTGTGTGTGTGTGTGTGTGTGTGTGTGTGTCCTTTTGCCTTTCCCTCTCCTTCCCTCTTTCCTGACGAAACAACCGTTGGTTGCAAAAGCTTGAATTTTCTGTGTCTGTTTGTGTTTGTTTGTGTGTCTATCGACCTGCCAGCGCTTTCATTTGGTAAGTCACATCATCTTTGTTTTTGGATCTATTTTTCCCACATGGAATGTTTCCCGAGAAACTTCCACATGGGAAAAATATATTAAAAGCAAAGGTTCCAAGACTTGCCAAGCGGGAAAGTGCCGATAGAAAGGCACAATAAAATAACACACAAACACACACACACAAAATTTCGAGCTTTCGCAACCGGCGGCTGCTTCGTCAGGAAAGAGGGAAGGAAAAGGAAAGATGAAAGGATGTGGGTTTTAAGGGAGAGGGTAAGGAGTCATTCCAATCCCAGGAGCGGAAAGACTTACCTTAGGGGGAAAAAAGGATAGGTATATATATATATATACACTTACACATGGGAAAAATATATTAAAAACAAAGATTCCAAGACTTACCAAGCGGGAAAGCGCCAGCAGACAGGCACAATGAACAAAACACACACACAGAATTACTAGCTTTCGCAACTGATGGTTGCTTCTTCAGGAAAGAGGGAAGGGGAGGGAAAGACGAAAGGATGTGGGTTTTAAGGGAGACTCTTTGCCTTTAAATATGTCTGCTTGTGTCTGTGTATGTGCAGATGGATGTGTGTGTGTGTGTGTGTGTGTGTGTGTGTGTGTGTGCGCGCGCGCGCGCTAGTGTACACCTGTCCTTTTTTCCCCCTAAGGGAAGTCTTTCCGCTCCCGGAACTGACTCCTTACCCTCTCCCTTAAAACCCACATCCTTTCGTCTTTCCCTCTCCTTCCCTCTTTCCTGAAGAAGCAACCATCAGTGGTGAAAGCTAGTAATTCTGTGTGTGTGTGTGTGTGTGTGTGTGTGTGTGTGTGTGTGTGTGTGTGTGTGTGTGTGTGTGTGTGTTTGTGTGTTTGTGTGTTTGTGTGTTCATTGTGCCTGTCCGCCGGCGCTTTCTAGCTTCTGGCCTTGATAATGATCTCAGTTTGAAAAAGGAGAGTGTCAGAGTTTCTTCACATTTGCCATATCCAGCTAAAGCCACTCATTGATGGTTAGATGCCATAGCACTACCAGATTTTGATAATCCAACATTTTCTATGGGACTAAGATCAAGTGATTTAGCAGACCAATCAAAATGTGACAGGATGGCTTAAGTCTGTCAGACCAGGAATGTGTGCCTTCCCTTGCGACTTGTCATTCTTGTAGGCATTTTTAGTGCTGGGTTGGAGGGTTTGAATGCCTCAGTGGCTCTGAAAGCTATGCACAGCTATCGACAGGGTCACCCAAGCTGGATGGGCCTGAGTGGAGGGGTCTGATGATGAAGAGCATCCCACAACTTAAGGAAGGGTGGGCTCTGTTTTTTCCAGGTACCCCCACCAGCAGTGGTTGGGTACTGGTATGGTGATGCCCCCCACCCCCAGTTGTATAAGGCTTCCTCAGGCATGTGGGGCTCTGTCTGTGTTCACATTAGTTTCCCTAGGGGTTTGTGGGATTGCTATGGAGCAACCTAAATTCAGATCTCCTCCTGACTGGACGAGTGTACAGTCAGATAGTACCTATGCACACCCAACAAAGATGCTCAGTTGGTCTGTCCTCCTGAGAAGTCGTCTCAGAATTATGGTAATAGCGCATTAGTTTGGCATAACAGGGCAAAGGGCTCTTTTCAGGTGGTCTACCTTCCTGTATTTGCACGGCATTGGAGGGTATTGCTGGGTTCTTAAAATGTATTAAATGACTTTGTAATGGAAAACTTCTTGTTGAAACTGCCACGTCCAACCAAGTATCTAAGCTTCAGGTATGCAAGGCTTCAGGTGATTATGCTGTGGTGGCTTATTTACATAAAACATTTAGTTTCTGTAAAGTTGTGGTTACCTGTTCCGATGTAATGGGGATGGCCTTGAGAAGTTGTGTGAAGAATGGAAAAATATAGGTATCAAGAAATTGCAGAACTATATGAGGAGAGTCAGTGGCATGGTGGAAATATCGGTAACATTTATTCTAACATTTAACACTCTGGAATTATCTGGTCATATTCTTAAAGGACAATTCCATCTTAAGGTTCTGGGCACAATCCTGTTGTTGGAATATGGTCTACTGAGTGTATCGTGGCCAGTTTGCCTTTTGAACCATCCATCTTCATGGTCTCCTGTCGACCCTCATCCAAATCAGCAGACAAATCCCCACCGGAAAATGGTCACTAGAATGTACATCTGTGGCCACTTCCCTGTGAACTGATTCTGCTTGGGGAACAAAAACAAAGGTAAATGACTGAAGATGACCCTGTACCTATGGGAAAAGTTGTCATCTGACCAGAGTTCAAAAGGCAGATACTCTCTGAATGGAAAAGATACTCGACAATTCAATCTCTGGAACAAATGCTAGCCAAGCCCCACCGCACACTGTGTGTACTGAAGCACCCATGAGGAGGGATGGGTGGGGATGCCCGAAAGAGTTCTGCCAGTGTATCTGCATACACAAATCATGAAGTGAAAGATAAAACATACTGTGATTTTAACAGGTGTGAGAACTGCCACTGCAGCTGCTTGTATGCTATGATAAGAGGGATGAGAAGAGTTCCATCTGACAATGACAAAGACAGCCATGCCACTCTCAGCCCTGCGTCCAGTAACATATCCTCCCTGTAGTGGTGGTAGCCCCTTGGTGAGGTGTCTTGGTGACAGTGAAATAGCTTCCCAAATGTGATTGGTATAAATTTCAGTTCCACTGCAACATGGAAGTCCCTGTGGGAGCCAATGATTAGCAATGGTTGTCCTTGTTCTTCTTCCTTGGGTAAGGTGAAATACCAGAGACGTCGGGGACATTAGAGGCCCCTGGCTCTCCAGTTCCTCCATGTGGATATCAGTATCCTAGACAGTAAATTCACCATCGGAAAGGAAGAGGGCTTGCCGATCTGAAGGTTTAGCTGCCACTTTCTTCAGTTTGGAACGACTTTTTGTGTGGTGATTTTCTTTACTTATGGGAGGAATTGCTCGCATGGATAGAGAGCATGGCTTGTGCAGCAGTATGTGGCTGAGGTTTCTTGTCCATTGCGATGGCTTCTTAAAGATTTCAGCTTCAAATGTAGCTCACCCCCCCCTCCTCTCCCTCCCACGCACACACAAGTACATGTACTCATACTTGAATTTATGGTCTGGTTTTTTGTGGAGGCATCACACTTTGCAGCTGGCTTCTTAAGGGCTGAAGCTAAAGAACTAGCAAAAACTGGAGGTTGCATAGCTTCAAAGCCTTTTCTAACTTCACCATAGAGTATGCATCTCATAACTTTAAACTCTTGATTTTTCCTTTCATCAGTATAAACCCCAAACATCCTGCTCCATACTGGGTGATCCCCAGAGCAATTTATACATTCTGAAGGAAGTGTACAAGAATCACATGATTCATTAGGTGGACCTCCACCATTTTCATGCCTTTGTGGTATGACCAAATCTTTGACGTTTGAAGCATCACATTGAGTTTGGAACAAGTGGTGGACCATATCTCCAGTGATATTCAATGAGCTCCTGCAAATTCCCTTCCTCACTCTAGTAACCACCTCAGATGATGATCTGTGACTTAATGGAATGACGAGTGTCACTAGGCATGCTGAGCCAGGTGCATAGTTTGAGGAAATTCAAACATTGTCCAGTTACCAAAAACCTTTGTGCCTTCAGAACTGTGAGAGCACAAGCGAGGCATGCAAGAATCATACTGACCCTAACAGTTATCGGAGTGTAACCCTTACCTGTCGTATAGGTAAAACTCTCAAACACGTGGTCAGCTGCCACCTTGTGTGGCTCTGTGAATCCAGAGGCCACCTGTGCCACTCCCAGTGAGGTTTCAGGCACTAGTGTTCTGCACTTGAGAACTTAATTCTGCTGGAGACAGCAATACAGGAATTCTTTGTATACCAAAACCACCTGGTTGGTGTGTGTTTTGATCTCTATAAATCATATGCCAGCACTTGAAAGTACCACATCCATTACCAACTTCAGGAATGCGGACTAGGTGGACATCTGCCACTACTTATCCAATCTTTTTTTAAAGATCAGTGCTTTTGATATCCCGTCGGCGATGCCATGTCTGATACGTTCAGGAGAAGAGGGTCACCCAAGGCAGTGTACTCAGTGTCACATTGTTTGTAATCACTGTCAGTGGCATCTCCTCCACCTTCAGCAGCCCTGTTAAATGCTCTTTTGTTTGCGGACGACTTTGCAGTCAACTACAGCTGACCATCACCATCAGGAGATTGGAAGCTTGGGCCAATAAAACTGGATTTAGGTTCTCACCAGAGGAGACTACAATGTCAATTTTAACCATGCTCATTGAAGTTTTAACCTGAAAGACCAGCAGAAAAGGGGCTTCAAATTGTTGAATATCTTAAAATGCTTCAGCGGAAAGGTGTGGAGAGGTGACAGGTCCTACCTCCAGCAGTTTTATGGGGTGTCTGTGAGATCATGATCAGATTACAGCAGTGTGGTTTATACACTCCTGGAAATTGAAATAAGAACACCGTGAATTCATTGTCCCACGAAGGGGAAACTTTATTGACACATTCCTGGGGTCAGATACATCACATGATCACACTGACAGAACCACAGGCACATAGACACAGGCAACAGAGCATGCACAATGTCGGCACTAGTACAGTGTACATCCACCTTTCGCAGCAATACAGGCTGATATTCTCCCATGGAGACGATCGTAGAGATGCTGGATGTAGTCCTGTGGAACGGCTTGCCATGCCATTTCCACCTGGCGCCTCAGTTGGACCAGCGTTCGTGCTGGACGTGCAGACCGCGTGAGACGACGCTTCATCCAGTCCCAAACATGCTCAATGGGGGACAGATCCGGAGATCTTGCTGGCCAGGGTAGTTGACTTACACCTTCTAGAGCACGTTGGGTGGCACGGGATACATGCGGATGTGCATTGTCCTGTTGGAACAGCAAGTTCCCTTGCCGGTCTAGGAATGGTAGAACGATGGGTTCGATGACGGTTTGGATGTACCGTGCACTATTCAGTGTCCCCTCGACGATCACCAGAGGTGTACGGCCAGTGTAGGAGATCGCTCCCCACACCATGATGCCGGGTGTTGGCACTGTGTGCCTCGGTCGTATGCAGTCCTGATTGTGGCACTCACCTGCACGGCGCCAAACACGCATACGACCATCATTGGCACCAAGGCAGAAGCGACTCCCATCGCTGAAGACGATACGTCTCCATTCGTCCCTCCATTCACGCCTGTCGCGACACCACTGGAGGCGGGCTGCACGATGTTGGGGCGTGAGCGGAAGACGGCCTAACGGTGTGCGGGACCGTAGCCCAGCTTCATGGAGACGGTTGCGAATGGTCCTCGCCGATACCCCAGGGGCAACAGTGTCCCTAATTTGCTGGGAAGTGGCGGTGCGGTCCCCTACGGCACTGCGTAGGATCCTACGATCTTGGCGTGCATCCGTGCGTCGCTGCCGTCCGGTCCCAGGTCGACGGGCACGTGCACCTTCCGCCGACCACTGGCGACAACATCGATGTACTGTGGAGACCTCGCGCCCCACGTGTTGAGCAATTCGGCGGTACGTCCACCCGGCCTCCCGCATGCCCACTATACGCCCTCGCTCCAAGTCCGTCAACTGCACATACGGTTCACGTCCACGCTGTCGCGGCATGCTACCAGTGTTGAAGACTGCAATGGAGCTCTGTATGCCACGGCAAACTGGCTGACACTGACGGCGGCGGTGCACAAATGCTGCGCAGTTAGCGCCATTCGACGGCCAACTCCGCAGTTCCTGGTGTGTCCGCTGTGCCGTGCGTGTGATCATTGCTTGTACAGCCCTCTCCCAGTGTCCGGAGCAAGTATGGTGGGTCTGACACACCGGTGTCAATGTGTTCTTTTTTCCATTTCCAGGAGTGTATATGAGGCCATATTTCCTATGTCAAGATATTACACTGTCTACCATGAGGGTATTTGAATATTAACTGGATCTTGTTGGACCAGCCTAATTCAGAGCCTGTGTGCAGAGGCTGGTGAACCACCACTCTGGCTTTGGCAGCACCTCATTCTGGCTCAATCTCAGCATTGCCTCAGTCATTGGCATTTAGTACGGTGGTTTATCCCAACTTTGAGCATTTGTTCAGGAACTGACCACACGCGACCAAGCCATTCCAGATATGTGTTACTGACTGTCTCAATGATCTGGATAGACCAGACCTCTGATACACATCCAGGTGTGGAACAAACTGCTGCCTTGGCATCTTCAGAAGTCCAAAGTGATTTTAAGCTTGACACAGTGCAAGAATTCAGACTACATTTTTACAACTCTCTTTTTTCCCATTTTAAGTGCATACCATAGTTTCTTATGCAGATGGATCCCAGCAAGCGAATGCACTTGGTTATTCAGCCCTTTTTTATGGGTTTTCAGAGTGTTTTCGAGAAAAATTTACAATTTCTGGTGTGGAGTCGTAAGGAGTTAAAACAGCACTGGAGTGGATCCATAGGCATCACTACAAGGTTTGTCATCTGTTCTGATTCCCTCAGTGCTCTCAAAGTGGTCCACAAAACATATTCTGTAGACCAGTTGATTCAGCTCATCCATGACCGTTTACAGTGGCTCCAACACCGTGGCTAGGATGTGATCTTTTCCTGGCTGCCTGGACACATCGGGATACAGGGAAACAACATAGCCGACAGGTCAATCAAAGAAGCCTGTCGGGATGGTGTTTTATGTTGATGTGCCGTTCCCTTGCACACTATCATCTGACAGATGAGTTCTGTGTCAGTGAGAAACTGAGTGGTTGGAGATGAATTGACCACACAGGCATGATGGACTTCACGTCAACCACATTGATGAAAGGAAGTGCTGCTTGCCAGTCTGCATGTAGGATGTAGTCCTCAACATATGGGTTTCTTCCAACAGTCTGTGAAGTTTGTGGTGTGCCTCTTTCGCTGCAGCCTGTTTCAACTGTGTGTGTCTTGTATACTGACATCAGGGCAGCCAGAGGTCTGCCCAGCATCCTTGACAATACTGACACCAGTGTTAACGGGTTCTGAAATTTTGTGAACTGTCAGGCCTCATCTCTTAAAGTGCTGGGAGGGGAAGCATTTGTTAATCAGTTCTCATCCCTAAAGTGCCGGAGAGGGATCATGTACTTAAATATGTTATAAACTACTTTGCATGTGGGGGCAGCCTCTGTCCGCCCTTGCACAAGAATGACATGCTGACTTTTCCTCGGGCACTGACAACCACATTGTTGAGTCATGTACATCCAAACTCGTCATCAGGAAAGTGTGTCAAGCCCTGTGTTTACGACTGTCATCATCCTGGAAAATGGGAGTGCACAAAGCATAGACATTATGAAGATGTAGAAGAAAAAAACTTTTTTTTGCGCTGATGTGTTAAAATGTATTGTGGTTCACGTTCACAGTAGCCTAAATGAATGGGCCATAGTCATAGTATGGAAAACATCCCAGAATTACCTTCAGTGTGAATTTTACCCACCTGAAAACATCCAGAACCAACTTCAGCCTGACATTCAGACTCCGCACACTGCGGGTTAAACACATTGTGCTGTTGGTGTACTTGTAACATGAACTCTGCAAAAAAAAAAAAAAACGCGCATTTCAGCAAGCTGCTATATTTCATTTTGACACTACTCTTGCTATCAACCTTTGTTTATTCTCAAAATTGGCACTAATTTCATTATAGTTACTGCTATTTGCAAAACTGATTGTCTTTAATACTGTTTGAGTAATTGTTTCTTAATGATATTTTTCCCTTTTAAATTTTACCTTGACAGTTTTATAAGGATGACGAGGGTGGTTTGAAAAGTTCTCGGAATCACCATGAGAGGTCAGTGCTAGTGCAACAAGTTGTTCATGTGATATTCATGGGACTTGTTGCCTGTAATCATTTGCCACATCAGTGCTCTTGAAATAGAGCTGTGGTGGTGACGTGGCTCTGTTGTTCCTGTGTAGTGATTTGCGAAGATGGAAAAAATAGAGATTCAGGCAGTGATTAAGTACTTGTAAAGAAAGGTACGAAAGCAAAGGACATTTGTGTTGTTTTCCAGAATACACTGGAGGACTATCTATGCTCCTTCATATTCAGCTGTTGCCAAGTGGACAAATGAATTAAAATTTGGTCGGGAGAGCCTAGACGATGATCTGCACAGTGATCAGCCAAGATGTGTCACTACTTCAGAAATCATTGGCAAAGTGCACAAAAAGGTCATGGAGGATCGCCAATTGAAAGTGCGTGAAATTGCTCATGCCTTCCAGGTGCCATCTGAAGGGATACATTACATTTTAATTGAAGAATTAGAAATGAAAAAATTATCTGCAAGATGGGTGCTGCGACTCTTGACACGCGCCTGCACACATGTGCCATCACCGTGAAAAAATTACACGAACTAGGGTATGAATTGTTGCCACACCCACCCTATTCACCTGATATGGCTCCGTCAGACTTCATCTCTCCCAAAACTGAAAATTTTTCGTGGTGGACGAAGATTTACTTCAAACAAAGAATTGATAGCCGGAGTTGACAACATTTTGCAGGCCTAGAGGAAACTCATTTTCGAGATGAGATCAAGGCACTGGAACAGTGTTGGGCCAAGAGCATTAATCTACAAGGAGGCTACATTGAAAAATAAAAAAAAGTTTCAGCGGTGTAAGTACTTTTTCTCTCTTCCGTTCTCAGAACTTTTCAAACCACTCTCGTATTTGTTGACTTTAATGTTTTAGTATCTTTACCCAAAATTTGTCATTATCTTTCTCTGAGAGAGGGGAGGGGAGGGATCAGAATATGTACTGAAGGATAGTAAAAGAGAGTTGCTTGCATGTACTTATCAACTAGTGCTTACTAACTAGACAGGATAGTAGAAGAAGAAAAGTGTACCAGGAAATTAAAATGGCGACACCCAACTGGGAAGCACTCGCCATTTGGTGTATCCATCACAGAGAGATGGACCCTCTAGCTACTGGTAAGTTCCTGATTACCCCGACGCTATCATAGGCAACTCATATTGCACCAGTCTATGAATATATAACATTACTTTTGAAAACAGGTATTGTTCCATTGCAGGACACAATAAAAACCTTCAAACATTTCACTTCCCACAAATACATTTGTCTTGAATATGAGCTAAATGTTAAAGATACCGTTTCACATAATTACCTCTATCTTCACCCACAACAGATGTATCTTACACACTTTTATCTTCAGACAGGTAATTTCCAATAATTTATACATAACGGCAGTTGGTAACTTTAATCCAGGTTTCTTTGCCTTTCTCAGAAATAAATCTTCCACTAAAATATTATTTGCTTTACTATTAAGAAATAGTGTTGAAGGCAACTTATTTACATCATTATCCCTTATCAACGCATTACAATCTTTGTGAACCTGACTATCAGCGCTATTGTTCAGTTTATCAGGCTTCTCATTAGTTAACTGCACTCAGTTTACTTCAACATTGTATAATGTATCCCCATCATTAGTTACTACTTCACTGTCTTAAACTACTTGGCTGAAGCAACTTTTACATTAAAGAACATCACTCAGTTCAGTATGTTCTTCCTGACATTGCATGACTATGTTCTCCAATCTTTATTCACAATCTTTTACACTTACTTCACTCTGGCTGTGTTCAGTCCTTACGCCATATGTGCTGTGGTTGATTACTGCCGATGAAATCGGGTGGCATCTGCTACTGCCATTTCAACCTGGCAACCCATGCTGCCATAATGTTTAGCCCCGAATGTTCCGACTGGATTGGTTAATGTCTGAAGAAATTGATAGTGCTATCATGCTGTTGCATTGGTCTCCAGCTCTTGCAATGCACTGCCAGTCCGGTACCCAAGATGCCACTGCGCTGCTCTTTCCTGCTCTACTTCTCTCCTGCTGCCTGCCTTCAGTTATCCACAATACAACCTCACCACATAGGCAAACTATTATGATTTGCTCTGTATAAACTGTACACTTCAAAATGTCAGTATGTCTTCTCACACACACGTTTGCCACTTGTTCATTCCTAAGCTTGCATGCTGTGCCAAATAGGAAGGTGTCCACATCAAATGTCATGTGAACTAGTCCTACCTGTTATGGAATTAGCCTTGGTAGCTACTCATTTTCACTGGATCACCATCTAAAATGGCTGATGTAGTAACTATCCATAAAGTCAATAGCCAAAAGCTGCTTCTTAGTTCAAAATTGGAAGTTTAGACATTGGTAATTACATTTCTAAGGACCTCCAGTCTCCTTCATTAAGACCTCTCGCCGCTATTGCTTCAACGACGTAGTCTTTCCGGCATCTCGCAGGTCTACAGCACTTTCTTCTTTGATGTGGAATCCATTGCCATACACGTTTTGGCCATCTTGTCAGGTGTACGCTGTAAGTGACTATACCAGACTAGGCACTTCCTCTCTCTGTAGTCTAGGATTGTGCTTTTGGCATTCTTAACCTCTCTGATCCTATCAATTCTAATATGATGAAGCCTGGACCATCCACAACTCTGTCTCCAGAAATCCAGCACGACGGGCGATCTTTCTGCCTCTGAGTTAGTTCCCACAACTCTGCGCCCTTTGTTGTGATATTTTCAACAATTTTGTGGTAGATGGTATGTTTTGTTTGTATGGGATGTTATGTTTTTGTTTCAGATAATACCATTTAGTTGTTTTATGGCTCATTTGCCCTGGCCACTTTTATTTTTTATATCATCTGTACTTTCACCATTAGACGACAGTGTGACTGCCAGGTAATTAAAATTATGACATCCTTTGACAGTATCAGCACCGAGTTGTAAGTCGTTAACAGCATTTTCTCCCACTTTCAGATATTCTGTTTTAGATACATTTATGACAAGACCCCGTTTTTCATATTCTTCTTTTAATTTGTGGAACATGTAATTTGCATCTTCCTCATCTCCAGCTATCAACACTTGGTTGTCAGCAAAAAGTAAAGTGAATAAGAGCTCATCGTCTATGGTGATACCCATTCCTCCACATTTCCTTTTCCAGAACTTTAGTGCCTCCTATAGGTAGATCTTAGAGTGTAGGGGCGAATGTGCATCCCTGGTGTATTCCCTTTGTCACCTCACTCTTGAGGTAGTTGTTCTCACTTTTACTATTGCCATGCAACCTTGTTAGAGAAGTCTGACAGCTTTCGCATAGTTCAGTGACACGCCATTATCAATTAGACTTGTCCATAGCTTGTTCTGTGAAACTGTGTTATGGAGGTCTACAAAGACAAGGTGGGTCGTAAGGCCCCTTGCTGTCCTTTTCTCCACTAGGTTTTTGAGGGTAAGTACTCCATCAGTACAGAAGCAACCAGCTCTGAGTCCATTTTGTTCTTCGGGTTCAGTTACTTCTTTTATCCTCTTTTTTGTAGGATATGGCCATAGACTCTCGCCAGGAATGGCATCACACTAACACCACGATAGTTTGCACAATTTCTCCTGTTGCCGTTCTCAGATATTGATGTAGTTGCCTTTTTCCACTCCTTTGGGGCTTTGCCCCCTCTAAGTCATTTGTCAAAAATCACTGCCAATATCTCAGAGTTTTGCGGTGCTGCTTTTACCAGTTCTATATAAATTAATCCTGGACCTGGTGACTTTCTGTTTTTCATGGCATTAATTGCATTTTGGACTTTCTTCGAAGTTATCAGGGGTATATTATCATTACTGATTTCAATGTCTGGTCGTTTCTCAGTGAATGCCACTATGTTCTCAGTTAGTAATCCTTGGTAGTGCTGTACCCATTGCTGCATGCTAATGAGGTTTATATCTGCTTTATCTTTAAATGTGTTCTTATTATTTTTAATACCCTCCACGCTTTATTTGCTCATGTATTCCCCATCTTTTTTCTAACTCTTCGCCGGTTTTCTGCCAGGCTTTGCTGCTCTTCACCCCCCCCCCCCCTCCGCCCCCTTAATTACTTAATTATTGTTTTCTGTGCATCTTTTCTCCACATTCTGTATTCCTGTCAATCATTGTCTGATTCTGAGTTCAATATAGCTCTTACTTCATCAAAAAGTAAAACTTCACACAGTACAGAAGCAGTGAACAAAAGGTTCTTCACGCACAATTAAGAACCAAAAGTCACAGAACTGTTATTAGGCACTAACATTGTTCAAATAATCCAAGACCTCTTTTGATTGTCTGATGCTTATTATCTAAATGATTAATGGAAAATCTCATAAAGATGTGAAACAAATACTAACAAAGAGATAGAGGGGCTGGCCAGTACTTACCTCAGCTCAGTACAGCCGATAGATACACAAAACAGAACAGAATATTTACGTTCCTAGCTTTCGGAACTTTGTTTCTTCGTCAGGGAGGAGGGAGGGGAAAGAAAGGGAAGAAGGGAAAGTGGATTCAGTTACTCACAACCCAGGTTATGAAGCAACAGGAAAAGGAAAACAGGGAGGGTATCAAGGATGGAGGAATGATTGTCAGAGGGAAGCAAAAGATATTCTACTGTAAGTAATGTGCCACCTTCAAACCAAAGAGGATGCATATATAAGTAAAGAAGTATATAGTATAAAGATAAACACAACTATGTAGGATGAAAAGATGTGTGAATGGCTAAAGAGGAAAGGGAAAGAGGAGAAAACTGAAGAGTAAATGGGAGTGAGGTGATTTAACGTAGGTTCAGTCCAGGGGGATGGCGGGATGAAAGGATGTGTTGGAGTGCAAGTTCCCATCTCTGCAGTTCCAAGGGACTGGTGTTGGGTGGTGGAAGCCAAATGGCACATACTGTATAGCATGTTCCTAGATCCCTAGAATTATGCTGGAGGGCATGCTCTGCTACTTTTGGCTAAACACTATATGCTGTAACACTGATGGAGAGCTGCATGCTAGTGACTAGATACATAGCTGTAGCAATAGTAAAATTCAGAACAGCTTATGCATTCTTAAAGTATAGCTATTAGATAATGAGAAAGAGCTCATTTTCCTATTATTCCTTTCATTATTATTTTTAGTAATAATTTTTGTTTGCACAAGTTGTAATATTGATAGAAAAAATTTATTTTTCACAGAAAGAGTATGTCGTCAAAGAGTGAAGACAAAGAACTTATTAATATCAGCAGTGATGAAGATGAAAATAAAGTGGTAAAGAAAGAAAAAGTTCAAGCTAAAATTAAACAGCATGCTCCAATTACTGGCATAACTTTATCAGCAGTTCCAAAACCCCTTCTGTCTGATTCTCAGCTGGTAAGTTTTGCTATGTGCAGTTATTGTCTGTTTCATTTTTATTTAAATCTTACTATTATATATGAAGGTCTCCATTTTACTTACAGCAAACTGTGTCAAACATTTTTAAGTCAACAGAAATTTCAGTTTCACGAAGTGCACAACCTTTGAAGAAAAATCAAACATCAGCTGAATCAAAAAATGTCCGTATTCAAAAGAATCAGTCACTTTCTACCAATCCACAAAATTCACACAGTATAGATAATACAAGGAAACGTAAGAATGAAGAGGAATTAAAAGCGGGGACACCACAGAGGAGAAAACGAGAATTCACCGTTCATGATTCCCAATACAACTTTTCGAGTTTAGGAGGTATCGGTAAGGTTCTGGAGGTAGGTGTTTGAATTAATTATTTAAAATTTTTATCAATTACATGTTTATAGTTTCAATGTTTCTGTCTTGGATAACTTAGACTAATGGAAAGAAATGGCTTAGAGGAAGTAACTTTTAGCTGCTAATATTGTGGTCAATATAACCAATCATTAGGCCATATTTTCAGGAGCATATCAATTGTAATTGAAATATGTCAACAAATCGTAAGTGGCCAGGCCAGTTTTATTTCATTCAGTTGCAACGAAAATTGTCACAAGTTCGCAGTTAGCATCTCTACAGCTCAAATTAAATAATTCTGTAATTGGCAGGAGGTAATGTTGCCCATGCATATCTGCAAAACACACAAGAAAAAACTAGGATTGGCTAGTGGCTTGCCCCTACTATTGGACTGGACATGTCATTTGCAAACTTAACTTTAATAGGAATATAACCACAAATTTTATAACAGTGAATTTGTTCAAACTTTCAGGCAAGAAGCCAGAAACATAGGGCCTTTTGCTCACCCCACCATTGCACTCACAAGAAGGCATAGCTAGGCTACTGGCCAGCCAGCCTTATAGCACGTATTCTGCTCATGTGCGGGTCACTTTTTCAAGTACATATTCAGCTGTCACTTTGACAAATTCCATATACAAGGGTTTGACACAGAGTTCCTAAAACATTTCAGATGTGACTAAATAAAATGAAATTATCTTGATTGTGTTACAGTTTTAATTTTCCAAATATTTTTCAGGAGGTGTGCAAGTTGCTGGTCCATATTCAACATCCTGAAATATACAAACGGATTGGAGTGACACCACCTCGAGGATTTCTTCTTCATGGGCCCCCAGGATGCGGAAAAACCTTGCTGGCTCAAGCTATTGCTGGTGTAAGTGTTCTAATCTTTATTTTTACTGATAATATTGATATGGTTTTTCACTGAACTATTTAATGTAAGAAACATGTCCTTCCTTATTTATTCCATATGAAAATAAAAAGTTTAATATTAAACTTATGAACAGCAAAAGAGAAGTATACATTTAGCTGTCACTGAATTGGAATAAATTAGAACATGGCTAATAGGCATTCAGATGTGCAAACATTTTTTAATTGCTGGCTTTTTAAATATAGAGGAAAATTTGAAGGAGTTACTTATGCTTAAGGGCGTATAAGCTATTATTTTGCTATTGCATTTTAGGTGTTATGCCCCTGTCAATAACAAATATTCAGTCTCATGCCACAGTTCCAATATGAGTAATTGTTCCCTTGTAGGGATCAGTTTGAAGCAATGCAGGGGGAAAACTGTGATCATGGACAACATTAAATGTGGTGTTCCGTGCAGCTTGAAGTAAAGAGTTGTATTTCTCAGACACCTCTGTCATCATGTCCATCTTTCGTATCCTTATTGTAGGTGGATTGCTCTCTATCTGGGGCCTGAGTGACCTTCCCCTCTTCCCGAACCTACCCCTTTCTTCATGAAGAAGGAACCAACAGTACTGAAAACATTTCAAGGAGTCAGTTGGCAGTATTGTATTTAGAAAATCAACCCCTAAAGGTGAATACAGGTCAGCCAATCTGATTACTTCTAATAAGCTATTTTCCTATCTTAAAAATGTGGTTTGGGTTGTTGTTGTTATGATTGCTTATAAAATTTAAATAGCATTTATGGTCAATATTCTCACAAAATATTGTTATTTTTATATAATTAAAGCTTAAAAATCATTAAATATAAAGATTTGGTTGCATAATCGAGAATACTCTGTCACTGGGTGATGCTCTCATGACATCACAGACTACGAAGAAAGACAAAGCTATACATGCGCTACAGGAGTATAAGCCGAAGTTACAAGGCCTTTACGTACTTTTTCTGCAAACATTTTAGCTATTTAGTGATAGAAAACGCACTTACAACCTAAGTAACAATTGAAAGGAATTTTGTGAATGCTGATAGTGCAAAACTAGCAAAAGCTGAAGCATTAATGCACCACCCATTTAGAGTGGCAATGTGTGCAACAATGGACATTCTTCTCCCTGCAACATTGTTAAACTCAATCAAAACTAAGGAATTGTAGAACATTTGTAAACGGGGACCGTACATTATAACTAGATTGTTTACTATCAGCCATGAACTACAAAGAAAAACAAAGTGAAATTATTCTGGACAAACTTTAGTGCTGATTTGCTATGTAGAAGACACCAGAGAGACTGTGGTCAGTAGGTGCTCGGTGGTGCAATGGATAGTGCAGCTGACAAGAAGTTATGAGGTCATATGTTAGTCGTGGTAGGGCCATATATTTTTGACAGTTGTATGCAAAATACAAGAATAGCAGTAGCAATAACGGAGTCTAGTAGTTCTTTCGATATTGGGATATTTTATATACAGCATCAAATTAATCTTGGCCTGAGTAATGGACAACAGAGGATAAATACATTATTTTACTTTATGAACAAACAATTCTCTTTATTGGAGAGCATTGCTAGTGGTGACAATATCACCATAATCCCATAGTACAATAAGGTGTAGGACGATAAGGTTTTATTTACAGAGAGATATAAAGCATCTACAGCATGCGGATAACATAAATGTAAGGGCTGTTATGTTTCTGAGTGTGAACTAACATCAATGTCCAAAGCAGATTTACTTCATCTTTATGTAAAATGATGAAACTTTGTTTCTAATAAGGTTAAAACTGTGTGGTCACATTAACCAGAAAATATCTTTTGGAAAGCGATGTGTATGTGAAAAGTGATTGCAAATGTAAGCGCATGTAAACACCAAGGATTAATATTCTGTTTCTGATTGATGTGATGAAGTTTCGTAACCGTGATTTGGTTTCCATTTGAGAGGACTGTCAAGTCGTTTTACAAGTAAGTTAGAATATTCATTCAGACTGGATTCAAACCAGCAATCTGTAATCATCATCTTATAAAATTCAATGATCTACCACTGTAACAGGTAAGCTACCAGACAGTTTAGGTAGATTCGGCTAAAACAATGTTTTCACTAAGTGTTTAATTTTGTTTAGTGACATTATCCTTCCTTGTAACAGTGGGAAAACATGTTTTGGAGGTAAATTAACGTCCACTTCACAATGCAACACATTTTTATTAAGTTCACGAGCTTGTGTATTGACATGATGGCAATTTTTGGGCACATTATACACATCTTCTCATTCTCTGGAACACTCAAAAACAACTTTTCAGAAGTTTTTATAGATACATTTGTACAGTATGGTACTGGATACCATTTGTAATCCAATTTCTGAAACATTAATTCCTAAACAAGAAATCACTGTGATTAAGCTTTATGACAGCAGGAACAGCACGCTAGCCAGTGATGTCACAGGCATCACATGACTCGCATCGATCATTTTAGCGGGTTTTCAAATTATTTGAATTTCATTTCAATGTTATAAAAGAATACCGAAATTAAAGAGGAAAAAAAAGTATGTCAGGAGCATCAAATGACATAATTAACCATTTAAGACAATTTCCAGAAAACAGTCAAATACCCTATTTTGTCCTGATAGAACTAAAATGTTATTCTGTATGGTGTGACAGTGTGAAACATTCATGGTATTTCCAAAACAACAAGGAGTGTTTGGCCAGAAGTGAACGGATATGTTAATGTGAGAACTGTCACATTTCATTTTTTAATTGTCTGTCAGAATAATAATTATATGCAATAGGAAAAATGGGAAAAATAAAGTGTTCTGCAGTGAATACTTCCGGTTTAGGAGTATTTGTGCCGTAGAAACAAAAATAAAAAAAACTTGTTATATCTGTCCAGCTTCACTCGTCCGTCCACATCAAACTCACCAACAAGCAACAGTACCTCCATTATGACAGCTGCCACCCATTCCACATCAAACGGTCCCTTCCCTACAGCCTAGGTCTTCGTGGCAAACGAATCTGCTCCAGTCAGGAATCCCTGAACCATTACACCAACCACCTGAAAACAGCTTTTGCATCCCGCAACTACCCTCCCGACCTGGTACAGAAGCAAATAACCAGAGCCACTTCCTCATCCCCTCAAACCCAGAACCTCCCACAGAAGAACCACAAAAGTGCCCCACTTGTGACAGGATACTTTCCGGGACTGGATCAGACTCTGAATGTGGCTCTCCAGCAGGGATACGACTTCCTCAAATCCTGCCCTGAAATGATATCCATCCTTCACGAAATCCTCCCCACTCCACCAAGAGTGTCTTTCCGCCGTCCACCTAACCTTCATAACCTCTTAGTTCATCCCTATGAAATCCTGAAACCACCTTCCCTACCCTCTGGCTCCTACCCTAGTAACAGCCCCCGGTGTAAAACCTGTCCCATGCACCCTCCCACCACCACCTACTCCAGTCCTGTAACCCGGAAGGTTTACATGATCAAAGGAAGAGCCACGTGTGAAAGCACCCACGTGATTTACCAACTGATCTGCCTACACTGTGAAGCTTTCTATGTGGGAATGACCAGCAACAAACTGTCCATTCACATGAGTGGACACAGGCAGACAGTGTTTGTTGGTAATGAGGATCACCCTGTGGCTAAACATGCCTTGGTGCACGGCCAGCACATCTTGGCACAGTGTTACACCGTCCGGGTTATCTGGATACTTCCCACTAACACCAACCTGTCAGAACTCCGAAGATGGGAACTTGCCCTTCAGTATATCCTCTCTTCTCGTTATCCGCCAGGCCTCAACCTCCGCTAATTTTAAGTTGCCACCGCTCATACCTCACCTGTCTTTCAACAACATCTTTGCCTGTGTACTTCCGCCTCAACTGACATCTCTGCCCAAACTCTTTGCCTTTACAAATGTCTGCTTATGTGTCTCTCTCTCTCTCTCTCTCTCTCTCTCTCTCTCTCTCTCTCTCTCTCTCTCTGTGTGTGTGTGTGTGTGTGTGTGTGTGTGTGTGTGTGTGTGTGTGTGTGTGTGTGTGTGTGTGTGTGTGTGTGTGTGTGTGTGTACCTGTCCTTTTTTTCCCCTTAAGCTAAGTCTTTCTGCTCCCGGGATTGGAATGACTCCTTACCGTCTCCCTTAAAACCCACTTCCTTTCGTCTTCCCCTCTCCTTCCCTCTTTCCTGAAGAAGCAACCGTTGGTTGCGAAAGCTTGAATTTTGTGTGTTTGTTTGTGTATCTATCGACCTACCAGCGCTTTTGTTTGGTAAGTCACATCAACTTTGTTTTTTAAATATATTTTTCCCACGTAGAATGTTTCCCTCTATTATATTCATCACAAAAAACTTGTTAGACATACAAGCAATTGTAAAGTGGATTAAAGTATCAAATCTTGTGAAAAATAAAGTTTTAGTGCTGAGTCAAGTAATTTGTGATGCATACATAATCTTTAAGCGCTTTTAAAGTGTAAAAATGAAGGGGAAAAAAAACAGTTCAACTTCAAATAGGTGTCGGGTTTTGGCCAGGGTCTAAATATTTCTTCTTGGCTGTTTGAAGCCCTAGTGAGGTAGCAGTGGTGACAAACCAAAGATTTGAAAATGGATTCCAGTACAAAAATTTCCAAGTTTCCCAAAAGATCTATTAAGTAAGCCACTTGTGTTCCATAAATTTCCATATAAATGGAAAATCTGGTTTCATGTTTGAAGACAGCTGTTCATTTATTATAATAGTTTATAACAAACTCTATCTGCAGTAATTCTGGCAGAATTGAATAGCCAAGTATGTGCTGTTGCCAATTCAATTTTGTATAAAAAGTGATCATGCTCAGTGAGAAATAAGTTAAAGGAGTAACTATTGCCAGTCACTGTCAAAATAATTCGTGTATAATATTTGGCCTTCGAAGATCTAGTGGTTCTCTCCAACCATAAAAAAGATCCGATTCTCTCCCGATAAAAACTCCAAGAAACTGCAGCCAAAACTTGACTGCAGATATCCTACATAAAATGTTAGCACTTGGTATGAACTTCTTAGAGCCTGTGTAGCCAACATACAACAACTCAGCTTATCAAAATACCTCAGATACTTAAAAGCACATACACTATGTGATCAAAAGTATCCGGACACCCTCAAAAACATATGTTTTCATGTTAGGTGCATTGTGGAACCAGGTACTCCATATCAGCAACCTCACTAGTCATTAGACATTATGAGAGCAGAATGGGGCGCTCTGCGGAACTCAGACTTCAAACGAGATCAGGTGATTGGGTGTCAAGTGTGTCATATGTCTGTACGCGAGATTTCCACACTCCTAAACATCCCTGGGTCCACTGTTTCTGATGTGATAGTGAAGTGGAATCGTGAAGGGACATTTACAGCACAAAAGCACACACACTGACCTCGTCTGTTGACTTACAGAGAGCGCCGACAGTTGAAGGAGGTCATAATGTGTTATAGGTAGACATCTATCCTAACCATCACACAGGAATTCTAAACTGCATCAGGATACACTGCAAGTACTATGACTACTAGGCAAGAATTAAGGAAACTTGGATTTCGTGGTCGAGCGGCTGCTCATAAGCCACACGACACCAAATGACACTTCACTTAGTGTAAGGAGCATAAACATTGGACGATTGAACAGTTAAAAAACATTGTGTGGAGCTAAGAATCACGGTACACTATGTGGCGATCCAATGGCAGACTGTGGTATGGCAAATGCCCAGTGAACATCTGCCAGTGTGTGATGTACCAACGGAAAAATTCTGAGGCAGTGGTGTTATGGATTTGGTAGTGTTTTTCATGGAGGGGGCTGGCACCCCTTGTTGTTTTGCATGGCACTATCACAGCATAGGTCTACATTGATTTTTTTAAGCACCTTCTTGCTTCCAACTGTTGAAGAGCAATTCAGGGATGGCGATTGCATCTTTCAAAATCATAGAGCTCCTGTTCATAATGCACGGCCTGTGGTGGAGTGGTTACATGACAATAACAGCCCTATAATGGACTGGCCTGCACAGAGTCCTGACCTGAATCCTAGAGAAAACCTTCGGGATGTTTTGGAACAGCGACTTTGTGCCAGGCCTCACCGACAGATATCGGTATGTCTGCTCAGTGCAGCACTCCATGAAGGATGGGCTGCCATTCCCCAAGAAATCTTCCAGCACCTGGTTGATCATATGCCTGCGAGAGTGGAAGCTGTCATCAAGGCTAAGGGTCGGCCTACATGATGTTGAATTCCAGCATTACAGGTGAAGGGTGCCACGAACTTGTAAGTCATTGTCAGCCAGGTGTCTGGATACTTTTGATCACATAGTGTAGCTAGAGGGATTCATAAACCTTCATAAGATTAAATTGTGAAGCAGAGATAGAATCTCTAAATTACAAAAAGCCTACAGAATCTCTTGGAACAGAGTGATTATCTCTAAAACACTAAAATACAGTAATAAAACTATAAGCATCACAAAGATAGAAAACGTAACTAATTGGTTGCAAATCACCATTTCATTACATCAAAAAGCAAAAAAGAAAAATTCTGAGAACATTTTTTGCCCCTGTCTATGTAAGTGGAATTTGTGTGAAAAGTAAATCTCAGGAATTACAGCACCATGCTGAGCAAGTCTGCACTTTCAGGAAGAGAAAAGTGAAATTAGTGGTTATTTTTCACAATGAGGGATGGCAGGCTGGTTGTCTAATTCATTAGCTAAATAAAGTTCAGAGAGGTGCTTAAAACTGAAAGAGATAATTAGGGAACCGACATCATAGGTGGTGTTGCACAGGATATCGCCTCCACAATTGTAGAGAGTAATCAAATTGTAGACAGACCAAGAACTGGAACCAAAAGAAACTGGACAGAGCATCAGAAGAGAAATTTCAGTGAGAAAATGAAGAGTTAACCTTTAATAATAATAATAAGTCCAGGTGACTTTTATCAAATTAATTAAATTGTCATCTCAAACTATGTGAGGCTGGTTTTTGGACTTAATTTTAACTGTAACTGTGTCATTCCTAAACTTACAAAACCTCTGTTGAAACCATTTACAAAACGTGTGTGTGTGTGTGTGTGTGTGTGTGTGTGTGTGTGTGTGTGTGTGTGTGTGTGTGTGTGTGCGCGCGCGCGTGTGTGTGCATAACTCACATAATGTTATACGCATACTCTGACGAAATTTGTTTCTCTTATCAATGGCAGCAAAGGCTAGAGTTTATTTTCAGATGTATATTCACTGTTCATTAATTTTTTAATTTTAGAAAGCAATTTTTTGTTAATTGCGAGTGATTGTTCTTTGTGAACTTTAAAAGTTTTGTAGAAGATTTGTATTAGACATAGCCTGCAAAATTCAAATGTGTTTGGTCATGTTTTGCATTGTAACTTATTGCTTCCTCAGTCTGTTGTTGATAGGTGAATGAGCATTCACTTTGGTCTGTCAGGATGGCATAATTGCTTTGCTTCCCAGGAGTTGTGAATTCAACTTGAGAGTAATGGTCATAGGATCATGTTGAAGACGTGGAGGTGGTCGTGGGTGAAGCTCTTGTACAGTGCGAGGTGCTGACAACAAGCTGCAGTAGCAACCATGTCATGCAAATGCAACATGCTTGAAAGCAGGCATAGCTGTGTTTAGTACAGCTGGTGGAAACTCTGACACTAGCTTGTCACAAGCATCGGACTCTAAGGAGTGTGTCCGGAGGCCACCTGTCACTGTGTTTCTGTCACCAAACTCTTCACTGCTGGTGTATCATCGAGCCTGCCCGTCTAACGGTGAATGCAGGCACAGAGGATGCTGCTAGTTACAGGACTCTTGGCGCATGTTGGGACGCCGAGGGTGGTTGACAGTTTGAACATGTCGTCAGCCATGTGTTTTCAGGGGTGGTAAGTGGATTGTTGTGCCATCCTGACAGACCAAAGTGAATGCTCATTCACCTATCAACAGAACCACCCCATGTCAGAGTAATACAGTCATTGAATTTAGTCTGGTACTGCTCTGGCAAAGGTAGTTGTATATATTGCTGTATCAGTGGTGTCAGCATAATTTTCTTCCAATAGCTTATGCTCTCTGACCGCAGCCTTACTTCCTCATCTTACACTTTGAAGTGATTGATCATGGTATTTTTTTAAATGATCTAACTAGCTCTTCAGTGCACTGAGATTTTCAGTGCCGATCTTCAGGGCGATTTCACAAGCTTTCATTTCAGTACGTTTCTGACTATAGGAATGCTATCACTTCTCATTGCATGAAATTACATTAAAAGGATGTTTTCACATCTTTGAATGCAGACGTGAATATTTTTCCTTTTGTATCCCCAGGAATTGTTATCATCGGCATTTAAGAACACTTCCTTATTTTTGATTATGCCTCACACGTGGACAGTGCTTCATCGTATTTCTTCGCAATGTCAAAAAGTTTTATGTTAAGAGTATCATTGACGTAGCAGATTGTCTGCTTTTTCAGAACTGTGAGCTTTCTACAATCCCAGACTATACCTCCACAACTTCAACACTATAACTCCAAAATATAAGAAATGCAAGGCCTGTGTTACAAAATGGAAACAGTGAATGATGATACCACTCAAAGTGGCTTGGCTATGAACTTTGAATAGGAGAAAATATGATCCATTAATTTGAGTTTTTAATTTGAAAAACATGATTTAGATGCCAATTTTTTCATTGTATTTTTTGTGGGTGGGCATTATAGTCTAGTAAAATATGTGCTTGGAAACCAGAAGGTTTTTGTGACTTTGCAAAGTAATACATTTGAGAAATCTCAATCAAAAACAAAGATTAAAGTATTGTAGCTGGATTTCATAGTTGACTGAAATTTTGTAAAAGACATTGTGATCACCTTTGTAAAATTATTTCTAAAACTCAGTATTGCAGTTTTTACCATATGGCTGTTATCAAGTGGAAACAATTGCACTTTAGTATGTGTCAGAATCTAAAAGTCATTGGGCATACCATGATAAGAAAGATGGTTTCATCACATTGTGTTCCTGATATTACTTCATGTGTGGAGAGTGTGGATTTGCACCACACAGGTTGGCCATCCATCCCTCAACATTACATTTACATCGTTAGTGGTCTCATTTCCATAGACCATCTGTGGACCATCTGGGAATTATTCGTAGAGGTTTGTCTGTCATCAAATGGTGTGGCACATACTGACGAGATGTCTTAACATTCCTTGCATCCCTTTGGGTTCCACATCGAATGAATGACGTATGGAAGTGGCACGGGTATGCATGGGCTGCTGTGCACCTGGGCACACATCACAATGAGGGAAACATTTCTACAGTATATTGTCACCATTTTTGAGACATGGGTACAAGCCTGAGTTAAAGCATTACTCAGAAGGATGGCATCACCCAGATTGCAATGCCCACAGAAATTTCAACAAGAACATAGTCAAGTAAAGCTTAAGCTGAGGTATGCCTTGTCAACTGTCACCAGCGGCTTCTTGATATTTGATTAAACTTAGTAGGCTTTTTAGGCGACTGTACTGAAGGAATGTAATGCAAATGTATTTTTAGTTAATTAAATATTGTGTTCTATTAATATTACCACTACTTTATTTACAGCTCTCATATTGTACACATTAAATTCTTAATAACAAACATTGAACAATTAAGAAATTGCGCTGGTATGACACTTGGAAACATTATTCATCAGCAGTCAATGTTAGTCTCAAGTAAAGTGTTTCATTAATCTAAACAGTCTTTCATGCTAATCATCCACCATGGTCATGCATAGTGCTGCAAACCCTATTTTTTGCCAGACCACTTGTCGGTTTCCCTGCATATAAACTTAATTTGCCATATTTCAGCTGAACACAAGATATTGTGCTCTTCTCACACAAGTTATATAAATACTTCAGGATTAAAGGAGACCACACAGTGTAAAGCAGAAGCACTGAGTGGCTGATAACCACACACAAAAGAAAGAAAACTTGTTATTTTCTGAGTTATTATTTGATGAGGTAAACTAAAACACACACGCACACTATAGTGCTATTCTCAGCAGGTGGACTGGTTGTTAGGAGGGTAGTGTCTGAAGTGGTGAGTAAAGTGAAATGTGGGTGGGAGGCAGGGAGGAGGACTAGGGGTGGGTGGCTCTTGGCTTAGAGGGTGGCAGTGGGTTTGCCAGCTAGGAAAGTGGGAGGGAGGAGTGGCAGGTGTGATTTTAGCAGCCAGTGGAAAGCGGTTCATTCTGAAGGGGGTGTGAATTGGGAGAGGGTGACAGAAAGGGGACCTTGGGTGGAAGTTGTGGGGACAGTGGGTTACCAGAGATTGAGGCCAGGACAACTACGGGAGTGGAGGATATGTTGTAAGGATAACTGCAATCCGCGTAGTTCAGGGAAGCTGGTCGTGGAGGAAATGATCCAGATGGCTCAAGTTGTGAAGCAGCCATTGAAATTGAAAATGTTATGCTCAGCTGCATGTCAGGCCACTAGGTGGTTCACTTTGTTCTTGACAATAATTTGGCAGTGGCCGTTCGTCCTGGCAGACAGCTGGACGGAAGTCATCCCGACGCAAAAGCCTGTG
Organism: Schistocerca gregaria; assembly: GCF_023897955.1. Lineage (NCBI taxonomy): Eukaryota > Metazoa > Arthropoda > Insecta > Orthoptera > Acrididae > Schistocerca > Schistocerca gregaria. Next base: position 132,446,825 of record NC_064923.1, on the reverse strand, counting down.
AATTGTTTGTAGCAGAGTTCCTACATAACATGCTTGCTTTCACAGGAGGCCCGACTTATGATGAGATGGGATAAGCCCCCAACAGGATTGGAGTATGATGTGCTGGGTGGGTAGATGGGCATGTCTTGCACCTTGGTCTGCCACAGGGATATGATCCCTACGGGAAGGGATTGGGAATCTAGAGTGGCATTGCGATGGACTAGTATGTTGTATAGGTTGGGTGGATTATCATAGTACTTGAGAAAAATGTGGAAGTGAAAGGGTTAAACCCAGACCATTTGAAAATTTTAGAAGGTGCTACAGAAGAAACATTGGCAGTCAAAGAACAAATAAAGGCTTTTAAAAAATCAGATAATTTCATTGCGACAGTGTATCCATTTCATAAATTGTGAAATTACATGAAAAATTGAAAATTTTGTACCTGTGTCGTAAGATCTAAATGACATTTTGCGAGTTTTCAGTTGCGACTTGTGTGTTTCAAGAAATCATTGAGACTTTCATGTTTCTAGAACTAATTGGAATTCACATAAATGAAATCTTAAAAATACTGTAAATGTATCATGTAAGTACACATTACTTGCAATTGAAAATGGTGGATAAAGTGTTTGATTTTTTGGTAGTAAAGTGTATACCTGGAAATAACAGAATTCTCAGGGGATGTCTTCTAAGCCACCCTAGGGTGGCAGTGAAGCCATATTCAGGCAATTGCTGCTGTGCTGGATCAGTGCCTAGTTACAAGGCTTCTTCCCACATGTTAACATAACGTATGGCTATCAGTCGTGTAATGCATAGAATTTCCAAAGTTTGTTCTGAGCATAGAGGACAGAGTATGCCAATGGCCACAGTCAGCAGCAACCCATCGGACATGAGAGTTGCTTATTTCCACTATCCAAGGCATTGCCTACTAGCAGTGTGGTCACTGTTGCATTTATGATCACGATTCAGGCACATAAGATATACAGTGTACCAAATATGCAACATGAACAGCCAAAGCCAGTCTTAGACACCTCACACAAAGATGTCTGGCATATGTCAAGATGAAATAATGAAATATTATGTGTGATAGAAAAAGACAACTGGTTACACTTCAGAATCATCATCAGTATTCAAAATGCTGGGAAAATACATAAGAAAGGAATAGTTTGATGGTTAACGCAAAGTAGCAAGAAAAATTTCAAGAGCTGGAACTAAAGGATTAATATGAAATAATAAAATTCTGTTGTGTGGTAGTACAGTCAGAAAAAATTTCAGCCAACATTAAATGCATATAAAAATATAAATAGTGTAAAAAAGGACAGGTGTACAGACACACACACACACACACACACACACACACACACACACACACACACAGACACAAGATGATGTCTGCTTGTGTCTGTGTATGTGCGGATGGGTGGATGTGTGTGTGTGTGTGTGTGTGTGTGTGTGTGTGTGTGTGTGTGTGTGTGTGTGTGTGGGCGAGCGCTCGCGCGCGCCCGAGTGTACACCTGTCCTTTTTTTCCCCTAAGGAAAGTCTTTCCGCTCCCGGGATTGGAATGACTCCTTACCCTCTCCCTTAAAACCCACATCCTTTCGTCTTTCCCTCTCCTTCCTGAAGAAGCAACCATCGGTTGCGAAAGCTAGTAATTCTGTGTGTGTGTTTGTGTGTTTTGTTCATTGTGCCTGTCTGCCGGCGCTTTCCCGCTTGGTAAGTCTTGGAATCTTTGTTTTTAATATATTTTTCCCATGTGGAAGTTTCTTTCTATTTTATTTACAGTAGAAATAGTGTGATATTTATGGGGAAAGGAGTACTGCAAAGATCAAAAGAATATTTTGAAAACATGCTGAATATCAACTCAGACCAAGTATCAGGAGATCCACAAGTACAGTGGAAAAGTACATGGACAAGCAAAGAAGAAAGGGAAAGTGGAGCCACACAGATTGATAAATACTTGCAAAGATAATATAGTGCCAGAACTTGTGAAACATGGTGGTTAACTCCTAGTACATGAAAGGTATGCATTAATAAATAAACTTGGGTAAAAAGCCAGGGACTAGAATGCTGGAGCGAGACTGAATACTGTAACCTTCAAATTCTCCAAAAGTAAGTGAAAAATATACCTATTCTGAAGAGCAGATAAAAATTCGCTTGACGCCTTCATGAGAGACAATTTCCTCTCCTTCCAAATTAACAGTGCAAGTGTAGGCCAGATGTGGCTTCAATTCAGACATAGTATCAGCAGCATTAGAGAGATTTATACCAAATGAATTACCAAAACTGTGGATTTGATCCCCCTCAGTACACAAAATTGGCAAGAACACTGTTGCAGAAACATCGAAAAAGCATCCCAAATTTAAAAGAATGCAAAATTCCCAAGCTTGGTGACCTTTTACAGAAGCTCGGAATTTAGTGTGGAGTTGAATGCAAGATATTATAAGAGTTTCCACAGTGAAGCTTTGTCTTGAAACATGGCAGAAAAGCCATTGAGATTCTGGTTGTATGTAAAGTATGCTAGTGGCAAGATACAACCAATGCCTTCTCTGCATGATAGCAGTGGAAGTACTATCAGTGACAGTGCTGCTGAAGCAGAGTTAGAAAAGATTTCTCTTGTGAAACATAACTATCTCTTTACTTGCACAAAGTGTTGGGTGCTAACCTGTTTCTGGATTTCCAGAAGGCTTTTGACTCCGTACCTCACAAGCGGCTTGTAATGTAATTGCTTGCTTACGGAATATTGTCTCAGTTATGGAACTGGATTTGTGATTTCCTCTCTTAGAGGTCACAGTTCATAGTAGTTGGCGGAAAGTTATAGAGTAAAACAGTAGTGATTTCTGGCATTCCCCAAGGTAGCGTTATAAAACCTCTGCTTTTTCTTATCTATATAAATGATTTAGAAGACAATCTGAACAGCCATATTAGGTTGTTTGCAGATGAAAATGTCATTTATCCTCTAGTAAAGTCATCAGAAGATAAAAACAAATTGGAAAACAGATTTAGAAAAAATATCTTTATGGTGCAAAAATTGGCAGTTGTGCCTAAATACTGAGAAGTATGAAGTCATCCACATGAGTGCTAAAAGGAATCTGTTTAGCTTTGGTTACACAATAAATAAATCAAATCTAATGGCCATAAATGCAATTAAATACTTAGGAATTACAATTATGAACACCTTAAATTGGAAATAACACACAGAGAATGATGCGGGAGAGATGAACCAAAAACTGCGATTTGTTAGGAGAACACTTAGAAGATTCAATAGATCTACTAAAGAGACTGACTACACCATGCTTGTCGTCCGCAGCTCTTGGTCTAGTGGCTAGCATTGCGACCTCGGGATCACGGGATCCCTGGTGCGATTCATGGCTGGGTTGGGGATTTTCTCTGTTCGGGGACTGGATCTTTGTGTTGACCACCTCATTTCATCACCACTTGTGACTGTGGCTAAAATGGTCTGTGTAAAAATTGGGACTTTGTACAGGTGCTGATGACCTTGCAGTTGAGTGCCCCACAAACCAATCATGACCACCATGCTTGTCTGTCCTCTTTTGAGTACTGCTGCGCAGTGTTAGGACTCTTACCTGGTAGAGTTAACTGAGTTTGTCAAGAAAGTTCAAAGAAGAGCAGCACATTTTGTATTATCAAGAAATAGGAGAGTGAGTGTCTGGGACATGATACAGGATTTGTGGTGGACATCATTAAAACAAAGGCATTTCTCATTGCAGCATTATCTTCTCAAGAAATTTGTCACCAACTTCCTCCTCTGAATGCAAAAATATTTTGTTGAAGCTGACCTGCATAGGGAGAAACAATCATCATAAAAAAGGGAAATCAGAGCTCGCACGGAAGGAAATAGGTGTTCATTTTTTTCCGCATGCTGTTCTAGAGTGGAATAATAGAGAATTATTGTGAATCCGTTGCCAGGAAGTTAAGTGTGATTCACTGAGTATCTGGGGAGATGTAAGTATCTTGTAAATAAGAAAGCAGAAAAGGGCATAGCCCTCTTCCTCTGCTGCCTGCGATATATATTATGAGTATAAATGTTTTGTTGCAGGAACTGCAGTTGCCGATGCTGAAAATATCTGCTCCAGAGCTTGTTGGTGGAGTCTCTGGAGAGTCAGAAGGACGAATAAGAGATTTATTTGATCAGGCTGTCAGCCTGTCACCATGTATTTTGTTTCTTGATGAAATAGATGCTATAACTCCACATCGTTTGACAGCTCAGAGGGAAATGGAAAGGAGAATTGTTGCACAGCTCTTGACCTGCCTTGATGGTAAAAGGAAAAATGTTTGTTGATATGTATATCATTAAATTAATTTTAAACTAGTGGTAAGTTGGTTTAAATTTCTATATTATGTTACATCAAAAGAATAATAATGAGCATTTTTATTCTAATAAGACAGCTTCCTATCTAGTGTGAGAAGGCATTTCATATAAAAATTCAGTTAGGAGTGCAGAACTATGTGTGAAGCAATTTCACTTGGTCTGTGGACATTTATTTATCTATCTTCACTGGTAATAGAGAGTTTGTCATATTTTGTCTCCTCACTGGTACTGGACAGTTTGTCACGTTTCCTCTTCCTTTTCCCCACTTTAAATCTGTGGTCTGAGTGACCTGCCCTCTTTCCAACCTTCGCCAGGCAAAATACCCCTTTTGTCCTTGAGTAAGGAACATATTGGTTCTGCAAGTTAGGGATGTTATTGTTCACTTTAGAATTTGTTTGTAGTAGTTGGAACTTCAGCTCTTGTAGCTAAGTAGTGTGCAGCCATTGTCTCCCCTCATAATTCAAAAATTTGTAAAATTCCTTCTCTCCTCATTAAGAAACAAATATTTGCTAGAGTCATATGCATACACACACATTCACTGTCTGACCCAGTTAAAATGCAGCACTGTTGATAAAGGGAATGTAAATGGGTAGAACCAAATCAACCATCTTCGCACCTTGGCAAGATGAAATTAGCAGCCACAACTCTTGACTCCCCTATTGTGAATAAAGTTTTAATCAAATGGACTTAGATTGATTCCAAGCTCCTGTCACTGTATTGGAAACAAAAGTTTGGAATCATCTCCCCTAAACCTCCAGGTGAGGTACCTGCAGTACTGTGTTTTATTTTTCAGTTAAATTTTTGTAATGTTGACTGGTAAGAACTGGTACTCTAACAAAGGATATTACTGTATCCCACTACTGCAGAACAATACTTCAACAGTAAAACATAAACAACAGGAAAAACAAAAATAACTTAAATTGCAAAGGAAATGCGCCATATACGACGACACCCAGTGCTCACGCAGTCTACCAATTGAAAATGTGTCAAAGGCGTTAGGAAGACTATGCAGTGCTTCATAACAACAAATTGCCTCCAATGAGCATGAACTCGCAATTGTTTACATTCGATTTGTTTTAGCAGTTACGCGCAGGCTCATGTGCATGTGCGTTTGAGTAGTAGATCCTCCCGTTTCTGGCTACAGGAATGTAGCTATTGGCTGTGCAAGCAGTCGCAGCAAGCAGCTAGATGCTACCAGGAAAAGGGGGTGCCAAATCCATATTCATCAGGAAAAAATTTGTTTCACAAAGCACCTAGCATCCAGCGCACGTTGGTCTATCGATTAATCACATTTTAAGTTGATTTCTGAATGAATCATAAGTTGACTTTTGAATGTGTGCATAGTGTACGTGATGCGCCTGTCAGGAGAATCCTTGTTGCATCCAGAAATAAACTTTCTGCAGACAAAAGGGGACAGGGCTATATGAGCTGAGAAAGTAAAGCCGAACGCGAATGCCAATCGCTGACTGATTGTGTGGTTGATTGGGTTTGCGAATGATCAGAATTATTAGAATTACTAGCGAAATCCCTAGATTCAGACTACAAGAATGGAAATAAATGACTGACAGGAATAACAGGTGAGAAAGATTGCGCATTATCTTCTCGGTGTATCCAAGCAAATGAAATTTTGTCAGAAAATTTTTGGTCATATCGCTACACTAGTAAGGGCCAGTAGTACAGACCCCGGCTAGCAGCCGTGTAAGTTCTATTCTGGAAGTAATGCGAAAAACGTGTTGTTCGAACACATAATAAAGGCTAACCGGAAAATAATCGCTGGATAACTAAACCTGTGATTCTGGCAGGGTTAGTTAAGTGAATCGGCGAACAAATTTTGACAGTGACAGAAATAGCTACAGAATTGATGACAAGATTGTTTGTTAGAACGAGGAAGGAGAAGAAACGGGGTCATCGCACAAATTGTGGAAGAATAAGAGGATTCCAAATTTACATAAAAATTTCGTAATACTACTTTTCGATCTCGTGCTTGAGAAGCTGGTGCATACGAATGAAATGTGAAACTATTACCTAACATAAAGCTTTTTCTTGTAGTAGGCCTAATAGGCATTTAATATTGGTACTTCGTGAATTATATCCTGTCGTTATAAAAATGGCCATTTGTGCCAAAACACTCTCTCTTATTTGGTGTGTTTCAAAATTGCTGCCATATTAGAACGCCTATTTTGTTTCATCTAGCAGACAGTGACAAAATAGTTGTAATCAGATTTGTATTAACAGCTTTTACAGTAATAGATAACGACATTTCGATTTTTTCATGTAGCAAAACGTTTGACGAACTTTGAGGAGGTAATAGATTCTTTCGCAGAAAGGAAAGCAGGCCATGTAAAGCTGTAGCAAGATAAGATAGGAAAAAATGCTAGGAGCTAAGGTTTGAAGAACTGTGTAGTTTCTTGCTTGTCTCTTGTCAGTATTGGTTTTTATATATCCTATATTAAATTTTATGTCACACAAAACAACAAGTTATTAACTAATAGGCAATAAAGAGTCCAGATTTTCTGACGAGTTCTTGTACTCTCGATTACAAACAATCCCATCTGCTATTAATTGCAAGATTTTTTAAAGAGTGGCAGGCGATCAGACACTTATGTCATTATTAAAAATTTTAATGGCGCATTTGCGTGATATATCTTAAAGCGTCACACTCGAAAAAAGAAAGCTTAGCTTCTCTTGCAACTTGAGACCAATATTATATGTGATAGCTTTGCTTTTCTTGTAGCAACACTATGTATATTAATTTAAACTATTAACTTTCCCTGTTTGTGCTACTTAACAGTGATGTTGCTGTTGGCTGACTACATCACGTGTCCTATGCTCTGAATATCCGCTGTCATCGGCTGGCGAGATCACGTGACATGAGCTATGACTGGCTTACAAAAGGGCATTGAAATCTCGATTTCAATGATTCAGAAAGTAACATGCGGTGTTTGGTGGAATCCCAATGTATGCTTTTGTAATACAAAAATACACAGTGTACATGTTGCTGCACATCAAAGATATTTCCACAACATGTCTTTTTCCATGAGTTTCATTTTGTAAGTGCTGGGAAATTGTACGCCAGTGTATAAAACCATAACCGTTCAAATGATTGATAAGGGAAAATATACTGTCACCTGGGAGAAAGTGTCTTTAACCGGTAAATCCGGGAATTTTTTTTCCTTGTCCACATATACACCCTGATGTTGTCTGATGTCATATGTTAGGTAACTGTATTGATCTTTTCTTATTCTTGGAAAACAGCAAAGTACTTCCTCGTACTGTTACCTCGTTTTGTTCACCTGGCTATGTGCCCTGCCCACCTCCACTTCATTTTTATGTCATTTATGTTTAAATTCCCCACGCCAGTTTGTTCCCTGATTTGTTTGTTTTTCCCATGTCTCCTAATAATTATCAACATACACATCTCCATTATTTGCTGAGCAGCTTTCAGCAATAAATGTCCATGTACAGCTGCCAAACCGATATTTGTAAGCTAATTCTTTGACTTCATCATTATTTTTTGCTAGTTTTAATATGTTGGTTATTCATTACTTCAATCTGTGTAATTTTTCAGTTGTTCTTCCGAACTTCCTGTATTGAGTATTGCCATTTTTGTGGATGTTTATGTGCAATAAAGGCAAACACATTATTAGTTCATTTTACCTTTTAAGGGATGTGGAGACTTCTCATGTGATTGCCTAGAATATTTTGCTAAAGCAGAATCTTTGCTTGCCTAATTACATTTAAATGTTCAATTTTTGGTTAATATCTTCAACATTATGGGCATTAGAGAGATTAGTCCACAGGGTCTGAATGAATTTTCACTCTTCAGCAGATTGTGCACTCATTTGGGGCTTTCAGGCTGATTAAAACTGCGTGCCAGACCAAGACTTAAACATAGAAGTTTACATGGTAGAAGAGAGGCACTGGCAGCAGAAAAACTGTAAGGGCGAGTTGCGAGTTAAGCTTGATTAGCTCAGTTGTTACAGCTCCTGCCCACGAAGCCAAAGATCCCTAATTAGATTCCAGGTCCAGGATACAGGTTTAGTTTGCCAGGAAGTTTCTTGTAATGTTGAATAATTATGGCATTGTTTAAAGAAATGATCATCTTCCACAGAAATTGTGTAAATAATTTTTGCAGTTCCCCTCCACTTAAGTGACGATACTCCCTTCATCAAATCTCAAATAACTTCATACACACACTGTGACATTTACTTCCACAATATCATTGTCTTCATGAAGAACAATTTGTGTTCCTGATGCATCTGTTAGGCTACACATTAATTTAAAGCAATTATCTAGTGCTTTTAAAACTTTATCTCTGATGGTAGGTACTGTTCCTCATTGTTGGAAACTTTCACTTTTTCCGCTTGACGTTTTCTTTTGCTTTTTCCATATCTGCAGCATATTTTAGTGTTCATGTTAGTACCTTTGTTAAAGAATTCTACATTTATCTATGTCTGTATGACAGTCCAAAATTACTTAAATTAATCATATATATTTCCCTGTTTTTTAAATAAATTCTGAAAATCAATATTATATGCTTAACATTATTTGCTGGCTTCTTTCCGACCTCGTACATGTATTCACTTGCCTTCTTTCTCAGTCTGTGTTCACATCAATTTCTAGAGCAGTTTAGGATGTTTAGTTTGTATCTACCTGACAGTAATTCTGTGTAAACTTCACGTTTGTTGGATCTCCACATCTGTTGTTCTCTTTCTTCTTGTGATATCTAAAAAGTGTCAAAACCCTGTTCAAAATCGCTTGTATTTTGCGCTTTTTCATTGCCCATAGGGCACTCATCTTTGGGTGTTTATTACACGTACATGATTATTTAATTCCCATTAATAATAATAATAATAATAATAATAATAATAATAATAATAATAATAATAATAATAATAATAATAATAAATTGCTTTTATGTGATGTGTAAGTTACCTTTTCAATCTCGAAAGCTGGCACAATATGCAATTTTGGTTTGCAAAAGAGATCTATTTGAATGATTAAACTAGAGTGTTAAAACTTCAGAGCAGAGAATTTTCAAGTTGTTTCTTCATAATTGTTTTTTTTATTTATTTATTATAGAATAATATTGCTGTTTTTGTTTTAAGAAATCTAAATTTCTCTTGTTTTCTTCCATGTATTCAAATGCAGAATTGAATCAGAGAGATGGTGGTTCAGGTGTTCTCGTTATTGGAGCAACCAACCGACCAGACTCCTTGGACCCTGCTCTTAGACGCGCAGGTAGATTTGACCGTGAAGTTTGCCTGGGAATTCCAAATCAGGAGGCAAGAGCAGAAATTCTTAAAGTATTATGCACAAATTTGCGCCTTGCGCCAGACTTCAACTTTGAAGAGGTTGCTCGAAACACTCCAGGCTTTGTGGGTGCTGATTTGATGGCACTGATGAGGGAAGCTGCAATGGTAGCTGTGAACAGGTATGCGTGATGTAAGATTGTCTTCATCTCGCTTCAGATACCTTTCATGTAACTTCAGAAATGTTTTACCACTTATTTCAATAGTAGACAGTAAAATGTATTTATACTTATTCAGAAATAAATATTACTACTTATTAATTGTTGAGTTTTCGCTTAAATGTTTTCAAATCAAGTCAATGCTATGCATTTTGAGTGGCCAGTTTAACACACAGTGTGTCTAATTGTAAAGTGTATATTGCTGTAAGCCAGTGATAGTAGTCAGTGAACTGGATATATTTATAATATGGATAAAGTTTACTTAAGGTGTAAGATTAGGGGGAAAGGACTAGTGAGGCTTAAGGATAAAGGAAAAGTCACTCAGAGCATCAGGTTAAGGGAAAGACAGCGTCCAGAATGAGAAGTGGAAAACAATTTTCATCAAACCATATTTGAAAATATGGGAAATAGCAGGTAGTTGAGAGATCAGTGGAAGTATGTCATAAAGAAGTACTACTTTTTTCTAAAAAGTAGTCTGTTATCACCAACGTATACAAACTCGGTTAGGAGGACACCATAAACATCCTATTCTTTAAAGAATTGAACTCCCACTTATAACCACGGGGTTCCTCAGCTGGGGACTGGTAAGCACTTCCAGAACTCCCACTTATAACCACGGGGTTCCTCAGCTGGGGACTGGTAAGCACCTCCAGTCCTCTGTCACCGAAGTTCTGGGCATACTTCAACGACCACCATGCGGCGCGGCGGTGGAATGTTGTGTGTCTCAGGGAGTGGGGATCTTGGCTCGGCCGCCCGGATCGCGAGGATGGCATAAACCTCTATAAACAACCCCTCAATTTCAGGGTGTGCTGCGCGCTGATGAGATGCATGGCTGTTGAGGTGGAACACTCGTTAGCGGGCAACCTCTGGGGAACGTGCCGCACCTCAGTTGTATAAGCCTCACCTAGGCACGCGGGGCTCTGTCTAGGTGGACTTCTAGTTCCCTAGCTGCTCGTGGGACCGAGCTGGATCCTTTGAAATCCTCTTTTTTTCCTCCCAGCGGAAAGGGTGGGCCGCTGGAAGGTTCTAACACCCAGTCTCTTAAGGGGGCTCGTGCAGTCAGTCCCCCTGACTCCGGCACTTCTTTGACAAGTCCAGTCTTAGGTAACAGAATGCATTGTGGTAATCCGAATGTGTTTCTCATTGTGAAACGGAAGGAGGGTAGTTTCGAGAAGGTTTCGCCCTTCTATATGCAAAAGGGATTGGAGGGCATCTGTGGTTCCTTAAAATTGGTGAAGCGCTTACGTAATGGGACCTTGCTAGTGGAAACTTCCACTTCCAAGCAAGCAACTAAACTGCAAGCTGCTAAATGCCTTGGGGAGTATGCCATAGACACTGAACTGCACAGCACCTTGAACTACAGAAAAGGTGTTGTGGCATGCCGAGATCTAGTTGACATTCCCAAGGACGAACTGCAATGTGAGTGGGCTCTGGAAGGTATTGTTGATGTACAACACATCATGAAGCGGGTTGATGGCAATCTTGTCAAATCCGTCTCCTTTATTCAGACCTTCAGTAGCACAAAACTTCCTGAACATTTCAAAGCTGGCTTCCTTCGCCTTAGTGTGAGGCCTTATTTCCCGACCCCAATGCGCTGTTTGAAATGCCAGTGTTTTGCGCATACCACTTTAGTATGTAAAGGCGAAGCGACTTGTGGAAACTGTGGTAAGGCTGCTCATGAAGGAGTTGGTTGCTCGTCTCGGGCTAAATGTATTAATTGCTCTGGGAACCACCCTGTTTGGAGTAGGGACTGCCGAATATTTTTAGAGGAACGCAAAGTCCGGGAAATAAAAACAACCAAGGGTATCCCCTATGGTGAGGCCAAGAAGATCTATGTCGATGCAACCTCCCACATTTGCTACATCTTTTGCATCGCTGGTTCAGAAGCCTACTCCAAAAGCCTATACCTCAACGCAGACCGAGGTGGTGAGTGTTGGCACTAACACCTGCAGCTGTCAGTGCACTTGCAACGCAGCCAGTGTTTCAGAGCCAGTAGCCCCTACTCGAACGGCAGACAAAGGAACAGTGGCGAACTTGGGCCAGCCCCTGGCGCCTCCAACAGCCAAGGCTGTTCCCAAGCCCAGTGCGCCAATTACCACTCCCACATCAGCTCCCCCAAAGCCCACCAAACCACAGAATGCTCCTGTACAGCAGCAACAGCGGGTCAAATCCCATGGTAAACCATCTGACCATGCGAATGTTGTTTTACGTGAGGCTTCATCTGACTCTTCTCCTGAGTTGATGGAATTCGATGTATGTGTGGGGCAATCATCTCGTCCCACGCCTGCCCCTCCACCTGCTGCGGTCTCCCCACCCCGTCGGAGAGACAGGATGAAGGTGCTACCCCCAACATAGATGGCTCCCATACTTCAGTGGAACTTGCAAGGATTGAGGACGCATGTGGAGGAACTTCGTCTATCCTCTCAGGGTAGACTACTGTGTCTATGTCTCCAGGAGACGTATTTCCATCCATCATACTCCCCTGAGATATGAGGCTATACACTCCACAAAAAGGATGACCTGCGTGGAGAGCGAGCTAGAGAGGCGCAGGTATTTTCGTCAGGACAAACTACCACTCCTCGCCTCTCTCACTTACGACCACTTTACAGGCCGTTGCTGTGTCCGTGCACGTGCGTCATCCATTGACTGTATGTTCGCTTTACTTGCCCCCACATGATGCACTTGATGAAGCAGCCTTCACCAACCTTCTGACAGAGCTCCCCCAGCCATTCATTATTTGTGGTGCTTTTAATGCCCACAATGTGCTTTGGGACTCTACAATTACCTGCCCCAGGGGTAGAGCAGTTGAGAGGCTTCTCCTGTCATCCTGTGCCTACTTGCTCAATGGAGGACAGAGTACCCATTTCTGCGCAGCGACTGGGTCGTTCTCTGCCATTGATCTCTCACTTTGCTCTCCTGCTCTTGCTGCCAGTGCCCACTGGGAAGTGGTCGCTGACTTGCACGACAGTGATCATTTCCCAATCTGGGTTCACCTGCCAGATGGTGTGGCCCCCGAAAGGAGACCACCACAATGGGTGCTCAGTGGAGCTGACTGGACACTTTATAGCCAGTTTGCCCAATTCAAACACTGTGTGAATGTTAAGGTGTGAGTGGATCATATTACCAAAACGATCCACCACGCCGCTGCAGCATCCATTCCACAGTCCACAGGCCACCGGAAGAGGCCACCTGTGCCTTGGTGGAGTGCCGAATGCCGCTACCTGGCGTGTGGCTCTGCGTCGGTTCAAGTGTCGGCCGACTGCTGAGAATCTTGCAGCCTTTCGGGTGGCTAGGGCAAGATGTCGCCGCATTATTCGTGAGAGCAAGAAGAGGTCGTGGCAAAAGTTCCTGAACACCATTAACCGTTCCACCAAAAGTTCCATCGTGTGGGGGACCATCAGGAGACTTTCTGGCAGAGGAGGGAGGTGCCCCATAGCTGCTGTAATGAATAATGGCACTCTCCACATGGATCCGCGAGACATTTGCCAAGACTATGGCAACATATTTTGCCACAGTTACTGCAACAACCAGTCAGGATCCAGGTTTCCAGTGCCATAGAGCCGTTGCTGAGAGATGTAGTCTGGACTTCCAGTCCACCTGTCGTGACGTTTACAACTGCCCATTTTCTATGTGGGAGCTGGATTCTACATTGTCTGGAGCTCGTGACACATCCTCTGGTCACGACAGGATCCATTACAGTATGCTGTGGCACCTCACAATGCGCAACAAAGAAATCCTCCTTGCACCTTTTAATGCCATTTGGGCGTCGGGTCACTTTCCTGACGCGTGGTGTGAGGCAGTTTTAATCCCTTTTTTAAAACCTGGGAAAGACCCACGAGCCCATGTAGCTACCGTAGTGTTGCCCTCACTAGTTGCATAGGGAAGACCTTGGAGCGGATGGTCAACTGCCGCCTTGTCTGGATGTTAGAACCCCGGCAACTCCTTAGTCGCTTTAAGTGTGGGTTCAGGAGGTTTCGTTCCATCTTCGATAACCTTGCCCTCCTGGAGGCAGCTATACAACAAGCTTTCCTACACAGTCATCACCTTCTAGGTGTATTTTTCGACGTCGAGAAGGCCTACGATACCACTTGGAGGCGTCTCATCCTGGAGCAGCTCCACGAATGGGGTTTTCGTGGTTATCTTCCTCTTTTTATTCAGTCCTTCCTCTCGCCACGATATGTTCGATACCGAATTGGTGACGTCCTGTCTGATCACTTTGAGCAGGAGAACAGTGTCCCTCAGGGTAGCGTTTTAAGTGTGACTCTCTTTGCCATTGCTATTAATTGCATTACGTCTGTAGTGAAAAGTCCTGTCCAGTGTTCTTTGTTTGTGGATGATTTCTCTTTGTTTTGCTCTTCTTCAAGCCTTGCAACGAAAACTCGTCAGTTGCAACTTACGATTAGGCGTTTGGATGACTGGGTGCGGAAGAGTGGTTTTAAGTTTTCCACCGAGAAGTCTGTATGTGTTCGTTTCAACCGTTCTCGTTAGATTGTAACCTTTCCTCAGTTGCAGATGAGGGACACTATTTTTACTTTCAAAGACACGGTGAGGTTTCTGGGGCTCATTTTTTACTCGAAGCTCACGTGGTTACCTATCTTAAAGACCTGAAACGGCAGTCACTTAAGGCTTTAAGTATTTTAAAATGTCTTAGCCACAGTACATGGGAGGTGACAGGACTTGTCTGCTCCAGTTTTACAGGGTGTTTGTGAGATCTCGGCTCGATTATGGGTGCACGGTGTATGGCTCTGCGAGGCCTTCTTACTTAAAGATGTTGGACGTTGTTCACCATGAAGGGCTTCGGATGGCCACTGGGACATTCCGAACTAGCCCCAAACCGAGCCTCTGTGCAGAGGCTGGTGAACTGCCACTTCATATGCGGCGACGGCTACTTACAGTGCGCCAGGCTTATAAAACGTTGTCCACACCATACACCCCTGTATACCATACCATTGCTCAGCCTCCTCTGGCACAGTTATTTCATAACCGGCAACATGCAACGCAGCCCTATGGGATTCGCGCACAGGATTGCCTCCCTGCGATGTCAATGGCTGGTCTTCGTGTTTTGCGTTGCAGTCGGAGCAGATCTCCACCTTGGCTCCTCCGGAGACCCAAACTTATTTTAGATTTGACTAATTTTAAGAAAGATCGCACACCAGATTTTACATTCCAATCTCTGTTCTTTTTAACATTTTAGATGTGCATCACGGTTTCACTGTCGTTTACACTGATGGCTTCAAACAGGAGAATTTCCTTGGCTGTTCTGTAGTGTTCCCTGATCAAGTTACCCAGATTCGCCTCCCTGCTGAAAATACCGTTTTCGCAGCGGAGCTCCACGCGATCCTGAAGGCACTGGAGCAGACGAATCGTGTTCGGGGCAATCGATTTCTTCTCTGCTCCGATTCTCTTCGTGCCTTACAATCATTGCAGAATCTGTACCCAACTGAGGAGATGGTCCAGCTGATACATGACCAACTGTACTTGCTCAAACGGCGGGGTACAGAAGTATCCTTCTGCTGGGTGCCTGGTCATGTCGGCATATGGGGCAATGAACAGGCCGATTGGGTTGCCAAGGAGGCCTGCAGAGAGCAGGGTGTGGTCCAGTGTCCTATTCCCTTGCAGTCTGTCATCGCTGCACTCCACAGGAAGTGCATGGAGTTGTGGGAGGACGAATGGCTGGCGGTGACGGCCAATAAACTGCGGTTGATAAAGTCAACCACTCGGCCATGGTGTTCCTCCTGCCGGTTGCTCAGGCGGGAGGAGGTGGCCCTCACACGTCTTCGGATCGGGCACTGTTCTCTCACACATAGCTTTTTATTAAGGCGGGAGGACCCTCCGTTTTGTGATGCTTGTGATGTGCACATCTCTGTCCGGCACATTTTAGCACACTGCATTTTATACCATGATGCATGAGCAGAAGCACAAGTTGATGGGGATCTGCCTTTTGTTTTAGCTAATGATAAAACATGTGTGTCTAGGGTTTTAAAGTTTTGTGATGTGTCTGGACTCTGGCCTAAACTTCTAGGCTGGAGGTTTTAGTGTATTGCAGAGTGGCTGACTCCTCCCCTTTTTTCCTTGTGGTCAGCCAGCCACTTCCATCTGCTACATTGTTTTAGCTCCCTCTATTATTTTCTCCCTGTGTTGTCCATGTTTTATTGCTGACGCTCTGCTTCATCCCACGCTTTGGTGTGGGTGAGCACATGTTTTTCAACGATTGTTACCTATGTTTTCTGTTTCGTTTTATATTCATGTTCTGGGATTTTTCTTGACACCCGTCTCACTATGTTACTGAACGGGTGCTGAAGACCTTGCTGTCGTGCACCCAAAACCCCTCTACTTATTCTTCTTCCCACTTATAAAACAGCTTCAAATGTCTGATTACTTTACATATGAGTTTGTGTTAAATTTTGTGTGTTAAGCATGTAATTAATAAAAGGTTTGGAATTATGGTCAAAGTTTATTGGAAGTCG
Organism: Schistocerca gregaria; assembly: GCF_023897955.1. Lineage (NCBI taxonomy): Eukaryota > Metazoa > Arthropoda > Insecta > Orthoptera > Acrididae > Schistocerca > Schistocerca gregaria. The sequence continues at coordinate 132,430,581 of NC_064923.1, read as the reverse complement.
CAAAGTGCTCTCATGCATTACAGGCGAGTGTAGTCTGGGTAATCTGTGTGACATTTTAAGCAGAAGTCTAACATCTAAGTGTCTATGACACCATAGCTCACGAACTGTGTATCACACAGTGATATAATTTTTGCAGGTATTTTCAGTAGTATGTGTAGACACTGTCTGCAAAACGGGTTGCATATAGGTAATACGAAACAATAATAAATTAGATTGTCATGTTTGTTGTTGAAGTTTTACTGTATGAACAGCAAAAATGTAGTGAGTGATAAATGTTTTGTCTTTCATCATTTTGTGGGTGGTGTCAGTGAGAAAAAGTTTTGTGAAGGTTTGAAATTATATGTGGAGTTTGTTGGAAGCCTCTGTGCTCTCATTCTCAAATACTCCATGAATAAAATATGGGTATTCGCCTGCCGTCAATTGCACTGACTCAAGATAAATGCATAGTTTCTAACTGTAATACTTGTTCTGTTGTGTTAAACATTTAACATAAGAGCACAATTCTTAATGACAGGGTGTATATGTCGGGGAAATCTGGGAAAAACCCAAGAATTTGGCTTCTGAGAGAAAACTGGGAAAAATATGGAAATTCATATTATTGAGTAAAAAACCTTGTTTCACAAAGCGCTTAGCATCCAGCACACATTGGTCTATCGATTACTCATGATTTTGAACGCATCCCTATTGGTTTTTGAACATTTATGATCAAATTCTATATTGATTTCTGAATGAATCGGAAGTTGATTTTTGAATGCATGCATAGTGTACGTGATGTCTCTGCCAGGGGAATCTCCGTCGCATCTAGAAGTAAACTTTCCTGCAAAAAAAAGGGAGGGGGGGGGGGACAGGTCTAGTTGCAATACATGCTGCCGACTTGTTTGACATTGCAATGCAATTTCGTTCACACGTAAGGGTGAATGACAGTTGCTGTTTATGTGGTTGACTGGGTTTGCAAATGATCAGCGTTGTTATAATTACTAGTGAATTCCATAGATTCAGACTAACACAGTGGAAATAAATGACTAACAGGAACAACAGGCAACAAAGATTACGTATTGTCTTCTCGGTGATTCAAGAAAATGAAATGTTGACAGAACATTTTTTGCCAGACTGCCACACCACTAAGGGCCAGTTATACAGTCTCCGCCTAGCAGGCACTAAAGTTCTATTCTGGAAGTAGCATGGAAAACGTGTTGTACGAACACATAATAACGCCTAACAGCAGAATAAATGCAGGATAACTAAACCGGTGATTGTGACGGGATTTGTGAAGTTAACCAGAGAATAAATTTTGACTCAGGCAGGAATAGTTACAGAATTAGTGATGACAAGATTGTTTGTTAGAACGAGGAAGGAGAAGAAATGGGGACCCCCCCCCACAAATTATGGAAGAATACGACGATTCCAAATTTATATAAAAATTTCGTACTACTACTTTTTGATCTCGTGCTTCAGAAGCTAGGGAGTATGAATGAAATGTGAAACTGTTTCCTAACATACAACTTTTTGCTTGTAGTTGACCTAATAGGCATTTGATATTGGTACTTCATGAATTATATTTTGCTGTGTTATAAAAATGAGCATTTGTGCCAAAACAGTCTCATTTATTTGGTGTGTGTTAACAGTTGCTGGAATATTAGGCAGGCCTATTGCATTTTATCTAATAGACAGTGACAAAATACACGTAATCAGATTGAGAAGCCACACCAGTCTTGGGTACTATTTATCTTAACAGCTTTTCTAATATTAGACGACGACATTTTGTTTTTCATGTAGGAAAACTTTGACAAACTTTGATGATGAGGTAATAGATTCTTTCCTATAAAGGAAAGCACACCATGTAAAGTTGTTGTGAGATTAGAGAAAAAAAATGCTAGGACTTAAGGATTGAAGAAATGTGTTGACTGGGTTTGCAAACGATCAGCGTTGTTATAATTACTAGTGAAGTCCATAGATTCAGACTACCACACTGTCTTGATTGTCTCCTATCTTTACTGGTTTTATGTATCCTGTATTTAACTTTATATCATACAAAACAGCAAGTTATTAGGTAATAGGCAAAAAAGAGTGCAAATTTTCTAAAGAATTCGTGTTCTTCGGGTTACAAAGAATCCTATCTAGTATTGTGAATTTATTATGAACCATGGACCTTGCCGTTGGTGGGGAGGCTTGCGTGCCTCAGCGATACAGATGGCCGTACCGTAGGTGCAACCACAACGGAGGGGTATCTGTTGAGAGGCCAGACAAACGTGTGGTTCCTGAAAAGGGGCAGCAGCCTTTTCAGTAGTTGCAGGGGCAACAGTCTGGATGATTGACTGATCTGGCCTTGCAACATTAACCAAAACGGCCTTGCTGTACTGCGAACGGCTGAAAGCAAGGGGAAACTACAGCCGTAATTTTTTCCGAGGACATGCAGCTTTACTGTATGATTAAATGATGATGGCATCCTCTTGGGTAAAATATTCCTGAGGTAAAATAGTCCCCCATTCGGATCTCCGGGCGGGGACTACTCAGGAGGATGTCGTTATCAGGAGAAAGAAAACTGGCATTCTACGGATTGGAGCGTGGAATTTCAGATCCCTTAATCGGGCAGGTAGGTTAGAAAATTTAAAAAGGGAAATGGATAGGTTAAAGTTAGATATAGTGGGAATTAGTGAAGTTCGGTGGCAGGAGGAACAAGACTTCTGGTCAGGTGACTACAGGGTTATAAACACAAAATCGAATAGGGGTAATGCAGGAGTAGGTTTAATAATGAATAGGAAAATAGGAATGCGGGTAAGCTACTACAAACAGCATAGTGAACGCATTATTGTGGCCAAGATAGATACGAAGCCCACACCTACTACAGTAGTACAAGTTTATATGCCAACTAGCTCTGCAGATGATGAAGAAATTGAAGAAATGTACGATGAAATAAAAGAAATTATTCAGATAGTGAAGGGAGACGAAAATTTAATAGTAATGGGTGACTGGAATTCGAGTGTAGGAAAAGGGAGAGAAGGAAACATAGTAGGTGAATAAGAAATGAAAGAGGAAGCCGCCTAGTAGAATTTTGCACAGAGCACAACTTAATCATAGCTAACACTTGGTTTAAGAATCATGAAAGAAGGTTGTATACGTGGAAGAACCCTGGAGATACTAAAAGGTATCAGATAGATTATATAATGGTAAGACAAAGATTTAGGAACCGGGTTTTAAGTTGTAAGACATTTCCAGGAGCAGATGTGGACTCTGACCACAATCTATTGGTTATGACCTGTAGATTAAAACTGAAGAAACTGCAAAAATGTGGGAAATTAAGGAGATGGGACCTGGATAAACTGAAAGAACCAGAGGTTGTACAGAGTTTCAGGGAGAGCATAAGGGAACAATTGACAGGAATAGGGGCAAGAAATACAGTAGAAGAAGAATGGGTAGCTCTGAGGGATGTAGTAGTGAAGGCAGCAGAGGATAAAGTAGGTGCAAAGACGAGGGCTGCTAGAAATCCTTGGGTAACAGAAGAAATATTGAAATTAATTGATGAAAGGAGAAAATATAAAAATGCAGTAAATGAAGCAGGCAAAAAGGAATACAAACGTCTCAAAAATGAGATCGACAGGAAGTGCAAAATGGCTAAACAGGGATGGCTTGAGGACAAATGTAAGGATGTAGAAGCTTATCTCACTAGGGGTAAGAAAGATACTGCCTACAGGAAAATTAAAGAGACCTTTGGAGAGAAGAGAACCACGTGTATGAATATCAAGAGCTCAGATGGGAGCCCAGTTCTAAGCAAAGAAGGGAAGGCAGAAAGGTGGAAGGAGTATATAGAAGGTTTATACAAGGGTGATGTACTTGAGGACAATATTATGGAAATGGAAGAGGATGTAGATGAAGACGAAATGGGAGATACGATACTGTGTGAAGAGTTTGACAGAGCACTGAAAGACCTGAGTCGAAACAAGGCCCCCGGAGTAGACAACATTCCATTAGAACTACTGACGGCCTTGGGACAACCAGTCCTGACAAAACTCTACCAGCTGGTGAGCAAGATGTATGAGACAGGCGAAATACCCTCAGACTTCAAGAAGAATATAATAATTCCGATCCCAAAGAAAGCAGGTGCTGACAGATGTGAAAATTACCGAACTATCAGTTTAATAAGCCACGGCTGCAAAATACTAACGCGAATTCTTTACAGACGAATGGAAAAACTGGTAGATGCAGACCTCGGGGAGGATCAGTTTGGATTCCGTCGAAATGTTGGAACACGTGAGGCAATACTGACCTTACGACTTATCTTAGAAGAAAGATTAAGAAAAGGCAAACCTACGTTTCTAGCATTTGTAGACTTAGAGAAAGCTTTTGACAATGTTGACTGGAATACTCTTTTTCAAATTCTAAAGGTGGCAGGGGTAAAATACAGGGAGCGAAAGGCTATTTATAATTTGTACAGAAACCAGATGGCAGTCATAAGAGTCGAGGGGCATGAAAGGGAAGCAGTGGTTGGGAAAGGAGTGAGACAGGGTTGTAGCCTCTCCCCGATGTTATTCAATCTGTATATTGAGCAAGCAGTAAAGGAAACAAAAGAAAAATTTGGAGTAGGTATTAAAATTCATGGAGACGAAGTAAAAACTTTGAGGTTCGCCGATGACATTGTAATTCTGTCAGAGACGGCAAAGGACTTGGAAGAGCAGTTGAATGGAATGGACAGTGTCTTGAAAGGAGGATATAAGATGAACATTAACAAAAGCAAAACGAGGATAATGGAATGTAGTCAAATTAAATCGGGTGATGCTGAGGGAATTAGATTAGGAAATGAGACACTTAAAGTAGTGAAGGAGTTTTGCTATTTAGGAAGTAAAATAACTGATGATGGTCGAAGTAGAGAGGATATAAAATGTAGACTGGCAATGGCAAGGAAAGCGTTTCTGAAGAAGAGAAATTTGTTAACATCGAATATAGATTTATGTATCAGGAAGTCGTTTCTGAAAGTATTTGTTTGGAGTGTAGCCATGTATGGAAGTGAAACATGGACAATAACTAGTTTGGACAAGAAGAGAAAAGAAGCTTTCAAAATGTGGTGCTACAGAAGAATACTGAAGATAAGGTGGATAGAGCACGTAACTAATGAGGAGGTATTGAAAAGGATTGGGGAGAAGAGAAGTTTGTGGCACAACTTGACTAGAAGAAGGGATCGGTTGGTAGGACATGTTTTGAGGCATCAAGGGATCACAAATTTAGCATTGGAGGGCAGCGTGGAGGATAAAAACCGTAGAGGGAGACCGAGAGATGAGTACACTAAGCAGATTCAGAAGGATGTAGGTTGCAGTAGGTACTGGGAGATGAAGCAGCTTGCACAGGATAGAGTAGCATGGAGAGCTGCATCAAACCAGTCTCACGACTGAATACAACAACAACAACAACAACAACAAGAGGGCAGGAGGATCTGCAACTAATTGATGCATGGTACAGAGAATGGCAATTGAATCACAAAGCATGGTACAGAGAATGGCAATTGAATCACAATGTAGACAAGTGAATGTGCTGTGAATACACAGGAAGAAAGATCCTTTATTGTTTAGCTACAATATAGCAGGTCAGCAACTGGAAGCAGTTAATTCCATAAATTATCTGGTAGTAGGCATTAGGTGTGATTTAAAATGGAATACCATATAAAATTAATCATCAGTAAAGCAGATGCCAGACTGAGATTCATTGGAAGAATCCTAAGGAAATGCAGTCTGAAAACAAAGGAAATAGGTTACAGTACACTTGTTCACCCACTGCTTGAATACTGCCCACTGGTGTGGGATCTGTACCAGATAGGGTTGATAGAAGAGAGAGAGAAGATCCAATGGAGTGAGGCGCACTTTGTTACAGGATCATTTAATAATTGCGAAAGCATTACGGAGATGATAGATAAACTCCAGTGGAAGATTTTGCAAGAGAGATGCTCAGTAGCTTTGTACGGGCTTTTGTTGAAGTTTCGAGAACATACCTTCACTGTGGAGTCAAACAGTATATTGCTCCCTCCTACGTATATCTCACGAAGAGACCATGAGGATAAAATCAGAGAGATGAGAGCCCACACAGAGACATACCAACAATCTTTCTTTCCACAAACAATACGAGACTGGAATAGAAGGGAGAACCGATAGAGGTGCTCAAGGTGCACTCCGCCACACACCATCAGGTGGCTTGTAGAGTATGGATGTAGATGTAGATGTCAAACCGGCCGACTGGAACGGGAGAGGCATCACAGGACATTTTAATTTCCACTGGCCTGAATATAGTTTGATGGCACCCATTGCAAAATATTACACATTTGAATCCCACAGAGCGAAATACAGAGACGTGCGATGGAAGAATGCTGTGTGACAAGGTGTGGCGCTGCACTTTGGCACACTTAAGACCAAATAACGTATGCTACGTTCCCTCAAACATATATGTTTCATGTATCAGACTCTTCAGAAAAAAATGCAGATTCTTTGAAAAGCCAATTTTTTTGAGTCCTGCCTCAAACGCTAGAGGGAGGGGGAGCGCCACTATCTAGTATTGTCCCAGTTCGGAAATATCGTAGATCCGGACCTCATGCACAGAGCAGTCTGAGTTGTAGTGAGCAGGTGGTAGTCTCCACGTGAACTGTGTTTACGTTTATTGATTTTGTTGTTCCCTCTTCGTTTATTGCTCTCACGTCAAATGAAAACAAAACTGATTTCTGTGGCTGGCAACTATCAAGTGAATTAAAACTCAGTCACATAATTACGGAAGGCTAAAATATATTATTAGTTTCAGATTTTATTTCCACCTTTCTGACAGTGAAGCATTAATTGCCTTGCAGAACAATGAAGCTTTTTTCTTTTTTTTCCGGCTTGTTAAAGAAATTTGACTTTCATTAATCTTTTCTGCTGAGACGGTCAATTTATTCAAAACTAAGTGTTTAATTCCACACTATTGGCTAGTTTCAAGTGTTCGCTGCATTTCAAATTCACGTTTTCATCTTCTAGCATGTATGGCATTATGCCATAATAAAGAACCAAACATGAGATAATACAGCACTGGTATTCCAAGAAAATTTATATCTGTATGTGGACATACGAATGTGCACTTTAAGCCAAATTACTTTTTAATGTGGTTCACAAAATTCCCGTACTCTTGGAATCTCCACTAATGTCTTGTTTCCTTTATGAGATAATGTAAGATCTTTTAATGTTTTACAAGTACGGGCTTCCTGCGTCATTGTAGCGCGGCAACACCTGTCATCTGGTGCAACTGCTGAAACAAATTTATTTCTAACAGATCGCGGGAAAATTTTCTGAATGGTTGTTTGAAAAGCCGCTATTTTCAAGTAACGTAAATTTCCTTTTACACAAGATGAACTCTGTGCCCGAATGTCCGATGAATTTCTTAAATCACAGTGTTTGACTCTCATTCAAAAATCAAATCTTTGAGGACGACCATTTAGAATATTTACGAGCCCAGAAGATCAGACATTTATGCCAGTTTTTAAAAATTTTACTGCCACATTTGTGTGATGTATCTTAAAGTGTAACACGCACAAACAAGATCAACATTATGTGTGAAAGCCTAACTTCCCTTACAGCTTATTAATCCAACCTTATATGTGAAAGCTTTTCTTTTCTTGTAGCTACGCTATATATATTAATTTAAACCATTACCTTTTCCTGTGTGTTCGCACTGCTTAACAGTGATGTCGCTATTGGCTGACTACATCACGTGTCCTGTGCTCAGAATATCCTCAGTCATCGGCTGGCGAGATGGCTTGACATGAGCTACGACTGGCTTACAAAAGCACATCGCAATCTCAATTACAATCTGTTGGAAAGTAACGTGCGGTTTTTGGTGGAATTCGTATTTATACTTTCGTAATACGAAAATATGCGGAACGTGTTTTTTCCCCTGAGTTTCATTTTCTAAAGTGCCGGGAAATTCTCCGCCAGTATATAAAATCACAATCATTGAAAGGATCAATAAGTTTTAAAGTTCCGAGGAAAGGTATATTGTTACTTAACACGGAAAAAGTATATTTTCATCCGGGAGAAAGAGTATTTTTTTAACTGGGAAATCTGGGAAAAATCCGGGAATTTTTTTCCTCGTCCACATATACACTGCCATACCATAGGAACCATTTAAAATGAACAAACATGCAGCACCACACCAACTTTTGACAATTAATTAATTATTCGTTGCTGCTGTCAGTTCTCTACCACAGAGGCCGGCTGCTGCACGTCACTCATGCAGCTTCTCTGGACCGAGCGATGGCATGTTGTTGGATCATTAGTCGCGTGTGCTCACCACCTGGATTTCTCGGTTTGCAGGAGAGCTTCTGTAAAGTTTGGAAGGTAGGAGACGAGGTACTGGCAGAAGTAAAGCTGTGAGGACGGGCGTGAGTCGTGCTTGGGTAGCTCAGTTGGTAGAGCACTTACCCGCGAAAGGCAACGGTTCCGTGTTTGAGTATCGGTCCGACACACAGTTTTAATCTGCCAGTAAGTTTCAGCTCATTAGTTGTTATGCCCTCTTAAAAAGTGACACAGTGGTTACTACTCAGGTTTTTTTATCACATGGCGGCTTTCACAGGTAGCTGCGTCTTGGGAAAGGGGTTGGGATTAGGATTGTAGTAGGGATGGACAACAAAATTGCATAACTTGAGTGAGTGGCGGAACAACAATATAGGAGGATAGTGGAGAGGAGGTTCCTCATTTCAGGTCATGCTTAGAGACAGTTGGAACTCCGATGGAAAAATGTGATTCAGTCACTCCAGTCCTGGGTGGCACTGTAGATAGGATGTCGTCATTGTAGCTCCACATCATGAAGAGGTCACCAGTGAAGCAGAGCCATGTGAGGGGTTCAGGATTTGGGGTGGTTGGAAAGCATTCCTCTGGATGAGGGATGAATAGGTTGGCAGAGGGTGGTGCCATGTTTGGATGCCAATTATTGCACCAAGAAATTGTTTGTAGGTGAAGGCTTCAAAGAAGTAGTAATTATGGGTATGGATATAGTTGGTCATGGTAACCAGGAAGAAGGTAATAGATTTAGTGTCAGTCAGGCATTGGGAAAGATAGTGTTTAATAGTGGTAAGGCCATGGGCATTGGGAATGTTAGAGTATACTGTAGAGGCAAGTGAATTTGACAGTGATGAGCAGGGTTGTGGGTGGTAAAGGAACAGGAACTGTGAGGAGTCAGCAGAGGAAGTGGTTGGTGTCTTTTTATACAGGAGGATGGGTTACAGGTAATAGGCTGAATAAGTTGGCCCCCAAGAGCAGAGATTCTCTCTGCAGGGGCACAGTAACCAGCCATAAGGGGTTTCCTAGGTGGTTGGGTTTATGAACTTAAGGAAGCAAGTAGGAGGTGGTGGGGTTGAGGTGAGAGGAAGATTCAGGGGAAGGTTTCAGGTTGGATCAAAGAATTTAAGGAGGGCCTGGAGCTCTTGCTGTCTGACACTGTTGCAGGTCTGTTTAGTTTCTGGATGGTGGTGAGAGTGAGCTTCTTCGGTAGTGGTAAAAGTAAAGTCTGCAAGGCAGGTTTTAACAGCTATGAAGGGATGTGGGAGATCTGTGATGGAGACCCTTGTAGGAGTGGTGGATAGTGGTTGTTCAAGACAGGAGTATGAGGTGAACATGTTGGAGTGTGTTTTGGGGTAGCATTGCACATGCTACACTAGTTCCTATAAGATGGGATGTATAACTTTGGAATTGCAGAGCAAGAGAATTTTGTAGGTGGCGAAGAAGTATTGCAGGAGGTTTGGGCTTGTTTTGTATGGTTTTGTAGGATTAGGTTGGTGAGGGCAATGGATTCAAAGAATTTGAACAGATAGATATCATCGTGAAAGGAGAGGGCTGCAGTGAAAGATTGGTAAATTGATGGCCAGGCCTTTTGGTGGATTCCATGAGCTGACAACAATTCAGGAACAGTGTATTGGGCTGGGTTCTGGCTAGGGGTAGGATAAAGTTTTTTTACTGGCGCAGTTGGAAGGAGGTAGAATCCATAGTGGAGGATAAAAAAATAAAAAATGTAAAATTATGGAAAAAATCAGTTGAACAGTGTGAATTACATTTAATAATCGATGGGATTGCAATAATGAGGAGATTCTACTTTGAAGTTGAGAAAGTAACTATTTCTGTTTTGGCGGGCTTGATCTCTGTTGACCTCTTGAGTTCGTACCTTTCTGTCTTTGTAGATTAGTTCGTTCCTTTCTGTCTTTGTAGATTAGTTCGTTCCTTTCTGTCTTTGTAGATTAGTTCGTGCCTTTCTGTCTTTGTAGATTAGTTCGTGCCTTTCTGTCTTTGTAGATTAGTTCGTGCCTTTCTGTCTTTGTAGATTAGTTCGTGCCTTTCTGTCTTTGTAGATTAGTTCGTGCCTTTCTGTCTTTGTAGATTAGTTCGTGCCTTTCTGTCTTTGTAGATTAGTTCGTGCCTTTCTGTCTTTGTAGATTAGTTCGTGCCTTTCTGTCTTTGTAGATTAGTTCGTGCCTTTCTGTCTTTGTAGATTAGTTCGTGCCTTTCTGTCTTTGTAGATTAGTTCGTGCCTTTCTGTCTTTGTAGATTAGTTCGTGCCTTTCTGTCTTTGTAGATTAGTTCGTGCCTTTTTGTCTTTGTAGATTAGTCCGTTCGTGCCTTTCTGTCTTTGTAGATTAGTCCGTTCGTGCCTTTCTGTCTTTGTAGATTAGTCCGTTCGTGCCTTTCTGTCTTTGTAGATTAGTCCGTTCGTGCCTTTCTGTCTTTGTAGATTAGTCCGTTCGTGCCTTTCTGTCTTTGTAGATTAGTCCGTTCGTGCCTTTCTGTCTTTGTAGATTAGTCCGTTCGTGCCTTTCTGTCTTTGTAGATTGGCTTTTGTCTTCTAATGTGCAAGAAAATTTCTTCATTTAATGACATTGTAGCGACGCTGCCACGCACTAATTCAAGCTTGCTTTGTGTGTGTGTGTGTGTGTGTGTGTGTGTGTGTGTGTGTGTGTGTGTGTGTGTGTGTGTTTGTTTCTTCGCCTCCTGGCTTGTTTGGACGAGTACAGTTTTCTCTCCTAACTACGGAAGTTTTCCGAGGATTAAGGATCCTTCTGTAGAGGCCGGAAGCAAAATTTTGTAACTCCGATCGGTCCATGCATGCCGGGCGTCGTCAGATGCGCGCTCGCAATAAAGTTATTGTTGCTCAACTGAAGGTCTTCATTCTTCTGAATCACGTTAAGCAAAGGTCGGACAGCCACCAGTTTAGCTGAACCTGACAACATGAAGACAGCAAGAACATGCAGTTGTAAATGATGATAAAGCAGCTTTTAGAAACAAATGTTGTCAGTACCTAAAGATCTTGGAGAGGAAAGTAGCATGCTAAAGCCTAAAGTTACTAATGCTAGTGTCAAGTGAAAAAGTGTGTGTGTGTGTGTGTTAATTATTTACTTAATTAACTTTCAGTGTGCTATTAAAATACTACCTAGTAAAAAGAAGAAAAGCTTGCACATTTGTTCCAGTAAATAATTACTCATCTTTTTTTATATGCTCAACAAATCCCTTATACTTGATAACACCAACTCTGCATTACAGAGATGTTTTTCTGAATGAAAATAAAATCCTTAACTTTTGTTCTCTTATTCCAGAGTATTCAGCGAGTTGAAAACAAAAGCACAAATTAAAAAAGACAAGGAGCTTGTCACCATAGACAGTCCGACAAAAGTGGTGGAAAATGGAAAATATGATTTGAAAACAAAAACACTAATTAAACAGGACAAGGAGGTTGTCACCATAGACAGTCCATCAAAAGCAACAGAAAATGGAAAACAAAGAAAGAAAAAAACAGTCAGTGTTAAAGCTAAAGATAGTGATAGTTCTAGCAGTGAAGTCAGTGAAAAAGAAATTGGCAATGGGGTGGAAAGTGATAAAGCTGTAGATCCTGACAGCAAAATACATGATATGGTGGCATTAAATGCCAGTAAGGAAGGTATTAGCTCCCCAGATGATAATATAAATACAAAGAAGAATTTGCCTTCAGCAGATAGTTGTCAGAAGACATCTGCAAGTGTCACAGAAACAGTCATTCAAAATGTTACACTTTCAGACCTAGTAGATTGGCTGCACAACCAGCCTCCACTAACAGGTGAACAACTGAGTGAACTGTACATACAGCAGTCAGACTTCAAAGAAGCTCTCCGTGCAGTGCAACCATCAGCTAAACGTGAAGGGTTTGCTACTGTTCCTGATGTAACCTGGGATGACATTGGTTCATTGAAAGACGTCAGAGAAGAGTTACAACTAGCAATATTGGTAAGTTAGAGGAAACAGAATGTTAAAATTCTTTTGGTTGTTCATGATAACAAAGTAGTGCCATTTTATGTCAAATGCTCTAATTTCTGAAAAAGTTTCCCCATGACAATCGCGGATTTTGATGTAATTTTGTGTGAACATCCATACTAATTCCTGATATAATACTTGGAGAGATAGTCATTTGTTTGACTGCCTAGCACAGCTTTCAGCAGTGCACCCTGAGCAGACCTAGGTCACATTGTACAACTTCTTTGCGTTTTCTTAAGTGAAATAATCAAGATTTATAAACAGTTTTCATATAGATAATTTGAGGAACAGTCAACAAAAAATGCTTGGAAAAATGTATAGTTCAGCTTTTTGTGTCTCCTGGAGTAAGTGCATGGTAATACCAAAACTTTGCATGTGGTAACTTACCAACACAAGATGTACAAATATCAAACAACATTCCCCCTGCTGCTTTCCAGCAGTTTGCAAATTGAGGGCAAAGTTGACAATTTTTGTAAAAATTCCTGAAATGTATATTTTCAGCCCACTTTTACAAAAAGGTATTTTCTGCAGACTCTTTTAAACATTTTCCTTTGGAAAGACCCTGTCCTAAACCACCTAAAAATCTAGGTTTCGTTTTACGGTGATGCATATAATGCCATAACAAAATAATGACACAGTGAAAATGCATTAAAAATACGCCCATATTCCACTGGTATTCAAATTAAATGACACATTTCTTGTTGTGTTTTAAAATTTTTTAATACCCGTTAAGATAGTATTAAAAATACAGAGCACTAGGAAGTGAGCTTGAATCAAAAAACTTCAAAATCTGCAAAAGGAAGTAATCTTTCTTGATTTTTAAACATTTCTAACACATTATCCAGATCTACAAAATTCTTTTTATAATAAATGAAAGGGTATAAAGAATCCAATAATGAGGATAGCTTCTTTCTTTTTTTGTATCTCTAATAATTGCTTGTGTTTCTCAGCATAGGTGTTTGCAGTCTGCGATTTAAAGAAATCATGTTACGTAGAGCAGAAGCTATAGCATGTGCATTTGTTAGCTATTTCATACAACATGATCAACAGGAAATTATTTTATACAAGCAGTGGATTCACACTACTGATAGGGGCAACCTGGATGCAAAGCATTTCACAGAGGATGAATTTACTGAAAAAGTTGGAACAAAAATTTGGTGTCTGCCATGTCATCATTAGATTTCCAAAAATTAGTGTGTGCATCTAAAAGCCCTTTAGTTTTATATAAAGGAAGATGTGCTTATTATCCTAATGGGTTTTGCCAAAATTGTTCATTTAGAAAATAATGCAAGGTTTCCGAGAGAAAAATAGTTAAACCTCAGTCTATTTTTCTGTAATCTTTTTGCACAAAATCAGAAAGTAAAATTTGAGTTTTTATGTTGTCAGCGACTGACCGACATGATGCAATAATTCTTCTTGCCTTTATCAATGAGTTGATGGAATATGTAAAACACAATTTGCTCTGATTTTTATTTACTTTTTGAGTGGTGGTCCCAGCACCCAATACAAAACTTTTAAAATTTTTCTCAGTTTGTGAAAGTAATCAGTAGCAAGAGCAAGTTTATAAGGACCAGTTAGTAGTCAGATTCTTGGACCTATAAATCTGTTTTGCTTCTGCACTAAAAGCATTAATGACATTAAATTTGTTTCATCGGCAAAGAAGAAATTGAAGAAAATATTTTTAAGGGTCAGAAGACAAAGAGGTTTAAACATGGACCATCTCTAACGGGAACCAGAGAAAATAATAATTTTTTTTTCCCCAACTGAAGAAACAATTCAGATCAGCAGAATTTAAAATTGTGCATCCTCCTTTCTGTTAACGATTTGTGACAATGAAGGAAGTACACTGTGATAAAAAGTATCCGGACACCCCCCAAAGCATAAATTTTTCATATTCGCTGCATTGTGCTGCGACCTACTGCCAGGTACTCCATATCAGCAACCTCAAGGTTCTCCTCACTCGGCTTCGAATAGGCCGGAGCCCTATGACGCATGGCTATCTGCTCCGGCGAGAGGACCCTCCAATGTGTGGTGCTTGCGGCGTCCAGGTCACTGTGCGCCACGTTTTATTGGATTGCATTTTATTTTCTGACCAGTCACCAACAAATTTAACATACTCACATACACCTTTACCCTTAATCCAAATAAACACAGGTTCATTTACAGACACTTTCCTCTTATTACGAGTATACAACACAAGTGCAGAGGGCGACATATATGCGGATTTACCAAAGTCTTTATTAACAAATTCAGCCATATGATAAGTACGGTAGGCAATTATGTCTCTGTGCCAGAGGAGCTCTAGTGGCACGCGTCCGCGCGGCGGCCTCGTTGGCGCGCCGACAACATTGTGCAACATTACGCTACTACACCGCTCAATGTTTTCGAATCATAGGCGACCGCTGCCGCGGCCGCATTCCAGAAAAAAAACTCCCAACCTAACCTCAAGTGGGCTACGCTACAGATCAATTGGTCTTGTAAATCAATTTATTTATGAAAATACACAGTACAGTCACCAACAAATTTAACATACTCACATACACCTTTACCCTTAATCCCAGTGGACCTAGGGATGTTTAGTAATGTGGAAGTCTTGAATACAGACATACAGCGGTCCTGCCATCTCTTTTAGGCAACACTCTGACGAATGTGGCTAAAGTTTTAAAGTTCTGTGGCATGTCAAATGTTTTTACAAAGATTTTAGGGAGAGGATTTTAATTTGCTCACTGTGTGACAAGCTCGCCCATATTTTATGTAAGTGACCAGCCGGTAACACTTTCCTGTGACATTGTTGTTGCTATGTTGCCCCTTTCCTTAGGTTTTACTTTCTTATGTAGCATTTTCCTTCTTTTCCTGATTTCTTTGAGTGTGTGCTTTAGTTTTCTTAGGTCTGTCCACGTTCGTTCCTTTTAACGTGTGTCAGGACGCTGATGACCTCGATGTTGAGCGCCCATAAAGCCCCAAAAAAACACACACACACACACACACACACACACACACACACACACTGTGAAGGGACACACACAGCACAAAAGCATACAGGCCGACCTCATCTGTTGACTGACACAGACTGCCGACAGTGGAAGGAGGTCATAATGTGTAATAGGCAGACATCTATCCAAACCATCACACAGGAATTTCACTCTGCATGAGGATCCCCTGCAAGCACGATTGAATAGTGGGAAAATGTGTGAAGTGACGAATCACGGTATTCATTGTGGTGATCCGATGGCAGGGTGTGGGTATGACGAACGCCTGGTGAACCCATTGTTGAAGAGGAATTCCGGGATGGTGATTGCATCTTTCAACATGATCAAGCACTTGTTCATAATGCATGGCCTGTGGTGGAGTGGTTACACGACAATAACATCCCTGTAATGGACTGACCTGAATCCTATAGAACAACTTTGCGATGTTTTGGAACGCTGACTTCGTGCCAGGCCTCATCGACCAACATTGATACCTCTCCTCAGTGCAGCACTCTGTGTTTAATGTGCTGCCATTCCCCAAGAAACCTTGCAGCACCTGATTGAACGTATTCCCGTGAGAGTGGAAACTGTCATCAAGGCTAAGGATGAACCAACACCATGTTGAATTCAAGCATTACCGATGGAGGGTGCCACGAACTTGTAAGTCATTTTCAGGCAGGTGTCCAGGTACTCTTGATTCCATAGTGTATATTAACATCAGACCTCCAGCAAGGACAATATTGCTGTGTATTTGTGAGAAAGAGTGCTGGATTGGAAACTTCTGTAAGACTAACACTGAGCTGAAGGATACTTTTAAAAAGCATCTACATCTACATACATACTACACGAGCCACTGTATGATGTGTGGCAGAGGATACCTTGTACCACTATTATTCATTTCCTTTCCCATTCCACACGCAAATGGAGAGAGGGAAAAATGGCTGTTCATATGCCTCCTTACGAGCCTTAATTTCTCTTACCTTTGCGGTCCTTAAGCAAAAGGTATGTTAATAGCGTTCCTTTGAAAAGAATGCTACATTCCCATTTGAGTTCCCTAGGTATATCTGCAATACTTGTATGTTGATTGAACCTACTGATAACAAATTTCGCAGCACACCCTGGAACTGCTTCAGCGTCTTGCTTTAATTCAACACTTGAGCAATACTCAAGAACAGATTGCATTGGTGTTCTATATGTGATTTCCTGTACTACAGGTGAATGACACCATCCTGAAACTCTCCCAATAAACGAAGCTGACCATTTGCTTTCGCTACTAAAATTCGCATATGCTTGTTCCATCCCCATCGCTTTGCTATATTGTGTCTAGATCAGGGGTGTCCAATCCTTTAGCTTAAGCGAGCCACCTGGGAGATGAGTAATTTTGGGTGACTCGCAATACACTTATCACTAACAATAACTGCGGACAGAAAGGGGGGGGGGGGGGGGGGGAATGAAGATATTCATCATAACATTACATAAACAAAATTTTTACAGAATTTTGTTCCTGGTCATGTCATAGATGCTCACTTTCTGGACCACAGGTTGGGTAGCCCTGGCCTAGATATTGAATCAACCCTGCAGGGGCCAGCAAATTCATTTTATTGCTCATCAAAAAGTGAAAGTTGCTGGCTTCCAGAGTAGCACATTGTTTCAATTATTCCATCTCCATCAGTGACATTGTTTGGCAGGCAGTATGGTTTTCATTGTGATATTCAATAGGAAATTGAGATTTCTAAAAATTCAAGTATCTTGGAGTAAATATAAGCTTAAGATTCTAAAAGGAACCTCTTCTAGCTTTGGCCTGGGACACTTATAAAAGTGTATTATCGAGCTTGAGAAACGAGCACATTCCAGGTTTGGGGTACCGTGGTAAAGAAACACATCCATGGTTGCTGTTGCACAGTTCTGACACCCCCCCTCCCCCCAACCTCACCCCAATGGTATGTGTATGCTGGTTCCTCACTTCAAAAGAAGCCAGCTGTGGACAAAGTACATGGACTATAGGAACACACTTATACAGTTCTTCATTAGTACACTTTTATTTCACACAAACTACAAACTGTGTGAAAGTAAAATATGCTATACTTTAGACTGAAATCGAACTAGAACATCAATAGCATCACAAAATAAAAAGACAGATTCAAAATTCTCATAAACACAAATCCTTTTCTGGAAAAAAATCTTGGGAGACTGCTATGAACTTCAACAAAATTTACATATGAAAGAATACTGTAAAACTTGAAGGCAGTATATAAGATGTGCGTTGTAGCTGTCCTACAACAGTTGTTGTGATTTCCATGTCCTTGGTAATGCACAGTTACATTTTGAAGTTTAGAACTAGTGTGATTCTGCAGTTATTGCATAAGAAAATCTACCTGAAATATGTCACATCGTGATAAGTGGTGCCCTCCTTTTCTGTACTTTCTTGAGTTGTTCTGACTCAAGCTCATGTCCTGTTTATTAGAATTTTCAATATTACCAATTATTAAACAATTGTAAAACATCACAAAAGTGTCAGATTTGAGTCATTGAAAAATGGTTTAAAAGAGTTTGTGGAAAGTACTTTTTTGTAAAAGTGTGCCAAAAATACCCATGTTTTGTCATTTTTACAAACATCATCAACTTTGACCTCAATTTGTAAACCATTGGAAAGAAGTAGGGAAATGAAATTTTATACTCTTAAGATCTTCTGTTGATAAGTTATCATATGCAAAGTTTTAGGTTTACTATGCACTTATAGAGATATTTTATTATTATTGTTGTTGTTATTACTATATTATTTCAATTCAGAGATAGCAAAAAGTTATACAAGTTTTCCTAGTTTTGTTTCTTTCAAGAAAATATTGCTGGATATATTATGTCCCAAAATTGCTGAAAACTTACAATTTTTTTGTTGAAAGCTGCACTAGGGGTCAAACAAATTACTTCATCTCTGCAGGTATTTAACTGGTGATTGTTGGAACTTTACCAATAGTTATTGGGGCATGTGTGAATGTCCACAAAAAATTTCAGCCAAATACTAGATGGTTACCTCAGAACCTCTAGACCATCTGGCATAGAATAGCAAAAACAACACTATCAGGCAGTAGGATGGACTGGCAGAGAAATAAACAGAAAAACACACACGAAGTTTTTTAAGGACTTAAATAGGTGGTTTTATTCCTCCTCCCCTTTTTATTTGTTGCAGAATAGTTCCAGTGATATGACCACCACTAAACTCTTGAGTATGGGCAGATGGTAACAGGCAAACTGTTTAGAACATGTTACTTGCTTTTTCTGTTAGCTCTTCCTTTGTACTTTCCTCTCAGTGATAGAACAAGATTTAAATCCTAGTTCTGAAAGCTGCAGACAAGGTGTACACAGGCCAATGTGGAAGATTTGTTTTGTACTTATTATTTCATTTTATTATTTGCCCTTTACCTGGGGCCTATTTCATTGTGATACTTTGAGGTATGCATAAAGTAAAGAACTTCAAAAAAAGTCTGTAAGTATATTCTCTCAGTGTACTCACCACAAATGTTTGTGTGTCAAGCATTCCTGTAAGCCATTCTTTGAAATACATTTTCTACCAACTTTGTTAAAGACCTACTAGTTCAAAGGCATTAACAGCTTTTCCATGATTGGTGAACCTCCCTCTACCTGTGTGATTGTTCATCGTAGGAACAGGAAATAATAGCATGTGGCCATATTGAGTTGCAGGGAGTATGGGATGCACTCCTGGAACTGAATGGCGTAGTTAGTTGCCTGTTTGGATGCATTGTCGTAGTGCAAATTTACCCATTGCAGTGCTACTGTTGGCCACTGTTAGCCTAGTCTCTCAAAAGGTTTTGGTGTGCTTATTATTAACTACCATAGTACAAGACAGGCAGACAATGACACTTTTTAGTTCATGCAGTCCCTGCAAAATCACCCACATTCAGGCTTGTGGTCCCTGGCTTCATTATTTTACTATATTCAAATGTAATCACGAGTATATTCATAAACATAAGCGCTTGCCCCCCCCCCCCCCCCCCCCCACACACACACACACACACACACTTTTTTTAGTATTGCAGGCAAATGAAATTACATCAGTCCTCTTAATGCAAAATTTATAAAGCTTGGTCATCTATAGACCACCTGTGTGATCCATATTAACATTGCTTCACAGAATTTGACACACTCTTGAGTTACTTGTTTTTGCAAACCTCCATGTCTCATGCTATCATACTGGTGCCCGTGGAGTGGACAAAACTATATAGTTCACGTTAAGGAAACTGCTGGTTGTAGTGTTTGATTAAATCAAAAATGTGTTTTTACATATCTGTACTCATCATTTCGTTGTTTGTTGTCCAGGGCCCAGTCCAGTATGCAAAGGAATTTGCTGACCTTGGTCTGTCGACACCAACTGGAGTGCTGCTTTGTGGACCACCTGGCTGTGGGAAAACCCTTTTGGCTAAAGCAGTAGCAAATGAAGCAGGAATAAATTTCATTTCTGTAAAAGGTCCTGAATTGCTCAATATGGTATGTTGTAACTGTTGTCTCCATTTCTAAACTTGATGCACATTTGTTTATTCACAGAAATTTATTCTGAATTGAGATGAAACAGCTGTGAAATATCTAATACTGTGTGTGTGTGTGTGTGTGTGTGTGTGTGTGTGTGTAAAAGATTTTGCTTCTTTAGTATAGATGGTATGATGATAATATAATTAAACTTTTGTTATTGCGTTTCAGTATGTTGGTGAAAGTGAGAGGGCTGTTCGCCAATGCTTTCAGAGAGCAGCAAATTCTGCACCATGTGTCATATTCTTCGATGAATTAGATGCATTGTGCCCCAAAAGAAGTGATGCGGGTGAAGTAAGTAATACACATGAAAGCCACTAATGATAATATGCTATGTTATTTGCATGAAACTTTTAAGGATGGTGAAGAAGCCTCTGTGGATCAATTTAATATAGCGAACCTCAACCAGAGGTGACTGAGTGAAAAGTTGCAAAGCCAAACATGTTCCGTGGTAGCTCTGCCAGTGAAATGTGATAACTCCGCATTAAGTGCACTACTGTGGTTCTGAGATACATATTCCTCATGTTGTCGTACAATATTTGTCTTGATTGTGTGCGCTTGTAAATCCAAGTTGATGGTGCCCCAGCTCACTTTGAACATCATATGAACACTTGCATCAGATGTTCTCTGAAAAGAACATAGACAGAAGATGTCCTATTTTGTTGCTAACTTGTTCATCTGATATGATCCTATTTGTTTCCTGCTTGTAGTATTATGAGGAAAGCCGGGTGGAGTAGAAAGAAAATATTCTTCTGGCATTGTTTGCACACCACCAGGCATCACGGAGCTTTGTGTGACAAGTCATGACTGCATAGAAAACAGGGGAACATCATTTTAAACAACTAATGGAAATGTAGCATGTAGCAACTTGTGCAAACAAATATAATTATTTAAAAATGTGTGTACAGTGTTTATTTTATCAGTTTAAACTCATAAGGGAGCAGGCCAATCTGACATGTCGAAACCCTGCCGTGAGACTTTTTTATACAGGAAGAACAAACAGAGAAGCACAATGTCAAAATCTTAGCTGCTAAGACACACTGCAAGTATTAAAAAAGTTGAAAATTGGCAAATTCATATATCATCAAGTGGCTGGAAAAATACACCCCTACCGTAGCTGTAGCAAATGGGTCTACATATGTAAACTTTACAAAAAAAATGGAGTACAGTATTAAAAGAAAAAATATTATTTGGTTCCACTTCAGAGAGATCAGATATTGTATTATAATTTGACACTTTGCACTGTACAAACAACAGAGATGCAGTATTAAAGAGAAAAACTTTAATAAAACTTGATCCTGCTTAAAGAAGTTACATAATTTAACTTACTTCACTTTTTGTGCATTAAGTGTGTACACCTTTCATTTTCAAACGTATTAATGAATTCAGAGCTTTCTACTACTACTTTTCACACTGATATAGTGCCTGTGCAAAACAGTTTTAAGTGATTCAAGATTAAAGTTGTCATCGCCATCACTGTCACTGAAGCTGGTCCACCTTCTTGATCATAACCGTGTTGTTGGCAAATATCAGCAATAATCTCGTCATCCTGTAGTTCCACACACAACAAGATTATCATTAAAATGTACAAAACTGTTGAAATCTGCACTCTCCAATAGAGCTAGCTCATTACTAGGCACAATTTTGCCACCACCACCACCACCACCAGTGAGAGTCTCTTTCACTAAGGCACCAGGTTTCAATGAGAGTCTCTCTCAGTAAGGTATCAGTTTACGGAAGTGGTGTGTAGGATGGTGCCAGGCAGCCGAAATAAATTCCATGGCTCTTAGGAAATTAATGGAGTCAGTCCTATCAAATGTTGAACCGGTTTTTTTTTCCATAATTTACTTTGAAATTTGCAACAGTGCCCAAATCAATTGGCTGTAGAACACTGATGCAGTTTGGAGGGAAAAATTCCACTCGAACATTTTCCAAAGTTACTTTGGGTGGGTGTGATGCAATGCTGCACTCTGCTCCATAAGAAGAGAAGAAATCTTATTGCATTTGTTTTCTGTAGGCTTTGTACTTACACCCTTGAAATGCCTCTGATTCTTAGATTTTCCTATCAAAAGTAGAGATGTTTGTACGCGAATTTTACTTTTCTTCCCTGTGTGGCATTGAGTCGTCCTCTTCAGCTAAGGTTTTACTGGGAAGCAGACTATAGAATAGATCATTTCGTCATAGATGGGGATGTTCTTCAAGTTGATAATCCCTTAAGGTACCCAGCCGAAACTCAACAATCAAATGTTGCCCCATGACATCATCCATAGTGTTTGATTCGCCGGAAAATGTTTTCCCTGTGATTCCATGATGATGGTCAAATACTTGTAATCATCCTGATGAAGCCTTGAAATCAGCAGTGTTGTTCATACTTATAGCTAAATCTATCTCCTTTGCTTTCAGCATGGTGTCACTGCTCAGTAGAGCTGCAGCCCATTTTTGCTGGAATGACGTAAAAGACTTTCCCAAATCTCTGTATCTCCACTCTTGAGGACAGTTGTGTTATGTTGATTTTGCACTCAATTTCAAAATACTGTCTCTTTTGCTGATGATTGTACATAGTCTGATGTAAGCAATTCCTATGTGTGAAGCAGTTTCAGATTTTGTTTTATGCAGATTAGTATCCACCTCTTGTATGAATTTTACTTTCTTACCAGGTGTATAAAATTTCCTTTTTCTGTTCTCCAAGGCTGATCGAAAGCGACTGAATGATAGAACCATCATGGGGATCACATTCAACTGTTTCAACACCTCATTGAGCGGAATCATAGTAAATAGCAATACCAAATCAAAACTAAGTGTGTCCTCCAGCTGGACCACTATGCTGTTTAATTTTCTTATGTATGCCAAATTTATAGTCACACTGATGATGTCAAGAAATTGGCAATTGAATAAATGGGTGAGCCAATAGTGTTCACTTTAGGAACATGCTCTTTGTGCATCTTCAGCAACTTATTTGTGTTACCAATAAGACTTTCAAACACTCACAGAAGATAGAGGATCACCTAAAATTGACCAAGAATACTCACAAACTGCTGGAAAAAAATGGGAAATTAAAGGACTCCATGCAGTTTTGGAAGATTTAAGTGGGTAACCCCCCCCCCCCACCCCAAAAAAAGTCAAAAAACGCAACTAGAAGAGCACGAGGGCAACTGTAAAAGTTGAGAGATTAACAAATCAGCTGTTTCGGACCATGCTTTGCAGCCAGGAGACCACCACTTTCATTTCGATAGGACGCGAGCACTGGCAGCCTTAAGTGGACACCAGAGAGCCCATACATATTCTTAAACACCCTAGAAATTTTGATAGGAAGGAGAGGGCCATGAAATTAAATGACATGGATCCCGGTGCTCAAGAAGAGATGTAGAAGTCTTCCATCATGGGGTGATAGCAATGGCGTATGACTGCAACTGACAACTGATGCTTGGGTATTAAAAGCATGTGATGTCTTGCCACTGCACAGGAGCAGGCATAGAATTTGCTGCAGTTAGTAACAAACCAGGGTGTGAACTAGACACTCAAAAAAGCTATGATCCTCCTCAAAAATGTTGTAGATGGGCACAAATGTTGCTTTGTAATATGAAATCTATCTGACCACAGCACGGTAATCTGGAATATTTTATTAATTGTACAGTGAAATCCCTAGTTTAGGTTTTCCTGCGGTCCAAGCTTAAAAAAAAGACAAAATTGGGGAAAATGTAGAATCAGGGAAAACATTAAAACTCCCAAAATATGAGCAATAACATTTGTAACTGGCATATGTGATTAAAAATCATAATCCTCACCATTACATTACATAAAATCTGTGTAGTTGAAGGAAATTAAATTTAGAATACAAAGTTTATACAGTAATCTGTGGTAATGAATTTCATCAGTTCTTAAAAAACACGAAACTGTAAAAGCAAGTAAAAACCAGTCAAAAAATTGAAATTACTATCCTGGTACAAGTTAATCGAACTATTTTCTGACATGTTATGATCACAAATTATACATCAAAGCAAGCATTTTTGAGACATGAGGCACCCAGGAAACTGAACAAACCTAGGGAATTTAACTGAAAACCGTGAAGTACAGTTTAAGGTGTCAGAATCTAATGTGGGGTGTGTTTTCCATCTGTAGCCAGTGGTAGTTTAATCTGGTCAGGTAGACTTTACAGTACTTTTCGCAGTGATGACGTCACTAGTGGGCGTTTGACTGTCAACTTTCGGGAGTGCTTGTGAACGAACCCTGTGTGAACAGTGTGCATTACGATTATTCATTTCCTTTGTAGTATGTGACTTACATGCACAGTGCGTCATTTCAAAGCAATGGTGCATTGAAAGTACATCACAAATACACCATGCTTATCATTAAATGTCAATTAATAAAGCATCACTCACTGTCTGGTTGAGATGTTCAGCAGTCAACAAGGCCACAAAGAAGATTGAAAATGTAGTTGGATTTTTCACAGTGTCCTCCTTCAGAGCTAATTAATACTGAAAGAAGATCTAATTATTATAAAAAAAAAAGTGCATGGCTGCAGTTTTTCAGCACGTAGCTTATAACATTTCACTTCAATTTGTTTGCACTTATAGCGATCCCAGCTTCCTCAACCAAATTATAACATTTCAGCTCCTCAACACCAAATTAAAACGTTGCATTAGGAGGTGTCTGCTTCGTGCAAAAGGTCTTGAGTTCATATTGACGACAACAAGTAATTCTTCATTACAGACGTTTATTTACAAACAGAACTGCCAGACTTCACAGACTCAACAACTGACTCTCCGAGCTAACCGCACTGCATATCCAAACTGGCAACTGACAACTCCTAGGTGTATTAATATCTTTCCAAACAATGGGAGTCTTTGACAATGTTTTGTTTACAATACGATAGCAATTCACGACTTAAAACTAAATTAGACATTACAGAATTTTAGTACAGATTAAAGTAAGTAAAAGGATCAGTACATATAAATTCTTACAAGCATAATTTCCAAATAGATTTTATAACATTTTTCTACCAGCTTCTGGATAACCTTCACCAGATTTGTACCGATGTTTCCAGAAATATCTTGACATTTGATTCAGGATATTTCTTGAGTGATTTAGAACAACTATTTATATGTAAAATGATTTAAATCGTGTTTCAAAACGTAAATAAATCTTTTTAGCAATATTTCTTGATACAAATCGTCTTTCGAAATTAGGTCATGAAACAGTTTTCACAAGTTTTCGTATTTTTGCGATCATAATATAGAATTTCTCCATAGAAAGTTCCAGAAGTGTGCATTAAACGTTCATTTACAGACTTTCTCTTTAGCTGGTGAGTTTTTAAAAGTATCTTGTCCATATTATACGAAATAATTTAGTTCAAAACTGATAATTTATACAATTAATCAGAGCTACAGCAAACAGTGAGTCTTTCTTTTACAAAATGAAATATAATTACAAAATTGAATGAAAATAGGTTACTAACACTAATATATATTTACATTAATTCTATTTTTGTTCTTTCTGTGCAAAATGTCCTAATATTGACACAGTACAATATTTAAATATCACCAAAATTTCCCTGTACATTTTGCATATCTGTATCGACATCCCCTAAAAGTCTACAGTATCGAATACTTCAAAATGTCCCAATATGTCCTGTAATGTTACACAACCCCCCCCCCATCAGCACTTCCACGTGAAACACGGAAGGGTTGATGTCCTTACATTACAAAACAGAAAAGTTTAACACATATCTTTGGTGTCTTCTTTCTTGAAGGTTGGTGATCTTCTTCCTTAAAGGTCGGTATACCTCAATGCCACACACTGTATTTCAGTCTCATCTTCACAGTCCGTATGGTTTCCATATACACTGCAGGCTATCACAGGCTGCAATAGCACAGTCCGCTATGAATATACAGCATACAGTGGTCAAACCCAGTTAAACATTAGCAAAAGCATTTAATAGTCGGTGGACCGGTTTTTAAGGACACAGAAATTTGAATTCTCTTAAGTCTAATTACTCAAGAAAATTTACTCTAAGTAATTTCTTAAAGCTAAGAGAGGATAGACTGACAGATGGAGAAAATTGATTATACAGGATCACAGAATAAGTGTAAGATGCAATGCCAGAATACGAAAATGAAATATGACAATTGCATAGCTAGGGGACCTAGTGCTCTCCAAACACTTAGCACACAAAGAATATATGCTCCCCTGAGGAATCATATAAATACAACATAACAAAGTATACAAAAATATCCTGGTAAGATTATACAATTTCAGTTCGGTCACGTTTCATAGGCCAAACAGTCTGCCAGAATTTGGGTAGACTAGACGGTAAGCATTCGGATGAGGATTGTCCTGAATCTTGAAAGGTCCAATGTTTATGTCAAAAAAACTTTTTTAATTCACCACTGATGGCTTTAGACTTCTCTTGTGTTTTAACAAGGACCAAGTCTTCAATTTTAAATTGAGTAGGCTTCAGTCTTTTGTCATGTCTACATTTCCTCTTATCACGTTGAGATTTCATGGTCTTTCTCACTATTTCCTCTCTCTCTTGAGTACTTAATGGTTTGCAGACTGGAAAATCAATGAAATCACTAATTGGATGTGGTGGTTTGCTATTATACTGTATTTCATAAGGTGAAAACCCTGTTGAGGAATGCTGTAGGCTGTTCACAACATCTTCGAATTTCTCAACATAGTCAATCCAACTAGCATGATCAGTATTGCAGTAAGTTCTAAAGAATCGCCCAATTTCCCTCATGTATCTCTCCGAAGGGTTTCCTGATGGATGATAAGCTGAAAAAAGAATGTGACTTATATTTTCATCTTCAACAAAAGCTTTCCATACTCCAGAAGTAAATTGAGTCCCACTGTCTGATAAGATTTTCTGAGGTTTTCCAACCCTGCCAAAATAGTCTCTCCTGATTTTTGAAATAATGCTCTTATTGTATGCCTTGCGAAGAGGGTATAACTTAATGAATTTTGAAAAAACATCAACCATAACAAAAATGTAGCAATAGCCTCCTCTGGTCTTCGGTAATGGTCCATATAAGTCGACAGCGACTAACTCGTGTTGTTCTTTTGGTAAGATGTTTTGCATCAATCCTCGACAAGTTTGGTTGGATACTTTTACTCTTTGGCACCTGTCACAACCCGTCAAAATTTTTCTAACCCTCCTGGCTATGTTGTTAAAGTACACATTTTCTTGGATTTTCTGGATACACTTTTGAATCCCACAATGACCAAAACTTTCATGAATGTACTTGATGAGTACATTGATGTACTGTTCAGGCCAACATAATTTCCATACATCGCTATCTACACTGTTTCTCTTGAATAGAATCCCCTTGTAGATTTTGTAAAAATCTCCCACTTTTTCATGTCCCTTTTTCCCTAAATAACTTTTGACCAGTTTACAGTTCTCATCGTAGTTCTGATTCCGTCGGATGTCATTACAAATGTCTCTGATTTCTTGTTCATTGTCCACCCCTCTTAAATACATAATTTTGAATTCTTTTTCACATTCCCCACTGTCATCTTCAAAGTCACCCCCCCCCCCCCCCCCACAGGTAGTCTAGATAAAGCATCAGCAACTACATTATTGGGTCCTCTAAGATATTTTATTGAGTAATTAAATTGTTGTAACTAGAGTGCCCACCTGGTAATCCTTCCATATGCAACCTACATTCTTGAATATAAATTAATGCCTTATGGTCTGTGTAGACAACTACCTAGTTTCCCAATAAATAATTTCTGAATTTAGAAAATGCCCAGTAAATGGCCAAAAGCTCTTTCTCGGTAACAGTGTATTGCCTCTCATGTTTTTTCAAGGTTCGACTAGCAAAAGCAATAGACCTGTGTTCTATTTTCCCATTTATATTTACTTCTTGGAAAAGGTGAGCACCTAGGCCATAATCACTACTATCTGCCATAATGCAAAAAGGTAAACTTAAATCAGGACGGTACAAAATTTGACTGTTACATAACTGTGTTTTTATTTCTTCAAAAGCAGCTTCACATTCCTGATCCCAAACCCACATTGCGTTTTTCTTCAGCAATCTGTTAAGACTTGGAGCATTTAGAGCTTGGGTACTAATGAACTTTCTGTAGTAACCGCACATCCCGAAAAATGACTTTAGTTGTTTCTTGGTTTTTGGAATTGGGAATTTTGCAATTGCCTCGAGTTTTTCAGGATCTGGCAAAATACCTTCCTCAGAAATACTGTGCCCCAGAAACTTCAATTTTTTCATACCAAACTTACATTTAGATAATTTAAGTGACATTCCCCCTTTCCTTAATCTATTGCAAACCTCCCTCAAAGTATTAACATGTTCTTCCCAAGTTTCTCCAGTGATCAAAATGTCATCTACATACACAGTTAATTTTGATAAAAGATCTTTTCCCAAAACAAAGTCAAGTGCTCTAATGAATTCGGCTACTGAGACATTCAGCCCAAATGGTACCACACAATACTGGTAACATCTTCCCCCATACAAAAAGGCAGTATACTTTCTGGAATCATTTTCTAATTCTACTTGGTGAAATCCTGATCTGAGATCTAAACAGGTCATGTATTTCATTCTTTCAAATTTATGAAGTAATTCGTCTATATTCTCGGGATGATCGGTCTCTCTTTCCAGATACTTATTTAGGTGTCTTGAATCTAGTACAAGCCTGACACTGCCATCATGTTTTGCAACCACTACCAAAGGATTATTGTATTGGCTCTTACTTCTCTCAATGATGCCCCACTCTTCCATCTTTTGAAGTTCCTTTTCTACATCTTTTCTCTTTGCAATGGGTACACTATAAGGTTTTATAAAGAATGGCTCATGTGGTTTTAATCTGAGTTTACATTGATAATTCTTTACTCTGCCAGGTCTATCATCAAAAACATCACAGTAATTCCACAATAATCTTTCTAACTCTACCTTCTGTTCTTGGTTCAAATTATCTGATTCCCGTAATTTTTCTTGAACTATATCCCCATATTCTCCATCATCATAATCCTCAGTAATTTCCTCTACACAATAACCACTGTCTTTAGAAAATGTAACATCCCTAATTTCAATTCCCTTATCAGCACAGTTTTGAAACGACATGTCAGTACTGGAACATACTCTCGTCTTAGGATCAATGAAGGTAAACAAACTCTTTTCCCAATCAAATGCTGCATTAGCTTTTAATATCCAGTCCATACCCAACAGTACATTCTCATTTAGGTCACTTATTACAAGACATCCTTGAGTAAACTGTACATCATTTATACTGAAGGACAACAACACCTGTCTATTAACAATTTTGCTCAGTTTGCCGGTAATGCCTCTAATTTTTATTCCAACAACTGGTAATTCAACAAAGTCAGGATCATGCTTAATTATATCTCTTAATTTGCTTGAAATGGCACTAATTGGACTCCCTGTGTCAATCAAACAATACCCTTCCCAACCTGCAGTTTTAATTTTTATGTATGGACTACCAATAGTGGTGTTTTCCCTTTCTTCCTGTTCTTCATACAAAAGATCTTCTGCTATCTCATCATACCTCTGTTCCATATTTAGGTTTTCTTTATTAGGCAATACTTTCTTCAAACTTCTAGGTCTACTGGAATGTCTGGATTACTATTTACCTCACACACATCCTGACTAGTACCCCGTTTGATGATTTCATTAGGCTTAAAAGCAGAAACTGGTTCACAAATTTCCCTTAATTTGATCTTAACATCATTGTCATCACTGTAATCTTTAAATTTGTCCCAAACAGATTTCAAAATAAACTCAGATGCATCAGCACAATCAACCCCCCTGTCTCCTGATGTATTATTAAGCTGAACTGGCACAATCTGATTCTCATGTGGAATGTAGTTAGAGTTCCTGGCACAACTATTCTCAACACTGTTGCTTATAACATCCTCCTTAACTTCAACATAAACTATTCCATCCAATTCACCATCAAAATCTTCTAGTACATAATCACCATTAGCCTTAACATCAACATTATCATCATCATTGCCTGAGCTTACACTGCAAACACTACTAGTATCACCAACATTACTCACAACACCAACCACATCCACATGAATATCAGACTTTCCAGAAACTTCAGTACGTACATCATTATGACAACTTACATCTAAAACATCACCACACATAAGTTTGTACAATCCAAAATTATCAAAGTTATCCTTACCTTTCATTTCAGCATTAGGTGCTTCTTCTTGATTATATAAATTTGCAATTATATCATCTTCTAAGCCTACTTCATCAAAGGTAGCCTGGTTCCTATTACAGTTGTTTCTAGTATTTTCTCTTATGACATTCCAAAATTTCCTGTCAAATTTAATTTTTCCATTACCTCTATCTACAGATCGATCATAAGCATACTGTCTATACTGGTTAGGTCTCTGATTATAGTGCTGTCTGTTCCGGGTGAAATTAGCCTGATTTTGAAAATTCCTTGCTCCAAACTGCAGACTCCCAGTGGAGCATTTAGTCGTTTAAAGGCCTATGTCTGTCGTTTCCCTGCCTCGGGTTACCTTCTCTCATGTCATTACCCCAGGACCTGTTTAGATTTTCCCATTCTCTGTTTGAATTAAAGTGCTGATCATTCCTACCAAAATTTCTTCTGTCATTGCTATTATAATTATTCCTGTTGTTGTTAAAGTTTCTTCCTTCACTATTATTGTTATTATTTCCACGGTTCGGTTCCCACCCTCTGTGTGATGAACCTACAAAGTCGTTAAATCTGTTGTTTGTCCACATATTTCAAGAATTGTTCTATGGACTCATCTGGACCATATACTAAACCCCATTGTACTCTTTTCGGAAGTCTCCGTTTTAGTGCATCAATTTGAGTTAGCTCATCAAATGGCTTATCCAGATGCACTAATTTTTGCAACTGTTTCTCACAATAGGCTTTCATTGACCCATCAGATTCTCTGCAACTAGGACCATTCAAGAATTCACTTTTGATTCTAGCTTGCTCAGTTTCAGACCAAAATTTGGTTAGAAAACATTTTTCGAAATCTTCAAAGGATATTTCCGCGGAACAATTCTGATTGGCCCACGAAAGTGCCTCACCATCAAGTATTTTCTTTACAAATTTTATCTTAACACTATCTGTCATTATGGATGTGAACTGCTCCTTGCAGAATTGCATGAAGTCTTTTGGGTGTATATTCTTGTCACCGGGATAAGTTTTAATGGGAAAATTTCCCCATACCCCATTACAACTATTACTAAAACCTTTTTGCAACATAGTTTCTTGTATTTCTACAAATTTTCTGTCTACAGTTTTTTCGACATTACGTACTCCACTACAAATTTCTGTGACCTTTTTGTCAGAATCAGATTTGAAAGAGTCAATTTCGCTTTCAAAAAATCGTTTTGTCTGGTCAAATTCATTTCTCAATTGAGAATTTTCCTCATTTACAAAATCAACAACTTTTTTAAGTTTTGACTGGTTATTTGAAATTTCGTTACTTAAATCAGTTTCAAGGACAGAAATTTTGCTCTCAACCATGTCCACACGACAACTAAGTTCTTTTTGGTTTGACTCAAAAGTAATTCGCCATT
This sequence comes from Schistocerca gregaria, assembly GCF_023897955.1. Taxonomy (NCBI): domain Eukaryota; kingdom Metazoa; phylum Arthropoda; class Insecta; order Orthoptera; family Acrididae; genus Schistocerca; species Schistocerca gregaria. Next base: position 132,399,243 of record NC_064923.1, on the reverse strand, counting down.
CTTCGAGAACCTGATTAGTGTGAGCAATCTGTTCTGTATTTGAATTTATTTCTGATTTTAAATCACACACAGCCTTCGAAATCGACCTGTCCATCTGTTGTTGTGTCTGTTCAATTTGTTGACGTAATTCGGCACAAGAATCGTCCATCTTTGAGTTTATGTTATCCAACTTCGAGTTTAACTCTGAAAACATTTGTTTTAACATTTCCAACATTCCTACACTGTCAGAAGCACTTTCCCTAATAGGTGTACTCGCTACACCGCTGTCAATACTGAAATCTGCGTTTATTTCCATTATTTTAGGAAGCAGGTACTTATCTTAGTGTCTGTCGGCGGTCGTTGGTGTCAGTGTTTTGCGAAATTTCTTCAATTCCAGGATGGTTTCGCTTGGTTGATCACTCCTCTTCTTGTGACCCCAGAATCGACGTATTTACTTCTGAAGAATGACTGGTCCGTCGTATATCCTCTTCTTGTGGTCCCAAAACAGACGTATTTTCTTCTTGTGATCCCAGAAGAGACGTATTTTATTTTGAAGAATCACTGGGTGGTCGTCATATCCTCTGCTTCCTCCACCAAATTATAACATTTCACTTCAATTTGTTTGCACTTATAGCGATCCCAGCTTCCTCAACCAAATTATAACATTTCAGCTCCTCAACACCAAATTAAAACGTTGCATTAGGAGGTGTCTGCTTCGTGCAAAAGGTCTTGAGTTCATATTGACGACAACAAGTAATTCTTCATTACAGACGTTTATTTACAAACAGAACTGCCAGACTTCACAGACTCAACAACTGACTCTCCGAGCTAACCGCACTGCATATCCAAACTGGCAACTGATAACTCCTAGGTGTATTAATATCTTTCCAAACAATGGGAGTCTTTGACAATGTTTTGTTTACAATACGATAGCAATTCACGACTTAAAACTAAATCAGACATTACAGAATTTTAGTACAGATTAAAGTAAGTAAAAGGATCAGTACATATAAATTCTTACAAGCATAATTTCCAAATAGATTTTATAACATTTTTCTACCAGCTTCTGGATAACCTTCACCAGATTTGTACCGATGTTTCCAGAAATATCTTGACATTTGATTCAGGATATTTCTTGAGTGATTTAGAACAACTATTTATATGTAAAATGATTTAAATCGTGTTTCAAAACGTAAATAAATCTTTTTAGCAATATTTCTTGATACAAATCGTCTTTCGAAATTAGGTCATGAAACAGTTTTCACAAGTTTTCGTATTTTTGCAATCATAATATAGAATTTCTCCATAGAAAGTTCCAGAAGTGTGCATTAAACGTTCATTTACAGACTTTCTCTTTAGCTGGTGAGTTTTTAAAAGTATCTTGTCCATATTATACGAAATAATTTAGTTCAAAACTGATAATTTATACAATTAATCAGAGTTACAGCAAACAGTGAGTCTTTCTTTTACAAAATGAAATATAATTACAAAATTGAATGAAAATAGGAGGGGAGAAGTATACAGTGATGAAGAAAGTATATGGAAGGAAATTATGCTGGGCAGACATTATCCACAGTGAAATGGATCAAACTAACCGATACCAGTGGTTGTGGTAATACAGCCATCAGAGCTGATAGAAAGCAAGATTCTAATGCAAGTGCTTACAACCCTATGGCATCTCTCTCTCTCTCTCTCTCCCCTTCTTCTTTTTCTTCTTCTTCTTCTTCTTCTTCTTTTGGGGGGGGGGGGGATGAGGAGAGTCAGGCAAGGAGAAACAATGGGAGAGTGTTCACTTGGTTCCTGGTGTGCTCCAGAAGTGGCGGAGATACTTTTGCAACAACAAAGCCAATGTTTTTCATTGAAAATATTGAGGATTCAAAACATTTAGGATTCAAAACATTTAGGATTCAAAACATTTAGGATTCAAAACATTGAATCCTTAGCGATCACAGGCACTTCAGGCCTGCTCGAATATGTACTGGTTACCTTGTCTCCTCCTAATAAACTCAACAGGATTCAGGGTGTCGTCTTCCATCAGGACCTAACACTACAAATGGATAAAGATGTGCATCCTAACCTAGAACAGCGTCGAGTCTATGTTGTTCATCATGTCCAGAGAAGACATAAGGATAATACAGTGGACAAAGAATCTTTAGTCCTAGCTTTCAATGTAAATGTTTTACCTGAGAAAGTTAAAGTCATAGTTTACTGATGTGATTTCGAGCCTTATTTTCCTCCTCCTATGTGATGTTTTCAGTGCCAGAGGTGTTGAGATATGTCCTTCCTCTGTACTAATGAGGCAACTTGTGAGGGCAGCCTCTGCAACAACCCCTTATATGTTTAAACTGTCCAGAACACCATCCCTCTCATTCGCTGATGTGTTTCGTTAAACTGAATTCTACTGCTCCAGTCGATCCGGACCCCATCCTCCCACCCCTCCAGGTCAAACCTCTAAATCCTGATAAAGGACCACACATTCAGGTGAAGCGTGTCTTAGCAGGAAAGTAATTCATACTCCCATTTCCCCTTCGCTGCTTTCTTAGATCCCAGTCTGATGTTTCTTCGATGGAACCATAATGGCTAACATGGCTATCTGGCTGAACTCTATCATATAATGGCTACTTATTCTACTGTTGGTGTGGCACTTCAGGAAACAGGTTCTCAGAAAACCAACTCCCGCATATTAAAAACCACAAATCCTACTGTGTAAGTTTCATTAAAGCTGAGAGAGCATCTGGAGGAATCATCGTGCTCATTCGATCTTACACTTTCAGTGAGCTGGTGCCACTAACCACAGCATTAGAAGCTGTGGCTGTTTGTGTCTACCTCTCAATTAGGGTAACAGTATGTAAGGACACTAAGATTTTAACCTCTCAAATGAATGGGCTGTTCAGATTATTCTAAAAAGTCACCAACCAATGATTGTGCTGTTGTCTGGAAGCCAGAGGACATAGATCACAATTTCAAAGTGGCTTTTGGGCATTCCAATCCAACACAGACACAACTGATTTGTCTGGGATCTGCATTGAACAATTCTTTTGTGCTTCACCAACATGATTGCTGTTTTTGGGGCAGTTTTCCCAGTTCAGCCTGAATTTTCTATTCCTCTGACAATCCTGGATCGGGATAGGTTCGATCCTCAGTAACAAATATGTACCAGAAGCAGGGATTGCTTCTGAGCATAACCCTCTTTGCCATTGTAATCAATGATATTGTTACTGCATTTTGACCCAAGGTCTCACCATCTGTGTATTTGAATGACCTTTGTATCACAGATCATTGTGCACTGCAGAGCACGAACTTCAGGGTTACTCACAGAAAGTACATAGTTGGGGTCCTGAAACATGGATACAAATTTTTTCTTCTGGAAGCTCATGTTTTGCTCTTTTGTCAACTCAGGACTGATACCTGTTCCCAGAACTTTACCTGAGCAACCAGTTACTTGACATCATTGAAACTTCAAAAATGTTAGGCCTTCTATTTGATAGTAAGCCAGCACGGTTACCACAAGTGTCAGCTAACAGCAAATTGCCTTAAGTTTTTCAGCAGCAGCATCTGGGGTGCAGACTGTACAGTTTGTCTGCAATTTTATAAAACTTTGATTTTATCCCAAATGGGCCATTGGTTTGTTGCCTTTGGGTTGGGAGCACCTTCAGTACTGAACTTCTTAGACCTGGTCCAGCACATTGGTGTGCCGTTGGCTACTGCACCCTTCCGTACAAACACTGCAGACAGCCTCCTGATGGAAGCTGGTGTCCCTCCAGTGAGGGTCAGACCACCAGCAACTCCTAGTGAGCAATATTGTCACAATCTGTCAGATGCCTACTCATACATGCTGATCCTATCATACTCAGATGCCTGTTCTTCTTCTTCTTCTTCTTCTTCTTCTTCTTCTTCTTCTTCTTTTTTTTTTTAATTGCCCAGATTTAACATGCATTTACACTCATGGTAACATCCAAGACCTATTGGTGATCTCCACAGCTCTGGAATGACAGTAACATTCATATGGACACAGAGCCATGTGGGTATTCTGGGAAAGGAACATGCTGACTTATTAGCCAAAGAAGCAACTACAGGCAAAGAACTTGGGAGTACCAAACACAAGACTTGTGATTACAGCTGTGATATTCCTTTTGAAAAGCTGGAATACAGAAAGGCAGGCTGTTACAATTTTCAAGCCAAGAGGAATCGGGGACACGAGCAACGCGTGGCATTCTTTCCTCCAGGTGTCTCGGAAAGATTCCGTCAAACTCTACTGACTGCATATCCCATCAGTGCAACTGTGGTAATCCTCTCTCAATCCCCCATATTCTTGAAGAGTACCGGTGCTGGCTGATCTGAAATAGACAGTCAACCTGTCTACCTCAGAAATTTGCAGATGATGGGTTAGGAGTTACCAAAATTGTAAGTTTCATAGGGAAAGTTAATTTTATAATAAAATTTAATGTGGACTTTCACATTCAGTATCAGCAGTGGTGGATGTGCCCCAGGGGGGTGGGGGGCTGATTATCTCGCTGCATGTGCTCCATGTGGCCTCAGGCTACCTTCTCCCTCAACTTTGTTTTGCATTTGTAAACTTTTCTGTATATATGTTATTTAACTGTTTAAACTAATTAGCTCTTTAGTCCAGACAGTCTGCATTTTCTCACCTCATCTTAGTTTCTTGCACAAATCCTGCCAACATTCTGCAAATCTCTGCTTTTGAGAACGTGACATCAAGCTTGTTTCCTCCTCGTACACAGCCATTCACTCATCCTCCATACTTTGTTTCTTCGTACTTTCTGTGGTTGATACAAGTTGTTAGAAGTCTTTGTTATTCACTACTTTTGCTATTTGTTGTCTTCTGTGTGTGTGTGTGTGTGTGTGTGTGTGTGTGTGTGTGTGTGTGTGTGTGTGTCAGTCATCAGTCCAGTGACTGATTTGATGCAGCTCTCCATGCTACTCTATCCTTTGCAAGCCTCTTCATCTCCGAATAACTACTGCAACCTGCATCCTTATGAATCTGCTTTGTGTATTCATATCTTGGTCTCCCTCTGAATTTTTTACACTCCACACTTCCCTCCAGTACTAAATTGGTGATCCCTTGATGCCTCAGAATGTGTCCTACCAACCGATCACTTCTTCTACGCAAGTTGTGCCACAAATTCCTCTTCTCCCCAATTCTATTCAGTATCTCTTCATTAGTTACATGATCTACCCATCTAATCTTCATCATTTCTGTAGCACCACGTTTCGAAAGCTTCTATTATCTTCTTGTCTACACTGTTTATTGCCCAAGTTTACTTCCATACATGGCTACACTCCATACAAATACTTTCAGAAAAGAATTCCTGAGACTTAAATCTATACTCGATGTTAACAAATTTCTCTTCTTCTGAAACACTTTCCTGCCATAGCCAGTCTACATTTTATATCCTCTCTACCTCGACCATCATCAGTTATTTTGCTCTCCAAATAGCAGAACTCATTTTCTACTTTAAATGTCTCATTTCCAAATCTAAATCCCCACAGCATCCTGATTTAATTAGACTACATGCCATTATACTCATTTTGCTTGTGTTGATGTTCATCTTATATCCTCCTTTCTAGACACTGTCCATTCCATTGAGCTGCTCTTCCAGGTCCTTTGCTGTCTCTGGCAGAATTACAGTGTCGTTGACTAACCTCAAAGTTTTTATTTCATCTCTATGGATTTTAATACCTACTCTGAACTTTTCTTTTGTTTCCTTTACTGCTTGTTCAATATACAGATTGAATAACATCAGGGAGAGGCAACCACCCTGTCTCACTCCCTTCTCAACCATTGTGTCCCTTTCGTTCCCCTCGACTCTTATGACTGTCATCTGGTTTCTGTGCAAATTGTAAATAGCCATTTGCTCCCTGTATTTTACACTTGCCAACATCAGAATTTTGAAAGATAATATTCCAATGAACATTGTAAAAGCTTTCTTTTGGTCTAAAAATGCTAGAAATGGAGGTTTGCCTTTCCTTAACCTATCTTCTAAGATAAGTCGTAGGGTCAGTATTGCCTCGCATGTTGTAACATTGCTACGGAATCCAAACCGATCTTCCCCGAGATCGACTTCTACCTGTTTTTCCATTCGTTTGTAGCTAATTCATGTTCGTACTTTGCAGCCATGACTTACTAAACTGATAGTTCAGTAATTTTCACATCTGTCAACAACTGCTTTCTTTGAGATTGGAATTATTAAATTCTTCTAGAAGTCTGAAGGTATTCCACCTGTCTCATACATCTTTCTCACCAGGAGGAAGAGTTTAGTCAAGGCTGGCTCTCCCAAGGCTATCAACAGTTCGAATGGAATGTTGTCAACTTCCGGGGCCTTGTTTTGACTTGGGTGTTTCAGCGCTCCGTCAAATTCTTCACGCCCCATTTCATCTTCATCTATGTCCTCTTCCATTTCCATAATATTGCCTCAAGTACATTGCCCTAGCATAAACCCTCTATATACTCTTTCCACTTTCTGCTTTCCCTTCTTTGCTTAGGACTTGTTTTCCATCTGAGCTCTTGATATTCATACAAGTGGCTCTCTCTTCTCCAAAGGTCTCTTTAATTTTCCTGTAGGCTGTATCTATCTTACCCCTAGTGAGATAAGCCTCTAAATCCTTAAATTTCTCCTCAAGCCATGCCTGCTTAGCCATTTTGCACTTCCTGTCGATCTAATTTTTGAGACGTTTGTATTCCTTTTTGCCTGCTTCATTTACTGCATTTTTATATTTTCTTCTTTCATCAATTAAATTCAATATTTCTTCTGTTACCCAAGGATTTCTACTAGCCTTTGTCTTTTTACCTACGTGATCCTCTGCTGCCTTCACTACTTCATCCCTCAAAGCTACCCATTCTTCATCTACTGTATTTCTTTCCCCCATTCCTGTCAATTGTTCACTTATGCTCTCCCTGAAACTCTGTACAACCTCTGGTTTAGTCAGTTTATCCATGTCCCATCTCCTTAAATCCCCACCTTTTTGCAGTTTCTTCAGTTTTAATCTACAGTTCATAACCATTAGATTGTGGTCAGTCCACATCTGCCCCTGGAAATGTCTTACAATTTAAAACCTGGTTCCTAAATCTGTCTTGCCATTATATAATCTATCTGATACCTTCTAGTATCTCCAGGATTCTTCCATGTATACAACCTTCTTTCATGATTCTTGAACCAAGTGTTACGTTATGATTAAGTTATGCTCTGCACAAAATTCTACCTGGCGGCTTCCTCTTTCATTTCTTAGCTCCAATCCATATTCACCTACTATGTTTCCTTCTCTCCCTTTTTCTACTCTTGAATTCCAGTCACCCATGACTATTAAATTTTCGTCACCCTTCATTACCTGAACAATTTCTTTTCTCTCATCATACATTTCATCAATTTCTTCTTCATCTGCAGAGCTGGTTGGCATATAAACTTGTACTACTGTAGTAGGCATGGGCTTCGTGTCTGTCTTGACCACAATGTATGATCATTGCACAAAAATTTGCACAGACAGGAAACTAAACTTAACATTAAATGAACTAATTTTCCATGGATTGTGACAGCAGCTCATAATACAGGGTTCCCTTAAGTAATTCTGGTTGCAGTTTGACATAACAAATGAAAAAAATAGCTGCTTCAGTATTTCAAAATATTTATAAAATGTAGATCCTCTTGCCAGGCTCCTTGTAGTGTGTGAAATTCCCCTTCTGTGGCATGTAATGATATCATTCTTTGGACCCACTCTCTTTTTTGCTGTTTCCCACTTCTGTCTTCCTCGCATCCACATACATAAACTGCCGTATTGTATGTGAGCACTTCCCACATACAAACAGTTAATAATCATCTTGCGGGCCACAATTTGATGTCACAAGATTTGTATTGAACTGCACAGACTTGATGTGACAGACAGAGTGAATACACCCTGACATGATGGTGCAGTGATGTGAGAGTGCCATGACGTGGAAGTGCATTGACTGCCATTGTGAATTGACCTAAAAGCTGTTGTTACTTACTTTTTCAACCACAGCGACATGGTCACAGACTCTTGAGCTGGGGATGCTCCTTTTTTCTTTTGAGTCTTGTTACATCTTTTTTCTATTAATTGAGGGAATGATAAGCAATTAGTTTAGTACCTTTAAACCTGTAATGATGGTCACCACTAGTGTTCCATCCATGAACTGTTTTGGATGGTTTATTGATAACAGGTTCATCCAGAGTTGGTATAGATTTATAGGTAGTCTGATACTTCATTTCTACTAATGAGAAACAGTTGCCTTAATACTTGATTGCACTTCATTTTAAAAAATGGTCCACATTAAGTAGATTCCGGAACTGCAAAGTTATATTAAAACAAGCAGCAAGTGTACATTGTGGTTAAGTATTATTTGAGATTATAGACGTGGTTTTAATGTCATGTGTATATTGGAAAAAAGAGTACGATCAATTTTATGCAAAGAATTGACTATGAGGAAAGTTACTGCAAAGTGGTTCGTTTGTTGTATGCATGCCAGAAACAGATCGAAAAGCTAATTTTGCAGCAACATTTTGACAAAAAAAGAATCAAAATGATTTTGTGCACCTCCTTGCTACTTCAATGAGACTTGGGCACACTACGTCATGCGATAAATAATTAGTGTCTGGAAAATGTTTTGATTCCTTCTTCAGGTCTAGAATCTTGTCACTGGACTAGTGGGATAAAATGCATTGACCTAAAATAGGGGAACTGTCAGAAAGTAAAACTAATTTTATCTTAGAGCTTAAACTTTCATTGCTCAGCCAAATAATTTTTTACTTGTTCTTATTCGTTTGGTAGAGAGAGAAACTCGGGTATGTACACATTTTCTTGTAGGGAATGTTTCCTGATAATTAGCTGCTGGGAACAAAGCTGTCAGGCTCAGGGCATCAAGGTCTCATCACATAATAATGGTGCACTTACAGCATGTGATACTGTCATTGTCATTGTCTAATCAGTTGTGTTGCATTTGATATTTTAATTGTGTTTGCTTCTTGCAGGGACCACAGCTGCAAAAAGATTTCTGAAATTACATTTCTGCTGTGGACTGTAGTTATTGTTCATTTTCCACTATAGGTCAATTTCGGCTATAATACTGTTTTCAGGCAGTAGCTCCAAAGAATGGACTATAGTTACATACAGTGTTGACAGAAAAATATAAAATAGCCAAAATTGGCCAATAGTGGGAAATGAATAACATGTTGCAGGAAAAAAAATTAAGACTAGTGAATAAAAACAGGTTTATTTTTTCTTATTTATCATGTATTGAAAAGTGGTATTATCTGTACAAAATTCTTCAACTAATTTGTTGCTCCACCTCTAGCCTTGTAGCAAGCCCCTAGCCCTATCTGGCATAGACACCAGGAAAAAAATATAAAAATCAAGAAAAAGGTCATTTTAAGAACAAAAAAACTGTAATTTTTTGTAGTGTTCTATTTTGGTACCAAACTCACAGCCTTGCAATGAGCTGCTTTTGTACTAGGCCATTTTTCCCCTTAAAAAGTACACTATAAACCATTTTTGAAAACTCAAATAAAAAATAATGTAATTACTACTACTACTACTACTACTACTACTACTACTTCTCAACCATTTTAGTTAGTGTGTGAAACAAAGCAAGTAGGAATCTAATCGATCTGTTATGCTTTCTGCTGCCAAGAGTAAATAAATTTTTCGTTCTTTCATTCTATATCTGATAAAACTGCACATGTAATATTATGCAGCATGTACAGGAAAGTGTGAAATGGTTATTTAGATAGTGTCTCATTTAAACTTATAGTTCAGTTGTTTATCTTCCTGATCACAGTTATGCACTTGGTTTTACTAGAAGCCCAAGTAATTAAAAGTTGTAGCTAACTGAAGTTATGACATCATCCTTACCTTCAGAGAACACATTTGAAATTATGTGAAATTTATTAATTTACAAAATAAGTGTGAAATTCTGGACCCTCTAAATTTCAAGCAGACATATATATCCCTGCCATCCTCCTCTTCCCCCCTCACTACCTTTTTTGATGTTGCAGAGGAAACCTTGGTTCAAAATTGAAGTCACTTAAAATGGACGGGTAAACCAAACTGGTTGGAATAATTAGTATATGGGGAATATGATAGAGACCTTTCCAGCTGCTGGGTCTGTAAGGATAGTAGCTTCTACAACAGTATTTAGCTTGGTTTTAATTTGCCAACGAGTTGGGTTACAAAGTTTTGGAAGATTCAGATTCCATAGTAGCATTCTGATCATAAGCCAATAAGCCAAAAATACAAATTTCTTGTTTTCTGTTAAAACTAACTGCGAGGAAAACTGAAACGGCACAGCAATTTTTACTTAAAATTATACGTAAGGGGAAAGAATATTTATAGAAGAAACATTTTGTCTAATGGTTTAAACGCTCTGGTATTGTAGTTAAAAATGACTGTGAAAAAGAAAATTAAACGTTTTCTTTGTTGCAGTCTGTCTTTAACAGAAAACCTGTGCGGTGTTGCTTGAAAAATAAGAAGCCATCCTTCTAAATGTTTGAGTATTGCACAAAATTTGAATGTTTATTGGAGTACTGTGCTAAAATTTGAAGTAAATTGATCGAGAACTTGCCGAGGTTTTTGCCAACAATGTTTGCCTATTGTTCCTTATATATATATTTTCTATGGCGTCCAAATTTTATTGGAATAATATGTGAAAACTTGAGTAAATACGTAAAGAATTTTCCCATAACTTTGGTTACAACCTTAAACTATGTCTTGTCTTGGAATACTCTTAGTGGCAAAAGTTATGGGATATCTTAATATTGTGTTGAACATCCTGTTATGCATTGAAGCGCAGTAACTTATCGTCGGAAGTCCCCTACAGAAATATTTAGCTATGCTTCCTCTATAATTGTCCATAATTGCAAAAGTGTTGTCAGTGCAGGACTTCGTGCACGAAATGACCTCTCAATTATGTCCCATAAATGTTCAATGTGATAGATGTTAGGTGATCTAGATTGCCAAACCATTCGCTTGAATAGCCCGGAGTGTTCTTCAGATCAATCGTGAACAATTGTGGCCTGATGGTATAGCGTGTTGTCATCCAGGTAAATTCCGGTATTGTTTGGGAACATAAAGTCTATGACTAGCCACAAATGGTCTTCAAGTAGCGAACAAAACCGTTTCCAGTCAATGATCAGTTCTGTTGGACCAGAGGACCCAGTCCTGTCCATGTAAACATAGCCCAAACCATTATGGAGCAACCACCAGCTTGCACTGTGCCTTTGTTGACAGTTTGAGCCCTTGGCTTCATAGGGTCTGCACCATATTTGAAACCTACAATCGGCTTTTACCAACTGAACTTGGGTCTCATTTGATCAGGCTAGTTTTTCGGTCATTTAGGATCCAACCAATATGGTCATTAGCCCAGAAGAGACGCTGCAGACAGTGTCGTGCTGTTAGCAAATGCACTCGCCCCCATAAATATGGTACCATACCCAATTAACACCAAATTTTTCTGCGCTATCCCAATGAATCAATTTGTCATACTCCCCACATTGATTTCTGTGGTTATTTCATACATTGTTGCTCATCTGTTAACACTGACAACTCTACACAAATGCTGCTGCTGCTGTCAGTCATTAAGTGAAGGTCGTCAGCCACAGCGTTGCCTGTGGTGAGAGAAAATGCCTGAAATTTGGTTTTCTTGACACGCACCTAGTTTCAATTACGATGTCACGTTCAAAGTCTGTTAGTTCCCATCGTGCAACCGTAATCGCGTCAGTAACCTTTTCACAAGAATCACCTGAACCCAAATGACAGCTTTGTCAATGCTCTTCCGTTTTATACCTTGTGTATGCAATACTACCGTCATCTGTATATGTGCATATCATTATCCCACGAATTTTGTCACCTCAGTGTAGTAGTGTAGATGGCTGTATTTTTTCTGAATCGAAAATATCTCACTAATTGATTCAGACAGTAATTAAAATTTAGAATAATTAGAATCATGAAATATTTATTTCAGGTGTAAGACATACTCATAAATAGGGTATTCCAGACAACACACAAAAATAATAATATTCAGTATATTTCTGTGAATTACTAACCTGAAATGTTTCCCATAAACCAAACAGTACTGAAGTCTTAAGAGTCCATGCAAAATAGTAAAATGTAACCTAGCCAAATTTCGAAGCATTGAGTAGCTTCAGAAATCACATCATATTGTTAGGCCTGTCATTAGTCACCCCTTCCTCAAGATCAGCAGTCTGCAACTTGCGAACACACGGGTAACATTTCTGTGTCTGACCACATTAGAGTCCACGATAGGCAAGCTTTCGGGTAACATCACAATTTTGGTTTGATTGAAAGTCAGTGTCCACCTGTGTGTTGGTTAAAGTGAAATTCTGAGTAATATTTTTGTATCTTAAATCTTGGGCAAGCTAGTTGATGCCTAACCTGTGGTTTGCGTATCGATACCACCCAGCGAGTGTCGAAGTTGGCAGTAGAACTGCAATTTACCGTCACTTGTCGATAGCGGTCTCATGGGATCTGGTGCACCCAGTGGAGCACACCCGCTGATAAATGCCTCAACTGCCCTGGACTACGAGCAACACCTGCTGCTGCATTAGAAGATGGCTGGTGGCAGCCACGTAGCTCACTCACATTTAGAGCCACTTTGCAATGTGCCACTATGCAGATGCCCCTTATTCGTGGCTCCGACAGCATAGTTCATGATTTAGTACAGAGAGCCTCATTCTTATTGACATTGATAGGTGGTCTCCTGTTTCTTGCTGAATTATTTGTAATGATTCTACATACTCTTGGAGAAATACAAGTAAATCTTCTGTTTCTTGTGATAACTTGTTTGCTAATCATTACTACTTTTGTACAGCTTTCCTACAACAGTTGCCACACCACTCTGTAGCCAACCACTCTTTACCATTCGTTGTGTATGAAGTTGTACACTCACAACCTAAAAGCACCAATGATCTACAAACTCTAGTTACTCGACAATGACATTAATGTTGTTTATTTACTGCAATTCACTAAGTTCATGTATCTGTCACTGTACATTTAACAGAAACTGGGACTGTGATTAATGATAGGGTAATCTTTCTTCCATGTGTGTTTAGAAAGAGAGAGATGCATTTCTCTCTACCTGTTTAAGATTAAGATATTTACTGAAATTGGCCATCGACAGTGTTATATTGCAAATAAAGTAGGAGGAGCCACTTCTCAAAATTTATTACTTGTTTGGTCTGTCATTTGGTACTGTCCTTCATAATATCTGTTTCTAGAATGTTTTTAGTACATGAACATCCAAGACTTAAAAAAATAGGTAAAGCAGAGGGCAACAATAACAACATGTGAGGGGGTTGTTGCAGGTGGTCGCACGTCTCCGTCCCCCCCGGCCCTAAACCCAAAAATGTTTTGTTCTTAACAAAGCAGAATAAAATTAATTTGATGTAAACATAAATATTAGAAGTAAGTTTAAGGGTAGCATTGAGGTAATGAAATTAGGTGGCAGTCTGTTATCTTGTAGACAACTGCGTCATTGTGGGGTTCTGCTGCTAGCTCGGAATCTGGTCATTTTCTTTAAGGATCATAAATGTTTTCTCACCTAGCCCACTATTTAATTTATATTACTGCAGCTCAATTGGACATATGGCAACAAAACTTATCACTATGTTTGCTGAAGCAATAAGGAAGGAGTAGATACTGGCTCAATATTGTAAAACCACAATTGATCAATAAAGGCAATGTTATTTATGGTTCACACACTTTATACACAGGCACTCCTGCTCAAGGGTTAACCAACAGTTATTTTCAGAAAAATACAGGGTGTTTCAAAAATGACCGGTATATTTGAAACGGCAATACAAACTAAACGAGCAGCGATAGAAATACACCGTTTGTTGCAATATGCTTGGAACAACAGTACATTTTCAGGCAGACAAACTTTCGAAATTACAGTAGTTACAATTGTCAACAACAGATGGCGCTGCGGTCTGGGAAACTCTATAGTACGATATTTTCCACATATCCACCATGCGTAGCAATAATATGGTGTAGTCTCTGAATGAAATTACCCGAAACCTTTGACAACGTGTCTGGCGGAATGGCTTCACATGCAGATGAGATATACTGCTTCAGCTGTTCAATTGTTTCTGGATTCTGGCGGTACACCTGGTCTTTCTAGTGTCCCCACAGATAGAAGTCACAGGGGTTCATGTCTGGCGAATAGGGAGGCCAATCCACGCCGCCTCCTGTATGTTTCGGATAGCCCAAAGCAATCACACGATCATCGAAATATTCATTCAGGAAATTAAAGATGTCGGCCGTGCGATGTGGCCGGGCACCACCTTGCGTAAACCACGAGGTGTTCGCAGTGTCGTCTAAGGCAGTTTGTACCGCCACAAATTCACGAAGAATGTCCAGATAGCATGATGCAGTAATCGTTTCGGATCTGAAAAATGGGCCAATGATTCCTTTGGAAGAAATGGCAGCCCAGACTAGTACTTCTTGAGGATGCAGGGACGATGGGACTGCAACATGGAGCTTTTCGGTTCCCCATATGCGCCAGTTCTGTTTATTGACGAAGCTGTCCAGGTAAAAATAAGCTTCGTCAGTAAACCAAATGCTGCCCACATGCATATCGCCGTCATCAATCCTGTGCACTATATCGTTAGCGAATGTCTCTCGTGCAGCAATGGTAGCGGTGCTGAGGGGTTACCGTGTTTGAATTTTGTATGGATAGAGTTGTAAACTCTGGCGCATGAGACGAGACATGGACGTTGGCGTCATTTGGACCGCAGCTGCAACACGGCGACGGAAACCCGAGGCCGTTGTTGGATCACCTGCTGCACTAGCTGCGCGTTGCCCTCTGTGGTTGCCGTACGCGGTCGCCCTACCTTTCCAGCACGTTCATCCGTCACGTTCCCAGTCCGTTGAAATTTTTCAAACAGATCCTTTATTGTATTACTTTTCGGTCCTTTGGTTACATTAAACCTCTGTTGAAAACTTCGTCTTGTTGCAACAACACTGTGTTCTAGGCGGTGGAATTCCAACACCAGAAAAATCCTCTGTTCTAAGGAATAAACCATGTTGTCCACAGCACACTTGCACGTTGTGAACAGCACATGCTTACTCTACACCTCTCTCAACTAGTTGCTTGTGGTGCTCTAGGAGGAAATTCAACTTTCAGTAATCCCAAAATTTCTGTGATATGGTTCTTGATGTTTGCGGGCGTATTTAGCTGATTGACCCTCAATGCCAAATAATCATGCAACTAATTTTTGGCAAGAACTTTCTGATGGGCTTTTCTGGGAATGGATGAGTTTGAATTACTCTCATAGATTACAGATCGATTGAGTCCAGCAATATTCAGAAGAGAGGAAAACAATATAAATGGTTGTCTTCTGGTAATTCATGTCGGAGAGTACATACATTTCATTTCATCAATTTTATCCATACTAGATTTGATACCATTATTAAAACTTACAAATTCTGGCTTAGACTTCTCCGAATCATTGCCAATACTATCATCATCATTTAATGGAGACAGTACCAGCACAACCTTGTTTCCCTCAGGCATGTATGAAACAATTGTCATATTCTTTCTAAATTAGAAAATGCTGGATTCCAAATGATGATTTTTTGCTACTGTCATAAAAGGAGAAACTTCACATTTAGGTTTACGAATTATTCCAACCACTATCAGTTTGTCATTTTTCAACAAGTAATCTGCAAGTGGAATTGATGTAACCCAATTATCACATTATATTTCTTCTGGATTTGGATGTGCATTTTGCCATTCTTTTGATAATAGCATGTGGTGTGTTGTCACAGAGATATGGCCCAGCCACCAGTTTCCCGCAGTATATTTCTGAATTACTAGTATAAAACATCTTTGCATCTGAAAGTACAAAAATTTTTATACCATATTTTGCCAGTTTTGATGGAATGTATTGTACAAATCCACGTCTGTCCCTTAATAGATCCAGCATTTCGTCCACTGTAACTAGTTCTGATAAACTAATGTTTCTAGCGGTTCTCATCGAACTAATCAATCTAAAATCAAACAGCGACTAATTTGTATGTTTCTTTTCAGTGACCTCTGTTTCTGACATCATGAAATCTCAGTACATGTCGACGAGAAACAAATCCATTTATGCCCATTGAAAGTCTGAAGCACACCACCCCTCTACCATCTGCAGCCCAGAGATCTTGTAAATTTGTGTGTGATGTTCGTAGAGCACCTGCCAAGAAAACAAATTCTGAATATGACTTGATCATGTAATGTTGAATGTCTGCAGCATTCCTTTCTCGGGAATATTTAAGATGAATGGTAGATATGTAAATATTAGTAAAGGAAACAATTTCTTCTAAAACTTCATCTATGAAAAAAGCTGTAAACAACCAGTTGAACACTTGACATTTTTTGCTTCACCTATGACTCACAGTAATTGCTTGACAGATTTATGTTCAGCTCTTTTTTACTCTCCTGTTTTGAATTGAGAGGTTGATGGCTCCATTGCCTGCCATCTTTCATAATATACCAGTCAAGTTATCACCAATATCAGTTTCATCCAAAAATGACTCACTTTCAGACTTGTGATCACTTTCAAAGATTGACTCTAGATTGGTACAATCTTCATTAGCAAGATCTTCGTCCAACCATTTCAACAGTTGGCTCGTCATCCACCATTTTTTTGAAAATATTAAAAAATAAAACTTCATTCAGTAATTAACTTTGGTCAGTGAAAAGACTTCTAATTGTATGACAATTACTACAAATAAAATTTCTAACTAAAAAATAGGTGGACAACATTTCTATATGTTGTTACTTACATTTTGTAATATTACCAGCAATAAACCATCAAAGAACTTAACAACACAATGGACTCAAAAGAATGCACACACGTATGACATTCTATACCTCACAAATTTGCTGTTTCAGACAGTAATTAATGTTTCTAATTGTTGCCGTTGGTTTGGTAGGGAAGGAGGGGAAGGTTGAAAAAGCTGCTAATGGAAAATGTTGAATTTTTAGTTCATTGTCTACAGAGAAAATTAAAACCGCTTACATTCTGCAATGCATGTAGCAGAGAGTTAATCTTTCACTGGTGTGCCAACACATGAGTCCTGAAGACATGCTGATCGTCAGTATCAGTATCTCTCTGTGAAGGTGAAACTCTTGGCCTCACTTCCGTGATCTATTAAAATTCCACATCATTAAAAAAGAGTGATGGAAATCGCTCTGTTTTTAGGTTTAAGTTATGCCTTGATTCGGGATTCTTGTATTTCTAATTGGTGCACATTTTTTTCCGTGTACAGTATGCAAGCTTAGATACTAGGACTAGACAGAATTATTGAACAGCCACCAAGCCTATAATTCAGCTTCGGTAATGGATGTACAACAAGATGGTGATTCCGCCCCCAAGGTTGAGGCACTTCACAAGTTAAACTTTAATCAGTGGCTAAAACTTTGGATAATGATGCAGCATAAAAAGATTGTTCTGTAAATGTATCAGTATTTTATATAAAGACAATTACTACAAAACCCACTACCACAACTGCTGCTGCTGCTGCTGCTGCTGCTGCTACTACTACTACTACTACTACTACTACTACTACTGATTAGATCTGTGTGCCAGACTCGGATTAAGATCCAAATACATGGCTTCTACTTGTAATGCTCTTGGCAACAGAGTTTTCGAGGTATGTTATTAAGGCTTCTTGTGAGTTCAATGCTGGAGTAGAGTTACTAGTAGCCATAACCTAAATAGAAAATTTTGCCCTACAGTTAATACCATAAAATTAACATTAAGTTTAATTATAACTACTTTTGGGGGGGGGGGGGTGTTATCAGTCTCCTGACTAGTTTGATGTAGGCCACCACTGTCAATTGTTGAATGAAAGATTGTCTCAAATTTTAGCTTTGATTGGCATAAGTTGTTTGTTTTCATTACTCCCATATGTTACAAATGGTACATCACCTTCTGTAAAAGCTGGGAGCTGCTACCTGTACAGTTTTGAAAAACACATTCAGTAGCCAGTTATGATACCGTAAAGTTGGTTTTGTAAACCTTATTTCTTGTCATATTGCATAGTACTTTGGAGATAAGTTCTTGTGAAATAGATTTTTTTAACAAAAAAGATATGCTCCCAATTCATGCATATTTACTTTAAGCTAGTATAAATTCTTATACTATCTTTACAGTACATTTACTGTTTCATAGATCATTATTAATATCTCACCAGTATTCTTATTGTTGGAAACGATTTCTTGTAGAGTGATGCAATGGCATCCTCTCCTATAGTATATTGTTCATTATATTTTGCTTCATTTGTATATAATCTTGCTTTCTGACTTCGTGAAATAATCATTTCTATCCACTTTTTTTCTGTCTACCACCTTGCTGCTGTCTGAAGTTTTTAAATTTGTGTCATACAAACTTATAAATAATGTCCGCAACTCATGGTCTTGCAGTAGCGTTCTCGCTTCCCACGCACGTGGTCCCAGGTTCGATTCCCAGGGGGTCAGGGATTTTCTCTGCCTCGAGATGACTGGGTGTTGTTTGTCCATCATCATCATTTCATCATCATTGACTCTCAAGTCACTGAAGTGGTGTCAACTAAAAAGGACTCTCAATACGGCGACCCGAACTCCCTCCCATGGGGCCTTCTGGCCAACAATGCCATACAATCATTTCATTTCATTTGTACGTAATTTTTAGTTTTTAATTTAATAAAAAAATTGCCTTGCAAATATCACATTTTAATGATTAAATTTTACTCATTTTAATGTGCCTTACAAATACTGTTATGCATGAATATGATATTGTTATTGGTGTTACCATGAGACTTTATCAAATTCTAGGGTGGCGCTAGTATGAGGGTTGTTAATCAGATGCTCACAGAAATGGATGGTGTGGAAAGTCGACGAGGAGTTTTCTTACTGGCAGCTACAAATAGGCCAGACATCATAGATCCAGCAGTCCTAAGACCTGGCCGTCTTGACAAAATTGTGTATGTAGGACTACCAGGTCCACAGGACCGAACAGATATACTACGTGCTCTCACCAAGGTATGAACAGCATATCTCTCTTCTCCATTATCAAGAAATATTTTCTAATTTTTTAAATGTATTGTTGTGTCATTATTTATCATTACATTACTTGTTGCGTCATTATTTATCATTACATTACTTGTTGCTCCATACTTAGCTTGAGATTTTGATTTTATTGTTGCATTTATTCTTATATCTGTTTCTAGTTATCACCAAAATTGTTGAAGATGGCTCTTTTTATTTATTTAATTTTTTTTTCCCCCGTAACATTGTATTATAATTTGACAGCAACCGACTACTGTACCCAGACATTCTCTTATACCTTCTTTAATTTCTGCAATCCATTTAATATTGCTCTGACTATTCCAAAATTTTCCTGTTTTTCGTTAAATCCTATTTTCTTGTGTTCTGCTGAGATGACCAAGAATGAGATGTATTTCTTGCTGATCATGCTTGTTACCAGTTCTATTTTCGTGTACAGTGTTTCATCTGAAGCTGTTATCTGGTGTCCATCTATTTAATGTTGTTTATTTATACATGTCCTAGGAATTATTTTTTATTTTAAGTATTCTGGCAATTTATACTGTGTTAGTTTTTTAAAGATGGTTTAAGCTGCATATTTTTATGGTTGTGTAACTGTTTTATAATGTTAAAGCTCCAGTTAGGAATAGAAACAATGTGGAATAGATAGATTGCTACTTACCGCAAAGATAACATGCTGAGTTGCAGACAGGCACAGTTAAGACAATTACACATAAGCTTTCAGCCACAGCCTTCATCAGAGAAAGACAAATTCACACCATTCATTCACACAAGCAAGCACACCTTACAAATACACTGTGTGATCAAAAGTGTATGGACTCTTGGCTGAAAATGACTTAAAAGTTCATGGCGCCCACCATCAGTAATGCTGGAATTAAATACGGTGTTGGCCCACCCTTAGCCTTGATGACAGCTTCCACTCTGGCAGGCATACGTTCAATAAGGTGCTGGAAGGTTTCATGGGGAATGACAGCCCATTCCTCACAGAGTGCTGCACTGAGGATAGGAATCAATGTCAGTCAGTGAGGCCTGGCAAGAAGTCAGCATTCCAAAACATTCCAATGGTGTTCTATAGTATTCATGTCAGGACTCTGTGAAGGCCAGTCCATTACAGGGATGTTATTGTTGTGTAACCACTCTGCCCCAGGCCATGCATTATGAACAGGTGCTCGATCATATTGAAAGATGTAATCGCCATCCCCAAATTCTTCTTTCAACAGTGGGAAGCAAGAAGGTACTTAAAACGTCAAGGTAGGCAAAACATCAAGATAGCCTGTGCTGCAATAGTGCCATGCAAAACAACAGGGGGTGCAAGCCCCTCCATGAAAAACACAACCACACCATATCACCACTGCCTCCAAATTTTACTGTTGGCGCTACACACGCTGGCTGATGACGTTCACCGGGCATTCTCCATACCCACACCCTGCCATCGGATCACCACATTGTTTACCATGATTCGTCACTCCACACAACCCTCCACACGTTTTTCCATTGTTCAATCGTCCAATGTTTATGCTCTTTACACCAAGTGAGGTGTCATTTGGCATTTACCGGCAGCCACTCGACCATGAAATCAAAGTTTTCTCACCTCCCACCTTACAATCATAGTACTTGCAGTGGATTCTGATGCAGAGTGCAATTCCTGTGTGATGATCCGGATAGATGTCTGTCTGTTACACATTACGACCCTCTTCTACTGTCAGCGGTCTCTGTCAGTCAACAGACGAAGTCGGCCTATACGCTTTTGTGGTGTACGTGTCCCTTCACGTTTCCACTTCACTATCACATTGGAAACAGTGGGCCTAGGGGTGTTTAGGAATGTGGAAATCTCAAAAAATAAATATGACACAAGTGACATCCAATCACCTGACCACATTCAAAGTCCGTGAGTTCTGTGGAGCACACCCCTCTGCTCTCTCACGATGTCTAATGACTACTGAGATCACTGATATGGAGTACTTGGCAGTAGGTGGCAGCACAATGCACCTAATATGAAAAATGTTTGTTTTGGGGGTGTTTGGATACTTTTGATGACATAGTGCAATGACCGCCATTTCCGGCAGCTCAGGCCAGAATGCCAATGGTACTGTTCTGGCCAGAGTTAATGATTATGTGTGTATGAGATATGCTTGCTTGTGTGAATGAATAGTGTGTGTTTCTCTTTTTCTGACAAAGGCTGTGCCCCTAAGCTTATATGCAACTGTACCTATCTGTATGTTAAGTAGCAATCTATCTAATCTTACATTATTTTATAATGTTTCAGTTTTTCAATTATCAATAGACATTTTTGAGTTTGTAATTTGCTTTGTTACCTTTTATTTTCTGTTTTACCATGTCTGCTTCTCATTTGGGTTGTAAGTCATGGTTTACATAAATATTTATCAACAATTTTGATTTCCTTTTTTCTGTTGTAATTCTGTGTGCAATTGGTGGACGAGTTAACCCAATTTCTGTTTTTTCAAACTGTATTTGAAGGCCAATTTTCTGTCATTTCTTGTTGCAATTTAACTTGTCAGATTTTTTCAACATTGCAGGCAAGGGGGGAGAGTGCCTGAATAAATCCCAAACAGTTTAAACATATATCATTTTTGGAACTTCCAGTTGTTATGTTGTTTGGCTTGTGTTTGTACTGTTGTCCCACACATTCCAGTACATAGTGGAATAGTAATGCTGATTGGCAATCACCCACTCTTATATCTGTTAGTACGAGGAACACTTCAGAAAGTTCTCCTGTAAACTTAGCTTTTGATTTGGTGTTGGTTACAGTAATTTGTTAGTTTTGGAGTAAGTCTTAGATTCTTTATAATTTTTAGTACTGAAGGTATGTGGTGACAATGTTATACTTTCTTAAAGTCTGCAAATGTTGTTGCCAGAGCTTTGTTCTATTTCATGTAATACACTGCAATTAATTTTAATCTAATTATGTGCTCTGTACAGCTTGTCCATGGTCTGAAACCTCCTCGATATTTCCATAACTCCTTATGAATAACTCTTATTCTTCCTTGAATCTTCCTCATAGGCTCTTGGACAAAATCTTGTAAGTGCATTGTAGGAGAGAATTCCTCTATAGTTGTCCATATTACTCTTATCACTCTTCTTGTGTAATGGATATATAGTGGCCATGGTCCATAATTCAGGGAGTTGTTCGGTTATAAACTTCTTTTGTTGAAGGCATATGTTGGGAGATAGTCACTTTCTCACCCAATACTTCCACCTTCAATAAAAACCTGGTCTTCTGCACATGCCTAACAATTTTTTGTCCTTAGAATGTGTGTTTTTTACTTCTTGGAAGATGGCGGGTTTAATATATTCAGTTTGCTTTTCATTGGTGTATTTACATTAATTTATAAGAGTGCTTTGGGTTTTTCACAGTAACCCTGGATTATCTTTTTCATTTTTCTTAAAATATTGGCTTGGTGTGTATAGCACAAAAAAGTCCAACACAAAACCCAATGACTTAAATATATTCTAAACATTTTACAGAATGGAACGAAACCTCGTCTTGCTGATAATGTGGATCTGGAATCTTTGGGAAAAAGTGACAGATGTCACAGCTACACCGGTGCAGATCTTGCTGCCCTTGTCAGAGAGGCTGCAGTTCAGTCTCTCAAGGAACATTTGAAACAGCCTGATGCAGAAGGCAATCTAGCTGTCACTGCAGAGCATTTTGCTGTGGCACTTGCAAAAATACGTCCTTCCATCTCAGAAAAGGTAATTCTGTATACACGATAGTCCATTCTCATTTTTATTCTTTATTTTGCAAAATATTAAGCAGATGGGTATGTACCGTTATCAGCAATCAGTTTGATGTAGACATCACCTGATTTAAGTATTACAGTGAACAGTTAAGGTCACAGGTATATTTAATTTGTGTATATGAAGTAAATCCAGGTTGGGGATAAAGGCCACAAGTTTGCATCAAATGCAGCTCTCATGTTTACAGCAAAATAATCATAACAGTAGTTGATGTATTAATCATTTTCCATTTTACACTCACTAGTTTAAAGGATACCATTTTCCCTGGCAGTAGGATCAGATATCACTGTTGATTTTGACCCTTGTTTATGCTTGGAAAGTACAAGGCTATATAAATGACAGTAATGTGAAGGTGCAGACTCCTGAAAAATCTGTGCTCCATACTAGCTTAACTAGCTTAGGAGTATATCCTACAAAGCTGCATCCAGTTGTTTGTCATATTTGGTATGCAGCAACTGGGGCTCTGAAAACTAAAATTTCACATACATATCAAGTTGAGCTGACTGCTGGTGCAAGCACTAACCCTGACAGTGATTTGATAAAACTGGAAGAAAAGGAAAAAACATGATGAACTCGTGGACAAAATCAATCAGAAAATTGAAAATGCAAATAATCGTGAAAACATTCAGTTTCTTACTCTTTTGCCACCAGCTTGATCTCCACAGAAAGTCAGTTCCAGATTAATGTAAGAAGGTATTTTATTGATTGATGAGCAGAAAAGAGAAAAGACATTGCCACCTGATAACAGTGCAAAATGTTTTCATTTGGATGAAGAAACCACAAGAATAATGCTTGTTGAAAAAAGACAAAGTGAGCACCAGCAAAAATACCTATGAACAGAAGCATTTTAAGTAATTTAACTGAACAACTGTATTCTCTCTCTAAAAAAAATAATAAAAAAAAAATTTTAAAAAAGTATCCTGAAGACAAAGTAGGAGTCTCAAAATTTTGCTTCTCTTCAACCAAATCGTGTATGCTTGCAGGATCATCAGGAACACACATCATATGTATGTCCATTTACCACCAAAATGTTAAATTGCTTCTAAATTCCATTTCTGTTAAAGGAACTTACCGAGATAAATTAAAATAATATGTGATATAAGTAAACGAGCCTGAAATCACTTCTCTATCAGAATTCTGTGACACACTAATTAAGAAAATTGAAAAATTTACTCCACACTCTGTTATTTCTCAATCACAATCTGATTATTTGAAAATGGAGGAGGAAAAGCTTGCTGAAGGATAAGTTTTAATTTTAATGGATTTCAGTGAAAATCTCAACTTTGTTGTTCAAGGTGAAGTGCAGGGGTACTATTGGAACAATGGTAGCTGCACTCTTCACACTTTCCATATGTATTACAAAAAGGACAAACAGTTGGAAACAAAACGTATTTGTATTGTTTCTGATGATCTAGAACATGAAGTTGCCTTGTGGTACCAGATTCATAAGAATGTATTGAATTTTTTTAAGTGCAACTTTCCAGAAATTCATCTTGCGTATGTTGAATGTTTCGCTGAGGGTTGTGCTGCACAACATAAAAATAGTAAGAATTTCAGAAATATCTGCTACCATGAACACGACTTCAACGTAAAGTGGAGCTGGTCCTTTTTTGCTACCAGCCATGGCAAATCTTTCTTTGGGGGTATTGGTGGCACTGTTAAGACTTGTCACAAAAACAAGTTTGTAAAGAGTTTATAAAGATCAAATAATCACAGCTTTACAGGTATTTGAATTCTGTTGCGAGAACCTGCAAGGCATTTCAGTTCTCTTTATTTCAAAAGATGAAAGGGTACAAGTCGGACATTATCTTTCTCAGGTCTTTGCAAGTGCAAAACCAATTCCTGGAACATGATCTATGCATCACATTGTACAAATATTACCATCCAAGATCGGAGCAAATAGGCTGAGCCGTGATACCGATTTTAGTACCCTGCATGATTTCTCAGATGCACTTCCGTCACTAATGCCAGAATGCACTGTGCAGCCCAAGTGCTATGTTGCATGTGCATATGACTCTTCTTGGTATTTGGGAATTGGTGAGAAAGTGAATTGTGAAGAAGGAGATGTTGTATTAAGCATCATGCAACCTCTTGGACCACCCCCGCCCTTCTATTGGCCTGATAATGATGTTTGTGATGTTTCTTTCTCTGACATTCTGTGTGAAGTTCATATCACCACAGCAACAGGCAGTACTTATTCTCTGAGCAGAGTCATCAAAGGTGGTGGAAGAAAAGTGGTTCTCTCACAAAAAAAATATTATCCAAGCATCACTGTCTCATCACCTGTAGTTCGAATCGACTTGAATTCAGATTGCAGCACCGGCATTTTGTGCAGTGTTGACAATATTGGCTTTTGACGAAATGCTTAAATATTATAAACAAAATACAGATATGGTACTAAACTGTTGCATTGTAGGTCGTGAGTTCAAAACTCACCTGGACTGTACAGTTTTAATTTCTATATTCGGTTCGAGTTCATTCTAGAAGTATCCACAATTGGTAAAAATCATTGTACTGGAATGTTCTGTAGCTGTATATATACAATATGTGCTCTGGCTGGAGGCAGTTTGCTCCACGCTCGCATATGTGCAAGTGCTGAATAAACCTTCATGGAAGTGAAGTTACTGTTTGTCATTCTTCTACTTACACCTTTCTCTATGTGACATTATTCTGGTGGAGGCGCTGGGTATTGGAACTTGTGATACCGCACAGTGTCTCCCGGCCACAACGGAGCTGCCGTTTACATGGCAAGAAACCAGAGTTTGAGCCATATTCAACAGATTGCAATCTATTGGAGAGAGAGAAGAAGAAGAAGAAGACATCACGATGACAGCAACTGTGTGCCACCGCATCAGATATCCTTCCGGGTTCTCTGGTGACGATGGCAAATATCCAAACAAGCGGCTGAAGGTATATGAGCATATAGCCAAATTTAACAAATGGGATGACACCGTGTGTTTGGCTAACGTATTTTTCTACTTGGAGCTCACTGCCAAGCAATGGTATGAGAACAACGAGGAGAAGTTCACAAACTGGGAAGTATTCCAGGCGAAACTGCGCAAGTATTTCGGCGACACACGGCGACAGAAGTGCAAGGCTGAAGATAAATTAAAGTGCAGGGCACAGCGTCCAGGAGAAACTACCGCATCCTACATTCAAGACGTCTTAGAGCTCTGTAAAATAGTGGATCCTAGAATGGAGAAAGAAGACAAGGTTGCATATCTCATGAAGGGTCTTGCTGAGGACATGTATCAAGCCCTACTCCTGAAGGAGGTTTAGACAGCAGACGACTTTGTAAAATGGTGCCAGTGTATTGAGACAATGCATAAAAAAGAATTACGCGTAAGAACTATGAATGGCTTCCTAATGTTGTATCGATGTCTGTGATAGAGCAAGAAACTGATTTCACAAGTGTTCTTTGTCAGATAGTGAGAGAGGAAGTTCAAAAGGCACTTGGATTGCATGGTGAGCAAAAAACAGAGACTCTTCAAGAGGTCATAAGGGAGGAAGTGGAACAGACATTGAACCCAATCTCTCGTCCTTCATTTCCCTTTAAAACGGTAAAAAATTCGAGACCCAGGTACAGTTACGTTCCTACAATGTCGCATGAGGAACCTGTTTGTATACCAAGGAAGATGGATGACTAGAGGACCCAGGATAACCAACCAGTATGTTTCCACTGCGGATGACTGGGACATGTGGTGTGCTGTTGTCGAGGAAGGCGGTTGATATTTGATGACGCCCGTGCCAGAAGACAACAGACCGATCTTAGCCGACACCAATTCGGGGTCAACGAAGATGAACAAGATGATGTGGATGCAGGAGGACGTAGGTCACCATCGCCACAAACTAGCCGCTGGAGAGGATGCTTGCCAACAAGGTCTCCATCACTGTTTAGACTCTCCAGTGAATCACCTAGTCGCTGCAACCTGGAAAACTAAAGGGAGCGACCTTCCTTGGAGGTGACGACGCCAAAGAGAAAACTCCTCTGCTGTCGATCACTACAAAAATGATAGGAAACTACGTCAATATCCTCATGGATGGCCAACCAGCCCAAGCTCTTGTGGACTCTGGAGCATCATATTCAGTCATGTCAGAGAGGTACCGTCGCCAGTTGCAAAAAACCGTATTTGTCAAAAACAAAACATCTCTGCTGAAGGTGGCTAATGGGGAAATATGTAAAACCTACAGGAAGATGTTATTCGTGTGGGTATAAGTGGCCATACACAGCCCTAAGAATTCATCGTCTTAAAAGAATGTAGTCATGAGGTCATTCTCGGATGGGACTTTTTGAAAGCTTCTCAAGCAATTATAGGTTGTAGTCGCTCGAAGATTATGCTAGATTAAATGAGATACTGTGGACAGGAAGATGCGCATCTGAGTGTGTGTAGACTGTGTGCTGGATTAAGTGATCATTCCTGCAGTCATCACTAGAAAGGTAGCTGTCGTGTGATGCCATGCATCAACCCATGGATCTTGTAGTGGAATGTAAAAGAAGTATACTGCTGAAGAATAACATGGTCATCCCAGCCTCTGTAAAGCTCAAGAAAACAATCGCCAAAGGTATGACGTGTGCCACCACCCTGTTGTCTACCAGCCTGGTGACCTCATCCGGATCTTCACTCCTCTTGGAAGGTTGGTCTCTTTGAGGAGCTCCTCAGGCACTACTTCGGACCTTATAAGGTTGTAAGACAGTTGTCTAATGTTACTTATGAAGTTGAAGATTTCGACCCCCGACACAAGACGACGAAAGATCAGAGATACAGTCCACGTCCTTTGAATGAAGCCCTGTAAGGATCCTGCAACCCGTGGTAAATTTGAAGCTCTAGCAACAGGCAACAAGTGGAAAGGTAACGAAGAACATAGCAGCAGGAGAAGTTCTAAGAAGATCACCGCCAGGGCGAACATCAGTCATCAGGAGTCAGAGTATGCAGCACCGATGACAGCTTCCCAGACTAGGAGGATGTAACACTGAGATGCTGTTAAGGAGGTAGCAATGCAATGTCGCAGGAGAAGCTGAGTAGCACTGCGGTGTAGTGGATATGATACTAAACTGATGCATCAAGGGTCGTGAGTTCATAACTCACCTGAACTTTACAATTTTAATTTCTATATTCGGTTCGAGTACATTCTAGAAGTATCCACAAATGGCAAGAATCAGTTCGCTCCGTGCTCTTGTATGTGCAGGTGCTGAATAAACCTATGTTAAGTGAAGTTAGTGTTTGTCATTCATCTACTTGCATCTTAATCTACGTGACAATATTAGATACCAAAGCAGTACACAAGATCTCAGTTCACAACTAGATAATGAGTGTTGTGGTGGCCTGGCACACACACACACACACACACACACACACACACACACACACACACACACACACACACACAGAGAGAGAGAGAGAGAGAGAGAGAGAGAGAGAGAGAGAGAGAGAGAGAGCACTTAATGCATCTGATCTCAAAATTAATACAGGGTAACTTCACTGATTAATTAGGAAGGGCACATTTTCCATTTTTTCCATTCTTGGTAGACTAAAAACTCGTTTTGCAGGTTCATTACTTGTAAGTTCAAATTAAATATATTTGGTGTTTAGCATTAGAAGTGCATTTTACTTTATTATGGTATTGTGTGAGATAATTTCGTTTTAATTTTTCCAGGATCACAAGCATTATGAAAAATTAAGGCGGATGTACACATCAGTACCTTCAAGTAGAATAAAAGAAATGGAAAGTGGGGATGACACATTAAAACATAGTACCTAATGTTTTACTACATCATGAAAGTAAAAACTACAGGCTACCACTTACATTTAAGTGGATGAAATGTACCTTCTTACTCTCCACCTGCGCTGGATGCTGCATAGCAGACATATCAACCTCAAGCTATTGGAACCCAGCTTTCTGTCACTGAGGGCTCAAATAAATCCAGATAACAGAAGTGTCAGGAAACAAGAAGCACGCACACTTCAACAGATTATGATAAATACCAAAGTGTTGCATGAGAAAGTTCAGACTGATGTACTGCAGCAGGCAAGATATTTACTGCGCAGACATCCGTAGCAGCTAGCAGCTGAGTCTGTCACGTGCAGTACTGTGATCAACCACGGAAGAAATGAGATGTGGTTCGAAATATTAAAGGAATTGAAAAGAGGTTAAAATTACATGTACGCATAACTGAAGAACAAGTTGTATAAGGAGCAGTTGTGAATGGTACATGTAATTTCATACCATTAATTTCCTTTTTATTTGTGTGCTTTGTTTTTTTTGGGGGGGGGGGGGGGGGGGGGAGTTGAATGATATAAGTGGCTGCATAAGCACGGGTGACAGAGAACTGCATATCATCGTCCATACATAATATATTCGGAGAGTCTTCTTGTGACCATGAATTAGAAGGAAAGTATATCAACCTGGGTCAAACAAGCCTCTACATAGAGTTAATAGCCCTTGGCTTGTTTGTACAATCCTGTCACCATAATTCTTCCGCGCAAGCAGATTTGAAGCATCTTTATTAAATGAAGCCCATTCATTTTAATACCCTTGAGCATTCTACATATATGACCAACACTGTCAAATACATGACGAACATTTTTATGATACTCCAGTTTTCAGTGGAGTGCCATAAATAAAATGCAGGAAGAGTTTTCCAAACAAGGAAAAATTTAGTGGGTTGAAATGAGTAGAGAGAAGTGTCTATGCCACAGGCATGGTAAACACAATCTACATATCATCACACATTACGAACAAAGTGTATGAACTAGGTCGACATTAAAATTTTGTGTTACAGTATTTTCATGAACAGGCCACATGAAACTCGTCTCATCACACTGAGTACCCATGGGTGCATTAACATTGCTGATTCTGCTTAGACTGTAACATCAGTTGTGTGCAAACTGTCATCAGTTTGACTTCCTCAGATAAACATCTCATGGGTTAGCATCTGAGCAAACATTTTTTGACAAGGGTTCTTGTATATCAACACTTCGTCACAGGAATTTGAAGGCTGTGTGATTATATAGAAGTGTCTTTTCCTCTTGGTCACAGAAAAACTCTCCTTTTGTTTGTATAGTTTTTGTTATTCGTGTGTGTGTGTGTGTGTGTGTGTGTGTGTGTGTGTGTGTGTGTGTGTGTGTGTTGTGGGAGATTTGTCCTCTGCAGTGACTGCATATATGGAAAGTAGTTATGTTAAGAGAATGGGGCAGAATTTCTAAATACATTTGATGTATTGGTTAAGAGAATGTGTTTAAAAGTATTGTGATGAGGCCATATCAGTACTGTTTTGGGTGGCTGCTATGGAGAAAGTAAATATGTTTAAGTTTAGAAATGCAAAGTAGGTATTTTCTTTTGAATATTTTATTTTTCCTCATATCCCAAATTCAGCTTTCTTATTCCATTGTGTCTTCAATGTACTTTTAAAGAATTGTGTGTGTGTGTGTGTGTGTGTGTGTGTGTGTGTGAGCGCTCGCACTATCCTCTGCCACCCTTGTTCACATTAAAGGCATGCTCTGCTGCTCAGAGAATAAAATGTGTTCTTTCTTTCTGTAATGTTGTTATTGTCATCACCCTTGCCTCTGCCCTGGTCACTCATCAACAATAGTATAAAAGTAGATACTTACAGTGTATGAAAATGTTTAATATCTCATATGATATTATATTGTTTGTCTTGAGCACCCATGTTAATCATTCTTTAAATTTATCTATGCATTTCATCGGCACATGAGTGTTTGGCATCTGCCCTGGATTTTCATGCATTTATTTTAATTGTTAATTTGTATTTGTAAGTTCAATTTTATATGAGACAAATAAATTGTACTACATTTTCTAATATATTTATTTTTCTAAGTATGTCCCCCACACCGTATGAGAAGTATCTGTTAGGAACCTGATGTAATAAATAAAAAGGATACATGATGATACTCAGAAACTCGTCTTGGAGAATCTAGTTGTACATTTAACACTTTTGTTAGTGGTGTCCATTTAATTAATGTGGCAGTTCTGGCAGTGGGAAATTTTTCCTCTTGGTTGTGGAGCTGAATACGTTACTCACCTTACTATCACAGAAATCCACTTAGACGAGTCAACAGAAGTAGATTAGTAAGATAGGGTACATCAAATGAACAAAATACAGACACGGGTGATTTTGTAATAATCAGTAATTGTTTGCAGCATTTTATCAGAAAAAGTAAAACATCTACTTTAACATGTAAGCTGTTTACGTTATTAGGCCACATGTATCTTTCACATATAAAAATACCACAACATTTGAGACAGAGAAGTATCTACTTACCTGCCAAAATAAGGAGCCATCCGCGGTTCAGCTGACAAATAAAAGTAAAAATATAAGAATGAATCTTTAGTACTTTCATTGCTGATGGTCACTCCAAATCCAGGTAAGTTCAACGCATTCCCAGATATACTACCCTCGTAGGACAAGCAGCATGTAAAAGAAACACACATTGCATGCATTTGGGTATAAACTCGTGTAATTATCTTGTCTCTTGTATAATCTGAATTGAAATGTTATTGTTACCAGTTACAAAATACAATTGTACAATGATTCCATTAACAGAATTGTTTGCAAATTAAGATTGGAAATGACTGGAAAAAATAAAATATGTGACTGTTTACTGTCAGTTGCAGTTCCTGAGAAAAATAAGACAGTATATTTCATCTGCAACTACATGACACCCTGCAATTCACACTTATGAGCTTGGCAAATAGTTAGTAAAATCACTTTCAGATTATATCTCGACTGTTCCCTTCTCCAGTAGCATATGAGAAAAACATTATAGTGACACTTTCTCCCCTAACCTGCAATAATACAAAACGAGCCAACTTTCTTTGAAATTCTTCAATGTCCTCTGCCAGTCCAATCTAGTAAGGATCCCACATCACACAGCTGTATTCCAGAAGACGAAGGACAAGTGTAGTGTAAGCAGTCCCTGTTATAGATTTGTTGTATCTTCTGAACGTTCTGTCAATAGAATGCATTTATTGGTTTGCCTTCCTCAACATTTTTTATGTGATGTTTCCAATTTGAATTGTAATCCCTAGGTACTTAGTTGAACCGACAACGTTTAAATTTGTAATTTATCGTGTAACCAAAATGTAAGATTCCTTTTTTATTTTTTTATTTAGTAGTCACGTGGAGGACTTCACACTTTATAATGTTTAGGGTCAACTACCACATTTTGCACAACTATAAATCATTGTGCAGTCTGTTTTAATCTACTGATGACTTTACTAGATGGTAAATGACAGTATCACTGCAAATAATGTAACAGAGATGCTCAGATTGTCTCTCAAATTGTTTATGCAGATTAGGATCAGCAGAGTGCCTACACAATATTTCCATCAGGAACTCTTAGATTTCACTTTTGTTTTGATTAGTAACTTCCCGTCAGTTACTATGCACTGTGACTTTCCTAATATGAAATCAAAAATCCAGTCACACCACTTAGCCAATACTCCATATGCACACAATTTGATTGGAAACCACTTGTGAGGAAAGGTTTCAGAAGCCACCAATTAGTGTGTGGCTTGAGTGATGGTTTCACAGGCCTGCAAGATAGTTACTCCAATTCTTTGTGTCTCAAAGTTCATATTTACACATGCTGCACTCATCAGAGTAAAGTATATGCTTTAAAATATTAGGAGCACATTATATGGGAATACAGAGGAACTCTGATTTTATGTTCTTCAGTTTTACATTTTTTGCGATTCTACACCATAAATTTGTAGCCTCTGTGAAAAACCCATAAGATCAATGCTAAAGATTCCCTGATTTTATGTTTCTTCCTAATAACATTTATCATATTCTATGAGTTTACTCAATGTCTCTCATTACTTCATCCCATTTTTTCCTATTGACTTTTGACGTGCTTGAACGAGTTATAAGTGGCACGGTTCACACCATGGGTGGTGGCTGAGGTAAGGCATTATTTTAGGCCAATCTGGAGAGGGGAGATGTGAGAGAAAATGCTGATGTAATCCATGATCAACATTGCTAACACAACTTTGAACGTTTAGCTTCACTGCGCAATGGTGATGGGTCAGGTAGGTTTCACACTACTTTATGCAGGAACTTTGTAATCGTGATGTGGTGACGCTGTGAAGGCTATTTATTTGTCAATGACTATAGCGCGAAATTGATGTTTGTAAATGTGTTGGTGGTGAGAGAATCTCAGTTGTAGCAAGAACTCTGTAGTGGAATACGTTTTTGGTTGATAAATTCTTCTCGGGTTATCAGCCGAGTGGTGGCGCCGTCTTGTCGGAACGTTTCAATGAGTTACTAAACTTGTTGAAACGTTGCGACAAGACGACGCCACCTCTTGGCTGATAACCCGAGAAGAATTCATCAGTGGAATACGCCAAGAAAGACTGCAATCACATATACGTTTGTGATTGTGCAATGTGTGAAATATTTGTGACAATGAAGAAATGGATGTTATTGTTCACCTAGGTTTCTGCCTAACCACACACTCGGAAATCGCTATATATTCAGAAATAAACAGCGAAGTATTTGTAATAAGGAACAGTATGAATTTTATTTCTGCTCATTTTACTTGCAGGAATGTATGCTGTCCTCTTACTTTTCTGTTTAACACCACACTTGGAAATAACCACACATTCATAAATAAACAGGCAAATATTTATTTCATCCTTCGTTCTCTTAATCATACAGAAAAATATTCCAGAACATACTGTGTTACAATCATAACAAAGCTCTCAATGTAATAACAGTTGTAAGTTGAGAAAAAATATTAACATGCAGCGAGCTGCAAACCTATAACCTCTAACTCAGCTAACCATGATGTTATCCTACAGCTCACTCATCTGAATTTTATATTATGCATTAGTTGTCATACAATCTCTTGAAGCCATGCATCATTGATGTGTTATTGACTGACATTTAGTAATAAGTGTGTGCACCATTGCTTTGAAACCCCATACTGTGCACATATGTTACACTAAGACGGTAAAGAATAATCGAAATGCACACAGTTTACATGGGTTGTTCACAAGTGCTCACAAAAGTCGATAGTCCACTAGTCACCACTGCAAAAAGTAGTGTGAAATCTACTTGACACAATTAAACTGCCATTGGCTACAGAAGGAAACACACCTCAGCATGTTAGAGTCCAAGGTCTTTCTCCGTACTTCACAGTTTTCAGTTTAATTCGCCATGTTCATCAATTTTTACTTTTTCTGGGTGAACACAAAGGAAAGACGCCTCAAAAAAAGTGTGTTTTGACGTATAATTTGTGGTCATAGCCATGTAGGAAAATAGCTGGATAACCTTGTACCCAGTAGCAATTTCAATTTTTTTAGGAGTGTTTATTTGCTGTTACACAACTGTGATTTTTTAAGAACTGATGAAATTTATTACCACAAATTACTGGTATAAATATTGCATTGTACGTGTAATTTCCTCCACTCATGCAAATTTTATACAATGTATTGACGAGGATTGCGATTTTTAATCATATATGTCACTGTTTTTGCACGTATTCTGGGGGTTGTAACATTTTCCTCGATTTTGCAGTTTTCAAGTCTGCACTGCACAAAAACTTAAAATAGGGCTTTCACTGTACATTGTTGTTTGTCCATGGATCACTTGTGCAAGGATACGGGACATGTCGTGTTATTACAGTTTGAGAATAAACAAATAAAGATTTAATTCATATACACAGCCATGTACATACAGTGTGCCCATAATTAAAGTTAAAGTTTAAAAACACTGTAAAAAGAGAACCACTACGCAGAATGACGTCAAATTTGAACAATGTATCATTTCAGGGTGATAGAATGTAAAACAAAAAACAATTTTACCAACAGGCGGCGCAGTAAGCTTTGTAACATAAATGGGGTCGGCTACAAATGGCCAGTGAATCATAAAACAATAGCTATTGTTTGAGCTGCACATTACACCATGTGTACTGTTAAATATGCATGACTGCACAAGTTCAGCAGTCAATAATTGTGGCACTGTTAGCTAGGAAGCCAGTCCAACAGAGAAATGTCATACCACATTGGATGGGAAAAATCTGTTTTTAAGTATCCTGGAGAACAAAAATAAAATGGCATTGGTTTCTAATTGTCATGAGACTGGAGCAAGACTTGTTCAATATGATGACCACCATTTTCTGCCACAAACAAATCGAGAAATGGCATGTTCCGCAGTGGATCGAAGTGTCTTGGGGGTCATGCATGGAATGTGTTTTGCAGTGTTTGCCTTCAATTGAACTACATTTTTAACTGTAACACTGAACACCATCTTTCAGATAACCCCACAGCCAGAAGTCCGTCCTACACAGGTGATCTGGTTGGCCAGTCTGTAGAGAAATTATGGCTGATGGTTCATAGCGTTTACCAGTGACACTACAGGTGACGTGACCTGCAGGACTCATCTCCTTGAAAAAATACAGCCCTACGATAAACAATGCCAATAACCTGACCACAGAGTCACCTCTGCAGAATGAGATGCTACTGGTTGACGTCCATGCAAATTTTCTGTTGCCCATGCAAACAAGAAATTCCAGAGTTAACATTTGTTTTGGCTGACAGGTTAGCTGGAAGCTAATCCTGAAAAAGGGGGATTTTGTACGGAAAGCAATGGAGGATGTTTCATAGGATTTTATGCACTGTGCTCGCAGGCACATCCAGCATTCGGGCAATTTCCTGGGTACTGCATGTTTGCACGTCACAGCTCAACCCCTCCTGCACTGATGTGGCCACATTTCAGACAGATGTCAGATCACTATTTTTCAGCCTCTGCCACATTGCACTTCGAAAGAACCTGTCTTTTCAAATTTTGTAATCATTTTCTGCACACCCTTTGCAGCCATAGGAATAATGCATTTTTTCATACCCTTGAGTGTCCAGAATTTCTGCAGGGCTATTGGCACACAGTCACCATTCTTGTAAAACAGCTTTACCAACAGCAAGCAATCCTCCTTGGAGACAGGCATGTTGGGCATTTTGAATGCAAACTGAGGAACAGCCGTGTGCTGTGTGTCTGTTGGTGTGCACATTCTGATGCTATTGCTCAAATTTTTGAAAATTTTCCCACCTTTGTCATTTTCCCCTGTATCAATAACATGCTGTTAAAATTTGATGTCATTCTGAGCAGTGGTTCTCTTTATACATTGTTTTGAAATTGGAAGTTTCATTATGGATAGTCTGTACTTGTATGTCTAGTTTGACAAGGATAAGAAGTAGGAACCTTTCCAGACTTTCCATGGAATAGTTTAAGGAAACCAGAGACAGCCTAAATCGGAATAACAAGATGGAGATAAGATCTCCTGTACTTCCCAAAATGCAAGGTCAATATGTTTAAAACAACACAACCTCAACCAGTGTATCTCTAGTGTACAATACAGTTTTGCAATGAAGTTATTTAGTAATGTAAAACACTGGTGCTCGCTGCCCATTAATTTCTCATTACACACTACCGGCTAACTCCAGGATCATAACGACTGTGTGTGGTTTACATATTTGGCAACACCCCTTTTGGTTGTCTGAAAAACTGAGTTGACATCTGTGCATTATGAGTGAACATGTTGAGCTCAGAAAGAGCCTGACGCCTTGGCCTGGCCTGCTGGTAAAACTTCCAGTGTGTTCACAAGCATTTTAAATAGTTTTGTTTTAGTAATCTCCTTAGGCAAATTATTCAGCAATTTTATTCCTTGGTACTAAATGTTTTATGTTCATTCTTTCTTGCTAATTGTAAGTTTACAATCTGTATCTTGTTCCATGGTCACAGTCAGAGCTGTTTTTGCAGTAGTTACCAAGGATATATTTTATGTGCGTAATAGATTGGTACTCATATTAACTACACCTTGTGAAGTTTGAAAAATAGTTTCATATTTTGTGTATTTGTTTCCCAGGAAAGAATTCCAGGGCTAATCATTGAGTGTACATATGAACAGTATGTAATAAAGCCATTGATGACAGGCCTCTTAGGGCATAATATGCTGATGACATTCAGTTGGAAAGTACAGAGAGTACCAGGCAAGTTTTGCAGTATAGCTTTATTTATTTAATTTTTTTGAAGTAATTTCCGCCGCATTGAATAGATCTTTCCATCTTCTGAAACAAATCCGTAGACCAGTTCTCCCAAGTTTCTGTAGGGAGTAAGGCACACTCGTTTTCCCAAGCCCTCAGGAGGTGCTCATAACTTTTAAAACTGCACTCCTTTCAACTTCATTTTCATGTGCGGAAACAGTGAAAAGTCACAAGGAGCAAGATCTGGACTCAAGAAGTTTCAGTCCTGTACTGTGTATATATTTTATGCCTGCTTCACCTCTATGAACTGGAATATTGTCGTGATGAAGGAACCAAACGTCCATTCTTGATTTCAATTGCAGTTTCTTCAAAGATTGGATGACATTGGGCAGCCACTGCTCAGTGTACCACTTAGGCCGCCTCCTACAGAAGCAACCGAGAGCGCACGACAGCTTCAGGCGACAAAACACAACTGCAGGTATAATTACGGAAGTGTCCTATGTGAGCGACATCTGTGTCACTGCCTGTCTTGTGCTGCAACTGGCGACGTTTGAATTCAGACGTGTTTCAATCTTGTCGCTGCAGTAAGCATGACAGAATGACAGCCATGCGTCTTCTCGGCAAAGCCGTGGTGTGGACACAACAGCAGCTATTAAATACTTATCACCCAATTTAGAGAAAAGTGTTTGGCGAAAAAATTTGATTCTTCTGCATCTTACAGCTTGATATCTTTGCTCGACAAAGATCTGAATTTATTTTAGTTATTCGTCATAGATACTATGCTGCATGAAATTGAGTATACGGCTACATGAAATTTTTAAGAATTAGCAGAGGCAAAATCACATTGCTTAGACTTTCCGTATTAAATTATTGCATATGAAATATAACCACATATCTAAATTGTATGTAGAGTTTAGACCGGAATGATATCTCTTTCCATTCTTGAGATATTGGTTGTTATATCTGTGGATGGGTCATTTGCGGCTCATCCAAACCTTTCCTGCGCTTCTGCAATCAAGTGGTTGTAAAAATTGTATCTCATAAACGGTTCAAGATATTGAACAACGATTTTTAGATGTTGACAGTACACAGAAAGGGCTATTTTATAGTATGATTAACACTTGATACGTTTTTGTAAACGCATGAGCAGAGTGAAAACAAGACTCCCTATAAATTACACCATGAGGTTTTGTCAGATTTTTCACAGCCAAACACAGAGAGAGAAACAGGTAAATAGGGTATCAAAGTGACCAGCATGAGGTCTAGTTTTGCATGAAAATATTTAACTGCTTGAAAGTAATCGGGGTACTTAACAAAAACTTAATTAATGAGTTGAGGAAAAACTGAAATATTTCAACAAAGAAAGCTGCTGCCTAGCTATGTAAATGAAGTGTCAAAAATTTCATCTGCACACAAAAAGATACATTGGTGCAATATTTAAATGTCAAAAAGGCTTCCTTCAAATCAAGTACCAAAGTTAGGATTTTTGAGAACAGAAAACGGTAGGAAGGCAAGCAAGGAGTCAGTAAGAGATGCTTTCTGAATAAAACTTGAAAATAAAAAATGAAAGAAACTGGTCAAATATTTTATGAAATGATTTGTATAAAAGAAATAAATAGCTCAGAGAAATGTTCTACGTGCCTTTGAATGATGCTCGGAATCATGAACAGAAAATAAAGTGCACCAAACATTTCCCTAATATTTTTTGTTTCACACTTTTAGACAAATCATTTCAGGAAACATTTGACTTTCTTTTCAAAAATTTTGTATGCTTCACTTTTAGAGACTATTTAGATTAATTGAAATGGGTCTTAACACTGATTGCTGATGAATTTCTTTTGCGACATGAAATATCTGTAAAATTTCATGGTTTGTTATAATTTATTAGGAATTCAATGTGTGTGATATACTGGGATTTGTGTGTGTCCACTTAAAGATCAAGTTCTTTGGCAAGATCTTAAAAATACACTTAGTGATGCGATGTAAACAGTATACATAAAACTTTGTATACAGAGTTGTAACTGAGTCAGTTAAAATGTAAGAACAACATGGGATTGATCCCAAGACCTTTTTGAAGCCGTAATCAGAAACTTTAGTTGTGACTGTCTTCTGTGTGTCCAAAACAACACTCTCTACAATTCCACATGATTTGAAAAAAGAACAGTATCATTTTCTTCTTTACTGATAGGGATTTTCTGACAGTCACGGGTGTGTCGTCATCTTCAAAGACCCAAACTTTGTTTTGAGTCTTAGTCAGCACATCATAATAGTACAGCCAAGTCGCATCGCCTGTCACGATGCTATTCACATACTGAAATTGTTCCTTAGAAAACTTTTTTAACGTCTCCCGGCAACAAGTTACATGTCATGTAATCTGCTCTTCCGTCAGTCTATGCGGCACCCAAAGACAATAAAGTTTCTTTATTCTGCAAATGATCATGCAGAATTGAACAATTGCTGGTGCATTTAGCTCCAAGGTATCCTCTATCGGCTTATATGTTGCTTACCTGTCTTTGTCTAGCATTCACATTTTCCTCATAGCATTAGTGTTTTCCTTCATAACCAATGATCTTGGCCTTCCCATCCTCTGAGTCCTCCAGAGTGAAATTTCCTGTTTGGAATTCTCTGCACCACCTGAATATAGTTGTATGATGTGGGCACACATCACCAAGAGCAAGAGTCATCTTTTCAAAGCACTGGTCTCTGTTTACATGATGTACGAAGTTGTACCTCAGAACTTCCCGAATCTCACTTTATGACATGATGCCATAGCAAGCTTTTCAAACTAACCCTGCTAGTGAATGACTGCACCCACAGACTTGGCACACTACAATGCAGACTGAAGTATTCTTAGAACACAGCAACAATCAGCCTCCTGTGACTTTTGCTGTGTTGTATTGCAAAACTTTCCTAGAACCCTTTGTATCTTAGTATATTTGTTAAACATCTGGTACGAGGTCTTATGGCGGCATGGTTCCTTTTTACCCACACCTACCTGTGAACTCGTTGCAGCATATCGCCAGTAGGAAAGCTGAGCAGAAACCTACCGTACTGCAACTCGCACCAGGCTGCATACAACATAATTATTCTAAGAATCAGGAAAAGGTCTTAATTTTGAACAAAAGGTAAAAATGCTGGCAAAATTTAGGTATATTCTGAAGTTGAGAATTATACATTCACTGCCAATCCTGTGCTAATCCTAACAGTCATGCACAAACCCTTTCATTCACGTTAGCAAGTTTATGGTAATGTATTTGCCAACATCTGAACAGCTATTAAGCACGGATTGTTTTTAAATGAAAATGCTCACCACACTATTATGTTTATTGGTGTCTAATGCACTCAAGTTTTTGGTCACCGATCTGCTCAATATACCATGCAGAATTACTGTCTTCTCATACACAAAATTACTTTAAAAAATTCATACTTTCTAAAAAACATACCACGATAAGTATGCCTTCACTTTAAAGCACATTTGAGGCATATAACACAACTAAAACCGGCAAATTATAACTTCCTTCAGTGCTCATACTACACACGACTGTACCATTGAAACGCTAGGCTTTGACTGCTGTAAGCATTCTCTATCTTAGAGAGAAAAGCGTGAAGAATGCTCTGTTCTGATTGGTCAGTTTTCTTTAAGGCCCATAAAAAAAACTTTACTCTCCCACGTTAGTCTGTGCTTTTCATGACAAACCAATCAAAAAATAACACACTTTCGGACTGTATTTTTTCCCGAAATAAGTATCTAACATTCTGATATTTGTTTATACTTTACCTTATTAACTATTTTCATTTGCACTCAAATTAGCTTTCCTTTTACCATAAACTTACTTAATCTTTTACCATAAACTTACTTAATATATTATGAAACAAATGAAACAAAATTCCCCATCGTCTGCACTCAGACTGTCTTAAAAATTTCTCACGCTAGTTCATACAGCGTTTAGCACTAGAACAATGATCTACATATTTACTTCAGACCACATTCACGCATGTGTACAGGCATAAATAAACAAGAAAGCCTTCAAGAAATAAACAGAATCATTTACAAAAACATTCTCTTGACCTGTTTCTTGACTGTGTCTCTGTGCACTACTGAACTCTGGTGGATGAAAATTAGAACTATGTACTCGACTGAACCCACTTCATACCATCAGTCGCTATGCACGCATGAGTCATTCTCCTGATATACAGGCTCTAGACAAGGGCGATATAAGGTGCCACGCCTCAGTCTGTGAGAATCTCTTAAGACATTGGCCTGAGCACGTAATCACAGCAGTATTTGGAATCAAATAAGCCATAAAATTAGTTTCACATGTAGAACTGAAACAAGTTATTACAGTTGCAAGACACTGGCAGAGAAGCATCTGAAATTCATTTCTGTGTGCTGAACGTCAATGTGGTCCAGTTTACAGTTACTGTGTTATCTCGGTCAACCCTGATTTTGACAGCAGAAATCTTTGTGATGTGGCTTCTTTTACAATAGGACTTCTGCAACTAAATGGCTGCATGTTGATTTTTTTTATCTGTGTAGCCATAAGAATGTACTTGAGATTGCTAAAAATGTTGATTTTTACTTTTATAATTGGGGCATTATTCTGCAGACAATTACATGTTAAAGATGTAAGCAGTTTTATGGAAAAAATTATATTTAATGAATGGTACCTCTTCAGGTGAGCAGCTTACCACCCTTTATAATTAAATATAAGCCAATGGAATGCAGAACATAAACACTATACTTCATTCCTCCACCTTCCAACACTCATTGATTTCATGCATATTGTCAAGGAAGAAACAATACCTTATAACTGACCTCCACCATTTTCAGTCAGTTGGCGTACTGGACTCAGTGCACCTGCTGTTACCATAGGAAT
This sequence comes from Schistocerca gregaria, assembly GCF_023897955.1. NCBI lineage: Eukaryota > Metazoa > Arthropoda > Insecta > Orthoptera > Acrididae > Schistocerca > Schistocerca gregaria. Next base: position 132,357,549 of record NC_064923.1, on the reverse strand, counting down.
GAGAAATTTTCAATAATTTACAATAAAAATGAAGCAGAAATAATACCGTGTAAGTTAAATAAAGAAAAAGGAGTATTTTCCAAATAACTAGTGTCAGAAGCACTGTGAAGTTTGTTGTCTATAGGAATGTTGCTGTGCCAGAAGGCTGTAGTAAAACATAGGAAGACCTACAGAGGATTAATTATTGGTGCTGTGGCTAGCAGCTGATGAATCACTCACAAAAACAAATCTCCATTTCAATATACAACTTTCAAGTGAACAACAATTTCTTTCTCAGTGGAAGGATTGTCTTAGTCAAGGGTTGTCCGTTTTCATCAACTGCAGAAGTCACTCAATAACTGATTCTCCAAGCAGGAGATAAGCAACAAGTAACAACAATGTGCTATGGTTCCATGCACTGTTGCATTTACACAGAAAACTGACAGCCAGTCATGCATTTTCAGTAACAATGTAATTGCAATACAATACGGTGAATCTCAGGAAACAGTTGTCGGTGTATAAATGCTTCTCTCCCCACAGCTCATCACCCAAAATAATAACCATGATGTCATTTTAATTGGCTTGCATGACAGAATTGGAATAAGTCATGGTATGGAGGTGTATGGGACAGATATTACGCAGTATAGGTTTTCTACTTTGCATAAGGAATGGCTCTGGGAGCTGACAATTATGTGAGCAAGGCTGTTATGTATGTTGGCCAAGCAGCATACTGGGCTGTGAAGGAAGGCTGCAGCATACCCTATTAAGCAACTGTTTAAAAAATTATAATCTTCTTAATTCTTCAATTGTAGCTTCTGTTTTTGTTCTTTGGAGCTAGGCTTTTTTATGTCTGTTGATTGTCATTTCTCTGCACCCCACATGGAAAAATTATTCCAATATCTGGTAAGAAACCGTGTTATCACTCTAGCAATCCTCTATGAAAGTGGGAAATATCAGAGGTAAGTTTTGCAATACAAACTGTGTTATGCAATCTTTTTAAAAATGAGGTCACTGCAGCAATTCAAGTTTCAATAAAGTGTAAAAAAGAGCATTTGGTCTCTTGAGGGTTGAACACAAAATACGCATAATTGTTTAATTTCACATTCTGTACACATCCAACTGTTATAATATTTTATTTTTGTGTTGTATACTTATTCCTTGCATGGCAGATGCTTACTCAACTGTTTACTAACAAGGGATACACTTGTTTTCATATGCTCAGTAATTCTCAGGTTGATTTCCCTAAAGCACTTAAGACAAATGTTTGGATGGTTCCTTTGAATGGGCATGGCCAATTTCCTTCCCTACCCTACCATAATATGAACTTGTGCTCCATCTCTGTTTGACCTTGTAATCAAGGAGGGTTAAACTCAAATCGTCCTTCCTTTCGATAGTGCAATGCTGCCACAGTGGGACACATAATGTCATCAGCCTCTTGGCTTGCTCAGATGATGACCAGAAAATACACAGCTTAAATACACAGATAAAAAAACTTTTGCATCAACCTGGTTCCCAGAACTCCTGAAGGTAGACGTTGACTGTGGATATTGTATCACAGACAGTCCCTTTGACTGTTTGTTGATGTCACTACACCCACCCAAAGACGTAAACAACCACGCATGAGCAGCACCTAGTAGACGAAGGGGATCAGACAGCCGATCAGTTCCAATCATTCCCCCAGAAAGGAGGTACACGGCTCGTGTTGTCTGTAGTTCAACCATGCCTAGACGGTCAATACCACAGTCCGATCACGTCCATATTGTTACTTTGTGCCAGGAAAGACTCTCAACAAAGGAACTGCACAGGTGTCTTGGAGTGAACCAAAGTGATGTTGTTCGGATATGGAGGAGATAGAGAGAGACAGGAACTGTCGATGACATGCCTCGCTCAGGCCACTTAAGGGCTACGACTACAGTGGATGACCACTATCTACAGATTATAGCTTGGAGGAACCCTAACAACAATGCCATGGTGTTGAATAATGCTTTTTGTGCAGCCACAGGAGTGTGTTATGACTCAAACTGTGCACAATAGGCTGCATGATGTACAACTTCACTCCAGACGTCCATGGAGAGGTCCATCTTTGCTACCACAACACCATGCAGCACAGTTCAGATGGGCCCAACAACACATCAAATGGACCGTTGAGGATTGGCATCACATTCTCTTCATCAATAAGTGTCACATATGCCTTCAACCAAACAATCGTTGGAGACATGTTTGGAGGCAACGCGGTCAGGTTGAATGCCTTACACACACTGTCCAGCGAGTGCAGCAAGGTGGAGGTTCCCTGCTGTTTTGGGGTGGCATTATGTGGGGCTGGCATACACATGCCATTCTCCAACAGATAGTGCAACCATATTGGCAGCATATTAGCTAGGCATTCGTTCTCGTGGATGGCAATTCGTGCCCCCATCGTGCAGATCTTATGAATGACTTCCTTCAGGATAACTACATTGATCGACTAGAGGGGCCAGCATGTTCTCCAAACATGAAACCTATTGAACATGCCTGAGATAGACTGTGAAGGACTGTTTATGGATGACGTGACCCACCAAACACTCGAGGGATCTATGCCAAATTGCCATTGAGGAGTGAAACAATCTGGATCCACAGTACCTTGATGAACTTGTGGATAGTATGCCACGACAAATACAGGCATGCATCAATGCAAGAGGACGTGCTGCTGGGTATTAGAGGTAATGGTGTGTACAGCAATCTGTACCACCACCTCTGAAGGTCTCACAGTATTGTGGTACAACATGCAACGTGTGGTTTTCATGAGCAATAAAAAGGGCAGATATGATGTTTAGGTTGATGTCTATTTCAATTTTCAGTACAGGTTCCGGAACTCTTGGAACCGAGGTGACGCAAAACTATTTTTGATGTGTGTATTAGTGGAAACATAAGTTATCCACAGCAGGGCATGTCAAGAAATTATCATATTTGAGTTTGTTTCTCAGGAATCAGAAGTGCAGAGAAGGAAAACTTGTTCAAAAATCCCTATTGTTTAAATGCATAAGAATAAAAGAACAAATTCATAATAATGCATTTTGTATAAGATTGGCTTTGTGTTGGATAGGATATAAGCAGATTTTATTTTTCTAAGAGGATGAAACTGTTGCAAGGGTATGAAAAGTTTGAAGAATGAATGTAAAGTCAAGAGAATTTTATTATTTTTGAGATGAAACGCAGAGAAAAAAAATTAAACAATGAAATCCGTTAATGACTGAAGATGTATTTCTAAAAAAGTATTCAGACTCCTATACATAATGTGGAATTAGCCACTAGAAGTGAGAGAGGCAGATCCGCCAGTAGAAAAGGAGGCAGGGGGTATTGTGTTATCAGTAGAAAACCAGTAATAGCAGAATTGATAAGGCAGGAGAGCTCAGTGACTTCAAATGTGGACTAGTCATTGGATGTCACCTGAGTAAGAAACATGTCAGGAAAATTCAGTTGTTCTAAAATTGCCCAAGTCAACTGTGATTGTGAAGTGGAAACACAAAGGAACAACCATACCTTAAAAAACACCACGCAGATGTCACATATTGACAATCAGGGACTCTCGAGCATTGCAGAGGGTGGTTCCAAAAAATTGCATGATATCCAGATCACTAAGTATGCACCAGTCAACTTGTGTCAATGGACAGTGGATGGTTGGAAACAAGTAATTTGGATTAATTTGGCAATCTTATGGAGAACATTACCTGCCATCATGTGTAGACAAACAGTTCAGTAGAGAGGAGCTGGTTGTCTTACAGTATGAGGGTGTTTTTTGCAGTTAGGGTGTGGCTCCCTTGTTGCACTTAAGCAAATGCTAAATGGAGAAGGATATGAACACACATTACAGCATGATGTACTGCATACAGTAAAGAAATCAGTTTGGAGACAATGGGTGTTTATGTCAGCATGGCAGTGCATCCTATCATAAAGCAATATCTGCGAGGCAAAGGTCTGTGGACATTAAACATTTCTGAAATGGACTGGCCAGCCCAGAGGCCTGATGTGAACACAATACCACACCTTTGGATTGTGCTATAATGTAGACTTCGCTCCAGACCCCAGCATCGAACATTACTACCTTCTCTAGTATTGGCTCTTTGAGGAAGAAAAGACTGCCGTTCCTTCATAGACATTCTTCCACCTCACTGAAAGTGTCCCCAACAGAATTCAGGTCACCATAAAAGTGAAGGGTGGAAGCACCCCATATTACTATCCATTAATGCGTGCAGTTACTTTTTATCACACAGTTTATGTCAAGGTATATGGTCTCTACAGCACAAAAGTATCCCTACACCAACAACCAGAGGAAGTGAAAGGAAACTGCTGAAAAATTTGAATAAAGAGTCAGTTTCCCTCAGTGTATTGGAGCTATCAATGGAAAACATATTTCGATGGTCCATCTGAATAGTTCATGATTAGATTAGATTAGTTTTCGTTCCATAGATCCAAGTTGAGGAGATCCTCATGGATGTGGAACAAGTCACCTTTTTTTTATTTTTTTTAAAGCTGAAATAACAATACTAATAGTATAAATATATACAACACATCATTTGTTTCTATTAAAAAATTCGTCAATGGAGTAGAAGGAGTTGGCCACTAGTAAGTCTTTCAGGCCCCTTTTAAACTGATCTTTATTTGTAACTAAATTTTTTATGTTTGCTGGAAAATTATTGAAGATGAGTGTTCCTGAGTAGTGGACCCCTTTTTGAACTAAAGTAAGTGCTTTCAAGTCCTTGTGCAGATCATTTTTGTTCCTGGTATTGTATGTATGAACTGAGCTGTTTGTTGGAAAAAGAGATATATTATTTAGGACAAATTTCATTAAGGAGTAAATATACTGAGAGGCAGTAGTTAGTATACCCAGTTCTTTGAAGAGGTTTCTACAAGACGTCCGTGAGTTTACTCCACAAATAATACATATTACACGCTTTTGGACTCTGAAAACTTTTGTTTGACTTGAAGAGTTACCCAAAATTATTATACCATATGACATTATGGAATGAAAGTAGGCAAAGTATGCAAGCTTTTTCACTTTTATGTCACCTATGTCTGCTAACACTCGAATTGCAAATACAGATTTGTTAAGGCGTTTCTGCAGTTCTGTGGTGTGCTCCTCCCAACTGAATTTATTATCAAATTGTAATCCCAGGAATTTAAGACTGTCAACCTCTTCTATCTGCTATTCTTCGTACTTTATGCATATGCTCTGTGGAAAGCTCTTGCAGGTTCTGAATTGCATTCCACATGGTCCAATTAATGTGAACACCACCTATGTTTGATGTTAATATGCAACAACCACTCATGGATGGTACGTGACAGCACTAACAATGGAGGGTATATAAAGCACGTTGAGGGACACGGAAAACAGTGCAGTCATTATCATAATGCAGAAATGGATTTTCCGACATCCGAAAGGTCATACCATTGGATTTTACGCTTTTCTTCCAAAAAGGCTAAATTTGTGAACTGTTTGCATGCCACCGAGGCTGAAGTATACCATGCATGTCAAAATGGTGCTATCCAACTGTGGTGCACCACAAGTCATAGATAACAGATGAATGACAGTTGCGAAGATGTGTATGGGCAAATAGATATGCAACTGTTGAGTAACTGACCACCCAGATGAACCAAGGGACTACCAACAGTGTCTTCTAAAAGATGGTTCAGCGAATGTTTTTGCATTTGAGCCTCCACAGCAGGCACCTGTGTCATGTACCCATGCTGACTACTGTTCACTGGCGAAGAAAGCGGAAACTGGTTTACTAATATTGCAACAGGGCATCCACTGAGTGGCAACAGGTGGCCTTTTCAGATGAACCATCTTTTACACTCCATCACACAGATAGCCTTTGGCATCTATGGCCCTACAACAATCATTGGAAGGGTTGAAGCCGGAGGAGGGAGCATTATAATCTGAGGAATGGTTTCATGACATTCTCTGGGACATCTTATCATTTTGGAAGGCACCTAGATCAACAAAAGTATGCATCTATTCTTGGGTACCATGTCCACTCCTTGGCACAATGGCATCTACCAGTAGGACAATACAATGTGTCACACAGTGTGCAATGTACGTGCATGGGTCGAAAAGCACCAGAGTGACTTACCATGTTCCCCTCACCACCAAACTTTCCATATTTAAATCCAATCGAGGATCTAGGGAACCACCTCGGTTAGGTTGTTGGTGCCACTGATCCTCAACCAAGAAACTTACCACAGCTGGCCATGGCACTGGAGCAGACATGGCTCCACATCCCTGTTGGTACCTTTCAGAACCTCACTGACATTCTTCCGGCACATCTGCACTGTAAAAGGTGGTTATTCAGGCTTTTGACACATGGTCACATTAATGTGACTGGCCCATGTATTACAGGCACATTTAATTTGGATCTGTAGTAATTATGGCCTCTGCCTAACTAACAGTACCCATGTTTATCTACAATGAAGTGCCAAAGAAACTGGTATAGGCATGTGTAATCAGATACAGGGATATGTAAACAGGCAGAATATGACACTGCAGTCACCAATGTCTATATAAGACAACAAGCGTCTAGCACTGCTGTTAGATTGGTTACTGCTATTACAATGGCAGGTTATCAAGATTTAAGTTTGTTTGAACATGGTTTTATAATCGGCACACAAGTGATGGGACGCAGCATCTCTGAGGTAGTGATGAAGTGGGGATTTTTCCATACGACCATTTCATAAGTGTACCATGAATATCAGGGATCCAATACAAGATCAAATTTCCGATATCGCTGCGGCCAGAAAAAGATCCTTCAACAACAATTAAAGGTAATTGTTCAGTGTGATGCAAGTGCAACCCTTCTGTAAATTGCTGCAGATTTCAATGCTGGGCCATCAACAAGTGTCATCGCACAAACCATTCAACGAAACATCATCGATATGGGCTTTCGGAGCCAAAGGCCCACTCACGTACCCTTGAAGACTGCACTACACAAAACTTGACACCTTGTCTGGGCCTGTCAACACTGACATTGAACTGTTGATGACTGGAAACATGTTGTCTGGTCAGACTAGTCTCGTCTCAAATTCTATAGAGCGGATGGACGTTTATGGTTACGGAGAAAACCTCTTCAATCCATGGACCCTGCATGTCAGCAGGGGACTGTTCAAGCTGGTGGAGGCTCTGTAATGGTGTGGGGCATGTGTAGTTAGAGTGATATGGGACCCCTGATACATCTAGATACGACTCTGAGAGGTGACTCCTACATAAACATCCTGTCCAATTCCAGCAGGACAATGCGACACCCCACACATCCAGAATTGCTACAGAGTGACTCCAGGAACACTCTTGCAAGTTTAAACACTTCTACTGGTCATCAAACTCCCCGCATATGAAAATAACTGAGCATATCTGGGATGCCTAGCAATGTGCTGTTCAAAAGAGATCTCCACCGCCTTGTATTCTTACAGATTTATGCACAGCACTGCAGGGTTCATGGTGTCAGTTCCCTTCAGCACTACTTAAGACATTAGTCGAGTCCATGCCATGTCATGTTGCGGCACTTCTGCATGCTCGGGAGGGCTCTACATGATATTAGGCAGGTGTACTAGTTTCTTTGACTCTTCATTGCATACTGATGTCGGCAGTTACAACACAGAGAGTAATTTGATTGCATTTCAGTATAAATCACAGCTGAATAATGAACTTGAGCTTCCTGAAAATATATGCCTGCTGGTACGAAAAATTCCAAGGTATCACTACTAATGAAGCTTTCACACTGCGCAAACACCTTCTCCACTTGTTTGCTGGATATCAGCTGATGATTGCAAAAAGTAATCTGTAACTATCACCACTCAAGGGATTGGAAGTAAATAGAATGCTCATTTGAAATAATGGGCAATAAATAATTGCTCCATAGCGATGAACTTTTGCATTGATATTATTCAAGCCTGTGTTGTTTTACATATCTTTACTGAAAGGGACTCTGACAACACAGAGGATATTCTGTCAATAACTGTGTTTCAAAGTATGACAAGACATGAAAAGCTGCATGAGAAAATCCCAGAAAATATCCAAAAAATGATGATGCATCATTTTCTAACACTATCAAGTTCAATTAGACAGCAGTTTTTCAAGATTTAATGTGTTAACAAAGCAGGGGCATATGGGGATTTTGCTGTATTGTAATTAGCATAATAAATATAGGACTGTACTTACCATAATGGTATCTTTTGTTTTCATCTGTCTTCAACCCCATTGTTTAATTCTTTGAATACTTCTATCCAAGCATTTCTTGTAGGTATTCTGTTCTTGTAAATTGAGATTTTTTGCATGAAGTGGATCAATTAAGTACTAATGAAATTAGGTAAGACCTGTCTGAATACCCATAATTTCCCACAAGAAAGTACACACAAACAGTGCTGATTAGAATGAGAGGTGTCAAATACTGCCAGTCGTGGATGGCAACAATGCCTTGTGTGTTGTAATGAAAAATAAATAATATAAAAAATTATGCATATGAAAAACATTTAAAAGGGTAATACAATTGTGTTATTAGAAATGTTCTGTGCTTGTACAAATTTTAGGCAGTCAGACTTATTCTCTCACATTTCAATTGTAGATGCAAGCAGCGGACTCCAAGTACACCAGTGCATGTCATAATTAAGAAACTCCTCCTTACTTTGTTTTATTTCATTTTAATAAAGAATGCTTAATACTGGTATCAATTTTTTTCTTATTTTGAAACATGTATGATACAAAACACTCGTAGCCCATCATTCTCTGAACACAACTTCTTAACAGAACTTCTACATACCAGAAAGTGAGAAACAAAATCATGTACAAAAAAAAAAAAAAAAAAGTGTGTGTTCATTTGTCTTCACCTTACTGCGCATTCATAATTAATGTCTTGGCCAATGCTTATGGTCGATCTGTGTTTCATTTTTTGTTCTTAATAAATTTTAACTTTACGATATCCTGGAGGTCTTTCATCATGTACCTACACAATTGTCCCCACACTGTACATTGACATGGTATGGAGACATACACTGTCATTTTGCTTGTACATTTTTACATTTGCTGATAGGGGTCAATACCCTTCATTTGGCAGCTTCTCTTTTATTTATTGGAATGGATATGTCAGCTTATCCTTTATATGTTAGAGTTTCTACAAGGAATTAAAAGATTATATACCCAATATAATAGTCCATTAGCACGCTAACAACAATGTTCAGTTTGCTTCATTCTCGCTGCTGGGTTTCACACTTGCACACTGGCAGATTTGGCAGCAAAGAACTGGTCACCAACTGTCAACATGTCAGTTGCTACCGCAGCACACGCGTGCACTTGATTTCTTAGTGTTGATTTCACACTGAGTGCCACACTTTCACCTGAGTGTCATATATTGGAGAATTGCTGTAGTGTTTGTCTTCATTCTGGTTGCAGTGGGTGAGTGTTTATTGTTGTGGCAGAAGATCTCCATTTTTATAGCTCAGGTGTCATTATTACCTGTCGTACTTGCATTTTCAGTGGAGAGAACCCTGTTCAGCACCATCCGTCGATGAGGTAAGTACCAGCTCGAACAACTATAGTTCACTTGTTAATGTGCCAAGCGTTGCGAGCCGCGATACTCAGAAATTATTTCGTTGCACATGCATGTTAATGTCACCCCACTTGACCATCCACTCATTGAAAGACGCATATAGCCATCCATAACATAGTATACATTGCTTGTTTCTCAAATTCATTCCTTCACATGGAGTTTGGTTTCCAATGAAAATTCATACAAGTATTGAGTTACACCAATATACATAACATGATAGCTTATACCTATGGCTGACATTCCATCCATCGCTTATACTACGAACATAAATTTCTTACATTTTAAAACGTCATAAAATTTTCATTAACTGGATTCTGTTACTACAATTTGTTTGTTAGCTTCAGCTTATCTTCATTCACATCAAATATACAAATTAATTACATACACATTACCATAATACAATAAAAGCATATGATACATTTATGCTTCATTTTATAGCTAGGCTTTTATCATTTATTGGAGCTCATTTCTTCCTTAGGTAGAGGACGGAGAAAAATATTGGAAAGAGAATTAAAACATTATGCATTGCTGCTCTAACTACACTTGGCACCGCCTCCTTTGTTTGGGAGGGAAGAAAGGAAATACTTTTCTATTGGTTCAAGGATTTATGAGGAAATATTACTTGTACAGTCATGGACTAGTTGCCAAGAAACTTTGGTTTCTTGGAAATAATGTGTACTGACTAATCATTCACATAGTACCATGTTGTTTTTTCATGTGCTAGTGTTATTTACTTCAATTCACGTTTAGCTTAGTGTGAAATATGACTCTTTAACAATCGTAGACTTATCTTTCTCAAATACCTGGAAATGTCATTATTCAAGCTTTCATGTGACACAATAAAAATTAATTGTTTTTTGTGAAATCTCATGCTTAAATGTTTCTGTGTACTCTGCAGTGAATAGGTACTGATAACTGTCCTGGAGATACACTGTAATGATGCATGTTTAATTTTTCATTTGCCTTATGACCTTTGTATAAATATCCTTATAACTAAACTGTTCACTCAAAGTGCCTTTATTTATTACTTGCTACTCTCGACATAATTCTCTTCTTCTGCACTGTGATGATGCAGTGGTTATCGAAAGTAAAAACTTCAAACTAATTGCATTATGTAGCTCGGTGGCTACTGATACATTTTCTCATTGCATTAGTCTGCAGATAGTTCCATACTTTGTTTAAATTCATAGACATTCATTTATTCTGTTACCCACTATGACCATGTATACTGCAAAGAAAACTATTTGACATTTCTTATCATATTTTGTCATTTATCCTTTGCTTACACACCTCGTATAATTTTTAATAACGCTTCCTTTTGCTTGTAAATATGTTGTATATAACTCAGTAATTAATTAAATCCCTGTGTACATGTATCAATATGTTCCTTAGGCAGTAGATGTATTTGCTTAGTATTTCCGTTTACTTTGTATTCGTACTTCTGCATATTGCATTCCTATTTGGTTGCACCTTCTGCCAGTCTGTTGTGCACACACACAGGGCAATGCCTCCTCTCCTACTACTGACATCAGCATGTATTGTTGAGCATGGACAACTGAGCCATAATCTAATTTTGTTTATACCTTTACTTTGCATTAAGCAGTATATTACTTCTCATTGCTGTTAATTTTATGCCTACATGTACAATTGAAGGAAATACTTATGGCTATATACACTACTTTATGTTAATAAAATAGAAAGAAACTTCCACATGGGAAAAATATATTAAAAACATAGATTCCAAGACTTACCAAGCGGGAAAGCGCCGGCAGACAGGCACATGAACAAAACACACAAACACACACACAGAATTACTAGCTTTCGCAACCAATGGTTGCTTCTTCAGGAAGGAGAGGGAAAGACGAAAGGATGTGGGTTTTAAGGGAGAGGGTAAGGAGTCATTCCAATCCCGGGAGCGGAAAGACTTCCCTTAGGGAAAAAAAAAGACAGGTGTACACTCGCGCGCGCGCACACACACACACACACACACACACACACACACACACACACACACACACACACACACACATATCCATCCGCACATACACAGACACAAGCAGACATATTTGCCTTTAAATATGTCTGCTTGTGTCTGTGTATGTGCGGATGGATATGTGTGTGTGTGTGTGTGTGTGTGTGTGTGTGTGTGTGTGTGTGTGTGCGCGAGTGTACACCTGTCCTTTTTTTCCCCTAAGGGTAGTCTTTCCGCTCCCGGGATTGGAATGACTCCTTACCCTCTCCCTTAAAACCCACATCCTTTCGTCTTTCCCTCTCCTTCCTGAAGAAGCAACCATCGGTTGCGAAAGCTAGTAATTCTGTGTGTGTGTTTGTGTGTTTTGTTCATGTGCCTGTCTGCCGGCGCTTTCCCGCTTGGTAAGTCTTGGAATCTTTACTTTATGTTAAAATACACTCCAGAAGAAAAATTACATTTTGAGTTATGTACACTATGTACAATTATCTTGTGACAGGATGAAAAAATGCTGCCTACCTTCATCTTCTATAAAAGCTTTTATATCTTTGTGGGGGTGGAGACCCTTGTCTCTCCCTGTTTTCTCATTGCCTAATCTGTATGTCCCAGGGTAAGGTATTTTGGAAGTTGGATATGACCCTGAATAGAGTAATTGCCACTTCTTATTCAGTTTGCTAAATTTTGTCGATTCGCAGTGCATCCTTAAGAAGACTCTTTGCATTCAAAAAACATGTGTAACACATTCCAGTTTCTTATTATAAATTTCCTTTCTATACTCGGTCCTGTTTTCTAGTGTAACCATGGCTTGTTTAATTTTGTCTTGTATAGTCATTTCTGTAGTGGGTACCTTTGGTATGGACGACTCCCACTCATTTGTTTGTTTCGTACGGAACATCAATTCATTATGTGTGAAACCTGTTGAAGAATGTGAAAGATAATTGACAACTTGCATCAAAGGAGTTATGTATCGTTTGTGAGGGGTGAATGTCCCAATAAACCGGTTAAATTATTTAAAGACTCGCTCTTCTGGGTAAAAAAAAGCTTACTAATATGAGCTTTATGCCCTGTGAGATCATAAATTGTTTCCACTTTTGCCCAACAAAATATGAAGCATTATCAGTTAGTAGTACCTTTGGTTTACCTACTCTTCTCAAATAGTCTCCCTCAATTCTTTTTCATGATGTAAATAAAATAGAAACTTCCACATTGGAAAAATATATTAAAAACAAAGATTCCAAGACTTACCAAGCGGGAAAGTGCCGGTAGACAGGCACAATAAAATAACACACAAACACCCACACACAAAATTTCTAGCTTTCGCAACCAACGATTACTTCTTCAGGAAAGTTTTAAGGGAGAGGGTAAGTTATTGGAATGACTCCTTACCCTCTCCCTTAAAACCCACATCCTTTCGTCTTTCCCTCTCCTTCCCTCTTTCCTGAAGAAGCAACTGTTGGTTGCGAAAGATAGAAATTTTATGTGTGTGTTTGTGTGTTATTTTATTGTGCCTGTCTACCGGTACTTTCCCGCTTGGTAAGTCTTGGAATCTTCGTTTTCAATTCTTTTTCATATATTTGTGGCTGTTGCCTTTTCATTGGTATACATTTTGATATGTTTCAAGAAATTGGATACGGACCAGCTACACTATGTGATCAAAAGTATCCAGACACAATCAACATCATATGTTTTTTATATTAGGTGCATTGTGCTGTCATCCACCACCAGATACTCCACATCAGCGACCTTGGTAGTCACTAGACATCGTGAGAAAGCAGAACAGGGTGCTCCACGGAACTCAGGGACTTCGAACGTGGTCAAGTGATTGGGTACCAATTGTGTCACATGTCTGTACGCGAGATTTGTACACTCCTAAATATCCCTAGGTCCACTGTTTCCAATGTGATAGCGAAGTGGAAATGTGAAGGGACATGTACAGCACAAAAGCGTACAGGTTGACCTCATCTGTTTACTGACAGAGACCGCCAACAGTTGAAGAAGGCCATAACGTGTAATAGACAGGCATCTATCTAGACCATCACGCAGGAATTCCAAACTGCATCAGAACCCGCTGCAAGTACTATGACAGTTAATCAGGAGGTGAAAAAACTTGGATTTCGTGGTCGAGCTGCGGTTCACAAGCCACACGTCACACTGGTAAATGCCAAACGGTGACTTGCTTGGTGCAAGGAGCATAAATTGGATTATTGAACAGTGGAAAAACATTGTCTGGAGTGATGAATTACAGTACACAATGTGGCGATCTGATGTCAGGGTGTGGATATGGTGAATGACCGATGAACCTCATTTGCCAGAGTACATTGTGCCAACAGTAAAATTCAGAGGCACTGGTGTTATGGTGTTTTTCATGGAGGGGGCTTGCACCCCTTGTTTTTCGCATGGCACTATTACAGTGCAGGCCTACATTGATGTTTTAAGCACCTTCTTGCCTCTCACTGTTGAAGAGCTATTCTAGGATGGCGATTGCATCTTTCAACATGATCGAACACCTGTTTTAATGCACAGTCTGTCGTGGAGTGGTTACATGACAATAACATCTCCGTAAGGACTGGCCTGCACAGACTCCTGACCTGAATCCTATACTGGGATGTTTTGGAATGCCAACTTCATGCCAGGCCTGACTGAGCAACATTGATACATCTTCTCAGTGCAGCACTCCGTGAGAATGGGCTGCCATTCCCCAAGAAACCTTCCATCACCTGATTGAATGTATGCCTGTGAGAGCGGAAGCTGTCATGAAGGCTAAGGGTGGGCCAACACCATACTGAATTCCAGCATTACTGATGGAGGACGCCTCAAACTTGTAACCTTTTTCAGCCAGGTGTCCAGATACTTCTAATCACATAGCGCATGTCCAGGGATATTATATCTACGGTTTTTTTTTTGTGAGTATTGGGTGTAGCTCAGTATATTTTGACACGTTTGACTGTTTTGATTTTTGAAATAATGCACATTTTCTTAATGTCTGCAGGACTTGCCTTCTCAAATTTCAAAATAACAAAGTGCTGCAATTTTTTCAGTACATTTACCTACTCCATAATGTCCCCATACTTCACACATGTCTTATAAATTCATTCTTCAGGAACACACCACACCACTGATCTGATTTTTCATGTTTCCTATGAAACAAAATGTCCTTGTACTCCTGGTACCATTTACTTACCTTTCCACCTTCATCCTGCTTAAGATTTTGCATGACTTTCCTCCACCTGTGATCTTGCAGTTGTATAATTTTCACTTGCTTACAAAACTTATGGTAATCAGACTGTTGTGTAGTACCTTGTATTAATAATGTTCCGAGTTCTGCATCTTGCTCTGTTAATTCACCAAATTCCTCTGAAGCTTGTGGAACCTAGACAAGGCATCTGCAATGACATTCCGACTTCCTTTAATGTAAATGGTCTCAAAATTGAATTCTTGTAAATTTGGACACCACCTAGCCAATCTACGGTGCACTAGTTTACATGTTAAAGGAAATGACAGTGGCTGATGGTCACAGTACACTTTGGTATTCTTGCCCCACAAAAAAATCCAAACTTTTTAAATGCCCACATTACAGCTAAACTTTCCAATTCTGACACAGATCTTTCTGCTTCTGATAATGTGCAACTAGCGAAACTGATGACCTTGGGTACTTCTTTACATTCTTCTTCTTGCATGTGGAACAAGCATGCCCCCAGCCCCTGAGATGAGGCATCTGTGCATAGACACGCATCCGTGGACATGTCAGGGTGGCTAAGAATGTTTGCATTGACTAATGCCTGCTTAATGTTATCAAAGTCCTCTTGACACATATCACCCCAAAACCAAGGCCTACTTTTTCGTAACAAGTTGAGACCTGCATAACTGTTCATCGGTTGCTGTGGTATGAATTTACAAGAAAAAGATGCTAGTACTAAAAAAGCTCTTATTTGATTTTTATTCCTTGGAGCTGGACAAATGCATATAGCAACAAGTTTTTTTTTCAAATCAAGTAATATACCTTGTTCTGACACAACATGTCCTAAAAATTTGACTTGCTCCCTACCAAAACTAGACTTTTTTAAACTGCCTGTTACTCCATAATGTGCAAATCCTTGAAGCACCTGTTCAATGAGTTTGATATGTTCTAATGAAGTTGGTGTGGCTATTAGCATGTCGTCTACATAAACACCGACTTTGCTAAGCAATTCTGGTCCTAAAACCTTGTCCAATGCAGATATATGCCTGCACTAATGTTCAGTCCAAAAAGTAGAACACAGAATTTGTCACTTCTGCCACCACAAACAAATGCTGTATATTTTCGACTTTCTTCATGGAGCTTTATTTGCCAGTAGGACATCTTGTGATCCAGTATACTGAAATATTTTGTACTGTAAAACTTAAGAAGCTGTTCATCCAAGTTGTATGGTCTTACACGTATTGGTATTATAATCTTATTGATATCTCTAGCATCGAGAACTAATCTTATGGAATCGTCCAGTTAACTTACTGGTAATATAGGAACTGGTAATATAGGACTACAATAGGGTGAAAATGAAGGTTGTAAAATTCTCCATTTAATCATATGACTGATATCTCCCCTTACTGCCTCTTGTTTTGCCCATGGAATAGGATATGACATTACACAAAATGTTTCATGTGGATAGACTTCAAATTTATATTCATAGTCTTTGATTACTCCTGGCTCCTTACTGAAAACATTGGCATACTTATATAACAAGTTACAAAGTTCTTGTTGTTGCACATCATTTAGTATGTGTGATTCACTTAGTTTCTGCTCTACCTTTTCATAACTAACCTCAGTGTTTGCTTCTTGTCAGTATCAAATTTGTTTGGGAAATATACAGTTGGAAAGGCATATTGTACTATTACATTTGACTTTTTTTTATCAGGTGTTTTGACTAAGTCAATAGAAAAAATCTGATCCTTTCCATAAAAGTGGCATTTATCATTACCTATGTCAGTCTATGTTTTGTATGTTCTAAACATTTCCATGCCAATAACAATTAACTACAAATTCGTCAATTATAAGAAATTTGCACTCTACTCTAAAATGTTCAATTTGTAATGGAATAAATGCCTGATGTTTAATCAATTTAGTCTTACTGCCTGTAGTAGTTTGCACCTTGCAATTTTGGACATGAAGTGTTGGGAATTTGCCTCTCTTCTTCAATTCACAGAAAAAAGCATTGTTGGCAGTTGAACCAGTATCTAAAATTAACTGTGTGTCTATATTAAATATTTTCACCTTAATGATTGCTTGTATTTGTTCTTCCCAGATTTTATCTATTGCATCTAACTCATGCTGATACAAATCATCCTTGATGTCACTTTGTTTGTCAAACCTTATGCTTTGCCCCCACTCCCAGAGAGGTCAATAGCCTAGGGCTTAACTAGGACCAGTTGGTGTTTTCCGATGGTGCAGTGTGATTTAATTCATTACTTGGAGTAATTTCAGTTAGTTGCACTGTGTGGGTATTTCCCCAATTTGTGTCATTAACTGCTGTGCCGTTATTTTGCTGCCCAAAGGTTGGCTTCGATACAGCGTAAGGAATGGCATTGTTGCCACGCATTTGCCACTGCTGCGGCTGACTGTTTCTGTTCATTGAAAATTTCTTTTAAATCATTTTTTTTTTTTTTTTTCTGTTCCTATTACCGTACTCATTACCTCTGGGTATGTAACGTTGTCGTTGTATGTATCATCCTTGCTGTGTTTGGATCACGTTTTATTGACTGATTTACATAACTATTTTGTTGTTGTACCTGATTTTCTGTTGCTTTATTGGTTTCAGGTCTTTCCTCATAAATTAAGTTGATAGAATCAAGAATTGAGAGAAAATATTCAGTGTCGTGCTCTGGCATTGTGACTAATTTTTCTCTAATGTGCAATGGTAAACGACTTTTCAAAATTTTTAACACGTCTACCTGTTCTATTGGGTTCATCCAGCAGTGTGTCTTGTTCAGGTATTTTTCAGAGTATCCACATATGCTATCATATTTGCCATTAAGTGAAGCGGGGTTGAAATCCTCGTGCCTGAGTCTTTCTTGCACTGCCTCAGACTATTTGTCGAAGAAAGCTCGTTCAAATTCAATACAAGTGCTGCAACATTCAGCCACTTCAGTTGCCCATAAAAGAATGTCAAGCTTGCATGTGTCCCACGACAAACCTGATTTTCTGCGCATGGAAATAAATGACAAAAAGCACTGCTAAATACTACTGGATTCATTCTTTTACTTTTGGTAGTGAATGTAGAAAACTGTCAATGTCTCAGCAAACCTTGATCTGCAAAAATAGTTGACAGACACAAGGCATTTTCGTCCATATTTGTGTTGTTATTGTAGTAACCTGTAGTTCCGGCTGGTAATTGTTCAGGTGTTGTGGGTTTGTTTACATTTTACACTCTGCAACTGTCACTGGTACCTGCTGTGGGACTCGTGACAATTTGTTGATAAAATTGACAGATTGTGGTTTGTTCACTGTAACCTGTGTATTATTTACATGAATATTTCAAGATCCAGTAATATTTTCTTCTAAAATATTGCAGATTCTACCTTCCGCAGCTTAATGTTTACATTGTTCATGATTTCATTTTCTTTTTTCTGAATAGCCCTTCTACTATATCTGTGTATAACTTACAATTGGTTACCAACTTCTCTGCAATGGTATAACTCTTATCTAACATACCTGCTTCAGCTTGACTAATGATATCACTCAGATTTTTATTTGATCTTCTCTCTCTCTTTCTTAGTGCATGCTGAGTCACCTTCTAATGTTGCTACTCTTAAAATAAGCTCTTCTACAGCTACAAGTACACCTTCAAACTCTTTAGTTTGTTAACTACAGAGGTTACCATTTTTACTGTCGGACACAATTGGTTTTGTGTGGCTTCAATGTTTGTGTTTGCGTCTGATTTTCTTTATCTGTTGCTCTACTAATTCATGATGGCTGTTAAAAGAATCTACCTTCTGTCTTAGCTCTGTGATATTACCATTAACTTCAGAAAGTACTTCATGCTTCACTTTTTTTCCATATCATTCAATTTTTCATAGATTTCAGTGTGGAAATGTTTGGCTGTCATCGACCTACTGTGAGACTGTCTCGCAAATTCTTGAATACTTGTTTTTGTTCTGTTTCATTGTATTTAGTTCTTGTGAAACAGTGTTTTGTTGCTGTTTTACCATGTTCACATCTTGTTTCATATCACTGAAATTTGTACTGATACTATCTAATTTCATGCTTATGTTAGATAATAACTGCCATAGCAGTGAGTTAGTTGTACTACTGTGGTTGCTGTCAGCAGTACTTTTCCAAGATAATGTTTGTGTTGTGACCAAGTAGTGTTTGTAATGTATTTCCAAAATTTATATTGGAATCGCTCTCCAATGTTTCATTCATGAGCGGTATGTCGCTCTGGGAGATGCATGACATTGTCTCATTAATTGTGAACATTGTGTTGCAAATGTTATTCTGCTGTGGAGCGTCGCTATCATTTGTCACACCTGCAATACTCATCTCTGACCTACTTTAAACCTTCTGCAATAGGCATGCATGGTGCCTGAACTTCAATTGTTCAATCACGCAATTCTATGCCATCTTGGCTGATGGGTTTTCACTTTTTCTATCAACAATGGGCACATATTTTTCAGCCATGTTATATGAATATGCAAAAAATAAAATTTTAACGAAAATGTTAAATTTTCATAAGCTAATTATTACACTTGACAATTGTAATTTACATGATGTCAAAGTCTGTTTTATGTCTATTATGATGTGCTGAAATTCTTTATGTTTTACCGACAATGTGTATCACACTGAAAAATTCCTGTAAGTTTTTGCAAATAAAATTCAAGGGAGGGTATTATGAGGAAAAGGTTTCTACCTACATCAAAAGAGGTGCTACCAAGTGTAACCATGCACGCACCTTGCACAGACATCCTACCTTTGCTGCGCCGAACAAAACAGTTTACTATGGAAAATTCTACATAACCTTCATCAAATTCTTATTCCTTTCCAAAGTTTTCTCCTCAATTTTTGCCTTTTTGCATTACGTGCTTCCTGTCATGATTCATGCAAACAGAAAATTAGTTTTTATGATTCACGACAATGTCATATAAATTTGTTACCATAAAAACAGTTAACAAACACTACTCTCAACCGATGCCCTGAAGTCCTGGCACACAGGTTGACAGTTGTGTTGTAATAAAAAATAAATAATATAAAACATATATGCACATAAAAACATGTAAAAGGATAATAAAATTGCATCATTAGAAATGTTCTGAGCTTGTATGAATTTTACACTATCAGACTTCTTATCTTACATTTCAATTGTAGATGCAGGCAGCAGACTCCAAGTACACCAGTCCAAGTCATAATTAAGAAAATCCTTCTTACTTGGTTTTACTTCACTTGAATAAAAAATACTTCCTACTGGTATCAAATTTTTTCTTATTTTGAAACATGTATGGTACAAAACATGTGTAGCCCATCATCCTCTGAACGGCACTTCTTAACGGAACTTCTTCATACAAGAGAGTGAGAAACAAAAATATGTACAAAAAAAAATGAATGATGGTTTTTTTCATTTGTCTGCACCTTACCACATGTTCATAATTAGTGTTTTTTCCAATGCTTATGGTCGATCGGTGTTTCAGTTTTTATTCTTAATAAATTTTAACCTTACGATATCCTGGCGGTCTTTCATCATGTCACTACACACGTGACAATTTGTGTTACAGTAATGACAATAAATCAAAAACAAACAATTAGTTACAAGCACAAGTATGTTACATAGGAGATTGTTATGAAGAGAATAAGCAACAAACATGAATTCTTCACCAAACTCTGTGACAGCCATTGCTCACCAATGAATGAGCCAGTTGCTGCTGCAAGTTTAAAGCCAGAATCACCCTTTATATTAATACTAGTCTTCTTCCCATGGCTTTGCCCATGTGTGCTTTTGGCATATATAAATTTAACACATCTCCTCCTTCCCCACTGTGTGTCCACCTCTAAGTATCTCTCTGTCCCTTCATCTCTGCCTCCCCCTCTTTCTTTGTCAATTTCCTGTACCCCTTCCCCCTGATCATATCCTCCTCCCCTCTCTCTTTCTCTGCCTCCCTCTCTTCCTTTCCCACTTCCCCACTGCCCTTCTACATCTTCCACCTGTCTCAAGCATCTCCCCCTCCTTCCCTCTCACAGTCCATTTCCTCCTCCCCCTTTCTCTGTCCATTCCCCCCTCTAACCATCTCAAACTGTTGCAAGCCCTGCTCACTGACACGTGCTGCAATGCAAGCCAAGTCTATTCCCACAACACACACGTCATGCAGGGCGGGCCGCCATGCAAAGCAGGCCACTAATATTCCAAAAAAACTCTCCTGTCATGCAGGGGAACCTACATGCCGGGGTCTGAAAACAACTGCTTCCCCCTGACATGTAGACTGCCCTGCACAGCAAGTTGGTTTGGAAGGCTGGTACTGTTCCCACACCTTC
Organism: Schistocerca gregaria; assembly: GCF_023897955.1. Lineage (NCBI taxonomy): Eukaryota > Metazoa > Arthropoda > Insecta > Orthoptera > Acrididae > Schistocerca > Schistocerca gregaria. The sequence goes on along the minus strand of NC_064923.1, from coordinate 132,336,536 downwards.
CTGCTGTGCAGGAAAAAACACATGTTTGCCCATACCTATGATCCTATTAGAGATGGGATTTTATTAAGCCCACAGTACTGGTACTCATGAAGCCTGCTGTTTCCGTGCCAAATTCAGTTGACATCGATCCCAAAAACACACACACACACACACACACACACACACACACACACACACACACAGTTATACATTAAAAACCAAGATTCCAAGACTTACCAAGCGGGAAAGCGCCGGTAGACAGGCACAATAAAATAACACACAAACACACACACAAAATTTCTAGCTTTCGCAACCAACAGTTGCTTCTTCAGGAAAAGAGAGAGAGAGAGAGAGAGAGAGAGAGAGAGAGAGAGAGAGAGAGAGAGAGAGTACACCTGTCCCTTTTTTTCCCCCTACGGTAAGTCTTTCCGCTCCCGGGATTGGAATGACTCCTTACCCTCTCCCTTAAAACCCACATCCTTTCGTCTTTCCCTCTCCTTCCCTCTTTCCTGAAGAAGCAACCGCTGATTGCGAAAGCTAGAAATTTTGTGTGTGTGTTTCTGTGTTATTTTATTGTGCCTGTCTACCGGCGCTTTCCCGCTTGGTAAGTCTTGGAATCTTTGTTTTTAATATATTTCTCCCTCTCTCTCTCTCTCTCTCTCTCTCCATATATATATATATTAAAAACAAAGATTCCAAGACTTATCAAGCGAGAAAGCGCCGGCAGACAGGCACATGAACAAAACACACAAACACACACACAGAATTACGAGCTTTCGCAACTGGCAGTTGCTTCATCAGGAAGGAAGGAAGGAGAGGGAAAAATGAAAGGATGTGGGTTTTAAGGGAGAGGGTAAGGAGTCATTCCAATCCCGGGAGCGGAAAGACTTCCCTTAGGGGAAAAAAAGGACAGGTGTACACTCGCGCACACACACACACACACACACACACACACATATCCATCCGCACATACACAGACACAAGCAGACATGAACAAAACACACAAACACACACACAGAATTACTAGCTTTCGCATGTCTGCTTGTGTCTGTGTATGTGCGGATGGATATGTGTGTGTGTGCAAGTGTACACCTGTCCTTTTTTTCCCCTAAGGGAAGTCTTTCCGCTCCCGGGATTGGAATGACTCCTTACCCTCTCCCTTAAAACCCACATACTTTCGTCTTTCCCTCTCCTTCCTGAAGAAGCAACCATCGGTTGCGAAAGCTCGTAATTCTGTGTGTGTGTTTGTGTGTTTTGTTCATGTGCCTGTCTGCCGGCACTTTCCCGCTTGGTAAGTCTTGGAATCTTTGTTTTTAATATATTTTTCCCATGTGGAAGTTTCTTTCTGTTTTATTTTTATATATATATATATATTGCACACAGACCCAGTCTCTCCCATCTACTCAATCTCCCACTTCCAGCTCCACTCCCCCCAACACCTCAAATTTCTAGTCAACACAATCTGGAACCACAACACCCCAATTCAGTAGTTAACCTTTCCTCCAAACCCCTCTCCCAATCCGAAACCTCTGTCCTATCCAAAGGCCTCACCTTCAGCCCCACTCCCAGGTTCAACCAAACTGCCCTTGTCAAAGATTTACTGTCCTACACTCGTAGTCTCTGCTGGAAATATCACTTTGCCACGAAGAAAAACAATCCTGATCCCACTCCTAATGATCCAACTCCCCAAGACACTATCCAAATTGAACCCTGCCTGCAACAGTTCCGTCCTCCATCACAGCGGGACCCACCTCCTCTTCCTCAAAATCACCCTCTCCAAACCTTCCAGGAATTTCTCACTTCCAGCCTTGCCTCTCAATCTTTCTTGAAAAACCTTAATCCTACTCCCAACATCACCACAGCCGAAGCCCAGGCTATCCGTGATCTGAAAGCTGACCGATCCATCATCATTCTTCCGGCTGACAAGGGTTCCACGACCGTGGTACTTGATCGTCGGGAGTATGTGGCTGAGGGACTGCGCCAGCTTTCAGACAACTCTACATACAAAGTTTGCCAAGGTAATCCCATTCCTGATGTCCAGGCGGAGCTTCAAGGAATCCTCAGAACCTTAGGCCCCCTACAAAACCTTTCACCTGACTCCATCAAACTCCTCACCCCACCGACACCTCGCACTCCTACCTTCTACCTACTTCCTAAAATTCACAAACCCAAACATCCTGGCCGCCCCATTGTAGGTGGTTACCAAGCCCCCACAGAACGTATCTCTGCCTACGTAGATCAACACCTTCAACCCATTACATGCAGTCTCCCATCCTTCATCAAAGACACCAACCACTTTCTCGAACGCCTGGAATCCGTACCCAGTCCTTGTAACCATTGATGCCACTTCCCTATACACGAATATCCCGCACGTCCAGGGCCTCGCTGCAATGGATCACTTCCTTTCACGCCGATCACCTGCCACCCTACCTAAAACCTCTTTCCTCTTTCGTAGCCAGCTTCATCCTGACCGACAACTTCTTCACTTTTGAAGGCCAGACATACCAACAATTAAAGGGAACAGCCATGGGTACCAGGATGGCCCCCTCGTATGCCAACCTATTTATGGGTCGCTTAGAGGAAGCCTTCTTGGTTACCCAAGCCTGCCAACCCAAAGTTTGGTACAGATTTATTGATGACATCTTCATGATCTGGACTCACAGTGAAGAACAACTCCAAAATTTCCTCTTCAACCTCAACTCCTTTGGTTCCATCAGATTCACCTGGTCCTACTCCAAATCCCATGCCACTTTCCTAGACGTTGACCTCCATCTGTCCAATGGCCAGCTGCACACATCCGTCCACATCAAACCCACCAACAAGCAACAGTACCTCCATTATGACAGCTGCCACCCATTCCATATCAAACGGTCCCTTCCCTACAGCCTAGGCCTTCGTGGCAAACGAATCTGCTCCAGTCCTGAATCCCTCGACCATTACACCAACAACCTGAAAACAGCTTTCGCATCCCGCAACTACCCTCCCAACCTGGTACAGAAGCAGATAACCAGAGCCACTTCCTCATCCCCTCAAACCCAGAACCTCTCACAGAAGAACCCCAAAAGTGCCCCACTTGTGACAGAATACTTCCCGGGACTGGATCAGACCTTGAATGTGGCTCTCCAGCAGGGATACGACTTCCTAAAATCCTGCCCCGAAATGAGATCCATCCTTCATGAAATCCTCCCCACTCCACCAAGAGTGTCTTTCTGCCGTCCACCTAACCTTCGTAACCTCTTGGTTCATCCCTATGAAATCCCCAAACCACCTTCCCTACCCTCTGGCTCCTACCCTTGCAACCGCCCCCGGTGTAAAACCTGTCCTATGCACCCTCCCACCACCACCTACTCCAGTCCTGTAACCCGGAAGGTGTACACGATCAAAGGGAGAGCCACGTGTGAAAGCACCCACGTGATTTACCAACTGACCTGCCTGCACTGTGACGCTTTCTATGTGGGAATGACCAGCAACAAACTGTCCATTCGCATGAATGGACACAGGCAGACAGTGTTTGTTGGTAATGAGGATCACCCTGTGGCTAAACATGCCTTGATGCACGGCCAGCACATCTTGGCACAGTGTTACACCGTCCGAGTTATCTGGATACTTCCCACCAACACCAACCTATCCGAACTCCGGAGATGGGAACTCGCCCTTCAGTATATCCTCTCTTCTCCATATCCGCCAGGCCTCAACCTCCGCTAATTTCAAGTTGCCGCCGCTCATACCTCACCTGTCTTTCAACAAATTCTTTGCCTCTGTACTTCCGCCTCGACTGACATCTCTGCCCTTACTCTTTGCCTTTAAATATGTCTGCTTGTGTCTGTGTATGTGCGGATGGATATGTGTGTGTGTGCAAGTGTACACCTGTCGTTTTTTTCCCCTAAGGGAAGTCTTTCCGCTCCCGGGATTGGAATGACTCCTTACCCCCTCCCTTAAAACCCACATCCTTTCGTCTTTCCCTCTCCTTCCTGAAGAAGCAACCATCGGTTGCGAAAGCTAGTAAATCTGTGTGTGTGTTTGTGTGTTTTGTTCATGTGCCTGTCTGCCGGCGCTTTCCCGCTTGGTAAGTCTTGGAATCTTTGTTTTTAATATATTTTTCCCATGTGGAAGTTTCTTTCTATTTTATTTACATCATATATATATATATATATATATATATATATATATATATATATATATATATATATAGGGAGAGAGAGAGAGAGAGAGAGAGAGAGAGAGAGAGAGAGAGAGAGAGAGAGATGATGTAACTTACCAAATGAAAGGCGTTGGCATGTTGATAGACACACAAACACACACACACACACACACACACACACACACACACACACACACACACACACACACACACACACACACACACAAAATTCAAGCTTTCGCAACCAACAGTTGCTTCATCAGGAAAGAGGGAAGGAGAGGGAAAGACGAAAGGATGTGGGTTTTAAGGGAGAGGGTAAGGAGTCATTCCAGTTCCGGGAGAGGAAAGACTTACCTTACGGGGAAAAAAGGACAGGTATACACTCGCACACACACATATCCATCCGCACATACACAGACACAAGCAGACATTTGTAAAGGCAAAGAGTTTGGGCAGAGATGTCAGTTGAGGCGGAAGTACACAGGCAAAGATGTTGTTGAAAGACAGGTGAGGTATGAGCGGTGGCAACTTAAAATTAGCGGAGGTTGAGGCCTGGTAGATAACGAGAAGAGAGGATATACTGAAGAGCAAGTTCCCATCTCCGGAGTTCTGACAGGTTGGTGTTAGTGGGAAGTATCCAGATAACCCGGACGGTGTAACACTGTGCCAAGATGTGCTGGCCGTGCACCAAGGCATGTTTAGGCACAGGGTGATCCTCATTACCAACAAACACTATCTGCCTGTGTCCATTCATGCGAATGGACAGTTTGTTGCTGGTCATTCCCACATAGAAAGCTTCACAGTGTAGGCAGGTCAGTTGGTAAATCATGTGGGTGCTTTTACACGTGGCTCCGCCTTTGATCGTGTACACCTTCCAGGTTACAGGACTGGAGCAGGTGGTGGTGGTGGTGGGAGGGTGCATGGGACAGACTTTACACCGGGGGCAGTTACAAGGGTACGAGCCAGAGGGTAGGGAAGGTGGATTGGGGATTTCATAGGGATGAACTAAGAGGTTACGACGGTTAGGTGGACGGTGGAAAGACACTCTTGGTGGAGTGGGGAGGATTTCATGAAGGATAGATCTCATTTCAGGGCAGGATTTGAGGAAGTCATATCCCTGCTGGAGAGCCACATTCAGAGGATGATCCAGTCCCGGAAAGTATCCTGTCACAAGTGGGGCATTTTTTGGTTCTTCTGTGGGAGGTTCTGTGTTTGAGGGGATGAGGAAGTGGCTCTGGTTATTTGCTTCTGTACCAGGTCGGGAGGGTAGTTGCAGGATGCGAAAGCTGTTTTCAGGTTGTTGGTATAACAATTCAGGGATTCCGGACTGTAGCAGATTCGTTTGCCACGAAGACCTAGGCTGTAGGGAAGAGACCATTTGATGTGGAATGGGTGGCAGCTGTGGCAGGTTTTAGGTAGGGTAGCAGGTAATCGGCGTGAAAGGAAGTGCTTGTCTGCTTGTGTCTGTATGGATGTGTGTGTGTGTGTGTGGGGGGGGGGGGGGGGGGGGGAGTATATACCTATCCTTCTTTCCCCATAAGGTAGGTCTTTCTGCTCCCAGGATTGGAATGACTCCTTACCCTCTCCCTTAAAACCCACATCCTTTCATTTTTCCTTTTCCTTCCCTCTTTCCTGACAAAGCAGCCGCCGGTTGCGAAAGCTCAAAATTTTGTGTGTGTGTGTATGTATGTGTGTGTGTGTGTGTGTGTGTGTGTGTGAGTGTGTGTGAGTGTGAGTGAGTGAGTGAGTGAGTGAGTGAGTGAGTGAGTGTGTGTTTGTGTGTTATTTTATTGTGCCTGTCTACTGCCGCTTTCCTGTTTGGTAAGTCTTGGAATATATGGCCTGTCGGTCACAGTAAGTTACTACCATTCTATCACCTCATTGTACACAGAAGAATGAAACACATTGTTTTAAATATATGCTCATTTAGCTGGAAAATGGTAGCTCTTGATACACAGGCAACTATTCAACTATGATGTTGGACAAAAATATGGAAACATTGTAAGAAATGCATATTTGAACAAAAAATGCATACGCTAGCCAAGCCTGCACATTATACTGTTGTACCAGATCACAAATGGCACCTGTGCAATGATCTCAACACATTGTAAGTGTCAGTTGTGATCATAACAGTGTTCTGTGTAGTTATCAGTGCATTATGTCAGAGCTAAGTGAATTCAAATATGGCTAAATTATTGCTGCTCAAATGGTGGGTGCCCTGTAGCCAAGGTAGCCAAAGTGTTTTGGGTTTCAAGAGACACCATATTGAAGATTTATACTGCATAGAGGCAAAGCAGAAAACATCACCTGCTAAGTGTGTGTTGTGTGATCATGACAGACAGTCACTGAAGAGGATTGTAGGGGAAAAAAAGAGCACACCAGCTACAAAATTGAATGATTCATCCATGAACACTGTCAGCACCAAAGAAATACGAAAGGAGCTCCATAAGCAGGGAACTGCAGGGTAAGCTGGAATTGCAAAACCACTCATAAGTGGTGCAAATGCCCATAACAGGAAGACATGCTGCTGAAGCCATAAAACCTGAACTATGGAGCAATGGAAGAAATCATACCATGGTATTCTATGAGCTACGTGGATACTCTGCATGATCACATTACTGCCAAGGGCTTTGAGACCACTTTGACTGATCCAGTCCATCCCACGGTACAATGTTTGCTCCCCAATGGTGACGCTGTGATCCAAGAAAACAAGGCTGTTCACACAGCTCGATCATCCAGGAGTGGTTTTGTGATCATGAGGATAAATTATTACATCTCGCATGGCCATGACAGCCACCAGATCTCAAGATTATTGAGCCTCTGTAGTCTTTGGAGAGAAGGATACATGATCACTATCCACCTCCATCATCGTTACCTGAACTTCCCACTATTTTGCAGGAAGAATGGCATAAGTTTCCTTGAAAACCACACAGAACCTATGTTTATTTAGCCCAAGATGTTTGAAAGCTATTCGAATGCCAACAGTTTCCGTACTCCGTATCAGGTACAGTAATGTGTTGTATTTTTTTGTGTTTCCACATTTTTGTCCACTGCCTGTCTGGTGTCGGAAGGTGTGGAAACTGAATGCATGCCAGAGGGTATGGACCTGAATACTCCGTAGGGGTCTCTGTTCTCCGGCACGCACCTGTGCTGTGAGCCTCAACGTGTGAGTGCGCCACTCTCCGTACTATGTGAAGTCCGTGGCCAATCGCGTTTCCCGCAGTCAGGTACACAGGCGTCTGGGCGGCGCTACTCCGGCAGTCTGGTACTTGCCGTAGTTCGCGTCTGCATCTCGACCATACTGCGTTCCAGTTCCGTGGGTTGAGATACCTACTGTCATTCTTTGGAGCATTCCTGCATTGTTGTTGTTGTCTCGCCATGTTTATTACTCCAGTTTTTGCTTGCTTTCCTCGTGTTGTGTCCTGGTTGGTCATAGTGTCTGTCGTTCCCTACTTGTTCATCTATCCTGTCTGTTCGTAGTTAGCGATACCACCAGCGCTTCCCCTGCCTGGCAGCTTTGCATCTCCATTCTCTGCTGCGCACCGCTCAGTGGTCGAGCACAGTTATAACAGCCTCTATGCCCCTCACATGTACTTTAAGTTTAAAAAATAGATGTATGAAAGAACACCCTTTACATTACAAAACGAAAAAAAAAAAAAAAGAAACAGACTTATCTAGCACACAAAGTCATTTCAAGGTGTTTTTTATTCTATCAAAACTATGATTATTTCAACAACAATGTTTTAGAAGATGTGAATAACCTAATATACATGTTTACTGAGTAGTCCTATGTCAATATCTTTTACATATAAAGTCATCACATGGCTAGAAGTGACAACCTGATTGAACAAGAACCATAATACATTATGATAAGAAAAATCATTCACCCACAATTAGGTTTCTCACATTCCAAAACTGTTGAACTTGATAAGAGCTTCGTAGTTCATGCCGTGGGGAATGACCCCTCTTCATGTTAGAGTACAAGTGTTGGAATAACTTACCATCAAAATAATTAGACGGTAAACCATCTTGAGGTGGGACTGGAAAGCCACACGCTCCATTTACATCAAACACATGTACCAGTAATCTAAGGTACAATGTTGTGAGTCTAATGGCTCTGGCATCTGGCCATCTTACTACAATCTTAGAAAGCCAAGATGTGTCACACTGCTCCATAATTACTGAAACCACTATAAACAGGTCCAGTTCTTCAGGAGTGAGAAAGACTGGATGAACTTCATGAATCATGTAAAATAATGCTGCCGCTGGGGCAACAAGATGGGTTGGAAGATGTCTCATTCTTAGTGCTGGAAGTTTTGGTGATATTATCCATGACAGCAAAGTCCATCTTTCATTCATAACTGGTTCATCTTTCTTCCGATGATCCCATAACGTGAGTAAACCTGAGTGCTTTATCCTGCCTGGCAAAGGTTTCAGAATAGGTACTGCATATGGCCTCTCTAAACTTTCTCTTCCTGTCACACACCATTCTTCCATTGAATCTGCCTGAGGGCACTCAGACAATATAACAGAGTAAAGTCTCTGTCTAATCCTTCGAGTTATAATTCCTGAACTAGGAATATCCATTTTCCTGAAGTCTTCCATGTATGTACTAGCTTCATATGGCATTTGCATAACTGTTGCATATATACTTGATGGAATGTCATTTCTTTTGTGTTTTGATGTTGCTACAAGTATTATTTGTTCCCAGCTTGTTTGAGCATTACTTCTTTGAGCAATACTCTCTCCCTCATTTTCAGCTGGTATATAACTCAAAATGCTCTGATGAAGGCTGTCACACATAGAAATATCATTAAACACAACCCTGCATATTTCTTCAATGTAGTCATGCAAACCACTGCCCACTGGAGGGAAATTTCTTATATAATCAGCTACACCAAGGGCAATATCTTCAAATTTATTTCCAGTTTTTCTTTGACAATGTGTGGTGTGAAAGTTTTTCAGTTTCTCTGCAGGTATAATGTCATTTCCCATCAGAGAGGCAAAAAGAGGCAGATGCAGTACACTTAATTTCAAACAGTCCGCAAGTACTTTCGTGTTAAAATTAACTGTTTCTAATGTCACTAAATCCAAGTTCTCAGCAGAGAAATAATATGGTGCTGAATTGTAAATGATAAAATCACTGTCTTGGCCCATGACTGCAAAACAAGAATTATTTCTTGCATACTCTGCAATTTCAAAATCACACTCTTGCACTGAGGTGTGGACCTCACAGTGGCATAAATGTTTAAAAATACATCTTGCAAAATGATTAAGTCCAGCAGGCTGCTGATAAGGAAACCTTTCTTCCCAAAAATGTCTTTGTGACAAAGAATCAAATATTCTCTCAATATCCCTAATGCTTCTTTTCCTTCTTTGAATCCATGTCTCCCTCTTCTCATTTACAGTTGGACCATCAAAAAAGAACACCAACTTTATTCCGACATTCCGGAATCTATCAACAAAGCCACAGCAATTTTCCACAAACTGTTTGAACTGCCCTCCACAAACCCAGCTGTTGTTACCATATATCCTACGAAGACAGGATGGACCATCTACAACTATTATAGGACTTCTGCCAGTGGTGTTTTGGTACTGCTGTGACAGATGTTCAATATTTACACGCTCACACACATCCGAACAATTATCAGTGCAATAAGTTTGCAGTCCTTTTACACCCATGGTGTTACCATGCTTTGTTTATGGGTACTTGGATTGTAACCTGTAAGAAATTAAAATTTATATTAGTACAAAACAATGCTTAGCTTGACTTACATAATAAAACATTCCTTGTTACAAAACAACAACTGACTAGTGCAAATGAAGAAAGAAAGGATGAGACATGGAATGGTCGATTAGGATTCACTAACTTCCTAAAGCACTAATTCTGCAGATGCCATTACTTTGCATGCTCAATAAAGTTGAACTTTACAGTAAAAATCATAGTTCATTTCAATTTTAAATAATTAATGAAATGCTCATGGCAAACCTAATAGTGAAATTTTAATATTTTACATAACATCTATGGCATCAATCATAGCAAAGGCATGAAACATATATTCCACCCATAATAAACATAAATTCATTGACCTGCTTTTAATTAAACTGGCTGAGGATAAAATATATATTCAGTGACAACCTGGAAATGAAAAATCGTCTTTTGTTTGTGTGTACACTGAATAATTTACTTCAGTGTCAACTTGAATTGAGAGTTATGCAAATGTTGCCATGCAATGTCTCACTTTGAAACAATACACAATTATCAAATCTGCATTAATTTCAATATCAAGTACTACATCAAACAAAATGCTGTGAAAAACAAAAAAAAAAAAAAATTATTACTCCCAATATAGCCATATATAGCTTTGCATAAGATTCCAAATATGGCAAGTATTTTCATGGGAGCTGAAAAAGTATCCTTCTGGGGATTGACAAAAGAGATTTATTACTTGGGAAATTCATACAGAAAAAGCTGCTCAGAAGAAAGCAGCAGTGTATTTTTAATGAAGAAAATAGCCATTCAGTTGATGTAGATACACTGTAAAGATTTACTATGGGCTAATTCATCCACATTTACTGTAGTATAACAATATGAGGTGTTGCACGGAAAGTGCATATGAACAGACTGGAGAGAGAGAGAGAGAGAGAGAGAGAGAGAGAGAGAGAGAGAGTACTATCACCAAGAGAGTCCTGTAAAAGCACATTCAAAGAATTTGAAATTTTAACAGTCTCCTCTATGTATGTATTTGAAACCATCATGTATATCCAGTGAAAATAAACACCTATGCTAAACGACGAATTACATGATTATAGCACAAGAGTTAAAGATGATTATTGCATCTGCAACACCCTACTACAACTGGCTGATGAAAAGCAGACTAAAGCTGTGTGCTTATAATACAAATGGTTCAAATGGCTCTGAGCACTATTGGACTTAACTTCTAAGGTCATCAGTCCCCTAGAACTTTAAACTACTTAAATATAACTAACCTAAGGACATCATACACATCCATGCCTGAGGCAGGTTCGAACCTGCAACCGGAGTGGTTGCGCAGTTCCAGACTGAAGCACCTAGAACCACTCAGCTACACTGGCCAGCACTACCAGGTACTGTAGTCTAAAAAATACAAAAACATTGCCAAACTTCAAAACAAAATGAAACAGCATTTCAAAACAACATGTTTGTACAGTGTTAAGAAATATTACAAGACTAGTTCAAAAGAACTAGAAAGAAATTGTAACACTGAGACAGTAACCTGAGAAATGAAATTTGCCTCACATTTCATCAACACTCAAAACCATTAAAGTACAAAATGAAATTGGATGCCTATATCTGGTAAACTAAATTAGTATTAAAGTTTTCATTGATATTTCATTAATTATTGTACATATATTTTTATGTAAGAGTACTGTAAAATAACATATGTGCTCAAATTGTAATTTACCCTGTAACTGTAGCTGTAAAAGGATATTGGCATATCCAATATCCTTCTGACAGTAACCTAAGGATGAATGTATAAGTAAATAGATAAATAAATATGTGAAGTCAGTCTATGGGGGTGGAGGTAGACACTGTCTCTCATTTGCACCTAACATGCAAAATCTGATACAAATATCCACAAGAATTACCAGTTGCATCAAGCAACCAAGATGTGTGATCGAGAGAGCTACTCTGCATAAAGATCTGGACTCAATAATATTTCTATGTATATTGCAAGTATGGATGACACCCTAGGATTCAAGCAAACAAAGAGCACATATCAAAGAGTATCCTAGGGAAAGGGTGTATGAAAGATAATGCTAATATCAGTATACATTTAATATTTCAGCATTTAACTTAAGATTTTATTACACTGTGAATTGGAAAAGAAGGATTAATATGTTACATACATGGTACTAAAACCAGATTACATTTAACATGAGAGAGTGCAGTAGCATTCTCGCTTCCCACGCCCGGGCTCGATTCCCGGTGGGGCAGGGATTTTCTCTGCCTAGTGATGACTGGGTGTTGTGTGCTGTCCTTAGGTTAGTTAGGTTTAAGTAATTCTAAGTTCTAGGGGACTGATGACCATAGATGTTAAGTCCCATAGTGCTCAGAACCATTTAACATGAGAGAGGTACAACTGCTCCATTATATCTACTTCAATATGAAAAATGCAGCTGAAACATACTCATATGCACACTTTCTTTTATGTCTGCATTACATACTATAGCTAACATGAATGTGACGCAGAGATGTGCAGAAGCAAAATACAAGTTGTAGCACAGAGGCTGAGGCCATCATTCTGCTACATGTGTCTGTCACAACTGCTTATGAGTGTGAACTGAACATTTAGAACTGATCTTGCATTAGTACACACTTGCATGAATATTTTGCCATTCTAACTGACACAAAGGAAATGTAATTAATAAGACAAACAATTGAGAAATCCCTAAATATAACAATTTTTGAAAGGAAGTCCCATTCTGGCCCAAACAGCATGTTGCCAGGAGTGAGAAAGAGCAAGTGGTGTGGGAAAATATAGAAAGCAGCCTGGTGACACCACACAATACTCTCTGCTTCCCCAGTGCAGAATTCGCTGTACACCTGTAATGTTATGTGCTCACTACTCTGGCTCCAGGATTTTTTAAAAAATGTACTGACATCAGAGCTATAAAGGATTATCACTGTATAGCCAGGACACACACTGGTTCCCATAAGGCACTGTTTCTTGTATTACATACTCAAAGGCTAAACAATTATAACAATAACTACTAAGGCCATTTACACACATAAAAGTAATCTTCAAAGGTATGCCTGCAGGTTAGACCTTGAGAATTTCCTCAGTTTCACTGAGACTGTCAGTTGATTGTATATGGTGTGTATTACAGCTTACAGGAAATTGCGCAAAATAAAATGTGCATTGTGCAAGATGTGGCTACTGAAGAGAACAAAGTTGGTTCACATAAATTTCTTTCAAAATTGAACATTTCTCCCAAAGAACTTCAGATATAGTTGACAATGTATCCGAGACTCATTTGACTGCTGAAAGCAAAGGGGTTATCCATTACTGACTCGCTGGGCCTATCGTAGCTTCATCAGAGCCCCATTAGTTGTCACTTTTCGGGGTTCTTGTTGGGTCTTCACAGCTACTGTAACAGTCTTGGGGCGCAAACAGTTCCCACTGTACTTGTCTCTAAGAATGTGGATGAGGGGTTGAGCTTTTTACAAGGGATACTTGGTAAGATGAGAAGGAACATGATAATGAATGAAATAATACAAAACAGCCTGCAAATCAATTCCCTAAAAGAAACCATGGCTTGAAGGATGATGTGAACTGAAGAGGAGGCAATGGAAGGAGATGTTAAATGATAGACTACAGTAGGACAGAGAAGCTTGGAAGAGGCTCTGCCCAAGCAGAAATGTCTTAAGGAGAAGGAGAAGAAGAAGAAGAAGAAGAATTTGACAATGAGCACCAGCACATGTTTTCAAATGTTATTCAGTCACTTCATTAATTAAGGAAAGAAGTACCATTATGAATCATAAGTAAAAGGAAAAGACTGCAACGAACAAAGGAACACACTGAAACTACTCATTTTAAGCACATCGACTGGTATATACTACCAGCAAAAGCTCCTGATTAGCCTGAGTTCATAGCTATTTTTATTTTATTTATTTTTGCTAACTAATTCCTAATGTTGTTAATATTCTTGAATACACCACCATTGATGACATTCAGCTCAATCTTCATTGTCTCATTCTCCTTGGTGCTTCAAAGCAAGTAATGTTGTGAGCCATATGGAAGTTTGGGTCGGTCCAGGAAGCATGCAAAGATTGATAAAAATTCTTTCAAGAAGTCATGGCACATTATGGAGTTCACAGACAATAGACATATACGGATGGAGCTTGATGAAATTTCTAAGCATTTGCATGCAGCAGATTTGGACTGCACAATCACAGACTACAGGCATTAGAAAAATAATTTCAGCTGCTACTCTTGTAGCCTCTGGCTTGAGTGCTTCTGCACAAGCATTCAGTGACTATTCAAATCTATATTCTTCAGTCCAAACTTCAAGAATTACCTGTATGTGTATATCATGTCCATCATTTGTGCAATTTCTAACAGCTGCTTCAATTTATTTGCATGTACCTTGCCCATTTCCATACTCCTGTGGGGGGAGGGGGGGAGGGGAGGGAAGGCTTTACAAGACATAATGGATGAATGAATAATAAAACATGAGATTTAAATTTCAGACTAATTAACAATACATAATGTCTAAACAGTTATCAGTTCACTTGCCATGTCAAATTTGGACAAAATTCTGAACTTTCGATGGACAGCTTCCGCCATTGTCATCAGGGACTAAAACTGACTGCTGTGAAATGGCAAGGTTCCCTCTTTTAATACCACAGGATGGAGTCTGATTGGCTGGATTATATCATGATGGTACGAGCAGAGCTGGTGCCCTCAAAATCCACAGATTTTGCTTGCACTAGTTAGCACTGCAATTCACCATCCATCTCATCAAGTGGTGAATTGCGAGAGGTATTCCTCTGTATCTTTTCCTTGTCAAGTGTTTTCTTCCATAAACTGCTAAGTGCTTAGCTGGTGTGTCTATTCAAGTTGTTTTCACAAAGTCTAATTTTACTGGTTCTCTAATCACAGAGTCCCAATAGGTCAATGCATGAGCAAGTATTCTTGTCTGTTCAAACAAAATCTTGAGCTTAGTTTACAGGCTGTGCTTTGCCATCACTGATTTATCCAAATGCCTGTATTTATGGTAATGCTGATGCTTGAGGCAATAATTAACAACCACCTGTATAGACTGGCTGATGTAACTCTTGCTATGCTCCCTAGGAATGTTATAAATCTGTCGAATTCTCAAGCTGTGATTATTTTTAACCGGTCACAATATTTCTTTAATTTTTATAGGTAGCCAGAAGATTTATCTAATTTCTAGCCTGTTGAGGACTCTACCAGTCTTGCTAGTTGTTGCACTGCATAACAGAAGACGCACTGTGTGTTGGTTCTCTTGGCTTGTTTGAATGGTGTCACATTCTTCTGAACACCATCTTCAAATGCTTAATCTTGGAACTGAGGTGCTCCATATCTGAAACATTTCTGGCTCTGTGCACTTAGGCATTCAGTATAGCGCTCTTCTGAGTTGGATGGTGAAAGCTACACCCATTGGGATACTGATCTGTATGGGTCAGTTTTCTGTACACAGACTGGTCGAGTTGTCCCTCTGATTTCCATTCAACCAACATGTAACTTCCCCCCCTCCTCCAACTTCCCTGTAAATCATATTTTGGCATGTATATCACTCAGATAATCAACGAACTGCTGCAGCGGCTCACTACCACGCAACCAGATTAAAAATGTATCACCAACATATCTGAAAAAACAAGATGGCTGGAAGGGAGCACAGTTCAGCGGTTGTTCTTCAAAATCTCCCATGAAAAAATTATCTATGGCTGGTGACAGTGGTGAACAAATGGCTGTTCCAGCAATCATTTTATAATGGTTTACACCGTACAAGAAGTCTATGGTTTACAATCTCAGGGATATCCATTACTTCATTCAGGCCTATCCTCATCTGCTTTATGATATCAACAAACAGTTGTGAGTTTTTAATATGACATCTACAATGACCATCATTATCTAGGAGAGCTGATAGCACTAGTAATTTGTCTCAATAGAAAACTGACAAAGTGTTTAACTAAATTATTGGTACCTATAGTCGCTCGCCGTAGGGATCATATGAAAAACTCACAAAAGTTTGTTGATATTATAAAAACAGATGAGGGTAAGCCTGAATGAAGTCATGGTCAGCCTTGATGTGGTCTCCCAGTTTATGAAGATACCAGTGGAATTCAGTATTAGATTATGGTTTATTTATCCATTCACATCCAACATGATAAAAAAATTTAACAGTTTACAAACAAGTACTTTATGTACAAATTAACAGCACACCAGCAGATTTACTGTGTACATATTCTTAAGTTATGCATGCACAGCTAACATGAGAAAAGTAAAAGCACAGTGTTTTACAGCACTTATTGAGGTCTTTCTTAAATTGTTTGCCCTCTAATTTACAGTTTTGAACATAGCAATCTTTCAGCAACTGTATATAAGTTTCAATGAAGAAATAACACAGCCAACTGCTTGCAAATAATTGTTTAGTACATTGATCTACGTTTCAACACCTCTAAGGATGTCTTCATCAGAATGCAATTTTAAAAATCGTAAAGTTACATTGAGAGGAGGCAATAGTCAAGATTTAGAGCAGATAAGCTCACACCAAAAATTAACAATGTTGGTACATTTTTAATTTTTGAGTTTAGGTTGTCTGCTCTAAACCTTGACTATAGCCTTCTCACAATGTAACTTTACAGCTTTTAAATTTCATTCTGATGGCGACATCCTTAGAGATGTTGAAACCTATGTCAATGTACTAAACAATTATTTGCAACTGGCTGGCTGTGTTATTTCTCCGTTGGCCCTCTAACTTCTTGTATTCACTGATTAAGGAGTTATAGTACACGATTCCTTTCATATATAGGCCATTTTTTATTTGTCTGAGTCTTTTTACAGTTTAAGTGAAAATCTCATTTATTGTTTGTATTATGATTGTGAAATTCCATGTTTCTGCTAACAATCTTTCCTCTAATGGCTTGGAATGTATATATTGCATATACAGTCATAATGGTAAAATTTACAACTAAATCTTTACATAAGAGTCTCTCCTTGACTTTAGCCACTATACTCAGAGTTTTCTCCTGTAATATAGAAACTGTTCCCGTAGGTAAGATATGTCCCTCCTAACGCTATAATATCATAAGACATAAAAAGGATACGCAAATCCAAAATATATCATTCTTAAAGTGTCTCACTTTAAATATGGGGCTAGCTTCTTTAAGCCATATAGACAGAATGTTATACTATGATGATTTAAATAAAATAGAAAGAAACTTCCAATGGGAAAAATATATTAAAAACAAAGGTTCCAAGACTTACCAAGCGGGAAAGCGCCGGCAGACAGGCACATGAACAAAACACACAAACACACACACAGAATTACTAGCTTTCGCAACCGATGGTTGCTTCTTCAGGAAGGAGAGGGAAAGACGAAAGGATGTGGGTTTTAAGGGAGAGGGTAAGGAGTCATTCCAATCCCGGGAGCGGAAAGACTTCCCTTAGGGGAAAAAAAAAAAGGACAGGTGTACACTCGCGCACACACACACATATCCATCCGCACATACACAGACACAAGCAGACATGCGAAAGCTAGTAATTCTGTGTGTGTGTTTGTGTGTTTTGTTCATGTCTGCTTGTGTGTGTGTATGTGTGGATGGATATGTGTGTGTGTGCGAGTGTACACCTGTCCTTTTTTTCCCCTAAGGGAAGTCTTTCCGCTCCCGGGATTGGAATGACTCCTTACCCTCTCCCTTAAAACCCACATACTTTCGTCTTTCCCTCTCCTTCCTGAAGAAGCAACCATCGGTTGCGAAAGCTAGTAATTCTGTGTGTGTGTTTGTGTGTTTTGTTCATGTGCCTGTCTGCCGGCGCTTTCCCGCTTGGTAAGTCTTGGAATGTTATACTATTACATATATGATCAACTAAAGTTCCCTATCTCATATTTATATGTATCCTTAAAAACTTGCTTACAGAACTTGTGTTGGCTAGTGGAGGTCCATTTCTTGCAATTTGTTCATTTGATCCAACAAGCCAAAAGTACATTGTGTTGGTTTTACAAGGCATAGATCTTAGATTTTCACATTTAAAATAATTTTGTGTTTTTTTTTTAATTTTCTTATGTACATTACTTGGAAAATTAAAAAAAAAAAAAAAAAAAAAAAAAAAAATTTTCTTATGTACATTACTTGGTGGAAGAGCAGTTGAACGGACTGGACAGTGTCTTGAAAGGAGGATATAAGATGAACATTAACAAAAGCAAAACGAGGATAATGGAATGTAGTCAAATTAAATCGGGTGATGCTGAGGGAATTAGATTAGGAAATGAGACACTTAAAGTAGTAAAGGAGTTTTGCTATTTAGGAAGTAAAATAACTGATGATGGTCGAAGTAGAGAGGATATAAAATGTAGACTGGCAATGGCAAGGAAAGCGTTTCTGAAGAAGAGAAATTTGTTAACTTCGAATATAGATTTATGTATCAGGAAGTCGTTTCTGAAAGTATTTGTTTGGAGTGTAGCCATGTATGGAAGTGAAACATGGACGATAACTAGTTTGGACAAGAAGAGAATAGAAGCTTTCGAAATGTGGTGCTACAGAAGAATACTGAAGATAAGGTGGATAGATCACGTAACTAATGAGGAGGTATTGAATAGGATTGGGGAGAAGAGAAGTTTGTGGCACAACTTGACTAGAAGAAGGGATCGGTTGGTAGGACATGTTTTGAGGCATCAAGGGATCACAAATTTAGCATTGGAGGGCAGCGTGGAGGGTAAAAATCGTAGAGGGAGACCGAGAGATGAGTACACTAAGCAGATTCAGAAGGATGTAGGTTGCTGTAGGTACTGGGAGATGAAGCAGCTTGCACAGGATAGAGTAGCATGGAGAGCTGCATCAAACCAGTCTCAGGACTGAAGACAACAACAACAACAACATTACTTGGATCTTCCACCCAGCAAAGACCAGATGTATCATCAGCATACATTTTGATGAATGACTCACTATTTTGATTACTTGGAAGATTATTTTCATATCTTAAAAAAAGAAATGTTTCCAACATTGAAATCTGTGGCATGTCACGAGTTATTAAATAAACCAATGCTACAACTTAGGCTATTTACCAGCTGAAGTACATCTTTTATATATCTACCTGTGGAATCTCACACAGTCTCTGTAGTTGATGAGTCAATGGTACACTGTTTTCTAGTAATCTGTCTTCTACAACATCGATAAAATAATCATTCACAAGATTTCTGATTATGATTGGATCACTTACACATTTAGTGTGAACAGTTATTTCTATATCATTAATTTTATTTCTAGATGGACCTGATTGCTGAGTTTTAGGGTTTAGTTTCGTTCAAATGGACTGTCTCAATCTAGTGACTATAGACCAGTAGGATCCCACAACACAATCTGAGCTCTGTATCTGTGCAAAGTAAAGCACAAGTATTTTGATATGCCTCTGCCAGTCCCTGCTACAGGAATAACAAGATGTACCACTACTTCTGAAGGATTGTTTAGTTTGTTTAAAGGACTACCTGGTTGTGTACCTACATATATTTCAAAGTTCGTAGAATAAAATGTTTAGAGTCTACCAAAGCAAAAAACTTAATGCTGTATTTCTTTGGCTTTATTGGAAGATACTGTCAGGAGAAACATTGTCCTCAAAATGGAATGAATTTCTCGTAAACTGTAATATATTCCCCAGCAGTGTACAACTTCAGATATCTTGCATTAGTGTGATAGGTTCACACAGTATTTGACTTGTCAGTCTTTTACTTCTCATCTCTAACATTTTATCATCAAAGCAAATGCAGCAAAGTAAATACAGGAATCTTGCTTATTGCACTGTAACTGCAAGTACATCCCACCCATTATATCCCACAGATCTCTGAAATAGAGTTGGGAACCTTGTAAGTTCCTGTGTACAGTAGAAGACACAGAAATATATCAAAAACAAAGATTCCAAGACTTACCAAGCGGGAAAGCGCCGGCAGACAGGCACATGAACAAAACACACAAACACACACACAGAATTACTAGCTTTCGCAACCGATGGTTGCTTCTTCAGGAAGGAGAGGGAAAGACGAAAGGATGTGGGTTTTAAGGGAGACACAGAAAGATATTCATCTTCACACGGTCCGTATCTTGAGCACTGTATGATCTGTCAAACTGTCCATGAATGTTCATAACCAATTCATATTAATGTACATGACAATGTCATCCATTAATTAATGATCATAATAAAGAAAATTTCACTGGAGTCTTCACTAACGTAGCCAGCACTAAAATGAGTTACGAGAAATGGTGTTGTTTTTGGGCCTGCCCCTATGACTGACTGATTCCATCTGTCATTCAATCTTTAATCATACTGTGACCTCTAATAACTAATAAATTTGAAGACTCATCACTTGAACAGGCAACATCTGAATCTGTATCATGGTCACTTCTTTCAATGTTCTGCTTTCCATTTTCTGAGCTCTCCTCACACACAGGCTGCTCGTCATTGTCTCATAATCATTTCTACATCTGTGAGAAACTTGGACATTTTCTGGAAGCATTTGAGAAATACACTAGAAAATACACTGAATACAATCAGTGTTTCCTAAAATATGCCAAGGAGGACTTCAGGGGTGTGGAAAGAGCCAAGGTATACATTAACATGAGACAAAGACAGGATAGAAAATTAATCTGTATACCACATAAACCATAAAATATCATTCTAATGCTTGATAATTAATGGAAAATCTCATATAAAGATGTGAAACAATTACTAACAAAGAGATAGAGGGGCTGGCCAGTACTTACCTCAGCTCAGTACAGCCGATAGAGACACAAAAAACAACCGAAAATTTAAGCTCCTAGCTTTCGGAATAAATGTTCCTTCATCAGGGAGGAGAGAGGGGAAAGAAAGGGAAGAAGGGAAAGTGGATTTAGTTACTCACAACCCAGGTTATGAAGCAACAGGGAAAGGAAAACAGGGAAGGTAGCAAGGATGGAGGCATGGTTGTCAGAGGGAAGCCAAAGATATTCTACTGCAGGTACTGTGCCAGCTTCAAGCCAAAGAGGATGCATACAGAAGTAAAGAGGTGTATAGTATAAAGATGTAGGATGGAAAGATGCATGAATGGCTAAAGAGGAAAGGGAAAGAGGAGAAGACTGAAAAGTAAATGGGAGTGAGGTTGTTTAACGTAGGTTTAGTCCAGGGGGATGGCGGGATGAAAGGATGTGCTGGAGTGCAAGTTCCCATCTCCGCAGTTCAGAGGGACTGGTGTTGGGTGGGAGAAGCCAAATGGCACGTACAGTGTAGCAGGTTCCTAGGTCCCTAGAATTATGCTGGAGGGCATGCTCCGCTACTGGGTATTGGACATCTCCTAGGCGGACAGTTCGTCTGTGTCCGTTCATGCGCTCAGCCAGTTTAGTTGTTGTCATACCGATGTGAGACTACACATGTCATTTATCAGCTGACATGCCTGCACTGCACAGCCTTTTACATCGGTATGACAACAACTAAACTGGCTGAGCGCATGAACGGACACAGACGAACTGTCTGCCTAGGAGATGTCCAATACCCAGTAGCGGAGCATGCCCTCCAGCATAATTCTAGGGACCTAGGAACCTGCTACACTGTACGTGCCATTTGGCTTCTCCCACCCAACACCAGTCCCTCTGAACTGCGGAGATGGGAACTTGCACTCCAGCACATCCTTTCATCCCGCCATCCCCCTGGACTAAACCTACGTTAAACAACCTCACTCCCATTTACTTTTCAGTCTTCTCCTCTTTCCCTTTCCTCTTTAGCCATTCATGCATCTTTCCATCCTACATCTTTATACTATACACCTCTTTACTTCTGTATGCATCCTCTTTGGCTTGAAGCTGGCACAGTACCTGCAGTAGAATATCTTTGGCTTCCCTCTGACAACCATGCCTCCATCCTTGCTACCTTCCCTGTTTTCCTTTCCCTGTTGCTTCATAACCTGGGTTGTGAGTAACTAAATCCACTTTCCCTTCTTCCCTTTCTTTCCCCTCTCTCCTCCCTGATGAAGGAACATTTATTCCGAAAGCTAGGAGCTTAAATTTTCGGTTGTTTTTTGTGTCTCTATCGGCTGTACTGAGCTGAGGTAAGTACTGGCCATTCTAATGCTTGATAATATCACACTTAAATCATCTAAATTTAATCAAGTAGATCAGTAATAAAGGTGCTACTTTGAAAAAAAGGCACAGCCTCCTCAGTTCCATAGTAGGCCTAGGCCTGTAATTGCTGTTTATCTGCTGTCAGGAGCTTAATATACTTGGAGCTTAATATACTTGATTACAGTGGTATACTTGAAGGGAAATATTTTTATATCTATAAATGTGAAGCCCTGTTCACAGTAAATTATTGATTGCTTACAGCTTCATAGCAAACACTGTTAATTGTTTTGATGCAAGTAATACTTTGGAGTCCTTGAATCTACACATTCATATAATTTGTAGTAAATATGGCTCATCAGGTATGTTGTTAATTTTCTCTTGAACTGGTAGGTATTCTCAATGTCTTGCTTTATGTTATATGGTAGCTTACTGCATACCTTATCACCACAGAACATATACCATTCAGAACCAAGAACAAGGAGGCAAAGTTTGCATAAAATTATTTTTGTGTCTTGTATTGAGATTTTGTATAACACGTTCACTTGAAACAGCAGCAACAAAAACCACCTGATGCATTGCAAACAGAAACATTAATGTAAAGCACAAATACAAAGCTGAAACTAACACGAAGAGTGTGTTATCACATCTGGTGACTGACAGATGTAGTCACTGATGAGTATCTGAAGGTGGTATATTTTGGCCTCTTTCAGTCACACATTTCCTACGGCATATTGTTATGGGGACATTCTTGCTTTGTCAGAGAAATTCTGAAAATTAAAAAAAAAGTAATTAGAATAATGAGCAAAGTTAAGCCCAAAAACACTGCCGCCCCCTCTTTATCAAGCACATGATGTTAACTGTTTTGAATCTATACATCTACACAGCACTGCTTTATGTCAAAAGCAACTTAAATGAGTTCAACACCAGAGAGAACAGACATCCCCACAACACCAGAGGCAAACTGGACTTCGTCATACCACGACACAGACTCACAAAGACTGCAAACTCATACAAATTAATGAGTTTAAAACTCTTCAACGAACTTCCAGCATCTGCTCGGTCACTGACCAGTAATATTTTAAAACGTAAGGTTTATGACTGGTTACTCAAACACCCATTTTATAAGATAACAGAATATTTTGAAATAATTATTGACATTAGTATATAAGAATATTCCTAAAATAAATGGAATTAAATTGTAAAAACTTTACTGTAAAGTTATTGTTAATTGTATATTTAATGTTCAGACCTATTCCGCTGTAAGTGGTCAATAGTGAATAAACTGAATATATTGTTTGCACTGGAACAGTTTGTGCATCATCCTGAAAAAACATAAGGCCAGAAGCAAGACAATGTGCCATCCAATGGAACATACTGCAAAAAAGAAAGACATGCCAATGATGTACACATTCATGTAATTACCAAAAAAATAGCTATCTGAAGAAAGGCATGATAGCTCAAAACTGGAAAAACTCATCAGAAAGTAGAAATGAAAGTTAATTATAATAAATAAAGCATAATGCATAGTAAACCCATGAATATAACATTTAAGAAATTGATAGTGATAGCAGCAATTGACAAGTTTTTGTATCTGGGGCAGCTTAAGTCAGTAATTGGATGGACAACAAAAGAATCAAACAGAAGAGTAAGAATGGCCTATGGTATTTTTGGTAAAATAAATAAAATTTTCATAACTAAGTCTACTAAGTTCCCAACATGTCTGAAAAGAAAAGGGCTGGGCTACATTGTATATTTACTGCTACAATGGACCTAAGGCAGCAAGCCATTCGAATAGGCTACTAAAGGTTGCACAGCTAACAAGACAAAAATTCTTATTGAGACATGTTTATTGGGAATTACTACAGGTTAGGAAAACAATCAAGTGAACTAGGTTCCTGTAACAGCTTACAGTAGGAGTCATAATTATGACTGTATTGAAAATGAAGTTGGGACAAGTGATACATGGACAACAGAAGAGCTATGCTATAGGAATTTAAGAGACTGAGATAACTTAATGGCAGATTTGGTCGATGACATTACAAAACATACATGGTCAATGTAAGCACGGTAGCAGAAGAGATGGAAAAGTCTAATGGGCATTTATTCAGCAGTGGATATCAAATGGTAGATTTCTTGAAAATCTGCAGATGTGTCATTATGATGCAAATCAGGAATTTATTCCCGATATGAAGCGTTGTCTGCGCTACATTAGTATGTATCTAAGGGCAACATCTCGCTCCTACTATTATTTTCTTTCTCCAGACTGAATCTTCTGACTGAAAAAAATGGAATTTCGCTTTTTGACAGTACTCAATTTGAAGACACGTTTAATTCGTGGTTTTCAGCAACTAGCAATATTTTTTTAAAATTGCAACTACAATAAAAATACCAAGGTTGATTACACATTCTAGGACTTAACATCATTGAAATACCTACAGCATAGAATGTTTCGAGGCGAAATTTCGTCGCTTTTACTGTGAATGAATATCGACTGTACAAAAAGATTGAGCTGTCAAGTCACGTTTAATTATTGCCATGTTAAATAATGTATAAATAAAGGATAAAGAAATATTGCTAACATGTCAAACGTAACTTCAAAAGCACACACTTCACATTTCAGTCTAGTGACAACATCGCACTGGGCAAACAATATTTCCTTACGCTTGTACTAAAATCCAACACGAAATTTCTACATAGAAAATATAGCTAAAGTGCAAATGAGAAATGAAAATAGCGTCTGAAAAGCAAACCTCACAGAAAAGGAGAAGCTATTATAACAGTGTGACATGTCAAAAGTGTTCAATGCATGCAGTAAATAGCAGTCTTAGTGTTAAATTAAATTATTGGTTGTATGAAAAATATTTTCAAACACGCCTGAAACTTATCGGCGAGACAGCAACCGTTGCGGTTAGAAGCGTCCACACGACCCAATCTTTTTCCGTTCAACTTTACGCATGCGCTTACTTTTCCAACAACGTAAGCATGCATCCGTTATTTCTTCGCATTGGAGGGCGTTCGTTGTATTGCACTGCTTCCCAGGTTCGATGGGAATCTCTTGCGCTGTTGGAAGGCTCCACGAAGTAGTAAACAATTTGTCAAACTATACTATGTTTGCCAAACGTCTGACGCATGCTGTTGATGTGTTCGTCAAGCATAGTCCCATGTTTGACGTCTTTCTGAGAAAGTTTGATTGGCGGAAAGTTTGACAAGATCGTAGATGTTCTTTGTTTCGATGTTTCGCTGAATATGTCTTGTGAATGTTGACAGTGACGTGAAGCCGCACGAAGCCAGACGACTTCAAAGTATTACATAAGGGTCAAGTAAAAATCCGCGATCAGTAGACGATTACAAAGGGAAATCATATGGAACGCCACTTCCAGCCTGTACTCGGGAATGAGTACCCGAGCGAAGTGGCGCAGTGGTTTAATAAAATCGTGTCAGAAACACACACTATAGCTTACAAGTTATACAAAATGTCCTAACACATGGTACTATGGGCGTTATAAGCATTACAATTAAATGCGGTGTGACCAGTATGCAGCCAGCCTGAGTGGCAGAGCGGTTCTAGGCGCTACAGTCTGGAACAGCACGACCGCTACGGTCGCAGGTTCGAATCCTGCCTCGGGTGTGGATGTGTGTGATGTCCTTAGGTTAGTTAGGTTTAAGTAGTTCTAAGTTCTAGGGGACTGATGACCTGAGCAGTTAAGTCCCATAGTGCTCAGAGCCATTTGAGCCAACCAGTATGCAGCAACTTCGTATGCTTCCTTGGTGGCATCAATGACATTCTGTGGCGTGCGTGACGTTGGGCATAGGCTGCAGACAAGAAGACGACTCATTGTCTGTTCTTCACCACATTCACATGCTGTGGATTCGAACGCAAATTGCCACTTTTTCAAGTTGGTCTTCGTTCTTTCAACTTCAGAACGCAGCCTGTTATTGACCAACTTTCTTCGTGACCTGATGTGAGGCTTTCAGTCGAGATCATCCACCCTGCAAGGTGGCTGGATCTGGAACGCCGTGAGTTGACTCTGAAGTTCGAAGGTTGTTCAGTGCGGTTTTCAGTTGAATGGAGAAAGCTTTTCCTTGACTTGAGCCTTGGTACTGCTGGCTGATACCCGTGCAGTGCATGGGTCTTCAGATTCAGTGCCTTAAACATTTCCAGTCTTGATGCACATTCACGACAGTTATCTGGAGGTGGAATGCCCGCTAGACAATAAACTTTATAGAGTGGTGTAGATCTCAAATATCCCATAATGAGTCTGCAGGTTTCATTCAAGGCGATATCCACTTCTGCATCTACATACATACTCCGCAAGCCACCTGACGGTGTGTGGCGGAGGGCACTTTGAGTACCTCTATCAGTTCTCCCTTCTAAGTTGGCAGTGACCTGAAGCGGCACGAAGCCAGCCGACTTCAAAGTGTTAAGAGTGTTTCACGTGTAATGGGACTTGTAATTTCGCCGCTGAGCGTCTATACATTTACTTAGACCCGCAGTGCGCTATAATTCACTTCCAGATGCGCAATAGGGCCCGATAAGGCACTGCGACTAGATGTTGCGGTTAAGATAGCTGGATTTGGAGCTGTCGAGCGTCAGCAGTGTGTCACTTTACAGGCAGTGAATATTACCTACATTAATAAAGTATCTTATTAATGATATTATCTTTGTTTAAAGAAGGAGAGCTACACATTGATCTTGCCAAAAGCATAGAGGCGATTCTTTTTGGTGTTGTAGCTTGTTTAGCATCACTAGATCTGCACCAAACAGGACAAGCATATTCTGCAGCTGAATAACAAAGAGCTACAGCAGAAATTCTTAAGATGTGAGGATGCTTCCCCCAGGTTGTACCCGATAATTTCTGGAGAATACTATTCCTTGTAGATACCTTCTGTTTGATGTTCAAGGAATGTATTCTGTAGATAAGTGCTCGATCAAGAGTTACTCCATGACATCTGGAGGTAAAGCAGTGTTCTAATTGCTTACCTTCCCAGAACACCTGCAATTGCCTTGCTGCATGTCTATTTCTAAGATGGAATGCACAAATCTGTGCTTTGCTGGATTCGGCTTCAGCTGGTTGCCTTGGTAATAGCCACTTAGAATTTCTAGAGCATGGGAGAGCTTCTCTTCAACATGTTCAAAAGATGTCCCTTTAACTGCAAGAGCGACATCATCAGCACAAATAAATCTCTTTGTCCCTTGGGGGCAGGGCTGATCATTTGTGTAAATGTCAAAGAGCATAGGAACTAGCACACTCCCTTGTGGAAGGCCATTGGCGCAATGGTTAGCACACTGGATTAGCATTTGCGAGGACTGCAGTTCGAATCCGCGTCTGGTCATCATGATTTAGGTTTTCCGTGCTTTCCCTAATTCGCTTCAGACAAATGACAGGATGATGCCTTTGACAGGGGACGGCCAGCTTCCCTCCCCAGTCTTCCCTAATCTGATTGGACCAATGACATCGATATTTGGTCCCCTCCCCCAAGTCAACAAAACAACCGGAAGGAATAGTCTGAACAAGGATCAATGAACATAGCATTTTCTTTGATGGGCGGGCAGTGGGCAGCGTTCATGTTGTATTCCATTACCAAGTGTTTCCTTGTGACGGTTGTCGGACTTTGAGCGACTCATCAAAGAAGGTCGGCCTTCATTCCGCTTCGGCGCTCAGTTTCGTGGTAACAGCACAGGGGGCTTTAAGTTTCGCAGACACTTCTTTCTCATACGCAAAACTGAAACTGCCGCGAAACTCGCGCAGTTTCTTTTCAACCTCCACTGTAGCCCTGTCGGGCGGCTGGCATATATAAAGACAGCGCGAAACGATTGTTTATTGCATATACAGAGTTTAAAAGCACGTTCAAAACGCAAATGAGGTCGTATTTCAGAGATAAATGTGGCCAAAAAACTGTAGTAGCAATAAAAAATATCGCCAAGACTGTAAAAAAATCGTGCCAAGTTTTGAATATTTTCAAATGAGTCTGAAACCCCCAATGAAACTTGTTAAACGAAGTATAATTGGCGCAAAGCATCAAAATTCAGGAAGTACGTGATAAGCCCTCAGTTTTGTAATCAGTTCGTCTTGAACTTAAACATATTAGGTCATCTCTCGTCTTAAACGATATTTGATGACACGATTACGACTCTGCTACTGTAAACCGTATAATCACACTGCACTGAGATTTAATTATTTTATGATGATATTAACAGGAGATGGGGTATTACTTTAATTACATTAACTTTTCGTATTTGAAAGGTTATTGTCATGTTTAGTGACTCAGAAATATGAAAGTAGCGCCATTAAAAATACCAAGTTCTCTGTTTATATTATTCAATTGTTCCGCTACTAAAGAGCAACATTGGGTGAAAGGAGAACAGGTCTTCAACTTCATCTACATTTGAGCTAAGACTATCCAATAAATTTGACTTGTTACCTGAAGTAGGATGGGAAAAGCCTCTTCCAGCTGCACGTCACAGTAGGTTGCAGTAGACCTCTGACAAAGAAACTTAGTTTAGGTCAGTACTGGAAGAGAGTAGGAAGAAGTCAGTCTCGCTGCTAGGTAGTCCTCATGAGAGGGATGAAGGCCATATGGTACGATACAAATCAGGGACAGGGTACCAGGTCACAAGTATTGTGAAGCTAAGTGGTAGCCAAGTGACAGAGCACATAGGTAACTTGTGCAAAGGTATTGGCAAAGGGGATCAGGTTCTTGTAGTTGGTAAAGAAAGGAACAGCCTGAGAATAGTAATTACTGCATTAGGGATGACCTGGATGAAACAGGAATAGTAACAACACACACAAATGTGAGTTTTGTGGAGGTCCTTCACGGCCATGAAAAGCCCTGGATAAACACTGTTGTGACCTGTGTGAACACTGATTTGAGCAGGCTGCTGCTGACTAAAAAGGAAATATCATAGGAGTGCAGTGCCTGTTGATACAGTTGGGATATGCTAGACATGGCCTACACCTGAATAGGACAGGGAAAGATTGGTTGGCTGTGCTTCTTGAAGATAATATACAATACGTGGGCGGGGGGGGGGGGGGGGGGGGGAGGCACTATCACACACAAAAAGATCACTATGGTTACTGGTGTCACGGGGGCATCATTTTTAGGTTGGAATCAGTAGTCAGGCACCATGTCTTGAAAGAAGTGAAAATAAAAGATCCACACAAAATGCTTAACAAGGCATAGAAAAGTGAGATTAGCTTATTCCATCAAAATATTAGAGGATTGAGTAGTAAGGTAGAGGAGCTTCTTGTCTGTTTGGAATATTTAGAGAGCTCTGAAAAGATAGACATCCTGTGTCTTCTGAGCACTGCATAATCATAGGTTAGATAAGTTGCATATAAAAAATTAGACTACTGCAGCTTACTCATGCAGAAATAACATAGGAAGAGAAGGAGATGTTACATACAGACAGAACACAAGTTCGAAAACATTGAGATAAGTAGATTTTGTAGTGATCAGAACACAGAAGTATGTGCTTGTGAATTAATCCTGAAAAATAGTTCACTTTTAACTGTAATTTTATATAGATCTTCACTGGAAAAGTTTGAACTATTTACGAGTAATCTGGATTGCAGCAAGCAGTTAGTAGCCTGTGGTGACTTCACCAAAGATTTTCTAAAGTATTCTGATAGGAAAAATGATATGGAAATCTTATTTTGATCCTACAATTTGGTCTCAGTAATTAACTTCCCAGCACAGGTGGATAAAGGCAGTAGGACGATAATTGATAATGTTTTCTTCGATGATACTCAAAGTAAGAAAATAAGTGTTTACCTCTAACAAATGGTGTATCTGATCATGATGCACATTCAGTTAGGATAAACAAGATAACACCTTACACTACAATACTCCTCAGTGTAAATCAGAATAATCAATGACTCCAGGACACTTGTTTTTAAGAATAGCTTACAGAAGATGAGATAGGATGTAATTTATAATGAACCAAATTCTAACATAAAATTTAATCTATTCCCACAATAAATTCATGTAATTCTTTGAAAATAGCTTTCCATGTAAGCTAGTCAGAAAGAACGCTAAACATCCAGGTAAGAAACCAGGGGTTAATATATCTCGTCAAAGGAAAAGAGAAATGAAGTGTCACAGGTATCAAATACATTTAATATAAACATTTA
Organism: Schistocerca gregaria; assembly: GCF_023897955.1. Classification (NCBI taxonomy): domain Eukaryota; kingdom Metazoa; phylum Arthropoda; class Insecta; order Orthoptera; family Acrididae; genus Schistocerca; species Schistocerca gregaria. The sequence continues at coordinate 132,306,469 of NC_064923.1, read as the reverse complement.
AATATAGTAGAAACCATAGGGACAAACAGTTCAACAGAAAAATCACAGCAGTGTGTTGAGAAAGTAACTTTCATAAAATTCAATCATATGAATGTATCACCAATGTCTCATTCTGAAATTAAGAAAATTATATATTTTCTTAAAAATAATTTCTCATCTGGTTTTGATGGGATTTACAATAGAGTACTAAAAATTTGTCCCCATGTAATAATCTCAGATTTATCTGAAATACATACTGCACCACTAACTCAAGGCATTTTTTTAGAGAGACTCAAATGTGCCATTGTTAAACTGCTCTTTCAGAAAGGTGATAAAAGATGTGTTAATAATTACCAACCCATTTTATTGCTGTCATCATTCTCCAAAATTTTTGAGAAGGTATTCTAGAATAGTAGCTCACCTTAGCAACAATAATATCCTTAGAAAGTCACAGTTTAGGTTTCAGAAGGGTTGCTCTACTGATAATGTCATTTATATGTTCACCAACCAGATTTTACAATCATTAAATAATAAAATAGCGACCATTGGTACTTTCTACGACTGTTATAAGGCATTTAACTGTTTGATTCACAGTATTCTCATAGATAAATGAACATTTTATGGGATTGATGGTATAGGCAACCAATGGATAATGTCGTATCTAACCAAAAGAATGCAGAAATTTGTAATTAGTAATTCAAGTAATACAGGCCAGGGACATAATTCTGAAGCTGTATGGTGTTCCCCAAGGTTCAGTCTTAGGCCCACTAATGGTCCTCGTATATGTAAATGATCTTCTAATACACAACAAGCAGAATTAGTTCTTTTTACAAATGACAGTAGTATTGTAATCAACTGAAGGATACATACAAAAAAGAAGAAATTGTAAACAAAGTTCTTAAAAGTATCATTGACTGGTTTTCTACAAATGCTCTCAGACTTAGTTTTAAAAAGAACCAACATATTCATTTCCTCATCCCTAGTGGGACTACACAAATGGTAAGTATAATACATGGTGAGGAAATAAGAAATAGGATGGAAACTTAAAAATTCTTAGGGGTCCATCTTAACGAAAATTTAAACTGGCGAATCACATTTTGGATCTCTTAAAATAACTTAGTTCAGCTACATTTGTACTTAGAATTATTGCAAATCTTATGGAGGAACAAATCACTGAGTTATATATTTTCCATGTTTTTATTCAATAATGTCAGATGGAATAATTTTCTGGGGTAACTCATCCTTAAAAAAGTAAGTCTTCATTGAGTAAAAAATGTGCTGTGAGAATAATGTGTGATGCCACTCACGATAATTTTGTTGACATCTGTTTAAGGAGTTAGGCATTGTGACGACTGCTTCATAGCATATTTATTCTCTCATGAAGTTTGTTGTAAATAATCCACTGCAGTTCAAGAGGAACAATGAGGTACATAATTACAATACCAGAAGAAAAAATGACACTCAGTACTCGTCATTAAAGGTGTCTTTAGCACAGAGTGGGGTGCACAATGCTGCAACAAGGCCTTTGATCATTTACTCTGTGATATAACATGTCTCACAGAGAGCAAAGTAAAATTTAATAACACGGTGAGAAAGTTTCTCCTTGAGAACTCCTTCTGTTCTGTATAAGAATTTATATTATCGTAATGTGTAAAAGGTGGTGGGTAAGAATTACTAACTCACATTGCAAATCTTTTTTTCTTTTTGCAAAAAAGAAGAAATTAGAAATGTTCAGAAAGTAGCAATATGTACAAATTAATTTTCAATATGAGTATGTAATCCCTTGTTCCACATCATTATGATCTATATAGCAAAATGATCTCTGGAACATCTTACTAACTAACTAACCAGCTATCAAAAGTTTTGACTGCTGAAGCAACGACACTAACACTCCAAGCAGCTGGTGTGTAGTGGCACAGTGGTTCGCACACTGGACTCATATTCAGGAGGACAGCAGTTCAAACCCGTGTCCAGCTATGTCATTTAGATTTTCTGTGATTTCCCCTAACTGCTTCAGACAAATGGCAGGATGGTTTCTTTGAAAGGGCACGGCCAACTTCCTTCCCCATCCTTCCCTAATCCGAAGGAACCAATGGCATTGCTGTTTGGTTCCCTCCCACAAATCAACAAAGCTACCAATTAAGCTGGCGTGTGGCAACTTCACTTAAAAGGATGCACTTTTTGCCCTATATAGTTTCACCACTCTTTGTCGTAGCCTGTGAGGAACTTCTTGTTGTAGGGAATGGACTGGACAGGTGATTACATTGCTTCTGATCGAAGGATATTGGTCCCAGAGGTGTTTATGGGGAACGGGGAATCCACAGGGTAAAACTGTACATATATAGAAAACAGAAAAACACATGGAAAGAAATTGTTGAGACATTATTAATAACCCCTGAGGAAGCGAAGAAGATTAAATCTTTGATGCTTCATTCAGACCCAAACGAAATAAACAGTGTACCAGTTCTCGAATGGGTACTAGAGAAGCATGCCACTCTTCAACAGTAATTTGACCATCGCTTATATGTGAATATATTGGAAATTTTTTTATGAGTGGTCATTTTTTCTGTGATGAAACAGTTTGGTTTCTGAATGTTGATATCGTTAAAGAGCGCACACCATAATGTCTTATCTTCTAGATATAGATCTACAACTACATCTACTCTACATCTACAACTACACTCAGTGAACCACCGTGAGGTGCATGGCAGAGTGATTAGGGTTCATTTCTGTTCTATTCACATATTGAGTGCAATTTTTTGAATGCCTCTGTGCATGCAGTAATTATTCAAATCTCTTTCCCCACAACCCCTATGTGCACAATATGTAGGGGGTTGTAGTATACTCCCACAGCAATCACACAAAGCCGGTTCCTGAAACTTTGTTAACAGACTTTCTCGGAACAGTTTACGTATGTCTTCAAGAGACCTCCAGTTCAGTTCCTCTAGTATCTCTGTGACACTCTCCAATGGATTAAAAAAAACCTGTAACTATTTGTGCTGCTCTTCTCAGTATACATTCAATATTCATTGTTAGACTTATCTGGTACAGACCCCACACACTGCATGCATGCAATCCCAACAAACATATAAAACCAGAAGAAATTGTAAACAATGTTCTTAAAACCATCATTGTTTTAAAGAAAGACATAATATATTTAGTTCTTCACATCTAGAGTTACTACACCAATTATAAGACAAACACATGGCGAAGAAATAATAACTATGGCAGAAGCCTAAAAATTCTTAGGTGTCGATATTGATAAGAATTTAAATTTGAAAAAGCACATTTTGGAACTCCTAAAACAACTTAGTCCAGCGACAGTCACACTTAGAATAACAGCAAATTTTGGGAGAGACAAATGATTAAGTTGATATATTTGGCATATTTTCATTCAATATGTCATGTGGAATAATGTTCTGCCTTCACTACTTCATCTTTCAAAGCTACCCATTCTTCTTCTACGGTATTTCTTTCCCCCATTCCTGTCAATTGTTCCCTTACACTCTCCCTGAAACTCTGTACAACCTCTGGTTATTTCAGTTTATCTGGGCCGCACCTCCTTAAATTCACACCTTTTTTCAGTTTAGATTTTCGAAAAATCTTTGATAGGAATACCAATCTGGAAAACTTATTTGGGACCTACAATATGGTCTCAGTAATTAACTTTCCAATATGGCTGGATAAAGACAGAATAACCCCAACTGATAAGTTTTTCTTTAGTGAAGCTCAAAGCAAGAAAGTAACTGTTTACCCATTACCAAATGCCCTGATCTCAAGGCACTATTATTTAGGATAAATAACATATGCATTTTCCTCAGAGGAAATCAGTTAGAATAGTAATGATACCAGGACAAACGTTTTTAAGAATAGCTTACAAAAGATGACCTGGAATGAAATTTGTAATGAACCAAATGTTAACATAAAATTTAATCTATTCAACGATAAATTCATAATATCTGAAAATAGCTTCCCACACAAGTTAATGTGAAAGGACATTAAAAAGGTATGAAAAAAATCCGTTTAAGGGGAAATGTACCTGTTAGCAAGAACAAGTAGAGATCCTTCAGTAGTTGAACATTACCAAAATTACTCAAGAATATTAAGAAAAATTATTAAAAATCCAAGGAAAAAGTATATAATGTAAGAAATCAATTATTCCAACAACAGGCTTTAGGCTAAATGGGATGTAGTGAAACAAGAGATAGCACAACATGAGACAGGACAGGGTAATATCACTGTTGCACTGAATACAAGGTCAATAAATGATTTGTCACAGGTAGAAAATATATTTAATAATCATTTCTTAAATATAGTAGAAAGTGTAGGGATGAACTGTTCAAGAGAAAAGTCAATGCAGTATGTTGAAAAAGTAGCTCTTATAAAATTTATTCATGTGAATGTATCCTTCTGAAATACAGAAAAATTATACATTTTCTCAAAAATTAGAGTTCTTCTGGTTTTAGTGGTGTTTCCAATAGAATACTACAGAAATGTTCCCATATTACAAGCCCAGCCTTATCTTAAATGTGTAACATATCACTAACTCAAGGTATTTTTCCAGAGAGATTGAAATATCCATTGTCAAACCGATATTTAGTATGGATGACAGGATATATGTCAATAACTACCAACCTATTTCACTGGTGATATAATTTTCCAAACAAATTTTGAAAAGCTGATGCATTCTAGAATACTACCTCACCTTAACAACAACAATATCCTCAGAAAATCAGTTTTCGTTTCAGAAGAGTTGCTCTACTGAGAATGTCATTTAAATGATCACTCACCCAACCTGACAAGCGTTAAAGAATAAAACAGTGTCCATTTACCAACACACATAATCTATCTAAGGCGTTTGACTGTGGTAATCACAGTATTGTCCTAGATAAATTGAAGTTTTATAGAATTGATGTCAACCAATGTGTAATGTGTCAGAGAATGCAGAAAATTCTACTTAGTAATTCAATCAATGTAGCCCAGAGACGTTACAACGACTAGAAAGAAATTACATATGTGGTTCCTTAAGGCTCAATCTTAGTTACATATAAGTAAACAATTTTCTGCCTAACATGCAACAAGCAGAATTAGTTTTTTTCCAGATGACACAAGTGTTGTAATCAATCCCAACAAACATATAAAACCAGAAGAAATGGTAAACAATGTTCTTAAAACCATCATTGTTTTAAAGAAAGACATAATATATTTAGTTCTTCACATCTAGAGTTACTACACCAATTATAAGACAAACACATGGCGAAGAGATAATAACTATGGCAGAAGCCTCAAAATTCTTAGGTGTCGATATTGATAAGAATTTAAATTTGAAAAAGCACATTTTGGAACTCCTAAGACAACTTAGTCCAGCCACAGTCACACTTAGAATAACAGCAAATTTTGGGGGAGACAAATGATTAAGTTGATATATTTGGCATATTTTCATTCAATATGTCATGTGGAATAATGTTCTGAGGAAATTCTGCTTTAAGTCTTCATTGCTAAAAAATTGCAATAAGAATAATGTGTGGTGCTCACACAGGATCGTCTTGTAGACATCTGATTAAGGAGTAGGGGTTTCTGACTACTGCTTCACAGTATATTTATTCCTCATAAAGTTTGTTGTAAAAAATCCATTACAGTTCAAAAGCAACAATGATATACATAATTACAATTCCAGGAGGAAAAATCATTCATTACCCCACATTGAGATTGGCTTTAGAGCAAAAAAGGGTGCAACTAAAATCTTCTATCACTTACCCAGCAATACAAAACGTCTGACAGACAGAAAAGTTAAATATGAAAACAAACTGACAACTACCATTCATAGAAGAATTTCTGTTATTATAATATGTGAAAGATGGTTGGTAGGAATTATTAACTTACATCTGTATTTAAAAATCTTATAAACTTTCAGCATGTAGCCATATTGACAAATTAATTTGCATTATGAATATAAAATGATTCATTCCACATCATTATGATTTATTGTGCGAAATGACCCATGGATCATGAAACTAGCAAAAATAACAAAACTACATGAATTTTGAGTACACAGTGATCTGAAATTGTGCATCCATGTTGCATACGTGAATTCAAAACTGAGTGCTGCCAATTAGGTTTTTAAGGACCCTGAAATACTTCATGATATTTTCAATCTAAATTGAAAAGTGGGCTGATATTGTGGCAAACACTCTGTAGAGCAGTGACTTTTCTCTAGCCTGCCACAATATGTGCAGTAGTAAGAACTGCCAACCTGGCCAGCCTTTCTGACAAAGAGGGAGAGTCATAATAAAATATATTTTACTTCTCTGACAGTAGATTCAAACAATACACAAATCTAAGAATGATTTCTTACACCAAAAAGGTCAAACTAATTCAGAAAGTAGGTGAAATTAATTGTCAATTAAACCATACCAAACTAATTTTCCCCAAAAGTCAGTTATCACCATCGGCTTCCCTAACCAGAGGCCTGTTGTCTTGTGGGGGCAGAGTAATTTTCTGAGCCTTGATTTAAAAATTTCTGATAATTTGCAATATAGTGAATAGCCATATGGGTGTTTGAACCATTATTTTGAATTCAAGATCATGGCTCCTTTGTGGTGGAGGGACACCACTCTTCCCTCCCCTTTTGACGAATTGCCGCCACTCCAGGGAACCTAACTTTGGAACCATGAGACAAGGCCTATGTTGGCCAGAACAAATCTTAATCGTCAGTCTTGTTAGATTGGCTGTGGGCTTCCCTTACTGCCAGCAGATGCGTACTAGGTTGTGATACTCCAGTAACAATACTGATGAGAGAGGCCCTCTTCTCTTCAGTTACTTGCAGTGGTTAGTTGCAACTGGTCTCTGGGTGTCAGTTTCGCTTGCAGTGGTTAGTTGGAGCTGGTCTGTGGAGTTCAGTAGCATGGAAACTGCCGCCATTTGTATGCTTTTGGGCTTGCTTACTGTCCTCATTAGCAGCCACAGACGTTACGACTCCAGTTAGTACTGCTGCGCATTAAAAGTAAAACAACCATGATTATTTCAGTCACCAACCATCACAAATGCAGTGGTTTTCATATTGATCGATAGGCGTAATAAAGCCAACCATGCTTGCTCAATAGGACTATGTAATTCCCCTGCCTGAGTTTCAGTTTATTGTTTCTCATGAATAATAATAATAATAATAATTATTATTATTATTTTGTTCTTTTTTGGACGACTTAACTGAACACTCGTTTCTATTCCAAATTGTTCTGTGTATCTTTTTTTGCAGCAAGACGCTCTCGGTATCAGGTTTGCGATATTGCTAGGTTTGTAATATCCAATATTTTAATTGTAACAGGCTACCCTGGATTTCCTTGTTTATCTTTATGAAAATATAAACAAGATTTTAACAGATCTGTCCAACTTGTGGTGTGTAGAATTTTCCTGTTGGCTCCTAAAACACTTTAATTAACAATTAGAAATGCTTACCCGAAGAGCTGAGGTGTGATGCTGGGCACAGTCAAGACAGCAAAAATTAGCAGTTGGGGTCAACTGTGTCTATTAATTGGGAATCAGAAGTCAGGCAGCTATTGTAATTTCTACCACCTCTTTCGATACATTCGTTCTTTTAGAAGAGGACTGACAGAAGCAGTGACATCCATAGACATGGCGACCATAGCAGGACTTCGATTAATCAGTTTTCTAGAACTGCAGAATGCTATATAAGAGTTTTGCCAGTGTCACGATTTCCGGCCAGATTTTCAGTTGACACTCCTGGTGAAGGAATAGTGGTGACAAGAACTGAACCTGTTTTCCACTAAACTGTACTATATGTGACGACCGGAATTTCATTGTAATTACTAGGAGAGTGTTTAATTGTTGCTAAAAGAAACTACACGTTAGCTATGAGAGAAGGACTGAGAAGCCAGGAAGGCAGCCACATCGACGAACATGAAAGGGCAGTTGTGCATGATGACGACACTTCCCACCATACCTGATGCAGGAAAGATGGACTTTCGTCATAGTAGCCATCATTACTGGAGTAAGAGAGGCAGATTCCAATGTGGAACAAGCGGATGACAACAAGAGGCAGAGCGACAGTGAGATGGCCACCCTCATAGCCTCTGCAGGCAGGGTGTTATAACGACGCCATTTCCACCGCCGCTTGCACATCCGACGTCGGTTCCGCCGTCGCCTCCAAGTTCTATGCCACCTCCACCAGCGCCATACACGATTCAAGCAAGCTCCATCTCCACTTTCATCACCAGCGACAGATCGCTGATTGCTGCCAGCGTGGGATGCAATGCACGGCCGTCAACACCACCAGGTTCACGCTCATACAATAAGGCGAGTACAGCTTTGCAAGCAGCTTTTGTCTTGCGTGATATAACGTCTATGTTGGGTCTGCCAATAACAACAGAATTAAGTGAGGCATACAAGGTGCAAGATGGCACAATAATCACTAATTTAAAAGTGCTAAATACAGAATCAAAGGAACAGTATGAAAAATTAAAATCAAAATTAGTTCAGTATTCTAAAGATTTAAAGGGTGCTATGAATGTGTTCACAGTAGCCCTCCAGGACCACTGTGACAAAGATTTGATACAATTAGCATCTCAGGCCATAAGATGAAAGGCAAACGATGAACTAATAAACGATGTTCTCATGGAGAACAAGGGGTTGTTGGCTGATATCGACACAATTGAGTGAGGTCTAGAAGAGGTGTACATGAGTAGAAGGTACGTAATTCCTATTGAGTGGCAAATAGATGGCTAGCTAGTTACTCTAAAGTGGACAAATGAAGAGGTGATGGAGGTTGGCACAGTGATGTCTGGTCAAATGGAACTTTTGCGTGAAATTGAAAGATGGATTCACACCACTGAAGAGAATTTACGGAACTCAGTACTGAAATAGCGGAAAGATTTCCACAGAGTATGAATTGATGGGGCAAGTATTAGAAAGTAAGTTAGACAACAAGCAGGTGAGTAAGGTGCTGAGCGCTACAACAAGTCAGTAAACTCTTCTGTTTTGTCATGAAGGAATTTTTGCAGACAGTTCTACCTGTTGGAGAGACTGCTGCTTTTACCGAGAAGGAAGCAAAGGCGTCGGATTAGAGATAGCAGCCTCTCCCCATAGTACCCATTTGGCCTCTTTGTTGGCTGCTGGACCGATACGGCCAGCTATTGTCATTCTACTTGCTGGAAAGACGCCTCTACCGCTGATAATAAGCTCTGTGCATGAATCAGCTTGGTGGGCAGGCTGATTCACACAGACAAAAAGTATGTCTACAATCATTGCACAGTCGAATCCACAACCCCTGGAGCGCGATGACCTGCCACCGATCCTTATTAGGAAAAATTTAGTAGAACAATCTCCCACTTCCATCCAGTTGATTTTCTGCAAAACTTTCAGAAATTTGTACAATTCAACATTTGTCTTCTGAAGTGAGCCTGTGTTGCAAATCACAGGGCGTTTCTGGTCTGATTTAGCACAATGAAGCCGCGGGTTCCTCGCACTACGCTGGAAGCAGGCCAGATAGTAGAGAGTAAGGCATACAGTCTTAGTGGGGGAATTCTGAACGATTTTTTCTTGTGTGAAATCTCAGTAGTACGTTACCTATATCCACCCATGGAAGCAGAGGAACTGATTCCACTGATATATCAGCTCATGCCCCCGAGGGTGAGACGACAACTTCTAATGGTACTTGTCATTAGTATAGAACAGTCGTTCAGAGTATTAGCCTCGTTAGACGATCTCCACTAAAAGAGAACTGTTAATTCGCCATCAGTGAGAGTAAAAGCCGCAGCAGGAGAAGGTCGCAACCATCTGGAAATGTCAAAGAGGGAAGATCTGAACGAGTGAGTAATCAAACAGTGAGGAATACTAGGAGTCACTTCCATCAGAGTGCACACAGAAGAAAGGAATGTGATGTCCATCAAGTGGCAGGCACCAGTGGGAGGAAGTGTAAGTGGAACCACTTACATATGACAGAAACATATGACAGAAAATACCTGTAATGCTAAGCTGGCTATGATAGCTGTAACCATCCTGAAAGCCTAATCCCCACAACCCTTCACCGAGTGACTGTCTACCAAGCGATAGCAAGCTTCGAAACTGTCAGTTAAAATCCTATGTTGCGAATCGTAAGTTACATTCTTTTTACCATACATAATTACATATACAAGTGCATCATTCGGTATATTTCCAATAAAAGTAGTACATAATTTAGTTTCCGTTTTTTGAGTAGTCAAAGCGTTCATTCATCTAGTCATATTATGACATAAATAGGATAATTATAAATAAAATTGAACATACTTATGTTAACATCATTATTTAATTGTGTTATTCTTTTGTTGTTGTTGTTTGCTGTTGTTGTTGTTGTTGTTGTTGTTGTTGTCTTCAGACCTGAGACTGGTTTGATGCAGCTCCCCATGCTACTCTATCCTGTGCAAGCTTCTTCATCTCCCAGTACTTATTGCAACCTACATCCTTTTGAATCTGCTTAGTGTATTCATCTCTTGGTCTCCCTTTACGATTTTTACCCTCCACACTGACCTCCAATGCTAAATTTGTTATTCAGTTAAAATCTCGAAATGTGTTGTAAGCTTTTAAAAAGACTCAGCAGGTCGAGACTCTACAATTCTTGAGGAAAAATTTCATTTCTTCCACTCTTTATATACATATTTTGTAATTTAACATGATCGAATAAAGAAAAATTGATTACTTTTTCGTTCAGTTTGGAAAACAAAGAAAATAAAGTAAGGAATACCAAATTCTGCAGAATTATAATAATTGGGAATATCTAATTCAAAATTTCTTTTACCACTTAATCCAGCAATTTCAATAGTTTGCGGTGCAGCAAAAGCAACTGGAATTTTTTGATTTTTCGCTCTTTTTTGTTCTAGTTCAAGCGAATACACCAGTTCACATTTTACGACTGGAACACGGATTTCCATTGATTCTACAACAATTTCTCCTTCTTTTGTTCAACTCCAGCTCGATTACGATCAGCTCATCGAAAAATGGAATTTTTTGAACTTGAACTCCAAGCGCGAATTACATCCAATGTTCTACCCAAATTATATCATTAAAATATTCAAAAAATGCAACAAATATTTCTAATGGATAAAGAAATCCAGTTTTTGCTTTTTGTTTTTTCATTACTGAGAATATTTCCAGCCATAGTTAATTCATTTGACATAGAGAAATTCAATCGAAAAAGAACTGATGAAGATATAAATGGATATTCTGTTCTAGACAGAATATTGTTTCTTTTTTAAATTGTGATAACATCTAACAGTTTTTCCAAGTAATTATCGATTAATTTTTTATTATATTTTCCATTGTAATTTGGGTAATTGGTTACATCTGTTCCAATAATACTGAAATTCGTATAAAGTTGTGAATAATTAGAATAAATATATATCTGTATCTAACATTAACATTAATTTCCATTCCTCTGTTTGGAATATTTAAATTATTCTTAGTTTTTTCAATAACAGGAAAAGAGTAAAACGTAATTTTCAGTGTTATACATTCACAATGGTAAAAAATTACTATGACATTTTTAAATAACTATGATCACTGATCCATAAGAGGCAGTCAGATTGCCATTTTCCTCAGTCATAGTTACTTATAAATTCTGAATAGTATCAAAAATTGGAATATCCACCAGAAAATATATTCCTCCAACTTCATCATTTTGTTTAAATGAAGTAATAATATTAGTTTCTATATGAAAATGATCAGTATATTTTATAAACATTCCAGCAGCTAGATTAAATTTTATATTAATTAATTTGAATTGCATTGTTCCTGCTAAATTAATACCAACGTTTTTTGATTGGGTTCAATAATTTAAACATTAAAACCTAATATCTGTCTATATGCTATCTGCCTTATCCATAAATAACTGAACATCACTTTCAATAGTAACTCTATTTAAAATCTTAACTTCTTTCACAAGTTTATTAGGTTTTTTTGAATGAATGAATGAATAAGTTTTCCGAGTTTTTCAAACAGTATTCACTGATCGGAATTTCTATTGTTTCTTTGTTAGTGTATAACTTGTCTTTTTCAGTGTAATATTCAGTGTTAAAAAAGTTGAATAAGAGCCAACAAGTGAAATGATTTTATAAGTGTGTTGTAGAGGAACTGTTAATATTTTTTTAAGAACAGATGAGTTATGACTGAGTTGAAAAACACAATCAATTTATTATTAATAAAATGTATTTACTTAAATCACTGACTGTGACAAAAATAACAATTCTGTACTAGAAATTAAAAAATAAACACAGTAAATGTTTACCAAAGCCTATTTAATGTTCAATAATATGTCCAAGTGGTTGTGGCAAAAATGTCAATAATTGATAATTACATTCTAGCTCTAAGATGGTTGAATTGGAACGAAATTAACCATTTCTAAATTTATTCTAAACGCTCAAGTCAACTAAAATACCAAGAATTTATGAAAAGGTGTGAAAAAATTGATGAAAAATAAATATTTTTATTGAAAATAGTGAATAAATTATTCCATTAGATGACTGTAAAAATAATTCAGTTTTCTAGTTGACAATTTCATTCTTGAAAATGAGGATACAGTTAGAGATTATTTTACTAGAGGTAGACATAAAGGAAAAGCTTGTATATATTTAACTCAAACACATTTAAAATACCAAAACAGTTAGAGTTCATCTATATTTTTAAAATATATTCAGACAAGATGGCACAAATTTAAGTCATATTTATCATGAGTTGGATGGAGATGATTATGAATTTCGCGATTTTTAAAAAAAGTGTAGTAAAAGTTGGAATAAAGATGAATTTGGTTTTATTATCTAGATCTACATCTATGTGATTACTCTGCTATTCACAATAAAGTGCCTGGCAGAGGGTTCAGTGAAGCACCATCACGCTGTCTCTCTAGTGTTCCACTCTCGAATGGACACGGGAAAAATGAGCACTTTAATTTTTCTGTGCAAGCTCTGATTTCTCTTATTTTATCGTGATGACCATTTCTCCCTATGTAGTTGGGTGTCAACAGAATCTTTCCGCAATTGCAGGAGAAAACTGGTGATTGAAATTTCATGAGAAGATACCATAGCAACGAAAAACGCCTTTGTTTTAATGATTGCCACTCCAATTCATATATCATGTCTAACGTTCCCTGGCAGCACACACACTGTTAATAAACTGAAATGACGTTTACTCGTACTATGTACGCCGCTATGAAGCAATTCGTATTTACTGTACTTGTTTAAGAAAAAATATTATTTAATTTTGTATAAAGGACATTGGTTATTATTGTAATATTTTCTGTAATAATATTCTCGATGTATTTATGATTGTAATATTTCTATGCTCATAATGTAATTATGAAATATGTTAATATCTGCGATGAAAAAATGTAAAATATAGCCTCAGAGGAAAATAATGTTGTAAGATTACAAAGAGATATTAATAACCAGCAATAGTATAAATAGCACTACATAATGTGCATTCTTTGTCGTCTTCCTCGAGAGCTGAGAGAGAGAGGAACCTGTGACGTAGCATTATATGCATGAGTAGACTTCTTTTGCCTGTATCTGTCTTTAGTCGCCATTAGGGAAGAAATTATAAAGGTGTATAATTTTAATTATTGTTGTCGTCTAAATCATTATAATTTATCAAAATTGTGTATTACTAGTGTAAATTAGATTGCCCATGTCATCTATAATATTTCTTTAAAGAATTTTCAGCACTTTTAGCGATTATCGTTGGTGTTGCTGGGTTGTGCCTGGACCGAAAGATTTGCAGCGGCGGCACATCTAAAAAATTGTTCCGCTACAAAATTAACCAAACCATTAAATCAGGAGCAGGTAAAATTAGCAGTGAATTACGAAATATATTACTGGTTTTACATTTCTGCATTCATAGGTGGATAATTAACATTGAAGTTGTTAATCTGTTGGTTCTTTAAGTTTAATAACTTAAACGTATAGTGAAGTGTCTTTTGTCAACGATAATTAAACGTTCAGGTCGGCTTGGCAATATTTAACCATTTTATGCTAACAGATATAGTCTTGTGTTCTATAGCTAATGCTGGGAAAGAATTCAGTAAATATTAAAAAACCCACAGCATTTAGAAAATGTGTGCCAAGGCCGAAATACGTAAAAAATTCAATTTAAATATTTTTCAAAGTGGTTAATGTTATTAATCAGTTAGTTTGAATTTATCAGCATGAGAGGGTTGCTAAAGTTCATGTAATTTTAAATGTGCTTAATTCTGTCCATATGATTTTTTATTACCACACATAAAAAAGGTTCTACAACAAAGTTCGTACTGAAAGAGCGAATAACAAAAATATTTAAAGCCATTTCTTCCCCCATTTTCATCCATTCATTTTACATAATAAATATTTTTTTTTCATTAAACATGTCTGTGACACTGTCTCCCTTTTTTGAGATAATGCTAAACGACCTGCCCTTCTTTGTACTGTTTTAATGTCATCCATCAGTCCCACCTGATGCAGATCCCACACCGCAACAGCAATACTCCAGAATAGGGTGGACAAGCGTGGTATAAGCAGCCTCTTAGTAGACCTGTTGCACCTTGTAAGTGTTCTCCCAATGAATCACAGTCTTTGGTATGCTCTACCCACAATACTATCTATGTAATCGTTCCAATTTAGGTTATTTGTAATTGTAATCCCTAAGTCCCCCTATGAACCATGGACCTTGCCATTGGTGGGGAGGCTTGCATGCCTCAGCGATACAGATGGCTGTACCATAGGTGCAACCACAACGGAAGGGTATCTGTTGAGAGGCTAGACAAACGTGTGGTTCCTGAAGAGGAGCAGCAGCCTTTTCAGTAGTTGCAGGGGCAACAGTCTGGATGATTGACTGATCTGGCCTTGCAACACTAACCAAAACGGCCTCGCTGTGCTGGTACTGCAAATGGCTGAAAGCAAGGGGAAAATACAGCCGTAATTTTTTCCGAGGGCACACAGCTTTACTGTATGGTTAAATGATGATGGCATCCTCTTGGGTAAAATATTCCAGTGGTAAAATAGTCCCCCATTCGGATCACCGGGCTGGGACTACTCAGGAGGACATCGTTATCAGGAGAAAGAAAACTGGTGTTCTATGGATCGGAGCGCTGAATGTAAGATCACTTAATCGGGCAGGTAGGTTAGAAAATTTGAAAAGGGAAATGGATAGGTCAAAGTTAGATATAGTGGGAATTAGCGAAGTTTGGCGAAGACTTTTGGCCAGGTGAATACAGGGTTATAAACACAAAATCAAACAGGGGTAATGTAGGAGTAGGTTTAATAATGAATAAAACAATAGGAGTACGCGTAATCTACTACAAACAGCATAGTGAATGCATTATTGTGACCAAGATAGATACGAAGCCCACACCTACTACAGTAGTACACGTTTATATGCCAACTAGCTCTGCAGATGATGAAGAAATTGATGAAATGTATGATGAGATAAAAGAAAGTATCAAGGTAGAGAAGGGAGACGAAAATTTAATAGTCATGGGTGACTGGAATTCGAGTGTAGGAAAAGGGAGAGAAGGAACCATACTAGGTGAATATGGATTGGGGCTAAGAAATGAAAGAGGAAGCCATCTGGTAGAATTTTGAACAGAGCATAATTTAATCATAGCTAACACTTGGTTCAAGAAACTTAAAAGATGGTTGTATACATGGAAGAATCCTGCAGATACTAGAAGGTATCAGATAGATAATATAATGGTAGGACAGAGATTTAGGAACCAGGTTTTCAATTGTAAGACATTTCCAGGGGCAGATGTCGACTCTGATCTCAATCTATTGGTTATGAACTGTAGATTAAAACTGAAGAAACTGCAAAAAGGTGCCAATGTAAGGAGATGGGACCTGGATAAACTGAAAGAACCAGAGGTTTTACAGAGTTTCAGGTAGAGCATTAGGGAATAACTGACAGGAGTGGGGGAAAGAAATACAGTAGGAGAAGAACGGGTAGCTCTGAGGGAAGAAGTAGTAAAGGCAGCAGAGGATCAAGTAGGTAAAAAGACTAGGGCTAGCAGAACTCCTTGGGTAACAGAAGAAATATTGAAATTAATTGATGAAACAAGAAAATATAAAAATGCAGTAAATGAATCAGGCAAAAAGGAATACAAATGTCTAAAAAATTAGATCGACAGAAAGTGCAAAATGGCTAATCATAGAGGAGCTTTGATGGAAACCCAGTTCTAAGCAAACAAGGGTTTGCAGAAAGATGGAAGGATGTACTTGAGGACAATATTATGGAAATGGAAGAGAATGTAGATGAAGATGAAATGGGAGATACCATACTGTGTGAAGAGTGTGACAGAGCAGTGTCAAAACAAGGCCCTGGGAGTAAACAAAATTCCATTAGAACTACTGACAGCCTAGGGAGAGCCAGTCCTAACAAAACTCTACCATCTGGTGAGCAAGATGTATGAGACAGGCGAAATACCCTCAGACTTCAAGAAGAATATAATAATTCCAATCCCAAAGAAAGCAGGTGTTGTCAGATGTGAAAATTACCGAATTATCAGTTTAACAAGTCACAGCTTCTAAGTACTAACGTGAATTCTTTACAGACAAATGGAAAAACTGGTAGAAGTCGACCTCGGGGAACGTCAGTTTGGATTCCGTAGAAATATTGGAATAAGTGAGGCAATACTGACTGTACGACTTATCTTAGAAGAAAGATTAAGGAAAGGCAAACCTACGTTTCTAGCACTTGTAGACTTAGAGAAAGCTTTTGACAATGTTGACTGGAATTCTCTCTTTCAAATTCTAATGGTGGCAGGGGTAAAATACAGGGAGCGAAAGGCTGTTTACAATTTGTACAGTACCAGATGGCAGAGTCAAAGGGCATGAAAGGGAAGCAGTGGTGGGGAAGGGGGTGAGACAGGGTTGTAGTCTCTCCTCGATGTATCTGTATATTGATCAATCAGTAAAGGAAACAAAAGAAAAATTCGCAGTAGGAATTAAAATCTATGGAGAAGAAATAAAAACTTTGAGGTTTACTGATGACATTGTAATTCTGTCAGAGACACCAAAGGACTTGAAAGAGCAGTTGAATGGAAGGGATAGTGTCTTGAAAGGAGGATATAAGATGAACATCAACAGAAGCAAAACGAGGATAATGGAATGTAGACGAATTAAGTCAGGGGATGTTGATCGAATTAGAATAAGAAATGAGATACTTAAAGTAGTAAAGGAGTTTTGCTATTTGGGGAGCAAAATAACAGATGATGGTCAAAGTAGAGAGGACATAAAATGTAGACTGGCAATGGTAAGGAAAGCGTTTCTGAAGAAGAGAAATTTGTTAACATCGAGTATATATTTAAGTGTCAGGAAGTCGTTCCTGAAAATGTTTGAATGGTGTGTAGCCATGTATGGAAGTGAAACATGGACGATAAATAGTTTGGACAAGAAGAGAATAGAAGCTTTAGAAATGTGGTGCTACAGAAGATTGCTGAAGATTAGATGGGTAGATCACAAAACTAATGAGGAGGTACTGAATAGAATTGGGGAGGAGTTTGTGGCACAAGTTGACAAGAAGAAGGGACTGGTTGGTAGGACATGTTCTGAGGCATAAAGGGCTCACAAATTTAGCATTGGAGGGCAGCGTGGAGGATAAAAATCTTAGAGGGAGACGAAGAGATTGATACAATAAGCAGATTCAGAAGACTGTAAGTTGCAGTAAGTACTGGGAGATGAAGAAGCTCGCACAGGGTAGGGTAGCATGGAGAGCTGCATCAAACCAGTCTCAGGACTGCAGACCACAACAACAACCATCCCTAAGTATTTAGTTGCATTTACAGCCTTCAGATTTGTGTGACTTACCGCATAATTAAAATTTGGCTGATTTCTTTTAGTACGGATGTGAACTTCACGCTTTTCCTTAACCAGGGTCAATTGCCACTTTTCGCAACATACAGATATCATATCTAAATTTGCAAGTCGTTTGTATCATCTGATGACTTTACAAGACGGTAAATGACAGCATCATCTGCAAACAATCTCAGATGTCTACTCAGATTCTTTCCTATGTCGTTAATATAGATCAGGAACGATGGAGGGCCTAGAACACTTCCTTGGGGAACGCCAGATATTACTTCTGTTTTACTCAATGAATTTCCATCTATTAGTACGAACTGTGACCTTTCTGACAGGAAATCACGAATCCAGGCGCACAACTGAGGCAATACTCCATAGGCGCGCATTTTGGTTAGAAGATGCTTGTAAGCGATGGTGTCGAAAGCCCTGTGTAAATCTAAAAATATGGAATCAATTTGACATCCCCTGTCGATAGCACTTATTACTTCATGAGTATAAAGAGCCAGTTATGTTTCAATAGAAAGATATTTCCTGAAACCGTGCTGACTATGTGTCAATAAATTGTTTTCTTCGAGGCACTGCGTAATGATCGAATACAATGTATGTTCCAAAACCCTACTGCAAACCGGCGTTAGTGATATGGGCCTGTAATTCAGCGGATTACACCTACTTCCCTTTTTTAGGTATTGGTGTGACTTGAGCAGTTTTTCAGTCTTTAGGTATGGATCTTTCTGTGAGCGAGTGGTTGTATATAACTGCTAAATATGGAGCTATTTTATCAGCATACTCTGAGAGGAACCTGACTGGTGTACAATCTGGACCAGATGCCAATGATAGCAATGACAAGAGAAATTAATAATAGTAAATACAGAGAAATGACTCAGAATGTTTTAAACGTTGAGCAATAACAATGAATGTAAATATTGAACATACACATTGAATAAAATCGTTGAACCAAAAAATTAGACACACTGCTGAATGAGAATGCTGAATGTGAAAATAGAATATAAACATTGAACATAAATGATGAATTAAAATGTAACTTATGATTAATAAATGTTTACAAAATATGATGCAGAACTTATTAAAAAAGCTAGACCAATTAGAAAAGAGAAAGAACCATTAAGGGAAGAGTTTTAAAAATGGAAAAAATCAAGAATTGAGTATGAAAAATTAAATAAAAAGATCATCCAGTTATCGATGCAGCTGAACAAGTTAAACAGGGAATCGTAGGATTGGGTGATAATGTGTTAAAAGTAATTGAAGAAAACAGAGATGTTGAAAAACAAATGGTTCCTTATCATCAACATTATGTAGAAGAATTCAATGGTATTCTGTCAATTACACAATATGGAAGTTCATAATGTGATTATACATTAACGAAATCAGAAATTCAAGATTTATTGAATAAATATGAAGAAGAAATTAAAGACAGAAAAAACAAAAAAGGAGGAGAATCATCGAACAACGAAAAAATAAATATAAGTGAAAGTATGTTAGAATTTATCAACAATAGTCATAGCAAAGTTTTTGTATTATACCTGTTGGTAGATTTAAATATTTACCAGTAAAAAGTGGTGTGTGATAAGTTAGTTGTTGGACAAAGAGGATACAAAGGAAGTAATGGATTGATGAATTTGTTAACTAAAAAGCGAATTACTATTAACGATATGGGTGAAAAATGTGATTGTACTGACTTATCAAATTATGCTGATATATTATTTACTTCAAGTGAATTATGTAGTGAAAATAATATGAATAAAAAATCAGGTAAAGGTAACAAATACAAATATTTGATAAAACACACTATTGCTATTTATTTTTCAAAGAAATTAGCAGTAGATTTAGATTCAAGTTAAGATTCAAGTGTAGATGAAAAATTTGATGAACGATTAACTTAAAATAATCAGAAAAACCTATTGAATATGTTTGGAGGGGTGTTTTCTGTCAGTTAGTTGATAGATTATCAGTAACTCGTGGTGAAGAATTAATTCTGAAAGAAATAATGCATTCTAACAAGTCTTGATTCGGTGAAAAACTGGTGGCAACACCTGTTAGAAGAGCAATACATGGAAAAAGAAAATTAGGGAAGGGTAATCAGATCAATGAGAAACACTGGGGCTTATAGAAATCTGTACTGATTTTTAATCTGTATAAATGAAAGACTTTAAGATTGATTAGACTTCACTTCCAAGTGGTAAAACAAAACAAAAATTGATTAAAGTTAAATTAATAATGAATAGTTAGATAGTATCGATAATTTTTTAAGTCATCCTCAAAAAAGAAAGAGAGATTGAGAGATTCCATGTCCTGTTTTTGTATGTCGCCTCTCATTTTCATCAATTTAATTAATATTTTATATCATTTCATGGTGGGAATGGACCAAATAAAATTATTCTGATGAGAGTATTTGTACTGAGAGATCAAATTAATTTTCACTTAATTGCTATGCATGTTGGGAACACTATGTGGTATTGCTTTTAGTTGTCTCTGTTACCTCCCGGTGTGACTTGTTGCGAGAAGAGCACCAGAGTACGTGACACACGGCATTTTTGTGGGGCGGGGGATACACAATCGGAGAGAGTCGTACTTGAGCCATCTGTTGCCACAGGTTATGTGTTTACTGTTACAATGTGTCTGGAACGAAGAGTGCTTGCGCACACTGACTGTATTGTCTTCATGATTCTGACATTTCTTGCGAACGGTGCCCTGCTGGGTGTGACAGTTTGGCACCGGATGGCTGGTTTCCTAGCTGGTCAAAAGGTGAGTTCAGTGCCCCCGCTAAATAGCAAAGACATGACTGGCCAACTTAAGTTGAATCCAGTTTACATCATAAAGCCCTGCACGAAATTGGAGGGAATGGTCGCTATTGGCATGAATGATGTTCTAAGATAGTGTGGGGAAATTTGAGAATCAGAACTGACTGCTGATTCGTGGCTTGAGGAGGGAGTAGGGAGTTGAATAATGTTAGCTTCGCTCTGGCATTGTGTGGGTGCATGGCTTTCGGGATCTGATCTTTGTCAGAACAGAACAGTCTTGAAACTCAGTCGCACTTTTTCGGGATCGTTGTGGAGCATGACTCTGGTCATACTCCAGTTTCATTCTGCGACTCAAGACCCAGATTCTTACTCTGCGTTTACACACCTGTATCGATAGGGCGGGTTTAATTGGTTTTGCTGTGTCTCTTCCTGGAGATATATCTTCGTGCACCCAGGAGTTTCCCTTCTTCGGGCGCGTGAGCAGAACTTAGGATTCTCAGACAGCATTCAAGGCTACAGGTTGAAACAGAGCTGTTGCAGAGCAAGAGTTGGCGCCTACATCATCAGAACGCTGTCTACCAACGATGTGCTACAGGTTTCATGACTAGTAAAGTATTTTGTAGCTCTGAGAATTGTAGGACATATCATTTTTATACTGAAGTCCTCAGCAGCATGCACGCTCGCTTTGCTACAAGTCCACCTTTTTTGTTTCTCCATGTGATCCCATTTGAGCTTTCACTACTAATTGTGATACTGCATTATGACTTCCAGTCATTATCATCAATCTATTGCATAAGAGAGAGTAGTAGTCCTTTGCTCTCGAACCAACTCTTATTCTCATAATAGTTCAGTATACCCTAGGTATACCTATGCAGTACATCTATAACCTATCCTTTAGCATACTATTTGTATCAACAATCAAATACCTTTATGTTCTGATTTATAATAAATCTCATTGTAATATTTAATCCACATATCATTTTGTAGATAGATGCAGAATCCCATTTCGTGTCGTTCATTATGATAAAATTTCCTTTTTTTACCAAACAGATTACGATTTTTATGAAATTGTTGTGAATGTGCACCCCTTATCTTACCAACTTGCAGGGTCCACCATCAATTCCTTGCATTACCATTGTGCACAAAATTAATTAGGTGGTAGCTAGGGATAGGGTTGAGTGCATGTGTAGTTCTCATGCAAATTTCGCCAGAATTAAAGAGGTACAAACTCTTCTCCACCCCAACATCTCACAGTAAAAGAAAACTGGCGGAAAATATTTATTACATTAGGCATTTCCACTGTGAAAAAATTACTGAATATCGAATGAAAATGAAAGAAAGATCTGGATTAACAAAACGCAAAGGCAGATTTTTACCAATACTACTGAACAGATTACGATATCTAGCAACTATTGGTCTACTTGCTCGTCGATCAGCAAATGCAGTAATAAACAAGAGAAAAGCTGATAAGGAATCAGAAGAACAAAAACGACATAATCTAGTAATGGCAAATAAAGAAAAAGCAGTGAAAAAATTAAAAAATCAAAGAAATAATTAAAAACCATAACAATCGCTCATCTTATTTTGATAGAGAAGAATTACTTAAACAATTAAAAATTACACACTTTCGCAGTGTATTCTTGATTGACAAAGTACATTCTAATTCAAAAATTACTTAATGCTGAGTAGATAATAGAGATACATCTGATCATGTTAGTACTCATTGGATTTCTTATTATACATCAGAAAGTCTAAATTCTTTTGTTGGTTTGTTTAATTGTAATATACCTAAAGAATTAGTAAATTATTTGGGAAAATAATATATTATAATATATTATAATGTTGACAGAATACAGAATTTAAACGAATTTATTTGTGGTTTTTTGTTTGTGTTTGTATTAAAATATTATCAGACTTATAAATCTTTAATGAAATTTTAAGTTTAATACTCAGACATTTTTGGAAATAAGTTATATCATAAAGACATTGGAGAATTAGAAAAAGCATATGATTTTCAATCATGAGAACCGAAAATTAAATATTTATCTAATCTTAGTGAGATGATAAAGATATTATAATCGAAAACCAAAAGTATTTAGTTATTAGAACCAAAAATTAAAATAAGAATTAACTTCAAAATTCTAAAATTTCCATTTATAAATAAAATGATGACATGGTATCCAGTCATCAATAGATCCAAAAAGAAAGGAAAAAATAAAACTGTCATTAGAGTTGTAAGAAACAAAAATAAGAGGTATTTATCACTAGAACCAAGAATAAAGAAAGAATTACATTCAGAACTGAAAAAAAATAAAACTGTCACTTCAGTCAGTGGAAACAAAATTTAAAGATGTGCAGAGTCTTCAATCATCAGTAGACCTAAAAATGGAAAATGTGATTAAACAGTTTCATAAAGAAATAATAATTTTTAATTCGATTAAAAGTTACATTAGTTTTCTTGGTAACAGGATAGTAAATGTAAAAGATCCAATCGATAAAACAGATGTTATTATAAATGGTGTTTAGAAAAAGAATTAAAAACTTGTTTCAAAACCTGAATACATGAATATTGTAACACAATTCATTAATTATGTCAATAAAGAAGAATTTTAAAAAAATCTTCTCAGAAAAATTGAATACAAGTTTATTTTATCACAACTGAATAATTATGTAAATAAACAGATTTTAATAAAAAGATTATTCAGGCTAATAAAACAAATGTAACTAATTAGTCACAGAAAAAGGAAACAGAAGAGGATTTTCAGATTACTTTTAACATCATTCACAAAATCAAATAAATTGTCTTTGAAATAAAATCTGTGATAAACAGATAACTGAATTTTCCTTTATGCAAAGAAATTATGTAAGAGTTTATAACTTTGAATTTGATTTGAAACTTAGGAAAATACTTGTTGCGATGACGAAAATGAGGATAAAATCGTCATTGAATGATCTTGACATCTCAATAAGGAGTGATAAATTGCACAGAATAGATGAAAGAAATTATTTATAACAGTAAATGAATCAAATGTCTTAGATGCAAGATTAAAAAATTCTGTTAAAACTGTAACAGTGGCTGTGAAAATAATTTCATTTGATGAATTGTTGTTAGCAACAAATGACAGATTGGAGGAATAATTGTTACTAAATTTTTATAACATAAATGGACAATCGTTTGATCCTTTATGATTATCAGATCTACTGTTTGAAGTGTAAAAAATTTACTGAAACAAATAATCCTCACAGAGTAACAATTACAAATGGAAGACAGAGAAACTAAATATGAAGAAATTATTAATAAATTACGTAAAGCAATGAGAAATTTTTTTAAAAGAATAAACGTTGTTTCTTTCAGAATAGAAGATGGTAAGCATATTAGTTGAACTGGATTGAACTAAGTTGAAAGAATTACAAAAAGAAATAAAGGATATAAATATTTACTAACCATTATTGATGTTTTTTTTAAAATTTGCTTGGGATTTTCCAGTTAAAAATAAAACAGTTAATAATGTAGTTCATTCTTTTGAAAAATTATTCAAGTCAGGAAAACTGAGAAACTTATAGACAGATAACAGTAATGTAATTTATAATAAACCATTTTAGGAATTAAAAGCATCTGTTATGGAAAGATTTAATAGAACATTGAAAGAAAAGAGGTTGAAAAAATTTGACTTACAACTAAATTATATATAGGCTGATTTAGTAAAAATTTTGTTGGTGAATGTAATGAGAGAAAAAATACAATAATAAAAATGTAGCCAAAAGATGTAAACAATGAAAACGAAAAAATATTACTGGAAACTGTTTATATAATAAATTTTTCCACATATTGTTCCTAAACACAAAATAGGTAACAAAGAAAGGATAAGTAATCTTAAAGGAATGTTGAAGAAAGGATATACTGCCAATAAGCCAGTGGAAATTTTTTAAATTGAAGATGTTACTCATTCTAATTTAGTTACTTACCTATTAATGTAGTTTAATGGAGAAGAAGGAAATAAAAATTTGTATAAACAAGAACCCCTGAAAACAAGTTATCCAGACATTTATTTTCTTGAAAAAGTTTTGAAAAGAAAGGTAATAAAGAAGCTGTTAAATGGTTAAGATTCAAAAAGTTACAAAGTAATTGGATCAATAAAAATAAAATTGTCTTATAATATTTTTATCAAAATGGAACTTATTAGCAGATGATCAGCAAAAGTGGAACTCTGTACATCAGTGCCTCTTTTCCCACAAATGTTCCTTGTACCTGACACTGAAAGACCTTCCGGCTTGTGGTATATAATAAATGGGGCATATGTCACAAGTTATTTTATACACTCCTGTATTGTGTAACGGAGCAACTGTGGACTTCAGATTGTGGATGAGAATTTTTTCCTAGTTATTGTTAATGGAAAACGCAATTTTTAATCGATATTTTTTATCAGTGGACGACGTATTTTATATGAAATATGGCGTAAAAATGAAATCGAGAAATCATTTTTATACTCGTTACTGTCAGTAATAACACTGGTGCCTAAAGTGTTCATTTTGGCCTCAACTTTAACTTTGAATGTCTTGGCAACTAACGTGTGATCATAGCTGTTATTAACTGCAATAGTTCATATTATTTTCATATCTTTATTAAGTTTGTCAGGTGACAAGGTGTAGAGATTGCACGATGAATGGCTGAATGGAAAAATGCTTTCTTATGGGAATCAAGGTGCACAGAACTGGAGGGCACAATTTGATCTGTATTAGTGGCTTTTCGAAAAATACCAAAAGAAAGTCTGTCGTTGTCAATAGCAATACTGGGGTGCAAGTAATTAAGCTGATGAGTGAACCTAATTTTTTATTAAGACTATTAAAAATTTCAAACAAATGCTGACTTTCTTCCTGGAAACTTCTATACATGATCAAAATGTCATCTAGGTACCGAGTGCAAGAAGAAATACCAAGATCAGCAGCTGAAAAGTTCCTGAAGAATTGCATGATATTTTTCTCTCATTTTTTTGTATACTCAATTTCCACAATTTTCGCGGATTTACACATTTCAACGTGTTTTTCTCAATTTTACGTACTTTACATCAACGTTTCGTGATTACATTAAGTTTTCTTCGAATTTTACCGATTTTAAGTCATTTTTTCATATTTTTTCGACAGTTTTCCACATGTATATGGTCATATTGCTGTCATACCCATGTGTAATTTAAAAATGTGTTATGCTGTGGTGTATCGAGAGGTTGCAACAATGGAAAATTGTACTGAAATGCAGGAGGATCTGCAGCGGATTGACGCATGGTGCACGTAATGGCAATTGAATCTCAATGTAGACAAGTGTAATGTGATGCGAATACATAGAAAGATAGGTCTCTTATCATTTAGCTACAAAATAGCAGGTCAGCAACTGGAAGCAGTTAATTCCATAAATTATCTGGGAGTATGCATTAGGAGTGATTTAAAATGGAATGATCATATAAAGTTGATCGTCGGTAAAGCAGATACCAGACTGAGACTCATTGGAAGAATCCTAAGGAAATGCAATCCGACAACAAAGGAAGTAGTTTACAATACGCTTGTTCGCCCACTGCTTGAATACTGCTGAGCAGTGTGGGATCCGCAGCAGATAGGGTTGATATAAGAGATAGAGAAGATCCAACGGAGAGCAGCGCGCTTTGTTACAGGATCATTTAGTAATCGCGAAAGCGTTACGGAGATGATAGATAAACTCCAGTGGAAGACTCTGCAGGAGAGACGCTCAGTAGCTCGGTACGGGCTTTTGTTAAAGCTCCGAGAACATACCTTCACCGAAGAGTCAAGCAGTATATTGCTCCCTCCTACGTATATCTCGCGAAGAGACCATGAGGATAAAATCAGAGAGATTAGAGCCCACACAGAAGCATACCGACAATCCTTCTTTCCACGTACAATACGAGACTGGAATAGAAGGGAGAACCGATAGAGGTACTCAGGGTACCCTCCGCCACACACCGACAGGTGGCTTGCGGAGTATGGCTGTAGATGTAGATGTAGATGTTGTTTAATTTTCTATGGGAATATTTCCGCGTCTTATACACCAACCTACTAAACACTCATAAGATTTCCCCTCTTCCCGATGATCCACATGCATGCATTTTGTGTGGGGCTATCATGAAAGTGTAGTAAAAGTCGCTTCATATCTATGGAGATGATGCATGTATTGGGAACTCAAAGTCTGGAAATAATTGCATGTTCTGCTCTGACCCATCAGAGAGCATGTCGTAGTGGTACACTTGACGGCAACTCTAAGTCTGGATACCGTTCTACATGTTCATTTGAGCTCCATCCATCGTCTAGGTATCTGAAACATGGAGTTGACACACGTACAGAGTTGATTTCTGTTGCTGCTTAGGTTTTCTTTCCATAAGTATACACTTTTAATGCTTACCAGATGTGCCTCATTATTTCTATTTATACCCTACAACTGCGACACGTACCCACAACCCTGTCAGGACATCCACATATTATAGCTTCCAGATATTTATTTTTATTATCGCAGTAATAAGTTATTCGTTAGTAACAGTGTGTCGACTGCAGGTAGCATCTTGGGCCATAAGATTCGCCTTCTCTCTCTCTCTACCTACATAGTGCATCTCCCCAGCAACGTCATTTATAGATGTACATCTAGAAAGTTATGCATCCAGACCACAACCATCCACCGCTGAAGCTCTACATACACATGGAGCACTTGCATGCATAATACCAATCGCGAAGTCTCCATTTCAATAACTTGTACGTCGTTTTTGACAGTGCTACAGCTGTGCAAATAACGAAAAACTCTTTGCAAAATTGTTCTGCAGCGAGTATAAGCTTATTTAAACTCATATTCCTAAAGAGCATAACATCCTTGGTGTCTTCGGTAACAACAATCGTCCAAGGCGTCCCACTGCATCTGTCACACCTACTTTTATACTCTAAAGATGCATAATCACTCCAATCACGTTATTTTGTGTGCTACATGTCCATTGGATGGAGGGAGACGGTCCTCCATGAGTATCATTCTCATGCATGAGATAGAGCAATATGAGGAATCGGTGCTCTTCATCTCTTCAAAATGCAACACCAAGACATTTGTTACCCTATCACTGTGAAACATGAGACTAGACGTAGAGGTCATCACATTTGGACAGCTCTTTGGAAACGCTCCACAATGCCACAAACACTTCAAGTTCTGTACATTGTGATGTCTTTCAAGTTTTTCTCGATAAGAAACACTACCTCTGTCTTTTATTTCAGCCATCCTCTGTGTTATGGGAGCAGCACAGTTTATACTATGCAATGTTCAGCTTTCTGTCAGACCCAATGTTTCGAAAGTTGTTACTGTCAGTTTAGCACTTGACACAGACCTCGAAGTCATGCTAGAAAAATCAAATGAATGGCCGTTTACAAAAATGTAGCCATACACTGCTTCGATGTGTTAAAGCAAAAAACAATGTATGAAACTGCTCATGAAACAACACAAGAACACTATTCTGGCGAATGATAGTCGATATGGTCTTCCTCCAGTACAGGTGACAAAACATTACATAGGTCCATGGCAGTGACTTCAATCACTGGTCGTCTGTTCCCGCAGAACAAAGCATGTATATTTATTGGGATCACCATGTATGTTCGATGTCAACACACAGAAGGTATTTGTTTCCCGATATATCGGAAGAGAGGGACTCGGTAAAATCTTATTAAGTTCTCTACCCAGTAATGTTAGTGAAGTTTTTATAGTTCATAGTTTTACTCTATTGGATGTTACAGAAATAACGAGGAGAGAGAGACGCTGTGATGTCAACAAAGACTCAGATACCATTACATTTCTGTATTTCTAGAATGGTAATCATAGGAACACAATGAAGGAGATTAGAATATGAAGACAGTGATATTTTTAAACCATCATCCGATATCGACGAATTGTAGGTCTATGCTTCTCAATTCCTTTGTACAGTCCACACATACTCTGTTTGGTTGTGAATTTCCTCCTGTTAGTGTGCTATTTTTCTCACTGTTATAGTTCCCCGCAGGTTAACCTTCTAAGTAATGGAACAGTGCTGTTGAAACATGATGAAATTTCAAGAGAAGTAGCAGGGAGGGGGCATCTCTTACTCATCAAAATCAAGTGGATTCAAATGCTGTATATCGAAGACTGGAAGATTAGTGAGAATATGGTACACATGCAATACTCTGATGGAAGGGGGGAGTGTTGAGAGGTAAGCTTTATACATTATTTCTAAGTATTGTGAGCAAAAATATTACAGCCTCTCACATACATCTCGCGAAGAAACTCTAATGAGAAAATTAATGGTTAACCCGAAGGTTTCTACAGAGAGATGATCAGCAGCAGAAGTTTCATCTTTTGTTTTCCTAATAGATAAGAGATAATTTCCTTCCGTGAGTTTTGTATGCCTGTAAATGCATGGACTGACACCCTAACAGGTAGACTAAATTAATATTTACATCTATATGATTACTTGGAAAGGCATTGTATGGTGTATGGTGGAGGGTACCCTGTACCATTACTAGTCATTCCCTTTCCTATTCTACTCGCAAAAAGAACAATGGAAAAGGACTACCTATATACCTCCCTAGGAGCGCTAATTTCTCACATCTTGTCCACCTGCTTTGCTGGGTGGTAATGTGTTTGGCTACCATGCAGCAGAACCAGGTCTGATTCCCCGCTGTGTTGGAGATTTTCTCTGCTTGTAGACTGGGTGTTGTGTTGTCCTCATCATCATTTCATCATCACCAGCATGCCAGTCGCCCAGCATGGCATCACCTGCAATAAGACATGCTACCCAGAGGCAAAATTTCTTCATATGGGTGCTCTTCGTCATCAATGTCACACGATCAGTTTCTCTCATAACTTATCTTCACAGTTTTTATAGGAAATGTTCATGTATTATTTTGCGGTAAGCTTGAAATTTCACTTCTCAATAATGATCCTTGAAAAGAACATCATCTTCCCGCCAGGGATTCCCATTTGAGTTCCTGAAGCATGTACCCCATGCTTCTACAGCACTGTAGTCTGAGGGAAACCTATATCTGCAGACTCATGGACGTTTGGGATGTGGTAGTTAGTAGACAGGTATTTTGTTGTTGTTTACTGAGACAGCCTGTCCAGGATATTTCAGTAACACATCTCAGAACGTTTCGGTTTGCAGCAACGATCAGGAGAAGCATATTGTTCAACATCTTGGTATTTACCCAGCAACGTTTAAGCACCCTGTTCTCCTGAGAACGACAGGACAACTTTTGCGGATCTGGAATCATTAACAGCTATGTGGCACAGCGAACAGTGGGTTGTCGGCCTGAAGCAGTACAGCCCTGATGTGTGGGTGAAAATTCACGACCTGGTGGCAGCTGTTCATATTCAGTCTGGTGGCAGAGGCACCGCGCGGTGGAGAAGAGAACTTAACATCCTATTGCCCCCATAGACCGACAGGTCTCAGCAAGATTACTTTGGGAGCAGTATATCAGAAGACTAAGTGACTTACTTCCACCAGCCTGACAATAAAGCGAGAGACAGAAAGCAATTAGTGTTGGATGTCTTGAGCTATTTGACGATGGTTACCACCTATTTTGGAATCAGAGGAAGTGACTTCCTAGCCTCTGGGAAGCCTACAGAGACGTCACAGAAGTGCCTGTGGCGATTACGTGGTGGTTGTAATCCGACTGCAGGAAACAAAAATTGCTGACCATGCAAAGGGGCTCTCTTGATCAATTTATTAACTGGCCTATCAATTTGATATTAAAGTGCAGGAAGTGAGGGAGAGAGTGCAATGGATATGATTCAAGATTTGTAGCGGTAACCAGGCGTTTCTTTGTTGTCATGAGGTCTTTTAAAGGAATATCAACCTTCCACGTGCACAGGGAGAGATGATCATCGTTATAATGTCAGCTATATTATCGACTTTATAAAGTGACAAGCAGTATAAACCTCATATATACAATTTTTCTGTACTGTTACTTTGAGAGACTTGGTATGTGACAAGTCAAGTCGTTTAAGAGAGCTAGAAAGCTCGAGAGTGAGGAAGCATTGCGCAAGAGAGGTAGAGTATGCTCATAGCACTCTGTCATGAGTAAAAAATGAGTTTAATACTCTTCTCCTGCGATATGAACGTAGCGGATATGAACAGATTTTTCTGCCTGATATATAGCGAAAGTATCCTCTCCACATCCAGCAGTTATACACTTGTGGATTGGCAGGAGGCTATTTCCCTGTACTTGAGTGATAGCTTGCTGTTCTATTATTATTACCACCTATCCTTCCCATATAGGGCTGCTGGTTGCACTGGGTGGAGCAAATTTCTAGTACTAGACTAATAGCGAAAATATCAGTTGCAACTTGAATTGTTTAAATAAACAATATATGCACTATGTACAAAATAATATAGACTGATGTCCACCAAATCCAGGAGCCAAGCACAGACTGAGTCCTTTTCCCTCCAGTTTCCAGATTGGGGAAGGGAGGGGAGGGGAGTGGGGAGTTGGGAGTGGGAAATGGGGCAGGCCAACATTACCCTCTGGTGGTGGTGTTGTGAACTAGGTCAGTTGGTCTCCAGGCCTCAAAGTGAACACACAAAATTTGAAATTCACACCCATCAATTCGAATTCCCCACCATTTTTTGGATTACCCGACAAAATGTGGATTTCCCGGTAAAATTTCAATTTCCTGCCATTAATAGTGGAGGGGACAGGAGGGGGCAGAAACCAATGTACTGGCTGGAGAAAATCCATGATGTTATCAAGCTATGTGGGGTAAGTATCCTAGTACTGGCTTTGCCTTACTGCTATAGGCTTGTGTTTGTATAGGGGAGATTATACTGCCAAGAGTGGAAGCAAAGTAGGAAATGTCATTCCTGCGGCAGACTGTACGGAAGTGACTGTCGAGGTACTGGGCATAAACCAGGTATCAGCAATGCTGTGCCCCCAACCGATGATAGGTCGGATTGATGGATCAAACCGCCACACTGCAAATCACCCCAATAGATAGACAAGTTCCAAGTTGGTTCCTGGATCATACTGATGACCCCCCCCCCCCCACACACACACATATGCGTCCCAACACTGTTTTCACCTCTCTAAGTACAACCACTTGATTAGAGAATGCTTGCTACAACATGACCAAAAATAGGGGCTTGAAAAAAAAAAGGGGAAGGCCATGAAATATCGACAAACTGATGTAAAATAGGGTAGAAAGCAAAGACGTGTCACTCACAATACAATGAGAAACAGATGTGCGTACATGCAAAAGTAATAACAGATGGGCATATTGTTGTTTGTTGTTGTGGTCTTCAGTCCTGAGACTGGTTTGATGCAGCTCTCCTTGCTACTCTATCCTGTGCAGGCTTCTTCATCTCCCAGTACCTACTGCAGCCTACATCCTCTGAATCTGCTTAGTGTATTCATCTCTTGGTCTCCCTCTACGATTTTTACCCTCCACGCTGCCCTCCAATGCAAAATTGGTGATCCCTTGATGCCTCAGAACATGTCCTACCAACCGATCCCTTCTTCTGGTCAAGTTGCCCACAAACTTCTCTTCTCCCCAATCCTATTCAATACTTCCTCATTAGCTATGTGATCCACCCATCTAATCTTAAGCATTCTTCTGTAGCACCACATTTTGAAAGCTTCTATTTTCTTCTTGTCCAAACTATTTATCGTCCATGTTTCACTTCCATACATGGCTACACTCCATACAAATACTTTCAGAAACGACTTCCTGACACTTAAACCTATGCTCGATGTTAACAAATTTCTTTTCTTCAGAAACGCTTTCCTTGCCATTGCCAATCTACATTTTATATCCTCTCTACTTCGACCATCATCAGTTATTTTGCTCCCCAAATAGCAAAACTCCTTTACTACTTTAAGTGTCTCATTTCCTAATCTAATGCCCTCAGCATCACCCGACTTAATTCGACTACATTCCATTATCCTCGTTTTGCTTTTGTTGATGTTCACCTAATACCCTTCTTTCAAGACACTGTCCATTCCTTTCAACTGCTCTTCGAAATTAAAGAATTTGGAATAAGCTAATAGAGGAGAACTGTAAGAGCTACACTAACTGATCAAAAATTCCTGGACACCCCCAAAAACAGACGTTTTTCATATTAGGTGCAGTGTGCTGCCACCTACTGCCAGGTACTCCAGATCAGTGACATCAGTAGTCACTAGACATCATGAGAGAGCAGAATGGGGCGCTCCATTGAACTCATGGACTTCGAACGTGGTCAAGTGATTGGGTGTCACTTGTTTTATACGTCTGTACGCGAGATTTCCAGAGTCCTAAGCATCCCTAGGTCCACTGTTTCCGATGTGATATGTGATACTGAAGTGGAAACGTGAAGGGACACAGTACAGCATAAAAGCGTACAGGCCAACCTAGTCTGTTGACTGACAGGGACCGCCGACAATTCAAGAGGGTCATAATGTGTAATAGGCAGACCTCTATCCAGACCATCACACAAGAATTCCAAACTGTATCAAGATCCACTACAAGTACTATGACAGTTAGGCGGGAGGTGAGAAAGCTTGGATTTCATGGTCGAGTGGCTGCTCATAAGCCACACATCATGGCAGTAAATGCCAAACGACTCCTCGCTTGGTGTAAGGAGCGTAAACATTGGACGAGTGAACAGCGGA
This sequence comes from Schistocerca gregaria, assembly GCF_023897955.1. Classification (NCBI taxonomy): domain Eukaryota; kingdom Metazoa; phylum Arthropoda; class Insecta; order Orthoptera; family Acrididae; genus Schistocerca; species Schistocerca gregaria. The sequence continues at coordinate 132,273,270 of NC_064923.1, read as the reverse complement.
AAAACCTTGGGTGGAGTCACCTGAGTGATGAATCACAGTACATGATGTGGCGATCCGATGGCAGAGTGTTGGTATGGCGAGTGCCCAGTGAATGTCATCTGCTAGTGTGTGCAATGCCAACAGTAAAATTCGAAGGCGGTGGTGTTATGGTGTGGTCGCGTTTTTTATGGAGGAGGCTTGCACCCCTTGTTGTTTTGCGTGGCACTATCACAGCAGAGGCCTACATTGATGTTTTAAGCACGTTCTTGCTTCCTACTGTTGAAGAGCAATTTGGGGATGGTCATTGCTTCCCACTGTTGAATAGCAATCCGGGGATGGCCATTGCATCTTTCAACACGATCGAGCACATGTTCATAGTGCACGGCCTGTGGCGGAGTGCTTACATGCCAATAACATCCCTGTACTGCACAGACCAACACAGAGTTCTAACCTGAATTCTATAGAACACCTTTGGGATGTTTTGGGACGCCGACTTCGTGCCAGGCCTCACCGACCGACATCGATACCTCTCCTCAGTGCAGCACTCCCGAGAAACCTTCCAGCACCTGACTGAACGTATGCCTGTGAAGTGGAAGCTGCCATCAAGGCTAAGGGTGGACCAACACCATATTGAATTCCAGCATTACTGATGGAAGGCGCCACGAACCTGTAAGTCATTTTCAGCCAGATGTCCGGATACTTTTGATCACATAGTGTATCTTCACAGATGAAGAATATGAAGGAAGAAATAAAGAAAGAATTAAAGACTGGGTCAAATGATGTTCAAATCTTAACGACTCAACGGAAGATCTTGTCGCACAAATGCAGTCTTTACCTTTAACGAAGTAAAACAATTACTAAAGAAGTTCAAGACTTGTACAAAACTGTTGCTGAAGTGAAAGAGAGGCAAGAACGGCTACCCGCGAAGGAAAATATACAACAGATGAGAAATGAATGATATCACTGAAAAACAACAATCAGTAGATGAAAAATTTGGCAACAGCAGTAACGGAAATTGCTTCAGGGTGTGAGAAATTCACTGCACACGAAATCAACGAGAAACATGCTGCTTATGAACAAAAACTAGAACAATGGATACGAGACAAAGAAGTTGCAGTAAGCACTGTAGCTGAGAAGAAAACAGAGGACGGAATAAATATTGATAGGATCGACATCCCTCAGATCGAAAGAATAGTAACCAAAGGAATGGAAGCAGTGTAAAACAAATTTTTGGAAGAGCTTAACACTGTGAAAAGGGCCTTTTCACACATGTTAAATGAGTTGAAGGAGACGCTCCAAGCGTCATCTATGAATAATATGACGTACCGAATAATCCTTGGGCAAATGTCACCACCAGCCCAGAAAGTAATAACGGATCCGCTTACATTCAAGACGTCGGCAGAAAACGAGCACGTAATTTGGACAAGCTGCAACATATGACGAAGAGAGTATATGTAGTGAAGAAAAGCTACTAAAATACTATCAGTTCCACACATTTTGTCCGGAAAAGAAGACAATACATCCGGTGGTGTTCATAAGGAGTTTTACTAACTTGTTACCAATAGGTTGGAGCGAGTACCGAAAGATGCAGCATGCGGCAGGATATATGCACGGAGAAAGCAAAATGTGGGCTATTGACGCCATAAAAAAGTAAAATACGTATGAAGAGTTCGAGCGAGCGTTCCTGTCGAAGTATTGGTATCGGGGTGCACAACATTCGCTGGCCCGAGTGGCCGAGCGGTTTTAGGCGCTACAGTCTGGAACCGCGCGACTGCTACGGTCGCAGGTTCGAATCCTCCCTCGGGCATGGATGTGTGATGTCCTTAGATTAGTTAGGTTGAAGTAGTTCTAAGTTCAAGGGAACTGACGACTTCAGCAGTTGAGTCCCATAGTGCTCAGAGCCATTTGAACCATTTGCACAACACTCGAGTTAGTGATGCTGATGAAAGAATACGCTTTACTGAGTGCTCGCTCCGGCGCACCGCTGACCATGGAAGCTGCTTCAAGACCCTTCCAGTGATGTTGCTTTGTTGTCCAGTAGCATCTGAATGCCCACTTGAACTTTTTCAGTTGTAATGGGAGTGATGGGCTCTTCTTCGATCTCTTATTGAAGAATTACAGCGACGTCTCTCTCAATGGCACCAGTACGTTGATGTCGGCTCGGTCTTGCAATGGTTGGAAGTTGGTCTCAAAGACATCTGCCAACATGTCAGCGTTGTCATCCAGGCAATATGCTGTCCGATCGTCAGTCGTCACAGGCGGTGTTCGCGTCTTCCTGTTCGTTAGTAGGTGACGCTTTGGCAACCAAATGGGTCTGGAGTGAAGTTGTCTAGTTTGTCAGCCCACCGCAAGTTATGATGAGCTGCAATGCCAGCCCTTATTTCTCTTCGTAGCTAATTGATGCGACGCTTGAGAGCTGCGCTGCGTGTGAGACGCCACTCACGACAAAGTCGATTCCGCGTCCTGATGGATGCTAGAATGTCTGGAGGGAGGCTGGGCATCACAGGGCGAGGCGACTGCGGTGGGGGTGTGGCCTCGTGGAGAGCATCAGTGATGATTTCAGTGAAGCGGTCAAACGGATCTTCAGTGATGACGTATTTCTCGTCAATAACAGGGATTGCAAAGTCAACGTGATCGCGAAATCGGTCTCAGTCTGTGCGTCGTAAGTTGAGGCGTCCAGACAGACGTGCCGCTGCCACCCTGAGGCAGAAGAGGACAGGAAGATGGTCTGAGATGACTCTGTGAATTACTTTGTCGTCCAAGAAGTGCGAAATTCCCTTGGTCATGTCGATGTCGATGACGTCAGGCACTCTGAGCGAGGGGTAGCATGTAGGCGTGGGCGTTGGCTTCTTCCAGTGATTGAAGAAGAATCCAACTGCTCCAGTTGGTGACTGCTGAATTCCACACGGCGTGTTTAGAGTTCAGGTCGCCAGTGATGAACAGTTTCCCGCGTACACGGAGGAGTGAGCGTGCATCTACAAGGCTGAGGATCCTCTGTGGGCTGCGATAAACAGCAACAAAGGTAACAGGTCCAGTTTGCGTCTTGATGAATATTGCCGTTGCCTCAGTGAGATGAGTGACTGGTGGTTGAAGTTCGTGATGTCGGATGGTGTACGAACGAAAATGGCAATGTTGCTGTGGATACCCGTCATCAGAAGGGTCTAGTTGATGAGGCAGATGTCTATGTTCTGCTCAAAAAGGAACTGCTGGAGCTCGGCGACGTCTTGAGTGAGGTTGTTGGCGTTGTACGCAACAGTTATCAGTTCATCCAGCCTGGGTGCTCTACCCATTTTGAGGTGTAGTAGTGGCTTCAGTGGCTGCCTTGATGGCTCTGGAGACAGCCGATTCAGCTGTGGCCGCGATGGTGTTTGGCAGCTGCGTCAGCTGCTTTGTAACGTCGGCAAACGTGGTGACGATATGAGTGAGAAGTTTGATGATGTCGCCATCATTCTGCAGAGCCATGGATGGTTGTTGACGTGGCCTCTGTAACGCAGGCTGTCGAGTCTGGGCAGGAAAGCATCCTGCCGATGAAGGAGGTGCAGTTACTGACTGCAGTGGTGAGGCTGCTTCAGCGTATGCCGTCGTAAGTCGGACATGGGCTGCGTTTCGGGCGCCTAGCGAAGGCCAGGAGTGTCCGTCAGCAGGAGGCGGTGGCGGCGGTGGTGGTTGACGTCGTGGCGGTGGCGCGGAAGCATTCCGAAGGGCGGAAGTCCTCTTCGTTTCCGGCTGTCTTCTTTATGTTTGGGGCAGGACCGGAAGTTGGCCGTGTGAGGGCCACCACAGAGCCCACAGGTTGGTGTCTTTTCTTTCTCGGCGTGCACGTGCTGCAGTCGTGTGCGCCGCCACATTTCACCCTCATCAACGGCATGGTACATAAACGGGTGACTTGGCCAAAGCCCTGGCTGTGGAAACGATGGATGGTGCCCCGGGTCTTGCATGGTTTCTTGACTGTGATTGTCAGGTTGTAGAATCTGGTAACATTGAAGATACCACAGTGTTGCGGGGTATCCTGAAGGATGACAACTCGGTGACCAGGTAGCTGGTTCGTACCAGGCATGTGACGGTAGTCGACTTCAGTAGCGACATACCCCATTTCTTCGAGTTCTTCTTTCACGTCGTCGTGAGGGAGCCTCTTCGGAATGCCTTTGATTCAGTCCTTGATTGTTGGCGGTCTGTCCGCTTGAAAGGTACAGTTTGGGATTCCTTGTTTCCCAAGCGTATCCATGACTATGATGGAGTCCTCTGTGACCGTCAGGGTGAGCTTCAGTAAGTCTTCTCCGATTTGTTTTACTGTGAAAGATTGCTTGCAGTTGTCCTTCACCCACTTGTGTAATTTCTTGTAGCCCTGTTTGACGATTGGTGGCACTTTTCTGGAAGCTGCAGGTGTCGGCGCCTGCGCTGACGTAGAAGCATCGCCAGCTTCGACCTCACAGCGTTGTTTTGTATCTTCAATGCAGTGTTGTTCGACGGAATGGGGCTGGTGAGTTGCCAGAGATGCGATGGCTTCATTTTATATGGCTCCCATTCCCTGTAGAGATTGGTGGTGGTTAGACACTTCAAGTTCGCGGGCGGCAACTAACTGTTTGGGTCGCTCTTGTTTCTTTGCAGGCGCCTGCTGGAAACCATCCGTCGCCTGCTCGTCCCGGGTGAAGAGCTTTTCAAGTGTTCGTGCGCGAGGTCTTCTGTCCCTCTCTTCTTCGCGACGACGCGTAATACTCTCGACTGCAGCGTTGTCTGCGTCGAAGTCCGAATTTGAAGTCCGTCTCAGTGTCCAGAGGCTGCTCCGCAGCGAGGGTACTATTACTTCCCCCCCGCTGCAGGTCGGGTCGTCGTAGCTGCGCCGGCTGTGGCAGATGCTACTGAACAACAAAGCAACATCACTGGTAGGGTCTTGAAGCAGCTTCCATGGTCAGCGATCGTCCATCTCGCTGCCTTGTTTAATTGGATCATAATGACAACCATCTTTTCAGCTGCCTGGAAGCACTTTATTATTGTTGCTGTGCCGAAACTGGGGAAGAACAAGAAGCATCCTGCCAGCTATGGCCCAATAAGCTTGCTCCCACATGTTAGCAAGCTCTTTGTACGTCTCCTTCTCCAGAGTCTACAACGTTTGGTCACACAGCTTGACATCCCACCTTCGCAGCAATTCGGATTTCGCAGCGGACATTCCACAACACAACAGATTCTTCGTGCAGTGGAATACATCAAGGATACCTTCAATTGGTCCGAATTCTGCGGAGCAGTTCTACACGATGTTACAAAAGCGTTCGACAGCGTCTGGCACTTTGGATTATTATGTAAGCTACACACCTTTGTACTTCCAAGAGCGTACGTGGAGCTTGCCGCCTCCTACCTCAAGCATCGGATGTTCATTGTCCAGCTCGACAACGCCATCTCTCGAGCACGGAGCATCAATGCTGGGGTTCCCTAGGGATCTGTCCTTAGACCGGTTCTCTACACCATCTACACGTCGGACATGCCTATAGTGCCCAGAGTGGAAAAGGCAATTTATGAAGACGACACCATGCTGTACTCCAGCAGCAGGTGGCGCGAAGTACTCATCTCACAAATACAGACAGGAAGACTGGGTAGGCCGCTGGAGAGTTGGTTTCAATCCCACCAAGACACAGGCCACTATCTTCACTTGGAAGCGTACCATACCGCATTATCAGCTGCACCTTTATGGAACACAGCTCCCACAGCTATCATCTGTCCAATACCTCGGAGTCCTTATGGATAAGAAGCACACCTGGCACCAGCATATTGCCAACGTCTGCAAGAAGATTCACCAACGACTAGGAGCACTGTATCCTATTCTCAACGAGCGGTCAGAACTGTCCATTGCAAATGGCCTTCTCATCTATCGTATGACCTTCGCCCACTCTTCGATTACGCCTGCGACGTGTGGGGAGTAGCTGCGAAGAGCCATATCCAGCGCCTGCAGTCGCTCCAAAATAAAATTCTACGCCGGATATGGCATGTCCACGCTCAATTCCAGCATGAATACCTCCATGCCGCTGCAGAAGACCTGGAAGTTCTCCAACGACACAAGAAGATAGCACGACGCTTTTAAGAGAAGACACACGCGACCACCAGCCACCTCATCCGGAATCTGGGAGCTCCACATCGCCCTCGCGAACGTCACAGACGACCCATTGCGCTGCTTGACCGTTAAAGCAAGCAACTTTAAGAAGAAAATGCACTGAAGAAACAAGAAACCCAAATAAATTAAGTCAATAGAAACGTCCCACACACTGCCCTGTAATACACACAAAAATAAAGAGTAAAAAATTCCGGCCGCCCCCCCCTCCCAATCTTAAGAGGAAGGAAATGCCTAACGGTAAACCCTTCATTCCATAGCTGTCCTCAGCCTGAAGAAGTGGAAGTAGGGGTGAACAAGAGAGGCTAAAGAAAGACATACTAAACCCAAAATCATTTATAGCGACATCTGGAGGATTGCGTAAATATTTCGAAAACACCTGAACAAAGCAAAATACTGAGATAATACGATGATCGAAGAAGATATCATCCAGATACTAAAATCAAAATTGCGCAACGCCATCAGAGAAAAGCTCATGAAACTGATGAACTTCTGTCAACATTGGACACATATAACATAATCCAAGAGGTCGACAAAAAGCGTGCAGAGACTAATGGACAGACGACATGCAAAAATGCCAACGGTTTTAGACAAATAATCGGCGCGCAGCCTCTGGCAACAAAGGAGGTATGAGCGCAGCCATGGAAATATGAGTGCTAATAACCTAAGACAATACGGTTATGGGCCAAATTATAGGCAGAAACGAGGTAGAAATGGAAGAACTGGCAGAAGATATCACCTAATTTATGTAAGGTACAACAGTGGAAATGAAACCTGGAACAATAACCAAGTAAACGTACAAAAACCAAGTACGATTGTACCATTGATTGCAAATGCGACAGATTGGCGCCAGAACACACCTGAAGTAACAGAAGTGAGAGAAGATACAAACAGGAATAACAGCACAAATCAGGGAAACCCCTAAGGACCTACACCAGCCCCAGGGTCGAAAAGAAGGGGTGCTGATGATACAATGATGGGCATTTATTAAGAGATGAATTACTCTCAGAGCAGAAATGGTTAAAGTTGAGGAGAGGCTGTCTCCGGTATCAGCAGTTTAGGGCAGAATTGAAAATAATGAAGTAAAGATCATTATGGTCACAGCTATAACAGTAATTGCGGTTTTAGCTATTTTGTATGACAAATTTATCCAAGAGGCAAAGTTTCTGTTATATCCAGTCAGTAATTGCAAACTCATAGGTGCTTTTGGATCCAAGTCCAACCTTGATAGGAGGCAGGCGCTTATAATAGTTTATTTGGGGAATGGAGCCTATAAGGGCACGTTCCGAATTGCTGAGGGATTAATTGTGGACAGTGTCCTAGAGCTGGATTTTTGTTTAAGGAAAAGCATGCAAACATAGATTTTGGATATGGTGTTTTGAAAATGGAGAGTGAACCAAGAGATATTAAGGTACCACTTTTGCAGATAGGAAATATACATGGGAAGTATTGTGAGGGAGCTCACATATAGCTGATAAGAAGCCACAGATTGCGCATGTGTCCAGAAGAGGAAAAAGTAACAGATGCGAATTAGTTATTTAACCATTTACAACAAAAAATTAACAAATCGCCCCACCTGAGTACCGAACAGTCCGAGCAACTGAACAGATTGTTGTCTAGATTTATCAATGAATTTAATGAAAAACCTGGTGTGATAAGTGGCTGTGTATGTAAACTAGACGTCAAACCACACAAGACATGTTGCCATAGTTATTACCCTGTCCCATGGAGGCTACGAGAAGCTGTAGATCAAGAGATACAATGTTAAAATTGGATATGATTGACCCTTCCACAAGTCTATATTGTAGCCCCCTTCTGGTAGTTCCCAAACCGTGAGGAAAAGTTCGTTTTGCACTGGATGCACGTGTAATCAATACTGAAATAATAGCAGAGCAAACACATCTGGAGAATATCGACGAATTAATTCAATGGTTCAAAGGAGTAACCTATTTTACCAGCATTGGCTTATGGACCTTGTACTGGCAAATAAAACTGCACGAAAGATCGAGGAAGCACACCACATTTGTTTATGCTGGACAAAGTTATCAATTTAAAGTTCTGCCCTTCGGATTCAACATAAGTATATGAGTTTCTATTGCAGCATTAGATTATGTCCTACGACGTAAACTGAGAAGCAACCTAACTTTGTTTGTTGCAGACATGTTGATTGCTACAAGATCATGGGATGAGCATATCAAAACTTTGGAAACATTACTCACAAAATTTGAAGAATCAGGAATCACAGATGACTTGCAGCAATCTCGTTTTGATTAGAATTAGTTTAAATTTTTAGGCCATTTAATTGATGAAAAGTGTATTTTACTGGATGTGAAGGAAATCTGTGCAATAAAGAATTTCCTGACAACACGTACAGAGAGACAGTTGAAATGTTTTATGAGCCTAGCGTCATTTTTCCGCACATTTGTATCTGACCAATCGTTGAATTCAGAACATTTATTGAATTTACTGAGGAAAAATGCACATTGGCAGTGGACCAGAGAATTTCAGAGAGACTTTGAGAAAATCAAAGAATCTTTGGTAAATGCACAATCACTGTATCATCCTGATGTGAATGTGGAATTTGGATTAATGACAGATGCATCGAATATTGGTTTGAGTGAATGCCTATTCCAAGTCAGGAAAATTCATGTGCGCACAAAATTCTGTGCAATAGCATTTGTTAGTAGGATCTTAACCATGTGTGAAAGAGCTTATACCACCACAGAGTAAGAATCACTGGCAATTATATAGGCATTTAGAAAATTTCACTATTACCTATACCTACCTCATACTAAAGTATTCTGTGATCATCAGGCATTAAGTTTCCTACAAACATGAAAGATGCTACACATGAGATTGAGTCGTTGGACAATGTTTCTCCAAGAGTACAATTTTTCCATTGAATATATTAATGGCAAAGATAACCTGATTGCAGATGTGTTGTCAAGAATCCTGGAAGGTTTAGAAGAGGAGAAGCAGAAGATGAACTTCAGATTTTGTTGATAAATGATACGGCACGCTGAACATATTTAGATTTATGTAAGAACATGATGGAATTACAAGAGCAGGATCTGGATTAGAGTAAGATAAAATGGCTGCTGGAACAAAAGAGCGACCCCAATCTGGAGGAATATTTCAGGCTAGTAGTTGGGGCATTGTTTCACAGGGGGAGTGAAAAGTCAAAAAACTGGTGTGTGTGTGTGTGTGTGTGTGTGTGTGTGTGTGTGTGTGTGTGTGTGTGTGTGTGTGTGTGTGGGTGTGTGTGTGTGTGTGTGTACCCAATGATAATGTAGAAGATCTGGTGTGGTATACACATTCAGCATGGGGCCACTTCGGTGTCATTAAGTGTGCATTGAAGATTAGGTGATACTACTATATACCTAATGGTAAAAGGGGATTAGTCAGGATATTGAGGTCATGTGATTCGTAACAAAGACTGAAGGATAATCATCAAGGTGGAAAGGGTGGTTGAACCCGATTATACCTGACAGGACACTTTCTTTGGTGTCAGTTGATGTTTGTGGCTTTCTTTGGTATTAGTTGATGTTTGTGGCCTTCTTCCAAAATCGAGGGGTGGCTCCCAATATGTCGTTGCGTTTCTAGATGTATTCACAAAGTATATGAATTTATACCCAATGAAGGTCTCAACGAGTTCAACCATAGTGAAAAGGCTCATACGGGAATACATTCCAAGTGTAAGAAAACCATAGGAAATGTTATCTGACAATGGTTCTACATTTACAAGCTTTACGTGACAGAAAGCATTGTCAGAAGCAAAATTTACACTGGTCGTTACCGTGTGCTACAGTCCACAATGGAATACAGTGGTGAGAATATTTAAGGAATTAAATCGTTTCATGCAGACATACTATCTGGAAAAACAGGTAAGATTGGTTGATTATTTGGATGTATTGGAGAGTATGGTAAACAAATTACCACACATGACAACACAATTTACACTGGATGAATTAATGTTCAATAGGCTAGAGAAGAATGAGTGGGTAAATGGGTTAACTGTTTGCAAAGACATGCTGAAGAAGTGCAACAATTGCAATCAAAACTGCAAGATGTGATAATAAACATTATGAAAAGGCGACGAAAAGGAAAATGAACTTTCACAAGAATTTAAAGAGCTTAGAAACAAAGTTTAATGAGGACATACTCCCAGCCATCATTATTAAAGAAGAACAGGAAGTGGCAAAGACTGTATACAGGGCCATATATAATTAGCAAAGTACCAGCCGTAGTGCATATGTATTACACTATGTAGGGTCAAAGAAAGTAAAGGGGATGTTCCCCACCAACATCTAAAAAGCTATCATGAGTAGCAATTGATCAAACAACATATAAAAAAGGGGACTCTGATGAAAATATCAGTGTGAAATGTTGGTTAATTAGTTATAAGATAATTATTCAATGTTAAGGATAGAGATGCTTTCTGAGTGTGTCAATGAACATGTAATTTTTCAATGAAACTAATGTAATAGTATGTTATTACTGATAGTATGTATTTGACGAGTACTAGTCTTTTCATGCATTTGAGCACAAGGAATTAGCTAGTGATAGGTTTACTTTGAATTTTTCAATTTTCATATTATTATGAACAGTAATTGTTAGCTGACACTCAAATAAATTGATTTGCTGTCGAGTCATGGTTCAAACTATATGGTTAGGTACTCTGACGATTTCGTTAGAAACAAATACGGTGGCGATTGAGATTGCTCAAGCTTTCTCTTGAGAGATGTGAGCTTTAATGTATTCAGTATAATTACAGTGTTTGGAGGGGTGCAGTGCAGTAATGTGCAGGTGAACATTAAACTAGAGACAATGTACAAGACAGTGATCATGTGAGTAAACACTAGTGACTCAATATGGAGCCTTAGTGTTATAATATAAATGCATTCAAGTGAACGCAAGAAACTTCAATTTGAAGTATTATGCATTCTTGGTGGATGAAACCTGCAATGGTAGTGAACATAGTGCACTGAAAGATACAAGGAAATTCCAATGGAAGTTTTGTTAGTGTTCTTAGAATAACAGAACTTCACTGCTGAAGGAAAGAATTCTTGGACTTTTTGTCCTTTTCCAATAATACCATCATGGACAGTGGTTGTTAGCTTGGTGTATTATTGTGTTCAGTCCTGATGAAGATGTGATTCCATGAATAACCAATATCATCATCATGGACGATAGTTGTTGATGTGGTGAATTATTGAGTTACTGTGGACCGAAATGCGGCCTTTTTGGTAGTAGCATTAACATCATGGATGACTATAGTTGGCTTGGTGTATGCTATACCGTATCAAAACTACTGTACCGTTACTAAAGGTGTGATTAATCCATTCTTTTCTGGGAGTATAGCTTTTGTGAAACATTAATACCCATTGAATTTTGTTTCATGTAATTATGATGAGGGCGGTGCCTGAGGTCGACATAATGGTTTTGAGAAAAGTCTACTGTTACTGTCACATTACATTCTCCTGCTGAGGGTCATACATCTTCCTGCCTCTCCAACCACCTTCTGCTCCAGTAACATCACAGCTCCACCACCAAGAACCACCTCTTCTCTAGCAAAATTGTTTAAAAATTGTTTTTCGTTTGTGCATTCACAAAATGAACATTCAATTTTCAATAGTAACATTTAGATATCAAGTTAATTTCAATTAGTTACTTGTAATTTCAAAGCATATCTCAATTTTTGTACAGTTCTATGAGATTTTTGTAAAACTTAGAAATGTGGGCAAGGTTAACTAAACGCTGTGCCCTATGTTTTACTAGGTTTTTGTGGGAACAGGAGCTCAAATGAGGTGGCGTAAATTGCGAATGTCCCAGACTACATAAATTGCTTCGACACACAGAGGCAGCTCATGATAGACTAACCCTGTTCCCCAGTAGCACGCCAGCTAAGCTGCTGGTCTTAAGATCATATAGTAACGGGAGTGTCCCTTCCAAAATAACATTTGACGGACGAAAATTGTCTGTCTGAGAAAATTTTCGCCCAGGAGCGGCATTCTAGCTGTTTGTGTCATGCAACAGTAAAAGAGACGTGGCCAAACGAGATAGTATTTGAAGCGTATGCCTATAAGATATTTCTTTGGAGTATGAAAGCTCGAACGTGCAACCTCTGTACGGTCATTAATTTAAAGACTTCTAAACAAATCCACTTCGATGGACAGGCTTCCATAGAAAGGAGCATTGGACCGTAGTTAACATAGACTAAGATTCCTACAGATTTAGTTCAACTACTGGCAGAGACAACAAGTACATATTTATAGTCAGCATGCAGCAGCAGATCTCTAGCCTACCATGCACAATCCCCTGAACATAAATGTCGTCTAGCGAGATCTGTTTGATTATTTATTCATTTCAAAGAGCTAAACTCTTTCTTTCGAGAGACTGAATTCTCAAGATGTAATTCCTTGAATAAGTAGTAATAATAACAAGCAGTAGTTAAATGAATGATAATGATAATAATAAAAGCAATTAATCAAGGTTACTCTTTGTCTCTGAAAGGAAATTTTCAACACATATCTCCATACAGTACTGGGTTCAGGGTGAATTAACGAACCCTCTCATGAGTCATTACATCTCAGCAAAATTATCACACTTTACCTTTCATGCTAGAGGGAGCAACAAGGTGATGTTTAAAGGAGAAATTTAAAGAGGGGTATTAAATCAGTAACACAGCTACAGAACTATCGACTGTCATTAGTGTCAGTCACAGTCTGGTATTCATTCAGTGACTTCTAATATTCGTGGTGGGAAAACGTCAAAATATGTTAAGGAAAGACTGTCTGATCAGGTGGAAGTTAGCTAGTGAGATTACCTGGTAAAAATAACGAAAAAATGAAAGGGAGAAACTTAAGAGCCAATATGGTATCTAAATTACGATAAAATGCTTGCTTCAGTGGAACACGGTATCAATTCTGTAAATATGATAGTTACATTAAAATTGATTACATGACATATCAATGTAGTTGTGGAGGATATAATTTCTTTAAGACATTGTTTGTTTTGTTATAAAAAGTTTAAATGTTAATATATATTAGCAAACATTTTTTGCGGTGTTTGAGCATGAAGTGCAACGGTGAAAAAGAAATTGAGACATTATATAAGTAGTTGACGTTGTAAAAAGTAGTTACCAGAGCAAGGTGCCCTTGACATGATGAGCAGTGCCACTAATGTAAAAAACCAAGCTCCTAAATGTAATTAAATAGGGTTTTGTTTTATTGTGCCATATTAAATCTTAAGGTACCAATTTAAAGGTTACATTTGTATGTTATATCTTAAGGAGAGCTAAGTTGATATTCTGGGGCTCTAGCGAGATGTTCATGTACAGCTGAGCCAACATATTTGTTTGTTGCCAGGGTATCATACTGAGGGGTAGACCGAACTGTATCGTCTTGAGGTAGTGAAGGCTTTGTTGATTCAATGCTCGAGCGACAGCACCTCACTGCTAAGCTGTAACTCCTCAAGGTTCCAGGCCATTACTGAATAGTATGCTCAGATACTTGGAACCTGTCTCAGCAGACACACATGAGAATGGGTTGCACCCTAAGTACAGGGACGTCAGGGATGCTACTGACGTCATGGTGCTTGCCCCATAGCCCTAATCGAGAGCAACATCCTTGGCTAGACACAACTCGTGGCCTCTCTGACCATAAGTGAAACAACCAGAGCAAGGGCGCAAAATGAGAGAAGTACTATGTAGGACCAGTATCACAGTAGTGCATCGCTATCAGTGACAGACAGAAAGGCCTTAGTGAGTCAAAGGTTAGCAAAGTGAAAGGAGAAAAGCCTCCAACTCAAGTGCAAAGTGTTGTAAAACAAGTCGACTGAATTAGGTAAATTTTTTAAAGAGATATATGGGATGGGACAACCATCTCAAGGGTCGAAATTACGATAAAATGTCTGCTAAGAGGAAAGCAGTATCAATTCTGTAAATATGATAGTTATATTAAAATTGATTACAATGTCACATCAATGTAGTTGTGGAGGATAGAGTTTCTTTAAGACATTGTTTGTGTTGTTATAAAACGTTTCAATGTTGATATATATTAGCAAACATCATCTCAATTTATTTGACGTTTCTGTTTTTTTTCCTTTTAAACATTATTGTTGCCAGTATTGTGGGTACCTCGAAGAATATTGTATCCTTAAGGAAGTCTGTCTGTTGAGATTGATCTTACTTTGGGTTACCCACTACCCATAAATCGTAAGTCATTTGATAAGTATCATAACACTGTGCAGGACAAAAATGCAATTTAAACAAGCCTACGCCAAAAAGAAATATGTGTGAAAGAAAAAATGAATATTTATCTACCTTATAATGTTTCGTTAAGGCGATATCAAATGTTTTGGTTTCAAATATCTGTCTGTTCTTGTCTATCATTCTGCGTGGATTTGTGGCATGAGTGAGCTACGTGTATTTGTGTAAAAGTTTTTTTACAATATATCTTCTGGAAAGAGAGGCCGTTTCGTTCAGTTTTAAAGTATTCCTCCTGGAAACTATACCTGGGCGCACAATAACCTGCAGTCTTCTAGAACAAACGCGACCTCAATTGTGATTGTATTTTAATGCTTTCAACATCGCAGTGATGGACGGTGTCTCCTTCTATTAAAGAAATAAAGAGGTAAATATTATTCTATTAAAAGGAGAAATAATACACCAATCAATTAGACTGTTTCAGTGGTAATCGTAGCACGAGACTGTGGAGGTGCGAACTTAGATTCGTGAATTTTTGCAGGTGAAAGTATTCGCCAGCCACATGCCTCGAAGTAATCCACATTATTGGCACCACCCTCACGTCACCAGTGCCTTGATAATTAATATAACTGGCGAATGTAAAAAGGACGTCCCTGATATAGATAACCCTAGCAATTAAACTACACTCCTGGAAATGGAAAAAAGAACACATTGACACCAGTGTTTCAGACCCACCATACTTGCTCCGGACGCTGCGAGAGGGCTGTACAAGCAATGATCACACGCACGGCACAGCGGACACACCAGGAAACGCGGTGTTGGCCATCGAATGGCGCTAGCTGCGCAGCATTTGTGCACCGCCGCCGTCAGTGTCAGCCAGTTTGCCGTGTCATACAGAGCTCCATCGTAGTCTTTAACACTGGTAGCATGCCGCGACAGCGTGGACGTGAACCGAATGTGCAGTTGACGGACTTTGAGCGAGGGCGTATAGTGGGCATGCGGGAGGCCGGGTGGACGTACCGCCGAATTGCTCAACACGTGGGGCGTGAGGTCTCCACAGTACATCGATGTTGTCGCCAGTGGTCGGCGGAAGGTGCACGTGCTCGTCGACCTGGGACCGGACCGCAGCGACTTACGGATGCACGCCAAGACCGTAGGATCCTACGCAGTGCCGTAGGGGACCGCACCGCCACTTCCCAGCAAATTAGGGACACTGTTGCTCCTGGGGTATCGGCGAGGACCATTCGCAACCGTCTCCATTAAGCTGGGCTACGGTTCCGCACACCGTTAGGCCGTCTTCCGCTCACACCCCAACATCGTGCAGCCCGCCTCCAGTGGTGTCGCGACAGGCGTGAATGGAGGGACGAATGGAGACGTGTCGTCTTCAGAGATGAGAGTCGCTTCTGCCTTGGTGCCAATGATGGTCGTATGCGTGTTTCGCGCCGTGCAGGTGAGCGCCACAATCAGGACTGCATACGACCGAGGCACACAGGGCCAACACCCGGCATCATGGTGTGGGGAGCGATCTCCTACACTGGCCGTACACCTCTGGTGATCGTCGAGGGGACACTGAATAGTGCACGGTACATCCAAACCGTCATCGAACCCATCGTTCTACCATTCCTAGACCGGCAAGGGAACTTGCTGTTCCAACAGGACAATGCACGTCCGCATGTATCCCGTGCCACCCAACGTGCTCTAGAAGGTGTAAGTCAACTACCCTGGCCAGCAAGATCTCCGGATCTGTCCCCCATTGAGCATGTTTGGGACTGGATGAAGCGTCGTCTCACGCGGTCTGCACGTCCAGCACGAACGTTGGTCCAGCTGAGGCGCCAGGTGGAAATGGCATGGCAAGCCGTTCCACAGGACTACATCCAGCATCTCTACGATCGTCTCCATGGGAGAATAGCAGCCTGCTTTGCTGCAAAAGGTGGATATACACTGTACTAGTGCCGACATTGTGCATGCTCTGTTGCCTGTGTCTATGTGCCTGTGGTTCTGTCAGTGTGATCATGTGATGTCAATAAAGTTTCCCCTTCCTGGGACAATGAATTCACGGTGTTCTTATTTCAATTTCCAGGAGTGTATATAAACATCTTGTGAAAATTTTCTATTGTTTTGCCTATCTTTTGTTTTCTTTGTTGTATGAAACGAATAATGTTGCCAAGAGAAAGAAAGTAAGGATTATGAAAGAAGCATATGCACTGATGGAGAATAAGATTTGTATGCAAAGTACCAGAAAAATAAATTGTGAAAGCCAAAGAGAAGGTAGGAACATTCTAATTTATAACTTGTGGGGGTGCACTTGGTAATGTCTCATTCGTATCTAATAGTAGTAGTACTGCTCTCCGTCCCATCCTAAGATTGGAGCATTTTAAACTGTAGTAAAATAGTGTATTTATTAAAAATCATTTTTGGCGCCAAATTCTGAATGAGTGTAAGTGCAGCAAAATTAGTTGCAGTATGTGTTAGTAAACATGTCACAGGATAGTGTAACAATTTTTTCTCAGAGCAGTTAAGACAAGGATATTTATTTTAAAATTTTGCAATTAGTAAATTACAAGGATAGAAATGGTTATAGCCGATAAAGCCGTTGTTGACGATTCAGTAATTAATGTACAAGCACAAATGTCATCGCAACTCAGATGACAACAAATGTTAGTTAACATGAAAATGTCAGCGACTCAGACAGCCAAGAGTGTTATTTAAGCTCAACTATGACTGAGGATAGCAATGCTGTGATTAATGAGGTGACTTAACTTGTGGTAGATGAAATAAATTCAAGAATAACACGGGAAGCATTTTTTCACATGAGGATAGTGAAAGACGGGGTAAAATTTCCGCGTCGGAGCTGAATACAATCAGACACTACTCAGAAGGTGTTCAAAATGATACACCAACACTGATGCAACTTATTCAAGGGGTGACGAAAACTGTTAATGATTTTAGGAATGAACAAACTCAAAACTTTAATGATCTAACACCAAAATTCATTCATTTTACACAAAGGTCAAAGAGTCTTCAAAACAACAACACAAAGGTTTAATGATTTTTTAGGAATAGTACGACACAAAAATTTGAGGAGCTTTCAAATGAACAAATGCAAAAATTTGATGACCTAAGTAAATAGTCATGCACTCACCTGGAGCCCTATTCCATATCGTTCATACCAACTGGTGCAGTAGGTTAGACTTGGTAATGACACTTTCGGTTCTTTATCCGAAGGTGCTATTCTGTATGCTTCTGAGACCTTTTACCAATCGGTCCTCCCGCCGAGTTTCCAATAACTGGACCGAGAGGTGGTTAAATTTCGGTACGGCCACTCGTTCAGTTCAGTGTTATTTGTTTACAGATAGAATTTGTTATCCTAGAATTACTGAATGGTTTTATTTTCGGGTTTAGTGATTTATGTTTTACTGAAGAATCACCAGGACGCTTCCAAGTGGAAAATGAGTTCATAATAGACTGTTTTTCTCTGTTAGAAATATGTTTGTATTGTTGTTACTGTGAATAATTATAAGATCAAAAAAACATATTCTCACAAATTACCTGTCATTTTTATGTAATTAAGAGTTTAAAAATCATTAGATTTCAAGATGTCAGCTCTGCTTATGCATATGAAATGAGTGTTAGCTGAAATTACTAGTGACTTCGCGTACTTTCTCCCGCAAATGGTTTACAACTTTCAAGTAACACTGGAAAGGAATTTTGTGAAGGGTGATAGTAGAACATTCCAAAATTCCATGAATTTATGGCTTATGCACGTATCATTCAACATCGAAATCTACCTGTGGCCTTCTCCATTAGTCTCAGAAGGAATAAACCACTTCCTGAATACGAGTTGACATGGCTACGTGGTTAAATCAAGAAACTATAGCGCTAAAATTCGGAGGTGCGCGTCCTGCTGGGTACGAATAATTTTTTTTCCTCTTCATGTTTTGTAACGCATTCTGAGACTTCAGTCTCGTGAAAGTTAAGTATTTTCTGCAGTATTCGTTGTTATTTACAGAAAAGCGGTCGCTTTCTGAGTAATGAGTATTTCCGATTTTGTGATTCCCGTATGTTTCAGAAATGAAAGATGAAATTGCTACAGATGAAATTGCTGTGCGTGAAAAAACTGAGAGTGACATTTATATTTTTCCTTGTCACAAGTAATTCACCATTTTTTCCGAATATGTAGCAATATCTGAGTGTGTGGTTAGATACGAATCTAAGAGAGTGGTATTGCAATGGCGGTGTTGGCCACTCTGCATTGTTGCCATATTTATTCATTGATGGCGGATTCAAGATGATGGCCATAGATGTAGCAATTTCGCAGTGACGTCATTGTGGGAAGCTCAAATTTTGGCGGGAACACAGGTCAATTGGACGACCTCCACTAGCTAATCCCCTGCCCTCAACGCCTCCCTTCCCTCCAAATGGGATGGTTGTGAAAGTTAGATAAAATAATGTTGTTATTGTACCAATATAAACAATATATTATGTGCTTAAGTGCACAGTGATCAAGACAAAAAATAATTATTTCCTTATATGTGGTGATAACCATCAACTCTGACAATATGATGTGTGTGTGTGTGTGTGTGTGTGTTTATTGTATCAGGGCATGCTGAAAACTAATGCCCCCAATATTTTTAGTGACAGTGAACAATGTATTGGATTGTTGCAGATCTCTTAGTCCTCAAGCGTGGACAGACACTCGATTACAGCTTGCTGGCCGGCCGCGGTCGTCTCGCGGTTCTAGGCACGCAGTCCGGAACCGTGCGACTGCTACAGTCGTAGGTTCGAATCCTGCCTCGGGCATGGATGTGTGTGATGTCCTTAGGTTAGTTAGGTTTAAGTAGTTCTAAGTTCTAGGGGACTAATGACCACAGCAGTTGAGTCCCATAGTGCTCAGAGCCATTTGAACCATTTGAACAGTGTGCTGTTTCCCATGCTCTGACATAATTACATTCAATACTGCCATGTTAGTTGCTAAAATTTGGAGCCCTCTAGCGGCATAGGGTTGCAGCTTGCATCAGCAAAGTCAGTCAACTGAATAATATGCTTGACATGTAGTACTTGTATTTCAGCTGATACTGAGAACAGAATAAAAAATTCGGAGGCATTACTTTCCAACAAGCCCTTATAAATGGTAAGTGCCCTGAACCATGGTAACATGGGCTGTACTTTAACAGGAACATCATAATAAATTTCTTTATCCAAGGTTGCTGGAAGTTAAAAGGCCCTTGCATTTGCGAACACATAATTAATAATGTTTGTGGTAAAATAGCATAATGTCTCTACTGTGTGATCCATGGATAAGATTCATGTTGAGTAAGCAAGTATTATAAAACAATTAATGAAAACGTTTGATACTTTCGTAACAAACACAGATAAAAATGCGATACAAATCGCTATCATCAATGGCTGCTCTCCTGCAGCAGAAAGAAATAATTAACACAGATAATACTTATTGAGAGAAGAATTAAAGTTACAAATAAATATTCACTCATATTTGTAATAATAATAATAATGAACTTTATTCTCAAGTAATAATTAACAAATAATTACAATTTCTTAACAGACCTCTCATCGCAATGTAGGTAAAATTTATCTTGTGGATGTTACATGGCATTATCTGTTATGATAATCGATGGGCACTGGACAGATTTGAGGTAATCGTTTGTCAATCTTTTTGTAATACTACTGGCAGTCGATGTCCTAAGTCGGTACATTTTCACGTATTTTGAAAATAAATCATACACTGCAAGCATGCATTTCACTCCTCCAGCAGTTGGCAGGGGACCTGCAAGGCCATTGCATTTGTGAACAAATAATTAATAATGTTTGTGGTAAAATTATATAATGTCTCTGCTACTTGATCCAAGGATAACATTCATGTTGTGTAAGCAAGTATTACAAAACAATTAATGAAAAGTGATTTGTATTTTCACAGCAGCTCATTTAATTCTACAAATGATGAAAATTAATGCAAAATTGGCAGTATATTCTGATTCGCACTGGCAAGGATTTTAGAGAAAAGTAGCGAAGCATCCACTAGCATATAATTTCAGATAGAATGCAGCTTTTAGGAAAGGAGATCAATTATATTCCAGTATTGTTCAGTGTACCTGTACAAACGAACCCCAAAAATTCGATATAGAACGACTTCGTGGATAAACAGTACCACGTGGCAGTGCATGTTGGCTGCATATCTGCTCTGTTGTGTTGGATAAAGCTCCAACACATATCTTTCTCTGGATAGAAAGAAATGGTCCATTGACTGAAGCGTAAGGCAGAGTTCAGTGCTGTACAAGCCAAACACTGCACACTAACAGGTCGACGTACTAGCTAACACTAAACGGCATAGTTTAATCAGGCCTTTTCCGTATCATGCTTATTTAAATTCTGAAGGGAACATATCGGTCTAGGTGAAAAGTAAAGTGACAAGAAACAACGCTAAATTTACGCGCAGTGGGGTTTAAATGCTAATAAAAGAAGTCATATCAAATGTCACACTACAGGACTGATCCCTAGATGTCAGCCATACGAAGAAGATAGTTGAGGAGAAAGATTCGTGAAGGACTGCAACGAATTTTGAGTAACACGTAACTTCTCTTGTTGCCATGTTAAAATCTCCCTCTTTTGCCACAGCAGAGCAGAGTGCCACTAAAATTCTAATGCAGTTGAAAAAGAAATTGCGACGGAATCGTAGAACAGTATAATATTAAACTAGCAACTGAAGGCAAGACAAGACAATAGTTTACGAAACAGCTCATTCTCAGTATAAAAATCAAAGTGTAACTTCTTCACTTATATCGTTGCAAAATCAACAGCAATTGTCGTTTAACCAGCTGTCGATGGTTCTTATAAATTACATTGTTTCATTGAAAAAAATCTAGTTGCTTGAATATCGCGGTAGATGTGGAAGTTCCATATATTAATCATATGGGAAAATATTCTCCTCTTTGCATGCTATCATGACCGTTTATGAGATACGAGGGATTTATGAATATTTCATTCTGGCGTACGCGTCGCTCAGCGCACGCTGGCAACTACACTCCCGTCCATTCGTTCCATACTGAACTGTCGAAAGTTGAAACTAATTTTAAGTGTGCTATAGTCGTGAAATCTAAGATTTCCTAGCGTGTACTATGCTCCAATAATTAGCTACAATACTGCCGGATAGATTCGTCATAAGCTTCGATATTTCGACAGAGACCCCATGTCTCTTCTCAAACTTCTAGTTGGTAAAGACCCCTCCATGCTGAGTCTCAGTGCTCCCACGCCGCCAGCCTTTGTACGACTCGAGTGATGAGGATTACGAAACGGATGCGTCGGTGCAAATAGAAGAACAAGAGGATTCAAACACTGAGCAGGATAACACCGAATCAGACTTTGATTATGACCAAGAGAAAGACGCAGACATCTACATTTGCAGTCGTCAAAATGGAACGAAGATTTTCGAAACATTTTAATCAAAGAAAACTCGGTGCATCAATCTGCAAAAAACACGGTCCACAGTTTGCTGGTGAGGCTCCCAGGTGTTATGGGAAAACAGAAAAAGTAGAGGGCATCTTGAAAACCTTGCAATGTTTGTTCAATGATGACACCAATGTTAAATTCGCAGATGAAGACAAATTAGATTAGTGACAAATGTGCTCCAGAAATGGATTCCAAAGCTACAGACAAGAGAGAAACGCAAGCAATGATTAGGGTTTTATATTTTGCTGGGATATACATGGAAGGAAGGATAAACCTCGACGTTTATGGGACTCAGGTGGAGTTTGAGTGGAGATGTTTCGTCTTCTATGAGTCTAATAAGATTCCGATTTCCACTTGGTTCCTGAAATTTGGTGATCGACAAACTCGCCAATAACGAAGGCAATTCGAGCGGTTGGCCCCAATTCGAGATTTGTTTCAGAATTCGCGGCAAATACCAAGAACTCTGATACAGTTACGGGCAGATGTCACTACTGATGAGAAACTGGAGGCGTTTAGGGCAGACATTGCCTCATACAATGTATTCCGTCCAAACCTTCCAAGTATGGAAAAAAAAAATCTTTGCGCCATTGACTCAAAGATGTTTCATACTTGCAACCTCGAAATTTACGTGAGCAGACAACCAGATGGGCCTCTTCAGGTCAATAATTGCAGCGCAGAGGTAGTGAAATGGTTGATAACCCCTGTTAGCAATTCTGGGCTCAATGGGACAGTGGACATTTGGTTTGCAGATATGTCCCTACTCCAAGAATTGTCAGCAGAACATTGCCTGAGGGAACTGAAAGAAATAAAAAATAGGAAAAACTATTCCTGCTTTTTTGCATTACGAAGGGAGGAACAATTGTTTCCTAGGTATCACGAGATAAAAACAAAACACAAATTTGTTCGTGATCTCCAGTGTGCACACAAACTACGCAATCGAAGAAACGGGTCACAAAAAGAAGCCAGAGATGGTATCACAAAACTGGAGTGGACGTTGTTAATCAGATGTGTTCGTCCTAGAACCTTCAGAGAGGAACAACGAAGCATAGTATGGCTGTATTTTGTTTAATACTCAACATTAGCGGGATCATTTCCTTAATAATTCATTTATCGAACGGGAATGGAAAATACAATGTGAAATTTTCCTCAAGCAGCTCGTGAAGGAACTAGTTGAAGCACAGCTGGTGAGGCGAACAGTAGGCCCTAATTTAACTAAGTCTGTTCCTATGAGGACCGCAGAAATTCTATCCAAAACTGCTGACCCCTCTTGCAACTGCAGTTCTGCTGGACCCAACTCTCCTGATGTGAGTACTCGGAACCGTTGGTGCCCCTGTCTCAAAACTAAGAAAAGGAGACTGCAAAGTACACTTGCAGACAGTATGGCTTGTACTTTTGCCTTCAGCACTATGCTTTTGCATGCACTGATGGCTGTGAAAAAAAACTGTTGATTATGGTGAGAACGACGACTGACTGGTGCTTTCCTTAGTTCTAATCACAATCCTACTTTAATAATGTTTGAATTTAGTTTTCACTTTTCAACTTTTATGTGAACTATATTTTCACCTTTTGATTATTCTCAGTATTATAGTTTGTACATTGTGACATTTGGGTTCCTAAGATGTTATCACAGAATTAATTTTCATGTACATATTATCAAAAAGATAGTAAACTAAGTTAGTTTATAGTTCCTAACTCCAAGACTCACAGGAAATGAAACAATTGATCAAGCACTTCGAATAAAAATGTTATCAATTTTTTTCATTTTTGATCCATTTTTTCAATAAGTATATGAAGGATGGCAATCGTTTCTCATGTTACACTTTTTGAATGAGACATTCGCTATTTTTTCGAAAACTATCCATTTTCCTCATTTGGATCTCTGGGATCCATAGCGACAGTCCATGTAATTATTTGGGATGTGCCTAACTGAGTGTTTAAAGCTAATATTGTCACTCTTTATACAAAATGAAATATGAAAATCATTGTATATCGGATTTTGGGGTTTGTAGAGATGCACTAAACACTATTGGAATACAGTTGATCTCGTTTCCTAAAAGCTGCACTCCATCTGAAATTATATGCCAATGGAAGCTTCGTTACTTTCATCTAAAAGTCTTGCCAATTTTGCATTAATTTTTGTAGAATTAAATGAACTGCTGTGAAAATATGAATCACTTTTCATTAATTGTTTTATAATACTTGCTTACACAACAAGAATGTTATCCTTGGATCAAGCAGCAGAGACATTATATAATTTTACCACAAACATTATTAATTATGTGTTCACAAATGCAATGGCGTTGCAGGACCACTGCCAACTGCCAGAGGAGGAGTGAAATGTGGCTTGCAGTGTATGATTTATTTTCAAAATACGTGAAAATGTACCCACTTAGGACATCGACTGCCAGTAGTATTACAAAAAGATTGACAAACGATTGCCTCAAATCTGTCGGGTGCCCATCGATTATCATAACAGATAATGCCATGTAGCATCCACAAGATAAATTTTACCTACATTGCGACGAGAGGAAATTATGCCTCTAAGCAGTTACAAACATCATCTATCTGACATATGGAAAAAGAGTGAAATAAAACAAAATGATGATAAACATTAATTATTTATATAATATTTTATGGTGTAATTGGACATATCGATGTGTATCATACAAAGACAATCATAATTGTAAATTCATTTTATGATCTGCGTTTGTCTCCCTTTGTTTTTACCTTTTGTTGGTGGTTTTTGTAGGTCGCGGACGCAAGACTCATATCAAACTAAGGTCTGTTAAGAAATTGTAATTATTTGTTAATTATTTCTTGAGAATAAAGTTCATTATTATTATTACAAATATGAGTGAATAATTATTTGTAACTTTAATTCCTCTCTCAATAAGTAATATCTGTGTTAATTAGTTCCTTCTGCTGCAAGGAGAGCAGCTATTGATGATAGCGATTTGTATCGCATTTTTATCTGCATTTGTTACGAAAGTATCCAAGGTTTGCTTCATGAAAATTAGTCTAAATAGTGCACGATATGAAAGTAAAGTTTAATAAGCATTTCAAATACTTGACCTGTTAAAAAGGAAATTTGCTCTAACAATAGAAAGTCTCTACCAACTGTCTGTCGCCATCTTAACAATTATGTGAGCAGCAAATTCAAATTACGCAACTCTGCAGACGTAAATGCCGAAGGTAATAAAATGTGTAAAAATAAATGTGCACTGATGGTCCCAAACTCATTTTAATGAAAATAATTCGAATCAGATTGGTTCTTTAAAAACAGTGCTCATAGCACGATCCATATAACAAACTTCTCTTGCTGATGTATGGAGCCGAAATTAATTATGCACGAATTGCGAAGAATATTGTTTTTAGGTAACATACATCAGTGTTGTGCATGGCTGTTATTCTGTGGTTTTAATTATCGTTCTGCCGAAGATAGCTGTATTTACTTAGGTCATCAAATTTTTGCATTTGTTCATTTGAAAGCTCCTCAAATTTTTGTGTCATACTATTCTTAAAAAAATCATTAAACCTTTCTGTTTGTTGTTTTGAAGACTCTTCGACCTTTTGTGTAAAATGAATGAATTTTGGTGTTAGATCATTAAAGTTTTGAGTTTGTTCATTCCTAAAATCATTAACAGTTTTCGTCATCCCTTGAATAAGTTGCATCAGTGTTGGTGTATCATTTTGAACACCTTCTGAGTAGTATCTGATTAAATTCAGGCATAAAGACTGAGTAAATCCAGTTCCTGAAGATGTGGTTGACGTTCCAGCACTTCTTTGTAGCATTGCATTGCGTCAATACCACAATTTTATTTTGGGGTGTCCATGGCATTATTCTTCCTGAGGAAACTTCTATCAACTCCCTCTCTACTTCAAAAAAGAGTGTGCACACAATAACACAAAAAAGTTAATTACTTGCATAAATGCCGTACAAACCCTAATACTTAATATAAGTGGAATAGAACAAAACAGAGAAAAAAATAAAAATGTACCATATGGAAATACATTGCAATAGCACATAATTGTGAATTACTAATTTCACGACCCAAGTGTGTATGGTGTCTTGTGTGCACCGCGAGTATTGGGTGCTATGTTCTTCTTAACCTTCCTTGGTTTTCAGATCTGTTACAGCACCAGTACTGGAACTTGTGGTAAGGCATCAACTGCACCATTGGATGTTTTACTCTACTGATATGTACAATCAACAATTGACCAGGGCAGTTATAGTTATAGTTCATCAGAAATTTTTTGTTTTCCCTTTTAGCACGTATAGATTATATCCACTTGCGGACTCTGATATGTAGAAGTTGGCTTACAGGCTGTCACATGAGTTTCTGTATTTCAAGAGCTTTAGTGTTTGCTAGTCTGACTCTTTACCAAACTTCACATACCCCATTTTGCAAACTTCTTTGCTAACTCGACGTCAGAACATAACCTAGGTTGTAACACATTGAAGGTGAGAGACCAGGCCTAGTGTGGATCTTGGAATTATGCACACCAACCACAAATTAGGAATATGTATACCCCAGTCTGTACATTGGCTGTTAACCCTCCAGTCATAGGCAATGCGAATATGTGCATGCAGCTCTTTCCAGACAATTTTGCAGGCCTCACTGTTATCAGGTTGGACGTAATTTCTGCGCTGTTTCCACGTTGGAGGTCGCAATTGTCCAACAGAATAGTTCACTCCTGCTCTGGAACAGTATCGGTTGCTATTTTCCTGTCATACCTTTTTACATTGCTCTGGAACACAGGAACATTGGAGGTCGCTATTTTTCCATCAAATCTTTTTCTTTATCCTGAAATAATGGAAGTCATGTTTTACATGTTCTCCAGCCACACTCACATACTTACACATGTACTTTCTTCTGCTAGCAATTTTGTAACCATATTCCCAATATGGTGTATGGAACTTTGATTTAAGATATGCAACACTCAAAATAAAAGGTTATTCTGCTTTTAAAGCGTTGAACACGTTTTTCGTATTTCCTCATTATTTACATTAAATGTTAGTTAAAAATCAACTCTAAATCAAGTTTTTCGTTGCTTGTTACATTCCCTTAATTCTATCCTTACAAATATTCTCATTGTCGAATAAAAATGGTCCACAATTTTGTATGGAAAAATCTGAAAACTGCCTGTGGTTAATGGCTTACTATAATGGCTCACCATCTTCAAAACTGTTTGATGGATGTGTTCCATTCACTCATTTGCTTGTGGATGGAAGGCACTTGTCCTTAACTTGCAAACACAGACCAAGTGTTCCATCAAATCATATAACAGATCAGTACTGCACTCAGTCAATAAAGTTTCTGGTATGCCAAACGTAAGAATCGAGTTATTCACTAATGCTGAAGCAGCCACAGCAACCTGCTGATCAGGAATTTCTGCCATGGATATAAACTCTAAAAGTATCAATAATTATTAACAGCTGGAGTTGTATTAAATGGAAGAAAAACATCAGCTTCTAACATTTGAAACGGTTTTGATGCCTCCAGCAACCTTCGGAGAGGAATTTTTTGTGGCTGAGATTGGTACAATGTGTGCAAAGTGTGTAGTTCCTAATGTTCTGATCCATATCACGTTTTCTTGCTCACCAGCAAAATCGTTTGGCTACCTTTTTCTCTATTGTTCTTTGATCAAAGTGACCTGGCACCACATGGTCATCTGCCTATTGCGATAGTTCTTTCCTCAGCAACAACAGAACCACTATGCATGGTCTGTATTTTGTTAACTTACATTCTAAGCCCTCATGCATTATTATCTGTGGCTGTAACCTAAATTCCTAATGGTCTGCATCTTCTGCCAGCACTCTCTACCAATCATTGACACTTTTCCCAAGAGTTTGTCACACTGAAACCTTGTGGTTCAACTCATCCACGGTTTTGTGTTTCTTCCCAGGTTTATGAGGACTTTACAGTCAGACTCACTCAGTTTACGAGCCCACCTTGTTAACTTGAAGGGGGACCCTTCAAACCCAATAGCTGTATAAATAAAGCTTGGTCTGTTATAGTTAACATCGATAGATCAATGCCAACATTTTCTTCTCTGTGATAAAGAAATTATGTTCTGCTCTGCTCTCAAGATGCATAAGATACAGGTTGCTCTTTACTGTCGATATTCTCACTGAGAATGCAACCAAGAGCATTATTGCTAGCATCACAGGAAAGGATGAATCCTTTGTAAAAATCAGGAAACATCAGTATCAGGTTTTTCACTGCCTGAAAGGCAAATTCATATTCTGGTGACAATTCACACTTAACACCTTTTTTCAGCAACTGATTTAAAGGTTCAGCAGTTTGTGCAAAGTTTTTGATAAATTTTTGGTAATAGTTATAGAGGCCCAGAAAAGATTTTTAACTGTTTAGTTGTTTAAGGGGCTGATAATTCAGGGATTGCTGACACTAAATGGAAACCAGTTCATACACCCCTTCACTAATAAAATGGGCAAGGTACTTGGCTTGAGCCTGTGCAAAATTATATTTTTCAGTACGTAGTATAAGATGAGCTGTCCCAAAAAAACTATAACATCATCTAGAAAGACCATGCATTTTCTAAGCTTTAGGCCATACAAAACCTGAACTAGAAATCTTTTGAATATGACTGGTGCATTTTTAATCCCAAATGGCATTCTGTGTTATTGAAAATGCTCCCAAGGGACCATAAAATCTGTTTTAGGTCTGTCCTCTGGCATTACTTCCATCTGGTACAAGTTGTTCCACAAAACCATTGTAGAGAAGTATTCGCATCTGCTTCAGTTATCAAGTGTATCCACGATATTAGGTATTGGAAAAGCATCCATTATGGTTTGAGCATTCAGGTATCTATAGTCGCAACAAAAGCGATATGTTTAGTGCCATCTGTCTATTTTTCTTTTGGTGCCCCATAGGGACTATAACTGGATTCTATGATGCCTTCTACCAGCTATCTTTCAATGAAATCGTCTTTGAGTGTTTGTAATTGCTCAGATGTACGATACAGCTTCCTATAAACCAGAACATTATTTCCTGTTGATATGTGGTGTCTGAGAACCAGAGTCATATATAACAGACATTGTGCATTAAACAAATCCTTAAACTGTAACAGTAGTGCTTCCATATATCGCCGGTCCCTACCCTGCAGAAGACCCACTTAGCCACGTAACACAGATTCATTAACGATATGTTTGTGGCTGTGGTCAGTCTATGACCAATCTATATCCCCTTCATCCAAAATATCCAATGTGGTGATCACTAAGCCCGTTGGTAGACTCACATAACCCATGCCGAAATTGTCGAAGCTAAAAGGAACTTTACATCCTCCATTCATATTACTTATATATGCTACACTTCTATGTACAAAACAGGTGTTGTATCCAAATGCTTGTTGCTTTCAAGTGACTCAACCATACATAACATCCCCTTTGGTATGTCTGTGCCCACAGAGATCTAAACTAATTTCCCTGTAAATGACAGTACATTATCATGGGAACCCATCTTTAGCAAATGCATATGCATTGTAGTCCATCATGATTGGTACACCTTAAAACATTGCATTATTTGCGACAGTACCGTACAGTGAAAAGAAAGTCCCTCCAAGCTCAATTGTATACTGTAAAACATCGATGTTAGCAAGAGGATTAGTAAGGAAGTCAAGGTCAAGAAATGCAGAAAACCCTTCAACAACCCACAGCAACACCTCCAAGTGCTAAGAAAAAGTCTTAACTCTAGTAGGAAACTTGATCAGTGTTGTCACCAATGAACTTATATTATTACCAGTTCTGCATAACGAGTAATGCATGGATACTAATGTGTTTCTGTCGAGTAGATCTAGCATGATGACAAAAACATGTGCCCCAATATCTATTAAAAACCTATATTCCGTGCCATCAACGAAACTCCACAAGCAACATTCCATCTCTGCATCTGCTTGTGCAGTGCTACACTTTGTTGGAAACGTTTTCCAGTGGCTGATATGTTCTCGTTCGCGTTTAGTGAGTGTTTCTGCTGATATTGATTTTCTTGTTTCTTACTTCTACACTCAAGTGCTCTGTGAATTACCTGGCCACACTGGTAGCATTCTGGCTGACGAGAATCGTGTTGGAAATCGCTTTCACGTCCACACCTGCGACATTTCATTGCAGTGGCAAACACATGGTGGCCACCATGATCCCTAGTCGCTAATATATATATCTCCTCCAACTGTGTGGCGATCCTAATAGCTACAACTGAATCAGAAGGATACTCCACCCTGACCATGCACAATATTTCAGCACATTTCACATAAAAATGTGTAGCACTATATTGACCTCCTCATTCTCCATTAATCTGCCTTTCAAATTCTATCAGAGAATGATTCAGTGGACACATTATGCTTCTGTGTTAACATATTCAATTTCTCCCTAAAGAAGCAAATAATGTACTGCTTTCGATACCACTGTCATAAACCCTTGCTAATTGTTTGGATGTCTGCATATCCTGCAAGGGCGTATGCCTTAGCCTCTCCAGTTAACCACAAATTACTCATATGAAAATACATTTCA
This sequence comes from Schistocerca gregaria, assembly GCF_023897955.1. NCBI lineage: Eukaryota > Metazoa > Arthropoda > Insecta > Orthoptera > Acrididae > Schistocerca > Schistocerca gregaria. The sequence goes on along the minus strand of NC_064923.1, from coordinate 132,242,994 downwards.
CCAGACCAACCATCCATTTGACTGCAGCTAAGATATCATCAAGCAACATGGTTATGTCTTCTGGTGCCTTATGATAAAAAGGCGTTATCAAGTCTAGTACTGCAGGATTGATCATAGGAGATGGTACACTCAGTGTAGTCTTAAATTCCCTATGTTGTCCTAGCATTTCTTGCTTCTTAGCACATAGTGCCTCTGCCTGGTCCTTTTAATGTTCTGCCTCCCCAGATATCTGTTAAAGTGCTAGTTGTAACATAATTATCTGCTCCATCATAGTAGCAACAGGACCATCAGTATTAGTAGTATGTTTTTCTACTGGCATGTTGCATCTATTGCTACTAAAACAATAAGCAAAAATACAATACAAAAGGAAATGAATACCAGGTTCACAATACAGGGTATACAATTCTCACGAAGTTACTATAGTTCTTATGGCGTACAAAACTCAGATCCACACAGACAGAAAGGAAACCACTGCGCCAGGTTCTTTGGGCAAGACTCAGTATCATTGGTGGGCATACAATGGTAACTACTCTGAAGTGCCAAAGAAACTGGTGTTCAAATAAAGAGATATGTAAATAGGCTGAATATGGCGCTGCAGTCGGCAACGCCTATATAAGACAACAAGTGTTCATGAGTTGTTAGATCAGTTACTACTGCTACAGTGACATGTTATCAAGATATAAGTGAGTTTGGACGTGGTGTTATAGTCGGCGCATGAGCGATGGTCACAGCATCTCCAAGGTAGTGATGAAGTGGGGATTTTCCCATATGACCATTTCACGAGTGTGCCATAAATATCAGGAATCCAGTAAAACATCAAATCTCCAACACCATTGCGGCCAGAAAAATATCCTGCTACAACAACTGAAGAGAGATGTCCAATGTGACAGAGGTGCAACCCTTTAGCAAATTGCTGCAGAGTTCAGTGCTGGGCCATCAGCAACTGTCAGTGTGCAAACCATTCAATGAAACATCATCAATATGGGCTTTTGGAACCAAAAGGCAACTTTTGTACCCTTGATGACTGGACGACACAAAGCTTTACACCTCACCTCCATCTGTCAACGTCAACATTGGACTGTTGATGACTGGAAACATATTGCCTGGTTAGACGAGTCTCGTTTCAAATTGTATCTAGCAGATGGACATGTACGGGTATGGAGTCAACTTTCTGAATCCATGGACCCTGCATGTCAGCAGGGACTGTTCAAGCTGGTGGAGGCTCTGTAGCATGTGTGCAGTTGGAGTTATATGTGACCCCTGATACGTCTAGATACGACTCTGACAGGTGACATGTACATAGGCTTCCTGTCTGATCACCTGCATCCATTCATGCCCATTGTGCATTCCGACAGACTTTGGAAATTCCATCAGAACAATGCGACACCCCAAACGTCCAGAATTGCTACAGAGTGGCTCCAGGAACACTCTTCTGAGTCTGAACACTTCCCCTGGTCACCAAACTCCCCAGACATGAACATTATTGAGCATATCTGGGATGCCTTGCAACATGCTGTTCAGAAGAGATATCTACCCCCTCATACTCTTAAGGATTTATAGACAGCCCTGCAGGATTCATGGTGTCAGTTCTCTTCAGCACTACTTCTGACATTAGTTAAGTCCATGCCACGTTGTGTTGTGGCAGTTCTGTGTGCTCGCAGGGCCCAACATGATATTAGGCAGGTGTACCAGTTTTTTTTGGCTCTTCAGTGTAGATCCTTATATCGCCTACCAGACTCACCTCCTGACGTAACTGACAACTTTAGAGAAAATCTCAGTTTACTTGAATGTAAGTTTTCCAATCGTACTATAGACCAACAGTCGAGAATTTAGTCCTCCAACAATCAACTGGGCAAATTATAGTTTTGTTAGTGGTGAACATAACAAGACAGCTCGTGAAACATCACTGGATGCCTTCTCTGACAGTGCTCTCTGGTACAGATAGCTCGGAACCCAACTCATGATGGAGATATGTTAGCTCTAATGACAACAAGTATGCCTGACAACTATGAGCATGTCTGCATTGAAATTGGCATCAATGACCATGACATCATTGTGGCAACAATGGTTACCAAAATACAAAGGACAGCTAAGACAAGTAGAAACATATATCGTTCAGTAAACTAGATAAAAAGGCAGTAAATAATATCTCAATCAAGAACTTGATACGAGATAATGCCCAAAAGTAAGGTCTCATATTTTAACTCTGTTTGTGTGGCAGCTGGCCACACTGTTATGAAGAGTGCTTCACCTGCTGTGTGTAAACATGTGCACGCCGTACCGATGCGCTCAGTCTTGGCTTGACTACCGTTGAGAATGGAGCTCCCAATGGATGTTACCACCATGTGCAAATTGCGCGCAGTTATTCGGTCTTGAATGCAAAGCGCACTGCGCCGATTGAAATCCATCGTCAATTGACGGAAGTGTATGGTGAGTCGGGCAAGGATGTAAAAAATGTTCGTAAGTGATGTAGAGAGTTTGCAGCTGGTCAGGCCGAAATTCACGACTAACAAAGGAGCTACACTCTATATACAACAGTTCTGTCAAAAGTGTATGTAACTATACATACAACTTTTTTTACGAGTACAAAACAGACTATGTACTGAATTGATTACTGTGTATTCATATGCCATTTTCTCTCTTTCTTCGATGAGCTGTCTCAGATATTCTTGCTCTGTCTTTTAATGAGAGCCAACGCAAACAAATAAATATAAAAGTTGTAATAATCTCTTTGTGTATATTGGGAAAACGTTCACCAAGTGTTGCACGTAACTTACTAATGGCGCCCCTTTCTCTAGACAAATTGTCACTGCCACGAAGCTGAGCAGAAGTCAGCTCAAATTGGCTTATTGTCTCAAGCCATGTTTCTGAAGGCACAAGTAAACTTCTCCTAGAAATCATGCACAACCAGCTGATAGGTTTTTCTCCTGGGATTGACATTAGCTCTTCAGTAGGTGTGGCTAATGTTCTGTTGTACTGCCTGCACTGATGAGCTATATATCTGGCAAGGTGCCGAAATCCCTCCATGCTACAGTCGGAACCCGCAGATGCTGAGGAACTCTCATAATTTTCTGCAGTCAGTTCTAGCCCCTCAATTTCTTTCTGCCATTCAACCACTGACAGTACTTCAGACATATCGGGAAGAATACTATTGAACTCTGCTGCAGTCACAAATGTTCCTTCTTGATCAGGTTCAACAAAAGAAGCACTAGATAAAGGGGTAGCGAAACCATTGGCACTTAACAATAAAAGCCTTATTCTATTTTCACATCTGCAGGAGTTGAATGGTCATAAAAATGTCCCAGGCCCCTTACAAGAGAAAAGAAGTTTTCTAGACAGTCCTGATTCAGCCTAGCAGTAAGTATATATTTGACATTGCATTCTCTTAAGTCGCTGAATAGACCTAAAAGTGACCGAATATATTTCATGAATCCTTTCTGAGAAGGTAACAAATATCTTGGTGATCCAATATGCATGCTCTCTATGCATTTGTAGAACTTGTGCACACATTGTTCTAGTGCTTCGAAATGAATTCCAAATCCACATGCCAGAGGTTTCTTACTTCCCCAGAGCCTTGAATTCGGGACATCTAAAGTATCAATCAGCAGTATGAAGTCACTAGTGTGTCCTCCTTTGGCATTAAATACCGAACGGCCTGAGGAATTGTGTGAGACAGAAACTCAGCTGCTAAACGAACTCTCTGTCAGTCTCTGCCCTTAACAATGAAGTGTTGCTGAGTTAACTTTGGGCACATTTTCATCTCGCCACTTTCTAAAGCCAAAAGTCTCTCGAACACAGATTTTGTCACTGCCTCATTTTCTACAATAATGCCTTCATCCAGCAAATGATTCCATAACAGCTTAACCAAATGTGGGAAACCTGAAAACACCGACACGCATTTCCAGGTATCACTAGGAAGAGGGAAACAACTGTTTATGTGTGTCACGTCAAGCTCATTCCAAACGGAAATGTTTTTTTCTCCCATGTTAGCTACACAAGCTACAACCTTATATGAATTACTGGCTAAAGCAACAATAACTTCATTCAAGACGACAGCTGTCATGCGAATGTCAAAATCAAAATAAACAGGTGGTTTTCAACTTGCAAACAGCCCACGCACCATAACAACTAAAACATCACTGTGGGGTCTTAACACCCTGTCCTCTTGTTGATCATACGAAATCCTACTGTCAATGTTTATTTCATCAAAAAACAAAACGCATACACGTTCTGTCGGCGAATGTTTTAGCCTGCATATTCATCATAATTTTAAAAAAATCTTTCAAAATGCCAGGACAGCAACTGAAAGAGTGGCTTATCCAGGCCCCCAACGTCGACACTGCCAGTAGAGGATATCCGATTTTTGTCCTCAGAAAGTTATAACATTTCCGCGATTTAGCACGGAGAATAATCCTCATTACTCCATCGAACCCTTTTTGAGTCATTTAATAAACTTTTTATTTGATTGGGTGAAAATATTTTTCCCAACACACAAGTAACTTCAGTAGACACAAGAAAGCCTTATTAATTTCTTCCTCGTGCAGAAGTCTTAGTGTTCTTGACAGCTGACTCCAAAGATCTCTATCATGCACTCGAAGTTGCACACACTTGTTTGTAAGAGCAGCATTCGTTCTTTCTAACGCCGCTATAGCATTAAACAAAGAAACTTTATCTGTGCCAGAAGAGAGATTATCATCTGTAACTGTGTCATTATTAAGATGTTTCTTATTTGGCGACAGCTTTTCCAGAGTCTCGACAGATCTTTCATGTAGTTCTCGTGTCTTATACCGTTTGCTTCTGTCTTCTGTTGCATGTGTCACATTGACAACCGCACTACTACACGGCAAATTGCATAACGGAACTGCATCTGGCTCGAGCACTCTTTTGGGGGCAAATTGAGCAATTCAGACTGTAAATCCCTCATATAATCTGCTTCTGCGAAATGGCCAGAGCATATTCGTGCCTACACAACATTTACGCTGTCTTTCCTGCAGCCTCGGGACAGCCATAGTTTTTGTGATGTTTCATTATGCGGGAAACTGTGATACATTGTCAGTTCCCTTTGTGCTCCGGTTGTAGGAAAAACAGCAAAGCCTGGCATTGTAAAAATTAATTTTCACGCTCACTTGTACATTCAGCACTGAGTATTGCACAGGACAAACCATAAACCATACAGCTGGCGAACGCAATGTTGATCCCGCTGTCCACTGTTCACTAACTATTTAAGTTCCGAATCAAATCTCTATGTAATAACAGCAATAACAGCAAAAACCATAACATTCCCGAATCCGTTAAAGTTTCCACTGTTGACTGTGTACTTCCAAGGGAAGAACTCAAATCAAAGTACTACACCAAATACAGCAAAAACTATGACACAAAACGCGAACTAATGTACTGTTTGGCACGTCTGCTTCCACTCTGACGTCATCCTCACAACTGAGAAAAAACGTTACTTTCTGCGCATTGCTTACTGCTCCCCCCTGCCTTGACGTGACGCTGCTGTGATCGCCAGTGTGAATTGACCTTTTCTCAGTAAAAGAACTTTTAAATTATAAAGAACAGCATTAATAACAGAATATGTAATTATGGCTAAATTAAAATTGTGTTTTTCGTTATTTGTAATGTATGATTGTCATTTGTAAAATTAATGTTGTTTTGTTCTCTCTCTCTCTTTCTTTCCCAGTCTTCTTCATTCTCAAATTTGACTTGTCCTATTTCAATATACTATTGAAGCATCTAATGAATCTAAATGGACCAAATAAAACGGAATGAAATTATTTTAGCTTCAGTTTGTGTTAATGGCACCAACATTCCTTTATCGGTAGCCTGAGGACTGATGTCTAATTACATTACATATGATGTCTGGAATGTGCAAAGAGTTATGCAAGTCGACTGTCTGTCCTCCACATTATTCTGACAAACATATGCACACAGTGCTGAAACCAGAATTCAACAGATATACTCCTCCAGCTACCTTTGCTGACTCTTCACATTCGGTGAAAGTGGCGAATTTATCATGTTGTTAAGTCATTTGATCTGTTGCTCCACACATCGTTTCTCTTGTTTTCATGAAAAGTGGTGTTATGTTGCAATGGAATACACAGCAGCGTCCAACATAGTCTCAGTTAATTCATTTGTAAAATGATTTTTCGTGCCATAGTGTTTTGCTGTCAGTAATGCACTTTTGCTAGCAATTAACATGACTAAATTTGAGAATGTTTGATCTATTTCCTATCTATGGTTAGCTTCCTCGTTATTTGAAATGTTATCACCGAATCTATACTTCTGGCAACAAAAACATCGTGGACCGTGGTTATGTGCATCCTTGTAATTGTCGTGACTGTTATCATGCTGGCTGTTTCTGTGGCCTCGTCCCCTTTGAATACTTCCACCACACTTTGTTTGTTGTGATTGGCCTCTTCTGAATGTCTAAACTTTTAATTCTCTTGCTTCACTTTCGCGTTTCATGTTTGTAAGTCGTCATTCTTTTTCTAAAGGATGGCTTTTGAATTTATTAAGCGAGAAATCCCTCTGATTACACCGCGTACTTCTCGCAAAACTCTCGTATTCAGGAGTTAGACCCCTCAAGGAAGGCACAGCTGCGTACTTGTCTGAGAATTCACGCTGGAACCGTGAATATCGAACAGCAGTGCATAGTGTCTCGCAAGGTAATCCATCATCGATTCGTTCACTTATTAATCGATGTATGCACATTCCCTTAACACAAACATTATGTCCAACAACGCTGAATGTGTATGGGAGTCTTCACCACGTCCAATATCTCTCCCGCTGTTTTGTAGCCTTGTATATCTTCAAGTGAATTATTATCTACCGCTGTTATTACAAATCCCGACGCCCTTCATTTGCTTTTCGTTAGTTAGCCGTATGTTTCCCATGCCAGGGTCGATAGCACACCAACAGTATTTACATATGAGAATTCTCTATATTTTTTGCGACCAGTGTCGATAATTATCTTTATTCAACAGCTCGATTTCTCGTTTGGCCGCCAAGTATGACTGTAAATTCATCATGCAGTGGGAGAAAACAAATTTTCTGAAACTTCCTGGCAGATTAAAACTGTGTGCCCGACCGAGACTCGAACTCGGGACCTTTGCCTTTCGTGGGCAAGTGCTCTACCAACGGAGCTACCGAAGCACGACTCACGCCCGGTACTCACAGCTTTACTTCTGCCAGTTCTTCAACAAATTTTCTGTTCGTAAATTTTCCCACTTGTTTTCTAGGAATTCAATCACGCCAATCAGTTACACACTGATTTGATAATATCGTTTACGAATTCCCTTTACAATCAATAGAAGGGAAAAACTGTAGTGTGCACAGATACTCAGCGTCTCCAACAGTTTTCCAGCATGTCTCCATTTAGATGGCACCTTCACTTCCCATCGCAGTGGTTCGGCGATCCTGCGCCAATAAACTGTCATCTTTTTCTGGCAGCAACAGGGAACACACGCAAATACACAACAAATCAAAGTTGAAAGATCGTATTTTATTTCGACTTGACATGAATAGTGTGATAGGATCGCACATGAATAGTGTGATAGGATCGCGCCATTTGAAAACGTCATTACAAAAGATACAACATAACAACGTGGCTATTTGCCCATTCAAGCCTTCTTCCGTGTTGTGCAAAATCCCCGCTTGCGTTTTTGGCATTTTTGTAACCTCCATCTGTCGTCATACAAGAAACAATAAGAAAACTGTACTCACAATGTGCAAACAACAGACAGACTTCATTAATCCTCGTGGCAAATCATGATCTATCGGGAGAGTCTGCACTGCTGTGCCTCGTGGCCAGAAATTCACCATGTGCAACGTGTAGCTGACAGCCCGAATACACAATAACTCGTATCTACACATATTACAATATGGGCGTCTCGTCCGCCGGAGGTAAACTTCCATACAATTTTTACGTAGAACACAGGTCACTGACGAAATTGATAATTTTGGATCTCCATAGCTTATACAAATGTCAACAATAGTGAAGTAGGGGTTCTGAAAATAAACTGAAACGTCAAAAACTACTAAATATAATGTATTTAAGTAAATGTGAAATGATGTCAAATGCATGATACGAAATGTTTTTCGTACCAAAGACTACAGGATTGTCCAGAAGTTCCTGCTCCACTATGTGATCAAAATTATAAGGTCACCTGGCGGAGAATGACTTACAAGTTCCTGGAGCCCTGCGTTGGTAATGTTGGAATTCATTATGGTGTCAGCCCACCCTTAGCATTGATGACAGCTTCGACGTTCCATCAGGTGCTGAGACATTTCTTGGGGAATGGCAGCTCATTCTTCATGGAGTGCTGCATTAAGGGGAGGTATCGATGTCGGTCAGTGACACCTGGCACGAAGTCTGCATTCCAAAACATACCGAAGGTGTTCTATAGGATACAGGTCAGTCCATTACAGGGATGCTATTGTCGTGTAACCACTCCACCACAGGCCGTGCATTATGAACAAGTGCTCGATCATGTTGAAAGATGCAGTCACCATCCCTGAATTCCTCTTCAACAATGGGTTCACCGGGCGTTTGTCATACCCACACCCTTCCATCGGATCACCACATTGAGTACCATGGTTCGCCACTCCACACTACGTTTTTCCACTGTTCAATCATCCAATGTTTACACTCCTTACGCAAAGTGAGGTGTCGTCTGCCATTTACCTGTGTGATGTGTGGCTTATGAGCAACCACTCAACCATGTAATCCAAGTTTTCTCACCTCCCACCTAACTGTCATAGTACTTACAGAGGATCCTGATGCAGTTTGGAATTCCTGTGTGATGAACTGGATAGTTGTCTGCCTATTACACATTACAACCCTATTCAACTGTCAGCGGTGTCTGTCAGACAACAGACGAGGTCGGCCTGTTCGCTTTTGTGCTGTACGTGTCCCTTCACATTTCCACTTCACTATCACATTGCTAATGGTGGACATAGGGATGTTTAGGATAGTGGAAATCTCGCATAAAGACATATGACATAAGTGACACCCAATCACCTGACCATGTCCGAAGTCCGTGGAGCACCCCATTCTGCTCTCTTACGGTGTCTAATGACTGCTGAGTTCAATGATAGGAGTACATGACAGTAGGTGGGAGCACAATGCACCTAATATGAAAAACGTATGTTTTTGGGCGTGTCCAGATACTTTTGATCATATAGTGTATTATCAGTATGGAAAAGATTGGTAGAAGATGGAACTGGCTTCCTAAAGGAGATTCTTAAGAATGTGAATATGAGAATGAAATCAGGAAAGAAGAGCTTGCAACACTGTAGAGTAAAACTGGATTTTTCAGTGTTCCTGAACCAAAGTCTTCCGTTTAAGTTGCTCATTAATGGGTAGTATGAATACAATGACTTACTAAAAGCATTTAAAAAGTTCTGTACAAGTACACATTTCCAGCCGCTTCATAAACATTAAAAAAGTGGGAACTGTATAAACTATGACTTAAAAACTGCTTGGAACAGAGTACGGAAATTCTTAGCTAGAAGTCATATGGCATATGATATGCAATATTATCCGATGCTTATGCACAGTAAAATTCTTAAATGTGACAGAAATTTCTGATACTGGTGATATTACTGAATTTTTTGAAAAATGTTGGTGGAAATGTCATCATCCAAATCGAATTTGTAACAGAGAAACTATATTCAGTTTGTAAAATGTCTGTAATATTGCTGATCCCCTAAGTCAGGTAAACTTGTTCATGATATGGAAAATGGACCAGACTATGATCCTGAGAACAAAGAAATATTATGTAAGAGACAGAGTAACAAGCAGATTTCAGAACAAACACTCCATGAACCAACATATTTTAAAATTTTCTCCTATGCTTAGGGATATGATAGACAGGAGAAACAAAATATTGGCAGCCTTCTTAAATTTTAAGGCTCCTATAACTCTATGTTCCACCATAAACAATGGTCATTTTAAAGGTGTGGTGGTTCGTGTGCAAAACAATACAGATAGCTGTAACATAGGTGTGACATCAAAGGAGCGTCTGTGGTGAGGCCAAACACATAGTTTCTGAAGAGGGACAGCAGCCTTTTCAGTAGTTGAAGGACAAACAGTCTGGATGATTCACCAATCTGGCTTTGTAACATCAGCAAACATGGCATGCTTTGCTGGTACTACAGGCAGCTCACAGCAGTTTAATTCTTAAATTCTTTGCATGTTTTTATATTTAAAAGATGTAATCCAATAGCTAGTAACTGTAAAGTGTATATGCATGGAGTCTGTAAAATAAGGCCAGCTACAAAAGCTCAGTAGGTGTCAGCCTCCATTAGTGACACATGAGGAGGGTAGCAAGTTGCATATTTAGCTTTCTCTGTGTGCTTTTATAGTTAATTCTTAATTTAGTAATACTAGGATGGAGAGAGTGTGTGCATGCTGTGTGTGAACATAGGAGGAGATGGCTCCAGTTTGCAAAGAGCTGAAGATGCTTTTGGCCATAGCCAGCAGTCTTCAGGATGCTGCCTCGAGGTGTAGCAGTACTGGAGAATCAGGTGTCTCATGGGACACCTGATCAGTAAATCTGGCCTCACTGTGGTGTGAGTGGCAGATGGTAACGTACTGGCATTGTTTGAGGTCGAGGGTCTGTGTGGAAGCTGGCTGGTATCATTGTTCACCTTGTGAGTGGACAGGCAGCTGCTCCTGTAGCAGATTCCGAATAGGCACATAGAGGTAGGAGTTTGCTACTTAACAGCAGCTCCAATATTAGACACACTATGGAGTCCCTTAGAGAAACAGCATCTGGGGCCAGAAAGAAATCCAATGTGTGCTTGGTATGTCTGTCAGAGGGGTCTCATCCAAGCTGTGGAGGATGCTCTGCATGTGGCTATCAAGTGTGAAGGGTACAGTCATCTGTAAATTGTGGCTCAAGTTGGCAGCAATGGCATCTGTTGCTTGAGTTCTGAAGCCATCCTCAGTTCATAAGGGCAGCAGGCAGAAGTAGTGGAGACTGCTGGCCTCATGTGTGGGGTGTAAGCAGAGCTCGAAATTTGCAGCATTGTTCCCAAAATTGATCAGGGTTTTTTGGTCTGGAGCCAAGTGGAAAGTCTCTACTAAAAACTCATTCGATTCTGTGGTGGTTTAGACTGCAGATTTCTGGACCTACATAATGGGGTGGAGGATTGTAGAACTACACAAAGGTAGTAGCTACTTGGGTACCAGAGTACTTGTGGAGAGAACATGGGGGTTTTCAGACTATTCGGTAGTTTGAGATCCTCTGATGAGTGCTTGCCAGTCAATATGCAGAGGGCAAAACCAGACTGCATACAAAGGAAAGACAGTTTGACTGTCAAAATTTTTACATTAAAATGTCAAAGTATTCATAACACAATTCCTGAATTTACTGGCCTTCAGGGAAGTTGTCGTGCTCAATTTATTCTCAGAACTGAGAGCTGGCAGAAGCCTAAGTAGAAAGCTCCTAAATATTTAGCAAGACATGGACCATATATCAAAAAGACAGATAAAAGATTTAGGCAAGAGGATATTCATTGTAGTCAACAAAAAATGTATATCTATGAAGTTTGAAATTGAGTCTGACTGTGAAGTTAATTGCATACGTGTAACAGGGCTAGGTGAGGTCAAGTTAATTATTGAATATTTTTACTGGCCACCCAATTCTGGCATGACAGATTTAGGGTCATTCGAAGAAAGTCTACACTTAGTAGTGCAGAAATACCCAGATCATGCAACATCAGTAGATGACTTTAATCTATCAAGTACAAGGGTTGGAACTTAAATAGTGGCAACTATTTATTCGCAACTGATACAAATGAGTTACATCTTTGCACCTGTTACTGTTCTTCAAAGTAGTCACCAGCGTTGTGTAGATCCCGTTGCGAAGTAGTCACCAGCATTGCGTAGAACCCGTTGCCAGCAATGCGGAAGTGTGGAACACCGTTAGCAAAGCCTGTTCTGTTGATGGTGCGAATGGCGTGGTCTACTGCCTTCGAATCTCTGGAACAGTTCTGAAGTAAATGCCACAAAGTAGTTCCTTTATCTTTGGAATCAAATCAAAGTCACAAAGACTTAAGTCCTGGGAGTATGGTGGATGATACAGTACCAGCCAGTCCCATCGACTGAACAGAGCAGCCACAGCTTGCGCTGTATGCTCCTGCGCATTGTCATGCAAAATGATGGGTGGGTTGCGCAGTAATTGTTGCCGCTTCTTTAGCAAATCTGATCACAGATGATGCTCCAAAAACAAACAGTCATACTATGCACTGATGGTCTGCCATGGAGGAACGTAATGCGTTAGGATAACACCATCATAGTGTACACGGGAATCACCATAACTTTAGACCACTCCATTTGCACCATCAACAGAACAGGCTCTGCTAACGGTATACCATGCCTTCCACATTGCTGGCAACGGGTTCTACACAGCACTGGTGACTACTTTGAAGGACAGTAACAGGTGCAAGCACGTAACTCTTTTGTATCAGTTGTGAATAAATAATTGCTACTATTTATAAAAGTTCCAACCCTCATATTTTCAATGCAGGCGGTAAGGAGAGGCAGTCTTGTGAAGTACTTTTAAGCATGCTTCCCAAAAACTGTCTTGACCAGCTAGTTCAATAGCCCATACACAATGGAAATATTTTAAGAGCTTGTAGCCACCAATAGGCCTGACCAAAGCAACTGCATCAGGATAGAGACATGGATTAGTGATCAAATGCCATCATAGCAACAGTTAATAAATCCATCAAGAAGGCTAGGAGAGTATTGTTGCTAGAAATAGCAGATAAGCAGTTCTTAGCATCCCTCTTAGACAGAAAATGTAAAGCATGTAGTTCCAGTTTGATGGGTGTAGAGGAATTATGGGCAAAGTTTAAACGGACTGTAAATTATTCTCTGAAAAAGTTTGTGTTGATTAAATGGATGAAGAACAGAAAAGATCCACAGTGTTTTAGTAATGAAATTTGGTAAATGTTGAGGAAGCAGAGACTACTGCACTCTCAGTTCAAAAAATAATGCACAATTGACAGACAAAAGATAGTAGAAATTCAGGCATCTGTAAAAATGTTGATGCATGAAGCATACACCAGGTGTGTGTGTGTGTGTGTGTGTGTGTGTGTGTGTGTGTGTGTGTGTGTGTGTGTGTGTGTGTGTGTGTGGTGAGCATCCAGAGATGGAAATCCAAGGACTGTGGAATCTTTCTTACAAAATTTCACTAGACTATATTTTACAATTTCAGTGATGCATTCTGCGACAAGTCAGTGGCTGGACCTGGCCAGATGTGTACTGGATGTTCTTAGATGTGCCAGTGTCCATGCATGGTTCATGCGGGTGATGTTACCACCTTGGGTACTACTGATATAGGACACTGTTCCAAGATGTTGCTGACAGTAGAACACCATGGGGTACAAACCCTGCCAGCCAATAGGAAGGCTGGAAATCACATGTGAGGGAGACAGAGTGAGCCAGCTAGTGGAATTCAGGACACACAGTCTCTCTGTTGACTACCAGCTCTCCTCCAAGTTAAACATGTTTGCTAGCTCCATGGGCACCATGCTCTCAGTCTGACAGTGGCAGTCTTCCATCGCCATAGCACTTCCCCTTTGTTGTATAGTGTTGTGTTAGTATAGAGCTTGGATCAATAAACTCCAAATGTGGCACTAAGGAGAAATACGCTAGCACACTTGGGCACCCATGTCCTGCATCCATCCTAACTTGGCAAAATCTGGTGTCAGAAGTGGGACAGAAGCAACTCTTGTTGACATATCCTTTTGTGGATGGTCGCTACTTATTTTAGGGAGAGAGAACTGGTATGTTGTGTCATTTACATCTCTTAGTACTTGATGTGCTATGTAGCACTGTGCTGTACATGCATGAGCTATGGCGTTGTGAGCCGCCGGTGATGTCAAGTGCTTTGCTGCACCAAGCACTCTGTTTCGACAGCAACAGCCTCTTAGGCCTGGCAGTCACTGCTTACATGCGGTCAGTGCCACACACCATACTGCCACACTGACCGGCCCAGCATGATCCTCACCAACTATATCACCATTGTGGGCAAATGGAACATCTCATTGCTGCAGCACCCACTGAAGGTCCATGCCAATGTCGATACCGCCATCTCCATTGTCACCAATGCCATGTTGCTGACTCACAGCCATTGCTGTATCTCTCCAGCTGACTTTGAAAAGATAAATGTAAGTCCTGCTGTTATATGCACTTATTTTGTATTGAATCACTTCAGTGAGCTGTTGCCAGTGGATGTGATTCATTAAATATTGTAGTTACATGTTGAGACATTCTTTTCATTAGTCTTTAGAAATTTAATCTCAAATCTTGTAACTGAGCCTGACATGCACTTTGAGGCAAATTGGCCACAGGAATGGCAAGAGGCCGCCACTGCCAGAAATGCTGAGATAGATAAAATCACTTTTATCCAAGAGCAGATTAGTGAATTGTTATTACAGAATATATAGTTACAGGAACACGTTGCTGACCTACTATATTGACATGAAAAGAGAGCCAGCAAGTCAAACTAATGCAAGCACTTCTTTGGCCTCTGCAGTGAAGACTGAGACATACGCACCAAATGTGGTTAGTACCCTTCTGGCAGTTTCGTTTGTCTCCTCTTGTTTGAGAAAACCTTGTGTGCTACCACCTATCTGCACAATGTCCATTACTTGGGGTGTACTTGCTCCTGGCTGGACAATTTTCTCCTGAATGTAACCAAGTTGAAATTTTCAGGCAGTGCCCTTACTTTTGTTGAATCTGTTGATGCATTACACGATGCGACAAGTTTTGATATTCTGGTGGCAAGTTTTTCAGATAAAACGGCACCAGCTATTACCTAGATTGGTTGTCCACTATGTGCCAGGAAAATGGCGAGGACTTTGAGGCTTTTGCAGTTAGAATACAAACTGTGTCTTTTTGTGTTTATGCATTGGGCAAAGACACCATGTGAAATGAGGTTCTCACAGAAGAAGCTGATCTGAGAGCTATTGGTGTATTTAATCCATGGAATAAATCCACAGACAAGGACTGAGGTTAAAATGGTACCATAACCTCATTACAGGAAGCTGTGAGATTGGCTCTGTTACATGAGGAAGTAAGTGGATTTGTGTCAGCCCCTGTGTGTAGCACTGAGCCACATCGTGTTTATGTAAATGATACAAACAGTCAGCAGTGTGGGAAACCAAACCATGCAGCTGAGGATTGCTGCACTCCTTATTGTACAAAATGTCATATGGTAGGGCATGCAACCAATGGCTACTCACAAAATCAGAGGTACAGCTTTCCATAGTGGAACACATCACAAAGCAGTTGGTGAAATGAGACAATACAATGGGGAAATGCAAATGCACAGTGGAGAAACAATCACGGGGCTGGCCCTGCCACTGACCCTCATCCCCTACCAGAACAATGAACCTAGTGAGAAAGGGAGAAGTTGAGGAAGTACCAAATCTAGTGTCAGAAGACAAGCTCAGAGGAAGGACTGTCCAGAACACTAAAAGATACAGAAGCTTGTTTCACAAAATAACAAATGTGTGCTTAAACTGCCATGCTACGACATCAGTGGTTTAGGTAAGGAGGTAATCATTCCTGCAGATATCTGTCGAGTAGAGTTGTAGACTGATGGGATAAGGTATGCGTTTGACATGGAGGTGGTCAGGAAATGCAGATGCGATTTTGATGTCACTTTAGGGAACAATTTCCTAAGCTGTTCTCAGGCAGTATTACATTACAAGATGTGAACTTTGTAATTCAGTGACGTGACTCACTGTTTTGAGAGTAAGCGTCTAGCTCAGTCACAAGGAATCTGTAGTGTGAAGTCTCCTCTGCAGGCTCTGACAAAATTGTATACATGGGCATTAAAAACTAGCACTCCTGTCAGAATAAGTGGAGGTATGGGAAAAGTTCTCAGATATCACTGAGATCATAATTTCTGGTTTATCTGCTCAGCCAAATCACATTTTTGACCAGTTGCAAATTCATGTCAAAATGAGTATAAGTAAAGGCAGAAGCAGTAAGAAAGAAGATTTGTGTTGATAGTTTTGGTCAGATGTAGAGATCCCTTGTGGAACTATATTGGTCAGTGGAGAGGAAGTAATTGAAGAAGTTGTTCTACATGAAAAACAGTTTAAGCAAAGTAGGAAGAAGAGTTGCCAGTGAGAAAGGGTCATGCAATTATGCCTTCACTAAGAAATCAGTTATGAGAGAAATTAGCACAAATGCCTGAGTCCAAGCAGCCTCTTCTGTATCCAGTTCTGGAGGAATATGGGTGGCTACGAGGGCTGCTATATATATTTCTGGCCTAGGCAACACTAAGTGTTGCCAGGTGCAATCTGACATTTCCATTGGAAAGTTTGACATTTTTTAGCATAAATGTACTCAGAACTTTTTGACTTACGACAATTTTTTTTCCTTATACAGGGACTTGAAGAAATCAATTTGGCACAAAAATGGAATTAACTCGTGAACATTTTCGTGCGATCATTTTTCACAACTTTCGACGTGGATTATCACGACAAGAGTGCATCGATGAACTTAAATCTTTGTATGGCGACGAAGCACCATCCTATAGCACTGTGAAAAACTGGTACAACGAATTCAATCGTGGCCGACGCTCGCTCAAAGACGAATTCCGTGAAGGTCGTCCAAAAACAGTCGTTGCGCCAGAAAACATCGATGCCGTACGTGAACTGATAATGCAAGACCGTCATGTGACATACCGTGAGATAGAGGCATGCCTAGGCATTTCTCCCACCAGCATACATTCGATATTGCATGAACACCTGGCCGTAAAAAAGGTTTGTTCTCGTTGGATCCCGCACAATTTGACAATCGCTCAAAAGAAAGCTCGTGTGGATTGGTGTAAAGAAATGCTGAAAAAATACGATCGCGGTGCTTCAAAAGACGTTTATAAGATCGTCACAGGTGACGAATCATGGATCTATGCGTATGAGCCCGAAACAAAACAGCAATCGACCGTGTGGGTCTTCCAAGACGAGCCAAATCCAACGAAAGTTGTTCGTGGAAGAAGCACTTCGAAGCAAATGGTCGCCTGTTTCTTCGGCAAAACTGGTCATGTGGCGACTGTTCCGCTTGAGCAACGTAGGACGGTCAATTCTGAGTGGTACACCACCATTTGTTTGCCGGAAGTCTTCGAAGAAATTCGAAAAATTAACAAGAGGAGACGAATCATTGTGCACCATGACAATGCGAGCTGTCACACATCGGCTCAAACCAGCGCCTTTCTGACCGGCCAAAACGTCGAAGTGATGAGTCATCCGCCGTACGGCCCTGACTTGGCACCCAATGACTTCTTTTTATTCCCACACATCAAGAAAAAAATGCGTGGTCAACGATTTTCGTCGCCAGAAGATGCTGTTGCAGCATTCAAAAACCATGTTTTGGAGGTGTCTCAATCGGAGTGGAAAAAGTGCTTCGAAAATTGGTTTGAGCGCATGCAAAAGTGTATAAATCTTGATGGAGAATATTTTGAAAAACAATAAACCATTTTCGTTGATAAATATTCGTATTTTCATTATTAGGCCAGAAATATATATAGCAGCCCTCGTATTTTAAGTATGGCAGTATTTGCCAGCAACTGATCTCATACAGCACAAAATCCCCATGGGAGACGCTAGACCAATCACCCAGGGACCGTAAAGACTACCATTTCATCATTGAGGAAGCTATTCAACAGTAGTTGGCTGCAGGGATAATTCAACCCTCTGCAAGCCCCTGGTTGCCACATATTGTTGTGGTCCCTAAGAAGTCAGTCAATGGAGAAAAGTCCTATCTTCTGTGAGTCGATAGGAGAATGGCAAATAAGGTCACAACCCCTAATACATAACCTCTAACCCCTGTCAACAAAACGCTAGACAGATTAGGAAACTGTCAGTATTTTATCACCCTTGTCATGCACTCTGGATACAACCAAATTCTAATTGCAGTACAAGATCGACCCAAAATCACTTTTGTGTTTCCTTTTGGATTATATGAGTTTTCCATGTGCCTTTAGGTCAAAAGAATACACCCGCTGCTTTTCAGGGATTTGCTGACCTGGTATTCAGAGATTTTAAGCCCACTATGTGTTTCATATACCTGCATGATATAATAATTTTTTTTCGAGAACTGTTGAGCATGTAGAGTGTGTTGTCCAGATTGCAAAGAGCTCTTTTACACCTGAAAATAGAGAAATGTTCTTTTGCAGACTCACAGGTCTAATACCTGTGACATGTTGTTAGTGCAAGAGTTTAGCCAGACCCAAGTTTGACAGACGCAGTTGAGAATTTTCCAGTTCCTATTAACATTAAGAAGTTACAGTCGTTCCTTGGTCTAGCTAACTATTATCATCATTTTGTGAAGAATTACGCTCTGGTGACTAAACCTCTGATGAAGTTATTAAAGAAAGTTGTTGTATTTGAGTGGAGAGAAGAGAACGAGATAGCCATGAGACAAACTGAGGATTTCTTCATAAGTTTGCCTTTGCTGGTCTACCCAGATTTTGAAAAATCCTTTATTTTTTCAATGGTCTTTTTGGACTATCTTCACAGAGCTGTCCTTAGTCATAAGTATAATGGAGAAGAAAGTTCTATAGGTTACACTTCTAGACTGGTGAATTTAGCAGAATAGACAATAGCACTACTGACAAACCCTTGTGTGAATGTTACGTTTGAAGGATCCCAGCAGTCATTTAACTTGGTGGGTGCTAAAACTGTCAGAATATGTTATGACGTACGATATAAACCATGATGTTTACATCAAAATGCTGATGGGTTAAGCCATAGAGAAACGGTTGCTCAGACAGATGATGATTCCCATAGAAGAATTGAAAGCAGCATAGGAAAGAGGTGTAGTGTGTCACCCATATGGAATTTGTCGTGGAGGATAGTATCTTGTACTGTAAAACCACACTGAGTAACAGACTAGTAATACCTAAATAGCTGCAACAACTCGTCATGGTGCAATTTCATAACCGTTTACAGGCATGCCTAATGGGCGACAAATCACAAATGCTAGGATAGCCTCCCACTTCTGGTGGAAAGGTAGGCACACAGATGTTTGGAGGGATATACATAACTGCTTGCGTTGTGTTCAAAGGGCACCTCCACCAAGGACCATAGTTCCTCTACAGACCCTCCCAAAAGCTACTAAACCATTCCAAAATGTTGCCCTTGACAGTGCTGGCCTCTTTCCACAAAGCACACAGAATAATAAATTCATCCTCTATATCACAGATCATTTCTCCGGGTACCTTATACTCAAACCACATGCAGATATGACTGCAGAAACTGTTGTGTGTCTCTTTTCCAATCATTTTGTCTTCCCCTACAGTATGGATGCTATTCTGACTGACCCAAAAGGGATCATGAACCAACATTAATGCAGTTGTTTCGTTTACATGCACAGCCATTTTGACACATCTAGGCACCCCTGTCTTAGAGCATGCAGCAAGTATGTGCATGAGTTGCACTCGTCCTGCTATGCCTTTGTCACATTTCTCTTGAAATGTAGTACATACTGAACCCACAGCAGTGTACCACTCAACCTGCAGTTTATCAGCAGCCCTACTATAGGTGTTATACTGGTCATCATCTGACCAGACAATTGATGCTACTATCATCCTGGTTTTGTATTGAGCAGACATGAGGTTGTTGATTGGTTCTCTGTTCATCCAGGACCAAGAAACTAGCAAAATGTGATTTGGGATCACAGAGCCGCCAAGGTGATCATAATATTGTCTTCTGATTTGTTTTCATACTATGATCTACCCACTGTCTGTCATCTTGCTGTCACACAGACACACGCACATTTCACTGGGATGCCGGGTACTACGCAGATTCAAGTAAGTCATAGTGAACCTACTCTTGCACAACACAAACGGAACACTCTCACTCTGAGACATGTTGTAGAGGATATTGTGAAGGGTACAGCCTTCTCCTATTTTGTTTTTCCTCTTTTTATCCAACTAGCAACCTTTGGGTTATGGTTAATAATCCCAATACTACCCCTCCACTGGCGAACCTCAGTTCACCTTGCCTGTAACATAACATCTTCATTTCTGACTGCAAGCAAATTGCTACACAAACCATTACAAAATATAAAGATGATGTGACTTACCAAACAAAAGCACTGGCAGGTCTATAGACACACAAACAAACACAAACATACACACAAAATTCTAGCTTTCGCAACTAACGGTTGCTTCTTCAGCAAAGAGGGAAGGAGAGGGAAAGACGAAAGGATGTGGGTTTTAAGGAAGAGGGTAAGGAGTCATTCCAATCCCGGGTGTGGAAAGACTTACCTTAAGGGGAAAAAAGGACAGGTATACACTCGCACACACACACATATCCATTTGCACATACACGGACACAGAAGTCAACTTACTCTGCTCAGACCATTTGCACGCCCTACACTTTGAGGCCTTATGCCATAACTGACACTCCCTTCTAAATGGATAAAAAGTCTGAAGCTAAAATACATTTGGGATGCATTTTTTAGGCACTTACTACTGATAACAATGGTACCAGGAAGCATTTGACAGTCATTTCCTGTATGATCATATTTGCATTTGCCAGAGTTGTCCATATTACACTAAACAACTATACTTGTGCACGCGCGCGCACGTACACACACGCGCACACACACACACACACACACACACACACACACACACACACACACATCACAGATTACTGTACTCCTTTTCGACATAGCTACAAATTTCAATTGTTACGCTCTATTAGAATGGGGTTGCTGTCCCTATTATTTTTTGGGTAATTGTACCTAACCATACTCAGTATAAAATACTTGCTGTCTTTCATGCCTCCCACCATGCAACGTGAAAACTACATATGCACTGTCTACATTTTATGGAAGGGGTCTTTCAGCTTTTACGGAAAGTGTCTGGCACCCTGGTGGTGCTTCTCTGCAATTGTTGAGGGGGAGACTGCACTTATCTTCCCTTGAAATCCAACCTATCCCCCACCACTTTCTATACTTTGTGCCTAGCCGAGAGCACCTATACATGGTTCACCACACTGCAAGTGAACTGGCACAGTGCATAATGTTCCAGTTTCCTTAGGACACTGCGGGTCCGAAAAAATTGTCAGAATTACTTTCCCAGCCACTCTCACACTTGCCTTCCATTCTACTACTAGGATGAATATTCACATGCATGTTGCATCATTTGATTAGTTTAATATAGTCTGTGAAACCTGCACTACCAATCCGTGTGGAAAATGTACCTAACTTAGATTTCTCTACAGTAAACTGCTATGCAGTATCTACTTATTACACGCAAATCATTAAATTTTAGCTACAGAGCTGGAACAATATGAAACACTAGAACCTCAGTTCAACATGAAGTAGTCACTGTATACAGAGAATTATCAAACCTGACTGCCACCGAGCAGGAACCAAAGTGTTACAAATCTTGTTATACAATACACATGCAACTCAGTTGTATATTAACACTTTACATTCTATCATTCAGCAGGCACTGGAACACAGGCTCGGCCTCAACCTGTTACCCACCAAAGCCTTTTTGGAAACATTAACAAACATTTTTTTTTTAATTTATCAACACCTATGCCGATGATTTACCCCATATGGGAATCATCTCTGCCATATTACTACTCATCTGCTAGGATACAATTGTCACAATCTCTGGATATACTAAACATGCAGATATTATTACCTGTCACTTGCACAAAGCGTGAAATAGAATGTTACTTCCTTTACCCCTTCCCAGTTGCATGGGAAGATGCCCAGAAATACATCCTCTGGCAAACCAAGCACATCTTAATTGTTAGTAAAGACTGCCAGACACACTAGACTGTGTTGCTATATACACTTCAATCTTGCATTAACATTAATTATTGCTGTGTCCAGTCCTGTCCTATCCCTTAGCACTGGGGTGAATAACTGTGATATTGTACTATTTTTAGAAGAAATGAAATACCTCCCACTGCCCCTGAACTGTTGTTGTGATATATGAACCCTGGTTCATCCATGTTCATAAAAGCTTATTATATTCTGTGCAACATCACTGTAGTGGCCTTACTTTGTTATGATCATGCATTTATGACTCATACATATTTGGTTACTTTGGCTAATTGGACTCCTGTTTAACAGTTCTACCTGTGACATAGTTGTGTGCCTGCCATCAGGCTATCTGCCTGCCTTACATATGCACATAAAGCTGGTATTAAGCCTTTTCTGTTTTACCTGCCTGAAATCCTCCGAGTGTTGTCTCACCCTGACTGCCTACCTGTATTGACAAATAATACCAGAACTTGCTTCGTGGCATATGTAAATGATTTGTTGGCTCAAGAATGAGGACAGATTACCCTTGACCTTCTAACAGTCCATATTAATGACTGTAATACTAAGAATTACATACACCAAGTAGTCGTTACCAGTGTTACATGCGTGATCATTGTCTGCTTCATTTACGGGTTCTGTACAGTGAGGTGACAAAAGTCATGGCATAATGATATGCACATACACAGATGGCAGTAGTATTGTGTTCACGAGATGTACAAGGGCAGAGCACTGGCAGAGCTGTCATTTGCACTCAGCTGATCCATTCACAGACTTTGAATGCAGAATGCTAGTTGGAGCTTGACGTGTTGGACATTACACTTTGGACATCATTAGGGCATTCAATATTCTGAGATTCACAGTGTCAAAAGTGTGCCAAGAATGCAAGATTTCAGGTATTACCTCTCACACCAGATAATGCAATGACTGATGACCTTCACTTACTGACTGAGAGCAGTGGCACTTGCGAAGAGTTACCAGTGCTAACAGACAAGAAACACTGCATGAAATAACCACAGAAGTCAATGTGGGATGTACGACAAACATATACATTACAACAGTGCGGCGAAATTTGGCATTAAATGGACTCTGGCTGCAGACGTAATGCAAGTGCCTTTGCTAACAGCACGACATCACGTGCAGCACCTTTCCTGTACTTGTAACCATATCGATTGGACTTTAGATGAATGGAAAACCATGGCCTGCTCAAATGAGTCCCCATTTCAGTTGACAAGAGCTGATGGTAGGGTTTGGGAGACCGGATGAAGTGATGGACTCATGCAGTCAACAAGGCATTGTACAAGCTGGTGGTGGCTTCTAAATGGTGTGGGCTGTATTTACATGGAATGGACTGAATCCTCTGGTCAAACTAAACTAATCATTGGCCAGAAACAATTTGCAACAATTCATGAACTTTGTGTTTGCAAACAATGAAGGAATTTTTACAGATTACAATGCATCACATCGCTGGGCCACAATTGTTCGTGACTGATTTGAAGAATGTTCTTCTGAACAATTAAGAACGAATGATTTGGCCACCCAGATTGCCCATCATGAATCGCTTTGAATATTTATGGGACATAATCCAGAGGTCGGTTTGTGCACAAAATCCTGCACCGGCAATACTTTCACAATTATGTATTGCTACAGAGGCACCACGGCTCAATATTTCTGCAGAAGGCTTCAATGGACTTGTTGAGTCTATGCCACATTGAGTTGCTGCACTACTTTAGGCAAAAGGAGGACTGACATGATATTAGGTTGTATGTCATGACTTTCGTCACCTTGTACACCCAGGGCACTGTAGATGGAGTAAAACGCAACCTTAAGCAATCCTTGAGCAGTAGGCATCTGGTGAATACTATGGCTGAAACAGTTAGAAACATGGAACCCTTCAGGCATGGGCCCTACTCCCTAGTTTAACATTTCACCATTACATAGTCACAACAGTTAGTTATTTTCCTTTTAAAACAAATATTAACATTTTATGTACTTTATACTGCAAGAATTATTTAACTAAACATAATGAGATGTAGTAATACAGAAGTACTGCATTGCTAACTACTAAAGTTGTATACCATTCTTCTGTAGGAGTACAGCATAGATTATTAATTAGCCTAGTATTATAAGCTTTTGTTACTACCCCCCCCCCCCCCAGACTGTGTGTGGAGATTGTTGCTCTGAATACTTTGTACAATTACTTGTAAACCCCCTTTCTATTGACGCTTCCCTATGAGCCCTCACTGTTACGCACCCGTGATTCAATGCTGCAGTCCCCTCACATGTGGAGCGAGACCGCCATGCCTGCCGGTCTTCCACGGCAGCATAAATGCATTTGGTTACTGCCTCAGCCACATCACTGCACTCAGGCACTACCAACGCACTGGCTTGGCCACCGCCTGGCTGCTGCTTCTGCACTGCCTTCGTCAACTCTAACCACTGTAGCCGCTCTGGCACAACTCCCGTCTCACAGTGTCATATCAGTGTAACGACTCAAAGAGTTGCTTTGTCTCTCTATTTTGTGAAGTTTTCTATTGGGCTCATTTCACAACAAAATTCTTGTATATGCTTTTGTAACATCAGTGAATATTACCTTGATTTGTATCCCATGAACACCAATAAGCAACTTTGTTCTGGCACCTCCCAATAGAATAAGCCCCATACTAAATGTCAGCAACCTGTACAAAGGAACTCTTAACCTTTTGCTACCAGTTGATGTTATGTTATGTTATTGATGTTTGAACATTCCTTTGACCCACAAAATGGCTCCTGTGGAAGGGGGAAAGTTGTGCATGATGGGCAGCCAGACAGGGAGAGAGAGAAATCCAAGGATTAAGGAATTCTTCATTCAAAATTTTTTTACACAATATTTTATGATTTCACTACTGCGTTCTATGATGAGACAGTGGCTGATCTTGGGCAGTTGCATACCAAATCATACTCAATATGCCAATGCCTTGTTCACATGGGTAATGTTCCCACCAGGGGTGTTGCTGACAGGGAATGCTACTCCAAGGTGTTGCTTTGGTGTACCACCCTGCCAGACAACAAGAAAGCTGGAAATCATCATGTGAGGAATACAGAGTGGGCTGGCTCAAAACAACTCACGGTCTCTCCCTCTCTCTCTCTCTCTTCCATCTACCAGGTCTCCTACCAGCTTGACATATTTGCTAGCTCCTCTTTTAGGGCATCATGCCCTCAGTCTGCCTGCAGCAGTCTCTCGTTGAAGTAGCATATCTCTTTTGTTGTATTCCTTAGCAATAGAGATTGGAACAATAAATTCCAAATGTGGCACTGAAGTTCTTGTCATATTTCTCATTTCGAGAAATTTCATAGTACATGTGGGCACCCACATCCCACCTCCATCCTAACTCAGCTGTCCCTGCACACAACTACTTGTCATAACTCTGTAAAAGATCTTGCCAAGAACCTGAGAAAATCCTTGTCCAACTTAAAAATGGTGAATGGGTCAAAGGTTTTTATCCACTAACTCATTGACCATAAAAGGCAAGCTTAAGTTTTAAATTTCACATTCAAGAAATCATTCAGGCAGGAGGATCGTACAAACATACCACTGTTTAACTGTCCCACAGATTCCACTATGGAGCTACAGTTATAGGCATTCCTCATAAAGAGAAGCAATTGAAAGAATTGAAAACAAGTAAGTGACTAGGGTCTGAATAGAATCCTAATTTGGTTTTACAGGCAGAACTCTGCAGCATTGTCCCCTTACTTAGCTTGGATTTATCGTAAATCTCTCGCCAAATGCAAAGTCCCAAGTGACTGGAAAATAGTGCATGTGACTCCTGTACGTAAGAAACGTAAAAGAATGGACCCACTAAATTACAGAACAATATCTGTAACATTGATTTGCTGTGGAGTTCTTGAATGTAGTTTCAATTAGAACATAATAAATTTTCTTGAGATGGTAAAGCTTCTGTTCACCAGTCAGCACAGATTGTGCGAGACTCAGTTTGCTCTTTTCTCATGTGATAGCCTGTGAACCACAGATGAAGGACAACAGACAAATAACATATTCCTAGATTTCTGGAAAGCATTTGACATAGTGCCCCACTGCACATGTAACAAAGGTACAAGCATACAGAATAGCTTACCAGGCATGGGAGTGGTTCAAAGACTTGTTAATTTTGTTTAGTATGTTGCCCTGAATGGCGAGAATTCATCAGAGACAAGTGTACCATCACAAGCGCCTCAGGGAAGTGTGGTAGGACCACTCTTATTCTCTACGAACATAAATGATCTGACAGAGAAGGTTGAGCAGCAATGTGCAGTTGTTTGCCGATGATGCTGTGGCATATGGAAAGTTGTCATTGTGCAGTGACTGTACAAGGACACAAGATTACTTACACAAAATTTCTAGTTGTTGTGATGAATTATGTCTCGCTCCAAATGTAGAAACACGTCAGTTTATGTACACGAGTGTGAAAAACAATACTGCTGTATTTGAATACAACATTAGTCGTGTGCTACTTTACACAGTTATATTGATTACATATCTAGGCATAATGTTGCGAAGTGATATAATATGGATCAACCATGTAATGATGGCAGTAGGGAAGGCGAATGGTCAACTTTGGTTTATAGGGAGAACTTTAGGAAAGTATGCTTCATGTGTAAAGGAGACCACATATAGAACATGTACAAGTATTTGGGCTCTCCACCTCATCAGAATAAAGGAACACATTGAAGCAACTCAGATGTGGGCTGATGGATTTTTTACCAATAGGTTCAATCAACATGTATTACGAAGATGCCTCATAAACTCAAATGGGTATCTCAAACGACAGCCGCTTGGCTGCTCTTGTAAAAAATATATTTAATGACCAGTTTCGTAGCCTAGAAGCCACATCATCACATTAGATTATCTTGTATGAGGGACAACTACATCCAAAAGTAGACATCTTGAATAATAACTGCTTTGCTGCTCTTGTAAATAATTTATTTAATTAATTAAGGCTCAATAGGGAATCCATGAAAGGAAAACGACATTCTTTTCATGGAGCACTATTGAGAAAATTTAGAGAACTGGGATTTTAAGCAAACTGCAGAACAGTTGCCAACATACATTTCACATAAGGACTATGAAGGCAAGAAAGAGAAATTAGATCATATATGGAGGCATATAGGTAATCAGTTTTTCCTTGTTCTGTTTGCGAGTGGAACAAGAAAGGAAATGACTAGCAGTGGTACAAGGTACCCTCGGCCAAGCACCATATGGTGGGTTGCAATGAAGTAAGATTGCATATATATGTATGTAGAACTACAACTGAGGGCTTGCATCACTATTGTATGGTTAAATGATGATGGTGTCCTCCTGGATAAAATATTCCAGAGCTAAAGTAGTCACCCATTGAGATCTCCAGGCAGTGACTACTCAGGATGATGTCTTCCTCAGAAAAAGAGACAAAACTGGGTCTGGACATGATAAGTTAGAGCATTTAATCAAGCAGCTAGGTTAGGAAAGTTTAAAAGGTAAACAGATAAACTGAAGTTAGATATAGTGGGAAAATAAAGAAGTTCGGTAGCAGCAGGAACAGGATTTGTGGTCAGGCATGATGTACAAGTACACACAATAATGAATAAGAAAACAGGAATGCAAGTAACCTACTAGGAACAGCATAGTGAAGGGTTGTACAGGGAAATGAACTCTAAGACAGTATCATAGAAACAGACAAGGATACAGATGAATGTTAGATCTGGTACTATGAGAATTATTTCAGTGTGTTGAAAGATTTTAGGTGAAAGAAGGTCCCTGGAGTTGACAACATTCTCTCAGACATACTGATATCCTTAGTAGAGCCAGCCATGACAAAAATGTTTCACATTATGTGCAAGATGTATGAGATAGGTGAAACACTCTCAGATTGCAAGAAGAATGTAACAGTTCCAGTTCCAAAGAAAATGGGTACTGACAGGTGTGAATAATACCAGAACATGTTTAATAAGTCATGGTTGCAAAATGCTGACACAAATTTTTATGTAAGTATGGAACGAGAGGCCAACCTCAGGGAAGATCAGTTTGGATTCCAGAAAAATATAGTTAAATGCAAGGCACAACTGCACATCCGTATTCTCTTAAAAACAGGTTAACGACAGGCAAAACTATATTTAATGCATTTGTAGGTTTAGAGAAAGATGCTGACTGGAATATACTCAGTGAAATTCTGAAGGTAGCAGGGGTAACACACAGGAAGCAAAAGGTTATTTGTAACTTGTACAGAAACCGGTCAGCATTTATAAGGGTCAAAGGGAACGAAAGAGAAGCACTCATTGAGAAAGGAGTGAGACTGGGTCATAGCCTATACCCAATGTTGTTGAATTTGTACATTGAGCAAGCACTAAAGTAAACTACGAAAAAATTTGGAGAAGGAATTTAAGTTCAGGGAGAAAAAATAAAAACAAGTTTGTTTGTGTAGCCATCCTTCGCAGCAAGCACAGAAATACTTGTTCTGTAAATGAAACTGCTTTTCCTGGTCCCTCTTAATTTATTTATCCCAGACGCATTTCGCCTTTTTCTTGTTCGAAGGCATCATCAGTGGGAAGATTTGCTGATCTTTTACATGGTTAAAAGCAGTGTCTGATGAAATAGTTACATTGAGTGGCAAAAGAACAAAAGTACAGCAGGAAAAATAAGGAGAAACATTGTGAAGGAGGTCAGAACACAAATTTATGCTTGTATGTCAGTAATAAAATGGCAGTGCGACCTCCAGACCAGATGACAAGAAACGCAGATCAGCAAATCATCCCACTGATGATGATGTCTTAGAACAAGGAAAAGGCGAAACACGTCTGAGATAAAGAAATTAAGAGGCAGCACGAAAAGGCAGTTTCATTTACAAAAACAAAAAATAATTTCATTTACAAAACAAAAAATTAAAACTTTGAGGTTTGCCAATTACATTTTAATTCTTTCACACACAGCAAAGGTCTTGGAAGAGCAGTGGTATGGAATGGACAATATCTTGAAAGGAGGATGCAAAAAAACACAAGAATAATTGAAAGTAGTCAAATTAAATCAGGTAATGCTGCAGGAAATAGATTGGAGTGCTGGTGGTGGTTAGTGTTTAACGTCCCATCGACAACAGGGTCATTAGAGACGGAGCGCAAGCTCGCGTTAAGGATGGATTGGGAAGGAAATCGGCCATGCCCTTTCAAATGAACCATCCCGGCATTTGCCTGAAAAAATTTAGGGAAATCACGGAAAACCTAAATCAGGATGACTGGAGACAGGATTGAACAATAGATTGGAAAATGAGAGAAAAATAGTAGATTAATTTTACTATTTGGGCATTAAAAGTGACTGATGGCTGAAGTACAGGGGATACAAAATATAGTCTGGCAATGCCAAGAAAAGCGATTCTGAAGAAAAGATATTTGTTAACAATGAATATAGATTTAAGTTTTAGGAAGTCTTTTCGGGAAGTACTTGTATGGAGTGTAGCTATACAGGGTGTTACAAAAAGGTACGGCCAAACTTTCAGGAAACATTCCTCACACACAAAGAAAGAAAATATGTTATGTGGACATGTGTCCGGAAACGCTTATTTTCCATGTTAGAGCTCATTTTATTACTACTCTTCAAATCACATTAATCATGGAATGGAAACACACAGAAACAGAACGTACCAGCGTGACATCAAACACTTTGTTACATGAAATGTTCAAAATGTCCTCCGTTAGCGAGGATACATGCATCCACCTCCGTCGCATGGAATCCCTGATGCAGCCCTGGAGAATGGCGTATTGTATCACAGCCGTCCACAATATGAGCACGAAGAGTCTCTACATTTGGTACCAGGGTTACGTAGACAATAGCTTTCAAATGCCCCCATAAATGAAAGTCAAGAGGGTTGGGTTCAGGAGTGTGTTGAGGCCATGGTATTGGTCTGCCTATACCAATCCATCGGTCACCGAATCTGTTGTTGAGAAGCGTACGAACACTTCGACTGAAATGTGCACGAGCTCCATCGTGCATGAACCACATGTTGTGTCGTACTTGTAAAGGCACATGTTCTAGCAGCACAGGTAGAGTATCCCATATAAAATCATGACAACGTGCTCCATTGAGCGTAGGTGGACGAAACTAAAATGAGCTCTAACATGGAAATTAAGCGTTTCAGGACACATGTCCACATAACCTCTTTTCTTTATTTGTTTGTTAGGAATGTTTCCTGAAAGTTTGGCTGTACCTTTTTGTAATACCCTGTATATGGAAGTGAAACATGGGTGATAAACAACTTAACCAAAAAGAGAATAGAAGCTTTTGAAATGTGATGCTACTGAAGAATGCTGATAATTACATGAGCAGATCACATAACTAATGAGAATGTATTGAACAGATTGGGGAGAAAAGAAACTGTGGCACAACTTGAATAAAAGATGGGATCAGCTGATAGGAAATATTTTAAAAAGTCAATTTAGTATTGGAGGGAGACTGGAGGGGATTATAGGAGGAGACCAAGAGATGAATACAGTAAGCAAGTTCACATAAATGTAATTAGTACTTATTTGATGATAATGAGGCTTGCACATGCTACAGTGGCAAGAAGTGCTGCAGTAAGCCCATCTCCAGCTGAAGTCCGCAACAAAAGGTTACTCAAATAAAAATGCTTTTCATGACACGTGTACAACTAGCTAAAAAAATCTATTGTGTTATTAGTGCGGTTACGTAATATTTAAAACTTTATAAACTAAGAAACTTTTCATAATAGATAAATGGTTTTCTGTGGGTTTGTGGCTACCAGTCGCTATTTTCTTTTTACTTATGTTTTGAATGACGTAATTTGGGAAATGATGCCTATTTTCAAGTGCGGTTTTCGTGTACTATGCCATTCATTCAGTCTGGTAGCGATGCTAGATGCTGCCTTTTTCTGTAGCCGTTACTACTTATATGCATTTAAAGTATACACAACACACTGCATCATCTGAGACACTTATAAATGACACAGCACACGCATAAACGCACTTGAAAACTGGAATCACTGCCCGAAACGAGCCGTGTAAAAATATAAATAAAAAATAAATCGTGAATGTTAGCAGAAAAAGTTATTTTATAAACAGCTTCATTCCTTTTACAATGTCAGACTTTCACGAACGACTTGTAACAGATAAAATCAAATTTGTATGTGGCATTGCACATTACAGTTCAAGTCAAAAGTTCATCAAATGCAACTGATAAAGATAAAACACTGGCGTCAGCATTTGCAGTCTATGATTCTGCAGTACCCATACTGATACGTTTTAAGATTTCTGTTTATTACTTTTGCGCTTATCACACTTTATTATCCGCGTGACATATTATGTAAATGCCTCTCTTAGTGCAAGACAAACACATCTCAAGGGCAGAGACCTTGTGACGAATTCCGCAGGGGACGAACCCTCGTAATTCCTAGTACGCCAGCCAATAGCAAACCGACACTTTGCTGCCGCTGACAACGGCACCGCCTTCTTGGCGCCACTTTCACCTTCCTGTGTACTTCCGGAACAAATGAAGGCCGTTGATATACACGTCGGCTTTTATGGGATTATTGTGATTGCGGTTTGTGTGTGTAAAATGTTGAACTTCTTACGTATTCAATGCCGCTACTATTAATATGTTGGATACTTTTTTAGTGCACAGTCCGTTCAAACTAAGGAAATACAAAGTTATGGCATTGACTGTAGTTCTAATGTCCGGCATTTAAGCTCCCAAGTGGGAGTGGTTCTGATCTTGGGAACACTGTTCTCAATTGATGAGGAACTTTTAACATCTTTAATTGAAGTCAAGTGATTAGACTTTGGAAGTGTAGTGTTTGTATAGCTAGGCGAAGTGATTAGTGACATTTAGTTCAAGTGGATTTTCTTCACTAAGGTTTCGGTGATCATGCTGTCCAGCGTATGGGTATATGTTAAAGCTTGAAGAGACTAGAAAACTGCTTGGATGAAAAATGGCAACTGTTAAATTAAGTATACATGATAAAAAGGAACTAGATAAATTTACAAAATTTCTTGTTTTAAAAGCTGCGCAAATAATTATTCAGTCGAGATTAGGTGAGAAAGTGCACACCAAATGCAAACCACACTCAACGGGGACAGATTGGGTAAGCGGCAATAAAGAACCCACTGTAAGTTTCTGACATAGAGCTTTTTACAAAATGCCAAAGGTCCGAATTGCTCGGTTTCTTTCGGCTGTGGTGCTACGTAGCAAATGGTAAGACATTCTGTTCATATGGAGTTAATAACATCAACCAATTTCTTTCTTTTTAGTTTAACCTGGCAATAAAGGATCTTCCCGAAGTGCTTGCAGAAGCCAAAAAGGCGTTGAGCGGTGAAATGGCGTCTACTCACACGTCGCTGTGTGTGGAAATATCACTACGGACTGTTGAGGGCGATGCAATGGTATTAGAGACTTGGTGTTTAGCTGTGTTACCAGACCAGTGTGATACATCTGCAAGAGTTACATATACAGTATACAACAGAATGGGAATTTTGTTAAAGTCACTTGTTTCCGTGACTCGAGTTACTCCAGCATACAAGCTGTCAAGAAGACAGAGCCCTGACTCCTACGTAATTTGTTATAGAATATATGTGGGAGACCCCCAACTTCACACTCTCGGTAAGTCTAAGCCTTTTAATATTCAGTTACTTGTCGTGTTTTCGGCTAACAGTGTTTGAGATAATTCCAACTTGGGTTTTCTCTTAAAAGGTGAAAATGTTTCACACATTGAGTTTTCAATTCACATCCATTTTTTCGGACATACAATTTCTGTGTATGAGTACCTCAGCTGCCATATTAATAGTTTTACAAAAGTTTTTAGTTTAAAGCTAACCTTTTGCCTTGAAGGAAATTGAAATTTATGTAAGTAATTATTGCTCATTTGATGTTACAAAAGTTCTACTAAAGAGAATGAATGTTGCATTCAGTAGCTTATTCCAGAAGAATTAAGTCAATTAATAATATACTTATGGTTACAAAGTTTAAGAAGACATTTCAAAATCTAATGTAAGTAATCCATATAACACACAGAAGTGTTACAAAATACTCCCATTTCCCCAGAATGTTTACCTTGGCTGTGACTTGTAAAATACATTTACAATAAGAGTTAAGTGGAAGAAAGACTGAAATGATGGAAAAAGATGTATATTCAGGTAAAGGATATAACAAATGAAAGCAAAAACAGTAGATAGTTAATGGTGGTCCTGGAAGTTGAGAGAGGACAGCATAGTTCTAAAATGTTGATACACTGAGAATGTGTTAAGATGGCTCAGATGGTAGGACCGTGATATATTATGTTGGTGTTTTAAGAAAAAATGTTACATCATTATATCTGACATTCTCTGAAAGCCTTTGACTTAATCCTGTGAATGCGGGCACACATTGTGTGACAGAGGACCACAGAGAACTTCAACATTTCAATGTTTATACCTTTCTCAGTATGGCTCTTAAGTTTCCACATGTCCAAGAGTAGTAAGTAATAATCTCCTCGGAAATTTGTAATAGCACAGGTACTCTCTTAACAGTTTAAAACACTTGAGATCTCTCTCTCTTTCTGTGTGGAAGATATGTTTATAGGCCTATTACATTCAGATTACTTCTTTCTTGCAAGTATTCAGTAAATGGAAAGGAACATTACTATCATTCCAGTTCTTAATGTGATATATAATCAAAGTAGACATTAATTTTCAAAAACTGGACAACGGGGGTCAGTATTCATAACTATGATTAACCCCACATAAATGTTATGTTGTGGGTCTTGTATTGTTTTATTTGAGAGGGAAATTAAAGGAAATCAGTAGTGAACACACTTATTTTCCAATTAGTGAAATTTAAACACCAGTAGGCATACTTAAGAAATGACACCATTACTCATTTTCTCGGTGTCTTGCAGTTGTTTTATGGAATATAATTCTCTTTTGTTAGAGGTCTTAACTGGGCCTCAAATTTTGCAAATTAAATCAGATTCGTTGCACATAAGAAGATCCATTTTCTTAGCCC
The DNA here is from genome assembly GCF_023897955.1 of Schistocerca gregaria. Taxonomy (NCBI): domain Eukaryota; kingdom Metazoa; phylum Arthropoda; class Insecta; order Orthoptera; family Acrididae; genus Schistocerca; species Schistocerca gregaria. The sequence continues at coordinate 132,209,182 of NC_064923.1, read as the reverse complement.
AAATCTACAACTTCCTGCTTCATGTCATGCAGGTCATTTCTCTCCCAGTTTTGCAAACTTTAATGGCTATACATGGCCAAATTAAGTTGAAGAAAAGATAAATCGGTAACGTGACATTCAACAATATCTTGGAATAATGTTCTGGGATAACTCAACCGTAAGAAAGAAAGTATTCATTGCTCAGAAACATGCTGGAAGAACAATAGAGATGACCACCCATGATAATTTTGTAGACAGCTGTTTAAGAAGTTAGGCATTTTGTCTACTGCTTCACAGTATATTTACGTCGCATGAAGTTTGTTGCAAATAATCCAGTGCAGTTTGAAGGGAACAGCGTGCATAATTACAATAAAAGAAGTAAAAAGTACATTTGTTACTCCATATTAAGGTTGTCTGGAACATTAAAAGGAGGTGCACTATGCTGCCACCAAAATTTTTAACCACTTACCCAATGATGTAAAATGTCTGGCAGCAAAGAAGTTAAATTTGAAAACTGACTAAAAAAGTTTCTCCTTGACATCTCCCATTCTGTAGAAGAATTTTTTAATTCTGTAATATGTAAAAGGTGGTTGGTGGGGATCATTAACTCACAACAATGCTTAAAAAAATTGCAGATGGTCAGCATATATCCAGATTTACAGATGAATGTTAAATGATGTGTTCCACATCATTATGGTTAATCATACAAGTGATCCGCAGAATATGAAACTAACCAAACAGCTCTCAAATTTCATAATGAAAAATCTTTAACAGAGGTTGAAAATACCACTTCCGTTTTCAGCCTCTGCTATAATGCTCAGTTGCTGATGTTCTGCCAACAGTATTGTTTGTAGAAAAATCTTTAATTTAGAAAACTCTCACCCTGACTCAGCATTGGCCCCCCCCCCCTCCTTGTAAACACATCCATTATATCTGAAGTGTAAGGACGATATGGCCTTGTACCTATTCGTGTTCAGTGTTTATTGTTCGTTATGTACTGTAGTATAAACTGCAATTTGGATCAGCTCACTTCCCCCAGCTAGTACGGGCAAAGGGCTATTATTAAACCACGGCATACACACACTTTATTTACTGTAGTATAAGTTGCAATTTGGTATTAAAAAGAGCTACTTTAATTTCAGGTATTTAAATACTGTACCAGTATTGTAAATGAATTTAACATGATCACCCTTTAGATGGGAATTGTGGAACTCCACTATGTTGTACAGACTCTGCAACTGCTACATATACCTATGGATTTGTGGCTAATACCATGGATTACCATAGGCATAGCTTCTGGTTATGGTGTATTACTGTAAATGGTAAATGGAAGACTGTGTTTGATAATTTTGTTCTTCTGCTGTTCGAATGAGTTATGCCAGTGGATGAGTAATGTTTTCTTCTTGCATTTATTTACGCAGCTACATAAACTAATATGGAAATCTTTCTGGCAGCCTTGACCCAATTCATTGTGGGAATGGGCACAGTGGTCTGATTTACAAATACCAAGAAACAACAACACACACAAGATTCAAAGGAAGCCTCAGTGATACAGATTTGGATTCTTCTCATCATTTAAGGACCAAACAATAGGGGAATGTTACAAAAGCAATGAACAGGCTAGTGGGTATGTGTTCTATGTGTAGATCTCAAGATGAAAAACGTGTGAAGGTGCAGAACTGCACATCGCCCACATCTACAGTCTCTGTGATAAGGACCATAATTTTCAGTTTACTCTCTTCTGAATCATCAGATGAAATGATTGCTGCATGTCATTGGATAATAAATTAATTTTATTTCATCTCATTTTAATGTCCACCAACATACTCCTGCATTCTTGTGTTAGCTGTGAAATTTTATTTCTATGTGGCACAATACTGCACATAGACACAGTCGATTTTGAGGTGCCAGGTATTTGATGATGATCTGTTTCATGATGTGGAGCAAGGGTGATTTGCAATTATTCATTATTGTATCAAAATAAACTTTTATTACAAACTGTTTGTATTTTGGGGAAACTGTAATCATGATGGAAAATTGTATACCTCAATATTTCACATGTTTTATGCTACATGAGTGAAAACGTAACATAATTTGCTTGCTATTCTTTTGCTGAAATTACATGACATTGGTGTTAACAGCCCCTAGCCACACAGAAAAGCATAAAAAATAAGCAATTAAATGTAATAGAATGCCTTAAATATAGATAGTCTGAAAGGTGACATTAGAAAGTACCAGAAGATAATGCTGCTTAAAAACCTAATATGCCCCTGCCTCTCCTCTGAAAGATTAATAAGATCAACATATCAAGCATTTTGCTACATAGCTGCCTCTACACAGCTAATAATTCTCATCGTCATTGCCAATATTTGGCAACCCTGTGACAGTGCATTTACTCCCATTTGTGGTTCTGAATTGTTCAGTTAAATTCCTTTATTCATTCTCTTTCCCTTTCGAAGATTTGTGCTACATAATCCTCATGCAAGTTGATATACTGAGACAGAACATTTAAGTTTTGCACACCAGGAATGTCATACTTCACATGTGAAAGAAATTATTTAGCAAAAATCTGAAGGAACAACCCGTACACATTAAGTCATCTCACAAGCTCGACTCAATAACCTGTTGTCATAGATACCTACATTGCAAATATCAAGCTGCTTTACTGTACAAATGTCTCCGAAGAGTTCTGACTCGACTGTCACCAATACAAATTTGAGTTTTGTTCATCATGTAAATCCATATGGGAAGAGAATAATTATGAAGTGAATATAGTTCCTCTGTGATGAATCTGTGTAACAGCAATTAGACGTCCCTGTAGATGTTTGCTGACAATGCCATAACACCTCCTTCCACTCTGGGTGGCTTCAAAAATTGGCAATTTTGTTGATTTAAATCTTAAATTCCCTTTCAGCATGAAGTTATCCATGAATCTGTACATGGACTCCAAAATGTTCAGTGTGCCTGTGTTGCTATAGAGCATGTACTGCAAGGTATTGACACTATCACATATGTTTACCATACAGAATCAAATGACTGCAGTAAAACACATTATACCACAGTTACTCTCTGAAAACACATGAATTCCTGCTCAAAAAATTGCATAAAGTATTGCTTTTAAGAGGAAAATAAACAAGAAATAAAGTGTTACTGCATTCAACAGTGCAGTGAAGTATTATGATTGGATCACAGAGGATAAAATTAATTTTGGACAATACTCATGTCCCACATATTAAAGTAATATGAAGCTCAACATATTAAAATGCAGTGTCTACTTCTTTTGCTATTGAGCGTGAAATGTAAATTGTGGACAACTTTAGTAGAACAGCTAACAACAGTGAAGCATTTATTTTATCCAGAGTGATTAGAGTAAGTTGACCCTTTGTTTAAAGGAGCACAGCATAACCATAGTGGTCAATACCGGGTGCCAGCAAATTGACTCAAGAGAGCTCTGGTGCATATGGCATTCAAAGGCAGATAGTCTGCTTAGAAATCTGTTGCAAAAATGTTATTGGACAGAACTGTTATTCAAATGCTTGTTTTTTTTTTTTTTTATTCCAGTCTTTAATCACAATATCAATTCTTTTGACGATGACCAGTTTGTCCGTAATAACCAACCTCAGATCTTTTCTACACTATCACTTTAGGACATGGTGTAGAAAAGATCTGAGGTTGGTTATTACGGGGCAGGATTATCAGTTCGGCTGTGTTATTTGTCCCACATTGCGATCGTCAAACTAGAACTCTGCGGCAGCCAACTGGCAGCCAGTTTTTTTTTTTTTGTCAGAGAGTGTATATTGGACAGTTTTGGGCCACACTGCCTGTTAATGATTCATCTGAAAAAGACACGTGATTATCATGAAGAAATGAGCATGATAGTATTGCAGAAGTGATTAGAGGCATCACTTGTCACAAATCTGACAAGTCCATCACCAATTGTTATGTATAATGCTCCATATCATTCAGTTCTTGCCAACAAGAAATGACTATATTCAGGAGCTGAAAGAAATCAGATGTTTAAAGAAAGCTGAACTGCTCAGAATTGTCACGAAGAATGACAATTTCCATCATGCATAATTGATAAGATTGCTAAAAGGCATAGGCATGAATTATTTGGCTTGCTTCATGTCTTTGTCACTTCATTGACATTGAGGGGAAAGGGCAAAAATAGAAAATTACCTTGCTGCAAACTGAAAAAGTTCATCCCCTTTGAAGTTGAAAATTTTTTTGAAGAAGCTGTCAGTCGGGTGACACATAAGGTCTAGACAAAAACGGTGTATAGCACTGCAAATTTCATTAGAGAGACAGGCAAAAATGGAGGTATTGTGGAAGACTGCGTGAAAACTACGTGTGCAGTCATCGTCAAAAATATCTCTCGGAGGATAAAAAGTACGTATAAATGTTTGAGAGGTTAAAGAGTACCATATCGCACAATAAGCATTAGGTATGTGCTGAGCAAATTTGGGAAGGATGGGAAAGACCTGCTGTCATACACAGCTATGCTACAAAGCTACTCTGAAAGCAGAGAATGGAATGGAGCATAAATAGACGGACAGATTCATTATTGTATGAGTACATGTTTTCTGAGTAGTTGCTGGAAGAGGTCACATCCATCAAGTATGTGGAAGTATGCATACAGCCTGATTTTAAGTGGAACAATCTCATAACATTAATTGTAGGGAAGACAGATGCCTGGCTGAGAATCATTGGAAGAATCATCAGGCTGTGTAATCCACACATGCATGTGAGAGATTGCAATACCCTTGTTCGACCAGTTTTTGAGTATTGCCAGGTAGGACTGACAGATGAAATAAAAGAAAAGGTGTGGTTTTTTGTCACGTTTGTTTGGTAAGTGCAAAAAGTGATTGAAATGGGTAGTTAACTCCAGTGACAGATATGACAATAGGCATTATGCAGCATGAAATAGTTTTCCTGTTAAAATCCAGTGTACCTTCTTAGATGAGCCAACAAATATATTACATCTTCATATGTACATTTTGCAAAAAGACCCTGTAAGCATTAGATGGATTTGAGCTGGCAAGGAGACTTGCCAACAATTCTCCCAACACATCATTCTTGACTGTAACAGGAGACAGGTTAAGGGACAGAGACTTACACAAAGTACTTTTTGTCATACACTGTGAGGTGATTTGCTGCACACAGGCTTAGATGTAGATAACTGAGAGCCCAGGCACGTCTCTTCTGGTTCATTGGTACGAGCAACAGTGGCAGATCCCCCTCCCTCCCCCTACACCTTCAGATTATGAAATAATGTTCATTGATACGGTTCCATCAACATTGGTGACAGGTATTGATTGTGTTGATTGTGGGGCATGACTGCTCCTCCTGTTCTTCTCATGGAACTGTAATGAATGTGTCACATGTCAGAACTGCACAACCTTATTTCCTCCTCTTGTGCAATTTATGTTACTCTGCTAGAAATGCACTTCAGTGATGGCCATTTCCTAAGCTCTGTGGTCATCGTACATTCTGTCAGGACCATGCTGGCCTCAAAAGGGCATATGGAGGAGTCTGTACATTGGTTTGCACAGATATAGTGAGTGGACAGCCCCACCATTCTGTGTTGGAAGCCTTAGAGGTGCAGGTGCAGGTGACCTTCGCATTCACCGTTTGCAGTGTCTACGTTGCTCCACCCAGGCCACTTATTAACGATGGGTTGACCACCTTAATCCAACAATCCTCACCCCCCACCTCTCCTGTTCTCCTTTTCTCCTGCTTTGGGAATTCAGTGCACACCGTTCCCTGGAGGAAGTCCTATGTTGTCTGACAGGGCCAGCTTTTTACCATCCATGATCTCTCTCTCCTCGATGATGTTATTCCTACCAACTTCAGTGCTGCCTGTTACACCTTTCCAGCTGTTAATCTAATATTCCCTTCATCCAATTTTGCAGCTTCACAATATTGATCACATGATAATCTTCGTGACAGTGACCATTTTATGATGATCCTGTTGCTTCCTTGCTAAAGCCAGACGGACCGTCTACCATTTGGGTGCATTAAAGAACCAACTGTGAATTTATGTTTCTGCTACTGCCTGTCAGATTGCACCAGTGAACTTGTGGAGGACATCTCTGATGATGTCATTTTGCTGGACCTGCTATCTCCCTTTCTACAGGTCCCATCCATTGCTGAGCCATGAAATGGTGGACCAAACACGTAGCAACTGTTATTCAGGATCTCTGAAGAGCCCTTCGACATTTCAGGTGACATCTTTTACAGACAAAACTTATCACTTTTAAGTGGCTTCATGGTAAGGCTTGCTGTGCTGTCTTAATTAAAAGCAGTAGCAACGAATGCTGGGAACGTGATGTCTCCTGCATGGGAATTTATGCCTCTTCTTTCCAGATGTCGGTCAATGTAGTCTCATGGGCTGCCGAAGATTCACAGCTTCACTGGTCTGTTCCTCTAGGATGGTCGTTGTACTGGAATATCAGCTCACGCTGGACATGTAGCAACCCACATAGTGTTGGCACTATTTTATGTGGCTGCCTTCTGGGCATGTAAGTGACGAATGGAAGATGGACCCCCCTCCCTCCGTCGTTAATCCCTTGCTATGCCAAATTATGTAATGAACTATTCACTGACTTAGCCAATTGGCCTCACCAATGTGCTCTGCAAACTACTTGAAAGGATGATTGCCTGCTGATTGCTGATTATGCCTGGGTCTAGGATCTTGTGGTCTTCCCTCCACCCCCTCCCCCCCCCCCCCCCTCCCATTCTATTGATGTGATTTCTGGGAGATTTGATCCACAGCTGACTAGCCAACATCTGATTGCAATCTTTTTTGATCTGCATAAGGCATACAACTAGCGCCATCACATTTTTCTTAGCATTCTTGTCTGGGGCTTTTCAGGCTCCCTGCCAATTTTTATTCATTGCTTTTTATCCCACTGGTTGTGCTGCACTCGAGTTGGGACTTCACTTGGCTCTCCATGGGTCCAAGAGAACAGCGACCTGCAAGGCTCCATGCTGAGTGTAGCACTCTTCATCACCACCACCACCAATGGGCTAGTGATCACTGTGAGGCCATGGTCACCCCTGCAATTTGCAGCTACAACTTCAGCATTTGCTGCAGCTCCCACCCTGTAACCTTGTCTGAACGGCAGCTCCAAGGCACCATCTGATGGACCTGTCTGGATGCTTTACCATAGTTTACAATTCTCTCATGCAAAAACATAATTTGTGAGTTTTTGTAGCAGTATGGATCATCCCAACCCAGAACACTACTTTGGTACCCCAAGCTTAGATGTTGTTGCACAGTTTGGCCATTTGTGGCTTCCAGTCTAGTAGTGTAGACAATCTCCTTGCCAAAGTGAGGAACTACCTCTTAATTCCACTGGTACCAACACTTGCTCACCTATGCAGTTGCCAATTGACATTTTCCTGGTCCTCCAACATGTCCAGTTCTTTTTGCGTGTGAGGGACATTGACCCCCTGATAACCACTCTGACGTGAATACCAACTGGAATACATCTTACAGGCCCCTGCCAGGACCTCTTCCTATCTTCCTTAGAATGTGCTCTGTATGTTTGTGTTCACTTGTGCCCCCTCCCCACTAATGATTGGCACCCATGCCATGAATTAGGACAGAACTGTGTAAACGACCTACAGTCTTGTCACCTGGATGACCTTGTGGCTGCAGTTTCTCTCATTTCTTAAAGAATATCAGAGTGCTGTCATCTTTAACTCTGACTGTTCTAAAATCAGGGATAGAATGGGTTATGACTTTTCATCTCCCACCTGTCGGGAACACCATTCTTTGCCTGTAACCTGTAGTGTTTCTGTGGCAGAGCATATGGCCATTAAGAGTTGTCCCTTGACTGCACATGATGTGTAGTGACACAGTGAGCAGTCTCCAGGCCAGTGACGAATGTCACTTTTGTCATGCTGTGATATCTGCTGTTCATGACCTATCTTCGAATTAATCATACTGCCTGCACAGTTGTCCTTCTCTGGGTCCCCAGTCATGTGGGCATCCCAGGGAATGAACTAGCAGACCGTTTGGCTAGAGAAGCAGATTGCTCCCTGCAAGCCCCACACCCCCACCCACCCGCCTCCATAAACTTTGACAATCCCCAGTGTTAATTTGTGAGTGCAACTAAGGTATCTGCTCATTTGGAAATTGAACAATATTTGGGGTATGGCATGACAACTACTGTGTACCTGCCCTGCCTTTGGTTCAGGTCACTCTATTTTTTTATTATCTTTCACATCTCTTTCTGATATCTGCCATGCTCTTGGTTATTTACGCCTATTCCATTTGCATTAACTTCCCTTTGCCTGTTTAGAAGACTGTTGTTTGTTACACCGTAGGTTTACACAAACCTGATTGTGTCATCTGCAGGTTGGGCCTGATAAAGCTCTCTTAATAGACTTGCTCTGCAAATGAAAGACTGGTGACTTCATAGTCTGCTGGAGCCCTTAATCCCCCCTACAATCTATCAACCCACATGTTATCTCAGGATCATGCGGAAGAAGTCTAGCACAAACTAGTTACTACATTTGGAGTAGTGAAAGTGTCGAGTAGCTTTCTGATTTTTCTTAAATAGCCCAATAGTACTTTAAGAAAGAAGTTACATAAACATATGTTAAGTGAAGAGTAAAGATTGCTTTTTTTTTGCAGGTGAAGGCTACAACAAACTGAGAGTTGGACAGCTGTGCACACCTGTAGGCACAATACATCTTACGGTGGCATACAGAACAAAAATGACTATCTCACCACAACACACTGGCAAAGATAGCTCCATAATGTTGAAAAGTGATCATTTCCACTCTGACCTCAGTCCGAAGCATGGACGATACCAACAAAGGTAAATGCTGTTGTATACTCACATTGAGATGATGCCTGATGTCTGCATAAGGTATTTCCTGTTTCCAGTGAAATTGTCATTTGTAAGGAAAAGTTCGCTTCCATGCTCAAAGCTCAAAGAAATGCAAGAGTACCACATGACTGATGTAAGAAGTTATGGAGGAATTCAGCTTAATCACAGAAGGCATGGACAAAGATGTATAGACAACTGACATATGCAGAGAGTTCAAGAAAATAAGAACCAAGATGAGTAGAAGATTAGGTGGAGCTGTGGAAAAACCAGAGTTAAAACACAAGCAGTTCTCGTTCGTCTGGATGGATTCAGGTTTTCCTGTGGGAATGATAAGGTTTGTAGGTGGTTTGAGAGATGATAGGCTTGAGGAGAAGCAGCAGACAGGTCAGCAGTGGACATATTCACAGTCCTTTATTCAGTCATTCAATTTGATTCCGACATGGACAAGTCTTTAATTATTCTTTGTGGCTGGTACAGTCATTCCTGTGTGTTTTCGTTTTCATATAACATTCTGCTCTGAGCAACAGGTGCAGTCACAGCCAGTGTTGTGCACATGTTGCCTGGATTCAAAATCTGGATCAATGTTGAAGAGCAGGGGCAGGCAGCTGGTGGGGTGTTGACTGTCTGGGCTGGGCAGACAGACAGAGGTCCCTTATTAATGACCCAATTGAGGCAGAGTTTACAACAAAGACTCTGGCTGACACACAGCAGATGCTGTGCATGGCAGTACGTTGTCAAACATTGCAAACCACCTGGAATGGAGGAGTGGTAAGGGTCTGGCATAATTGGCAGTGCGGGTCAACAGTGCGGAAGTCGATGTCAGAGTGGCCTCCCAAAGGCTGGTCCCAGTGCATTGACACCTGCAGTGGTGTCACGGAAGTCTTGCTGCTGCTGCTGCTGCTGCTGCTGCTGCTGCTGAGGGGTGCTGATCAAGCAAGGATGACAGATGGCTGCAGCCAATTTCTTTGGCCTGTGGGCTGATTTCAGTGACCAGTACCTGCTGTCTGGCTGTGGCTGTATTGCAGTTCTGGGCTCTTACATTTTCTTGAAGTTTTCCTGTAGTTTTGTCCTATTTCATGACACTGGCTGACTGACTGAGAGGGGCAAGAAGTCACAGTGCAGTGGCCACAACTAGGAATTGCTGCGCAAGGGAAAATCTATAACTTTGTATTTCACCAGGCTTCCAAGCAGATCTTCGGTGTTCCAAAGAAGGGAGTATTGCAGACTTGCTATCAACAGGTGGCTTGGATATGGGAGAAACTATTTACTGTGGAACGGACGGCAGCTATCAAAACGGAGATACTCCTGTCGGTTGATTGGCTCTATAGGGATGGACTTTTTATGGAGTTATAGTTGAGGTGAGAGGAAATATTCAGTTCGGTATCACACTAACCTTGAAGAAATCCCATTGTAAGTCGTGGGTGTGATGGAAGCTGTAGGGGTATGAGGATAGGGTATGTGAGACCTGGGTCCAGATGATGACGTCATCTTCAGTGGACTACAACTAGTCAAGATCTTGGATTGCTTGGAAGGCTTCCTGTAGGTGGCCAGTAAACAAGTTTGCTTATGACGGTGCCATGTGGATCCCTGTAGCATGCCACAGATTTGTTTATGTATCTTTCTGTTGAAGGACAAGTTGTGTATAAGCATATAATTGGTTATAATAGAGGGATACATTCCACGTGGGAAAAATATATCTAAAAACAAAGATGATGTGACTTACCAAACAAAAGCGCTGGCAGGTCGATAGACACACAAACATACACACAAAATTCAAGCTTTCGCAACTAACGGTTGCTTCTTCAGGAAAGAGGGAAGGAGAGGGAAAGACAAAAGGATGTGGGTTTTAAGGGAGAGGGTAAGGAGTCATTCCAATCCCGGGAGCGGAAAGACTTACCTTAGGGGGGGAAAAAAGGACAGGTGTACACTCGCTTGCTCGTGCGCGCGCGCACACACACACACACACACACACACACACACACACAAAGTCTTTCTGCTCCCGGGATTGGAATGACTCCTTACCCTCTCCCTTAAAACCCACATTCTTTCGTCTTTCCCTCTTTCCTGAAGAAGCAACCGTTGGTTGCGAAAGCTTGAATTTTGTGTGTATGTTTGTGTTTGTTTGTGTGTCTATCGATCTGCCGGCGCTTTTGTTTCATATAATTGGTTATGTGTATAAGGAATGAGATGATGTGTATTGTGGTTCTGTAGTGGGAGTGATAGTGCTTAATGGCAACAAAGGCTTGAACATGGGGAATGTATTGTTAGAGGGAGGTGGTATAACAATGACAATCGGGGAACATTGTGGCAGTGGTCAAGAAGTGATGAAGGAAGGCAGACTGTGAACAGTGGAGTCATTGGTCAGCTTGGATGAAGATTCTTCTGTTGGAGCTCCGTAAGCATATACTATAGGTTGTATAAAATGGTTAAGTTAGTTACCTACTTCTTACTGTTCCTTTGCAAGCCATGGATACCTGTAATGCTGATGCTGCATCACTGAGTAGGGGAATGAGATGCAGTTTTACTTCATGTTGTTTGTGGATAACACTATCAGCTTACTGTCCTTTACATACCAGGCACTGGAAGAATAGGAACAGTAGTAGTTTTTCTATAGTCTGTTTAAAATTACTTTGATGTCTGTCACTTGCAATGACAGTGTTACCAAATCAGATGTTGGCTTCAGCTCTTGTTGTAAATGACACACAGCGCATCACTTCATAAGTGCTGCTAACAGGTCTGCAAACATTCAATATTTATTGACAGCTCTAGTTTTTCATACTTCTAAAATATTAAAGCGAGCATGACATCATCAATAATACTGTCAGTATTGTCACTGGGCAATGTGATTTTACGAGGTTATATATGCTTGACATTATTCCATTATGGAATTCTGAAATTTGAAGTAACAAACTTCAAACTGTCACAATTTAGAACATCATTTATTCAGATTACCAGTATCATTCTGTTAAAGCGGTGGTGGCATTTTGAAGTTTGTTACTTCGATTTTCATCATTTTACAAGATTGTACTTACAAACAACAACAAAAATGAAAATGGGGCAATATGTCTGAGAATGGTTGTAAGAAAGCTGTCATATGTTAATTTACTGACTAAAATCTTAATCACGGAAACAGAAGATGTCAAACCATTCTCATGTGAGTCCTTCATATTATGACTAATTATTAATGTTTATATGATGTAAAATAGAAAAACAAAATTTGTCAATGGGATAGGCAGGTGCAGTCAGTAACATAAAGTATAACTTGAGATTTCTCTCAACAGGCAGGTCATTTGAATGCTTGAAATTTCCTGCTGTAATATCATAAAATACAATTGGCAAAAAGTTATTGAAACCAATGAAATAATTACATCTGTACTGCAATGATATATTCAGGTAATTAATGTAAATAATGTGACAATTCTTATACGTATTTCTTAGTCATTTCATATACAGTACATGTTGTTATGCTTCCTTTTTACAGAAGAAAACAGGATGCTCAATTGATCACTGTAAAGTGATAAATATGACTACTGCATAGACCTTTCAGCTATTTCTGTTAAGACTACTATGAAAACTGAATCTAAAAGATGTTACGCTCAAAGATGAACTGATCAATTGAAGAGTGCACATTAGCTGTGTGGCTAGTTCATAAAGTTCTGCCAATGCTTGAATGGCGAATAATGTCAAACCATCAATGCTTGACCCCACAGGGTCAGTACACATTGAGAATACTTTTGGGGCCATCAATACTGCTTGTAAATATTTCTGATATTGGCAGTACATCAGTAAGTGCTCTCAAGTGGTCAATATGATGACAGATTGATATTATTATTGAACAAATGATACCTCCCTTTTCTTGTGTATAATGAAAAGCAATGATGGCAGTGGCTGTTCTGAAATGTGATGAACATAACCGCAACCTCATGATATGTGGTGTATCCTAGGAGACAGCGGTCAAGAACTTGTGGCAGAACTCATCACACTCACTTAGTTTACAGCAATTGAAGCTAACCACTGCGAGCAAACTCAAGAGAGAAATCGGTGCCGAAATCAAACTGTTATTTCTGACTTACATTGACTACATGTAACTACCCTCACACTGGCCTCAGGAGCCAACACATTATATGTTATAGGCCACACAGGCACAGCACATAGAAATAATGTACACTGTTTAAAAGTAAGGAAACTTTTTTGTGTACATTCCTCCATTGATTGCTAGCTGTAGGTAGCTTCTCTGTCCGAAAGAGGGTGGGTACCACTCTTATCAGAGTCACTGGAACCTTCCGAAGTGGATGAGTAGCTTGAAGTAATTTGTGTCATTACAACAGCCCTCCAGTCCATTTCTGTGACATTTTCTAGGTTCTGAATAGTCAGTTTCTCAACTTCACTCATAGTATTTTTTTTTTTTAATTTCTGCAAGCAACATATCCTTTTGCTTCTGTCCAAATAAGTTCAATAGTGTTAAAGTGGCAGTGATAAGGTGGTAGTCTTATGACTATTTATAAGCTATCTTCTCGATAACATAGGTTGGAAACTGTGGCTTTTGAAGTGACACAAGTACTTCATCTGCAGTAACTCAGTGTTGTAACTATTGAATAATGTCTTCCTTTCGAGAGAACAGTGTTGGAGCCTCATGCTTCAAAACTGAATGGTATGTTGCGTTGTCGATAATAGTTACTGATGAATGTTCTAAACTTGGTAACAATGTATTTTCGAACCAGTTTAAAAATGTTTCATGATTCATTTCCTCATGGTACTCGTGTTTTCTTGGATATGAAAAGCAGTTGACAGCTGGAAATAAAGCTATGGTACATACCAGCAAGCAAATGAACAATTGTACCACCTTTTCCAGTGGGGAGTGTCACACCTTCTCCTTTGTCGTCACTCCAACCTTTCTTAACAGTATGATCTGCATTCATCTATGTTTCATTGATCCAAACAATGTCTTCGAAATTAATGTCTTTCATTTCATGCAAACATCTGCATCACCATGCGGCTGTATGTTCTCATCCCACCAACATTTTACAACCTGTAATATTTTCGTATTTGAAGCCGAGACTCTGCAAAACCAGTTGCAACGATGATCTGCCCCCTCCCTCCCTCCCCCTCCCCTCTCTCTCTCTCTCTCTCTCTCTCTCTCTCTCTCTCTCTCTCTCTCTCTTCAGAGGTCTCTTGGTTCTTTCGTGTGTGGTGCCCATGGCTGCCTTGAGCTATTGCAGCCAATTCTTCCTCCCCTGGCTGCATTTCCTTCACCCTGCCCTCCCTTCCCTATCCTCAATCCTTCCACTTTGCCCCGTTCTTCCCCTCTCATGGTGTTCTTATTTATATCGACCTGACTATCCAACTGGTTCCCTGTACTGCTTGCAATTTTGTTCCTTCTGCCTGTTCTTTCATTCTTTTTTGCGTTTAGGTCCTCACTTGAGGTTTGACGTCCACTTCTAAATTTTCTGTTTTTAGTGAGAGTTATTTGGGTAAGAACTCCCTCCCTAGTGTCTATGGTGTGGATTCCTCTTCATCTTCCTCCTCTTCCTTTCCCTCTCCCGTCCCCACTGTAGCCCAATTCCACCCTGATAGGTCACCAGTGCATGTAGCCAGTCTGTGATGTGGGGCTATTATGATGTACCCAGCCAGATGGCTGAGCTTTCAACACAGGGATCACACTATTGATACCTGAGCTTTTCTCTCCCCATGTATGCCAAGGAGTGGTTGCTTATATTCTTGGAGCAAATGGCTGCCATGCCAGGTGGTCCTTGCTGTGGCTTGGTGATGTCCATAGGGAGAGCCCACTTCGGGTTGTACCAAGGTGGCTGTGTGCAACATGAAACGTATCAAGCTGCAAGAATCTGTTTGTTCTCAGATGGTCTTCTCTTCAAGTGGTGAAGGATCATCGAATGCTCCTTTGTATGACCAGGCAGCCTTCCCTCACCATCTTTGGATGAAACACTTTCCCTGCTACCTTGTCTGTACTAGGTTAGATGGGGACACATTCACTGCCACAAAGCCATTGTTTTTTGTGAAGCATATAGAGGACAAGTTTGGTGAAGTGGAGTCTCTTAGTAAGATGCGGTCAGGCTCTCTGTTGATGAAAGCCTCTTCTGCCACCCATTCTGCAGCTCATAGTGCTTGTGATCATCTTGGCAATATCCCAATGTCTGTTACTTCTCTGAATATGGTCTGGGGTGTTATCTTCCATAGGGACGTTATCCTGCAAACTGATGAGGAACTCCGGGCTAATCTGGAGCAATGCGATGTTCATTTTGTTCAGCTTGAGCAGAAGGGTTGCAAAGACAACTGCACTGATAACGGCAGCTTCGTTCTGAATTTTGAGGGTTACCCTGCCAGAGGTGGTCAACATTATGTGTTACAGATGGGATGTGAAGGTGAACATCCCAACACCCATGAGGTGCTTTCGGTGCTTGCGCTTTGAGCTTTTGTCTTCCCACTATATGGCGGACACTCTGTGTGGTGATTGTGGACACCCACTCCATGAAGGAAGCCCGTGTTTTGTCACCTGTGTGTGTCAGTTGTCTTGACCGCCATTCAGCTTGCTTGCCGAATTGGCCAGCTTACAAGACTGAAAAGAAGATCCAAGAGTACAAGTCTGTGGATCACTTGTCCTATGCTGAGGCTTGTCAAAAGTATGAGACACCCTATCCAGTGTTGCTATCTTTCACTTTTGCCTCTATTACATCCTATTCCCCTCCTACCTCTTCCTGACCCCAGCCCCATCCTCGCTCTCCCATCCCCCTCCCCCTCCCATGCAGTTCCTATGACATCCCGTCCGGAAGCCTGTCCCAATCCAAAAACGAAGAAATGCCCCCTTCTTTGGCACCTGCCGGTGCTCGGGCTCCCTCCTAGGACCCCTCTACTCAGTGTCTCTCAAGCCGGAAGACTGCTACCACCATTGGCCACGAGATGCACCATCTTTGTACACCAAGGTCACCTGCTCTCTTTCGGTTCCAGATCTTTCAGCCACCTGTACTCCCTGTGTGTCCTGCCCTCCTCCTCCTTAAAAGAAAAAGAAACATAAGTTCCAAGACAAGGCCTCTTCATCGCAGGTTTGGTCCAATCTCCATAGACTTCTGGGCCACAAGAAACAGTCAACTGTCCAGGGTCTTAACTTTCTAGAAGCTCTGTGCACTGATCCATTGGTCCTTGCAGAACAGCTCGCGACACACTTTGCGATGGCATCAGCATCCTCTTCCTATCTCGCTACCTCATCCTGCACCATTCTGAGCCCTATAATGAACCCATCACTGAATGTGAATTCTAGCAGGCTCTTACCTTTTCACAAGACACAGCCCAGTCCCAGATTCCATCCACAACCCGATGATCCAACACTTGGACTTTCCCCAGATGCAGTATCTCTTCAGGGTCTTCAACCACATTTGGCTCACAGGTGCCTTTCCGTCACATTGGTGAGGCAGTATAGTTATCTCCATCCTTAAGTCCAGGAAGAGCCCAACGTCTCTCGACAGCTACTGCCCAGTTAACCTGATAAATGTGCTTTGTAAACTGCCTGAGAGAATGGTTAGCTTCAGATTATGTTGGGTACTCGAATCTTGGGGCCTTTTGTCCCCATATCAGTGTGGTTTTTAGGCAGAAAGGTCTCAAACTGACCATTTACTCAGATTGGAAACAGCCATCTGACAGGCTTTCACTAAACACCAGTACTTTGCCACTGTTTTCTTTGATCTACGTAAGGCATTCACCATGGCTTGGTGCCATCACATTTTAGTTACCCTCCTTGACTGGGGCTTCTGTGGTCTCCTTCCAGTTTTTATCTCCGTGTTTTTATATCGCTGGCTCATCGGGTTTGAGCTGGCACTTTACTCAGCACCCTCAGATTCAGGAGAATGGTATCCCACAGGGTTCCTCATAGCCATCAATGGTCTTGTAACATCTGTTGGGGCTCTGGTTAACCTGGCGTTGTACGTCAATGATTTTTGCATTTGGTGCACTTCCCACTTAGTAGCATCTGCTGAACGCCGGCTCCAAGGCGCCATGCGATGGGCCTCTGTCTGGGCCACCTCCCATGACTTCCAGTTTCCCCCCTCCAAAATGCACATCACGCATTTTTGCCATCAACCCACAGTTCATCTCGATCCCGAACTTTATTTAGGTGATCAGCTCCTCAATGTTGTAGCACAGTCCTATTTCTTGGGCCTTATTTTTGATAAAAAACTGACATGACTGCTTCATATTTGCCACCTAAAGACTACATTCATGCGGAAGCTTAATGCTCTCTGCCGCATCTTGCTTGGGGTGCAGACTGTACCACTCTTCTCCATCTTTACTGTGCTGTGGTCGTGTCCAGACTAGGTTATAGTAGTCAGGTTTATGGCTCAGGGGCTCCTTCCACTTAACTGTTTGACCCTATTCACCATTGTGGGGTGCATCTGGCTATTGGTGCCTTTTGCACTAGTCCCGTTGACAGTCTGCTCACAGAAGCGGTGGTTCCCTCTTAACATACACGACGGACCCAACTCCTGGTTTTTTACGCAGTCGCCATTCACCAATTTCCTGACCATCCCATGTACCCTGTCCTCTTTACCAACGAGGGATGTATTCCTCCTGACACCTACCCATGGGTGGGATTCCTGGTTGGCATGCTTCTCACTTCCCTCTGCCGGATCTCCATCTCCACTCACTGGAATACACCCTCTGTCTTTCCTCCCATACTCCCCTTTGGATGGTGCCTGGACACGGATTAGGACCGATCTCTTCCAGGGTCTTAAGATCTGTTGCCCCTATGGTTTTCCAGCATCTTGTACATGCCATCCTTTCAGAGTTCCAGGGTGCCATAATCTTCTGCACTGATGATGCTTCTAAACAATCAATAAGGTGGGACATGCTTTCACGTCTCCTACTGGCATAGGACACCATATATTGCTGGGATCATGTAGTATGTTCACTGCAGAGCTTCTAGCCATTCACAGGGCCCTTTTTTCTGTTTCTCAGGCCTCCCTCCACAGTGTTTTAATTTGTTCAGACTCCATGAGCAGCCAGCAGGCTATCGACTGATGATGCTACTCTATTCACACTATGGTCTCTGCTATCCATGATCTTTCTCTGCCGTTGCCCATGCCTCCTGCTCAGTTCTTTTTCTCTGGGTCCCAAGTCATGGGAATCCCAAGGAATGAACTGGCTGACCATTTGGCTAGAGACGCAGATACTTACCCCTTTTCCTTTCATGATTCCAGCTGCGGATATGCAGATCTATGTCAAATCTCTTTGTGCCCAAAAATGGAATGACATCTGGTGCGCTACTAACTTGACTTAATTCCTTTTTCTCCAATATGGAGCATAGGGCACATACTAGAGCTCTCCATCTGACCATGTTCATTGCCACCTTCTTGATGTCACTCCACGAGTCGCCAATGGCTGCCACCTGAGCTTCAACAGTACTGCGCCAGGTCGACCTCGATCTGCCTCTCCTCCTTGTTCCTTGTGGGTTCCGTTCTAAAGCTGCTTTGGAATATGTTGTGGGCTTCTTCTCAGGGTGTGTCCAATCCATCTCCATTTCCTTTCTTTTGCAGTTATCTGGGCTTTCCATTGTTGGGTGCATTGCCATAATTCTTTGTTTGAGATAATATTTGGCCGGCATACTCCCAGTATAGTCCTCAAACATTTATTGGCGAAGGTTTGTACTTTTGTTTTAATTTGTGCTGTCACCCTCCTCGTGTCACACCCGTAAAAGAGAACAGATTTTACATTTGAGTCAAAGATTTTAAGCTTTACCTTCAACAATATTTCACGAGATGTCCAAACTGGTCGCAGCTGGGCAAAAGCCTCTTTTGTCTTTTTGATCCTACTTTCTATGTCTTCTGTCGCCCCAGGTAACAAAAGCTCTCCATCTGCTCAATCTTCTCTTCTTTCACAGCTAGTATATTCTTGTTCTTACTGTTCATTCTAAGCTCTTTAGTCTTAGCCATGTTTATTTTTAATCCAACTCTCTGAGCTTCTGTTTCCAATTTCTTAAGCTTTTCACTCATATCCTCGAAAGTGGGGCACAGATGGCAGATGTCGTCCTCGAAGTCCAGCTCCTCGAGGCGATCATGTAGAGTCCACTGTATACCTCTCCTTTTCTCTCGGGTTCCCTTCTTCATGACACCATCTAACGCCAGCCAAAAAAGCAGTGGTGAAAGCAAACAACCCTTCCTTACTCCAGGATTTAAACTGAATGGTTATGAGAGATTTCCATCATGTTTCATCTGACAAGTATATTATCCGTACATCATCTTAAAGATACTGATGATCTTTGGAGTTAATCCGTAACTCTGCATGGTTTTCCAAATGGCGTCACACTGCACCCTATCAAAGGCTTTTTCAAAGTCAACAAAAGCCAGACACAAAGGAGACCTGTATTCCATGGATTGCTTGATAACGATCCTCAAGGTGTTGATTTGGTCTGTGCATAATCTGCTTTCTCTGAAACCAGCCTGTTCTTTCCTGAGTTTACTATCTATGGGCACTCTGAAATGGTTTAAAACAATCCTTGAAAATATTTTACTGGGTATTGACAAAAGTGTGATGCCACGCCAGTTGTTGCACTTTGTAAGGTCTCCTTTCATGGACAACTTGATAAGTATTCCCTTCCTCCAGTCTTTCAGGATGGTTTCCATATTCCAGATTTCTTGGAACAGGGGCAGTAACATATCTACTTTTACTTCATAATCTACCTTCAGAATTTCTGCCACCACACTGTCGTGTACCTGGTGCCATGTTATTCTTGCGGCTTTTAAGAGCCTTGATAATTTCGCTCTTGCTGGGAGGGTGTGTATTCATTTGCAGTGCAGGTGTTTCCTGTTGGTCTAGTTCCTACTGCTCTTGTTCTTCTTGATGGATCAGGGTCATGGTGAATACCTCACTGAAATGTTCCTTCCATTGCTTTAGCTGCTCCTAGCTGTTGGTCAACAGTTCACCCTCTTTCGACTTCACTGACTTACTTTTGTTAAAGCTTTTCTGGGACAGCTGTTTGGTGGTATTTTATAGCTCTTTCGTATCGCCCTCTCTGCAAGCTGTTCTACCCGATTTCTTCTATCAGATCTAGTGCTTCTCTTGTCTTGCTGATGAAGTTCATTTGTACCTTGCCCTAAGGCATTGTTTTTCTTCATCACCCTACACTGGTTGATAAAGGCCTTTATTTCTCTTCCTTCTTCAATCTTCTGCCACGATCTGATTTTATTTCCTCTCCTCTTGTGTACTTGCCTTTTTCGAACTTCAATCCTCCACCTCAAACTGACGATATTGTTTTTTCAACTCCAGCACAAACTCTTTTCTAATGTTCTTGTTTTGAAGTTTTCTAGTATATTACAAGATGGAGTTTACTTCTGCAGTCAAGCAGCTCTTCTGTTTCGGACATCCAGAAGGGAATGCCTTCACATCTGGTTAATTGCAAAATGATCCATCTTGATTTTGTGTCTTGCCATCTGGTGAGAGCCATGTTATTTTATGGCAGAGTTTGTGTGGGATCACCAGTCCTCCAATAACCAGCCTGTTGTTAAGGCACATATAAATAAAATGCTCTCTGTTGCTATTTTCTACTCTGGCACTGTGTTTTCCCATAGTTTTCTCTAACCCTTCATTTCCACAACCAATCTTCGCATTGAGGTATCCCATCACAATTTTTGTCTTTCTTTTTGATCCTGGCTAGAACCTCTCCCAATTGTCCATAGATGTTGTCCTTATTTTGGGTGTGTGCTTGTTCTGTGGATGCATAACACTGCACAAGATATATATTTCTTACTCGAATCTTGAATGGTACTGTAATAATCTGATTTGAGATTGGCTTCCACTCTAATAATCTTCTCCTTGCTTCTCTTATCAGTAGTATACCGATTCCATTTTCATGGTCTTCTCTGTCCTCTTTCCCTGAATACAGAAGTGTCTTCCCATCTCTCAACCTGAATTCCCCGAAACCATTCCATCGTGTTTAGCTCAGTCCAAGTATCGCCAATTTGTATCGTTCCATCTCCCCAGAGACTTGTTCCAGTTTTCCTGACTCGAATATCGTTCTTACACTCCAAAACCCCACTCTTGTCCTTACTTCCAAGCTAAACGTCATCAACGAGGTGTCCATCTGGTTTTCTCTCTTATATGCTTCAGTAACAGTATAAAATTTTTACGAGATGGGATTGTTAGCCCCACGGCCAACCCCCAACCTTCTGGGCCAAGGTTTGTATTAGGTTTACTCCCCTAGGGAAGCTGGCTTAACTATAACTCTAGAGCCTTCCCTGCCCTATGTTGTTTGACGCACTTCATCTGGCTCCTCAGTTAAGATCAATCTGGCTTTGGTGACCCTGTCAGTAGCTGTGCTACCACCGGTACAGCTCTCGACTTCACGGAACCATGCAAGTCCTCCCTCCTGTCACTGAAGGCTACTGCTCGTAGTAATAAACTCCACACAATCAAGGGGTCTACTGCAATTTAGCGCTATTCCTTCTGCTTCTCTCAGAAGGAGTCCACTGTTCTATGCTGCCTATGCTTTGGTCATACCAGGCTCACCCATTGTTTCCTCCTACGTAACAAACCAACCCCACAATGTGGTTGTGGAGCCAGACTGACGGTATCCCAAGTACTGCTGGACTGTCCCCTTCTTGTGGTCCTTCGTACTAAGTATAGTCTTCCAGATTCCTCAAATTTAATACTAGCAGACGACTTATGGATGATTGAACTGGTCCTCAGTTTCGTCTGTGAAGGTTGTTTTTATTTCCAGGTGTAAGGTTCACTTTACTCTTGAAGCAGGGGCAGGGTGGTTCTGGTTGGGACCTCTCTTCATGTCTTCTTGGTCTGGAACCGCATGATCATCTCCCCTTGGAAAGACTGCCCTGTTTTTTGCAGTTTTTAGATTTGGTCTCAGCTTTTATGCCTTCAACTGTGTGCGTTTTAACTGCTTTATTTTATAATTTGACTCCCTCTGACTGGATTTGGCCACTTTTAGTGGACTGTCTTTCTTCTGTGACTAACTTCGGAATCGTGGGACTGATGACCTTGCTGTTTAGTCCCATAAACCCTCTCACTTAATCAATCAATCAGTGACGATCTGCTGCCTTCAAAAAGTTGGGCCTCACACAGTGCTGTCTAATGTAGGCCAATCTCTTTTGTGATGGTAATTCGGTATGAGAGGCCAGATCATGTTGTGTGCAAAAGTATCCAGATTTGTTACATGTTTCAGCATGCTTCTTTTCTTGCGCGGCACAATAAGGCTAGAAGGTCCAGCTTCACTTCTTTTATTCTTGTATTTCTCTTTACTTATATGAAGTACGGTCAGTTCATTAACCTTAACCATGGCTTCTGTTTGCGCAACTACTTTGGAAACTGTAAAGAGAGAGCCCCCAATTTGAGCTCTCAAAGTATTTCTGCATGTTGCACATGAGTTGCAGCATTTGTCCTTTAAACGCAATTCCTTGCTCGGCTTTCATTTCTGATGTGTTTGCACCCCGTTTCCTGGGTCTGCCCCTTTTCTTTCGAATTTCATCAGACATGATCACGAAAAACACATGGGCAACAATGGTAATGGAATATGCATATTTAATACACAGCACTAGCCAAACAGTGGAAGTAAGCTAAGCATTTGTTGTGGAAGTATGGCAACTGCGAATGGTTCGGACATGACATTGAGTGCTCTCATTGGAGGAAACCAGCTCCAGTCTTTGTAGTGTCAGCTATCAAGTAATTTAAAATTGACTATAATACATAAAGCTAGCTGAAGAAGATTGTATAAAGAACTGAAGAATGCAGAAGAAGTCAGTATTCTTGAAACAAATAAATAATCTCCCCTAAATGCAGCATTATGATTACCTTAATTCGCTTGTCAAGCAAGACACTCAGTTGGAGACAATAACAGCAGATTGTTGGCTGTCAATAACTGGCACAGAGTTAATTGAAAAGAGCATTTGCATCACTAAAATGGAAAGAGGACAAAATATTATGCTTTTTTTCAGTGTATTTTCTTATTAATTTATTGCTTCACAGGCTTGAATGAATGTATCATCTGGAAAAATTCAAGAAATATTTGCTTTGACCAGAGTACAACGAGTTGCACACATGGTCCTTTTTACTAGCAACTCAGCATCAAGCTACTGTGGAAAGCATGATCTTATCTGAAAGAGTCCAAATTGAGAACTGCTAAAGGTTTCATAAGAGTTCAGCTCTTGTCTGATCTGAAAGTGGAGGCTTATATGGGAACACCAAACCAGTGCATTGTGTCACAGACAACTTGCTTTAAGTCTAAGCTTTTTTCTCCTTCTGATACCTTGGTGGAGGCTTCTATAGCCTTCTTGGGCTTTTGTAGAGTTTAAAAATCTCTTTACAGAGTATCTCCCTACACTTAAATAACATTTTCAAAATCTGCTCATAGGGCAACCTTTTGCAGCTGAAGAAATTCATTTTCCAATATGATAATGTGGTAATGAAATCAAGTAGCACTATTTCTAGATGCAGTATGGCCTTCACATCCAATGGATGTTCTGACAGAACAGCTATCAGTATCTTCTCCCCTCCATCTTATATACTTCAGCTTTGGAGTTGTAGAAAGGGCTCTGAGATGCTAACTTCTCCTTCAAATTGCCATCTTAGCTCTTTGGTACCTCAGTGTGATTTACCATACTAGACTGTGAAAGTTGTTGGTGTCATACACACAACGAACAGACTCCACTTGGAGTTAATCTCTTCAGAATAAATGCAGTTATAATTTACAATAGGCACATTTTGTAATAACCTTGTTAGAGGTTATACATATTCAGTTAAATTAAAAATATTAGTCAGGTTAACCTCTAATGAGGTAACCACATCTAAGATTGGCTCAGGTTCTTGAGTTTTAGTGAAGGAGGTTGTTTTGTTGGTTTGGGGAAGAATTGCTGACATTGCCCTATGGTTTGGAGATTACTATGGACTTTTAGGACATGATTTTACTGCTAAACTGTGCCAAAGAATGAAGTTGACTGATTGACAGTGTCCTGCTGACCACAATGTGCTAAAGCTGAGCGGCTGCTTCATGACCCATTAAATCTTGATGTATTGCTGCTGTCCCTCTCCCTCCCCTTAATACCAATGTCTCTAAATTGCCTAGATACCAGTTGCACTCACAAAGCGTCCTTTGAGTGTCATCAATCTGGCTTCTCCCCCTGGGGGTCTGGGGATTAGAATAGGCCTGAGGTATTCCTGCCTGTTGTAAGAGGCGACTAAAAGGAGTCTCACACGTTTCGGCCTTTATGTGATGGACCCCTGTAGGGTTTGACCTCCATTTTTCAAAATTTTCGGAAAGAGCGAGCCAATTGGGGAAGAGTGCCTTGCATGGTGCATCGTGCATTGAGATCTTTAGCCTACTTTCTTGTTATCGCATTGCAGTTCTGCCCATTCTCCATCTCTTGGGTGAGGACACCTTCCTGGGTGCGTTTCCACGATGCAGTATTCAGTGACACTTTCTGTGCTGACGATGACCATGGACTTCTTTGCACCTCATATCCAGCACGGTAGCCAGTCCGTTGTGGTGGGGCTGCCATGTACCCTGTTTGTTGTAGCCCCCTGACAACACAGTGATAGCTCTGCTGTTGCCTGTGCCGTTAACTCCCCACATACGCCAGGGAGTAGATGCCCGTCACCCTGGGGCATTGGGACTCCCGGCAATGGGCATTCTTCCAGGTGGCCTCTGCTGCGACTGGGTGGTGCCCGTGGGGCGGGCCCCTAGTCAGAGTGGGTGGCATCAGGGTCTAACTACAATGCTAAGAAATAGGACCCCAAGTCATTCCTCTCCCCTCACATGGGAGGAATGCCAGGCTAAGGATGGCAGTGAAGTTTATTCGCCCCAGTACCTCATATATATGAGAGTTGATGGGGAATCTTTCATGTCCTGAAGCCAAAGTTTTTTGTGGAGCATTTGGAGGACAAGTTTGGGGAGGTGGAGGGCTTGTCCAAAATGCGCTCTAGATTAGTTTTGATAAAAACGGCATCCTCTACCCTGTCATGGGCATTACTCGCTGTGGCAAGTTGGGGGATGTTACCATTATTCCTCATAATAGCTTAAACAGGGACCTTCTTTTGCAGTCTGAAGACAAGCTGCATGCCATTTTGTCCAGCGCGTCCATCGGGGTCGAAGGGATAACCAGGTTGCCACCAATGCCTTCATCTTGGCCTTCGAGGGGTGTCACATTGCCCGAGAAGGTCAGGTGATGGCCCACCGCTGTGATGTCAAGTCATATATCCCTCCCCCTATGCGGTGCTTTAAGTGCTGGAAGTGCGGCCATATGTCTTCCCACTGTACTTTCAGCGTCACATTTGGAGATTTTGGACATCCATCACATCCCAATACTCTGTGTGCGCTGCCTCCCATCTGTGTCACTGCAGAGAGCATCATTCCCCTTCTCGCCAGACTGCAGGATTTTGCAGAAAGAGAGGAAAATCATAGAATATAAGACCCTGTACTGACCGACCTATACTGAGGCTAAGAGGAAATTTGAGCGCCTACATCCTGTGGCTATGACCACCTCACATGCCACCACTATGAGAACAGTTGGAGCCCCATCAGTTCCTCGAATTCCTGTCGCCTCTCAGAACTGGGAGGCTACACCTGCCCCCTTGATGGTGGAGGGCACTTCCCTCCCTGTTGCTCCCACACCACCTACTTCGGAAGCAACCTCGTGTGCCAGAGAAGAGTAAATCTTCTTCAGCTCCTCTGGCTAGGAAATGGTCCCTTGGGTCGCTCCCTTCCCAGGTTTCTGCTGGTGGCAAAGATGACACCCGTCAGTGGCTGAAGAGCTCAAAAGCAGCTAGTCGTACGGCTTCACACTCATCCTCAGTCCTGGAGTCTGCTGAGGACCTGGATCTCACTGAACCCTCAGATACAATGGATATAGACTGCTCAGGCAAAGCACCAGTGGCAGAAGGTGACCCTGAGGCGTAAACTGTTGAATGTTCCATGCCTTCTCAGTCTCACGATGATGTCATTCTCCAGTGGAATTTCGGCGGTTTATTTCCACCGCCTTGCTGAGCTATGGCAACTGTTAAAGCTTTACACCTGCTTTCTGCATTGACCTCAAGGAAACCTGGTTCCCGGCAATGTGGCTATAAGGGATATCACAGGAACAGTATAGACTATAATCGACTGTCAGGTGGAGTTTGCTTTTATGTCCTAAACTCAGTTTGCCCCTCAATGTGCCCCCTTCAAACCCCTCTTGAAGATGTGGCCGTCAGAATATGGATGACGCAGGAAATAACTGTCTGCAATGTAGATCTTACTCCAGATGGTGCAGTACCCCTGAATGTGTTAGCTGCACTGATTGATCAAGTCCCGAAACCTTTCCTACTTCTGAGAAATTTTAATGCCTATAACCCTTTGTGGGGTGGGACCATGCTTACTGGTCAAGGCAGAGGTTTGAAATTTTACTGTTTCAGTTCGATTTCTGCCTCTTAAATGCTGGGGCTGCCACCCATTTCAGCATGGCTCGAGGTAGTTACTCAGCCATTGATTTATCAATTTGCAGCCCAGGACTTCTCCCATCTATCCGCTGGAGAACACGTGACGACCTATATGGGTGCCTGCCCAGATGGGCTTTAAACAAGGCGGACTGGGAAACTTTTACCTCTGATGTCACCGTTGGCTCTTCCCCACATGGTAACATCAATGTGGTGGTTTAGCAGGTGACTACCACAATCGTTTCTGCAGCAGAAAATGCGATCCCTCACTCCTTAGGGTGCCCCCAATGAAAGACAGTCCCATAGTGGTTGCTGGAAGTCACTGAGGTAATCACATTGCGTCGGCACGCTCTACAGCGACTTTAGTGGCACCCTTCCCTAGAGCCTTTAAGCGGCTCCATGCCTGTGTATGCCAGCTTATAAAATGACAGAAACAGAAGTGTTGGGAGAGGTACATGTTGGCCATTGAGTGTCATATGTCACCTTCCCAAGTCTGGACAAAGATCGGATGTCTTTTTGGGTACCAGACCCCAACAGGTGTCCCTGGCGTTACCATCAATGACGTGCTATGTACCAATGCAAACGCGGTTGCCGAGCACTTTGCTGAGCACTATGCTTGAGCTTCTGCGTCGGAAAACTACCCCCGAGCCTTTCGCACTCTCCAACGGGGGATGGAAAGGAAAGTCCTCTCGTTCACCACATGCCACAGTGAACTCTATAACGCCCCATTTATGGAGTGGGAGCTTCTCAGCGCACTTGCACATTGCCCTGGCACAGCTCCTGAGCTAGATTGGATCCAGTCAGATGATTAAACATCTCTCGTCTGACTGAAAGTGCCATCTCCTCTTATTCTTCACCCAGGTCTGTTGCGATGGTGTCTTTCCATCGCCGGTGCTCAAACCTGGTAAAAACCTATTTGATGTGAATAGCTATTGGCCCATCAGCCTCACCAATGTTGTTTGTAAGCTGCTGGAATGTATGGTGTGTTGGCGGTTGAGTTGGGTCCTGGAGTCACATGGCCTCCTAGCTCCATGTCAGGGCAGCTTCCGCCAGTGTCACTCTACCACTGATAATCTTGTGTGCCTCGAGCCTGCCATTCGGACAGCCTTTTCCAGATGCCAACACCTTGTTGCTGTCTCTTTTTTTTATCTATGCAAAGCGTATGACATCACTTCACGACATCATATCCTTGCCACATTATACGGGTGGGTTCTCCGAGGCAGGCTCCAAATTTTTATCCAGAATTTCCTGTCACTCTGTACTTTCCGTGTTCAAGTTGGTGCCTCCCATATTCCCCCCCCCCCCCCCCCCCCCCCTATCCAGGAGAATGGGGTCCCACGGGGCTCTGTATTGAGTGTATCACTATTTTTAGTGGCCATTAACACTCTAGCAGCTGCTGTAGGATCATCTGTCTAACCCTCTCTGTATGCAGACGACTTCTGGACTTCTGCATTTCGTACTGCTCCACCAGTACTAGTGTTGCTGAGCAGTGCCAAAAGGTGCAGTCATGGGCCCTTGCCCACAGCTTTCAGTTTTTGGCTGCTAAGTCGTGTGTCATGCACTTCTGTCAGCGTCGTACCGTTCATCTGGAACCAGAACTTTACCTTTGACGATCCACTAACTATAGTGGAGACATATTGGTTCTTAGTACTGATTTTCAATACCTGATTGACTTGGTTACCTCACATTCGTCAGCTTAAGCAGAAGTGCTGGCAGCACATCAATGCCCTCTGCTGCCTGAGTGACACCAACTGGGGTGCAGATCGCTCTACAGAGCCCTTGTTCAATCCTGTCTTGACTATGGTAGTCTGGTTTATGGCTCGATGGCACCCTCAGCGTTGCATGTACTCGACCCGGTGCACCACTGTGGCATTCGCGTAGTGACGGGAGCTTTAAGAACAAGTCCAGAGACTAGTGTCCTGGTGGAGGCTGGAGTCCCTCCATTGCAGATCTGAAATGCACAACTGCTCACCAGTTATGTTGCACACATTTGTAGTTCTCCTGAGCATCCGAATCACCATCACCTATTTCCATCTGCGGCAGTTCATCTCCCGCATTGGCAGCCCAGGTCAGGGCTAACAATTGCGGTTCGCATGCGATCCCTTCTGTCTGAACTGGAATCCTTCCCTTTACCACCTCCGGAATCCTTCCCTTTACCACCTCCCATCCAGGTCCATCCACATACACCTCCATGGTGTACACTTAGCCTGCAGATTTGTCTGGACCTTTTGCATGACCTTAATGACTCAGTTACTCCTGCCACTCTCTGCGGTCACTTCCTCTCGATTCTTGATGTGTTCCAGGGCTCTGAAGTGGTTTATACCAACGGCTCGATGGCTGATGGTCGTGTTGGCTTCGCCTACGTCCACAGAGGCCATTTGAGCAGCATTCCTTGCGCAATGGCTGCAGTGTATTCACTGCAGAGATGGTGGCCATCTTAAGTGCACTTCAGTATATCCGTTCATGGCCCAGGAATCTTTTCTTCTGTGTACTAACTCCATGAGCAGCCTACAAGCTATCGACCAGTGCTACCCTCGCTATCCTTTGGTGGCATCCATTCAGGACTCCATCTATACCCTGGACCGGTCCTGTCGTTCAGTGGTGTTTGTGTGGACCCCAGGACACGTTGGTATCCCAGGCAACGAACTTGTTAACAGGCTACCCGGAAACTGCTTCTGGAGATCGGCATCTCTGAACCTGACCTGTGTTCTGACTTACACTGTAGGGTTTTTCGTCTTTGGGAGATGGAATGGCACAACAGTACACACAACCAACTGTGTGTCATTAAGGAGACTATGAATGTGTGGAAGACGTCTATGCGGGCCTCTCACAGGGAATCAGTTGTCTTCTGCCAGCTCCGCATTGGCCATGCTTGGGCGGCTCAGGGTTACTTCCTGCACCGTGAAGACTCACCTGAGTGTTGGAGGGGCGGCCGGTTGACAGTGGCCCATATTCTGCTGCACTGTCCCACTTTGACTGCCCAGCGACGAAATCTCGGGTTACCGGACTCGTTGCTGCTAATTTTATTGGACAACACCTCATTGGCTGATATAGTTTTATGTTTTATTCGTGAGTGTGGGTTTTATCATTTGATCTAAGTTTAAGTGCGTGGCCTTTGTCCCTCTGAGTCCTCCACCCTAGGTTTTAATGTGTTGCAGAGTGGCTTTTTGATTCTCATGGTCAGCCAGCCATGGTGCTGTGTTTTGTTGTTTTAATGACTTCATCCCGTTTTTTGCATTTCTGTGGTTTTGATTGTCCCTTTTTTCCATTTACTTGTTTGTTGCACTTCATTGTTATGATTTTTCCTTTCATTCTGTTTTTTTATCTGGAACAAGGTACTGAAGACCTTGTTGTTGGTCTCTTTCTCCCTCTTTTAATCCAACCAACCAATCAACCTGGCTTCCATTGCCACAATTCCACACTGTACTCTCCACAGTCCCCACCAGACCTAACACCTCGCGTCCGGCCATCCTGATTTAGGTTTTCCATGATTTTCCTAAAACTGCTTCAGGCAAATGCTGGGATGGCTCCTTTGAAAGCACGGCTGACTTTCTTCCCTGTGCTTCCCTAAGCCAATGAAACCGATGACCTCGCTGTTTGGTCTCTTCCCCAAAACAACCCAACCCAACCCTAACACCTCTCTACAGTTGCGAATGCAGTGCCATGACAATACAGGTGTGTGTGTGTGTGTGTGTGTGTGTGTGTGTGTGTGGTGTGTGTGGTGTGTGTGTGTGTGTGTGTGTGTGTGTGTGTGTGTGTGTGAGAGAGAGAGAGAGAGAGAGAGAGAGAGAGAGAGAGAGAGAGACTAAAGACTCGTAGCTTAGGGAGTAATCATGAGTATACAAGGTGTGTTCAAAAAGTAAGGTGACTATATATTTTTGTGAAAAAATATTGATTTATTCATCAGTATTTATGTTGTCCCTTCAAATTAATCCCCCTCAGATACAATACGCTTGTGCCAACGCTTCTTCCAATCCTCGAAGCACTTCTCATAAGCACTTTTTGATCAGCCTTGAGTACTTCCAGCATTGCAGGTTTTATTTCCTCAGTCGCTGAAAATCTTCATCCTCTCATATGTCTCTCTTTGTTCTGGGAGCAGGAAAAAGCTACAGGGAGCCAAAACTGGTGAATATTGTGGCTGAAGCATGATTGTCGTGTTGTTTTTGGTCAAAACATCCCTCACAACCAACGATGAATGAGCAGGTGCATTGTCGTGAAGCAAAAGCCGTGAATTGTTTTTCCTCAGTTCTGGATCTTTGTTGCATATTGCTTCTCGCAAACAGCGCGTAACATCAAGGTAATACTCCTTATTGACCGTACAACCTTGAGGCAAAAATTCATGATGCACTACGGTGTTGTAATTGGGGGGGGGGGGGGGGGGGGACAGAACTTTAACATTTGATTGAAACTGCGCACTTTTTTTTTGTCACCAGTTGTGACACTTTTGAGCAAATTAGGATCATCATTGACATCAGTCAAGAGCTCCTGAGCGATACTCGCGATGGTTCTTCTGGTCAAAATTCGGATGTGTTTTAGGGCACTTGATTCCATTTTTCACACAAAATTTGATGCAAATTCTTTGCTCCATTTTTTTTAATAATAATCAAAAGTCACCAAGTACACTCGAACACGTCGAAAACAAACAAAGTAAGCTGCAAACATGAAACTGTGAACATGTTTGAGACGTGTACCAACATAACAAAAAAAAGTTGCCTGTGCAATTTGAAAAGTCACCTTATTTTTTGAACAGCCCTCATGTATGTTTAAGAGCTGATTCATGTTACAAGTCTACAGTCAACTTTATCAGTGTTTTTCAGTGTTTGTTACCCTACTAGACTGGCTCTGAGGAAATCTCCATGTTGCCATTTGTGCTAAAGAGCCTACTCTCAAGCCATAAGGTGATGACATTCCACATAATGTTAAACATCATGCAACCCTTAAGGTTCATATCCTTGTTGCAGCCTCAGTTGCCAAGTGTCCTACATACACTCATACTTTTGCCTCGTCAGTGGTATGCATCAGAATGGAATTTAACATTGAGGTAACCCTTATCATACGTTGCTTTGCAGATGCTGTTCTACTCCCTGCATCAACAAGGTATAACTTATGTTGTCAAAAAGAATGAATGGGCTTGGTAGCTCTGTGTATTATATACTGTTATCTGTAACAGTGCAGAGCATCCAGTACAGTAGCATTTGATGGTGTCTGCTTAAAGACAC
Organism: Schistocerca gregaria; assembly: GCF_023897955.1. Lineage (NCBI taxonomy): Eukaryota > Metazoa > Arthropoda > Insecta > Orthoptera > Acrididae > Schistocerca > Schistocerca gregaria. Next base: position 132,177,726 of record NC_064923.1, on the reverse strand, counting down.
TGAAGATTTTGAGTTTTCGTCTTGGCACTGTAGGAATTCTCCAGTTACTGGATGTCCTGGACCCCAGTCAGCTTCCTTTTCCTATAAGTTTACGCCATTTTTATAACTTTGATTTTTAATTTTGTTTTTCACGCTAGCTTTTTCCCTCACCCTCTTTTTGCCTATTTTTTTCATTGCTGAAAGCTTCCACTTTTCTTCCTCTCCTACCTGTGTCTTATTAAAATGTCATTGTTGATTTGCTTCATGTTCGGTCATGCCATTCCATTTAATTGTGAACTGTGAAGTTTTCTCTCTGAACAGGAACCAAGCTACATGCATACTCATCATGATTACATAAAAGGAAGAATTACACATGATAGCTCTCTGTTACCTCTGATTTAGGCATCAGAATTTCTGTGGACTTGTCAATAGTGCAGTCCCCTTTTCTCCCTTTCCTTGAATGAAAAAACTGCTTCTTCTGCAAACTGTTAATGTCCATTTTTGCTGTCACTTCCTAAATATTTCGTTAGACATATATTGAAGAAGACCTCTTTTAGTACCTAAAGTGGACTAAAATTTTCCAATAGAGATTATATGCTCCATAGCTCATCAAAGTCAGATATTTTTAATAGTGAATTAATTCAGAGATCTCTCCATCTGTAAATGTTTCCAAAAACTAATGTCAGTTATTTAAACAGACCAAACATATGTAGCGGGACACACAGAGACCATCCTCCTTTCTTTCTTTCTTTCTTTTTTTTATATTTTTTTATTATACATTTCCACTTCAGGTCATACGAATGTTACCATTACCAGTTTGAACTGGGTACTAAGTTGCCGTCTGTCATCTTGTGATTGGAATGTGTTACATAGTAACTTCACAAATTATGTGATGATGACTTGGTAGTAAATTTAAACCAGCAATGATAACAATTGAGTGAACTGATGTTAAAGTATATAATTTAAAACTTGAATTTATACCGACTTGATTTTTGTTTGAAAGTGTGTGTAAAGAATGAAATATTTGTCTCACTGTTTGTTGTTTCAGTTACATATAGTAATTGTTAAAATTGTTTTACCAATGGTTCTGTAACACTATTGAATTCTAAGTGTCTTTATTATTCTTTCACAGTGAAGACAATGCCTCATCTCTGTCAGAAACCATGAAGCTTGGAGCATTTGCAGATAGTAAAAGGCATCCTTTGAAAGCAGTTGAACCAGAGCTCATTATTCCAAATGTTCCATTCAGTAGTTTGTTAACTCCAAAGCAACAATCACCATTACAAAGTCCAATGCCACAACAGCAAAACAGAGATCAGCAACAACCATCAAGGGAAAGTGAAGCGGAAGACGAAGGGAATGGTAATCTTACACCTCACTGTCATTCACCAACAGAATCAAGGCGATCAAGCTGTTCTGTAAACGAAGATTTTATTATGGTGGACTTGGTAAGTGTAAAATATGGTGTGAATAATAAACTTCAAACTTTGCGTTTCATTTACAAGATTTTAATAAATCTTATTTGTTTGATCATCACCCTAATTTTGAAACAGTTTTATTCTCACTTTACAGTTACTTGTAAGTATGTGTCAATGAACAGAATTTCTGCACTTGCATAGTGTCAAAAAACAATAGTAGTGATGGCCTGTCTTTGTAAAAGACTATACTTGCAAGCCTCATTGTTAATACTTATCTTACAGTGACTTTTTCCAGTGGCACTTAAATAATGCATGGAATGTTACTTTAAAAGTGTATATGTCTGATTGTAATACTGAAATCTTAATCTTCTCTGGTTTGAGTGTGAACATGGGTACAGCACTAAAATTTTGATTCGATGTTTCCTTCCCTATTTCTCTCACATTTGTAACATTGATATGCCTCTCACAGTTATTTTCAGTGTCAAACGAAATTACAAAATGCTTGCAACAAAATTTTGCCCTGTGCCTTAACATTGCTTTTTTCCCAATGTTTCTCTCTTCAGTGCTTCCTAAGGTTATTATTGCAATTGGCTTCACAGCACCTCTAAAAATTTATTAAAAGCCATGGAAAAAAACTACACACAAAAAAGATAAAGTGTAATCTAATTAGTAGGATTATGTGGTAATTTTACAGTGAGATATTTGATATGTGTGCCCTTTGTTTTCAGAAAACCCCATTTGCTGGGAGCAATGCCAACAGCGACTTAGGAGCATTCTATCGTGAATGTCAGAGTGCTCCCCAGCTCAAGACTTTCATGGAACAGCCAACTCTTGCGGAACAAGTTAGTGACATCTCAAAAACACTTGAAGCATTCGAATCAAGTATGCGTGAATACGATGACATGTTAAATTCTCTTTGTATAAATGATAACAACAACTAACCTAGCACAGACCATGAAACTATGTATTTAGGTGTGTAATATACAGATTACATGAGAGACTGTGTGTGTGTGTGTGTGTGTGTGTGTGTGTGTGTGTGTGTGTGTGTGTGTGTGTGTGTGTGTGTGTACATCTCATACATGAAAATGGCATATCAAGAGTTGTCATGCTAGTTATCTCTCTCCCTCCCTCCCTCCCTCCCTCCCTCTCTCTCTCTCCATCCCCCTTTCTCCCTCTCCCTCACCCTCATAAGTGGGTGGCTGGATGTGCATGCACATTCGGGTGTCCCTCTTTCCCCACCTACTGTGTGCTGAGAGAGAGAGAGAGAGAGAGAGAGAGAGAGAGAGAGATATGTGGGAAGGATATGTAATCATGTCTTATTTTGTTGCTGATGATTTTGCAAGACTGTTTATGTAATTCTTCAAAGATTTACATATTAATTTTGTTTTACTATGTTTTTAAGGACATACAATTTATTTTGTACTGACAAATGTAAAAATATATTTTAGCAAAACTTTTGTTGAAGTGGAGTGTTTTGTACATAAATAATGTAAAGATATTTGTATATATTATATACAAAAAATGAAATGTACTAGTCATTGTTATAAGGAAAATGACACTCCAAAGCTTCATTGAGGCCTTTCTGTTTTATGTTATGACTGTTTGGTGATGTTACAGTGTGCTGGCTCATACTGAGTCAAATGAAGTTTTATGTAGCAAATAAGTGGAGCAGGTGTGATCAGGAAATATATATCAAATGTACAAAGTCAGTTTTAAGTATTGGATTTAAAGTAGCCAATCTGAACAAATCTACTGAATCTAGGCAGGGTTTGTTTTTTTGACATTCTGCATTGGATTCTAGAGTTAAGTTCCATCACCACTATTTCTGATGAGTAAGTCCAAGGCCAGCCAAACTGGCGCAGTGAATTTGTAAACTAAATCAGTGGCAAGTGTTTTCAGATCACTGCATGACATTCCTGAATCATATTTTTGTGCTTACCCCTCTTTCAGGTGAATAGGGTGATACCTGGTTCAACAACACTATGACTGATGTCAGTGCCTGCATCTTTCGAACTATTGTGCTGCAGTCTCTAGTGTCTTCACAGCTGATGGAAGTGAGCTAAGGCTACAACACAGTCGATATGTGCCATAGCTGTTAAACGGACACATTACTTGTCTACTTTATGTTATGTCGGAATCAAGTTCCCTCTTAGACATTTAATACCCTTATAATTACTTTCCCACTTAGGACAGTTGCAGCTGCTCATCATATTGCATGTAGGAGAAGGCAAACATTCATAAAAAGTTAGGTACAATTTCACAGCCAAATATCCAAAAGCTGTGAAGTGTCAAGTCATTTCATAGAAAACATGTGAACCCTGATTCAATTCAGCAGAACAGTTGTTACTATTTTGACTCTGGCATTGTCACTTGATATTGCAGTAAGACAGTTGCTTTGTATCAGTTTAGAATTTTTGTCAAAGCTCCTTTTATTTAAGATAGTTTTCCTTTAAAATTATTTTTTGTTCTACGTTACACTGCAGTAGAAGTAGTCATTTCCAAAAGAGCTCTCAGAAATACTTCGGTTGAAAAGTTAATCCTAAGTAATGTCTCAGCCGTCACATTTACATTGACTCCTGAAACCAGATTTCGTAAACAGATTTCCCAATGCCCCTTCTGGATGGTTATGTAAAGACTTCAAAATCAATTCCGGAAATTCTCTTCTGGTTATCAGTTTTCTAATTCTACAATAGAGTTTCACTCCAATGTAAATGCAGCCGGTTTTGAAACATGCTTGGGCTGTCAGGTTTCATCTTGTTTTTAAAATGTTTTGGCTAATATGGATGGAGTAGCTTCTTTTACAGTGAAGGATAAGTGCAAATATTAGACTGAACCTGTTTACACTGTGTCTGTTTGAAGAGAAATAGAATATCTGCTGACTGAATCGTAAACTGTAACAGCTGCTTTCCAGGCACCGCATTTAACTGGAATAACAAATCTGCATCAGACCTTAACACATAAATATGACAGTGGAAAAACAGTTTCCAAAGTTCAGTTTTCGACTTTCAGAAGACGTAGTGAGTACGATCTTAGCAAACTTTGGTTTTGTGTGTTTCAGGAAAAAGGAAAGTAGAAACCGCTCAGCATTTTTGTAATTGTGTATGACAAATTGAGAAGGGAAAAAACGTGTTTTGGCTGAACTGTCAAACACATTCTTCCCTCAAATAGAGTGCTTGAAGCTGCCCCTGGCTTAAATTTCCACATATCAAAACTTTTCTTAATGTGCAATGGTGCACAGGAGGAGCACACACAATTTTATGTCCTGTTAATGATAAGGTTGTTAGCTATTTAGCACAAGTGTGAACCAGTATGAGGCAGAAAATGGACTGATGTCATTTTAAAGATCAAAAAGCATTTGTCTGAAGTGATAAAGGAAAGCAAAATTTAGGGTTCTTGGGAGGAGTTTTTAATGTGGATCACATTCCTCCAGTGCCTTAACTACTGGGCCATTTCTGTAGATTTGTGCACAGAAGACTGATGTTTGTGCAGCAACTAATGTTTTAAACAGCAAGTACCTAATATACTGTGTAGGAAATAGATGCCTGTTGTTTAGTTTGTTCCAGATTGTGCCACCTAGATTCTGTTGTTCTGTATATATCCTGATCACACCTCCTACAGTGAGATCTGAGATTCATCGTGTAAATACGCACTTAGTTAATATTTTTATATGTATCTGAAGTAATGGTTCTATTTGTAAAACTCCTATTTATTAAATTTAAAATGAGTTTGCAAAAAATGGTTTGATGATATCTTCCTTGTTGGTTTATTCTTAAGATTCAGTACAAGAACAGTATTGTCTTTTACTGTTTGTTTCTGACTGCTTGTTGGTTTCATTTGATATTCATTTTCTTGCCTTCATAAATTTTGTAATGAATATCAAACAATAGAAAGAAACAAAAACTGGCATAGTAGTATTCCATGTGCTTTACGAAACCCATTAAAAAGAATTTACATTTCTAAGGATTTCAAAAGGCCATATGTCATTTAGGTTTGGAATTGCCAGTTTTATACATGTTTTGTAGATTTTTAGTGAGACCAAAGTTTCTTTTGGTTTACATTAAATAACAAAAAATGGCAATTTTCTAATGGATGTCTGAAACAGCTACATTAGATTGTGAGAGATCATGACACTTATGTTTGTGCTTGGGTTATCAATATATTTAGAACAAAAAAACCCACAGTAATTGAGATATTGGAAGCCTTCTCTAGTGAAACAACAGATATTGATTTGCCTAGGAATTTGTAGAGAAACAAAATGGAGATTCTGTATATTTAAATTTGACAAAAACGAATACATTGAAGAAAGTTATTATGCACATTCTGTGTGATCAGATCTAAAAATATACATTTCAACCTTTTAAACACATACACACATTTAATCTGTTCATATTTATATGCTGTATAGCAATTTAAGATATTATTCAGAGGCCATGAAAACCTGAAATGTTTAAGACAGAAAATCAGGCATTGTATTGAGTAATTGATGTAAATGCTTTGAAATCATTAGGACAGGCAAGGCACGAAGTTTTGTTAGGTTGTGCGACAGGCGAGTTTATACATTTTGATTACATTGTACAAGTGCACTAATTAATTTAGGTATATAGGATATTGTTCTAAAACTGATGTTCCTTTATCACAGTTTTACATTGTAAATCTTTAGTGATGTTAATCTTACAAGAAAGTCAGTGGCTAAAGGTTGTGAGAGTGAATTTAATGTATTGTGTCACTGTCATCCTGGCTCAGATCTTTATGTATGAAACTGGCAGGATACTTTAAATAAAGACTGTATTTTATGTTGCAATTAAAATGCATAGCTCGATTGATGCACATGCATTCATGTAACTATTTGCAAATTTAATATTGAAAATAAATTATTGCTGTAACATAATGTCTGTGCCTGTATTTTACATTGAAATGGATTTATGTGAGTAATTAATGAATTAAAAACATTTTGAGTGTTGCGTTACACAGTATGTATATTGATAGCATAGATCACCTTTTATTCACACATGAACATTTATTAGTGATTATTCTGTTATAATTGCTCTTCAGTAGCACAATAAGTTACATATTTGGTGCCATAGTCACAAACTATTCATCACAGAAATAGCAGTTCAGTATTTTGCTATTTTGGTTATTCTGTCCTTGTTGTCCAGTAACAACGAGAATGCGAATTTTATGCTGAACTATAAAATAATGGTGACTGAATCTCTTCATGATACAAGCTGTGTTGTATGAAATGAAGCTTGGTGCTGATACTGTTTATTATTGGTTACTTGAAAAATAAATAAAGACATAAGAACAGAATAATAACTGTAGGTATTGACGTCACAGAAATACAATTGAGGTAAAGTTCCAAAATGAATTAATTAAAATTATTACCTTTTAACTTGATCTTATTTTGCACCATCACTGACCCCAATTGTTTGTCGCTTTTGAAATGCATCCTGACAGTCTTTCTTCATTAGAATGTTGAGTGCCTTCTGTTATTTTGCTCGAATCTGTTCCATTGTATCAAAGTCTCACACCTTCAACTCGGGGAAGCGGTAGCTACATGGAGCTAATTCTGGTGAGTACAGTTTGTGCAAATGGCTGTAAGCAGTTGCGCATTGTCACAGTGGAGAACCCAGTCATTTGTATGCCACTTTGCAGATGTTTTCTCCTCATGTCCTTACTCAAACGTCTTACATCATACCACTATAACTCTCTATTAGCTATATGACCAGAAGAAATGAAGTGTCTATTAACAGTCCAATAAAGAAGGACTTAATATTTTTCGGTCGAGATGGACAAACTAGTCTGATTGCTAGTTGGTATCTGATGATTGAGGACCAAGTTGCGTGACGTCAGGTACTGTCTGTAGGCAACCACCACAGTGCATTACTTCCTGTGGCTATAGATAATCGCTTTAAAATCTCTCTGACAAAGCTAAAGCAAAAAATTACAAATTCACATGCAGTATAGATATCTATAGTTGGTCTAAGTATGTCAAAAATCTGTTCTCAATTTTAATTGGTGGTAAGGTTATTTAATTTTTTTGAAACTAATGAAATTTTCGAGTTCATAAACAGTGTAAAACTTATGTCATATCTCAAAAACTATTGAACTCAAGGCAGTAATTTTTTTTTTTTATTGATTATCAAAATACCTTATTAAACACTGACTCGTTCCAAAGTTCTGTATGCTATTGCCATTCTTATATAAGCTTATGAAAATTGTTTCTATTTGATTGTGTCAATATTTAGGTCTTATTAAGTATGAGGTTTTAAGTCTCAATCTCTTACAAAAGCCATATAAAAAAATTCTGAAAATCACACTCAGTAGTATATCTAAGAATGCCAGAAATCTTTTCTTTATTTTAATTAGGGCTGATGTTACATTGATTATTGGAATAGGAGAAATGTTCCCAACTATAAAAGTTTTCCACTTACTACTGCTTATCCTGAATACTATTATACTCACTGAAATAACGTACACGCACGTGCGATCTCCAACAAAGGCCTTGTTGGCCGAAAGCTCATTTTCTGACAGTCTTTCTGCAGTGCCCATTGCAACTCGGCATCTCTGCTATAAAGTGAATAGCAACAATCCTTTTCATAATGTTGTTACTCATTGTGTCTCATATCGGCATTGAGACATAGTTACACCTTATAGTACGATGTTAATGAGCATAATATGTATTTTTCTTAATACTGGTACCTTCATTATCCAGTCTGATGTGATCCACGTGATAACAATATAGTATAAACAATGGAGATTTTGTTCTTATTGAATTACACTTGGGGACACTGGATTATTTATTGTAGGTGTTGTAATTTTGACAGGTGTTAATACAAAGCATTTCATAAGTAGTTCTTACATAATCTCAGATATTTTCAGTTTATTTCCAGATTCTATTAATATCACTGATTATGTTTAGTGTGAGACATAGTGTTCCATCACACAATTGTACAATAAGTTTTCCTTTTCTTTTCAGCACTATTTATGAAGAAACGTTTTATTTGTATTTCAATGGAATCCACTTACAATATTTTTATGCTTTTAAAATTTTCAATGTAGTTGTAGACTTGTATTTAGTGAGTGATTAAGGTAGGATGGAGTACACTAATTAAGATGTCGTGTTTTTTCTTTTTTTTCTTCTGTTTGTTCATTTAGAATTCGTTGTGGGTGCTTAGTCGTGTGATTGCAGATTTGTATTTCTTCTCAGCTGTCCATTAATTGGCCTTTGGAGACTATGCAGAATAGTGAGATTTCTCTTGATATTTTCAGTGGAGTGTTGGACATGAATGTAAAGGTATAATTAATTTTCTTGGCGTAATTCAGGATTTGCAGGGAATCAGTTCAAACAGATCTCATTATAGAATATGTAGATCATGACATTCAGTTACTGAAAATACGTTGTATTTCTGTTTTTCTAATCAACAGGTTGCTTAAACTACCATTAAGTGAGAAGGTTAGGAAAAAAAAGAAATAGCCATTCTTAAGCTTGTCTGCGGTATGAAAGTCCTACAATTTTTTTTTCAGTCTCTGTCAGCATTTCATTTTTAATTTTTTTGTGTTCTACATGTAATTTCTTTTTATATAGCTTGGCAACTAGCTTTGGGTTATGGCCATAATTTATGTGCACTTTTCACACACAATTTGTTCAGATTTTTGTCAATTAAGTATGCAGGACTGTTTAGACAGTTTACAATTGGTCGAGTAGGAACTTTCGAATTACGTACTTTTAGATATGCTCTTAGTTTGGGGCATTGTGAGTTCATGACTATACACCTATTCTGTTCTTTCTGTGTTAAGAAAAATAATTTTTTTTGGTATCTTTCTTTTTGTTCATGCTTGGGATCTTCTTGCGAGTCTTATTATACATATGATATTATGCGCCTTAAAATGTGTTTCGAAATGATTACGCCTTTTAGTTTGTTGTTAATGTTGTGCAGATGATGTAGTTCCTTTTTTTTTTTTTTTTTTTTTTTGCTTACCATTTTTCCCTATCACACTTTGTCCTCCTGCAGAAACTGTTGGTTGCTTTTGGTGTTTGTGACAGATTATATTTGAGCCCTGTTTTAACAAATTCATTTCATTATTAAGGACAAGGTCTGTAACTTACAATATTTTTTCGTAACTCTCACTACTGGTAATATTAGTTAAAAGAGCTTTATATTTCATTTTTGTCTTACTCTAAGAGTTTCAGTTCTATCAATGTACACAGTTGGGCATTCATTATTTTATTAAATGTAGGCATAAATAACATATTTCCAACCTGTAAATGTGTTAAAATATAGCTTTGTTCAGGAATTCATTCAGCTTGTATTTGTTTCTAACCTCTTCTTGTATCCTTATGCATTCACTTTTTTTCTTTACAAACTTCAATCTGATGTTCACAATAGCATATTTTGGGGTCACTCTGCTTTCTCAGTGTTTATTCTCATCTTTAGCTTTGTTTGCTGGTATGTAAACAAGTCATCTTAGCCTGGTCTGGCAGTCATATAAACATTTTTCAGTACTGGTACATCATGTCTTGCAGCTCTCAAATATGGAAGAAGACAAATTTCAACACCAAGAAAACCATTTATTTATTGGCTGACTTGTTTCTACACCTCCACTCATATCTAATTTTGCTCTCTGTAATTGGTGGCGTGTGAAAATCAGCAGAGCTGGAAAAACTAATCAGCCAGCAAATAAGACCAGCAAGTCACAGTGCACTTAAAAAAGATTATTTATATACTGTGTGTGTACTTTTCAAGTTAGTGTCAACTGGTGTGTTACATTTATGTAAGACAGGAAAAAAATCTTTTTCTTCACTGCCTTTGTGGGAGCATTATGTTGTTTAATAGAGAGATACGGAGCACTATGCATAATAATGGTAGAGTTTCTCCTTAAGTGCCGAAGCATGTAGCCTTCAAATCATATCACAAAAGTACTGTTGTCCAGCTCTAGTCAGAGGTGATATTTGAACTGAACAGACAGACATTTACGAATTAAACATTTCAAAGTTCCTGCATGCACTACAGCGATTATCTTCTCTTTGCCAGTCAAAGCTGCCTCACTACCTATCATTGATGGTATTGTCTTTCTAGCTTTGTATTATTATTATTATTATTATTATTATTATTATTATTAAGTTCTGCGTTTACCCATGTATCATCATACCAAATGATATCGTGAAAATTTATCCCTTCTTATTCCCTCAGAATACAGCAGCACCAAGCTGTAATATCTTGCCCTTCTATTAATAATGCTCAGCCACAAATAGATTTATGGCAGAATGCTAACTTATTCACAACCTGTAACAAGGAAGATTTATTAACCTGAAACAGGTCAACTGCTACAAGGATGGCATGTAGCTTTTTAAATGTCATTATGTGAACATCTCACAACGAATCACATCCTAAATAGAGTCAAGATTTGTGACCATCCTCTATAGATGCTACTGCTTCCCCTTCCATTGCCAGTTTACATGATTCACCTAATCTTTTAGTCATTTTACTTCCTAATTGTTATTAGTGATTGCAACTGTTCTGTAAAGCAACTGTTGTTCACTTCACCACTTAAGGCAAAGGAATGAGAGACACTCCCACAGCCCTACCTCTCTCAAAATATTCCCTCAAGCAACGTATGAATTCAGTTGACATACTTCCACATAACCATACCTCAGCAGACACTTTTAAAAGTGTCTTAGGAGTGAGCAGTCTGTCTGCCAGTCTTCCATCATACACAATGCTAAAAGTTTCCCAAATCTCGTACTGTAGCAGCTCAGTGTTGAGGAGTGGCTGGTGCACTGCTTTAAACAGCATAGCGCAAGTTCCAACACAATGGTAGTTGAGTGTCAGGCTCTCAGTGATGTAGTAGCGGCAGGACCTGTCAGGTGACCACTAGTTTAAATTGGACTGTGACAATTGCATGGTTTGCTGGTGATACGAACCCAAGTTTCATCAGCAATGACATTTTTTGTAAGTTTGTATCATCTTGAAACAGTTGTATAAGTTCTTGGCAGACTTCTTCATAGTGTTGGGGAAAAAACAATTTTATTCAAAAACCTAGACTTTTTAAAAAAATTATCAGTGATGGGTTCATTGCTTCCAAGTCATGCACGAAGTACCTATCAGCTACTACGGTAGAAATAGCACACAGAAGTAATAAGTTTTGTAAAAGCACTTTATAGAAACATATATGTTCAATTTAGTACACTATCTAAATTAAATTGAACCTGTTATGACATTTATTATAACTACTAAAACAATTGATTGTCGACAAAATAATTTAACTGGATAGCACTCTGTGCAGTACGTCTCCCCTGACTTTCCCAGAATCTACACCTTTCCTAGACCTCTCCAGTCCTTTTCCTCCACCCCTCGTCCTCCCCTTCAACCCTTTTGCCTGAAGAAAGAGCCACTGGCTCCAAAAGCTTGCCAATTACAACCGTCTTTTATGTGTGTGTTCGGCCACCGCTTGTTGAGAAATTTTTATCTATCCAGTTAAATTATTACAACAACTGTTTGACGGTTGTTATTGACAGCTATCAAATTGCTGATGTCATAGTCACAAGGTCTACCGGTTTGTACAAATATGTGTCGAGGAGAATCTATGAACCTGAAAAAGGCTTCTATGGTCTTGGGCCAAAAGACTGCTCGATGGTGACGGACTGACATCATTGTGAATGAAGAACTTAGCCTTTGGGTTTGCTGTGGGGTGCTCTGCCATGTTGTGTCAATAAATCTGTAGCATGTGAATATTTTCTTGGCTATCTCGCCAACTGTAGTAGTAATACCTCCCAGAGCGATGGAATGAATGCTTCACAAGCTGCAGGGTGAGGAAAGGTGCATGAAAGCAGTACTGGCAACTTCACAATCCACAGCAGTTACTTTCTATGGTAGAAATGATTCATGGAAATAACAAGCTTTTGTGACAGTGCATATGTAGAGATGTTCACATTAAATGTAGTGCTTATTTGGAGTATCAAAATTAAATCAAGGGTGTTGTAACATAATTATTCAAATAGAATGCGATGAATGACATTTTAAACATTTCTGATTGTGTCACATTTGCGGTATTGATACAATTATCCAGTTATAAGTAATTATTCATACCCTTATGTACTTGCCCATTTTCTTCCATTGGCAGCACTGCATGACATTTATAATTATTTCACACTTTATCGAAGGGCTCCACGATTTGCTCCTGATTCCTAAACCAGCACAAATTTTATTTGCACTTGGTGCAAAAAAGTGATCAATATTTCCAGTATGGGGAAAAGTGCTTCAGAAAGTCATGCCTAGAACATAAAGCACTGGAGTTTAAAAGCAAAAGTTGCTGCCACTAGATGCATTTATGCTGTATTCTGAAACTTCAACAACAGATTTCAGCGCAATCAATTGTACTTCACTCTAGGTCATTTTTATGAATGACTTTTACACAATTTATAATTTTTTGTCTTCTATTTTCACCGTGTGTATAAGTTTGTTTGAAATGCACAAATTAATTTATTATTAAATATGAAACCTGTACTAGCTGTTGATATGGGGACAAACGATAGTCTTAAGTGGTTTAGTTTCTGGATTATGTAGTAACGCCCTTCACTCTTGATTCTTTATAGAATCAAACTCCTGTGTATGAAACAGTTCCAAAAAAAGAAACATAGTACAGAAGTAATAAATTAAAATATATTGAAGCTAAAGTTCTACCACATAAACAGCGAACATTTAGTAAGATTAAACTGTTTCATTTTTATTATATTAAGGGGTTATAAGAGAAAAAAATTAAAAAAAAAGATTTGAAATAATGAATAGAGTTTATTGGACGAGCCTACGCACTTTAGTTCTTAAATACTGGATGAATGTAACCTGGGTAATTTGCACAGCACGAGTTATGCTGCCTCAACACATAAGCAGTTTCTAACTTGAATACCTGCCTTGTGTTAAACCTCTACTAGGCAAGTTGCAATTGTAACCAGGTTTGACTATTGGCCATTTATTAATATAAATAAACGTGATTTTCAGCAAGTGTTAGGTTAGCTGTACAAGCCAAAAACAAGTTCGGATGTCATGCAAATAGAGACTTGAGTTCCACATTTGCCCCATTACGCATATGGGGTTCTTCTTAATGACAATTGCGAAAAGCTGCAGCTTCCATTGTTCTCAAAACATGCAATGAAAATGGTTATGGAAGGAAACTGTCCATCGTTCACAGCAGTTTTCTGAGAAACAAAGTGGGAAATTCATTCTAATTTTGAGAAAATTATATTGTAACAACTTTTTGGCTGAAGTAAAATTCATTTGTGTTGTTATTGACTAGCTAACATGGATTATCATTTTTAATAGGAGTTCCAATATCAAACGAAGGAATATACCTGAAGCCACAGAACAATCCAATGACACAGTCTACAACACAATCCTATTTACTATCGGATTACTTTACACAAGCTGAAATTTTGTGGTACTTGCACATCATCAGAAGTCTTTTGTCAGTTCACAGCTCAGTAGACTGTGTAGCACTATTCCCTTTGTTGTTTCTGGATAGCCAAATTGCAAAGCAAATGCGATAGCAGAAATCGAAACTTTGTTACAGCAGCGTGTATGGATTTGCACCATATATGAGACATAAACTTACTGACTTCCTTGACAAATGTGAAATGATCATACTTGGATTTGATGAAAGCTTGAATACTATTTCTTGAAAGACCTAGATTGGTGTATGTGTAAGATTTTTGGGACCATGATAAATAATTAATAAAGACATGTTACATTGATTCCATTTCTTTAAAGTGTACAAAGGCAAATGATTTGCTTTAAGTTCTAAAAATATTGTTGGATTTGGAAACCTTTAATATAATAATAATAATAATAATAATAATAATGCAGTTATCAATGAATGGACCAAATGTGAATTTAAATTTTTGAATGACTTTAACAAGGAACTGAAAAATCACAAATTGGTACCTGAAGTTTGTGCGTATTACATGGTGCTTTCAAAATTGGCATATCCAAAACTAAGAAACTCATATTTAATAACAGTATTATTTATTTCACGATAAGCCTGCACGGTGATCAGAATAAACTGAGATAACCGTATCTTTATCTTTCCTATGTCATTTTGTGGAACAGGATGGGTTGAAAATGCCTTAGCAACTGTAAAAAGCCTGGAAATTCTAAAACACAGCCAAACCTAAGTTGCTGAGATTAATAAAAATCAAAAACCATTAGTCATCAAGCTTCAGAATTGTTTCTGAAATTGTCAACAAATTGCAAGCTCCAAACCTCATATTCTTCTTCAACATCACATTTGTTGGAGCAATTTTTACTAGTTTTTCAGAGCTGTCTCTCGATTGCTCCATTCCTATATGATGAACTGCATAGTCTTATGAGCATTGTGATGCAATGAATTGTGAAACTAGGCATCTTAAACAGCAAAAATTGTCTACATGAAAATTGACCTGAAGGATAGAAAAACACTCATTACGTCAAGACAGAACTAAAAAAATTAAGAATGTATCTCAAGAAACTGTGTTGCTAAAGGAACACACGTGTTATTGGTGTACTAGAGAAATTGCAGGAAAGCTCAACCCCCCCCCCCCCCAAAAAAAAAAAGTTAATGTGTGTGATTTCCTGCTTAAACCCAAAAGTCACATTATACTACAAAGCAGCTCAAAGATACAGTATGTCTTGGAATTTTGGCATCAAACAGAACAACATTGGGTTCAAAGACAGATCACGTCAAACTTTAATTTTGTGGAAGTCTCCAGAGAAAATCGAATTCACGACAAGAGGAAGTCTTACAAGAAAAGTGAAAATCATCTAGATAAATTCTGGATTGATATAATAAAATTATCTTCAATGCTGTGCACAAATTTCTAAGATTTTGTGTGAATTATTCTAACACTCTTACATGGAAATGCTTCTGGTGAATGAGTCTTTTCTGTAAACTCCCAAATTATAGTTGAAAGTCAAACAGAAAAATGCCTTATTGCTCAAAGATACATACTCATATATGACACAGCCCAGGACACTAATGGAGTTGACAATTTCAACATCAACAAAAGTCTTGTACACTGCTTTTGCTATGTACATTCTTCACACAAAGACAATACGAAAGATAAGGAGAAGAAAGGTGAAAGACAATAGGAGGAATAATTAATGGGTAAAGGAAAGCAAGCTGAAATCAAAGAACTGGAAACAAAAAGAACAAATACGTTGAGTGAAGCCTTAAAGATTTCAGGAGGGATAGAAAATTTAAAGAAATGGTTTTGTCGTTTTTATTATGACAAATTTCTATAGTGTGCTCCCTTTAGTTGGTAACAAATAATATATAAACACTGCCAAGAAACCACATGGGAAAAATATATTAAGAACAAAGATTCCAAGACTTACCAAGCGGGAAAGTGCCGCTAGACAGGCACAATAAAATAACACACAAAATTTTGAGCTTCGCAACTGGCGGCTGCTTCGTCAGGAAAGAAGGAAGGAAGGATGAAAAGATGTGGGTTTTAAGGGAGAGGGTAAGGAGTCATTCCAACCCCGGGAGTGGAAAGACTTACCTTAGGGGGAAAAAAGGATAGGTATATACTCGCGCGCGCCCACACACACACACACACACACACACACACACACACACACACACACACACACCTATCCATACATACACAGTACCCTCTCCCTTAAAACCCACATCCTTTCGTCTTTTCCTCTCTTTCCTGAAGAAGCAACCATTGGTTGCGAAAGCTAGAATTTTGTGTGTCTATCGACCTGCCAGCGCTTTTGTTAAGTAAGTCCCATCATCTTTGTTTTTATATATATAAAGATGATGTGACTTACCAAACAAAAGCGCTGGCAGGTCGATAGACACACAAAATTCGAGCTTTCGCAACTGGCGGTTGCTTCGTCAGGAAAGAGGGAAGGAGAGGGAAAGATGAAAGGATGTGGGTTTTAAGGGAGAGGGTAAGGAGTCATTCCAATCACGGGAGCGGAAAGACTTACCTCAGGGGGATAAAAGGATAGGTATACACTCGCACACATACACATATCCATCCGCACATACACAGACACAAGCAGACATTTGTAAAGACAAAGAGTTTGGGCAGAGATGTCAGTCGAGGCGGAAGTACAGAGGCAAAGTAGTTGTTGAAAGACAGGTGAGGTATGAGTGGCGGCAACTTGAAATTAGCGGAGGTTGAGGCCTGGCGGATATCGAGAAGAGAGGATATACTGAAGGGCAAGTTCCCATCTCCAGAGTTCTGACAGGTTGGTGTTAGTGGGAAGTATCCAGATAACTCGGACGGTGTAACACTGTGCCAAGATGTGCTTAACTCCAAAAGGTTGCTTCACTGTTTGGTACATTTATTCAGCCATTCTCTCAAATTAAAAGTAGAACTTTTTGCTCTTTTTGGTCAGGCATCACAAAAGTGCTAACTCACGAAAACACAACAGTCGAAATGTGCTCACCAGCCACTAACATAATCACTTAGCTCACAACCGCTTGCCATGCTTGTTTCTTTATGGGGATGCATCAAAAGGTATTTCAGTGTACTCATAACTATTTGTGTGCATTTAGCTCTGAGGATCAAGATCCATAGGGAAAGTTGGGAGAACAAGGTGAGGGATAAATGAGTCCAGAGAAACCAAATACAACAAGAACAAGGTACATGACTTTCCTTTTTCTCTATCAGGACATAATATCAGTATCACTGCTATTTTAGAATTTTTTCTTGCCATTGCTAAATTTTCCTCAATTACCAGGTCAGCACCCACTCTTACATAGATAGCTGAACCTAATGGATCCTACAATGTTATTGCTATATATTTCCCTATGGTGCTTTCAATGGACCCTATCTGAATTGAGTGGTAATGGTCAGATCTCTAAAAGTGTGTTATTAAGTAACAAAACAGACAAAATAGTATATGAGAATGCATCACCATAGATTTGGTATTAACAGACGGGAAGACATCTTGAAGAGACGGAAAGTTGCTTAGCATTTAAACAAGTCCATCTGTAAAAACAACGCAAGGGGGGAACAGTCTCACTCTCTCTCGTCAGTCGTTGCTATAGCAGCTGCCCAGCAAACAATTAGTTTTACACAACTGTTATAAAAGTCTATCACATCTGCAAGCCAAGATGTTATCTCCTGGTGCTGTAGGATATACCATATAAAGAATTACTAGGTTTATTTATAGATATAATACGAGAGTGTCATCTACCAATGTTAAGCTTTCAAAGTGAGTCAACACGTCACAAGTGTAAAAAGAAAACGAGACGAAAATTATCGCAGACAATAGTGTTTAACAGGTCTGTTCTTAAAATTACAAATTGTCTGGAACAGGAGCAAAATTTGTGCATGTAATTGGTTCCACACATTTTTTACGTCTCCATAAAAGAATACCGTCCACTAATGGTTTTTTGAGCCCTAACCTGGATTGTGTGTCTGTGATCCAATATAACAATTTAATTTTCTTGAATAATTCTTTCCATCCTGTTGTTTTATGTGTAAAATTCGTAAAGAACACATGCACTGTGGTGACAAGTCATGAGGTACCTCTTAGTATCATGTCCAACTTCCTCTTGCCCAGCATAGTGCAGCAACATGACACGGCATGCACTCAATAAGCAGTTGGAAGTCCACTGCAGAAATACTAAGCCATGCCACTTGTATAGCCATCCATAATTTCAAAAGAGTGGCCGGCGCAGGATTTTGTTCACGAAATGACCTCTCAATTATGTCCCAAAATGTTCAATGGGACTCATGATGGGCGATCTGGGTGGCCAAATCATTCAACTGAATTGCCCAGAATGTTCTTGAAACCAGTTGCAAACAATGGTGGCCCGGTGAAATGGCACACTGCCACACACAAAAATTCCATCGCTGTGTGGGAACACGTGTTCTTTAATGGCTGCAAAAGGTCTCCAGGTGGCCGAACATAGCCATTTCCAGCTAATGATTAGTTCAGTGGGACTAAAGAATCCAGTCCCTTCCGTATAAACACAATCCACATCATTATAGAGCCATCATCAGCTTGCACAGTGCCTTGCTGACAGCCTGGGAACATGGCTTCATGGGGTCTGCACTACAATCAAGCCCTACCCTCAGCTCTTACCAATTGAAACTGGGTGTAATCTGACCAGGCCACAGTTTTCCAGTCATCTAAGGTCCAACCAATATTGTCACGAGCCCAGGAGAGGCGCTGTAGGTAATGTCATACTGGTAGCAAAGGCACTGACATCTGTCGTCTGCTGTCACGGCCCATTAACACCAAATTTTGCCACACTGTCCTAACAGATATGTTTCTCATACGTTCCACATTGACTTCTGCAGTTATTTCACACAGTGTTGTTTGTCTGTTAGTACTGATGTAAATGCTGCTGCTTCCTTGTTAAGTGAAGGCCACTGGTCATTGCATTGTCCATGGTGAGAGGTAATCCCTGGAATTTGGTATTTTCGGCACACTCATGACAGTGTGAATCTGAGACTGTTGAATTCTATAATGATTTCTGAAATGGAATGTCCTAATTACTATTCTGCATTCAAAGTCAATTAATTCCCATTGTGTAGCCATAATCAGCCCAGGAACCTTTTCACAGGAATCACCTAAGTACAAATGACAGCTCCACCAGTGCACTGCTCTTTCATACCTTCTGTACACGATACTACTGCCATGTTTATATGTGTATATTACTATCCCATGACTTTTGTCACCCCAGTGTGTATGGGATTTTCTCATGTGGTGGTGTAATATTTCTGAGACTGTTTCAACCAACATTCAAGTAAGACTACGAGCCAGCTAAAGTCATAGATGTAACATAGTGGGATATCAGTGAACTGTTGCTACACTAGTGACCATTAATACTGCGACACCATGAAGGGTAGTGAATAATAAGACTTTACTTCTTACACATTCACACACTAGTATGAAGAATACATAATTAAATTTGTAGGTGATTTGTCAGAACACAAGGTGCAATACTTACTACACAGAGTTACTACCTTGGACAGCAACAGCAGCTCTAACCTAGCTGGGCACTGAGTCAATGGATATGTCAGTCCATGCTGCTAAGCCCTATGCCAGAATTCACCAGTCATAGAGGTGGCTTGCCAGTGTCTCAGGAAGCCATTTTCCTTGTGGGTGAGAGATTTGGGGAGCCTGCTGGCCAGGGATTTAGTCGAACGATGTCTGTATTGAGGTATGTTAGGACAGCACTGGGAACATGTGGTCTTGTGTTACCTTACTGAATGATAACATTGCACACCTTGAAGATGGAGCACAACTAGAGGTCATAAATTTCAGGATTGTAATGTGTCCAAATTATTGGCTACACAAACAAGAGGTGATTGTATTGTGTAACCAATGGTACACCAAATGGTGGGCCTGTATGACAATGAGAAATGTAATTTGGGAACATACATGATCCTCAGAGACTCCACACACAGATACATCAATCATGCTGCTGCGTGCAGAATCAGGACTTGTCTGAAAGAACAACATGGCACCACTCCTGTGACCATTGTTGTAGTCAACTCAACCACTGTTGTTATGCATCTCTCTCTCTCTCTCTCTCTCTCTCTCTCTCTCTCTCTCTCTCTCTCTCTCTCTCACCCCCCCCCCCTCCCTCTCCTGCTGCATCATGGGAAGCTGCAACACTGGTAATTGTGCTGACAGTCCACGCTGCTCCAGGCAGCATTACACTCCCCATGTGGAAACTTGTCTTGCTTGAAGATACACAATATTGTTGTATGATCCTGTTTGACTGAGCGAACTACGTGTATGTCATCTAAGGACATTGAATATCACCCTCTGGAACCACTGATCCCATATTTGCATGATAGTTGTGGCATCCTGAGCAACAGGTCATGATCCTGCTGCCGTCCAATTCTGATTCCTCCAGGTAGAAATTTCTCCTTCAACAACCAACATTCAAATTAAATTGCCAACTGAAAAATCTGTCGCATAATCTCTCCTTATATATAGAAAGTAAGTGGTGTTAAGCCCGTCTACTCTGTGCAATTGATCTCAAATGTCAATCATTAATACCTCAGCTTTTTGCCACTTCATTGTGTGTTGCAATTGTAATGGCTATCAATGCATTTCATGCAGTGGTAAGTTTGATATGTATCCCAACATGGGGCTCCATATTCTTGTAATGATTGCACTGGCATTAGGTGTGCTAATTCTTTTCTACATTTGCAGCTATTTTTTAATATTCACATGATTAATGCTGTATCGACTAACACTTATAATGTGTTCAGCCGAACTTATGTTTCATACTACAACAACAACTGTGTTTTTGGTTGATTCACCAGAGAGTAGTAATTAACATGAAGAAGACCAGTGGACCTAGCACACTCCTTTGAAGCACTCATGAGCAGACGAGAAAGACATCAGTCTTTCTTGTAGTTTGAGGAAGCTAGGGTAAAATTACTTAGATTTAGGTGGAAGAAGGTAGGTTGGGAACTAGCTGCTTATGGCCAGTAGGTTTTCAAATTTTGTAAGAATCAAGACAGTTAAGAAATTAGCAGCAGACTCTATGATTAGGAAACCTAGAATGATAAATCCAATGCAGGTTTCAAATCATATAAGAATTGGGTGACTATACAAAGTTTTTACACAAGACGACTCAGGTACTAAAGGCGGGTACGATGTAAGACAATGACCAATTGGCTAGCTTCCTTTATCTTTTTAACATTATGAATCAAGTTTATACAGTACTGAGGATGGGACATAACAATAGACCTCAATCCCACTGCCCTGGAATCCTTTTGGACAGTTGTCAGTTCAGTTTCCCATTGTACAATCTATACTTAAACAATGCTGAGAAAGCAAGATCAGTTGAGCCCCACTGGATCAGGGGATTTACTTTCCACTGAACATAGTTTCTCCCACTGTGTCGGGAGATTTGGTGACTACGTCCTTCTCCGCTTCCCCCCTCTTCTTTTTCTCCTCCTCCTCCTCTTCTTCTTCTTCTTCTTCTCCTCCTCCTTCATTTTGTTATCACTGTTTAGTGAAGTTGATGTCTCTTCTACTGGTAGTTTCAACCTTTAATGCTGGCAATAGCTCCACAGTGTTATTGTACGAGGTATGGAACTGTCCACAAGGACGAGCTCTGCTGTACATGAAAATGGCTATTAAAGCCACAATTTTATTACTTCATTTCATTATCAATCAATAGCCTAGAAACAGCAGCAAAGTGAACAGAAATATGACCAGAATTTATCATTTCACTAGAGATGTGTTTATATATTACTTCACTTAAAATACATCATCATAAATGATGAAATAATAGGAAGGAAGAAATTGAAATTGATAGGGAAGGTCATATTTCATAATTTTACACTGATAATACTGAACAGCTTAAAAATGTTGTTATTTCTCATCCTGAAGGCACACTTTCATTGGTCTGATATATTTAAAAATTATGAAAATACCATGTTACAGCTTGTTTTGCCAATGTACACAAGCAAGCAGATATGAAACAATTATTGGACATGGTTTTACAGTGTACAACGTGAACAATACATTTCTTTATTATGTCGCACACACCATTGACAACTACACTAATTTATTCAAAGTAAAACTCACTGTAGTAGGCTGTGAACAGACTTTGGTTTTCTGTGATGCAACATTACAATGTAAAATATCAAGCAGAATTCATATTAGATAACAAGCTGTGCTATAGTAAGTATATGCAGATTTTGCTCCCTTGGATGATAACACCCCCACAAGGCTCCATGATGCTGTCAGTAATAATTGTTTGCTGTATCTCAGAATTGTATTGTATGGTATTGTATTGAACCACAGACCTAGAAACAAGGGAGAGGCTTCGTCCTGCAGTAGCTCTCAGTGGTTCACAAGCCCACAATAGGCCACAGCAGTCCACCTGCCCCACCGCCCCCCCCCCCTCCCCCCCGCACCAAACCCAGGGGTATCGTGTGGTTCGGCACCCAGTGGATCCCCCTTCTCCGGGAACGTCTCATACCAGACAGACGAGTATAACCCCAAATGTTTGCGTGGTAGAGTAATTATGGTGTACGCTTACGTGGAGACAGTGTTTGCGCAGCAATCACTGACATAGTGTAACTGAGTCAAAATAAAGGGAATCAGCCCGCATTCATCGAGGCAAATAGAAAACTGCCTTAAAAACCATCCACAGGCTGGCTGGCACACTGGGCCTTGACACTAATCCACCAAGTGTCAGAGGACCGGCACATCTTCCCGCTGGGGAAACAGCGCATTAGACCGCGCAGCTAGCCAGTCGGGTTTATCTCAGAATACTTGTTTCCATTTCCAAGTGTGCTACAGGGTTCATCTGCCATTTCCATGACACTCTTTTCCACCCCATAACATTTTCATCTATATTCATACTCTGCAAACCACTCTGAAGTGTGTTCAATCATCTATCATGTTCTGTTGATTTATACAAATGTCAATACCACTCACAGAAACGAATATCACTTTCTGCTTTGCATATTTTATCTAATAAAATGATAATGAAAACCTTAATTTTCATTATACTGTCTTCAGTTCTCGAATACCTTATTAGATATTAGATTTCCTACATTGTACTGTTACATGAGCTCAACTGTTAAAAGTGAACATGCAGCTTAAATTTGGAGTAATTTAATTTCCCACAGATTCATACATTAAGATATATGACAGAAATGAGCATGTAAAAATGTGGCTAGACAATTAATTTTGCAATGCTAAACTTAAATCTTCCCTACCTACATCTACATCCATACTCTGAAAACCACCATGAGGTGCATGATAAAGGGTATGTCCACCAGTTATTAGGTTTTCTTCTTGCTCCATTCATGTATGGGGTGTGGGAAGAATCACTGTTTGAATGCCCCTGTGCAGTAGTTATTCTAATCTTATCTTCATGATCCCTGTGTGAGCAATACATACATGCATACCTAGAGTAATCATTTAAAGCCGGTTCTTGAAACTTTGTTAATAGATCTGTGTCTTCGAGAGTCTGCCATTTCAGTTCCTTCAGTATTTCTGACACACTCTCCCATGAATTAAACAAACCTGTCACAATTTGTGCTGCCCTTATTTGTACACATTCAATATATCCTGCTAATCCTATCTGGTACGGATCCCACACACTGGAGCAACATTCTAGGATCGGTCACACGAGCGATTTGTAAGCAATCTCATTTTTAAACTGACTGCATTTCCCCAGAATTCTACCAATAAACCGAAGTCTATCATCTGCTTTACCCCTGAATGAACTTATGTGATCAATCCATTTCATATCCCTACAGAGTGTTACACCCAGGCACTTGCATGAGTTGGCCAATTCCAAGAGCGACTCATTGATATTATAGTCATAGGACACTACGTTTTTACATTTTGTGAAGTGCAAAATTTTACATTTCTGAACATTTAGAGGAAGTTGCCAATATTTGCACCATGTTGAAATCTTATCAAGATCTAACTGAATATTTATGCAGCTTCTCTCAGATAGCATTTAATTATAGATAACAGCATCATCTGCAAAAAGCCTGATTTTGCTATTAATATTGTCTGCTAGGTCTTTAATTTAAATCATGAACAGTAAGGGTCCCAACACACTTCCTTGGGGCACACCTGAAGTTACTTCTACATATGATGATGACTCTCCATCCAAGAAAACATCTTATGTTCTCCCTACCAAAAAGTCCTCAATCCAGTCACAAATTTCACTTGATACCCCATGTGATCATACTTTTGACAATAAACATAGGTGTGGTACCGAGTCAAATGCTTTTTGGAAATCAAGGAGCACTGCATCATCTACCTGGTTGCCTTGAACCAAAGCTTTCAGTAAGTCATGTGAGGAATGTGTGAGTTGGGTTTCACATGATTGATCTTTTCGAAACCTATGCTGGTTGGCATTGAGAAGATTATTCTGTTCAAGATACCTCATTATGTTTGAGCTCAGAATATGTTCTAAGATTCTACAACAAATCAATGTCAAGGATATTGGACTGTAGTTTTGTGGGTCACTTCCACTACCTTACTTTAGGCAGGTGTGACCTGAGCCTTTTCCCAAGTACTGGACACAGTTTTTTGTTCAAGAGATCTACGATAGATTATAGTGAGAAGAAAGGGCTAACTCAGCCACAAATTCAGTATAGAATCTGATGGATTCCATGGGGCCTTGAGCTTTGTTCAGTTTTAACGATTTCAGCTGTTTCTCAACGCTACTGACATTAACAGTTATTTCATTAATCTTGTCATTGGTGCAAGGATTAAAGTGGGGCAGTTTGGTACAAGGATTAACGTGGGACGGTTCTACTGGGTTTTCACTTGTAAACCAACATTTGAAAATGGAGTTAAGCATTTCATCTTTTGCTTTGCTACGCTCAATCTCAGTTCTTGTCTCATTCGTTAGGGACTAGACACTGACTTTGGTGCCACTGACAGCCTTTTCATACGACCAGAATTTCTTTGGATTTTGTGAAATGTCATTTGACAATATTCTGCTACGGTAGTCACTGAAGGCATCACCCATTGCTCTCTTGCCAGTCAAATGCTTTTCATTCAGCATCTCTCTACCTATAGCCCTACGCTTTGTTTTAAACCTTAGAAGTTTCTTTACACTGACTATTTCATGGAGGTTCCTCCCATTATGAACTGTTTTACTGAGTACCTAGCAATCCAATGTGTGGTTAAGTATTCTTTTAACCCTGAGCTATAGTTCCTCTACATGCTCCTGACCTGTGCTGAATGTTTCAAGTTCCTCATTGAGATATCATGCTATGATTGATTTTTTATCTACTTTACTGAGAGATATATCTTTCTGCTTGTTTTAGTTGTCCTTTGTGCTTTAGTAATCATTGTTGCCACAGCCATGTCATTGTCTCTGATACCAGCTTTAATGTGGACATCCGGAATGATGTCAGGTCTATTTGTTGCCATTAGGTCCAATATATTTCCATCATGAGTAGGTTCCCTGGCTATCTGTTCTAGGTAGTTTTCAGTGAAGTCATTTAGTAAGGTTTCACAGGATGTCTTATGACTCCCACCATTAACAAAACTGTAATTTTCCCAATTAATTAATGGATGATTAAAGTCACTACCAATGACTACATTATGACTGAGGGACTTATGTACGGATGAGCTGAGGTTTTCTCTGAAGTCTTCAGTTACACCAGGGGATGAGTCTGGTGGGCAATAGAAGGATCCAATTATCATTTTATGCTAACTCCTGATACTGAGTCTTGCCCAATCTCACTTGCAGCTACAATTTTTATCTCAGTGGATTTGGGTTTCTTGTCTACTGTGACAAATACGTCGTCTCCATTTCCCATTTGCCTATCCTTTCCATATACATTTAAATTTTCCCCAAAAATCTCGCAGCTATCAATTTCAGGTTTCAACCAGGTTTCTATACCTAGTATTCTATGAGCTTCACTGCTTTTCATGAGTGCTTCAAACTGGGATTTTGTTGTGAATGCATGGGGGGGGGGGCAGTTAACCATTACAATTTTAATACTCTCACCCGTGGGAGGCATTTCTTTCAAACTTGCACTGATATTTCTGGGTTTTGTACAGCTGTCATATCTGGATTGGTTGGAGAGTTGCCTAATCTAAAAAACTCTTTTGTGCACCCCACACACAGTTACCTACCTGAATAACAGCCTCTGACATGTGGTGCACACGTGAGCTAATTAGGGGGACCCTACCGTTCTCAACCCTACAGCGCAAATTCAGGAAGTCGCAGCCTAGCTTGTCACAGAACCTTCACAGTCTCTGGTTCAGTCCTTCCACTCAACTCAGAACCAAAGGGCCACAGTCAGTTCTGGGGACACAGTGCTGCAATTGTGAGCTTCGTTGAAGCTCCACACATATGGCTGGTCTTCTCAACCTTCTCTGCCAGTCACTGGAATGACCCAAGAATGACTTTGGAGTCCAGGCAACAGGCATCATTTGTTGCAATGCACACCACTATCTGCAGTTGGCTGCAACCTGTGCCCTCAATGGCTGCCGTAATATGATGATGATGATGGTGATGTTTGTTTATGGGGTGCTCAACATTGTGGTCATCAAAATCTTTCCACATTCAGTATCGGCACTTCCCAAATGATGATGAGGACAACACAAGCATCCAGTCCCCGGGTGGAGAAAATCCCCAATCCGGCTGGGAACCGAACCTGGGACCATTTGAACCAGAGGCAGCAATGCTAGTCACTAGACCATGAGCTGTGCTACTGGAATAGCCTCAACAGTTTTAATGTTGCCCTCAAAGACATACACACTGAGTGCACCTGGTGTCCTTTCCTGTCCCTTGCTGCCATTTGCCTAAGGGGTACAATCATTCACCATACATTTGAACTTCCAATGATTAATAGACCCCTACCCTTTTGCATTTGCTTCCTCCTGACACTGGACAAAACAGGACTCCCCACAACAGATGATGTGAGTACCACTGGGTCAGTTTCAGTTTCAGTGAAGGACAGCATCTCAGACTTGTTGGCTAGGGAAATCGGTACAACATCTTGAGTCCACCTTCTACAGGATGCCCTATTTTGTGCAGGTCTGCATACATGTTTTTTTTTTTAATTTTATTTTTTTATTTTAATTTATTTTTTTGTTTTTTGGGGGAAGTTTGCATACACCACACACATTCATTTGGCTCTAGATTTATCACCAAACACAGTTTGAGTTTATTTCAGTTGCTACAAGTTACTGGTGTGATATCTTTGATTATATGTAATTAACTAATCATGGCATTTTTCGTAATGATGATGAAAAATTCTATCAGGCAAAGATTTTTCTGGGTGCTGTAAAGGAATGTTGTGCAGTTTCTAGAACTGATTTGACAACCTACATCAACATATTTGAAAAGAACCAAGTATTACAATTGTGCAACCATATTTACAAGAGGACAAATTAAAATTTATCTTTTGAATATTCCTACCAATGAGTATGTCCTTGCCACAGTGAGTTATTGGACTTGATCAGATTATTAAGAGACCAAAGTATTATTACTACTACCAGTAGTAGTAGTAGTAGTAGTAGTAGTAGTAGTAGTAATAGTAATCATGGTGGCAGTTTTATTCATCTATGAATAATTTTTACTAGGCCATTTGACCTGTCATGGTATTAAAGCTGAAAAAATTAATGACAATAATTCATATATACACTCATTTACATACTTATAAGTCTAGTTTGACAAAAATGGGACAGGTAGTAGACCATGGTCTTAAGCAGGAACCGCCCTGGAAAATTTAAATCATGTTTCTGGATGAAGACCGGGGTCTCAATTGTCTCAAATACAAGGCTAGTCTGTCTAAATCAGTATCTAAATCAGTACAGGCTCATTTGGTTTATCCCTAGTGTACAATACTGTTTTGTGAAGAAGTTATTACATAATACAGGAAGCAAGTGCTACACTGTTCATTTCTCAATACCCAACATCGCACATACTACACAAATTATTTCATAATGTAACACAGCATAAAAATCAGCTAACATCAGGGCCATGGTAATGACATTTGGTTTTGATTCTGTGTACTGTAATTTCCTATTTACTTGTCTGAGAAACTGAGTCAGCACGTCTCCACAACGATTGAGATGTTGAGCTGAGAATGAGAATAAGATGTTAGTATTATCCACTGCAGAGCTTCAGACTACAGTTTCCTGAAAAGAAAAATTATGTTTTATGTTTCTCTGTTATTTGCTTACGTTACATTTTTTTTACCACCCACTAGTTTGTATTATCTAAGTAAACCTTCACTGCACAGACCATATTGCTTAACACGTACCTTCTAACAGCATTTTACAATAAGTTCATTTTAGTAATCTCTTTAATCTTATTGGGCAGTTTATTGTACAATTTTATTTCTTGGTAGAAAATTCTGTTTTGAGTTTTATGTTTCTTATTTTGTGGTGAATTTTAGTTCAGTTCAGATCTTGTTCCATGTCATGGATAGAGCTATTTGTGCAGTAATTATCAATTTGATGTATGAATTTGGTTGGTAAATGTACTCCAATTAGTTAAAACCCACACTGTTATAACTCATATTTATGGTGGAATAGGGGATTACTTTTATATTATTCTATTTATGGCTTTTACAACTATAACTGAAGATGGTCGATGTGTAAAAGTAGTAAAGGACAAAGTATCTCAAACAAATAATTTTCTGTAAGTTTTAATGTTTCGTTCTTTACATATTTATAATGTTCAGAAAATTCATGATTGTTCCGCTGTTGGTTTTAGGCTTTTTAAGTACTCTTCTTTATCCAGTATATCTTGCATCACATTTGTCCATCTGCCACATGTAATTTCCAGGATGGCCTTTGCCTTCTTAACAATGCTTTCTGTTTCCTCCCACTTTTTCCTGAAATAAATGTTAAGCATAAGAATAATGGCAATTCCAGGATGGATTAATACATAAAATAAGGGAAAGCCAACCACTCACCTTTAGCAGACTGATTTGTAGTGCAATGACACACACAACAGAAGACAGTATTCACTACCTCTCAAGCTCTTTTTCTATAAGAAAGCAAACACATTCACACGCACAACCACATAGACCCCCAAACACACACTACCACGTCTGCAGCGATTAATTATTAATTAAATGGAAACCTTAAAAAGTGTTAAGTTTACAGATAAGTGAATGTAATAATGGTCCTACAATAATTAATTTGCTAATATGCAATAATGTTTTTAATTATATGCAACAGTAAACTAGAATAGAACTGTTTGAAGCTTGTCTTTTAAGCTTTAACAAGTGGTGGTGGTTAGTGTTTAACGTCCCGTCGACAACGAGGTCATTAGAGACGGAGCGCAAGCTCAGGTTAGGGAAGGATGGGAAGGAAATTGGCCGTGCCCTTTCAAAGGAACCATCCCGGCATTTTCCTGAAACAATTTAGGGAAATCATGGAAAACCTAAATCAGGATGGCCGGAGACGGGATTGAACCATCGTCCTCCCGAATGCGAGAAGCTTTAACAAATGACCTCTAAATGGCACTACTGACATGTGACATTACTGTTGTTTGAAAATTTGTTATTTTTAAAACAGCAGCAGCAGCTCAGAAGCAGCTGATTAGTTTGTTTACAGTACGTCTTTAAAGAAACAGTGTCATACAAAATTGAAATTTCATTGAAGGTTTTTGCTGAATGATTTGTTATGATTTACATAAAGGCCTAACTCAACAATGGCTCAAATCACTTGATTCAACTTCTG
The DNA here is from genome assembly GCF_023897955.1 of Schistocerca gregaria. NCBI lineage: Eukaryota > Metazoa > Arthropoda > Insecta > Orthoptera > Acrididae > Schistocerca > Schistocerca gregaria. The sequence continues at coordinate 132,148,166 of NC_064923.1, read as the reverse complement.
GTAATCAACCATCTTCACAAGCGACTGTTTACAATTGGAAGACAGAATTTTGTAAAAGATGGCCAAAATTAGTTGTTCCAAACAACCCTGATGCTGCGCACAATTTAATTGAAGATGCGATTCTTCAATTTCTAGTTGTATATCAGTTGACCAAACAGTCCATGGGACTACTGTTTGTTAACAGTGTCCAATGGGAACAGTAACTTGGCAATTAGACATGTCACCATAGTCAAGTGCACTGACGAACTGGCCTGACAGGAGCTTGGCCGACTTATATGCCCTCCCTCCAAGGGGAGCGTTTATATTGAGAAAAAAAATGAAACTATTTGTACCAAAATTTTTTTTAATTCATTGTTTTTATAAAGACAGAAAAGGCAGCCCTCATATCAGCAGTTAGCCTGGAACAAATATGTGGTAATAGCTGAAATGTGATGGACACCAATTCACAAACTGTACATGACGCACTCCATTATGCGCCGTTATAATATGCTACTGAAGAACGGAATGAGAAGGTCAATGTTGGTGGAGATGGAAGGAAGACAACTGCAGTGAAATTAAGTTTCACTTACAGACAGTCAGGAAATAATGAATGAAGAAAATTAAGTATTTACTCCCCACTAAAAATGTCTATTGTATCTCCACCACATAATGACGAAGATATCCCACTAGTTGAGAGCAATATGAATGTAGAATTGTTAGTTGCCTCCACACGGTGGGAGCACAGAGACTGAGCAATGTGGTAATAGAGACCACTTTGAGTTGTGATTCAGAGGGACAAGTCCTTTGGTTCCTCAGCCACTTTAAATACGTGCACACGAAGGTTAGAAAACCAATTCACAAACTGTACATGAAGCACTCCATTATACACCATTTGAGTAAATCAGAACCCAAGTTCATAATAAGATAAATAATACAATATTATATTGGTGTATAATGGAGTATTTGTATTATAATGGGCTATTTGTACACTACTTACAATGGACTTGGCATACAATCTAGAATTTATCAGCTTGCAACTTGCTGGGTGAAGCTGCACATCGCCATCTCTTGGACTGCATTGTTTGTGAATGTTTACCACACCAGTATGAACCTCATTCCAAGCAGCACATAGTGTGACTCGCCAATTGTGTGTGAAGAAAAATTTATGTTTGGTACTTAGTGGGAAACAGGGTCGTTACAAATGGAAAACAAGCTCTGACTGAAAATTTTAGGGAAGAAATTGGCCAGGCTCCTTTCAAAAGAGCCATCCCATCACTTGCCTAAAGCAATTTAATAAACCACAGAAAAGGTAAACCTTGATGACTTGGCAGGGTTTTGAACTGATGTTCTCTCAAATGCCAGTTTGGTGTATTACTATTGTGCTACCTTGCTAGAAGGAAGAGATGAGATATAAATGGATGAAAAGTTGAGTTTACAACTTATGTTTGTACCATCCATGAAGGAGGTGGCAGAAGGTAACTGATTGTTCAATTTGTCAAAATTTATGGTACGTGTGTACCCAAAGGACCACATAAAACAGTACAGTCAGCATAATGGAAAATACATTTTCTCTATCATTCTGATCATAGGGAGATGAAAATGATCAAAATCCATGGTATAAACTGAGATGACAAAAGTCACAGGATACCTAAGATTGTGTTGGACCTTCTTTTGCCTGGCGCAGTGCAGCAACACATGAACTCAACTAATAATTGGAAGTCCTCTGCAGAAATATTGAGTCATGATGCCACTACAGTCGTCCATAATTGCAACACTGTAGCTGGTGCAAGATTTTGTGGATGAACTGCCTCTCGATTATGTCCCATAAATGTTCGTTGGGATTAACGTCGGCGATCCGGCTGGCCAAATAATTAGCTCAAAATGTTCCTGAATATTCTTCAAACAAATTGCAAACAGTTAGGGCCTGGTGACATGCCACATTGTCATCCATAAAAATTCCATCACTGTTTAGGAACTTGAAGTCCATGAATGGCTGAAAATGGTCTCCAAGTAGCCAAACATAACCATTTCCTGCCAATGATCAGTTCAGTTGGACCAGCCCATTCCATGTACATACAACCCACATCATTATGGAACCACCACCAGTTTGCACAGAGCTTTGTTGACAATTTGGGTCCATGGCTACGTGGGGCCTGCGCCATACCCGAATCCTACCATCAGCTTTTACCAATTGAAATCAGGACTCATCTGACCAGGCCATGGTTTTCCAGTCATCTATGGATATGATCACAAGTCCAGGAGAGGGACTACAATTGCGTTGGCAGTCAGGTGTCATAGCCCATTAATGCCAATTTCGATGCAATGTCCTAATGGAAACATTCGTTGTACCTCTTACATTGATTTCTATGATTATTTCATGCAGTGTTGCATGTCAGTCAGCACTGATGAATATACACAAATGCTGCTGTTCTCGATCATTAAGTAAAAGCTGGTGGCCACTGCACTGTGCATAATGAGAGATAATGCCTGAAATTTGGTATTCTCAGCACACTCTTGACACTGTGGATGTCAGAATATCGGATACCCTAACGATTACTGAAATGGAATGTCACGTGCATCGAGCTTCAACGACCATTCTGTTTTCAAAGTCTGTTAGTTCCTGCCGTGCAGCCATAATCACATCGGAAACTATTTCGAGTGAATCCTTGGAGTACAAATGACAACTCCGCCAATGCAGCATCCTTTTATACTTTGTGTGCATGATACTATCACCATCTGTATATGTGCACATTGCTATCTCATGACTTTTGTCACCACAGTGTTTAAGGAACATTTAAAAAGAAACGAGCCGGAGTCTGGAATGTGCAAATGGATGACATGGCGGGTAATATCATGGCGTGTGTAATGAGGTGTGGTTCTGACCAGAATGTGGAAGTTCACAGCCCATCGCTAGAGGGCATGCGTGCATGTCAAGTGACTATACAGAGCTAGCAGCAGCATGCATCAATCGTCCAATGCTGCCAGTCGCATTGCAAACTGTGACATGAAGGCATCAAAAGAAGAGCAAAGAGGCACTGTTCATTTTCCGACAGCAGAAGGGGGAGGAGGAACGGACATTCATTGATGAATGTCACAAATGTACGGCAAACACTGCATGTCCCTTGCAAGGGTCAAGACATGGCCCAAGTGCTTCAGGGAAGGATGGGTGTCGTTATCTGATGATGTACGATCTTGAGCACCACACTGCATTTCCAATGACATTGTCCAGCTGGTGGAAGCACTCATCACCCAGGACCGCCGAGTGACAGTGAAAGCCATAGCCACCGTGGTCGGATTGAGCATCTGAAGTGTTCACACCATCATGAAGGAATGTCTGTAGATATGCAAAGTGTGTGTCCAATGGGTGGCCCACAGTTCAACCACACCAGGAAGCATGTTGAATGACCCACAGTCTTGCTCATCTGCAGCACTATGCTCAGAAGGGAATGCGTTCCTGGAACAAGTAGTGGCTGGAGATGAGTCATGGTGTCATCACTTCGAACTAGAATCAAAACGACAAAGTCTCCAGTGGAAGCATCCAGGGAAACCACCACCAAAAAAAGCCAAGGCCAGCCACACCAGTGCAGGACAGGTTATGCCGATCTTCTTCTTTGACCAGGATGGCCCCCTTCTGATTCCCTTCCTGCAGCATGGGAGAACAGTGAATGCCCTATGTTACTTGCAAACCTCGACCACCCTTCACCAAGTGATCAAATCAAAATGACCAAGCAATCTCACCCGTGGGGTCATTCTGCTCTACAACAATGCAAAGCCTCATATGGCCAATGCAGTTGCGGCACTCCTGCAGAAATTCAAATAGAAGGTTCTCAGCCGCCCTCCATAAAGTCCGGACATCTCTTCCTATGATTACGCTATTTTTGGTCCCCTTAAAAAGGTTCTGAGGGGCAAATGATTCACCTCGGACGACGACGTCCAGCTGCACGTGTGGAACTGGTTAACATTGCAGTCCCGGAAATTTTATGAGACAGCCATTCATTCACTGCCTTGTGTCACAGTGGGACAAGTGTCTCAACAGCCAGGGACAATACTTCTAATATACAGGTACTGGTTTCTGTAATTATGGCTCCGGCTCGTTTCTTTTTGAATGCCCCTTATATATACACATGTAGCTACAATTGTTATTTAATACTGGGTAAATTTGTTCAGCTTTATATCAGATGAGTTTGTGTGAATCCCTAAGGGACCAAATTGCTGAGGTCATTGGTCTGTATCAGATGAGGCATATTTTAAAATTACAGAGGAAAATGCAAATACTTTTAATGTCATGAAGTCTAGTGAGGACATCAGCAGTAATTTGCTAACTTTATAGGCCCATTATCTATCCAATATGACTGCAAGTGATGTGCACAATAAGTCCACAAGAAGCAATTGTGTGTACAGCATCCCTCTCTAACAAATGGGAAAGGCAACGTGTTTATGTGGTGAATAGAGGAGTGTATAAGGTTGAGAGTGAGTGTACAAGCACAAATTTCTGACATAGACCGGTAGTTCAGAGTAGCTAAGGTAAGGTTGACTTATCAGTAAAGTGATTGGTTCGACAGTGCAGAATCTTCATAAATGGTTACATGTGCAAAATGCAAAAAATAAAAATGCTCTGGGCAACTATTCTGGACACAAACTGTGTTGCTGCTGTTGTTGTAGTTGTTGTTGTGGTCTTCAGTGCTGAGACTGGTTTGATGCACCTCTCCATGCGAATCTATCCTGTGCAAGCGCCTTCATCTCCCAGTACCTGCTGCAACCTACATCCTTCTGAATCTGCTTAGTGTATTCGTCTCTTGGTCTCCCTCTACGATTTTTACCCTCCATTCTGCACTCCAATGCTGAATTTGTGATCCCTTGATGCCTCAGGACTCCCTTCTTCTAGTCAAGTTGTGCCACAAACTTCTCTTCTCCCCAATCCTATTCAATACCTCCTCATTAGTTACGTGATCTACCCACCTAATCTTCAACATTCTTCTGTAGCACCACATTTCGAAAGCTTCTATTCTCTTCTTGTCCAAACTATTTATTGTCAATGTTTCACTTCCATACATGGCTACACTCCATACAAAAACTTTCAGAAACAACTTCCTGATACTTAAATCTATACTCAATGTTAACAAATTTCTCTTCTTCAGAAACGCTTCCCTTGGCATTGCCAGTCTACATTTTATATCCTCTCTACTTCAACCATCACCAATTATTTTGCTCCCCAAATAGCAAAACTCCTTTACTACTTTAAGTTTCTCATTTCCTAATCTAATTCCCTCAGCATCACCCGACTTAATTCGACTACAGTCCATTATCCTTGTTTTGCTTTTGTTGATGTTCATCTTATATCCTCCTTTCAAGACATTGTCCATTCCGTTCAACTGCTCTTCCAAGTCCTTTGCTGTCTCTGACAGAATTACAATGTCATCGGCGAACCTAAAAGTTTTTATTTCTTCTCCCTGGATTTTAATAGCTACTCCAAATTTGTTTGCTTTACTGATTGCTCAATATACAGATTGAATAACATCGAGGGGAGGCTACAACCCTGTCTCACTCCCTTCCCAACCCCTGTTTCCCTTTCATGCCCCTCGACTCTTATAACTGCCATCTGGTTTCTGTACAAATTGTAAATAACCTTTCGCTCCCTGTATTTTACCCCTGCCACCTTCAGAATTTGAAAGAGAGTATTCCAGTCAACATTGTCAAAAGCTTTCTCTAAGTCTACAAATGCTAGAAACGTAGGTTTGCCTTTCCTTAATCTTTCTTCTAAGATAAGTCACAAGGTCAGTGTTGCCTCACGTGTTCCAACATTTCTACGGAATCCAAACTGATCTTCCCCGAGGTCGGCTTCTACCAGTTTTTCCATTCGTCTGTAAAGAATTCGCGTTAGTATTTTGCAGCTGTGACTTATTAAACTGATAGTTCGGTATTTTTCACATCTCTCAACACCTGCTTTCTTTGGGATTGGAATTATTGTATTCTTCTTGAAGTCTGAGGGTATTTCGCCTGTCATGTATCTTGCTTACCAGATGGTAGAGTTTTGTCAGGACTGGCTCTCCCAAGGCCGTCAGTAGTTCTAATAGAATGTTGTCTACTCCTGGGGCCTTGTTTCGACTCAGGTCTTTCAGTGCTCTTTCAAACTCTTCACGCAATATCATATCTCCCATTTCATCTACATCCTCTTCCATTTCCATAATATTGTCCTCAAGTACATTGCCCTTGTGTAGACCCTCTATATACTCCTACCACCTTTCTGCTTTCCCGTCTTTCCTTAGAACTGGGTTTCCATCTGAGCTCTTGATATTCATACAAGTGGCTCTCTTTACTCCAAAGATCTCTTTAATTTTCCTGTAGGCTGTATCTACCTTACCCGTAGTGAGGTAAGCCTCTACATCCTTACATTTGTCCTCAAGCCATGCCTGCTTAGCCATTTTGCACTTCCTGTCGATCTCATTTTTGAGACGTTTGTATTCCTTTTTCCCTGCTTCATTTACTGCATTTTTATATTTTCTCCTTTCATCAATTAAGTTCAATATTTCTCTTGTTACCCAAGGATTTCTACTAGCCCTCGTCTTTTTACATACTTTATCCTCTGCTGCCTTCACTATTTCATCCCTCAAAGCTACCCATTCTTCTTCTACTGTATTTCTTTCCCCCATTCGTGTCAGTTGTTCCCTTATGCTGTCCCTGAAACTCTGTACAACCTCTGGTTTAGTCAGTTTATCCAGGTCCCATCTCCTTAAATTCCCACCTTTTTGCAATTTCTTCAGTTTTAATCAACAGTTCATAACCAATAGATTGTGGTCAGAGTCCAAATCTGCCCCTGGAAAAGTCCTACAATTTAAAACTTGGTTCCTAAATCTCTGTCTTGCCATTAAATAATCTATCTGATGCCTTTTAGTATCTCCAGGATTCTTCCATGTATACAGCCTTCTTTTATGATTCTTGAACCAAGTGTTAGCTATAATTTATGCTCTGTGCAAAATTCTACCAGACGGCTTCCTCTTTCATTTCTTAGCCCCAATCCATATGCACCTACTATGTTTCCTTCTCTCCCTTTTCCTACTGTCGAATTACAGTCACCCATGACTATTAAATTTTCGTCTCCCTTCACTACCTGAATAATTTCTTTTATCTCATCATACATTTCTTCAATTTCTTCGTCATCTGTAGAGCTAGTTGGCATATAAACTTGTACTACTGTCGTAGGCAAGGGCTTCGTGTCTATGTTGGCCACTATAATACGTTCACTATGCTATTTGTAGTAGCTTACCCGCACTCCTATTTTTTTATTCATTATTAAACCTACTCCTGCATTACCCCTATTTGATTTTGTATTTGTAACCCTGTATTCACCTGACCAGAAGTCTTGTTCCTCCTGTCATCGAACTTCACTAATTCCCACTATATCTAACTTTAACCTATCCATTTCCCTTTTTAAATTTTCTAACCTACCTGCCTGATTAAGGGATCTGACATTCCACACTCCAACCGTAGAATGCCAGTTTTCTTTCTCCTGATAACGACGTCCTCTTGAGTAGTCTCTGCCCGGAGATCTGAATAGGAGACTATTTTACCTCCGGAATATTTTAACCATACAGTAAAGCTGCATGCCCCCGGGAAAAATCACGGCTGTAGTTCCCCCTTGCTTTCAGCCGTTCGCAGTACCAGCACAGCTAGGCCATTTTGGTTAGTGTTGCAAGGTCAGATCAGTCAATCATCCAGACTGTTGCCCCTGCAACTACTGAAAAGGCTGCTGCCCCTCTTCAGGAACCACGCATTTGTCTGGCCTCTCAACAGATACCCCTCCGTTGTGGTTGCACCTACGGTACGGCCATCTGTATAGTTGAGGCACACAAGCCTCCCCACCAACGGCAAGGTCCATGATTCATTAGGGGAGGACAAACTGTGTCACCAAGTAAAATATTTCTGCCTCAATGTCACAAGTTTACAGTATATTATTTTCTTGGATAGTTTGGAATATATGTCAGTAAGGAAAATGGAAGATAATTATTTAAATCTTTCCTGCCACATTTTCAAAATGAGGTTTGCTAATAGGATGTTTTACTCTGTATGGAAAAATTCCCTGTTTCAGTGATGTTATATTAGAATAATTCTTCAGAACTCTGTTTGATATTCTATCAACACCACATAAGATATTGTTTTTGAAAATTTTATATTTTTATTTATTTCAGAAAAAGTATGTGAGTGCAGCTTCTAATTGCTTAAATTTTTGTGGAATGACATTTTCCATGTGTCCACTTCCTTCTTCAAGTTAACCATGTCGCACATCGTGTTCACTACAATGGACAACTGTTGGTTCTTTGCCATTTTCAATCAGTTCTGAGGCTGCAAATACACACAAACCACTGCAGTGGGCACTCCCTACTGGTGTTCTGTACTGCACGCATTTGCAGCCTCGTGACCAACGGAAAACACCAGAGAAATGACCATTTACTTTTACTTTTTAGTTTAAATTTCACCGAGTTTTTAGGGAAGCTATTTTTAAAATATTGACACAAATTTATTATGAAACATATGAAACTACTCATTAAGGCATCTTTTCTTATATGCCTCATCCTGCCTACCTTCCTAATTAGCTTTGGAAGAAATCAAGAAGATGAAAATACTTCACAATTAGGGAGTCCAGAACAAAAGTCCTACCGTCCCATTAAAGGAAGAATCAGCACAAAACCACTGTTCTTTTCGTATACTTAAAAGTCTGAACTGACTTCACACTGGAGTTACAGAAAAGGAAGATACTTTGCGTAAACGAGAATTTGAAACCAAGTAATGAATCTATTAATATCAGTAGATACTGGATGGGTATAATGTAATCTGCACAAAGGAAGTAAAGCACACAAATTGAAATACAGTCTTAAGTTACATTTCCCTCCATCTGATTTTTTCTTTACGTATTTGTTTTTACGTCTTTGAACTGACTTCCACTGAGGAAACACTAAATGTGAAAGGCAAATGTAAAATCCACAAAAATCATTATCTTATGCTGCTTTATGTTCCTGTACTGCCTCTCTAAACACAAGGATTAAGGACATAGTTTCTTCTTGCCTTTTCAGTTGCACTGCAGCAGGCAAGTAAATTCTATAAAGGATTTCTTTTCACTGAAATTAATGAAAACAATGTAGTTTCACAATAATAATTTAAGTAAAAATGCAAGGATATTTTAGGAATAAATGGAAGAAAATCAATTTATGTAAAGCATTTACTTACAAAAACTCTGATCGCTGTAGACTACTTCCTTTCAAACAACACAGCATCACATCGGACAGTTTCTGCAGTTCATTTGCAAGTTCAATACTTGTTTCACCAAACTGTTCTTCAACCATTGTTATGCTCCTCTTGAGTAGCTGAACACTTTGTTCAAAATCTCCTAAAATAAAGGTATAAGTTATAATACAATACAGTCTTCCACAAGAATCACTTCAAAGCAATCTCTTCTTACAGTCTCACAGAGTTTATAATTATATTGACGTTTCTATGAACAGTTCAACAAAAACAAATTGCCTAGAAAACTGCAGTTTTAAACCTTCATTTACATATTTTCCCTTGCCAAAAATTGGTCCACCCTTTATTAGCCCACTAATTGGTGTGGACTGTCACAGCAGTCAGTGTGTGATGTTCCCCAGGAGTTTTCAAATTTAATTTCAATTCTGAGATTCCAGATTGTTTACTGTTATTTGTAGTGACCTTCTGTGACAGTTTGACTGCATGGCAACTGGCACTCTCTCACGACACTGTATCATTCATTTTAGAGTTTAGACCCAACAAAAAGCATTTAGACATAATGTGTAAGATGTCATTGTCATCTTGACATCATTGTTCATCACATTTAATGCTTTGCTTTATACCCAACAATGGCATGAAATTAAACTTTCTTTGTTTTACTGAGCTTCAAAATATATCGAAGTACAATATTTCAGCAGTACATACACTCCTGGAAATGGAAAAAAGAACACATTGACACCGGTGTGTCAGACCCACCATACTTGCTCCGGACACTGCGAGAGGGCTGTACAAGCAATGATCACACGCACGGCACAGCAGACACACCAGGACCCGCGGTGTTGGCCGTCGAATGGCGCTAGCTGCGCAGCATTTGTGCACCGCCGCCGTCAGTGTCAGCCAGTTTGCCGTGGCATACGGAGCTCCATTGCAGTCTTTCACACTGGTAGCATGCCGCGACAGCGTGGATGTGAACCGTATGTGCAGTTGACGGACTTTGAGCGAGGGCGTATAGTGGACATGCGGGAGGCCGGGTGGATGTACCGCCGAATTGCTCAACACGTGGGGCGTGAGGTCTCCACAGTACATCGATGTTGTTGCCAGTGATCGGCGGAAGGTGCACGTGCCCGTCGACCTGGGAGCGGACTGCAGCGACACACGGATGCACGCCAAGACCGTAGGATCCTATGCAGTGCCGTAGGGGACTGCACCGCCACTTCCCAGCAAATTAGGGACACTGTTGCTGCTGGGGTATCGGCAAGGACCATTCGCAACCGTCTCCATGAAGCTGGGCTACGGTCCCGCACACCGTTAGGCCGTCTTCCGCTCACGCCCCAACATCGTGCAGCCCGCCTTCAGTGGTGTCACGACAGGCGTGAATGGAGGGCGAATGGAGACGTGTCGTCTTCAGCGATGAGAGTCGCTTCTGCCTTGGTGCCAATGATGGTCGTATGGGTGTTTGGCGTCATGCTGGTGAGCGCCACAATCAGGACTGCATACGACCGAGGCACATAGGGCCAACACCCGGCATCATGGTGTGGGGAGCGATCTCCTACACTGGCCGTACACCTCTGGTGATCGACGAGGGGACACTGAATAGTGCACGGTACATCCAAACCGTCATCGAACCAATCGTTCTACCATTCCTAGACCGGCAAGGGAACTTTCTGTTCCAACAGGACAATGCACGTCCGCATGTATCCCGTGCCACCCAACGTGCTCTAGAAGGTGTAAGTCAACTACCCTGGCCAGCAAGATCTCCGGATCTGTCCCCCATTGAGCATGTTTGGGACTGGATGAAGCATCGTCTCACGCGGTCTGCACGTCCAGCACGAACGCTGGTCCAACTGAGGCGCCAGGTGGAAATGGCATGGCAAGCCGTTCCACAGGACTACATCCAGCATCTCTACGATCGTCTCCATGGGAGAATAGCAGCCTGCATTGCTGCGAAAGGTGGATATACACTGTACTAGTGCCAACATTGTGCATGCTCTGTTGCCTGTGTCTATGTGCCTGTGGTTCTGTCAGTGTGATCATGTGATGTATCTGACCCCAGGAGTGTGTAAATAAAGTTTCCCCTTCCTGGGACAATGAATTCACAGTGTTCTTATTTCAATTTCCAGGAGTGTAATATGCTTTAGAAATATTGCTGTAGTGAATATCAACAACGTAGGAAAAGATGGATTGCTACTTACTGTAAAGAAGACATATTAACTTGCAGACAGTCATGATTAAAAGGCACTCACGTGTAGCTTCTGGTCACAGCTTTCATCATTAAAGAGAGAGAGACACACACAACATTCAGACACAGACAATACACTAGCAAGAACACCACAGGCACACACGACTGCCAACTCCAGCATCTCAGACCAGAATGCTGGGAAATAAATTCAATTTGGTCATTTAAAGCTGCACTAGCATTCTATGTAACACATTTATCAATTTGAAAGATTTCCAATAGTGTCATCTACCTGCTTTTCTAAACAGTATTTAAAACATTATAATGTACATTGCATGGAGGGTAACCTACTGGTACCCTTTCTGCTAACACACTGCTCCAAATCCATCTCAACTCTGCCCCAAGACACTAAGTTCACTCATCTTGCACCCACACCCTCTTCCTCTGTTCTGTCACCCCTATTCTGCTATTCCACATCATCATCATAATCATGATTATAATCATCCATGGAGAAGAAATAAAAACTTTGAGGTTTGATGATGACATTATAATTCTGTCAGAAACACGCAAAGGACTTGGAAGAGCAGTTGAACGGAATGGACAGTGTCTTGAAAGGAGGGTATAAGATGAACATCAACAAAAGCAAAACAAGGATAATGGAATGTAGTCCAATTAAGTCGGGTGAGGCTGAGGAAATTAGATTAGGAAAAGAGAAACTTAAAGTAGTAAAGGAGTTTTGCTATTTGGGGAGCAAAATAACTGATGATGGTCGAAGTAGAGAGGATATAAAATGTAGACTCTCAATGGCAAGGAAAGCGTTGCCGAAGAAGAGAAATTTGTTAACACTGAGTATTGTTTTAAGTGTTAGGAAGTCGTTTCTGAAAGTATTGGTATGGAGTGTAGCCATGTATGGAAGTGAAACGTGGACAATAAATAGTTTAGACAAGAAAAGAATAGAAGCTTTCGAAATGTGGTGCTACAGAAGAATGCTGAAGATTAGATGGGTAGATCACATAACTAATGAGGAGGTATTGAATAGAATTGGGGAGAAGAGGAGTTTGTGGCACAACTTGACTAGAAGAAGGGATCGGTTGATAGGACATGTTCTGAGGCATCAAGGGATCACCAATTTAATACTGGAGGGCAGTGTGGAGGGTAAAAATCGTAGAGGGAGACCAAGAGATGAGTACACTAAGCAGATTCAGAAGGATGTAGGCTGCACTAGGTACTGAGAGATGATGAAGCTTGCACAGGATAGAGTAGCATGGAGAACTGCATCAAACCAGTCTCAGGACCGAAGACCACAACAACAACTTCATAATCATAATGCACTGCACAAATTCGCTGATGCCAGTGAGTGTGCTACATTTGTATCCTGTACACCTACTGCCTCACCCTCCCACATTTCTACCCTGTACACCAGCTGCCTCTCTCTGACCATCAACAACCCTTCCTCAACCAACTGTCCCACACTCTGCCTCCTTTCTCCCCTCATTCACCTGTGCATTCAGCTGGCACAATGTAGCTGTGTGTGTGTGTGTGTGTGTGTGTGTGTGTGTGTGTGTGTGTGTGTGTGTGTGTACTCTACCTAAAAAAAAAAAAAAACAATACATCCAAAACATAGTGAGGTTTTCAACCTTGTTTATGTGTTTGTCGATGATTGAACACCACTACTAATCGGTCAGTTGTTACCTAAATTATTTACATTCTGCCAAAATTTTCCTCGTCACATTTACTAACCTTTCACTGCACAGCACCTTGCCAGCTGGTTCAAGCATTTAGAAATATCAGCATTTTTACTGTACAGATATTTCTCCCTCAGGGACAAACACTGCTTAAGCATTAGCAGAGCTTGTTCTATATCACCATTGTCAGCTGCATCAACTCCTGTTTGGAAAACAGTATCACAGATCAGAACATAAGGTTCACTATTTCTTCTGCTTAAAAGATGCAAATGTGGGATTATTTCTTTCATATTTTAAATTTTATTTTGGAGGAAATAATTTTGTTGATGGTTGAAATTGTGTACAGTAATGTTGAGTCATGACAATTCAGAAAATATATGGGAATTGACTTTTTTAAGATATATCCCTATGCCTTTTTCCTCAGCTGCAATACCACAATACATTAAGCTTATTCTAAGTAGAAAGAAAAAGTATACCTTTCTCGTAACAATCACTGGCTTGATCTACATAATGTTCAGTTTTGTCAGCTCTCTCTTTAAATCTACAGCAACAACACTTTAATGTATGCATTTTGTTCTCATTCTCCAATTCATTGTTCGATATTAGAGGTCCACTACACTGCGGGCACAACCATGCTGAAAAATGTTTCTGTAAAATAAAAAAAAAAAACATAAATTATTGCTATAAATTTTCAGTAATCTGCCAAGGAAGAAAAACATTTTATCGAGCTCTAACTTTGATTGGGTTGCAGGAGATTTTATGCCAATTAACTGCCAACATTTGAGATACTGCGTTAGTGTTTTAGCTTTACAGTATACACCAACATTACCCAAACAGACACTTTAGTAGAAGTTTAAAACAACTATGTCTAAAGCAAAAAATGGATTTATGCTGTCTCTGAATTTTACTACTCAAACACAGAGCTTCAATGTAAATAGTTTTACAGCTGGAACACCTTCTAGCAATATTCTGAGGGGATTATGGATATGAGAAAAAACCACTCATATGGCTTATTCTATCCAAACATATGAAAGTCTTTCATCGGATGTAGAAAAGTACATGCACATAAACCTCCCCCCCCCCCCCCCTCTCTCTCTCTCTCTCTCTCTCTCTCTCTCACACGCGCGCGCGCGCACACACACACACACACACACACACACACACACACACACACACACACACACACACACACACACACAAAATTCAATAATTAAACATAGCCAGTGTTGTTTCGGACAATGAGGCCTTTTCAACTGTGCAGGTGGGAACCATCCCTGGAATATACCCACTGTTCTGGTTATGTCTCCCCCCCCCCTCCCCCTTCCCAGCCTCAACTTTGTTAGTCCCTCCTATTCTCCACCTGCCTCTATCCTGCCCTCTATTTCCTGCTCCCACTCAGCCTCATACACATCTTCCCCCCCCCCCCCCCCCCCACCCCGCCATCCACCCCAAAGTAGACCTGTGTGAATCTGTCCCCCTCTCTACTCCACTCCCCCCCCCCCCCCCCCCACCAGCACAACCTTACGATGCTGGACCTAGCAGCCTCCACCCCTACCCTGCTATTGCTAATCACTCCATTAGGGCCTCAGCACCCAGAAATGCCATTAACCATATGCGTATAGGTTTAGGATGTATAAATGTGTGTGTTTGTACATTTGATGAAGGACTTCAACAAATATCTTAATATTCCACAGTCTTCTTATAAACAATATCTTAATGATGTCCAACAGTTTTCTTTTAAATATGCATGTTTGACATTCAGCACAAACTTTATGTAGTAAGCAACAATCTGTTTAATTCATATCTTTGTTATTTCACACTAGATTTTCCCTGTTTCAAAACATAAGAAAGATCATATATCCAATGTATGAATTCACATTATTAAAAAAAAAAAATAATTAAAAACAAACAAACAGAGGCAACATTTGCAGATGTGTTATGCTTACCAGAACATCACTTGAGAAACACGGAATTGAACAGTTACACCTATATACATAAAGGTTGGTAAGCTAATGTATGCTGTGCCACAATATTGGATCATATCAAACAAAGAGAGGCAAGATAGTAACACTGACTGGAGGAAATACAGCAATAATAATGAGGGAAAAATGACTAACCTCCCCTCCTCCCTCAGATGTTAGCACAGAGGGTACACAGAAGGTGTCCCAAGAGGAACAGTCAATATTCAGGAATATGTCAGGAACGATCATACAAAACAAGAATGTCTAGTCAACATGGGCTCTAACATGCCTACCGTAAGAGCTAGGAGCACTACTTACTCTTTGATACTGTGAAACAAATCTCTTCTAATGCCTGCTCTGCGCTTTCCATATTATGGGAGGAGGTAGTATGGACCAAAACAAGGAGAAATTGTTGGGTAAACATGGATCCTAAAACGCATATCTTAAGCACTACGAGCACTTGTTCAGTGGAAGAAATGTACAGTATTTCACAGTAGCAATGATGAGAAAGTGCTCATAGCTCTTTAAGTATGGATTTTAGAGCCCATGTTGCTAGACTTTTTTTTGCTTCAAATGGAAGTTCCTTTAAAATCCCTAAATATCAACTATTTCTCTTGAGACACCCACTACAACCACCAGCCATGGGCTCAACTTGTTCACTACCAATAACAGATGGTCTGAAGATTCTGGCGTGAAAGCCAATCCATGATGACTGGCTGTTGTGTGATGTCCTTAGGTTAGTTAGGTTTAAGTAGTTCTAAGTTCTAGGGGACTGATGACCACAGATGTGAAGTCCCATAGTGCTCAGAGCCATTTGAACCATTTGAAAGCCAATCGGAAAGTTGTCAAAGTAAACAATGTTGTTATTGTGGCTCTACTGCACTCTTGTCAGCTATACACAGCTGTAACTCACCTTTATAATCAAATGCATGGCATGGAACGACTACAGGGAAACTATACTTATACCTGGAGAATGGAAAATGTTAGAATGGGACAGCTTAAATAATCTATGAATCACATAGTTTCTCTTCTGTGTATAACACACTTTAACTCTTAAGCGGTCGTACGGGGTGTTCAGAACACCTCAGTAATCCTTATCGATGGATTATTACATAATGGATAGGAGTATAACATCACATTCTTTGGTACCTTTCTAGGATGTAATATGAAAGCTTTGAGTAACAACAGAATCTACAATGGAAGCGCAAGTTCCAGGAAAACACACAACAATGTGTCTTGGGGTGTTGACAGCAACCCGCGCAACTCTTTATGTTGCAGTGCTGCGTCAAAGCTCACAGCTGTGTTCCGTAGCAGCTGCTTGCATTTTGTCGCTCTCCGCAGTTAAAACAGCTATGGACCATTACAAAATAGAACAAGAAGAGGTCTTAGATGAAACTTTTGAAAGAGGAGATGAGGAAGAGGAGGAAACAGACAGTTGTGACGTTCTCTCTCATCACAGTGACACGGAAACGGAGGATGAAGACAACCTAGAACTGGAACCACAAGTAAGTGCAACGGATAATGAAAGCAAGCATGATTTTTTTATTGGAAAGGATAAGGTTACAAAATGGATGAAAGGTTGTCATAGTCACAACGTAAGAACTAGAAGTGTTGATTGGTTGGTTGGGTGTGGGATTGAAGGGACCAGACTGCTAAGGTCATCGGTCTCTTGTTCCACGATAAAATCACACGAAATAAAAACTGTCAGTCGTTAAAAACGGAGAACTGAGACAAGGGTCGACACAATACAAGAAAGACAGACAAAGACCAGACAAACGGAACTAAAATCACACCGAGTGTGAAGGTGGTTGGCCGACCATGAAAATAAGGAAAAGCCAACCACCAAATGACATTAAAACCCACAGTTGAAAACCACAGGCCAAAGGCCCAAGTCAATACAGGAAATAAAAGGACAAACACTCAAATCATACGATAAAAACCCCCTGCCCAAATAAAACTCAACACGAGGTCCGCCATAGCAATGTCATCACATAAAAGGGCAGCGAGGGTATCAGGCAGTGCAAACGTCTGCCTGAGTCCTGTTAAAAGCGGGCAGTCCACCAAAATGTGGACCACCGTCAGAGCTGCCCCGCAGCGACATAGCGGTGGGTCCTCCCGGCGCAACAAATGGCCGTGCGTCAGCCACGTGTGGCCAACGCGCAGCCGGCAGAGGACGACAGAGTCCTTCCGAGAGGCCCGCATGGAGGAGCGCCACACACCGGTCGTCTCCTTCACCGCCCGAAGTTTGTTGGGCGTGGGCAGGGTGCGCCACTCGTCACCCCAGGCACCAAGCACTTTCTGGCGCAAAAGCGACAGGAGATCACACTCCATAAGGCCGAGTTCCAGAGCCGGTGAACTCACTGCTTGTTTAGCCAGCGTGTCAACCCGCTCATTGCCCGGGATGCCGACATAACCTGGGGTCCAAACAAAGACCACGGAGCGGCCGCAACGGGCAAGAGCATGGAGCGACTCGTGGATGGCCATCACCAGACGGGAACGAGGAAAGTACTGGTCAAGAGCTCTTAAACCACTCAGGGAGTCACTACAGATGACAAAGGACTCGCCTGAGCGGGAGCGGATATACTCTAGGGCGCGATAGATGGCAACCAACTCGGCAGTGTATACACTGTTCCCGGGTGCCAGCGACCGTTGCTCACAATGATCCTCTAGAGTAAGAGCGTAACCAGTGCGACCAGAGACCATCGAACCGTCGGTATAGGCCACGGCAGATCCGGGAAACTCGGCAAGGAGAGAAACAAAGAGGCAGCGGAGGGCCGGAGGAGGGACCGAGTCTATCGGATCCTGTGCCAAATCCAGCCGAATGCATGGTCGGCGCACACACAAAGGGGGCAGACGGAGATTGGCCCGGAAAACAGGCGGGAGAGGAAAAAACTCAATCCCACACAGTAGAGCCCGGATGCGAACCGCGATCGTACACCCTGACCGGGGCCGCCTGTCTGGAAGATGGACGATCGAGTGCGGGAACAGGAGACGGTAGTTGGGATGCCCTGGCAAGCTACAAACATGGGCAGCATAAGCGGCCAGAAGTCGGTCGCGCCGGATCCGCAATGGAGGAACACCAGCCTCCACAAGTAAGCTGTCAACAGGGCTTGTCCGAAATGCTCCCGTGGCGAGTCGGATCCCGCAGTGATGGATGGGATCCAGCAATTGCAACGCTGATGGCGATACCGAACCATAAGCCACACACCCATAATCAAGGCGGGACTGGATCAGCGCTTGATACAGCCGGAGAAGGGTGGACCGATCGGCACCCCATCCGGTTGGCTAAGACAACGGAGAGCGTTTAAATGCCGCCAGCATGTTTGTTTAAGCTGCCTAATATGAGGCAGCCAAGTCAACCGGGCATCAAATACCAGTCCCAAGAACCGATGCGTCTCTACCACAGCAAGAGGTTCACCGTCAAGGTAAAGGCGTGGCTCAGGGTGAACCGTGCGACGCCGGCAGAAATGCATAACGCAGGTCTTAGCGGCCGAAAACTGGAAGCCGTGCGCTACAGCCCACGACTGCGCCTTGCGGATAGCGCCCTGCAGCTGGCGCTCAGTAACTGCAATGCCAGCGGAGCTGTAGTAGAGGCAAAAGTCGTCTGCATACAACGAAGCTGCGACGGACGATCCCACCGCCTCAGCGAGCCCATTGATCGCAATTAAAAACAGGGAGACACTGAGGACAGACCCCTGTGGGATCCCGTTCTCCTGGACCCGGGAGGAACTATGGGACGCAGCAACTTGCACGCGGAAGGAACGAGACGACAGAAAATTCTGAATAAAAATCGGGAGCGGGCCCCTAAGACCCCACCCATGAAGTGTGGCCAGGATGTGATATCGCCAAGTCGTATCGTACGCCTTCCGCATGTCGAAGAAGACGGCAACCAGATGTTGGCGGCGTGCAAAGGCTGTACGGACGGCAGACTCTAGGGAGACCAGATTATCAACGGCAGAGCGGCCTTTACGGAACCCACCCTGAGACGGAGCCAGAAGGCCTCGAGACTCGAGGAGCCAACTCAACCTCCGGCTCACCATACGTTCTAGCAACTTGCAAAGAATGTTGGTGAGGCTTATGGGGTGGTAGCTGTCCACCTCCAGCGGGTTCTTGCCAGGTTTCAACACGGGGAGGACGATGCTTTCTCGCCAATGAGACGGGAACACACCCTCAACCCAGATGCGGTTGAAAACATCTAGGAGGCGTCGCTGGCAATTCACAGAGAGGTGTTTCAGCATCTGGCTGTGGATGTGGTCTGGCCCAGGAGCCGTATCAGGGCAAGCAGATAGGGCACTCTGGAATTCCCAGTCGCTGAAAGGAGCATTGTACGACTCCGCGTGGCGCATGTGAAAGGAAAGCCTCCAACTTTCCAACCGCTCTTTCCGGGAGCGGAAGGCCAGTGGGTAATTCGTAGATGCGGAACACTGAGCAAAATGCGCTGCTAACCGGTCCGCAATCGCGTCGGAGTCAGTACACACCACTCCATTCAGCGAAAGCCCAGGGACAGAGACAGGCGGCCGATAGCCATGGAGTCGCCTAATATTAGCCCAAACCTGCGATGCAGAGGTACGGACGCCAATGGTGGAAACATACCGTTCCCAGCACTCCTGCTTCCCTTGGCGAATAAGGCGTCGAGCACGGGCACGGAGCTGTTTAAAAACGGTGAGGTTCTCCAAGGACGGGTGCCGCTTATGGCGTTGAAGAGCCCGCCGGCGATCTCTAATCGCCTCTGCGATCTCGGGCGTCCACCAAGGCACAGTCCGCCGCCGAGGGGACCGGGATGAACAGGGAATCGCAGATGCCGCCGCAGAAACGATGCCGGTGGTGACCGACTGGACCACCGCATCAATGGTGTCAGGGGAAGGAGGTGCGATAGTGGCGAGAGAGGAGAACAAGCCCCAATCAGCCTTATTCAGAGCCCATCTGGAGGGGCGTTCAGAAGAGTGACGCTGTGGTAGTGACAGAAAGATGGGGAAATGGTCACTACCACATAAGTCGTCATGGACACTCCAGTGGATGGATGGTGAAAGTCCGGGGCTGCAGATAGAAAGGTCGATGGCCGAAAATGTGCCATGGATGACGCTGAAATGTGTCGGCTCTCCCGTGTTTAAGAGGCAGAGGTCAAGCTGCGAGAGAAGAGTCTCGACATCTCTACCCCGGCCAGTAATCTCGGCGCTACCCCACAGGGGGTTATGGGTGTTAAAGTCGCCCAGTAACACAAAAGGAGGAGGCAGTTGTGCTATCAATGCAGCCAACACATGACGCGAGACATCACCATCTGGCGGAAGATACAAACTGCAGACAGTAATAGGCTGAGGCGTCCACATCCTTACAGCGACAGCCTCTAAAGGTGTGTGAAGAGGTACACATTCGCTGTAGACAGAATTAAGGATGTAGACGCAGACTCCACCAGATACCCTCTCATAAGCTGCCCGGTTCTTGTAATAACCCCGATACCCACGTAGGGCAGGGGTCCGCATTGCCGGAAACCAAGTTTCCTGTAGGGTAATGCAGAGGAAAGGGTGACTGCTGATGAGTTGGCGAAGCTCAGCAAGGTGGTGGAAAAAAGCGCTGCAGTTCCACTGGAGTATCGCTTTGTCCATGTCCGAAAAAGGCGTGAAGGGGCCGAGGAGGCAGATCACCGATGGAGGACCAGTACAATCTGCTTCCATGGTGTCTGAGGGTCCGGCGAGATCCAGGTCCTCAGCGAACGCCCGGATCTCCACCTTATCCTCGGACGCAGAGCCTGTAGGGAGCAGTGGGGTGGATGCCACCGCGTGGTCCTTGGCCTTAGAGGTCTTCTTCTTCGTCTTGTCTCTCTGGTCCTTGGGTTTCATTGGCTGGGAGGGCTCCAGCGAGTCAGTCTCCGGGACGGAGGAGGAGCGGGAAGCCCTGCGACCAGCCGCTGGTCTGCTTTTCTTCCATTGGCTGACGTCACCCTTCCCAGAGGCGGAAACCTGGGAAGGAAGGGACCCAAGGGACCCCTTCCGTGCTATTCGAGCCGGGGAAGTTTGAGGCGTCCCCAGCTTAGAAGTGGGGACTGATGTCCCCGATGGTTGGGGGGTTGCTGCTCCTGAGGCAGGTAGTGCAGGAGCAGCAGGGAGTGAAGTGCCCCCCACGATCAAGGGGGCAGGTGTAGCATTCCGGCTCTGAGAGGTGGCAGTCTGAGGGAGAGCTAATGGGGCCGTAACAGTAGTAGCCGCGGCGTAAGAGGCAGTCATTCGAACAGGATGGAGGCGTTCGAACTTCTGCCTGGCCTCAGTGTATGTCAGGCGGTCCAGGGTCTTATACTCCATGATTTTGCGCTCTTTCTGGAAGATCCTGCAGTCCGGCGAGCAAAGCGAGTGGTGCTCTCCGCAGTTTACACAGATGGGAGGCGGAGCACATGGAGTATTGGGATGTGATGGGCGTCCACAATCTCGACATGTGAGGTTGGAAGTACAGCGGGAAGACATATGCCCGAACTTCCAGCACTTAAAGCACCGCATCGGGGGAGGGATATATGGCTTGACGTCACAACGATAGACCATCACCTTGACCTTCTCAGGTAAAGTATCACCCTCGAAGGCCAAGATGAAGGCACCGGTGGCAACCTGCTTATCCCTTGGACCACGATGTACGCGCCGGACGAAGTGTGCACCTCGCCGCTGTAAATTGGCGCGAAGCTCGTCATCGGACTGCAATAGAAGGTCCCGATGGAATATTATGCCCTGGACCATATTAAGACTCTTATGGGGTGTGATTGTAACCGTAACATCCCCCAGCTTGTTACAATCGAGTAACCGGCGGGACTGGGCGGAGGACGCCGATTTGATCAAAACAGAGCCCGAGCGCATTTTGGACAAGCCCTCCACCTCCCGGAACTTGTCCTCTAAGTGCTCGACGAAGAACTGAGGCTTCATGGATGTAAAGGATTCACCATCAGCTCTCGTACACACCAGGTAGCGGGGCGGGTATGGTTCGCTGGCATCCTTAGTCTTTCGTTCCCCCCATGGTGTAGCCAGGGAGGGGAACGATTTGGGGTCATATGGAGTTGCGTTGTATTGAGCCCTGGAACGCTTAGAGACTGCTGGCGGCTGGCCGCCAGCAAGAGATGATGTACCACGCTTCATTGCGGGTCATCCGCCCTGATGCCACCTACTCCGACCAAGGGCCCTCCCCACGGGCGCCACCCAGCCTCAGCAACGACCACCTGGCAGGATGGCCATTGCCGGGAGTCCCAATGCCCCAAGGAGATAGGCATCTACTCCTGTGCATACGTGGGGAGTTAACGGCGCTGGCATCAGCAGAGCGATCCCTGTGTAGTCAGGGGGCTACAACCAACAGGATACATGGCGGCCCCACCACAACGGACTGTCTACCGTGCTGGATTTCAGGTGATGTAGTCCAATATCGTCATTGGCGCATAAAGCGACACAGCATAGCAGACTGCAATAAACTGCACCCAAGAACAAATCCACGCGCAAGAGATGGTAGGTGAGCGGGACTGCTAAGCGATGACGACAAACCTGGCATGATGAACACATCGCTCCTTGTAAGGCGCCCTTCCCCAATCGGCTCGCTCTTCGGAAAATTTAGAAGGATGGAGGTCAAACCCGTTAGGGGACCATCTCACAAGGCCAAAACGTTTGAGACTCCTTTTAGTCACCTCTTACGACAGGCAGGAATACCGTGGGCCTATTCTTACCCCCGAACCCACAGGGGGTTAGAAGTGTTGACCTCATTATTCATCTCCCTGGTGTGAAACCTATCGCAAAATCTGCGAAAACTGCTGTGGACTGTTTTTCGATATTTATAAATGGCATAATAATTAGAACGATTACATCATGCACAAATATGTATATACAACACATTGCATTAAAAATTTCACAAGAGACCGTGGTGCCAAACCAACAAATGAGGAAGAAATCAAATCTCTTCTGGGACTGTTCATATTGGCTGGGCATTACAGGGCACGACACCAAAATCTGGAAGACTTATGGGACACAAAAGGTTTTGGAATTGCAATATTTTATGCAACAATGAGTTTACAGTGCTTTCGTTTCTTGTTGCATTGTTTGACATTCGATGATATTCGAAATAGACCACAATGTAGAAAACTTGATCGCCTAGCTGCGTTCAGAGAAGTGTTTGAATTATTCGTGTGAGACTGTGTCAGTAATTATACTGTGCCTGGATATACAGCAGTGGATGAACAACTGGTTGTATTTAAAGGAAAATGCAGTTTCTGACTGTATATACCAAGAAAATCTGTGAAGTATGGCTTGAAAATTTTCACCTTACGTGACGCAAGAACACGGTACAATTCGGGGATGGAAATCTATGTTGGTAAACAGCCAGAGGGTTCCTCTGCACAGCCAAACTCGTCTAAGGAGATAGCAAATAGACTTGTATGGCCTATTGAAGGTACAGGATGCAATGTGACACTAGACAACTGGTTTTCTTCCATACCACTAGCTGAAGAGTACTTACAGCAGTAGGAACTCTTAGAAAGAATAAGAGGAACCACCCTCCAGACTTTCTTCACACTTAACTTAGAAGCACCCTTTTTGGATTCAGAATGGCTATCACCACAGTTTCATATGTGCCAAAGAAGGGCAAAAATGTTATTCTCCTTTCATCTTTGCATCGTGACGGGTCCATTGACACTAATGACACTGATACTGCGGAGGAAGAGAAACCAGAAATTATAATAATGTACAATAAGACCAAAACAGGTGTGGACACAGTAGATGAAATGTGCGCTGCTTATTCAACCTCAACAAAAACTAGCCGCTGCCCACTTACCCTATTTTTCCGAATGATTGACATTGATTACATTAACGCCTTCATCATATACACAAATAATAACAATGAGGGGATTTCCCCAAGAATGTTTTTACGTGATGTTGGAAGGTTATTAGTAAATCCCATAGTATGCAAGAGAGCAGCTGCTCACTCCCTGCCTGAACAAGTTACACAGAAAGCCACTAAATGGCGGGAATTGAAGACAGCAACAATGCACCACCTTCTGAACACGGAATACTTAAGCCCATGCTCTGCATAGTTTGTCCCTGGAGTAAAGATATAAAAGTTAAATTGCACTATGCTCGATATTTGAAAGTTATGTGTGTAAAGCACATGAGAAATGTGTGTTAAAAGTGTTACGATAACGCACCCTGTGCAGCCAGTAATAGTGAGTGATTTCATAAAATGTTTGTATGAGTTGACTGAACAAATGTTAAATTACATGTCTTATACCTGTAATACACTATGGAGAATAACAGAAATAAATAATTAAACAAAATATTGTAAGAAAATGGGAATTATTGCATATGTTTCAAATACTAAAGTAATATTAAATAAAACGATAATGTACTGGGAGATAACATTCTAAATAGCCATTTGTGAAGTAAACATATTCATATCAGTGATATGCTGCACAACAATGTCATTATAGCCAGTTTTATTTGGGGTGTTAGCAACACCCTGCATGACTATTAACATTATGAAAAACCGCGCGACTGCATACGGGGTAAATATCACAACTCAGTCCAACAATATCTCTCTCTCTCTCACGCACACGCGCGCGCACACACACACACATTCCTAGAACAGTAATTCATTACTTCAGAGAGTTATTCATTTTTATCATGTTCTAAAGATCCCATCATGAAGAACAAAATTCTAGAAAGTGAAATGATTACAGCCATACATTAAAAAATTGAATTAACTGTAAGAAACTAGTGCTAAAATGTCAGATGGTTTAATTAGATTCAACTCTATATACTGCAATTGTTCCAGATTTAATTGTCTCAATTTAGTGTAAGGTAGAAAATTTAATTAGTAAGACCATCATAAATTGATGAATTACCACTTTGTAAAGAATTAATTATATTTGTAATCCCTCCAGGTGTTGAATTTTAACATATGTCAGTGGAGTGTACAGTGTCTTCCAGTGTAAATAGACTCTAATCTGCATCAGTTCCTGCAGTCACTGTTAAGAAAATATTATTGAAATTATTTGCCAATGATTTCCCTGTACTGGCACAATTTGGAAGCTTAATAAATGAAGTCTGGAGGCAAACAATTCAAGACAGATGAATGAAAACAATACTTGCCCCTCAAGTAATCTTTGTAATAAGTAAGTCAGTCAGTCAGTCAGGATGTATCACCTGAAGGACTGACATATGCCATGATAACGATGATTTATAAAAGTAATGATAAGCAACAGACCTCTTATTACAGACCCTTTTACCACCATTCCATGTTCTCAAAACTTTTTGAGAAGCTGGCTTGCAACATAATAGTAAACAAAATTCACACATCCTTTGAACAGCAGCTTAGTTTGCCTCCTGTAACAGCTTTTCCATAGAGAAAGCACTATATCATCACACAAACACTCTTCCGATAAAGCTAATCATGAAAAATTACCTGTTGGCATTTCCTGCACTCTTTCTGGAGATCATAAAATTATATTATGCAAAGTAAGTTTACAATGTTAAAAGCATTCACTTTGCATGGATGGAGTCATATTTTCACAATAATAATAAAAGACAACAGAGGGTCACAGTAACACATAATATGAAAGGAATAAGACTGAATTTGGATGGGAGAATCATTAAATATGGTGTCCTGCAAAGTTTGGTGCTAGGCCTGTTCACATTCTGGACCATATATAAACAATTTTCCTGGGACTTCTAAAAACTGTCATGTTTGCTGATAATATGTAAGTATATCAATAAACAGCCAAAATACATCCATATCAGATATAGCCCAGAGATTAATGAAACTGCATGCAATTTTTGATGATACGGGTATTCTGATAAATGGTTAAACACATTCATACCAGACACAGTTACGAGAATAGTGGAATGGACTTCCAGCTGGTTCAAAGCAATAGCTTTTTATCTGAAAGACTCATGGTATGCAATACAGAGATCGTAGGCACAGACTAGATCAGGCTCCATGTTTAAACTTCTTGTGTATCCAGATAGGTAATAAACTGAGATGGAATCAGCCTATGAATAAACTAACCAAAATGCTGAGTTCTGCTTGCTTTGAACTTAGAAGTGTAAAACATTCTGTTGACCTGCAAATGAAATTGCGGTCTCTCATTCAATATTGTCTTATGATATTATCCTTTGGGACCAAGCAGCTAAAGTAAAAAAAAAAGTATTTTTCTACAGAAGCATGGAGTAAGAATACTGTGTAAAGTTGAACATCTTGTACGAGTCTCTTCAGAAATCTGAGAATTCTTGCACATATGTGGCAATACATAAATTCTGTAATGGTATTTCCTAGTAATAAAATAGTGAATTTAGGATGAACTTCACAATTTACAACCACACTATTAGAAGTAAAATTCATTTCCATATAGATTACATATCCCTATCTAGGGCTCTGAATGGCTTTTTATATTCTAGCTAAGAAGTTTATAGCAGGTTACCCAAAGACATCAAGCAGGAAATTTGAAATTCCCCAATATTGAAAACAAACTGAAAGGGTACTTTACAAAGATGGTTTGATAAGTCTTGTGTAAAAAGCAAGAAAAAATCTTTGCTTCATAAATGACTCTTCATACTACTCAACATAATGTCCTTTGAGGGATATACACTAGGTCCAGCTCCCCTCCAGCTTCTTCATCCCATCAGAAAAATATGTTCTCTTAAACTCAGCAAAATGCTCATACATTGCAAACATCACTTCTTCATTTGATGAAACTTTCTTCCCAGCAAGCCAATGTTTCAAGTTAGAGAACAGGAAGCAGTCACTTAGGGGTAAGTCTGGTGAACTGGGTGGATGAATAACCAATCCAAAGCCCAATTCAGGCACTTTCACCGTTCTTATTGCTGATATGTGGGATGGTGCATTATCCTCACAAAACAGCACATTTTTCATTTGGTCTTTTTTCAGCCAATGCATATTTCAAACAATCCAACAATGAAGCATAAGAGGGTCCAGTTATGGTTCTGCCTTTTCCCATGTAATCTATGAGGTTTATTCCTCAGAAGCCCCAAAAATAGTGGCCATCACTTTACCAGCTGACAAAATGGTCTTTGCCTTTTTCGGTGCACCTTTGACACACCTCTGTTCATTGTTGTGAATGCCATTTCCACTCTGGCATGTAATGATGGATCCAGGTTTCCTCAATAGTCACAAAACAGGGCAACAAGTCTTCTGGATTGCGATTAAACATCAGACATTGTTTGTAATATTGTGTTAGATGCAATTCTGGTTGACTGTAAGCAATTGCAGCAACCATCTCACACACATCTCCTTCATAGCCAATTTTCCATGCAGGATATTATGCATGCACTCAGATGACCTGCTTGCAGTCTCTCAAATTTTTATTCGGTGGTCTTGCATTAGCATATCATGGATTCTGTCGATGGTTTCCTTTACGGTAAACTCAATTGGATTCCTAAAGCATACGTCATCTTTGGTACTTATCTGACCACATTTAAATTCATTACTCCAAAGGTAAATGGTTTTCAATGATGCAGAGTTCATGTGAATGTCATTTAATTCTGTTTTGATTTTTGTGGTAGGCCAACCCTTCAAAACTGAATAATTCAGATGGCTGTCAGCCATTAATTGAATGGTGTAAATGTTGAAATTCTTTACACAATCCTTGAAATAATCAAGCTTACCAACCATGAAAGCGCAACACAAATGTTCCATTCTTTCATTAAAATTTACCAGACTTATCAAATCACTGTCGTTTTAACCACTCTTTCTATAGCTTATCAGAATATCTGATCACAAAGATGTAAATTCTGCTTAATGCTAATGTTCATTTTTAATAAATTTTGACTTTTCCAATGTAGAGACGATAATTTTTCTATTTCAAAGTAGCCTGCAATGGCTACCTGTGTCTGTTAATATAGAACTTAACATCTTCCATATCCCTGAAGGCTCTCCTTCTGTTCCAGCATAAAATCAAGTGCCAGCACACCAGTCAGAAATGAGAGAGCAGAGAGGGCTGTGAAGAAGACATCAGCCAATTGCACGCTGACCAACTCCTCTCTAGGGCGACAACACGATAGCAGCGGCCTCTATGTAAAGAGGACATAAGCGCTGTGCTGACTGGTCACGGCCCACTTCTACAGCACCATAAAGAGTAGGCACTTCGAGACCAGCGACTTAGGAATTGTAATTACTGGCAAGATTTCTTATTTGCATGTCTCCCTTTGCTTGCGACACTTTTGTGTTATTGTCAAAGTTAAGTATTATCATTGTTCATTTCGTAATAAAACTCATAGTTACGATTTGTTTGAATGTTGTCTAGCGATCTGAGAAAGCAGGTTTCCTAAGCACCCTATATTTGATGAGTAGGTAGGATTCAACATTTATGGAACATGATGTGTAAATGAGTGAATGAATCAATGTCTGTCCTCCACAACTCCTTCTCAACACAACAAGCAGATGCTAGTCAAGCCCGCAGGTTGTGCTGTTATATTTGACCACGAATGACACCTGTGCAATGTACTCAATACTTTCAAAGTGTCAGTCATGGTCAAAATAGGGAAATTTGTTGGTGCTTGTATGGTGTGTGTTCTCAAACCACGGTAGCTGAAGTGTTTAAGGGTTTCAGGAGGCACTATATCAAAGATTATACCACATACAAAGAAAGTGGAAAAACATCATATGCTAAGTCATAGTATGGACTACAATGTGTGCTGTGTGATTGTGACGGTCAATCACTGAAAAGGACTGTGATGTAAAATAAGAGGATGATGGCTCCAAAAGTCACAGCAGAACTGAATGTTGTGCTCGCAAACCTTGTCATCACTAAAACAACATGAAGGGAGCTCCATAATTAGGGTATTAAAGATTTTGCAGAAAATATTAATAGTAACTTTAGGCTTTCTGCAAATGATCTAGGTATCTACAATGAAGAAAGGTCTGACAAAAGCTGTACAAATATTCAGTCAGTCTTTGATAAGATTTCAAAATGGTGCAAAGACTGGCAACATGTTTTAAGTGTTCATAAACGCAAAATTGTGAACTTCACAAAATGAAGAAACATAGTACCCTATGAATTTAACCTCACTGAGTAACAACTGGAACCTGTAAACTCATACAAATACACTAGGGACATGAAGTGGAATGACCACATAGGCTCAGTTGTGGGTAAAGCAGGTAGGAGACTTCAGTTCACTGGTAGAATACTAGGGAAATACAGTTAGTCTAAAAAGAAGAAGACTGCTTACAAATCACTCATGTGACCTATCCTAAAATATTTCTGAAGTGTGTGGGAGCTGTACCAAATAGGACCATCATGGGATATTGAATGTATACAGGGGAGGGAGGCACTGATTCTCACATTATTTTTGTGGGAGTGTGTCACAGAGTTATTGAAAGAACTGAACTGGCAGACTCGCAGACTCCTAAAGAGAGACAGAAAATGTCCCGAGAAAGTCGGTTGACAAAGTTTCAACAACCAGCTATAAATGATGACTCTAGGAATACATTAAAACCTCCTACATATCATTCCGGTAGTGATCATGAGGACAATATTAGACTTATTACAGCACACACACAGGCATTTAGACAATCATTCTTCCCACACTCCATGCATGAATGGACTGGAAAAAGCCCTAATAATTGGTACAATGGGGTGTACCCTCTGACATCCACTTAACAATGGATCACAGAATGTACATGTAGAATTTCAGGGCAAGCTGGAATTCCAAAATAACTCAACAGTGATGCAAGTGCCCATAATGAAAGAATGAGGTGCTGAAGCCATAAAACGGACAATGATGCAATGGAAGAATGTCATTTGGTTGGATGGGTTATTTCACACAGTTTCCAGCTACTGTACGAGTCCCAAGAGTAATAAGTGATGAGGGTTTGGTGACAATTTGCACAGCCATGTCGTGGTATTCCATAGGCCCGATGGCTACTCTGCAAAGTCTCATTACTGCCAAGGATTATGTGACCATTATGGCTGATCAGGTCCAGCCTGTGGCACAATGTTTGTACCCCAAAGGTGATGCTGTGTTCCAAGACAATAGGGCCCCTGTTCATACAGCTCGCATCATCCAAAAGTAGTTTTGGGAGCAGAGAGGATGAATTGTTGCATCTTCTCTGGCCACCAGTCACCTCGTTACCCATCTCCATCAAATTTACCTGAGCTTGCTACTATTTTGCCAGGAGAATTGTATAAGAATCCCCTAGAAACCATGGGCATGAACTGTATTTATGCATTCTGAGATGACTGGACACTGTTCTGACAGCCAATGGTTTGCCTACGCCATATTAAGCACGATAATATTGCGTGTTCTTGGTGTTTCCATATTTATGCCCACCCTGTGTACCATATAAAATAGTTCCAAAGGAAACCCGTGAGACATCCAAAGCATTCTACAACTGTTCAATGCAAAATACCTCATGTGGATACAATTGACATTCTGTAACTATGGAAGCAAAAAAAGATTTCTTCCCAAAAGGCATGTATGTCACAATAAAAGGTCAAATCAACCTCTATAACAAAAAACTGAATTTCACAATATACCACATTTTCAAATCAAAATACTTACTTCTTTTTCAATCATAGCAGAATCTGTGCAGCAAACACAAGAACATCTAAAAAAGTACTGTGACTTTAAGATTTCTTGTCGTTCCTTCAGTGGCATTCGTCTGAAATGTGGTCCTGCATAAAAAATCGAATAATTATGAAATGGAAAATGCATGGATTAAACTTTAGATGGGTTTCATGATAATGTATTATTGGGCTGGTGCATAAGTTCATAGCATTTTTCCATAAGTTTAATAAATACAACAGATACACGTAGCAACAGACTTAGTCATCAATAATGTGTTCTCCGCCACTATTTACCACAGTCTGCCAGTGCTGGGAAAACTATTCGATTCCAGGACTGTAGAAATCTTGCAGTTTTTAGGCAAAGAACTCACTGAGCCATGTTCGGAATGTTCCTTGATTGTTGTTTGATAGAGAGCGGAAAAGGTGAAACTCTAAAGGCACACAATCAGGTGAATAAGATGGGGGTGCAGAATGACATCCCAACCCAACACCTGTGTGTTTTTTGTCAGTCAAGCAGAATGTGGATGGGTGTTATCATGGAGTGGCATCACTTAACGCAGTCTTCCTGGTCATTGTTCTTGGATTCTGTATGCAAGACATATCAGTTGTTTACAATAAATGTCAGTAGTGATGGTTACACCACACCTCCGTGTGGCTTCAGCTTCCAGATGCTGCAGTCATGTGTGTTTTGTGTGTGTGTGTGTGTGTGTGTGTGTGTGTGTGTGTGTGTGTGTGTGTGTATCATCTTTTCAACATCAGCCTTGTTGGCTGAAAGCTTATATTGTAACAGTCTTTTTGTTGTGCCTATTTGCGATTCAGCATCTCTGCTATATGGTGAGTAGCAACTTCCCTTTTCATAATATTTTTACATTCCATCCTGGACTTTCCATTGTTTGATAAATGGCAATATGTTAACTCAAATAGCAACAGTGAACTACAAATAAAAATGATAACCACTAAGTAAACCCACAGCAAGTGGAATACCAACATACAAAACAAAGCCACTATGAACTTATAAACCAACCAAATATTTGTTGTCAAACAATTCAACTAACTTTTTATTAACTCCTCATGATATTCAGAATATGACGTGTATATGCATGCCAAAACCTTATTACACATCTAAGTGTTAGTAACTGTATTCCATAAAGTGTCCTTTAATACACAGATGTTCGCACTCAATTTTCAGTTCAATGAACTGGAACAACCTACACAAACCAGTATTATTTTTCTAGCTCTCGCATTGCAAGCGAGTACTGGAAAACCAGCAATAAAAGACATAGATATTAAGTATTCTGCTATAAAATCCATGGATAAAATGAGCCTTAGTTCTCAAGCCAAATCACATTTTATGAGACCATTAAACCATCACAGTTTTACACCTATGTATAAAAGCTCACAGATGAAATATTTGTCATTGCCTTAACAGAGCACATTGGTCTCTTTGGAACACTGCAGGCTGTCTAGAACAGCTACCAAGTAGTGATACTCTCTCCAGTACTGACATTAGTCATCACAGTGAAGTAGTGTGCAAGTGTCAGTCGACTGTATGGAAAATGGCACATTAGGATTGGTCTATATGCAGAAGTGACAGAATGGCAGAAAGGGCTAACATTCTTTTGATGTGAATGCAGACAGTCCAATGTGTCTAAAAGAAACCTTTTGCAACCATGTATCACAGTAAAAGAAAAGTGGTCGTAAAATGATCCTAACTGATAGAGAACAGGAACAAAAGGCATACCAAATCAATAATAATCAGTTTCAAACCCAACAGGAATTGCTGCTGTCAGTGAATGCCAACTTAATATTCTTCACAGGATCACTGGTAACACATGCGGCACCCGTCCACAAAGCCTGAGAATGATGGTACTAGCAATGTGTTACAGTGCTGCAGAGCACATGGGTCCAGTCTGGTACAAATCCACCTATGCAAACTTAGTGTACAAGGAACTAAACAAAATGTGTAGGTTTAGTATAGGTTGTCTTAAACCTATACCACTTGCAAAACTCTTCCAACGTGCTGATATAGTGCCACCAGATATTCATCATTAACTAACTGTCAATGTGCAGAGAACAAATCAACCGTTACATTGACACATTCCAGCATCTCCAAGGTTGAGGTCCAGAGGAAGGTTCCTCAAGACCACTCCAGTCTTACAAGTGACAACAGCCACAAAAAGAAAACAACTGTGAGTCTCTCAACTTATAGAATAATTCCACCTGACCTCCTTCAGAAAACTTCACACCTGGGCATGAACAGAATTGAATGGTGTGGAGGTCACCCAGTCACCTTCGTTCTGGAGTTGGAAGATCCAGCAACAACCAACTGTGACTGTGGAGAACCACATACCATGGAGCACCTATTAAACTATCAGCTATGCTTTCCATCTAGCAATGAATGTCTTTTGCTTGTGACATTGGGTGCAGTTGTGGTTGCAAGATTTTTGCTGAGAGTGGTGTAGTTTAGTAATTCTTTCTTTCATCTGTTTGTAATGGTAATTACGATATACTGTATTTGTTTTCTGATTCAAGTAAATAATAATAGTAATACACCTCCTGTTTAACCAGTCAATAAAATCTGAGAAATTTTACACAAAATTAAGCATAGTACTTTTATGGGGCAAGTTAAATATATGAAGAGACTGACTGATAAGATATGTAATGAAGCAACAAGTAACAATTAAATTGGTAATGGAGGAAACCTGAAGGGGTACACTTTTAGAGGAATATCAGGGTTTGAATATAGTAAGAAAGTTCAAGACAATAACATAACCGTGTTGTACAATGCATAACATAGTCTCCTGTAACCTAAAACGGAATTAAACAGTGTAGTCTCCTCATGCTGAATTAACATGCTTGGACACAATGTGTGTAGGTAACATGAAATGTTTGTGATTTTCTGGTTCAATGTGATCTGGTCTGAAATGGTTCAGTCTTCATTCTGTTAATGTACAAACACGAGCATATATAATCACTGCAATATGTACACTGTTTTATATATTAGTTCTTTTTTGCTTGACTTGCAGATACACTATTGTTCTCATGTTCATGAAGTAGCATTCTGTCGTATGACTTGGTATAATAAGCATTTGATCAAGATTCAGTGAAATGTACTGCAGAAGATCTGATGATGGCAATGTAATTTGCTGAAACCAGTTATCACAATAAATGCTGTACAACAGCAATCTTGTCTCATTGGAGCTGTACTTCTCTTTCTATGTAAATCTTAAAATACACATGCATTCATGTACTATCATATGTATAGAGGTGTAAAAAATAAACAAGGAAAAAAGAGTAATATGTGCTATCAAAATTTAGTTCTATGATTAGTTTGACTGCATGCCATTGCCATACCAAACATTTCTTTGGAAAAAAATGGCATGTAGATGTACAAAGCTTCACCTTGTGTGGCCTACGGATTGTTTTCATAATGAATCTTTCACTCTATGGAGGAATGTGTGCTGTTTTGAAGCGGCTTGGCAGATTAAAGCTATGGGACAGATTGGCCCTCAGAACTGGAGCCTTGTCTTTCATGGGCAATACCTTACAAACTAAACTATCCAGGCACAACTCACAGCTTCATTTCTGGCATTATCTCTCCGCTACTTTAAAAACTTCACAGAAGCTGTCCTGCACATATCTACCGAGTAACTTTTCTAGAAGATAGATTCACTCTGAGAACAATCCCCTAGGCTGTGGCTAAGTTATTTCTCTCCAACACACTTTCTTTGAGGATGTATGACTATAAATCTGATTTTACCATGGAATAAATAATAATAATAATAATAATTATTATTATTATTATTAGTAGTAGTAGTAGTAGTATTATTATGTTATTATTATTATTATTATTTATAATAATAATATATTAAGCAAAAGAAGGTGTAACATATGTCACATTATGCAGATCATACTTTTAAGTGAAATACATGGCAGTAAATAAAATAAAGCATGTATGTGTGTATCTAATCTCATCTACATTGTGTTTAGGCAACAACATTCATTTACTTTTTTGTTTATCATGTTGTAGTACATCTCATAAATAACAATGAACAAATAAATACCAGATTTGTAAAATTCAAAAGTGAAAATTAATTCAGCCAGGAATTGTTTAATAAATGATTAATAACTTTTTTCACTGTGTTGCTAGCACTGTTTCTGTTGTAGATTATTATTATTATTATTATTATTATTATTATTATTATTATTATATAATGTTTTGGCACATGACTTATTGTCATTCACATTCTTGCTTCCTAATGCAATGTTGTTAAGTATGAATTACAACCACTTAATTGTGTTCACTCTTTTGTATGCTCCTTTTAAAGACTGAACAAATATTGTGATGCAAAACACATTCTGGAGATGGCAGGATGGAGATCTTCTGCAGATGGGGAGCCAAACAGTCATATCCAGTGTTCAAGCAGAATATAGCACCTGCTTCTCTTCTTGGTCCATGAGGCACTATCAAGTAGTCCACGAGATATTTTTCTGGTCTTTCTGTCGCATTAAATTTTATTGGATCAATTTAATTATTCTTTAAATTTGTTAATAATGCTACTTACCATAAAGATAACATGTTAAGTTGCAGGCAGGCACAATTAAAAGACACTTACACATAAATTTTCAGCCTCAGCCATCACCGGAAAAAGAGACACACAGACACCATTCACTCACACGGCGCAAGCACACCCCTTGCACACATGACCACCAACTCTGGCAGCTCGGGCAAGAGATCTGTCTAATCTGCTGGAGTTGGCAGTCATGTGGGTGTGAGGTGTGCTTGCGCGTGTGAATGAAAGATATGTGTTTCTGAAACTTCCTGGCAGATTAAAACTGTGTGCCCGACCGAGACTCGAACTCGGGACCTTTGCCTTTCGCGGGCAAGTGCTCTACCAACTGAGCTACCGAAGCACGACTCACGTCCGGTACTCACAGCTTTACTTCTGCCAGTATCCGTCTCCTACCTTCCAAACTTTACAGAAGCTCTTCTGCGAACCTTGCAGAACTAGCACTCCTGAAAGAAAGGATATTGCGGAGACATGGCTTAGCCACAGCCTGGGGGATGTTTCCAGAATGAGATTTTCACTCTGCAGCGGAGTGTGCGCTGATATGAAACTTCCTGGCAGATTAAAACTGTGTGCCCGACCGAGACTCGAACTCGGGACCTTTGCCTTTCGCGGGCAAGTGCTCTACCAACAGTTGGTAGAGCACTTGCCCGCGAAAGGCAAAGGTCCCGAGTTCGAGTCTCGGTCGGGCACACAGTTTTAATCTGCCACGAAGTTTCATATCAGCGCACACTCCGCTGCAGAGTGAAAATCTCATTCTGGATATGTGTTTCTCTTTTTCCGATGAAGGTTAAGGCCAAAAGTTTATGTATAAGTGTCTTTTAATTGTACCTGTCTGCAACTAATCATATTATTTTTATGGTAAGTAGAAACCTTTCTTTTCCTAAGTTGTTGATATTCCTACATAGAGTTTTCATTGCTTGATTTTGTTAACAACACACTTCATTGCAGAATTTGACACACTGAGTCTTTCCTGTCTGTTTAATTTTCGTGCTCTTTTTGGCTACAAAATCTGTTTTTTATTGCCATCAAATAAGCCTCAGTGTGATAGTATACAATGTATTGCAACTTTTTTGTTCTTATGCTACTGACTGGTTCTTTAACATGAACGATTTTTGGGTCTTGTGTATTGATAATTGTCAGTTTGCTGCTCTGGAATCACAAAACTGTTGCCCTGTTACAATACAGTTCTGCACGCAAGCACACCACTTCAAGACAGCAACTACTTCCTGTTGTTAAATGTTTGCTTCTTGCTAAATACGTTGGGCACTTATAGTAACCTGCCGGTAACTACACTTCCCGACAAAGCAGGTGTAAGTACAGCCACTACGGCAAATGAAATGTGCCTACTGACATGCAAACAGCTCACCCACAACTACCTGAGGTGGCTGCCGGGTACAGTCCAGTCACCAACCACCATCACCTGGTCCACTGTAGGCACATAACATTACACCAGCAACACCTGACGTGGACAGCTTCTCTACAAGGGCATGCATGAGCCTCTGGGCCATATGCTCTTAAATGCATTCGAGACATGTAAGCTACTTTCATTGTATTCATGTTTATGTCCTAGTTAGGACAGCACCAAGCTTAATTGGTGAATACAACAGTAATGCAGCAGTGTCTGTTGCTCCTATATTTTGGTATAGCTTTATGTGTGTAATGTCACAGTGCAGACAGACTCACACTACTACTACTACTACTACTACTACTACTACCACCGCTACCACCAGCATTATATATCCCCTTTCTAATGCCCCTCAACCAAAACAGCTGAAGTATGTACACCTATCTGGAAAAATCTACCCCGTCAAAACTGGATTAATAAGAAATAGAGAAAAGTTAAGATGATGGTTTTAATGCTTCAGATATTTACTACAGTATATCAACACTTTAGTACAATGCACACAACACTTGTACAACAAAATGAAACTGTCAGAATGTTGTTCAATTCATGTGTCACATTGGCTTGAAGGTCAGCTACTTTGTCAAAGTACTGACCCCTCATGACAATTTCGTGGCAGGTTTGTATCAATAACACCAAGTCTC
Organism: Schistocerca gregaria; assembly: GCF_023897955.1. NCBI lineage: Eukaryota > Metazoa > Arthropoda > Insecta > Orthoptera > Acrididae > Schistocerca > Schistocerca gregaria. The sequence continues at coordinate 132,110,979 of NC_064923.1, read as the reverse complement.
ATTAATAACCCATGATAAGTTTTTCCAGAAAAAAACTGTCCGCATTTAACATTTCAATCAAGTCACAGCAGGTGTCCATCCATCATAGTTTTTGTTAGGGAGCCAAGGCATGCAGGACAAACTATGCACAAACTTTTCTCTTCTTCAAAACATTCTGGAAAATGTCTTCAGCTCTTGGTTCAGAGGCATTGCTCCAAAGTAATTTGTGACATAACAATGCTGATACAGTATGGTCACATGTCCACAACTTCACACTGTCTGTTCACAACTGACTGGTTGAATATATAATTGTTGCTCAGAATTGTTAGTTCAAGCTGCTTTGCTGATGTCACGTGCCAGAAACAAAATAAGTCTCAGAGTTTTCTGGGCAGACATTGTATTTCATTAGCTTGTGTGAAGGAAAAGATTTCATTTAGCTGCCATGAGTTTGCTACAAATAAAGCCATTTAACAATAAATAAATAATTTGTAGAGCAATGCTTTACCAACAAATTTTCATATTTTCTTGATAACCTGTTCAAACTTTCCTCAACACCCACCAAAAATAGTTTGATAAATATCATTTACGAAAGTTAAGCCTATAATGTTACTGAGAGTGTTACTGATGGCTTACCGTAGCAGTTAAATACTTCTGAACCAGCTGCAATTTCTCTGCTGGCGCGCACAACAACATATTCACCATAAAAGCTGCAAATAATAATAATAATAATAATAATAATAATAATAATAGAGACAAGACACTGACATAACTGTCTGGTAATACATACACAATTTTAGTATCACTAATCACCTACCTACTAATAATGTTTGGATTACATGAATGATTCATCATACTGGCAGATGGATATATTGCTGTAGCAATACGAACTTGAGCTTCCTCTGTAACATTATGAACAGCACGCACACTCTCAATTTTGGTAATGGCATGAGCATTGCAAATCAACTGTGCAATATGTCTCAGTATCAGTCTCCCAATAAAATCAATGCTTGGCTCAGATTTATCAGATATATGCAATGATTCAATCTGATTAGTAAGCTGCCTGTTATCAAAGTATTCTGTGCTCTCCTTCAGATATATAAGCAACAATGTAGCAGTCTGGAATGGGAAACAGTGGCAAACAGTTAGGTACTGTACTAATATGATTTATATATTTTTTTAAAAAGACTTAGATTTAATGTTCCATCAATAATGTGGTCATTAGAGATGGTGCTCAAACTCAGATAAGACAAGGCTGGAAAAAAAAATAGCTGTATTCCCCTCCCTCCACCCCCTTCTCTCTGCCTCTCTATCTATTTATCTATCTATCTGTCTGTCTGTCTGTCTGCCTGTCCATCCATCCATCCATCCATCCAACCACCCATCCATCCATCCATCCATCCAAGAAACTACACCGATTACCTAACAAGAGTGTGTTAGGTAATTTTGGTGTTAAAGGTGTTGGACAATTGTTGCAGAATGAATTATGGTCAGAATTGTGACCTATTGCTATGATGGGGCAACATGCTGATCATTTACATGATTGTCTTTTTTTGTTACACTTAGTGATTTATATCTCATTATGTTCGACCCCCCCTCTCACTCTCTCTAGAACACACACACACACACACACACACACACACACACACACACACACACAAATAGTGTTGCATATTCAGAAATTCTTCTAGTTAGAAGGAGCTGTCACACAGATATGATTTCAGCTTTTGTTTGAAGTTAATTTTATTACTGATTAAATTATTTCCAACACTAGGTAGTTGGCCAAAAATGTTTATTGTTGTACATCTCACTCCTTCTGCGCCAGACTAAAGCTGAGAATACATCATTTTTTCTTTTAGTATTGTATTTACAACTGCTTCTGTTATTTCTGTTGTGGACTGGGGGCGTCCACTTTGAAGACTCTCGTTCCCGCTGAAAGAGACAAATAAAAGTGACCCAGCACGTCAGATGTATGGATTCTAGGGCAACACACATACAATGAAAGTAAAACAGAATAATGAGTAGTTAAATATGTTACTCAACTCTGGTAACATTGATTACAGCAATTGTAGAATACAGGTTTAGCCTCTCTCTCTTGTGCTGACTACAGTTCCATGAACATAAACTCATAAGGTTCCCTAAACTTAAGTCGGAAGAAAACTAATTTTCTGTCTTGAAGTACTATTTGAAGAACAGTTCCAACAAGCAGTACTCAGATGGTCTCTGTTCGTGCATGATTATTCTATTCGCTGTTCTGTTTCTACTGAAGACTAACCACTGTCTGTCTATGAGGCACTGTTTCTATCTCATTTGACAACTTGAAGAGCTGAAGAATGACGGAAGTTCTGCGAGAACTCCCTACCAAGACTCGGATAGACTTACAACTTGAACTGACAATGTCTGCTAGTTCATGGTTACCTAAGCATGGATCTCTCTGCCTGATGGCACTGCTGCTCACAGGGAGCAGGATTCTCATGGGCAGCATTATTGTTTTGCATGCAACAATGTTACTGCTGTGGAAAGACGTCCACGGTACTTCTGGTACCAACTGTCGCAAACTCTTCTTGTGTGATATCTCAGTACACCACAATTTCAGAATTGTTATTGTTTGTTGACAACAATCTTAATAAGAGAGTAAAGGTGCTGTGATGTTGCTACAGTACAGTTTGGCCACAATCATTTTCTCCAAGCACTGCCAATATTTCCATGTGTGTCACATGCTTACATAGGTAAGGGAAGTAGTCAGCACTGCCTTCTCACACCGCTCCTCTCCCTTTGGCAATCCTAATGGGGGAGTAAGGCCTCCAAATATTTCCAATATAAAGGAAACGCAGTAATCATCAACTTTCATGGCTAAACAGTATGTCTAACTGTTTAAAAGTTGTCTACATTGGGCTTCTCACAGCAAGCCATGATTTCGAGCAATGGACTCGTTTGTCTTCAGTGAATAGTTGCCCCAGAGTATGGTGCCACAAGAGCTTAGTATATCATAACTAATGAAAATAATGCACAGTTTAACCATTTAAGACCTGTAATATGTGACTTCTACTTCTGGTTCTTATCGACACAAGAACCACAGAACAAAGTAGTGCTAACCTGTCTTTGTACAGAACATTATCCATGATCCATGGCTGCTTACTTCACCAAGAGGACCATCTGTTGTACATTTGCTATTAAATTACAGTACACAATATTTTAATGAAGTGCATTTTTATTTTGTTGAGAGGACAGCAGTATGTTGAAATGGGTACCTATCCTCTGCTTTCGCTGACAATGAGATAACATCGATGTGCATTTAAAAAAAAAAAAAAAAAAAAAAAAGGAATTGCTTGGTCTCCAGCCTTAACTTTTAAACATACCCTAGCCTTTGTGTGTCATTTTATGGAGAAAATTTGTGTTGTAACTTTTAATTCTTCACTAATAATCACCCTCATCTCTAAGTATATTTGGATGATTGATAAAGACCCAGAAGCTGAGCACCAAAATATCATTGGACACCAAAATATCCTATAATCATAATCATCATTTGCATGAACTACTGGGATAAGGCTTGATACATTGTTTGTTTCAGAGGCACACGGTAAGGAGATCCTCGTGGACGTTGAACATGGTACATCTAATAATAACACAGAACACATACAATACTTAATGTGCTTGGATTTAATGTTAATCCATAGAGAAGTGCTCCTCAAATATGTGGAACATGTGGGCAAAAGAATAAAAATAAAACTCATTTGAACATGTATATGACAAGAGATGTCTGCTTTCCAAATAGAGGCAAGGTTGGGTAGTGGTCTAAGACACAGAACGGGTGGAAAAGTGCTAAACTGTCTTCCATGTGATCCGTGCTCTGTTTATCAGCATTTTCAGATGAAACTTAATATAACTGCAGGGCACTGCACCATTCTCATGCAGTTTGGTAAAAACATGAGTAAGCACTCTTGAATTTAGTACTCTGCAATTAGGAAATCATCTAACATATTCTCTGCATGCAGCAGCAATGTTTGCATTACAAAACTCATACGTAAATACCATATCAGCATATGTGGCATTTGTAAATACATATGACATGCTTAAATGATACAATAGAATTGGTCAACAAATCACAATAACAGCTGAAAAATTGAGCTCAAGCATAACTTCAAAACTGGCCCTTAAAAATAAAAATGGCATTCAATAAACAAATCCGTAAGAACTAGAGTACCAAAATGCAAAATGAAAACTTATCTCTGCAACCAGCTATCTCTGTAATCAATAAAGCTTGGACGTGGAATGTTTTATTCAAATAGGTCTACCACCTCCTAAAATAATTACTACTACTCCTACAACACTTCATACAGATGCTCCAAACCATGGAGCAAAGTCAGTCATCCAGTTGTTAGCTGTTAGTTTAAGCAGTTATTGTTCAGGGTTCATTATGAGCACTGCTCACCTCTGCAACCTGGTTCTTCCAACTTGGCTGTTGATTTTTATGGCACAAATGCAACTGTGGTAAAATAGTGATTTTGAAATACCTCTTGCAGTTTCTTTTGAATGTCTGGTTACTGTCCACTGGCTCTGCTAAAAGCCACATTTCAAATGAGCAAAACATAAATGCGACAGGGACATCAGTGGAGTGGTAGAGGCACATGTGAGGTACCTTGATTGGTTGAGTACTGAACAATGTGGCTGAGCAACTGACAGACTGGCTGCTCATACAAAGAAAGTATACAATGGCTACAAACCGATGACCACTTCCATCGGTATACGAGGGGCGTTTGCAAAGTCCATGCAGAGTCCGAGAGACGGCACCCACCGGCACTGTACCGAGGTCAGGTTTAGTTAGTACCATCCTTGGAAAGAACGCACACCAAGCTTCAGCCATATTGGTCTATTTCTTAGTGTTTGGTATTTGTGTGAATCCAGGAAGTCGAGTGATTGTCAAAAAATGGACGAAAAAGAATTTCGTGTGGTGATTAAACATTACTTTATGAAAGGCAAAACACCTCAGGCCACTAAACAGAAGCTTGATAAACATTACGGTGACTCTGCACCGTTGATTAGAACAGTTTATAAATGAGTTCAAAATTTTCGGAGTGGCCATATGGGCACAAGTGATGCTGAACATTCTGTACGTCCTGTGGAGGTTACAACTACAGAAATCATTGATAAAATCCATGATATGGTGACAGATGACAGAAGAGTTAAGGCGCATGAGATTACTAGTGCTGTGGGCATCACAAATGAACAGGTACATAATATTTTGCATAAACATTTCGACATGAGAAAGCTATCCGCAAGATGGGTTCCGTGATTGCTCATGCTTGACCAAAAATGGAATCATGTGAAGTGTTGCAAGGATGGTTTGCAGCTGTTCAGGAAGAATCCGCAGGACTTTAAGCATTGTTTCATAGCTGTGGATGAAACATGGATACATTACTATACTCCTGAGACCAAATAACAATCTACACAATGGGTTACCAAGGGAGAACCTGCACCAAAAAGGCGAAGACCATTCGTACGGCCGGAAAGGTTATGGGGACTGTCTTTTGAGATTCGCAGAAGATAATCCTCATCGACTATATGGAAAAGGGTAAAACTATTACATGTGCATATTAATCATCATTACTGGACCATTTGAAAACCAAGCTGCAAGAAAAACACTGGCAATTGGACCACAGGAAAGTCCTTTTCTATCATGACAATGCACCAGCACACAATTCAGCAGCTGTGGTCACAAAATTATTGGAAATAGGATTCCAACTAATTTCACATCCCCCGTATTCTCCAGACTTGGCTCCTTCAGACTACTATTTCTTCCCCAATTTGAAGAAATGGATGACGGGACAAAGATTTTGTTCAAACAAGGAGGTGATTGCAGCAACTAATAACTATTTTGCAGACTTGGACAATTCCTATTATTCAGAAGGGATCAACAAATTAGAACAGCGTTGGGAAGTGTATAAGCTTAAAAGGAGACTGAGTCGAAAAATAAAAAAATTTACCCCAAACACGTAAGTAGGTTTTATTTTTGCACGGACTTTTCAAATGCCCCTCCTAACTTGCAGTGCTGTAGCCAGTATGCTACATTCATAATTGTGATATCATCAAGAGATCGCGGTGCCACACCACGGTCAGCAACACGAATCAATATATTATTCAGGGCTTGCTGTAATGCATAACAACCAATGGGAGACATGCACTCCCTCTTAGAATAGCAGCATCCTCAGGCTAAGGGCAATATAGTGTTGAGTGTGGAAGAGCTGTGACTCAGTTTGTGACCTCATCTGAAGGAATCAACATCACAATGTAAGACCAATGAGTTAATGAAGTTTCTGAAGAACTTGTACTTTAGTAAAGGATGACCATCGAGCCTCAAAAAATAGTGTATTAATTTGTGCATTAAGTGACGCTTTGCTAGTTAATGACAGTTGTAAATTATTCAGTAATTCTGTGGCAAAGACTTGTTCAAAATTAAGTAAGTCTTTTATTCATCAATGTAACAAAGTGAACTAATATTTAATGAGTTACAGTTCCTATGTGTTACCTCACCAAGCAATTAAAAAACCCACAGTTATCCCCGGCTGAAAGTAGTTTCTATAGTTTACTTATTTTGAGCCACAAAGGGCAAACTGTGATAATACATTAGGAAAGATATTTTTTCTAACTAATGTATTAGCTTAAAATCAGTAAACTAAAGGACACAGTGTCATGCCAGACACTAAGGTAAGCACACAAATTTCTCACACTGCAGAAGTCTCTTGTGGTCACAATAATAATGACAACTTTTTAATTGTAATTTGAACTTCTGTTAATTGTATGTTCTCCTCAATCTAGTGTCTACTTCAACCAAGGGCTTGGTATAATGTGTACTTTTTCCAACCCTCCATACATCTTGTGCCCATCTCTCTTCCTCATTTCCTACTTTTTCATCTCTCTAGGTAAAATATTCCAGTATTAAAATCAAGAACAGCTACAACATGAGTAATTTGGAAGTAGATACCCCTGCTGTAGCATAGCAGCTTCAGACACTCAATATAGACAAGTCTTCCATCTTTAGCAATATTATACAACTGCTCACTATATGAAAGATCAGTAGCCAAAGGGCAGAATATTGCAAAGGTCACACCAACACACCAGAAAGTAAATGGAAGTAATCTGTTGAGCTACAAGCTCATAGCACTGAAACACTCTGTAATAGGCTTTTGGAACATATACTATGTTCAAATCAGTGTTCAGACTGATAACTCTTACTTTTTTACTGGTACCAAGCATTATGAAATACCTTGGAGACAGTGATCTATTGAAAAATATCCAGCATGGGTTCATAAAATACTATTCTTGTGAAATACATCATGCTCTTTATTCACACATAGTAATGAATGCTATAAACACCAGATATCAAATTGATTCCATTCCTCACAAGTGGCTTCTAATGAGATTGTGTGCCTGTGGAGTATTGTCTCAGTTGTGTGACTGAATTCACAATTTTCTGTCACACAGGTTACAGATCACAGTAATTGATGGGATGTCATTTAATAAAACGAAAGTAATATCTAGGATTTCCGAAGGAAGTGTTATAGGCACTCTGCTGTTCATAAGCTACATAAATGATTTCTGAGCAGCTCTCTCAGACCATTTGCAGGTTGTGCTGTCATTTACTGTCTAGTGAACTAACCAGAAGATCAGAATGGTTTAGGACAGTGATAGTCAACCTTTCGTGCCTAATGCAAAATTTTATGAAAACCTAATGAAAATGTTTAAAACCCCTACCTCCCATTGTGAAATCTGCAACACCCACTAGTGGGCGGTAGGGACAGTGTTGACTGTGACTGATTTAGATGACCAAAATTATTTAGACAAGACAATTGCATGGTGTAAAAAGTGGCAACTGACTTTAAACAATAGAAAGTGTGACATCCTCCACATGAGAACTAAAATCTTTTAAATTTTGGTTACACAGTAAATAACATAAATTTAAAGGTTGTAATTTCATCTAAATACCCAGGGATTAGAAAATACTTAAACTAGAACCACTACATAGAAAATCTTGTGGGTAATGCAAACCAAAGACTGCATTTCATTGGCAGAACACTTAGAAGATGCAACAAACTGACTAAATAAATGGCCAACACTACACTTGCTCATCCTTTTATGGAGTACTTTTGCACAGAATGGGATATTTACCAGGTGGGATTGATGGAGAACATTGAAAAAGTTCCAAGAAAAGCAGCTCATTTTGTGTTATCACAGAATTGGGGAGTCAGTGCCATGGAAATGATAACTGAGTTGTGGGTGGAATCATTAAAACAAAAGGCATTTTTCATCACAGCAACATCTTTCCATGAAATTTCTAACACCAATTTTCTCTTCCAAACGCCAAAATAGCTTGTTGACTACCACCAATATAGGGAGAAAATACCATTGTAATAAAATGAGATAAATCATAGCTCGCAAGGAAAGATTTAAATATTCATTTTTTTTTAGAGGAAAGGTTGAGAAATGGTCTAAAAGTGTTTCTAAGAACACTCTGCCAAACATTTATTGGTGAACTGCAGATTAATTGTATAGGTGTAGAATTCATTTTTAACAGTTTCAGAAGTTTGAGGTTCAATTAAATTTAAAATGTGAGTGGCTGTCCGTCTCATTTCAGTTGCTTCTTCTTCAATGACTGGGTAAGCAGTGGTTTTCTCCTGTTTTAACACAGTCAATAAAATGTACTATAATAATTCTTAAATTTCATCTAAAAACCTAGGGATTACAAGCTACTTAAACTGGAACCACTATATAGCAAATGTTGTGGGCAATGCAAACCAAAAACTGCATTTCATTTACGGAAATGGTTTAATAAAGAAATAACAGTTTAAGCATTGTCATACCAGTACATACCAGAGCATACTGAAAGAAGTCATCATTTTCCATGTTCTCAATATGAGGTAGCAGGCTGTACACAGCAGGATAATTATTATTTTTATTTCCAAATGATTCAACACAGTCTGATTTGTCTGGTGGATGTTTTATAAATTTGCTGTTTTCAGAACACAGAGGATCTGCCTTAAGCACAACACGCAATGCTAAATGGGCTATGCCAACAGAGTGCATTAATTCTAGGCCACCAGAGCATTCATATCTGTGGTACTCTTGCCAAGATGAATCACGACAGCACTGTCCGCAGTAGAAAGTTTTAGCACAACCCGTACACCTGCAAACATGAGTTAACAACAATATTACAAATAAACTGCAGATATACACGATCACAGTACATTCTGTATTGCCCACAAAATACCAGGTGAAATTTTAAATTTCCTACATCCTCCGCATAAAAACAAGAATAATATACAGTATCAAGACTTCAGATTCAATAATCAAAACAGAACATTTCTTTTTACATTATTACTAATAATGTAAGGCTAAGCAGCGAAAAAAAAAAACAAAAAAAAAACCATGCCAATTTATTTTTTCATTATATACTAAAGCATTATAAAGGAGTGCTTTACACATATCTTTATCTTGTAACGTAACGATTTTCCAGTGAAAATAACAGACTGCTGAAAAATGATATGTTTGCTGAGAATATTGTTGTCGTGCTCTTCAGTCTGAAGACTGGTTTGATGCAACTCTCCATGCTACTCTATCCTGTGCAAGCCTCTTCATCTCCTCATATCTACTGCAACTTATATCCTTCTAAATATGCTTAATCAACGAATTTGAGAGATTAGGTTTTTTTATATTACATCAAAGATAAAAATTTGTGTGAAGCAATCCTTCTCGATCTCTTGGTGTCCCTCTATGAGTTTTACTCACCACATTTCCAATGTTAAATTACGATCCTTTGACATCTCAGAAAGTGTCCCACCAACTGATCACTTCTTCTGGTCAGGTTGTGCTACAAATTTCTCCTCAGTTCTACTCAGCACTTCATCATTAGTTACATGATCTACTCATCTAATCTTCAGTATTATTCTGTAGCACCACAATTTAAAAGCTTCTATTCTCTTCTAGTCTAAACTGTTAATCATCCAAGTTTCACTCCCATACACGGTTACACTCTATACAAATATGTGACTGATGCATATTAATCGAGGGTCTAAACAAAACCATGCCAGTTACAGCTCAGATGATAGCTTAGCAGGCCTAAAAGTTTTGTTATAGATAAGTCTCAAGCTAGAGGAGTAGGCAAACTTTTGCAGGATGAGCTACGATCAGAATAACAAATCATCAATTTCTTTTTAACCTAATGCTGGTCTGAGTCAGGTGATAGAGGACTAAGATTTAAAAATCTCCACAAAAGACACTGTGGTTATAGCGAGTGAGCTGGGAAGTAGAATACACAAAGGTGTTGAGTACAATATACAGTGTGACGTGTTAAAGACAGAGTCAGTGTCAAGGCATACCAGTGTTGGATTTGTATCTGTTTTGAGCTATGATCAGCTTCATTAAAGTGTATGGTTCCTGTTGTGTATATCAGTAGATTGTATTATACTAGGCATAGCCTTCACCCAACAGAGAAGGGAAATCAAAACTGGCTGAGCTAATAGCAGAAAACTTACAGGAAGAGTTGCTATCACAAGTGGTAAAATGCCAATGGTAATATCTCTCAGAGTTGCACCATCCTTTAAGTTGGGGAAACTAGAGTGCTAAAGTTATGAAACTACTTATTTGCAACAATGAATGAGTGCCACAAAAGTGAGTTAACATGATATGCCTCCCTCAACATCATGTGTCCACTGGTATCGATATGTTGAGTGTTATAATGGTTTGGGTTAACATTTAATTTGTACAGAGCTCATATGAAGTAAGGAGGGATGCTCCATTCATAGGAACCACCACGTTTTTAAAGATATAAACATTATATCTTCGCCTAGAGTAGAATTTGAAATGAGACAGCACTATCAAGATAAGACTGCAGAACAACTCACAACATCGGAGGCTCCTGAAACATACAACTACATCCATACTCTGCAAACCATTGCAAAATGCATAGCAAAGGGTACGTCCCACTGTGCCCATTATTGGGGTTTCTTCTCATCCTATTCACATATATAGTGCAGGAATCATGATTGTTTGAAAGTCTCTGTAGCTGCTGTAGTTATTCTAATCTTGTCCTTGCGTTCCTTAGCACAGCAACACATAGGGGGGTTGTAATATATTCCTAGACTCATCATTTAAAACCAGTTCTTGAAACTTTTTTTAGCACATTTTTGGGAAAGTTTAGGTCTATCCTTAAGAGTCGATGAGTTCAGTTTCTTCAGCATCACCGTAATGCTCTCCCAAGGGTCTAACAAACCCGTGTCATTTGCGCCGCCCTTCTCTGTATATTTTCAGTATCCCTTGATAGTCCTCTTTGGTACATGTTCCACACACTTAAGCAATATTCTAGAAGGGGTGACACAAGTGATTTGTAAGCATTATTCTTTGTAGACTGATTGCACGTCCCCAATATTATACCAATAAACTGATGTCTACTAGCAGCTTTACCCACAACTAAGCCTATGTGATCATTCCATTTAATATCGCTGGAAAGTGTTACACTCAAGTATTTGTATTAGCTGGTTGATTCCAACTGTGGTTCACTGATATTATAGGCATAGGAGACTATATCATTTTGTTTTGTGACGTGCACAATTTTACATTTCTGAATATTTAAACCAAGCTGCCAATCTTAGCACCACTTTGAAATCATTTCAAGATCTGACTGAGTATTTATGCAGCTTCTTTCAGACAGTACTTCATTACAGATAACTGCATCATCTGCAAAAAGTCAGAGGTTACTATTAAAATTGTCTGCAAGGTCATTAATATACAATATGAACAGCAACAATCCCAATAAACTTCCCTGGGGCACATCCAAAGTTATTCCTATATCTGACAATAACTCTCCATCCAGGAAAATATCCTGTGGCTTCCCTACCAAAACGTCCTTAATCCAGTCACAAATTTCACGTGGTGGCCATATAATCTAACTTTTACCAATAAAGTTAAGTATGGTACTGAGTCAAATGATTTTAGGAAATCAAGAAAAACTGCATCTACTTGACTGCCTTGATCAACAGCTTTTAGTACCCCATGCGAGAAAGGTGCGAGTTGGGTTTTGCATGAGCAATGTTTTCGGAATCCACTATGATTTGCATGTAGGAGGTCATTCTGTTCAAGATACCTCATTATGTTTGAGCTCAGAATATGTTCTAAGATTCTACAACAAACTGATGTCAGTTTTCTATCACTTCTACTATCCTTCTTGTAGATGTGTGTTACCTGTACTTTCTTCTAACTACTGAGCATGGTTTTCTGTTCATGGGCTCTATGATGGATCATAGTTAGAAGAGGGGTTAACTCACCTGCAAATTCAACATAGAATCTGACAGGGATTCCAACAGCCCCGGGGGCTTTGTTCAGTTTTAATGATTTCAGCTGTTTCTCAATGCCAATGACACTAAAGATGATTTAACTCATCTTTTCAGTGGTAAGAGGATTAAATTAGGGCAATTCTCCTGTTTTCCTTTGTAAACGAACATTTGAAAATAGAGTTATGCATTTCAGCTTTTGCTTTGCTATCCTCAATTCCAGCTTCTGTCTCATTTGTTATGGACTGGACCCAAATCGTAGAGGGAGACCAAGAGATGAAGACACTAAGCAGATTCAGAAGGATGTAGGTTGCAGTAGTAGGTACTGGGAGATGAAGAAGCTTGCACAGGATAGAGTAGCATGGAGAGCTGCATCAAACCATTCTCAGGACTGAAGACCACAACAACAACAACAATAACAACAACATCCTCAATTTCAGCTTCTGTCTCATTTGTTATGGACTGGACCCTAACTTTGGTGCCACTAACAGCCTTTACTAACAATGTGGAAGGTGCACGGCTGGCATTATGGGATGCAACATTAGTGAGTGCAAATGATGAAATTGTCATCCAAAATGCACAAGTGAAAATTTGGTTCTATGAAGAATGTTGGGAATCTGTTGAGACCAAATTATGGAAGAGGCAAAAATGACTATAGCAATTTCTGGGAGAGGCAAAGATCACTTATTATGAGGTGAGATGTAACACAGATCAGCTCATACAAAAAGTCTGTTGATAGGGGTCAAAGAATCAAAGTCATCACACTCCTTTTTCTGGGCCTCAAATTTGTGAGAGCTGTCTACCAACAAATACACTTGTTCTAATGATTGAGAGTGGTGAAGTGGTACCATTATTAGAGCAGGCAGGTCTATTTAAAAAACCTTTTGAGAACTTACTGGATCATGGTATTCCAACAGCACTGACAACACACATGCAGGCCCAGTTTTATGGAGTGGTAGTCCCTGAACCATCAAAGGAAGATATGAGTCTCATGCTTAAGGTCCTCAAGAACAACAAGGCTCCAGGAGGTAGCGCTATCACAGCCAAGAGGCCCCACTTGGGAAGTGAAACACTGATGGAGGCTTTTAAGCTGTTAATATCTACATTTGGACAGTGAAAACAATTCATGAAGAATGGGAGGGAGCAATTATACGTCCCAACTTCAAGAAGGGTGATGCTACATAAGCGTCCAACTACCAAGGGATTTCATTACTTGAAACTGGTTACAAAGTCTTTACAACACTGCTGCTAAACCGCTTGAAACCAATGGCTGAAGGAATTGTAGGCCCCTATCAATGTGGCTTTGTTAACAGACAGTCCACTCTTGACCACATATTTACCTTGAGGCAGCTGATAGCGACAAATTTTATGAGTTCAACTGGGAATTACACCTTATCTTCATTGATTTCGATGTTATGGAAACCATTAGAGAAATTTCACATCCCACTGAAGCACATCCAACTAACTGCAGCTTCCTACTCTCAATCACCTTGTCAAGTAAGATTCAGCAACCATCACCATCATTCAGTATTTGAAATGGACTGAGACAAGGAGATCCATTGGCAGCAATACTATTCGAGCCGGCCTTAAAAAAAGTAAGCCACGACAACAGTCAAATCAGCAAAATGAAGATGGTGGGACCACACACAATCCTGGCATTTGCTGCTGCTGTTATTCTCGGTGATACCCTATAGCAAGAACACACTGGTCCATCCTGATTTCTACACAATTCAAAGAAAATTAGGCTGGCATTGGATGATGATAAAACTAAATATCTCATTGTATCATGCAGTCAGGCTCTCCTTCATTACACTGTTGTTGACTGGTGTACTATTGAATGAGTTCAAGAATTCAAGTACCCACATTCCATACTGAAACAGTAAAGGTGCAGTGACAAAAAATGAACATCAACAAATAATAAATGCTAATCACATGTTCTTTAGCATGAACAATTCATTCACAATGCAACTGATACCACAGAAAAATAAGATCCAGCTGTACATAAACTCAATGTAACTCCTTCCCAAAGAAGGTAGCTCACTGTCCAATAACAGCCACTGAAAATATATTTATAAGCAGCTTCAGTGAACATAATGAAACTGCAAAATTAATGGACAATGGCTTCTCAGATTCTGACTTGTAGTTCCGTACGTTAAATGTTAATAGTGATCAAGATACAAAGTCTACCAAAGCTGTGTTGAAGAGGGTAGTCAATAAGCCAAATTGAATTATTTTAGAAAATTAGTCAAAGATATGAATTGAAATGGTGTACACAGCATTCCAGACGTGAATGAAAAATACAAAATATTCATTAATAAGGTCTTCATCTAATCTGAAAACTGATTTACTCCCAAAGTAAATCAAATTAGACCAAAGTCTACAAAAAATAAAAAATGCGAATAAAGGTACACAGTATGATAAAAATAAAACTGTATCTGTCATTCCGAAACAGCTCCAATGCCGATGTTGTTGCTTTTTATAAGGCACACTGCAAAATACTGAATACAGTAAGCCAGGCATGAAAGCAACCCACCTCTGTAGCTGAGGTAAATAATACATGCTTGTGGAGTCACGCTCGACTAGGAAGTAAGCCAGTTCGAATCCTGGTAGCAGAAAATTTTCACTGCCAATATTTGGCCAGAAAGGGGAGGTGAAGTGGTGCCTCTAAATTCCTTATCACCAGTCTTTGTGCCAGTGTCTGCAATCAAATTCCAAACCTCTCCACAGTGTATCATGAAGTGAGGGCATGTGACACTGTTGATGATGATTCATTCATCAGATGGGGATGTTAAGCTTGGTGGCTCCACTGGTGCTATTCAGAGGAGTAGACTGTGTGCTTGCCCAGAGTTTTAACCTCTAACTTCCCTTCATCCATGACAACATAAACCCAACAACACACTGCATAAGCACTCATCACAGTCATCCACAGGTCACAAACATACACTTTTCATCACAGGTTGGAGGAAGGCAAAGGAAAACCAGCTCCACTGGGACCTTGCCCATGGTGGCAATGCAATATTCCTGCATCTGCTCCCCAATGCTCATTCTTTGAGTAAGTTATGTTATTCTAGTAATTGAACCAAATAGACTATGAGATAAAGACAGCCACCAACATTAATTACAATGAAGGAGATGACCAGTAGAAAAGAGATGAGGAGGATCAGATAGCTTTAAGAGTATTGATACATTCTAACACATGACTGCACTATAAAAAAGTTTTTTAACACACCTATTATAGCTGTTGCTCAAAATTTGCAGTTGCCAGACTCAATAAATGTTTCCAAAAAATATCAAATATAGTCATAAACAGCTTCAGTAACATGCATCACTTCACTAGAAGTAATATCCACCACAAAATATTTAAAATGTTCTTCTGAGACCAATGAAGTAGTAAGTTATTTGTATACCAGTTATTTATCACTGGAACACCCACCAACTGGCTGAAATAGGGAGATGTTAAAACACTGTATAAGAAGAGAGAAAGAAATACCATTCCACTTCCGTCCAATTTCACTTCTAGCACCAGTCTTGAAAAATATTGAAAAGTTAATATATAATGTTTGCCCAGAAAGTAATGCACTGATTTTTGTTCTTCAAGAATTCTTTATTGAACATAATGAGAATTACACATACAAAAGAATGGTGTTTTATCTACATACCCTATTTTTTCACGTAATCTCCATCCCATTCTATGACCTTCCTCCAGCACAAAACAAGGGTGTGTATGCCCTGTCAGTACCAATCCTTGTCCTGGTGGTGGAGCCAGTACTTCACTGTGTGAATCACCTCCTCAAAATGTCTTCCAAGAATGGCATCATTTAATGGCCAAAGCAAGTGGGGGCCTGGTCAGGTGTGTTACGTGTGACAGCTGTGGATGGTTTCCCCAACTGCTGCAAAAAATGCCGAACCGACTTCTTATGACCTCAACCTCCACACTCAGCGACTAACTGTACTTCTGTTGACAGCAGATGCCCCACAGGCTTTGCACAAGTGTTTGTGAATATTCCCCACACTTTCTTTCCCTGCAGTGTGAAATTCAATTACGGCATTTTCCTTGTAACGTACATGATCTACAGACACCATTTTGAAACCGTCCTGCAGTTACGCTATCTGTCAGAAGTGACAGAAACTTGGTGCATTCACTAAGAGGCTTCAAATAATATGTACCTAATGTTTCACATTCATAGCCTTGTTTTTGGCTCAGAATATAAAAAAATAAAATAAAATAAAAAATAAATATGGCATTACTTTCTGGGCAACCCTTGTATAAGAAGCTTTTTAATTATCTGACAACCTTGTACAAAAACAAATCTCCCATGCCTTATCTTTCCAGTGTCCAACTACCCCCTAAAGTCCCACAGTCCAGCCACAGAGGAGCATTCCCCTCATAACTCACTACCGTCCAGGACTGGAACAACTGAATTACATTCTCCGCCAGGGTTTCGATTACCTCTCATCTCATGAGAAATGTCCTGCCCACTATCCTTCCCACCCCTCCTACAGTGGTATACCGTCGTACACAGAACCTACACAATATACTCGTCCATCCTTACATAAGCCCTGCTCCCAACCTGATGGCTCATACCCCTGTAATAGACCTAGATGCAAGACCTGTCTCATATATCCTCCTACCACCACCTACTCCAGTCCGGTCACTAACATCACCTATCCCATCAAAGGCAGGGCTACCTGTGAAACCAGTCATGTGATTTACAAGCTAAGTTGCAACCACTGTGCTGCATTCCATGTAGGCATGACAACCAACAAGCTGTCTGTCCTCATGAATGGCCACCGACAAACTATGGCCAAAAAACAAGTGGACCAACCTGTTGCTGAACACTCTGCCAAACATATCCCTCATCTCAATGACTACTTCACAACCTGTGCCATACGGATCCTTCCCATCAACACAAAGCTTTTCTGAATTGTGCAGGTGGGAACTTTCCCTGGAACACATCCTACGTTCCTGTAACCCTCTGGGCCTCAACCTTCATTAGTCACTGTTCTCACCCATTCACCCCCCTCCCTGTTGCATTTCCTGCACTACACAGCTGTCATTTCACTGCCACACCCAGTCTTTTAATTTCTTTTTATTTCTCTCCTTTCCACTATCCACCTTCTCTCCTGTCTTCCAACTAAACTGCAGCACTTTACTGTCTGCCACCCCCACCATACTATCCCTCCCCCTCCCCGTCCCAGCCGCCACCCCCACCATGCACTGGTGCTGCTGCTCGCAGTGTGGTTTCAGTTGTCTGATACAGCAGATGTAAGTGCAAGTTGTGTTTGCTTGTGTGTGTTTTTCTACTGCTGACAAAGGCCTTAATGACCGGAAGCTATAATTGTGTGAATCTTTTTGTTGTGCCTATCACGACTCAGCATCTCTGCTATATGGTGAGTAGCAACTTGCCTTCCCCAATATTATTACATTCTGTCCTGGATTTTCCATTGTTTAGTTCGTAATTTTAATAGTATATGCATCTCGGTATAACATCATTGTGTAGAAGTTTCTGGCAGGCAAGAAGTGAGTGGTCTATTTGCCATTTACACAGAGAGAAATCCAATTAGAACATTCGGAATCAGTGTGTTATAGTTGGTCATGAATTTAGTGTCAGTCTGTTAGAGCCCTGCAGCATATTCACTTGTGACAGTTGCTGCAATTATGAGCACTAGCCTTGAAGAGCTATATGCAAAGGAACTGTCATGTTATCATGAGAAAGACTGTGGTCATACTCAATTTGCACTGTACAAAACTGAACTTTCATGTGAACATTAGAGCGTTATTTGCCTCATTCATTCCAGTTTAGCGAGTTTTTGCATGTTGCCCTTATTATAAACCTGCATGACAAGTGGAGCATTAAATTTACCACTTTTAGGTAAGCTAAATGACCTTTGACTAGTCTGGCCAATGCTTAATAGAGACAGAATTTGTAATTAATAGAACAATAAAACTGATTTTGGTTCTGAACTGTGCCTGGTAGTGCGGAAAGAAAATAATATAATAAACTGTTTTTATTTTTTTTGTATGTGATGAAACAATAATTTAAACATATGGGTTTTCTCTTGAAACACGGATTACGTAATTTCAGTAACTGCTTCCTTACTATCTCACAGTATTACCTACAAATTTTCACTGCAGTTGCCTCTTTCCCTAAAAAGGCTTCGGGTCTATGAAAGAAACTGTTGAGCTTTGTCAGGCAGTACTGCTATCTCGACATTGACACTGGTACATATATGCTCAAACTATTGACTTCGTATAGTGAAAGTAGCAAGCACAGCTGTAACACACCAAGTCATTTTGCTACACTGACAAGCATTACACTGGCAGAGAAATGTCTTACAATCCTGCTCAATATTTGGGCTAAACAAATGCCTCTTTCAACAGTAGTAAACTAGCCATAACTCTTGGTTGAAAGAGGCTGTGTAGAGGGGGAATTCCTCACTGGAAAAAAATTAGCTGTAACAAACTACTGCATATATGACATGATACATCACAGTACAATGCTACATTCAAGCATTGTATTTGAATGCATCAGAGCTGTAAGCTCTATGGTGTTTAGAGAAACATTGTCTCCTTCCTGGGAATTGTCAAGGGCTACAAAATAAAGTTTCATGTTAACTGATTCTTCCATAGGATTTTGGTAGAACAACATTAAAATAAATGAAAAGCACCATGTTTCTTATGTTCTACAGAACATAAATAATATACTGCTTTTCATTTGTTGAATGATGTTTCTTTGCAGTTGTGTCAATCTAATAGTCTGAGAGAGTGAATCTGCTGATATATTCTGCTGACTACCAACTACTCAAACATCAACAGTTCACAGAGCCACACAAGTGGCTTATGGCCTATGATAAGAGTGAAATGCCTGACTTCAAGCAAGTGACTAACTTTTTTTATTTAGGCATGTGTCACATACAGCTTGTGGTTTTATGTTGACATATTTTCTTGTGATGATGATAATTTTTCATTGAGGAAAGACAGAGGTTGCCAACCAAGTTGTACGTATTGTTGTAGTACAGCTCCAATGGCTTTTGATAATGCATTCATCGTAGTTGCAAGATATGCATCAGCGAGAGGATGAGCTAATAATGCAAACTCATACTATAGTGTGGCCTCTACACAGGTGATGGATGCTTTCCTTTCATCAGTCTACTGTAGCGTCTCTCCAGGTTTTGGCAAACCTTTTAGGAATTCATGCAGAAGTGCTGGTAACAATGCATGAATGCACACACGAGTCTATACAAAATATATCAGTTCCAAGAAATGGAGTACTTTATGTACTGTAGTGGGCTGTAGAAACCGGGAAACATTCTGGTGTCCAAAACCTAAGAACAAAAGTAACGTTCGCATGTGTCACTTCCAAATATGAGTAACATAGCTCAACGAAACTTGGACCATACATAGAAAGAACTGCTATAGTACAGCACTAAAGGTTACTGAAAGAAATGTGCAATGAGACAAACAGAAATAACACTTTTATTCAAAGACACCACGATTCACAATGGGCCCCTGGCTATTACAAAAGGCGGACATGGTTCTTTATACAGTGTGTGATCATCATAGATGGCAATGCATGCTCTGCAGTTTGCTCTCATGCTGACCACAAGGTTGGTAAGAAGCTGTTGTGGTAAGGTGTTACATTCCTCCATCAGCATGGCTGAAAACAGTTGATGGTTCTTGGCACATGTTGCCATGCTGCAATACATCTTCCCATCACATCCCACATGCACTCAATGGGATTTAAGTTAGGGGAAATGGCGGGCCAGTCCATGCACTGAACATCTTCCAATTCCACGAGTTCCTCTACCTGTACTGTTCGATGCAGTCATGCACTGTTATCCTTAAAAATGGCCTCAGGGCTGAATACACTCCTGAAAAGACATACAGGGAGGAGGAGTACAGTGTCACAATAATGTTGACCAGTGAGTGTGCCATGTACAAAGATTTGGAAAACACTATGTTCATGCAACACTATACATCCCCATGCCATAACACCTACACCACCAAAATGATCATATTTGACAATGATTCTCGTGTGGGTTGCGTGTTTCTGTCTCCCATCATATGAGTGTACATCCAGAATCACTATTCAGACTCAATTTGTTCTCTGCCAAGAAGAGCATATGACCTCACTCTTTGTTGCTCCAGCCCCATGCTCTTGGTACAATTGAAAATGGTACCACCAATGTGCAAGTGTCAATGGAACACAACATAATGGACAATGGGCAAAGAGACCAACCTCCACGCAGTCGCATGCCCACATACTGATTTTCAGTCTCTTCTTGCCTGCTGCACAATGCAGCTGTCATCTGCTGCTGTAGTTTATTGTGATCAATCACCTCCTCTCCTTTGGGCAGCGGCACACATGAAACAGTTCTATGAGCGATACTAAACCCCTAGGCTACATTCATCACACTTCAACCTCCACCCAGTTTCCCGATGATTCTTTTCTGTGTGAAGCCATTGAGATGTTGTAATGAAGAACATCACCACAGTGCGTTGTAACTTCTCAGTGACTGACACTGTCTTTTCCCATTCCTTCAACTGCCTCGTGTTGCTAGACCAGCTGCATTTGGCTCTAGTCATACTGACCTCATTCCACATGACATCTTACTTTCCGTGCGTGGCCGGGAGACCTCAGACGATATGCTCCTGCACTTTCATTCATTTCCATTAAGTAATTAATGTGTTATGTTATATCATCTAGCTGGTCCTTAAGTTTTGCAGAGCAGTGTAGCTTTCACTCTGTCTTTGGTTGGCAGAATTCCTTGTGTATTGATAATATACCCTAAGAATTTTACACCCATTACTCCAAAGACACATTTTGTCGGATTACTCAGAAAGAAGTGTTCTCATAGTCTAGTGAACAGTTGCTGTAGGTTGGCTACATGCTCTGCTCTGCTGTATGAGATTACAAGCAGGTCATCAATATAGATGTAACAGAGTTATTTGATCCATGAAGAACTGGAAAGATCAGATGGTGCTGCACAGTCCAAGTGGCATTAGCAGAAATTTATAAACCCGAATGAAGTGCAAACACCCGATCTGTATATATCTTCTGGTGCAATAGGAGTGTGTTAAAAAGCACAGAGAAGATCAATCAGGTATTGTTCTAGCATTAAGCTGATAACACTCAGCATTTATTGTTGCTCTTAGGGACAATATGGAGTGGTGAGATCCACAGTGTACAGTGACAGATTTCTTGTGCTATCATGAAAGAGAAATCGTATTTTGTGATCCAGAGTTTGTCTGGAGACAGATAACAAGGCTAAGCATGGACTGGTGTCCTCACGTGGTGGCAATGTGATGTACCATTGAGTACTTTATTGGTGCTGGAGTAGGTGACGGATAGGTGACTTCAGGTAATTGGCAAAGTAGGTCGTTATGTGCTGAATCAATGGCAATGATATGGCTTACATGGTGCAGGATGACTAGGCATACATTGCAGAGTAAAGCAGACCTAAAACAATAAGAAATCTGTCCAACAACCAAGTACAGTATGACAGTGACAATGAATCTTCATATGAATTCACCTCAAAGACTGAAGCTGAGATGCAAGGTGATGTGATTGTAGGTCATGACGGAAGATTTATTTGCAGTATGCACGTTACTGCCATCCTTGGAAGATGAGAAGAAAGATAAACTGAGGAACCAGCATTCGTATCAGTGAGGAATTGTAGCTTGGAAGAGTGTTTTGTTACAAACAGTTAACAGCTGTCCAGTTTCAAATCAGCCATTGTCACTAATGATTTCAGAAGGATTTTCCTTGTACCAGGGTGGTCAACACTACTACGATGCAGCTCAGAATTCTCCGTGATACAAGTGGATATTCTCCAGGGTGGGCAAATCTGTTGAAAGAGCACTGTCATTGCAAGGCACAGTTAGAGCACTGCACCTGTAGAGACACAATTAGGTTAGAGAAAGGTAGTTCTGTTACTCGTGTCTGCAGGCTTCCAGAGGATTCTCCATACTGGTAACATTGACACATTTTCCATGGATGGATACATTTCAACTATTCAGTCAGCAGTTTGAACAAGAGCGTTGTGCTCACCACAGCAAACTGAGTATGTTCTGTGCATCTGCAAGAAAGTATGACAGCCATTGCACTGCCTTCCAGCATGTGAAGATGCAGAATTATTTGATTATTTGAGATGGTGTATGGTCATCAAATTTTTCAGTTTAGAGTCTTTCTCTCAAGTCACTTGACTTCTGACTGGGACAAGCATATTACTAAGTGCATGCTTAATAGGGTTGCACTTTTGAATACTTGGTGGTGAAACTTTTATGTCTTATACTCGCAGAGCCAATTTTTACTACGCGCAGACACAACAGAATTACATTCAACTTTGTCCAAGCTATGTGGAGAAGACAAATTAGCTTTCTAGTTGGGCGAACCATGTCGCTACACACTCAAACACAGCACTATACTGCAACATATCAGTGTCACAAGTGCAACTGTTTATTACAGTAGATTCCCACCCCCACGCTGTTTCCTCTCTCATGTACAAATAAAGGCTACTACGCAACTAATGAAAAACCACAAAAAGACATATTTTCCACATATATATATCATCCTTAACTGTATTTCCAGTGTGCATGCAAAGATGACACAGTAATCAGGGGCAATCATCAAGTTCTTTGGTGTGGAGCAATGTTTCAAGTCACTTGGATCCTGAATGAGACAAGCACTTTACAAGTGCATGCGCAGTAGAGGTGGCTTTTTTCAATGTCTGATTGTGAAGCCAGACTCTCTTGTATTTCCACTTAACTTCTGTTGATGGTGTATGATTACAAAAGCCTAAGTACTAGCTTCACACTTCAATGCACATATATTTACATTTTGTACAAGTTTGGTCTTAATTTTTAAATGAAAATATGTGACAGATTTTTTACTCATTTCATATCCTTGAGGACTGCTTCAGTTATGGTATGTGAAAGGAACAGGAGCATATCTCTTCTCTTCTAAATAAATATTAAGTATTGTTTGTATGGCATGTTCTACATTCTTAAGGATATCCTCACTATTGCACTATGGTACAAAAAGTCTATCTTTCTATTTACACAGTGTCAAACAAACAAAAATGACTTACTGGCTACTGAAATAGATATCTGAGGTCATGTATAAAATTACTTGGATATACAGCTGGATAAAAAGTTAAAAATCAAGCGCCTTCAATATTAAACCCGAAGTGGACAAATGGAATTATAGTATCATAGCCTCTTAGCAAATTTTGACTGCCTCAGTAAAGGTTAGTTGATGTATAGGTCTTTTCTTTTTCCCCCCCTCTTTTCCCCTTGACCTTTCCCTCCTCCCCCAACCCCCCTCTCTACCGCCTCCTTGCCTCTCCGCCACCTATCTTTTCTCTTAATAGTTTATAATGTCCTCTAAAGTTACAAGAGACATATCTGATTTTTACTCACTATGCTTTCAAGTATATTTTTAAAATGGTCAAAAATTATAAAGTATAAAGTTGTTAAGATTTTTATGACTTATGAGAAGCTTAAGTTTTGAAAACAACTTTATAATTTAAAATCATTTTTAAGGCTTACTATTATCAACTGGATCAAATCCCCTTGCCATAAAGCATGTATTTAGTGATCTTCAGTTAAATCGTTAAACTCCGTTAGTTCATGTTTTTCCTCTTAGGCTACCACTACTGTATGGGCATTATAAGTGATATATTTTAATACAGATTAACTGACACTGTTATATTTTCCATACAAGTTTTAAGATATTGTATTCAGACACCCAAACATTCCTTGTCCTTATCTGATTATTCACACATTCCCCAAAAGATGACCAATTCTTTGGTTGTGACCATGTATCATCTACACATGCTCAAGCTCTCCATGGTCTGGCTGTTTATGTTCGCATGTCAGTATTTCAGAGTACACGGATGCATCCCGTATTCTGGGAATGAGCATTGACTGGACCTGCGGTATGTGTTTATTTCATTTATATCTCCTTTTTGGTTAATAAGTCACTTGCATGACACACATTGTCCATGTTCTTGGGGCTATTGTGCCACGTCGCTGTTCCCCCTCTGCTCTTTAGGCTAGCCACTCATCAGGTCTTTCTACAGTTTTTTTAATGTATCTTCATGTTACCAGAGGGTTACCATGATGTAATTTGTTTAGGCTTCTAAACTGGTTGTGGTCTGACACTAAAAACATTAAGTACAGCTAAAGCAGCTTCTTAATCGCCAAGATAAAATGGAGTCAACACATACTAATATAGAAGGTCACATCAGCATGTTTTGCACTTACAACTATCTTTGGTAGTATTTATAACAATATTATGAAAAAGATAGTTTCTACTAACCCAATAGTGGACATGGTGGGTCGAATATAGGCACAACAAAAAGACTGTCAGAAAGTAAGCTCTCTCGTCCTACATGGCCTTTGTCGAAATTAGACAACATACACACATACATTCAAGCAAACACAATTCACACACACACTATCACAGTCTATACACACATACACTCAAGCAAACACAATTCACACACACATTATCACAGTCTCTGGCTGCTGCTGTTAAGCAGGCCATATAATGCTTTGATTACTGCAGGCACAGTTTCTGTATTTGTCACACTTACAGCATTAATGGTTTGAAAATGCACACAGTTATCCAGAACTAGTCATCATCAAGAAATAAAAAATAGGTACTTCTCACTGTAACTTATGACAGAGCTATAAAAATTTATTTCAATTTCAATTATAAGACACGCTGTGGGCCAATTTTAGACCTACAGCATGCTGCAAGTTCGTATATTATTTCATTTGATTACATGTACACGTCTGCAATCTTGGTACACATTGAAACTCCTGTGCCACAGTACCGTAACATGCCACTGGGTAAGCCAAAACAAAACGATACATCAGATTAACAAAATGGAGTATTCTCATGTAATTTGTTTCCTGCATTTGAAGGGGAAAAACCCACACTGAGTTGGTATGTGGCACAAATGTTTCCAGTGAGATCAAATTAGTCTACATGAAGAAGAACAAAGTGGCTGACCATCCTGACAATAGTGGAAAAAGTGAAAATTGATCACTGATCAGTTTTAAACATAATGTATGACATTTTGAAGCTAACAAAGGCCACTATTTGCTGAGTTTTCTGGCTGCCCACACACATCCAAAATGCCAAACAAACCAAGACAATTGTATCAGGTCAATCTAGACGACTTTTTTTAGCCATTTAATTATCACAGATGAGTGACAAGTGTATCACTACGACCCCGAGACAAAGGAGCAAAGTAAGCAGTGGAAACATGGCTTCATCACTGCCAAAAAATGCTAAGACCCAACCAGCATTTTGCAAGGTAATGTTGAGTGTTGGTGCTAACCGAGTATGCTCATAAGAGGCAAACTGTGACAGGAGGACACTATCAAAATCTCCCGATTAAGTTCCAAAGGCTGACAACACGAATTATCACAGGACGCTGTCCAAGGTGATGCTTTAGCTCTGGAATGACGGCACAACTCATTCTGCCCAGGACACATGTTGCTTAATTTTGACCCATTTGCCATGTTCTCCTGACATGGCACAAATGACTTTTTCCTCTTTCCTCAAACGAAGAAACCAAGGCATGGTAATCATTTTCAGAATGGTGACAAGGTGGCTTTTGCTACATAATATTTCCTGAAAAGCCAAAATGCAGACTTATACATTTCCGCCAAGTTATCAATCACTGGGAAAAAATGTGTTGCACTGAAGAGTGTCTTTGTAGAGGAAGCACACTACCACTACCACTACCACTACCACCAAGTTTTGTGGTCTCAGCTTTTTTGAAGTAATGATTAAAACTTTAACACTGTCCATGATATATTTGTTCACATTTGTGCCACACATAATTTGAGTCTAAGTGACGCACAGAAATTACTCCATATGACATTAATAAATGGAAATATGAAAAAGTAAGCTACTCTTCTGAAAGTTTTACTACCAACAACAGAAATCATCAAAGGGCAAAAGTTTCTGTATTCAAGTATTTAAGAATATGTTGGTACATAGTATTTGAAATAGGGTTCCTATCTATATGCACACAGAGAAATTCTAAACATTACACTGATGTGACAAAAGACGTGGGATACATTAATATAGCCTGTTTGACCTCCTTTTGCCCAGAACAGTGCAGCAACTTAATATGGCATGGACTCGACAAGATTTTGGAAATCTCCTGCAGAAATGCTGAGCCATGCTGCCTCTACAGCCAAGCATAATTGCGGAAGTGTTGGATGCACAAGATTTTGTGCATGAACTGACTTCACTAACATCCCATAAATGTTCAATGGCATTCATAGTGGGCGACCAGGGTGGCCAAATCATTCGCTCGTATTGTCCTGAATGTTCTTCAAACCAATTGCAGACAGCTGTGGCCAGATGACATGGCACAACGTCACCCATAAAAAATCCACCAGTTTGGGAATATGAAGGCCATTTATGACTGCAAATGGTCTCCAAGTTGCCAAACGTAACCATTTCCAGTCAATGGTTGGTTCAATTAGACCAGAGGATCCAGTCCATTCCATGTAAACACAGCCCACATCATTAAGGAGCCACCACCAGCTTGCGCAGTGCCTTGTTGACTACTTCGGTCCTTGGCTTTGTGGGGTCAGTGCCACACTCGAATCCCTTCAACACTTCTTATGAACTGAAATTAAGACTCATCAGACCAAGCCATGGTTTTCCAGTTGTCTAGGGTCCAACCAATATGGTCACTGGCCCAGTAGAGGTGCTGAAGATGATGTCATGCTGTTAGCAAAGGCAGTCTCATCAGTTGTTTGCTGCATTATTACAGTAAAGCCAAATTTTGCTGCACTTTCCTAACAGATAGTTCATTGTACATCCCACACTAATTTCTGTGGTTATTGCACACAGTGTGGCTTGTCTGTTAACACCAACAACTCTATGCAAATGCCCTTGCTCTCAGTCATTAAGTGAAGGCCGTCACACACTGCGTTGTCTGTGGTGAGAGTAATGCCTGAAATTTGGTACTCTCAGCACACTCTAAGGAAGCTGTCTCCCCTGGAATTTACAACTGTGACTGGGCGAACTCATAATCTAACACCCAAACTGAGTGAACAAATTTCTCAAATGTTCAATGAGCAATGTACTAAAAACTAATAACAAGATAACAATACAATGTACTTAGTAGGCTTATTCTCAATAAAAAAAGTAAGTAATCATAGATATGATTAAATTATATACTGTAACTGATATATTTTATTCCAAAGCCTAGAAATCACAGATGTTAAAAAAGGTATTTTTGACTCATGTTTGTAATCTTTTTTCCATAACTTCCAATTGAATCTCAAAGTTGAAATTTATATTGATGTTTATATCATAAAGGTCTATTAACTGTGAAATTTTCAGATTTTTATCTGGTCCCACAACAAAGATATTACAGGTCATAAAATGGAATTTTTTTAAAAAAAATCCATTTTTTAAAATAGAGTATTTTTTTAAGTGTAAGCTGCTCACCATTGATACTATATAAAAAGTAACTATACTATACAGTGTAATAGCGGAGACAATATTAAAGCTGAGTAATTAATCTTTCTTTGGAAAACTACTGTTCAAACATTGAGTTTTTTAAATTTGTGGCTGATAGCTTTGAACTACTGAAAATGTATTAAAGAATACATTCAGCTAAGTGATAATGATGTTAATTTGTAGCCCAGAATGTGTTGAACTAAATGCATATTATCTGAAAGGCTTAGGACAATCCACTAGTGAATAATTATAAAAAATGTAGATGCTTGCAAATACGAAAAACGCATGTGGCTAGGAACAAATATGGCTGCCATTTCAAAATAATAAACAATAATTTTTTTATAAAATATTTTTGTGGCTACTAAACATTGGGGAATTCATCCAGCAAATATAAAATTTTTCTGAGCTGGTAAGGAACCAATTACTTTTTCTTGGACCACTTGGTATGGATTGGCCTTGCCTGCTAAAGTTCCTCGAATCTCCGAATAACTTCTCCCAATTACATTTCACATGTCACTTTCCTTGATGTTGATATTCCTCACCAAAGGCCAGCTACACACTTCCGTCAACATTAAACTCATCAACAAACAACAGTACTTGCATTCTGATTGCTATCCTTTCTATGTCAAACATTTCCTCCCATACAGCCTTGGCATCCTACGCAAAGGTATTTGTTCAGATGCAGGCTCTTTACAGCAACACACAACCATTCTCGCCTCAGCCTTCACTGCATGTAATTACTCCACCAGTCTAGTTAAAAAGCAGATTTCCTGGGTCATCACATCCAATCCTGGTACTGCTGATCCCTCCAAAAAACAACTTTGGAGCACACCATTGGTGACTCAGTATTATCCTGGTCCAGAATGTGTTAATCAGCTACTTTGACAGGGCCGTGACTTCTAAAAATCATGTCCTGAAATGATATCCATTCTGCCTGAAATTTTGCCCACCACACACAGAATAGATTTCTATTGCCCTCCCAATCTCCGCCAAGATTCTTGTCAGACCCTATGCTCCTTCTGTACCCATCTCCCTACCCTATGGTTCCTACCCCTGTGACCGTCGCCACTGCAAGACTTGCCCTATGCACCCTCCTGCCACCATCTGTTCTAGCCCTGTAACTGGCAAAACATATACTATCAAGGGAGAGCCACCTGTGAAGCGACGCGTCATATATCAGCTGTTAAGTAAATACTGTTGGGCCAGAGCATGCTCTACAACATGACATTTGTGACCTTGACACTTCTTTTGCCACATGCACCATCTGGATTCTTCCCCCAGACACCAGTTTCTCAGAACTCTGCAGGTGGGAACTACCAACATGATCTTGGTTCTCATCATCCCACCTGGCCTTAATTTATGTTAATTTCTTCTGTCTCAGCATTTCTTCACTGTAAATACTCTTTGTCCGGCACCGCGTGCCACAGAATTTGACGTCATGGACATTGAAGACCCTTAGAGGTCTCTACACCATCGCGCCATGAGCTGTGGCAGCGCGTGCCTCCTGGCCCGCATTTAGTGTGAGGGCATCATGGTGGAGCACGTGGTACCAGCAGCCAATAGTGGCACCCCGGATCGTGTATTTAAGTGCCTGTCTCTCTCTCAGCCAGCGAGTCTAATCGTTGCACGAGTCTTGACATATTGCCTCGACAACAGACAGTGTGTTTACTGTTCTTTATTTTCATTAGTAGTGGCTACCTTGGATTTGTTTTGTTGTCTCTGTCACTCTGTTGCTTCTTGGGTGTTGTCATTATAAGGGCTGTCTCAATTGTCTGTTGTTGTTTCGTGTCTGTCCTTTCCGTTCATGTGTTTGTTCGGGGGCCGCTCTTCGTTTGGTCCTGCCTCGCTTTCTCGACCATCCTGCGACTGTTCCGGTCGAGGTTATAATGGGTTATGACATTTTTGGTGATGAGGATGGGATGGTGGCAGTTGCTAGCATGGAGGCGAAGTTGGTCTGTCTTCTGGAGTAAAGCAGAAGCTCATGTAGCAGCAGCAGCTCCAGTTAGACATCTTACAACAGTCGCTGCAGATGCTAATGGACAAAGTCGATGCCCGGGACGTGTTACCACGACAACTTCAGAGTCATCGGGTGTCCGACACTTTTCCATGTCCACCATTGTTCCCACCCTTTAATGACACTACAGAGGACTGGGAAATCTACTTACATTGGCTGAAACAACATTTCACAGCTTTTCAAGTCATGGACGACCCCTTGCAGTGGCAGTTGTTTTTGTCTTGGGCCTCCCGAGACACATTCTTTCTTCTTTGCAAGTTGGCACCGTTGTCCGATCCTGTGGCTCTCTCTTTCCAAGAGATATGTCTTTTGCTGACAAACTATTATTCCCAAAGCTACCATGTGGTCGCCTCTCAGCTGGAGTTCCACCAGTACCATAAACAGCCCGGTCAATAGTATCGTTCCTGGGTCATGGACTTGCAGGGTCTCGGCCATCGTTGCGATTTTATGTGCACCAGCAGTGTAAGGCTTCATATGTGGACTCCCTGATCCGGGATGTGGTGGTTCAGCTGGCTCCTGATCCTGAGGTCCGTACTGCAGCATTGAATCTCGACAATCCCTCCTTGGAAGAGATTCTCCGCATTGCTCACTCCTTTGAAATTGCTGAAGTGGCTAAGGAGCATTTTATGGCACGGCTGCAGGTGGTGGCGATCGAAGCGTCACAGTCGGTTCTGCCCTCACGACATGAAAGTGGCCTAGCTGACAGAGGCCAGCACTGTCGGGGACTCCTCGTCGTCCAACATCTCTATGGCATCGGCGCCTCGGGTTGATCCTCGTCGCCGGTCGCATGGCCAACTTCCATCTTGCCCACAGTGCTTTACTGCACATTCTCGAGCTGATTGTCCCCACCGCTGGAAAACATGCACGCTGTGTAACAAGGAGGGCTACATCCATTCGGTTTGTCTTAGTCGCTCGACTTGCTCCAGTCCTGCCCCTCCTGGGCCTCAAGATACAGTCCATGCTCTGCAATCAGCTATCCCACAGGATGACCTGTCAGCATGGAAGCTTTTCCTCACGCTCTGCATTTTCACTGAGGATGTCAGTTTTCAGGTTGAGACTGGGGCTATTGTTTGCCTGATTAATATGGTGATATATACCCGGCTGGGCTCTCCTGAGTTGTCACCTCCCTCTCGCCGTTTGGTCGCCTACGGAGACGGTTCCATTCCCCTTTGTGAGCAGTTCATTGTCCAGGCGTCACACAAGTGTGGTCCTCGACTCTTTGTCATCAACCATCAGTTAGCTTTGAATATTTTTGGCCCGGAAGCGTTTCAACTGCTTGGCTTTTCAGTTTCTGACGAAGTTAAGGTCATTTCCACGGCTGTTCCTTTTCAGGACTTGGACGATCAGTGCTCCACTTTTGCGTCATTGTTTGCAATGGATCTCGGAAGTGCTTCTGGTTTTCAGGTGCACATGACCCTACGGCCGTATGCACAGCCTCAATTTTTCTGGGCCCAGCCCCTTTTGGTGGCCTTACAGCCAGTGGTCAAGCACGAGCTTAATCGGCTCCAGGCCGCTGGCATTCTGGAATCTGCGACTTACAGTTCCTGGGCGACGCCATTGGTGGTCATACGGAAACTAAATGGGTCTCTCTGGCTGTGTGGGGACTTCGGCGCTACAGTCATGCTCAGTTCCTCGTTGACACTTACCCCATTCCCCGACAGGAAGACCTTCTCGCCAAGCTTACCGGCGGAGAGTATTTTTCAATGATCGACCTGGCTGAGGCATACCACCAGTTACCCTCGATGGCAAGTCTCAGAACATCATGGTTGTCAACACGCCTTTCGGATTGTATAAGTACAAGCGCCTTTCCTTTAGTGTCTCTTCGGCCCTGGCCATCTTCCAGCGGTTCCTGGAGCAGCTTACACAGCCTATCTCCACCTGTGTGAATTATCTGGATGACATCTTGGTCACTGGGCGTTCCCGCCAGGAGGGCATTATTTCACGCTCTGCTGGTTTACACTATCAGCTGGACAAGTGTTGTTTCTTTCAACCGGAAGTGGAATACTTAGGCCTCTGGCTTAGCAAAGATGGCATTCGCCCTTTGGGTCGTATTGTTGCAGCCATTATTGAGGCCTTTCCTCATCCCAAGGATTTATCTGAACTCCAGGTGTTTTTGGGCAAGGTTATTTATTACTTAAAGTTCTTGCCCCATGCTGCCTCTGTTGCTCAACCCCTCAATCACTTACGTCGCAGTGGGGTACCTTTTGATTAGACTCCTGCCTGTGACCAGGCTTTCCTCCATTTAAAGGTGATGCTGAAGTCTGTCCCTTGCTTTACTCCCTTCTCTCTGGACTTTCCCTTGGATGTGGGAGCTGATGCATCGGCATACGGCATTGGGGCCGTCCTCGCGCATTGGGATACTGATAGCTCCGAACAGTCCATCGCTTATGCCTCTAAGACGTTGACCCCAGCACAGCGGAACTACTCCCAGATTGAAAAGGAGGCCCTGGCAATCATGTTTGCAGTCCAAAAATTTCACACCTATCTCTTCAGGCCAAAGTTCACCACTTTTCGGACCCCACTCTCACCGTCCAGAGTGGACGGTTCAATGTCTCCATCGCAGGGCGTTGTTTTTACGTAATTACGCTTAGACCAACTGGTATAAGCCCACCGCCCACCATGCAAATGCAGTCACTTTATCATGTCTCCCAGCAGGCCCTGATCCTGCCTTTGACCAACAGGAGGTCCTCTGGTTTCACATTGATTCTGCCCACCGGGATGCACTGGACAGTCTGCCTCTTATGGCTGCTCACATTGCCGTGGCTACTCGCCGCAACCCTGTCTTGAGGCAGATTCTCCACTATATGCTCCATGGGTGGCCCTTCCATGTTACTCGTCAAATGCAGTCTGATTTCAGCCCCTGGTGCCACCTGTCCCACAGGCTCCCCGTAGTCGATGATGTCCTCCTGTTGGCCACGGAGTCAATCGCCCAACAGGTGGTCGTCCCTCAGGATATGCGGCTTTGGGTGCTCAGTTTGTTACACCGTGGGCACTGGGGTATATCCCGTATGAAAGTTTTGGCTCACCAGCATGTGTATTGGCCCAGCATTTATGGTGATATTGACTGTCTGGTCCGAGAGTGCACTATGTGTGCGCGTCACCAGGCAAGCACCCCCTCAGTCGTTTGCACCCTGGCCTGTGCCTCGCCGGCCCTGAGATCACATACATACCGATTTTGCAGTTCTGTTTTTGGGGTCCACGTGGTTACTCATCATTGATGCCTACTCCAAATACCCATGTCGTCTGCATGGCATCCACCATCATGGAGGCTACACTCACGGCCCTGGATCAAGTTATTGGCATTGGGGGCCTCCCACACATGTTTGTCTCTGATAATGGTCCTCCTTCCGTGGCTTCTGTCAGGCCAACGGTATCAAACATATCCGTAGCCCCCCTTTCCACCCTTCGTCCAATGGCGCGGCAGGGAGGCTTGTCCGAACTTTTAAACAACAGTTGATCGACACATCTCCAACCACATTGGCCCTCACCCTGTTTTTGAGCACTTATTGCACAACGCCAATTGATGGACGCAGTCTGGTAGAGCTCCTTCATGGGTGACAGCCGCGGACCCTGCTCCATTTGCTGATGACATCCCACTCTTGTCCCCACTATCTGCCATCGCAGCGGTATGGCCCCAGCAAGGCCATGTGAGGGCCCGAGTATGGGCGCAAGTCGGGTTAGGCACCCGCTACAGTCGTCGCGGCCCATGGGTGGTGTGTGACGTCGATGCACACGTCTAAAGGGTTGGAGCGCTGCCATTATAATCAGCTCCGCCCGCGTGCCGCTGCGGGACTCGTGCCGCCGCCTCCTCCCCTACCTCCTTCGAGTGTGGACGGAGTCCTAGAGTCACTGCCTCTGCCCCCAGTTGCTGTCTCCCCACGGGCCTACCACTGGCCCTCCCCGCTCCCGGGTGGATCAGCGGCTTTCTCCCTCACCCTGCCTGGACTCTCTGGGTCAGCTGTCATAGGTACCTCAGGCATCCCTTCCCCCCCGACGACAGTGGTTGATGAGCCCGGCTCTTCTTCCCACTGCCGCCCACCTCAGCACCGTCTGGGGTGTTTCCACCCCTATGCGCAAGTTTCCGGGGGGAGGGATCTGGTACCATGCGCTGCGGAATTGAATCCGTGCCAGACATCATGGATGTAAAAGACTCCTAGAGGTCTCTGCACCATTGTGCCATAAGCCGTGGTGGTGCACGCCTCCTGGCCCACATTTAGTGTGAGGGCACCACAGTGGAACACGTGGTTCCAGGGGCCAATAGTGGCACCCCAGATCGTGTATTTAAGTGCCTGCCTCTCTCTCAGCCAGCAAGTCTAATTGTTGTGTGAGTCTTGACATATCGCTTCGACAACGGACAGCGTGTTTACCGTGGTTGTCTCTGTCACTCTGTTGCTTCTACGTGTTGTCATCATAAGGTCTCTCTTGATCATCTGTTGTTGTTTCGTGTCTGTCCTTTCCGTTCGTGTATTTGTTTGCGGGCCACTCTCCATTTGGTCCCGCCGCGCTTTCTCAGCGACCCCGCTACTGGAAAGGTCGTGGTTACAACACTTTGCTTCACTCTGTTTTGGTTTCATACATCTTTCATTGTCTTTCCCATCTATTTTTCACAGCCCCCCTTCCACCTGTGTTATGTACAATGCACTTAGGTCTTCACTCTTTTTAACTCATGCATGATGTTTAAGCAGTAATCTCTGTCTGCATCTTACCCTGTCTTCTGCTTTTTTAAGCTCTCAGGTTTTCAAATCTTATCCGATACAGTCCCCAGCAATCATACCATATGGTAAGTCCCCCCCTGACCTGCGGTTCTGGGTGACTTTCCTGCAATCTATCCCTTTTCCTAGACCTCTAGTCCTTTTCCTTCACCCCTCTTGCTTCTCCTTCAACCCTTCTGCCTGAAGACAGAGCCACCGGCCCTATAAGTTTGTCAATT
Organism: Schistocerca gregaria; assembly: GCF_023897955.1. NCBI lineage: Eukaryota > Metazoa > Arthropoda > Insecta > Orthoptera > Acrididae > Schistocerca > Schistocerca gregaria. Next base: position 132,076,233 of record NC_064923.1, on the reverse strand, counting down.
ACAACCGTCTTTTATGTGTGTGTTCTGCTGCTGCTTGGTGAGTAGATTTTTTTATGTATCCAATTAAATAACTTTGTCAATAATTGATTGTTTTCATTTTTACGTTTTATGTAAATACTTTAGGATTAAAGGAGACATCTCACCAAAAAGCAGAAGAACTGATTATCAATAGACACACACAGATGAAAGAAAAATTGCTAGCTTTCAGAGTTACCCTTTGATGAGCTAGAGTAAAATAGTGGTTAGTGTACTTGGCACCATGTATGGACATAGTTGTGTGTGTGTGTTCGTGTGTGTGTGTGTGTGTGTGTGTGTGTGTGTGTGTGTGTGTATCCTTTACTCTAGCTAGTCAAAGGATAACTCCGAAAGCTAGCAAGTTTTCTTTATTTTGTGTGTGCCTATCAACAACTCAAAACTTCTACTTTTTGGTGAGTGGTCTATAAGAATTTTCCTACAACATTAATAACTTACTTTTGATTTATTCTGTCTCTCACATCTTATGGGCTGTTACTGTGGGCACACTCTCGTCATATCAGTGACATTCTACTTACACAGAAAAAGGTAATATGAATAATGTGTAAGACTGGTCCCAAGGACAATGTCTCCCTCTGTCCATTAGAGTCAAAAAATTACAGTCATCTCTGTTATATGGTGAGTAGCAACTATCCTTTTCATAACATTGTTACATTCCATCCTGGATTTCTCATTGTTTGATTTTAACTAACTAAATTGATGACCACGTGATCTCAGTATAACTCAGTTTTTAATATGTCTACATTATTACAATTGACTGGTTTCAACCACTCTATGCTGTCACCTTTAGTTCACACTATAGGTACCACAGTAACTGATCACAGCTGTGTAATCAGTTACTGACCACTGTACAAACCTTTGGCTATTAAAGTTATTAAGTGTATCAGTCTTATTAATGCACAAAGGTTTGTCCAACATTCATTACAGCAAGGTTGATTACACAATGGCAATGAGCTTCTGTGGCAGTCATTCCGGAAGCAAAAGAGGACTACGTACAATGGCTGAAAACAGTCATTTTGGACTCCAGACAGTGCTATGCAATCTACAGAGAAATGATTTTTGTTTCTAGTATAATGATTGTGAATTTCATAGTTCATCCTAAATTCATTCTTATTATTAGTCAAAAACAGCACTGAGTAAACATATTGGCATGTACGACTCACAGAATATTCTTATTTCATGCTTCTACAAAATTAATACTTTTTAATGCTGGCTGCACTGCACTAGAGAATTATGCCACAGGACAATACTGAATGAAAGTCTGCAAATAACACACAGAGGTCACTGCAGTGAGACAGATTTTGAAGCACCTAGTGGGCAAAAATTGAGATTTTTGGTTAATTTATCCATGTGTTGGTATCACCTCAGATTGTTAACCACATTGATGACTAGATACTTGACACATAGTATACGTTGTGTCCATTACTCACTGCTTGAGATACCTGACGTTACTTTTACATAAAATAAAGTAAACCATTCACCTACAGCTGACTAATTTGTGGTGCATAGAAACACATCACAGGAAACAGTATTTAGCTTTCATGCTTTGCCATTTGTCTAGTAGAAGTATACACGCATGCATGCACGCACACATACATGTACGCACACATGCGCGCCCACACACACACACACACACACACACACACACACACACACAGAGAGAGAGAGAGAGAGAGAGAGAGAGAGAGAGAGAGAGAGAGAGATCTGGGTGTATGTATGTGTGAAAGAGTGTACTTCTGCTAAAGATAAAGCAAGAGCTCAAAAGTTAGTGTAAATACTGTCTTCTGTTGCATGTTTCTATGTGCCACCCATCAGTCTGGTACATGTGAGTAGGTGCCTTTCCTTTATTGTACATGTTAGGCCATCCAGGAATTTCCATTGTTGTTGTAAAATATTTTTATTTGTTAGAACTTCAAATTATGAGTTTAAGTATGATTAAGGGTTAAGCTGTTTGCTGTGAACGAGTTATAAGGTTGTTGTTCTCCTCTCTGTGTCTGGTACAGATGTATTTACACCTTTACCAAATCCTTGTATTATCTGAAACTTAATAGTTTTTGTTGACTACTCCAATGTCTTTGGTAAGTCACATACATTGACAGAAATGTGAACACACTATCGTATTCCTTGTGCCATGGAAGTAAACAGTCTCCAAATGCCATCTTCAGGAATTTCCTGCCATAACTGAAAAATATGCTCTGTTGGTTCATGAAGACTGTTGTCTGGAGCCTGAGATATAAATGTACATCTTCCTACCACATCCAAGACCTGCTCTATGGGTGACAAATCAGGGGACCAGGCAGATCAATACATTCCTCAAAGTGTTTGTTGTGTGAACTGCAGTTTGGTGTTTGGCATTATCAAGGGCATCCATACCCAAAGGCAAGGGGGAGTCATGGCCCCTCCCTACCTCTCAGGGAAAGAAAAAAATTAGTGTAGTCAGGTGTTTTTCTTTCAAGAAAATGATTAAAAAATTAGCATTACACAGGTTTTTAAGTTGTCATTCATCTTCCAAAATATTAAAAATACTCCACACCCCCAGTTCTTGCCCCTCCCTCTCCAAACAGTCATATGGGTGCCTTTGTGCATTATCATGCTGGAATGTTCCATTTGGTACCCTGTCGTGAAAGATATGACAAAAGGGTTTCTGGACACACTCTCACATGTGTCTAGCTTCCCTTCAACAATTACCAAATCAGTCCTGTTATCATATGTGATGGCTCTTTACACCATGATTCCACAAGCTGGGAAGGTACGGGGCTCAAAAATCACTGCTTCATGTGAGCTTGCACCAGATTGTATATGGACATGTTAGTGTTAATCTGACTGCAAGAGACAGAAGCAAGACTCATTGCTGAAAACCACAGACTGTCACTCAGTGTCCCATTGGACTTTGGCTGTAATATTGGGTTGGTAAATAAGTTTGTAGTGTTTTCCGTAAGTTTAATAAACACAACAGATATGCATAACAAAGACTCTAGTGATCAGTAATATATTCTCCTTCACTATTCACAACAATCCATCAATGCTGGGGGAACTTTTCGATTCCACAACTGTAGAAACCACATAGTTTCAAGATGAAGAACTCGGCCAGCCATGTTCAGAGCATATTTCCATCCAGAAAGGAAGTTCCTTGAAGACTGTTCAATAGAGTGTGGAAAAGGTGAAAAGCTGATGGTGCCCGGTCAGACGAATAAGATGGGTGCAGAATGATTTCCTATCACAATTCCTGTATAGTGTTTTTTGTCTATCTAGCAGAATGCAGGTGGGTGTTATCTTGGAGAAGCATCACTTCATCCAGTCTTCCTAGTCACTGTTCTTGGAGTGCATCTGCAAGACATCTCAGTTGTTGACAATAAATGTGAGCAGTGATGGTAACACCTCGGGGAAACAATTTGGTGTACGCCAGGCTGTCATTGTTCCACAATATGTGCAACACTATCATTTGTGGATACGTGCAGGTCTTTATAAGGGAAGTTGTTGCTTCATTTGGACTCAACCATTACTTTCTTTTCCTTACGTTAGCACAAAGACACCATTTCTTGTCACCAGTAATGATACAGGATAGGAATGCTCAGTTCCGTTCACAAACCAACTGACGATGCACAAGCAGAGATGCGCCCCAGGCCACCCACTGAATTTTTGTGATTTTGGCTTAGAGCATGCAGTAGCCACACTTGATTTTTGAATCTTCCCCATTGCATGTAAAAGTTGCACAATTGCGGAATGATCACAGTTCATCAGACATACAAGTTCTTGAATACACTGAGGTGGATCATGTGGTTAACACATTTAAAAAAATCTTCATCAAATCCCAAAGGTCTTCCCCTAAACATGGAGAGTCACTAATGTCAAAAGAATTCTCCTTAAAATGAGAAAACCATTTTTTTACCATGCTCTATCCACTGGCATTATCTCCATACATGACGCAAATGTTTCCGGCTGCTTCTGTTGATGTCACCCCTCTACCGAACTCAAATAGAAGAATATGTCAGAAATGTTACTATTTCTCCACTTGGCATTCCAATTTCTGGCATCCATAGCTCCACTCACTATCTTCAAATGACAAAATAAAAATATGTAAACTCCACCATCATCAGTGAACTACAACTTTAAAATGACAATCGATATATAAACCCATAGCAACCAGAATACAAACATGCAAAAGAAAAACACTACAAACTTATGCACCAACCTAATACATACAAGTTTGTGTTGTCTGCAGTATGATGTCAGCAGTAAATTATGCATGGGAACTCTAGATCTCAGCACAGCTTCCACTAAGCTGTTCCCAACTGTTCATAGTGACACTGCCTATAACCTCTGCTCTGATTTATACTGTTGCCGTGTGTCTATTCATGAGGGGTAATGATTAACTGGTTTTATATTCAAGATATGACTCCAGCCGTGCAAGTGGAGAGCCCGTTAATGGTATGACATTTTGATCTACTTAGTAAAATTTTACAATATACACATTCGGGAGCCTTAGTGAAGTTACATAAAAGTCAACAACATCATGAACTATTTTTGGTGCAAAGAATTTTTTCCTAACATCAAACTAGGCAGTTGTTAAAACTTTATCGTCTGAAAAGCAATTCTATATACCATAACAAACCACCTTTTCAAAAATGTCTAAGAACACACAAAGGAAGGAGATGAGTCCAGAATTAGACACTGCTTTCATATCTCTACCTTTTATAAACAGCTGCTACTGTTGCAAATTTAAGTTTTTCAGGAAATATACCTTGACTCACTGACTGACAATAAAGGTAACTCAAGGGTGTTGGGGCAGGGGGCACTATGAAATCAGCAAAGATTAGAGTGCTTTGGATAAAATAGCATCACAGCCATAAGAGTCATTACTTTTCAGTAATCTTTTTACAACTATTGAGCAAGCATAACTGATGTTTTGAGTATGCAATATCTATTTAAGTATCTAATAGAGCTTGTTTCAGTGGTCCATGTTTTGCCTGTGTTTCCTGCTACTGCTACAAACAACTCGCAGACTACAGTGGCCAATGATTTAAAACAAACATCAACCAGCTTGCAGTTATTATCATCCAGGTGCTAAACATCATTTGCCTCACCAAATTTATTTGTTTCATACCTTATAATGCTCAAAATTATCTTTGCTTTGTCTTTCAAATTTTGATTTTTTTTTTTTTTTTTTTTTTTTTTTTTTTTTTTTTTTTTTTTTTTTTTGCTTATTACATTGTGTTTTGTTTTTCAGATGACATAGTGATGAATTATGCAATATTGCTTGTAGCAAACCTTAAAATTGGATTAGTGCCAGCATCTTTTCTCTCATCTTCCACTGTAATTGTCCGTAACCCACTGTAAAGTAAGCTGAATTCTTAGTGTTGTAGAAACAGTTACATCAGTAACTCTACCATTTTTCAGATGTAATGAATCTCCTCTCACGTTAATGCCAGGCTTGCATGGTGCATAGCTCTGTCAGCTGCTGGCATATAAATTCAGTGTATGTTCCTATGCACCAACAGGCTCAAATACACTGCAAGTAGATTAAGTAAACAACAAATACAGCGGAGTGGGTGAAGAAAAAGAACACAAAGAAGGAAATAAGAAATAATATGCACTTATTCCAACAAGTTCTTATCAACTGATGCCCCAATTATCTTCATGACTATGAAGTCTACAAGAATAAGGGTATATGCATTTCATGGACTAGTGACAAATGATCACGAAAACAAATGTGGTTTAAAGGGCACCACTGGTTCGGGGATTACAACTTTTAGTTTAGCTGTGGTCCTGGTAGCAAGCACAAGTAAGACGCATGCTCAGAGGACCAGAAGAAGACCAACAGTCAGTCGTCAAAATACTGGATACAAAATGGAACTGTTGGGTCTGCTAAAACCCGCAAAACACACCATCATGTTTAGATATATTCCTTGACCTTGTGTCACTGATACAGACGACTAATTGAACAAAAATTAAATAGAAGGGAGACAATGGAGTATGAGATCAAGAATATTAGTATTACTATAGAAATCATGCAGTTCTTACGGGATGGGTGTTGCACATTGCTTACAACAATGATGACAATACTGTCTGCAGTAATCGGGGAGCAGTACAAATGCATATGGTTTCTCCACGAAGATTATATCTCCAGCTCTTAGGTCCTGTTTAGCTACAACATGTCTTCCTTTTGATGTGTTATACCTAAGCAATTCAACAGAGAGTAATTAATAACTGAGAACACAGAAAATGCAATAGATAAATGAAAACATTTTTTATAGGAAAATACATTTAAGTGTTAAGAAATGTAACTGACCTAAGTGATAAGGCTGCTGATGCATAAGCAAAACTTTCACTTTCACCATGAGAAACTACTGGAATTTTGTCCACTAACTTCATTTCTCTTTCACCACTTGTTCCTACATCACTGCAGTCCTTAGTAACATTGCTCTCAGACAGTGAGTCCTTAAGTTTCATCTGTATTGTTGATTTATTCATTATAATTTGCAATTCTTTTTCTTCTGCATCACCTATAAATTTAAAAACATGATGGATGTTGCTCTATTAGAAAAAAAAAACTAATTGTTTACCATGAGTATGTGTAATGAATACAAAGGAGCTAGTAAGATTAAGGAACATGTCTTCACACAGTACTGTAAATGAGTAAAGTGGGCCAACAACATTAAATTAGTCTTTATTATGAAAGACAAATTCCAAACAATTCTCAACTCCCAGATAACAACAGTTAGTGAATTTGACAAAAGGTGTACAGATGAATATAAACTCATATCTATAGGAGAATTGATCACTTTTCACCAAAAAGAAGACACTTTGAGCACCACATAAAAAAGGGCAATTAAAAGATGATTCTAAAAACAGAATCCTTTGTGAGAGTGTTAACACAAACACAGTACTCTAGCTCAGATAGTCACACTCTTTTCCAGCAACACAATGTGACTGACATAAGTAGTGATCTCGGATGGAGCGAGCGATGGGGACAAGGAAGAAGCATAACATAGGGAAAACGAGAAACAGCGCATGTGGGGTTTAGATCAAAGCACACAGGCATAGAACAAGCAGGTGCATGCAAATGGAGCCATTAGAACCTTAGCAAGAAGGCATGAGGTGGAATAGAGAACAAATAAGAAAACACTAAAGATAGAAAATCTCTTTCTTTTCTTGTGATTTATCAAGGCAGATAAACCACAATCCTCTACTACTGTGGCATACAACATTCCACTGTTGCACCACACTGTGGTCACTGAAGCAGCCCAAATATTATGAATTACATCCTACCAAGAATGGCTGACTTACCAAAGTTGTCAGTCTGTTCACATCCGACGGTAACAGAATGACAGCCACCATACAACTGTCTTCCCTTCTTCTTTTCAAATTCTACGTGCTCACATGCCACAACCACGTCTTATCTATTCATTGGCTGAGTCCATAACTAAATCTTAAGTACTTCTCATGTAGCAGAGATAAATATCGAAATCAGTAAATGGGCATTCGGAACATAAAGGCAAAATCATGTGAAACGTAAAGATGATCACGTAAAACGAAGGCTTGATGTTCATATCCTGGACAGGAACAAAAGAAGATATTCAATTTAATATAAATAGTTTTCCACAAGTACCTTTTCAAGGCCGACATACAACTAGCTTTTTCAAATTCATTAACTATTGCTGTATTTTACGGACTATAAGACACACATTTTTTTCTTTGAAAAATTGTCTCCAAGATTCAGGCGCGTCTTATACTCAGAATTAATATAAGGGATCATGCGTAGTTTACTGAATGTAACAACGCCATGTACGTGGTGAGCATTATCATTCACCAGATGAGGATGTGACTTCCACAGGTTCTGTATTGAAGTCCAGTGCGTTAACAGCTGCACCACTTTGCTCATTGTTGACATGACTGTAAGTCATCAGTTTTTGCCATCAAACCCCCTCCCCCCATATCCTGATCTACAGCAGGTCCTTGTGTTTCCCATATTTTTCTTGCCCTCTGTCATGGACTTCTTACAGAGAGAATAAAACCAGGCATGTCACACACCATTGGTGTGTACCCCCTCAAGATTTGATTTTCATCAGCTCACAATGTTTGGGCTCTTATAAATTTTATCCAACTTGCAAATGTACTGGATTCACAATTTTCCAGCATTTGCATTTTTCATGGATTTAGGGCCATCCTTGGGAGTTTTTGGTAAAATAATGGGGATTTTGAAAACCCTGTTTGCAGGTAATTCATTAGTTTGATCAATGTCTGACGTATGGTGATGATGACTTTCTCTACAAGCTATATGACTTAATTACATGATGATGAATAAAAACACTGCTGACAGCTGGTAAAATTTGATTTTAACTAACCACACTGCCAATTTAATGGATTATAGTTGCATCTTCACAAGCAACAAAAATTGTTACATTAATCATGATAGGTGAAGAACACTGTGTTCACATACAAAGGATTAATGCAATAACTTTAGTTGCACCTGAAAATGAGAGTGTAAGCCAAGAAACTGGTAGTATGATCAATTAAAACCAATTTTTACCAGTTGTCAGAGACTTTTCATTCATCATGACCTGAAGCAGCTGCAGATGACCTGCATATAATACGGTTTGTTAATTAGAGGACTGATACCATAGAGTGAGAACAATTACCAGCCTGGATCCTTATGTTCATCTCTGTCTGGCATTCTGTATCCTATGGGAAAATTGTCACTGGAAAATTAAATTAACCCTTTTATAGGATAGTTCTCCCTCTATTGGTGGCCGAAGTGGGCCTTTCGCCCTCAGTAAATCCCTGTTCATGATAAGATATTCTGTTTGTACATTTTTTGCAATGACAGCAATCTTGTTCACTGTAATCTCATGACCCAGCTCATTTTCAAAAGTTCTGCATCATCATGCACACAATATGGTTACATTATCATTGTATGCCAAGTGAGTGATGTTCTTATTTTTGACTTGAATTCAATCAAAGTTCTTGTCGAACATCAGTTTCTCTATCTTTTTAGGAGGAGTCCGGGAAATAGGGATGAATACTAAAGTATTGTAGAACATACAAAATTTATTAAAAATATATTTTTTTCACACGTACTTCAAGTAATTTCTCCCCATTTATGTATCAAAAGTATGTTCTCCACATGATCACCTAAGGATGCACAGCAACAAGTGATGCATTCACTGAAGTTCTCAATGATGCATACACAAACATCTGGTGGGATTTTGTTAACAACCCTTTTAATTTCACTTTTTGAATGGGTGTATTGTTTGTGGTTTGTTCACGTACACAATCCGTTCCACCGCGCGACCGTGGCGTGGGGCGCAGACGGCAGAGGGAGTGTGCCGCGGGCGAAGGTTATTTAAATTGGCCGCCGCCACGGCCGAACCTAGTTCCCCCTGAGCAGCCATAGCGTACGGATCTCCGTACGGGGACGTTCACAGGAGCTCAGTCCATCAGTTCACCTGATGATGGCGACATGTATAATCGCTGAAATATTGTGAGCATTGGACACTGTAGACCGGCAGTACACCCATGGATATTCTGATTATCAAATACGCCGGGAGAAACTCAAGAATCATATGTTTTCTAATGTTCGAACAGAACGCAGTCGATCTGTTTTCTTAATGTTTGAAACAGAACTGGTGGTCTCACAATTCTGGACCAACTTCCGAACTGATAATTCAGTTGGAGCAGGATTATGTCCATGTGGCACACGCAATTCACGAATGTTTGCCTTCCGACTTTCACAGTTTTTGTAACAACTTTTTAGGCTTAGGATATGTTGCTCAGTTGTCATCTGCTCCATGATGAAAATAAACATCAAACAACAATATTGATCAGGCAAAAGCTATCAGACTACTAATGGGATCACAGATAACAAACATGAAAAAACCACGGCTGCCAACCATCATATGACAAAACGACGCACAACTCAAATTTGTCCTTACTTCCTGGACACCCAGTAGTGCAAGATTGAACAAATCCTTATTTATATAAAACATCTTCTGAGTTTCATCTTGCCCTCTGTGTTACTTAAGTACACTCAAATTTAAGTTTCTTAGGGATTCTGAACTTTATCAGTCACTTCGTTAGGGCTCCCCAGTGAATACAGTAGTTACCTGCCCGAATTCTGAAAAAGGCACATACATTACTTCTTAGTGTTCTCACATCTTTTTGATGAAATACTGAAGAACATATTTATCACCAACTGGGGATTAAAGTTGAAACAAATGAGCCCTTCGTCACAATTTTTAGTCTAATTAATGAGGTATCAACAATTCTAGGAGTGCCTTCATCAGAATTTAAATGTTTAAAGTGGCCTATAACATAATTACAAATTTATGGGAAAATAAAATGTTTATATAAAAGTGTAAGTACTGGCTAACAATACAAGATAGAGACAGTACTTACATGTCACATATACTGTACAATAAATAACAGGCCAGAAGGGCTTTAGTAACAAAATTTTTTTCTTCCAGAAAATACTTTGGTACAAACCTATCACTATTTATTTATTTATTCTGTTCAATATACAGTTGAGCAGTAGAAATTGTGTGGTACTTGTTGCAGTCATCTTTGACAACCTTCTCATAAACTGGCCAAATGATCACTGTTTTTTAGTCTTCTGGAATTTATTTCATTTCCATATCTTTTAGATTAGTTACTGAAATTCTGCTTGTGTTTCTGTCTTGGATGCCATCCTCACCTGGGTTTTGGATTTTCCTCAGCTTCCTCACTTGTGTTTTCATTTACTTCAATGTGGATGGAGGATTATCTGGATATACACTGACTGGATATTGAAACTACTTTGTTGGGTTGACTATTTTAATGTCTGAAATAACATAAATGATAAAAAAAGATCTCAGTGGACTCACTGTCATTCCCTTTTATTCTCACTTACAATCATTCACTTCTACACACACCTATACTATGTTAAAATGTATGCACATGATCTTCCTTGTATATACATGGGTAACAGACAATTATGAAAGAAGACTGAAATAACAGGCCAGGGAAGTTTGGATGGCTGCTATTCAAACAGCTGGCAATCATCAGTATTTTTAATCTCTGTAATCTCAGTTGATGGAAATATAAATATAGCGCTTTTTAAGTTATGTTTATCTATATGTGACTGAATAATAATCATTAATATAATAAACCTACCTAACAAACTGAGTATGACATCAGCCAAGATACATAATTTAAAAGTTTTATGACATATGTTTCCTCATCACTTAAAATACAGGGCAAATTATTCAACAAATTGAAAGTTGCTCAACTTCCACAATATAAAACACATTCACTTGAAATGTGGTATATCAAAAATTGTATCTGAGGATTATTTGGTTAAGGCTGTGGTTTGAAATTTTTGACAGCTGCTTACTTCCGCCACCCAAAGCACTAATTTTCCCACAGGCACACAATGTTGTGCCTCAGCAGTAACACTGCTACTTACAATGACACCACTCATTTAATAGCATAGGTGTGGAGTCATTGAGAGGCATGCAAAAGAGAATGAAAACACTGCTAGTTTTTGGAATAAATCTTTTGACAAGCTAGAGTACACACACACACACACACACACACACACACACACACACACACACAACACAACACACACACACACATCTTGATAAAGGATTTATTATGAAACATAGCAAAGATTGTTTACTTTCTTTATTGCATCTGGTACTTCCAGAATTCTAGGAAAAAAGGCAGCTACACTCCTCAATGCTATTAAAATACTCCTGCAAAAAAAGCAGAGTATATGTGTGTATATCTGGGGTCTCCTGTTAAATCCCTGGATCAATTTCAAATAAATTTGACACAGAACCAGCAGGCCTCACAAGTATCAACACTGTAGGGTTTATAGCCTCCTAGCTCCATCAGGAGTGGAGATATGGGTAATAATGTGTTTTCCAGCCTCTGGTATGTACGCTACCCTGCCTGACAGACTCATTGTGTGGGAATCTTATCAGGCTGCCAAATCAATCTGCTCTGCAGGTCAGCATAAATTTCAGATGCTAGAAACAGTGTTCCGGGCCCCAACATGCGAGCTGCCCTGCACAATAGGTTTGTAGTGGGAGTGGTACCAGCTGCTTTATTGAACTGTATTACAGGGGCTACATCTGATGATGAGCATGGATGGACAGGCTGACATGGATAGAGGAGGGATGGATGGAGTGAGGGGGAGGAGAAAATGGACAGAGAAAGGGGGGAGCGGGGGCTGCTTGAGGCAGGTGGAAGGTGTAGAGGGGTAGTGAGCAGGTGGGAAAGGAAGAGGGGGAGAGGATGGAAACAGAAAGGAGCAGAAAGCATAGTCAAGAGGGGGGGAGGAGGAGGAAGGAGGAGGAGGGAGAAAGAGAGAGAGAGAGAGAGAGAGAGAGAGAGAGAGAGAGAGAGAGAGAGAGAGAGAGAGAGAGAGAGAGGGGGGAGAAGGAGATACACAGATAGAGGTGGGAGAATGAAATGGTCAGACTGAGGGAGGAAGTTGTGGACACACAGAGACGTGTTCAACATGTCTGAAACACATGCGGGGAAAGCAACTCGGTAAAGGCTAGTATACATACAAAAGCACAGTGCATGTACGTGTGTATGTCTGGAAGCTCCTCCCAAACACCTGGATCTGTTTCAACTAAATGTGGCATAAAATCATGGTGGTGGTTAGTGTTTAACGTCTTGTCGACAACGAGGTCATTAGAGACGGAGTGCAAGCTCGGGTTAGGGAAGGATTGGGAAGGAAATCGACCATGCCCTTTCAAAGGAACCATCCCGGCATTTGCCTGAAACGATTTAGGGAAATCACGGAAAACCTAATCAGGATGGCCGGAGACAGGATTGAACCGTCGTCCTCCCGAATGCGAGTCCAGTGTGCTAACCACTGCGTCACCTCGCTCGGTGGCATACAATCAGAAAGTTTCACGAGTCACAGGGGAAACGTGCTTTTTTTTAGCCCCTGCCGTATAGGCTGACCTGCATACCAGGCGTGTTGTATTGCTCTGCTTCACAGGACAGCCTACATATCAGGGACAAAAAACAGTGTTCTGGCCCCTCAAGTGTAAATGGCCTATGACAGGCATGTTGTAATGGAGTAGTGTCAGCTTACATTATTGACCTGCTCTGCATGGCAGGCTATGCGTCAGATACAAAAACCAGTTTTTGAGCTCAGATATGGATGCTACCCTGCACGACAAAGATGTTGTGCGTGCAGTATCAGCCTGCTTTATCGAGTTGTTTTGCAGGTGCTACACGTGCAGAAGGGCATGGATGGGGGAAGGCTGAGACAAATAGAGGAGAGGATGGATGGAGAGAGAAGAAGCAGGAGGGGATGAATAGGGGGAGATGGGGAGGAGGAAATGTAAAAAGCACTGGGTGAGGAGGAGATGCGTGCAATATATGTATTGAGCACAGGGACTTGCAAGGTTATAAGTGACAGAGATAGTGAAGAACACACTTCCGAAATATTTTGAGACCTTCCCAAGGCATCTAAACTAATAATTCCAACTGAACTGCATATACAGGGTGTTACAAAAAGGTAGGGCCAAACTTTCAGGAAACATTCCTCACACACAAAGAAAGAAAATATGTTGTGTGGACACGTGTCCGGAAACGCTTACTTTCCATGTTAGGAGTGATTTAAAATGGAATGATCATATAAAGTTGATCGTCGGTAAAGCAGATGCCAGACTGAGATTCATTGGAAGAATCCTAAGGAAATGCAATCTGACAACAAAGGAAGTAGGTTACAGTACGCTTGTTCGCCCAATGCTTGAATACTGCTCAGCAGTGTGGGATCCGCACCAGGTAGGGTTGATAGAAGAGATAGAGAAGATCCAACGGAGAGCAGCGCGCTTCGTTACAGGATCATTCAGTAATTGCGAAAGCGTTACGGAGATGATAGATAAACTCCAGTGGAAGACTCTGCAGGAGAGACGCTCAGTAGCTCGGTACGGGCTTTTGTTGAAGTTTCGAGAACATACCTTCACCGAAGAGTCAAGCAGTATATTGCTCCCTCCTACGTATATCTCGCGAAGAGACCATGAGGATAAAATCAGAGAGATTAGAGCCCACACAGAAGCATACCGACAATCCTTCTTTCCACGTACAATACGAGACTGGAATAGAAGGGAGAACCGATAGAGGTACTCAGGGTACCCTCCGCCACACACCGTCAGGTGGCTTGCGAAGTACGGATGTAGATGTAGATGTATATGTAGATAGAGCTCATTTTATTACTTGTCTTCAAATAACATTAATCATGGAATGGAATCACACAGCAACAGAACGTACCAGCGTGACTTCAAACACTTTGTTACAGGAAATGTTCAAAATGTCCTCCGTAAGCGAGGATACATGCACCCACCCTCCGTAGCATGGAATCCCTGATGCGCTGATGCAGCCCTGGAGAATGGCGTATTTTATCACAGCCGTCCACAATATGAGCACTAAGAGTCTCTACATTTGCGTAGACCATAGCTTTCAAATGCCCCCATAAATGAAAGTCAAGAGAGTTGAGGTCAGGAGAGTGTGGAGGCCATGGAATTGGTCCACTTCTACCAATCCATTGGTCACCGAATCTGTTGTTGAGAAGCATACGAACACTTCGACTGAAATGTGCAGGAGCTCCATCATGCATGAACCACATGTTGTGTCGTACTAGTAAAGGCACATGTTCTAGCGGCACATGTAGAGTATACCGTATGAAATCATGGCGGTGAATCGAGGAAGTACAGTACATACTGACGAAAGTAAAATGAGCTCTAACATGGAAATCAGGCGTTTCCAGACACATGTCCACATAACATCTTTCCTATATTTGTGTGTCAGGAATGTTTCCTGAAAGTTTGGTCGTACCTTTTTGTAACACCCTGTACATTTGTTATGTAGATCAGATCACATTATGAGAAGGGAATAACAAAGCTCTACTGCTAGGAAAAGCAATGCATTAGGTCTGGTGTATTACAAGAATCCATTATGGGACCAACAGTTTTTTTTAAATATAATTGTCACTAAGTCAACCAGTCTGTACCACAAGCACATGAAATTTCCATATCATACAAGCAAGTACCTGATAGAGGTCATAGTAAAATTAAATGTGCAACTCACATGTAACAGGTCGCTTTTCTATACACAGGCTAATACACACACGCACGCACGCACGCACGCACGCGCGCGCGCGCACACGCGCACACACACACACACACACACACACACACACACACACACACACACACACACACACACACACACATGCATATCTTAAGACAAAACTTTTTTTAAAACCACTTTTTTTTCTTTTAGCTGTTCATGTTTTCTATTGAAATATTGCAATCATGTGCCCTTGTTAATGTAGTGGTGCCAACTGATGTTACTATGGAAACTGATTAGCTGGTGCAACATTACTGTTGAGCACCACAGCATCTCTACTTCAATGGTGTTGATCCTCATGTGGGTCCTCTGATTTGATCATGCCAGAATCTTGCATATAAGCCAGCCCACAGCCAGCCTAAGCCAGTGTTAATACGAGCGGTGGAGTGCACACCCCAAGTTTTATTATATCACCTACGACATTATTCTGGTGTACTGCTGTGAATAAACTCTGTTGTTTGTGGCTGTTGATTGTCGAATGTCAAGCATAAGATTCATTGTCATATTACAGCACAGACACAGGTTAAAATAACAACAGCCCTAAACAACTTTGTCACAATAATAGATGGTAACAGTTAACGGCTGTTATTGCCATCAAGGGTAATACAGCCTTATGAAGACACTGTTATTTTTAACCTATTTCTATGAACCTTATACTAGACAATGACACACAAATGAAAACTGCAAAAGTTCAATAAAAGCAGTTATAATCAAAAGTGGAAAATGATGTTACTTAAAGAATTTATAGTGGCTGTGACCCACATTAGAAGAAGTTAGGATAATTATTTCTGGTTATGCATCCAAACTGACAGTAGCCACCACTGCGATATGGCAAACTCTTCTGGGGAAACTTATCTACCACCAAAGATTGTGTCTTATCCCAAAGAAGAACTGTAAAAGTCAGGGAAATTTCAGACTTTAAAATTAGTACAGGTCTTTTATTTAAGAAACTTCATTTATTTTTACTACTGTGCTTAAATGTTTAGTTGCACAAACACAGTATTCTTTAAATCCTATCATGAAGGAAAGCCTTAAAGGATTTGGAACAAGTCAAGTTATAGATTAACAAGCAGCAGCAGTCACTGCTCGCTACTCCTGTAAAGTCTACTAAGAACAAATTATGACTTTTGTTACTCAAACTGATAATTGTGCTAATTACTACTATATAACTTAACAAGTAATAAAATTCATTACCAATCTTTTATAGAGTAGTAACAACTGATATCTATGGAACAGATATTACATAAGTAAGTAAGTGTGATGCACATTTTCAATATGCACTTGCAGCACTAAAGCCCAAACAAACCAACATAAACAGGGAGCAAGCTGTACAATAAGTTAAATGACAAAAGATACTTCAACATTTTAGACAGCTGTTAGTCATTGCTTGCTGTAAAATGTTTAAGTATAGATCAGTATTTTGTACTATAAAGATGCTTTCTCAGACTTATCACTATATAAACTAAACGTATGTGAGAAAAGTAGGTATACAAATATTGAGTGATTTTTTTAAGTGTTAGATGTTTGACACATATATAGTTCAAACATAATCTGTATATGTGACAGATACATCAATGCCAATATTGTTCTCTTGCTACAGAGAAAACTTGTAAGTAAAATAATGCTTAGTTTCAAGATACAAATAAAAGAACAAATTAGCGAAGATGGTCTTGTATTATTCGTCCGCTGACATAAACAAAAAATGTATGCATGGAAACTTGAATAACGACCACAAAATGAACTGTATCAATATGTGATTGACCATCTTACCTATGTTAGCATCCTTCAACAGTTGCAGTGCACAATTATAGGCATCAATGGCTTCTTTGTATCTGTTCAGTTTTTCCATACATTCGGCCTTCCTGGTATAGAGTTTGTATTTCAAAGACTCTGGATAGTTATTACCTAACGCTAATTCAATGTCCTTAAGGCATTCCTGTAAATAAAAATACATGGAACCACTAATAAGTTGGTGGCATGTAGAAAATAAGATATGCTAAAGGCTAGTAAAGTGAAACAATTTGGAAAATATTAAGAAAAAATTTAACTACTTGAGCAACAAATTTCATGAAAAAAGTTATAAAATAAATGGATCATATTGCAATGAGGTTACAGGAGCATAATATTCAACAGATTGACAATTTGCTACACTATCAGTAATGGCATTTCATTATTGTCAATATTGGCAAGATATGAACGTATCTAATTCCTTCCAATGCCTCAGCACCAATTTTCAGTAACTCTACACAGATATAAAGAACCATGTTCTCTTTCCCTGTTTACCGTTGAACTGCCACCTCCAGTTTTTTCGTCCTGTGAAACACTGCTGGGTTGTACATGACGCTCATTGACAGCGATTGCAATGATGAAAATGATGACGATGATGCAAAATAAAAAAAACCTATAAACCACAGACTCTACCACCAATGGAGGGGAGCATCTCTTCTGTTCTTCAACAACACAGACACTTGTTCTCATTGCCACATTAGGCTAGCACGCAGTCCATTGTAAATGCTGAGAGGCCGCCCTTGGTTTGCTTTAGGCCTCAAAGTTTAGCATATAAAATAAAACAGCACTTTACTTTTGTCCCAAAATGATGGATGGTTATCATCACACAAGAATTTAAAACATAAATTATTTTCACATTATGCTAAAACATAAATGCTCTCTTACCGCATTCACATTTTTTATACAAATTCACTTAATTAAATCTGTGCAAAATAATAAACTTAATAAAATGATGAAAATGAGGAATTCAAGGAGCAAAGATTTTATTTAAGAAAAGAATTACATTTAAAACCAAAATAAATGAATGAAAATAAACTACCACAATAATTCTGCTTAAGGATTTTAAAAATAATTACTGTTCTGTAACTACCAAACATGTGACCTTTAGCTAATGAGCCTGTAGCCTTGGCTATTATGCTATGGGGCTACAGGGTAAACTCAGGTTATTTTTAATTTTTTAGTGTCTCATGAGAAATTACTTTTGTCATATTTTTACAAATCGGGGTCCACCAGAGTGGATGGCTGCATGGTGAGAAACCTGGCACCCAGTCCTACACCACTACATGTGTGATTTCAAAAAGTTTATCTCACCCTTGGTGGCTCAATGTGAAGTATATATTTACTGTATTCGTTAGTACACGAATTATAACAACAACATTTTAAAATCAGTTCGAACACTTATAATTGATATGAATATTGTTATATATGTTGAACTTGCCTTAAAACTTGGTAGCGAATATAAACAAAACGAATAAGCTTACCTTGTATGTATTGTATTGTATGTTAACCGGGGGCCTAGAAACGATGGAGAGGCTCCGTCCCTGCTGCAGCCACAGTGGTTACCGCAGTCCACTTCACCCCTCTGCTGCCCCGCACTGAACCCGGGGTTATTGTGCAGTTCAGCCCCCAGTGGACAACCTCACCCCCCCCCCCCCTGTCCACCCCCCTCCCCCCCCCCCCCCACCCCCCAAGGGAACATCTCACACCAGATGAATGTAACCCATATGTTTGCATGGTAGAGTAATGGTGGTGTATGCGTACATGGAGAACTTGTTTGTGCAGCAATCACCGACGTAGTGTAGCTGAGGCGGAATAAGGGAAACCAGCCCGCATTCGCCGTGGCAGATGGAAAACCTCCTAAAACCATCCACAGACCGTACCTCGACACAAGTCCGCTGGGCGGATTGGTGCCGGGCACCAGGCGCTCCTTCCCACCTGGAACACCATGCGTTAGACCCCACGGCCAACCAAGCTTACCTTACTCTTCAGTGTTTCTCGTTTTTCTGTTAGAATATTTTGCAATCACTATATAAAACAATATTTCAGCCTATTAATATCTTCTCTTGTCATTAAACAGTCATGCATAAGAGGTGTAGGTGAAACAAAGTTAATTGTTGGTTGGTTTTATGGGCCACACGATTCTGCTGTGAAATTCTAGAGTCATTCACAGGAAGTCTACGGCCAATAGCATGTAAATACCCAGATCATGCAATACTAGTTGAAGGCGACTTTAACATGCCAAGTATAGACTGGGAAGCCTATGGATTCATTGTGGGGCAGGGGAGGGGGGGTGAGGTACAGACAGTTATGCGACATACTTTTGAATGCATTTTCTGAAAATTATCTTGAGCAGCTAGCTTGACAGCCCAGACACAATGGAAATATCTTAAACCTGGTAGCTAAAAATAGGACAGACCTCATCGACAAAGCCACTATAGAAACGGGGATTAGTGATCATGATGCCATTATAGAAACTACGATTATGAAAGTGAATAAATCAGTCAAGAAGACTAGGAGAATGTTTCTGATAGATAGAGCAAATAAGCAGTTATTAACATCTCACATAAGCAATTATTAACATCTCACTTAAACAGTGAATCCAAATCATTTAGTTCCAGTAAGATGGATGTAGAGGAATTATGGGCAAAGTTTAAGCAGATTGTACTGTAAGGTTGAGCCAGATAGTAGGCCGAAAGTAGGGGATTTTATTTTATTTTTTTATTCGCTTTCAAAAGTCACTTTATCCTCAAGCAGTAGCCGGCCGCTTCAGCCGCCTGTAACTTTTCCATCCCATGATCCAGGACCAGAAAGTCAGCACTGGGATAGGCGATCTCGATCATGCGCCTCCCTCATGTGCTGACAAGGTAACACCATCTCTGTAACACTGAGCAGGCCACGCTCTGGAAATTTCCATGCCGCCCCGCAGGTTTCTCAGCTTCTGTCTAATCAGGGCTGAGGAAGCCGCGTGGCTGAGCTGGATGTACTCTGCTGCCCTCCACCAGGGCTCTCTTTTGATTGTGTGCCCTGTAGCAGCCAACATCTCCTGCCCTTCCCGGTGCTGCAGCACCACGGACTTTGTTTTTTCAGTAGCTACCATGCTAGTCAGACTTGTCCGAATGGAAGATACAATTTTTCCTTAGCTATGTGAATTACGTTTTGCCCCTGACTACGCTCTGGCTCACCCTCGCCTCCATAGGCCTGACTATGTTCTCCTTTTTCAATGCAGTCTCTGCTAATAAAAGACCTATTAACTAAAATCTTCCTAATAGTTCATTCCTGCCCACTGCCTTCCATTCTGACTGTTCTCTACAGTACACCATCGTGTGGAGAGTTATGTGCCTAATAAGTGGATATAGGATGGAAAAGACCCACCATGGTTTAATAATGAAATTTGGTCGATGCTGAGGAAGCAGAGGCTGTTGCACTCTCGATTCAGAAGGGAACACATAAATGATAACAAGCGAAGGTTATTAGAGATTCATGCATCTGTGAAAAGGTCTTTGCACGAAGCACACAACAATTACCACCACGACATCTTAGCAACTGATCTGGCAGAAAACCCCAGAAAATTCTGGTCATCTGTAAAATCACTAACAAGTCTAGGGCTTCCATTGAGTCCCATGTTGCTGGTATGACAGCAGATGATAGCAAAATGAAAGCTAATGTTTTAAATTTCATGTTCAGGAAATCATTCACAAAGGAGCATCGTACAAACATACTGTCAGTTGGCAATCGGACAGACTCCCATATGAATGATATAGTACACACATAAAAAAAATATGCCTTACCCCAGTTTCCAGAACTCCTGAAGGTAGATGTTGACTGTGGATGTTGTATCACAGACACAGTCCCTCTGACTGTTCAGAGATGTCACTGAACCCACCCAAAGATGTAAGTAACCATGCATGAGCAGATGTAAGTAACCATGCATGAGCAGCACCTATTACGTGGAGGGGGTCCAAAAGCCGATCAGTTCCAATCATTCCACCACGAAGGCGGTACACAGCTCATGTTGTCTGTAGTTCAACCATGCCTAGATGGTCAATACCGCAGTTCGATCGTGTCCGCATTGTTACTTTGTGCCAGGAAGAGCTCTCAGCAAGGGAAGTGTCCAGGCGTCTCAGGGTGAACCAAAGCGATGTTGTTCGGACATGGTGGAGATACAGACAGACAGGAACGGTCGATGACATGCCTTGCTCAAGCCGTCCAAGGGCTACTACTGCACTGAATGACTGCTACCTAAGGATTATGGCTCGGAGGAACCCTGACAGCAATGCCACCGTGTTGACCAATGCTTTTCGTGCAGCCACAGGACGTCATGTTACGACTCAAACTGTGCACAGTCGGCTGCATGATGTGTAACTTCACTCCCAGTGTCCATGGCAAGGTCCATCTTTGCACCCATGACACCATGCAGAGTGGTACAGATGGGGCCCAACAACATGACAAATGGACTGTTCAGGATTGGCATCTTGTTCTCTTCATCGATGAGTGTTGCATATGCCTTCAAGCAGACAATCGTACGAGACACTTTCGGAGGCAACCCCGTCAGGTTAAATGTCTTATACACACTATCCAGCAAGTGCAGTGTGGTGGAGGTTCCCTGCTGGTTTGGGGTGGTCAAGGAAGGCACCATAACAGCTGTACGATACGTGAATGCCATCCTCGAACTGATAGTGCAACCACATAGGCAGCATATTGGCGGGGCTTTCATCTTCATGGTCTACTATTCGCACCCCCATCATGCACAGCTTGTGAATGACTTCCTTCAAGATCACGACATCGCTTGACAGGAGTGGCCAGCATGTTCTTCCAGACATGAACCCTGTTGAACATGCCTGGGATAAAATGAAAAAGGCTGTTTATGGATGACGTGATCCACCAACCACTCTGAGAGATCTATGACAAATCACCGTTGAGTAGTGGGACAATCTGGACCAATAGTGCCTTGATGAGCTTGTGGATAGTATGCCATGATGAATACAGGCATGCATCAATCCAAGAGGACGTCCTACTGGGTATTGGAGGTACCAGTGTGTACAGCAATCTGGACCACCACCTCTGAAGGTCTCGCTCATGGTGGTACAACATGCAATGTGTGGTTTTCATGAGAAATATAAAAGGCGAAAATGATGTTTATGTTAATCTCTGTTCCAATTTTCTGTACAGTTTCCAGAACTCTTGGAACCGAGGTAATGCAAAACTTTTTTTGATGTGTGTAATAAGCATACCTGGTGTAGAAAACAACCGAAGAATTTGAAAGCAAATAAATCACTAGGTCCAGAAGGAACACCAGTTAGATTTTACAGAGTACTCTACTGCATTGGCCTCTTACCTAGCTTGCATTTATCATGAATCTCTCACCCAATGCAAAGTCCCAAGTGACTGGAAAAAAGTGTAGGTGACTCCATTACATAAGAAAGGTAAACGAATAGACCCACAAAGTTACAGACCAATATCCCTGACTTATGTTTGCTGCAGAATCCTTGAACATCTTCTCAGTCTGAATATAATGAACTTTCTTGAGACTTAGAAACTTTTTTGCATGAATCAGCATGGTTTCAGAAAGCATCACTCGTGTGAAAATCAGCTTTCCCTTTTCTCACATGATATACTGAGAACTATGAAGGGCAACAGGCAGATTCTATATTTCTAGATCTCAGGAAAGCGTTTGACACGGTGCTCTATTAGAGGCTGTTAACAAAGGTATGAGCATACAGAATAAGTTCACAGATACGGAAGTGGCTCGAAGACTTTTTAAATAATAGAAATCAGTATGTTCCCCTGATGGCGAGTGTTCATCAGAGACAAGGATATCATCAGGAGTGCCACAGGAAAGTATGTTAGGACTGCTGTTGTTCTCTAAACACATAAATGATACGGCTGATGGTGTGGGCAGCAATCTGCAGTTGTTTGCTGATGATGCAGTGGTGTATGGTGAGGTGTCGAAGTTGAGTGACTGTAGAAAGATACAAGACAACTTAGATGAAATTTAAAATTGGTGTGATGAATAGCAGCTAGCCCTAAATGTGGAAAAATGTACATTAATTCGGATGAGTAGGAAGATCAAACCTTTAATGTTGAGATATGGTCCTGCGTCCTGCTTGACACAGTCAAATCATTTAAATATCTGGGCATAGCGTTGCAAAGCGATATGAGGTGAAATGAACATGAGAAATGTGGTAGTGAAGGCAAATGCTAGACTTCAATTTATTGGGAGAATTTTAGGAAAGAGTGGTTCACCTGTGAAGGAGATCACATACAGGATACTGGCGTGACCTATTTTTGAGTACTGCTTGAGTGTTTGGGATCCATACCAGGTCGGATTGTAGAAAGATATTGAAGCAATTCACAGGCAGGCTGCTAGATTTGTTACCAGTACGTTCAAGCAACACATGTTACAGAGTTGCTTTGGGAACTGAAATGGGACTCCCTGGACAGAAGGTGACATTCTTTTCGAGAAACACTATTGAGCAAATTTTGAGAACTGGTATCTGAAGCTGACTGCTGAACGATTCTACAGCCATTAATATACATTGCCCGTAAGGGCCACGAAGATAATATATGAGGAATTAGGGCTCATACAGAGGCAGACAGTCATTTTTCCCTCACTCTATTTGCGAGTGGAAAGGAAAGGAAATAACAAGTAGTGGTGCAGGGTACCCTCTGCCACAAACCATACAGTGGCTTGCGGAGTATCGATGTAGATGTAGAACAGTAGTGTTATGTCTTAGTACTCCACAGCAAATAGTAAGAAAATGACACAAAAGAAACACAGGAACCATGATACTACAACATGTTCTGCAACAATAATGCACCAACAAGAAAGCAGTCTTCACTCTAGGCAGCTTGTATCAAAAGTACTGTAGGTAAAGTAAACACATTGTAGAATAAATGAATAATTGTAACAGCAGACTTACAAAAATGAGTTCAGTATCTTTTAATTACTTTTATTGGTAATCAACAGACCCCTACTCTAATTAATCGGGTTGCTTGGACTAGCTTGGATAACATTAGAGAATTCCCCTGTAAGTTTTGCAATGTTGTCAATGTATGAAACATAACAAATGGTGTGGCCAGTGCTCACTTTTAGAAACAAGCTAAAATTGTTATTACTCATTGTAGATTTGAACACCATCATCTTTCCATTGAACAGTAGATAGAACAAGATTAATATCCAACTGAATGCATGGGGCCTGTAACATTTACTAACTCTCATTATGTAGCTAATCTGGCACTGGCTGTTCTGCATCCATATGCTGCAAAGCACTAAGACATGTGATAGAGGGTACTTCCCATTGTACCATTTATTAGGGCTTCTTCTTGTCCCATTCACATACGGAGAAAGAATGACCGTTTAAAACACCTCTGTGCACACTGCAATTACTCTAATATTGTCCTTGCAATCCCTAGGAGGGAGATACATAAGGAGATGCAGTACATTCCTTGATTCATCATTCACAGCTGATTCTTGAAATTTTATAAGTAGTTTCTCGATTTAGTATCTGGAAGGGTATGACAATGCCAAGAGATCATCAGTCAGCATGAATTTAACTATACAAGCCACCAGTTGCTCAACTACAAGCCAGAGAGCTTAACTCTGGATGAGGGAATTAACCTTGATGTTCAAGCCAATCTACAGGGGAGCAGAGTCTGAATACCACACAGAGAACAAGCATGGAGGAAAACACAACATGTGGCCTATGTGAGCAACTGACAATTCAGCACATGGAGAAGGATGAGGAGATTAGTGTTTAACATCCCGTCGACAACTAGATCATTAGAGACTGATGACAAGTTCGGATTAGGGAAGGATGGGGACGGAAACCAGATGTGCCTTTTCAAAGGAACCATCCCAGCATTTGCCTGAAATGATTTAGGGAACTCATGAAAAATCTAAATCAGGATGACCGGAGATGGATTTGAAATGTCATCCTACTGAATGCGAGTCCAGTGTCCTAACAACTGTGCCTCTTTGCTCGGTCTGAGCACATAGAAACAGAGCACTGTGCAAGGCAAAGTCTTCATCCATAAGTACTGACATCAATGGTGGAACTAACTGACAAGCCTATTAATGCCAGCACACAATCACTTCAGTCAGTGGCTCTACCCAAGACAAGCTTTGTCTGAGCTCTTCATTACAAGTGTTCTGTGATAACTGCACAGTTTCTCTGTCTTCATCTCAATGTCTGCTGATGGAGATTATGAACTCAAAATAGTTTGTGTCTATCTTCAACTGTTTGCCATTTCAATCCCTACAGCATCTCGATTACATTCTCCCTGGGTCAATCAAACCTTTGAGCATTTACACTGGCCTTCTCTGAATATGTTAAGTATCCCCTGCTAGACCCATTTGGTATGGATCCCACACACTTGAGCAATTTTCTAGCAATGGTCACATGAATGTTTGTAAGCAATCTCCTTTGTAGACTGATTGTATTTACTTAGTATTCTAACGATGACCCACAATCTGCCATTTGCTCCATTTACAACTGAGCCTATGTGATCATCCCTTGGTGAGGCGTGACAACCACATGATCCTGCAGAGGAGTAGCAGTTTTTTCAGTAGTTACACGGACAACACTCTGGAAGATTGACCAATTTGGCCATGTAATATGGGAACTACAGACACACTATTCCCCATGGGCATGCAGCTCTGCTTTATGCATGAATGATGATGGCATCATCTTGTGTAAAATATTCCAGAGGTAAAACTGTCCCACATTTGGATCTCCAAGTAGGGGCTAATCTGGACACTGTTACCAGAAAAAAGAAAAAGAAAAAAATTGGCATGCTACTGGTTGGAGTCTGAAATGTTAGACCGCCTTAACCAGCTAAGTGCATTATAGAACTTGAAGTCAGATGTGGTAGGAGTTAGTAAATTACAAGTAACCGATAGGACAGGTTCATGGTGTGGGTTCCTGTAGTCATGTCCTAGTTCATGAACCACGGGCAACGTATGAGTGGCCAAGTAAGTGGTCTCGACAGTCGGGATACCAGTTACTCTGGAATAAGGCTGGGATTCTCGGACATATTCTGAGGCAGGTCACCTTTGTGCTCATACGGCAAAAACTACCAAATCCACCGGTTAGTCCCTCAACCGTTAGGGATAAAACCCATTGAGACCCAGGGCAAGTAAGACTAGCAACCTGCTTCCCTGGTACGATAAATATGATGCTGGCAACAATCAGAGCAAAATGCCTCAGACCTTTGGAGGTGACGGCGTCCCACTTTTAACTGACAAACCAGGGGCTCCTAAGATACGACTTGGCAAACAAATGGTAATGAGATGGGGAGCTATTAATATCAATGGGGGCTACTCTGGGAAGAAGGTAGAGCTGGCAGAGGCTGCAAGTAAGATGGGGCTGGATGTTTTAGCTGTTAGTGACATTCGGGTAAGGGGTGAGAAAGAAGAGGAAGTGGGAGAATACAAGGTCTACCTGTCAGGAGTCAAAGCAGGAATAGCACAATGGGGCTTAGGGCTTTACATCAGGAAAGAAATGGAACCCAGCGTAGTTGCAATAAGGTATGTAAACGAATGACTGATGTGGATAGATTTGACTGTGTCTAGCAAGAAAATTAGGATTGTGTCAGTATATTCGCATTGTGAAGGGACAGATCAAGATAAGATGGATAGTTTTTATGAGGCACTCAGTGATGTAGTTGTTAGAGTAAAGGACAAGGACAGTGTTCTGCTCACGGGTGATTTTAATGCCAGAATTGGAAATCGAACAGAAAGGTGTGAAAAGGTTATGGGTAAATTTGGAGAGGATATGGAGGCCAACAGGACCGGGAAACAACTCTTGGATTTCTGTGCCAGTATGGGCTTAGTAATCACAAACTCCTTTTTTAAACATAAGAACATTCACCGGTATACTTGGGAAGGCAAGGGAACCAGATCTGTCATTGACTATATAATAACAGATCAGGAATTCAGGAAGGCTGTGAGGGACACACGTGTATTCAGGGGATTCTTTGATTACACTGATCATTATTTAATCTGCAGTGAAATTGGGATTGTGAGACCTAAAGTGCAGGAGGTCAGGTCCATGTGTAGGAGGATAAGAGTGGAGAAACTTCAGGATAAGGAAATCAGGCACAAGTACGTAACAGCGATCTCAGAAAGGTATCAGTTAGTTGAATGTAGTCAATTACAGTCATTGGAAAAGGAATGGACAAGATACAGGGACACAGTACTAGAAGTGGCTAAAGAATGTCTTGGAACAGTGGTGTGTAAAAGTAGGATGAAGCAAACAGCTTGGTGGAATGACACAGTCAAGGCAGCCTATAAAAGGAAAAAGAAGGCGTATCAAAAATGGCTACATACTAGAACTCAGGTAGACAGAGAAAGTTATGTTGAAGAAGGAAACAAAGCCAAACAGGTGATTGCAGCATCCAAGAAGAAATCTTGGGAAGACTTTGGAAACAGGTTGGAGACTATGGGTCAAGGTGCTGGAAAACCATTCTGGAGTGTAATTAGCAGTCTTCAAAAGGGAGGTAAGAAGGAAATGACAAGTATTTTGGACAGGTCAGGAAAACTGCTGGTGAATCCTGTGGATGCCTTGGGCAGATGGAGGGATTATTTTGAAGAGTTGCTAAATATAGGTGAAAATGCGATCAGTAATGTTTCAGATTTCGAGGTAGAATGGGATAGGAAGGATGATGGAAATAGCATCACATTTGAGGAAGTGGAGAAAATGGTCAATAGATTGCAGTGCAATAAAGCAGCTGGGGTGGATGAAATTAAGTCGGAACTCATCAAATACAGTGGAATGTCAGGTCTTAAATGGCTACACAGGATAATTGAAATGGCCTGGGAGTCGGGACAGGTTCCATCAGACTGGACGAAAGCAGTAATCACACCAATCTTCAAACATGGAAACAGAAAAGATTGTAACAACTACAGAGGTATCTCTTTAATCAGCATTGTGGGTAAAATCTTCTCAGGTATTGTTGAAAGGAAAGTGCGAGTATTAGTTGAGGACCAATTGGATGAAAATCAGTGTGGGTTTAGGCCTCTTAGAGGTTGTCAGGACCAGATCTTTAGCTTACGGCAAATAATGGAGAAGCATTATGAGTGGAACAGGGAATTGTATCTATGCTTTATAGATCTAGAAAAGGCATATGACCGGGTTCCTAGGAAGAAGTTATTGTCTGTTCTACGAGATTATGGAATAGGAGGCAAACTTTTGCAAGCAATTAAAGGTCTTTACATGGATACTCAGGCAGCAGTTAGATTTGACGGTAAATTGAGTTCATGGTTCAGAGTAGTTTCAGGGGTAAGACAAGGCTGTGACCTGTCTCCACTGTTGTTCATATTATTTATGGATCATATGTTGAAAACAATAGACTGGCGGGGTGAGATTAAGATATGTGAACACAAAATCAGCAGTCTTGCATATGCATATGACTTAGTTGTGATGGCAGATTCGATTGAAAGTTCGCAAAGTAATATTTCAGAGCTAGATCAGAAATGTAAGGACTATGGTATGAAGATCAGCATCTCCAAAACAAAAGTAATGTCAGTGGGAAAGAAATATAAACGGATTGAGTGCCAAATAGGAGGAACAAAGTTAGAACAGGTGGACGGTTTCAAGTACTTAGTATGCATATTCTCACAGGATGGCAACATAGTGAAAGAACTGGAAGCGAGGTGTAGCAAAGCTAATGCAGTGAGCACTCAGCTATGATCTACTCTCTTCCACAAGAAGGAAGTCCGTACCAAGACTAAGTTATCTGTGCACCGTTCAATCTTTCGACCAACTTTGTTGTATGGGAGCGAAAGCTGGGTGGATTCAGGTTACCTTATCAACAAGGTTGAGGTTACGGATATGAAAGTAGCTAGGATGATTGCACGTACTAGTAGATGGGAACAATGGCAGGAGGGTGTCCACAATGAGGAAATCAAAGGAAAACTGGGAATGAACTCTATAGATGTAGCAGTCAGGGCGAACAGGCTTAGATGGTGGGGTCATGTTACACGCATGGGAGAAGCAAGGTTACCCAAGAGACTCATGGGTTCAGCAGTAGAGGGTAGGAGGAGTCGGGGCAGACCAAGGAGAAGGTACCTGGATTCGGTTAAGAATGATTTTGAAGTAATAGGTTTAACATCAGAAGAGGCACCAATGTTAGCACTGAATAGGGGATCATGGAGGAATTTTATAAGGGGGCTATGCTCCAGACTGAACGCTGAAAGGCATAATCAGTCTTAAATGATGATGATGATGATGATGATATAGGACAGGATTTCTCATTACAATAGAAAAAGGTAGTCAACACTAAATCAAATACAAGTAATGAAGGAGTAGGTTTAATAATGAACAAGAAATGAGGGATGTGCATAAGGTACTATGAATAGCATAGCGAACAGGTCATCAGACAGACACAAGGCTACAACTCACCAACTGAAAAAAGTATGACGAGATAAAAGAAATTATCCAGTAGATTATTGGAGATGAAAAATTAACTGTGTTGGGTGACTGGAAGTTGACAGCAGCAAAAGGAAGAGATGGAAAAACAGCAGAAGAACATGGAATGGGCACAGGGAATAAAAGGGGATACTGCCTGGTACAATTTTGCACAGTGTACAATTTAATCACTTGGTCTAAGAATCATGGAAGAAGGCTGTATATGTGTAAGAGACCTGGAAGATTTTAGATAAATTATATACTGCTAAGACAGAGATTTTAAACTGCAAAACTGTTACAGGAGTAAATGCAGACTCTGGCCATATTATGAAATGCAGATTACAAGAGAAGAAATTGCAATAAGGGAGGAAATTGTGGAAGGGGAACCTGAATAAGCTGAAAGAACTGAAGATTGTTGGTAGTTTCAAAGGGAGTGTGTTAGGGAATAGCTGACAGAAACAAGTTATAGAAACATGATAGAAGGTAAATGGGTAGCTTTCAGAAATGAAATAGTAAAAACTGCACAAAAGGAACAACTAGGCAAAAAGAAAATGCCGCATTGGAATTCTTGGATAACATATGAGATATCAAATTCAACTGATGTAAGAAGAAAACATCAAAATGCAAAAAGTGAAACAGGCGGAACGGTATACAGATACATAAAAAAGGGAGAGTGACGGGCGAGGCAAAGTAGCAAAGCAGCAATGTGAAGAGAAATGCAAACCTGTAGAATCGTGCATGAGTGTAAGGAAGATAGCAGGATGTTTACGCATACAAGGAAAAAAAAAACGGATTTCCAGGTTAAAAATACACTTTCTCCTGGATGGAAACATACTTTTTCCATGTTATTAAGTGACAGTATATTTTCCCTTGGAACTGTAAAACTATCAATCCATTGAATGGTTATGTTTTTATACACAGGCATGGAATTTCCCGGCACTTTATAAAACGAAACTCAGGGAAGAAAACTCCTTTTGGAAAGATTTTTATGTGTAGCAATATGTACGCTGTATATTTTCATTTATGAAAGTATAAATTTGAATTCCACCAAACACTGCATGTCACTTTCCGAACCATTGTAATCGAGATTGCGATGCACTTTTGTAAGCTAGTCATAGCTCATGTCACGTGATCCCGCCAGCTGATGACAGTGGATATTCATATCACAGGGCATGAGATGTAGTCAGCTAATAGCAACATCACTGTTAAGCAGTGAGGATACACAAACAGGAAAAGTTAATGTTTTAAATTAATATACATAGTGTTGCTACATGGAAAGCAAAGCTTTCATATACAATATTGGTCTCTAAGGTTAATAAGCTGCAAGAGAAGCTAAGCTTTCACGTATAATGTTGATTTTTTTGCGCATGTTACACTTTAGGATACATCACACAAATGTGCCAGTAAAACTTTTAGCTGAGTCCAGTGACTTGGCCTCAAAGTTTTCCTCAAATAAATTAGCTACCGCAGAGGAGAGAGAGAGTTTCCTTAGCACTACATCAATTTGCTCATATTAATGACATGAATTTCTCATCTTCTGGGCTCGAAATACTTCTAAATGGCTCATCATCAAATGCTCTGCGATTTACGAAATTCATCGTACATTTTCGCACATAGTTCAACTTGCGTAAAAGGAAATTTAATTTGAAAGTAATGCTTTTCAAACCACTATTCGCAATATTTTCCCGTGACCCGTTAGAAATAGGTTCGTTTCAGTAATTGTCAGAGCGCGCCTGATAACAGGCACCACCGCACTTTGGCAGCTACTATGACACAGGAAGCCCGTATGTTCGTACGTGTAAAACATTAAAAGATCTTACATATTGTCATAAAAGAAAAAAAAGACATCAGGGGATACTCTAAGAGCATCGGAATTTCGTGAACCATACTAAAATGGCACATTTAAAGTGCATACTTAAAGAGAACATTTGTGTGTCCAGATTCCCAATGAAGTAGGGCTTGACCTGATATTAAGTTTTCCAGTGTGGGTTTTGGGATGTAAATTTTCTTGGAGTACCAGGACTGTATTAACTCATTTTTTATTCTTTATTATGGCATAAAGCCATATGTGCTGGAAGATGAAAATGTTCACTTGAAATGCAGCAAGCAGTTGAAATTAGCCAATAGTGTGGAACTAAACACTTTGTTTCAAACACATTGACTGCCTCAGCATGAAAGATAATAAAAACAAAATTTCTTTAGCAAACTGACAAAAACAACTTCATTGTTCTAGAAGACGATTAATGCATGGCTGTAAGGAAAGTGGAAATAAAATAAATTTGAAACTAATAACGTATATTAGTCTTCCGTAATTATGTTAATTTATTTTAATTCACTTGATAGCTACCAGCCACAGAAATCTATTTCGTTTTCATTTGACGAGAGAGCAGTAAACGAAGAGGAAACAGCAAAATCACTAAATGTAAACATGGATCACATGGAGACAACACACTTCCCCACTATAACCCAGACTGCTCTGTGCATCAACCTCGGATCTACAATATGATATTTCCGAACTGGGGCAATACTAAGATAGTAAGATAGTGCCCCACCCCCCCACCCACCTCTCACTCAGCCTCCTTCCTCCTCGAGCGTTTAAGATACGACGTCAAAAATTGTAAAAAAATCAAATTTTCGAAATATGTTAGCACACAGCTGTCTGAAGAGTCTGATATACAAAACATATGTGTTCGAGGAAATGTAAGACATGTTATTTGGTCTTAAGTGTGCCAAAGTGCAGTGCCACCAAGGTGGCTGAGTGGTTCTAGGCGCTTCAATCCGGAATTGCGCGACTACTACAGTCGCAGGTTCGAATCCTGCCTCGGGCATGGATGTGTGTGATGTCCTTAGGTTAGTTAGGTTTAAGTAGTTCTAAGTTCTAGGGGACTGATGACCTCAGCTGTTAAGTCCCATAGTGCTCAGAGCCATTTGATCCATTTTGTGCTGTGCCATCCCATTTCACACAGCATTCTTCTATCGCATGTCACTGCACTTTGCTCCGTGGAATTGAAACGTGTATATTTTGTATTGGATGCCATCAAACTATATTCAGGACATTGGAAATTAAAATGTCCTAGTACCTCTTCTGCTCCCAGTCACCCGGTTTGACATTCTGCCCTCTTTTAAAAAAATAAATAAATAAATAAAATTCACAATTAATACTGGATGGGATTATTTGTAATCGGGAGAACAAGAACTCTTCAGAAAATTTGCACTCTTTATTGCCTTTTAGCTAGTAAATTTCTGTTTTGGGTGACATGAAATTAAATATAGGGTACATAACCCCCCCCCTCCCCCCATGAACCACGGGCCTTGCCATTGGTGGGGAGGCTTGCGTGCCTCAGCGATACAGATGGCCGTACAGGAG
The DNA here is from genome assembly GCF_023897955.1 of Schistocerca gregaria. NCBI lineage: Eukaryota > Metazoa > Arthropoda > Insecta > Orthoptera > Acrididae > Schistocerca > Schistocerca gregaria. The sequence continues at coordinate 132,043,506 of NC_064923.1, read as the reverse complement.
GTGCAACCATAATGTAGGGGTATCTGTTGAGAGGCCAGACAAACATGTGGTTCCTGAAGAGGGGCAGCAGCCTTTTCAGTAGTTGCAGGGGCAACAGTCTGGATGCTTGACTGATCTGGCCTTGTAACACTAACCAAAACGGCCTTGCTGTGCTGGTACTGCGAATGGCTGAAAGCAAGGGGAAACTACAGCCGTAATTTTTCCCGAGGGCATGCAGCTTTAGTGTATCCTTAAATGATGATGGCTTCCTCTTGGGTGAAATACTGCGGAGGTAAAATAGTCCCCCATTCGGATCTCCAGATGGGGACTACTCAGGAGGATGTCATTATCAGGAGAAAGAAAACTGGTGTTCTACGGATTGGAGCGTGGAATGTCAGATCCCTTAATTGGGCAGGTAGGTTAGAAAATTTAAAAAGAGAAATGGGTAGGTTAAAGATAGCGTTCGGTTGGGGTTGGGTTGTTTGGGGAAGGAGACCAGACAGCGAGGTCATCGGTCTCATCGGATTAGGGAAAGATGGGGAAGGAAGTCGGCCGTGCCCTTTCAGAGGAACCATCCCGACATTTGCCTGGAGTGATTTAGGGAAATCAGAGAAAACCTAAATCAGGATGGCCGGACGCAGGATCGAACCATTGTCCTCCCGAATGCGAGTCCAGTGTCTAACCACTGCGCCACCTCGCTCGGTATGGGTAGGTTAAAGTTAGATATAGTGGGAATTAGTGAAGTTTGGTGGCAGGAGGAACAAGACTTCTGGTCAGGTGAATACAGGGTTATAAATACAAAATCAAATAGGGGTAATGAAGGAGTAGGTTTAATAATGAATAAAAAAAAGGAGTGCAAGTAAGCTACTACAAACAGCATAGTGAACGCATTATTATGGCCAAGATAGACACAAAGCCAATGCCTACTACAGTAGTACAAGTTTATATGCCAACTAGCTCTGCAGATGATGAAGAAATTGATGAAATGTATGATGAGATAAAAGAAATTATTCAGGTAGTGAAGGGAGACGAAAATTTAATAGTCATGGGTGACTGGAATTCGTCAGTAGGAAAAAGGAGAGAAGGAAACATAGTAGGTGAATATGGATTGGGGCTAAGAAATGAAAGAGGAAGCCGTTTGGTAGAATTTTGCACAGAGCATAAATTATAGCTAGAATCATGAAAGAAGGTTGTATACATGGAAGAATTGTTAAGATACTAAAAGGTATCAGATAGATTATATAATGGTAAGACAGAGATTTAGGAACCAGGTTTTAAATTGTAAGACATTTCCAAGGGCAGATGTGGACTCTGACCACAATCTATTGGCTATGAACTGTAGATTAAAACTGAAGAAACTGCAAAGAGGTGGGAATTTAAGAAGATGGGACATTGATAAACTGACTAAACCAGAGGTTGTACAGAGTTTCAGGGAGAGCATAAGGGAACAATTGACAGGAATGGGGGAAAGAAATACAGTAGAAGAAGAATGGGTAGCTCTGAGGGGTGAAGTAGTGAAGGCAGCAGACGATCAAGTAGGTAAAAAGATGAGTGCTGTCAGAAATCCTTGAGTAACAGAAGAAATATTGAGGAAAGGAGAAAATAAAAAAATGAAGTAAATGAAGCAGGCAAAAAGGAATACAAACGTCTCAAAAATGAGATCGACAGGCAGTGCAAAACTGCTAAGCAGGGATGGCTAGAGGACAAATGTAAGGATGTAGAGGCTTATCTCACTAGGGATAAGATAGATACTGCCTACAGGAAAATTAAAGAGACCTCTGGAGAAAAGAGAACCACTTGTATGAATATCAAGAGCTCAGATGGAAACCCAATTCTAACCATAGAAGGGAAAGCAGAAAGGGCGATGTACTTGAGGGCAATATTATGGAAATGGAAGAGGATGTAAATGAAGATGAAATGGGAGATACGGCACTGTGTGAAGAGTTTGACAGAGCACTGAAAGACCTGAGATGAAACAAGGCTCCGGGAGTAGACATCGTTCCATTAGAACTACTGACAGCCTTGGGAGAGCCAGTGCTGACAAAACTCTACCATCTGGTGAGCAAGATGTATGAGACAGACGAAATACCCTCAGACTTCAAGAAGAATATAATAATTCCAATCCCAAAGAAAGCAGGTGTTCACAGATGTGAAAATTACCGAACTATCAGTTTAATAAGTCACGGCTGCAAAATAGTAACGCAAATTCTTTACAGATGAATGGAAAAACTTGTAGAAGTCAACCTCGGGGAAGATCAGTTTGGATTCCATAGGAATGTTGGAACACGTGAGGCAATACTGACCTTACGCTTTCTCTTAGAAGAAAGATTAAGGAAAGGCAAACCTACATTTCTAGCATTTGTAACATTGGGGAAAGCTTTTGACAATGTTGACTGGAATACTCTCTTTCAAATTCCGAAGGTGGCAGGGGTAAAACACAGGGAGCGAAAGGCTGTTTACAATTTGTACAGAAACCAGAAGGCAGTTATAAAAGTCAAGGGGCATGAAAGGGAAGCAGTGGTTGGGAAGGGAGTGAGACAGGGTTGTAGCCTCTCCCCGATGTTTTTCAATCTGTATATTGAGCAAGCAGTAAAGGAAACAAAAGAAAAATTTAGAGTAGGTATTAAAATCCATGGAGAAGAAATAAAAACTTTGAGGTTCGCCGATGACATTGTAATTCTGTCAGAGACAACGAAGGACTTGGAAGAGCAGTTGAACGAAATGGACAGTGTCTTGAAAGGAGGATATAAGATGAACATCAACAAAAGCAAAACAAGGATAATGGAATGTAGTCGAATTAAGTCGGGTGATGCTGAGGGAATTAGATTAGGAAATGAGACACTTCAAGTAGTAAAGGAGTTCTGCTATTTGGGGAGCAAAATAACTGATGATGGTCGAAGTAGAGAGGATACAAAATGTAGACTGACAATGGCAAGGAAAGCGTTTCTGAAGAGGAGAAATTTGTTAACATCAAGTATAGAGTTAAGTGTCAGGAAGTCGTTTGTAAAAGTATTTGTATGGAGTGTAGCCATGTATGGAAGTGAAACGTGGACGATGAATAGCTTAGACAAGAAGACAATAGAAGCTTTCGAAATGTGGTGCTACAGAAGAATGCTGAAGATTAGATGGGTAGATCACATAACTAATGAGGAGGTATTGAATAGCATAGGGGAGAAGAGGAGTTGGTAGCACAACTTGACCAGAAGAAGGGACTGGTTGGTAGGGCATGTTCTGAGGCGTCAAGGTATCACAAATTTAGCATTGGAGGGCAGCATGGAGAGTAAAAATCGTAGAGGGAGACCAAGAGATGAATACACCAAGCAGATTGAGAAGGATGTAGGTTGCAGTAGGTACTGGGAGATGAAGAAGCTTGCACAGGATAGAGTAGCATGGAGAGCTGCATCAAACCAGTCTCAGAACTGAAGACCACAACAACAAAAACATAAAACCACTAAAGACAAGAGATAAGCAATACAGTAAACATTTCTTCAATATTTATCTCCTAGCATTGTTTTCTCTCTAATCTTGCTACAGCTTTACATGGGTTGCTATCCTTTCTGCGAAAGAATCTATTACCTCATCATCGTTCGTCAAACGTTTTGCTACATCAAAATCGAAATATCGTTGTCTAATACTGTGTAAGCAGTTAATACAAATAGTACCCAAGACTGGTGTGGTTTCTCAGTCTGATTATGTCTATTTTGTCTCTGTCTGCTAGATAAAATATAATAGGCCTTTCTAACACTGCAGAAATTGTAACACACACCAAATAAACGAGACTGTTTTGGCACAAATGCTCATTTTTATAACATGACAGAATCTAATTCACGAAGACCAACATAAAATGCCTATTAGGCCTACCACATGCAAAAAGCTTTATGTTAGAAATTAGTTTCGCATTTCATTCATATGCTCCAGTTCCTCAAGAATGAGATTGGAAAGTAGTAGTACGAGATTTTTATATAAATTTGAAATCGTCATATTCTTCCCTAATTTGTGTGATGCCCCCATTTCTTCTCCTTCCTCGATCTAACAAACGATCTTGTCATGACTGATTCTGGAACTATTCCTGCCTTTGTCAAAACTTATTCGTCGGTTAACTTTACTAACCCTGCCCGAATCACCAGATTAGTTATCCCTGATTATTATCTACATCTACATCTATACTCCGCAAGCCACCTGACGGTGTGTGGCGGAGGATATCCTGAGTACCTCTATTGGTTCTCCCTTCTATTCCAGTATCATATTGTTCGTGTAAAGAAGGATTGTTGGTATGCTTCTGTGTGGGCTCTAATCTCTCTGATTTTATCCTCATGCTCTCTTCGCTATATATACGTAGGAGGGAGCAATATACTGCTTGACCCTTGGGTGAAGGTTTGTTCTCGAAACTTTAACAAAAGCCTGTACCGAGCTACTGAGCATCTCTCCTGCAGAGTCTTCCACTGGAGTTTATCTATCATCTCTGTAACGCTTTCGCGATTACTAAATGATCCTGTAACAAAGCGCGCTGCTCACCATTGGATCTTCTCTATCTCTTCTATCAACCCTATTTGGTACGGATCCCACACTGCTGACAGTATTCAAGCAGTGTGTGCACAAGCCTGCTGTAACCTACTTCCTTTGTTTTCGGATTGCATTTCCTTAGGATTCTTCCAATGACTCTCAGTCTGGCATCTACTTTACAGACGATCAACCTTATACGATCATTCCATTTTAAATCACTCCTAATGCGTACTCCCAGATAATTTATGGAATTAACTGCTTCCAGTTGCTGACCTGCTATTTTGTAGCTAAATGATAAGGGATCTGTCTTTCTATGTATTCACAGCACATTACACTTGTCTACATTGAGATTCAATTGCCATTCCCTGCACCATGCGTCAATTCGTTGCAGATCCTCCTGCATTTCAGTACAATTTTCCATTCCTCTCCCCTTGGAGCACGCGGTACTCGCGAAGATGTCTCGACAGTAGGGACAGTGGATGAAGCATGTAACACCTGGCGTGTACCTTGCGATGCAACAGACTCCCCACTGCGGCTACACTCCGAGGCAGCAGCCTGAAGACGGCTGACCGTGGCCATCAACACACTCAGCTGTTCGCGAACAGTGGCCAGCTCCTCCTGCGTTCGTGCACAGCACTCACACATCCTATCCATCCATCTGGTTAGGCATTGTTATGTTCATACAAACCATTTTCCGCGCTACTTCCATAATAGAACTTAAGCGCTGCTAGACGGGGACTGTACAGCTGGCCCTTACTAGTGTAGCAATCTGGCCAAAAACTTTGTGTCCAAATTTCATTTTCCTGGATGCACCAAGAAGATAATACGTAATCTTTCTTGCCTGTTGTTCCTGTTAGTCATTTATTTCCACTCTGATAGTCTGAATCTTTGGATTTCCCTAGTAAACATAACAATGCTGATCATTTGCAAACCCAAACAACAACATAATCAGACTGCGATTGGTGTTCACTTGTTCGGCTTTACTACGCTCAGCTTGTATAGCCCATCCCCTTTTGCCTGCAGGAACGTTAATTTCTAGATGCAACAAGGATTCCCCTGACAGAGACATGACGTACACTATGCACGCATTCAAAAATCAACTTATGATTCTTTTTTACTTTGGGATCAAACTGCTGATGTCATCGGTCCCTAAGCTTACACACTACTTAATCTAACATAAACTAACTTACATGAAGGAAAACACATACACCCATGCCCGAGAGAGGATTCGAACCTCCTACGGGGGGAGCCGTGCGAACCGTGACAAGTTGCCTGAGACTGCACGGCTACCCCTTGTGGCTTATGATTCATTCAGAAATCAACTTAAAGAGTGTTCAAAAACCAACAGGAGTGCGCATCAAAATCATATGAGTAATCGATAGACCAACATGCGCTGGATGCTAGGCGCTTTGTGAAACAAGGTGTTTCTCCTCAAGAATGTGAATTTGGTACCCCCCCCCCCCCCCCCCGCCCTTTCATCCCTTATGAATCCGGGCCCGATGCTCATGCATGTATCTGGTAGCTTGGGTGCAGCAGTAAAATTTTTCCCAGTTGCATCTAGCTATCTAGCTGCTTGCTGCGACTTCTTACACAGTCTAGAGCCACATTTATGTAGCCAGAAACAGGAGAAGGTACCACTCGTACGCCACTCAACTGAGCATGCGCATGAGCCCGCTCGTAACTGCTAAAACAAATCTAGTAAACATTTGTGACGTCACACTCATCACAGGCAATTTCTTGTTATGAAGCACTGTATAGTCTTCCTAAAGCCTTTGACACAGTTTGCTGTTAGCAAACGCTTGTATGAGCACTGTGTTTTGTTGTTGTACACGGCACATTTCTTTTGCAATTTACATTTTTCTTCTCGTTCACATTTTATTGTTGCTGTATTATTCTCCAGTAGCGGGATACAGTAATATCCTTTGTTATCGATTCTGACATGTCAAAATTACAAAAATTAAACTGAAAACTAAAACAACGAATAATTCCCAGAATTCTAAAAAATCCTAGGGTTTTTCCCGGTTTTCTCCTGGATGAAAAAATTCCTGGGTTTTTCCCGGATCTCCTGGTTGTCCCCGGTCATATACACCCTGGATAGATAAGGCATTAACAAAAATTAGACAACTTTTTTGGTAGGAGAGATGAAGCTGCATGAACACCAAGAGTCTAGATGAAAAGCTAGAACTGAGCATACACGTAAGGCTGGAAGATGCAAGGAACGTATAGAAGGGCTATATAAATATAAAAGTACAAACTACGAAGACAATATTATAGTGAGGGGGGAGAAAATGAACGAACATGAGGGGGAGGATGTTACACTGCATGAAAAATTCAAAAGAGCTCAGAAAGACCTGAGTCAAAACAAAGGCATCTAGATAACACAACTTTGCCTCAGAATTATTAAGAGCCTTGTGAAAAACAAAGACGAGAAAAATGTTTTCTTTTCGTATGCAGGATATGAGAAACAAATTAAATACTCTCAGACTTAGAAAAGAATTAATAGTAAAACCATCAAAGAATGCAGATGCTGACAATTAGGAATATAAGCAAACTATCAGTTTAATAAATAATGGTTGGAAAATAATAATACAAATTATCTACAAAGTATGTAATGACTACTATAAGGTTATCTGAAGGAATGTCAGTTTGGGTTCTGGACAAATGTAGAAACACATAAAGTGATATTAACTTGCTAGTTACTTAGAACACATGTTGAATAAAGGCAAATCAATACTGTTAGCGTATGTAGCTTCAAAGAAAGCTTTTAGCAATATTGACAGAAATAACGTGTAAAGAAATTGACTGCAGTTATAAGATTCAGAAAACATGTACAGGTGAAAGTAACTGGAATGGGACTGAAACAGGTTACAGCCTGAGGCCCCCCCCCCCCCCCCCTCCCTGTTATTCAGTATGAGCATAAAGGAAGTGCCAGAAGAAACCAAGAAAACATTATATAAAAAACAATTGAAGTTCAGGGTGAAGAAAAAAACTTTTAAGGTTTGTCAATGACATTTACGGAATTTGTGTTATAGCAAACAAATGGATAATGTCATATCTAACCAAAAGAATGTAGGAAGTTACACTTAATAATTCAACCCATGTAAGCAGCAGAAATCTTTCAAATTGGGGAGAAATCACTTACGGACTTCCGCAATGCCTTAATTTCCTCATATACGTAAACTACCTTCCATCTAAACAACAAGCTGAATTAGTTCTTTTTGAACAAATCACAATAGTATTGCAATCCATCCAAACATACACACAACATGAGAAGTGGTAAATAATTTTCTGTGAATGCTCTAATTCTCAATTTCAAAAAGACACAACATATGCAGTTCTATATGTCCAGAGATACAATACCAACAATAAGTGTAAAAAACAGTGAGGAAATTTCAAAAATTTTAAGTATCCACATTGATGAGAATTTAAACTGGAATAAAACATGTTCTGCAAATCTAAAAACAACTTAGTTCAGCAATATTTGCATTTCAAAACATTGTAAATCTTTGGGAAAGGTAAATCAGTAATTTGACATATTTCTGGGTACTTTCATTCAATAACATCATATAGGGGGTAACACATCTTTAAGAAAGATAGTGTTCATTGATCAAATATGTATTGCAAGAACAATAAGCAATGCTCACCCACGATCATCTTGAGGACCTCTGTTTGAGTAGCTCACATTTCGAATACTGTTTCATAGTATAATTACTCCCTCATGGAGTCTATTGTAAATAATACATTAAAGTTCAAAAGGAATTACAATACCAGAAAAAATTATATTCATTACACCACATCAATGTTGTCTTTAGCAGAAAAGTAGTGCATTCAAAAGGTGGTGGGTAAGGGATACTAACTCCCAATATCATTAACCCAGATAACCCTGATGTCCTTCTGGAAGGACGATGTAACTCAGTGTTGAAATTATTTATTTTTACGAATAACGCATTGTTGCAACGGACTGGCACACATTGTTATATGAAGTAGGCAGCGTCAGTTGCACGCTGCGACAGTCAATTTGATGCTGTCGTTCATAGTGAGTGAGAAACTGTGTCTTGAAAATAGGGCCGATTTTACCATGGATGAACTGACTGACCTTGTCATCAATGGGTATGTATATTTTCTTTCATATTGCGTCAATAATTCTGAAACTTGTCATATAATATCTTAAAGAATTAACCTATATTATTTATGGGTTCATATTATGATTGAAAGTTTTCGTCAGTTGTAATTCAATAATGTTTTCAACTGTCCTTCCAGAAGGACGTCAGGGTAATATGTTGTCATTTTGTATTCACATAAAACGATGTACACTTATGGAACGTTTGGACATGCTAGGGTCAAAAGATGAGGAAATACCTAATACTGGTGTGAATGTAACATTACACCTCCTCTAAATTCAACTGATGACGTAACAGATCAAGATTAGGATGCTGAAGATAATCAAACTGTAGATAAATTACCAGCAAGTCAGCTCAATGCTACTGCGCTACATGACCTAAAAGAGAGGGACATGGAAGCAACAGGAACAATAAGAGGAAACAGAGTTAAGAACTGTATACTATCATCTGTAGATAAAATGATAAAAGAAAATAGAGGATCATATGAAATTTGTTCTGACTCAGCATCCAGTATTTCCATTGTACATTGGAATGACAACAATGTTTTTACTCTAGCCACCAACTTTGACAGAGTTCAACCACTACACTCTGTAGCAAGATTTTCCAGGGAACAAAAGAAAAGGATTAGCGTGCTTCAACCTAACTTATTACACTTCTACAATACTCATATGGGAGGCATAGATTGAGCTGACCAAAATGTAACCCTATATAGGTACTCTATAACAGGGATAAAGTGGTATTTCCCGATCATTGCACATTTTATAGACATTGCACAGCAAAATGCCTGGGATCTTTACAAGCACAACGAAGAACCGATAGATCATCTGACATTTTGTCGTCGAATTGTCACTGCAATTCTTGAAAGTAACAAAAGAGTCACTACCAGCAGAGGACGTCCTAGTAAGAGGGCAAAACTAGATTCTAGATTTGATGGAAGAGAACATAATGTTGCTGAATTACCAACGGACGAGATAGCAAAAAAGAAGAAGCAGCTGAAATGTCAAAACTGCCACAAAAAAACTACTACTATGTGCGTAAAATGTGACGAACCACTTCATGTTTGTTGCTTTTTGTCTTATTATATTAGTGCATAAAATGTGTGTATAGGTTATTTTCTTTGTTTTTTGTATTTATTAGCTGTTTTGGCCCATAATTCTAATTTATTTATGTTTATTTGAAAGTATAAAAACAAAAACAAGTTAATTGCGCAATGTCATATACTTTAAAAACATGTTCCCTTATTGTCCTGACGGCCTTCTGGAAGGACGCCCATTTTTGGAATGACTAAATAAAAATAAATGCTCAAAATTGTTTTTACTTTCTTCCTTACAACCTTGTGAATGAATGTAGATAAGATATAAATCAATTTTGAAAAACAAATAATTCAGGACTATCTGGGTTAAAAAATAATAATAATTTAAAAGGTCAGCATAGCCTTATTTTCATACGAATGTGTAATGTGATTGTTAAATGACCAGTTTCACGCCATTACAATGAATTGTACAAATGATATGTGGAACATGAAACTACATAACAAAAGCTCACGTGGCACACATGTGCTGTCACTAAAGTTACCTCTGTAGGCCAATGTGAGGCTGCTTCTCCCCTTGATACACCTGAATGAAGAAGCTAAGAACATAAATACATGCCTAAGAGATGTATGAGTATTTACAAAGGGTAGCATCATATTTGAAGAATTTCTTTTAATAGGATTGAACACTTATCCACAAATGAGGTACTTCAAGAGTAAACACAGTTTTCATATTGAGATGAATTGGATGAGGAACCATACATGAAATACTAATTAGGATGGTCTTTGGACTCAACTAGAATGATGGAATCCCACAAAAGATGTAGACTAGTATTTTCAGTAAGCAATTCAATCAATTCTAAAGCACTGTGGAGCATTTTATTGCTGTCCTGCCTCATTGGCAGTTTGAAGCAATGAACAAAAGCTATATTTCTCTGAAAAGCATTATCAGCTACAATACTGCAGCAAGAATCAACAACATTCCAAAATAAAATTTTAACATCCATAAAAGATGATGAATAACAGCAACAGAAACTTACAAAATGTAATATTCCAGTGTTTAGTGTGCCCTTTCTTTCTCCAATCTATTACAACATGCAAATTGTGAACTATAAATTTAGAGTACCTCATACGCTCCCAAATAAAACAAGGCAGCAGATCTATTTGCAACAGCCAGAGCCATTTCCTTGCTGTTATACAATGCATGTGCCATACTCTCTGTAAACAATTCAGCACTAGACGCATAGTCTTTGTATTTGAATTTTTCATTTCCATCAGCCCTCAGTTTTGATGACTGAGTTGGTGATTTCTGCAGGCATCTCTTACTTTTTACAAATGTGATCCACTCCAACAGCTTCATTCTGTGAACAGAAATATAAATAAAATTATATTTATATTACTCTTTTTACTTAGAATTAATACAACAGAACTAGAGTAGATGACACTGAAAATTAAATTGTGTCAAGTTTAATGGATTATAACATTAGTCTTGCCTCTTTCTAAGTATTTTAATGTTTTTAGTAAGGAAGGTATTTATAAGTAACTGCTTTAGCTTCAGGTAAAATGATGAGTAGTAAACATGTCAAAATGTTACAACAACACCAAGCCACAGTGCTGCTGATAACATGAGATGATTTCATCAATGAAATTCACTGAGGAAGCTCGCATTATCATATGCTATTTGGCATGATTAAAACAGCTTGCTACTTTCATCCATTTAGCTAGGAAGAGGGGAGATAACATTGTTATTCCAGTCAAGCCAGTAGCAAGCTAACTTCCTTCCTGTGCCACCAACAGTTTGATTAATATAGTGCACCTATTGTCACAACATCAGTAAAGAATAGCATGTGATATGGAGCAGTGGTATCTTTTGTGTTGTGTGACGTACTTGCCGCATTCTGGCAACCCGGTTCCCTCAATGATAAAGACTCCTTTTCTTTTTCTTTAATCCATGGTTGCGCTCGTGCCTCTACTGTGCATTGGGGTGGGATGGGACCAGCACAGGAGACATCATTATTAGTTAATGGCTGCAACCCTCTAAAATAGACTTGATTGTATTATAAGTCACAGAGAAACAGACAGCTAAATGACAATACTGATGTTTGGGTCTGTTGGAATGTGAACTGCTCCAGTATTTTGATGTACTTATGACTGGGATGAACCTCCTGTGAGCACAGCTCTGCTAAGGTTTAGCACTGTTCACATGTGCCACCAAACACTTTGGGCCCTGGCACACTGATCCACGAGGGATAGAGTTATTAAAGGTCTTACTGTCACTTGTGAGTTCCTGTGAAGTCAGTATTAAAGCCCAGGTGGATCAACATTGGGATTAGTAGTCAGACAAAATCCTTGTAATTGCTTTAGTCTACAAGGTACACCCAGATACTACAGGACACACACAATAGTCAGAAGTCTGGCCAAATAAACGATAGCATGGACCTTTGAAATCCAATCACTTCTACTACTTGTTTAGGAACATTACACTGAGAAAATATTAGTGGAATTGGGAGAGAAGTTAAATAATATATCGAATAGGATCATAATGCTCATCAGAGGTGCTGCGAAAACTGAAAATCACATTAGATGAAAATCATGATGTATTTCATTATAGAGGATCTGAGCAAGAAGGAAATTTAATTGTAGGCTTACTGTGAACAAGACTATTAAAAACAATAATACAGCAAGATATCATTTGTAATCCACACAGATCATTAAATTCTATGCACCAATGTGCTCACATTCTCATCAGGATGTAGAGGAACCTTGCACAGAGTTACAGAAACTAACAAATGATAGCGAATACCATTAAAATGTAATACCGGGTGATCTCAATGTGAAAATGGGATGTAGTTTTTAAAAAATGGTGCTTCAGAAGGAATTCCAGTTATGAGAAAGCATGCATCACCATATACTATTTGGCTTGTTAAAACAGCTTGCAACTTTTACACATGTAGCTAGCAGGAGGGGATATAACATTGTCATTCTGACGAAGCCAGTGGCAAGCTAACTTCCTTTTAGTGTCACCAACAGTTTGATTAGTTTCCCCATGTGGAACAACTTTGGGATTCTGAGGGAAGCCAGGCAATGGCTTTAGACCATAGGGCACACCCAGATATTACAGCTCACACACAATGGTCAGGAATCTTGCCAAATGAACACTAGCATTGGCTTTTGAAACCCACTCGCTTCTACTACTTGTTTAGGGACAATAAATTAAGACTTGTCAATAAACAAATAAAAAAAATTACATCTCCCCAGTTCACAGAACTCCTGAAGACAGATGTTGACTGTGGATATTGTATCACAGACACAGTCCCTCCGACTGTTCAGAGATGTCATTGAACCTGCCCAAAGATGTAAACAACTATACAGGAGCAGTGCCTATTAGACGGAGGGGGTCCAACAGCCGATCAGTTCCAGTCATTCCACCAGGAAGGAGGTACACGACTCGTGTTGTTGTAGTTCAACCATGCCTAGATGGTCAATACCGCAGTTTGATCGCACCCGCATTGCTACTTTGTGCCAGGAAGGGCTTTCAACAAGGGATGCATCCAGGTGTCTCGGAGTGAAGCAAAGCGATGTTGTTCGGACATGGAGGAGATACAGAGAGACAGAAACTGTTGATGACGTGCCTCGCACAGGCCACCCAAGGGCTACTACTGCAGTGGATGACCACTACCTAAGGATTACGGCTCAGAGGAACCCTGACAGCAACACCACCATGTTCAATAATGCTTTTTGTGTAGCCACAGGACATCATGTTACAACTCAAATTGTGTGCAATAGGCTGCATGATGCGCAACTTCACTCCCGATGTCCATGGGGAGGTCCATCTTTGCAACCACGACACCATGCAGCGTGGTACAGATGGGCCCAACAACATGCCGAATGGACTGCTCAGGACTGGCATTACATCCTCTTCACCAATGAATGTCGCATATGCTTTCAACAAGACAATCGTCAGAGATGTGTTTGGAGGCAACCCGGTCAGGCTGAACACCTTAGATACACTGTCCAGTGAGTGCAGCAAGGTGGAGGTTCCCTGCTGTGGGTCGACGTACACCAGTGGTAGTCATGGAAGGCACCCTAATGGTCATACGATATGTGAATCCATCCTCTGACCAATAGTGCAACCATATCAGCAGCATATTGGCGAGGCATTCGTCTTCATAGATGACAATTCGTGCCCCCACCATGCACATCTTGTGAATGACTTTCTTCAGGATAGCGACATCATTCGACTAGAGTGGCCAGCATGTTCTCCAGACATGAACCCGATCAAACATGCCTGGGAAAGATTGAAAATGGCTGCTTATGGACGATGTGACCCATCTAGCACTCTGAGGGATCTACACCAAATCGCTGTTCAGGAATGGGACAGTCTGGACCAACAATGTCTTGATGAGCTTGTGGATGGTATGCCACGATGAATACAGGCACGCACCAATGAAAGAGGACATGCTACTGGGCTTTAGAGGTACTGGTATGTTCAGCATATTGGACCACCACCTCTGAAGGTCTCACTGTTTGGTGGTACAACATGTGATGTGTGGTTTTCATGATCAATAAAAAGAGCAGAAATAATGTTTTTCTTGATCTTTATTCCAATTTTCTGTATATGTTCCGGAACTCTTTGAACCAAGGTGCCGCAAATTTTTTTTTTATGTGTCTACAATGGTGAAAAGTCCTTGGTGGAATATGGCTAATGACAGAAGGAATGGTTCTTGTCTCATAACCAAAGTTCCTTCTGAAGAACCAATTTTTAAAATTGTATCTCATTTTTGCATTAAGATTCAGTCACTTGTTAGTTTTTCTAACTTTCTGTAGAGGTCCTCTACCTTCTGATCAGAATTTGAGCAGGTTGGTGCACAGAATAGCTATGGAAATGGAAATGAACGTTTGGCATCATTGGCCGGGAGGCACCGTATGGGGCAGGTCCGGAAGCCTTGGTGCAGGTGTTTATTACATTTGATACCACATTGGGCGACCTGCATGCTGGAGGGGGATGAAATGATGATGAAGGCAACACAACATCCAGTCCCTGAGCAGAGAAAATCCCTGAGCTAGCCGGGAATCGAACCCGGGCCCCTTAGGATGGCAATCTGTCACGCTGACCATTCAGCTAAGGGGGCAGACATAGAACAGCTATAGCATATACACTGTTCAAATACTCTATGAAATGTGGCCAAGTAGAATCTTGCAAATCATCTGATATTTTATTGGGTAACCATCCTATTATTATCACGGCACTAAAGAATGCTACCTCGCCTCACTCCAGTAAGTTATACAAACAGGTCATGCATTAGTGGAATTTGTTGGATCTACAGATGTTTTGCATTAATTAAAGTTACTATCTGGTTTTATATAAACTGTTTCCAAGCGATATAATGTAACTGCCTGACGTTAGTTTTCCAAAGCAAAAAGAATGAAGAGCTAAAGATTTATTGATGTAATGATAAAAAGTCCTTCATGGAATATGACTTGTGAAATGAGGAAAGGTACTTACCCATCATGTAACTAAGGCACTGAATGGTTGACAGCCTTGCTAACAAGACTGAAAACTTTGCTGAGCTTTCAAAAAAATATCTTCTTTAGAGCTAATTAACATGCCATGTACATCCACATAAATGCACACAGCTATATAGTACGAGCTGACTATTTTTCTCAGCACTGTAGTGCATCTGGTGTGAGGAGTTGTGCCAAGTGGTGTAACTGAGAAGAGAAAAGATGCACAGAGGGAAATGAGAGGGTGGAAAAAGGATGGCTGAAGGCTGGGAGGGAGAGGCGGCAAGAGAACAGAATAGGAATATGGCACTGATAAACTCACTCTGGTGCAATTTACAGGAGTTGGGTGCACCACACAATGAAGTGAAGAAATGCTTAAGTGAGCAAGATAGAATCAAGGTAGAGAGAGAACTGGAGAGAAAGTCTGAGTGTAGATTGATGGGGTAAAGGTTGTGTGTTTGGTGGGGAAGGGGAGGCATGGCAGCAGAAGTAGAGGGTGAGGGGGGGGGGGGGGGGGAGGAAGGAAAATTATAAGACTGAAGGGTGTATTGTAAGGATAATTCTTATTTACAAATCAGAGAATGTGGAAATGGGGAGGATTATCCAGGTGGCATGGGTTGTGAAGCAAGCACTGAACTTGAATCTGTTGTCCCCAGCTGTGTCTTCTGCCACTGATTGGTAAATTTTTCTCTTGGCCACAATATGGCAGACAGTAGGTTGGTGGTCATAGCCTCATAAAAGAGTTTTGTCAAAGTTACAGTAGAGCAGGTATACTATGTGACTGATTTCACAGGTGGCGCTCCCTTTGATAGAGTTATATACTTCTGTAGCAAGATTGAAATAGAATGTGTGCAGTAGTTGCATATAACAGGTCTTCCACTGGTATTAAGCATGTGGTGGAGGTTTGGAAATACATGTGGTGTAAGGATGTACCAGAATATTTCATGGATTGAACTGGCAGTTGAATATCACCCTGAGAGAGATGGAAAGGTTTATGGATAGGATGTTCCTAATTTCCAGACACAATAATAGAAAGTCGAAGCCCAGCTGAAGGGTGTGGTTGGGTAATGAAAGGGGTTCTCTTCTGCACCTGGTTCTTGCGAGTGTTTGAAGGATTGTGGATGTGTGTGGATACAGCATAGGAGGTCTGTTTGTGATTTAGGACTGGAGGGCAATACTGTTTGTCAAGACTATCAGTATAAAAAAGAATTGATTGTCACACAGATGTGCCACCTGTAAGTGATCGGACTGTGAATGAGAAACTTTTTAGTGTGGAAGGGAGGGCAGAGATCAAAGTGGAGGTACTGTTGACAACTGGTGGGCTTGATAAAGGACAGAGGTTTTCACAGAGCCATGAGAGAGGTGGAGGGACAAAGTGATGAGGATGAAGTACAAAGTATTGAAACTAATGAGGAACGAGGATAGTGTGTCTTAGCTTGGGTCCAGGTCATGAAGTTATTGTCAATGAATCTGAACCGGGAAAGCAGTTAAGATCTTGGGCAGCCACGCAGCTTTCATTTAGATGGTCTATAATCTAGTTGCCGTATAAGAGTAACACCTACATGCCCGCTGCTGGTTGTGTCGCTGATTTGTTTGTATACAGCACCCTTGAAGAAGAGATAGTTATGGATCAGGACAGAGTTTGTCAGGTTTATAACAAATGAGGTGGTGGGTTTGGGACAAGTAAGATATTGGGAAAAGTCATGCTATGTGAGCAGGGAATGATAGTACATTATGTGATCAAATGTATCCGGACACCTGGCTGAAAATGACTTACAAGTTCGTGGCACCCTCCATTGGTAATGCTGGAATTCAATATGGTGCTGACTCACACTTAGCCTTGATGACAGCTTCCACTCTTGCAAGCATATGATCAATTAGTTCTTCACGGAGTGCTGCACTGAAAAGAGTTATCAATATTGGTAGATTAGGACTCGATTCAGATCAGGACTCTAAGCCGGCCAGTCCATTACAGGGATGTTATTGTCATGTAACCACTCCGCCACAGGCCATGCATTATGAACAGGTGCTTGATCGTATTGAAATATGAAATCACCATTCCCAAATTGCTTTTCAACAGTGGGAAGCAAGAAAGTGCTGAAAACATCAATGTAGGCCTGTGCTCCGATAGTGTCACACAAAACAACAATGGGTGTAAGCCCCATCCATTAAAAACACGACTACACCATTACACCACCACCTCCAAATTTTACTGTTGGCACCACACACTAGCAGACGATGCTCACCGGGCATTCCCCATACCAACACACTGCTATCAGATCGCCACACTGTGTGCCATGATTCGTCACTCCACACAACATTATTCCACTGTTCAATCATCCAGTGTTTACGCTCCTTACACCAAGCGAGGCATTGTTTAGCATTTAGTCGTGTGATGTGTAGTTTACGAGCAGTTACTCGACAATGAAATCCAAGTTTTCTCACCTCCCGCCTAACTGTCATAGTAGTTGCAGTGGATGTTGATGCAGTTTGGAATTCCTGTGTGATGGTCTGGATACATGTCTCCCTATTACACATTACAACCCTCTTCAACTGTCGGCAGTCTCTGTAAGTCAACAGACGAGTTCGGCCAGTACGCTTTTGTTGTGTATGTGTCCCTTCATGTTTCCACTTCACTATCACATCAAAACAGTGGGATGTTTAGGAGTGTGGAAACCTTGTGCACAGATGTATGACACAAGTGACACCCAATCACTAGACTACGTTCGAAGTCTGTGAGTTCCACGGAGCACCCCATTCTGCTCTGTCACGATGTTTAATGACTACTGAGATTGCTGATATGGAGTACCTGGCAGTTGGTGGCTGCAAAATGCACCTAATAAGAAAAACACATGTTTTTGGGGGTGTCCGGATACTTTTGATCACATAGTGTATGTATGGTAATGTTACACATATCGCCACTAAATTCCTAGTTGAAACATAAAAATCTGAGACCATCAAACAGTTTACGGTCCCAGTAATGAAAGTTATAAGAAACACAAAATAAAAATGAGTGTAGTACTTTTAGATTAATAACTGCTGACTTTTCAAAAAACAAGAAAAGCACATTAAACCTCTAACTGGAAAAGTAGATTGGCCCACATGGAGTGATTTGGATTATTATGAATTTCCAAAACATGTTGTAGTCTTCAGCCCAAAGATTGGTTTGGTGCAGCTATCTATGATAATTTGCCACATGCAAGCCTCGTCACCTACAAATAACACTGCAACCCCTTAGGGAAATAGCGGAAAGGTCGGGGAAGAAGGCCAGTGTTCACTCTGTCTGCTTGCCGGGGGGTCTCATCCGAGATGTGGAGGAGGCCCTACCGGCGGCGATAGAGAGCACTGGGTGCACACGACTGCAAATTGTTGCTCATGTCGGCACCAATGACTCCTGCCGTCTGGGTTCAGAGGTCATCCTCAGTTCGTACAGGCGGTTGGCGGAGTTGGTGAAGGCGGAAAGTCTCTCTCGCGGGATGGAATCAGAGCTAACTATTTGTAGTATCGTTCCCAGAACCGATCGCGGTCCTCTGGTTTGGAGCCGAGTGGAAGGCTTAAACCAGAGGCTCAGACGATTCTGTGGAGAGCTGGGGTGCAAATTTCTCGACCTCCGCTATCGGGTGGAGAAATGTAGGGTCCCCCTGAATAGGTCAGGCGTGCACTACACGCCGGAAGCGGCTACGAGGGTAGCGGAGTATGTGTGGAGTGCACATGGGGTTTTTTTAGGTTAGAGAATTCCCTCCCTAGGCCCGACAAGACGCCTCCTGAGACGCGGCAAGGCAGTAGGCAAAATGCAACAAGGAATAACAATATTAATGTGCTTATAGTAAACTGCAGGAGCGTCTATAGAAAGGTCCCAGAACTGCTCTCATTAATAAACGGTCACAACGCCCATATAGTACTAGGAACAGAAAGTTGGCTGAAACCAGACGTAAACAGTAATGAAATGCTAAACTCGGATTGGAATGTATACCGCAGAGATAGGCTGGACAGTGAAGGGGGAGGCGTGTTTATAGCGATAAGAAGTGCAATAGTATCGAAGGAAATTGACGGAGATTCGAATTGTGAAATGATTTGGGTGAAGGTCACGGTTAAAGCAGGCTCAGACATGGTAATTGGATGTCTCTATAGGCCCCCGGGCTCAGCAGCTGTTGTGGCTCAGCACCTGAAGAATAATTTGGAAAATATTTCGAGTAGATTTCCCCACCATGTTATAGTTCTGGGTGGAGATTTTAATTTGCCGGATATAGACTGGGAGACTCAGACGTTCATAACGGGTGGCAGGGACAAAGAATCTAGTGAAATATTTTTAAGTGCTTTATCTGAAAACTACCTTGAGCAGTTAAATAGAAAACCGACTCGTGGCGATAACATATTAGACCTTCTGGTGACAAACAGACCCGAACTATTTGAATCAGTTAATGCAGAACAGGGAATCAGCGATCATAAAGCGGTTACTGCATCGATGATTTCAGCCGTAAATAGAAATATTAAAAAAGGTAGGAAGATTTTTCTGTTTAGCAAAAGTGACAAACAGCAGATTTCAGAGTACTTGGTGGCTCAACACAAAAGTTTTGTCTCAAGTACAGACAGTGTTGAGGATCAGTGGACAAAGTTCAAAACCATGGTACAATATGCGTTAGATGAGTATGTGCCAAGCAGGATCGTAAGAGATGGGAAAGAGCCACCGTGGTACAACAACCGAGTTAGAAAACTGCTGCGGAAGCAAAGGGAACTTCACAGCAAACATAAACATAGCCAAAGCCTTGCAGACAAACAAAAATTACGCGAAGCGAAATGCAGTGTGAGGAGGGCTATGCGAGAGGCTTTCAATGAATTCGAAAGTAAAGTTCTATGTACTGACTTGGCAGAAAATCCTAAGAAATTTTGGTCCTATGTCAAAGCGGTAGGTGGATCAAAACAAAATGTCCAGACACTCTGTGACCAAAATGGTACTGAAACAGAGGATGACAGACTAAAGGCCGAATTACTAAATGTCTTCTTCCAAAGCTGTTTCACAGAGGAAGACTGCACTGTAGTTCCTTCTCTAGATTGTCGCACAGTTGACAAAATGGTAGATATCGAAATAGACGACAGAGGGATAGAGAAACAATTAAAATCGCTCAAAAGAGGAAAGGCCGCTGGTCCTGATGGAATACCAGTTCGATTTTACACAGAGTACGCGAAGGAACTTGCCCCCCTTCTTGCAGCGGTGTACCGTAGGTCGCTAGAAGAGCGAAGCGTTCCAAAGGATTGGAAAAGGGCACAGGTCATCCCCGTTTTCAAGAAGGGACGTCAAACAGATGTGCAGAACTATAGACCTATATCTCTAACGTCGATCAGTTGTAGAATTTTGGAACACGTATTATGTTCGAGTATAATGCATTTTCTGCAGACTAGAAATCTACTCTGTAGGAATCAGCATGGGTTTCGAAAAAGACGGTCGTGTGAAACCCAGCTCTCGCTATTCGTCCACGAGACTCAGAGGGCCTTAGACACGGGTTCACAGGTAGATGCCGTGTTTCTTGACTTCCGCAAGGCGTTTGACACAGTTCCCCACAGTCGTTTAATGAACAAAGTAAGAGCATACGGACTACCAGATCAATTGTGTGATTGGATTGAGGAGTTCCTAGATAACAGAACGCAGCATGTCATTCTCAATGGAGAGAAGTCTTCCGAAGTAAGAGTGATTTCAGGTGTGCCCCAGGGGAGTGTCATAGGACCGTTGCTATTCACAATATACATAAATGACCTGGTGGATGACATCGGAAGTTCACTGAGGCTTTTTGCAGATGATGCTGTGGTGTATCGAGAGGTTGCAACAATGGAAAATTGTACTGAAATGCAGGAGGATCTGCAGCGAATTGACGCATGGTGCACGGAATGGCAATTGAATCTCAATGTAGACAAGTGTAATGTGATGCGAATACATAGAAAGATAGGTCCCTTATCATTTAGCTACAAAATAGCAGGTCAGCAACTGGAAGTAGTTAATTCCATAAATTATCTGGGAGTACTCATTAGGAGTGATTTAAAATGGAATGATCATATAAAGTTGATCGTCGGTAAAGCAGATGCCAGACTGAGATTCATTGGAAGAATCTTAAGGAAATGCAATCCGACAACAAAGGAAGTAGGTTACAGTACGCTTGTTCGCCCAATGCTTGAATACTGCTCAGCAGTGTGGGATCCGCACCAGGTAGGGTTGATAGAAGAGATAGAGAAGATCCAACGGAGAGCAGCGCGCTTCGTTACAGGATCATTTAGTAATTGCGAAAGCGTTACGGAGATGATAGATAAACTCCAGTGGAAGACTCTGCAGGAGAGACGCTCAGTAGCTCGGTACGGGCTTTTGTTAAAGTTTCGAGAACATACCTTCACCGAAGAGTCAAACAGTATATTGCTCCCTCCTACGTATATCTCGCGAAGAGACCATGAGGATAAAATCAGAGAGATTAGAGCCCACACAGAAGCATACCGACAATCCTTCTTTCCACGTACAATACGAGACTGGAATAGAAGGGAGAACCGATAGAGGTACTCAGGGTACCCTCCGACACACACCGTCAGGTGGCTTGCGGAGTATGGATGTAGATGTAGATGTAGAACCAATATCCATTTGAACCTGTTCATTGTATTCATCTCTCTGTCTCTACTATAATTAAACCTCCACCTCCCACCCCCAAACACATTCATACTTTCCTCCAATACTATAACGATGATACTTTGGTGTCCCAGAATGAGTCCTATCAACCATTCCCTTCTTTTAGTCACATTGTGCGACAAGTTTCTTTTCTCCACAATTCTATCCAGTACTTCCTCATTAGTTATGTCATCTACCAGCCAATGTTCAGCACTCTTCTGTAGCACTACATTTCAAAAGCTTTACTCTCCTCTTTCCGAAATTATTACCATTCACATTTCACTTCCATACATGGGAATACTCCCAACAATGACCTTCAGAAAAGAATTTCTAACACTTCAATTTACATTGCATTTTAACAAATTCCTCTTTTTTTGGTATCGCTTTTCTCACCCTTGCCAGACTATGTTTTATATCCTCTCTGCTTCGGCCATCATCAGCTATTTTACTGCTCAACTACCAAAATGCATCTTCTACTTTTAGTGTAGCATTTTCTAATTTAATTCCCTCAGCATCACCTGCTTTGATCTGACTGCATTCAATTACCCTTATTTTATTATTTATTAATGTCTATCTTCTAAACCTCTTTTCAACACACTATTCATTCTGCTCAACTGGTCTTTCAAGTCCTTCGTTATCTATGACAGAAGTATAATGTCATTGACAACACTCAAAGTATTTTTTCCCTTCTCCCTGAAGTTTAATTCCTTTTCCAAATTTTTCTTTGGTTTCCATTACTGTATGACCGATGCACAGATTGAAAAACATCAGGGATAGGTCACAACCCTGTCTCACTTCCTCCTCAACTACTTCTTCTCTTTCAGTTCTTTTGACTCACAACTGTGGTCTGATTTCTGCAAAAGTTTTAAACCATGTTTCACTCCCTGTATTTTACCCTCGCAATCATCATAATTTCAAAGATTGTATTGCAGTCAGTATTGTCAAAGTCTTTCTCTAAATCTACAGGTACAAATACTGGTTTGCCTTTCCTCAATCTATCTTCTAAGAGAAGCCTTGGGGTCAGTAGTACCTCATAAGTTCCTATGTGTTCTTACACTTCTGTGGGACCCAAACTTATCTTTGCCAAAGTTGGCTTCTACCTTCTTCCAATCTTCTGTATATAATTTATGTCAGTATTTTGCAGCCATGGCTCATTAATATTTGCACCTGTTATCAATTGATTTATTTTGAACTGGAATTATTCTTCCTTATGTCTGAGGGTGTTTTGCCTGTCTCCCACGTCTAATGTTAAAGTAAACACCGAACCATTGACGGAAGACAGTCTGTACAAGCACAAAACAGGCAGTGGAGGGGGAAAACACAACTCAAAATAATGCCAAATATGCACTTACCATCAATGATATTTATGAGTCTGACAAACAAAGAGATACTGATCCTTACACACCTCAACAGAATGAAAGCAGTTAACAAGAAATGTGAACAATAAAAGAAATGGCAAGCGCTTTCAAATATTCAAATTACGAATCCAGCTTTCCAACAGTTATGTGGGCAGAGTTGTGTCTCTTGCTGTTAGTCCTTGTGAATAATGAATGAGCAAGACATAAACTATTGTGTATTGGAGGGTTCTCAAGTTATGCTTACATTCCAGTTCAGAGATGAAAGAAAATGGATGAAAAGTCAGTCAAATGATATTTAGTATGACATGATCTACATCTACATTTATACTCTGAAAGCCACCATATGGTGGATACCAGAGGGGACCTTGTACTACTACTAATCATTTTTTTTCCATTTTTCTCACAAACAGAGCAAGGGAAAAACAAACTGTCTATATGTCACTGTATGAGCTCTAATTTCTTTTACCTTTGTTGCACTTCAGCAACATGTACGTTGATGGCAGTAGATTTGTTCTGCAGTCAACTTCAAATGATGGTCCTCTCAGTTTTCTCATCAGTGGTTTGTGAAAAGAACATTGTCTTCCCTCCAGAGATTCCCAATTTAGTTCACACAGCGTCTCCGTAACACTCACATATTGACTGAACCTGTCAGTAACAAACCTAACAGTCCACCTCCGAACTGCTTCAGTGTCTTACTTTAATTCAACTTGGTGGGGATCCCGAACATTTGAGCCATACTCAAGAAAGCATCGCATTAGTGTCCCACGAGCTGTCTAGTTTACGGATGAACCAAACTTCCCTAAAATTTTCCAATAAACCGAAGTCAACCATTTGCTTTCCCTACTACCATCCTTATCTGCTCTTTCCATTTCATATCATTTTGTGATGTTACACTTAGATATTTAATCAATGTGACTGTGTCCAGCAGTGTTCTACTACTGCTGCATTCAAACAATACAGGACTGTTTTTGCTACTCATCTTACACTTTTCTATATTTAGAGCATGCTGCCATTCATCACACCAACTAGAAATTTTGTCTGTTATCCTTTATCCTATTACAGCCACTCAATGACAACACCTCTCCATACAAAACAGCATTGTCAGCAAACAGCCGCAGATTGCTGCTCACCCTGTCTGTCAGACCTTTTATGTATATAGAGAATAACAGCTATCGTGTCACACTTCCCTGGGGCGCTCCTGACTATACCCTTGTCTGTGATGAACACTCGCTGTCGAGGATAGCTGATTCTCTACACAGAGGATGCCCATCACTATGTTCCCTGTAAGGGAGTCTCTGCAACAGTCAAACAATGCTGTGTCCATGTATCCTTCTGTGTGACTGAATTCTTAAATGATAAATTTAAAATTTCAGCTTTCCCTTTGCTGTCAATGAGTGAGGTAGCCATTTTACATATGACAAGAATTTTCTCTGGTTCTCAGCAATATCATTTTGCTGAAGTATGGTGGTGGAAGTTGTATGCTTTGCATATCAATATTTCTACAGACACATAAATTTCTACTTAATTTTACCTGTCACCATTTGCGCATTATTTTTTCAACCAATAGTGCAACAGTTTCTGTTTCCTACACATTTTCCAAATTTTGTTATGACACAACAGCAGGTCTTTTCTGTCCATCCATCTATTCAGCACATACTTATTAAGAGGGCAATTTACAATGCATTTAAACTTTGTCCAAAATTCCTTTACATCCTTCATATTCGAACTAAATGATGTCCATCCATTTTATAAATTGAATGCTAATCACTGTTTATCTGCTCTTTCCAATGAAAATACTTTCCTAGTCTTCTTGTTACATTTATTAATTTTAGTAACCATCACTGTTATGATGATATAATGATCACTCATCCCTGTCTCTACACTGACACCACCGATAAGGTCAAGCCTATTTGTAGCTATAAGGTCTAAAATATTTCCACTATTTGTAGGCTGTCAAACTAGCTGTTTAAGACAGCTTCCACAAAAAAGACAGTATTTGTCTTTCCAAGATGCCTGCAATGACTCCACAGACATCCCAGTCTATATACAGTAGGCTAAAGTCTCCTCCAACTAATGTTACTTTTCCATGCTATGAGCACAGTCTTTCATTCAATGATCAATGATTCTAAAATTGATACAGCAGAATCAGGTGGTCAGTAGAAATGTCAGATAATACATAATTAACTGAGTTCACCTAGGCCTGTTACAAGCATCCAGAAAGTTTCACAGTCAGACTTAATTCTGAGCTTGATCTGTTGACTGCAATGAACACATTCTCTCCTCTAGTATCTAATCTGGCTTTTCAATATACATTTCATGCCTCACTAAATATTTAAGAGATTTGTACTTTGGGTTTCAACCAGCCTTTGGTCTGAGAATAATTTGAGTGCAACATCGTTCCTGGGGGCCAGTAAATTCAGGAGCTTTCTTACAAATACTTCAACAATTTACCATTAAAATTTTGACAGTTGAAGTGTCATTACTTTTACACAGTCTGGTTTTATTCTCTGCATATGGACTGAGGAGTGTTGATCAGAGAACCTCAAACTACCGTCTAACATAAAAAAAAAACCATGTGCACTCCACGTAAGTAACCTAGTACCTAGTTAGCTGCTCCTACATATAGTACATTCATGACTTATCAAGGGGAGTCCTACAACTCTCCACCCCATAATGTAGGCACAGAAATCTGCAACCAAATCTGTCACAGAATCAAAAAGAGACTTTAGTTGAGACCCTCCACTTGGCTCTAAACCAAAGGCCATTGATCAGTTCTGGGAATGATGCTGCAAATTACACAAGCTCTGCTTGCACCCCATGAGCGAGACCACCAGACTTCATCACTTACAACAGCCTCCTGTATGATCAGATGATGCCCTCAGAAAACAAGTGACAGATGTTACTGCCCACAACTTATAGAGGACTGCATTCAACATGTTCAATAGTAACAGACAGGGCCTCCACTATATCTCGCATGAGGCCTCACTGGCAGACATAATGAGTGCACATTGGATTCTCTCTGGCCCTAGAAGCTATTTCCCTATGGGCTGCATAATGCATCTAACAACTGACACCAGATGATAACTAGCACCCCGCCCCCCACATGCATGTGCCTGCTCAGACCCTTCTGAAGGAGTGGTCACCTGTCCATTCAGAGGGTGAATGTCCAAGGTCAGACAGCAGACAGACAGCCTCCACATTTACTCATTCCACATTGACCCTCCGACTCAAGCGACCTGAACTTGTGATCACCCGCACGCATCCTGCAATGATGGCAGATCATCAGCATCGGGTACCCTGTAAGGTGCCTCAGCAGCAGAGCCCATGAACAAAACATGTGGCATCTCATTAGTCTATGCAACACACCAGATTCTCTGCCACCCTGATGCAGCAGCCTAGAGGCTGCAGGCCATGGCCAAAACTGTCTTCTGCTGTTTGCAGACTGCTGCCAGCTCTCCTGTGTCAACACAGAGCATGCACACAGTCTATCTGCCTTGGTACCCCTAACTTTAGAATTGACTATAAAATCACACACAGGATGCGTAGAGTGTAAGAATGTCTTCTTAAATCACCTATTCAGCAACTAAGATTGGTCCAGACTAAGGAACCCATCACATTAGTGAAATTGTGGATCCTGAAAACTATGAAGAACAACTTAACAGCAAATACACTAATGTATAGGAAAAAAGGAGAAAAACGTAAAGTACAGCAACATAGAGGAAAAAGAATTTGTTTCAGTAACGAACTGTCAATTTCATCAAAAATCGTGTTGCATTTCAGGTGTTCAATCATCATTGTATGACACTTTTCACTATATATACATTCTTGCTTGAAGATGAAATTGTTGTGACTAAAATAAACCACCTGTCCAAAAATTATTGCTTTCTTTGTCAGTTCTACAGATTTGAAGTAAGGACACACAAGTGTCATGTAATATAAAAGCCCAAAGATAACCTTTGTTCATCAGTGGATGTCAATTACATCACGAGGATATGAAGTTATGAGGGACTGTGATATAGCCTAAGTCTACATGTCAGTGCCAAGGAGCAGTCTTATGTGTGTTTTTGAATTCTCTTAGTACGCTTTGAATGCTTGTAAAGAAAACTTAGTACAAATAATTCTAATAGACCAATAAATAACACAATGTATTCTGCTACTTTGCACTTTTCGAGTAAAAGAGTTATAGCAGTTTGTAAGACCTTGGTAATTATATTTAGAAACAGTTAATAACAATAAATGGTAGTGGTTGGTAAGGGGAAAATGCAATTTTCCGTATTCTCATCTCACAGGGCGTATTTGAGGTATGGTTTGCTTTGTTTCCTCCTGCCCTTCCTACAATAGCATTGGTAATGGTTACAAGTTTACATTAGCTAGTTAAAACACAATAACTGCAAGAGTCTTTCACATGAGGGCTTGTAATTCTGGTACGAGAAACAGTATATTTCCATACATGAGTTGAGGCCTTGGTATAGATCCTTAAAATGTGCAGTTGGGATTTAAAGGCAACTAAGATTTTCCTATATGTCAGTTTCACATGCAACAGTTCTGAGTAGTTATATTTATTTTGGAATGAGAGGAAGGTTCTATGATTCAGCTTTGGTTATAATAATGCAATATGAAAATAGATCAGACAAAGGAAGGTTAGTTCATTTTATATTGGAAATAATTTTACGACTGAAGAAGGAAGTTTAGGATTTTTAACAAGCTGTCAACGCGAGGACATTACAGACGCAGAACAAGGGCGGATTGAGGAAGGAATTCGGTTGTGTCCTAATAAAAGGAACCATCCTGGGAATTGCCTTAAGCAAACGTCGGAAAACATAAATGTGATGTCTGAGAGTCCAGATTCTTGTGCACTGCTCCATCTCACTCTCTTCTCTACGACTGAAACATACTTAACCAGTAAACTCAAAGCTCAAGTTTGAAAGATGAAGATTTATTCGTCACGAGCTAAACACTTTTAAGGTAGTGGACGACATACAGACTCTACCTGTAAAATGAGTGGCTCAGACAAGTTTTTACAGCATTATTTCTCGCCGGTAAATTGGTGACTCTTTCAAAAAAGCCATCACATTTCGCTGTCAACGTTAGAAGATCAAGCATTTCTTGCCATGTCGGTGGCAAAAAGTTAGACATTCTGATACCCGCGCACTACGATTCACAACAATACAGCGAGTACTTCCGAAATGTAAACAACAACAAACCACATGTCACAGCCCTCTTGTCGCATCTCAACCAACAGCTTACTTCCGCTAAAATCTAAAGTACTGTGGGTGACAGAGAGCCTTCAAGGAATACCAAGCAATAGATCAAGTACAGCATTATGAGTATCAGCGGGGCTGTTAATTATTTAACAGTTTTTCTCCTTCGTCTGTTTTACTCTTGTTACGATGGCAATATTTCAAAATATGCACAAATATGTATAACATCGACTGCAAAGCATTCACATTGTAAATTTTCGCTTTGGATTATACATAATTCACTAATTATTTGCATTTTCTGTTTATAATGTTCACGATACCTCAGTATGTCAATGATTAGTTTTTGGTATCCGTCCTGGACGTATACAATTACGTGTTGACAGTGGCGTAGCGTGGATATCTGCCACGCTCCCTATTTTCGCAATTTAGCAAAAAAATGTAGAGACCGTTGACAACGTTTAGCAGTGTTTGGTTAAAGCTTATCAAAAGATGTTAAGGACGTTGCCATTTATTTTTCCTGCACAAATTTTGGGGTTTTCTTCTATGCTTTCCGTTATGCTGAACAAATCGTTTTCGAAGATTGTTTATACGAGCTGTTTGTGTGAGTGATCCATAACACCAAAGAAAAACTTCATGTATGTATGACAGGTCCAAGAAAGAAAACGTGTACATTCATCAATTGAGAAATAATTTGTAACATAATTTTTCGATCTATAGAGAATTCTTGCGTAGCAATAAATTATGCTGTTCTGGTTTTAGTTTGTGGAGTACTTTTGCGTGTATTTCATCTATTATAATGCCTTAGCCGTGGGAGCTCAGTAGGCATTTTCACTGCCCATTAGACGAGGTGCACCCAGTCTGGTTATGGGAAGGCGTGCTCCATTTGCGGTTTACCACTACCTAAGAAAGTGAATTCAGTTAAACCAGGTTTCTTTAGATTCATGAGAATTCCACCACTCATAAGAGCTTGTCTTGAGACAAACTTTTCAACTTTTTATAAGGTTAGGAGAGAGACGGGTGCAGCAACGAAGAAAATATGCCAACCATAATGTCGAATTTGTGCCACCCTCAAACCACTCACTGGACATAGTTTGCCTGCATGTGTCTTTGGTGGAGGTGAATTCAGTGACTTTCTTTGGCAAATGGCACAATAGGATGTAGTTATGATTTCTGTTCCATGTCCACTCAGGAATGTGAATTTATGATTGCTGTTAAAGGCAAGAATGTGAAGAGGGTTCAGGAGACACACTGAAGTGCAAGAGGCAGTGAAGTAGACATGACACGAAATCATTACAAAGAAATTTTGACGACCCTACACAAGACAACAGAAACAGACGAAGACTTGAACACAGGAACTTTGTTATGTAGTTATCATGCAGTCATTTTCGTTTCTGTGTGTCTTGGGTCCGGCAACTGGTAGTACACTAAGTGAAAGACACCCAAAATCATTTTCAATGGAGGAATTTAAATTACATCGGTGTGTTCAGAAAATAAGCGCCTACAGAGAATATAAACGAGAGGAATTCATAGGTGAGGCTTTAAGTTGTGTTTAAAGCTTGTGTTAAGAACTTGGCTTTCTGTTAAACTTCCAGGCTGAATTAGGAAGTGGCACGAAGACGATTTAAAATGAAAAATATTTTCCTCATTAGATAAAATAACTGCTGAAATTCGTGAAAGGTTCCAGCAGCTACAGAATTTGGTCGAAAAATATGCCTTCCTAAGGCCTGCAATAATACTGGGTGTCGATGAAGAGGAATGCAACTTTGACCAAGCTCCTCAGGATACTGGCAGAGAAGAGTTAAAGTCCAGTATGTGTGTCTATGTACCTTTGTAGCTACAACAGACTTTAAGAAACAACTTTTTGACACTGGCCCACTGTGTTTCTGAGTCCAAATGTGAAGCAAATTACCTATGATTCTTTTATAATGCTATAATTCCTAAAATTTCTCGCAGCTGCCCCAAGTAATGTTAGTAAGAGAAACTTCTCTAAATTGAAACTGATAAAAAAATATTTAAGATCAAAAATGTCCATGTTGAAATCAACAAATCTAGCTAATTTGGCAACCGAACAAGGGGTAAAAATTAACGTTTACCAGTATAAAAAAGAATTTACATTGCAAAAAAGGCTCAGAATATAATTTCAGCTTAAGAAAGACGTTTTGATTTGAAACCATTTGAACCAGTGACTACTGAGTTTATTGCACTCAACAGTTTCTTGCATTTATTTTTGGATGACTCTGTGCTGAACATGTCCTGTTTTTTCTTAGCGTCATTTACTGCTCATTTATAATCCTTTCGAACTCTTAAGCTTCTTAGCTTAGCCATATCTGTTTCATGTAGTCTATAAAAATGTAAACACATTAACAATATATTTTTAATGCTGGCTAATTTAGAAGTGTACCATGTGTTCTTGTCCCCAGCTTATTTGTGTCGAGATTCAATTTACACTTATACTGAGGAAAGTTGGTGTCAAAAAAATGTAAACAGGCACAAAAAACCTCTTAAAGATTATATTAGCAGAACAATGACTATTTTGTTAAACAAATCTTTTCAATCATAATTATCGAGTGAGTCAATAAAATTAGAAATGCTGTCCTGCATTATTGGTCTTTTAATGGCTACTTTAGGCTCTTTGAGTTCTTTAGACTTCATATTAGGCTTACTTATTTTTATGCAAACTGAATCATGATTTGAGAAAGGAAAAATAGCTACACCAGAACATATTACATCTTTACTGACACACAGTTTATTGTCAAGACAAGCATTTCTCTTGTAGATTTAGAGTTAGTATAACTAAAATTAAATTGTCTTAACAGATTTTTAAATTCATTGACATTGTATGTATGTTACATTACATCAAATGCAGCATGTATATGACCACCAATCACTATACTATACTTTTGTCCACTAAGGACTATGAAAAAAAATTAATAAATCCTCAGGTTTTTGTAAAGGATTCGTGAATCACTATTGGGTGCCTTACATAGTGATACAATAACAATTTTTAAATGTTCATAATAAAGAGTGGGGCAAATAAAAGTGGCCCTTATGAGTAGATATGATTGGACATGAATGTATGTATATAACACACACAATGATAAAACACAACATGTGAACCAGCCACATGATCCACATTGGTTCCTTGGAGCATATTTACAAAATCTGCACACTTGACAAAGTTGTTAGCAGTTGATAGTGTGGTTGCAGTTATACCAGGCCACCAAGGTCACCCGATATGTCAGTGTGTGGTTACCTTGTGTGGTGAGCCCTCAAGCTTAAAGAGTACTTCAACAACCCCACAGTCTTCAAGAAAGCAGCAGAAATCCTTTCATTTTCAAAAATTTTGGTTGTGTGTAGCACTTTAATCACTGTCAGTAGTTTTGGGATTTACTTTCCACCAAGTGTTAAACCAATTGGTGGAGTAAAACTGGTGAGTTTGCTTTCTGAATCAAACAAAAATAGAAGCTAAACAATGATACTTTAGAAGGAAAATAAGTGAGCCACGTGTCTAAGGCTTTTTCGCCATTTGTCAGTGTGTGCGAAAACCATTCTCGCATTAACCCCCTCCTTGACAGTACTTTTGGGTGATAAAGTCCATGTCTGACCCTGAACTATGTGTGCTGCTATTTGTTCTTCAGCAAAGTCTGTATTAATGTGTTGAAAGACTTTCGGACATTGCCTTATTAATAGCTAATGCATGACTTTAAATCTGTATTTTCAGGCCATTTTCCAAAATGGTTTCTGATGAATTCTTATCTGGGTGATGTGGTTACAGTTTCTTCTGGTGTCACAATGTCACTAATTGCACCAGAAGCATGCGAAGCTGACAGATTCGTAGAATCAATTATAAGTCCTAGCAAGTTATCAGTGTCAGGTACTTGGACCACTCAAGTTTCTTCATGGTTTATAGCAGCACTATCCTTTGAAGAACTGACATCTGATGGCTCTGGAATAGATTCTGGCATCTCTGGAGGAACTTCCATAAATTTTAGTATAGCCCCTGCTTTTTTTCTGATACTGACCTCCTTGACTTTCTTCTTATTTCGAAACAATGCTCCACTTTTCCTACCCTGTTCATGGTTGGATAGGTTATAACACCACAAAACATGATAGAAATAAAAAATAATATCACAAGTGCGCTACATGTGCATAAAATAAATTACTTATAATTAATATATTAAAATGAATAAATAACATTCTACATGGGTACAACCACAAAGCTACTGAAAAGTTTAAAAATAAACAAAATCAGCGTTCACTTTAACACATCTATATATTCAAAAATTTGTATAAAACAAATAAACTTGACTTTACTAGATTTTTCCATTTAAGGAACATGTGAAACTTTATGAAAATATAAAATAAACAATATCAACACAGCACCACTCTTCTAAATAATAAAAATGTTGACGAAATTAAATATACACTAGCCAGTTTCTCGTGTATGAGCTGTTCAAGGCCAGTAACACAATAATTCAAAACCAGATTGTGGTTGCAGAACATGAACTAACACGTCTATCCATACAAAACACAGCTGTTACCTATCAGAAAATCATAATGCTATCAGTCCCATCACAAACTGTACTCTCTAACAAAAAAAACGAACCTTTTTGTTCTTTTTGTGCTCAAGATTACCCTCAGGGCTCAAGTACCTTAAATATACTGTCCAGGGCAAAGTATCTCCCCCCATTCACTATACCACTGTGCCTTATGAATCTTCGTCTTGTGCTTCCTGAGACTTTTACCAGCCAATCCACAGATGAACAAACATACCGATGTCGGCTGAGGCTCATTTTCATCTAGAAAGTGGTGTAGATAAACAGAATTACAGGTACTGTGCGCCACCTAACTAATGTAATTCTCATCGGCTGCATTAGAAACCCATTGATTGTGAATGTTTGGTGTGGCGTGGCTTCATTTGGCATCATCCGTCCACATTTTTTGAGGATCTCCATGGCTGTACAATAACACTAGCGATCGCTGTTTCCAAATGTTAAATAACCTCCTCCTTCCAAGGTTGAATTACGGCATATGATTCCAAGAGGACGGTGCAACAGCTCATTCGGTTCGCCAGTCCAGAATTATCTTGTGGCGTCATTTTCCTGATCGATTGGTTTCCAGATTTGGAGACATTCATTGGCCAGCATGGTCGTCCGATTTGACTGCCCTGCCTTCTTCTCATGGGGATACTTGAAGAGTCAAATATATGCTACACGTCCTCATATCATGGCTGAACTCACGGAAAGGTTGCATACAGCAGTGGAAGAGCTCCTATTGAAGATTCTGAATCTGGTGATGGAAGCTGTTGATCGCCGCATGGAGAAATGCGCGGAACGTGATGGCGACCATTTGTATGGTGTTGTATTCGAAACCAAGTGAAGGGGTTATATGGTATGTAATAGGATTTTTTTTTCAAAATGTGTTTTAAAAAATTTGTCAGTTTGCTTCTAACACGTAAGTTCTGTCCTTTTCATTTACTACTATTCATTCTGATGGACCCTGTACCAGCAGCCCATTATCATCAGTAACTCGTTACAGTATAATGATATAATTAAGACTTATTCGGTTTATTATCCCACTTAACTTTCGTTTCACTGACAGTATCTTCACAATAGCGAAGAAGTGTGCAATATATGTCACCAAAGTGTACAATGTAAAACAAAGAATAACGCAACAACCAATCAGACAGATATAAAAGTACTGTGATGTGGTTGCCATCACTGTGGGAACAGCTTAGTATAGCGTTGTTATGCATTCAGTAGATCCACACGCAAGGTACATATTGGCTATCTTACCGTCACTAATCAATACTGTTGTATATCACTGTTAATCCTCAAGTAGTACGGCCATAAAAACAAACATGAGACGTAACGGAGCACTACTAAATGCCAGCCTGAGGGCAAAGAGCAAAGCAGACATTACTGTTGTCAACAGCAAGCACGTGAAAGAATGAAACCAGTTTATTTCCAAACAATACACACAGCACATACTGTCGACACCTGCAGTGTTGTGCAGATATTTTCAGTCGAATACAGATAGAGAAACAATGGAGGGTAATCAATCAAATTAAATGCAATTACTCTGTATCTGGCCACCGGAGGCTGTGAGTCCTTTATAGCAAAACACACAGAAAATATCCCTGAAAAGCTACTGAAACATTGTCAGTAGAGCCTGGGTCACAATGCAAATGGAAAACAGCAACTGGAAGAAAAATTTGGAGTAGTAAGATATTTGTTCTGGATATTAGGAACTAATTTTCATAGTATTAGAGGGATCTGTAGAGGGCAAAAAGTTGGAGACAGGGGTAAGAATATATAGAACAAATAAGTTATCAGATTGATGCACATAATTGTAAGCCTATATTGCTGTCATCCATTTGTTGTAGAATTACGAAAAACGTTCACTGCTCACCCATTATGGCGTTTCTTGAGGAAGAAAATCTCCTCTCCAAAAACCAATACACACTATGTAAAAAGAGCCCTTGTGTAGCTCGCCTCGCTTTGTTCATCCATGAAATACAGAGGCGCCCAGTTCATAAAGTGTTCTTGACATTCAAAAGACATTTGATACCATTTCGCAGGGTTGTACAGTGAACAAAACACAAGATTCGGATCAGATTTGTACCTCGATTCAGAGATTTTTAAGAGACAAAATTAAGCAAATTATTCTTAACAGGATGAAATTGAAATATGTGAAGTTAATTTCTGGAATACTCGAAGGGAGTGTTATAGGACCATTGCTGTCTACAACATACAGAGTGATTCAAATGCCCCACAGCACCAAGTCTCCATTGGTGATTCAATGTTCATGTTCCAACACAAAGTTATTTCAAAACCGTTTTATCCATCCTAATATCAAACTATACAATGCATTACCAGATACCACTAAACACAAACCGAACATTGGTCACTTCAAATCTAAATTGAAGTCGTACTTGGTTGACCACTGCTTTTACACAGTAAATGAATATCAACAAAAATAAATTTTTCATTTTAACCCAATGTAGTCTCATACAGAACAATATTTGTATGGTATTTCCCTATATATAGCATAATGACATTTATTTCAGTATTCATCGTTAACTGATGTATTAATGAGTGTTATTTCATGTACAGAGGCATAATTATATATTAAATTTTTTTAACATTAACACAAACATCCAAATTTCTCTTGCACGTTGTGGAGCTGTAGATGAAATGGATCAATAAATGAATCAATAGTCTTGTCCCATTGTTCATGGTCTGTGTTTGGGTATATGGCAGGAATGGCCATCTGAAGTAAATAAGTCTACTAAACAAGGGCTCTAAAATGCCTATCTTAAAAGCTATGAGCACTACTTCATCTTCGATACTGTGAAACAAATTTCATCTGCTGCAAGCTCTTTGCTCTCCATATTTTGAGAAGTGATAGTATGGACCAAACCATCAACAAAATGCCCAGTAAACAAGGGCTTTAAAGTGCATACCTTAAGAGCAATGAACACTTGTTCATCTTCACTAAGGTGAAACACATCTCTTCCACCGGACAAGTGCTCATACACTATGTGATCAAAAGTATCCAGACACCTGGCTGAAAATGACTCACAAGTTCGTGGCGCCCTCCTTCGGCAATTCTGGAATCCAATAAGGTGTTGGCCCACGCTTAGCCTTGATAACAGCTTCCACCCTCACAGGCATACGTTCAATCAGATGCTTGAATGTTTCTTGGGAAATGGCAGCCCATTCTTCACAGAGTGCTGCACTGAGGAGAGGAATTGATGTCGGTCGGTGAGGTTTGGCACGAAGTCGGCTTTCCAGAACATCCCAAAGGTGTGTTATAGGATTCAGGCCAGTACTCTGTGCAGGCCAGTCAATTACAGGATGTTATTGTGTTGTAACCACTCCGCCACAGGTCGAGTATTACGGACAGGTGCTCGATCGTGTTGAAAAATTCAATTGCCATCCCCAAATTGCTCTCCAACAATGAGAAGCTAGAAGGTGCTTAAAACATTACTGTAGGTGTGTGCTGTGATAGTGTCACGCAAAATAATAACGGGTGCAAGCCCCCTTCATGAAGACACGACTACACCATAACAGCACTGCCTCCAAATTTTACTGTTGGCACTGCACAGACTGGCAGATAATGTGCACTGGGTTTCACCATACCCACACCCTGCCATCGGACCACAACATTGTGTACCATGATTTGTTTCTCCACACAATGTTTTTCCACTGTTCAATCGTCCAATGTTTACACTCCTTACACCAAGCGAGGCATTGTTTGGCATTTACCGGCGTGATGTGTGACTTACGAGCAGCCACTCGACCATGAAGTCCAAGTGTTCTCACCTCTCGCCTAACTGTCACAGTACTTGCAGTGGATCCTGATGCATTTTTGGAATTCCTGTGTTATGGTCTGTATAGATGTCTGCCTATTACACATTACGACCCTCTTCAACTGTCGGGGGTCTGTCAGTCAACAGACGAGGTCGGCCAGTACGCTTTTGTGCTGTACGTGTCCCTTCACGTTTCCACTTCAGTATCACACCGGAAACAGTGGATCTAGGGATGTTTAGGAGTGTGGAAATCTCGTGTACAGACGTGTGACACAAGTGACACCCAATCATCTGGCCACATTCGAAGTCCTTGAGTTCCGCGGAGCGCCCCAATCTGCTCTCTTACGATGTCTAATGACTACTGAGGTCGCTATTATGGAGTACCTGACATTAGGTGGCAGCACAATGCACCTAATATGAAAAATGTATGTTTTTGAGGGTGGCCGGATACTTTTGATCACAAAAAGTGGCATTTTATGTGCACGCGCAAAGCTGAATACAAAAAAGGAATCGTTTGGACGCACCTTAACGCTGTCACACTTACTAACCGATTTTGTGACGAAATTTTAGGGCCCATGTTTAGTTGTTAAATTTTTTCTTGTTTTGGTCAACACTGTCTCCTCTCAAAATCCGGAAAGCAAAGAGCTAGTAGTAGAAGATGAGTAAGTGCTCATAGGTCTTAAAGCATGCCTTTTAGATACCGTGTTTAATAGACTATTTTGCTTCCAGCGATCGTTCCTGTCATATCAATAAATACGATTAAATGCTATGGGCCAACATTATTCAATTGCCATTATAGACTTTTTCCTATGGGGCATAACTTTTGAATTACTTTATGTATGTATGATGTAGTGCTTAATGCTAGAAGTTGCATGAGGTATCTTTGTAGACTATGGTGTTATCTAC
Organism: Schistocerca gregaria; assembly: GCF_023897955.1. Taxonomy (NCBI): domain Eukaryota; kingdom Metazoa; phylum Arthropoda; class Insecta; order Orthoptera; family Acrididae; genus Schistocerca; species Schistocerca gregaria. The sequence continues at coordinate 132,005,946 of NC_064923.1, read as the reverse complement.
AGGAAGATTTCAACAACGAAAGATTGTATCAAAATTCAGAATCACCTGCAGAGGATCAATGATTGCGCATAAATAAACGAAAAGTTCCATTACTGTTCGATTACTCTACTGGTGAAAAATCACTGCGAACAGTAACTAGATGTAACAGTCCGAAGCGACAAAAAGTGGAATGGCCGCATAAAACAAATTGTAGGATAAGCAGAGGACAGTCTGAGAAAATGCAATTCATACATGGAAGAAGAGACTTACAAAATGCTTGTTCGGCCGATTCTTGAGTATTGTTCATCAGTCTGGGACTCTTATCAAGAAGAGTTAACAGAGCATACAGATATGATCCAACGAACAGCGGCACGTTTCATCACGAAATCGTTTAGTAAGTGTGACAGCGTTAAAGTGCGCCCAAACCATGCCTTTTTTGTATTCAGCTTTGCGCATACGCATAAAATTCTAACTATGCATGAGCATTTGTACCTGAAAATAGAGGTAGCGCGTAAAGCGATTATCTTCCGTCTTCGGTGAGGATCTTTGCGCTCTTTTAGCAGACGGCGGGCAGCAACAGCCCGTGTATCTTTGACTGTGTACGCTGTTGACGTCATGCTGTGGAGCGATTTAGGTACAGTTATGTCCATTGACTACAAAGGAGGCACGCCTAAATTTAGAGATGATTACAGCCAAAGAAAAGTCGCATACAATGGCGCTTCTGAAGATTATTTGAATAAAAATTTGAGATGTGATGTCCTGAGCGCCAAGTATTAGATAAAAAGTCTCCGACCATGTTACTGTAAAGAATAAGATACCGCAAGTTTCGAAGTAGGAAAACATAGAAGCACACAATGTTAAGTAAAAGGCAAATGATAAAAGATATCGCCTTAGTTCTTTCACAAGCCGACAATGGGAACCTTTGCCCTTCACGCAATGCCCGTAAAGCATTAGTTTACGTTGAATTCTTGGATGAGATGCAAAAGAAAAAACATGAGTGCAACTTTTGCGTAGTGTTTACAAAAGATGAAACTTCCTGGCAGATTAAAACAGTGTGCCTGACCGAGACTCGAACTCGGGACCTTTGCCTTTCGCGGGCAAGTGCTCTACCTTTTTTTTTTTTTTTTTCGTTGATGGTTGTGTTTGGTCGTTGCGGACGTCGCCAAGACATCCCGTTCAAGTTCGGTGGTTGATCCTTCCACTCAGTTTTTTATTGCAGAGGCCAACCGACTCTGACCGAACACGCTGAGCTACCGTGCCGGCTTTTGGATATTGCAGGAGGATAATGATCCGAAGCACCGGCGCAGGCTTTGCAGCGACAGGAAAAAGGAGAAACGTGTGAAGGTGGCCCTCACAGTCGCCTGACGCAAGTTCTGTTGAAAATGTAAGGCCTTACATTAAAAAGAAGTTGCAGCGGAAAAGGTCTTCACTTTGAAACAGATGTCAACGCATTTGGAGGTCTCTTAGGCGTGGGTGCGAGGAACATCTGGTTTGAAGCATGTCTCGGAGATGCCAAGCAAATATCGACCCTGCGGGTGACTGGACGCATTATTCATTGTAATTGCATTTTTCTTTTGTTCATATATGATGTATTTATATACAGGGTGTCCGAAAAGACTTTCCCTGATTACATAAATTGATAACTCAGGCTAGAAGTAAGATACAAATATGAAGCTTGTGTCTAATTGTTTACAACTATCAAAGTTTTTTTATGTTTTAGATTCGCAGTACGTAAGTAGTGGATGAGGTGCAGTGCCCAAGAAGCCATGTTAACCAGTCAGGAGAAGGTACAGTGTGTCCTGTGGTACCATGAGACACGATCATCAACCACAGTGTAGAGACACTTTCAGACAACATTTGGAAGGAATCCACCTGATGTCCAGAGCATTAAAGCCTGGTATGAGAAGTTCAAGAACACAGGAACTGTTGCTGACCTTCCGAGGTCTGGTGGAAGCTGTAAGGCAGTCTTTTCTGCGAAGTCCAAAGAAATCAGTGCGCAGATACCAAAAAGCTCTCTCCATGACATTTTACACAAACGTTTATTGTTTCGTGCATACAAAGTGCAAATCGTTCAGGCCTCGTTGCCCAATGACAGTACACATCAATATGACTTTGCAGTCGAAATGCTGTTACGAATTGAGGACGATGATTGTTATCTCAGACGAATTGCCTTTTCCGAGGAAGCGACCTTTTTTTGTCAGTGGAGAAGTGAATCGCCATAATTTGCGCATTTGGGGTAACAACCCCCTGGCGAGGTCATGGAGTGCACCAGAGGCAGTCCAAAGGTGAATGTTTGGTGCGCGCTATTGCACGATCGAATTATCGGGCCATTCTTCTTTGCTGAGGCTGCCATCACATCTGCAGTGTATCTGGACATGTTGCAACTGTATGCTGTTCCTCAGCTGCTTCAGTATCACCCAGGTGTTTCAGCAAAACGGTGCACCGCCTCATTGGGGTTTGGACGTCCGTGCCTTTTTCGATATGATCTTTCCTGGGCGATGGATTGGTCGTGATGGGCCAACGGTTTGGCCTCCACGCTCTCCCGACATAACCCCGTTAGACTTCTTTTTATGGGGTTACGTCAAAGACGAGGTCTACCGAACAAGTGTACCAGATCTTGAAACCCTGCGGCAACGGATAACCACAGTCGTTGAATCGATCCCTGCAGTGATGTTAGCTAATGTGTGGACGGAAATTAAATATCTTCTAGATGTGCTACATGCTACCAAGGGTGCTCATGTGGAAGTTTACTGATGTGTGAAAAAAACTTTGATAGTCTGTAAACAATTAGACACCAGTTTCATATTTGTATCTTACTTCTCGCCTGAGTTATCAATTTATGTAATCAGGGAAAGACTTTTCGGACACCCTGTATTTTAGCTTGTCGTCAAATACATTTTTCTACCGATTAACCCGGCCACAAGCTTACTTAAACTATTGCATAAGCCAGATATTTATGGAAAGTGTATAAGAAAACTGTGGACTAATGATCACGCTACGGCTACTTAATAGCACAACAACTGAGGAGCCTGACATCCGAAAAAAGAGACGATGGGTATACTAGAAACAGAAATGAATAACACTGAATATATGAAAAATACGAAACTGGAAAACACAATCTCCGTTGTAGCGGATTCTGGCGTCTACGAAATTGTCAGATTTGTCAAGTCAGAGGATTGTAATCTACATGTAATCTTCCATAATTAAAACTGTGTAAACAATTCTTTGTACAAAATGAAATACAAATGGCGCAGTGAAAGTTAATTAACCTTCACATGACGACTAAGGATTTTTCAGTTCCAGGAATATTAACTGAAATGCTATTTCTGTACCTATAGTCGCTTTTACGTTTTCTTTTCCTATCGCCTTCTCATCACAGTAAACACAGCACAAATTCCTAAGCACAGCAGGGGATTCATAGCAGACGGCTAGCGCAATGAGGCAGCGTGTGGATACAAGAGCGTCCATGCGTACACGCGCTCTCTTTTCATAAAACTTTTGTGCATACCCTTTCATACCCGCGCATCGGCGGTTGCGCACGAAGAAAGAGGCACCATGTGGACATACTTTTACAGAGACGCTCAACGAACTCCAGTGATGATCGCAACAAGAGAGGCATTGTGTATCACCGTGAAGGCTGTTGTTGCAATTCCGAGAGCGTACGTTAAAAAACGTGTCGGGCAACATATTACTTCCACATATGCATCGCGAAATGACCACGACGAAAATCTCAGTGTAATTAGAGCTCGCACGAAAGTGTATTGCCAGTCGTTCTTGTCATACGTGGAACAGAGAAGGGGGAATGTGGTAATGATATTACAAGTACCCTCCACCATGCAATGTAAGCTGGCTTGTGGAGTGTAGACGTAGATTTAGATGTAGATAACTGACAAGGAGAGGTCCCCAATGGAAGGAATGACTTTTTGAAGCCAAATTTACAGTGATATACGTTAAGATCTCAGGTACCACACTCTGCAACCTTTCACAAAGGTGGGCCCTTGTTTGCCAGTAACTGATGACAAAAATTTCGCTAAAAAAAGTAGTATTAGGTTTATTGGTTGCGTGGTGTAGTGGACAGGATAACAGCGACACATGCAGGAGAATGCTGGTCGAATCTCTTCGAGTGCGGTAAAGTTCTTCTATTTTTAAATCCTTATCGAAATGACTTTTATCATTATTTTAATTAAATTAATTGGTCTAAACCTAATTTTTATTTCCATTCCTTTGGCACATCATTTTAATCACCGTATGTACTTTTTCATCTACTTCATTTTTTCTTTATACCATTCCTTATCCAATCGGAGTTTTTGCGAATATGAATTTAATTATATTTATCTGCTATAATATTAAATTATTTGAAAATTCCGATCTACCTGTTAAAAAAACAAAAGACAGAATAATCTATTTATATTGAGTGTGCAATGGCGTAAAAGATGTATTTTTCGTTACTAGATGTGCAATTATTTTGCACGGTACTCGTCATACAAACATTTAAAACATAACCTAATTCCTTACTGCACTAAGGACGAAATAATGCAGACGAAGATTTAGCTGAAAGAAGGGTTTATAAGTGAAACGAAATTCAAAATCCTTAGTCGTCATGTAAAGATTAATTAACTTTCAGTGCGCCATGAGAAATAGATTTAATGAACGCAATAATGTGGAAGAAACATTAGAGCGATAAAACAAAAGAAATTTAATCGAAATTAATGCATAAAATTAATTAAAAACGCGCGAACAGAGATTGCAAGAGGAAAAAGAATGACAGGAAGAAAAATGAGAGCAGATGAAGAAGTTGATATTATGATTAATATCATGTGATAAAGGAATGGAAATAAAAAATTACATTTAATTCAATTGAATAAAAATTAACCTGGCGCGATTTGAATCCACAATCACCTGATGGGGAGGTATTATCGAAAACATTATATCATATACTAATTATTTCAACTACTTTAACGTTAGTGAGTGTCACACAACATTCCGATTTTTTTTTTCGCCAAATACTCGCAAACGAGGGCAGCCAGGATGAATGGCTGCAGTGTGTGATACCTGGGATCGGCAACAGGCGGACCGCGGAAGGTCGAACCTCGGACCGCCAAATATTCTTAAATACAGTCCGACGTCCAACTAAGTATCCCGGCGTCTCGTTCGCACTAGGCATATGTTTCATAAAAATATGAAAATTGTAAGAAAGTAGCTATCAATCTGGCCACTATGTTTTGTTCGACATATATATGCGAATCATCGTTCTAGAAAATGAATTTTTCGAAGAACACATATCGGTCAATGTTGACGGACGCCCACCTTAAAAGACATACTTCGCATTTGCTGTACCTCTCGTACATTGAACTTTAACACACTGTCTCAAGATCGTCGATGTAATTTCTCACATTGAATATATTACAATATTAACTGAGAACTACTTGTTTTACTTGGTTTACCCCCTTTTTTTTAACCTACTCGACTTGAAAACAAAATAAATAACAGTACCTTTTAATTATTAGTTTTTTCTGGAACTTCATAAAAAAATTTTTACACCGAATCCGGACCCCTCTGAAAACTACTTGCCGACCCCTGGTATAGATGGTTTCAAAAAATCGATCCCATTGCTGGGAACCTCTCCTTGTGAGGAAATGGAAGTCGGAAGACTGGCCGAAAAGGAAATCGTTTCTGGGGCCACAGGAAATAACGCTGTTATTGCTGTAATGGTGTTTGTGGGAAGTCGGGTGTGGCCTCTTATCTGCGTATAACGTGGCGAATCACCCTAAAGACCCGACTATATCCTGACCTGGTCATCGGAAGATGACGTCAGGTGGGGTGACCTTAGAGTAGAAAGCTCTCTGGAGTGAGCGTTGCGTTCTGTGCAAATTGTCAACATTACCCGTGGTTATCACTCGATCTCGGGATACTGCCATTTGTTTATGTTTTCTGCAGAATTTGAAAATTATAATAATAGACGTATTTGTCGCGTTTTCAGCATTTGTTTATTCGTAATATCAACGTGAATTCCTCTGGTGGCTACAGGTGCTAAGAGAAATATATGAAAGGAAATAAAGTTTGTGTTTACTTTGACGTTCTACGCAGTTCTGGTTGCATTTTGAATGTATGTTTTAAATCTTTTATTGTCCGTGTTCAAAAATGGTTCAAATGGCTCTGAGCACTCTGGGATTTAACACCTGAGTTCATCAGGGCCCTAGAACTTAGAATTAATTAAACCTAACTAACCAAAGGCAACACACACAGCCATGCCCGGGGCAGGATTCGAACCTGCGACCGTAGCGGTCGCGCGATTCCAGACTGAAGCGCCTAGAACCGCTCGGCCCAAGGACCGGTATTGTCCGTGTAAAACGTGCGGTTCCGCGGCTTAAAAAATGGGTATTTCTTTTGAAAGTGGTGAACTACAAAAAAGACATTGAAGGTAGGCTTCTTCCTCCTTATAAATTTATGATAGATCACAGCTGCGTAATTTGTGGCCACTTCGTTTGTGTTAAACTAAAATATACTTACCATGTCGTACTATGAACCCGAAGAAACAGTTTCGTGTTTTATTCAAAACCTTCTCGCTTCCTGCGCCCGGATTCCCGGCTTCGATTCCCGGCGGGGTCAGGGATTTTCTCTGCCTCGTGATGACTGGGTGTTGTGTGATGTCCTTTGGTTAGTTAGGTTTAAGTAGTGCTATGTTATAGGGGACTGATGACCATAGATGTTAAGTCCCATAGTGCTCAGAGCCATTTGAACCATTTTTTATTCAAAAGCAGAATGTTCATGAAATGTTTCACTTTTGGTCAGATAGGATGTTTTGCAAAAACTGAATGTGTGTGTGTGTGTGTGTGTGTGTGTGTGTGCGTGTGTCTGTCTGTGTCTGTGTGTGTGCGAGAGAGAGAGAGAGAGAGAGAGAGAGAGAGAGAGAGAGAGAGAGAGAGGAGAGAGGAGCAACTTTTTCGAGTACAGAAAATTAAAAGTAAGCAGGAAGTTAAACGCACGCTAGCAGAAATGCGAAATGAAGATATGTGAAGTGTACGAAAGCTGAAAAAAATAACATGCTGCACTGAATGAAATTTCAGCATGTATTTTAAATACATTTTCTCCACAAGTCTGCTACAGAACAATTGCTTTGTTTATTTTTATCTCAACATTGGCAGCGTCACACACGGGTTGTCTATACTGCTTTTGAATTAAGTCAATAATAAATCAACAGACTGAATGTGAATCATAATACTGAGGAACAAAAATAATACAAAAAACGCACACACATAATATAACCGTAGTACAAAACCACCTGATTTGCTGAATTTCACTTTCAGATTATTGTCCTTAACATTTGATTAACAAGCATAAAATGTTCTTACATAAGATGCCATCCATGTGAGTCGCCCACTTCCCTTGAAGGTGTTAAATGGTCCGACATTGAAGAGCTAAAATAAATTTTAAAGGTGCCACGATATTAAAAGTACATGCACATACTGTATGTGAAGGGTCAGGGGGGGGGGGGCAACAGGCGAGTGTAATGTGTCGTATGTACACTGAAGATGCAAAGAAACTGGTATAACTGCCTAATATCGTGTAGAGCCAGCGCGAGCACACGGAAGTGCACTCGACTAATGTCTGAAGTAGGGTTGGAGGGGACTGACATCATAAATCCTACAGGGCTGTCCATAAATCCTTAAGAGTACGAAGGGGTGGAGATCTCTTCTGAAAATCACGTTGCAAGGCATCCAAGACATGCTCAATAAAGCTCATATGTGGGGAGATTGGTGGCCAACGGCAGTGTTTAAACTCAGAAGAGTGTCCCTGGAGCTACTCTGGAGCAATTCTGGACTTGTGGAGTGTCGCATTGTCCTGCTGGAATTGCCCAAGTCTGTCGGAATGCACAATGGACATGAATGGATGCAGGGATGCAGGTGATCAGACAGGACGCTTAAGTACGTTTCACAGAGTCATATCAAGACATATCAGGGGTCCCACATCACTCCAACTGCACACTCGCCCCCCCCCCCCCCCCCCCCCCCAAAGGTTCAAATGGCTCTGAGCACTGTGGGACTTAACATCTGTCGTCATCAGTCCCCTAGAACTCAGAACTACTTAAACCTAACTAACCTAAGGACATCACACACATCCTTGCCCGAGGCAGGATTCGAACCTGCGACCGTAGCGGTCAAGTGGTTCCAGACTGAAGCGCCTAGAACCGCACGACCACACCGGCAAGCTCACACGCCCCTCACCGTTAGAGAGCCTCCTTCAGCTTGAACAATCCCCTGCTGACATGCAGGGTCCATGGATTCATGAGGTTGTCTCCATACCTGTACACGTTCATCGACTCCCTACAATTTGAAACGAGACTCGTCCGACCGGGCAACATATTTCCAGTCATCAACAGTCTAGTGTCAGTGTTAATAGCCCAGGCGAGGCGAAAGCTTTGTATCATGCCGTCCTCAAGGGTACACGAGTGGGCCTTCGGCTCGGAAAGCCAATACCAATGATGTTTCGTTGAATGGTTTGCACACTGACACTCGTTTAAGGCCCAGCATTGAAATCTGCAGCAATTTGCGGAAGAGTTGCACTTCTGCCACGTTGAAATATTCTCTATAATAGTCGTTGGTCCCGTCCTTGCAGGATCTTTTTCCGGCCGCAGAGATGTCGGAGATTTGATATTTTACCGGATTTCTGATTGTCACGGTACACTCTTGAAATGGGTCATACTGGAAAATCCCCACTTCATCGCTACCTCAGAGATGCTGTGTCCCATCGCTCGTGCGCCGACTGTAACACCACGTTCAAAATCACTTCAATCTTGATAACGTGCCATTGTAGCAGCAGTAATCAATCTAACAACTGCGCCAGACACTTGTAGTCTTATGTAGGCGTGCCCGACCGCAGCGCCGTATTCTGCCTCTTTACATATCTCTGTATTTGAGTACGCTTACATATACCAGTTTCTTTGGCGCTTCAGTGCATTGTCAATATGTGGGATACATCTGGTTTTGTAATAGATTTAACCAGCGATCGGATTTTTTATTCAGGTTATTATTTAGTCTGTAAGGAAGTGGGAGTCAATGCGCTAAATATACAGGGTGGTCCATAAATAGTGACAGGGCCAAATATCTCACGAAATAAGCGTCAAACGAAAAAAACTACAAAGAACGAAACTTGTCTAGCTTGAAGGGGGAAACCAGATGGCGCTATGGTTGGCCCGCTAGATAGCGCTGCCATAGGACAAACGGATATCAACTACGTTTTTTTAAAAATAGGAACACCCATTTTTTATTACGTATTCGTGTAGTACGTAAATAAAAATGAATGTTTTAGTTGGACCACTTTTCTCACTTTGTGATAGATGACGCTGTAATAGTCACAAATATATGGCTCGCAATTTTAGACGAACAGTTGGTAACAGGTAGGTTTTTTAAATTAAAATACAGAACGTAGGTACGTTTGAACATCTTATTTCGCTTCTCCTGTAAATACCACATTAATGCAATAAATGCTCAAAATGATGTCCGCAATACGTGTAACGACATTCCTCTCAACAGCGAGTAGTTCGCCTTTCGTAATGTTCGCACCTGCATTGACAATGCGCTGACGCATGTTGTCAGGCGTTGTAGGTGGATCATGATAGCAAATATCCTTCAACTTTCCCCACAGAAAGAAATCCGGGGACGTCAGATCCAGTGAAGGTGTGGGCCATGGTATGGTGCTTCGACGACCAGTCCACCTGTCATGAAATATGCTATTCAATACCACTATAAACGCACGCGAGCTATGTGCCGGACATCCATCATGTTGGAAGTACATCGCCATTCTGTGACGCAGTGAAACATCTTGTAGTAACATCGGTAGAACATTACGTAGGAAATCAGCATACATTGCACCATTTAGATTGACATCGATAAAATGGGGCCAAATATCCTTCCTCCCATAATGCCGCACCATATATTAACCCACCAAGGTTGTTGATGTTCCACTTGTCGCAGCCATCGTGGATTTTCCGTTGCCCAATAGTGCATATTATGCCGGTTTACGTTACCGCTGTTGGTGAATGACGCTTCGTCGCTAAATAGAACGCGTGCAAAAAATCTGTCATTTTCCCGTAATTTCTCTTGTGTCCAGTGGCAGAACTGTACATGACGTTCAAAGTTGTCGCCATGCAATTCCTCGTGCATAGAAATATGGTACGGGTGCAATCGATGTTGATGTAGCATTCTCAACACCGACGTTTTTGATATGCCCAATTCTCGCGCAATTTATCTGCTACTGATGTGCGGGTTAGCCTCGACAGCAGCTAAAACACCTACATGGGCATCGTCATTTGTTGTAGGTCGCGGTTGACATTTCACATGAGGCTGAACACTTACCGTTTCCTTAAATAACGTAACTATCCTGCGAACGGCCCGGACACTTTGATGATGTCGTCCAGGATACCGAGCAGCACACATAGCACATGCCCGTTGGGCATTTTGATCACAATAGCCATACATCAACACGATATCGTCCTTTTCCGCAATTGGTAAACGGTCCATTTTAGCACGAGTAATGTATCACGAAGCAAATACCGTCCGCACTGGCGGAATGTTACGCGATACCACGTACTTACACTTTTGTGACTATTACAGCGCCATCTATCACAAAGCGAAGAAAGTGGTCCAACTAAAACATTCATATTTCTTTACGTAGTACACGAATATGTAATAAAAAACGGAGGTTCCTATTTAAATAAACGCGGTTGATATTCGTTTGACCTATGGCAGCGCCATCTAGCGGGCCAACCATAGCGCCATCTGGTTTCCCCCTTCAAGCTAGACGAGTTTCGTTCTTTGTATTTTTCTCGTTTGATGCTTATTTAGTGAAATATTTGGCGCGGTCACTATCAATGGATCACCCTGTTTATGTCAAGGTGTTAGCAGTAAGCAAAACTGTGCACTTGCCAACAACAAAGAGGAAAATAAATCCACAAAAACTAGAAAAAATCGACGAAGCAGGTAGTATAATCCCTAATATTCAGCAAATTGGTGGTATTGGGACACCTTCGAAGGCACTGGGTTGCTATCAAGTTGTTTTGGAATATCATAACACAAAAATTTTGCTACATGAGTTGCGCTAATGCGAGTAAATGCCACATAAAAATGAAAGCTCGAGGTGTCTGATCCAGATACCAAAAAATGGGTGCATTTGAACTGTGAGATTTGTCGCAAAGAACCTCTTCTGTGTTTCAACTTCTTGGTTTCCTTCATTTCTCTACAAACCGGTTTATTCTAAGTATCAAATAAAAATTGTAACAACGTTTACAAAAGGTCTATGCCAAATCCACGGCACCCACGACGAGAATCTATCTGTATTAGTGATGTAATGACATTCTAAATGTACAGGGCGTTTTACGGACAAACATATATCATTCGGAGATTGCGTTACCACGATGCCAATGAATTTTGTCAACACAAAATCTGTCCTGTGCATCCGAATGCTCACTCCAGAGATACACTACTGCCCATTAAAATTGCTACACCAAGAAGAGATGCAGATGATAAACGGGTATTCCTATTATACTAGAACTGATATGTTACTACATTTTCACGCAATTTGGGTGCATAGACCCTGAGAAATCAGTACCCAGAACATCCACCTCTGGCCGTAATAACGGCCTTGATACGCCTGGGCATTGAGTCAAACAGAGCTCGGATGGCGTGTACAGGTACAGATGCCCATGCAGCTTCAACACGATACCATAGTTGATCAAGCGTAGTGACTGGCGTATTGTGACGAGCCAGTTGCTCGGCCACCATTGACCAGACGTTTTCAGTTGGTGAGAGATCTGGAGAATGCGCTGGCCAGGGCAGCAGTCGAACATTTTCTGCATCCAGAAAGGCCCGTACAGGACCTGCAACATGCGGTCGTGCATTATCCTGCTGAAATGTAGGGTTTCGCAGGGATCGAATGACGGGTAGAGCCACGTGTCGCAACACATCTGAAAAGTAACGTCCACTGTTCAAAGTGCCGTCAATGCGAACAAGAGATGACCGAGACGTGTAACCAATGGCACCCCATACCATCACCCCGGGCGATACGCCAATATGGCGATGACGAATACACACTTCCAAAGTGCGTTCACCGCGTTGTCGCCAAACACGGATGCGATCATCATGATGCTGTAAACAGAACCTGGATTCATATGAAAAAATGACGTTTTGCCATTCGTACACCCATGTTCGTTGTTGAGTACACCATCGTAGGCGCTCCTGTCTGTGATGCAGGGTCAAGGATAACCGCTGATAGTCTCCGAGCTGATAGTCCATACTGCAGCAAACGTCGTCGAACTGTTCGTGCAGATGGTTGTTGTCTTGGAAACGTCCCCATCTGTTGACTCAGAGATCGAGACGTGGCTGCACGATCCGTTACAGTCATGCGGATAAGACGGCTGTCATCTCGACTGCTAGTGATACGAGGCCGTTGGGATCCAGCACGGCGTTCCGTATTACCCTCCTGAAGTGACCGATTCCATATTCTGCAAACAGTCATTGGACCTCGACCAACGCGTGCAGAAATGTCGCGATACGATAAACCTCAATCGTGATAGGCTACAATCTGACCTTTATCAAAGTCGGAAACGCGATGGTACGCATTTATCCTCCTTACACGAGGCATCACGACAACTTTTCAGCAGGCAACGCCGGTCAACTGCTGTTTGTGTACGAGAAAACGGTTGGAACCTTTCCTCGCGTCAGCACGTTGTAGGTGTCGCCACCGGCGGCAAGCTTGTGTGAAGCTAATCATTTGCATAGCTAATCATTTGCATATCACAGCATCTCCTTCCTGTCGGTTAAATTTCGCTTCTGTAGCACGTCATCTTGTGGTGTAGCAATTTTAATGGCCAGTAGTGTATTTAATTCTGTGGAAGTGACGGACAACGCACTTGCCGACGGGAAGAGTCGTGTGGGTCAGTGGCGCCCCCTCTGCCCACACGACGGCGCGTTGCGCTGACGGCGCTGACCACCAGCTGCTCGCTGCTCCTCGCTTCTGCGGCTGATACACTTCGGCTGACGCGGTGTCAGCAGCCCCGCTATCGCTAACGCGCCGTTGCTCGCGCCACACTATCAGCGCCGCGCCTCGTCTCGATGACAGACACCCGGATGGTTCCTGCAGCGCTTGCTGCGCCTTGAGCAAGTTTCGCAGGGCATCCATCTGCGTCCACACCCGCACCGGTCCTCTACAAACGACCTTAAAATGCATAGCGGAGGGCGATTTTTATTGTGCTGCGTGCACAGAAATGTGGTTCCCAGTCCTAATGAGAAGGGGAGGCCACGACGTTCGGATCACTGATTTACTTCAACCTCTGTACGCTTTTAAAAGTCTACTAGGACAACATAATGTGCAAGTAGGCACGGTGTACTACTTAAGCGATTTCGAGAAAAAACAGAAGTTTTACACGTCACTGATGTACCAGTGCGTTGCGACCCTGAGCATGAGCTACATCTACATCTACGTGGATACTCTGCAAATCACATTCAAGTGCCTGGCAGAGGGTTCATCGAACCACCTTCACAATTCTCTATTATTTCAATCTCGTATAGCGTGAGGAAAGAAGAACACCTATATCTTTCTGTACGAGCTCTGATTTCCCTTCTTTTATTTGATCGTGGTGATTGTTCCTCCCAATGTAGGTCGGCGTCAACAAAATATTTTCGCATTTGGAGGAGAAAGCTGGTAATTAGAATTTCGTGAGAAGATTCCGTCGCAACGAAAAACACCTTTCTTTTAATGATGTCCATCCCAAATTCTGTATCATTTCTGTGACACTCTCTCCCATAATTCGCGATAATACAAAACGTGCTTCCTTTCTTTGAACTTTTTCGATGTGCTCCGTCAGTCCTACCTGGTAAGGATCCCACACCGCGCAGCAGTATTCTAAAAGAGGACGGACAAGCGTCGTGTAGGCAGTCTTCTTAGTAGGTCTCTTACATTTTCTAAGTGTCCTGCCAATAAAACGCAGTCTTTGGTTAGCCTTCCCCACAACATTTTCTACGTGTTTCTTCCAATTTAAATTGTTCGTAATTGTAATACCTATGTATTTAGTTGAATTTATGGCTTTTAGATTAGACTGATTTATCGTATAACCGAAGTTTAACGAATTCCTTTTAGCACTCATGTGGATGACCTCACACAGCAAAGGGCATATAACACTAACTTGGGGAACGCCAGAAATCACTTCTGTTTTACTCGATGACTTTCCGTCAATTACTACGAACTGTGACCTCCCTGATAGGAAATCACAAATCCAGTCACATAACTGAGACGATATTCCAAAAGCACGCAATTTCACTACGAGCTGCTTGTGTGGTACAGTGTCAAAAGCCTTCCGGAAATCCAGAAATACGGAATCAGTCTGAAATTCCTTATTAATAGCATTCAGCACTTCATGTGAATAAAGAGATAGTTGTGTTTCACAGGAACGATGCTTTCTAAACCCATGTTGACAGTGTGTCAATAGACCGTTTTCTCCGAGGTAATTCATTACGTTCGAACACAATATATGTTCTAGAATCCTACTGCATATCGACGTTAACGATATGGGCCTGTAATTTAGTGGATTACTCCTAGTACCTTTCTTGAATATTGGTGTGACCTGTGCAACTTTCCGGTCTTTGGTTACGGATCTTCCGGAGAGCGAACGGTTGTATACGATTGTTAAGTATGGGGCTGTTGAATCAGCATACTCCGAAAGGAACCTAATTGGTATACAGTCTGGACCAGAAGACTTGCTTTTATTGAGTTAAGTTGCTTCACTACTCCGAGGATATTTACTTCAACGTTACTCATGTTGGCAGCTGTTCTCGATTCGAGTTCTGGAATATTTACTTCGTCTTCTTTCGTGAAGGCATTTCGGAAGGCTGCGTTAGGTAACTCTGCTTTGGCAGCTCTGTCTTCGATAGTATCTCCATTGCTATCGCGCAGAGAAGGCAATGATTGTTTCGTGCAGCTAACATACTTCACATACGACCAGAATCTCTTTGGATTTTCTGACAGGTTTCGAGACAAAGTTTCGTTGTGGAAACTGTCATAAGCATCTCGTATTGAAGTCCGTGCTCAATTTCGAACTTTTGTAAAAGATTACGAATCTTGGGGATTTTGCATCCTTTTTAAATTTGGCGTGTTTGTTTCGTTGTTTCTGCAACAGTGCTCTAACCCGCTTTGGGTACCAAGGAGGATCAGCTCCATCGTTTGTTAATTTATTTGGTGTAAATCTCTCAATTGCTGTCGATACTATTTCTTTGAATTTAAGCCACATCTGTTCTACACTTGTATAATTTATTTGAAATGAGTGGAGATTGTCTCTTAGGAAGGCTACAAGTGAATTTTTATCTGCTTTTTTGAATAGTTTTTTCGCTTATTTTTCGAGGATTTGGGGATTGCAATGTTCAATCTCGCTACAACAACTCTGTGTTCACTAATCCCTGAATCGGTTTTGATGCTCGTTATTAACTCAGGTTTATTTGTTCCTAAGAGCTCAAGTGAGTTTTCACAGCCGTTTACTGTTCGCGTGAGCTCATGAACTAACTGCTCGAAAAAATTTTCAGAGATTGCGGTTAGCACAATTTGGGATGATGTTTTATACGTACCTCCGGAATTAAGCATGTATTTTCGCCAACATATTGAAGGTAAATTAAAGACATCACTAACTATTATCGTATGAGTCGTTTGAAATCAAACTCAAGTTTTCTTTGAACCTTTCAGCAAGTGTATCATCTGAATTGGGAGGTCAGTAAAAGGATCCAATTATTATTTTATTCCGGTTGCCAAAAATGACCTCTGCCCATACTAACTCACAGGAAGTTTCTACTTCAATTTGGCGACAAGATATACTACTTATGACAGCAACAAACACGCCACCGCCAACCTATCCCTTCGGAACAACGTTATATTCTTCGCTAAAATTTCGGCTGAGCTTATATCCGGCTTTAGCCAGCTTTCGGTGCCTATAACGATTTGAGCATCAGTGCTTTCTATTAGCGCTTGGAGCTCTGGTACTTTCCCAACACAGCAACGACAATTTACAAATGTTATACCAATGGCCCCTGTATCTACGTTCTTCTTGTATTCAGCCTGCACCCTTTGTGACTGAAGCCCTTCGTGTGTTTTCCCGAGACCTTCTAACCCAAAAAACCGCCCAGTCCACGCCACACAGCCGCTGCTACCCGTGTAGCCGCCTCCTGCGTATAATGGACACCTGACCTATTCAGCGGAACCCGAAACCCAACCACTCTTTGGCACTAGTCGAGGAATCTGCAGCCTACACGGTCACAGAACCGTCTGAGCCTCTGATTCTGACGGCAGTCAGATGGTTAGCGTTTCTAATAACCCTCCCTTGGCCACTAGAAAAATTAAGAATCCCTGATAAGAGCAAAAAGAACAGACAGTCGAGCGCACTCAAGGTTAAAGTTCTTCTTAGCGGCCAGCGTAAGAAACAGCTTTTTAAGATATGCGTCGTAATGTAGCTCTGAAAAATTCTTGACGCTGTTATCGAAGACCAAGCCAGATGGATACGATTCTGAACAACTATGATAGCGTGTGTCGGTAGGGCAAGTTCCACGAATTTTCGCTTTTCGCTAAAGAGAATCTGTTCATTCCAAAAGCACGTGATGTTAAATAGGGATCGCACAGTACTACCTACCATTCAAAATTCTGAGTCTTCTTCTTGCTTGCACTTCGTATCGTAATTACTAGGAGAGGAAAGACGAGCATAATATTCACTTCAAAAATGAGGAAAATTTTACCTTTTAAGATAACAATTATTATTTCATAAAAACATTCTTCTCAGTGCTCAACTATTATAGTATATATTCATCTTCTTACAAGAGCGTATACTGATAAAAATTAATATTTTCTTATATCTCGCAGCAAAGGCGGCTGTCGTTTCCTTTTTAACAATAGAAGCACACCTCCTCTGAAAATACGTCCATCCGTAGTCGAGGCTACTTTCAGAGGAAAAAATCATAAGTAAAGTCACGGAACACACAAGTGTGTTAAAAATCACGGAACGCTAACAAGCAAGCAATATTATTTACAATGCTGCGCTCTCTCAGGCGAAAGTGATAATTCAGCTTATGAAGTGATAGTATACATTCAATTCGTAATCGTTGAATCGAGTGCTAATCATTTTTTAAGGTGTAATTTTTCAGTACTAGTCATATTATTTCCTACAATACATTGAAAGGTAATATGATGAAAAGATGTTTGTATATTATAACATTATGAATATGGTATCGGTAGATTCAGTAAAACACTCTATTTCATCTTTACAATCTGTTTACGCAATATTTCGACATATAGCCTTTGTAGACACCCTACAATTTCTATGGACAAGAAATATAATACAGATCTTACAGTTTATCGAAAATTATCTTCAGTGTAGGCTTACAACCAAATTTGCTGCTACACAGCTATCAACAAAACGTAAATTTTTGAAACAGACAAAATGCATATTACATGTAAACAAATCTCTTGTGGCGTCGCAACTAGTGCGAGCGCACAGTTTTCTATCAAATATTTACTGTGAAATGTAGACAGACTGTAAAGTAGCCATCAGATTAGCATATGTGCTGTAGCGGGCAGATTACCGGTGTCCGTTCGTCTGACGTCACGACCATATGGCATGTCTGTACCGTGAGAATGTAAGACCTGTGCGCTAACTAGCCGCGTGTATAACGTGGAACTTTCATCTTTAATAACTTCTAACTGAGGAACCTGAGAAATTAAAAGTTAATATACTAGTTTCTGTTATGAATAAAAATAAGTCATCCAAATTTGAGCTTTGAAACCTGCATATTTTGGAAATTAGAAAAATCTTACAGAAAACGCAAATTTCTACAATTTTCGAGTCTAAATAAATACCATTATGTATAGATCACCTTCAGTGACCATCCAACTATGAAACAAAATCACCTTCCGTGCTTTTGTATTTATTTTGAGAATTTTACTTTTAGAAATTCACCTATAACTTTGTTAAAACCAGAAATGTTTTGAATTTTTGTGAACAGTTATTTTATATGAGTAGGTGAGAGTGAATGAGTGTGCCTGAGTGAATGAAAGAGGGACATTCGCCATTCTTTGCAAGTGTATAAAATCTAGGTTGGAACTCGCAAGTGTTCAGACGATGTAACCGTGGGAACAGAGTCGCCAGTGGTTCCCCATCTTAGTGAATGTCGGATGTCCAAGAGTGTATGGTATTGTACAAGCAGCCAGAACGTTCGCGAGTATTTAAATAATTTCTGGAAATAAAGTAAAGTCTAGTTTTCCTTTCGGTTTGTTAAATTATACAGTAAATTTTGTGTAACAAGAAATCATGACGTAAATGATTCAGAAGTCATGACTGGTGCGTGCTAGATTTTGGCGCGAGGCGCACCCAAAGAGTTAATTCTGATTGGCTGTGTGATGTGTGAGCCAATGAGATGCGAGGACGGTTAGCAGACTAGGAGAGTGAGTCGCGAGTGGATGAGGAGTCGCGAAGGAACTGTGATCGAGAAGAGACATGCTTGATGTGTCCTCGCGAATAATGTGTAAAATGAAGTCATAAAACGGCTTCATCGGTTCGGTACTGTGCGATTTGAGACTGGAAGAGTCCAGTAACGCGTAGTGTGAGTTTGAGCGAGTTGTGACTTTTCGTTCCGCGAAAGACGCGAGTAACTTTAATAATTAAAAGCGTGGCGGTACTTCGTAAACTTTTACTAAGTGCTTATGGCGAGCATTAACGTTAAAAAACGAACTATTATTGAACATCGACTGCAAACGTGTATGTTAGAAAATCGTCTGTGTTGCAGTTAAGTAAATTCCGTAACTTTGAAAGCTAATTCTGGCGGGGTTTGAGTGTGGATAGAATTGTGAACTGAACTTTCTTCAAACGTAGATTAGCGGGCTGATGATTAGGCTTAAAGACAATAAAGAGCTTAAATAGAATTACCAACTTCGCGTTCTCGTTTGAGTAAACAATTACTACCATTCCAATAACTCAATTTATTTAGGAAGATTGCTCATAGATTGTATTTCAGCAAACATGTATCGCGGCCTCCGGTGAGCGGCTATTAAATTGCAGTTTCTTCAACACTGCTTTTCTGCAATTTTTCCAGTAGCTGCTATCAGGAGAGGCGAGTGCAGCAACTACCTAAGAAACGAGGTAGGTGGATTTTCTTTCAGGGAAAGGAAACTGCGCGATAAGAGCCTGACCCGTCGCAAGTGGTGCAATCGGCCGGGAAATAAAAATAGTAAATTCCAGTGAATTTCAAAAAAAAAGCAGTAGTGACAATTACCGGACAATACAGAAGTGCTCGCTATGTGTAGGAACTGTGTAGCGTACAAATTGATATCGCCACGTGAATAGGAAGGACAGTGAAAGTGTCCGTGAACTGTAATGTGTTGTACGGAACGGAAGAATTTTTCGGTGACTACGCGCCGATTGGAATAGCAGTCTACGACGGCGTCTGGCAGACGACGAGCTACGGAGACTACGCAGAGGCGGCGACAGCAGTGGCAGTTGGCAGCGCTGATTCGAGCGGGGGCCCGGAAACTGGTACAGCATTGCAGTGTATGGTGAACGGACCCGCAGTTTCATCTAGCAGCAACGCAGCACGCCGAAGCACAAAGTTAAGTACAGTGCTTTTGAAAACTTTGTGTGTTTGTGGAGTCAAACTGAGAAAAATGGCTGAGTTTCAACCAAGTGACAAAAAGGCGGAACTAAGTTGTGATAGTGGGATGGAGA
The DNA here is from genome assembly GCF_023897955.1 of Schistocerca gregaria. Classification (NCBI taxonomy): domain Eukaryota; kingdom Metazoa; phylum Arthropoda; class Insecta; order Orthoptera; family Acrididae; genus Schistocerca; species Schistocerca gregaria. Next base: position 131,986,223 of record NC_064923.1, on the reverse strand, counting down.
CAGGGGAAAATGACCCCATGAATTTTAGTTTAGACGTGTCTCAACCCAATTTCAGTAGTAGTTTGACTGATTCATCCTATGTTAATTATAGTTTGGAGTCAGATCCAAATATGTCAGTGCCCAGTGAGTTACAGTTACCCATGCCGGTAGTTAATGTTAATAGGGACATTGTATCAGCAAATGAGGGGGCGAAGGATAATGTCGCCAGTATGCTGATGAATCTATTAACTAAGATGAACGTGTTGGATTCCAATATGTCAAGTAAGATGGATTCCAGTATGTCAAAATTGGAAACTAATATGTCACAAATGGAAACTAATATGTCAAGTAAAATGGATTCAAAAATGTCTAAATTAGGATCTGATTTAAGTAATGAGATGACTAAAATGGGCGCTGATTTAGATTCCAAAATATCCGATCTCAGAGACTGTTGGAAGCAAGATTTAGCAGTGCTCAGTAGTAAAGTAAATGTTGAAATACAGCAGGTTAAACTAGAATGTACAGAAAATATTGTTCAAGTGCAAAGTGAATTGACGACACGAATCGAACAGGTTACTGAGGATCAACAGCAATTTAAATCCCATGTTGATGCAGAATTAGATAAAGTATGTGAGCACATAAAAGTGGTAGAGAATTCCAATGAAATTAATCATGCCGCCTTAGAATGTAAAGTAAATGATACCAAAATTCGGTGTGAGAAACTTGGAGAGCAAGTTGTAAATAAGGTCAATAATTTAGAGACTCACATAAGCCATTTCAGTGAAAGTGTGAATGAGCAACTTTGTGGGCATGAATGCAGACTAACCAAAGTAGAACAGTGTGTCTCTAACCATAGTGGTAGTATAATTTCCAGTGGAATAATTGAATCTACCGAGGTTGCGTATGTTACCCACAGACAGTTTTTAAAATTTGACCCAAGTAAGAACATGCACCCCAGAGAATTTTGGAACGATTTTGAAGACGTTTTGCCGAAAGTATGGAGCGATAAACAAAAGATAGGCTTTATCACTTCAAATTTGATGGGAGAGGCCAGAGTATGGGGGAATTTAGCCTCTGAAAAATACGCGAAATTGTCAGAATTTAAATTAGCGTTCTTTGAGGAATACTGGGGAAAGAGAAAGCAGATGGATGTTCTTAATCGGTTCTGGTCGGGAGAGAAGTATGACCCCAAGAGAGAGGGCATCAAACGATTTGTTCAAAGGTGGGTAACAACTCTGTCCTACCTTAGTAATAAGTTAGAAACAGAACAGATCATATTAGGGGTAGAAAATAAGCTACCGTGGAACTGGAAAACTAAGATCATATCTGCGCCCCGAGATAACATTGACAAGTTCGTACAGTATTTAGAAAGGGTTGAATCCGTCCAAAAAGAAGAAAACATGAGGAGGGAGCATCGCCCGCCTGCTAGGCAGAATGACAATCGCGCGGATGTAAACATTAATAGGATGGGTGTTCAGAGAGGCGGCGGATACCGTGGCAGTTCACGTGGTAGAGGAAGAACATATGTTAACAGGTTCAATGAACGCGAGCAGTATGACAGCGGCCGACAGATGTCAGGAGGTGAGGCGGTCAGCTGGAGGCATAGTGATGACGCACCGCGCTCGGAAAACCATTAATTGTCTACGAGTGTGCTGGCGATCGTAGGCAACAGCGTTTAAAGTTAAATCCGCTGGCAAAACTATTCATAAGAAAGCAGCCTGAACGACCACCTAACATAAATGTTGTTGCTACAAAATTTAGGGAGGATAACGTAAAACAGACAGAGATAGTAGCTTTAAGTCAAGTGGAGGTTAATGAACCAATTAACTGTAAGAATAATCATAAGAAGCCACTTATTGAAGAACTAAGTACTAGTTATAAGGGTAATAATCAGAAAGACATTATGCACAGTAAAACTAATGAAGAGCTGTCGGATAGGGGTGAGAACAGTAATAATGGCAGGGTTGTGACTGTGCTTGATAAGATAATTGATGTTGTAGATAGTTACGAAGAAGAGGATAGATTAGAGGAGGAGGTAGAGGTTAATGACGACGCCTTGGATAGGGTCGTAGAAAAGGAGGTTAATGAGAAAGAGGGGGAAACATTGGAGAAATGTTTTGACTTAGCAATAGTGGATAGGCTAATAGGAGCTGCCACTAGAATTGAGGGTGATAATAAGCATGAAATAAACCCTGTAAGTGTGAATGTGATTGCCACCCAAAAGACAGGCTTCGAAAGGAGAGAAATTGTGCAAGATTTATTGGAGGAAGCAGAACCCAAAATAAATAAAGAGTACTTAGGGCAACCGATAGTAGAGCTAAGAGTATTAAATGAACCAGTTAAATGTTTGATAGATACTGGATCGGAAGTCTGTGCAGTATCCCAGAACTTGGTAAATGAACTCCCTAACAGTAAACAGATTGTTAAGATGCCAGTAAGTGGCTTGAACATTGTAGTAGCAACCGGTAAGACTAAGAAGACAGTAAAACAGGAAGTGTTTCTACCCATAGCATTTAAGGAAGTAGAAATAAGACAGAACTTCTTAGTTATAAATGGACTGAGTGTAGACATATTGGTGGGGGCTGACTTTTTGAATAAATATGAAGGATGGGTGAATTTTTCTACCAATGATGTTATGGTAAAAATTAAGGGTAAACTAATTACTATACCTTTCATCGGTAAGCAGCTATGTGAGGATCCTGAGCAGAATGATTTTCCTATATGTATTTGTAAAACAGAGAAATTCTTGGAGGGCTATAATGAGTACGGTGGCAAAAAAGTAGAGGATCCGTCTGAGCTTGTGAGTGTCAGAAATAGGATCGAAGAGAAGGAGAGACTGGCACGTATTAATATAAGAAAGAAGGCCCTGGAAAGAAAGAGAAGGCATGACGCAAGAGCTGATCCCACTAGTTTTCAGGTAGGGGATCTAGTGCTAGTGAAAACTAGGGAAAGATCTAAGAAACTTACGTCAGAAACAAAGAAGTTTACCGATGAGTACGTGGGCCCATTTAGAATCGTAGAGAAGCCTCACCCAAATGCTTATAGACTGGAGTTTGTGAAATCACATAAGGTGTTAGGGCTTAGGAACATTGTGGATTTGAAAAGATATGTTCAAAAGAGAGACGTGGCCAGGAGTGAGTAGATACCTCAGAGAGCTTTGCACTCTTTGCAGAGCTAAGTGCGTGACGAGCACTAGGTCTCGAGTCGTTTGACAATATTTCTTCCACTTTCTTTTCCGTATTGTCAACCTACCTCTTCTTTCATTCAGAACTAAAATTCTATCGTCTTTCCTTCTTCTCTATCGTAGTTTTTAAGTGATAAAGTGTTTAAGTAATGAGTAGGAAAGAACCTCAGTGCAGTATAGGTTAAGCGTAAGGAATGAGTGTAAGAGAAAATCAAAAAGGATTAAGATACCTCAGATAAGTAATAAGTCTCAGTAAAGTAAATGTTTGGCCTAAGGTGTGAGTAATGCCCTTAGAAAGGTAAAATAACTAAGAAATGTAAGAGCCTCAGAAAATATGGTGACGAACATTGAAGCTGTTTGTTAAGTAACAGAACGATATGTTAAGACGTAGCATTAAGCTAATGTTTAGGAAAGGAAATGGAGCAGTACAGCAAAACTGTCTGTTCAATGAAGTCAGAGCCTCAGGAGGTGATTTAGTGGTAAAATGAGTAAAGGTACAGTGCAACAAGGTTGACTGTCAAAGGGGTAAAGGAAGTTAAGTTAAAGGGACAGTGCAGCAGGACTGACTGTCAAATGAAGAGAAATATGTGAGAAAAGGAGAAAGAATGAGCATAGTGTTTGGCTAGCTAGATATTAGGAAAAAGTGAGGCTACGAAGGTGAGTAAATAAAAAGCTTAATGTTGGTAACCAGAGGTGGCGTTTGTTGGTAAACAGAGGAGATGTTTGTAAACAAAAGGAAGTGAGGCTACGAATGTAAACAGAGCTGAGGCGACGTTGGTAACTCAGGAGGTGGATGTATGTTAGAAAGTATGGGTAACGAGGTTTCGCAGATTAGTAGGAAACGCTTTAACAAATACTAACCTGAGTGTGTGAAGTATGAGTATGAGAGTTGTAAATTAAACCCGAATGTGACTAGAGAAAACCTGATGTTGACAAGAAATTGAAGTAACTACAGATATGTGAGATGAGGAAAGTACCCATGACATCGATTCCATTTTTGACCAGAGACACACAAAGCTCCCCAAGTTTGTCGTAGAGATTAGTATAAGGATTGTAGTGTTGATAAATGAATAAGTAAATATGTATTTTTCAGTGTTTAATTTATGATACAGGACTACAGGAGATTGCCTGGAGACAGAATTGTAATATTGATAATTTTGTGTATATTTTATATTGTTGTGTATTGTACAGGAACTGGAGAGTCACCAGTGCTGGCGGAGATTTATTATGTATTTGTGAACTATTTGTAGGAATTGTTTTTCTTAGTATTTCTTATGTAACCATAACTTGTTTGATTATGAGATGAAGAAGTAATTAAAGAGTAAATGTGCCACTTCGGTACTGCATTAGGAAAGTCAATTCACTTTTCACTTAAAAAAAAAAAAAAAAAAAAAATTTTGAAAATTGTACATACTGTAAAGTAAATTTTATCAAAAATATGAGACTTTAGAGTCAAGCAGATAGCGCCATTTATCGCTGCTGTAGGTTAAGACGTAGCAGTTAGAAAGGGAACTGAGGCCAGCTGATGTTTCAGGTGCGCCGAAGTAAACAGAGGTGGTAGCACGAGACTTGAAATGGACCTCCCAAGCAGGACCCGGTCGAACTACGAGTGCTATCAAAATCTTAAGTGTAAGTGGTAAAAAAGTGACGCTCACCATAGCGATAGTAGTGTTAGTGTGCGTGTGACGTACATCAAGATAGTATTTAGGTTTGTCTTCTCTTTCAGGAATTTGTAAATAGAATTTTGTAATCTGAAAAATTTTTTTGAATGATGATAAAAGTGCATGTTTAGATATAAGATGTTTTGTAGGTCGTCAGCCCTAGGTATAAGTGGATGATTGATGTACAGGAACTATAAATGTTAAATAGCTGTTTGAGTAAATCTTTAATACAAATTTTTTTTAGAAAACTAAAAGTTTGTCATGAATGAAAAAATTTAGTTTCCTCAGGAGGTGTGTGGCGTCGCAACTAGTGCGAGCGCACAGTTTTCTATCAAATATTTACTGTGAAATGTAGACAGACTGTAAAGTAGCCATCAGATTAGCATATGTGCTGTAGCGGGCAGATTACCGGTGTCCGTTCGTCTGACGTCACGACCATATGGCATGTCTGTACCGTGAGAATGTAAGACCTGTGCGCTAACTAGCCGCGTGTATAACGTGGAACTTTCATCTTTAATAACTTCTAACTGAGGAACCTGAGAAATTAAAAGTTAATATACTAGTTTCTGTTATGAATAAAAATAAGTCATCCAAATTTGAGCTTTGAAACCTGCATATTTTGGAAATTAGAAAAATCTTACAGAAAACGCAAATTTCTACAATTTTCGAGTCTAAATAAATACCATTATGTATAGATCACCTTCAGTGACCATCCAACTATGAAACAAAATCACCTTCCGTGCTTTTGTATTTATTTTGAGAATTTTACTTTTAGAAATTCACCTATAACTTTGTTAAAACCAGAAATGTTTTGAATTTTTGTGAACAGTTATTTTATATGAGTAGGTGAGAGTGAATGAGTGTGCCTGAGTGAATGAAAGAGGGACATTCGCCATTCTTTGCAAGTGTATAAAATCTAGGTTGGAACTCGCAAGTGTTCAGACGATGTAACCGTGGGAACAGAGTCGCCAGTGGTTCCCCATCTTAGTGAATGTCGGATGTCCAAGAGTGTATGGTATTGTACAAGCAGCCAGAACGTTCGCGAGTATTTAAATAATTTCTGGAAATAAAGTAAAGTCTAGTTTTCCTTTCGGTTTGTTAAATTATACAGTAAATTTTGTGTAACAAGAAATCATGACGTAAATGATTCAGAAGTCATGACTGGTGCGTGCTAGATTTTGGCGCGAGGCGCACCCAAAGAGTTAATTCTGATTGGCTGTGTGATGTGTGAGCCAATGAGATGCGAGGACGGTTAGCAGACTAGGAGAGTGAGTCGCGAGTGGATGAGGAGTCGCGAAGGAACTGTGATCGAGAAGAGACATGCTTGATGTGTCCTCGCGAATAATGTGTAAAATGAAGTCATAAAACGGCTTCATCGGTTCGGTACTGTGCGATTTGAGACTGGAAGAGTCCAGTAACGCGTAGTGTGAGTTTGAGCGAGTTGTGACTTTTCGTTCCGCGAAAGACGCGAGTAACTTTAATAATTAAAAGCGTGGCGGTACTTCGTAAACTTTTACTAAGTGCTTATGGCGAGCATTAACGTTAAAAAACGAACTATTATTGAACATCGACTGCAAACGTGTATGTTAGAAAATCGTCTGTGTTGCAGTTAAGTAAATTCCGTAACTTTGAAAGCTAATTCTGGCGGGGTTTGAGTGTGGATAGAATTGTGAACTGAACTTTCTTCAAACGTAGATTAGCGGGCTGATGATTAGGCTTAAAGACAATAAAGAGCTTAAATAGAATTACCAACTTCGCGTTCTCGTTTGAGTAAACAATTACTACCATTCCAATAACTCAATTTATTTAGGAAGATTGCTCATAGATTGTATTTCAGCAAACATGTATCGCGGCCTCCGGTGAGCGGCTATTAAATTGCAGTTTCTTCAACACTGCTTTTCTGCAATTTTTCCAGTAGCTGCTATCAGGAGAGGCGAGTGCAGCAACTACCTAAGAAACGAGGTAGGTGGATTTTCTTTCAGGGAAAGGAAACTGCGCGATAAGAGCCTGACCCGTCGCACTCTGAAACTTATATCATAGAAACAGCCATGTTAATTTCAGCAATAAACCAAATGACGAACATTACAAATTGTGCAATAATGTTAAATTATCAACTAAATTATCTTTTGGAATTTTATTTCTTATCCGAAAACTTAGGAGGCGCAGACACTGCAATGCTTCCTAGTTTTTGTCATTTCTATCCCAAATGGAACATAGCCATATTGCGTCGTAATTTTGAATTCGAAAACATCGTTGATTTTCAAAACTATTCACACCAAAATTACTTTTATTGTTTATAAACCCTGACAGGGAATGTAAGACAAATGTAAGCTGTTCGTAGAAAAACAGAAAACTGCCAAACACTAGTTTACCAATCAGAGTGGAAAACAAGCCCAAATCTAGTAGACCACTGTCAACATAATATACACATGATATTCATTTAAATAATTACCAGCTGTTATCGTAAGCGTTATTCAAATGTGTGTGAAATCTTATGGGACTTAACTGCTAAGGTCATCAGTCCCTAAGCTTACACACTACTTAACCAAAATTATCGTAAGGACAAACACACACACACACGCCCGAGGGAGGACTCGAACCTACGCCGGGACCAGTCCATGACTGCAGCGCCTAAGACCGCTCGGCTAGTCACGCGCGGCTTAGCGTTATTCTCGACCTGTAAGTTTCACATAGTTCAAGTTTTTGTAATGTTATTGCCCTGCGCCAAAGGCGTGTAAACAAAATTCAGAACAACAAATCCGCCTGAACCGGTTGGTTTTACGAGGTCTTTCATGTACCAGCGCAGACGACGCACTTGGTTGTCAGGGATGCACGAAAGCCGAAGCGTGTTGAAGTGTCGCTCTATAAACTGTTGTCATCACTAACATATGTGAATATTGTGGAAGTGTGTGAGGATATACAATTAAACCATCTGGCGGAAAATGACATCATGACCAAAATTATTTATTTAAAGGCAAACCCACTAACAGAACGTATTTTTACAAGCTTGCACAACAACAAGAAGCAGCAGCCGGTGTAATGATCTTCAAAACTTCATCATTCAAAATCTAAGTACAATTATTTCATCTACGCCTTCTTCACTTTGTCCAAAGTTAGATTATTTAGGGTAGAAGACGAGTACTAGAATTTGGTCATACGCAGTAGGTATTAAGACAGGTGGATGAGGCGACGGGAATCTGCATGAACTTTTACTGAATTTCCAATGTTATTTCGCTGTTTACTAATTTTTATTAGTACAGCAAGTAGTATGCGACTTTTATTTACATAGGTAAGTTAAAAACTTTGTCAAGCTGCTTCCGATTTGTTCATAATTGACCGACAACGAACGAGACATTGCTTCTCGTGAAAACGCTTTTAAAAAACATTCAGTCGCACATCGGCAATTTTTGGTACCTTTATTTACAAAAATGTTAAGTTACACATGGGTTGCACACAGATTGTCGAAAGAAAGAGAAATTTTTCAAAATGTCATCAAGCTTTATTTTCTCTTCGAAACTCGGGAAGATTCCTTTTGCATGGGGGAAAACTGCATTCATTCGATGTATAGAAGACGCCGTTTTAATATACAGGGTGAAGCGAAATTCGCACACTCTGGTTTCGCAGCGCGACTCCTCACATGCCAGCGATAAAAAAATGTCTCACAAAATATCGTCTGGCGAGTACATGCGGTAGAAAAAGGACGTTAAAGAGTGGCAATCTGGCAACACTGTAACCACATGTCTCTTAATTACCTCTGTCATCACCAATTACTAGTGCTGTGGATAGCGTTTTGGCTTAGCATGCACGACGTCAAGACTTCGAACCTGAGTTGGGGCTCATTTTTTTATTTGCTAATTTCATTGTGACATTTCACATTGCAATATAAATTGTTTCTTAGGTAACATGTATCCTCAACGTATCGAAGTGAGGTAGCGACGAACATAACAAATACGTGGTCAGACAAATAGAAACGGTTGAAACAAATGACCTGTCTTAGGACAGAATATCTACAAAAACAATATCAATTTCGAGATGCTAAAGATGATAGCCCAGTACAATAAAACAACGTCTACTTGTCATTTATACTACATGTAATATGAGCGCTCAGATTCGCACATTAGCAACCAGTGACAATAATAATGTCCATATTAATGACTGCATGTCCTTCACAACAGAATACATTGTTCCCAGAACAACATAGCTAAAAGCGACTTCCCTGCATGTCCAAACATTTCGCAACCCGTCGGATCATACAGATCTGGACCTTTGCAGCAAAGCTGTGTCCACAGTAACAAGAGCAGCATGAACACGTGCTACCAATTCTTCACATTCGCCGGCAGAGTAGACTACACGTGCTCCCTCACCTGCCCCCACAGGAAGGAATCCTTCTATATTTTCATTTTCCTTTTTTGTCAGCATCCTTTTCTTCAGGCTTTTTTTAGTTTCTTCCAAATAATTTTTTGTAGGGTAATGCTGTAATTCCAGCTGCCTTTCCTGGCTTAGGTCCTTTGTTTGCTGTTTTTTCTTATTTTGGAACAGAAAAATGTCCTTGGAACAGGCAAAATGTCTTTGGGTGATTTGTTAATGTTTCCTATTAGAAAGTGGGATACACTGCTAGGGTCAGCTCCTGCTATGTGTTTGCACCTAGTGTTGGGTTGGGTTATTTGGGGAAGGAGACCAGACAGCGAGGTCATCGGTCTCATTGGACTAGGGAAGGACTTTGAAGGAAGTCGGCCATGCCCTTCAGGGGAACCATCCCGGCATTTGCCTGTAGCGATTTAGGGAAATCACGGGAAACCTAAATCAGGATGGCAGGACGCGGGATTGAACCATCATCCTCTCGAATGGCACAGTGTGTGTGGTGGCTCTGGTCGTTCGTGTGAGCCCTGTGTGGACCAGTAGGGCCTGGCGTGTGTTCTGGGCGAGCTTCTGTGTTATCAGGCTGGTTTTCTTGAGGCAGCAAGGTTGGGTTTGCTTTAGAATGCTTCTTTCCTTTATGCGTCCAGAGGGTGTTGACATCCAACTCTTCCACGTTTAAGGCCTCAAATTCGGCATCTGTGAAAACACTTCGATTGCAGAGGAAAATCCCACAAACTTCAAATCCATGCGCATCTTTTTGACCACTTTGGAACCTTAGGTATGCTTTTCCAAACAGTGAAGCTATCTCATAAGGGCCAAGTAGTTTATCGTTATGGAGCATCCATTGCCTAACATTCTCACTATAGTGAAACTTGAGAGGGGACATGAAGGACTTGTCCAATGGCTGCATTTTGTGTGATGTGTGGGGCAGTAGATTTACAATTGTGACATGATTGCTTCTTTCCGCATCCACGACATTACTATTCTTGGAATGTGTGTTATACCCATCCAGGATAAAAATAACTGGGATTTTTTCCGTAGGCTTGACGCAGTTGATAAAGTGATCCCACCATTTCGTAAACAAATACCCTTGTATCCAACCAGATGGGTGGTATCGTTCTATGGAGCCCAGCAGAGCACCTTTCACCCAAAGGGTAGACATATTTTTTTCTGGGATAAACTAGTATTAGCGTAACAAACGTAGCACCAGCGCTCATGTGACAGCCAATTGTAACCAGGGATCCGCTTCAGCAGCACTCAAAGCACCAACCTGCCACTTACCTTTGAGTTCCATGACTTTAGGCACTTTACTCTGGACAACAGATAAACCTGTCTCAACTACGTTGAAAACGCGGGCAGGAGCTTACTTCTTTTTTTGGTATTCAGCTTCAAGAACAGCAAAAAATTCGTCTACTACATCTTTATTGAAACCATTAGCTCTGGAGATTGACTTAGCTACGTGCTTTAGAATTGACAACAAATCTTTATGACGATTTATAAAATGGTCAAACCATGCTCTCCCAGAGACTCCGTCACCAGTGAAAGGATAATGTACGCCATTTCTGTTGCACAACTTATAAGCCAAACTTCTAACACCGTTTCTTGTCAGGCCACAAAGCTTTTGTTCCATTATCAGCAAATAATGTAGAAGTTCAGCTTCCATTTCGCTAGACATAATTGGTTTCCTCCCCAACTTCCTAGACGCAGCTTCTTCAGCTGGTATGCCAAGCTTAACTAGCCTTTGAAAAGTCGTTCGTGGCACAGAAAACTGTTTTGAAGCTTTTGAAACCTCCATTCTCTTTTCTGAAACTGATTTAATCACAGAAATCATGTCATCATGATTCCAACATTGCCTGGATTTATTTTACTTTCACGGATTGAGCACTTTGCGAGCCATCTGAAACAGAAAACCACACAGTATTTGTAAGGGTTGTAATATGGGCTAGTTCAGTTGGCAGCCCATATAACCATCACAGCAATTGTCCATATTAAAACACGCTCGGTATCTTGGAAAGTGAAGCGTCACTATCCGTTATAAACAACCATTAATTAACCAACTGCAGGAGCATTAGAGATGATGACGTTTGGTTTGAGGGACACTCAACTGTCCGGTCATCAGCGCCCATTCGCAGTCCCAAACTCTACGAAGTCCAATTTTTTTACTGTCCATTCTAGTCACTGTAACGAATGATGATGATGATGAAATGATGAGGACAACACAAACACGCAGTCCCTGGGAAGAGAAAAATGCCCAACGCCGCAGGGAGTCGAACCCAAGACCCGTGATCCAGAGACAGCAATGCTAGTCACTATGTAAATAGGCTGTTTAGTTTTTTTTTATTGGTAACGCCACATAGCGCTCTGTATGAAAAATCACTGGCTGTGCTGTGCGCAGTCAGTGGCTGGTTGGCATTGTTGTAATACTCGCCATTGTAATGTTGGGTGGCTGGATGTTAACAGCGCGTAGCGTTGCTCAGTTGGAGGTGAGCCGCCAGCAGTGGTGGACGTGGGGAGAGAGATGGCGGAGTTTTGAAATTTGTAAGAATTGATGTCATGAACTGATATATATATATATATATATATATATATATATATATATATATATATATATATATATATATTAAGGTAAATACATTGTTTGTTCTCTATTAAAATCTTTCATTTGCTAACTGTGCCTCTCAGTAGTTAGTGACTTCCGTAGTTTGAATCTTTTATTTAGCTGGCAGTAGTGGCGCTCGCTGTATTGCAGTAGTTCGAGTAACGAAAATTTTTGGTGAGGTAAGTGATTTGTGAAAGGTATAGGTTAATGTTAGTCAGGGCCATTCTTTTGTAGGGATTATTGAAAGTCAGATTGCGTTGCGCTAAAAATATTGTGTGTCAGTTTAAGCACAATCTTGTATAATTTTTCTAAGGGGACGTTTCATATGTCGACCCTTAGCCGAGGATACCTCACTGGAATCTTCTGATTTTTTTCTTGTAGTTTGTGTAATTAGTGTAGCTTTTGTTTATTGATAGCGCGTAATCATAGAGAGAATTTCCTTTGTAGTTGCAGTCTTTCATTGTTGTACAGTAAAATAGTTGTGGCATGCATGTAGTTTTGCACGAAGTATTTCGCAGCTGCGCTTGCAATTAACTAGATATTATTTTCAGTGCTATGTTAATGTGTTCTCTTATTTTTGCTCTTCAAATTGTGCTTTTTTGTGTTATCGTGTGAAATATTGTGACAATAATGGCGTGTGAAAAGCGAAATACTAGGCTCCAAAGTAAACTGAGAAATGACAGTGAAGACGAAAGCAGTATGTTAGCGCCACCATGTAATGAATTAACTAATGTTCAAAGTAGTAATTTGGTAATTGTGCATAGGGAAATAATGGTGTAGGCAGTGAAACAATTAGTGAACAGGGAAGCATTATCGATCGATCGGTCGGCAACAGCTTGCCTCAGGATTCCGAAATGACAGGACACAATCTTGCAAATACTGTAGATTCAGATTTTGCGTCCTCACCGTTTTCTCAAATAAGTCAAGACACATTTTCTGTTTTTCAAACTGCGAATATTGCCGGTTCAAATTCATTGCCGAATAGCACGAAGGAACATGTTTCAGACACCAGTGCATTGTTATTACAATTAATGCAACAAGTGGGACAAAAGCTTCAAAAGTTAGACACAATGGAACAAAATCAGAGACAAACACAGCAAAAGCTTCAAAAGTTAGACACAATGGAACAAAATCTTCATAAGTTAGACACAATGGAACAAAATCTTCATAAGTTAGACACAATGGAACAAAATCAGAGACAAACACAGCAAAAGCTTCAAAAGTTAGACACAATGGAACAAAAGCTTCAAAAGTTAGACACCACGCTTGAACAAACACGTGAAGATTTCACTAATGAGTTACATAACATTGAATCGAAATGTCAAAAAGTCTGTAATAACATAAAAACACAAATTTGTGAGAATTTTCAACCTATTTTTACGCGGCATGAAAATGCATTACAGAATCACGAAGCAGCCATAAAAGAACTGCAAACTGTTATTCATGAAAATCATGAGACCTTGCAAGCTAAAATTGATTCAGCTGCATCTACCGATTCGGTTACGCAACTTGCAAAAACTCAGGAAAACTTAAAGGACACAGTAGATACGATTTCAACACAAATGGACACTCTGAAACTTGGTTCAGAAAAACACACAGAGGAAATAATTTCACTATCTGATAAAGTAGCCGAACTTTCAGATCAGTTCACTAACTTATCTACAAAGGTAGATGATGATCTGAATGACACAAAACCTGTAGCCTTCACTGACACTGAAGAGTATGAACAAATTAGAAAATTCAAACAATATCAAAATCAAATCAACACACAGTACAAAAGAGAAATGCGGGAAGTGCAAGATCAGTTGGCTCAAGTAATACAAGAATTACATATTTCAGAGGACACTCGCGCTCCAGTACGGGAAGAGGGACATAGAAATACAGAACAACCACAAAATAATAACACAGGAAACTTCGGAAATTATGAAAGAAATTGGCAAGGTACACCGAATTTTGAGATGGAACCGCCGAAACGACGTAACAACGACCGACATTCGACTCGCCAGCATGATGATTTTGACTATAAGCTGTTCATTACTACACGTAAATTCAAAACATTTAAAAAGTATGGCAAAGACATTCATCCACAAGCGTGGCTTCATCAATTCTCTCATTGTTCCCCCCCCCCCCCCCCCCCCCCGCCCCCCCCCCTCCCCCCAACTGGTCATTAGAGCACAAGTTAGAATTTATGTGTGGCTACTTAGAGAATGAACCAGCTGTAAGAATGCGATCGGTCATTCACGTTTGCCACAGTGAAGGAGAATTTTACCATGCCTTCCTCTCAGCATATTGGTCTCAAGCTACACAAGACAGAGTAAAACATGGCATCATAATGATGAAACATTTCGAACAATCTGAATTTTCCAGTCTTGTGAAATATTTTGAAGACATGTTACATAAGAATCAATATCTTTCAAACCCATACAGCCCCACAGAACTCATCCACATTTGCTTAATGAAACTGCCTGAACATTTACGACATATTATTTTGGCAGGACGTTGCAAATACGACATTGAAGCTTTTCAGCGACTCTTACAAGAACTGGAAATTGACACTGACAATCGCGGAACGCAAAAACAGAAGCACAACAATTACAGGTTATATCCGTCGCAATTCCGCGATGAAAGAAATAACAACTGGACACGACAAGGCTATTCTCACAACACAAATCGTGACCAAAACAGACACCACCCGTATGACAACCACTGGCAGAGTAATAGTTACAGAGAAAGATCGCATTTCCGTAGTAATGAATATGACAGAGACAATTATAGAAACAGACAATATGGCAACCAGAACTATTATTATTATCACGGAAGACAGAATAACTTCAGACGCAACGGTCCAGCGCGCAGTTACGATTCAGGGAGAAATTCTCCACCACGTGGCCGGCAAGAAAGAAACTATGGAATCTACCGACAAAATGACAGACCTGAATTGCATCAGAACTGGAGGGATTCCTACAGGACAGGGCCCTCTCGGCAAGGTGAATTTGTAAAAGTTAGGTCTCCTAATCCCAATAACGGCGCGCGCCAACAAAGAGACAGACAATGACTCGCACCGCAGGCAGCCGCGTGCGCCGACTGGCTCAGAGAAAAATAACATAGACGCTAACCTTGAGAAAAATTTGAGCTTTCTTTACCGATGTACCATATACCCCATGATAACTCCGTTGAAGCGACTTGCACCACATTTCACATTTAAAACCGTTTGTTGAAAGATAATTTGCTTTTTAACTTTGTCTTTGCGATAAAACTTTTCACTTCACATTTCTAGTATGTTTTGTCACACTGAGAAACTGTTAACATGCAACAATGTTTTGAAGTTAACTATCCAGTCTAGAACCTAGGGAACATTTTTAAACAGAAATTACGAATGCATTGTTATAGTGAACAGACGACACAGTGTTGTTATTTGTACATTCTTGATTGTTAGTTGCACGATTACGCAACGACTATAAGGCTTACATACTTAGAACATACACTGTTAATGAGGTTTTAATGCAACATTTTGGTTTAGTTGAAAAGACATTCTTTATTTGAAGTACTTTCTGTGAGACTAAAGATGACTTAGCATTTGGTTTCTTTGACAGCTACACGATTATATCACGACGCTACTAATGTGTGACACAATTTACATTGTGCTTTTGTGGTGTGTCTGTTTTATATCTGCACAGTTTTTCTGAATTCTTCTGGAAAGGAAAACATGTTTTAGTAGTAACTTTGTGGTATAGCTACAATGAGACAGCCTTTTCTGTAACACAACAATACGTTACAGTACAGTACTTACTTCATCACAGCAATAAGCGTAGTAACTACGATATCTATACGCAAAGAATTTCACTTTTGTTTATCATGAGGTAAGTACATTGACTTCTGCAGAACTTAGCTTTCGGAGGACGATAACTACGACACTTCCACAGAGATTATCTTACAACAAGACGCACAGTTTAGCGCTACCGTACACGTATTTGAGTGATTAATTTTGTACTTAAAACATTTATTTTTAAAGATATTTGAAGTACAATGATACAAAGGTTTTCCGTGATACATTTCATTCCATTGCTGTAATCTGTAACACCTGAGGATATAATTACATTAATCCTCAGGGGGGTACACGACTACTTTCTGTATCATGTGTTTGGAAGCACAAGGAGCCCTAGCTAATATGGTATTTGCTTATACAACTTTACACATCGGTACCATATTTCTCTAACACATAAATTACACAGCTATCTGATCATTTAACTGAGAGAGACAAACATTCAGTGACGCATGTTTATGCAATTATACATCTGGATAACTTCACACTTATGAAATTGTATTTTGTCTGTACTTTGTGAAATGTTCATATTTTTTCGGAACCATTGTGATACTATGAGAGCTTTGAATGATGTATTTGGTATGGGATCATGATTTTTAAAGTATGTTTGAGGCAGATGACACTTTTGACACGAGTAGAGAATTTTTTTAGGTTTTGAAATTATTGGAGGAAGCGACGACGATTTTGAGATTTGACTGAGGTGTTATGATGTTATTATTACGACGATGATGTGAATTATGCTGCTGAGGTATGTTTAAGCTGATGCTATATGAGGAATTTGATTATGCTACGTATTTATTATGATGAAATATTGAAGAAGTGTCTACGAATATGTATATGTGTAATAAAGCAAGGAATAATGAGTAGTGGTTAGGGACTCTGATTTGTGAAAAAGGTTGTTGGAAACCGAGAATCGTACTTTAAGAGTTATGAAATGTGTGTAAAAATGCGTGAATGTATCACTATGCTGGCGAAATTTTTTGGACACTATTATATTTAAATGATTTTATTTCTACAGATTTGTAACGCAAATTCTTGACCTGTGAATTTTTTTTATTTGAGACTGCCACTATAGCGGAAACAGGTGTCGTAAATATTTCGATAAGACAGTTAAGTGACCACATGCACATAATGCGTCGTGGGCACCCAGTTGCGCGACAACCACCTGACAAAAGAAAGCCATTAGTGTGTGCCTGGCAGAGGTGGAGAGAAAAAAAAAAGAGGCCATTATCCTCGCTATTGAAATTCCTTTGTAGAAAGCATCGTAAATACGACACCCTCAAACTTGAAAACATGAACACACTGTAGAGTTCTTAATTTATGATATTTACTGAAATGAAATGATGAGAAACATTTTATATCTATCGTCTTTCTAGCTGAGAGATTGCTCATTTTGTTTAATATCCAGTTTCTATCTGCACTGCAGCATTGGTTAAAATAAAATTTAATAGATGTACTAATATCACTATTTTCTGTCTACAGACCCAGTAAAGAATCATTTTATGATGTACTTTCTTGGAAAAGAGAGCACAAATAGACATTTCCCTTCACAGGAATTGCAAAAATAATTTTTTTACGATTGGTAACTTATCTGCTAGCGTATGTTCTCGCGATGCATCACTCTAGTGTTAAGATGTGACATAGGTATTAAACATTTTTTCTGTAATATTTTTTCTGCTTCAGCTTTGTCGTGTTTAGATATAAGTTATTGCATTTGCTGCTGCTGTTTGCCAGGCATAATGTTACTGAATTTGACTTTGTATTACTCTGTTAAGCCAGTTTTACTACGGATTTATTTTTCTTGTTTGCTGCGCATTGCGTTATATTAGTTGTAATATTGCTGCTTGCTTTGACAACTTCCATTATTTTAATTGCCTTATATTAGTTTTAATATTGCTGCTTGCTTTGACAATTTCGATTTTTTTCATTGCTGTTTGTAATAATTGTTTTGTGCTGCTGCGTTGCCACGTCCCTTAGTTTAAGCATTTGAGCTCAGTAGACTTAAGTTAGCTTAAGAGGGGGTAGCCTATATAAAAGAATGAGTTGCGATGAATTGGAAGAAATGCACTGAGAGGTTATACGAAAAATGTACAGAAAGCAGGTATAGGTAGGATTCTCTTGGAAATAAATGATGAGGTAAGATACTGGAAAATAAATTATGAGGTAAGAAATATGTGAACATATAAATACAGAAAGCATGCTTGGAGAGGATTTTTTTGGTGAAAACAAATGTTGAAATAAGACGAAAGATCTATGGAATGAAGTTTTGGGTTGGACTGAAGTACCAAATGTTACACTGAAAACAAACCCTGCCCTTTCCTCTTGTGTTATCCCACTATGTGTTTGTGTACCCTTGTGTATTTGTTTTCTTCCTGTCTCTGTGTACTGTTTCATAGAATTTTTTCTCTTCTAATACTAAGCTACATTCACTATGATGAGGAACACTGCTATCCTCAAATATAATTTGCATTAATTACATGTTATTTACTTCGTAAAGATATTTAGACATTATTTATTCTGTTCTGTTTTAATGCTCATGTGTGAAGTTGATGTTTCAATAATTATTCTGTTCGTTTATGTATTTACTTATGTCATAATTCCTGTAACACTGATGTATATGTTTATTTCTATTCTTTTGTAAAGCCCGTTTTACTACAAATGTTATCTGTATTGTTACGTTCTTTAATGATGTATTTTGTGCCTTTGTAATTGTATTTTTATGTTTTAAATTTATAATTGTATAGACACCAGTTTTTCAAATTAAGTATCATTTCACTGCACACATTTCTGTTGGTCATAGTATATGGACAATATGTGAGAAGTAGGGACTGTTAGTGTTTGCACTTGTGCTGATAATTCAGCAAAGGACTGGTTAACAGCACTGCTGCTTCTAAGGACAATTAGAAAAAAAAAAACTTTGTGAGTGCACAAGTGGTGGCTCAAGGACTTACGATATTGTCTGCAAGACTCTTCAATGGTGATTGTGCACCTGCACAGTCGCAACGGATGGTTGCTAGCCATCTCTACAAGAACTACAATGGGTCTGCACCTTCGATGGCCCACCAATACCATTATTTCTACAAGGACTGCAGTGGGTCTGCACCTCTGGTGGCCCACCAATACCATACTCTCTACTAGGACTACAGTGGGTTTGCACTGTGATGACCAACCTACCAATATTCTTCAAAACTTCGACTGACTCTGCTGTGGGTTTGCTCTGTTGTGGCCCATTACCTGTCAGCATGTCAAGAGTCAGCACTGTCTTTCCGTTTGAAGGACAACACTACCTCTTCAAGACTGCATGGAAATCCACTACTTCTGTGTGCATTTTCTTTTACTGCTCAGACATTGAGCAAAAATACTGCTATTTTACTGTGATGAACGATCAGGACTGTCTTTATGGACTGTGAGAAAATTTTAGCTTTTGACCAACATTGTATCGATAAGTGTGTGCATTTCATTTCTTTGTTGTCGTAATTATGAAAAAATTTTTCAAATCTGTATTGGCCACTGCCCAAAACAATTTGTAATTTTTTTGTGGGGAGCATGGGGGCTATATAATTAGGGTGTTTAGGTTTTTTTATTGGTAACGCTACATAGCGCTCTGTATGAAAAATCACTAGCTGAGCTGTGCGCAGTCAGTGGCTGGTTGGCATTATAGTGTTGGGTGGCTGGATGTCAACAGTGCGTAGCGTTGCTCAGTTGGAGGTGGGCCGCCAGCAGTGGTGGACGTGGGGAGAGAGATGGCGGAGTTTTGAGATTTGTAAGAATTGATGTCATGAACTGATATATATATATATACACAATATTTTTAGCGCAACGCAATCTGACTTTCAATAATCCCTACAAAAGAATGGCCCTGACTAACATTAACCTATACCTTTCACAAATCACTTACCTCACCAAAAATCTTCGTTACTCGAACTACTGCAATACAGCGAGCGCCACTACTGCCAGCTAAATAAAAGATTCAAACTACAGAGGTCACTAACTACTGATAGGCACAGTTAGCAAATGAAAGATTTTAATAGAGAACAAACAATGTATTTACCTTAATAGTCATTATATATATATATATATATATATATATATATATATATATATATATATATATATAATGACTATTAAGGTAAATACATTGTTTGTTCTCTATTAAAATCTTTCATTTGCTAACTGTGCCTATCAGTAGTTAGTGACCTCTGTAGTTTGAATCTTTTATTTAGCTGGCAGTAGTGGCGCTCGCTGTATTGCAGTAGTTCGAGTAACGAAGATTTTTGGTGAGGTAAGTGATTTGTGAAAGGTATAGGTTAATGTTAGTCAGGGCCATTCTTTTGTAGGGATTATTGAAAGTCAGATTGCGTTGCGCTAAAAATATTGTGTGTCAGTTTAAGCACAATCTTGTATAATTTTTCTAAGGGGACATTTCAACTAGACCACGAGTTGTGGACAGAACATTAGTGAGATAATTACTTATGTAAAACGTAGTTAATAAGTGAACAGGTAACTACACATTAGCAGTACGTCTAATATACCTGTGAATTCTTGTCTTTCAAAGTTTTGAAATGAGGAAAATCACAAAGCAGTTCGCCACTGATGTTCAACGTAACTGACTAACTCAGAGCTATCTGTGGCGCTTACCCGAACTAGCTACTAATATTTATCGAGGTTGGCACTAGAATTCGCGGACTTTAGTAGCCCATTGCAACCACCAGCCCACAATACCACCTCTGCCTCTATACAGGGTGGTCCATTGATAATGACCGGCACAAATGTCTCACGAAATAAGCGTCAAACGAAAAAACTACAAAGAACGAAACTCGTCTAGCTTGAAGGGGGAAGATGGCGCTGTGGTTGGCCCGCTAGATGGCGCTGCCATAGGTCAAACGGATATAAACTGTGGTTTCTTTTTTTAGATAGGAACCCATACTTTTATTACATATTTGTGTAGTACGTAAAGAAATATGAATGTTTTAGTTGGACCATTTTTTTCGCTTTGTGATAGATGGCGCTGTAATAGTCGCAAACGTATAAGTACGTGGTATCGCGTAACATTCCGCCAGTGCGGACGGTATTTGCTTCGTGATACATTACCCGTGTTAAAATGGACTGTTTACCAAAAGCGGAAAGGTCAATATCGTGTTGATGTATGGCTATTGTGATCAAAATGCCCAACGGGTGTGTGCTACGTATGCTGTTCGGTATCCTGGATGACATCATCCATGTGTACAGACCGTTCGCCGGATAGTTACGTTATTTAAGGAAACAGGAAGTAGGTGTTTTAGCTGCTGTCGCGGCTAATCCGCACATCAGTAGCAGACAAACTGAGCGAGAATCGGGAATATCAAAAACGTCGGTGTTGAGTACATCAACATCGATTGCACCTGTACCATATTTCTATGCTCTAGGAATTGCATGGCGACGACTTTGAACGTCGTGTACAGTTCTGCCACTGGGCACAAGAGAAATTACGGTACGATGACAGATTTTTTGCATGCGTTCTATTTAGCGACAAAGCGTCATTCCAAAACAGCGGTAACGTAAACCGGCATAATATGCACTATTGGGCAATGGAAAACCCACAATGGCTGTGACAAGTGGAACTCAGCGACCTTGGCGAATTAATGTATGGTGCGGAATTATGGGAGGAAGGATAATTGGACCCCATTTTATCGACGGCAGTCAAAATTGTGCAATGTATGCTGATTTCACACGTGATGTTCTATATTACTACCAGATGTTTCACTGCATGTCTGAAAAGGCGATTTACTTCCAACATGATGGATGTCCGGCACATGGCTCGTGTGAGGTTGAAGCGGTATTGAATGGCATATTTCATGACAGGTGGATTGGTTGCCGAAGCATTTCTTTCTGTGGTGAAAGTTGAAGGATATTTGATATTGTGACAACGTCTGACAACATGCGTCAGCACATTGTTAATGCATGTGTGAACATAACGGAAGGCGAACTACTCACTGTTGAGAGGAGGTTGACAGACTTCATTTTGGATGTTTTGGGAAACCCGCAGTAAAGTTTCAATAAAATCTCATAAACAGGCCTAAGATATTTAAAGCACTTCCACTGGGATTTTTTTAATTAAGATAAGTTATTGTCTTTAAATATTTCTAGAGTAACGATGTACTTTTAAAATCGTAAATTTTATCCATAACTTTATTCTTAAAAATATGTGAGTTTACTGCCAACTGTGTGCATTTAGCGTGAGGGACCATTGACTTACCACTATTTGCTTCTGACCGTGTTAACGATACATTACTCTGAAACCACTCCAAAGTACAGGAGAAAATTAAAAAAGTTCGAATTGTTTCAGTTTACGATACTAAGATTTGTATTATCAATTTTTGAAATAATGAACTACAACAACCTTAAAAATTATTTTATGGTCCGGCACAATATAAAATTTATTTTGTTGTCACTTTACCACAACAAGTAAACGATATGAAGGATGATGGCTCATAACATTTCTGCCCTCACGCTGTCACGTAATCCACATAAAAATGGTACGGGTCACAACATTGTTTACATCGTTAAGGAATTATTCACATTTACCTGATTGGCAACAGCTTTTGGAGCACAATTGCGTTCAAGGGCGGACTCTGCACACTACTATTGGCGGCGATATTTTTGTACTTACCACTCTTTACACGCACATATCCTGACAAAGCTGACATTAGTGAGAATCTGAAATTAGCGATAGAGCTGCAATTTCTCTGTTTATCGTGGAATTGTCAACTAATATGAATAAAGCTCATCACATACTATGTTTTAGGTGTAATAAGTCTGTTTCTCAACGACTGTCCCTTATCGCTGTTTATAGTAGAGGTATTCATATGAGATTTGCAATGGCCCAAACACAGCTTATAGTGGCTTGAATGTAAGAAAGTAAATGGTGGGCATATGAGTGGTGGCAAGGATCAGTGTGGATGAGAAAGCACATCCTCGGTACAAAAATAAATGTGTATAATCCTCTCTTATCTTTCCCGAAACCCATGGCGTTTCTTGTTTCGCCAGCCATCGATGGCTCTTAATAATTACATTCTTTCATCGAAAAAGTCTGTAGTTAGTGGAATAAAACAGTAGATATTGAAGTTTTGCATAATAATCATATGCCAAAATACTCTCCTCTTTGCTTGCTATCATTTGCCTAATTTGATTTTGATATCTCAAACGGGTTATGAAATATGAGGAATGTAGTG
Organism: Schistocerca gregaria; assembly: GCF_023897955.1. NCBI lineage: Eukaryota > Metazoa > Arthropoda > Insecta > Orthoptera > Acrididae > Schistocerca > Schistocerca gregaria. The sequence goes on along the minus strand of NC_064923.1, from coordinate 131,963,407 downwards.
GATATTTCACTCTGGCCTTATCGCCGTTGCGCGCGATCGCTAACGAGTGTGATGCATCAGTTCAATTTTGCCAATATTGGTGACAGAGACCTCCCCCCAAGTCTAAGGAAAATTCAGTATGTTAGCTAAATTTCTTACGCAACAACATATTATGAAATACCCACCAAACGCAACATCATAGCGGCTGCTATTTTTCAGTGCCAACTATTTCCAATTTCGCGTAGTGTCTTACTTGCACTCAAATGTCACAGTAACTATGACAATTAACGAGATGATGGGCACATCATTATGATGCTGACATATAAGGCTCTAAGTAACGCAAAAGTGATTTTTTTAACGAATAGTTTCTGTAAAATCGTTTGAGAAATATCTCAGGGCGTGCGACTCGAGTCTGTCTTTGCCGAAAGGTCGAAAGGGGCCGAACATTGCCGGCCTCCCCTTCCAAACAAACCAATGATCTCGCCCAAAGCTGTGAACGAAAATTGGTCACTGCCCATCTGCCACCGTATTCTGCACGGATTTTATTTTTTATTTATTTATTTTTTCTAGCGTGACGCTCCAGCCAATAGCGACATTCTGACGCGTTTGTCTGTAACGTTTGCTTCGAGCCGCACGTTGTTGTTGTTGTTGTTGTTGTTGTGGTCTTCAGTTCTGAGACTGGTTTGATGCAGCTCTCCATGCTACTCTATCCTGTGCAAGCTTCTTCATCTCCCAGTACCTACTTCAACCTACATCCTTCTGAATCTGCTTGGTGTATTCATCTCTTGGTCTCCCTCTACGATTTTTACCCTCCACGCTGCCCTCCAATACTAAATTGGTGATCCCTTGATGCCTCAGAACATGTCCTACCAACCGATCCCTTCTTCTGGTCAAGTTGTGCCACAAACTTCTCTTCTCCCCAATCCTATTCATTACTTCCTCATTAGTTATGCGATCTACCCATCTAATCTTCAGCATTCTTCTGTAGCACCAAATTTCGAAACCTTCTATTCTCTTCTTGTCCAAACTATTTACTGTCCATGTTTCACTTCCATACATGGCTACACTCCATACAAATATTTTCAGAAACGACTTCCTGACACTTAAATCTATTCTCGATGTTAACAAATTTCTCTTCTTCAGAAACGCTTTTCTTGCCATTGCCAGTCTACATTTTATATCCTCTCTACTTCGACCATCATCAGTTATTTTGCTCCCCAAATAGCAATACTCCTTTACTACTTTAAGTGTCTCATTTCCTAATCTAATTCCCTGAGCATCACCCGATAACATTAGAATTAATTTTCACAGTAGTTTGGATATAGTGAAAGCAGTTAACCATTGTAGCGTTCAATATAGGTGGCCTAAGTCAAACTAAGTTAACAAGTGACAGCGACAGTTTTTCGACAGTAATATTTTTCTAGGGAGAGTCAGTAGCAGATAACTGGCCTAAAGTGGTGCTTGCCTCAGCGTTACAGATTATCAGCGCAGGCAGAGGCCGAAGCGCATTGCGTGGGACAGAAAAAGGAAGCACAACGGCCACTCCCAAAGTATCCTCCATCTTCCTCTGCTTAGACCGCTTCACATGCACATCCTCTTCCCCGCACACCGCCATATAACCTAAATCAACAAAGTTTAGCATTTAATTAAAATTTAAAAGTCACAAAATTATTATAACTGTTACTGGTAAACTGATGACAAACAACATACAATTATAATTTAAATACAACGTAATTCATGTATTTCTGTAACCTTTTTAAAAAAAAATCAATAAATAATGAATCAATGAGACAGTTGATGATGCTTATTTCTGCTAACTTTTTGATATCGGGTTTGGTGTTGCCCAGTGCATGTTTTAAATTCAAGATCCAACTCCAATTTCATTCGCTTCCTAGCGTTTGCTTTCATTGCTACCGAAGTCGTAAATGTACTTTCACATCTGCAAGCTATGGCTATTGGAATCAGTACTCTTGTGGCTTCTTCCAGAAGTAATGCAGATCCGCCACCAGCATACAAAAAATTGCCAGTCAGTGTATTATACACTCCTGGAAATTGAAATAAGAACACCGAGAATTCATTGTCCCAGGAAGGGGAAACTTTATTGACACATTCCTGGGTTCAGATACATCACATGATCACACTGACAGAACCACAGGCACATAGACACAGGCAACAGAGCATGCACAATGTCGGCATTAGTACAGTGTATATCCACCTTTCGCAGCCATGCAGGCTGCTATTCTCCCATGGAGACGATCGTAGAGATGCTGGATGTAGTCCTGTGGAACGGCTTGCCATGCCATTTCCACCTGGCGCCTCAGTTAGACCAGCGTTCGTGCTGGACGTGCAGACCGCGTGAGACGACGCTTCATCCAGTCCCAAACATGCTCAATGGGGGACAGATCCGGAGATCTTGCTGGCCAGGGTAGTTGACTTACACCTTCTAGAGCACGTTGGGTGGCACGGCATACATGCGGAAGTGCATTGTCCTGTTGGAACAGCAAGTTCCCTTGCCGGTCTAGGAATGGTAGAACGATGGGTACGATGACGGTTTGGATGTACCGTGCACTATTCAGTGTCCCCTCGACGATCACCAGAGGTGTAGGCCAGTGTAAGAGTTCGCTTCCCACACCATGATGCCGGGTGTTGGCCCTGTGTGCCTCGATCGTATGCAGTCCTGATTGTGGCGCTCACCTGCACGGCGCCAAACACGCATACGACCATCATTGGCACCAAGGCAGAAGCGACTCTCTTCGCTGAAGACGACACGTCTCAATTCGTCCCTCCATTCACGCCTGTCGCGACACCACTGGAGGCGGGCTGCACGATGTTGGGGCGTGAGCGGAAGACGGCCTAACGGTGTGCGGGACCGTAGCCCAGCTTCATGGAGACGGTTGCGAATGGTCCTCGCCGATACCCCAGGAGCAACAGTGTCCCTAATTTGCTGGGAAGTGGCGGTGCGGTCCCGTACGGCACTGCGTAGGATCCTACGGTCTTGGCGTGCATCCGTGCGTCGCTGCGGTCCGGTCCCAGGTCGACGGGCACGTGCACCTTCCGCCGACCACTGGCGACAACATCGATGTACTGTGGAGACCTCACGCCCCACGTGTTGAGCAATTCGGCGGTACGTCCACCCGGCCTCCCGCATGCCCACTATACGCCCTCGCTCAAAGTCCGTCAACTGCACATACGGTTCACGTCCACGGTGTCGCGGCATGCTGCCAGTGTTAAAGACTGCGATGGAGCTCCGTATGCCACGGCAAACTGGCTGACACTGACGGCGGCGGTGCACAAATGCTGCGCAGCTAGGGCCATTCGACGGCCAACACCGCGGTTCCTGGTGTGTCCGCTGTGCCGTGCGTGTGATCATTGCTTGTACAGCCCTCTCGCAGTGTTCGGAGCAAGTATGGTGGGTCTGACACACCGGTGTCAATGTGTTCTTTTTTCCATTTCCAGGAGTGTAGATATGTGAGCCACACAACCCACTACATTGACCGGAACGATGAGTGTACAAATGTATGGAGGAGTGCCAAGGGATGTATGTAGGGCAGCTCTTGTTTTCTGTATACTGTAAAAGATTAATCTTTTATCGGTTCGCTTATCAGAGAAGCACTTATGTATCTTTGCTAGATTTTTAGTCGCCTTTTTCGTGTAAGATCAAAAAAAAAGGTCAAATGTGTGTGAAGTCTTATGGGACTTAACTGCTAAGGTCATCAGTCCCTAAGCTTACACACAACTTAACCTAAATTATCCTAAGGACAAACACACACACCCATGTCCGAGGGAGGACTCTAACCTCCGCCGGGATCAGCCGCACAGTCCATGACTACAGCGCCTTAGATCGCTTTTTTGTTGTTGTTAATCTCATTTTGTTCGCTGCATCTGCTCGGGGCGGACGTCGTAAGACATCCATTGAAGTTTGCTGTTGATCGATTAACTCAGTTTTTTTATTACATAGGGCACGTAACACTCTGACCGAACACGCTGAGCCACCAAGACCGCTCGGCTAATCCCGCGCGGCCGTGTAAGACAAATGAACATATGTTGGAGTCGTTCAGACTCATCTTTCTTTTTTCTGCTGCTCTGTATGTAAGATGTCTATTGTAGTAGTCTAAAATTTAATGAAATAGTCGTTGAGCGGCTATAGGAGGATATAGGATGACCTGAATAGAATTTCTATTTGGTGTGATGAATGCAGTTTAATCTTAAGTGCGGAGAAATGTACGTAAATGTAGATGAGTAGGAAAAACATTCCTGTAATGTTCGAATACACTATTAGTGGTATACTGTTTGACACAATCACGTCGCTTAAATATTTGGATGTAAATATGCAAAGCGACACAAAACTGAACTTGCACATAAGGTAGGTTGGAGGGATATCGAATGGTCGACTTCAGTTTATTAGGAGAATTCTAGGAAAGTGTAGCTCATCTATACAGGAGACTACGAACAGAACACATGTGCGATCCATTCTTGAGTACTGCTCGAGTGTTTGGGATCCGCACCAAGGCAGAGTAAAGAAAGACATCGAAGCAGTTCAGAGGCGTGTTGCTAGAATTGTTTCTGGCGGATTCGATCAACACGAGAGTACTGCGAAAATACCCCGTGAACACAAATGGATATCTCTCGAGGGAAGAAGACGTTCTTTTCGCGTTTTTTGAGAAAGTTTAGAGAACAGGTATTTATGACAGAATGATGAACGATTTCACTACCACCATTTCAAGTACCGAGAAAGCAAGATAAGAGAAATCAAGGCTCGTACGGAAGGGTACAGACATTCGCTTTTCCCTAGTTTCATTTGTGCGCACAGGGAAGTAAATGACCAGCAGTGGTACAAGCTACCCTTTGCAGTGACTTGTAGTGTATGTAGGTTGATGTAGATGGAGAGTTTTCCCGTTCCTTTCAATGATGTAACTTCGGAAGGTTGCTTTCTCAATGCCTTATTTGACAAAGGCAAACAAAAAGTGATGCACAGTCTAGTGCAAATCGGCAGTCGAAATCACGAGGGAAATGAAATGTTCAGATACAAGCGTTGGTCATTGGGTCCTTCGTAAAAGTCAGTAAGCAGATGTCTTCTTTGTTCACTAGTTTATTGTTAACTTGCTAACCATAACACGAATGCACGTTAGTAAGACTCTTGAGGTTGGTCTTTAGACAATTTCTTCACTAATGTAGTGAAATCTAAAACATATCGCAAGTGTTTACCCCTCGGAAATGTGTCATCTTTCCATCACCTATGATACACAAATCCTGTGGTGGCAAAGTCCACCCCAGGTGGTTAATTCCATGGACCGTCCTCTGTGCAAAATGCCTTCCTGCGTTTTCGTAATTCATCCTGGGTCCCTTGCATATTTACTTTCGCCTCTTTCAATCTTCCCAGCAGATTACAAATATGTGCTGGGGTGGAATCTGTAGTCGGCAATGTTCCTCGGTTGAAGCTAATTCATTTCTCTGTGGTAACCTTTCTATGAAGAGCGCCAGTTCAACGAAGTTTGGAAAGTAAGGAGGGGTATTATCAGATTTGAAGCTATGAGAGGAGGTCGTGAATCGTACCTGGATAGCTCAGGCGCTAAGAGCATCGCCTCCGAAAGGCACCATTAGACAGACAATTGTAATCTTTCGGAAAGCATGTAAGAATGCACATTTCATTATGGAGAGAAAGATTCAAACTGGCCGTCATTCTCCACCTGCGTGCTGTGCTTTGCAGAGTATGGATATCAGTGTGCATCATATTGACAATGCTCAACGTATTTTGGCGAAAGAGAAGTCCACTGTTCAAACGCAAAATTTGCCCGCTGGTTTAGGCGACGACAGTGAAATTTAGGGATAACATCATAACCGCAGTTTCCGATTGCAATCTGTTGAAAGCTAATGCCTTTTGCTCTGAATGTCTTTACAATTTTTGTACAATGATGTACAATATTATCTCTTTAAACTCATTCCTGTCGCTCCTCAATACATAAAGTAACAAACTTGACATTACAATTGGGGACCACGTATTGAACGAAATAAAGGAATTCTGCTACTTTGGAAGAAAAATAGCGCATTATGAATGAAACAAGGAGTACGTAAAAAGCAGACAAGGACAAGCAAATAGCATTCTTCTACAAACGAAGTATACTTCTATCAAACAGAGCTCTTAATGAGAGAAAGACAGTTCTAAGAAAATACGTCTGTAGCACAGCGTCGTATAGAAATGAGTAATCGAGTGCTGTGGGAAACAGGAAAACAAGGGAGTTGACGCGTTTGAGATGCGGTGTTCCAGGAGGGTGAAGAAAATTAAGTGCCCTAATTAGGTAAGAAGTGAGTTCTCCACAACATCATTAAGTAGTGGAATACCATATGTGAAAAACGCTAGTTAGAAGAAGGGAACACGTGCTAACGCATCAGAGAATAATGTCCGGGTCGATGGTACTATAGCGGTTCCTAACCTGGCGGTAATTACCTCTCGAGGAGTAAAATTTAATTATCTGAGGGGTAAAAAGAAAATCGTTTAGCTGTTTTTCGTTCAGGAATCTAAATCATTTTTAATACATCATTTCTATTATCAGTGTTTCCTAAGACTGCAATACTTACTCCGTAAGTTACCAATAATTATCTTTTTTTCAATACTAACATTAAAGCGCAACAGAATGTGGTGAAGGGTATAGATCATGAAACAAATGTGGGAATATCATCTTCCTCACATAGACCATACTCTATACGCATACTCGTACTTTGTGCTCTGTACCATACATCTACTATAGTTAAACTCAAACATATAGGTCGTATATGCTTAAATATCTCGTAGAAATGCCATCTACGAGTTGTAGGTAGTTCCTACGATAGATCACAAATTCCAACAAATATCCGTCCTTACTGTGGATGATTGGTCGCGCTCTTATATAGGAGGAGGGAATTACTTCGTGATAATAAAAACAGTTCTTAGAAATAGGCAGTTACTAACTGCGTCGTTGAGTAACTAGTTCATTGTTCAATAAAACACAGAAAAACTAAACATTAAATATTACTTATCTCTGATCATACTCAAAGAAAATCCTCGTTCATTTTAAAATTTAGCTACGCACCGATGTTTATGTGATGGTGGGGTGAGGAGCCGGGGGGAGAGGGGGAATGAACTTATATCTGATTGCACCCAGAGGAAATGATACCAGAAACCTGGGGACCACTGTACTAGAGGGAGCCATAGAGAACAAACATTGTAGAGGAAGACCAGTATATGACACAATTGAGAACGTTGTGTTAGTGCTTCTCTAAGATGAAGACATTGGCACAGGAGAGAGAATCGTGACGGGTCGCACAAAACGACTCAGAAGTCTGTTTCCTCAACACAATCCCTCCCCCCGCCCCGTCCCCTGCGACACCCACAAAAACCTTTCTCTTTTTATTACATTCCCTTTTTTATGGTATCGCATTTAGTAGACCGCGCTATCGTTCGTCCGTAGGTTGGCAACAACTACGACACCCGCTCATAAGATCCGAAGTACCTTCATATTATAAAGAATGTAGCATATACTGTATTCAAACATTATGAATCATCTAGAAGGGAACGATCTATTGATACGTAATCAGCACGGTTTCGGAAAACATCGTTCTTGTGCAACGCAGCTAGCTCTTTACTCGCACGAAGTAATGGCCGCTATCGACAGGGGATCTCAAGTTGATTCCGTATTTCTAGATTTCCGGAAAGCTTTTGACACCGTTCCTCACAAGCGACTTCTAATCAAGCTGCGGGCCTATGGGGTATCGTCTCAGTTGTGCGACTGGATTCGAGATTTCCTGTCAGGAAGGTCGCAGTTCGTAGTAATAGACGGCAAATCATCGAGTAAAACTGAAGTGATATCAGGTGTTCCCCAGGGAAGCGTCCTGGGACCTCTGCTGTTCCTGATCTGTATAAATGACCTGGGTGACAATCTGAGCAGTTCTCTTAGGTTGTTTGCAGATGATGCTGTAATTTACTGTCTAGTAAGGTCATCCGAAGACCAGTATCAGTTGCAAAGCGATTTAGAAAAGATTGCTGTATGGTGTGGCAGGTGGCAGTTGACGCTAAATAACGAAAAGTATGAGGTAATCCACACGTGATCCAAAAGAAATCCATTGGAATTCGATTACTCTATAAATAGTACAATTCTCAAGGCTATCAATTCAACTAAGTACCTGGGTGTTAAAACTACGAACAACTTCAGTTAGAAAGACCACAGATAATATTGTGGCGAAGGCGAGCCAAAGGTTGCGTTTCATTGTCAGGACACTTAGAAGAGGCAACAAGTCCACTAAAGAGACAGCTTACACTACACTCGTTCGTCCTCTGTTAGAATATTGCTGCGCGGTGTGGGATCCTTACCAGGTGGGAGTGACGGAGGATATCGAAAGGGTGCAAAAAAGGGCAGCTCGTTTTGTATTATCACGTAATAGGGGAGAGAGTGTGTCAGATATGATACGCGAATTGGGATGGAGAAATCAGATCTCGAACAGAAAGGTTTAGGTGTTCGTTTTTCCCGCGCGCTGTTCGGGAGTGGAATGGTAGAGAGATAGTATGATTGTGGTTCGATGAACCCTCTGCCAAGCACTTAAATGTGAATTGCAGAGTGGTCATGTAGATGTAGATGTAGAACAAGTCGCGGAAACATAATTTATTTACCTTGTTGCAAATCGATTTCGACTGATTTCAGTCATCATCGGTGCTAAAACAAATACGAGATAGAGGGTATAAACAACAACTGCTTTAACAAACGAAAAAGATTGGCAATAAAACATAGTTAAATCAATCACAACATATACAGATCACTGAAATTAAAATTCAGAATCATAACACACCATTTTTCTAACCCATGCATGCCATAAGTAGAAGTACTGTCCTTGGCAGATTTCTATCATGCAGAGACACATCATAGGTCAATACTACAACAAGACAACATGAGGTGGCGCCACGTTGCAGTAAGCACCCTCTATGTAAAATACAAAAGTAATGTAAAATACAAGCAATAAGGAATTATCACATTGCAAAAAAATTATACAGTGATGGTAATTAATTATACCAATTTCAATAATTACAACAAGTGAAAATGTCTGAGTATAGCCGGTGGTTGGCAGTGATATGGCAGTCTCATACTCATGAGAAATATAAGGGCGCATGGAACATTTGTTCTTAAGGCTATAGTAGATCTATAATCGTTATCCACATATATGGTTCTTTATATGCACAACACTTTGTTAATCGCATTATTTAAGTAATACGATTGTTTATCTCGAACTGTAATTTTTACTGAACTTTGTCAACTTTGGATTTGTGCATTTAGTAACATAGCGTCATCTGTTGGAAGTAACATAAATGTGCCTTTTGATGCATTTGTAGTTCGTATGTAGAACGGCAGATAGCCTTTGATACCATTATTCGGTTTCGTCATTATGACAAATAAGTTTAATTTCCTAAATTTGTGTGAATGGGACCATATTTTTAGCGAGCTTATCTCTTCCTACAATTTTGACGATGGTAATTTTGACGTATATATTTAATTCGTTATTATCAGCTGACAAACAATGTTCTGACATTTTCACTTGTTGTAATTATTTAAATCGGTATTATTAATTACCATCACTCTATAATTTTTTGTAATGTGATATATTCCTTATTGCTTGTAGTTTACATTACTTTTGTATTTTACATATAGGGCGCTTATTGCAACGTGGCGCCACCTCATGTTGTCTTGTTGTAGTGTTGACCTATGATGTGTCACTTCAAGATAGAAATCTGCCAAGGACAGTACATCTACAGGGTGTTACAAAAAGGTACGGCCAAACTATCAGGAAACATTCCTCACACACAAAGAAAGAAAATATGTTATGTGGACACGTGTCCGGGAACGCTTACTTTCCATGTTAGAGCTCACTTTATTACTTCTCTTCAAATCACATTAATCATGGAATGGAAACACACAGCAACAGAATGTACCAGCGTGACTTCAAACACTTTGTTACAGGGAATGTTCAAAATGTCCTCCGTTAGCGAGGATACATGCATCCACCCTCCGTCACATGGAATCCCTGATGCGCTGATGCAGCCCTGGAGAATGGCGTATTGTATCACAGCCGTCCACAACACGAGCACTAAGAGTCTCTACATTTGGTACCGGGGTTGCGTAGACAAGAACTTTCAAATGCCCCCATAAATTACAGTCAAGAGGGTTGAGGTCAGGAGAGCGTGGAGGCCATGGAATTGGTCCACCTCTACCAATCCATCAGTCACCGAATCTGTTGTAGAGAAGCGTAGGAACACTTCGACTGAAATGTGCAGGAGCTCCATCGTGCATGAACCACATGTTGTGTCGTACTTGTAAAGGCACATGTCCTAGCAGCACAGGTAGAGTATCGCGTATGGAATCATGATAACGTGCTCCATTGAGCGTAGGTGGAAGAACATACTGACGAACCTAAAATGAGCTCTAACATGGAAAGTAAGCTTTTCCGGACACATGTCCACATAACATCTTTTCTTTATTTGTGTGTGACGAATGTTTCCTGAAAGTTTGGCCGTACCTTTTTGTAACACGCTCTATTTCTGGAGTGTATCGGTTAGAAAAATGGTATGCTATGACCTTGAATTTTGATTTCAGACATTTGTTTGTGTTTTAATTGATGTGTCTATGTTTCATTGTCATTCTTTTTCGTTTGTTAAAGCAGTCGTTGTGTATACCTTGTCTCTTGTATTTGTTTTATCACCGATGGTGACTGATATTAGTCGACATCGATTTGCATCAAGATAAATAAATTATGTTTCCGCGACTGGATGCTACATTCTTTGTAATTATATATTCCTCGGTCGCTGCACAGTAAGGGAACCTTATGGAGCCCAACATTCAAAAAATTCCTAAGTATCTTGTCACCGCACACTCGAGAATTATGAAAATCGCTCCATGCGGTCGTAAAAGGAGGTCGTTGTCTGTTTGCTGTGTGGCCTTACACTTTGGTTCATTCATGAAAATCGCCACTCCATTAATAGTCCTCTGTCCTCACGGTCGATGTAAAGCAACCAGGTTCAGCACGTGTGATGACTCCATGAAAGAGGCGTCGACAACTTCCCCAAAAAATTTGCAGAATACCGTCGGGCGCGTTCTTCCTTTTCAAGAGCCATCGAATCTAGAAATCAGGTTTTTTCTGTATTCCAGTTGGTCGATTGTCGTAAATACCTTTTTCGATATCCGTATGCTTCAGGATAGGTTTCGTGTTGATGCATTTGTCATTTTGGGTGAGCTCATGAAAGACATGCTTTTTCATCGGTTGTAATGCTTGACGGCCTACCTGAATGTTCCTGGCGCGGATTGCTGCATGCACCATCCAGAAACGTGCGAATTTATCGAAATAGTATTTCATTTTACTTTTTTGTCTCCATGGATTGACTACAGCTTGCTGTTACTCAACGTTGCTGAGCTATTCTTAGATTTGTCGAGGAAAACAGCTATGCACGTTGGTATGGTAAGGTGCCATGTTGATTATCCAGGCGCCGTGCCAGTATCAAGAGAAATAAAAGGTTGGGTATATATGAAATTATAAAGAATACGTTTCCCTACATAAAAAAATTGTCATTATCTTAGTTACTTAGTTCTTACCACCAGCGATCTACATTGGGTTGTACGTTACATTTCGACCTACTCTTGTACCTTTACTAACGAAATGAATATGAGGCACTGATAAATATTAGTAATTCCTTGTGAAAACACATTCTAACAAGGGTACTGTCCAATGCAACGTGTCGAAACCTGCCCGGAAAGAAATACAGTGTCAAAACTTTAGCTGCTAAGATTCACTGTAAATATATTTTTTTAAATTGTTGAAATTTGCCAAATTTAAAGCTCGCCAGGTGGCTGGAGAAAGGTACACCCCCGCCGTAGGTGTAGCAGACAGCGCATGCGCAACACACTAGGCACATGTCATTGGTTGACAGCACAATACTAAACAGATAACATGGCTTAAGTTCGTGTTTTTGACATTACGTAGACTTTTGAGTGAGACGAAATGTCATGTGTGCATCCACACAGATACTGTAATTGAAAAACCTCTTGTGGCCGATTGTAACAAGTAACAATCGAAACTACTAGCGAGAATACATATTTTCATTGCAATTGACAGTGATACAAAACTAATTTAGACAGACATCTTGCAAGCTGTGGGGCACCAACTACTGTAACTTGTGTGACATTGTCTAGTTTCGTGCGACTGCTACGGTCGCAGGTTCGAATCCTGCATCGGGCATGGATGTGTGTGATGTCCTTAGGTTAGTTAGGTTTAAGTAGTTCTAAGTTCTAGGGGACCGATAACCACAGCAGTTGAGTCCCACAGTGCTCAGAGTCATTTGAACCATTTTTTTGTCTAGTTTCACAGGAACTGCTGCTTCCTTAGTGTTGATAACTAGATGCTGTTTATCCCATACTACTTGCTTAGTATTTGCATGACTTCATGTCATTATCTAACAGTATCAGTTGTATACATACGCGCGCGCGCCTGTGTGTATGTGTAAATAAAAAAAGCAGTATGTCTAAACTTTCAAGACATGCGCCTCACACGCAGCAAAAGAAAGTAATTATAGGAACATGGATCGATAAACTCTTTATTTCCATTTTACAATTCGTTTTCTATAACTCTTCATACTGCATTAATCGTGAGAAACACACAGAAACAAATCGTTCCAGCGTACCATATGAAACTCTTTCACACATGAAATTTTCGTGATCCACTCTCTGTTATGTCTGGATGTTTTTCAGTTGTTGGGTTCACTAGCAGTGTTTAATATTCGATGTCTTCTTTTTCTTCTTCTCACTCACGTCATGGAGTAGGTATGTAGACTGTTCCATCTTCAATTGGGCCATGTGTTCCTCCGTATTCCCACATTTCTCTTTTCTGTTGTGAAGAAAGGGTGAAAAACAGCCAAATCAATTTTAATAGTATCAAAGTTTATTAAAACCCCTTGATCTATGTTTCAAGGTCCTTTAAAAAGGTCTTCTTGAGAAGGATCAATGATTGACACTGTTTACATAATGTTGTGAAGGTACGGTCAAAATGTAGGCATAAGGTCAAGCGTAATATCTGCAATTTTAGGTGCAGGAACGCATCTCGCACCTCATCAGCCGTACATCACCGGCATCCTCCACCCCAACCATAAAAATTGCAGCCTTCAATTTTGAAAACTTGTTATATAACTTACAATGAGAAATCAGTTTTACACTACACTGCTCGGAAATCGCAAGGTTCAATATTTGAAACTTTTGTGGCAAAACTTTACAATGAGAAATCATTTTTGCGATATACTATTTGAAATTCTGTTTTCTAAACAATAAAACCACAAGATTTAATATAAGCTGTAGATGCCACCGTCTGTTCCCGTAGCGGTGTCACTTTGCACCCTAGTGGAGCAGGGTGGAGGGTGGAGCCCCTCCACGCCGACACCGGCATGATGGCCAACACAAAAGCTGTACTGCGGTCTTTGCGTAGGGGTTATTAATACGCGGTCATCTGAAATAGATTGGATCGAAAATTGAACGAAGGGTAGCAGTTTGAAGGACAGAGAAAAAAAAGTGCCAAGGCAAGAGCCAAAGGAAAAAAATTTCTGCAGCAGTCTGATCGGCTAGTAAGAACAGTAGCGGACTGCTTGCTATCTGCGACAGATCATGTAAGGATTAGGTAAGTCAGTAGTGGGTATAATGCAGGCTGATACCTTCGACGTTTCGATGCGTTGTCACTCGGCTTTTGCAGTTGGGTACCAGCGTTGTCTTCTCGGCCAGCATTAGCATACCTGCAACAGTTGAGTTCGTCATCGGCTAGTGTCCGATAGATCATATACCGTCTAAACATTCATGGTGGTGTCTGTTTGTTCTATATCGTGTCTCCCTACCACTTTCACGCAACGACGCTCTGAGCGTGTTTTTTAGGGAATTGACTAGTTTGAACCTGGGACCTGTTGCTGGTAAGGAGATGCCAGACCACACATGCATGACATGTAGAATTCAGAAGAGTTCAGTGAGACTAGCGATGATATAACCAAATACTAAATGATCTCAGCGTCAGCTCCACTGCACTCCCTGTAAAAGAATCTTAATACTAACTAAATTTAGTGGAAAGGATTCAAGGCTTTCCTATTTTTAGTTAGCTGGTAAAATAACGTCGAAAAAGCAGTTAAGTTTCCATTGGAAATTATATTCTACTCACAAAACATCGTTTATAAATTGCACTCTTGATAAAAGGAAGTGTTTTAATACAGGATGGTAAAAACCAACTGCGTCCAACAAAAATGTGAACGAATGTTCCCTAAATGGGTTTCCAAGTTCTACAATGGATCGAAGGATGACCTATGCCATATCACATCTATAATCTAGGTTTAATTTAAGTTTCACAAAAGAGAAAACTATCAAAATGGTCTACAGTGACCCTCAATTATCTTTAATTACTTATCTAACTTGTCGTAAATTACAGTGTCTGATGTGGCTTCTCAATAACTATATAAAGGAAAAATCATCGCGTTTCAGATCTGTTCTTCAAGTGGCAAATGTGAACACAATGAGTTTTAATTAACGATCGACACTAGCATTGCGCAAAAAGAAGGGGTGTAACAGATGAGACTTCTGCAGTTCTGATTGAAGCCTTATGCGCTCAAAAATGCGGCATCGCGTGCGTTCATTACCTTGTCGGTGTTTAGGCAGCGGCCGGCGCACCAGGCATCCAGCTCGCCGTGTCGGAAGCAACTCCCTCCTAACTTCTCCTTACTACAATTTACCGAAGTTGGTTTAAAAAAAACTATCTGGCTGTGTTTTCATCTGACCAATCAGGGTCTCAATGATAACCTTAAGCTCCGCCTACAAAAATTCTGTCTATCCAATGAGAAACGTTATACTTTTCGTGGTGGGGCAATGTTTTTGAAGTTTGCAACGTAACAGAGACGCTAAAAAGTCTCACGCTAAAACCTGCAGTTGGTGTGGTCCTTTTAGCGTTATCGTAAGATCTATACTGTTCTTCTGGAGGGCTCTATCTTTTAACATGGGCTGAGGGGTTGGTCCTTGACGTACCTGAGACGCGAAAAAGTCTCACGCTAAAACGTGCGGGTGGTAGTGGCCCTTTTTGTGTTATCGTAAGATCTATACTGTTTTTCTGGAGGGCTCTAGCTTTTAACATGGGCTGGGGGGTGGTCCTTGATGTAACAGGGACGCGAAAAAGTCTCACGCTAAAACGTGCGGGTGGTAGTCTTAGAAGAAGGCTGGCTACGTGGGTGTCCAGTCCGTCTCTTATCGTAGGGCCTTCTAGCTTAACACGGTTCTGCTCTCGGCTTCTGTTCTCGTTTCTCCCCTCGGAACTGCGTCGATCTCACGGTGGGAAGGTACAACATGCATTTAGGCATTCTTGTGTTAGTCTGTGGTATTCCATTTGCTCACTCGTTACTCGTATTACTTTGGTTAATTTAATGTCACGATTTATTCGGAGCTATGTGACATACTACTAGATTTGCTTATTATGTCAGGGTTTTCATGGAAGGTGTTGGATTTGCCTGACACCTTACAACCGGATGCACAGTGTAGGGTAGTGCTGGCCATTTGTTTGTGCGTTAGTGAGAGAGTTTATCGACATCCCTGCTGCTGCCTGTTGGTCGGCTGTGATAGCAGTTGTCATGTGCAGTCAATATTGCTGATGTGTACGGGCTCACTGATGTTGTCGCTTCTGAGTGTGTTAGGTCGCCTTAGTTGGTTATGCCATAGGTAGTAGTGTTTCTGCTCGTTTATGCTTCCACCTGTGGTCATGATGATAGTTCCCCAGAGCAAGGATGAAAAGACTATTTGAGTGTCTCGAGTTCCTGTATAGTCGTGTAGTGAGTTTTTTTAATACTTCCTTGAGGGTTTTTAAGTGGTATTCATTTTGATGACCTGTTGTACGAGTGTAGCATGGGGTGTTGCTAACGATACGTAGCACTTTGTTCTGTATGATCTGCGGGCGGCGCAGGCGGGTAGGAGCTCCGTATCCCCGGACGGGAACTGCGTATGTCATCAAGAGGTCTGATCAGTGTCATGTATATTGGCCTCGATATCCTCCTATTTATGGTGAATTCCCTGTTGAGCATAGGATAGAGTTGTTTGAGCCCCATTTGTGCTCTGTTGGCAGCGTATTCTGTGTGGTCCCCCCCATGTAACTTTCTTATCCAGCCAGACGCCGAGGTATCTGAGTTTCTATCGGAAACGTATTGGGCGTTCATGTAGTGTTTACCTGTCTACTGTGTTGATGTTTCGACAGTAGTGTGTACAGAACCGCTTCGCACTTGTCGACGTTTACTTTAATACTCCACTGTCCGAACCAAGTCTCGGCAGTTCTGAGTGCTGTCTTTAACCATGAATTTATGTTCGACGGTTTCCATTCTTAAGGAAGGATGGCTGTGGCATCCGCGTAGATTGCTAACGTCGTGTTTTCTGTTGCTGGGAGATCATTGATGTAATTGTTGAACAAGGTGGTCCCCAGTATGCTTTCTTGGGATACTCCATCTTGAATGCTGTGTCGCGTCGAGTATTTGCCCTGCACGTTAGTGTTGAAACATGTGTTAGTGAGATATGAGTGTATGAGACGTACGAGCCCGTCTGGGAAACCAGCATCGCTTAGTTTGCGCATGCGGTCGTTGTGTCAGAGACGGTCGGAAGCTTTATCGATATCCAGGAACCTGTTGTTCATGTTGTAGCCGTGTGTTAAATGTTTAACTACGCGGAGTAGCTGTTTTGTTGTTGAATGGTAATTCCTGAAGCCGAATTGCTCCGGTCTTAGGGTTTCGTTGGCGATGCAGTGCCTAGTGATGTCTCCTAGTATTACCATCTCGAAATTCTTGCTGAGCGAGCATAGCAGACTGATAGGTCGGTAATTTTGCGTCTTTCCCTGTCTTCCTGAACATCAGGATCTTGGCCGCCTTCCAAAAGTCAGAAAAGAGTTGGAATTGTAGGATGGCATTCATTATTTGTGTTAACGTATTCTACGGCTCCGTCTGTGAACTCCTGGAGGACACAGTTCATTGGTATGCTTGATAGCCCACGTGATTTCATTTGTGCTAGTCCTTCTGATCTCGTTGCACTTGCGCCGTGCTACAAGTCGTGTAACCTACTGCTCCGTTTCAAGTGTGAATACTGGGCCGGATGGAATCAGATTCGTCATGAAAGACGCTGCAAGTGTTGTGTCCATAAGCTCTGCCTTCTCCCACGCTTCTCCCATGCAGGAACGTCTGGGACCTGTAGAGTAGAAAGGTAGTGTTTCTCCTTGGTAAACTGTCTAGATAGCTTCCATGCGTCACACGTCAGGACGACAACGCGAATTTTTGCACCCATGGTTCGTTTCTAAAGTTTTGCATTTTCTGCCACATTAATCCCTGGAGACTGTTAACGCTCAGTTTACAGAACGTACACCTGTTACGTTGACACTACCTCCAGAGGCAGGTCCTCATTTTATTTATTTATAAATTTATTTATTGTTGCGTGGGACCAAATTAAGGAGAAGTCTCCATGGTCATGGAACGAGTCAATACATGAAATTATAATACGATAGTAGAAACAGATAAAATTAAGTATAAGAAACATATTCAGGCGACAATTCGTAAGTTTAAATAAAGAAAATCAACAATGTAATACTGGAATTTGCTTAATTTTTCAGCTCTTCCACGAGCTTCTCGACAGAATAGAAGGAGTGAGCCATGAGGAAACTCTTCAGTTTAGACTAAAAGTGTTTTGGCTACTGTTAAGATTTTTGAGTTCTTGTGGTAGCTTATTGAAAATGGATACAGCAGAATACTACACTCCTTTCTGCACAAGAGTCAAGGAAGCGCATTCCACATGCAGATTTGATTTCTGCCTAGTATAAACTGAGTGAAAACTGCTAACTCTTGGGAATAAGCTAATATTGCTAACAACAAACGACATTAAAGAAAATATATACTGTGAGGGCAATGTCAGAATTCCCAGACTATTGAATAAGGGTCGATAAGAGGTTCCCGAACTTACATCACACATAGCTCGAACAGCCCTTTTTTGAGCCAAAAATACCCTTTTTGAATCAGAAGAATTACCCCAAAAAATAAAACCATATGACATAAGCGTATGAAAATATGGGAAGTAGACTACTTTTCGTGTTGAACTGTCACTTATTTCAGATATTGTTCTAATGGTAAATAAAGCAGCATTTAGTTTCTGAACAAGATCCTGCACATGGGCTTTCCACAACAGCTTACTATCTATCCTAACGCCTAGGAACTTGGACTGTTCCGTTTCGCTTATAATATGCCCATCCTGTCTGATCAAAATATCGGTTGTTGCTGAATTGTGAGTTAGAAACTGTATAAACTGATTCTTACTGTGTTTCAGCATCAAATTATTTTACACAAGCCACGAAATTATTTCATGAAGTACATTATTTGATACTGTTTCAATATTACACACAAAATCCTTCACTACCAAACTGGTGTCATCAGCAAACATAAATATTTTTGAATCACCTTTAATACTAGAAGGCATATCATTTCTATAAGTAAACAGCAGTGGCCCCAGCACCGACCCTTGGGGAATGCACCACTTAACAGTGCCCCATTGGGACTGAACATCACTACCACTCTCAATATTGCGGGGAATTACCTTCTGCTTTCTGTTCTTAAAGTAAGAGGCGATCCAATTGTAAGTTACTCCCCTTACTCCATAAATGTCCAACTTTTGCAGTAATATTTTGTGGTCAACACAGTCAAAAGCCTTCGTTAAATCGAAGAAAACACCTAGCGTTCGCAACCTTTTATTTAATCCGTCCAAAACCTCACAGAGAAAAGAAAATGTAGCATTTTCAGTTGTTAAACCATTTCTAAAACCAAACTGTACATTTGACAGCAAATTACGTGAATTTAAATGCTCCAGTAGCCTTGTATATACAACCCTCTCGATAACTTTAGCAAACACCAATGGCATAGAAATAGGTCAAAATTATCCCTGTCTCTCTTTTGATAAAGTGGTTTCACTACCGAGTACTTTAATCGGTCAGGAAACCGACCACTCCTAAAGGAAAAGTTACAGATATGGCTAAGTACTGGGCTAACATACATAGAACAATACTTCAGTATTCTGCTAGATACCATGTCATATCCATGAGAGTTCTTGGTATTTAGTGATTTAATTATTAACTCAATCTCCCTCTTGTCAATATCATGGAGGAGCATTTCACGTAACAGTCTCGGAACACTTTTTTCTACGAGCATTATATGATTCCCTGTTGGGGCTAGGTTTCTATTTAGTTCACCTGCTACATTCAGAAAGTGATTATTAAATACTGTACATATATGCGACTTATCAGTAACACGGACATTCCCACTACGCACTGATTCTGTATCCTCGACCTGTCTCTGCAGGATTTCCAGTCTCTCCAGCATTTCCTGGAACAGGGCCGTCCAGTGTTCATGAGGTGTCGTATGTTGAATGGTGTCAGACACTGCGTCTTGTACAGCAGAATGGCCCCCGGCCCGTTGATTCATACGAGTATATCCCGCGCCATTCGGCACTGCATTGTGGCGAATCAAGCTCTTCAGGTGGCCACACGCGAAAATGCGAGCTTGTGAAGCAAGGATATGCAAGCATGCACAGATCCTTGTCTCCACACAGTGCAGTTAGGACGACGGTGATTCGTTCGTTGTAGTCGGGTTTGTCGTTGTGAAGCAAAATATTTTTAAAAAATTACAAAATTACGAAAGATGAAACTTGGTGTGTATAGTTTAAGGACTGGTTAATGAAACGAAAAACTTATTCTCGCATTAAGTTACCTGTGAGTGGAAGATATATCCACATGTTTGGTATAGTTGTTTCGGAATCAAAGGGACACATATTTGAACATCTTATCGCTCGTAATACCACTCTTTAATAAGCAAGAGACAACCATGAGGGAAGCTATAACACTACACGTCAGGTGTCTAGCGAGATTTTTCATGTCTTCTAATCGTTTACAGATAAAATATTTGTTGTTGTTGTTGTCTTCAGTCCTGAGACTGGTTTGATGCAGATCTCCATGCTACTCTATCCTGTGCAAGCTTCTTCATCTCCCAGTACCTACTGCAACCTACATCCTTCCGAATCTGCTTCGTGTATTCATCTCTTGGTCTCCCTCTACGATTTTTACCCTCCACGCTGCCCTCCAATGCTAAATTTGTGATCCCTTGATGCCTCAGAACATGTCCTACCAATCGATCCCTTCTTCTAGTCAAGTTGTGCCACAAACTTCTCTTCTCCCCAATCCTATTCAATACCTCCTCATTAGTTACGTGATCTACCCATCTAATCTTCAGCATTCTTCTGTAGCACCTCATTTGAAAAGCTTCTATTCTCTTCTTGTCCAACCTATTTATCGTCCATGTTTCACTTCCATACATGGCTACACTCCAAACAAATACTTTCAGAAACGACTTCCTGACACTTAAATCTATACTGGATGTAAACAAATTTCTCTTCTTCAGGAACGCTTTTCTTGCCATTGCCAGTCTACATTTTATATCCTCTCTACTTCGACCATCATCAGTTATTTTACTTCCTAAATAGCAAAACTCCTTTACTACTTTAAGTGTCTCATTTCCTAATCTAATTCCCTCAGCATCAGCCGATTTAATTTCACTACATTCCATTATCCTCGTTTTGCTTTTGTTGATGTTCATCTTTTATCCTCTTTTCAAGACACCTTCCATTCCGTTCAACTGCTCTTCCAAGTCCTTTGCTGTCTCTGACAGAATTACAATGTCATCAGCGAACCTCAAAGTTTTTACTTCTTCTCCATGAATTTTAATATGTACTCCAAATTTTTCTTTTGTTTCCTTTACTGCTTGCTCAATATACAGATTGAATAACATCGGGGAGAGGCTACAACCCTGTCTCACTCCTTTCCCAACCACTGCTTCCCTTTCATGCCCCTCGACTCTAATAACTGCCATCTGGTTTCTGTACAAATTGTAAATAGCCTTTCGCTCCCTGTATTTTACCCCTGCCAACTTTAGAATTGGAAAGAGAGTATTCCAGTCAACATTGCCAAAAGCTTTCTCTAAGTCTACAAATGCTAGAAATGTAGGTTTGCCTTTTCTTAATCTTTCTTCTAAGATAAGCCGTAAGGTCAGTATTGCCTCACGTGTTCCAACATTTCTACGGAATCCAAACTGCTCCTCCCCGAGGTCCGCATCTACCAGTTTTTCCATTCGTCTGTAAAGAATTCGCGTTAGTATTTTGCAGCTGTGACTTATTAAACTGATAGTTCGGTAATTTTCACATCTGTCAGCACCTGCTTTCTTTGGGATTGGAATTATTATATTCTTCTTGAAGTCTGAGGGTGTTTCACCTGCCTCATACATCTTGCTCACCAGCTGGTAGAGTTTTGTCATGACTGGCTCTCCCAAGGCCGTCAGTAGTTCTAATGGAATGTTGTCTACTCCGGGGGCCTTGTTTCGACTCAGGTCTTTCAGTGCTCTGTCAAACTCTTCACGCAGTATCTTACCTCCCATTTCGTCTTCATCTAAATCCTCTTCCATTTCCATAATATTGTCCTCAAGTACATCGCCCTTGTATAAACCTTCTATATACTCCTTCCACCTTTCTGCCTTCCCTTCTTTGCTTAGAACTGGGTTGCCATCTGAGCTCTTGATATTCATGCAAGTGGTTCTCTTCTCTCCAAAGGTCTCTTTTCATTTTCCTGTAGGCTGTATCTATCTTACCCCTAGTGAGATAAGCCTCTACATCCTTACATTTGTCCTCTAGCCATCCCTGCTTAGCCATTTTGCACTTCCTGTCGATCTCATTTTTGAGACGTTTGTATTCCTTTTTGCCTGCTTCATTTACTGCATTTTTATATTTTCTCCTTTCATCAATTAAATTCAATATTTCTTCTGTTACCCAAGGATTTCTAGCAGCCCTCGTCTTTTTACCTACTTTATCCTCTGCTGCCTTCACTACTTCATCCCTCAGAGCTACCCATTCTTCTTCTACCGTATTTCTTTCCCCTATTCCTGTCAATTGTTCCCTTATGCTCTCCTTGAAACTCTGTACAACCTCTGGTTCTTTCAGCTTATCCAGATCCCATGTCCTTAAATTCCCACCTTTTTGCAGTTTCTTCAGTTTTAACCTACAGGTCATAACCAATAGATTGTGGTCAGAGTCCACATCTGCCCCTGGAAATGTCCTACAATTTAAAACCTGATTCCTAAATCTCTGTCTTACCATTATATAATGTAGCTGATACCTTTTAGTATCTCCAGGATTCTTCCATGTATACAACCTTCTTTTATGATTCTTGAACCAAGTGTTAGCTATGATTAAGTTATGCTCTGTGCAAAATTCTACCACACGGCTTCCTCTTTCATTTCTTAGCTCCAATCCATAGTCACCTACTATGTTTCCTTCTCTCCCTTTTCCTACTGACGAATTCCAGTCACCCATGACTATTAAATTTTCGTCTCCCTTCACTACCTGAATAATTTCTTTTATCTCATCATACATTTCATCAATTTCTTCATCATCTGCAGAGCTAGTTGGCATATAAACTTGTACTACTGTAGTAGGCATTGGCTTTGTGTCTATCTTGGCCACAATAATGCGTTCACTATGCTGTTTGTAGTAGCTTACCCGCACTCCTATTTTTTTATTCATTATTAAACCTACTCCTGCATTACCCCTATTTGATTTTGTATTTAAAACCCTGTAGTCACCTGACCAAAAGTCTTGTTCCTCCTGCCACCGAACTTCACTAATTCCCACTATATCCAACTTTAACCTATCCATTTCTCTTTTTAAATTTTCTAACCTACCTGCCCGATTAAGGGATCTGACATTCCACGCTCCGATCCGTAGAACGCCAGTTTTCTTTCTCCTGATAACGACGTCCTCCTGAGTAGTCCCCACCCGGAGATCCGAATGGGGGACTATTTTACCTCCGGAATATTTTACCCAAGAGGACGTCATCATCATTTAATCATACAGTAAAGCTGCATGTCCTCGGGAAAAATTACGGCTGTAGTTTCCCCTTGCTTTCAGCCGTTCGCAGTACCAGCACAGCAAGGCCGTTTTGGTTAATGTTGCAAGGCCAGATCAGTCAATCATCCAGACTGTTGCCCCTGCAACTACTGAAAAGGCTGCTGCCCCTCTTCAGGAACCACACGTTTGTCTGGCCTCTCAACAGATACCCCTCCGTTGTGGTTGCACCTACGGTACGGCCATCTGTATCGCTGAGGCACGCAAGCCTCCCCACCAACGGCAAGGTCCATGGTTCATGGGGGGGATAAAATATTTAGGACATAAAAAACGAACAAATCGGTTCTTGGACTGATAAATTTGTAACATTTGTACCTTCCATAATAAAAAAGTTCATCTTTTTGCTTCTTTGCATCTAGGAAACAAAATCACATGTAGGGGTGTCGCGAAAGTTTGAAACGTACTTTGAAGTTAAGAAACGCGTGTATGATGCGTGTATGTGTTGTTGACGGAGGGGTAGAAAGAGTGACACGAAACAGTTAAATACAAATAATCGTATGTGATAAAGAAAAAAGTGTCTTAGGACGACAAGGAAAGTAAATAACGTGATGACATAGTTTTCACTGAAAAAATGTTATACGATTGTAAAACTGATTCGTTCCACAGCATAGTGAGGAGCCACAGTTATGGTTCACGAATATGGCAGTAATTAAACCAAAGAATACACGTCTGTAACACGAGAGTGGTGGCTTGGGTACGGTACCTATCTTTTCCTGTAACAGATTAATAAATACCTCCCACTTTTCCTCCTACTGTACTTTGCAATGGAAGAATTAATCTTTCTTACAATAACATGTCTGTCTGTGACAGATGGTCAGATACTATGCATTTTTTTTCAAAAATGTAGAGTGTTTAACATCCATCTTCCCCTACCGTAATAAGTTTTCGATTAAATTATCTTGATGCAAGGTTGGCTTCTTTATGTTCTAGCAAACATTTCCAGCAATTTGCAATTGATTTATTTCATATTGCTCGACTTATTGCTTATATGCAGATGGTACGACAACCGATGTCTGTTTGTACAAGCCAGGCTATTGTCTACACTCGTTCAAGCTTGTACACTTTGTTACGCTTGCTTAGCTTGAACAGTCCAAATGCTCACACAAAACTAACCTACTGACGATAATGCACGCATGCACAAAATTCTTGATCCTGAATACTTACCAATTCACCTTTAGTAATGAGACATAATTCGATCAGGCTTTATTATGTGTTTACGTTCGTGGATAACTGCTCTGCTTCAACGAACCTCGAAACGTGAAGACTTTTCGGAATCTCTTTCCTCTATTATGTAACCTAGCTAGTGTCTGTGCGTGTCTCAAAGTATTCCTTCTCCTCTTGTGGTTACTGCACAGTATACTTGGTATTGCTGGTTGAAATTTATTACACAACTATTGCAATGAGGTTCTCTGGGATCAGGAGCATAAGAAGATTTATAATGTAATTTGGGACTATGTTATCGTTTTCCTTTACCTTAGCGTTGATATTTGTTTTTCCTTTATTGTGATTTCATTCTCCTGCACCATATGGGCAGGGGAGATTTGGCAGCGGAACAACCGGCCGCTCTTCAGCCGAGGGACTTGACAGCTAATAAAACGAGAAAATTATACACATAAAGGCGATAAAAAGGGGGACATAAAAACAGAGTAACGGGAGACAATGGAGAGAAAATATACACTGACACAGAAACATTCATGAGGGGACAATTTAAAAAGTCTACATAAAGTTAAAAAACACAGTCGGCGATTCATAGAGCACAAAAAAGACACTGAAGTCACATGCACAGGTTAAAAGTTGGCCACAATATTAAAACACGCCAGAACAAAGACACCTTAAAACCACTTTAAGAGATGAAGCACGCACAACAAAGAATAAAACCTGCCAGTAGGGACCTACTGAGGTAGAGGTATGAAGGGATGGAAAAAGAGGGGTGCAGCAGGAGAGGGTGTGGGATGAAAGGAATAGAGGGTCAGGGGATGTAACAAGAGACAGGAGAAAGGTGGAGTGGGAGACAAGGCAGGAGGGAGTGCAGAGTCACTGAAGAGGAGGGGGAAAGCCGCCCAGGAGAAGGGTTGGGCAGGAGAGGGAGCCCTGAGGAGAAGGCAGGGGGAAGGTGGGGTTAGAGTTGGTAGGAGGGGTAGACGTCAGGGAGAAGTTCATCATCCAGGAGGGGTAGGTGCTGGAAGTTGCGTTGGGAAAGGAGATGGAGGGTGTCGAGATGGAGAGAGGGGGGGACACTACGGTAAAGGCGCGGCAGCAGGCTGGGTGTGGCGAGGAAGGGGGACACCAGGTGGTGGTGGGGGGTTTGAATTGATATGTGTATTTATGGTTTTATTATGGTTCATTCCATTTTTATTTCTAGTGCTGCGCACCTTAGAGCATTTTTCTTACTTCTTTTAGCAATGTCATAGTATTTCACAACACGTACAATAGCTACAAGAAAAAAACTAAAACTTCGTTGTTTTTTTCTCGGTAGCATGATCCTATTCATTTCGAGAAAAACGCCTTTCTGTTCCTAGCACTTAGCCTTTCTGTTCTGCTGACTGTATGCGATGTGCGAGACACCTATCGGCCACCATAATGAATTATCTTTCCCATAGAGTTGTCACGAGAGGGAATAAGTGTCAAACAAGTGCATGGGTCAAATGTATAGTTACAATTATCCTTGTAAGAATTACCAAATTAAAACAAGAAAGTTATTTATCTAACGATTACTGTTATTTACGACGAAAGCTACTGTTGCAATTAGCAGTACGAATTATTTCATATACATATAGAAAAGGAAGCTTGATTTCGTTTAACGTAACATCGTCTTCTTCCCAGAGGTGGTTCTCAAAACGTAATGTGTTGTGCCTATAGCCGCTTTGTGAGATACAGGTGAGCTGACTCGGAGTTCCGCACTATCAGTAGTTATTTTACTCATACTTGCTACACAGGGAAGAATATTATCGGACAGTGATTTTGTACAATCCGTTTAAGTTGTAACCGTAATTGAATGTAAATGTGGTCGATGAACCAAGTTTCCATTTAAATAATTTGAGGCACACAAATCTATGGACATTTCGTGTTTGTGATGAAAACGAGTCAATAAAGGCTTAGTACTTTATTAATCTCGAGTGGAACATGCACTCACAGTCATTAGTTACAGTAATTTATTATTTAGTGTCGTCTTTAGTCATTGCATTTCTGTTTCGCACAAATAACGGCATTTTATGGAGTTTGGTATTTTCGATAATTCTCATCTTAAAGAAAGTTGTAAAAGTAATCAAGACTGAGGTTGAGACTTAAATTCTTTAGAGAAAAGATTCGTTACAGGATATAGATTTAACTTATTTACTCAATTTTGTAATATTTAACAAACTATATATGATTCATAACCAGGTTTAACTTTCTTGATTTTCGGAAAGTTAAGCTGTCTTGAGTATATTGCTCAACTTCTGCCAAAGCTTCCGAGGCCAAAACAGCGATAACAACCACCAAAGAAGGCTAAAGATTAGACATCTGTAAGTAAATAGTGAACGTATTTGGTAATTTTTATCTCATTTACATCGAATACATTTTCACAAATGCCGTCTACCACTAGCAGTTGCATTAGGAAGCAATAATTGTTTGGACGAGCAGATCCCTGTAATGAATACAGAGACAATTCTGAATTCTCGTTGCCCAAAGAGATACCAGTTCATAATAGCTCGAGGATTTTCTGGTAGTAAGAAAGTGCTGGCTCTTCACTTCGAAATACAGCACACTTCAGTAAAATATAACGTGTTCTCGTGTTAGACCAGACAGTTACGCTGAATTCTAAATTAAATGACTAAAAGTATTTAATAAAGGAGTAGTAACTAGTTTGTACAGATCATTAATTTACGATGATTTAAAGCCGATTCTATTTTTATTTTGGTTTTTATAAATACACTATCAGCATCTTACGTCTAGTAAGATAACTAGTGCTACGGAAAGACAACATAATTCTTTATTTGCTTCCTGTCCGTTTTTTTTTTTTTTTTTTTTTTTTTTTTTTTTTGTAGAGCTAAATCTTTCACATTAGATTTAATCAAAAATATTATTAGAAACGGAATGGGAGTGAACACGAGTGTGAAAACTGTTCTGCTTCATGATAATATTTATTCGGAAAATATCACGGAGAGATACTAATTTTTGTGACGCTCATGCCTGTTTCTTCCTTACATACGATGTTGCACAACACAGTGTGCGTCGTAGCACTCTGTTGCACGTAATTGTTCAGGACAAACCAAAGAGATTACCATTCACCTGCTAATCAAAGTACATAGTGGAGAGGAAAACGCTAGGAGTCTCCAATAGTTACAGTTAAAACCGCCCTAGTGACCTTTCTCCGTAAATATACAATGTTGACGTTACGGCTGAAGACAGCGACAGAATTCCGAGAGCTTGCAGGGCCCTAAAGCACACGCTGTGTTGATAATCAGCGTTTGCTGACTTAACAAGAAGCGCTGGCGAGACGGCCGCCTGCGCTTCCTGTGATAAGAGAGTGACCCCAGCGTACGTAGCGACGTATCCAAGTCTTGTACCCAGTCACAGTCTCCGCCCGAACGGCTCTCCGTGTAAGTACGGACACCACATCGCGTGTCAAGAGTGTCCGACAACCTGGATCAGGGGCACACCTTATCCCACCTCGATACGATACGGGTTCGTATATTTCTAAAAGGGGCCATAAGGACGCGATTAGTTCCCGGGAGACTCTTCAGTGCACAGCTGGCCATTAAAAGTGCACAGATGGGGATGTAGGAAGAGGGAGGCGCGACTGGGGAAGGGCGAAGGAGGGAGGGAAATGAAGGACGTAGTGCTGCTTCCCCCCCCCCCCCCTACCCCCGCCCAGTCACTGCAAAAAAAAAAAAAAAAAAAAAATCACTGCATTAACCGCGGATATCAACAAGTTATTATGATTTTATGTTGATAATTGTCGCTTTAATTACGTCTTGTTACTACTGAATGAAACGAGATTTTCCTGCCGTAGTCGTTTCACCTTTATTATTTGAAAGAATCATCAGAGGCCTGAAGTACAGGATGGTTCTTGTAACGTTTAAAAAAACCTGCGAAGCGACGTAGGTGGTGCTGAAGCAAGTAATTTAATAGAAGGCACTTGGGGTCGCAAACGTCGGGAGATAAGCCAAAAATGGATGGCAAATGTTGAACATGTGACGTCACCAGATGACGTACCTCGCCACATGTGAAGCGTTTGGGGGATGCAATGCTTGCATTCAATCAAGTGGTGCCAATTTCGAGCACCTTTTGTAAATGTGATCTATTGTTAACTTAGAAGTTACAAAATTATTAACTAAGTAGAAGCATTTATTATTTTGTGTTTCTTTCCTTTTATCCATTTTTTTGTGTACAGACATTATTTAGCAAAGAAAACGTGGGTCATTTACTACTAACGACGGAATTCGGAAGCTTATTCTCATCTACCTGTGACATAATACGGTAGGTTTTTGTTCTACTGCACTTTGCAGTAAACCAGCGGAAACCGAAGACTGGTAAATAAGAAACAATAAATTTGACCTCAATGTAAACAAGTAATTGTCTAAGAAAATGAAAAAAATACATCCTGACAGACGCAAGACTCGAAACCTGAGCTCCACTCACTAAAGCCGCGCACGTGGGCGCAGAGCCAGACCCACTATGTTTACATGTGGCTCCCAAGACCGGATTTCGTAAACTGGTTTCTCAATACGGCTTCTGGTTGGTCGTGTAAACAACCGTGAAATCGTTTCTGGAAATCCGTTTCTAGCTGCTCGTTTTCCACTTCAACAATCGATTTTCGTCTCGATGTAAACGCACAACCGTTTTTAGAACGTGATTGGATTGTCAGTTTACGCCTTGTTTTCAAAATATTCGACTAATAAAGGTTCAAATGGTTCAAATGGCTCTGAGCACTATGCGACTTAACATCTGTGGTCATCAGTCGCCTAGAACTTAGAACTAATTAAACCTAACTAACCTAAGGACATCACACATATCCAGACTAATAAAGACGGGGCGACATATTGTGCAGTGAAGGAGAAGCATAAATATTAGAATTAGCATGAAAGTGTCTGCCTCTAATATTTAAGTGAAGAGAACTAAATGATTCTGTTGACATAAACCAGAAAATGGAACAGCTGTTTTCCAGGCACCGTATTTAACTGGGCTAGCAAATTCGCTTCAGACCTTAACATGTAAACAAAACAGCGAAAGGCGGATTCGGAAATTCGGTTTTCGTCTTTCGGGAGATAGGTTGCATGTAAACATAGTGACCGCCAGTGTGCTTTGGTTGCGATGGTCAGGTGCATCATACCTAAAGATTCAACCGCTGCACGCTCTGCGATGTACGTCATCTAGTGAAGTCACACGTTCAACATTTGTCATCCACTTTTAGGGTATCTCCCGATATCTGCGACCCTATGTGTCACACATTAAATCACTTGCTCGGCGTCATCTTTGTTGCTCCGGAAATATTTGTGTTCAAACGGCCTGGTAAGATAAACAATAAAAAAAGTATCAGTGTATGCACCCAACCATCCTAAAACAATCAAACACACACACACACACACACACACACACATCACATCACAGATATCAAAAACAAACATTCGACAGTAGCCGGCCGTGTGGCCAGCTGTTCTAGGCGCTTCAGTCCGGTACAGCGCTGGTGCTACGGTCGCAGGTTCGAATCCTGCCTCGGGCATTGATGTGTATGATGTCTTTACGTTAGTTAGGTTTAGTTAGTTCTAATTCTAGGGGACTGATGACCCCAGATGTTAAGTCCCATAGTGCTTAGAGCCATTTGAACCATTCGACAGTCGGCAACGAAATTCAACAGTTGGCAACAACATCCAGAACACAACATGAAGTAAAGGAGCATTCATTTCCTAGTTCTGTGTCAGCGAAATTTCTAATGGCAATAAGTGGAAGAGTCTGACGGAGGCAGCGAGTGGGGGACAGATTCGATTCCCGGTGCTGCCAGAGATTTTTGCTTTGTGGAAGGACTGAAGAGGGGTGCACTCAGCCTCGTGGTGGCACTTGAGGAGCTAACCTAATTGAGAGGTAGCTCTCTTTCTGTAGTCTTGGCAGTTGTCATGCTGTACGTTGGACATTCTAAATATGATTCATGCGATGAGGATACGTTTCCGTCGCAAGTAAATGTGATGAATAGTGAGAGCAGGCGAGATACCACATAGAAGTCTTCCCTTGTGAGTAGAGCCTACCCGCGTGACCCGCAAGCGGCTGAGAAGTGCGAGTTAGTCGAGGGGTACTTTTCGCAAACGTTGGCGGAAGTTGCCACAAATGACCGATACTATCTCGCCTGATAACGCAGCCGCGTGTCATTTCTTGAGAGCCACCTGTAAGTCACGCATTATCTACCACCACTCGCTTGCACATCGGCGGTGAATTTGCAGTGTGCAGATACGCGATGCGGTAAGCTTACCGCTTCAGGGGCGATTCCGCACGTGGCTCAGGATACGGTGGCCGATGCTCAGTGCCCGATTTTAGTCCTAAGGGCTTGACGAGTTCATTCCTTTATTCGGAAGAGGAGACCAACATTACATGTTTGCCCGCTTTCGGTCGGTTGGCGGCATACTGCGATGACAAGAATCGAAGCCCACGCGCTGCAATCTTTCTCAAACAGTTTTACAAATTCAAAATGGTTCAAATGGCTCTGAGCACTATGGGACTTAACATCTATGGTCATCAGAACCCTAGAATTTAGAACTACTTAAACCTAACTAACCTAAGGACATCACACAACACCCAGTCCTCAAGGGGCAGAGAAAATCCCTGACCCCCCGGGAATCGAACCCAGGAACCCGGGCGCGGGAAGCGAGAACGCTACCGCACGACCACGAGCTGCGGCCAAACAGTTTTACAGAAATTAATCGGTAAAAGGAATTCGTTTATGCGTTACATATAGCTTTATATGTCAGCAACATGATGACGTGCTTCATCATTTCGTTAATGGTCATAGCTATTATGAAATCTGCAATTAAGTAAGACACTGCGAGAAATTCAAAAAAGTTTGCAATGGAAATAGAGGTCGCAATGATTTTGCAATTGGTGGATATTACCTAATATGTTGCTGCATATGAATTTGAACTAAGATACTGAACTTTTTTTTTGGACTTTGTTGGAGATCCCTATCTGTCACCAATCTCGAGAAACATGATTTCATGTAGCACACTCACTTGCGATCGCGTGCGTCAGCGACAAGGCCATTCCTCATATTTCATAAACGGTTTGATATACTGGAACGACGTTTAGGCAAATGACAGCACACAAAGAGGAAATTATTTTGTCATATGGTTATTAGCGAAAGTTCATCATCTAACGTGTTATTCAACTAACTACAGACTTTTTCGATGAAAGAATGTAATTTTAAGGGTCATCAATAGCTGGTGAAATGAAAAATTCTGTGGGTTTTGTAACAACATAAGTGAAGACATTATGCGTTTATTTCTGCACCGAGGATTCCTTTGTTCATGAGATACTGACGTTTTGTCGTCAATCCCTGACTTAACAAATTTAAGAAATCACTGTTTCGGAATTCTCTCGCAATTGCGTCTGCACAGCATGTTAGTGAGGTGACATTGTGTCAACTCCGCTGTGCTTTGGCAAAAGAGGCAAATTTTGACATGGCAACATGAGAAAAAGTAAGTTTTAATTAAAATTCGCCACTCATGTCGCTTCTCTGAAAGTTACGAATGGTTAGAAAGTCAAGCTAAAATAAATAGCTGTTTTTTCAGAGGAATTCTTTTTAAATACTAACCAACGCAGAGGTGACGGTAGATCTATTTGCATGTTCACCATGAAACTGCGGGCGTGCATGGTCTCCACAAAAAAAAGTGAGCCTAGGTTTCAGTTTAAAAGAGAACTTCCCGCCAGCGTTCTGTATTTCCTCTACAACAGTGGTTCACAACCTGGGGGTTATTACTCCCTGAGGGGTCCAATAAAATTTTCTCAAGGATAAAAACAAATGCGTTCAATTATTTTTCGGTCGCGAAAGTAAATTATTTCTAAAAGGCATCATTATCACTATTTCATAAGACTTTAGTGCTGATTACATAAGTTAGCATTAATAATTAATTTTTTTCAAATGGGTGTGACACATTGTGGTGCAGCTTACATGCTGTGAAACGAGTATGTGAACGTCATATTCCTCATATTAGCCACCTGCTGCATACATACTTTGTCCTTTTTACCATGCAGATATGATAGTAAAATTGAAACACAAACGTCAAAACATACGCTTAAATGTCTCATAAAAACTGCTACAATAGACCAGAAATGTTTTCATTATTCACTTCACAACAGTAAATGAACTAACTGACAGTTCAAGTCGACAGTAGATATGTAATGGCTAGGACACTGTTGTAGGACGTTCACAATATCAGAGTTGCGGTCTACCAAAACTACGGTTCGGTAGTTTCGGTAAAATAAATGAATTGGCAAATGGTAGGATTTCCTATAGTACTGGTAGGGAAGTAAACATAAATGAATGTGTAAGGGAGGAACTGTGAGGTCACGGCTTTTCTTTGCTTGATTGTTTGCCATATAATCAGAACCGCACATAATTTAGTGTTAATCCGTTGTGTATTTTGTATCCTTACAGAGTACAAGATGCATTAAATAAGTAATACAAATTAGTTGATGGCGTAACTTCTGCGGCTTTTATGTAACTAAAGCAATTATTTTCGAAGTAAGTACAGTTTACGTGCACAAACGTAAAAAAAATCTACACAATTACTGTTGTTATTTTGTACTCAATAGAATGTTGTTCATCAGGTCAAGGGCAAGAGTTCCCTGTTATTAGTGATACATGCAAAAGTTGTTCATGAACAACAGAAACTTATTTTATATAAGCTCAACGAATTATTGAAGTGATGTTTGACACATTTTCGTTTTGCGAGTTTTTTTTTTAAATTTTACCTTGTAGAAGGAACAGCTTTTTCTACGCTACATGATAAACCTATGTAGTTTTCTTTACTTTAGTACAATGTCTCTCTGTTTCATGTGAAAAATCAACTATTTTCAAATAAAACGTGAATTAAACATTTACAGCTTCAAATTTGCTGTAAATACTGTGAAGGAAGTGTCACTAGGGAGAGGAGTGCTGTAGAAACACTAATGATGATATGAGATGAAATATTATGTGGCGAGGGCTTCCCGCAGGTAGACCTGACCGCCTGTTGCAAGTCTTTTGAGGTGACGCCACTTCGCCGACTCGCGCGTCCATTAGGATGAAATGGGGATGATGAAGACGACACAAACATCCAGTGCCTGACCGGAGAAAATCTCCAACCCAGCCGTGTATCGAACCTGATAGTAAAAACAGCTGTAATATGTGTTTGTTTAAAAACGTCACTCATAGTTGTCGTTACTGAATTGTCTCCATAGCTTGCAACAAACAAAACTGTCTGCTACATAAATAAATGTCGTGTGACTAGGGCCTCCCATTGGGTAGACCGTTCGCCGGGTGCAAGCCTTTCGATTTTACGCCACTTCGGCGACTTGCGCGTCGATGGGGATGAAATGAGGGTGAGTAGGACATCACAACATCCAGTCCTGGAGCGGAGAAAATTTCCGACACAGCCGGGAATCGATCCCGGGCTTTTAGGATTGACATTGTGTCGCGCTAACCCCTCTTCTTTTTGTTGTTGTAATCTCAGTTTGTTCGTTTCGTTCGTTGCATCTGCTCGGGGCGAACGTCGTAAGACACCCGTTTCAGTTCGTCGTTGACCCATTAACTCACTTTTTTTGTTACAGCTGTCGGCCACATCACTTTGCGGGTACTGCCGCTAACCTCCTGTGCACTCCAGTGCATAGGATGAGGGAGGCGTTGATTACATGTCTGTTGCATTACTTTTCGAGTGGGCCTGTAGGCTGTGCTATGTGTTATTTGGACAGTTTATGAGCTGATTTCGTGTCTGCACATCTGTGTGCTGCATTATTTAGTAACAGTTTGCAGGCCTGTACTGTAATTACTTCGGAAAATTCGGAGTTGTTCGCGTGTCTGCAGCCTGTGTATTGTGACACCAAGCATATCAGGGCTAGTGTTTTGTGCAAGTACGACAAATATACTCCATCCCTAAATAAAATGTTCCAAAATAATTAGAGTGCACTCCATCCTTACTCTCCCCAGCAGCCCAGCGCAAGCTGAGTCATTTTCGCGCCATTTTCCCCCTACAGACCACCATCTTGGATTATGTCACATGAGGGATGACAGTACACTCTGGTGGCAGTACTGTGTACTAGATCAGTTGGACTCTAGACCTTGTGGTGGAGAGGCCGCCTGCAAAATAAAGTCTAGTGTACAGAGTCGTTTTCCAGCCATTTTCCTCCACCATCTTGGATTATGTCACAGGAGGGATGACAGCACCGTCTGGTGGCAGTTGGTTGGTTGGTTTGTGGGGGTTAAAGGGACCAGACTGCTACGGTCATCGGTCCCTTTCTGGTGGCAGTATTGTGTAGTAGGTCAGTTGGAGTCTAGATCCCATGGTGGAGACACTGCCTGCAAAATAAAAACTTTTGCCCAGCACAAGCAGAGTCGTTTTCCCGCCATTTCCCCCCACCATCTTGGGTTACGTCACGTAACAGACTACAGTGCTCTCTGCTGGTGGCACTGTGTACTAGGTCAGTTTCAGTCCGGACCTCATGGCAACACGCTGGATGGTGCTACTGCCTCTAATTGTTTAAATAAAGACAGGTGCATGATTTCGACAGTTGATGATAGGCAAGCATGTCTGCAGAGTCTTCTAGATGGATTATTATGTGGACAGTTTTCAAGTTGTTTGGCTCTTTGGACGTAAATTTATCGCATTACTTACGAGTGGTTTCCATGTCTGCAGGCTGTGCAATGCGCTGCTTTGACAGTTTACAATTAGCAAGCGCATGTGTAGAGCATTATACATAAGTTATGTAGGAGTAGTTTGCAGGTCTGTATCACTGTGATAAATATACTTCATTCCTAAATAAATTGCTCCAAAATAAATAGAGTACACTCCTTCCTCTCTCCACCAGCCCATTGTAGGCTGAGTCCTTTTCCCACCAAGCCCTAGGAAGAGATGGTGGTCGGGTGACTTAGGTTAGTGGAGGTGAGCTTTGTTTACCGCAATTTTCTTAGGTTGGTGTCGAAACCCCAAGAGACCTTTTTTTACCGCCAAAATTTAAACTTGGTGCCAGTTCCTAGAAGAGGTGCCCATTGGGTGACTTAGGTTAGTCCAAGTGTTCTTTCTTCCACATCATTTTCCTAGCTTAGTAGATATACGCAAATTGACCTTTATTTGCAGCCAAAATTCAAAATTGGCCCCAATACAGTGGTGGTAGCCTAAAGTTAACTATCTTCCCACGATTTTCTTAGGTTAATAGAGATAACTGTGGTCTGATACATTACACTGTTGCAACTTCAACTTCCTACCAGGGAGGCGTGGCATGGGGGCATGGCACTTTCCTGCCAAATTCTGCCATCTTGGATAACGGTACTTGCGTGATCAGCTGACGTCTTGGCCGCCATCTTGGATAACGTTATGCGCTGTTGCCAAGTCTACACGCCGCCACCTTCGATGACGTCATCACCGCCATCTTCGATACATCTGGCAACAATGGAAAGTAGGGCAGAACTGGCTATGTCCCAATACTGGCATTATCACACACACACTAGACGGGCTTCACAGAACGAGGTGTTTTTCTGAAGTAGTTCTAACAAGTTGCACTGGCTGCGGGAGTGGCACCCTTACACAACGGCGAAGTTTCCTTCAGTGTCAGTACCAGAGGAAATGGGTAGTTCATGCGTGACTGTTTGGACATCGTTTCTCATTTTCCATTATTGTTGACATGCTCGTACAGGGTAGCACATTATCATTGCATATGATGGGCCAGTTTTATGGGTTGCACCCTGTATTTGTCACAACTGCTACCTTCCCTGGAAATTGCAAGACAGCAGGAGTGCTACAGGTTGAATCATAGATAGGAAAGGCATACTTCGCTTCACTATTGGCCTCTCTCTACTTGTTGTGGAGTTATTGTTGCACTGTACTAACTGACGAATGCGATCTGTGAAATGAAAACGCATACAACTTTGGACAGTGGTGTAAGGAACCTGCTTACATCGATTATTCAAGTAGAAGTAACATTTTGCGAAGTTAATGATTTCCTTTTCGCTGATATATACTGTTTTGAAGTCTCAGAGATACCCCTCCCCCTGTCCTACGGTGTCGAAATTTCACACCGGTTATTTGTACACAGAGTAGAAGCAAAATGGTCCGTAGCACAAGAAACATTGTGAAATTTTTTTAAAAAAGTAAAATATTTACCGTTGGTTGTCCTTAGTCCTGTAGAGCTTCGATAAACTGTCTACGTCATGTAATACTGTAAAGTGCTGTTACACTTATTCTTCATTAAGCGGTCAGTTTTAGTCAAAGACCATTTTACAGGACAGCTTGCGTTAACGATCAAGAGTTACATCGGAATACTGTGACTTCAGAGAGGAGCACAATGTGTAGTTCAGTTTCCAGAGTTCTTTTTGGCTATGTAACCACCAGGTTTATTACTTCCCTTCAACTATCGACATACAGGAAGTATCTGCAATATTGAGAGTGATCTAATCTTATCTCCATGTGAGTATTTGGGGGTGAATTACAGAAGCCAGCAATTTTAAAAATTTTCTCTGATGTTTCTCAAAAATATGTGTTTTAGATCAATTTGTAATGTTGATATTGGAAATTATTTTTATATTGTTCTACAGCATTAGGATTTTTCCCAATAAAAGATCTCATATTTTAAAAATTAAGTATCTGAATCAAGAATGTTACGAGAAGTGTTCAGTAACTAACGCCACACATTTTTTCTTTGTCAGTTTCGGTTTAAAAAATGCGGAATGTGTTGTGGGACATCTTGGAGTATTCCTCTTCAGCCCGCATAGTTTCACAAAGTTCCGCTAGGTGGTGGCGCTGTATGTAGCCTTCAAAATGGCGTCTGTAATTGAGGCACATTCCAAGCAGAGAGCTATTAGTAGCAATAGTAGTAGTGGAAGTAATAGCTTTATTAGTCTGTAGATCTCTTTCTACAAGGATATAGGACATGTCAAAGTATTTACAAGTTTAAACCAATTTAAAATAAGCTAATTCATATACACATGTATTTACAAACTTATAGTTAGAGACAATCATTAGATTTACTCCTGGTATACAATACTTTTTTATATATACCTTATTAAATAATGTAATGCCACACTATTTACTCATATCTCACTATCAGTCACTGCACACACTATACACACATTGCTTCATAACATTTCACTCACTAAACACACACACACACACACACACACACACACACACACACACTGGTGATCTATGGACCATTTTCTGTACCACAACGTCCCATTTGCTATCCTGAAAAACTGAGTCAGCATCCCTCCATAATGAATGAGATGTTGAGATCAGAACGTGGAAGAGGTGTTAGTACTGTGCTATGCTTAGCTTGGGGGTAAGTATTTCTAGAAAGGAAAAAAGAGAGAAAAAGACAGAAAGTGAAGTTGTTGTGTGGAATGTTGGATGTATTATAATCATTATTATTATTTATTTGTATAACTTTTTTATCAAAACCCTACTCTGTTTTATCTAAGGAATCCTTCAATGTATAAAATGTATTGCATAACAGGTACTTTTTAGCTGCCTTTTTGATAAGTGTATTTTCACAATTTCTTTAATCTCTTTTGGTAATCTATCGTATAGCTTTATTCCTTGGTAGAAAATGCTGTTTTGAGTTTTATGTTTATTTCTTCTTGTTAAATGTTGGTTGAGTGTATCTCTTGTTACATGGCCATGGACGGAGCTGTTTGAGAAACAATTACCAATGTTGTTTTTGATGTGTACAAGTGACTGGTAAATGTAGTCACACAGAGTAGTTAAAATCCCAAGTGTTTTGAAAGGATCTTTACAATGAGCTCAACTAGTATTTTTGGTTATTATTCTTATGGGTATTTTCTGGAGTTTGAAAATTGTGTACATATTTTGAGCATTTCTTCCCCAAAAAAGAATGCCATAGCTAAGAATTAAGTGTACATATGAATAATATGTAATTATAAGGCACTGCATGGTACACATTGATGATAGGATTCTGAGGACATATGATGCTGACGACATTCTGTTTGCAAGTACCTTTGTGTGTTCACACCACTTCAATGGAGAATCAGTATTCATTCCTAGAAATTTTGCATTGTTACACAGTCTATAGAGGTGGCATCTACATTTAATTTAACATTGTCTTTTTCCTTATCAAACTGAAAATCATGGCATAAGTTTTCTTTATGTACAATGTCACTTTATTGCTTATTAACCAATCATAAGCTTTCTTGAGAGTTTCATTTGCTTTCTCAGCCAGAAGTTCGCTTTTTTCTCAGTGACTTTAATATTTGTCATCAGCGAAGAGAATTTTTTCATCATGAGTAACACTAATGGAAAAGTCATTGACGTATATCAGGAATAGCATTGGTCCTAATATGTTACCTTGTGGAACGTATGTATTAATGTATTTTGGTTCTGATAAGTGTTTTACTATATATATATATATAGATCTATTTGAAGTATGTGTTCTCTCTACTCTTTGTACCCTACCTGCTACGTATGATCAAAACTAATCATTAGCTACCCCTCTTATTCCTAATGCTTCTAATTTATTTAATAGAATCTTGTGGTCAACTGTATCAAAGGGCTTGGAAGGAACCAAAAATATGGTTGTGACACACTCATCTTTATCAAGAGCATCAAGTACAACTTTTGTGAATTTTACTATGGCTGACTCCGTATTTTTGCCACTTCGGAAATCAAACTGATTCGCTTAAGAGATTATATTTATTCAGGTAATTCATTAATCTGTCTTTCATAACTGCTTCTATTATTTCTGAGAATGGTGACAGCAGGGAAATGGGCCAATAATTTTCTATGTCTTCTACATTACCTTTCTTAAGCAAAGATACAACTCTTGCCTGTTTTAACTGCTCTGGAAATGTCCCTGATGTGAAGAATTCATTTATTATACTTCACCTAAGCCTACTGACTTTTTATTTTTTTAGTTTTTGAACAGTTTTATTGACTTCATTCTCTGTGGTTGGAAGTAACATCATTGTATTTAGTGCAACATTATTTACAGGTGTTGTATTTGTTTTGGGGAATTTTTGCTGTAGCTTCTCTGAAATACTTGAAAAATGCTCGTTTACATAGTTTGCTAAGTGTTGTGGATCATATATTACCTTATCCCGCTCCCTTAGCAATATGTTATTCTGCGTTTGTTTACCTCACCCCGTTTCCTTTTTCATAACATGCTTTGCTTTTATTCTCTGGATTATGTACTATTTTGTCATTAAATGACTTTTTGCAGCAATCAGCACCTTCCTATAGATATAGAAATTTAAGTATTCTGGATCATTGCGAATTTTTTTCATGGAACTGAGGTGTTTAAGTGTTTGGGAGGACTTCTTAATACCTGCTGTTATCCATCTGTTTTGTGAGATGTTAGTACAGACATGCATACTTTTGGAAATGCCTTTTCAAAGTTCAGTTTAAGCAATGTGGAGATTTTAGGGAATTTCATATTCCTGTTGGTTTCCTAATACGCTTCATCCTAGCTTTGTTTTTCTAGTTCTTTTGAAAAATTTATTTTCATTTCTGATAGATGTCGTTGGAAGGCTTGTAGTTTAAGGAATGATTCTATGTCTGCTTTTACTGCTGTTATTTGACAGAGGTGGTCTGATAGTCCGAAATCTTTTGCAGCTACATCACATTTTTCTCTGTCAGTATTTGTGGCCACATGGTCAATTACTGATGCAGTCATTGTAGTAATCCTTGTTACACTATTGACCAATTGGGACATCTGAAAACTTTGAAGGATGTTTATGAAGGTGCTGCTGGATTCATTTATGATGTTAATGTCCCCACACAGAATTATGTTGACCATTTTACTTGATACTTTATCTAGAACTTATGTTAATTTATTCAAAAAAGTGTCCACACTACCACTGGGAGATCTATACAAACACAAAATGATTAATTTATTGGTGATATCAAGCCATGTCATTGAGTTTCTTTAGGCAAAAAAGCAGAGTATCGCAGGTATCCATAGGCCCTCGCAGAACTTCTACTGAGACCTGGCAGTGAACAAAAGCTTGGTGAGTCGTTGAGCGAGGAGTCTCTCACCATCGCAACACGCTCGCGCAAACTTGGCCACTCTCTCGCGTGCCGGTCGGATGCACACACCTGTTACTAGTGCAGTGTCGGAATGTGCGGATAGTCTCATTCGAGGCAGTGACGGACGGATCACAATTAGACGCCCCGCTGTATAAGTGGATGTCTGTGTTAGTGGTGCTGACACTCTGCTCCACAAGCTGGGATACTCAAAGGCGTGTGCACGCTGGGTTCCTTGTTACCTAGCAGAAGACCATAAACAGCAACGAAGCGCCATCTGCGCGGAATTGCTTGCGCGTTTCGAAGCTAACCGTAACAAATGTTTGCCGAACACCGCCCACAGGCGATGAAACATGGGTTCATCCCTTCGAACCGGAAGTAAAACAGTAATCTTTCAAGTGGCGCCACACCGCTTCTCCTCAGCTGGTGAAGTCAGGGCGACGGTCTTCTGGGACTCTGAAGGGTGTGTTGTGTTTGATGTGCTCTCTCGTGGTGCAATGATCAACTCTAAAGTGTATTGTGCCTGCCCATAGGAAATTGAAGACACGATTTCAGCGTCGCCACAAAAATGCAGACGAACTTCTCTTTGTCGATGATAGAACAAGACCTCAGATAAGTCTGCCCACCTGAGAGGAGCTTACAAAACTTCATTTTACTGTTCTTCCTGATCTACGCTACAGGCCATGTTTCGCACCTTCCGACTTCCGTTTTGCCCAAAGAAGGATGCACTCTGCGGGAAGCAGTACGTGGATGATGGGGAGGTTATTGATGTAGCAAGTCATTGGCTCCGACGCAGTGGCGAATACAGAAATACTTCAGGGTGGGGCGCTAAAGATATGAGCTACCTTTACTTTTACCATAATAAAAAATAATCAAGTCACATGCAAGGTTTAAGAAAGTTTTATTTAATCTGATTATACACATGTACAAGACTATGCGATCTTATGACATAAAAAAGTTACAATTGTGGTTCTCTTCCTTAAATGATGAATTCTATGCTCCTACTCTTCCTAGCAATTACATCGTCAATAGGACAATCTTATGTCAGGGTGAGTGTTCAATAGAGCTAAGCCATTAAGTCGAGCCTCCTTGTTTGTCGACCTCAGCTATGTCTTTGTACGCCGCAGTGTTGAAAACCTTCTTTCTACTGTAGCAATAGATGCATGTAGACAAGCAAATATTTTGTACAGCGTGTGTTAAGTATGGCAGTCAGATCTAGGACAAACAGACAGTGCTTGCATGACAGAATCACGATCATTAAGGGCGTTTATGCTCGTTTGCTTGTGTTGAAGAATCTTTCCCAATACTCTCTTTTTAATCACAAAGATTGATTCTTCTTCAAAGAACGGTAGTTCAGATAAGCACTGGTGTAATTTAATTGACATATCATTACCGTCATGTTTCAGTGGTTGTGAGGGCAAAAGTATGTTGAATTTTAAATGATAAGTATTTTCTTCAGCAAAACATCCTCTCATGTCAGTCGTAACATAGGAAAGTATAGCTACTCGATAACTCGATTCAATCGAGTCGACTGACGAAAGAAACAAACGAATAGTGTGCGGGCTGACAAGAGGGAGCGGCGCCAGGGGTGGGGGGAGGGGGAAGGGGGGGGGGGGAATGCGCCCGCCCCCCATGTCTGTCCGCCACTGCTCCGATGTCGAACAGTAGAGTGACACTGTGTGAGCAAACCGGATCTCCCAACAAAGTGGCGTAAGGCCGTCGTGCTGAATGGAGATTTTGTTGAAAAATAGGACTTTGTAGCCAAAAGAGTGGGGAACAGAATGATGTACTGGAATCCTGAATAAAACTAACCTGCTTTCAGAAAAAAAAGTGTTGCATTACTTATTGAACGCCCCCCTTGAAACAAAATTTCGATTAAGTTCTACATTTTATACTTATCGTTTGTAGGCGTATAGAAGGAGTCCTATAAACTATTGTCTTAGTAACATTTTAAGTACTCTATTACTTTTAATTTGCAAACTTTCCCTTTTTTCATTGCCTCACAGTACTTTCACCATTACTGTCCCTCTCCAACACCCAACAATAGTTGGCTAAGACACTTTCAGTTCATCTCCTTAATACCCTAGTGAAGTGTTCCCCGTCCTCTTCATTATAATGCCACAGATTTTCAGGGAAGTAACCAATATTTGAGTCTAGGAAGTGGATATTTACATTCATGATACAACCTAACTTCTTGAAATTTTCCAACAGGGGTTTGTCAGTGTTCTTGCAATTTAATGTTTTCAGTTTTCTGCAAAGTTTTTAGCTACAGAACTGAAATTAGTCCATGCATATTTTGGTCTTAGGTTCATTGTATTTTCAAATTCTTGGTCCTTCCTCAGTTTGTGAATGTGAGGGCAAACAAAAATTCCAGTTTTCAGTTTTCCTTCATTGATGAAGGGCTATTTCATAGAAGGGTACTTAAAAGCAGGTCCGATCTCGTAGAAGTGCCCTTACAAACTGCTTTACAAGCCCAATTTGATAATAAGCAGGCATTTTTGTATAACCAGCTTGCTGTTCTAATAAAAGTCTTATAACTATAAAAATAAAGTAAAATTTATTTTGCTATGGAAAAGCTTTACGTGGAAATCAGCATAAAAATTTAATTTATTCCGAGTCATCTGATAAGAAACTGAATGTTGCCTTTACCTGGATACATCAAGAAAACGATTCGGTTTGCACGAAAAGTATATGGGTGCAATTGATCATAAGATGGACTGAATACAAGAAAAAATTTGAGAATTTGCTGAAGTATTCGGATATTTAGGAAATGAATTTAACGATCAGAAAATGTCTTAAAAAATAAATATCCAAGAACTATAAATGTAGGAGGATATCTATGACTGAAGTCATAGATAACTGAAGCAATATGCAGAGAAAAAAGAAAAATGATACCGTGGGGAGGGGAAGAACTGAAGTTGAATGTGAAGCTAGTTGGAAAACATGGAACGAAAAAATTCTTCTTTTATCATGACACCGACAGATGTGGCGATGCCAAGAATCGAGATATCTCCGCTGATGTGTCAGCTTTCGTCACTGTCATCCGTGCACCGTGGAACACATAACATTTCCATAACCAGAAAGCAATCTACGTGCGTATAGCATAGCGAACGCCGTTGATCAAGCCTTTCAGGAGTACTCTTACTCCTCTATTTTCGGGTACTTTTTGGGGCAGTACTGCACTGCGGAGTAACTTATGGCGACGCACGGATGGGATCCTCGCAGCTAGCACACGGATCTCTCCGCGCTGCGTAATTCTACGCTATCGTAGCACTGTCTCTCAGGTACTTCCCCACGCTGTATAGCTACTGATTCCCGTGCACCCGGCTACCTTTCAGGGATTTACCCCGTGCTGTATTCGCGCTCACACCAATACCCCTTTGTGTGTTCCCCGTTCTATATGCGGAATCGCGTG
This sequence comes from Schistocerca gregaria, assembly GCF_023897955.1. Classification (NCBI taxonomy): domain Eukaryota; kingdom Metazoa; phylum Arthropoda; class Insecta; order Orthoptera; family Acrididae; genus Schistocerca; species Schistocerca gregaria. Next base: position 131,919,785 of record NC_064923.1, on the reverse strand, counting down.
CACACCACGTAAGTAACCACCTGTTACGTGCAAAGTTGTGTAGCCTTATGAATCAATTGAAATGCAGAACTAACGTTTTACTTCCCCGAATGGGTTTCAATAGATATTTCCTGTCATATGTCTTTTCTGATGTATTGATATTCATATGGCTGTGGCGGCGCTGTGTCAGTTTCTTGCATGTCCACAGATCATGACGATTGAGCAGGAACGGTCGAATATTGCACAATATTGTCCCTAAAGTGTTAATATACTCAGCTAGCGTCAATGTTTTTAAAGCTTTTTCAATATTCTGCGCTAAGACTCAATAAAACTCTTAGACGGTACATAGTATTGCGCAATAGACGAAATCAGTAATTTAATGACTTTTTTTAAGATCTCAGATTAACTCTTAAATGTGAAATTTTGCAGTTCGCTATTGATTCAAAAGAAAATTCCGCCCTAGAATTCAAATCTGGCTACAATTGGTGGCGTTTTACAAATTATTGGAGTTTCGTACTTTTTCGTGTTTTTAATTAAATTTTCTAGATCATGTAGTAGAAATATTTGAGATACTATAAAGATTTTGTAGCCATATTTGAAGTTGGTACAGGTATGGTCTTTTAGCTAGGGAGGTACACTTTTCCTAGATGATTACATATCACAATTCTCAGGAATGACGAGAGGTGATAAACTTCCTTGGGGGTGTTACGCTCAAAATCCTGCTCCCAAATTAAGCCGCACTACACGAATCAACAGACTGCATAAATTTAATTGTGTTAACGTGTACAGGGTGTTCATTTCATTAGGTGAGGCTGTAACAACTTCGACCATAATATTTGTTCAATATTATTACTTCGAATACGCGACTTTGGAAGCCAGGCTCCCTCTAGCAAACATTTTCAGAGGTTAAAGTATGAAAATAATCATTGTTTGTACTAATTATTTTCACATTTATAGCCCTCTCTCTCTCTCTCTCTCTCTCTCTCTCTCTCTCTCTCTCTCTCACACACACACACACACACACACACACACTCTCTCTAGTAGTCAGCTTAATATTTGAACTCGCGATCTTTTATTCAAAGAAGCCCTCTTTTATCGGTTAATTCGGTTAATACGCAGTTTGTCCCCCCATGGACCATGGACCTTGCCGGGGTGGGGAGGCTTGCGTGGCCCAGCGATATAGATAGTCGTACCGTAAGTGCAACCACAACGGAGGGATATCTGTTGAGAGGCCAGACAAACGTGTGGTTCTTGAAGAGGAGCAGCAGGCTTTTCAGTAGTTGCAGGGGCAACAGTCTGGATGATTGACCAATTTGGCCTTGTAACATTAGCCATATGGCTTTGCTGTGCTGGTACTGCGAACGACTGAAAGCAAGGGGAAACTACAGCCGCAATTTTTCCCGAGGGCATCCAGCTTTACTGTATGGTTAAATGATGATGACGTCCTCTTGGGTAAAATATTCCGGAGGTAAAATAGTCCCCCATTCGGATCTCCGGGCGGGGACTACTCAGGAGGACGTCGTTATCAGGTGACACGAAACTGTCGTTCTACGTATCGGAAAGTGGAAGGTCAGGTTCCTTAATCAGACAGGTAGGTTAGAAAATTTAAAAACGGAAATGGGTAGTTTAAAGTTTGATATAGTGGGACTTAGTGAAGTTCGCTGGCAGCAGAAGCAAGACTTCTGGTCAGGTGCATACAGGGTTATAAATACAAAACCAAATAGGGGTAATGCAGGCGTAGATTTAATAACGAATAAAAAATAGGAGCGCGGGTCAGCTACTGTGACGAGCATTGTGAACGCATTATTGTAGCCAAGATAGATACGAAGCCCACGCCTACCACAGTACCACAAGTTTATATGCCAACTAGCTCCACACACGACGAAGAGATTGAAAAAAATGTATGATGAGACAAAATAAATTATTCATATAGTGAAGGAAGACGAAAATTTAATAGTCATGGAGGACTGGAATTCGATAGTAGGAAAAGGCTCAAATGGTCGCGCGGTTCCAGACTGAAGCGCCTCGAACCACTCCGCCACACCGGCCGGCAGGAAAAGGAAGAGAAGAAAAAGTAGTAGATGAATGGGGAATAGAGGGTAGGGAATGAAAGAGGAAGCCGCCTGGTAGAATTTTGCACAGAGCATAACTTAATCATAGCTAACACTTGGTTTAAGAATCATGAAAGAAGGTTGTATACGTGGAAGAGGCCTGGAGACACTGGAAGGTTTCAGATAGGTTATATAGTGGTAAGACAGAAATTTAGGAACCAGGTTTTAAATTGTAAGACATTTCCAAGGGCAAATGTGGATTCTGACCACAATCTATTGGTTATGAACGGTAGATTAAAACAGAAGAAACTGCAAAAAGGTGGGAATTTAAGGAGATGGGACATCGATAAACTGACTAAACTAGAGATTGAAGAGAGTTTCAGAGAGAGAGTTAGGGAATGATTGACAAGAACAGGTGAAAGAAATGCAGTAGAAGAAGACTGGGTAGCTTTGAGAGATTAAATAGTGAAGGCAGCGGAGGATCAAGTAGGTAAAAAGACGAGGGCTATTAGAAATCATTGGGTAACAGAATAAATATTGAATTTAAATTGAAAGGAGAAAATATAAAAACGCAGTAAATGATGCAGGCAGAAAGGAATAAAAACGTCTCAAAGATGAGATCCACAGGAAGTGCAAAATAGCTAAGTAGGGATGGCCAGAGGACAAATATAAGGGTGTAGAGGCATGTATCACTAGAGGTAAGATAGATACTGTCTACAGTAAAATTAAAGAGATGTTTGGAGAAAAGAAAACCACTTGTATAAATATCAAGAGCTCAGATGGAAAACCAGATCTAAGTAAAGAAGGGAAAGCAGAAATGTGGAAGGAATATAGAGAGGGTCTATACAAGGGCGATGTTCTTGAGGGCAATATTATGGAAATGGAAGTGGACGTAGGTGAAGATGAAATGGGAGATATGATACTGCGTGAAGAATTTGACAGAGCACTGAAAGACCTGAGTCGAAACAAGGCCCCGGGAGTAGACAACATTCGATTGGAACTACTGATATAGCCTTGGGAGAGCCAGCCCTGACAAAACTCTACCATCTGGTGTGGAAGTTGTATGAGACAGGTGAAATATCCTCAAACTTCAAGGAGAATATAATAATTCCAATCCACTAAGAAAGCAGGAGTTGACAGGTGTGAAAATTCTCGAAGTATTAGTTTAATAAGTCACGGCTGCAAAATACTGACACGAATTCTTTACAGGCGAATGGAAAAACTGGCAGAAGCCGACCTTGGGGAAGATCAGTATGGATTCCGTAGAAACGATGGAACACGTGAGGCAATACTGACCCTACTACTTACCTTAGAAGATAGTTTAAGGATGGCAAACCTACATTTCTAGCATTTGTAGACTTAGAGAAAGCTTTTGACAATGTTGACTGGAATACTCTCTTTCAAATTTTGAAGGTCGCAGGGGTCAAATATAGGGAGCGAAAGGCTATTGACAGTTTGTACATTAACCAGATGGCAGTTATAAGAGTCGAGAGGCTTGAAAGGGAAGCAGTGGTTGGAAAGGAAGTGAGACAGGGTTGTAGCCTATATCCGATGTTACTAAATCTGTACACTCAGCAAGCAGTAAAGGAAACAAAAGAAAAATTTGGAGTAGGAATAAAAATCGATCGAGAAGAAATAAAATCTCTGAGGTTTGCCGATGGCACTGTAATTCTATCAGAGACAGCAAAGGACCTGGAAGAGGAGCTGAACGAAATGGACAGTGTCTGGAAAGGGGCATAAAGATGAACAACAAAAAAAGCAAAACGAGGATAATGGAATGTTGTCTAACTAAATCAGGTGATGCTGAAGGAATTAGGTTAGGAAATGAGACACTTAAAGTAGTGGAAGAGTTTTGCTATTTGGAAAGCAAAATAACTCATGATGGTCAAAGTAGGGAGAATACAAAATGTAGACTGGCAATGGCAACAAAGGCGTTTCCTAAGAGGAGAAATTTGTTAACATTGAGTATAGTTTATAGTGTCAGGAAGTCTTTTCTCAAAGTATTTGTATGGAGTGTAGCCATGTTTTGATGTGGAACGTGGACGATAAATAGTTTAGACAAGAAGAGAATAGAAGCTTCCGAAATGTGATGTTACAGGAAAATGTTGAAGATTAGATGGGTAGATCACGTAACTAATGAGGAGGTACTGAATAGAATTGGGAAGAAGAGGAATTTGTGGAACAACTTGTCTAGAAGAAGGGATCGGTTCGTAGGACATGTTCTGAAGCATGAAGAGTTCAGCAATTTACAATTGGAGGGCAGCGTGGAGCGTAAAAGTCGTAGAGGAAGACCAAGAGATGAATACACTAAGCAGATTCAGAAGGATGTGGGGTGCAATACTTACTTGGAAATTAAGAAGCTCGGATAGGATAGAGTAGCATGGAGAGCTGCATCAAACCAGTCTATGGACTGAAGACCGCAACAACAACAACAACAACAAAAGGCAGTTTTTAAACGCATCATACGCTATCTGATAGTTCTGAATGCTCATTCAAATCCACTGTCAGATGTAACGCGAGGCAGACCCCCAGTATAAAAGAAGTGGGGCCACTTCGTAACAGCAGAATGTGTTGGTCGCGAGAGCTCAGTAAGTTCGAATAAATCGGGTGATGCTGAGGGAATTAGATTAGGAAATGAGACACTTAAAGTAGTAAAGGAGTTTGATATTTAGGAAGTAAAATAACTGATGATGGTCGAAGTAGAGGGGATATAAAATGTAGAGTGGCAATGGCAAGGAAAGCGTTTCTGAAGAAGAGAAATTTGTTAACATCGAGTATAGATTTAAGTGTCAGGAAGTCTTTTCTGAAAGTATTTGTATGGAGTGTAGCCATGTATGGAAGTGAAACATGGACGATAAATAGTTTGGACAAGAAGAGAATAGAAGCTTTCGAAATGTGGTGTTACAGAAGACTGCTGAAGATAAGGTGGATAGATCACGTAACTAATGAGGAGGTATTGAATAGGATAGGGGAGAAGAGAAGTTTGTGGCACAACTTGACTAGAAGAAGGTTGGTAGGACATGTTTTGAGGCATCAAGGGATCACAAATTTAGCATTGGAGGGCAGCGTGGAGGGTAAAAATCGTAGAGGGAGAAATGGTTCAAATGGCTCTGAGCACTATGGGACTAAGCTGCTGTGATCATTAGTCCCCTAGAATTTAGAACTACTTAAACCTAACTAACCTAAGGATATTACACACATCCATGCCCGAGGAGGATTCGAACCTGCGACCGTAGCGGTCGCACGGTTCCGGACTGCGTGCCTAGAACCGCGAGACCACCGCGGCCGGCGTAGCTGGAGACCAAGAGATGAATACACTAAGCAGATTCAGAAGGATGTAGGTTGCAGTAGGTACTGGGAGATGAAGAAGCTTGCACAGGACAGAGTAGCATGGAGAGCTGCATCAAACCAGTCTCAGGACAGAAGACCACAACAACAACAACAATTGGGTGTCACCTGAGTAACTAATACATCAGCAACATTCCAACCCGTGTAAAGCTGCCCAAGTCGATTGTTGGCGACGTGACTGTGAAGTGGAAATGCGGGCGAACAACTACAGCTAACACACGATGAAGCGGATCTCGAGAAGTGATGGAAGAGGACAGTCGCGCATTGTGGAGGGTGGTTGTAAAAATTCGTACGAAATCAGCGGAAGGAATCACTCCTGAGATCCAAAGTGGTACCAATAGTGTAGCGGGAAAAATGACGGTGAGCATAAAGTTATAAATGATGGGGTACAATGGTCGAGCATCTAACTGCTCATAAGCTACACATTTCTGTAGCCAATGCTAAGCGACCTTGAGATGCTGTAAAAAGCGACACCAGTGGAGAGAGGATGACTGGAAATGAGTAATCTGGAGCAGTGAATCACGCTACACCATGTGAAAGTGTTCATGTCATCAGGTCCAGTGCCAACAGTGAAGTATACAGGAGGTGGTGTCACGGTATGGGAATATTTTTCATGGTTACGGTGTGGTTCCCTTATTACACTCGGGAAGATGCTGAATGTGGACGGATCTGAACACAATCTACAGCATTTGAAGTGCGCACAGTGGAGTAACAGTTCGCAGACGATGATTTTTATATCAGCATAACAGTGCCACCTGTCATAAAGCAGCATCTGTGAGGCAATAGTTTATGGACAATAACATTCCTGAAATGTATGGCCTGCCCTGAGTCCCAACCTTAATCCAACGGCACGTCTTTAGGATGGGTTAGAAAGTCGATTTCCCTCCATGACCCAGCGTCCGCCTCTTGAGGAACTCCACAGACATTCAGACAACTCACTGAAAGTGTTCCCAGCAGGGTTCAAGCCGTCATAAAGGTGATGGATGGACACACCGCATATTAATCTCCACTAATGCGTGCGCGAATACTTTTAATTAGCTAGCGTACTTTGCAATTCACCATGTTTTAAAATTCTGCAAGTTGGCGGTTGTGAATGTACAGCACACTAAGGTAAATTTATACCCTTCGGAAAAAAATCTGAATATCTCTAAAAAATTAAAATTTTCGTAGATTAGCTGATTAATCCAAGTCTTCATAAAATACACCCTGCACAGTGCTAACGAAAATGATTATAGCTCCGTGTTACATGTTCTTGCATCACAAGAGCTGACCTCCTAGAGACGAATACACGAAATCATTTCCCGGTAACGAAGTGGGTGAAATATCTCTTGTCCGATCCCGAATAATACAATAGCCATTCAGTTTCCTGTTTCAACTCATTTAAACCCGGTAATCTCCCCTTTTTGACCAATCCCAGTTCCAGTCAATTTATTCAGAAATCTATGCTAATATGTCCCAAAGCGCATAAAAAAATAAGAATAACACCATCTTTACTCCTCTGAAGGTCCAAAGTAAACATTACAATTCCAAAGCACCGATAACTTGCTACTTAACACTCATGAAATTCCCCCATGTATATGACTCACATTAAGGTTGCACAATCTGACTCCCACGCTATCTAAACAAATTCAACGACTCGTGCTTCAAATACGGAGACCGAACGAAAATATGGAAACAGCAAAAACACAACATATAACCATGTATATGTTGTGTAAGACACAAATTGGGTTTCAAATTAGCTTCCAGTCGTCTCGGAATCGATTGTACATGTCCTGTGTGGTTTTCAAGAGAATCTTATACTATTCTTCGCGCAATGTTGCGGGAAGTTCACGTAACGACGATGGACGTGAATAGTGATCACGTGCTCTTCTCTCCAAACTACACCATGAAGGCTCTGTGATGTCGAGAACTGGTGAGTACAGGGTACGGCGCTTAAATCCGGACAAAATCCAATTTAAATTTCTTGCCATATCGTTGTTGAGCCGGAGGTCGTGATTGGCATTCTCGAAAGCCATCTGGTAAACAGTCAGAACCTCAAAATGGCCGAGATATTGCAGACAAGTGCGGAGTACATCTACATCGATACTCTGCAAATCACATTTAAGAACGAACACCTATATCTTTCCGTACGAGCTCTGATTTCCCGTATTTAACGTCTTGATGGTTTCTCCCTATGTAGGTCCGTGTCAACAAAATATTTTCGCATTCGGAGGAGAAAGTTGGCGATTGGAATTTAGTGACAAGATTCCGTCCGACAAAAACGCCTTTCTTTTAATGATGTCCAACCCAAATCGTGTATCATTTCTGTGACACTCTCTCTCATATTTCCTGATAATACAAAACGTGCTGCCCTTCTTTGAACTTTTTCGATGTACTCCGTCGGTCCTATCAGGTAAAGACCCCAAACGCGCAGTAGTATTCTAAAAGAGGACGACAAGCGTAGTGTAGGCAGTCTCCTTAGTAGACCTGTAAAATTTTCTGAGTGTCCTGCCAATAAAACGCAGTCTTGGTTAGCGTTCTCTACAATATTTTCTATGTGTTCCTTCCAATTTAAGATGTTCGTAATTGAATTTACGGTCTTTTGATCTGATTGATTTATCGTGTAACCGAAATTTTACGAATTCCATTTAGCATTCATGTGGATGATCTCACACTTTTCGTTTTTTAGGGTCAAATGACAATTTTCACACCATTCAGATATCTTTTCTAAATCGTTTTGCAATTTGTTTTGATCTTATTATGACTTTATTAGTAGACAAACGACAGCTTTATCTGCAAACAACCTAAGACGGCTGCTCAGATTGTCTCAAAAATTGTTTATACAGGTAAGGAACAGCAAAAGGGCCTATCACACTATCTCGGGGAACGCCAGAAATCACGTGTTTTACTCGATGACTTTCCTTCAATTAGTACGAACTATGACCTATTTGACAGGAAGTCACAAATCCAGTCACATAACTGAGGCGATATTCTATAAGCACGCAATTTCACTACGAGCCGCTTGTGTGGTACAGTGTCAAAAGTCTTCCGGAAATCCAGAAATACGGAATCGATCGAAATCCGTTGTCAATAGCAATCAACATTTCATGCGAATTAAGAGCCAGTTGTGTTTCACAAGAAGGATATTTTCTAAATACGTGCTGACTGTGTGTCAATAGACCGTTTTCTTCGAGGTAATTGCCCTCCGGTGTGGCCATGCGGTTCTAGGCGCTTCAGTCCGGAACCGCGCGACCGCTACGGTCGCATGTTCGAATCCTGCCTCTGGCATGGGTGTGTGTGATGTCCGTAGGTTAGTTAGGTTTAAGTAGTTCTAAGTTCTAGGGGACTGATGACCTCAGATGTTAAGTCCCATAGTGCTCAGAGCCATTTGAACCAGCCTTCGAGGTAATTCATAATGTTCGAACACAATATATGTTCCAAAATCCTGTTGCATATCGACATTAATGATATGGGCCTATAATTAAGTGGATTACTCCTACTACTTTTCTTGAATATTGGTGTGACCTGTGCAATTTTCGAGTCTTTGGGTACGGATCTTTAGTCGAGCGAACGGTTGGATATGATTGTTAAGCATGGAGCTAATGTATCAGCATACTCCGAAAGGAACCTATTTGCTATACAGTCTGGACCAGAAGACTTGCTTTTATTAAATGATTTAAGTTGTTCCACTACTCCGAAGCTATTTACTTCTATGTTATTAATGTTGGCAGCTGTCCTTGATTCTTGTTCTGTGATAATTACTTCGTCTTCTTTTGTGAAGGCATTTCGGAAGGCTGTGTTTAGTAACTCTGCTTTTGCCGCGATGATCGCAAGTCTTCGCGCCGGTCATTCGCCCACTGAAGTAGTTCGATTCTTCGGGTACCCGAGATCAACTGTTTACGATATTGTGGCCGAGTATAATCCTTCGAAGAAGTCCAGGCAAAATTCTGCTAACCCGGCGAGGAAACCTCATTCGAGGAAACGCGTGTCACGAACTGCGGCAGTTATCGAAAACGCTCAGGCGTTGATTCAGAGGAACTGGGGCAATGGCTGAGGAAACTGGCGTCAGTACCGAATGTCAGCGAGCAAACAATGCGTCGGGTGGCAGAGGAAGATCTCATACGAGACATCTAGTCCAAAACTGGCTCTCGTATAACATATAACTTCTGGTCAAAGGAGTTCTGCCTCCCGAACAGCCCGGATTTGAGCCCCCTCGACTACTATGTTTGGAGCGTAGTCGAAAGAGTTACCAACAAGACGAGGTACACTAATGTCAGATCTATACGCACCGCTATCGAAGCAGCATTCGCGAATTCGGCAGCGCTGTTTTAAAGAGTGCGTGCGATCGCTTCACGACAAGATTGGAGGCTGTCATTGGGGCTGAAGGGGGTTACATCGAGTAATTTTACTCTTGAAAGATACCACTACTTATATATAAAAGGATTTCCATCTTCATTTGTATTTTGTTTTAATAAATTTGCTTTAAAAAAAGTTTCATTTGTCCGCACCCTGCATAGTGGCCAGGGGAGGTGCGACAGTTCATCCTTGTGCTCACAAAACCAGTCGCGGACTATGCGAGCTGTGTGAACAGGGTCACTATGGTCTTGAAACACATCGTCATCATTGGGAAACAAACATTGTGCCATATGATGTACTCGGTCAGACAAAATGGCCACTTAATCCTGAGCAGTACAGCGATCTTGCAGTCTACCCACGAGGCTCATAGAATATCACGAAATGGCTGCCCAATCCATCACCGAACCCCTCGCCATGTTTCTCTCTTGGGATGCAAACTCTGACATAAGTTGGAAACAGTGTGCAACAAGACTCATCCGACCAAACGACATTCTTTCATTGGTCCATAGATAGCGATGGCTTGGGCACCACACTTTGCTCTTATGTGGTTTTGAAATTGCGACTCGCCATGCAAGTCCCTGCTTAAGGTACTCCCTTTGTGTTGTTTTCGTGCTAATCGGGTTCGTGAGTGCGCTGTTTAGTTCTGCAGTCTTCTGCAGCTGTCGTCCTCTCTATTTTCGGTCACAGTCGTCTTCCACGACCTCCTGTCACGACCTATTTAACAAACACTTTCGTCCGCTCTGTGACTTATCGTATGATGAAACTTCCTGGCAGATTAAAACTGTGTGCCCGACCGAGACTCGAACTTGGGACCTTTGCCTTTCGCGGGCAAGTGCTCTAACTTTACTTCTGCAAGTATCCGTCTCCTACCTTCCAAACTTTACAGGAGCAGGAGAGCACCTTCCAAACTTTACAGAAGCAGGAGAGCTTCTTTAAAGTTTGGAAGGCAGGAGACGGATACTGGCAGAAGTAAAGCCGTGAGTACCGGCCGTGAGTCGTGCTTCGGTAGCTCAGTTGGTAGAGCACTTGCCCGCGAAAGGCAAAGATCCCGAGTTCGAGTCTCGGTCGGACACACAGTTTTAATCTGCCAGGAAGTTTCATATCAGCGCACACTCCGCTGCAGAGTGAAAATCTCATTCTGTTATCGTATGATGTTTTACCGTCTTCCCTGTCTGCGGTATATATCTTCGATACCGTGTCTCTTGAAACACCAACAGTTCAGATCCTTGGTTCAGGAAGCGCCCCACATACAAGGTCCTACAATTAGCCCAATTTCGAATTCAGTTAGCTCCGACACAATGCACTCGTGAATACACAGAGCGCTGTTCTACGCCCGACACTTGCAACGTATCGAGGACATCTCAAAGGCGCCGTTCGTGACCAAATGCAACAGCGAACCTGTCGGCTTGTCCAGCGTCAGCATTTATGTTCAAGCACGCATTTCTCGCGGTGTTTCGATATTTTTGTCCAGACCCCTGTACATGTCACATTCACTTCCGCAGTCAGTCAGGCAATTCACCAAACGAAAATAATGTCATCCAACACTTAAAAATAGTAGTGGCTGTCTGAAACTGAAAGTATAACGTAAATATTAGTTATCAAACTGCCGTTGACCTGACCTAGTAATTTAATGAAGAAATATTTAGTTGAAGTTATTCCCTGCCTTTTATACAGGTTGTAAATTTCAAGTTGACAACCCAGAATAACTCGAAAAATAAGTGTAGAAACAAAATCTGATTATTTTCGGGGGGAACATTTGCTGATGCTAAAATTAGTCCCCCCCCCTCTCTGGCGGTGGGGCGGGAGGCAACTTTACACGTAAATTTCAAACTGGAACCCCCATTTTTTATTGCAGAATCAGATTCTACGTAGAAAACTACGCACGTTCTAGATTTCGGCTAGAAGCTAGCCATTCTCAATGCACTATTATTTTCTCTCAATGTATATACCTGTAAGTTCCTGTTGATCGGGCTTCGCCCACGCAGTATTCAATGAACTGTGGGTGAAGCCCGATCAACAGGGACTTACATACATTGAGCGAAAATAGTAGTGCATTGACAATGGCTAGCTTCTAGCCGAAATCTAGATCTGCACAATAAAATTTAAAATAGGACGACTGATTGCTGCAATCTACAATTTAGAAGTCAATTTAACAGTCGCTAAGTGCAACAGCTTTCTGAATCGAAGGTAACCTGGCTTATTTACTTAGTAAATTTTGATTCTCCCTCTCTCCCCATAGGGTGGGGTTTGAGAGAGAGGAATTAGAGTTTTACAGAAGTTGACCCAAATGACTGTATTAATTTTTTCCGCAGATTCGGATAAGTTTTATTTGTTTCGTGGTCATGAGGCCACACAACTATTACTTACCAGACAAATCATCTGACTAGCTAACTAACTAACCAAACATCCTACTTGTTTATTTATCCGTAACCATTTTCCACACTAAATGAAAACATGGATTTTCTTGAATTACAGCGCCAACTACCAAGAATCAAAACAAATGTTTAAGACAAAGTGTACGTAGTTATTTTTTTTTGTAGAATCTGATTCTACAACAAAAAATGGTGTTCCCGTTTGAAATTTTAAATTTGCCTCCCGGCCCACCCCCAGGGGGCTGGAATGGCGGGCTAATTTTACCACCAGCAGATGTCCCCCTCGAAAATAATCAGCTTTGGATTATACGGATTTTTTCGTGTGAAGCTTGTTTTTCGAGTTATTCTGGTTTGTCATCTTAAAATTTACACCCTGTATAAAACAAATTAACACGCAAGGAAGTTAATCAGCACAGAAAGTCTTATATTCCCCGTTTGTATCATTTTATGTATTTCAGAAATTACTTTAGATATTAAATTGAAATTCATATCGTCATTAACAATAAGCATTACAAACGTCTGCGTAAAGTATCATAAATATTAGGTTCTAAGAAACGTCTTTCATAATTCACTGGAATGTACATAAAATTGGTCCCCTGCAAAGCACAAGCGCCCAGCTTGGCTGGAGGAAGCGGCTAGTTCACGTGTAAACATATGGTCCTTACACTGTGCGAAGAGTTCACTGGGGCAATGAGTCACTCCATGTGGCAAGAAAGTTCCTGACATTTGCAAAAACAGACATAATGTCTTATGGGATAACAGCAATCAGTGATTTTATAATGTTTCTTAAAATCCGTCTTGATTGCAATTTTTTTTATTCGTATGACCGGTTTCGGTTCATTCAGAACCATCTTCAGATCTGATATTTCAGTTACAGGAGTAACCGGTCCAAATCCAGCAACTTTCATATGCTACGTCACATCTTCAGATCTGATATTTCAGTTAAGGAGTAATCCGTCCAAATCCAGCAACTTTCACATGCTACTGAAATATCAGATCTGAAGAGGGTTCTGAATGAACCGAAACCGGTCAAATGTTTAAAAAAAAATTTGCTATCAAGACGGATTTTAAGTATCATTACAAGTTCCTGACAGATTCCCAGCCGGCGATGTATTATACAGGGTGATTCAAAGAGAATACCACAACTTTAGGAATTTAAAACTCTGCAACGACAAAAGGCAGAGATAAGCACTATCTCTAGGCGAATTAAGGGAGCTATAAAGTTTCATTTAGTTGTACATTTTATCCTTGCTCAAATGGAAACAGATGAATCTTTCGTTTCAAAGATTGTGTTTAGTGATGAAGCAACTTTCCACACTAACTGGAAAGTCAACCGTCACAATGTCTGTATATGGGGCACTGAGAATCCGCGGGAAACAACTCAGTATGAACGTGACTCGCCTAAGGTGAACGTTTTCTGTGCCATTTCAGCCAATAAAGTTTTTGGTCCCTTTTTCTTCGAAGGTGCTACTGTAACTGGACTACAGTATCTGGAGATGTTAGAGAATTGGTTGTTCCCTCAGCTCGAACAAGAAGCACAACAATTCATATTTCAGCAGGATGGAGCGCCACCACATTGGCACTTATCTGTCCGTAACTACCTGAACGTCAACTACCCGAGGCGATGTATCGGCCGCCAGGCAGCCCGTGACAGAGCACTTCATCACTGGCCTCCAAGAAGCCCTGATCTTACCCCCTGCGATTTTTTCTTATGGGGGTATGTTAAGGATATGGTGTTTCGGCCACCTCCCCCAGCCACCATTGATGATTTGAAACGAGAAATAACAGCAGCTATCCAAACTATTACGCCTGATATGCTACAGAGAGTGTGGAACGAGTTGGAGTATCGGGTTGATATTGCTCGAGTGTCTGGAGGGGGCCATATTGAACATCTCTGAACTTGTTTTTGAGTGAAAAAAAATCTTTTTAAATACTCTTTGTAATGATGTATAACAGAAGGTTATATTATGTTTCTTTCATTAAATACACATTTTTAAAGTTGTGGTATTCTTTTTGAATCACCCTGTATATTGCTACGCCTCAGGGCCATAGTACCAGTCCTTTGCCAATGTGCTTATGTCAGTGGATTTCCCCATTTGCGGCTGTTGTCGTCAGTAGAATGATTCACACATTCGTCTCTACCTCGCTTAGATATTTCCCTTGCCGTGTGACGTGTCCGCAACATCACGCGGCGTCTAGTATAAAGGCCAAAACTCCATCATCATTAAACCACTCACCAACGGCATTCCTCAGGGACACGTATCGTCACCCACGTTGTTTGTCATGTATGTGAACGATCTTTCGATACTGCCACGTGTCGTCCTGGCTCAATTCGTGGATGACACCGCTCTCGTAACTAGCATCGGGAGAGTGAACGCCGTTATCGGGCGTCTACAACGCCAAATTATGCTGACTGAGCAGTGGGCAAAGAACAATTTGATTACCCTTAATGCTGCCAAAACGGTGCGGCTATATTTACTCGCCGACTTCCTGATATGCGTGATCGACTGATGACACGGCAGTTACCTGGAGCGACCACCTTAAGTACCTAGGAGTCACAGCGGGTGGTAAACTATTATTCAAACAACAGATGTGGAACAGGAGGGTGGAGATCATTCGCCTAATCGCACAGCTACACTCTCTGCTGGCAAGCGCCCACTTGCACAAACGAAAAAATCTGAAATTATACGGAGCAACGGTCCTACCGACTATCCTATAAGGTAGTTCTACATGGGGAACAACTAGTACCTTAAACTTAAACTGATACAAACTCTGTAAAACAGGTGCTCATGTCTGATACTTGGGGCCACCAGGTATCTGGGACATACAGTACATCAGGAGCATAATCAACCCATGATTCAGGAGTACATTACCGGAGTTACGCAAAAACTTTTGGACGAAATTAAAGCGGTGCGTCATAAGTCACGACACCTTGAATACACAGGATTCGTCGCACTGTAATGCAAGCGCCAAGTGAGAGTGCCAACAGCAATCGTAGAAATCCCACACTACCTAAAAATCAGAGGAACCAGCAGCTCCTGGGAGCTAGATGACCATGAGTCCACAGTCATTATTAAGGGTCAAGTAAAGAGCCTTCATTACCTTTCCACTAACCACACGGTAGGTCCAGTCACGAAGTTGGGAGTACTTAAATACACACACATACACTCCTGGAAATTGAAATAAGAACACCGTGAATTCATTGTCCCAGGAAGGGGAAACTTTATTGACACATTCCTGGGGTCAGATACATCACATGATCACACTGACAGAACCACAGGCACATAGACACAGGCAACAGAGCATGCACAATGTCGGCACTAGTACAGTGCATATCCACCTTTCGCAGCAATGCAGGCTGCTATTCTCCCATGGAGACGATCGTAGAGATGCTGGATGTAGTCCTGTGGAACGGCTTGCCATGCCACTTCCACCTGGCGCCTCAGTTGGACCAGCGTTCGTGCTCGACGTGCAGACCGCGTGAGACGACGCTTCATCCAGTCCCAAACATGCTCAATGGGGGACAGATCCGGAGATCTTGCTGGCCAGGGTAGTTGACTTACACCTTCTAGAGCACGTTGGGTGCCACGGGATACATGCGGACGTGCATTGTCTTGTTAGAACAGCAAGTTCCCTTGCCGGTCTAGGAATGGTAGAACGATGGGTTCGATGACGGTTTGGATGTATCGTGCACTATTCAGTGTCCCCTCGACGATCACCAGAGGTGTACGGCCAGTCTAGGAGATCGCTCCCCACACCATGATGCCGGGTGTTGGCCCTGTGTGCCTCGGTCGTATGCAGTCCTGATTGTGGCGCTCACCTGCACGGCGCCAAACACGCATACGACCATCATTGGCACCAAGGCAGAAGCGACTCTCATCGCTGAAGACGACACGTCTCCATTCGTCCCTCCATTCACGCCTGTCGCGACACCACTGGAGACGGACTGCACGATGTTGGGGCGTGAGCGGAAGACGGCCTAACGGTGTGCGGAACCGTAGCCCAGCTTCATGGAGACGGTTGCGAATGGTCCTCGCCGATACCCCAGGAGCAACAGTGTCCCTAATTTGCTGGGAAGTGGCGGTGCGGTCCCCTACGGCACTGCGTAGGATCCTACAGTCTTGGCGTGCATCCGTGCGTCGCTGCGGTCCGGTCCGAGGTCGACGGGCACGTGCACCTTCCGCCGACCACTGGCGACAACATCGATGTACTGTGGAGACCTCACGCCCCACGTGTTGAGCAATTCGGCGGTACGTCCATCCGGCCTCCCACATGCCCACTATACGCCCTCGCTCAAAGTCCGTCAACCGCACATGCGGTTCACGTCCACGCTGTCGCGGCATGCTACCAGTGTTAAAGACTGCGATGGAGCTTCGTATGCCACGGCAAACTGGCTGACACTGACGGCGGCGGTGCACAAATGCTGCGCAGCTAGCGCCATTCGACGGCCAACACCGCTGTGCCGTGCGTGTGATCATTGCTTGTACAGCCCTCTCGCAGTGTCCGGAGGAAGTATGGTGGGTCTGACACACCGGTGTCAATGTGTTCTTTTTTCCATTTCCAGGAGTGTATATAGTAGCGTGAATGTCGATGGTATGTGCTATCCGCCTTGTTTGGAAACATGCTTGTTCCACGTACCCACAGCATGAACTATTGACAACAGTAACGCCCACTTTAAACTTCCCCCTCAAGCTATCGTTCAGTACTGCTTTCTACTCGCGGTAGCTGCGCGGCTACTACCATCGGAGGTTCGAGTCGCTCTCGCGCATGGGTGTGTGTTTTGTCCTTAGCGTAATTTAGTTTTAGATCAAGTAGTGTGTAAGCCTAGGGATCGATGACCTCAGCAGTTTGGTCCCATAGGAACTTACCACAAATTTCCAAAATTCCCGCTTCTTTCTGTCTCCTGAGCCGTACCGAGGTGCTCCGGCGGCCCCAGCACGGGGTGGCGTCGGGGTGACCGTACAGTGGTGACTGCCGCTGAATTCGAGGCGAACGACAGTCATATTGATTCGCGACTATCAACATCAACACCATCCGGCCGCGACCGAAGCTGTCATTGTTGCGCGACACACATTATGCAGTCGACATAGACTTGGGCTTATTGCAAGAGGTATACGGCCTTGTCTTCTTGGACATCTCTGGATACACGACATGCATGTAACACGCGACGGGTGCGGGCAGTTGCGTTGCAATACTTCTCAAAGAAGCTTTAATAGCCAAAGACGTACGTTACCTACAGCACGCCAGGACCATGGCGCTTACGGTCCGATGTTTGCGTACCATCCAGTACCAGCAGCCGAGTTGTGGCCAGCAGCATTTACTGACCACACTGCTTATTTCTGTACCATCACACCTCGACACCAACAGGTGTGGCGGAGCCGCAACCGGTGTAAATTTAACACCGCTCACCTAACCTCACAGGAATGTCAAGCGGTGGTGGGAGACATGTGGAGCTGAGTCTAAGATTACGAAGAGCGTTTAATTCTGCTTTACAGTGGTGGCTGGACTGTGCCGAGCCGAGCCTTTGACGCAACTTCAAGACGTGGAGGCGCAGCACTGCAGAGTTCTACTGTTCCGTCCTCAAGGAGTGTTCCGTTATGCCCCCATCACCGGACCGCCAGATGACTGCCAACAGAGCAAAGGTAAAGACTGTGACGTTGACACGTCAACACTTGCAAGGGACCATCATCCGTACACGTCAAACAGTCGAAGCCGGCCGCTGTGACCGAACGGTTCTAGGCCCTGGAACCACGCGACCGCTACGGTCGTAGGTTCGAAGCCTGCCTCAGCCATGATGTGTGTGATGTCCTTAGGTTGGTTAGGTTTAAGTAGTTCTAAGTTCTAGGGGACTGATGACCTCAGAAGTTAAGTCCGATAGTGCCCAGAGCCATTTGAACCTGCCTCGGGCATGGATGTGTGTGATGTCCTTAGGTTAGTTAGGTTTAAGTGATTCTCAGTTCTAGTGGACTGATGACCTCCGATGTTCATCTACATCTACATTTATACTCAGCAAGCCACCCAACGGTGTGTGGCGGATTTCACTTTACGTGCCACTGTCATTACCTCCCTTTCCTGTTCCAGTCGCGTATGGTTCGCTGGAAGAACGACTGTCGGAAAGCCTCCGTGCGCGCTCGAATCTCTCTAATTTTACATTCACTGTATCCTCGGGAGGTATATGTAGGGGGAAGCAGTATATTCGATACATAATCCAGAAACGCACCCTCTCGAAACCTGGACAGCAAGCTACATCGCGATGCAGAGCGCATATCTTGCAGAGTCTGCCAATTGAGTTTGCTAAACATCTCCGTAACGCTATCACGCTTACCAAATAACCCTGTGACGAGACGCGCCGCTCTTCTTTGGATCTTCTCTATCTCCTCTGCCAACCCGACCTGGTAGGGATCCCACACTGATGAGCAATATTCAAGTATAAGTCGAACGAGTGTTTTGTAAGCCATCTCCTTTGTTGATTAATTACATTTTCTAAGGACTCTCCCAATCAATCTCAACCTGGCACCCGCCTTACCAACAATTAATTTTTTATGATCATTCCTCTTCAAATCTTTCCGTACTCATACTCCCATATATTTTACAGAAGTAACTGCTACCAGTGTTTTTTCCGCTATCGCAAGCGTCACATAATGCTCAGAGCCATCAAACAGTCGTAATCGCCAACGAACGTCCCTCCCTGTACCATGTAGCCATAGAAAAGAAAGCGTAGAGACAGGACATTGAACCATGAGTTGACGACAAAAGATGGCATCCGTTACGTTACCCATTACGCTGACCTGCACGCGGAGAAGAGATCTATTAAGAGACCATCGCTGGTAAGGCGCAAGCCGTAGTTACTCTGGAGCTACAACAGGGACTGCTAGAACAGGTAACTGAAGAAGTGATCGATGCCATAGGAAAAGGGGCCCCCAGTAAGTCACCACAACTGGATGGATTACCCCTGGAGTATTATACGACGTTCCAGAGCCTACTGGAACCTTATTGTACTACTATATGTCAAGAGCTCATGACGCCAGAGGTGCAACTTCCTGGTGCCTTTGTGGAAGGTGTCATCATCCCAATACGCAAACCACGCAGAGGATAATGTATTATGAACTATCGCCCATTAATTTTGTTGAAATGTGATATGGAAATCTCCTCACATCTACTGGCAGCTCGGACTCTGCGCACAACGCCCTCGTGTCCTACCAGTGAATCAGACATCGATGGGTGGGATACTTAATGTCCGCGTCGCCCTGTGCCGCTGTACCGGCCGGATTGCCCTCGCTAAGGCGTGTCGTGTACCAGGAGCACTGCCTGTGATAAGACTTCAGTCACAAGCATTTGAGCACATCAATCGCATGTACTTAACTGCTGTTCTTCAGAATATGCAATACCTGGGCACTTTCGTCGAGGTGGTGCTCCGTCTCCTACGTGGCGCAACATCGAAAGTACTTGTCAGCGGTAGACTATCTAACACTTTGCAGAGTCGCCGCTCTGTTAGATGGGCATGCCCCTTATCGGCAATAGTGGACGCTTTGGACTCTTTGTTGTGCGGTCTGCAACACCGCCTCACGGTTTGTCTTTTGAAGGCTTCGCTTTTAGGCGCGTGTCTTTTGCAGATGATCTGATGTTAACACTTGGTAACGAGCATGATGTACTCAAAACCTTGGATTGGCTAGCCACTTATGGTGCAGCTTCAGGGAGCCGTATAAATGTACATAAATCGACGGCCTTGGGAATATTTGCTTAACTTACACCGTGCAATAAAATTCGTTGTCTTCGTATCGACTTCACAGACGACATTTCACGCACAACCCATGAGCCTCTTGCAGCACATCCATGCTGGATTCGTGGTTCATCGTCTCCGTGCTTTGGACCGAATTTATTAATGTCTATCAGGCGTCACGAATTCCGTATGTAGTGCAAACGCTACGGATGCTTAAACACAGCTCGGAGCCTCATGGCAGCATTCGGTTCATTTGTAAGCTGTGGAATGACATTTAAGGCTCGGTACGACTCCCCCACTGTTCCTAAAGAATGGGGTGGACTTGGCCTTGTCAGTCTCCATGACCGAGTGGCGTCTCTATACGCTGATATGCATCGCAAGCTTTGGCGACGATGGCCGACCAGCCCCGTCGGCTTACTGGTGGAGGCTCTGGCACCATATTTCCTTGACCCTCCGTTGGTGCTTACTGAGATACCGGTGCCATTTTCCTACGTCGGGAGGCCTTACCTAGAATGTAGCTACAAACGGGATGTTCTCTCTATCTCTCGCTTGCCAGCGGCCAGTGACATCTATCGCACACTACTTCACAGCCGGTCGCCTGATGTCGTCGAATTGACACGTCCCCTCGTGGTTTGGAACATAGTATGGTGCACTGTCAACGCGGCAACCCTAGAGTCAGACGTACTTTCGACCTTTTAGGAGACGGTGAACAGAAAACAGATTACTCGAGATAGATTCCATAGGACCCATCTTGCATATTCGCCTTTATGTGTGAATTGCAACGTTCAGAATACAGACGAACAACGGCTACACTGTGAGTCGGCGGAAGAGATCTGGTATTTTGGGCGTCAAATTTTGGCTCTCTTTTTGCTGATGTCGCCTGCTTATGCCGATTCACGCACTCTCCTCTACTCGGACGCTGTTTATTACCCGAGGACAAAACACAACACTGTCACGTGGATCAGAGATCACGCAATTCATTATTTGAAACTTTGTGGCAGATTAAAACTGTGTGCGGGACCGAGACTCGAACTCGGGACCTATGCCTTTCGCGGGCAAGTCCTCTACCAACTGAGCTACCCAAGCACGACTCACGCCCGGTTCTCACAACTTTAATTCCGCCAGTACTTCGCCTCCTACCTTCCAAATTTCACAGGAGCTCTCCTGTGTACCTCAGTTGGTAGAGCACTTGCCCGCGAAAGGCAAAGGTCCCGAGTTCGAGTCTCGGTCCAGCACACAATCATCCAGAAAGTTTCATAGCATCGAACACTCCGCTGTAGGGTGAAAATTTCATTTCAATTCATTATTTGTTTGGAGGTGATACCATAGGACTCACAGTTTTTTGTAACTATTTGAACGGTCGTCATTGTGCTGTTGTGAAGAATCCTGTGTACAGCCAATACTTTTCGAACTTCTTGAGGAGCATCTTTTACGATCCACTCCGTGGCTGTGTTATTCATCGCGGGAGATAAATTTGATAAATTCACAGGTAGGGGATTGAGCAGATAACAGCACCTACACGACATTACGAGAAGACATACGAATATGGGGCAGCGGCGTTCATGGAATATCGAAGCCACATGTGCGTGTTACAGTAGCATAGCTTTGTGTTTCGTTTTCCTTTTCTCAGAGAGAAGTCATCAAAGGCGGATTTATTTTTTGTGAGTAAATAAATTAATATTGTCCTGTGGCCATTTACACATTCCACACGTTTCTGTTTGGCGACGGAGGCGTCGTGGCCAGGCCTCGTAAAATGACCGCTGCCCACTTTGCCCGTGAGACCATTCCTTGTATTTAAAACAAAACCGGCCAAGCAGCGGGTAACCTCGCCTGTCAAAAGCCGGTTCGTGATGTTTTGGGATTGCTGCTCACTGTTATTTGGCAGTACAGTCGTGTGTTCAAATGTTCAAACGTGTGTGAAATCTTATGGGACTTAACTGCTAAGGTCATCAGTCCCTAAGCTTACACACTACTTCACCTAAATTATCCTAAGGACACACACCCATGCCCGAGGGAGGACTCGAACCTCCGCCGGGACCAGCCGCACAGTCCATTACTGCAGCGCCTGAGACCGCTCGGCTAATCCCGCGCTACAGTCGTGTAAGTCGTACTCTTGGCTAGAGAGACGGACGTACAAAAGATTTCTTCTGTGATGCTGAAAAACAACCATCGATATACAAAATGGAGTGTGAGGAATATTCAGGTAAACCCCAGGAAATTGTAGGTTTCTACGGCCGTTGGAGGAAAATGTTATTGAGAGAAGGCGACAATTGGTGAGCGTCTCTTCCCACTTGTGTTGAATTTGTTGACATGTCATGGAACACACACGTACTAAAGGCATCTTCAGATCAGTAACTGTCCCGACCACGAACAAAACTATGTCACACCGATCAAAAATTCTGCAATCTTTAGCAAGTATGTCAAAACACATTCGACATATTATGTTCTAGTCCTACAGAGACACTACCTGCAAGCTCTTTGAAAAGAAATTGTATCCTTATTAACGCAGTGAGAAAGATGACATACCGTAACCTTAATCACCGACCATTACAAGAGTAAAGTAATCACAGACTTCATACACCCGCTTCATTGTCAATTACCTTGTTAGGAAGCAATAATTTCTTGAACACAGATCAGTCTGGCGATCTTCAGTTTTCTCCAACGTCAATGAGCCTGAGTCTGTAGTGGGAATTACACATAGTCTGCAACAATCTCGCAAAAGTGTTTTTATTGTAATAAAGCGACCCACAGTCAGCTGTATTGATGACTCGTATACGGTTACCATTTGTAACTGCCACATAGCTGGGTACATTGGTTACCTTATTAGTAAACCTTGACCTGATCTTCCTTCGTATAATGTAGCACCCAGTATTTGCTTTTAAATTACCTCTTTTTGATTTCCTCAGTGTATAATATTTGCAGACGACATGGTTGTGATGGCAGAGATTGCAAGAGAGATGGAACAAATGTTAAATGATCTCAACACGAAATTAGAAGAATATGGAATGAAGATTAACAAGAAGAAGACGAAAAACATGGTAATTGGTGGAAAGGGGAGAAAATGCCGTATGAAAATAGGGGGAGAGAAAATAGAGGAAGTGAATAACTTCAATTAGTTGGGAAGTGTAATAATGGATAATATGTATTGCTCAACAGAAATTAGGAAAGAATTGCAATGGAAAAAGAAGGATTCTAGAGGAAACAGAAATTACTTTGTGGACCACTAAACAAAGATCTGGGGAAAAGACTTGCTAAATGTTGCATCTGGAGCGTTGCACTATACGGTGCGAAGACCTGATATTGAGGAAGGAAGATGAAAGAAGATTAGAGGCACTAGAGTTGTGGATAGGGAGAAGAATGGAAAAAGTGAAATGGGAAGACCGAGTAAGGAACGAAGAAGTGTTAAGAAGAGTTGGAGAAGAAAGAGACATGCTGAAAGTCATCAGAAAAAGAAAACGGAACTGGAGTGGACATCGTTTGAGGGGGGACAATTTATTGAAGGGAGGAATAGAAGAAATGGTGGAGGGAAGAAGGGGAAGAGGAAAAAGAAGATATCAAATGCTGGATAATATCAAAGGAGGCAAATATTCAGAAATGAAAAGACTCTATGGACAGACAAAAGTTGAAAAGGCTTAACCCATGACAAGACCTGCCGTAGGGCAGAATACCATACATACATACATTTTGATTTTCTTATTCAATAAGAGAGGTAAAAGAGGGGCATCCTGTTCACCAGGCTACATGACGGAACTAAAACACGGCGCAGCTACAGTAGCGTGAAATCAAAGCGACGACAAAGGATCCGGTTCCCCTTCCAGCATCGCAGCAACTGTGAAGGTTCGGTGCGCCGCAGAGAAGCGCTTCTCGGTGGCTCCTGTGTTAAGTGGGCCCATGAGGAGTAAACGAGGGGCGTTCTCCTCGTCTAACGTCAAGACGACACACATACCGACGCAGCAGTCGGCGTAGCAGCAGTGGCAGCATCAAAGCATCTCAGAGCAGCAGCTGCGCCTTCCAGAGTCTGGGCGTGCAGCGCCGCGCAGTGTGAAGGGCACCCTTCACACGGAACTACCGAGGAGAGAACCGCTTCTCGGCAGCGCCCGAACCCTCACACTGAGCCGCGCTGCAAGCCTTGACTCTTGGAAGGCGCAGCTGCTGCTCTGAGATGCTTTGATGCGGCCGCTGCTGCTACCGCTACGCCGAATGCTGCACCGTTGTGTGTGAGTTCCGTCATGGAGCCAGACGAGGAGGATGCCTGTACCGTGTTCGGAACGACCGTATGCGCATTTGGCTTGCAGTATTCATTTCGCATTCACACCTTCCAACAACAATGCAGCTTTCGCACAGCCCTGAGTCAGTAGTCCGAGAGAGTATATTCTTGCTCAAAAGGAAATTAAGTTGCTTATAAGGGAATTATTCTCACTAGTGCTTTTACACAGGAATGCCTATTCAAATACAGAGATATGTAAACAGGCAGAATACTGCGCTGCGGTCGGCAAAGTATGTATACAGGGTGAGGTAGCCGAGTCATAACACCACTTGTATCTCTCCAACCGTAATAGATACAAAGATGTCATTTGGACAGGAGCTACTTGAATACTTGTGTTATTTGTATAACAGAGATATGAGGCCATATTTGGTTTTTTTTAAATAGAACCCTACGTTAAATTTTAGCGTAAGATGGTGGGCTTAAAAAGACGGTTTGAACGTGTGTACGGGGTGATCAAAAAGTCAGTATAAATTTGAAAACTGAATAAATAACGGAATAATGTAGATAGAGAGGTACAAATTGACACACATGCTTGGAATGACATGGGGTTTTCTTAGAACCAAAAGAATAAAAATTGGTTCAAATGGCTCTGAGCACTATGGGACTTGACTTATAAGGACGTTTCGTCACAGGGTTATTTGGTAACCGTGATAGCGTTACGGAGATGTTTAGCAAACTCAAGTGGCAGACTCTGCAAGAGAGTCGCTCTGCATCGCGGTGTAGCTTGCTCGCCAGGTTTCGAGAGGGTGCGTTTCTGGATGAGGTATCGAATATACTGCTTCCCCCTACTTATACCTCCCGTGGAGATCACGAATGTAAAATTAGAGAGATTCGAGCGCGCACGGAGGCTTTCAGGCAGTCGTTCTTTCCGCGAACCACACGCGACTGGAACAGAAAAGGGGTGTAATGACAGTGGCACGTAAAGTGCCCTCCGCCACACACCGTTGGGTGGCTTGCGGAGTATGAATGTAGATGTAGATGTAGATGTAGTCCCCTAGAACTTAGAACTACTTAAACCTAACTAACCTAAGGACTTCACACACATCTATGCCCGCGGCAGGATTCGAACCTGCGGCCGTAGCGGTCACGCGGCTCCGGACTCTAGAGCCTAGAACTGCTTGGCCACCCCGGCCGGCCCAAAAAAATACAAACGTTCAAAAAAATTGTCGACAGATGGCGCTTCATCTGATCAGAATAGCAATAATTAGCATAACAAAGTAAGATAGAGCAAAGATTATGTTCTTTACAGGAAATGTTCGATATGTCCACCATCATTCCTCAACAATAGCTGTAGTCGAGGAATAATGTTGTGAACAGCACTGTAAAGCATGTCCAGACTTATGGTGAGGCATTGGCGTAGGATGTTATCTTTCAGTATCTCTAGAGATGTCGGTCGATCACGATACACTTGCGACTTCAGGTAACCCCAAAGCCAATAATCGCACGGACTGAGGTCTGGGGACCTGGGAGGCCAAGCATGACGAAAGTGGCGGCTGATCACACGATCATCACCAAACGACGCGCGCAAGAGATCCTTCACGCGTCTAGCAATATGGGGTAGAGCGCCATTCTGCATAAGCATCGTACGTTCCAGCAGGTGTTTATCAGCCAGGCTGGGGATGATGCGATTCTGTAACATATCGGCGTACCTCTCACCCGTGACGGTAGCAGTTACAAAACCAGAATCACGCGTTTCTCGAAGAAAAAGGTCCGATAACGGTAGATGTGGTACATCCAGCCCATACCGTGACTTTCTCGTCGTGCAATGGAGTTTCCACGACAAGTCTAGGATTTTAGA
Organism: Schistocerca gregaria; assembly: GCF_023897955.1. Lineage (NCBI taxonomy): Eukaryota > Metazoa > Arthropoda > Insecta > Orthoptera > Acrididae > Schistocerca > Schistocerca gregaria. The sequence continues at coordinate 131,893,915 of NC_064923.1, read as the reverse complement.
TAGCCCAAATTCTGCAGTTCTGCGCGTTGACGGACCCTCGGAGCGTGAAATGCGCTTCGTCGGCCCACAACACGTTACTCAACCAATCGTCATCTTCCGCCATCTTTCGAAACGCCCACACCGCAAATGCCCTTCGCCAGGTAACAGTTCATGAAGCCGATGGATTTTATACGGATGCCATCGGAGGGTACGCCTCAGTGCCAACCAAACAGTACTGTATGGAATGCCGGTGCGATGTCCGACTGCACGAGCGCTGACTTCCCCGTGCATAGACGAACCCGCTACAGTCTCCATTTTTTCCTGAACTGTCTAAGCAGCATTACGCCTTGTGCTCGGTCGGCCACTACGGGGTTTATCGTCTAAACAACCCCTGGCTTCGAACTTCGAAGTCATTCTCGCCACAGCTGTATTTGTCAACGGACCTTTACCCGTTCGAATCCCCTTCCTATGGCGATAGGGTCGTAACGCAGAACCAGAACATTCCCCATTCTGATAATACAGCTTCACTAAAGACGCCTTTTCAGGTAACGTCAACATGCTGCGACTGCTGGCGCATCTGATTCTCTCTCTCTCTTATTACAGCTCCTTTTATACACGATTGTCATGCGCAGTAACTGACGTTTTGCTGGTCAGCGTCATCTGTCGGACATTTTGTGAACTTAGTTTTTTTTGGTTTTAATAAACTCATTCCAAGCATGTGTGTCAATTTTTACCTCTCTATCTACATTATTTCGTGGTTTATTAAGTTTTCAAATTTATACTTACTTTTTGATCACCCATCATAATATTTAGGCGAATAGTTTTTGAGAAAAATGTAGACTAGCAATGGCAAGGAAAGCGTTTCTGAAGAAGAGAAATTTGTTAACATCGAATATAGATTTATGTATCAGGAAGTCGTTTCTGAAAGTATTTGTTTGGAGTGTAGCCATGTATGGAAGTGAAACATGGACAGTAACTAGTTTGGACAAGAAGAGAATAGAAGCTTTCGAAATGTGGTGCTACAGAAGAATACTGAAGATTAGGTGGATAGATCACGTAACTAATGAGGAGGTATTGAATAGGATTGGGGAGAAGAGAAGTTTGTGGCACAACTTGACTAGAAGAAGGGATCGGTTGGTAGGACATGTTTTGAGGCATCAAGGGATCACAAATTTAGCGTTGGAGGGCAGCGTGGAGGGTAAAAATCGTAGAGGGAGACCGAGAAATAAGTACACTAAGCAGATTCAGAAGGATGTAGGTTGCAGTAGGTACTGGGAGATGAAGCAGCTTGCACAGGACAGAGTAGGATGGAGAGCTGCATCAAACCAGTCTCAGGACTGAAGACAACAACAAACAACAAAAAACAGTTTTTGAGACACAGATATGTTCTCGTATCGTGTACGTCCTTCGAAGCCGCGTTGTCCAATGCGACCTTTTCTCTTGTGTAGAGTACACGGTAAACGTCTATTTTGCGCAAACATTAACTAATGACGTCGTTCAAATATTATTCAGTTATTTGACAATTGTGATACCAAAATAGTAGACAACAGATATTGCAAAATGTTAAGAAATTTTAAGTACCAGAATTACAAATGTAAATGAGGAGGCCTTTATTGGTCACAATTATTTCGCACGTATTTGTTTTTTACTTTAAAATATTTACTGTTGATCACAATACGAAGCAAATACACAACAAGATTGCAAAATACATACTGTACATGATACAAAACTTTACTAAAGCATGTGCTCAAAATGCTTCCCCTCTCCTGCAACGCTCATTTGTAGTCGCCGTTCGAATGGTTCGAGGGTGTCACGTGAGATATCAGCGCACGCTTCGATACGTTGCTTCATATCGTCTGGCTAGTTGGTATTTGAGCATACACTTTATGTTTGATTGCTCCCCACAGAAAAAAACGAAGAGGGGTCAAATCAGGAGACCGGACTGGCCACATCACTTCAGCACGTCGTCCTATCCAACAATCCGGGAACTTTTCATTTAACAGCTCTGTAGCCACACGGGAAGAATGAGCAGGGCAGCCGTCATGTTGGAACCACACGCACTGACGTGCAGTTAGTGGTACATCTTCCAGTAAAATGGGTAGGACGTTTCGCAGGAAATGTGCACAGTTATTGTCATTTAGTATACCCGGAATGACGTACGGCCCCACAATGACATTTCCGACGATGCCGCACCACACGTTAACACTCCACGGTTGCTGATGCTGTATCTATCGAAACCAATGAGGGTTCTCTATTGACCAGTAATGCATATAATGCAAATTCACATTACCGTGGTTGGTGAAAGTCGCTTCGGCAGTTAAAAGCACCCGTTGGAAAAACGTTGGATCATCATGTAGGTGCTGCAGAGCAAACCGGCAAAATTCCTGGCTCAGTTCGAAATTCACACCGGAGAGTGCTTGATGTAATGAGAGGTGAAACGGCTGAAATCTATGCCGGTACGATATGCGTAGAACACTTCTCTGGCTTATACCACATTCCGAGGCGATGCGTCGCGACGAAACAGTAGGGTCGTTATGCGCCAACGCTAGAACGCCCTCTTCATGTACCTCACCAGTTGCAGTTTCTGCCTTGTCCTCTGTATGGCGTTCTATAATCCCGATTCAAGTAGTTTCTTGCAAATACGTGCAAGAAGCTGTCGCGCAGGATGCCCACTATCAGGATACAGCTCTCCATATCGCTTTATTGCTCTAACAGCATTTCTTTTGCTTTCACCATACACTAGAAGCACATCTAACTTTTCTTCGTTGATGTACATGTCTGCTCCAAGAACCTGTGACGGAAATGCGATGTCTCATTACCCCAGAAGCACATTTATATCCTTCTTTGCACCTTGCGGCGTTATCTAGAAGCAGAAAAACAACGCCTTCCCTTTTAAGTTCCTCAGTGGTCAACAAGAAAAGTCGCATTGGACAACGCCGCTTCGAAGGACAAATACCAGACGGGAATATATCTGTCTCAAAAACTATTCGCCTAAATATTATGATATACACATCTTTTTAAGCCCACCCTGTTACGCTAAAATTTAACATAGGGTTCCATTAAAAAAAAATACCAAAGATGGCCTCATATCTCTGTAGTAAAAAATTGCACAAACATGAAATGTGACATATTCAAGTAGCCCCATGTCCCTGCAATTCACTGTCCAAACGGCATCTTTGTATCTATTATGCTTGGGGAGATACAAGTGGTGTTATGACTTAGCTGCCTCACCCTGTATAAGTTGACAAGTGTCTGGCGCAGTTGTTAGGTCGGTTACTGCTGCTACAATGGCAGGTTATCTAGATTGGCGTTGTCAGCGCACGAGCGATGGGACACAACAACTACCAGGTGGCTATGAAGTAGGGATTTTCCCGTACGACCATTTCACGAGTGTATTGTGAATACGAGGAATCCTGTAAAACATCAAATCTCCGACATCGCTGCGGCTGTAAAAAGATCCTCCAAGAACGGGACCAACGATGACTAAAGAGAATCGATCAACGTGACACTTCCACAAATTGCCGCTGGGCCACCAACAAGTGTCAGCGTACGAACGAGTCAACGAAACATAATCGATATGGGCTTTTGGAGCGGAAGACCCACTCGTGTACCCTTGATGATTGCATGACACAAAGCTTAACGCCTCGCCTGCGCCCGTCAGCACCGACATGGACTGTTGACGACTGGAAACATGTTGCCCGTTTGGACCAGACTCGTTTTAAATTGTATCGAGCGAATGGACGTGTACGGGTATGGAGACAACCTCATGAATCCATGGACCCTGCGTGTCAGCAGGGGACTGTGTAAGCTGGTGGAGCCTCTGCAATGGTGTGGGGCGTGGAGTAATGTGGGACCCCTGATACGTCTAGAAACGACGCTGACAGGTGACACTTATGTAAGCATCCTGTCTGATCACCTGCATCCAGGCTCATCCAAGAATTGTGCTGCGCTCCACCGGCGCAACGGCAGTGTACATAGTTCAGGGCCCCGTATGCGACCATCTGTCGCTAGAATAGATGGGCAAACTCGTTCATCCTTGGGAACTAGTTCACTGGTGATTGCTGTTTTTTGGGAACCGTTCATTTTTACTCGTTCACCGTTCACTTGTGCTTGGTATATGGTTCTCAAGAAAAATTGAAAATTAGGAGCATAGGTCACTGAAGGATGGAAAGCGCCAAAAGGGAGTACTTGCCTCCCCCCCTAGATTACAGGATTTTTATTGATAACAGAATTCCCACACACTTGTAATTTTCCTGATTCGGCAAACTCTCTCGTTTAGCCAACTGTAGCGTTATGTGGCTGATCGCAGTGAAATAATATAAGGTGGCTCACGAAAAACCGGCCCCGAGTACAGACTACTCGCCAGTTACGCATGATTTGTTGACCGCTACGAATAGAATAGATAAACATGTAATAAATAGACAGTGACGAAGTAACAAATAAGCTAATGCAAACAACTTCGAAACAATACATGGCGATTGTATGGGCAACCATGAACACTCGGGGCAGATGTTTCGTGCGCCAGCCTGTACCACTGAAATAATATTGTGGATGATTCTCTTTACAAAATGTGACATCAGACACTCGATTGTGGAGCGCGGGCTTCATTCGGTGGTAAGTCGGTCTGCTTTCCATAACAATGAACATGCCCTTTTACCTTGGATCAAAAAAAGACGGAAAATGGCCACACCTGTGTGCCGTGCCGACTTCCTTTGCATGTGTAATAACAAAAATATAATCTTGCTTTTTTACAAGTATTTCTTCTGCTGTTTGTCGAAATAGTGAAGTAACCTGATATGCCGTTTTGTTACCTGAAAAGATGTGTGTATTACAAACCACGTAATTTTTATGTAATTTACGTAACTATAGAATATATTTTAGTTACTGGTCGTGGACGCTGAATAGAATACAAAAAGAAGCAGAAGTTCAAAATTCAAACAAGGTTTGAAACAGATCTAGAATGGGCGTGCGCAGCGAACGAAACGAACAACAACTCGTTACTGAACTAACTACAAGCAGTCGGCAGTGGAACTGTGACGAGTGGCAACGCGAAGAAGGACGAGCCAGGCCGAGCGAGACCGAGACAGACGGGAACGGGACCGAGGCTGAGGTCCTATTCTGTATCGCTCATAAAAATCGGTGCAGTACGTTAGTTTCGGTAGTGACGTCATTTTCGGTTCTTTATCGAAATATCCTATTCAGTAAGCTTCTGAGACTTGTTACCGAACGGTCCTCCCACAGATTTTATAACAATTGTACCGAGAGGTTTTGGATTTCGGTCTGGCCCTAACGATCCGTGAGCTGTGGTTTATGTACACCTATAATTTGTATTTTAAACATATTTAGTTGTTTTATCTTTGTATTTAGTGATTGTGTTACCAAAGAATCACCAGAGGGCGCATCAGGTTGGAAAGTGAATTCATAATAGACTATTATCCTTTGTTAGAAATAGGGTTAGGTTAGGTTGTTACCATGAAAGATGACATGAAAAAAAGTTTTCGGTCCATATTTTTTTCAAAATAATTGTTATTTTTATGCAAATAAGAGTTTAAAGATAATTAAATATCAAGACATCGGCTCTGCTTACATATACACTCCTGGAAATTGAAATAAGAACACCGTGAATTCATTGTCCCAGGAAGGGGAAACTTTATTGACACATTCCTGGGGTCAGATACATCACATGATCACACTGACAGAACCACAGGCACATAGACACAGGCAACAGAGCATGCACAATGTCGGCACTAGTACAGTGTATATCCACCTTTCGCAGCAATGCAGGCTGCTATTCTCCCATGGAGACGATCGTAGAGATGCTGGATGTAGTCCTGTGGAACGGCTTGCCATGCCATTTCCACCTGGCGCCTCAGTTGGACCAGCGTTCGTGCTGGACGTGCAGACCGCGTGAGACGACGCTTCATCCAGTCCCAAACATGCTCAATGGGGGACAGATCCGGAGATCTTCTGGCCAGGGTAGTTGACTTACACCTTCTAGAGCACGTTGGGTGGCACGGGATACATGCGGACGTGCATTGTCCTGTTGGAACAGCAAGTTCCCTTGCCGGTCTAGGAATGGTAGAACGATGGGTTCGATGACGGTTTGGATGTACCGTGCACTATTCAGTGTCCCCTCGACGATCACCAGAGGTGTACGGCCAGTGTAGGAGATCGCTCCCCACACCATGATGCCGGGTGTTGGCCCTGTGTGCCTCGGTCGTATGCAGTCCTGATTGTGGCGCTCACCTGCACGGCGCCAAACACGCATACGACCATCATTGGCACCAAGGCAGAAGCGACTCTCATCGCTGAAGACGACACGTCTCCATTCGTCCCTCCATTCACGCCTGTCGCGACACCACTGGAGGCGGGCTGCACGATGTTGGGGCGTGAGCGGAAGACGGCCTAACGGTGTGCGGGACCGTAGCCCAGCTTCATGGAGACGGTTGCGAATGGTCCTCGCCGATACCCCAGGAGCAACAGTGTCCCTAATTTGCTGGGAAGTGGCGGTGCGGTCCCCTACGGCACTGCGTAGGATCCTACGGTCTTGGCGTGCATCCGTGCGTCGCTGCGGTCCGGTCCCAGGTCGACGGGCACGTGCACCTTCCGCCGACCATTGGCGACAACATCGATGTACTGTGGAGACCTCACGCCCCACGTGTTGAGCAATTCGGCGGTACGTCCACCCGGCCTCCCGCATGCCCACTATACGCCCTCGCTCAAAGTCCATCAACTGCACATACGGTTCACGTCCACGCTGTCGCGGCATGCTACCAGTGTTAAAGACTGCGATGGAGCTCCGTATGCCACGGCAAACTGGCTGACACTGACGGCGGCGGTGCACAAATGCTGCGCAGCTAGCGCCATTCGGCGGCCAACACCGCGGTTCCTGGTGTGTCCGCTGTGCTGTGCGTGTGATCATTGCTTGTACAGCCCTCTCGCAGTGTCCGGAGCAAGTATGGTGGGTCTGACACACCGGTGTCAATGTGTTCTTTTTTCCATTTCCAGGAGTGTATTATATGAGTGTGATCTGATGTTACTAGTGACTTTGTGTACTTTTTCCCACAAATGGTTTAGTTAGTAATTATGGAAACGTGTTTACAACTTTCAGTTAAGAATGGAAAGCAATTATTTGAAGCCTGAATATTGCAAACCTTCCAAACTATCACGCATTTATGACTTAACGCAGCACCGTTTGGCAACAAAGTCAGCCTAAGTTCCTCTACACAATACTACAAGAACTGAGCATAGCACGTGTGATGGTTGGTGTGGCCTAGTGGTTGCCAGCTCGGTAGCTCAGCGTGTTCCGCCAGAGAGCTGATTGGCCTCGGTAATAAAAAACTGATCAACCACCGAACTTGAACAGGATGTCTTGCGACGTCCGCAACGACCAAACACAACGATCAACAACGGACAAAATGGAAAAAAAGTGGTTAGCGCGCAGGAATACGATGTGTTAAGACACGGGTTCGCGCATGGGTAGATGGCAATTTTTTTTTCCTTTTATTGTATGCAACATGTTCTGAGACATTGTTATTCGTGTGAGTTAAGATTTTTCTGCAATATTTGGTTTTACTTGCCGGCTGGAGTGGCCGTGCAGTTCTAGGCGCTTCAGTCTGGAACCGAGCGACCGCTACGGTCGCAGGTTCGAATCCTGCCTCGGGCATGGATATGTGTGATGTCCTTAGGTTAGTTATAACTAATTAAGTTCTAAGTTCTAGGCGACTGATGACCTCAGAAGTTAAGTCGCATAGTGCTCAGAACCATTTATTACTTACATGTAAGAGCGCACTTCCTCAGTAATGATTTCATGATTTCTGTGTGTTTAAAATACGAAATAGAGATGAAAGATCTCTGCCGTAATATTTTTAGACTGTACGAAACAATTTCATTCATGAGATGCGTGTTATAACTTCGACGAACTGCAGGAGCTCTCGAAAATGCGTTTTTTTCTTTCAGTTTTGTTTTTAAGACCCAAGTCGTTTACATATCAGATAGGGAAGTAGGCTACTTAATCATTTGGATTTCTAGGAGAGTTATAACCACATTCTGTTAATATTCTTATTCTTTGAAACTCTCGGAATAAATTTTTCGGGTGTTTTTATAGATGTATTAGTACAATGTGGTACTACACACTATTCTTAACTCTTTTTCCGAAACGTAAAATCCAAAACAGGATGTCAGTGTGCATAAGAATAAGATGACATAATGCGGCATTTACGACAAACTGCAGAATACAGTCAAATACGCCATCGTTATTATGCATTCATGGAAACATGCTGTCAGAAAAACTGTAAAATTTTTTATGCATTTCAGCTGTGAATCATGGAAATGGATATACTGCTCCTAATACTGTTAGCGAGGAGAGAAGGGCGATGAAGGCGGGCACGTCAGCTCGATGAAATGCGGCGTCATGCGTTATGGCAACGTAAACGCAATTTTCGGTACTTGGAAGAATAGCGCACCTGTGTTGTCTGCTAGCCGCTTTGTGTTCGTGGCGCTGTCAGCGCTGCAGTGCGCATACGCGGATCTGCAGCCACTTGCTTTTGATTGGCTTGCTCGACACGAACCGACAACAGCGCTTCGGTTCTCTAGACCCGAACGGTATTGCTACCGAAATGCATACTGAATAATGTAGACTCTGATTCGAGTACTAGACCGTTCGATGCTCTTGAGTACCGAAACGATCGGCATAATGGCGGAAAGATGCAGAATAGGCACCCTGGAACAGACTTGGACACAACTGTCGAGTTATTGCACATCATCTTAGAGAAGATATAGAGAGAGGAGAAACTACCAACAGATTGGAAACGAGGTATTATCGTGAAAATAATCAAAAAAGGAGATGAAACTTGGTAGCACATTAAAACTGTGTGCCGGACTGAGACTCGAACTCGGAACCTCGACGAGCAACAGTTTGAGGCGAAAGAGCTATTTCTTCAAATTTTTCCGTGAAGTCTGCTCGACAAATACAAGCCGCCGAGTCAACCTGGCAATCCTTGATGAGATTCCCATCCGCAAAGGGTTTCTCTGCTTTCGCAATTCTCAGCGAGCATTTGTAACTTGCATGCAAACTTTGCCAACGTGTTTCCTGCTCCTACCACGGCAAAAAATTAATTTTGTACAATGCTGTTTTTGAAACATTTTTATCAATTTAACAATTAATTGTTTCATTCATTGAAAGCCGAATAAAAAACTAACAAAAAGAGATTGGTTTTAGGTGCGTTTTCCCCCCAGTTCCAGTGAAAAGTGGTAACAGACGGTAGCAAAGACAGCGAAATGTGGTCGCAAAATAAATTTTTATCTATTATAATATTTGCTTTTTAATTAATTGAAAACATAGAACGAACTACAACATATGTTTTCCCATCACTTAACACACAAAAACAAAGAATGACTCTTAATGGCACTGTAATGTCCGAGAGAGCGTTTGTGACGGCCTTTCAGAAAGTGGCAAAAAATAATTCACCTAGAACTTTTCTTACGTCTGTGCGACGCGATTTAATGCAACCCAAATATAAAAATTATCCGAAAAGAAATGTTCCTTGTTGTTGACAATCTGATATTCGATAGCTGGCACATTGCTAAGTGACATATCAGATTATAAAATATAGTTTTATTTATCATCTTCATAAATATTAAAGAGTCATACGACAGGAAATACTTCACTGTAATGCTGCCTGAAATTTTCTTTCAGCTCTTCAAGCTTTGACTGGTGTTCCTCTTGCGACAATTTTTTGGGCTGATTTTCGTGACAGGTATTAAAGTCCTGTTCAATCGAGTACTTTTTTAAATACATGAGGTTCCGATGACGTACTAAACACTTTGCATGATTTTCGACAGCAGTACAAAAGAAATTAATTTCCCACTCTTGGTTAAATAGCGCGAAAGCGCCGCTGCTCATTTTTTTCTGCTGCTGTTGACCATCGGTCTTGATCCACTGTAGCTTTAGGTCTGTTGATTAACGACTTTGTGTCGTATCAATGCTTTTGACCGCTGCTGGCGCGGCGATTCGTCTTCCACACGAAGCGCGCGTACAGCGGCGGTTGGACCGCACGGTCAGATAAGCGACACAGCTCGGCCACAGCAACAACATGGAATTCACCCGGGGCGCTGGCCTCGGGCGATCGCGTGCGCTACCGCCCCAGGGGCACAGTGTGGGCGAGCCTGCCTGCATTCGTTCATGTTCATTGTTTATTCCGATGGACTTGTGCAATTCCAACAGGACAATGGATTACCCCCCAAGTTCAGAATTGCTACAGAGAGGCCCCAGGAACGCTCTTCTGAGTTTAAACACTTCCGCTGGTCACCAAACTCCCCAGATATGAACATCATTGAGCATATCCGGGATGCCTTGCAACGTGCTGTTCAGATGAGCTCTCCACTACCTCGTACTCTTACGGATTTATGGGCAGCCCTGCAGGATTCAGCCCTGCAATGACCAGTGATTGATCGTATCTGATCACAGTTGACTCTATGCGTAACACAGTGACGTGGGTGTCAACAAAAGAACTGACGTGAGTCACAGTTGGTCCACTCATACAAACACCTAGGTGTAACACTTTGTAGAGATACAAAATGGAATGATCACACAGGCTCAGTCGTAGGTAAAACAGATGGTAGACTTCGGTTTATAGGTAGAATATTGGGGAAATGCAGTCAGTCTACAAAGCTCATTATTCAGAAATCACTACAGGTAATCATACGAAATAGGACTATCAGGGATATTGAAAGCCTACAGAGAGTGGCGGCACGAAAGGTCATGCGTTTATTTGAGCCTTGGGACAGAGATGCTGAAGAAACTGAACTGGCAAACTCTTGAGATAAATTTTCCCAAGAAAGTTCCAAGAAAAAGAATAGGAAAAAAGTTGGGTTTAGCGCCTCGTCGACATCGATGTCATTAGAGACGGAGCACAAGCTCGGATGGTGTCAGGGGTGGGGAAGAAAATCGGCCGTGCCCTTTCAAAGGAACCATCCTGGCATCTTCCTGGAGCGATTGAGGAAAAACACGAAAAACCTAAATCAGGGCCATTGGAACGCGGGGTTGAACCATCGTCCTTCCGAATGCGAGTACAGTGCGCTAATCACTGCGCCACCTCGCTTGGTAAGTTTCAAGAAATGCTTTTAAATGAAGACGCTTGGAGTATGGTACAACCTGATACATATCTTTCACGTAGGGATCCTGAGGAGAAGTTTAATTATAGTGTAGCCGGCCGGGGTGGCCGAGCGGCTCTAGGCGCTACAGTCTGGAACCGCGCGACCACTACGGTCTCAGGTTCGAATCCTGCCCCGGGCATGGATTTGTGTGATGTCCTTAGGTTAGTTAGGTTTAAGTAGTTCCAAGTTCTAGGGGACTGATGGCCTTAGAAGTTAAGTCCCATAGTGCTCAGAGCCATTTTTAATTATAGCGTACACAAGGAAATTTAAGCAATCCTTCTTACCGCGTTGAACTGAACGGGAAGAAACCTTAACAACTGGTACAACGGAACAAACCCTTTCCCACGCACTTATACATCTACATCTACATCTAAATCCATACTCCGCAGGCCACCTGACGGTGTGTGGCGGAGGTTACCCTGAGTACCTCTATCGGTTCTCCCTTCTATTCCAGTCTCGTATTGTTCGTGGAAAGAAGGATTGTCGGTATGCCTCTGTGTGGGCTCTAATCTCTCTGATTTTATCCTCATGGTCTCTTCGCGAGATATACGTAGGCGGCAACAATATACTGCTTGACTCTTCGGTGAAGGTATGTTCTCGAAACTTTAACAAAAGCCTGTACCGAGCTACTTAGCGTCTCTCCTGCAGAGTCTTCCACTGGAGTTTATCCGTCATCTCCGTAAAGCTTTCGCGATTACTAAATAATCCTGCAACGAAGCGCGCTGCTCTACGTTAGATCTTCTCTATCTCGTCTATCAACCCTATCTGGTACGGATCCCACACTGCTGAGCAGTATTCAAGCAGTGGGCGAACAAGCGTATTGTAACCTACTTCCTTTGTTTTCGGATTGCATTTCCTTAGGATTCTTCCAATTAATCTCAGTCTGGCATCTGCTTTACCGACGATCAACTTTATATGATCATTCCATTTTGAATCACTCCTAATGCGTACTCCCAGATAATTTATGGAATTAACTGCTTCCAGTTGCTGACCTGTTATTTTGTAGCTAAATGATAAGGGAACTATCTTTCTATGTATTCGCAGCAGATTACATTTGTCTACATTGAGATTCAGTTGCCAATCCCTGCACCATGCGTTAATTCGCTGCAGATCCTCCTGCAGTTCAGTACAATTTTCCATTGTTACAACCTCTTGATACACCACAGCATCATCTGCAAAAAGCCTCAGTGAACTTCCGATGTAATCCACAAGGTCATTTATGTATATGGTGAATAGCAACGGTCCTATGACACTCCCCTGCGGCACACCTGAAATCACTCTTACTTCGGAAGACTTCTCTCCATTGAGAATGACATGCTGTGTTCTGTTATCTAGGAACTCTTCAATCCAATCACACAATTGGTCTGATAGTCCATATGCTCTTACTTTGTTCATTAAACGACTGTGGGGAACCGTATCGAACACCTTGCGGAAGTCAAGAAACACGGCATCTACCTGTGAACCCGTGTCTATGGCCCTCTGAGGCTCGTGGAGGAATAGTGCGAGCTGGGTTTCACACGACCGTCTTTTTCGAAACCGATGCTGATTCCTACAGAGTAGATTTCTAGTCTCCAGAAAAGTCAGTATACTCGAACATAATACGTGTTCCAAGATTCTACAACTGATAGACGTTAAAGATATCGGTCTATAGTTCTGCACATCTGTTGACGTCCCTTCTTGAAAACGGGGTTGGCCTGTGCCCTTTTCCAATCCTTTGGAACGCTACGCTCTTCTAGAGACCTACGATACACTGCTGCAAGAAGGGGGGCAAGTTGCTTCGCGTACTCTGTGTAAAATCGAACTGGTATCCCATCAGGCCCAGCGGCCTTTCCTCATTTGAGCGATTTTACTTGTTTTTCTACCTCTCTGTCGTTTATTTCGATATCTACCATTTTGTCATCTGTGCGACAATCTAGAGAAGGAACTAAAGTGCAGTCTTCCTCTGTGAAACAGCTTTGGAAAAAGACATTTAGTATTTCAGCCTTTAGTCTGTCATCCTCTGTTTCAGTACCATTTTGGTCACAGAGTGTTTGGACATTTTGTTTTGACCCACCTACCGCTTTGAAACAAGACGAAAATTTCTTAGGATTTTCTGCCAAGTCAGTACATAGAACTTTACTTTCGAATTCATTGAACGCCTCTCGCATAGCCCTCCTCACACTACATTTCGCTTCGCGTAATTTTTGTGAAGTCCCCTTAGCTTCCGCAGCAGTTTTCTAACTCGGTTGTTGTACCACGGTGGCTCTTTTCCATCTCTTACGATCTTGCTTGGCACATACTCATCTAACGCATTTTGTACAATGGTTTTGAACTTTGTCCACTGATCCTCAACACTATCAGTACTTGAGACAAAACTTTTGTGTTGAGCCGTCAGGTATCCTGTAATCTGCTTTTTGTCACTTTTGCTAAACAGAAAAATCTTCCTACCTTTTTTAATATTTCTATTTACGGCTGAAATCATCGATGCAGTAACCGCTTTATGATCGCTGATTCCCTGTTCTGCATTAACTGTTTCAAATAGTTCGGGTCTGTTTGTCACCAGAAGGTCTAATATGTTATCGCCACGAGTCTGTTCTCTGTTTAACTGCTCAAGGTAGTTTTCAGATAAAGCACTTAAAAAAATGTCACAGGATTCTTTGTCCCTGCCACCCGTTATGAACGTTTTAGTCTCCCAGTCTATATCCGGCAAATTAAAATCTCCACCCAGAACTATAACATGGTGGGGGAATCTACTCGAAATATTTTCCAAATTATCCTTCAGGTGCTCAGCCACAACAGCTGCTGAGCCAGGGAGTCAATAGAGACATCCAATTACCATGTCTGAGCCTGCTTTAACCGTGACCTTCACCCAAATTATTTCACATTTCGGATCTCCGTCAATTTCCTTCGATACTATTGCACTTTTTATTGTTATAAACACCCCTCCCCCTTCACTGTCCAGCCTGTCTCTGCGGTATACATTCCAATCTGAATTTAGGATTTCATTACAGTTTACGTCTGGTTTCAGCCAACTTTCTGTCCCTAGTACTATATGGGCGTTGTGACCGTTATTAATGAGAGCAGTTCTGGGACCTTTCTACAGACGCTCCTGCAGTTTACTATTAGCACATTAATATTGTTATTCCCTGTTGCATTTTGCCTACTCCTACCTTGCCGCGTCTCAGGAGGCGTCTTGTCGAACCTAGGGAGGGAATTCTCTAACCTAAAAAACCCCCATGTGCACTCCACACGTACTCCGCTACCCTTGTAGCCGCTTCCAGCGTGTAGTGCACGCCTGACTTGTTCAGAGGGAACCTACATTTCTCCACCCGATAGCGGAGGTCGAGAAATTTGCACCCCAGATCTTTGCCGTCTGAGCCTCTGGTTTAAGCCTTCCACACGGCTCCAAACCAGAGGACCGCGATCGGTTCTGGGAACGATACTACAAATAGTTAGGTCTGATTCCACCCCGCGAGCAAGGCTTTCCGCCTTCAGCAATTCCGCCAACCGCCTGTACGAACTGAGGATGACCTCTGAACCCAGACGGGAGGAGTCATTTGTGCCGACATGAGCAACAATTTGCAGTCGGGTGCAGCCAGTGCTCTCTATCGTCGCCGGCAGGGCCTCCTCCACATCTCGGATGAGACTCCCCGGCAAGCAGACAGAGTGAACACTGGCCTTCTTCCCCGACCTTTCCGCTATTTCCCTAAGGGGCTCCATCACCCGCCTAACATTGGAGCTCACAATCACTCATAAACCCGTCCATCCGTGTGCCTGCTCGGACCTTGGTAAAGGAGTGGCCACATGTCCACTCACAGGCAGAGCGGGCGGTGCCACACGGCCAGCCTCCACATTTACCCTCCGCCTCGTGCGCCGCGAACGCCGCTGAACCCGCCACTCCCCTTGGGGAGAGGGTGCCCCAACCGCACGCGGTACCCGCGAAGATGTCTCGACAGCAGGGACAGGGGGTGAAGCATGTAACACCTGGGGTGTACCATGCGACGCACCAGACTCCCCACTGCCGCTACACTCCGAGGCAGCAGTCTGAAGACGGCTGACCGCGGCCATCAACACGTTCAGCTGTTCGCGAACAGTGGCCAGCTCCTCCTGCGCCCGTACGTTAATCAACTTTTAACTAGACTGCTAATTCCCTAAAGGCGTCTGATTGTTGACTAAACTGTGGTTGCTAGCCACTTCTTGTAGAAAACAATGAAAATAGCACTACCTGTCTCTGGACTGTATTGAAAACAAACACTAGCACTACTGGCAATATGGTTGACTAAAGGGACTCTCTCTGACTGTATTCAAAACAAACACGAAAGCTATGGAACACTATTAACAGCACTCGACAATTACAGCTTCCTAAAAGCAAAAACACAAAGAAGAAGAAGTAAAAAATGCAGTGTTTCGCAGAGTATAGCTTTAGATGTAGACACAGGTCAAATGCCATCTGTCAAATGGAACATATAATACTGGCAATGAATCTATTAATTTACAATTTGGCAAGACGTAACCGTGAGGCCATTTGCGACATATAATGTAGAAAAGAATATTATGTTGCATGCTCGTACGTTCTGTTTCTGAGCGTTTTTCATAAGTAATGTGCAAAAAAGTATTGGAAAAAATGAACTGTAACTTGGAAGTAAATGATTACCCAACATTATACATACGTGTACAGCATTCCCCTACATACATATATTTTCTTCTTTTGTGTGTAAGTAATATGTTGTCAAATTTGGCCATAAATCTACATCCATGCAATGCAGGCCAATGCTAAGTGAATGACAGAGGGTACTTTCTATTCTACCACATATTATTACACTAATGTCCATTACAATTGCTACACCACGAAGATGAGGTGCTACATAGAAGAAATTTAATCGACAAGAAGAAGATGCTGTGATATGCAAATGATTAGCTTTTCAGAGCATTCACACAAGGCTGGCGCTGGTGGCGACACCTACAACGTGCTGACATGAGGAAAGTTCCCAACCGATTTCTCATACACAAACAGCAGTTGACCGGCGTTGCCTGGTTAAACGTTCTTCTGATGCCTCGGGTAAGGAGGAGAAATGCGTACCGGTGGGTACCGGTGGGTTCAGGAGGGTAATACGGAACGCCATGCAGGATCCCAACGGCCTCGTATCACTAGCAGTCGAGATGACAGGCATCTTATCCGCCTGGCTGTAACGCATCGTGCAGCCACGTCTCGATCCCTGAGTCAACAGATGGGGACGTTTGCAAGACAACAACCATCTGCACGACCAGTTCGATGACGTTTGCAGCAGCATAGACTACCAGCTCGGAGACCGTGGCCGCGGTTACCCTTGATGCTGCATCACAGACAGGAGCGCCTGCGATGGTGTACTCGACGACGAACCTAGGTGCACGAATCGCAAAACGTCATTTTTTCGGATGAACCCAGGTTCTATTTACAGCATCTTGATGGTCGCATCCGAGTTTGGAGACATCGCGGTAAACGAACATTGGAAGCGTGTATTCGTCATCGCCATACTGGCGTATCACCTGGCGTGATGGTATGGGGTGCCATTGGTTACACGTCTCGGTCAGCTCTTGTTCACATTGACGCCACTTTGAACAGCGGACGTTACATTTCAGATGTGTTACGATCCGTGGCTCTACCATTCATTCGATCCCTGCGAAACCCTACTTATCAGCAGGATAATGTACGACCGCATGTTGCAGGTCATGTGCGGGCCTTTCTGGATACAGAAAATGTTCGACTGCTGTCCTGGCCAACACATTCTCCAGGTCTCTCGCCATTTGAAAACGTCTGGTCAATGGTGGCCGAGCAACTGGCTCATCACAATATGCTAGTCTCTACTCTTGATGAACTGTGGTATCGTGTTGAAGCTGCATGGGCAGCTGTACCTGTACACGCCATCCAAGCTCTGTTTGACTCAGTGCGCAGGCGTATTAAGGCCGTTATTACGGCCAGAGGTGGTTGTTCTGGGTACTGATTTCTCAGGGTCTATGCACCCAAAGTACGTGAAAATGTAATAACATGTCAGTTCTAGTATAATATATTTGTCCGATGAATACCCGTTTATCATCTGCATTTCTTCTCGGTGTAGTAATTTTAATGGCCAGTAGTGTATTTCCCACGCAGGAAGAATAAGTGCTTCAGTGCATCTACTTTTTCTGCAGTTAGTATAATCCTCTCTTCACGCTCTCTATGAGAACGATAGTTCTGAAGTTTATCATATGGACAGGTTTTTCCTTTCTGATCATTTGGAGTAAGTTGCTATTTTTTGCACCACTTTCAGAGCATACCATGACCTGATACGATATGTGTTCTTCAAATAGTAATTCACTGTAGATAACTGCATCACCTCCAAAAATTTTGAGGTTACTATTAATATTATCTGTAAGGTCGCGGTGGCTATTCGGAAAGCAAGGAACGATAGATCGCGAAATGGAAACCACAGTGAAAATCAAAACTGTTTTATTTGGAACTGTTAGTTACAATTTCTAGCTACTTATCTCCATAGTCTCCGATCCGCCTTAGACGTTTGTTGTAGCGTTGAACCAACTTTCCAATACCCTCGTTATAAAAGACAGCCGCCAGCGCTTTCCGCCAATTCTGTAGACTGGCCTACAGCTCGTTGTCTGTGCCAAAATGTTGTCTTCATAGCCAGCGCTTCATCTGGGCAGAAATGAAACTCAAAGGGAGACAATTACAGGTTGTATTGTGGGTATTCAAACATTTCCAACTGAAAACGATGCAGGAGCATCTTCATTGCCTTTGCAGAATGCAGCTGAGAATTGTCTTGAAGAAGAAAACGCACGACAGTTATGTAATGTTGGCTGCATAGCTTACGGAGTAATTTCTCACCAGGCCCTCGTACTTGGCGGGAGACACTACTGTTCTAGCGGTCTTTGTGTGCTCCCTGTGTGCTCAGAACTAAAAAGAATTACGACGGGCATACTGCCCAACACATATGTGACAAACTTTATCGGATTTTCACTGTGTTGCCCATTTCGTGACCCATCGGTCCTTAGTTTCCCAATAAACCTTGTACAACAATAAGAATCCGATGTTTTCCCCTGCAGCAAATCTGAAGTTACTCCTACATTTCACGATCGAACATGCCGCTAATTCTGGAAACTAGTCAAAAATTTCTTTCGCTACCCCATCTGATCGTAATTTTATTAATACGCGCAAGTTTGCTTTCGAATGACTGGTTATTTCGGAACCCAGGCTGACTGGTATTGAGGAGGTCATTCTGTCCGATATACATTGTTACGTTTCAGCCCAGAATGAGATTGTAAACCACATAGATGTTATTTTATGTTGGACAGTAGTTTTGAGCATTTCTTCTGCTACCGTAGTAGTAGATGGTTGTGCCAGTACATTCTTCTCCCAATCACTGGCTGCAAATTCTGTGTAGAATCTCATAGTGATTCTGTCAGACCCTGATACGTTGTTGAATTTTATTAATTTCAGCTGTTACTGAACGTTAATGACAATAATACCTAAGTGTATCACTCATCCTTTGGCAGGATGTAAATTACAAGATCACAATAAGAACAGAGAGATGAGAGAGGAGCTCCGTGTTCTAGGAATAATAGAAAAGATCCAATAATACATAACGGAATGGCATCTACTATGTATGGGCCGTTGCTGGATACAAAGGAAAACCTGTGACCACAGACTTATTGGTAGAAGAGGAATAAGAAGACCACGAAGAAGGTGTTGCGACCAGCTTTAAAATGCTTGATTTCGGAACAGGCATTCATTCTTATATCAAAATTGTACATTATGATGTTGTTGATGATGATGATAAGAATATTTCTGGTTCAGCATTTCTGATTTTGCCTTGCAACTCTCACTTTCGGTTCCTGTGTCAACCTTGACTATGCCGACACGAACATTTGTGGCACTGACAGGCTTTCTATCTAACCAGAACTGGGTTTTATGAGAGCTCTTTCTGCAACATATTGCAGCGATAGTCGTTGGAGGGTTCACGCATTGCTCTTTTGACAGCCAAAAACACATTTCATTAAGCAGCTTTGAGTTTACACATACTGTGCTGTAGTAGCAGTTTCTTTAGAAGTTTCTTTACCGAGGCTGTGTATCATGGAGTATCTCCCCCATCACGAACTTTTCTACAAGGTGTATATTTACCCAGCGTTTGGTCAGCTATTGTTCTAAACTTGCGCCATAGTTCCTCTGCATGCTCATGCTCAAAACTGAAAGTTTCGAGTTCCTATTTAAGATGTGACACTACTGCTCTGTAACCAGTTTACTGACGTGCGAAACTTTCCGCTTGTTTTAGTTGCTGTTTGTACTTCAGTAATTATTGCTGCTACAGTTGCCTATTGTTCGCTGATGTGAGTTTCAATTCTAACACTCTCAAAGAGATTACTCTATTTGTCACCAATGGCTCTAACATGATTTCGTAATGAGTAAGCTTTTGAACTATATTTCTAACTACTCTTCAGAGGAGACATTTTGTATTATTTCACCGGATGTCCTACCATTCCATCCACTTACGAAACTGTAAGTATCCCAGTCGATTGTGTGATGATTAAATGATGGCGGTACGGTTGGAGAACGTAAGTATCAGTTACCTGTTTACCTAACGTTTTTTGCTAAATCTGGGGCTAGCCTTGAGGATGAGGCAAGAACCCAATTACAACCTTATTGTCATTCTTTGGGAGTTATCGGATGTACCGCCGGATATCGTCTTCTTCGTTGAACGGTATGTAGATGACGTACTGTGCAAACTTTTTGTACCAGCGGTATGATAAATTCTTGGTGTACATATTTCATTTTCAGTTGGCTATACTTTTCCCTACAATGTGAGTCGGTGTTACCATTTCGATAAAACGCTGATATTCTACTACTCTTCCTGCATTTTGGAACAATCGTTTAGCGATGCAACTTGCTGCATAAGACAGCGTCGTTCTTGAAGCATCTCAGAGATACAACGCCGTTATCTGCTGCGCCGTTTGAGTATGTCGTTAATAACACTCATGTTATCACACTTCCTCCAGGCAAATCAAATCATGGAGTGTCTTCTGAGGATACATCTACTCTGAAAACTTTTTTGTGCGTGGAAAATGCTATGCTGATTAGCACATAAGTTATTCGTGCCCAATAATGTGATAGGATACTATGCTTCTCCATTTTCTCAGTTCACACTTCACATTTCTTTTGTTGCAACTGGCCGTCATGATTTTTCGTCTGTTAATCGAACATTATTGCCACAACGTGTCTCTGATAGCTGTCGCAACAGTCTTATCTCCAAGGCAGCACAATCGATTGCAGAGATAGAAGTCTGTTTATCAATAAGTGATTCGGCGAATATTCCTTCTTATCCGCATCGGTATGCAAGATGAGTTTAAAAATTCGAAGATTATTGTTATGAAACAAGGAAAATAGAAATGCTTTCATTCGTCTTGAAAGCAACGACCATTGTCAGTAGTACATTTATGCAGCCGCTCAAAACTCTCTGTGAAGGCTTATTTTGGATGTTTACCCAAAACGAGAAGCAAGCAAATATGAACTTCTCTCGTCACAATAGGCTGCTGGACTGCGGATGGAACAGATAGCTACAGGTCTCACATCACACAATGATGCTTTGGAGAAAATATTAACGTAGGCCGCACATCTCACAGTTTTGGAGGAGTTTATTTAAAAAAAAAATCTCGTCAGTTTTGTACCGATTTCCTGATTTCGGCACATGCTCGTAGTTCACGGCAAATTTCATTAGCCTGTAATTAATACAACGTTTGACACTTCCTGGCAGATTAAAACTATGTGCCGGGCAGTTGGTTAGCAGTGCGCATACAGGCCAAAATTAGAATCATACCTCAAGGTCACTAATAATGGGGCGGCAGGCTACAGCTCTGGTGTCAGGTTACAATCTTGAGTGGGTTATATTTATGGTCACTCCGGCGCCCCTTCCTCTCAGAAACCACCAGCAACTGATCAACGTCATTCAAAGGAATCCCAGACCCCTCCCCTCCCCCCCCCCCCCCACCATCCCCTTTCCTCCCCCCCCCCCCTGGACAGTGATACTGAAGCAACCCCTCGCCATCTTCATCTTTTACAACTGGGACACTTCAGTAGGTGGGGCTCATCCTGTACATCGGACAAGCATGTGCCGAAAAAGTGGGTTACGGACGGAAAAGACCCACCGTAGTTCAACAGCGCAATTCAGAGAATGCTCAGGAATCAAAGGCAATTACACTCGCGGTACAAGAAAGATCGGGTGAATGAGGACAGGCAAAAGTTATTAGAGATTGGTGCTGCTGTAAAAAGAGCGACGCGAGAAGCATTCAACCACTACCACTGTCATACCTTAGCGAAAGATCTTTCTGAAAACCCAAGGAAATTTTGGTCTTATGTAAAATCGGTGAGCGGGTCGAAGGCTTCCATCCAGTCACTCACTGATCAGTCTGGCCTGCCAACGGAAGACAGCAAAATGAAAGCTGGAATTTTAAATTCAGCATTTGAGAAATCCTTCACGCAGGATGATCGTACAAACATACCGCCGTTTGAGTCTCGTACAGATTTCCCCAATGGAGTACATAGTGATAGATATCCCTGGGGTTGTGAAGCAGCTGAATGGGTTGAAAATAAATAAATCGCCTGGTCCTGATGGGATTCCAATTCGGTTTTACGGAGAGTACTCTACTGCATTGGCTCCTTGCTTAGCTTGCATTTATCGCGAATCTCTTGCCCAACGTTAAGTCCCGAGCGACTGGAAAAAAGCGCAGGTGATGCCTGTATATAAGAAGGGTAGAAGGACGGATCCTCATCGGTTTGTTGCAGGATTCTCGAACATATTCTCAGTTCGAATATAATGAATTTCCTTGAGACAGAGAAGTTGTGGTCCATACATCAGCACGGCTTTAGAAAGCGTCGCTCCTGCGAAACGCAGCTCGCCCTTTTTTCACATGATATCTTGCGAACCATGGATGAAGGGTATAAGACGTATGCCATATTCCTTGACTTCCGGAAAGCGTTTGACTCGGTGCCCCACTGCAGACCCCTAACTAAGGTATGAGCATATGGGATTGGTTCCCAAGTATGTGAGTGGCTCGAGGACTTCTTAAGTAATAGAACCCAGTGCATTGTGCTCGATGGTGAGTGTTCATCGGAGGTGAGGGTATCACCTGGAGTGCCCCAGGAAAGTGTGGTAGGTCCGCTGTTGCTTTCTATCTACATAAATGATCTTTTGGATAGGGTGGATAGCAATGTGCGGCTGTTTGCTGATGATGCTGTGGTGTACGGGAAGGTGTCGTCGCTGAGTGGCTGTAGGAGGATACAAGATGACTTGGACAGGATTTGTAATTGGTGTAAAGAATGCCAGCTAACTCTAAATATAGATAAATGTAACTTAATGCAGATGAATAGGAAAAAGAATCCTGTAATGTGTGAATACTCCATTAGTAGTGTAGCGCTTGACACAGTGACGTCGATTAAATATTTGGGGGTAACATTGCAGAGCGACATGAAGTGGGACAAGCATGTAATGGCAGTTGTGCGGAAGGCGGATAGTCGTCTTCGGTTCATTGGTAGAATTTTGGGAAGATGTGGTTCATCTGTAAAGGAGACCGCTTGTAAAACACTAATATGACCTAGTCTTGAGTACTGCTAGAGCGTTTGGGATCCCTATCAGGTCGGATTTAGGTAGGACAGAAGCAATTCGGAGGCGGGCTGCTAGATTTGTTACTGGTAGGTTTGATCATCACGCGAGTGTTACGGAAATGCTTCAGGAATCTCTAGAGGAAAGGAGGCGTTCTTTTCGTGAATCGCTACTGAGGAAATTTAGAGAACCAGCATTTGAGGCTGACTGCAGTACTATTTTACTGCCGCCAACTTACATTTCGCGGAAAGACCACAAAGATAAGATAAGAGAGATTATGGCTCGTACAGAGGCATATAGGCAGTCATTTTTCCCTCGTTCTGTTTGGGAATGGAACAGGGGGAGAAGATGCTAGTTGTGGTGCGAGGTACGCTCCGTCACGCACCGTATGGTGGACTGCGGAGTATGTAGATGTAGGATCAAGCTGTGCCTGTTTGTTAATAACAAGTTATGTTAAGCCATGTCACTCAAGGTATATTTGTTAATACCAATTTAATATTTCATCATTCGAGGCACCAGCAGAGACCACACCCTGGCAGACACGAGAATACATTCATTCTTCCATATTTTCCCCAATTTTACGTATTATTCACTCATTTTTTCGTATTTTCGGTGTTTTTTGTATTTGTATTTTACACAGTTTTATGTATTTCTCCACAGTTTTTTCATATTTGCAGTATTTTCCACAGTTTTAGGCATTTTTCCACAATTTGATCCAATTACAGGTATTTCATCCTACTGCTCTCTAGGTCACATCAACACTGCATAATGTCACGTCACAGCTATGTCATGTCAACGTAATGCCACCTCAAGTCGACGTCATGATGCTCTCACCCAATCACAATTAAACGTATGCCTAAATTATTTGTCGTTCCTAAGCCACCACTGCATTACTAGAGTGCGTGATGCCATTAAGTGTGAGTTAGAAACGAATTATGTCGGTGGAAATAATGACGACTTAGCAAATTCTGTAAGCACTAGTTTTACCGATTTCCAGCCAAAGATACAGTATGTATAGGAAATACCACACCGCAACAGATAGACCCCTGCTAAGTCATTATTACATTGCTAGATTGTGTGACAGCACAGAAAAAGTTTGATACTTTGAACCAGAGATTCTGTGTGTATAAGAATCAGCACAGCACTATAAAATATACATCTAGTGAGCATGAAATTGATTCTAAATTTGATTCTTGCGAGTTATAAGGCGTTTTGCAAACTGTTATTCTATCCACACATAGAAATCTCACAGCTCGGTATATAAGCTCTTGTCACATCATCCCTACAATACTAGTGTGTGTTATAATGAGCTCAAAATTTTTTTGTAGAAATAACAATGTCATAGAAAAATTCTAATGCTTCCAACCAAAGATACTATGCGTATAAGAATTAGTATAGTACTACAAAATAGACACGAAAAGAGAGAGAGCTGACCAGTATGCATAACCACCTCAGCAAAAAGTGTGTCGCCTACAGGATAGTCCACTACTCCAACATAGATGCTTGGAGTGCGGTCACAACACACTGCCCCCCTTCGTATCCCTCCCCCCCTCCCAACCCAGCAATGACCAAGTAAATTTGCACAATGTTTGTGTAATCGTCTCCAACCATGTGGCTGGTGCAAATGGCACTGCTACGAAAATAAGCATTAAGGGAGGGGGCATCCCACCACAGCAAATCAGTCGTAGCTCGCCGATGCCTACACAGTCATCTGCGGAAGTCTGTGGACGATTCTGTGAATCAACGTTGCGAAGAATTTAGGCGCCAAACACTCCCCTCACCTATCTCTTTCTTTCTGAACCAGTACTGGAGCCTATGCATAGGTTGAATCTCTTTTGTTCTGTTCACCATTATCAAACATTAGTAACAGCAGTGATCAGCGAGAACTCCTAGGTGGAATGGAAACACATAACATGATAAAAACTATCGTAGTGTTATTAGAGAGTGTGTGACTTTGCTAGAAGAGACATAAGAAACTCTAGAAGGAGACATACCAATCCTTCTGTGTCCATTGCATACTGGGCGAAATTTGTCGCTGCTTCCAGGCAGAATGAAAAGAGATGCAAATTTCGCAGTATGAGTGTGGGACTCACTACAAGGCGTGTAAATACACACAGAGTATATATACACGTCCCCACCAGCCAAATGAAACTGCGTTCTAGCCACACTGCAGCAAAAATAAACTATTTCTGCATATGCAGTCATATAAGTACGAGCTTTTCAAGGTCACCCAGTTACCCATCCAAAAGGCTCATGCAGATCAATGTAAATAGGAAGCTTTTTAATATTATTGGTGGGACAGCGACTAAGAAATAATAATCTTTTACAGGAAATGTTATTAATTTTTATGTACATTACACACAGAAAATTTTGAATGACGTCTAGCTTAATTTTACTTACAATTTAAATCTAAATTAGAACCTCCTATTTCTCTCTCCAAGGAGTAATTTGACAAGTATAAAGTTTCTCCTTAGTATTTCTCGAATTCTAATAATATGTATCTATTTTTCTTCTCATAACATACCGGTCTCGTTGCATTAACAATTAAGTCTGTTCCTTCTTGCAGTTCTTATCGGCGAGAAAATTTGGGGTTTTAATTTTGATATTCATCTCCTTTTAAAGTTCTTATTTTTATTCTTTCCTTTATTTAATGAGCGTTTCATTTATGTGATTGCGTATTAACTGATTTTTATTTATGGTTTGGTTTAGCTATTCCTTTTTCTGTTTGCTCCTTTTATTTGAGTCCCTTTAATTATGTTTGGGGTGGTTATGAAGTCTATATTGGTACTGTACTCCTTAAGTTATAGAATACGTTAATACCATTTGCGTTTCACAGCAGCAGATCTCGTTGAGTTTCCTTGCTGGAACTTCACCTGAAATCGCTAAAGATAATTTATCGCTCTACGGAAATCGATCGGTACGGCCAAGTGCTATGCTGTGTCATGTGTATGGAAGGTGGCGTACAACTTTAGTTCCTGAAATGATTTAGGTCTTCGGAGAAATATTCTCGACGAATCCCAAAACCGTGTAAAACTGCAGGTTCGCACCATCGAACCACACAACACCTCCGAACGACTTGCGTCTTATAACCACTGAATGTTTCTTCAGAAATGATTAAGAATTATGAACTCTACACACCTGATACTCATTTTGTGCTTTGATATGTATTTTCTCCAATACCATAAAACATATATTTGTGCCTTAATGGCGGCTTCCAACAGTCTCCTCTCAGTCCGACATAGAACATCTCTCTTCCAATGTCCAACATGGAATAATTATCTCTTTGCCGTAGCTTAATACAGTCTGTATATCTTTGTTATCGAATTAGTACGGAGATACTTAAATTCCACAGAGTATTTATCCCTCGCGCAGGTATTTTGCATTTATTGTCGTATTAATAGACGGTCGCACGTTTTTCTTATGGGCATTTGCATCACGAAACACCGCATTCTGTACAACACTGCTGTTACACACTCATCTTCTTGCATGCACGCCTGCCACTCTTCTGCTCCAGATTCTTGCAGTATTTCCGTACAGAACTTTTGAAAACGAGTGTCCATTAAATGTATCTGTTCTGTCAGTTTTAAACTCTGTAAATGGCTGTGCTGTTGCTAGGTGCACAACGTCCAATGCTCCCCATTTGGATAGAATATAAACATCCTTTTTAAGGAGATCCAAATGGAAACGGAGGTTTTCAAAAATGTTTCGTGTAAACAGTCTCGATTCCAATAATTGAGAATACTGAAACATGACTATTTTCAATGGCTGTTTACCGTAAATGTAGATATTTTACGCTGATCAGCCAGAACATTATGACCACCGACCTACTGTCGATATAAACCCGTCCAGGCGATAGCAGCGTATCCTGGCCAGGATGACTGCTAATCACACACACGCAATGTGCACATAGTAGCCGGCCGGTGTGACCAAGCGGTTCTAGGCGCTACAGTCTGGAACCACGCGACCGTTACGGTAGCAGGTTCGAATCCTGCCTCAGGCATGGATGATGTGTGATGTCCTTATGTTAACTAGGTTTAAGTAGTTGTAAGTTCTAGGGGACTGATGACCTCAGAAGTTAAGTCCCATAGTGCTCAGAGCCATTTTTTTTGTTTTGTTTTTTGCACACAGTATCAGTGAGCGTTCTGAGTGTAGAATGGGGAAAACGCACGATCTATTAGACTTTGACCGAGGAAGACAGTGATGGCCCGGAGGCTCGGCACGAACATTTCGGAAACTGCGTGGCTTGTCGGTTGTTCGAGCAGTGCTGTGGTGAGTGTTTTCAACACATGGCGAACCTAACGTGAAACCACGTCCAGACATTGTGGGTTTCGGTGGCCACCCCTCGTTAGTGCTGCCGGACGTCATAAGCTGGGCAGTCTGGTAAAACAGGCGGCGAACTGGGGCGGAACTAAAATCAGACTTTTAATGATGGGCAAAGTACAAGTGTGTCTGAAAACACAGTGCACCAGACCCTCCAAACTATGACAATGACGACCCTTGCAAGTGCCAATGTTAACATCACATCGGCAACTACGACTCAAATGGTCACGTGACCTTCGGCACTGGACTTCGGCGCAGTGGCTGAGCGTTGCATGGTCTGATGAAGCCCGGTACTTTCTTTGTGGTCTCAATGGGAGAGCGCGAGTCCGTCGTCTTCCATGGGAACAGCTCCTTGACAGCCGTATTGCGGGACAGAAACAAGCTGGAGATGGCTCCATTATGCTCTGGGGGACATTCAGGTGAGCATCCAAGGGTCCAGTGAAACTCGTCAAGGCACCATGATGACAAAGGAGTGTCGCACACTGGTTGAGACCACGTACAAACCTTCATGACGATCATGTTTCCCGATGGCAACGACATTTTTCAGCAAGATGATGCACCATGTCAGAGGCCAGGAGTGTGATGGAGTTGTCTGAGGATCACAGTGGCGAGTTCCAGTTGACGTGTTGGTTCTTCGACCCGCCAAAACTGAACCGAATCGAACACATATGGAATGTGATTGAAGGTGGCATCTGAGCTCATCGTCTCCCTACCTGAAATTTACGGGAAGTAAGTGACGTGTGTGTACTTATGTAGAAATACCTCCTGCGACCTACCAAGGAGTCATTGCTTCCATGTGACAACGTGTCGCCGCTGTTATCCGTGCCAATGGTGGACATACTGGCTATTAGTTTGGTGGCCATAATGTTCTTGCTGTTCACTGTAGAGCTTCTGGGTATCACTTAAATCATGTTCGCTGGAACCAGTGTTAAGAATGTCCACGTAGTTTACAGGTAGATAATTAAAACTTTATGCCCAGGATAAGACTTGAATAACAACAATAACTGCTCGTCTGAGCAAGAACTGGATAGTGACTTGAATGAAAGTAGATTACTCCTGATTGCGAAGCCCCATGGAGGTAGGTACGCGGCTAAGTATGAGCGTGAGCAGAGCCAGAGGGAATAGTACAGGTCGAGACCCCGGGCCTGACCTACACAGTACTGAACTCTCTCGCGGGCTGCGCTGCTCCCGCCTTTTATCAGTACAGCAGACTGCGTCGTCCCTTCAACGTTGGCGCTTCCCGCCACCGCCATGTGGGGCTTCGTATGTTACCATATATGGTCCCCTGCAGCGCCTTGCCGCGCCTCGAGGATTCTCCGTGTGAGCTCGCATGATACCTCGTGATTCCATGTAACATCGCCAGTCAACGCCCAAGACACCGTCCTTCCTGTGGCGTTGCCTTTGTACACCGAGTACTTTCTAGAAAAACTTATTGTTTCTGGCTTCTGTCCGTTGCGTTTTTTAAGTATGCGACACACTGCATACCCTTTTCGCCACAATCACGCAACGGCTTCAAGAAAGGGTACCTTCTTTCCCACCAGGCGTGACTGTGGTGCTCCAAGGAGACGGTGCATACCCGAACTGGAAGAGGCCCTACTGCATCATGCTAAAGAGAACGCGTCAACGAGTACACGAGCAATTTATTTGGCTATTAATGAGCTGAATTGTAAAACAAGTGGTGTACTGGATCACGCCTAATGAATTACTTGTGAAAGTGGTCGCACATGTTTTCCAATGATTGTAGTACGGTAACGGTATGTTTCCGGACGTGGGTTCTTATTCACAATTTTATCTGCTCACTCCCCGCTACAAGTCCTAGCAGTTTGTAATGTGAATTTTTGGACAGCCTGCATGTCAAACCATAAGGCCAGGTGTGAACAAAACTATTGATAACCATCTTATAAATTTTATAAAGTATCCAGACATGCAACTACAGGAAATTTTACATCTTCCTTGGCTAAAAAATACTGTATTACCAGACTGTAAGCTACAACATATATCTACAGAATGGATCGTGTCTTTGACCCTGTGCAGGACTGATTAAGCTTTTTAAACTCTAACAAACAGAATTTACAAATTGCTCCGCTGTGATCTGTGCCAACCACATCCATGTTGTGTCAGCTAACGAATAACTTACAAAACAGGTGCTGTGTGGTGTATAACAAAGTTCTGCAGTTTGTCGACTGGTATAATAAGAATACTCGAAAATTGACTGGTGAACAAGAAAGCCTCCCAGGCACTCAAGATCGAGAACAGCTTATAAACTTTGTTCTGTCCATTTCCCTCTCTTCCTCACACCGTCTTTGTTCTCTTTCCCCCATATCCGTGCCCATTTCCTCCTTCCCCATCTTTGTCTGTCCACCTCTTTCTCCCCGCGGGCCGCGGTTCTAGGCGCTTCAGTCCGGAACCACGCGACTGCTAAAGTCGCAGGTTCGAATCCTGCCTCGGGCATGGATGTGTGTGATGTCCTTAGGTTTAAGTACTTCTAAGTTCTAGGGGACTGGTGACCTCCGATGTTAAGTCCCATAGTGCTTCTAGCCATTTGAACCAATAGTTTTGGAGGGTATGGACATACACTCCTGGAAATTGAAATAAGAACACCGTGAATTCATTGTCCCAGGAAGGGGAAACTTTATTGACACATTCCTGGGGTCAGATACCACACATGATCACACTGACAGAACCACAGGAACATAGACACAGGCAACAGCGCATGCACAATGTCGGCACTAGTACAGTGTATATCCACCTTTCGCAGCAATGCAGGCTGCTATTCTCCTATGGAGACGATCGTAAAGATGTTGGATGTAGTCCTGTGGAACGGCTTGCCATGCCATTTCCACCTGGCGCCTCAGTTGGACCAGCGTTCGTGCTGGACGTGCAGACCGCGTGAGACGACGCATCATCCAGTCCCAAACATGCTCAGTGGGGGACAGATCCGGAGATCTTGCTGGCCAGGGTAGTTGACTTACACCTTCCAGAGCACGTTGGGTGGCACGGGATACATGCGGACGTGCATTATCCTGTTGGAACAGCAAGTTCCCTTGCCGGTCTAGGAATGGTAGAACGATGGGTTCGATGACGATTTGGATGTACCGTGCACTATTCAGTGTCCCCTCGACGATCACCAGAGGTGTACGGCCAGTGTAGGAGATCGCTCCCCACACCATGATGCCGGGTGTTGGCCCTGTGTGCCTCGGTCGTATGCAGTCCTGATTGTGGCGCTCACCTGCACGGCGCCAAACACGCATTCGACCATCATTGGCACCAAGGCAGAAGCGACTCTCATCGCTGAAGACGACACGTCTCCATTCGTCCCTCCATTCACGCCTGTCGCGACTCCACTGGAGGCGGGCTGCACGATGTTGGGGCGTGAGCGGAAGACGGCCTAACGGTGTGCGGGACCGTAGCCCAGCTTAATGGAGACGGTTGCGAATGGTCCTTGCCGATACCCCAGTAGCAACAGTGTCCCTAATTTGCTGGGAAGTGGCGGTGCGGTCCCCTACGGCACTGCGTAGGATCCTACGGTCTTAGCGTGCATCAGTGCGTCGCTACTGTCCGGTCCCAGGTCGACGGGCACGTGCACCTTCCGCCGACCACTGGCGACAACATCGATGTACTGTGAAGACCTCATGCCCCACGTGTTGAGCAATTCGGCGGTACGTCCACCCGGCCTTCCGCATGCCCACTATACGCCCTCGCTCAAAGTTCGTCAACTGCACATACGGTTCACGTCCACGCTGTCGCGGCATGCTACCAGTGTTAAAGACTGCGATGGAGCTCCGTATGCCACGGCAAACTGGCTGACACTGACGGCGGCGGTGCACAAATGCTGCGCAGCTAGCGCCATTCGACGGCCAACACCGCGGTTCCTGGTGTGTCCGCTGTGCCGTGCTTGTGATCATTGCTTGTACAGCCCTCTCGCAGTGTCCGGAGCAAGTATGGTGGGTCTGACACACCGGTGTCAATGTATTCTTTTTTCCATTTCCAGGAGTGTATATAAGTACAGTGAGGTGACGGAATTTACGGTAATGCAGCAACTAGACGTGGCAGGGACTCAACAAGTCGTTGGAAGCTCCTGCAGACAGGATTTTGTGCATAGTCCAATCTTTCGATTATGTGCCATAATGTTCGATGGTATTCATGTCGGAAGATCTGGGTGGCCAAATTATTCCCTTGAATTGTCCAGAATGTTCTGACAAGGCGCATTGTCGTCCATAAAAATTCAATTTTTGTTTGGGAACATGAATCCCATGAATGGCTTCAAACGGTGTCCAGGTAGCCGGACATAACCATTTCCAGTCAGTGGTTGATTAGGTTGAACCAGAGGACGAAATATTGCCGCTACCTTGGGAAGCATTCCAGTTACTACCGATATGATGAGAGGGTCTTCACACATTAAGGATTACACTGAATAGTAATGTCTGCACTTACAGAATTAGACACATATTTCTTTGTTTCCTCCACCACCAGATAAACATCCCGAAAAACTTAAAGACTTGTATTTGCAGAGTCAGTTCTCTGTTGCTGGCAAAAGCAATACTTAACGCAAAATCCTTAGGACGTAGGTTGCTCCGCTAAGGAAAAAGAATCTTATGTCTTACTGCAGCTGGTTTTCCTATATTTGTATGTTGCAATAATAATCTGCAGAATTTTTGAGTCATTGTCGTTTATTCACGAAAATTACAAAACATTTCCACTGCCCAATTGTTTTATCAACACTAGCCATGTGCATTTAATGCCTTTAAAGCTTCTCTCCAAAACCCATCTCCTCCAAAGCACAAACAGTTGACGAAACGTTAACATCTTTGTAAATGGAATTTTAATGAATTAACAACTAAAATTAATATCAATAATTATGTCACACCTGAAAATGCGTAATTAAGATTTGAATTAACAATTAATATTAACAATGCGTAATTAAGATCTGCACATAATTTGCATAGAACGGAAAGTAGACACTAAGATCTGCACATAGTAATGGCAAGGATAGAAATGGGAAAGAGGTTCCATTTGATGGTTCTAGCCCATCCCATGTAAACACAGCCCACACGATTACAGAGCCATTACCAGCTTTCAGAGTGCTCTGTTGACAACTTGGGTCCATGGGTTCATGGGGTCTGCGTCACACTCGAACCCTACCATCAGCTCTTACCAACTGAAATCGAGACTCAAAGACCAGGCACTTGTGTCGGTGGTCTGCTGCCATAGCCCAGTAACGCCAGATCTCGCCGCAATGTCCTAACGGATACGTTCGTCGTACGTCCCATATTGATTTCTACCGTTATTTCAAGCAGCGTCGCTTGTCTGTTACTACTGACAAGTCCGCGCAAACGTCGCTGCTCTTGGTCGTTACGTGACGGTCATCGGCAACTGAGTTGTCCGTACTTCTGAAGTTGATATTCCCGGCACGCTCTTGACACTGTGGACCTCGGAATACTGAATTCCCAAACGATTGTTTTTTCGAAATGGAATTTCGCGTTCAAAGTCTGTTACTTCCCGTCATGCGGCCATAACAACGTCGTAAACCTTATCAGACGAATCACTTGACAACAAGCTCCGGCACTGCCCTTTCATATCTTGTGTACTCGATACTACCGTCATTTGTATATGTGCATATCACTATCCAATGACTTTTGTCTCCTCAGTGTACATATTTCCATTTCTATAATAAACTACTGGCCATTAAAATTGCTACACCAAGAAGATGACGTGCTACAGACGCGAAATTTAACCGACGGGAAGAAGATGCTGTGATATGCAAATGATTACCTTTTCAGAACATTCACACCTACAACGTGCTAACATGAGGAAAGTTTCCAACCGATTTCTCATACACAAACAGCAGTTGACTAACGTTGCCTGGTGAAACGTTATGATGCCTCGTGTAAGGAGGGGAAATTCGTACCATCACGTTTCCGACTTTGATAAAGGTCGGATTGTAGCCTATCGCGATTGCGGTTTATGGTATCGCGACATTACAGCTCGCGTTAGTCGAGATCCAATGACTGTTAGCAGAATATGGAATCTGTGGGTTCATGATGGTAATACGGAACGCCGTGCTGGATCCCAACGGCCTCGTATCACTAGCAGTCGAGATGACACGCGTCTTATCCGCATGGCTGTAACGGATCGCGCAGCCACGTCTCGATTCCTGAGTCAACAGATGGGGACGTTTGCAAGACAGCAACCATCTGCACGAACAGTTCGACGACGTTTGCAGCAGCATGGACTATCAGCTCGGAGATCACGGCTGCAGTTCCCCTTGACGCTGCATCACAGACAGGAGCGCCTGTAATGGTGTACTCAACTACGAACCTGGGTGCATGAATGACAAAACGTCATTTTTTCGGATGAATCCGGGTTCTGTTTACAGAATCATGATGGTCGCATCGGTGTTTGGCGACATCGCGGTGAACGCACATTGGAAGCGTGTATTCGTCATCGCCAACTGGTGTATCAGCCGGCGTGATGGTATGGGGTGCCATTGGTTACACGTCTCGGTCACCTCTTGTTCGCATTGACGGCACTTTGAACAGTGGACGTTACATTTCAGATGTGTTACGATCCGTGGCTCTACCATTCATTTGATCCCTGCGAAACCCTACATTTCAGTAGGATAATGCACGATCACATGTTGCAGGACCTATACGGACCTTTCTGAATACAGAAAATGTTCGACTGCTGCCCTGACCAGCACATTCTCCAGATCTCTCACCAATTGAAAACGTCTGGTCAATGGTGGCCGAGCAACTGTCTCGTCACAATACGCCAGTCACTACTCATGATGAACTGTGGTATCGTGTTGAAGCTGCATGGGCAGCTCTACGTGTACACGCCATCCAAGCTCTGTTTGACTCAATGCCCCGGCGTATCAAGGCCGTTATTAAGGCCAGAGGTGGTTGTTCTGGGTACTGATTTCTCAGGATCTATGCACCAAAATTGCGTGAAAATGTAATCACATGTCAGTTCTAGTATAATATATTTATCCAATGAATACCCGTTTATCATCTGCATTTCTTCTTGCTGTAGCAATTTTAATGGCCAGTAGCGTATGTATGGATTTCCGGCAAAATCATGAGTTTTGTCCAGATTCAAGAGGTAATAGTCGTCTACACGTAGCTGCTGCAATATTCCAGGCACCTCTTCCTTTAAAACACCCATTTTAACGCTGGCTAATTCCACCTTATATGATATTGGCACAGAGTTCTTGTGTTTCTTCGAAATGGCTTCCAGTACTTCCTTGCCGTTCATTTTTCCATTATTTAACTTGCTGACAGGCCACCGTTCTCGCGGAGGAGAAAAGGTATCTTCTTCTTGACGCCATGTCTCGCTGTGACGACCTCTGAGAATTTAAACAGTTTTTGATGTTGCAGAGCAACAGTCATACAATATTTGTTAAAGAAACACATCGCCATTTGTCTGTTTTATTGTTAATTTAAGCACAACCCAGGTTTCGGCCATTCATATCATTTTTAAGTATTTGATTTTATGTCTTTAACGTATATTAGAGAATTTACAACAGAGGTAATAGTTAAATGACTCATACATCTCTTTCTTTAACATTACAGACCATCCCTTCTCTAACTTTTCACGACATTCCAATTGATTCCAGATTTTTAACTAACATTATGCCATCGCAAAACGGTTCTGTGCTAGGCGTGAGCAATGTTATATTGTTCTTGCTAAAGAGTATACCATTTTCTGTGTAATTTATTTTGCCAATGGCAATAGCCATATTGTCCAGGTTCTCCAGTAATAACCGCAAACCAAAGTGTTTGGCGGTAGGTCTCATCTTGCTCCCTAACATCTGAAGGGTGTTCAGCACTTTAAAGCTACCACTGAAGACGGATCAGTTGCGGCTATGAGGTCTTCTGTTTCATTTTAAAGATCCAAGATGATGACAATTCCTGTCATATGACCTTCTAGACATGCCTTCTAAATTTGGTTATACTTGCAATCCATGGATTCCATTTATTCTACTTTGTGCCTCAGTCAGAAACAATTAAATATCACAAACAATTGTGAGCGCGCGACAAGAGAGCGGCAGTTTGTAATTTAAATACAAATAACAGAGGCCCGTGTCACCGTAATGTGCATAAGGAAACCTTGCACTCCCTTGATTAAAAATACTACGAAGGTATTGAGAGTTTCAATTCACCGTGCTGAGAAAATCGAAACAGCTGATTTACGGACCCTATCTATATACAACAACTGACGCTCAGAAAACCGATTTTTATCGTACTAGCAAAATCGTTTGTGAACTGTACACCGGTTTCCGTAATTTTACATTCAATCTTCTGAATCAGCACGTTGCCTCAGGAATGAACATTCCAGATGCTACTTTAGTTTTTATGAGACTACATTTCTCTCTTTTCAGCCGCGTCCTTGTAATACCACTGCCTTCAGTTTGTATGATTTTATTTCACTGTACCTTAATGCTGGAACAAATGCGAATGCACGAGTATTTCTACACTACAGTTAAATGAGTCAGGCAGATCGCTGTAGCAGGAGAATGGAACAGAGTAGCTGCGCAGGCGCTAAGAGTTGAACTGACGTTATGCGAGGTGTGTTTCTCACCTAAGAAAAAATATTTATGAACCTCCGCTGTAAAGTAATGCCGCACTTTAAACAAAGGAGGTATTAAGTTAAGTTTGCTTTGTATTACGCAACTCCATCAATAAAACTTAAAACAGTTTTTGAACGCTATTTAAAAAAGAGATTAAGAAATCTTTATACAGTGGTGAGATTACTCAGGTGCCAGGGTATTTCCACCATATACTCGAGACCATGAAGCCATCTCCAAGCAGTCCATAGGTTATTGAAATAAAACTGAAAGTAATAACCAACAGTTAAACTTACGTTAGTTTATTTGGCGTTTTGTTTTACAAGCTGTAGCAAGAAGCTAATTGATTTTACGATTCCGAAAGAGTAAAGTTATTCTGTCTGCCAAAACTCACATAAGTAATTGTCTTCAGAGTCAAACGCACTGCAAGCTACGTACTCTCACTTTCCATACAAATTACACCGGTACAGCGCTTCATTTTTCCATATTCTTCACAACTTATGCAGAGTTCTACATCTTTTGAAGACAAAAAATCGCATCAACAAAGTGCTTTTCTTCTAAATCGTCATCAGTATTATATGTTCCAGAAGTTAATCTGCGAGTTTAGGTCTTCTTCTTCTTCTTCTCTTTTTGACTAGAAAAAAGTATAGCTTCAATTATTTCTCCTCTCCTAACCTTTCTTTCTCGTTTTTAATCTTTGTCGCTTCTGTTGCTGTCCTTAAAAGTTTAGATAGTTTCTTTCTAGCAACAGAAAACTTTCTCGCACCCTGATATGCTTCAATAAGCTTCTTCAGTGAGGTTTCTGTCAATTTAGATGGATAGTTGTTACTTTGTGCGTTAACCTTAATCTGCTCCGTTGTTCGAATTTGTAAGGTGCCCCGTATGTTTGAGTCACATTTTATTTCCTTATTTTACGGTTTTACAATTTTGTATCGCATATGCATATGTCATGTAGGATACAGTGAGTAAAGCGGTAGTGCAGAATGCACACAGTGGGCAGAAAGATTTCACTTCCAACGCTCGCTGAGGAAGCCGTAGGCCATGTGGTGTTTCCAGGGGACGATGATGAGAGGCGCTGCGGCTATACTCAGTTCGTCATAAGAATAAACCTGATGTAAACATTACGTCATGTATTCTACCGCATTTGCCTGAATCTCATTGAAATCCGTTTCACGTGGAGCGGAAGCCACTGTGACCAGTACAGTCAAGTTCGATCATAAGTAGGGTGACCAGACATCCGGATTAAGCCGGACATATCCTTTTTAGCTCTTTGTCCGGGGTCCGGGCGGATTTTTACAGAGTCCAGCTTTTTCACAAAGTTGAGCGTAATACAGTTAATGAATTTTTTGACGTTAATTACAATATTTGAAACGGTGGCTCTGTATGTTTGAGGGCTTTCATGTTTTAGATGGATGTCGCTTAAAAATGATTTTTGCTACAGTGATGTTGAGAAAAGCCTTGTATATTTGCAGGAGAAATGTAAAGCCTTTGACATTGAAGATGCAAAATGTTTTGATCAGTTTTACAATTTCAGGCAATTTCTAAAAAGGAATAATGATGATCCAGAATTTAGAACTTTATCTTGCAGTAAAAAATGGATAAAGTTTTTTTGTGATAATAAGTCAGTTGACTGTCACTCAGAGTTGCTGAAACTTGCTCAATACTTTTTCAGTATTTGAGGGCATAATGCTAATGCTGAAAGAATATTTTCTACAATTACCACACAGTGGACTGATGAGAGGAGTAGATTAAACCTTGAATCAAAAAAGGTCTGTTGATGGTCCGATATAATTTAAAAGAATTTTCATGTGTGTCATTTTACAATTGTGTGTTTAGTAAGCCTAAACTTTGTAAGTAGGCTGTTTAGGTTTTTTTATTGGTAACGCCGCCGCCACGTAGCGCTCTGTATAAAAATCACTGGCTGTGCCGTGTGCAGTCTGTGGCTGGTTTGCATTGTTGTCTTCCATTGTAGTGTTGGGCAGCGGCAGCTGGATGCTAACAGCGCGTAGCGTTGCGCAGTTGGAGGTGAGCCGCCAGCAGTGGTGGACGTGGGGAGAGAGATGGCGGAGTTTTGAAATTTGTGAGAATTGATGTCATGAACTGATATATATATATATATATATATATATATATATATATATATATATATATATATATATATATATATTAAGGTAAATACATTGTTTGTTCTCTATTAAAATCTTTCATTTGCTAACTGTGCCTATCAGTAGTTAGTGCCTTCCGTAGTTTGAATCTTTTATTTAGCTGGCAGTAGTGGTGCTCGCTGTATTGCAGTAGTTCGAGTAACGAAGATTTTTTGTGAGGTAAGTGATTTGTGAAAGGTATAGGTTAATGTTAGTCAGGGCCATTCTTTTGTAGGGATTATTGAAAGTCAGATTGCGTTGCGCTAAAAATATAGTGTGTCAGTTTAAGCACAGTAGTGTATAATTTTTCGAAGGGGACGTTTCAACTTCTGCAAAAAAATGGTTCCTCCGAGAAGTATCAATAATTGTTAAAGAATGTACGTATGTTATGTCTATAAATAATAAACTCATCTATTAAAATTGAACGTATGTTTGATGGGGGATACTGCAGGTGAGGATACCAGCCGTCGGCTTTGGACGAGTAACATGAAATTAAGCAATCAGGAGTGGCGTTTAGGCAGCCGACTTTGCTACATCTTAAAACTACTCGTCAATATAAAAACAGTTGATGCCACACTGTCACCACAATCAATGTTTTTAATTTAAAATAAAAAAAATGCTTTGGGAATCACCATATGACCACCAGGAACAATGAACTAGTAGTTTTACCGGTAATTCCCGGCAGTCACGTGACTTGTCCAAAGCTGGCGAGTGGTATCCTCATCTGCAGTTGACCCCTTTGATGTGTCCTCTTTTTTCTTCCTTTGTCCTCCTTTTTGAAGCTGTTTGTCCTCTTTTTTAAACAATTGCATCTGGTCACCGTAATCATAAGGCTACGTTTTATGCTGCGTTACACGCACACAGACTGAGCGATAACGCGAGACAAAAGCTTTATTGGTGCATTAAACTTTGACAGCACTGGCCGGTCAGGGGTCCAAGTAACCTGCAATGATGTGAGCAGTTGCAGTTAGACGTAAAAAGAGACGAGCAAAGAAACAATATAGCTTCGGATGTTATTTAATTTTTAAAAAGAATTAAGTAGTATTCAATGAAACTCCAGCACGGCCGCGCGCTTCTTAGGTGACGAGACGGAAAACATAAAATGCTCTCGTTCTTACCTTACATAATATTCCAGTTACAAACAAGAGTGATGAAAATTCTTAACTTAAATACTGGGTAATTTTTCTGAGCTAGCTATGTGTGATGGAAAAGCGTACTGCAGGGATTTCACAGTACTGTTGAATA
The DNA here is from genome assembly GCF_023897955.1 of Schistocerca gregaria. Lineage (NCBI taxonomy): Eukaryota > Metazoa > Arthropoda > Insecta > Orthoptera > Acrididae > Schistocerca > Schistocerca gregaria. The sequence goes on along the minus strand of NC_064923.1, from coordinate 131,854,904 downwards.
CTGAAGTCAATGAAGCACTGATTACAGTCAGTCGTCAGGTAATCTCTTTGTTTCGTCCTTATCCGAATCCGAGAAGTACTACGTTAATCAGTAGTCAATCAACAACATAATCCACGAAGCCAACCAGGTGCCGCATTTTCTCCTTTTATGAAGTGCCGTTCTGGAGCCCTCCAGCGTTCGGCAGTGACATGTGAAAAAGCTGCGTGCGTTAGTTTCAGTACGTCTGGCAGCTTAACAGCATTGTTATTTCTCGGGACAAATTTCTTAACTTGGCTCCAGATCAGTTCTGTTGGGTTCATGTTGTAATGGTGCAGTGGAAAATGTAAAAATGCAGCATTTGCATGGTGTGCTCAGTGTTATGAAAATGATTGTTTTCCATGTTTCTACGATACCTATCTACATCTGTGGGATAAAACAAGGGACATAGTCCAAATGAAGAGTATTGTTTCCTTAAAAATTAAATTGTTATGTTTTTTTTAAATTTAAGCAACCTTTATTAACAGTCTTTCATAAAATATCGTTAATTAAGAATTTATACTTGAAATGAAAACAGGAATTTCGCGTGAAATATGTAATTTGAAGCAGTGGTTGGGAAGAGAGTTAGACAGGGTTGCAGCCTATCCCCAATGTTATTCAATCTGTATACTGAGCAAGCAGCAAAGGAAACAAAAGAAAAATTCGGAGTAGGAATTAAAATCCATGGAGAAAAAATAAAAACTCTGAAGTTTGCCGATGGCATTGTAATTCTGTCAGAGGCAGCAAAGGACATGGAAAAGCAGTTGAACGGAATGGACAGTGTCTTGAAAGCAGGATATAAGATGAACATCAACAAAGCAAAACGAGGATAATGGAATGTAGTCGAATTAAGTCGGATGATGCTGAGGGAATTATATTGGCTAATGAGACACCTAAGCTAGTGAATGAGTTTTGCTATTTGGGGAGAGAAATAACTGATGATGGTCGAAGTAGGGAGAATGTAAAATGTAGACTGGAAATGGCAAGGAAAGAAGAGAAATTTGTTAACATCGTGTATAGATGTAAGCGTCAGGAAATCGTTTCTGAAAGTATATGTATGGAATGTACCCATGTATGGAAGTGAAACATGGACCATAAATTGTTTGGGTAAGAAGAGAATAGAATCTTTCGAAATGTGGTGCTGCTGAAAAATGCTGAAGATTAGATGGTTAGATCACATAACTAATGAGGAGGTATTAAATAGAATTCGAGTGAAGAGGAGTTTGTGGAACAACTTGAGTAGAAGAGGGGATCGGTTGGTAGGGCATATTCTGAGGCATCAGGGGATCACCAATTTAGTATTGGACGGTAAAAATCGTAGAGGGAGACCAAGAGATGAATACACTAAATAGATTCAGAAGGATGTATGTTCCAGTGGGTATCATGGAGAGCTGCATCAAACCAGACTCTGGACCTAAGATAACAACAACAACAACAACATGTAATTATAAAGAAGAAGACGTGTGCATTATTCATAAAAAATTATCAACCTGCTATACTACCGGTAGATCTATACATGAAGTGTGAGTTTAAAACTCAACTGTATGTAATAGAATCCCCTGTAAAACTTTAAAGCTGATTATTTCTGTAAATTTATGAAAAACATTAAGAACAGCCTATTTCTCGGTTCTTTTTCAGGGTTTTCCACACACTTGTCTCACTACGGAGCAAGAAGCAGCCCCAGCCATTTGAATACTGCGTATTAACAGCGCGACAATCAGAGCACAACAGTGCTGTGACTGCACGATATTTGAAATAAAAGCTACAAAGCCAAAGCGTGATTAACAAATACGTTGATGGGTGTTAATACATTTGAATATCTTTAAGTTTCTTTTAATGTAACTTAATAATTATATATTGCATACATAAGTAGGACCTACTTCCAGTGTGCTACGGCTTCTGACCAACCATCGCGTTTGTGTTTGTTTACTTCAGGTTTATTCTTACGATGAGCGGAGTATAGACATCAGAACGCCCGTTCCGACAACAGCGAGATTCGTAGGGAAAACACAGTTATTCTGGCGAAAAGCAACTAATTGCGCTTGATAAATACACTCCTGGAAATTGAAATAAGAACACCGTGAATTCATTGTCCCAGGAAGGGGAAACTTTATTGACACATTCCTGGGGTCAGATACATCACATGATCACACTGACAGAACCACAGGCACATAGACACAGGCAACAGAGCATGCACAATGTCGGCACTAGTACAGTCTATATCCACCTTTCGCAGCAATGCAGGCTGCTATTCTCCCATGGAGACGATCGTAGAGATGCTGGATGTAGTCCTGTGGAACGGCTTGCCATGCCATTTCCACCTGGCAACTCAGCTGGACCAGCGTTCGTGCTGGACGTGCAGACCGCGTGAGACGACGCTTCATCCAGTCCCAAACATGCTCAATGGGGGACAGATCCGGAGATCTTGCTGGCCAGAGTAGTTGACTTACACCTTCTAGAGCACGTTGGGTGGAACGGGATACATGCGGACGTGCATTGTCCTGTTGGAACAGCAAGTTCCCTTGCCGGTCTAGGAATGGTAGAACGATGGGTTCGATGACGGTTTGGATGTAGCGTGCACTATTCAGTGTTCCCTCGACGATCACCAGAGGTGTACGGCCAGTGTAGGAGATCGCTCCCCACACCATGATGCCGGGTGTTGGCCCTGTGTGTCTCGGTCGTATGCAGTCCTGATTGTGGCGCTCACCTGCACGGCGCCAAACACGCATACGACCATCATTGGCACCAAGGCAGAAGCGACTCTCATCGCTGAAGACGACACGTCTCCATTCGTCCCTCCATTCACGCCTGTCGCGACACCACTGGAGGCGGGCTGCACGATGTTGGGGCGTGAGCGGAAGACGGCCTAACGGTGTGCGGGACCGTAGCCCAGCTTAATGGAGACGGTTGCGAATGGTCCTCGCCGATACCCCAGGAGCAACAGTGTCCCTAATTTGCTGGGAAGTGGCGGTGCGGTCCCCTACGGCACTGCGTAGGATCCTACAGTCTTGGCGTGCATCCGTGCGTCGCTGCCGTCCGGTCCCAGGTCGACGGGCACGTGCACCTTCCGCCGACCACTGGCGACAACATCGATGTACTGTGGAGACCTCACGCCCCACGTGTTGAGCAAATCAGCGGTACGTCCACCCGGCCTCCCACATGCCCACTATACGCCCTCGCTCAAAGTCCGTCAACTGCACATACGGTTCACGTCCACGCTGTCGCGGCATGCTACCAGTGTTAAAGACTGCGATGGAGCTCCGTATGCCACGGCAAACTGGCTGACACTGACGGCGGCGGTGCACAAATGCTGCGCAGCTACCGCCATTCGACGGCCGACACCGCGGTTCCTGGTGTGTCCGCTGTGCCGTGCGTGTGATCATTGCTTGTACAGCCCTCTCGCAGTGTTCGGAGCAAGTATGGTGGGTCTGACACACCGGTGTCAATGTGTTCTTTTTTCCATTTCCAGGAGTGTATTTGCCAGTAAATGTCACTTTTTCCAATGCGGATATTAGGAGAAGCGTACAGGTCATAATTAATTTCTTACAACCATATTACAACGCCAAAAAACGATTATCTTAATAAATAAATGAATAATGTTTAAGATAATGAAAATGTACGAACTGCTATGAAACATCACGAGGGTACGTACGAGGTACAGGAGCGCCACAGTCACCAGAAACTGAGAGGATGCCTCCCGATCCATAAGACCATGTTCTGAGGGAATTGTTAATCATTATTAACTGTCTCAATGTGATCAGTTTATGGTGTTTAGTAAATAAATATATCGTAATGGCGTCATTATGTCACAATCAGTCGTACTGTACGCTTATTATACCATCCTCTTCGGACTCACTGACTAAACTGCGCCATTTCCGGAGGTTTAGCGCAAGTGTAGGGGTGGGGGGGTGGGGAGGGGGGGGGGGTAGTTTCTTGCAAATTAAAGCTGGAGATTACTTCATCAATGCAGATGCACTCGTGCACTCGAAGCTCCAGCCATCATGACTACAGACAGTTCTACTGTTTATAAGCTTGGAAGAGATTTCTGTTATCAGTTGCTGCTCTACACGATTTTGCCCGTGACGAGACAGCTCTTTCATATCGCGCGGATACACACACTGATTGCCTTGAAATCTTTCAGGATGTACAGTTTATATTCTTGTACTTTTAAAGCCTTTGCCTTGAAGTCTTACAAGATTTATAGCATATATTCTTGTACTTTTAAAGCCAGATATCCGTTATCAATAATTGCTATATTTGTGCACGCTTGATAAAAATGTACGCTATTCCGTAGGAGTCCTCTGTATATTTGACTTAGTGAAATTGTGACATTATCTATCGAAGACGCTTTTGAAGTGGTTCAATTTATGTGACGTAGATGGTGGATTGGAAATCATATGAATGTGGAGCTGGCGACAATAATCGTAGCTCTAAAAGTTCGTTCACTACGATGACTGCTCAGTGCAAACGCGGACTTCTCGAAATGATTCAGCCATTCATGGAAATGTTCATTATTTGATCACCCGTTTTACAAACTTCTACAAATTATCTTGTCCAAAAAATGAAAAAATTAAGCGATGTTAAGCTGATGGTTTTACGAGGTGCATTCAAGTTCTAAGGCAACCGAAATCGATGAAACTGGCGTTACTTCTCGACGTAATCGCCCTGCAGACGTACACATTTTTCACAACGCTGACGCCATGATTCCATGGCAGCGGCGAAGGCTTCTTTAGGAGTCTATTTTGACCACTGGAAAATCGCTGAGGCAATAGCAGCATGGCTGGTGGATGTGCGGCCACGGAGAGTGTCTTTCATTGTTGAAAAAAAGCCTAAAGTCACTAGGAACCAGGTCAGGTGGGTAGGGAGCATGAGGAATCACTTAAAAGTTGTTATCACGAAGAAACTGTTGCGTAACGTTAACTCGATGTGCGGGTGCGATGTCTTGGTGAAACAGCACACGCGCAGCCCTTCCCGGACGTTTTTGTTGCAGTGCAGGAAGGAATTTGTTCTTCAAAACATTATCGTAGGATGCACCTGTTACCGTAGTGCCCTTTGGAACGCAATGGGTAAGGATTACGCCCTCGCTGTCCCAGAACATGGACACCATCATTTTTTCAGCACTGGCGGTTACCCGAAATTTTTTTGGTGGCGGTGAATCTGTGTGCTTCCATTGAGCTGACTGGCGCTTTGTTTCTGGATTGAAAAATGGCATCCACGTCTCATCCATTGTCACAACCGACGAAAAGAAAGTTCCATTCATGCTGTCGTTGCGCGACAACATTGCTTGGCAGCATGCCACACGAGCAGCCATGTGGTCGTCCGTCAGCATTCGTGGCACCGACCTGGATGACACTTTTCGCATTTTCAGGTCGTCTTGCAGGATTGTGTGCACAGAACCCACAGAAATGCCAACTCTGGATGCGATCTGTTCAACAGTCATTCGGCGATTCCCCAAAACAATTTTCTCCACTTTCTCGATCATGTCGTCAGACCGGCTTGTGCGAGCCCGAGGTTGTTTGGGTTTGTTGTCACACGATATTCTGCCTTCATTAAACTGTCGCACCCACGAACGCCCTTTCGACACATCCATAACTCCATCACCACATGTCTTCTTCAACTGTCGATGAATTTCAATTGGTTTCACACCACGCAAATTCAGGAAACGAATGATTGCACGCTGTTCAAGTAAGGAAAACGTCGCCATTTTAAGTATTTAAAACAGTCTCATTCTCGGAGCTGGTGGTAAAATTCCATCTGCCGTAAGGTGCTGCCATCTCTGCGACGTATTGACAATGAACGAGGCCTCATTTTAAAACAATGTGCATGTCTCTATCTCTTTCCAGTCCCGAGAAAAAAAATCGGAGGCCGTAGAACTTGAATGCACCTCGTAATGCTTCAAGTGCACTTGAGTGCAACCGTCAGAACATTCATACAACTGTGTAAAATTGTCAGAAAAGATTTCTTTGTGTTGTTGTTCAACTATCGTGACACATTAGCTTGAATATCGGTTACCGTCAAAGCCTTGACCTTTCATGAAAATTTCTGTATTTTGTCGTTTTGCAGTAGGTTCGTATTGACGACACCAAATCTCATCATCTGCGACGAATTCTTCCAGGAAAGAATTATCTGCGTTTCACTTTTCAATCAAGTCACAGTTGGCATCCACACGTCGCGTTTTTTTCTTTTTTTGTGTGGGCGCGGGGGTGGGGGGACTCAAACTGTGTGGGGGAAACTTTGCTCACACTTTTCTTCAAAACATTCTGCAGAACGTCTCGAACACTAGATTTAGAGATGGTAGTTCACTGCGATTTTTGACAAAAATGTTGACACACTGCAGCTGCACGTCCACTACTTAACACTGCCTGCTCTCAACTGACACCTCGAGCCGGCCGTGGTGGCCGAGAGGTTCTAGGCGCTTCAGTCCGGAACCGCGTGACTGCTACGGTCGCAGGTTCGAATCCTGCCTCGGGCATGGATGTGTGTGATGTCCTTAGGTTAGTTAGGTTTAAGTAGTTCCAAGTTCTAGGGGACTGATGACCTCAGATGTTAAGTCCCATAGTGCTCAGAGCCATTTTAACCATTTAACAGCTCTAATGCGCATCTGTTCTTTACAGTTATTAGTTCAAGCTGCTACCGTGGTTACTGTGCTGGTGTCGCTTATACACCAGGTATAAAATCTATCTCGAAACTTTTTGGATGGACGATATAGGAGGATCTTCGTTCCCACTCACTAATTGTCTGACTAAGGCCCTTATTTACAAGGGCTCATTTCCTCGACTATGGGCGCAACATATCGAAACGACTAATACTTTGAATACTCGCAAGACATTAGGTTGTGAGTCTGACATCTGCAAACAAAGTCTGCGTATTTTCGAGTGTTCTAGTGACTCAACTAGGTCCGAAACGAATCGTGTTTCATGGCCTTTGCCTCATTTTTTTCATAACACGAAGAGTAATGACCTAAATTATTTACTGGTGTTACTTTCGAGTGTTCCACAACTAGACATCGTTAGGTCTGACACCTGTCTCGTTCTCGCTAGATACCTGGGAGGCTGATTGTTACGTGCTAAGTGGTATTATGTAGTGCACACAAACTTTCCATTGACGTTTAGCGAGCATTAACTATAGCAATACCAACGTGGGTGGTGGATACTTCATACCCACTATTGTGAATATTGTAATCTATTCGTGTGCTTTATATATTGAAATTATGAAAAAAATATTTTTAATGAATTCTATTAGAATATAAAACTGTTGTAAATTTTTCCATATAAACTTAATGCAAGTGTCTTCTTCTTCTTCACTTCACAAATTAGGCAAATTGCCTGTTACGGTACTCTATCTCTTGTATGGTCTTCTCAGATCTGTTGTTTCAGTGCATTTATAACTGAGAGCCTTTACCGTAAATCTTTCTCCGCCTATATGGCCTACTTGTTCCTTAGATTTTCTCCTATTTTTCTTTGTTCTTTCGTTCAGGTTATATGTTCCTAAATCTTTGCTTGTATCTTCATTTCTTTTTCGATCTTCCCTTTTACATCCTTCCAATCTTATGAGAAATCTCATTTATTGAGCCTGTATTCTACTTTCGTAGCGTCTTGTTGTTACCCTGCCGGCCGCGGTGGACGAGCGGGTCCAGGTGCTACAGTCTGGAACCGCGCGACCGCTATGGTCGCAGGTTCGAATCCTGCCTCAGGCATGGATGTGTATGTGATGTCCTTAGGTTAGTTAGGTTTAAGTAGTTCTAAGTTCTAGGGGACTGATGACCTCAGATGTTAAGTCCCATAGTGCTCAGAGCCATTTGAACCATTTGTTGTTACGTGCTTCACTTCCATAACTTAGTGCTAGTGTTTTATAAAACTCCAACGTGATTCCTTTCCCGGCATTACTCCTCAAACTTTTTACGATGATTCCATGTGTGGAAGTAAATTTATTTAATTTTTGGTCTACATCATGGTTATATTCGTATGTGATGTCGTATTCCAGGCATTTAAAATATTTTACTTGCTCCAAGATTTTGTTATTCAAGACTGTTTTAGATGTTATTGGTAGTCTGACCTGAAATGCCATCACTTTGGTTTTTTTTTCTACCGGTATTGTTAGGTTTCAATCTGAGGCTTTATGCTGCAACATATAGACTCCAATCTGAAGGTCATCTTCATTCTCTGTAATGGGAATTGGGTTATCTGTATATAAAATTACATTTAGATCAGTGTAGTGATCTAAAAGAGCACCATTTATGTTCAACATTTTCCATTTGCTGATAAATATATATATACTGAAGAGTGTTGTCATACCCCTGTGTCAGTGTTCATTGGCTTTGTTGTTGTATTTCCCACGTCTATAACAGTTTCGGTGCTATGAAGTGAGATGGACAACCTCGTTCAGCCATTATATTCATTAGCATTTCTCTATTGGCATTATCGAGTGCTTTCGCAAGATCCACAAAAGCAAAATAGTATACCATATTAAAGCCTCGTCTCTTTTCCATAACTTATTGCAGTGTTAAAACGTTGTCAATAGTTGATCGTCCTTTTCTAAAATCTGATTGTTCTGAAGATATTACCTTTTCCATGATGTTTTTAAATCTTGCATTCTGGATTTTGGCATTTAATTTATAGGCTGAATTTTATTCGATAAATAGTAATTTTAAAGGATTTTTTTAGGTTCTGGATCCTATTTAAGCATCATTACCTCTTTAAAAGAAATAAGTCGTTAACAAAGTCAATAACAGTAAACGAACTTTGTATTTTTTGTGGTGGTCTCCCACCACCCCCTCCCCGCTGGTAGTATATTTTATTGAAAATGCGTTGGTATTGCTAGGATTAATCGGATGGAAAAACAATGAAGGTTTTCCTGGAAGCTCTGTTGTCACCAGATGCCACTGAGGATGTGCAAGCAGGGCGTGTTATCTATCACTTGACAGGCGCTGCGTGATAATGAAGCGAGGCCAGAACCATGCGCTTGCAAGACGCTAAGCGACCGACACAGGCTTTCGCACAGGAAGGGACAATAGACGCTCCCACAACAGGTTTCCGGAGTAGAATGACACATTCAGTGCCAACATATGAATACCATGTATCTGCAGCAGGACGCAAGGGAGAATGAGAAAGAAACAGATCCCCTCGCAAAGAAAATTCCTATGGGGCACTCCACAGGTCAAGGAGAAGTCATACATTACCGCAAGCTTGGCAAGCATGCATGTACAAACGGTTTAAGCAAGCATGGTTGAGCGCCTTTTGGGAAAGACTGCTCAAGCACTTTAACCACTCATGTGACTTCAGGTTTGAACGGTTTTCGACTTCCGCAAGCTTGCGCAATCGTCTGTGCTTTTGGGTGTTTTTGGGATTTGTGCGTACCTGAACAATTACTATAAACACCAATTTTGGGTAGCGGCAAGCTGTAAGGTGTCAGGCAAATCCAACACCTTCTATGAAAACCTTGACATGATAAGAAAATCCAGTAGTACGTCACATAGCTCCGAATAAATCGTGACATTAAATTAACCAAAGTAATACGAGTAACGAGTGAGCAAATGAAATACCACAGACTAACACAAGAATGCCTAAATGCATGTCATACCTTCCCGCCGTGAGACAGACGCAGTTCCGAGGGGAGAAACGAGAACAGAAGCCGAGAGCAGAACCGTGTTAAGCTAGAAGGCCCTACGATAAGGGACGGGCTGGACACCCACGTCGCCAGTTAACCACTAGGACAACGCCAGCTGCAAGTTTTAGCGGGAGACTTTTTCGCGTCTCTGTTACGTCAAGGACCACCCCCCAGACCATGTTAAAAGCTAGAGCCCTCCAGAAAAACAGTATAGATCTTACGATAACACAAAAAGGGCCACGCCACCCGCAAGTTTTACCATGAGACTTTGTCGCGTCTCTGTTATGTTAGGACCACCCCCCAGCCCATGTTAAAAGATAGAGCCCTCCAGAAGAACTGTATAGATCTTACGATAACGCTAAAAGGACCACACCAGTTGCAAGTTTTAGCGTGAGACTTTTTCGCGTCTCTGTTACGTTACAAACTTTAAAAACATTGCCCCACCACGAAAAGTATAACGTTTCTCATTGGATAGACAGAATTTTTGTAGGCGGAGCTTAAGGTTAACATTGAGACCCTGATTGGTCAGATGAAAACACAGCCAGATAGTTTTTTTAAAACCAACTTCGCTAAATGGTAATAAGGAGAAGTTAGGGGAAGTTAGTTCCGAGACGGCGAGCTGGATGGCTGGTGCGCCGGCCGCCGCCGCCCTGACGCTGCCTAAACACCGACAAGGTAATGAACACACGCCATACCGCATAACAGCGCATAAGGCTTCACTCAGAACTGCAGAAGTCTCATCTGTTACACCCCTTTTTTGCGTAATACTAGTGTCGATCGTTAATTAAAACTCATGGTGTTCACAGTTGCCACTTGAAGAACAGATCTGAAACGCGATGATTTTTCTTTTATATAGTTATTGAGAAGCCACATCAGCCACTGTAATTTACGACAAGTTAGATAAGTAATTAAAGATAATTAAGGGTCACTGTAGACCATTTTGATAGTTTGCTCTTTTGTGAAACTTAATTTAAACCTAGATTATAGATGTGATATGGCATAGGTCATCCTTCGATCCATTGTAGAACTTGGAAACCCATTCAGGGAATATTCGTTCACATTTTTGTTGAACGCAGTTGGTTTTTACCATCCTGTATTAAAACACTTCCTTTTATCAATAGTGCAATTTATAAACAATGTTTTCTGAATAGAATAAAATTTCCAATGGTAAACTTAACTGCTTTTTCGACGTTAATTTAACAGCTAGCTAAAAATAGGAAAGCCTTGAACCCCTTCCACTAAATTTAGTTAGTATTAAGATTCTTTAGCAGGGAGTGCAGTCGAGCTGACGCTGAGATCATTAAGTATTTGATTATATCATCGCTAGTCTCACTGAACTCTTCTGAATTCTACATGTCATGCGTGGTCTGGCGTCTCCTTACTAGCAACAGGTCCCAGGTTCAAACTAGTTAATTTCCTAAAAAACACACTCAAAGAGTCGTTGCGCGAAAGTGGCAGAGAGACACGATATAGAACAGACACCACCATGAATGTTTAGAGTATCACTAGCAGTCGAGATGAGAGGCAGCTTATCCGCATGGCTGTAACGGATCGTGCACCCTCGTCTCGTTCCCTGAGTGAATAGATGGGGACGTTTGCAAGACAACAACCATCTGCACGAACAGTTCGACGACGTTTGCAGCAGCATGGACTATCAGCTCGAAGACCATGGCTACAGTTACCCTTGACGCTGCATCACAGACAGGAGCGCCTGGGATTGTGTACTCAACGACGAACCTAGGTGCACGAAAGACAAAACGTCATTTTTTTTTCGGGTGAATCGAGTTCCTGTCTACAGCATAATGATGGTAGCATCCGTGTTTGCCGACTCGCGGTGAACGCACATTGGTCATCGCCATATTGGCGTTTCACCCGCCGTGATGGTATGGGCTGCCCTTGGTTACAGGTCTCGGTCACCTCTTGTTCTCATTGACGGCACTTTGAACAGTGGACGTTACATTTCAGATGCGTTACGACCCGTGACTCTACCCTTCATTCGATCCCTGCGAAACCCTACATTTCAGCAGGATAATGCACGACCGCATGTTGCAGGTCCTGTACGGGCCTTTCTGGATACAGAAAATGATCGACTGCTGTCCTGGCCAGCACTTTCTCCAGATCTCTCACCAATTGAAAACGTCTGGTCAATGGTGGCGGAGCAACTGGCTCGTCACAATACGCCAGTCACTACTCGTGATGAACTGTGGCATCGTGTTGCAGCTTCATGCGCAGCTGACCTGTGCACGCCATCCAAGCTCTGTTTGGCTCAATGCCCAGGCCTATCAAGGCCGTTATTATGACCAGAGGTGTTTGTTCTGGACACTGATTTCTCAGGATCTATGCATCCAAATTGCGTGAAAATGTAATCACATGTGACTTCAAGTATAATTTATTTGTCCAATGAATACCGTTAAAAAAATCGCTCTGAGCACTATGGGACTTAACATCTGAGGTCATCAGTCGGCTAGAACTTAGAACTACTTAAACCTAACTAACCTAAGGACATCACACACATCCATGCCCGAGGCAGGATTCGAACCTGCGACCGTAGCAACAGCGTGGTTCCGTACTGAAACGCCTAGAACCGCTCGGCCACAGCTGCCGGCCTTGGTAGTGCCACGTGCCGTCCGGCGCCCCGTCTTCTTGTGACTGTACATTCTCGTGACCACTGCTGCCAGCAATCATGTACAGTGGCTCTATTCCTGCCAAGTCTTTCTTCAAGATCGCAGAAGAAACAAGCAGCTTTTCGTAGCCCCCTTATACGACTTCGTTCAAACAGTGAGGTGTTGATAATGGCGTCTTTGTCGCCTTCAACGTATTCTTGACTAATTTCAGCTCACCACATCCAGTCTCAAAGGTAACAAACGCTCACGACCGTCACAGCGTGCATTTAAAGCAAACCTGGTTTGCATCCTCTTAGTAGTTCGCCACTCTTACGCGACTGATGTAGAAACACGCCTACTATCTTCCGTTTATGTCGCTCAGCTTGATGGTGTTGCGATTTTTTTTCGTCAGTGTACATAGTGTTTTCAGGAAGAGACATGTTTGAAATCTTTGTCACTGGTCAACGCTATTGACAGAAACTGTATCTACTAAAACATTACATCTGCATGACTACCCCGCGATTCACACTTAAGGCTAGGTTCTCATTCAAATGAGCAAAAAATAGGCAAAGTTTGGAAATTTTTTTGAGACAATGTGAAAAGACATACAAAGGATCTGTTTGGGGATTATGATTGATCATACTTTGAACTTTATTTCAGATTTTCAATACAAAAAAAAATTGCGCCCGTAATTTTGGATTGATCAATGGCCTGCGAGTCTGAAGTACGCAGACCCCCGTGCACTGTAGCCCCACAGAAGTTATCTGAAATCAAAAATGGATAACAGCAGTGGATACTACATTACATTTATGGGAGTTCGTGCCTAACCACAATGAAATGAGCTTAAATTTAACGATATGGTGCTAACTCGAACTTCGAGTTCGATTTTTGGGTTTTTTTCACTCTTGGCTTTACAAAAAATAGTTAATATTAACCAATTTCATATATTATAGGTATAAGCTCCCAAGAAAAGTGTTTACTTATCGGGAGTCAAACGTAGAGAATACTAACTTGCAGTTAGATTTTCAATAAGTGGCTAATCAAATATGACGAACCAAAAATGATGTTTTGACTAATTCTGACCAAAATTTGACCACAAAAAGTGTTTTCGTTACTTACGTTTAGTCTGCAATTCCAGGCCCCTGTACCAAAACTTCCGATGACTCGAATTGTTCCTGGAGAGCAATTCCCCCGTTCTTCTTGGAGAGAAAAGCCGGTCGGGCGGAGATGGACATGCTGTGTTCGACAGCCTGCACATGGTGTTCGGCAGCTTTTTCTGCGAATATGTTTGCATGCGTAATGCAATATAAACCATTTCGTGAATTTGCGTCACGACACATGTTTTGTATCTGAGCCGGGTGTCAGTCTAGGAGCGTCCCACGGCGGCCGTAACACTGCTTCGAACAATTAGCTGTAGAAACTTCTGTGAGGCACAGATTAAAAAACCTTACCGTCCCAACATTGTAGACACATATAGCTTTCAAAACAAAAAAAAAATCAAATTTTCGACCATTTTCAATGAAAACCTGGCCTTAAATGCATGGCAGACGGTTCGCAAACCACTTTCTCACTATTTCTCTGCCTTATTAGTTTGGAACAGCGCTCAGCAGAAACGAACACTAAAACCTTTCCGTGCGGGCCCCCATTTTTCTTATTTTGTTACGTGATCATTTCTCTGAATATATGTCGGTGTCAACAGAATATTTTTCCCATTGGGAGGAGAAAGTTAATGATTGGTATAACGTGAAAAAATCTTGCTGCAAAGACAAAACGCCTTTCTTTTAATACCTGATAAAAGAAAACATGCTCCGTAGTAACAAAAACTACATTTAAAAAAATTAATTTATTTTAATGATTGCCATTCCAACTTACGTATCATATCTTCTCTTCTCTAATTCACGAGAGTACAAAACGATTTATTCTTCTTTCAACTATTTCGAAGTCCACCGTAAGTCTTTATCTGGTAAGGATCAAATACCGCACAGCAGTACTCTAGCACGGGACGAGAGGACAGACAGGTGTAGTGTAGAAAGTCTCTTTACTACACCTCTTGCGTCTTTTAAGTGCTCTGACAATAAAACTTTGTCGTTGGTTCGCCTTCGCCACAAAATTATCTGCGTGATGGTTCCAGTTTCAGTCGTTTGTAATTGTAATTTAAGTATTCAGTTGAATTGACAGCTAAGAATTTTTAACATATTGTAGCCCCGTCGGCAGCTGTGATAGACTAATGTTTTGAAGACTCAGCCTCAGTTGCGCAACTGTGGCTGATTCTTCAAAACATTGAATTGACAGCCTTTAGATTTGTGTGATTTATCGTGTAATCGAAATTTAGCGGCTTCCCTTTAGTACTCACGTGAATGACGTGGCGCCTTTTATTATATAGGGTCAACTGCCACTTTTCGCACCATACAGATATCGTGCGTCAATCGTTTGCAGTTGGTTTTAATCTTCTGATGACTTTAATTGACGGTAAATGACAGCATCATCTGCAAACAATCTAAGAGGGATGCTCAAATTGTCTCCTAAATTATTTATATAGATTAGGAACAGCAGAGGCCCTATAGCGATTCCTTGGGGAATGCTCGATATCACTTCTGTTTTACACGATGACTTTGCGTCATCTACTACGAACTGTGACCTTTCTGACAGGAAATCAAGAATCCAGTCGCACAACGAGGAAGGTATCCCATAGGTTTGGTTGCAAGTTGCGTGTGAGATACACCACAAAAGCTTACTTTATATCTATAAATATATAATCAATTTGAGATCCCCTGTCAATAGCACTCATTACTTTATGAGAATAAAGATCTAGTTACGTTGCACACCAGCGATATTTTCAGAATCCGCGCTATCTGTCAATAAATCGTTTCCTTCGAGATAACTGATAGTGCTTCATCACACTATATGCTCCAAACCGACGTCAGTGTTGTGTGTCTGTAATTCAGTGGACTACTCGTATTTCCTTTCTTGAATATTGGTGTGAGCTGCCCAACTTTCCACTCTTTTGGAACGCATCATTCGTCGAGTGAGAGGTTGTATATGATTTCTGAAAGTGGGGAGCTATTATATCAACATATTCTGAAAGGTTCCTAATTGGTATACAGTCTGGAGCGGACTACTTGCATTTATTAAGTGATTTGAGTTGCTTCGCTACAGCGAAGATATTTACCGGGTGACCAAAAAGTCAGTGTAAATTTGAAAACTGAATAAATCACGGAATAACGTATAAATTGACACACATGCTTGGAATAACATGGGGTTTTATTAGAACGAAAAAAATACAAAAGTTCAAAAAATGTCCGACAGATGGCGCTTCATCTGATCAGAAAAGCAATAATTAGCATAACAAAGTAGGACAAAGCAAAGATGATGTTCTTTACAGGAAATGCTCAATATGTCCACCATCACTCCTCAACAGTAGCTGTAGTCGAGGAATAATGTTGTGAACAGCACTGTAAAGCATGTCCGGAGTTATGGTGAGGCATTGGCGTTGGATGTTGTCTTTCAGCAGCCCTAGGTATGTCGGTCGATCACGATACACTTGTGACTTCAGGTAACCCCAAAGCCTATAATCTCACGGACTGTGGCGGGTGACAAGCGACCATCACCAAACAACGCGCGCAAGAGGTCTTTCACGCGTCTAGCAATATGGGGTGGAGCGCCATCCTGCATAAACATCGTACGTTCCAGCAGGTGTTTATCAGCCAGGCTGGGGATGATGCGATTCAGTAACATATCGGCGTACCTCTCACCCGTCACGGTAGCAGTTACAAAGCCAGAATCACTCATTTCCTCGAAGAAAAAAGGCCCGATAACGGTAGATGTGGTAAATCCAACCTATACCGTGACTTTCTTGTCGTGCAATGGTGTTTCCACGACAGTTCTAGGATTTTCGGAATCCCAAATTCTGCAGTTGTGGGCGCTGACAGACCCTCGGAGCGTGAAATGAGCTTCGTCGGTCCACAACACTTTACTCAACCAATCGTCATCTTCCGTCATCATTTGAAACGCCCACACCGCAAATGCCCTCCGCTTCACTAAATCGCCAGGCAACAGTTCATGATGCCGATGGATTTTGTACGGGTAGCATCGGAGGCTACGGCTAAGTGCCAACCAAACAGTAGTGTATGGAATGCCAGTACGACGTGCGACTGCACGAGCGTTGACTTCCCCCGTGCATAGACGAACCCGCTACAGTCTCAATTTCTTCCTGAAAGGTCTCAGCAGCATTACGCCTTGTGCTCGGTCGGCCACAACGGGGTCTATCGTCTAAACAACCCGTGGCTTCGAACTTCGAAATCATTCTCGCCACAGCTGCATTTGTCAACGGACCTTTATCCGTTCGAATCCCCTTCCTGATAATACAGCTTCACTAAAAGCGCCTTTTCAGGTAACGTCAACATGCTGCGACTGCTGGCGCATCTGATTCTCTCTCTCATTACAGCTCCTTTTATACACGATTGTCATGCGCAGTCACTGACGTTTTGCTGTCCAGCGCCATTTGTCGGACATTTTGTGAACTTTTTTTCTTTTGTTCTAATAAAACCACATGTCATTCCAAGCATGTGTGTCATTTTTTACCTCTCTATCTACATTCAATTGTCAAATTTATACTGACTTTTTGATCACCCGGTACTTCTAATTTACTTATGTTGGCAGCTATTCTTGATTCGAATTCTGATATATTTACTTCGTCTTCTTTTGTGAAGGCAGTTCAGATTACGGTATTTAGTAATTCCGCTTTAGTGACTCTGACATCGGTAACATTACCATCGTTACCGTGCAATGAAGTTATTGGTTGTGTCTTCCCTCTGGTGTACTTCACATATGATCAGAATCCCTTTGGATTTTTCTGCCAGACTTCGAAACAGAGTTTCGTTGTGAAAATTATTAAAAGCATCACGCATTGAAGTCCGAGCTAAATTTCGAGCTTCTGTAAAACTTCACCAATCTTGTGACATTGCGTTCTTTTAAATTTGGTGTGCATTTTTCGTTGCTTTTCCACAGTTTTCTGACCTGTCTTGTGTACCATGGGGGATCAGTTCCACGTCTTACTAATTTATTTGGTATACATCTCACAGTTGACACTATTTCCACATCTGGTCTATGTTTACGCAATACGTTAAGAAGGAATGGAGACTGTCTCTTAGGAAGGCATCAAGTGAAGTTTTGTCTGCTTTTTTAAATAGATACGTTTTAGTTTATTTTTGGGTTTGGATGTTACAGTACTCAGTGTCGGCTACAACGACCTTGTGTCCGTCTTGATTCTCCCTCTTTGCTCAGGATTATTTTCTGCTAAGAGGTCAAGTATTTTGTCGCACCTATGTACACTTTGAGTGTATTCCTGAACTAATTGTTGAAAATAATTTTTGGAGAAAGCGCTTAGTACATATTATCGATCAATTTGAGCTTGTTTCAAAAGCTTTCTAACATTCTGGTGGTGTCTGTTTGTTCTATATCGTGTCTCCCTACCACTTCCGCGCAACGACGCTTTGATCGTGTTTTATAGGGAATTGGCTAGTTTGAACCTGGGACCTGTTGCTGGTAAGGAGACGCCAGACCACACATGGCATGTACAATTCAGAAGAGTTCAGTCAGACTAGCGATAATATAACCAAATACTTAATGATTTCAGCGTCAACTCCACTGCACTCCCTGTAAAAGAATCTTAATACTAACTAAATTTAGTGGAAGGGGTTCAAGCCTTTCCTATTTTTAGTTAGCTGGTAAAATAACGTCGAAAAAGCAGTTAAGTTTACCATTGGAAATTTTATTCTACTCACAAAACATCGTTTATAAATTGATAAAAAGAAATTTTTTAATACAGGATGGTAAAAACCAGCTGCGTTCAACAAAAATGTGAACGAATATTCCCTGAATGGGTTTCCAAGTTCTACAATGGATCGAAGGATGACCTATGCCATATCACATCTATAATCTAGGTTTAAATTAAGTTTCACAAAAGAGAAAACTATCAAAATGGTCTACAGTGACCATCAATTATCTTTAATTACTTATCTAACTTGTCGTAAATTACAGTGGCTGATGTGGCTTCTGAATAAATATATATCAGAGAAATCATTGCGTTTTAGATTTTTACTTAGAGTGGCAAATGTGAACACCATGAGCTTTAATTTACGATCGACACTAGTATTACCCAAAAGTGGTTAAAAGATTAGACTTCCGCAGTTCTAAGTGTAGCTTTATGCGCTGTTATGCGGCATCGCGTGCGTTCATTACCTTGTCGGTTTTCGTCAGGGGGGCGGCGGCCGGCGCAGCAGCCATCCAGCTCGCCGTCTCGGAACTCCCCTCCCTTCTCCTTACTACAATTTACCGAAGTTGGTTTAAAAAAAAACTATCTGGCTGTGTTTTGATCTGATCAATCAGGGTCTCAATGTTAATCTTAAGCTCCGCCTACAAAGATTCAGTCTATCCAATGAGAAACGTTATACTTTTCGTGGTGGGGCAATGTTTTTAAAGTTTGCAACGTAACAAAGACGCTAAAAAGTCTCACGCTAAAACCTGCAGCTGGTGTGGTCCTTATAGCGTTATCGTAAGATCTATACTGTTTTTCTGGAGGGCTCTATCTTTTAACATGGGCTGGGGGGTGGTCCTTGACGTACCAGAGACGCGAAAAAGTCTCACGCTAAAACGTGCGGGTAGTGAGCCCTAGTGGTTAGCTGGCGACGTGGGTGTCGAGTCCATCCCTTATCGTAGGGCCTTTTAGCTTAACACGGTTCTGCTCTCGGCTTCTGTTCTCGTTTCTCCCCTCGGAACTGTGTCGGTCTCTCGGTGGGAAGGTACAACATGCATTTAGGTATTCTTGTGTTACTCTGTGGTATTCCATTTGCTCACTCGTTACACCTATTACTTTGGTTAATTTAATGTCACGATTAATTCGGAACTATGTGACATACTACTGGATTTGCTTATCATGTCAGGGTTTTCATGGAAGGTGTTGGATTTGCCTGACATCTTACAATACGAGGTCGTTGGGATCCAGCACGGCGATCAGTATTACCCTCATGAACCCACCGATTCCATATGCTGCTAACAGTCATCGGATCTCGACCAACGCGAGCAGCAATGTCTCTATACGATAAACTGCAATCGCGATAGGCTAGAATCCGACCTTTATCAAAGTCGGAAACGTGATGGTAAGCATTTCTCCTCCTTACACGAGGCATTACAACAACGTTTCACCAGGCAACGCCGGTCAACTGCTGTTTGTGTATGAGAAATCGGTTGTAAACTTTCCTCATGACAGCACGTTGTAGGTGTCGTACCGGCGCCAACCTTGTGTGAATGCACTGGAAAGCTAATCATTTGCATATCGCAGCATCTTCTACCTGTCGGTTAAATTTCGCTTCTGTAGCACGTTATCTTCGTGGTGTAGCAATTTTAATGGCCAGTAGTGTAGTTCTAAGTCTAGGGGACTGGTGACCTCAGATGTTACGTCCCATAGTGCTTAGAGCCATTTGAGCCATTTTTGAGTACTACCAAGAGGGAAGACAGTCGTGTTCGACGTATGGCTCTGGCCCGTCCTACTGTTTCTGCAACAGTAATTTGAGTATCAGTTGGCACCCCAGTGACACCACGAACTGTTACAAATCGGTTATTTCAAGGAAAGCTCCGAGCCAGACGCCCTGTAGCGTGCGTTACACTGACCCCAAACCACAGCCATTTGCGACTTCACTAGTGTCAAGCGAGAGCTCATTGAAGCTCAGGGTATTGTTCTGTTACTTTTTCAGATGAAAGCTGGTTCTCTCTCGGTGCCAGTGATGGCTGTGTGTTGGTTAGAGGTAGACGAGTTGAGGGGCGGCAGCCAACCTGCCTGCGTGCTAGACACACTGGAGCTACAACTAGGGTTAAGGTCTGGTGTGCGATATTTTATGACAGTAGGAGCACTCTCGTAGTTATCCCACGCACACTGTCTGCAAATCTGTACACCAGTCTAGTGTTTCCACCCGTTGTGTTGCCATTTATGAACTGCATTCCAGGGTTTTTTCCAAGAGTGTAACTTTCTTTAAAAAATGCGAAATAAAAAAGGCTTTGCAAATACGTTGAATGAATGTCTGAACTGTGGAATGGATATACACCTTGAATTGTCGTGTTGCGTGTTGTAGCTGCAAGTGGTGTGCTTACTCTGTGTTATTGTTAGCAAAACTTTACGAATCGATTGGGCAATGCAATTCCCAAAACCAATAACGAAATACAGTCATTGGAAAATACATTCAGCCCCTTAGGCACTGAATCATCTGGCCCTGTTCAAAACTGATAACTTTGGTCCCTGTACACATAACAAATACATTAAATTGTCTTACCTCTAAAGCAGCAACGGAGTAACGCAATATATCCTGGTTTCCCATAAAAAAAATGAATACGCTGATTACAGATTCAGAATGTGCACAGTGATGGCCATAATACCGGAAACGCACATGAAATTCATTTGGTTGATACACGAGAACATTTAAGAAAATTCAACCTCTTTAAAAAACTAGTGACCTGGACTGGGAGGTGGTACTGATAAAGTGAATTATTAACACTCTTTTTTTTTTTTTTAGCGAAACTATATTGCAAGTTTTGGCTTTTCAAAATCATTTGACAACTGAAGCTACACTACTGGCCATTAAAATTGCTAAACCACGAAGGTGACTTGCTACAGACGCGAAATTTAGCAGACAGGAAGATGCTGTGATATGCAAATGATTAGCTTTTCAGAGCATTCACACAAGGTTGGCGCGGGTGGCGACACCTACAACGTGCTGATATGAGGAAAGTTTCCAACCGATTTCTCATACACAAACAGCAGTTGACCGGCGTTGCCTGGTGAAACGTTGTTATGATGCCTCGTGTAAGGAGGAGAAATGCGTACCATCACGTTTCCGACTTTCATAAAGGTCGGATTGTAGCCTATGGCGATTGCGGTTTACCGTATCGCGACATTGCTGCTCACGTTGGTCGAGATCCAATGACTGTTAGCAGAATACCGAATCGGTGGGTTCAGGAGGGTAATACGGAACGCCTTGCTGGATCCCAACAGCCTCGTATCACTAGCAGTCGAGATGAGAGGCATCTTATCCGCATGGCTGTAACGGATCGTGCAGCCACGTCTCGATCCCTGAGTCAACAGATGGGGACGTTTGCAAGACAACAACCATCTGCACGAACAGTTCGACGACGTTTGCAGCAGCACGGACTATCAGCTCAGAACCATGGCTGCGGTTACTCTTGACGCTGCATCACAGACAGGAGCGCCTGCGATGGTGTGCTCAACGACGAACCTGGGTGCACGAATGGCAAAACGACAATTTTTCGGTTGAATCCAGGTTCTGTTTACAGCATCATGATAGGCGCATCCGTGTTTGATGACACCGCGGAGAACGCACATTGGAAGCGTGTATTCGTCATCGCCATACTGGCGTATTACCCGGCGAGATGGTATGGGGTGCCATCGGTTACACGTCTCGGTCACCTCTTGTTCGCATTGACGTCACTTCGAACAATGAAAGTTACATTTCAGATGTGTTACGACCCGGTCGTGCGGTACCGTTCTCGCTTCCCACGCCCGCGTTCCCGGGTTCGATTCCCGGCGGGATCAGGGATTTTCTTTGCCTCGTGATGTCTGGGTGTTGAGTGATGTCCTTAGGTTAGTTAGGTTTAAGTAGTTCTACGTTCTAGGGGACTGATGACCATAGATGTTAAGTCCCATAGTGCTCAGAGCCATTTTTTTATTACGACCCGTTGCTCTATCCTTCATTTGATCCCTGCGAAACCCTACATTTCAGCAGGCTAATGCACGACCGCATGTTGCAGGTCCTTTATGGGCTTTTCTGGATACAGAAAATGTTCGACTGCTGCCCTGGCCAGCTCATTCTCCAGATCTCTCGCCAATTGAAAACGTCTGGTCAATGGTGGACGAGCAACTGGCCCCTCACAATACGCCAGTCACTACTCTGGATGAACTGTAGTATTGTGTTGAAGCTCCATGGGCAGCTGTACCTGTACACGCCATCCAAGCTCTGTTCGACTCAATGCCCCGGCGTATCAAGGCCGTTATTACGGCCAGAGGTGGTTGTTCTGGGTACTGATTTCTCAGGATCTATGCACCCAAATTGCGTGAAAATGTAATCACATGTCAGTTCTAGTATAATATATTTGTCCAATGAAAACCCATTTATCATCTGCATTTCGTCTTGCTGTAGCAATTTTAATGGCCAGTAGTGTACATTACTCACAATTGATTCACAAACAATGAGATTTAAACAGCAACTTCATTAATACAACATGAATGCAAGTCATCAAATTACACGTAGCTCTGTTAACAAATCTTATAGAGTTACAAAATGAAATGTTTAACTAGCCTCTTTATCAAAATAGTTTACGTACATTCTGGCGTTACTCAACAATTATAAATTATCGGCCAACCCATGTATACTAACACGCTGGCAGAAACAAAAATCATAATTATTTAAATCTTTTCCTTGCTTACATCAAGTCTTCTGCTTCCGTGTTCAACAATATTGACATACCTACATTAATGTTACTCTTGGTGACTTCACACAGCACACCACAAAAATTGCATGTTCTTTGTCTTTGTCTCACAGACAGCTACCTACAACTGTGCGCCAAGCGCTTTCTTACTCGAACAAAGCAATACAGTATCTTTGGCTCTACGGTCGCGCACACCTAGCGATCCACATTATCGAGCCTATCAGAGACATTCATTGTTTATAGTTCACTAGTTTCATTTTAATTTATTAATATTCTTCTCCTATTCTGGTTCCACATACTAGTGTGCCCCAGTATACTCTTTCAAGAGGATATCGCTCGCCCAATCCAACATGCTCGACAGTGTGTCAACATATTGAGTTGGCCTGCCCATACCTGTCTACAATCGAGAATATAAGGGAAACCATCGTACGACACGTCTAGCGTATCCACAAACAGCATTAAATGTGCCTGTATTGACCGAACAAGTGCAACATTCATGTAACTCCATCACACAAACTGACATCCAGCACCTGTCTAACACAATGTATGCACGTCTGCATGCTTGCATTGCACATTCTGTCGCTTACACCGGTTGTTAATGTATCAGCATATCACATTTGCAATGGCTTATCTCGCACTTACATCGAACTGTGGTCTTGTAACTTGTAAATATGTTACCTCGACAAATCGAAATTTCAATACTCTACATTGCATATTTTTTGGTGTTGCGATTTTTTCCCCGTTAGTGTAGTTGCTTTCGCATTTCAGCTGAGTTCATGGGTACAGAGCAGTTCGCCTAGCTAGTTAATGAAGAAATAAGTCTCTTTTTGTTAACTCTCATGTAAACCACACATCAAGGTAACTCTTTTTTCCTCACCTAAAATGAAAATACAAGCACAGCGATGGCGTCAATGATTGACTCTGTGTACACATTCGAACTGTGTGAGGGCAAGGAAGATTTGTGAATGCTTGTGCAAAATGTTTTCACGTGCATGGTTGTCAAGCTTGTAGGAAAGACTGCACATTAAAGCTGTGTGGTGGCGAGGACGATTTGTGAATGCTTGCGCAAAATGCTGTCACGTGCATGGTTGTCAAGCTTGCAGGAGAGTACTGCAAACTCGAGTCGTGTGGGGGTGGGGAGAATGCTTGTGCAAAATGTTGTCGCGTGCATGGTTGTCAAGCCAACAGGTGAGCGCTTGACTACTTAAAAACGGCGGGGTTGTCACTCAGGCAATGTTCAGTTGATATGTAGTGTATGTTCCTATCGTTGGTTGAGAACGCTATCGACGAACACGTCGACGAATTCATCTGAAACGCGAAAAGAAATACATAGTGTTCTCGTATGTGTTTTAAAGCTGACGCTATTGAATCACTGACGTTGAGTGATATGGACCGTGATCACGCCCTGTAGATACGGGGTTGAGGAAGGCAGAAGGTTGTATCAGATTCATGGTGTAGAAATCACTTTAATGCCGGCATTCAGTGCCGACACGAAGGAAGCCGAGTAGCGAGTGCTTAGAGGTGGGAGGAGCAATTTACGGCTATTACCTTTTTAGTCTAGGGCTTTTCTCTCATTTTTTGGTCAGAAGCGACGTATTGGTGGAACCATTCACGACAGCTGATTGGACTGTAAAAGCAGATGGGAATCTGTTTGAGGTCCCAGTCAGGTGTCGTTATGCAGATGAAATTGCAGGGACCGAGCGAGGTGGCGCAATGATTAGCACATTGGACTCGTATTCGGGAGGACGACGGTTCAGACTCACGTCCGGTCATTTAGGTTTTCCGTGACGTTCCTAAATTGCTGCAAGCAAATGCACGGATGACTCCTTTGAAAGGGCGCGGACAACTTCCTTCCTCATCCTTCCTTAATGCGATGAGACCGCTGACCTCGCTGTTTGGTGCCCTCCCACCAAACCAACCAAGGTGGGCAGGGGTCGCCACCCGAGGCCTGGCCACGATGTCTCCTCCCTCCCATCCTGGGGATGTGGTACAAAGGATGCAATTGGCGTATTATTGTGAATGGTTTTTTGTTATTTTATTTATTTATTTTTATTTTTTTAGTTTTGTTTTTTAACAGTAAGTAGCTGGAACTAGTAACCACAATCGTTGCGTCGAGTTGGGGACGCACATAACTAAAACCATGCTTATAGTTGCTGCAAAGGGCATAAAGAAAGAGAGCAAAGTGTGGGGCTAAGGATGCGATGAAATAAAACCTAAGGGTGGAATCCGTACCTCCATTAACCGGTGCTACATCTCTCGTCGGATGGGAAACAAAAACTGCGAAGACCTTTTCGCACCGGGGACAAAAAGAGGAAAGGGGGCAAATACTGCTATAGAGTGCGAGGGGTCACGAAGAAACTCTCCATCTGCTGTATCGTCCAGGAATGACTTCTTGCAATGACCAAGGTAGGTCCCACGTTGTAGCGTTTAGTGTTCTATCATCTCTTGTAATTTTAGCTTCTCTTACCTGTGATGTTCCAGCTACGTGGACGGTCGTGGAACGCACTCCATAAATAATTGGAAAAATATTGTCGATACTTTGGGTTACGGAGGATCTTGTAATGTCTGCAAATAGTTCTAAAAGTCTAAAGTGTCCGTAGTGCCGTCTTGAAAGTAAATAATGCACTACATGTCCACGAAGCCATATTATGACATTAATTTTCGTGCGTGGGTAATACGTCTCATCCGGGAATAAAGTAGTCTTGGGGTCGATATGATTCGGCGTCACTCGAAGGAAGTATGCTGACATTTACTTCACTAAGTGGCACACTGCCGTAGACTCGCCACACTTAAGACGGTGTTTATCGTTGTCTTGAACGCCACAGCTCGTGCACGTGGGTGAGTCTACCGTATGGATCGCATGTAGCCTTGATCTGGTCACCTGCTTCCCGTTGACAGTGATATACCACATCGCCGTGACGGCAGTGTCCAGTGTTACGTGGTGAGTCGTCCTCTACAATACTCGCCAGTTGCCATTCGGGTGCTTCCTCTCCACGACGTTATCGGGTCGTCCACATTATGACCCGATAAACCGTCTTTGCCGTCGCCAGTTGAGTCGCTGGTAAGGCAAGTCGAACGTAACTGAGTTCGAGGTAAAAGGCACCGATGTAGAAGAGCGAGGAGGGGACGTGGTGTATCGGCACAGGTGGCAACAAGGGGGCGGTGCTAGTTCTTCTATTAACAAACTCGTCAGACTGTCCGGAAGGCGGTGCCATAGTTTGACTAACGTGTTCACAAATAGGGCGGCCGCTCTGTCGTGAACATGATAAATCAGAAGCCCTCCCCGATCTGGGGGAAGGGTGAGAGTCTCATATTTGATCTTCAAAAGCATTCCTGAACTCACGAAGGCCCCAAAAGCCGCCAGTATGCGGCGAACTTACAACATCGGTATAGGTAATATCTGGGCAATGTGCGGAATACGTGAAGCTAAATGTGTGTTGACATACTGGGTCCATTGGAGGATGTCGTAGGCGGCTGTTCGCTGTTCCAGTCAGAACATTTCGTAAAAGCCAGCGGAAGTTGTGAGCAGCGGTTCGTCGTATATCGTCTGTAAAATCAATGCCGAGACATTTCAAAGTATCTCTGAGCTGTAAGGGGGAGACGCTGTCCTCAGACAATCCGACCCCGATGTTCATCGCCACCGATTTTGCAACGTTGATACGACTACCAGTGGCCATGCTATATGTCGCTACCGAATTCAGTGCGCTAGCGGTGTCGTCGCCGATGCGGATGACAATCACCAGGTCGTCAGGGTACGCTTTACATCGGAAAGTGTGGCCTCGTAACGTCATACCGTTACTCATTGGCGCCGGCCGCATAGGAGTGGTTCCATGGCCACAGCGTAAAGTAAAGTGGACAAAGGGCAGCCTTGGCTTATCGATCGAGAAATGGTGAGGGGCTGCGTAGGTCGGCCGTTGACGATCACCTTGAATGTCGCGACACCGAGTAGTCGCATGACGACAGTGACGAATGGCTGTGGGTACTGCATATGTTGGAGGACCGCTTCCAAATAGTCGTGGTCCACTCGGTCGAAAGCTTTAGTGAAATCGATTGCCGCCAGTGCACCCTTCAGACGACATGCCGTCGCCAGTGAGATCAAGTCACGGTATTCACTGAGTACTGTTTGAACATTATTGTCGCCTCCTAATGAGGTTTGATCGGGTGAGATGAAGTCTCGTAACGTCTGGTGTATCCGCGCCGCCAACAGTCGAGAAAAGATCTTAAAGTCGCAGTTCAATAGCGTCAACGGGTGGTAGTTCAAATGTTCAAATGTGTGTGAAATCGTATGCGACTTAACTGCTAAGGTCATCAGTCCCTAAGCTTACACACTACTTAACCTAAATTATCCTAAGGAGAAACACATACACCCATGCCCGAGGGAGGACTCGAACCTCCGCCGGGACCAGCTGCACAGTCCACGACTGCAGCGCTTAAGACAGCTCGGCTAATCCCGCGCGGCACGGGCGTAGTCCTGCTGCCGTGAGCCACCGGGCGGTTTGTGAATAGGAATAATCATCTCTTCCCACAAGGGCCGCAGAGAGCGGCACTTCCGGGGATAGTAGTTCACGACAGATGTCCGTCTATCGAGTGGCTAATAAATATTGAAAAATCTGGTAAAATTTCAAGGGGAGGCCATCAGGACCCGGAGACTTGTTGACAGCTCCTTTTCTAATGGCGTCGATTACTTCTTCTTCCGTAATTTATTCCATGAAGGCCGCTTCCATCGCCGGGGTGACGGTGCCGTAAATCGTCTGAGAGACGCCCTCCAGTGCTGTCGGATCAGGGGTCTGAGCGAAATAGAGCTGGGAATAATGATCGTAGAACGCTGTGTTTATGTCTTATTGCGTAGTGAGGCGTAGACCGTCCTCCGTGTCGATGAAGCGTATCAGCGCTCGTTGGCGTCGTTTATGTTCACGAAGTACGTGGAACATCGACGGGCGTTCGCTCGGTATACGGTCCTGCATCCTCGAGCGGATGACCACCCCTCTAGGTGGCGTCGCATATTAGCGACGGTCTGAGCCTTAGCACGGTGGACCGCCGTTTGTCGTTCCGAAGACGGCGCCATAGCATCGCAGCCGCGTAGTACCCTGAAGTAAAAATTGAGTGTATGTCTACGCCAAGCAGCGTGGTCGCGACTGTAGGTTATCAACGTTCGCCTCAGTGCCGGTTTGCGCAGTACAACCACCAGCGGATCGTTGTGGGATATGCACGGAGGCGATTTTCACACGAATGTCACGTATCATCAACGGCTTGGCGGCAATCCGGGAACGACAGGTGAGTAATGTTTAATTTCCACGGGCTGCGGCTTCTCCACACTTGTTGCCGCAGCAGGGTGACGGCACAAATATAAGCTGAGTGGTCTGAGAAAGATGCAGGCCACAGTTCCGCATCCTGTGTTCCAGCAGCAAGAGAGCGTGAAACATAAATCCGGTCGATGCGACTGGAAGAGTGACTCGTGAAGTGTGTGAATCCCGGTCGGCGGCCGTGAAGATGTTCCCAAGTGTCCACCATCTGCAGGTCTCGAATTAGCGTCTCGAGTTCCAGGCAGGGATTATGTCGTGGGAGTTGGTCTCTAGGCGCAAGTGCGCAATTGTAGTCACCTCCAAACACCAGATGGTCGCGGCGGCCTTGGAAGAGCGGGTCGACGTCTTCCGCAAAGAATAGTGAACGTTCGTGAAGTTTGTCCGTCCCGGAAGGTGCGTGGATATTGATAAGGCGGACACCTAGTACTGTGAGTGCCATTCCCCTTGCCCCAGGCGGAAAGAGGATATCGTCCGCCACTGTCCCATCCCGAAGAAGTACAGCGACACCACTGCCTGTGGGAGAAGCTGGAGAGGCGCAAGCAACGTAACCGTACATGCCTGGGAAGTCGTCGACGTACACTTCCTGGAGAAGGTTATATCGATGGAAGCAGAGTTCAACATATCTAGAAGCAAGGATAACTTAGCGCACGTCCTTATAGTGTTGATGTTTATAGTCGCAACGCGAAAAGTTTGAGGTCTATCCATAGCACCCGTGTTGGGCATCAATACCCTTGTAAGGCTGTCTCGTTACTGTATCTGATAGCAGGAAAGGATCAACACTGATGGGGTAAATACCCCCGCGTGTCGTCCGACACAATGGGCAAGGAGTGTGCCTCACTGTCGTCTGCCGAGTCGCCATGAAATACCGTAGGCTGCTGGTGGCTGTTTGTGGCTGCTGCGGCACTCGGCGCTGACTCCATCGGCTTTACTTGCTGGGAATCGGAAGCGGCTGTCTACTTGTGATCCTGCTGTTCTGTGGGGTCGGACGGACTGAAGCCGTCACCATGGCGATCTGTTGGGTGGGATGTTACTGTGGCCTCTGTACCGCCGGTACCGTCGTCGGAGGTGTCCACAGTCCATGTCAGACGAACGCTGCAAACACTCGTCCGATGGAGCACGCCGCCGTTCTTGTGTTTCCGTGGGAAACGCTGTTTACGGACGTGTGTTTCAGTATCCGAATGTGGGTGGATTTCTTCAGCTGCTCCGGTGTCTGGAAGAAAAGCTGCTGTCGGCACAACCCGTGGGTCAATGTCCATCCTGGCATTCACGCTTTCTTGCAAGGTCGGTCGGTGATTATCTTCAGATGTGGGCGCCGTTGTAGAGGCCGGATGCGGTACTGCAGAATCCATCATGGTCTCGCTATCGGGGCCGGCTACCGGACGCATGTGGTCAGCATCGGAAAGGGTTGCTGCCCGTGCAAGCTCCGCATAATTGAGAGGAAGGGTCGTCACCGCAGAAGGAGGCATAGATGGATTTGAGTAAGCCGTCGTCGGAGACAATCCGACCGGACGTGCCCTTCTTGACCACAACCGGAGCAAGTGCGTGGCTGACCGTCATACATAATGATCGTCCTACATCCGCCGATGACAAGATAGAATAGTACATGTTTGATCAGTCCAGTTTTGATTTGTCGTACCCCGTTTAGAACAGGGTACGTTGTACAGGTGGTCCATTTTTCGACCATGTGGCTGACCACTCTGCCGTAAGGCTGGAAAGCCGCGGTGACTACGTCTGGTGGTACTTCGAAAGGGAGTTCGAAGACGCGTATCGTACGTAGGCCAAGCCCCGCGTGATCGATAGAGACCGCCCCAATATGGTCATCAGAATAGTTGAATTTAATATCGTTCGCATGTGCGCGCACGATTCTGTTGCACACCTCGTCACTTACTAGCTTGACGTAGACAACACTGCTCATGATAGAGAAATGGATACCAATTACGTCCCGCGGTTCAATTTTAACGCCGTCACGTAGAAAACGTTCCACTTCAAAAGCTCGCGGTCGTGCGCGATCGGGTTGAAAACTAATCTTGATGGTGGTTTGTCTATGTGCCATATTGCGTCGCTAGTGATGGACTCTAAACTAGCGACGACGAAACAGTAAACAACTACGGGAACTCGAGACCCCGCGGACGGGACGTAAACAAGACGTCCTCGCCGCCGCGCTGCGGAAAGCAGACTGAGACTATTCAGCTGTCGGGGCGGCCTGTCCTATGTTACCAGTCGTTCGAAAAACAAAAAGCGGAAAAGCAGAAGGTGGGTGCAGAAAAGAAGAAAGAAGAGCGACAGGTTAGAGAAGGCTGTCAGGGAGGAGAAAGCCAAGCTCTCGTTGTATTGGGCAGGCGAAAGATATCTGACGTAGTTAAAGACGTTCAAGTGATACCTGATTCCGCAAACACGATCGAAGAAGTGAACGGAGACGAGCGTGAAACACACGGAGCTGCTTTCACCTATTGTACAGGGTATGGAGGGAATGCATCGTATGTTTTTTTCTTGTTATTTCAGTGTTATTTCAGCAGTAGGATGTAATGAAGGTTCCAACAGCCAGAATTTCTGCATTTGAAATGGACCAAAGATGTGAATAATTTTTTGCGTTCACGCTGGGCTTCGCAAGCAATGCTTGAACAGCTAGGTAAACGCGCAGGAACTAGATCTCAGTCCTGTATGACTATGGATGATGTCTGTCAACGGCAAGACATCCATTTGAATATGTGAATCACACACGTTGCAAATGCCCACTATTTCCTCTGTATACCGCTTTTCTGACTTATGCACCTATAAAGTAATATAATATTATGAATGACTCTGACATTCAGTGAAGGCAGCACCTAACAAATCGAAACACAACGAATGATAGACGAGAAACGCACTCGAAAATTGAAATTATTTCCCGAAACGCGTCATGTAGGTGACAAATAATTCTAGTGTAGTGTTGTATTGCTGAAGCTGACGTTTTGAGACTGTGTCTGTATGATTCTTTCACAAAAGAAGATAGCAAACGGGGAATATTGATAATTCCATTTATTTATTAGCGCCGTAACCAGTTTCGAACAGACAGGTTCATCTTCAGACGAACCTTCAGACTGCTGTTCACATCGACATTCAGGTTTGCTGAAGATTACAAAAGTTTTCGGCTCTTTATTCCCCTTTTTGGTGAAACATTCTACGGATAATGGTGCCCTAAGATGTTAGAAACGACCTATTTACGCGTAACTATACTTCGTAACGATCGAAAAATGTAAACAATTATTAAATATTTGTTTCTAGCTAGAGGAGAATGCGGCTTGGAAGCATCTAAAAATCCAGTGGCGATGCCATATAAATCGGAACTGACTGACTTTAAAATAAATGTTCTGACGGACCAACTGTGTGGAATGTTGTAGCAGTTCCATGTAGATGATCATTATCTTATGAAAGTGGATGTACTGCTACCTTTTTTTAACAAAATGGTGATGTTTTAAAAACGTAACATCAACGCTTGACTTCTATGTGCGAGTGAGCTATCAACGAAACAGCAGTGTGATTGTGTCCTAGGTAAATAAACCTGTCTTACTATCCCCAAATGCGGCACCAACTGCTGAAACGTTAAAAGTCTTATACTCATGATTGTATACACGCATCTTTGGATGATGATCTCAGGAAGTAGTTGAGTGGCAATAAACAGCTGAAAAAGGTTAGTTGGATGAGCATGAAAAATGCTGGACCCACAGTTTACAGGAATTATTTAACATATCTCAGACACCTCTGGAAACGTGGAAGAATCCATCAAATTGGGTGCAGTGTAAGTTGTAATAGTATATTCTCACTAGCATGACCATTCATAAATTTGGTCATCAAAAGAAACGCTTTGTTAATGGACGCACATCTGCATGCATTGAAAATGTTTTAGAAAATCCTGTGGAAACATCAGATACTAAAGCACGCCTATAGATCTGCATCCTGCTGCCCAATGTGCTCCTAAATTTAGAAAGCTGTTCCCTCATTCCACGCAGCTAAAAATGTCGTTACGTAGACTGAGACTAGATAAAATGTGTGGAAAAGCAATAATTTTTTTTAAAAGATACAATTTTTTAATGTCTACTGTAATAAAATACATATATTCCCTCTTAAGTAGATGTGTTTATTTCGGGTAAAGCATAATAGTGCGCATACAAAACCAAAGTCTATGTTGTCAGTGTAATTTTGTTAAAAAACTTGCCTTAGTTCTGCTAAAACAGAGCTCAAAGCAATCCATACATTATAGCTAACAACCCTACTCCTGATATTACCAGTTGCTTTTATTACCTTGAGTTTAATACTTCATTTGTTATATACCATTGCCTGGATGGGATGTATTATTTGCTTGGGAGCGACATTAAAAAAGAGTCTGATAAGAGAGATGTACATTGCAGTTAAATGTATTGATAACAGTTTTAAGACTTCTCTCTGTAAAGCTATAGAACATTTATGTACGTTTTTTGGGCACTTGGATATAATTTGACTGTAACATAAGGTATTTTGTTATCAAATTTTTGCTGAGAGATAGAGTATTTTGCTGTAGCTTGGGGGAAAATTTGTTACATTTTGTGTGAACTTAGTTAAATTTTTGAGTAATTTTTTTACAGTTTTTGCTGAAATTTGGGGCAAATCCTTGATTTCAGGTGTACTTACAGCAGAGTCTCGCTAATTCAAACCCCAGTAATCCGAACGTTCAGTTAATCCGAACATTGGCTTCAGTCAAGAAGACTGAACATTTTTCTATTATGATTGACGAAACAAGTGATTCTTCAATTCACGAACAAATGTCATTTTGTATTCGTTCTGTCGATGACTCCTTAATCATCAACGAAGACTTTATTGGCTTATACAAGACCTGCCAACACTGAATCACAAACTCTGTTTAGTGTTTTAAAAGACTTTTTACTCGTCTTGATTTGTCAATGGATAACTTAAGATGACAGTGCTATGATGGTGACTCGAATATGAGAGGTAAGTTCAAAGGACTAAACAAATTAGTTTCGGATATAGAACCAAAAGCACGTTATGTGCACTGCACTGCTCAAAGTTTAGACATGGCAGTTGTAGACAGTCTCCGCCATCTTACGTCTACTAGGGCTATTATGGCTTTAGCCAATGACTTAATAAACACTGAAAGGGAATCCAACAAAAGGGTGGGACTTTTCGGAAGCATACGCTGTGAGAGCGCCAACGACCAAGCTGATCTACGACCCCATTGTCTGACAGAACAATAAATATATAAAGTCTCCGCATCTGAGTTAATAATGTCACTGACCTAAACTTCTCATAATACTCACTTATAATAAACACTTCCTATCTAAAGACAACCCAACAGTCACTCAATCAATCTGATTCAAAAAATATTCAAATTCCACCTTTAGACATTTAAATAGTTATTCTAAATTTCTATCTACAAAAATTTAATTGTACACTCCTGGAAATTGAAATAAGAACACCGTGAATTCATTGTCCCAGGAAGGGGAAACTTTATTGACACATTCCTGGGGTCACATACATCACATGATCACACTGACAGAACCACAGGCACGTAGACACAGGCAACAGAGCATGCACAATGTCGGCACTAGTACAGTGTATATCCACCTTCCGCAGCAATGCAGGCTGCTATTCTCCCATGGAGACGATCGTAGAGGTGCTGGATGTAGTCCTGTGGAACGGCTTGCCATGCCATTTCCACCTGGCAACTCAGCTGGACCAGCGTTCGTGCTGGACGTGCAGACCGAGTGAGACGACGCTTCATCCAGTCCCAAACATGCTCAATGGCGGACAGATCCGGAGATCTAGCTGGCCAGGGTAGTTGACTTACACCTTCTAGAGCACGTTGGGTGGCACGGGATACATGCGGACGTGCATTGTCCTGTTGGAACAGCAAGTTCCCTTGCCGGTCTAGGAATGGTAGAACGATGGGTTCGATGACGGTTTGGATGTACCGTGCACTATTCAGTGTCCCCTCGACGATCACCAGAGGTGTACGGCCAGTGTAGTAGATCGCTCCCCACACCATGATGCCGGGTGTTGGCCCTGTGTGCCTCGGTCGTATGCAGTCCTGATTGTGGCGCTCACCTGCGCGGCGCCAAACACGCATACGACCATCATTGGCACCAAGGCAGAAGCGACTCTCATCGCTGAAGACGACACGTCTCCATTCGTCCCTCCATTCACGCCTGTCGCGACACCACTGGAGGCGGGCTGCACGATGTTGGGGCGTGAGCGGAAGACGGCCTAACAGTGTGAGGGACCGTAGCCCAGCTTCATGGAGACGGTTGCGAATGGTCCTTGCCGATACCCCAGGAGCAACAGTGTCCCTAATTTGCTGGGAAGTGGCGGTGCCGTCCCCTACGGCACTGCGTAGGATCCTACGTTCTTGGCGTGCATCCGTGCGTCGCTGCGGTCCGGTCCCAGGTCGACGGGCACGTGCACCTTCCGCCGACCACTGGCGACAACATCGATGTACTGTGGAGACCTCACGCCCCACGTGTTGTCAATTCGGCGGTACGTCCACCCGGCCTCCCGCATGCCCACTATACGCCCTCGCTCAAAGTCCGTCAACTGCACATACGGTTCACGTCCACGCTGTCGCGGCATGCTACCAGTGTTAAAGACTGCGATAGAGCTGCGTATGCCAAACTGGCTGACACTGACGGCGGCGGTGCACAAATGCTGCGCAGCTAGCGCCATTCGACGGCCAAAACCGCGGTTCCTGGTGTGTCCGCTGTGCCGTGCGTGTGATCATTGCTTGTACAGCGCTCTCATAGTGTCCGGAGCAAGTATGGTGGGTCTGACACACCGATGTCAATGTGTTCTTTTTTCCATTTCCAGGAGTGTATATTGTCTGGCCTGGACGACGTTCTCGTAGGTTGTGGCGAAATTGTGACTTCTGGAACAGGCCTGTCACAGTGAAGCCAAATTTAATTTTTTTTGTTGGTTCTAAAATTTAAAAACCTCTCTCACAACGGCCTGATTTAGCTTCACTGATAAGGATAGTAAAAGGGAATTTTAATTTACAAAGCAGGCTTATCACATTCACACAGTTCAATACTGTTATATCCTGATTAGATTGAGCTTAACTTAAATTCCATAAGGCAGTGAAGCAATTTCGAAGTCTCGGTGCGACGGAAATTGTTACTCGATCTCCTAAAAACATTTGTAATAATTATGAACTTTCGGTGATCACATGGGGAAGACCGGAGATCTGCTGGTAAGACCTTGTCAGCCTATTTATTTGAAGTAATAAACTGTATATCTTGAGCATACAAAACGACAAGTTCGTTCAGTGTAAATCAGACGTTCCCCACTGATCCCGTGCAACACAGAATAGTAAGCAGATACTGTCAATAATAATCAGTTGATGATTTGAACATAATCTGAAGAATTCACGACTTCTTTAACGTTGTCTAATGCAGGGAAGTGTCCACAATTTTCCTCGCGCAACTGTTTTTCCCGCAAAATAAGTTTTTTTGAAATGCTTGAATGGTCTGCACTAAATCAACAACAGAGTGATTTTCGCCTTGCAGTGAAATGTTCAATGTATTAAAAAAACAGTTAATTTACACAGTACAGTAAAAATGTATTACAAAAATTGGCAAGAAAACATTAGGTTTAAACAATGCATAACAATGAAAGAAAAGCTGTCAAACTTACTAAAATACAGCGGGCATTTTATACCTACTCTTTAGACGACAAAAACTCAGTCATTGTTTTTTGGCGTAATGAAGACAGTCTGTTATATGACGTATAGTTGCGCCATCGTCTCATAAACATCAAGTCAGCAGGTGTAGAAGTGGTCTGTTGCTACAAATGACGTAGCGCGAGGTCAAGGGCTTCTGCTGCGTCACTATGTGGCACCAGCTCTCCTTTGTCGCTCTCAGGCTCACTGTCACTTCTGTGACGGCAGTCCATTTCTTCCTGGTCTTTAGTCACAGCAGCAACTAAATCAGCGTCAGCAAGGTTCTCCACACACGTCCCATCCGCTGCCATCCACTCATCTACCTCTCCTTTACTAGCTTCTTCACATCCAGGGATTGTCTGTATCATTTGTAGTAGATTTCCCTCTTCATTTTCAACTACGTTGTCCTGAAATTCAAGAGATGTCCACAGTGTTTTCCACGATTTTCTCAGAGTATTTTCTGAAGTATTCCGCCATGCCTCAGCGGCCCAATAAACAACATACTTCCCATTGGTCTTTTTTACTTTGTCCACTGAAGGAATGCTATCATCTTGGAACAGCTTTCTTAAAAATTGTTTTCTGTAAATCAGTTTTAATATTTACAGTACGCCCTGGGCCATCGGCTGTAGAAGTGGTGTAACATTCGGCGGCAAAAACTTCGCCACAATTTCTCCATCACATAATTCCTCAGTGCTCGGGTGAGATGGCTCCTTATCAATCAAAATGATTGAACGGGGAGACAAATGATTTTCCTTAGAAAACCGTCGAACAGTGGAAACAAACTGGCTGTGAAACCATTCTTTGAACAGCTTATCATCCATCCATGCTTTTTTGGTTGCGATAATATACGGGCAGTGACTTCATGTTGTAGTTTTTAGAAGCTCTGGGCCTAGCAGATTTGCCGCTCAGCATTAAAGGCAGCTTATGATTACCAGCAGCATTGCTGCACGCTAATAAAGTCTCACTATCTTTGCACATTTTAAAACCAGAAGCATTGTCTTCTGCTTTTGATGCCAGGCTTTTTGTTTGCAATGCCCTAAAATTAAGGCCAGTCTCGTCAGCGTTATAAATTTGTTGGGGAGGATACCTTCCCTGTCTTATTACTTTCTTAAACTCACCCAAGTATTCCTTCGCTGCATCACCGTCAGAAGAAGCTTCTCTCCAATAATTGTTAGCTGACGGATTCCATGGCGTTTTTTGAATTTGTCCAACCAACCAGTGCTTGCACTGGAAGACTCATTAACTTGTTCAAGTAAACAGCCTTCTCCTGAACCAGTGCTCCACTCAAAGGAGTTCCCCTTTCTCTTTCCTGCGTAAACCAAACGAAAAGAGCTTCATCCACTTTATCATACTGGGACTGTTTCAGAGTCTACCGAATTTCGAGTGTTTTTCCCGAAGACGTTGCTCAGGACTGTTCAAGCTTCATTCGGTTCTTCCTCCAGTCACAAATGGTTGCTTTACCAACACCCAGTCATGTTGCCAGTTTAGATACATTCCCACCATTGTCTATCCATTTCAAAGCATTCAGTTTTTCTTTGAGAGTTAACTTTGTATGTTTCCGTTTACTCATGACAAAAATACGTGCGCCACTACACCTGAACGAATACAGTACAATTGTTGCATGTGCCAGTGATCGATAACTACCATAACCAAGCGCTTTGCGAGCCAACTGGCAGTGCACCGACCTCAGACACTACAAAGGCCTCCACAGTGCACAACAACAAGGGCAGGGAGTGAGAATGAGCCATTGTTCCCACACGTGTTTCTGTTTGTTACCATTGGGTGCTTACTTATTTGCTTGATGTACTTCATTCTAGAGACTCGTCACCGTAATTCCGGCTAATCCGAATAAATTGGTACTCCAAACAAGATACGGCCCCAATTAATTCGGATTAATGGTACTTTACTGTACTTGAAAAATCAGGTCTCATTTCGTCTTTGACATTTGAGTCCATGGAACAAACATGCATGTGCAGTACAGTATTTCCCTGTCAACTTCCTAAATTACATTTAACAGACGGAGCTTCTCCATCAGTCACATATGATGCCGTAACACATGATGCAGTATCACCACAAGCCTATAGCAGATTTCTGCAATGATAGTTTCCCGACTGCCATCGTCACAGGCGTCGACTCCATGTGGCCTGAGGGGGTCCGAGCGCCTTCAAAAATTCGTTTGCTTTGTAAAATCACAAAATTATGGTGGAATTTTTTATTTGTCTCGTTTGATGATAGTTACCTTTTAAAATACACTCAGTAATGAGTGAAAACAAATAACTATTACGGTAGTAAGCAGGTTAACTGCAAACGAGTGGTGTGAATCATGATAGTATTACGGTGCTGCGAGCACACTTAGAATTTGTCCTGGTGCGAGAACCTTCGAGTAAATTCTGACGCCGGCGGGCCAGCGCTGCGGCCGCTGCGACATCAAAAGGACTAGAGCAGAAGCCCCTGGAACCCTCTGCCTCATGTTGCCTTGACACTTCGAGACATTACGACGTCGCGGCTATATAAAGCCCACCCTGCTGTCGCAATCATTTCAGTGTTGATAGTTTCGTTCAGTGCATGCTGCAGACGTGTTTAGTGTTCCGACTTTTGTGTCTAGTGGACTATTTTATGTGACTGTATTGCATTTGTTTACTTTAGTCTCTTAATATATTGAGAATTAAGTTTGCAATGGATAAATTTTTTACCAAAAAGGCACGCTTGGAAGTTGATGATACTACAACTCAACCTTCAACAATTATTATGTCGTCAGTTGCTTTGTCGTCTTCAGGTGAGAACCGTTCACAGACGAAACCTAGACAATCCGGTAAGGGAGGATCATTGCAGAAGTCTTGGTTGATCAAATATATATGACTAGAATATAAAGCATTTACCGATTTTTTTTTTTTTTTGCAAACATGCAGATGCTAAAAATCTATTACAATATTCTTTTTTTTTAAAAAAAAAAAACAAGATGCATTTACTTCTGTAGGGTTTTCTAACTGGAAAAAAGCTTTGGAAAAATTCTGTCTTGTTGAAAATACGTTTACACATAAAGGAGGTGTTCTGAAACTAAATTCTATCACTAACCGAAATGTATCCTCCCAGTTGAAACAACAGTTTGATAGTAATATGAAGAAAGGCCGTTTAACCCTAAAGACAATTTTTAACACCGTGGAGTTTCTATGCCGACAAGGACCAGCAATTAGAGGTCACGAAGATGTAAACTCAATTTTTTGTCAATTATTGGAACTCTGATTGACATACCTGAGTTTACAGATTGGTTAAGACGTTCGGGGTATAAGTGAACGTCCCACGATATTCAAAACGAGATAATTGATCTACTAGGAAAGTATATGTTGAGAAAGGCATTGGCTTCAATCCAGAAGACTGAACATTTTTCTATCATGGTTGACGAAACAAATGATTCATCGATTCACGAACAAATGTCATTTTGTATTCGTTCTGTCGATGACTCCTTAATCATCAACGAATACTTTATTGGCTTATACAAGACCCCAACACTGAATCACAAACTCTATTGAGTGTTTTAAAAGACTTTTTACTCGTCTTGATTTGTCAATGGATAACTTAAGAGGACAGTGCTATGATGGTGCCCCGAATATGACAGGTAAGTTCAAAGGACTAAACAAGTTAATTTTGGATATACAACCAAAAGCACATTATGTGCACTGCACTGCTCACACCTTAGACATGGCAGTTGTAGACAGTCTCCGCCATCTTACGTCTATTAGGGATAGTATGGCGGTAGCCAAGGAGTTAATAAACACCGTAAGGGAATCCAACAAAAGGATGGTATTTTTCGGAAGCATACGCTGTGAGAGCACCAGTGACCCATTACCCTACTCGATGGAATATGTTAGCTTCTAGTATCTTGAGAATATTGAAAAACTTGAGTTTTTCGATACATTTTATGTGGAGGACAAAACAGAGGCAGGTTACAAATGTACAGGTTACCTTGAGTCAATGTTTGAATTGAAGAGTTCTTTCTTTTTACGTCTTTATTGCCATGCAATGAATCCAGTAGAGGATGTCAATGGAAAAATTCAATGCCCTCATCTAATTTTGCTGATATGGAAAAAATATATGAGGGCTTGATTTGTATATTGAAGTATGAAAACAACGAAGCCAGTTCACCGCACACTTTCAAAACCCAAAGGAATACTACAAAGCAATTTACACTGAAGTTTGTGAAACGGCGCAATCTTTAATTACTGAGCGGTTTGCTTCAGCTGGACTCACACAGGTCAGTGCAGCTGAACAAGAGAGCTTGCTTTTAGAGAACAGAGGTGAAGCAAATTTGGAACAATCAACTGAGTTTTTCAGAAATGACCTAGATATTGAGAGGCTGCGCTTAGACTTGAATATTTTGGCCAATATCACTAATAAAAAACAACTGGTCTTCAAAAACATGCGTGATGTGAGAAAGTACATTACACAAGAGCCTGCAGTTGGAGAAACGTTATGTGAAGTAGTGAAGTGCAGTAAGCTTCTACAAGTAGTACCAATCACGACAGCAACGGCAGAATGGACATTTAGCGCCCTTAGACGTGTGAAGTCATATCTCCGATCAAAAATGGGACAAAACCGATTGAACAACCTGGCTGTTCTTCATGTCCACCGAGATGTTTTGGATGAGTTGGATATCCAACCAGTCATCGACGACTTCATATTCAGTAATCCAGTCAGGCGGTCGACATTTGCACCTTTCTAAAGACACACACCTTTCTAAAGACAGTCTAGCCCTAATAATGTCATTTAGAGCAATATTAAAAATCTTTATAAAATAGAGACTTAAATACATACATAATGCTAAATTTTCAGTTTCGAAATATTAGTACTATTTCAGTATTGTTTTACTATATTACTATAGTACTGTATTAGTTATTTCCAAATTCCTTAATGTTGTGAGTAACACCCAATTAAAACCCGCTGTTTACATACTTTTGACGAAGTATTAGGCATACTGTATTAACTTTATTAACTGTATTAAAGCATTAACTTTGAGATATTATTTTTATTTGATGAATTCTGAGCCTTATTCAAAGTAAGCTTAAATTAGCTATTTCACTTATTAATCAAAGTGCCATTTCTGTGTGACAGCAATATTTTATGTTTTATTCTTCTAATGGTAGTTTAGGATTTATTTAAATATAATTTCAGTCTTTTCAGAGCTATATGTTCACTGCTCTGTAATAATCTATAAGCATGATTATTGCTGTAAATTAAATTAGCTTTTCACGAAAATACTGTGCGTGTTTATGTTTTGTTTCTTCTTTCAAAGCCAAAAAATGTGTCAGGTTTGTCAAGTTTCCCGGAGTGTCGAGTTATCGAGAGTCCAGTTTTCGGGACTCTAAAGTTGATCATATGACTCTAAAATGCTTAAAAAAACTTTGAAACTCACTGTTTTTCATCTAAAATTTAGAAAATTTCCCGGGACAAGACCCCCAGTATGACCCCCTCCCCCAATATTTTTTATAAGTCGGCGCCCTGGCTATCGTTCAAAGTCCTGTAGGTTTCGTACTACAACTGTAACAGTGTCAGATGAAACTGGCAGCTACAATGGTCACATGACTGTGTGTGCCTAATAGGTATTCTGAAAGAATTTCAGGCCAGCTTCAGTACAGCAATATGGCAGTTAAGGCAAGATGCTCGAATTTAGTGTAAGGCTCTGTGTTGCACTTACATGCTAAATGAATCAAGTGCTGTGAACGATGTTAAGTTGTGTGTTCATATAACTCCACCTACAAATAAAACCATTCACCTTCCTGCTTTATTGTATGCACATAATTGCCATGTAGTGGCCAGCAGCGTGCTTAACTAAAGATCATTTGGAGTTAATCATTTATATGCCACATCTGGTATACTGAAAAGCATCTTGGACAGAAGAGCTAGTTGTTCATTACATTTTATATGAGGAATTATTTAAGACTGTAATGCTTGCTGGAGCACTAGATCGTTTTATGTTTTTAAGTTGCCCACATGATCATGATATCACCTTCAGTTGTGATTCCTATATTTAGAACACGTATTGATACTACTGATAATATCGTGTTACATGACTGATTGGTTCATGATGTCTTCAAAGTATGTTAGCTTTTACCTACACCCATATGCTATATTTCTTTCTGCTCTAAAAATACAAACCCATAACAATATATGTGAGAAAATTTTACAGTCCCACTATGCTATTGGCATTAAGCTGTGAGAAACTGTAATGGCTGTAAAATACCTAGGTGTAAAATCTACCTAGCAGATTAAAACTGTGTGGTGGACCGAGATTCGAACTTGGGACCTTTGCCTTTCGTGGACAAGTGCTCTACCAACTGAGCTACCCAAGCACGACTTACGTCCCGTCCTCACAGCTTCAATTCCGCCAGTACCTCGTCTCATACCTTCCAAACTTCACAGAAACTCTTCTGTGAACCTAGCAGAACTAGCACTCCTGGGAGAAAGGATATTCCAGAGACAAAGAGGATGTTTCCAGAATGAGATTTTCACTCTTCAGCGGAGTGTGCGCTGATATGACACTTCCTAGCAGATTAAAACTGTGTGGCGGATACAGTTTTAATGTGCTAGGTAGTTTCATATCAGCGCACATTCCACTGCAGAGTGAAAATCTCATTCTGGATTCCGAAGTGTATGTCAAGTTCTTACTGCTCTACCGCCACAAACACCTAA
Source organism: Schistocerca gregaria (assembly GCF_023897955.1). Classification (NCBI taxonomy): domain Eukaryota; kingdom Metazoa; phylum Arthropoda; class Insecta; order Orthoptera; family Acrididae; genus Schistocerca; species Schistocerca gregaria. Next base: position 131,812,515 of record NC_064923.1, on the reverse strand, counting down.
CAATATATTTCGAAATCTATTACAATCTCACTGTCCTATTGGCAAGAACAGGAGGATAAAAAATACCTAGAACTATCCATATGGACTGGTCTAAACTAGAATTATTGATCAACTGCATGATTCATTTGGAGGAATGATTCCAATTTTCAAATGTATGTTTTGTATTTTATTCATGATGTTTTCTATATTTTAGATGCTGTGTACACCATAAGTCAGAGTCATTCATAGTATTATAAGAATTTATAGATGCAGTTTTGAAGACAGTATACAAACGAAATAATCGGAATTTGGAGCAAGTGTTATGATATTACATACGTGTACATTAACAGAAGTTCATGCATGTGTACTAGCAGTTAAGAGATTGCATGTCATCTTTCTTAATCACCAAATTCATACAATCTGAACACATCTCTGACGTCACTGTACCTCAGCTTTACATTGGCGATTTATGGGAATTTTGTAGACATATGTTTTAACACCATGATATTCGATTTTATTACATATACATAGACAGAGAGATTCATTACTGTGCAATTATGACCACTGAGAATAAGACACTGACGAGACAATTTGAGGAATCAGAGGCAATACAGAGGTCTCTTTTTACCGGCAATTATTCTTCTCATGAATCATTTGTGAAGGGAACAAGCATGGGGGTCAAATTATAGAGATATGCATGGGATTCAAGTTTATGCTTGTGCATTACACAAACAGTACTTTTAGTGACCATCAAATAAATAACAATTACCTTAAAAGGGGGACTACCAATGTGTGTATTAGCATCGTAGAGGAACACTTGACCTGTCTTGCATTTGGGTGGCATAAACTCGTGATATATATTTTAGCAACAGTGTGTCATGATAGTGATGTGTTATGTTTTGTGGAGGCTGGACAACCAGTAGCTGGAACAGTCTGTGTGATTCATGTTCTATAATAAAAAGTGCTGTAATTGCTTACAAATAACATCCCAACATTCTTCTTTCCTTTCTGCATAGCATCTGCAGTGGGTGTGCCAGACTACGTGCAAGGCTTGAAGAGAATCAGGTTCCATTGCCTGCATATAATTTGTTCCATGATTTACTGCAGTGTATTTTTTTAAATTTAATATTGGTTGTACATGGTGTGATTATTTACGGGCAAGATGGTACTTGATATGCTGTATAGGCTGTTTGGAATGTGATTATAACTGTCTTTATATAGTGATGATGAGGTAGTAGTAATTGTTTTAACAGGCACATTGTCACGCATTTTTTAAATTTCCCAACGTACTCTTCAATTTTTTGTGTTATAAATTAGTTAGCTATGTTCTACATCTACATCTACATGACTACTCTGCAATTCACATTTAAGTGCTTGGCAGAGGGTTCATCGAACCACAATCATACTATCTCTCTACTATTCCACTCCCGAACAGCGAGCGGGAAAAACGAACACCTAAACCTTTCTGTTCGAGCTCTGATTTCTCTTATTTTATTTTGATGATCATTCCTACCTATGTAGGTTGGGCTCAACAAAATATTTTCGCATTCGGAAGAGAAAGTTGGTGACTGAAATTTCGTAAAAAGGTCTCGCCGCGACGAAAAACGTCTATGCTGTAATGACTTCCATCCCAACTCGTGTATCATATCTGCCACACTCTCTCCCCTATAACGCGATAATACAAAACGAGCTGCCCTTTTTTGCACCCTTTTGATGTCCTCTGTCAATCCCACCTGGTAAGGATCCCACACCGCGCAGCAATATTCTAACAGAGGACGAACGAGTGTAGTGTAAGCTGTCTCTTTAGTGGACTTGTTGCATCTTCTAAGTGTCCTGCCAATGAAACGCAACCTTTGGCTCGCCTTCCCGACAATATTATCTATGTGGTCCTTCCAACTGAAGTTGTTCGTAATTTTAACACCCAGGTACTTAGTTGAATTGACAGCCTTGAGAATTGTACTATTTATCGAGTAATCGAATTCCAACGGATTTCTTTTGGAACTCATGTGGATCATCTCACACTTTTCGTTATTTAGCGTCAACTGCCACCTGCCACACCATACAGCAATCTTTTCTAAATCGCTTTGCAGCTGATACTGGTCTTCGGATGACCTTACTAGACGGTATATTACAGCATCATCTGCGAACAGTCTAAGAGAACTGCTCAGATTGTCACCCAGGTCATTTATATAGATCAGGAACAGTAGAGGTCCCAGGACGCTTCCCTGGGGAACACCTGATATCACTTCTATATGCGACATATACTGTGCTTCTAATGTAGTACTGGTATATACATGCCCTATGTAAGTTTCTAACAGTAGTTTCATTTTTTAAAAAAAATCACCTGCAGTAATTGGTATACATGTAGGTGGAGGACCTGTTTAACGTCAGTGAAGTCTTGTGTGTGATCTGTTGTGCAAATGTTCTGTAGCTACAATGTACTTGATATGTTAGGCTGTGTGATAATTGACTTCCAGCCACAGGACTATATCCACTGTGACAATAACATAGCAATAATACCTTTACCAAGCAAGCCGTTCCATATTTTTGTGAATTTCATAATCAACACAGTGTTGATGAATCTCTGTAGTGCATTTTTTAAACATGATACTAGTATATAAATGCCACAAACATTTCTAAATGTGGTTTTTAAATTTCTGGCATTTTGAACGTGGAACAAGTAGTCTTAAGTGGACTATTTGAATTTTCCTTTAGACCAAGCACAATATCTTGGATTTTCCCATCATTTTTTTTTTAAATTTCCCGCACTCACATGTCACTTTCCCTCTCTTATTATACTTGGCTGATCTCTGCTTCTGGCACTTCACTGCAATGTATACCACAAGTGAGACGAGCCTGTGGCTCGTGTGATGTTTAGTATGCCTGAGTAAATCTGACAACTATATAAACATGCAGGCGATGACAGGTTGCAGTGAAGATCTGGCAACTGTGCAGGGTGTGCCAGGAACCTCATTGTCCTGTTCCATTCGATTCGATACCTCATAATTTATTACTTTATATAAGAATAGAAATAAGACACCAGATCATTTGAAGTTTGTTCATACAGTAATTTATTAACTTATTTTATTCTCGGCATTAATGTTTGCGCCAGTTTTGATTAAAGTATTTCCCTATACATCAACTTCATTGCATGCAAACAAAAACAAATAATGTCTCTGAGCAAAGTAAGCCTATTTTATATCTTTGTATGAAGACAGTTGTACAGCTCATTCTAGATGCTGGTGAAGTGTAACTATCGTGTATGTACATACACATCCTGTGAAAAATGAGTGATCTATTATCAACTGTCCAGCACAATGGAAACTGGTAGATGGATATTAACAACAAGGTAACCCACCCTCTCACAGTAAGTACAGAATTCATTTCTGAATCCAAATCGCCATGTAAACAGTACTGGTGGCAATTCATTAAAGTGTGTTGCATCTTCTCGTCACAGAGTCAGTTCTCAGAATTACACTTTGAAACAGTCATGTAACCTGTACACTGTCTGAAGATGAGCCTAAAAGGTTCGAAAACTGGTTTCTAGAATAAATAACTGGTCGCAGTTTTCTGCAGTTATGTTGAGTCAACAGTCATGGGTTCTTCAACAGCCATATTGGATAAGCTTAATTTGTCGCTATGATGCCAAGTAATTAGAATGATGCATGAACTTCGGAAATGTAAGCTCAATCTAACGAAAACCATCCTAGCAATAAGATTTAACAAAACGTTTCTCCCAGAAAACGTAGACTGAAACTGAATCAGAATAAAAATAACGAGTCAAAGCATGTCAGTCGGGGTAGAAAAAGCACAATATGAAATTATTTGGTTAAAAACTGAAATCTAATCTCTTTATAAAAAGAAAGTTTTTTTTCAATTCACAGATGTACAATATGCACCTAGAGCTAAGCCCTAAATTTATTGGTCACGTATTCATGCTTTTTCTAGGCTATGTCAATTAATATATCAACAAGGAACATGCTATCATCTCACTTACACATAAGAAAGAGATAACTGCCCTGATCTCAAAGACTGCAACGAAGTCTCTCCGTAATTTTTCTCAAGCAGAACATACTTTTTTTGTGATGAATACTACAGAAGTATGCATCAGCAGTAATGAATTAAAGCTGTTAAACAAAGGCATTAAGGCAATATTGCCCCAACACTAAATACAAGGAATATTACAAACTTAACAGTGGGTACAAAAATTGCTTGCACAACTACTAAACTAAAATACAATCAACAAAATGCTACAGTCTGTAATGCTAATAACATTTTTATAAGAAATATAGTCCACAACGAAAAAGTTTTACACACAGGACGACAAACTGGCAATGGGTAGTGGTCTTATAGGCTTGCTAGCAGACATATATTTTAACAATCTTGGAAACAACTTCATTAGATCTCAAACCCAACTGAAAGATAAGCTACTTTACTACGAACATTATTTGATGACACTCTCATTCTGCTCAATAAAACAACGAAAAAATAGAAAATCTAGCGCTAGGACGTAATAAATTGCACCACAAAATACAATTCACTGTAGAACATGAAACACCAGATGGCACTAACTACTTTGTTTTAGAACTCTGAAATAAAAATCAAAAACATAACTTTAAAATTTTCAGGAAGCCAACAATCGCCAGTGTCACTGTACATACCGCTTCTTGCCATCCAGACAAAAAAAAAAAAAAAAAAAAAATACATTCTACAGGACAATGATAAACTGTAGGCTTAATATCGCAAGGGACACGAGTGAAATACATAAAGAAACAGAAATCATTAAATAAGCTGTCTCCAGCAATAAGTACTAGCCCGTCATAACAAGTAAAGTAACCCATGCAACAAAATTAAACCAACCAACTGCTGAAGAATTACCCACGAACAAGGAGACCACATTTATAAGCCCTGTTTTTCTAGAGGAGGTTTCTCACCAAAGTGCCAACCTCTTTAAGGTGTTCAGCATGAAAAGAAGCTTCATCACCAACAAAAAAGTGTGAAATAAAATCAATCACATTACCAAAATCACTATACAACAGTATCAATGTCAGATGTAAACAAACTCATTTGCAACTCATATCCAAGCTTCTTCATTGGACAAACTGGTAGAAGCTTCACAACAACATTTAAAGAGTACAAGTATGAACAATGTCTTAACAACCTGAACATATCCAGCTTTGCTACACATCTTGCTCATCACAAACATTCTGCAAACACCACTGAACAGAACCTCAAAATACTCCATCTTGCTAACTAAGACATGCTACTTGACCTTCTTGACGAAATCGAAATCTGTATCAACGCAAATAAGGGACCAGAGTACCTACTCAATGTCCATAATGATCTGAGAAACAAATTTTTCCTTCATAATTTAGAAGATCTACTAATTCAAAGCAACTAATCAGTCTGCACACCTTGGACCAATACTTATGGCATTAAAGCATGTTCCATCTTCTAGCCATAGGCCAGCACCGCACCAGAATAGCCTTGAAATAGCCTTGTAATTTCCTGTACACCATCTAAAGGTGAGCCTGAAAAGGTTCGAAAACCGGTTTATTCAAAGTGACTGGTTGTTAGTGTTTAACGTCCCGTCGACAACGAGGTCATTAGAGACGGAGCGCAAGCTCGGGTTAGGGAAGGATTGGGAAGGAAATCGGCCGTGCCCTTTCAAAGGAACCATCCCGGCATTTGCCTGAAACGATTAAACAGTCCCTTTGACTGTTCAGATATGTCACTAAACCCGCCCAACGATGTACACAACCATGCATGAGCTGCACCCATCAGACGGAGGGGGTCGAACAGCCAATCAGTTCCAGCCATTCCAACAGGAAGGAGGTACACGGCTCGTGTTGTCTGTAATTAAACCATGCCTAGACGGTCAATACCGCGGGTCGATCGAGTCCGCATTGTTACTCTGTGCCAGGAAGGGCTCTCAACAAGGGAAGTGTCCAGGTGTCTCGAAGTGAACCAGAGAGATGTTGTTCGGACTTGGAGGAGATACAGAGAGACAGGAACTGTCGATGACATGCCTCTCTCACGCCTCCCAAGGGCTACTACTGCAGTGGCTGACCGCTACCTATGCATTATGGCTCGGAGGAACCCTGACAACAACGCCAAAATGTTGAATAGTGCTTTTCGTGCAGGCACAGGACGTCATGTTACGACTTAAACTGTGTGCAGTAGGCTGCATAATGCGCAAATTCACTCCCGACGTCCATGGCAAGGTGCATCTTTGCAACCACGATACTATGCAGTGCGGTACAGTTTGGCCCAACAACGTGCCCAATGGACCGCTCAGGATTGGCATCACGTTCTCTTCACCGATGAATGTCGCAATTGCCTTCAATCAGACAATAGTCGGAGATGTGTTGGGAGGCAACCGGGTCAGGCTGAACGCCTTAGACACACTGTCTAGCGAGTACAGTAAAGTGGAGGTTCTCTACTGTTTTGGAGTGGCATTATATGGGGCCGACGTACGTCGCTGGTAGTCATGGAAGGCGCCGTAATGGCTGTACAATACGTGAATGTCATCCTCCGGCCGATAGTGCAACCTTATCGGCAGTATATTGGCGAGGCATTCGTCTTCAAGGACGGCAATTCGCGCCTCCATCGTGCACATCTTGTGAATGACTTCCTCCAGGATAACAGCATCGCTCGACTAGAGTGGCCAGCATGTTCTCTAAACATGGACCCTATCGAACATGCCTCGGATAGAGTGAAAAGGGCTGCTTATGGACGACGTGACCCACCAACCACTCTGAGGGATCTACGATTAATCGCCGTTGAGGAGTGGGACAATCTGGACCAACAGTGCCTTGATGAATTTGTGAATAGTATGCCACGACGAATAGAGGCATGCATCAATGCAAGAGGATATGCTACTGGATATTTGAGGCACCGATGTGTACAGCAATCTGAACCACCACCTCTGAAGGTCTCGCTGTATGGTGGTACAACACGCAATGTGTGGTTTTCACGAGCAATAAAAAGGGCGGAAATGGTGTTTATGTTGATCTCTATTCCAATTTTCTGTACAGGCTCCGGAATTCTCGGAACCGAGGTGATCCAAATTTTTTTTGATGAGTGTGCCTGTCCATACGTCAGCTTTATTACATGCAAACAAAAACAAATGATTTTTTGAGTAAATTAGGCCTATGTTACACCTTTATATATATATATATATATATATATATATATATATATATATATATATATATATATATATATATATATACGAAAAGCCGCCCATACTGTCGCACTAATTATAGAATTCATTTCTGGATCCTAATCATCAACTAAACAATACTCATTTGCAACACATTAAAGAATGTACCATCTTGTTGTCGCAGAGCTGGCATCCGTCTTTACACTATGAAATAGTCGTATAACCTCCTGTGCACCATCTGGAGATGAGCTTGACAAGGTTTGAAAATCGGTATGAAATCAATAACTATTTCAAAAAGTGACTGATTGTAGTTTTCTGTATTTATATTTTACATTATTTAAGCTACCCATGTTATCTTTAGCATTCTTCTGTACTACCATATTTCAAAAGCTTCTTCTAGTCTGAACGTCTTGTCATCCATGTTTCACATCTTTGCAATGCTACACACGAGACGTAAACCTCCAGATAAGGCTTCCCAACACTTAAATTTATTTTAAATGTCAACATATTCCACTTTTTCAGAAATACTTTTCTTGCTATTCTCAGTCTACATTTTATGTCTTCTCTACTTCGACCATCATGATTTACTTCCTACCGAAATAGAAAAGCTCATGGTCTAATTTTAGTGTATCATTTCCTTAGCCAGTTGTCTTAGCCTTGCTTCATTTGCTTCAACTACTTTCTGTCATCCTTTTTTATTTTTGTTGATTTTCCGTAAGCTTGCCCATAGTGGACCATTGAGGGCAAAGACGGACGACGCAGATTGTGGTTGGAATTGTGGTGTTCGCAGTGTCTACAGCCATGTGGGCTTTCCTACAGCTACATACCTGACCCTTTTGTATGTGCGTCGGGTACTGCAGGTCTATTGACAAAGTAGTTTCATGGGTATAAGCTGCTTGAGTTCTACAGGGTGTTACAAAAAGATACGGCCAAACTTTCAGGAAACATTCCTCACACACAAAGAAAGAAAATATGTTATGTGGGCATGTGTCCGGAAACGCTTACTTTCCATGTTAGAGCTCATTTTATTACTGCTCTTCAAATCACATTAATCATGGAATTCAAACACACAGCAACAGAACGTACCAGCGTGACTTCAAACACTTTGTTACAGGAAATGTTCAAAATGTCCTCCGTTAACGAGGATACATGCATCCACCCTCCGTCGCATGGAATCCCTGATGCGCTGATGCAGCCCTGGAGAATGGCGTATTATATCACAGCCGTCCACAATACGAGCACGAAAAGTCTCTACATTTGGTACCAGGGTTGCGTAGACAAGAGCTTTTAAATGTCCCCATAAATGAAAGTCAAGAGGGCTGAGGCCAGGAGAGCGTGGAGGCCATGGAATTGGTCCGCCTCTACCAATCCATCGGTCACCGAATCTGTTGTTGAGAAGCGTCGAACACTTCGACTGAAATGTGCAGGAGCTCCATCGTGCATGAACCACATGTTGTGTCGTACTTGTAAAGGCACATGTTCTAGCAGCGCAGGTAGAGTATCCCGTATGAAATGATGATAACGTGCTCCATTGAGCGTAGTTGGAAGAACGTGGGGCCCAATCAAGACATCACCAACAATGCCTGCCCAAACGTTCACAGAAAATCTGTGTTGATGACGTGATTGCACAACTGCGTGCGGATTCTCGTCAGCTCACACATGTTGATTGTGAAAATTTACAATTTGATCAGGTTGGGATGAAGCCTCATCCGTAAAGAGAACATTTGCACTGAAATGAGGATTGACACATTGTTAGATGAACCATTTGCAGAAGTGTACCCGTGGAGGCCAATCAGCTGCTAATAGTGCCTGCACACGCGGTACATGGTACGGAAACAACTGGTTCTCCCGTAGCACTCTCCATACAGTGACGTGGTCAACGTTACCTTGTACAGCAGCAACTTCTCTGACGCTGACATTAGGGTTATCGTGAACTGCATGAAGAATTGCCTCGTCCATTGCACGTGTCCTCGTCGTTCTAGGTCTTCCCCAGTCGCGAGTCATAGGCTGGAATGTTTCGTGCTCCCTAAGACGCCGATCAATTGCTTCGAACGTCATCCTGTCGGGACACCTTCGTTCTGGAAATCTGCCTCGATACAAACGTACCGCGCCACGGTTATTGCCTCGTGCTAATCCATACATCAAATGGGCATCTGCCAACTCCGCATTTGTAAACATTGCACTGACTGCAAAACCACGCTCGTGATGAACACTAACCTGTTGATGCTACGTACTGATGTGCTTGATGCTAGTATTGTAGAGCAATGAGTCGCATGTCAACACAAGCACCGAAGTCAACATTACCTTCATTCAATTGGGCCAACTGGCGGTGAATCGAGGAAGTACAGTACATTCTGACGAAACTAAAATGAGCTCTAACACGGAAATTAAGTTTTTCCGGACACATCTCCACATAACATCTTTTCTTTATTTGTGTGTGAGGAATGTTTCCTGAAAGTTTGGCCTTACCTTTTTGTAACACCCTGTATACATAGTGTGTAATAGAAGTAATTACAAGCACAAAAGGGAAGCCATATCTCCTCAAGAATTATCGTTACTCAGTGCCCAGAAAATGTGATGAATATACACTCCTGGAATTGGAAAAAAGAACACATTGACACCGGTGTGTCAGACCCACCATACTTCCTCCGGACACTGCGAGAGGGCTGTACAAGCAATGATCACACGCACGGCACAGCGGACACACTAGGAACCGCGGTGTTGGCCGTCGAATGGCGGTAGCTGCGCAGCATTTGTGCACCGCCGCCGTCAGTGTCAGCCAGTTTGCCGTGGCATACGGAGCTCCATCGCAGTCTTTAACACTGGTAGCATGCCGCGACAGCGTGGACGTGAACCGTATGTGCAGTTGACGGACTTTGAGCGAGGGCGTATAGTGGGCATGCGGGAGGTCGGGTGGAGGTACCGCCGAATTGCTCAACACGTTGGGCGTGAGGTCTCCACAGTACATCGATGTTGTCGCCAGTGGTCGGCGGAAGGTGCACGTGCCCGTCGACCTGGGACCGGAACGCAGCGACGCACAGATGCACGCCAAGACTGTAGGATCCTACGCAGTGCCGTAGGGGACGGCACCGCCACTTCCCAGCAAATTAGGAACACTTTTGCTCCTGGGGTATCGGCGAGGACCATTCGCAACCGTCTCCATGAAGCTGGGCTACGGTCCCGCACACCGTTAGGCCGTCTTCCGCTCACGCCCCAACATCGTGCAGCCCGCCTCCAGTGGTGTCGCGACAGGCGTGAATGGAGGGACGAATGGAGACGTGTCGTCTTCAGCGATGAGAGTCGCTTCTGCCTTGGCGCCAATGATGGTCGTATGCGTGTTTGGCGCCGTGCAGGTGAGCGCCACAATCAGGACTGCATACGACCGAGGCACACAGGGCCAACACCCGGCATCATGGTGTGGGGAGCGATCTACTACACTGGCCGTACACCTCTGGTGATCGTCGAGGGGACACTGAATAGTGCACGGTACATCCAAACCGTCATCGAACCCATCGTTCTACCATTCCTAGACCGGCAAGGGAACTTGCTGTTCCAACAGGACAATGCACGTCCGCATGTATCCCGTGCCACCCAACGTGCTCTAGAAGGTGTAAGTCAACTACCCTGGCCAGCAAGATCTCCGGATCTGTCCCCCATTGAGCATGTTTGGGAGTGGATGAAGCGTCGTCTCACGCGGTCTGCACGTCCAGCACGAACGCTGGTCCAACTGAGGCGCCAGGTGGAAATGGCATGGCAAGCCGTTCCACAGGACTACATCCAGCATCTCTACGATCGTCTCCATGGGAGAATAGCAGCCTGCATTGCTGCGAAAGGTGGATATACACTGTACTAGTGCCGACATTGTGCATGCTCTGTTGCCTGTGTCTATGTGCCTGCGGTTCTGTCAGTGTGATCATGTGATGTATCTGACCCCAGGAATATGTCAATAAAGTTTCCCCTTCCTGGGACAATGAATTCACGGTGTTCTTATTCCAATTTCCAGGAGTGTACATAGTAGTTGTGCGTGATTTCTTAACATAGTATGTGCCGAGGCCGTTTAAAACTTGTAAATGGCAGAATCATGGCTGAAGAGCAACATACTTGCCCATCTAACGATCAGAAGTGCAGATTAAGAATCGAATCCGTAACTGCAAAAAGAGAGAATACAAAAAAAGACTGTGCCCGTTTTCCAAATTTTTAAGAAGGAGTTTCGATTGGAAAAATAAAGAGATTTAGTCGCTAACATGCGGAATCATGAGCGCCCCAAGCAAAGCAAGAAGGAATCTATTGGGACGACCTACACCACTGGAACTAGATCTGAGACTGAAATGCGCAAAGACATTTTGAAATTAACAGAAGGTAATAATTTTTTGAAAATTGACCTTGGTTCTGCTCCTGACAAAAGAATCCCGCTGTTCGATCGTGAAGAAGCGGTGAAAATAATACCTGAAAATGGAATTATTCTTATGGACAGGACATCTGACAATCGTTCAGAACAATTCAAACAACTGTACCTCATACACATGATGTCAGAAGCACAGAAGGATGAAGGCATTTCCTGTTTTATTTGCTTTGCTCCCAGACCGAAATCATAATGCTTATGAAAGGCCTTTGTCTGGATGGAAGAATAAGTTGACTGGGTGGCACAGAGAAATTTGGAATGACTGCAATTAATGCTATGAAAACGGTGTTCGCCGAAACATCCCTTTTCAGTTGCAATTTTCGCTTCAGTCAATGTCTATGAAGAAACCACAGTTACTGGGATTAACTGAGCCGTTCAGAGATAGAAAAGTCTGATTGTTGTGCCGCATCTTCCACGAAACAAAGTTAATGAACCATGGATGATAATAATGGAGAAAAGGCATTCACAGACTACAAGGTCAATCAATGGATGGATCCTAGTATACCAACTGAAATGTGAGATATTTTTAATCAGCGTCACGAGACTGTAAATTCTATCAAAGGCTGGCATGGAAACTAAGCTCCTCAATAAATCTAAACATCTGAATGTATACTTTCTTATAAATGAGCTGGAGGAGGAAGCTGTAATTGCTATATTGAAGTTAAAAAGAAGAAACAGATATCGACAAAATGCTAAAGAACTTTAGAAGAAAATACGGTATAACCATACAGAACATTTAAGAAGATGTTTCAAGAAACTACCTTTCTTACAGAAAATTGAGTGAGAAATTAATATCGATAAAATAAGACAAGAAGTTTAACCATTTGCTAAAGTAATGTTATAGAAATAAATAAGGTAACAATAAAAATAATAAAAATAAAAATAGTTATAATAAAAAAAATAAAAGCAACCTTTAAACATGGCCTTGGACCATATGCATCCTATGATTGGATAAAATGTCGAGGGATATCTTTATTACAAAACGATCGGCAGAACCAGCCCCACCGTTGCAGCTTCCTTTGTCGGGAGGAAAACAAACAGATAAAGTGATTGTGGTCGGAAACACCATGCTGCAGAGAAACACCGTGCTGACGTCACGGATCGGAAAGCCCACGATGGGTAATGCAACGACATCGTGGCTACAGTTGCGTGGCCAAGTGTCAGAGTCTCATCTAGCAAAGCCAGAATATTACTCGAAATATTACATGGAAAAATACTAACACTGAATCGAAATGACCCACATAATAAGTGGGGATATCAAACTATGCGTTTCGATGTCACGAGTTCAGTGCATCATTGCGCAACGCTATGTGAGCTCTAGTGTTTAATTTACATCTATTTTTATGAAGAATGACTGCAAAAATACTTTAAATTACGCTATACTTAAACGAGTACTGCTACACTCACAAACAATGAGTCAAACTGGAACCGAACTGCAGAGTGAACATGTGTTAGCGTTTTTTTTTTTTCTGGGACTTAAGAGGATCTAGAATAACAACGATTTTGTTCAAGGAAGACAATTAAATGACCAGAACTAGACGTACTCTACAATAACAAGTATCAATACGTGTTAACCTGTCCCTGTACCCTTGTCCCAAATGAGCTGAAAGAACTGAACCGGTACTTCACATTACCTACAATCACAAATGAACCACAAACGAAACAGAGATTCATTGATTATTTCGTGAGGGTAAACGACTGTAGCCACGAAAAATTCTATATAAAGCATGTTAGTTGCAATACCATGAAAAAGGCCATGTGTGTACCAGATCAGTAGGTCAGATGATGACATCATAGTCCAAATGATGAACCCTGTTATTGACCCACGACTGCCCAATATAACAGATATCTTCAAACAGTCTTAGCTACAAGTGTGTCCCCGGAGGCCTGGAGACAGGAACTAGTTAAACCACTACCTGAACAGGACTTTGCCACAGCACCCTCTGATTACAGACCTGCTTCCATCTTTCGGGACTTCCGAGGCCTTAGAATATATTATCGACGACCAGCTAACAAACTGCCTACTAGAGGAATAGCAACCACGTATCTGTAAACATTGTAGCACAACTTCCGCCTTAATAAAGGCAACAGGTGATTTGAAACTGGCCATGAATGCACAAGAGGCAGCTATCATGTGGTTCTTAAACTTCAGCAAGACATTTGACACTGTCGATATAGACGTTTTACTTGCCTGACTTAGCAGCCTAAATTTCTCGCTAAGTGCAGTATAATACTTTCGCTCATAACTGACGTCTAGCTAGCAACGCGTAATGTCCGGTACTATAAAGTCATAATGGAGGCAGGTAGTATCAATCGTCCCCCAGGGTTCGGTATTAAGTCCTATATTCTTTTGAATGTTCCAGGTGATCAAAAAGTCAGTATAAATTTGAAAACTTAATAAACCATGGAATAATGTAGATAGAGAGGTAAAAATTGACACACATGCTTGGAATAACAAGGTGTTTTATTAGAACCAAAAAATACAAAAGTTCAAAAAATGTTCGATAGATTCCAGGCATGTGTGTCAATTTGTACCTCTCTATCTACATTATTCCGTGATTTATTCAGTTTTCAAATTTATACTGACTTTTTGATCACCCGGTATGTCAATGATGTGCCATCAGTTTCGTCCCACTGCAAATACCACATGAACGCTGATGACCTCCAGTTGCATCTAAGTGCAAAACCTACAAACCTGAAGAAAGCTGTCTAGAGTCTCAATATCGATCTATTTACACTACCAAAATGGGCGCAGTATACCGTTAAAGTTCAACCCATCCAAAACTCAAGCGGTACTGATTGGTCATTCTAGACTCATTGGTCCGAATTATCAGGAACCGCTACCATTTTAACCTTAAATGGGACTGATATCAGATTCTCTCCTTCATCAAAGAGTCAAGGAGTAATAACAGACTAAAATCTAAATTGACCGATCACGTAACTGCAATGTGCAAGACGGCATACGCATCTCTCCATGCCCAACAAAAGTATGAAAAGCTCTTACTTGTTGACCTGAAAAAGAAACTTGTACAAACACTTATACTTCCAATTATTGGTTCCACCGATTTTATCCGGCAAGGCCTTTCTCAGGAAAGCTCGTGGCTCCTGCAAATGGTTATAAATGCCCATGTTCGATATATCTCGGATGTTCGACTTTTAATTATATTTCCCCATCAAATGCACAGATACCCCGGACGCGTGCAGAGAATGCAGAGATTTCTGTACCCTGTACCTTCTCTACTGTCTTATCAACGTATATCATCCCTCACAACTCTCTTCGACCTTAACGCACTTGTCTGAACAACACGTCAGAAACACCCATCCCCATCAGAGTAAAATCCAACGTATGTCACACTGCACAGTACAGCCACTTCCTCGAAGTACTGCTCAGCAGTAGGAACAAATGGCTCTGAGCACTATGGGACTTAACTGCTCTGGTCGTAAGTCCCCTAGAACTTAGAACTACTTAAACCTAACTAACCTAAGCACATCACACACATCAATGCCCGAGGCAGGATTCGAACCTGCGACCGTAGCGGTCGCGCGGTTCTAGACTGTAGCGCCTAGAACCGCTCGGTCACTCCGGCCGGCGCAGTAGGAACTTCCAACACTATATTAGAGAACTGAATAAGACCTCCAGCTTCAGAAGACAGTTAATAACAACAATAATGAATACCATTATTCTCTGTACATCCTTCTTGCCAATGAGATCTTCCTCACTTCCCAGTATTGTTCGCTGGTGCAATCTCCTCAAATTTCCGCTCCCTAGAACTCGTTATGTCAGAAAACATCTATATTGTACACCGACAAACTAAAAATAAACTCCTCCCGCATAGCCCATGATGGCCCAAAGGTACCGACTGGCCGCCGTGTCATCGTCAGCCCACAGGCGTCACTGTGTGCGGATATGGAGGGGCAAGTGGTCAGCACAGCGCTCTCCCGGCCGTATGTCAGTTTCCGAGACCGGAGCCGCTACTTCTCAATCAAGTAGTTCCTCAGTTGGCCTCACAAGGACTGAGTGCACCCCACTTGCCAACAGCGCTCGGCAGACCGGATGGTTACCCATCCAAGTGGTAGCCGAGCCCGACAGCGCTTAACTTCGGTGAGCTGATGGGAACCAGTGTTACCACTGCGGCAATTCCGTTGGCATACTGTACACCTACAAATTCTTTTTGTATCTGCCACTATCAGTATTGTTACTATTATTGTTATTAGCAGTAGTGGTAATAGTAGTAGTAGTGTTAGTGGCAGCAGCGGCTGTATAGAAGTACTGCCAGTATTAACTTTACTACACTCATGTTCAGAAATGACAGAACACCATGAACAACTAGAGATAGGACGTTCATATTCGCAGGACATGTATATTAGTATGTTCAGCAGAAATGACTATCCTTTGAACCATGTCGGCCTGCGGGTTGAAAGTCAACACAGATATCTCAGCCCAACACTACCTACTGGTACAATGTGACTGAGGCTCTCGCTGTCGCTACAAACCAAAGGTAATGGATCGATATGACTTGAGCAGACGTGCAGGATGCCTCGCAGACGTATGCGCGAACCGTACCGTCAAATCAGTGAGTTTGAAAGAAGGAGCATTATTGGCATGAGAGAATGTGATGCGTCCATTCGGGAAATTGCTCTTCGTGTGGGATGAAGTGTTTAGGCAGTGCAACGGGTGTATGGCGGATGGTTCACGGAACGCCGTAGAACATGACGAGATGGGTCAGATCGCACCACCAAGACCACCGTCCGTGAAGATCTACATCTCATCCGAATGGCACTGCGGGACAGACCTGTGTCCTTCTCGGCTCTGGCGCAACAGTGCAACACATCGTACACTATCAGGGGCGACAGTCCGTCGTCGTTTACTATGGCATGGGTTACGTGCACGTCGTCCACTTCTCCACCTACTTTTGAAGTATGTGCAGAAACACACTAGACGGTAATGGTGTATGGAACAACGTTACTGGGGACAGGAAAGGCATCAGAAAGTGTTTCCGGACGAATCTATGTCCTGTTTGTTTGAAAATTGTGGCCGCATTTTGGTTTGCCGCATACAGGAGAGCAGCAACACAGTGACTGCATTCGTACAAGACATACGGCACCTACTCAAGGCCTTATGGTGCGAGGTGCTATTGGGTACAATCACAAGTCACAGCACTGTGACCAATGAGACCTATGTGAATGATATCCTGTGACTTGTAACAATGCCCTTTCTGGAGATCATCCCAGACACCATTTTTCAGCAAGCCAATGCACGACCGCATGTTGCTGCATGAACATGTGGCTTCTTGGTGTCAAAGGATACTAGCTTCTTGCCCTGACCCGCCAGATAATCTGACTTGTCGCTAGTCGGAAATGTATGGGATATAGCGAAATGACGGGTGCAGCGCTGTGACCCAATGGCAACCACCATAGATGAATACAGCATGGATGGCAGATACTCAAATCATTTTAATATTGTTTGTCTTAGTAATACCATTATTTCTTAGCTAACTATGTTGTAAAAAAAGTACTGTATGTGTGAGATAAGAGAGCGCCTAATGGCCCTAATCAGATCAAATTAAATAAATAAAAAATTTAGAAATGTTCTTATGTTTAGATATATAAGATGTATCTGTGCCTAATTGAGTATTACGAAATTTGTGTGAGACAGCTCACTAATTAAATCAGCCGTAATTCAGGTTGTTATGTGCTGCTTAAAAATCATGAGCACCACGTACACGACCATAAAATTGCGCTCAGTTCCGAGATGACAGATTTTCTTGCTGGAAAAGTTACGCGTGATGGCACTGTATTATTTGTTCTTCAATATGTAGCACAGTATGTTAGAATGCTCTGTAAAGTAGGAAAGTGTGACCAGCATTCGTTTTAAGAAAAACAGTGTGCTTTTATTTATGGCCACTTTAATGTAGAATTGTAACAAGTTATGCGCATGACTAGCGTGGTATGGTAGAAAGTAAGGCATTTGGCAGTCTTTAGTTCATTTGCAGGATACTGGGAAAATGCAGTGACTCTACAAAGCAGCCTGGTTACAGGTCAATGATCTTAAAATATTATTCAACTGTAGATGATCTTAGAATATTACTCAAATGTAGATCCCATACGAAATAAGATTTACTGGAGATACTGAACTATTCAAAGAAGATGGGCACGAATGGTCACGGTTGTTTGACTCACAGAAGAGCTTTATGGTTATGTTGAAACACCTAAAGAATCAATACCTATCTTCATCCTGCTACCTATCATTTGCATAAGTATTGCGAGGACAAAATTTGAATAATTACAGCCTGCACTGTAGCGTTTAAGCAGTCATTCTTCCCGCGATTGGAACGGGTACCTAGTATATGATACCATGCGAAGTAACAATACCAAGCATTGCACTGTTGCGTGCAGAGTACCGGTATATTTCTAGGTGTAGCTTTACTGAAACAGCTAAATGCTCTTATGTAATAGATGCTATGTCACAGCCCACGACCAAGATTCCCCTCCCCGCAATCCACGATCAGCGACCAAGACTACAATTTTTCCAACATTTAGAAAGAAGAGTCAAAGGACACAACTGTCAATATAAGCCTATCTACCATTATTCCCGCACCGGGAGGTCCTACGCTTACTTGGAACTACTCAGAATGCTAACGTATGATATGCCGATTTATTGAAAGCTGTGTGACACCCGAGTTTCTCCCCGCGTATTGTTGTTGTTGTTGTGGTCTTCAGTTCTGAGACTGGTTTGATGCAGCTCTCCATGCTACTCTATACTGTGCAAGCTGCTTCAGCTCCCAGTACGTACTGCAGCCTACAATCCTTATGAATCTGCTTAGTGTACTCATCTCTTGGTCTCCCCCTACGATTTTTACCCCCCCCCCCCCCCCATACTGCCCTCCAATACTAAATTGGTGATCCCTTGATGCCTCAGAACATGTCCTACCAACCGATCCCTTCTTTTTGTCAAGTTGTGCCACAAACTCCTCTTCTCCCCAATTCTATTAAATACCTCCTCATTAGTTATGTGATCTACCCATCTAATCTTCAGCATTCTTCTGTAACACCACAATTCGAAAGCTCCTTTATCTTCTTGTCTTAACTATTTATCGTCCATGTTTCACTTCCAAACAAGGCTACACTCTATACAAATAGTTTCAGAAACGACTTCCTGACACTTAAATCTATACTCGATGTTAACAAATTTCTCTTCTTCAGAAACGCTTTCCTTGCCATTGCCAGTCTACATTTTATATCCTCTCTACTTCGACCGTCATCAGTTATTTTGCTCCCCAAATAGCAAAACTCCTATACTACTTTAAGTGTCTCATTTCCCAATCTAATTCCCTCACCATTACCCGACTTAATTCGACTACATTCCATTATCCTAGTTTTGCTTTTGTTGATGTTCATTTTATATCCTCCTTTCAAGTCACTGTCCATTCCGTTCAACTGTTCTTCCAAGTCGTTTGTAATTCTGTCAGAGACAGAATTACAATGTCATCGGCGAATCTTTAAGTTTTTATTTCTTCTCCATGGATTTTAATGCCTACTCCGAATTTTTCTTTACTGCTTGCTCAATATACAGATTGAATAACATCTCCACGTATAAGATGTGCTAATACACTTCAAGACAAAAAAAAAAATCGTGCCATTCAGGAGCTATCGGAATGGGACGAAAATCGGTGGATGTGATGTACATTTACAAGCAACAAAATGATTACAATTTTAGAAAAATTGTATGATTTATTGACGAGAAAGATATTCACAAATTCAACAAGTCAATAACGCATTGGTCCATCTCTGGTCTTTATCCGAGAAGTTATTCAGCTTGGCATTGATTGACAGAATTGTTGGATGTCCTCCTTAGGGATATCGTGACAATTCTGTTCAACTGGCGCGTTAGATCGTCAAAATCCCGAGCTGGATGGAGGGCCCAGCCCATAGTGCTCCAAACGTTCTCATTTCAATTGGGAGAGATCTCGCCACCTTGCTGGCCAAAGTAGGGTTTGACACGAACGAAGACAAGCAGCAGAATCTGTTGCCGTGTGTCGAGGGCACTAGCTTGCTGAAATGTAAGCCCAGGACGAATTGCAATGAAGAGCAACAAAACAGGATGTAGAATATCGTCGACATACAGATGTGCTGTAATGGCGCCGCGGACGACAACCAAAGGGATCCTCCTTTGAAACAAAATGGCATCCCATACCATCCTGGTTGTCGGGTCGTATGGCGGTTAACTATCAGACTGGTATCCCACCGCTGTTCAGGGCATCTTCAGATAAGTCTTCGCTGGTCATAGGGAGTTAATTCGAGCGGAATTGGTCACTGAAGACAGTTCTTCTCCAGTCAATGACATTCCAGGCCGAAGTAATGGTCTGAGGGGTCATGTCTTTTAATAGAAGGACCCCTTTGGGTGGGATTCGCGGGACTCTACAACACAGCGGTATGTCGACATCACTCTTCGTTTTATTTTGTTGCCCTTCTTGGTAAGTCGTCCTAGGCTTACATTTCAGCAAAGTAATGTCTCGTACCGCCGCCGCGGAATTTGAATCCTCGCCAGACGTCATGGACGTCGAAGACGTCTCTGCACCATCGCGCCGTAAGCTGTGGCGGCGCGCGTCTCCTGGCCTGCTTTTAGTGAGAGGGCGCCACAGTGGAACACGTAGTTGCAGCAGCGAATAGCGGTGCCCCCGATAGCATACTTAAGCGCCTGCCTCGTGCTCAGCCAGGTGTTGTGTTTAGTGCTGTTTCTCCTGTGCGTCGAGAAGTGTGATTTTAATTGTATACTGCCTTGAGGTTCGCCGTCAGTGTTTGTCCTGTGCTACGCCATCCGTCGATACCTTTTATGCTCCAGTCATACTGTGCCTTGTGTACTTCTAATTGTCGCAGTGTGTGGCTTTTTGTGTGTGCTACTTTTAAACAGTTTTTTATCTCCATTTTGCAGTCACCCCGTTTTTTATCTATTGCCTTCCATGATGTTCCCCTCTTTTTATATCTATGTTCACCATATTCTCTCCTTTGTTATTTTTAAATGTCTTCTGTTGTTTGTTCTATGTCTTTCGGCTGAAGAGCAACGCATATGCTGCTGCCAGCCCACCCCGATGGGGAATTGAAATACAATAAAGGAAAAAAAAAAAAAAACCAGCTCAGCCAGCAGTTTGCCGTCGCGTTGCGTCTCAGGACATATCCTCTCAGACAGCGTATTGACTTCGTGTTTCGATTCCAGTGGACGTGGGTGTCTTGTTTGGTTCGTCACTCTGTTGTCTGTTCTTGTGTGTCGTAAGGTCCTTCGTTGGTCGTGTCCGTCCTCTCCCGTTGTGTTGTTGTTCGGGGGCCGCTCTGCGGGTCCCGCCGCGTTTCCGTCACTACTACCCAGCCACCGTTCCGGTCGCCGTTACAACATAATGTGTTAATGTGTCAGGATTGGCGAGGGTGCTAAAGCAGTAGTCACCCGTTGAGGTGATGAAGTTAAACATTTTATGATTGACATGATGGTTTATTTCAGAAAAAAAATGGTTGAAGGCAGGCCTACAGAAGCTGCCGAAATTGAATGGTCTGCTGCCCAAGAGAGCAGGATAGGAGAGCGTCTAACCAGGTCGGAAGCTGCCAGCAGAAGAGAACGGACGGCGTATGCCCTCCCGGCGGCTGGCCGCGTTTACACCCCCACACGAGCGCCTCCAAACCACCCTATTGGACAGCCAAATTGTAGACGCGCGGTTCGGTAGTGTTACGTCGTCAACAACATGTGAGTATAGCTGCCTATGGTTCAACATGTGAGTTTCGAAGTGGTTTTGTCCGGTGTGATGCAACGTGACTTACGAGCTGAAACTAGCCGCCAGGCAGAAGGCACTGGCGAACATCAATTGGAAAAATAAGAAAAATTAAATTTTATGCAGTACTGGCCATTAAAATTGCTACACCACTAAGATGATGTGCTACAGACTCGAAATTTAACCGACAGGAAGAAGATGCTGTGATATGCAAATGATTAGATTTTCAGAGCATTCACACAAGGTTGGCGCCGGTGGCGACACCTACAACGTGCTGACATGAGGAAAGTTTCCAACCGATTTCGCATACACAAACAACAGTTCACCGGCGTTGCCTTGTGAAACGTTGTTGTGATGCCTCGTGTAAGGAGGAGAAATGCGTACCATCACGTTTCCGACTTTGATAAAGGTCGGATTGTACCCCATCGCGATTGCCGCTTATCGTATCGCGACATTGCTGCTCGCGTTGGTCGAGATCCAATGACTGTTAGCAGAATGTGGAATCGGTGGGTTCAGGAGGGTAATACGGAACGCTGTGCTGGATCCCAACGACCTCATATCACTAGCAGTCGAGATGACAGGCATCTTATCCGCATGGCTGTAACGGATCGTGCAGCCACGTCTCGATCCCTGAGTCAACAGATGGGGACGTTTGCAAGACAACTATCTGCACGAACAGTTCGACGACGTTTGCAGCAGCATGGACTATGAGCTCGGAGGCCATGGGAGGCTGTACACATACACGCCATCCAAGCTCTGTTTGACTCAATGCACAGATGTATCAAGGCCGTTATTACGGCCAGCGGTGATTGTTCTGGGTACTGATTTCTCAGGATCTATGCACCCAAATTGCGTGAGAAAGTATTAACATGTCAGATCTAGTACAATATATTTGTCCAATGAATACCCATTTATCATCTGCATTTCTTCTTGGTGTAGCAGTTATAATGGCCGATAGTGTAATATTACATCCATTCAGTAACGGCCCCCACTGTGCACCCTCCTCCCCTCCGCAGGAGTGAAGCATGTGGAGGCAAATTGACAGTTACTATGTGGCTCCTGCCAAGAACAGCCTTACATAATTTTTGACAATATATTTTTGATTTTTTTCTACTTCCTGTCTTCGTCATTTCCACACTGTACGTTTGCCATCAAGGTCGCCGGATCTCTCGCAGATTGAGAACATTTGGAGCATTACGGGTATGGCCCTCCAACTCTCTCGGGATTTTGACTATGTGACGCACCAGTTGAACAGAATTTGGCACGATACCCCTCAGGAGGTCACTTCGTCATTCAATGCCATCTGCTTTGATTAGGGGCAGAGGCAGACCAACACGTTAATGACTTGCTCAACTGGCGCAGCTCTTTCTCTTGAATAAATTACCAATTTTTTCTGAAGTTGTAATCCTTTGTTTGCCTGTAAATGTGCAACACATCTACTGGTTTCCGTCCCAATTGGATAATTCATTCGTGGTGCTTCGGTTTTCTTGTCTTAGAGTGTAACTTCCAAGAATGCAGTCAGGTGGCATCTTAGGCAATCACCGGTATTTCGCATTTGCACACCCTGTCATATTTAAGGCATTAATGCAGCAAGGAAGCACTGTCAAGGGATTCAAAACCTCGATTTTCAGAGCATATCCGCAAAGATAACACACACAAGCACTGTAAACAATGGCGTCACCATGAAACCAAATATGACCGACGTCAGAAACTATCGGTAGTGAATACTAATAACGAACGGGTGCTGTAGCATTATCTCTGTCTCTATATTTTTTGACATGGAACAGAACACGATTTCACGCAGAATTTAAGCAAAAAACCTCCATTTGTAAGATCACTCGCTAATTTAATTTCAGCTGCTCCATAATAACACGATCCCAATGGTTGGAGTGTATGCCAGAAGCTTCGTGTTGTTATATTCCACAGAATGACCGATGCTAAGGTAATGTTCTGTAGTAGCATATTTGCTCGGCTGTTGTAACTGTGTCTGACGCTATGTTTAAAACAAGGTCTGACCAATACGTGATGTGCTATGACTGCAAGCAGTACGATAGACACTCGCCTTACGCCAACTAACATCATTCCTTACACATCCTAAATCAGCATTCCTTCTTATCAACACATTAAAGAACGGGTGGCAGCCATCGTTTCCCATCTTCTTCGTGTAACAAATATTTGGGTAGACTGAGTTCAGATGTTCTAAAAAGACGTTAAAATTCTTACTTCCACTAGGACAAACAACAGGTTTCAACGTCACCGGCTCCACGGCAGGTTCCTCGAAATCTTCCATAAATAGATTGGCGATAATAGGTCACAACAGACTCCCCCTCTCAAATTCTTGAAAATGAGAGTTGTGCACCTGTCGTAATATCGGGCTTGTAGAAAATGGTCACCCCACTTCTTTCCCGTAAGTTATCTGATTACCGAATTGCAGTCTCATAAAATAACTTCCACGCTACCACAAAAGCAGCAGACGTTCGCGGCGAGCTTACAATAGAATTTGCAAGATTCATAGGGCCTACCTGTCAGACCCAAGCACGTGACTGCCAGGGTAACAGGACTACCAACCTTGGATAGACGGAGGCAACAGATTCCCTGACAAGCGGCATCCTCAGAGATGTCGCCGTAGGCGCCTGTGATAAGCGGAACGATTTAGGGATATTTGAAAAACTGTGTCAAACATCTTAGCAGAGGTATGAATAAAGAGGAATCACCAAGAAAAAAGAAGAGGAAAGAGAAACAGCAGTAATTTAAGTATGACACTTATGCGGGTGAACCAAATGCTCCTGTCCACACGTAGAAGATAGCCGACTTGACGCTCTGGGCGAGAAAAGATTGGGAAGCATCGAGTTTCTACACGCCACTGCACAAAGAGCAGCGAGGCTTTCTGCGACAATATTCATTATAAGCCTGCAGCATTTCTTAATCATTGTCACTCGTGATAAAATCTTCTGAGTCGTTAGGCCGCGTCATATTCCACTTTAAAACGCTTCACTGTTCGAAATTTCAATCCCTCTGCTGTCCTTCAATGTCTGAAACAGTCGAAATTTAGTGTCCCCTTATAAAATGTTCTTTTCTGGCGATATTTCGAATAAGTGCAGTTACAGAGTAGAAATCTTCCGAGCTGATGTCGGTGGGCCGCCGTCATTGGACAAATACTGAAAGCAGATACTGACAGAGAGGGTTTTTTCCTGGTAGCTGTTTATGTTCCTTGCAGCCCGAGGCTGGATGTTTGCTTTCGTGATAGCGGCTAGGCAGGAAAAAGGAAGCCTGTAGTTGTCGTCCCTATTGAAATTGTATTCCTTCTTGGATATTTCGGCGGCTTCGTGGACTTTCCTCTAGAAATATTACTTTCTATAACCTTGTCATATTCTTTTTTTATTTACCTTTTACATTAAATATGTATGGCAACTGTGGCCTTTAATGCATTTATTTACTTTTCTTATAGTTTTGTTTATAAGTACTTTGCCACAACCAGTCGTCAGTTCTTATATTTCTGCTCTATGGAGGCGTTCATGCACTAACTTTGTAGGTCGGAAGAAGTTATTATCTTCTGTTAGTTGAAAAATGGAGTCCTTAGTAGGCTGGAGCAGCGCAGAAGTTTGAAGACGAATACGACACAGCCTTACGACTCAGAAGATTTTGTCAGCAGCATTCTGATGCTTTCTGAGGCAATATGGGACATTTTGCCTAGGTCCCTACTGGCGGAAACTGATGTGATCTGAAAACACTGGAGATACGTGCCCTGCCCAGTGGATAAGAACCATGCAAATCAGCAGCCAGTAGGAAGGCAGTGTTGGTTCTGGAACACTCTGCATTGTTGCCAGATTTCTGAGGAAGTTGTTGCTGACGTCGTATGTTGTTACTAATTTCCTCCCGCCCCAAGACCTACTGACATAGGCCAGTTGCCCTTTGTATAAAATGGCGGAAAATTTTTTAAAAAGGTATCTAACTTTATTCCTGTAAACTATCTCTTTTATGGCTTCAACAATTAGCTCAACTCCTTCTTCCAATTCTTCTAGCGGAGAGCAATTGAGAATTTCAATTTTCTTCTTATTTCCTGCATAACACTATTGTTGAAGTGTTGCACATCTTCCTGGATGTACACTGAAAACTTTTCTGCTGCATATTCATGCGTAATTTCTATTTAGAAATTCAGGTTTACAACTTTTGCAAATAAATGCCCATTACATGTACACTCCTGGAAATTGAAATAAGAACACCGTGAATTCATTGTCCCAGGAAGGGGAAACTTTATTGACACATTCCTGGGGTCAGATACATCACATGATCACACTGACAGAACCACAGGCACATAGATATAGGCAACACAGCATGCACAATGTCGGCTCTAGTACAGTGTATATCCACCTTTCGCAGCAATGCAGGCTGCTATTCTCCCATGGAGACGATCGTAGATATGCTGGATGTAGTCCTGTGGAATGGCTTGCCATGCCATTTCCACCTGGCGCCTCAGTTGGACCAGCGTTCGTGCTGGACGTGCAGACCGCGTGAGACGACGCTTCATCCAGTCCCAAACATGCTCAATGGGGGGACAGATCCGGAGATCTTGCTGGCCAGGGTAGTTGACTTACACCTTCTAGAGCACGTTGGGTGGCACAGGATACTTGCGGACGTGCATTGTCCTGTTGGAACAGCAAGTTCCCTTGCCGGTCTAGGAATGGTAGAACGATAGGTTCGATGACGGTTTGGATGTACCGTGCACTATTCGGTGTCCGCTCGACGATCACCAGAGGTGTACGGCCAGTGTAGGAGATCGCTCCCCACACCAAGATGCCGGGTGTTGGCCCTGTGTGCCTCGGTCGTATGCAGTCCTGATTGTGGCGCTCACCTGCACGGCGCCAAACACGTATACGACCATCATTGGCACCAAGGCAGAAGCGACTCTCATCGCTGAAGACGACACGTCTCCATTCGTCCCTCCATTCACGCCTGTCACGACACCACTGGAGGCGGGCTGCACGATGTTGGGGCGTGAGCGGAAGACGGCCTAACGGTGTGCGGGACCGTAGCCCAGCTTCATGGAGACGGTTGCGAATGGTCCTCGCCGATACCCCAGGAGCAACAGTGTCCCTAATTTGCTGGGAAGTGGCGGTGCAGTCCCCTACGGCGCTGCGTAGGATCCTACGGTCTTGGCGTGCATCCGTGCATCGGTACGGTCCGGTCCCAGGTCGATGGGCACGTGCACCTTCCGCCGACCACTGGCGACAACATCGATGTACTGTGGAGACCCCACGCCCCATGTGTTGAGCAATTCGGCGGTACGTCCACCCGGCCTCCCGCATGCCCACTATACGCCCTCGCTCAAAGTCCGTCAACTGCACATACGGTTCACGTCCACGCTGTCGCGGCATGCTACCAGTGTTAAAGACTGCGATGGAGCTCCGTATGCCACGGAAAACTGGCTGACACTGACAGCGGCGGTGCACAAATGCTGCGCAGCTAGCGCCATTCGACGGCCAACACCGCGGTTCCTGGTGTGTCCGCTGTGCCGTGCGTGTGATCATTGCATGTACAGCCCTCTCGCAGTGTCCGGAGCAAGTATGGTGGGTCTGACACACCGGTGTCAATGTGTTCTTTTTTCCATTTCCAGGAGTGTGTTTATTGCATCAATTTTAATCTTTGCAAATGTTTGTTCTGTTGCTAGGTGCACATCACCCAATCCTCCACGTTTAGATACAATGTAATCACCAATTTCAAGCAGACCCAAACGCGATTGGAGCTTTATAGACAGAGTTTTCATACTTTAACATAATAAACTTGCTCAAACCCATCCTTTTCAGCCAGCACTCCAATGTATGGCTTTTTACCGTTGCTGTTAACAGTAAATGCTGATATATTCTCCACCTGTATCCAGATTTTTCCTTACACTGTGTTTAAAGTGATTTGTAAGCCTTACCTGATAATCTGCAATGGCTTCTTCTCTCTCTAATAGCATCTTATATTCTTCAGAGGTGGCAATTGTCTTTGCTGTATATTTCACTTCTAGTTTTTTTGAATTCTTTCTCTTCCATTTCCAGTATTCTTTTTCGTACACGTAATACATAAACTGCGCTTAAAGATTAATTTCTTTCATGGGGAGTGACTAAAGTCTGTATGATACATTTACTCTTTTTCTTAGGATTTGTGGAATAACATTGTTTGTGAGTACCAATATTAATTCAGCAATGTCTATATCTGATGGAATTGTGGAGAATAATATTATTAACTGCAAAAAGATATGCTTTGCCTGCTTTAATATAATACTTGTGTATAATACAAAGTGTCCATAATTAAAGCTCCATTTTCAAAACGCCGAGGAAAAAGAACCACTGCTCAGAATGACGTCAGATTTAAACGGCATATGATTGACACAGTGGAAAAGCCATTGAACATAAAGTTTTACGTAAATTTGACGCTGTTAGTATCAGAATATCACACCAACAGAAACGTGACACTCAGTTTGTGTCCGCTGATGCCCAACATGTCTGCCTCTATGAAGGAACGCAGACTCCTGATAAAGCTCTGACTGTGTACCTGTAGCTCTGCAGAAGTTCCAGACATTAAAGGGTATAGAAAAGGGCAGTAATCAGATGTGTGCCAAGCACCTATAGCAAATGATTACAAAATTCGAAATGACAGGTTCTTCTGAAGTGCAATGTGGCACAGGGAGGACAGCAGTATATCCGATGTCTGTCAAAGATTTGGCCACATCATTCCAAGAGGGGTCGAGTGGTGGTGCGCAGACATGAAGTGCATGGAGAATTGCCCAAATGTTGGTCATTCTTGTGAACACAATAAATAAAATGCTACAAAACATCCTGCAATGTTATCCATACAAAACCACCAATGTTCAGGATGTGCTTCCTACTGACCTGCAAGCAAGACAAAGGTCTCGAAATTTCTGCTCACATGGAATTGGACAATGAAGGACTATGGAACTTTTTTACACAGATGTAGCCCATTTCCATCTCCAAGGACTGCAGAATATAGGCAACGGAAAATGTGCACGCACATCAACCATTCTGCAAAGGTGACTGACTGACTGGTGCAAGTTGACGGCATCGTTTATCATAGGACTGTATTTTTTCGAGAAGATGGGTCCTGCGGGTTCTGTTACCTGTAACGTCACTGGTAAACACTATGAGAGTCTTCAGCACACCGATATCATTACAAGCCTTCAAAAGCACGGATGTGTGGGTGGGATAATTTTTATGCAAGATGGCGCTCCGCCACGTAACGCACAGCCAGTGAAGCGGTTGCTGCAGAGACATTTTGGAAAACCCATGATTATCAGCTGTCATTTCTCTGTAGCTCGGTCATCCAGATCACCTGTCATCTACATCTACATCTACATCTACAAGGATACTATGCAAATCACATTTAAATGCCTGACAGACGGTTCATCGAACCACCTTCACAATTCTCTCTTATTCCAATCTCGTATAGCATATGGAAAGAACGAACACATACATCTTTCCGTGCGATCTCTGATTTCCCTCATTTGATCATGGTGTTTGTTTTTCCCTATGTAGGTCGGCGTCAACTGATATAAATCTGTGTGACTTCAGGCTCTGGGGCTACTTGAAAGATGTAGTGTTCAATGCTCCAATTACGAACATAGTTGAACTGAAGGCACATAGGGGAGCGAGGGACTTGTAACAATTTTCATGAAAACTAATATATCTTGAGATCCATTTGTGAAATTATTACTAAATAAAGATGGATGGACGCTGTAACTCTTTCTGTGCAAAATCAAGTAAAAATTATACCATAACTATTGGTCATTATTTTACAATCAATTATTTGCTACAAGAAGTGCGGTGTTACAACTTACCTCATGCTTGGGGCAAGTTGTAACGTCTACCGGGGCAAGTAGTAACGACAAAAAAACAACAATAATACCTCTAATCATTTGTTCTTTGTTTATTCTTAACAAAATTGACATCTTTCTAAAGTAGGTATTATGTAATTCTTATCAAAAATCAACCTAAATAGACTTTTCAAGTAATCAACACCTAAAAATTAAGTAATTAACAGTTTTATTTAGTTAAACACTACTTATAACCATCATGGCACTTTTCAATCACAGTAAGTAATTAAATTATTTATATATAAGGTATGCTTCGTAATTATCTCTTTTTAATATTCATCTAATAAAGTATTTGCACTTATATACGAATCAATATTTGGTGGGTGTCATTATAATTAAATCCAGTCTTCATGTGAGCTACAATTAATACAAATAAAAGATATAGTCTCTCCTGTAACACATCCTACATGTGCTCACATCTTTATTCACGTGTGAGCTCTAGTTATCAAGTAGCAATAGAACTGGCTCTTCCTTGGTAGGTTTGGAGTGTTTGATAAAATGATCCATAAAAATTATAAATTCTTTTTCGGTCATCCATCCAGAGGAATTATCAGCTCCAATGCAATCTGGTGGTCCACCACGAATAAACATTTCAGAATATTTGAGCCTGGGAAAAACGAAGAGGCACAAGCAAATGTTACAAGAGTTTCCCTCTCAGCCGATGTGATAGCTCCAATTTGCTTTTGGCCAAGAGCAGCTACTATTTTCTTAGATTTTTGAACCGTTGTGACCCCTGTTTCATCAATTTTCCATATTCGAGAAGCATTAAACTGATATTTTTGGAGAAACTGTTGATATATTGCAAAAAATGAATTAACGTTAGTCTTATTGAACGACGTTGCTCGACTTAAAGACGTCGCTTCTGGTGACCTTAAAGATAACTGTGGATTTCTGCGCATAAAATTTTGGAACCAGTCAATACTAACCATATTATTTTGATGCCAAGAAGGAGGAATGTTTTTAGCATTGAGCTGCACACCGCAATGGTAAGCTAGTTTCCTTACATCAATAGGATATAGTCCAAAATATATTTCGGCGCACTTGAGTAGGTAGGAAGCCATCTTCCCTCTTCTTCTGCAGTAAATACTTGTCTAGGCTTAAAATAACCAACTTCTTCTTCTTTTTCTTTATGTATCTACAAAGAGAGACGTGACATAATCCGAAAGTCTGACTAGCTTTCCGAATACTGCATTTTTTCTTCTACTACTTCAGCTGCCGCTAACTCGTACACTTCTTGGCTTTGTGTTGCCCGATCTGACTTTCTTTTATACACCCTCATTCTAGAAGAAAGGAAAAAGAAAGTAGGTATCTACATCATAACATGGGACATGTCGTAACACGTTATAACAAGCCCCGGGATTTTGTTATAACTAACCCGATGGTATGACTTTTAACATTTATCAAGATAACTAATTAAACAATTTAGCAATCTGAAAAACTGTTACACATTATCAGAGATAGACAAATTTGAATGTAATTGAGATATAGAAAATTTGCAATTATTCGATAATAACAACGCAAACCAAAATGTTACGACAGTACAATTTTATATTACCTGGCAAAAGTGAAGCTCGTGCACACTCCCGCTCACTGCGCCTGCCGGGCCGGCCGCTGTGGCCGAGCGGCTCTAGGCCTCTCAGTCTGGAACCGCTCGACCGCTACGGTCGCAGGTTCGAATTCTGCCTCGGGCATGGATGTGTGTGATGTCCTTAGGTTAGTTAGGTTTAAGTAGTTTTAAGCTCTAGGGGACTGATGACCTCTGATGTTAAGTCCCATAGTGCTCACAGCCATTTGAACATTTTTTTTTTTTTTTTTTTTTTGCGTCGGCCGGCGTGACATTGGCTATGGCAACAGGATGCGGCGCGGTTTATTGGTCAAATCGAGTCATAGAAATGCGCAAATAAAGTTTAAGATCCTAGTGAATGGAGCCTGTTACTACTTACCCCTGTTACAAGAAGTCCCTCGCTCCCGTACTGCGCAACACATTGTGTACGAGACACCCGAGTCACTCAAATCTATTGAGGGACGTACTGTTTCTCTATTTCAACTAGTGGAAGAAAACGGTAGACAGCATACCGAGCATGCTCCTTGCGCCAGTCTAACGACAATTACAAATCGATTCCATTTTGCTTTTTATGCGGCTTTTAGCCTCAGGACAATTAAAAACCGATTTTCCCATCCGATGTGGTATGACCTTGCCGTTGTGGATGGGCTTACGTAGCTAAGATAGCCACAGCTGGCAACTGTTAACTGTTAGAGCGTCATCTTGTAAGTAGGCTGTTTAGGTTTTCTTATTGGTAACGCCGCTTAGCGCTCGGTATGAAAAATCACTGGCTGTGCTGTGCGCAGTCTGTGTTTAGTTTGCATTGTTGTCTGCCATTGTAGTGTTGGGCAGCGGCAGCTGGATGCTAACAGCGCGTAGCGTTGCGCAGTTGGAGGTGAGCCGCCAGCAGTGGTGCACGTGGGGAGAGAGATGGCGGAGTTTTGGAATTTGTAACAATTGGTGTCATAAACTGCTATATATATTATAACTAGTGAGATCCAGTAAATAATAACTTTATGATGTACTTAAAAAAAACGAAGGAGCACAAAAAGACTTCCCTTCACAGATCCAGTAAATAATAACTGTATGATGTACTTAAAAAAAAAACGAAGGAGCACAAAAAGACTTCCCTTCACAGGTACGGCGTACATAATTTTCTTTTCAAGTACTTGGTAATTTGTATGGTAGAATAAGTTGTGGTGCACCACTTTAATTATATAGACATTAAGATGTGAATCGACATCTCCCTTTTCTGCATTGTTGTCTTTACTGTAATATTTTTTCTGCTTTAGCTTTGTTATGTTTAGTTATAAGCTGGGCATTTGCTTCTGCTGTGTGCCAGGCATAGTGCTACTGAATTTCACTTTGTATTACTCTGTTAAGCTAGCTTTACTACAGATTTATTTTTCTTGTTTGCTGTGCATTGCCTTATATTAGTTTTAATATTGCTGCTTCATTGACAACTTCCATTTTATTTCATTGTTGTTTGTATTAATCATTTTGTGGTGCTGCATTGCCTCGTCCCTTAGTTAAGCATCTGAGCTCAGTAGATTTAAGTTAGCTTAAGAGGGGGTAGCCTATATAAGAGAATGAGTTGCGATGGATTTGAAGAACTGCACTGAGAGGTTATATGAGAAAAGTACAGAAAGCAGGTATAGATAGGACTTTTTGGAAATAATGAAGAACAAAGGGAGATCTCTGAGAAGTAAAGAAAGTTTTGTTTTCAAAATACTGCAGTAAAACAAACCCTGCCCTTTCCTTGTGTTATCCCACTATGTGTTTGTGTACCCTTGTGTATTTATGTTCTTCCTGTCTTTAAATGTGTTTAGCTAATAAGATTTATGTTGTAGAATTTTTCAAATACCACGTTATTTTCTTTGTAAATATGTTCAGACATTATTTATTGTGTTTTGTTTTAATGCTCATGTGTGAAGTTGATGTTTCAAAAGTTATTCTGAACTTTATGTATGTACTTATGTCGTAATTTTTGTAACACTGATGTATTTGTTGTTTCGATTCTTTTGTAACGCCTGTATTACTGCAAATGTTATCTGTACTATTATGTTCTTTAATAATGTATTTTATACCTTTGTTATTGTATTCTTATGTTATAAAATTGTAATTGACACCAGTTCATCAAATTAAGTAACTTGTAAATTACATTTCACTGCCCACGTTTCTGTTGGTCATAGTATATGGACAATATGTGAGAAGTAGGGACTGATAGTGTTTGCACGTGTGTTAATAACTCAGTAAGGGACTGGATAGCAGCATTGCTGGTTCTAAGGACATTTCAAAAACAATTTTTCTAAGTGCACAAGTGGTGGTTATGGACTTGCTATATTATCCGCAAGACTCTTCAATGGTGATTGTGCGCCTGCACAGTCAAACAGATGGCTGCTGGCCATCTCTACAAGGACTACAGTGGGTCTACACCTTTCATGACCCACCAATACCATTATTTCTACAAGGACTGCAGTGGGTCTGCACCTCTGGTGGCCCACCAATAGTAATCTCTACCAGGACTACAGTGGGTCTGCTCTGTGATGACCTACCTACTGATAGTCTTCAACGTCGACTGACTCTGCTGTGGCCCATTACCTGTCTGCATGTCAAGAGTCAGCACTGTCTTTCCGTTGGAAGGACAACACTACTTCTTCAAGACTGCTTAGAAATCCACTACTTCCAAGTGCAATTTCTTTTATTGCTCAGACTCTGAGAAAAACACAGCAATTTTACTGCGATGAACGATCAGGACTGTCTTTATGGACTGTGAGAAAATTTTAGCTTTTGACCAACATTGTATCAATAAGTGTGTGCATTTGATATCTTTGTTACTGTAATTATGAAAAAATTTTTCAAATCTGTATTGGCCACTGCCCAAAACAATTTGTAAATTTTTTTGTGGGGAGCATGGGGGCTATGTAAGTAGGCTGTTTAGGTTTTCTTATTGGTAACACCGCTTAGCGCTCGGTATGAAAAATCACTGGCTGTGCTGTGCGCAGTCTGTGTTTAGTTTGCATTGTTGTCTGCCATTGTAGTGTTGGGCAGCGGCAGCTGGATGCTAACAGCGCGTAGCGTTGCGCAGTTGGAGGTGAGCCGCCAGCAGTGGTGGACGTGGGTAGAGAGATGGCGGAGTTTTGTAATTTGTAAGACTGGATGTCATGAACTATCATATATATTTTGACTATTAAGGTAAATACACTGTTTGTTCTCTATTAAAATCTTTCATTTGCTAACTATACTTATCAGTAGTTAGTGCCTTCCGTAGTTAGAATCTTTTATTTAGCTGGCAGTAGTGGTGCTCGCTGTATTGCAGTATTTCGAGTAACGAAGATTTTTTTGTGAGGTAAGTGATTTGTGAAAGGTATAGGTTAATGTTAGTCAGGGCCATTCTTTTGTAGGGATTATTGAAAGTCAGATTGCGTTGCGCTAAAAATATTGTGTGTCAGATTAAGCACAGTCGTGTATAAATTTTTCTAACGGGACGTTTCAATCTGTCGGTCAAATTTTCGTTAAATTTTTCTTTTTTCCATGACTTTTTCCTTTGCGTCAACAATACGCTGTTCAAATTTGTAGTCATTCTTATCAGTGATGCCAGTACAGTAAAGTCCAATAAATTGTGTGGTTACAGTGGGGTGCTGATGCCATCCACACGGATGAACTGTTTGCCGTCAACTCGCAACAGCCTTACTTTCAGCAGCAGTGTACTATTTACCTCATGCTCTCTTAATCGAAATATTGCCAGGTTCAACATACGTCGAGTTGCACCAATGTTCTGGAGAGGTACCTGTTGAAATTATCGATTGTAACAGCCTTTGAAGTTGCATGATGCACATTCTTAGCCCTCTTCTCCCAAGTTCTATTCAGTACCTCCTCATTAGTTCTGTGATCTACACATCTAATCTTCTGCATTCTTCTGTAGCACCACGTTTCGAAAGCTCCTTTATCTTCTTGTCTAAACTACACTCCTGGAAATTGAAATAAGAACACCGTCAATTCATTGTCCCAGGAAGGGGAAACTTTATTGACACATTCCTGGGGTCAGATACATCACATGATCACACTGACAGAACCACAGGCACATAGACACAGGCAACAGGGCATGCACAATGTCGGCACTAGTACAGTGTATATCCACCATCCGCAGCAATGCAGGCTGCTATTCTCCCATGGAGACGATCGTAGAAATGCTGGATGTAGTCCTGTGGAACGGCTTGCCATGCCATTTCCACCTGGCGCCTCAGTTGGACCAGCGTTCGTGCTGGACGTGCAGACCGAGTGAGACGACGCTTCATCCAGTCCTAAACATGCTCAATGGGGGACAGATCTGGAGATCTTGCTGGCCAGGGTAGTTGACTTACACCTTCTAGAGCACGTTGGGTGGCACGGGATACATGTGGACGTGCATTGTCCTGTTGGAACAGCAAGTCCCCTTGCCGGTCTAGGAATGGTAGAACGATGGGTTCGATGACGGTTTGGATGTACCGTGCACTATTCAGTGTCCCCTCGACGATCACCAGAGGTGTACGGCCAGTGTAGGAGATCGCTCCCCACACCATGATGCCGGGTGTTGGCCCTGTGTGCCTCGGTCGTATGCAGTCCTGATTGTGGCGCTCACCTGCACGGCGCCAAACACCCATACGACCATCATTGGCACCAAGGCAGAAGCGACTCTCATCGCTGAAGACGACACATCTCCATTCGTCCCTCCATTCACGCCTGTCGCGACACCACTGGAGACGGGCTGCACGATGTTGGGGCGTGAGCGGAAGACGGCCTAACGGTGTGCGGGACCGTAGCCCAGCTTCATGGAGACGGTTGCGAATGGTCCTCGCCAATACCCCAGGAGCAACAGTGTCCCTAATTTGCTGGGAAGTGGCGGTGCGGTCCCCTATGGCACTGCGTAGGATCCTACGGTCTTGGCATGCATCCGTGCGTGTCTGCGGTCCGGTCCAGGTCGACGGGCACGTGCACCTTCCGCCGACCACTGGCGACAACATCGATGTACTGTGGAGACCTCACGCCCCACGTGTTGAGCAATTCGGCGGTACGTCCACCCCGGCCTCCCGCATGCCCACTATACGCCCTCGCTCAAAGTCCGTCAACTGCACATACGGTTCACGTCCACGCTGTCGCGGCATGCTACCAGTGTTAAAGACTGCGATGGAGCTCCGTATGCCACGGCAAACTGGCTGACACTGACGGCGGCGGTGCACAAATGCTGCGCAGCTAGCGCCATTCGACGGCCAACACCGCGGTTCCTGGTGTGTCCGCTGTGCCGTGCGTGTGATCATTGCTTGTACAGCCCTCTCGCAGTGTCCGGAGCAAGTATGGTGGGTCTGACACACCAGTGTCAATGTGTTCCTTTTTCCATTTCCAGGAGTGTATTTATCGTCCATATTTCACTTCCATACATAGCTACACTCCATACAAATACTTTCAGAGAAGACTTCCTGACACTTAGACCTACACTCGTTGTTAACAAATTTCTCTTCTTCAGAAACGCTTTCCTTGCCATAGCCAGTCTACATTTTATATTCTCTCTATTTTGACCATCATCAGTTACATTACTTCCCAGATAACAAAACTCATCTACTACTTTAAGTGTCTCATTTCTTAATCTAATTACCTCAGCATCACCTGATTTAATTCGACTACATTCCATTGTCCTCATTTTGCTTTTATTGAAGTTCATCCCATATCCTCCTTTC
Organism: Schistocerca gregaria; assembly: GCF_023897955.1. Classification (NCBI taxonomy): domain Eukaryota; kingdom Metazoa; phylum Arthropoda; class Insecta; order Orthoptera; family Acrididae; genus Schistocerca; species Schistocerca gregaria. The sequence goes on along the minus strand of NC_064923.1, from coordinate 131,776,081 downwards.
AAGACACTGTCCATTCTGTTGAGCTGCTCTTCCAAGTCCTTTGCTGTCTCTGACAGAACTACAATGTCATCGGCAAACCTTAACCTTTTTATTTCTTCTCCATGGGTTTTAGTTCCTACTGCAAGTTTTTGTTTTGTTTTCTTTCCTGTTTGCTCAATACATAGATTTAATAACGTCGGGGATAGGCTACAACCCTGTCTCTCTCCATTCTCGATCACTCGATCACATTCCATTGTCCTCGTTTTGCTTTTATTGAAGTTCATCCTATATATTCCTTTCCAGACACTGTCTATTCTGTTGAGCTGCTCTTTCAGGTCCTTTGCTGTCTCTGACAGAATTACAATGTCATCGGCAAACCTTAAACTTTTCATTTCTTCTCCATGGATTTTAATTCCTACTCCAAGTTTTTCTTTTGTTTTCTTTACTGTTTGCTCAATATATAGATTGAATACCGTCGGGGATAGGCTACAACCCTGTCTCTCTCCATTCTCGATCACTGCTTCCCTTTCGTGCACTTCGACTCTCATAAATGCTATTTCGTTTCTGTACATATTGTACATAGCCTTTCGCTCTCTGTATTTTACACCTCCGCCTTCAGAATTTTATACAGAGTATTCCATTCAACATTGTCAGAAGCTTTCTCTAAGTCTACAAATGCTTGAAACGTATGTTTGCCTTTCCTTAACCTATCTTCTGTGATAACTCATAGGTCAGTATTGCCACGGATGCTCTAACATTTCTACGGGATCCAAACTAATCTTCCCCGAGGTCAGCTTCTACCAGGTTTTCTATTCGTCTGTAAAGACTTAAAAACTGGTAGTTCGGTAATTTTGACGCTTGTCAACACCTGCTTGCTTTGGGACTGGAATTATTATGTTCTTCTTGAAGTCTGAGGATATGTCGCCTGTCTCATACATCTTGCTCATCAACTGGAAGATTTTTGCCAAGGCTGGCTCACCCAAGGCTATCAGTAGTTCTAATGGAATGTTGTCTAGTCCCGGGGCTTTGTTTCGACTTATGTCTTTCAGTGCTCTGTCAAATTCTTCACGCAGTATCATATCTCCCATTTCATATTCATCTACGTTATATTCCATTTCCATAATATTATCCTCAAGTACATCGCCTTTGTATAGACTCTCTATACAGTCATTCCTGCTTTCTCTCATTTGCTTAGGACTGATTTGCCATCTAAGGTCTTGATATTCATAGACGTGGTTCTCTTTGCTTGAAAGGTCTCTTTAATTTTCCTGTAGGCAGTATCTGTCTTACACTTGTGATATATGCTTCTACATCCTTACATTTGTCTTCTAACCACCCCTGCTTAGCCATTCTTCACTTTCTGTTGACCTCACTTTTGAGACGTTTGTATCTCTTTTCACCTGCTCCATTTGCAGCATTTTATATTTTCTCCTTTCATCAGTTACATTCACTATCTTTTCTGTTACCCATGAATTTCTACTAGACCTCGTCTTCTTAACTACTTGACCCTCTGCTGCCTTCACTACTTCATCTCTCAAAGCTACCCATTCTTCTTCTATTGTTTTTCTTTCCCCTGTTCTTGTCAATCGTTCCCTAATGCTCTCTCTGAAACTCTCTACAACCTTTGGTTCTTTTATTTTAGCTTGGTCCCATCTTCTTAAATTCCTACCTTTTTGCAGTTTCTTCAGCTTTAACCTACAGTTCATAATCAATAAATTGTGGTCAGAGTCCACGTCTGCCCCTGGAAACATCTTACAGTTTGAAACCTGGTTTCTAAATCTCTGTCTTACCATGTATCCGAAACCTTCGTCTCCAGGCCTCTTCCACGTATTCAACCTTCTTTCATGATTTTTAAACCAATTATTAGCTATGATTAAATTATGATCTGCGCAAAATTCTACTAGGCGGCTTCCTCTTTCATTCCTTACTCCCCAATTCATACTCAACTACTACTTTTCCTCCTCTTCTTTTTCCTGCTATCGAATTCCAGTCCCCCATGACTACTGAATTTTCGTCTCCCTTAACCATCTGAATAATTTCTTTTATCACACCATACATTTCTTCCATCTCTTCATCATCTGCGGAAATAGTTGGCATATAACCTTGTACTACTGCGGAAGGCATGGGCTTCATGTCTATCTTGGCTACAATAACGCGTTCACTATGTTTTTCGTAGTAGCTTATCTGTGTTCCTATTTTTTGTTCATTATTAAACCTACTTCTGCATTACAAATATTTGATTTTGTAATTATAAGCCTGTATCCACCTGACCAGAAGCCTTTTTCGTCTTACCACCGAATTTAACTAATTCCCACTGTATCTAACGCTAATCTCTCAGTCTCCCTTTTTACATTTTCTAACCTACCTGCCCGACTGAGGGCACGCTCCGATCCGTAGAACGCCAGTTTTGTTTCTCCTGATAATGATGTCCTCCTGAGTAGTCCCCATCTGGAGATTTGAATGGGGACTATTTTACCTCCGGAATATTTTATCTAAGAGGAGGTCATCATCATTTAACCATACAGTAAAGCTGCATGCCCTCGGAAAAAATTACGACTGTAGTTTCCCCTTACTTTCAGTCATTGGCAGTACCAGCACACCAAAGCCCTTTTGGTTGATGTTACAAGGCCAGATCAGTCAATCATCCGGACTGTTGCCTCTGCAACTACTGAAAAGGCTGTCTGCCGCTCTTCAGGCCTCTCAACAGACACCTTCAGTTGTGGTTGCACCTATTGTACGGCCAACTGTATCGCTGAGGCACGCAAGCCTCCTCGTTAACGGCAGGGTTCATGGTCCATTGGGTGGGCAGGGGGGGGGGGGGGGGAGGGAGGGGGGGACTTCCGCCATATTCTTATATAATGGATTATATTTCATTTCAGGTACATGCTCTGATCCATCACAAAAATGGCGCTTCCGCTGTTCAGAGGGAGAAGATGGATTCACCAGTGCTTTTGGGATCGGCTGTGCGCTGTGACCAGTATGTGCAGTCCACTTTCCACACATCAGACGCCACTGGCAAAAAGTACGATACATATTTTAGCAATGCGCCTTTTCCAGGTGTTCGCTAGCGCAGAAGCCATTGATGTAAGCATGGGCCGTCGTTGCACAACCAGCCTCTGACATCTGTTGCAAAAAAAATGGTAAACATATGAATGTCTTTACCAACAGCACTCTGCAAGGAGCGTTTATAGATCGTTCTGTAGTATTTTACATGAGCATGAGATTGTGTCATACATTTCCAAGTTAACAATTACAATTCTACATGAGACCTCACAGGTCAAATGCACTTTAGTTGACTATTCACAACGGTAGCTAAGAGAAAAACTAAAAAAAATCTGCGTATAAATTGAACAAGACACTACCTTTGGTCATACCATCTAGGGGTAGATGTAATTACACTATTTTCTTTGTGTGTGTGTGTGTGTGTGTGTGTGTGTGTGTGTGTGTGTGTGTGTGTGTGTGTGGCCGAGTGGTTCTAGGCGCTTCAGTCCGGAACCACGCGACTGCTACGGTCGCAGGTTCGAATCCTCCCTCGGTCATGGATGTGTGTGATGTCAGGTTAGTTAGCTTTAAGTAGTTCTAAGCTCTAGGGGACTAATAACCTCAGATGTTAAGTCCCATAGTACTCAGAGCCATTTGAACCATTTTGTGTGTGTGTGTGTGTGTGTGTGTGTGTGTGTGCCGCACCATGGATGCCCCTATGGTCAGCAGGAGGGTGGATGTGATTTTTATTGTATGCATAGTGTTACTCAAAACGCATACAAATAGAGGAAAATTATATTTAACGCCATCCAGATGCACTTTACAGCAAGAGTGTAATCGTTTATTTAAATAATAATAATGTATGATGGTAAAATGTTAAACAGAGGATGGCGACGGGAGCTCACTGGCTGATGGATAACGATACAGGACGATCCAGAGGTAGAGATTTCGGAAAGTAGACCTAAACCACCAAACCATGGCGATGTGATATGGACTATGTATCTGTGCTGATTGCATCTTCAACTGTCTCACTCTCTCTTTAACATATGCTCCAATCTCCTACAAAACAGTCAGTTTTGTATGTGTCGAAAGCAGTATATATCCCAAAACCGATACTGTTAGAAAGAACAACTGAAAAAATGGTTAAATGTAGGACAATAGGTTTTAAAGGACGGACAAACGACGAACAACAGCAGTATTAAATACTTCACTAAGTCACGTAAATAAAATCCAAACTTGTCAGGATTTCGTCTACAGTAATGTCAATATGCGATCCCTGTATATCAGTTGCGAAATCATACCACTTTACATCATATCTAAATATTTTTGCTCTTTTGTCTTTGAGTAACAGAAGCAGCATTCACGTGATGGACCAGCGGGCTCACTTGCAGTGAAATATAATCCTTTATACAGGGTGATTTTTTTTTCCATCGTGTGAAAACTCTAGATGTTGATCGATGAGAGGATATGGCACAAGAAAGATCTAATGAACTTACGTCTAGAAATGCATGGTTTCCATGTTAGAGACCATTTACTCAACCATATTATGTTACAGAGACTGCGGTCTAGTACGCGCTGTATCTTGCAGCCACAGTTACAGTACGCGTGGTTTGCTCCTAGAGGGTGGTACTATTCCTCATACGTAATGCCCTGGAGCCCTCTCCGGCCATAGTACTTGGTAATGTTGAGTCCGATCCACTTCTCTTGCTGACTCATCTTGTAGTGGATGTGATACAGCGTTGTACACAATTATTCCGTATTCGAGTCGAGAGCTTGCCGACATTGTGTTTACTTACGGAACGGCAAATGGCAACGGGCGGCGGGCAGCAGGGTTGTCTCAGGAGACCTGTCCCCGCCGACAACAACCACAGCATTCGATGTTTGCAACAGTGTCTCGCCGTTTGTCTATGACAGGGTCGCTTCAGGAAGCAGGAAATCATGAAGGACGTACCCGGGATGTTCGGACACCAGACCTGGATTAACACTATGGAAGGTGACTGCCGTGTCAGTACCAGGCAGCTGGCCCGCCAGTGTAGGGTAAGCCACACAACCGTGTGGAACATTCACCAAGTCAATTGTTGCTACCCTTATCTACCGACAGACTTTACATATCGGGAGCAGTTTTGTCACTTGTTTCTTCACCAGGCCGCCACGATTCCGGGATTTGTGACGTCCATCCTATTCACAGATGAGGCCACCTTTACGCAGAATGGTATCTTCAACCTTCTCAACAGTACTCTGTGGGATAGTACACAGAAACCGTATGGTGTGGTGACAGTGAATCATCGGCATCTGTGCAGCAGGAATGTGTGGGCCGGGATAATGGCCGACTGTATTTGGGGACCAGTCTCCCTTGCAGGTCGCCTAACAGATCCGAACTATCAACGTTTCTTGCGGGTGACTTTGCCTCCCCTGTTGGAAGAGGTGCCATTGATGATTCGAAGGGTTATGTGCCTGCTACACGATGGTGCTCCAGCCCACTACGCTGTTGATGTCCGGACGCATCCCAGTTCTGTCTTTCCTGGTTGATTGATCAGACAAGGGGGTCGAGTTGCATGTCCTACTCGTTTACCAGAACTAAACCCGTGCGATTTCTGGCTATAGGGCCATCTCAAAACTATCGTGTATGCAGAGCCTATTCCAATGTGGAGACTTTGGAGCAGGGTATTCATGCTGCCTTTGACGCTGTTTGGATGCAACCTGGCTGATGTGAACTTGTGAGACTAAACATGCTATGGCACTTATACACGTGCGTTGAGGCACATGGAAACCAATTTCAAAACGTACTGTAACTATGGCTGCATGGTTTAGGGTGTGTTAGACCGCAGTCTCTGTAACAATGTATGATTGAATAAATTGTCTCTAGCATGGAAACCATGTATTTGCAGGCAAAAAATTCATTAGATCTTCTTTGTTCCATATTCAGTCATCGATCAATACCTACAGTTTGTACACGGTGGGAAAACAAATCACCCTGTATAAGAATACCTGCGGAAACGCTGTCAGATAGTGGCGAACACTCAGCCCTGAGCAGACGCCATTCTGCCTAAAACCACGTGACTGGAGATTAGACTACTTGTTCCCTATTGGTTGAAATAAACGAAGAAATGTGGTTTCTGGTTACAAATACGACTCGTTTTGGTGTGAGAATTCATTCCAATCTGAGACTTACTAGCAGCAACATCAATAGCACCGACTGAATCAACAGAGATGAAACGCCATAATGGAAATGAAGGTTCATCAAGAGCTAACAAGTGACTCTGATTTGACTCCGGTGACACTACAGGGCTCTTTTGCGTGTGTGCTCGTTACAGCCGCATTCTGATCACTAACTTCTCCTTCTTCTTCTTCTCCTTCTGTTGCAGATGTGATTGACAAGTGTATACTCGAACATACGCCCTTAACTTCTCCGCGACCTGCCAAGATGATGATTCGTTTGTCGCCCTAGACTCGTTCATCTACAGTGTATTGGCCACGCCTGCAAACACCACCACCATTGGGCCGCAGCGTCATCATCAGTGTGGAATGGGTTGATGACTCAGACCTCGTTTATAGCCGTTTTCAATCAATTGCACCCGTCCATGGACCATCTCGCAATCATCATGGACCTTCGTTTCTAGATGCACTCGATGATAGTATTGTCGTAGAGCGACATAATATGATATTACAAGACGTTTCTGGAAATAACAATGTGATGAGGGGCTCAGGGCATTATTTGCCAAGTCATTAATGTAGAAGGTGAGTTAACTACTACAGACGCCTGCGTGTATCATTTTTTTAAATTAAGCACGATACTTATCACTTTTTTTCATTGTAGATGAGAGGGAGGCCGTGTGCGGATGCGGGCTTGCAGTTGCCGATATTTCACCACCTGACCCTACTATGATTCATTCATTGCCGCAGCCCGGTTCAGCAGTGTTGTATTTGCCACATCTGCAAACACCGCTATAGTCGGGTCCATCACCATCATCATCATTGTGGTACAGGCAGATGACCCCAGCTCATTTGCCTATGCATCGGCATCCAGGACCAGCACACAATAGTCATGCACCTACATGGCATTGGACATCGTAAGTGCTGTAGCTGCACTGGTCTACTCTGTGGTTGCTGGTCTTTTGGGGACAGCATCTTACAAGCCCGCATTGATAACTCAGAGGTGGGCTACCGAGACCCTATCACTTTTTTCTCAATGCCTGTTTAGGAGTTTTCGAAAGGATGCTACCCAAAATTGTCAACAATCTGCAGTATTGTGGCATTAAGTGTAACACAGCTGTATACTGTAAGCTCACACAGCTCCAGACTGCCGGCCGCTGTGGCCGAGCGGTTCTAGGCGCTTCAGTACGGAACCGCGTGACTGCTACGGTCGCAGGTTCGAATTCTGCCTCGAGCATGGATGTGTGTGATGTCCTTAGGTTAATTAGGTTTAAGTAGTATAAGCGACACCTCTGCCTCCAATTGTACATTTACAGAGCGGCACATAGCATATGTGGCATCATATCAAGATATATGCTCATATGACTTGTGTGGCAACAAATTCGTATCTTATATTGGGAATAATCCTGCGAACTTTCCGCCCAACTGAGTGAAAAAGAACATAAATGATATTTTTTTTTTTTTTGCTGTTTACCACGAATGATGTTCTAGAAAAGAACCTCATTGACGGCTCGAACCAGGAACCGGTACGTGAGAAAACGCTTACAGAAGATAAAAAAAATTCTTAAAGTTTAAGAACGCCCCGCACCAAGAGTGATGTTCCTTCATCGTTTACGCCAACTTCGAATGCCTCCTGTGGCGCATTGTGTAAATGACTACTTTGCCTCCCGTAATACCTTTACAGAGTTGCGTGTGCCATATGTAGCCTCATATGAAGGTCGTATGACTCCAGTCATAACAAATTCGAAAATTACGATGGGGATGATCCTACAAAACAGATGCCTGCAGAGCTCTAAAAACATACTTGGGAAGTTGATGGGGTTTATTGCAACAATAACTCCATGACCGACTCGGAAGAGAATGATGCCTTCGACAAGCAAGCAATTAATTGTCATATTTGTGGGCTGCCGTTGGATAGAGAAGCAGAAACTCTTTGTAAACACCATTGTCACCTAATGGAGAATTATTGTGGTGCAGCTCACAATCCATGCAACTTGAAGCACCAGCTTCCATGGCAGATGGCAGATGTTAAGAAGAATATGTGCCAGCATCGAAATGTTGACCAATGCTGACATGCTGCTCTTCTTCGAATGTGGGATTCATGGGGTGCTTTGCCAGTGTGTCCACAGGTACACCAAGGTGAATTACCCACGAATGAGTAGGGAGGAGTACAGGCCATCTGATGATTTCAGTTACATCATTTACTCGGATGTAGAAAGTCTCTATGGGTACGGCATGCAACTAAGGTTACTATTTGCAGGGTTCTGATGGATGTCTGAAAGGGAAATCGCCAGACTGAAGGAAAAGATTGGTGATGTGGCTGCAGACACTGGTGAGGGATATGTCTGGACGTAGAACTGATGATGCTCACAGTGACTTGCCACTACCTCTGGAGCGCCTAGTGATGGTCAGGTTGTTATCCCATTGTTGCATGGGGTATCTACAGACACGTCTTCGCTGGTCATCAGGGCTCACTTTGAACTGGGATTCATCATGGGAGACCAATCTACTCCAGTCAATGAGATTTCAGAATGATGTGTCTGGGGATGGCCCAGACTGAGGTGGGATACCAACGTGACTCTCGCTCATTATACTGCTCCACAATCAGGAGTGATGGTCTGAGGTGAATTTTCCCTTCGTAGCAGGATCCATTTGGTTGTCATCTGTAGCACCATTACAGGACAGCGGTACATCGACGATATTCTATGTCCCGTTTTGTTGACCGTCGTGGAAAACCATTCTGGGCTGATTTTCTGCAAGATAATTCTCACCTACAGTTGGTGAGAGTGCCTGCTGCTTCTCCTCATGCTTATCCTACTCTATCTTGGCTAGCAATGTTGCTATCTCTCCCCTATTGAGTACATTTGGAGCATTATGGGCAGAGCACCCCAACCAGCTTGGGGTTTTGACGATCCGACGCTCCAATTGGACAGAATTTTCCTCCGCATCCTTCAAGAGGACTTCAAAAAACTCAGTCAATCAATGCCAAGCCGAATAACTTCCTGCATAAGGGCCAGAGACGGACCAACTCGTTATAGATGTGGTCAATTTGTGAAGTTTTTTCTCTTGAATAAATTATCCATTTTTTCTGAAACTGTAATCATTTGTTTCTCTATACCTGCGGTTCACATTTGTCGATTTCCATTGCATTCAGATAATTTCTTCATAGTGCATTTATTTTTTTGTCTTGGTGTATATCTAAGTTCCTCTTCGCTACACTAGCTTTAGTGTAAATAAACATATCTGATAGTCATAAGTAATAACAAAAAAATAACTTAACAAATAAAACCAATGTATATAAATATGCAAGGAAAAATGGTTGTGTAAATTGATCAACAAAACTGTAAAAGAATTCGCTTTGCAAGTTACTGTATATAGGAAAAAATAGTTTAGTGAAAAACCGACTGTGACTTATGTCATCAGCAACAAATAGCTTCGTAAATAGAAGAAAAAAACTGTTAAAAAACAACGAAAAAGTATTGTTAAGTTGTATTACAAATAAAAATTGTCAATAATAAACTATGAAGTTAATTTGTTATACGATTGTTATTATATCGAAAGCTTTTCACTTTATAACAAATGTGAACCTCTTCCCATGATCCACAGACCTGAACTTAAGAGATGTTCACAGTTCAGCTATTCATAAGTTCAGCTATTCAGCAAGGTCCGAGCAGGCACACGGGGGGAGGGGTATATTAGTTATTGGGAGCTCCAACGTTAGGCGGGTGATGGGGCCCCTTAGGGAAATGGCGGAAAGGTCGGGGAAGAAGGCCAGTGTTCACTCTGTCTGCTTGCCGGGGGGTCTCATCCGACATGTGGAGGAGGCCCTACCGGCGGCGATAGAGAGCACTGGGTGCACCGACTGCAAATTGTTGCTCATGTCGGCAACAATGACTCCTGCCGTCTGGGTTCACAGGTCATCCTCAGTTCGTACAGGCGGTTGGCGGAGTTGGTGAAGGCGGAAAGTCTCGCTCGCGGGATGGAATCAGAGCTAACTATTTGTAGTATCGTTCCCAGAACCGATCGCGGTCCTCTGGTTTGGAGCCGAGTGGAAGGCTTAAACCAGAGGCTCAGACGATTCTGCGGAGAGCTGGGGTGCAAATTTCTCGACCTCCGCTATCGGGTGGAGAAATGTAGGGTCCCCTGAATAGGTCAGGCGTGCACTACACTCCGGAAGCGGCTACGAGGGTAGCGGAATACGTGTGGAGTGCACATGGGTTTTTTTTAGGTTAGAGAATTCCCTCCCTAGGCCCGACAAGACGCCTCCTGAGACGCGGCAAGGCAGGAGTAGGCAAAATGCAACAGGGAATATCAATATTAATGTGCTAATAGAAAACTGCAGGAGCGTCTATAGAAAGGTCCCAGAACTGCTCTCATTAACGCCCATATAGTACTACGGACAGAAAGTTGGCTGAAACCACATGTAAACAGTAATGAAATCCTAAACTCAGTTTGGAATGTATACCGCAGAGACAGGCTGGACAGTGAAGGGGGAGGCGTGTTTATAGCGATAAGAAGTGCAATAGTATCGAAGGAAATTGTCGGAGATTCGAATTGTGAAATGATTTGGGTGAAGGTCACGGTTAAAGCAGGCTCAGACATGGTAATTGGATGTCTCTATAGGCCCCCGGGCTCAGCAGCTGTTGTGGCTCAGCACCTGAAGAATAATTTGGAAAATATTTCGAGTAGGTTTCCCCACCATGTTATAGTTCTGGGTGGAGATTTTAATTTGCCGGATATAGACTGGGAGACTCAAACGTTCATAACGGGTGGCAGGGACAAAGAATCCAGTGAAATATTTTTAAGTGCTTTATCTGAAAACTACCTTGAGCACTTAAACAGAGAACCGACTCGTGGCGATAACATATTAGACCATCTGGTGACAAACAGACCCGAACTATTTGAATCAGTTAATGCAGAACAGGGAATGAGCGATCATAAAGCGGTTACTGCATCGATGATTTCAGCCGTAAATAGAAATATTAAAAAAAGGTAGAAAGATTTTTCTGTTTAGCAAAAGTGACAAAAAGCAGATTACAGAGTACCTGACGGCTCAACACAAAAGTTTTGTCTCAAGTACAGATAGTGTTGAGTATCAGTGGACAAAGTTCAAAACCATCGTACAATGTGCGTTAGATGAGTATGTGCCAAGCAAGATCGTAAGAGATGGAAAAGAGCCACCGTGGTACAACAACCGAGTTAGAAAACTGCTGCGGAAGCAAAGGGAACTTCACAGCAAACATAAACATAGCCAAAGCCTTGCAGACAAACAAAAATTACGCGAAGCGAAATGTAGTGTGAGGAGGGCTATGCGAGAGGCTTTCAATGAATTCGAAAGTAAAGTTCTATGTACTGACTTGGCAGAAAATCCTAAGAAGATTTGGTCCTACGTCAAAGCGGTAGGTGGATCAAAACAAAATGTCCAGACACTCTGTGACCAAAATGGTACTGAAACAGAGGATGACAGGCTAAAGGCCAAAGTACTAAAAGTCTTCTTCCAAAGCTGTTTCACAGAGGAAGACTGCACTGTGCTTCCTTCTCTAGATTGTCGCACAGTTGACAAAATGGTAGATATCGAAATAGACGACAGAGGGATAGAGAAACAATGAAAATCGCTCAAAAGAGGAAAGGCCGCTGGTCCTGATGGGATACCAGTTCGATTTTACACAGAGTACGCGAAGGAACTTGCCCCCCTTCTTGCAGCGGTGTACCGTAGGTCTCTAGAAGAGCGAAGCGTTCCAAAGGATTGGAAAAGGGCACAGGTCATCCCCGTTTTCAAGAAGGGACGTCGAACAGATGTGCAGAACTATAGACCTATATCTCTAACGTTGATCAGTTGTAGAATTTTGGAACACGTATTATGTTCGAGTATAATGTCTTTTCTGGAGACTAGAAATCTACTCTGTAGGAATCAGCATGGGTTTCGAAAAAGACGGTCGTTGAAACCCAACTCGCGCTATTCGCCCACGAGACTCAGAGGGCCTTAGACACGGGTTCACAGGTAGATGCCGTGTTTCTTGACTTCCGCAAGGCGTTTGACACAGTTCTCCACAGTCTTTTAATGAACAAAGTAAGAGCATACGGACTATTAGTTCAATTGTGTGATTGGATAGATAACAGAACGCAGCATGTCATTCTCAATGGAGGAAGTCTTCCGAAGTAAGAGTGATTTCAGGTGTGCCGCAGGGGAGTGTCATAGGACCGTTGCTATTCACAATATACGTAAATGACCTGGTGGATGACATCGGAAGTTCACTGAGGCTTTTTGCAGATGATGCTGTGGTGTATCGAGATGTTGCAACAATGGAAAATTGTACTGAAATGCAGGAGGATCTGCAGCGAATTGACGCATGGTGCACGGAATGGCAATTGAATCTCAATGTAGACAAGTGTAATGTGATGCGAATACATAGAAAGATAGGTCCCTTATCATTTAGCTACAAAATAGCAGGTCAGCAACCGGAAGCAGTTAATTCCATAAATTATCTGGGAGTACGCATTAGGAGTGATTTAAAGTGGAATGATCATACAAAGTTGATCGTCGGTAAAGCAGATGCCAGACTGAGATTAATTGGAAGAATCCTAAGGAAATGCAATCCGAAAACAAAGGAAGTAGGTTACAGTACGCTTGTTCGCCCACTGCTTGAATACTGCTCAGCAGTGTGGGATCCGCACCAGATAGGGTTGATAGAAGAGATAGAGAAGATCCAACGGAGAGCAGCGCGCTTCGTTACAGGATCATTTAGTAACCGCGAAAGCGTTACTGAGATGATAGATAAACTCCAGTGGAAGACTCTGGAGGAGAGACGCTCAGTAGCTCGGTACGTGCTTTTGTTAAAGTTTCGAGAACATACCTTCACCGAAGAGTCAAGCAGTATATTGCTCCCTCCTATGTATATCTCGCGAAGTGACCATGAGGATAAAATCAGAGAGATTAGAGCCCACACAGAAGCATACCGACAATCCTTCTTTCCACGTACAATACGAGACTGGAATAGAAGGGAGAACCGATAGAGGTACTCAGGGTACCCTCCGCCACACACCGTCAGGTGGCTTGTGGAGTATGGATGTAGATGTAGATGTAGATAAAAGATGATGAGGGTGAAGAGGGGAAATCGAAACTTATTGGTCCATCCAGTTTCCTGCCTTTTTATCATGCTTCTATAGATCCAGCGTTTTCCCAGCAATTTTATATCGGGTACCCAGCATCGAATTATTTCATTACCCTCAGTACAAGTACTCCACTTGCATAAGGTGTGTAGGTAGGGCCACCGGACCAGAATCAAGTTCCTTCATGGCCTGAAATCTAGCTCTCACAACTGCCTAAGGTGTATAGGGGTTTCCCCTGGATGACTGTGATCTAATGCCGATGGTTCCCTTGGGGGGGGGGGGGGGGGGGGGTTGACCTTCAACATAAGTCGTCCAAGTGTGAAACCTGACACACAATGTTTAACTGGATGTGTAACCTAATATTCCCCTTATGTTACCAGTGACCTTGACATAAGGTCATTATCTGTGCTTGAATTGGAACTGATAACTTAGTGCATATCAATTATGACATTATCATATCACTGAAAATAATGTCTGCCCCTGGTTGTTCAGTGGTCCTCTTGACAGAATGTCAATCCTAAGGGCCCCGGTTCGATTCCTGGCTGGGTTGGAGATTTTCTCCGCTCAGGGACTGGGTGTTGTGTTGTACTAATCATCATCATTTCATCCCCATCGACGCGCAAGTCGCCAAAGTGGCGTCAGATCTAAAGACTTGCACCCGGCGAACGGTCTACCTGACGAGTGGCCCTAGTCACACGACATTTACGTTTGTTACTGAAAGTGATAGGTCGCCCAAAGGTGTCCACTCCCAGAACTGGCCCTGGATAACTACTCATGAAATCCATTGCAATGTCTAAGCCACCAGACCTTATGCCATTGGACTATTTCCTCTGGGGGTACCTCAAGTCCAGTGTACGCCAACACACCAAGAATATTAATTGATATGATATGATATTGCAGTGCCTGTAATAGTACAGGTCGTAGATGGATGGTTAACGACGTATGGAAGTTTGGGTGTGACTGTGGGTCGTGCAGATAGCTAAATGGAAAGGTGACCACTCTCAGTGAGCGGCAAGTTCGGGTTCGAGTCCCAGCCCAGCACAAATTTTCATTGTCATAATTCCATTCTACAGCTGATGGTAGTTCTTATTCGCAATTGTGATTTCATTCGATGTGAATATTAATTGACCTTCAGGGGATTATCACTAGCACCAGTTCAGAAATACCAAGAACAATGTTATGGCCAGTGTCCGTCGCCATGTTCAGAAGTGTCATCTGCAAGATAGCAGTCAGTTCGAACACCTTCTACATGAAAGGTACATGGAAACAGCTGGTAGTGGATGGTGGTTGAATTGTACTGTTAAATTACAGGTCGTTATTGGCTGATGATGTAAAATTTTGTTTGTAAAATAAAGCACATGTGTAGCATATGCTCGTCTCTTTCTATGTTCCTATCTCCACTAATTACATCTTTGCCCTATGGTACAAGACTAATGAATCATAGCAGTCTGATGCCTTTAATCCCCCAAACCAACCAACTATTGAATCACCAATGTACACTTTGTCCTATGGGACATGACTTTTTAATCACCCTGTGTACACTGAGGTAACAAAAATCATTGCATACATTCAAATAATGTGTCGAACCACTTTTGGCCGATGTAGTGCAGCAACTCGACTTGTCATGAACTCAACAAGTTGTTGGAAGTCCCTTCCAGAAATACTTAGCCATGTTGCCTCTATAGCCGTCCATAATTGCGAAAGTGTTGCTAGTGCAGGATTTTGTACAGAAACTGACCTTCCGATTATGTCCCATAAATGTTTGATGGGATTCATGTTGGGTGGCCAGCTCATTGTCCAGAATGTTCTTCAAGCCCAGTGACATGGCGCCTTGTCATGCATAAAAATTCCATCGTTTTTTTGGGAACATGAAGTGCATGAATGGCTGCAAATGGTCTCCAAGCAGCCGAACATAACAATTTCCAGGCAATGATTGGTTCAGTTGGACGAGAGAGTCCAGTACATTCCAAGTAAACAGAGTCCACACCATTGTGGAGCCACCAAAAACTTGCAAAGTACCTTGTTGACAACTTGTATCCATGGCTTTGTAACGTCTGCGTCACTCACGAACCGTACCGTCAGCTCTTACCAACTGAAATCGGGACTCATCTGACTGGGCCACGGTTTTCCAGTCGTATAGGGCCAACCGATATGATCACTAGCCCAGGAGAGGTGATCCAGGCGATGTCGGGCTTTTAGCAAAGGCACTCGTGTCGGTCATCTGCTGCCATAGCGCATTAACACCAAATTTCGCCGCACTGTCAAATGGTTCAAATGGCTCTAAGCACTATGGGAGTCAACATCTGAGGCAATCAGTCCCCTAGACTTAGAACTACTTAAACCTAACTAACCTAAGGACCTCACAAACATCCATGCCCGAGGTGGGATTCGAACCTGCGACCATAGCAGCACCGCGGCTCCGGACTGAAGCGCCTAGAACCACCGCACTGTCCTAACCGATAATAGTCTCATATTTATTTCTGGGGTTAATTCGCGCAGTGTTACTTTTCTGTTAGCACTGACAACTCCACGCAAACGCCGCTGCTCTCGGTCGTTAAATGGAGTTCGTTGGTCACTGCGTTGTCCGTGGTGAGAAATAAAGCCTGAAATTTCGAATACTGGGCATACTCTTGACACTGTGGATCTCGGAATACCAAATTCTCTAACGATTTCCGAAATGAAATGTCTCATTGATGTAGCTCCAAACACCATTCCATGTTAACAGTCTGTTAGTTCCCGTCATGCTGTAATATACTGATTACTCCTTGCTACTGTAGTGTTATCTTGAAGCCGTGAGAAAAGAAGACCGGCGCTCCAAGGTGCGGAAGCAGAGACGATGCTGAGGGCAGACGAAACTAGGAGAGATATTGTTACATCAAGTAAACCGTAAGGGGAGAGCCTTGCGAAATTGCAGATGCCCCCAGATGCGGTCCCAGGGGGCTAGTTACTCTTCAAGGAATTAACATGTAACTTCATATGTCGTCTAGACGCTGTGGTAGGTTGCCACCGTAGAACTTTGTAACCAACGGGCATGTATTAGCGTATAAAGCCAGTTCGATACCAGCCCTGAGAACAGCAACGTCGATAGGCTCACAAGGTTTAGAAAAAGAGCGAAAACGCCAAAACACTGTTGACCTAGAAGTCCCTGCTCTGAGGAGCCCGAGGGGCGGGGCTAAATGACGTGTAACAATAATGTTGCAAGCCTTATTTGGCAGAGCAGTTATGTTTAGCTTCCAGCTGAACAATGTTGATACCAAATACGGACTTAGTGCAACTGCGTTAACATCCCCGCCTTAGGAGCAGTAGAGGGGACCTAACTAAACTGTGATTGGCAGGCGCGTGCAAGAGACCTGCGGGATTGTCTGGGAGGCTTTAAGTGGGAAAAACAGTGGCCCCATGCGACTCTTTAAAACCCCCAGGTTCCGCATTTTGACGGAGTTCTCAGTCAGACGATCTGGGCGCCGAATCCGCGTCCGTCGACTCTAGCTCGGTCCAGCTCCGTCTGCTCTTTCACTTGGAGTGCCTCAATGAACAGTGGCACATTCAGTATGTTTTGTTTTACAACGAAGTTGTTGCCTTAAGATGCTGCTAGCGTTTGCTACCGTGGTTAGCATCAACTCCTGGGACTTCTGCACTGGCTTCTCCTGTAACAGTGTTATTCATGCTTTTTCTAACCCTAGAACTAGCGTCCAGTGTATTAGTTAGTCCTGTCTGGAATAAACAACTGTTTCAAAACCCTGTTTCTCCACGAGTCTCCACAATGAGTTCCCTACCAAGTCTCACCACCTGCATTCACTTCAGTGTATTTAGAAGCGTTGCATCTTTGCACACGTGCCAGGATTATTTAGATACACAGCAGAAGTTTCACTGCGAAGCCCTTACGCATCTTCCAAACAGTCCTGATCTCTCCCCATGTGATTTACACGTTTTTTTACCCTTGTAGAAAGACAATCATGGTTGTCGATTTGCTTCGGACAAAGAGGTGCACGCCTTGGTACAATCATAGTTCAGCAGGCAACAGCAAACTTTTTACATGGAGGCACAGACAGTCTTGTCTCACAATGGGATATGTATATTAACAGTTATGACGAATAAGCCTCTTTCATTATCTCAGTCTAGGTCCTAGGACATTCTTCTCCATAGTAGAGTCAAATATGCTTCCAAGCCTCATCTGTGAAGCTGGAAGATCCAAGAGAACTGCAGGCAAAGCTCAGTTCACATAATAAATTACTATATGACACCGGAACATTACTTAGTGTCAGTACATGAAGTGAGTGTGGAGACGAATTCACTTGCTGATGTGTGTGTGTGTGTGTGTGTGTGTGTGTGTGTGTGTGTGTGTGTGTGTATGTGTAGTAGTAGTAGCAGTAGTAGTAGTAGAGCTTCTGGTGGAGAGCACTGTGTTGGACGCATCATGATGTTTTGATAAGATGATTAGTCGTACGAGTACAGGATGTAGAAGGTACATATGTAAACATATGTAGGTCACACAGCACACTATCCGCAACTAAAGGGGACGAGTTTGTGCATAGTCCATGTGGGTGGGAACGGGCATGCGATATACTCTGCATGTCCCAAAAACTACCAGACTCAATTGTGAAACAAACAACAGTCGCAAATCCTGCACACATGTCCTAACGTTGCCAGATACAATTTTCAGTTTTTAAATAGGGTCTGCATTTCGACTAGAAGACACTCCCAATATTGATGTCTACTAGAAGGTGTCTAGATACTAATGTGGAGCGTTGTAAGATGATATATTGCTTACTGTCTAAATTTAGCATTGTGTTATGAGTGAACTTTCAGATGGCGAAAAGTGTGTATTTGGGTAAAATTGGTCAAAATATTAGAACAAATTCCAAATAGCAATGAGAGGTTGTTGTACATGTACTTCAGAGTATTTACAGAAAAAGGGTCTTGGTATCATTAATTCATTTATGGCCCAGTCACACACTTTAATTTCAAAGTGTCTTCCGTTATATGTTATGTTAATACTAGTGAAGTGAAGTGGAAGGAAGACAAGGATTTCTGGTCAGATGAGTATCGCGTAATATCAACAGCAGGAGAAAATGGTATAACAGGTGTAGGATTCTTTATGAATAGCAAGGTAGGGCAGAGGCTGTGTTACTGTGAACAGTTCAGTGACCGGGTTATTCTAATCAGAATCGACAGCAGACCAACACCGACAGGTATACATGCCGACGTCACAAGCTGAAGATGAACAGATATAGAAAGTGTATGAGGATACTGAAAGGGTAGTGCAGTATGTAAAGGGGGACGAAAATCTAATAGTCATGGGCAACTGGAATGCAGTTGTAGGGGAAGGAGTAGAAGAAAAGGTTACAGAAGAATATGGGCTTGGGACAAGGAATGAAAGAGGAGAAAGACTAATTGAGTTCTGTAACAAGTTTCAGCTAGTAATAGCGAATACCCTGTTCAAGAATCACAAGAGGAGGAGGTATACTTGGAAAAGGCCGGGAGATAGGGAAGATTTCAATTACATTACATCATGGTCAGACAGAGATTCCGAAATCAGATACTGGATTGTAAGGCCTACCCAGAAGCAGATATAGACTCAGATTACAATATACACTCCTGGAAATGGAAAAAAGAACACATTGACACCGGTGTGTCAGACCCACCATACTTGCTCCGGACACTGCGATAGGGCTGTACAAGCAATGATCACACGCACGGCACAGCGGACACACCAGGAACCGCGGTATTGGCCGTCGAATGACGCTAGCTGCGCAGCATTTGTGCACCGCCGCCGTCAGTGTCAGCCAGTTTGCCGTGGCATACGGAGCTCCATCGCAGTCTTTAACACTGGTAGCATGCCGCGACAGCGTGGACGTGAACCGTATGTGCAGTTGACGGACTTTGAGTGAGGGCGTATAGTGGGCATGCGGGAGGCCGGGTGGATGTACCGCCGAATTGCTTAACACGTGGGGCGTGAGGTCTCCACAGTACATCGATGTTGTCGCCAGTGGTCGGCGGAAGGTGCACGTGCCCGTCGACCTGGGACCGGACCGCAGCGACGCATGGATGCACGCCAAGACCGTAGGATCCTACGCAGTGCCGTAGGGGACCGCACCGCCACTTCCCAGCAAATTAGGGACACTGTTGCTCCTGGGGTATCGGTGAGGACCATTCGCAACCGTCTCCATGAAGCTGGGCTACGGTCCCGCACACCGTTAGGCCGTCTTCCGCTCACGCCCCAACATCGTGCAGCCCGCCTCCAGTGGTGTCGCGACAGGCGTGAATGGAGGGACGAATGGAGACGTGTCGTCTTCAGCGATGAGAGTCGCTTCTGCCTTGGTGCCAATGATGGTCGTACGCGTGTTTGGCGCCGTGCAGGTGAGCGCCACAATCAGGACTGCATACGACCGAGGCACACAGGGCCAACACCCGGCATCATGGTGTGGGGAGCGATCTCCTACACTGGCCGTACACCTCTGGTGATCGTCGAGGGGACACTGAATAGTGCACGGTACATCCAAACCGTCATCGAACCCATCGTTCTACCATTCCTAGACCGGCAAGGGAACTTGCTGTTCCAACAGGACAACGCACGTCCGCATGTATCCCGTGCCACCCAACGTGCTCTAGAAGGTGTAAGTCAACTACCCTGGCCAGCAAGATCTCCGGATCTGTCCCCCATTGAGCATGTTTGGGACTGGATGAAGCGTCGTCTCACGCGGTCTGCACGTCCAGCACGAACGCTGGTCCAACTGAGGCGCCAGGTGGAAATGGCATGCCAAGCCGTTCCACAGGACTACATCCAGCATCTCTACGATCGTCTCCATGGGAGAATAGCAGCCTGCATTGCTGCGAAAGGTGGATATACACTGTACTAGTGCCGACATTGTGCATGCTCTGTTGCCTGTGTCTATGTGCCTGTGGTTCTGTCAGTGTGATCATGTGATGTATCTGACCCCAGGAATGTGTCAATAAAGTTTCCCCTTCCTGGGACAATGAATTCACGGTGTTTTTATTTCAATTTCCAGGAGTGTAGTAGTGATGAAGAGTAGGCTGAAGTTCAAGACATTAGTCAGGAAGAATCAATACGCGAAGAAGTGGGATACGGAAGTTCTAAGGAATGACGAGATACGTTTGAAGTTCTCTAACGCTATAGATACAGCAATAAGGAATAGCGCAGTAGGCAGCACAGTTGAGGAGGGATGGACATCTCTAAAAAGGGCCATCACAGAAGTTGGGAAGGAAAACATAGGTACAAAGAAGGTAGCTGCAAAGAAACCATGGGTAACAGAAGAAATACTTCAGTTGATTGATGAAAGGAGGAAGTACAAACACATTCCGGGAAAATCAGGAATACAGAAATACAAGTCGCTGAGGAATGAAATAAATAGGAAGTGCAGGGAAGCTAAGACGAAATGGCTGCAGGAAAAATGTGAAGACATCGAAAAAGATATGATTGTCGGGAGGACAGACTCAGCATACAGGAAAGTCAAAACAACCTTTGGTGACGTTAAAAGCAACGGTGGTAACATTTAGAGTGCAACGGGAATTCCACTGTTAAATACAGAGGAGAGAACAGATAGGTGGAAAGAATACATTGAAAGCCTCTATGAGGGTGAAGATTTGTCTGATGTGATAGAAGAAGAAACAGGAGTCGATTTAGAAAAGATAGGGGATCCAGTATTAGAATCGGAATTTGAAAGAGCTTTGGAGTAAGGCAGAAGGGATAGATAACATTCCATCAGAATTTCTAAAATCATTAGTGGAAGTAGCAACAAAACGACTATTCACGTTGGTGTGTAGAATATATGAGTCTGGCGACATACCATCTGACTTTCGGAAAAGCATCATCCACACAATTCCGAAGACGGCAAGAGCTGACAAGTGCGAGAATTATCGCACAATCAGCTTAACAGCTCATGCATCGAAGCTGCTTACAAGAATAATATACAGAAGAATGGAAAAGAAAATTGAGAATGCGCTAGGTGACGATCAGTTTGGCTTTAGGAAAAGTAAAGGCACGAGAGAGGCAATTCTGACGTTACGGCTAATAATGGAAGCAAGGCTAAAGAAAAATCAAGACACGTTCATAGGATTTGTCGACCTAGAAAAAGCGTTCGACAATATAAAATGGTGCAAGCTGTTCGAGATTCTGAAAAAAGTAGGGGTAAACTATAGGGAGCGACGGGTCATATACAAACAATATGTACAACAACCAAGAGGGAATAATAAGAGTGGACGGTCAAGAACGAAGTGCTCGTATTAAGAAGAGTGTAAGACAAGGCTGTAGCCTTTCGCCCCTACTCTTCAATCTGTACATCGAGGAAGCAATGATGGAAATAAAAGAAAGGTTCAGGAGTGGAATTAAAATACAAGGTGAATGGATGTCAATGATACGATTCGCTGATGACATTGCTATCATGAGTGAAAGTGAAGAAGAATTAAATGAGGTGCTGAACGGAATGAACAGTCTAATGAGTACACAGTATGGTTAGAGAGTAAATCGGAGAAAGACGAAGGTAATGAGAAGTAGTAGAAATGAGAACAGCGAGAAACTTAACATCAGGATTGATGGTCACAAAGTCAATGAAGTTAAGGAATTCTGCTACCTAGGCAGTAAAATAACCAATGACGGACGGAGCAAGGAGGACATCAAAAGCAGACTCGCTATGGCAAAAAAGGCATTTCTGGCCAAGAGAAGTCTACTAATATCAAATACCGGCTTTAATTTGAGGAAGAAATTTCTGAGGAGGTACGTCTGGAGTATAGCATTGTATGGTAGTGAAACATGGACTGTGGGAAAACCGGAACAGAAGAGAATCGAAGCATTTGAGATGTGGTGCTATAGACGAATGTTGAAAATTAGGTGGACTGATAAGGTAAGGAATGAGGAGATTCTACGCAGAATCGGAGAGGAAAGGAATATGTGGAAAACACTGATAAGGAGAAGGGACAGGATGATAGGACATCTGCTAAGACATGAGGGAATGACTTCCATTGTACTGGAGGGAGCTGTAGAGGGCAAAAACTGTAGAGGAAGACAGAGATTGGAATACGTCAAGCAAATAATTGAGGACGTAGGTTGCAAGTGCTACTCTGAGATGAAGAGGTTAGCACAGGTAAGGAATTCGTGGCGGGCCGCATCAAACCAGTCAGTAGACTGATGACCAAAAAAAATACTAGATCTACAACTTTGCTTCCGCAGTTTTTTCTCGAAGCATGTGGCTTTATTGTGAAAAACTTATAAAGAAATTATGATTCGTATTATTGCCCATCGCTGGCCACTACATTCTCCCATATTTCGGATAGCATATGAATCCCGTGGCAGAAGAACTGGGCGTCTTTTATGGGGATGCATGAATCGATTCAATTTTGCACTTGTTCATATGATCGGAAGTGCTGGTCAGCCAGACTGTATGCCACTGATCGAAAAAGGTGGAAGTCAGAGAGAGCAACGTATGGAGAATACGGCGGAGGGATAGAACTTTTCATTTCAACGTTTCCATGGATAATTTGACGGGTTTTGTGACATGGGGTCGAGCACTGATCTGCTGCAAAATTACCTTTACGTGTCTATCGCTGTATCTCCTGTGACTGTCTTCGTCTGTTTGAGTAGCTACGAGAACGTTCTGTCTTCCACCGCCATGCCGGTCTCTGACATGAAAATCACCGTTCTCAAGGAGTTGAAAACATTTTCTCCACGTTCTTCCACTAATAATTCCCTCACTATTGGTCTTACCCAGCATTTTAATATCCACAACCGCATATTTCTTCATGTTAAAGCAGAAAATCAAAACTTCCCGCAAATGGCGAGAAATGACTACGTAAGTTGACGTTCTTAATCGAGAATAACCTTATGATGCAATCACAAATCGACTAATACTATTATGGCATTATGTTTACAGATGCCAAGGCTTATTGTATTACACCTATGACCAACCACTTGAACCTCATTTGCCGCTACTGGCGTCTATTGCAAAACGGCGGAAGTAAAGTTGTTGATCTAATATTTCCTGGCGTTTTGAAGAATATGTCATGATGCTATTAAATTTCAGCAAATTCTGCCATGTCCCAGTCATACACTGTAATGGTATTGTGTGGTATCTCATAATTTATGGTAATATTTACCACCATTTTTAAGTAGGATAACTGTGCTACTGACGATCCTTTCACTAAAGTGTACAGACCAAGTATTACATACCACACACAATAGTATTAGTATTAAAAAGGGGAGATGAGGGGAACTTAATTCTTGTTGGTCTAGAGAGAAGGGTGAGCCAAGAGCGATGTTCCTGGTTACGTCCTGACTTTGAACGTACCACACAAAAGTGCCCTACAGGCGTAGGCAGTGGAATGGAGATCAGGGGAAGGGGAAAGGGGGGGGGGGGAGGGCATGACAGATGACAGGCACCACGTTACATTCTGACCTTCAGTGTCACACACTTACCAGACAGGTGTGCTTGGCGTACCAGGTTACACTGTGACCTCGAATTTGGTCCCTATACCTGTCCTGACCCACTGCTTACACAGTGCCACAAGTATTCAATTTTCGACATGATACAGCCGATAGATATTCTTTAAGATATGGAATGTTTTGCCTGGAGGCCTCTACATGAAACGATAATCTATCGCCTTATTGTTGTAGTATTTTTATAGCTGTTTCAAGATTGGACTATTTACTACCATAATTGCTCTGGTTTCCTACGCCGTTCAGTTCATTACTAAAGATCGTTCCTGGCGATGAGCTATAGTCGAGACGGCGTAAGAAGATCTCTGACGGATCGCAGTACTGTTGCCAGCTTTCTTCAACTGCGAAGCGCTGACGGCTGCAGTCGAAAACAGTAGTTGTCTGCAGAGCTATGACAACAATGTGGCGTTGCCATGGAAATGTTTAAAATAGTCTTACGTTAGTGGTTCAGATAGTGACGCGAAGCTCCCACGCCCAGCCCCCTCCAACTGTCAGGGATAAACATAAAGCCAACTCAACTAACGGTAAACCCATCCTCCACAGAAAAACAAAAATCTTTGCAGACTGCCACGCCTAAAAGGCAATGGACCAATTCAATATCAGTTTGAAAAAGGCCAGACCATGCAATGGATGTTTATTAATAATAGATTTATCCAGGGCTATTTTTCGTGATATCTCTTGACAGCCAAGCTAACATGATTGGGGCCCCCCTCCCCATGCAAGATTCTCAGCACTCCCTTATCCTCGTTTTACACGTGCTGTGTAATTTCTTTGTAGAAGTTTTTCACATTAAAGAGGAAGCTACGTGCTGTAGTATAAGTGTCTCGTTGCGAATTTTATAAATATTTTCACCCATCCAAATTTATGTAAATACGCCACAAGCTCCCTTGTGGTGTGTGGTGGAGGTTACTTTGTGTATCACTGTCACATCTCTCCGTTTCCTGTTCCAGTCCTGAATGCTTCACGTGAAGAATGATTACCAGTAAGCCTCCGTTTGAGTTCGATTCTCTCTAATTTTATCGTCGATGTTATCTTGAGATATGTGTAGCAGGAAGCAATACATCCGTTGACTCTTCTAAGAATGTACACTCTCAGTAGTTCAGCAGTAGACCACTCCGTGCAGCGTTCTGCCACTGGAGTTGGTTGGTCGTCTCCGTTAAGCTTTCGTGCTTACTAAATGAACCTGCAACGAAACGCGCTGCCCTTCTTTGGAAATGGTCCAAATGACTCTGAGCACTATGGGACTTAACATCTGTGGTCATCAGTCCCCTAGAACTTAGAACTACTTAAACCTAACTAACCTAAGGACATCACACACATCCATGCCCGAGGCAGGATTCGAACCTGCGACCGGAGCAGTCGCGCGGTTCCGGACTGAGCGCCTAGAACGGCGAGACCACCGCGGCCGGCCCTTCTTTGGATCTTCACTATTTCGTTTATCACTCCTACCTGGTACGGATGCCACACTGACGAGCAGTATTCAGGTATTAGTCAAATGTCGAACGAGGGATTTGTAAGCTACCTCCTTTGTTGGCGGACTACATTTCGTGAGGATTCTTCCAATGAATTTCAGTTTGTCATCTGTCTTTCCTGCGATTACGAATTGTTATGTGGTTGACAAAGGATGCTCGTTCGTCTCATTATGTACTTCAGAGAACATTTTAGTATCGTCTGACAAGATTTTGTGGTCTTCATCACGAGCTTGAAACAAATTCCTGTATTTCTATGCGCAGCAAGTGTGATGTTACCGCTATTTTTACGTGCTTTAAGGTTAATATAGACTGCTTCTTTAAATAGTTTATAAAAATATTGAACGTTTTTTCCGTAGAAGCGTAAATGCTCAGTCAAAAGATGTAATCCCGTTTGGTTATTGCAATTTCTTCGCTTCTGTGTGCCTACTGCAGCTATATATTTTCGTATTTATGGTATGTACATCACTGTTACTTTGAGTTGAAGGGGAAGATCTTTCTATCCGCCCCCCTACCCCCAAGCCCCTCTCCCCTTTACATAAAGAAGTGATCAGCAGCAGCCATATTGCTGCTCTTCAGCCAAGTAAGGTTAAAAAAATATACATCTGCAGCTTTTGTACATTTAAAACGATTGAAATGAGAGGACTGGAATACAAGCATTACTTATTTCCGTAATATAGCTTAAAAAACATGTGGCGATGGTGTGGCTGGGTGTTAAGATGCGTATGACACTGCTGCTGGATCTGATGAGTCCTACGAGATCAGCTCCCAGTAATATACTGTATGAGGTTGTTGGAAAGTAGGACAGAGGGATGAGCGGATATACGGGAAGCCAGCGAGAGTCAGCTGCCACATCACTGAGTTCTGTCTGTGTCAGTCTGAAGAAAGCCAGAACTTGCAACCGGTAGTGACTAGCAGCATGTGTACCCAGAGCCATCTCTCGCGAAATCCCATAATTGTTTTGTCACTCAATATATGTTGTGTGACTAGGGCCTCCCGTCGGGTAGGCCGTTCCCCGGGTGCAAGTCTTCCGATTTCACGCCACTTCGGCGACTTGGGCGTCGTTGGGGATGAAATGATGATGATAACACGACACCCAGTCCCTGAGCGGAGAAATTCTCCGACTCAGCCGGGAATCGAATCCGGGCCCTTAGGATTGACATTCTGTCGCGCTGACCACTCAGCTAACGGGGGCGGACTGTCACTTAATGCGAAACTGACATGAGCTGCCCCAACCTGCCCCATCCCATCGCAGATCGCGGTTATGCATTTGTTGGGACACCCTATGTCCCACCACCAGATCCTCTGGTATTTGCCAGCGCGGAATTAGCCGAGCGGTCTGAGGGCGCTGCAGTCATGGACTGTGCGGCTGGTCCCGGCGGAGGTTCGAGTCCTCCCTCGGGCGTGGGTGTGTGTGTTTGTCCTTAGGATAATTTAGGTTAAGTAGTGTGTAAGCCTAGGGACTGATGACCTTAGCAGTTACGTCCCATAAGATTTCACACACATTTGGTATTTGCCTGGAAAAGAAAAGAAACGACCACTCTATCATGCGTCAGAACTAAAAAACACCCCGTCTTGATGAGTACGAAAAGGGTATTATAATAGACGGACTGAAATTCAGGTTCCTGTGAGAACGCTAATGGAAGCAGTTCAAGTTTCTTGTTGTTAGTCCATCCGGTGCTTAATATCTAAAATGTTAGGTGCTGGAAAGCACCTGTTCAACCATAGCAACTCCACTCCCCAGCCGCCAGCCACAAAAATCACAATTCACAATTTTTTGAAAACTTGTGATGAAACTTACAATATTAAATCATTTTTTCTGTTCTGAA
This sequence comes from Schistocerca gregaria, assembly GCF_023897955.1. NCBI lineage: Eukaryota > Metazoa > Arthropoda > Insecta > Orthoptera > Acrididae > Schistocerca > Schistocerca gregaria. The sequence continues at coordinate 131,749,112 of NC_064923.1, read as the reverse complement.
ATTCAGGTTTTTGAAACATAATTTCTTTTAATCACAACAATAGAAACACAGGATTTAATATGAACAACAGTTGCTACTGCATGTCCCGTGGCAGTGGCAGTTTGCTTTCGAGTACTGCTATATACATATGGGCGAAAGTCGTAGTCTTCGTGACTATGGCTTCACGTTTTCAACTACTGCCAGCAGCAACGTCCAGACAGTTGCACTGTAGGTGCTCGGCGAACTAATCTTGAGTACACTGTACACACACAGACACAGACACATACACACACACACACACACACACACACACACACACACACACACACAAACACATACACAGTACCTCGCCCCACCTTCCTTCCCTGCACATTGGATCACTTTGGTCACTCATTGTTACGTTTGCTGGTGCCGGCGAAGCGGCAAATTATACGAGGACTTGCTGAAAAGTAACGTCTCGAATTTCTTTTGTGAAACTTCTTAAGGTTTTTTAAAAATAAAACAAATTTTACTAACATTCTACATCTTCATGCCTGCGAATTAATTCTCAATATACTCACCACGGCGACGAACACATTAATCCCAAAGCGACACCAATTTGTCGATACGGTCACTGTAGAAATATTTGACTTAGTTGATGGACACAACCTCACCCCTGCTTGCGCCACTTCATCGCTATCAAAGTGCAGTCCTCGAAGGTGTTCTTTAAATTTTGGAAACAGATGAAAATCGGATGTGGCAAAGTCGGGGCTGTATGGAGATGATGATGACAGCGAACCCAAGGCGTCTGATTGTCGCATATCCCGCAGCGCTCATGTATGATCTGGCATTCTCATGCTGAAGGAGAAGACGCTCCATGTGAGGATGAACTCTTCGAATTCGGACGTCGATTACAGGACGCTGTTTCTCATGCATCGATATGCAGGGTGACAATTATTGAACGATATGAAATAACATTTCAGTATACATGTAATGTGTTACGACAGCGAAAGGAACCTGTGACCACTGGAGGCAGTGCCACAAGCTCCTCCAAAAAAATCGTAACTCAACACACACACACACACAAATGTCATACTAACTAATGAAAATCCACCCGATGATGGAGGTTTAAACCTCTGAAACGCGCCGTGGGAATAAATAAAACGGTGACTGCTAACAGTAAACTTGTTGTTTCATTTAATGATATGAAATAAAATCGTCATAACTTCTGAACGGCTTGCGTCAGGACGTTGAACTGCACTGTTGGCCGCAGGGCATGATGGGAATTACTATGCACATGCGCTCGCTACTTGTTGTCGGCCATTTGTACATGAAAATGTCACGGTACAGCGTATAGCGCTTGTGAAGTCCTACTATACGCTCAATAACAGCTCTACTGCGGCTGAAAGGAAGTTTTGCGACCGAGTTCAAGCTGAATACAACCGGACCAAGTGTGCTAACGGTCAAGAATTTGTTTCCCAAGTTTGAGGTAATGGGTGGAGTTCGTGATGACAGTGTTGGCAATGTCGATCGTCCAGAACGGATGAAAACGCCTGAAGACATTGAGAACACACGCGCTGTGTTTCAAACCAGGCCCAGGAAATCGATCAGATGAGTTGCATAACAGGTGGGAATCCACCGGGAGACACTGCAACAAATTGTTGTTCCGAACCTGCATCTCTTTCCATACAAATTTCAAACTCATCAGCCATTAAGCCCCAGGGCCATGGAACACCGGTTGTGTTTCGCTAACACTGTTGTCCACAGAATTCACGAACAGTACTTTGATGTGAATATGGTTTGGTTTAGTGACGAAGCCCACTTTCATTTGGAGGCGTTCGTCAATAAGCAAAACTGGCTCGTTTGAGGGACTAAGAATACGCATTTCGCGATCGAGAAGTCTCTCCGCCCTCATCAAGTGACTGTGTGGTGTGCGATGTCCAGTCACGGAATAATCGATGCGATATTCCTTGATGGCACGGTGATTACCGAGCGGTATGTGAAGGTTTTGGAAGTTGATTTCATCCCCATTATCCAAAGTGACCCTGATTTCGACAAGATGTGGTTCATGAAAGACGGAGGTCGACCCCATTGAAGCAGCAGAGGGTTTGATGTCCTTGAGGAGCACTCTGGGGACCGCATTCTAGCTCAGGGTGCCCAGATGCAACTGCCATAAGCCTCGGTTTGTCGCCATATTCTCCGGATCTAAACGCATGCGACTCCTTTTTATGGGTCCATATTAAAGATAATGGTACAGCACTGACCCAAAAACCACTGCTGAACTGAAAACAGGCATTCAGGAGGTCGTCGACAGCATCGATGTTCCGATCATGCAGAATCTCGCTATTCGTCTGCGCCACCTCATCGCAATGATGGCAGGCATATCGAACATGTCATGACCTAAATTTGAATATCTGTAGTGACGTTTACATGTTGAATAAAGTGTGCACGCCGCAGTTTGTAACTAATTTCCTTTTTTTCATGTTGTTGTTGTTGTTGTCTTCAGTCCTGAGACTGGTTTGATGCAGCTCTCCATGCTACTCTATCCTGTGCAAGCTTCTTCATCACCCAGTACCTACTGCAACCTACATACTTCTAAATCTGATAGTGTACTCATCTCTCGGTCTCCCTCTACGATTTTTACTCTCCACGCTGCCCTCCAATGCTAAATTTGTGATCCCTTGATGCCTCAAAACATGTCCTATCAACCGATCCCTTCTTCTAGTCAAGTTGTGCCACAAACTTCTCTTCTCCCCAATCCTATTCAATACCTCCTCATTAGTTACGTGATCTATCCACCTTATCTTCAGCATTCTTCTGTAGCACCACATTTCGAAAGCTTCTATTCTCTTCTTGTCCAAACTACACTCCTGGAAACTGAAATAAGAACACCGTGAATTCATTGTCCCAGGAAGGGGAAACTTTATTGACACATTCCTGGGGTCAGATACATCACATGATCACACTGACAGAACCACAGGCACATAGACACAGGCAACAGAGCATGCACAATGTCGGCCCTAGTACAGTGTATATCCACCTTTCGCAGCAATGCAGGCTGCTATTCTCCCATGGAGACGATCGTACAGATGCTGGATGTAGTCCTGTGGAACGGCTTGCCATGCCATTTCCACCTGGCGCCTCAGTTGGACCAGCGTTCGTGCTGGACGTGCAGACCGCGTGAGACGACGCTTCATCCAGTCCCAAACATGCTCAATTGGGGACACACCGGATATCTTGCTGGCCAGGGTAGTTCACTTACACCTTCTAGAGCACGTTGGGTGGCACGGGATACATGCGGACGTGCATTGTCCTGTTGGAACAGCAAGTTCCCTTGCCGGTCTAGGAATGGTAGAACGATGGGTTCGATGACGGTTTGGATGTACCGTGCACTATTCAGTGTCCCCTCGACGATCAGCAGAGGTGTACGGCCAGTGTAGGAGATCGCCCCCCACACCATGATGCCGGGTGTTGGCCCTGTGTGCCTCGGTCGTATGCAGTCCTGATTGTGGCGCTCACCTGCACGGCGCCAAACACGCATACGACCATCATTGGCACCAAGGCAGAAGCGACTCTCATCGCTGAAGACGACACGTCTCCATTCGTCCCTCCATTCACGCCTGTCGCGACACCACTGGAGGCGGGCTGTACGATGTTGGGGCGTGTGCAGAAGACGGCCTAACGGTGTGCGGGACCGTAGCCCAGCTTCATGGAGACGGTTGCGAATGGTCCTCGCCGATACCCCAGGAGCAACAGTGTCCCTAATTTGCTGGGAAGTGGCGGTGCGGTCCCCTACGGCACTGCGTAGGATCCTACGGTCTTGGCGTGCATCCGTGCGTCGCTGGGGTCCGGTCCCAGGTCGACGGGCTCGTGCACCTTCCGCCGACCACTGGCGACAACATCGATGTACTGTGGAGACCTCACGCCCCACGTGTTGAGCAATTCGGCGGTACGTCCACCCGGCCTCCCGCATGCCCACTATACGCCCTCGCTCAAAGTCCGTCAACTGCACATACGGTTCACGTCCACGCTGTCGCGGCATGCTACCAGTGTTAAAGACTGCGATGGAGCTCCGTATGCCACGGCAAACTGGCTGACACTGACGGCGGCGGTGCATAAATGCTGCGCAGCTAGTGCCATTCGACGGCCAACACCGCGGTTCCTGGTGTGTCCGCTGTGCCGTGCGTGTGATCATTGCTTGTACAGCCCTCTCGCAGTGTCCGGAGCAAGTATGGTGGGTCTGACACACCGGTGTCAAAGTGTTCTTTTTTCCATTTCCAGGAGTGTAGTTATCATCCATGTTTCACATCCATACATGGCTACACTCCAAACAAATTCTTTCAGAAACGACTTCCTGGTACATAAATCTATATTCGATGTTAACAAATTTCTCTTCTTCAGAAACGCTTTCCTTCCCATTGCCAGTCTACATTTTATATCCTCTCTACTTCGACCATCATCTGTTATTTTACTTCCTAAATAGCAAAACTCCTTTACTACTTTAAGTGTCTCATTTCCTAATCTAATTCCCTCAGCATCACCCGATTTAATTTGACTACATTCCATTTTTTTTTCATATAGTTCAATAATTGTCACACTGTTGCTGCGTTACACAACGCCATGTTACACGCTACAATTCGGAGACCCCCAGCCATACAAGTCTGCAAATGTGTCGACATGAAGAATAAAGATGTGGAATGTTAATAACGTTTGTTTTGTTCTAAAAGCTGAAAGAGTTTCCTGGTAAAAAAATTGGAGGCATATTTTTCAGCACGCTTTCGTAGTTACCTTGTGATTTAACCCCCCTGTACTACACTCATGCTTATAAATTAAGGATAATGCTGATACATGGTGAAACAACGCTCTGGCGGGTGGATTGCGGGTTTAAATCACCTCGTGTATGGCCATGCTGTGCATTTGACCTGCGGTCGCCGCACAGTGGCGCTAGCAGCAGTCCACATATGCAGAGGTGTGTTGATGCGTGTCAGAGTATGGTACAGCGAGTAAGTGTGCAGACGTTTTCAGACGTGCTATGGTGACTGTGTGTTGAAAATGGTTCAAAGAACACATATTGATGACATTATGAGGGGTAGAATAATAAGACCACTGGAGGCTGGTCAAACACAGCAGGTCGTGTCACGGGCTCTCCGTGTGCCAAAAAGTGTGATCTCAGAATTATGGCAACGATTCCAGCAGCCTTGAAACGTGTCCAGGCGCTAGAGTTCGGGACGTCCACAGTGTAAAACACCACAAGAAGACCGATATCTCACCATCAGTGCCCGCAGACGGCCACAGAGTACTACAGATAGCCTTACTCGGGACCTTACTGCAGCTACTGGAACAGTTGTCTCCAGACACACAGTCTACAGACGACTGAACGGACATGGTTTATTCGCCTGGAGACCTGCAAGGTGCATTCCACTGACCCCTGGGCACAGGAGATCCCGTAAAACCTGGTGTCAAAAACACAGTACATCGTCATGGGAACAGTAGTCCCAGGTTATGTTCACGGGATAATCCAAGTATAATCTGAACAGTTATTCTCGCCGGGTTTTCATCTGGCGTTAACCAGGAAGCAGGTACCAACCCCTTAATGTCCTTGAAAGGAACCTGTATGGAGGTTGTGGTTTGATGGTGTGGAGTGGGATTATGATTGGTGCACGAACACCCCTGCATGTCTTTGACAGAGGAACTGTAACAGGTCAGGTGTATCGGGACGTCATTTTGCACCAGTATGTCCGCCTTTTCAGGGGTGCAGTGGGTCCCACCTTCCTTCTGATGGATGATAACGCACGGCCCCACCGAGCTGCCATCGTGGAGGAGTATCTTGAAACACAAGATATCAGGTGAATGGAGTGGCCTGCCTGTTCTCCAGACCTAAACCCCGTCAAGCACGTCTGGGATGCTCTCGGTCGATGTTTCGCTGCACGTCTTCACACCCCTACACACTTCAGGAGATCTAACAGGCACTGGTGCAAGAATGGGAGGCTATACTCAAGCAGCTGTTCGACCACCTGATCCAAAGTATGCCAACCCGCTGTGCGACATGTGTACGTGTGAATGGTGATTATATCCCATATTGATGTCGGGGTACATGTGCAGGAAACAGTGGCGTTTTGTACCACATGTGTTTCGGGACGGTTTTCTCAAGTTATCACCAAAAACGTGGACTTAACAGATCTGTGTTGTGTGTGTTCCCTATGTGCCTATGCTATTAGCGCCAGTTTTGTGTAGTGACACGTTGTGTGGCACCACATTCTGCAGTTGCCTTAATTTATGAGCATGAGTGTATTTTATAATTCCGGTGCCTACTTGTTCCTGAGAGTTAAAAAAATTAAGCCCGAGTCCAATTAACCCAAATTGGCGTGCAGAGCTGCCAAGTAATTACAGCTGATGAATATCTAAAAACACCAAGAATTCATTGAAAAACACCTCATTGTGGGCAGTAGGCACACAACCCACAACAGTACAAAACAGCATTGTCTGTGAAAACTTAACTGCAGAAATGATGACCTGAATGAATCCTAAGTCAAAGGACATGTATCACAGTGAACTCACAAAAAATCATTAACAGCAGAATCGCCAATTAGGCATTTTTGCCCCATAGCAAAATTTTAACCCTCTCCCTCTTCTAACTGTTTTCTAACTTTTTAATATCTCTTAGCCTACTTCATTTTGAGGTAACATTTAATGTTGTGAATTACATGGTTTTCAAGAAAAAATAGTCTATAGTGTGGCCACAAAGTCCCGTTACCATCTACACTGTAGCACCAAAGAAACTGGTATAGACATACGTATTCAAATATGGAGATATGTAAATAGGTAGAATACGGCGCTGCGTGAATGTCAGGAATCCGATAAAACATCGCTGCGGCCGGAAAAAGATCCTGCAAGAACGGGACCAACGAAGACTGAAGAGAATCATTCGAGATGACAGAACTGCAACCCTTCCGAAAATTGCTGTAGAATTCAATGCTGGGCAATCAACAAGTGTCAGCGTGCGAACCATTCAACGAAACATCAAGGATATGGGCTTTCGGAACCGAAGGCCCACTCATGTACCCTTGATGACTGCACGATACAATGCCTTGCGCTTCGCCTGGACCCGTCAAGACCGACATTAGACTGCTGATGACTGAAAACATGTTGCCTGATCGGACGAGTCTCGTTTAAAATTGTATAGAGCGGATGAACGTGCACGCGTACGGAGACAACCATGGGCCCTGCATAACAACAGGTGGTGGAGGCTCTGTAATGGTGTGGGGTGTATGTAGTTGGAGTGATATGGGACCCCCGATACGTCTGTATACGACTCTCACAGGTGACATGTACGTAAGAATCCTGTCTGATCACCTGTATCCATTCATGTGCATTCCGACGAACTTGGGCAATTCCAGCAGGACAATGCGACACCCCACAAGTCCAGAATTGTTACAGAGTGGGTCCAGGAACACTCTTCTGAGTTTAAACACTTCCGCTGGCCACCAAACTCCCAAGACATGAACATTATTGAGCATATCTGGTATGCTTTGCAAGGTGCTATTCAGAAGAGATCTCCACCCTCTTGTACTCTTACGGATTTATGGATAGCCCAGCAGGATTCGTGGTGTCAGATCCCTCCAGCACTCCTTCAGACATTAGTCGAGTCCATGCCACGTCGTGTTGCGGCACTTATGCGTTCTCGCGGAGACCCTACACGATATTAGGAAAGTGTATCAGTGCCTTTGGTTCTTCAGTGTATAATAGTCTCAGTCTGCTTACCGTCATTCTCAAGGTAAAAGATAATACGTCGCCAGATTCTGCACGACATTTTTAGGGGAATTGTTGGTGAAACGTTAGTGAAAGCTTCTCTCACGGAATCTTTCGGGCTGTCAGTGATATCGTAACAGTTTTGTGAAACAATACGTTTTATGAACTCCCATAGTGAATATCACATGTGGTGAGGTGCGACCTATATGGTGGCCAGGCAATGTGGTTCAAAAAAGGTTTGTTTCACAAAACCGTTACAATATCACTTACGACCTGAAGGTGTTGAGAGAAAAGCTTTCACTAGAGTTACTCTAGGAATGTTGCACAGCACTTGGTGGGGTAGTATTCTTTACCATGAGAATTATGGTTCACAAACTGATCCTCCGGATGAGTAATGGTTCATATCTCAAGAAGATTCCTCTAAAGAACTCTTGTTCTTGTTAGTTTAGGAGTTCTTTATAGTAGGGGTTACGGGACTTTTTGCTCAACCTGTATATTACGAATACTAAACGACTATGGCGGAACCCGGGGTACGATAACTGGATACACTCACAGGCTGCCACTCTAGCGGCATCCAGGGCAAACAAATTTTAATCTTCAATATTTCGTGTAATTATTGGCCGTATTTTAAATTTTAAAATTCTGTCGTAATTTACTCATTAAGAGGTACAATCACATATTAACAGTGTAACACAGTACGACAAGTATTGCAGTTAGAAACTGTGTTTATCTCAAGGCATCGTAATTAACAATGCGCACATGTACGGATTTCATTCCTCTAGTATTTGAGAAAAATAGCACTTACTGAATTCCAACTATTTCTACACATCATTTAAAACCTTTTCGAAAGCTATTCTTGCTGACACCCCATCCACCCCTCCCCCACCCCAAAAAAAATCGCGAAATGAAAAAAGTTTACCGCTTTCCACATTTCCGCTGCTCATGCGGTAAAACGGTAGCATCAGGCATGACGTTTCAATTTATTACTTGTTTACTATTCACTCTGTTCGCAACACACTTTGGAGACAGTATATCACCAAATGTGTATACAAAATTTATCATTGTACGACACACAGTTTAGGAAACATGACGTCATAGTCATTTAGACGCGTGAAAAATTAGAGTTTGCTTAAAATGCAGACCAAATTACTCACTTTACATTCATCCAGTGTTTCGCAATAAGACCACTTAACGACTTTTAACAAACATGAAGCACAGTTTCAAACCTTTCCTAAACTTTTTCTCGCTTGCATGTTTCAAGCAAATATTTAACACTTTAACTCATTTGTAATCAAACGTTTGAAGCTGTTTTGTACATGGGAAATCGATTATTTGGAAAACGGGGGTTTACTGGTGAATACATAATGCCGTTGGCGTGACTTTTTGTCGCATTGTGTATTGCTACATGTTCTCTGTAGCCGTTTTTGTATCTGTTGTTGCAGTGCAGATACGGAGCGGAATCTTTGACAGGATAAAGAATCATATAAATAGAATGCATTAGCACTGTAAAATAGAGAAGCGTGGCAATTTATGTAGCAATCGACGAAAATGGAAAGAAATCCCTTAGGCCTACCCAGGTTTCTATGCTTTTACTAATGCAGCACTTTGAACTCCATAAACATTTTAAGAGGTAGCCACACAATGTCAGAACAAGAAAAAGATTTGTTACAACGATCTACTGGTTGAGATTCATTAAGATTCATTAGCTGCACACCTCCCCCCCCCCCGCCCTCCCCGCTATAAGCACGTGCAGAATTCTTTGAGAACAAAATATGAGGAAACCAGGCCCAATGTTTTGTATTATCTTTTCAGACTGAAGCATCATTTTCCTGCACCGTGGCAGTCAGATTTCCTTAACAGAAACAACCAATCTGCAATAATGTTTTCTTAATTTTGCACCAGTAGTATGAACATTTACAGTTGCCGTTCGGGATGCTTAGTGTCGACGACCAAAAGGACAATTTGTTCATGTTTTCGTATTTTGCGCGTTCGTATATCTTTGAGAACATTTGAAATGTGACATATTTATCTGGCATTATTTGGATTAATTATAAATGTATTGACGGTTGGCCTGAATGTTTTTCGCTTCCGCCAAAAGTAAAACATACACAACATGACCAAGTAGGAGCACACAGAATTTTTTTTTCTGTAAGAACAAAGAACGTATATATGATTTTTCCTGCAGAGGTTCTCCTGTCAACAGGCAGCAATGCAATATAGACTACAGAGTAGCTTATTGTGAGCAGAAAAAATATATACACTCTATATGTTAGATGTCACCTACCATGGGTTCACTTGATTGTACTGTAGGACTTTTGTTTATTTTCGTTAAATTAAATAAATTCAATATGGCTCGTTTTTAAACGACTTTCAACATTCACTGGGTGAAGGTATTAATTCAGCAATGTTAGTTGCTTTCAGATTATACCCCTTCTGTGTTTTTAGGGAGCTCTTCGTTGTATTCCCAAAGACGATTTTATCAACCTGTCGCTCACACTCTGAATTCTACGCTTCTGTCAGTGATAGAGATCACTGGGTTCTGTTCAACAGTTCATCTACAATATCTTTGACTACAGTCTCAACAATCTTTAACGATCCATTTTCGATTCTCAACTATTATTACCTACTTCTACACGAAGCGCAAACGAATATTAGTACTTGACTGTACAGTTTTATTTGCGAGACAAATATTAATTAGTTTCGCAGTTGAGTAGTTGAAGAGTACTCAGTATTCGAAAGGTGGAGAAAGAGTTCGAGGAAGTCTTCCGATTGCGATTAAAAAGTACGGGAGAGTGAGAAGTATGTACACGTCCCGAAGACGCCGCGCAGGGTAAAGTGCATGCTTCCCTTTGTATTTATTGTAACCACTAATGCTACTGTATTGCGACAACGCTTTTTAGTTTTTACATTTAATGTTCCTTGCACTAATTATAGTTTCACATGCTGCACGGTATGAAAAATGGGGGGATAGGATATTCCGTTAGGAAATTTTTCCAGGTCGCTGCGTTTTGTCATATGTATGCACTTTACGTGCATAAACTGCTGTGTTTCGTATACAAATATCTCTGCAACGATTTTACATAGAAAGATAAGAATTACTTCTCTTCCCGCAGTCAGTAACAAGCCAGTTGCTGTGAATGCCGAGTGCGGTTTTCAAACTACTTTTGACAGTGTTCTAAAGTTAACCGTCTTTATGCCGTCTCCGTGACGTAAAAAAGATTGATCTACATTTAAAGAAAAATGCTAATAATATTTAATTTTCTTTTGCATCAACATCAGTGTCAATGCTTTTAATTTCTTTATTGGTTTTTACGCATTCTATTAATCTGCTCCAATGAATGCATTCTGTTTGCGTATGCCAATCTGAATTAGCAAATTTCTTGCTGCTTCCGCGATTTAATTTTATTTACGGAGAAAAGTAGAACATGTGTGGGAATTATTGCTTTAGGATTTATGGCATACTTTATTTTATCTATGTGAAAATGTAGTTTACCTTATTGTAAAAGGAGAACAACTTCCTCTTGTGCTTGTCTAAATGACTGGTTTAAACAAAATTACGCAACAGGCTGAATAATGAATCACGTGACATCAGCATCCAAATTCATTGTTTCAAGTGGTGCCCTTGTAAGTGATTAATATTATACTTTTATATTATTCATGGGATGAACGAGAATTAATTTATTTAGTTCCAGAAGTAGTGATACATGGTTCAAAAATACAAAAGCCTGACTTGGCGTTGTGTTTAGCCGAATATTTTTATCTAAAGGCGCACTACTTACATAAAATAGAAATAGAATCAGTTACTATTTTAATCGTTTATTAACTATCAGCTACAGTCCGTTGTTTGCGAGATCATCCTTAAAGGTAGTTAAATAAAAATGAGTAAAAAGCCTTATGATTTGGCATAATAATAATGGAAATTCCTGGACAGAGCAATGCGTGAAATAAGTGAAAGGCAGCTACTCACCCATAGCGGATCGATTTGTGGAACACGGAAAGGTATGACAGAAAATAGCATTTACACAAGCTTTCTAGCACTAGCTTTTATTCCAGCAGTAGTCCATACATTCACATACACAACCACACAGACACGCAAAAGCACACTCCCTTGGCCATGGCAGTTTGACATTTATGATAGTAACTAAATGCTTTGTCACTTTAATTTCTCAGTCTTCCTCCTAAGATAATCATATCTAAATAAACAAAAAGTTGTTCATTAAGTAAGTTAAAAAGTTTATTCTTCTGGGACGGAGAACAAAATATATTCAATAACTTCGGATATTCCAGTTATGCTTATAAGGAAGTAACGATACTCTGTATTTAAGTTTTAGTATTCCTCGTATGAAGCAACTTTATCAAGAACGTTATTTTTCTTGGAAATCATTTCGTAGAACTCTTCCTAGGATAATTTTAAATTAAACAACAACTGATTGTGTCGGTTTGCAGTTTGTTGCATTCCTTTGTCCGTTAGGCGGTTATGAAAGAGACCACCATTTCGACGCTAGCATTACGGCTTTGAAAAAGAAAATAGTGTAAAGTGTTTAACACGAGTAAACAAATTTTTATAAGTTTACACATGTGCGCCTTGCTGTGCTTGCCCCATACACAAGTAGAGGCAGGCGTGAATGTGCATGCCTCTTCCTCAACATGCGTGTTCGAGTGATTCCATTCACACCTGTGTTCACACTACTTCCGTTTGGGGTAAGCTATAGTCGCACGCCGACTAGTCGCAGGGGGCAAAGATGTAGGGGCACCTTGGCTCTCGTTGAGATATCCGTGTCTCAACATGGCTATACAGTATACAGTAATAAAGGCAGAGTGCCTGCGAACGTAATAGTATAATATGTGAAAGATACATGCATCGAATAATTATGAAATTAGTAGATACATATAAATAAAAAACAATCATCACAGAATTACAAAGTTTCTTTCGTAACGCGAGTAACAAAATAAGGCTTTGCTCTTCCCGTATGGAAACTAGTACAAAGGCACTCACTGTCATGTTGTATTATTGCATTCTTAGTACTTTGTCCAACCTCCGTTCTTCCAAATTACCTCAAAATTCTCTTAGACATTGATTTTGGTAGGATTCTTGTCCACTCTTCTCGTATCGTGGCCTCAGACTGCCTACCATTGCGATAACCACGCCTTGAAAGTGTTCCCTAAAGATTTCCCACGGAGTTCAAATCCGGGCTAAGCGCAGGCAGGACAAGACAACGATGTCTTTTATCTTCAAACGACTTTCTGGTTGTAGCAGAAACATGCACAGGTGCATTGTCTTGTTGAAACGAAGGCTGCCAAAATCATAACACACCAACAACATTTCTGCCCATTCTTATTTGCCGCTCTGTTCTCAGATCATGCCAATAATATCGAAATCGATATGAGCCATCTAAATTAAACTTCTCACCACTGTAGATCACTTTATCCCACTCTGAAGTCCGTGGCGTCTGTTTTCCAGGAAACTCCAATCGAACCTGTTTACGTTTGCGTGTTACAGCAGGGTTCTACTGTCGTTTCTTAAATGCAAAATATTTGTCATTTGACAAAATTTGTTTTACACTTCTGGCAGTTAGTGACAACAGTCCGTCAGCAGTAAGTTGAGAAGAATAACGATTTTTGGCCCTTGCTTTGCACAAAAGTAACCATTTCGATGTCTCAGATAAGTTTCTACGTTGCCCATATTTTCCATTATGTCCCTAACTTCCGCCCAGTCTAACGAAATTATCAACCACTGTATGTGAAAGGTTGACCTTCTTGGTGATTTGACGACAAGTGAATCCTATTTCCTTTTTGCTGTTTTCTGCGTGGTATTGTCACAATCATGATTTATGTACACAACACGTACTGTCATTAGTGGTATCTGTTTTCTACCTGCAGTAAAGACATGTACACACACACACACACACACACACACACACACACACACACACACACACCTACTTCACACAGAGTCGACTGCCTTCATACCAAGTTCCAGCCTCTACCACCTGAATCGTTAACGACTTGTTATATATTGTACTACTGGCATGAAATACGATCACATTTGACTGCATTTGTCGGTATACTGGATCTCATACTACTGCGTATACACTGTGCACAGCTATTCTAACAGAAAATGTTAATTTTCCTACAAATATCCATGTCTTTACCCGGATTTCCACTACTGTAGAAACGACACGCAAGCGAAGGGGGCGGGTGGGTTGGCATTGGCTGATCGGCACATTCCGTTTTGCCTCTCTCGCGCTTAGCGTAGCGTGGTTTGTATGTTAGGCTCCTTCAGCCTACGAAGAAGAACATAGCAGACGGCGATAAGAATAATATTGTTTAGCATATCTATGTATCCCTATGGTATATCTCCTTATTCCTCCTTATACATATTCCTCGTGCTTACGTCACTAGCTTTCAACGCAGGGCCAACGTGTGTGTCAACACATGACACAACAGGGCTTAAAGAGTTGCAGCGACCAGTTCTGGCACTAAGTCAGTTACTGTTCAGACTAGTTTAATATGTCGTAGGTGCGCGTTTAAGTACGCTCACACTCTCGATAATACACGACCACTTTAAGGACTTCAGTGGGCATCTCTCGACGAGTTACTGATTTCCAGACTGGCCCTGGTCGCAACTGAGCTTTCGCGATGTACGTCCGCGGGCAAGGCAACTAGTGTGACGTCACAAGCTCGTTGTGGGAGCCCTTACTTCCCGTGGGCGCATCTTTCAAAGGGACGTAGTTGTGCGTTCTCTAATTCATCGCTAAAAAGCCGAACGAGCCGGACTTTTACATATTTGGCCGCACACGTTCGTAATAAGCTGGCCATCTGGCAACCTTAGTCACAAACGTAATTGTAACCAACTCCTCAACCCTAACTATTGACGTGATAAGTTAAAACAGAGAAATCAATCACACTTAACAACAAAGTGAAGCTGTCTTCAACCCGAAAATTCTTTCTAAAGTTTATTATATTTTGTATTTAGCAGACGAAACACCATGCAGCCATACGAGTTACAAATACCGTGAATTTCAATAGTTTTTCGCAAATATGATCTTAAATATCTTCAATATTAACTTTCTGAAAACAGAATACCTGAGTGTTATCAATAAGAGGTGTACTGTAATTTGAGAAAATGTCAAGAATTTAAATATCGTCATGCATATATGGACAAAGCTATTGTAAAGGAAGGAACAATGTGCTTAGAACAAGGAAGAAAATATGATTCACATCAGCACAGGAGATATCGCCACAATGACAATAAGAAATCAACGTTTCAAACCGATGGAGATGTGCTGGGAACTATCCATGATTGAAATGCATCCGTATTACCCTCGTTATTAATTTCTTTGAGGAGTTTTTGCCTTGCGGTCAACGTTTAGCTGGAATTGTTTTTGTAATGGGAAATGTACTCTAACATTTAACCATGTATGCTATGGATGCTATAGCAAAATATTCATATAGCGTTTCATATTTCCTATTATCATGTAAAAAGAATAGCTACACAATGATGTTACAAGCACGCCGCCACGCCTGTTATGGCAGCTGAAACGACCAGGTATTTCTGGTACACATTTCTGGATTGAGACAGAGCGACGAAAGGTATAGCGCAGGTTCGCAATAACGACACCCATCGTTTGAGAGTGTATTAGCGTCTGTAAGTCCAGACGCTTTCACATTGCTCATTTCTCGTCTTGTGCAAGCCTGGATTTTCGTATAGGTCAGGTACACCTGAGCCGAACGGGTACGTTTACGCTGCAGCTTCAGTGCCAATAGACACATCACTGCTCATAGGGAGCCTTGTTACATTAACCCGTAACCAACGAGGTGTGGTCTCTCAGACCGTGCGGAAATTTTCAAACTCCCTGTGCAATGTCAATTCTGGTCGGACCTTTCGATACCCTCCCTACCCACCTTAAATGGCCAACCCTAAAATGTTTTGTTGTTGGTTGCATTATTGACTTGTTTGATTGTTGTTTACAGATGTTATAGATACATGTATGGGTCTTCTAGAACACGCCTTGTGGACCACGTACCAATTTTCTTCAGTACAGCACAAATTTTTTTGCAGGAACATGTCGGTTTTTACGATCCTAAGTTTCATATTAATGTTAGCCAGTGGATGGAGGAAGGTGTTACTGATGTAAACCAAGAAATTGATCAAAAATAGGACTATTTTACAATAGCCAGTGATCACAGCTCTGCCAGCGGAGAATCATTCTGAGGAAGAACTTCAGGATAGTCGTGATGGGGATCTTTCTTTTTCTCCAATGAAATACTTAAAGTTTTAGTTAAAATCAGATGATTTGTGTTCAGACTGGTGATACAGAAAAATGTAGGTCCCAGGACTGAATGTCAGTTTTACAGACTTTTTTTTGTAGTTGTGGAGCCCAATTTTTTTGGGCCAGTTTAAACCCTGGAATTTAGTTTTTCGATGTGAAAATTTGTATTTGCTACAGAAATACTATAATTTTTCAGAATGTGAAATTCATCTCTCTTAACAGTTCCTTTATGTGTCCTATTTAATCAAAAAACGCATAAAAGTATGTGATTTTGTGTGATAAAAGCTAAAATACTGCAGGCTTTATTTAGTGCAGTAAAACCATCAAGGTGTGTTTAAACAACCCTTACCTAACTGTAAAAATATGTGTTATATAACTTAAATTAATATTTTCGTATGATTTGTGTCTTAAATATCGGTAAACGTGGGGTCCCCAAGAGCCCACTTCCTAGTATACATCACAGAAAAGTCACTTCATGAGTTAATCGTTAATGCACACTCTTCAGTGGAGCTCGACGTAAACGCCTAGGTAGCTAACTGTATGAATAGTAAACTGGAACAAGAAATTTCCCAGTTCTTTCGTGGATTCCGAAAGCTAACAAAAAAAGCGAGACAAAGAACGAAAGGGCTATGCACCTAGAATGAAGCTTGATACATAAATTACAGCCGGCCGCGGTGGTCTCGAGGTTCTAGGCGCTCAGTCCGGAATCGCGCGACTGCTACGGTCGCAGGTTCGAATCCTGCCTCGGGCATGGATGTTTGTAATGTCCTTAGGTTAGTTAGGTTTAAGTAGTTCTAAGTTCTAGGGGACTGATGACCACAGATGTTAAGTCCCATAGTGCTCAGAGCCATTTGAACCATAAATTACAAATGGCTCAGTAAACTCTTGGTCGCTCTCAGGACTACATAACTTGCAACTGCTTAATGTAGACGCAGATCACATTTTCGCTACCGAGCCCTTAAAAAATTTCAATTCTACAGCATCGTAAAAAGTATAAATGAAAAACTGTACAGCACGAAAACAAACTGCTTATATCACACGGGGATGACGGTGAGTATGGAATACTCTCGTCACAAACGGTTAAGACTCATGTTCGTATATAAAGCAACTCTGGTAACAAACTAAAAATAGGTCCTTTGTGTATCTTGGATGATAACTGTTCTTTTTATATTTTTCTGTGGAATTACATAATAAGAAATAAAATCAACTTTTTTATCCTATTTCTCTCTAATGCTATAAGTTGACGCTTGACAACGACTACTCTCTGGTGGCGTATCGGATCTAGGTGCTCAACGGAAGCCTTCTTACTTAGAATATTGCTAATGTGTGTGGGACACATACCAGACAGCGCTGTCTGCAGATATTGATACTGAACGTATACAAAGAACAGCATCACCAATGACCACATGTTTGTTTAATCCACTTGAGAGCGCCAAGGAAATGCAAAAAAACCTGAGCTGGCAGATGTCTGAAGACAGAAGTAAAGTCGCGGAAGACTACTTAACAATGTTTCAAGTACCAGTATTAAGTAAGGAATGTATAAATATACTAAAACCACCCCTCCTCCTTCCTCCCCTCCAACGGATCACTCTTGTGGGAATCGTGAAGACAAGGTTAAACCAATTACGGCTTCTAAGAGGCAAGTACGCAGTCATTTTTCCCGCGCTTCATACGCAAACGGAACGGAAGAAACCTTAATATGTGGTACACTAGGAAGTACCCTATGCCCTGCTCATGAAAATGGTTTGCTGAATATGGACGTGGATGTGGAAGGAGATGAAGGTGTGCCTTATGCTGTGCAAGAAACCACGTAAACATCGAGCAGTTTTTTTTAACCAAGCCTCTGCTAGAGTTACCTTCAAGGAGCCAATCACACCTCAAGTTTCAGGAGGGGTGGCTATGATCACAGCGCGGATATGGTACTGCATGATATCCTCGCCAGGCGAGGAGGGCAACGCGAAAACATGGAAACAAATTCAACAGCATTGCCGCTACCAGCGTAGCATTTAGTTTGTTGCTGAGATCAGCCGGAGAGGGATTTTTAATGTCACTAGTCGCAACAGCTGTGTTATTGTGTTTTGTATCGATTTACATTGCTTTAGTCGCCATCTAGGGTTACCAGCCTTTCTTACACACCAATAAGAGATACCAATCATAACCCCAAATTTTTACCCCGATTGGATGTTACATTATTAAGGGAAGGATATACATAATATAGTAACAATAAACTTATGTTAATCGGTTTGATGTAAAATACTGTACTAATAATTTTGAGTGTGCCGTAAATACTACAGAGTTTGTGTAAACAACTACAAAATATTGAAAATGTTAAAACATGGAACATTAACATATCATTCCATCACGAGACAAATCTCATGCAAAATCGTATTTATTTACTTCTTTTCTTTAGTCAAGTTTGTTGTCATTCTTGAAAATTCCAAAAAAATCCTGATAACTACAAGTTACGGCTTACGTATTTCGCCTCAAACGAATTGTTAGTGACGAGTGCTAGCCAATGATGTATCGTCACCCACCCTTGTAATGAAACATCTAGCCTTTGAACTCGCTTAGGAGGTGAATTTGACGTAATTATTTTGATATTGCTTGTATTTGTACAACAATCAACTAATGTCGACTGTTGGCGATTGCGTCTATGAGTAGAGCCCTCCGTGTGAATACAGCCTAATTGCTGCTGGTTAGAAGCTGCCGCTAGTATTGGTTCGTTTAAATAAAGCATTGTTCATTGTTGTAACTTTTTACACTTCAAAGAGTTGTAGAGAAATATATACACAGTAGAGAAACACATACATAGTATTGAATTGCTTTGATAACTGATTCAGGCTGCTCTAAAATAAAATAAATTCAGGCTTAAAGGGATTGCGTAAAAATAAATAATTACTACGCTGTACCGTATGTGATTCCGGCAAACGTCTTACGAGACAAATTCATACTTCAGTATATAGCGAGCATGCAATTTCGAAAATGTTCAAATGTCCCTAAGCTTACATACTACTTTACCTAAATTAACCTAAGTACAAACACAAACACCAATTCCCGAGGGAGGACTCGAACCTCCGCCAGGACCAGCCGCACTTCCATGACTACAGCGCCCGAGACCGCTCGGCTAATGCCGCGCGGCACGCAATTTCGGCAATTGAGCGATACGAATAAGGTAAATCAACGACAAAAGGGGGGGGGGGGGGGTTAGCGTCCGGTACAAGGTCAATAAGGGATAGTTTTTAAAATCACAGCGCGTTTATCGATTATTATTTTTTAAAACAGTAGACAATCGAACACGACGAGCGGTGGGAAGAAGCTAACCGTGAGTGGTGCAAAACGAACTATTGAATGTAAACAGAAAAATGCCGCTCGTAAGATTGTTCTTTTCTTTCGGTCAGATTTGTTTCATTGTTATTATTATTACTATCAGGTGAAAATGGCAATTGCGTTTCCTTAGAAAGTATCCCTTTCGCATCCAAAATGTAACACTACGCGGGAAGTCGACACAAACCGTTGATTGCTGCTTAGTTTCCGGCTCGTACGAATATATCCAGGTTCTCTCTTCTGTTACGACATCATATATAGACTTCGTATTTCCTCGGCCGAATTTTTTGAGGTTTCCTTACATCAGTTGAGACTGGAGGCCACATTCCATGCAGTTCATCGGAAACACATCTTTCTCACAAACGTTCACTCAAAATCGAACGTACTGCATTCTTCAATATGCCCTATCTCAATGTACGTCACATGCCGCTACTCTTCAGTTATGCTGCGCGCGGCATCTATGTATTTTTAGGCAACAATCGATTTTCGAAAATTTCGTCGCTAGGGAAAGCACGTCCAGAGCGAAATTTTACAGGCCAATTGTGAACAGTCTCTTATGAAGGTGTTAAACGAAGTTAAAAGTTAAACGAAGCGTTTCGAGGCGTTAAAAATGCTTTAGGCATTTACAAAAATCGTAAAAAAAACATCCAACGAAATACTACCCGTGACATTTATATCTTTTTTCAATAATGTTTCATCAATCACTCACTCTAAACAAGCTACTCTGCACTCTTTGAACTGCCTTTGATTTAACAATGGTCACGTGTAAAAACTTAAATGTGAGTCTCGTATCTTGCCGAGCATGTAGATTCGCTCGCATTGTCAGGACAGCGTAATGAAATAACGTGCCAGTGTTTGGCGGTAACAGCGGTGGGGGAACCCCGCAGAAGCGAGCCCCACACCTCAGCTGCGTCCGAGCTGTGGAGTCAACGTGTTTCCTACGTTTTGATTGTAGAACAAAGCTTTCAATGGAACGTGGGTAAGTTTACCACCTCGCAGCTCACTAACATACACAGTATCGGATCAAAAGTATCCGAATATTAATGTGGAATGTATCCATCCTTGGCCTTTATGATGGACTGAACTCTGATGGGGACATTTGCGGTGAGGTGTCTGAATAACTGTGTAGCAACGGCAGTCCATTCTCCCGCAAGAGCCGAAACGAGAGAAGGCAGTGATGTTGGACGCTGGAGTCTGGAGAGTAATCGACGTTTTACGAGGGTAATCCCAAAAGTAAGGTTTCTATTTTTTATAAGTACATAGACCTGTTTATTTCAACAATGGTTTACATCAGTTTACAGCTTAAACATTTAGCTATTTTTCGACATAATCACCATTTCTGTCGATGCATTTTTGTAGACGCTGTGGCAGTTTTTGTATGCCCATGTCACACCAGCTCGCCGCCATGCTGTTCAGAAAGTTATGAACGTCTTCTTTCACCTCGTCGTCGGAGCTGAATCGCTGGGACCACAATTAACGCAGACAGGTACTGTGATCTGAAAAAACCCAAACGGGCCGTTCAGAACCGGAGAAGAGGATTGTTGAGCAAGGGTGTACACATTCTCCATGTCAACGCTCGCCCACACATCGCTCGGCAAACCGTTGCTCTCCTGCAGCAGTTTCAGCGGAACACAATCACCCACCCACCCTATAGTCCTGACTTGACGCCCAGTGACTCTCACCTGTTCCCTAGGTTAAAAGAACATTTGGCCGGAAAGCGATTCAGCTCCGACGACGAGGAGAAAGAAGAGGTTCATAACTTTCTGAACAGCGAGCTGATATGACATGGGCATACAAAAACTGCCACAGCGTCTACAAAAATGCGTCGACGGAAATGGTGATTAAGTCGAAAAATAGCTAAATGTTCAAGCTGTAAACTGACGTAAATCATTGTAGAAATAAACAGGTCTATGTACTTATAAAAAAATAGGAGACCTTATTTTGGGATTACCCTCGTAATTTATCCTAAAGGTGTTCCATTGAGTTCAAGTTGGAAGTGCGGGGAGGCTAGTCCGTTTCAGGAATGCTGTTGTCCGCAAAGCATTGCTTCACAGATGCTCCTTGATGACAGGGTGCGTTGTCATGCTGAAATAACCATCGTCCCCAAAATATTCCTCTTCTAAATGCAGTACACAGTGCTCTACAACAGCGGTGTCCAACACTCTAGCTTACCTGGGCTACACTGGAAGAAGACGAGTAATTATGGGCCGCACGTAATGCACTTAACACTAACAATAACCGCCGATAAAAAAAAAGGAGAGAGAGAATAGGATCGTGTGTGTGTGTGTGTGTGTGTGTGTGTGTGTGTGTGTGTGTGTGTGTGTGTATTGGGGGGGGGGGGGGATTTCAGTCTGAAAATATGCAGTTTATCGTAACTTTATATGAACGGAATATTACGGCCTCTTTTTCTTTCGATCGTATGATAGATACTTCTTGGGTCACTCTGACAATTGCTTCGAACCGCATGCGGCCCGCAGGCCGCGGGTTGGACATCCCTGCTATAAAATGTATTTGTATCCTACCGCACTTGGCGTTTTCTTAGGCGCAGTGAGGCCCCACACCCAAACCAGTAAAAACACTCCCATCTCCTATACAAGTACACCACCTCCTCCGCACCTTACTATTAGCACTACATTTGATGACAAGTAACGTTCTCCAGACAATCGCCTATTTAAACTCTTACATCGGACTGTTACGGCGAATGGCGCGATTCATCACTCCAAATCACTCGTTCGTAGTCATCCACTTCCCAGCAGCGTCGCACTTTAGGCCACCTCAAACGGCGCTTAGCACTGACTACATTAATGTGTGGCTTATGAGAAGCTGCTCGACCACCTTACCCCAGTCTTTCCGCACGCAAAGTCATTGTGCTAGATGGATTGCTGGTAGTAATCTGAAACTCACGAGCGCTTTCTTCTGCTGACTGCATGCGATTCTTTACAGCTACTCTCCACTGTCCTGGACGGTCCCTGCCCGTCAGTAAATAAGGTCTGCAACTGCCTGCTCTTGGCTTAGCATTGGTTGTTCCTTTGCGTTTCAACTCGCAGTCATGTCACCAACAGTCTACTTAGGAGTGTCAGGATAGTTTTGATCAGATACTCGCATAATTCTGCAAATATTATTCCGATCTGCCACGATAATTAGAGGAAATACATCATTACCAAAAGAAAATGCGCTCCTTTAAGTTCCTGTGCGTCCAACCTTATGAGTTAACATACAAACGTGGATAGAAAGTTACAGCCGTGGTAGCATTCATTGTCGTGTCATTCTGTGGGCTACGATATAATTGACGTTCCTGTTGTGAAAGTGCATACGCGTTAACTGATTGTGCGATAGCTGTCACGTTTATCTGCCCTCGCTATCTACTGGATTGTTTGAGAAATATTCTAATGAAAGGCCAATGATATGCCTTCAGACACGTAAATTATAGACTCTAACTGTAATAATCTTTTGGTTGCCATTTCCCCGACGACTTTAGAAATTCCGAAGGAAAATCATCTATTCTTTCTGCCTTATGTGATCACGAGTCTGCCAAACGTCTGTCCGACTCTGGATACTGTAACCACTAAGTCTTCCAGATCGACAGCCATTGATTCAGTCTCGTCTGCAGACAGTTTCTCCCCCTCTACGCTGTATAATGCTGACGCCTTTGCCTTTAATTTTTACAGAAGTTATTTTGGCCATTCTTAATCTCTCCGTACGACATCCTTTTGTTTTCCGAATTCTTCACATTAAGTTACACTGATATGACAAAAATCATGTGCTAGCGATATTCACATATGCATACGGCTGTAATATCGCGGTCACAATGTATGAAAGGGCAGTGTGTTGGCGGAGCTGTCATTTGTACTCAGGCGGTTCATGTGAAAAGGTTCAAATGGCTCTAAGCACTATGGAACTTAACATCTGAGGCCATCAGTCCCGTAGAACTTAAAACTACTTAAACCTAACTAACCTAAGGATATCACACATATCCATATTCCATGCCCGAGGCAGGATGCCAACCTGCGACCGTAGCAGCAGCACGGTTCCGAACTGAAGCGCCTAGAATCGCTCGGCCACAGCGGCCGGCCATGTGAAAAGGTTTTCGACGGGATTGTGACGTAACTGGAAGTAGACGCATCGGATATTCCACTTCGCAAATCGTTAAGGAATTCAGCATTCCGAGATCCACAGCATCAAGAGCGCTCCTAGAATATCAAATTTCAGGCATTACCTTCAGTGGCTGACAAGCCTTCAGAGCAGCGTCGTTTGCGTAGAGTTATTATTGCTAACAGACAAGCAACACTGCGTGAAACAGCAGCAGAAATAAATGTGGGACGTACTACGCATCTATCCGTTAGGAGCCGGCCGAGGTGGTCGAGCGGTTCTAGGCGCTACAGTCTGGAACCGCGCGTCCGCTACGGTCGCCGTTTCGAATCCTGCCTCGGGCATGGATGTGTGTGATGTCCTTAGGTTAGTTACGTTTAAGTAGTTTTAAGTTGTAGGGGACTGATGACCTCAGAAGTTAAGTCCCATAGTGCTCAAAGCCATTTGAACGATTTATCCGTTAGGACAGTGCGACGTGCGTCGAAATTTGGCGTTAATGGGCTACAGCAGCGTCAAAGTGAGTGCCTTTGCTAACAGCACATCGCCTGCAGCGCCTCTCCTGGGCTCGAGACCATATCGGCTGCACCTCAGACGACTGAAAAATCGTGGCCTTGTCAGATGAGCCCCGATTTCAGTTGGTAAGAGCTGATGGTAGGGTTCGAGTGTGGCGCAGACCCCACAAAGCCATGGACCCAAGTTGTCAACAAGGCACCGTGGAAGCTGGTGGTGGCT
Source organism: Schistocerca gregaria (assembly GCF_023897955.1). Lineage (NCBI taxonomy): Eukaryota > Metazoa > Arthropoda > Insecta > Orthoptera > Acrididae > Schistocerca > Schistocerca gregaria. The sequence goes on along the minus strand of NC_064923.1, from coordinate 131,724,987 downwards.
ATGTCAAATGGGCGCACAAAATTTAACTGAAAATGATTATGTTCGACTTCTTGGAGACCACCTGCAACCATTCATGGACTTCATGTTCCCAAACAACGATGGAATTTTCATGTATGACAATGCGCCATGTAACTGGGCCACAGCTGTTCGCGATTGGTTTGATGAACATTTTGCACAATTCAAGTGAATAATGTGGCCACCCAGATCGCCCGACATGAATCCCATCGAACATTTATGAGACTTAATCGAGAGATCAGTTCGTACACAAAGCCCTTGCACCGGCAACACTTTCGCAGTTATGGACGGCTATACAGGCAGAATGGCTCAGTATATTGGCAGGGGACTTCCAACGACTTGTTCATGTCACCTTCAGTTTGCTGCACTACGACAGGCAAAAGTCCGCCGCGATGTTAGGAGGAGCCCTTGAGTTCTGCGATCTCAGTGTACAGTCACATTACTTGCTTACGACGACCATTTTCTGCGTCTCGCAGCCGTCACGAAAGCTCTGAAACAACTCTCTGTGGACATCTTCAGTGTTTCTGAGACCATTGTCGGGACCATCCTGATTCAACGTATCCGAGAATTCTACTGAGCGAAACTGGCTGCGAACAGTGTCTTTGTTGATTACATCGCGGGCGTAGTTCACTGTTTTTGTTACCTACTAATCGCATGAATATTGGAATCAGAATACTCCTTTCCTAGACAGACAACATTACCTCACTTCGTGGGGACATCTGATGGTCATTACTGTGCTTCATCACCATTCTTCCTTCTGTTTTCCTCTTACCTTCTTTTTCGTAACTTTTAAAATCTACTGTATATATCTGAAAAAGAAAAGGTTCTTGAAGAATCGCGCTTTAAGTACAAAGAACAAAATTTACGCACGACGTATAAAAAAAAGTTATTTTCAATGTAATTTGAGTGCTGAGGTATCGCTGCGCATCAGTACACGACGGGTGTGTTCACTCGCTGAGTCACCTCCTTGAGAAATCGGGTATTCACCGTCCACGTGAGATCGCGCTGATCTCGAGTAAACTACTTTATCGCAGAAGAATTCTATCTACTGATTTTATCTTCCTATTGTGCTTCACAACATCTCGGGACTTCCCAAATTTCACTGTCTATCTCTTTGTAGCTCTCCTGAGAGCACAAGAATGATACTAGGGGACTTAAAAAAGTACACATTTTCACGGCAGGTCAAGTAACTTTATTGAATGCCGCACTATACTTCGAAGTAACACAGACACGTGACTCTTATCTTTCAACACAATCACCCACGTCTGTGCAGCCTTGGTCAAATTGTTGACACCATTTCACTAGGGTGTACGCGCCATTGCATTTGATCCATTTACCATCAGAATTTCTCGGTGACTCTGTGCTCAGTTTAGATTTTTTGTCCAAAAGAATCATACTGTTCCGCGCTCTTCAATTTTCGAGTGCGTTTCGCCCGAACGCGAGATGCACCTCTTAATCATATTGCAGCAAAGCTATGTCTGCAGGAAAGCCAGAACGTGCATTCTCTTCTGACAATGCATATTTTCTTTCTTTTCTTTTTGCGCAATGGTTTTAGCGTGGGACGACGCGGTAACTTACTTGTTGAAATTCTCTCGTATCATCATTGTGATTGACGTATATCGTCATCGTTCTTGCTTCCACATTTTTATTCATGCTTCTTGAGACTCAAAACTCGTCGAAAGAGACGGTAGTGCTACTCACAAGAGAAACTTCCCATCGCACACTTCGGATTTAGTGGCGAGATGCCCATTTGATAGCCCGTCAAAAGGTAAACAAAGATCAAGCGTGAAAACAGGAAGAAGGTAAACTGAACTTTGAAAAAAAGGCAAAATAGAAACAGTGATCGATCCAAGCTTTAGTGCAATATTGAGGGAAATTGAACAGCCGCGGCGTCGTGGTTACGTGGTCGCGGTGTTTGACTAGAGAGGACAAGCCGAGTTCAAAACTCTCTCGTGTCATTTATTTTCACAACATGAACATTGGAGGGCAGCGTGGAGGGTAAAAATCGCAGAGGGAAACCAACAGGTGAATACACTTAACAGATTCAGAGGGATGTAGATTGCAGTAGGAACTGGAAGATGAAGAACCTTGCACAGGATAGAGTAGCATGAAGAGCTGCATCAGACCAGTCTCTACCACAACAACAACAACGAACTGTCCGCCCAGGCATTGACTCTTTCTGTAGCCTTAGCAGTTATACATTGGTTACAGAATTTGAGTCATGTGGTAAGAACACGTTACTGTCGCAAATAAACGTGATAAACAGTGAGAGCAGGCGAGATACCACATAGACGTCTCACAGAAATGAAAGCTATTTAGTAAACGGGTGTGAACTATGTTTCAATAACGGAATTAAAGAGTCAGAACTTCCAAAAGAGAAACCCAATTGCATAAACGTTAAAACCTCATGTTTTGACAGAGCACAGAGAAACTGTGTAATTGTGTAACTGTTGCAGTTCATTTGTTGCAAATTATGTGATCAGATTCACATTCATTCGAACACCCATATCGGGCAAGGAGGCATATTCTATTCACATACCAGGCGTACAGTTTGGGTGCATCGATAAGAGATCCCTATGCCGTGTATGATACACCAGACGCGTTTTCCGGTTGGGGATTCGGTTGACTTGTCACCTTGTCATCAAACGTTTGCAGTTCCTATTCGAAAGCCACTTTCTTTTGGCTCCTCATAGAGTAGTTGTGCAGAATCAACTGTCATTATAGGTCCTTACCTTACACCACGCTGTTGCAAACGGACGTTACACCACGACATAGACACGTATTTGAATACAGTGAACAGAGGAAAAAAATAATAATAATCGGGACGATGGAGTATTCAACACCACTCGCTCGCCTGGTAGTCAAACACCGTGACCATTTAATCATGACGCCAGCGCTGTTTCACTCTGCTCAATATTGCATTTATTGTCTTGGACCGTTCACTGTTTCAATTTTGCTTTTTTTTTTACAGTTCAGTACGACTTCTTCCTGTTTTCATGCTTGATCTGTGTTCAGTTTTTGACTGGCTTCCCACTCGGCCCTCTTACCACTAAATCTGAGGGGGCTGTGATGGGGAGATTCCATTGTCAGCAGCATGACGGGGGAAGCAAGTCAGAGTTACCACTAGCGTGAAACAATTCGATTTTTTTAAGTTCCTAGGTTTCGAAAGGCTTTCGAAACTAAACCATATGCTAACACATAATAAAGATACGATCAATTGGGTTATCTTCTCGAACGCATAATTGCTTCGAAGAAATTTTGTCAGACAGTACACAAAGTGTTATATCGGACGCAACTTTTGTACATAAATAGGAACGCCAGTGTTCAGTGAAAATATTCACATACAATCTTTTATTTTCAAGAGCAAATTTTTAGCATAAGTAAATTACCTTAGTACTTGCAAAACATGTAAATTTTGTTTGTAGCATACAAACTGTAATACAAATCGTGTACTTGTTTTTATAAGTTTAAATTCTTGTGCTTATTTTTCAATAATATCTCTCGAAAATTGAGAGAGTCATTTCCAGTGACTGACTTGTAGTTTGGAATGCTTGTGGAGAAGAAACTAGTATAAATGGACTGAACGTTTGTGCATTCTGATTGGATGCAAACAAAGGAGCGTGCTTTGTGGATAAACATGTACTTGTGGAGAATCAATTTTTGAGTCTTGAATTTCTTGAAAAAATTTGCAAGTCTCCCTCAAACAACACATCACCTACGAACTTTTCTACAAAACTTCCTTGATTATGGTCCACACATCTAATTTTCTCCGCCACGTTCTTCGCAACATAATCAAACCTTTCAGTGGTACTGTTTCAGTCTTCCAGTTTTGATCGTATCATTTTTGGCATATTACCGACCTCCTCTTTACCATTTTCTGCATTAGGTGTGCTACCTGACGCTTCCCGTTTTACTCTGGTTGCAAGAAACCGAAGGAGGCCTACTGGGAGCAACAAACTCTCGTCATTCGCTGCCTCTGTTACTCGATTTACATGGGGCTCTCAAAATCGGATTTTGCAAACCGATTTCCCAATACCGCTTCTAGGGGCCATATAAACGCTTCAAAACCGATTCCGGAAATCCGCTTCTTGTTTCCGCTTTTCCAATTCCGCAATCGGTTTTCGTTCCCTTGTAAGCGCAACCGGGTTTGAAACGTACTTGAGTTGTCACGTTAAACCTTGTTTTCAAAAATTTTCGGGTAATATGGATGGAGTGGTTTTTTCTACAGTGAAGGAGAAGTTGAAATATTAGACTGAAGCTGTTTACACCTCTGCTAATTGAAGATAAATAGTGATTGTGCTGATTAAATCTAAAACTGCTACAGCTGTTTTCTAGGCGCCTCATTTAACTGTGCTAACAAATCCGTTTCAGACATTAACACGTAAACACAACAGCGAAAAACGGTTTCAGAAATTCGATTTTCGTCTTTCGGAAGATGTGTCACATGTAAACGTAGTGTATTGGAGTCTGTAATGCTTGTAGTACGGCACCAGCACGGGACTGCTGTTCGGCTTCTACTTCCACTGTTTCTTCATCTCCATCGGTGTCTGTCTTTTCCTGAAATAATCATTTTAAAAAAATTCTTCGGTGAAGCGACTGGACACTAATGCAAGTTACGCGAAACAAACATATCACTACCACAAAAAAAATCCTTTCTCCACGCCTTTGGTCACGAATTTTTATGTCCACAGACCTAATGTGTTTTTTCAATAGAATAGTCTTCGATAATGTTAAGCTAACGGAAACTTGAACTTCTCGTTTGGCATAATATAATTTAATTTGACAAAACATAATTAACAAACGAAGAATTCTACAGTGGCCAGACACACATGAGGAGGAGATAACATGTCATTGATTTTAAGAAGACACAAGTATTGGCCACAGTGTGGTACAACACATCTCGTTCATCTTTACGGCTCACTAAAATCCATACACGTATAATCTGAACATCTTTCAAAAATGGTTCAAATGGCTCTGAGCACTACGGGACTTAACATCTGAGGTCATCAGTCCCCTAGAACTTAGAACTACTTAAACCTAACTAACCTAAGGACATCACACACATCCATGCCCGAGGCAGGATTCGAACCTGCGCCGTAGCGGTCGCGCGGTTCCAGACTGATGCGCCATTCTTGAGGAATGAGCTGCGGGGTACGTAGTGAGGGAAGGCATAATCATTAAGGCCAACGGCTACTAAGTAATGTTGCGGGGTGAGATCATCTATAACGCTGAAAATATTTTCAGCTTGCGCTACGTTCTGGCCACTTGCTGTGATGTATGACTCAGAAAAGTAACAAGGTTCCGAGAGAGTTCGTTACAGGTGATACTTACATGTAGCAATGAATATGAAATATAATTAAATTAATATTACAGCTCAACGTCAAACAATATGCTGTTCGCCGGCCGCTGTGGCCGAGCAAAAAAATGGCTCTGAGCACTATGGGACTCAACTGCTGTGGTCATTAGTCCCCTAGAACTTAGAACTACTTAAACCTCACTAACCTAAGGACATCACACACATCCATGCCCTAGGCAGGATTCGAACCTGCGACCGTAGCAGTCGCACGGTTCCGGACTGCGCGCCTAGAACCGCGAGACCACCGCGGCCGGCTGTGGCCGAGCAGTTCAGCCCGGAATCGCGCTGTTGCTACGGTCGCAGGTTAGAATCCTGCCTCGGGCATGGATGTGTGTGACGTCGTTAGGTTAGTTAGATTTTAATAGTTCTAAGTCTAGGGGAATGATGACCTCAGATGTTAAGTCCCATAGTGCTCAGAGCCATTTAATTAATATGCTGTTCACAGCATAATGGCTACTGCTGCACTATCCTACTGTCAGCTCCTATAGATCGGCAACAGTGGCAAACGCTGTTGTTGTGGTCTTCAGTCCCGAGACTGGTTTGATGCAGCTCTCCATGCTCTACTCCATCCTGTGCAAGCTTCTTCATATCCCAGTACCTACTGCAACCTACATCCTTCTGAATCTGCTTAGTGTAGTCATCTCTTGGTCACCCTCCACGATTTTTACCCTCCACGCTGCCCTCCAATACTAAATTGGTGATCCCTTGATGCCTCAGAACATGTCCTACCAACCGATCCCTTCTTCTGGTCAAGTTGTGCCACAAACTTCTCTTCTCCCCAATCCTATTCAATACTTCCTCATTAATTATGTGATCTACCCATCTAATCTTCAGCATTCTTCTGTAGCACCACATTTCGAAAGCTTCTATTCTCTTCTTGTCCTCACTATTTATCGTCCATGTTTCACTTCCATACATGGCTACACTCCATACAAATACTTTCATAAATGTCTTCCTGACACTTAAATCTATACTCGATCTCAACAAATTTTTCTTCTTCAGAAACGCTTTCCTTGCCATTGCCAGTCTACATTTTATATCCTCTCTACTTCGACCATCATCAGTTATTTTGCGCCCCAAATAGCAAAACTCCTTTACCACTTTAAGTGTCTCATTTCCTAATCTAATTCCCTCAGCATCACCCGACTTAATTCGACTACATTCCATTACATTCGTTTTGCTTTTGTTGATGTTTATCTTATATCCTCCTTTCAAGACACTATCCATTCCGTTCAACTACTCTTCCAAGTCCTTCGTTGTCTCTGACAGAATTACAATGTCATCGGCGAACCTCAAAGTTTTTATTTCTTCTCCATGGATTTTAATACCTACACCGAATTTTTTTGTTTCCTTTACTGCTTGCTCAATATACAGATTGAATAACATCGGGGAGAGACTACAACCCTGTCTCACTCCCTTCCCAACCACTGTTTCCCTTTCGTGTCCCTCGACTCTTATAACTGCCATCTGGTTTCTGTACAAATTATAAATAGCCTTTCGTTCCCTGTATTTTACCCCTACCACCTTCAGAATTTGAAAGAGTGTATTCCAGTCAACATTGTCAAAAGCTTTCTCTAAGTCTACAAATGCTAGAAACGTAGGTTTGCCCTTCCTTAATCTAGCTTCTAAGATAAGTCGTAGGGTCAGTATTGCTTCCCGTGTTCCAACACTTCTACGGAATCCAAACTGATCTTCCCCGAGGTTGGCTTCCACCAGTTTTTCCATTCGTCTGTAAAGAATTCGCGTTAGTATTTTGCAGCTGTGACTTATTAAACTGATAGTTTGGTAATTTTCACATCTGTCAACACCTGCTTTCTTTGGGATTGGAATTATTATATTCTTCTTGAAGTCTGAGGGTATTTCTCCTGTCTCATAACTCTTGCTCACCAGATGGTAGAGTTTTATCATGACTGGCTCTCCCAAGGCCGTCAGTAGTTCCAATGGAATGTTGTCTATTCCGGGAGCCTTGTTTCGACTCAGGTCTTTCACTGCTCTGTCAAACTATTCACATAGTGTCGTATCTCCCATTTCATCTTCATCTACATCCTCTTCTATTTCTATAATATTGTCCTCAAGTACATCGCCCTTGTATAGACCCTCTATATACTCCTTCCACCTTTCTGCCTTCCCTTCTTTGCTTAGAAATGGGTTTCCATCAGAGCTCTTGATGTTCATACAAGTGGTTCTCTTATCTCCAAAGGTCTCTTTAATTTTCATGTAGGCAGTATCTATCTCACCTCTAGTGAGAGAAGCCTCTACATCCTTACATTTGTCCTCTAGCCATCCCTGCTTAGCCATTTTGCAATTCCTGTCGATCTCATTTTTGAGACGTCTGTATTCCTTTTTGCCTGCTTCATTTACTGCATTTTTATATTTTCTCCTTTCATCAATTAAATTCAATATTTCTTGTGTTACCCGAGTATTTCTACTAGCCCTCGTCTTTTTACCTACTTGATCCTCTGCTGCCTTCACAACTTCATCCCTCAAAGCTACCCATTCTTCTTCTACTGTATTTCTTCCCCCCATTCCTGTCAATTGCTCCCTTATGCTCTCCCTGAAACTCTGTACATCCTCTGCTTCTTTTAGTTTATCCATGTCCCATCTCCTTAAATTCCCACCTTTTTGCAGTTTCATCAGTTTTAATCTACAGATAGATTGTGGTCAGAGTCCACATCTGCCCCTAGAAATGTCTTACAATTTAAAACTTGGTTCCTAAATCTCTGTCTTACCATTATATAATCTATCTGAAACTTGTCAGTATCTCCAGGCTTCTTCCATGTATTCAGCCTTCTTTTACGATTATTGAACCAAGTGTTACCTATGATTAAGTTGTGCTCTGTGCAAAATTCTACCAGGCGGCTTCCTCTTTCATTTCTTAGCCCCAATCCATATCCACCTACTACGATTCCTTCTCTCCCTTTTCCTACACTCGAATTCCAGTCACCCATGAGTATTAAATTTTCATCTCATTTCACTTTCTGAATAATTTCTTTTATTTGATCATACATTTCTTCAGTTTCTTCGTCATCTGCAGATCTAGTTGGCATATAAACTTGTTCTACTGTAGTAGATGTGGGCTTCGGATCTGTTTTAGTCACAATAATGCGTTCACTATGCTGTTTGTAGTAGCTTACCCGCACTCCTATTTTTTATTCATTATTAAACCTACTACTGCATTACCCCTATTTGATTTTGTGTTTATAACCCTGTAGTCACCTGACCAGAAGTCTTGTTCCTCCTGCCAACGAACTTCACTAATTCCCACTATATCTAACTTTAACCTATCCATTTCCCTTTTTAAATTTTCTAACCTACCTGTCCGATTAAGGGATCTGACATTCCACGCTCCGATCCGTAGAACGCCAGTTTTCTTTCTCCTGATAACGACATCCTCTTGAGTAGTCCTCGCCCGGAGATCCGAATGGGGGACTATTTTACCTCCGGAATATTTTAGCCAAGAGGACGCCATCATCATTTAATCATACAGTAAAGCTGCACGCCCTCGGGAAAAATTACAGCCGTAGTTTCCCCTTGCTTTCAGCCGTTCGCAGTACCAGCACAGCAAGGCCGTTTTGGTTAATGTTACAAGGCCAGATCAGTCAATCATCCAGAATGTTGCCCCTGCAACTACTGAAAAGGCTGCTGCCCCTCTTCAGGAACCACACGTTTGTCTGGCCTCTCAACAGATACTCCTCCGTTGTGGTTGAACCTACGGTACGGCTATCTGTATCGCTGAGGCACACAAGCCTCTCCACCAACGGCAAGGTCCATGGTTCGTGGGGCAAACGCTAGGAAACATTATAATTCAACTGACGAATGACTTACAGTACCTGGGATCTTGCGGATCAGGAAAAGTTTAGGACAGACCGTAGGAACAGCCAAAGAGAAAAGAGAAAATTCTGAGGTGAAATAACGTGTGCATTTTGTCGTAGTCTTATATTGTGACACAAAGCACATAAAACAGTACAAGAAAGGCGTAGAAGAATGCGCAATATCGCAAGCAGTCAGCAGTCGCGTAATATCAAATAACAATACCTATTGTGCAGCCTTTGTGTTCCGCTGTATCACATTGTGTTCAGAGAGGACAAACAAATACGCTGTCATTGGACACAATTCTTTGAGACAGTTACATGCAACTGATATGTATGTGTACCATGACATATTGACGTCAGCGGTAGGCAACTTTCACATTTTTACACGTAATTGTATGAAGCTTTCAATAAATAAAAATTCGATTTTGGCTCACGAAACATGTCGTGCTTTTAAACAAAATTACATATTTGAACAGCCGGTGCGCATATTATGCCTGAACTTCAGTTGCATTATTTATTAATTTTTGTAAATCAATAAAACAAAAACGCATAAACAAATGGTCACTTAACTCATCAGCTAGGGTGGAAAGAGACTGACGTGGAATCCCTTGATCTGTGAGGAAACTGAAAAGTTAAAAGTACCACAGAGTAGGCTGATACACGTGTTCTGTACCAGTACCAGACTTACGGGATTTTGCCAAGATGCAAATCTCTTGATCACGATCTGTTTGTCTGCGCTGGGATAAATTTATTGTAACTTTTTCACTAGCGCTGCGCGAGCACTATCCTTTAACTGACCGTTTCTATTAGAAGCACTTTTAATTTTCGACAGGCAAGGAAAGGCCTTATACAATTCCATGCATCTGTTACGAACTCTTGAGAGTAGTTCCGCAAGTCACTCATATTCCAGAAGATACTTTCGCAGTGAAAGACTCGTAGTTAATCACCTCGTTTACATGGAGCTTCCAAAACAGGATTACGTAAATCAATTTACCAAAATCGCTTCTGGGTGGTCATGTAAACACTTCAAAAACGATTCTGGAAATCCTCTTCTATTGCCAATTTTCCAATTCCACAATCGATTTTCGCGCCCCTGTAAACGCAACTGGTTTTAAAACGTGCTAGGGTTGTCAAGTTACGTCTTGTTTTAAGAATATTTGGTTAATAATAGTGAAGGACAAGCAGATATTTAGACTGAGCGTGAAGCTGTCTACCTGTAATATTTAAGTGAAGAGAAATAACCATTACGCTGACTCAGTCAGAAATTGGATCAGCTGTTTTCCAGGGGCTATATTTAACTGAGCTAGCAAATCCGCTTCAGACCTTGGCATGCAAACACGAGAGCGAAAAACGGTTTCCGAAATTCGGTTTTCGTCTTTCGAAAAATGTGTCCCATGTGAACTTAGTGAGCAATAACAATTCACTGTTGCTGTATTGTGCATGCGCAGTAATGCAAAGCTTTGGGAGAAGATGTGCGTTGCTATACTCCACACGGGGGAAAACGAGCAGCTTACCGCGCGAGAAGCCATGCGAAAGCGGTCACGGCCGATATGCTCGAGGACGGGCAAAACGTGTATTTTATTGCTATTCCACACGACAGCTTCTCCGCGGAGAAGCTGCGCGCCTTATCCCGTGGTAAAACGCTGTTGTTGTTGTTGTTGTTGTTGTCTTCAGTCCTGAGACTGGTTTGATGCAGCTCTCCATGCTACTCTATCCTGTGCAAGCTGCTTCATCTCCCAGTACCTACTGCAACCTACATCCTTCTGAATCTGTTTAGTGTACTCATCTCTCGGTCTCCCTCTACGATTTTTACCCTCCACGCTGCCCTCCAATGCTAAATTTGTGATCCCTTGATGCCTCAAAACATGTCCTACCAACCGATCCCTTCTTCTAGTCAAGTTGTGCCACAAACTTCTCTTCTCCCCAATCCTATTCAATACCTCCTCATTAGTTACGTGATCTATCCACCTTATCTTCAGTATTCTTCTGTAGCACCACATTTCGAAAGCTTCTATTCTCTTCTTGTCCAAACTAGTTATCGTCCATGTTTCACTTCCATACATGGGTACACTCCAAACAAATACTTTCAGAAACGACTTCCTGATACATAAATCTATATTCGATGTTAACAAATTTCTCTTCTTCAGAAACGCTTTCCTTGCCATTGCCAGTCTACATTTTATATCCTCTCTACTTCGACCATCATCAGTTATTTTACTTCCTAAATAGCAAAACTCCTTTACTACTTTAAGTGTCTGATTTCCTAATCTAATTCCCTCAGCATCACCCGATTTAATTTGACTACATTCCATTATCCTCGTTTTGCTTTTGTTAATGTTCATCTTATATCCTCCTTTCAAGACACTGTCCATTCCGTTCAACTGCTCTTCCAAGTCCTTTGCCGTCTCTGACAGAATTACAATGTCATCGGCGAACCTCAAAGTTTTTACTTCGTCTCCATGAATTTTAATACCTACTCCAAATTTTTCTTTTGTTTCCTTTACTGCTTGCTCAATATACAGATTGAATAACATCGGGGAGAGGCTACAACCCTGTCTCACTCCTTTCCCAACCACTGCTTCCCTTTCATGCCCCTCGACTCTTATAACTGCCATCTGGTTTCTGTACAAATTATAAATAGCCTTTCGCTCCCTGTATTTTACCCCTGCCACCTTTAGAATTTGAAAAAGAGTACTCCAGTCAACATTGTCAAAAGCTTTCTCTAAGTCTACAAATGCTAGAAACGTAGGTTTGCCTTTTCTTAATCTTTCTTCTAAGATAAGTCGTAAGGTCAGTATTGCCTCACGTGTTCCAACATTTCGACGGAATCCAAACTGATCCTCCCCGAGGTCTGCATCTACCAGTTTTTCCATTCGTCTGTAAAGAATTCGCGTTAGTATTTTGCAGCCGTGGCTTATTAAACTGATAGTTCGGTAATTTTCACATCTGTCAGCACCTGCTTGCTGTGTGGAGTAGCAACCACGTCTCGACATTTCGTGCGGTATCCCTGCCTGTTTGCCCTTGGGGAAAACGTGCATCTTTCCCTGTGGTAAAACGTTGTGTAGAATAGCTGAAGTCAACGAACATGGCATCAACCTGAGCGTCGTTATCTACAACGCTATGGATTTCGTGGGGTAACAGAGCGAGCTAAGTTTCGGAAGATTTCTGCTAACGGAGTGCATGTTGAATTTTATAGAGGAGGTTTTCGTGCTCCAAAATGTCACAGTTCTTGAGCATAAAACATGTGCCACAATTCTATAACAATTTGGCGTCAACTATATCGGCCTATGATTATGCGCATCTGTCCCACTATCCTTCTTGAAAACGGGGATGACCGGCGCTTTTTCTAGTTGCGAGGTATCCACCTTTGCTCCTGCGATCTATGATAAACTGCTGCCAAACGGGGAGCAAGCTTTTTCGCACAATCTTTGTAAATCTTACAGGTGTCTCATCTGGTTCTGATGCCTTTCCACCAACAAGCGATTATACTTGCTGTTTTGTTCCACTATCAGTTATCTCAATATCTGTCATTTCGACGTTCATACGATGATTGAAAGAAGGGACTGCATTACGATCTTCCGTGGTGGAACAAATGGGGAAGACGGAAATCAGTATTCTGGTCTTCTCTCTGTCATTTTTAGTTTCGGTGCCAGTATGATCACTGAGTGACTGCATAGATGATTTTGTACCGCTTACTGATTTTACGTAAGACCAAAACCTCTTAGTCTCTGCCGGCCGGTGTGACCGAGCTGTTCTAGGCGCTTCAGCCTGGAACCGCACGACCGCTACGGTCGCAGGTTCCAATTCTGCCTCGGGCATGGATGTGTGTGATGTCCTTAGGATGGTTAGGTTTCAGTAGTTCTAAGTTATAGGGGACTGATGACGTCAGATACTAAGTCCCATAGTGCTCAGAGCCATTTGAACCATCTTAGTCTCTGTATGTCCATCAACAATCGGCGGGTGATGGTTGAAGTGGTCACTGCAACAATGGCCCTTGTTTTGGTCACAAGCCAGGTAGATTATTCCTACACTTCGGTCAGAGGCATGATGATGGCGTAGTAAAACGCTGAAACTGGTTGCCCAAAAAATCAGGCAGAAAATTAACGGCTGAATGGCGTTTAAATTGACATACAAAACCTCTTAGGGTTTTTACTCGGATCGGTTGACAAAACTATACTTTCAAAGTCACTGAACGCTTCTCTCATTGCTGTCCATCTACTCAGTTTCACTTCTTTCAGCTTTTGTTTCTCAGCTAGGTTTTGACTTCTCCTGAATCTGTGCTGAATCTTTCTTTGTTTAGGTATCAGTTTTCTAACACGGCTATTAAACAACGTTGGGTCTTTCCCATCTCTGAAGACCTTGCTCAGAATAAACTTGTATAGTGCTTTCGAAATTTTGCCATTTGTGCTCCACATCTTCGTCCTCAGCACTGAATATTTGATGCTACGTACACAGATATTCTACAGTTTGTACCATGTCATTCTTGCTAAGCTAAAGTATCTTCCACCGTTCTTAACATTCCTTGAAAACCTGCTATCACAACCTTATGATCACTGATCACTGGTACCTCCCTTTACGTTAACTGATTCGATAGGTTCAGGTCTATTTGTTGGTAGGAGGTCCTGGTGCCTAGAGGAAAATAAACTTTAATGACTTGCTTGTGCCAAGCATATTAGCCAACCTAAACACTTAGTACTCATAATAACTATTATTATGAAGTTTCAAATGAAGTAAATACTGATGAAATGTTGATCAGTACACTGTCCTCAGTTATCAATAAAAATATCTCCACTTATACCCCTATACCCTGTACACTCGAGAGGCCACTATTAAGTGCATGGTGGAGGACGGGCAAAATGGCTCTTGTGTAGCTGTGTACATGTCCTAATGTGTCTTTTCTTATGTGCATGATCCCTGCGCGAAATGAACAGCGGATACATATAATGGTCACACAGCGTTCTTCGAATAGATTCTCTAATTTTACCCAACAGAGATTGTGAGAGCTACACCTGCCAGGATAGCAGAAAGAGCTAACGCGCAGCTTCCTGGACTCCAGGATTTCTGCAACACGTAAAAACTATATAAGCACCATTGATAACAATAGCGATTCAATTATTCAAAACAGATGACGTAACTTTTAATTTGAAAGCTGTATATGGAGAGGTTCGGAGTTAAGATGCGCGCCTATGCTTACAGGTTAAACAGATTAGGAAACAATATGACAATGATAAGGCTTTCTTCAAAGCAACCAACCTCTTAATGTCAATCGACAAACAAGCTGCAACTGGATACTAACCCATCTCTTTTGACAATCTTTTTTTGACTAAAGCCCTGATGACAGTTGGCTGTTAATATTTTCAATGTTAAACTGAGTGTCAGTTATTAAGACCGCTCTGAAGGAACGTGTTAAAATATTACAAGAGAACTCACTCGGTGGAACCACAAGAACCAGCTAAAAATACACCATTAATGACCCGGTCTTTCAAAGACAGCAACGCACAGCTTAGTACAACAGGTTTTTCAGATTATAACTAAAGCAATTACAATCAAACATTTCAACCGGTTAACATCCAAATTGAACCAAAAAACCCCTGTTTTGGTTTAACTGCGACTTGTGCCTTAATACAACTGTTCCAGCTGTATGTACGACTCGGAGCTGATTTATTAGAACATTAATGATCGGGTCTAAACCAGAAAGGTAAGGCAATATACACACATCGAAAAAGGTTTTGCATCACCTCGGTTCCGGAACCTGTACAGAAAATTGGAATAGAGATGAACGTAAACACCATTTCCGCCCTTTTTATTGCTCATGAAAACCACACATTGCATGTTGCATGTTGGACCACCATACAACGAGACCTTCAGAGGTGGTGGTCCAGATTGCTGTACACACCAGTACCTCGAATACCCAGTAGCACGTCTTCTTGCATTGATGCATATCTGTATTCGTCGAAGCATACTACCCACAAGTTCATCAAAGCATTGTTTGTCCAGATTGTCCCACTCCTCAACGGCGATTCGGCGTAGATCCCTCAGATTGGTTGGTGGGTCACGTCGTCCATAAACAACCCTTTTCAATCTATCCTAGGCATGCTCGACAGGGTTCATGTCTGGAAAATATGCAGGCCACTCTAGTCGAGCGATTTCGTTATCCTCAAGGAAGTCATGCGGAGATGTGCACGATGGGAGACGCGAATTGTCGTCCATGAAGACGAATGCCTCGCCAATATGCCGCCGGTATAGTTGCACTATCGGTCGGAGGAAGGCATTCACGTATCGTGCAGCCGTTATGGGGCCTTCCTTGACCACCAGGGACGTACGTCGGCCCACATAATGCCACCCCAAAACGTCAGAGAACCTCCACCTTGCTGCACTCGCTGGATAGTGTGTTTAAGGCGTTCAGCCTGACCGGGTTGCCTCCAAACATGTCTCCGACTATTGACTGGATGAAGGCATATGCGACACTCATCGGTGAAGAGAACGTGATGCTAATCCTGAGAGTTCCATTCTGCATGTTGTTGAGCCCATCTGTACGGCGCTGCATGGTGTTGTGGTTGCAATCATTGACCTCGCCGAGGACGTCGGGAGTGAAGCTGCGTCGTCCTGCAGCCTATTGCGCACAGTCTGAGTTGTAAACGACGTTCTGTGACTGCACGAAAAGCATTATTCAACATGGTGGCGTTGCTGTCAGAGTTCCTCTGAGCCATAATCCGTAGGCAGCGGTCATCTACTGCAGTAATAGCTCTTGAGCAGCCTGAGCGAGGCTTGTCATGGTCGGTCCCTGGCTCTCTGTATCTCCTCCATTTCCAAACAACTTCGCTTTGGTTCACTCCAGGACGCCTGGACACTTCCAAATGTTCAAATGTTTGTGAGTTCCTAAGGGACCAATCTGCTACGGTCATCGTTCCCTAGACTTACACATTACTTAAACTACCTTATTCTAAGAACAACACACACACCCGTGCCCGAGGGAGGACTCGAACCTCCGGCGAGAGGATTTATACCTCCCATGTTGAGAACCCTTCCTGGCAGAAAGTAACAATGCTGACGCGATCGAACCGCAGCATTGACCGTCTAGGCATGGTTGAACTACAGACAACACGAGACGTATACCTCCTTCCTGGTGAAAAGACTGGATCTGATCAGCTGTCGGATCCCCTCCGTCTAACAGGCGCTTGATCATGCATGGTTGTTTACATCTTTGGGCGGGATTAGTGACATCTTTGAACAGTCAAAGGGACTGTATCTGTGATACAATACTTATAGTCAAAGTCTATCTTCAGGAGTTCTGGGAATCGGAGTGGTGCAAAACTTTTTTTAATGTGTGTAATGGTGGGACAAATTTTTAAGTGACAACTAGTGTCTTTGTACAATACTACGGCCTATATTTACGACCAAAGATCCGACTGAGTAAAACTCTGAGGGTCGGGTACAAACCAGAAAATAATTAGGAGGGCAGGTTGACAATGACACAAATCATCACTAGGATTACAGTATGTTAATCCCCTTTATCAGCAAGCAGTTCCATGGATCCATGTCTGTAACAGAGGCGTGTTCCGTGCAGAGAGCTGTCACTAAGTTTCTTCTGGCGGAAAACCAGTGCATCACTCATACTCATGGGCGCTTGCAGAATGTCCACCAAGACCCGCCACAAAACAAAAACACTGTGAATTGTTGGGCAAGGCATCAGTCATCATTGCAGCAAGGACGTGCAAACCTGTCTACACAGCTGTGATTCCTGCAATGTTACAACGTGCAGATACTCTCATTCGAGGTGGTCGACATTTTACAATCAAAGACTTCACTGTTCGAATGGACGTACTGTTCGCAGTGCTGTCACACTCGTCCTTCATTTGGGGTGCTCAAAGATGTGTGCCTTCTGGATTGCTCGCTGCCTGACAGGAGACCGTAAAGAGCAACAAAGGACCATCTGTGCGGAATTGCTTCTGCGTTACGAGGTTCATGGTAACATCTTTTGGTCGAACACTGTCACAGACAATGAAAAATGGGTTCATCACTTCGAACCAGAAACAAAACGACAATCGACGGAGTGGTGGCACACTACCTCTCCTCTGAAGAAAAAGTTCAAAGCTGCACCCTCAGCCAGTAAAAATCATGGCGACGGTTTTTTTTTTGAACTCTCAAAGGTCTGAAGTTTATTGTACAACTCTCAGGAAACTGAACAAATGGCTTCAGCGTGTTCGTCACCACAAAGATGCAAACGAACTTCTCCTTCTCCATGTCCACGCAAGGTCTCACACAAATCTCTGTACCTGATAGACTCTCACAAAACTTCATTACATTCCTGTTTCTCATCCAACCTAGAGCACTCACTTAATTAGAGGGTAGCTCATGATTTGTGTACAGGCCTGCCATCAATTTCGAGAGTGATTGTAATGAAAGTGAGAAATGTCAACACAGCTGATACACACATTAGCTTGTGTCATTACAAAGTGATGGGAGGAGGAGGAGAAGAGAAGGAAGGGGGGGGAGGTGGGAGGAGGAGACAGACTCTTGTTCCTCATCCAATCTACACCATCCTGTTTGTTAATTAGAGGGTAGCTCATGATTTGTGTACAGTCCTTTTAAGTGTCTTCTCAACTTTCCCAAAGTGTTGCGATAGAGCAGCTAAAGCACATATTTTGTCAAAGATGATCCAGTTCTGAACTGTTCTGTGCATCAGTTTTTATCAGCTACCATCGGCCACCGATATTAGTCTCCTTCCAGGTGCCTTGCTATGAGGACCAATGGATGATGATAACACCTCTCGTCGACACTGCACCAATAACCATGCTTCAGCCGTGATACAATTTCATTGTTGTTGTTTGCAACTTGAAAGGTGTTTTCCACCAATCTTCTTTCATATACAGGGTGATTATAATTAAAGTTAACCTTTCAAACACCTGTAGAAATAACACCACTGGTCAGAATGACGTCAAATTGCAACGAAATGTTATCAGAGAAGGTGGAAAACGTATGGCGGAAGAAAAATAAGTAGTTTGCAAAATGTAGCAATAGATGGCGCTGTAAGCATCATAATTTAATAGTGGTCAACTAAAAATGACAAATGAATCATACAAAAATGCGTAAGGTGTACGTTTGATGTTAAACAGACTGTACCACTCAGTGTGCATGGGTGTACAGGTGTGATACTGTTAGTTATGTAAGGCCATCCACCACGGCAAGGTTATATCACATTGGATGGGAAAAATCGGTTTTTAATTGTCCTGAGCCCAAAAACCGCATAAAAAGCATAAACGAAAATCAGATTGGATTATTAATTTCCATGTGACTGGCGCAAAACATGTTCAATATGCTGTCCACCGTTTTCTGCAACAAGTTGAAATCGAGAAACAGTATGTCCCTCAACTGAAGGAAGCGTTTTCGGGGTCACGTTAAGAATGTGTCGCGAAATGCGTGCCTTCAGTGCAGCTAAGTTTGCAGTCGGATCACTGGACACATCTTTCATATGGCCCCACAGCCAGAAGTCACACGGATTAAGATCAGGTGATCGGAATGGCCAGGCTGCAGGGAAATGGCGGCTGATAATTCTATCATTTCCGCAGCTGCTTAACTGGATTTGCAATGTGCGGAGGTGCGCCATCTTGCATAAAAATGATCCCATGCACACATCCATGCTGTTGGAGAGCTGGAATGACGCAGTTGCGCAAAAGACATTCATAGCGCTTACCAGTGACGGTACAGGAAACAGAACCAGAAGCACTTGTCTTTTGAAAAAATATGACCCTGTGGTAAATGATGCTGTAAACCCGCACTACACGGTAACCTTTTTAAGATGAAGTGGTACGTGTTGATTTGCATGTGGATTTTCCGTTGCCCATGTTCGACATTTCTGTGTATTGGCATGTCCTGTCAGATGGAAGTGGGCTTCGTCTGTCCACAAAATGTTCCACGGCCAATCATTGTCCACTTCCAAGCGAACAAGAAATTCTAAAGCAAGCATAGGTCACTAGGAAGCAACTCGCGCACATGGGTGATTTTGAATGGATACAAAGAAGGATGCTTCGTAGGATTTTACGCACCGTTTTGACGGGTATGTCCAATGTTCGGGCAATTCTCTGTGCACTACACGTTTGCTGCTTCCACTGACGTCGAATCAATTCGTTTCCTCCCTCTACCAGGCTGCACACCAAAAGAATCCGTCTTTTCGAATTTCCGAATCATTTTCTCCAGACCCACGGCAGTCATTGGCCCAACGCCTTTTATCAAACCCTTCAGTGCCCGGAACCCCTGCAAAGCGACGTGTGCACAGTCATCATTCTTGTAATACAGCTTTAGTAGCAGGGGGCGATCCTGTATTGAGACAGTCATGACAAACATCAGAGACGCGAAAGGAGGAAAAGCCGTGTACCCGGCATGTTTATACTAATTTCAATGGGTCGTGCGCATGACAGGTGTTTTCATTTACGTATTCTGATACATACAGCACCATCTATAGATCAATTTTCACACTAATATGTCCGGCATTGTCCGAAATATGTAATGCATCACTAACTCAAGGCAGTTTTCCAGAGAGACTAAAATATGTCGTTGTTAAACCGCTCTTTAAGAAAGGTGATAAGAGACACGTCAGTAACTACGGAGAGGTTGAAAAAAAAACACATTTTGGAACTCGTAAAACAACTTAGTTCAGTCACATTTGCACTTAGAATCATAGCAAATTTTGGGGAGAGAGAAATCAGTAAGGTGACAAAAATATGGCTCTAAGCACTATGGGTCTTAACATCTGAGGTCATCAGTCTCCTAGACTTAGAACTACTTAAACCTAACTAAGCTAAGGACATCACACACATCCATGCCCGAGGCAGGATTCGAACCTGCGACCGTAACAGAAGCGCGGTTCCGGACTGAAGCGCCTAGAACCACTCGGTCACAGAGGCCGGCTAGTAAGTTCCATGAGGAGGACATCAGAAAGAACAAACTTTGAGAGGTCAAAAAGCTGGTATATTTTGCTTATTTTCATTCAGTAATGTCGTATGCAATAATGTTATGGGGTAACTCATCTTAAAGAAAGAAGGTTTTCATTGCCCAAAAACGTGCTCTAAGAATAATATGTGGTGCCCACCTGCGATAATTTTGTGGACATCTGTTTAAGGAGTTGGACATTCTGGCTACTGCTTCTCAGCGTATTCATTTCCTCATGAAGTTTATTGTAAATAATCCACTATAGTTCAAAAGGGACAATAAGGCACATAATTACAATACTAGAAGAAAAAAATGACATTCATTATTCAACATTAAGGTTGTCTTTAGCACAGAAAGGGGTGCACAATGCTGCAATAATAATTTTTGACCACTTACCCTGTGATATAAAATGTCTAATAGATAGAAAGGTAAAATTTGAAACTAAATTGAAAAAGTTTCTTCTTGACAACTCCTTCTATTCCGTGGAAGAATTTCTATGTTTGTAATGAGTAAAAGGTGGTGGGTACGAACTGCTAATTCAACCTGTATACCCTGCTTTCATTTCAGGGAAAAAAATTATATGGTGATGTTTAGAGTACAAATTAATTTGCAATATGAATGTAAAATGACTCGTTTCACATCATGACGATTTATCGTGCAAAATCATCCATGGAACATGAAAGTAACTAACTAACTTTCTTCTGCCATACGTTTTCTCTCTTCTCCGATAATATTCCGTTGCAATTTGACGTCACTCTAAATAGTGGTGTTATTTCTACAGAGTTTTGAAAGTTTAAGTTTAGTTATAATCACCCTGTATTTATTTAGAATTATTTTCATCGTTCTTTACATATTTTTGAACAGTATTTACTAACATATTATTTTTATGTATTTCATTTTCTGTGAAAATTTTAGTATTAGTGTACAAGCGCCGACGACCACGCTTTCATGAGCCCTAAGAGAAGACTAAATAACAATACTTCCTCGCAGTAACTCTAGCTTTATCGAAATGAAGGTAAGATCTTATTTCCCTAATCTGATATTATGCAACAGATGTCACAGACATGGTCACATAACTAACGTCAACCCATTGCATGGTCACAGCGTTTAGGATGGGCACAATGAAAGGTCCTCTTGTCTGACGCTAGAGACTTGCCTTAATTGCCCAGGTATTCAACGTCTTTGGAACAGGAGCTGCTAAACGTTTTCAGAGGAATAGAAATACATTAAATCAAAATTAATCCAATACCTCAGACTCTAATAAGGAATATTAGGCCCTGCGAAAACTATTTTTTTGTCATTCATGAAGAAAGACCACCATATCCATGTAAACACAATCAAAACCAAGTTCTGTGCTTCTAGATGAACCTGCAGTGGCAAAACTACTGAAAATCTGTCATCTTCCTCGTACAGGCAGGAAATCCAGTAAACAAAAATATTGTCGTGTTGTAACCACATTCAAGCCTGAACCCATAAGCTAGGTCATGAAGGAAATACTACGCTTAGCACTTAAAGCGTGTTTGTTACAGACACCAACTTACAGCCTGAACAGAACTGAATTTCTGGATGGGAAGTGTTGCTGTTGATACAAATATCGAAAATTCCAGAGTGTATAACTATTACAACCTTAAGACATTTCCAGAATCTTCTAGAAATGATAAATGCTGGTGATCGGGTTTGTATTGGCGGTCCACAGCACGTCAGCCAGCGACGATGATCACTACGCCACACTTCATGCACCACAGCTCGCTCCATTGCCACGCCATTCATGGAGAAACAGTCTCACTATTTCCAAAGTTCTCAGTGGAACCAACTCCAGCGCCCTGGATTTAGATCTTGTCAGTGGTCCTGTGTAAGGCAGCGCCAGTGGATCCTCGCGTTCCGGTTGTATTGTCTCATCCTCTTCACCAGGATGAGTATTTAGGGTAAGTCGTCTCATCAAAGCTTCACAGTTGTTGAGCCGATCTTTATTTTCTTGAACGGGAAGCCTCCATCAGCGATCTGCGGCTCTGGACTGCAGTAGGGCTTCACAAGAAAGGCTTCTTTCTGAGGGGTCATAGTCGTCGTCTTTGTACATGGTATCCGACAAGCGACGAAGGATACTACACAGTCCAAAGCACAACTTTAATAACTTTTCGATAGTCCCACTCTTCGCAGTGTGGTCTTACAGCCCTCTCGCTCTCTCTCCTAGGCGTACAGGATCCTTGTGTGAGCCAACTGTCTTGCTTCTTTGGTCCCGCTGTTGAAGTGTTTGCGACTGAAATAGTATGTGCCACCTTGCAACAAATATGATTAACGTGAGAGAAAACTACAATGCACACAGTTAGGTAAATGCATGACTCTGGAATATTTGCTCGATATTGTGGCAGGATCGAGTTGGGAAGCATCTTTTCATGCCCAGAAGATAAATTCTCTGCAAAAATAGTTACAACTTGTAAATTTTAGTCCAAATTTCTGAGGATCAGCAAACTATAAGAATTTAGACAAAAATACAAGTTTAAACAGCATAAAATATTAATAAAATGATGAGAAAGGTTATATTCTTTCGAATAACTGATGTAAACATCAAACGATGTGTATTGAATGAACTGATGTTTTAGTCAGTCAGTTAAAAACACAGTTAAAATGGTGGTACCACAGATATGCATCTAACCATGAAATAAAATAGTAATCAGATCAGTAAAGATTGCATAATTAGATTTTTAACTTGTAACAGATTCCCAAGATATCAATTACACAACAATGGTTCACATAAAACAGAATTCCATTTGTTAAACTATTAACAAATGATTCGTGAGTCCGCAAATGAAGAAAGTTCACTGTTAAGATCACTCTATCAAAACTCCCACAATCATGCATAAATTCCAATGGGCTAACCAGTAACGATTC
Source organism: Schistocerca gregaria (assembly GCF_023897955.1). Taxonomy (NCBI): domain Eukaryota; kingdom Metazoa; phylum Arthropoda; class Insecta; order Orthoptera; family Acrididae; genus Schistocerca; species Schistocerca gregaria. The sequence continues at coordinate 131,701,986 of NC_064923.1, read as the reverse complement.
CAAAATGTGAATGAAATAAATCACAGAGCAAAGGTGCTTATCACCTAACACTTGCGAAAAGGTAGAGTTCCAACTGCCCTACAAATTATAAATTCCATTCAGCCTGAAATTTTTCTATATACCAATGAATGTTAAAGTATTTTCACAGCCATTTCCTGCTTGATAATGTATCATTTCAGAAGTTATAAACGACGCTAACTGCTCTCCAACATACGCATTACATCACTGCCTGTTCAGTGCAGGGTGATCAGGAGAGATCGTTTGCGTGCACTTATAAGCCCTCAATTTGCCCACCAAAATTCACAAAGAACACCTTTTGGACTATACATAAATCACAATTATAAGTGTTAAATGAGCTGCCTTTCTCTTCCAGGTCCACTCAGACCATACACAGTATCAAAAATTGTAGTTCATGTATGATGAACTGTAAAGATGGCTTGCTCAATAGAAGGGTCTCTTTGTGCTCTTTTCAATGGTTGTATCAGATATTTCATTCAAAGTACCACTTTCAAGTGATTATTGCCTATATTATAGGCTGAATTAACGTTTAATTGAGTAAACAAGAAATAACCTGATAAAATATAAACATGAGACATTATTACATAGGGAGAGGTGCAAGGAATATCATGTTGCATTCACTCTTAGTGTAAGTGTAAACTATAGGTCTACATACTTAAAAGGATATAAAACATGTAATTATTCAATAAATAAAATATATACAGACATATGACTTTTTGTGATGACAACTAGTGTCCTCTGTTGTCATTGAACAGCTTGTTTGTAAAGGTCTCGTAACTCACTCAACAGTTATTAATTTACGAGGGCGTGCCGCACAGTAGTGCTTCCAAATGTCATGCATATTATTAAACTGACTTTCCACCTTCACTGACGTAAGTTGCAACCCTCCGCCGCTAGAGGGCTCCGAATTGTAGCATGTAACATGACAATGTGTAATATAGCTACGTCACTGCATCAGAAACAGCGTGCTGTAATCGAGTTTCTAACCAAAGAGTTCGTCCACACATGGAACACCCCCTCCTTCAGAATGACAATGCCAGACCACACAGGAGCATTGTGACATCTGTAACAATTTGACATGTTGGGTTCATTGTCACTGATCATGCTCCATACGGTTCCAACTTATTCCCATCTGATTTTCATCTGTCTCCAAAACCTAAAGAGCAGTGTTGAGGACTTCATTTTGATAGTGATAAAGTGGTAGAAGCACAAGTGAGATCGTGGCTCCATCGAAAAAGTCAAACATTCTACAGTGGCGGTACCAAAAACTGGACTCTCATTGGGAGAAATGCCTACATCACCAGGCTGCTTATGTTGCGAAATAAATGTGGTAGACATGAGGAGTAAAGATGTAGAATATTAATAAAGACTGTTGTTTAAAAAGCTTCAATAATTTTCACATAAAAATTTACTTTGCATATAATCGTTTGTGTGTTATTATTCTACATCTACATCTACATCCATACTCCGCAACCCACCTGATAGTGTGTGGCTGAGGGTACCTTAAGTACCTCTATCGGTTCTCCCTTCTATTCCCATCTCGTATTGTTTGTGGAAAGAAAGATTGTCGGTATGCCTCTATGTGAGCTCTAATCTTTCTAATTTTATCCTCATGGTCTCTTCGCGAGATATACGTAGGAGGGAGCAATATACTGCTTGACTCCTCGGTGAAGGTATGTTCCCGAAACTTCAACAAAAGCCCATACCGAGCTACTGAGCGTCACTCTTGCAGAGTCTTCCACTGGAGTTTATCTGTCATCTCTGTAACGCTTTCGCAATTACTAAATGATCCTGTAATGAAGTGTGCTACTCTCTGTTGGATCTTCGCTATCTTTTCTATCAACCCTATATGGTATGGATCCCACACCCGTGAGCAGCATTCAAGCAGTGGGCGAACAACTGTACTGTAACCTACTTCCTTCGTTTTTGGGCAGCATTTCCTTAGGAGTCTTCCAATTAATCCCAGTCTGGCATCTGCTTTACCGACGATTAATTTTATATGGTCATTCCATTTTAAATCACTTCTAATTCACACTCCCAGATAATTTATGGAATCAGCTACTTCCAGTTGCTGACCTGCTATATTATAGCTACATAATAAACGATCTTTCTTTCTATGTATTTGCAGCACATTTCACTTGTCTATATAGAGATTCAATTGCCATTCCCTGCACCATGGGTCAATTCATTGCAGATCTTCCTGCATTTCACTACAATTTTCCATTGTTACAACCTCTAGATATAGTACAGCATCATCCTCAAAAAGCTTCAGTGAACTTCGATGTTATCCACAAGGTAATTTATATATGTTGTGAATGGCAGCAGTCTTACGACACTCCCCTGTGGCACACCTGAAATCACTCTTACTTTGGAAGACTTCTCTCCATTGATAATGACATGCTGCGTTCTGTTATCTAGGAACTCTTCAATCCAATCACACAATTGGTCTGATAGCCCATATGCTCTTACTTTGTTCATTAAACGACTGTGGGGAACTGTATCAACTGCCTTGCTGAAGTCAAGAAACACGGCATCTACCTGTGAACCCATGTCTATAGCCCTCTGAGTCTCGTGGACAAATAGCGCGAGCTGGGTTTCACACAATCGTCTTTTTCGAATCCCATGCTGATTCCTACGAAGTAGATTTGTAGTCTCCAGAAAAGTCATTATACTCGAACATAATACGTGTTCCAAAATTCTACAACTGATCGACGTTAGAGATATAGGTCTATAATTCCGCACATCTGTTCGACGTCCTTTCTTGAAAACAGGGTTGGCCTGTGCCCTTTTCCAATCCTTTGGAACACTACGCTCTTCTACAGACCTACGATACACCGCTGCAAGAAGGGGGCAAGTTCCTTCGCGTACTCTGTGTAAAATCGAACTGGTATCCCATCAGGTCCAGTGACCTTTCCTCTTTTGAGCAAATTTAATCGTTTCTCTATTCCTCTGTTGTATCTACCATTTTGTCATCTGCGTGACAATCTAGAGAAGGAACTATAGTGCAATCTTGCTCTGTGAAACAGCTTTGGAAAAAGACATTTAGTATTTCGGCCTTTAGTCTGTCATCCTCTCTTTCAGTACCATTTTGGTCACAGAGTGTCTGGACTTTTATTTTGATCCACCTACCGCTTTGACACAAGACCAAAACTTCTTAGGATTTTCTTCCAAGTCAGTACATAGAATTTTACTTTCGAATTCGTTGAATGCCTCTCGCATAGCCCTTCTCACACTACATGTGTAACTTTTGTTTGTCTGCAAGGCTTTGGCTATGTTTATGTTTGCTGTGAAGTTCCCTTTGCTTCTGTAGGAGTCTCTTAACTCGATTATTCATTGATAGCATCGGTTCAACTTACGTATTTTTTACAATATACATGATGTTGAAGTCTCACATTGTGCGCCTCATTGCTGCAGTACTGCTAATGTGATTGGCTTTGTGATGAAATCTATCAGTGAACTAGTACTTCAGAGTGTTACTAAGTAGCCATAGTCTGCCATATTGTGAAAGCAGCCATATTTGAAGACGCAGGCTCAATCCATGGTTTCCAAATGGCTAATTACCTTTCCCCAACCCCTGTCGCTGGTCGCTTCTTCTCTAGCAGCAGCATGGCTACTGTGGACAGTGAAGGCACTTCTCCTAACCTCGGTCCATCAGCCAAGCAAATACTTACAACTCCATGATGTTAATAATTTTACCCAACTGGCAGTTCGCTAGAATACATCTTAAATCACATGTTTCAAGTAGTCATACTGAGTACTGACCATTTGAAATGGGAACAGTGTATGCATTTCTGTTTCGGTCTTGCGACCATGGAGCAGGAAAACATGTAGTTTCTTGTTTTGCTGTGATGTACACGAAGCTCACAATAAGCAGTTTTGTTTCCATTTCTCTCTGTTCGACGATTATCTGTAGATTTTCCTTTGTTGAGTTCAGTAATCTCCCCAACAAGTGGTTTCCAATTCAGTGGAATGGCAACAGTGCAGGCGGAACTAATACCTGATGCCTCTAGGTAAGTACACCATTTGCTTCCATAGTTGGGATTCCTTGTAGTGGATCACATTACTTGTAGTGAGTCAGAGGAGATGAGGCCAGTGATACCAGCTTCTGATTTCGTCTAGAGTCTTCACAAATCCGTGGCCAGAGGTTGGAGCATCATGCAGTTACTTTAGCATAGATAGCCACAGATAAACTGGGATGACAAGCAACCTTCCCTGTCCCATGGTCATAGTTTCTCTTCTACAACATTCCATTTGATAACTGGAATTTCTCCTTTTAACAGTTCTTCTTCTATGAAGCATCTTTAGCTTTAAGCATTGCTGGATCATTTAATGGAATGATGACAGATTTAATCCATAGTGTTGTATTCCGAGAAACGATTCCTTGAAAAGCGTTCAGTGTCCATGTGTTTGCATCCATTTTTATATGATACTATGATACTGTACTCCTGAAATCTCACTACCCCTCTTGACATTCGATGCAATGGATTCTTCTAAAGCTAGTCAGTCAGCATAGAGAATAATATGTTTGTCACACTGGTGAATGGTTTGCCAAATAAATGTGATAGAAGTTTTTGATGCACAAAATGCTGCAAGACACGCCTTTTCAATTGTAGAGTAGCTCATCTCAGATATGGACAGTCTTTTGGAAACATAAGCTATCATCTTTTCAGCACATTCCTGAGTTTGTACTACTACTACTACACCTAGCCCATAACTGCTAGCATCGATGTCAAGTTCTGTCTCGAAGTTCTTGTCATACAATCCTAGAACTGGAGATGGTGTTACCGACTTTGAGGCAAAGGAAAAGACTTTTTTGCACTTAGTTCCAGGAAATTTTGGCGTCTCCTTGCAACTGTTTTTGCAAGTGAGTGACTGGGTCGGAAATTTTTTATGAATCGCCAGTAGTACGAGCATAATCTTAGAAAAGTTACATATGAGAAATGTCCTGAGGAGTAGGAAAATCAGTGACTGCTCTTATTTTCTCTGAGTTGGGATGATCTCCATTACCATTCACCAGATGCCCCAGGATTTTTTTCTTGGTCAATAAAGAGGCACCTTTACGGATTCAGACAAAGGCCTGTGGTCTGAACACACCTCAGCACTGTTGTCAGGCAGCTTAGATTTTTCTTGGTCAATAAAGAGGCACCTTTACGGATTCAGACAAAGGCCTGTGGTCTGAATACACCTCAGCACTGTTGTCAGGCAGCTTAGATGATCTTCAAATGTCTTTGAAAAATGATGGTGTCATCTAGGGAGCAAAGACACGTCTTCCATTTAAGGTGTCAAAGCAGACTGTCACTCATACGTTTGAAGTTAGCTGGAGTATTACACAGTCCTAATGGTATAACTCTGAACTGTTAGAGGCCATCAGTGTAGTCTTTTCCTAGTCAACGTCATCAATCTTGATTTGCCAGCAGCCTTTCTGCATGTCCCTAGTTGAGAAATTCTTTGCTCTATTCAATACAGTTAGGGTGACATCAATGTGTGGCTCTGGGTAGACTTCCTTTTTTGTGATGTTGTTCAGTCATCGGTTGTCGACACAGAAACGCCTTGTTCCATTCTTCTTCTTCACAATGGCCATAAGTGAAGACCAAGGACCCTCTGAAGGTTCAGTGATATCACTGTGCAGCATGTTTTTCATTTCTTCCATTATTATATGTTGCTCAGCTGAAGACACACTATATGAGTAACGGTTAATTGGTGGATGATCCCCAGTGTGGAAATGTTGTTTTATCATGAGCCCCTTGGTCCTCCTTTCCTCCGCTCTGTGTTTGAAAGCAAATTGGCGGAGAACAGCTAACATTTGACGACATTGTAATTTGGTCAGGGCAGAACATTTGGTAATTCGATAGTAGCTTCCCCCTTTGCTTTTTATGTAGTGGTAACAGAGTGTGATTCTTCATAAATGACACTAGATTGCGCTGTCTGGATTGATTCGGCTGTCCCTACACATACTCCATTAGGGATGATTTATAGCTGCTCATGACAATTAGTGAGGCTAAGTTCTCCTTGACCACCTACACTACTTATAATTGTCCCTAAAATGTAGATTTATTTTGTGAACTTGAGTAGCTTTTTGCAATCTACAAAATCTTTACATTTTAACTGAGCATCTTGACTGACAAGTTCTTCAATGGGAAACAAACACCCATAGTAATCCTTGTTATGTGTGCTTGTTTAATAGCTTCCTCAGTCTGGAGTTCTGATTTTCGTTAGTCCAAGACTTCTTGTGATGCCTGCAAGAAGTCCCATCCAAGAATAACATCATAACTGCATTCTGTTAAAACATGAAATTTGAAGGGCTGTGTTCTGTCATCGATAATTATTTTTAGGGTACATGTACCTGTCAGCCAAACAGATTTCACATTTGCGACCTTCAGCACAATAACTTCCGTGTCATAAAACAAAAATCAGATAAATGAAACTGAGAGGGTAATAGGGGAAATAAAAATTAAAACCTCTACTGGTCTTGAATAAATACCCATAAAAATTTGTAGTTAGTGTTATTATCTTATAAGTAGGACATAGTGCCTTATCTTCAAAGAAATGTTACAACAAGGAACAGTCTCAGATAGACTTGAATAGACAAGTATTAAGTTTCATTATGAAAAGGGCGATAAAGTGAAGTACCTAATTATTTCCAATTGCCTTTGTAACATGCATCTGAACAGTTTTAGAAAAACTTGTTCATAGAAGGCTAGTTAATTACCTCAACACCATAACTTACTGAACAAAAGTCAATTTGCCTTCCAGCAAGGTATAACAAACTGCACAGGCTGTGATCTATTTACCAACCAAATATTAGACCCAGTTAATAGTAATATGTCTCTAACTGGAATCTTTTGTGACCTATCCAAAGCTGTTGACCATGTCATTCATCAGGCTCTTTTAAAGAAAGGCAGAGTTATGCAGGTTAATTGGGTGAGTCTGAAATATAAATTAAATCGAGGCTGAACAACAGAAAGCAGAAATTTTAATGGCTTTCACAGATGGAATTACTGTTATTACCTAGGAGGGGCATTGTCAGCTATTAAATCCCATAGGGCAGTGTACTTGATCCCCTTTTGTTCTTAATTTTTGCTTATGACTTTCCAGTTTTCGCCACCCTTGAGGCTAATTTTTACACTTTTAATTGGTGACAGAACCATTACAGTTAACAAAGTAGACAACAAGAGGAAACTGCAAATACTATCTCTAGAGAAGTTGTAAAGAGGTTTTATTCAAATGGACTCACTGAAAATGTAAAACACAGTTCATTTATTTCCATGAAAGTAAAAAATTGCAGTGACATTACATATAATGATAAAGACCTGATAAGTGTGGACTCTCCTAATTTCTGGGTGTGTATGTCTTAAATGGACTGATCAATTTCTTGACTTTCAAAACAAGCTTAGTTCAATCTCTTATGCTTTCCATATTATTATTTCTATTTGTGATACTGATGCTCTCAAAACTGAATATTTCAGATGTTATCATTCGCTACTATGATACAAAGTGGCTGCCCAGTTCGCCATGTGGTCTAATGCAATGCTTTCCAGGCACTAAAGCGTGCCTGCCCCCGGCACGAATCCGCGCAGCAGATTAGTGTCGAGGGCCAGTGTGCCGGTCAGTCTGTAGACGGTTTTTAAGGCTTTTTTCCATCTGCCTTGGTGAATGCGGGCTGGTTCCCCTTATTCCTCCTCAGTTACGCTATGTAATCGATTGCTGCACAAACACTAGCTCCACATACGCGTACACCATCAATACTCTACCACACAAACAATGGGGTTACACTCGTCTGGTATGAGTTGTTCCTAGGGTTCCACTGTGGGTCTAACTGCACATTAACGCTGGGATCAGTGTGAGGCGGCGGTGGGGTGAGTGGACTGCTGTAGCCTGTTGTGGGGTTGTGAACCACTTAGGGCTACGGTGAGGACAAAGCCTCTCCATCGTCTCTGGGTCCCCTGTTCAATACAGTACAATATGACGATACAAAATAATATACTGGGGAAACCAGCCACAAACAACAAAAATTTTCATTGCTCAAAAGACAGTGTTGAGAGGCATGTACAGGGTTCATCCTAGATGTTCATGTAGAAACCCGTTTAGAGAAATAGGATTTCTGACAATGAATCACAACATATATGCTGTGCTGTGATGTGTTTCTTTTGTAAGAATGAGAATTTATACAGATCAAACATCTGACACAACACTCATAATACAAAGAGCAAACTTGGGCTACACTGTAAACTAAAAGAAAGGAGTGCATTACTCAAGCACAAAAGTGTTCAACAACCATTCTCCTGAGATTAAATTAACTGTCAATCAACTGTCAAAAGTTAAAGAGCTTCTTAAGGAGTTCCTAATAGAAAAATCCATTTATACTTTAGGTGAATATTGAAACCAACAGGAATAATTTCTATTAGTTGTTGTTAAATCTGGAGCTCTGCACCATCTGTAGTAATTTAATGATCTCAAATTTGTTTCCTGATTTGGTAAGGTTAAGTGAGAACAATCCGATGCCAGTACACTTGTGACTGTAACCCACAAAATTATTTGGTGCAACATAATAAAATGCTCTTCAGTAGAATCAATATATTACCAGTGAAACATTTATGCTCACTAATTGTTCTTCAGTTTTATAAATTCTCCACTGTCTTCAAAATATCTGTTAACTTTTTTATTTATTCATTTTACATTCATTATTTTTTATTGTCGTGTTAGTTATCTGATGTACTGTACTGTGTTTGCCAAGCAGTTCTTGATTTTGTACTTCTTATGCCGTCGAATGGCGCTAGCTGCGCAGCATTTGTGCACCGCCGCCGTCAGTGTCAGCCAGTTTGCCGTGGCATATGGAGCTCCATCACAGTTTTTAACACTGGTAGCATGCCACGACAGCGTGGACGTGAACCGTTTGTGCAGTTGACGGACTTTGAGCAAGGGTGTATAGTGGGCATGCGGGAGGCCGGGTGGACGTACCGCCGAATTGCTCAACACGTGGGGCGTGAGGTCTCCACAGTACATCGATGTTGTCGCCAGTGGTCGGCGGAAGGTGCACGTGCCCGTCGACCTGGGACCGGACCGCAGCGACGCACTGATTCACGCCAAGACCGTAGGATCCTACGCAGTGCCGTAGGGGACCGCACCGCCACTTCACAGCAAATTAGGGACACTGTTGCTCCTGGGGTATCGGCGAGGACCATTCGCAACCGTCTCCATGAAGCTGGGCTACGGTCCCGCACACCGTTAGGCCGTCTTCCGCTCACGCCCCACCATCGTGCAGCCCGCGTCCAGTGGTGTCGCGACAGGCGTGAATGGAGGGACGAATGGAGACGTGTCGTCTTCAGCGATGAGAGTCGCTTCTGCCTTGGTGCCAATGATGGTCGTATGCGTGTTTGGCGCCGTGCAGGTGAGCGCCACAATCAGGACTGCATACGACCGAGGCACACAGGGCCAACACCTGGCATCATGGTGTGGGGAGCGATCTCCTACACTGGCCGTACACCTCTGGTGATCGTCGAGGGGACACTGAATAGTGCACGGTACATCCAAACCGTCAGCGAACCCATCGTTCTACCATTCCTAGACCGGCAAGGGAACTTGCTGTTCCAACAGGACAATGCACGTCCGCATGTATCCCGTGCCACCCAACGTGCTCTAGAAGGTGTAAGTCAACTACCCTGGCCAGCAAGATCTCCGGATCTGTCCCCCATTGAGCCTGTTTGGGACTGGATGAAGCGTCGTCTCACGCGGTCTGCACGTCCAGCACGAACGCTTGTCCAACTGAGGCGCCAGGTGGAAATGGCATGGCAAGCCGTTCCACAGGACTACATCCAGCATCTTTACGATCGTCTCCATGGGAGAATAGCAGCCTGCATTGCTGCGAAGGTGGATATACACTGTACTAGTGCCGACATTGTGCATGCTCTGTTGCCTGTGTCTATGTGCCTGTGGTTCTGTCAGTGTGATCATGTGATATATCTGACCCCAGGAATGTGTCAATAAAGTTTCACCTTCCTGGGACAATGAATTCACAGTGTTCTTATTTCAATTTCCAGGAGTGTAGTTTTGACTCATCCTAACCTCCAGCTGACTCACTCACTAATGAGATATACAGGATTTCAAATAATTAAATATCTGTGTTTGATTCAGCAGCATATCTGTTATAACTTATTATAGTACTATGTGCAGTCTAGTCCTGCATAATCTTCATTACATTACCTTACTTTGTATTTTTATTTCATTGTATTGCACATAGTTATTTGAGTTTTTTTGCCCAAAGGTATCTTTTGTAAACTCATTGAATTCTTTCCAGTATATATGATGAAATTAAATGTAAGCAATCTAAAGCGAAATATAATAAATTTAACGTGATTTTGACTTTTGAATTAACACGTTGACTTCACGTGGCACCAATGTCCACAACAGAACAACACGACTGCTGTCATGCGGCCCCAGCAGCAACAGCAGAGCGTCACACCTAATGTTGTGGCCATCACCTGGTGGTGAAACATTCATATCCGTATTTGTGGCAAGCATTGTGTAAAGGACTAAAATTGCAAATAAATTTTGTCATGTAACTCAATCCAAAATACTTCCTACATCGATTAAGATATCTGTTCCACAAGCTAATTGCATCGATGTACTAAATCTCTGTACTGAGCAACAGTGCAGATAAAAAAATAAAAAATAAGAATACTGTGAATGTTTGTGAATTTAATTGCAGGACTTTTCCTAAGAAATTTTTTAATATTCTCTGAAAATAATAAGTATTATTATTGTAACTCCAGGAATAGAAATTCGCTGGAGGAAGAATTCTCATTCTGAATCTTGGTGACTTCGATCGCAGGACTCCACAGCTGTGGCGATCGACGATTTAGTTTTGATGGTTCTGCATGATCTCAAAGAAAAATCGAAGGTGAATGAAAATGGCAGCAGATCCTTAATCGTTGTGGTGGGAATAAATACACATCCAGGCTGTTGAATGTTACTTTTGAGAAAAGAAGGCAATGTCGCACGTCGTTGATTCTGATCTGTGTTATTGTAAATTTGATGCAGGCTCTTGACATTATTTTCGCCACAAGATGTAAATCTTGCTGGTAAAACTTAAACATATGTAACGTTCAGTGTCAAGTGTCAGGTTTTTAAAAGAATGAATTACCTTTTCCCGATTTGCTGTCTTTGACAATGATTATATACGCTGTTTATTCATCAAGATAAGCTCTTTTGAATTAATGGTTTTTAATCCTTCCTTCTTTTCTATGTAGACACCAAACATTAAAGTCACCATTCTGATTGCAAAGGCGGACTGTCCCTAGGAAGACAACAACCAACAAAAAAAATTAGAAATTACATCCAAGTCGGCAAACAAAGCCAGAGATACAATGTACAACAGTCTGTTCTTAGCATCGCTGCTACCACTCGCAGTCACAATACCTTTGAGTGTTAGTATTACTGTCGTAGTTTTTAGCATATAAAGAAATATACAGCTTTTTTAGTCTGTCCAGATCTGATGTAAAGAAACAATTATGCTTCACATTTCAAAACATATGCAAAGTAAGAATTTGGCCACTACCAGCCTTTAACAAAATAAAAAACATTTCCACCCCACTGACAGTTTCACCACTTTCACACATGTGTTATAAGACAGGGAATACAATGAAATATCAAATTCTCTCGACGTGATACTACAATTCACACTGAAAGTCATGTCATGTCACAACACTGTCATGTCAGGATATATTCCACTTCCCATTCTGTCATGTTCTGTCAATCCACTTAGCCCAGTACCGAATGGTGAAAGTAAGATTATGAGTTGCAGTATCATACGTGTTATAAAAAGTTGGAGTATAGTATCAGAATTGAATAACTAACAACATTTATTACTTTCTGGGCGGGAAGGAGCACTTGGTCCCCGGGCGGATTTGTGTCGAGGTCCGGTGAACCGGCCAGTCTGTGGATGGTTTTTAGGCATGGTAAAGTGCTGAGAAGTTGAACATTAGCAAATATGAACATTTATTTGCTACTGAAAGTACATAAATACAAACAAAATCAACCCCTGTTTACCTTATCCATTAATATTCTTTTTCTTACATAACTAATAATATCATAAAGAACCGTATTTTTCTGCTTCATTAGAGATCACTTTTTCACTTAAAATCTTATTTAATGAAAATTGCTTCATCAACATATGTTCTTATTATATACAGTGTGGATATTAGCTCTCTTCTAGTTATTTGTTTCCATAGTATACATCCACATCAGAGCACTAAAATCGAACCTTATGTGACAGAGTCATTAAGGAATCAGAATTTAGAAGTCAACAGTTTCTTCCTTTCCCAAAACATCTTCATCCAGAGTGATCTGGCAGCTCGCTCTTCTGCAGATATAACATACTTCTTCTGTGAATGACAGTGATATACATTCGTTCTTTAGGAGCAGCTTCTCTTCTTTACATCCAGTTTGATGTTTGGTAACGTTCAGTTCATTCAAATCGATTTTTACTTCTTTAAACTAGCTGTGTCTTACTGTTTCAAAAGTAGTCAAAAAGTTTTTAGGAGTCTGTTATTGAGTAAACAATAAATGTGGCCGAAAAATGCAACCCTTCTTTTTAGCATTGTATCAATAATGGATTCATTTTCTTTGTACACAATCGAATTGGGCATTCTACATTGACCATAAACTTGGTTTTTTTTAATTGATAATCTTTCAGAGTATTGTCAACTTTCTCCAGGTTATCAGTTGTTGCTTGGGTGTTTAGTTTAAATAGTGCTTCAATAGCATATGTTGCCCCCAGTCTAATGACAGACGACTCTGTGCTCTTTGTAGTTTTAATGTTCCCATATCTCTTGATGCTCTTTCATTGGAATTCCAAGTTACAATCTCACCAATATATTTAAACTTTTTTACCACCTTAATTTTTTGACCATTATGGGAAATAATATGGGTGTGTCAGTTGGGAAGGTGGGTATCATTTCTGTTTTATCAAACGAAATTAGCAGCCCCATCATTGCCACTAATCATCCTAGTTCGTTTATCTGAAACTTTTCTTCATTGATACTGCTTGCTAACAACGCCAGATCATCTGCAAATGCAAGGCAGTCAAGTCGATCTTTCTTCCAATCTTAACAGATGGTGGACAGATCTCGTTCCATTTGTGCATGATTTTTTTCCAGCACACAATTAAACAGTAAGGGAGACAATTCATCAACTTGTCAAAGGCCAGTAAGACTCTCAAAAGATTCAGAGTTATTAAATTTACTCTAGGTTTAATATTTCGAAGGGAGACTGCAATGAGGCTGACAAGTTTTCGCTGGTGTAAACCAAATACCGTTAGGATAGACAGTAGACATTCACAATGGATACTATCACAGGTTTCTTTTTTTAAGTGATGAATGTGATCACTATGTTCTTGCTCCTGATCTTTTGGTGTTTCATTACCCATTGAACACCAATAATTTAATTAGGGCAGCTTCATCCTGAATGAAAACCTCCACCTAATTCATCTTCAAGCTGTTTATGAATTCTGAACTACAAAAGCTTAGAGAAAAATTTACAAGAATTAACCAGCAAAGATATACTACTATAGTTATTTGGATTCAGCCTATCTCCATTTTTGTGAAGTGGATGGATTATTGCAGTTTTCCAATCCTTTGGAAATTTCTCAGTATTCCAAATCTCATGAAGATGCTTATGTAAAGTCGGACAAGTTTGTACATTTACATACCTCCAAAGTTCTGTCACTATTTGATTCTCTTCACTTCTATTCAGTGCCTCCTCATTAGTTATGTGATCTACCCATCTAATCTTCAGCATTCTTCTGTAGCACCACATTTCGAAAGCTTCTATTCTCTTCTTGTCTAAACTATTTATCGTCCACATTTCACTTCCATACATGGCTACACTCTACACAAATACTTTACAGATACGACTTCCTGACACTTAAATCTATACTCGATGTTAACAAATTTCTCTTCTTCAGAAAAGCTTTGCTTGCTATTGCTAGTCTACATTTTATATCCTCTCTACTTCGACCATCACCAGTTATTTTGCTCCCCAAATATCAAAACTTCTTTACTACTTTAAGTGTCTCATTTCCTAACTTAATTCTGGCAGCATCACCCGATTTAATTAGACTACATTTCATTATCCTTGTTTTGCTTTTGTTGATGTTCATCTTATATCCTCCTTTGAAGACACTGTCCATTCCGTTCAACTTCTCTTCCGGGTCCTTTGCTGTCTCTGACAGAATTACAATGTCATCGGCATTAACATTACAGATTTATTTATGAAATTTCCAATCCATGGCCACATGATGTATCTGAAACTCTCCTAGCTTGAGACTGGGACATTTCCAAATCATTAAGTTATGTGCTCTTCTCTTAAATGTCATTGTATCCAGAACCAGTCGATGTGTCATGCAAAATTCAGTTAACTGTTCTCCATTCCTGTTTGTAATTTTCTGCATTAAACATCGACTCACCATGCTTTAAAATTTGTTTTCTTGTTCCGTTTTCACATTAAAGTTTCCAAGTATGATTTTAATATTAGTATGGCCGTTACCAATTGGTCAAGTTTATTCCAGATTTTTTATGTTCCATCCTTATTAATGATATTAGTCAAAACATGAACATTTATCCATGTGTGGATTTTGTTTTCCTCCTTAATGGTTAACAATGCATTTTTTGGGGCATTAGATGAAAAATCTCAATTGGGATCCAATATTCAGTTGTGGTCCAAAAAACCTACCTTGAATTGGGGAACATTTTCCATTCTCCTTTCTCCTAGTGGTCCTTTGTAAAACCAATATCCTCCCAGTTTGATTGGGTCCTGATCAGTATTATGTAACTCTTGAAGGTTTGTGATAACTCTGTTGTGTTGATCTAAGACAGCTATAAAATGTTTCAACTTACTGACTTTCCTTAAAGAATTGATATTTACTGTTGCAATATACTAAAAGAGTCATGGTTTGTTAAATTTCAGTCTTGTCTTGAATGGAATATATTGCATATTTGTTTGTTTATTCAGCTCATCACCAGATGCTCGAACTCGACTTAGTGCTATATGTGACATCCAATCATGACCAGATGGTATCTTTGTTGGGATACTCTTGTTGTTGCTATCCAGTCCGATAGATTCTTTCGATAGAAGACTCCTCATGTTTTTTTGATTGTCTGATCAATGATCAAGTGTCTGAACAATGTCGGTTCTGTTCTGTTAAATAAAATCTAAATAATTTCTCCCTTTCAGATTTATGATGTCGCTTGTGGAAGAACACTAAGGGAAAAAATATCATGGAACATTTGTTATTTGCCACGGAAGCAATGTATAATCCTTATATATAAAATTCTCGTGTTGCAGTGTTATTTGCCATACTCCTCCAAAATGGCTTGATCGATTCTGATGAAATTTTACATGTATATTCGATAGGTCTGAGAATCGGTCATAATCTGTTTTTCATACCCGTAAGCAGTAAGGGTGGTCCACTACAAATTTTTTTTCTTATTTTTTGGACAGAACATTTTATTTTTATTTTTTATGATGTGGCATTACAAAATACATGCAACCATAAATTTTTACCCTTTTACCTCCAACCCCTATTTTTAATAGCGATTTTAGTAATTTAATAATTTTCAATCCCAGTCGATAACTGATCAATTATCACTTAATCAGTTATCCGTGCTGTCTACCAGTGATAGTCTTTCACTATTCGATAGATAGGTAACTGAAAAATACGTGCCAAAAGCAACGACTCGAATATCCCTCTTTGAATCGACCTAAATAGACCGAGAAGTTTAACGAGGTAGCATGCATCACTCACCAAACCGACATTTAGGCCTAGTGCACATGCATCGATTTTTATTGTATGGAAATAAAGAAGTTCCTATGGTCTCCTCTGTTCCTCTAAAAGAATTTAATCGTACAATATTTTTACGTACGATAATAATCGATGCGTGTGCACTAGGCATTATTCATAATGCTGGCGAACACATTTCGACACAAAATTACCGTTATGTTTGTATTTGTATGCTCGTAGATGAGCCGTGTGTCGACTGCAATTGTTAAATCCGCGCGATTTACCATAGAAACGCTAGAACTAATAGTGGCTGATACTTCCGGACTTCTCCCTCAGCCTTATCTCACACCCTACACAGTTTTCCGTGATTATTATTGTTTGTATCGCGAGCTCCCGCCAACAATTCTGTTACACGTATTCGTTGTGTTGCACGTTTACATTATTCTTATAGACTAGAGATAATTTACATGGCAAAACAGTTTGCCGGGTCAGCTAATATAAAGATTTTCAGGTGTGGAACATAGTTTTCCTGGTATAACTAGTATCAAAATAAAAATTAAGAAGTGTGAAATCTTCTAGTACTATATAGAATGAGTGAGCATGGTGACAAAAGGTTAACTTCCAATGTTAGCAGACGACCCCTTCAATACTTTCTTCCTGAGACACAATGACGTGGCTTGGTGTGACGTGATGGCTCGAGTTAATGCCACCATTTGAAATGCATTGTGAAACTTTTTGACGTGATGTGACGTGACGTAAAATGACGGTCTATTTTAACTGGCCTTTATTGTGACCAGTCACATAACAAGGTATTCCAAGAGGAGAGTGTATTTCTTCATTACCGAATTGCGTTCCTGTAAATGCAGTCATAACAATCTTTAAGATTTGTATTAGGGATGTGCAGCTCATGTACAGGCTAGTTCAAATGAACTTGGACCAAAGAATCTGTATTTCTGAATTCCTAATGGAATTGTGCGAACTGCGTCCGATCCGAAGACCGAAGCCGTTCCGTCAGTTCATATAATTCAGTTCAGGCTCCAATTCCGAACTGTGCGACGTGCGTCAGATCGGAATATCGAAACTGTTTAGTTCACTCAATTCAGTTCAGGGTCCAGCTCCAAACTGTGAGAACTGCGTCGGATCTGAAGATCGAAATCGTTCCGTTATTTCAATCTCCATTTGCGTTCCTCCTCTCCCTTGACGCTTCTTTATACCTACTACATGATTTTATTGTTTGTCTACACATTTCCCCAGCATATAAATGTTTCTTTCCCATTTTAAAAATTAATTTTTGTGAAGTGGGAAATAGGAACGAATTTTTTCCTTTTTCATATCCTATCAGATAAGAAAAATCAGATAAACGTCCTTGGTGACAATGAGGATAATTTAATCTTTAGTGTTTCCCTCTACCCGGGTTCCCAAGTAAGGACATGGGTTAAAATCGAAAGCAGTCAGCCCATACTAACATTAAAATTGTACTTACACATATAAAACGTTATTAGAAATGTTCATTTTATGTTTATTTCTATAGCTCATCCAATTTTTTAGGCAGTAAACGTTTGCTCCTGATTTATTAGTGTAAGAGTTTTTCTACGTGCTCCTCTTTTTATTGGTACTTTAAAGATACAGTTCATCTGAACTAGTTCAGTGAGAAGAGCCTTCTCAAAAGGAATGATTCCGTAAAAAGAAGCACTTGCCCCATCTCTTATATTGTATCATAACTTTTAATAACAAACGCCCTCTATTTTCCGTTTATTGACGTTCGTTCTTGTTTTTGAGGTTTGCTGTCCAAAGAGTATAATGATTTGTTAATAAAACTTATTTCACTGAATTTAATATATTTCTTCAGCAGTTCTTAAAAGCAACATGATCGCATTAAATATAAACGTCTACATTTAGCATGTCTTTTCAGTTATAAAGATTTTAATCGATGCGATTCTATCGATACTAATAAGAATCTCGCCGCGCACTATTTGCGTATTGCATACGTAACTTTCAGAAGGCACCCATTTCTATCCTCCACGTGCATTGTGTAGTGAAACGTATAGTGACGTATGAGAGTCGAATGTGTGAAGATTGTCAGTAGTGAGAATAATTGGTAACGTTTTGGACGCGCTGTCTGATAGTTTAGGCATTGACCACCCACTGGTAAGCGAGACATTGTCGTTAACGATGATTATTTATACTGTTTGCATGATGAAGGGGCGGGGCTGTTAATTTTTCTAAGAATAGATTGTTGCCGGAGAAAAACATGTTACTTTTCCTGGCTTTCCTGTTCGTGAAAGCAGAGAGTGATTGTTACCTAGGATAGGACACTGTGGTTAAATGGGGATGTTGCACATGCCGTACAATCAGCACCATGGACTTCGCTGTTTATAATTATTTAAGTGTGAAGGAATAACGTTTGTCTATCATATCGGTCGTAGAACTCTTGCACAATGCCATATTGCATTATTCATCATTTATTGAGAAGTAGTGTTATTACAAACACGTGATACTCAGTCCGCTGTGTGTGGGTGCCAAGATTCCTGAAAAAGTTTGTCATCGGACCAGACTTAACTAGCGTTGGAAAATAGACGTAACCAGTTGTCACATTTCAACTGAAGAAATATTATTTCTAAACAGATGACAACCTTTATTGCTGAGTTGTATAAATACAAGATATTAGACAATTGTTTCAGTGGTGTATTAGATTTAAATTTCTCATGTTTCGCTTATAGGAGAGTGATGGTGTCAACAACAGTATCAGAGAATGGCACAGAGAGCGGAAAGACGGTGGATCTTTCTGCTGGAGGTGAATACAGGTTGATCGGTTGGGATGTGGATGCAACTGGACGTACACTAATTGACGAAATTTGTCAAGTTGCTGCGTACACGCCAACTGACAAGTTCTCTCAGTACATTATGCCCTTCGGAGATTTGAATCCTGCTTCCCGGAACAGGCATAATATGGCAGTGGTGACAATTGGACGATATAGAATGCTGAAGGATATTAAAGCTGGAAAGGTAAGATTATGTAAATTTGTTACCCATTTTTCCTCCCTCATAATTTCCGGAAGATTTGTGGCGATGCCGGGTATAAGACACTTGTATATTTTCAAATTTTCTCCGTGTGTAGTGAATTTGACTGTCATTCTATTGGCTGTATATTTCCGTATAACGATAAATCTCATTGTAAGAGAGTTATGTCATGCTGAGAAGTATTAATTTGTACAGCTACGTTTATGTTCAGAATGTTATATAAATCCTCATGTCCTTTTGTATAAAATATTTGTTCTTGATTAGTATTTTGAATCAAATTCGTTTTTCAGGTTTTAAAAACGAAGAGTGAAATTTCCGCCCTTACTGATTTCGTGCATTGGCTGGAGCAGATAAGTGGAAAGACAAAGCAGAGTCTTATTCTGGTTAGCCATGAAAACCAAAAATTGGCGTCATCGTTGCTGTTGGAGGCATTGAGAAAGTACAACCTGCTGGATAGGTTTTGTGCAGTAGTGAAAGGATTCGTCAATGGTTTTTCTGTTGCAGAAGTGAAATGTGCAAAAACTGTTAAGGCTTTTACACTTCGTACATTATCTCGGGTGCTTCTGGACAAGGAAGAAGACTTAAGTAGTGCTGTTGATAGGGCACGCCTTGCTTATCAGGTAAACATTAAACAAAGTTTTTGTTTATTCAGTTACAGAATCTGGATTTTGGCTGTCTAGCTTCAGTGTTGCATCAGTTAATGTTGCAGTTCTGCACTACTGCCAAGGGATAACATAAGAATTGTTGCACTCAAGATTATAGCATTTCATTTTCCAGTAGGATATTTAAATTTTTCTGTTTATTAAAACAATTGGGGCAGTCCATTGTTATTCATAGTGCTATGTGAGTAATCAGAGGGTTGTCACAGCGTAGTGAATTACTAGGAACTAGTTTGCAGGTGGAGGTATGTCAGATTTATCATGGTACATGACCAAACATTTATTGGTTATTGTGTTTAGACTTTGAATGAACAATGATGAAAGAAGTTAAGGCCATGTAGCATTGTTGGATGGGCACCATGATGGGTTGTTATTATTCCTAATCACAAAACTTTTCTCCACAATGGTTCTTTTTTCTGATTGGTGATTCAGGTGGGTATATTGATTGAGGGTTTTGTGTGTGTAATAAGAGGACTGGATGAAATGTAGTGCTGGCTACTAGATACTTCTTTCATATTGCACCAAGAGGCTGTTAGGTTAAAAATCACATCTGACAGATGGGTCATCATGTACCTGCCTCCATTCACTTGATAAAGGTTTGGAATTTGATCCAAGATATTATTGGAGACTGGTATTGATAAACGTACACTAAAAACTCTTTCCCATTGTGGCTGTATGCTGACGCAGTAAGTCCTCCAATGCGGGGACTCTGAAACTCAGGGATGCATTACAAATTAATCCATGTAGGTAGATAATGTTTCAGAGCTCCTAAACTCCTCAGTTTTTCACTGGATGGTAGATTACACTGAAATTGAAGTTATGTCCATGAAACTAAAGTTTTTCTCTTGTGTAACAAAATAACTTTCAAACATACCTTGCAGTTTCACTTAGAATGTTTGAGGGAATGTTAGGATTGGTAGGATTATTCTGAAAATGTTTACATTGTTCATATTGTCAGAATTATAGCAGTAAATAAAAGAACTGTTGTCAACAGTGAATGTATATATCTTGGTGTGCAATGAAATTTGCATGTTACTAGACTGCATGGGGCACGAACAATTAAATCTGTTGTCACATAGGAAAAATTATAATTTTAGCAGTTTGTGGCAAGCTCGAATTAACAGTGGAGAGGGAGTGATGAAATAAAGGCTGTGAGAATAATTTTCAAATACTGTTGTGCAAACCCTTTCCTAAACAAAAAATAGGTTGAGAAACTTTCTTAACCTGTGGTCTAGGCTAGGTTGGAAGATGAATGTCACATTTGTAGTAACAAATTGATTTGCAGTATAGCCTTAAGAGTTTTCATTGATGATAGTGATGAGCAATTTTCATTTATAGTTGGAAAAAATGTATGTTTCATGCACAGAAAGGGTGAAACTTTGTTTTTCATATACTTTCAGATGTGCAGTCAGCAAAGTACTTATTAATCGTCTAATCGTGAACACAGCTGGCCCCATTTTTCTCTTGCACTTTGATAATTAATGTAAATTTACTTTCCCTTCAATATTGTGATTATGATCTGTACTCCTCAAATTCCACTTACTAATTTTATATGGGTATTGATTTCCTGGCCAGATTCTTTCATAAATTGTCTAAAAGATAAGTATAATTTGACAGACTGCAATTCTTTGGAGAGGTTACATGTTGTTTCAGGTGTGTGTGTGTGTGTGTGTGTGTGTGTGTGTGTGTGTGTGTGTGTGTGTGTGTGTGTGTGTGTGTGTGTGTCGAGGAATGATAGGCTGAAGCTTAATTTCTATCACACACATTTTTGTACTTCCTCCAGAACTGTTCTGTGATTAAAATTCTTGTGGGTTTTTAAAAGAAGTCGGTTTCATCTTGTAGGAAATTGTTCTAACTGCTGCCTTGGCACACTGTTGTGGAAATAGCTACTGTTATGCATAATTAACATAGAAACTACTTCTGTTAGTGGATTTATAATTACAAATTGTTAAAACAATGATTCTTCTCATCTACCCTTTTAATTCTGCCTTAAGTACATTGTCAGGCAGTTGTTGGTAGCTGTTCTCATTAGTTATTGGGTATGCTTCTTAAATAAGGGTAAAAATTTATTCCATTGGTTTAGGATATTTAACCATATCAGAATTGTTGGCAAAACCAGAAATAAGGCATAACATTAGGATATTGAACATGAACATATGTTGTTGCTGCAGTCTGTTAAAGCAGTCGTAATTTTGTATTGTCATTGGCTTCACTGGTCTTCATATTGAAATCAGTTTGAATCTTCATTTGAAAGATATAATTACATTTAGTGGTTCTCATTGGCTACCTATAAAGACTTAATTGTGTTCACTTCTTGCCCTTCATCATGTGCAGCACCCAACAAGAGCAATGTACGCTGTAAGTGCACTTCAGCTAGAAACAAAAGTACTCTGGAATCTTAAGACTGCCATGGACTGCAGATTCAGAACTAGATTGTGTATGGATCATGCAAAGTACAAACAACATATTAAGTAATTGGGGCTTATCATTTAACACTGTGTAACAAAATGACAAAGCAGAAACTGTTTTAAAAGTGGAATTAGGGAATTTGTCACATGATAATGAAAAAGCATTGTGAATTATCTGCCCTTAGTTATGTAGGCTCACAAGTTTTTATGGGTTCGAGTAATTTTTCACGGAAATACAGAAGCGTCAGATTCCATCCATCTGCTTTGACACATGTCACTAATACGGCAGAAGCGACCATACACTAATACTCTTAAATGGCACCTATGACATTACGTGAACATGCCCACAAACACGAAAATACGTTGGAAAAACCCACACACTTTCCACAAAAACCTAATGAAACTAAAAAGATGTGGGGAAATTGGGGGTTTTTGGGTGATGACAAAGTAAATATAAACAGACAACATAAAACTCCCAAATTCCACTAAACACAACATGCTCTGGAATTGTAGACACTTCTCTTGACCTATATAGCTCAATATAAGCTCCCGATCCCATAAATTAGAATCAAACACTTCCCTTCACCTACATAGCTCAACAGCAACTCCAGATACCGGAGTACCCACAACCACATAGTGGAATCGAACACTTCTCTTGCCCTGTTTTCCTTAAGACATCTCCACATACAGCCGTCCCTGGTCTGAGCCGCTGGAACTTTAGTAAGCCTCATTTCTTTATGACATACTGAACATTTCAAGACTTCATCAAAAAATCCGAATGATTGAAGAAATTTTATTAGAGACAATGCACTGTTCCCTGACATCACTGACAATTGAAAACTGTTGACCTTGTCAGTTACATCTATACCTACAAAAGACATAAAGCAATATACCAAAATTTACACACGAAGAACAGAAAAACAAAAATAATGTTGAAATAACAAAACTAAAATTGTTAACTCACTGAAAAAATATTCCTCTGAAAGCACTGTTCAGATACCACACATGTGCAATGCTATCGCGCAAATGAACCCCGTATGTCGCATAACACGTTACCCATAAACACACCACCAGAGAACCACCGACCGCAACAATATGCCACCTACAAACACGTCACACACTCAAGCTAAACCAAAAACATCACCTAACACACCACCAAAGAGCACCCGGTTGACCCGTTAGCACTGTTGAAAATGTGGAATACGGTGCTTCAAAAAGATTCACTGGTTGCAATGTTGAAGCACTGTTACCTGGACATGTATTACATGCTTGTTGAACATGGTGTGCTTTAGATAAGTTATTCAGTGATCATCCCTTTTTAGTATGTTGGTAGGATCTCATCACTACTGTCTTGTTAGATAATTTAGCACACATCACATGTAATTGACCCAAACTGACTCTTCATAAAAGCAGATGTCTTAATAGTGTAGCACTGGAGCAATCAAATCTTGATGCTATTAAATTAAGATTCAGATAGTTGTGGCCTCAAGTTTTTACAATAATCTTCAATAAACATGACTGAAAATTTTGCAGTGTGTTTTAATCTGAGACAATGTTGGCCTGTGTGCCAGGGATGCACAGACTACTGCAGCTAGCCAATTAGTGCTAAGTTTGTTTCTGCTTAATGTACTGTGAAAACTTCAGGCATATTTGAGCATTCTGTTTTATGGGTGTGAAATTGAGATTGGCTGATTTTTGTAGCATCTTTTCTTTTCTGCGAGCTTTCTCATAATGGGTGAAACACTGAGATGCTAAGTGTTTCATGGACAGGCAAGGGATCTTACTTTCAAAGTGAACTCTGTCTTCAAATGTAAGGCAAATTCATGGAAGCCAGTGTGTGACATTGCCAAGGTGCATCAGTGTAACATACTGTCGGCGCACTTTCTGCCGGTTTAACAAAAGTAGCTTTCCTTGGGAGCTGCAACACAGGCCATTAATCCTGTTGCTGACCACAATCTAGGATGCAGGATAAGGGTAAACAAATATTTATAGATGCTGTGATTGTCGGTGTAATATCAGAACAAAGTACGTATGTCAGCTACGTCATTCGTTAGAAAGTAACAAGGAAAAGGGACAGACTGCTCTGGAAACACTTGGTGCACAGATGTGTAGCTTAGAAAAGTTCAATTTTCTTAATGTCTAAGTAAATTTAACAATATAGGTTGAAACTAATTTTATAGCTAGTGACAATATCTGTGTACCTGAAAATTTACGTATTACTTTTATTCACTTGCATGCTGTACCATACTGTGTATTGTCCTCTTGAAGATTTTCTGAAGATTTTTTCTCAGTTGAGGACTCCTTAGTAGCTGTATTTGCTGCATACTGTGCTTTCTGTGCAAACCTTGTCAAAGGGCAGTTCTCTGGTGCACTGTACTCCAGGATCAATCACTATCACCCTGCTGCTGTTGCCATTATTAAAAGCAATACAGTGTGACAGACTCCCAGTTTAGCCTTCCAGCGAAAAGATTTTTGATAGTCCATATGAAATTTTTCTTTGGCTTTTGGGTCTGCCCCTTTAGGCACTTTCAAGAAGTCAGGATGTACCAGGTCACTGTAAAGAGCTTGAGAACTCCATGACAGCTGCTGGTTTGGATTGTTCCTGGGAGTATAAAGTTTTTGAGTATTGTAGCTTGCAGTGCTCGGACACATGAATATGGTCTGGGAGGGCACAATTCGTGTATTGGTTTGTTGTAAGTTGACACATTGTGGGCCTCATTTTGAACACTTGGATGTTATTCTTAATGATCATGCCATAGTATTGTTGCAATTCGTCACTAATTTTGTCTGTCAGGCTACCCCTAACATTTTATTATAAGTTTTTTAAACTCGGTTGAAACTTCCTGGACCGGATAGCCATCCTCTTCTGGATGTGACCCATACAATTTCAGTTTTTGTTTTAAGATTCACCATAAAACAAAGGCTTGGTTTTGTGCTCTAAATCTATAACATTTTGTTAGAATTTGAAAGTATCTTACTTGTCAGAGATCCACACTGACTTCGTTTTTTGTTACCAATAGAAACAGTGTAATTTTATGTTTGTAATACTGCAATCCATACTCTTATCTCATGGGTTACTTTGATCTGAAGTAATGCATGTAACATTTTTAGCATTTTAAGCATGTACAAACATTATTAAAAATAAATAGAAGACTTCTTTGAAAATTGCATATTTTATAATGGGATACATATCTAAAAATTTTACACTGTGTGTGCAGGTGGAAAGTGGTGGCCTGTGGGCTTGATTTGGCTATTGGTTTCAATCTGGTTAGTAGTAGTGGTAGTAGTAGTGTGAAAGTGCCCAGTTGTAATCTGCCCGGAATGAATTCTCGGATGTCTGCTGATGCTCAGCTTGCTGTGGGTTTGCAGCTCATAACACAGACCAGTGAAGGTTGTTACCTTTTGCAGCAGATGGATTTGAACAACAGACATGTTTACAGGTTGAGGATGAAGTAATAGTGTGCTGATTTGTATACAGAGTGTGGGAACAGCTTGCCACCTTGAAGAGATGCAGGTGGAAGCATCCCATGTTCAGGTGTTAATTTTTGTTTGCATTTGTGAAATGGTTTTTAATAGTGTTGTAGAGTTTTTCAATGAGTGTTAAGATCACTATAGTAAAAGGTCATAAGTAAATAATGTTCACAGCGTGTAAATAAATGTGAACATGAGGTGGGTGAACATAATGAAAAGTGAACATTCGACCTCTTAATTTAGCCAGAAAGGAAAGAGGAAGGGCCAGACCAATGGTATTTGTCAAAATTCTCACTGTTGCAACAAATTTTAGACAGACTAAATAACATTAATCCAATTAAGAATTTAAATACCGAATGTAAGTTATGACAGATAATGTCGATTATATGCCATACGATCATTTCATTTTCATGTCGATTATAACTTGGACAAAATTGCTGTTTGCCAGACTGATACAAATTCAAGCCACATTTAAACAACCATAAATGACCAAAACTTCATGAGCAGAAGGCACCAGTAAAAATTTAATGATACTCTAGTGGCTACATAATAGGCAACTGCCAAAAATTATTATTCTAAAATACAAACTAACCAAGGGAGATAAGATTTAAAACCTCATAAAACAGACATATAGTAAGGTTTACAGGGTTCCACGATAATATTCAAATTACTGAAATTTACATTAAATAAGAATGACCATTGAGATCTCAACCACTGGTAAAATGTTTAAATAATTTGAAAAAGCGAAAAGGTTATAAAAAGGAAGCCTCTTCTAATTAACAAATACAATGACAGCACTCTTCTAAAATTTCAACTAAAAATTTAAATTGCAGCGTTAGAAGCCATGGCTGTGCTTGGAAGTAGTAGCATTGCATAGGACAGTGGGAGCTTTCGCTGCCCATGGCTTGTGCACCCAGAATCGCATAAATAGGTTGCTTTGAAAGCTATCTGGGGCCAGAATGAGTAGGTCTAACAAGGATTGGTAAAAAGCACTGGTGTCAAAATGCAAGCAGTCTTAACGAATTCCCTGTAGCAACATTCCAGTAAGTGCAAGCTCAGGTCACAGCGAAGATTATAATTATTACTCTCCCAATAGTTCATGGAATTTCTCACAATTATACTTAAGAAATTCGACTTCTAAGAAGTTAACAAATTTGACATCACAACTAAAACTTAAATTTTCATATAAACCACTTAAATAAAACAAGATATACGTGATCTGAAGTGGAATAAACAGTACATTATCCTCCACAAATGACATAATTTAGCAGTCTAGGAAGATGGTTAATATTCTGCCAAATGAAAACTACGATTTGAGCACAGCATTTATCCAGGGTGTTTAAATCAAACAGAAGTCACAAAGTTCAAGACCCCGATAACATTTTCACAACACCAGAGTCCGCTTTCACACCAGGAATAGACAATCTCCAATAATATTGAACATTAACCAATACTGTGAGGATTAGTCTACTCTTATGGGCACAGCAAGCAGCCCTCCAGGCCACACCAGAGGGAGTTGCTCTAATGGGCAAGTGTTAAGAGACAAAGACAAGAGCATATAGATGTCTATAAAGTATGACAAGCTGTCATGCCTCAGAAAACATGGATATATTTTCAAAAACACATTTGGCAGAAGAATTTGTTCATGTGGCTTATTGGGAAGGGGTACCTCAAACTGTCATTGAGGCTGTACTTAACTGCTATGAGTGCTATTGTTGCTTCAAGTGATAAGGTGACCTGACAGTTTAAGTATTTGAGTAAAGGTTGTGGGTCACCAAAGATTGCCCATGACTGCTTTAAGGGATGCTAGTGTAATTGAGAACTTCCAGTTAAGAGTTCAGATGCCCGCTCTTTAATGTGAGAAGTGGTAGTATTGTCTTTCACATATTTAATCATTAGTTTCAAACAATCATTTACTGCATAGTTTTGATAAAATTTCTTAGATGTATTTATCAAAAGCATAGGAAATTAAATCTCATCCCTGTGACATTCCCAGTAATAGATCAGTAATTGTGTGTGTTGCTGCCTACTAAGATTTTCTTGTTACTGCTGCTTAGGAGTCAGGAGTGACAAGCATACAGAGATAAAAATTTTGGTGTTTTGGGAAGTAGAGGTGCTGATGACCAGCCTAATGTATTTAATTCTCATTTGGCACATGGCCTGCTGTGTTGGCTGTTTTGTAGGTGCATGCACTGCCTTACCAAACTTTGCTGGTTGCATATTGGCAACCCCCCACAGCCTCTGCTCACTGAAATTTGTCATTGGGGGGGGGGGGGGGGGGGGGGAGTGAGATAGTGGTGGTAGACTTAATAAGATGTTAAGTGCCTTGAAACAAGTATTGCCAGTTGTTATTGATCTCTTCCATTCAGGTCAAGTATATTTTTCCATGTTTTTTAAATAGGTTTGGCAGTATAAATGGAATCTCCTTTGATCAAAACATTGACAGTTTACATCTTGAGCTTTCCATTATCATAGTGCAGATCTGTTTGTCATGATTCCTTTAACTGTACAAAAGTGTGCACATCGTTTTAAAACTGCTTGGCAGAAGTGATTGAGGGCAAAAGATGAATTGGAATAAGATTAGTAAAGCTCTTCCTGTGGGAAATACATTTTACATGTTTCAAACTTTGAATATGATTTTAAAAAATGGGTGCAAATGGAAGGAGATATTGGAGCTGCATAAAGGGTTGCTTGTTAAGTTTGGTGTTTCTAATCAAAACAGCTTACATGTAAATAGCTGTTGACATAGAACTTGGCCAGATGGAGCACACCTCACAAGAGCAGTGCTGTGAAATGTTCTGTTGTTGAGATTGAGGCTTGGTTGTGTGATGAAAGTGGAAAATAGATTGGGTGCTGTAACTAGAACTTAAATTTTCTTATCGTCCTTCGCAAAGAATAATACTGATATAAGGCATATAAATGTCTCTGAAGTACTGGGTCAATGAACAAAAAACAAACCTTTTATTGATAAAGGGCAGGTATACACAAAGAAATAATTCTGAAACTTTCTCAATGTGCATTGTTGTTACTGTAAAAATAACTCTTTTTCAACTTGAAGTGTGGGAAGTGGTGGAAAGAAATCTTCAGTATCTAATGTTAATATTACCTTATTTTGCACTTGCCCACATTACCTATAACTGAGTGGTGGTAACTTTTTTTGCTCCACGAGACACCTCAATAATTAGGTCCATACATCTGGTCCCGCAAATCATTTGTTCCAATCATATCACTGCAGTAAGTTTACACGGCAAGTTTATTGTAGAGAGATATTTAGAGCTGTGTTAATATTGTCTCTTAAGGACAAAATCGGCAGCTTGCCATATACAGGAGCTAGACTTGAATATGTCACTGTAATCTTTTTGATTTTGTGAACTTAACTGTTTTCAGAATCTGCTGAACATACGAACATATTGTTTGTTACAGATTGTGCACCACTTATTTGATGAGCGACAGGAAAATAAAGGTAGTGGAGATGCATCTGTTGCTATAGTGGAAAGCTTAAAAGAATTCATTTGGACACTGGATAAAGAGGAGGAACACATTGCCTTGTTAAAAAAGTTTATTGAGCGACAGAACTCTTTGAGGCCAATATTCAGGCCTATGATGCGTATTGACAGAAAGGAGTCGGCGAAGGCATCTGCACTTCGTAGGGCTCTGGCGCAGGCTGGTGTAAACTACGAAGATCTTTCAGCCGCACATTCCAAAGATGGAAGTAATGGTATAAATGAATTGATAACATCAAAAGTAACTAATATGAAGCCCAATGAACTGGAAGAATTGAAGAAAATTGTGAATGGACATTTTAATCCTGAATCTAAGAAGAAATCTGATGAAACACCTCAGAAAGTTGCCCCTGAAAAATCAGTCTCTGAAGGTGCAAGTGCATCAAGTACACCTGATACAAATAACTCTCCAGTGAAGGAGCCGAGCACTGGTGCTAATAATACTTCTGCTACTGCCTCGTCTCAGAGCAATGACACCTCACCTCAGAAAAGTGTTAACACTGGTGCATCCTCTCCAGCTACTCCGGAATCAAACTATTAGTAGTAATGAGACATCTAATGAGTGCCTTACTTTCCAGAGATGTTTTGTTTACCAGAAATGCATCATTTATGCCAGTGTTGCCTTAATCAGTTAAATTGTTAGGTCTCTATTAAAGTATTTAGTTAAGAGAACATTAATTTGTCAGAAGAATAATTTGCTTTGATCTTGGTGGAATGAGAAGTAAGATTCATCATTTATATTTTATTTTCAATCTCAAATACAGATGAATTAAGTTTGCTACAGTTCTGCTAGACTGTTCATTGATTCACTGATTTAAATGAAGTACTCACTGTGTACTGTAAACGCCAGGAAATGGTTTTTTCTTCAGATCTCATTGTAAAAACTGTTAAATAAAAGCAATATGTACATATGTACTAAGGAAATTTTTTATTTAATGTTAATTTTCATATTATTTATAAATATATAAAGCTTTAAGTTTCTGCTGCCTTTAGTGTTTATCAGAAATATACAGAGACCTTCAAATTGGATGCGTATTCTGAAAGCTTGTACATTAAAGCAGAGGTATTAGTTTTAATGTATAACTTTTGTAGCAATTGCTTTTCAATTATATAACATGCATCACACAGCAGTATTTGTTTTTAAACCCTGTCACTAAATGTGGAGTCCAAATTTTCAGTGAAGATCAACTAGTTATTCAGTTTCACAAATTTTTTCTTGTCATGTAAATTTTCATTTATGTTGACAAATAAGGTATTGATTTTTGGAAAATTGTCAGATGCAGGAGTCCAGTAAATTATTTGCCCAAAGGCATGAATGTAGTTTTCCTTTGGGGCTTGACATATTCCATTACAAATGTTTTTCCTTTTAGTGAATCAATAAGTAAACAATAAGCTACTATTCAGGCACAAAAGTATACAGAATGGTGTTAGATAATGAACACACATCAGCTGAGTAAAATTTACATGCAGCCAAAAACCTGAATGTGCTCTAAAGATTTGGGCCTTACAGTCCTTATTCAAAATAGTACACAAATGCAATAATGCCACAAATATGTGCAATAGTAAGAACAGTGACAACTTGTTTGCAGTCACTGCAGTAACATAACTTTTGTGTTATTGGGAAGTTTCAATGCTATGGATATTGTGTGCTGGCAAGGAAACCTGCCCATTGCAGCCTCTGATGTAATGGTAAGATGGGCCAGTGTATAGCCCATAAACACACAATGCATGAAGACGGGCAGGTGTACTGAACCATGAAAAAAGATAAATAGAAACGATGAATGGTCAAAGCTCAAGTGCAACATTCAGTTAAATGTAAGAACCATAGCATCGTGATTAAGTGGTCACGGTTGTCGACTGCAAAGCTGGGTTCTGAACACCTTTCCTGTGCTGTTTTTCTTCACAGCTTTATGTACTGTCTGGTCACTGAAATGTGTTCTTTCTGTAGTGTTGGTAGTTCATACTATACATTGGTTATAGAATGTCATGTAAGAACACATTACCGTTGCAAGAAAATGTGATGAATAGTGAGAGCAGGTAAGATACCACATAGAATTGAAAACAGATAAATGGATGTCAGCTACAAATAAATGGAGGTGAACTATATCACAACAAAGGAAATGTCAAAATGTCTGAAATGGAATGCAACTTCAAAAATGTTAAACATAAACGATTTGCAGATCACTGATAATCTGTGATGGTGAAAGTGTTTGTCTTGCAACTTATGTGGTAATTTTCATTATTGGAGTGCTGGCATTCTCATTCGTACGAATACCTAAATCGGTGGAGGGGGGGGTATCTCATCAGCATTGATGGACACAGGAAGCTTAAGGGAGGGTTGCTAAAGATATCTTGAGCTACCATTACCCTAACCGTAATTAAAGTCGCATGCAGAGTTTAAGAAAGTTCCATTTAAACTGATGTTGTATGTTCTCTGTACAAAAAAGTAATATTCACAACTTCTATCAAATAAATGCCAGACGGAGTAACGTATTAAACTCACTAGAATGGTTGAGACTCTTCTTGTAGGTGTATGTTAGCTATGTGCCTGACAGACATACAATACCATGACCAGATGTGTGAGCTACTTAGGAAAGTACAAAAAACTCAATTCAGTTAAGTCACTGATGAAAGAAATGAACAAATGTGTGTGGGCTGACTGCTTGGGGCAGTGCGGTTGGCTCTGCAGGGGGGGAGGGAAGTGGCATGTGTATGTGATGTGGGTACACAGTTTAATGCTATTGGGTCATTACAGTGGGATAACACTTGTATGCAGAGACAATATGAGTTTACTTTATTGTTATTTATTTAAACCATGTTTTATCTTGTATATTCTGCTTGTTTTATTGTTTAAAATGATTTTGCTCGTACATCTTTACTGTGGTAGCATAAGACAACTATTTTTGTGTGTACAGAGTGCTCGTTATGAAAATCGTGTGCCCACTCAATTATAAAATGAAAAAAAAAGATGAACTGGGCTTTTTACCTCCCTTATCAGTGTGGAGGAATTACTCTTCTGTTTGTAAGAATACCACAGAGTGAGCCTCTTACTAGTGTGTTGCCCTAGAGCTCTGCTACCTGTGTTGTTTGTGGGGGGAACTGCACAATGACTGTAAGATTACACTTGGAAGCCTATTCTGTTATTCTTGTGATTGTGTTTAGGCTCGAACCCCAGTAAGAAATTTACAAATAGGAACATAAATTATAACACTTTAAACTTTGAACTTTTGATTTATTTAGTATTAGTTTAGGTTTGTTACCACATGGCAAAAAAAATCCAATGATATGAGCCATCAGTGGTCAAAAAAATCATTCTTGCTTGCAGTGAAATATAAAATCACTTTGCATTTCACACACTTTACTGTGACTAGCCAATAGCATGATGGAACCTTGCTCCATCCTTACATATACACAATAGGCAAATGTTTGAATGTCTTTTTCATCCAGTACAGCAGTTGGCCCTTTCTTCCCTTTTTAATATAGGAGCTCTCAATAGAGCTACTTAGATCACTTCCTTGATTTCTTGCCTCACTTTTCCCTGAGAACAGCAAGCCTCCGTCTCTACATGTGGCCTTCTGGAACTCTGTATTCTTCTTGACAGTGCTTCTCCTCTGTCGAAAACAAAGCATTCAGTAATCAGATAAACTACATGAGAAAATATTCCATGGTACAACTTTCTTAAATGTATCCAGAATCTGTAAGGCTACTACTGAATCAACAGGATCTGCACTTCTATGAACCCCGATTATATTGTTCGATTGCCTTGGGGTAAGCCACTTTGAATGAATTCTGTAACTTTGTGCAATAAATTTCCACATCAGTCATTAGGTTTGCTTTCTAACATTTCTGAACAATGTCACAGATCTGTTATCATGCTGCTTTATAGCAGAATAATGTAAATTTGAAACTTCCTGGCAGATTAAAACTGTGTGCCCGACCAACACTTGAACTCGGGACCTTTGCGTTTCGCGGGCAACTGCTCTACCATCTGAGCTACCGAGTCGGTCGGGCACATGCCAGGAAGTTTCATATCATCGCACACTCCGCTGCAGAGTGAAAATCTCATTCTGGTAATGTAAATTTCTCATGGAACAGTCAAACTTTCACAATCCATCCTGATAAGTTTTTCCTCTAGTTCAATTTATAAATCTAATCTACACAACCAGTTGTCAAAAAATATTTTACAATTTTTGAAAAGTCGCTTGTGTGCATTAATGCCCTCGAAATGTCCATGACCTAATGACTTACGACCTCATATAGTTAATTTGGTACAACTGATGTGTCCTGGCAAAGTATGCAATGCTGATTTGTGTAAGTCTCTTAGTAGTTTCCTGCCACTGTTATGAAAGTATTCTCTAATTATCAATAGTTATGAAAAGAGTGGATTGCTAAAAAAAAAAAGAAAAATAAAGTTGACTCAGCCAGAGCGGCCGGAGGTAGCAGTCAAGTGTTGATGAGGTGTGCCTGCTTGTGTGAATATGTTCCTCCTCCTTCTCCTTCGTCGTTTGTTTTCTTAAAGAAGGCTTTGCCTGAAAGCTCAGTGTTTAACAGTCTTCTCACAGCACCTGTCTGTAAATTATCGTCTTTACAGTATATAGAAATCTATCGTTTTCACCATTGTTGATATTCCAATCTGGACTTTCCATTAGTCTCCAGTTAATAAAATCAAAACATTTTCTGTTGATGTTGTTTGGGGGGGGGGGGGGGGGGGGGAGCAGCAGGCTGTTCTCTCAAAACTGCTGTTTGTATTTCTAAACCTATTACTTTAGTACAACACTCAGGTGTTCAATGCAATGCTTAATTAGAACTGTGGCCCAGACACTACTGTTTATGAATATAGCAATTCTCTGTTTCGTAATATTAACTTGTATCCAGCTGAGTCATGCATTTGGTTTAAAAATGATAGTTGTCTTCCCTACCTTGGGCTTTCTTTACTATTTCAGACAACCCACTGCGTGACTACTTACTGGAAGAATCTTGGTCTGTTTTAACTAGGATAACTGCTAATAATCAAAACTTTTAACTTTTTTGTCAAAATGTTCCCAAACTTCTCAGGCTGTCTGCACACTTTTGTGCATGGTATTCAGAGTTGCCAATCTATTGGAGACACTGTTAATCATTTTTTGCTACTGTGTGACCGTTTCCTCACTTGTCCATAATGATTTTTAGCTGGTAAAGTTTATACAGGAACACAGAGGATTAGATTTTAAATTAAAAGCAAAATACAGTTTTAAATTTTCTCAGTTATTAGTGAAGTGTATGTATTAGTGTTGCGTTTTTCATCATTGTGTTGCTTACAGTAGCCTGTTCTGGCACTCTTGTTTCTTTGGTTTTCATTATTGTATCTTGAGATTTGTTTAAAAAAGTATAGAAGGTTGCCAGGTGTCACTCTAACAATTTTTTTTTTTTTAATTTTGGAGAATTAAGGTTAAGTTATCTAGTCCAAGTACTGAATGTACTTTCATGCCTGTATATGGACCATAATGAATTATTTTTAGCTACCCAAAACCATAAACCTCTCACCTGACTGATTGTTAATGTTTGATTTGGAGCCAGGAAAAGGATATCCATATTCACTCTTCTACAGTCTTATTACATTTCATTCCTGTTTTTCATGTAGCATACTTTGGTGCAATGACCCACTGTCTGAAAAATAAATGCAACAGTGCCTCTGTAAGATCATCTGTTGATACCAAACTTGACAGCTGCTAACAATAGCGGCCAAGCGTTTCTAGGCACTTCAGTCCAGAACCGCACTGCTACTACGGTCACAGGTTCGAATCCTGCTTCGGGCATGGATGTGTGTGATGCCCTTAGGTTAGTTAGGTTTTAAGTAGTTCTAAGTCCAGGGGACTGATGATCTCAGATGTTAAGTCCCATAGTACTTAGAGCCATTTGAACCATTTTGCTAACAATATCACTACTTTACCAGCTGTCATAGATTAGATATCAGAAGGTCCATCTCGTAGCATGACCACCTCTTTCCAAACTTAAGTCTTCACTTGCACATCGTGCTGAAGCCTTAGCTAACTGAAGCTATCCTGACCATTTTATCTAGAAAAATATCCATGGCTTATCTCCACACACACTAGGTACTGGATACCTTATAAAAAGGCATAAAAGACTACCCCAGTCATCAGTTGGTACCAGCTGGGATTGGAACAACCAAAGGAAGTTTTCACCAGGGCTTTGAAATCTCTCTGTTGTGTCTTAAATGTTGACCGCTGTGTGGCCCTTGGCAGCCATAGCAGAGCCTCTCAACTAACGTCACGCACCTGGCCTGGTGGTGAAATGTCCATCTCTTAGTGTGCAGCAGTCAGTGTGTTAAAATATAGACTATTTGCCTCATGATATTTGAAGTGGTATTCTGTTTCACACAAGGTACAAAATTCCTTTCAGTATCTGGACCACTTCTGCTCCAGTCCTCCTGTCTGTCATTCCTAGGGTAGAGTGTAATGCTTTCTGTGTCTGTGGCATTAATGAATGTGCCTTCCACATGGTACTAAAGCGGGAGTGCTTCTACTCTACCATTCTTGGCAGGATTTTGTGAATCTGAGTTTCTTAGATCTGAGTAAAGTCCACATGCGGAACTAGGACTATGGTGTCTGGAAACATTGTTAACCACAGGCAATGCAAATCTTGACTTAACCAATTGGTTTGCTAAAACTGAATGAACATCCATAAAAATTTAAATATAAACCCTTCACATGTTACAGGATAACTGTCTGAGATGTGTGAGACTTAATTGTATTTAGCTTTTTCAGCTTGCCAAAAAGGACAATGGCTACAGCAAGATGGATGGAATGTTGCTCTCCCTCCTGCATGTGGATGTTGTGATGGTGTCATGGTGATGGTGAGCCGGAGTCTTAACGGTGAAGGGCCACGAAGAGATCCCTGCTTAAGAAAGCCTATATTCGTGACAATTAGAGATGGAGTTGTAGCTGGAAAGGAGGTCGGTGCCCTCAATATCATCATCGGCCATGGTCACTTGGATCATGCTGACATCAGCGGAAGTCTGGCAGAAAGGTGATGTATGCCGGAGGTGGTGTGTGCTGGTGTCAAGACAGCTGCAGAGAGCTGATGCCAGGCACTGGGTTGTTAGTGATGAGTAATGGAGAACAGCCCTGGCTGCTTGGTTGTTCCCGTAGTGCCAGTGTGCAATGTAGTGACAGTGTGCAACACAGCACATCAGGCAGTGCTGGATCGTGGCATCCAGCATGGCTGGAGACAATGGTGTGCACCTACTCTGGGTACTGGACAGCAACAATATGCAGAGGCTGGCAGACAGTGACAGTGCAGCTAAGTGGCTCAGGCTGAACCCACGGTTCACCCGAGAGGGGGCTGTCAGCAAAAGGTAGTCACTCAGCAGATGACTCTGCAGTGTGTGGCACCAAATTGACCGCGTGCAGACTTCAGCTCAGGTGGAAGCCTGCAGCTGTGGACAGCGAAATCTGGTGGTGGCTGACTGTTCCACTTGAACTGCAAATGGTATTCTTGTATTGGCTGGCATTGATGGCATCACTAGGTGTATCGTACCCACCCGGATGGATACTACTAAACTCAGTTTGAGAATGAGGGTCAGATTTGGGTGGTCTATATGTGAGCCAGCTGAATAATGCTTCTCCAACTACAGCATTCACACCCTCGAAGCACAGCAGATTGGAATGACTGAATGTCATCGTTGGGTGATGATTTCATTTACCCGTGTTTTCCCTTTTAGTCAGTTCCTCCAAAATCCCTGCCACAACTGTAAGATGTTGCAACTTTGGCTTTCAGAGGCACTGGCTGGCATCTTCTGCTTTGTTAAACAAGTACTGTAGCATTAATCTTATCAAAAGACCTCCCACAATATCCATATAAATTGTGGCTCCTTATAATATACCAGTGTCTTATGTATCCTTTCTTTAGGAACCACCAAGCCAATGTTCCACAAATTACATTGTGTACAGAGGCATTTAAGTAGTTATTCTCCCCACCTTACATACGTATATGAAATGGGAAGAAACTCCAATATTTGTTGCAATGGGAAGTATCTTTTTCCATGTGCATCACAGTGGTTTGCAGAGTATGGAGTGTATATATAGATGTTGGCCTGTTGTTGGCATTTGTGCTGGTTCCCACTGTCTAGCTGGGATGCTTGCTGGGAGACCACCATGGCCACAGTATATTTTGATGGCACACTGTGGCTGCTGTATGTTTTGGTGGCACCAGATGTCCTTCTTGGCCATGTCATCTTTTCCCCACCTGTGGGTGACTTCCATCTAGGCTGATGTCCAATATGATGATGCCTGAAGTGGTGTATCCACATGGCACAGTGCCAATCCAGAATCGATTAAGTTCAGCACATGGGAAAGTGCAAGCTGAAAATATAGGATGTGCATTTCCATGAAAGTCTTCTGTGAAGTATCTTGGAACTTTGTATTCTGCTTCTCTGACTCATGTACTGAGGAATATACACAGTGCTGCCTCTGTCGGGACATTTCCAAAGTTTTGGTTATTTTCTGTTTAACACATTGACTGCTGCGTGGCTGACAGCGGCCATGGCAGTACCTCACAGTGTGTGCCTGACCTGGCAGTGAAACATCCTTTGGTAAACAAGTGGCAGTCCACTTGCTAAATGTTGACACCAATTGTGCTGCTTCCCCATTCCTCCATGACTAGAACAATGCAAACATCAAATCTCTCTTATGCAATCTTTTTGCACAGAATTTGCAGACTCCCTCAGCCTTGAACTATTTCCTACTATCTGTCATGGATGTGTGTGGCAACTCCAGTAATTTTGCTTAATGTTTGGGTTGTGGCTTTGATAGTGACAGGCTGCATTCTGGCAATATACAGCAAGTTGGAGTGCACAAATGCCACCACCAATCACATAGAACACATGAATAGCAAAGCAAAATTTGTGTGGATTACCTTTCAAAACTTCTATGGTACAGATGCAGACAAGTCTTTCAATGGCGTTCATAATTTTTAACTAGTAAACATGTTGATTTCTGTCTTGCAAATTATTTGTCATAAATTTAGGGCATTTTTGTGTTTGTAAATGCTAATGTGGTAGTGATCATAACCTTGACAAATAAAAGTTTGAGACACCAAGTTAGCTTCATGGAATCATTAACTTTATCCCAGGTTTTTCTCATATAACACAAATAACATTCTTTGACATTGTCACTTCAGTTATTACGCGAAACTTGTAATTACCATGCTGTATATATTATGAATCTTGGGATTTACTAAAGATGTTTATTTACTGCTCAGGAAAACAATTCAGCTGTTACAATTCAGTCCCATTGTGTATGCTGTTCTTGGGCACGGAATGAGTAAGTTGCTGTTAATAAGCAGCTGGAATTCACTCTCACTGATGTCAAATGATTGGAAGCTGCTTGGAATGGGTGTGTTTAGTCACATACCTAAGGTTCGTCAAGTAGTATCCTCTCCTGTGGACACTGTCCCTACAAGTTTGAGGTGGTGTCTTCAGTGGAAAATAAAACAAACTGAGTTAGTCT
Source organism: Schistocerca gregaria (assembly GCF_023897955.1). Classification (NCBI taxonomy): domain Eukaryota; kingdom Metazoa; phylum Arthropoda; class Insecta; order Orthoptera; family Acrididae; genus Schistocerca; species Schistocerca gregaria. Next base: position 131,663,625 of record NC_064923.1, on the reverse strand, counting down.
GAAACACTTCTAGTGTCGGGAAGCCTGTTGCGTTATGTGTCAGGAGGAAGCACATATCATCCTATTTTTCAAAAACTATTTTGTGAAAAAAATTTGACTTTGTACATCTCCTGTCTTCACTCGATAAAGAACTCAATTCCTTTTTGTTATCTGTCATACTTAGTACGCTGCATCTGATTAAGTAAAATATTGTGTGAAATTGTAAATATTTTGCAAAGCTGGTTATTGGAATGTGGATAAGATATCGGAATTTTATTTAAAATTGAGAGCAGAAGGCTATTCTCAAGTTATTGGGTTTCATATCTGAAGGAAAGTCACCTGTGAAGCACCCATTCACATCCCTGCACATTGCAAATCATGAGGTCAGAACAACTGTCGTATCTCATAAACGACTTTGAGATTTCGAAATGAGATTTTTTGCTTATGTAGCACACAATGAAGGACATATGTTATATGATAAATACTTCATATTTTTTATGTGCTGAGATATGGAAGTAATTGCCCACAGCAGTGTAGGTCAGCGGCTCAGGACGCATTCACACATTCATATCACTGTAGGAAAACCTAAGTGGCTCATGGATACAAGTCTACAACACCTGGGAAACACTGTAGCAGGATGTGTATACATGTCAACAGGAGTGAAAGGGTTAATCACCAGCTCTTTAACCCTTTCACTGCTCCAGACGTAAATATACGCCAATCGTTTCAGTGCTCCAGACGTATATATACTATTTGCTATTAAAAAAAAAAAAAAAAATACTTGCAGCGGTTCCCTGCTACAGAAGCAATTTGGAATATTATTGAAAGGGAAACAGGGCAACCAAGAGCACAGGAAGACTTTAGTGCAATAAAATTGAATGACAAGTGCACTAACAAACAATCAGAAATTGAAAATATTTTGAATAATCATTTTTTAAATGTTGTGGAGAAAATAGGATCTAGATCTTCACTAGAAGAGGCAAGGCTATTAATAGAAGAGGCCATACCTGCACAGTTTGAAACAGCTGTAATTCCACCAACCTCTCCCTCTGAAATCAGTAAAATAATAAACTCACTGAAAAGTAAAAGCTCTTACGGAATTGATGGCATTTCCAGCAAAGTACTTAAAGCTTGTTCCCCACAGATAAGTAGAATTCTCAGCCACGTATGTAATAGCTCTTTGGAGCAGGGTGTTTTCCCTGATAGACTGAAATATGCCATTGTAAAACCATTGCATAAAAAGGGGGATATGTCGGATGTCAACAACTACCGCCCAATCTCTCTTCTGACAGCTCTGTCAAAAATTTTTGAGAAAGTAATGTATTCAAGAGTAGCCTCCCATATTTGTAAAAATAAAGTACTAACAAAATGTCAGTTTGGTTTTCAGAAAGGCTTTTCAACAGAAAATGCTATATATGCTTTCACTGATCAAATATTAAATGCTCTGAATAACCGGACATCACCCATTGGTATTTTTTGTGATCTCTCAAAGGCCTTTGATTGTGTAAATCATGGAATTCTTTTAGATAAGCTAAATCATTATGGTTTGAGTGGGGCAGTGCACAAATGGTTTAATTCATACTTAACTGGAAGAATGCAGAAAGTTGAAATAAGTGGTTCGTGTAATGTTAAAACAGCTGATTCCTCAAACTGGGGTGCTATCAAGCACGGGGTCCCACAGGGTTCGGTCTTAGGTCCTTTACTGTTCTTGATATACATTAATGACTTACCATTCCACATTGATGAAGATGCAAAGTTAGTTCTTTTTGCTGATGATACAAGTATAGTAATAACATCCAAAAACCAAGAACTAAGTGATGTAATTGTAAATGATGTTTTTCACAAAATTATTAAGTGGTTCTCAGCAAACGGACTCTCTTTAAATTTTGATAAAACACAGTATATACAGTTCCGTACAGTAAATGGCAAAACTCCAGTAATAAATATAGAATTTGAACAGAAGTCTGTAGCTAAGGTAGAATTTTCAAAATTTTTAGGTGTGTCCATTGATGAGAGGTTAAACTGGAAGCAACACATTGATGGTCTGCTGAAACGTCTGAGTTCAGCTACGTATGCTATTAGGGTTATTGCAAATTTTGGTGATAAGAATCTCAGTAAATTAGCTTACTATGCCTACTTTCATTCACTGCTTTCGTATGGCATCATATTCTGGGGTAATTCATCGTTGAGTAGAAAAGTATTCATTGCACAAAAACGTGTAATCAGAATAATTGCTGGAGCCCACCCACGGTCATCCTGCAGACATCTATTTAAGGATCTAGGGATCCTCACAGTAACCTCACAGTATATATATTCCCTTATGAAATTTGTTGATAATAATCCAACCCAATTCAAAAGTAATAGCAGTGTGCATACCTATAACACCAGGAGAAAGGATGATCTTCACTATGCAGGGTTAAATCTGACTTTGGCACAGAAAGGGGTAAATTATGCTGCCACAAAAGTCTTTGGGCACCTACCAAACAGCATCAAAAGCCTGACAGATAGCCAACTAACATTTAAAAATAAATTAAAAGAATTTCTAGATGACAACTCCTTCTACTCATTGGCTGAATTTTTAGATATAAAGTAAGTAAAAAAAAAAAAACTTAATCATTAGTGTCATGCAATATTTTGTGTAATGTAATTTCTTGTACAGACATCTTTTATTAACCTGACACGTTCCACATCATTACGAAGTGTCGTATTCATGATCTATGGAACAAGTATTAATCTAATCTAATCTAATCTAATCTAATCGTATAGTTACGTATAACGCCGACAATCGGGCCAGCGAGTCTGAGGTAATTGTTGCGCAAGTATGCAGTTTAATTGTTGGAATAGCCTACTAGGAAATACCTGAACGAGTATTGAATGCTGAATTCTCTTTCTGCTAAGTCATTCGTATCGCTAGATTACCTAGTTTGTGTGCGGCCGTTTCCGCGTTACTGAATAAAATGACGCGACGTTACCGCCCGTTTACGGACGATGAGCTGCTGAGTATTCTAAACCAAAGTGACGACGAGGACATCATCATGCCCAATCCAGCTGATTATGGGTGGACAGATAATGATGACGACGAGCTGGCAGATAAATCTGTCACCACAAATATGAAAAAAATCTGTGAACCAACAAACGCTGAACCAGTAAATGAAGATCCAGATTTTGATGTTATCTTCGATTCTTTCTCCGATTCCGAAGAAGAACCTGAGCGTATGCCTGAAAAAATCTCCTAAGATACACAAAACAGTTGATTTTAGATGGAAACACTCTTAATTGGATCCTAAAGTGTATAATTTCCATAACAGTGGTTCCGGTTGCTAAATCGTCAATTTAGATGATTTATATACTGTAAACGACTGCTTCCAAGTTTTTTTAGCCAAGAAATTGTGAGCTACATAGCTGAGCAATGCAATTTATATTATGAACACCTTTGAAATTACGCGAGAGAAAAATCAAGACTGCGACGTTGGAAAAACACAAACAGTGACGAAGTTTACTGTTTCCTTGCTGTAAACTTGCTGATGGCTCAAGTGAGAAAAAATGAAACAGTTATTGGACCAATGATCAGTCACTGTCTACTCCAATGTTTGCGCAAATCATGCCGAGAGATAGATATCTTCTGTTACTTAGAATGTTACATTTTGATGATAACAGAAGGACCCTGGAGATGACAAAATCTGGAAATTACGTCGAATTGTGGATCACTTAAGAAAAGTATTTCCAGGTGTATTCTATCCTTTTAAAAATTTGTGCATTGACGAAAGTTTAGTTCCCTTCAAAGGTCGTGTCTTGTTCAAGCAGTACATTTCTTCAAATTCCACAGATTTGGTGTAAAAATTTTTGTGTTATGTGATTGTGAAACTGGTTATATTCTTGACTTCATTATTTATATGGGTGCAACAACAGACGCAAAAAAAAAAAAAGAAACTGACTTTGGTGTAAATGTTGGAACACCTGGAGGCATTGTTCTCACTTCACTTGAACGTTACCTTGGTAAAGGTCACACACTATATGTTGACAATTGGTACCCTAGCCCAACGTTATTTTCTTATTTGCATGATAGAGTGACTAATGCCTGTGGAACTGTGAGAACAAACCGCAAAGGCACGCCTGCTTTATCAAAAAAGCTTAGAAAAGGCGAGATCGAGTTTATGTCAACAGATAAACTTCTTGCTCTGAAGTGGCTGGACAAGCGGGAACTGAGGATGCTATCAACTCTTCATACTAACGAAATTACAGCGACTGACAAAATTGACAGAACCACGAATGAACCAAAAACAAAACCAGCTAGCATCGTAAGCTACACTGAAAATACGGGGGCCGTCGACATGATGCCAAGTTCAGTAGAATGTGTACGAAAAACCGTAAAATGATATAAAAAAGTATTTTTTCATTTGGTGGATATGTCTCTGCTCAATGCACATGCATTATATAAAACTCAAACGGAACGAAATATTTCAGTACCTGATTTTCAACAGACCAACCGCAGACGGACGTCGTGGAAGGTGATCGGCTGATGGTGGCAATCCCCTACGCCTAACCGAGTGCCGCTTTATCGCGCTAATCCCAGGGACTTCAAAGAAGAAGAGCGCCCAGAGAAGGTGTATTGTATATGATAAACGAAGTGACACAAGATACATTTATGTAAAATGTAATGTGCCTTTATGATTGAATTTTTGTTTCGAGAGATATCACTCTTGGATGTATTACTAATGTAACATGTTTTGTATTTTTTGTCTCCTAATAAAGTACCTGTTTTGAACAAAAGAAGACATTCTGAACAAAGATTTAAAAAAAAGGAAACGATTTACACCGACAATACTGGATTTTGCGTCTCATTTTTATCTCAATAATAACGGTAGACTGCTACAGTCGTATATATGCGCACCGGGTGAAAATAACGCGCACAGGGTGGGAGCCGCCGAGGGTAAATGCGCAGTGGAAGGGTTAAATGTTTGGCCAGGAATAGTATCTGACCCCGCTACTGAGCAATTCAAGGCAAGCTACCTGAGTAATTTAAAGCTGATAGGTAAACTGCTGCCTGGACTCTTAGCTGTTGCACTTGATGACAGATTGTGTGTGGCTGTAGTTGGGGTGCACCATTATCATGTCTGGCAATGTAAAGTTGGACCAGAAAATAGCTGTTGTTTCTGTTTTCATCTTACTGCAGAATTTTATACTTATGGAAATTCAGAAAGACTGAAGTAAATTCTTGTACAATTATTGATGTTTGCAGACAAGAAAGAGTGGGGATCAGAACCTAACCAATACTGATGCTACTCATGGCCGAAGACCTCAGTATAACTTCAAGCCCCTCACTGCTGGGAAATTTGCACACAGAGCCATTAAAAAGAAGAAGAACTGGTAAATGACCCAAAATTGTTGACTGATTGTCAGCAGTATGCACTTCTGCATGTGACACTACTTTGAAGGGATGTAAAATGGAGTTGAAATATGTGAGTAAGGAAGGCAAAGGGCACTACTTGTTATTATGCTCAATCGTTTTTCAGTTACAATCAGTGTGTTGAGTTCAGGTTCCTTGGAGGAAGACATGGTATTGTACAATTATTATAAAAGATGCAGGGAAAAGAACTGTAAATCATAAACTGCAAGCTAATTGTAACAACAAAGGAGCTGCGAAGCTGTATTTTTTATAGGTTGGCTAAATTATTGTTACAATGATTTTGTTTAGTTGATTTCTCACACAGTTATACCATGTAATATACTCATGAGAGAATGCATTACTACAGGGGAGGGTGATTAACTCTACTGAGAAAAGAAAGTGTTGATTTAATTTACACACACAGCATTTAAGTAAAGCTTTTATACTCTGAACAAAGACAGTGTGTTAGTGACTCTATTATCATTGCACTTAAGCAGGAATGTCACCTCACTCCCAGTAAATAATAAAGGGAGAATTACAACATAAATGAATAGTATAAGGTTATGCAAAGTTTTTCATTTGTGGATGTATACTTGTTTACAGTCTGTGCATTTGTTTCACTTTCATAGTACTATGCATGAAGTGAAACCACTATTAAACATATCATAGCAGAAACCACAAAAATATTTTAGAATGTACTTTAGGGAATGTAAATGTCTGTTCCACAAGGAGAAGATGGAAAAAAATTGCCGAATATTTTTACCTGTTATGGAATCTTATAAACTGTATTGTTGCACTGAATGGCAAGTTTGTCAAAATAAAAAACTTGGCAATTAGTGGACCAACATACTTTAATTACAAATTATAGTGGTAAAGACACACTGTGATGTAAGACCAGTTGAACAGGATTATTGTGAAACCCCAGAGGTTCATTTTTTCACAAAATTGAGTTGCCTGTGGTTTTGTATGTTACATGTATAGGCTGATCATGATATAGAGAAACACCGTGTGTTCTGATGTTTTCTGTGGTTTTACGTAGCCATTGTAATCACCTAAACTACAGACAAACCTCACATGTATAAAAGATATGGGCCTTATCAAAATTTTAAGTTGGCAGCATTGATTTAAACAGAGAGAGTAACCCAACACCCCTCTTACTCTTTGGTTTAATCAATTTCTGTCGTTATTGGTGGTAAAATGTTAGTGGTGATGGCAGTGACAATAAAGAAAAGGAAATATGCAGTGGAGTTTTCGAAACATACAGCCATAAAATAAGCAAGAGTAAAAACTGAAGTCTGCATTAATTGTAAAGGGAATGGTGTTCAACCAAAACAACATGTTTATGATTGCAGGTGAGCTTGAACCTGAAACTTAATATTGCATCAAAATTAAGGTTTAATTATCATTGCTACAAGGGCAGCGGCAGAAGAGTTCATAGTGCCCAAGAGGCATGCTGATAAATCCTTCAAGAAATTACAAGGAATTAAACAGAAAAATGAAACAGATTCTATCAATGCAGCCTTTCCTTTTAATTTTATGCAGAACTCAGATACTGATACAGGACAGGTATTTCTTGCATTATGTCTTTAATGTGCATGGATTGTGGAGTGAAATAAAGGAATAGCACAAAGAAACCCCAGTGGAGTATGTTCATTTCTTTTTGATCATACAATTAAAAATGTTGGATAAGATTTTAAACACCTCTACTTGTTCTCCATCTCTTGTGGAGGCCGAAATAAAACCATGCGATGGTGAAATTTTGTTTCATGCTTGTGGTACAGAGAAGAGTTCAGTTCATACTTATTACTTTCAGTACATTCATACTCATTACTTTCGAATAAGAAGCCACTTGTACCTAACATGTGAGAGAGATTTCAGCATAGTAAAAAGGAAAATTAGAACAGTGGAGAGGATATATTTATTGGATGAATATGCAGAACTGATAACTGAGTCCAGTACAAAGATGAAATTTGAAGTGAAAATACCAAAATATGAATGGGGTGCTAAATCTTAAGAAGTGGTGGCCATAGCTCTACTGAAAGAATGCTATTTCCATAGAATCCCAATGAAGGGCTACACAAAGAAATAACAAAAAGCACTTTCAGATAACACAGTCTGCGCAGTTCTGGTATTCATATGAAGTTAGGCGATTCATTGATGGAGCAGGAGAGCATATAGGAATGGGATTGGTAATCAGGATATAGAAAACTTAATTCCCATATATGTCATAGCTCTTGTATATTTACACCTGACACTGTATCCGTACAGAATGAAGTATAACAAAGAACAGGCTAAAGTAAAGTTAAGATGGAGGCTCAACAGAGCACTTAGAGTTCACTGATATTAAGTTTTGTGGTTGATAGTTGGTGTTTGGGGACGAGACAGATTGGTGAAGACCAATTGCTGTCTGAAGGTTGCAGAACACATGCCGCCAAAAGTTCATTAATCTGCTGCCAGGTCATGCACAACTTGATAGGGCTGAGGTGTCAGACCTTATGCCTAATAGGAGGGCCAGCAGTGGTAACTATCTTGTGTGTCTTTCCATCAGTGACGGAAGAAACTGAGAACTACACGTGAGATTGGTTAACATCCTGGTGCTGGGTCTTCAGACAAGTAGGGCGCGACGAGGCGTAGCCGTTAGCGTGAGTGGGGAAAGGTAGCATGAAAGTCACATGTCTCTTACGGCAGTGGAGCGTGCACTTGTGTGGAGGGGATGGGTGTGAGCACAGCCGGCCTCTTGTGAAAAACAAGTTTCCTGGAAATAGAACATATATTTTCACAGTGTATAGGCTTACAATTTGTACAGAAACCAGATGGCAATTATAAGAGCTGAGGGACATGAAAGAGAAGCAGTGGCTGGGAAGGGAGTGAGACAGGGTTGTAGCCTTTCCCCGATGTTATTTAATCTGTATATTGAGCAAGCAGTGAAGGAAACAAAAGAAAAATTTGGAGTAGGAATTAACATCCATGGAGAAGAAATAAAAACTTTGAGGTTCGCCGATGACATTGTAATTCTGTCACAGACAGCAAAGGACTTGGAAGAGCAGTTGAATGGAATGGATAGTGTCTTGAAGGGAGGATATAAGATGAACATCAGCAAAAGCAAAACAAGGATAATGGAATGTAGTCAAATTAAGTCGGATGATGCTGAGGGAATTAGATTAGGAAATGAGACACTTAAAGTAGTAAAGGAGTTTTGCTATTTTGGGAGCAAAATAACTGATGATGGTCGAAGTAGAGAGGATATAAAATGTAGACTGCCAATGGCAAGGAAAGCGTTTCTGAAGAAGAGAAATTTGTTAACATTGAGCATAGATTTAAGTGTCAGGAAGTCGTTTCTGAAAGTATTTGTATGGAGTGTAGCCATGTATGGAAGTGAAACGTGGACAATAAGTAGTTTGGACAAGAAGAGAATAGAAGCTTTCGAAATGTGGTGCTACAGAAGAACGTTGAAGATTAGGTAGGTAGATCACATAACTAATGAGGAGGTATTGAATAGGATTGGGGAGAAGAGAAGTTTGTGGCACAACTTGACTAGAAGAAGGGATTGGTTGGTAGGACATGTTCTGAGACATCGAGGGATCACCAATTTAGTATTGGAGGGCAGTGTGGAGGGTACAAATCATACAGGGAGACGAAGAGATGAATACAATAAGTAGATTCAGAAGGATGTAGGTTGCATTAGGTACTGGGAGATGAAGGAATTTGCACAGGATAGATTAGCATGGAGAGCTGCATCAAACCAGTCTCAGGACTGAAGACCACAACAACAACAACAGGCATACTATATTGTTTACTAGTCTTATGCCTAAAGAAACAGTAAGAGATACGTTCAAAAGAAAAGCAAATATTATCTACTGCCACCTATGACTTGCTGACCTTCCATTTTACAGGCTCTGACAAGTAAAACCTGAACCAAAGGAGGTATAAAGAAGTTGCTCCTAAAGGAACTACAGCTATATGGAGGTTAATTGTGTGAAGAATGTGAGCAATGCAGCGTGTGAGAGCAATCCTTATTGAATATTGTTTGGGTTGTATGCATGCTTGCCCTAACAGTCTGCAGTGAAATGAAACATTAAATTTTAGTATGACATATTTGTATCTGGTTACTGATTAGTAATATTACATAATTATTTGGATTAAAAAATTGTACTTAAGTACATTGCAGAAACTATATCTAGTCAAATACAATAAAAAAAGCATATGTCAGTCTTTTTGTTTCAGAAGAAAATAATTTTATTTATATGTAATGTATCTACATTTGTCTTGCCAGTTCACAGAATGAAGATACATTCTTGCTATAGGATTTACAGCTGTTGCATCTTCATAAGGCCTATTATAGATTTGAAAATGTGACAATAACTGACAAGAAAGGTAAGTTAAAGTATAGTAATACGTTAAGTACAAAGTCAAGTGTTCCAATTTTTTCTCTTTTAAATCTGGTCAGCCAATGTGTGGCGTAAGACCCATGAGCTTCCTGTGAACCTGAAGTCAATTTCGTGGGATATGATCCTGAACCTAAGTCAGTTAATTAGAAGACATATTGGTCTATGTGATTTAGTTTTAATCAGTGTTTTGTTTATGATCAGAATGATGTCAAATTGCAACAGAATATTATCGGAGAAGTGGGAAAACGTATGACAGAAGAAACATAAATAGTTGCAAAATGTAGCAATTGATGGCGCTGTAAGCATCATAATCTAATAGTGGTCAACTACAAATGACAAATGAATCATACAACAATGCCTCAGTTGTACATTTGATGTTAAACAAATTGTACTACTCAGTGTGCATGGGTATACAGGTGTGATACTGTTAGCTACCTAAGCCAGGGTGTATACGACCCGGGACAATCAGGAGATCTGGGAGAAAGCCGGGAATTTTCCCATCCGGGATAAAACCGGGAAAAACCCGGGAATTGTTTGGAATTCCGGGAAATTTTCATTGCTTTAGTTTTCAGTTAAATTTTTGTGATTTTAACTGGTAAGAACCAATTCTCTCACAAAGGATATTATTGTATCCCGCTACTGCAGAATAATACAGCAGTAATAAAACATGAGCGAGAGAAAAAAAAAAGAATTAAAACTTGAGTTGCAAATGAAATGCGCCGTATACAACAACAAAACAGTGCTTATACAAGCGTCTGCCAACAGCAAAGTGTGCCAAAGGCTTTAGGAAGACTATGCAATGTGTTGTAACAACAAATTGCCTACGATGAGCGTGGCGTGACAACTGTTCAAATTAGATTAGTTTGAGCAGTTGCGGGCGGACTTTTGCGCATGCGCAGTTGAGTCGCGTGGACTACTTAATATTGCCCCGGTTTGGAAATTAGTAAATCCGGGGCTGATGCACAGAGCAGTCTCAGTTGTGGTGGGGAGTGGGCCGTCTCCATGTGACCTGTGTTTACGTTCAGAGATTTTGTTGTTTCCTCTTCGTTTAATACTCTCATGTTAAATGATAACAAAACATATTTTTGTGGCCTGGAGCTATCAAATGCATTAAAATACGTACGCGTAATTACGGAAGGCTAAAATATGTTTTTAGTTTTAGATTTTATTTCCACCTTTCTGACAGCAAAACATTAATCGCCTTACAGAACAATGAAGTTATTTTTGCCGGTTTGCTAAAGAGATTTGGCTTTTATTTATCATTTCTGTTGAGGCAGTCCATTTATTTGAAACGAAATGTTAAATTTCACACTATTGGCTAGTTTCAACTGTTTGCTGCATTTCAAGTGCACGTATGGTTGTTGTTGTTGTCTTCAGTCCTGAGACTGGTTTGATGCAGCTCTCCATGCTACTCTATCCTGTGCAAGCTGCTTCATCTCCCAGTACCTACTGCAACCTAATCCTTCTGAATCTGCTTAGTGTACTCATCTCTCGGTCTCCCTCTACGATTTTTACCCTCCACGCTGCCCTCCAATGCTAAATTTGTGATCCCTTGATGCCTCAAAACATGTCATACCAACCGATCCCTTCTTCTAGTCAAGTTGTGCCACAAACTTCTCTTCTCCCCAATCCTATTCAATACCTCCTCATTAGTTACGTGATCTATCCACCTTATCTTCAGTATTCTTCTGTAGCACCACATTTCGAAAGCTTCTATTCTCTTCTTGTCCAAACTAGTTATCGTCCATGTTTCACTTCCATACATGGGTACACTCCAAACAAATACTTTCAGAAACGACTTCCTGATACATAAATCTATATTCGATGTTAACAAATTTCTCTTCTTCAGAAACGCTTTCCTTGCCATTGCCAGTCTACATTTTATATCCTCTCTACTTCGACCATCATCAGTTATTTTACTTCCTAAATAGCAAAACTCCTTTACTACTTTAAGTGTCTCATTTCCTAATCTAATTCCCTCAGAGCACGTATGGTATTATGCCATAATAAAGAATCAAACATTAGATAACACAGTACTGGTACTCCTAGAAAATTTACACATGAATGTGCATTTTAAGCCGAATAATGCGTTTTAGTATGGTTCACGAAATTCCGACGCTCTTGAAGAATCCTCTGATGTCTTGTTTCTTTTATGACATAATGTAAAATCTTTTAATGTTTTACACGTACGAGCATATGGCTTTCCTGCGTCGTCGTAGCTGCGCAAGCGCGGTGACGTTTATCTGTCGCTCTCTTGCAACTACTGAAACGAACCTATTTCTAACAGGTCGCGGGAAAATATTGCGAATGGTGATTTGAAAAGCGCTACATTCAAAGCAGATTTCCTTTTCCGTAAGATGAGCTATGTGCGAGAATGTGTGATGAATTTCTTAAATCACAAAGCGTTTGACTCTCATTTAAAAATCAACTCTTTGAGGACGACCGTTTAGAGCTATTTCGAGCCCAGAAGATCAGACATTAACGTGGTTGTTAAAGAAATTTACTGGCGTTTGTGTGATGTATCTTAACGTGTGGCAAGCGCAAAAAAGATCACCATGATATGTGGAAGCTTAGCTTCTCTTCCAGCTTATTAATCTTCGAGACCAATATTATATGTGAATGCTATGTATACTAATTTAAACCACTAACTTATTTGTGTGTTCGCGCTACTTAAGAGTGATCTTGCAATTGGCTGACTACATCGCGTGTTCTATGCTGTCATCAGCTGGAGAGACCACGTGACATGAGCTATGACTGGCTTACAAAATCACATCGCAACCTCGATATCAATGCTTCGGAAAGTGACATGCAATGTTTGGGTGGAATTCGAATTTATACCTTCGTAATACGAAAATATGCAGCGTACATGTTACTGCACATCAAAGGTCTTTCAAAACTTTGCCGAATAAGCGTATACTGTCACTTAACACGGAAAAAGTGTATTTTCGCCCAGGAGAAAGTGTATTTTTAACCAGGAAATCCTTGTCTACGTATACATCCTGTTAAGCCCATCCACCATGGCAAGGTTATATCATGCTGGATGGGAAAAATCGGTTTTTAATTATCCTGAGGCCAAAAACCACATAAATTGCATCAATCAAAATCAGATCAGATTATTAATTTACATGTGGCTGGTGTAAAACATGTTCAATATGCTGTCCACATTTTCTGCAACAAGTTGAAAAGAGAGAAACAGCATTTTCCACAACTGATTGAAGTATTTCGGGGGTCATGTTCAGAATCTGTTGGTGTGCTTTTAATGCAGTTAAGTTCCCAATTGGAACACTGAACACAACATCTTTCAGATAGCCCCACAGCCAGAAGTCAAACAGATTAAGATCAGGTGACTGGGATGACCAGGCTGTAGGGATATAGCAGCTGATAATTCTATCATTTCCAAAATGGTACTTCAGCAGCTGCTGAACTAGATTTGCAATGTGCAGAGGTGCACCATCTTGCATAAAAATGACCCCATCCACATATCCATGCTGTTGGAGAGCTGGAATGACATAGTTGCGCAAAAGACGCTTACAGCGCTTACCAGTTATGGTATAGGTAACAGGACCATAAGCACCAGTCTCTTGAAGAAATATGACACTAATATAAAAGATGCTGTAAACCCACACCACACAGTGACCTTTTCAGGATGAAGTGGTATGGGCTGATCTGCTTGTGGGTTTTCAGTTGCCCATATTCGACAATTCTGTGTATTGACATATCCTGTTTGATGGAAGTGGGCTTTGTCTGTCTAGAAAATCTTCCATGGCCAATTATTGTCCACTTCCATGTGAGCAAGAAATTCTAAAGCAGAGGTCTGTCTTGCTGGTAGGTCAACAGGAAGCAACTCATGCACATGGATAATTTTCAATGGACAGCTAAGAAGGATGTTTCATAGATTTTTACACACTGTGCTGATGGGTATGTCCAATGTTTGGGCAATTCTCTATGCGCTACACGTTTGCACACCACTACTCATCTCCTCCTGCATTGCTGCTTCCACTGACATTGAATCAATTCGTTTGTTCCCTGTACCAGGTTGCACACCAAAAGAATCCATCTTTTCAAATTTCTAAATCATTTTCTCCAGACCCACGGCAGTCATCAGACATCTTCAGTGTCCAGAACTTCTGCAGAGTGATGTGTACACGGTCATCATTCGTGTAATACAGCTTTACAACCAGAGGGTGATCCTGCACTGAGACAGTTATGGCAAATGTCATAGATGCAATAGGAGGAAAAGCTATGTACTTGGTGTGTTTATACAATCTTCAATGGGTCATGTGTGTGACAGGTGTTTTCATTTATGTATTCTGACACATACAATGCCATCTATTGATCAATTTTCACACTATTTTTTTTCTTCTGCCGTATGTTTTCCCCCTTCTCCAATAATGTTCCATTGCAATTTGACATCATGCTGACCAGTGGTGTTATTTATACAGCATTTTGAAAGTTTAACTTTAATTATAACCACCCTCTATATGTGTCCATGCACTAGCTGCAAAGTGTAATTTAGACTTACAGAGAGCACAGTGATATGGTCTGATGATGGTCATTGGAAGCCTGTAATTGATTGTGTTATTCTTACTAACTTATGTAGCACCTTGCATGATTCTTCTGTTGAAATTCTAATAAGCACATTGAAACTCAGTTTCTGGCCAAGGTGTAAATCTAATTGCCTTGTAACAGAGTTCCTTTTATTGCACTTACATTCAGTCTGATGATGAGGTTTCTGTTCTGGTTTCGTACATACAGTGTTCTGTATATATTGCGTTTATTTCTTGTGCACCAATTGATCATTGTGTGGGGGATTACACATGCCTTGGTTTCTAGCTGCTTTCTTGAGTTGTCAGAGATCACAAGTAGGAGGTAATCAACACATAGAATCACACTTCTTGCAGTTGTTCCCATTCACTAGTGTCAGGAGGGTTTGACGGTAATGTACCTGAAAATGTGTTCACAGATTGATCCCTGTGGGTACCCTTCTTGATTATATTGATCAGTTTACAATCTCCACCCCACTACTCAGTGAACCTCTCTCACAGTTGTCTCCTAGACAGTAACTCACAGGCTGCTGGAACCCACAGGTCTCAAAATCATGCAAACATTGCTGGCTATCACAGATTTTCAAATGGAGCCATAATGTGTGTTAATAGAGCTCCTCCATATTTGTTTTTGCAGTATCCACATTTTTTTTATTATAACAACCAATTGCACAAGAAGTACAATGGCAGTGAGAGAGCACCAGAATTACTCAGACACATGAGAACATTAACAGAAGAATAAGAGCCCAGGCAAAGTCTAATAACAGGCAACATTCATTATAACAAAATCACTAAACAGTCCTGGTCAATTAGTGGAACCTTTGCTGAGCATGGCCGAGGCAAGAGAGTGAGGTCACTGGATTGACTCCGCCAGCAGTGGCAATGATGGTGAACAAAGCAGGCACTCTCATTTCAGTCTCTCTGCAGAATAAGAAGTCTGTGGTTATAATGGTGGTGTAAGTCAACACAACTCCCTCCCCTCTGGGAAGCCAGCACCACAGACATTGGTGGAAGAAGGAGAAGGGCGAATCTGGTGGGACTGCTGTTGGAGATGGGCTGATGCGGCTGAAGACATGATGGGAGGCACAATGGTGCCATGACAGCAGCTGCGCATTGTCAATATTCACATCCATTGGCTTGTCTGCATCCAAAGAGGGATTGTCATTGTGGGGGCTGATCCCTCACCTGTCTCCACCTGGCAGGATATATGGCTGGAAGTGGATAGGATGATGGCGAATTGGGCACAGAAATGACCCTGCACGCACAGGCAGCATGAAAAGTGTGGTTAGTTATGGATTATGGCTCCAGCAACGACTGTGGAGGGACTACTTGGTGTTCCTGTGGGAGGGCGGCGACCAAGCAGTTGTTGTCAAACATCAACTTAGTGCTCATTGTGGCCGGCAGCTGCATCTATTACATCAACCAGAGTCATTCCTTGGGGCCCAGCCTTCAGAGTGGAGTGGTGTTCGCAGGCAGGCTTCCTAAGAGCAGTTGCTGCAGCTGCTGCCATGGTGGGATGGTGGCCCACTGAAGTTGTTGGTTCTGCTGGAAAGAGAGCAACACCTCACCAGTATCAATGGTGAATATTTTGAAACTGTGCATCACCTGAAGTTTCTCCAGCATCCATCCAGGCCACCAACCGAAGATTTGAGCCCATACAGGGACAAATGGGACATATTGCGAAGGAACAAAGACACCTTGGGCCATGGTGCAGAGCTGAAATGGTGCAGCAGAGCAGTGTCCAGGGCTGTCAGTGATGGAGAATCTCCACTAGGCTTCTGTCTTGTTGATGCTGATAAACAGAGGCAATACTGATTCAGCTGATGAATCTACCAAGCACTTTTTTAACTACACCTTAAAAGTACAAACTACAGACTCCATCTTCCCTTTTCATTACAGGCGAAATGGTGCAGACTTTAGGTGAGTAATACCATTGTGGACACAGAAACTGTGAAACAGTGCTGAAGTGAACTGTGAACCATTATCGAAGGTGATTTTCTGGGGAAACCCTTTCTGAAGACGTGGATTAGAGTCCGCACACTCATTTCTATCATGGTGGAACAGATGTGCATGACATACGGATAATTGGAAAACATGTTGACCCCACAAAACCACACAGAATTACAGACGGGGCAAGCAAAGTTGGTATGAACATAGTCCCTTGACTGGTTCAGTATGGGCCATGGAGCAAATTTTTGCCTCAGTGCTGCCTGCTGTTCAGACAATTCTCTCAATAGCTGAATTAATGACAGATGAGTAGAAAATATGCCAGTATATTCATGTGGATCACACCCTCCAACATCCATGAAGCAGAAGAGCAAGGATGCAAGGTTGCAGGTTAGGGAGGGATCATCCATGTCAGTCAGTGCTAAGGAGTAGTGTGCCATCGATAACTGCCAGCCAATGATGGAGGAGGAAATAGTTGTGGAGCAGACCAGATTCCTTGGTGAACTGTTGCTTGAGCCAACCATTGCAATCAAAATGAACAACCTGTCAGAGTATGGGACCTTGGCAGGTGGCTTGCACTATATGATGGGCTGTCACTGGGAGTTTACCAACTCTGAGGCAACTGATTTTCGATCTGAAAACCGACAACTTCAGCTTTGTCGGTTCCCATGAGCAAGCACATCAGTGTGTCTGTGTTAGTGTGCTGCATTGTTGATCTATGATGAATCTCATAGTGATGCACACTCAAAAACAAAGCCCCACACTGGAGTCATGCAGTCCTGTTAGGGAGCTGCAAATGGGGACCAGTTTATGATCAGTGATGAGATGGAATTTGTACCTGTACAGGAAAACAAGGAAATTCTGGACTGTGTATCCAGTGGCCAAAGCTCCTTTTTCTATCTGAGAATAACTGCTTTGTGAGGCTGTCAATATCAGAGACATTGCCAATGACTGTTCAGAGCCCTCAGCATCTCTGTGAGCCACAACCACCTTGCACTGGGAGGCATCTATTGCAAAGATAAGCTCTTCACTTGGTGTAAAAGTACCGGAGCATGGTGATGACTTAAGTAGCAACATGATGTGGGTAAACGCTCTCTATCACACTCTTTCGGCCAAATCAAGGGAACACCTCTTTTTACACAAATTGTTTAATTAATGAATGATATATGCCACATTGAGAGGAAATTTTGAACAGTAACTGACATCACCCAGAAATAATCGGAGTTCCTCCAGGTCCCATGGGATGGGGATTGTCAGTAGCCACTATGTAGTGCTTCATAGGTTTGGCACCATCCTCCTAAAGAAGGAGCCCAAATATTTGATTTCTGTCTAAAAGTAAACTTCGATTTCTGCAGACTGCACTTAAGGTCTGCAACATGCAGTATAGTGAACAGAATCTGAGAGTTAGTGGGATATTTCAGCCTTGAGGAAAATGTGATGATAATGTTATCAAGATAGTTTACACAGATGGAGCATCTGGCATTAACTTTTTAATAAATGTCTGGAAAATGGTGGGAGCACTCACACTGTCAAATGGGAGGCACGCACATGTTACAGCCAAAAAGACAGGTAGATGACCATAATCTGTTGAGAGGAAGAAATTAGACATAGCTGCAGGTACAACTCTGCGAAATCAGTTTTCAAGAAACGCTCACTGCCCACCAGCTTTGTGAATATTTCTTCGGGCAGGGAATAGGTTAGCAATCTGTTATTGATTGGGTGTTAATGGTGAGCAGAAAATCTCTGCACAAATGAAGTGCCGCCCTAGGCTTATAAATAACAACCAGAGGTGTAGCCCAGTGATGTCCAGGCCATGCAACCTGTCCATTTTGTCCGTGAAAGCTGCTTGCAGAGCAATAGGAATAAGTTATGCATGACAAAATTTTGGCATGGTATTTGATTTAAGAGTGATGTGAGCTTCATAGTGTTTTGTAGCACCCAGTCCAGGCAAGAACAATGGACCCAAACTTGTGGCAGAGGTTGTCCAATGCCTCGAATGGTATGGAGCCAGAAACAAGATGCGTGGAATGGCATGGAGTCAGAAACAAGACGCACAGCATTCTAAATTTGAAACCCAAAATCCACTAATGCTTCAAGATAAAAAATGTTTCCCAGTGTTGCACTGTCAACAGCCAAAGACCTGATTGGCCTTGTGACATGCTGATGCCCAGTGTCAATCATTAACTGGCTATGAACAGCAATCAGTTGACTGCTGTAACTGACCAAACAATGATAGGCGAAGGGAGGGTGGCTCCTGCAGTGACTGGTTTCAGGATTCACAAGAGACACAGAGGCTCCAGTGTTGACCTGGAATTGTAATGGCTGTTACTGAATTTGCAACATAACATAGATCTTTTTGGAAACATTGAGCTTCTGGTCATTTAATGATGTGACACTATGACCTTCCATAAACTCCACATATGCATCCCAAAACTGACTGTGTGGGCAGCTAGGACAGACAGCTGCCACTTAGCTGTGTTCATGGCAAACTGGCCATTGTGCCCACTGGTGTGGGCAGTGCCTATGGGTTTGCACCTGGAAACAATCCCGGTACAAGGGGAACCTGTTTTGGGAAGAGTCAAGTGTGATTGTGAATGGGGTGAACAAGATGAGGTCAAAGAGGGTGTCAGTGAATTATGCTGTTACTGTGGAACCTAATGTACCGATACTATGTTCGTTACCTCCTCAGACTGTTTAGTCCCAGTCTGTGACACGTGGAAGGCCTGAGCAATAGAAAGGACCTCCTCATCTGTAGGATTTTATAAGTGCAATGTCTCCTGATGCACCTCTCTGTCCAGATCAGAATAGATGATGGCATTGTACCTCAAAGAGTTGGCAGGGGATTGATTACAAGAACAAAAATAAATATGTACTTCCAACTTCAATCTTGGAGGTTAACTATCCACATTTGATAGGACCAGACCAGTGTCTTTTGTTGCTGGTGACGCTCCATAAGGAAACTCAAAATATGGGTGTGCCTAAGGTAATAAACACAGACCAACTCACACATTTCAGGAAATGGCAACACCACTGGGTCTGTTAATGGAGCAAGTTTCTGAAGCAAATGAAATATTTTGGGCTTAATCCATGTAAGGTGCTGTTGCAAATGCCACATGGCGGAGTCCAAATCCTCCTTTGCCTCTTGGAATGGTGGGAAAGCTGGGGGACTGAGTGGGTTGCAGAGAACAGTTGTATGGCAACCGGTGAAATTGTAACCAACAGATGAAGCAAGTACAGGGTGTGGCAGAAAAATGGGCTGCTTTAATTGGTCTCTAAAAGAAGAGGAATGGTATTATTGGCAACATTGAATGTTTGTAATGTGTTTCAGATAGGTACATCATTTGCTGAGATGGAGTGCTGGAACAGGCCTGCATGTACTGTGGTGGTGAAGGCCTTTTACAAAAATTGTGGCTTGATTGGTGCTGCTAGATGGGAGTACTGTTATGTCATTTCAGTCTTAGATGGAATGATCCTGTACCATCAGCATATGCAAGCAGGTTATGGGTAATAAAACTTCGAAGCAACAGCAAGCACACTTAAGGTTAAATTTCTAGGGAGACGTAGAAGCTGTTGCCCACAGAAACAAATAGAGCAGTCAACGCATTCTGAGAGACAAATCATGGCAGCAGTAGTAATATGGAGCTGTACCGTGCACAGAATTTTATGGAATGATTTAAAATTGCAGTTGTACAAGATACATGTAGTGCAACAGTTAAATGAAAGCGATTATGAATAGTGAATGACTATGCCTGTTGAACTGTTGACAAGTGATGTGACACATTTTCATCTCAGTGGTTATATCAACAAACAAATCTGCCATTACTGATGTGAGGATTATCTTCACAAACTCCAATGCCCCTTACACAACCAGAAAGTCTCAGTGTGGTGTGCTGTCTCTTCAATGGGCATAGTAGACCCTTTCTTTTTTTAATGATGCATGTGGGAAATCAATTACAGGCATATCTGAGCAGTATGCTGTCAAGGTTGATACATTATTTATTTATTTATTTTATTTATTTTTTATGTATTTATTTATATCCCATAAATCCAATACTGCGAGACATTCGCATGGATGTAGGATGTCTCAGAATTATTACAAATAATACAAAAGGAATACATAACAGTACCTCTTGCAAGAGGATATCTGGTATAAGAAAAAATACACATTAATAGGTATAGAAAAAATTACATTAAAAAATACGGTAGCTCTTAATAGCTAAATGAAAGACACAGTAATGTTAACAGTGATTGTGAGTATTATAATTCACAATAGCACATCAAATTAGTAAATGAAAAAATCAATTACAGTTAACTCTACTGAAATATTCTACTACCGAATAGAAAGAATTATCTAATAAATACTGTTTGAGTTGTTGTTTAAATTCGGGAAGCTGGTGGATAAGTAATTTCAGTGATGGTGGGAGAGCATTGTGCACCTTGCAGCTCATGTAATGGATTCCTTTTTGTACAGTAGTAAGGTTTTTTGATTCATAATGGAGGTCCATTTTCCTCCTGGTATTGTGGGTATGGTATGAATCATTGGTTTTGTACAATTGTCTATTTTTACCAATGAAACATAACAGTTAGTAGATATATTGGCATGCAGTTGTCAGTATCCCTAATTTTCTGAAAAGGTTCCTACAAGAATGTCTAGGCTGGACTCCACTCATTATCCTAATAACTCTCTTTTGGGCAATGAATATTTTTGTTAGATAGTGGCTGATTACCCCAGAAAAATATGCCATACAGCAATAATGCATGGAAATAACTAAAATAAGCAGTTTTTGTGGTGTCTTGGTCACATACAGTGGAAATAATATGAACAGCAAATGTTGCTGAGCTGAGTTCTTTGTGGAGGTGCAAAATATGTTCAGACCATTTTAGACTGTTGTCAGTATGTACACCCAGAAACTGGGTTGACTCAACTTGTAGTAACTCACTACCATTCAATGTAATACTTAATTGGTCCTCAACTTTTGTCCTTACTTGGAAATACACAGACTGGGTCTTCTTAACATTTAGTAATAACCCATTATTTACAAACCAATTACATACTTCACTAAAGACAATATTGGTCGATTCCTCAAGATTGAGGTTGGGAGTTTTGTTGATGAGGATAGAGGTGTCATCAGCAAAAAGAGTAAAGTGAGTTTTAAAACTAGTATGCAAAGGAAGGACATTGATAAAGATGAGGAAGAGAAGGGGGGCAAGTACAGAGCCCTGAGGAACACCACAGCCAATAGAGTCTCAGCTAGATGACACAGAGTATCCCTCAAAGTCGTTCAACATGACCTTCTGCTTTCTTCCAGCTAGGCAGGAGTTTTGAACCTGAACTTGAACAGTTTCCTGCAAATGAGTACTGGTGTCAGCAAAATGGCACTACATCTCATTGTGCTCAAATTTCAATGGCAGCATTCTGCATAGTGTTTGGCAACCACATCATTTCAAGGAATGGTGACATTTAGTGGTCTCCCAGATCTTCTGACTTATCAGACTGTGATTACTTCATTTGGGGTTCCTCAAACACGCAATGCAAGCTTGATGTCTGCACACAATTGTGGAACTGAAAGATACTATTTGTGCTAAATGGGAGTACTGTCATGTCATTTCAAACTTAGATGGATTGGTTCTGTTCTATCAACATATGCAATCAGGTTATGGTTGAAAGTGCTGTGAATGATTTATATCTCAGTTTGTCTTGGTGTCAATGTAACAGTGGTGGCCACCTACAAGACATCATTTTCAAAACAAGAACAGTGCGTGAAATGGCAGTACATAAGGGTTTCACACTGTTGTGACTGAAAATGTTTTACAGTAAGAGACTTGGTCTGTTTAGTTACATCCAAATTGGTCAATTTGTCTGCAAAACTCTGTATAACAGCTTCTGTTGTTGTTCAAGTTGCTGCTACACAGATTCAAAGCAAACTCATCATGTTTTTTGTTACAACAAACAATTAACAGTAGAATAACAATCCAATAATAGGCAACAAAATCATAGAACAGTTCTAGTTAGTAAGTGGAATCTACAGTAAGCATAGATGAGGGAAGAGAGTGAGGTCACACTTGCAGTGTGGTGCTAGGACAATTCGGCTGTTGGTGCTGCTGCCATCGAGCAAAGAAGGCACTCTCATTATTGGTCTCTTACCAGGGGTGCAGAATATGAATTCTATGCTTGTAGTGGCAGCATAAATCAGTGCAATACCACAGTTTTCTGTACTGTGCACTAATCAGACAGCCTCACTGAACTTGCCATCAGTGGGTTTTCCAGGTATAAACTTGACTTTGCATGGGCTAAGATCCCTGAATTCCCTGTGCACCTTGAGTCAGTTGCGTGGGATATGCTTATGGACCTGAGACAATTAATTTAGAAGGCATGTTGGCCTACAGATTCAGATTTAATTGGCATTTTGACCATGGGTTATTTGATTATAATTGAGTTTGCTACCTTTCAGGCTACTGGTATTTGTCACAGCCAGAGGTGTGGTTGAACAGTTCAGTTATGTATGGGATGATCTTTGGTGCAACTTTTTGGAGAACATTTTAATGAATTCTGTAGGGTCCAGGAACCTTCTTTTTCTGTAGCATTTTAGTTGCTAAAATGATTTACTCTTCCTCAAAACGTGGACAACAGCGTATATAGCTTTATCCATAGTCCTGTGTGTTCTGTGTTGTTAATTTTGTGGATCATCATCAGGGAGGAGTTCATGTAGCAGATATTCCACTGTGTGTCTCCATCCCAGGGTCATTTCACTGTTGTCATGATTTAGCATAAATAACACTAAAAGGATCTTTGTTCTTTCGATTAGAAGTTTATATGGCTGTCCCCAGTGGTCGTCATCTTAGCTGTTTGTGTATGTAATACTTCCAATGCTTCTCTTTGTTCTGAAACTGTGCTTTTTGGTACCTTGCTTTACCTGTGTGTAATGTTAAAGTATGATCTAGCTCCTGCTGTACCAGCATGCACGTACAGATTCAGTTTGTCTCTGGAGTATTTTCTTAATCTTGTCAGGTCTCTATTCCATGTAATTCTGTCTTGAGTAGTGCATTGGAAGGCAGTTTCTTGAGTGGTAAACTAAAGATTAGTCAACGTGTGTGTCCAGTTGTCCACCTTTCTACAACTGCACTTATGGGGAACAACAATACTGCGTTTCATCCAGTCTGGCTTATATAACATAAAATATCTTTCCATTGTTGTCTGTCCACATGTCACTGGTGGATTCAAATAGGATTGCATTATGAATGCTCTGGGTCAGTCTCTCCACCACGTCCAATTGCTATGTCTGATGGACATTCAATTGTTTGTCATTGCTGTCTTTCGTAGTACATGGGCTTGCTTGATTTTATGAAGTATTTTATTGCGCCTTTCTGTTAACTATATATTGCCTAAGTTTGTTTGAGCCCGCAACTGTTTGACTCATTCTGCCTGTTCTGTCTGTGTGTCATTATTTTGAGCAGGCATTTATGTCTGCCATGATAAGTTTCTTGTTTGATGCAAACTGTGCTATTTCTTTCATGATATGAACTTATGGCTCTATATTTTGTGAGAATTGGGTGTAAATGGAGGAAATCACACATGTTTCCCTTCCGTGAATGATTTCTACAGTGACCACATGATCTATGCACAGTCATGTAATATACATGTCAGATAATAAGTGTTATTTGGAATGGCAGTTGCCCCTTCGGGATTATTGCCATGAACTAGTGTCTTGACTGTCAGTGGGAAACAAGTTAACTGCCCATCCTGAGTCTAGGGCTCTTGCCGGCACACCATGTCTGCATGCTCCTCATAGCATTTCACTATAGGATCATAAGTATGTGTGCTTGGTATCTACATAGCAACACACCCCACTTCTTGTGCTGTCAAAGTACACACAGCCATAGGGCCTCACAAAATCCCTACAAATTTTGTGTAGTCCTTCCATATGCCTTGCGCAGGCCTTCACTGGGAGGTCACAAAATTCACGTGGGTTGATTTGGAAGTTCTATGTCCATAGTGTCAGCTGGTCTGTCTGCTGGATATTAGGAAAGCAGATCGTGTCTCCATTGTGGCGTGTCAGCCACATTTATTAGTCTTTGGGCAGTTTGGGATACATTTGTAGTCCCCAGCTTGCTGAGTCTCATATTCTGTCTATGTTATCATAATTTATGACATTACTGTTGCAATATTTGGTGTCCTGCTATTTCCATGAAATGGATGACAGACAGTGCCTGCTCTTTGGCTGAATATGTCAAGGTTACTGTGGAGCAGGTTTAATTCTGATTCCACCTGATAGTTGGTTGTTTGGTGAGTCACTTTCCACAATGAAGGAGAAGGTAATTGTAGCCGCGCACTAGAGTAGGTGTTGTACAGCACTTGGGGCGAGGGGATGCATTAGCACTATGGATGTTTCCTTCACCCTGTAATGTGTCAGCTTGGTTGCTGGTAGATGCATTAGATGGAACAATGGGAAACCCTAATGGGGAGGCACTTTGAGTGATGCCCATTGGTTTTGTTGTACAATTAATCAGAAAACATTATATTTTAGATTAAAAATTTTATTTGGAAACTTCCATTTGTTAAAAGACAATAATCACACACTCAGACAAAACATTTGATACCTGGACCTCTTAACCTGCGCATTTCAAAATGTATTTGTTTTCAAAGAAAAATAAATAAAGTGAACACAAAAAAGAATTATTTAAAGAACTATAGTTTATGAACATAAACATAACCTACAACACCCCACCTTCCCCCTCAGTATCTAAGTCTATTACTTGTACTTTCCCAAGAATTTTACAACTCAATCAAATTGATAACTTTCTTTCGTGGGACTCTTGGAGCTGTACATAACTCATTCACAGGTGAAGTACTGTACATTGGAATAACTGAGAACTGAATGCTGGTAATCTACTTCTTTTTTGTTTTTCAACCTCACAATGAAATCACCAGACAATAGTAGAGTTGTGCCATACAACATCTCAGCAGCTGTTGAGCTATTTTTTTCCCACACAGCAATGCAGTCCTAAGATAACTGTAAAAATAATGTCAATATTTTTACCATGTTCTCTGATGGCTGCCTTCAGTGTTTGATGTACTACATCTGTTTTCCCATTTAATTGTGGATGATATGGCATACTTTGAGTTAATTTAGAATCTCAAATCTTAGCTGATGTATGGAACAGCTCTGATTGGAACGGTACTCCTTAGTCAGTCATTGTTTGGTTTGGTGCTAAAAATGTAGTGCTCCAGGAATTATAAACTGCTTATGCCACTCTTTCTGCTCAAGCATCATGTAGTAGAATGACTTCTGTCCACTTACTGAACCTGTCAATTCATGTTAAACAATATATGAATTCATCTAATAGAGGCAGGGGGCCAATCAGATCAATGTGTACCACATAAAATCATCCATCTGTGCTTGAGAACTACCCAATAGTAGATTTAGTATGTCTAGTCACTTTATACTTTTGGCCTGCTATGAATGATTTTATCAATTTTTGGATATCTTGTTTGATATTTGATTAAATAAATCTGCATGTGAATAATTTCACAGAAGACTTAATACCAGGGTGTGTCATACTGTAGTAATATTGAAAAGCTGATTATCTAAATAGCTGAGAATGTAAAGATGAATGTTATTTGTTGATACATCATGTCACAATAATCTTCCACCAGGGTTTTCATTCAATGAGGTATGAGGACTATTTGAGCATCTGTCATTTTCTCATAATCAATTGATACTACTTTTTTCAGTCAGGATAGTTTGTCAGCCACACTATTTCCTTTGTCAGTAAAATGTATGATATCTATCATAAATTGTGGATTTGAATTGCAGATGAAGCGATGGGATAGGGGTAGCCTTATTGTTTTGTTATTAAAAGCATGTGTCAAGGGAGCATGGTTATCATACATTGCAGATGAACATCCTTTGAGGAGGTACTTAAGATACCTTATTGCCATGTACATGCTGAGGAATTCCCTAGCATATGTTGAACATTTTTTTCTGAGATGCCAAGAACTTTTTGGAGTACAAACCAACTGGTTTCCATATTCCTTCTTCTTTCTGTTGCAGCACTGCACTCGAAACAAAATCTGAAGCATCTACATATAATGCAAGATTGTTGTTTACATAGTTTGATGTGTTGTGGCATGTTCCAAACGACTTTGGTAAAAATTCAGTATGCCAAAGAAGTGATGTAATTATGGCACAGTTCCTGGAAGTTTGAAATTAGCCATCATTTGCACTCTTTTTGGGTCTGGTTTAGTACCTTCAGGAGTAATCAAATACCTAAATAGCAGTTCCTGGAAGTTCGAAATTATTCATCACTTGTATTCTTTTTGGGTCTGGTTTAGTACCTTCAGGAGTAATCACATGACCTAAAAAATTAATTTTTTAAATCCCAAACACATATTTTCCAACATTAATCCTTAAAACAAAATTGTTCAATTGTTCAAACAGGATAGTTAAAAGATGAAGGTTTCTCGGGTCTCCAACTGTGTTGTAGTGTTGACATATTGAGAGGTTTCGGGAAGTGTCATACTACCCTTCTTCTGGCGAAGTGTTGAGATTCACGGAGAGCAGGATATGAATATGTGCAGTCTCCCCCCTCCACTAGTCCTTGGCAGGCTGTTGTGGTCTGGCCATGGGCGTGCCAAGTTGGCGGTAGCGGCTGCTCCTGGTGGTCCCATTCAGCTCTTGGTGTGGGCGTTCTGTCTGAGTCTGCAATGGAGGATGTTGGCGTGTGAAATCCTGATGGATTTCTGCTATCATGTTGTGCTTAGTTGGTATCCTTAATCCCTATAGACCAGGTTGTCATGAATCCTTATTTCTAGGGATTCTTTGATAATACTTTTGCAGAAGCCAGATGCTTGGCACAGCACCTTCTTGTTTTCAAAGGTGAAGGTGTGTTCTTCCTTTCATGACAAACTGGTCAACAGGGATGAAGGATATAAACTAAGTACAGTGTGGAATCGTGTGATAGCTATTAGTATAGTATCCAAAGATGCAAAATAAAAATCTAAATATTTCAAAACTACATCAATAAATCTCTGAAAAGTACTTGGTGCATTCCTGAGGCCCAGCAGAATGAAACTGAATTCATAAAGTCCAGTGGGTGTGATCATAGCACTCTTTTCTTTATTGCTTTCAGCTAATTGGATGTGCTTTGAGGAGATCAGCTTTAGAGAATATTTTCTTACTCACAAGAAAGGAATTTACATCATATATGTGAGGAATTAGGTTTGCCAATGACATTGTAATTCTGTCAGAGACAGCAAAGGACTTGGAAGAGCAGTTGAACGGAATGGACAGTGTCTTGAAAGGAGGGTATAAGATGAACATCAACAAAAGCAAAACAAGGATAATGGAATGTAGTCGAATTAAGTCGTGTGATGTTGAGGGAATTAGATTAGGAAATGAGACACTTGAAGTAGTAAAGGAGTTTTGATATTTGGGGAGCAAAATAACTGATGATGGTCAAAGTAGAGAGGATATAAAATGTAGACTGGCAATGGCAAGGAAGGCGTTTCTGAAGAAAAGAAATTTGTTAACATCGAGTATTGATTTAAGTGTCAGGAATTCATTTCTGAAAGTATTTGTATGGAGTGTAGCCATGTATGGATGTGAAACATGGACGATAAATAGTTTAGACAAGAAGAGAATAGAAGCTTTTGAAATTAGGTGCTACAGAAGAATGCTGAAGATTAGATGGGTAGATCACATAACTAATGAGGAGGTATTGAATAGAATTGGGGAGAAGAGGAGTTTGTGGCACAACTTGACTAGAAGAAGGGATCGGCTGGTAGGACATGTTTTGAGGCATCAACGGATCACCAATTTAGTACTGGAGGGCAGCATGGATGGTAAAAATCGTAGATGGAGATCAAGAGATGAATACACTAAGCAGATTCAGAAGGATGTGGGCTGCAGTAGGTACTGCGAGATGATGAAGCTTGCACAGGACAGAGTGGCATGGAGAGCTGCATCAAACCAGTCTCAGGACTGAAGACCACAACAACAACAACAACAACAACAATAACAACAACAATGTGAGCAATTGGGTAGTGGTAAGGAAGGGTCTGGCCATTAAGATGTCAGTAGTCTCCACAAACATGCCACTGACCATCCAGATTTTCTACTATGTGTGGAGAACTAGCCCTCTGGGATTTAGAGGAACGTATTATATTATGATTCATTAGGAATTGCAAGTCATTTTTTAGGCAAATACGGTTTATTTGGATTTAAACTGCAGGCTTTTGAGTATTCTGGTGAGTCATTGCTGGTTGCAATATAATGTTTAACATAATGCTTAATTTCTCCTTTTGTTATGTCAGGAAATTTTTTAAGTAATTGAGAATATTTACAGTTAACATAGAGTGAACTAACAGAATCAGACAAATGAACTGCACACTGTAGTGCAGCCACATGTAACTGAGTATTACTGTCAAATAATAATTTTCTTTTCAGGTCAGTGAGTAAGCCAAACTCATGAAGAAAATCTGCACCAGTTATTCTTTCTGTTGTGTAAGCTACAATGAAAGGCCACTCAGAACTATGTTTTAAACTTGAATCAAGATTCAGTAACTTATATCCATAAATTCTAATCTCAAAGTCATGTAGAGCATAAGTTTTTAGTCTGCCTCTTTAACTTTATCCTTGGGGCATGCTGCCATAGTGGAAACATTAGCGCTGCTATTAAACAGGAACTGTAACCCAGAAGTTCTATCTCTAACAAACTATCAATATTGGCAGCCTTGTATAACTGTTACAGCAGGTGCTACTGTGTCTGCTGATTTGAGTTACCCTCACATTTCTGTTTGCAAGGTTGGACACATTTCTCAGGTATGCAGTTTGAGCTGTAACGAACATGAAAATAGCAGTATTTTTATGAACTATTGTAGCTCAACATGCTGCTGCCTCTGCTACAAGAATGTCATCACAATTGATACTATCACTCCCTAAATCTGGATTTTCAAGCTCTTTGATCTTTACCTGAAGATCTTTCACTGATACAGAAGAATAACACACTGGATGGAACACTTTTGTTGAAAATGATTGAAGTTCCTGAGTGCTTTGCATTTCAGTCATCTGATGAGCCAGTGGCTCTACTTTGTCCACATTTTCTAGGCTAATTGTCTAACCAGAGAGTCTTTAAAATTTTATCTGAAACTTTTGTTTCTGCATAACCTTTCATTCCCTGAAGCAAGTGATTGGGTTTAATATCACCAATTTCTAATTTGTTAATCAGTTTCTTAATTAGATGCTTTCACTTTCCTTAAAAGTCACTAAAAGTCTTTCTTTAGCTAATGAGTATTTATTGTTTTTGTCAATGTTCATGAGATCCCAGATATTTTTGACAAACTGGGGCTCTAACTGGAATAACAAGTAATTGAATTTGGTTGCTTCAGTCTGTATTCACGCAATTGTAAATTGTGCTTCAGCTTGACAAAACCATATGCCAGGCATTTCAGTCCAGAACAGAGGAAATTCCACACTAACTTTGACCACTTCCATTTTTGCATCACTGTTTGGGATATTACCATTACCTCTATCTGCCATTATATTTGTTTCTTGTTTAGATCACACTGGGGTGACCAGTTGTTGTTATTATTGAGAGTTAATCACAAAACATGGTATATTAGATCCAGAAACATGATTTAGAAACTTCCTTTTTTTTACGTGACTAAAATCACACTCTCAGACAAAACAGTTGATACCTAGACCTACTACAAAGTGCATTTAAGAATGTCATTTGTTGCCAAAGGAAAATAAAGTCAAAAAAGAAGAATTATTTACAGAACTGAAGGTTATGGACATAAACATAACTCTACAGTGTCTTCTCTTTGCACAATGGCTACTGATTTGTTTAATGAGTTACTGTAGAGGTCACTGTGCCAGTCATTATGATAGCTGGTTGGCGTTTTATGAGCCTGAGAGTTATGACTGGCTTCCTGAGCAGTTCTTTCATGCAAATATTGTTTCCTCATTAATGCGCATTCATGTTCTTCAGCTTTGGATATTAGACCTATTTGCCTCATTATTTGTCTGCCTGATTTGTGTACAATTGTTCTTGCCTCGTTTGTATGAATCACCTTGTGCAAACTTGTCACATATATAGTCCGTCATATTTAAAAAGCTATGCTGTGCTTCATCTGAATGCAATAACGATAAAAATGATCTTATTCCTCCACTTCTGGCACTCTGTTCATATATATCTTCATCGGGAAAGTGTCCTAGTTGATGTTCCACTGGATTGCACATCACTAAGCTCACTCCTTTGTTGAGGGTGATTTATATTTTGCATGTTGACATGTTTGTTGTATCAGCATTGCTTCAGGGAGTCCCCCGGGGGGGGGGGGGGGGGGGGGGTTCACAACTATTTCATAAGTTCATGTGTGGCACACATAGTACCTGTGCTATTGCAACCCTATCTTCCTTCTTGGGCTGCATTCCCTTCCTCTTGCCCCTCTCTCCCTGTCTCACTCCGTCCCCTCTGCTCCCTCCTTCCCCTCTCTTGGTGTCAATACTTATGTTGACCCAGCTATCCTCCTGTTTTCTTCTATCTCTTAGGGATAGGGTTTGATCTCCCCTTCTAAATTTTGTCTCCTTAGTGTGAGCCAACTGGGGAAGAACACCTTACTTAGTGTGTCTGGCATGTGGCCTTTTCTCAACTACCGTTGTCTTCCGGAGTTGCAATCACATATTTACTTTTACTCCACAGCTTGTGTCATTTCCCAGGAATCTCATTTTACTGATGTTCACTCACTGATCCTTCATTGATTCTGTGCTTTCTGTCAGAACAAGAGCAGCATTTTGAGGACTTTTGATGGTATTTGCAGTTCATAGGTAGGGATATTGTTAGTACATGGATCCCTCTTTGTACCACATTGGAAGCGGTCATCATCTAGTTCCACTTGGATCTTGTGGTCAAGGTGTGCAATCTCTATGTCCCTCTTGACAGGTCACATGTGCCTGATGCCCTAACTGCCCTCCTTCAACAACTCCCCCCCCCCCCCCCAAATCCCTTTCTCCTCCTTGGAGATTTCAACATCCATCACCTCGGGTTGGGCAGAGCTTTTTTGTGTACTCGGGGCTCTTCATAGACCATTTTACCATTTTCTTGTGGGCCATGACCTGTGTCTCCTTAATGATGGTTACCCTACTCATTTTAGTGCTGCTTATGGCCCTTTCTCTGCCACTGATCTCTCAATCTCTTCCCCTGCCCTTCCCCTTCATTACACTGGTCAGTGCACAATGACATCTGTGATAGTGACATCTTCCCATTGGTTCTCTTGTTCCCTTCCCACCTTCTGATGGCTGGTTGCCCTGCTGGGCTTTTCATCATGCCAACTGGCCTCTTTATACCTCCCATGTCGCGTTTACATCCTCTTTGTTAGGTTATATTGATGAAATTGTCCCTCACGTGTTCGATATGTTTTTACGCACTTGCAGCAGTGCCGCCCCAGATTGACTAACCCCTTTCACTGCCAGCTGGTCTCATTGTGGAGTGCATTGATTGCTAACACAATCTATGATCACTGTTGAGTCTTGCGATGCCTTAAGCAGCACCAGTCCTCCACTGCCCTTGTCACCTTTAAACACTGTTGGGCCAAAGCCCGTTAATCAAACAAAGCAAGTGAGTGAGTTGAGAACACTTTGTCTCTTTCTAGGTCCTTACGTCCATGTGTCATGGGTGTGGGCTATGTTCCACACCCTCCAGTGTTGCCAATAGCTGTCTTCCATCCTGGGCTTTGCCCTCCCAGGTGGCCTTTGAACGAGTTCTTGTAGAAAACTTTGTGGCACATTTTATGACAGCATCAGCATCCTATGCAACTGCCTTCCTCCCACAGAAACAGTGATCTGAAGCTTCCCACTTATGTTTTACCCTTTGTCAGGCGTAATCCTATAATGAACTTTTTGCTGAATGCGAACTTCTCGCGATCTCCTCTTCCCATGATTCAGCCTCTGGCACCGATTCCATCCATAACCAGTTGTGCTTCAACACCTTTCCTCCAGGTGTTTCACCATATTTGACCCCAAGGTGTTTTCCCATCTCAGTGGAGGGACAGTATTGTGGTTCCTGTTCTTAAGTCTGGTAAGCATCCATTGTTTCTTTGATAGTTACCAGCCAGTCAGTCTGATCAACATAGCCTGTAAGGTATTTGATCAGATGGTGTCTTATCAGCTCTGCCGAGTCCTCAAATCTCAGGACTTTACATCTCCTTATCAGTGCACCTTTTGGGAGGGATGGTCTCTGATTGATCATCTGCTTTGGTTGGAAACCACAGTTCACCAGCCCTTTTCTCAGCACCAACATCTCATTGGAATTTTCTTTGATCATCTTAAGGCCTATAACATGGAGGGCCCTGTCCTGATTTTTGTTAGCCGGTGTCTATCCCAGCAGTCATTCCAAGTTTGGGTTGGCACCATTATCATCTCTCCATGGACCCAGGGCAATGGTGTTCTACAAGGTTCTCTATTAAGTGACCTTCTTTTCCTCATCACTATTAATGGACTCATGGCCTCTGTCGGACCGTTGATTTCCCCTGTTCTGTTTGTTGATGATTTCAGTATCTGGGCTAGTTCCTATATAATGGCCTCTGCAGAGCAACAGCTCCAAGGTGCCACCCAGCTTGCTTTCCTGTGGACTCTCTCACATGGTTTTCAATTATCCCCCCTTAAACTGCAGATGGTGCATTTCTTTCACCATACTACAGTCTATCCCAAGCTAGAGCTCTATTTTGACACCCAACACCTGACTGTGGTCCCCCAATTCTATGTCTTGCTTTTTTTTTTTTTTGACAACAAGCTTTTTGCGCCATACCTTCCTTCCAAAGATGGTCTGTTTCTGTAAACGTAATGTCCTTTGCTTCCTTGCCCACACCTATTGGGGTCCACATTGTTTGACTCTTCTCCGCCTCTTTTGGATCTTAGTTCTGTTCTGTCTGGACTATGGTTGTCAAGTTTATGGCTCAACTGCCTCTTCCACATGGCTCCTCTTGGACTCTGATCACAATTGTGATATTTGTTTCGCCACCAGTGCCTTTTGCACTAGCCCTGTTGATAGTCTTCTGGTTGATGCTGTGATTCCTCCCCTTTCAATTCAGCAGTCCCTGCTCCTTGTTTTCTATGCCATTGATGTCTGCTCTCTCCTGGCTTAACCTGTGATTCTATTCTTTTCACAGCTTTGGGACATCACCTATGGATTCCCAAAGCACCCATTGCTCTGACAGTGTATCATTGTTAGATCCACCCGCTCTTAACAAGAGTTTCAGGGTGCTATTGTTTTTTTACACTGATGACTCTAAATCTGCTGCTCACATGGTTATGTTTTAACATCTTCTGTTGGCATGGAACACTATCTCTTACTGTTATGTGTGAGGTGTTTACTGCGGAACTGATGGCCATTTACTGGGCCCCATACTTTATTAAATCATCCTCCCTTACCCAAGTTTTGTTATGTAAGGACTTGATG
The DNA here is from genome assembly GCF_023897955.1 of Schistocerca gregaria. Taxonomy (NCBI): domain Eukaryota; kingdom Metazoa; phylum Arthropoda; class Insecta; order Orthoptera; family Acrididae; genus Schistocerca; species Schistocerca gregaria. The sequence continues at coordinate 131,629,927 of NC_064923.1, read as the reverse complement.
AGTGGCCTTCAGGCTGTTGCCCGATGTTTTTCCCATCACCCCTTGGTCTCTGAAAGCCACAACCTTCTCACTAATCTTGACCTTGCTGCTAGTGTAGTAATTTTTGCTTGGGTTCCCAGTGAAATTGGTATTCCACATAATGAGCTTGCCAATCATCTGGTTAGGGGGACGGCCACCTACTCCTCATTCTTCATGACCACTCTGGGGGCCAGATTTGGGGCTTCACATCAAATCCCTTTTCACTCAGTCAGCAGTTGACATTTGGGGAGCCACTCCTCTGTCTAATAAACTCTGTGCAATTAATGGGACTTCCAACATGTGACATTCTTCCCTCCACCTCTCGCAGCAGGCATCTACCATCCTCTGCTGTCTTCATATCAGCCATACCAGACTGACCCATAGTATTTTTCTCCATAATGAGCCACCCCCCCCTCCCCTCTGTAGTTGTGCCATTATTGTGGTCCAGTTACCACACCTACTACATGAAATTTAAACTTAGTGGTTACATCATTATTTCAGCAGCTCTATAATGTATATGGTATTTGAAACAGTGGATAAATTCACACCACCTCATACAACTGACCCATACAAGTGAGAGAACCAAAGAAATGCACTTCCCATCCCTGACAAATGGTGCTACTAAAAACCTAATGAACAACTGTCGAAATGTTTGCAACCAAGTCTTTGACTATGAAGCAACCTTAAAAAACAATGGAGTTTACATAATGGCAAACACAGAAGCTGGCTAAAATCTGAAATAGACTGCAATGGGATTTTTGGCATGAATATAGCTTTATATAGAAAGGAAACTGAAATCCTTTGAGATAGAAATGGAAGCTGCATGTGAGACTATATGGGCAAGGCTCAATATCAGATGTAGACATAAACACATACACTGATGAGCCAAAACATTATGACCACCTGCTTAATAGCTTGTTTACGTGTCTTTGGAACAAAATGTATCAAAGATTCTGTGTACCATGGATCCAACAGTTTGTTGGTAGGTTTGTGGAGGTATATGGCATTAGATGTCTACCTACAGCTCATGTAATTTGCATAAATAACAAGCTGCTGATTTGCATATCTGGTGATGGCAACGGATAACAACACAGAGGGGTTCCATAGGATTTACCATCAAGTGAACTCGGTACACAGACATCAATAAAAATTCACTATAACGCTCCTCATACCATTGTAGCATGGTTTTGGCTCTAAGACATGGACAATTATACTGCTGAAAGTTGACATTGCTGTCGGGAAAGACATCAGGCATGAAGTGATACAGGTTGTTCCCAGCTGCCAGCATGTCTTTGATTATTACCACAGGTCCCATGCAAGCACAGGACCATGTCCCCTATAGTGTAATAGTGCTCTCAAAAGCTGCTCATTTTGAGTTTCATTTCACCACTATTACAGCATTTGTAGAGACAACGATTGACCTAGTGTCGCAAAAATATGATTCAGCTGAAGAACTGATGGTCCCATGCCCATTGTGATTTGTCAAATGGAAATGTAATTGAAAACCTATGAAAGAAGGAGGTGGGAGTTGCTATTGTTTATTCCTGTCAAGACAAGTCAGATATAATTGAGAAATATTCTTGTAATGATGGTACTGGCTTTATTTCTGAGGCAGAGCAAGAAAATAATATTGATATTCGGAATGTGGAGGTCTATCAAAAAACTGTTGCTTTAAATATTGATGCCTTTGTTGGTGTTGAAACAAACTGTGAACGATTATTAAATGGAATTTTTGACAAAATTAGTGATATTATTAAGGAGGAAAGTAAAGCTTCTGAAATTAGTAATAAGGTAAATAATAATCAATTAGTGAAAGTTAATTAAGTAATTTCATTATGAAATGTGGTACTGTCAAAAGAAGAAATGTTGGTATAGCAAAGGAACTTGATAAGTTGTCAACAGTAGCTATGCTCAAAATAGTAGAAGTTAATAATTATCATGTAATAATAATAATAATAATAATAATAATAATAATAATAATAATAATAATAGCTTTATTCAACATCGAATGGTACACTGCACATGTACAAAGAAACAGTAATGATTAAAGTTATTTGTATAATACGCAAGACACATTCTTCTGAATATGTCATTAATTTACAACAAAATTACAATAAGATGTTTACTGATTTCTATTCACATAATTTCACAAAGCATTTGTTGTTCTTCATATAAGTATGGTACTCTTCTAATGAGTAGAAAGGGTGTTTTACTAAAAATTTCTTAAGTTGATGTTTCAGTTTAATTGTAGGAAGAGCCATGACTGCACTAGGCAGTGCATTAGCTAATTTTATACCTGCATACTGAGGGCCCCTTTCGTAAAGCGCTGTTCTGTGGCTGCCAATGTAAAATCTTTCTTTATTTCTAGTATTGTACTGGTGGAAATCTGAATAAGTGTTTGGGTGCAGTCTTTTCACAAGCAATATGGCTTTTAGAATGTATGTGTTTATAACAGTTAACACATCTGTTTTTGGAAACAATTTGCGACAAGATTCCCTATATTTTGCTCCACAGATTATTCTCACACCCCTTTTTTGAAGAATAAGTAGCTTATCTAGATTAGCTTTGGTTGTTGGCCCCCAAATTAAAATACCGTAGTTCAAGTGAGAGGAGAAAAGAGCATGGTATGCAGTCTTTAGGACTACAGTGTCTCTACAGAACTTGTTAATAGTACTGATTGCAAATAAAGCTAGAAAGAATTTTTGGAGTTAACAGTGAAGTAAACAATTTGCAGGTATTAACATACAATGTAAATGAAGAAATGACAATGTCCAAGGTAAATATAGTGTACCTACAATGCATGTGTTTTTTGGTTGTCAAATATTCAACAGTTTTGTTGTGTTTTGAACTGGTTTAGGAAATGTACTGAATAATAAGAGTAATGTCTCAATTGTTGTAATAAAACTAAATGGTGTAATAGTGGGTCAGATGCTTTGTGCATCCACTGAGAATTAGGGGGTGGGGGTTCACTACTCATTAGTGATTTCATTACATGGTGAATAATGCTTCCCCAAACTGTGTGATTCTACTCTTCCTTTTCTGGAACCACCTGATTCTTTAACTATCCTATACAGAGTTTGTTAGAGGAAAGGTCAATTATCTTCTACTATCTACAAGTATGCAGAGAGACGTAAGACTCTAGTAATCCAATTTTTATATGAGCTTATGATCATTAATTTATAATGACATATGTGAAGTGGATGGAAGTATACCTTGTTAAAATAATATTTCATCTAAATTTTCATGAAAGGTATCTTGTCCTGCTCTTGAAGATAATAATGATGAAAATTGGGGTAAAAATATTTTGTAAATTGGTAATGGATATTTTTGTAGAGTAACTGCAGAATTCCCTTTTAGATTAGTAAAATGCAAAAATAATAACATAAAAACATATTAATGTGAGGGCAGCAGGAGTATACTGAAAGGCATATGTTTCAAGTAAACTAACCCTCTTTGCTCTGGGTTAAACACCATATTACAACCCTTCAGGCCTAAGTAAAGAAAAATGAAAATGGATAAACATGCTTTTAACAATATATATGGAAAAAGAAGGATTTTGGTGTATTACTCTTCAAATTTGAATTCAGAAAACTGTGTTGATTTAAAGAGAAGTAAGTATTCAATAACTGCTAGTTTCTCTGTTATATGATATAGAGTGAAGTTTGTCAGTAATATTATTTATTGCTGTTTAGTGTCACTCAGCAGTCATTTTGGTGAATGAAGCAAAGTGGACATTTTGGTTTCGAATTAATTAGATACCATTATGAAGTAATGAATTATATGGAGCAGTGACATATTACGAAATTGAGAAGTGTTTGGTAGTGAAGTGACAAAATATAATGAGGTATAGGAAGTCATAAGTTTAGTGAAGTATTACGCAGTATATATGAAGAAGCAAAACTTGGAACCTGTCTTTGTTGTAATTTGTTTTGCGAATGCACATCTTCAGGTAACAAGTTTATAAAGGAAAAGAATTGGGGGGGGGGGGGGGGGGGCGGGGGACAGACTGAAATAAAAAATGAGTTATTAAGTTGTTGTTGTTGTTGTGGTCTTCAGTCCTGAGACTGGTTTGATGCAGCTCTCCATGCTACTCTATCCTGTGCAAGCTTCTTCATCTCCCAGTACCTACTGCAGCCTACATCCATCTGAATCTGCTTAGTGTATTCGTCTCTTGGTCTCCCTCTACGATTTTTACCCTCCACGCTGCCCTCAAATGCTAAATTGGTGATCCCTTGATGCCTCAGAACATGTCCTACCAATTGATCTCTTCTTCTGGTCAAGTTGTGCCACAAACTCCTCTTCTCCCCAAATCTCTTCAACACCTCCTCATTAGTTATGCGATCTACCCCTCTAATCTTCAGCATTCTTCTGTAGCACCACATTTCGAAAGCTTCTATTCTCTTCTTGTCTAAACTACTTATTGTCCATGTTTCACTTCCATACATGGCTACACTCCATACAAATACTTTCAGAAACGACTTCCTGACACTTAAATCAATACTTGATGTTAACAAATTTCTCTTCTTCAGAAACACCTCCCTTGCCATTGCCAGTTTACATTTTATATCCTCCCTACTTCGACCATCATCAGTTATTTTGCTCCCCAAATACCAAATCTCTTTTACTAGTTTAAATGTCTCATTTCCTAATCTAATTCCTCAGCATCACCTGACTTAATTCAACTACATTCCATTATCGTTGTTTTGCTTTTGTTGATGTTCATCTTATATCCTACTTTCAAGATACTGTCCATTCCATTCAACTGCTCTTCCAAGTCCTTTGCTGTCTCTGAAAGAATTATAATGTCATCGGCAAACCTCAACGTTTTTATTGCGTCTCCATAGACTTTAATACCTACTCCGAATTTTTCTTTTGTTTCCTTTACTGCTTGCTCAATATACAGATTGAATAACATCGGGGACAGGCTACAACCCTGTCTCACTCCCTTCCCAACCACTACTTCCCTTTCATGCCCCTCGACTCTTTTAACTGCCTTCTGGTTTCTCTACAAATTGTAAGCAGCCTTTCGCTCCCTGTATTTTACCCCTGCCACCTTCATAATTAGAAAGATAGTATTCCAATCAACATTGTCAAAAGCTTTCTGTAAGTCTACAAATGCTAGAAATGTAGGTTTGCCTTTCCTTAATCTTTCTTCTAAAATAAGTCGTAGGGTTAGTATTGCCTCACATGTTCCAACATTTCTATGGAATCCAAGCTGATCTTCCCCGCAGTCAGCTTCTACCAGTTTTTCCATTCGTCTGTAAAGAATTTGTGTCAGTATTTTGCAGCTGTGACTTATTAAACTGATAGTTTGGTAATTTTCACATATGTGAACACCTGCTTTCTTTGGGATTGGAATTATTATATTCTTCTTGAAGTCTGAGGGTATTTCGCCTGTTTCATACATCTTACTCACCAGATGGTACAGTTTCCTTCAACTTTCTCTTAAAACCACCATGAGTTGCATGTATAGTACCAGATTGTTTCTTCTTTTTCCTTAGATATTCCATTACATCAAAACCATATTTTGATGTACCTACTTAATATCCCTACCCCCATGAACCATGGACCTTGCCGTTGGTGGGGAGGCTTACGTGTCTCAAAGATACAGATAGCCGTACCGTAGGTGCTACCACAACAGAGGGGCCAGACAAACGTGTGGTCCCTGAAGAGGGGCAGCAGCCTTTTCAGTAGTTGCAGGGGCAACAGTCTGCATGATTGACTGATCTGGCCTTGCAACACTAACCAAAACGGCCTTGCTGTGCTGGTACTGTGAACAGCTGAAAGCAAGGGGAAACTACAGCTGTAATTTTTTCCGAGGGCATGCAGCTTTACTGTATGGTTAATGATGATAGCGTCCTCTTGAGTAAAATATTCAGGACGTAAAATAGTCCCCCATTCGGATCTCCGGGCAGGGCTACTCAAGAGGACAGCGTTATCAGGAGAAAGAAAACTGGCGTTCTATGGATCAGAGCGGGGAATGTCAGATCCCTTAACTGGGCAGGTAGATTAGAAAATTTAAAAAAGGAAATGGATAGGTTCAAGTTTGATATAGTGGGAATTAGTGAAGTTCGGTGGCAGGAGGGACAAGACTTGTGGTCAGGTGAATACAGGGTTATAAATACAAAATCAAATAGGGGTAATGCAGGAGTAGGTTTAATAATGAATAAAAAAATAGGAGTGCGGGTAAGCTACTACCAACAGCATAGTGAACGCATTATTGTGGCCAAGATAGACACGAAGCCCATGCCTACTACAGTAGTACAAGTTTATATGCCAACTAACTCTGCAGATGATGAAGAAATTGGTGAAATGTATGATGAGATAAAAGAAATTATGCAGGTAGTGAAGGGAGATGAAAATGTCATAGTCATGGGTGACTGGAATTCGAGAGTAGGAAAAGGGAGAGAAGAAAACATAGTGGGTGAATATGGATTGGGGGACAGAAATGAAAGAGGAAGCTGTCTGGTAGACTTAACTTAATCATAGCTAACACCTGGTTCAAGAATCATAAAAGAAGGTTGTATACATGGAAGAATCCTGGAGATACTAGAAGGTATCAGATAGATTACATAATGGTAAGACAGAAATTTAGGAACCAGGTTTTAAATTGTAAGACATTTCCAGGGGCTGACCACAATCTATTGGTTATGAACTGTAGATTAAAACTGAAGAAACTGCAAAAGGTGGGAATCTAAGGAGATGGGACCTGGATAAACTGTCTAAACCAGAGGTTGTACAGAGTTTCAGGGAGAGCATAAGGGAACAATTGACAGGAATGGGGGAAAGAAATACAGTAGAAGAAGAATGAGTAGCTCTGAGGGATGAAGTAGTGAAGGCAGCAGAGGACCAAGTAGGTAAAAAGATGAGGGCTAGTAGAAATCCTTGGGTAACAGAAGAAATATTGCATTTAATTGATGAAAGGAGAAAATACAAAAATGAAGTAAATGAAGCAGGCAAAAAGGAATACAAACGTCTCAAAAATGAGACTGACAGGAAGTGCAAAATGGTTAAGCAGGGATGGCTAGAGGACAAATGTAAGGATGTAGAGGCTTACCTCATCAGGGGTAAGATAGATACTGCCTAGAGGAAAATTAAAGAGACCTCTGGGGACAGGAGAACCACTTGTATGAATATCAAGAGCTCAGATGGAAATTCAGTTCTAAGCAAAGAAGGGAAAGCAGAAAGGTGGAAGGCATATGTAGTGGGTCTATACAAGGGCGATGTACTTGAGGACAATATTATGGAAATGGAAGAGGATGTAGATGAAGATGAAATGGGAGATATGATACTGTGTGAAGATTTTGACAGAGCACTGAAAGACCTGAGTCGAAATGAGGCCCAGGAATAGATAATATTACATTAGAACTACTGACAGCCTTGGGAGAGCCAGTCCTGATAAAATTTTACCATCTGGTGAGTGAGATATATGAGACAGGCGAAATACCCTCAGACTTCAAGAAGAATGTAATAATTCCAATCCCAAAGAAAGCAGGTGTCGACAGATGTGAAAATTACCAAACTATCAGTTTAATAAGTCACAGCTGCAAAATACTAACACAAATTATTTACAGACGAATGGAAAAACCGGTAGAAGCCGACCTCGGGGAAGATCAGCTTGTATTCCGTAGAAATGTTGGAACGTGAGGCAATACTGACCCTACGACTTATCTTAGAAGAAAGATTAAGGAAAGGCAAACCTACATATCTAGCATTTGTTGGCTTAGAGAAAGCTTTTGGCAATGTTGACTGGAATACTCTCTTTCAAATTCTGAAGGTGGCAGGGGTAAAACACAGGGAGAGAAAGGCTATTTACAATTTGTAGAGAAAGCAAATGGCAGTTATAATAGTTGAGGGACATGAAAGGGAAGCAGTGGTTGGGAAGGGAGTGAGACGAGGTTGTAGCCTCTCCTCGATGCTATTCAATCTGTATATTGAGCAAGCAGTAAAGGAAAAGAAAGAAAAGTTTGGAGCAGTTATTAAAATCCATGCAGAAGAAATAATTGTAATTCTGTCAGAGACAGCAAAGGACTTGGAAGAGCAGTTGAATGGAATGGACAGTGTCTTGAAAGGAGGGTATAAGATGAACATCAACAAAATCAAAACAAGGATAATGAAATGTAGTTGAATTAAGTCGGGTGATACTGAGGAAATTAGATTAGGAAATGAGACACTTAAAGTAGTAAAAGAGTTTTGGTATTTGGGGAGGAAAATCACTGATGATGGTTGAAGTAGAGAGGAAAAAAAATGTAGACTGGCAATGGCAAGGAAGGCGTTTCTGAAGAAGGGAAATTTGTTAACATTGAGTATTGATTTAAGTGTCAGGAAGTCGTTTCTGAAAGTATTTGTATGGAGTGTAGCCATGCATGGAAGTGAAACATTGACAATAAGTAGTTTAGACAAGAAGAGAATAGAAGCTTTTGAAATGTGGTGCTACAGAAGAATGCTGAAGATTAGAGGGGTAGATCGCATAACTAATGAGGAGGTATTGAATAGAATTGGGGAGAAGAGGAGTTTGTGGCACAACTTGACCAGAGGAAGAGATCAGTTGGTAGGACATGTTCTGAGGCATCAAGGGATCACCAATTTATTACTGGAGGGCAGCGTGGAGGGTAAAAATCATAGAGGGAGACCAAGAGATGAATACACTAAGCAGATTTAGAAGAACGTAGACTGCAGTAGGTACTGCGAGATGAAGAAGCTTGCACAGGCTAGAGTAGCATGGAGAGCTGCATCAAACCAGTCTCAGGACTGAAGACCACAACAACAACAACAACAACAACACATCTTCGGTAGGATGATCACATGTCTGTGTCTACTCTATTTACATACTTTTGCTACAGCATCAAGTGCCCACAGCACCACCAAGTGCTATCTAGTGTCGTGGTGGGTGGTGGTAAGGATGTTTTGGCTCATCAGTGTAACCAAATGAAGCAGAAAATTTTAGAGAAAACATGAGTTCACTAATAAGTTAGCTCACCAATCATACTGTCATCGTGAGAGATAAACTGAGAAAATTACATTGTTATGAATGCTGCACATGACAAGACATTCTATGAAACATTACTAAATGACCCTTCTGAAAACTACCTAGAACATTCAGTTTGGAAGTCCACTCATGATGGAAATATATAGGATATAATGGCAACTAGTTGACCTGATCTCTTTGAGGATGTCCACATTGAAACTCAACACGGTTGTAACAGCAATGATTACCAAGGTACTAAGGTCAACTAAAACAACCAGAAGGATTTGTATAATCAAGAAACTAGATAAGGAGATAGTAGTGTCGTATTTCTATAAGGAACTAGAAAAATTTAGCTCTGAAGAGCAGCATGTAGGAAGACTATGGCTTGGATTTAAAAGAGTAGGTTGACCACGCACTGGATAGATATGTACATAGTAGAGGTTGAATATTTTATGATGTGAAGGACCCCCTGTGGTATGCAACCACTGTAAATAATAAATTTTTGAAAGTATAACATAATTAGTGAGTAGAGCTTTTATCTATCAGTTTATATTATACAGTCACTGTAAAGGAACTTCTAAAGAAACAAAGACCACTGCATAATAAGTGTAAAGCAAAAAGCATTTGATTTACTCTGACTGGCACTATAATACACCAATGATCATAAACATACAGCCAATAAAGGCCTTACATACATTATTAAGTCACTAAAAAGCAGTTAATCTTTTAGCTACATTATGTTTTATAGTAAATAGCTTATTTTTCTGTCTTGAGAAATATCCATTCCATTAATCCAAACAATTGTTCTTTTTTCTCTGTTTCTGTAATTATGATTATTTCTTTTTTTCTTAACCAAGAGAAGCTTCCTCATTTGTCATCTTCTCCACCTCCGCTTATAGACTTTTTCTGTTCATATAGATTTTCTTCCACCAAATGTAAGTAATTTGATACACTTGACAAATTCTTTTATGTGAAGAATGATCTATCACATATTTTTAGCTGAGAATCTGATTTATTATTGCGAATATATGAATGTTACGATGTGAGTGAATATATTCCGCTGCTAACAATTTTGGTTTTTGGTCAGCTCTCTGTACCAAGTATTATGTAAGCTCCACAGCTTTTTTAAAAGAATTCTCCAAACTCTGTGACTTTGTTGCAAATGCTTTGACAATTGATTATTAATGTAAGCTTTTAATAGCACCATTTGTGAGTATCATTTCTTTGAGTCTTTCATTAATACTTTGGTAACGTGAGCCTCTGGTGTGAATATACAGAGAGTAACAATGGTACTAAACAAGAAACAACATTGAATCAACTCAAACAGAACAAAATCTTCTTCCATATCCCAAAAGCACATCATTTTCTCCAATATGATACTTGGAAAGCCTGTATACCCCAGCAGACAGTGTGTTTGGGTGCCTTTTACCCCCATGACTTTGGCACCTACTACTGGCTGTGTCATAATGGGAAATGTTCTGGATAAATCAAACAAAACAAAATAAAATGTTTCTCCATATTAGACAAACATATAATATTTAACAACTGCATAGCTATAATTATTATTATGATTATTATGGAGGTGGTGTCAAGTTACTTATTTGTGCAATCGATTAGTGACATTATGTATATGTGCCTAAGGCAAGAGCACCTTTTCACTTCTATAAATTCACACTTTTATATCCCCATTGGACAGTGATATATTTATACATCAAGGATACTGAGACTCAATATGTTGCTGCAAGTACCACACTCATAGCATATTGTGGGCAATAACTCTAGCAATGGTCTGCACATTAAGGAGCCAGCTGTGCAGCATATGGTGCTGCATTTAATGATAATCCCTACAAATGCACCCGTTATCAGATCCTTATTACAGGCTTCTTTCTCTTGGACTTCTAAGTATACCTTTGACTCAGAAGCCTTCCTCTTCCAAGGTCCAATTGTTGATTGCTGGGAACTTTAAGTAATTCTTAAATAACTTTACACACTACCATTGAAATAGATTTTCATTTTATATTTATTTATTTTCAGTATCCATATATTAAACTTCATACTGGTAACTCAACAGATCAGTATTTAATACAGACATCGAAAACACAATTTAACAAGTGGTATTCATAACTATGCAGGTGATTGACTTTAAGTAACATTATTGAAGTTGTGGTACATTTTACTGTACTATCCAAATACTAAACAAAAACTGCATGTGAACATTGCAGACATACTGAAATGTAATTTTACATGACTGAAGCCTAGTTGGTTAGTGCTTCTAGAATTGTTGACAGCACCTATTTAAATACAAATACAATACAAATATTTTATTCCACCCTTGACCATATTTACATGCAATCAGTGTTGTCAGGGCAGTTTTCACAAAATGTTAAAATATAGAGTCTGAACATTTTTTGCAGTAACCTAAAAGACAAGAATGATAGTTAATATGCATATAGTTTATAGAAGTAAATTAATTTGATTAACAGTTACTTAAATATCCTTCAAGTAGTTGAAATGATAGGTTATAATTTTACAATCAGAATTTTGGAAGCATGTGTCATTCCCCAGACATGCTTTGCACTGAGTTCTGCATGTCTTGAAGCCTCATACCTCAATGTTATGCATAAAAATATGCCAAAAACTGACTCTCGAAGGGAGTTAAAATTAAACACCCTTTCCTAATATATTTACACTTCATAGATTTTTATGCCAAATTCCAAGCTGTGGTCATATTTCTTCCATAGGTTTTCAATTACATTTACATTTGTCAAATTGTCAGTATCAATCACTTCTCATTTTGAACCAAGCTCCCTAGACACTTCTTCCAGCTCATATTTCCAATGAATCTGTGTTTTTGTATAATACTGTAATGTTAAGTTTAATCATACTAAACTTCTTTATTGTTTTTTTCAATGGTTAAACCACCAAATTCTCCATTTTAGAATTAAAACTATGAATGTCAGTCCTAGTGCACACATTCTTACTCATTTCCTTAAAAAATTCTAACAGTCTGTGATTACTATCACTCATACCAACTATTCCCTTTTTCACATACCTTTCTGAGTGTTCATGTAATTTTCCCTCCACAGCATTGATTACTCCTACCTCATGTTCATCTACATTGTCCTCATAGTAATCAGTATGTGAAGTTTCTGGAATTTGATCTATTATTTAGCCAGTAGTAGCCACAATGTAAAAGGTATCTTCTTCTAATTTTACTGTGCTTTTTAGTATCACTTTTAACTACTATATTCTGTCCATCCACAAATTGTAGTTTCTCATCTCTGTCATCAAACATGTTATCTTTTCTGTCTTTGTCTTTCATTTGGAAGAAGAAGAAGAAGAAGAAGAAAAAGAAGCTGATGACACTCAATTGCGTGGACACTTCACCTAGTATTTTCCCAACATACAATGTTACTGCTGTCAATACTGTCATTTGCCAGCATTCATCCGCATTTTGCCTAGCTGTGTAGATTCACAGGTTACCTCTGCATCGATTGGCTGCTTCCCTTTGCAAATGATGCTGGTCTTTCCCTCTTCTCATTGCTCAACATCCTCTCTGTAATGTCGTCTGCTTCTGTTCTTTTATAACAATATCACATAAAATTTGTTTCTATCAACAACAGTATTTACTTGGTCCTATTCACTGTCAGTGCACACTCTCCCCACTGCCTATTACCACTGCGTCAGGTGTTCATATGAAATCAGTTCTCTCCTGCTTCAATTCAACAGGTGCTGAATGTTTGCATGTCACTGTTTTCCATTGCACATGAGTTCACTAACAGAACACTTCTACTACAATGTAGTCTGAAAATGATATCACCAAATACAACAGTCATTATATTTTCAGTGTCATTTTATTACTTTCTAAGTGCTTTTTGCTGTGACCTTTTAACAAAGTGTTCCTCAAACAAGAGCACCAGATGCAACACTCCCATTACCTGTTTTGCATTCAGTTCTGCATGTCTTGAAGTCTCACCTTGATTCTATGAAAAAAATATGCTGAAAACTGACTTTAGAAAGCATAATGCCAAATGACTTATGCCACATAGTAGTTAAAATTAAAAATCCTTTCCCAGTTTATTTGAACTTCAAAGATTTTGATGGTCAGCTCCAGTTTTACAGTACACAATTCTTGCAAGTAAAGAGAATTGGAACCGTTCTCTCATCCACTTATTGAAAAAATATAATGCAGTGACATACTGGTCACTAACATCACAATGAAAACTTGCCACAGTGGCTGTATGTGATTCCAAACAGAGTGCATATGTTGTTGTTGTGTAGAAAGTTAATGACATAATTAAAATATCCAGTAAGTAGGTTTTATGAAATAGCCACTCTTAGATATCACATGTTTACTATCAAACCTGAGATTTTTACCTACATCAATGTTTTGAGGTTGCTTGATGGTCAAAGACTTTTTACAAGTGAGTGAAAGAAAGATGTTAAGCAGTATCAGACTAAGCCCAGACTTTTGGGGATATGTTAACATGACGACTGGTCCCTACAGACACCTTTGTACTGACCAATGTAGTGTTGCATGTACAAATGCTATCACAGAGTGGCAAAGTTAGGAAAGGCCGCTGGTCCTGATGGGATACCAGTTCGATTTTACACAGAGTATGTGAATGAACTTGCCCCCCTTCTTGCAGCAGTGTACCGTAGGTCTCTAGAAGAGCGAAGCGTTCCAAAGGATTGGAAAAGGGCACAGGTCATCCCCGTTTTCAAGAAGGGACGTCGAACAGATGTGCAGAACTATAGACCTATATCTCTAACGTCGATCAGTGTGGAATTTTGGAACACGTATTATGTTTGAGTATAATGTCTTTTCTGGAGACTAGAAATCTACTCTGTAGGAATCAGCATGGGTTTCGAAAAAGACGGTCGTGTGAAACCCAGCTCGCTCTATTCATCCACGAGACTCAGAGGGCCTTAGACACGGGTTCACAGGTAGATGCCGTGTTTCTTGACTTCCGCAAGACGTTTGACACAGTTCCCCACAGTCGTTTAATGAACAAAGTAAGAGCATATGGACTATCAGATCAATTGTGTGATTGGATTGAGGAGTTCCTAGATAACAGAACGCAGCATATCATTCTCAATGGAGAGAAGTCTTCCGAAGTAAGAGTGTTTTCAGGTGTGCCGCAGGGGAGTGTCATAGGACCGTTTCCATTCACAATATACATAAATGACCTGGTGGATGACATCCGAAGTTCACTGAGGCTTTTTGCAGATGATGCTGTGGTGTATCGAGAGGTTGCAACAATGGAAAATTGTACTGAAATGCAGGAGGATCTGCAGCGAATTGACGCATGGTGCAGGGAATGGCAAGTGAATCTCGATGTAGACAAGTGTAATGTGATGCGAATACATAGAAAGATAGGTCCCTTATCATTTAACTATAAAATAGCAGATCAGCAACTGGAAGCAGTTAATTCCATAAATTATCTGGGAGTACGCATTAGGAGTGATTTAAAATGGAATGATCATGTAAAGTTGATCGTCGGTAAAGCAGATGCCAGACTGAGATTCATTGGAAGAATCCTAAAGAAATGCAATCCGACAACAAAGGAAGTAGGTTACAGTACGCTTGTTCGCCCAATGCTTGAATACTGCTCAGAAGTGTGGGATCCGCACCAGGTAGGGTTGATAGAAGAGATAGAGAAGATCCAACGGAGAGCAGCGCGCTTCGTTACAGGATCATTTAGTAATTGCGAAAGCGTTACGGAGATGATAGATAAACTCCAGTGGAAGACTCTGCAGGAGAGACGCTCAGTAGCTCGGTACGGGCTTTTGTTAAAGTTTCGAGAACATACCTTCACCGAAGAGTCAAGCAGTATATTGCTCCCTCCTACATATATCTCGCGAAGAGACCATGAGGATAAAATCAGAGAGATTAGAGCCCACACAGAAGCATACCGACAATCCTTCTTTCCACGTACAATACGAGACTGGAATAGAAGGGAGAACCGATAGAGGTACTCAGGGTACCCTCCGCCACACACCGTCAGGTGGCTTGCGGAGTATGGATGTAGATGTAGATGTAGATGTAGGGATGGACTATTTAAATATTGACGTTCAGATACTCACTGATCCTAGGAAGTACATAATGTTTCAAAAATCAGCTTGGTTAGATTTTGCTGTTTTGAATTAACTATGCAGTTTGACAGTAGTTTGGTTTATGGAAAATGTTGAAGGTTAGTAAATTATAAGGGTATGTAGAATCATCTTATGCTTCTGTGTTGGAAATACCTTACAAGTGAGTATGGCATAAATAGATGGATAAAAAATCTACTCACCAAGCAGCAGCAGGAGAACACTTGTATAAAAAAAAAGATTTTATGTATGCAAGCTTTTGGAGTCAGTGGATGCTTCTTCTGGCAGAAGGGTTGAAGGGGAAGGAAGAGGAGTTTTTATTAGTGTCTAATGTCATTGTTGTGTTATAGGTATGGGCTGAAGAAATTACCAGTATTTCCAAGCTGTGGTCATAGAGGAAAGAAGAACTGCAGTCTCCTGAAAATGGTGGGCATCTAGCAGTTCTCTGAGAATTTTATGCTGTATCAACAAAAGAGAGTCTTTCTTAATGAAATACCACCAAGTGGTGGAAATCGCGGTGAGAATGGTTACACATTTGAATATTCCATTGAGAACATGGCAGAAAATGGAATACAGGTTTGCAGAAGTACATTTTTAGGAGTGCTTGACATGAAAAAAACATTGAGTTGAAGACATGTTCAAACATTTCAAGAAAGAAGGATTCTTTACACACATTGCAACTCGTGGAGGTTACAGAAAGACTGCTGTTTATGGCACCAGAATTATGTCTGTAAAAGCTTTTATTAAACGGTTTAAAGGAAGTGAATCACTTTACTGTAGATCAAGACGTGCTTGTATTTATTTGGACACTAATATAAGTATAGCTAAAATGTGGGGAATGTACCAGAAATCGGTTTCTGATGATCTAAAAGTTATACAATCATTGTTCCAGAATCTTTTCGTCATCAGTTTTAAAGCTCCATCCAAAGATGTTTGTTCTGCTTGCCTGTTGCTAACTGAGAAAATAAAGCATGAGAACGATGGGCAAGTATTAAAGAAACTGCAGACAGATTTGACATTGCACTAACTGCAAGCGAAAGGATTTTACAAACTTCTAAAAGAGGAAACTGCTGGCGGGTACATCATATCATTTGACATGCAGAAGAATCTGCCCATACCAAAGCTGCCTGATCAAATTGCATACTATTCCAGATAGTTGTATTGCTACAATTTGACTGTTGTTTCTGGACATGCTACTGGGAAATTAGCGTAATGTAAAGAGAATATTGTGATATACTCCTAGGGAGAAAATAAAATGAAAAAGTTGTCTATGAAGTGGCTTCTGCAGTGTTTCATGAACTACAGAGTAAAGTAGATTCAGGTACTTTCAGAGGTGTGCACACTGTACATATTGTCGCAGTTGGCTGCCCGGTACAAAATAAGAACACTACAATTTTGACAATGTGCCTTTCCTGGTTATTCTGTAAAATGCCAAACAGTGAGAAGGTGGAAGTTGTTTTCCCTGTCACTGGTTATTGATTCACACTGAGTGATAAAGTGTCTGGAGCAATTGAAAGAGATTTAAAGAAAAAAGGAGAAAATTCTTCAACTGGAAGAGTACCATGAAGTTTTTAGGAAACATGGAATGATGTTGACTGGAAAGCTGAAGCTGAAACATGTGTGAAAGGTACAGGAGCACTTCATTTTAAAATTTCACAAATAAAAAGAGATGCGTTGGCTAGGAAGTCAAACTTGGTCACTGTTAGTGGAAAACTCAACCATAATTTTGAGATTGTGCAGCCTTTGTCAATTATGAAGAAAGGTAAATTATTGAAAGACATAAATCCTACAGAACTAGTACCTGGCATCAGAGTAAATCCCTTGAAGGTACAAGATGTCAGAAAGTTGCTTCTAAAACATTACACGGAGCAGTGGAATAAATGTCAGTAACTGAAATTTGTTTCAGAATATCACTGATGAAAATGATACCAAACAAGAGGTACTGGCAGGAGCTGATTGCTGTGACTGCCTCATTTGGAATAGTGAGGCTGATTATGATGTTGTTGAAATGTTTGTGTAATTCCAGGAACAGAACATTATTGTGGAATGTATAGGTTAACAGAACCACTTTCTTCCATTTGTATTGTTAATAAAATAATCTCATGTTCTTCAATAAAATTGGAAGTTTTGAGTTTATGCTGAATGTACCTATAATCAATTTTAACAATACTGAGGATTTTATGATTTTAGAACAGTGCAATTTGTGGAGTTCAGTTAAAGTACATTACACACATGGCCAACTCCATTCCTTAGTTACAACATGGTCAACTCCATATTACAACAGTCATTTCCTACTTAGCTATGCAGGATCATATGAAAATATTGATGTAAACATGATTCTGATGATACTAAGAAACTGTACAATAATGACCAACTTGGAAGGTAGGTAGTAAATGTGCAAAACAGTTTTTTGCCTCTCCTGAAAACTTTTAAGGAATGGTGTTGGCTGTGTTTGTAACTAGGCTATTCAAATAAATAAATAAACAAATAAATTGTTACTTCACAAATTTTCTATTTTAGAAGTAGTTTCTTTCAAGGTTTTTGTTATTTTGTGTTTAGCACTGTTTTACTTTATTGTTAGTACTAGTACTAACAAACTTTTATTTTTCACTAATTTCTGGCACCATTCTCACTGACTGCTACATATCCATTCTGTGCATCATTCTCCAATCACTTACATCAATATCCATAGATAGAGCTGAGCTTGGAAATTATAGATATCAAAAGGGCAAACCAAATATTAGAAAATTAATGTAACTAAACTCGAAACCAATAATAAAATGCTGTCTTATTCGTTAGATACTTGTCACATATCATAAAATGAGATATTTATGTTTATCCAACATTGAGGAAAATCTAAACAAGAAGCATGTAAACAGAATGGAAGCTACTTCATATATTCAAATGGTCTGTTCTGAAATGTGGCCCCTTAACTGTCTTGAAACTGAAATAGTACAGTCTCAAGATTTGACTTTAAAATTACAAAATCTAGCTTTTTATTATTGTAATTCCTATTGGAAAACTATTTTACAGAATATACTTAATTATTTGAAACCATTTTACAGAATATACTCAATTATTTGAAAACATACATCATCTCTTAAGCCATTATTACTTGAAACAAATTACGCCACTTACAATAACAATATCTTATTCACCACTGAAAACAGAACCTGTAAAAATACATGGTTCATAATTATTTACCAAATAAATTAATATTTCCTTCAACTTTCTCTTTAAAACACCATGAGTTTCATATATAGTACCAGATTGTTCCTTCTTCTTTCTTAGATTTTCCATTCCATCAAAATCATGTTTAGATGTAACTACCTAATACCTCATTATTTATTTAAGTCTGTTTTGCCCTCAAACTCTTTCCCTTTATAAACTTGTTACCTGGAGAAGTGCATTTGAAAAACAAATTACTATGAAGACAGGGACCCAAGTTGTTGCTGCTTCACATATACTGCATAATACTTCACTAAACTCATCACTTCCTTTACCTCATTATATTCTGTCACTTCATTATCAAACACTTCTCAATTGCATAATATGTCACTGCTCCATATATCTCATTACTTCATTATGGTACCTAATTAATTCAAAACCAAAATCCCCACTTTGCTTCATTCACAAAAATGACTGCTGAGTGGCACTAAACAGCAATAAATAATATTACTAACAAATTTCACTCTATATCATGTAACAGAGAAACTAGCAGTTACTGAATACTTACTTCTCTTTAAATGAACACAGTTTTCTGAATTCAAGTCTGAAGGGTAATACACCCAAATCTGTCTTTTTCCATACATATTGTTAAAGGCATGTTTATCCATTTTCATTTTGCTTTACTTAGGTGAGAGCAAAGAGGGTTAGCTTTTGCTTCATTTGAAACATATGGCTTTCAGTTTACTCCTACTGTTCTCACATTAATATATTATTGTATTCTTATTTTTGCATTTTGCTAATGTAAATGAGAATTCTGCAGTTACTCTACAAAAATATCCATTACTGAATTAGAAAATATTTTGATCCCAATTTTCATCATTATTATCTTCAAGAGGAGAACAAGATACCTTTAATGAAAATTTAGGTGCAATATTCAGTTAACCGCATTTACTTCCATCCTCTTCGCATATGTCATTACTAACTAACATACACTCTTCTGATCATAAGCTCATATAAAAATTGGATTACTAGAGTCTTACGTCTCTCTGCATACTTGTAGATAGTAGAAGATAATTGACCTTTCCTCTTACAAACTCTGTATAGGATAGTTCAAGAATCAAGTGATTCCAGAAAAGGAAGAATAGAATCACACAGTTTGGGGAACCATTATTCACCATGTAATGAAATCACTAATGAGTAGTGAACCCCCATCCCCTAATTCTCAGTGGATGCACAAAGCATCTGACCCACTGCTACACCATTTAGTTTTACTACTATGGTTGAGACATTACTCTTATTATTCAGCACAATGCTTAGACCAGAGTAAAAAACAATAAAACTTTTGAATATTTGACAAACAAAAAGCACATGCATTGTAGGTACACTATATTTACCTTGCACATTATAATTTCCTCATTTACATTGAACCTGCAAATTGTTTACTTGACTGTTAACTACAAAAATTCTTTCTAGCCTCATTACACTATTTACATGATAATTAATAACTTCTACTATTTTGAGCATAGCTACTCTTGACAACTTATCAATTTCCTTTGCTTTACCAACATTTCTTTTCTCAACAGTACCACATTTCATAATGACATTACTTAATTAACTTTCACTAATTGCCCATTATTTACCTTATTACTAATTTCAGAAACATTACATTCTTCCTTAATAATATTACCAATTTTGTCAAACATTTCATTTAATAATTGTTCACAGTTTGTTTCAACACCAACAAGGGCATTAATAATTACAGATACAGTTTTCTGATAGATCTCCAGATCCATAATATCAATATTATTTTCTTGCTCTGCCTCAGAAATCAAGCCACTACCATCATTACAAGAATATATCTCAATTATATCTGACTTATTTTGACGGGAATAAACAATAGCAGCTCCCACCTATTTCTTCCATAGGTTTTCAATTACATTTACATTTGTCAAATTGTCAGTATCAATCACTTCTCATTTTGAACCAAGCTCCCTAGACACTTCTTCCAGCTCATATTTCCAATGAATCTGTATTTTTGTATAATACTGTAATGTTAAGTTTAATCATACTAAACTTCTTTATTGTTTTTTTCAATGGTTAAACCACCAAATTCTCCATTTTAGAATTAAAACCCATCCTCTCTGTAATGTCGTCTGCTTCTGTTCTTTTATAACACGTGGACAATATCACATAAAATTTGTTTCTATCAACAACAGTATTTACTTGGTCCTATTCACTATCAGTGCACACTCTCCCCACTGCCTATTACCACTGCGTCAGGTGTTCATATGAAATCAGTTCTCTCCTGCTTCAATTCCACAGGTGCTGAATGTTTGCATGTCACTGTTTTCCATTGCACATGAGTTCACTAACAGAACACTTCTACTACAATGTAGTCTGAAAATGATATCACCAAATACAACAGTCATTATATTTTCAGTGTCATTTTATTACTTTCTAAGTGCTTTTTGCTGTGACCTTTTAACAAAGTGTTCCTCAAACAAGAGCACCAGATGCAACACTCCCATTACCTGTTTTGCATTCAGTTCTGCATGTCTTGAAGTCTCACCTTGATTCTATGAAAAAAATATGCTGAAAACTGACTTTAGAAAGCATAATGCCAAATGACTTATGCCACATAGTAGTTAAAATTAAAAATCCCTTCCCAGTTTATTTGAACTTCAAAGATTTTGATGGTCAGCTCCAGTTTTACAGTACACAATTCTTGCAAGTAAAGAGAATTGGAACCGTTCTCTCATCCACTTATTGAAAAAATATAATGCAGTGACATACTGGTCACTAACATCACAATGAAAACTTGCCACAGTGGCTGTATGTGATTCCAAACAGAGTGCATATGTTGTTGTTGTGTAGAAAGTTAATGACATAATTAAAATATCCAGTAAGTAGGTTTTATGAAATAGCCACTCTTAGATATCACATGTTTACTATCAAACCTGAGATTTTTACCTACATCAATGTTTTGAGGTTGCTTGATGGTCAAAGACTTTTTACAAGTGAGTGAAAGAAAGATGTTAAGCAGTATCAGACTAAGCCCAGACTTTTGGGGATATGTTAACATGACGACTGGTCCCTACAGACACCTTTGTACTGACCAATGTAGTGTTGCATGTACAAATGCTATCACAGAGTGGCAAATTTAGGGTGGGATGGACTACTTAAATATTGACGTTCAGATACTCACTGATCCTAGGAAGTACATAATGTTTCAAAAATCAGCTTGGTTAGATTTTGCTGTTTTGAATGAACTATGCAGTTTGACAGTAGGTTGGTTTATGGAAAATGTTGAAGGTTAGTAAATTATAAGGGTATGTAGAATCATCTTATGCTTCTGTGTTGGAAATACCTTATAAGTGAGTATGGCATAAATAGATGGATAAAAAATCTACTCACCAAGCAACAGCAGGAGAACACTTGTATATAAAAAAAAGATTTTATGTATGCAAGCTTTTGGAGCCAGTGGATGCCTCTTCTGGCAGAAGGGTTTAAGGGGAAGGAAGAGGAGTGAAGGAAAAGGAGAAGAGTCTGGAAAATTCACCCAGAACTCCAGATCAAGGGAGATTTTTTGAATGGGAGGAGAAGGATAGAGGGAAAGTCTCTTCTTCTCATCCCATTTGGTATGTCTCCCCTGACCCAGGGTAATGTGTGGCTTTCCTGAACTCTGCCCCATTTCCTAAACTTCTCCAGTCCTTTTCCTTCACCCTCCTTCCTTCCCATTCAACCCATCTGCCAGAAAAAGGAGCCATTGGCTCCATAAGCTTGTGTATGTAAAACCTACTTTATATGTGTGTCATCCTGCCTCTGCTTGGTGGTAGATTTTTTATATATTCAATGACATTATATTGTCAAAAATTGATTATTTTCATTGTTGTCTATGTGTGAGTATGGAATCCATCTTGAAAATTATTTGACATTATGTTAAATTATCAAAAGTCTTAATCAGTGGTGTAAATAATTAGTGGGGCATGTTGTCTGATAAAAAATATATATATATAGCAACAAATGTACAGTGCCTAAGTTCAGAATCTAACAAGCATATAGGCGGAATCTGTCATGGAAGGATTACCTATAAATGAACTTCAATGATGATTGTCTCAGAATTTAATTAGTTTCATGCAAAATGAAAGATATTACTATAAAGTTTGAATACCTATCTGTAAAATGATATGAGTCATTTTGCCCAAATATTTTACTTCACTCCTAGCGTTTTCTCATTACTTATTACAGTAGAATTTTCAGTTAGCTTTAAATTTTAATTACTCAAGTTTCTATTAACATTAACTGCATCACTGAAAGCAGCATCTTTAATATCTCCAACTGGAAAACTAATGTAAATGGACCTTTGCCTAAATAACACTTTGGAATTGTCATATGCATATTATATATTTTGGGTGCAACTGTATTGAAAATAGTATACTAGACAAACTCTATTTGTTTATGTATCCAGTTTTTTATATTGTTTTTTGTAATATTTGGCATGTTCTGTTATAACCCTGTTATATCAAAATAATCGTGATGTTAACCAGTATGTGTACATATTCTGCTTTGTTGTGCTTTTGTGCACAGATACCCATCTTAATGCTGGATGTTGTGTATTGTAGATTTTGTTGTTGTTGTTGTGGTCTTCAGTCCTGAGACTGGTTTGATGCAGCTCTGCATGCTACTCCATCCTGTGCAAGCTTCTTCATCTCCCAGTACCTACTGCAGGCTACATCCTTCTGAATCTGCTTAGTGTATTCATCTCTTGGTCTCCCTCTATGATTTTTACTCTCCACACTGCCCTCCAGTACTAAATTGGTGAACCCTTGATGCCTCAGAACATGTCCTACCAACCGATCCCTTCTACTAGTCAAGTTGTGGCACAAACTCCTCTTCTCCCCAATTCTGAGCAATACCCCCTCATTAGTTATGTGATCTACCCATCTAATCTTTAGGATTCTTCTGTAGCACCACATTTCAAAAGCTTGTATTCTCTTCTTGTCTAAACTATTTATTGTCCATGTTTCACTTCCATACATGGCTACACTCCATACAAATACTTTCAGAAACGACTTCCTGACACTTAAATCAATACTCGATGTTAACAAATTTCTCTTCTTCAGAAACGCCTTCCTTGCCATTGCCAGTCTACATTTTATATCCTCTCTACTTTGACCATCATCAGTTATTTTGCTCCCCAAATAGCAAAACTCCTTTACTACTTCAAGTGTCTCATTTCCTAATCTAATTCCCTCAGCATCACCTGCCTTAGATTGACTACATTCCATTATCGTTGTTTTGCTTTTGTTGATGTTCATCTTATACCCTCCTTTCAAGACACTGTCCATTCCCTTCAACTGCTCTTCCAAGTCCTTTGCTGTCTCTGACAGAATTACAATGTAATCGGCGATTTTAAAGACATTTATTATTACACTTAATTTTGTGGAATGTCAGCTTGCAGTATGCCTTCACATTTACTTCATTTATACTTGTTTTTAACATGCAGGGGCCTGAAAATGGAAAATGACATGAATGACGTGCCAAAACTGGCCGCAAACACACCTGCGCACTCGTGCATAGTATTCAGTGAATTCCTTGCATATTTCAAGAATTATAAAATGATACTTAAAAAAGTGATCAAAGAAGCTAAAGTAATGGCAAATGAATTCTATAGAAATAATGTCAATAACAAAATGAAAGCTGTGTCGAGTATACTGAAACAGTAAACTGTCAATGTCTCTCCTCAAAATTCCAATATTAAAGTGAATTGTAATGGAAAAGAAATTAATGATCCTAAAGAATTAGCAAATGTGTTCAATACGTATTTTAGTAATATAAGTGATCAATTATTCGCTGAAGTCATAAATCCTAATTCACTTTTTTCTCTTTCCAACAACCCTGAAGGAAGTCCTATCAGTTATCAGAACTTTAGAAGTGAATCATTCAACTGGAATAGATGGCATCCACGACAGCTTTATTAAACAATGTGGAGATCTCATTAGTGAACCATAAGCCCCCATTTATAATAGTTCCTTTCAAACTGGAAATTTCCCATCGTGCCTAAAAACAGCTAAGCTCAAACCACTATTTAAAAAAGGTAAAAAGGATGAAGTGGCTATCTACAGGCCCATTGCTCTACTACCTGTATTCTAAAAAATCATAGAAAAAATTTTCAAAGAACAGTAACAGATTTTCTGGAAGAGCACAAAATATTATCCACAGCGCAACATGGTTTCAGGAAAGGCTGATCAACTGATACAGCAATTTTTGAACTATTAAGTTAAGTATTTCAGAGATTAGATAATGGCAAAAATGTCTTTGGAATATGTCTAGATCTCTCTAAGGCTTTTGATATCATAGATCACACAAAACAATTGCCTAAGCTTGACAACATGGGGATTTGAAGAACATCTAACAACTGGATAAAGTCATACCTAAGCAGTCGAAAACAAGTGGTTGAAGAGCAACATCAAAATCACTCAACACTATTCAGATTATGAAACCATTAAATATAGAATGCCACAAGGTTCAGTTCTGGGGCCTCTTCTATTTCTGTTATATGCAAATTACCTAAACAAATTATGCAGGAATGTCATCCAGTTTACTGACGATACAAGTGTGCTAGTGAGTGGGAAAGAAATGGAAAAGCTTCAGAAGTCTACAACAGAGACACTGAAGAATATTGAAAATTGCTTCAGTCACAACAAATTGGTAATAAATGCAATTAAGACAGTGGCACTAAATTTTTATAATGTGAAAAAAGGTGAGAAAACTGTTCAGATTCAGATATCTGACAAAGACCTTCAGAATGTAGACAACATTAAGTTTTTAGGAATATGGCTCCAAGATAATCTTGAATGGGGGATGCATATTGAAAAATTTTGTAAGAAATTAAGCACTACATGCTTCTTAATGAGAATATTAGAGGGATGGTGCAATTAAGATTCTCTGAAAACTGTGTATCTTGCCTATATATGCTCACAGCTGAAATATGGAATTATTTTCTGGGGTAACTCTTCCCTTAGCCAAAAGCTGTTTAGGCTACAAAAAAGAATTATAAGAATAATGGATAGTGTAAAATGGAACAAAACCTGTAGACCACTATTTAAAAAGCTAGAAATCCCCATACTTCCATGTAAATATGAGTATGAGATAACCATGTTTGTTAAGAAAATATTGAATGGAATATCCCACTCACTTCCAGAAAAATGAAAATATCTACTCCTATAACACCAGGCAAAAAGGAGGCTTTCATCTAGAGCCCACCAACACCACCCTGAAAAAAAGGGAACCCTGTATTGTGGGAAAGTTATTTGTAATAAACTTCCCCCACAAATTAAATAAGTAAATGACACGGCAAATTTCAAGTCAACTGCTAAGGCATATTTGACTCATCACTGCTTCTGTAACCTCCACAAGTTCCTTCAGAAAGTTTCTAACGATTTGTGTCTTTGCCTTAGTGATGTGTCATATAAATGTTACTAGAACTTTAATGATTTACCATGTAAATGTTACTGTAATACAAATATTAATCTGCCAGGACAGTACATGCTCTTTCTGCTTTAAAATTTCTGCTCTTTATTTTTGTAGAATATTTGCTCTGTATATTGTAGCTCAGTGACCATTTACTGTAAAGATAATGAAATTAATGGAAATTTTAATATTATATTTTGTTAAACTTTAACTTGTTCTACATCAGAATGTACTATCTGTGTACTATATGATTACCAGGACCAATAAAACTCTACTCTACTCTACATGTTCTAAGCAAAGTCCAGGCCAAGCCATCCATTATAAATAGAGACCACCAGACCAACACTGCACAGGCAAAGCAATTACACTCAAGGGGGACACTGCATAACTTGCCTCAACACACACACACACACACACACACACACACACACACACACACACACACACACACACACACAGATAAGAAGAGAGAATGAAACCGGCCTTGGAGCAGCTTATATGCCGGAGTCTGGTGTGATTCCATCAGGGTCCACTTGACCATGAACACCATCTGAATAGTGGTGCCACTGCAGTCAATAGTAATGTTGCACCAGTTGATTTCTTTCCATGGTAATGTCGCGTGACACTACAATAAAAGTTAAAAAGTTTCTCAATATATAGAGATTTTGTGATATGTTTTACTGAAGCTCAGAAATCTTATATTAGTTTTCCATGAACATCTGAGGCAGATAATAACAAAATATTAAATATAGAGTATTTCCAACAAAAAATGGTTAGTAACTGCAACAATTAAAAATGCCAATTACCTTAAACAGTTACTAACTGAATAAACATACATATTCTGCCCATATATTGTGACAAAAACAAAAGTGACTATGAAACATATAAATGACTACAGATCCAATGGCTGTCTTTATATACAAAAATGCAATACTAAAATATACATGGATTATAATATATATGAATACATACATTTAATTTGTTTGTTTTGTGCATGCGTCATACTTTCACAGATGCACCAGATAAAAGGCAAACTGAATACTGACACTCACTAAAGATACAAAAATAAAAACAAATTACTAGAGGACTTCAAAACATAAGTTACACATTATTACGGCAAACCAAGTAACTTTTATTGAAGGCTGGGCTTCACTTCAAATATAAGTTTTAAATCTAGCCTAAAATCATTTCTCCTGGACAACTTCTTCTATTCCATGGATAAAATTCTAATTACAAACTGATAGCCTCAACACAATCTAGTTTTTAAGTGTAGTTGCATGAGAAGGACTAAAAATAATGTGTTCATTCATGTTAACACTAATCATGTATACACATCCCATAAACTGACTTGTTCCACATAATTTTGATAAAAGAATCATTCAAATTATATGTGGAAAATGTAACCAACTGATGAAATAACTAGCTAGCTAACTGACTAACTAATAAATTAAAAACAAAGATTCCAAGACCTACCAAGCGGGAAAGCGCCGGCAGACAGGCACAATGAACAAAACACACAAACAGACACACAGAATTACTAGTTTTCGCAACCGATGGTTGCTTCTTCAGGAAGGAGAGGGAAAGATGAAAGGATGTGGGTTTTAAGGGAGAGGGTAAGGAGTCATTCCAATCCCGGGAGCGAAAAAGACTTCCCTTAGGGGAAAAAAAAGGACAGGTGTACACTCGCACTCATACACACACACACACACACACACACACACACACACACACACACATATCCATCCGCACATACACTGTGTATGTGCGGATGGATATGTGTGTGTGTGTGTAATACACTCCTGGAAATTGAAATAAGAACATCGTGAATTCATTGTCCCAGGAAGGGGAAACTTTATTGACACATTCCTGAGGTCAGATACATCACATGATCACACTGACAGAACCACAGGCACATAGACACAGGCAACAGAGCATGCACAATGTCGGCACTAGTACAGTGTATATCCACCTTTCGCAGCAATGCAGGCTGCTATTCTCCCATGGAGACGATCGTAGAGATGCTGGATGTAGTCCTGTGGAACGGCTTGCCATGCCATTTCCACCTGGCGCATCAGTTGAACCAGCGTTCGTGCTGGACGTGCAGACCGCGTGAGACGACGCTTCATCCAGTCCCAAACATGCTCAATGGGGGACAGATCCGGAGATCTTGCTGGCCAGGGTAGTTGACTTACACCTTCTAGAGCACGTTGGGTGGCACGGATACATGCGGACGTGCATTGTCCTGTTGGAACAGCAAGTTCCCTTGTCGGTCTAGGAATGATAGAACGATGGGTTCGATGACGGTTTGGATGTACCGTGCACTATTCAGTGTCCCCTCGATGATCACCAGAGGTGTACGGCCAGTGTAGCAGATCGCTCCCCACACCATGATGCCAGGTGTTGGCCCTGTGTGCCTCGGTCGTATGCAGTCCTGATTGTGGCGCTCACCTGCATGGCGCCAAACACGCATACGACCATCATTGGCACCAAAGCAGAAGCGACTGTCATCGCTGAAGACGACATGTCTCCATTCGTCCCTCCATTCACGCCTGTCGCGACACCACTGGAGGCGGGCTGCATGATGTTGGGGCGTGAGCGGAAGACGGCCTAACGGTGTGCGGGACCGTAGCCCAGCTTCATGGAGACGGTTGCGAATGGTCCTCGCCGATACCTCAGGAGCAACAGTGTCCCTAATTTGTTGAGAAGTGTCGGTGCGGTCCCCTACGGCACTGCGTAGGATCCTACGGTCTTCGCGTGCATCCGTGTGTCGCTGCGGTCCGGTCCCAGGTCGACGGGCACGTGCACCTTCCGCCGACCACTGGCGACAACATCGATGTTGTGGAGACCTCACGCCCCACGTGTTGAGCAATTCGGCGGTACGTCCACCCGGCCTCCCGCATGCCCACTATACGCCCTCGCTCAAAGTCCGTCAACTGCACATACGGTTCACGTCCATGCTGTCGCGGCATACTACCAGTGTTAAAGACTGCGATGGAGCTCCGTATGCCACGGCAAACTGACTTATACTGACGGCGGCGGTGCACAAATGCTGCGCAGCTAGCGCCGTTCGACGGCCAACACCGCGGTGCCTGGTGTGTCCGCTGTGCCGTGCGTGTGATCATTGCTTGTACAGCCCTCTCGCAGTGTCCGGAGCAAGTATGGTGGGTGTGACACACCGGTGTCAATGTGTTCTTTTTTCCATTTCCAGGAGTGTAGATCTGAACAATAGAGAAATTATGTTGTGATTATTTTCATAAAAGGAACAGCACATCTATTACAGAATAGCAACAAGAGCAGTCAGTTTGAACCTTACTGTAGTAAAATTATGTTGTAACTTGTAGCTTCTTAGGTGACCAAGAGAAGATTGTAGCTGCTGTGGGATAAAAAAATTAATAAATACTATGGAATAGTTTTTGACAGTACTCCCGATGAAAGGAGAACTGATGAAATGAGTCACATAATTAGGTGCGTCCATATAGAAGACAACATTGTGGAAATTCAAAAATCTTTACTAGCTTTTTATTCTGGGAAAGACCACAAAGAATATGTCAAAAGATATTCAAAAGAAGGTGGAAAAAGATGGGCTGGATATTATGTTTTGCAAGGCTCAAGGTCATGACAATGCCATGTCAGTGTGGGGTGTAGACCTACATGGAGGAGTACAACGTAAAATGCGAGAAGTTAGTCCAAAAGCTCTGTTCTGTCTCTGTGCTAATCATTCCTTAAATCTTTGTGGAGTTCATGAATTCTCTTGTGTTCCCTGTAGTGTTACCTGTTTCAGAAATGTAGAGTAGTTAGACTCATTCTGCTTGTCTTCTAGATACAGACAGGAATTACTGCGGCTGGGGGAAGAGTCTGGAATGATTATCTGATACTCATTGCAGTACTCATTACAATTCAGTTAAAGTCACAAAAGAAAACATGGAAACAATTGTGAGCACTTTGGAAGATGTGTAAGATCCATTCAAGATAAACATTCATACTAGACTTGCAGCAAGTTGCTCCTTCCGGCTGCATGTGGTTTTACCTTTTTGACCTACATTAGCTTTTGGCACGTGATACTGGAGGCAGAAAATTTAGTCCAACAACAACTACAGCCTACAAAAATGACTTTGGATAAAGGCCTCACCAAATTAAAAACCCTGAATGAATTTTAGTGGCAGAAATAAGTACAATAAATACTATGATCTAGACATTAGTGCTAACCAACAAGGAAGAAGAGGGGGAAAAGCACAATACTGGTTGGACTAGCTCATGATGCTGTATTATCAGTTCAAGAAGAAGTTCATTGATCACTGTTCAGTGGATTATAAAAATTGTCGCAATGGTACATGGCCATGGAGGCTGTCACCAAAATTTTCCAAATTGTTGAAAGAAGCTTCCATTGATGCTATGGCAGTGGCGGTGGAGAATCTGGTAGGAATTTTTGATGAGTCTGATAAGGAGCAGGTGCTTCAAGAAATAAAAGGGTATCATAGGCATCTACGTGTGCAGCCAATACCACTATGAATGTTGCTGCTAGTTGGACAGCCCAAGATATCCTTCAGTTTTTAATTAAATGGAACTTGAGCAAATCATTATCCTGTACAACACCTACAACCAAATAATACTTGACTATTTGTGTCTCAGTAGCATCATGTGTGAGAAGTTTTTCTAAACTGAAAGTAATAGAAAATTGTTTTTGCTCCACAATGAAGCAAGAACTGCTAGCCAATCTATTCATTTTATCAACTGAAGGAAAAGTTTCAAAGGCTTTGGCCTTCAGTGATGTTATTGAGAATTTCAGTGAAATAAAGGCATAGAAACATACACCATAATGATATTAATAATTACTGCTAACTTGAACTAAGGTTACCAAAGTAACTGATATTATTAT
Organism: Schistocerca gregaria; assembly: GCF_023897955.1. Taxonomy (NCBI): domain Eukaryota; kingdom Metazoa; phylum Arthropoda; class Insecta; order Orthoptera; family Acrididae; genus Schistocerca; species Schistocerca gregaria. The sequence goes on along the minus strand of NC_064923.1, from coordinate 131,599,331 downwards.
TGTACAAACTTTATTTCCATACATATAAAATACAAGTTAATTTCCTTATCTATTCTTTATTATTTCTTAGCAGCCTACTGGATGGTTGCTGTATTAAGTGCTGATTCATGTTCTAAGTTTCTTGCCTATAAGTTTAAGTATGTGTATTACAGTTGCTAGAGTGTAGAGTATTTTTTTGTCAGCCATTGTATCCAGATTATTCATTTTTTAGAAAGTGTACACTACAGGTATGTCAATTTCTAAGCAGATCAGGGGCCTCATTTACTTTCACAGGGTCCACATTCAGTTTTGCTGCACTGGGCCTCCAACAGGCTTAATTCACCACTGAATGCATCGCTCTTGTTTTGTACTGGTCATATGCTGGATGATAGTATTGAATTGAATTTTATTTGATCCTGTAAGATTACATTGTGTACAGTAAATGTTCATCTGATATAGGACATGTCAAAGTAGTAACACTCATTATCACTTATTTTTCTACCCCTTTAGCTTACATTTTTACATCATTGACAATGAATAACAATATATACAAATTTAATGGCATAAATATTCTGCAACACTGTAAAACTCTTTTTCAATGAGATAGTCTTTAAGTTTCTTTGGAAAGTCATTGTCAAGTACACTATCTTGCAGGTTTTTAGGCAGACTTCTTAGTAGTCTGATACCAATGTACTGAGGGTACTTTTTCTAGCATTGCCAGTCAGTGTGGTATACTCCGTACTGCTTTCTTCCTTCTTGTATTGTGGGTGTGTACACTAGCATGTGTAACTTACTTTCTGATATCCCTACATATATGCATAGTTGACCACTATGTACAAAGTATTTGCAATAGATACTGTACTTTTCACAAGATTTGAATTATTTGTTGAAGAGAATAAGGTAATGCAGTTAATGCAAGTTTCCTTTCAGGTACTTGTCAACAAAATAAAAAAAAAATCTTTATCATTTTGTTTATATGATTCCCAAAGGTATTAATTTTTCTTATGTTTCTTGCACCATCATGGTTTCTGCTCAGTCAATGGCTCACCAAATGAAAGTTTGTCATCTAGGTTTGATGATTGATCACACTGGTACTATCTTCACTATTTTTAATATTTGTTTTTGCACAAGGAAAATTTTCGTGTGAGCAGCTTCCCAGAAGTAGATGCCATATGCTATTAAGAATTGTACATTTCCTTGATACATTGTTTTCAGAATGTTTATATCAGTGGCTGTCTGAGGATTCTGAACACTTAACAGTGACTGCCCAGTATTTTTAATAATTTCTCTCTGAGGTGTTAAAATTGAAATGTATTGTCAGTTCAAACTCTCAAGAATGTTGTCACTCCTTCTTGTTCTGTACATCTGTAATTTATTTTTAAGGGTTCTATGTGGGGAGAATTATTTCTGGATAGATGCTTTTTTAAATCCAAGTGGTGTTTGGTCAATGATTCCATTTTATTGAGAATTGCTGTTATTATATTTTATACTATTATTTCAGTTACCTTGGTTACATCTGGAGTATGGAAATAGAATGATAATTATGTATATCATGAGTGTCCTCCTTCTTGAAGCTTGGAATTAGCTTTGAGTTACTTAGTATGTCTAGGAACCACTCTCCACTTATTGGTGTTTATCACAGTACATAGTTGTTTGACAATCTCCACAGAAATATGCTTTAATAATCTGGAATACCATCAACTATACATAAATAAGATGATTTTTTGACTCCTATGAATTTTAAACTGTCTAGTTAAGTTACTTGGGTCAGAAAATTGGCATTGCTGATGCTGGGAATGAAGGTATGTATGTTTCCTGTGGTACAGTGATGCCTGACAATATATTATCACCAGTCGGTGAAAAATGCAGATTAAATAATTTATCTGAGAAAATCCATTAATTTTGTCTCTGAGAACTAAACAGGCTAGATGTAAATTTGATTGGTACCTACATATGCCACAGTGTAATGTGATTACCTCAGTAAGTCACTCTTCAGGACCCATTAGCAGTAAAATGTGATTATAATTCTTATTATTTTACTGAGCTGATTCAATTAAAATTGATATGTGAAGGACTTGAAACTGTTAGCTTGTGTCTACCTGATGACAAAATCAATTGAGATGTTGAATCCTGTCACTAATTATTCACTTGGTTATATTTTCAAACCAACACCTTCATGAGATTTTTCCAAAGATTAATTTCATTTCAACTTGCAACATTTGTCATTAATATTTCATATTAATCAGTGGATAGGTAGCACTGACAAATATTTGTTCTTCCTCTGTGACAGGGGGTAGTGTAAGTTATAGAAAATAAAGTGAAATATAAAACCAATAATTCTAAGAATCTAAAATAATTTGTAAATGTTGTTCTTTCTGTTTCATTCAAAACCATTAAGATGCTACAAATGGTGGACAACTACCTGAAAGATAATTGTAATCAAGAGAAAAACTGATCAAATTGAAAATATGTATGACGAAAGGAGGAAACTTCCATTGGTGGAACTTGACACAAATGAGAAAAATCTTATGTATTCCTATGCTATCTTGCTTGCTAGCAAGTTGCTCTTTTGGGCTAGTTAAAAATTAGCAGTTAAACACAGATCCCTGTGATAATAGTGATGTAACTGTTCAGATTTTGATGTTATGGTAAAAATAGCTTAGCAGTTAAACACAGATCCCTCTGATGATAGTGATGTAGATTTTTGTCCATGCAAGTAATTATATCCACAACACAGGCTAAGATTTCGGCAAAACAAAATGCTATTCTCAGGAAATTTTGGAGAAGCAGGACACACTGTTGCCCAAAATTTTTGAACCAAAGTTAGCTCAAGCTGGCCTACCAGAAGCAGTGCACAAATTAACTGATGTGATTGTAGTTATGAAGCAACCACAAGCTCTGCTGACTGAATCTTTTCATAAGCTTTTTGAGAAAGTAAATAATAAAGCTGTTGAGCAAGAAAGAATTATGCATGATCAGTTCAAAATACAGAGACAAAAACTTGCAGGCGAATTTGCAGCTTGGGGGCAAAGTATTACTATTCTTCCAGTCTGATGTTTAGATGGTAGGTTTCATAAGTTGCTGTATTCAAGGGAATGCTGCCCTCTGGGCTACAGAGAAGTTTATCAACAAGACACACACACACACATACACACACACACACACACACACACACACACACACACACACACATCTGGCAGCTGCCAGAGACTGTCATCATGTGTGTGTGAGTTGCATTTACAATAGAGAGAGAGAGAGAGAGAGAGAGAGAGAGAGAGAGAGAGAGAGAGAGAGAGAGAGAGAGTCTGTTGTCTTTTTTTGGCAAAGCCCTTGTTAGCATCAAGCTCATTTTGTGACAGCCTCTTTGTTGTTCCTATGTATGACTCAGCATCTCCACAATATGGTGAATAACAGCTTCCTTTTCATAATATTGTTACATTCCATCCTGGATTTTCCATTGTTAGACATGATACTGAGATGATCTGATATCTTTCAGGACATTCAGAAGGTACTCAAGGCAAAATTACTGGTCAATATCTGAGAAAAATTGGTCAATATACCTGAGTCGAATTAAGAGGACTTTATGTCTGTCCTTGATTTAGTTCATTTAATTCATGAGGATGCACAAGCCAGAACAAATAACATAAGTCAGCTGACAGCTGTGACCTACAAGCCTGATAATAATTAAAATAGCTCAGCCTACTGTTTGGGCATGAACTATTGAGAGTGTCACACAAACAACAAGCCAGTGTGCCAAATGAACATCACAACAACAACAATCATAGCAACTCTTCTTGTAGGCATAGACAGAATCATACAGTACAGCTCTGGTTACAGGAGTGATAACAATAATCAGTGACAAGCTAACCAATAGAACCACCAAACAGACCAAATCTGGCATGGAAGAACTTCTGGGAGGAGTGTGGAGGGCCAATGTAAAAAAGTTGCCCATCCACCTCTAAGGAAAAAAAAAAATTTAAAAAAATCTAACTAACTAGATATGACCTCATTATACCCTAAGTTGGCAGACACCAAGGGGATTGCGACAGACAAGTTCATCTACTGCGCTATAATAATAATGATGATGATATATGTGTGTGACAATCAACATTCCACAGTGCAACAGTCAGCAATTAGTGTGCACAAGTAGGCAATATTCTGATCATCATAATTTCACACATAGGTTCTGCTGTTAATGTGACTCCAATGATCCTTTCAAAAGAGTATGAAGCTGCAAAAGTGCTCACTTAATGTATCAATAAAGACAAGGGTCTGGGAAATTAGGCATCAGATCTTGTAACATAAACATTCATGCCTCTCTGCCTATTAAGCTGGGAAATGCGATAGAATTTACATTCTTAGTCGTTGGTTGTGTAGTGATCAATTGTGTATTAGGCTCTGATTCCTATAGGAAAGGAATACAAAGACTTACCTTTCTTCCAGGAAATGCCACTTTATACTTGACGGTATTGAGATATCCATAAATTTGCAAGAAACTGATGCTGACCTTGGTAAATTTTTACAGGTCATAAAATTAAAGTTTACAAACAGAAAGAGTGGCAGTATAAACATCAACCAGACAGTATTGCCATTCTTCGTATTAAGGGGCACATTATGAATAAAGTAGCCAAGACCATAGATCTGATCTAACAAGGATTTTGTTAAGATATTTACATGTTTTTGAAGGAAAACCTGGTAAAATTAATGGAGGTGTTAGTCAGTTAGTTAGTTTCATTTTACATGGATCACTTTGTACAATAACTCTTAGTGGTGTGGTGTGGAACAAGTCATTTTACATTCAATTTGCAAATTAATTTGTAAATATAGCTAGATACTGAATATCTATAAAAAAAATTTATACATAGAAGAGAAGCCTGGAGATATTGACAGGTTTCAGATAGATTTTATAATGGTAAGATAGAGATTTAGGAACCAGGTTTTAAATTGTAAGACATTTCCAGGTGCAGATGTGGACTCTGACCACAATCTATTGATTATGACCAGTAGATTAAAACTGAAGAAACTGCAAAAAGGTGGAAATTTAAGGAGATAAACTAAAAGAACCAGAGGTTGTACAGAGTTTCAGGGAGAGCATAAGGGAGCAATGGACAGGAATGGGGAAAGAAATACGGTAGAAGAAGAACGGGTAGCTTTGAGGGATGAAGTAGTGAAGGCAGCAGAGGATCAAGTAGGAAAAAAGACAAAGGCTAGTAGAAATCCTTGGGTAACAGAAGAAATATTGAATTTAATTGATGAAAGGAGAAAATATAAAAATGCAGTAAATGAAGCAGGCAAAAAGGAATACAGACGTGTCAAAAATGAGATCGACAGGAAGTGCAAAATGGCTAAGCAGGGATGGCTAGAGGACAAATGTAAGTATGCAGAGGCTTATCTCACTAGGGGTAAGATAGATACTGCCTACAGGAAAATTAAAGAGACCTTTGGAGATAAGAGAACCACTTTTATGAACATCAAGAGCTCAGATGGCAACCCAGTTCTAAGCAAAGAAGGAAAAGCAGAAAGGTGGAAGCAGTATATAGAGGGTCTAAACAAGGGCGTTGTACTTGAGGACAATATTCTGGAAATGGAAGATGATGAAGATGAAATAGGAGATATGATACTGCGTGAAGAGTTTGGCAGAGCACTGAAAGACCTGAGTCGAAACAAGGCCCCCAGAGTAGACAACATTCCATTGGAACTACTGACGGCCTTGGGAGAGCCAGTCCTGACAAAACTCTACCATCTGGTGAGCAAGATGTATGAGACAGGCGAAATACCCTCAGACTTCAAGAAGAATATAATAATTCCAATCTCAAAGAAAGCAGGTGTTGATAGATGTGAAAATTACCGAACTATCAGTTTAATAAGTCACAGCTGCAAAATACTAATGCGAATTCTTTATAGACGAATGGAAAAACTAGTAGAAGCCGACCTCAGGGTAGATCAGTTTGGATTCCGTAGAAATGTTGGAACACGTGAGGCAATACTGTCCCTACGACTTATCTTAGAAGCTAGATTAAGGAAGGGCAAACCTACGTTTCTAGCATTTGTAGACTTAGAGAAAGCTTTTGACAATGTTGATTGGAATTCTCTCTTTCAAATTCTGAAGGTAGCAGGGATAAAATACAGGGAGCGAAAGCTTATTTACAATTTGTACAGAAACCGGATGGCAGTTATAAGAGTCGAGGGACATGAAAGGGAAGTGATGGTTGGGAAAGGAGTGAGACAGGGTTGTAGTCTCTCCTCGATGTTATTCAATCTGTATATTGAGCAAGCAGTGAAGGAAACAAAAAAAAATTCAGAGTAGGTATTAAAATCCATGGAGAAGAAATAAAAATGTTGAGGTTCGCCGATGACATCATAATTCTGTCAGAGACAGCAAAGGACTTGGAAGAGCAGTTGAACGGAATGGATAGTGTCTTGAAAGGAGGATATAAGATGAACATCAACAAAAGCAAAACGAGGGTAATGGAATGTAGTCGAATAAAGTTGGGTGATGCTGAGGGAATTAGATTAGAAAATGAGACACTTAAAGTGGTAAAGGTGTTTTGCTATTTGGGGCGCAAAATAACTGATGATGGTCGAAGTAGAGAGGATATAAAATGTAGACTGGCAATGGCAAGGAAAGCATTTCTGAAGAAGAGAAATTTGTTAACATCGAGTATAGATTTCAGTGTCAGGAAGTCATTTCTGAAAGTATTTGTATGGAGTGTATCCATGTATGGAAGTGAAAGATGGACGATAACTAGTTTGGACAAGAAGAGAATAGAAGCTTTCGAAATGTGGTGCTACAGAAGAATGCTGAAGATTAGATGGGTAGATGACATAACTAATGAGGAAGTATTGAATAGGATTGGGGAGAAGAGAATTTTGTGGCACAACTCGACCAGAAGAAGGGATCGGTTGGTAGGACATGTTCTGAGGCATCAAGGGTTCACCAATTTCGTATTAGAGGGCAGGGTGGAGGGTAAAAATTGTAGAGGGAGATCAAGAGATGACTACACTAAGCAGATTCAGAAGGATGTAGGTTGCAGTAGGTACTGGGAGATGAAGAAGCTTGCACAAGATAGAGTAGCATGGAGAGCTGCATCAAACCAGTCTCAGGACTGAAGACCACAACAACAACAACATGTTCGACCTTTGAGCATATTTAAATGCATTTGGTGTTGTCAGTATTAACACAGTAATAATAACAATATATACTTGGACAAATGTCATTAACGACAATATAATAATCCAAAAGGTATACAATGCATATTTATGCAAATTTCAATAACAACAAAAAGTATCCTAACAGATCATTTACAAGATAAATGAACTACATAGTTCAGTGAATGAAAAATAAATAATCAAACAGATAACTGACAATAAGTACATGGAACAGCAATGAAATAGTTGGACAGTGTGGCATATGTATAGTCTGCAGTTAATTTATTGTCAATTCTCATAAGGAAAGTGGGTCATTTGTCACATACGCAAAGACCTCTCGAACAGAGTAAATTACTTTGCTTCTCATCCACCTTGAAAGACTAGTGTTAAACTTATTTGCTGGCACTGTGTAGGCATTTTCAGGTGATTTCTTGAAGGACCAAGATATTTGAAACTGTTATGTGTCTTTGCAACCCTAGCATATGGCATATTAATTGTATGTCCACCTCTTATGTAGTGGTCACAAACTGTTCTCCTTAAGTCAAATTCACTCAGATTCTCTTTAATGAAGATGAGGAAGTTGTAAATGTACAGGCCAGGCACTGTCATTATATTTAGTTCCATAAAATAATCTTGAGGTGATTGATATGGTCTAAGTCCTGTTAAGTGCCTTATGGCTTTCTTTTGCCATTTAAACGTTAATTTTGAGCCTACCTAATTGCCCCATAATAGTATTCCATAACTCAGGTGAGAATGGAAGAATGCAAAATATGCATGTAACAGAAGTTATTTACTGACACTGCTGCTGAGCTTGTATAGCAAACAGATGACACATGCCAATTTTCCACATAACTTCTCCATGTTAGTTTTCCAGCTGATCTTTTGCTCTATAAGAAATCCTAATAATTTTACTCTTTCGTTATCATGACTGGGAGCATTCAGACTGAATACAATAACTTCAGTTTTACTATCATTCTTCTGCAGTACATTTGCCTCAAACCAAGTAGTACACCTTTCCATTGCCACTGCCATGCTGTGTTGTACATTTTCAATGTTGATATCACGTCTAATGAATGTTGTGTCATCAGCATATAGCAATGCATTACATGTTACAACTGCAGGTAAATCATTTATATAACTAAGGAAAAGGAAGGATCCAAGAACAGATCCTTGAGGTACACCCTTTACAAGTGGGAGACATTGTGACATTTAATTATTTATCTTAAGTAACTGTTTTCCATTGTCCAAGTAAGACTGCATTAGGCATAGAGCATTCTCTATCACTGCATAGTGGTAGAGCTTTGTTATGAGAATATTGTGGGAGACCATATCAAAAGCTTTCCTGTGAACAAACAGTGTTGCACAGATAATATCTTTATTTTCAAAACAATTGTACATTTTTGCTACCATACTCTCAACTGCTTTGACTGTAGAAAGGCTGGATCTGAAACCATACTCTGAAGAAGTAGGTATATCATTACATGCAAAATATTGACTCGTCTGTTTAGGCATGCAGTGTTCTATTATTTTTGATATTATATGTATAAGTGATATTGGTCAATAGTTATTTGGAGACACTATTTTTCATTTCTTATGTACTGGTTTAATTGCAGATATTTTTAAACATTCCAGATAATCACCTTCATTTAAAGTTTTGTTGATTATTTTAGTCAGTGCCATTACAATTTGATTTCTGATGTATTTAATAACATAATTTGAGAGACCATAGTAATTCTCTGCTCTAGAATTACTGAGCTTAGCTACTGATTCACTGACCATCTTCTCAGTTACATGATCCAGTGGAAGCTGTCTGTCTGCTTACTGTTCATTTCTGGCAGTAGTGCCTCTGCCTTACTCACATCCTGCATTATGCTGTTATCTGACTTAGGACTGCCAAAATGCGCATTTAGAATATCAGCTGGAATTGGTGTCTGGTATACTTTATCACCACAGCTTATTTCTGTTTTAATAATTTCCCATGCAGCTTTGCATTTATTCACTGAGTTCAGTATATATGTATCATTTTCTTTGAATGTAGCTGCCTTGATTTCAGACCTGTAAATCTTTTTCACTTTCGTATACATTTCCTTGTCAGCATTATTGTACTTTGACCTATCATGATAGAGTAGCATTATGATTCTTATTCTACTTAGATGTGGGGTGTACTGGCTTTTTAGATTTTGTGGCTTGGTGTAACAATTTTGCTTCAATATTTTCTTGCATTTTTTAGGACAACATGCTTCAAAACTTTCAGTTAACAGTTCTAAAAATTTGTTCATAGCTTCATTTGCACTTGCAGTGATTATTATTTACTTATCAACTTGTTTAGCTTTGATCTGTTAGTTGGTCTTCTAATTTTTCTGCAGTCTGCGGTAGTTTCAGTTGCTTTACTGTTAAATAAGAGTTTGTATGAGCTGTAGTCCCTCATGATCTGAAATACCTAGCTTGATTGTGTCGAATCCTGTTTTGTTTAGATGAAAATTACATATTATATTATCTAGACATGCTTCCTGTCTTGTGGGTTTGTCATTTATGGAACTGAAGATCAGGGATTTTAATGTATTTAGCAAGTGATCAACATTTCTATTCTTAAACCTAATGTCTATATTGATATCACTAACTATTAGTATTCTGTAATGTTTATATTTAAGTATCAAGAGTATCAGTTTCTCAAGAAGGTCCACAAACAGGTCTTCATTGTGTTTTGGGGAGCAGTATACTGAAGCTATTGTAATTTCCTGTTTTGGCAACATTATGGCTGCAGCTTCAAAGTTTGCTTCTAAGCACAGTCCACTTACATCTATAACTTTACAGATTAGCTTCGCACTATTTTTAACGTGTGCAGATACACCACCATGTTTAATACTTGTTCTACAGTAGCTGGTTGCCAGTTCATATCCAAATGGTACACTTAATTTTAGTTCCTCATTGTTAAGGCAGTGTTCATTTATTGAAATCACAGTGCAGTTTAAGTTTTCCAGCTAATACTGAAGTTCATTATGTTTGTTCTTAAGAGACTGCACATTAATATGTAAGAACATTACACTTGTACTTATCTTAGTGCGGTTTTCCTGTAGCCCTACAGCAAAAAATCATTGTGATGGGATGGAACTGCTGCTTTCTTGCTCCTCAGTATAAGACCATTTGATGAGTTTTCCAATGTTGACTACTCCTTCAGGTTCCAAGGTGGTGAAATTCTTGTCTTGTTAAGGGGCTGAGTGGCTCCTATTACTTCTGCTAGTGTTGATGTTGCATTTTCCGTTATCGGCGTTGATTCTTCTCTTGTTACCTGTGTTTCTGATTATAATGTTTCTGGGGAATACTGTGATTCACACTGTAAAATGCCTCAGATAGGTCACAGAAGATAGTGCTATTTTATTATTTAAAGCTTGTAAAATTTGGCGGGTAAACATGTAAATGGCATTCTCAGTAGAAGAACTCTTCTGACATTCAAATTTTGATTTGCTGGGCATATTATTGCAGCTTGGGTGAGTTAGTTATCTAGAATACATCAGTTTCTCACAAATTTTGGAAAATGATGTCACCAGTGAAACAGGTTGGTAGCTATGGCCACCTCTCCTGTGACCTTTCTTAAGCAAAGGTTTTATAAAAGCATATTTCAGTCTCTCTGGAAAAATCCTTTGAGTTAGTGATGCATTACACACCTCACGTAAACATGGTCTTATCATATGGGAAGCAATTTTTCTCTTGACCTGTTTGTCCTTATACTTTCCACTGTATTTAAGAAATGATCATTAAATTTATTTACTTTTTGTGAATCATCCTTTATAGCCCCTCCATTCAGTTCAACAGCGATTTTATTCTGTTCTGTGTCATGTTGTGCTGTCTCTTGTTTCCCTACATTCCACATAGCCTTAAGTTAGGTGTTGAATTTTTAATAACTTATCTTAGTGCATTTGAATAGCTTATCTTAGTACTTTTTGGTAGTTTTTGTAGTGTCCAACTACTGAGAGATCTCTACTTATTCTTGCCAACAGGTATATTTTCCTTTTCCTTTCACAGGATGCTCTAATCCTTCTAGTGTTCAGTGGTATTTCATGTGGCTGTTTAATGTCCATACATAGATACATACATACACAAATTAATTCTAATTAGCTTGTGTGGAAAGCTATTTTCAAATAATTATCTGAATTTGTCATGGATTGGATTAAATTTTATGTTAACATGTGGTTCAGTATAAATTTCATCCCATGTTATCTCTTGTAAACTGATTTTAAAAACATCTGTCCTGGAGTCATTAATTATTTTAAGTGATTTTCACCAAGGAGTATACATACTGCAAGGCACTATGCTATTTATCCTTACCAGGTGTGCATCATGATCAGAGAAAGCAATGTTACTGGGTGAACAGTTATTTTCTTGCTTTGAGCTTCACTGAAGGAAATTATCAATTAGGGTCCTATTGTCTTTATCCATCCATGTTGGAAAGTTAATAACTGAGCTCAAATTGTAGGATCCAAATAAGGTTTCCAGATAATTTTTCCTGTCAGAATCCTTTATAAAATCTACATTGATGTCATTACAGACTGTTAACTGCTTACTGCTGTCTGGCAGATATCACAGCAAGGAATCCAGATTCCTCATAAACAGCTCAAAATTTCCCAGTGGGGATCTATATACAGTTAAAAGTAAACTACATTATTTTTCAGTATTAATGCACTAGCACACACTTCTGTGTGCTGATAACTATAAAATCCACTTGAACATGTGCTCTTTCATAATGTATGTAACTACTCCTTGTCCCATATTATTTTCCATGAGTAAGATGCCAGATCTTTTGTATGTAACTTATGTAACAATATGATTATATAGTGTTCAGATAGGCAAAGGATGTCTATTTTTTCATGGCACTATAAATTTTTGAAACAGACAAGAAACTCTTCTACATTATTACTCAACCCTTGAATATTTTGACGAAATAAGCTAACCTTACTGTTTTGTGCATTCTTAAGCATTTTGTGGGGCTCTTCTGTCATTTTGACTCCTTTCAGAACAGTTTGCCTGAAACCTAATTCTAACCTAAAAGAAAGTACTTACCTCTCTGACACCAGTAACCACAGGGACCTTGCTTTGCTTGATGGTGGCCTCCCATATATTTTCTGCAAGAAGCTCAGCCAGCCTATCTTTCCCTCTCATAGTAAGGTGTAGGGCATGTCTAGTATATACCCATTCCCCAATTGTAACAACAGGCACTGCATTCATATGAGATGATTATGATGCTGTAGAAAAGAAAAGCTAGAGTTTGGCTGGTCTTTGAACAGTTTTAACTTGAGTAGATTAATATAAGGTATGTGAATAGTTTGTATCTGATGTTGATAACTTTACTGTCTTAGTTAGTTATGGAGTCATTAGCAATTTTGCTGAGCCTTGGTGCAAGTATTGATAGCACACATTGGGAATAAGTAATGTTATATGGATACTCTGTTATTGCCTATGGTCTGTACACAGAAGATATATTTGTATAACTGCCAAGCAAGGGTGTGTCAACAAAATCATGTTTAAAAAGCAAAGGTGTGATTTATTAGTTAAGATTTAAATGATAGGTTATTAAGTAATATTTGATATATTAACATTACCTAGTCATAAGTGTGGACTGATTATGTCTGATCCAATCTAAGGTAGCAGTCTAAAATGTTGTTTTGTGATGATTCAATATAAGTATAATCAATTTGGATTCATGAACTGTCAATATAAACAGTTAAGTGTTGAATAAGTGAAGTGTGTGTGTGTGTTTGTTTTTGTGTGAGTGGATGTCTCTGTTCGCATCTGAAGAGTGTCAGATTATTCATGAGCATGAATTTCAGTGTGTCATGGAGAGCATGCTTACACATTCCACACATAAACACTGGAACTATCTAACCCTACTATGTGCACCTGCCTTAGATGTAATTTGCCAGACTATATTCTTGGCCTTACTATTGAATGGGATATAATGGACAACTCTGCTTGGTAAATATTCAAGTGTAGTTACTGTGATTAACATGATACAAGGATGTTCTATGAATTCACTTGTGGGTGTTATGAATGATTTTGAACTGCTGCTAACTGCAGTTAGTGCTGAGAGTCATAATATGATAGACAACAAACTACATGTAGAACACAAACTATAGAAACCACTGTATGCTGCAGACTGCTTTTTCCCTGAATCTTTGTGATTCCAGTTTATTTTAGCATAAGTGGGATTTGTGGAGAACAAGCTGTAACAGAGCAAGTTGAAACTGTCCATTTGTTGTTGTACACTCCTAACAGTAGTATATTGTTCTTTTTTTTGACCTAATTGTGTGAATAAACTATTTACAACTGTTATACAAATGATGTATGTTTTTATGCAAACAGGGGTTTGAAGTCTGATTTTTCACAACATAGGTTCCAGATACTGATGCTGATAACCTAACTGAGCCATCTAATAATAATTTGTATGGGTAAACATTCTTAATTTGAGGATTGGTATAAACATATTAAGATAAAATTTGGAGTGAGCTAATAAGTAACTCTGAATGTAGCAATATACATCTGAAAGCCATTGAGTTCCTCATTTTGGTAATAAAGTTATCTTTTTCTTTCTTTCTTTCTTTTTATTAAAAAAACACCTAATTTTGAAAGTTATTCATAATCAAAATTCTTGTGTTCGAGAATGTTACATTTTTAACTATGACATATTGCAAAAAGTGAAACTGTTGTTATGTTGGTAGTCTGGCTCCTTCTTTCATCTTTGTTATTCCTTTCTATGAGGTGTAAGACATTTCCAGGGGCAAATGTGGACTCTGACCACAATCTATTGGTTATGACCTGTAGATTAAAACTGAAGAAACTGCAAAAATGTGGGAAATTAAGGAGATGGGACCTGGATAAACTGAAAGAACCAGAGGTTGCACAGAGTTTCATGGAGAGCATAAGGGAACAATTGACAGGAATAGGGGAAAGAAATACAGTAGAAGAAGAATGGGTAGCTTTGAGGGATGAAGTAGTGAAGGCAGCAGAGGATAAAGTAGGTACAAAGACGAGGGCTGCTAGAAATCCTTGGGTAACAGAGGAAATATTGAATTTAATTCATGAAAGGAGAAAATATAAAAATGCAGTAAATGAAGCAGGCAAAAAGGAATACAAACATCTCAAAAATGAGATCGACAGGAAGTGCAAAACGGCTAAACAGGGATGGCTAGAGGACAAATGTAAGGATGTAGAAGCTTATCTCACTAGGGGTAAGATAGATACTGCCTACAGGAAAATTAAAGAGACCTTTGGAGAGAAGAGAACCATGTGTATGAATATCAAGAGCTCAGATGGCAGCCCAGTTCTAAGCAAAGAGGGGAAGGCAGAAAGGTGGAAGGAGTATATAGAAGGTTTATACAAGGGCGATGTACTTGAGGACAATATTATGGAAATGGAAGAAGATGTAGATGAAGACGAAATGGGAGATACGATACTGCGTGAAGAGTTTGACAGAGCACTGAAAGACCTGAGTCGAAACAAGACCCCCGGAGTAGACAACATTCCATTGGAACTACTGACGGCCTTGGGAGAACCAGTCCTGACAAAACTCTACCATCTGGTGAGCAAGATGTATGAGACAGGCGAAATACCCTCAGACTTCAAGAAGAATATAATAATTCCAATCCCAAAGAAAGCAGGTGCTGACAGATGTGAAAATTACCGAACTATCAGTTTAATAAGCCACGGCTGCAAAATACTAACACGAATTCTTTACAGACGAATGGAAAAACTGGTAGAAGCTGACCGCGGGGAAGATCAGCTTCGATTCCATAGAAATGCTGGAACACATGAGGCAATACTGACCTTACGACTTATCTTAGAAGAAAGATTAAGAAAAGGCAAACCTACGTTTCTAGCATTTGTAGACTTAGAGAAAGCTTTTGACAATGTTGACTGGAATACTCTTTTTCAAGTTCTAAAGGTGGCAGGGGTAAAATACAGGGAGCGAAAGGCTATTTACAATTTGTACAGAAACCAGATGGCAGTTATTAAAGTCGAGGGGCATGAAAGGGAAGCAGTGGTTGGGAAAGGAGTGAGACAGGGTTGTAGCCTCTCCCCGATGTTATTCAATCTGTATATTGAGCAAGCAGTAAAGGAAACAAAAGAAAAATTTGGAGGAGGTATTAAAATTCATGGAGAAGAAGTAAAAACTTTGAGGTTCACCGATGATATTGTAATTCTGTCAGAGACGGCAAAGGATTTGGAAGAGCAGTTGAACGGAATGGACAGTGTCTTGAAAAGAGGATATAAGATGAACATCAACAAAAGCAAAACTAGGATAATGGAATGTAGTCAAATTAAATCGGGTGATGCTGAGGGAATTAGATTAGGAAATGAGACACTTAAAGTAGTGAAGGAGTTTTGCTATTTAGGAAGTAAAATAACTGATGATGGTCGAAGTAGAGAGGATATAAAATGTAGACTGGCAATGGCAAGGAAAGCGTTTCTGAAGAAGAGAAATTTGTTAACATCGAATATAGATTTATGTATCAGGAAGTCGTTTCTGAAAGTATTTGTTTGGAGTGTAGCCATGTATGGAAGTGAAACATGGACGATAACTAGTTTTGACAAGAAGAGAATAGAAGCTTTTGAAATGTGGTGCTACAGAAGAATGCTGAAGATTAGATGGGTAGATCACATAACTAATGAGGAGGTATTGAATAGGATTGGAGAGAAGAGAAGTTTGTGGCACAACGTGACTAGAAGAAGGGATCGGTTGGTAGGACATGTTTTGAGGCATCAAGGGATCACAAATTTAGCATTGGAGGGCAGCGTGGAGGGTAAAAATCGTAGAGGGAGACCGAGAGATGAGTACACTAAGCAGATTCAGAAGGATGTAGGTTGCAGTAGGTACTGGGAGATGAAGCAGCTTGCACAGGATAGAGTAGCATGGAGAGCTGCATCAAACCAGTCTCAGGACTGAAGACAACAACAACAACAACATGAGGTGTGAACTATAATTGTTGCTTTTGTTTATGTATATTTCTGAGAAGACACAAATCATG
This sequence comes from Schistocerca gregaria, assembly GCF_023897955.1. NCBI lineage: Eukaryota > Metazoa > Arthropoda > Insecta > Orthoptera > Acrididae > Schistocerca > Schistocerca gregaria. The sequence goes on along the minus strand of NC_064923.1, from coordinate 131,583,183 downwards.
GTCAAAGTAAAAGTTATTTGTATTTAACATCAGAAACCACACTCTCAAACAGAATATGGGCCCTGGACAGTTACTGTGCAGTAAACTATGTATGTCATGCTGGTAGGAATATAAGTAACTGAACAATTATATAAATTCATGTGACCACGTTGTGAGTGATCCTTGTTCTGGTTTGTACTTCTGAAACTCATCAGTATATAAACTCGTTGTTTTTTTGGAAGAAATCAGTTGCTTGATTTGGTGGCTGTGGCTCCCTCACAAAATATTGTACTCATTCTGTGTCCAATAATGTGTGATAATCAATATTATTATCATTATAATTATCATCATAAAGCAGTAACACATTTTCATTAATCCTCTTCTCACAAAATATTCTCCTCATCTTACAATTCACTATCAGACTCCATCAATAGCAAGAAACTCACCTTACGGAAACATAACATAGCAAAACATTCCATTCTGGCCTGAGCTGCTGGAGATGGTGATCATGTCTGTGGGGTGTGCTTGTTTGTGTGAATGAATGTGTGTGTGTTTTATTTTCTGAAGAAAGTTTTGACTGAAAGTTAATGTGTAAGTGACTTTTTGTTGCACTTGTCTGCAACTCAACTTGTCATCTTTACAGTGAGTACCAATTTATCTATTTCTTATATTGTTGATATTCCAGCCTGGAGTTCCCATTGTTTGATTTTAAAGCTCTGAATATTACTGGTTTTATTGACTCAAATTCTGTAGAAGATTTAACCATGGGGCTGTCACAATGTGGATGTGCTCTTTTTTGGGGGAAAATATGATTTCCTGGGAAAGCAAGAAACTGAAGCATATTGCAACATCAACTGCTGAAGCTGAAGTTGCAGCTTTAATTTCTGCTCTCAAAGAAGTAGAATATTTGAGATGGCTGACAGGAGAATTCTTAAATAATAAGGACAAAAATCCTGTAATCATTTTTTGTGACAGCCAGAATTCTATTAGACTGACACAAAATCCTGTGTTGCATTCTGTATTGAAATATGTTTTTGCTAAAGGAAATTTCATTAGACAGTGTGGAAAAGGAAGTGAGATTGTTGTTAAATGATTACAGTTGAAGGAAATGCCTGCTAATGTATTAAGTAAAACACTTGCTAATGAGCAACACATATATCTTAGGGTAATTTCAAACTGTCACCAGATCAAGTGATAGTGGTGTTATGTTGGTACAATCTTCTTTGTCATTGCTGCCTATGAGGTATGGACTATCTTTGACCTGTTGTTACTTTTGTCTATGTATGCAATTCTGTGAATACACAAAATATGAACAATGTAACTGTTATTTATATTTACCCCAGAAACCACACTCTGCTAACAGAGACACGTTAGTTAGCTAGTTATTCTATCTAGAAAGTTCCACCCCCTGCGATTTCAGGGGTTAGAATAGGCCCAAGGTATTCCTGCCAGTCGTAAGATTCTGCTAAAAGGAGTCTCCCACTTTTCAGTCTAATAAGTACTGGTCCCACATCTACATCTACATACATACTCCGCAATCCACCATATGGTGCGTGGTGGAGGGTACCTCGTACCACAACTAGCATCTGCTCTCCCTGTTCCACTCCCAAGCAGAACAAGGGAAAAATGACTGCCTATATGCCTCTTTAAGAGTTTGACCTCACACTTTCAAAATTCTACAGAAGTGCAGGCCATCTGAGGAATGACACCTTATGTAGTGGATCAGACATTTGTCATGCCTTTAGATCTTCTGTGCCTCTTATTGTCAAGGCTCTGTGGCTCCACCCACAGTTCAGCTATTTGGCTGAGGACGCCTACCAGACTACATCACCTTCTTCTGTTTTCTGCTGTCCTCTTTTGCCCCCATGACAATATTGGATTTCTCTGCACTCAATATCCAGCACAGTAGCCAGTCCATTGTGGTGGGACTGTCATGTACCCATTTGGTAGTAGCCCTCTGACAACACAGGATTGCACTGCTAATGCCTGAGCTGCAAACTCCCCACATATGCCAAGGTGTAGATGCCCATCTTCTTGCAGCATCAGGACTCCTGCAATGGCCATTGTACCAGTGCCAGGTGGCCTTTGCTGTGGCTGGGTGGCACCCATGGGGAGAGCCCCTGATTAGATGGGTGGCATCAGAGTGAATGACCCATAGTGAAGCGAAGCAAGTCGTCTCTTGCTGGTGCCCAAAAGGCATCAGCAGTCTCTAAGAAGGGAAAGATAGAATACAATGCTGACAGGTATGGCCCTAAATTGTTCAGTTCCCTGCCACACCATGAGAGGAACTTTGATCTACAGAAAAAAGAGAGCCATATTTGTCTTGGTATTTAGTCTGCAGCAGAACAGATGGGGATTCCTTTCTAACTACGAAGCCTCTATTTTTTGTTGAAGGATAAGTTTGAGGAAGTGACAGTGATGTCCAAAATGAGAAATGGGTCAGTCTTAATTCAGTCAGCATCACCGGCCCAGTCCCAGGCATTGCTCTCCTGTGAGAAGCTGGGTAATATCCCTGTTTCCATCAATCCGCATAAGAGCCTCAACATGGTACAGGGGATTGTTTTACATCATGACCATCTCTTGCAGTCTGGTGGTAAGCTCCATGCCAATTTAGAACAATGGGGTGTTCACTTCATCTGGCATGTCTATAGGCAACCCAAAGACAATAGAGTTGCTAGCAGTGCCTTCGTCTTGGCCTTTAATTCATTGCCTGAAAAGGGCAAGGTAATGGTTTACCAGTGTGATGTAAAACCATACATCCCTCCCCCTCTGCAGTGTTTTAAGTGCTGGAAATTTGGGCACAAGTCTTCCTGCTGCAATTCAAGTGCCACATGTCAAGGCTGTGGACATCCACTGTATCCAAATTCTACGTGTGCACCTCCCCCACTTGTGTCAGCTGTGTCAAGCACCATTCCCCCTGCTCACCAGACTGCACAGTACTCCAAAAGGAGAGAAAATTATGGGGTGCAAGACCCAGATCATGAAAACTTTGTGGCGGAAGGCCGATTGAAGATCAGTCACTGGCAGACCAATCTGAATTGGTAGCCTGTTTGGCCAGTCTGTCAGCAAGTTTATAGTGTAGTATCCTAACATCTCCTGGGGTCCAAATGAAGGTCACTGAATGTCCACTGTTGCCGAGAGCATAAAGAGACTCCTGGATAGTCATTACCAAAGGATGGTGAAGGAAGCCCTGGTCGAGAGCTTGTAGGCTGCTTAAGAAGTCACTACAGATGACAAAGGACTCGGCTGCAGGGGTGGATATGGTCAAGAGTCCAATGGATGGCTACCAACCCTGCAGTGAAAACACTGCAGCCATCCAGCTAGGAGTTCTGTTCAGTATGTACATCATGAGTGTAGACTATTTCTGAGCCCTGAAATTCGCTGAGAAGGGAGAAAAATTGCCGGAAGAGAGCCTGAGGTGTAACTGAGCCTTTTGGGTTATGTGATATGTCCAGATGAAGTCATGGGCAAGGCATGGACCATGGAGGTGTGTGTAAGTAGACCCACAGTACAGGTGGTAGAGGGAAGGTATCAAGTTCAGTAAAGATAAAAATTAATAATGAAGTGGGAGAAACTAGAATGGTGGCAAACGTGTATATTTAGTAAAATATGTCTACTTCATTGGGGGCTATGTAATGTCATTTGAATTGTGTCTCAAAAAATTACAGTACTAATGATCACTGCTATATCATTTGTAGTAAACCAAGACGTTCTGCATGTAATCTTTGAATCTTTGTCAGCCTTCCTTTTACCCCTCACTCCATTCTGAAAAATATAAAAGTAAATTCATATGAGAAAAAGCTTTCATTTTATCTTTGAGAGCTAGAGGGGGTTGATGTATACATGATTGGTGCCTAGATGTGCCATATTGTAATGAGTACTATCAAATAAATTAATAATCTTGGTGGATGAGTTACATAAATTAATGATCATTCTTATTATTTTGTTGACCTGATTCACTTATTATTAATATATATTCTCTCTCTGTTTCGTGAAGGACTCACAACTGTAGTGTGGTGTAATGGTTGGATGTCCATCTGATGTTGAAACCTAGTGAGATGTTGAATGGTCAATCTTTAATTATTCACTTCATTACATTTATGGATCTGCATCTTCATAAGATTTTCCAAAGATTATTTTAATTTTGACTTACAGTGTAATCATTTATATTTTATTTTTATCAGCTGTCAGGTAGTATAGACAAATACTTACACTATGTCATCTGGTACTCTCATTTGTTTTTGTTGCCTAATCTCAAGAACACAATGCTCAAAGTGTTTCTGAACATTTTGGTCTTTTTTTTTTTAATCTCACAGAACTAGGTACCTGAGTTACTATAAGTTCATTAACTTGAAGTCAGTGTTCTGCAATGTACACCATATGTATGTTCTTGATTTGATTTAAGCAATACAGCTGGATTTCCAAGAATTTATTATTTACTGATTGAAAAAAACAGAGAGATGCATCAGTTGCATTTTAGAACACTTCAGTTCAGGAGCATTTACATTGAAGGATTACTTAGATAAAGCAGAGTAGGGGTTTGATAAAAAGATGTTATACAAACAAATAATAATAATAATGATGATTATAAAACATCCAATATTCCACATAACACCTTCACTTTATTATTTTTCTTCTTTTTTCCTTTCTAGAGACACTCTCCCCTCAAGTTATGCATAGCACAATACTAACACCTCTTCCTCTTTCTGAGCTCAACATCTCACTCATTATGAAGGGATGCTGACTCAGTTTTTCAGGATATCAAATGGGAACTTGCAGTACAGAAAATGGCCCAAGGATCACCTGTGTGTGTGTGTGTGTGTGTGTGTGTGTGTGTGTGTGTGTGTATGTAGTGAGTGAAGTGTTATGAAACAATGTGTGTATAGTGTGTGCAGTGACTGATAGTGAAATATGAGTGAATAGTGTGGCATTACATTATTTAATGAGTTATTTGTAAATAAATTATTGTATACCAGGAGTAAAATCTAATGATTGTCTCTAACTAGAAGTCTGTAAATATATGTGTATACGAATTAGCTTATTGTAAATTGATCTAAGCTTGTAAATACTTTGACATGTCCTATATCCTTGTAAAAAGAGATCTACGGATGAATAAAACTACTACTACTACTACTACTACTTTAATAATAGTGTAGTCAGCATGACTTGATGGCTAGATGGACACTTATAAACAATATCTTTGTGACTATTTTGTTGCTGCTGGTTGTAGCTACACTGATGACTTGGTGACATACATGTCTACTTCCTGTAACGCTACTCTAATACGAACAGAAGTCACTGCTCCAGTGATATCCTGAGCTGCAACAAAACTCCAGTAATAAGTGTAGTACATGCAGGGCTGAGCCCCTGCATATTCAGCTACCACATTTGTGATATTCCCTCTGGGCCAGGTGTATCCCCTGTGAGTTGTTTGTCAACATAAGTCACTAGGCTGTTTACTGCCAAACCTCCTGCAGCTGCCATAGTATCTGGTGGCACAAGCCACACAATATATGGCATGCAGTGCATGATAATCAGTGCTGCAGTTACAGGCTCCCATTTGTGTCCATGCGGTCATGTGTCCACATGACATTGCTGATGGATACTTAGGTTGCCACTCAGCCCTTGATGGACAGTTCAACTACGGGCTCCAGACTGACCATCAGCGGCCCTCGAGTCTATAATTTGGGCCAAAATGCCTGCCACTGCTGCTACCCATCAGCTGTGCCATCCCACCCTTTCACCAGGATCACAGCAGCTGCCCATATGTCATTCACTCCAGAAGGCCCTGTTACTATGGACCTTTGCCAGGATCACAGCTGCTGCCATCCAACCACTGCTCCAGAAGGTCCTGCTACTCAGGACCTGTGGCTTTTCCCAGGAACACAGCTGTTGCCATCCAACAGCTACTCTGGAATGCCCACTCCCTCAGATCGTCGCCACTGATGATCACCTGCTGATGATCATGGGCTTTGTCATAGTGTCCTGGCATGCATCATTACAGGTCATTCCAGGTGTATTTATATGTGGAACTTCATCCTCTAAAGCTGTACTGAGTTGGATCATGGTGAATAAACAACAGCAGCTACTCTAACACATGCAAATCAATCAGACCCTTGGCAGACCAATCAGCCAAAGGTTGTTACAGTTGGCACAAGGAGAATTTGTTTTGTGTCAAAGTACTCTTCCTTTATCTGCCATAAATTATAGTTGGCGACAAGGATAATGCTTTTATGATACATGTAACATTCATAGTTCATGTGGATTCTGAGTACAGTGCTTCTCAAGATTTACCTACTCCAACACCTGCTCACAGTCTGCTGGCTGCAGTTCCAGCTCCTGGTCTTGTCCATCAACCAGCTGCTACACCTCCACTTTTTTTAGCCTGACGCTGCCAAGCCATTTTGCATTTCTCCCAGATGATACAGCCATGGTCTGCCCTCTTCTAGTGGTGGTGCCTGGAAAGGATAAGTATGATGAGGCTGCATCTTCATGTGTGTTACACTGTTTTGTGAAGTCCCTTCATTCATTTTACTGGAGCCAGATTTCGTCCTTCTCAATTGTTTATATGGTTTTCAAACATACTGATCTTGCTTGTGTACTAGTCATATTGACAGGGGAGTGTACTCATGACCTTGTGTTGTGCCAGTTTACATGGAAGTCCTAAAAATGTGACCAACTGTCTACTGTTAACAAGACTGTTCATGCCTTCCTACAGTGAGAATGTGTACCCAATGTACGAGACATGGATTGTTCAGTTCTCAGATTCTGTACCTGTGTTCACTTATTTGCTTGTCTCAGTTTTGGTAGGCATTCATCGTCAAATTTCTTGGCAGATGCACATTCTTGGCAATGTTCTGACTTCTGCATAGTGGGCAGTCCATTCATGTGTTATGTGTTGTTCCATTGTGCATTCTCTTACCCATTGTTGCTGATCTGCCTATGTTTCTGTGTACATTCACACTGTAGTTCACTTACATTGTATTAAGTCATTGGAGCTCTCATTGGCTCCAGCCCACCAATTCAGGAGTCGGGCAGGTGAGAGTCTTCTGGAGAGTACCATTCAGCTCACTCGGGACCTCCAGTTTTTTCTGCACTGTTTGGACATGGCATCCAAATGTTTTTGTGTCTGACAAGTTATGCTGTGTGGAGCTCTGCCTTTTGTTCACAGAGTTCTATGTCAAGCATCCTTCTTGTACCAGCCCAGCCCTTACACGTGATTCCAGGAGGTGCTGATCTTTTTGTCATCAGCCATGTCACAGCTTATCCTCCTGCCATTGCCATCCCTAACATAACTGGCCTTCCTGTCCACACCAGGTATGTTGATGCTGACATCTGGTCACTCACTGGCCAGGTCACCACTCGCTCTTGTGATGCCATCCCTGGCCATCGCCGCCACCATTGCTGTTGTTGTGGCCACCTCTGCGGCTGACCATGTGCCCACCTCCACAGTTTTCACTGGCCTTGTCACTGCTACCTCTCAGCCTGTAGGTCCCTGCTGTCACTGCCAACACACCCTCTGCTGTCTCCTCTGTGGGTATCCTTGCATCCTGCCAACTGGTACAACCCAAACCTTCCCAGTTGCCACCTACAGTGACCAATCGTCATTCCACTGTGTGGACACAGCATGCTTCTTTCATCAGGATTGATTCTTGTGTTCATTACCTGATTGTCTTGGCTTGTTCCAGCTGCTCTGATGGCTACATGGTGCCTATTCCCCACGATGCTGCACTTCTTTGAGGCCTTTACACCACCTCCCTCAATGGAGGAGAGGGGGGAGTGTAGTATATGCAGGCTGGCCCTTGTATATTTGGGGCACATGCAAGTTCTCAACAGAAGTGTTGCTGCTTATGGCCAAGCCTTCTGCATCTGCCACGGTGTCCGGGGATACAGCCACACTAATACATGGTGTGCAGGATGTTGTATTCAGCATTACAACTGCAGGCAGCTATTTGTGTCTATGCAGTCATGTGTACATTTGACGCAGTGCCTGTATTTTTTTCACTGACAGATATTTGTGCCACTGCTCAACCCTTGATGACCATTTCAGTTCCAGGCTCCAGGCTCCAGACTGACTGCCAGCCACTCTTGAATCTATGGTTTGTGTCCTCCCCCCCCCCCCCCCTCCCATACCCCATCCATCCTCACACACAGAAATCACTGCTAGAAAATAAAACAATATAATGGGAAGGATTTGAAAAATTACTCTCTGGACAATGTAAATTGTTGTTGAAATCAGATTTAATGATGCAATATTTTATGTCAACATTGTCATTTAAAGGATGTCTAGGTGTCTGTTATTGCATTTGTACTATTGCAAGAGTGTTTCATTTCCTACTTTTTTATTTATACTATCATTGTTCTCTTTGGGGGATATATGTCATATACGAGAGAGACGATAACTGAAATGTGTAGTTTATTATTTTTCAGGGCAGCAGTCTGCTCTTTTTAGCTGATGTCAATGGATTTACAGATCTCCCCCAATTCGAGGGAACTGCAGTCCATGCAGTTCTGTAGGCACCTGCTTGCTTTTCTGCTTTGGGTTGTGTGTAGATGTGTGAAACTTTAATCCAAATTTATAGTCAATTGTAAATGATATGTTAATATGTTACTATTGTCTGAGATTTCCTGGTTGGTGACTTTTTCTGCCAATGAATGAGGGTATGTGAAATCCTTTCCTTTTATTGAGTAGGTTTTTATGATTTGTCTGCTTTGATGTCAGCAGTATCATAGCTACTTTGATGAGCAATTTGCTGATTATGGCAATTTCTTACTCATACTCAATGGATGTTAACTCTTTGGAGACCAATCCTGAGCATAGATCTGGCCACAATTTATATTAAAAAGACTGCATCTGAGCAGAGGTCAAGCAATGATTTTTCACAACAAGAGCCACCTATCACTTAAAAACTGGACTAATTTTGTATGAGAACAATGTATGGACATCTTGCTACCTGTCACTTGACTGTTGATGCCTTCTGTTGTCAGTTTCTAGAATTATTTCAAAATAAAGATTAGCAAACATAACGGCAGCTATTGTGACTGGCTTAGCCAGTGTGCATCACACTGACACAATTTCATGCATTTACTGATTAGGTTTCATTGTTTGCTGTAATTCTGCTGCAACATCTCATTTGTCATGCAATTTGTTGAGTTAACAAAAAGTTTTGGAAGCCCAATAATTCACGTCACACATTTTTATTGGGAGAATGATTATACTATCTGTCATCATTATTTTGAAATTTGTAATCTATCAAAGAACTAAAGTAAATACAAAAAATAAGTCTTGGAGCTGCGTCCCTTTTAGTATGTATTACTCGTGTAGATACAGCAGTTACATACTTTCCAGTAACACTCTAAATAACAGCGTTAATGGCTGGTGTCCTAGGTCTGATATTCTTCTAAGTAGCTGGTCTCTAAAGTGTTAATGACAGCTGGTGAACTGTATTGATCAAGTAATGGAATGCTGCCATTTTGTGGTTCTCTGGATGAAAATATGTGTTGGTTAAGACAGTATGAATAGCTTTTGGTTTCTAGAAAGTTCTAAATTTATGCTAGTTATCTTTCATTGTTATTGTGAGCTCCAGAAAACTGTAGTTGCCACCATGTAAATTTAATGTTTGGTGGAAGTGGTTGGACAAATTATTTGAATCAATGAAGTCTTTTTTTGCCATGTTTTAAAATAATTGTTTCATCAAGATATCAGTAATAATGTACAATTTTTTGAAGAATAGGATTGTCTGACTCCAATGTTCCAAATTGAAAAATCAGACATCTGTCTGGACTGCTATGAATTCATCTTCATACACCCTGCATCCTTGGTTATATATTGGATGTATTCAAATCTCTGCATTTTGCTACAGTTTTTACCCTCTACAGCTCACACTAGTACCATGGAGGTTATTCCCTGATGTTTTAACACATGTCCTATCATCCTATCCCTTCTTCTTGTCAGTGTTTCCCAAATGTTCCTTTATTTGCCAATTCTGTGGAGAACCTCCTCATTCCTTATCTTATTAGTGCACTTGATTTTCAACATTTTTCTGTTGCTTCACATCTCAAGTGTTTCAGTTTGTGTTGAAGCAAGCTGGGATCTTGTTACTTCCTCTCTTGTTTTGCCATCTGCCTCCTCATACTCATTTTTTCATTTTAAGTAATTACCATTAACATACATGAGTATAACCTGCACTTCCATAAAAGAGAATGTTTGTCCCACAGTATTAAGAATATAACACCAAATATAGTTTTGTGTATGTCATTAATTTCCTAATTTATTCTGACTATTTCTAGTTAATATATTTCATTATAAGGTGAAATCAGTAATTGTTTCATGACTTAGATTCTATTGTTAACTTGTAAACAAATATAAATTCTCTACTAATTATAAACATTTGGAATAAGTAGTAATAGTATTCTTAAAGTATCTATGTGGCTCTATTTGAAAACCACAACAACAGCTGTGACAGGGCTGATGACAAAAGGATCAGCATCTCCTGGCATCACATGTAAGGGCTGGGCTGGTGCCAGAGAGTTGCTTGGCATAGAACTCTGTGAACAAAAGGCAGAGCTCCACACAACAGAGCCAGCCCTTCATTAATTCCCAAGTAATTACCAGGTACCTCAAAAGTATATCTATATCTGTTAATTTAATAATTTAAGCAAATAATTTGGCTTAAACTTCGTAGTAGAAGAAACTGGTAAAAAGAAGGAATTTTTCGATATATTCAGTTAATTGAATGACTTATGTTTCAATTATAATTTCTGTAAATTAAACATCAAACAATGTATAGTTTCAGTACTTATTATTGTGATGATATATAAAGACCTGATTTTTGGTCCTGAGACAGTCAGTCCACTGCCGATTTTCAGATGAAGAATCTGTGATGGTTAGAACAACAGCAACGCATCAACTTAACCACGAAATAAATGTAACAGAAATAGGCCGTGTGTTAAAACAATGACAGTGTCTGTTCAATACTTACCATATTATTCTGCAAGAACTGTGTTATTAGGTTTTTACTACTCATAGATATGCAACAGTAAACTATTACAGCAGTACGCTAATATTTGCCTGCAAACTATTTATGAGACTTATCATGAAACACAACTGTGCAACTGTTGGCTACATCATTTATACTAGTCAGTGTTGAACTTCCACCCCCCCCCCCCCCCCATTTTTCAGCCAGTATAACAACACAATACATCAACACCAAGGATTATCAAAGAAGAAATAAAGCACGTGAACATCACAAGTTCTCTTCTGTTCTCTCCATAGTACCAGTAAACCCCACCCATATTTGAATCGAAGGACATGTAGTTTCCCTTTTGGGTTTAAAAAAATTTCCATATGTTAGCTATATATTAAATACACCAATGCTATGACTTAAACCATATCAAATACAAAGTGTCCAGTGAGCATATTTTGTAATGACAAATCTTAGAATTACATGAAACTGCTTTATTGATTTTCAACAGTATAATAACAATGATCCTCCTTCTTCCAATTCTCTTTTTCTTCTTTCTGAAACATTTCTCTTTATGCAGGTTGTTCACAAACCCTCTTCTGAACTTTTATTTTCTTCGGCATTTTCTCCTATTGCAGCCCTCTTTGATTCATGTCATCTTTCATCTGGTCTCTCTATCTTGTTCACGGTTTTCCTGTTGAGCTTGTTCCACATTCTGTCCATTTCAAAGCTTTTCTTGGTAGTCTTTCTGTCCCATTGTTTTAACATGACCAAACCTTTCTCTCAATAATTCCTCTTAGGGAATTGATCTGAAGCATATTTCATGTTGTCTCATTTCTTATCCTGCCCTCCTCATCTTACCCAGGAGCCCTTATAGAAAGTGCATCTCTGCAACTTGTACTCTCTTCAAATGTTTCTTTGTCCAGGTTCAACATTCTGAGCCACAGGTCAAAACTGATAGATAATATAATCTGCATATTGTGATGTTTGTTTTGGCAGGTATTTTCCAATTTCTAACTGTGTTTGATGCACAATAACAAAACTGTGAGCAATTTTCTATCCACTGCTAAATTTCTTCCTTGATGTTTCCTTTCCTGATTAGCTTACTTTCTAGACATTTGAAATCATCTACTTCCTTAATCATTTTTCCATTACAACTTACATTCTTCACTTTTTTTCATTTTCCCTTCTGATTTTTATTATGTCACTTTTTGTTATACTTATTTCCATGCCCGCTTCTTCAGTTACCCACTGCCATTATGAAGTTGCAATATTAGACTAAGAGATGTAGAAATATCAAGTGTTTCAATGGAATCATTTTACAAAATTGAATTGACAAATTTTATAGTAACAAAATCACGCAGAATGGAAGACTGCCCCATGGGAATTATGCACACTTTGCAAGATTACCTTATATGCCTCCATAAGGGATACATTACATAAAATTACAGTAACAGAAATCAACCACAATGTTGTCAAGAGGACAGAAATGAACAATGGAGTAGGAAGATCAGTTTGCAGCAACAGGATATTCAAAAGTCCAGAAACACATTGTGCTCCTAGAAGATCCTCAAGACTAATAAAAAGCCAGATTTCAAAGTGACATGTTTTTGTGGGAAAGTAAAGTAACTAACAAATTCCCAGGACTGGGTAAAAACAACTTGCCAAGCCAGCTAGTTAAAATAACAGAAGCTGTGGCATCAACTGCAGACTCTTCAGCATCACTTACTCAATCAAATGATGTGGAGTATACAACTCCAGTTACTGCAACACCAGGCAGTTCGGCAACTCCTCAGACTGTATGGAGCAAGAAGGCACCTCAACAGCTACCTTGACAACTAGACAGATAGAAGCCAGGTTGGGTAGTAGATCGAGAAATGCAAGATCGCCAAAGAACAGGAACACTTTTAATGCCTGGATCCAGAACTTATGTAAGTGAATCAACTCAATGCATGTTAAAGGAAGATAATCAGAGTGACCAGTTAAAAATACCACTAAGGCTCATGCACCTAAACATACAGTGCCTTAGAAATAAGCTTAATATATTACAGGTTTTTGTAAATGAACAGCCATCTCATATAGTAGTGCTAACTGAGCGTGGATTAAAATCTGATGAAATTATTTACCATAAACTAGAGGGTTACTCCTTAGCAAATAGTTATTGTAGACAGCAACATAAGGGTGGTGGTGTGGCAGTTTACATTAGTGAGAATCTCGAGTACAAGAAAAGAAACTATCTAGACCAGTACTACAAAGAAGGCTTGATTGAAGTGACAGGCATTGAAGTCCACAACAAAAAGTGTAGAGAGGTTATGAGAAAACATAAAGTTATTGGGATTTATCATCCACCAAAGGCTCATGTAGTTAGCTTCATAGACATATTTAGTAGAGTAGTGGGACGTTGTGGTCCCAGTGACCTAACTATACTTGGTGATCTGAATATTGAGGCAAAATCTTCCAGTTTGTGTCATATGAGGTTAATAGATAATCTTAACTCATATAATCTCATAAATGTAGTAAATAGTGATACCAGGGTAACAAAGTCCACATCTAGCAGAATTGATTACGTTATACTATGTAAACATGTGAAAGACTGTGTTAGGTGCTGGAATGTGGATTTTCACTACTCTGACCACAAATGCCAGCTTGTAGAGTATGTGAACACAAGCATCCCAAAAATGACAAAAGTTATCGAAAATAAATAAATCCTAAAAGAGGGTAACATCCTTGCCCTAAGAAATAAATTAGCTATAGAGGACTGGGATCTGGTTTACCAGACTGAAGGATCTGAAAACAAATGGGCCAAATTCTATGATACTATGCTAAGACACTTTCACAGATGCTGCCCTGTTAAGAAAATACAAAGAGTGTTCACCCATAACCAAAGTGCAAAAACCAACAGACTGATACTTCCAGCAAATATGATAAAACTCAGGCAAAACATCCAGGACCTGGATGTGTTACACAAGTCAACAAACCTGCAGGTTTTTAAGGCAAAGTACAATGAAGCCAAGAAAATCTTTAAGGAAGAGCTTTCAAATCTAAGAAAACAGATATACAGCAGTGAAATAGCTCAATCAGACAATATAGCCAAGACCTCATGGAGAATTGTAAATCCATTTTGCAATGCCACACCGAAGCCAGAAACTGAAATTGTAAATATAAGACATGAAGGAAACACAATTAAAGACCCTAATAAAGTCTGCAATGTTTTCAATAAATACTTTATATCTGCAGCTGTTAGTCCAGTTAATAACACAATTATGAGTAGTGAGGTAAAGCTCTGCCCCTTTGAAGAGACACCTTTTGAATTCAAACAAGTAAGTGAAAAAGAAATAGGCGGGATAATAAATAACCTAAAGAGTAAGTTCTCATCTGGATGGGATGGTTTGAGTAGTATTGTGATTAAAAAATGTAATAAGGAATTAGTTAAAATAATCTTCCACCTGGTTAACTGCAGTAGCAGAGAACATACATTTCCAAATGTATTGAAATGGAGCACAGTTAAACCAGTGCATAAAAAAGTATCCAATGAAGAGGTTTCAAATTTCAGGCCCATATCATTAATACCTGTCTTCAGCAAAGTATTTGAAGTTGTGCTGCTGACACAACGTAGTGACTATTTTTTGAAAAATAAGTTCCTAACAGAGGCACAACATGGATTCCGAAAAGATCATAGTACTATCACAGCAATTACGGAATTTCTTCACAAAACATATGGTGCCCTTGATCAAGGAATGCAATCAGCTGGCATATTTCTAGACCTTACTAAAGCCTTTGACTCGGTAAACCATCAGTTACTTTTAAGTAAACTTGAGTCATACAATGTAAATGCTGCATCCATGCAATTGCTGGCTACATATTTATTTAACCACAGGCATTGTACAAAGCTGACTTACAAAATCAATAATCAGATCATTAATTTCCAGTCTAAATATGAGACAGTCACACAAGGTGTACCCCAGGGCTCAATTTTGGGCCCTTTCCTTTTCCTAGTGTACATAAATGATATACAGCAACCTATCAACTCCCAATTGGTAACCTACACAGACGATACCTCACTGTTATTTCTTGGTAAACAAAATGAAGAGTTAATGTTGGTAGCAACTGAGGGACTACGCCAAATAACTACTTATTTCCAAGGTCAAGGTCTGAAAGTTAATATCAGTAAATCTCAGTTATTGCCATTTAAACTTACAAACTCACACCAAACCTCTATCAGTAACATAGGTGGAATTGAAGTAGTGGACACAGAAGGCTGCAGATTTCTAGGTATTCATCTAGATGAAAATCTAAGATGGGTAAACCATATCAAATTTTTATGCAATAAAATCAGCAGTTCATTACATCTAATCAGCCAGTTATCAAAAGTAGTTCCACATCAGACATTAAAAACAATTTATTATGGAACCATTTTTGCACAGATTAATTACGGGATAGAGATATGGGGTTGTGCTGCTGACATACATATGAACAGGACATTAACCCTACAGAAAAGAGCAATCAGAATTATCCATGGATTAGGGTATAGAGATTCAAGCAGGGAAATCTTTGTTCATCATAAATACCTCACAGTCTACTCACTGTATCTTTACAAATTAATTATATTTTTTGTGACACATCAAAACAAAGCAACAAAGTGCTCTGATATGCATGCCTATAATACAAGAAATAAAGACTGCTACTACAGACAAAGAACAAAATTAAAAACAACAGACCACAGTCCATGCATTAGTGGTCAAATATGGTACAAGAGATTATCAAGCTCTATAAGATGCCACAAAGGGAACTCATTCAAAGTGAAACTGAAATATTTCTTGATTGACAAGTGTTTATATTAAACTAAAATAAATTATTGTATATATATATATATATATATATATATATATATATATATATATATATATATATATATATATATATATATATATATATATATAAAGATTCCAAGACTTACCAAGCGGGAAAGCGCCGGCAGACAGGCACATGAACAAAACACACAAACACACACACAGAATTACGAGCTTTCACAACTGGCAGTTGCTTCGTCAGGAAAGAGGGAAGGAGAGGGAAAAATGAAAGGATGTACACAGTGTATGTACGGATGGATATGTGTGTGTGTGTGTGCGAGTGTACACCTGTCCTTTTTTTTCCCCTAAGGGAAGTCTTTCCGCTCCCGGGATTGGAATGACTCCTTACCCTCTCCCTTAAAACCCACATCCTTTCATTTTTCCCTCTCCTTCCCTCTTTCCTGACGAAGCAACTGCCAGTTGCGAAAGCTCGTAATTCTGTGTGTGTGTTTGTGTGTTTTGTTCATGTGCCTGTCTGCCGGCGCTTTCCCGCTTGGTAAGTCTTGGAATCTTTGTTTTTAATATATTTTTCCCATGTGGAAGTTTCTTTCTGTTATATATATATATATATATATATTGGTGCCCCCATAAAAAAAAAAAAAAAAAAAAAATACAATAAATAAAAAATAAATGATAGTCTCTTGGCAACTTTGTTGTGGTCTGTTGTACAAACTGCTTGACAATCTTCCCATCTGAATGGTTCTGTTACCACACTGTACATTCAGTTCCCTTCATACTGGTCCCTCATACTAGTCGTACTCATTGAAAATGATCTAAATTCCAGACAATGGAAAACCAAGGATGGAATAATGACAGTATTATGAAAAGAGTAGATTACTACTCTCCATTTAGAGGAGATGTTGAGTCATGGATAGGCACAATGAACAGACTGCTGGACATTTGAGCTTTTGGCCAAAAGGTCTTCTTCTAAAGCAGAAAAATGTGTGTGTTTTCTACTTTAGAAGAGGGCCTTTTGGCCAAAAAGTCAAATGTGTAACAGTTGTTTTGTCGTGCCTGTCTGTACTCAATGTCTCCTCTATGTGGTGAGTACCAGTCTACCGTTTTCATAATACTGTCGCTATTCCACCCTGGGTTTTCCATTGTTTGATTTTGCCTAACAGCTTTTCTTCTATCCAGCAACCCTCTGTTATCTTCCTTTGTTACTATTATGTAACACATTGCATTACTCAGTGTCTGTTCTTTCCTTATCTTCTCTCACGAGTTTTGTCTGTCCCATTCTAGAGTTTGGCCTCAGCAGCCAGAGACTGTGGTCATGTGAGTGAGAACTGTGCCTTTGTGAGTATGTGTGTGTGTTTTCTACTTTAGAAGAAGGCCTTTTGATTGAAAGCAGCAATGTATACCAGTCTGTTTGTTGTGCCAGGCTGTGATTCAATGTTTCCTCTGTATAGTGAGTACCAGTCTACCCTTTTCATACTACTGTCGTTATTCCCTCCTGTATTTTCCATTGTTTGTTTTTGCCTAGCAGCTTTTCTTCTATCCTACAGCCCAGTGTTGTTTTCCTTTGTTACATTACTCAGTGTCTATCCTTTCCTTTCTCTTCTCTCCTGTGTTTTACCTGTCATGCTTCAGAGTTTGGCAGTACATCTTTATCATAAAATTGTCAATAATCTAAATTCCAGTTTAGACAACCACTAAATAAAGGCTAGTGTTGTCTCAGATATTACCCGCTCCTATGTGACTGTCTTTATCCACTTCACTGTGTTCTATCAAGAGTGGCAATAGTGGAGTACAGAGGAGTCTCAACAACCTGCTGGAAATATTGCTCTTTGTTAAATAATTTAAATCTTAGTGTGTGAATACTTTTCTTATATTGATCAACAGATGATGGGAAGATGCTTATTTCAGTGACAGATTTGAGGAAATAAAGTTTCAAAATATATACACAATTTGTTTTTAAATCTGGGTGAATACAGTTTTATTTCAGTGAAAGTACACACACACTTTGTTTTTGTTCAAAACAAGTGTTAATAATGAATGTATGTAGACATTACCCTTGAATATACTTTCCATATCTTTGAAATGGTAATTATAGAATTCATACACATTATTTTAGTACTAAAAATGTAACTTTAAAATTTATGTCATAATACTGTTTATTACTAAACACCATATTATAAAAATAATCAATTACCAGTATCCCAAATTAAATAGAAAGTTGTACAATCCATGATTAACATGTTGTTCTAGTCTGTGCAGAAAAGCAATCCGCCTCATTAATTTATCTCTAGCTGTAGCAAGAATGACAGTGTTGGTTGCTGGTGTGGATGTGATACAGATTTTCCAGAAATCCTTCTAAGGAAAGGAGCTGGTGAAAGTCCATTCTTTTATATCCATAGTGCTCCTCTAATATGAAGTTTTCTTCTTATCGACTGTTCAGGTTCTGAAGCAATGTGTAGTAAGAGTAGGTCACCTGCAAAAGCTGCCATATTGGTGTAAAAATTAAAATCTAGATCGGCTTAACATTTGCATGAATAATAACATATTTCAAAAAATAATGTAGTTAAAAAAGACAAAAAGATACAAATCTTTTTTGTCCTTGTTATAAGTGTAACACCTATTTAAAAATATACTAATCTACCTTCATAATATAAAATAGCAATAAAAGTAAATAAATTGTTTGTAAATGTATAAATATTCTCATCAGTGCTATCTACATTGTTATGCCAAGAAACTGAAAATAGTTTTAAAATGAACTCCTCCTGTGGCCATGGAAGAGTCATTCACAGTTCTTCCAAGATTTTAGATGATCTTACAGCCATGAATAGGATGCTCATACAATTTTAGTTTGTCTGTTAGTAATTTCACATATACTAAAATTTGTGAAAACTTTATCACTAAGAAGGATACACCTGATCAAAATAAGCTTTATATCACAAATTAGATACACAACAAAACACTAATGATCAGGATTCCAGAACACTATACAATATCTTACTTTTACAATCCATTATGATGTGAAGCTCCAATGGAAGTCATCATTCTGATAGCATACATAGCCGAGCTCAATTTTTTTAGGGTCTGTTGTATATGGAAGGACCAGTTCATTTTGCTATCAATATGTACTCCAAGAAATTTAGACACATCCATTCTTTCTATTGGTTGATTTCCACATGTTACATTTATTTCTCTCACTTTTTTGTTTTTGTATAGAACTGGATAAAATTTGTCTTACTTGAGTTTAGAGAGAGACCATTAACGCTGAACCAGTTAATCACTTCAGACAGTAAGTTGTTAATGGACTCCTCGAAGTTAACATCTTATTTTCCACTCATGAAGATAGTGGTATCATCAGCAAAAAGAGTAAATTTGCAAGGCAGGCTTGCATACAATGGTAAATCATTTATAAACATAAAAAACAACAGTGGCCCCAGAATTGAGCCTTCAGGCACACCACAACTAATAGAAGTCCATTCAGACTGAGCGGAGGTATCCCTTGACTCATCTGAGCTGTTTAAAATTACTTTCTGTTTTCTTTCCTGGAGATAATATTGCAGCCAGTTACCTGTGACACCCCTTATTCCAAGTAGTTTGGCTTTCTGCATGAATGAATGAGTGACTGAAATAATGTTGCTGTCAACATTAATGGAATGTGGCTGTAATATATAACAATACTTCAGTATGGCTGAGAAATATTGGCAGTGGATCAGCTTATTACAGTTAGTTGCTGATTTTGTTCACCAAATGTGGAAAATATTTCTAAATCCAAGCAATATGTCCTGGTCTATAAAACCCTCCCTCTCACTCTCAGCTTTGCTTCTTCTTCCTCATGATGACAGTGCTGCAGTGCCTAGTCCAGTAGTCTAAGCAGTGAAACAATATCATTTTGCTTCATTTCAAAAGATAGCATAAGTACATAAGTAGAAGTGGGCAATAAGTAAAAGTGGGCAAAGGAGACCACCACGAGTTCCACAAATGTAATGCATACATTTACAACCTGAGCTCTGGAACATATAATGTAATATGTACAAAGACTGAAATCTGAAAAAGGGCATTTTCACTGCTGCTGTGTGGTAGAAGAGCTGCTGTAGTCAGCAATAATTTCATTCTACATACATTCTAAACCTTTTTGAAATATCATAACTTTTTTTCATGTTCATTGGCAGCAACTTGCCAAATGTCCTTTGTTTATATAACTTTTCATGTACCACAACTCTCGTCATAAATGTAGTACATTTATGTACTCTTGATCCACAATAAAATATTGACCTTAATATTGAAGAATTCCTTGTGTCCTTCCATCAAAGCAGCACAGATGCCTGATATCAAGCGGTCTGTTCATGAAATGTGGGCCTACACTTTGAACAGGTACATCAAACTTTTGTGTGAACAACCAATAGCCAAAACTGAAGATGATCATTAGTCTGGTTGTAACTGGTATACCGTCTTTCATATTCATTTTGGTCTTACATAATTCAGAATTATGTTTCAACATTTCGGTGTAACAGGATAAACCACAGCAGAGCTTAGAACTGATGGCAGTGCTGCAGGTCCTGGGCATTGTCCACCACCACCATTGTGCACCTCAGCAGAAATCACTGCTCCCATGTTGTGAGGCTTCTGCATGTCAACAGCTTGTACCTGATACAGCCTACAGGAACATCTGCCTTTTGACTGACTGCTATGTGCCAACAGCTGCTAATGTCATTGCCTCTGTTCCAGAGCAATTCTGCAGTGACACAGAAGTGTTACACTTGGGCAACATCAACCTAGAGCAGCCGCATTTAAACCCGCCTTTAGCCAGCCTATCATTGTCAAACAGCTGGGCAGTTATTTGAAGTTCAGTCTATGTCATTCAATGCTGTGCTGATGTCACTGCCGCCTCTACCATTACCGGTCCTCGAACCTCTCCCCTCCATCTGACCACCCATGCACCTGGGTAACACAACACCCTGTCACATTCTTGGGACTGTGACAGTAGGGTACTGTCAGCACTGTGTCTACTGAGGCACCAGCAGAGGATCACCCTGGGTCACTGGGGTAGAGTGGCCAACAGGCTGTGGCCATCCTGATTTAGGTTTCTTTGAAAGGGCGCAGCCGACTTCCTTCCCCATCCTTTCCTAATCCGATGACCTCACAGTTTGGTCTCCTCCCCAAATCAACCCAACCCAACCAACCGGCTGGGCCACACATGCCATGGATGAGTAACATTAGCCTTCCTCATTGCAGTAGCCACATCATGAGTGCACAGTCAGTGTTACTACCTACACACTGGGCTGGGATTCAGCACATTGGGAGATGCTAAATGGCATATTCACTTCACGCGCCACTGACGCCAGCACTTCCAAGTCTAATAAATGTAAACAAACAGTAATAAAGGAATACTGGTATCTACAAACTGTCTTCTGTTGCTACAGCTGCATCCATCTTCAGCAGAGAACTGTCACCGATACCCAAACTTCCTCAGACATCCCATTATAACTGACAACAGGAGAGTCGCTTGTAATGCATCCAGTTATAATTGACATCAGAAGTGTGTCTCATTCTTTTACACCCATTACAGCTGGTGTCAGAACTGTGGAAGATGAAGATGGACAGCCAGAAGACAGCAGCCAATTCCATGGTTCTGCAGTAGAGATGCCTGATGCAGTGGTACAAATAAGTGCCGATTTTACAGCTTTTTGGGCCTGTATGGTTGTTTCCCTATCCTTTCCTCCTCCATTTCATTTTATTTTGGTGTAATGTATACCTATATTGGTAGTAAATAGACAATAAGAATAAACAACTTTTGGCTCAACTTCTGATTCAGTATCTGATAGATGAAATAGTTCAGTTGCAGACAGAAGCAGGCTGACCAAGGGAGGAATGTAGGGGATGGTCACATCCTAGTGCACCTACCCTTAATACTGACACCACTTGATTGGACACTCCATTTCCCTGGAAATCCAGAGAAGATGTCTTTGTATTTTTTGATAAATTGGATACAGCTGCTAGGCTTGGAAATTAGAGTAATGAGCAGTTACTGAATACAGCTAAACTAAAGATAGCACAAGACACTAGAGCATATGTAATATGCCATGAGTAATTAAGATAGGCACATTTATTTGATGATTTCAGGGAAGGACTGGTAGAAAGAAGACTTCATACCATGCTCCAATTTCCTGTCACCTGAATTATGAAATAAAATATGGGGAGCAACAACCAAAGCAAATCTAAATAATCTATTGCTACTTCAGATAACGGCTACGAGCACCATATATAGAGCAATATATAAGGAATCACGCCATGGCTTGTTTCCAAACACTGGTTTACTAACTGTAGTAAACATGTACATTCTAAAAGCCATATTACCTGTTAAAAGACTGCAACCCAACATTTGTTCCGATTTGATGTACAATTTTTCTTTATTTCTGGTATTTTACTGGTCAGTAAAATATCAAAAATAAAGAAAAATTGTACATCAGCAGCCACATAACAGCACTCTATGAAACGAGTCCACAATACGCAGGTTTAAAGTTTATATTAAAAACAAAGATTCCAAGACTTACCAAGCGGGAAAGCGCCGGCAGACAGGCACATGAACAAAACACACAAACACACACACACATCCGCACATACACAGACACGGATGGATATGTGTGTGTGTGTGTGTGTGCGAGTGTACACCTGTCCTTTTTTTCCCCTAAGGGAAGTCTTTCCGCTCCCGGGATTGGAATGACTCCTTACCCTCTCCCTTAAAACCCACATCCTTTCATTTTTCCCTCTCCTTCCCTCTTTCCTGACGAAGCAACTGCCAGTTGCGAAAGCTCGTAATTCTGTGTGTGTGTTTGTGTGTTTTGTTCATGTGCCTGTCTGCCGGCGCTTTCTCGCTTGGTAAGTCTTGGAATCTTTGTTTTTAATATATTTTTCCCATGTGGAAGTTTCTTTCTATTTTATTTACATCATCATAATTCTGATTATTAGTTTTTGGTTTTATTTAGATTCCATTTTTATTTTGCATCAGTTTGGTTTGGCTTCGTTGATGACGTGTATTCGGTATCGCCCATCCTAAAAATTGTTAATTAAAACTAAAAATAGTCAAAGGCCTCGAAGATTTCGACGTTCAGCTACAAAACTTAAATGTTCCTCGGTCGCCTAAAAACTAATGTGATTCTTTAATTGTATTCATATAACTTTCGGAGCCTGCAGAAGTACAATGCAGTACACAAATTGAACGTGGATATGTAACTGGTTGTGTTGGAAATTCACAGAAATAATCACGGAATAATGTTCTTCTCGATGTACTGCAGATTCGTTAGGGTGCATCAAGTATCATTTTCTGTGTCTTGTAGAAATATTCGCCGTCCACATCACATAAATCACTTTCGAATGAGCAAGAAATATTCTTTACCTTTTAACATAAACTGCTTTATTGTAGTCATTATTACAATCATTTGTGAACAGAGTATTATTAACGCCACACAATTAACTTCGTACAAGAAGAAGTACAACTTCGTACAAAATGCAAATTAACATCGACACACTGTAATTGCTGTTACAACAATGACCTTCAATTCCCAATGAAGCTAACTCGATATAGGGGTCCGCTGCCATTCCCGTCTGTGAGTTGATGATCACTGCTTTCTTTTGTCAACTCTCAGCCCCCTCGCTCCACTCGCCACAGAAAACGATGCAACGATATATTGCACTCCGATTCCGTCCCGGTAATGTCACACAGACATTATTCTATTAGCAAGGTGCAGAGTCCCACAATCGCAATGCTAAGATAACTTGAGAACATTCCAACTGTTACGCAGCGCCTTCTGTACAGCTGCTAAAGGAAGTAACGAGCTACCAGAATAGCTTACATCTCACTATAAGAGTTTCTGACAGTCTGTGCAATTAAAAAGAGGACGGCTTTTACCACAGGTCTGCGATGGCAGGTCCTGGCGCTTTACTTATAGTTTAATTATAAATGAACTCCTGTGGACTGGGCTGAAACGCCACAGAATCGATCGCTCTTCTGTGGAGCGTGGGAAAGCACACACCCGCCTACTGTGCAGGCGCAGGGACGCCAAGCGTGGCTCACCAACACTCTGCGCTCTGCTCTTGTTTTCCACCGCAGTTCCAACACGTCAGATTTCACCTAGACTGGTGGCGTCGCATTTACTTTTCCCTTATTCTGAAGTGCTTCTGTTGCAGATTTGTTATCCTTCTCGACTTCTGCTCAGCCATTACTTAACCAATACACTAAAATTCGTCAGACTATCCTTCGACCATAAATAAAATCGGAACTGCAGCTTCAAGCCTTCAAACAGGAAGACACCCGAATGTGGGGATGGCCTTTCTTTAACATCTTCCATAAATGCAAATCTTGATCCAGCCTACACTCTCCCGTTTGTCATGTGGACATCGTAGCCACCACAAATCTATTACTACCTCCAAATCTACGTTATTTTCTACATGCACTCAACTTCGCTTATCAAATTCCAATCTGTCCTCGTTCACACTGAACACCTACGTCTACTGTATATACAGGGTGGAGCACAGTAAACTGGATTTTTTAGAATTCACGTTGTGGCGGCACTGTTGGTCGAATAGAGGAGAGAGTTGGTGTGGTTTATAGTGACTGACGGGAGGTTTGTATTCAATTGTTGTTCAGTTGCGATAATGCAATGGACACGTGAGGGGCGCTTATTTTGTGTTGAAGTGTATTTCTCGAATTCCACCTGACCATTACAATGCAGCGTGCATTTGTTTGAGATGCCCAGTACCCTCACGCTGGTGTGTTCCTGGATGGCAGTAATTTTAAATTAGGTAAATGCATTCAGAACAACAGGAGATGTGTCATCTGTACGAAGAGGACCTGAGAGAAGCGTTACAACAGCACAAAATGTCGAACGAGTAAGAGCAGCAGTACTGCAATCTCCAAAACGCTCAGCTCGGAAACATGCACTTGCTCTTGGCATTTCAAGAAGCATTTCAAGACGCTCGCTCCACCGGATTCTTCATAATGAACCCTGAACCCCCCCCCCCCCCCCCCATAATATGTATGTGGTTCAGCAATTGTCAGTACGTGATTATTCAACACGAAGAATATCTTCTGAAGACATGCTTGCAACCACATTCCATGACGCAAATGTGTTCTTTTCTGATCAGGCACATTTCCACCTCAATGGGTGTGTAAACAAACAGAATATGCGGTACCGGAACGACGGGAACTCCAGGCAAATTCATCAGAGACCCCTGCACTTAGACCGCGACACTGTGGCGCGCCATATCTCGAGTAAACATCATTGACCCTTACTTTTTCCAGGAAAATCGTCGTGCTGTAACTGCGAATTCGGATCGTTACTTAACTATGCTGCCAGCGTTTTTCCAACTGGCTTTCGAGGCAATGCAATAACAAGATAGATGGTTTCGAAAAGACGTTGCCCCAGCACACAAAGCGGGCATTACCACAAATTTTTTGAGGAAAACGTTTTAAAAAAAAATAATGGTTCAAATGGCTCTGAGCCCTATTGGACTCAACTTCTGAGGTCATTAGTCCCCTAGAACTTAGAACTAGTCAAACCTAACTAACCCAAGGACAACACACACATCCATGCCCGAGGCAGGATTCGAACCTGCGACCGTAGCGGTCTCGCGGTTCCAGACTGCAGCGCCTAGAACCGCACTGCCACTTCGGACGGCGCAAACGTTTCCTGGAAGGCTTTTTTCTCGGATGGGGGATCTCAACTGGCCCGCACGATCAGCGGACTTGGCCCCATACGATTTTCTTCTTTGGGTTTACCTGAAGTCAAAGGTGTATTGCAACCATCCCAACACCCTGGGAGACCTACAGAACAGTATTGAGGCTGAAACTTCAAGAATACAAGAAGACTTGCTTGAAAGAGGACAAGAGAATTTCAGAAAACGGCTGCGGCAGTGTGCAGGCTGTGAAGGTACACATTTGACAGATATACTGTTTAAACCACATGGTTAGAAATATTCCATGTTGTTCAATACGAGAAAAATAAAAATGCAAGTTTCTAAGTGCTCATTTTTTTATTTTATTCCAAAATCAGCAATTTACCGCGCCCCATCTTGTATCGTTATTAATGGAGTGGAAACTTCAAAATTCTATTGTGTTATATGAATGAGAATTCAAACTGGAAAAAGCGGATCTTGTAACTCCTGAAACAACTTAGTTTAGCCACATTTACACTTAGAATCATCGTAAATCTTGGGAAAGACAAATCAGTAAGCTGATATATTTTACATTTTTTCCTTCAGTAATGTGATGTGGAAGAAGTTCCCGGGTAACTCATCTTTAAGAAAGAAAGTCTCCATTGCTCAAAAACATTTTGTAAGATGTGGAGATCTCCCGCGATTTTTTATACACATCTGTTAGGCATTCTGACTATGGCTCCACTGTATGTTTATTCTTTAATGAAGTTTGTCGTAAATAATCCGTTGCACTTCAAAAGGAACAATGATGTATATAATCACAATAACAAAAGGAAAGAGACATTCATGACACTACATTAAGGTTTTCTTTAGCACAGAAAGGGGTGCACAACGCTGCAACTAGGTCGTGGGCAGGAATTACTAACTCACACCTGTGTATTTAATCCAAACTGCATCAGGATCCAATGACAGTTAGGAGGGAGATGAGAAAACTTGCATTTCATGGTCGAGCGGCTGCTCATAAGCCACACAACACGCCGGTAAATGCCAAACGACGCCTCGCTTAGTGTAAGGAGTGTAAGCATTGGACGACTGAACAGTGGAAAAACGTTGTGTGGAGTGACTAATAACGGTACACAATGTGGCTATCTGATGACAGGGTGTGGGTATGGCGAATGCCTGGTGAATGTCATCTACCAGCTTGTATAGTGCCAACAGTAAAATTTGGAGGCGGTGGTGTTATGGTGTGGTCGTGTTTTTCATGGAGGGGGCTAGCAGACCTTGTTGTTTTGCGCGGCACTATCACAGCACAGGCCTACACTGATTTTTTTAAAATTCATGTGTGTGAAATCTTATGGGACTCAACTGCTTAAGTCATCAGCCCCTAAGCTTACACGCTACTTAACCTAAATTATCCTCAGGACAAACACACACACCCATGCCCGAGGAAGGGCTCGAACCTTTGCCGGGATGAGCCGCACTGTTCATGACTGCAGCGCTCGGCTAATCCCATGCGGCATTGATGTTTTAAGCACCTTCTTGCTTCCCAGTGTTTAAGAGCAATTCGGGGATGAGCACTGCATCTTTTGACACGATCGAGCACCTGTTCATAATACACGGTCTGTGGAGGATTGGTTACATGACAACAACATCCCTGTAATGGACTGGCTTGCACTGAGTCCTGACCTGAATCCTATAGAACACTCTTTTGGATGTTTTGGAACGCCGACTTCATTCCAGGCCTCACTGACCGACATCGATACCTCTCCTCAGTGCAGAAGGGGAGGCGCCATTCCCCAAGAAACCTTTCATTGAACGTATGTCTGCGAGAGTGGAAGCTGCCATCAAGGCTAATGGTGGGACAACACCATATTGAATTCCAGCAATACTGATGGAGGGCGCCACGAACTTGTAAGTCATTTTCGGCCAGGTGTCCGGACACTTTTGATTACATAGGGTAGCATAGTGGCATAGTCACCAGAGCGCCATTTGTATCTACCCTTTAATAGGTAATGCTCTCAGTCAGAAGACTCAGTGTGGTGCAAACGAGTAAAGCAAGCAGGCAACCGGGCCACAGAGACGAGACGAACTTGTACTTCTTTCAGGCAACTCATTGAGTCTGAAAGGAGTCACAGTCTGGCCTTCCGAGTGGCGGTATGCTCCTTTCGGAGAATTGCCACACAATTGCGTCAGTTGTGCAACGATGTTGCTACTAGTGGTCTCATGAACATTCTCACAACTGTAGAGTTTCTGGACGTCCATGCAGCGCAGACGCCGGACAGGATCGTCGTGTCTAAGGGCACCAGTAGCAGATCTACAGCTAGCAAAGCACAGATGAGAGGGCTTTTGAGCCCAAACGTCTCAACATGAACTCTTACGAACCAGTTATTATCAGTGGGTCTAAGGGCATGCACATCTGTAGCCCATCTTCCACTCACGCCACAGCATCGACTTGCACGGTTTGACTGGTACTCTTAGAGGATCTTATGGAAGATGGAATGGCGCACCGCAGTCTTCAGCGATGAAAGCTGATTCTTCGGGCACACAAGTGATGGTCGTTGGTGCTTATGACGTAGACCTGGTGAGCACTGTCTCGTAGAATGCATTCGTACTAGACACACTCCAGGTCTTTTATGATCTGAGATGCGATAAGCTACAACTCTCAGCGGAGAAAGCTGTTAGACTCGTAATTATGCAGTTCTTGCAACAGGAAGGTGATGCGTTGTTCCAACAGGATAATGCTCGCCCACACATTGCCCGTGAAACTCAACGTACTGTGCAAGAGGTGCAGCAATTTCCCTGGCGAGCACGATTTCCGGTTTTACCTCCTATCGCGTACGTATGGGATATGATGGGATGAGAAGTGACTCTTGTGAAACATCAACCAACCACTCATACAGAAATACACTACTGGCCATTAAAATTGCTACACCAAGAAACATGCAGATAATAAACGGGTATTCATTGGGCAAATATATTATACTAGAACTGACATTTGATTACATTTTCATGCAATTTGGGTGCATAGATCCTGAGAAATCAGAACCCAGAACAACCACCTCTGGCCGTAATAGCGGCCTTGATACGCCTGGGCATTGAGTCAAATAGAGCTTGAATGGCGTGTACAGGTACAGCTGCCCATGTAGCTTCAACATGATAACACAGTTATGGCGTATTGTGACGAACCAGTTGCTCGGCCACCATTGACCAGACGTTTTCAATTGGTGAGAGATCTGGAGAATGTGCTGGCCAGGGCACCAGTCGAACATTTTCTGTATCCAGAAAGGCACGTACAGAACCTGTAATATGCGGTCGTTCATTATCTTGCTGAAATGTAGGGTTTCGCAGGGATCGAATGAAGGGTAGAGCCACGGGTCGTAACACATCTGAAATGTAACGTCCACTGTTCAAAGTGCCGTCAATGCGAGCAAGAGGTGACCGAGACATGTAACCAATGGCACCCAGTACCATCACGCCGGGTGATACGCCAGTATGACGAATACACGCTTCCAATGTGTGTTCACCGCGATGTTGCCAAACACGGATGCGACCATCATGTTGCTGTAAACAGCAACATCCGAAAAAATGACTTTTTGCCATTTGTGCACCCAGGTTCGTCGTTGAGTACACTATCGCAGGTGCTCATGTCTGTGATGCAGCAACACGGGTAACCGCAGCCATGGTCTCCGAGCTGATATTCCGTGCTGCTGCAAACGTCGTCGAACTGTTCGTGCAGATAGTTGTCTTGCAAACGTCCCCATCTGTTGACTCAGGGATCGAGACGTGGCTGAACGATACGTTACAACCATGCGGATAAGATGCCTGTCATCTCGACTGCTACTGATACGAGGCCGTTGGGATCCAGCACGGCGTTCCGTATTACCCTCCTGAACCCATCGATTCCACATTCTGGTAACCGTCTTTGGATCTCGACCAACGAGAGCAGCAATGTCGCGATACGATAAACCACAATCGCGATAGGCTACAATCCGACCTTTATCTAAGTCGGACGGCATGCATTTCTCCTCCTTAAACGAGGCATCACTACAACATTTCACCAGGCAACGCCGGTCAACTGCTGTTTGCGTATGAGAAATCGGTTGGAAACTTTCCTCATGTCAGCACGTTGTAGGTGTCGCCACTGGCGCCAACCTTATGCGAATGCTCTGAAAAGCTAATCATTTGCATATCGCAGCATCTTCTTCCTGTCGGTTAAATATCGCGTCTGTAGCACGTCATCTATGTGGTGTAGAAATTTTATTGGCCAGTAGTGTATGTGAACAGGTGTAGCAAGCGTGGCATAACTTATCCCAGGACAGTATTCTCCAAATGTACGATAGACTAGATGCCAGAGTCAGCTCCTGCATTGCCGCCCATAGAGGCTACACCACGAAGTAATATGGGTGTTTTAGTAGGGTTTGATACCTGGTACCTCAGAACCATTTGTGCTGTTGATCCGTAAATGTACTCATTTTATGTAATCCATATACACTGTTGCAACATTCAACATTGGAAACCCCTAAAAGATTGTACTATGTTTTTTTTCCGGCAATGTACTTGCATCAAAGAATATGAAATTAAATGAAGGCAGTTTTCAGTGCAATGAGTAGAAGAAAAATGACATTCAAAACATTTAGGAAATTTTTGCGATCGTGTCTCGTATTGCACAATGCATGTAAATATAATTACAGTTATTGTTATTAACATTTTGACCGCCCATCGCGCCATCTGACGGGACGCAAAAGTTTTGGTAGTCTGCCCATCCCGACATGGGACGGGATACAAATTCTCCTGCATTTAAATACGAAATCGTGTATATTGACGGGCTCGATCGACTTCAATGTTTTACGAGGGACATGCAGTACCTAAACCAGCCGTTTAATGTATGAAGTCAAGCTACTGGACGGTGGCAGCTGTCCTGTTCGTTCAGTACGTAAAGAAACTAAAGTCGTGGCTACACGATGTCTTAAGGATGATGAAATTTAGTGAGGACTGGAGCAAGATTTTGTTGACAGTGGCAGTAAAGATGACGATATCGGCGATTCAGTTGATGATTCTGACTTTGTGCAAGAAGAATTGTGCCTAACTTCAAGTGAGTATTTCTCGTTTTGATTTCGTAAAAGTTCGCTGAATCGTTCCGTTCTTTTCTGATGTTTGTTTATTTCTTGAACCATGAAACATTGCAAGAATGTACAGTACATACCACTGCAGCGAGTGCAAAGTCGCAATGTGCAAGGAGTCTTGTTTCAAAGTGTATTAAAAAAATAAATGAGTAATATGTTATGTTTGTAGTCCAGATGGAATAGCTTCGGGCTTTCATAAAAGGTTAGAATCACACACGGCGCATACGACCCGGGACAACCGGGAGAAAACCGGGGAAAACCCGGGAATTTTTTAGAATTACAGGAATTTTTCATTGTTTTAGTTTTCAGTTAAATTTTCTTAATTTTGACTGGTAATAACCCATACTCTGACAAAGTTTTTTACTGTATCCCGCTACTGCATAATAATACTGCACCCTCAAAACATGAACGAGAGAAAAAACGAAAACAAAGCTTAAATCGCAAAGGATATGCGCCATATAAGAAAACACAGTTCACTTACAGAAGCTGATTAGAGAGAAAAAAGATTAGAGAGAACAACCGCTAGGACCTAAGGATTGAAGAAATGTCTACTGTCTTGCCTGTCTCTTGTCCTTACTGGTTTTAGGTATCCGACATTTAATTTTATGTCACACAGAAGAGCAAGTTATTATCTAATAGGCAATAAAGAGCCCAGATTTTCTGAAGTGTTCTTGTTTCCCGGTTACAAATAATCCCATACGGTATTAATTGCGATTTTATTTTTATTTTTAAGAGGGTTTTGCTAAGTTACAACGACCAGACCGTTGTCAGCTCAGCAGTGAGTACAAGAAAGTGCGTAATCCACACAATATATCCCTATGCCACGTGTCCAGAAGAGGAATTTTACGGTATCATCAGTGCAGCCTGTGGGTAAACTGGTAGGCTATATTCTTGGCCAACCACGCATGCAGCAAGCAGTATCTGCGAAAGCAGTGGAACTGTCGATCTTCCGTTTTAAATTTAAGGTCATGCGGGGTATCTGGGCTATGATTTTACAACCTGAGTGTGTAGTTTTTAACTTTTTGATAGCTTGAGAAGCACTAATATGTAAAACTCATATTTAAAATATCATTTTTTATAATACAACATTCAGTCTTTAAATGTGGTATAGCGGGTACACATAGAAATTGAGGCAACTGGGCCATGAGGGTCTTAGATTCATACAAATTATTGTTATTTGAATCGCGGTATTTGGGACTGTTGGAAAATATGTGAACCCCATGAAAAAAAATTAAAAAAAGACGCTTCAGTGACACTGATGTGGAGTTATCGACAATTTAAGAAAACTCCTACACAATCACTGGGTGTGAAACTCAAATTTTAGCATATCAGAAATTTTATTAAGAAACAAGAGTTAAAATTACAAGTAAAGAGAAATCCGACTGCAGGAACTAGTATTTAAGTATAATACTAGATATGTAGTTAACAAAATGTTAACAAATGTTCGATAAGTCACTCAAATCATTAGTGGAGCTGATTATATCTTTGAATCTAGTAGAGCTGTTTTTAAGGAGCCTTGACGGCTTCCTTACTAGGCAACGTAGGACTCTTCTATTTCCATAAACTTCATTGTTTGGAAATTACGTTTGAAAAACATCACTTCATGCCCAGCATTAGACAGATCTGTCACTTTTGCTGTGTGCAGCCTGAAATTTTATTTTTCGTAGATTTTTACAACACAGTATCCAACCACTTGTGCTTGAGGTAAATCGGTTTGGGGCGGACCCAGATACCTCAAACACCTGTCTCATATAGCCCATTTCTTAAAGTTTTTGGGCGTAATTGGTCCATCCCCACAAGCTTATAGCCTGAAGAATATGTGCTGCTACTAATATTTCAAGTATTCATTACGTTCTACTTCATGCTAAATTACTTGTAACATTGATAATACTTACAGTGCACCAGCAGATAGTTTGTCAAACCGAGATGGCACCACATTGTTATGGAAATCTAGCAATAAAAAATTGAAAAAGTTTTCACACGAAAGCCGCAGCACTTGGAAACATGAAACTTATTGTTGGAGGAAGAAGCAATTGCTCTTAACCGCTGCCAACAACTTTATGTGAAATTAATCTCACAAATTTTATGGCAAAGAAACACATGGCCCAGTTATCCCGTGGGCCCAGATACCCCAGCTGACCTTACCTGTATTTGAAATAACACTGGTGGCCATTCAAACTGTAGCACCAGGAAGGATACCAAATAACAAAATGTTAATTAATGTTCGTATATCGTATAATACGAAAAGTACAAAAGTAAAATCGTGCGTGATTTGTTGGTGTACAGGGCGCAAAATTTAGTACACTGGGCTACTGTCTCTGACAGAAAAACGACACTAACCCAGCTTGGCATCCAGTCGAAGGTATGCTTACCATATTTTTTGGGTCCAACTTAGGACATATTTTTGAAATTATTTAAGAGTCATAACAGTTTACGGTCAGTTATGTTTTTCATAAGACTTAATTTTGTTCATAAATGGTTTCTGTACAATGTACGACGAACAACCAGTTCCTAAAATAGGTCTATCTAAATGACTTTGAACTTTTTTTCACACATTTTTATCCCCCTTTCTTTTTACGCGGCCAAAATAACGGTTAGTATTATCAGCATTATAGCAAACCAATTTTCTTCAAGTTTGTGTTTTTTCACTCCCTGCCAGAAATACTGGGTCACAATTTGAGCGATGTCACCTGAAACTTCATCAAAATTAAAAGTTTATGTTGGAAGTCCCTATTGCACACTGAAATATCTCACACCAATAAAAACAAGTTTTGTTTGAGCTCCTTCGTCCCTGTTAGTGTTTATTGAAAGTACTGGGTCACAGTATTTTTTAAATTAGTTTAGATGTGCAGTCTGAGATTTTCAAACTGATTTCTTGTGCACCAGTGTGTTTTGAAAACGTAGCCTCTTTAGCAGCACGTTCCAGTTCACAATACCTATCTTTGCCTTAAAAAGAATGTTATGTTCGATGGGACAGTGCATTAATAGCACTCCTATGTTTAACTGTTTTCATGTGGTCTTTAATATTACCATTTCCTTTATACGCAACAGAAAATTCTCCAGCTTATAGCAACAAACACATTCATTGTTATTGTCGTTACACAATTTCATAAATTTGTATTCGTGTCCGAGGTTAACAATAAACGTACACTTTGTTTTGTTCATTGCTAAACGATGAGGCAAAATACGAGTAGATATATAAAATGATTAAAAAATTGAGTGAACGAGTTATTTACGCACGGAAACAAACAGTATGAGAAAAACTGTGGAGAAGTGGTTAGCCACGCCTGCCAATCGGCGATAGCTCTCGCTCCAACGTCTAGAGCCACGGCCATAAGACAATTTTTAAAAAAGCAATGTCTGACGTGTAGGTCTCAAATTACAGAAAAATCCTCTCCGGTCATAAAATTATCAACCCGGGACATTTTTGCAACCCCGGACATTACCCTAGAGAGCACTGCAAAGCCAGGTCTATCTAGGCTAATCCTGGACATATATTATGCCTAGTTCATAGCACTCTTCTGTTCCTAATCTGTGTAACGATTTAAGAGACAATCTGAGCAGCAGGTGCAGATGATGCTGTCGCTTACAGTCTAGAAAAGTCTACAAAAAATCAGAACGAATTTGAAAATGACTTAAGTAAGATATCTCTAAGGTACGAAAAGTGATCGTTGACCCTAAACAATAAGAAGAGTGAGGTTCTCCACATGAGTACTAAAGAAAATTCGGTAAATTTTTGGTCACACGATAACTCACACAAATTTAAAGGTTGACCATTCAATTTAATGGCTAGACATTGCCGTTACGATAAGTTGGAACCGTCACGTAGAAAATGTTTTGGGGAACGTGAACCAAAGGCTGCATTTTATTGGCAGAACGTTTACAAGATGCAACAAATCCACTGAAGAGTCTGCCTGCACTGCGCTGGTCCGTCCTCTCTGGAATTCTGCTGCACGATATGAGATGCTTACCAGATAGGATTGGCGGAGGACACTGAAAAAGTTCAAAGAAGGGCAGTTTGTTTTGTATTATCGGGAAATAGGGGAGAAAGTGTCATGGATATGATATGTGAGGTGGGGTAGCCATCAGTAAAACAAAAACATTTCTCTTTGCGGCGTGATCTTTTCAGGAAATGTGTCACCAACTTTCTTCTCCGAATGCCAAAATATTTGGTTGATTCGCACCTACATAGGAAGAAAGATCTTAGCAACAAAACAAGAGAAATCAGAACACGTGCTATTTGCGAGTGGAACCACCGAGATTTAGTCTGAAAGCACATAAGTGTGAATTACAGAGTAATCGTCTAGATGTAGATGTAGGCACATATGTATGACAGATATTGGTACGTGTTTCCATGCTGCTTCAACTCTATGTTGGAGTTCATCAATGGCAGTAGCTGGTGAACAGTAGCGAGCCAGTCTCTCGGCAAACCTTGGCCAGTAATTTCGATTGTATGAGAGATCTGGAGAACGTGCTGCCCACGACAAAGACGTACGTCAGGATAGCAAGAGCAACAACTGGTCTTAAGCTATCTTATTGAAGGATAACATCAAGGAAGTTTCAAAGGTAGGTGCACAGCCATAGGCCTCAAAAAGATCAGAAGTGTAACAGCTACTATCCAGATTATCGGATATGCGAATGAGAGGTGACAGTGTTATGAAACCAATCGCACACTGTACCGTTCCGCCGAGTATGGGGCCTGTGTTACAATGACGAATGCAACCTTTGTAGTGTTTGCGATATACACTGATAGATTACGCTGAGCGACGTCAGGCAAGTTGGAATATATGTTGTAATTTTGTATTATATGTTTTATATGCGTTAATGTACTGAAAATGCTTGTTTTGTATTTGTTTCATGACCTACTGTCGGGTTCGGCAAGATGTCTCAGTGCTGCTCTGACGGTGCGGCAGCGGGTGTCCGGGCTCTATCGGGTTTCAATCGACTGCCAGCCGGCGGCATTGTCAAGACTAATTTTAACTATTAAGAATTTCAGATGTTTCAGTGCTGCTCTGACGATGCGGCAGCGGGTGTCCGGGCTCTATCGGGTTTCAATCGACTGCCAGCCGGCAGCATTGTCAAGACTAATTTTAACTATTAAGAATTTCTTACTAATAAATGACCATACAATTGTATTCACTTCTGTGTCTGATGTACAACTACTAACATTAAAAAGTTGTGATATATCAGATCCGTATGTGTTGGTGATTAATTGTCCGTAAAAAATTCAGAGAAGACTTATTAAGATAGATCAATTGAGAGAATTGGTTGATATCACAGTCTTTAATTTTGATACTTTCTGATTGCATGAAGGTTAGCCATTCTTATTTAAAAATACAGGGGGCGAAAGGCTATTTACAATTTGTACAGAAACCAGATGGCAGTTATAATAGTCGAGGGGCATGAAAGGGAGGCAGCGGTTGGGAAGGGAGTGAGACAGGGTTGTAGCCTCTCCCCGATGTTATTCAATCTGTATATTGAGCAAGCAGTAAAGGAAACAAAAGAAAAATTAGGAGTAGGTATTAAAATCCATGGAGAAGACATAAAGACTTTGAGGTTCGCCGATGACATTGTAATTCTGTCAGAGACAGCAAAGGACTTGAAGAGCAGTTGAACAAAATGGACAGTGTCTTGTAAGGAGGATATAAGATAAACATCAACAAAAGCAAAATGAGGAAAATGGAATGTAGTCGAATTAAGTCGGGTGATACTGAGGGAATTAGATTAGGAAATGAGACACTTAACGTAGTAAATGAGCTTTGCTATTTGGGGAGCAAAATAACTGATGATGGTCGAAGTAGAGAGGATATAAAATGTAGATTGGCAATGGCAAGGAAAGCGTTTCTGAAGAAGAGAAATTTGTTAACATCGAGTATAGATTTAAGTGTCAGGAAGTCGTTTCTGAAAGTATTTGTATGGAGTGTAGCCATGTATGGAAGTGAAACATGGACGATAACTAGTTTGTACAAGAAAAGAATAGAAGCTTTCGAAATGTGGTGCTACAGAAGAATGCTGAAGATTAGATGGGTAGATCACATAACTAATCATGAAGTATTGGATAGAATTGGGGAGAAGAGGAGTATGTGGCACAACTTGACAAAAAGAAGGGACCGGTTAGTAGGACATGTTCTGAGGCATCAAGGGATCACAAATTTAGCATTGGAGGGCAGCGTGGAGAGTAAAAATCGTAGAGGGAGACCAAGAGATGACTACACTAAGCAGATTCAGAAGGATGTGGGTTGCAGTTAGTACTGGGAGATGAAGAAGCTTGCACAGGATAGAGTAGCATTGAGAGCTGCATCAAACCAGTCTCAGAACTGAAGACCACAACAACAACATTTAAAAATGGTTCAAACGGCTCTGAGCACTATGGGACTTACCATCTGAGGTCATCCGTCCCCTAGACTTAGAACTACTTAAACCTAACTAACCTAAGGACATCACACACATCCATGCACGAGGAAGGATTCGAACCTGCGACCGTAGCAGTCACGCGGTTCCGGACTGAAGCGCCTAGAACCGCTCGGCCACAACGGCAGTCCCATTCTTATTCATTCGATTCGTACAGCGCAGTGCAAGTTATTAGAAACTTGAACTGTCAGTTCAATGACGAGAAGTATTCTTGCGCACAGAATGAGATCGGAAATGTAGCAATATATCTGACAGTTAATGCTGCGAAGATTTAGACTGCTTATTTTGCACTTCCATATTCAACGCGTACTGAAATTTTACGAATTTTTAAGAACTATTAATGCTTGTTTAACCGTTTTAATAGTGATACGATGGTTAGGGGAAAATCAATGAACGATACTAATACGATTGTGAATTCAGTGTAGGTGAGTTACGCCGAGTGAACCCATCATGTTAAAGGCACTAAGGCGTTGTTGAAGAACTTATACTACACTATGTGATCAAAAGTATCCAGACACCCCCCAAAACAAATGTTTTTCATATTAGGTGCACTGTGCTGCCACCTTCGACCAGGTACTCCGTATCAGCGACCTCAGTAGTCATTACAGATCGTAAGAGAGCAGAATGGGGCGCTCCGTGGAACTCACGGGCTTCGAACGTGGTCAGGTGGTTGGGTGTCTCTTGTGTCATACGTCTGTACGCGAGATTTCCACACCCCTAAACATCCCTAGATCCACTGTTTACGATGTGATAGTGAAGTGGAAACGTGAAGGGACACGTACTGCACAAAAGCGTACAGGCCGACCTCGTCTGTTGACTGCCAGAGATGCCCGACAGACATCTATCCAGACCATCATAGAGGAATTCCAAACTGCATCAGGATCCACTGCAAAATCTTGGATTTTCTGGTCGAGCGGCTGCTCATAAGCCACACATCAAGCCGGAAAATACCAAAGGATGCCTCGCTTTGTGTAAGGAACGTAAAAATTGGACGATTGAACAATGGAAAAACTCTGTGTGGAGTGACGAATCACGGTACACAATGTGGCGATCCGATGGCAGGGTGTTGGTATGGCGAATGCCCGGTGAACGTCATCTGCCAGCGTGTGTAGTGCCAACAGTAAAAATTGGAGGCGGTGGTGTTATGGTGTGGTCGTGTTTTTCATGGACGGGTCTTGCACCCCTTGTTTTGCGTGGCACTATCACAGCACAGGCCCACACTGATGTTTTAAGCTCCTTCTTGCTTCCCCCTGTTGAAGAGCAATTCGGGGTCGGGATTGCATCTTTCAACATGATTGAGCACCTTTTCATAATGCACAGCCTGTGGTGGAGTGGTTACACGACAATAATATCCCTTAATGTACTGGCCTGCACAGAGTCCTGACCTGAACCCTATAGAATAACTTCCGTATGTCATGGAAAGCTGACTTCGTGCCAGGCCTCACCAACCGACATCGATACCTCTCCTCAGTGCAGCACTCAGTGAAGAATGGGCTGCCATTCCCCAAGAAATCTTCCAGCACCTGATTGAATTCATGACTGCGAGAGTGGAATCTGTCATCAAGGCTAAGGCCGGGCCAACACCATAATGAATTCCAGCATTACGGTTGGAGGGCGCCACGAGCTTGTAAGTCATTTTCAGCCACGTTTCCGATTACTTTTGATCACATAGTGTATATAACTTATATAACTGTGACTATTGGTAGACTGCTATTGCCTTCCACTCCGGGTACAATTGATATCGGAGTGATAATTGAACACATATTATTTCGATTATCAGCAAAAGTGTTATCATTGACTGCGATTCATAGCTGTCGTGATCATTGATATTTATTGACGACGTGCAGTTAATGGTATCGTTTGAAGGAAGTTATTTAAACGCTTACATACTCAGAAAAAGGCGTATAGAGAAATACATTGTTACAAAAGTGCATGAAAGAGGACACTGACACCAGAGACTATCGTGCTATTGGATCATCGATGTATGGAGTCTTCCTTTGTTTCACAGTATTGAAAAATTTTCCTACGAACACAGTTCAATACTCTACTTCAAAATTGTTCATGATGTTTCAGTGCTGTTCTGACGATGTGGCAGCGGGTGGCATTGTCAAGACTAATTTTAATTATTAAGAATTTCATACTAACAAATAAATCTGCTATAAATGAAGATTTGACTTACATGAAGATTATTACGTGTTCGTCTGAATCCCATCTATACAAAGGCGCGTGGCGACACACAGTCACAAGAACAACTATGAAAAATGAAAGTCCTTATTCGTTAATTTATTCGTCGGAGGCAACCTGTAGATGGGGGGGGGGGGGGATATCGCGCCTAGTAATGATCATTCTTTTCAGAGCTTCCACAGATGGATGCGTCAGGATGTCGATACTGCCCAGGACAAAGACTCCGGCATCAGTGTATATCAGGACAGCACGAGCAACATCTGGTCTTCTGTTATCATCTTGAAAGATAACATCACGGAAGGTACAAACGAAAGCCAGGAGTATGACGGCTGGTGTCCAAATCAGCGGATACGCGAATGAGAGATGATAATGGTGTGTAACCAGTCGCACGCTATGGAGACGTCCATGGTGATGCTGTACAGAAAACCAGGACCAGTCTAAAAAGACACCGCAGTGCCACGCCTGTGTCTAGTGTTGTCGTTGGGTGCACGACTGCCAACACACCTCTATCTGCGTTGGCGGCAAGGATCACCACAGCAATGGTCGCCGGGCTGTCTGTCTCTGATGCTTCAGATGTCGCCTGATTTCGCTGTGTGAACACTTGTCTTGCTGCGCACAAGCCCATTTCCTGACTAAAGGTGTGTGACATGGTTACACAATCCTGTACAGCCCAGTCAGTGGCATGTGCGTCCTTTCTGGCGCTAGTCGCGTGGGGCATTAGAGCTCTGTCATAGGGTTGAGAATGGCTCCCCTGAACCCATAGATTCCATACTCGTAAGAGAGACATGGGATTCCAATCAAGACCAGCAGCAATATCACGGGACGATTAACCACAGCTTCGATAGGACACTATTCTGCCGCTGACGAATTCTTACACTCTGGTAGAAACGGGGGATAACACTATCGTCTCACAAACATACAGCGAAAAAAAATACGATTTCTGAATGAGAAAACCGTTGCATAATTTATCCTTATATTCCTACTCTGTGAGATCGTGCTGGATTTACAAACCATTCACATGATGAAATATATACAGGGTGAGCACAAAGTCTTGCCCTGATTGTAAAAATTTATAACAGAATAACCGTTTGAAATCATAAGTTACATTAGATGCCGTTACATAGGTTAGAGTTACCAGTTTTTTTTTTAAAGACCACTTACGTTAGTAAACCTCAACGTGTGCTCTCCTTTGGTAGTTCGGAGAATGTCGAGGCGGTATTCCAGTTCCCGCCAGATGTTTCGTAACGTGTGTTCTGTCACAGTACCCACACCAGCTTGTATCCTAGTCTTCAGTTCA
Source organism: Schistocerca gregaria (assembly GCF_023897955.1). NCBI lineage: Eukaryota > Metazoa > Arthropoda > Insecta > Orthoptera > Acrididae > Schistocerca > Schistocerca gregaria. The sequence goes on along the minus strand of NC_064923.1, from coordinate 131,542,769 downwards.
TCGACGTCAGCAACTGGTGTTACGAAGCCTCTGTCCTTGATATAGCCCCAGAAAAAAAAATGAGGGGCGTAACGTGTGGAGAGCGGGGTGGCCAGGGTGTTGGACAGCTCCTTCCAATCCACCGATCCGGACATCACTCCCCTCTTCAGACATTACACCCCTTGACCTCTTTTTTCTGGGGCTATATCAAGGACAGAGTCTTCGTCACACCAGTTGCTGACGTCTACGAACTGAAGGCTAGGATACAAGCTTCTGTGGGTTCTGTGACAGAACACGTCACGAAACACCTGGCGGGAACTGGAATACCACCTAGACATTCTCCGAGCTACCAAGGAAGCACACGTTGAGGTTTACTAACGTAAGTGGTCTTAAAAAAAAACTAGTAACACTAACCTATGTATCGGCATAAAATATAAATTATTATGTCAAACGGTTATTCTGTAATAAATAGTTATAATCAGGGCAAGGCTTTGTGTTCACCCTATAGTAAACTTCACGTCAGTTTAAAGGTTATTGCATGCAATCTCCATAGCATTATAGTTTTAACTGCCAGCAGCTTGCTTGCTTTCAACAATAGATAGAGAGCACATGGCGGTCACAATAGATGATGCTGTTGCAGAGGTGCAGGTCGACCGCTGTGGAGGAATAAGCGATGCGCTCAATAAGTAGTGCAATATATTTATTTTCTGAAAGCAGGTTGGGTTTATTTAGTGTTCCAGTACTCCATAGTATTCTACACTCTTTTGGTTACAAAATCCTAATTTTTCAACATAACCTCCATTCAAAGCGTCGGCCGTACGCCACCTTACTGGGAGGGTCTGTATGCCCACGAGGTACCACTCTACTGCTCGTCGACATTGGAGCCAGCTTGTTATTGCTTCAACAACGTCCCCATCATCCACGTACTGCTTCCTTATTGGTCCAAAAACATTTACACTACTGGCCGTTAAAATTACTACACCATGAAGATGGCGGGCTACACACGCGAAATTTAACCGACAGGAAGAAGATGCTGTGATATGCAAATGATTAGCTTTTCAGAGCATTCAAACAAGTTTGGCGCCGGTGGCGACACCTGCAACGTGCTGACATGAGGAAAGTTTCCAACCGATTTCTCGTACACAAACAGCACTTGACCGGCGTTGCCTGGTGAAATGTTGTTGTGATACCTCGTGTAAGAAGGAGAAATGCGTACCATCACATTTCGGACTTTGATAAAGGTCGGATTGTAGCCTATCGCGATTGCGGTTTATTGTATCGCGACATTGCTGTTCGTGTTGGCCGAGATCCAATGACTGTTAGCAGAATATGGAATCGGTGGGTTCAGGAGGGTAATACGGAACGCCCTGCTGGATCCCAACGGCGTCGTGTCACTAGCAGTCGAGATGACAGGCGTCTTATAGGCATGGCTGTAACGGATCGTGCAGCCATATCTCGATCCCTGAGTCAAGAGATGGGGACGTTTGTAAGACAACAACCATCTGCACGACGTTTGCAGCAGCATGGACTGTCAGCTCGGAGACCGTGGCTGCGGTTACCCTTGACGCTGCATCACAGAAAGGAGCGCCTGCGATGGTGTACTCAACGACAAACCTGGGTGCACGAATGCAAAACGTCATTTTTTCGGATGAATCCAGGTTCTGTTTACAGCATCACGATGGTCGCATCCGTGTTTGGCGACATCGCCGTGAACGCACGATACTGGCGTATCACCCGGTGTGATGGTATGGGGTGCCATTGGTTACACGTCTCGGTCACCTCTTGTTCGCAGTGACGGCACTTTGAACAGTGGACGTTATATTTCAGATGTGTTATGACCCGTGGTTCTACCCTTCATTCGATCCCTGCGAAACTCTACACTGCAGCAGATAATGTACGACCGCATATTGCAGGTCCTGTACGGGCCTTTCTGGATACAGAAAATGTTCGACTGCAGCCCTGGCCAGCACATTCTCCATACCTCTTACCAACTGAAAACGTCTGGTCATGGTGGCCGAGCAACTGGCAGTCACAATACGCCAGTCACTACTCTTGATGAACTGGGGTATCGTGTTGAAGCTGCATGGACAGCTGTGCCTGTACACGCCATCCAAGCTCTGTTTGACTCAATGTCCAGGCGTATCAAGGCCGTTATTACGGCCAGAGATGGTTGTTCTGGGTATTGATTTCTCAGGATCTATGCACCGAAATTGCGTGAAAATGTAATCACATGTCGGTTCTAGTATAATATATTTGTCCAATGAATACCCGTTTATCATCTGCATTTCTTCTTGGTGTAGCAATTTTAATGGCCATATATATATATATATATATATATATATATATATATATATATATATATATATATATATATATATATATATATATATGGCCATTAAAATTGCTATATATATATCGGGTGGTCCATTGGTCGTGACCGGGCCAAATATCTCACGAAATAAGCGTCAAACGAAGAAACTCCAAAGAACGAAACTTGTCTAGCTTGAAGGTGAGAGATCCGGGTTGTACGGTGTAGAAGTGAGGAAGGACAGTGCAATGAAGCTTTGTGAGCTCCTCTCGGGTGCACAGACTTCCGCGAGGCTTTGCGATGTCATAGAGTAGCAGAAGTTCATTTGCATTTTCTAGCGACGAACGCGCTGAAGTCGTTTCTTCAATTTCCTGAAGGCAGCACAGTGCACTTCAGAGTTGATCGTTACACCATGAGGGAGAACATCAAACAGAATAACTCTTTCAGAGTTTTGGAAAACAATCGTCATGACTTTACTGGCTGAGGGAGCAGATTTGAATTTTTTCTTGTAAGGCGAGGTGTTGTGGCGCTACGCCATGGATCGCCGTTTTGTTTCCGGTACGAGGTGCATGTTTCATCGCCTGTGACGATGTTTGACAAAAAATTGTAACGACCAGCCTCGTGACGCACAAGCAATGCCGCACAAATGGTCCTTCGTTGATCTTTGTGCTTTTCTGTTAGGCGGGAAGCAACCTAGCGGGCACACAGCTTTGAGTACCCAAACTGGTGGTCGAGGGTGTCAGCGCTACCAACAGAGACCTTCAGTTGAGCAGCGAGGTGTTTGATTGTGAACTGTCGGTCACCTCGAACGAGAGTGTCCAGACGTTCCCACAGTGTAGGAGTCATAGCATTGGGCGGCCGGCCGGCATGTAGGAGTTCGGACAGGTCTGCGCGACCTTGTGCGACGATGACAGATGTCTCGCCCGACGACACACACTGCGCTCTTTTTCACTGCCAGTCTGCAAGAGCCTATGAATATCTGAGATGCTCTGGCTTTCCGCCAAAAGAAACTCAATGACAGCTCTCTGCTGTTCCGTTACAGACGCCATTTTGAAGGCTAAGTACCTGTCGGAACTTCGTGAAAGAATAGGGGCTAAAGCGGGGGGGGGGGGGGGGGGGGGACATTGTTCGATGTCCCACAACAAATTCCGCATTTTTTCAGCCGAAACTTTCCGGGAATAGAAAGTGAACGCCCCTTGTGTAAGTACTTATGTGAGATTAATGGTGTAGACTTATACAAGGCGTGTTTTTTAAGTAAGTACCGTTTTGAAATTAAAAAAAGACATGCTAAGATATCTCAATCATTTTATTTTTACATGAACGCCTGTACCTCAATCTACGCACTGACGGCATTACAGTCTGATTCTTCCTTGTTTACGTTGTGTAGTGAATGTTTAAGATGCCTTCGATAACCGTGAGTCCCGCCGACTGTTATGAGATTCCTTAGTGCTAAAGGGCTAAAAGCGATCGATATTCATCGTGAGATCTGTGCAGTTTACGGAGAAAACATTATGAGTGATGGAATGGTAAGAAGGTGGGCGAGAGCATTTAAAAGTGGCCGCACAAATGTGCATGATGAACAACGGAGTGGGCGTCCTTCGGTCGTTAATGAAAGTTTGGTGCTGGAAGTGGACAATAAGGTGAGAGAAAACAGACACTTTACGATTTCCTCGTTGCAGGATGACTTTCCTAATGTTTGTATGGCACTGTGACCGAGCACTTTAATTACCGAAAACTGTGCGCGCGTTGGGTACCGAAAATGTTGACGGATGTGCGCAAAACCAAACGTTTAGACAGTGCATTGACTTTCCTTGAGCGGTACCACAACGACGGTGATGATATCTTAAGCCAAACTGTTACGGGCGATGAAACTTGGGTGGCCCACGTCACACCAGAATCAAATCAACAGTCCATGGAAGTTGAGCAAGGGCGTCGTTTTGCTTCAAGGCAATGCCCGTCCGCATGTGGCGAATCAGAGCAAATATCTCATCACATCTTTTCGATGGGAAATTCTAGATCATCCTCCGTACAGCCCCGATCTGCGCCCAGTGACTACCATCTGTTCGTGCACTTGAAGAAACACCTGGGCGGTCAGCGTCTTCAAGACGATGACGAAGTCAAAACAGTGGTGAACAAGTCAGGCGGCACACTTCTATGAGGAGGTGTTGTGTACATAGTTCCGAGTAGTCAACGCGTACACAACTTTCCCACTAGAGCGCCCCACTAAGCACAACAGCGCAGGCGCAGCGCTCGTCCGTCTCTGCACTACGAGATGGCGTTGTCTTAGAGACGGACCAAATTCTTCTACCGCCGATTCGCGTATTAATATATAACGCAGCCAATGAGATTGCTGCTAACGTAGAACTTTTTCTCTTCGCAGACCACACTAGTGTAGTGATACATGAACGTGCGAGGTATTGTAACGAGTGTACGTACAGACCTCTGATTAATCAGTCTGCATTTGTCTGCACCAGTCTGCATTTGTCTGTACCAGTCTACAGTCAAGTATCAGTCTGGACCTAATAAGATTACCATATTCTTGTAGATAGCCATGAAGATAAATGTATAGACACTTTTGTCAAGTATCAGAGATATATGTGAGTATAAGATTAGCGTACCAATACCAAAGGAACTTCAGATTGTCAATTGTAAATAGCATGCAGAACCAAGTTAAGTAATTTTTATGCTTGTTATTATTTTAATAAATGTGTGTGAATACTAATCAAGTTGTGTTTAAAGTTGGTCACTGTCAATCTGCTACTCTAAGTGTGCAAGTGGCATTTCTATCGTCTGACCTAACGGCAGAAGATACACCAAACACGCCACGATAAGACCACGAGACATGTTGCTGACACTCACCTACATCGTCAGAGTGACAAGTCAAATAATCTGATAGTGTGTGTATAAAGGTCTTACAGTGCGCACGCCACAGGAGGGTATTCAAAAACTGGTACAACGTTATTACAAGTGCCTCAATATTGACGAAAATTATGTAGAAAAGTAGATTAAGGTACAGGCTTTTATTTAAAAATAAAATTATTGAGCTATTTTAGCATGTCTGTTTTTAATTTCAACACGGTACTTAACAAACACGCCTCGTACCAGTGTGGTTGCCTGACACCGCGTCAAACTGTGAAATATCCACGAGTTAGTCACCCAGTCTATTTTTTTGGAGCAGGAAGAGCTCTTGTCGGGGTGTGTGGTAGTGGCAGCACTTACCGAGAGGAATGTGGGCCTGTTGATAGGGTAGAGCTTGCCTGCTGTGAGCTGCAGCGGCCTCTGGGCTCGGCACATGACCAGCAGCAGGGCGCGTCGCCGCTTCCGGTCCGCCCCCAACCAGCAGCACTCGTACGCCGCACTGGACACCGTCTCCGCCTGTGCACAAGGGAACACTCAAGACAGGGTGTCCGTCCGTCCCATTCTCACCGGGACAGTCCCGTTTTTTTTTTTTTTTTTTTTTTTTTTCCAAAATACCCCACTGTCCCGAAAGTTCCTCTGGGGACGCTCAACAGTCCCGCTTTCTTGTGATTCCGCTTGGTTAAATTAATTTAGGCTAGATTATATACCTTAGGAGGGCCACTTGTACAACTTGTTCTACACTGTTAATGTTTCACACGTTTGGCAGTATCGATTCATGTTAAGTTTTGTGTTGGCAGAAGAGCCAACACCGTATTACGTGTGGGGGCCGAAATGCACACGTTTTAGCTCACGCAGCCTTTCGTGAGGAGGGAAGAACTATACTGACGTGAGATTTGGAACATGACAAGGAATTAGAATTCAGAAAGCGGACGTAATTAGTTTGATACTTAATTTTAATCCATTAATGATGAACGTCGTTCTTGACGGTACATGAGTCACAATATTATCTGTTCAGAATAGTAACTGAATATGGCGCCTTGCTAGGTTGTAGCAAATGGCGTAGCTGAAGGCTTTGCTAAACTGTCGTCTCTGCAAATGAGAGCGCATGTAGACAGTGAACCAACGCTAGCCAAGTCGGCTGTACAACTGGGGCGAGTGCTAGGGAGTCTCTCTAGACCTGCCGTGTGGGGGCGCTCGGTCTGCAATCACTAATAGTGGCGACACGCGGGTCCGACGTATACTAACGGACCGCGGCGGATTTAAAGGCTACCACCTAGCAAGTGTGGTGTCTGACGGTGACACCACGTTAAGTTATACAGCAAGGAGCAGTTAAAAGTAGCCCGCCTCCACTTTGAATGCGAATGCATTTTTTCGACTCCTGAAACAGAGTAAACAGCTAGAACACTGGGCAGTTTTATGCAATAATCGATTATTAATATTCTTATATCAGCATTTCAGTTTATTTCATCAATGAAATTAAATGTCTCTTTGCGGTCTGTTAAATGACTTTCTCGATAGAAGAAAGAATTGAAATTGTGGAAGCGTATGCGAAAACAGTTTCGATTAAGGAAACTCGCGAAATTTTCGGGGTCAAGTTCAGAAATGGTGCAAATGGCTCTAAGCACTACGGGGCTTAACATCTGATGTCATCAGTCCCCTAGACTTAGGACTACGTAAACCTAACTAACCTAAGTACATCACATACATCCATGCCCGAGGCAGGATTCGAACCTGTGACCGTAGCAGCCGCGTAGTTCCGGACTGAAGCACCTAGAACCGCTCGACCATAGCGGCCGGCCAGGGTGAAGTATCCGGATGGAGGCCTATAAGCAAAGACCGCAATGTAGAGTGTGTATAATAATTGGCGCACCTATGAATCTGTGAAAAGTGCAAAAGGACAGAGAATTCTTTCAGTTATTGGAGACATTCGCCGAAGAATTATTCAGAGCTCAAAGAAGTCTACACACAGATCGGCCCACCAGGCGCGTGTAAGTAGGAAGAGTTGGCAGCGGATATTGAAAAGTCTTAATTTTGTAGCCATATTGTGTGACGGTTGTGCAGCAGTTACAGGAGGATGACAGCCAGAAGCGAGTGGATTACTGCACATGGCTTCTGAATAACATCATCGATCCTTTCCATTACACCGTGAGTGATGAAGCACGGTTTCATGCCGGCCGAGGTGGCCGAGCGATTCTAGGCGCTACAGTCTGGAACCGGGCGAACGCTACGGTCGCAGGTTCGAATCCTGCCTCGGGCATGGATGTTTCTGATGTCCTTAGGATAGATAGGTTTAAGTAGTTATAACGTCTAGGGGACTGATGACCTCAGATGTTAAGTCCCATAGTGCTCAGAGCAATTTGAGCCATGATTTCATCTCACTGGTCATGTGAATCTACTGGGCAATGGGAAACCCTAGCATCGTGTGTCAGCAACCACTCTAGGACGAAATGATTGGCGTTTGGTGCGGTGTAACAGGAACGCGCGTCATTAGCCCGATATTTTTTGACATTACCAAACACAGTTGCGTAAATGAAAATTTTTTGATACATTTTGTGCTCAACTCAGTGAATGTGAAAGAGAATACTGCTTGTTCCAGCAAGATGGGGCAACATGCCGCACTTCTAAGATGTCCCTGGAACGAGGTCATGATGTCTTCACCGAGGAACGAATTATCAGCAAACATTTGTGGCCACCACGTTCGCCGGATGTAACAACACATGATTTTTTTCGTATGAGAACATTTGAAGAGCAGGTCTATGAGACAAATTCACACACGATACAGGAAATGAAAGTCATCAGCCGTGAAGTTGTCGCCCTCGATATCAGAGCTTTACGCCGGGTGTATCTGAATATGCTTAGACATGTAAAGCCGTGTATTGATGTTTCGTGAGACACTTTCAACATCGTCTACACATGTATTTTTCACAGTGTTTTTCGTAGTAAGTACACGATGAGCCCATTTCAGCTCTTCGTTTCTGTAATTTCACAGCATTTTCCATATAAACTTATTTTGGTGCTGCTCGAACCACGCACGTACGCTGCGAATTGTGTGACACGTTGCATTGTCCTGCTGGTAGATGCCATCATTTAGAGAAAAAAAGAACTGCGTGTAGGAGTGAACATGGTCCCCAAAGACCGATGCATACTTGTGTTCATCCATTTTGGTTACCAGAATAACGAGATCACCCAGGGACCGCTATGGAAACATTCCCCAGGCCATAACGATCCGGTCTGGAACCTAGCATTCTGTCGACTCAGATGACGACCAGTTGTGGCTCTAGCGTGAAAATTCTAGCCCTCGTCACCTATGAACAGCAATCAGAAGGTATGCATGAACCAGTCACCTGTTGCAGAGGCGTGTACACAGCAACGTTCGTTGAACAGTCTTTGAGGAGACGCTGTTGGTAGCTTTTTGGTTCATCTGTGTGGTCAGTTGCTCAAAAGTTACACGTCTATTCGCCTGTACACATCTCCGCAGCCGTCGTTCACCCCAGTCATTTATGGCCCGTGGTGAAACACAGTTGCCTCGGCGGCAGTTTTAGATAGCGCCATATTGCCATGCAAGGTATATTTTAACCACGGCGGCACGGGAACAGTTTTTAAACTTAATCGTTTCGGAAATGGTCCCACCATTGGACGGAAAGCAATGATCACCTCCTTTGGACGCTAAATTGCTCGGTTTCCGTATTACGACAACGACTGCACTGTATCCCGCGCCCCTCCCCCCCCCCCCCCCCCCCCCTTCCACACACTTTATATTCTTTCCATTGCTTGTGTTGCCATCTGCCGTACGTGAATGGTTATTGCGCGCTTTCGTCGAACATAAGCGGTGGTTACTTACATCAATGTAACTGGACCGCGTTTTAGCGTGATGTGTTATGGGGCTGAAACTTTCTGGCAGATTAAAACTGTGCCGGACCGAGACTCGAACTCGGGACCTTTGCCTTTCGCGGGAAAGTGCTGTACCAAGCTGTGAGGACGGGCTGTGAGTCGCGCTTGGATATCTCAGTAGGTAGAGCACTTGCCAGCGAAAGGCAAAGGTCCCGAGTTCGAGTCTCGGTCTGGCACAGTTTTAATCTGCCAGGAAGTTTCATATCAGCGCACACTCCGCTGTAGAGTGAAACTTTCATTCTAGAAACATCCCTCAGCCTGTGGCTTAAACCATGTCTCCGCAGTATCCTTTCTTCCAGGAGTGCTAGTTCTGCAAGATTTGCAGGAGAGCTTCTGTGAAGTTTGGAATGTAGGAGACGAGGCACTGGCGGAATTAAAGCTGTGAGGACGGGGCGTGAGTCGTGCTTGGGCAGCTCAGTTGGTAGAGCACTTGCCCGCGAAAGGCAAAGGTCCCGATTTCGAGTCTTGGTCTGGCACACAGTTTTAATCTGCCAGAAAGTTTCATATCAGCGCACACTCTGCTGTAGAGTGAAAATTTCATTCTAGTGTTATGGCCCCGACTGTTTTAATGAGGGAGTAATTGAAACAGTCTGCCGCAAAGCATTGAATATGTCCGTCGGACGGCGGAATTATTGAAAAGTTGCACACAAGTGGTTCAAATGGCTCTGAGCACTATGGGACTTCGTATCTGACGTCATCAGTCCCCTAGAACTTAGAACTACGTAAACCTAACTAACCTTAGGACATCATACACATCCATGCCTGAGGCAGGATTCCAACCTGTGACCGTAGCGGTTGAGCGGTTCCAGACTGAAGCGCCTAGAACCACTCGGCCAAAGCGGCAGGTGTTGCACACATAATTAGATATTTTCCAAGTAACGAAAACGGTGTTGAAGGAATGTGCTGTTTGCTCCACTTCAGACACACTGAAGCGATGTAAATGTATCCTACTTCGATATGCATCATTAAATATACTAATCAATAAATTGTTGATGTATCATTGTGGCTCTAATACCTTTTTGTTGTATTGACGACTTCACAAAAGGTTTTACTGTATTTTGATATCGAATCACTAAAACGTAAAGATTACGACGCGCTTCTCTGTTACATGAAAACGTCTGCTGAGCCGGTTCATTGTGACCACTAGCCACCGCGCATCATCACTACAGTACCGCTGCTCTGTTACGTTGCAAAAGTGGACCTACACGCAAATTACGCAAGTGGTCGTAATGATCTGGCGTGTTGGTAGGAATAGGAGTGACAAATTCATCAGTTTTTTTCACTATGTCCGTGCAGACACCAAGAAAGGTCGAAACGTGGAACAGTAACCACCATTTTGCAACATTGACGCAATAAAGTATGCAGAAAATTAGAAACGATTTTAACTATATGTGTACTACTAACATTACAGAACGAAGATTGTTTAGCAATAAGAATACATAAGTGACGGTTTTTTATTACATTGCAACACCAACAAATTCTTTGACGATAGATAATAGTGTTTGAACATTACTAATGCCATATTACACGACAAAATATTTATTTTATACAGCAAGTAATTATTTGTAGATTTCCATAAGGTGGCTTTATGATTCCTTTTACCAGTCAACCACCATTGTCCTCCTAACCTTTATCTGCTGAAACAGGATTACTTTTTACAGACAGCAATAGCAAAATCACTGATTGTAGCTCATAATTATGCGCGTTAGACTGTAATCAGTAAACCACCTTAAGTCAACATTTAGCATACATAAGCTGTTGTGAATATACACTACTGGCCATTAAAATTCCTACACCACGAAGTTGACGTGCTACAACGTGAAATTTAACCGACAGGAAATTGTTGCTGTGATATGCAAATGATTAGCTTTCCAGAGCATTCACATAAGGTTGGCGCCGGTGGCGACACCTACAACGTGCTGACATGAGGAAAGTTTCCAACCGATTTCTCACACACAAACAGCAGTTGACCGGCGTTGCCTGGTGAAACGTTGTTGTGATGCCTCGTGTAAGGAGGAGAAATGCGTACCATCACGTTTCCGACTTTGATAAGGGTCGGATTGTAGCCTATCGCGATTGCGCTTTATCGTATCGCGACATTGCTGCTCGCGTTGGTCAAGATCCAATGACTGCTAGCAGAATATGGAATCAGTGGGTTGAGGAGGGTAACACGGAACATCGTGCTGGATCCTAACGGCCTCGTATCAGTAGCAGTCGAGATGACAGCCATCTTATCCGCATGGCTGTAAAGGATCATGCAGCCACGTCTCGATCTCTGAGTCAACTGATGGGGACGTTTGTAAGACAACAACCATCTGCACGAACAGTTCGACGACGTTTGCAGCAGCATGGGCTATCAGGTCGGAGACCATGGCTGCGGTTACCCTCGACGCTGCATCACAGACAGGAGCGCCTGCGATGGTGTACTCAACGACGAACCTGGGTGCACGAATGGCAAAACTTCATTTTTCGGATGAATCCAGATTCTGTTTACAGCATCATGACGGTTGCATCCGTGTTTGGCGACATCGCGGTGAACGCACATTGGAAACGTGTATTCGTCATCGCCATACTGGCGTATCACCCGGCGTGATGGTATGGGGTGCCATTGGTTACACGTCTCCGTCACCTCGTGTTCGCATTGACGGCACTTTGAACAGTGGACGTTAAATATCAGATGTGTTACGACCCGTGGCTCTACCCTTTATTCGAACCCTGCGAAACCCTAAATTTCAGCAGGATAATGCACAACCGCATGTTGCAGGTCCTATACGGGCCTTTCTAGATACAGAAAATGTTCTACTGCTGTCCTGGCCAGCACATTCTCCAAATCTCTCACAAACTGAAAACGTCTGGTCAATGGTGGCCGAGCAAGTAGCTCGTCACAATACGCTAGTCACTACTCTTCATGAACTATGGTATCGTGCTGAAGATGCATGGGCATCTGTACCTGTACACGTCATCCAAGCTCTGTTTGACTCAATGAACAGGCGTATGAGGCCTTTATTACGTCCAGAGGTGGTTGTTCTGGGTTCTGATGTCTCTGGATCTATGCACCCAAATTGCGTGAAAATGTAATCACATGTCAGTTCTAGTATAATATATTTGTCCAATGAATACCCGTTTATCATCTGCCTTTCTTCTTGGTGTAGCAATTTTAATGGCCAGAAGTGTATAACTGTTAAACTATCGCCACAGAATCGACTTACTGCCTCAGCGTTTACGTAGTATGGAATGGTACAAGACCTACGATAGAGTGGCTACTTCATATTCTGATCTACAAGTAATGTCGCACACAATCGATATTTGGAGCTACTAAACAACTTACTACAATGCATACTTAACGCTGGCCAATGAGGCACGATACAGGTAAAGAAATGTCGTCCTGAGCTTCCTCCAATCAGGAACAGTACTGAACCGTCACTGGTCACTATTTTCAAGGGAGGTGGGGTTCGATTCCCGACCGGGTCAGCGATTTTACCGCTCGCTGATTGGGTATTGTGTCAGCTTCATCATCATTATCGACGCGCAAGTCGCCAAAGTGGCGTCAATAAAGAGACTTGCATTAGGCAGCCGAATAACCCCTGTCGTGTTTTCCTGGCCAATAATGCCATACAGTTATTTAATTTGTTTCTCACAACAGAGGAAGTCTATAACAGCACATTGCTTCAGGCATGTCGTTCGAAATTGTGGGGGAGGGGGCGGGGTGGCGATGCGACTGTCGTGAAGGGAGGGAAGAGGAACATTTAAAGAATTAAAAATGAAAAAAAACTAAATTAAAAAATCTTTAGTAACAAACAATTACGTTTATATTTTACTTCGGTCCAAGGAGACGCCATTGACCTGGACTGAATTTCACCCGACGTCGACGCGAAACGCCGGCAACGACAGTGAAACCGCGGTCGTATTTTTAGCATTGTTTGGAACGTTCGGGCGAGCTGGGTGACGTCAGCGGTCGGTAGAATCGCCCGTTGTCGGCTGTGCTGTGTATCCTTAACTATCGCTTGCAGTGCAAGCTTCGCTTCCTGATCTCGAAGCCTCCTTGCAGTCTTCCGGAATTTGTGAGTGCAGCATGAGGCGGTTCCTGTTTAGTGACGGACATGAAGATAGTAGTGGTTCATCAACTGGCGCAGGGGAGGGAGATACTCCAAAGGCGAAAACGAGAAGGTGTGACGAAAACTTTTTTATGCTACGCTACACGAAAACTACAATCAATGATGAAGAACATTCGCAGTGCGTTATTTGTTTGACAATTTCAGCTGCTGATAGCGTGAAGACCAACAACTTAAAGCGATGTCTTGTAACCAAACATCCTGAATTAACAGGGAAGCTAAAAGAATTGCATGTCAGGGAACTAAATGTTTTATTGTCTACTCAGATTTCACATAGAGTTGTTAAATGCAAGAGACCACATACGTTTGCAGAAACTCTGGGTTTACAAGTGCTATTAAATATTATCAACAGTATTTAGTGACACATTTTCTCAATAGTTGAAAAGTATTCCTGTCTCCAATGACAGTCCGTAGAAGAACTTTGGACATTTCTTACGATTTACTCGAGCAGCTGCTCGATAAATTGCGAAACAAATGTTTCGTACTTCAACTATAAGAAGTGACTAACATTCATAAAGATGTTCATTTGACTGCTTCGTTTCGTTGATGAGTTTAACATTCTAGATGGCCGCGCAGTTTGAGGCGCCATGTCACGGATTGCGCGCCCCTCCCGCTGGAGGTTCGAGTCCTACCTCGGGCATGGATATGTGTGTTGTCCTTAGCATAATAAGTTAGTTTAAGTCGTGTGTAAGTCTAGGGAGCGATGACCTGAGCAGTTTGGTCCCTTAGGAATTCACACACAAACAGAGATTCTCGCTCATTGTCTGGAATTCATGGTGGGTTGGGAGCGGAAGTTAAGGTGTAACTCCTGATGCAATATTAACTCACTCCATGATACGTTGGGAGGCTCTGGCCGCTAAAGAACTTAGCCCACCCCTTCATGCAGCGCTGCAAATGATTGTAGAAAGAGTCAATATTATTAAGGCAAAATCTATAAATTCAGAGCTTTTTAAAGTGCTATGTGAGGAGATGGGAGCTAAACACACTCAGCTGCTCCTTTTTAGAAATGCTCCATGGCTTTCTACGGGTAAAGTACTAGAAAGAATGTTTGAACTGTGGAAGGAGGTATTGTGTTTCTTAACGGAATGATGTCACTTTCTGGCAGACTGTTGCAGCAACGGAGGTTTTCCATTGAAAATGGCTCACCTTACTGGCATTTTTGAGAAACTAAATATTCTTAATACTTCACTTCAACTGTACTCTCTTGAAGCGGAAAAGTGAAGGCTTTCGCAAAGAAAGCTGCGGCAAACGGACCGAAAGTGACTTGATGGGTATATTCCCTTCTCCAGTTCACTGTTAGAGGACACAAATAGGCCGATATCTCAATGGAGACAAAAACCTCACTTCTGCCATCATCTTGCAACACTAAAACTACTCTTCGACAAGTACAAAAGTCTATATTTGTGAAGAAAATAGTCTTGGGGGTGTGATATTAGTCTTCCTCGTGAAAGGGACTTAAAGAAAAGAAGATCGAGAACGACTTTTAGATGAACTTAAAGGTGCAGCAGCCATCTTGACTAAGTGCTACAATAGTGTACCTTGTAAAAAATGGTTGCATTAAATTTGAATACAAGCGGCAAGAATGTTTCTGTTACCTCTGTAAATAACACAGATGCAGCAGAAAAGTTGGATTTTTGAAAAAAAAGTGTGTTTATTTTGGAGTGACCTTGTATAACGGAGAATGCTTTAAAACTGAGAATTTGGAAATACACAGCTTTAAAAATGCCATCTTTTTGAGCACTTCCTCGTTCACTGCGCATTATTAGGAGCTTTAAATCTTTGCTCTCAAGTCAGCCGCGCAAAAAACTATTCAGACAACTAAATATAGTAACTGTTCCCTCACTACAAAGACTGTTTTGCTGTTATACTCGAGCCATTAGCTCACACGACATGAAAGACCGTAGTGTGGGTTACCAAATCCCCAGACCTATATCTTTTCGCTTCCCACCAAAAAAAAAGTGACTTCTGTATTAACTGTGAAGTTAAAGGGTGACACTATGCTACAGTGATACCTAACGCCCTATCATGTCTTTGGTAAGAAAATTGCAAGTTTAATCGCGGAACATTCCATCAATATTTCTAACGCCTCAGCATAATCCAGTCTTCTTCATGTGCAATTGGCAGTACGGAAGATGTTAATCACAGCGTGTAGATGTTCTCTGACTGTGCATTACTAACGAACATTTATATTGTTTTAGTGACAGAAGATCTAAAAGTGCACAAGTTCTGTAGGATCATTTTATAGCAGAAGAAATAAGGATGTAGGAAAACCGATTTTATTGCATTGTAATAGAAACCGAACAAGTATGCTTTGCGTTATCAACCATCATTTTATATTAATGAATTAATTCTGTTAAATCATGGACTCAGTTTCAGGTTACATGAACGTAATCGATAATTTCATTTACAATAGTACTTGTATTGACTGTTTCCCTTTAACGGATTTAAGGTGTAAAAAATTTTATGTTAAAAAATCATCCTGCAGTTGGCTGTGTGGGTGATGTCCAAAAGCCATAAAACTGTAAAGAGTAACACTTACTTTGAAGAAGACCTGTTTTGTTGTTTTTCGTAGCTGCTTCTCAACATGTCAAATACGCTTTCTTTGTGTCAGACAAAATTCTAAGAAATTTCAGAGTACAAACTGCTTCTTCTTCATGCATGAAGCACAATGTCACGCAGTGTGGTAATATATCTTGTGGACATTTTATCGTATGCCAGTTTCATTATTTTACTATAGGCAATTTCAAATTAATCACTGTATGACACTTTCCTGTTAACCACCTTCCAAGGTGTCTAGAGACCTCAAAAATCACTTTAGTTGTGTGTTGTAAGTAAGTGGGTTTCCTTATACAATCGTTCAAAGGAATCTGCTGACATTAGGTTATCATATGATAACGAAATATCCGGCATACATTTGAAAAAATCACCTATATAAAAAGTAAATGTGCATGTATAATACAAAAGATAAGAATGATTATCATATAAACGGGATTCAGTCAAATTTAAGTGAACATATGCCTATAATTGTTAGTTACATTTTACATGAAAACTTACAAATAGCAATAAAACTGTAGAAAATGATTGTTGTTGTTGTGGTCTTTAGTCCGAAGACTGATCTGATGCAGCTCTCCACGCTACTCTACCCTGTGCAAGCCTCTTCATCTCCGAGTAACTACTGCAACCTACATCCTTCTGAATCTGCTTAGTGTACTGATCTCTTGGTCTCCCTCTACGATTTTTACCCTCCACGCTTCCCTCCAGTACTAAGTTGGTGATATCTTGATGCCTCAGAGCGTGTCCTACCAACCGATCCCTTCTTCTAGACAAGTTGTGCCACAAATTCCCCGTCTTCCCAATTCTAATCAGTACCTCCTCATTAATTACGTACACTACCCATCTAATTTTAAGCATTCTTCTGTAGCACCACATTTCAAAAGCCTCTGTTCTCTTCTTGTCTAAACTGTCCATGTTTCGCGTCCATACATGGATACATTCCACACAAATACTTCCAGAAAAGACTTTCTGACATTTAAATCTATATTTGATGTTAACAAATCTCTCTTCTTCAGAAACGCTTTCCTTGCCATCGCCAGTGTACATTTTATATCCTCCCTGTTTCCACCATCATCCCTTATTCTGGTGCCCAAATAGCAAAACCCATGTACTACTTTTAGTGTCGCATTTTCTTATCTTATTCCCTCAGAATTACCTGATTTAATTTCAAGATCCTCGTTTTGCTTTTGTTCGTGTACAGCTTACACCCTCCTTTCAAGACACAGGCCATTCCGTGCAATTGTTCTTCTGTCTCTGAAAGAATTCCTATGTTATTGGTAAACCTCATAGTTTATATTTCTTCTCCCTGGATTTTAATTCCTACTTCAGATTTTTCTTTGGTTTCCTTTAACACTTGTTCTATGTACAGATCGAATAACATCAGGGATAGGGATAGGCTACAACGCTGTCTCACTTCCTTCTTAACCACTGCTCCCCTTTCGTGCCTCTCGACTCTTATAACTGCCTTCTGATTTTTGTGCAAATTGTAAACAGCCTTTCGCTCCCTTATTTTACCCCTGGCATCATTACAATTTGAAGCAAAGTATTATAGTACACATGGTCAAAAGTTTTCTCTAAGTGTACAAATGTTGTAAACGTAGGTTTGCCTTTCCTTAACCTAGCTCCTAAGATAAGTCGTACTGTCAGTATTGCCTCTCGCGTTCTTACAAGATCAAAGAATATTTCGAAACAAGGTATCAGAATGATTCAAAGAAATGTTAATTTTTAAATCAACGCAATTACTGATATGTTCTTCCGTTTCAATCTGAGGCTAAGTCTGCTGTTTTTCTTTCATCAATTGCTTGAGGAAGCTGTCCTCCTGTTGACAGGAGATAATGAAGAGTGGTGACAAGAATCAAGATTATAAGTAATAAATACTGTTTTTAGTGTTGGGAATTTGCGCATATATGTTTAAAAATAGTGTGATAGATTAAAGAAATTTTATTGTAATGTTTATGAATTATGGCTAACTGTAAGATTAATTACGTCATATTTTTACTTACGTTTGTATGAAGTAGGTATTCCGTAATGGGTGTTAGTTCTCAGCTTGAAACTCAGCATGATAGGTTTGTTTGCATGCCTCAAAGATATAGGCAGCTGAGACGTAAGTGGAAGCAACATTTGAGGGTAAATGTGGAAAGGAGAGGCTAACACATGGTTCCTGAAGAGGACTAGCAGTCTTGTCAGTAACTGCAAGTAACTCAACTTGGATAATTGATCGATGGTACCTTGTGACCCTATCCAATATAGCCTTGCTAAGTTTCGGCATGGCTGAGAGCTAGGAAAACTAGAGACAATCTGTTTCTCAAGGATATACAGCTTTACTCCATGACTGAATGTTGATAACATTTTCCTTGGCAATATATACTGGAGATAAAATAGTTCACCTTTCTGGTCTACTGGTGGGGACTAATCTTGCGGATGCTGTCATTAGGAAAAAAAACCTGGCGTTCTCTGGGTCGTTTTATTATTTATGTCCAACATTCATATAAAACACATTTAAAAAAAATTATAACTGCAGCTGCTATTAAGAATTATGTCGATACTAAATAAATTTCTAATTCCAAAATGTTCACAATTTAGTGCAATTACCGCTGGTAAGAACATTTAGTCTAACGAAATTTGTATATAATGCAAGAAAAAGTGGGAGCATGAGCTTGAATGAAACTTCCCAATGATCAATAAATAACACAAAGAATAATTACATTTGTACAACAATGAACCCTTATAAAAGAAGAAAAAAATAACTTTTGCTTGTGACCACAATAGTTTCTCTATTACATAGATGTATATGAGTATGTATAACTATATACAAGCAAAGACTCAATAGAATATTTTACTGACATTCTTTTAAAAGTCTTTGTGGTTATGCTGCGGCTTTGAATGAAATATTCTGTTCTTCATTAGAGGCTAACTTCAATAAGATGGTCACTATGAAGTGTCATGTACATCTGGTCATATACAGGGTGAGTCACCTAACGTTACCGCTGGATATATTTCGTAAACCACATCAAATACTGACGAACCGATTCCACAGATCGAACGTGAGGAGAGGGGCTAGTGTAATTGTTTAATACAAACCATACAAAAATGCACGGAAGAATGTTTTTTAACAGAAACCTACGTTTTTTAAAAAAAATGGAACCACGTTAGTTTTCTTAGCACATCTGAACATATAAACAAATATGTAATCTGTGCCGTTTGTTGCACTGTAAAATATTAATTACACCCGGAGATATTGTAACCTAAAGTTGACGCTTGAAACCTCCGACGTTCAGTTGCGTGTTGTAACAAACAGGGGCCACGGTCGGCGAGCAGCATCTGCAGGGACATCTTTACGATGACGACCGTGTTTACGAATGTGGCTGTAGTGCACTGTTCTGGTTTGGTCTAGCTGTCGAGGTGTCCGCATGTAGCGCTTGCTGCTATTGTTATTATGCATTCATCTCCGCTCGCAGACCAACTGTAGTACACTGTGTTACCAGACGTCTGTGATAGTGTAGTGTTGTAAGAACTGTGACCATGGTGTATTCGAACCCTGAAAAGGCGGAGTTGATACTCATCTATGGCGAGTGTCGACGAAATGCAGCTGCAGCCTGCAGGATGTATGCAGAACGGTCCCCGGACAGAGAGCACCCAACGTGCCGCACATTGGAAAACATCTGCCGCCAACTGTATGCAACAGGTATGGTCGTAGCACGCAAACGGGTCCGTAACAGGCCCGTCACAGGAGAAGCGGGTGCAGTTGGTGTGTTAGCTGCTGTTGCCATGAACCCACACATGAGTACACGGGACATTGCGAGAGCCGGTGGACTGAGTCAAAGTAGTGTCATGCGCATACTGCATCGTCACCGCTTTCACCAGTTTCATGTGTCGCTACATCAGCAATTACATGGTGATGACTTTAATCATCGAGTGCAATTCTGTCAATGGGCATTAACAGAGAATGCGTTGCTGTTCTACTTGTTTACCGATGAAGTGGGTTTCACAAACCACGGGGCAGTGAATCTACGGAACATGCATCACTGGTCCGTGGACAATCCTCGCTGGCTCAGACAAGTAGAGCGACAGCGACCGTGGACTGTAAATGTATGGTGCGGAATCATTGGCGGCCATCTCATTGGTCCTCACTTCATTGCAGGGGCCCTAACAGCTGCAACATACATCGCGTTTCTACAGAATGATCTGTCAACGCTGTTCGAGAATGCCCCACTGGAAACGCGTCGACGTATGTGGTATCAGCATGATGGTGCACATGCACATTCCGCAATTAACACTAGGCTGACCCTTGACAGAATGTTCGACGGGCGTTTCATAGGACGTGGAGGACGCATAAATTGGCCAGCCCGTTCTCCTGATCTTACAGCTCTGGACTTCTTTCAGTGGGGTACGTTAAAGGAGAATGTGTACCGTGATGTGCCTACAACCCCAGAGGATATGAAACAATGTACTGTGGCAGCCTGCTCCGACATTACACCAGATGTACTGCGGCGTGTACGACATTCATTATGCCAGAGATTGCAATTGTATGCAGCAAATGATGGCCACCACGTTGAACATCTATTGGCCTGACATGTCGGGACACACACTATTCCACTCCCTAATTGAAAACGGAAACCACGTGTGTACGTGTATCTCACCCCTCATGGTAATGTACATATGCGTCAGTGAAAAAGACCAATAAAAAGGTGTTAGCATGTGGACGTAATGTGCTGTACCAGTCTCTTGTGTACCTAAGGTCCATTACCGTTCCCTTTGGATCCCTACGTAATTCGGTGCTCTCCGATACACACGATCGAACAGCGGAGGAGTGGTACTCAAGCGTCAACTTTAGGTTACAATATCAACGGATGTAATTAACATTTTACAATGCAACAAACGGCACTGATTGTTTATATGTTCAGATGTGCTAACAACACTAACAGGGTTCCATTTTAAAAACGTAGGTTTGTGTTAAAAAACATACTTCCGTGCATTTTTTTATGGTTTGTATTAACCAATTACTCTACCCCCTCTCCTCACGTTCGGTCTGTGGAATCGATTCGTCAGTATTTGATGTGGTTTACGAAATATATCCAGCGGTAATGTTAGATAACTCACCCTGTATATGCCAATATCAGATCATACATGCAGTCATAAATAGAAAAAATGACGGGCTATGCACCAGTGCGTCATCGACTCGACTGAATATAAATCTGATTGTTAAGACCCATTACTACTCGCTGCAATACAACAGTTGAGGGATTTTGGTGTCGGTGCTACTCTGAGATGAGGACGCTGGTACAGAAGATGAATTCATGGCGAGATTCATCAAACAAGTCAAGAGAGTGATGACTAAAAAGAAGAAAAATAGCAATTTATAATCAATTGAGTCGGTGATGGATTTTGGCATTCATTGGCATTCTTTCTTTATTTATTACTGCATGTACAACCTGCTGTTAGGATGTTTATGATCATATGCACATGTCATATGGGGGGTGGGGGGCAGTTCTGAGCTAAAGGGTCCACGGTTTTCCTTATAAACAAACTGGCGCTTGCTGTAGGGTCCTCAGGTAAACAAATCGCTAACTTAGACATTTAGTTTAGTTTATTTAGGATCTAATTATGGCATTTTACTGACCATATTTTACTATCGAAGATGGCTGCCGAGCAGTACATCTGCACTCTTGTTTACACAGGTGTCCGAATGGTTTTAGCTTAAGCTTAATGATCATAATTTATGACCCAAGGTATGTTTAACCTTAATGACCATAATTTATGGTCCAAAAATTTCGCTCTCCCCTCCCTCACTTTTGCAATGCATTCCTATTTATAGTCTCTTCCAATTACGGCTTACCACAGTCAGTAGATCGCACCCAACAACTTTCTTACACAAGACGTCAGGACTTGCACTGATTCCTCTTTTGGTTGAAACGGTACAGCATATTTAACACATGTTAAAACAGATTGGAGCCATTCATTCTTATAAATGTGCAACCTCACTATTCCTTTTAACAATTTAAATATCCATGACGACTGGAAGTTGTGATAAAGACAGTCCCTACATCCTGACAGGGCGCCCCGTACCTGAGGTTTCCTTGTGGCGGCAGAGATAGTAGACTATTCAGTTATATTGTGCTGTTACCGTTCATAGCTAAACTTAACTTTGTTATACGTATACAAATGATCTTGAAATAGTTTCTATGCTATTCTGGAAAATAGTGTTTTGTCTGTCTGGTATGTATATCCTGGTACGGTACGTTCTATATCTTGTTGTCTGCACTCAACGACTTTTGTAACAGTTTTGTGGATAAACTGTAATTTTAGCTTTCCATCTCATAGGATAATTTGAAAAGCGTTTATTTAACCCGAAACTAGTCATCAATTAAATAAAGAAGTAAAACTTGCAACTTTGGCTGTTTCTATATCGAACATGAGTT
Organism: Schistocerca gregaria; assembly: GCF_023897955.1. Lineage (NCBI taxonomy): Eukaryota > Metazoa > Arthropoda > Insecta > Orthoptera > Acrididae > Schistocerca > Schistocerca gregaria. Next base: position 131,520,648 of record NC_064923.1, on the reverse strand, counting down.
GTTAGACTGCAGTTGATCCAGCATTCTGGAACTCCACCAATTTCAATTAAGTTGATGAAAGCCGTCTGCTGCATTATCAGCGGCCAGTTCCGACAAGATTAGATTAGATTAGATTAGATTAATACTTGTTCCATAGATCATGAATACGACACTTCGTAATGATGTGGAACGTGTCAGGTTAATGAAAGATGTCTGTACAATATATTCCATTACACAAAATATTGCATGACACTAATGCTTAAGTTAGATTCTTTCCCTCCCTTAATTTATATCTAAAAATTCAGCCAATGAGTAGAAGGAATTGTCATCTAGAAATTCTTTTAATTTATTTTTAAATGTTGGTTGACTATCTGTCAGGCTTTTGATGCTGTTTGGTAGGTGACCAAAGACTTTTGTGGCAGCATAATTTACCCCCTTCTGTGCCAAAGTCAGATTTAACCCTGCATAGTGAAGATCATCCTTTCTCCTGGTGTTATAGCTATGCACGCTGCTATTACTTTTGAACTGGGCTGGATTATTAACAACAAATTTCATAAGTGAATATATATATACAGTGAGGTTACTGTAAGGATCCCTAGATCCTTAAATAGATGTCTGCAAGATGACCGTGGGTGGGCTCCAGCAATTATTCTGATTACACGTTTTTGAGCAATGAATACTTTTCTACTCAACGATGAATTACCCCAGAATATGATACCATACGAAAGCAGTGAATGAAAGTAGGCATAGTAAGCTAATTTACTGAGATTCTTATCACCAAAATTTGCAATAACCCTAATAGCATACGTAACCGAACTCAGACGTTTCAGCAGACCATCAATGTGTTGCTTCCAGTTTAACCTCTCATCAATGGACACACCTAAAATTTTTGAAAATTCTACCTTAGCTACAGACTTCTGTTCAAAGTCTATATTTATTACTGGAGTTGTGCCATTTACTGTACGGAACTGTATATACTGTGTTTTATCAAAATTTAAAGAGAGTCCGTTTGCTGAGAACCACTTAATAATTTTGTGAAAAACGTCATTTACAATTACATCACTTAGTTCTTGGTGTTTGGCTGTTATTACTATACTTGTATCATCAGCAAAAAGAACTAACTTTGCATCTTCATCAATATGGAATGGTAAGTCATTAATGTATATCAAGAGCAGTAGCTGCAACATCTGGGGATTGCGTGGTGACAGGTTGTAGCGCACGGCAACCTTCACAAACGCACTTACTTCATTGCGACTTTATCAATCTACAATAGAATTGAAATACACATATTATAAAACTTTTACATGCATTGTTTTTCACATTTCTTTGGATTTTACATCTAAGTCCGACTGATAACTCAAAAGTAAAGATGATACAAAAAAATGTGCGTTTTCAGCTTGACAGCACACCGTGTACTGGTCGGATCACATTCTCTGTTTAAAAGAAAAATCGTGACCGACAAATTTGAGACAAGCGCCGAATTTGCGATGCGCTGTAAATGTTCGTTTTTTCGAGATACTGTAGCGCAATACACTCTAGGAATCAACAATCCGACATTGATTAACGTGTTTCGTCTTCTAAATACACAGAAACGGAGACGAACTTATGTGATTACAGCAGGATTTGCATCACGTGGAGGGCGAGACGAAGACTGCGTTTTACGCACATTCTCAAAATCCATTTTTTTTTTTAAGAAAGTGCTGTAAGCAACTCTTGTTCACCACTCGTATCGACTATTGCAGGGACATTACCAGTGAGGATTGACGGATGACCAAATGAAGATCAAGGAAGCGTGAATCAGTTTTGCATTGTCGCGAAATGATAAGGCACCAGGGTTTGCAGATCTTCCGCAACGTAGCCCCACACACCATTCACCGGTCGATTGGCTTGACTGTACTGATTCGTTTTAGTGTTCAGTTTTGCAGGATGGATTCAACTGCTTCCTGGTACTTTTCCAAAACGCGGACGAAATCGGCGCATGCTCCCGTAACACTATTTGATCAAATGTTAGTGGATGGCAATTCAAATATGCAATACAAAATATGTATTCCTAACATTCGTCATGGTAGCCAGGCAAGTGTGGGATGACCAGATTAGCTTTGCTGTAACATCAGAATCGTAATCGAACATACATGGATCTGTCCACAAAATGAAATGTCGTGTGACGAGGGCCTCCCGTCGGGTAGACCGTTCGCCTGGTGCAAGTCTTTTTGTTTTGACGCCACTTCGGTGACTTGCGCGTCGATGGGGATGAAATGATGATGATTAGGACAACACAACACCCTGTCCCAGAGTGGAGAAAATCTCCGACCCAGCCGGGAATCGAACCCGGGCCCTTTGGATTGACAGTCTGTCGCGCTGACCACTCAGCTACCGGGGCGGACTGTCCACCTATTGATATGCAATAAGTTGCATTTGTTTATGTTCACTCAACTGCCAGTGCCTGCATTAATCGTCGGTCGCTTGCAGGCCTTCCTGCATTTCACTTCAGTCCTCTGGGGTTCCAACCTTTCGACATACAACAGTATCGTTCTTCAAGTTCGATGCCTCCCCTTACTCTCGTACAGTCCGAGTTTGTGCATCAATGGCACCGATATTGACGGCTGTTGACTGTTCCCCTGTCAGCGCGAACTGTATGCATTTACTCTTAAGCAGTGAGAAAAAAAAGAGATTTTGAGTCCTACCTAGCTTTGAGGACGGCTGTGAGCCGAAATACTACTTCATTGCCCTTGCAACGAAGTTAGTCAGCTAAAGCCTAAGGTGGATACATGTTCAAGAGTTAAGTACAGGAGTGTCGGGATCGTCAGTGGTCAAAGAAGTCATCAGAATCTAATTCCAGGAATGATACAAAAGCGTTTATACCAAAGAGGTGCGATGGGCTTAAGCAAATGTTAATTAATTAATTAATTCAAGTACTTTATCTTCAAAAAGACCTTTTAAGCCATCTGAATTCTATCTGTGTACAAATTCACTTTACAATGGTATTCGACAAGACGGGATGCTTTCCATTTTTGAATGTTTTGGTTCTGCGCAAAGATAATGGCATTTTAGGACTTGTAATACATTGGAAACCGACACCTACTGAGTTATATTTACATACAAATAGCTAGCAACATCCTTCCCGGATTATGAGTGTTGTCAGAACTTTGGTTCACAGAGCACACATCATTGTTGACGACAGAAATCTACAGGGCGAGCTTCTATACTTAAAGGGAGTCTTTGAAGCCAACGAGTTCTCTCCACAGCAGATGCCTAAGGCGCTCCGAATCAAAGCAAAGGTGGAGATAAGCAGTGTAGAAGAATATACATAAAGATTTAAATTCATGGATTTCTTGACCTTTGTGGGTACTCTACCGTCGAAAATAGTATGGATCCTCAGCAAGCTCAAAGTAAAAGTTATTCTTCTCCCTGCACCGAAGATAGCAGCACTCTTAGGTTTCGTTAAGGATGATTTGATGCTCTGGAAGGCTGGGGTTTACAAGATCTCCTGCGAGCATGGCCTTCCACACACTGAACTGACTACTTTTACCGTCCATGACAGACACACGGAACACTGTCGCTACACCCGGCTCTTACAGCCGAATAAATAGATTGTGGCGCAGCGCAATATTGACACAGATCACTTTGTGTTGTACGAATACGTCGAAATCCTAGCGTCAACTTCCATATTTTTGGTACTCAGTGATGAAATAAGCAGTTCAGATTCGCTTTGCGACGAATTTAATTAATAGAGATAGAAGTTTTAGCTTTGGTAAGTCGCGGAATTTGGAGCTTCTTTTAATAAACCTGCAAAGACATCGCCACAGTGCAGCTCGCGGCGATACATCGATTTCCCAGCATGACTCGACCGGAGTAGCCACAGATCTTATCTATGCATCTGCGTACCACTTTATCACCGATCACCATCTCTGGCGGCTGCGTATCTGTGGCTGCACGCTCAATGTCCGCGAGTTCCAAAGGGCGGAGCGAGTACTTTAGTGCCAGTCTGTTGACTCACTCTGAAGATGGCTGAACGCTATACGGCGGAATATTGAAGAAGAAGTGGAATTTATGCAGCTGCACCCCGGAAATTTAATGGAGCAGTCACTGCACCGCGAAAACATGAAGAATCACGAAAAGGTCCGTTACTGTTCGACTACGTTATTGGTGGAAACAGCAACAACCATACAGGATCTAGGAGTAACCATCCAGCCCGAGCTTACGCAGAATGACAGCAAGTGGAAACGAAATTCATCCAAGAAAAAATTGGGTTACAAGACACTTTTTAGGCCAAACATTTTTACGAGTATTTGCTCGTCAATTGAGACACTGTCGAGGTAGAATTAATAGAAGAGCAGATTGTTTTTTGAAGGGATCCTTTAGTCGGTATGCTATGTAAGAAACTAACACCAATTGTATACGCTACGACGAGATGCGTTTTGATTTTTACTCGACCATTCTTCTGCGCAACAAATTCTATTATCATGGCTCCATTCTTGCTTAATTTTACTTTGAGGGCGACTAAGAAATGCCATTGTGACATAATACGTACTGATCAAAACAGAGAACAGCAGCTTCATCTGTGGTTACTGGAGAGACAGTGCAGTTTCCATTCCATCTCATAGTTCGGTAGCAAGCAATGAAGGTGAATCCAGTACTTGGTCACATGTCCTGTCGGTAGCGTACGTGGTCAGCGAGGTCACGGAAGGTAGCTGAAAAATCCTAGTAACAAAGGACCGGGAGCTATACTGCTGCAATATTGAACAGGACAGGAATTAATACAAATTGACAGTACAATTTTCGTATAGAGTGCTTCAGCTGTGAAATATCCGCTTATTTCGTGTGTGTGTGTGTGTGTGTGTGTGTGTGTGTGTAGGAGAGAGTGAGAAATTTCGCATGCGAATGCTGCCGTCGGTTCGCAACGCTAATGTCTGCCGGAAAAAAAGGCAATACTAGTATCTACAGGGTGTTTCAGAAATGACCGGTATATTTGAAACGGCAATAAAAACTAAACGAGCAGCGATAGAAATACACCGTTTGTTGCAATATGCTTGGGACAACAGTACATTTTCAGGCGGACAAACTTTCGAAATTACAGTAGTTACAATTTTCAACAACAGATGGCGCTGCAAGTGATGTGAAAGATATAGAAGACAACGCAGTCTGTGGGTGCGCCATTCTGTACGTCGTCTTTCTGCTGTAAGCGTGTTGCTGTTCACAACGTGCAAGTGTGCTGTGGACAACATTGTTTATTCCTTAGAACAGAGGATTTTTCTGGTGTTGGAATTCCACCGCCTAGAACACAGTGTTGTTGCAACAAGACGAAGTTTTCAACGGAGGTTTAATGTAACCAAAGGACCGAAAAGCGATACAATAAAGGATCTGTTTGAAAAATTTCAACGGACTGGGAACGTGACGGATGAACTTGCTGGAAAGGTAGGGCGACCGCGTACGGCAACCACAGAGGGCAACGCGCAGCCAGTGCAGCAGGTGATCCAACAGCGGCGTCGGGTTTCCGTGCGCCGTGTTGCAGCTGCCGTCCAAATGACGCCAAGGTCCACGTAACGTCTCATGCACCAGAGTTTACACCTCTATCCATACAAAATTCAAACGCGGCAACCACTCAGTGCCGCTACCATTGCTGCACGAGAGACATTCGCTAACGATATAGTGCACAGGATTGATGACGGCGATATGCATGTGGGCAGCATTTGGTTTACTGACGAAGCTTATTTTTACCTGGACGGCTTCGTCAATAAACAGAACTGGCGCATATGGGGAACCGAAAAGCCCCATGTTGCAGTCCCATCGTCCCTGTATCCTCAAAAAGTACTGGTCTGGGCCGCCATTTCTTCCAAAGGAATCATTGGCCCATTTTTCAGATCCGAAACGATTACTGCATCACGCTATCTGGACATTCTTCGTGAATTTGTGGCGGTACAAACTGCCTTAGACGACACTGCGAACACCTCGTGGTTTATGCAAGATGGTGCCCGGCCACATCGCACGGCCGACATCTTTAATTTCCTGAATAAATATTTCGATGATTGTGTGATTGCTTTGGGCTATCCGAAACATACAGGAGGCGGCGTGGATTGGCTTCTCTATTCGCCAGACATGAACCCCTGTGACTTCTTTCTGTGGGGACACTTGAAAGACCAGGTGTACCGCCAGAATCCAGAAATAATTGAACAGCTGAAGCAGTACATCTCATCTGCATGTGAAGCCATTCCCCCAGACACGTTGTCAAAGGTTTCGGGTAATTTCATTCAGAGACTACGCCATATTATTGCTACGCATGGTGGATACGTGGAAAATATCGTACTGTAGAGTTTCCCAGACCGCAGCGCCATCTGTTGTTGACAATTGTAACTACTGTAATTTCGAAAGTTTGTCTGCCTGAAAATGTACTGTTGTCCCAAGCATATTGCAACAAACGGTGTATTTCTATCGCTGCTCGTTTAGTTTGTATTGCCGTTTCAAATATACCGGTCATTTTTGAAACACCCTGTATATGACGTCAGTCACAAGTTCTTATGGCCGTGGCTCATTACATTAGATCTAGCAGTTGGCGAAAAGTAGATTTCTAGTTTTCTAGTTGTAGAATTCGAAACTGGCAGTCACCTTGGCAACTGCCGTTGCAACTATTTTAATTAACACTTGGACTCGTCGCAGTCTTTTGGTATTAATGCCTTTGTATCTTTCCTGAAATTAGATATTGATGACTTGTTTGCACAGTGATGGTGCCAGATCTCCTGTTCTTAACTCTTGCATACCCACCCGCCTCACTGTTCATGTTATGAACCACACTGGACGGGCAATGAAATATCGTTTCGGTTCACGATTCCCCTCAGACACCAACATGTCAAGCAGAATAGGGCTCAAAAACATTCCTTGCGGCTTGAGAGTCAGTCCGTCTGTTTTTGATGATTCTTAACGTAAATAAATGTAAATGAATACATATCAATAGACGGGTAGATCCATTACAGTTCTATTACGACAGTGATTTACCAGCAAAGCTTATTTGGGTTTCCCAGACTTGCGTCGCTACCATGACGATAGTTAGGAATGCATATGTTGTAATCTATGTTAATATCCACTAATAGGTGTTCGGATAGTTTTGATTAGATAGCATTACGAGTGCATGCGTCGATTTCGTCCGTATATTGAAGTTCCAGTTACTAGGAAGTTGCTAAATCCATTCGCAAATCTGACCAAAGGGTCTTATTTCCGCATTCACCTCAATTAATCGGTGTATGCAATGAAGACGGTCGTTCTCTGAATGGTGTGCAGGTCTACCTAGGGAAAGACTCTCATCCTATCACTCTTCCGTCCATTTCGTGACAATGCGAAAATGAGTCATCCTTTGAACTTTTTTGTCGTTCGTCATTCCTTCCTGGTACTGATCCTGTACTGCACGGCATAGTCTACAGGAAGGGTGAACAAGAGTGGTGCATGCCAAGCTCTCTTTTTTGTATGGATTTGCCGTTTCTTTGTAATGTTGTGAGAAAAAAAAGCAGTCTTCACCTCACCCTTCCACGCGACGTAAACGAGACTGTAATCACATTATTTCATCTCCGTATCTGTGTACTTATAATCCGAAACACGTGAAACAATGTGGAAATATTACTGTTGATTCTTAGAGGGTATTATTCTACAATACCTCGAAAAAACGAAGCACTTACAGCACATCACAAATCCCACCGTTGTATGTTAACTGGGGACCTAGAAACGACAGAGAGGCTCCATCCCCGCCGCAGCCATAGTGGTCCACAACCCCGCGACGACTACCGCAGTCCACTTCACCCCTCCGCCGCCCCACACCGAACCCGGGGTTATTGTACGGTTCGGCCCTCGGTGGACCCCCCAGGGAACGTCTCACACCAGACGAGTGTAACCCCTACGTTTGTGTGGTAGAGTAATGATGGTGCACGCATTCGTGGAGAACTTGTTTGAGCAGCAATCGCCGACAGAGTGTAGCTGAGGCGGAATAAGGGGAACCAGCCCGCATTCGCCGAGACAGATGGAAAACCGCCTAAAAACCATCCACAGACTGGCCGGCTCACCCAACCTCGACACAAGTCCACCTGGCGGTTTGGTGCCGGGGACCGGGCGCTCCTTCCCACTCCGGAAAGCCGTGTGTTAGACGCTCGGCTAACATGGCGGGCAATCCCACTGTAGTCTCAGACTTGTCTGTCACGATTTTTAAGTGCACCGTGCGAATCGACCGATAGAGGTGTCTCATACACTCCTGGAAATTGAAATAAGAACATCGTGAATTCATTGTCCCAGGAAGGGGAAACTTTATTGACACATTCCTGGGGTCAGATACATCACATGATCACACTGACAGAACCACAGGCACATAGACACAGGCAACAATGCACAATGTAGGCACTAGTACAGTACCTTTCGCAGCAATGCAGGCTGCTATTCTCCCATGGAGACGATCGTAGAGATGCTGGATGTAGTCCTGTGGAACGGCTTGCCATGCCATTTCCACCTGGCGCCTCAGTTGGACCAGCATTCGTGCTGGACGTGCAGACCGCGTGAGACGACGCTTCATCCAGTCCCAAACATGCTCAATGGGGGACATATCCGGAGATCTTGCTAGCCAGGGTAGTTGACTTACACCTTCTAGAGCACGTTGGGTGGCACGGGATACATGCGGACGTGCATTGTCCTGTTGGAACAGCAAGCTCCCTTGCCGGTCTAGGAATGGTAAATCGATGGGTTCGATGACGGTTTGGATGTACCGTGCACTATTCAGTGTCCCCTCGACGATCACCAGAGGTGTACGGCCAGTGTAGGAGATCGCTCCCCACACCATGATGCCGGGTGTTGGCCCTGTGTGCCTCGGTCGTATGCAGTCCTGATTGTGGCGCTCACCTGCACGGCGCCAAACACGCATACGACCATCATTGGCACCAAGGCAGAAGCGACTCTCATCGCTGAAGACGACACGTCTCCATTCGTCCCTCCATTCACGCCTGTCGCGACACCACTGGAGGCGGGCTGCACGATGTTGGGGCGTGAGCGGAAGACGGCCTAACGGTGTGCGGGACCGTAGCCCAGCTTCATGGAGACGGTTGCGAATGGTCCTCGCCGATACCCCAGGAGCAACAGTGTCCCTAATTTGCTGGGAAGTGGCGGTGCGGTCCCCTACGGCACTGCGTAGGATCCTACGGTCTTGGCGTGCATCCGTGCGTCGCTGCGGTCCGGTCCCAGGTCGACGGGCACGTGCACCTTCCGCCGACCACTGGCGACAACATCGATGTACTGTGGAGACCTCACGCCCCACGTGTTGAGCAATTCGGCGGTACGTCCACCCGGCCTCCCGCATGCCCACTATACGCCCTCGCTCAAAGTCCGTCAACTGCACATACGGTTCACGTCCACGCTGTCGCGGCATGCTACCAGTGTTAAAGACTGCGATGGAGCTCCGTATGCCACGGCAAACTGGCTGACACTGACGGCGGCGGTGCACAAATGCTGCGCAGCTAGCGCCATTCGACGGCGAACACCGCGGTTCCTGGTGTGTCCGCTGTGCCGTGCGTGTGATCATTGCTTGTACAGCCCTCTCGCAGTGTCCGGAGCAAGTATGGTGGGTCTGACACACCGGTGTCAATGTGTTCTTTTTTCCATTTCCAGGAGTGTATTAATATTTGCTACTAGGTGTCCGGATACTTTTGATCAGATTGGACGGCATTAAAATGGAAGCGAATTATATAGTAATTTTTTATAACTACACTGGCGGTCGGCGCCGGCCGCGGTGGTCTCGCGGTTCTAGGCGCGCAGTCCGGAACCTTGCGACTGCTACGGTCGCAGGTTCGAACCCTGCCTTGGGCATGGATGTGTGTGTGATGTCCTTAGGTTAGTTAGGCTTAAGTAGTTCTGGGTTCTAGGGAACTAATGACCACAGCAGTTGAGTCCCATAGTGCTCAGAGCCATTTGAACCATTTGAACTGGCGGTCGGCGATGTGTCTGCTCCCCGCTAGGGCCCGAGCTGACCTCCAGGAACAAGTCTGTGGAGGATGGATGGATGGGGAAGGCGTTTATAGAGCACAAAGGATCATTGTTCTAGCCACCACTTGCATGTGTTTGTCCGGCGGAGCGGAGGTTTCTATTACTTATTTCAGACATCGGCTGAGGCATATCCATATTATTTATCTCCTTTTCTTCGCATTTAGAAGACGTAGTGATATCAACAAGCATACACTGTAGTAGGTAGCAGGAGCGTTGCGATGGACCGACAGACATGTAGCAGAGGTTACAAGGAAAACTTCGCGGTGGCACTCTTTGGAGCGGCGACAGTGGTTAGTGACGCAATGCTGCTCAGAGACGGGACGAGCTCGGTTGGGTGCTGTGCAGTGGCGGGCTTTACACGGGCAGTGGGGAACACATCCAGCATTTTATGTGTTTTTACATAAAGGTGTTATTGGTTCCCCCATCTTATCTCAGTGGTAAAGGCACAAGTATGCGATCTTAGTGTAATTTACCGATGTACGCTGTTACTGTAGAAACGTTCCTATCTTTATTTACCAATTCCGTTTAATCTTATAATGATGACTCCTCTTAGGCGAACTGATAGTGACATCATTGTTTTTTAAGTCACTAATAATGCAAGGGTAGTTTCCTTACAGTGAAACGTAGACCTGGTGCGTAGCAAGAGCATGTTTGTTGTTAGATAACGCATTGCGGAAATTGTTTAACATGAGATATTGGTGGTACCTGTTAATGATTTAAAATTCTCATGTGTATTTGTATTACTCTGATGGAATAGACAAAACTGTAACGAATTTTCCCAAAACTGTAAGCAGAAATCGAAAGAGGTTAGTGCTTGCAGGTAATATGTAGCAGAAACGTATTTGTTGTTGAATAATCTATTCCAGAAATTGTTTAATTTGGGATATAAGTGCACTTTGGAAGTTGTGTTTTCTTAAAAAGTGGGAGAAAATGGGCAGAATTGTAACAAACAGCCCTAGAACTGTAAGCAGCCTCATATGTACATGTGCTTGCAGAAAATACTATTGGGCTTGGAACTCTGCTAGAAATAGTGAAAAACGAAGTTGTGAATATCACCTGAATTTGCTGCTGCTGCTGTTTGATCGAGGAAGAGAGCACGAATGCTAAGTTGTGTCTCATGATGCTGGGTGCCAGAAGAGAGGCGGTGATGGGCAGGGTGGTGGTGCGGGATTAATAGGAATGCACTAACTGAAAGGGGAAAGGAAAACAGACATTTTTGGATCATAAATTATGGCCACTAAGGTAAAACGTAACATGAATTATAAATTATGATAATTAACATTAGGCTAAAGAAGAGCACAGCTTTACTAATCAGTGCCCATCTTGGATCATAAATTGAGCTAATTAAAATTATGACTGTTGGCCATTAATTAGGTGGTAAATAAACAAAACTAAGATCACAAGTGAGCGGTTTGTTTACATAATGATACTAGGGTAAGTGCCAGTTGGTTTACATAAGGAGAACAGTGGACCCTTTGGCTCATAACAGCCAGCACCTATATTACCACGTAGTCTAAGTGAGGAATAAAACATTTCATTCAAAAAAGATGTTCGCAGCTGAACCACGACGCCTTTTAACCGATATCTGAGGCTTAGGAAACAACAGAAGTTGTTCCCTAGTCTTGCATCAATTCAACGACAATGTTGAGAAAATGTGTTTTCATTTTTTCACTATCCTTAACTTCTACGCACAGGATCTACATCTACATCTACATCCATACTCCGCAAGCCACCTGACCTCTATCGTTTCTCCCTTCTATTTCAGTCTCGTATTGTTCGTTGAAAGAAGGATTGTCGGTATGCTTCTGTGTGGGCTCTCATCTCTCTGATTTTATCCTCATGGTCTCTTCGCGACATATAAGTAGGAGGGAGCAATATTATGCTTGACTCTTCGGTGAAGGTATGTTCTCGAAACTTTAACAAAAGCCCGTACCGAGCTACTGAGCGTCTCTCCTGCAGAATCTTCCACTGGAGTTTATCTATCATCTCCGTAAAGCTTTCGCGATTACTAAATGATCCTGTAACGAAGAGCGCTGCTCTCCGTTGGATCTTCTCTATCGCTTCTATCAACCCTATCTGTTACGGATCCCACACTGCTGAGCAGTATTCAAGCAGTGGGCGAACAAGCGTACTGTAACCTACTTCCTTTGTTTTCGGATTGCATTTCCTTAGGATTCTTTCAATGAATCTCAGTCTGGCATCTGCTTTACCGACGATCAACTTTATATGATCATTCCATTTTAAATCACTCCTAATGCGTACTCCCAGATAATTTATGGAATTAACTGCTTCCAGTTGCTGACCTGCTATTTTGTAGCTAAATGATAAGGGATCTTTCTTTCTATGTATTCGCAGCACATTACACTTGTCTACATTGAGATTCAATTACCATTCCCTGCACCATGTGTCAATTCGCTGCAGGTCCTCCTGCATTTCAGTACAATTTTCCATTGTTACAACCTCTCGATACACCACAGCATCATCTGCAAAAATCCTCAGTGAACTTCCGATGTCATCCACCAGGTCATTTATGTACATTGTGAATAGCAACCGTCCTATGACACTCCCCTGTGGCGCACCTGAAATCACTCTTACTTCGGAAGACTTCTCTCCATTGAGAGTGACATGCTGCGTTCTGTTATCTAGGAACTCCTCACACAATTGGTCTGATAGTCCATCTGCTCTTACTTTGTTCATTCAAGGATTGTCACGTCCTTGATCTCTGTCTCACTCTGTTCGATGAAGTTTGCAGGTGTCCTGCGCATGGTACAAGTCTCCACGTGGGTTTACTAGTAGCACTAGCAGTAGGTTGCTGTCTAGAGGCTGTCTTACCTGCTCCATGATGTCGTGGGCTCCCGAGCAGTACAGGAAGATCTGGATGCCCACCATAGGCAGGGCAGCCCAGCACTTGAGGACGGCTCCCACGTCAGTGCTCTGCAAACACAGCAACACTGAGAACAGGGCATAGCGACTGTCAGCTAGGAATGTTTGGGAGAGACTCTTAGTTTCAGCATTCTCCTGATGAACAAGGCAAACAATTCAGAAACCCTGGTCGGAACTGGAAGTTTATAACTACACTCATGTTCATAAATTAAGGATAATGCTGATACATGGTGAAAGAAAGTCTGGTGGGCTGCTTGCGGGTTTAAATCACCTCAGCGTATGACCATGTGGTGCATTTGACCTGCGGTCGTCGCACGGTGGCGCTCGCAGCAGTCCACATACGCAGAGGTGTGTTGGTGCATGTCAGAGTACGGTGCATCAAGTAAGTGTGCAGACGTTTTCAGACAAGCTAATGGTGACTGTGTATTGATAGTGGCTCAAAGAACACATATTGATGTCGTTATGTGGGGTAGAATAGTAGGGTGACTGGAGTCTGGTCAAACACAGCAGGTCGTAGCACGGGCCCTCAGTGTGCCACAAAGTGTGATCTCAAGATTATGCAACGATTCCAGCAGACAGGTAACGTGTCCAGGCACTACAGTACGGGACGTCCACAGTGTACACAAGACCGATATGTCACCATCAGTGAACGCAGACGGCCACGGAGTACTGCAGGCAGCCTTGCTCGGGTTCTTACTACAGCCACTGAAACAGTTGTCTCCAGACACACACTCTGCAGACGACTGAACAGATGTGGTTTATTCGCCCGGAGACCTGCAAGGCGCATTCCACTGACCCCTGGTCACAGGAGAGCCCGTAAAGCCTGGTGTCAAGAACGCAGTACATGCTCATTGGAGCAGTGGTCCCAGGTTATGTTCACGGACAAGTCCAGGTATAGTCTGAACAGTGATTCTCGCCGGGTTTTCATATGGCGTGAACCAGGAACCAGATACCAACCACTTAATATCCTTGAAAGGGACCTGTATGGAGGTCGTGGTTTGATGGTGTGGGATGGGATTATGATTGGTGCACGTACACCCCTGCATGTCTTTGACAGAGGAACTGTAACAGGTCAGGTGTATCGGGACGTCATTTTGCACCAGTATGTCCGCCTTTTCAGGGGTGCAATGGTCCCACATTCCTCCTGATGGATGATAACGCACGGCTCCGCCGAGCTGCCATTATGGAGGAGTACCTTGAAACAGAAGACACCAGGCGAATGGAGTGGTCTGCCTGTTCTCCAGACCTAAACCCCATCGAGACGTCTGGGATGCTCTCGGTCGACGTATCGCTGCACGTCTTCAAACCACTTCAGGAGCTCCGACAGTCACTGGTGCAAGAATGGGAGGCTACACCCAGAACCTGCTCGACCTCCTGATCCAGAGTATGCAAACCCATTGTGCGGCCTGTGTACGTGCGCAAGGTGATCATATCTCATATTGATGTTGGGGTACATGGGCGGGAAACAGTGGCCTTTTGTATCGCATGAGTTTCGGGACGGTTTTCTCAACTTATCACCAATACCGTGGACTTACAGATCTGCGTCGTGTGCGTTCCCTGTGTGCCTATGCTATTAGCATCAGTTTTGTGTAGTGCCACGTCGCGTGGCACCACATTCTACAATTATCCTTAATTTATGAACATGAGTGTAGATGGCGTTTCACGTACGACCTAACTTCTGTCTCCAGTGTTGCGAGAGAACCGTATGACGCTTCGTCCCATTTCTCAGAAAAATTTGGCAGATGGCTTTTCGGTATTATGGAAGGAAAGAGATTCTGGTCACAATACGTCAGAAGTCTGTAGAAACCCTTTCCAGAGATTAAATATTATAACAACACGAAAAGAATCTCGAACACACGATTAGTTATGAGCACACCGGACAAAAAAATAGGTTCATTGGTTGATTGTTCCGCCGGTTCTTGGCAGAATATTTTGTAAATTATGGATGAAAACACACACAACACTAGTGTAATATTCTATAATATTTATTATTGATTTCACAAACTGGTTTTCGCCCTTTATCATAGACATCAGTGATCATATTCATACTTTCAAGGTTTATAGGAAACCTACCACAACGGTACTGTAATACCTGACGATTCTCAACACAAGGTGACTCATAATAATGCTGCCTTTCGTTCAATGATACGTGGCCTAATATTCAGCTACTCGAGTGAAGACAACTTCCAAATTGAATTAACAAATAACATCAATTAATGGACACTCTCCTACGTCAGTGGACTCCATAATGTACAAAAAAAGTAGAAAGTGTGCTCTCTTCTTTATCGTATTCTGCACCCACCACCTCGAGTACGCAATAAATGGTGCACAATTCCATATTTAAGAAAAGTTTCGCTGAACGTAGCCGGAAACTTTAAATGCAGGAGCCTTAAAACCTCATTTTAAGTACACAACACTATTGGACACTTCTTGCCCTATGGTAAAGACAGGACTTCAGCTATGGAGAACAGATGAATATACAAAACACCTGTAATTGTGGCAATTTATATCGGGTCAGTCTCACAGGGCAACATGCACCCGCTTGAAGAAATACCATAGAAGTTGGAAAAGCGATTCTGCTTCTGCAGAGCACCTTATTGAAAAAAAAGTCGTAGTTACAAGAAGCTACATGAAGTATTACATCTCATCCATAAGGTAAGGAAGAAGAACTACCTTGAAGTAATGGAAATTAATAAACATAACTCAATTTGCCAAAGCTTAGTACTGAATGACCAGACACAGTTACACGACAGTTTTACGTCTGAAGATTTCTCTCTGTTGAGAATGAAATGCTGTGTTCTATTTTCAAGAAATTTTCCAGTCTAGTCACAGAGCTGGCCTGATATTCCGCACACTCGTATTTTGCTCGTTAGGCGTTTATTACTCACATGCCTCATTTTTTCTTTTATTTCAGTTCCTATACTTCCTCTTGTCCAGTTAAAAAAAATTACTTTCTATATCACACATGTCCGAAGGAATGTTGCATTGTACTTTTGCCAACACGGGCAATGCAATATCTTAATATCGTATCCTGTCTGGCATATGACTTCGGCGACGGACAGACTCCGCAAGTTTCTTCGGGTAAACCACATCCACCTGAAACCATTTATTGATGATTAGATTTCATATAATTACCTGCTATATCCCCATCTACACTGAAAATCCGCAAGCCCCTAACAGTGTGTAGCGGAGGGTACTTTGTGTGCTACTTGTAGACGCCCTCAGTCGATATGCTGCCGCCGACTCCTCTAACGTAAGCTACTGATGTTGTTATCTACTGTATATGTCCGACTTTTCGTTATATCCACATATCAGATGGAGCAGCCACAAACATCTTCTGTATAACGGCGATTAAATTTCGGTTTTACATAAAAATACACTCCTGGAAATGGAAAAAAGAACGCATTGACACCGGTGTGTCAGACCCACCATACTTGCTCCGGACACTGCGAGAGGGCTGTACAAGCAATGATCACACGCACGGCACAGCGGACACACCAGGAACCGCGGTGTTGGCAGTCGAATGGCGCTAGCTGCGCAGCATTTGTGCACCGCCGCCGTCAGTGCCAGCCAGTTCGCCTTGGCATACGGAGCTCCATCGCAGTCTTTAACACTGGTAGCATGCCGCGACAGCGTGGACGTGAACCGTATGTGCAGTTGACGGACTTTGAGCGAGGGCGTATAGTGGGCATGCGGGAGGCCGGGTGGACGTACCGCCGAATTGCTCAACACGTGGGGCGTGAGGTCTCCACAGTACATCGATGTTGTCGCCAGTGGTCGGCAGAAGGTGCACGTGCCCGTCGACCTGGGACCGGACCGCAGCGACGCACGGATGCACGCCAAGACCGTAGGATCCTACGCAGTGCCGTAGGGGACCGCACCGCCACTTCCCAGCAAATTAGGGACACTGTTGCTCCTGGGGTATCGGCGAGGACCATTCGCAACCGTCTCCATGAAGCTGGGCTACAGTCCCGCACACCGTTAGGCCGTCTTCCGCTCACGCCTCAACATCGTGCAGCCCGCCTCCAGTGGTGTCGCGACAAGCGTGAATGGAGGGACGAATGGAGACGTGTCGTCTTCAGCGATGAGAGTCGCTTCTGTCTTGGTGCCAATGATGGTCGTATGCGTGTTTGGCGCCGTGCAGGTGAGCGCCACAATCAGGACTGCATACGACCGAGGCACACAGGGCCAACACCCGGCATCATGGTGTGGGGAGCGACCTCCTACACTGGCCGTACACCTCTGGTGATCGTTGAGGGGACACTGAATAGTGCACAGTACATCCAAACCGTCATCGAACCCATCGTTCTACCATTCCTAGACCGGGAAGGCAACTTGCTGTTCCAACAGGACAATACACGTCCGCATGTATCCCGTGCCACCCAACGTGCTCTAGAAGGTGTAAGTCAACTACCCTGGCCAGCAAGATCTCCGGATTTGTCCCCCATTGAGCATGTTTGGGACTGGATGAAGCGTCGTCTCACGCGGTCTGCACGTCCAGCACGAACGCTGGTCCAACTGAGGCGCCAGGTGGAAATGGCATGGCAAGCCGTTCCACAGGACTACATCCAGCATCTCTACGATCGTCTCCATGGGAGAATAGCAGCCTGCATTGCTGCGAAAGGTGGATATACACTGTACTAGTGGCGACATTGTGCATGCTCTGTTGCCTGTGTCTATGTGCCTGTGGTTCTGTCAGTGTGATCATGTGATGTATCTGACCCCAGGAATGTGTCAATAAAGTTTCCCCTTCCTGGGACAATGAATTCACGGTGTTCTTATTTCAATTTCCAGGAGTGTAATTTATGTTGACTTTTTGCACAGTCGATCACCCTTCATTTGTTGCTGCGTTACCGAAGACAAGATAGTTAATAACGTCTTTGGATGTTAGTTATTATTTCAACTTCCTCTTTCCGACGTTACTACTTATCCGCACTGTTTCTGATTTTGTATTATCTCTGTCCGACTGGAAATGAAATGTTAATTAGCTTTTAAGTCACAATTTACGCTTTGTAATATATCATAATCGGAACTTCCCTCATCCAGAGATACAGTTTGCAGCTTGTTTATGATTATCGTTAGCTAATACACACGCTATTGTGGCTATCACTTTAGTTTTTTATTAACAACTTTTAATAATAATCAAACGATCATGAATGATGGCCTTTTGTATATAGGGAAAAGGTGGGTTGATCCTACAATTACTCTCAGCAATTACGGCTATTAAAATGTCCGTGATTTTTATAGTTCGTCACTCAAAGATGTTATAGCAAGGACTATGATCCGTTGCTATACTTCGATACAGTCATTCAAACTACGTATGCTTTTACTTTCGCAAAGCTAAGTGTCCAATACCGTTCTTATGTTCAATTTAACGTCCCTGCGTATAGCCCACAGATCCTGTTATGGTTATTCGGCATGTAATAGAGTTAATACTGAGCGCTACTTGCTCTTGCGCACATGGAAATGCCAGATATATCGCACGTCGCAGCTACATATACTTATTCAGAGCGCAGAAAACAAGGCAAGAGAACTAACAATCCCCGCTATCGTTTATACAGTAGAATTTAGAAACAAAAGTAACCGCGTTAAAACCTCTTTGATTCCCCTGAAGCTCTACC
Organism: Schistocerca gregaria; assembly: GCF_023897955.1. Classification (NCBI taxonomy): domain Eukaryota; kingdom Metazoa; phylum Arthropoda; class Insecta; order Orthoptera; family Acrididae; genus Schistocerca; species Schistocerca gregaria. The sequence goes on along the minus strand of NC_064923.1, from coordinate 131,502,160 downwards.
TTGCTGCGGGCATTATTCTGATGAGAGATTATATATCGATAATGTTAATTAAAACTTTTTCTATGCTATTAATTATTTCCGATATTACCGGTCACCTCTCCCCTATATGAGAATAAGCCTGATAATACTGTTCCTATTTAAAGAGTCGTTGTAGACTGTCACTCCCCTTCCCCACCCTTCACTGTTCCAGTTATGAACGGTCTGTGGGATGAACGGTTGTTGGTAAGCTTTCGTGTGTGCTCGAATGTCTTCAGTTTTAATTTCATGATATTTCCGAGAGATCCTTAGAAGGGAGCAATATATTCGCAGATTCTTCTAGAACGTTCGCTCTCGGAACTTTAACTGTAAATTACAGCATGATACAGAACGCCTATCTTGCAGCATTTGCATCTGAGTTGGTTGATTGTCTTCCTGACGCTTTCGCATTTGCTAAATGAACCTGTAGCGAAACGTGCAGCTCTTCTTTGAGTCTTCTCTAATTCCTCAATAAATACCATCTGGTACAGATCCCCGACTGAATAGCAATATTCAAGCACTGGTCGAATGAGGGTTTCGTAGGCTACCTCCTTTGTGGAGGGCTACACTTTCTTAGGATTTTTCCAGTGAATCTGTCTGGCATTTGCCTTGCCTAGAATTAGATTTACGTGTTCGTCCCACTTTAAATCATTCCGTGCGCATACTATTCGATATTTTGTGGATGTGACTGCTTGCAGTGATTCTTGTGCAATCATGTAATCACACAATTACTGATCTTTCTGCCTTTTTATGCGCAGTACGTTATATTCCTGTATGGTGTATGTTGAGGATCAACTGCCAGTCGCTGTACCAAGCATCGAAACTCTACAGCTCTTGCTGCACAGTAGAATTTTGATGAGGACTGGGTCCACAGTCTTCGTGAAATTTTTAAATGAGGTCATTTCGTTTTAGGCTGTTAAAATATTATTTACTGCGATTTCAATGTCAACGCATTGCCATTTCCAAACATTCTGGAAGCAATCACTTACCAAATAAAATATATGAATCACAGAACTGACAAACGTCGATACATACAAATTTCAAAGCTACTTACACGGAATATTGTATTCCACCCAATAACATAAAGCTGTGACATGCAGGAATATTGTTCCCAGCAGTGTAAAAGAAAATGAATGTGGTGGTGTAGATGTATACGCTGTTCCATACATCATGCGTGCGCACATTAGAAAGTTGGCGGAATAACAACAGCGGATACGATAAAACGATGCAAACATGCAAAGAACAGAGTCCAAAGATGGTAATATTTAGAATCGATATCATGTAGTTTGTAAAGTGTGTGCTACTGTGGTCCGTCTACGGCACCTGCTACATGAGATTTTGACTTAAAGTTTTTATCATATCTGCCGTTATTTCACCAGCTTTCTAACGTGTACTCACGCGGTGTATGGAACAGCGAATAAACTCATACCGCCACATGCATTTGCTTTTACACTGCTGGGAACTGTATCCCAGCATGTCACAGCTTTATGTTACTGACAATAAGAAGGTTACAAGCAGCTTTGAAAATTTCATTTTTCAACATATGTCAATTTTGTAAGTACGCATATTTTATTTGGTGACTGATTGCTTTCAGAATGCTTGAAAATGACCATGTGCTGAAACTGCAATCGCAATAAATGATATTTTAACGGCTTAAAGCAAGTATGATGAAAGCTACTAACAATTTGGCTTTACGGTAAAGGTCGGTGCAGAAGCCAATGATAACCAAAAGCGTTGTACACAAAGAAACGCTTCCAAATCGAAGCATAAAACCTTCTTCGTCATCAAGGTTCTAAGCTCTCTGAGATGCTGGTAAATCTACTGACGTTTTTCAAACGAAATCTGCGTTCCGTGAAAAATAATCCGAATGGATAGCATATTTTATTAAAACTAATACTAACTAGATAAATGCATTACAACAGACTAGTTTTAGAATTGCATAGTAACGGAAACCTCTCAGCCTCACCTCAGGGTTCATTAAAAAGTAAACAAGCTATAGTGGTACACCCACATTTCTAAAAAGTCAAGTGTAATGGTACTCCCAAATTTCTAAAAATGTCAAGTAATAAGCAGTAACAAAAATCTGGGTACCTTTGTTTCAAGGTGTCAATCGAGGTGGGATAGTGTTTTTGGGTGTTTTTAGATGTTCATCAAACCAGGGACGTATGCTTACAGCCCTATGAGCACTGCTGTTGACATTTTGGAGGAAGAGAGCGTCAACAACATACTCATCATTAAGATGTAGTAGGAAGGACAGCACTTAGTCATCGAGAATGTTCAGGGTAATCTGAATGAATGGCTACAAAGAAATGGTACAAAAAGTACCCCCAAAACACCAAAGAAACATTCCCAAGCCTGAAATACACCGTCCACACACTATAGGTTAAAGATATCCTTCGGGATTCGGCGCAATCAGCATCTTGTATCATTTAAAAAGGAGGAAAATCGCGACTCGACGGACGAGCTACACACCTCCAATTAGATACTATCAAGTTTATGTTTGTTTGACCCACTGAAGACATTTACTGTAGTTTTATCTGCCGCTGTCAGCAATGATTTGTCGCGAGGCACTTCGCAGTTCAAATGGCTCGGAGAACTATGGGACTTAACATCGTCAGTCCCCTAGAACTTAGAACTACTTAAACCTAACTAACCTAAGGACATCACACACACCCAGCCCGGGGCAGGATTCGAACCTGCGACCGTAGCGGTCGCGCGGCTCCGTACTGAAGCGCCTAGAACCTCCCAGCAACAGCGGCCGGCTCCCTCGCCAGTGCTTAATTTCTAAAAACGCACAAACCATACAAATCCGCCCCTCCCCCAACTCATCAACAAAAAACGAATCGTTTTTTTTACAACATAATGTTGTGAAATCCAGAATTTTTAAAGTACAATTTCTTGTAATCAGAACGATAAAGTAGCAATGGGTGTACTGTACACACACACACACACACACACACACACACACACACACACACACACACGAGTACGTCGATCACGACCCCGCCCATGACATCATGTTGATCACCGATTGCCACATTCACTGGTGCCAGAGCAGAAGCAAATTATAGTTACGTTCCAATTTCATACATGTGTGCTATTTTAAATCTCCGGTGCCCGAAAGCTGTTCCGGCTGAGAGAACCCTTGCACCTCACTCCAAACGTCCAGTGTATGTAGCTCCCTTCACAGCGTTCGATCGGAAATGGGTTGAGAAAGGATTGCATTTACTGACAGCAACAGTTCCTGTCAGTTTTGAAACCGGATCGCCACTGACAATGTGTGACACTCATCTGCGGCCCCTCTCGATTAGGATCTTTTTACAAACACTGTTCTTGTTCCGTGTTTCATGGCTGAATACGATGCACCAGTTGTTATAGACCCACTAGAAAGACAGCGTTGATACAACTACAAATCGGTCTACTTTGTTCACATCGAAACACAATACCTTCTTTCTGACATTTCGTACCGTCTTCATGTCTGCCCGTTGTAATGCGCTGATTCCGGCTGCTATACCTGAGGTTACAAAAGTAATGTGACAGCGGTATGTGCATATACGGGTGACGGTAGTATTGTGTACACAAGATATAAAATGGGCAGTGCATTGGGGCGCGTGGCCGAGCGGTTCTAGGCGCTCCAGTCTGGAACCGCGCGACCGCTACGGTCGCAGGTTCGAATCCTGCCTCGGGCATGGATGTGTGTGATGTCCTTAAGTTAGTTAGGTTTAAGTAGTTCTAGGGGACTGATGACCTCAGATGTTAAGTCCCATAGAGCTCAGAGCCATTTGAACCATTTGAGCTATTTGGGGGGCTGTCATTTGTACTAAGGCGATTCGTGTAAAAAGGTGTCCAACGTGATTATGACAGCACGTCAGGAATTAACAGACTATGAACGCGTAATGGCAGATGGAGTTAGACGCATGGGAGATTTGATTTCGGAAATCGCCAGGGAATTCACTACTCCGAGATATACAGTGTCAAGATTGTGCCGAGAATACCAAATTTCAGGCACCTCTCACCACGGTCAACGCAGTAGCCGGCAGCCTTCACTTATAGACCGAAAGCCGGCCGGGGTGGCCGAGCGGTTCTAGGCGCTACAGTCTGGAACCGCGCGACCGCTACGGTCGCAGGCTCGAATCCTGCCTCGGGCTTGGATGTGTGTGATGTCCTTAGGTTAGTTAGTTTTAAGTAGTTCTAGGGGACTGATGACCTCAGAAGTTAAGTCATATAGTGCTCAGAGCCATTTGAACCATTTTTATCGACCGAAAGCAACCCCGTTTGCTTGTCAGTGCTAAGACAAGCAACGCTACGTGAAATAACAGCAGAAATCTTTGTAGGACGTACGACGAACGTATCCCTTAGGACAGTGCGGCAAATTCTGGCGTTCATTGGCTACGGCAGCAGACGACCGACGCGAGTGCCTTTGCTAACAGCACAACATCGCCACCCAGAACGGCCGACATGAATCCCATCGAACATTTGTGGGACATAATCGAGGGGTCAGTTCGAGCACAGAATCCTGCACCGCTAACATTTCGCAGTCATGGACGCAGTAGAGGCAGCTTGGCTCAGTATTTCTGCAGAGGACTTCCAACAACTTCTTGAGCCCGTGCCACGTACAGTTTCCGCACCATGTTGGGCAAAACGAGATCCGACACGATATTAGCCTCGCGTCACGTCAGTGTAAATATAGTTATATAACCAATAAATAACAAAAACCAGTCACCAAATGTCGAATAAGCACCACCTGAGTACCACGTCTTGCATCATCACTGGAGTGTTACATGACCGCTTGGCACCAGTTCCATACTATCTCAAGCACTTCAGGAAGATCACTGTGGTTTTTTGAGGTGTCAATAATTTTTTATCTGGTGAACTTATGTTTGCCATCTTTCGAACGAGCAGCAAATGCTCAGTGCAGATTTTTGCTTCCTTGGTGAATTTTCAACAAATGTACATGTAACACAGTGCGAGTTATTATTGACCTGGGCTATTCGTTTATTAAGGTTCAGTTGGTCGCCAAGTGGAAACCACACTGAAAATCCGATGAAGCTTTCCACAGATGTTTTCGACAGTGTCTGGAGTATGCCGTCGATCACGTCACGTCGCTCTTTTCATTTCTGAATGCACGGTGTACACGTAAAGGTGCCCTGAAAATATTCCCTCCCGCCAAGTATGAGTGCCTGCTGAGAGATTTCACCTGATTTCATGCAGTCCACACAACGTAATTGTAATGCATTTGTTTCTTCGTGACAATTCTTGGCCGCACACTGCAAGGGCACTGAAGACGCTCCTGCAGCGTTTTCGATGGCAACTGTTTGATCATACAGCATGGATTTGGCTCCCTCTGAGTTTCATGTCAGCTCACATAAACGTTTTGGGATAGACAACGAGCTGTAGACCAGTGTAGAGGATTGGCGAAAATCGGAGGCGGCTATCTTTCGCAACGAGGGTATTGTAAAGTTGGTACTACGCTGCGGTGTCTATGTCGGAGCGGCGACTTTGTAGGGAAGCAACTGGAAGGTGTAGAGCTAACTGTTGCAAATAAAACATTTTTGATTTTCACTGTGGTTTTCATTTCGCGACCGAACGGACCATAATATAACGAATAGGCTTAGTACTGTGACTACGATTGAACGATGGCACAGAACAGATTTATATTTTCCTGAAAAGTGCGCCTTACTCACGTATGTAGCCGGGAAGAGCACCATACAGGCGTTGACGGCGCCCACCACAAACTGCGTCATAGCTATGGGGCTCATCACATCGTCAAGCAGATGGACCAGCCTGCAACATTGAGAGCCTTACAGTACGCCGTCTAGCTCTTCCACCAGGCACAACTACAAAGCAGAAGCGAATATTATTTTAGGAAAACATGATTTCCATGAAATCGTCCGTCATCAAAAGTTAAGTCACAAGAACAAATAGCACATACGCGATTGTAAACTGTTACTACAATAGCGCCTCCAATTACAGGGAACCAGCCAAGAAACGCAGGATGATAGAATTTCATAGAAGTGATCCCCATCTTCTGAGCGAGAAAGCTTTTGTTTGCGCTGTTAATTTTGTTGTACAAGCAACGTATAAACCACGGTAATCTACAAGAAAAGACGATCAAAGCATTCACCAAACAGCGAAAATAAAGTGCACTGGTACTTTTTATCTTCACTTCTAGATGTCTTCAAGTTCTCATTTGCACATACATTTCTCCACCTACGAGGGGCGTTTGAAAAGTCCTTGCAAAGTCCGAGAGATTGCACCACCAGCGCGAATCGAGGTTATGTTCAGGTAGTAGTATCTTTGAAAAGAACCCACACCAAGTTTCAACCATATTGGTCTATTTCTTTGTGGGTGTTGAATGAAAACCGCTACCAGTCACAATTGAAGGTATTTATTTACAGCACGACCGGTTTCAGGCTTTTGCCCATCTTCAGGTGCTTACATTCAGAAACATGTGACGTTTCTGAATGTAAGCACCTGAAGATGGGCAAAAGCCTGAAACCGGTCGTGCTGTAAATAAATACCTTCAATTGTGACTGGTAGCGGTTTTCATTCAACACCCTGAAAGGAACAGTCACGTAGTTCATCTGCATCCATTATGGATAAAATTCAACTATTTCTTTGTGTTTGGCATTCATGTGAATCAAGGAAGTCGAGCGATTGTCAAAAATTGCACGAAGAAGAATTTCATGTCGTGATTAAACATTGCCGGCCGGTGTGGCCGAGTGGTTCTAGGCGCTTCAGTCTGGAACCGCGCTACCGCTACGGTCGCAGGTTCGAATCCTGCCTCGGTCATGGATGTGTGTGATGTCCTTAGGTTAGTTAGGTTTAAGTAGTTACTAAGTTCTAGGGGACTGATGACCTCAGATGTTAAGTCCCATAGTGCTCAGGGACATTTGAACCATTTGATTAAACATTACTTTATGATAGGCAAAACGCCTGAGGAGATTAAAGAGAAGCTTGATAAACATTACGGTGACTCTGGACCTTCCATTAGAACAGTTTATAAGTGGTTTCAAAATTTTGGGAGTAGCCATATGGGCACAAGTGATGCTGGACATTATGGGCGCCCTGTGGAGGTTACAACTCCAGAAATCATTGATAAAATCCATGATATGGTGATGGATGACGGAAGAGTTCAGGTGTGTGACATTGCTAGTGCTGTGGGGCATCTCGAGTGACCGAGTACATAATGTTTGGTTAAACATTTGGAAATGAGAAAGCTATCCGCAAGATGGGTTCCGCGATTGCTCAGACTTGACCAAAAACGGAATCGCGTGAAGTGTTGCAAGGATGGTTTGCAGCTGTTCAGGAAGAATCCGCGGACTTTAAGCGTCGTTCCGTCACTGTGGAAGAAACATGGATAGATTACTATATTCCTGAGACCAAACAAGAATCTAAACAATGCGTTATCAAGAGAGAATCTGCACCAAAAAACGACATTGGAATACTTGGAGTTATCTCACAGCGGAATGAGGAAGATCCAGACCAGAGATCATCTTTGGAAACCTCATACAACGATGACAACTCCGTTGGTCTCTTTTCCATGTGGAGAGCTGGAGAATGTCTGAGTCAGACGAGGTCTTAACTGCCGGCATGAGACGACCCCACAACGACAGGCAGCTTCGAGAGAGTACGACATCCTACAGTACGGCGGAGTTAGGCGATCTGTATGCGGTCCTTGTAGCTTTGCTTGTTTTGATTTAACCTAAATAGTAATACTTAACTTGTTGCGTCTGCTTTGCCTACAACAGTAGGTTATTTGTATTTCCTTCTATTTTTATCTTTATGTTGTCGAATACTTAAACTGTTACTTTCAGATCTCGACTAATTAATACAATAGCCAGAGGCGAAAATGGAGAGAAGTGATACTGACTGGACGTAACAGTAGTTGTTCGATGCTTTTTAGGGTTGCGGAATGAGTTTTGTGGGTGGTTCCTTTTCTTCAGATTCTTCCTCTGGATTATTCTATACAATACATCGAAGTTTATCAGTCAACAGCTCTAAAGGCTAAGACATTCTTTTCATCTTCAGGTTCATTTTCTGTATCTGCACACTTCTTTAACGATTTTTTCAAATTTTCGATTTATTCTACTTCTGTTCCTTTCATCCAGTATTTTGCCTTAAAATTACGTGTACCCAACCTTTCCCCTCAACGATTTTCTTCTTCCTATTCAACTGAGCACTTGCCTTTCGTAAACTGTTTGTCATAGTAACTTGTGACTTGTTTTTCAAAAATGGCTCTGAGCACTATAGGACTTAACTTCTGAGGTCATCAGTCCCCTACAACTTAGAACTACTTAAACCTAACTAACCTAAGGACATCACACACATCCATGCCCGAGGCAGGATTCGAACCTGCGACAGTAGCGGTCGCGCGGTTCCAGACTATAGCGCCTACAACAGCTCGGCCACTCCGGCGTGCGATTTGTTTTTATGTGTGTTAACCTCATTCTAGTAACATCAATCCTTATGGTTTCCTGGCATGTATATCAACTCAGCGTGTCAAGGGCGGCATGCTAGAGCACACACAGTAAGCAAGCGCCTTGGGAATGTCCAGGAAGTCGTCGCATCAAATAAACACAGGCACAGTGCTAGCAAAACTCACTCGCATGTACTGACCAGACTTTGCCCACCTATGTTACTGCAGCATACATTAATACACAATGATCAGGGAGAACATTATGACCAGCGACCTACTATCGATATCAACCCATCCAAGCGTTAGCAGCGTCACCTGGCCAGGAATAACTGCTAGTCAGACACACGCACGGTGTATATGGTGTCAGTGAGCGGGCTGTCCATGTGTCAAATGGGGAAGGCGCGCGATCTATCTGAGTTTCACCGAGGGCAGGATTGTGATGGCCTGAAGGCTCTGTACGAGCATTTTGGAAACTCCAAGACTTGTCGGATGGTTGAGGAGTGCTCTGGTGAGTGTCGTCAACACTTGGCGAAACCAAGGTGAAACCATGTCCAGACTTCGTAGGGTTGGGAGGCCACATCCCGTTGCAGATGTTGGACCTCGTACACTGGGCAGACTGGTGAAACTGGACAGGCGGCGAACTGTGGCGGAACTAACAACGACTTTAATGCCGGGCAGAATACAAGTGTGTCTGAACACACAGCGCACCGAAAACTCCTAACGATGAGTTTCCGCAGCTGACGACCCATGCATCTGCCAATGTTAACATCATGACATGGACACCTACGACTAAAATGGGCACGTGACCACAGGCACTGGGTATTGGCGCAGTGGCAGAGCGTTGCATGATCTGATGAATCCCGATACCTTCTTCATCAAGCCGATGGGAGGGCGCGAATCCGTCATCTTCCAGAGGAACAGCTCTTTGGCACATGTACTACTAGACGAAGATAAGCTGGCTGCAACTCCATTATGTTCTGGGGAAATTCGCTTGAGCATCCATATGTTCAGTGGAGCTCGTGCAAGGCACCATGACGGCCAAGGAGTATCGTACACTGGTTACAGTGGCATTTTTCAACAACGTGTTGCGCCATACCTCAAGACGAGGAGTATGATGGAGTGATTTGAGGAACACAGTAGGGAGTTGCAATTGATGTGCTGGCCCTTCAACTCGGGAGGTCTGATCTCGATCGAACACATTAGCTGGGATGTGATTGAACATGGCGACTGATTCATCGTCCCTCTCCCCATAATTTATGGAAATTAGGTGACTCGTGTGTGCAGATGTGGTGTCAGCTGCCTCCAGCGACCTACCAAGGCCTCATTACTTCCATGCCACGACACGTTGCTGCCGTTATCCATGCCATACTGGCTGTTAGGAAGGTGTTCATAATATTCTGGCTGATCAGTACACATAGATGGTCTCCTGCCGAACTTACGCTGTGGCGCTTACTTACACACTACAAAACTACCCCACCACCGTTGTAATCTTCCCATCAGCCAAGCTCCTTGGGTGCAACACTGCATGCGCCTTCAATCCAATATGAGGTGGTCATATCCCCATCCTCCTCATATTTCCCCGTATCCGAAAATAAAAAAGCCCAAGAGTAATATCCTCCATCCCCATGCCACCAATATACTCTATGTGATTAAAAGTATACGGAAACCTAGCTGAAAATGACTTACAAGTTCGTGGCGCCCTCCATCGGTAATTCTGGAATGCAGTATGGTGTTGGCCCACCCTTAGCCTTGATGACAGCTTTCACTCTCCCAGGCATACCTTCAGTCATGTGCTAGGTTTCTTGGGGAATGGCAGCCCATTCTTCACGGAGTTCTGTACTAAGGAGAGGCATCGATGTCGGTGGGTGAGGCTTGGCACAAAGTCGGCGTTCCAAAACATCCCAAAGGTATTCTGTAGGGTTCAGGTCAGGACGCTGTGCAGACCAGTCCATTACAGGGATGTTATTGTCTTGAACCACTCCGCAACAGGCCGTGCATTATGAACAGGTGCTCGATCGTGTTGAAAGATGCAATCGCCGTCCCCGAATTGCTCTTAAACAGTGCGAAGCACGAAGGTGCTTAAAACATCAATGTAGGCCTGCGGTGTGATAGTGCCACGCAAAACAACAAGAGGTTTAAGCCCCCTCCATGAAAAACTCGACCACATCATAACACCACCGACTCCGAATTTTACTATTGGCACTGCACATGGTGGCAGATGACGTTTACCGGGCATTCGCCATACCCACACCCTGTCATCGGTTCGCCACACTGTGTACCGTGATTCCACTTCACTATCGCGCCAAAAACAGTGGACCTAGGGATGTTTAGGAGTATGACAGAAGTGACACCCAGTCACCTGACCACGTTCGAAGTCCGTGAGTCCTGCGGAGCGCCCCATTCTGCTCTCTCACGATGTCTAATGATTACTGAGGTCGCTGATATGGAGCAGTTGGCATTAGGTGGCAGCACAATGCGCCTAATATGAACAGCGTGTGTTTTTGAGGATGTCCGGATACTTTTGATAACATAGTGTACATGGTGGCCATTATTAAAGTTATGGTTTCCAAACGTTGTAGATAGAGAATCACTGCTCAGAAGGATATCAGATCTGAACAGAATATTATTGACGCAGGGAGAATCGCCGTGGAAAAAATTAACGAAATTTTTACCATTAGATGTCACTGTAAGCGTCTTAACGTACATGGAGTCTGCTGAAAATTGAGAGATGAATCACAATACGACGGCTATGAATAGAGCTGCACATTATACTGTACTGTTCAATACGAATGACCCCACAAGTTCTGCAGCCAACAGTAGTGGCACTGTAAGTCAGGTGAGCCGTTCCACCAAGGCGATGTGATACCGCTTCGAACGAGAAAAATCTGTTTTTAATTGTCCTGAGGCTGGAAACCGCATAAAAAGCAAAACGCCATCGATTTCTAATTCTCGTGAGACTGGCGGAAGACATGTTCAATGTTATGTCCACCGCTCTCTTCCACAAGTTGCAATCGATATACAGCATGTTCCCCAACAGATCAGAGCGTCTCGGGGCTCACGTTCAAAACGCCACGTTCGTAATTGGATCACTGAACACAACAGCTTTCAGTTAACCCCACAGTCAGAAGTCACACAGATTAAGATCAGGTGACCTGGACGACCAGGCTGTAGAGAAATGACGGCTCACAATTCTACACTACTGGCCATTAAAATTGCTACAACACGAAGATGACGTGCCACAGGCGCGAAATTTAACCGACAGGAAGAAGATGCTGTGATATGCAAATGATTAGCTTTTCAGAGCATTCACACAAGGTCGGAGCCGGTGGCGACACCTGCAACATGCTGACATGACGAAAGTTTCCAAACGACTTCTCACACGCAAACAGCTGTTGACCGGCGTTGCCTGGTGAAACGTTGTTGTGATGCCTCGTGTAAGGAGGAGAAATGCGTACCATCACGTTTCCGACTTTGATAAAGGTCGGATTGTAGCCTAACGCGATTGCGGTTTATCGTACCACGACATTGCTGCTCGCGTTGGTCGAGATCCAATGACTGTTAGCAGAATGTGGAATCGGTGAGTTCAGGAGGGTAATACGGAACGACGTGCTGGATCGCAACGGCCTCGTATCACTAGCAGTCGAGATGACAGGCATCTTATATACATGGCTGTAACGGATCGTGCAGCCACGTCTCGATCCCTGAGTCGACAGATGGGGACGTTTGCAACACAACAACCATATACACGAACAGTTCGACGACGTTTGCAAAAAAAATGGCTCTGAGCACTATGGGGCTTAACAGCTGAGGTCATCAGTCTCCTAGAACTTAGAACTACTTAAACCTAACTAACATCACACACATCCATGCACGATGCAGGATTCGAACCTGCGACCGTAGCGGTCGCGCGGATACAGATTGAAGCGTCTAGAACCGCTCGGCCACACCGGCCGCCGACGTTTGCAGCAGCATGGACTATCAGCTCGGAGACCATGGCTGCGGTTCCCCTTGATAATGCATCACAGACTGGAGCGCATGCGATGGTGTACTCAACGACGAACCTGGGTGCACGAATGGCAAAACGTCACTTTTTCGGATGAATCCAGGTTCTGTTTACAGCATCATGATGGTCGCATCCGTGTTTGGCGACATTGCGGTAAACGCACATTGGAAGAGTGTATTCGTCATCGCCGGTCGTTGTGGCAGAGCGGTTCTAGGCGCTACAGTCTGGAACCGCGCGACCGCCACGGTCACAGGTTCGAATCCTGCCTCTGGCATGGATGTGTGTGATGTCCTTAGGTTAGTTAGGTTTAAGTAGTTCTAAGTTCTAGGAGACTGATGACCTCAGCTGTTAAGTCCCATAGTGCTCAGAACCATTTGTATTCGTCATCGCCATACTGGCGTATCACCGGCGTGATGGTATGGGGTGCCATTGGTTATACTTCTTGGTCACCTCTTGTTCGCATTGACGGCACTTTGAACAGTGGACGTTACATTTCAGATGTGGTACGACACGTGGCTCTACCCTTCATTCGATCCCTGCGAAACCCTACATTTCAGCAGGATAATGCACGATCGCATGTTGCAGGTCCCGTACGGGTCTTTCTATATACAGAAAATGTTCGACTGCTGCCCTGGCCAGCACATTCTCCAGATTTCTCACCAATTGAAAACGTCTGGTCAATGGTGGCCGAGCAACTGACTCGTCACAATACACCAGTCACTACTCTTGATGAACTGTGGTATCGTGTTGAAGCTGCATGGACAGCTGCACCTGTACACGCCATCCAAGCTGTGTTTGACTCAATGTCCAGGCGTATCAAGGCCGTTATTACGGCGAGAGGTGGTTGTTCTCGGTACTGATTTCTCAGGATCTATGCACCCAAATTTCGTGAAAATGTAATCACATGTCGGTTCTAGTATAATATATTTGTCCAATGAATCCCCTTTTATCATCTGCATTTCTTCTTGGTGTAGGAATTTTAAATGCCAGTAGTGTAGCATTTCCTAAATGCCTCCGCAGCACCAGCTACACCGGCTGCGCAGTGTGTGGACAGGCGCCATCTTGCATAAAAATGATACTAGCCACACATCCACGCTGTTGAAGGGCTGGAATGACGAATGTGCTCAAAAGACTCTCATAGCATTTACCAGTGACAATATAGGTAACAGGACCCGCAATATTAATTCCCACGAAAAAATACCGCCCTACAATATACGAAGTTGTCAACTCACATCACACAGTCACCTTCGCAGAATGAAGTGGTGCCGACTGTTGTGTGTGCGGATTTTCCGTTGCCCATTTTCTGCAGTTCTGCATTTTGACATGTCACTGGAGATGGATATGAGCTTCGTATGTCCACAGCCGTTGATTGTCCACTTGCATGCAAACAAGAAATTCCAAATCGAATGTTTGTCGAGCTGCCAGGCCAACAGGAAGGAATTATTACATGTGGGTGATTTAGCATGGATAGCAATTCAGGTATTTCGTAGGATTTTATGCACCGTGTTAGCAGGCATGCAGCGGTGGCCATGCGGTTCTGGCGCTGCAGTTCGGAACCGCGGGCTGCTACAGTCGCAGGCTCGAATCCTGCCTCGGGCATGGGTGTGTGTGATGTCCTTAGGTTAGTTAGGTTTAAGTAGTTCTAAGTTCTAGGGGACTTATAACCTAAGATGTTGAGTCCCATAGTGCTCAGAGACACTTGTACCATTTAGCAGGCATGCCCATCGTTCCGGCAGTTCCTTGTGCTCTGCAAATTTGTACACCGTTCGACCCCTCCTGCAATGCTGTGGCCACATCTTCGATAGACGTCGGCTCAACTGCTTTTCTCCCTCTTCCACTCTGCACATCAAAAGAACCTATCTTCCTGAATTTTGTAATCAGTTTCTCCACACCCTTAGCAGACATCGGACCAATGCCTGTCTTCATACACTTGAACGTCCGGAACTTCTGCAGGGCTCCTAGCGCACGGGCACCGTTCTTGTAAAAGGCGCGCGATCCTTCATGCAGACAGTAGATGTTGGGATTTCGGACGCAAACTGAGAAACAGCCGTGTGCCGTGAGTCTGTTAGTGTGCGTATTCTGACGCTTTTCAGCGCAATCGATTGGTCAAATTTTCGTTAATGTTTTTTATTCCATGACATTTCCTCCTTTGTCATTAATATACTGTTCAAATTTAACGCCATTCTCAGCAGTGGTTCTCTTTCTACACCGCTTTGAACCTGTAATTTAATTATGTACGACCTATACAGGGTGCTCCGTTGATAGTGACCGGGCCAAATATCTCACGAAATAAGCATCAAACGAAGAAACTACAAAGAACGAAACTCGTCTAGCTTGAAGGGGGAAACAAGATGGCGCTATGGTTGCCCCGCTAGATGGCGCTGTCATTGGTCAAACGGATATCAACTGCGTTTTTTAAAATAGAAAGCCCCATTTTTTATTACGTATTCGTGTAGTACGTAAAGAAATATGAATGTTTATTTGGACCACTTTTTTCGCTTTGTGATAGATGGCGCTGTAATAGTCACAAACGTATAAGTACGTGATATCACGTAACATTCCGCCAGTGCGGGAGGTATTTGCTTTGTGATACACAATCCGTGTTAAAATTGACCGGTTACCAATTGCAGAAAAGGTCGATATGGTGTTGATGTATGGCTATTGTGATCAAAATGCACAACGGGCCTGTGCTATGTATGCTGTTCGGTATCCTGGACGGCATCATCCAAGTGTCCGGACCGTTCGCTGGATAGTTACGTTATTTAAGGAAACAGGAAGTGTTCAGCCACATGTGAAACGTCAACCACAACCTGTAACAAATGATGATGCCCAAGTAGGTGTTTTAGCTGCTGTCGCGGATAATCTGCACATCAGTAGCAGACAAATTGCGCGAGAATCGGGAATCTCAAAAACGTTGGTGTTGAGAATGTCACATCAACATCGATTGCACCCATAGCATATTTCTATGCACCAGGAACTGCATGGCGACGACTTTGAACTTCGTGTACAGTTCTGCCACTGGACACAAGAGAAATTACGGGACGATGACAGATTTTTTGCACGCATTATATTTAGCGACGAAGCGTCATTCACTTACAACGGTAACGTAAACCGGCATAATATGCACTATTGGGCAACGGAAAATCCACGATGGCTGCGACAAGTGGAACATCAGCGATCTTGGCGGGTTAATGTATGGTGCAGCATTATGGGAGGAAGGATAGATAATTGGCCCCCATTTTATCGATGGCAATCTAAATGGTGCAATGTATGCTGATTTCCTACGTAATGTTCTGCCGATGTTACTACAAGATGTTTCACTGCAGGACAGAATGGCGATGTACTTCCAACATGATAGATGCCCGGCACATAGGTCGCGTGCGGTTGAAGCGGTATTGAATAGCATATTTCGTGACAGGTGGATTGGTCGTCGAAGCACGTTCACAGGATCTGCCGTCGGCGAATTTATTTCTGTGGGTAAAGTTGAAGGATATTTGCTATCGTGATCCATTGACAACGCCTGACAACATGCGTAAGCACATTGTCAATGGATGTGCGAACATTACGGAACGCGAACTACTCGCTGCTGAGAGGAATGTCGTTACACGTATTGCCAAGTGCATTGAGGTTGACGGACGTCATTTTGAGCATTTATTGCATTAATGTGGTATTTACAGGTGATCACGCTGTAAGAGCATGCGTTCTCAGAAATGATAAGTTCACAAAGGTCCATCTATCACATTGGAACAACCGAAATAAAATGTTCAAACGTACCTACCTTCTGTATTTTAATTTAAAAAAAACCTACCTGTTACCTGTTACCAGCTGTTCGTCTAAAAAAGTGAGCCATATGTTTGTGACTATCACAAAGCGAAAAAAGTGGTCCAACTAAAACATTCATATTTCTTTACGTATTACACGAATATGTAATAAAAAAATGTGGGTTCCTATTTAAAAAGAAGCAGTTGATATCCGTTTGACCTATGGCAGCGCCATCTAGCGGGGCAACCATAGCGCCATCTGGTTTCTCCCTTCAAGCTAGACGATTTTCGTTCTTTGTAGTTGTTTCGTTTGACGCTTATTTCGTGAGATATTTGGCCCAGTCACGATCAATGGACCACCCTGTATAAATGTGACTGTTTCTCAAGCCAGCTGAAACGTCTCCTGGTATTCCACCCGTACACAGATCAAAAGTTGTCCAATTACATTGTGGAATCCCATTGATATACCAGTCACCGCATCGTCTAGTCATGATATTTTATCACATATACCAAACTGCACGATTTAACCAACCAGCTCATGCTCCCCCCCCCCCCCCCCGCCCCTCCCCCCATTCCCTACCTCCGCCTGCTACGTTCGCAACCGGCACACTAATACGTCACTGGAAACTATAGTAACTCTGCGGAATCTTCTGCAGGCACAGAAGCCACGGTAGTTTGCGGCAGAGATATACTAAACTCAGCACCAGATTTTCCAAAGCTCAACAATCAATTGGAAACCATTCCGCCACTTAATCGGTATAAATCCTTCAACACACTTTGTCTTCTCCACAATAAAAACCAACCATTACCTCAAAACGTCAGTCAAGTCAATCTTGCTTCATCCCTTGAATATATGCGTACAGTTCCTAGTGATACAAACTTTGAACATTAAAGAAAGTAAAGACGTATTGCACAAATAGCTGGGAGAGCCCAAAGGACAGGTTCAGCAGACTAATCGGAAAGGTTTGCCCTGTCCTTTATGCCCAAAGGTTCCTTTCCTTCGCGAAGTGCATGTAAGTGTCCCTGTTAAGTATAGGCAACTGCAATCTGTGCACTTGTACTTGAGCGTCGTTCTCATGTGGGAGATGACGGGAAATAGGACTGGGTGTAACTTGGAGCCAGCATGTAGCCTACTCCCGTGGAAGAGCACCAACGGGGGTGCCAAGCTTAACGTCCCCATCCAACGGACAGATCGCCATCAAGTGTCGCATACCTTCACTTGAAGTAACACACTGGAGAGGCTTGGATCTGAATCCAGGACATTGTCGGAAAGACTGGCGATCAGGGACTTTACACCACCACACCTCTTGTCCCCTTGCCCAGAAAGGCATTGATCATTCAGTGACTCTTATACACCCTGCAAACTCAAAGTTCAAAACCATTTGACCCCCCCCCCCCCCAATTCTCTACAATACTGTACCATTACATTCCTCCCTTCCTCCGCCCCCTTCCTATCCTGTCCCAAGGAAATATCGACAGGCTCCCTGATCCTTGCGCAGAAAACCGTCCTAACATATACCTATTCTATCAGCTATATCCCTATTCCCCATGCCTTTCCCTCATATGAAGACTTCAATACCTCTCACAACCTCCCGACTATCATAATTCCATCCTTGTTCCTTCCTGACGCTTCTTAGAAAACGAGAATAACCTGCATATTTTTTCTATCATTTTTCCATCGAACTGTGATAGACAGGTGCTAGAAGAGGAACGAATTCTTTCACATATACGCAGGGTGTGGTGTCACCGCCAGACATCACACTTGCTAGGTGATATCCTTTGAATCGGCCGCGGTCCGGTAGTATACGTCGGACCCGCGTGTCGCCACTATCAGTGATTCCAGACTGAGCGCCGCCACACGGCAGGTCTAGAGAGACTTCCTAGCACTCGCCCCAGTTGTACAGCCGACTTTGCTAGCGATGGTTCACTGACTAAATACTCTCTCATTTGCCGAGACGATAGTTAGCATAGCCTTCAGCTACGTTATTTGCTACGACCTAGCAAGGCGCCATTATCAGTTACTATTGATATTGTGAACTATGTACCGTCAAGAGCGACGTTCATCATGAGCGTGAGCTAAATCGCGTGCCTTTCGGCCTCCTCTAGTAACACGGTGTTGGCTCTCATGCCAACCACAAAACAGGGTGTCCCACTCAAACCTCCCTGATTTCAAGAACCCAGGAGAGAAAAACCTCAGTAGATACGACAATGAAAAATGCACCGTATTGTAGAGCATCTCAAATAATTTATATTCCCGCGTCAGAAGTGCCAAGTATTGTCGCCAGAGTGCAGTATGGTCGCACGAAGTGAAAATGGTGACTCGACAGCAGCGCATGCAAGCAGTAGTGTGGTTTGCAGAAACACAATCGCCGGTTACTGTGCAAAGAAATTATAGTCGAGTGTATGAATGTGGTCCACCTGATGTGGAAACAATTAAGGAATGGTATAGGAAGTTTCCGGCAACAGGAAATGATCTGAAACATTCTGTCGGTGCACATTACGGAGTTTCAGAAGAGACAGTGGAGAACATCAGACAAACGTTTCTCAGAAGCCCACGTATTTCGATTCGTCAAGCATCTAGGCAACTTGATATACCTCGATCAAGATTGCATCGTGTGATTCACCAGCGTCTTCGTATTTTTGCTTACAAAGTACAAATTCTGCAACATCTGGCGCCGAACGACAAACCACGCCGACAACAATGTGCTACGCATATGCTGCAGCGTATTGATTTGGATGCCAGCTTCCTGGAAAGATGACGCAATCTTTCATCTATCAGGAAGGGTTAATAGGCATAATGTTCGAATCTGGGATTCGCAAAATCCGCACATTGTCATTGAACATGTTCGTGATAGCCCTAAAGTAAACGTCTCGTGTGGGCTAATGCACGAGAGGTTTATTGGGCCGCTTTTCTTTGCGAAACAAACAGTGAATGGGTTTGTGTACCTGCACATGTTGGAGCAGTTTGTGTACCCTCAGATACAAGACTTGCAACCCAACATCATTTTTCAACAAGATGGAGTTCCGCCGCACTGTTCAATGGCTGTTCGCAAGTTCCTGGATAGGAAATTTCCCAACCGTTGGATCGGACGTGGATAACCCATTGCCTGGCCACCACGTTCACCCGACATTACGTCGCTTGATTTCTTCACGTTGGGATTCGTGAAGGACCGCTTGTGTGCGACCAAAGTGGGCGATATTTCTACGTTGCTACATCGTATCACTAATGCGATTGCAGAATTAACGGAGGATTACAAAGAACTTGGCAAGAAATTGAATATAGACTCGATATTCTTCGTGCTGCAAATGGTTCACATGTAGATGTGTGTTGTAGTGTATTGTATGTTAACCGGGGACCTAGAAACGACAGAGAGACTCCATCCCCACCGCAGCCGCAGTAGTCCACAACCCCACGACGACTACCGCAGTCCACTTCACCCCTCCGCCGCCCCATACCGAACACAGGGTTATTGTGCAGTTCGGCCCTCGGTGGACCGCCCAGGGAACGTCTCACACCAGACGAGTGTAACCCCTATGTTTGCGTGGTAGAGTAATGGTGGTGTACACGTACGTGGAGAACTTGTTTGCGCAGCAATCGCCGACATAGTGTAACTGAGGCGAAATAAGGGGAACCAGCCCACATTCGCCGAGGCAGATGGAAAACGGCCTAAAAACCATTCACAGACTGGCCGGTTTACCGGACCTCGACACAAATCCGCCGGGCGGATTCGTGCGGGGGACCAGGTGTTCCTTCCCGCCCAGAAAGCCGTGCGTTAGACCACACGGCCAACTGGGTGGTGTACTGATGATAAATAAATAAATTCTTTGAGATGCTCTACAATGTGGTGCATTTTTAATTGTCGTATCTACTGTGCCTTTTTTTCTGGGTCTTTGAAATCAGGGAGGTTTGAGTGGGACACACTGTATTTTGAATCATAGAGGTATCGCATCAGATCTACTTGCATTTTCTGTTGAGTTCTTTCAGTCGGATTTCTATCGCGCGATATGTCGCTGGCTCGGGCGAGCAGCAAAGTCGCCTGCACTCACCTCACGAGGTCCTGATGGTTCTGGATGCAGAGACTCAGCTCCCGGTACAGTTCCTCGCCCAGCCTCGACGACCCGTCCTGCAGCACGCGGCTCTCTGGCTTACAGTCCGCGTCCAACCGCAGGGCGGCGAATCGCGCCGCGAGGATCCTGAACTGGTCCGCCACGTGGATCATGACGGCCATGAAGAAGACGTCCAGGTGGGTGTTGATGAAGGAGCAGAAGAAAGTGGCGGTGCACTGGAGAGCGTACGAGGCGCCGTAGACGGCCGCGGAGGAGGTGTCGAGCCAGCGCAGCTGCTGGTAGGGCAGCCGGCGCTGGCGCTTGATGGCGGGCATCAGGCTCCAGGCCACCAGCGCGGACAGCACGTACAGGTGGAAGGCCAGCGTCAGGCGCACGGAGCGCCGCCGCGACGCCGCCAGCCGCGGACGCAGGGCGGCGTCCACCGGGCCGCGATGGCTGCTCTCCAGCTGTGGGCGGGAGGTACTTTACCCAACTATTAAAGTAACACTGAAGAGAGTGCAGAAAGGTGGGAAATTCAGGGCGCTTATGCCACATCCCTACTCACGTTTATTACACTACTGCCCATTAAAATTGCTGCACCAAGAAGAAATCAAGATGGACATATATTCATTGGACATATATATTATGCTAGAACTGACATGTGATTACATTTTCACGAAATTTGGGTGCATAGATCCTGTGAAATCAATACCCAGAACAACCGCCTCTGGCCGTAATAAAGGCCTTGATACGGCTGGGCATTGAGTCAAACAGAGCTTGGATGGCGTGTACAGGTCCAGCTGCCCATGCAGCTTCAACACGATACCACAGTTCATCAGTTCATCAAGAGTAGTGACTGGCGTATAGTGACGAGCCAGTAGCCGGGCCACTATTGACAAGACGTTTTCAGTCGGTGAGAGATCCGGAGAATGTGCTGGCCAGGGCACCGGTCGAATATTTTCTGTATCCGGAAAGGCCCGTACAGGACCTCCAACATGCGGTTGTGCGTTACCCTTCCGAAATGTAGGGTTTTGCACAGATCGAATGAAGGGTAGAGCCACTGGTCGTAACTCATCTGAAATGTAACGTCCACTGTTCAAAGTGCCGTCAATACGAACAAGAGGTGGCCGAGTCGTGTAACCAATGGCACCCCATACCATCACGCCGGGTGATACGCCAGTAAGGCGATGACGAATACACGTTTCCAATGTGCGTTCACCCGGTGTCGCCAAACACGGATGCGACCATCACGATGCTGTAAACAGAATCTGGATTCATCCAAAAAAATGACGTTTTACAATTCGTGCACCTAGGTTCGTCGTTGGGTACACCATCGCAGGCGCTCCTGTCTGTGATGCAGCGTCAAGGGTAACCGCAGCCATGCTTTCCGAGCTGATAGTCCATGCTGCTGCAAACGTCGTCTAACTGTTCGTGCAGATGGTTGTTGTCTTGCAAACGTCCCCATCTGTTGACTCAGGGATCGAGACTTGGCTGCACGATCCGTTACAGCCATGCGGATAAGATGCCTGTCATCTCGACTGCTAGTGATACGAGGTCGTTGGGATCCAGCACGGCGATCCGTATTACCCTCCTGAACCCACCGATTCCATATTCTGCTAACAGTCATCGGATCTCGACCAACGCGAGCAGCAATGTCGCGATACGATAAACCGCAATCGCGATAGGCTACAATCCGACCTTTATCAAAGTCGGAAGCGTGATGGTACGCATTTCTCCTCCTTACACGAGGCATCACAACAACATTTCACCAGGCAACGCCGGTCAACTGCTGTTTGTGTATGAGAAATCGGTTAGAAACTTTCCTCATGTCAGCACGTTGTACGTGTCGACACCGGCGCCAACCTTGTGTGAATGCTCTGAAAAGCTAATCATTTGCATATAACAGCATCTGCTTCCTGTCGATTAAATTTCGAGTCTGTAGCACGTCATCTTCGTGGTGTAGCAATTTTAATGACCAGTAGTGTACATAATTTCTTTTTGCTAAGCTATAGTGCACAGTGTCGGAAGATTTTTTTACTGGAGGCTAGCGAGTAGGTAGGGTCACAAGGCAGACTCATCGAGCTATGCGCCAGATGGTCACGTAACATGAGAACGGCAGGGCAAGCGGGAGCCGTATCGTAGTGGAACAGGGAGAGACAATAGGGATTCCACCTACAGCGCTGGGCACTAATAAGCGAATCTTTTATTATTTATACTTACTGTTTAAATTTTAATATGCAGCTTCAACCGTGCTAGTTATCTTACTTGCACACAGAAATTTTTAATAATAATTTCAATATCACACACTTCGTCAGAAAATAATAATTTAAAATTTCAAATATGGTCAGTGCTTAATGATGGAGGGGATGGACCAGTCACAAGTGCATCCTGAGAGGGCAGGCGCCACTCTGCTAAGATAGTTCACTGTTAGTCTATGACCGGTTACCGAGGAGGTAATACATGAATCCGTGTATAAAACCTTATCTCATGTGAAGATGGAGTAGCCTGTTGAAAAATTGCCTCGTATGACGTTCTTGTGTCAGCTCGTGTTAATCTTCTGTGGAGATTTGTATTGTGTCTTTTGTGGTGTTCTAGAAATCATTATCATCCGGAATCTTTCCCAGGAATAATGACAGACTGGCTCTCAGAACCTTTTTCTTGATTTTTTTGCTTCTATAAGTTGAAATAAAATCTAGTAGCATCCCAATACTCCCTCATTTCAATTTTAATAGCACCGAATTCATTTCCATTTGTAACTTCGTTACGCACTGTTTACTGCATGCCTTGCAGAGCCTGCGGCCAACTGAGAAGAAACTGTTTGGGACGACAGCTGAATCTTTACAAGACGAGACGTAAGCAAGTTGCCTCCAATTATGCTAGAGACAGTGAGCGCAGACATTATTTACGGAAAGCCACAGTGTTTGTTATTCCTTGCATATCTTTTTTTGTGGCAGGTGTTGTATTCAGGAACCCGCTGTTTAGTATTTGAGGGTAGCGGCATCTGTGGGAATTATAGTCGTCGTACCGTCACGAGTGCTTCACAAGAGGAGTTGGATAAACTTCAAAGAGCCACTGGTTGTTCAGCCATTCAAAGGAACTACTGTGCAACGACTGACTGAAACAGAGAAAATGAAGCCATAAGGAATTTTTCACTTTGCAACGGACTGTGAGCCTATGTGAAACCACCTGGCACATTAACGTTGAGTGCCACACCGAGACTCGAATTCGGGACCTTTGCCTTTCACTCCGGCACACAGTTTTAATCTGACAGGAAGTTCCGTATCAGAAGACACTCTTTATTATTCTTATTATTTACATTTTATGGCCTGCATTGGACAACTCTAGCCAAATAATTTTTCAGTTTCCTGTCAGCCCAGTACTTCTTCATTCTCTCGGATCTTATCCTTCTTTCTTCATCGGAAATCACCCTTCCTGTTGTCTGTTTGTTGATTCTTGTTTGCTGTATGGTTTGTTTGTCTGTGAGTTTTCTGATTTTGTCAGTTTTGTTTCTTAGGTCTTCCAGTGTTCAAATGGTTCAAATGGCTCTGAACACTACGGAACTTAACATCTGTGGTCATCAGTCCCCTAGAACTCATAACTACTTAAATCTAACTAACCTAAGGACATCACACACATCCACGCCCGAGGCAGGATTCGAACCTGCGACCGTAGCGGTCACGCGGTTCCATACTGAAGCGCCTAGAACCGCACGTCCACACAGGCCGACTCTTCCTGTGTAATCTGTAGTTCATCCACATCTTCCTTGATTTCTGTAGTCCACTTAATGTTGCACTTATATTCCACAATTTTTCTATTATTCTCCTGATGATCCTGTTCCCTGGTGCTCTGATTAGATGTCCGAAAAAGAAATGCGTTTCTTCCTGACTGTACTCACTATCGGTTCTATTTCCCTGTAGACTGTTTCATTTGTGGCTCCTCTCCAGTGTCCATCTTTCTGGTACGGTTTGTTGATGCACGTTCTGATGATTCTTCACTCTATTTTTTGTCTATTTGTGCAGTGTTAGTTGCTCTGAAGATGGTTTCACTTGTGTATGTTATTTCTGGTTGATGACTGTTGTTTTCTAGTGTTTTGATTTTAAAAGTACCAAATATGCAACAGCCATTCGCAAAATAATGTTTTATTTATTCACTTTTGCAAATCGATTTCAACTGATTAACAGCCATCATCGGTGCTTTCAACCAATATGTGCCATGAGTAGATTACTGGTTGCTGCATATTTGGTAATTTTATGGTTTACGGTCGCTGCACGACTTGGGAACCACATGGAGCCCACCATTCATATGTTTGTTAGCGCGCGCTCTACTGTAGACTGAAAAATTCGTTCTGGAAACACCCCCTGAGCTGTGACTAAGTCATTTATCTATAGTATTCTTTCTTCCAGGAGTGCTAGCCTTGCAAGATTCGCAGGAGAACTGTGAAGTTTGGAGTGTAGGAGATGGAATACTGGCGGAAGTAAAGCTGTGAGGACGAGTCGTGAGTCGTGATTGGGTAGCTCATTCAGCTCCCAGTCGCATTTCTCTGTAAAAATTCTGTTATGTTGCAGGACGTTCCAGATCTCTCTTCTCCTCTATGGAGTCCCTGTTGGCAGAGACAGATTGGAAGATTGTTTGATCCATGATCCAATTTCAGTCTATCTATTTTCCGGTGGAAGTGGCGTTCTCATGATACCAAGTCGTTCATTAACTTGTCGCCAACAAAGTTCGACGTTTCCGCATTGGCCTTAGTGAGACAGACCGATACAATCGTTGTCATGTAACGGGTACATTATATCATCGGTTGCCCCGATGACGGAAACAGCAGTCTCCGCTGAGATTCTCCTGCGTCCCGAGTCAACACTCTTTCCCAGAACGAAGAACAGCACAATTATGTGGCTTGTCGGCCATTGTGTTCATTATGTGATGAGGAGCCGGTATGACCTGGACCCTTGTGCCTTTTACCAGTATATGGTTACGGCCCTTTGGACCTGGAATAGAATGCCATGCTATCGTGAGCTTTTTACGAATACGCTGTGTCTCGTATGTAATCGTCAAGGAGTTGAATGATATGTAGAATCTCTTTCCTGTTGAATGTTTTATTGCTGTTACCTAGCTTTTGGTAAAATTGATAAAAAAATGATCAGGGTGGGGGCCTCTACTTGCAGAAGATAAACGGGGAAGAGGGAGAGAGAGAGAGAGAGAGAGAGAGAGAGAGCAGTGTGAGTGTGGTCTCAATATCCGTTCCTCCAGGAGTGCTAGTCCTGCAAGTTTCGCAGGAGAAATTCTGTGAAGTTTGGAAGGTAAAGCTGTGAAGACGTGTCCTGAGTCGTGCTTGGGAAGCTCATTCGGTAGAGCACTTGATCACGAAAAGCAAAGCTCCTGAGTTCCAGTCTTGGTCCTGCACTTAGTGTTAATCAGCCAGTAAGATACAGGGGAAATGAATGTAGCAGAAGACGAATGGCTACCTACGGGGGTGAAATAGCGAATGCAGCAGAGAATCAAATAGACAACAAGACAAGGCCCAGCAGAAATCCTTGCGTAACACAAGTAACACCATATTTAACTGACGAAAGGAGAAAACATAGAAATGCGGGAAGATCGGGCACAAGGCGTCTGAAAAATGAGACTGACGTAAACTGGAAAATGGCTGAAAAGGAATCGTTAGAGCATAAATGCAAGGGCCTAGAACAGGGACAGCCAAGAACTCTGCATGCCCGCGGAGCTCTCGCAAACATGCGAATTTCTCTCTCCTGACTACACACTTCTCTCCTACAATGCCACGTTATCTGAGCGGGACTAAGGGGAAACTGTGAAAGCGCAGCATTAGATACAATGTCGTCGCTCAAGAAGCACTGAATGACTTGCATGCGGCTTGGTTTCATATTTCTCAACAACTTAGATCACAAATAAAACAAATTTTCAGTATTTAATTATTTTTGGCTCGCTGAAGGCATATTAAATTTACATCTGGCACAGTGTGGACATAAGGAAAGAGGCAGAGAGTTTTGCAAATATTCGTCACTCACGATGGTCACGTATTCGCGACTTACGACAGCGTGCTGGAAAGTAATGCCTCTGAATTTTTTATGTGAAAAACGATGTTAAAGCTCTTTAAATAAAACAAATATTATTAATATGCTACATCGTTCTTCTTCATGTCTACAGATTTGTAGCCCTCTGCAGTTAGGGAGCACCAGATTGTGGTGTGTAACATAACTGTGTCGGTACGTATGAAACAGCATGCTGTAATCCAGCTTCGAATTCGACGGGTTGGTCCACACAGAGAGCATCTCCTTCTTCAGCACGACAATGTCAGACAACACACGATCGCTGCGACATCCGCCACCGTCGGACGCCTTGGGTTAACATTGTCATCGATCATCCTCCATACAGTCCCAACTTGGCTCCATCCGATTTCCGCCTGTTTCAGAACCTTAAGGAACACCTCCGAGGATTTCACTTTCATAGTGATGAACGGTTGCAACCAAAGGTGAGGTTGTGGCTCTGTCAACAAATTCAAACATTCCACAGTGATGTTCTAAACAAAGTTGTCTCTTGTTGGTAGATATGTGCGCGTCACCAAGGTGTCTGTGTTGAGAACTAAATCTGTAGACATCAAGAATAAAGATTTAGAGCGTTAATACTTTGTTTTATTTAAAAAGCCTTAAGAGTGTTGACATAAAAAATTCGGTTGCATTACTTTTCAGCAAGCCCTCGTATTTAGTTTCATAACCAGAAAATGCCTTTCACACATACGTCGAACGGAACATTGATATAGCACTTGCAACTTCATCCTGGAGACGTGGGAACTCTTTTCGAAGAAAATTTCGTGGAACTCCTCGACTGTAATGTATAATTATGTGTCTTATAAACGGGGCTGGCCGCGATGGTCTCGCGGTTCTAGGCGCGCAGTCCGGAACTGTGCGACTGCTACGGTCGCAGGTTCGAATCCTGCCTCGGGCATGGATGTGTGTGATGTCCTTAGGTTAGTTAGGTTTAAGTAGTTCTAAGTTCTAGGGGACTAATGACCACAGCAGTTGAGTCCCATAGCGCTCAGAGCCATTTGAACCATTTTTTTTTTTTTAAACGGGAATTACACTGTAAATCGATCAGTTCCATCTGTACATGCACAGGGACGGCATCAACTGAAACTTTCTAGGAAATAGCTCAAAAACACTTGGGAGGCTGGCAGTGTCCTGAAAACGTTCACAAAACTGTTCCTGTAATTCTTTCAGCGTCACAATGAATTCTTCAAAATTCGCATTATCTTTAACGTTAGTGAACTTACGGAAATGGTCGGCATTCTTTATCAGAAGTTGTTCCTTCAACAATGCTGTTTTCTCTTTAAATGTACCCACTTTCCCCTTCCTATCATAAATAAATTGCTTCTCACACTGCAGCGTGCAGTTAAGCCCACTTAAAATGCGATGTGTACAAACCACTCAGGGTCTGTTTATTTTGGTTCCTGCATTCGTGTTTCCTTCATAAATTCATCAGGAGTCGGTTTTAAATCGAAAAATCGGTCCTCGGAGTCTGCTCGACTTAAATGACGTACTTCGCAGAAGTACGTATCACGTCTCCATACTTCAGTCCCATCAAAACTGTTGCAACCGGTGCTGCTTTTAATGATTGTGACTTCAGAAAATTTAATATTCGCACTTCCCCTACAAATTGTCTGTCTATCGGCGTAATTCTTTTCTTCATCTAATCCTTTAAATTTCTTGAGCACGTTCGAGGTTTTGCAAGCTATAGCCGGTCCTGGAAAGACTGATACCGCCCATATAAAAATTAAAGAGATCTTTGGACAAAAGAAAATGTGTTGTATTAATATGAAGTGCTCAAACAGCAAGCCGAAACTAAGCAAAGAAGGGAAACCGTAAAGGTGGATCAGACATATAGAAAGACCATAGAAGATAAATTAACGTGGAGGTAATATCGCAGAAAGGGAAGAGGAAGTAATTTTTAGACGAAATGAAGTGGAGGAAAAAATATTTCGAGAAGAATTTCACAGACCAGTGTAGGATCAAAGATGAAACAAAGCTCCCTGGAGCAGACGACAATCCACCAGGATTGCTGAGGTCGTTGGGAAGTCCAGGCATGACAAAACTATTCCATCTGGTGTGTAAGGTGTATGAGACTGACAAATTATCCTCACAATTCAAGAAAAATGTAATTAATCTTGTTCCAAAGAAGGTAGATGCTAACAAGTGTGAATGTTACCGTAGCATGGTTGCAACATACTCACATGAATTATTTCGAATAGAATTGAAGAACTGGTAGAAGTTGACAACGAGGGAGATCAGTTTGCGTTCTGGAGATATTTAGAGAGGCAATACTAACCCTGCTGCTTATTTAGAGGATAGACTAGAGCTAGACAATTCGCATTTGCAGTACGTATAGATTTAGGGGAAGGTTTCGACAGTGTTGACTGGAATACAATCTTCGAAATTGTGAAGGTAGCAGGGATAACATACAAATGAGAAGATTGTTGACAACTTCTACAGAATCCAGACCGCAGTTGTAAGAGTCGAAGAACATGAAAGGGAAGAGGTAGTTGAGAAGACAACGACACTGTTGTAGCCCAACGCTGTTCTAACAGTACGTTGATCATTCAGTAAAGAAAAACCGAGGAGAAATTTGGAAAGGGAATTAAAAATCAAGCATAAGAAAGGAAAACATTGATATTTTCCGACGACATTATAATTCCGTCAGCAATGGCAAAGGACTTGGAAGAACAGTTGAACGGGATGGAAGAGTGCCTTGAAAAGTGATTGTAAGATGACCAAAAAAAAGTTACAGGATGTAGTTGATATAAATCAGGCGATGCTGAGAAATTAGATTACTAAATGAGGTACTAAAAGTGGTAGAGGGGTTTTGATTTTGTTAGTTATTTGGGTAACAAAAGAACTGATGACGGTCGAAGTAGAGAGAATTTAGACTGGCAATAACAAGAAAAGCATATCCGAAAAAGAAAAATTTGCTTATAGGTGATACACATTAAAGTATTACGATGCGTCTTCTGAAGTTATTTGCCGAGTGTAAGCTTGTACTAAAGTGAAACGTGAACGATAAATAGTTCAGACAAGACGCGAGTAGAACATTTTGAAATGTGGTGCAACAGAAGAATGTTGAAGACTAGATGGACAGATAGAATAACTAATGAGGAGTTGTTGGATCTAATTTCATTTCTTGAATATTGGTGTGACCTGTGCAAACTTTCCAGTACTTGGATGAGGCTCTTTAGTCGAGCGAGCGGTTGTATATGATTGTTCAGTATGGAGCTATTGAATCAGCATACTGTGAAAGGAACCTAATTGGTATACAGTTTTAACTGGGAGACTTAATTTTATTAAGTGATTTAAGTTGTTTCACTACTCCGAGGACACCACCTACTTCTATGTTACTCATCCTGGCAGCTGTTCTTGATTCGAATTTTAGAATATTTATTTCACCTTTTTTGGTGAAACAATTTCGGGAGACTGTGTTTAGTAAATCTGCTTTATTAGCACTGTCATCGATAGTATTTCAATTGCTGTCGCGCAGAGAAGGCATTAATTGTGTCTTTCGCTAGCATAATTTACATACGACCAGAATCTCTTTGAATTTTGTGCCAGGTTTTGAGACAAGGTTTCGTTGTGGAAACTAGATATTATAAGTATCTCTCATTGAAGTCCAGGCTAAATTTCGAGCTTCTGTAAAGGATCGCCAATCTTGTGTCTTTCCGCTAGCATACTTTACATACAACCAGAATCTCTTTGGATTTTCTGCCAGGTTCTGAGACAAGGTTTCGTTGTGGAAACTAGATATTATAAGTATCTCTCATTGAAGTCCAGGCTAAATTTCGAGCTTCTGTAAAGGATCGTCAATATTGATGATTTTGCTTTCGTTTAAATTTGGCATGGTTTTTTCGTTGTTTCTGAAATTGTTTCTGACCTAGTTTGTGCATTATGGACGATCATCTCGGTTGTTTGTTAATTTATTATGTATAAATCTCTCAGTTGCTGTCGATACTATTTCTTTCAATTCAAGCCACATCTGGTTCACATCTACATTGTTAATTTGCAAAGAGTGAAGATTATCTTCCAGGAAGAAGGCAAGCGAATTTTAATCTGCTTTTTCGAATAGATATATTTTTCGTTTATTTTTCGTTTATTTTTGGAGGATTTGGGAGTTATGGTATTCAGTCTCGCTACGACAACCCCGTGTCCACTAATGAAGGTATCCGTTTAGATGCTAGTTACTAGCTCAGAATTATTTATTGCTAAGAGACCAAAGGCGTTTTCACAACCGTTTACTATTCGAGTGGGCTCCAGTCAGCTCTGTATCAGAGATCCGCTATCGGTCCTGTCAACTACGCTGCAGATGGTGAGCTCCGCTTTCATCTCACAAGCAGGACTGGTACCTTTACCACTTTTGACAGCCGCTTGAAACTAGAGAGAATCTCTTGCGATCCAAAGCGGCGCTCTTCGTTGATACCAACGTGAGCCATCTTGATTCCAACGTAAGCCACCACGAGCAGTTGGCTGCATGCTGTGCTCTTCGCGGCATTCGGAAGGACCCGTTCCACATCTGGAATGATTCCACCCGGTTTGCACACGGAGTGCACACTGGGTTTATTACGCTCCTCAGTAGTGAAGACTCGAACGTGCCCCAAACGCGCCTAACGTAGGAGCTCCCAACTAGCAGCAATCCCACCCTCTGGCACTGCCTGGATCTTGCAGGCTGAGAGGTTTCCTTCTA
This sequence comes from Schistocerca gregaria, assembly GCF_023897955.1. Taxonomy (NCBI): domain Eukaryota; kingdom Metazoa; phylum Arthropoda; class Insecta; order Orthoptera; family Acrididae; genus Schistocerca; species Schistocerca gregaria. The sequence goes on along the minus strand of NC_064923.1, from coordinate 131,471,178 downwards.
AACAGGACAAGCGACTGCATGTGGCTAAGGGGCAGTGTCAGCCATAGACATCATCTGGAAATTGTTTGTCAGACTAACTGTGGAGGCCTTACGTTTGGCACCCTCAGAACCAGAACTCTTTAACCACCTGCTACGCCCCAAGGCGACCTCTCCGCCCAAAGAGTGAGGGTTCATCCTTAATGAGAGCAGTAACTGGGCTGGCTACCGGTGTGGACAGATCAGAGGACTCGAGGGTCGTGCTGTATGTCCACTGAATCCCCACAGCCAGTCCACAACAGTAATGCCCAACCACTGCAGCCTCAAGCTGAGTGACTGAAGCCAACAGGGCCTGGAGCTGAGGGCGAAGTCTCACCAACTCGGCACGCATCTGCACACAGCAATCACAGTTCCTACTAGAGTTGTGTCTAGTAAACATTAAATTAACACGCAGAACCCCAAAAACTAAGCTATCAAAGCACACAGACGAAACTACATTATTCGCTCCTGGTCAAGAACCTGATAAATGTCACAAAATCGGCTACTTCTCTGTTGCTACTTTATCTTAGCCGGCAGCAACTGGCTTACTGACTGACATAAGAAGTCATCCAGGGTCACCACCATTTGCAGCGACCGCCATGTGGTCCAACAGGATCTGTTCAGTGCCCTGCCTGCGGTAAAGAGACCACGCACTACAACAAGAACTGTATGGCTGTCAACACTGAAGCCTCTCCACAACATCACAGAAACTTGGAAATCTGGCGATTTTCTGGACGACGTTGACAGGTACCGCTCACCAGCGCTCTCCGCACACGATCATGGCCATCACATTACGTGAGAAGATATCTGGACTCATCTGTGGAAAACGAGTTTTGCCAGTGACGAAGTTGCCAGTGACATGGGAATGGCAGAACTGAAGGCGAGCTGAAAGATGTCGTGCCAAGCGGGTTACTCAAACGGGACGTCTGGATCATAAGGCCCTTTCTTATAAGCTATTCATTACTGTCTGATCGGACGTAGCGGCTCCAGCGGCTCTTCTGAGATCTTGCAGTGCTCTGGGGGTATTCGTTGGACGCCGCATCGCATAGATGGCCGGATATCGAGCTTCTCGTGGTATTGCAATTCGTCGGCGACCTTGTCCAACCCACCTTGTGTATTGACCTGTCTTCTCGTACCGTGTCCACAACCTACGGATGACACGTGGGGTGGTATTGGCATTTGCAGCAACACAACCGAAATTCCATACTTCTGGATCAAACAGATTGCCCTTGCAACTTGCACTGCATTAAGATGTGGCATTGCATGTGCTGGTTGAGTACAATGTTTACATATCGCTATCTGTGTCCCTCACTTGAAAACACTGGGACACCAGTACTCACTTCTTTCTGAGGGATCACCTGGCACTGTAAGGCATAACACAGCCAAAAGATTTTACTTATTGCCTACGTTGGAAACAAAGATCTCAAACATGCAATAAGACCATAGGTACTGCCTGTATCAAATAAGATTTAACATACTGGGCGTTCATACATGTGTTTTCCTAACTCTTGTGAAGGTGTACGATTATGCACACTAACAGTGTGATATCTGAAGCCACCTGACTGTGGCTTCTCTCGACGCGGTAACAGACAGAGACGCGCAAACACAGGCATAGAACCATCTCGTACTTTCAGGGGAGTCGCGGTTCTGCATTCAGTATCACGATGAACGAATCCGTGTATGAAGACTCCAAGGAGAACGAAAGTAACAATATTTATTTCCTCATTGCCATACAGACCCAGCACTAGGCGGGATAGTACAGTGTGCTATTGGGTATGCAAACCATATCCTCTGGTTCGCATAGTCAATAGTTTGAACAGGAGCCATTACGTTCATGAAGTGTCGCGGCCAGAATGAGTTTCGTGCCGTTAATGGACATTTTCGTTTGGAGGATTGGATTGCCGCACATACCAAAACAGAACTGGAGGAAGTCCGCACAGAGGGTTGGGTTGTTTGCGGGAAGAGACCAAACAGCTAGGTCATCGGTCTCATCGGTTTCGGGAAGGACAGGAAAGGAAGTCGGCTCTTTGACATCCGTGTGATCTTATCTTTGAACTCGATAATGCAGGACTGCACGTTGAATATGCTGTTCTGGCTTACCTCGATACAGAGTGTGTTCGACTGTTGCCCCAACAGTCGGGCCAGTCAGTCATGGTGGTCATGCCCATGTTAAACAAACATATGATGCCATGCGTTTGTTTGACGTGAATGTAACCCTCCCTCCCCCCCCCCCCCCCCTCCCCTGGCCCGACCGCCAGACATTTATATTTCCATAGCTATTTGGTAGCATCTGAAGATGAAGCTTTAGGTTCGAAACGTGTCAGAAACTACTGGCAACTGAAGCGGGTTAATATGTTCCTCAGTTGGCAATGTTCGCTTGACAAAATATTGGTACCAAGTAATCACACTCTCCAGATCTACCAGCACCGAAAACATTAGACAGCCATTACGACTGATAAACTCTAGCATAGAGTTGAACAGGACGTAATGATAGAGATCTTTCATCCAAGCTCAGGTAGACTCAGTGCTCAGATGGGTCCTGCCAGAGGTGGCAGCTGCATGTACTAAATTTCGTACCATTTATACTCCAAATCACCTACTCATTTAATCATGTACTCTTACTGTTATAATACATATATGAGGATGGTATGATAAGTCTGGTAAATTTCAGCGAAAGAAAGGAGCATTTTTATTGCGCTTTCATGTTTGGTAAGTTCAGGATAGTATAAAGAATTTCAACAATGTACATAGTACAGTTCATTGCTGAGAGTCGTCTGAATTGGTCAGTGTGTCGACTGCGAATGAAAATGGATAAGAATGATTTTTGTGCCGTTAATGAACATTTTCGTTTGGAGGACTGGACTGCCGCACATACCAAAACAGAACTGGAGAAAGTCCGCACAGGCTCTGCACCACCACTGTTTTTGGATTATTGGATTGAGATGCGGTCAGGCAAGCAGCGGATATGAACAATATTCTGGCCGTCCAGTTGACGTCACCACCAAAGAATCTATTGACAAAATCCATGATATGGTAATGCAAGACCACCGAATAAAAATTAGTGAGAGTGCTGAGACTGCAGGTACTTCAACCTAGCGAGCGCATAATATCCTGAGTGGAGAATGGAGAGAATGGAGGTGTGTGCGAGATGTGTGCCATGATTGCTCACAATCGACCCAAAACGCATCCGGCACAATACTCCAACTTAATGTCAGATGATATTTAATTGTAATCCGCAAGACTTTTTGCGCCCTTTTGTGACTGTTGATTAAACCTAGTTTTGGCTACGCAACAGAGTTAAAAAGCAGTCAAACAAATGGAGAAAGGCTGCTGAATACTTAGGTGTTGACGGGCATTGAATCTATCAACGGGGACAGGTGAAAATGTGTGCCCCGACCGGGGCTCGAACCCGGGATCTCCTGCTTACATGGCAGAAGTTCTGTCCACCAGAGCCACCGAGGGCACAGAGGACAGTGCGACTGCAGGGACCCACATTCTCACCTTATATGACTATACACTACATTCGTAGTGTCCCTCCCAACACACGCACTACTCGTGGAAGACATTCCTACCAAGTCCCGTAAGAGTTCGGGTAATATGTGTACATCCGCACAGAAGAAGAAGGTCATGGCTGGTATTGCCAGAACTATACAGGGTGTTACAAAAAAGGTACGGCCAAACTTTCAGGAAACATTCCTCACACACAAAGAAAGAAAATATGTTATGTGAACATGGGTCCGGAAACGCTTACTTTCCATGTTAGAGCTCATTTTATTACTTCTCTTCAAATCACATTAATCATGGAATGGAAACACACAGCAACGGAACGTACCAGCGTGATTTCAAACACTTTGTTAAAGGAAATGTTCAAAATGTCCTCCGTTAGCGAGGATACATGCATCCACCCTCCGTCACATGGAATCCCTGATGCGCTGATGCAGCCCTGGAGAATGGCGTATTGTATCACAGCCGTTCACAATACGAGCACGAAGAGTCTGTACATTTGATACCGGGGTTGCGTAGACAAGAGCTTTAAAATGCCCCCATAAATGAAAGTCAAGAGGGTTGAGGTCAGGAGAGCGTGGAGGCCATGGAATTGGTCCGCCTCTACCAATCCATCGGTCACTCGGTCACTGAATCTGGCACATGTTCTAGCAGCACAGGTAGAGTATCCCGTATGAAATCATGATAACGTGCTCCATTGAGCATAGGTGGAAGAACATGGGGCCTAATCAAGACATCACCAACAATGCCTGCCCAAACGTTCACAGAAAATCTGTCTTGACGACGTGATTGCGCAATTGCGTGTGGATTCTCGTCAGCCCACACATGTTGATTATGAGAATTTACAATTTGATCACGTTGGAATGAAGCCTCATCCGTAAAGAGAACATTTGCACTGAAATGAGGATTGACAAATTGTTGGATGAACCATTTGCAGAAGTGTACCCGTGGAGGCCGATCAGCTGCTGATAGTGCCTGCACACGCTGTACATGGTACGGAAACAACTGGTTCTCCAGTAGCACTCTCCATACAGTGACGTGGTCAACGTTACCTTGGACAGCAGCAACTTCTCTGACGCTGACATTAGGGTTATCGTCAACTGCACGAAGAATTGCCTCGTCCATTGCAGGTGTCCTCGTCGTTCTAGGTCTTCCCCAGTCGCGAGTCATAGGCTGGAATGTTCCGTGCTCCCTAAGACGCCGATCAATTGCTTCGAACGTCTTCCTGTCGGGACACCTTCGTTCTAGAAATCTGTCTCGATACAAACGTACCGCGCCACGGCTATTGCCCCGTGCTAATCCACACATCAAGTGGGCATCTGCCAACTCCGCATTTGTAAACATTGCACTGACTGCAAAACCACGTTCGTGATGAACACTAACCTGTTGATGCTACGTACTGATGTGCTTGATGCTAGTACTGTAGGGCAATGAGTCGCATGTCAACACAAGCACAGAAGTCAACATTACCTTCCTTCAATTGGGCCAACTGGCGGTGAATCGAGGAAGTACAGTACATACTGACGAAACTAAAATCAGCTCTAACATGGAAATTAAGCGTTTCCGGACACATGTCCACATAACATCTTTTCTTTATTTGTGTGTGAGGAATGTTTCCTGAAAGTTTGGCCGTACCCTGTATACTTATATGGATATGGTGTCTGTTCTTTCGGACATCTCCAAAAGTGTGTGGTCATATAAGAAGAGAATGTCGGTCTCGCGGGAGGCGTGTGAGAGATAGTCCCTGAGGTCGCACTGTGTTCTGTGCCCTCGGTGGCTCAGATGAATAGAGCGACTGCCATGTAAGCAGGACATCCCAGGTTCGAACGCCGGTAGGGGCACACATTTTCTTAACGCCCGTCAGCAGCTGAAGGTATTAATATAAAATTCTAATTAAGGCTGCTGAAAGTGCTCTGAACAAAGCATAGACAAGTTTGTGAGCTGGTAAAGTGATGGCCACTGTGTTTTGGGATTCCCAGGGAATAATCCCCATCAGTTAACTTGGAAATTGGGAGAACCACAACAAGATCCTGTTATACTTCATCGTTAGACAGTTTGAACCTTCCGCTGGCTGAAAAAAAAAAAAAAAAACAGGTTTCCATTCAAGAAAGTACTCTTTCACCAGGTTAAACCACCAACACACACATCAATGATAACAATGACGAAAGTGCACCAGTTGGGCTTTGATTTAGTCCTTATCTATCCTATTCGCTAGACTTAGCCCCAAGTGACTTCTTCCTGTTGTGTGACTTGAAACTTTGGCTTTGTGGGAAGAAATTTTGATCAAATGTGTAAGAGATAGTAGCAGTAAACAATTATTTTGCGGATTTTGAAAGAACCTATATTTCAGATGGGATCAAAAAGCAGGAGGTTCTCATGGACCAAGTACCCAAAAAGAAGTTGTGCAACATAAACGAAAGTTGGGAGACGTGTCTCCCCAGCTGAAAGATCATCTCTATTAAAATTTCGCTCCAGTCGCATAATAGTCGAACTTGAGGCTCACTACGAAGGCCAAAATCAGCTTTGTTTTAAAAACATTCTGTAACGCTCTTGAGCGTTGGTTACCTTTGAGATTGGACGTGCTGAGTTGATGTTGGTCAAGAATGCATTGAAGGCGATAAAAACGCCACTGTACCCCACTGAGTCTGAACAAGGTCTTGAAATAGGGCTACGAGAAGCTCTATGTTCCTTTTGTGATAACGCAGAAAGGGTTGGCATGAATGTAATCACTGTACATGATTGCTGGTAGTGGTGGTCACGAGAATATATGGTCACAATAAGACCAGACTCCGGACGGCCACATGGCATTGCCGAGAGAGAAAACCATCGCGTTTGGAGTATGGCTGTGGCTCATCGTACTGCATCTACAGCAACAATTTTGGGAGCAGTTGGCACCAGAGTCACAAAACGTGTTACAAATCGATTATGTCATGGACAGTCCTGAGACTGTCTCGCTGTAGCATGCACTCCACTGACGCAAACCACCACCATTTGCGACTTCAGTGGTGTCAAATGAGAGCTCATTGGAGGGCAGGGTGGAGCTATGTCGAGTTTTCTGATGAAAGCTGGTTCTGCCTTAATGCCATTGATGGCCGTGTGTTGGTTAGAAGGAGCCCGGTTGGGGGCCTGCAACCAACGTGTCTGTGTGCTAGATACACTGCATACACACCTGGAGTTTTGGTCTCGGATGCGATTTCATGTGACAGCAGGAGCATTCCCGTGATTGTCTCACGCACACTGACTGCAAATTTGTCGGTCAATCCAGTAATTCGACCTGTTGTGCTGCCATTCACGGACCGCATTTCAAGCGGTGTTTGTCAGCAGGATAACAATCGCCTCCCTACCGCTATTGTACTCCTACTGCTGTACAGTGTGTGGAAATGCGTCGGACTCCTCGATCAACAGATCTATGGGGTTGGGTTGTTTGGGGAAGGAGACCAGACAGCGAGGTCACCGGTCTCATCAGATTAGGGAAGGATGGGGAAGGAAGTCGGCCGTGCCCTTTTAAAGGAACCATCCCGGCATTTGCCTGGACCGATTTAGGGAAATCACGGAAAACCTAAATCAGGATGGCCGGACTCGGGATTGAACCGTCGTCCTCAACAGATCTATCTCCAATCGCGCTCATATAGGACAACATTGGACGGCAGCTCCAGCGTCATCCACAACCAGCATTAACATCCCCTATATTGACCGATTAGGTGCGACAGACATGGAACTCCATCCCAAAAACTGACATCCGGCACCTGTACAACACAATGCATGCAGTTATGCATTCTTGCATTCGACTTTTGTGACCGCTACGGTCTCAGGCTCGAATCCTGCCTCGGATATGGATGTGTGTGATGTTCTTAGCTTAGTTAGGTTTAAGTAGTTCTAAGTTCTAGGGGACTGATGACCTCAGAATTTAAGTCCCATAGTGCTCAGAGCCATTTTTTTTTGCATTCGACTTTCTGGTGCTTACACTGATTATTAATGTACCAGCATTTGATATTTGTGATGACTTATCTCGTGTTTTCATTAACCATTCTAGAAATTTCATTACTCTACATAAATTTTTTTTAGTCGCGATATTTTTTTTTTTTTTGGTCAGCATATACAGTGAAGCAGCAAAGAAACTTATATAGGCATGCGTATCCAAATACAGACATATGAATACGGCGTTGCTGCCGGCAACGCCTGTATACAACAACAAATCACAAGCTGCGACATCGTCGGTAAAAAACAGTGACCCGTATATGTAACAAGTTTCCTTTAATTTACGTCTATGGTCACAAACTGTTTGATAACAGATTACCAGTTTAGGTCTTTAATGACCATCGTCAGATCCGTTTCATAAAAACAAAGTCCTAATGTACTGTACTATGGCTGCAGTACGTTAGGACTTTGTTTTTATGAAACAGATCTGATGATGGTCATTAAAGACCGAAACCGGTAATCTGTTATCAAACAGTTTGTGACCATAGACGTAAATTAAAGGAAACTTAAAATAACAAATGACTGGCGCAGTTGTTAGATCGGTCACTGTTACTACAACGGCAGGTTATGCGACCGGAAAAAGATCCTGCAAGAACGGGACCAACGACGACTGGAGAGAATCGTTCGACGTGACAGAAGTGTAGCCTCTCCGCAGATTGTTGTAGATTTCAGTGGTGGGGCATCAACAAGTGTCAGCGTACGAACCATTCAACGAAACAACATCGATATGGGCTTTCGGAGTCAAAGGCCCACTCGTATACCCTTGATGGCTACACGACACAAAGCTTTACGCCTCGCCTGGGCCCGTCAACACCGATACTAGACTGTTGATGACTGGAAACATATTGCGTAGACGGACGAGTCTCGTTTCAAATTGTATCGAGCGGATGAATTCCATGGTTCCTGCATGTCACCAGGAAGCTGTTCAAGCTAGTGGGGGCTCTGTAATGGTGTAATAGTGTGGAGTGTGTGTAGTAATATGGGACCGACCACTTCTACGTCTAGATACAACTCTGACAGGCGACACGAGCGTAAGCATTCTGTCTGATCACCTGCATCCATTCATGGCCATTGTGCATTCGACGCCGGCCGAGGTGGAATCCTGCCTCGGGCATGGATGTGTGTGATGTCCTTAGGTTAGTTAGGTTTAAGTAGTTCTAAGTCCTAGGGGACTGATGGCTAGAAGTTAAGGGGGTAGGACGTCAAACGGGCCGACTTGGAGCAGGAGAGGCACCACAGGACAATTTAATTTCCACTGTCTATACTTTTACAAATAAATTCATAAAACTTTGAAAGCATGATCAGGAAGGATTCAGGATTCATACTCATAGCAATGGAAGCTCAAAAACGTAACAAAATAATTTTTTTACATGCGAAATTTCATCATTTTTCACTTACTAATGGCTGCATTTGTTGTTATAGATACACTTTTCTTCCTAAGAAAGAGAGATTCTTCGATGAATTTTGCACAGCATACAAACTATAGTTACATGTGTATGAAACTCTAGAGTTTATTTAATTTATGAAAAAATGAATGAACAGTTATATTTTAAACTTCTTGTTTAGAACAAACTATAATTTTATAGTAAATTATCTCAATTTTACCACAGTTTTTAATAGATTAGGAAATTCTAGAGTTTCATACACCTGTAAGTACTGCTTGTATGCTGTGCAAAATTCATCGAAGAATCTCTCTTACTTAGGAAGAAACGTGTACCTACAAAAACAAATGCAGCCAGTAGTAAGTGAAAAAATGATGAAATTTCACATGTAAGAAAAAGGTATTTTGCTACGTTTTTGAACTTGCATTGCTACGAGTGTGAGTCCTCAATCCTTCTTAGTCATGCTGACGAAGTTTAATGAATTTATTTTTAAAAGTATAGACCGTAGAAATTAAAATGCCCTGTGCTTCCTCTCCTGCTCCAAGTCAGCCCGTTTGATGTCCTACCCCCTTAAGTCCCATAGTGCTCAGAGCCATTTTTTTGCATTTCGATGAACTTGGGAAATTCCGGCAGGACAATGTGACATCCTACACGTCAACAATTGCTACAGAGTGGCTCCAGGAACACTCTTATGAGCTTAAACACTTCCGCTGGCCACCAGACTCCCCAGACACGAAAATTATTGACCCAGACACGAAAATTATTGACCAATATCTGGGATGCCTTGGAAGGTACTGTTCAAAGGGGATCTCAATCCCATCGAAGTCTTACGGATTTATGGACAGCCCTGCAGGATTCATGGTGTCAGTTCCCTCCAGCACTCCTTCAGACATTAGTCGAGTCCATGCCACGTCGTGTTGCGGCAGTTCTGCGTGCTTCGGGGGACCCTACACGATATTAGGCAGGTGTACCAGTTGCTTTGGCTCTTCAGTATACAGGGAGAAAAGTATTTAAATCGACAAACTCTGGGAGGTTGTAGGGGACATCAAAACAAATATTTTTCCATAATGTCATTTTTTTCCTATGAGGATTATTTGAACCGGTGGAGGCCGTATTAAACTCTTCAGTTGTTAGAGGCCGTATTACGATCTTCAGTTGTTAGAGGGCGTATTACGCTCTTCAGTTGTAGACAACTACTGTCCACCAGTGTAGAGTGCATTGTCTCCGTTTACTAATGGAGCGATACACCTGGAGTGAGTACACTGACATGCTTGGTGCGTACGACGTAGCGCACCACAACGGTCGATCTGCACAGCGGGTTTATCCTAATCGCCGTATCCCGCATCATGCGACCTTTGCTGCTGGCGTACCAACGTCTGCGTGAGATCGGATCATTTAGCAGATTACCCGGACAGGGACGCCGTCGCACGGTAAGAACGTTGCAATTTGAGGAAGCTGTCTTGCAGCATGTGGAGCGGGATCCTTCAATCAGCACTCGTGCAACTGCACGTAACATGGGGACGAATCAGACGAATGTAAGAACAGTCCTTCGAGAGCAATTGTTACGTCCATTTCACTTACAGCGTGTCCACTTCCTGAAACCAGTTGATTATCCTCCCAGAGCACAGTTTTCGCAGTGGTTCATGGGACACTGTGAAATCCATCCTATATTTCCATCCTGTGTGTTGTTTACCGATGAAACAACGTTCGGGCGTGAAGGAGTCTTCAACATGCACAATTCGCATGTTTGGAGTGAGGATAACCCACATGCCACAGTTACTAGCGCTCATCAAGTGCGGTTCTTCGTTAATGTGTGGGTCGGTGTTGTTGGGGACTGTTTAATTGGGCCGTATCTGCTACCTAGGCCAATAAATGGCAGGAACTATTACAATTTTCTCGCCAGAGGATTGCCAGAATTGCTGGAAAACGTCCCGCTCCCTGCAAGACAGCGCATGTGGTTCCAACGTGACGTAGCGCAGGCACATTTCAGTCGTCGCGTGCGTTGATTCCTGGACCGACGGTTCCCAGAAACGTAGATTGGCAGAGGTGGTCCTGTACCACGGCCTGGTCGATCCCCATATATGTCCCCTCTGGACTTATTTGTTGGTTTAATTAATTTGTCGCCAGAGCAATCTTCCTCTACCGGTTTAAATACTCCTCATAGGAAAAAATGACATTAGGGAGAACCTCCCAGAATTTGTCGGTTTAAATACTTTTCACCCTGTATATCCCTCAGAGGAGACTATGTCGAGAGGTAAGATGAGTTGTTTATGAAACGAACATTTTTTCTTGCTTTTTTAGCAGACTTCATCAAACCACTCTCGTACCCAAGAAGTAAAATAACATATTTGTTTTTTTGATCGTATTGGTTTGGAGTGTATTGGGCTGGCCCTTCCCTACCACCAGCCGATCGAGGGTGGTGACCAGTGTGCAGAACCTGGTGCGGTCCGCCAGGAAGAAGCACGACTTAACGATGGCGGAGCACACGACGAAGAGGTTGGCGAGCGACAGTGTCACCTCCTGGAGACCCCCTGGCTCCGAGCTGAGACCGACGAAGGCACCTGCGGCGTGGAGCGTGGCGGCGGCCAGCACCCCCATCGTGACGACTACGTAGAGCCGGCTCTGGCCCAGGGGCCACAGCCCGCACAGGGACAGCAGGCGCACGTTGTACTTGAGCACCGAACCCGCGGTGGACCGCCACGTGTGACCGCCCTCGACGATCATCTTCTCTACTTGTCGTCCAAACCGAAAGCTATTTTTTCTCTTTAATTTAAGGCTGTAGCCGCAGAGTAAAAGAGGACCTAAATAAACTGAATGTAATGGTACTCTGATACTCGCTAAACTGTTGTTGTTTTCGGTTTTAGGCGGCTCAACTTCGAAGTTATCAGCACCCACTCGATTAATAAAAGACCTGTCCTTAGTCGTGATTTCCTCTCCTGCTGTGTGCTCTTCTCTGCTCGTGGAAAGCTAGTGGCTTCTCCGTTCCAAAACTCCGTCATCCGGTCTTGGTACTTCTCGGCTACTGCACATCTGCTCCAGGCGGATGAATAGAACCGTGTATCGATTTGACCGACGGTGATACGATACGTTGCGAGTAACATACGTCCCCACAACTGAGAATGCTTTTGGCTGATTAGTGCCCAGAAACTATCAAAATAAACAATTTCCTATTTCATCGTTAGACACATTCGTTAAAGAGGAATCACGTATGTTCGTAATTAGTCTGACGCCATAAGCGGTGGGGCGTACTATCAAAGTTTCAGTTATTGGTGTATTTACACATATTACAAAAATCACCGAAAGACACTCGCTGCATAAGTGAATTCGTCAGCAGCGCTGTACATATGCGGACGCGTTCTCTCTCATTTAGATGGAACGATCCGAATCAAAGGGAATATTCATGGTAACGCCAATACGGTTCTCCACGCTCCTACGCCACAAAATCCTGACATCCATAATGCATCACGCAGCGCGGCATGGGAACATATGACGGAGTCTTTGTGCACATTCTCACCTTCTGAATACATCGACAGTGGAAGCCAACAGGTGAAACGTACGGACACATCGCCCAGTGATTTGTGCTGGAGGACCGCCGTAACGGGAATGTGGGAGGAATTATACTTAGGGAGACGTTATCCCATATCCAGTCTTAAAAGATAATTCCTGAGAAATTCGGTGGTAAGCGATCCAGAAAGCGGGTACACACGTAATATATTGCATTTTCACTTAGACACGATCACAGGCAATTTTGAGATCTTGTCCCTTGACGATAACAAACACAAAAAAAGGTGAGGACACCACGTTCTGCAGTGTTCTTCCCTCCTTCACTTTCTAATGTACCTGCTCGTGACCAGTCATTTCTAACGCAACATTCATTCTGTTTCACTCCAAATCGGCCACACATGTGCACTTAAATATGCAACTGGAAAAAGAAATCAGTAGCTTCAACGAAGAACTCGATTTATTTTAATACTGTAGGCAAATCTAATTTAATAGAATTGGCCCTGTGTGTATTACCTCTGTTCCTGGCAGCAAATTTTGTATTGTGGGCATTCACAGCTGTAGAATTGTACCGTGATGAATAAGACCGCTTGAGCTGTACGATAAATCTTTATCTATGGTCCAACTAGTTTCGTGGCGTCGGAGCCATATCTACAGAGATACATATTTGTTCCATGGCGGTCGCTGCTGACCACATTTTGTCACGACAATGCTACACCTTAGATTCCCCGTGTCGGGATGATGTTCCCTGCATTCTGTCCTATTTTAAATTGGACTACCGACCTCTTGATGGTTAAACTTTTTATCACAAGTGGACGAAGTATGTTGGGCGATCTACTGGTTATCGCTTGAAATAAATTACGAATTAACTATGTATCCGTTAAAATGCGCCTGTAGTCCCGCGAGACTAATTGGATCATAAATAAATATTTATAATGAAGCTGAGTTCTTTAGCAGTGGGTTTTTGTAACCCTGTATCCAATACAAAAATGTGTCTTCAACTACATTTTTAAGCAAGGCCCATAAATGAGCCATGGCAAACATTTCTGTTCGTACAGGTATATACTGTGGTATAAATGACGATCTTTCTTCCATTCATCTTCACAATCTGCTACGTACTTAGACGTTGGCAACTTTAGCAAATGAGTAGCGCATTTGTCGTTAGATAATATAATCTGATACTGGTGACCAAAGGCACAGGAGAAACGGTTTCCCTGTTATAATAGTGCAGTTTTATCTATTAATCTTCCTGCTTAAATTACTCATGTTCTATAGTTGAGCTTCATATAATTATATCCACTAATTCATCGTATGGGTTAGAAGATAACATGACTAAAAGCTTATTTTTTTCTCGTGAATGAACAGACAATCCATGAATGGTCTGAGCACACATAACACTTTGAAAGTCAAACAGATGAGAAACTTCAGATGTGAATTCACCCTTAACGTCAATTTTTATATTTATTTTGTATAACTCGGCTTACATTATAAGAGCTATGTGCTTGCGATATTGCATCAAATTTGATCAATAATTTCAAGCACATGATTAACACTCAGAACCATAAAATTCCATGATTTCCATATTTATGTACTTATTGTGGGAATTTTTCCACAAGGATGAAGTCATAAAAAATCGCCAGTGAAAAAACGTACCTAGTTGATGAGTTAATTCATTATGTAAACAAAATCACTTTATTGCAACACTTACAATGCTTGTGAGAAACTATGGTAGCATTCAAGGTCTGTCCAAAAAAGTATAAGATTTAAAGCTTGTAATAGGCGTCTACCCTATCAGATGCTATTACATTCAGCTGTTCATCTACTGCCCATATTATCACAAACTGTACGATTTTACATTATCTATATCACTGGAACTGCACATAATTTAAAAAATCTGAATTACATGTTTTTACAGTTGCAGGAAAATATGGTCAAAGTGCAGGCCGGATATTCTTCTAGCATTGATCGATTGTTGTCAGACACCAATATGAACGTACATCGAATCAAATATGAAGCTGAAGAAATGATTTGAGACTAAGACCGAAATTGCGTTACACTGTTTATTCCGCTCTGACGCAATTATATGTTTCTTGGCCCTTCCACAATAAGAAGCTTACTAGACGATACATACAGTTTTTGTACTAGGTAATTTGTTATTTAATTATTTTTAGTGAAAAAGAAAACATGATTACGAACTGGAGTAGATTAGAATTCTCTAACGTTGGCGTTATCACAATCATGTGTTTCAGATGCTGTCACCTACGAAGTCGACGGCAGCAGTCGCAGAAGAAACAGCTGACAACCGCATCGAAACGATGGTAAATCATTCGTCTGGTATTTTGTCAACCTGGGAATTTTTTCCTGTCCTTTCAACTTAAATTTTTGATACATTAGATATACAGGATGATTATAATTAAAGTTAAACTTTCAAAACGTCGTAGAAGTAACACCAATGGTCAATTTAAACTAAAGGCAGGTCTTGTCATGGGGGAAGCGTCGTCAGAGAGGTCCACCGCATGAGCGTCTACGGAAGTGATTCCACTGATGATGATGAAATGATAACGAGGACAACACGACACCCAGTCCCTGAACGGAGAAAATCTCCGTTCTAGCCGGGAATCGAACCCGGTCCCCTTGGCGTGGCAGACCGCCACGCTGACCACTCACCTATCGGGGAGGACCCACTGGTCAGAATGACGTCAAACTGAAACGGAATATTATCTGAGAAGGGAGAAAATGCATGGCAGAAGAAAAAAATAGTGTGAAAAATGATCGATAGATGGCGCTGTATGTGTCAGAATACGTAAATGAAATCACCTGTCATGCGCACGAGCGATTGAAGATGGTATAAACACGCCGGGTACACGGCTTTTCCTCCTTTCGCGTCTGCGACGTTCGCCATGACTATCTCAATGCAGGATCGCACTCTGCTTGTAAAGCTGTATTACAAGTATGATGACTGTGTACACGTCGCTCTGCAGAAGTTCCAGACACTGAAGAGTTTGAAAAAAGGCGTTGGTCCCATGACTGCCGTGGGTCTAGAGAAATGATTCGAAAATTGGGAAAGACGGGTTCTTTTGGTATACGACCTGGTAGAGGGAGGATACGAATTGATTCGACACCAGTGCAAGCAGTGGCCACAGCAATGCAGGAAGAGACGAATGGTGGTGTCCAAACGTGTAGTGCATGGAGAATTGCCCAAACATTGGACATACCCATGAACACGCGCGTAAAATCTTACGAAACTTCCTTCTTTGCTATCCATTCAAAATCACCCTTGTGCACAAGTTGCTTCCTGTTGACCTGCCACCAAGAGATACTTTTGCTTTAGAATTTATTGCTTGCATGATTGACCGTGGAAGATTTTGTGGACAGACGAAGCCCACTTCCATTTGACAGGAAATGTCAGCGTGCAGAATTGTCGAATATGGGTAACATAAAATGCACACGCAAATCAACCAGTAGCACTTCATCATGAAAAGGTCACTGTGTGGTGTGGGTTTACGGCATAATTTATCATAGGGTCATATTTTTTTGAAGAGACATGTACTTCCGGTCCTGTATACCTGTACCGTCGCTGGTAAGCGCCATGAGTGTCTTTTGCGCAACCACGTTATTCCAGCCCTCCAACAAAGTGGATGTGTGGATGGGATCATTTTTATGCAAGATGGCACATCCGCATACTGCAAATCTAATTAAGCAGCTGCTGAAGCGCCATTTCGGTAATGCTAGAATTATCAGCCACCATTTCCCTACAGCCTGGCCGTCCCGATCACCTGATCTTAATTCGTGCGACTTCTGGCTGTGGGGCTATTTCAAAGATATTGTGTTCAGTGTTCCGATTGCAAACGTAGCTGCACTGAAGGCAAGCCTTGCGCAACACATTCTAAACATGACCCTGAAAACACTTTGATCAGTTGTGGGACATGCTGTTTCTCAATTTCCACTTGTTGCAGAAAACGGAGGACAACATATTGAACATGTATTGCGCCAGTCCAATGGAAATTAATAACCCGATTTGATTTAGATTGATGCTTTTTATGCGGTTTTTGACCCCAGGACAATTAAAAAAAATATGTGATTGATGCTTTTTATACGGTTTTTGGTCTCACGACGATTAAAAACCGATGTGATTCATGCTTTTTATGCGGTTTTTGACCTCAGGACAATTAAAAACAGCTGTGTGTGACGCTTTTTATGCAGTTTTTGGCCTCATGGCAGTTAAAAACCAATGTTTCCCGTCTGATGTTATATGACCTTGCCATGGTGGATGGGCTTACGTACCTAAAAGTAGCCGGCCTTTGTGGCCGAGCTGTTCTAGGCGCTTCAGTCCGGAACTGCTCTGCTGCTACGGTCGCAGATTCGAATCCTGCCTCGGGCATGGATGTGTGTGATGCCCTTAGGTTAGTTAGGTTTAAGTAGTTCTAAGTCTAGGGGACTGATGACCTCAGATGTCAAGTCCCACAGTGCTTAGAGCCATTTGAACCATTTTTTTTAATTTAAAGTATCACACCTGTACACCCATACACACTGAGTAGTACAGTTTGCTTAACGTCAAACATACACCATTGGCATTGTTGTGTGATTCATTTCTCATTTGTTGTCGACCACCATTAAATTATGACACTTACAGTGCCCTCTATTGCTATATTTTGTAAATATTTGTTTTTCTTCTACCATATGTTTTCCTCCTTCTCCGATAAGATTCCGTTGCAATTAGACGCCATTCTGACCAATGGTGCTATTTCTACAGCAGTTTGAAAGTTTAATTATAATCACCCTGTATATCAATAACTCACCATCCCCAATTTCTATGTATTAAACATCAGTGGCAGCGTTTCTGCGTTTATGACGTAGAATGTAGTGAACAATGTGTCGTACAATGATATGAATTTGCATGTAAATTTAGTGGTATGTGTAGATACTGTCGATAAAATGTGTTGCGAATAGAGTTAATAGTAAAGAAGCGTTAAATTAAAATGTCATGAGTAATGCTGAAGTTTTACAACATGAAAAGCGAAACTGTAGTGAGCAATAAGGTGTTTACCTTTCTTTATTGTGGGGTTTGGGGAGGGGGGTTGTCAGTGAACAAAAGTTTCAGAAGATATTAAAGTTATGTGTAAAGTCACTAAATGCACTCCCTCTCAAATAGTGGATGAATATAACCTTGGTAATTTGCACGCCACGAATTACAATGTCCCCAGTTTCGAACTGTAATACTTGACTTATTGTGTTAAACCCTTAACGTAAGAACATCTCGTAATAAGTAGACTATGACACCATTTAAAATTTTTTAATTCGGTCAAAAATTATATGAAATAATGAAAACCAGGTAATTAGATAATGAGTTACGGCGCCCGAAGACCTCCGATGTAAGAATTCGCCCCCATTCTGCCAACATCATAGTCAAAAGGGGCTGGAAGAGCGCTCACCGCGTTGTCCTTGACTGGGTATCTATCCATGAAGGCGAAACAACCAACCATGATCGACAGCATGGGAATGGGGGAAGTAACATAAGGGCATTGCATGAAAACACCACAAAAACTGTACATAAGACTGTGAGACCTTTGAAATAATCTTATATAATCACTTCCTTCACAAAAAATAAATACATAATTAAGCAATTTACGAATGTAACTGAGTGCCTGTTCGGATCTCCGGGGAGGAGATATCCATGGATATTATAAAAATAGATGTACATGTATGTGTACGTATGCATGTTTCATACCTCATACTACACCACTAGACCGATTTCAACCAAACTTGGTACACATACCATTTACCGCCCGGAAATCATCGCTATGGGGTAATAAGCAACTACCTATCATAGCAGTGGGGGGTGAAAGAGCGGTGTAGCCAACGACGCACGAATAAGCATACTATTTGGAATGTTAGCACTTAGTGGCTTCGAACAAACTTTTCAAATAATTTCAAATGTTTACGAAACTTTTTCTCGCTGGCAACACCTACAAAGCGATGAAAGGAAACAAGTTTTTCGCTTATTACATTTTCGCTGTTCATGCAGTTCAACTGCCTCACGTTCTAATTTATTATTCCACTGCTACTAACTGTATTCGCGACACATTTTTCAGAAAGTATTCACAAATACCACTGATTGTACCAGAAAAATTATGTAATCATGCGACACATAGTTCAGAAGATACGACGTTACGAACACTGAGATGTGTGAAAAATTGCCGCACACATAAATGACGTTTTGCTTTATTTCTTCGTTAACACTATCTGTATTCACAACACATTTCGCAGACAGTAGACACATATACCACTGCATACACTTGCGAATTTATGCAATTGTACAGAACATAGTTCTAGAGACACGACGTCATAAAAATTAAGCTGCATGAAAATGTAACTGCAGTGCGAAATTCGCTAGAGATAGGGGCGAAATATGTGTATAATTATGTGTGAAATATGTTAAATATATGTGGAATATATCTGACGTGTGAGGAAGCAGGCAATGCCAAGGGTAAAAAAACTCTCCCTAAGCTTCTGGACGATTTCAACGGAATTTGGTGCAAACATCAGTTACGACCTGGAAAGAAATACTGTGGGCGTAACAACCACCAGAACCTCCAGCGTCGCATTGGGATGAGAGTGACAACGTGGAGAGGAAAGGGGCGGAGGATGTGATGGACACACAGCGAGGAGGGAAGGAAGAGATGGACATAAGTGGGGGAGGAGAAGATGTACAATAAACGAAGATGAAAGAGGCAGGTGCAAGAAGAGATAGGAAGATAGAGGGAGCAGGTGGAGATGAAACGAGAAAGAGGCAGGAGGAGGAGGAGGACAGAGAAAGGAAAGAGGAGGAGATGAACAGGTAGAGGGGAGAGGAGAAGTTGGACAGAGAAAGGAAAGAAGAGGCATGAAGATGGAGATGGGAGAGATCGACAGACAGGAGGGAGGATGGGACGGATTAGTAGAAGACTGGAAAAATACAGATCCCAGCAGCACCGGATATTCAGCTAGTGTTCTATAAATCAAGGCATGGGATGATCGATATCTGCATGTTGCGGAGAAACTGAAGAATCTGAAGAGAGAGATGGGCAGTCCGAAGTTGGACTGAGTGGGAATAACGAAGTGTAACAGAAAGCGTAAGTTACATTTGATCCTATTATTTTGGAGTGGTAACAATGTAAAGCCTTTTGTATTTATATGAATAGGAAGATACGTAACTAACCTGTTGACTGAAACTAACATCAGCCGGCGTTCTAGAAATTTATATACGAGTGTCGTTCATAAGTAATGCTCCATATTTTTTTTCGCAGAGTTAGAGTCAGTATTTGGCGAAAATATACACCAACATGTCTTGTCCATGTCTTATTTTCCTACGTAGTCTTCCTCACGTTGGACGTACGCCAACGTTGTGGAAGAGCATGTATTCCCTGCTGGTAAAAGCTCTTTTCCTGTAGACGTAGCCATGTTTTCACTGCCTGACTAACACTCTCGTCATCTTCAAAGTGTATTCTCCATAGAGAATCTTTAAGCGACCCAAAGAGATGGAAGTCCGAGGGTGCCAGGTCTGGACTGCAGGGTGGATGAGGCAATGATGTTCAACCCAATTTGACGATGTGTACACGAGTTCTCAGACTTCTGTGTGGCCGTGTATTATCGTGTTGGAGCAAGGTTTCTACTGGATTCTTGTCAGATCGAACACGTCAGAAACGGTTCTTGAGTTTATTCAAAGTCTTCACGTATGCCTCTGAATTGATGGTTGACTGTCTTGACACCACATCCACGAGAATGACGCCATCAAAATCCCAGAAGACTGTCGCCATGACTCTTCCGACAGAGGGGGTTGTCTTGAATTTCTTCTTTTGTGGTGAATGAGGATGATGCCACTCCACGGACTGCCTTTTTGTTTCCGGCGTCAAGTGTTTCACCCAGATTTCGTTCCCCGTAACGATCCGTGGCAGAAAGGCCTCTCCGTCGATCTCAAAACGCTCCAACACTTCAGATGAAATGGCCTTTCTGTGAATCTTGTAGTCTACTGTGACCATTCGTCGAACCCATCGTGAGCACTTATTTTAATATCCTAGAGTCTCGATCATTACATACGCACTTCCAATTCTGACCGGCGACTGTAGAGCCAATGGTCGACTTGTGATGCGCCGGTTGGCACGAATAATGGAAGCCGCACTATTCAACACGTCTGGAGCTGTGGCTGTGACAGGACGTCACGAGCGTGGCTGATCATGGAGCTCTGTTTCATCATTTGATGAGGCTCTAACTTTCTTTTCCCAACGCCCAACTGTACGCCTATCAACTGCAGCATCACCATACACTGCACGCAAACGTTTATGGGTATTCACCATGGTTTCTTTTTCTGCATACAAGAATTCAATAACAGCACGGTGCTTGTAACGTGAGTCATATATAGACGCCATTTTGAGGCTTTATCGCGGCTCTGCCCTTTGTCAGAACGGTTCGAGGCTTCGCCGGTGCACAGAACAAACATAAATGTGAAGCCCTAACAAGGACGTTTGTCTATGCATATTAATGGCTTCTTATTTTTAAAAAAAGTGGGCCTTTACTTGGTGAACGACCTTCGTACATACTTCACAAACTGGTGTTAACCACATGCAAATACTATATGACAAAGATATTAAAAATATGAAGAACAATGAAAACATGGTAATCGTGAGTTACAGCATCACTGTAATGGCGGAGAGACCGATGATAAAACAATACAAAGACTGTTTGATAAACAGATTAAGAAAGTAAATTAATGTCGCATGATATTGTTGGCTGGGAGCTCTCAGGGGACAGATTCAGCCACCGAGTCACACAAAGGTCCGTCTTCTTATGCGTACTTGAGAGCTGTGTCTTAGGTGCACGAGTATTTGTAGCTTACAGGTGAGTGTAATTGATATGTCGTGATGTGTTCCCGTTGTATGATGATGATGCTGATAATGATGACGAGAGAAGGGTAGGGCAAAACTCGCTACCGGCACATAGCGCAATCCGACAGCGAGCGCGCGGGCCTAACGTCCAGATCCCATGGGCGGATCAGCATCAACAGTGCCTCATGACTTCACTTCATGAGGCACCGAGAACAGGTCTGGAATGTAATATAGGACATATGCGCAAAGGCTGTTGATTAGGAACTGAACATCACCACTTGTCCTCCCCTGTCGCCAAAATACTGACATTGACAGGGAATATTCCATCCACCACCAGGATTTGAACCGGCTCACCTCCGAATCTAGCACCACGGCATAAGCTTGCGTTAGCGACCTCGTCTACGGAGGCGGGCAAGGATAACAACATATTAAGAACAATGAAAACATAGTAATCTTGAGTGATTTGATCACTAACGGCACGAACATCTCTCTAACACCAGCGGGGGGCGAAATTACTGGAATATGAGTTCTATGGGAAAAACAAGGGGGGGGGGGAGAGACTTCTACCAAAGCCTGCATATGACGAACAGCCACCACTTCCACGTTCACGCGAACAGGAAGTATACTTGGAAGGAACACATCGCAGGTTTGCCTGCAAAGCTTAACCAGGTGTTTAAATTAGGCGATGTATGAATTTTCCGAAATAGTGCCAAATAAAGCAACTGAAACGATTGGGGCTAGTCTATTAGAAGAGGGTCGAAAGTGAAAATTAAAGAACTTCTTAAGCTCGGAGACTCCACTATAGGTACAGCGAAAGCAAAGGCGGAAAACCAATTAAAGACGGAAGAATAAAATAACTGATATGTTGTCAAAAATATATGGAACAGGCAACTAATGATCCAATTTTCAGAAGAGCAATGTCATCACACTGCCTAAATGGAAAGACTATCAAGCAGATGTCCCATGCTTCTAAACTGATGGCTAGAATTACATACTCATTGATAGAAAGAATGGTGATGAGACAGCGAACAAAGATCAGTGTGGATTTAGAAAAGGCAAATAAAAAGAATATCTTCATACTATGCGTAAATCTCAGTGGTCTCTGTCTAAATTGGATGTCGAACTACTGCTTTCTAAACATACCGACCTAAGATCCACGCACTCCGTTTCTCGCGCAACTACTGTGTGGCATCTAGGAAGCGAAAGAAAGTACTTTTCCATTCTACGCTCACGTGAGCATATTACATTAAATATTAATGATATCTGGAGAAGTAAGGAATGAATTGCTTCAAAATTAGTATAGATACGATGATATTTTTTCTGTAGCTTGTCATTGCAAAATTTGGACACTGACAGATTGATCAGAACATTGATTCTGCTTTATTTCACCTACGTTTTACTTATGCAGACGCCAAGAGAGGTAGTAGAAATCAATGTATTATATACTATACTAGCAAAAAGGCAAGTATATGAATTCGTAAAATCATGCATTATACACAATGCAGATGACTCTTGAATAAAGCCACAGCCTAGGGAATTTTTTCCAGAATTGGAATTATTTTTCACTCTGTAGTGGAACGTATGTTGACTTAAAGGTTCGTGTCAGACTAACTGTCTGCGGGACCCGGACTCTGAGATGGTACCTTTGCCTTCTGCGGATAAGATTTCTATCGACTGAGATACCCAAGCATCGACTTAATGACACTCATTCACCCCGTTACGTGGGGCTTGTGAAACCGAAGTTCGTAAATTGATTTTGCAATACCGCTTCTGGGTGGCCACGTAAACACTTAAAAATCGATTCTGGAACTCCGTTCTAGTTGCCGGATTTCCAGTTCCGCAATCGATATTCGCTTCCATGTAAAAGCAACCGGTTTTGAAACGGGCTAGGATTGTCGAGTTACGTCTTGTTTTCAGAATATTCGCTGAAGATGACCTTGTTGTGCAGTGAAGAAGAAGCAGAAATATTAGACTGAGCACGAATCTGTCTACCTATAATATTTAAGTGAAGAGAAATAATGACTGTGTTGATGGAATCAGAAACTGGATCAGCTGCTTTCCAGACGCCATATTTAACTGGGCTAGCAAATCCGCTTCCGACCTTAACATGTAAACACGACAGCGATTAACGGTTTCAGAGATTCGGTTTTCGTCTTTTGGGAAGTGTGTCACACGTAAACGTTGTGATTCACAGCTTTACTTCCTCCAATACCTCCTCTCCAAACTTTCAGACCTCTCAGAAGTTGCCTTGCACACCTTGTGGGAAATAAAGAAATAAATACGCGACAGAGAATATCTTTGAAGTGTAAGCACAACAAAGATGAAGGTGATGAAGAGTGGCTGAATGGACGACGTATCCATTGCTGGTGGTGGAAGTGACCTTTACCAACGCCAATCACTCGTACTGACGAAACGAAACCAAAAGCACTTAACATACATTGGGTGAAGGCCCGAAAGAAAAGCCAACGAACAATACGTCAACAAGTGGGCACAAAATCCTCAAGAACTAAGTGGGAAGCATGTCGTTTTGGCATTTATTGCGAAGACTGGTTTCATTCAGCACACTACTCGAGTCATCCTATGCAACTCTCGGTATCTGCGCAACTACCATAATCTGCATCTATTTGAATCTGCTTACTGTACCCAGAAGAAACTGATTGAAGGATTATAATGTTATCTATAAATCTTAAAATTATTATTTGCTCTCCATGAACTATAATTTTCTTCGCAAATTTCTTCTTGGTTTCCCTTTGTGGTTGCTCGACATATAGGTCCTTTCTCACTACCTTCTCAGTTACTGCTTTCCTTTCATATCCTCCGACCCTTAGAACTATAGTCCTGTTCTTGTATAGTTTGTACATAATCTTCTATTCCCTGTATGTTATCCCTGACAACTTCAAAATCCCAAATAGTGTGTTCCATTACATACCGATAAAAAGTCGTTTAATAATCTGTAAAAGCTATCTGTCATTATTCTCTATGATAAGTCGTAAGGAAAGTAGTTGCCTCGTCTGCTCTTACAATTCTCTGGACCCTTAAGTGATACTCCTCTACGTCGGCTTCTACCAGTCATTCCATTCCTCTGCACACCAGTTTCGTTTAAGTCAAAACTCTCTGCAGTAGAATAATTAAGTATTCTGATACTTGAAAAACAAGATAACACAGAATGGGCGAAGAAAAAAGGTAACAGTGGTCAAAAGAAGCAGGCAAAGAAATATTTCTTATTGCCATTAAATACTGATATGAAGTTGAAGGAAAAGTGTCATACTTTCACCGGATAAATCATAAAGTGAGACACTGATTCCAGTTTCAGATGATATTGTCTCTGCAGATAAGACAACAGCAAAGCACAGTGGCGAACGTTTTCCGTAACAATAGCCGAAACATTGGCAATTTTATTTCTGTAATGAAGAAGTCACATATCCAAACGAATTTAATTGACTGGACACTGAAAATGAGATACCAAGCTCATGTAACGCTATATGAAGTAAGAAAATGAGGTCGAAATATTTTAGTTAATTTGTTACATAAGCTAAGTACAGAGGATTTAAAGAGATCTGAATTACGCGAGTAGCAGGGACTGCAGTGTAAGAGTTACTCGAAACTAAAATTATTGGAAAGCTTTCAATAAATCTGCGACTCGAAACTAAAAATATGAGGTCGTTCCGAAATTAAAATAAAGTGTGTTTTTAAAAGTAAACTGTATGTGTATCTACAGCCTTTATACTGTTAGCCAGTAACCATACCTCTTCCAGAAATCTGTTGAAGTGGAAATGATTAAATGCTGAAATCATAATTGTTAGATCTGATTGGTTCATTTAGTTAGAATTTAGTTCGCCACTGTCTAAATAGTCTACCATTTCCTTGCAGTCGTCTACTAGTGGTAATTGTCTGTAAATACAACACCGTCAGTGAACACTCGGACTAACACATATCATAAATTGCTTAGGCATTTTGAAAACATTTGTCATTTTATTCCACAGTCTTGAAACACGTGTGATGTGTCCGTTAAACATAATAGTAATAATAATAATAATAATAATAATAGCTTTATTCAACATCGAATGGTACTTTGCACATGTACATAGAAACGGCAGTGATTAAAGTTATTTGTACAATACACAAGACACATTCTTCTGAATACATCATTAATTTACAACAAAATTACAATAAGATGTTTACTGATTTCTATTCACATAATTTCACAAAGCATTTGTTGTTCTTCATATAAGTAAGGTACTCTTCTAATGTGTAGAAAGGATGTTTTACTAAAAATTTCTTAAGCTGATGTTTCAGTTTAACTGTAGGAAGAGATATTACTGCACTAGGCAGTGCATTAGCTAATTTTATACCTGCATACTGAGGCCCCTTTTCGTAAAGTGCTGTTCTGTAGCTGACAATGTAAAATCTTTAGTTATTCGTAGTATTGTACTGGTGGAAATCTGAATAAGTATTTGGGTGCAGTCTTTTCACAAGCAATGTGGCTTTTAGAAAGTATGTGTTAATAACAGTTAACACCCCTGTTTTTGGAAACAAGATTCCCTACATTTTGCTCCACAGATTATTCTCACAACCCTTTTTTGAAGAATGAGTAGCTTATCTAGATTAGCTGTGGTTGTTTCCTCCCAAATTTCAATACTGTAGTTCAAGAGAGAGGAGAAAAGAGCATGGTATGAAGTCTTTAGGACTACAGTGTCTTTACAGAACTTGCTAATAGTACTGATTGTTAATATTTTTTGACAACTTAGTTGCTAGGGAGTCAATATGTGTGTCCCATTTCAGGTTGCTTTGGATTGTTACACTAAGGAATTTTACACTAGACTCTTTCTTTAGCAATTCGTTGCTAATGTATAATTTTATTTCATTATTCAAACTAATTTTGTTAAACTTCATCAAACATCTTTTACTGGTGCTTGCATTTAAGTGGCTTTCATTAAAAAACTGAACAATTTCTTTTGTCATATTATTACTTTCAGCCTCTACTTCATTACATTATTCCTTTTTACACACAATGGACGTCTCATCGGCATACAGAATAATTTTGATATTTATAGTACAGTATTTAATATCATTTACATAGATCAAGAACAGAAGGGGGCCCAACACTGAGCCATGGGGCACCCCACATGTTATGTAATTTGCTGTCCAGTATAATGTGTTGGGTTGTATCAGCCAAAAGTCTTAGAGCCAGTCATATATTTTATGATTAATGTATTTTTTGGTTGTTATGATCATAGGTTCTTTATCAGCTAACACAGTGGTATAGAACTGAAAGTCTTTTGGAAATCTAGAGAGGCAGAAGCAACCTTTTCACCTATGTATACTTTTTTGAAGATATCGTAATGACAAAACGTGTGTGTCATAAGAGTGTTGTATCGCGAACCAATGCTTATCCTTTGAAACATTATTCCCCAGGGAGTACCATCATTGTAGAGCCTGCTCTGCAATTCAGACATGGACGGATTTTGCGTGTATTTCACCCCCGTTGTAAGTAGAAGTGATCTGCGCTTTGGGGGAATATTCGGTACACTTTTTCGATAAATATGAAGTGTGTAAGAGGCTAATTCCGCAGCTCATTACATTTAAAATATAATACTGTAGGCATTCCGTAACAACCCGTTGCATGTCCGCTTTGAGTAGTTTCACTTATTTGAAGTGATATTATCAGTTTCATATTTCAGTTTCAGGCCGGCCGCTGTGGCCGAGCGGTTCTAAGCGCTTCAGTCCGGAACCACGCTGCTGCAATGGTTGTAGGTTCGAATCCTGCCTTGGGCATAGATGTATGTGATGTCCTTGTGTTAGTTAGGTTTAAGTATTTCTAAGTCTAGGGGACTGATGACCTCAGATGTTAAGTCCCATAGAGCCATTTGAACTATTTTTCAGTCTCAGACTGATAGTAGCCTATAATAAATGCCTTTTCACGTAACTAACAGAGGAGCCATTCTCCGTGTTGCACACAGGGTAGTGGTGATATTACACGCAGTTTAGAGAACATGCTATAATTTATATAAAAAAACTTTCTCTCTAAAAATCTAATATTACGTATGAAGAGAAGCCCCACAATTACTACTTGGAAGAATTGGTGGTAACTGCGAATAAAAGTAACTAAATTTCGTTTAACACTCTATTGAAACAAAATGCTTATCAAAGTGATGGGAAATTACATAGTCCTAGAGCACCATGCATGGTGAGTAATTCCCAGACAAGAGAAACAAGTCATCGACTGAGATGTGTACAAGCATTTCATGTCTTCATGCTTGGCGATGGCCTCTACCTCTATGATTTTGTAATTGTATCAGAGGGCAGTAGTCATCTAACACCCTCTTTGTCCACCCAGCCGAAAGAATGCACGTATGGGCTCATGTGTCTGGATTCATGTTGGGTCCTGCAGAGAGGTGGCAGAATGTCGAAAAGCGTCCCAGCCAACCAAGAGCCATCTGCGGGATCTGAACGTCTCATGGCTTCCACATCATACTAAAATAGAGGAGCCATCAATATTACTAGTGCATTTAGTGCGGTGACCTTGTATCGACCCAGAATTATGCAGGGAATCCCAGTTCACTGGCATAGGCTGGTGGTACCACAGCGTGCGATCGAGTAGTGGCCTGATGGCAGCCTATCCTGGTAGGGCTGGAGATGTAGGGGTGATAGAGTCGAAAATGACGAGTGTATTGCAACGATTATTGTAGTGGTCTCCGCAAGCATAGCGATTTACATGGCTGCCCCACCACAAAAAGTTCGATCACAGTGCTGTTAGTCCACCTCAGTGTATGTGTGAATATCTGCTTGATATCTGAACATCTTGCAGAACGCTCTTCACAGACCTTGGTATGCTTGTACTAATCTGTGCGCACATTTACTCCCTAGTTGTATTTGTTAGTAAGTGCGCAATAGAATGATCTGTGCTTTTGCAATCACAATATTGTAAAAATAATTTCCATGTGGAAATATTACTGTCTGCAATTGAGAAGAGAGTTTTCGATTCTGGTACAAAAGGTTTTAAATTTTTGCCATCATTCATCAGGCAATAGGTCTGAAATATGAAAATATTCATAATTGAAGAGTACCTTATTAACCTCTACTTCCAACATCTGTTACCAAGGGATGAAAATTCTGGTTATAGTAATGCTCATATTAAACAGGTTTTAATTTTCCCTGTTTATAGACATTGGATAGTGTAAATTTACATAATTTCTTCATATGATTATGTAAACGTACATGTGTGTATTGGAGGGAGGGGGTGTATTTAATAATGTGAGCTGCTGTTAAAAGCAAAGATCATAGAGCTAGAATTGATGTCACTTTTGTAATTTAGAATGGGCACAGAGTCTTTTACTTGGTGCTTCAGTAGTTTGAGTCTTTCCAGTTTGTCTAGAATTTTTTTGCTTTTAGTTGTATGAGGAGAATTCTAACACATGTGTCATCGAAAAGGTGTTCAACACCATGAAGGATGATGGCTACTACTGATGAATGGCAGTTCTTGTTTCTTAGTGTTGCAATGTGTTACTTGAACACGATCCCAGATGATTTACCTATCTGACTTACATGGAAATAGTCATAGTCCAAACATTCAATTTTATATGCACCTGTGTGGTATAGCTGTTTTCTCATATTGTTGCAGTAAGATAATTTCTGCCTGGTCTTGTTGTTGGTGATGAAAGATGTATTAATAATACCTCGTGCATAAAGATAGTGGCAATTTGATATGAAACATTAGCCAGGTATGGGATTGTGTGGAAGACCTTATTTTCGTTGTGTTTTTTGTATTGTGACAGCCTCAATATTATTGAGTATCTTGATGCATCTACTGTGGAGTCACTATAGGCGTTTTTAGTGGCTGTTTATTATTCCCATTTCTTTCTTTAATTTAATCTCAGATGGTGGTAGATGAACTGCTGTGATAACCATCTACTGGAATACTGCCGTTTTGTGTGCTGTGAGTAACATAAAGTGTTGTGAATGGTAGTGTGTTTAGCAAATTTACATTAAATTTCAATTATTTTTGATGTTCATTATTCTAATTGACAAGTCTAGAGAGTTTACACTGCCATCTACACTGTATCTTATATTTTGGTTGTAGCCATTGAGCTGTTCTTTAAACTCATTGATGTCAG
Source organism: Schistocerca gregaria (assembly GCF_023897955.1). Classification (NCBI taxonomy): domain Eukaryota; kingdom Metazoa; phylum Arthropoda; class Insecta; order Orthoptera; family Acrididae; genus Schistocerca; species Schistocerca gregaria. Next base: position 131,441,823 of record NC_064923.1, on the reverse strand, counting down.
CTAGCGTGCCACTGATTTAAATTATAGTACCATCTATATAACTGTAGTGGTGAATAATGTTTTTGTGGCTATGGTGATCTTATAAGATACTTATAAATATTTGAGCTAGCAAGCCAGGCAGGTGCAAACTCTTTGGCCGTCCATCTATTTGTTTGTGGAACTTATTTTTGAACTTAAAATAGTTGTGAAAGAGAGCAAATTCTTTAGCTCCAATAGTTCTCTAATGCATGTAGATAAGATCTTTTTGTCTCCTAGTGAGTTGAAATTAAAGGGGAAGATGGCAAGAAAATGATATATACAGAATTCAAATGTATGGAATTACTTTTTATTACTCACTGCACAAACTACATGTATATCGACAATCTGAGATAACTACAGACAAAGAGATAAAAGTTTGCACCAAAGGTGTCACATCTTACGTCGATGTGTAGATTGATTAGTCCCGCACAACCCCCCACCCCCTTCTGTCAGAGCACACGTCTGATCTGTTCATTTATAATCTGCAGTGTATGGTCTAATGGTGCAGAAGAAGATATAAGTTTCAAATGTCAAATGAGGTAAACGTGCTTCCATCTGCAATTTTCATGTCTTTGATAAATTCTTGAAACTCTGCTGTGTTTCTAAGTATTTCTCTATTATTGAATATGTGTGTATCTTTGAGAATTTTCAAAAGTTTCTTATTAAGTTTGAATGAGGACTGTTCCTACCACTTACTATGGTCCTGACAAGGATTCAATTTTTGAGATGTTTTGATTGTCATCTGAGGGAGGATGTTTGGGGGTCTCATTGCCATAACATAATTTGCTTCTGAACTGCTGAATATGAAGTTTGTATTACTTGAAATATATTTACTCTGCTTTTGGAGACTGGCTGTTGGATCTGTAAGAACTTTCATTATGTTGTTAGCTTAGAAGAAATCTCATTTTCTCTATGTACGTTTCTCTGTTCATTACTACAATAGCATTTCCCTTTTCAGCTTTTGCAATCATTTAGCTTACTATTTATATTATGTGTGAGGGCTTCTTTGCTTTCGCTGCATTCTCTGCAGTGGTTTTATGTTCTTTATGGCCACAATTTCGTTGATTTTGTGGCAGGTTGCTAGTCAATCAGTTTGCTTCTTAGCTGTAATGGTCGAAATCAGTATGAGACTGGCAATAAGCTTCTCTTGGCTCTTTTCGTTGAATGGGGCTTGTATTCTTTGCTCAGTTTCGCATCTACATCTGCAGTGAATATTATCCTATGTTGATGAAGGGAGTAAAGAATTTGTGTCCATTTCGACTGATTTCGTTCTATTTGAAAAATAACTACTGCTCGATAAGATTCCAGGGGTGGTTTCATTTTCTGCATGATGGATTTGGAGCACTTTTTTTACTATTTTAGAAATAGATTCATATTCTAGTCGGAGAAGCAACTTTCCGCACAGTAGCCCAAATGTGTGTTGATCATTTGTTCTTTCATGAAAAGTGCTTTGAGTTCGTTTTTCACTTATAATTTAAGCATATTTTCTAATATTTTTTGCAGTTTGTTTTAATGCCAATATTCAAGTAATTTGGTATAATGATTAATTATTTTATTTTTATTTATTTATTTATTTTGTTAATCTATGATATTTTTCACACAATTTTTATTGAAATGTTTGCAATTTCTCTGGAGCGTTTTTACTTTCGAAAGTAGTATTCATTGCTTGACTGGCTTAATAACTTTTACGACAAACATTTTAGTTTAGTTTTTAATGTGACTGATCCTAAAAGTTTACTGTGACCAGTCATAATTTTGTTTTATTTTTGGTACGTGTGTTACGAGCTTAAAACACCATCATCTACAGGATTTATGTTCATATTCAGAAGATATCTATGTACTGTACATATGATTTAAGGCTAACAAGTGACATCATTGGTAGCAGAAGACAAGAAGCAAAGCATTATTCCATGTAAAGCTCAAAGTTTCGTAGAAGTCTTCCATTGCTGTAATTGTAGTTATAACCACGCATTTGTAACATCAAAAAATATTGAGGTACTAAATACGTTCAGATAATGGTAAGGAGTGTCCAAACACCATATTTAGTGGGAGTGCAGACAGGCAGTGCAAAAGCAATTCTTCAAAGTGCTTCACTGTCTTTTAGTTGAGATTTATACCTATAAACATTTCTTTTGGATATTGTTAAGATATATGTAGCAGACACTCCTTCAAGACTTCTTTCCAATGTTAGTTTGCAATAGAAATATAAAACATCATGACGAACAGAAAGTAGTTGTGTGATGTGTTAAGTTTGGGATCTCTATCAGTTGTCAAACGACTGATATCACCATTGTTCCATCCAGACTTCAGTGTGTTGTTTATTATTATATTGACTGCATCTTTGATGTATATGTTGGTATACAGGGTGTTACAAAAAGGTACGGCCAAACTTACAGGAAACGTTCCTCACACACAAAGCAAGAAAATATGTTATGTGGACATGTGTCTGGAAACGCCTACTTTCTGTGTTAGAGCTCATTTTATTACTTCTCTACAAATCACATTAATCATGGAATGGAAACACACAGCAACAGAACGTACCAGCGTGACTTCAAACACTTTGTTACAGGAAATGTTCAAAATGTCCTCCGTTAGCGAGGTTACATGCATCTACCCTCCGTCACACGGAATCCCTGATACGCTGATGCAGCCCTGGAGAATGGCGTATTGTATCACAGCCGTCCACAATACGAGCTCGAACAGTCTCTACATTTGGTACCGGGGTTGCGTAGACAAGAGCTTTCAAATGCCCCCATAAATGAAAGTCAAGCGGGTTGAGTTCAGGAGAGCATGGAGGCCATGGAATTGGTCCACCTCTACCAATCCATCGGTCACCGAATCTGTTGTTGAGAAGCGTACGAACACTTTGACTGAAATATGCAGGAGCTCATATCGTGCATGAACCACATGTTGTGTCATACTTGTAAAGGCACATGTTCTAGCAGCACAAGTAGAGTATCCCGTATGAAATCATGATAACGTGCTCCATTGAGCGTAGTTGGAAGAACATGGGGCCCAATCAAGACGTCACCAACAATGCCTGCCTAAACGTTCACAGAAAATCTGTGTTGATGACGTGGTTCCACAATTGCGTGTGGATTCTCGTCAGCCCACACATGTTGATTGTGAAAATTTACAATTTTATCATCTGAATTGAGGAAGTACAGTACATACTGACAAAACTAAAATGAGCTCTAACATGGAAATTAAGCGTTTCCAGACACATGTCCACATAACATCTTTTATTTATTTGTGTGTGAGGAATGTTTCCTGAAAGTTTGGCTGTACCTTTTTGTAACACCCTGTATAAGTTGTATATGCCAAAAAAAAAAACAATTTGGATGCAGCTAGGACAGGGTTGTTGTTATATTGTTGGTAAATAATGTAGAAATTGTTTTGAACTGTTTATGCCTTACAGATTATATCGTTAATTTATCTGGTAATTGTATAACTTGGGCTTCTGATAAAATTCACAGTGGGACAGTATGATTTGTGAATTTTTGTTTTGGTGCTCAGGTCTTAATTACTAAACAATGCTTGGCGTTTCTCAGTCAGAAGGAAGTTACAATCTTTAATTAACTCTCAATTTTATCCTAGGACCTTATGGTTGGGTCATATACTATTCCACGTTATTATTCCTGAATAATTAATGAAGTGTTTTAATGTAATCTGATACATTCGAGATAACACCTGCCATAACAAAAAGGCCATTACCATTTAAATGTTTTGTTGATATTTTGTTATATTCTATTACTTACACCAGTGAACATCTTATTTTGGTCTATCTAACTCAAATACATTGGTAGAAAAAAATCAAAGCCCCAAAAAACAATTAATGAAGAGTAATGAAATTTTCGGGAATGAATTTATCTAGGTAACATATTCCTTCCCTAGAGCACACAAGCAAGAGCATTAACTACTGCCCACCATGATCATGATGCATAATGTCAAAATTTGCAACAAAGACCATATTCCTTAAGAAAATGAAGTGGCATAACACCGAATTAGAAGTGAGAGTGCCCTGCAAATTCTCACACTGACTGTGGGGGCTGGCACAGTGCTCTGCTGGTAGATGTAAGGGCAGCATTTGGAACCTTCCAGAGAGGACCAGAATGATGCACCGACAGGAGGCAAGTTTGGCATCTGCTAGCAGCTCTTTCCCACCATTGGACTGAGTGACATCACATGACGTGAGCAGCTGGCGCCACGATTGAAACTGCTGGTCCTGCGGCTATAAGCATCAAGCCTAGGTCTTTGCCTCCACTCAATATCCAGCACCCACATTCTTACCATACTAAGTGTTTGTTCCTGGTCTCTGTTAAAATTGTTGCTATTTATTCTAATTTTGGCTGCTGTTTTGATAACAGAATTCCAACATGATGGCGTTTGTTCCAAAATGTTTTCCAATTATTTTTTATTCCCATTTCCTAGGCAATGTTCAGCCACTGTTGACTTCTCAAGTTCCCTTTGTTTGCTATGTTGTTCATGCTCTGCACAATGCTCAATAACAGTGCAAATAGTTTGACCTATGTAAACGCTATCACATTCACAAGGGACCCAATACACATCAGGAACTCGAAGAAATATGTTGTCTTTAATGGGGCATAAAATATCTCTTATTTTTGAGATGGGCCACAGCACTAGTCTCAGTCCATGTCTCTTCAGCATTAGGGCATGGGAATGAGGGTTGGATATTAAGTGGAAGCAAAGGTGAAAGCTTGACACCTGCAGGGACATGGGAGTGGCAGCTTCAAACATGGCGCTGGTCCCTCACACCACTCGATGTCACTCGTTCCTGTGGCAGGAAGGAGCTGGTCAACTTGCTTTTCACGCCTCTGTCACTATGGTCCTCTCTGGAAGGTCCCAGATGTTGCTGTTACATCTATTTACGCAGAGACCCGTGCTAGTTCTGGCAGTCACTGACCTTAATTCCCAGTGACGATAGTGGAGACAGCTGTATTGAAAGCTTGAGCGCCTTATTCAAAGCTACGTAGCTTACAAACCAAGAAGATGTTATTGAAGTATGCCACTGAGAAAGACTCAGAGGAAACATGTGAAAACTGAATGCAAAATGTGTCATGAATACAGTTAGTAGTTAAGAAGTAATAAATTAAAATCTCAAACCTTCAATGACAGTTTTACAGCAAAAGTTTAGTGAATGATGCCCTTTTTACTTTCATCATTTTTTAGACATTGTAAAGTTTGTTGCAAGTCACTACATGTGTGTGCGTGCATGTGTGTGTGTGTGTGTGTGTGTGTGTGTGTGTGTGTGTGTGTGTGTGTGTGTGTGTGTGTGTGTTTGCATCTGTGATCTGTGTGTGCGTGTGAAAGGTAGCCTGTATTGTAGTCCATTATCAGTGCATGCAATCATAGGTTATCATCCCAGTATATTCTAATCATTTAATAATTTTCATATCTTTAGAGGTTATGCTCAGATCCTCTGCAATAATTGGTATTCCAGAATGGTTTCTGGATACATATGTAGCTTATTGCCACCATAATTCATTGGATTATTCTTTTCATGTGACATCATCATCTATCATAGTGACTATTACTTTGTTTAAATTTTTCAGGCGTCAAATTGTTGATGCTTGGACCATTACATAGAGAAAATGATTGATGGCTGGAATATTGTATAGAAAAAAATGGGTGATGCTTGTAAAATTATATAGAAAAAAATGACTGATCCTTGGATTGTTGTATAGAAAACATTTTGTCTGATTAGATGGAATTGCTTCATTTATAAATATGGTATTTTTTCATTACCACTTAATGTAGACTGGTAGCCATCCTTTGATAGTTCCTACAATATTATGCCATCTGCATTTAGATTTTAGTATCTTATCAATATCCTTTGATTATTGTTATCTTAACTGGCTCTTCCTTAGGTATATATGAGGCCTGAGGATTTCTCAGATCCATAATTTAAAAAAAATGTAATCTTATCTATGGCATCTATAGTATTTTTGTGTTCTAGGATTATTCTATGTTGTTGTTGACTCCATTGCAGGATGTCAAGAATTTGTCAACTTGAAAATCATCATAAATAAACGTAATTTGTAATCATTAATGAAGTTGAGAATCATAATCAAGCATTTTAGAATAGTTTATATTGTATTTATAAATGATGTTTGTTTAGTTACTGATCTTCACTCATTTCAAATAATTTAGAATATTCTATAAAATGATTTTCTTTTGTAAAAATCCAGTGGTCACAACCTATCTAAATTTCATGATCTTTCTCATTTACATGTTTCATAACCACATATTATAATTCAATAAATTCATTGTAAGTGAATATAGTATATAGTTACAGGGTGAACTGCATCGCCATCAATATTATCTCTTATTGCCTTTTGTCCATTTCACCCATTCATTTTATGTAGTGATAAATTGATTCAAAATAGATTTTAAAATCTTTTTAAAATTTTTCATTTTAACATAGTCTTGTGTACATTTCTTACAAGGAGATATCGGTTTGCCTAATTCTCTCACAAATTCCTCTACACTCTTTGTTCTTTTACATCTTCCACAAGTTTTGAAATCATCTAGTTTTATTTCCATTTCCTTCAGTTTTGACTTCTGCTTATTATTATGATTTTGAGCATATTCATTTCCATGTTTCTTACAAAAAGATCGCATTTTTTCTAATTGTCTCCCAAATTCCTCTAAACTCTTTATTTCTTTACATTTACAACTAATGTTTAAACCATCTGATACTTGTTTCTTCATTAGTTCATATATTCCATTACTCTCTGCATTTATACAGCTCCTACAAGTAGATATTACTTTTTCTCACTTTTTACCAGTCTTCATTTTATTACATTTAGAACAAGATTTAATTTTGTAGATTCCTGTATCTATCTAATGAAAAATTTATACAATATTCTCGTACTTCTTTTGCTATACAAATGGCTAAATAAAATGTTGACACCTATTTCACATATGATTACTCTGAGCTATATGAAGATTACTGAGCTTAAAAATCTATCTAAGAGCTTAAAGCTTTGGGTTAATCCAGATAGACAACTATTATCTCCAACACCTATTTCGAATACAACGAATCTCGGTGACATGAAAAGAATTGAACTTTAGCTAGAAGTCTTGCTTTAAAGAGTATAGCAAATTAAATAAAAATTATTTAATTCAATTGCGTTAGAGGAGCTTCTATTTCATTATGAATTGTTTCAAAAGACAGATCATAAGATCAAGATCAAAATGAGTACCTAACATAAATTACATTCACAGGTTTGATGATGGTGTCCTTCAGAAATTCACTCACAGAAAAAGTCAAGTAGTTGTATTTCCATTCTGTAGCAAACTATCTGAACAATTAGAAGAGTTATTTGAAAATAAGATCAAGATTGAATAAGAAATTTAAAGCATGCACAGCAAAATTGTGTTTAACGATATGCAAATTAATGAAATCCATACAGTGAATGATAAAAACAGATTGTATATCAAAAGCACTTAACTCTAGGGTACAAGAAGCTAAAAAGAGAATTAACTTCAGAAATGGAGATATGTAGGACGTAGGTCATGAATTCAAAGATGTTTTATCAGATATTTACAGGATGTAAGGCATTACTAAACAATGTGTTCAAGTTCTGTGTAGTATGATCAGGATATAAATACATCTAATAAGTCTATTGACATGGGAAAAACCATATCTTGTTTTAATGTAATACCACTTCCTAGAGGTGTTAAAGGCAATAGAGTAATAAATTTAACTTATGATAAAAGGCTAGAAGGTATATTACAATTATTAACAATAATTTTAATCTAAGCTGCCCAATAACTGTAATACTAGGATTAATCCACACAATATCAAGAAGGTGGGCTCCTTTTTCTCACTTTCTTAAAATATTGTAATATAGTCAGTATATCCCCCCCCCAATGAACCATGGACCTTGCCATTAGTGGGGAGACTTGCGAGCCTCAGCCATATCGTAGGTGCAACCACAACGGAGGGGTATCTGTTGAGAGGCCACACAAGCGTGTGGTTCCTGAAGAGGGGCAGCAGCCTTTCCAGTAGTTGCAGGGGCAACAGTCTGGGTGATTGATTGAACTGCACTTGTAACACTAATCAAAATGGGCATGGTGTGCAGGTATGGTGAACAGCTGAAAACAAGGGGAAAACTACAGCTGTAATTTTTACTGATGACATGCAACTTTACTGTATGGTTAAATGATGATGGCGTCCTCTTGGGTAAAATATTCCACTGGTAAAATATTCCCCCATTTGGATCTCTGGACGGGGAGTACTCAAGAGGACGTCATCATCAGGAGGAAGAAAACTGGCGTTCTATGGATCAGAGAATGGAATGTCAGAGCCCTTAATTGGGCAGGTAGGTTAGAAAATTTAAAAAGGGAAATAGATAGGTTAAATTTAGATATAATGGGAATTAGTGAAGTTCGGTGGCAGGAGGAACAAGGCTTTTGGTCAGGTGAATATAGGGTTATAAATATAGAATCAAAAAGGGGTAATGTAGGATAAGTTTATAATGAATAAAAATATAGGAGTGCGAGTAAGCTACTACAAACAGCATAGTGCATTACTGTGGCCAAGATAGACATGAAACTCATGCCTACTACAATAGTACAAGTATATATGCCAACTAGCTCTGCAGATGATGAAGAAATTGATAAAAGAAATTATTCAGATAATGAAGGGAGACGAAAATTTAATAGTCTTCTGTGACTGGAATTCGGTAATAGGAAAAGGGAGAGAAGGAAACGTAGTAGGTGAATATGGATTGGGGGTAAGAAATGAAAGAGGAAGCCACCTTGTAGAATTTTGAACAGAGCATAACTTAATCATAACTAACACTTGGTTCAAGAATCATGAAATAAGGTTGTATACATGGAAGAAACCTGGAGGTACTATAAGGTGTCAGATAGATTATATAATGGTAAGACAGAGATTTACGAGCAAGGTTTTTAATTGTAAGACTTTCCAGGGGCAGATGTGGACTCTGACAACAATCTATTGGCTATGAACTGTAGACTAAAACTGAATAAACTGCAAAAAGTTGGGAATTTAAGGAGATGGGACCTGGATAAGCTGACTAAACCAGAGGTTGAACAGAGTTTCAGGGAGAGCATAAGGGAACAATTGACAGGAATGGTAGAAAGAAATACAGTAGAAGAAAAATGCGTGGCTTTGGAGGTTGAAGTAATGAAGGCAGCAGAGTATCAAGTAGGTAAAAGGACAAGGGCTAGTAAAAATATTGGGTAACAAGAAATATTGAATTTTATTTATGAAAGAAAATAGATAAATGCAGTAAATTAAGCAGGCAAAAAGGAATACAAACGTCTCAAAAATGAGATCGACAGGAAGTGCAAAATGGCTAAGCAGGTATGGCTAGAGGACAAATGTGAGGTTGTAGAGGATTATCTCACTAGGGGTAAGATAGATACTGCCTACAGGAAAATTAAAGAGACCTTTGAAGAGAAGAGAACCAGTTGTATGAATATCAGGAACTCAGATAGAAACCCAGTTATAAGCAAATAAGGGAAAGCAGAAAGGTGAAAGGAGTATATAGAGGATCTATACGAGGGCGATGTACTTGAGGACAATATTATGGAAATGGAAGAGTATGTAGATGAAGATGAAATGAGAGATATGATACTGTGTGAAGAGTTTAACAGAGCACTGAAAGACCTGAGTTGAAAAAAGACCTCGGGAGTAGACAAAATTCCATTAGAACTACTGACGGCCTTGGGAGAGCCAGTCCTGACAAAATTCTACCATCTGGTGAGCAAGATGTATGAGACAGGTGAAATACCCTCAAACTTCAAGAAGAATATAATAATTCCAATCCCAAAGAAAGCAGGTGTTGACAGATGTGAAAATTACCGAACTATCAGTTTAATAAGTCAGGGCTGCAAAATACTAACGTGAATTCTGTAGAGACTAATGGAAATACTGGTAGAAGCCAACATCAGGGAATATCAGTTTGGATTCCGTAGAAATACTGCAACACTTGAAGCAATACTGACCCTCCGACTTATCTTAGAAGATACATTAAGTAAAGGCAAATCTACATTTCTAGCATTTGTAGACTTAGAGAAAGCTTTTGACAATATTGACTGGAATACTCTCTTTCAATTTTTGAAGGTGGCAGGGGTGACATACAGGGAGCGAAAGGCTATTTATTATTTGTACAGAAACCAGATGGCAGTTGTAAGAGTCGAGGGACATGAAAGGGAAGCAATGGTTGGGAAGGGAGTGAGACAGGGTTGTAGCCTCTCCCCAATGTTATTCAATCTGTATACTGAGCAAGCAGTAAATGAAACAAAAGAAAAATTCGTAGTAGATGTTAGAATCCATGGAGAACAAATAAAAACTTTGAGGTTCGCCGATGACATTGTAATTCTGTCAGAGACAGCAAAGGACTTGGAAGAGCAGTTGAATGGAATGGACAGTGTCTTGAAAGGAGGATGTAAGATGAACATCAACAAAAGCAAAACGATGATAATGAAATGTAGTCGAATTAAATCTGGTGAAGCTGAGGTTATTAGGTTAAAAAATGAGACACTTAAAGTAGTAAACGAGTTTTGCTGTTTGGGGAGCAAAATAACCGATAATGGTCGAAGTGGAGGGGGTATAAAATGTAGACTGGCAATGGCGAGGAAAGTGTTTCTGAAGAAGAGAAATTTGTTAATATTGAGTATAGATTTGAGAGTGAGGAAGTCGTTTCTGAAAGTATTTGTATGGAGTGTAGCCATATATGGAAGTGAGACATGGATGATAAGTAGTTTGGACGAGAAGAGAATAGAAGCTTTCGAAATATGGTGCTACAGAAGCATGCTGAAGATTAGATGGGTAGATCACATAACTAATGAGGAGGTAATGAATAGAATTGGGGAGAAGAGAAGTTTGTGGCACAACTTGAGTAGAAGAACGGATCGGATGTTCTGAGGCATCAAGGGATAACCAGTTTAGTATTGGAGGTCAGCGTGGAGGGAGAGCAAGAGATGAAAACACTAAACAGAATCAGAAGGATGTATGTTGCAGTAGGTACTGGGAGATGAAGAAGCTTGCACAGGACAGAGTATCATGGAGAGCTGCATCAAACCAATCACAGGACTGAAGACCACCACAACAACAGTCAGTATATACCGTTTTAGAATTTTGAAAAAAGTATTTATTGTTTTTAATGAATTCGTCTCACAAATTCCATATCTTTTAAATTTGTCAGTTAATCTTAACATAAAAATTGAAGTCTCAATTGTTGAGGTTCCTTTTCCCAATGAACATCATATCCAATATCGCCTTACTTACACATCAATATCTCTTTGAATAGTATGTTGGCAAAAATGTCAACAACAATGAACGAAATTTTTATTTTTAAAATCTGAGAACTGTATTTCGAAAAAATGGGTACTCAGAGTGGCAGATTCATCGTGCTCTCCGCCCAAGCACTACAGCACTAACAGTGGAGATGGATGAAATCACGAGGGAGGAGGTAGGTACTCTCGGGGAAAATCGCCCGAATTTTGAAGAACACCGGGTCGGAACTGTGTTTTGTCGTCCAAATAAAACTCGTGGACTGGTGCGGAGCGCCAAAGATGACCTCAGTTTGAGGAAGGCCGGTGTGTACCACATTCCGTGTCAATGTGGTAAGTCGTATATTGGTCAGATGATGCGTACCGTCGAGGATCGGTGCCGTGAACACCAGAGGCACATTCGACTGATGTATCCGAGCAAGTCGGAACATTGTTTGTCGGAAAAATCGCGCTATGGAGTATGAACGCACGAAGATTCTGGTACAGACGTCGAGATACTGGGACATTGTTTTTAGAGAAATTCGCACCAATGACGACCTCATAAACCGTGATTGTGGCTATAATCTTACCTAGGCTTCGGAACCAGCGATTGGGTTAATCAAGAGTAAATCGAGGAAACGTACGGTTGTGACGACCATGGCGGACAGAGCCATCACACCGACGTCATGTCAGACGCCGTCGCAATTTGTTCCACCGCGCGACTGTGGCGCGGGGCGCGGACGGCGGAGGGAGCGCATCGCGGGCGGAGGGTATTTAAATCGGCCGCCGCCGCGACCGAACCCAGTTCCCCATGAGCAGCCATAGCGTACGGATATCCGTGCCGCACAGGAGCTCAGTCCGTCAGTTCACCTGATGATGGCGACATGTATGATTGCCGCAATATTGTGCCCATTGGGCACTGTATACCGGCAGTACATCTGTGGATATTTTGATTAAAAAATTATTATGTTTTCAGATGTTCCAAATATAATAATATGCTTAGAGGTAAATAATTTGAATTGTAAAGGTACACTTACCTTGAATATCCTGTGCTATTGACTGAGAAAGATTACTGGTTTGGCTATGAGGCTCAAACAGAAACTGAAATACACATTCCAAATCTAATAACAGCTCATAAATTTAATGCTGATACCATTCATAAATTTAAGGCATACAATGACTTCTATAAGTATATGATATCTAATTAACATTTGTAGTTCACTATGCAAAAGGTTGTTATTCACAATACATTCTGAAGTATTGTATTGAAAATACAATAAAACCAAATCTATATACACAGGGACTAAACTAATGTTATTCGAGATAAAACAGTTAGCCTAAAAATTGTAGATACCAGCAATTTCATGAAAGGTCCTCTAGCAGCTTCCCAAAAGCATCTGATCTGAAAGAGTTGCAGAAAGGTTACTTCCTACATTTGTTCAGTACCTAGTAAAATGAAAATTACTTAGTACCTATTCGTAATATAAAATACTGTCATGTCAATGAAACCAAAAGAAAGAAACATTCAAAAAGTCAAAGTAAATTATGTATTCAGTATCAAGAAGGATGTCAATCGTTGTAGCTCTGATATAGCTATACTGGGAAAATACTGTTTAGAACTAAGTTAGTAATTTTTAGAGATATGCAATGTACATCCATTTTGCTATTTAACAATTACTGGAGTCTGTATGGCTGTATATATATTTAAATATGCATTTATTTGCTATGGTAGCAAAATAGATTTAAAACTGCAACTATTAACAGCAAAAGATTTAAGAAACTGAAACAGTCATCTTGACGTTATTCACTGTTGAATTCAAGAGATACTTTCTACGGTGGTCACACAAATACAATGAAATCAAGAACTAAAGCAGATGGCATTACTATGAACACAAAATATATGGATAATTGTAGAGAAAAGTTGTAAAAGCACTGTAATGAAGTTAATGGGTTTTACTTTTAACTAAAACAACATTCAAAAGTTGTATATGCAATATATGATAAGACTTACAGAGAATGAAGTTGCAGAAAAGATACAGTTACAGTACAATCAGATAACAAGAGCTGTTAATAGTAATCATTTAATAAACAAACCACTTAAGAAAGAATTCTCATTTCAGTATGATAAAACGATAGTTTTAGACGATTCTGACATGTTTCAGTATGGACTGTAATAGGAATAAAATTCAGTCTTTAAATGTTCAGTTTCATCACTGAAATAAAAATCCATTATATTATCATCTACTGTAGAATAAAATTACCATCCACCAGAAAAAAAACTCGTTTAGAAAAAATCACCCTCCTCTGTGGGTTCATTAGATTCATCATCAATTGTAAATACATAATCTGTTTCAATATTTTCATATTTTTTAAAAATATTTTGGAAACGCTTTTTTCATATTTCTGAAAATGATCCTTTCTTATACTGTAGTATACTAAGATGCCTGTACAGAAAAATCGATTTACTGACATGTACTAACATTTACTGCAGCTACATCCTCCTCTGTGGTTATACTCAATGTTATACTCAATACTCAACTGTGAATGTATTAGGTATATTCAGTCAGTACACTTTTCTCGTATTTTTTTAAATATGATGCCAAGCCATGAGAAACATAGCATGTCACCCAGGAGAGCTAAATTGATTTTATTTAACAAGTTGCGCAACCAGTTACTACTATTTTCTAACACATGAAATTTGACAAACTGAAATTAATACAGTTACTTGTAACAAACCAAAAAATCAGTAATAAACATTTAGTACTTCAAATTTGCTCAGTATTAAATTGAAATTTCAAACTGTGGCATTGTATAGAGCTTAACCCCACTCAGTTCTATCGCAAAACAAATTCAACAAACTGCTCTGCGAATTCAGGCAGACAGGAAAACATTTAAATAATGAACATTCAAGAATAAGACATCAAATATCAATAAACATTTAGTTAACAAGTCAGTTAACATCTTAAAGTACAACCAATCACAAAAGACAATTGGGAACTATAAAAACAATGTGAAATGTGACCTTTATGTAAATCAGAGGAACACTATATGGTCTCTCATAAATAGGTTACAGTTGTCTCATTAAACAACCTGAGATTAGTAACAAACACCCAAACACGGAATTAGGTAAAATGTAAATCTAAGCCAAGAGGGAATGTATCAATTTATATAGGTTTATTTGAAGTTCTGGTAACTCAGCTTAGTTCCATAAAAGAATGTGTAAGTAAAATTCAGACAATAATGCCCACGTGGCTTAAATTAAAATAGCTAGTAGTAAAATTGTACTTCCATTAATCCTGAGTACAAAATAAGTTATGGATAACCAGTACATATCATATACCTAAATTACCAACTAGTCTCAAATCTGATAGCCAGGAACTAGAAAATAACGACCTGATAACTCCAGCAAAAACAATTTTAACAATGAAAATTAGCCAAGTTGGAACAAGTAATCTCTTTAAATAAAATTGGAGTTAACTAAAACCGAAAACAACATAACACACATAGCTTAAAGAACCGTATGACACAGACAATTGCTCCAAATTATAGTTGACACCATCTACTGACAAGAAGCTAAACTCTAACTTTGCAGTGGTCATATGGTGAGAGAATTAATTTGAGATAAATCAGCACACAAAGTGTCAATAGAAAGGACAAAATGGTGAGTGGGTTCTTGGTATGTGATATCTTTTTACCTGCTTGTGCCTGTGTTAGTTTACAGCATCCCTAGTTTGCAAACACAGTTATGTTCAAGGAAGCTGTGCTAACCACAATTTTTAGTTGATTCTATTAGTTGTCTATATTCTGAGAAAAATAGAACTTCTCTCATAATTATAGTGCCAGAGATTGGAATCCAGAATGCTGCTGGGCAACATGTAAGTAATCTTGTTGTCATTGTGTCCTGTCTCTTCATTTTGTATGAGGGGATGAACAACATATAAAGCTATATGGACATCGAAATAAAATTAATATCAAAATTCAAGTATACTGGGTGAGACAGTTACAAAGAAGCAAAGGAAGGGTCCATATTCTGTAGACATACAAATGTGGCTGCAATTAATTGGAGCATGTGTCTTTGTTAATTGGCCTCAAACGAGTGTTTGTGCACTGTCATGTTCAGAAGTATACGAAAGACCTGATTTGCATACAACACACATAATGTAACTGACTTGCTGGACCTCTAATCTATTTTCTGTGTAGCTGTTTGCAAAGTGGTTGCTACAAGAAACCACTAGAGAAGACTGATGTAAATAGCTATCAGCCCAGCTGGAAATCAGTACCACGATAATGCAAATATCAGAAACACGTTATTAGAGATGACAGTCTTTAAGGATTGTAACCTAAATTCTTTGTAGTAAATGACAATTCAAAATGCAACTTTCAATCGACATTGCATGACGAAAATGTTTGCACTGGACTGGATCGTTGGTCCTATCTGGCAACTGTTGCCTCTTTTAACTAACCACAGAATATTTTAAATATGGTTTCAGTCATAGTTAAAGAAAAATGCACTTATTTAAACTTGAAATGACGTTTGCACTGGAAGGGGATTCGAACCCAGCACCTGATCGAATTGTTAACTAAAGGCAATTAAATGTTAGGGATCAAACATTTTATCCAGATGACTGAAACTGAAGTACTGAGATGAAAAAGTTTTCTTACCTCGATCAAAAACTGCTGCTATTGCCAGAGTTTTCTATTCACAAATGGACGTTAAATATCAGTTTATTTCATCTCCAGTGAGATGTGCGCATGCCTGACTTGGAAATAACGTAGGAAAAGATTCTCTTAGGACTAGAGACATCATCATT
Source organism: Schistocerca gregaria (assembly GCF_023897955.1). Taxonomy (NCBI): domain Eukaryota; kingdom Metazoa; phylum Arthropoda; class Insecta; order Orthoptera; family Acrididae; genus Schistocerca; species Schistocerca gregaria. The sequence goes on along the minus strand of NC_064923.1, from coordinate 131,425,723 downwards.
GTTGACTACACACGTTACTGTTGAACTCTTTTTAGCAGTAGCCGAAAGTGGCATGTTTGAATCACAAATGATATGATGAAAAGCTCTTAGACTGATTAGGAGTAGAAACTGGCATCAGTCGTTATTGTTGGCACTGCGTGGGAGAAATCAGAAATCCTGTTTGTTTATCACCTGTAGGGTTGAGTGTGCATGCGACAGCTTGAAATGATGTGATGAAACTTTTGTACCGGACCAAATCCAGACATCCGCTTTTTATGGAGCTCTATGAGATGTTTGGAACCTTAGAGAAACAACGAAACAAAGAAAAATTATTGTCTCTAAGGTTTAAAATGTTGTGAATAGAGAGACCTGAATTCGAATCCCAAACCAGTACTGACATTTTCTGCATCTCAAGTTCAAAAGGAATAAGAAATACGTGTACTGTGATCTTATGTTACGATTGCTTCATTAAGAAAATAAAATTTCTTCTGTAAGAAAAGTTACTGGTGACAGTGTTGCTACTTGCCGCAAATTCGGCACCTCTAATGAGCCAATCCACACCAACTCTCCTCCAGTTGGTAGCGAAAGACATCACGATTAATGTGGGTTTGGAATCATGTTGGAATCCTACGTTGTTCAACTGACATTACCAGAGGTGAAGAGAGTCTGTTCGTGTTTGTTAAGAATGGTTGCCTGAAGTTTGAGTCAAATCCACACATGTATAGCGTACGAAGCTATAATCATTTTAACAAACCAATGAATTATACATATTGCTGACTCATGCTTTTATCGCAATGAAGAATGTTCCACACTGTAGAAGAATTTCGACTTTCTGGAGGTGGGTTACAGCCTGTTCAAGACATTCATTTTCTAGTTCTACCGCATCGCCATTCAGCAGCTGCCTTGGTTACTCATTGTGTACTTTCGACTTCATTTTCAAATAAAATCAGATAAGGCCATCTGAAGGATCTAGCAGCTCGATAATATCCGTAAATTTGGACAGAAAGTTTTGCTTTCCAGTTGAGCTGTTACAATGTTGCATGTGTAAATAGTCTTCTATCTTGCAGTGTAAATGTAAAGCCCAAATATTGTGCTTACTCATCTCCTTAGTTAGTAAACCGCATGTCGTCAAATACAATTACATAGGCAACTGCACTGTGATCATTTCTCATGCAGCACGTGACATGAGGAGCATTGAAGTATGTAATCTACCTCTGCAAGCAAAATTTTCTGAAAAAAGTAGATTGGTGTTTAAGTTTGCAGAGATTTTACTTGGCGTGTTGTCACGCAGGTTGCTGTATTTGCCTATGCCCCCTTTTTTTGAGGATCCAGAATTGTTATTGAAGTTACTTAATGAATGTTTCTCATTTAAAGGTTATGAGTAACATTTTTTAACCGTTAGAAAACGAACCATTAACATTTGTAATAGTTTGTTCTCTTTAGATTTACTAGATGGCAGGGAATGCAGCTGGAAACATTTGACCCTTGTAATGGGTAGGTGCATTGAAGAAATCACATCAGAAATTATTTTTTTCGTTTCAAGTTGGATCGTATCGAGTTGAAATATTCACCACTTTTCTGCGTTGTCAACAATGATGACTCCCTAGAGAGCACAGAATTTTTCTTTTTATCCATTTCAGACATGCGAACGCCCCACTACTGGCGCTGAACAGGAAACGACGGGATAGGTGCCGAATTGTAATCCAGGTAGTCAAAACTTTCTTGTGTTATCACTTCAGTTTCATGATCTCACTAATAGTGAAAAACTTTGATACTTATCATTTGGTTGTGATTAGATAAACTCCAATTAGGAGATGGGTTCGAATCCCAGTCCAATAAAAACTTCGAATTTAAACACGGACAGATTTGCTTATTTGTGATTGAGATCGTGTTTAACATCTTTCGTGGTTAGTTAACAGAGGCAATAGTTGTTGAAAGGAGTCCCAGGTCCCGGTCCAGTACAAAAATTTTCATCATGTAACTTGAAAATTGCATTTTGAAATGTCATTTATTTTATTAAACTTGAGTATACAGGTGTTAAAGACTGTCATCTCTCATAATGTGTTTCCTGATATTTGTATTGTCGTGGTGTGAATTTGCATCTGGAGTGGTAGCTATACATACCAGTGTAATTCGTAGCAGCAGAAGCCAAGATCGCGTGATGTGAAAATGTTTATTTCATGTCCAGTTTCGACAGTAACTAGAGCAGACGCAGAATAACTTGGCCAATAGATGCGCAGTTGGCTGGGCACATACGAAGAGAGCAGTAATGGTGGGGGTTGCGGACAGGCACTGAAGGGGTAATACTAAGCGCTGGAAGGGAAGCGATGTTCTGAACTGAAGTGCCCACTCACATTTTTCGTAAATATTAAATGGAGCCACTCCATGCCCAAACTTGCATGGTGACCATTCAAAAAATTACTGACACCTTTGCTTTGGTTAGTATCTAAAAATATTTCTACTGAAAATGCAACAAAAGCAGCGATTTATTTTCGCCTGGCTTGTTAACCATTTGAAACTTTCAGAGAAGCGTCATTAGTGTCGAATTTGGAATAAAACAAAAATTTCTCTTGTTGCCATGTTAAAAACTGCTTCTTTTGCCAAAACACAGAGGATTTTACACAATGTCACCGCAGTAACATGTTGTGTAGACGCAATTGTGAGAGAATTCTGTAACAGTCGTCTATTTAGTTTATTAATTGAGGAACTGAGGAAACGTAGGGTCAATAGATTATGAAAAAGCACCTCCTCGGTACAAAAGTATAACGTAAAATGTCTTCACTTACATTGTTCCAAACCAACAGAACTTCTCGTTTCACCAGCTGTCGATTGCCCTTAAAAATAACATTCTTTCATCGAAAAAGTATGTAATTAGTGAAATAACGCGGTAGATAATGAGGTTTTGTTTAGTAACCATATGGTAAAATACCTTCCCCTTTGCTTGCTATCATTTGCCAAAATCTCATTTCGGTATCTCAAACTACGAGGAATGTTCTGGATATTTCATTCTGTTGCATCACTAGTGTGCATGGTAGGAAATGAGTGTACTACATCAGAGCAACTTTCTCGAGACTGATTACAGATACAGACCTTCTCCAAGTCTAAAGAAAAATTCAATATGTTAGCTAAATTTCATGTGCTGCGACAAATTATATAATATGCACCAAACGCAAAATCATAGCGACCGATATTTTTCATTGCAAGCGTTTCCAATGTCGCATAATGTCTTCCATGGATAAAAAAATATGATAATAACTATTACCATTAACGAAATAATGGGTATGTCATCATGAAGCTGACATATAAAGCTACAAGTAACGCAAAAATCAAATATTTTTACCGAATGGTTTCTATAAAATCGTTTGATAAAGTTTCAAGGCATGCGCCTCGATTCTGTTGTAGCCGACCGGTGGAAAGCGGGCGAACAATGGCGGCCGTCCCCTGCCGAACAAATGAACTCGCACAGCGCTGTAGACGAAACTTGATCACTGCGGCATCGGTCACCGTATCCTGTGCGGACTCTGCCTGTCATCTTCAGATTATAAGATCTACTGTGTACGGATAGAATAACGTTAGTGTTGTAATGTGCAGAATCATACACAAAGAACAACATTTTCTGAATAATAATGAAAATTACATACTTCCCACAAATATAATTGCACATCAGTATCGTTGACATATGGAGAACATGCTCCAGTAACAATAATACACATCCACTCTGGTTTGTCAAACTTATATGTACATAAAATATCCAAAGCACGAATAAGGAGTACAAGTGAAAAAACAGGTACATCGGTCAAGAAGATGCACAACCAACTTAGGAAGATTGAGCCAGAGTGTTTTAAAGCTCATGTTGAGTGGTTATAAACCAGTTACTGGCTGTCAATTATATAGTGTAATAATTTCTCTTGCTCTAAGTATGAATCTACCATCAAGTACATGTAATACCTACATATGGTTATCAAAGACATCTGTAACCCAGTCGACCCTATACCTGGTTATGTACTTGTTTTCTGCTGTGAACCGTTCAGTGTTTATTGTCCAGTACATTCCTCTCTCTAGTTTTGTTATGCAACACAGTTTAAAAAACTTTTTTGTAAATTGTTGCTCTCTGCAGTCTTCGAAATAATCACATACATATCATTAACTTAGTGCAGTGGCGCCACATGGCGACCAAGCTTGAAACCACTTCACATGGGCTCTAAAGCACATCGGCTCAGACATTCTCAGTCGACGCATAATCTTTACCGATGTACCATTTTTTGCAGCTGCATTCCTTACTGATGTTATGGATATTTTATCTGGCAAGTTTTACATATTTGACAAACCAGTCTGGAGCTGTAGTAGTATAACTGGACCATGTTCTTAGTATGTTGACGACAGTGATGTGAGGTTACGTTTCTGGAATGTATGTAATTTTTATTATTCAGGTAATGTAGTTCCTTGTGTATAATGGTTGTACGATCATGCACAGTTCTACACTACCATTATTCTATTCATACTGTCGAAACTGGTCTTGAAGTAAACTGTTTTCTAAACATTCATGGTGGTGTCTGATTGTTCTATATCGTGTCTCCCTACCACTTTCGCGCAACGACGCTCTGAGCATGTTTTTTAGGGAATTAACTAGTTTGAACCTGGGACCTGTTGCTGGTAAGGTGACGCCAGACCACACATGACATGTAGAATTCAGAAGAGTTCAGTGAGACTAGCGATGATATAACCAAATACTAAATGATCTCAGCGTCAGCTCCACTGTACTCCCTGTAAAAGAATCTTAATACTAACTAAATTTAGTGGAAAGGGTTCAAGGCTTTCCTATTTTTAGTTAGCTTGTAAAATAACGTCGAAAAAGCAGTTAAATTTACCATTGGAAGTTTTATTCTACCCACAAAACATCGTTTATAAATTGCACTATTGATAAAAGGAAATGTTTTAATACAGGATGGTAAAAACCAACTGCGTTCAACAAAAATGTGAACGAATATTCCCTGAATGGATTTCCAAGTTCTACAATCGATCGAAGGATGACCTATGCCGTATCACATCTATAATCTAGGTTAAATTTAAGTTTCACAGAAGAAAAAACTATCAAAATGGTCTACAGTGACCCTCAATTATCTTTAATTACTTATTTAACTTGTCGTAAATTACAGTGGCTGATTTGGCTTCTCAGTAACTATATAAAAGAAAAATCATCGCGTTTCAAATCTGTTCTTCAAGTGGCAAATGTGAACACCATGAGCTTTAATTAACGATCGACACTAGTATTACGCAAAAAAAGGGGTGTAACAGATGAGACTTCTGCAGTTCTGAGTGAAGCCTTATGCGCTCAAAAATGCGGCATCGCCTGCGTTCATTACCTTGTCGGTGTCTAAGCAGCGTCAGGGCGGCAGCGGCCGGCGCAGCAGCCATCCAGCCCGCCGTCTCGGAACTAACTCTCTCTTCTCCTTACTACAATTTACCGAAGTTAGTTAAAAAAAAACTATCTGGCTATGTTTTCATCTGACCAATCAGGGTCTCAATGTCAACCTTAAGCTCCGCCTACAAAAATTCTGTCAATCCAATGAGAAACGTTATACTTTTCGTGGTGGGGCAATGTTTTTAATGTTTGCAACGTAACAGAGACGCTAAAAAGTCTCACGCTAAAACCTGCAGCTGGAGTGGTCCTTTTAGCGTTATCGTGAGATCTATACTGTTCTTCTGGAGGGCTCTATATTTTAACATGGGCTGGAGGATTGTCCTAATGTAACAGACACGCGAAAAAGTCTCACGCTAAAACTTGCGGGTGGTAGTGGCCCTTTTTGTGTTATCGTAAGATCTATACTGCTTTTCTGGAGGGCTCTAGCTTTTAACATGGGCTGGGGGTGGTCCGTGACATACCTGAGACGCGAAAAAGTCTCACGCTAAAACGTGCGGGTGGTAGTTGTACAGGTAGGCTGGGCCGTCCGTTCCTTATCATAGGGCCTTCTAGCTCAACACTACACGGTGCGTGGCGGAGGGTACCTCGTATCACAACAAGCATCTTCTCTCCCTGTTCCACTCCCAAACAGAACGAGGGGAAAATGACTGCCTATATGCCTCTGTACGAGCCCTAATCTCTCTTATCTTATCTTTGTGGTCTTTCCGCGAAATGTAAGTTGGCGGCAGTAAAATTGTACTGCAGTCAGCCTCAAATGCTGGTTGTCTAAATTTCCTCAGTAGCGATTCACCAAAAGAACGCCTCCTTCCTTGTAGAGACTCCCACCCGAGTTCCTGAATCATTTCCGTAGCACTCGCCTGATGATCAAACCTACCAGTAACAAATCTAGCAGCCCGCCTCTGAATTGCTTCTATGTCCTCCCTCCTGACAGGGAGGACCAATCAAGTTCGGCGTAAGGGTCTGGCACATCGTACTGCATCTGCAGCAGCACTCTGAGCAGCCATTGGCACCACAGCGACACAACAAACTGTTATGAATCAGCTTCTTCAAGGACAGCTCTGAGCCAGACGCCCTGTAGCGTGCATTCCACTGACCCCAAACCATCGCCATTTGCGACATCAGTGGTGTTAAGCGAGAGCTGATAAGAGGGCAGGGTGGAGGTCTGTTGTATTTTCTGATGAAAGCTGGTTCTGCCTCGTTGCCGGTGATGACCGTGTGTTCATTAGATGTTGACCAGTCGAGGGCATGCAGCCACCCTCTCTGCATGGTAGACACCCTGGGCGTACACCTGGAGTTATGTATGGTCTGGGGCGCTACTTAGTATGACGGCAGTAGCGCTCTCGTGGTTATCCGACACACCCTGTTTGCAAAATTGTCCGTCAGTCTGGCGATTCAAACTCTTGTGCTATTCATGAACAGCTTTCCAGGGGTTGTTTTCCAACAGGATAACACTCGCCCACCTACCGTTGTTGTACTCTACATGCTCTACGGAGTGTCGACTTGTTGCCTTGGCCTGCTCGATCAACAGATCTCTCTACAATCGAGCACGTGTGGGCCATCATCTACATCTACATCTACATTCACACTCCGCAAGCCACTCAACGGTGTGTGGCGGAGGGCACCTTACGTGCCACTGTCATTACCTCCCTTTCTTGTTCCAGTCGCGTATGGTTCGCGGGAAGAACGATTGCCAGAAAGCCTCTGTGCGCCCTCGAATCTCTCTAATTTTACATTCGTGATCTCCTCGGGAGGTATAAATAGGGGGAAGCAATATATTCGATACCTCATCCAGAAACGCACCCTCTCGAAACCTGGTCAGCAAGCTACACCGCGATGCAGAGCGCCTCTCTTGCAGAGTCTGCCACTTGAGTTTGTTAAACATCTCCGTAACACTATCACGCTTACCAAATAACCCTGTGACGAAACGCGCCGCTCTTCTTTGGATCTTATCTATCTCCTCCGTCAACCCGACCTGGTACGGATCCCACACTGATGAGCAATACTCAAGTATAGGTCGAACGAGTGTTTTGTAAGCCACCTCCTTTGTTGATGGACTACACTTTCTAAGGACTCTCCCAATGAATCTCAACCTGGTAACCGCCTTACCAACAATTAATTTTATATGATCATTCCACTTCAAATCGTTCGGCACGCATACTCCCAGATATTTTACAGAAGTAACTGCTACCAGTGTTTGTTCCGCTATCATATAATCATACATTAAAGGATCCTTCTTTCTATGTATTCGCAATACATTACATTTGTCTATGTTAAGGGTCAGTTGCCACTCCCTGCACCAAGTGCCTATCCGCTGCAGATCTTCCTGCATTTCGCTACAATTTTCTAATGCTGCAACTTCTCTGTATACTACAGCATCATCCGCGAAAAGCCGCATGGAACTTCCGACACTATCTACTAGGTCATTTATATATATTGTGAAAATCAATGGTCCCATAACACTCCCCTGTGGTACGACAGAGGTTACTTTAACGTCTGTAGACGTCTCTCCATTGAGAACAATATGCTGTATTCTGTTTGCTAAGAACTCTCAATCCAGCCACACAGCTGGTCTGATATTCCGTAGGGTCTTACTTTGTTTATCAGGCGACAGTGCGGAACTGTATCGTACGCCTTCCGGAAGTCAAGGAAAATGGCATCTACCTGGGAGCCTGTATCTAATATTTTCTGGGTCTCATGAACAAATAAAGCGAGTTGGGTCTCACACGATCGCTGTTTCCGGAATCCATGTTGATTCCTACAGAGTAGATTCGGGGTTTCCAGAAACGACATGATACGCAAGCAAAAAACATGTTCTAAAATTCGACAACAGATCGATGTCAGAGATACAGATCTATAGTTTTGCGCATCTGCTCGACGACCCTTCTTGAAGACTGGGACTACCTGTGCTCTTTTCCAATCATTTGGAACCCTACGTTCCTCTAGAGACTTTCGGTACACGCCTGTTAGAGGGGGGGGGGGGGGGAATTCTTTCGCGTACTCTGTTTAGAATCGAATTGGTCAGGTCCAGTGGGCTTTCCTCTGTTGAGTCATCAGATGACATCTCCAGTGTCATCTACAACCAGCATTAACAGTCCCTGTATTGAACGACCAAATGCAACAGGAGTGGGACACAAGCTGACACAACACTCACAAACTGACATCCGGCGCCTGTGTGTGACAGTACAAGGAAGTTTGTATTTTTGCGTTAGTGTATTTTAAGAAATACAGCAACCAGCCTCATTTCATTTATTTTTATTTATGCCATTAAGCGTTTCGGGATTTCACCGATCCACATTTGGCACTGTACACATTTGAATCTTCAGTAAGTACATCATTAAAATAACGACTGTAGTTTGAATGCTTACTGCAGTTACGCCTTGGTTTCTCTCTACAATGTTTACCTCCGACACTGCCCTTCATTACTTAATAACTTATTCCTTGATCTCTCAGGCTGTGCCCCGTCTATTTACCATTTATTTTACTCAAGCTGTGCCATGAATCTGTGTTCTCCGCAATTCTACGCAGTACCATTTTATTAGTTACACGATCAACCCATCGACCTCATCGGCATTCTTCTGTAACACCATATATCAACAGACTGTATTCACCCTCCTAATGTACGCATATATTCTACGTTCATTTCCATTTAAGGCTACGCTCCAGACAAATTCCTCCAGAAAAGACTCGCTAGCACTTAAATTTATGTTCGATTTTAACAACTTACTCTTTTCGATCAATTCTTTTCTCGCTATTGTCAGTCTGCAGTTTACATTGTCTTTTCTTATGCCGTCAACATTTACTTTGCAGCCAAATGCACTTGTAGTGTCTCATTTCCTAATCTAATTCCCTCTGCGTCGCGTGACTTAATTTGACTTCACTTCACTCATCTTGTTTCACTTTTGTTGATGTCTAGCTTATAACCTCTTTTCAAGGTGCTATCCACTTTCTTCACCTGATCTTCCACTTTCTTTGCCGTCTCTGACAGAATTATTGTATCACTGAGAAACCTAAAACTTTATATCTCCTGCATTTCAATTCATTTCCCAAATTTCTTCTTAGTTTTCTCGATAACATGGGATATAGATACAACAATGTGTAATTTCCTTTTCAAATACTATCTGACTTTCATGCGTTTTGTCTCTTGTAAACAACATTCTGTATTCTTAACAAACAGTAAATTAAATTTCGCTCGGTTTTCATTATTCAGAATTTCAAACAATTATTTCAGTAAGCATTGTCAAATACCTTTGCTTTGCTCGTACAAATATTCAAATGTCATTCCCTGACAGCATGAAACATTTTCTCTCCTCCAAAGTCCAGTGCTAGAGGCTTATTTGACGCTCCTGTCTTGCAGATTTGTGGCCAGGAGTGGGTGAGATGGTCTTACGTACACATCTGTTTCGTGTGGTACAATTTCCTTAACAGTGTTCCCGGGAAAAACAAACGAGAAGCAGCACCACGTTGGCGCCGTGGGAATTCCAGTGTCTTCTCTCGTATCGAAGAGCACAGTCAACTACGAACGCGCCCTTACGTTTGAAGTCTCAGTTGTTCAAGATCATTTCTGATGTGCATTCGGTCTGAGTTGTTTGTGACCTCCGGTAAACCTTTTAGACAGACGAGGCTACACAGCTACATCCTTGACACATTGCTACACATCTAAACTTGGATATTTTTAGTTCAGAGAAGTGTTTACGCATCCCTCCGCCGCACGGATGTTGTTCATGAAGTACCCACGCGTGAGGAATGCGGCCTGGACGTCGTACCAAGACGTACATGCTGAGGGCAGGGCTACAGGTCTCATGATATCAGGGAGTCCAGTGTATGCGACACGTGATCTGCTCATATGGCTTAACACATTGATTGCCAGACCTAACTTATGTACCACGACGAGGCTTATTCAGCTGTGCATAATTGTTGAAAACATGGCGTGTGATGTTCAACATTATTCCTGCTTGGCCACGTGTATAGGAATAATGAATAATCTTTAATAACAAGTCAAGACTCCATACAACATTTCAGGCGAATGGCATTTATTTTTTGGAAGAATGGAGCAAAAATAATATCAATGTTGAATTTAAAAATTCAAGCCAAATGTAGCAACATAGCTGAATTTATTAATAGGTTGTTTGCTTTACCTTACAAGTGTTAGTAATGAAAAGCTATTCCAAACACCTGAATTTTTCATTCGGACATCCCTCGCGGCTTATGACGACTTCCTCTGATTTCTTTACAGCTTCATCTCGACCAAAATTTTAAGAATATCTTCGGTAGAATCATGTGCAACTGTTTCTCTTGCTGCTGGTTTCTTGCAAGACGTGTTTCTGTGAATCTGATGTTCCTGGTACATCTTTCGAATTTCCCATGTTTTTCAATGCAAGTACCGGTCTTGCTTACGAGATGAAGGCAGAGGTCACCATCTGCAGCATCGTTGACAGAACCGACTGCGGACCTTTGGTGCAGAGCCGGGTGGAGGATCTGAATCAGAGGCTCAGACGGTTTTGCGACCGTGTTGGCTGCAGATTCCTTGACTTGCGCCATAGGGTGGTGGGGTTTCGGGTTCCGCTTAATAGGACAGGAGTTCACTACACTCAGCTGGCGGCTACACGGGTAGAGGAGGCTGTGTGGCGTGGACTGGGCGGTTTTTTTAGGTTAGAAGGCCTCGGGAAAGTACGGGGTGGGCTGCAATCTCAAAGGGTGCATGGCAAATGCAGGACTAGCTTGGATCAAGGAACAGTCGGAATTGTAGTTGTAAATTGTTGTAGTTGTGCTGGGAAAGTCCATGAGCTTCAAGGGCTAATAGAAAGCACAGAAGCTGAAATCGTTATTGGCACAGAAAGCTGGCTAAAGCCTGAAATAAGTTCTGGAGAAATTTTTACGAAGTCTCAGACGGTGTTCAGGAAAGATAGATTAGGCAGAATTGGTAGTGGAGTGTTTGTGTCTGTCAGTAGTGGTTTATCTTGTAGTGAAGTAGAAGTAGATACTCCGTGCGAATTGGTATGGATGGATGTTATAGTTAGCAGCCGAACTAAGTTAATAATTGGCTCCTTCTACCGACCGCCAGACTCCGATGATATAGTTGCTGAACAGTTCAGAGAAAATTTGAGTCTCGTAACAAATAAATACCCCACTCATACGGTTGGGACTTCAACCTTCCCTCGATATGTTGGAAAAAATACTTGTTCAAAACCGTTGGTAGGCAGAAAACATCTTCCGATATTGTCCTAAATGCTTTGTCCGAAAATTATTTCGAGCAGTTAGTCCACGAACCCACGCGAATTGTAAATGGTTGCGAAAACACACTTGACCTCTTAGCCACAAACAATCCAGAGTTAATAGAGAGCATCATGACTGATACAGGTATTAGTGATCACAAGGTCGTTGTAGCTAGGCTCATTGTCGTTTCTTCCAAATCCACCAGAAACAAACGCAAAATAATTTAATTTAAAAAAGCAGATAAAGTGTCATTAGAAGCCTTCCTTAGAGACAATCTCCATTCCTTCCGAACGGACTATGCAAATGTAGACGAGATGTGGCTCAAATTCAGAGATATAGTAGCAACAGCAATTGAGAGATTCATACCTCATAAATTGGTAAGAGATGGAACTGATCCCCCATGGTACACAAAACGGGTCCGAACGCTGTTGCAGAGGCAACGGAAAAAGCATGCGAAGTTCAGAAGAACGCGAAGTCCCGAAGATTGGCTAAAATTTACAGACACGCGAAATTTGGCACGGACTTCAATGCGAGATGCCTTTAATAGGTTCCACAACGAAACATTGTCTCGAAATTTCGTAGAAAATCCGAAGAAATTCTGGTCGTATGTAAAGTACACAAGCGGCAAGACGCACTCAATACCTTCGCTGCGCAGTGCCGATGGTACTACAGACCTATATCATTGGCGTCGGTTTTCAGTAGGGTTTTGGAGCATATACTGTATTCAAACATTATGAATCACCTCGAAGGGAACGATATATTGATACGTAATCAGCATGGTTTCAGAAAACATCGTTCTTGTGCAACGCAGCTAGCTATTTATTCGCACGAAGTAATGGCCGCTATCGACAGGGGATCCCAAGTTGATTCCGTATTTCTAGATTTCCGGAAAGCTTTTGACACCTTCCTCACAAGTGACTTCTAATCAAGCTGTGGGCCTATGGGGTATCGTCTCAGCTGTGCGACTGGATTCGTGATTTCGTATTAATAGACGGCAAATCATCAAGTAAAACTGAAGTGATATCAGGTGTTCCCCAGGAAAGCGTCCTGGGACCTCTGCTGTTCCTGATCTATATAAATGACCTGGGTGACAATCTGAGCAGTTCTCTTATGTTGTTCGCAGATGATGCTGTAATTTACCGTCTAGTAAGGTCATCCGAAGACCAGTATCAGTTGCAAAGCGATTTAGAAAAGATTTCTGTATGGTGTGACAGGTGGCAGTTGACGCTAAATAACGAAAAGTGTGAGGTGATCCACATGAGTTCCAAAAGAAATCCGTTGAAATTCGATTACAATTCTCAAGGTTGTCAATTCAACTAAGTACCTGGGTGTTAAAATTACGAACAACTTCAATTGGAAAGACCACATAGATAATATTGTGGGGAAGGTGAGCCAAACGTTTCGTTTCATTGGCAGGACACTTAGAAGATGCAACATGTCCACTAAAGAGACAATTTACACTACACTCGTTCGTCCTCTGTTAGAATATTGCTGCGCGGTGTGGGATTACCAGGTGGGATTGAGGGAGAACATCGAAAGGATGCAAAAAAGGGCAGCTCGTTTTGTATTATCACGTAATAGGGGAGAGAGTGTGGCAGATATTATACACGAGTTGGGATGGAAGTCATTAAAGCAAAGACTTTTTCGTCGCGGCGAGATCTGTTTACGAAATTTCAGTCACCAACTTTCTCTTCCGAATGCGAAAATATTTTGTTGAGCCCAACCTACATAGGTAGGAATGATCATCAAAATAAAATAAGAGAAATCAGAGATCGAACAGAAAGGTTTAGGTGTTCGTTTTTCCCGCGCGCTGTTCGGGAGTGGAATGGTAGAGAGATAGTAGGATTGTGGTTCGATGAACCCTCTGCCAAGCACTTAAATGTGAATTGCAGAGTAGTCATGTAGATGTAGATGCAACTTCCTCTCGAAATTCAGTTATGCGTACATTTTTGTCAATTACTTCCTTAGTGATAGCATGAGCATCGACAACTGACGTATTTGTGAGCAGCTGCAATGCCGTCTTGCAGTAGTACTTCACTCCTTTTCGTAAAGTTGAGGCATGAGATGCCATTTGATCTGACACGTCTATGAAGGAATTACAAAACTGCGGATGGTTTTTCGGTTCCACCTTTTTTGAGGTCGTTGCTACCATTCTGGACCTTTCTTAATGGTGAGGAAAAAGACATCACTCCCGTCCTTGCAATTTTCCTACAATAACATTTGTGTTACTCTACATGCATGACATTTCTTGACCTTTCCTTTCACTACAGTCGTTGGATTGTACTTTTTGTTATTCCTCAACGTATCAACAAAGTAGGGTTGAATGTTCGTTCGCCGGCCGGTGTGGCCGAGCGGTTCTAGGCGCTGCAGTCTGGAACCGCGCGACCCCTACCGTAGCAGGTTCGAATCCTGCCTCGGGCATGGATGTGTGTGATGTCCTTAGGTTAGTTAGGTTTAAGTATTTCTAAGTTCTAGGGGACTGATGACCTCAGAAATTAAGTCCCATAGTGCTCAGAGCCATTTGAACCATCTGAATGTTCGTTCAACTCATGGGTTAAGGCAACGCTTGTTTAATAATTGTCGACGTGCAGAGTGCATCCGATATTCAGTAATGGACCCATTAACTCCATCACTACACGGGAAGACACTTCATCATCAGCGATACCAATGTCCTTTCCATTTCATACTTCCACATGCCAGGTATAGCCTCAGTGAACACACAGCTTTAATAGACTTCTATAACATTTCTGACGTTTCCCCCGAAAAATGTAGCGTACTCAAAGGAGCCTCAAACCAGTTGCAGGACAAAGCTTTAATTACTTTATTTTTGTACAATTCATTCGATGACCAAAAGTTTTGGAGTGTAGGTTTTCGGTCCAAACCAATTCACAGAACAAATTCAAAAAGCATAGCATTTCTTCATTATTTATATCCATCCATTGTTGTAGTCTGCTGTATTTTGTACATTTTTTACTGACAATATAGTCAGTATATCGTTGCTCAGCTTTACAATTAGTTTCGGTGGCTATCATGTTCAAAGCTGGGTCATCAAAAAATAATCGATACAAATACAGTTCATCACATTTTCCAATCATCTTCTTCATCACATGATCAAAAATTCCCTTATTATAGGTTGTTACATCGTGTCAATAACTTCGCAGACATCTCTGGGAGAAGCACTTTCTGATTCACCAACAGTTGGCTCTCTTCTTTTCCTCGGTCCAGCTGCATCGGAATCGTCGGAATCAAGACCACAACTCTTAGGAAAGAATTCAAGATCATCGCCAAACAAACTGGCCTCACTCTCAATGAATTCGCTTTCTTCGTCCAACCAACCCGCAATTGTCTCCGTGTCGGACGTTGTTACAAACTCACAGGAAAACAAGCTCAGATCTTGTAGGAAGCACGGCTTCAAATGCACACAGTCTCTAGGAACGTTGTCGCGCGAGTTATCTTGATCGTAACGGAGGTCGTAAAAGCAAGGAATCAGTTGGCTGCAGGGCAAACTACAAAGAGTCACTGCCACACTACCCGTCAACAAATTTCAGTAACAAAAGTGTACGGCCTCTCCATTCGAATTCAATATAGCTTTGTATATGAATCGTGGACACAACAAGGAATAGGTGTATCGATTTCACGCACATAACTTTCCAGGGAAGTCACCATATGTATCAATTTGATACAATTGACAATCAATACCTTAAGGAGGCTCTAAACATTCATGGTGGTGCCTGTTTGTTCTATATCGTGTCTCCCTAGCACTTTCGCGCAACGACGCTCTGAGCGTGTTTTTTAGGGAATTGACTTGTTTGAACCTGAGATCTGTTGCTGGTAAGGAGACGCCAGACCACACATGACATGTAGAATTCAGAAGAGTTCAGTGAGACTAGCGATGATATAACCAAATACTAAATGATCTCAGCGTCAGCTCCACTGCACTCCCTGTAAAAGAATCTTAATACTAACTAAATTTAGTGGAAGGGGTTCAAGGCTTTCCTATTTTTAGTTAGCTGGTAAAATAACGTCGAAAACGCAGTTAAGTTTACCATTGGAAATTTTATTCTACTCACAAACCATCGTTTATAAATTGCACTATTGATAAAAGGAAATGTTTTAATACAGGATGGTAAAAACCAACCGCGTTCAACAAAAATGTGAACGAATATTCCCTGAATGGGTTTCCAAGTTCTACAACGAATCGAAGGGTGACATACGCCATATCACATCTATAATCTAGGTTTAAATTAAGTTTCACAAAAGAGAAAACTATCAAAATGGTCTACAGTGACCCTCAATTATCTTTAATTACTCATCTAACTTGTCGTAAATTAGTGGCTGATGTGGCTTCTCAATAACTATATAACAGAGAAATCATCGCGTTTCAGATTTTTACTTCAAGTGGCAAATGTGAACACCATGAGCTTTAATTTACGATCGACACTAGTATTACGCAAAAAGAGGGTGTAACAGATGAGACTTCTGCAGTTCTGAGTGAAGCCTTATGCACTCAAAAATGCGGCATCGCGTGCGTTCATTACCTTGTCGGTGTTTAGGCAGCGTCAGGGGGGCAGCGGCCGGCGCACAGCTCCGCTCACCTCACCATCTCGGAAGCAACTCTTTTCTAACTTCTCCTTACTACAATTTACCGAAGTTGGTTTAAAAAAAACTATCTGGCTGTGTTTTCATCTGACCAATCAGGGTCTCAATGTTAACCTTAAGCAGCGCCTACAAAAATTCTGTCTATCCAATGAGAAACGTTATACTTTTCGTGGCGGGGCAATGTTTTTAATGTTTGCAACGAAACAGAGACGCGAAAAAGTCTCACGCTAAAACCTGCAGCTGCTGTGGTCCTTTTAGCGTTATCGTAAGATCTATACTGTTCTACTGGAGGGCTTTATCTTTTAACATGGGCTGGCGGGTGGTCCTAATGCAACAGACACGCGAAAAAGTCTCACGCTAAAACGTGCGGGTGGTAGTCTTAGCGGTAGGCTGCCGATGTGGGTGTCCAGTCCGTCCCTTTTCGTAGGGCCTTCTAGCTTAGCACGGTTCTGTTCTCGGCTTCTGTTTCCCTCGGAACTGCGTCGGTCTCACGGTGGGAAGGTATGACATGCATTTAGGCATTCTTGTGTTAGTCTGTGGTATTCCATTTGCTCACTCGTTACTCGTATTACTTTGGTTAATTTCATGTCACGATTTATTCGGAGCTATGTGACATACTAGTAAATTTGCTTATTATGTCAGGGTTTTCATGGAAGGTGTCGGATTTGCCTGACACCTTACAGTTTCACACCAAGTGATTTTGGTATCTAATGTTACAAATTACAATATTAGATAGACCTCAAAACATATGTAAATACGTGGCCGTGTTCTCTAGTGATCGTTTGTATGAACCATTTTGTATCGTCAGACGATAGTAATGAAAGAGATTACAGGACCTGAAAGACAGTTCCATTATGTGGGATACATACAAATCAGGCCGTACATACTTCAGTACTTTTGAGTATGACAGTACACGTCTTGATGTGTGGAGATGCTACATTTTTTTAGCGTTGCATAAGTAGACGTATCAGTCAATGAATGATCGTCGGATGAGATGCAGCAAACCTGTGGGAGCAAGGACGTGACCTACCAAAGGTGAAAGTGTGACACATGGCTACTGTCACCACTGTAGTAGTCCTACACTTTTTCGCCGTGCACACAGAGAATTAAGTCATCTACTTGTACTCATACATACGGCAGTAGATATGACATTGATGGAGTATTTTAAGCAAAAAATGCACCACTACACTATTCCCATTCAATCCATGACTGTTTCATCCTAACATTTTGATGTATATGAACAGGTCACGTATCACCATGATGTTGTTCTCCACAATCCTCAAATTTAACACATTGTGATTTTTGGATAACAGGGCATTTCTACAGATGCAATAGACCCCTTATCGGCAAAGTTCTGGATACTATAACCTTTGTAATACATTTAATATGGTGAAATGTGTATTATTGAAAATGGGGCAAGTAATTGCGAAATGCCGATCGCGGTGGCTGAGCGGTTCTAGCCGCTTCAGTGCGGAACCGCGTGACTGCTACGATCTCAGGTTCGAATCCTGCCTCTGGCATGGATGTGTGTGATGTACTTAGGGTAGTTAGGTTTAAGTACGAGGGTAATCCCAAAAGTAAGGTCTCCTATTTTTATAAGTACATAACCCTGTTTATTTCTACAATGGTTTACATCAACTTACAGCTTGAACATTTAGCTATTTTTCAACATAATCACCATTTCTGTCGATGCATTTTTGTAGACGCTGTGGCAGTTTTTGTATGCCCATGTCATACCAGCTCGCCGCCATGCTATTCAGAAAGATATGAACCCATCTTTCACCTCGTCGTCGGAGCTGAATCGCTTTCTGGCCAAACCTTCTTTTAACCTAGGGAACAGGTGATAGTGACTGGGCGCCAAGTCAGGCCTATAGGGTGGTTGGGTGGTTATGTTCCATTGAAATTGTTGCAGGAAAGCAACGGTTAGCCGAGCTATGTGTGGGCGAGCTTTGTCTTGGAGAATGTGTACGCCCTTACTCAACATTCGTCTTCTGCGGTTCTGAATTGCCCGTTTGAGTTTTTTCAGAGTCTCACAGTATCTGTCAGCGTTAATTGTGATCCCAGCGATTCAGCTCCAACGACGAGGAGAAAGAAGAGGTTCATAACTTTCTGAACAGCATGGCGGTGAGCTGGTATGACATGGGCATACAAAAACTGTCACAGCGTCTACAAAAATGCATCGACAAAAATGGTAATTATGTGGAAAAATAGCTAAATGTTAAAGCTGTAAACTCATGTAAACCATTGTAGAAATAAACAGGTCTATGTACTTATAAAAAATGGACACCTTACTTTTGGGATTACCCTAGTTGTTGTACGTTCTAGAGGACTGATGACCTCAGATGTTAAGTCTCATAGTGCTCAGAGCCATTTAAACCAGTTTTAATTGCGTAATAGGAAATGAGTAGCAATCCCGTACAAAAATTTGAATGCCAATTTCGGCCGGAGATGGACGGGACTTTGCAAACATCTTACGTAACAGATGTTGTCACAATATTTCATGTTTCTTGGCGCAATAGTTTGGGCCAGGCGTCTATTTGGCATAAAACTTTCAAGCTACGGCCTTGTCACCTTCATAGATGTTGAATTTTGAAAAATCAATTTTTAGCTTAGATCTGAGACACACTTCGAACGTCCATGTCGCTAGGGAAAATAATTTAACGTCAGCCTTGATTCTTAGATTGCACCAACTCACATCCCCCAAAAATTACTTTAACATTGCTTTCCGTCTCTCGAAGATTGCATTTTACAGAATCTTTTCTCGCTGGCAGTCTGTGATACGTAATAAACATTGTAATGCCAGGTTTCATGCTTCAGATAGGTCATCGACTCGGCAGGAAATTTAGAGGACACTTTAACCCTCTTAGGTGCAGCATTTTGAAACATCGATTCTTAGATGAAGCCTACGTCACACAAAGACTGTGCCCTTCAAATTTCATAGGGTCAGTGGCTTAGGCTTCCCGTTGTTATGGCGGTCGGCTTCTTCTTCATATGTACAACTATTGTGCTCATAATAAAACAATAGTTTATCTTGACGCTTCCTTAAAACTTCCTCGGCTGCAGTATTCTGCTAGAATCATCTGCTTGATGATAATACGATCGATATTAGTGTCGGATCCATAACTATCACAGTACCTGGCTCATTAGCTAACATAGCCGGTTACGATTATTTCCACGTGTTTCCGTTCGTTACATTCCTCCTGATAGCTGCGCAGTGTTCGCTAATGCAGTACGATTCTCGATATAGCAATACACTCTTACAGGAAGCCAACTGGCATGGTTCTGAGTTGGTTTGCTCAGGGCTTGGTTTCTAGTAATAGTATAGCTTTACGAAACTTTACTTTTACCCCCTTTAGCCAATACCATGTAAACATGGTATTATAATGCGGCTTTTTATACACGGTTTTACTTCACCTCAATATCTATACCAACGAAAATATAAAAATATGCTTCTATTCGCGTAATTGATAATGTGAAACTTTTTAAAATGGGCATTTCAAAGAAACTAGGTACGAAGTGTTCGAACGATATGGTTACCATTTAGATAGTGTGGTTAGTAAATACTATACGACCGAGGGAGGTGGCGCAGTGGTTAGCACACTGGACTCGCATTCGGGAGGACGACGGTTCAATCCCGCGCCCGGCCATCTGATTTAGGATTTCCGTGATTTCCCTAAATCGCTCCAGGCAAATGCCGGGATGGTTCCTTTGAAATGGCACGGCCGACTTTCTTCCCCGTCCTTCCCTAATCCAATGACACGGATGACCTCGCAGTTTGGTCTCTTCTCCCAAACAACCCAACCACAACCCAAATTCTATACGGTCCAGTGACATTAATTTGACCTCCGATTATGTTCAACGCCAACGTGCAGTAACTCGCAGACAGCAGGTAGCAGCACTGTCAGTGAAGAGTATATAGAGCGTGCCAGGGGGATGCGGAAAACAGTGCAGCCATTTATGAAATGATAATTAAATCAAGACCCTTAGCTATCGACAGGAGTTGATATACATCAACGGGGGCAGTTCAAAATGTGTGGCCCGACGGGGACTCGAACCCGGGATCTCCTGCTTACTCTATCCATCTGAGCGACTGAGGGCACAGAGGATAGTATGACTGCAATGATTTGATCCTTACACGCTCCCCGTGAGATCCACCTTCCCCACTTACTGTCCACACACTACATTCGTAGTGCCCCTGCCCATTACACTCATTACTAGCGACAGGCATTCTTACCTGGTCCCGTAAGAGTTCGGGCAATGCCTGTGCATCCAGCACAGAAGAAGAAAGTCAATGGCCGGTTAGCCTTAACTATATGATGAGGGTATCTGTTCTCTCAACTGTCGCCGTTGATGTACAGGGTGATTAAAAAGTCAGTATAAATTTGAAAACTTAATAAACCGCGGAATAATGTAGATAGAGAGGTAAAAAATGACACACATGTTGGAATGACATGCA
The DNA here is from genome assembly GCF_023897955.1 of Schistocerca gregaria. Classification (NCBI taxonomy): domain Eukaryota; kingdom Metazoa; phylum Arthropoda; class Insecta; order Orthoptera; family Acrididae; genus Schistocerca; species Schistocerca gregaria. The sequence continues at coordinate 131,405,054 of NC_064923.1, read as the reverse complement.
GTTTTATTAGAACCAAAAATAGAAACCTTTACAAAATGTCCGACAGATGGCGCTGGAGAGCAAAACTGCTACCGTGACGGGTGAGAGGTATGCCGATATGTTACAGAATCGCATCATCCCTAGCCTGGCTGATAAACACCTGCTGGAACGTACGATGTTTATGCAGGATGGCGCTCCGCCCCATATTGCTAGACGCGTGAAAGATCTCTTGCACGCGTGTTTGGTGATGATCGTGTGCTCAGCCGCCACTTCCGTCATGCTTGGCCTCCCAAGTCCCCAGACCTCAGTCCGTGCGATTATTGGCTTCGGGGTTACCTGAAGTCGCAAGTGTATCGTGATCGACCGACATCTCTACGAATGCTGAAAGACAACATCCGACGCCAATGCCTTACCATAAGTCTGGACATGCTTTACAGTGCTGTTCACAACATTATTCCTCGACTACAGCTATTGTTGAGGAATGATGGTGGACATATTGAGCTTTTCCTGTAAAGAACATCATCTTTGCTTTGTCTTACTTTGTTATGCTATTTATTGCTATTCTGAGCAGATAGAGCGCCATCTGTCGGACATTTTTTGAACGTTTGTATTTTTTTGGTTCCAATAAAACCCCATGTCATTCCAAGCATGTGAGTCAATTTGTACCTCTCTATCTACATTATTCCGTGATTTATTCAGTTTTCAAAATTATACTGACTTTTTTATCACCCGGTGTATCAACGCCTGTCGACAGCTTAGAGTCTTGGTTTAATTATCATTTTATTCTAAGAGAGCTGCATAGTCACCGATGGTGATGTCCGAAAGAACAGATACCGTCTTCTTACAGTGCAGTCATTGTCGTAATGCGAAAACGGAGCGATTTATCTGACGCCTAAATGAATGGCTTTAGGGCCAAGTGTGGTTATGTTTGTAAACTGTTTGAGTGCAGGCGTGGTATACCGTGCATGGCTAAACGGTGCTGTGCAAAACCGACGCCGACGCATTTATGGTGCACTACGGCCCAAAGATTTCAGCGGTGAACGACGGCTGCGGAGAGTTGTACGTTGGAATACACTTGCAACTCTTAAGCAGCTGACTGCCCACATTAACAAAAGGGCTACTAACAGTGTCTCCTCAACCACTGTTCAGCGAAACGTTGCTGCGTAAAGAGCCTCTGCACCAGACAGCTGGTTCATGCACCCACGTCAACTGCTGTTCATCAACGAAGAAGATCGGAATTTGCACGCCAGTACTGCAAATGGATGTCCTCTGAGTAGTGACAGGTAGCCATTTCAGACGAATCACTTCTTGATCTCCATGAGACAGATGGCAAACACAATACACTCTTCTCATCAGAAGGTACCAGGCCTGAGGAGGTAGCGTTATGGCCTATGAAAAGTTTTCGTAGCCATCTCTGGGTGATTTCGTCATTCTGAAGGGCACAATGGATCAACATAAATACGCATTTATCCTTGGGGTCCACACCCACTGCTACATACAGTGAGCTTTTCGTCGGCACAGTGGAATATACCAGCAGGACAATGGAGCATGTCACACAGATCGCGCCAGCCGGAGTAGCCTTGCGGTTCTAGGCGCTACAGTCTGGAAACGAGCCGAAGAAGTTCTTCACAAGCATCAACACGTCGTTCTCTCATTTCAGGAGTCAGCTGCCGTGGCATCCATCTTGCAGACACTTTGTGAAACTGGAGCACATGACGCGCAATGTGGTGTGCTGACCCATGACTAATCTGCAAACATGCTGCAATGTCATTCAGCGTCAGTCGGCGGTTTTCCTTCACTAAGGCTTCAACTGCTGCACTGTTCTGTGGAGTCACAACTCGTTGTGCCTGACCTGGATGAGGAGCATCTTCCACTGAGCCGGCCGGTGTGGTCGAGCGGTTCTAGGCGCTTCAGTCTGGAACCATGAGACCGCTACGGTCGCAGGTTCGAATCCTGCCTCGGGCATGGATGTGTGTGGTGTCCTTAGGTTAGTTAGGTTTAATTAGTTCTAAGTTCTAGGCGACTGATGACCTCAGAAGTTAAGTCGCATAGTGCTCAGAGCTATTTGAACATAGATCGCAGTGTGCGTGTGAGCTTCGAAGAACACCAGTATGACTTTACCGTATTCCTCTGGCCACAAAACTACCCAGCTTTAAAACCAACCGACAATCTTTAGAACCATCTTGATCTGGCTGTTTGCGCCACGGAACTTCAAGTGAAAAACCTGGCCCAGCTGTCCGCTACACTGGAGTCGGCATGGCTCCAAATCCGTGTCGGTACCTTCCAGATACTCATCGACCCTCTTCCTGCACGTCTCGCAGGGGTCAGCACGCTGCGAAAGGCGGTTCTTTTGGATTTTGACAGGTTGCCACATTAATATAGGGTGTCCATTCGTCCCGTTTTTCCCGTGAGAGCCCCGTTTTTTACCAAACTGTCCCGCTCTCCCGAAAGTTTTTTTTGGGGACGCTCAAATGTCCCGTTTTTTTATGATTCCGCTTGGCCAGAGTATTTTACGCTATTGGTTGTTTGACTTGCTATTAACTGCGCGATTATTTACGCTAGGAAGCGTGTGATGACTTTCAGCATACCCCAAACATGTATCGAACTGTCAAAAATCGCAAGTGATTTTAAACGCACTATAGGTTGCGAAAAGCAATGAAGATTCTTCTCTTCTAAATCGATCCACTGAATCCGTCCTTTCGGTCCAGACATACTCTACACCACTGATACTTGCTCTCTGGCTTTCATCACCACACTGTTGATGTTTTGCACCGTGCAATCACTGTTTTATTATGACAAAATGAAAGTGTAATTTTAACAGCAATATAAAAAGCGAGTTTCCTTTCATTTCTAGTAGTGGAGAAACTGTAGAATGTACGTTGTGCATATCAAAATTTGCTATTGGTCATGGGGCAAGGTCTGACATTGTGAATCACATTAAGACGAAGAAAAATCCCATGAGTGATCAAACGGAAAGAGCAAATAAATGTGTGAGTGACTACTATGTAAACTTAAAATCAGCAACAGAAATGGATAGGCAATTGGTAGCACAAGAAGCTACGTTTGCATACCACAGTGCAATGCATAACCATAGCTTTAAGTCAATGGGCTGTACTACAGCAGTTGTTAAAAAACTTTTCAATCCTAAATTCACATGTGGACACACAAAATGTAATGCAATCATTTCAAATGTTATTCCACCAAATGCAGCTCAGCAGGTTTTAAATGAACTGAAAAGTGCTCGATTCATTTCTGTAATGATTGTTACATCGAATAATCTGGATTTGAAGTTGGTTCCTCTCCTTATCAGGTATTTTCACTCTGAAAATGGCATCATGGTGAAAGTGCTCGCATTGGTTAATTTAGCTGGAGAAACTTCAAATTTACTTCAGAATTATGTGCTGAAGGTTTTAAAGAAATATGATCTTCAGGGAAAGGTGGACGCAGTTTATGCAGACAACACTAACACCAATTTTGGTGGTAACAAGAGGAAAGAAAAAACAATTTGTTCTATAAACTGCAACAGAACACAGTGAATAATATAGTAGGTGTTGGCTGTCCAGCACATGTGTTGCACAATTCCTTAAAAACTGGCTCAGATTGCCTACCCATCGACTGCCAATTAATTGTAAACAATATCTACCAGCATTTCCACATATATACTGTAAGGGTTGAATCTCTGAAGTCATTCTGTAAGTTTACTGAAACTGAATACAAAACTTTACTTGGGCACAGCAAGACAAGGTGGTTATCTCTGCTACAAGCATTGGAAAGAACTGCAGAGGTATTTCCTGCTTTGAAATCATATTTCATTTCTCTTGATAAGTGTCCTGTTATCCTTAAACAGTTCTTTGATAACCCTGGGTCTATTGTTCTTCTACATTTTCTTGCTATCGAGCTAAAACCTTTCTCCACAACCATTAAATATATTGAGAAACAAGAAATCACAATAGTGGAAGTTTATCAAGAAATAAACAAATTATTGGGCAAATTACAATGTAGAAAATCTGGAAGATTTCTTGATAAAGTGCATAAAAGTGAAAAGTACGGTGATAGTGTGGCAGAATAATTGTAAAAAGTGATTTGGGATTATCTGAGTGCACGTTGTAAAGCTAAATTTGTATGTGTATTAAATTTAGTCAGTACATTATTTATGTCCCGTTTTTTTCTTCATTCTCTAATTTATTTTAAATGTCCCCTTTTTCAATGAAAATGAAATGGACACCCTACTTTAATGTGACTGGGCAATATATACTTTGACGAATGGGAAGTGTTACATGTCCAACAAAGCTACCAAATTTTTACTTAGTGTTCCCATGCCTATGGGACGTATTGATAAAAAGTTTCATCCTTACGTGAGCTCGTTCTCGGTACGTTAAAAAGTCATTCCTGTAGATTTTAAGTGGGCTGCTTCTGTGTTGGAAGCGCTGTGTAGCGCTTTTCATTGGATCTCTGACTGCGCCTTTCTTTGTAAGGGACTCTGTCGCTCGTTGGACTCGTTGGAAGTTAATCGCCAGTACTGTTGGGCAGCTGGAAGTTAGTCGCCAGCAGTGATCGAAGTAGTGTTGTGCAGTTGGAAGTTAGTCGCCAGCAGTGACGGAAGTACTGTTGGGCAGTTGGAGGTGAACTGGCAGCGGTGATGGATGTTAGATGTGAGAGGTTAGCATTGATGGAGGGTAGAGGTCTGAAGTGTTAGCGTAGGCCAACGATCTGTACATGTTCGACTTCGAGATTGGATATTATTCATGATTATACACCTTTGTACTAGATGTCAATGACGATTTATATTCGTGTTTGAACTGTATGTCACATTATTAAGGAAATAAATACGTTATTTGGTTTGCAACAAAATCTTTCCTTTGTTAACCACTTGCCTATTAGTAGTTAGTAGCTTTAGTAGGCGCTTCAGTTCGGAGCCGCGCTGCTACTATAGTCACAGGTTCGAATCTTGCCTTGGGCATGGATGTGTGTGATGTCCTTAGGTTAGTTAGGTTTAAGTAGTTCTAAGTTCTGGGGGACTGATGACCTCAGAAGTTAAGTCCCATAGTGCTTAAAGACATTTGAACATTTTTTTTTTTTTGGCTTTAGTAGTTAGAATATTTTATTTAGCTGGCGGTGTTGACGCTCTCTGTATTTTAGTAGTTCGCGTAATGAAGATTTTTGTGAGGTAAGTGCTTATTGAAATGTATAGGTTATTGTTAGGATTTCTTTTTAGTCAGGGCCATTCTTTTGAGTTAATTATTTGAAGCCAGGTTGTAATTTTTTTGAGCAGTCAGACTGCGTTGCGGTAGAATGTTGTGGGTCAGTGTTACTCAGCTGTTTCAGAATCAAATAACGTAGAAGTTTCATCTTCTCAGTCATTCAGCAATTTAAGTACAGACAAACTCATTTAAATAAAGAAGTTTCAAGATGAAGACAATTGTATGTACGTGAAGGCTATTGGGGGGATCTAAAGTAACTGGTATTTTCCACCTGGAAATAGCAGCACAGCATGTCCACAGGCCACCGTGCACGAGCAGTTAATTACCTTCAGACGTCGAGAGAAGCCGAATCACTAGCGTGAGGTGCATGGGCATACTGCATACTGACATATTATGCAGACAGCTGGCTCTAGTGCACTGATTGCCGAACAGCTAGCTGCTGACGGACCTACGACAACGCTGTGGCGAGAAGTGTAGTCTCAAGTACGTCGAGAAGGACTACGCCACGAGAACACAGTGGGGCTGTTGGATGGGCTCGCACGACTAGACAGATGACAAAAGGTGAAATCTAGACATAGGTTACCGGCACAATGTCACCACAAACCGCCGGGAACAGATAACGGAAAGCCTGCTTGAGATATAAAGTTGTCATGTGACGTTTATAGCTGACACCACAGAAGAAGGCTCTGACTTGATGTACGATCAGTCAACTAAGACACTGAACAACATTCTGCGGTGTTCAGCGATGAGTCAAGGTTCTGTTTTTGGTGGTCAGATCGACGCCAAAGGATCCGCAGACGACTTGGCGAAAGGCCACGGGAGGCATCGATTCTCGAGACCTATACCAGTCCATCCCTTGGAATCGTGGTATGCTAGGCTACTAGGCATGACAACAGGTCTGATTTGGTAGTGATTGAAGGGAAGCGGAGTTCTTTCCGGTATGTGCCAAGAAAGCAAGAACGGTAAATCCCATGTAATCATGATAATACGTAAATATAGAGCGTCGTGGTCTGGGGGATGTTTACGAGGCATTTCCTTTGTGACCCCGTCATTTGGTAAGGCACGATCTTTCGATGCTAGCATGCATCTATCCTTGCGGACTATGTCCATCCGTACATGCTGTTTGTTTTGCCTCAGGACGATGGTATCTGCTATGGTTCGAAGAGCACCATGATGAGTTGAAGATAGATAAGTTTCAGCATTTCTATCAACGTCTACTAACATAAAAATGTATTATATTTTAAGTAGGAAAACGGAATTGTAGATATCCTGGTTGTTGATTGTAGCAGTAATCAACAATCAGTAAATATACTCATTTTGATTTATCGTTGAAGCTGTTGGGTCGGCTCATTGTCCAGTAAAATTTGGAGTTTGATTCCTTCAGAGGGCGCGGCCTTGACACATTTACGAAAAGAAGATTCACTTGTCAACGATGGATGATCATAGTATGTTCTTGAATTCAACCTGGACTATAATACGGTTCTCTTCATTTACGTGAAAATAACACTGGTTAAAAGTGATGACTTTCGAACTAAACTCTGTTTTAAGATTCACTGGTTTTATATTTTCTGCTCTCAATGATGAAATACAAACATTAATATTCTTGATACAATCAGATTTTGCCATAAACATTACACAATACACAAACTTCTAATTACTTAACCTGGAACCGAATCATAGACTTGGAATCCTACGTCCGTTCTCCTCTAAGACTTCTTAGAGACTCCCACATGAAGCAGTAATACAGAAAAAGAAGATAGCACTCCTCGACGGATCAGCGAGTTTGTGATGCAATATCACAGCAGTTCTGAGATCACATTTATAAAGAAAGTAATAATCAGAACACAGACGTATTGTACGGAGAAAAAAATTAAATATTCCTAAGTATAAGTTTTGGTTAATTAAATTTTCTTGATTAGGATAATGTTAAGCATATAAATTATCTTCCGTCTACTAACGAAACAAGCCCAACTTCATAGAATAATCAACGTTTTCAAAAATGACACGAAAATGGAAGAAATGGGCTTTAAGGAAGAAATATAAAAAGATAAATGAAATTTCAAATTATAGTCGCCAAACAATTCAATGATCCCAAAAACACGAACAACGAAAATAAGACATGCAATTTTCAAAGTTACAGTCTAAAAACGTGAATGGTAGTCTAACTGTTCAATAAACACTTCGTCAACTTCTATTGATCAGGTGACACAATGGTACAAATTCGTTTCAGCATGGAGTGAAAGTTTGAATATTTAACAACCATTGCACGTGAACATCTCTAGAAAGTTTGATAAATATGAGATTGGTACTATTTTTTTCCGTCAGTTTGTTGTTGGGTAAACTCAGGGCACCTCTCTGCTATGTTCAGAACTCTATTTAAAACCTCAGTTTCCTTATGGTGCAGATTGCACAGGCGGAGCAAAGTGAAGACGGCGCTACAGCCTCCTTGTCGTACTCTGGTGGTTTGCAACTCGAAGTCCTGCCTTACCAGTTTCCCTGCGCTCTCTGTTCCGTCCAGTTATTTCCCAAACTTCATTCTTGTACGACTGTGGCTTTCAAGTGGCTTCAGAGGGTCCAAAGCGTCCACTTTGGAGCCATGGATGCAGAGCACAAAGGACGTCCAAAGTCCTCAGCCGCTGAAGGGGACACAGCTGCAAAAGAGAAATTTGTGCTCAAGTACTACGAACAACCTTGAAAAGAGTAATAGACACCTTCAGACACCACTAGAACTCGTGGCAAGGACGTATTCAGCGATGGGCAAGAGAGGCCAGCTTTCACAGCCTCCCATAAACAAAAAAGTTAAAAAAAAGAATGACCCTCGTAAACCGAATTTGTATCCTGGCCCACCACACTGACCAATGTGTCAATTCTGTATCAGTCTTAAGAAAATCCAAGTCCAGAGCAATTAGGCGTGAAATGTTAAAACTATATCCCAGATCGTGGCTATTCTTCTTGCAACCCAAGACGCCAGAAGATTCCGAATTCTAGAGGTTTCCAGTAGTGTAGTAACTTCAATTGGCGATGTATTTTCTCTTTTTACCAGTCAATGTTTAAAACTACTAGAAACTATCTGACTGTTGTCTCCTAATAACAACGAGTAGAATAAAATTTCATTCTACACTGGAGTTAAAGCTGATTTGAAACACCATGGCAGATTAAAATTGTGTATCGGACAGGAATTCGAGCCCAGAAGCTTTGGCTTTCGGAGGGAAGTGCACTTTATTCTCGGAACTGTCCTCCTAAGTTCTAGTTATCCCATTTGTATGGAATATTCCTTTTGCCATGAGTGCTAGTCTCGCAAGGCATGCAGGAGAACTTCAATGTGCTTTGGAAAGTAGGACAGAGGTACCACCGGAAGTGAAGCTATGAGACAACATCGTGAGTCGAGGCTGGAGAGATCAGTTGACCGAGCACTTGTCCCCTGGAAACTACGAAAGCTCCAGGTTAGAATATACAATTTTAACTTGGCAGGCTGTTTCAACAAAGTAGTGTCAGTAACCTCATAAAAACCAAATTCTCTCATTTAGGTATCTTGCAGGTTATCTACACTCATGCCCATAAATTAAGGATAACTGCAGAATGTGGCGCCACACAACGTGGCACTACACACAACGCAATGGTTGAGAAGGGAGTGAGACAGAGTTGTTGCCTATCCTCGAAGTTATTCAATATGTACATTGAGCAAGGAGTAAAGGAAACAAAAGAAACATTTGGACTGGGAATTAAAATCCATGGAGAAGAAATAAAAACTTTGAGGTTCGCCGACGACATTGTAACTCTGTCAGAGACAGCAAAGGACCTGGAAGAGCAGTTGAAAGGAATGGACAGTGTCTTGAAAGGAGGATATAAGATTAACACCAACAAAAGCAAAAGTAGGATAATGGAATGTAGTCGAATTAACTCGGGTGATGCTGCAGGAATTAGATTAGGAAATGAGACACTTAAAGTAGTAAAGGATTTTATCTATTTGGGGAGCAAAATAACTGATGATGGTCGAAGTAGGGAGGATATAAAATGTAGAATGGTAATGGCAAGGAAAGCGTTTCTGAAGAAGAGAAATTTGTTAACATCGAGTATGTCAGCATGTCGTTTCTGAAAGTATTTGTATGGAGTGTAGCCATGTATGGAAGTGAAACGTGGACGACAAATAGTTTGTACGAGGTGCATTCAAGTTCTAAGGCCACCGATTTTTTTTCTAATTAACTACTCACCCGAAATCGATGAAACTGGCGTTACTTCTCGACGTAATCGCCCTGCAGACGTACACATTTTTCACAACGCTGACGCCATGATTCCATGGCAGCAGCGAAGGCTTCTTTAGGAGTCTGTTTTGACCACTGGAAAAGCGCTGAGGCAATAGCAGCACGGCTGGTGAATGTGCGGCCACGGAGAGTGTCTTTCATTGTTGGAAAAAGCCAAAAGTCACTAGGAGCCAGGTCAAGTGAGTAGGGAGCATGTTGTTATCACGAAGAAACTGCTGCGTAACGTTAACTCGATGTGCGGGTGCGTTGCGTTGGTGAAACAGCACATACGCAGCCCTTCCCGGACGTTTTTGTTGCAGTGCAGGAAGGAATTTGTTCTTCAAAACATTTTCGTAGGATGCACCTGTTCCGTAGTGCCCTTTGGAACGCAATGGGTAAGGATTACGCCCTCGCTGTCCCAGAACATGGACACTATCATTTTTTCAGCACTGGCGGTTACCCGAAATTTTTTTGGTGGCTGTGAATCTGTGCGCTTCCATTGAGCTGACTGGCGCTTCGTTTCTGGATTGAAAAATGGCATCCACGTCTCATCCATTGTCACAACCGACGAAAAGAAAGTCCCATTAATGCTGTCTTTGCGCGTCAACATTGCTTGGCAACATGCCACACGGGCAGTCATGTGGTCGTTCGTCAGCATTCGTGGCACCCACCTGGATGACACTTATCGCATTTTCAGGTCGTCATGCAGGATTGTGTGCACAGAACCCACAGAAATGCCAACTCTGGAGGCGATCTGTTCAACAGTCATTCGGCGATCCCCCAAAACAATTCTCTCCACTTTCTCGATCATGTCGTCAGACCGGCTTGTGCGAGCCCGAGGTTGTTTCGGTTTGTTGTCACACGATGTTCTGCCTTCATTAAACTGTCGCACCCACGAACGCACTTTCGACACTTCCATAACTCCATCACCACATGTCTCCTTCAACTGTCGATGAATTTCAATTGGTTTCACACCACGCAAATTCAGAAAACGAATGATTGCACGCTGTTCAAGTAAGGAAAACTTCGCCATTTTAAGTATTTAAAACAGTTCTCATTCTCGCCGCTGGCGGTAAAATTCCATCTGCCGTACAGTGCTGCCATCTCTGGGACGTATTGACAATGAACGCGGCCTCATTTTAAAACAATGCACATGTTTCAATCTCTTTCCAGTCCAGAAAAAAGAAAAATCGGAGGCCTTAGAACTTGAATGCACTTCGTACAAGAAGATAATAGAAGCTTTCGAAATGTGGTGCTACAGAAGAATGCTGAGGATTAGATCATATAACTAATGGGGAGGTATTGAAAAGAATTGGGGAGAAGAGGAGTTTGTGGCACAACTTGACTAGAAGAAGGGATAGGTTGGTAGGACATGTTCTGAGGCATCAAGGGATCACCAATTTAGTATTGGAGATCAGCGTGGGTGGTAAAAATCACAAAGGAGACAAAGAGATGAATGCACTAAGCAGATTCAGAAGGATGTAGGTTGCAGTAGGTACTGGGAGATGAAGAAACTTGCACAGGATAGAGGAACATGGAGAGCTGCATCAAACCAGACTCAGGACTGAAGACCACAACAACAGCGTCCACGCTGTCGTGCATGCGGATATTCGTCACATTGAGCAACGTTTGTAACCTAGATCATTAACATGGCAAGCAGTTAACAAATGTTGCTCTCCCATGTGGAAATTACAATGTGTTTCTTACAACGGTTTGTTTGTTGCTTCTCTTGGGCATGCCCTTACGAATGTTTCCACAACTTTCATTATCCCACGATCACTCGTTTTTCATGAGTGTGCTCTCACATACGGGAAGTTTAATTATAACCATACAGTATCTTATTACAAATTGTGCTCCTTTTGCCTTACCCCTCCCCCTTCCACAGAAGAGATGTGAGTTTCATCCACCTTCTCCCTGAATGCCTCCTTAGTAATATGTATGAAGGATATGAAAACAAGAAACTCACTTGTGCTACACTGTTAGATTTAACAAAGGCCTTCGACTCAGTCACACATGAAATAATGATAAAAAACTAGAACTTTATGGTATTGTAGATAAACCATTACAATATTTGCAATCATACTTAAGCAATAAAGTACAATTTGTAGAAACAAACTATCAGAAGTCAACACCCATGAAAGTAAAGAGAGGGATTCAACAAGGCTCAGTGATTGGCCCTTTCCTGTTCATTGTGTACATCAATGACTTCTCAAATTATATGCCATGCAACAATGTACTGTATGCTGATGATATGACACTAATAACAGATGGAGAAAATATGCAAGATGTCATGAAATGAGCAGTGACTGGTGCAGAGCCAACCTTTTATCAATAAACAAATTGAAAACTGAAGAAATTTACTTCACCCTGAAACCAACTGAACAGAATACAAAAAAATGTTACTAGGGTAACATATAGATCAAAAACTTACATGGGACAGACACACAAATTATCTATGTGGCAAACTTGCTCGAACTCTCTTTCTGTTACACAAGCTGAGACACGTTATCAGTAAAAATCTGCTAATCTCCACATATTTTGCTTTTTTCCATTCACAACTGCAATACAGGGTACTTCTTTGAGATAACTCAGTGGGTTCAAGTACCATCTTCAAGTGGCAGAAGAAAGCAGTCAGGTGCATTTGAGGACTAGTACCAAGACAAAGTTGCAAAAATCATTTTAAAGAACTAAAGATAATGAAACTACCTAGTGTATACATTTTTAATTGTTTAATATATGCTAACTAAAGATAATGGCACTACCTAGTATATACATTTTTAATTGTTTAATATATGCTAACTAAAGATAATGGCACTACCTAGTATATACATTTATAATTGTTTAATATATGCTAAAGAGAACGTAAAGAACTTTAATTTAAGATCTGAAGTGCATGTTTATAATACTCGAAATAATAGTAACATAGACCTAGCATACACAAGGCTGACATTAACACAAAAGAGCCATAAACACCTTAGCTTGAAATTTTATAACAAACTCCCAAAGGCTGTGAGGGAACTACCGATGAATAACTTTAAGCAAACAATAGAAGTGTGGCTCAAATGTACTCCATATTACTCACTTGATGAGTTCCTGAACAGTGATACAAAAGAGATATGCTGCATGAAACAATAAACTGCCATATGAATTATACCTATATGTTTGTGAGAGTAATGTACCAACAAAGACTTTTTACATGGATACGTTAGATGTACCATAAACATATCTTGATACTATTGTATATTTAACTGTTATGATTTATTATTATCATTATCATTATTATTATTATTACTATTGTGAATGAATAATTGTTGCATTATCAATATTACTTTAGCATGCATTTCTGCTTGCCCTGCACAGGCACAATTATGTACAATAATAAATATTGTAATTTAAAAAAATATATATTGAACACACTGATGATGCCAATTGCATGGAAAACATACTGAAAGGCAAATAAAGATTCTATTCTATTCTGTTCTATTCTATTCCCCTGCCCCCTCGCTCAGGTCCTAGCTATGCACTTGTCACACTTCTTTGACGATCTTTAAATTTCGAAAAGAGACTGCTTGTAACGCTACCTGGTGTAAGTTTCTTATTTAATTATTAAAATTCATTTTATGCTTGTGGACACTTATTCTGAAGCAGGAGCATTTCAGTAACTGGACTCCGTCTTTGGTAGCTGATCTTAACTGTTTGATTAAAATTCGTCACGTTTCGGCGTTACAAAGCCATATTCGAGGAGAACGATCGAGGAAGGCGATGAAATGGTCTGCCATTCGGAGGGAGCGTTATTCAAATCTGACCACTCACGTGAAACTTTTCATGATTTCTTTATATCTGCTAAGGCGAATTGCGTGGCTGTTTTTTCAAAAGGACACAGTCAGCTTGGTTTTCCACCCTTTCCCGATACGAGCTTGCATTCCATGTCTAAAGATCTCGTGTCCGACAGGACGCTAATATTCCTCTCTATCTTGCTATGACAATTTATTCGTTACGTGTTCATCATACTGCGCTTCCCTCTTATCGTGCGAGGTGGTTTAGTAGTTATGCAACTGGACCCAAATTCAGGAATATGACTTCAAGTTCCCTCTGGTGACGGATGGACCAAGTGCGAATTATTGAGGTAGGCACGCTCTGACTTACCTCGTATGTGACACGACGCAACGTCATTCTCTGGACAGCCTGTCTCTCGGAAGGTTGAATGAAGAGCGATGGATGCCCCTTCGATCCTGAATTTGGCGACAAGTTGAGGTCCAGCCAGACCAGGCAACGGATAACACTGCTACCAATACACGTCCACTCTCTTCAAGTCATATTTTCCGCTCCAACCTCCACTTTTTCTTTTGTTTAAGCTGCACATGAACTGCCATCCATTTATTCATTTGCATCCCTTGGATGTTCTGAAAATGTGAACATATTGTTTACAATTCTAAGTAATAAACTTATTTCTGACAAACTCTGGCCTGTTTTAATGATAAGTACACCGTGGTACAAAATTCCAGGGTTAAATTAACTTTCACCTCCTGTGTCACTGTCAAGTAACATAGCTCAATGAAACTTCGAGCATACGTAGAATGGACTACTACAGTGTAGTGCAGGAAGTAAGGGCAAGAAGCACGAAATGAGACGAAGAGAAATTTCACTTTTAATCAAAGACAAAAATTACAGAGAAGTCACTGCTGTTTATGATGGTATACTGGATGTTACAAGAGGTGGGACATGGGTCTTAATACGCCAATGCATGCACTGCAACGTGATCCCATCCTGGCAACAAAGCTGATGAGGAGTTCTTGTGGTAGAGCGCTCCATTTCTCCATCAGCGTGGTTGACAACTGCTGATGGTTGTTGGTGCATGTGCACGTGTTGTGCAGTACGTCTCCCCAACGCAACCCACACGTTGGCGATGGGGTTTGAGTTTGGGGAACGGACAGGCCAGTCGTTTCGCCGAATATCCTCTTGTTCCAAGAGCTCCTCCACTTAGGCTGTTCATCCATATAAATGAAGTCAGGACCGAAAGCACCCATGAAAACACTCACATAGGAAAGGAACTTTGACCAGTGAGAGTAACATGTTCAAAGGTGAAGAAGTCAGTGCGGCGATGCAACATTATGACTCGCAATTCTATAACACATCGACCACCAAAATGATAATGTTCGACAGTGTTCCTGGGTTCATCACATGTTCTTGCAGGTCGCCTTATGAGGGTGCGTCCAGGATCATTGTCAAAATGGTTTTGGTGGCGCATGTGTTCAAATGTTCAAATATATGTGAATTCCTGAGGGACCAAACTGCTGAGGTCATCGGTCCCTAGACTTACACACTACTTAAACTAACTTATGCTAAGAACAACAGACACATCCTTGCCCTAAGGAGGACCCGAACCTCCGGCGGGAGGGGCCGCGCAATCCGGTACATGGCGCCTCAAACCACTCGGCCACTTAGCACGGCCCGCGGATGTTATGATGCCGGGAGGTGTAATGTTGAATGGGCATACTGACCTCCATTTTTTGTTAAAAAAGTGGAGCCCCTCCACGCCCACAATGTCATAATGGACAACACAAAAGTTCTATTACCATCTCTGCGTAGGGGTTAGTTTTCACTATGTAAGTAGGCTGTTTAGGTTTTTTTATTGGTAACGCCGCCGCCACGTAGCGCTCTGTATAAAAATCACTGGCTGTGCCGTGTGCAGTCTGTGGCTGGTTTGCATTGTTGTCTGCCATTGTAGTGTTGGGCTGTTGGCTGTTAACAGCGCGTAGCGTTGCGCAGTTGGAGGTGAGCCGCCAGCAGTGGTGGACGTGGGTAGAGAGATGGCGGAGTTTTGAAATTTGTAAGAATTGGTGTCACGAACTGATTATATATTATGACTATTAAGGTAAATACATTGTTTGTTCTGTATTAAAATCTTTCATTTGCTAACTATGCCTATCAGTAGTTAGTGCCTTCAGTAGTTTGAATCTTTTATTTAGCTGGGAGTAGTGGCGCTCGCTGTATTGCAGTAGCTTGAGTAACGAAGATTTTTGTGAGGTAAGTGATTTGTGAAACATATAGGTTAATGTTAGTCAGGGCCATTCTTTCGTAGGGATTTTTGAAAGTCAGATTGCGTTGCGCTAATAACTATTGTGTGTCAGCTTAAGCCCAGTCGTGTACAATTTTTCCAAGGGGACGTTTCATATGTCGACCCTTAGCCAAGGATACCTCACTGGAATCTTCTGATTTTTTCTTGTAGTTTGTGTAGTTAGTGTAGCCTTTGTTTATTGCTAGCGCGTAATCATAGAGAGAATTTCCTTTGTAGTTGCAGTCTTTCATTGTTGTACAGTAAAACAGTTGCGGCATGCATGTAGATTGGCACCAAGTATTTCACAGCTTCGCTTGCTATTAAATAGATATTATTTTCAGTGCTATGTTAATGTGTTCTCTTATTTTTTGCTCTTCAAATTGTGCTTTTATGTGTTATCGTGTGAAATATTGTGACAATAATGGCGTGTGAAAAACGTAACACTAGGCTCCAAAGTAAACTGAGAAATAATAGTGACGACGAGCGTCGCTTATCAGCACCAATGTGTAGTGAATTAACAGACATTCGAAGTAGTAATTTGGTAATTGTGCATAGGGAAATGGAGCGGGCGGCAAATAATGGTGTAGACAATGAAACAAGTAGTGAACAGGGAACAATTATCGATCGATCAGTCGGCAACAGCTCGCCTCAGGAATCCGAAATGACAGAACACAATATTGCAAATACTGTAGAATTAGGTTATGGGTCCTCACAGTTTTCTCAAATGAGTCAAGACACATTTTCTCCTGTCAAAATGTAAATGTTGCTGGTGAAAATGCACTGCCAAAAAGCATAGAAAAACAGATTCCAGACACTAACACATTATTATTGCAATAAATGCAACAAATGGAACAAAATCAGAAACAAATGGGGCAAAATCTTCAAAAGTTAGACACAATGGAACAAAATCAGAGACAAACACAGCAAAAGCTTCAAAAGTTAGACACAATGGAACATAATCTTCAAAAGTTAGACACAATGGAACAAAATCAGAGACAAACACAGCAAAAGCTTCAAATGTTAGACACAATGGAACAAAATCTTCGGAAGTTAGACACCATACTTGAACCAACACGTGAAGATTTAACTACTGAGTTACATAACATTGAATCGAAATGTCAAAAAATCTGTAATGACGTAAAAACACAAATTTGTGAGCATTTTCAACCTATTTTTTCGCGGCATGAAAACGCATTACAGAATCACGAAGGAGCCATAAAAGAATTGCAAACTGTTGTTCGTGAAAATCACGACACCTTGCAAGCTAAAATGGACTCAGTTGCATCCACCGATTCGGTTACGCAACTTGCTAGAACTCAGGAAAACTTAAAGGACACAGTAGATTCGATTTCAACACAAATGGACACTCTGAAACTTGGTTCAGAAAAACACACTGAGGAAATGTGTTCACTATCGGAGAAAGTAGCCGAACTTTCGGATCAGTTCACTAATTTATCTACGAAGGTAGATGATAATCTGAATGACACAAAACCGGTAGTCTTTAATGACACAGAAGAGTGCGAACAAATTAGGAAATTCAAAAAAGTCTGAATCAAATTAGTACGCAACACCAAAGAGAAATCCGGGAAGTACAAGATCAGCTGACACAGGTAATACAACAATTACGTATTTCAGAGGACACTCGCGCTCCAATACGGGAAGAGGGACATAGAAATACGGAACAGCCACAAAATAATAACACAGGGCACTTAGGAAATTATGAAAGAAATTGGCAAGGTACACCGAATTTTGAGACGGAACCGCCGAAACGACGTAACAAGACCGACATGCGACTCGCCGACATGATGATTTTGACTATAAGCTGTTCATTACTACACGTAAATTCAAAACAATTAAGAATTCTGGCAACGACATTCATCCACAAGCGTGGCTTCATCAATTCTCTCATTGTTTTCCTCCCAACTGGTCATTAGAACACAGATTAGAATTTATGTGTGGCTACTTGGAGAATGAACCAGCTGTAAGAATGCGATTGGTCATTCACGATTGTCACAGTGAAGGAGAATTTTATCATGCTTTCCTCTCAGCATATTGGTCTCAAGCTACACAAGACAGAGTAAAACATAGCATAATGATGATGAAACACTTTGAACAATCTGAATTTTCCAGTCTTGTCAAATATTTTGAAGACATGTTGCATAAGAACCAATATCTTTCAAACCCTTATACCCCTTCAGAACTCATCCGCATTTGCATAATGAAATTGCCTGAACGTTTAAGGAATATTATTTTGGCAGGGCGTTGCAAAGACGACATTGAAGCTTTTCAGGGACTCTTACAAGAATTAGAAATTGACACAGACAGTCGTGGGATGCGAAAACAGGAAAACAATCACTACAGTTCACATCCGTCACAATTCCGTGACGACAGAAACAATAACTGGACACGACAAGTCTATTCTTACAACACAAATCGTGACCAAAACAGACACCACCCATATGACAACCACTGGCGAAGTAATAATAGTTACAGAGAAAGATCGCATTTCCGTAGTAATGACTATCACAGAGACAATCAGAGAAACAGACAATATGGAAACCAAAATAATTATTATCAAGGGAGACAGAATAACTTAAGACGCAACGGTCCAGCGCACAGTTACGATTCAGGGAGAAATTCTCCACCACGTGACCGACAAGAAAGAAACTATGGAATCTACCGACATGACGACACACGATATGATCGTAACGACAGACCTAAATTGCAGAAGAACTGGCGGGATTCAAACAGAGCAGGGCCCTCTCGACAAGGTGAATTTGTAGAAGTTAGGTCTCCTTATCCCAATAACGACGCGCACCAACAAAGAAACAGACAATGACTCGCACCGCAGGCAGCCGCGTGCACCGGCTGGCTCAGAGAAAAATAACATAAGCTAACCTTGAGAAAAATTCCAGTGTTCCTTACCGACGTAACCACATGATAATTGCTTTTCAGTTGAAACTCTTCATACTAGGAAGAGTAAAGGTTTACACCACATTTCACATGTAAAACCGTTTATTGAAAGATGATCTGCTTTTTAACTTTGTCTTTGCCATAAAATTTTTCACTTCACGTTACTAGTATGCTTTGTCAGGCTTAGAAACTGTTAACATGCAAGAATGTTTTAAGTTCACTATCCAGTCTAGAACACTTTTGACATGACCAGAGAATTTTTTTTAGGTTTTGAAATTATTGGAGGAAGCTACGACGATTTTGAGAGTTGACTGAGGTGTTATGATGTTATTATTACGATGACTATGTGTATTATGCTGCTGAGGTATGTTTATGATAAATAAGCTGATGCTATATGAGGAATTTGATTATGATACTTATTTATTATGATGAAATATTGGAGAAGTGTCTACGAATATGTATATGTGTAATAAAGCAAGGAATAATGAGTAGTGGTTAGGGACTCTGGTTTGTGAAAAAGGATGTTGGAAACCGAGAATCGTACTTTAAGAGTTATGAAATGTGTGTATATGCGTGAATGTATCACTATGCTGGCGAAATGTTTTTGGACACTATTACATTTAAATGATTTTATTTCTACAGATTTGTAACGCAAATTCTTGACCTGTGAATTTTTTATATGAGACTGCCACTGTAGCGGAAACTGGTGTCGTAAATATTTCGATAAGACAGTTAAGTGACCACCTGCACGTAATGCGTCGTGGGCACCCAGCTGCGCGACAACCACCTGACAAAAAGAAAGCCATTAGTGTGTGCCTTTCAGAGACACAGGTAAAAAAAATAGAGGCCATTATCCTCGCTATTGACATTCATTCCTTTGTAGAAAGCATCGCAAATACGACACGCTCAAAGTTGAAAACATATGATTATACTGTGGAGCTCTTAATTTATGATATTTACTAAAATGCCTAATGAAACGATGAGAAACATTACACGGCTATTGTCTTGCTAGTTGAGAGAAATGCCATATGGATTGCTTTATATATTTATTTACTCATTTTGTTTAATATCTAGTTTCTAGCTGCACTGCAGCATTGGTTAAAATAAAATTTAATATAGTACTAATATAGTTATTTTATGCCAACAGATCCAGTAAAAAAAATTATGATCTACTTCTAAGAAAACGAGGGAACATAAATAGACATTTCCCTTCACAGGAACTGCATAAATAATTTTTTTTACGATTTGGTAATTTATCTGCTAGCGTATGTTCTCGTGATGCATCACTCTAGTGTTAAGATGTGACATAGGTATTAAACAATTTTACTGTAATATTTTTTCTGCTTCAGCTTTGTCATGTTAAGATATAAATTATTACATTTATTGCTGCTCGCTATGCTTACTTGCATTTTTTTTGTCATTGCTGTTTGTATTAATTGTTTTGTGCCGCTGCATTGCCTCCTCCCTTAGTTAAGCATCTGAGCTCAGTAGATTTAAGTTAGCTTAAGAGGGGGTAGCCTATATAAGAGAATGAGTTGCGATGGATTTGAAGAATTGCACTGAGAGGTTATATGAGAAAAGTACAGAAAGCAGGTATAGATAGGACTTTTTGGAAATAATGAAGAACGAAGGGAGATCTCCGAGAAGTAAAGAAAGTTTTGTTTGCAAAATACTGCAGTAAAACAAACCCTGCCCTTTCCTTGTGTTATCCCACTATGTGTTTGTGTACCCTTGTGAATTTATGTTCTTCCTGTCTTTATATGTTTATCTGATAATACTTATGTTGCAGAATTTTTCTAATACTAAGCTACATTCACTTTGATGAGGAATACTGTTATCCTCAAATATAATTTGCATTAATAACATGTTATTTACTTCTTAAAGATGTTTACACATTATTTATTCTGTTTTCTTCTAATGCTCATGTGTGAAGTTGATGTTTCAAAAGTTATTCTGATCTCTTATGTATGTACTTATGTCATAATTTTTGTAACACTGATGTATTTGTTATTTCGATTCTTTTGTAAAGCCTGTATTACTACAAATGTTATCTGTATTGTTATGTTCTTTAATGATATATTTTGTACTTTTGTTATTGTATTCTTATGTTATAAAATTGTAATTGACACCAGTTCATCAAATTAAGTAACTTGTAAATTACATTTCACTGCACGCGTTTCTGTTGGTCATAGTATATGGACAATATGTGAGAAGTAGGGACTGATAGTGTTTGCACGTGTGTTAATAATTCAGTAAGGGACTGGATAACAGCATTGCTGGTTCTAAGGACATTTCAAAAACAATTTTTGTGAGTGCACGAGTGGTGGTTATGGACTTGTTATATTATCCACAAGACTCTTCAGTGGTGATTGTGCACCTCCACAGTCAAACAGATGGCTGCTGGCCGTCTCTACAAGGACTACAGTGGGTCTGCACCTTCGATGGCCCACCAATACCATTATTTCTACAAGGACTGCAGTGGGTCTGCACCTCTTGTGGCCCACCAATAGAGATCTCTACCAGGACTACAGTGGGCTTGCTCTGTGATGACCTACCTACCGATAGTCTTCAATGTCGACTGACTCTGCTGTGGCCCATTACCTGTCTGCATGTCAAGAGTCAGCACTGTCTTTCCGTTGGAAGGACAACACTACTTCTTCAAGACTGCATGGAAATCCACTACTTCCATGTGCATTTTCTTTTACTACTCAGACTTTGAGAAAAACACTGCAATTTTACTTTGATGAATGATCAGGACTGTCTTTATAGACTGTGAGAAAATTTTAGCTTTTGACCAACATTGTATCGATAAGTGTGTGCATTTCATTCTTTGTTATTGTAATTATGAAAAAATTTTTCAAATCTGTATTGGCCACTGCCCAAAACAATTTGTAAATTTTTTTGTGGAGAGCATGGGGTCTATCTAAGTAGGCTGTTTAGGTTTTTTTTATTGGTAACGCCGCCGCCACGTAGCGCTCTGTATAAAAATCACTGGCTGTGCCGTGTGCAGTCTGTGGCTGGTTTGCATTGTTGTCTGCCATTGTAGTGTTGGGCTGTTGGCTGTTAACAGCGCATAGCGTTGCGCAGTTGGAGGTGAGCCGCCAGCAGTGGTGGACGTGGGTAGAGAGATGGCGGAGTTTTGAAATTTGTAAGAATTGGTGTCACGAACTGATTATATATTATGACTATTAAGGTAAATACATTGTTTGTTCTGTATTAAAATCTTTCATTTGCTAACTATGCCTATCAGTAGTTAGTGCCTTCAGTAGTTTGAATCTTTTATTTAGCTGGGAGTAGTGGCGCTCGCTGTATTGCAGTAGCTTGAGTAACGAAGATTTTTGTGAGGTAAGTGATTTGTGAACCATATAGGTTAATGTTAGTCAGGGCCATTCTTTCGTAGGGATTTTTGAAAGTCAGATTGCGTTGCGCTAAAAACTATTGTGTGTCAGCTTAAGCACAGTCGTGTATAAATTGTTCAAAGGGGACGTTTCAACTAAAGTGAGGTCTTGCAGGATGTGGCTACTGCAAAGTTTGCGTACGTCTGGTTAAGGTTAACCATTAATACGCGCTCATCTGCAGATAGATTGGGTTGACAGTTGAATGAAGGGTAGAGTTTTGAAGGGCAGAGGAAGAAAAAGTGCCAGGGAAAGAGCCAAGGGGGCAAAAAACCTCTGCGATAGTTGGGTTCGATTTTAACAGCAGTAGCAGTTTCTTCCTGTCTGCGACAGGTCATGTAAGGATAGGATTTGTTAGTAGTGGGTAAAGTGCAGATCGTCGTTGTGCGTGGTGTCACTCGGCGGCTGTCGCTGGGTACCGGTGTTGATTGCTCGGACACCGTCAGCATACTTGTAACATTTAGGTTCATCATCATTATGTGTCCGATAGGTCATATATCAGATTCACAGTGTAGGGTAATGTTGGTGGTTTGTTTGTGGGTCAGGTGGCGAGCTTGCCCGTTTCCGTGCTGTAGCCTGTTGGTCGGCTTTAATAGCAGCTGGTATATCCAGTCAACCTTGCTGTTATGCAGGGGCTTGCCGATGTTGTTGCTTATGAATGTATGTTAGCTTACCATCCATGCAGCAATTCTGGACGTGTGGGGTGTCGCATTGTCCTGCTGGAATTGCCAAGTCCATAGGAAAGTACAACAAATGTGAATGAATGCAGATGATCAGACAGGATGCTTACGTACGTGGCACATGTCAGAGTCATATCTAGACGCATCTGGGGTCCCATATCACTCCAACTGCACACGCCCCATATCATTATAAATGCTTCAAATGTCTCTGAGCACTATGGGACTTAACTGTTGAGGTCATCAGTCCCCTAGAACTTAGAACTACTTAAACCTAACTAACCTAAGGACACCACACACATCCATGACCGAGGCAGGCTTGGAACCTGCGACCGCAGCGGTGGCACGGTTCCAGACTGTAGCGCCTAGAACCGTTCAGACACACCGGCCGGCCATATCATTACAGAAACCCCCACCAGCTTGAACAGTCCACTACTGACATGCAGGGTCCATGGATTCATGAGGTTGTCTCCATACCCGTACATGTCAACCGTTCGATACAATTTGAAAGGAGACTCGTCTGACCTGCAACATCTTTCCAGCCATTAACAGTCCAATGTCGGTGTTGACAGGCGAAGGCGATGCGTAAGGTTTTGTGTTGTGTAGTCGTCAAGGGAACACGAGTTGGCCTTCGGCTCCGAATGCCGATATCGATGAGGTTTCGTTTAATGGTTCGCACGCTGACACTTGTTGATGGTCCAGCATCAAAATCTACAGCAATTTGTAGAAGGGTTGCATTTCTGTCACGTTGGACGATTCTCTTCAGTCGTCGTTGGTCCAGTTCATGAAGGATCTTTGTTCTACCGGATTCCTGATACCCACGGTACACTCGTGAAATGGTCTTACGGGAAAATCCCCACTTCATCACTACCTCGGAGATGCTTTATCCCATCACTCGTGCGCCGACTATAACATCACGTTCATAGGTATTTAAATCTTGATAACCTACCATTGTAGCAGCAGTAACCGATCTAACAACTGCACCAGACAGTTGTCTTACATAGGCGTTCCCACCTCAGCGCCGTGTTCTGCCTGTTTACGTGTCTGAATTTGAATACACATGCCTATGCCAGTTTCTTTGGCGTTTCAGTGTATAAGGAAATGTCCTGACTGATTCACTGACTCGTTATCATCCGGTGAAACCGCTAAGGATAGAAAATTAAAATTTGTTGTTGATTTTATATTGTAGGTATCGTTTAAAGTTTTTTTTTCGAAATTCTACCCCAAAAGTGGTGAAATAATGAATGAAACATTTCTTGAAAAATGTCACAATTCAGGCAATTTTGAAACAGGACTACGGAAATTTGTATTTGGTTCCTTGGTCAGAAATAAAAATACACCTTTTTCAGCAGATTTGGAAATTTAAAAACTGAGGAGGTGAAAAAATGGGTAGAACTTTTTTGAGAATGCACTGCCAGAGAAACAATCGGAACACCACAAAAAAAATTAGACTACATCAGTCTAGGTAACATTTTTAACTGATTAACACTGCAAGATCACAGGTTAATGTAAGCACTAGATATGCCATTGCAAATGTGAAGTGCTGGTACATTAATAACCGGCGAACCGCCATATGTTTAATGCAAGCATGTAAACATGCATACGTGGTGTTGTAAAGGTGCTACATGTCAGTTTGTGGGATGGAGTTCCATGCCTGTTGTGCTTGGCAGTCAATACAGGAACGGTTATTGCTGTTTTTGGACGACGATAGCGTTGTCCGATGATTTCCCTGTGTCCTCGACTGGAGTTAGATCTGGTGGTTTAACAGCCAAGGCAACATGCCGACATTCTGTAGAGCTCGCTGAGTTGCAACAGCAGTATGTGGGTGAGCGTAATCATAATGGAAGGCAGCCCCTGGAGTGCTGGGGTAACCACGTGAGTGCCCTTGCTGTTTTACGAATTCGACCTCAGACACTAACTGCAGGTGTAGGTGCAGTGTGTCTAGACAGGTTAGCTGCAGTCCTCAACTGGCCTCCTCCTAACCAACACACGGCCATCACTGGCACCGAGGCAGAACCAACTTCCATCAGAAAACACAACAGAACTCCACCCCGCCCTCTGATGAGCCCTCGCTGGACAACACTGAAGTCGCAAATGGCGGTGGTTTGAGGTCAGTGGAATGCGAGCTACTGGGCCCCCTTGTCGGAACTGTCCTTGAGACAACCGATTTGTAACAGTTAGTTGTGCCAATGTGGTGCCAATTGCTGCTCAAACTGCTGCTGCAGATGCAGTAAGAAGCGCTAGACCCATACGTCGAACACCATAGTCTTCCACCTTGGTAGTGCCAAATGACCATATGGAGCCCAGTCTTCTTGCTACCGTACATTCTAGTGACCACCGCTGCCAGCAATCATATACAGTGGCTGCATTCCTGCAAAGTCTTTCTGCAGTCTCGCAGAAGGAACGTCTGTCTTCTCGTAGCGCCATTACGCGACCACTACTAGCGCCACTATTATGCGACTGGCGCGAAATTTGAGTAGACATCATCTTTCAGATATAGAAACACATCTAGCGATTTTCGTTTATGTCGCACTACTCCTTCTTGGTGTTACGATTTTTTTCTATTAGAGTATATCAACACTTGGCCTGCGCAGTTGGCCGTGCGGTCTAACGCACGGTTTTCCGTGCAGAAAGGAGCGCCTGGTCAGTCTGTGGATAGTTTTTAAGCAGTTTTCCATCTGCCACGGCGAATGCGGGCTGGTTTCCCTTATTCCGCCTCAGTTACACTATGTTGGCGATTGCTGCGCAAACAAGTTCTCCACGTACGCGTACACCACCATTACTCTACCACGCAAACATAGGGGTTACACTCATCTGGTGTGAGACGTTCCCTGGGGGGGGGGGGGGTCCACCGGGGGCCGAACCGCACAATAACCCTGGATTCGATGTGGGGATGAGGATGGGGGCGGAGGTGTGAAGTGGACAATACAACAACAAAAAACTGCAAAAGCATTTTAAAGCAGTATCTCTGAAATTTGGCATTTGACTCCTGAGTTGAAAATAAAAGAAATTGGGTTTCTGTTCTTTTGGAAACTCAACCTCTAAGGGAGTGAAAGAGGGAATGGTAAGTTTATGGAAATACTTCATTATGAAACCATTTTTGAAGTTAAATCTATGAACATTTGTATTTTTCTCTCTGTTAGAAACCAAAAAAATACTGTTGTTGATAATTCAACCTATAACGGGGTGAAAAAGGGCATGACAATTTTTATGGAAATATTTTATTAGGAAAGGAGATCGATTTTTGGTCAGAAGTACATTCAGAAAAGTCCATGCTTCTACAGCCTTAATCAGCGTGAAAAGTTTAGGGGTTGCATTTTGTGAACTAAATCAAAGAACCCTATTAAACAGCCAGCACGATAAATCGCCGTTGTCAAAATTGCATCGAAAAAGAAACAGATCTTTAGTACACCGGTTTTTCAGTAGGCCTAATATATCTTTGTAGAATAATTTTTTTTTTACAGTTAATCCGCAAACTAATCATTACTGATGACAAAATGCATACCACGCTTAAATACGATTCTGTGAACAGGAATATCCGTTAGAGGTGGGAAGATTCAGTACCGGGTGTTAAGACGGGCGCTAACAACTACGGAACTAGTTGTCCGAGTGCGCTCTTTCTTTTTTTAACTCGCCATATGAAATGAAATGAAACACGTTGGAACTCTTTAATTATCCACAGACTGGCAGTCATGTGAATAATATGTGATTCCTTTATAGTGTATAGATTTATATAAGAGCAATGGATGTAACAAAATACAACTTCAATTAAAGAAAAACAACAAAATCTACCATTAATCTATGCTAGTAAAGCATTTGGGCGCTAAGTAATACAATTGCTAAATGTGAGTGGGAGCTGGATATACATCGTAAACTCCTTCCCACCTCTCTTTCTGTCCACCTCCTCCTTCCCCTTCTCTTTGTCCATATCCTCTTCCTTCCACCAATATCAGATCTCACATTAGTATTCTAATCATAAGCTGATAAACCAGTAGTACGACTTCATTGTTTTCAGTGAAACCAATGGCGAGGAAAAAAAACAAAACATATATAATGGGTTACGTGTCGTGCTATCGTTATTGTAGTTAAAGCTGACTGGACTGCAATAAAGAAAGCGAAAGAGCACATTTTCACAGCACAACAGTTTCTCCCTCACAGTCGGTTTTAGTTGAAAACCTGTACATTATTATTTAAAAACAAAATATATAGCCTCTGTCCGTGGGTGAAGGTCTAGAAGTGAATCATGTAAAAGTTTGAAGAACATAAATCAAGAACTTATCGAGATTTTTTAAACAACCTTTCTTCATTGCATATTATATACATACTTATGTATTATGTATATTAAAAATGTATACTATGATGTGAAAGTCTGAAGTATCTGGACATTAACATTTAAAAATAAAATGTACAACCCATGTCTATGGGTAATTGTCTAGCAGTAAATCATGTAACGGTTTGAAGAAAATCAATCAACAACTTTTAGATTTTTGCTAAAAATATTTCCTCATTGCGTATTATAAGCATATTTATGTATTATGTCTGTTAATAATGTATACTAAAGTGTGAAAGTCTGAGACATCTGTACATTATCCTTTAAAAATTAAATTGTATAACCTATGCAGGTGGGTAGATGTCTATTACTGTAAAAGTTTGAAGAACATCAGTCAAGAACTTATCGAGATTTTTGCTAACAACATTTCGTCATTGGGTATTATATCCATCTTTATGTATAATATGAATGTCTGAAGAAAATCAGTCAAGAACTTTTCGATATTTTGCTTATGTATTATATGCAGATACAAGATATATTAAAAATATGTAGCCTATGCGCAGCTGAACATTTGTTAAAGTATCGTGTAAAAATTTTAGGTAAATTGGTAAAGAACTTTTCGAAATTTTTTGGAAAATACGTTTCCCCTTTGTATAAATATTTTAAGTAATTCGCTCAAGCTCTTTTCGAGATTTTTATGAACAACAGTTCTTCATTATATATGCATTTATATATTTAAAGACGTATATGGCCTATGTCTGTCCGAATGTATATTAAAGTATCACGTAAAATTTGAAGTAAATCGATCTAGTGTTTTTCGAGATATTTGATAACAACATTAAACAACGATCTGTTTTTGTATATATTAGGCTACACCTAAAAGCTACATTTGGCTTCAGAGTTCCAAAGGATCTCTGGCTGTTACCTGCGACTGTTCCTCAGTTACAGGCTTGAAGAAGATCGAAGATACGCTCGTAACCATTGCCACCAATCACTGTAAACAAGTACACCTCCTCCATGCACGAGGAAAACTGCCCGTGAAGTTCGCGCAGACTCCAAAGTTTCATAAACAAAAAAACGAAACCCTTTTCTTTCCACCATGCAACAGAGTTGAGGAACTGAATCGATACTCCTCGATGGGATCCGATCGAGAGCAAGGTTGGTTTTCTTCCGCTTCGGAACAGTTTGCGTAACAGACCCGTGATCCTACCGCCGAGCTGTATCGAACTACCACAGTCTCATTCATCCCAATTTAATTTTTGGCCTGCGAACGTCTTTCGTGGTACGGTCCTTTGAAGTCCAGAGCACTCGCTGTCGAGAGATTCCCTCGCTGGCGGCTATGGCTAGAGAAAAACCAGACAAAAGTCGGGGAAGCAGGAGATAGCTTGTGGCAACCATGAATATTCTGGTCACGTTAAATACACCGAGATTTTTCTTCAGAGCCTGTGAACGAGGTATAGGAACGCTGTAGCCGAAATTACAATATTTATTACTAAATATATAAATAAATCGGAATTCTTGAGCATATTCGATGAAGCTGCAGGTCGATAGCGCCAACGCTCCGAGGGTATGTTTTATTAAACCTTGCCGTCATCCACTTTGAAGCACCTGGATACAAAGGAAAATCGCCGATATTTAGTCGGTCGGTCTCTGGGTGTTTCTCTCCTGTTTGGGAAACATCATTAGAAGCGCTGCAAACACTGATTAATGAATGTTATCTTACGACGACGCCCGCTATACTGATGCGTAATTTATTTCCTAACTTTGAGCGCTATCGACGCACGCGTTGTTTCCGTTACGTTGCTGGTGGACAGTTCTAAGAGACAGACAGAGTGTGGAAGACCGGGGACGAGTACTTCGGCACTTCATGAAATATACAGTCATTCATTTGTATTCCTCTGGGACTCATCACGCGACAAATATTTTTGCTTCAGAATCGTTGATACAGCTTGGGATCAACAACAGCTGTACAAACTGGGCTAACGCTATAATGTTGTTATTAGGACGTTTGATCGCTTTGTTGTTTATTTTAATTTATTTTCTTTCCGTAATAATCACTGCAGATCAGTGTCAGGCGTCACTAAGATCACGTTCCTGTTCTTTCTATGTTATTTCCTTTGTTTATGTTATTCTTTCATTTGCTCCTCGTGTTCACGTATTATTTCTTCCTCATCCATTTTTCCTTATTTATTGCTTCCTTTTAAGGCTCTTCCTGAATTTAATATCTTGTTACTAAAATTTTCTGTTTATTATTTCCGGTACATGATAATTGTTTCTTTCCAGTTCCTTAGCCTTCGTGGTACATGCTATTGTTGATTTCTTTTTAAAAAATATTGCAGGATTTATTTATTTACTGTGTCCTTCCTCATTCTGTAAATTTCCCTTTACCTCCACTATTTTCTTTAAATTTTTGCAAATTTTCAAGTTATTTCTCTTTTTAATCCATCTTTTGTCTATATTACGTTCTTTTCTCTGAAGGTTTTACTCCTTGTGTCTCTAGCTTATAACTTATGCTTAAGCACTATAATGTAATAATTTTGCTGTATTATTGAAGGACAATACCTTAGCGTGGTAATTCCAGAGACGTCTTCCACTGATATTTTTCATATATGCTACTTGTTTTCCAATTGTCTAATTTTGTAATCCATTATTCTGTATGATGCTAAAATTTTATTGTTGCCATTATTGTGTTCACGAATATTGATAGGAAGGATAAATTTATGGCCTTACGCTCAACTGTTCCCTTTCATTACAAGATAAAGGATGGAGCTTGTTTCACATTTCTCCAGACAAAACGGCTCATAATTATGCGTTTCACTTAAGCAAAGATCTCGAATCATCGAAGCAACTCTCTAAGGTGTAGTTAATGAGATAGCTCACGTTCCTTAAATTGCTGCTAAAGGCTACGATCACATAGCTTATGATAGTCTATTTGCATCACTACTGAAATGGAGAAGGATGAGATCATCGATTGGGTAGAGTTGTCCACCTATACAGTGTACCAGTTAAGCTTGTTTCACATTTCTCCAGACAAAACGGCTCATAATTATGTGTTTCACTTAAGCAAAGATCTCGAATCATCGAAGCAACTCTCTAAGGTGTAGTTAATGAGATAGCTCACGTTCCTTAAATTGCTGCTAAGGCTACGATCACATAGCTTATGATAGTCTATTTGCATCACTACTGAAATGGAGAAGGATGAGATCATCGATTGGATAGAGTTGTCCACCTATACAGTGTACCAGTTGCTAGTTTAGGCGTCGTAGGAACATATATTGAAGAGTTGATTAAGGGTCAACGAAAAAGTGTTACTAAAATACACTCCTGGAAATGGAAAAAAGAACACATTGACACCGGTGTGTCAGACCCACCATACTTGCTCCGGACACTGCGAGAGGGCTGTACAAGCAATGATCACACGCACGGCACAGCGGACACACCAGGAACCGCGGTGTTGGCCGTCGAATGGCGCTAGCTGCGCAGCATTTGTGCACCGCCGCCGTCAGTGTCAGCCAGTTTGCCGTGGCATACGGAGCTCCATCGCAGTCTTTAACACTGGTAGAATGCCGCGACAGCGTGGACGTGAACCGTATGTGCAGTTGACGGACTTTGAGCGAGGGCGTATAGTGGGCATGCGGGAGGCCGGGTGGATGTACCGCCCAATTGCTCAACACGTGGGGCGTGAGGTCTCCACAGTACATCGATGTTGTCGCCAGTGGTCGGCGGAAGGTGCACGTGCCGTCGACCTGGGACCAGACCGCAGCGACGCAAGGATGCACGCCAAGACCGTAGGATCCTACGCAGTGCTGTAGGGTACCGCACTTCCACTTCCCAGCAAATTAGGGACACTGTTGCTCCTGGGGTATCGCCGAGGACCATTCGCAACCGTCTCCATGAAGCTGGGCTAAGGTCCCGCACACCGTTAGGCCGTCTTCCGCTCACGCCCCAACATCGTGCAGCCCGCCTCCAGTGGTGTCGCGACAGGCGTGAATGGAGGGACGAATGGAGATGTGTCGTCTTCAGCGATGAGAGTCGCTTCTGCCTTGGTGCCAATGATGGTCGTATGCGTGTTTGGCGCCGTGCAGGTGAGCGCCACAATCAGGACTGCATACGACCGAGGCACACAGGGCCAACACCCGGCATCATGGTGTGGGGAGCGATCTCCTACACTGGCCGTACACCTCTGGTGATCGTCGAGGGGACACTGAATAGTGCACGGTACATCCAAACCGTCATCGAACCCATCGTTCTACCATTCCTAGACCGGCAAGGGAACTTGCTGTTCCAACAGGACAATGCACGTCCGCATGTATCCCGTGCCACCCAACGTGCTCTAGAAGGTGTAAGTCAACTACCCTGGCCAGCAAGATCTCCGGATCTGTCCCCCATTGAGCATGTTTGGGACTGGATGAAGCGTCGTCTCACGCGGTCTACACGTCCAGCACGAACGCTGGTCCAACTGAGGCGGCAGGTGGAAATGGCATGTCAAGCCGTTCCACAGGACTACATCCAGCATCTCTACGATCGTCTCCATGGGAGAATAGCAGCCTGCATTGCTGCGAAAGGTGGATATACACTGTACTAGTGTCGACATTGTGCATGCTCTGTTGCCTGTGTCTATGTGCCTGTGGTTCTGTCAGTGTGATCATGTGATGTATCTGACCCCAGGAATGTGTCAATAAAGTTTCCCCTTCCTGGGACAATGAATTCACGGTGTTCTTATTTCAATTTCATGGAGTGTAGTTCCGACTACCAAAAATAGTTCCATATGTGGATAACATGCATAACATAATGAACCAACATGCTAATGGGAAAGCAGAAGAGACGTTAGTATTAATTGGTTTTCTCCAAATTATCCTTCTCTTAGTTAAAAAAACGCACTACTTATTCAGTTTTACACACCAAAGCGTTCAAAGCCTGCAATAAATTAATGCATGGTGAAGAGATAGTAACCAAGACAGATTCTACACTAAACTATGACGAAAGGCAGATATGGATACCTAATAATAGATAAGCAGGAGTTTTGTGAATGCTGGGAAGACTGCACAGAAGATACGTGTTATGATGTAAAAGTCACGAATAAAAGGGAAACAAGTACGGAAATATGCGAGGTAAATAATGATGATCGCGATACACTGTCACGAAAGGTCATTCTGAAAGCTTTGAAGAGTCTGAATAACAGAAAAGTAAAGGGCATCTATGATATACTGGTAGAATTATTAAGAGTAGTTGGTGAATAGGTGAATAGGTGAAGAATTCCTTGGTCAATATAATTATGAACGCAAAGAAAGAGGATATTCATAAAGATTTTATACATGTAAATCAATTGTTTTGGCAATTTCCCTTATCCGCTTATCAAACTTATTATTAAATACAATAAAGATTAGAACAGAAATGAGATATAACTTTACTTAAAGGAAAATTCGTTCGGTTCTGGGTCTGATCGAGGATCTTGGGAAGTAATTTTGGTATTACAGATGATAGTAGAGAGAATGTACGAAATGAACGAGAAGTTTTGCAAACCGTATTTGACCCTGAAATATTGGAAACCGGTCTTTCATTCTATGAGGGGAACAGGAATGGGCTTGAAAGATTGGTGACTGATAAGGGAACTTTAGGAAAACAGTGCACAGGAATAAGTAACAATTAAAGTAAACAAGTCCTAAAATATAAAAAATTTATAATGGCGCCCGTTGGTCAGACTATCAATATTTTACTCACTTACATCCGTGAGTTTCCTCAAAACCACAACCGGACATCAAGCGAGCGATGCGTAAAAACCAGAAAAGCCGTTTAGAAAACACCCTGACCTATGAGCCAAAGGTTTGAGCGCTACTCCTATTTGAACGATATAATTGCTACTACCAAGTCCGCCATACCACACAGTTCTTGAGATAAAGAAAAAGATTTGCTCATAGAGTGCACCATCAAGTTCACGCATGTGGTACGTTCTCTTAACAGCGGCCAATATTAGTGCTGAGCTCTCTACCTGCTAACTAAAGAACCGCAGCTAGTAACAGTAAATAAACGTTTTGCAAGTTCAACGATGATGGTGAGTTGTTATATCTTACTCAGTAGTACACAGTTCACCAGGATTGATGGAAACTGAATTCGGAATTGTGACTACGTAGTACGCCACGCAAAATTTTCAAGCAAGTGGAAAGAGTCATAAAATTTTATAAAGTTCTCGAAACTTCTGGAAACGTTGCTTATGCCAGATCTCAATCAATTTCTGAATCACTCTGTTTCTTAAGTAAACTACAACATATTCTATTAGGACATATACGATCGTTCCACGCACTATGATAGCTGACTTACGACTTCTCGAGACGAGCAAGCGAAAATATCTCTCCTTCAGAAGGCGTGAACGTTCTCTGTTATGATTGGGTGGAACATACTGTAACGAATCAGCTTCGTAATACTTCGCAGACAAGCTAGTAACGTGCCTCTTTGACCAATCCCAATTCTGAGTTTATTTCAATTCCTAGAATCTATACTTCCCGAAAAGTAAATAAACTGCAAACGTCATCCTTAGACGTCTGAATGACAGAAATGAAGATTTCGCTTCTAAATTCTTTACATTGGCTACTTTATATTAAGCACATGTCCTTTACATTAGCTACTTTACATTAAGCACATCATATATAACTCACTGCTCGGCTACACAACATGATTCACACGCTAACTCATCATAAATTATAACAAGTTACAAGATCATACGTCACATGTGTGCTGCACTCAGTCCTGACTCACTCAGCCAGCGAAACAGTCCAAAATGATAATATCCAATACATTGAAATATGATTACTTCTTGAAAATTTCCTTACACATTCCTCCTGCAAAACAATAGCGTCTAAGACGACAGTTTATTACTATAAAACCTGTAAAGTAAAGATTAATAATATATTTTGTGTAGTTTCAAATTACATCAATTACAACTTTTCCCAAAAATGACACTTAATACTGATGTTCTCAAGTGCAAGTGCAAGTGTGAGCCAAGTACTACCTCCAAACAATACTTGTGCATCACAGGTAAAGTTAAGATGGAGTCCACGAAAAACATTGGTACCTCCAATCAACTGCTGCTTATTAAATTGACCAGCAAGGTCAATATCAATTACCTTCAAACTGCGATACACAGGTACGCTGTGTCGCCAGCGACGACGCCATGCACGTCGCACGGGCATTGCTGTGGCACGTTACTTGACTTACTTGAAGATTTCATGTGCTTATATTGTTAAACAAAGTATTGTTTCATTAACTATTTCGGTGACTAAGTAGGTCTATTAAGTTTATCATGTAAACTGACTCTTCCGTCCCTTCTTGTAAATAATAAATGAAAAGCACTGTACTGTGTATGTTCTACAGTATTAATTTATTCAGGATAACCAGTGTTCAGATCACAAGGCCATCATCAGAACTCATTGTCCAGCTTTTTTTACTACAGCGTCAAAGATAACGTTACTGTTTGTTTGTGCCCCTGTCTAGATGCGAAACATCTTCACCAGCGTTGTTTACAAACTTTGCATCTTTTTTGACGACGATATACAGTTAAAGTCTGATGATGGGCTTGTAAGCTGAAAACCAGTTAACCTGAATAAATTAATCACGTAGAACATTCGTAATGTACTGCTTTTTTATTTATTTTTAACTTTAACTCATCATAGGATGTATTAACATCATCATCATCATCATCATTTAAGACTGATTACGCCTTTCAGCGTTCAATCTGGTGCATAGCCCCCTTATACAATTCCTTCATGATCTCCTATTCAGTGCTAACATTCGTGCCTCTTCTGATGTTAAACCTATTACTTCAAAATCATTCTTAACCGAATCCAGGTACCTTCTCCTTGGTCTGCCCCGACTCCTTCTACCCTCTACTGCTGAACTCATGAGTCTCTTGGGTAACCTTGCTTCTCCCATGCGTGTAACATGACCCCACCATCTAAGCCTGTTCGCCCTGACTCCTACATCCATAGAGTTCATTCCCAGTTTTTCTTTGATTTCCTCATTGTGGACACCCTCCTGCCATTGTTCCCATCTACTAGTACGTGCAATCACCCTAGCTACTTTCACATCCGTAACCTCAACCTTGTTGATAAGGTAACCTTAATCCACCCAGCTTTCGCTCCCATACAACAAAGTTGGTCGAAAGATTCAACTGTGCACAGACAACTTAGTCTTGGTACTGACTTCCTTCTTGCAGAAGAGAGTAGATCGTTGCTGAGCGCTCACTGCTTTAGCTTTGTTACACCTCGCTTCCAGTTCTTTCAGTATGTTCCCATCCTGTTAGAATATGCATCCTAAGTACTTGAAACAGTCCACCTGTTCTAACTTTGTTCCTCCTATTTGGCACTCAATCAGTTTATATTTCTTTCCCACTGACATTACTTTCGTTTTGGAGATGCTAATCTTCATACCATAGTCCTTACATTTCTGATCTAGCTCTGAAATATTACTTTGCAAACTTACAAACGAATCTGCCATCACAACTAAGTCATCCGCATATGCAAGACTGCTTATTTTGTCTTCACATATCGTAATCTCACCCAGCCAGTCTATTGTTTTCAACATATGATCCATAAATAATATGAACAACAGTGGAGACAGGTTGCAGCCTTGTCTTACCCCTGAAACTACTCTGAACCATGAACTCAATTTACCGTCAACTCTAACTGCTGCCTGACTATCCATGTAAAGACCTTTAATTGCTTGCAAAAGTTTGCCTCCTATTCCATAATCACGTAGAACAGACAATAACTTCCTCCTAGGAACCCGGTCATATGCCTTTTCTAGATCTATAAAGCATAGATACAATTCCCTGTTCCACTCATAACACTTCTCCATTATTTGCCGTAAGCTAAAGATCTGGTCCTGACAACCTCTAAGAGGCCTAAACCCACACTGATTTTCATCCAATTGGTCCTCAACTAATACTCGCACTTTCCTTTCAACAATACCTGAGAAGATTTTACCCACAACGCTGATTAAAGAGATATCTCTGTAGTTGTTACAATCTTTTCTGTTTCCATGTTTAAAGATGGGTGTGATTACTCCTTTTGTCCAGTCTGATGGAACCTGTCCCGACTCCCAGGCCATTTCAATTATCCTGTGTAGCCATTTAAGACCTGACATTCCACTGTATTTGATGAGTTCCGACTTAATTTCATCCACCCCAGCTGCTTTATTGCACTGCAATCTATTGACCATTTTCTCCACTTCCTCAAATGTGATCCTATTTCCATCATCATTTCTATCCCATTCTACCTCGAAATCTGAAACATTACTGATCGTATTTTCACCTACATTGAGTAACTCTTCTAAATATTCCCTCCATCTGCCCAAGGCGTCCACAGGGTTCACCAGCAGTTTTCCTGACCTGTCCAAAATACTTGTCATTTCCTTCTTACCTCCCTTTCGAAGACTGCTAATTACACTCCAGAATGGTTTTCCAGCAGCTTGACCCATAGTCTCCAACCTGTTTTTAAAGTCTTCCCAAGATTTCTTCTTGGGTGCTGCAATTATCTGTTTGGCTTTGTATCTTTCTTCAACATAACTTTCTCTGTCTACCTGAGTTCTAGTATGTAGCCATTTTTGATACGTCTTCTTTTTCCTTTTACAGGCTGCCTTGACTGTGTCATTCCACCAAGCTGTTTGCTTCATCCTACTTTTACACACTACTGTTCCAAGACATTCTTTAGCCACTTCTAGTACTGTGTCTCTGTACCTTGTCCATTCCTTTTCCAATGACTGTAATTGACTACATTCAACTACCTGGTACCTTTCTGAGATCGCTGTTATGTAGTTGTGCCTGATTTCCTTATCCTGAAGTTTCTCCACTCTTATTCTCCTACATATGGACCTGCCATCCTGCACTTTCGGCCTCACAATCCCCATTGCACTGCAGATTAGATAATGATCAGTGTCATCAAAGAATCCCCTGAATACACGTGTGTCCCTCACAGCTTTTCTGAATTCCTGATCTGTTATTATATAGTCAATGACAGATCTGGTTCCCCTGCCTTCCCAAGTATACTAGTGAATGTTCTTATGTTTAAAGAAGAAGTTTGTAATTACTAAGCCCATACTGGCACAGAAATCCAAGAGTTGTTTTCCATTTCTGTTGGTCTCCATATCCTCTCCAAATTTACTCATAACCTTGTCATACCCTTCTGTTCGATTTCCTATCCTGGCATTAAAATCACCCATGAGCAGAACACTGTCCTTGTCCTTTACTCTAACAACTGCATCACTGAGTGCCTCATAAAAACTATCCATCTTATCATGATCTGTCCCTTCACAATGCGAATATACTGACACAATCCTAATTTTCTTGCTAGACACTGTCAAATCTATCCACATCAGTCGTTCGTTTACATACCTTATTGCAACTACGCTGGGTTCCATTTCTTTCCTGATGTGAAGCCCTACACCCCATTGTGCTATTCCTGCTTTGACTCCTGATAGGTAGACCTTGTATTCTCCCACTTACTCTTTTTTCTCACCCCTTACCCGAATGTCACTAACAGCTAAAACGTCCAGCCCCATCTTACTTGCAGCCTCTGCGAGCTCTACCTTCTTCCCAGAGTAGCCCCATTGATATTAATAGCTCCCCATCTCATTACCATTTGTTTGCCAATTCGTATTTTAGGAGTCCCGGGTTTGGCAGTTAGAGGTGGGACGCCGTCACCTCCAAAGGTCTGAGGCATTTTGCTCCGATTGTTGCCAGCATAATATTTATCATACCAGGGGAGCAGGTTGCTAGCCTTACTTGCCCTGGGTCCCAATGGGTTTTATCCCTAACGGCTGAGGGACTAACTGGTGGATTTGGTAGTCTTTGCCGTATGAGCACAAAGGTGACCACGACTTAGAATATGTCCGAGATGCTCAGCCTTATTCCAAAGTAACTGGTATCCAGACTGTCGGGACCACTTTCTTGGCCACTCATACGTTGCCCGTGGTTCATGAACTAGGACATGACTACAGGAACCCACACCATGATGTATTTACAAAAACATCAAACTGTCTGAGTGTTGACTGTTATCAGAAGTTATAAATTTATTTTTAGCTAATTTTCAATATTTCCACAATTATTTCAAAACAAAGCTGACACTCGTTAAGCAGTTGACTGTCGTTATTTTGAAATATTCTATAAAATTTCATATTTATTGGTGTATGGGAAATAACAATTAATTCGCAGGTTAGTGGGTACTTTAGATGATCTAAAAATCGAATACAGCACCAAGCGAGAGAAGAACGACAGACGCCGCGCTCCTGAGCGTGGAAAGGCGTTCAGTGTGGCCCTTGCCAACGAAAAAGAATCTTACAGCTTCCTAAGCGCCAACGTTTATCGCTACACCACTTGCCCCTTGTGATTCTTAAATTTCTACAGCAGATTTTACTAATTACATAAATGACATAGAACATTACCATCTTTCGAACGATAAACATAAAACAAAATCCGTTTAGAACTAAAGCCTATACTCCTAGACTTGATTGTTCTACAAACTAAAAAGTCATATACTTTACAAATTATTTCCATAATCCTTAAAAATTCACATTCTTTTTCAAAACATTGAAAAAATCAATTTTACTGATATAGCGTTGTTCGTTCTATTGTCAGATTTGACTTATTTGAGTTCAGAGTACTGGTTTCAAATTGCCTTTCCCTCCTGAAGTTTCAGTGTAGTCCGGTTCTTTGCCACTTTATCTACTGTTACACCCTCTCCCCTTCCAAGATCTCTGAAAATTTTCTCTCTAGTCGTAACTGTGTGGAGTATCCAAACACTATTTACTGTACAACTTTCGGACCTACCTTTAAAGAGGCACTTCTATCGCGTCCTATTTCTCAAAAATGACTCAAATGGCTCTGAGCACTATGGGACTTAACATCTGAGGTCATCAGTCCCCTAGAACTTAGAACCACTTAAACCTAACTAACCTAAGGACATCACACACATCCATGCCCGAGGCAGGATTCGAACCTGCGACCGTAGCAGTCGTGCGGTTCCGGACTGAAGCTCCTAGAACCGCTCGGCCACGCCGGTCGGCTGTCCTTTTTCTCTCTAACACATTATTTGCCGTTTTTCAGCGTTCTCTTGTTTGGTGTCTATAACAGACCTCTTCTTTTGCATTGAGTCCAGTCTTGTATCTGACATTACACCTCCCATGAGACCTTTCGTTTTCAAGACTTGCATGAAATGTTATCTCCGTTTTCATTGACACTCGAAGCTCTTCTTTCCTTAGACTTTCCTCCTGCAAACACAATATCGTATCAGACTACAGTTTATTACTATACAACACATAAAGTAAATGTTAACAACATTCTTTCTCTAAAGTTTCTATTACAATTTTTGAAGCTACACATTACATCTACTTAAAACTTTTTTCAAAAAAATTTCGACATAATAGAGTATCTCATTTACTGATGTGCTCAAGTTGAGCTACTTGAAAATATTACTCTCAAAGTGAGAACACTAACAACATTAGCAGAAATTAGATTGCTAGTTAAAGCACTTTTTTACTCTGTTTTTACTAGCTCAGAATATTTGCTTCACACCTTTTCATACAATTCCGCCCAAAAACTGAATTTTAAAAAATGCACATCTCACCAGTCAGCCCGCACGCAAATTCGTTCGCTATTTTTGTCAGTCGACTCGACTGAATAGAGTTATCGAGTAGTTGTACTTTCCTATGTAGCATGCGAGTCAGCGTCATCGTATTTGTGTCTAGCACATAGATAGTTAACACATTACTACGAGAGAAGTCGAGGGTCATTCTAGTGATCTAGTGACTTTTATTCTGTTCGGCATTTGTTCGAGAGAAGTCGCGAATATTCTATTGTTTTCTTGTACGGAGAACCTTCGATACGTAGCGCTATGAATACGGACTATACGCCGAATAGGAACCTAGTTTACATTCAGAAGCAGAAATATTAAGACTGAACAATGAATAAGCAAAGAGTCCTAGTTGTAACAAGTCCAAGTGTAAAGATTAGTCAAGAGTGAGAAAGATCAGTTGATTGTGGAGTATTAATAACAGTGAATTTATCAGTAAAAATATTGTTACGAGACTCGTAACAACATTTTTACGAATAACGTAACAATAATTCCTCACACCTAACTCGTATTACGAGATAGGTATGGGAAACTATTGATGCATTAGTTCTGTTGAACACTCACCCTGACACTGATTGTCCTACTGACCATGTAATTAACCAATTTGCCAGAAAGGATAGGCGCATATAATTCATCATGTAAGGGTGATGATGATAAGGTCCCATACTCCGAGGAGCGTAGGGGACGATGCGGGAGACCCGCACCGCTGTACTAGGCAAGGTCCTAGTGGAGGTGGTTTGCCGTTGCCTTCCTCCGACCTTTATGCGGATGAATGATGAAGATGCAGACAACACAACAACACCCAGTTATCTCAAGGCAGGGAAAATCCCTGACCCCGCTGGGAATCGAACCCGGGACCCCTTGCGCAAGAAGCGAGATCGCTACCGCAAAACCACGAGCTGCGGATTCATTTAAGGAAGAGAACCATAATTGTAAGTTTTTTGTATCATAAGATGGAATTCTCTTGTATATGTGTATAATGTTTAATTAAAACTTTCTTAAACTTGGCATATGACTTGATTTTTTTTATTACAATAAAAGTAAAGGTAGCACAAGGCATCTTTAGCGCCCCTTCCTTGAAGTTTTTCTGTATACGCCACTGCTCGACACGAACATATTTTTGAGGTTTGATCTAATACGAAAGTACAGTGTACATAGAAACTACAAATATTATTTACAAATCTTTTCACAGTGTTCTCTCTCATTAGTACTCTGGCTCATACTGTTAACGCTGGTCAGGCAAAAACTTCTACGTCCTATCTACCTTCTAATTGGAATCCCTTAAAGCAGTATCCTCTAATAGAAGTTTCATGCTCTTTCATTACTATTTCAGAAGTGTATTGCTTTCCTCCCCCACTATACACGTCACTGCAAAACTCAAGATCCCTTCAAAATATTCTTCAGCATATTTTCTCCAAGACATTACAGCGTACGTCTTGAAATACTTTCATAACCGCATGTCTTTTCTGCATGCCCCTACTTCAAGTCCAATCAAGGAATCTGTAGTTACAGCCAAATATTCCTACCAAACATTATATTTCTAAGCACCAAATGCCACTAGCAAAATTATTCCGCCGATAATAAGTTTCCTCTGAAAACGTACTTATTACTCTCTTCACAAGATCTATCACGTACTCTCATGTCTGATCATTGTCTTTCTCCCAGCAGCGAAGAATGTACAAGATAAAATATTCGGTTCGGAATGAGGAACACAGCCACTGACTTATTCATGCAGACTACCTAAAATAAACACAAACACAGTCAGCAAGATATCTTAGCATATGAATGAGACAATCATTCCATCTGTTCTGTGCAAACCAAATGTTGAATATTGTTCATTGGAGGGTAAGGCCTTTTTATTGCAGAAGTCGAGCGCTATTATATCCTTATGACTGCAGACCAAAATGTGGTTCTGAGCGTTACTTTTTAGACTACTCCAGTGAAGATCTGTAGGATTGATTCAGACGAAAGTTCCAAACAAACAGCTGTAGTATGCAGATCAGTTAATGTTATGCGTGCATTCACGTAGAGTGAACTAGGAAATCACGGAAATCTATTATAAGATCACGGATGTTGCAGCTCCCCAACAACCCCCACCCCCACCCCCCTTTGCTAAGCCCATGCAACCGCCGCCATGTTACAGTGAAAACCATTACCAAGACAACGAAAATCGAAGGACATAGCCAGGCAAATGCATTATCATCATCTTTAGATCTTAGCCACTAGGCAAACTATCTACTGCTTTTTAGGTAGGTTATTTAACAAATACTCTTATTGAATCACCTATTTATAACGACGCTACAACTTGTACTTTCTGACAATAATTTTCTTTTCAAATTATGTCTTTCATAAAGACTGTGCAATATATTTTTACAAGAGAGGCTACATTTGCTTCATCGGTGGTTTCTCCTACAATTTAAAACAGTTCAAAGAATGCAACTGTTACAAGCCTACTATCATCTTTGCTTATGAACAGGAACCTAAAAATGCACTAACGTTATAAATATGCAATACTCACTGTCTTTCTACACACGTTTTCTCGGTTTTGATGAATCTCCACTTATGCCATCGTGATTTTTCACATTTTTGTAGCAGCAACCCTTAATGCTCTTCCGTTTTTTGGCATAACCTTCCACAAAAAGTCGCTTAATAATGGTATGGTAATTAAAGTTTTTACTACCCCTATCTAAGCCTTCTTTCTCTCCTTTGCCCATCTCGTCGCAATATCCACCAACAACATTGGATGTCACAGCTAGCCAAGCATCTCTTCCTTTATGTCTGTTCTTGTAATCTGCGTTCTGAATGTCGTATAAAAAAGGTCAAGCTCGAACTTGAAATATAATATATAATGCGTTCGCTGTCAAGTTCTATTTCGTCCGTCGCACACATAGAAACAACTGTAATTTAGCGCTGCACTACACACGCTATACTCTATATGTGTTGTACACACTGCAAAGATTGCATCGATTCAGCACGGGAACGCAATGGGTTGTTGTTGGCTTGTTTTTGGGGAAGGAGACCAGACAGCGCTGCGCCAAAGACTGCTCGGTTAATCCCGCGCGGCGGTTGGTTTAATGCCTGATGCTATTTGCACTATTGATAATCAGAACACCCACATGTGTTCAGGAATATAATATTAAAATTTTGCACAATGGATAACATGTAAAATCCCCTGTAAATGAATTATGGATATTGGTCTCGCATAACCTCTGCGCTACGTCACCTGCTACAATCGGCCAATGCGGCGAATGATGGCACAAGATCGGCGGTTGTAGCTGAGACTGAGGGGTTATCAAGGCTAATGCTAACGCTGTTACTCTCGAGAATTTTGGTAAACGTAAGATCTGTTTCCGATTTGTACGGCACACATTTCATAAAGAAAAATTTTCCTCATATCGTTTCTGTTGTGAAACTGTAGCTTTCGCAGACTTTTTAGCCAAAAGAAGAATTAAGTTGAATAAAATGACAATTTTATCAGCAATATCTACAAAACATGTCACCCCCACAGATGCTGAATTGCTTCTAGGGTACGCTGCAGCCACAGTTGCGTTTTTTGAAGCTGGACGCTCAGGGTGGCCACTCACAGCGTCTTTTTCTGCCAACGTCAGACGAGAAGGCGCATCCTCAACATCAGACGCTGGTCCAGTAGGCTGAGGCCCATTTCCCAGCGACAACTGACACTTCTTACATTGCGTTCCACCGAGCGAGGTAGCGCAGTGGTTAGACACTGGACTCGCATTCCGGAGGACGACGGTTCAATCCCGAGTACGGCCATCCTGATTTAGGTTTTCCGTGATTTCCCTAAATCGCTCCAGGCGAATGCCGGGATGGTTCCTTTCAAAGGCACGACCGACTCTCTTCCCCGTCCTTCCCTAATCCGATGAGACCGATGACCTCGCAGTCATCGACTGTGCGACTGGTCCCGGCAGAGGTTCGAGTCCTCCTTCGGGCATGAGTGCGTGTGTTTGTCCTTAGGATAATTTAGGTTAAGTAGTGTGTAAGCTTAGGGACTGATGACCTTAGCAGTTAGGTCCCATAAGATTTCACACACACTTGAACATTTAAACCAACCAGTTAAGTTGAAGCTCACGCTGGCATCGTGCATAATACGACAAACCTGCCAGAATTCACCTACTCGCGATCTTCTGACGTGCAGTCACAGTTTGCAAAGTATGTTGATTCATCTACCTAAAATCTTCTGATGACAAACCACGAGTTTAGTTGGGTAGATAGCAGAAAATTATCAACTATTTTCATCTGGCTGGCGCAAAATCAACTAACCACTTTCTCACTCTATTTTTTCCACTGCTGTTTTTATTTATTCATTTGTCTAATGTGTCCTGTGCCCTTCTTTGTATTTTTTTTTTTGTTCTCTGATGAATCTGTTATTTCCTGATGTTACTAAACGGTGTTGGAACTTTTGAACGGGTATCTACACGTATATACAGGGTGGTCCATTGATCGTGACCGGGCCAAATATCTCAAGAAATAAGTGTCAACCGAAAAAACTACAAAGAACGAAACTTGTCTAGCTTGAAGGGGGAAACCAGATGGCGCTATGGTGGGACCGCTAGATGGCGCTGCCATAGGTCAAGCGGATATCAACTGCGTTTTTTAAATAGGAACCCACATTTTTATTACATATTCGTGTAGTACGTAAAGAAATATGAATGTTTTTGTTGGAACACTTTTTTCGCTTTCTGAAAGACGGCGTTGTAATAGTCACAAACATATGGCTC
This sequence comes from Schistocerca gregaria, assembly GCF_023897955.1. Classification (NCBI taxonomy): domain Eukaryota; kingdom Metazoa; phylum Arthropoda; class Insecta; order Orthoptera; family Acrididae; genus Schistocerca; species Schistocerca gregaria. The sequence goes on along the minus strand of NC_064923.1, from coordinate 131,360,961 downwards.
ACGACTGTAGACGACCAGTTGGTAACAGGTAGGTTTTTTAAATTAAAATACAGAACGTAGGTACGTTTGAACATTTTATTTCGGTTGTTCCAATGTGATACATGTACCTTTGTGAACTTATCATTTCTGAGAACGCATGTTGTAAATACCACATTAATGCAATAAATGCTCAAAATGATGTCCGTCAACCTAAATGCATTTGGCAATACATGTAACGACATTCCTCTCAACAGCGAGTAGTTCGCCTTCCGTAATGTTCGCACATGCACTGACAATGCGCTGACGCATGTTGTCAGGCGCTGTCCGTGGATCACGATAGCAAATATCCTTCAGTTTCCCCCATAGAAAGAAATTCGGGGCCCTCAGGTGTGGTGAACGAGCTGGCCATGGTATGGTGCTTTGACAACCAATCCACCTGTCAATATGCTATTCAATACCGCTTCAACCACACGTGAGTTATGTGCCGGGCTCCATCATGTTGGAAGTAAATTGTCATTCTGTCATGCAGTGAAACATCTTGTAGTAGCATCGGTAGAACATTACGCAGGAAATCAGCATACACTGCAACATTTAGATTGCCATCGATAAAATGGAGGCCAATTATCTATCCTTCCTCCCATAATCCGGCACCATACATTAACTTGCCAAGGTCGCTGATGTTCCACTTGTCGCAGCCATCGTGGATTTTCCGTTGCCCAGTAGCGCGTATTATGCCGGTTTACGTTACCACTTTTCCAAGGTTACTTAATAATAAGGTTGGGCAGTAAGCGCTCTGCTCTGCCATTGGCTGGCCTAGTGACGTCAGCATGGAAGCAAGCGCTCATAAGCAGACGACACGGCATGCGCGTTTACGTCTGGTTTTTGGCGGAAGATTTTGTTTATAACAGAATTGAGATGTCTAAACTGCTTTTCTGCAGCTAAAATATTAGAGTTAAAACTGATGAGTTATATTCTTTCGCAGCTTATGCCTCACCCATTGGTAAAATATCAGATCACTACCACACTGACACACACTTGAAATTCGAAACCTCGACTCAAATAAATCAGAAACTATTCATTTAATCGCATTGAAATGAGTTTACTTAAGAGCTCGAAGTTGCACACACTTGTTTGTAAGAGCAGCATTCCTTCTTTCTAAAGCCGCTATAGTATTCATCAAAGTAACTTTATCTGTGTCTGAAAAAAAACTGGTCATCTGTACATGTGCTCTTATTATGATGTTTCCTATTTGGTGACAGCTTTTCCAGAGTTTCCAGAGATCACTTATGTAGTTCTCTTTTCTTATACCGTTTGGTTCTGTCTTCTGTTGCGGGTGACACATTGACAGTCGCACTACTACTACACGGCAAATTGCGCGAAGGAACTGCATCTGGCTTGAGCATTCTTTTTTGGGGCAAATTAAGCAATTCAGACTGTAAATCACTTAAGCAATCTGTTTCTGCGAAATGGCGAGAACATATTCGTGCGTGCGCAACATTTACACTGTCTTTCCTACAACATTTCGACAACCATAGTTTTTGTAATGTTTCATTATGAGGGAAACTGTGATACATTTCGTCAGTTCCCTTTGTGCTCTAGTTCTAGGGAAAACAGCCCGTAACAGCACATCCTGGCATTGTAAAAATTAATTTTCTCACACACTTGTAGATTCTCCAATAAGAATTTCACAGGACGAACCATAAGCTATACAGCTGGCGAACACAATTTCCACTATCGCTAACTATTTCAGTTCCGAATGAAATATCAATTACAGCAAAAACCATTAATACTCCCGAATTCCGAATGTTTCCGCTGTTGACAGACTACCTCAGAAGAAAGAACACAATCAAAATACTCCTTCAAACACAAAACAACACAAGAAAAACAATCACACTCAATTCGAACTGTGTACTGTTTGGCACAGCTGCTTCCACCGTGACGTCACGCACACAACTGAGAAACCACGTTGCTTTCTGCGCATAGCTCTCTGCGCCCCCCTGCGCTGTTCAATGACGCTTTGTCGCTAAACAGAATGCGTGCAAAGAATCTGTCATCGTCCTGTACTTTCTCTTGGCGCCCAGTGGCAGAACTGTACACGACGTTCAAAGTCGTCGCCATGTAATTCCTGGTGCATAGAAATATGGTACGGGTGCAATCGATGTTGATGCAGCATTCTCAACACCGACGTTTTTGAGACTACAGATTCTCGCGCAATTTGTCTGCTAGTGATGTGCGGATTAGCAGCGACAGCAGCTAAAACACCTACTTGGGCATCATCATTTGTTGCAGGTCGTGGTTGACGTTTCACATGTGGCTGAACACTTCCTGTTTCCTTAAATAACGTAACTATCCGGCGAACGGTCCGGACACTTGGATGATGTCGTCGAGGATACCGAGCAGCATACATAGCACACGCCCGTTGGGCATTTTGATCACAAAAGCCATACATCAACACGATATCGACCTTTTCCACAATTGGTATACGGTCCATTTTAACACGGGTAATGTATCACGAAGCAAATACCGTCCGCACTGGCGGAATGTACGTGATTCCACGTACTTATACGTTTGTGACTATTACAGCGGCATCTATCACAAAGCGAAAAAAGTGGTCCAACTAAAACATTCATATTTCTTTACGTACTACGCGAATATGCAATAAAAAGTGGGGGTTCCTATTTTTAAAAAAAAGTTGATATCCATTTGACGTATGGCAGCGCTATCTAGCGGGCCAATCATAGCGTCATCTGGTTTCCCCCTTCAAGCTAGACGAGTTTCGTTCCCTGTAGTTTTTTTTTTTCATTTCATGCTTATTTCGTGAGATATTTGGCCCGATCACTATCAATGCGCTGTGTATTTATGTATGGATGAACTGTTAGAGGGATAGTGTCAGATCTTGTTTCGACAATCGCATAGGCTCATGAGGATGCGCAGAAGGATTAGAATCATGTGAGCATCTCAGTCCATGAGTAATTATATAGCTATGGAGGTGACTAATGACGAATACAAGTAACCAAACGAGGTGCACGTGGTGCCACCAACACCGCAGGTGGATGTTCGGAAGGAACCACTAAATCAAAGGAGCATTATGAGCATGGAAAATGCAAGTTTAGTGACTGGTGAGAAGGAGGCTGAAGACATGGTAATAAAACAACAAGCAGGACACGCGGTAGTCCATGAAAATGCAGAGAAAATCAGTAACAAAATTTTTTCCTCTAACCCTGATAGCAACGCTCAATTGACCCAGCCACCACCTGTTTCGTCAGCAGAAAGACAAAGACAAACTGGATGCATTAATGAACGTTATGTGAAAATTGCATAAGGAGATGAGAGAGATGAAACAGGAATTGAAGGAAATGAATAAGGTTTGCAAGAGATGAAACAGAAAGTTGCGCAAGGGCTCACGAACGTTGTAGAACTGAACTAGAAAATCAGTAACATCGCTGGCAAGGCTGAATAAACGAGCAAATTTCCTCTTGATGTGAATCCAGCTGAGCACGCCGCCTTCTGCTCCAGCTCCTAAGTGAGTAGAGAAGGAAACAGTGTCGAATATCTAACGGCACTGTGGTAACTAGACTATATTGAAAGGAGCCTCCGTGTGAACACAATTGATGACGTATATGCTGTGCTAACTAACGTGGCTCCAGTAGCAGACACTGGTAATACTGACACAGTTGTTGCTACTAATAGCAACAATTTGGTTACAGTTTCCTGAGACATAGAGCTGACAATTCTGTCGAAATTTTCGGACATTTTGCGTGAGGCGATTTTCTAGAAAGTGAAAGGTAGCCGAGTTTTCCGTTAGATAAGCCACCGTAGGCCATTGTCAACGATCAAAATTTAACCTCCAGCGAAATAACTGTAAACAATGTGGAAAGGAGTCTGTGTGAAAGTACAATTTATGAAGCAGCTGTAGAGCACCACTACGCAATTTCATTATTCGACAAGGTCAGTTCCCAGACGTCTGTTGCTAACCGTAACGTCAATTTGACCGCAGCGCCCCAGCACACAGATATTATGGTTCTAGACGAACCTTCAGTCAAAGCACATGATGCAAATGTTCCAGAGAATGACAGCGAGCCGGGTGCACGGTTAGATAATCCACCATCAGCTGCCGACGATGTTCAGAAAGCACGCTGCAGGGTTGTAGATGCAGGCGCAATCAAAAAGCCTTCAGGCGTGAGCACGAGCGTCTACTTTCCAGAATTTCTGTTTGTGCATATTAATGGCAGAACGTCTTATATGTTTTCAGGGGAGTCTCGATATATTTTTTCAATTGTCTTTTATATGCAATCTTTTATGAACACAGCCAATGTCATGAATAGCTGTGCTGTGATGAAGTAAAATATACTAGCACTATAAGGCTAAGTTGGAGCTGCCCTCGCTCAGTCAGTAACATGGCTGACTTAAACGCAAGAGAAACAGGTTCAAACCCAGGTCCAAGACTACTTCGATGTCCCACAAGCCATACGTTTCTAAGGTCGACTGTGTCTGAAATGGGTGCCAGGGACAATTCCGGGACCAAGGCGACGCACTGACCGCATCTCCGCCGACACAAGGGAGTCTGTGACAGTTCAAGGTCCGCAAAGGCTGTCGCACTAGTACTTATATTGCTTATACGTATTTATAACATTTATAAGGCTAAGTTACTGTAATGAATATTCTCAACATATATAATCGTAAAAGCCGGCCCCTGTGGCCGAGCGGTTCTAGGTGCTTCAGTCCGGAACCAGGCGGCTCCTACGGTCGCAGGTTTGAACCGTGCCTCGGGTGTGGTTGTGTGTGCTGTCCTTAGGTTGGTTAGGTTTCAGTAGTTCTAAGTCTAGGGGACTGCTCAGATGTTAAGTCCCATAGTGCTTAGAGATATTTGAAACATTTTTTTGTAATCGTAAAATTGATTGATTCTTTCCAGATGATTACATTATCAGTCTGCCTTTCATGTTTTAGTTCGCATATAAAATGCCTGTTAGATCTGTAATTATCAAGTATTGTTTACTTTCAACAATTTTTGTGCCCAGTGACTGCAAGAGGCAGTGATATTACCAACACGTTAATAAAATACCATATTCATACAAATAATGTTAAAAAAATTTCATAAATACAAATTATTCTTTTGTACTCCTAAAAGAGCTGTGCAAGGGTTTTGTTGTGAACAGAAACTACAACATGTAGGTTGTTCAATAGAGAGTGGAAAAGATGAAACTCTGAGGGCGCAAAATATGGCGAATAAGGTGGATGCAGAATGACTTCCCAACACAACTCCTGTTTCTTTCTTTCTTTCACTGGTGCCATGTCCCACACTGATGCAGGGTCGGCATTGTTAGGAACGGATTTGGCAAGGTTAGTGGAAAGGGGTGACCGCATGCCCTTCCTGCCACCACCCCGTACCCACCAGGGCGGAATTAATGTACACCTACTGTCTGCTCCGAGTGTAATTAATGGAATAGTGCGAGCATGTTCAGATGTCTGCGTATTGTGTAACTGAGGCGGAACGTGGGGACCAGCCCGGTATTCACCTAGCGGGATGTGGAAAACCGCCTAAAAACCACATCCAGGCTGGCCGGCACACCGGCCCTCGTCGTTAATCCGCCGGGCGGATTCGATCCGGGGCCGGCGCGCCTACCTGAGTCCAGGTTTTTTTTTTTTTTTTTTTTTTTAATCTCATTTGTTCTGCTCGGTGCGGACGTCGAAAGACATCCGAAAAGTTCGTTGTTCATCAACGAACACGCTGAGCTACCGTGCCGACATCGCTCTCGGCTACACTGGCGTGTCCCAACACAACTCTTGTGTAGTGTTTTATGTCAGTCTAGCAGAATGCGAAAGGGCGTTATTGTGTAGTAGTATCACTTTACACAATCTTCCTGGTCGTTGCTCTTGGACTGCGCCCGCAAGATGTCTCAGTTGTTGACAACAAATGTCAGCAGTGATGGTTACACTTCGGGGAAGCAATTCGTACCACACCAGATGCATAACATTGTCTTTTGTTGTTGTGTGTTGGTGTTTTTAAGAGAAGCTGTTTGCTTCGTTTGGGCTCAACCATTGCTTTCTTTTCTTATGTTAGCATAAAGACACCATTTCTCGTCACCAGTAACGATACAAGATAGGAATGGTCAGTGTTGTCCACGAGCCAATTGATGATGAGCAAGCGGATGCACGCTTGGCCACCCGCAGATTTTTGTGATGTTGGCTTAGAGCATGCGGGACCAATAACCCGATTTTTGAACCTTCCCCATTGCATGTAAATGTCACCAGACCGTGGAATGATCATAATTCATCACATTTGCCAGTTCTCGAGTACAGTGACGTGGGTCATTGTGGATTAATGTTTTTAAACGGTCTTCATCAAAGCCCAAAGGTTTTCCTGGATAGCCACTAATATCAAAACGATCCTCTTTAGAACGAGAAACCCATTTTGTTGCTGTGCTCTGTCCAGTGGCATTATCCCCAAACATGCCGCAAATGTTTCACGCTGCCTCGGCCGCTGCCGTCCCTCTACTGAACTCAAACAGAAGAAAATGTCGGAAATGTTCCGATTTTTTCACTTGCCACTACATTTTCCAGCATCCACAGATCCGCTGACTATGCTCAAATGTAAACTCTATTAGCAACAGTGAGCTACAAATAAAAAATGACAGTCGACAAATAAACCCATATCAACTAGAATACCAACATGCAAAACAAAAACGCTATGTAGTTATGCACCAACCTAATATTTTAAACCAGTTGTCGACGAATTAGTGAGCGTATTGTAGGGTGTCACGTGTAAGAAAACACAACTGAAACGGAGAAGGCGGGATTCTATTCACAATATGCAGGGTGTCCAAAAAGTCTTTCCCTGATTACATAAATTGACAACTCAGCTAGAAGTAAGATACAAATATGAAACTGGTATCTAATTGTTTACAAACTATCAAAGTTTTTTTCACACATCAGCTAACTTCCACATGAGCACCCTTTGTAGCACGTAGCACATCTAGGCGATATTCAGATTCCGTCCACACGTTTGCCAACATCACTGGAGGGATCGATTCAACGACTGTGGTTATCCGTTGCCGCAGGGTTTCAAGATCTGGTACACGTGTTCGGTAGACCTCGTCCTTGACATAACCCCATAAAAAGAACTCTAATGGGGTTACGTCAGGAGAGCGTGGTGGCCAAACCGTTGGCCCATCACGACCAATCTATGCCCCAGGAAAGGTCATATCGAGATAGGCACGGACGTCCAAACCACAATGAGGCGGTGCACCGTCTTGCTGAAACAAGACATCGTGGTGATACTGAAGCAGCTGGGGACAGCATACCGTTGCAACATGTCCAGATACACTGCAGATGTGATGGTAGCCTCAGCGAAGAAGAACGGCCCGATAATTCGATCGTGCAATAGCGCGCACCAAACATTCACCTTTGGACTGCCTCTGGTGCACTTCATGACCTCGCCAGGGGGTTGAGAACCCCAAATGCGCACATTATGGCGATTCACTACTCCACTGACAAAAAAGGTCGCTTCGTCGGAAAAGGCAATTCGTCTGAGATAACCATCATTGTCCTCAATACGTGATAGTATTTCGACCGCAGACTCACATCGACGTGTACTGTCATTGGGCAACAATGGAAGTGGAAGTTTACTGATGTGTGAAAAAAAAAACTTTGATAGTTTGCAAACAATTAGACTTCAGTTTCATATTTGTATCTTACTTCTAGCCTGAGTTATCAATTTATGTAATCAGGGAAAGACTTTTCGGACACCCTGTACTTTCTCTGTTACTGCGGGGACTGTCTGTGGCTTGACCAGAGGCAGGCAAGGAAGACAGAGTATGTTGCTTGGTTGCCTTTGCTCGAATACATTTGAAACAAACAATTATATTTTTGATTTTGGAACTTTTAACTTTCATTTCAATGTTTAAGTTGCTTATTATTTTTTGACAACGGCAAGCGAGGAATGTTGATTTGATTTTCCTTTTATCAAACGAAACATCTTGTGGGTGCAACGCACACGTAAGATTACTTACGTGGGTGCTCGAATACCGGAGCACCCACATAGTCGGCGCGCATGGATGTGGTGAGTATTATTTGCGTATTTGCGTATCTTCTTCCATCAGAAAAGTAGGGTGATAAGAGGCGCGTAGCTTCCTTAATGATCGTATTCTGGCTGACCCGGTAGACTGCAAGCTGCCATCCTTAGGGGCGGGGCCTGGACTCGTACGCGCGGTCTCCCGGGTGCAGAGATGTCTGCTGCCCTGGTCGGACGGCCGGAGCTGCTAAGGCTTACTACAACGAAGGCGGCCGGCTGTGTCCCTTCGGTGATCTTCATGGGATCCACGAGTTACACTTGAGAGGGCAGTCAGATGTGCCACGGGCTGCTGGCGCAGCCAACACACACGGCTGCCACTTAGTCATGACGTGAGTTGGAACGCGGGGCGACTGGACGCCGACGCATGAGATTCGAGTATTGCCATTGGCATTCCTTTCCGACCCTGCAGATGAGGTCAGTAAAACTGTGGTAGCAGATTCTTTCTCCAAGCCCACAGGTGATAAATAATTAAAGAGTTGTTCTTGCGCACCAGTGGTGATGTTTGGCAAAATACGTGTTCCACTCAGTGAGTCCGCAGAGGTCGCTCAGTCGTGTAATTCTATCCGGCAGCACTGCCGGACAGATCAGCGTCAATTCTTCGTATAATAAGTGGTTTCCGGAGAAGATCTGATTTGAAGAACAGGTTTCGGGGCAGAAAACAGACGTAAAAGAAAATTTTGGTGCCGAGAATGGGCGAGTCTTGGCATACACGAAAATGAATAGCTGTTAATTCAAATGGGAATCAAATTCGCCTGCAAACGCTTGAAACTAAGTCAGAAGTAACGTTCAGCACCAAAATAATCTAGGGACTTTGTTTGTGGTAGCTGTGTAGCTTGTCCATTATAATTATCCGGGCTGTTATGCCGTGGTCGGTTGATGAATTTTGTCTCAATTCCCAACGTTTCGTCTCCGACTGCGGGAGACTTCTTCAAGGGGGTCCGTAGGTCGATAGAAGGTCCAACACACCCACTGGCTCGCTACTGACTGTAGCCAGTGGGTGTGTTGGACCTTCTATCGACCTACGGACCCCCTTGAAGAAGTCTCCCGCAGTCGGAGACGAAACGTTGGGAATTGAGACAAAATTCATCAACCGACCACGGCATAACAGCCCGGATAATTATAATGGACATGATATTTTCGGCCGTGAAAGTCTACATTTTAGTAGCTGTGTAGCTGCCTTACTGTATGTGATTTTGTTGAGTAAGGGCCGGCCGCGCTTGTCGTGCGGTTCTAGGCGCTCCAGTCCGGAGCCGCGCTGCTGCTACGGTCGCAGGTTCGAATCCTGCCTCGGGCATGGGTGTGAGTGATGTCCTTAGGTTAGTTAGGTTTCAGTAGTTCTAAGTTCTAGGGGACTAATGACCACAGCAGTTGCGTCCCATAGTGCTCAGAGCCATTTGGACTATTTTTTTTTTTTTTTTTTTTGTTGAGTAAGATTGGAGTATTGGGAACAGGTTTTTTTTAGTCAAAACAATGGAATTTGTGTTTGTTTGTGGTTTACTTCGTGACACTGCCTGCTTCATTTGCAAGTGTGGATCCGTAAAAACGTACGTAGAATAACCATCTGTCAGTATAACTAAGTCAGTGAGAGCCAGTGTAGTGATCACAGGCTGTTGTTAGCGTGGCGAAGGATAGGGAAGGAAATCGGTCGTGCCCTTTCGAAGGAACCGTCCCGGGATTTGCCTGAAGCGATTTGAGGAAATCACAGAGAACCTAAATCACGATGGCCGGACGCGGGTTTGAAATGTCGTCTTCCCGAATGCGTGTGCAGTGTGCTAACCGCTGCGCCACCTCGCTCGGTGATAATCTTTTTGTCTAACAATGTGTGTTTTGGAATTTTTTTGTATGTTCTCAGTTCTCAAGAGCTCTGACGATCCATTACAGTAGTGTTTCCTTTTTTCACTTTTTGTTTGATTGTGGTAGCTCGTGTAACATGTTGTCGTCAGGTATTGTTTCCTTCAGCTAAAAATTAGGTCAATGAAGTTATTGTGCCTGGGTAAGTTAAGCTTATTGTGGAAATGAATAATAACTGAGTGTTGTAGGGCTATGATCACCAGCAGACACGAATTTGGGCCAGTTTTAGACAGTCTGTGTGGACTGTTTGGTTTCATGAGCGATGGAGTAACAGGGGTGACGAAGGAATGTGCAGAAATGTGTTGAACAGGGGTTGCTGTCTGGATTAAAACTTTTTGCTGTTTCAATAGAAAGCGAGTGTCCAGGTTTGCTTTTGAGTGCGTTTCTTTTGCAAGAGGAATGAAGATGTGATTGAAATTGACGTTTTTCTGCGTTGTATGAGTTGTAGTACCAGCATATGAGTTAAGACCGTCACAAAAAGAATAAGATTCGCTGTAATTTTACTTGCAGGCTCCCACGATGACTCCATAGTAAGCTCCATCGTCTGCTAGCTGGCTTTCCTGGAGGGATCTGCACATATTTTCCCTGATAGCCCCAGTGTTATTTTCTTTCTAAGGTTCCTTGAATTCTAGCTGAGCGGACAGTCAGGTATCCAGTCTGACGGCTGACCTCACAGTCTGCAATGTGGGAACTCTCAGAGAACACTGGTGAACCCGTGAGACAAAACAGAATCTCATGTGCCCGCCAGCCGATCAGTAATCTTTCTCAAACGATTTTAAAGAAACTAAATAATAAAAAAATCTGATGTGCACCTCATAGCTTCATTCGTCACCTTCATAATAAACTTCCAATCATTTCGTTAAGTGTCGTAGTTGCTGTATTATTACGAGATTAAATAAACTACTTCAAGGAAACTGAATAATTTGCGAACGAAACTAGAGATCGCTATGAATTTGCATGTGGTGTATGATAGGTCTTCTGTTGCTGTGTACCAAATGTAGCTAACATAGTGAATTATTCTTTAAAGTTAAGGGTGAGATCTGGATCTCAGTCCGTTCTCGAGATAATCAGTCGCATATAGTGCATTTAGTTCTGCTCTTACACCCAGACGATGATGTGGGAATGAAGTATTCATAACATTTCATGTACCTTACAAATAGTTTGAGATTTCCAAACAAGATGTTGGCAAACGATAGCATACAAAGATATACTGTGATATACAAGTAAAGTAACTACAGATTTTTTTCAGTGGAATAATATAATAACATATGTTTTTGGGTGGGGTCCACCTTTAGCAAAAAACAACTTTGTTTTTTGTCCCAGATATGTATTACTGTAGTTGCAGCATCATTAGTGTTTTTTTTAATTATTATGGCTTCTTACCACACAGTGCGGTTTTTCTGCTGCACTGCGTTTTTACAGTGTCTATTTTTTTGCACAGTTTGTCACCTGCAATTTTTTTTTCATCTTCTTCATTGTCAAGTTGAATGTATTGAGTTGTCACTGTCACTGCCACTGTCACTGTTTACCACCTGTAATAGCCATCTTGTCTCTGTAGAAAAAATAGACTAAAGTAGTCTGGAGAAAATAAATAAGTACTTCTTTTACAGTTTCGACGGAATCCTATACCTCAGCGGTTTTTTTTAATAATGAACGCATGGTAGTGAAACTAGCCGAAGGGGTTTTATTTCTATATCTCAAATCTCAATGTTCTGAGAAATTTGGAAACACTTCCTATCCCCTTTCAAAGTGACCTACTTCATCTCAAATATCTTTTGATACACTAATTATATAATTTATTTTTCATCTTCACGAGCAGTTCAAAGCAGCTCATAAAAGGATTCAAGCGCATTTTTTTTTCAATTAGAACTATGCTCCTTTTTGTAACCACAATAGGACTTCTTGTTCAGACAATGCAACTAATTTTTAGCCCTGAAGACCGGATCACTCTGACGATTTGCAGAAGTCTGTCAATTAAGTGTCAAGGTGAAAACACATAATCAATATTGACGAGCTAAAAGATATATGAAGTGAAATAATACAGTCCTCCTTTCGAATAGGGATATGAACAAAGAGATGGTATATATGTACGGCGAATTTTTATCATATTTGTCAAAACACTGAGATATAGAAATAAAAACGTTTGGCAGCTTTCAGTTATAGCCATTCATTATTTAACAAACCCTGGCTTATAGGATTCTGCCGAAATTGTAACAGAAATGGCTACTTACTTTCTCCAGACTTATTACTCTATATTTTCATCAGTGGTGAGGTTTGAGTAATAGCTACATTTCTCTTGTTTCCATGTTACAATTTTCTTCTTTTGTTAAAGCACAACAAAGAAACATTTCACTAACATTCTAACGTTGTTGAAATTACGACGGTTTCATGATGCAATGGATCATTAAACTAACAACTGAGGGCAAGACAGGTAGGTACAAAAAATAAACGCATAATTTCTTCACTGCAAAAACTACAGCAGTACTCGTTTCAACAGCTGTCGATAGGCCTTTAAAATTATTATTTCACTGAAAAATATCTGTAATTAAAAAAATGGTTCAAATTGCTATGAGCACTATGGGACTCAACTTCTGAGGTCAACTTAGAACTAGTTAAACCTAACTAACCTAAGGACATCACACACATCCATGCCTGAGGCAAGATTCGCACCTGCGACCGTAGCGGTCTCGCGGTTCCAGACTGCAGCGCCTAGAGCCGAACGTCCACTTCGGCCGGCCACTAACTAAGTAACAGATCAAACAATGAAATATAAATGAGATAACTGGGGATTAAGAAGAGAACAGTGGATAGCACGTGATATCAAGAGATATCCCAACATAGTGTAATAGAATGCTTTTTTGCAGTTTGGTTTCTTTTCTGTATATGTATCTTAGAGTTTAATTTCCTTTTATGGGGAACCAAGCATATGAAGAAGTAGTGTAGCCACGAGAGTAGTGAAGTAGATGAATAACTAATATTTTTGTTGTTAAAGTGTGTATTGTTAATACTACAATGAATACCTACAGGCATACATTGATGAACCAAAACATGACAACCTGCTTAATAGCTTGTTTGTGTTGTGTCTTCGCCAATGAACGCAACCGGAGCTGTTATGGTGAGACATTTTCAGACTGGCACCACGGTCAGTGCTTTGAAGTTCGCCGCCAACCTCAAGCATGGCCAAATCAGCAATCTCTGCACTGACTCCAATGAGATGGTCTTCCACGTTGTGATAAGTGGCCGCCACATATAGCAACAGACGGTTCATGTTCAGCATTGGCATACAGCAGTCCAGGTAAGGGGTCCCAGGGTTGCCGCTCATAGCTACAGTTCGTGGTGGAGATTAGCCTGTCAGACTTAGTGTACAAGCGGAGTCACCTATAGCCTTTGCATAGGGGCAAATATTTACTACAGCGATTGACAGTGTGGCACCCAGGATGGGCATAGTCTTGTTGACATTATATTCAGTAAAGCACGCCTTGACAGGTCACTGCTTAATTGCATCTGTCCGCAAGCACATGCAATGAATTGCTGTACGACTTTAGTATCGCAGAACAATAAAATGCATACTTGCCTTCACTAATTTGTCTGCACTGTCACAGTTCCTCTGTACACCTCGGAACACCTAAACCTAATAGAACGCGTGGGAGTCGCTCCACCCAGGTGACAGCTACTAATCAGTTTGTCCATATTTGGAATGAAATACATCGCTGGGAGGTATGTGGCATCAGATGTCTACTCGCAGGTCATGCAAATCGCCTACATAATGGACTGCTGATTTGAGTATCCAGTGATGGCACCTGATGATGACGCAGATGGGTTCCACAGGATTTACATCAGGTGGATTTGCTCACCGAGACATCAGTTTGAGTTCACTACAATGCTCCTCAAACCACAGGTTCTGGCTCTGAGACACAGTATTATACTGCTGAAAGATGACGTCACCGTCGGAGGAGACATCAAACATGAAGGGATGCAGGTGGTTCACAGCTGTCAGTATGTTCGATTACTACCATAGGTCCCATGCAAAGCAGGAGAACGTCTCCCATAGCTTAATACTGCTCCCACTACCTTGTGTCAGTGGCGCACTGCTCGTTTCGAGCTGCATCACCTCGATGACGGCGTTCGTGGAGACAATCAGCGATCCAGTGTCGCAAAAATGTGATTCACCCAAAGGGCCTTATAATATTTCTGGCTTGGGCAGCCATCATATTAGGCTCCAAGAAGCTGTTCCCAGAGCAGTGGAGATGCAAGAAGTATATAGATGACGAAATGTGGTGTGGGGTACCTGTGACAGATGTTAATTTCGGTACCATTCCCGTGAGAAAGACCGCCTGCATAATGTTACTGCTCTGTGGTTGCCTGCTGTGTTAGAAGCATGGGAGCCGAAACGTTATATTATTGTTATTATTATTAGTCAAACTGCTCATTCGAGTGAATTCACTTTTTAATATAAATATCCCTCAACAGCTGACTATCAATCAGTCATTTTAGAATTATCAGTAACAGTTTAAATGAAAAACAAAATACTGACGAAATTGCAGACGAAGCACTTCGGAAGCGTTCGGGTCACGCCTTTTCTCGTATGGCACGCGAAGTGTTTCGGGCTGTTAATCACTCTGGATTAGGCAGTCGAGAAGAACAGACACGTCTGTCGTAGGATGTGTTTCCAATTCTTATTTAAGTTCCTGTTCGTCATTCTGGATTAGACAGTCAAGATGTACAGTCATGTTGTCTGTGGCAGAATGTGTTTGCCAGTATTCAGTATTAAAATATTCACTTCGGTAGCCATGGGGCACAGACACGTGCCACAAATAATGTAAAGATACATTTTCGTAAGCATTGTGTTTGATCATATACTTTTCTGTATCAGAAGGTGTTGTATTAAGATCATGTAGTCTTCTCGTGTGGCTATATTAAAATATGCGAGTGGCATCCCAAAGAAGTGATACATAATTTCAGAACAAAACCTCGCTAAAAGTCAGTTTCAGCCCCAAGATACCGAACCTACGACCTGCGTGCTGTTTTCTGCGCTGGGGACATCAACTTGCAGACAGCAGGTTAGTGAACTATAACAGAACCTTCGTGTTCCACACAGTACATTGGAAACAACTAGGCGCCTCACGTGTGCTGCATGCACAGAACAAATGTGCTCAGTGACACGTCATCTGCAGTAATGCAGAGGAGGTAAAGGAGGATGATCGTTATTAACACTAACAATCAATTCATTCTTCCTTTCTTGCCGTAGCCTACACGTTTCAATTGATCGACTGTCGAATCCCGATGGTCCCGTGCCCAGTGCTGTGTTAATTGATGATGTCGTTTGGTCAACACGTAAACACGCAGGAGTGGTCTGCTGCTGAGCATCATGTTCAACAATGTACGATGAATGGAGTGTTACAAAACACTTATGCCTGCGCCAGAATTGTGCTTCTTCAGGAGAGATGCCACAGATCACCATCCATGATACTTTCCTGTGCAAAAAAGCCTCCGAACTCCGTGTTCTGTGAAGAGTTGTAGACATCCAACGATTTAGCGTCTTGTGGTTGTTTCACTGTCCTTCTACCTCTATCTGTAGCTGCCCACGACAGTAGTGCGTGTACATTCGACCAACTTCACCGTTTTCGAGATATTTGTTCACAGGCTCTGCGTAATAATAACCTGCACTTTGTCAAAATCGCTTTTGTCAATGGATTTCCCCATTTGCAGCTCACATCTTCACTAGGGTGATCCCCCCAACAGTGCATGCTCTGCTTACACACTTTTGTTACCGCGTCATGTGTCTGTAACGCCACCAAGCGGCATCCAGCGTTGTGGATTATCAGTGTATAATCTTCAAGGTTTTGTGACCTTACGACTAGCAGGACCTTTTTTAGTATTTAATCATTTCGGTGATATGGGCGAGCATACACATCGTGCTACGTCGTTTCCCTAGGTGCTGTGGGTGTGTGTGTGCGCACTCCTTAGATTTTCTTACATTATTATGTATGTCTGCATGTGTCCTGAGCCGCCGACCTCTCGCTACTGCCAACGAGTCTCGGTGAATAAACAATTTCGAGCGTTTGTCATAAAATATAAGTACATAAAAGCAAAAAGGCTAAGTAAGTTATTAAAGGTAATCAGCCCAATTTTATTATCATAGAAGTCCCCTTTTTAGGTTAATGTTAATTTAATGGAGGGCATCAGCCCATGTAAAGTCAGTTCTTCAATTATATACACGTATACCAAGATTTGTGTTAAAACATACGTATGATAAAAAGACTGTTAAGTTAAATAAATTATGTGCAGAAATACGAGAGTGATGAGTGACTGGCAAACACTAGAAGGGGAAATCCAGAGAGACAATGAGGCATAGGGCAATAACTGCAACAGAACTCAACCAGTAGTAAACAGCGCTCCAAAGGGGCTGAGTCTGGGCGACCTAAATGGAGCTGGCCTCTGGAGAAACACACTGCTGCCTGCTGACAGAGTAGTTGTAAGCACACGATGATGAACCTCAGCAAACAATGCTTCCTGGTATTTTTTTTTGACATCTGCAGGCGTGAGGTAGAAATCAAGCAAGTCATCTACCAGTCTCAGATCCTAGCCAGGCACGTGCGTCTGGTAGCAGCCTCAAAGCAGTCTATACAGCCACAGCAGAGCTGCTGCCTCCCAGGCAGCGAATTCTCATTAGCGAGAGCCTCTATTTTGACTGAAGGAAGATCTGTGGCGCATGTGCTTGCCACAGAGATTGGATTTGACCACCCTTTTTTTTCAACAACAAAGACTACTTTCCTACACTTACTTTGATGGGAATCCTTTTTTCTTTTCTGTCGTTTTGCCACACACAATGAAAGTGACTAATGCTTCTCAGTCCCTGCCTCCAGATTCTTTGATACCAGAATTTCAGCGCAGCATACTGGACATTACAGCTGCTGCATTGTTACAATTGCCCTCTTTTTTTAAGCATCTGCTTATGACCGTTTCTAGGTTAATTACAGAAGCCTCGTTTCTCATGCTGACCATTCTAATGGGTCGCTGTAAGTACAGTTGCATATCTGCGCTCGTTTTTCGTTGACGAACTTGAACTCTTGTTACTAATACAATAACACCAAAGAAGAAACAGAGGCAATTCTAGCCCCTGTGAACTGAACTCCACAATTTCAGTAATCTTGTGACTGAGTCTGTGAACAGTGAACCATGTGCAGTTTCTCTCAGGCATAATTTCCAGACACACATTTCTCATGTGCAAGACAAAGCAGCTGTTGGTAGGGTTTTCGTTGATTTCACTGAAAAGGATATTATAGGACTTGTAGTAAAATTGATGTTTATTATCTGTGCAACCATACCAGTGTTCTTCTTCTTATGTATATTTTGCTGAACACACATTCTAACAAAAAAGGAAAAAAAAAAGTTTTTGTTGTGTAGTAGATGAACTAATAAGTTGATTATTGTTTTTAGAAGTAAGGTTGAAATCCTTAGTAGGATTTATATACGAGGCCTGTTCGAAAAATTCCGGAATTTGGGCCACAAAAATTTTATATGCTTACCAATTACTTATTAATCATGGTCTCTTTCGAAATAATCTCCTCCACGATTGACATTCCGCTCCAAACGCCGTTTTCATTTCCAAAAGCAGTTCTGGTACTCCTCTTGCTGGATCACGAGAACCACCGTCTGCAAATTTTCTTTTTTCTCGCCCATTGTTGCAAATCTTCGTCCTTCCTAGGGGGTTTCAACTTTGGAAATAAAAGAAGTCCGCAGGGACCAGACCTGGAGAGTACAGGGGATGAAGCAGCACAGTGATTTCGGTTTTTGTGCAAAACCTCTTCACAGATTACGTGGCGGAAGTCTTTCTGGTCTTGATTCATGACCTGTGGGACGAACATGGCGGCAGCATGATACATTCCAAGAGGCTGTGTCAGGATTGCATGACAAGAACAAAATAAAATTGAACATTCCTCTGCAATCTCTCGGGCAGTTAGTCTTCCATAGGCAGGCACAATTTCATTGACATTCCTGACATGAGTGTTGTCTGTAGAAGTTGAAGGGGGTCCTGAAGGAATGTCATCTTTAACTTCCGTCCGGCCATTTTTTAAACCATTTGTAACATTGTGTACGGCTCAAGCACTCATCACCATAGGCTTCTTGCATCATTTGGTGCCTCTGTAAAGGTTTTCTTGGGTTACACACAAAATTTAATGCAGACGTTTTGATCCTTTAACTCTGCTACCTCGAAATTCGCAGACTGTGTGGCACAACGTTATACTCAATACAGCACGAAACAAATATTTGTATAATGTTTCATTGCTTAATGTTTCTTTAATGCCAAAGTAAAATGTATCTGCTTTTCCTCATATTTCTGGTATTCGTGATTCTGACAAATCTATACGAATGTTGTAACACTCTTATTAAGCTCTTCAGTATATGGCAATACCATGTTTCCTTGTTAAATATTTATTTAATGGCAATGTAAAATGTATGAGTCAGTGTTTTTTGTTTAAATTATGTTTTTATTTCTTTTTGTACAGTTGCTATTGTTGGTAAAAACCTGTAAGTCTCATATAATATAAATTCTTGCATGCTTGCAGTGTGACGGGATGAGTAAACCTTTGCTAATATAATCAAACTGTAAAGTTAAAATATGAAAGAATTTTTGGTCATTTCTAGAAAGATGCTACTTTCATTTCTGGCACCACCAGAAATTAAAATGTATGAATCATGGTATCAGTGAGGTTACTAGAAGAATTAATGAAAGAATGTTTGAGAATTCGTGTCAAAATTGTAAATCTTATGGGACGAATAAGGATTGTCTACTAATGCGTTTTTGTTCTCTTTAATAATTTGATTAAAATTTCGTACGTGCAGCAGCAATATGGAGATGGCCTCTTCTATTACTAATAAACGAAAAGTGCTACTTTATTTTTGTTCTGCAGAAAGATTTCTTTTATTGTGTTAACAAGTTTTCAGTTTACAAGGCCACATTTACTGACTAATGTCGCCAAAGAAGTTACAATGTTTGTAAATGAGATAGGAAAAGAAGTTACATTTCTACATTAGAGCAGAAAAATACAGTAAAGAACATTTTCAACAGTGATGTGGTAATGCAATGTAAAAAGTGAAAAGTTTAACAATAAACAAACATAACATGAGTAAACACAAGAAACTTTAACAGAAAACTGGAACTGCAAGCCTACATAATAGTTTATATTAATAAACAATACCAATAAAATAAAAGAAAATTAGTACTTGACAAGGTTACTTCAGGAGGTATAAAACACAGAGACTGATACACAAACCAATTCAAAGAAAGAAATTATCAATGTAAGTGCAGAATATACTAACAATCTAAGCAATATCAATAAGATAAACACAAATGAGTAAAAGCAGGGAAATGGAGGGAACATACAGTAAATGCCATAACAGAGAATGTAGTGGTTCTGCATTTTAAAAAGTAAAAAGTTGTCCAATATACAAATATAAAAGGAGCAAACAGGATAAACATGAACATTACACTCAAAACTGTGCCTGTGTAACAGTTTGCATCAAATAAATGAACCAAGTAAAATAAAAATGGTACTTTCTATCTACGCCACATCGTCGAATTTTGTACCTAATGTTCTTAAGATGATGTTCTCAGGGACCCTTGAAACATTTTTCGATATCATTATCTGTAACCAACATCCATACTTATTACACTTATGTACGTAAAATATGAATGTAATAGACGCCTAAATGTAGTTTTAACTGACACAGTGAACACATGGCAAGGTTTCTGTCGTCATCACAAGGGCTCTTTGGTCATCTAACATATTTGTAGTTACCATACCTTTACCAACAAAACTTTGTGGCGTGCTGTCTCTGTATAATAGACGTATCGCGCTTACAGGGGTTGTCTTAATGTAGAAATTATTCAATGGTGCCACCGAGGGGCGTGAGCACATTACAAAAATTATTTTGTCATATGAAAGTCGTTCTA
Organism: Schistocerca gregaria; assembly: GCF_023897955.1. NCBI lineage: Eukaryota > Metazoa > Arthropoda > Insecta > Orthoptera > Acrididae > Schistocerca > Schistocerca gregaria. The sequence continues at coordinate 131,341,102 of NC_064923.1, read as the reverse complement.
CTAGCCAAACAAACAGTGAATTTCTTCTGTATACCGTACGAGTAGCCTAAAAATGTTTACCATATTTATATATGGTAGTGCAAAGTCAATAAGCATTGGATGGGAGAGGACTTTATGTTGAGCATGTATTACACTGTCCCCTTAAATTAATGTGACCACCTGTCAAAATCCTGAATAACCACCTCTTGCAGTACAAACTGTTGTGACATGTGCAGGAAGAGAATCAGTGAGATTCTGGAAGGTACTGATAGGGATGTGGAGCCACAACAGCTTTAGAGCCATGTCCAGCTGAGCTGCTTCATGAGATAACCTCACAGTTTTTATACTTTCTCGCTGGGCCTTAATTCCTTTCCAAATTTCTCTTTGATTTCCTCTGCCATTTTCTCAGTGTAAAGACCAAGTAACATGAGGAGTAGGTTGAAATATTTCCTCACTCGCTTCTCAGGTACTGCCTCCATTTCATGTCCTTAAGCTCTTGGAATTGTAGAACTATATAACATTTTCCTCCCTGTACTTTATCCCAGCTACCTTCTAATTTTATAGCGTATCTCAATCAATATTACTGTAAGTGTTCTCTAAATTTTCGAAATTATATAAATGTTGGTTTGCTTCTTTTTTTATCTGTCTTGTAAGATGAGTCTCACACCCTTGCTTTCAGTTCTTCTGTTCTTCTGAATTGAGTAAAAATTTTTATTTGCTTAATTTTTTCGTATCTCATTAACAGAGTCACAGTTCGACCATGGGACTGGGACTTCATTCCATTTCAACTTCACATATCATATTCTAAGGACAATGGACAGGATGTGTGGATTCAGAATGTAGAGAAAGTAATGCAATACTATGATACAGAAGAAGATATCATAGCTACTTCTGGAAGATGATTTTAGTTTATTTGTCTGGAGTTCTGTTGAACTATGGAGAAAATCAAGTTCTACAACACAGAATTACTATAAAATACATAAACAGAAATATTAAAATATTTATAGAATAATACTGAAAAACGCATTATTTCAAATACATTAATTTTACTATTATGTTGTTTAGCTTCAGTCATTATAGTTATTTATACATGACTAATAACAAACCATGAGAACCTGTGATTATTTTGGTAGGCCTACATATTATTTTGCAACATGTATGCTGATGTCCCACTTATGTAATAGCATTACTGAGCTATAATTATCCATTATATTAAATCCTTTTGGACTTTATTAATATTTATAAATGGACACCACATGCAATTGAAGTTGCTCTGTTATGAGCAATAGAGACTTTCTTTGATTAAATTTCAGCTTGTCAGATAATGATACCAGATGACAGTAATGAAGGGAAGGCTCATATGCAGGTAGTTCTGATAGTGGTCCTATTAGTAATCATTACAATTTTTAGTAAGGCACAAAATGATCACTGAATTGTCTTCACAGGTCCAGAACTTAATACAACCAATTTATATTTTGTCAGTGTCTAAGTAAAAGAATTGGAATGAATATCTGTACGTCAATTGTTGTTCTTTGTGTTTTAAAAGTATGTTTTTTTCTTCTTTCTGAGACCAATGCCCCACATATTCTTGGAGTTTGTAGCATATACAGTGAGCCTATTACAACTAAATGTTTTCCGAAGTCGATGAAAGCAGTGTTCACAGATGTCACTAGGTAGTTGTCTGGTCTTTTATCAACTAAGACTAATATGCTGTCTTTAAGGATGATACATCTGCTTGCAGTTATTGTGCATAGTCAATGTATCATTTAAAAGTGTAAGACGCAGCAAATGAGCCACCAAAGAGCTCTGTGATATGCAAATCACATACCACTGTGATGAAATTGGTATTCCATCACAGCCATTAACAGAAGGCCTTCTGTCTTCTAGCTGTTTGATAATCCTCAATCCACTTCATTACTCTCTTACTTAAATTACAAAACTCTATTTTCCTTTTGAGAATTACACTGCCCTCATAGCCAAAATTTTGGGCAGATGCAAAAGATTCAGAAAAGTGTTATTGTTAACTGAAGCTGATAATGAATTTAACTTTATTTTTTTAATAGTGTACACAGGGTTTTTCCTCATTCTGTTTAGATTTAGGGCAGCTATAAATCAAGATTTTTAGGAAAAGTCTGTCAAATAGAAAAAAGAGGTATGCAGGAGCCTATTATCCCACTTTAATTAACTAATAACTAATTAAATCTTTGTCTTGTCTCCCTTCTTGAAAAGAAGCCTTATCTTGGCCATTTTAACTTTTTCTGGAAAAATACCACTACACAATGAAGAGTGGCAAAAATGAGTAAGGGACTTACTAATACAGTTGCACATTTTCCTAGTATGAAATCAGGAATATTGCCTATGCCTAACGAAAACTTTGATTTTAATACCTTTATAATAGTCAATATTTCCTCTTCGTCTGTTTGATACAAACATATTTTTTTTTCATTTAAATATATTTTTTGCTCATCTCTGTTTCCAGAAGTCGTCTTTTTCTGTCAAGTTGTTTGCTATTTCTGTGAAATATTTATTTTCAAGCAGTTTAACATCACAGTAATTTTCCAGTTTCTCTCTTGACAAACACCCAAATTACTTTCAGTTTTTTTTTTTTGTAGCTTCCTCCATGTAGTTGTCATCTCAAAGTTTTCTGATCTTCTGATAACTTTATTTAAGATTTGTTTGTATCTTTTAAAGTTAGCACCAAATTTTGGAGTTTATTGGTTTGCTTGGCTATGGACTAGAGAAATAATTTTTTCCTTACTGCAACTTTCGTGTATGGAGTAATTCAACTACTTTTTGTATATTTTTCACGATTTTTCTTTTTGTGAGTGGGAAGTACTGCTTAAAATAAAACTGGAAGGTGCTTAAGAATTTATCAAACATTTCATTTGTGTTCCTACTTTTATACACTTCCTCCCACATCTCCGTATTTAAGTAGTGAATAAATGTATTTATGTTTTCTACACTGAAGTTCCTAGCAATAGTTACTAATGATTTTTTGGGTGTAGAGGGCGATCTATTTTTACTGATGTTATCTGTCCAATATAATCTCAAAAACCTATGGTGAAACCTTTGTGTTCTATTTTATAAGTACATCAGGTAATATTTGGTCTATTATTGTGGCTTAAGTGCTGGTTACATATGTTGCTGTTTCTATAGTAGTTTTCAAGTCAATTGTCAAAAGGAGGTTTGGTATGTTAGGGCGCTGCTTAGATTCCACAGAAAAATCAGCATTAAAGTCACCACAAATAAGCAGACATCTGTATTTTATAACTTGCGTAGCAGGTAATCTAAATTTTGTAGTAAAGTGTTCAGGTCACTATCGAGGTCCTGTACAAACAAATTACGTCAGATTTTCATTTAACAGATCAAGAACCTAATATTTCTATATCTCTTTCTTGGGCGTACCTTCTAGGAACTGAATGGGCACAGATGTGATATCACTATTAATGCATATACACCTTTTGTTTTCTTGCAGATGTGACTGCCTAGTGCGATGTCTGGAAGATATGCCATTTTCAGTGTGTTCCTGCAGCCAGTGTTCAGTTAGACACAGGACTGAAACATTTTAAAGTTTATTTCCTAACAGTATTCCAAATTCATCAATTTTGTTTGTTAGTAATTCCACGTTTTGGTGAAACAGTATGTGGTCTGCACTTAGTTCTGAAATCCTAGGCTGTCCTGGAAACTGATCTTTTTAGCTGAGTATTTGTCCACAAAGCAGCACAGACGTTCCGTTTAGGAGTTTCCCTGTGGCTTTCTCCAGTGATGTTGGGCTATTTTCGTTTTATTTCAGTAGTTAATTCTAACGTTAGTGCTTCTTTGATTACTTGCTTGGGTTTTGGATATACAAATTCCATTTTATTTATTAAACATGGCTGTTGAACTTTATTTTCCTCTGTGACTGTTTTCATCTTCTGTGATTGTAATTTGACGTTGCTTTCAATTTTAAATGTCTGCACAGCTTTTATTTTTCCTTAGCCATCATGTGCAAACCTTGTTTTGTACAATCATTTGATATCAGTAACCTGCTTACATCTACGATGCAGACATGGTTATGTTTCAGAGTCGCATTTAACATTTGATATATTTCATTGTTCCATTGTACCTTTTCAAATCTAAATGGAACTGTATGGCAGATGACTGTAATATATTTTCTTTCTTTGTAATAGATCAGCAGCACTCTTTTTGAAATCTTGAATTTTGTTTTTGATATCATATGCTACGACAACGACGATAAAACAAATCTTTTGTGAAATTCGCGATCTTGTCTTTCACATTATTGAAGACTCCTGTAAATTGTGCATTTGAATTTATTAATGAAGATGTATCTGAGTCAGGCTGTAATTTTTTTGTTTTAAGAGTCTTGTGGGGTTCAGAGTTTAGATATTAACATCCCAAATCACTTGATGTGAATCTCAAAAATTCTCAAGACAACTTTGAAGTTCTTCAAGTGACTTTAATTCAATAAAGGTATGACAATTTTCGATGGGCCAGTTGAGTCTTGATGTGTTGGTAGTGGTTAAATTTTCCACAAGCTTGTATAAAACGTTGAAATTCATTGTATTTTAGTACAATAAAAGATTTGGTGAAAGAAATAGGTAGTCTTAAAGACTGGTAATTCTTGGATCACTGGCTCTTGTCTTGTTTCTGTCATTATTTATTTTACGTTTTTTTCGTTCAGTTCGAATAACTATCCCACCTACATATAAATTGCATCAAATATACGATTTTTGGCGTATATCTTATGTAATTTTGATATTTTATGAAAAGAGCACATCTGCTTAATATTTATATTTACATATTGCATGTGGAATTCCAGGTTTCATTGCAAATATACCATAGATTCTTAATTAATGATCTTTCATATAGTATTGTTAATAACCTTTATTTATTTAAAAAAAATCGATACAAATTAAATTTTCAGATATAACGGAAAAAATGTCAATTTGGAAATGTGTCTATTCTTTGATACAACGATATGATCTCATATAACCTAAAGTGATAAACATTATAAAAACATAAACGAAAAAAATTAAAAATGCTATGCACAGATCTATATTTTATTAATTTTGACCCATAAATGAGATGTATTTAAAATCTGTTTGGTGCTTATTAATGACAAGGTTGGATCAAAGTTCAGTGTGAGATCATGAGCCTAGTTTCAAAAATGTTTTTCAGCAATTGGGGTTTCATACACTGTTTCAGTTTCTCTTTCTGTTACGAACTTCATGATATTTTGGTGAACATAATGTGTCTATTTGAACTTCTAAACCCACATGTCAGAAGCTTTGAAACCAAATTTTTTTCATTGACTTAGAACAGATATAGCCCACTGCTGCAAGTTCATTGTTGGTTGAGCTTCGTCAAAGCTATTAAAAATCCATGAATCGATAAATGTGTTTTTGTCGACACTGGTTTCACCATGCTTAGAATATTTTCATGCACAACACAACAGAATACTATCTGCTGCTTCACCAATGAATGCTGAACTGCCACCAAAACCAGAGCAAAAGATGTTGTATCACATCCAATCATTGCGAAATTTACAAATATGTTTTGTCCTCAGGTAGCAGTAGCCCGCTTTACATGTAATGTTACTAGTGTAACAGTTGGGCGAGTAGTGTGGGATCTCAATTTCGACATCCTTCTTCACTGTCGTCAACTACGAGGGGTGTTCGATAAATAGTGCTTCACACTTTTTGTCCTGCTAATTCCGATTGAAAAAACGCGGTATTTATCTGAAAAGTGTCTGAGGGCACCTGGCGGTGAACAAAGACCCAGTGAGGTGTTGTGTGAGCCGTCTGTCATCGTCACAACAGGATTGCACAAGCTATCCAGTTTCCCGCTTGCCGACTGGCCGCACATAGCTGTGACTCCTGCGGTGTTGGAAAGTGCAGACGCTCTCACTTGAGGTGATCGATGGAACACAAACACCTCAGCGTCCAACTGGATGTCTCAATTGATAATTCTGACATACTTGTCCTCCAGTTGAGGAACTCAAAGGTGTGTGTGCACCTGTTGGTTGCCTTGCCAGCTAACAGAAAACTGTAAAGAGCAACCAAGTGCTATCTGTGTGGAATTGCTTACGTATTATGAGGTTGATTGTGACAATTTTCTGTCGAACATCGTCACAAGCAACGAAACCTGTGTTTATCAATCTGAATAAGTAACAAAGTGGCAATCCATAGAGTGATACCTCACCACCTCTCCTCCTAAGAAAATGTTCAAAGTCGCATGCTCAGCTGGTAAAGTCATGGGAATGGTCTTCTGGGAATCTGAAGAGGTTATTCTGTTTGATGTCCACCCTTGTTGTGCGGCAATCGATTCTGAAGTGTTTTATGTCATTCTCAGAAAATTGGAGAAATTACTTCAGTGTGTTCATCGCCACAAAAATGCAAACGAGCGTTCCCCTCTCTGCAACAATGCATGGCTTCGCAAAAATCTGTGCACTTGACCGAAGCCCAGAAAACTTTGATGGCTTGTTCTTCCTCATCCACCCTACAGCCCAGATCTCACACCTTCTGACTTCCATCCATCTAGCCCAATGAAGGATGCACCTTATGGGAAGCAGTACTTGGGATGATGGGGCCTTTATTGATGAAGCAAGACATTGGCTCTGACATTGATTAGTAGAGTGGTACCATATGGGCATACAGACAGGCACTCCCAGCAAGGTGGCATAAGGTTGTCACAATGAACGGAGATTATGTTGAAAAATAGGATTTTGTAAACAAAAGAGTGGGAAATAATATGGTATATTGGAATCCTGAATAAAGTCTACCTACTTTCAGAAAAAACGCCACAGTAGCAATGCATATATTATAAAGTTTGTAGAGATACTCAAATAACAGCTATATTTAACTTACCGCATACTCTCCCTCTCTCTCTCTTCTATCATGTTTCCCCTCGACTCAAATGCAATTTTCGTACAAAATTATAATTAGATATGTGTTAAGAATCATATATGTGAATAATTTAATATTGAACTGACATAGGTATTGGAAATGAACCTAAAAAACAAATGTTGACTGAAACAATACTTGAGCCAGCAGTCCAGTGATTACCAGCACTATCGATAGACTCACATGGCCCATTGACAACTGTCTTGCCTTTAGTGAATTGAGATTGCCTGGAGAACTTTGGAGTTGATTTGCTTGAACATTTTTGAGAGTTGTATTGAAATGCTTTGGCAGATTGGCATTTGAAACATCAGGAATCAAAAAGATACAAAAATCTAATTGCCATAATGTCCATTTATTAGTTCTATTTAGGCACATGTCATATGTTACTTTAATAAAAAGACTCTTCTCTAAATACTTTGCTTGTTATTCTATAAATCCTATTATTTATATCATTAAAATGACTTATATCTACTATTTTCGGATAATTTACAAAAGAAGTGTGTGTCTGTTAGTTACTTTTAAACTTATTTTATTGTCAAGTCATGTATTATGTTAGTGCAGAACCTTTTAAACACTTTCTTACCTGAGAACAGTGATCTACTCTGAACAATGGAAAATAATGTGCTGTCTACAGTATATTGAAACTATTCTTTCTTTATGCCTATGTGTTTCTGATTTTAATCAAGCTTATTAATAGGCATATTTAAACATAAGTTAAAATAAGAACAGAAGAAACACTTATGCCATTAACAAACGTACCTCTGTCTTTGGTTGAAACAATTATATAACTCTGAAACATTCACTTTCAGCCATTGGAAGCGTTAGAACCAATTTATCACTTTCAGTGTGCTTTTTTGCTTCCTTTTCTCAACAAGAATGCTTTAATCCGCTGAAGGTCTGTTCTGAATGGTGGAAATACAACCAAACAAATTAGACAATGGTGAAACTTTAAGCAAATTCTATTCAGCTGCTGCACTTAAAATCGAAGGAATGAAATAGTGCTAGCTGCTTTTTACATCTCATCATACATTACGATCTATACCTGGCTACTGATAACCTGCCTTGGGGTACATAGGTAGAAGAGATAAATCTTAGGCCTATTTCAAATGTTTTAAATTTTTTATAGTGAGTGTTTTTCATCAATGATATATGGTAACTGTTTATCTGCTGCTGTAGTAGGGCCTATGTGACTCCAGTTAGCAATACATTTTCATGTAGTTATTTCATATTCCATGGATTGTAATTGTGACAACTCACTATTGTATCTTCTGAGTCACTTTTACAATTAGAATACAGTTTCTCAGTAAAAAGTGTGACAACAAGCTACCATTGATATGTTTGTCTTAAGCAAATACCATGTCTGTTTTATACTGTTCATACAGTGATTTAGACTTACCTTTATCAAGGCTCTCTCCCTCTCTCTCTTAAAACACACACACACACACACACACACACACACACACACACACACACAAACACACAGAAATTTGTCTATTGAATTGAATAAGATATCAAGCAGATATTACTTCAATTTGAATTTAAAGTTAATTTTATAATCTGTTACATTTTTTTTTACATCACTGGGTAGTTAGTCAAATATTTTATAACTTAAGATCTCTTTTCTTTCTGTCCAAATTAACCCTCTGTTAGTTGTGATCACTGCAATGGTAGCCCATGCAAACACTAATGACTGCATTCCCACTCTAGACAGGTGCAGACGTGTCTCAGACCTAGTAGCTTCCTGTAGGGAGTTAGGTTTAAGTCAGTGTAGGTATGATGTTCAGTGAGTTAACATGTGTCCTATGAAAATAAAATTGTTACAACAGTAGTCCATGCACCTAACCTTGTACCTTTTTGGGGCACTCCTGATGACGTGCTAAGGCTGAGTGATGACTAGCGTACAGTAAACTGTCATTTCTTCATCTAGTATCATACATTTGTATGTTATCGCCGTTTTCAAACTGACAATGAGACCGACTATTGACCAGGAAGATCATGAGAGGATGAGTGTGTTGTTGTCAGTATATCTAAATGCAGGTCACCTGTTGTCCTTATTCGGTCCTACAAGCTTCTGCCCAAGAAAAGCTTTTTCTCTACATCGCCGAGTTACAGTACTACACAGCATGACGCCATAAGACATTAATGATCAAAACTAAAAGAAGTTAATCAACGTTTTGACATTTTCATCCCGAAAATGTGATATTATCGGTGACGAAAAAGTTACAGAGTCGTTATATTTACGTCTAGTGACTTTACATTTGCTGGTAACCAGTTATTAACTTCCAAATCTTCAGCCTACTCTTATCAGCTGTTCACTGTTATCGTTTTGTCTTACATGTTTAAGCGTCCTCAGAAAGAAACGGAATCTGTAATATAAATATCAGCTTACTGAATTCACTGCGCTATATTTAAGATATTTCAGTCTCAGTATCAGAGGTACAGTTTGTTTTTAAGTGAAGGCTCTTTTATGCTGCATTCGAAGTAAAATCCTTAAACAAGCAAAAATTGTTCCAAACAATTACAGAACGTAGTGGTTCGCCAAGCATGAAATAGATATTCACAAAATACTTGAATATTTAAAAAAATCAATCGCGTCAATTTCTCTACCCTAAGTTTCTTGCGTTAACGCAGCTGCAAACAGGGCTATCACTCTAGGCGGTGTTGCTAGCAGAGATCTGTGCATTTTAAGTTCACAATACAATATTTCGTCCTCATCAAGGAGCTGAGGACATTCAATAAATATTCAATATTTCTGTGTCAGACTGCCACGAATCGAGTAATCAGTGACAGATATACCATTCGCCGTTGCATAGCTTTCACTTTGAGAAGCTTTGCTTTGTGTACGATTGAGAAGTGATGCATAAATGTCAAAAGGCCAGTCAATATATCCACGTAAAGAAACAAATATGTGTTTTTAAGATGTGTTGTCTTGACTGGCGTTGTGATGACAAGCGTTGTGAAATATCAGCTGGCGCCTGTCGGATGCTGTTAACACCGTTTCAGCTTCTGAGTTAGTTCTTGAAAGACGTACGGTAAAACCTTTCAGTAAATGTGGGAGATGATTAAATGACGTAATGTTTGCAGTTGATATATTTATTTATTTACTTGCAGGCTGACAGAGAAACGTGTAAAAATGTCGGAGGAAAACTCGAAACTACTACTGTCCGATGTAACGTGTTCTTGGAATGTTGTTAATGAGAGACAGCTAAATGATGCAATTAGCTTCACCACCGAAGCGTCACCAGAAAAGCTGTGAGTTTCACGGCCATATACCTCGCACAGAATGATCCCCGCTGTCCTTCATTTCTAGATGATCATTTTTAACTGTCTTTCTCTGCAATAGAATACTCTTCGATTTGTCAATATACCAGCTTTTATGTTGCATGCTGTACAAACGAGTACTGCTATTATTGTGGCTCTACTTGAGCAAAAATTAATATTTACTAATTTATATTAGCTCTAGGCAGGCTAGTAGTTTAACGTATTCGTCCAAAGACCACTTTACAATAGTTGAGGGTGTGTTAACTTAATAAAAGGAAAACGTAAGTTGTATACAAAGACAGGTGAATGTAGCTCCATGTATAATGCCCAGTTGGAACGTAGTTGAAGGAACTGCCCTGGCATTTATCAAAACATATTTGTTTCTTTATATGTTAGTGGCAGGACAATACTGTTCAGTATTTGAAATGAACTTTACGACAGGAAACTATATGGTTCCAGAGACTCTTTCAACTCTCAAGCATCTATGATGAATGTATGCAGACTGAAAATTTGTACCCAGGCCAGGATTCGAGGCCAGGTCTTCTGCTCACTAGGCAGCTGTGCTAACAACTAAGCAACCAGCGGATTTGCCCAACTGCACTGACATTGTAACATGCTTCCCACCTTAGAACCAGCTTCGAATCCTGGGCTTGGTGCAAATTTTCATTCATCTCTTCAGCCTACGTATATACATCATAGATAGCTGAGACGTGAATAGGCCTCTGGAACAATATAGTTATATCTGATTAAAGAAGCTGTATCTGGACAGAATACAGAAGCGTCCGATCCCACCCATTTGCTTTGACCCATGACGTCACAAATATGGCGGAAACGACCATACACTAAGACTCCAATATGGCTCCTATGACGTCATTACGTTAACATGACCACAAACGCGAAAATACATTGAAAAACCAACATATAAACGTTCCACAAAAAACCTAATGAAACTAACTGGACAAGTGTGGGAAATTGGGTTGTTTTGGGTGGGGCCAAAGTAAATATTAACAAATTTAGACACACACCACCATACCAAACCACCTAAAACGACAAAAAAAAAAAAAAAAAACCGACTACACTAAACTCCCCAAATATGCTCTGGAATCGCACACTTCCCTTGACCTATATACTTCAACTGCAGCTCCCGATCTAACAACTTGGAATCGAACACTTCCCTTGATCTATATATCTCAACAGGAACTCCCGATACCGGAACACCCACATCAACCACACATTCGAACTGAACACTTCCCTTGACCTATAAAGATCAACAAAAACTACCGATTCCAAATCATAAAACCCAGAACTACAACCACGGCCGCAATCATAGCTACCTCAAAAATAACAACAAACCAACAAAATTGGAATCGAACACTTCCCTTGACTTGTTATCCTTACATCTCCACAGTCCGACATGCTGCAACTTAAGTAAGCCTCATTTCTTCACGACACACTGAACAATTCACGACTTCATCCAAAAATCCGAATAGTTGAAGAAATTTTATTAGAGACGATGCGCTGTCCCCCATCATCTCTGACAACCAAAAACTGTTGACCTTGTCAGTCATATCCATACCCACCAAAGACATAAACAAAGCAATTTACCAAGATTCACACATGACGAACAGAAAAAAAAAACTACAATAACGTCGACATAGCAAAAACAAAATCGTTAACTCACCCAAAAATATTCCACTGAAAGCACAGTCTCGCCAATACCACACACGTGCAATGCTACCACGCAAATGAACCCCAAACACCACATAACTCACTACCCGTAAACACACCACCAGAGAGCACCACTGTTCACATCAAAACAAATCAAAACAACACCTACAAACACACCACTCTTACAAACTAGACTCCGCGTCGTTGTGACATCACACAACACAACAGCCTTATGTCACATGTCAAAGCCGACGGGTGGAATCAGATGCTTCGGTTGACCCGTCTAGACTTCAGGCAGGATCCCCCATTTCGTTCAATGCCAGGATGCTATTCCAGTACTGTTGGAGAGCCTGTGCAGAGTTGTTCCAGTTTAGCAGGAATACCAGATGAGCTGAGGCCTGATGGGAATTTGGATTGAGGAGGGAGGCTTGTTATCTGCCAGGGTGTTATAGGGGTTAGCACATCTGCCTTGTGAGCAGGAGATCTGGTTTTGAATCCTGTCCTCGGTACAAATTTTTATTTCTCTCTTCAGTCTGTGCATATACATCACAGAATATTATTAGATTTTATATGTACACACATGAGAGATGGAAAGCAATAAATAATTGGGGAGGAGGTTAATTTGTTCATTAATCATCATATTTTGCACATGGTACATGAAGCAAAACCTTAAGATATATGCTATGAGTGTATTTTAATTAATAAAGAGAAGCAGCTGCAAGGAAGACTGGAATATGGGTTCAAGTCCTGGTGTGGCTCACAGTTTTAACTTGTCACAACTACAGTATTCACTGCAATGTTTGCTTCACTGAAGTTTTGAAAAGTGTTATTTTCATTTGTTGTTATAGCTTGAATGTTTAAGCTTGCGGGAATGTGTGGTGGAATGTATTTAGTACCTGTATAAATTTACTGCAAGGGGACACCCATATAGAAGTAGTTGATTTGTGCGCTACTCCACCCACAGTACATAATCATTTTGCTCAGTAGATGCAAAAGTAGCACAGAAACTGAAAATAGATGCAGCATCAGTAACCTCTGAATATTGTGTATCTAATTTATGTTCCAAGTTTTATAGCAGCTATTGTCACCACTAACTGAGATAGTTCATTTCCCATGAATACAGGTTTCTCAGTGTCACTTGTTGGTGTAGTATGCCTGTGGCCATAAAATACAGGGCATTCTGGTAACAGAGGTCCTTATTCTGGAACTTGACAGATGTAGTAATGTGCAAAAAGAGACTTGCATTCAACTAGCTCTCGACTTGATCACTTTTAAATGTCATGATCATCATTGACTTGGTGTTACACTGACATTTATTTGTATGTGCCTCATTATTGTCATGTTACAAATTCACAACAGTGCAAAAAACATTTTCAGCACCACGTGGTAAATTTATAACATTTTACAATATCATGAAAAGGATAGTTACTACTCACCATATAGCAGAGATGCTGAGTCACAGATAGACACAATAAAAAGACTGTCAAACAAAGCTTTTGGCCAAACAGGCTTTCATCAGAACAGAAAACATACATACACTCAAGCAGACACAACTCCCACACGCATGACCACAGTCTCTGGCTGCCAAGCTTTTTTTGTGATCCCAAAAGTGAGGTCTAAAATTAAATATAAAGAAGCATTTATTTACAATGAATTGTACATGGTTTTGAAGCTTGAACATTTTCTGTTTTTCCGTGTAATCACCTTTTCAATTGATGTGCCGGCTGAAGTGGCCGTGCGGTTCTAGGCGCTGCAGTCTGGAAGCGCGAAACCGCTACGGTCGCAGGTTCGAATCCTGCCTCGGGCATGGATGTGTGTGATGTCCTTAGGTTAGTTAGGTTTAACCAGTTCTAAGTTCTAGGGGACTACTGACTTCAGAAGTTGAGTCCCATAGTGCTCAGAGCCATTTGGACCTTTTTTTCAATTGATGCATTTTTGTAAACACTGTAGCAGTTGTTTTATGTTCATGTCCTACTAGTCAGCCATCAAGCTATTGAAGAAGCATTGTGGCTCATCTTTCATCTTGTCATCATCATTGAAGAAACCTCAGGAACAACACCCAAGTGTTCCTTCAACTTGGGAAGCAAGTGGTAGTCACTGGGCACAAAGTCTGAACTGTGGGGTGGATGGGGGGTGGTGGTGGCGGTGGTGGTGGTGGTGATGTCCCATCCAAACAGTGCAGAAGATCTATGGTTTGACAACCGACATCCGGGTGAGCATTGTCGTGGAGAAGCTTAGGTCATTGCTCAAAATTCCTCTTCTTCTGTTCTAAATTTCCCATCTGAGTTTTTGTATATTCAACAATACCTGTTGGCATTTATTGTTGTCCTGAGAACCATGAAGTCAATCAACAATATCCCATTTTGGTCCCAAAATACAATTGCCATGACTTTATAGGCATACTGTGTCCTTTTGAATTTTCTTAGCTTGGGTGAATCAGAATGCTGCCAATCATGTGATTGTTGTTTGGCCTCAGTTGTGAAGTGGGAAGCTCAGGTTTCATTGCCCATGACTGTTGAATCCAAAAGGCTGCCCGTTTCATCTGCATAACATGGAAGAATTTGGTGTCAGGTTTCAGCATGCTGCCACTTATGGTTTTCTATCAAAATTCTTGGAACCATCTTGTGCATACCTTCCAAAATTTCAACTCTTCAGTAGAAGTGCAATGAATGGTGCTTTGTGAAACCTCGGGAACAACATTGCAGAGTTCATCGAGAGTGATCTGCTGTGCTTGTTGCACAATTTTTTGAAGCTTTGCGATTGTCTCTTCAGGAAGTGGTGGACTTGCTCTTTTTATCTCATTGTGAATTTCAGTATGACCACCTGAAAACACTCTACACCACTTGAGGATATTTTGACATCCATACAAGACTCTCTATACACTTCCATCAACTGTCAATGACTGTCAATTGGTTTAACGCCTTTCACACTCAAAAACGTAATATCTGTGTGAACTTCACACCTGGTGGTAGTGACTAATGGGAGCTTCATTGTAACTGGCTGCCGAGCTAAGACTGAAAGCTCCAGTGGATGTGCGGTTCTTTCTGTGTACAGGGGAGGGGGGGGGGGGGGGGGGTGTCAAAATAGTGTGGCTGATAGCCATGCAAACAGTTTCCCTGTGGCCCGTGGCCTAGCACTTTGGAGACCTTTTTTTTAGATTGCCCTCATATATATACTGTGCGCGCACACATGTGTTCATGCACATGCGCGCATATTTTGAGCTATTGATTTTCATTGTGTTATCATGACAATTCGTATATCATTGTGAAATGATCATTGGATGAATAAATAAATAAATAGAAGATTTCTTTCTGGAACAGTTTGTGTATGGGTAGACTCCCTCTGAGTGACATCCTCCCCATATTATGGCTCCCTAATCTTCCTGTATCCATTCACTTTAGCACAGCATCTGAAAATTGAACCATGTTGTTGGTTTTTAGTTTCCAGAAAGTTGGTAGTCACATCAGTTATTGCTGATTGCCTGTGCCATAGATTTTCTGCTTCCCAAGTTTCCATAATGTCTGTCAAAGAATGTTCACTTGAGTATGAACCACTCATCTCTCTCCAGGTCAAGATATAAAGGCACACAGAAAAACTGACCAGTATGACCACCTGAAAACACTCTACACCACTTGAGATCACCAGAACATTTAATTCATAACACGGTGTGATCGAATTTCATTTCTGTAAGTATCATTCAAGCTGGAAAACGGGCTGATGAAACTGCTGGAAGCTGATTTATTTATTTGTAATTGTTTGAACATAGTCAGCTGTAGTTTCTTGGCAAAAGACTGTACATTGTATTAACTAAACAAAAACTTATTTTGTGAAATGAAGTAAAAAGGTGTTTTAGTTAGTACAGTTAATTTTTGCTGACTTTTGAGTTCTTTGAGTTAGTTTGTGCAAATTATACACACATTCCATTGCACTCACTATAGATAATTTGAGGGTGAAGAACAGCTGTTAGCAAAAGTAATAAGTTTTCACATTTTCAACAAATGTCTTTATTTCTTTCTTAGATCACAAAATGTTGGGACCGCATAGTACTGGGTTCAGTCAGCAGTGGCCATATTCAGATCTGTTTTAAAAACATGTTATAAAATAATGAAGCCATAATGAAACTGTCAAAAGATAAACACAAAATCAGCTCAGTGTTTTGTTTATCATTTGATGGTGCCACTATGGCTCCATTGTATTAGGATATGTTTTCAAAACAGATCTGTAGATGGTCATTGCTGACCAAAGCTGGTAGTCTGATGATCTAACATTTTTTGATATAGAAATTTGCTGTTCACTTTCCAGATCACTGTTTGAGTCACAACCATGTTACAGCTTGTGTAACAAGTTTTTTTCTATAGATAAGATTTTGGCGCATTGATGAGACATCTACACAAAAGATATGTGATGAGTTGATGGGGGAATTTGTATAGTCCTGTATGATAAGACATTTCTCTCCTTGCTACAATTTATCATAGGTCATAGCCTTATTTTGCAGATGTCAGGTTGTTGTAGAATTGTGTATTGTGCATGTGTATTTTAACTTTTTGGGTGAGTGTTGCAATCAACATGGATTTCATGAACAGGGATTCTGCAAAATATGGCTCAGTCTTTATATCGGTGAGATTCAGAAGGCACCTGACAGCGGTGTAAGACTTGACTTCTGGAATGCGCTTCATACAGTTAAAACACTGCCACCTAGTATACAAAATACAAGATTACAGAATGTTGCAGCAAAATTGTGATAACACTGAGGACTTCCTTACAGATAGAACTTGGCTTGCTGATGTTAATGGGAAAAACATCAAATACAAATGTAGCTATGGATGTAAACTTGGTATACAGATTTTAGTAGGGAGAAATCATCAGATGTCAGTATAGAAATTGCTGTACTCAAACACTGAGTTAAAGAACAATTTGTGTTACTTATCTGATGGATAATGTTGGAAGCTAGCGGAGACTGTTCATATATGATGCTTTTGTGTGAGATAAGGTCACAATGCCGGAAAATTGTAGCTGGATATGGGAAGACCTACAAAGAATTCACAGTTAGTGCAGTGGTGGTCAGTTGGGTATCAGTTTAATCAGGCATAACATATTACACTCAAAGCTGCAGAAAGACATAAATTTTTAATTAGTCAACAATTATTTTAATCATTAATGAACATCACCTCAGCTGTATTATTACACATTTGTTGTGCGGTGACCAATTTCATTCTTAGAATATCTTCAGGTTGCCAAGTTGTGCTAAAGTAATGACATAAATGGTCTGGATGTCATATGTAATGTGAAAGACCAAATTCAGGAACAGTGTTCACAAACATTTTCATGACTAGCTGGTGGAGGTATGGTGACCAGGCACTTGTATGCAGCATGCCATGCCTGCTCGCCATACTTCCACCAGGCAGTGAGCAGAAGATTTGTGGTAATTGTTTCTGGACCTGGTCTTTCACAGTACACATGACAACCAGACTGTTCATGTCATGACTTTAGCACAGCTTGACAACCTGAAAATGTCCTAAGAAGGAAACCGATCATAGCATGATAAATGTGTGATAATACAGCTAAGGTGGTGTTCATTAATTATTAAATTAGTACCAGTTGGGGTGTTCAATATGATCATTATTTACTAACAATTATAAATGCTGTATACATAGCAATCTGTCTGTCTGGAGTGATTTAAACTGGTAAGATAGATGAATGCCAAATTAAAATTCACTGAAAGAATTCTAAGGAATTGTAACTCACCTACAAAGGAAAGTAGCTTATAAAATCCTTGTTCTCTGCATCCTTGAGTACAGTTCATCCTCTTGAGATCATTATTAAGTAGGTTTTGCAGATGACTTAAGAAAATGTCATCATGGATTTGTTAAATAAATGAGAAAGTGTAACAGACCTTCTCATTCACTTAGTGTTCTCTCCTGCACACGCCAAATGAGACATGCAGTTATAGTTGTTGATATGTGTGCAACTTGGAGAGTACACTGTAATAAATAATTGGCTCTAATCGACAGTATTGCAAAATTTTCCACTGTCAGCTAGCATTGCTAACAGTCAATGACTAAAGTCATATTTATTTCCTGACTTAATTATGCAGTTGCAGCACCCTTTTATAAAAAGTCGAGGCAGATTAAACTCATCTAGTTAGGCATAATTTTTATCTTTACACCGTATTGATTTAAGTGCAGTGGATTTATTTTAATAGTTCATTTTTTTCCACCCCTTTATTTTGTGCTTCTGTTGTGAAGAATTCACTTAATTTGGTGATCAGTGACTGGATATGAACATTCTCTCTCACGAAAACTGGTGTCAGTAGGTTGAGTATTTGCCTTAGTTATTTTATTCCTTTCATGCCTAATCACACTCCAAAATGCCTTTTCTCCATTGTTGGAATTTTGAATTTGTTGTGCATAGTATATGGTTTTTATGTTTTTGATGATACTGAAGAATTTGCTAATCGGCTTTTTGTGAATTCTTCCGGGGTTTAAGATTCCTCATTCCCAAATTTTAAATACACTATCTTTCCATTTGTGTTTATCTTTGGTCCATTGAAGAGCCAAACTGGAATCGTTGTGTAGTACACATATTTTTGGAAATAATTCAATCACATCTGATGTGGGTTCTGTAATTTACTTCCCATTTTTCACCCTGCAAATTCTCCTTCAATAGTGCAAGCATTTACAGTTCGGGGAAATTTTAGTTTTCCATTCTCAGTTGAACATGATTTGTGGAGATACTTTATTGTTGGTATTACACGTTCATGGTTGTGTAGACAATTTATTATGCAGCTCACATCTGTTTTATGAAAGACAGGTGTATTTAGAAATAAATTATCAATCACAGTTGCATGTTGTCTTATTCTTGTTGGGAATGTTACTGTGGCAATTAAACCATGCTGCCTATCAATAACTCAAGGTGCCCTTAGATGAAACTGGTGTTGAAATATCTTTACAAAATCATTTCCCACTAATTCTTATTAGCACCACCTCTAAAATTGCATAGCAAAGTTTAAAATGAGGGTCCTATATACTACTAGAACAACCATCTTGTATGTTTCCAATCCAATTTTTAAAATATTAACATTAAAGAAGTTGTTGAATGCAGTTCTGACTTTTTGTTTCTGTTTGTTTATATTATGATTATATAAATGGGCTTTCTTATTATAAGCTTAATAAAGAAGTGTGATTTAGTATATAATGCATTATTTTTTGTGTGTTTAATCACCTTGATGTGCCCTTTATGTTGCAATTGTGGACGTTTATGGAAACTGTGTGTTACAGTCCCCTCAGAAACCGTGAAACATAGGTAAACCATAATTAAATAATAAACAAAAACTGAGACATAATAGTCCAACATGTTTACATTTCTGACTCCATTACTCAGATTTAAATGTTAGTATTGCACCTGATGGAGGTAGTGGTTATTTTCTTTAAATAAAATTAACACATTGAAAATTATTTTTGAAATGCATCAAATTTTCAGCAAACTTAAGGCTAAAATAAGTACATTCACAACAGAATTTTAACAATGTGAGAAAGAGATGAAACTAACCATTGTGTCAATGTTGTGAATTGTGTTTGCAGGAAGGATCTGGAAAGTGTTGTAAGCTTAGAGACTTGCATACATCTCTCAGCTAAAGATGACTTAGAGCCTTGCATTCTGGAACTGAGACCAGAGAAACTAAAAATGAAATCATTTGTTATTGTTTCAGAGGTAAGTATGTTTGTCTTAAAGCAAATTTCTAATGTAACACAGTTATGTGCAATTGATACAAAAAAACTTGTTGAATACAGCTAATGATTATGATTGATAACGGATGAGTATCTGTATTATATTTGCTCTTTTTCTACATTTCTGACAATACCACAATATTACATTTTGTGTTTGTTTAACAACGCTTTCAACCTCTCGTTGATTCTGTGGTTCTGAAGTTCTGAATTTTTTTTTCTAAATATGAAATAGTAGAAGCAGTTGAGTTTCTAACGTACACATTGTTGTGACCCAAGTGCACTAAGGTGGTGACACAAAGCAACTGGGTATGCCCCACTGTCTGAAGCCATTGCCCGAGTTCCCTCAGTCCATTTCTCCCAATGTTCTCACACTTGCACCAAAGTAGTCACATTCTGAGGAAGAAGTAGGTGGTGTCTAGGAGGAGACAAGAACTGACAAATGAATGCAAATTGTACTACAAAACAGTAATGAAGGAGGAAACAAAATAACAATTCTTTATAAGAAAACATTTTGTATGGTACCAGAAATGACAAGAGGTAATGTGTTAGTAGAATGATAAGATCATCATCATTTTTTGTTCTATTAAAAATATACTCATTAAAAAAAACAGAACACCTTAAATGACTAGAGATAGGACATTCATATTCACAGGATGTGTACTTTAATGTGTTCTGCAGAAATGATTAGCATTTGAACCATGTCAGCCCATGGGTTATAAGTCAACATTGATATTCAGTGTAACAACACCTACCGGTGAAATGTGTATGTGGGTTTTGTAGTTTCTATAACCTGAAGGTAAAGCATCAGTGTGACTTGAGCAGATGTGCAGGATGCCTCACTGATGTATGCACAAACCGTACCGTTAAATCAGTGACTTTGAAAGAGAGCGCATTATTGGCATGAGATAATGTGATGCCTCCATCTGGGATATCACTCCTCATGTGTGATGAAATGTTCAGCAGTGCAATGGGCATGTGAGAATGGGTTTGTGGAAGGCTGCACCACCCATACCCCCCCCCCCTACCCCCTCCTCCACTCACTTGCCCCCCTACCCCCCTCCCTACCTGAGAAGATTGATATCTCATCCAAATGGCATTGCAAGGTAGATCTTTGTCCTCCTTAGCTCTGGTGCAAGAGTGGAACAGTGTAACACATTGTACCCTATCAGGGGTGACAATCTGTCACCATTTATTACTGTATGGCTATTGAGCGTTGTCCACTTCTCTGCCTACCTTTGATGAATGTGCAGAAACATACTAAACAGCAGTGTTGTATGGAATAATAACACAGGGGACAGAAATGGTATCAGGCAGTGTTTTCGGATGAATCCAAGTTCTGTTTGTTTGAAAATGATGGCTGCATTTTGGTTCACCACAGACAGGAAGAGTGGCATCACAGTGACTGCATTTGCGCAAGACATACTGTGCCAACTCAAGGCCTTATTGTGTGGGGTGCTACTGAGTACAACCATGAATCATTGCAGGTGTGTGTCCAGGGCACTGTGACCTGTGTTCTTGCGACTTTCAGCCATACGCTTTCTGCACAACACCCCAGACGCATTCTTCAGCAAGACAATGCCCGACAACATGTTGCTGCACAAGCACATGCTTTCTTGGTGTCACAGGCATTGACCATTGAAAATGTATATACATCAATGGTAGTACATCAGAGGGCCAATTTTTATAAACAGATATGACTTGTGAAATGACATTACAAAGTAATGGACTTGTCATATTGACATAACTATACTGGATATCAAATATATGATTGTTATTTTCATATTTTTGTGTAGGTGGTGCTCAGCAGCTTTTGAATATGTGAAAAAGTAAGACATGACTTCAAGGAAGCTGTAGTACGTGACATGAATAACTGAAAATTATAAAGTTTTGGATATGCAGTTATATAACTGGCTTATTATGTAAAATTGGTAAAGATAACAGTAAACAAGTTCATCTTGAAACTTCACTGATTTTTTTTAAAGATGAACTTGTTTATTGCAAAGTTCATAGATATTATACACTGTGCCAATTAAACAGGTACTTATCCAAATGCTCATAATGTTTTTGATTCCTGGTTCAAAATGGCAATAATGATTTCCATAGTTAGCCAACATTATTCTGCTACCTACACCTAGATGATGATAAAGTTGCAGAAACAAGTAATTGAATAAAGTCAGATCTTATAGCAGATTCTTTCTGATCATGTCTTTTTTATTTTTTTTAAAGTCAACACTGCAATGTCAGTAACTGGTGTATTCCACAGAACTTTGCCAATATATGGTGTTATGAAACACATGAAACATGCAACACTTTGCTAAAAATAGAAATACCTTTTACTGACTCCACTCAAAGTATATCCATTGTTTTGACACTAAATAAAAAGGATTACTTTCCAAATCTCTTTAAGTTTATTTGCCACCATTGACTGAGTTGGTGAAACAGGCTTGCATGGACGACACAGTGGCTTTCACTTAGGCACATCCTCGTGCCTTATAAAACCATATTGCAGATATCATACTATTCAGACTGAAGAAAGCACTTGGCTAAGCTAACATTCTTTTTGTGAAGTTTTTGTTTCTAATACCAATAAGATCGCACAAGGGCACGTCCTTGGCTGGCTGGAATTCTTGATGCCACATTTGTTTGCCTCTAGTGTCTCTCAACAAACCCTCAGACATTGTCCAGTAAATATGGAACAGCATGATAGAAGGAGAACTTAATGTGCCTTATCAAACAACACCAATCAAATGGAAAGAAGCAGTTCTAGGACACACAAAATACATTTGGAAAAAATGTGGGACAAACACATTTGAAAGTCTGAAATAGTGCTCAGTTGCCATAATTTGAAAAAGTGACCACTTGCAAAAAGTGAAAGATTCATTTTTGGCTCTTTTGCCTGGAAAAAAAAATCAAATGGTCACATTGTAACCATACTGCAAATATTGAGCACTGTATTACGTTCCGTGTGCTTTTGCAAATGCTGAAGGAAACCACAATTTTTGCTAACATTACAGGTACCTCCGTTAGTGCTGTCACAAGTCTTAAATGTTTGTTCATTTTATGAATAATAAAGTGCTTTTTCATAAACCAGGAAAAATGTTTATAATAGCACATGAAAGACCACAGTGGAACAGAACATGTAAAAAAAAATCTCTTGTACCAATACATAATATAAAAAGTGCTAGGTTAGGGATACATTTGTTAATAATAATTCCATCTTCAATCACAGTATTTTTATTTTCTAACTTGACTAAAGCCAGAATTGTATTAATAAATATATCCTAACATAGAAGTTACATTCACGGACAGACCACAGCTTAATGCATATGAATAATGCAAAATGCTGTTTAATAAATAGAATTATGTTGAATGTTGTCTACAGACATTAAAAAGTGTTCACTATTTTTGTATCAGTGAGCTATTATGTCCAATGCTTAGAATATAGTGCACAGTCACACACAAATAATCGTGAACCATATTATTATTTTCAGTTCAAAACTGCTGATGGTGTTGGTGCATTTCAAAAAACTGGGCAATGTGGTTGTGGAGTCTCTGACAGTGTGGGGCTTGTAGGATGTGACAAATGGATAAACTGCCTCTGCATTTTTGAAATGATGCAAGATCAAGTACATAGAATGATTAAAAGTATAAAGAAAGGAAATGTATCTAAAGATCAGCAATCATCATGACTTGATACTTAAGTGATTCACCTGTCTGCTGTCTTCCGGTTTCTCTTTCCTACATCTTGACCCATACTCTGGGACTGCCATGAAGCGCGTGGCAGTGTTTCCATCCTGTTGTACCAGTTATTAGGGCTTTTTACTACTCCATTCACGTATGGAGTGTGCAAAGAATGAGTGTTTAAATGCTTTTGTGCTGTAATTACTCTAACCTTGTCCTGACAGTCTATGGGGGCAATATTTAGCATACTATAGTATATTCCTAGAATCATCATTTAGATCTTGCTCTTGAAACTTTGTTAGTAGGCCTTCTCGGGACAATTTGTGTCTATAATAAAGTGTGTGCCAGTTCAGTTTTTTCAGCATCCCATGGACCAAACAAAGCTGTGACCATTCATGCTACACCACTCTCTATATGTTCAGCATTCCCTGTTAGTTCTGTTTGGTACAGGTCTGACGCATTTGAGCAATATTCTAGGATTGGTCGCAACAGTGGTTTGTAAGCAACCTCCTTTGTAGACTGATTGCATTTCTTTAGCACGGTATTTTACCAGTAAACTGATGTCTACAACCTGCTCTTCCTATAAGTGAACCTACATGATGGTACTGTATCATATCTCAACAAAGTGTTATGTCCACTTATTTGTATGAGTTGACTGATTCCAGTTTTGTCCTGTTGATAATGACCTCCTCCGTGCCAACCAGCATATATATGTTCTACAACAAATGGATGTCAAAGATATAGGGTGGTAATTTTGTGGATCACTTCTATTACTCTTCTTGTAGACTGGTGTGGCCTGTGCTTTCTTTCAACTACTTGTGATGTTCACCTGCTTCATTTCGTCATTGATTCTCCTTGGTGTTGATGTACTGCGTTCCTACACTGGCTGAAAAATGGGGGGGGGGGGGTGGAAGTACAACACTGACTACTTTAAATGATGTAGCTAACAGGTGCACACTTGCGTTTCACAGTTCTTTACTTTTACTGTTCACAACCCCCCAATAATACACAGTTATATGACCAGTGCACTATTGTTTAACTTTTGATAAGCCTCATTAATAGTTTGCAGACAAACATCAACATACTGCTACAATAGTTTACTGTTGAATATCGACGAGCATTAAAAACCTAACCACACATTTCACAGTCTTTCAAATAAGTTGACCAGACACTGTCATTGCTTTAATACAGGTCCTATTGGTGTAACACTTACATCACAGCTAAGTTGTTTGCTGTAACCAACATAGTTTTCTTGTCTGAAATTTGGCCATGGACTGACTGTCTCGGGACCAAAAGTTGGGCCCTTTTATATCCTCACAATAATAGGCACTGAAACTACACATTGTTTGATGTTTAATTTACAGAAATTACAATTTAAACATAGCCCATTCAATTAACTGAATACATTGAGAACTTCCTTCTTTTTAACAGTTTCTTCTACTCTATTTAAGCTGAATTATTTGTTTAAATCATGAATTTAATTTATTTAGTTACGCAAACAATAATTTTGAAAAAACTGGTAATTACTTTGGAATTAGTTAAGGGCTGGCTTTGCTAACATGGTTTTGAATAGAGCCAAATCGATCTTTTAAGAATACTAGTAGTTGTTCCTCCAAATGTTTATAATTAGTACAGAATTTATATTTGTTTGTAGGCTAACAATAGAATTTAAGTTACAAAACAATTACTGATTTCACCCTTTAACAAAAGTATTAACTAGGAACAGTCAAAATAAATTAGGAAATTGATGACATATACAAAACTAAGCATAAAATTAGATCTGGTGTTACATTCTTTAAAGCTGAATGCCAGCATTTCTTTTTTATGAAAATGCAGATTATACTCACATCTTTCAATGGTAATTAGTCAGAAATGAAAAAAATGAATTTTAAGGAGGCAGATGGAAAAACAAGAGGGGAAGTAAAAATATCCCAGCTTGGTTTGTCACATACTGTGCATGTTTTTTTTCCCCCAATGGGTCTATGAAAGATTACACATAGAAAAGGGTCTAACTTAGTTGCAAATTGGACATAGAATCTGATACGGATTCCATTGGGCTATGGAACTTTGTTCAGTTTTTGCGACTTCTGATGTTTCTCAACACCACTGACACTAAAATTTATATCACTCATCTTTGCAGTGGTGTGTGAGTTAAGTCGAGACAAACCCCTGTGTTTTCATTTGTAAATGAACATTTGAAAACCAGGTTCAGAATTTCTGCTTTCCCTTTGCTATTCTCAGTCTTCTTTTATTAACATTCAGGAATGAGTTTTAGTTTATTAAAGTGTGCAGCATAAATATGAAAATGTTGGTAGATTTTCCCAATTATCTTCTGTAGGTGAATTAGTAAGCAGTCTGCAGCTGTCTAGATAAGAATGTGTACAAGATGAGTAGGAGGTTCTGCACATGCTAATTTATTTGCGCTCTCTTTTGTTTTTAAAAAATTTTTTTTTTTCCTCTCTCCATAGCTGGTGTTTGCGATGGCAGGCAAAAATGCTACTACATTTTTCTCAACGATGAACTTTTACCAAATGTCTAAGCTGTAGAAAGTCAAATGCTCTGTACTTTCAACACCAGAATTCACTAAATCCAAGGCTCTTCAAGTGGGTCATTTGTCTCAAGTGATACAGTGTGGAAGATGCTGCTGTCTGAACTACCTACATTTTTATTTGATGTTGCACAGAGTGTTGTAAGTGATTGGTGTGGGGCTTCTGCCAACTTTCAGCTCCATCTGTAACATGGTGTAAATACTGTATTCGATATGTAAGAAGATCCTCGACAGCTCACAGTGCTGTTGCCAGCTTTCAACTGTGAAGTGCTGACAGCTGAATGTGAAAACAGGAGCTTGCTAAAGTGCTGTGATGAGTTGGGCATTGTCCTGGAGGTGTGCACAAATTATGTTCTGTAATTGGTTGAGGGAGGTGTGGGAAGCTGCTGCACCCAGGCCACTGTAACAGTCAGGGATCAACTTACGGCGACTCAACTATAGAGCTGTTTTTGCAAGGGTCACTTTTTCAGAACTGGAAATGGGTTGGAAAAAATCATCAAGTTTTCCTAGCCATTCCTTGTGGTCTAATGAGAGCCTCAATCCTCCAGCTTACCATCCTGGAAGCTTTTTCGCACAGAATTCACACATAAAATAAATGATTATCAGAAAGCAACACCTCGTCAAACATGCTGCAATATTGTCTCATCACAAATTTTTCCCAAATTGTAACGAGAAATAGGTATTGAATGAAAGACACTGGGAACAGGATATGTACTCTTTCAGGTCAAGAGGAATGGCTTGACAAACTTGATGATTTATTTGTACATTTCCAGTTCCATAGGAAGTGGCCCATGTGAAAATGGGTCAAGATTGTACATAACATTACAGACGAAGCTGAATGTTGGCAGAAGTTTGTGCAGGTCCCATCAGTACAAACTGTACAGATTTGAATAAAATTAACCCTTGCAGTACCAAGGGAGGGTACTTCATGCCTGCCTTTTCAAAATATTGTAATCTAGCCCTGTACCTTATATTTTAAAATTTGGAAAAAATTATTATTTTTAGTGATTTCTCCTACTAGATTCATGATTGTTTTAAATTTTTCCATAAAATTTAACACACAAATTTGCCTTAGTAGTGGATGTGACTTTTCACAACAACTGTCATATTCATGTTTCCTGGTTGAGGACCCTTCTTACACATAAACATATCTGTGTAAAGTATGTTGTGAATAAAGGTCAATGACAGTTAATGAAATTTTAATTTTTAAATTTTTTTTGATGTTATCATAAAGTACTGGCCCATGGTAGTACACATTACCAAAAATGCATTGATATTGCTAAGATTGTTGTAAAAGATATTTTCTGGCACTGGACCCTGCTTACACCTCAGTATGTTACCTGTAAAAGTTAAGAACAATAAATGATTTTTTTTTTCCCGTGGTAGTCATGAAGTACCCCACTCCCGCAGGTAGTACATGTTTTGGAAAATGCTTTGTTATTGGTGGGGTATAAGAGTGTTGAGCTAGGACCCCTGGGGCACTTGACATGGCTTGTCCATGTTTCTGAATGATAAAACCCAACATGTTAACAAATCTGTTTGAAATTCTTGTGGTTGGATGGATCAGTTGTTGATGAAATGAAATGAATTACAGTTTTACACTACTAGTACAGTATTGACCACTAAAGTTCTCACAATGCCTCTACACTTAGTTGAAAATTCATGTAGTTCTTTTGTTAAGTTCAAAACAATGAGCTGTGCTATATGATCCACTTGTCTGTCTCTGTCCAAATAATTTTTAACAACAACAATAATCAATTTTTGACAATTTAATGTGATTGCATAGATAAGACGAGTGGGCAAGACAGAGGGTTTATACCAGCAATACATGATATTGTGTTGCAGAGTATGCTGTACATCATCACTGAAGCAACAAAACAAAAATTTGTCCATTGTTGTGAAGAAAAGATCCTATCAGGTCAGGTAATTAGTTAATAAATAGTGGACAGATGCATCCTACATGAAAATTTGAAATATTTAGCTGTCCACAAAGGAAGATACAGGACACCAGAACAATTTGTTAAAGATGGGTATTGTTCTGTATGACTAATATTATACATAATCAACACACTGTAATTAAATAGTAAAAATTAACTGTGAAGTGACAGAACCAGAAGATAAGTTTTTATATTAATCACAGTTGAAGATGACTGAACATTCAGAAAAAAATCAAGAGTAAAAACTGCCTAGAGTACTTTCGGTGAACTAAATTGAGTTCTTAAAATATAGCACCAATTTATAAAAAGGGAAGTTTTGTGTTGTGGCCTGATACAAGCCAGGTAAGCTACTGCCACAAAGTACATAGCATGTGGAAATCGAGCAATTGGAATTCCAGCTAAAAATCAAGGTTCAGAATGTATGGTTACAATTATAATTGAGAATCAATATACCAAGCTCCTGAGCAAGATACAAACTGTGAATACAGCCACTGGGAAGTTTATTTCCCATAGTGAGCCAATGTGACCTGTTTGCTGCAACCCCTACAGTCACAGCACCCGAAAGTAGATTTATCTGTCACACAGATAATACCACTCCGTAATGGTATATTAGAGATAGTTTCAGTCATTAGGTATTTCCAGTTTTGCATCTTGGAACTGTTGGGACAGCCACATAAACAAATAAGTGGGTTGAGAAGCACCACTTCTGATTCTGAACTTAACACATCACATTAAAAATACGTGAAAAAAAAATATATATATAGAGGGAAACATTCCACGTGGGAAAAATATATCTAAAAACAAAGTTGTATATTAAAAACAAAGATTCCAAGACTTACCAAGCAGGAAAGCGCCGGCAGACAGGCACAATGAACAAAACACACAAACACACCACGAAGGCCTAGGCTGTAGGCCTTTTTATTGATGACATCTTCATGATCTGGACTCACAGTGAAGAACAACTCCAGAATTTCCTCTCCAACCTCAACTCCTTTGGTTCCATCAGATTCACCTGGTCCTACTCCAAATCCCATGCCACTTTCCTAGACGTTGACCTCCATCTGTCCAATGGCCAGCTTCACACATCCGTCCACATCAAACCCACCAACAAGCAACAGTACCTCCATTATGACAGCTGCCACCCATTCCATATCAAACAGTCCCTTTCCTACAGCCTAGGCCTTCGTGGCAAACGAATCTGCTCCAGTCCTGAATCCCTCGACCATTACACCAACAACCTTAACAGCTTTCGCATCCCGCAACTACCCTCCCGACCTGGTACAGAAGCAGATAACCAGAGTCACTTCCTCATCCCCTCAAACCCAGAACCTCTCACAGAAGAACCTCAAAAGTGTCCCACTTGTGACAGAATACTTCCCGGGACTGGATCAGACCTTGAATGTGGCTCTCCAGCAGGGATACGACTTCCTAAAATCCTGCACCGAAATGAGATCCATCCTTCATGAAATCCTCCCCACTCCACCAAGAGTGTCTCTCCGCCGTCCACCTAACCTTCGTAACCTCTTGGTTCATCCCTATGAAATCCCCAAACCACCTTCCCTACCCTCTGGCTCCTACCCTTGCAACTGCCCCCAGTGTAAAACCTGTCCTATGCACCCTCCCACCACCACCTACTCCAGTCCTGTAACCCGGAAGGTGTACACGATCAAAGGGAGAGCCACGTGTGAAAGCACCCACGTGATTTACCAACTGACCTGCCTGCACTGTGACGCTTTCTATGTGGGAATGACCAGCAACAAACTGTCCATTCGCATGAATGGACACAGGCAGACAGTGTTTGTTGGTAATGAGGATCACCCTGTGGCTAAACATGCCTTGGTGCACGGCCAGCACATCTTGGCACAGTGTTACGCCGTCCGAGTTATCTGGATACTTCCCACCAACACCAACCTATCCGAACTCCGGAGATGGGAACTCGCCCTTCAGAATATCCTCTCTTCTCGATATCCACCAGGCCTCAACCTCCGCTAATTTCAAGTTGCCGCTGCTCATACCTCACCTGTCTTTCAACAACTTCTTTGCCTCTGTACTTCCGCCTCGACTGACATCTCTGCCCTTACTCTTTGCCTTTAAATATGTCTGCTTGTGTCTGTGTACGTGCGGATGGATATATGTGTGTGTGTGTGTGTGTGTGTGTGTGTGTGTGTGTGTGTGTGTGTGTGTGTGTGTGTGCGTGTGTGCGAGTGTACACCTGTCCCTTTTTTCCCCCTAAGGGAAGTCTTTCCGCTCCCGGGATTGGAATGACTCCTTACCCTCTCCCTTAAAACCCACATCCTTTCGTCTTTCCCTCTCCTTCATGAAGAAGCAACCATCGGTTGCGAAAGCTAGTAATTCTGTGTGTGTGTTTTGTTCATTGTGCCTGTCTGCCGGCGCTTTACCACTTGGTAAGTCTTGGAATCTTTGTTTTTAATATATTTTTCCCATGTGGAAGTTTCTTTCTATTTTAAAAACAAAGTTGATGTGACCTACCAACCAAAAGCCCTGGCAGGTTGATAGATACACAAACATACACACAAAATTCAAGCTTTCGCAACCAACAGTTTCTTCTTCAGGAAAGAGGGAAGGAGAGGGAAAGACGAAAAGATGTGGATTTTAAGGGAGAGGAAAAGGAGTCATTCCAATCCCAGGAGCGGAAATACTTACCTTAAGGGGAAAAAAGGACAGGTATACACACACACACACACACACACACACACACACACACACACACACACACATATCCATCCGCACATACACAGACACAAGCAGACATCCTTTCATGCCGATCACCTGCTACCCTACCTAAAACCTCTTTCCTCATTACCTTAGCCAGCTTCATCCTAACCCGCAACTTCTTCACTTTTGAAGGCCAGAGATACCAGCAATTAAAGGGAACAGCCATGGGTACCAGGATGGCCCCCTCGTACGTCAACCTATTTATGGGTCGCTTAGAGGAAGCCTTCTTGGTTACCCAAGCCTGCCACCCCAAAGTCTGGTACAGATTTATTGATGACATATTCATGATCCGGACTCACAGTGAACGACGACTCCGGAATGTCCTCTCCAACCTCAACTCCTTTGGTTTCACCAGATTCACCTGATCCTACTCCAAATCCCATGCCACTTTCCTCAACGTTGACCTCCATCTGTCCAATGGCTAGCTTCACACACCTGTCCACATCAAACTCACCAATAAGCAACAGTACCTCCATTATGACAGTTGCCACCCATTCCGTATCAAACGGTCCCTTCCCTACATCTTAGGTCTTCGTAGCAAACAAATCTACTCCAGTCCTGAATCCCTGAACCATTACACCAATAACCTGAAAACAGGTTTCACGTCCCACAACTACCCTTCCGACCTGGTACAGAAGCAAATAACCAGAGCCATTTCCTCATCCCCACAAACCCAGAACCTCCCACAGAAGAACTCCAAATGTGCCCCACTTGTGAAAGGATACTTTCTGGGACTGGATCAGACTCTGAATGTGGCTCTCCATCAGGGATATGACTTCCTCAAATCCTGCTCTGAAATTTGATCTATCCTTCAAGAAATCCTCCCCTCTCCACCAAGAGTGTCTTTCCACCATCCACCTAACCTTCATAACCTCTTGGTTCATCCCTATGAAATCCCGAAACCACCTTCCCTACCCTCTGGCTCCTACCCTTGTAACAGCCCCCAGTGTAAAACCTGTCCCATGCACCCTCCCACCACCACCTACTCCAGTCCTGTAACCCGGAAGATGAACATGATCAAAGGTAGAGCCACGTGTGAAAGCACCCACATGATTTACCAACTGGCATGCCTACACTGTGAAGCCTTCTATGTGGGAATGACCAACAACAAACTGTCAATTCACATGAAAAGACACAGGCAGATAGTGTTTGTTGGTAATGAGGATCACCCTGTGGCTAAACATGCCTTGGTGCACAGCCAGCACATCTTGCCACAGTGTTACACCGTCCAGGTTATCTGAATACTTCCCACTGACACCAACCTATCAGAACTCCAGAGATGGGAACTTGCCCTTCAATATGTATTTTTCTCTTCCCGTTAGCCACCAGGTCTCAACCTCAGCTAATTTCAAGTTGCTGCCCCTCATACATCACCTGTCATTCAACAACATCTTTGCCTCAACTGACATCTCTGCCCAACTTCTTTGCACTTACATATGTCTGCCTGTGTCTGTATATGTGTGGATGGATATGCGTGTGTGCGCGAGTGTATACCTGTCCTTTTTTCCCCCTAAGGTAAGTCTTTCCACTCCTGGGATTGGAATGACTCCTCACCCTCTCTCTTAAAACTCACATCCTTTCGTCTTTCCCTCTCCTTCCCTCTTTCCTGATGAAGCAACCTTGAAATTTGTGTTTGTGTGTTTTTTATTGTGTGTATCTACCAGCACTTTCTTGTTTGGTAAGTTATAGCATCTGTGTGTGTGTGTGTGTGTGTGTGTGTGAGAGAGAGAGAGAGAGAGAGAGAGAGAGAGAGAGAGAGGGAGGGGGGGGGGGGGGAAAGGGGAGAGGGAGACTTTTATGGCTGGGATGTCAGCCGATCCAGCTATTGTGAAATTCCAATGAAGTATGGGAAAGAGCTCTGTATTGATGATTTCAGTTGTGTTCATATCTGTTCATATCAGTGGTGCCTACGTACTGCATGGGAAACATCATTTCTCAGCTTTTCACATGCCACTGTGTCGAGGGCAGACCATGATGCATCGGTTTTGGGGAAACTGCTGCCACCAGTCAGCTGCCATGGGTAACAACTTGTGGATGATGGGAGACGCCATTGACTGTCTTGGACTGTTACAGTGGGTACCAGGACTGCAGTACAGTACAGTGCTTGCCATTTCAGATGTGGGCAACAGTAACTTGTCAACAGCCAGAACATCTAGATTTCATGTTGCAGGGCATAGAAATTAGCAGGGCCATTTTAACACCACAACTGAAAGCCAGAAATACAGCATAAGCTCACTTCGAGTGATGGGCTAACATACAAATTTTCCAAAAATACCTTGAGCAGCTAGTTTGACAACCCACATGCAATGGAAATGTGGTAGTCCTTGCATCTACAAAAAGGCCTGACCTTATCAACAGTGTTAGTGTAGGGACAGGTATTAGTGTTTATGATATCATTTTAGTTTCATTGATTACTTAAGTTAACAAATCCATCAAGAATGCTAGTAGAATTTTTATGCTGGAAAGATCATCATCATCATCATCATCATCATTTAAGACTGATTATGCCTTTCAGTCTGGAGCATAGCCCCCTTATAAAATCCCTCCATGATCCCCTATTCAGTGCTAACATTGGTGCCTCTTCTGATGTTAAACCTATTACTTCAAAATCATTCTTAACCAAATCCAGGTACCTTCTCCTTGGTCTGCCCCGACTCCTCCTACCCTCTACTGCTGAACCCATGAGTCTCTTGGGTAACCTTGCTTCTCCCATGCGTGTAACATGACCCCACCATCTAAGCCTGTTCGCCCTGACTGCTACATCTATAGAGTTCATTCCCAGTTTTTCTTTGATTTCCTCATTGTGGACAACCTCCTGCCATTGTTTCCATCTACTAGTACCTGCAATCATCCTAGCTACTTTCATATCCGTAACCTCAACCTTGTTGATAAGGTAACCTGAATCCACCCAGCTTTCGCTCCCATACAACAAAGTTGGTCGAAAGATTGAACAGTGCACAGATAACTTAGTCTTGGTACTGACTTCCTTCTTGCAGAAGAGAGTAGATCGTAGCTGAGCGCCCACTGCATTAGTTTTGCTACACCTCGCTTCCAGTTCTTTCACTATGTTGCCATCCTGTGAGAATATGCATCCTAAGTACTTGAAACCGTCCACCTGTTCTAACTTTGTTCCTCCTATTTGGCACTCAATCTGTTTATATTTCTTTCCCACTGACATTACTTTCGTTTTGGAGATGCTAATTTTCATACCATAGTCCTTACATTTCTGATCTAGCTCTGAAATATTACTTTGCAAACTTTCAATCGAATCTGCCATCAAAACTAAGTTATCTGCATATGCAAGACTGCTTATTTTGTGTTCACATATTTTAATCTCACCCAGCCAGTCTATTGTTTTCAACATATGACCCATAAATAATATGAACAACAGTGGCGACAGGTTGCGGCCTTGTCTTACCCCTGAAACTACTCTGAACCATGAACTCAATTTACTGTGAACTCTAACTGCTGCCTGACTATCCATGTAAAGACCGTTAATTGGTTGCAAAAGTTTGCATTCTATTCCATAATGTAGTAGAACAGACAATAACTTCCTCCTAGGAGCCCGGTCATATGCCTTTTCTAGATCTATAAAGCATAGATACAATTCCCTGTTCCACTCATAACACTTCTCCATTATTTGCCGTAAGCTAAAGATCTGGTCCTGACAACCTCTAAGAGGCCTAAACCCACACTGATTTTCATCCAATTGGTCCTCAACTAATTCTCGCACTTTCCTTTCAACAATACCTGAGAAGATTTTACCCACAACGCTGATTAAAGAGATACCTCTGTAGTTGTTACAATCTTTTCTGTTTCCATGTTTAAAGATTGGTGTGATTACTGCTT
This sequence comes from Schistocerca gregaria, assembly GCF_023897955.1. Lineage (NCBI taxonomy): Eukaryota > Metazoa > Arthropoda > Insecta > Orthoptera > Acrididae > Schistocerca > Schistocerca gregaria. The sequence continues at coordinate 131,306,814 of NC_064923.1, read as the reverse complement.
TTGTCCAGTCTGATGGAACCTGTCCCGACTCCCAGGCCATTTCAATTATCCTGTGTAGCCATTTAAGACCTGACATTTCACTGTATTTGATGAGTTCCGACTTAATTTCATCCACCCCAGCTGCTTTATTGCACTGCAATCTATTGACCATTTTCTCCACTTCCTCAAATGTGATCCTGTTTCCGTCATCATTCCTATCCCATTCTACCTCGAAATCTGAAACATTGCTGATTGTATTTTCACCTACGTTGAGCAACTCTTCTAAATATTCCCTCCATCTGCCCAAGGCATCCACAGGATTCACCAGCAGTTTTCCTGACCTGTCCAAAATACTTGTCATTTCCTTCTTACCTCCCTTTCGAAGACTGCTAATTACACTTCTGAATGGTTTTCCAGCAGCTTGACCCATAGTCTCCAACCTGTTTTCAAAGTCTTCCCAAGATTTCTTCTTGGATGCTGCAATTATCTGTTTGGCTTTGTTTCCTTCTTCAACATAACTTTCTCTGTCTGCCTGAGTTCTAGTATGTAGCCATTTTTGATACACCTTCTTTTTCCTTTCACATGCTGCCTTGACTGTGTCATTCCACCAAGCTGTTTGCTTCATCCTACTTTTACACACCACTGTTCCAAGACATTCTTTAGCTACTTCTAGTACTGTGTCCCTGTACCTTGTCCATTCCTTTTCCAATGCCTGTAATTGACTACATTCAACTACCTGGTACCTTTCTGAGATCGCTGTTATGTAGTTGTGCCTGATTTCCTTATCCTGAAGTTTCTCCACTCTTATCCTCCTACACATGGACCTGACCACCTGCACTTTCGGCCTCACAATCCCAATTTCACTGCAGATTAAATAATGATCAGTGTAATCAAAGAATCCCCTGAATACACTTGTGTCCCTCACAGCCTTCCTGAATTCCTGATCTGTTATTATATAGTCAATGACAGATCTGGTTCCTCTGCCTTCCCAAGTATACCGGTGAATGTTCTTATGTTAGAAAAGGAGTTTGTGATTACTAAGCCCATACTGGCACAGAAATCCAAGAGTTGTTTCCCGTTCCTGTTGGCCTCCATATCCTCTCCAAATTTCTCTGGAAAGAACAGATAAGTATTTTTTTGTGTCCTACTGACACTAGAAATGGATATAATTTACTTCCAACATGATGGATGTAGAGGAATTATGGGCAGAGTTTAAACTGATTGTAAATTATGATCTGGAGAAGTGTGTTCTAAGAAAGTGGATTAAGGATAGAAAAGATTCACCATGGTTTAATAACACTTGTTCGCCCACTGCTTGAATACTGCTCACCGGGTGGGATCCGTGCCAGATAGGATTGATAGAAGAGATAGAGAAGATCCAACAGAGAGTAGTGCGCTTCATTACAGGATCATTTAGTTATCGCAAAAGCATTACGGAGATGATAGATAAACTCCAGTGGACGACTCTGCAAGAGAGACACTCAGTAGCTTGGTATGGGCTTTTGTTGAAGTTTCGAGAGGAGTCAAGCAGTATATTGCTCCCTCCTACGTATATCTTGCAAAGAGGCCATTAGGATGAAATCAGAGAGATTAGCGCCCACACAGAGGCATACTGACAGTCTTTCTTTCCACGAACAATACGAGACTGTAATAAAAGGGAGAATCGATAGAGGTACTCTCCGCCACACACCATCAGGTGCCTTGTGGAGTGTGGATGTAGATGTAGATGAATTCAAAAAATGATGAGGAAGCAGAGATTGTTGTACACTCAGTTCGAAAAAGAACGTAGATATTTTGACAGGCAGAAGTTAGTAGAAATTTGTGCATCTGTAAAAATATTGCCAAGAATATGAGAAAATTCTGGTCGTGCATAAAATCACCAAGCAAGTGGAAGGCTTCTATCCAGTCACTCATCAACAAGTCTGATGTAGCAATAGAAGACAGCAAAAGAAAAGGTGAAGTTTTAAATTTCACATTTAAAAAATCATTCACACAGAAGAGAGTAGAATATTGTCAAGAGTACTCCAGAGAAATGTGATAGAACCACACTTGTTTTGTATATACATAAATGATGTGATGGTAAGGATGAATTGCAAGCCGCAACAGTTAGCTAATGATGCAGGAGTGTATGGCAGAATGTTATTGGTGGGTGGCTGTGGAATGATACAGGATAACTTATAGAATTTTTTATCTGGTGTGATGAATGGCAGCATGCTTTAAATACAGAAAAATGTAAATTACAAGCAGACAACTAGGAAAGACAATCCTGTAAAGGATTAGCAGTGTGCTTCTTGACACATTCATGTGTATCAAATATCTAGGCATAACGTTGCGAAGTGATACGAAATGGATGGAGCACATAAGGTCAGTAACGGTGAAGGCCAACAGTAGACTTCGGTATATTGGTAGAAATTTAGGAAAGTGTAGCTCATCTGTAATGGATACAACACATGAAACACTAGTGTGGTCAGTTCTTGAGTATCATAGTGCGTTTGGCATCCTCAGCAAATCAGATTAAGGGAAGACATCAAAGCAACTCAGACATATCGCTAGATTCATTGCTGGTAGTCTGATCAACATGTGAGTGTTGGAGAGATGCCTCATGAACTCAGGTGGGAATCATTTGAGAAAAGATGCCTCTTTTTAAGACCTATTGAGAAAATGAGAGAAATGGCATTTGTGGCTGACTATAGGACGATTCTGCTACTACTAAGGTACTTTTTGTGCAAGGAATGCAATTAAAGATAAATTAGGGCTCATCAAGAGGCATATAGATAGTCTAATTCCCACGCACCTTTTGTGAGTGGAACAGGAAAGGGAATGGTTAGTAGAGGTAAAAGGTATCCTATACGATGCACTTTTTTTGGTGGAGTATTTTTATAGATGAAGGTGTAGGAAAGCTGATGGCAGTGTAAAAGTAGTTGAGTATCACACTAAGCAATGCATCCTGCTTTGCAACCTGGCACTGTTCTAGCAAATAGAGGAGGTATTCTATTGCAAGGCATGTTTTCGTTGGATCAGATGCAGCCCCTGATATATCTGCCACCATCTCTTTAGTGAGCTGTACAGAAACCTGTGAGATTATGTGCTCAAATTTATTTGCTTACAGGCCTGCAGGTGAACTGTATTTTTGGTGAGACAGTGTAACACCCAGTTATTCCCAAAATATGTCAGAATTGTTTGGGGAGCATTCCACAGTCAGAAGGGTGTTTTTAAAGCTGCTTGTTTCACCTGATTTCAATTCTATAGTGTTTCTGAGGAGAGCCATTGAGTGAGATGTATGTCTCTTGGATCGAGCTCCAACCACATCCAAATACTTTTTGTGTCTCGTAGAATATGTGCCTTGGCATGTTGCAGTTGTCATGAAAGCAGAAGTGTTTTTACATGTTATTGCAGAGATCTAATTCAATTGCTGATGAGTGTGACAGGGTACACACTGCTTATGCATTCACTTGTCCCATACTTTTCACTCACTGGGAAAAATAGAAAATCCTGTATTATGCTTTGATGGGTATGACTTTGTGATTGACATTTGAGCGAGTTGAGTTGTAGGAGCAATCTCACAGGCAATTGTGAAGGTATGTGCAGAGTATCATTAAGGATGGATAGCTGCACACCAGCAAGAGTGACCCCACCACTGCAGCCTGTCTGTTGCAGATCTCTTTAACATTGCATCACTTACTGAACTTCAAATTCTTTGGTATCTAACAGTACCTGCAGCATTAGAGCAGTAACATCACAACTTTCATAGCAGTTTTTAAGCTTTTGTTATATATTTCATTCTCTCATTATCGGCAACAAAACTAACACAACACTACACAGTACATGCATTCACCCCATAGGATGCATGCAACCTGTTAGTGGTGTCAGCTATGAAGGCATGCATCAGGTTGTGACTCAGAAGAGGAAATAAAATAAAATTGTAACATTTATTGAAAGGTGTTTTTTGATTTGCTTTGATTTTTTATTGGTCCAGTTTTATCATACAGCACAAATTGTACAATTGATATTGGACAGTTGTTCTAACGGTTCTCAGTGTAAAGGCACTTAACAGGTATGTGACTTGTATTCTTGAATCTTCCCAATTCCACTGACAGTTGACAACTCTTACAGTTGGTTGCAGAGAAAGAAATTACTGAATACCGGATTGAAAATAAGATGTGGAGAAAAAGTACAGCGTATAAACTGTTGATTATGCCTCATGCATTTAAAAATTAAATTCATAATAGCCAATTCTGTGAAATCTGAAGAGCTACACAATTTAGTAAATGAATTTGTTCGTTGTTTGCAGGCAAGAATTGTGGAAATTTATGGAAATTGTGGGGAGTATATTTTAACAAGTCATGGTGACTTTTTTGATGAATGTCAAGATTTAGTTGTCTTTGTGATAGAAGTGAAGCTTCCTCAACCCTCTCAGGAGTGTACAATTAAAGTAAGTTATTTTCCTTTTTTGTGTATTTAGTACTTTATCATTTTTAACTTCAGGTATCACAACCTAATGGTCCATTTAGTAGTGTAAAACCTGATTCTTTAAATGGAAAAATGTCGATTTAAAGAACTTCAGTGAAATACAGTGTTTCAGAATACTACTGCACAAAATCTTCAAGATGTAGAGAAAACACACATGTCAGTGAATAGAGCATCTCCCCAGATTTTTAACTTATTTACAGGTGCTGAATATGGGAAAATGTCTGTATGGTAGTCAAACTCTTTCCATACACATTGCAGCATGACAGCATGGGAACCATGTTCAGTCCAATTCTGAGGCAATTTGGCATCATGGTAATGACAGATTTGTGGAAGACAGTGATGTATTAAAAAAAATAGACGACGGTGAACCCCAACCACGAAAAGTAAATCAAAGAGAAAGTGTGGTGGAGCATTATCATTGTGTGAAATGAAGTCTTCACTGTCTTGCTGTAACTGTGGCATAAGGCATTGCTGCTTCATGGAGGTACACTAAACCAGTCACATTTTTATACACAAAGAAATATACCCGTAATTATTCAAAATAGAATACTCATGAATGTGTTTCACACTATTATATGAATGTTCTATGTCCCCAACAAGCACAGCATGATGATTCACCTTTCCAGACAAATGAAACATGAATTTGTCACTGAAGAACAACTTCTGTGGAAAACTGTCTTCCTCCAGTAGCAGCAATTGTGATAGAACAAAGCTCATTGTCCTGAGCTGTTATGGTTGTACCTATGGATGTTTGCTGGATTGTGCCAGAAGGTTGACTACAGTGTCTGTTGTCCTGTGCTCACACATGTTGTCACCTTCTTTGGACTCCTGATGAATGACGCCATGATCTCTGGTGATTGACTGGGGTGGCCTGTATTCTTTGCACTACATAAGTAGCTATACTCATGAAACATGTACCACTGATAAATTGTTCTGTCTGTCCGAGCTTTTATCTGCTACTGGGTATGAAATTGTTGCTGAACCATCAAATGACTCACATTTAGTGAATTCATGGACACAAGATGCACACATTTCTCAGTTATATACTGTGTTCTGATAAGCCTACTCCCTAGTGGTGTGCTTAATAACAATCAAAATTTGGAAAGAGGCTGTACCTATTGATATGTGTAATTTTTCTGTGTATCTTGTAGTTTTCATGCAGTCATCTTCTGAAACAGAGGTACTTATGGATAACCTTGTATTTTCCATGCTTTTTTATTTTAGAAACTTGTATTGGAGCAATAAAATTTTTTAGAAGTTATAAGTGAAGTATATGTTCATATACTAGTGGAGGGTGTACATAGACATGTATCTAGATTAGGTCATTGATGAAACCCTTACAGCTAAGAAGTTTTGTTAACAATCACCATCACCATCATCACAGTAGTGACACTGACAAGTAGTGAATATTAATGATATTTATAATAAAATATAGGAAAGACTATCCTTCATTTTATGAATGTTAGGCAAATGAATTGTAAACATCTTGGCAATTGCCTATCAATAAAAAATAATCAATTTATAAAAAATAATTTAACTGGACATATAGAAAATCTACTCACCATGTGGCGACAGGAGTACACACTTACATAGGAATTAAAGTTTGCAAGCTTTTGGAGCCAATGGCTGCGTCTTCTGACAGAAAGGTTAAAGGGGAAGGAAGAGGGGTGAAGGAAAATGACTGGTTAGGTTTAGGAAAAGGGTTAGAGCTTAGAAAAGTCCTCTAGAACCCCAGGTCAGAGGATACTTACTGGGATGAAAAGGAAAGACTGTTTCCTTTTTGTCTCATGCCTTCTAGCCCTCTCATCCTGTCCAGTAAGTCTTCACTGACCTGCGATTCTGAGTGACTTTTCTGAACTCTGCCCCTTTTCCTAAACCTCACCAGCCCTTTTTCCTTCACCCACTTTCCTTTCCCTTCAACCTTTCTGCCAAAAGAAGGAGCCACTGTCTCTGAAATCTTGCAAACTTCAATACCTTTGTATGTATGTTCTCTGAGTGGCTTTATCTGTCCAGCTACATTATATTGAGAGTTGCCTAAAATGGTATGAAAAGAGACAAAAAAAAATCAACTCAAATTATGATGGATGAGTCAATTGATCAACCCTTATCATTTGTACAAAAACAGTTTTCCCAGCTTTCAGTTAATTTGATTGGTTTACAGTTACTGTAACAAAATCATATGGACCTGGAATAGTCACATGCCTTATTTTGCTTGATCCTTACAGTTGTTCTTCTCAAGAGCTGTTTTGCTTAGTGTTTGTCACTTTTTAGTATGGGACATAAAACTAATGTGTACTGTGGCCATAGTGAATGGCTAATTTGTGTGTCAGAATGTTGTGTATAAACATAATATCAGCAATTCTGCTACAGAGCTGAATTTGTTGAGGAATGACAAAGAAATGGATAGAATATTATGTGATGTAGTTCTGAACTGTCACTGATAGTGGGGAACTAAACAGTCATTGAGAACACAAATCATTAATATCTCAATGTTACATTACATTAATACTTGTTCCATAGATCATGAATACGATATTGTGTAATGATATGGAATGTGTCAGTCTAACGTAAGTTTTCTTTTCACAATATAACCTTTTTTTCTTAAATACTATTTCATATGTAAAAATTTATCTGTTGAGTAGGAGGAGTTGGCATTCAGAAATCCTTTTAATTTGTTTTTGAATGCTGGTTGACTGTCAGACTTTTAATGCTATTTGGCAAATGACCAAAGATTTTTGTCACAGCATAATTCACCTCTTTCTGTGCCAAACTCAGATTTAACCAAGAATTCTGAAGATCGTCCTTTCTTCCAGTGTTGTAACTATGCTTTTTCCTATTATTTTTTGATTTGGATAGGTTATTAACTACAAATTTTATAAGTGAATATATGTATTGCGAAGGTACTGTAAATATTCTGAGATCCTTAAATAAATGTGTGCAAAGCGACCTTGGGTGGGCTCCAGCTATTATTTTGATTTCAAGCTTTTTCTCTTAATGATGAATTATCACAAAATATGATGCCAGATATGTTTATCACAAAATTTGCAATAACCCTAATAGCATAAGTAGTTGAACCTAAACGTTTCAGCAGATCATCAATGTGTTTCTTCCAATTAAATGTCTCTTCAATGCACAAACCCAGAAATTTTGAATTTTCTGCCTTAGCAACAGAGTTATATTCAAATCTATGGTTATCAATGGTGTTACACAATGGAACTGTATATACCGTGTTTTCTCAAAATTTAGTGAGAGCCTATTTGCAGAGACCACTTAATAATTTTCTGAAACACATTATTTGGAAATTCCTCAGCTAATTCTTTCTTGTTGGGTGTGATTACTATACTTGTATCATCAGCTAAAAAAACTAGCTTTGCATCTTCATCAATATAGAGTGGAAGTCATTAATATATATGAAGAACAATACGGGACCCAAGTCTGAACCATGTGGGACACTATTCTTGATATCTCCACAGTTAGGATTCTGCTGATTTTTATAGACTCTCTATACTGCTAACTTCAGCCTTCTGAATTTTTCCACTTAAACTTGAATTAAACCATTTGTGCACTGTCCCACTCATATCAGAATACTTCAGCTTATTTAAAAGAATTTCACAGTCAAAATCCTTTGAGAGATCACAAAAAATCCTAAAGGGTGATGTTCAGGTATTCAGAGCCTTTAATACTTGATCAGTGAAATATATATAGAATTTTCTGTGGAAAAGCCTTTCTGAATACCAAATTGACACTTTGTTAGTACTTAATTTTTACAAATATGTGGCTGCTCTTAAATAAATTACTTGTTGAAGAAGTTCCCACCAGCGACTGGTCCTAGGGCTTCGCGTTCCTCCTCTGTACCGGAGACTGAATCAGTGAAGCCCTCCCAGCTGGTGAAACCCAAGGTTCAGCGAGAGAAAACCAAGAGAAAGACCGCCAAGGCCAAAGAACTTGAGGTGGCACTGACCCCACCGCACCCTTCGAGCTCTGCGTCTGAGGATGAGGTCGAGATCCTGGCGTCTGCTGAGGACCTTGACCTCGCCGGTCCCTCAGACACCATGGATGGCACTTGCACAGGTGCTCAATCAGTGGCAGCAGGTGACCAAGCGGTGTAATCTGCCTCCCCAGTCCCTTCACACCTTTCTCAGCCATGGACAGTACCATCCTCCAGTGGAACTGCAGCGGTTTTTTTCACCATCTAACTGAGCTCTCGACAACTTCTCAGCCTTCACCCTTTCATCTGTATTGCTCTACAAGAAACTTGGTTTCTGGCAATGCAAACCCCTGTCCTCCGTGGCTATCGGGGTTATTATAGGAACTGGACCGCTTATGAAAGGGTATCTTGTGGCATCTCCATCTATGTCTTACATTCTCTTCACAGTGAGTCTGTCCCTCTACAAACACCTTTAGAGGCTGTCGCTGTTTGGGTTTGGATGCCACAGGCTGTTACCGTTTGCAGTCTTTATCTTCCACCGGATGGTGATGTCCTGCTGCATGTGCTGGCTGTGTTGATAGCCCAATTGCTGCTGCCTTTCCTGTTACTGGGCGACTTCAACACCCATAACCCTCTGTGGGGTGGGTCAGTGGCAACAGGTTGAGGTGCCACCGTTGAGAATGTATTGACACAGCTAGACCTTTCGATGTTAAACGATGGTGCCTTTACACATTTTAGTGTGGCACATGGCAAATACTCCGCCATTGACCTATCGATCTGCAGCCCTAGCCTCTTACCTTCTGTCCAATGGAGTGTACATGACGACATGTGTACTAGTGACCACTTTCCGATCTTTCTGTCACTGCCACAGTATCGCTCTCCTGGGTGCCCTTGCAGATGGGCTATGAATAAGGCTGACTGGGACTTGTTCTCCTCCATGGCCACTATTGCGCCTCTTTCTAATGAAGCAGTTGATGCGGTGGTTCTCCGTCACCACTGGCATCATTACTGCCGCAGAATCTGCCATTCGCCATTCTTCCGGGTCCCCTCGGTGAAGGACTTTGCCTTGGTGGTCGCCTGAGATCACTGAGGTGATTAACGATCGCCGCCGGGTGCTCCAGTGTTACGAGCGACATCCCTCCATAGAACACCTCATCACCTTCAAACGGCTGTGTGCGCAGGCCCGCCGCCTTATCCGCCAACGCAGGCAGGAGTGCTGGGAGCGGTATGTTTCCACCATTGGCCTCCATGTCTCTCCATCGCATGTTTGGGCCAAGATAAGGCACCTATATGGCTATCGAACCCCTGTCAGCATCCCTGCGCCCCCACTGAATGGAGCAGTTTGTACTGACTCCAATGTAATTGAAAACTGTTTGGCAGAGCATTTTGCTCTGAGTTCTGCTTCTGTGAATTACCCACTGGCCTTCTGCTCCATTAAAGAGCGGGTGGAACGTCGGAGCCTGTCATTTCACACCCGCCATCCTGAATCCTACAATGTTCCATTCAGTGAGTGGGAACTCCACAGTGCCCTAGCCGCTTGCCCTGATACAGCTCCCGGGCCAGATCGCATCCACTGTCAGATGCTGAAACGCCTCTAAGTGGACTGCCAGCAATGCCTCCTCGACCTTTACAACCGTATTTGGGCTGAGGGTGAGATTCCGTCACAATGGTGGGAAAGTATTGTTATCCCCGTTTTGAAACCAAGAACTCATTGGAGGTGGACAGCTACCGCCCAATTAGCCTCACCAATGTTCCGTGCAAGTTGCTCAAACGCATGGTGAGCCAGCGGTAGAGTTGGGCACTCGAGTCTCGGGGCCTTGTAGCTGCATCTCAGGGTGGGTTCCGTAAAGGCCACTCTGCCACCGACAATCTGGTGAGCCTGGAGTCAGCCATCCATATAGCCTTTGCTCGCCATCAGTACCTCATCGCTGTCTTTTCGACATGCGGAAGGCATACGATACTACATGGCGCCATCACACGCTTCATGATTGTGGTCTTCAGGGTTCACTGCCGATTTTCGTATGAAATTTTCTGCCACATCGTACCTGCATGTTGTGGCCTACCATAGTTCCTCCCGAGTTCAGGAGAACAGGGTACCATAGGGGTCTGTTTTAAGTGTCTGCCTGTTTTTAATTGCAATTAACGGGCTCGCTGCTACGGTGGGAACGTCTGTCTCAGCATTATTGTATGCTGACAACTTCTGCCTCTACTACAGCTCTGTTGGCATTGCAGCTGCTGAACGTCAGCTGCAGGGCGCTATCCGCAAGGCTCAGTTTTGGGCTGTAGTGCGTGGATTCCAGTTTTCGGCTGCCAAGACCTGCCTTATGCATTTCTGCCGGCGACGCACAGTTCACCCTGAGTCGCAGCTTCATCTTGCCGGCGAACGTCTTGCTGTGGTGGAGACACAACGCTTTTTGGGTGTGGTTTTTGATGCCCGGTTGACTTGGCTCCCACATATTCGGCAGCTTAAACAGATGTGTTGGCGGCATCTTTATGCTCTGCGATGCTTGAGCCACACCAGCTGGGGCACCGAATGATCTACCCTCTTATGGCTCTACCAGGCATTAATCCAGTCCCGTCTCGATTATGGGAGCATGGCTTATGGTTCAGCATCCCCATGTGCATTGCAGGTGCTGTACATAATCCTTCACAGTGGGATCCAACTTGCCATTAGTGCTTTCCAGACCAGCCCTGTGGACAGCATACTTGTGGAGGCAGCTGTCCCTCCACTGCGGTTCCGGCACCAACATTTACTGGCTGCTAATGCTGCGCATGTTTGTAGCTTGCCCGGGCATCCTAATTATCGCCTCCTAGTCCCGCAGTCAGTCGTCCATCTCCCAGAACGTCGGCCCCGGTCGGGTTGTACGATGCCCGTCCGCATCAGAGAGCTTCTCTCCGGGCTTTTTTTCCACCTCCTTCACTGACCCCTCTGCGTACAGCCCCATGGTGTGTGCCCTGCCCTTGCCTTTGGCTCAAATTGGCACAGGGCCCGAAGGACTCAGTCCCTCTGGATGCCTTCCGCTGCTGCTTTTATTCCATCTTAGCCACGTATCAGAGCTCTGGTGTGTTTTACACTGACGGTTTGATGGTTACTGGTTGAGTCGGTTATGCTCTAACTCTTGGGGACCGTTACGAACAACAATCCTTGCCGGCTGGCTGCAGCATTTTAACTGCTGAGCTGGTCACCATCTTTCGTGCCCTAGAGTATATCTGCTCCTGCTCAGGTGAGTCCTTCGTTATCTGTAATGACTCCCTGAGCAGTTTACGAGCTATCGACCAGTGTTTCCCTCGCTATTGCTCTGTCCAGGACTCCCTCCATGCTCTTGCCCGTTGCGGCCGCTCTGTGGTCTTTGTGTGGACCCCAGGCCATGTTGGGATACCCGGCAATGAAAATGTTGACCGCCTGGCGAAAGAGGCCACCATACACCATCTCTGGACATTGGCCTCCTGGAGACTGATTTGTGAGCCTTCTTATGCCGCAAAGCTTTTGCGCTGTGGGACACTGAATGGCGTAGTCTGACCACATCCAATAAACTCCACGCTATCAAGAAGATGATGACTGTGTGGCAGTCATCCATGCGAGCCAATCGCAGAGACTCAGTTGTCCTTTGTCGTCTCTGTATTGGTCACACCCGGCTGACGTACAGTTATTTACTGGGTTGGGAGGACCCTCCTCTATGTCACTGCGGGGCGGCTTTGACAGTGGCCCACATTTTGTTGGCCTGTCCCCTTTTAGCTGTGGTCAGGCAGCCATTTTCACTGCCTGATATGCTCCCTGCCCTTCTAACAGATGACGCTGCCATGACAGGCTTAGTTTTGCGTTTTCTTCAGGCAGGAGGCTTTTATCACTTAATCTAAGTGTTTGTCCTTTTTTGTGTTCAGTCTGGCATTTAGCCTACAGTTTTAGACTGAGTTTTTAATGTGTTTGTCATTGGTTGGCTTTTCCTTTTTTGTCTCTCTGTGTGATTTTTACTTCCTTTTGTCTGGTCTCTGTCTCCATCTCCTTGTCCTATGTCGTCTGTCGTCTTTGTCATTGTTCCTTTTTATTCTGTGTGGGTGTTTGAAATTTTGGAACAAGGGACCGATGACCGTAGCAGTCTGGTCCCTTTAATCCCCCAAACCAACCAACCCTTCATCTCGCTCTCCTCCTCCTCCTCCTCATCTTCTTCTTCTTGTTCTTCTTTTTTAAGATACATTGAATACTGTAAATTTTATTGTAGTCCCATTAATATACTTTAGTTTGTTGTTATTTTTCACCAAGTTTGACAGTAATTATAGCAGTGTAGCTTCTGTGTGAGGTAACTCGCATCACATTTAGAGATTTGTACGAAAAACACATTACAATATAATTTTACTTTTCAGTATAGTTATATTTTTTGTTGTATTATGTTATTGATAAAAGTATTTTTAATGTTGTGGGAATAACTGAAGCTACCTTTTTTATTATTTCAGGTATAACAAAATTTTTTAATTGCTATGTTGTTATTTGTTGTGAACACAATCATTTCACAGTTGATTTTTGCTTAATTCACAGTTTGCTCGCACGAAAGACAAGGAGCAGATGTGGTTGTTTGGAATACACATTTTTGCAGAGAACTGTACAAATCTTCCCCCACAAAATACAATTAATTTTCAAAATGTGAATAACATTTTGAAAGAATCTGGACATCAGTTGTCTGAAAAGGCTGAAAAGTATAAAAAGTTATTGCAACTTTATAGTTCCTGCTGGGATCAGAATAAATCCCAAAAGAGGCCACCAAATGCACAGAATTTGATCAAAATGTTTGAAGTTGAGTGTCTATCACAGTACAATCAGATAGGAGCACAAGCAAAAAATGTGACAAGGTGCCTTACAGATATTCTGCCATCATTCAATATCCGACAAAAAGAAAATCCCCCTGCTGCTAATAGTGAGTGTGCTGAACTGAACTGTAGTGATGTTGCTGTGCAGCACCAGTCTTGTGACACTATCACAGAAGACTTGAAATTGTACATCAGTGAACAATGTGATGTCATAGAGAAAAGAATATTATCAAAAGTTGAGGAAAAATTAGAAGAACTAGACAGAAGGCAGAATCAAAAACTCGATAAAATTTTGTGTTTACTGAGTAAACTTGACAGTAATAGCTAGATGCATTATTGACAATATGTGGAAGAGTTGTGTATTTCATTAGAATATCCTCGAATGAAAATGTTACATAGTATTTCTTTAAAGTTACTATTTCAACAGGTTTTTTTTGTGCTTAAAAGAATTACGATACAGTTAGAGAACTGAAGGCAGTTCATTTTTTGTTACATTATAAAAATGTGATTTATAGTATTACAATTCCAAAGGAGTTCTTAACTTTGTTCCTTTAGGTACTTCTTGCTTAAATGAAATGCAGATAGTGATATTGCAATTTGAATTTTGAAGTATGGCCTATGTTTTACTGTTAACAGTTATGTATTGCAGCTTACTATTCTTAACTGCTACCAGGTAGTAGTGATTAAATAGTGTGTTTCGATCATTTTTCTTGTTATTTTATTTGAACCAGTATCATTACAGTTTGTTGTCTGTGTCAGTGTCACTTCATGGATCAAAACCATAAGTATGTATGGTATGTCTTGACAATATAATTGTGTATTCAAGAACTACAGAAGATCATGTTCAATATATGGGTAAGTATTTAGTAGATTGAGGGTAGCACATCTTACACTCAGTGTGGAGAATTCCATTTTGCTCAAACACAAGGAAGTTATCTCAGACATATTATCAGTCAAGATGGAGTGAAGGTGGATCGTCGACTTAAATCCACAAACTACTAAACACTTACTCATTTACTGGATTCTGCAAATACTATTGTACGTTCATGAAGGGATTCACTGAAATTGCTCAGCTATTAACTAAGCTGATATGAAAATGTATTAGTTTTCAGCAAGCAATACAGTATCAACAAGTATTTGAGAAACTCACGGAGATATTAATATGAGATCTGCTATTAATATTCCCTGGTTTTGAACAGGAATTCATAGATTCGTGTGGTGGCTCCAGCAGTGCCTTAGGCTGTATTTTAAATCAGAATGTTGATGAGATAGAAAATCTGATCGTTTGCCACCAGGCAGCTGAATAAGGCTCAAACCATTCGACACCTGAAAAAGAAGCATTAGAAATTATTTATGGAATCTCTTATTTTTGCTGCTATTTGTTTGTTCAGAAATTCAAAGTGATTAAAGTGATTACAGGCCACATGTCTTTAAAATGGTTATTATGTTTCAAAGAGCCATCAAATCAATTAATGAGATGGGCATTAAAATTAAGTGTTTGATTATGAAATAATTCACAAACCAGCAGCCAAACACACGAATGCTGGTACCCTAAGCAGGAAGAGAGCAGTTTTATAGGTAGTAGATGGAAGCAGTGCAAACTGGATAAAGTCACCATAAGCTGATACTGAGTGTCAGTTGTTTCAAACACAGCCTCAGTTTGAAAATGCTAGAAGGCTTGTAGTTCTTCCAGTATTAAGTGACGACCATGCATTATGTGATCACAGAGGGAAACGAACAACTGATATATGTGTGGCTGAAAGGTTTTAGTGCAAAGCACACCACAGTGATGTAGAACAATATGTAAGGAACTACATCCTGCGTGCACAAAGAGTAGACTAGAGTCACCAGAAAATTCAGTGACAGAGACTACCTGAAGCTGACAAACCATTTTCTGTGCTAGGACTGGATGCCTTAGGACCTTGTGATAGAAGACAAGTGGGTAATACATATCTTCTTACAATATTAAATCATTTTTCATGATGTTTTGTTATGGTAGCCATCCAAGATCAGAAGGCGAATACAGTAGCACGGGAAATGGTAAATAACTGGGTACTAAAATTTGGCATGCAAGAAACCACTATTACAGACCAAGGAGTTAATTTCATATCTGAACTAATGATGATTATTGAAAAATAAAAAGATACAAACTGGCTTGTTTCATACTTAAATGAATGGAGGGACAGAATGAGTTCACAATATTTTATCCAAAATGTTAACCTATCATGTAAATGCACAGCATTCAAATTGGGGTTTATGAGATTTGTTCAAAAAATTGTGGAACTTGGTCCATAAAATTTTTCTATGTTTATCTTTTACTTATTGTGCATGGTTTCCTTCAAAATACCCTCTCCTACAAAATTGATTCACCGCCGTTTTCCACTTTCGGAAGCAGTCTTGGTGTGCTTCTTGCTGGATTGCGCATCTATCATTGCAAATCTTCGACCTTTCAATCGAGTTTTCAAAAAAGTCTGTAGGGGCCAGGTCCAGAGGGTATGGAGGATGAGCCAGCACAGTGGTTCATTTTTTGTGCAATAGTCACACATCATTGGGGATGTATCTGTGGGTGCATTATCCTTGATGTGAGAGCCATGAATTGTCGTGCCAAATTTCGGGCCGTTTCCTTCTCACATTTTCCTGCAGGTGCCACAACACATCCTGATAGTACCATTGATTAACAGTTTGTCTCTGTGGCATGATTTCAAGACTGACTAATCCGTCAAAGTCAAATAAAGCTACTACCATGGCTTTGACATTTGACCTGATCTGATGAGCTTTTTATGGTCGTGGACAACCTTTCCCAATCCATTGCGAAGATTGAACTGCGGACTCCACATCATAACTACAGACCCACATCTCATCGCCACAGACCCACATCTCATCGCCACTGGTTAAGATTCTCTTAAGGAACATCTTGTTCTCATTTGTGCGGTCCAAAAGCTCTTCACAGATTGTGAGGCAAAAGTCTTTGTGGTCTTGATTCAAAAAACTGTGGAACAGACTTGGTGGCAACATGATGCAACATTTTACATTCTTCTGCAACCTATTGGATAGTCAGACTTTGACTAGCATGCACAATTTTGTTGACGTTCCTGACATGAGCATCGTCAGTAGATATCAAAGGGCATCCTAAATGAGGGTCATCTTTAGCATCTGTCTGAACCATTTGTAACACCCTGTATGGCTTTAAGCACCCATCATCAGATGCTTCCTGCATCTTTTGGTGTGTCCTCGTAAAGGTTTTTCTTGAGTTTCACTCAAAATTTAATGCAGACTTGTTGCTCTTCTAACTCTGCCATCTCAAAATTTGCAAACTGTGTGTGACAATTTTCTGTTCAATACAGCACTGAACAATAACCAACAAACACAAAAAACAACTTGTAGTAGTTATACATTAAACACAGGTGTGTGCAGAGATGCCACCTGAATTTCGCTCGAACACATCATTGATGCAAAGTTACAAAAGTTCCAGAATTTTTTGAACAGACCTCGTATATTTAAGTTTTATTGTTAGTGCATGTAATTCAAAAGTTCATATTGGAACTAGCGTCTCACCATATGAGGTAATATGTGGGTGGAAAAAGTCATCAGCTTTTGATGAAGTTCAAACTTAGCTGAGGCTACAGTGCAAACCAGTGAAAAATTTGTGATGATATTGGGAGAAGTTTGGCAAAGGGTAAAGTGGGCCAACACAACAGCTTTAGAAAAAAAGAATGTATTGGGCAAGGGACCAGTAAATGGCCACAATACAGAACAGGACAGTGGGTATTACAGTACTAGCTAATCAATATATCCCAAAGGGCAGAGCAAAGAAGCTTATAAAGTTATCAAAATAACTTCACCAGTCAAAGTAAAGTTACAGTTGCCAGCTAGAGCTTCTATAGTCCACATAAGTAGTGCTAACGGTTTAGAGGTGAGAGTGATGTGTTGCTGCAGATTCTTTCAACCATTGCATTAAAAGAATTACCAAGGAAAAAGGAACATCAGAGAAATGTGCCTTATGTAATTAGGGCTAGTAAATAGTGTAAATTTCATGTGAAGTGCACATATGGTACTGGTTAGTTACTTAGGTTTGTCTTAATTTTATTTACTTGTCACAGTCTATGTTTATCTACTTGTATAAAGAAGAGAGGAGACTGACAGGCTTCCTTTTTTCCCAGATGTTATCTGGAAAAGTTTTTCTAGGCATAATACTAGTATACTATTGCAAAGGAGATGTGATACGAAATCAGCCTATATGCAACGGAATTTTATTTGCTAGGTTATCAGGTGTTCTACTAACAAGTCACAGATGTACAGTCATGTTTGAATTCAATATTTGAAAAGTCAGGAATGATGTAAGATGACTACAGGACAGGTTCACTGTGTTGCAAACAGATGCAGAGAAGAAAGGATTATTGAAAGATATGCAGAATGATTATTAGAAATTAAATAGCTCATATGAGAAATTAGGGGCTCAGTTGAACAGTTAACAGAAACAGTATTAGGAGTGCTAATACTGAAAAGAACGAGGTTAGTTACATGCAGAAGGGAAACTGTTTAAAACTGTGTTTGTAACAGCAGATAGTGAAGATATCAAAAATTTAAGCAGCATAATTAGAAGTGTACAAGAGTTAGCAGAAGAAAAGAGCAAAAGTAAACTGGACACAGCACTCATAGGAAACATGGACCAGAGAATACACAGTGCTACTAAAACAGTATGAAACTTAACAACAGAATTAGAACATTATGCACAGAATAAAAGGAATACCTTAAAGAGTGATCTAGAGAAAATACAAACCTGCTTATGCAAACCGGATTAGAAAACGAGCTACATTGTTACAAATCTTAGCAGATAGATTATATGATGCAAGGATTGAGGTCAAAACTTCCCATGTAACAGTCCAGCATGCTGCTCATGGACAATTGAGTGCAACATTATTAAATTCACAGCAAATTCTGATGGCCTTACAGATATACAAAGAGACTTTCAAAAAGGACAACACATACCTATTACCAGTAGGAATATAGCTGCATTTTATCATATATGCAATGTAAGAATGGATACTATTCAAGATAAATGGCACATTAAAATACAATTAGTAGAAGTAGGAATAAACACACAGTAGTAATGTTACACAGTACACATATATCCAGTTATATAGAATACAACTGAGAAATGCATGCTGAAATAATCTTACAAAGTATTTTTTTTTAAATATATAACAGAGTGCAGCAACCAGTCAGCCTTTTTTAGATTTTATTATGCAAATCCACATTTCAGCTAGTGGCTAGCCATTCTCAATGCACTATTTTCTATTCTCAATGCATGTTAGTCTCTGTTGTTTGGGTGTCAGTCACATTCCTTTGAATACGTGAAGTATTATTAATTTCTGTATGGAGAGATGCTCATGTCATTATGTCCATAGCAGATTTTAAAGATTGTATTAGAAAAGTGTTATTTGTCCAACAAGAGTAATTAAAATGAACTACCAGCCATGTGAAATGCAGTTGTTCTTTGGGAAAATGGAGTTACAGTGTGAGGAAAAAGTCTTGGCTACTCAGCTAAAATTTAAGAAAATTGGAGTTCACTGGGTTTTCTCAATATTTGCACCTGACACAGTAATTATCACTTATTATAAAAATGGTAAACCAACTGGGATAATGGAACTAGAATTACAGGGCAGTCGGGTTGTTAGTGAATGGAACTTTCCGGCACCACCACAGGCACAACAAAGATTAACATGCCCCGATCAAGGTTGCATTTGCCAGAGGAACCATCACACACATTATCTAACCAAAACCTAACTTTTATTAATGATACCTTAGATTGCATTTGCTACAATTCCTAGACGAATCGAGAACCTGAGAAAAAGGACAAATTTCAGACAATCAGAGACTTCGACATGTGAAGCAACATCACAAAAAAAGTAGACAAAATACAATTATTTCCAGTGCATCAAGGACAATCATAATCTTGGTTCTAGTGTTCACTTGCACAACTAATTTTTATATAAAGCATAAGATACCTTATTCACATGATACTTGTGGAATAGATACAAACTAATAAGTGATGTATTTGGAAAAAGTGAATACTGTATGCAGTCAAGACATAATGACAAAGTAGATTAATGAAGGTAGTGGTCCCCAACAGGTGGTCTGCGGACCCCCTGGGGTCCACGAGCTAAGCCGGAGGGTTATTAGAATAAAAAATATATATTAAAATAAAAAATATATTAGATATATTTCATATGATAAGAGATTTTTTGTTTTGGCTGCTTCCTGCATGGGCAGAGCTTTAACAAACGCTAACATCTGTGTCTAGTGCCTTTCTAGAGCCAACTGACACTAGCACACACTAAGCGCAAAACTAGAATTAGATAGAGGCAAATAGTTCTGCTGTATGCCGTTAGACTGCACGCGCTGCCTCTTTGCAGCTGACTCATCTCATTGAGAACTGAAAATTAAAACGAACTGTATACTGATGGAGTACTGTGTTGTAACTGTATTTTTTCAAATAAATAATACCTTGCATGAAAAAAGTGTTTTCTTATTTTTCACATGTCTACTCAATGCAACCTCAAGTGTAGTATACTTGAAAGACCAATACACTCAGTTTTAATTTTTTCCTCTCATTTTCAGTTCATACTCAATTTTTATTTTTTTAAGGAGTTTGTTATACTAAACACTC
The DNA here is from genome assembly GCF_023897955.1 of Schistocerca gregaria. NCBI lineage: Eukaryota > Metazoa > Arthropoda > Insecta > Orthoptera > Acrididae > Schistocerca > Schistocerca gregaria. Next base: position 131,286,964 of record NC_064923.1, on the reverse strand, counting down.
AAATTGGAAGACAAAGATTTTGAGCAATAATCAAAAATTTAACTATAACAATAGTTTTAAGCTCAATATATTTTCAATAATGAATATCTCAATGTTTTCAAGTACCAAAAATAGAAAAAATATAAAAAGACTCTTAATTTGGCCTTTTTAGGCACTTGATACTGTTATATGATAAGGCACCAACCGTGCTCGAAGAGGGGGTCCTCGAGAAAATTTTGTTGGGAACCCCTGACTTAAGGTAACTAAGATTCAAGACTTAAGTCGAGAAGCAATCCAGAAAAATGCAAGGCAGGTATTAATCAGCAATAAGTTAAAAAAGAGAAAATTCAGGACAAATTTTTAAAGAGGAGGGAAATGTTATGTTTCTGTATAGAAAGAGGCAGAGAATTAGAAACTTTTCTTAAAACTTGTTAACATTACCACAGGGAAAATAAAGTCATGCCAGAGACAAAGGCAGAAGCAGGAATTAAGTCACTACATTGCAAATAGGTCAAGTCATTGAGACATTATGGCACTGTTTACCAAATGAGGCGACAGAATACCAAAGGAACCAAGACAAACATATCCATTAGCTCATAAGAAATATTGCAAGAAACTCTCTCTCTTTCACAAGAGCACATAATGAGGGATCAACACAGCAGCTAACAGCATTATACGTGAATATAGCAATACGAGGGCGACATGCGGTCATTATGAACCAAGCCTTGTATCATGGCCTTACACTAGCTTCCTGTACAGGTATCTGTACAGCTACCAGACAGAATGTGCTGCTGCGGTCTTGTACATTTGCTGGTGCTGTTGTGAAGTGGGGTGTGCTGCTGCAGTCTTTCCATATGTGTGCAACATCAGCTGCCACAAAGTAAGTGTCACTGCAACATTAATGTGTGTGTGGTCGCACTGCTGCCACATAGGATGTGCAGCTGTGGTCTTACCACAAGAATGCTACCACTCCTGCAAAGTAGGATGTGCTAAGCAGTCTTACTGTAAGCGAGGTGGTACTTCTGCCACATAAGCTATGCTTTTGCAGTCTTACATGTATGTCCTGGTACTGCTGTGACACAGGGTATGCTGTTGCAGTATTACTAGATACGTGGTAGTACTGCTGCGGCTTGATGTGCTGATCTGTTTTACCATGTGAGTGCTAGTACTGCTGCCACACAGAATGTGCTGCTGCAGTCTTACACACATGTGCTGGTACCATTGTAATTTAGGATGTGCTGCTATGGTCTTACAGTACAAGTGCCAGTAGTACTGTCACAAAGGATTGGTGCTTCAGTCCTGAATGTGTGCTGGTATTACTGCTGCATAGCAAGTGCTGCAGTGGTCTCACCCTATATGTGCTGGTACAGTTGCCACATAGGAACGCTGCTGCAGTATCACCACACGTGTCGATATTGTTGTAAAATGGAATGGACTGCTATAGTCTTCCCACACGAACGCCGATAATGCTGCCTCTTACAATATTCTGCTGTAGTTTTATGATACCTGTGCTAGAACAACTGCCACATAGCAAATGCTGGTGTGACCTTACCATGTGTGTGCTGATATTACCACCTCATTGGTTTTGGTGGTATGGTCTTACACTACATGTGTTGATACTGCTCCCTCAAAGGGAACTGCTGCTGCGGTCTTACCATACATGTGTTTGTAGTGCTGCGAGATAGGTTGTACTATTGTGGGCATACAATAAGTGTGACTGTTTTTCTGTCATACAGGATTTGTGATTGTAGTCTTACCTTAGATTTGCTGGTGTTGTCACATAGGATGTGCTGCTGCCGTCTTCCCATACATGAGCTGGTACTGTTCTCATACAGGATGTGCTGCTGTAGTCTTACCATACATATGCTAGTACTGCTTTTGATTTACCATATGTGTGGTGGTACTGCTGCCGCATAAGGTGTGCACCTTTGTTCTTACTGCACATGTGCTGGTAAAGTCGCCGGATACGATGTGCTGCTGCAGTCTTGCTGTAAGTGTGCTGGCACAAGTTGCAATGCAGAATGTGCTGCTGCAGTCTTACCATACATATGGTAGTACTGCTGCCACATGGAATGTACATTTACTCTGTTACCATAAGATGAGCTCTTGCAGTCTTACTGTATGTGTGCTGTTATAGCTGTGGCATAGGATGTGCACTGGCACTGTTGCCACACATTGTGTGCTATTATGATCTTACTGTCTGTGTGCTGGTAATGCTACCACAGATGATGTGCTGCTGCAATGTTTCCTTGTGTGTGGTGGAACCGTTACCTCATAGGATGAGCTGCTGTGCTCTTACTGTATGTATGTAGTACTGCTGCGACATTGGATGTGCTGCTGAAGACTTATAGTTCTGTACTACTAATGCTGCCAAATATGAGGTGCTACTGCAAACTTACAATATGTGGTACTGTTGCCTCATAGGGCATACCGCTGTGGTCTAACCAAATGTGGGCTGGTACTGCTGCAACACTAGATGCTCAGCTGTGCAAATATTGTAAACATGCTGGTACTTCTGCCACATAGAATGTCCTGCTCGAGTCTTACTACACATCTGCTGGTACTGCTGCTGCCTTACTCTGTGTGTTCTGGTACCGCTGCAACATAGGATATGGTGTTGCGATCTAGCCATGTGTGTGCTGGTATTGGTGCCACATAGGATATGCTGCAGTGGTTTTACTGTAGGTACATAGAAATGTCGCTGCAGTCTTACCATTCATCTGCTGGTACAGCTGCCACATAGTACGTGCTGCTGTCTTACCGTAGGTGTGCTGCTATGCTGCTGCTGTTGCGATATTGAATTTGCTGCTGTGATCTTACCATTCATGTGGCGGTACTGCAGCCACACAGTATGTGCTGCTGCAGCCTTACTGTATGTGAGCTAGTACTGCTGTGACATAGGATATGATGCTTCAGACTTACCATATGTGTGCTCGTACTGCTGCAACATAGAAAAGGGAGCTGCAGTGCTACCATATGTATGCTGTTACTGTTGTGACTTATGTTGTGCTACAGTGGTCTTACAGTATGTGTGGTGATGCTGCTGCAAAACAGGATTTTTTTGTTACAGTCTAAAAATATGAGTGCTGGTATTGCTGCCGCTCTTGATGAGCTGCTGTGGTCCTACTGCATGTGTGTTGGTACTGCTGTGACTTGGGAAGTGCTTCTGCAGTCTGTCTGTGCCAGTACTGGTGCCACACAGGATCTGCTGCTACAGTCTTACTGTACATGTGCTAGAAATGTAGTGAAATGGGACGTGCTGCTGTTATCTTACTGTTCATGTGCTGGTACTTACAGCGTCCCCAGTGAAATAATAAGAAAAGACTTAAAAACAGTACTTATCCTCCGTATTATAATTATTTCTCTGTGTAAGTTTCAAGGGCAAAGAAATATAACAAAATGATCTAAAGAGATGACAAGATATGCTCTTTTGTTAATTTTTTAGTTGTCTTCTCTTGTCTTGGTTGCGTATAGGCAGACATCTTGCGAGTGCTTCCAAATGTAAGCATATTTGTACTAATTAAGCAGATAATATATTGATTTAATATTATTGTTCACTTTTAATTTGTAATAAGTGATCCAGATTTCATGTCTGCATTCCTTGAATTAACCTGCATTCGAGTAATTTACAGTGCAACAATCGCAGTGGCCGATGCAGCCAACGACACCATTACATGGTGATATTAACTTATAAAAATTTGCGGAAGCGAAAAACTCGCCCGCTATTAACATAATATACAGTTTTGTCCACAGCCGCCCAGCTTTGCAGAAAATACATAGCTTTAAGATTCTTATTTTCAGTACCACGACCGAGAACCCGACCAGGACTCCGACTACAGTGCAATGGTTAACGGAGGTAAGAAGAAATACTCCCATGCATGTGTGGGCCACAATTGTAATTAATAGCTAAAGATTTTTTGCTTTAAAGTGAACTGACTAGCTGAGGAAATTAATATGAAAAGTTTATTCCATTGTTCAACTTACACATTCATGCTTTAAGATTCAGTGAGTCTAACGTTCATTAATATTAAAAAATAATAATAATAATAATTTCCACTCAAGTTTAATATTGTAAAAAAAAAGAGAACTTCGCAAAAACATTTAATTGTACATCAAAATTGAATGAAATATCATTTTGATTAAGGCCCACCACGTAAGTCGGCAACAGTCACCTTTACCAATCAATTACGGCAGCCGATGGATGTGAGATACTCCTGCCAGATAGAATGTGCTGCTAAAGTCTTTTCATGAGCTGGTAATGCTGCCACATAGGATGAGTTAAAGCAGTCTTATCATTTGCATGGTGATACTGTTGAAATATAGGAAGTGCTTCTGCAGTCTTGTGCTATGAGTGCGAGTATTGCTGCTCACAGTATATGCTGCTTCAGTCTTGCCATAAGTATTTGGTACTGTTGCCATACAGGATGTACAGTTGGAGTTTTGGGCTACAACTGGTTCCACATAGAATGTGCTACTGCAACCATATTGTAGGTGTGATTGTACTGCTGCAGTCTTACTCCATGTGTGCTGGTACTGTTGCCACATAGGACATGCTGCTGGGGTCTCTTCATACGTGTGCTGATACTGCTGCAGAATTGGGTGCGCCACTGCACTGTAGTCTTTCCACATGTGTGGAGGGAATGCTGCTGCACACAATATGCTGTTGCAGTTTTACAATACATGTGCTAGTATTACTGCCACATAGGATGTCCTGGTGCAATCTTATCATCTATGTGCTAGTTGTAACCGCTCAATGTCATTCAACACGATCACGACGACACCTCTCAATCGACGTTAACACTTGTGGTGTCACTCGCCATCGTAGATGGCAGTGAACATTTGAAAATTTGTGACGCTAGCTCAATGGTCGTCAATTGATTTAAATGTATTTCCCGGCTGACTCTTAATTGCTGGTGGTACCAGCATTATGCGTATTTAGATGTTTGATTAATCTGAATGGTTTGCAATGTTCGAGCAATTCTATTCGAACTCTATGCTGATGTACCAAGAAGGACCATTTTCACAGATAAAAATGCAAGTACATAATGGATGTTCAGTTTCTCAATATAGTTCTTTGCACTCACATATTATACATCCGGTGTAAGAACAATTTCATGCATTTACATTTTTGGTGTCCCAAAATATTGGTTGGCTAAATATTGTGATGATATGTTGCATACAACTTCCACAGATATTGTTTATCATGTAGTCAAGACTACGTAATGAAGCCAAAATCGTGGATAAAATTGAAATGTAGTTTGTTTATTAACACTTTCCTTTTCACTAATTAAATATGAAATATGAATCAGGATTGGAGTGATGGTCCTATCCTTCTTCTTTAGTATTTTAGGTCCCCATTAATTAATATCTGGTAGTTAATAAGCGAACTATTTTTTATGCTGGCGCTTTGTTTGTATCAGTTACCCCCGCAACCATCCCAGGATAAGATTCTACTAATGTTCCGCGCACACGAGTTTCACCATTTTATAAAATGCAGAATTATGTAAACTATAGCTTTCTGTTGCGCACAACTTTCATGGGTTCCACAACCATAATAGTTTCCTAAGAGTATTTTTCCCAGCTAACACAAAGTTCAAATTATGTTTTCGGATTCATTTTCACTTCACCCGATAATAAACGTCTCCGATCACTTCGTCACACGTAATGTATTTTAAACCTGCTTGAAGAGTCTTTAAATAATCTCCTTAATGAATTTCTCAGTCACGTACCACTTTTTCATCGACTAGCCCGATCACGATAACTGAAGGTAGAGAGCTCAATAATGTGTTACATGTTCTTTCGTATGTGTTAAAAAACAAACGCGCCCCTATATATTTCTGTTCCACTTAGTCTTTGCTCCTTTGCTTTTTATTACTTTTCATTATATTGCTTCTTAGTAATACTGTGCAGTTATTAAAGTTTTGTATTACTTTCCCCTTTTTATTTCTTCCCTGATTTTAATTAATATGATGCTAATTGACACGCCTGCCTGCAAAATACCGTGATATAGTACTACTGCGTCAGTGGATGTGGTGCTGTGGTCTTCCACTAAACGTGTTGGTGCTGCACCCAGAAAGGTAGTGCTGCTACAGTTTCACCATACATGTGTTTTGCAGCTGCAAGATAGGTTGTACTACTGTGATCATACAACATGTACACTTGCTTTGCTGTCACATAGGATTTGTGACTGTGGTCCTACCTTACATACTGGTGCCACATAGGATATGCAACTGGTGTTACCATATGTCTGCTGGTAATGCTGCCACCTAGAATGAGTTCTTACAATCTTGCTGTATGTGTGCTGATGCTGCTGTGATGTAGGACATGCTGTTGTACACTTTTCATAGGTTCTGTGATGCTGTTGCCACACAGCATGTAGTTATCTGACAGTAGGTATTCTTCTGGGATGCAAACACAGATGGTACATGGGCTTATACTGCTACTACACAGGGTGTGTTGCTATGGTCTTACCAAATGAGTGCTAATATTGGTGCCACACAGGATGTGCAGTGGTCTTACTGTACATGTACTTCTAGGACGTGCTGCTGCTGTCTGATCGTATGTGTGTGATTACAGCTGCCACACAAGGTGTGCTGTTATGGTCAGACTGTACTTGTGCTGGTAATGCTGCCTCATAAAATGTGCTGATGCAGTGTTACCATATGTCTGGTACTGCTGCATCATATAATGAGCTGCTGCAGTCTTACTGTACGTGTGGAGTAGTGCTGCAACACAGGATGTGCTGCTGGAGTCTTACCATACATGTGCTGGTACTGCTTCCACATAGGATAGGCTTCTGCCATGTTACCGTAGGTGTAATGGTACTGTGTCTTATAGAGTGTGTCGCTTCAAGCTTACTCATACATGATACTACTGCGACATGGGATGTGCTGGTCTTAACTTTCATTTGCTGGTACTGCTGCCACCTGGGATGTGTTGCTACTGTCTTACCATTTTTGTGAAAATATGCTTCCGTTTCCAGCAGGATAATAAAAGCTTGTTCCCAAGAAATAAGTGGGGTTCTTAGCCACATATGTAATAGCTCTCTGAAGCAGGGTATTTTCCCAGATAGACTGAAGTATGCCATTGTTAAACCACTGCATAAAAAATGGGATACGTCTGATGTCAGCAACTACCACCCAATCTCTCTTCTGACTGCCTTATCCAAAATTCTTGAAAAAGTAATGTATTGTTCAGTAGCTTCACATCTTTGTAAAAATTAAGTTTTAACAAAATGTCAGTTTGGTTTCCAGAAGGGTTTTTCATCAGAAAATGCTATATATACTTTCACTAATGAAATATTAAATGCCCAGAGTAACCGGAAGTCACCCGTTGGGATTTTTTGTGATCTATCAAAGACTTTTGATTGTGTAAATCTTGGAATACTTCTAGATAAGCTCAAGTTCTGTGATGTGGATGGGACAGTGGTCAAATGGCTTAAATCATACCTAACAAGTGCAGAAAGTTGAAATAAGCAGTTCACATAAAATGCAAAAAACTGGTAATTTCTCAAACTGGGTAACAATCAAGAATAGGGTGCCGCAAGGTTCGGTCTTTGGTCCTCTGCTGGTCCTAATATATGTTAATGACTTGCCATTCTATATTCATGAAGGTGCAAAGCTGGTACTTTTTCCCGGTGATACAAGTATAGCTATCACACCCAACACACAATAATTAACTGGTGAAATTGTAAACTATGTTTTTCAGAAAATCATTAAGTGGTTCTCTGCAAATGGGCTCTCATTAAACTTTGACAAAACACAGTATATACAGTTCCACACAGTAAATGGAATGACACCATTACTAAATATAGACTTCGATCAGAAATCAGTAGCTAAGGTTGAACTGGGGGTTGAACTGGAAAAAAGTCACTGAGGATCTGCTGAAACGTTTGAGTTCAGCTACTTATGCTATTAGGGTCATTGCAAATTGTACCACACCTATTTTCATTCTCTGCTTTCGTATAGCATCATATTCTGGGGTAACTCATCATTGAGTAAAGGAGTGTTCATTGCACAAAAGTGTGTAATCAGAATAATTGCTGGAGCTCATCCAAGATCATCCTGCAGGCAATTATTTAAAGAGCTAGAGATCTTCACTGTAGCATAAAGAAACTTCCACATGGGAAAAATATATTAAAAACAAAGATTCCAAGACTTACCAAGCGGGAAAGCGCCGGTAGACAGGCACAATAAAATAACACAATAACACACACACAAAATTTCTAGCTTTCGCAACCAACGGTTGCTTCTTCAGGGAAGAGGGAAGGAGAGGGAAAGACGAAAGGATGTGGGTTTTAAGGGAGAGGGTAAGGAGTCATTCCAATCCCGGGAGCAGAAAGACTTACCTTAGGGGGAAAAAAGGACAGGTATATACTCGCGCACACAAACACACACACACACACACACACACACACACACACACACACACACACACACACACACAAGCAGACATATTTAAAGGCAAAGAGTTTGGGCAGAGATGTCAGTCGAGGCGGAAGTGCAGAGGCAAAGATGATTTTGAATGACAGGTGAGGTATGAGTGGTGGCAACTTGAAATTAGCGGAGATTGAGGCCAGCATCTTTGCCTCTGCACCCTTTCCACCTTCTAATACCATGTCAACCTCACAACATCCCTACAACGACCCCATTAAATTTTATTTACATTCTCTCTGCAAACATGCCTTCACTCTAGCCAGATTACGCTCCCATATTTTATTTACTCAGGCTTGTCTGACATTTGGCATTACCCCCAAAGGCCTCACACTTAAAGTTCCCATCTCTGGCTGCAATCCTTCTTTCCATCAGTCCTTATACCAGTTCCAAACTACACAATCCATAGCCCTCACCCGCCTAATCCTTCACCTATACATTGACTCGGCCAGTGAACACACCCATCAACTCCTATCCCAAATCAAAGTCCTCAATCTTTCCTCTTTCACTTCCACACTGGCTGTTCATAGCATCCTCCTACAGGCCAACTGCAAATTAGAACAGCATGTGACCCTCCACCTCAAAAAACTATCCAATCTCCTGGTTTCCCACCTCCGGAAAGGCAACTCACTCACCTTCCACAACCTTTTCAACTAACCTCAACCTCCTCTCATTGCACACAGACCCAGTCTCTCCCATCTACTCAATCTCCCACTTCCAGCTCCACTACCCCCAACACCTCAAAATTCTAGTCAACACAATCTGGAACCACAACACCCCATTTCAGTACTTAACCTTTCCTCCAAACCTCTCTCCCAATCGGAAACCTCTGTCCTATCCAAAGGCCTCACCTTGAGCCCCACTCCCAGATTCAACCAAACTGCCCTTGTCAAAGATTTACTGTCCTACACTCGTAGTCTCTGCTGGAAATATCACTTTGCACGAAGAAAAATAATCCTGATCCCACTCCTAATGATCCAACTCCCCAAGACACTATCCAAATTGAACCCTGCCTGGAACAGTTTCGTCCTCCATCACAGCAGGACCCGCCTCCTCTTCCTCAAAATCACCCTCTCCAAACCTTCCAGGAATTTCTCACTTCCAGCCTTGCCTCTCAATCTTTCTTGAAAAACCTTAATCCTACTCCCAACATCACAAGAGCCGAAGCCCAGGCTATCCGTGATCTGAAAGCTGACCGATCCATCATCATTCTTCCAGATGACATGGGTTCCACGACCGTGGTACTTGATTGTCGGGAGTATGTGGCTGAGGGACTGCGTCAGCTTTCAGACAACTCTACATACAAAGTTTGCCAAGGTAATTCCATTCCTGATGTCCAGGTGGAGCTTCAAGGAATCCTCAGAACCTTAGGCCCCTTACAAAACCTTTCACCTGACTCCATCAAACTCCTGACTCCACCGACACCTCGCTCTCATACCTTCTACCTACTTCCTAAAATTCACAAACCCAAACATCCCGGCCGCCCCATTGTAGCTGGTTACCAAGCCCCCACAGAACGTATCTCTGCCTACGTAGATCAACACCTTCAACCCATTACATGCAGTCTCCCATCCTTCATCAAAGACACCAACCACTTTCTCGAACGCCTGGAATCCTTACCCAGTCTGTTACCCCCAGAAACCATCCTTGTAACCATTGATGCCACTTCCCTATACACAAATATCCCACACGTCCAGGTCCTCGCTGCAGTGGAGCACTTCCTTTCACGCCGATCACCTGCCACCCTACCTAAAACCCCTTTCCTCATCAACTTAGCCAGCTTCATCCTGACCCACAACTTCTTCACTTTTGAAGGCCAGACATACCAACAATTAAAAGGAAACAGCCATGGGTACCAGGATGGCCCCCTCGTATGCCAACCTATTTATGGGTCTCTTAGAGGAAGCCTTCTTGGTTACCCAAGCCTGCCAACCCAAAGTTTGGTACAGATTTATTGATGACATCTTCATGATCTGGACTCACAGTGAAGAACAACTCCAGAATTTCCTCTCCATCCTCAACTCCTTTGGTTCCATCAGATTCACCTGGTCCTACTCCAAACCCCATGCCACTTTCCTTGACGTTGACCTCCATCTGTCCAATGGCCAGCTTCACACATCCGTCCACATCAAACCCACCAACAAGCAACAGTACCTCCATTATGACAGTTGCCACCCATTCCGTATCAAACGGTCCCTTCCCTACATCTTAGGTCTTCGTAGCAAACAAATCTACTCCAGTCCAGAATCCCTGAACCATTACACCAACAACCTGAAAACAGCTTTCGCATCCCGCAACTACCTTCCCGACCTGGTACAGAAGCAAATAACCAGAGCCACTTCCTCATCCCCACAAACCCAGAACCTCTCACAGAAGAACCCCAAAAGTGCCCCATTTGTGACAGGATACTTCCCGTGACTGGATAAGACTCTGAATGTGGCTCTCCAGCAGGGATACGACTTCCTAAAATCCTGCCCCGAAATGAGATCCATCCTTCATGAAATCCTCCCCACTCCACCAAGAGTGTCTCTCCGCCGTCCACCTAACCTTCGTAACCTCTTGGTTCATCCCTATAAAATCCCCAAACCACCTTCCCTACCCTCTGGCTCCTACCCTTGCAACCGCCCCCGGTGTAAAACCTGTCCTATGCACCCTCCCACCACCACCTACTCCAGTCCTGTAACCCGGAAGGTGTACACGATCAAAGGCAGAGCCATGTGTGAAAGCACCCACGTGATTTACCAACTGACCTGCCTACATTGTGACGCTTTCTATGTGAGAATGACCAGCAACAAACTGTCCATTCACATGAATGGACACAGGCAGACAGTGTTTGTTGGTAATGAGGATCACCCTGTGGCTAAACATGCCTTGGTGCACAGCCAGCACATCTTGGCACAGTGTTGCACTGTCAGGGTTATCTGGATACTTCCCACCAACATCAACCTATCCAAACTCCGGAGATGGGAACTTACCCTTCAATATATCCTCTCTTCTCGTTATCCACCTGGCCTCAATCTCCGCTAATTTCAAGTTGTCGCCACTCCTACCTCACCTGTCATTCAACATCATCTTTGCCTCTGCACTTCTGCCTCGACTGACATCTCTTCCAAACTCTTTGCCTTTAAATATGTCTGCTTGTGTCTGTATATGTGTGTGTGTGTGTGTGTGTGTGTGCGCGCGCGCGCGCGCGCGATTATATACCTATCCTTTCTTCCCCCCAAGGTAAGTCTTTCCACTCCCGGGATTGTAATGACTCCTTACCCTCTCAATTAAAACCCACACCCTTTCGTCTTTCCCTCTCCTTCCCTCTTTCCTGAAGAAGCAACCATTGGTTGTGAAAGCTAGAAATTTTTTGTGCGTGTTTGTGAGTTATTTTATTGTGCCTGTCTACCGGCGCTTTCCTGCTTGGTAAGTCTTAGAATATATATATAGGGAAACATCCCACATGGGAAAAATATATCTAAAAACAAAGATGATGTGACTTACCAAACGAAAGTGCTGGCACGTTGATAGATACACAAACAAACACAAACATACATACAAAATTCCAGCTTTCGCAAGCAACGGTTGCTTCATCAGGAAAGAGGGGAAGGAGAGGGAAAGACGAAAGGATGTGGGTTTTAAGGGAGATGGTAAGGACTTACCTTAGTGGGAAAAAAGGACAGGTATTGACTCCCGCGCGCACACACACACACACACACACACACACACACACACACACACACACACACACACACATATATCCATCTGCACATACACAGTCACAAGCAGACATTTGTAAAATATGTTATTAACAATCTCAACGAATTCAAAAGTAATAGCAGCGTACATGGCTACAACACTAGGGGAAAGGATGATCTTCACTACTCAAGGCTAAATCTAACTTTGACTCAGAAGGGGGTAAATTATGCTGCCACAAAAGTCTTTGGTCACTTACCTAATAGCAACAAAAGTCTGACAGATAGCCATATAGCATTTAAAAGGAAATTAAAAGAATTTCTTAATGGCTACTCCTTCTACTCATTAGATGAATTTTTGGATATAGTAAGTGTGTAATTTTCCCAACACCCACAAAAAAAAGAAAAAAAGGGGAAGGGGGTCACGTAATATCTTGTATAGACACCTTTTATTAATCTAACACATTCCACATCATTACGAAGTGTCGTATTCATGATTTATGGAACAAGTAATAATCTAATCTAATTTAATCTGTCTCTCTGGTGTTACCATTATTTGCTTGTACTACTGCACATAGAAAGTGCTCCCGTGTACCGTGGAGCTATCAGTTGTATGCCAGTACTCTTGCCACACAGGATGAGCTGCTTCAGTATTACTCAATATGTGTTGGTACTGCGGTGACATAAGATGTGCTTCTATGGTCTTACCATTCAGGTGCTGGTTCTGCTGCAGCATAGGATTAGCTACTGTGGTTTCACCGCACTTTTGCTGGTACTGCTGACACATAGGATGTGTTGCTCCTGTATTACTGTTGGTTTTCTCATAATGCAGCCATATAGAATCTGCTGCTGCACTCTTACTACTCGTGTGTTGATATTGCTGCCATATAGGATATGTTGCTGTGTTGTTACTGTGTGGCTCCTGATATTGCCGCCAAATAGGATGAGCCGCTGCAGTCTAACTGTACATGTGCTGATACTTGTGTGACTTAGGAGGTGCTTCTGAAGCCTTACTGTAAATGTGCTGCTACTGCTGCAAAATGTAATGGGTAGCTGTACATTTGCTGTACATGTGCTAGTACTGCTGCCACGTAGGATGAGCTGCTGCTGTCTTTTAGTATGTCGTTCAAACTGCTATAAAATACATGTGCTGCTGTGGTATGATTGCTCATACTGCTGCATAACATGTGCTGCTGTAGTCATACAGTGTGTGAACTGGCACTGCTGCACAATAGGATGTACTGCTGTAGTCTTACCATACCTGTGCTGCCACAGCGGCCGCATAGAATGTGCTGCTTTCGTCCTTATCATATATGGACTGATACTGTTGTGAAATGGTATGTGCTGCTGTAGTCTTGACGTACTTACACTGGTACTGATGCACATCCTTCTACTGCTGTGATATGGTGTATGCTTTAGCGGTGTTTCTAAATGTGTGGTGGTACTGCTGTGACATAGGATATGCTGCTGCAGGTTTACATTATGTACTGCTGCTCACAGATTATGCTGGTTTGGTCTTACTGTGGTACTGCTGCCAAGTAGGATGTGTTGCTGGAGTATTACCATATGTGTTCTGGTGCTGCTCCTAAATAGTAATTGCTACTGCAGTCTTTCCAATGTGTGCTGGTGCAGCTGCCTCTAGGACGTGTTGCTGGGGTCTCACCATATGTGTGCTGATAATGTTGCAAAATGGGATGTGCTGCTGTAGTCGTACCATACATATGCTTGTACTACTGTGCCATAGGATGTGCTGCTTTAGAGTTTCCATATGTTTGCTGGTACTAATGACACATGGGTTGTATTGCTATGTTCTTACCATGTGTGTGGTGGTATGCTACCACATAAGATGTGCCTCTATGGTGTTACCATCTCTCTCCTGGGAATGCTGCCACATAGAATGAGCTTCTGCAGTATTGCTCTGACTTAGGATGTGCTGTTGTAGACTTGCTATATGGTCACTGGCAGTACTGCCATGTATGATGTGATTGAGTTGTCTGACAGTATGTATTCTTGTAGGATGTGAACATGGATGATACATCTGCTTGTCCTGGTGCTACACAGGAAGTGCTATTATGGTCTTATCATACAAGCAATAATATTGTTGCCACATAGGATGTGCTGTGGTCTTACCATACATGTTCTTGTAGGATGTACTGCTGCTGTCAAATTGTAAGTGTGCTGGTACTGCTGTCACACGGGGTGTGATGATAGTCTTACTGTAATCACACTGGTAAAGCTGCCACATATGTTGTGCTGCTACAATGTGTCTGCTGGTATTGCTGTCTCATAGGCTGAGCTGCTACCATCTTACGGTATGTATGCGATACTGCTGCAACACGAGATGTGCTGCTGAAGTCTTACATCATTTGTGTGCTGTTACTGCTACAATGTAGGATGTGATGCTATGGTCTTACTATTATTGTGCTGGTGTTGCCCCCACCTAGAACATGTTGCTGCGTTCTTACAGTTCATGTGGTTATACTGTGCCACACAGATGTGCTGCAGCAATCTTACTATTCATGTACTGATACTGCAGCCACACAGGATGTTATGCTATTGCCTTATCATTTGGCCTTACTGATAGTAAGATGGTTCTGCTGTAACATAATATTTGCTGGTTCAATCTTACCATTCATGCATTAATTCTACTGCCACATAGCAAGTGCTGCTGTACTCTTACATTTGCGTCCTGGTACTGTTGTCACATACAATGTTCTGCTGCAGTCTTATGACACGTTTAAGATAGTTTTGCCTCAAATGATGCACTGCTAAGTAGATGTGCTGGTTGTGCTGCCATATATGTTGTGCTGCTGTGGTCTTACCATATATATGCTGGTACTGCTGCATCACAGTGTGTGCATCTGCCACCATTTGTATGATGACCAGTGCCCCTAATCTCTGTCCTTTGCATCTCTACAGGACCACTGTGGTTAGATTTGACACCGAGCGAGGGGGCGCAGTGGTTAGCACACTGGACTAGCATTCGGGAGGACAACGGTTCAATCCCACGTCTGGCCATCCTCATTTAGGTTTTCCGTGATTTCCCTAAATCGCTTCAGGAAAATGCTGGGATGTTTCCTTTGAAAGGGCATGGCCGACTTCCTTCCCATCCTTCCCTAATCGGATGAGACCAATGACCTTGCAGTTTGGTCTCCTTCCTCCCAAATCAACCCATTAGGTTTTGACATCCATACCTGTGTTGGCTTTCAGAGGTGCCAAACAATGAAACGCATTCACTCTAAGAGAGCCTAAGTGAGAATCCCCCTCAAGTGTTCTCCCCTACTCCACTAAAGCTCTGTTAAGTTATTACTCTCTAGACAGTCTGTCAGTCAGACAACAGTCAGGAAAATGCAGGAGAACATGGTTCTTTTGCCATGATTCAGAGAAGCTGTCATGAAAAAGTGCAAAAGCTACATCCAGTCAGATGTCCTAATAATAAGCCAGAATTCCTGCCTAGATGGCAGTTTTTGATTATCAACTGCTGGCGTTCCCGCACATGAATAGAGCATATGAGAATCCATAAAAGCAATATCATCCAGAGTGGTGTGTATGATAAATCGCAGGCTCGTATCCTGCCTCGGGCATGGATGTGTGTGATGTCCTTAGGTTGGTTAGGTGTAAGTAGTTCTAAGTTCTAGGGGACTGATGACCTCAGAAGTTAAGTCCCATAGTGCTCAGAGCCATTTGAACCATTTTTGTATGACAAATGCAGATATTAGGATAATGTTATTAGTAGCTTTGGCTGCAGCTGTCTCCTCAGGCAGGGTGCCCTTTTAAGTGTGAATGCTGCCACACTTTCTGTTGCCAGACTGATGCCCCTGGAAGACACCTACTGGTCTGAAAGGGGGCAATGTATTGTCCAGCTGTGTATACTGTAGGTAGAGACACCAATGAAGTGCCCGCATGGGATGAGCCGAGTGGTCTAAGGCACTACAGTCATGGACTGTGTGGCTGGTCCCGGCGGAAGTTCGAGTCCTCCCTCGGGCATGGGTGTGTGTGTTTGTCCTTAGGATAATTTAGGTTAAGTAGTGTGTCAGCTTAGGGACTGATGACCACAGCAGTTAAGTCCCATAAGATTTCACACACATTTGAACACTTGTTTTTGAACCAATGAAGCAACGCAGAGGTGCCATCTGGAATGCCCACCAACTGCCATGCCAGCAGACTGCATGCTGTTCTCGAAATCTGTCCTTCAGGCAGGTAAATGTGCCTTCCTTCCCTCCAGCTCCAGCCACTATTATCCTTGGCATTCTCAGAAAAGCAAAACCAGCACGTATTTGGTTTCATGAAAACATGCTCTACAATTAGGGTGAAAGTGTAATAAATTAGAGAAGTTAAATTAAATCAGGCTGTTGTACGATCGTGCAACCACTCCTCAGTAATTGTGAATCAAATTTACCACTATGAAGGTTATTTAATTAATTACTCCAATTAACATACTGGTAAAGGAAAAGATGAAAAAATGGGTCAACCAGGCACGGGTTGAGTACTCACATCACCTAAAGCATCCGGGGTAAAAATTTATGCGCAGGATGCCACACCAAGCAAAATAGTGAGCCATCACAAAATAAATTTGAATTTTCACTGTTTTCTTCAGGAAATGAAAAGATCGAAAGCAGAAGGAAATGGGGGAGAGGTGGTGATCCTGACATTACAGCTTTGATCAAACAGTCCATAAGTGTACTAGTGATTCGTAGTGTCCAATGGGCAAACTCACTTTGTCAGCCCACCTGACGATGGCGACATGTCTAATCGCCAAACTATTGTGGCCATTGGACACCATGAATAGACATTACATCTGTGGACAGCTCGATCAACGAATATGCTAGGAGAACCATAAAAATCACTAAAACCCTTCATTTACTTCAGCGTTGTACACCCCTTTCCGTGCTAAAGACAATCGTAATCTGGCATAATGAATGTCATTTTTCGTTCTGGTATTAAAATTGTCACTTTTGAACTGTAGTGGATTATTTGTAACAATCTTCTTGAGGGAATAAATATACTGTGAAGACTTAGAATGCTCAACTCCTTAAACAGATGTCTAGAAGATGATCATGGGTGAGAACCACACATTATTCTCATAGCAGGTTTTCGAACAATGAAGACTTTCTCTCTTAAATACGAGTTTCCTCAGAACATTATACCATATGACATTACAGAATAAAAGTTTACAAAATATGTTAACTTAATGATTCGTCTCTCCCCAAGATTAGCAATGATTCGAAGTGCAAATATGGCTGAACTAAGTTGTTTTAGGAGTTCCACAAATTGCTTTTTGCGGTTTAAATTCTCATCAGTAAGGACACCTAAGAATTTTGAAGTTTCCATCTTATTTATTATTTCCACACCATTTGTTACACTTATTCATTGCTGTAGTGCCACTACAAGTGTAGAATAATTTTGCTTGTTGGATGTTAGGTGGAACATTGTTTAAATATATGAGAAACAACAGTGGACCTAAAATTGAACTTTGGGAAACTCCATATGTGATTTTTTTCTCCAGTCAGAATAATTTCCCAGTACTACATTGGCTTAGTTACTAAGTACAGCTTTCCGCATCCTTTTAGATAGATATTATCTGTTGGTTTGCTATACCATCAATCCCATAAATCTTATATTTATCTAGGAGAATACTGTGATTCACACAGTCAGATGGCTGAGATTGGTCACAGAAAGTACCAACTGGCGCTATTTTATTATTTAATGCTCGAAAAAATTTTGGTGAGGGAACATATAAATGGCATTCTCAGTAGATCAACTCTTCTGAAATCCAAACTGTGATTTACTGACGACATTATCATTGCTCAGGTGAGATTTTGCGGAACGGTGTCACTAGTGAAACATGTTGGTAGTTACTGGCATCTGTCACCTTTCTTAAATAGTGTGCTGACAACAGCAATTTTGGATTAGAGATACATTACATATTTTGCATAAGACTGGACTTATTATATGGAAGTAAATATTTAACATACTACTGAAAACACCATCAAAACTAGATGAACTTTTGTTTTTGAGAGAATATATAATTTTCTTAATTTCATAAACAGAAGTTGGTGACACATTCATACGACTGAATTTTATGGGAGTTGCTTTTTTACTAGACGGCCGTCATTTTTCTCTTGAACCACTTTCTACAATATTTCAGAAATGATTATTAAGTGTATTTACAACCTGTGACTCATCATTTACAGCCTTTCCTTACTGTTCAGTAGTGATATTATCCTATTCTCTGGCTCATTGTGTTGTCCCTCATTTCAAAACATTCCATATCACTTGAAGCCTGTTGTTGGGCATACTGTACATGTTCCTTGATTTTTACTAACTTTCTTACTCATTTTGTGTAGTTTCTGCAGTGTGCAAATACTGAAGGACCTCTACTTGTTTTTTCCAACAGATACTTTTCCCTTTTCCTTCCACATGGCCGGCCGGGGTGGCCGAGCGGTTCTAGATGCTACATTCTGGAACCGCGCGACCGCTACGGTTGCAGGTTCGAATCCTGCCTCGGGCATCGATGTGTGTGACGTCCTTAGGTTAGTTAGGTTTAAGTAGTTCTAAGTTCTAGGGGACTGATGACCTCAGCAGATAAGTGTCATACTGCTCAAAGCCATTTGAACCTTCCACACGATGCTTTAATTGCTCTAGTGATCCGTGGTTTTTGTATATGTCTGTTTAATGTTAGTGGGTAAATAGTTATTTTCTTGCTTTGAGCATCACAAAAAAACTATCAATTAGGGTCTGACTGTCTTTTTTCATCTGTGTTGGAAAATTAATTACTACTAATTATTTAACAGTAAGTATCTACATCTACGTGATTACTCTGCTATTTACAATAAAGTGCCTGGCAGAGGGTTCAATGAACCACTTTCAAGCTGTCTCTCTACCGTTCCACTCTTTAACGGCGCGCGGGAAAAACGAGAACTTAAATTTTTCTGTGCGAGCCCTGATTTGTCTTATCGTGATAATCGTTTCCTCTTATGCAGGTGTGTGCGCCAACAGAATGTTTTCGCAAGTGGAGGAGAAAACTGGTGATTGAAATTTCATGAGAAGATCCCGTCGCGACGGAAAACGCCTTTCCTTTAATGATCGCCACTCCTATTAACGTATCATTTCTGTGGCACTGTCTCCCCTATTTCGCGATTATACAAAACGAGCTGCCCTTCTTTGAACTTTTTCGATGTCGTTCGTCAGACCCACCTGACGCGGATCCCACACCGCACAGCAATACTCCAGAAAAGGGCCGGCAAGCGAGGTGTAAGGAGTCTTAAAACAGTAGACCTGTTTATTCAGAGTCAATTGCCACTAATCTAAATCATTTTGCAAATCGTTTTGGTCATATGATGACTTTACAAGACTCTAAATGACAGCATCATCTGCAAACAATCTAAGACGGCTACTCAGATTGTCTCCTATGTCGTTAATATAGATCAGAAACAATAGGAGGCCTCTAATTCTTCCTTTGGGAACGCCGGATATTACTTCTGTTTTACTCCATGACTTTCCGTCTCTTACTACGAACTGTCACCTTTCTGACAGAAAATTACGAATCCAGTCGCACAACTGAGGCAATATTCCGCAGGCACGCAATTTGGTTAGAGGAAGCTTGTGAGGAACGGTGTCGAAAACCTTCTGGAAATCTAAAACCCTGGAATCAATTTGAGATCCCCTGTGGACAGCACTCATTACTTCATGAGTATAAAGAGCTATTGGAGTTTCCCAAGAACGATATTTTCTGAATCCGTGCTACGTGTCAGTAAATGTTTTTTTTTTTCCGAGGTACTTCATAATGTTCGAACAAAGTATTTGTTCCAAAACTCTACTGCAAATCGACATTAGTGATATGGGCCTGTAATTCAGCAGATTACTCCAATTTTCCATTTTGGGTACTAGTCTGACTTGAGCAATTTTACCATCTTTAGGTACGGATCTTTCAGTGAGCGAGCGGTTGGATAGAACTGCTAAATATGGAGCTATTGTATCAGCATACTCTGAAAGGAACCTGGCTGGTGTACACTCTGGACCGGAGGCCTTGCCTTTACTAAATGATTTAAGCTGCTTTGCTACACCGAGTATATCTACTTCTATGTTTCTCATCTTGGCAGTTCTTCTTGATTGGAATTCAGGAATATATACTTCGTCTTCTTTGGTGAAGGAGTTGAAGTACGCGCTATATTTCGAACTTCTGCAAAACTTTGCCAATCTTGGGGATTTTGCGGTCTTTTAAATTTGGCATGCTTGTTTTGTCGCTTCTGCAGCAGCGAACTGATCCGTTTCGTGTACCATGGGGGATCAGTACCGTCACTTATTAATGTATGCGGTATGTATCTCTCAATTGCCGTCGATACTACCTCTTTGAAATTATTCCAAAACTTTTCTGCGCTTACATTATCAGATCGGAAGGAGTGAAGACTGTTTCTTAAAACGGCGTTAAGAGCGTTTTATCAGTTTTGTTTAAAAGGATATGCTTTGGGTTTCTTTTTGATGGTTGTAGGTGTTACGACATTCAGCCTCTGATTAAACAGGTGTAGATTTGTGTGTGTGAAATCTTACAGGACTTAACTGCTAAGGTCATTAGTCCCTAAGCTTACACACTACTTAACCTAAACTAACGTAAGGACAAACACACACACCCATGCCCGAGGGAGGACTCGAACCTCCGCCGGGACCAGCCGCACAGTCTATGAGTGCAGCGCCCGAGATCGCTCAGCAAATCCCGCGCGGCTCCAACTCTGTAGACTCTGGGCCTTCTCGTCGTAGCAGGACTTGCTCTTCTCATTCGCTGAAGACTCCTGATTCAGCACAGACGTTCACATTTTATCAAACAAACACAATAAAGGAAACGACAAAAATAATGATAAAGTCTGATCAATAGGAACATCAAAATTCAGAGACAATGTGCACCGAAGAGACAGAGACACTGGTACACCTGCCTAATATCGTGTACGGCCCCCGCGAACGCGCAAAAGTGTCGCAAAACGACGTGGCATGGACTCGACTAATGGCTGAAGTAATGCTGGAGGGAACTGACACCCTGAACCCTGCAGGGCTGTCCATAAATCTGTAAGAGTACGAGGGTGAGGGGATCTCTTGTAAACAGCACGTTGCAAGGCATCCCAGGTATGAACAATAATGTTCATGTCTGGGGAGTTTGGTGGCCAGAGGGAGAGTTTAAATTCAGAAGAGTGTTCCTGGAGCAACGCTGTAACAATTCTCGACGTGTCGGGTGTCGCATTGTGCGTCGGAATGCGCAATGGACATGATGGATGCTGGTGATCAGACAAGACGATTACATGTGTGTCACCTGTCAGACGTATCAGAGGTCTCATATCACTCCAACTGTACACGTCCTACACCGTTACAGAGCCGCCTTCAGCTTGAACAGCCCTTGCTGACATTCAGGGTCCATGGATTCATGTGGTTGTCTCCATACCCGTAAATGTGCCATCCGCTCGATACAATTTGGAACAAGACTCATCCGACAAGGCAACATGTTTCCACTCATCAACAGTCCAACGTCGGTGTTGACGGGTCGAGGCGAGGTGTAAAGCTTTGCGTTGTGCAATTATCAAGGGTACACGAGTGGTCCCTCAGCTCCGGAAGCCCATATCGATGATGTTTCATTGAATAGTTCACACACTGATACTTGTTGATGGCCTAGCACTGAAACTGGAAGCAAATTTTTGGAAGGTTGCACTTTTGTCACGTTTAACGATTCTCTTCAGTTGTCCCTGCTTCCGTTCTTGGAGTATCTTTGTCCGGCCGCAGTGATGCGGAAGATTCGTTGTGTTACCGGATCCCTGATATTCACGGTACACTCGTGAAATGATCATACCGGAAAATCCCCACTTCATCACTACCTCGGAGATGCTGTCCCCCATCGCTCGTGCGCCGACTATATCACCACATTCAAACTCACTAAAATGTTGTTAACCTGCCATTGTAGCAGCAGTAAGCGATTTAACAAGTGCGCCAGACAGTTATTGTCTTATGTAGGCGTTGCCTACCGCAGCGCCGTATTCTGCCTGTTTCCGTTTCTCTGTATTTGAATACGCATGACTGTATCAGTTTCTTTGGCACTTCAGTGTAAAAATCAAGTCCATACGAAATAAACAGATACATAGTGAAAAGTTCAATTTCAGGATAGGGAAAAACCAGACATATTACCAACAGCACGTAAAGCTCCAAACACTAATAACCAATAAGACATAATTATAGAAAACCATGTTCAAATTGTATCATACATGGACTTAAGTTCTTGTGAAAAGAATGACATTACAACATGTGCTCAAAGGAAATAAACACACTTGTGTACCCACGTATCTCTATACAAGTTATACACTACTGGTCATTAAAATTGCTACACCAAGAAGAAATGCAGATGATAAACGGGTATTCATTGCACAAATACATTATACTACAACTGACATCTGATTACATTTTCACGCAGTTTGGGTGCACAGATCCTGAGAAATCAGTACCCAGAACAACTACATCTGGCCGTAATAACGGCCTTGATACGACTGGGCATTGAGTCAAACAGAGCTTGGATGGCGTGTACAGGTACAGCTGCCCATGCAACTTCAACACTATATCACAGTTCATCAAGAGTAGTGTTAGGCGTATTGTGACGAGTCAGCTGCTCGGCCACCGTTGACCAGACGTTTTCAATTGGTGACAGATCTGGAGAATGTGCTGGCTAGGGCAGCAGTCCATCATTTTCTGTATCCAGAAAGGCCCTTACAGGCCCTGCAACATGCGGTCGTGCATTGTCCTGCTGAAATGTAGGGTTTCGCAGGGATTGAATGAGGGGTAGGGCCACGGGTCGTAACACATCTGTAATGTAACGACCACTGTTCATAGTGCCGTCAATGAGAACAAGAGGTAACCGAGACGTGTAACCAATGGCACCCCATACCATCACGCCGGGTGATCGCCAGTATGGCGATGACGAATACACGCTTCAAATGTGAGTTCACCGCGATGTTGCCAAACACGGATGCGACCCTCTTGATGCTGTAAACAGAACCAGAATTCATCCGGAAAAATGAAATTTTGCCATTCGTGCACCCAGGTTCGTCGTTGAGTACACCATCTGTGATGCAGCGTCAAGGGTAACCGCAACCATGGTCTCCGAGCTGATAGTTTATGCTGCTGCAAACGTCGTCGAACTGTTCGTGCAGATGGCTGTTGTCTTGCAAACGTCCCCATCTGTTGACTCAGGGATCGAGACGTGGTTGCACGGCCCATTACAGCCATGCGGCTAAGATGCCTGTCATCCCGACTGCTAGTGATACGAGGCCGTTGGGATCCAGCACGGCGTTCCGTATTACCCTCCTGAACCCATGGATTCCATATTCTGCTAACAGTCATTGGATCTCGACCAACGCGAGCAGCAATGTCGCGATACGATAAACCACAATCGCGATAAGCTACAATCCGACCTGTATCAAAGTCGGAAACGTGATGGTACGCATTTCTCCTTCTTACACGAGGCTTCACAACATTTCACTAGGCAACGCCGGTCAACTGCTGTTTGTGTATGAGAAATCGGTTGGAAACTTTCCTCATCTCAGCACATTGTAGGTGTCGCCATCGGCGCCAACCTTGTGTGAATGCTCTGAAAAGCTAATCATTTGCATATCACAGCACCTTCTTCCGTCGGTTAAATTTCGCGTCTGTAGCACGTCATCTTCGTGGTGTAGCAAATTTAATGGCCAGTAGTGTAGCAATGAGCAAACCGATACTACACTGTTGTTATGAGACATGCCCATAAACTAAAGTTCCAGACGTCACCATAGAAAAATAAATCTATATAACGTGCATTGTATTGTATGGAACTGGGGACCCAGAAAGGATGGAGAGGCTTCGTCCCCGCTGAAGCCATCAGTGGCACACAACCCCATAACAGGCTACAGCAGTCCACTCACTCCACCGCCATCCCACACCGAACCCAGGGTTATTGTGCGGTTTGGTCCCCAGTGGGCCCCCGGGAACGTCTGACACCAGACGAGTGAACCCCAAATGTTTACGTGGTAGACAAATTATGGTGTACGCCTACGTGGAGAAAGTGTTTGCGCTGCAATCGCCGACATAGTGTAACTGAGGCGGAATAAGGGGAAGCAGCCCGCATTCGCCGAGGCAGATGGAAAACCACCTAAAAAACCATCCACAGACGGGCCGATACACCAGACCTCGACACTAATCCTCCGGGCGGGTTGGTGCCGGGGACCGGCACAAGTTCCTGCGCGTAAAACGGGCGTTAGACCGCACGGCTAACAGGGTGGGCTATATATAACGTGCACTAAATAAACAAAGCAGGTTTTGTTTATTCCAACCAATGAATGTGAACTCTTGTCTCCTTACACAAGAAGTCACAATGGTAAACAATCGTCAAAACATGCACTAGTTAATATTTACAAGTTTCATTTCTTATTACTAGGTTATTTCTTGCTGCGGCCGAAAATAAATAAAACATATACCTTTTACACTGATAATGTGGGTCCGAATCTATCACAGTCTCGCCCACACTCACTTCCAAATGAGACCACCCTCCCAAATTGGTGTTCAAGTTGTTTAAAGCGCGTCTGATTAAATTTCAGGCGTGTCACTATAAAGTAACATTATCCATGAATCATTGGCGTGGAGTAGGTGATTGGGTGCGGTGCACGTAACTTTTATAATGCAAGGTGCAGCATATCTCGTACATCTACACGTACTCCCTCTTCTATTTGTTCGATGATTCTTGCTGTAAGTTGGGCTAAACATTGAAATACGCAGCTTTCTCCACAGTGTGCCACTGAGGGTTAGTCCTGTTCGTAATCCCACTGACATAGCTAGGATGATTTGTGGTCTAAAGTATCAGAGAGAATTTATTCTTATTCTTCCCACATTTATTTGTGTCTATTCCTTCCAACAGGTATGTGCTGGCTTATTGTAACTCGCCGTTGATTGCGGCTGTGGTGATATATTACTCAGCACACATTTCCGCATAGCTTGCATTTGCTGTCGTTTGGTCCTGATTTGTCAGTTGTGGAAAATCCTTGCTGTCTGCTATAACAATGGTGATATTATAAGATAACATGATAAGATAAAAATATAAACAGTTTTTGGGGAGGCACAAACAAAATGACTAGAATCTTAAAATTATAAAAATCAGTTGTTAGAAATATGTCCAATACAAAACCAAAAGTATCCTGCCGCCCACCATTAAGAAATTTAAAAATGTTAGGTGCTCCATGTTTGTACATTTATTGCTCAAATGGCTCTGAGCTCTATGGGACAAGTTTTATGTCTAATAAATGACTGTAATAATAATTCTCTCTTTTTACAGTAATACTATTGTTAGGCTACACACAGTCTCGGTAAATTATATATCTCTCTTTCCAAGCATTTATCCCAACTGGTGGGGTCCGCTGTTAATGGTTAACCCTTACTGTCACCACCCCGCATGTCCACTTCTTATGTTATGGTCATAAATTGTCCTTCTTAAGTCAAATTTACTCAGATTCTCTTTAACGAAGACGAGGTAGTTGTAAATATGCAGGCCAGGCACTGTCATTATACTTAGTGTCTGAAAGTAATCTCGACATGATTCATATGGGCTAAGTCCTGCTATGTACCTTATGGCTTTCTTTTGCCATATAAATACTAATTTTGAGCCTACGGAATTGCCCCTTAATAGTATTCCATAACTCAGGTGGGGAATGGAAGAATGCAAAATATAGATATAATAGAAGTTCTTTAATGCGCTGTTCCTCAGCTTGAACAGCACATAGATGACACATGCGAATTCGCCTCCTTCTATTAATATTTTATCACTAAATCGGAAAATGTTTGGCAAGAAGAACTTTAACTATTTGTCTGAAAGAAGCTGGATGGAGTCCCGTGAAACCAGCTTTACAACTGCAGTGGAGACCACGATACACTATACGAACTAAAACACAAACTTGTAAATAATCGAGTTAGTAGACGAAAATAAACTTCAGCTAGATAGCGCAAGTGGAGAGTGCGATGCACAGTTACAATATGTGCTTACTACTACTACTACTACTACTACTACTACGTGATCAGGCCCAGTGGACCGCACGTATCTACAAGTTTTCTCCTCCTCTGTATTCTGTCCATTGTGTAAGTATGCTGTTTACGTTTTCTTATTGGTAACGCCACAGCGCTCTGTATGAAAAATCACTGGCTGTGCTGTGCGCAGTCTGTGGCTAGTTTGCATTGTTGTCTGCCATTGTAGTGTCGGGCAGCGGCAGCTGGATGCTAACAGCGTGTAGCGTTGCGCAGTTGGAGGTGAGCCGCCAGCAGTGGTGGACGTGGGGAGAGAGATGGCGGAGTTTTGTAATTTGTAAGACTGGATGTCATGAACTATCATATATATTTTGACTATTAAAGTAAATACACTGTTTGTTCTCTATTAAAATCTTTCATTTGCTAACTATGCCTATCAGTAGTTAGTGCCTTCAGTAGTTTGAATCTTTTATTTAGCTGGCCGTATTGCAGTAGTTCGAGTAACGAAGATTTTTGTGAGGTAAGTGATTTGTGAAACATATAGGTTAATGTTAGTCAGGGCCATTCTCTTGTAGGGATTATTGAAAGTCAGATTGCGTTGCGCTAAAAACTATTGTGTGTCAGTTTAAACACAGTCTTGTAAAAATTTTTCTAAGGGGACGTTTCAATTGCTGCTATCCGCCATTCGTCCACATCTATTGACACTTGGTTTAAATCTTCATGGAGTCCATCCCTCCAACGCTTCTTGGGTCTCCCTGGCGGTCTCTTTCCTGTAGGTGTGAAATCCAGGAGCTTCCGAGGCCATTTCTGATCCTCCATCCAGGCCACATGGCCGCCCCACTGCATTCGTTTGGCTTTGACAGTTCCTGCTATGTTGGGCTGCTGGTATAGTTCCTCAAGCTCTTGGTTGTATCTGATCCTCTATTCCGCTGTATCTGCATCCAGAACCGGACCGAAGATCTTCCAAAGCACTTTTCTCTAAAAAACAAGGAGTTTGTGGAAGTCCTGCTTCCGGATACTCCATGTCTCACAGCCATATAGAACAACAGGCTGGATCAGCGTTTTGTACAGTCGAGTCTTGAACTGTCTGGAGAGATATTTGGACCGAGGCAGTTGTGCTAGGCTGTGGTAAGATCGGTTTCCTGCTTGTATTCTGGCATTGATCTCTGCTTCACATGACGAGTTCTCAGTGAAAAGTGCCCCTAGGTATTTGAATTCATGCACTCTCTTGTAGGACTGGTCTCTCACCTGCAGTGATTGTAGATGAGCGGCAGTCTGACAATGACCACGCGTCATAATGAGGTACTCTGTCTTGGCTTCGTTTACGTTTAGCCCAAATTTTTCTGGCAGCCTCCTTTAGTGCTTTGGTCATTTGCTCCAACTCCTCTTCCGACCTGGAGAGTAAACAGACGTCGTCTGCATAGGCTAAGTATGTCAGTCTCTTTCCTTCGATTCCAACCCCTTCGTTCTCTTGAAAGGTCTCGCAATAAACATTACGAAGTTTAAGAAAAATATTTATTGTAAAGAAAAAAAAGAGTGATAATCGGCTAACTTTCATACTTACCTCCGAAATAGAAGAGGTAGTATTTTATTTCTCATGCGCAGAAGAAATTAAGAATAAAATTTCTATCTAAATCAATGAGAATATGACAACAAACAGTGGTTTAAAAACTGCATTTCAAAATGAGAAAACAGAAGAGAAGTCACAACAGTCATTAGCGTTAAGCCATTGGTCAAACCGGACAGTATCGAAAAATTTCTCTTTTGCACAACGTACAGCATTGTGTCCGAAGCGCAAGACGCCGTAGAGAGGTCTTCTACACGCAGATCACATTTCGGTTTTCCCGGAACTGTCTGCTTACTTGTCCAAAACTCAAAGAGCTACAACAGATTCTCACCGGAAACATATACGGAGTTACCTCGCACCTTTTTATTGTGACAGTATGTCCATAAAAAGCCAAAATATAAATCTGTAGCTTTACTTCGGTTCTCGCGTTATCGACCCCATCTCTTTTATCCTTGGTTCTACTACTACTAATAATAATAATTTTCAACCCAAGGTCTTTTGTCTGTGTTTCTACTATTACTAACGATTTATGACATTCTGTATGGCTGAGCGCCCTGTCGGTGCACCGTATGGTTAATTTTGTCTACCTCGCTAGCGTTTGTAGCACGGTGCAGTTTGCTGCTGCCTCAGAATAATTTCAGTTTTAGTTATTTAATTATGTTCTTTACTATTTGCTACATATTAATCATCTATCCGTGCATTTCTGGCTATATTTTGACGTAGTGATTTCTCAAGAGTCACAGTGTGCACAAAAAAAAGGTTCAAATGGCTCTGAGCACTATGGGACTTAACATCTGATGTCATCAGTCCCCTAGAACTTAGAACTACTTAAACCTAACTAACCTAAGGACATCACACACATCCATGCCCAAGGCACGATTCGAACCTGCGACCGTAGCAGTCGCGCGGTTCCGGACTGAAGCGTCTAAAACCGCTCGCCCACCGCGGCAGGCACAGTGTGTACATTTCCGAATGACAGATGTGTGCTTGTTCAAGCCCCCCTACTCTAGGCACACACGGGCAATTACGGACGCGCTTGGAAGCTTGCACAAGCACGCATAATCGAAATTCGGTCAAGTGTCAAGATGCTTGTGCAAGCCTGATGCTTGCGCTAATTTAACCTGCACACGGTCAAGCAAGCTTGCACAAACACGGTTGCACGAGCGTGATTGTCAAGCATGCAGTAGCGTGTGTGGGGGGCCTTTATGTTAGTATAACGACACCATTTCTCGTCACCAGTAACAATACTGCTGATAGACATGGTACGTTATGCAGATGATATTGCTATAGTCACGGAGACAGAAGAAGATCTAGAGGAAGTCCTCAGAACAACGGAAAAAATTCTATACAATCAGTATGGAATGAGAATAAACAAGAAAAAGACTAAAGTGATGGTATGCACTACATGAGCAGAATATGAACCTCCGAGAATTAGAATTGGAAGAGAGGAGCTGGAAGTGATACAGGAATTTACTTACCTGGGAAGCAAAATCACAAGGGATGGTAGAAGCCGGAAAGAAATTGCGACCAGAATACAAAAGGCCAAAATTGCATTTAATCGGAGAAGGAACTTACTCACCAGCAACAACATCAGTCTGAAAATAAGGAAACGCATCATGAAAGGTTTCGTTTGGAGTGTGGTCCTATATGGATGTGAAACTTGGACAGTTGGAAGAGCAGAGAGAAGACGGCTAGAGGCCCTGGAGATGTGGTGCTATAGAAGGATGATGAAGATCAGCTGGACAGACAAAGTAACAAATGAAGAGGTGCTTAGAAGAGTACAGGAAACCAGATCTCTGTGGAGGCATATCCAAACAAGAAGAGACAAACTTGTAGGGCACATCCTACGACACAACAATATCATTGGAACAATAGCAGAAGGAGTTATTGAGGGAAGGAATCGGCGGGGGCGACCAAGGATATCATACATGCAACAGATCATGAATGACGTTGGATGTAACACATATGTGGAAATGAAGAGGAAAGCAGTCAGAAGAGAGGAATGGCGCTCTGCTGCAAACCAACCTCAGGGTTGAATACTAAAAGATGAAAGATGAAAGAAAGTAACAATACAGTATAGGAATGGTCGGTGTTGTTCACGAGCAAATTGATGCGAGCAAGCAGAGATGCACATAGCGACCACCAGCTAATTTTTGTGATTTTCGTTTAGAGCATGCAGTACCCATACACCCGGTATTTGAACCTTATCCATTGCATGTAAATGTCGCATGACGATAGAATAATCACATTTCATCACATTTGCCAGTTCACGAGTACACTGATATGGATGATTGTGGTTTTATGCATTTAAACTACCTTCATCAAATCCCGAAGGTCTTCCTGAATGTGGAGCGTCGCTGGTGTCAAAACGATCCGCTTGGAACGAAAAAAATAATTTTCTTTCTCTGCTCTGTCCAGTGGCATTATCCCCATACACGGCGCAAATGTTCTGGTTGCCTCCGCTGCTGTCACCTGTCTATTGAGCTCAAACACAAGAATATGTCTGAAATGTTCTGATTTTTCCACTTGTCGCTCCATTTTCGTTTATTTGCAAGAACGCTTGCAAGCGATATACATCGAACGCGCGACTGCCGCGGAGAAAGATAACGAATTTGGTTTATTGCGATCGGAACTACTGTGACGAAGGACGAACGATGTGGATTTCGGTTGTGGCGTCGGCAACGACAAAAAAATACATGGAAATTATCCGGTGAACATATTAAATGTAATTTTACTTACCTTGCACATCATCGACATCTTCGTCTCGTACAATTCCGCATGATGTATATGCTGCCGGTAGAAGTCCTTTTTTTTTTCATAACCGGGCTACACACCAGCAGTATCTCTTAATAAAGTTTGCAAAGTCTCACAGGAAAGTTTTATGCCAAGTGCAAACTGTGTGAGCAGATGCATTGAAAAAAACATACGGTTCATGTCGGTTCCCCGGTCGTCGTCCTCTTTTGATGGATGATTTCAGCGATTTCCATAATCGATCGATATTCTGTGTATGCACAGACGTATCACCAGAAGACACGAATTCGACAGAATGGTTTACAAAGTCATGGTGTCATCCCCCTTCCTTCAAAGTTTGTACGATTCCCATTCGCCTGTAATGACTTTGGTGCCGGACAAGACGAAGTTCTTAATAAGAGACACTAAAATTTCTTTAGTCCTGGAATACACCTTCAGAACGGAACATTTTCTTGAATCTCTATCTATGCCTCCGAATACCCAAATCTGTTCAGTTTAGTTCTTGAAAGTCATTCTTTCCCTATTTTAGAGTTGTTAGATGCGACTCATGTCCACAATCTTGCGGACACCTCCCATTGGACCACTGTCATTAGCCACTATTACATAGCTCACTCCACTACAGAAACCGTAATTGAATTGTCACAAACAGTATAAATCGACGGTACAGTTTCCGACACTGTGTTTTCCAGAACGTAATCGGCAACCCAGCACGAAACCAAGGTGTTCTGCTATATTTTCAGTTTAGAATTATCAAACCATTTGTTTTTCTTTACACTTCTTTTTTTCCGATATTTGCTGCGATACAACTGTAATGAGGACCCAAAATCACTACTCTTTGAACCAAGTTTGAAGCCGTTCTCTCCATAACAATTCACACAATTCGTAGTATGATGATTTGGCAGCAGATTATAGTCCCAACAAAAGTCAGAACAGTTTTCAACGGTACTCAACCTAGAAATCTAATCACGCCACGTAAGATAAACACTACTGAAAACTGTAACTGCTTCGGTCATCTTTACGGGATTACTGAAAATAAATATTCTTTACCACTTATTACTTGTCAACGAGATGAGATGCTTTTCCGCAGATTATCTGTCATCGCTGTAAAAAATTCGGTATCTCGCTCCCGACAGTCGCGCGTTCGATATGTATATCGCTTGCATTCTTTCTTAAGCCTAGTCTACACGGCGACACTAGGTTGCATGCAACTGCTCTGCCGGCCACTGCACATGCGCGCCGCGCGTTTGCGCTACTCGTTGGTGAAACTAAACACTTCCGGCGTGTTCCAACTTTAGTGACACAATTGCATGAGTCTTGAGGTTATGTGTGTTCGTAGAGAGTAGATAAATTGAAATATGAAGTGGGGAGCGGAGAATAATGTTCGCTTTTTAGATCTATATGCATCTATGCTTTGCATAGGTGTATGTGGGATTTCAATGATGGTGATTATAAAAATAAGCAACATACTGTTGCCGCTGAGACCTTCATGTGCGATCATAACGTAGATGGTTTGACAATATCTGAGCTGCAGGGCCAAGTTTATTAAGTTAGGAGCACATATACAACTGAATTAAGAAAAGTACAAACAAGTGTAATTCTAGCTGTGGCAATGTTCTCCTCTACAAGACTAAAATCCCATCGTTCGAGTTGGGCGACTCTTTGTTAAGGAATATTGGTGACAGGAGGGAAGGCTATACAAATTCAAGAAGCCGCATTCTTCATTCGGTATTAATCTATTTAAAACGTCGCTGCTGTTGTCCTCATTCACATATGTTAGAATTTTGAAATACTACCACTGTACAGATGTATCTTCAAGAAAGTAGTTTGCAAACCATTCTCTTCTTAATGCGGCCTGCTTCGAATAATTACTGCTGTTAATGTTAATAATTATTACTTTTAATAATTATTGGTGTTAATGAAAAAGCGTCAGTCGGCCGCGGTGGTCTCGCGCTTCTAGGCGCGCAGTCCGGAACCGTGCGGTGCTACGGTCGCAGGTTCGAATCCTGTCTCAGGCATGGATGCGTGTGATGTCCTTAGGTTAGTTAGGTTTAAGTAGTTCTAAGTTCTAGGGGACTAATGACCACAGCAGTTGAGTCCCTAAGTCCTCAGAGCCATTTGAACCATTTGTTTGAAAAAGCGTCATCACTAACTAAAACCGCATCTTATAGCATGCCGAGTTTCCTAGATTGTAATGCATGCAATGTGATATGTAATTCCAGTTCTGGCGACAGTGCTTCATGCATTACAATATCTTTATTACTCATCGCATAATTAACTATATTTAGAAGAAATGGTAACAGTTCTGGTGACATTCTAAGACAATTAAAAGAACTACTTGGATCTACCGTTATAAATTATTTCAACAAGGATGCTGAGCAACCGAGCAGACGTCTTTTCTTCATCCAGTCAGGAATCGAAACACGTTTCTTAATGTTTTATTATGCATTGATTCCACGCAACAAGGTTTAACTCCAACACAACTCTTGCGACTTGCAGCTGCCAAAACTTTCATTTCAGACACGACTCACGAACGCACAAAACGACGAAACTGAAGTGCATACTGGTTTCGCCGTGTCTACAGTCAAATGTGAAGCCATTTGCGTGCAACTCATTCCACGCAACGAATGGCGCAACTCAATGTCGTCGTGTAAACTAGGCTTTAGAAATTACCCCATTTTCTAGCGTCCACAGCTCCACTAAGTCCAAATAACAAAATGAAATGCAAACCCAAATAGCAACAGTGAACTAAAAATAAATACTGACAATCGATAAATAAACCCACAGCAATCAGAAAACCAACGTGCAAAACAAAAGCGCTACGAACTTATGCATCAACATAATACTTCCTCGCCTTAGCCTACATACTTACAGCTAACACGACAGCGTCTGCGACCTTTGATAGCTGCAACCGTCCAATTGAATCGTCCGGATGTCACAATGGTAGGTCCCTCCCCCGTCATGCTCCCCACCGTAAATTATCAGTCGGTGCTGCAGCGCCGAGAAGAAAATTCTAAGTTCTTTTGTTGTGAGCTCTGTCAGTGCATGAAGTGCTCTATGAATGCAGCTCACGTCTCAAATAAACGTAAACAGCTCGAACTATATGAGAGCAGCCAACTTCGTATGTAACATCTATAGAAGAACCGTTGCTAGGAAACTACCAGGACAAATTGTTCCCTGTGTTGTTAGAGCTGAGACAAAAGAATAAGAAGAATAATGAGCAAATGACATAAACTGTAGAAAGCATCAAAGGAGAGCTGGTGGAGCATATGATGTAAATCCGCAAAGAGTTCGTGGAAGGACGTGGCTATTCACGTATAGTGACAATCCGAAATTTTTGAAAGACCGTGAATGGAACGCGGATCTCGTGCTTACCACCAGCAGTTCCCTTGACCAGTTAGGAAATCTCAACATCTCTCTAGGACCGACTCGAAATCTGAATTTCACCGTTAATCTCCACCTATTGTTTCCGAATACTAGAATCAGTTTTTCTCCCACGGAAACGGATTTGACGGGGCTATATCATAGACCCTATATCATAGACCTGGAGATGTTTATATCCATACGAAGTGCAAGTGTTCTTGACGGCACAACTATCCTTAAGTTTTACCTGCTCATACACGCATTAAAAAAAAGTTTTGCGTCACCCCAGTTCCCAGAACTCCTGAAGATAGACGTTGACTGTGGATATTGTATCATAGACACAGTCCCTCTGACTGCTCGGGGATGTAAACAACCATGCATGGGCAGCGCCTATTAGACGGAGGGGGTCCGACGGCCGATCATTTCAAATCATTCCACCAGGTAGGAGGTGCATGGCTCGTGTTGTCTGTAGTTCAACCATGCCTAGACAGCCAATACCACGGTTCAATTGGGTCCGCATTGTTACTTTGTGGCAGGAAGGGCTCTCAACAAGAGAAGTGTCCAGGCGTCTCGGAGTGAGCCAAAGCGATGTTGTTCGAGCATGGAGGAGACACAGAGAGACAGGAACTGTCTATGACACGCTTCGCTCAGGCCGCCCAAGGGATACTACTGCAATGAATGACCGCTTCCTACGGATTATGGCTCGGAGGAAATCTGACAGCAACGCCACCATACTGAATAATGCTTTTCGAGTAGCCACAGGACGCCGTGTTACAACTCAAACTGAGCGCAATAGGCTGCATGATGCGCAGCTCCACTCCTGAATGGACCGCTCAGGATTGGCATCACGTTCTTTTCAACCAGATAATCGTCGGAGACGTATTTGGAGGCAACCAGGTCAGGCTGAACTCATAAGACACACTGTCCAGGGAGTGCAGCAAGGTGGAGGTTCCCTGTTGTTTCAGGGTGGCATTATGCGAGGCCGACGTACGCCGCTGGTGGTCATGAAGGCGCCGTAACGGCTGTATGACACGTGAATGTTATCCCCCGACCGATAGTGCAACCATACCGGAAGCATATTTGCGAGACATACGTCTTCATGGACGACGATTCGCGCCCCCATCGTGCACATCTTGTGAATGAATTCCTTCAGAATAACGACATCGCTCGACTAGAGTGGCCAGCACGTTCTCTAGACATGAACCCTATCGAACATGCCTGGGATAGACTGAAAGGGCTGTGTATGGACGAGTGACCCACCAACCACTTTGCGAGATCCACGCCGAATCGCCCCTGTGGAGTGGGACAATCTGGACCAACAGTGCCTTGAACTTGTGGATAGTATGCCATGACGAATATAGGCGTGCATCAATGCAAGAGGACGTGCTACTGGGTATTAGAGGTGTATACAGCAATCTGGACCACCACCTCCGAAGGTCTCGCTGTGTGGTGGTACAAAATGCAATGTGTGGTTTCATGAGCAATGAAAAGGGCGGAAATGATGTTTATGTTGATCTCTATTCCAGTTTTCTGTACAGGTTCTGAAACTATCGGAACCGAGTTACTGTAGCGCTTTGCAAACGATTTTCACTTCAGCATCACAAGCGTGCTGTCTCCGATTCGGTCTCGAATCTTCTTCAGATGAATCTGTTGCTAAAATATTCAAAGAAAACAAACATTCAAGTGTTTTCAACCAAGACAGAGTACATAGTCAACATTTTGCCTGCAACAATGTAACTAAAACTGATTTTGGAAAAAAAGAGAAAAAAAGAAACAAATCTATATACCTGGAGAATCAATTAGAAGAACGGGATTAATTTAAGATACAAATGGTGCCATTGAAACTTATCTTCTGTTTATGTATTACCGAGTATGTGTAGCTTAAGTTCAACTACGGCTTTAAGCAACACTAATCAGTGACTCTGACTGATCGCAATCATAATGAACACTGCTGTTGTCATTAGAACTGTACGGCGCCTGTGATGTAAGGTGTCTTTTTGAGACTGTAAGAATATTCTGTGCAAAAGGATAAGGCATTATTTGAGAAATAATCTTGCTCTTCTTTCTACCCTACGTCCACGGCCACACAGTGAAATACACTGACGGAAAAAAATCATAGTACAAAGAAGGAATTCTGCGACGTTAACGAAAGTTTGTAGGCGCAAATAGCGCCACTATGGGAATGCAAATCAGGTTTGCTTTAAATACACGCTTTAACGGTCATGAGCGTTATTCAAAAAGTGTTCAAATGTGTGTGAAATCTCATGAGACTTAACTACTAAGGTAATCAGTCCCTAAGTTTACACACTACTTAACCTAAATTATCCTAAGGACAAACACACACACCAATGCCCAAGGGAGGACTCGAACCTACGCCGGACCAGTCGCACAGTCCATGACTGCAGCGCCTGACACCGCTCGGCTAATCCCGCGCGGCTGAGCGTTATTACCCTTGATAATGGACGTGGTAGAGTTGATGCTAGAACTGCGTTTAGGCGACAAAGACGCTATTGTCTACACCTTCCTGAGTATGAACGAGGTCGTGTGGAAGGGCTGCGAGAAGCTGGATGTTTCTTCTGCGACACTGTAGAAAGACTTGGCAGAAATGTAGACGCTGTACGTGAGATTCCCGGCAGCGGTACTCACATGAATGTACCGTCGCAAGAAGACAGAGGGAAGACAATCGTGTTGGGCGTATGGCTCTATCGCATCGTACTGCATCTGCAACAGCAATTTGAGCAGCAGTTGGCACCATGTTGACACAACGAACTGATGCAAATCGGGTACTTCAAGGGCATGTCCCAGCCAGACGCCCTGTGGCGTGCGTTCCACTGATCCCAAACCACAGTCTAACACAGCAGTCGCGACACTCACTGCTGTAAACGTTGTTACCGTTTGACAGATGGAGCGACACTAGCGCTCCAAGCGGCGGGTAAGGTGAACGTCAGACGCGTCGTAAGCATAATGGTTGTTTTGCATCCATTTCCTACGTAATTTACGAAATATTTGAGTTATTTTCTTGCCTCCAAGCATTTGTCTAGTATCACAAGGCATATATAAATCTAAAAATGATTCTAAAATAAGGGCAGGTATGGACAAAAACCATGGATCAAGTGCCAAACTACAACACATTCGTGAAGAAACACTTGTGACGTTGGATAGAATTGGAGCTTATCACGTTGATAACAAAAGAATATAAACACAAAGATTCACAAGTAAGAAGCACAGACATATACCTCTACATGCAAAAGCGATCGACAGCTCATTTATCGTTCTGTAGGCCTACTGCGTTTGTCATTGTCACCTGTCGCCACAAGTACAGCCTTCATCTTTACATTATTCTAAGTGAATCAAGCAACTGCAAAACAGTGGGAGAAATATGTTGAAAACATTATAATAAGCTGATTACATTACATTTCACACAAAACCAAAAACACTCCTGGAAATGTAAAAAAGAACATATTGACACCGGTGTGTCAGACCTACCATACCTGCTCCGGACACTGCTAGAGGGCTGTACAAGCAATGATCACACGCACGGCTCAGCGGACACACCAGGAACCGTGGTGTTGGCCGTCGAATGGCGCTAGCTGCGCAGCATTTGTGCACCGCCGCCGTCAGTGTCAGCCAGTTTGCCGTGGCATACGGAGCTCCATCGCAGTCTTTAACACTGGTAGCATGCCACGACAGCGTGGACGTGAACCTTATGTGCAGTTGACGGACTTTGAGCGAGGGCGTATAGTGGGCATGCGGGAGGCCGGGTGGACGTACCGCCGAATTGCTCAACACGTGGGGCGTGAGGTCTCCACAGTACATCGATGTTGTCGCCAGTGGTCGGCGGAAGGTGCACGTGCCCGTCGACCTGGGACCGGACCGCAGCGACGCACGGATGCACGCCAAGACCGTAGGATCCTACGCAGTGCCGTAGGGGACCGCACCGCCACTTCCCAGCAAATTAGGGACACTGTTGCTCCTGGGGTATCGGCGAGGACCATTCGCAACCGTCTCCATGAAGCTGGGCTACGGTCCCGCACACCGTTAGGCCGTCTTCCGCTCACGCCCCAACATCGTGCAGCCCGCCTCCAGTGGTGTCGCGACAGGCGTGAATGGAGGGACGAATGGAGACTTGTCGTCTTCAGCGATGAGAGTCGCTTCTGCCTTGGTGCCAATGATGGTCGTATGCGTGTTTGGCGCCGTGCAGGTGTGCGCCACAATCAGGACTGCATACGACCGAGGCACACAGGGCCAACACCCGGCATCATGGTGTGGGGAGCGATCTCCTACACTGGCCGTACACCTCTGGTGATCGTCGAGGGGACACTGAATAGTGCACGGTACATCCAAACCGTCATCGAACCCATCGTTCTACCATTCCTAGACCGGCAAGAGAACTTGCTGTTCCAACAGGACAATGCACGTCCGCATGTATCCCGTGCCACCCAACGTGCTGTAGAAGGTGTAAGTCAACTACCCTGGCCAGCAAGATCTCCGGATCTGTCCCCCATTGAGCATGTTTGGGACTGGATGAAGCGTCGTCTTATGCGGTCTGCACGTCCAGCACGAACGCTGGTCCAACTGAGGCGCCAGGTGGAAATGGCATGGCAAGCCGTTCCACAGGACTACATCCAGCAACTCTACGATCGTCTCCATGGGAGAATAGCAGCCTGCATTGCTGCGAAAGGTGGATATACACTGTACTAGTGCTGACATTGTGCATGCTCTGTTGCCTGTGTCTATGTGCCTGTGGTTCTGTCAGTGTGATCATGTGATGTATCTGACCCCAGGAATGTGTCAATAAAGTTTCCCCTTCCTGGGACAATGAATTCACGGTGTTCTTATTTCAATTTCCAGGAGTGTATTTGAATAATTTTCAAACAGTCTGTCAGTGAACAAGGTGACAACAAAATAATGTCATCACACGAAAGAAGCAAGGAAAATTAAGTGGCTAACAACAGAAGTGAATGAAATGCATACCAAACATTAAGCTTTCGTAAGACACGAATAACTGCACTTAAACTAACCACTTCATCGTCAAAGCAGGTCAGTGTTGACGATCCAAACGAATCTGGCACTGATACATGGAGAGATGAACTGGCTGCTTCTGTGTCATAGGACACTTGAACAACTTTAGATGGATTGTTGAGTATTTGTGGCAGTTTCCTCTTCATCGTCAGTTGAGGTGGCTTATTTGGGATGTCAAACAATGTGGGTACTGCATTCCACACGAGTTTATTATTGTCTGCATTCATGAACTGGTTTTGTTCGAAATGTAGCGAACAAAACCTAATATTATTATACGGGTTAACTGGGCCTTTTTTCATAAGGTCTTCTCGTCTGCTATTGACTAGCCATTTTCTGCTCCTAAAACGAATCATTAATCATTAATACACATGTAGTTTGCAAGTGAAAACTGACGATACAGTGTAGTAACATGATGGTATATACATCTCAGGATCATTAGGAAACCCAAAAAAGTCATCTGTGGTGTCTTCTTCCTGTTGTTGCTGCAATTTATTGCGCTAGAAACGCTCCCGCTTGTAAAAACCATTGCAGAAATCAAAATAAACAACCACTATTCGCTTTCACGATCGCGCCGAACTCACAGTTTAATTTACTGGCCGCTTGGGTCGCTGCTGCCGCGTGGGCAACAAAACCGAGGCGAATTGTCGCGACTGTTATGTGAGACTGTGTCCCAAACCATCGTCAGATGCAACTTCAGAGGTGTCAAGCGAAAGCTCTTTGGAGTTTCTGTTTTCTGATGAAAGTTGTTTCTGCCTCGGTGGCAGTGCTGGTTAGAAGGAGGCCAGTTGAGGCCTGTAACCAACCTGTCTGCGCCCTAGACACACTGGACCTTCACCTGGAGATATGGTCAGGGGTGAGATTTCGTATGATGGTAGAAGCACTCCCTTCGTTATCCCACGCACCCTGAGTGCAAATTTGTACGTCATTCTGGTGATTCAACTTTCCCTCAGAGACTCACACCTAGTGAGTATGTGGCTGGCGACCACGCTGTCCTGAGCAGCAGAATCTGGTATTGCTTCCACTTACTTATACCAGCCTCCTCTGTTTTTATCTTTCCTGTCTGGCCATCCTCGGCCTCTTCTTGTTCTTTTCCTTCCCCGGCGATATTAGGTCTTGAGGGCTAGGGCGTCTTACATTTTCCAACCTCTACCTCTCAGGTTGTGTGGTCAACGGCTTGTAATACAGAAAAGGGAAGTCTGTAAAGCCTCAACGAAGGAAAGGGCGGATGAACCATATTTTCACCAGGAAAAGAAGTCCTAAATGGCAACTACAGTAGAGATGGAGGCCATCGGTACAGTACAGTTGTCAGATAAATAAAAATAAACAAGAATCTGTTTTCCAGAGGAGCGGCTACAAAATGCATCTGCTCTCCACGTCAGGAACGGCATAACTTAAAACTGGCAACAGCGTCTAAAATGCCTGGCGAGAAGCTTAGTGACAACCGGCCGTAAAACCACTGTCACGTCATTTAGGGAAAGGATTCGGTACCATGGTTAGGGCGTCCTCCGGAAGTGATGTGCTTTGGAAGTGCCCAGTCCTTACAGTATAATATTCCTCAGTGGAAATCAGAATAATTAATGACACCAGAACAAATGTTTTTAATAACAGTTTGCAATCGATGACCTGGTATGAAATCTACACTCCTGGAAATGGAAAAAAGAACATATTGACACCGGTGTGTCAGACCCACCATACTTGCTCCGGACACTGCGAGAGGGCTGTACAAGCAATGATCACACGCACGGCACAGCGGACACACCAGGAACCGCGGTGCTGGCCGTCGAATGGCGCTAGCTGCGCAGCATTTGTGCACCGCCGCCGTCAGTGTCAGCCAGTTTGCCGTGGCATACGGAGCTCCATCGCAGTCTTTAACACTGGTAGCATGCCGCGACAGCATGGACGTGAACCTTATGTGCAGTTGACGGACTTTGAGCGAGGGCGTATAGTGGGCATGCGGGAGGCCGGGTGGACGTACCGCCGAATTGCTCAACACGTGGGGCGTGAGGTCTCCACAGTACATCGATGTTGTCGCCAGTGGTCGG
The DNA here is from genome assembly GCF_023897955.1 of Schistocerca gregaria. Taxonomy (NCBI): domain Eukaryota; kingdom Metazoa; phylum Arthropoda; class Insecta; order Orthoptera; family Acrididae; genus Schistocerca; species Schistocerca gregaria. The sequence continues at coordinate 131,246,118 of NC_064923.1, read as the reverse complement.
CGGAAGGTGCACGTGCCCGTCGACCTGGGACCGGACCGCAGCGACGCACGGATGCACGCCAAGACCGTAGGATCCTACGCAGTGCCGTAGGGGACCGCACCGCCACTTCCCAGCAAATTAGGGACACTGTTGCTCCTGGGGTATCGGCGAGGACCATTCGCAACCGTCTCCATGAAGCTGGGCTACGGTCCCGCACACCGTTAGGCCGTCTTCCGCTCACGCCCCAACATCGTGCAGCCCGCCTCCAGTGGTGTCGCGACAGGCGTGAATGGAGGGACGAATGGAGACGTGTCGTCTTCAGCGATGAGAGTCGCTTCTGCCTTGGTGCCAATGATGGTCGTATGCGTGTTTGGCGCCGTGCAGGTGTGCGCCACAATCAGGACTGCATACGACCGAGGCACACAGGGCCAACACCCGACATCATGGTGTGGGGAGCGATCTCCTACACTGGCCGTACACCTCTGGTGATCGTCGAGGGGACACTGAATAGTGCACGGTACATCCAAACCGTCATCGAACCCATCGTTCTACCATTCCTAGACCGGCAAGGGAACTTGCTGTTCCAACAGGACAATGCACGTCCGCATGTATCCCGTGCCACCCAACGTGCTCTAGAAGGAGTAAGTCAACTACCCTGGCCAGCAAGATCTCCGGATCTGTCCCCCATTGAGCATGTTTGGGACTGGATGAAGCGTCGTCTTATGCGGTCTGCACGTCCAGCACGAACGCTGGTCCAACTGAGGTGCCAGGTGGAAATGGCATGGCAAGCCGTTCCACAGGACTACATCCAGCATCTCTACGATCGTCTCCATGGGAGAATAGCAGCCTGCATTGCTGCGAAATGTGGATATACACTGTACTAGTGCCGACATTGTGCATGCTCTGTTGCCTGTGTCTTTGTGCCTGTGGTTCTGTCAGTGTGATCATGTGATGTATCTGACCCCAGGAATGTGTCAATAAAGTTTCCCCTTCCTGGGACAATGAATTCACGGTGTTCTTATTTCAATTTCCAGGAGTGTATAATGAGCCTAATGTTAACATAAAATTTAGTGTATTCTGTGATAAATTAATTTCATTGTTTCAAAATAACTTCTTTCATAAGCAAATCAGAAAGGACATTAAACAGTCATGTACAGAATCCATGTATTACTGGAGGGAATAAAGTAACGCGTCAAAGGAAAAAGAGAAGTGCATCTGTTTGGAAGAACAAGTAGAGATCGAACAATAGTTTCACACTTCAAAAACTACTCAAAATTAATAAGTAAATTTTTTAGGAAATCAAGGAACATGTACAGTACGTCAGAAATCAGTAATTCTGACATGTTCGAATCCTGCCTCAGGCATGGATGTGTGTGATGTCCTTAGGTTAGTTAAGTTTAAGTAGTTCTTATAAGTTCTAGGGAACTGATGACCTCAGATGTTAAGTCCAATAGTGCTCAGAGCCATTTTTAGTAATTCTGACAAAATACTTCAGTCTATACAGAATGTAATGAAACGATAGACAGGACACAGAATCACAGAAAAGGATATCGTCGCTAATGAACTAAATGGAAGGCTATAAATAATGAGTGACAGGTAGCAGTATAACACATTTAATAATCATTTATTCAGTATAGTAGAAAATACAGGGACAAACAGTTCAAGAGAAAAATCAGAGCAGTATGCTGGAAAAGCAACACTCTTATAATTCGCTCATATGAATCTACCACCAACTCCCCTTCTGAAATTGAGAAAATTACATGTTCTCTAAACAATAGAAGCTCATCTGGATTTTATGGTGTTTCCAGTAGAGTACTAAAGAATTTTTCCAGTATAATAAGCCTGTATTATGTGAAATATGTAATGTATCACTAACTCAAGGCATTTTTCCAGAGGCTGAAGTATGCCACAGTTAAATCTCCCTTTAAGGAAGGAGACAGTAACTACAGACCTGTTTCCCTACTGATGTTACTTTCCAAAACAGTTGGCCGGCCTCTGTGGCCGAGAGGTTCTAGGCACTTCATTACGGAACCGCGCTGCTGCTACGGTCGCAGGTTCGAATCCTGCCTCGGGCATGGATGTGTGTGATGTCCTTAGGTTAGTTAGGAACAGGTAGTTCTAAGTCTATGGGTTTGATGACCTCAGATGTTAAGTCCCATAGTGCTTAGAGCGATTTGAGCCAATTTTCCCAAAACATTTTAGAATAGTATCTCAGCTGAGCAACAATAACATCCTTAGCAAATTACAGTTTTGATTTCAGAAGAGTTGTTCTATTGAGAACGCCATATGCATGATATATCACAAAAGTATACAAGCATTAAGTAACGAAATAGCACCGGTTGGTGTTTTCTGTGACCTATATACCGCATCTGACTGTGTGAATGACACTATTGTCCTAGATAAACTGAAGTTTTACGGGATTGGCGGTACAGCCACACAATGGATGTCTTTTTTTCAGTCTTCTGACTGTTTTGGTGCGGTTCTCCAGGAATTCCTCTTATACACCAACCGCTTCATCTCACAATAGCACTTGCACCTTACGTCCTAAAAGATTTGCTGGATGTATTCCAGTCTCTGTCCTTCCCTGCTGTTTTTACCTGCTGCAGCTCTTTCAGGTACCACGGGAGTTTTTCTCTGATGTCTTAACGGATATCGTACCATCCTGTGTCTTCTTCTTGTCAGTGTTATTCATATATTCTTTTGCTCGCCGATTCTCCGAAGAATCTCTGAATTTCCATTGCCTTCTGCACCGGAAGTTTGCAACCGCAACGATAAGAGACTGCCCTGAACCTCTGTCCGCACCTCCGCACTCTTTGACAAGGCCGTTGGCTAAATGAGGGTGACCTCTTATGCCGGAAGTCTTCGACCGCAAGTGTTGATGACTTTTACTCAAAGTTTAAGTGGTGGCGGGGTTCGAAGCCGGGACCGAGGAAGTTTTGATTACTAAATAAAGACGTTAATCCTAGACCACGGGTACTGTCACATACAATCAAAAGAATGCAGAAAAATGTGTTTAGTAATTCAACCAATGTTGCCCAGGGACATTATTCTGGCTGGGCGTTCCCCAGCGTTCGGTCTTAGATTCACTGTTGGTCATCACGTATGTAAACATGTTTTAAAGATATAATATACAACAAGCAGAATTGGTTCTTTTTGCAGCTGACAGTAATAGTGTAACAAATCCGAGTCTACACACAGCAACAGAAGTGTAACAAAGGTTCTTAAAAGTATCATTGATTACCTTTCTGCGAATGGCCTCACCCTCAATTTTAAAAGGGTACAACAAATTCAGTTCCGCACATCGAGGCGTATTACACCAATCGTAAGTCTAAAACACGGTGACGAAGTAATAAATACGGTGGAAACTTCAACATTTTTAGGTATTCTATTGATTAGAATTTAAACTGGAAAAGGCACATTTTGAAACTCCTAAAACAACTTTGTTCACTCACGTTTGCACTTACAGTCGTTGCAAAACTTGAGGAGAAACAAATCAATCGGTTGGCATATTTTTGATACTTTCGTTGGGTAATGCCATATGGAATAATGTTCTGGATTAACTCATCTTTAAGAAAAAAGGCTTCATTGCTCAGAAACGTGCAATAAGAATAAAATGTGGTGCTCACTCCTGACCATCTTGGTGGTACGCATACGACAGCATGCGCTACCTAATATGTTCCGAAACGCCGCGCATAGAAACGGGATTTTTCCGGGGCTCATATCTCAGGAACTATTGGTCATAGAAAGCTAGGGCCAAGTGTCCTGGATGGCCTTTGTGATAGGGACCATTTTTATACTCAACTAAAGGGTCGTCTTACTGTAACTATCCTACAGTACTGGCTAAAGTTTAAACACTACATATTCCTCCTAGCTCAGTCAAATGGAGCAAAGCGCTTGGCACTTTTTGCATTAGATGTGGTCTACGGTGCGCCTTAAGGGCCTTATGAAGGCACAGTTTAATTCATGGGCGGTTCCTGAGAAAACGCGATAAAGCGTTTTTCGCCTATTTTTCGCCGTCAGCAGCGAATATCTAAATCACTAACCGGAGAAAACTGCTCAAACGTTAAAGATATATTCTACATGGATTTATCAAATAGTGCCATATTCCCGTTTTCAAAAATATAACCGTTATGAAGAAACTTTCTGTTAAATTATAGGCCTGTTGTTGTAGTCCTAAGTCATATGCAAAATTGTTGTACACATAAAGTTCAGTCTGAGATGTAGAATTAGTTTTTGTTATTTCAATTTACCATGAGTAAACTATCAAAATTTTACTGACCCTTAATGTTCTTTTCACATTAGTGAGTACCCTGCTGTGGGAACCAGTGGACAAACGCTCCTATTCCAGCATTTTCCGCTCCTGTTTAAAAGATTCTACCAGAAAAGAGGAGTACCTGCTGTCTCTTTCTGCCTTCTCAGCACATGTACAAATTTTCCAAAAATTTTGGCATGCGACATTCGCACTTTTTTATGCTAAGACAGATGCAGATAGTAGCAGTGGGAAAGAGGCGGAAAAGTAATAAATAGTGGAAGATAGTAGGCAGCGGTTGTGATATAAAAAGCGCGAAGGTCACAACGTCGGTGTGAGAGAAAGAGAGGGGTATACTGGCAGTCGAACATGTTTGACAGTGACAGAACAGTGCTAGGAAAAAGAGTGAAGGAGACAGTGCAAGCAGGAGAGCAATACAGAGAAGGAGAAAGTGGGAGCCAGTGATAGTGAGATGCAGAGTCTATGACAATGACAACGTGGAAGAGTGAGATGGTGATAGAAGAGACAGCAGCAGTGGGAAGGAATGAATGAGACAGTAGCAGTAAAAGAGAGCATGTTGTAGACAGTAAAAATGAGAGGAGACAGTAATAGTAGTAGGACAGAACGAAGAAGAGAGAGGTTGTGAGCCAGGAGACAGTTAAGAGAAACACAAAGAGATACTGACAATGAGTTGAACTGAATGAGTGAGTGAGAATGGACAAATGGGAGTGCACGGATATAAGCTACGGCTGTTTACAAAATATCGATATACCGATATTTTACCCAAAAATAGCGTTATATATCGGCGATATTTCTTCTCACGACATATCGATATCAAAATGGCCATATCGAATGCGTATAGTTTTATTTTATATTATATTTTTTCGCAATTTTCGGTAAATATTTCAAACTGTTCTCTTGAAATAGTAGTAGAACATAAGTTTTCTTTCACTGTGTGAAGGAGTCTTACTACTTTTTTGAGCTTTATCACGTCCAGTCTTTCTCCTTGACTGTGTGAACCATGCATAGGTGGCATAAAGAAGAAGTCCGACTGCACTGGGGCTTGGCAGTGTGAATGGAATAACAGGACTTCCGAAGTGAAGAAATTTTTAACGCAAATTTTTAACGCAACTAGTGTGCTACTTCTTCTCATTGGCATTCTTCAAAAAAAGTTGCTGAAAATGATAAACAAAATTCGAAATGACAAGACTGGTCTTCACGGTGGACGGACACATGAGGGGAAATGCTGGCGTAATCGGCGTTCGGCGAAACTCCAACGTTTAACTTCACCTCGCAATTTTCACTCTACAACTGCTAGGTCGTTAGCGTTTGCAGAAGTGAAGAAAAAAGGAAGTCGACATGAAGTGATCTGGACAAATCAGACGTGTGACGAAACCGAACGACGGACCCATCGGACACCTTTATTGTGCCAGTTATATGCAGTTACCATTGTTAGCAAAGTGGTTATCACCAAGCGTGAACATGCATCGTTTTCCTTTAATTCTTGCTCTAAGGGGGATAAACAGGGTTCTAGCTCGTTGGTATACAGAACATCTAATAAGAAATCAACACCTAAAGTAGACCGGTAGTATATTTACAATGTGCAGTCGATACTTTATTAGGACAGTACGTCTTAAATATGCAGCTCTACAACCGGTAGTATATTTGCAGTGTGCAGCCAATACTTTATAGGCCAGTACGTCGATATTTTTCCGTCGATGTATGAATACCTTTTTTTGATATATTGAGGGCCCATTATGATACTTCTTAAAATACCAATATACCGGATTCCAGATATTTTAAAACATTTCAACAGTCCTAGTATGGGCGATGAACTAATGGATGCGTGCGTGTTACAGTTAGGGAGTTTGTGGAAGTGAGAAGTGAGCTGCGTGTCAAAAAATATGTTCGCAGGGCAAAATTGTTGTGAAAATTTTTGCGGGTGCTGAAGAAGGTAGAATGAGGCAGCTGAAGCTCCACTTTTAGACCAGACTCTTTTAAATAGGAGAATATTCGTCTGTTTTGTGCTGTGATGGGGGCGTGTTTTTGCCGGTAGACATCTTTTTAAGGAGTTGGTTATTTTGACTAGTGCTTCACAATTATTTATTTCCTCGTCAAGTTTGTTGTAAATAACCCACTGCAGTTCAAAGGGACAATGAGGTAGGTAATTACAATATCATAAGGAAAAATGACTTTCATTACTCCACATTAACGTTGTTTTTAGTACAAAAAGGGATGTATAATGCTATAACTAAAATTTTTGATAACTTACTCAGTGATACAAAACGTCTGACAGAAAGTAAAGTAAAATTTGAGAACAAGCTGAAAAGGTACCTCTTTGACAACTGCTTCTATTCTGTAGAAAAATATCTGTAAAAGGTGGTCTGTATTGTTAATACTAGTAATAAAACAAAAACAAGCAAAGCTTATACATTTTCAGCATGTAGTCATACGTACAAATTAATTTGCTATGTGAATTTAAAATGACTAGTTGCAAGTTATTATGATTTATCGTGAGAATGATCCATGGAACGTGAAACTAACCAACCAATATGATTCAGAGAGATCGAAACATAACATATATTAAAAATGTGCAACTGAGAGTGAAAAATGAAAGAGAATTTTTTTAAATGCGAAAATGTATTGTTTCCACAGCATTTCACAAGGTCCATTTTTTTGCTTTATCAAAGTAGGTTTGAAAATCACACAGTATCCAATAAACGCAGATGCGTCGATCGTGATGGCTAATAACTTCGCTTTAAAACCGCTTCGTTTCTGAGCAGACAGTCCTGTGCAGTGTTTGGTGCAGCTATACAGCGAATTTGTTTTGACCCATATTAGTGCTGATGATACGAAGTACAGCGATGCGGTTACCACCAGTCTGAACGAGCAGATGAGTAGTGAAGTTCAACAGATTTCGGCTACTGGGTAAGTATATAAGTACGTGACCTCAACGGTGGCTTGTGACAGTCTGAATCAAATCGCAACTGATACGTCACCCCGAAACACTTGCACGCAACGCGTGCAAGACATCGTGAAAAGACATAAACAAAAAACAAAAAAAATCTGGTTTGGCAGCGGATACGCAGAGACTTCCATACTGGGCGCCCTTGCAGTGGATCTCACATAGCCTTTTGCGTTGAGATGTTAACAACAGCCTACGTAGGGGACGCTGGTTGAGCCGGGCGGTAACATTGCCCTATATGCAGATGACACTGCATTATACCACAGTGGCAGAAACATCAACTACCTAGCCTATCGCCTACGACACCTAGACAAAGTGGTGCAATCTGTGGAAAATAAAGATCAACGCAGACAAATGTCAGACTATCTTATTCAGCCACAGAATCAAACGCCCCATAGTGGACATCATGCATAACGACCAGGTACTACCCTGGAAAGAAGTAGTTACCTACCTAGGGCTAAAACTGGATAAGAATCTGGCATTTACCCACCACATCAGAGAGGCCAGAAACAAGGGCTCCGCCCAGCTCTTTCAGTTATATCCACTCCTTAAAGGCAGGGGACTCACAATACCTGCCAAACTCAAAATTTGGAAAACGATCATCCTGCCAGCCATACTCTACGGTTCAGAAGCGTGGAGTACAGCAGCAGACACCAACCTCAAGCAGTTAGAAATCATCCAAAACAAAGCCTTCCGAATCGTTGCAGACGCTCCTTGGTTCTCGAGCAATGAGGAGATCAGAGCAATGTTAGTACAGCCCTCATTCTATCACCTCATAAAACAAAAATCATTAAAATTCTACGCATCATCAAACGCATCATCATACCAACTCATCAACTTTCTGAGAACGGATGAAAACCCTGACCAGAGAGCACCAGTCACTACCATCCATCGCCAATTCAGGCGTTAGTCACATAAATCAATACGCAAACATACACATACATCGTCATCGCCGCCGCCTCCACTAGCATCATCATCGCAGCCACCTCCACTAACATCATCTACCCAGGGGAAAAACGACCCCTAACCAGTACCGTATAACCCCCGAATCCGTACCACCAAGGAACAATTCGAAATACAGAGCGTTTTCAAGGACGCTGGTTCTTCTACACATCATGGGTATAGACCCAGCCATTTCATTTTCGGGACGCTGGTTACCTAGTCTAGCAGCTGCTATTCTCCTAACAACGGCGCAAGAAGACACGCGGTGTTGCAGTGAGGATCCCCTCTCGTGACGGTCAGACATATTCGACCGGAACCTGGCTCTGAAGTTCTAGTGCAGTCCAACATTGGGCTACTGTCACTTACGAATGTCCCACGGATCTGGATATTGCACGATTCGACCATCCAGCCAAATGGAGATCCACATCGAGGCCCTCTACAAATTCTGTCAGTTGCTGACAATTCTGTCTCGTATAAAAACGCGACGTTTCCGTACCCCTCACGATGATCACACAATATCTGACCCTGTTCACGCAACTTGTATGGCCTACCAGGGCTGCTAACAATACCAAACACGAACAACACTAATAAAACCTGATGAGTATTCTGCTTTTCACAGGGTGTACTGTCCTCCTCCAAGTGTTTCCCTATAATTCCCAACAAATAGTTTCACAGAGGACAATATGATGACACTTGAGCAAAAGTTAAAAGCGCATATTAAACTGTATTTTTATGGCTTTATGTTAATAATTTTTAGGTAAATAATTGAGAATTATTCAGATTTAAGTATTCGCTTCACAAGTCGTAAATGTCGCTCGTTAATTTTTTGTTCTACGTATATATAGACTTTATGACATGAAACGTGGTATTTGAATAAGAATTACACTTGTCTATTAAAACTGTATTTTGATGGCTACTTATTGGCCATCTTGTAGGTAAGTAACACTTACTTTTATTGAAAGAGTCCCTTAATACAGTGTAATTCGTCAAGGAGAAATAAGATTAATATGCAAATTCTCTATGTCGGATATTATTATTTCGTATACACATTGTCAAAGAATATACATCAAGTTGCAGACAGACACAATTAAAAGACACATAAAGCTCTCGGCCACACAGTGAAAGAGGGACATACTATTCACATATACAAGGAAACACACTTACGCACACTCGACCACCAACTCCAGCATTCCGGCCCGAAACTCTGGGGTTGGCGATCGTGTGTGCGCGAAGTGTGCTTCCTTGTATGTGTGAATAGTGTGTGTGTCTCTCTTTTACTGTTGCAGGCTGTGGCCGAAAGCTTTATGTGTCTTTTAATTGTGTCTGTCTGCATCTTGACGTGTCTTCTTTACAGTAAGTAGGAATCTTTCTTTTCTTACTCTGTTGATATTCCTACCCGAAGTATCCATCGTGTTTGATTATTGTCAAATAATGTCACATTCATCTTTGTGCGAAAGATGGATGTACTGATACTTTTTCTTACAGTATTGTGTTGTGTTACTGCTTTCAAACAGAAATGCAAATTAAATTAGTGAATAAATGTAGTGTGCGGTTTTAGGTTTCATTCAGAACTGCCTGGAGCTCTACCAAATATATGAGATGGGACCCCAGATGCGATTTTAATTACTTTCTTGTGGGTAGATAATACTTTTTCCAAGAGGGAGAATTTCCTTTAAATATTGGCTCCTAGAGCATCAACGAGTGAATATGTGGAAGATATGTTAATTCAGTGACTGATGTGCTCCAAAGTTCGTAACCACGCTTATATAAAAAAAATAATAGCTGAACCTAAACGGTTCAGAAAATCATTTGAATCTTTTTTTCTCAGTCTGAATTTTCATCAAACTGTCAACCCAGTGGGCAGTTCCTCTTGATCGCAGTTAATCGTAGTTCCTCTTGAAACAATTTTCTTCCGAACACAACTACCGTTACCATAAATCTGGATGTCGTTGGTCACATGTTTTGTGAGTTGACCGAGTCATGTATTGCATAGTTTTGAAATCACAACTGCCTCTTAAACGCAACAGCCACTTCCAGTTCCACTCGCAATTCTGATTACTTATTGATCAGGCAAATTCCTTTCTGCTTATTTATATCCTTCACAGCGCCTTCCGACAAATCGATGCTGGGAATACGCCATTTAGTTGATGGACTTGTAAATGAGCGAAATTAATTTTGTTGTGGCTGTTTAATGTGCAATAGTTGCCAGATGGGGCTCTATTAATTATCTCCAGAGCCTCAGTCCAGCTCTGCCACGACCTGTAATTATGCAACCGCTCTGATCGTGCGCACCTGGAGGCAGTAACCAAAGTTTAATAGCTGCTCCGTGCGACTTCACCTCGTCCAATAGCGCAAGAGCTGAATTGCCTTCTACTGTTTGAACGGAGACTTTCCTCCACGGCGCATGCGCGTACCTCTCGCATCGAGAATGGACATTACCAACTCCAGATCATTCAGAGGTCAGACATGATGTGACCAGGTAGGACAGAAGTCATCGTCTCCAGTTTCGTAAACAGTCACCCAAATTACACTATGCTTCGTCCACTTTTCGCTGCCGGATTCACAGTTGACCAACGTTTTCTTTTGTCGGTACCCGTGTTCCAAAAACTGTTGAAATCGATGAGAGGATGGAAGTTTTTTTCTGAAGGTAAGAATTCACCATTACCACTTTCATAGTGAATACAATTTATGGAACGACTGAAATAACTTTTACATCAAATACTTTATGTCTGACACTAGTTTACTTGTATTTTAACAGTCAAAAATTGCAGCATATTGTGGAAGAATATACAACTGTTGAGGTTTCATCTCTGGGAATTTCACAATTTATTGATTTTCTTAAAATGCTTTATTGTCTGGCGCAAACACATAGAATTTCAACTGAAAATTACTTGTTCGAGTGTCACCGGGCATCTTCTGATCATAAGAGGAAGCAGTAATTCACACACGAGCGCACTGGGAAACTCACAATGGCAGGGATCTTTTTAGTGAATTGCTACTTCCTCTTACAATACGAAGATGGCCGGTAGCGACCAATACCAGCAAGTATCTCTTGAAATGTTATGTGCTTGTGCCAGACATTAAACTACCTGAAAGAAAATTCTAACAGTCACATATGTCTTCATAACGGCCGAGATCGCGGTATTTTTACACAGTTTTTTAATAAGCAAAAAGAAGAATTACGATTTACGTAAAAACTTTGTTGTTCTTCTTTTAGCAATCTATGAGTGTTTAAAATAAGATGGTGCAGTCCTTTCCTTCCATTCTTCATTCCAATAGTTCTTCGTTCGCTCACTTTGGTTTTCCCTTTACCTCTTCATCCAGCATTATTTCGTACTTCCTGTATCTTTTTCCTCACTAAAATTTTATAGCAAATTTATGACTTTCAATATGTCTTGTCTCTTGTCGTCTATTACGCGGCACTCGTAATTCCCAACCTCCTCACAGTCAAAGAATATATTGGCTGTTTTCTTCTAATATTGGACATCTGTTCATAATTTCCAGTCTCAGCACAGTCAAAGAACCTACTGGTTGTTGTTTTCTAATACTGCGCAGCTTTTCATTTACTTCATTCTTGCACAGGTTTTTATTTCATCCGTGGCTAAACTCACTTTTCTCTACTCACATTATTAGTAAATGAACGGTATTGTTTATGAATATTACTGTGTTAGGTGGCAGAACAAATGATGGTCAATTTCGCACCTTACATAAGAGTTTTATACATCGTAACAGGAATGCGTATATGACACCTAACTTACTTTGGCGGTATTGAGCAGATTTGCCTATAGGTATGTAATGAAAAAGGGATAACAGTCAATCGACAGTATTAACACACCGCCATATATAATGCATGTAATTGAGCATAAGGTGAAACAAGAAGCGAGAGGAAACGTTTTGTGTGGAAGCAAGCATCGGCGGAAGCAGAGGACGCACTGCGGGAGGCACCACGAAAAGCTCTTAGGGGGTGTCGCAGGATGTGGGAGCCAGCGGCCGGACAGGTGGGGCATACTGGAGAGCAAGTAATGGGGCACCAAAAGTAGGACAGAAAGAAGCTTTAGAAAACTGCGTTTCAGAATTCCAACTGGATACGAAGAAAACCAGTGATGCAGTTGATCACGTGAACAGTGAATGGTACACATGTGATGTACACATGTAACTCAAAAAATGTGTGTGAAATCTTATGGGACTTAACTGCTAAGGTCATCAGTCCCTAAGCTTACACACTAATTAACCTAAATTATCCACACACACACACCCATGCCGGAGGGAGGACTCGAACCTCCGCCGGGACCAGTACGCATGTAACTTTTAGGCGCCTGGAGTGGGCACAAACCGTCCGATTGGCGGAAACGAACTAGGAAGGAGTAAAGTGCCGAGATTTCGACGCAGTGCAATGGTAGGGCCGCTGCGATTGGCAGAGAGAGTTTCCACAAAATAAGAGGAACTCTCCAATTGGTCGGAAAAAGCCGTGACGTGGAGAACGAAAGAACTCAGGTGGGGAGACAGTTCAGCTGTGAGAAAGACGAGATTGAAATTTTTCGGGGACTCTTCTCTGAACTGGCATCAAGTGCAGAATGGGACGCATAACGCTCTGTATGACGAAGAGGAGAAATTTTAGTGAACACTGCGTTCACTGCAGCTGACATTAAGCTAGATATATGCTGTAGCGTTGTTGAGCTCCAACTGTGAAGAAACGGACCAGCCAGTTAGTTAATTGTCCTTGCGAGGACTGAGAGGGCATTTTAATATGCACGCTGCTCCAGCCATGTACGTGAACATCGCCATACTCCAAGACTAGGGATGAGTACATGGTTTCTCGCATAACCAGAAACATAGGAAGAGTTTCTGCTGGAAAAATCAGCAAAGGCTTAATTAGTTTTTATTGGAATTTCAAAGGACGAGAAGAGCCATGCAGATGACAGCTCATCTCAGCTAAGGTAAATACCGCGGGCAGAGGCATAAACTTATTGGTTCACCAGCTTCCATCCACTGTAAACTCGAGCGTCCTTGGGTAATCTTTTGCTGAACTTGTCACAAAACTAACCATCCTCCGTAGTCCTGATTGTGATCCTAAATAGTACCGTACTTTGAACCGGAATCGGATGGTTTATCGTAGTGCTGGCCAACATCATGATGTAGTCTTAACAATAATTTTGTAAAGAAACTTCTAGTTAAAATTTACCATTGTTGTGTTTAGGATTATTTCACTTTCTGAGGACGAGATGCGTTCGTTCGACAACTGTTGTAACATTGTCAAATTGTAACCTGCGTAAATGTGTGTACTTCTGTGATAAGATTGCATCATTAAACCAAAAATGTTTACAGCTCACACAGTTGCTGTTCTTACAGGGTATTTCAAAAATGACCGGTATATTTGAAACGGCAATAAAAACTAAACGAGCAGCGATAGAAATACACCGTTTGTTGCAATATGCTTGGGACAACAGTACATTTTCAGGCGGACAAACTTTCGAAATTACAATAGTTACAATTTTCAACAACAGATGGCGCTGCAAGTGATGTGAAAGAGATAGAAGACAACGCAGTCTGTGGGTGCGCCATTCTGTTCGTCGTCTTTCTGCTGTAAGCGTGTGCTGTTCACAACGTGCAAGTCTGCTGGGGACAACATGGTTTATTCCTTAGAACAGAGGATTTTTCTGGTGTTGGAATTCCACCGCCTAGAACACAGTGTTGTTGCAACAAGACGAAGTTTTCAACGAAGGTTTAATGTAACCAAAGGACCGAAAAGCGATACAATAAAGGATCTGTTTGCAAAATTTCAACGGACTGGGAACGTGACGGATGAACGTGCTGGAAAGGTAGGGCGACCGCGTACGGCAACCACAGAGGGCAACACGCAGCTAGGGCAGCAGGTGATCCAACAGCGGCCTCGGGTTTCCGTTCGCCGTGTTGAAGCTGCGGTCCAAATGACTCCAACGTCCACGTATCGTCTCATGCGCCAGAGTTTACACCTCTATCCATACATAATTCAAACGCGGCAACCCCTCAGCACCGCTACCATTGCTGCACGAGAGACATTCGCTAACGATATAGTGCACAGGATTGATGACGGCGATATGCATGTGGGCAGCATTTGGTTTACTGACGAAGCTTATTTTTACCTGGACGGCTTCGTCAATAAACTGAACTGGCGCATATGGGGAACCGAAAAGCCTCATGTTGCAGTCCCATCGTCCCTGCATCCTCAAAAAGTACTGGTCTGGGCCGCCATTTCTTTGGCCCATTTTTCAGATCCGAAACAATTACTGCATCACGCTATCTGGACATTCTTCGTGAATTTGTGGCGGTACAAACTGCCTTAGACGACACTGCGAACACCTCGTGGTTTATGCAAGATGGTGCCCGGCCACACCGTACGGCCGACGTCTTTAATTTCCTGAATGAATATTTCGATGATCGTGTGATTGCTTTGGGCTATCCGAAACATACAGGAGGCGGCGTGGATTGGCCTCCCTATTCGCCAGACATGAACCCCTGTGACTTCTTTCTGTGGGGACACTTGAAAGACCAGATGTACGGCCAGAATCCAGAAACAATTGAACAGCTGAAGCAGTACATCTCATCTGCATGTGAAGCCATTCCGCCAGACACGTTGTCAAAGGTTTCGGGTAATTTCATTTAGAGACTACGCCATATTATTGCTGCGCATGGTGGATATGTGGAAAATATCGTACTATAGAGTTTCCCAGACCGCAGCGCCATCTGTTGTTGACAATTGTAACTACTGTAATTTCGAAAATTTGTCTGCCTGAAAATGTACTGTTGTCCCAAGCATATTGCAACAAACGGTGTATTTCTATTGCTGCTCGTTTAGTTTGTATTGCCGTTTCAAATATACCGGTCATTTTTGAAACACCCTGTACATTTACCTTACAACTGTAGGCACTTCTAAATTTAAGAAAATTAATCTGAACTTAATAATAGTTTCAACTAATTAATTTCATGTAGCAAATACACGAATTGTACTTGCTCTTTGGCAGATTTCAGTGAAACATCAACCTGACAGTTATCATGGCCAGAGTATCGAAGGTCGTGGTACAGCGGTTAAGACAACGGGTTCGCATTTCGAATCGCTGGGCTTCAGACCCCGTCCGTTATTTCGTTAAGCCGATTTAGGCGAATGTCGGGATGGGTTCTTTGCGAAAAATAATTTCCGTTTCCGTACTTGTCAAATCCGAAGTCGCGCTCAGCCTCTAATTATCTCTCTTGTTTTTCGGATTTACTGGGTATTGAACTGAAATAATGGCCCACCGAGTGCTTCTGGCATCCGTCTGTAGACATCAGTAAGCTACAGCGTTTGTTACCCGCAAGAAAATTGGCTGCTGTCAGTGGTTCGGCTAGGTTATATTGTGCTTATTTTGTCTTGGTGCTTCCACGTTACTGTCTTCGCTTGTTAATATCTACTTACCATGGTCTTCGCATACTTTTGGTCACTTTCTATACGAAATATGGTAGGAACTGTTTCAGAAAAGCTAATTGCATTAGCCGCACGGTACTTTGATACGCTTAAAGGTATTGTTCACAGTATTGCATCTACATGAGACAGTTTAAAAAAAAAATTAATATGTATGCAGGATGGGGCCTTGTGTCACTTACGCATCTCCATGCCTAGCTGTACATCCGGTACGGTAGGGACCCCATGAATACCCATCAAGGAGTCCTAGTCTAACGCTCTGCGATTTCTTCATCTGTGGGTAGGCGAAAGAAGAAGTTTATAACACAAAGCCAAAAGCACTTAATACGTTCGAGGGGCGAATTCAACAAGTTATTGGAAACGTACCTCTGGATCATTTGCAGGAGAATGTCGAAAACATTCCCATTCGTTAACTGAAACTGATAGGTCATGGTGGAATTTTAGCAGTGTGCAACAATTCAACCACTGTAAGGAGCTAACGTTTGTTTCATGAAAACTGGTTAAGTATTAATAAGCCAAAGCTTCCCTCTGACGACCATGCCTCCATCCTTACTACCCTCCCTGTTTATCTTTCCCTGTTGCTTCATAACCTGGGTTGTGAGTAACTGAGTCCACTTTCCCTTCTTCCCTTTTTTCCTCTCTCTCCTCCCTGATGAAGGAACAAACTTCCATAAGCTAGGAAAATAAATTTTCTGTTCTGTTTTGTGTATCTATCGGCTGTACTGAGCTGAGGTAATTAGTGGCCAGCCCCTCTATCTCTTTGTTAGTATTTGTTTCACATCTTTATATGAGATTTTCCATTGTTCATTAAGTATTAATAAAGTTATAAACAGATTGTAATGGGAAGTTAACTCCCATCCACGCAGTAGAACGTGTGTTAAGATGGTTCAAGTGGCTCTGAACACTATGGGACTCAACGTCTGAGGTCATCAGTCCTCTAGAACTTAGAACTACTTATACCTAACTGACCTAAGGACATCACACACATCCATGCCCGAGGTAGTATTCGAACCTGCGACCGTAGCGGTGTGTTAAGAAATTTGACAAATGTATCAGTTTATCCTGATACTATGTCCGGTTTTCCTATATAATCTCAGTTGGGTAGAACGGCCCATGTTATTATGGGCAATATGAATGCAAAAGTTTTCTGTTTCTCAGGGAACGATGTCCACAGACATGCAGCGTCTGAATCATGCTGCACTGCTTTATTGGAATCATTACTAGCGGTTTATTGCAATTTTTCTGGTGGAATTCATTTGGATGATGGAACAATTCAACTATGGCTGTCAATAATGAAAAAAAAAGACTCTCTCTCTCTTTCTCATCTCGGAGGGACAGTTAAACATGTACAGGGTGCTTCAAAATTCCTGCTGCAGATTTATAGCGTTTGCGAATGGAACTAGATAAAGTTTCGGTAAGGAACTCACGTCCGGCAGTGCACAGCTAGGACTTTAAATAAATCTGAACATAGGATCACTTCCAAATTTGCTGCTACACGGTACGCATACAGCGGAGACACAGAACTCTGTTATGTGTGACCTACAGCAGCCTGTGGCATGGGCAGCGTTCCATCGAGAATGGTTGGTGACATAGTAATTACAACAGGGACTGATGACGGCGTCCTCTTCTCAATTTATGTGCGTACCGTGAAGTGGGCATTTGAAAGTGGTCCGATATTCGAACTGACACGGCCCGTCCAAAACGATCCGATGCTGATTTTAATACTGGCGTATAAGCGACGTCAGTGTACTAACTACTGTGGCAGCTTAAACGAATAACTGCAGACAACAATGGTGTCTTCGAAAGTTCACTTGTAAGCAAGTAATGCTAAATAGTGGACATGCAGCCATAGTGTGTCAACGTTGTTCTGAGACAAATCGTAGTGGAACGATACCTCAAGTCAAGTGTTCAAGACATTCTGTAGAATGAGGAGAAGTGAGTGCAAAGAGAGAAGTGAGTGCAAATTTTGTCCCGCACACCTCGACTCCCAAACAAAAACAGCGACTAGATTGAAATGCAAAACATGGAAGGTTCTTTTTAGAGAAAATCCTCATGGATGGTGAGACCTATTAAAAACGACAAAGTGCACAAATTAGCATGAAGGGTCAACGCTTTGACGACATAACCGACATTCAAGCGAATGTGCGCGTGAGCTGAACAAAATCCCAAAGTAGGAACTTTCTGGCGGTTTCACATGGTTGTATGAAAGCTCTGTGCGTTGTGTTCAAGTGGGGGAGACTATGAAGAGCACCTGACGCATTAAGACCACCATCTTAACAATTCTCTCTCTCTTTCTTTTTTATTTATTTATTTATTTATTTTTTTATAAGCCAGGTCTCGAAACTTTTCGAACAAACGGGGTACAGTATATTGAAATAGTAAATTTCTGGGCAGGGTTCCTTATCAAGACTTAACTATTAAATGCTCTCTACTAACCCTAGAACGATGTAACAGTAAACCATAAGCACCATGTACCTCCAGAACGCATATATAAAGAGGCGTGGTTTTCATTAACTTCTAACGGGCAATCCGACGAATTTTCAAACGTACGTAAGAAATTTTTAATGTTTATAGCTCCCGAATTATGACACCGAATTGGAATTTTTAAGGAAACTATATACTCTTTTCCTATGGTATTGTAACAGTACTTCAGCTAAATAACATTTATGGATATTGTACAAAAAAAACCAAGATAGCAGTTCCGAAATCACTGTCTAGTCGTCAGGACTTGGGGCCTCGAAAACGTGTGCCACACCGTACCAAATATAAGTGAAGACATAATTCAGGTACGTACACTCACATAGTTTTGTGCAGATTATGTCATTCTCACGCTTGATTGAAGGTATATGTGCAGTACTGCTTCGACGCTGTGATTGTGTTGAATGAGGGGTTTCTTTTTTTTCGAAACGGTAGTTCGTAAAATGCTTTCTTCAATATAAATTGTATCAATTCAAGCAGGTCTTTATCATTAAGTTTTGTTCATCTATTTAATTTAGTTCTTCGATTGGCCGCCTCCGTAGCGTTGCGGCAGCGTTACCGCCTACCACACAGGGGGCCCGGATTCGATTCCCGGCAGGGGACTGGGTGTTGTGTGTCCTTAATTATCATTTTCATCATCATTGACTCCCAAGTCGTCGATGTGGCGTCACCTAAAAGGGGACTTGCAAAACGGGGCCCGAACTTATCCGAATGGGGCCTTCCCGCCAACAAAGCCATACGATAATTTCTACAAAACTTTTTTGATATCGCTTGTCCGTGTGAGTATGTGAGACAAACAGGACGTAATTAGTAGAGGCACACTCCATGGGCAAGTCCCTCTAGAAGTACTTTTGTGTTCTTTAAAAAGACTCCAGTAATGTAGTAAGCTATGAGTAGGTCCCCATTTACTCCTAACAGAGCGTTTAAGTTCAGGGAACCGATAACAGAACGAAGCTGGCAGTTGTTTCTATTCTTCCTTATAGTGATGATTAGTTGTTATGGACATTTTGAGAGAAGCACTCTGATACGCAAGATCTTCACTGTGGTGCAGTTCAGACTTTGAGCTCCATAGCAGAACAAATCCACCCGATTTTGTATAAACCACGTTGGATTGACACGAATACTTCCATTCCGATATAGGAAAGTTCCAATTTCAAACTGATGCCACTGTGTAAAAAGGGAGCTGTTCTGTAAAGTGAATATTTTGGTGGGCCACTTGGCAACAGAATCAGGGACTGATTACACTATTATAATAACATACGTTGAGCATTAAATTACTGAATAAGAGAAACATTATCATTTCTGTGCATTTTTATATTCGCGTCGTAGTGATACCTGGAACAACACTAAGGGACCAGAAGATTTGTAGACGTTAAAAGAAATGCAACACTACACAATTTAAAAAAAAATGGTTCAGAAATAATAGGAAAACGATAATGTTCCTTCTGCCTCATGCTGCGTTCGGCCCATCAGCGTGATCGTAATTTCTGCTGATGAACTAACAGAAAATATTTATCAATTGAGTAAATGAGGAGATGGAAATCATCAAGGTTAATTTACCATCTTTAACACACCTTTTCTAATGCTACGTACCTTTTCATATTAAATTACGATAGATGACCATTGTGGTTAAATACCTTATACATAACAGTCAAAATGTCCTCTTGATGCTGTCTGTTCGTAATCAGTTACAAAAAACTACATGTTTTCTGATTGGAAAAATAACAATTAGCATATTCACTCAGTATTTTCACATGAAATATAAAATACCGTTGCGGAACGCAGCAAGTCCGTGTCCACCTTTCATGAAATACAAACAGTAAAAGGTGAGGCGCCCATTGTCTCATTTGCCTTGAAACAACAGAATTCTTTTTTATATCATTAACAGATACATGTACATAGAGATTTACAGGCACCGCGCAAGAACGGCAAAGATAAAGAATAATAGATTCTGTCGCTGCTATGCGATGGTTCATTTCTTTTACTTTACAACTGTTCTATAACTTTAGGCCATCAGGCGTGTACTATTGAGCGTATATTAAGGTTTGTTAGGCGAAAATCACTGATATTACAACTTTCTGGCCAAATAAACGGATGACATCAGTTATCAAAACAGATATGCAGAGTTAAACGCAGATGCCAATCAGAAGTGCGTTAGATTCGAGGGCTCACTTGCTGGTGAAAAGTCCTTATCAATTTTATACATTAACAGAATTTAAGTATTTTCAGAGTTTTATTTTTTGTATGTATGTTTATCGGGTGACCCTATTTTTTTTAACTAATCCTGTGGATCAATTCTTCGTTCGAGGACGTGCCGCTGAATTTTTTGGGTTTCATAACTTGTGTTAATTTGATTCTTTTTGTTTCTCGTGTTTGTTTGTGTGTGTGGAGGACATTGGTTGAAGTATGATTCCATTCACTGGCGTGTGTCGTGTTATGATTGGTCTTCTTTCTGAGTGAAGCCAAGGATCACATCATTAGAAGCAAAAAACTGGAATAGAGACTCTTGTTCTCGGTTTTGCCGCTCCGCCTGTGTTAGTCTCTGTTCTCATGAATTTTCTGTCGTGTGGGGTTTGGCCTGCCAAGGGTGGATTTACGTAGCCTCATACGTGGGGAACGTGTTGAGATTAGAGGGTCAGATGGCTCGTGGATGCGTTTGTTTCTTTGTTAGAGAACTGTCTGGCTGACGAGTTGGAAGGGCATCGCAACAGTGCTAGCTGCACTATGTCTGCTGATACGGCAAGACGGCTGACACGTGCGGCTTACACAGCGAACATTACGTCACTTCAAGTGCTGTGATGAGTGAGTGTGAAGTGAAAATTGTGCTTCGAATATTGTTTCGACAACGAATGAGAACAAACTGCGGATTACCGCAAAACGGTACATCAGACTGGAAGAAAGGGGCACATAATGCCAGATAAACTGTTTCTGTAAATTCATTTTTACTGTTTGATCACCTCATTTGGAGCACAGGCGCTGATTACTCAAATCTGATACAGTATCTTGATAGTCAAATGTTTTATTTGCATACAAAGTGTTACTGTCACCCACGAACAAGTACATATGAGATTAGTTTATTTGTGACACATGAAGTGAAAAGGGACCTCTCGCAGAAAAATTTGGATTTTGAGCTATTGTAATTTTTACATGCTGCGTTAAATTCTGAATAACTTGCTATCTCTAGATTTGAGTGAGTTACGACAAGCTGAATATTGGTGATAGAAAATACGTGTTTTGAGATAATACGTGTTACAGATTCATTTTCTTATCATTGTTAAATTTTACAAATTTAAGAAAAATTCTGCATGTATATTATCCGTAAAATGCCATTTGTCAAACGGTACAAATTTTTTAAGTTAACATTACACGTAGATTGGTTAGCCCCTTGAGACCTATAGCACATTATAGTGTGCAGAAATTCAAAACCAAATAAATTGAACCCGAACTGAGAAAAATTAGTGTACGCTGCATAACTCTTTTTTGACAAAATACGA
Source organism: Schistocerca gregaria (assembly GCF_023897955.1). NCBI lineage: Eukaryota > Metazoa > Arthropoda > Insecta > Orthoptera > Acrididae > Schistocerca > Schistocerca gregaria. The sequence goes on along the minus strand of NC_064923.1, from coordinate 131,224,576 downwards.
GGTCGGTTTAAAAAATTTCGGATACAAAATTTTCCTACACTTAACTTATATTTATTGCGCATGGTCTCCTTCGAAATACTCACCTCCACAATTGATACGCCGCACCCCACGCCTTTTCCACTTCCGGAAGCTCTCTTGGTAGGTCTGTTGCTGGATCTTGCGAATTTTCTTTCGTCTCGTCTATCGACGCAAACCTTCGTCCTTCCATCGGGGTTTTCAACTTCAGAAAGAAAAAAAAGTCCGCAGGGGCCAGGTCCTGAGGGCACAGAGGATGAGGCAGCACAGTGGTTTCGTTTCTTGCGCAACAGTCACGCACCAACGGGTGCGTTATCGTGATGGAAGAGCCATGAATTGTCTCGCCACATTTCAGGCCGTTTCCTCCTCTCATTTTCTAGCAGGCCTGATAGTACCATAGATTAACGGTATGTCACTGTGGCCCGAATTCATGATGAACTCATCCTTCAAAGTCAAAGAAATTTGACCTGATCTGACGAGCTTTTATTGGTTTTGGAGTACCTTTCCCGACCCATTGTGAAGATTAAACCTTGTTTTCAGCGTCATAAGCGTAGAACTATGTCTCACCACCAGTTTTGATTCCCTTGAAGAACATCTCGTTCTCATATCCGCTTTTCAAAAGCTCTTCACAGATTGCGAGGCGAAGGTCCTTCTGGTCTTTGACTCATGAGCCGTGTGACGAATTTGGCGGCAACACGATGCACTGTGTCAGGATTTCATGAAATGATCTACCTGAAATGTTACATTCTTTTGCAGTCCCTCGGACATCGGTCTTCGATTGGCACGCACAATTTGGTTGACGTTCCTGACATGAGCGTCGTCGTTAGACGTCGAAGGGCGTCCTGAACAAGACTCGCTCCCGTCCGACCAGTTTCAAACCGAGTGAATCATTCTTAACACCGAGTACAGCTTAAGCACTCATCACCATAAGTTTTCTGTATAATTTGGTGTGTCGCTGAGTTTCACTCAAAATTTAATGCAGACTCGTTGCACCTCTAACTCTGCCATCTCGAAATTTGCAAACTGTGTGACACAACGCTCTACTCAATACTGCACTGAACAATAACTGATAGACATACAGCAATGAAACTTTCAACAACTACACATTAAACACAGGCGTGTGCAGGGATGCCAATCACATTTTTCTCCAACACACAATTGGCGCGAAATTACGAATGTTACAGAATTTTTAGAACAGACCTCGCATTGGTATTTTTACTCTGTGGTGTGGCATCTTTTAGACCAAATTGGGATTTTAAAGTCATTGCTGGACCCTAAATCCCATAAAATTCCGAATTAAAGAAGCAGCAAAAAGGGATTACTTGGATCCCATATTTTATACTTCGCAAAGGATTTTATTTTATACTTCTAATATACTTGTGTCTGAGGGGGCTAGAGATCGCTCACTAACAGCGTTCCCGCCCCTTCTTCTTTGCTTCTGGAATATCTAGGTGGTAAGGTTCTGTCATCGACTTGAGGTTCTGTTTTTTTTTTTCTAGTTTTCCAGTTCCACTTCAGGACGCACGTTTTCTTTTTATTCCTCTTTGCAAAAGATTCTGGCGTTTTTCAAAAGATAATATTTTCTTTCTCTTGTCCTCCGTGCTGCGGCAACTGCACCAGAAACCCAACAGGTCAATTTTCCTTGGGAAAGATGTGGTTGGTTCAAATGGCTCTGAGCACTATGAGGCTTAACTTCTATGGTCGTCACTCCCCTAGAACTTAGAACTACTTAGACCTAACTAACCTAAGGACATCACATACATCCATGCCCGAGGCAGGATTCGAACCTGCGACCGTAGTGGTCGTACGGTTCCAGACTGTAGCGCCTAGAACCGCTAGGCCACTCCGGCCGGCGGAAAGATGCGGTTCACAAATTCATTTCCTTAAACGTCCATTTTGCATGCACACCACCTTAGTCGTTAGGACACTTCATTAACATTACTATTCTTCAAGACATATATCCAGTCATACGTATTCACAGCAACTTCACCTTTTCCATTTCTAGCAGCAAGAACCTAGTTAACATTAGTTTAGGTCCAGATTTTTGTTACTACAGTAACGTCAGTTGTCTGCTGGCGTTTTAGGGCTGCCAACTGCAAATAAATAACATCTGTACATATTTATCACTCTCATATAAAAATGGGCCATTTGTCTTGTTAGACATTATTGTATTCACAAAAGTTCTTCTTTTATACAAAGCTACTCTGAGCTCTTTAAAATGCCTATATAATTTAGGAGATACTATTTTGTAAGCATTGGATAGTCAACTGCGAGACTTAGAAAAGGGGCCTCTTATAGGGTCGTTGTTATTTCCCCATAACGAAAAGAGGTCCTTCTTAAGAATACTGACATAGCGATATGATGATAGACCAAATGAAGTAAATTACTACAATATGCAAAAGAACGAAAATAAATATTTTCGACATTATCGAACATTTTTGCTTGGATTAAAAATTTTACTTATACGACAAAAGGACCTTTTTATTTTCCCTTTCGGATTTATTATGCCTCTGGTTTGTAAATATGTTATTCTCTCTAATTTTGAATTATTACACTGACAAATTTATACAAGTTCAGTTTAAGACGTCAAATACGAACCACACATAGTGATGGTCTTACCATTGTACAAAAGATTATATTTTTATGGTTATTTATGTTATATTTTGCTGATTGTTATATGGGTATCTTCGAGAAACTAGTTTAATTCTTGGTGCTGCTTTGCTTAACTTAGTCACTGCTTGAAAGATAAGGTAAGCGGAGATATTGTGACACGACGAACTATTATTTGAGCATGAGTGATTGATTGGTTTTGGCCGCGGGTGGCGTTTGATTTGTGTGCGCTTCGGTACCAGGAGGCAGGACGTGAGCACATTTCTGGCCAGGGCTGTGTAGAGAGCCTGTCTACGTCAGATTCAAATGAGCGGACGTGACGTCCGTTCCGCCGCTAGCGACCACAAAGTCATTTTATGTATTGTTAGTTTATACAGGGTGAATTTTTTATACCGTGTACAAACCCTAGGGATTGATCGATGAGACAATATGGCACAAGAAAGATCGAATGAACTTATGTCCGTAAATGCGTGTTTTTCATGCGAGAGACCATTTATTCAATCATACTTTGTTACAGAGACTGAGGTCTAATGCGCGCTGTACCATGCAGCCACAGTTACAGTATGCATGGTTTCCTCCTTAGAGGATGGCTGGGTTCAAATGGCTCTGAGCACTATGGGACTTAACATCTGTGGTCATCAGTCCCCTAGAACTTAGAACTACTTAAACCTAACTAACCTAAGGACATCACACACATCCATGCTCGAGGCAGGATTCTAACCTGCGACTGCAGCGATCGCGCGGTTCCAGACTGTAGCGCCTATTTTTTTGAAAATGCACAATAGGGAGGCGAAGACGATATATCATCGCCGGGCCGATCAGTGGCCGTGCGGTTCCAGGCGCTACAGTCTGGAGCAGCGTGACCGCTGCGGTCGCAGGTTAGAATCCTGCCTCGAGCATGAATGTGTGTGATGTCCTTAGGTTAGTTAGGTTTAAGTAGTTCTAAGTTCTAGGGAACTCATGACCACAGCAGTTAAGTACCATAGTGCTCAGAGCCATTTGAACCATCATCGTCGGGTACTCACCGACAGCCGTCAACGCTTTTCAGCCCCCCTTTGTTGCATTGTCCAAGTTTCCATTCCAGTATTTACATGGGCAAATGCTGAAAGTAATAACTAACGAAAAGCTCTGTCCGTTGCCTTTAATCTCGCACATGAGAACTTAATCTGAGCTCGTGTTTTGGATCTCATTATAATCCAGGCATTATCGCATCAAAGAAGTTTCGTGCAGGCAAATGTCACCTGGTATTAGCACTTTTGGCAGTGACGGTCTAAACTGTGCACTCAAGTTAATACTTCGTTTGCAGACGAGGTTGACAATGCTGTAGTGCAGGTCTATCTGATGGCGCCATATACGGCCCTGTGTACCTCGTGTGTCTGCAGACTTAATCACTTAAATACTATTCTACACATCGACCAGATATGATTTCTTGTGGATGTTTCCTGGTGTTGTAACTGATACAAGCTTTAATATATTTGCAAATGGTTTTATAGAATCAATGTTTCTCGTTTTTTTCCATTTCGCTTACATTCAATTTTTGTCGGCGTTAACTGATTCATTAATTGTCACACGTGCCACAGATATTAGTAAAAGTCTCACAAATTATGTCATTCCATTCTAGATTACGCCTACTACTGTTTAATTATAAGAGGCGATCAAAAAAGTTCCTTTTAAGGGGGTTTCTGGAACGCATATGTAACATAGCGCGACTCCGATGTGACTACAGTGTGAAGCGAAATTTGCGCACTCGGACTTCGCAGAGTGACTCCTCACATGCCAGCCATAAAATAAATAAATAAATAAAATAAAAAATAAAAATCTGTTCTCAAAATTTCGTCCGGCGAGTACACCCGGCAGAAAAAGGACGTTAAAGAGTGGAAATCTAGCAACACTTATCAGATGCATAGTAACTGGCTCTGTCAACATACGACATTGTGCTGTGCAGTTGGTGCAGTGGATAGAGTGGGTACAAGAATATGTTTTTTACTTAGTAAATGTAGTCCAGATGGTATGGTATCTGGCATCTTAATCGTCAACAGCGATTGCAGCGGGTCCTCTGGAAAACATTTGCCCTTACATACGACAATCGTAGAAATGGAACATCGGTCAGCTTTGAAAGATGTCCTTTACACGTCGTGGGCTCGAATTTATTCGCACCACTTCCTCTTCTAGAAGCGAAACCTGTTTTGTTTGTACCCTCCCCTAATGGTCACACAGATTAGTACCAACTATTATTCTTGCCTCGTTCAGGTCAATTTCATTTCGTTAGGAGCTTACGTTACCAGTAGGAGTAGCAACGTGCTTTGCGAATGGTGTCCAAACTCGGTTACTATTTGTATGTGTTAGCACCATGATCCCATTAATTGTTTGAGCTGTCTATTTCTTAGTTGTCTAAGCAAGTATTTGTTGTGTTCAGCGTTACAAAATGTTGTAAATTTAGGGTACATGTGACATACGTGACATCGTGATCATACGACAACGCATGATGCATAAAGGCGAGTGTGAACTGGCCGACGCCTTAGGGGATAGCGACATGCAGAACGTCTGGTTGGTTTCAGCGGAAGTAGATGATGGGGTTTGCGGCCCAAGGACAACCACAGCACGACTGACACCCAAGTGGTACAGATCACTGGTATTGGTGACCTGTGGATTATTCTCTGAAGGATTTACATTGAAATTACCAGCAATAAAAGCCTCTTTTTCATCGACAGCAGTGAGCCAAAGTCTGACACCCCAGAGACCCTCTGGGTAGCTGATGTGTGGACTACAACACTCGTTGCTCCCACAGTAGTCAGCTCTGGAAGATGCACCTGATAGTGCCGAAGTGACCTCTTACGTGGACTGCCATTCCAATGCCTGCTGTCAAACTGTCAGTTCAGTAGCAACAGTAGTTGGTTACTTTGACGTTGACCTCCAGCCTTGAGGTGAGTTTCGCAGATGAGACAGATATCAACAGACAAATATTGGAGGAATTAACGAAACTCTCCGTCCTGAGTATGGATATTGTTGGTATTCCAGGCACAAACGATGAAGTCATGAATAGCAGTGTCATCTATGGTGGTGCTGCTGATGTGCTTGGGCGATGTCCTGGATGGTAGCCGAGACTGAAGAGATTATGATTCCTGGGAGTTGCTGGATGAGCTTCTTGAGGGACCATATGAGCAACCATAGATTGTGTGCCTTGGTCCCACCAGCAGCCCCTCATCATGTGAGATGGGATTGGTGCTGGGAGCCCCTCCATGGACTATACTGGCTGTATAATGAACAGTACACTTTGTGTTCTGGGGCAGTGGGCTGGGTTAGGGCGTTCTATCCTACATCCACCCCTATGTGTAGCAACCTGCACTTCCTGGGAATTGACTGCACTGTTTGAATATCTGCATCAGATGCCCCAATGCACTGATATGTCCCTCGCTAGCCCCAGTCTGCTGTTTGCTAGGCTGGTTCAGGTTGAGTAACTGATGCTTTCTGCTAAGGGGCAAGAATAGCACTATATCTCATTCCAGGCAGAACACTCCTGGCTTGCTGCACTGTTTGCCGCCTGCCTGCTTAAGAGCACTGAAGTCATGATAGCTCAAAATGTGTGACTTGGTGCAGTTACAATACTGTGATTGTTCTTCTCTAGGTTTCGAGCAGTCCTTTCTGTGGTGTAGCTCAGGGAACTTGAGGCAGCAGACCAGCTTCTTTCAATAACCAGCCGCACAAGAACTGTACCGTGCAATGTTTGGCTCTTAGTTCTTCCACTCTCACCCATATGTGGGCTACCGACTTCAGCTGAAAAATCTTATGATTATCTATATTGTCAATGGCGACAACGAGGAAAAGAGGCATGTCCTACGTGTCTTTGTTTACCTTATGCTTTAGCCAGAGCGCACAGCAAAGCCGAATTCCTCCAGCTATTCTTTGACGTGGTTTGGAGGCATCTTGAGTTTGACATTCTATAAGATCACCTTCATTGGCATGAATGTCTCCAACGAATAGGCATAGCCGCCGATGAGCTCCATGACTTTGCGGTAGTCATCATTGGTGCGTAATGTTAGTTACAAAGGTCGCTGTGGATGGGCATTTGAGGAGTGGTCTTGTTCGCCTGTGATTCGGCATCACATTCGCCAAAGCAGGCAGCCATCTGCAGTGACGGAACTTCATCAAACACTGTTGTTTTGGCACAGTGCCTGCAGTTTTGGGTGATAAATACGTCGTCGTGACTCCGTTGCTCGCATAGTAGAAATGGCATGGCACCTTTCCTTGATGCCATACTTACGGTTTGCAGCCTGGGTGCACTAGCAGATGGTGCAGTGGCAGACTGTGGTATAGACTCGTCCTTAACTGCAACAGCAAGGTGCTTTCAGGAGACCTGGACATCTCCATCTATTCCTCTGGGTTTGTTGCATGAAGTAGGCCAGTTTCGACTCTGCAATAGTAGTGGCAACAGTGTTTCGTAATTTCTTAGACTTTCCCGGTGACTTTGTGACATCTCGTTGAAACGAGTAGACTGCCGGTGGTCTGCGTTTGCATAGCACAATATTTCGACTTCGTACCTCGGCGTCTTCATCAGGTGCTTCCTGTGACGGAACGACAGGCTGACCGTGCCCCATATCTACGCCTGGACGGTGTCTGGCGTTCCCTAAGCCGTCCGCTCCCGCTGCGACCGTGTCGCTTGGTCGCCAGATGTTCCCTCCTTCCGTCCGTGACCGCTTCCGTTGTTTTCCCCGGTGGCGGCCGTTTCATGGCGTATCCTACTAGATACGCGCCCGCCACGCGCGTTCCTAGCACTGTCGATAGGGTGCGTTTGCTGCTGGTGACCGTTCCGACTATCTCCAGCGCCCCTGTCATTCCCCTGATATAGGTCCAGCGTGTCTAGCATACAGATATGTTGGTCGCATACCATAAATTAGCGTCCTTCTAACCAACACATAATCTTGACTGCCACTGAGGCAGTCAGCTTTTATCGGAAAACACAACAGACTTTCCACCTTGCCCTCCAACGTGCTCTCGTTTGACGCCATTCAAGTCGCAAATGGCGGTGGTTTAGTCTCAGTGAAGTGCACGTTACAGGTCTGGCTTGCAGCTGTTCTTGAAGTAATCGTTTTGTAACATTTTCTTCGCACTGTTTTGCCAAATGATGCTTAAATTGCTGCTGCAGATGCAGTGCCATACGCCAAAACACGATGGTCTTCCCTTTCAGTAGTGCCACATGGCCATCCGGAGTCCGTCCTTTCGGCTACAGTACATTATCGTGACCAACGCTGCCAGAAATTATGTACAGTGGCTACATTCCTGCCAAGTCATACTGTAATATCGCGGATGGAATATCCAACTTATCGCAGTCCTATTACACGACCTCGTTCCAATTCGGCGAGATGCTGATAATACCGTCTTTTCGCTATAAAGATATTCTTGACTAACGTCAACTCACCACGTCCAGTCTCAAAGGTAACTAACGCTCACGACCGTTACAGCGTGTGTTTAAAGCAAACCTGATTTGCATCCTAATAATGGCGGTACTAGCACCACTCTTTTGCAACTGGTGCAGAATTTGAATAATGTAGAAACAGGCTTACCAACTTTCGCTTATGTCGCACAACTGATTCATGGTGCTGCGATTTTTTTTCCGTCAGTGCACAAACGTTTGCAATTGAACATGTTTTCTTATATCATTCGTTATATTTATTTGGTCTATTGTACACGACCGTATAGAAACGTTTTGAAAATACTTTCAATGAAGAGGTTGTTTAGTACCTCTATACTAATTTTTTGTCTCCTTTGTTATGAAGTACTGTGACAACAGCTTGTTTAAAGGTCTCTGGGAAATTACAGCTTGGAAAAGCATCCTCATATTAGTAACGCACTGTATTAGATAGTTTAGCTAAACATTATTTGAGTATGGCTACTGATTTAATAATAACCTCCTCAAAATTTATTTTTAAAAGAGTTTTATTTAGAGGTTTATCAAACTTATTTTGAAATCCTATTCTTAGACACTGTAAACTATCCACTAAGAGAGAGCTGAAACCTAAATGTTTGCTCCCAGCAGAAAAAATTATTAAATTTTTTTACAACAATTAGCTTTCACCAGTTTATTGACTACCTATAAAAATTTCGTCATATTCTGGATTCATTTTTGTCCATCTTATTTTTTACTATGCCCCGAGTAGTTCTAGTGTTGTTGCTGGAGGACCTTATTTTTTTCTTGGATGTACTTCTATTTTAATGCTCTAGTAACTTTGCTTAAAATATTACAGTGAAGTTTATCATGTGATTTGACCCTGTCATCATCTGTGACACTTGATGCAAAGTAGTCTTCTCTCCGTTTTGCTTGATATTGTGATTACGTTCTAACCCAGTGGTTAGGTTCATTTAATCGTCTTCCACCGATCAATTTCTTATGAAAAAGTGTTCAGAGTAGTCTACGACTAACGGCAGGTAAGTACAAGAGCAATCGACAATCACCTTAACATCAGTATCATCCAAATTGCTAAGATGAATACTGTACAGAAGAAATAAAATAAATTGAAGATCTGTTAGATGACGATCAGTTTGGCTTCGACAAAGATATTGGCACCAAAGAGGCAGTGCTGACATTGCTCTCGATGACGAAAGTACATTAATTCACGTTCGGAAGATCTGTCGAACTAGAAAAAGCGTGTGACAATGTAAATTGGTGAAAGATGTTCGAAATTCTCAGAAAAATTGGTGTCACGTGTAGAAAAGGACGGATAACATCATTACAATCATCTTCATGTTCTCTTCAGATATTAGGAAGGAATTGGCTGTTATGGTACTCATCTCTGTCGGGGTCTTCCTCTGTCTCTTCTCCCATGTCACTTATAATTTCCTGCCTTTAATGGAAGTCTCTCACTCTCCATTCTTTGTAGATGTTCGTTACATTTTCTTCTGTAATCTTGAATTTTATCACTGAGGCTAAAGATTTGCGGTTTTCCTCTAAATTCTTGATTTCTTAGCCTGTCTTCTCTTGTGCAATATTTAACATCTCTAAGGAATTTCATTTCTTGTGACTGAATCTGGCGTTCTTGCTTCTTTGTAAACACCCAGGTCTCACTTCCATAGAGCAGTGGGGGAAATGCAAGTTTTGTAAAATTTAATTTGAGTGTCTTTCCTGGTTTTGTTTTTTAGGTTTCTGTTAATTGTTCCACATACCTGGCTGAATTTACTAGGCTTAATTTCAATATCTCTGCTGTAGCCATATTTCATTTCACATCTGTGGTAATTGAAATGGTGTACTTGCTCTAAATCTTCTGATCTATCACTATCTTGGTTCTGATTGGTTCTTCCCGCTTGAAGGCCATTGTCTTAGTTTTTTATTTTGAAATTTCCATGTTAAATTTTGCACTTATTTCTTTTAGCAAGTAGATTCCTTTCTGAAAGTCGTCTTCCTTCTCTGTTAGGATCACTGCATCATCAGCACATAGTAAATTATTTAAAAGAATGTTCCTGTATAGGTAGATGCCTTTTTGAATTTGTGGTTTCCATATATGTATTATTTCATTAATGTAGATGTTGAACAAAGTTGGAGAGATGCAGCAGCCTTGTCCTACCCCTTTGTTAGTTGGTATCTCATTAGTTGTTTAACCATTGAGATCTAGAGTGATATTTGTGTCTTGATATAAGCTTTTTATCGCAGTTACTAGATGCTTTGGATATCCTAGGTCTGTCATTACTTTCCGAAGTTTCTTTCTGTTGACATTATCAAAAGCTTTTTTAAATTCAATAAAAGCAATGTGTGTTTCTTTGTTATGCTCTGTACATTTTTCTATTATTTGCTGTAGAATAAAAACTGAATCTATTGTGGAGCGTCCTTTCTCAAAACCCATGTATTCCTCATCCAGTACTGCTTCTGCTACGTTTTTGAGTCTTGTTTTTAAAATCTTAGCATACACCTTGTATGCTGAGTCTAGTAAACTTATTCCTTTGTAATTACTTCATAGGCTTTTATCTCCTTTTTTAAAATAGATATCACTCTAGCTGTTTTCCAGTGTTTGGAAATACTCTTCGTTAAAAAGGTGATGCAGTCGTTGATATAACATCATTCCTCCATATTTTAATAATTCAGAATTAATGCCAACTTTCCCTGTTGCTTTTCTATTCTTAAGTGATGTTCAGATGTTAATTTGTCAGAATGTATTTCATGTAATCATTTCTCATCTAGTTTATAAATTTCAGTTTCTTATGCTGTATGATCATATCACAATTCGCTGTAATGATTTATCCACTGTTCTTCTTCAAAACTAAGTATTTGTATCTTCTCTCTTTCTGTTATGTTTAAGGTTTTTAAAACCTTATAAGCCATTTGTTGTCTTCCGTGGATATCATGTTCAGTATTAGAAATAAATCTATTCCACTGTTTCTGATGTGTTTTCTTTACTATGAATTTAGCTTTATTTCTTTTCTCCTTATAGTATTGTTTGTTCTAAATAGTGGAGTTGCTTAAGTATTTTATATATGAATCCTGTTTTACTTTGACAGCTTACATCGGATAACATACGATATCTGTAACAACCAAGAAGAAACAATGAAAATGGAAGACAAATGCTGAAATGTTGGCATTAAAAAGGACAGAGATGCAGCTATTTACCTCAACTGTACCATCTCTATTGTGGAGAAACAATGACGGAAATAAAAAAGATCAGGATTAAAATTCATGGTGGAAGGTCACTAATGATAAGAACCTCTGATGACATTGCTATTCTGTGAGGAAGCAAAGAGAATTATGGGACATATTAAATGAATTGGACGGTCCTTTGCGCACAGAATATATACTGAGAATAAACCTAAGAAAGATGAAAGTAATGAGGAGTATCAGAATTAAGATTAATAAGAAACTTATCATCAAAATTGAGGACTACAAAGTAGTCGAAATTAAGGGATTCTGCTGTCTAGGAAGCAAAATAACACATGATGGACAAAGCAAGAAGCATACTAAAGGCAAGCTAGCATGGGCAAAGAGGGATTCATGGCCACAAGAAGACTACTAGTATTCGACACAGGAAATAACTTGAGGAAGAAATTCCTGAGAATGTACGTTTCGAGCACAGCATCGTATGGTAATGAAATATAGAAAAATGGTTCAAAAGGCTCTGAGCACTATGGGACAGGACTTAACATCTATGGTCATCAGTCCCCTAGAACTTAGAACTACTTAAACCTAACTAACCTAAGGACAACACACAATACCCAGTTATCACGAGGCAGAGAAAATCCCTGACCCCGCCGGGAATCGAACCTGGGAACCCGGGCGTGGGAAGCGAGAACGCTTCTGAACGACCACGAGCTGCAGACAATGAAATGTAGACTGTTGGAAAACTGGAAAAGAAGAAAACCAAAGTAGTTGTGATATCATGGTATAGAAAGATGTTGGAAATTAGGTGGAGTGATAAGATAAGGACTGAGGTTCTTCGCACAATTGAAGAAAGAAGGAACATGTGAAAACACTGACACAAAGAGAGTACATAATTATAGGATCAGTGCACAACTTCCATGGTACTGAGAGGATCTGCAGAATGTAAAGACTGTAAGGGAAGACAGACATTGGGAAACATTCAACAAATGATTGAGAACGTAGGGTGCAATTGCCATTATGAAATGAAGATGTTGTCACACGAGAGATGTTTATAGCAGCCCACGTTTAACCAACCAGAAGACTGGTGACCCTAAAACAATGATTATAGTACACAATACATTACGTTGTTCATTAACACCACTCTTACTGTCTACGTCTTTGCAGTAGTTGACAAATATTTCTTGACTTACTCAATTCCTTTATCATTTATTTCCCGTGTAGTTGTCTGTTCCATTGACGAGTATGTACTCTGATAGTCTCAGTAGCTAACTAATGATGCCTGAGAGACCAATAACTACAGGAATTACAATAAGAACTTGCAGTCTCAGTGCATCCACCAAAATGTTGTCGAGTGTATTCCTGCTGATACTCATAAATCTTGTTGCAAATTGTATGGCGAGAGTTAGACGTATGAAAGGGCAAGGGACTCCAGTATAACCTCATAACATATATGCTTTTAAAAACTGAAATTTATATCTTGACTTAGTATCACGTCGCTCTGCTTGAGAGTTAAGAAGGTTAGTAATATATGAGTCAAAATTACCAAATGAACCCCTGTGTATTGTCACTAATTATATTAACTTTCCATGAATATTTACCTCTGCAGCAAAAGTTTCAGAAGGCTTAAGTGTTCAAAATCTGTGGGTGTCAATACTTTTATATTACTGTCCCTTTTTAGTGTAGATGGTAAGCCCTTCTTTTTCTATGCCTCACCTGCAGCAACTGGATGCTAAGTTATAGCCATCCTCATTTAGCATTCCTATAGCAGTGTTCAAATTATGTTCATAAACACACTGTTTTACTAAACAGGTATCTTGAAACCCAGTGCCAGTTGCAAGTTATCTAGCTGCCAGCAAGCATTTATCTTTGTCTTATGGTTTTAATGTGTAACTAAAGTATTTTGTTGTTCTACTTGTTTTAGCTTGTGTTTTCCATGTATTGGAGCTAAAATATCTTACTGTTTTAGTTGTTAGTGATTTAAACTCGCGTGTTTACTTATATACCTTAGAATGGAGAAGTAGGGTATTTGGAGGAAATAACCATGACATTATAGGTAATGTGATCATATTTTCTGAAGCTCAAAATGTGACATTTCTCAACTGAGCTTGTTAAATTAGGCTTTTAAGTTCAGGCAACTACAAAATCTAAAACCTTATACTGAATATGCATTGATTATCAATAAACAAAATATGGCTATCGAAGTACTCAATGTATTCTTTATGACAGAGGCAATGTTATTACAATATACAAAATAATACTATATATAACATTACTGTTACTATAAATATAAACACAAAACAATTATCATACTATATAACTCATAACACTGTTATTGGACATATCTTCCTGAAGAATGAATTTTCTTCAGGTTCCTCATTCTGCTTCAAGTAATTGTGGAACTCAAAACAACTGTATTTGAAATTTTGTTTGATAAGCAACATTGCTTTCAGCGTTTCAACTTTCAGTTGAGTTTTTTCTGATGTCCTTATCCATATTTTGTTCATGGTTGCAAAATCTCTCTCTACAGGTGTATTGGTACGTGGCAGTGATAAACCAAATTTTACTACTGTAGAAAAGTTGCTGAATGATAACTTTTGAGGGGAGAGATAGTGGAACATTTCTACCCAACTTTTTTCCCTCATTACTCCACTTAGAAATCCTGCCTGCAATAGCAAATTGCTTAACAAACAAAATCACTGAAAATGGTACACCATCAATATTTATTGATTCAGCAGATGCATATCTAATCATTAACAAACATGTTTCAACATCACTCCATTTTGGAACATTGTTAAGCAAGATCCATATACATTTCTCATGCATTTAAAATCTCTCATTCCAGACTGTTACTTACTCAATACATGAACCATAGAAAGCATATACTACTGTTCAGGAATCCTCTACTTTCACCTCACTTTCATCTTATAATTCACGCTAAGCACACTTTGCAACATGTGTGATAAAAGTGTTCTCCTTTCCCTGAGTCATATTTTCTTTCAACTTGGAAAGAGTGTTAGCTACTTCAACATCCGTTATAAACTCACCTCCTACCCAGAGAACTGCCTTGTGGAAACTGGTCGCTTGGTTGTGGAGAAAAGGAACAGCAGCTTTTGCCAATGGGTTTTAATAAAGGATTTTATTATCAATGGAGTTTTTCTAACAAAGTAAATAGAACTTCAGTCCTTCAAAAAGAGGAAGAACTCTTCCAAGGGTTGAAATTAATGCTAACCAACTATTATTACAATAACCCAATAATTTCCTGTTCTCAATTTGAGCAAAGCTGCAGAAATCATTCTGTGGTTCTATTTGCATGGTCTATGTGCGTAAATGATGGTAAATTTTGTGGACAACCATTTCTAAAGGGAGTCTTAATTGTGTTGTTGACTGTATGTGCTACTCATCGAAACTTGAAGGATTTCACGATTCAGTAGCATTGTAGGTTTGTGAAAAATATTTCTTGTTCCTTTGTGTGCCTCCTCACTAAAGTTACTACTGGTATTACCACCATAGAACGCTATTATTTTGCTATCTAGCTTTTTTTACGTGCGCATCAATTAGGTAATTTGTAACAATATTTGCTGTTTCACCAGTGCGTTCATCACGTTCCAAAATAAGACGCGGACTCCCTGAAGTGGTAAAAAGTGCCTAATTATAACAGGAAAAATAAGTTTCTCCCCAGGATTGGAAGTATCTGTAAACACTGTAACATAACTTACTTCCTGCAACTCTTTTGTAATGTTCCACAAGAATGAGGGGCAAATACTTTCACAACAGTGGCTTCAGTCTTCAAGTGACCGCAAGGGAATTTCTGATCACGTCAGTTTCTTATTAGTTTCGAAGCACAGACATTTGAGCGAGAACTACGATTTTCTTCAGCCACATGGTAATCCCAAGTTCCTTCAATTGCAACGAAGTGCAATTCACGGTCTGGTGCTGAATTTCGCCAGAAAAATGAAGTTACACTTCTGGATGGTGCATCAGTAATTTCTGCCTTTTTATGTCTACTTGAATTTATGTGTTGATCAATGTCACCCTTCTCTCCATGACATATGCAAGATTTGATGTTACAAGTAGCGCAATGCACATCAGAATCTAACCGCATTTTCTTTATGAATATGTTGATTGATGCATAATTATTAGGAGTTAATTGAAAGTTCTCTACGATTTACAAGTCCTATGCCATAGGCCAAGGTACTTAAGTTTTCTTGCAACGCAGCAATGGACACACACTTTGGTTTCAGCATCCCGAATCTCTCAAGAAACTGCCAAAACAATGCACATCACGCACTGGCTGTCACCGAGTCACTGGAGAGAACGGAATCGAATTGTCAAAGTGAAATATGGGAAACAAAACAATGTCAGCAGTGTGCCCATTTAAAATATTTGTTTTCGTAACAAATTTTGTTCATCGATAACATAACTTTCGTTCTTAGCAATTATGGAGATAAGGATTTAAATACTATATAGCATAACAGCGAATAAAAAATAAATGCAGCTTTTTAACAAAACGAGACGAAGAGGCGTCCCGACAAAATCTAGCGGGACATCTGGGTCACAGCCTGAAAAGCAGAGCTGTCCCTTCCGAGAAGAGACATCTGGGCACTTTGTTATAAGGGAAAGTGTCATTGGCAGTCTGGAAACAACACAGCCTGGCCCCATATGTACACGGTCGGCATTTAAGGAAAAAGTGGTGGCGGAGCACTAAGAAAAAATGTGACTAGATTGCGGGTTTTAAGGACATACGTGCTAACAAGAGAAAATCATATTTAGAGAACGAATGTTCGAGAAGTCGAGATATCAAAAATAAGTTCAATAGCGATGATGCCTACATACTTCTGTCTCCGTGGATACTAGCTAGTGCGAGAGTAAACACCTAACCATGGCGAGTGAGCAACAACCACAGCTACGAGGAAATAATCAGTGTGGGGCAACAAAAATATAACATTTTGGGTTCTTTCTGTCAGTGTTGTTGCCGATGCTTAGTATTAGTCGACCACAACATTATTGCACCTGGGAGTGAGAGTACTTCGGTCGGCTTATCGCGAGTTTCTATCGTTATATTTCACGAGGACACCCTGAAACAGTTGATAGTGCACGCACAATATTTTTTGAAATCATTCACAATACGAAGCATTAGCTTTGGTTATCACTAGACCGCGGATTCTAGGTAAAAACCTATTTTGTTCCTCAGTTTCTATTTGCATAAAAATTTGTACTTATGCGTTTCATGACTATTTGCACTTAACAGCGTTAATTCTATAGGACCTAAAAAAGCCTATTTCGACGTTAGTGCCTATTTTTGCCTATTTCGGCTTTAATATCCTAAAAAGTGCATATTCCATCATAGTATAAGTTTTTCCACACTATACGACAGATGAAAAAAAATATTTTCTGCCCAGCGTGCAGCAAGGTGGCTAGTGATATGCGCTCACGCTTCGTATTTGCCTAACACTTCGGTCTTTTTTTATTTTTTTTTATATCGCTATCCCTGTTAATACCAAATACTCTTTATAGTTGTTTTATTATTCGTATGTAAAAAAATCACGGATCCTTAGGTTAAAACCTATTTTTTTTCCTAAGCTCCAATTTGCATATAAATTGGTCTTACGCGTTTCACGACTATATAAACGGAATATCTTCAGTTCTATAGGACCTAAATTGCGTATTTCGACGTTGACGCCTAATTTTGCCTATTTCGTCATCAAAATCCTAAAACGTACCTATTTCGTTAATCTGACATAGAGTTCTTGTGTTTTCAAAGATTAGAAAAAGGAAGTAAACTTAGCGCTTTACGTCTCGTCGAAGGCGGAGGTCGTTAGAGACTGTTTACAATTCCTTTGCTTGCCTTACTACCAACAGCACTCGGCACGCTTGAATGGTCATCCATCCAAGTACGCGCCGAGCGCGACAGTGCTTAACTTCGGTGAGCGAATGGGAACCGGTCAAAGATTTGAGTTACACATTAGAATCGAACGTGGGAGTACTACATGTTACATCTGAAAATATTTCGTTCGTAGGATTCTGGCCAGCTGTGTATTTTCGCAAAGAATCGGTTTCATAGGCCTTAAGCTGAGCACAGATTCAAAAATCACAATGTTAATCGTAGACGCCCTCTATTGCTAAATTACTGCCCTTCGCGCATTTTCTCGCTGCTGTCTACAGGCAGTCCTATCAAACTACTCTGTTTCGTGAAAGGTATTGTACGTAAATTTTCCGGTTCGAAGAATAATTTGCCAGTAATGAGATGTTTTCATCTGAAGCACCGGTAGGTTCCATTCGCTTGTTCAGAAGGGGCGGCCATCTGTCAGGTGCCATATGTCCAGCAACGAGTACGGTACTTCCCCTACCGCTCCCAAGCAGGTCATCATTAACTTTTTCCCAGCGAAAAAAAATCAGTACATTATGTAGCGACCGACATGTTAAGTGTTACTGACGTTCTAAGTGTAAAATAAATTCTAGTTTCTGTGTGAGAATACTACGCCATGCCGAAAACAGCTAGTCCAAAGTCTACTCATATAAGGCAGTGGCTGCAAGATTTTCCGCATTATACAACAGATGGGAAAATCATTTTCTGCCAAGCATGCAACAAGGAGGTTAGTTGATGTTTTCCTTAGACTTCTTATTTTCCTGTAACTTAGGATTCTTTTTTATCGCTATCCTTTAGTAATACGAAATACTCTTTATATGCGATTCTAAACCGCATTTCCCGTTTCTCTCGTATTGGGTTTCGAGTGTTAAGAAATCTCACTTAACTCAGCATGCAGATGGAATCGCACATAAAGCTAATGTTGAACGAAAGTCAAAATTGAAGCAAACTCTTTTAACCACTAAATATGGTGAATCCAAAAAATACAAGTTCTGCAGTGATTTGTGTCATGCACTTGTGGCAGCAAACATCCCCTTTCGGAAACTAGAAAACTCTATTTGCAGAGGTTTTCTTGAGAAGTACTGCCCTCAGTCTATTCCTGCAGAGTCAACTTTACGTAAGAATTATGTGGATTCAGCTTACAGTGCTGCATTGCACAGAATCCGAGAAGATGTTGGAGAATCTTGTATATGGATTTCTGTGGATGAAACTACTGACAGTCTTGGCCGTTACATTGCAAACCTGATTATTGGCAAGTTACATCCAGATGCTCCATCCAGGGCTCATTTGATTTACTCAAAACAGCTTGCAAAAACTAACCAACAAACAGTAGCACAATTTGTGAACAATGGGCTTAAGGTGCTATACCCAAACGCAGTGGATGAGAATAAGGTGCTTCTGGCCGTCACTGATGCTGCTGCATATATGATAGCACCGTTTCAACTATTAAAAGTATTTTACCCATTGATGCTGCACGCAACTTGTGTAGTGCATGGGATCAACCGCATAGCAGAGCAAGTAACGCTACTATCTTCCTAAAGTAAATAAAGTAGTATCTATGGTGAAGAAAATTTCTGTTAAGGCACCATCAAGAATACAGGCATTCAAAGAACAGCTTCCAGATGTCCCATTGCCGCCAAAGCCTGTTGTCACGTGGCTGATAGCAGCAGAATACTTTAGTACGCATCTCTCAGCTGTCCAGAAGGTGGTTGAAAATATACTGGAGGATGCTGCACCCGTCACTGCAGCAATGGAGTTACTCAAAGATTCTTCTTTAAAACGGGACTTATCTTACATTAGGGCCCACTACACATTTATGGCAAGAATAATTTCACAATTAGAAGGCTCAGGGAGACCTATCTACGACAATATTTCTTTGCTTGAAGAAGTCAAAATGAAAATTAATGAAGCGCCAGGTGAAGTAGGGGAAAAAGTACGGGCAAAAATGCAAACGGTTTTGCAGAAGAACACCGGCCTGAAGGAGTTGTGTGCAGCTGCCAACCATCTCTTCCTCATCGTGATCCTCCTCCATCGGAACTTTCGCGGCTTTCGGTCACACAAAGGTGATTTTCGGCTGCTTTTAGCATCGCAGCGTCCCCTTGTATTCTGACCTTAGAAATGGAAATTGCGCCCTCACGACCACTTTGACCTTTCACGTTTCCTACAGTTCGTTTTGGCCTTCCGCCTTAGGTCGGCATTCCGTCTCATGGGGGCGTCATGCTGCTCATACAGGGTGGCATGCATAGTCACCCCATCTCCCTGACTACCTATCTTCAAGCTGTCGCAGTTCGCCACCTGATTTTTTCCCTCTGTACCGTTTATGTACCTCTGACATTCGATGTCACTAGGGCACACTTCCTTCAGCTTCTTGGGCAACTACCTCCCCCATTTGTTGCTACTCAGTGACTTCAACGTCCTTCCAGGACCTGCCAGAGAGCAGGGAGGTTTCCTCTTGGCTGATCTTCTTAACCAACTTAACCTCTCCTGCCTTAACAGTGGAGCTCCCACTTTCCTCTCTGACCCCTTGCTCACCTATTCTCATTTGGACCCATCCTTCTGCACTGCCCAGCTTGACCATCGTTTTGAGTGGTCCGTTCTTTCTGACACCTACTTGAGCGGCCATTTCCCATGTGCTATCCGTTTGCTGACTCCTACTCCATCTCTGTGCACACCCAAATCAAATGGCAGTTTACTAAGGCTGACTGGTAGCTTTACTCCTCCCTGGCTACCTTCGGAGAACAAGATTTCCCTAGTTGTGGAATACCTCACAAACGTTTTTCCTTAATGCTGCAGAACGTTCCATTCCAAGCACTTCTTCGTTACCACGTCGTGTCCCAGTCCCCTGGTGGACTGAGGCATGTCGCGACGCAATTCGCACACGGAGACGTGCTCTCCGCGTTTTTAACCGTCATTCTTCAATGACAAACTGCATTCATTATAAACAGATGCGCGCAAAGTGTCGACGCATTCTTCGGGATAGCAAAAGATCTAGCTGGATTTCAAAAATGGTTCAAATGGCTCTGAGCACTATGGGACTTAACATCTTAGGTCATCAGTCCCCTAGAACTTAGAACTACTTAAACCTAACTAACCTAAGGTCATCACACACATCCATGCCCGAGGCAGGATTCGAACCTGCGACCGTAGCAGTCTCACGGTTCCAGACTGCAGCGCCTAGAACCGCAAGACCACCGCGGCCGGCTCTGGATTTCATTTACTGCTTCTTTTAACAGTTCCACCTCTTCCTCTGTCGTGTGGGCCAACCTCCGATGGCTCTCTGGGACGAAGATCCATTCCCCAATTTCCGTCCTGACAGTAGCAGATAATGCCATCGTGGACTCTATTGCTATCTCCACGTTGGGCTGTCATTTTGCGAACATTTCTAGCTCTTCCCACTACCGCCCTGCTTTCCTCCACCGGAAATTAGTGGAGGAAGCTCGGCCGATGCCCTCCTCATCTCTGAATCGTGAGTCCTACAATCCCGCCTTTTCTATGAGAGAGCTAGATTACGCTCTCAGTTCATCCCGCACAGGGCACATTTCCCGGACGCTGGCAGAAGCCACGGTCATACCCATACCTAAGTCTGGTAAGGACAAAAACGTTCCTTCTGGCTACCAGCTGTGTTTTTGCATTCTGATGAAACATATGATTCTTGCCTGGCTGGTATGGTGGCTTGAGTCTCGCAACTTACTGAAAAATGCACAGTGTGGATCTCGAGTGTGGCGTTCTGCAGTTGACCATCTCATTACTTTGTCCACCCATGTCATGAATGCTTTTCTACAGAAATCCCAAAATCCCAGACAGTGGCCGTGTTTTTCGATTTAGAGAAGGCCTACGACACCTGCTGGATAACTAGTCTCCACCGTAGTCTTTACACGTGGGGCTTCCATAGCCGCCTGCCCTGTTTCCTTCAGGAATTTTTAGAAGATCGCGTTTTCAAGGTGAGTGTTGGTTCTGCCTTGTCGGACACATTTATCCAAGAAAACGGTGTGCCTCGGGGTTCCGTCCTGAGAGTCGTCCCCTTTGCTATCGCCGTTAACCCTATAATGACCTGCACCCGCTGTGTATTTCTGGCTCCCCTTTTGTTGACGATTTTGCCATCTATTGCAGTTCTCCACGGACCTGTCTCACTGAGCGGCGTCTTCAGCGATGTCTTGATCGTCTTTACTCCTGGAGCATCGACAATCCGCTTTTCCACTGACAAAACCGTCTGTCTGAATTGCTAGCGACGCAGTTGGTTTCTCCCACGGTCTTTACATCTTGGCCCTCCTGCCTTCTGTTCGTTCAAACTACGAAATTCCTGGGTCTCTTGCTCGATAGGAAACTCTCTTGGACCTCTCATGTGTCTTACCTGGCAGCCCACTGTGTCCTCAATAGCACCTCCTGGGGTGCCGATCGAACCACCTCCTCCGTTTGTACCTCAACTTGTCTGTTCGAAAATCGGCTATGGGTGCTTTGTTTGTGCGTCCTCACGTCCATCTCTCTTATGCCGTCTCAACACTATCCACCATCGTGGCATCCGTTTGGCCACGGGCGCCTTTTACACTAGCCCAGTTGAGAGTCTGTATGCTGAAGCTGCTGAACTACCTCGCTCCTACTGCCGTGACTTTCTCCTCAGCAGGTATGCAGGCCGTTTGTCCAACATATGTGGCCACCCATCCTATGCCTCCTTCTTTGATGATTCCTTTGATCGCCAGTATGGGCCACGTCCCTCTTCTCTGTTACCTCCTGGAGTCCGCTTTTGGCACTTGCTACAGTGGCTTAACTTCACACTATCTGCAACTTTCCCAATGGGTGTGAGCCCTTCACCACCTTGGCTTCGTGAAGCGGCCCGTATTACCCTTGGCCTACATTCGCTTCCTAAGGGCACTACTCCAGTCTCGCTCTATCGCCTTAAGTTTCACGACCTTCACATGAAACTTCGTTGTAGTACCTTTGTATACACTGACTGGGACTGACCGTGGGGTCGAGTGTGCCTTCGTTATTGGCACCAGTGTCTTTCGATATCGGCTTCCGGTACACTGCTCAATATTTAAATCCGAGCTCTTCGCCCTGTATCAGGCCACGGAGTACTTCTGTACATCTGGCGATGCAGGCTTTTCAGTTGTGTCCTCTGATCAGACCCTTTCGCCGCCCTTCAAATTCTCTGTGAGCTGTACACCTCCCATCCCTTAGTGCAGTGGGTCACTCTTCATGGAGCCAGTGTGATGTTTCTGTGGGTCCCTGGTCCTGTCGGTCTGCCAGGAAACGAGGCTGCTGACGTTGCTGCCAAGGCGGCAGTCCTTGTACTTCAGCCCACGAGTTCCCATATTCCCTCCGATGATCTCTGTGTTGCCGTCTTGCAAAAGGTGGTGTCCCTTTGGCGTCACCAATGGTCCTCCCTTCATGGGAATAAGCTCCGGCTTATAAGCCTCTCCCAGCGGCTTGGACGACCTCCTCTTGGCCCTCCCGCCAGGAGGAGGTCATTTTAAATAGGCTGCGTATTGGGCACTGCCTTTTTAACCATTGTCATTTGTTAAGTGGCGCTACCCCACCACTTTGTACACATTGCACCCAAGTTTTAGATGTCCGCCACTTCCTGACAGAATATCCATTTCTTACCCGTTTACGTTCCCGCTTGGGTTTGCTGTCTGAATTGTCGGTCGTTTTAGCAAATGTCTCGCAGGATGTTTACCGAGTTTTACTTTTTATGTGCCAAAGCAATATAGCGAAGGTCATTTAATTTTTACTTTAAAGTCAGTTCCGCCATTAGACTGTTGTTTATTTACAGTGTTACATTAACACTTACACAATCATTGCCTAAGGTGGCAATTTATTACACTTACAACACTTGATAATGGCACTTTGAAGCCGAAATCATGATTGTGTAAGTGCCATTATCAAGTGTTATAAATTGACTAAGATGGCAATTTATAACACTTAAAACACTTGGTAATGGAACTTTGAAGCCGAAACCAAGATTGTGTAAGCGTGAATGTAACACTGTAAATAAACGACACTCTAATAGCGGTACTGACTTTAAAAAAATACATCATGACTATGGTCCAGCATTATGAAAAGGAGTGGGTTACAACCATGCAAGGCATTACTAGGGATTGTGCTTTTGAGTGTCAATGTGGACTCCCTTATTCAGATATTATGGTACGTGATGCAATTGCACAGAACGTTTCTGATGTTCGTATAAGGGAACATTTTGAAACTAGTAGATCCCTCCCTTCAACAAGTGATGGACATATTGGATCGACAGGACACACTTGACTTTGCTCAGGAATCATTTGAAACTTCGCCAGCAGTGCGTCAGGTTAACCGGCCCGCCGTGCGAGCTGCACGGAACAGTAAACAGTTCTCGCGCCCGGCCGCGCCGCTGCCGCCAGGCTCTCAGCCACGTGTAACGCGACGGCAAGCTAATGTAGTGATCAAATCATGCTCGCGGTGTACTACTAAACACTCGCGGGAGAACTGCCCGTCACGCCAAGCTATTTGCTTTTATTGTAATAAAAAAGGACATGTTCAGAGTGTTTGCCAGAAAAAGCTCAGATCGGAAGCTCAAGACCGTTCCAGGCCCTTTCCTTCGCGCCGGAATCAGAGTCGAACCAAGGATACTCAGGCTCGCGAAACTTCGCCCATGGAAATTCATGTAGTTCATTCTACTCCGCGCAGTGCCACTCTCTCTAACAGTGACTGTGTTCGTCCCAAAAATAGTGTGCGTCGTCATCGCCGGAACTCTCGTCAAGTCGCAAGTGATTATGTACCAGTGTCAGTTCACGTTGCAAGAGACAGTCGCTCTTGTCGTCAGCAGGACAATAAACTTTTTGTGGACTTGGACATTAACGGCACAGTGATACCATTCCAGCTCGATACCGGCGTTGCAGTTTCACTGATCAATCAAGACACTTACAAACTGCTGGGCACACCTCCGTTGCGTGCCGCAGATGTTAACTAGCTATTCCGGTCAAGATATCCCTGTGTTATGACAGTGCAGCCTTCTTGCAACATACAAAGGACAAACAAAACTTGTGTCATTTTACGTCGTTCGTTCTTCTTCGGCGCTGAACTTGTTTGGTATCAATTTATTTCAGTTGTTTAACTTGTCTATAGTAAATCGGGTCCTATCAGTGAACCAGACAGTGCCTTCCGACAGTGTTTCTCGTCTCTGTGAAGAATTTGCAGACATTTTTGCACCGGGCCTCGGTTGCGCTAAGAACTATAAAGCACATTTGGAACTGCAAGTAAACGTGCAACCGAAATTTTTCAGAGCGCGCAATGTTCCCCACGCATACCGTGATGAGGTCGCAAAAACATTCCACGATTTGGAGTTACAAGGTGTAATTGAGCGTGTGCAGGCTTCTCTCTGGGCATCACCCTTAGTAATTTTGCCAAAACCTTCCAGAAAGTTGAGACTTTGTGTGGACTTCAAGGCAACAGTGAAACCACAACTAGTGATTGCAACTTTTCCTTTACCCCGCCCGGAAAATCTTCTTTACAAACTGTGCCCGGGTAAATATTTTTCGAAGTTGGACCTCGCAGATGCGTACTTGCAAATACCGGTGGACAAAGAATCCCAGCGCGTTTTGGTGGTTCACACGCATCTTGGTTTGTATCGATTCAAAAGACTGCCATTCGGGTGTGCATCCGCCCCTGCATTGTTTCAGCAATATCTACAAACTGTTTGTGCGTCGGTCCCTACTGCAGCAAATTATCTGGACGATATTGTCATCTCCGGAAAGACGGAAGAAGAGCATTTGGCCAATCTCAGAACATTATTTCAGGTCTTGCGACAAATTGGTCTTCGCTTGCGGAAGGACAAATGTGTGTTTTTTGCTCGTGACTTGCCATACTTGGACATGTACTCAATGCCCAAGGCATACATCCCAGTCCCGCGCACCTTCGTGCCATACAAGACTTGCCTTCGCCGCAGAATTTGAAGCAGCTACAGAGTGTGCTGGGAAAAGTCAACTATTATCATAACTATGTTCCCCATGCCTCTTCCATTTCAGTTCCGCTTCATCGCTTGCGCCGTAAGGGTGTTCCGTTCGTCTGGACGACGGAATGCGAACGCGCCTTTCGCCAGTTGAAATCGGCGTTGCTTTCCAATACTCGCCTTACGCCTTTAGATCCCCAGAAACCCCTCTTGTTGATGGTGGATGCATCGGATTTCGGGATCGGCGCTGTGCTTGCGTACAAAGATGGATCGCACGATCGCCCTATTGCCTTTGCGTCCAAATTTCTCTCGTCTGCGCAAAGAAATTATTCCCAGATCGAGAAAGAAGCATTGCCTCTCGTATTTGGTGTTACAAAGTTTCATGATTTCTTGTATGGTCGTCACTTTACCATAATCACAGACCACAAACCTTTGACATCGCTTTTTCATCCGACCAAGCCTGTACCTCCACGTACAGCGCAGAAATTCATTCGCTGGTCTCTTTTCCTCTCGCAGTACCGCTACGATATCTTGTATCGGTCCACTGCTAAGCACGGAAACACCGATGTGTTGTCCCGCTTGCCTGTGGCTGAGGATAGGGCATTCGATTCCTCCGAACTTGCTTACATGTTCATTGATGCGGAAACCGATGACGTGGTCGATCCTTTCCGATTGATTTTCGTCTTGTAGCTACAGCCACAGCTGCCTACCATGTCCTTGCTCCCGTTCTGCGTTTTGTTGCTACGCAATGGCCCTTGTCAAAGTCACGGATCGGGGATCCATTGGTTCGCCGATTTTTTGCTCACAGGGAGAGACTTTTTGTACGACGTGGTGTTTTGCTGTTGCGTTCTGATAATGATCAGTCCAGGGTCGTGGTACCACGTTCGTTACAGTTCTCTGTCTTATAGCTTCTCCACCAAGGACATTGGGGTATAGTGAGAACGAAACAACTTGCTCGTCAGCAATGTACTTGGTTCGGAATCGATGCCGCGATTACGAATATGTGCTCTTCTTGCATGGTGTGTGCCGAACAACAATCAGCTCCACCGCGGAAATTCTTTGCATGGCCAAAAGCCACTTCCCCTTGGCAACGCTTACACATCGATTTTGCTGGTCCATTCTGGAATGCTCGATGGCTGGTAGTGGTAGATTCATTCAGTAATTTTTCTTTTGTTGTCCGGATGTCTTCCACGACGTCATCTGCCACTATCCAAGCGTTATCCGCTATCTTTTGCATTGAAGGTCTTCCACAGACTATTGTTTCCGACAATGGCCCACAATTCATGTCCGCAGAATTTGTCATTCTGCAAGGCCAATGGTATTCAACATCTGACTTTCGCGCCGTTTTCGCCACAGTCAAACGCTGCCGCTGAACGATTGGTCAGGACTTTCAAGTCACAGATGTTGAAGTTGAAAGAGTCGCATTCTCGGGAGGACGCGTTATTGCTCTTTTTTCCTCGTGTCGCTCTCAGCCCCGAGATGGTCGCTCGCCGGCTGAGTTGCTCCACGGTCGTCGTCATCGAACCTTGATGTCTTTGCTACATCCGCCCCATCAGGTTCCTGTGCCGCGGCAGACATCTGCTTTTGCTCCAGGCGACGTTGTCTACTATCGCCACTATCGAGGTTCACGGCGTTGGCTCGAAGGGCGCATTCTTCGCTGCCTCGGACGCGCTATGTATCTGGTTTTGGGGGCCTCTGATGAGGTGCGTCGCAATCTCAATCAGCTGCGCCTCTGTCGTCGCACGGGATCTGCCGCTCGCCGTCTGCTTTCATCGACGGTGCCGTCCGGTCATCGCCCCGGGGACCCATCTACTGGCTCGCCTCAGCCCCAGGTGTTACCGACGCTGCCTTCCATTTTGCCCATGGCGACGCGCCGCCGCCGCCGCGACCGCCGCCGCCGCCTGTCCTCCCACCGGCGACGCCCGCAGTGGACGCGTCGCTGCAACCGCCGGGCGCCTCCCTGGGTCACGCGCCGCCGATCGCTTCCCGTGACCAGTTGTCCTCCGACATGGAACTCTTGCCCGCTCAGGACCATATGTCGTCTTCGCCCGTCGGGTACCCCGGCCCGATGGAGGTCGACCCTTGGGCCCCTCCTGTCTCCTTAGGGGCGCATACACTGCATGTTGGCGTGTACCCTGAAGCAGGTTTTCAGGCGTTTCCTAGCTCCCCGCGATCCGAATGGCAGGGTGCGGGTGGCACAGCCTCGCCTGTTGTTGGGCTCCCCACCTCGTCGCATACGTCAACATAGGGTCCTCCCCACGGCGGGCGGAAGCCTTATGCCACAACCGTACGCCGATTTGCGGGGAAAGAATGTGGTGTTACCGCCAGACACCACACTTGCCGGGTGGTAGCCTTTAAATCGGCCGCGGTCCGGTAGTATACGACGGACCCACGTGTCGCCACTATCAGTGATTGCAGACCGAGCGCCGCCACACGGCAGGTCTAGAGAGACTTCCTAGCACTCGCCCCAGTTGTACAGCCGACTTTGCTAGCGATGGTTCACTGACGTCCACGCTCTCATTTGCCGAGACGATAGTTAGCATAGCCTTCAGCTACGTTATTTGCTACGACCTAGCAAGGCGCCATTATCTGTTAGTATTGATACTGTGAATCACGTAATGTCAAGAGCGACGTTCTTCATTAATGGATTAAAGTTAAGTATTCCACCAGCTACGTCCGTTGTTTCTAAATTCTAATTTCCTTGCCCTGTTCCAGACGTCACGCCAGACTGCGTGAGCTAAATCGCGTGCCTTTCGGCCTCCTTTAGTACCAAGGTCTTGGCTCTCCTGCCAGCCACAACAGCCTCTGTGTCAGTACCTGATTTCAGTATTTACTAGTGACGGCGGCCCACAAATAGCAGCATGAAGATTTTTACCAATAACTCCAATTCTCCAAAAACGTGAGGGGAAAAAGTGAACACCGCTACCTTTAAACAGCGTACAACCATCTATGGACACCAGTGGAATAACGAAGACGATACCAACAGGAGGATCAGACGTTAGCAATCGAATATGACGCCGCCTAATGTCTCACAAGATTTTATTAGCAATACAGCACACTTACGTGCTTATTTTACAATAGTAACCGACTTAGAGATAGTTCTGCTATAAGTGATTTTTATCTGTGTCAAAATATTTTGTTTTAAATAGCACCCTATATTTTTTATTCAGCAATCCACTTACTTTCCTCATGACTGATTCATAAACTTACCACACTGCACCTAATCATAACATTATGAAAATGTAACACAATATTGACTCTGATTCTCATATACTAGCATGCAGTGCAGGTACCTGGGGTAAGATAAGAAGTTGAAGGTTTGTGTAAATACAATGTATAACAAAGAAGACGAGGTAGGAATGCTACTAGTATATAGAGAATGTGACCTAGCGGAACAGTCACGACTGGTGTACATCTGTACTTCCATTTGTTTACTGTTAACTCTAGCAAATGGGTGACTTTACACCAGGTACGTGTCCTATGTGCTAGTACAGTAGTACGGGAAAGTCAAAGACAATTCTATGTTTATATTAATGATACACTGTGATGCGTTTCTGGTCTTGTTTTGTGGAGAGTAAATGAACTGCCGATTTAAAAACCTAGGGTGTTATTTAAAAAATACGTGCTGCTGTTCGTAATTCCATAACGGAACGGAAAAAGACACAAGAAAGGCTATTACGCCTCATGCTGGTTAATGTACCCCTAGTAGCTAAAAATATTTGCTTTTTATGGATAAACGTTGGTTATGCTGGTCAGGAGACACTATGATGCTCTTTGTGGATGGAATTATGTACGTTTTCCTAGGCGTATGTGAAAAGCTGATGGAAGAAAACGATCAATCTCATATCTTCCTGAGCCACTAGAAATTGTTAGCAACTAATTGAGAGTACTGCAGAGATAAATCTCATTATCAACTCTAAATTAATGTAAGACTCAAAAACGAAAGTCCATTATATCAGAATCATAATTAAATGATAGCATAGTCTATTTGAATACGTAGGGATGTGAATACGTAGGGATGTGAATCCGAAATTCAATTTACGTTTCGTTAGAGAAAGGCTGAAGCGACAATATGGGATGATCCCAACAGTCACTTTGACACACATGAGAAACTAAATCTTCCTGGAACACGTCATCGAATTATTACAGTAGAGGAAATCAGTCAATCTATCGCATATGACGAGCACGAGGCAAAAATTATTATAGTCAATTTTTTCCATTTTCTGGTTAGGACAGGAATTTGTAGCTCGAGTACGGCCGAATTTGTATGGGGGTGTACATGGCAAGAATGCTGGTAGTTACTAAATTATTTGTCATTTTATTTTTGTTGTGCGCGGTAAAACCGATTAATGTCATCTGTGTTCACGGCAGATATGATGAGAGTCATTTCATAAGGTTGGCAAAACCTGCTTGATCAGGAGTTCAACGTGCTGTCTTCATTCTTTTGTTTACTTTGTGTTTGTGGTTAGAAAGTTGCCAAAGTTTATAGCTTCTGTTCTTGGTAGTAGTTTATGTGAAAATGAATGAATTAAGTGAGTCAAGTGTGGATGAAGATAGTGAAAACGTCAGTAAACCTAGCACAAAGAAGAGACAATCGTATGGAAGGGTAAGATATGTGATGAAAAAACTTAAAGTGTGTACTCAAGAAACTGGGCCCTATTCAAGATGTAAAAGACTACAGTTTGTGAAGGTGAAAGAAAAAGATTAATTTCTCATTTTAATAGTTTAGAATCTAATGATGCGCAGTCCACATACTTAGCTGAGCTTATCAATGTTTATGACGTCAAAAATCGCAGACCAAGATAGCCTGAAAGTGAATCACGTTTTAATTATAAGAGCTACACTTACAAAGTAAGAATGGTTCAAATGGCTCTGAGCACTGTGGGACTTAACTGCTGTGGTCATCAATCCTCTAGAACTTGGAACTGCTTAAACCTAACTAACCTAAGGACATCACACACACCCATGCCCGAGGCAGGATGCGAACCTGCGACCGTAGCAGTCGCGCGGTTCCAGACTGTAGCGCCTAGAACCGCTCGGCCACACCGGCCGGCTACAAAGTAAGAATAAAGGATGGTGATAATTTTATTGACACCCCTGTGTCTTATAAAGCATTTTTGTCTATTTTTGTGTGTAACTGGGAGAAGGGTTCAAACTATTCAAACGAGTCTGAAAGAAACAGGTGAACCTCCGACAGACAAGAGATGAAGGTATGACCACAAACATTGTAGGACCCCGGAAGAAGTTATCAAAGTGTCATTGATCACATTGCATCGTTTAAGGGCCGTAGAAGCCATTATAGTTTTGATAAAACTAAAAAAACGTACTTGCCAACACTCGAAATTTGAAAATAATGTACATATTGTACAAGGCAGGTAGACCTAGTGGTAAGATTGTGTCCTATGAATATTATTGACAGATGTTCGTATCTAAGTTTAACATAGCTTTTGGATATCCCAGAAGCGACACCTGCAGTGCATGTGACAGGTACCAAGCAGGAGTGAAAGCTCTAAACCTCTAGCTGGAACAGACTAATGATGACAAGGAAAAAGCAGATATTTTAAGCAGCATTAAGACAAAACAATGTGAGAATGAACTACACTTGAGGAAAACTAACATGTTTTATGACGCAAAGAGAAAATTTAGAAAAATTTCAAGGAAAAGGGAGGATACTGAGACACCATTGATTTAAAAAAAATTAAGCTTACCTAATTTGACCACAAATGACGTTTACTACCGCCGTCAGCTGTCATTGTATTTGTCCAATGTCCACATCCTATCTACGGGAAATGCAACTATTTTTGCTTACCCAGAAACAGAAGGAGGTAAAGGTGCACACGAAGTAGTATGCCTAGGAAACCTGCTTCTCGGATCGCTAGACAACAATTCAAGTAAATCGTGTTAATTAAGTTTATTACAAAACGAAATGATTACTATACTTAACTTCGTGAAATACAGACGTGTCGCTAGCATAGGGCGACAGACAAACAGAAGCAAGCTCTTCACTATATAAAGTCGGAGCGTCGCTTATGTTCTCTGCGCTTAGACGTCGCTGCTGTCTCGGGGTCGTCCTAGAGAGGGGTCAGTCAGCATACTATTGGCTGACGTCTTCATCACAGCCCTCTCTACTTTAAAATTCTTGGGCGGCATGCCGGCGTTTGACGTTATGACGGAGCAAATACAATGAATATTAAATTTAACTCACGGAAGGCAACCATTAAAGAAGTCAGCGAATAAAGCTTGGAAACAGGAACATAGACAGCTAAAAAATGAGTCTGACAGGAAGTGTAGTATGAGAAATTAGAAATTAGGAAAGGAGAAATGCAAAACTTAAATGTATGCTTGACTATGTGAGAGATAGATGCTACCAATAGGAAAATTAAAGACGCTTTTGGAAAATAAAAGAAACAGCTGCCTGAATATCCAGCGCTCATGTGGTAAGCCAGTACTAAGCAAAGAAGGGAAAATTGAAAGGTGAAAATAATATATTCAAGGACTGTCCAAAGCAAGAAACCTGAAGACTTTATTTTGTGAAGGAAAGAGGAAGCAAATGAATATGAGATGCGATACTGCAAGAAGAATTTTACAGAACACTGAAAGATCTAAGGAAAACGGCACATAGAGCAGACGACATTACCTTAGAATTTCTTAAACCCTGTGTGGAATGAACTATCACAAAACTATTCACCTGGTAAGTAAGATGTATGGGACAAGTAAAGTACCATCAGATGTAAAAAAGAATGTCGCAGTTTAATTTTTAAAAAATCGTAGGTGACAATGTTACTGAACCACCAGTCATAGTGTCAGAATAGTAACAGCAATTATTTGCAAAGGATGGAAAGACTGACAAAAGCCACCTCTAGGGGAAGATAGATTAGGACTCCAGAGAAATACATGAACACAGGAGTATACTGACCCTACAGTTTAACATAGGCTGTAGAAGATAGACTCCAGAAAGACAAAATAGTATTTGTAGATGTAAAAACCACTTTCGGCAGTTTATTCTGGAATGCACTTTTAGAAATACTGGAATTAACAAAAATAAAACATAGGGAGCAAAAGTTCATCTACTACTTGCACAGAAGCGAGTCTGCAGTTCCAAGAGTCTATGGATTCCAAGGCGTGGCAGTATTTGGGGCGAGACTGAGGCATGTTTTCCTTCTTTTCCCCATTTATTGCCTCTGTCAATTGAGCAAGCCGAAACGGAAGCTAAAGAGAATTACAAATAAAATTAAAAGTTCATGGAGTAGAAGTTATCTGCAGAATGTCAACATAAGTAAAACAAGGATAATGGAATGTATTCAGATTAAGTCAGGGGGTACTGAGGAAATAAGATTAGGAAATGGGGCACTAAAAGAAGCTGATCTGTTTGCTATTTGGGCAAAAAAGAAAAAAAAAACAACTGATGACGAGAGGGGTAGAGAAAAAAGACTGACTATTGCATGAAAAATGTTTCTGGAGAAGAAGAAATGGTTCAGATGGCTCTGAGCACTATGGTACTTAACTTCGGAGGTCATAAGTCCCCTAGAACTTAGAAATACTTAAACCTAACTAACCTAAGGACATAACACACATCCATGCCCGAGGCAGGATTCGAACCTGCGACCGTAGCGGTCGCGCAGTTCCAGACTGTACCGCCTAGAACCGCTCGGTCACTCCGTCCAGCCTGAGAAGAATGAACTGGGTACTATGGAATATAAATCTAAATATTAGGAAGGCTTTCCCGAAGGCATTTTTCTGATATGGAGCCTAATTTGGAATGAATACATGGCCGATAAGCAGTTCAGAGACGAACAGCATAGATGCATTTCAGTGTGGTGCTACAAACGTTGATAATAAGATGATATGGATAACCAGTGAGGTGGCATTTTTCTGATATGGAGCCTAATTTGGAATGAATACATGGCCGATAAGCAGTTCAGAGACGAACAGCATAGATGCATTTCAGTGTGGTGCTACAAACGTTGATAATAAAATGATATGGATAACCAGTGAGGTGGTACTGAATCGAATTGGCAAATAAAACAAGTTATGGATAAATATGACATATTATGAGGCATCAAGGGATCGTCGATTTGTTAATGGAAGGAAAAGTAAAGGGTAAAAATTTTAGAGGGGGACCAAGATGTGAAAAAAGTAAGCAGGTTCAAATGGATGCAGGTTGCAGTGTGGAAGTCAGCACCAACACAAACAAGGAAGGAGATAAGTGCGTTGGCTGGTGGAAGGAATCCAAAATGATTTATATATTAAAATTCCAAATTAACAGAGCACTTTGTTTCTGACAACGAAAGAAACATAACTTCTCTTTACTAAGTGGCTTGATGTTCTTATTGTGCCTCCCACATCCAATTACTTTTCTCTGTTGCTATTCGGGGAATTCAGGCTAAGTATTATCTTACTATTATTCAGTACTGATTCTCTCGAAATCTGCGACCGAACTGGAGCCGACCAGCGATGGGCGTTACGTGAGCGTTGACAGGCCGCGCTGAAGTCTGCCTTCCTGGAGGTGTTGCGCTGCGCGCTCATCCACTGACGCGCAGATCAGCGCCTTCTTGATTACGTTCCGTGGCACTGCGCTGCTCGGTGTACAGTCGATGCCTTAGTATTGCACACAGGTTGCAATAGCTACTCAGAGAAAAAAAGCTTTGTACAGGATAGACTGAGATGGAGAGCGCTTCAAAACTGTCTTCAGATCACAAAAACAACAATCTCAAACCATAGCTTCACAAATTGTTCCCTTTTTGTCATCATTGTCCCTTTTCATCTGTCCTTTCTTTGTCAGCTTTTGTTATCGGATTTTAAGGCTCTTGCTTATGATATTGGCAGTTATGCCTCCAATGAAAACTGTTGAATCTTTGTTTTATTATGTCCTCACTTTCTGTGACATCTTTCTCTGTTGTGTGTGTGTGTGTGTGTGTGTGTGTGTGTGTGTGTCATATGAACAGTAATGTTATGCTTGTGTCTCTTCTAAGTGTTCGTCCTTGTTTGTGAAATTAATGTCAGTATTATGTTTTCTGGTATATAAATGTTTTATTTACTTTTACATTGATCACACTCTGGCTGCTGCCTGACAAATGTGTTTTCATGTATTGAAATACTTCCTTTCATCATTTCTCTGATTGTCTTAAAAAATAACACAATACATATTTCTATTTGGCTAACTGTTACATCTTTTTTTGCTTACTTACATCGTCGTGCTTTCTTTTTTTTATCTTCTCTCATCACTATTTACTATGCCACCCTTTTTCCGCTACCATCTCCTTCTTCCTTTATTATCTCTCTCCTAACAATTGCTGCCACAGTGCATAGTGCAGACCTACCTTTTTGTTAACTGTCTTTATATTCTGTTTTCACTTACAATATAACATGAGTTAATGTTAGCTGTAGAATTATTATTTGTATTCTTTTACTCATTTAGATTTCTAAATAGTGGATTCTGTATCAAATACTTGAAAAATTAACTTTAGAACATGTTTCAAAATGAATTAACCGATAAAATTGTGAAGAATCATTCATCAGATGTAATAAATTGCCTTAGAATCCTAACATTGAAAGAATAAATAATTTTTTCGGATGTTTGGTCAGTACTGTAAACGATTATTACTATCAAACACCTTTAGCTTAATGTAGATTACATTAGAACATACGGAAACACCTGTATGACCTTGGTATTTACAAAGTAAAAGCTGCAGCTGATCTAATTGTCTCAGCCAAAGAACTGAACCACTGTTTCACATTACCTTGAATCACAATTGAACCACAAACAGACTCATTGATTACTTCATGGAGGTAAACGATTGTCGCCACGAAAAATTCTATCTAAACATGTTACTTGCAATGCCGTCCAAAAATTCATCATGCCTATCCAATTAGCATCTACTGGACCCTGTGGCACCCCAGCACAAATAATGAAGCTTATTACTGACCTACTACTGCTCACTAAACAGATACCTTCCATTACTCCTTAAACACATGTTTTACCCTTTAAGCCACTACCAAAAAAAAAGGACGTTACCACAGTACCTTATGATTACCGACCTGTTCGCATTCTTCCTGCACTGTCCACAGCCTTAGAATACATACTCCAAGATCAGCTAACGAATTATCTGACCACAAACACACCTACTAGACGAATACAAATCAGGTTCCCATGAACTCTGCGGCACAACTTCTGCCTTAATAAAAGTAACAGATGACCTGAAGCTTGGCATGAATGCACAAAAAGCGACTCTCATGTGCTCCTCAGGTTGCAGCAAGACCTTTGACACTGTCGACTTCGACATTGTACTTGCCAGCAACCAAACTTTTTCGCCAAGTGCCACACAGTGGTTTCACTCATACCTGACGTCTCGCCAACAATGCCTCATATCCGGCGCCATAGTCACAGTGGAGGCAGGTAGTATCAAGTCGTTTACATATTTCTGTATTACGTACTATAGTCTTTTCATTGTACTCATATGTCGACGATGTATCATCAGTTTTGTCCTACAGCAAATACCACATGTACACTGAAAGCCTCCAGTTACACCTAAGTGCAAAACAAATAAACCTGATGACAGCTGTCGGGAATCTTAGTACCCACCTGCGTGAACTATCAAAATGGGTGCAGGATATGGGGTTGAAGCTTGGCCCATCCATAACCCAAGCGTTGTAGGTCGGTCATTCTAGGCTCGTTAGCCGAAAATATCGGGAATCCCTACCACCTTTAACCGCAATGGGACAAATATCAACGTCTCTCCTTCAGTAAAGAGTCTAGGAGTAATATATCTATATCCGGATCCCGCTCCAGCTACTGCCGGGTCTGGGTGTTTACGAGTCCTCTCCATTTGGCTCGGTCACCCAACCACTTTTCTTCCTCCACTTGCTGCCTTGTCACACCTCTCCTTTCCACAGATCCGTTTTACACCGTGTTCTTGGGTTGCCTCTAGGTCTTTTTCCATCGATACTTAGTTCTTCCATAATTTTAGGGATCCTCTGCCCAGCATCCTCTTAACATCCACGTGCCATCTTAATCTCTTTTTTCGATTTATTCTCTCATACTTCCTTGTTTAAGGTCCTTTCAAATATCTACACTTCTTACTCTGTCCGTTCTTGTTTTTCCCTTAACTGCTGTGAGAAACTTCATTTCTCCTGCTTGCAGTGTGCTCCAGTTCCTTTCTGATACTGTCCATGTTTCTACTCCATAGATGACAATAGGGAAATAACTCTTATACATAAGGAGTTTTGTTTTTTCTGAAACCTTCTTATTCCAAATCAGGCGTTTTATTGCTGGATAGAAATTGGCTCCCTTCTATAACCTCCTATTAATTTCGTTGGTTATTCTTCCATCACTAGATATAGTCTAGGAGTAATAATAGTTGAAAATCTAAACTGGCATGAGTACACAACTGCAATGTACAAGAAGGTATCAGCATCTCTTCATGTCCTACAAAAATACAAAACTTCTTGCCTCTTGACATGAAAAAAAAACTTGTACAAACAGCTATACTTCCAATTACTGATTACAGCGATGATATCCTGCAAGACCTTTCTCGTGTCAAGAAAGACCATGGCGCCTGGAACTGGTTATAAATACCTATGTTCATTATATATATGTGATTTTCGACTCTCTGATCATATTTCATCATCATATGCGCAGCTATCCTGGGTGCTTGCGCACAAGCATAGAGATTTCCGCCCCACTCTGCCTTCTCTGCTGTGTTATCAACATACACTGTTCACCATATCTATCCATCACTGAGCCACCTTCTCGACATCCTTCTCAGTAGCAGAAACCCGACTCTGAAATAACATTCTGCATTACTGCATTATACAGGATGCAACAGGTACACATACAGAAATTTTTGTATGTTTTACCTTAATATGTACGCACATCAGTGTGTTAGCTGATTTTTCTGCATGTCGAACAGTCTTCTCACAAATACGTCATGGTCGTGACTGCACCACTACGTGGACTACGCTTGACGGTACTGACTAACCGCTTTGTGTCCACATGTCCACACTTCAGCCTCTGATATGTTGTTGGTGTTGTGGTCTTTAGTCCTGAGACTGGTTTGATGCAGCTCTCCATGCTACTCTATCCTGTGCAAGCTTCTTCATCTCCCAGTACCTACTGCAACCTACATCCTTCTGAATCTGCTTAGTGTAGTCATCTCTTGGTCTCCCTCTACGGTTTTTCCCTCCACGCTGCCCTCCAATACTAAACTGGTGATCCCTTGATGCCTCAGAACATGTCCTACCAACCGATCCCTTCTTCTAGTCAAGTTGTTCCATAAACTCCTCTTCTCCCCCATTCCATTCAATACTTCATCATTAGTTATGTGATCTACCCATCTTCAGCATTCTTCTGTAGCACCACGTTTCGAAAGCTTCTATTCTCTTCTTGTCCAAACTATTTATCGTCCCTGTTTCACTTCCATACAAGGATACACTCCATACAAATACTTTCAGAAAACACTTCCTGACACTTAAATCTGTACTCGATGTTAACAAAACGCTTTCCTTGCCATTGCCAGTCTACATATCCTCTCTACTTCGACCATCATCAGTTATTTTGCTCCTCAAATAGCAAAACTCCTTTACTACTTTAAGTGTCTCATTTCCTAATCTAATTCCCTCAGCAACACAAGACTTAATTCGACTACATTCCATTATCTTCATTTTGCTTTTGTTGATGTTCATCTTATATACTCCTCTCAAGACACTGTCCATTCCATTCAACTGCTCTTCCAAGTCCTTTGCTGTCTCTGACAGAATTGCAATGTCATCGGCGAACCTCAAAGTTTTTATTTCTTCTCCATGGATTTTAATACCTACTCCGAATTTTTCTTTTGTTTCCTTTATTGTTTGCTCCATATAGAGATTGAATAACATCGGAGAGAGGCTACAACCCTGTCTCACTCGCTTCCCAACCACTGCTTCCC
The DNA here is from genome assembly GCF_023897955.1 of Schistocerca gregaria. NCBI lineage: Eukaryota > Metazoa > Arthropoda > Insecta > Orthoptera > Acrididae > Schistocerca > Schistocerca gregaria. The sequence goes on along the minus strand of NC_064923.1, from coordinate 131,186,663 downwards.
TTTCATGTCCCTCGACTCTTACAACTGCCATCTGGTTTCTGTACAAATTGTAAATAGCCTTTCGCTCCCTGTATTTTACCCCTGCCACCTTTAGAATTTGAAAGAGAGTATTCCAATCAACATTGTCAAAAGCTTTCTCTAAGTCTACAAATGCTAGAAACGTAGGTTTGCCTTTCCTTAATCTTTCTTCTAAGATAAGTCGTAAGGTCAGTATTGCCTCACGTGTTCCAGTATTTCTACGGAATCCAAACTGATCTTCCCCGAGGTCGGCTTCTACTAGTTTTTCCATTCGTCTGTAAAGAATTCGTGTTAGTATTTTGCAGCTGTGGCTTGTTAAACTGATTGTTCGGTAATTTTCACATCTGTAAACACCTGCTTTCTTTGGGATTGGAATTATTATATTCTTCTTGAAGTCTGAGGGTATTTCGCCTGTTTCATACATCTTGCTCACCAGATGGTAGAGTTTTGTCAGGAATGGCTCTCCCAAGGCCCTCAGCAGTTCCAATGGAATGTTGTGCACTCCGGGGGCCTTGTTTCGACTCAGGTCTTTCAGTGCTCTGTCAAACTCTTCACGCAGTACCGTATCTCCCATTTCATCTTCATCTACATCCTCTTCCATTTCCATAATATTGTCCTCAAGTACATCGCCCTTGTATAGACCCTCTATATACTCCTTCCACCTTTCTGCTTTCCTTTCTTTGTTTAGAACTGGGTTTCCATCTGAGCTCTTGATGTTCATACAAGTGGTTCTCTTATCTCCAAAGGTCTCTCTAATTTTCCTGTAGGCAGTGTCTATCTTACCGCTAGTGAGATAAGCCTCTACATCCTTACATTTGTCCTCTAGCCATCCATCCCGGCATAGCCATTTTGCACTTCCTGTCGATCTCATTTTTGAGACGTTTGTGTTCCTTTTTGCCTGCTTCATTTATTGCATTTTTGTATTTTCTCCTTTCATCAATTAAATTCAATATTTCTTCTGTTACCCAAGGATTTCTACTAGCCCTCGTCTTTTTACCTACTTGATCCTCTGCTGCCTTCACTACTTTATCCCTCAAAGCTACCCATTCTTCTATACTGTATTTCTTTCCCCCATTCCCGTCAATTGTTCCCTTATGCTCTCAGTGAAACTCTGTACAACCTCTGGTTTTTTCAGTTTATTCAGGTCCCATCTCCTTAAATTCCCACCTTTTTGCAGTTTCTTCAGTTTTAATCTACAGGTCATAAACAATAGATTGTGGTCAGAGTCCACATCTGCCCCTGGAGATGTCTTACAATTCAAAACCTAGTTCCTAAATCTCTATCTTACCATTATATAATCTATCTGATACCTTTTAGTATCTCCAGGGTTCTTCCATGTATACAACTTCCTTTCGTGATTCTTAATCCAAATGTTTGCTATGATTAAGTTGTGCTCTGTGCAGAATTCTACCAGGCGGCTTCCTCTTTCATTTCTTAGCCCCAATCCATATACACCTATTACGTCTCCTTCTCTCCCTTTTCCTACACTCGAATTCCAGTCACCCATTACTATTAAATTTTCATCTCCCTTCACTATCTGAATAATTTCTTTTATTTAATCATACATTTCTTCAATTTCTACGTCATCTGCAGAGCTAGTTGTCATATAAACTTGTACTACTGTAGTAGGTGTGGGCTTCGTATCTATCTTGGCCACAATAATGCGTTCACTATGCTGTTTGTAGTAGCTTACCCGCATTCCTATTTTCCTTTTCATTATTAAACCTACTCCTGCATTACCTGTATTTGATTTTGTGTTTATAACCCTGTAGTCATCTGACCAAAAGTCTTTTTCCTCCTGCCACCGAACTTCACTAATTACCACTAAATCTAACTTTAACCTATCCATTTCCCTTTTTAAATTTTGTAACCTACCTGTCTGATTAAGAGATCTGACATTCCACGCTCCGATCTGTAGAACACCAGTTTTCTTTCTTCTGATAACAACCTCCTCTTGAGTAGTCCTCACCCGGAGTTCCGAATGGGGGACTATTTTACCTCCGGAATATTTTACCCAAGAGGACGCCATCATCATTTAATCATACAGTAAAGCTGCATACCCTCGGGAAAAATTACGGCCGTAGTTTCCCCTTGCTTTCAGCCGTTCGCAGTACCAGCACAGCAAGGCCGTTTTGGTTAGTATTACAAGGCCAGATCAGTCAATCATCCAGACGGTTGCCCTTGCAACTACTGAAAAGGCTGCTGCCCTATTCAGGAACCACACGTTTGTCTGGCCTCTCAACAGATACCCCTCCGTAGTGGTTGCACCTACGTTACGGCTATCTGTATCACAGAGACACGCAAGCCTCCCCACAAACGGCAAGGTCCATGGTTCATGGAGGGGGGGGGGGGGGGGGGCTCTGATATGCTACCCTGGAAAAACAAGCATTAATGGCTTGGTCTTGCCAGACATACCTGCAGATACTAACCAACCTAAAAACATGCGACACCCACCCACACCCAACAACACCCACCCACCCACCCACCCACCCACACCCACACACACACACACACACACACACACACACACACATTGATATATATATATATATATATCACTCTTCTGACTGGTTTGATGCAGCCCTCCACGAATTCCTCTCCTATGCTAGCCTCTTCATCTCTGAGTAGCACTTGCAGCCTACATCCTCAGTTACTTCATGGATGTATTCCAGTCTCTCTTTTCCTCTGCAGTTTCTGCCCTCTACTGCTCCCTCTAGTATTGTGGAAGTCATTCCCTGATGTCTCAACAGATGTCCTATATCCTGTCACTTCTTCTTGTCAGTGTTTTCCACATATTTATTTCCTCTCTGATTCTGGGCAGAACCTCCTCATTCCCTGCCTTATCAGTCCACTTAATTTTCAACATTCGTCTGTAGCACCACATCTCAAATGCCTCGAGTCTCTTCCATTCCGGTTTCCCGACAATCCATGTTTCACTACCATACAATGCCATGCTCCAAACGTACATTCTCAGAACTTTCTTCCTCAAATGAAGGCCTATGTTTGATTCTACTACACTTCTCTTGGCCAGGAATGTGCTTTTTGCCAGTTCTAGTCTGCTTTCGATGTCCTCATTGCTCCGATCGTCATTGGTTATTTTGCTGCCTAAGTAGTTGATTCCTTAACTCCATCTACCTCGTGGTCATCAATCCTGATTTGAAGTTTGTCACTGTTCTCATTTCTGCTGCTCCCCATTACTTTCGTCTTTCTTCAATATACTGTCATTCCATATTCTGTACTCATGAGACCGCTCATACCATTCAGTATATCATGTAATTCTTCTTCGCTTTTACTCAGGATAGCAATGTCATCAGCGAATGTCATCATTGACATCGCTTCACCTTGAATTTTAATTCCACTCCTGAAACTTTTTTTCCGTCATTGCTTCTTCAATGTACAGATTTAACAGTAGAGCCGAAAGACTACATCTCTGTCTTACACCCTTTTTTATCCGAGCACTTCATTCTTGGTCGTCCACTGTTATTATTACCTCTTGGCTCTTGTATATAAGCTATAATAATTAGGCTGAAAATAATGCAAACTCTGATGTAATGTTGTTTGGTACACATACCTCAGTCAACAGTAGAAATATCTACACTTATACCCATTACATCCTGTATTAGAGAACTGAATAACGTCTTCAGCTACAGAAGACAGATAATGGGATAGCTACTAAAGCAACAATAATGATTACCATTGTTCCTATACGTACTTGTCACACCTTTACATCCTTCTTTCCAATCACAACTTCCTAATTTCCCAGTATTCTTAGCTGGTGCAACCTCCTTAAATTTCCTTTCCCCAAAACTTGTTATAACAGAAAACCTCTGTATTGTGCACCTCTAAATTCTTTTTATTCTGTCACTATCATTATTGTTATCATTTTCAATATTATTATCACATTTATCATTATTGTTCTTTCCTGTCTCAGACGTTATGTCTGGTTAAAAATGGAAAGTGACACGGACCTTGATCAAGCGTGACTTCCTTTTAACTGTACGGTATATGTTGCATTGCATTTAGGAACTTTCGGGTAATTGAACATGTATCAATAAATACAGATTTCTGTAGTTGTATATATACGTTTTGCATTGATGTACTCGCGGATATTGTGTGGTATGACTCCTGTAGTTGATAGTATGGTGTCAACTTTTTCCTGATGCCACATGTCTTTGACTTCCTCAGCCAGTTGGATGTATTTTTCAATTTTTTCTCCTGTTTTCTTCTGTATATTTGTTGTATTGGGTACGGATATTTCGATTAGTTATGTTAATTTCTTCTTTTTATTGGTGAGTATGATGTCAGGTTTGTTATGTGATGTTGTTTTATCTGTTATAATGGTTCTGTTCCAGTATAATTTGTATTCATCATTCTCCAGTACATTTTGTGGTGCATACTTTTTTGTGGGAACTTGTTTTATTAGTTTATATTGTATGGCAAGTTGTTGATGTATTATTTTTGCTACATTGTCATGTCTTCTGGGGTATTCTGTATTTGCTAGTATTGTACATCCGCTTGTGATGTGATCTACTGTTTCTATTTGTTGTTTGCAAAGTCTATATTTATCTGTTGTCGTATTGCGATCTTTAATAATATACTTGCTGTAATATCTAGTGTTTATTGTTTGATCCTGTATTGCAATCATGAATCCTTCCGCCTCATTGTATATATTGCCTTTTCTTAGCCATGTGTTGGATGTGTCTTGATTGATGTGTGGCTGTGTTAGATGATACGGGTGCTTGCCATGTAGTGTTTTCTTTTTCCAATTTTCTTTCTTCGTATCTGTTGATGTTATGTGATCTAAAGGGTTGTAGAAGTGTTTATGAAATTGCAATGGTCTAGCCAATGTATTTATATGAGTGATTGCTTTGTGTATTTTGCTGGTTTCTCCTCGTTCTAGAAAGAATTTTCTTAAATTGTCTACCTGTGCACAATGTAGGTTTTATACGTCGATAAATCCCCTCCCTCCTTCGTTTCTGCTTAATGTGAATCTTTCTGTTGCTGAATGTATGTGATGTGTTCTATATTTGTGGCATTGTGATCGTGTAAGTGTATTGAGTGCTTCTAGGTCTGTGTTACTCCATTTCACTACTCCAAATGAGTAGGTCAATATTGGTCTAGCATAGGTATTTATAGCTTTTGTCTTGTTTCTTGCTGTCAATTCTGTTTTCAGTATTTTTGTTAGTCTTTGTCTATATTTTACTTTTATTTTTTCTTTAATATTTGTATTATCTATTCCTATTTTTTGTCTGTATCGTAGATGTTTATAGGCATTTGTTTTTTCCATCGCTTCTATGCAGTCGCTGTGGTTATCCAATATGTAATTTTCTTGTTTAGTGTGTTTTCGTTTGACTATGCTATTTTTATTATATTTGTCTGTTCCAAAAGCCATATTTATATCATTGCTGAATACTTCTGTTATCTTTAGTAATTGGTTGAGTTGTTGATTTGTTGCTGCCAGTAGTTTTAGATCATCCATGTATAGCAAATGTGTGATTTTGTGTTGGTATGTTCCAATAATATTGTATCCATAATTTGTATTATTTAGCATATTGGATAGTGGGTTCAGAGCAAGGCAGAACCAGAAAGGACTTAATGGGTCTCCTTGGTATATTCCATGCTTAATCTGTATTGGCTGTGATGTGATATTATTTGAATTTGTTTGGATATTAAGTGTGGTTTTCCAATTTTTCATTACTATGTTTACGAACTGTATCAGTTTAGGATCTACTTTGTATATTTCCAATATTTGTAGTAACCATGAGTGGGGTACACTATCAAAAGCTTTTCGGTAATCAATGTATGCATAGTGTAGCGACCTTTGTTTCGTTTTAGCTTGATATGTCACCTCTGCATCTATTATCTGTTGCTCTTTACATCCTCGTGCTTCTTTGCAGCAGCCTTTTTGTTCTTCATTTATAATTTTGTTCTGTGTTGTTTGTGTCATTAATTTCTGTGTAATGACTGGAGTTAATATTTTGTATATTGTTGATAGGCATGTTATGGGGCGATATTTTGCTGGGTTTGCTGTGTCTGCTTGATCTTTAGGTTTCAGATAAGTTATTCCATGTGTAAGTGTATCAGGGAATGTGTATGGGTCTGCAATGTACCTGTTAAATAATTTAGTTAGATGTGAATGTGCTGAGATGAACTTCTTTAGCCAGAAATTTGCTATTTTATCTTTTCCAGGGGCTTTCCAATTGTGCATAGAATTAATTGCTCAGGTGACTTAATGCTGCAAAATTATCACTTCAGGCATTCGTGGTATCATCTTGTATGTGTATGTTTCTGCTTGTATCCACTGTGCATGCCTGTTATGTTGTACCGGGTTGGACCATATGTTGCTCCAGAAGCGTTCCATGTCTGTCATTATTATTATTATTATTATTATTATTATTATTATTACTGTTACCAAAATTAGTGGTAGCTGCAGCAGTAGTAAAAGTGCTGCCAGTATTAACTTCATTTGCTCATAGTCAGTATTACGTACTCACAATGTCACTATAGACAATGAAATTATTTTAATACCATTTCATATTAAAATATTTATTTCTTTTGTAACTTTGATGTGAAACAGGTACATATGTGAGAAAACCTGGTCCGATGTAACATAACAGGATAAATAAATTAACAATCTTGTTTGGAGAAACACAATTACTCTTGAAGAATCAAGTTAGTTGAGATGGCAAACAATTCTTTTTATCACTATGTTCGGTTTTGAGGGATCTACACTATTAACATCCGATCTTAAAGGTACAAAAACAAACATACGAAGTGAAGATGGTTTAAACACATACGATTTCATATCACCACTGCATACACAGCTTCAATGTTAGAATGTACCTTGTAACATTATTAGCTGTACATGTTTGTTACAATACTGAAAATCACGTAGTGATGTTGTGTCAAACAAAATGTGGGCAAGGAACATCAGCATGTCACAAATAAAATAATACACAATATAACATACATGTTATGCTTATGTCTCAGTGTACACTAATGGCTTGACATCACAATGGCGACTTAGGTAGTGTAATATTTTCACAGATAAGAACGTACACAGTTCTTCAATAGTGGCATCCGATTATCGATAAATTTCGATACGTATGCCACACTGCTGTTTCACTGCCCACCGCGACATTGGATGCCATCTGGTGGGGTTGCGGGCATCTAAAGTATGTAAGTGGACCAGATAGGGACAGGTTATCACACTAGTGAAGATAGGGACTGCAAATGGGAAAATCTATTGAGATAAATGACTTTGACAAAGGGCAGATTATTATTATGCAGAGCCTGTGACGAGTATCTCGAAAACAGCGAAGCTGGTCGAATTTTCACGTGCTTCTGCCGTGAGTAACTGCGGAAAGAGGTAGGACTGTGAAACTACCACTAGGCGCTAAATGGTTGGATGTCCACAACTCTTTATAGAACGTGGGATTCGGAGACTTTTCTGCTGTGTGAAGTACGACAGATAGTGAGCTGTGGCACCTCTGCCGAAAGAGCACAATGCTGGTGCACGCGCGTTTCGAAGCATACTGTGCATCGTAAGTTGTTGAACATGGAGTTCCGCAGCAGACCAGCCTTACGTGGTTACATGTTGACCCAATGACGTCATAAATTACGATTGCAGTGAACAGGGGACCATCGGGATTGGACCGTCGATCAATGATAACTTGCCGGCTCTTCTGGTGGATCACATTTTTACTACCTAGGTCGATGGTCGTCTCCACAAACGCAGTCAGCACCGGCTCCAAACACGCAGCTCGCACGGACGCAGGCTGGTGGGAGCAATATTATACTATGGATGACATTCTCCTGCGCTTGCATGGGACCTGTAGTAGTGATCAGAGACACGCTGACAGCTGCGAACCATCTGTATCCATTCATGCTTGATGTTTTCCCCTACGGCGATGTCATCTTTCAGCAGCATAGTTGTCCATGTCACGGAACCAGAACCGTGCTTCCCAGTACTTCGAGGAGCATTATAGTGAACTCATGTTTATGTCTCGGCGGCCACGTTCCCCTAGGAAATCCAATGGGTCGCTATCGGGCGACATCACCGCATACGCAAATCAGCTGCTCTTTATTAACGTGCATTACGTGACATGTGCAGAGGCATCTAACGCCACATACCTCCACAAACCTAACAACAAACTGTCGAATCGCTGATACCCAGAATCAGTAACGTATTTCGTTCCAAAGACGGACAAATAAGCTATTAAGCTGGTGGTCATAAAGTTTTGGGTCACCATTGTATGTGCTCTCTTCAATGTCATTACAGGTATTTTCAAGACAATTTACGTAACATTTCAAATCGCAGCTTTAGAATAACATTGTGTTTGAAAATATACAGTGTCATTTTTGAAAAAGTAATGTTTACAATGAAATATACATAGTCATCCATTACACGTAAACTTATAATAAACTGTCATTTTCTAAAAATAAATTTACAATAAACATAGTTCAGATTACTCATCAGCACAGACCATATCAAAAATGCTGACAGAAGAGAACATCAAGGTAGCTGCATGCAAGACAAATATAGGCGTTAGCCGTGGACCACATAAAATCACTTCAAGACATACAACCAGGTTCACATAATTGTATTTTCGCAACATATTTAATGAGCTCCTCCCCCCATGAACCATGGACCTTGCCGTTGGTGGGGAGGCTTGCGTGCCTCAGCGATACAGATGGCCGTACCGTAGGTGCAACCACAACGGAGAGGTATCTGTTGAGAGGCCAGACAAACATGTGGTTCCTGAAGAGGGGCAGCAGCCTTTTCAGTAGTTGCAGGGGCAACAGTCTGGATGATTGACTGATCTGGCCTTGCAACATTAACCAAAACGTCCTTGCTGTGCTGGTACTGCGAACGGCTGAAAGCAACGGGAAACTACAGCCGTAATTTTTCCCGAGGACATGCAGCTTTACTGTATGATTAAATGATGATGGCATCCTCTTGGGTAAAATATTCCGGAGGTAAAATAGTCCCCCATTCGGATCTCCGGGTGGGGACTACTCAGGAGGATGTCGTTATCAGGAGAAAGAAAACTGGCGTTCTACGGATCGGAGCGTGGAATGTCAGATCCCTTAATCGGGCAGGTAGGTTAGAAAATTTAAAAAGGGAAATGGATAGGTTAAAGTTAGATATAGTGGGAATTAGTGAAGTTCAGTGGCAGGAGGAACAAGACTTCTGGTCAGGTGACTACAGGGTTATAAACACAAAATCAAATACAGGTAATGCAGGAGTAGGTTTAATAATGAATAGGAAAATAGGAATGCGGGTAAGCTACTACAAACAGCATAGTGAACGCATTATTGTGGCCAAGATAGATACGAAGCCCACACCTACTACAGTAGTACAAGTTTATATGCCAACTAGCTCTGCAGATGATGAAGAAATTGAAGAAATGTACGATGAAATAAAAGAAATTATTCAGATAGTGAAGGGAGACGAAAATTTAATAGTAATGGGTGACTGGAATTCGAGTGTAGGAAAAGGGAGAGAAGGAAACATAGTAGGTGAATATGGATTGGGGCTAAGAAATGAAAGAGGAAGCCGTGTGGTAGAATTTTGCACAGAGCACAACTTAATCATAGCTAACACTTGGTTTAAGAATCATGAAAGAAGGTTGTATACGTGGAAGAACCCTGGAGATACTAAAAGGTATCAGATAGATTATATAATGGTAAGACAGAGATTTAGGAACCAGGTTTTAAGTTGTAAGACATTTCCAGGGGCAGATGTGGACTCTGACCACAATCTATTGGTTATGACCTGTAGATTAAAACTGAAGAAACTGCAAAAATGTGAGAAATTAAGGAGATGGGACCTGGATAAACTGAAAGAACCAGAGGTTGTACAGAGTTTCAGAGAGAGCATAAGGGAACAATTGACAGGAATAGGGGAAAGAAATACAGTAGAAGAAGAATGGGTAGCTCTGAGGGATGTAGTAGTGAAGGCAGCAGAGGATAAAGTAGGTACAAAGACGAGGGCTGCTAGAAATCCTTGGGTAACAGAAGAAATATTGAATTTAATTGATGAAAGGAGAAAATATAAAAATGCAGTAAATGAAGCGGGCAAAAAGGAATACAAACGTCTCAAAAATGAGATCGACAGGAAGTGCAAAATGGCTAAACAGGGATGGCTAGAGGACAAATGTAAGGATGTAGAAACTTATCTCACTAGGGGTAAGATAGATACTGCCTACAGGAAAATTAAAGAGACCTTTGGAGAGAAGAGAACCACGTGTATGAATATCAAGAGCTCAGATGGTAGCCCAGTTCTAAGCAAAGAAGGGAAGGCAGAAAGGTGGAAGGAGTATATAGAAGGTTTATACAAGGGCGATGTACTTGAGGACAATATTATGGAAATAGAAGAGGATGTAGATGAAGACGAAATGGGAGATACGATACTGCGTGAAGAGTTTGACAGAGCACTGAAAGACCTGAGTCGAAACAAGGCCCCCGGAGTAGACAACATTCCATTAGAACTACTGACGGCCTTGAGAGAGCCAGTCATGACAAAACTCTACCAGCTGGTGAGCAAGATGTATGAGACAGGCGAAATACCCTCAGACGTCAAGAAGAATATAATAATTCCAATCCCAAAGAAAGCAGGTGCTGACAGATGTGAAAATTACCGAACTATCAGTTTAATAAGCCACGGCTGCAAAATACTAACGCGAATTCTTTACAGACGAATGGAGAAACTGGTAGATGCAGACCTCGGGGAGGATCAGTTTGGATTCCGTCGAAATGTTGGAACACGTGAGGCAATACTGACCTTACGACTTATCTTAGAAGAAAGAGTAAGAAAAGGCAAACCCACGTTTCTAGCATTTGTAGACTTAGAGAAAGCTTTTGACAATGTTGACTGGAATACTCTTTTTCAAATTCTAAAGGTGGCAGGGGTAAAATACAGGGAGCGAAAGGCTATTTACAATTTGTACAGAAACCAGATGGCAGTTATTAATGTCGAGGGGCATGAAAGGGAAGCAGTGGTTGGGAAAGGAGTGAGACAGGGTTGTAGCCTCTCCCCGATGTTATTCAATCTGTATATTGAGCAAGCAGTAAAGGAAACAAAAGAAAAATTTGGAGTAGGTATTAAAATTCATGGAGACGAAGTAAAAACTTTGAGGTTCGCCGATGACATTGTAATTCTGTCAGAGACGGCAAAGGACTTGGAAGAGCAGTTGAACGGAATGGACAGTGTCTTGAAAGGAGGATATAAGATGAACATTAAGAAAAGCAAAACGAGGATAATGGAATGTAGTCAAATTAAATCGGGTGATGCTGAGGGAATTAGATTAGGAAATGAGACACTTAAAGTAGTAAAGGAGTTTTGCTATTTAGGAAGTAAAATAACTGATGATGGTCGAAGTAGAGAGGATATAAAATGTAGACTGGCAATGGCAAGGAAAGCGTTTCTGAAGAAGAGAAATTTGTTAACATCGAATATAGATTTATGTATCAGGAAGTCGTTTCTGAAAGTATTTGTTTGGAGTGTAGCCATGTATGGAAGTGAAACATGGACGATTACTAGTTTGGACAAGAAGAGAATAGAAGCTTTCGAAATGTGGTGCTACAGAAGAATACTGAAGATAAGGTGGATAGATCACGTAACTAATGAGGAGGTATTGAATAGGATTGGGGAGAAGAGAAGTTTGTGGCACAACTTGACTAGAAGAAGGGATCGGTTGGTAGGACATGTTTTGAGGCATCAAGGGATCACAAATTTAGCATTGGAGGGCAGTGTGGAGGGTAAAAATCGTAGAGGGAGACCGAGAGATGAGTACACTAAGCAGATTCAGAAGGATGTAGGTTGCAGTAGGTACTGGGAGATGAAGAAGCTTGCACAGGATAGAGTAGCATGGAGAGCTGCATCAAACCAGTCTCAGGACTGAAGACCACAACAAAACAACAAACAACAACATTGAATAGGATTGGGGAGAAGAGAAGTTTGTGGCACAACTTGACTAGAAGAAGGGATCGGGTGGTAGGACATGTTTTGAGGCATCAATGGATCACAAATTTAGCATTGGAGGGCAGCGTGGAGGGTAAAAATCGTAGAGGGAGACCGAGAGATGAGTACACTAAGCAGATTCAGAAGGATGTAGGTTGCAGTAGGTACTGGGAGATGAAGCAGCTTGCACAGGATAGAGTAGCATGGAGAGCTGCATCAAACCAGTCTCAGGACTGAAGACAACAACAACATTTAATGAGCTACAGTAATTTTTATACGCCAGTCATGCGGTACTGGTAGTCTAAGCACAATGCATTCATGATATAACTATGCGATAAACTGTTAGTGCAATCGTTTACCTGATTATTGAAAAGTATTGTGTATCTAATGGTACAGTTTCCGAGCTATTCACGACAGCAGATCCACCCACATATGAAAAACTGGCGTGTATTGTGGAATTCAAAACTTATATACTCTGAAGTGCTCATGGTTTATATCTTCTAGTTTTTAGTTTAAGTAGGCACAAAGTATGTTCTGAAATCATTTGTGAATGTGGTACTAAATGTCTACATCTTTTGTGTAGTAATTCCTTAATAAATGAATGAAATTTGTATGTGTACATGATGCAGTGCTGGATATTTATGTTTACTACAGCACTCTAATATTTGTTTAAGTAGATACAACAATAAATTCGTCATGGTAGGCAGATGTGCGAGCATCAAGAATCAAAGATCACATGAAAGAGGTATAGTATTAATGACGATATTCCATACATGATTACATCTTAATCCATAAATCAAATATCTATCTGTAACCGATGCAATGCTCGATGTTTATGCTTATTACGGAACTTGAGATATGATTTAAGTAGACCCATTAGTAAAAACATCATAGCAGACAAACGAGTTACAACTACATAATTAATTTTTTTAATTAATTGTATTCATAATATGTGAAATTAAATTGATACCATAATTATATACAAATGATGTGGGGCTTGAGGTCTATCTGAAAGCGTGTCTGTATTGATATGGCTCTGTGTTGATGAATAATCTGAACTATGTTTACTGTAAACTTATTTCTAGAAAATGACAGTTTATTGTTAAGTTTGCATGTAATGTATCACAATGTATATTTCATTGCAAAATTAACTTTTTAAAAAATGACACTGCATATTTTCAAAACACATGGTTATTTTAAATTTGCGATTTGAAATGTCACGTAAATTGTCTTGAAAATAATTTTAATGAGATTGGAGAGCAGACAATTTGCTGTGTGGCACATGTATCGGAATTTATCGATTATCGCACACCACTATGTAAACAACTGTGTACAGTCTTATCTGTGAAAATATTGAACTAGATAAGTCGCCATTGTTGTGTCAAGCCATTAGTGTTTTTTGGGATAGCAGCAAAACATTTTGTATGTTTTAACTGGTGTGTAATTTTATTTGTGACATGCTGAAGATGGCTGCCACGTTTTATTTGACATAACATCGCTATGTAATTTCCATTATTGTAACAAGGATGCACAACAAATAACGTTAGAAGGTACGTTCTAACATGGAAGTAGTGGCACAGTGGTTACATGAAATCGTATATGTTTAAGCCACCTTCACCTGGAATGTTTGTTTTTGTAACTTTCAGATCCGATGATGAAAATGTACATCTATCGAAACCTTTCATAGGAATAAAAAAGGATTGCTAGCAATCTTGGCAGACTTGATTCTTCAAGAAGAATACTACCTTCAGGTCGCCCTTATGCTGACAGAATGTCAAACATATATAAAAGCATAATTATTTGCTGTTTTTACCAAGATAATGAATCAACCTGCGGGTATCTATTGTTCTAGACCTCTGCACTCTAGCTTTAATGTGAGCGATTGGAAAGAGAGAGCTTTCTTGTAAGACAAATTTGATTATGTGTCTGGGACAGGCGATTTCGGTTGCATTTTAATTGCACCATAGACTCACGTGTCTCTACATTTACAGGAAATCGAAAAGTTTCTACTTTTTGAAATACACCTTTCGAGCCCAGAATCTGCTGTAACACATGCACGTGTCTTTAAAAACACTTGAATAGATTAATTAACTCTTGTAGATATGATGCATTACATGAAACCGTGAAGTCGAGATTCATGGGTGCAGTTAGTATGCACAGTTCCCAGCCTAAGCCGACATAAATACAGGAGAAGTTCTACAGCAAAAATTTATCCTTCCTGTATGAAATGAGATCGAAATGAACGAGTAGTGTCTACTTGTAACTGTTCTACAGAAGTCTAAAATTACATCGCCAGAAACTGTTGTTCATTAGCGTGCATTATTTTCCTACTCCCGGTAAGAGTTGCTAAAGAGGGGTTCATCTCAAAAGTTCTTGGTTTGTAAATCCATCGGGACAAAAGTAAAATAACATAAGGAAAGCTTAGCCATACCGCCAATGGACAAATCCGTAACAACTGAATTGTTATAACTTTTGTTATTACAGTCTGTTGCTGCACTTTTTTTTCGTTTAGTTTCAGAACATCTTGGGATAAATCTTAGTTGCAGAGAAACCTGACAGTTTCAGGTGACGTTCATAGTGACTTGCGTACGCTATTTACAGAAATTGGTACCGAATGCTTTCGCTAAAATTGCTACTGATCCGAAGATATTCTGCAACCAAGCGAAACCTGATCTTACTACAGAAAAACTGTGACAGTAGACTAAAAGAAAATACATTAAATCTATTGCGCAGTAAATGTGATTCGATGGTCTTGATTGTCTTTAACTAGTAATAGAAAGAAACTTTCTCCATAGAGCGAGAGAGACCAGTGCCAAGCCATTCAACTCTCTTTTGGAGGAGAGGGGGCCAGAGGTGTAGCCATATGAGCATTCTGTTATGAATAAAAGGTCTCTAATGAGCATTCGAGGATGCATCTGTGGTCTAGGGGAAACGTCTTTAATTAGTAAGCGAAACGTCATCGGTCCCGGGTTCGAAACCCTTCCACCACTTAAATCTTGATTAGTAATCAGCATTTGGCCTCCGAAGACTTCCAGCATAAGAAGTCACCATCATTCTGCCAACGGCCTTGTCAAAGAGGGCGGAGGTGCAGACAGAGGTTCAGGGCACTATCTTGTCCTTGGGGTGGGAAACTGCCCCGCAAGGCAGAAGAATCAGCAATGATCAAGCATGAGGTTGCAGAAGGCAACGGAATCCACTGTATTAAAGACACGTAACGTGTATCCACAGGAAAAGTGCCCTGTAACTGAAAAAATGTCATGATGATCTCTTCATGGCAAAAGATTCAGGAGTAGTCCCCCATTTGGATCTCCTGGAGGAGACTGCCAAGGCGGAGGTGACCAACAGATAAAGATTGAATGCCCAACGAAAGGATAACGTTCTATGAGTTGGGGCGTGGAATGTCAGAAGCCTGAATGTGGGAAGGAAGCTAGAAAATCTGAAAAGGGAAGTGCAAAGGCTCAGACTAGATATAGGAGGGGTCAGTGAAGTTAAGTGGAAAGGAAACAAGGATTTCCGGTCAGATGAGTATAGGGTAATATCAACAGCAGCAGAAAATAGTATAACGGATGTAGGATTTGTTATGAGTAGGAAGGTAGGGCAGATAGTGTGTTACAGTGAACAGTTCAGTGGTAGGATTGTTCTGGTCAGAATCGACAGCAAACCCACACCAACAACGATAGTTCAGATATACATGCTGACGTCGCAAGCTGAAGATGAAGAGAGAGAGAAAAATATGAGGATATTGGAAGGGCAATACAGTACATGAAGGGAGAGAAAACTCTAATTGCCATAGGGAAGTGGAATGCAGTTGTAGGGGAAGGACTAGAAGAAAAGATTACAGAAAAATATGGACTTGGAACAAGCAATGAGAGAGAAGAAAGGCTAATTGAGTTCTGTAATAAATTCAAGCTAGTAATAGCGAATACTATGTTCAAGAATCACAAGAGAAGGATTTATAATTGGAAAAGACCCGGTGAAACTGGAACATTTCAGTTAAATTACACCATGGTCAGAAAGAGAAATCAGATACTGGATTGTAAAGCGTTCCCAGGAGCAGATATAGACTCAGATCACAATGTAGTGGTGATGAAGAGTAGGCTGAAGTTCAAGAGATTAGTGAAGAAAAATCAATACGTAAAGAAGTGGAATACAGAAGACCTAAGGGATGAAGAGACGCGCCTGAAGTTCTCTAAGGCTATAAATACAGCAGTAAGGAATAATTCAGTAGGCAGTACAGTTGAAGAGGAATGGACATATCTATAAAGGGCAATCACAAAAGTTGGAAAGAAAATCATAGGTACAAAGAAGTTTACTGCGAAGAAACCATGGATAACAGAAGAGATACTTCAGTTGATCGATGAAGGAAGGAAGTACAAAACTGTTCAGGGAAATTCAGGGATACAGAAATACAAGTCGAATGAAATAAATAGGGAGCGCAGGGAAACTAAGACGAAACGCCTACATGAAAAATGTGAAGAAATCGAAAAAGAATTGACTGTCGGAAGGAATGACTCAGCATACAGGAAAGTCAAAACAATATTCCGTGACATAAAAAGCAACGGAGCTAAAATTAAGATTGCAACGGAAATTCCACTGTCAAATGCAGAGGAGAGAGCAGATAGGTGGAAAGAATACATTGAAGGCCTATATGAGGGGGAAGATTTTTCAGATGTGATACAAGGAGAAGTCGATTTAGAAGAGATGGGGGATCCAGTATTAGAATCATAACTTACGAGCGCTTTGGAGGACTTAAGATCAAATAAGGCAGAAGGGATCGATAACATTCATCACAATTTCTAAAATCATTGACAGAAGTGGCAAACAAAATGACTATTCACTGTGGTGTGTAGAATGTATCACACTGGGGACATACCATCTGTCTTTTGGGGCCGGCTGCGGTGGCTGCGCGGCTCTAGGCGCTTCAGTCCGGAACCACGCGGCTGCTACGGTCGCAGGTTCGAATCCTGCCTCGGGTATGGATGTGTGTTAGGTTTTAGTTGTTGTAAGTCTACGGGACTGATGACCTAAGATGTTAAGTCCCATAGTTCTTAGAGCCATTTGAACCATTTTTGACTTCCAGAAAAATATCATTCACATAATTCTGAAGACTGCAAGAGATGACAAGTGCGAGAATTAAAGCACAGTCAGCGTAACAGCTCACGCATCCAAGTTGCTGACAACAGTAATATACAGGAAAATAGAAAAGAAAATTGAGGATGTGCTAGATGACTATCAGTTTGGCTTTAGAAAAAGTTAAGGCACCAGAGAAGCAATTCTGACGTTGCTGTTGATAATGCAAGCAAGACTAAAGAAAAGTCATGACACGTTCATAGGATATGTCGACCTGG
Source organism: Schistocerca gregaria (assembly GCF_023897955.1). Classification (NCBI taxonomy): domain Eukaryota; kingdom Metazoa; phylum Arthropoda; class Insecta; order Orthoptera; family Acrididae; genus Schistocerca; species Schistocerca gregaria. The sequence goes on along the minus strand of NC_064923.1, from coordinate 131,169,332 downwards.
AAAAAGCGTTCGAAAATGTAAAATGGTGCAAGATGTTCGAAATTCTGAGAAAAATAGGGGTAAGTATAGGGTGACACGGGTAATATTCAATAAGTACAAGAGCCAAGACGGAACAATAAGAGTGGACGACCAAGAACAAAGTGCTCGGATTAAAAAGGGTGTGCCGCTCGGGATTAGCCGAGCGGTTTGAAGTGCTGTAGTCATCGACTGTGCGGCTGGTCTCGGCGGCGGTTCGAGTCCTCCCTCGGGCATGGGTGTGTGTGTTTGTCCTTAGGATAATTTAGGTTAAGTAGTGTGTAAGCTTAGGGACTGATGACCTTAGAAGTTAAGTCCCATTAGATTTCACACACATTTCATATTTTTTTTAAAAAAGGGTGTAAGACTGGGATGTAGTCTTTCGCCCGTACTGTTCAATCTGGGCATCGAAGAAGCAATGATGAAAATAAAATAAAAGTTCAGAAGTGGAATTAAAATTCCAGATGGAAGGATATTAATGATACGATTCGTTGATGACGTTGCTACCCTGAGTGAAAGTGTTGAAGAATTACGTGATACACTGAATGGAATGAACAATCTAATGAGTACAGAATATGGATTGAGAGTAAATCGAAGAAAGACGAAAGTAAAGAGAAGTAGCGGAAATGAGAACAGCGAGAAACTTAACATGAGTATTGTTGGTCACAAAGTAGACGAAGTTAAGAAATTCTGCTACCTGGGCAGCATAGTAACCAATGACAGACGGAGCAAGGAGGACATCAAGAGCAGACCAGCCCTAGCGAAAAAAGGCATTTCTGGCCAAGAGAAGCCTACTAGTATCAAACATAGGCCTTAATTTTAGGAAAACAATTTTGAGAATAGACGTTTGGAGTACAGCATTGCGTGTTAGTGAAACATGGACTGTGGGAAAATCGGAACAGAAGAGAATCAAAGCATTTGAGATGTGATACTACAGGCGAATGTTGAAAATTAGGTGGAGCGATAAGATAAGGAATGAGGTGCTTCTGCCCAGAATCAGAGAGGAAATAAATATGTGGAAAACACTGACAAGGAAAAGGGAGAGGGTGATAAGACATCTGTTAAGAGATCAGGGAATAACTTCCATGGTACTAGAAGGAGCTATAGAGTGCAAAAACTATAGAGGAAGTAGAGGAAGGCAGAGATCTGAATACATTCAGCAAATAATTGAGGACGTAGGTTGGAAGTGCTACCTGAGATGAAAAGGTTGGCACAAAAGAGGAATTCGTGGTGGGCCGCATTAAAACAGTCAGAAGTTTTATGACCTAAAAACAAAACAAACAAACAAAATTCCGGGTTCCGCGGCGGAGGAGAGAAGTGGGGCAGAAATGACCTCCCTCTCTCCCTGCACTTTCTGCAGCATATGACTCTGCATCATACAATAACTGGCTGGCAGGTACCGAAGAAATGCCGGATATTACACTCATGCTCATACATTAAGGAATGTGGTGCCACACAACGTGGCACTACACAAAACTGGCGCTAATAGCATAGGCACATAGGGAACACACACGGAACATATCTGTAAGTCAATGGTATTGGTGATAAGTTTAGAAAACCGTCCCGAAAAACATGTGGTACAAAACAACACTGTTTCCTGCGCATGTACTTCGACATCAATATGGGATATGATCACCATGCACACATACACAGGCCGCACAAAGGGTTGGCATGCTGTGGATCATGTGGTCGAGCAGCTGCTGGGGTATAGGTTCCCATTCTTGCACCAGTGCCTGTCGGCACTCCTGAAGTGTCCTAGGGGTTTGAAGACGAGCAGCGATACGTCGACCGAGAGCATCCCAGACGTGCTGGATGGAGTTTAGGTCTGGAGAACAGGAAGGCCACTCCATTCGCCTGATATCATCTGCTTCAAGGTACTCCTCCACGATGGCAGCTCAGTGGGGCGTGCGTTATCATCCATCAGGGACTCACTGCACCCCTGAAATGGCGGACATACTGGTACAAAATGACGTCCCCATACATCTGACCTGTTACACTTCCTCTGCCAAAGACATGCAGCGTTGTAGGTGCACCAATCGTAATGCCACCCCACACCATCAAACCACGACCTCCATACAGGTCCCTTTCAAGGACATTAAGGGGTTGGTATCTGGTTCCTGATTCACGTCAGATGAAAAGCCGGCGAGAATCACTCTTCAGACTATATTTGGACTCGACCCTGAACATAAACTGAGACCACTGTTCCAATGACCATGTACTTGACACCAGGCAATAATCTTGCAATAATCTTGAGATTACACTTTGTGGCACATGGATGGCCCGTGCTAAGACCTGCTGTGCTTGACCAACCTCCAGTCGCCCTGGTATTTACCTCTCATAACGTCACCCATGTGTGTTCATTGAGCCATTTTCAACACAGCCATCATTAGCACGTCTGAAAACGTCTGCAGACTTGCTCGTTGCACCGTACTCTGACACGCACCAACACACCTCTGAGTATGTGGACTGCTGCCAGCGCCACCGTACGACGACCGCAGGTCAAATGCACAGCATGGTCATACCCGAGGTGATTTAAACCCGCAAACCGCCCACCAGAGCGTTGCTTCACCATGTATCAGCATTATCCTTAATTTATGAGCATGAGTGTAGATGGTGGGTTTCAGATTCCAATTGAAAATATGTTGCTAAGGTTACTAATTTTTTCAGAAACGTATTCTCCAAAAAAAGAAATAATTTCATCCCTTAGGTATAGCAAGGTAAGGGCGTCGTCCGGCTCTATCACGTCAGTTACTCTGTGGTTTTGTTTTAGACAGCCCTGATAATTTGTAGCTGTGTTTTTCATCCTATCTTCAGCGTTTGGGTCCCATTCCCTTGCTCTTCTCCCTGTACTACCTCAGGCCGCTGGGAAGTACAACACACAGAGACGCTTTACCAGCGGCGACAAGGGTAGCCTTACTGGGGACAATATCCCGAGTTTAAAGTCCCAGTTCAAGGTGCCTAAAGCATAGAAGACTATCATGATCGCAGAAGTTTGCCAGGCTCTGCTGGAACCTTTGGAAAGTTACATTAAGGTGAGTTAATACTGTGTAATATTTTTCTCTGGAAAACGGAACTCTTGATTCTTGCTTAACCTTTACAATAATTGGTCTCGGAATATGAGAATAGGCTATGAGTTAACTTCTGAATATGCACATGTCTGTGTATTTGCTAGGCGAGAGGGAGTGTCTTGTCCTATCAAAAGCGTTTAATCAAATTTAACTCTAGAAAAGACGAGTTGGATGTCATGCGAGATTTTGAAGTGAGTGGAATTTCCCGCGCTGCATGGGGACTATGCACGGCAAACATATGGTTCTGCAATTCCCATACAACAGTGGCAGCACCTGTTTCAATTATAAGTACGATTTCAATGTTACTTATTTGCTCTCGTTGACGCAAGTTACTTATGAATCAAAGCGGCTCGTTAAGGAACCAGGACGGCTTCGGCACATCGAGACCCCACAGCCACTCTTCTTCAACAAGCATTTGTCGGAAGTACGAACGATAGCTTTTTCTTTTATTCAGGTTTGCCTTTGTTGTTTCCAGGCTGTTCTTTTTTGTGAGGAACGGTAGACAATCATTTCGTTTCATTTTTTCATTATAATCCATGGAATTAGACGACCATAAAAAAAGGAAGTACATGATAATACTGCTGAAATTGGATGTCTGTTGTTGTTAGGCCAGTCGGTCAAAATGCTAACGCAAAATCAAATTCGACTGCTTGCGAAAAACTGAATCTTTTAGCAGTGAGGCGCAATAAAATGAAGCACCAAACTGGAAGAACTGCGGACAGGTGTACGTCTGTTATACATATCTTCCCTTATGGGATGGAGAGACCGCAGTGCGCAAAAATCAGAAGCATGCGCGACTTCAGCTTTGGATGTGCCTGCTTGCCTTCTCGTGCAACGGCAGCGTGCAGCTAGTGCCAACGGAAAGGTGTACAGGTGTTGATCCACCTTCACTGCAGTAAAATCTACCAGAGGTTGCTACAAGTACAACCAGAGGGGAAGCAATATTTTTTCGTTTCTCCGGAACTCGAACATTGAGCTTTGTAGTCGACTGGCAGCTCCGTGCCAGTTGATTAGTCCGAAAACGCTTCACAGCCTGATTGAAGGCTTAACTATGCAATGTTCTCTCTCCCTTGTCGAATCATACTGAGGGGTTGGCAAAGTAGGATCTTGCTAAGGACACATGCACAGGGGTGGTGTAAAAACTGTCTGGAAGAGAAAAAAAGAAGACGATTTATGAATTTACCAGGAGAAGCGCATCAGTTGTCGTACCAATAGTGTTCTTATATTCTGCGTTTTGCCTACAAGAAGAAACCTTTCTCTCGGTATGTAACTGTAAATGCAAGCTGTTGTCACAGTGTCACTCAGTGGCAGCCGGTTATCATGTGCTACAGCACGCAGTACATGTCGCATTAAAGTTATGGCAGTTCTCTTCAAATGCGAGCCGAAAATCACGCTAAAATTACGCCATTTCTCTTAGAATACGAGTCCTAATTCGCACTAAATTTGTGCCATTTCTCTTCAAAAGAGTGCTGGTATGCAAATAAAAAGCACAAAAACATGTCTTGTAGTACTCTCTCAGCGATAAATAGAAATCAGTCTTGAGTGCTGAAATGATGATCAGCTGCGCTATGATTTTTCACAAAACTTATTTGTAGCTCTTTTTCTTTTATCTTTAATTAATTTATTTACTATTAAGAAGTAATGAGGAACAAATAAAGTCTGCTATTTATTACATATACTACTAAAACCAACGTACTGTAACTGCAAAACATAGCAAGACACAGATGTGGTTTTACTTGCAAAGTGTCATACGTTTGATTTATTGTGTGCAATATTTTTCATAAATGTAGTTAATTCCAATAAAATTTTTCAATAATAATTTATTTAAATAGTATACTGTATTTATATACTAACATACTTCAGAGTGAGAGGCGGGGGTGGGGGGGAGGGTGCGGGGAAAATTAGCAGCTCTGCCGGGGACGCAGAATGCCTTCCAGGTTCTATGTTCTTCTAAATTCTAATTCATTGGTCCTAAAGCAATGTACTAAACATTGACGTAAATAAATAATTATTATTACATTAAACCATTTCATCTATTTTATCTTTATTATTATTATTAAAATCGTAAGTAACTATTGTGCACTAAAAGTGTGCGCGACGGTAAGTTATATTCGCTGGGCTGAGAGGAGAGAGAGAGGGTCAGGAAGGGAGGGAGGGGGGAGGGAGAGGGAGAGAGAGAGAGAGAGAGAGAGAGAGAGAGAGAGAGAGAGAGAGAGAGAGGGCAACAAACGGTGACCGAGTCATAGAACCATTCCTGTTTCCCGACCTATCATTCAGCAATTATACCAGCCACAGAAACTTTCTACTATTTCGTAGAATGAGGACTCTCTCGTGACGGATATGCTTGAGTCGGTGGGATAGAATAAGAGCCATGACATCTTTATTTTTCAAGCTTACGTTTAAAGGCGATTCTTTAGGGTTAAGTTTGTTTATATCATTTGGTACGATACTGAACTATCTTTCATCGACAGAAGCGCTTTGGAGGACAGATGGTTATGGTTTAGCGATGAAGTCAATAGAGATAGACCAGAAGCTCGGTTGGAACTAGGACGGGGAACGAAATCAGCCTCGTAATTTTCAAAGAAACCATAACAGCATTTGACTTTGTCAATTTAAGAAGATTACAAAAATCGTATAGCTCGATAGTCGGGCAGTGATTTTAAACCATCATCCTCTCGTGTGCGAGTTCAGCGGCTATAACACTACGCCACTGCATCCCAAAAAATTAGAGAAGCGACCGTGTTACGGATCTGACTGGTTGTGCAATTACTTTGGAAGCACGATAAAAGATAGTGTTCTGTCTTTCATTAATGCGGTATGATGCATAACCACGAATATCGTATTTCAGTACTTCAGAGCTTCTTCTTTGACTCATTGCTTATCAGTTTATGTCGCTTAATTCCCGTCTACAAATCATCATAGTACAGTGGAGGATATTCGTTTGTATCAGCAATGTAGGAAATAACTGTTGCTGTTATTTAGTGGCATTTGATACGGAATGTGTGACGAAAAGGTAGTAATAAAAACGACAAGCCAAGTTGTAACACAGTGCTTCTTTTGCTAATGAACGGATGAGTCCTCAAATTCAAATGAAGGCATTACACATCATCTGGCTGTTGTACTCCTTAAACGTGACCCACTGTACTATGATGATTTGTAGACGGGAATTAAGCGACATAAACTGATAAGCAATGAGTCAAAGAAGAAGCTCTGAAGTAGTAATAGACGGCAAATCATCGAGTAAAACTGAAGTGATATCAGGTGTTCCCCAGGGAAGCGTCCTGGGACCTCTACTGTTCCTGATCTATATAAATGACCTGGGTGACAATCTGAGCAGTTCTCTTAGACTGTTCGCAGATGATGCTGTAATTTACCGTCTAGTAAGGTCATCCGAAGACCAGTATCAGCTGCAAAGCGATTTAGAAAAGATTGCTGTATGGTGTGTCAGGTGGCAGCTGACGCTAAATAACGAAAAGTGTGAGATGATCCACATGAGTTCCAAAAGAAATCTGTTGGAATTCGATTACTCGATAAATAGTAAAATTCTCAAGGCTGTCAATTCAACTAAGTACCTGGGTGTTAAAATTACGAACAACTTCAGTTGGAAGGACCACATAGATAATATTGTCGGGAAGGCGAGCCAAAGGTTGCATTTCATTGGCAGGACACTTAGAAGATGCAACAAGTCCACTAAAGAGAAAGCTTACACTACACTCGTTCGTCCTCTGTTAGAATATTGCTGCGCGGTGTGGGATCCTTACCGGGTGGGATTGACGGAGGACATCAAAAGGGTGCAAAAAAAAGGGCAGCTCGTTTTGTATTATCGCGTTATAGGGGAGAGAGTGTGGCAGATATGATACACGAGTTGGGATGGAAGTCATTACAGCATAGACGTTTTTCGTCGCGGCGAGACCTTTTTACGAAATTTCAGTCACCAACTTTCTCTTCCGAATGCGAAAATATTTTGTTGAGCCCAACCTACATAGGTAGGAATGATCATCAAAATAAAATAAGAGAAATCAGAGCTCGAACAGAAAGGTTTAGGTGTTCGTTTTTCCCGCTCGCTGTTCGGGAGTGGAATTGTAGAGAGATAGTATGATTGTGGTTCGATGAACCCTCTGCCAAGCACTTAAATGTGAATTGCAGAGTAGTCATGTAGATGTAGATGTAGATGTAGGTAAGGGGATGTTACGTCCTGACGGAAAAACGAACTTGAAATAGCAACTTTTTTTTTTAGGCCGGCTGGAGGAGGCAAGGCTGTTACCGTAGGAGAATCGTGAAAACATCACGTCTGCATGTCAATCAACTTCTTCTCACACTCTGTACACCCCAGCTTGGCGGAGGGTCCGTGAATAGCACCCCTAAATACGAGTAGTTTGCAAAGAGGTTCTGGTATTGTGTTCTGGTCGTTAAGATCAAGAACTCGTCGATCATATATTGCCACAAACCAAGGACTTCCTTTCCGCCGACGCGATACATGTCGTTATCGGTATGTATCGCTATTCCTTGTGCCCAATTGACCGCATAGCATTTCGCTATCCGAGCGCGACCCAAACATCTATGTGTCGTCAACCATGGCAACATTGCATCGTAATTCGGAAAAAATATAGGCACTAGAATATCGTGCTTGATGCTGTGTCGTTCTTCCCATCCTAGATACTCGGTAGTTAAATGAGTAAGTGTCAAATCACAAATCCAAACGTGCGGAGCTCAAACCACAGTTGGTGAATGGAGTTTTTCGGCACTTATCTCATAACTGACGTTTGGTAATGATCGTAGTTTGTGAAAAATGCGAAATCGCACAGCGATACAGAGTGCACGTTTAATTGTAGATCCTTCTGTTATTGGCTAGTTAAGTCATTTGAATAGAACCATGTCAAGTAAAGCACTGCATTGTCTAAAGCAATCTTAGTGTAGATGGGAGTTTCGCCTTTATCTATTTTATTAACTTGCCGTTCGTCTACAACTAATAAATATTTATCAGAAATTCGAGTCTAATGAAACTCAAATACAGTGTAGTTAGGATCTGAGTGTTAGAGGGCTACATGACACGAATGACTAAGGCATCGTCCCGATGAAAATAACCACGTAGTGCATAATAACAGACAACATACAAACCCATTTCGCGCTCTTCCCTCAATGTCGTAATACCCGGGAAAGAAGTCGTAGACTGGACTCGGAGACTGTAGACTTTCGCTATGCATTCCATGAGAAACCGCACCGATATCTACTAAATAAAATATATTCGCCATTTATGAGACTGGAGGCGAATTTGCTTAAAATTTAGAAAATAGTTCTTAATCATGCAAGGATAATTATCTACAGACACGCAAGAATTCCTGGTGGTGCCCCTGGGAAGTGTGATAATGCAGTTTCTGTTCGTGATATAGATAAACGAGATAGCGGAGAGTGTTAACTGCAATCTCAAATGTTTCGCCGATGGCATGGCTACAAAGAAAATAGTTTTCTGCTGCAATCACTTATTTATTTTGTCACTTTGCGTTTCGATGGTTCACACCACCATCATCATCCTCAGTTGGAGAACTGTTTATTTACTCGTACTTGGCTGGTTTTAGTGAAGAGCACAGATGTCTTTTCTCAGCTACAGACCAATAGTTACGTAAATTATGTTGCGTCTTTTTCTGATGACAATATTTTTTTTGAGAAGACTCTTTGGAAGTTAGAAAAAACGAATTTGTGACAGTAAATTGTACTTAGAGGGAAAGTAGATGTTACAGAGATGCTTCCTCACATTGGGAACAAAGATAATTAAAAAGTACTACAACTGGAGCTTGTTTATTCGTTACTCTACTTCACAATGGTGTACATGTAACAGATGTACTTCCTTAGACTAGATACAAAGTTGACTGAAAGGTGCAATCACAGCTGTAATGCTGAGTATCGAATAACCAAGCTCTAGCTGTTTAACGTTTCAATTATCTTTGTACCCAGTGCAAGCAACAGTATCTGTAGCATGCATAACATCTTTGAACTGACATTTTAAACATAATGGAAAGCGGAGAGGACATACACTAAATGGCAGTTGCAGCCTTTTTTACGACTGTACTGTCCCTCTAAAGAACATTTCTAGTCACAATTCATGTTTTCTGACATCAAAAGAGCCTTTTCTACAAAGGAATATTTATCATCAGCGAAAGACGCAACATAATCTACATTGTCCTTGGTCTTCTGCTGTGGAAAGACCTCTGTGCTCTTCACTAAAAGCAGCTATGTATCTAAACACTTCTTCATCTGATTATGGTGGTGCGAACCACCGAAAGGCGTAATGGCAAAATAAGTAAGTGACTGAGGTAGAAAACTGTTTTATTTTACGTATCGCGACAGCTGCAGCCCTCATGACCTCGTCATTTATGTATGAAATGTTCATATGACATGAATATCAATGAGAAAATGTTATTTGTATAAAATTTTAGTAATATTCAATCATATCTTGTAAAGGATCACACTGGGTGGAAGGACTGGCTACTATGTCTTAATGCAAAGAACTGTTAAATCGCGCATCTCAAGATGCGTAAAAGTAGAGTAGCGTTCGACTATAGGATTTATGACTAGCTAGTGTCCTTATTTATGTGATACAAATACTTGGGAGTAGCAATGTATGGAGCCACGATGTCGTTGGATCGTATAGGTTCAGTTCTAGGTAGGTGGAAGGGTACATTGCAATTAATTAATGGGGTATCTGAAACTGTAGTACGTTTAAAACGAGACTGCTTAGAACGACATTGCATACAAGTGAGTTATACTAGTGTACTACCAATATATCTTTAATGGAGAAGTAAGACGAAACCCAAAGCGTGTGTAAATGGGGTTGGTGCAGGTAATTCTAGCCTTGTTTGCCACGTGAGACACTGTGACAGAAATGCCGGAACCAAATCTGAACTGTCAGACACTACAAACTGACACCTTGAAAACTGAGAAAAATCTAACTCTGGGGGCAAAATATACAAGTGCTCTTCAGCCGACCACCTCTGGCTCCCGTCGATTCCATGGTAGATGGATTAATGACATATTGCGTAGAGGTACGTAGACACCGGTTTTCCCCAAATCCCTACCCGTTTATGGAAACGGAAGAAACTCGGATATATTGGACAACAGATAATCGTTGCCATGTACAGTACAGATGTGCAGTAGCAAAATAGACAGACTCAAGTTATTTGCTATGCGTCTTTGTCGTCTTAACTTATGAGAGTCTCTCATAATCATCACCATCATCATCATTATCATTATCATACAACAAAAACGTATCATTACACTGTGCATGCATCTATGACACTCACCTACCCATACGAAACAAATCTCATATATCCGTAAGGAAAGGAACCAATATTCTCTGGGGAAGAACACCCTAAACCCACCTCGTCGAATATGCGAGCCAACGGTATCATACTACGAGGGTAATACCAAAAGTAAGGTCTCCTATTTTTTATAAGTACATAGATCTGTTTATTTCTACAATGATTTACGTCAGTTTACAGCTTGAACATTTAGCTATTTTTCGTCATAATTACCATTTCTGTCGATGCATTTCTGTAGACGCTGTGGCAGTTTTTGTATGCCCATGTCATACCAGCTCGCCGCCTTGCTATTCAGAAAGTTATGAACCTCTTCTTTCACCTCGTCGTCGGAGCTGAATCGCTTTCCGACCAAATGTTCTTTTAACCTAGGGAAGACATGATAGTTACTGGGCGCCAAGTCAGGACTATAGGGTTGGTGGGTGATTATGTTCCACTGAAACTGTTGCAGGAGAGCAACGGTTTGCCGAACGATGCGTGGGCGAGCGTTGTCATGGAGAATGTGTACGCCCTTGCTCAACATTCATCTTCTCCGGTTCTGAATTACCCGTTTGAGTTTTTTCAGAGTCTCACAGTACCCATCAGCTTTAACTGTGGGCCCAGCGATTGAGCTCCAGCAGGCCGGAGTGGCCATGCGGTTCTATGCGCTACAGTCTGGAGCCGAGCGACCGCTGCGGTCGCAAGTTCGAATCCTGCCTCGGGCATGGATGTGTGTGATGTCCTTAGGTTAGTTAGGTTTAATTAGTTCTAAGTTCTAGGCGACTGATGACCTGAGAAGTAAAGTCGCATAGTACTCAGAGCGGTTTGAACCATTTGATTTGATTCAGCTCCGACGACGAGGTGAAAGAAGAGGTTCATAACTCTCTGAACAGCTTGGCGGCGAGCTGGTATGACATGGGCATACAAGAACTGCCATAGCGTCTACAAAAATGCACCGACAGAAATGGTGATTACGTCGAAAAATAGCTAAATGTGTCAAGATGTAAACTGATGTAAACCGTTGTAGAAATAAACAGGTCTATGTACTTATAAAAAAAAAAAAAAAGACAGGAGACCTTGCTTTTGGGATAACTCACGCAATTATCAGATATTCTATTTCTTTGAAAATATATTATGAGACGTATGTTGTGCTGCAGCGTTACAACATAGTAGCAGGTGTTACATGCATGCTGTGGCAGTTTTTGTATGCCCATGTCATACATGCTCGCCGCCGCCATGTACATGTTGTCCCAGGTGTCGAGCTGCTTACTCGGTTCAGACTCGGCACCCACGGACGCGAGAAAGGACGCATCAGCCCGTCGGAGCTGACAGTACTCCCCCCGTCTCCTTGCTTCGCGGATGTATAATTTACTCTCTCAATCCCAGCGCTAGGGGGGCGCGCTCTCTCTGATGCAATATTTACTCTTCATATCGACTTACTTTCATTTGCAATATTAAAATCGGCCGAGTGTAATTCAACGTTAATCGACACTTGAGAACCACGACTTGGATGTAACGAGTAATTAATTACAAACCGCCCTATTTACGCTGATCGAGAATTCTCTTTAGGCTGGTCGAAGGGAGAGGTTTGTAAAGAATTGCGGAGCGTTTAATATTGACGCTAGGCGACGGGTGTATAAAAATAGAGGGAGGAAAGATGCGCGAGATACTGGTGGCCCGGTCGGAATTCTGGGAGTTTTTGGGAGGAACAGGTAGGGAGGAAGAGGCCGAGAGCGATGACGCAGTGCGAGACAGAGCAGAGGCGGGGCCAGTCGGTGCTGCGACCCAACATCCGGCTGCTGTGCGCGCTGGGGCTGTGGCAGCCGGCGGGCTCTGCGCTGTTCCACGCCTACACGGCGGCCGTGCTGGCGGTGGGGGTGGCGCACCTCGCCGTCGCCTCCGTGGGTCTCTGGTTGCGGCCCGGCGGCCTCGCCGAGGTTACGCTCGGGCTGGCCAACCTGTTCGTCATCCTGACAGCGCTCACCAAGTCTGCGCTGCTGCTGAGCCGGCGGCCGCTCTTCTACGCGCTGGTGTGCCGCGTGGACCAGCTGGCGGCGGAGCAGCAGGTGTTCTGCGGGCGCGACTCCTGCCTGCTGCAGCTGAGCCGCTGCTCGCAGGCGCGCGCCACCCGGCTGACCCTCTTCCTGCACTGGTACGTTCTTTTCGCCCTCCTCTCGTGGGCTGTGATCCCGCTGTTGGCACCCCCTGGCGAGCGCCTCTGGCCCTTCCAGCAGCTGCCCCTGGAGCCCTGGGGTCGCTCCCCGCTGTACGAGTGCTCCTACGCCCTCCAGTGCGTCGGTACCGCCTATTTCTCGCTCATCAACATGGACACCGACTGTTTCTTCATGGCCGTGATGGCCCACGTGTCTGTCCAGTTCAGAATTCTGGCGTCTCGCTTCGCCAGCCTGAACGCCGTCGAGGCGATGGTGGCCGAGTCTAAGCCGAGCACTGTCCGCGAAGTCAGCTCTCAGATCCGACTGGGTCACGACGTCGTTCACCGACAACTGCGTGCCTGCGTAGAGACTCATCAGAAGCTACTGAGGTACGTAAAGAAATGTGCATGCTCTGACACCTCTCCCGCCGGCGGTTCTAGGCGCTTCAGCCTGGAACCGCGTGACCGCTACAGTCGCACGTTCGAATCCTGCCTCGGGCATGGATGTGTGTGATGTTCTTAGGTTAGTTAGGTTTAAGTAGTTCTAAGTTCTAGGGGACTGATGACCGCAGCAGTTAAGTCCCATAGGGCTCAGAGCCATTTGAGCCATTTTGACACCTCTCCCGAATTTCTGTTTTCCAATTTCTGACGTGTCTACTGGCGCGAAGATATTCATGGTGTTTGAAATAAGGTGATTTTCTTTGTAACTAACAAAGTAATAAGTGAAAGGAATATTTACACTCCTGGAAATTGAAATAAGAACACCATGAATTCATTGTCCCAGGAAGGGGAAACTTTATTGACACATTCCTGGGGTCAGATACATCACATGATCACACTGACAGAACCACAGGCACATAGACACAGGCAACAGAGCATGCACAATGTCGGCACTAGTACAGTGTATATCCACCTTTCGCAGCAATGCAGGCTGCTATTCTCCCATGGAGACGATTGTAGAGATGCTGGATGTAGTCCTGTGGAACGGCTTGCCATGCCATTTCCACCTGGCGCCTCAGTTGGACCAGCGTTCGTGCTGGACGTGCAGACCGCGTGAGACGACGCTTCATCCAGTCCCAAACATGCTCAATGGGGGACAGATCCGGAGATCTTGCTGGCCAGGCTAGTTGACTTACACCTTCTAGAGCACGTTGGGTGGCACGGGATACATGCGGACGTGCATTGTCCTGTTGGAACAGCAAGTTCCCTTGCCGGTCTAGGAATGGTAGAACGATGGGTTCGATGACGGTTTGGATGTACCGTGCACTATTCAGTGTTCCCTCGACGATCACCAGAGGTGTACGGCCAGTGTAGGAGATCGCTCCCCACACCATGATGCCGGGTGTTGGCCCTGTGAGCCTCGGTCGTATTTAGTCCTGATTGTGGCGCTCACCTGCACGGCGCCAAACACGCATACGACCATCATTGGCACCAAGGCAGAATTGACTCTCATCGCTGAAGACGACACGTCTCCATTCGTCCCTCCATTCACGCCTGTCGCGACACCACTGGAGGCGGGCTGCACGATGTTGGAGCGTGAGCGGAAGACGGCCTAACGGTGTGCGGGACCGTAGCCCAGCTTCATAGAGACGGTTGCGAATGGTCCTCGCAGTGTCCGGAGCAAGTATGGTGGGTCTGACACACCGGTGTCAATGTGTTCTTTTTTCCATTTCCAGGAGTGTATTTACATAACTAAACATAGGAAACATTACTCTTTCTGTAGAATTATTAACATAGTTTACTTAGCTATTTTCCTGAAATTTAGCAATAACGAGCTACAATTTTTTGTAAGTACAAAGTTATATTTTCCTATACTGTAGCAAATGTATTTAATCTAGTGTCTATAAAAGCAATTCAAATCATACATCACATTTGGTTGGGAGCTAGAAACATTCCAAGTCTTAGGGTTGGATGCAACATACAGCACCTAATTGGCTGTGGTGAGGGCAATGACAGCTCAGAGTCACTGTCAGTACGAATAAAAAACCCTCAATAACCATTTAAATTGAATCTTCCTGGCAGATTAAAGCTGTGTGCCTAGCCGCGACTCGAACTCGGAACCTTAGCCTTTCGCGGGCAAGTTTTCTACCATCTGAGACACTCAAGCACGACTCACGCCCCGTCCTCACTGCTTTACATCGGCCTGTACGTCGTCTCCTACCTTCCAAACTTGACAGAAGCTCTCCTGCGAAGTTTCATATCAGCACATACTCCACTGCAGAGTGAAAATCTCATTCTGCAAACATCCTCCAGGCTGTGGCTAAGCCATGTCTCCACAATATCTTTTCTTTCAATAGTACTACTTCTGCAAGGTTCGCAGGAGAGCTTCTGTAAAGTTTGGAAGGTTGGAGACGGATACTGGCAGAAGTAAAGCTGTGAGTACCGGACGTGAGTCGTGCTTCGGTAGCTCAGATGGTAGAGCACTTGCCCGGCAAAGGCAAAGGTCCCGAGTTCGAGGGTCGGTGTGGCACACAGTTTTAATCTGCCAGGAAGTTTCATATCAGCGCACACTCCTCTACAGTGTGAAAATCTCATTCTGGAATAGGAAACATTACTCTTTCTGTGGAATTATGAACATACTTTACTTAGCTATTTTCCTGAAATTTTACAGTAACGAGCTACAATTTTTTCTAAATACAAGGGTAATTCCAAAAGTCAGGTCACCTATTTTTATATGTACATAGACCTGTTTATTTCTACAATGGTTTACATTAGTTTACTGCTTGAACATTTAACTGTTTTTCGACATAATCACCATTTCTGTCGATGCATTTTTGTAGACGCTGTGGCAGTCTTTGTGTGCCCATGTCATACCAGCTCGCGGCCATGCTGTTCAGAAAGTTATGAACCTCTTCTTTCACCTCGTCGTCGGAGCTGAATCGCTGGGACCACAATTAACGCTGACAGGTACTGTGAGACTCTGAAAAAACTCAAACGGGCAATTCAGAACTGGAGAAGAGGAATGTTGAGCAAGGGCGTACACATTCTCCATTACAACGCTCGCCCTCGCATCGCTCAGCAAACCGTTGCTATCCTGCAGCAGTGTCAGTGGAACATAATCACTCACCCACCCTATAGTCCTGACTTGGCGCCCAGTGACTGTCATCTCTTCCCTAGGTTAAAATAACATTTGGTCGGAAAGTGATTCAGCTCCGACGACGAGGTGAAAGAAGAGGTTCATAACTTTCTGAACAGCATGGTGGTGAGCTCGTATGAGATGGGAATACAAAAAACTGCCACAGCGTCTACAAAAATGTATCGACAGAAATGGTGATTGTATCGAAAAATAGCTAAATGTTCAAGCTGTAAACTGATGTAAACCATTGAAGAAATAAACAGATTTATGTACTTATAAAAAGATAGGAGACATTACTTATGGGATCACCCTCGCAGCAAGTTATATTTTCCTATTCTGAAGTAAATATATTTAACCTAGTGTGTGAAATTTCAGTTCAAATGAAACGTCTATCACGTTTAGTTGGGAGCTAGAAACATTCCAAGTCTTAGTGTTGGATGCAACATGCAGCACATAATTGGCTGTGGTGAGGGCAATGACAGCTCAGAGACGCTGTCAGTAACAATAAAAATCACTCAATAAGCTTTCAAATTATCACAAAAGTCAAGAATCAAGAAGTCAAGAATGATAAGGTGTGTCCAAAAGTTGCATAGCTGTATGAAGGTCCTTTATTTGCAACTATACGTTTCACATCAGTATAGACGCATCATCAGACTTATAATTCTTATATTTTCATGCTGTAGATGGACAGTTACAAAGTCCCAGCATTCTGGAAGTTATTTATGTAAAGAGTCAAACCACATTGAAGGGCTGTCATAATGAATTGAACACATAAAAAATAAGCTTTCCAGAACGTGAAAAGCATGAGTATTGAATAAACCAGGACGAATAACACACCGTAGGATATACGAGTATTATAGGATCCAGCAGATACCAGCTCTATGAAGTGAATGCAAGTAAAATTTAAAATACTGTGTGAATTCCGCCATACGGCTAACAGGCCGACGTGGTGTAAGGAGCCCGTGGAGGCTAGTGTTATAACTTATACGATAATTTTAACGATTGTTCAGCGTTGAGTGTTTTGTATTGTTATTCGCTGTGTTCAAACGGATGTTCTGGTAGCGGAAGGTCTATTTAAGTCAGATGTTTAAACGAGTGCCCATTTTTATGAATGCATAACTCTGTGAGCCTTCTGAACTACCTGCAGAAAAGACATAAAGAGCGATAAGCTTACTCCATATCCTGTTTTAAGTCATCTGGAATTTTGGATTTCGACATGGTCAAGATTCCTTAGGTGTACCCCCAAAAACAAATCTACTGGTATCTATTCGGGCGACCATGTGGATAATGGTGTCGTAAAATCTGCCACGAGATCTGTTGTTCTGTTCTTGCACAACCTTTCGTGCAGAATGGGCTGGGTGATCATTATGCTGCATCCGCATACCACCTTTAAAGTCTAGACTGTCGGTTTCAAGTAGAATACTTAAACTGTGGACAATAAAAGCTTCATATATTTCACCTGGAAGAGGACCTGTGAGTTAGTGTGGACCAATGATTTCATCTCCAAGGATTCCGCACCACACATTAATGTACTACCTCCTTTGACGATCGACATGACGTGCCCACCTAGGAGTTTTCTGTGGTCCAGTAACGCATATCATGACCGTTCACTGCACCGTGATTTGTGAACATGTATTCATCAGAGGACACAACATTTTGTAAGGTGTGAAATTATTCATGACCGATTCGCAGAAAGTAACTCTATGGTTGAAATCGTTCTCATACAGCTCCTGTGTCAGTGACAGGTGGTGCAGGTGAAACTTATGATCGTTCATTATTCGCCACATAGATGTAAGGATGATACCAGAAACTTTTCGTAAGCTGACTTGAAGATCGTGGTGTATTCAGTTAAAACACTTTCTTATTCTCCTTCTCTTCAGTACTCCTCTTTGTACATTTAGTCTTAATATGTTTGCTTCTAAAAGTCCTGTGTCGTATATTAATATTCATGACATGCTCTACTCATCACTTAAGTAATGACAAATGTAATGTTGTGGCTTAAACCATTTTAATCCTTGTCTGTGAAGATGGTCCATAACTAAAACCGGGCGATGAAGTAAAAGCAGCTGATTGTCAAACATACTTTTTATACGTTAATTAACGGCTGTTGATAGTCACCTTCCAAAAATATTTAAAACTTACAACTTTTCTAGCCCTCTAAATAAAATGGATATAATTTTGATTTGAACTGATTCGTACATATTTCCATTAACTACATCACCTACAAGGTAGAGTAGAGTTATTTTCTATTTAAAAAGTATGACTCGTTTCTGTAAGTCTCTCGAAAATAAATAAGTAAGTTATGTTTGTAACCTCGCGGAAAGACTAACGTTTCTTACGTTCATCTATCAAACTGATTATTCCTTGTACTCAGTATTTTGATGCGTGATTTAAAATTCACCCCAAGTTGCTATCTTTACTCAGGTAGAAGATATAATCATGTGAACTGGATAGATCTTTTTGAAAGCCGCTGTATTACGCAGCAAAATTGAGTGAACCAATTAGCAAGTGCGTCTCAAACCCTGTGGCTAAGTGTGCTTCTTCCTACATGTTGCCGCCTTACTGTTCGGCCACAGCCGTTTGTGAATTAGAAGAGTGGCTGCAAGTGATGTACGAAACGCTGAAGATAGTAAAGGCATCTCTGAGCTGCGTTCTGTTTAAACGTAACATCGACGTGGATTTTAAAGTATTTGCGAGATATGAATTCTGTTCCCTAAATTAGTAGGAGTGGATGGATCACATTTTTTAAATTTTAATTTTAATTTTTATTGTTTTTTGCAATAAGTACTCAGATAGGCTTTTCCACACGTCGGACCCGACATTTAACTTGATTTCATAAATGTAGCACCATTTTAACAGCAGTTGTTACCAAACACTACAGCAACGATTTTAAAGTGCATGTGGGTCTGATTTGATGAGTGAAAAAATGACATTAGGACTGGGAGAAACAGTCCGAGATTTTAATAGCCTCCTTACAGTTCTCAATTTTTGATATTTTATTAATATTTATGTTCCCCTGGTTAGTTCAAAGAACTCAAAACAAAAAGTGCTGTTAAACGCCCTACATGAAATACATTCACACACCTTCTCTCTCTCTCTCTCTCTCTCTCTCTCTCTCTCTCTCTCTCTCTATCACATACACACACACACACACACACACACACACACACACACACACACACACACACACAGAATGGAATTACTGACTCGAAGCCGAAAGGGTACCCGAAATCTTTTCAGTATTGCTGAAACCTGGAAATAACATTGTACGGAATTGTAGATCGCACCAAGCTGGAAAATAATGTACCAACGTTGAGGTCAATACAGCAGCTGACCTTCAACAGGATTGTTTCTCACATTTGGATGACGGCAGCTTGCAAGGATGATGGAAACGTATGGTCTATAGCTCACAAGAATTCTGCGGAAATTTACACCAGCAATGAAAGTCTGAATTCTACCGCTTTCCCAAACTCCACACTAGAAAAGCAGTTGACCAGTGATCCCACGTCCCTTGCGTCAAATTTTTCTTCTTCAAATGACCGAAGTTCCATTCGAGAGCCAGCCGTTGTGGTCGAGCGGTTCTAGGCGCTACAGTCTGAAACCGCGCGACCGCTACAGTCGCAGGTTCGAATCCTGCCTCGGGCATGGATGTGTGTGATGTCCTTAGGTTAGTTAGGTTTAAGTAGTTCTAAGTTCTAGAGAACTGATGACCTCAGAAGTTAAGTCGCATAGTGCTCAGAGACAAGCCCATTCGAGAAACGCTGTAATTAAATACCTGCCTGTTAAACTGGATGTTATTGATAGGCCCTTATTAGTAAAGTCGTCTACTTCCATGGATTTATTGTAGGTTGAACGCTTGTGATTACTGGACCATGCGCAACTAATAGAGCTGTCGTGGAACTGACACGGTAGAAGTACGCTGTTAACGAAGCATACGTAGTGTTTCTTAACAACTTCTGTGGTACGGATTTGAGAATATGCAAAATACGAGTACCTCTGTCGCATTCGAATTAATATGCATTAGCTCCGGCACGCCTTTCATAACGTTTGTGAAATACCACTGCCGGAAAAGAAAACAGTACACCGGGAAAGCAGACTTCGATTTTTATTCAATGACGGCACGTGCCACCTGGGGAATAATATACACTACTGGCCATTAAAACTACTACACCACGAAGATGGCGTGCTACAGACGCGAAATTTAACCGACAGGAAGAAGATGCTGTGATATGCAAATGATTAGCTTTTCAGAGCATTCACACAAGGTTGGCGACACCTACAACGTGCTGACATGAGGAAAGTTTACAACCGATTTCTCAACGTTGTTGAGATGCCTCGTATAAGGAGGAGAAATGAGTACCATCACGTTTCCGACTTTGATAAAGGTCGGATTGTAGCCTATCGCAATTGCGGTTTATCGTATCGCGACATTGCTGCTCGCGTGTGTCGAGATCCAATGACAGTTACCAGAATATGGAATCGGTGGGTTCAGGAGGGTAATACCGAACGCCGTACTCGATCCCAACGACCTCGTATCACTAGCAGTCGAGATGACAGGCATCTTATCCGCATGGCTGTAACGGATCGTGCAGCCACGTATCGATCCCTGAGTCAACAGATGGGGACGTTTGCAAGACAACAACCACCTGCACGAACAATTCGACGACGTTTGCAGCAGCATGCACTATCAGCTCGGGGACCATGGCTGTGGTTACCCGTGACGCTGCATCACAGACAGGAGCACCTGCGATGGTGTACTCAACGACGAACCTGGGTGCACGAATGGCAAAACGTCATTTTTCGGATGCATCCAGGTTCTATTTACAGCATCATGATGGTCGCATCCGCGTTTGTCGACATCGCGGTGAGCGCACATTGGAAGCATGTATTCGTCATCCCCATACTGACGTATCACCAGCCGTGATGGTATGGGGTGCCATTGGTTACACGTTTCGGTCAGCTCTTGTTCACATTGACAGCACTTTGAACAGTGGACGTTACATTTCAGACGTGTTACGACCCGTGGACCTACCCTTCACTCGATCCCTGCGAAACCCTGCATTTCAGCAGGGTAATACACGACCGCATGTTGCAGGTCCTGTACGGTCCTTTATGGATACAGAAAATGTTCGACTGCTGCCCTGACCAGCACATTCTCCTGATCTCTCACCAACTGATTACATCTGGTCAATGGTGGCCGAGCAACTTGCTCATCACAATGTTCCAGTCACTACTCTTGATGAACTGTGGTATTGTGTTGAAGATGCATGGGCAGCTGTACCTGTACACGCCATCACAGCTCTGCTTGACTTAATGCCCAGGCGTATCAAGGCCGTTATTACGGCCAGAGGTGGTTCTTCTGGTTCCTGATTTCTCAGGATCTATGCACCCAAATAATACATTTGTCCATTGAATACCCGTTTATCATCTGCATTTCTTCTCGGTGTAGCAATTTTAATGGCCAGTAGCGTATGTATTGATAATGGTTTCAACGTCGCCCGCCAACAGATAGTGAAGTGGCATAGCTACCATTGCGCCATCTGTGTCTACCCATGGGAAAGCTCACAGCCTGAAGGCTCAGAGTGCTGCAAACGTGTGAAGCAAACAGGCGACCATTCCACGCAGACGCACTCGTTCTTCCTACAGCCACAGAGCGGTTGAAAGGGGTCAAATTGTGACGTTGCGATTGGCGGAATGGTTCTTTCGGAGAGCTGCCTTGCAAATTGGACGTGCTTTGTTAGTTGTGCAACTATGCTGGTATCAGAGACCATGTAAGCATTCTCACGTCTGTAGGCGAGGTTCTGGACGTCCACGCAGCGCAGACGCCCGCGAGGATGGTCGTATTGTAATGGCAGCAGTGGCAGATGGTACAGCTACCACAGCACAGATAAGAAGCCCAGACATGTCAACACAAACTGTTGTCAACCGGGTATTAGCAGTGGGACTGCGGCCACGAGTAGCTTTAGCCCACTTTCCACCCACGCCACAGCATGGCTCGACTGGTGCCGCCAAGGGTCACTTGAAAGATGTACTGGCGCGCAGTGGCCATCAGCAAGCCTGCAAGCAAGTGATGATCATTCGCGCGTACGACGTACACCTGGCGAGAGCCTTCTCGTAAAGTGCATGCGTCCAAGACGCACTAACCCCATCCCAAGACTTATGGTCTGGGATGCGATAAGCTACAACAAACGTTCACCTTTGGTGTTTCTTGAGGGGATGCTAACCAGCGATCGGTATATGCAGAATGTTGTTAGATCCATTCTTTTGTCGTTCTTGCAACAGGAAGGTGACGTGTTGTTCCAACAGGATAATGCTCACACACACACTACCTGTGAAACTCAGCGAGCTCTGTCTGCAAGAAGTGCAGTAACTTCCCTGGCCAGCACGATCTGCGACCGTGTCTCCAATCGAACATCTGTGGGGTATGACGGGACGAAATGTGACTCGTGCGACTCGTCAACCGTCAACCATTACGGAACTACATGAGCAGGTCGAGCAGGCTTGGAATAAGGTACACCAGGACAGTATTCGCCGATCAGCTGGATGTCAGAGACAGCGCCTGCACTGACGCCCATGGAGGTTACACCATATTGTCGCACAGTTGACAAAATGGTAGATATCGAAGTAGACGACAGAGGGATAGAGAAACAATTAAAATCGCTCAAAAGAGGAAAGGCCGCTGGACCTGATGGAATACCAGTTCGATTTTACACAGAGTACGCGAAGGAACTTGCCCCCCTTCTTGCAGCGGTGTACCGTAGGTCTCTAGAAGAGCGAAGCGTTCCAAAGGATTGGAAAAGGGCACAGGTCATCCCCGTTTTCAAGAAGGGACGTCGAACAGATGTGCAGAACTATAGACCTATATCTCTAACGTCGATCAGTTGTAGAATTTTGGAACACGTATTATGTTCGAGTATAATGTCTTTTCTGGAGACTAGAAATCTACTCTGTAGGAATCAGCATGGGTTTCGAAAAAGACGGTCGTGTGAAACCCAGCTCGCGCTATTCGTCCACGAGACTCAGAGGGCCTTAGACACGGGTTCACAGGTAGATGCCGTGTTTCTTGACTTCCGCAAGGCGTTTGACACAGTTCCCCACAGTCGTTTAATGAACAAAGTAAGAGCATACGGACTATCAGATCAATTGTGTGATTGGATTGAGGAGTTCCTTGATAACAGAACGCAGCATGTCATTCTGAATAGGGAGAAGTCTTCCGAAGTAAGAGTGATTTCAGGTGTGCCGCAGGGGAGTGTCATAGGACCGTTGCTATTCACAATATACATAAATGACCTGGTGGATGACATCGGAAGTTCACTGAGGCTTCTTGCAGATGATGCTGTGGTGTATCGAGAGGTTGCAACAATGGAAAATTGTACTGAAATGCAGGAGAATCTGCAGCGAATTGACGCATGGTGCACGGAATGGCAATTGAATCTCAATGTAGACAAATGTAATGTGATGCGAATACATAGAAAGATAGGTCGCTTATCATTTAGCTACAAAATAGCCCGTCAGCAACTGGAAGCAGTTAATTCCATAAATTATCTGGGAGTACTCATTAGGAGTGATTTAAAATGGAATGATCATATAAAGTTGATCGTTGGTAAAGCAGATGCCAGACTGAGATTCATTGGAAGAATCCTAAGGAAATGCAATCCGACAACAAAGGAAGTAGGTTACAGTACGCTTGTTCGCCCACTGCTTGAATACTGCTCAGCAGTGTGGGATCCGCACCAGGTAGGGTTGATAGAAGAGATAGAGAAGATCCAACGGAGAGCAGCGCGCTTCGTTACAGGATCATTTAGTAATTGTTAAAGCGTTACGGAGATGATAGATAAACTCCAGTGGAAGACTCTGCAGGAGAGACGCTCAGTAGCTCGGTATGGGCTTTTGTTAAAGTTTCGAGAATATACCTTCACCGAAGAGTCAAGCAGTATATTGCTCCCTCCTACGTATACCTCGCGAAGAGACCATCAGGATAAAATCCGAGAGATTAGAGCCCACACAGAAGCATACCGACAATCCTTCTTTCCACGTACAATACGAGACTGGAATAGAAGGGAGAACCGATAGAGGTACTCAGGGTACCCTCCGCCACACACCGTCAGGTGGCTTGCGGAGTATGGATGTAGATGTAGATGTAGATGTAGATATACTACTATGGGTGTTTCAGCATGAATCGATACCTAGTACCTCAAAACCACTGGTGCTATTCATCTGTAAAGGTAATGATTTCATGTACTCCATATGCACTGTTGCAACAATAAATCTTGAGTCAATTGAAAACCTCTAAAAATGTGAACTAATTTTTTTCCGACAGTGTAGTTGGTATACTTCAGAAAGTTACCGCAACATTCATGTAACAAGCTTTTTCGATGTCTTTTGCAATATAACGAGGCAGCTGTACATACTTACTGTAATAGTAGGCGTGCCTTACCCATAACGGGTTGGTCGTACACCTGTTATGTTGACTGCTTGGTCGAAAGACCGATCTCAGCCACACGTGTCAATGACATATCCAGCCGATACCTTCTCATCAGCTAATTTGCACAGTGCAAATCGAGAACAGATCTTACGCTTACCCATTCTGCTTGCCAACGAGAAACTTCTCCGACATCTCTCTCAGAGTCAATGAATGATTTTGCGCCAGCCTCTGCGGCGTTTGCTCGATATCGCCTGTCGTTACGCTTGTCGACAGCCAATTCGAACATGCTGCATCATTGTTAGTACCCTTCCAGTTGCGAAAGTAACTGTACAAGTCGTAAACATCCTTTATACACAAGGGATCTCTTCCACACACTAGTACCAGCATCGAGTGCATCTCCATTGACGTCTTACTTAATTTGCATCAAAACTTGATAATTATACTTTGTTTCATTGCTCTCTGACAAAAGTCTTTTAGCATGTACTTGCGTATGTACTCATCTCTAAAGTAAGTTGAGTTTACATATCGAACATTGGAGATCCACGCATCTTATACACTGTGAACGTGAGCTGCACCGACAACATTTCTAGTGCTGTTTAGGGATATTTCCTGAGTACTTTGGTACAAAGGATCCTTGGTCTCTAGCGGGTCATTTAAGATAAATAATGTAATTATGATTCATTCGGTTTGTTTCCACATTTGCTTTTGTTTTTGTGAATTTATTTTCGGAACATTGAAAAAGCGTCTATTATGAAATCAATAAAAGATAAGCAAGATTCCTGTTTCTGCTAGGTGAGAATGTACAGATGTAAAGGAAGTGAGATGAGGCTGTCGTCGATCCGGGAACATCCCAGCAGGACGTTTTTGCGCCGTTCTTCCATTACATTCGTCGAACCCATATGCAGAGAACATATCGGTCAAATTTTCAACAGTAATGCGATCGTCACACTAGCCTACAGTCTCCTCTTGAATTATCGTCTATTTCTTTCGGTAAACATCTGCAGCAGTGAGACAAAGCGCTGTAATAAGGTGGTTGTTAACAAAGCGCAATGCTAGTCACGGTACGCGCTATCATTGATTCTGAAAAGTTGGAAGATTTGAATTACACTGAATAATTCTCCTACACATACACAATAAGAAGTGCCACAGTTCAAAATCCTGGAAGGGTAAGTTATTTTGTAATGTGTCGTTTTCACGTCTTACGTCATTTAGGGAAACCACATGTTTTGCCTTTGTCTCACCCCCTTTCCCAACGGACTCGGTAATGTTACACATCGATTTCGGTAGTGTTAATGGCACTTGGCGGCTGGAAGCCCTTCATGAAACCATCTCATTCCCAAGAAAGGAATCTGGTGCCCCATCTGTCTGCGTCCAGTTTAGTTCTCGTGTTCAGTTGTGGTAATGTTTCCTAAGTGTTTGCTTAGCGTGTATGTGAGAAGGGTGATTATTACGGATGTGCATCCGGCAGCTTCCTTGGTGAATTAACAAAGGCCTTAAACCGAAAGAAATGATCTAAGTCGATCGCATAACATTTGGCTACAAAATGCTTAAACTAATGCTAATCTGTAATTTTCCTGCTAGGTTTTAGAAAAGGGCTACTTCTGAAAGTAAATCTGGATTTGCTCTGATTGGATAAAAGTGCCTTCTCATATATAAAGTTTCGACCCATTCATCAAATTTAGTAATGCAGTCTAACAGTAAAGAGTCTGTAGAAAGTTAGCTAGCCAGTGAACAGTTACGTTATTACTGCAACGGTTAACAGTGGACGTAGCAAAAGAGAAACTGAATTTAAGTAAATATGAGCAGTCGTATTAGATATCTCACCAAACATTAAGCCGGCCGGTGTGGCCGAGCGGTTCTAGGCGCTTCAGTCTGGAACAGCGCGACCGCTACGGTTGCAGGTTCGAATCCTGCCTCGGGCAGGGATGTGTATGATGTCCTTAGGTTAGTTAGGTTTAAGTAGTTCTGAGTTCTAGGGCACTGATGACCTCAGGGCCATAGTGCTCAGAGCCATTTGAACCAAACATAAAAGTGTTTCAGCAACATGGATTATAGCCTGCTACAGTGTAGTGTAGTACAGATAGTGAAGGGAGACGAAAATTTAATAGTAATGGGTGACTGGAATTCGAGTGTAGGAAAAGGGAGAGAAGGAAACATAGTAGGTGAATATGGATTGGGACTAAGAAATGAAAGAGGAAGCCGCCTAGTAGAATTTTGCACAGAGCACAACTTAATCATAGCTAACACTTGGTTTAAGAATCATGAAAGAAGGTTGTATACGTGGAAGAACCCTGGAGATACTAAAAGGTATCAGATAGATTATATAATGGTAAGACAGAGATTTAGGAACCAGGTTTTAAGTTGTAAGACATTTCCAGGGGCAGATGTGGACTCTGACCACAATCTATTGGTTATGACCTGTAGATTAAAACTGAAGAAACTGCAAAAATGTGGGAAATTAAGGAGATGGGACCTGGATAAACTGAAAGAACCAGGGGTTGTACAGAGTTTCAGAGAGAGCATAAGGGAACAATTGACAGGAATAGGGGAAGGAAATACAGTAGAAGAAGAATGGGTAGCTCTGAGGGATGTAGTAGTGAAGGCAGCAGAGGATAAAGTGGGTACAAAGACGAGGGCTGCTAGAAATCCTTGGGTAACAGAAGAAATATTGAATTTAATTGATGAAAGGAGAAAATATAAAAATGCAGTAAATGAAGCAGGCAAAAAGGAATACAAACGTCTCAAAAATGAGATCGACGGGAAGTGCAAAGTGGCTAAACAGGGATGGCTAGAGGACAAATGTAAGAATGTAGAAGCTTATCTCACTAGGGGTAAGATAGATACTGCCTACAGGAAAATTAAAGAGACCTTTGGAGAGAAGAGAACCACGTGTATGAATATCAAGAGCTCAGATGGCAGCCCAGTTCTAAGCAAAGAAGGGAAGGCAGAAAGGTGGAAGGAGTATATAGAAGGTTTATACAAGGGCGATGTACTTGAGGACAATATTATGGAAATAGAAGAGGATGTAGATGAAGACGAAATGGGAGATACGATACTGCGTGAAGAGTTTGACAGAGCACTGAAAGACCTGAGTCGAAACAAGGCCCCCGGAGTAGACAACATTCCATTAGAACTACTGACGGCCTTGGGAGAGCCAGTCATGACAAAACTCTACCAGCTGGTGAGCAAGATGTATGAGACAGGCGAAATACCCTCAGACTTCAAGAAGAATATAATAATTCCAATCCCAAAGAAAGCAGGTGCTGACAGATGTGAAAATTACCGAACTATCAGTTTAATAAGCCACGGCTGCAAAATACTAACGCGAATTCTTTACAGACGAATGGAAAAACTGGTAGATGCAGACCTCGGGGAGGATCAGTTTGGATTCCGTCGAAATGTTGGAACACGTGAGGCAATACTGACCTTACGACTTATCTTAGAAGAAAGATTAAGAAAAGGCAAACCTACGTTTCTAGCATTTGTAGACTTAGAGAAAGCTTTTGACAATATTGACTGGAATACTCTTTTTCAAATTCTAAAGGTGGCAGGGGTAAAATACAGGGAGCGAAAGGCTATTTATAATTTGTACAGAAACCAGATGGCAGTAATAAGAGTCGAGGGGCATGAAACAGAAGCAGTGGTTGGGAAAGGAGTGAGACAGGGCTGTAGCCTCTCCCCGATGTTATTCAATCTGTATATTGAGCAAGCAGTAAAGGAAACAAAAGAAAAATTTGGAGTAGGTATTAAAATTCATGGAGACGAAGTAAAAACTTTGAGGTTCGCCGATGACATTGTAATTCTGTCAGAGACGGCAAAGGACTTGGAAGAGCAGTTGAACGGACTGGACAGTGTCTTGAAAGGAGGATATAAGATGAACATTAACAAAAGCAAAACGAGGATAATGGAATGTAGTCAAATTAAATCGGGTGATGCTGAGGGAATTAGATTAGGAAATGAGACACTTAAAGTAGTAAAGGAGTTTTGCTATTTAGGAAGTAAAATAACTGATGATGGTCGAAGTAGAGAGGATATAAAATGTAGACTGGCAATGGCAAGGAAAGCGTTTCTGAAGAAGAGAAATTTGTTAACTTCGAATATAGATTTATGTATCAGGAAGTCGTTTCTGAAAGTATTTGTTTGGAGTGTAGCCATGTATGGAAGTGAAACATGGACGATTACTAGTTTGGACAAGAAGAGAATAGAAGCTTTCGAAATGTGGTGCTACAGAAGAATACTGAAGATAAGGTGGATAGATCACGTAACTAATGAGGAGGTATTGAATAGGATTGGGGAGAAGAGAAGTTTGTGGCACAACTTGACTAGAAGAAGGGATCGGTTGGTAGGACATGTTTTGAGGCATCAAGGGATCACAAATTTAGCATTGGAGGGCAGCGTGGAGGGTAAAAATCGTAGAGGGAGACCGAGAGATGAGTACACTAAGCAGATTCAGAAGGATGTAGGTTGCAGTAGGTACTGGGAGATGAAGCAGCTTGCACAGGATAGAGTAGCATGGAGAGCTGCATCAAACCAGTCTCAGGACTGAAGACAACAACAACAACAGTGTAAATGGGCATGTGGAACCATTTAGTTATAATAATACTTCAATGCAAGTCATGCACTACACACGCTCCGTACAGTAAATCACTGTGTCTCTGCCATCTGTTGCAGCACCCAAACCTACGTTTTCTGCTGAAAATCATGCTCAGAAATGTGAAGTACAATAAGCATAATGATTACTATTGTTGTTGACGTAAATTACCGTTGACGTAAATTACCGTAAGAAAACCAGAAAACTATAACAGCTGCGGTGGCCACCCACGTAGGAAACTTTTGGAAATTTGTGGTAAGACCTTATGGGACAAAACTGCTGAGGTCATCGGTCCCTTAGCTTACACACTACCACACTACGTAATCTAACTTAAACTAACTTACGCTAAGGACAACACACACAGCCATGCCCGAGAGAGGACTCGAACCTCCGACGGCGGGGGAGGGGGGGGGGCGTGTAGGGGGGAGGGGGCAACCGTGACAGGACGCCTAGACCGCGCAGCTACACCGCGTGGCACCCACGTAGGAAAATCAAGCGAAGTATAACCCATGCAAATCACAAAGCATTTACAAAGTTTCACCAAATGAATAAGTGACTAAATTGACTGTGTTACCATTCGAATGAATAGAGTGCGGACATATTCTGCACCGAGCATCCAAGCATACTCGTACTCGCTTCACAAAGACCTAATATTCACATGTGTGGCTCGTGTCCCGCACATTAAAGTTAAAGAAACTTCGTGATGTGAATCAAGAAAATGGTTAAGCATCAACCGCACGTCCGCTGTGAATGATTAATAAAATCCTATTGCAAGTGTGCACTTAAAAGCACGTAGCCAAGCAACATATCACCTCCTCACTGTCCAGCGACCAGCAACTCGGGGTATTCGGGAGCAAACACGACCTCCCTCAACCTGGCGGAGCAAAGAGCCGCTACTTTAAACTCATGCTCCAGGATTCCCTGCACCGCGGGCAGTGATCCGATTGGTCCGCGCAACATGAGCTCAACGGAGACTTCCTGGAGATTTCACAGAGTGCTCCAAAGATACGTAAGTTGTTATACTAGGTACAGAACTGTTTCTTTGCAGTAAGCCTGCAACAAGTATTACGCGAAAATAATTGAACTATGAAAATAGCGTTGTTCGGCGTGGCCACGTGGTTAGCGCGCGGGAATGCGATACCAAAGGATACGGGTTCGCGTATGGAGGGAAGCAAAATTTTCCTCAGACTTCTAGAAGAATATAATAATTCCAATCCCAAAGATAGCAGATGTTGACAGATGTGAAAATTACCGAAGTATCAGTTTAATAAGCCACAGCTGAAAAATACTAACACGAATTATTTACAGACGAATGGAAAAACTGGTAGAAGCCGACCTCGGGGAAGATCAGTTTGGATTCCGTAGAAATGTTGGAACACATGAGGAAATACTGACCTTACGACTTATTTTAGAAGAAAGATTAAGGAAAGGCAAACCTACGTTTCTAGCATTTGTAGACTTAGAGAAAGCTTTTCACAATGTTGACAGGAATACTCTCTTTCAAATTCTAAAGATGGCAGGGGTAAAATACAGGGCGCGAAGTGCTATTTACAATTTGTACAGAAACCAGTTGGCAGTTATAATAGTCGGGGGGCATGAAAGGGAAGCAGTGGTTGGGGAGGGAGTGAGACAGGGCTGTAGCCTCTCCTTGATGTTATTCAATCTGTATATTGAGCAAGCAGTAAAAGGAACAAAAAAAATCAGAGTAGGAATTAAAATTCATGGAGAAGAAGTAAAAACTTTGAGGTTCGCCAATGACATTGTAATTCTGTCAGAGACAGCAAAGGACCTGGAGGAGCAGTTGAACGGAATGGACAGTGTCTTGAAAGGAGGGTATAAGATGAACATTAACAAAAGAAAAATGAGGATAATGGAATGAAGTCGTATTAAGTCGGGCAATGCTGAGGAAATTCGAGTAGGAAATGAGACACTTAAAATAGTAAAGGAGTTTTGCTATTTGAGGAGCAAAATAACTGATGATGGTCGAAGCGGAGAAGATTTAAAATGTAGACTGGCAATGGCAAGGAAAGCGTTTCTGAAGAAGAGAAATTTGTTAACATCGAGTATAGATTTAAGTGTCAGGAAGCCGTTTCTGAAAGTATTTGTAAGGAGTGTAGCCATGTATGGAAGTGAAACATGGACGATAAGTAGTTTAGACAAGAAGAGAATAGAAGCTTTCGAAGTGTGGTGCTACAGAAGAATGCTGAAGATTAGATGGGTAGATTACATAACTAATGAGGAGGTATTGAATAGAATTGGGGAGAAGAGGAGTTTGTGGCACAACTTGACAAGAAGAAGGGACTGGCTGGTAGGACACGTTCTGAAGCATCAAGGGATCACGAATTCAGCATTGGAGAGCAGCGTGGAGTGTAAAAATCGTAGAGGGAACCAAGAGATGAATACAATGAGCAGATTCAGAAGTATGTAGGTTGCAGTAGGTACTGGGAGATGAAGAAGCTTGCACAGGATAGAGTAGCATGGAGAGCTGCATCAAACCAGCCTCAGGACTGAAGACCACAACAATAACAACAACATGAAAATATCAAATTAAATGTTGGCAGTTGCAGTGTGACGATCAACTTTTAAGTTTTAAAGTGCTATACCAACTAAAAATGTTCCAGGTGAAAGTAATAAATGAAATTCGTCTTGAGCATAAAGTTCACTTAACCAATAAAATTTTTACATACTTTTAACACAAGCAATTGATCTTGTTGTTCTCCGAAGACTGGTTGCTGCAGCTCTCCTCGCTAAACTGTTCTGTCATCTTCATCTCTGCATAATTATTGCAGCCTAAGTCACTTGAATCTGCTTACTGTTATTTTACCGTGACGGAAAAAAATCCCAATACCAACAGGGAGTTGTGTGAAATAAACGGAAGTTGGTAGGCGTGTTTCTTCATATGGAAGTTCCGCGACAGTCACGCAAGAGAGGTGCTAGCATCGCCACCATGAGAATACAAACTGGTTTGCTTTAGTTACGCGTTGTAACGTCGTGAGCATTAGTAACCTTTCAGACCTTTCAGATTGGACATGATGAGTTGAATGAATTCAAGACAACAAAGCAGCCGTTATCAGAAGCTCAGTAAGTTTGAACTGGGTCCTGTAATAGGCTGTGAGAACCTGCAAGTTCCAACTGCGATACTCCAGGAAGACTTGGCAAGGTTGAAGCTACTGTACTTGATTACTGGCAGCGGTGGTCACGAGAATGTACGATAGCAAGAAGACCGGGCTCTCGACGGCCTTCTGGCACTACATCTACATCTACAGCTACATACATACTCCGCAATCCACTACACGGTGCGTGGCGGAGGGTACCTCGTATCACAACAAGCATCTTCTCTCCCTGTTCCACTCCCAAACAGAACGAGGGGAAAATGACTGCCTATATGCCTCTGTACGAGCCCTAATCTCTCTTATCTTATCTTTGTGGTCTTTCCGCGAAATGTAAGTTGGCGGCAGTAAAATTGTACTGCAGTCAGCCTCAAATGCTGGTTCTCTAAATTTCCTCAGTAGCGATTCACCAAAAGAACGCCTCCTTTCTTGTAGAGACTCCCACCCGAGTTCCTGAATCATTTCCGTAGCACTCGCCTGATGATCAAACCTACCAGTAACAAATCTAGCAGCCCGCCTCTGAATTGCTTCTATGTCCTCCCTCCTGACAGGGAGGACCAATCAAGTTCGGCGTAAGGGTCTGGCACATCGTACTGCATCTGCAGCAGCACTCTGAGCAGCCATTGGCACCACAGCGACACAACAAACTGTTATGAATCAGCTTCTTCAAGGACAGCTCTGAGCCAGACGCCCTGTAGCGTGCATTCCACTGACCCCAAACCATCGCCATTTGCGACGTCAGTGGTGTTAAGCGAGAGCTGATAAGAGGGCAGGGTGGAGGTCTGTTGTATTTTCTGATGAAAGCTGGTTCTGCCTCGTTGCCGGTGATGACCGTGTGTTGATTAGATGTTGACCAGTCGAGGGCATGCAGCCACCCTCTCTGCATGCTAGACACGCTGGGCGTACACCTGGAGTTATGTATGGTCTGGGGCGCTACTTCGTATGACGGCAGCAGCGCTCTCGTGGTTATCCCACACACCCTGTTTGCAAAATTGTCCGTCAGTCTGGCGATTCAAACTCTTGTGCTATTCATGAACAGCTTTCCAGGGGTTGTTTTCCAACAAGATAACACTCGCCCACCTACCGTTGTTGTACTCTACATGCTCTACGGAGTGTCGACTTGTTGCCTTGGCCTGCTCGATCAACAGATCTCTCTACAATCGAGCACGTGTGGGCCATCATCTACATCTACATCTACATTCACACTCCGCAAGCCACTCAACGGTGTGTGGCGGAGGGCACCTTACGTGCCACTGTCATTACCTCCCTTTCCTGTTCCAGTCGCGTATGGTTCGCGGGAAGAACGATTGCCGCAAAGCCTCCGTGTGCCCTCGAATCTCTATAATTTTACATTCGTGATCTCCTCGGGAGATATAAGTAGGGGGAAGCAATATATTCGATACCTCATCCAGAAACGAACCCTCTCGAAACCTGGACAGCAAGCTACACCGCGATGCAGAGCGCCTCTCTTGCAGAGTCTGCCACTTGAGTTTGCTAAACATCTCCGTAACGCTATCACGTTTACCAAATAACCCTGTGACGAAACGCGCCGCTCTTCTTTGGATCTTCTCTATCTCCTCCGTCAACCCGACCTGGTACTGATCCCACACTGATGAGCAATACTTAAGTGTATGTCGAACGAGTGTTTTATAAGCCACCTCCTTTGTTGATGGACTACATTGTCTAAGGACTCTCCCAATGAATCTCAACCTGGTACCCGCCTTACTAACAATTAATTTTATATGATCATTCCACTTCAAATCGTTCCTCATGCATACTCCCAGATATTTTACAGAAGTAACTACTACCAGTGTTTGTTCCGTTATCATATAATCATACAATTAATGATCCTTCTTTCTATGTATTCGCAGTACATTACATTTCTCTATTTTAAGGGTCAGTTGCCAGTCCCTGCACCAAGTGCCTATCAGCTGCAAATCTTCCTGCATTTCGCTGCAATTTTCTAATGCTGCAACTTCTCTGTATACTACAGCATCACCCGCGAAAAGCCGCATGGAACTTCCGACACTATCTACTAGGTCACTTTATATACACTCCTGGAAATGGAAAAAAGAACATATTGACACCAGTGTGTCAGACCCACCATACTTGCTCCGGACACTGCGAGAGGGCTGTACAAGCAATGATCACACGCACGGCACAGCGGACACACCAGGAACCGCGGTGTTGGCTGTCGAATGGCGCTAGCTGCGCAGCATTTGTGCACCGCCGCCGTCAGTGTCAGCCAGTTTGCCGTGGCATACGGAGCTCCATCGCAGTCTTTAACACTGGTAGCATGCCGCGACAGCGTGGACGTGAACCGTATGTGCAGTTGACGGACTTTGAGCGAGGGCGTATAGTGGGTATGCGGGAGGCCGGGTGGACGTACCGCCGAATTGCTCAACACGTGGAGCGTGAGGTCTCCACAGTACATCGATGTTGTCGCCAGTGGTCGGCGGAAGGTGCACGTGCCCGTCGACCTGGGACCGGACCGCAGCGACGCACGGATGCACGCCAAGACCGTAGGATCCTACGCAGTGCCGTAGGGGACCGCACCGCCACTTCCCAGCAAATTAGGGACACTGTTGCTCCTGGGGTATCGGCGAGGACCATTCGCAACCGTCTCCATGAAGCTGGGCTACGGTCCCGCACACCGTTAGGCCGTCTTCCGCTCACGCCCCAACATCGTGCAGCCCGCCTCGAGTGGTGTCGCGACAGGCGTGAATGGAGAGACGAATGGAGACGTGTCGTCTTCAGCGATGAGAGTCGCTTCTGCCTTGGTGCCAATGATGGTCGTATGCGTGTTTGGCGCCGTGCAGGTGAGCGCCACAATCAGGACTGCATACGACCGAGGCACACAGGGCCAACATCCGGCATCATAGTGTGGGGAGCGATCTCCTACACTGGCCGTACACCTCTGGTGATCGTCGAGGGGACACTGAATAGTGTACGGTACATCCAAACCGTCATCGAACCCATCGTTCTACCATTCCTAGACCGGCAAGGGATCTTGCTGTTCCAACAGGACAATGCACGTCCGCATGTATCCCGTGCCACCAACGTGCTCTAGAAGGTGTAAGTCAACTACCCTGGCCAGCAAGATCTCCGTATCTGTCCCCCATTGAGCATGTTTGGGACTGGATGAAGCGTCGTCTCACGCGGTCTGCACGTCCAGCATGAACGCTGGTCCAACTGAGGCGCCAGGTGGAAATGGCATGGCAAGCCGTTCCACAGGACTACATCCAGCATCTCTACGATCGTCTCCATGGGAGAATAGCAGCCTGCATTGCTGCGAAAGGTGGATATACACTGTACTAGTGCCGACATTGTGCATGCTCTGTTGCCTGTGTCTATGTGCCTGTGGTTCTGTCAGTGTGACCATGTGATGTATCTGACCCCAGGAATGTGTCAATAAAGTTTCCCCTTCCTGGGACAATGAATTCACGGTGTTCTTATTTCAATTTCCAGGAGTGTATATTGTGAAAATCAATGGTCCCATAACACTCCCCTGTGGCACGACAGAGGTTACTTTAAGGTCTGTAGACGTCTCTCCATTGAGAACAATATGCTGTGTTCTGTTTGCTAAAAACTCTTCAATCCAGCCACACAGCTGGTCTGATATTCCGTAGGCTCTTACTTTGTTTATCAGGCGACAGTGCGGAACTGTATCGAACGCCTTCCGGAAGTAAAGGAAAATGGCATCTACCTGGGAGCCTGTATCTAATATTTTCTGGGTCTCATGAACAAATAAAGCGAGTTGGGTCTCACACGATCGCTGTTTCCGGAATCCATGTTGATTCCCACAGAGTAGATTCTTGGTTTCCAGAAACGACATGATACGCGAGCAAAAAACATGTTCTAAAATTCGACAACAGATCGACGTCAGAGATATAGATCTATAGTTTTGTGCATCTGCTCGACGACCCTTCTTGAAGACTGGGGCTACCTGTGCTCTTTTCCAATCATTTGGAACCCTCCGTTCCTCTAGAGACTTGCGGTACACGGCTGTTAGAAGGGGGGGGGGGGGGGGGGAATTCTTTCGCGTACTCTGTGTAGAATCGAATTGGTCAGGTCAAGTGGGCTTTCCTCTGTTGAGTCATCAGATGACATCTCCAGTGTCATCTACAACCAGCATTAACAGTCCCTGTATTGTACGACCAAATGCAACAGGAGTGGGACACAAGCTGACACAACACTCACAAACTGACATCCGGTGCCTGTGTGTGACAGTGCAAGGAAGTTCGCATTTTTGCTTTAGTGTATTTTAAGAAATACAGCAACCAGCCTCATTTCATTTATTTTTATTTATGCCATTAAGCGTTTCGGGATTTCACCGATCCGCATTTGGCACTGTACACATTTGAATCTTCAGTAAGTACATCGTTAAAATAACGACTGCAGTTTGGATGCTTACTGCAGTTACGCCTTGGTCTCTCTCTACAATGTTTACCTCCGACATTGCCCTCCATTACTTAATAACTTATTCCTTGATCTCTCAGGCTGTGCCCCGTCTATTTACCATTTATTTTACTCAAGCTGTGCCATGAATCCGTGTTCTCCGCAATTCTACGCAGTACCATTTTATTAGTTACACGATCAACCCATCGACCTCATCGGCATTCTTCTGTAACACCATATACCAACAGACTGTATTCACCCTCCTAATGTACGCATAAATTCTACGTTCATTTCCATTTAAGGCTAAGCTCCAGACAAATTCCTCCAGAAAAGACTCGCTAGCACTTAAATTTATGTTCGATTTTAACAACTTACTCTTTTCGATCGATTCTTTTCTCGCTATTGTCAGTCTGCAGTTTACATTCTCTTTTCTTATGCCGTCAATATTTACTTTGCAGTCCAAATGCACTTGTAGTGTCTCATTTCCTAATCTAATTCCCTCTGCGTCGCGTGACTTAATTTGACTGCACTTCATTCATCTTGTTTCACTTTTGTTGATGTCTAGCTTATAACCTATTTTCAAGGTGCTATCCACTTTCTTCACCTGATCTTCCACTTTCTTTGCCGTCTCTGACAGAATTATTGTATCACTGAGAAACCTAAAACTTTATGTCTCCTGCATTTCAATTCATTTCCCAAATTTCTTCTTTGTTTTCTCGATAACATGGGATATAGATACAACAATGTGTAATTTCCTTTTCAATTACTATCTGACTTTCATGCGTTTCGTCTCTTGTAAACAAGATTCTGTATTCTTAACAAACAGTAAATTAAATTTCGCTCGGTTTTCATTATTCAGAATTTCAAACAATTATTTCAGTAAGCATTGTCAAATACCTTTGCTTTGCTCGTACAAATATTCAAACGTCATTCCCTGACAGCATGAAACGTTTTCTCTCCTCCAAAGTCCAGTGCTAGAGGCTTATTTGACGCTCCTGTCTTGCAGATTTGTGGCCAGGAGTGGGTGAGATGGTCTTAAGTACACATCTGTTTCGTGTGGTACAATTTCCTTAACAGTGTTCCCGGGAAAAACAGACGAGAAGCAGCACCACGTTGGCGCCGTGGCAATTCCAGTGTCTTCTCTCGTATCGAAGAGCACAGTCAACTACGAACGCGCCCTTACGTTTGAAGTCTCAGTTGTTCAAGATCATTTCTGATGTGCATTCGGTCTGAGTTGTTTGTGACCTCCGGTAAACCCTTTAGACAGACGAGGCTACACAGCTACAAAATACACTATTCCCTTCAGAGAAATCCTTGACACATTGCTACACATCTAAACTTGGATATTTTTAGTTCAGAGAAGTGTTTACGCATCCCTCCGCCGCACGGATGTTGTTCATGAAGTACCCACGTGTGAGGAATGCGGCCTGGACGTCGTACAAAGACGTACATGCTGAGGGCAGGGCTACAGGTCTCATGATATCAGGGAGTCCAGTGTACGCGACACGTGATCTGCTCATATGGCTTAACACATTGATTGCCAGACCTTACTTATGTACCACGACGAGGCTTATTCAGCTGTGCATAATTGTTGGGCACATGGCGTGTGATGTTCAACATTATTCCTGCTTGGCCACGTGTATAGGAATAATGAATAATCTTTAATAACAAGTCAAGACTCCATACAACATTTCAGGCGAATGGCATTTATTTTTTGGAAGAATGGAGCAAAAATAATATCAATGTTGAATTTAAAAATTCAAGCCAGATGTAGCAACATACCTGAATTTATTAATAGGTTGTTTGCTTTACCTTACAAGTGTTAGTAATGAAAAGCTATTCCAAACACCTGAATTTACATTCGGACAGCCCTCGCGGCTTGTGACGACTTCCTCTGATTTCTTTACAGCTTCATCTCGACCAAAATTTTAAGAATAACTTCGGTAGAATCATGTGCAACTGTTTCTCTTGCTGCTGGTTTCTTGCAAGACGTGTTTCTGTGAATCTGATGTTCCTGGTACATCTTTCGAATTTCCCATGTTTTTCAATGCAAGTACCGGTCTTGCTTACGAGATGAAGGCAGAGGTCACCATCTGCAGCATCGTTGACAGAACCGACTGCGGACCTTTGGTGCAGAGCCGGGTGGAGGGTCTGAATCAGAGGCTCAGACGGTTTTGCGACCGTGTTGGCTGCAGATTCCTTGACTTGCGCCATAGGGTGGTGGGGTTTCGGGTTCCGCTGAGTAGGTCAGGAGTTCACTACACTCAGCTGGCGGCTACACGGGTAGAGGAGGCTGTGTGGCGTAGACTGGGCGGTTTTTTAGGTTAGAAGGCCTCGGGAAAGTACGGGGTGGGCTGCAATCTCAAAGGGTGCATGGCAAATGCAGGACGAGCTTGGATCAAGGAACAGTCGGAATTGTAGTTGAAAATTGTTGTAGTTGTGCTGGGAAAGTCCATGAGTTTCAAGCGCTAATAGAAAGCACAGAAGCTGAAATCGTTATAGGCACAGAAAGCTGGCTAAAGCCTGAAATAAGTTCTGGAGAAATTTTCAGGAAGTCTCAGACGGTGTTCAGGAAAGATAGATTAGGCAGAATTGGTAGTGGAGTGTTTGTGTCTGTCAGTAGTAGTTTATCTTGTAGTGAAGTCGAAGTAGATACTACGTGCAAATTGGTATGGGTGGAGGTTATAGTTAGCAGCCGAACTAAGTTAATAATTGGCTCCTTCTACCGACCGCCAGACTCCGATGATATAGTTGCTGAACATACAATGTAAGCTTTCACGGCCGGTATTGTCTTCACTTAAAACTTCCGGGCTGATAGGCCGTGGTCGA
The DNA here is from genome assembly GCF_023897955.1 of Schistocerca gregaria. Lineage (NCBI taxonomy): Eukaryota > Metazoa > Arthropoda > Insecta > Orthoptera > Acrididae > Schistocerca > Schistocerca gregaria. The sequence goes on along the minus strand of NC_064923.1, from coordinate 131,130,376 downwards.
AGTATAAAACTCTCTCCTGACGTTTCGTCTCCGACTGCGGGAGACATCCTCGGAGGTAAATCAGTGAACTGCAGTTCGCCGCTTTACCTCCGAGGATGTCTCCCGCAGTCGGAGACGAAACGTCAGAAGAGAGTTTTATACTTCGACCACGGCCTATCAGCCCGGAAGTTTTAAGTGGAGTTGCTGAACAGTTCAGAGAAAATTTGAGTCTCGTAACAAATAAATACCCTACTCATACGGCTATAGTTGGTGGGGAATTCAACCTTCCCTCGATATGTTGGCAAAAATACTTGTTCAAAACCGTTGGTAGGCAGAAAACATCTTCCGATATTGTCCTAAATGCTTTGTCCGAAAATTATTTCGAGCAGTTAGTCCACGAACCCACGCGAATTGTAAATGGTTGCGAAAACACACTTGACCTCTTAGCCACAAACAATCCAGAGTTAATAGAGAGCATCATGACTGATACAGGGATTAGTGATCACAAGGTCGTTGTAGCTAGGCTCAATACCATTTCTTCCAAATCCATCAGAAACAAACGCAAAATAATTTTATTTAAAAAAGCGGATAAAGTGTCACTAGAAGCCTTCCTTAGAGACAATCTCCATTCCTTCCGAACGGACTATGCAAATGTAGACGAGATGTGGCTCAGATTCAGAGATATAGTAGCAACAGCAATTGAGAGATTCATACCTCATAAATTGGTAAGAGATGGAACTGATCCCCCATGGTACACAAAACGGGTCAGAACGCTGTTGCAGAGGCAACGGAAAAAGCATGCGAAGTTCAGAAGAACGCGAAGTCCCGAAGATTGGCTAAAATTTACAGACGCGGGAAATTTGGCACGGACATCAATGCGAGATGCCTTTAATAGGTTCCACAACGAAACATTGTCTCGAAATTTCGTAGAATATCCGAAGAAACTCTGGTCAATACCTCCGCTGCGCAGTGCCCATGGTACTGTTACCGACGACTGTGCCGCTAAAGCGGAGTTAACTGAACGCAGTTTTACGAAATTCCTTCACCAAGGAAGACGAATGGAATATTCCAGAATTTGAAACACGAACATCTGCTAGCATAAGTTTCTTAAAAGTAGATACCTTAGGGGTTGCGTAGCAACTCAAATCGCTTGATACGGGCAAGTCTTCAGGTCCACATTGTATACCGATTAGGTTCCTTTCAGATTACGCTGATACAATAGCTCCCTACTTAGCAATCATATACAACCGCTCGCTCACCGATATATCTGCACCTACAGATTGGACAAATTGCGCAGGTCGCACCAGTGTTTAAGAAGGGTAGTAGGAGTAATCCACCGAACTACAGACCTATATCATTGACGTCGGTTTTCAGTAGGGTTTTGGAGCATATACTGTATTCAAACATTATGAATCACCTCGAAGGGAACGATATATTGATACGTAATCAGCATGGTTTCAGAAAACATCGTTCTTGTGCAACGCAGCTAGCTATTTATTCGCACGAAGTAATGGCCGCTATCGACAGGGGATCTCAAGTTGATTCCATATTTCTAGATTTCCTTAAAGCTTTTGACACCTTCCTCACAAGCGACTTCTAATCAAGCTGCGGGCCTATGGGGTATCGTCTCAGCTGTGCGACTGGATTCGTGATTTCGTAGTAATAGACGGCAAATCATCAAGTAAAACTGAAGTGATATCAGGTGTTCCCCAGGGAATCGTCCTGGGACCTCTGCTGTTCCTGATCTATATAAATGACCTGGGTGACAATCTGAGCAGTTCTCTTATGTTGTTCGCAGATGATGCTGTAATTTACCGTCTAGTAAGGTCATCCGAAGACAAGTATCAGTTGCAGAGCGATTTAGAAAAGATTTCTGTATGGTGTGGCAGGTGGCAGTTGATGCTAAATAACGAAAAGTGTGAGGTGATCCACATGAGTTCCAAAAGAAATCCGTTGAAATTCGATTAATCGATAAATAGTACAATTCTCAAGGTTGTCAATTCAACTAAGTACCTGGGTGTTAAAATTACGAACAACTTCAATTGGAAAGACCACATAGATAATATTTTGGGGAAGGTGAGCCAAACGTTGCGTTTCATTGGCAGGACACTTAGAAGATGCAACATGTCCACTAAAGAGACAGCTACAAAACACTACACTCGTTCGTCCTCTGTTAGAATATTGCTGTGCGGTGTGGGATCCTTATCAGGTGGGATTGAGGGAGGACATCGAAAGGATGCAAAAAATGGCTGCTCGTTTTGTATTATCACGTAATAGGGGAGAGAGTGTGGCAGATATTATACACGAGTTGGGATGGAAGTCATTAAAGCAAAGACGTTTTTCGTCGCGGCGAGATCTGTTTACGAAATTTCAGTCACCAACTTTCTCTTCCGAATGCGAAAATATTTTGTTGAGCCCAACCTCCATAGGTAGGAATGATCATCAAAATAAAATAAGAGAAATCAGAGATCGAACAGAAAGGTTTAGGTGTTCGTTTTTCCCGCGCGCTGTTCGGGAGTGGAATGGTAGAGAGATAGTATGATTGTGGTTCGATGAACCCTCTGCCAAGCACTTAAATGTGAATTGCAGAGTAGTCATATAGATGTAGATGCAACTTCCTCTCGAAATTCAGTTATGCGTAAATTTTTGTCAATTACTTCCTTAGTGAAGGAAGCTGCAATGCCGTCTTGCAGTAGCACTTCACTCCTTTTCGTAAAGTTGAGGCATGAGATGCCTTTGATCTCACACGTCGATGAAGGCATTACAAAACTGCGGATGGTTTTTTGGTTCCACCTTTTTTGAGGTCGTTGCTACCATTATGGACCTTTCTTAATGGTGAGGAAAAAGACATCACTCCCGTCCTTGCAATTTTCCTACAATAACGTTTGTGTTACTCTGAATGCATGACATTTCTTGACCTTTCCTTTCACTACAGTCGTTGGATTGTACTTTTTGTTATTCCTCAACTTATCAACAAAGTAGGGTTGAATGTTCGTTCGCCGGCCGGTGTGGCCGAGAGGTTCTAGGCGCTGCAGTCTGGAACCGCGCGACCGCTACGGTAGCAGGTTCGAATCCTGCCTCGGGCATGGATGTGTGTGATGTCTTTAGGTTAGTTAGGTTTAAGTAGTTCTAAGTTCTAGGGGACTGATGACCTCAGAAGTTAAGTCCCATAGTGCTCAGAGCCATTTGAACCATTTGAATGTTCGTTCAACTCATGGGTTAAGGCAACGCTTGTCTAATAATTGTCGACGTGCAGAGTGCGTACGATATTCAGTAATGGACTCATTAACTCCATCACTACACGGGAAGACACTTCATCATCAGTGATACCAATGTCCTTTCCATTTCATACTTCCACATGCCAGGTATAGCCTCAGTGAACACACAGCTTTAATAGACTTCGATAACATTTCTGACGTTTCCCCGGGAAAATATAGCGTACTCAAAGGAGCCTCAAACCAGTTGCGGGATAAAGCTTTAATTACTTTATTTTTGTACAATTCATTCGATGACCAAAAGTTTTGGAGTGTAGGTTTTCGGTCCACACCAATTCACAGAACAAATTCAAAAAGCATAGTATTTCTTCATTCTTTATATCCAACCATTGTTGTAGTCTGCTGTATTTTGTACATTTTTTACTGACAATATAGTCAGTAAATCGTTGCTCAGCTTTACAATTAGTTTCGGTGGCTATCATGTTCAAAGCTGTGTCATCAAAAAATAATCGATACAAATACAGTTCATCACATTTTCCAATCATCTTCTTCATCACATGATCAAAAATTCCCTTATTATAGGTTGTTACATAGTGTCAATAACTTCGCAGACGTCTCTGGGAGAAGCACTTTCTGATCCACCAACAGTTGGCTCTCTTCTTTTCCTCGGTCCAGCTGCATCGGAATCGTCGGAATCACGACCACAACTCTTAGGAAAGTATTCAAGATCATCGCCAAACAAACTGGCCTCACTCTCAATGAATTCGCTTTCTTCGTCCAATCAACCCTCAATTGTCTCCGTGTCGGACATTGTCACAAACTCACAGGAAAACAAGCTCAGATCTTGGAGGAAGCACGGCTTCAAATACACACAGTCTCTAGGAACGTTGTCGCGCGAGTTATCTTGATCGTAACAGAGGTCGTAAAAGCAAGGAATCAGTTGGTTGCAGGGCAAACTACAAAGAGTCACTGCCACACTACCCGTCAACAAATTTCAGTAACAAAAGTGCACGGCCTCTCCATTCTAATTCAATATAGTTTTGTATATGAATCGTGGACACAACAAGGAATAGGTGTATCGATTTCACGCACATAACTTTCCAGGGAAGTCACCATGTTTATCAATTTGATACAATTGACAATCAATGCCTTAAGGAGGCTGTAAACATTCATGGTGGTGCCTGTTTGTTCTATATCGTGTCTCCCTAGCACTTTCGCGCAACGACACTCTGAGCGTGTTTTTTAGGGAATTGACTTGTTTGAACCTGGGACCTGATGCTGGTAAGGAGACGCCAGACCACACATGACATGTAGAATTCAGAAGAGTTCAGTGAGACTAGCGATGATATAACCAAATACTAAATGATCTCAGCCTCAGCTCCACTACACTCCCTGTAAAAGAATCTTAATACTAACTAAATTTAGTGGAAGGGGTTCAAGGCTTTCCTATTTTTAGTTAGCTGGTAAAATAACGTCGAAAACGCAGTTAAGTTTACCATTGGAAATTTTATTCTACTCACAAACCATCGTTTATAAATTGCACTACTGATAAAAGGAAATGTTTTAATACAGGATGGTAAAAACCAACTGCGTTCAACAAAAATGTGAACGAATATTCCCTGAATGGGTTTCCAAGTTCTACAATGGATCGAAGGATGACCTATGCCATATCACATCTATAATCTAGGTTTAAATTAAGTTTCACAAAAGAGAAAACTATCAAAATGGTCTACAGTGACCCTCAATTATCTTTAATTACTCATCTAACTTGTGGTAAATTACAGTGGCTGATGTGGCTTCTCAATAACTATATAACAGAGAAAACATCGCTTTTCAGATTTTTACTTCAAGTGGCAAATGTGAACACCATGAGCTTTAATTTACGATCGACACTAGTATTACACAAAAAGGGGGTGTAACAGATGAGACTTCTGCAGTTCTGAGTGAAGCCTTATGCGCTCAAAAATGCGGCATCGCGTGCGTTCATTACCTTGTCGGTGTTTAGGCAGCTTCAGGGGGGCAGCGGCCGGCGCACAGCTCCGCTCACCTCACCATCTCGGAAGCAACTCTTTTCTAACTTCTCCTTACTGCAATTTACCGAAGTTGGTTTAAAAAAAACTATCTGGCTGTGTTTTCATCTGACCAGTCAGGGTCTCAATGTTAACCTTAAGCTCCGCCTACAAAAATTCTGTCTATCCAATGAGAAACGTTATACTTTTCGTGGTGGGGCAATGTTTTTAAAGTTTGCAACGTAACAGAGACGCGAAAAAGTTTCACGCCAAAACCTGCAGCTGGTGTGGTCCTTTTAGCGTTATCGTAAGATCTATACTGATCTACTGGAGGGCTCTATCTTTTAACATAGGCTGGCGGGGGGTCCTAATGTAACAGACACGCGAAAAAGTCTCACGCTAAAACTTGCGGGTGGTAGTGGCCCTTTTTGTGTTATCATAAGATCTATACTGTTTTTCTGGAGGGCTCTAGCTTTTAAAATGGGCTGGGGGGTGGTCCTTGACGTAACAGAGACGCGAAAAAGTCTCACGCTAAAATGTGCGGTAGTCTTAGCGGTAGGCTGCCGACGTGGGTGTCCAGTCTGTCCCTTATCGTAGGCCCTTCTAGCTTAACACGGTTCTGCTCTCGGCTTCTGTTTTCGTTTCTCCCCTCGGAACTGCGTCGGTCTCATGGTGGGAAGGTACGACATGCATTTAGGCATTCTTGTGTTAGTCTGTGGTATTCCATTTGCTCAATCGTTACTCGTATTAGTTTGTTTAATTTAATGTCACAATTTATTCGGAGCTATGTAACATACTACTGGATTTGCTTATCATGTCAGGGTTTTCATGGAAGGTGTTGGATTTGCCTGACACCTTACAAGGCGACCAGACACAAATCTGACAAGTGGAAATAGCTCCGAAAGCCCACATCGATGATGTTTCGTTGAATGGTTCGCACGCTGACAGTTGTTGACGCCGAGCATTGAAATCTGCAGCAATTTGCGGAAGGGTTGCGCTTCTGTGACGTGGAACGATTCTCTTCAGACACTGTTGGTCCCGTTCTTGCAGGATCATTTTCCGACCGCAGCGAGATTTGATGTTTTACCTGATATTCACGGTACACTCATCACTACCTCGGAGTGCTGTGTCCCATCGCTCTTGCGCCGACTATTAACACCACGTTCAAACTCACTAAGTCTTGATAACCTACTATTGCAGCAGAAGTAACCGATCAACAACTGAGCCCAGAGACTTGTCTTATACATGCGTTGCCGACAGCAGCGCCGTATTCTGCCTGTTTACATATCTCTGTATTTGAGTACGTATGCCTATACCAGTTTCTTTGGCGCTTGAGTTTATAAGGCTAATACTTTGGTAACTGCAGAAGAATTCCGACTTACGCAAGGCACCTATGTAGGTTTGTTTTCACTCAGCCATGTGTCAGCACTTTTTGTGCCAGCTTCAGCGGGTTCGTTTATTTTCCTTCTGCAAAATTATTACACATTAACCTTTAAACTACTGGTTCAAAATATTTACATTTGTAAAATAAGGGATTATGGTCAAAAGTTTTTATATTAGTTGGCACACAGCACAGATTTGAACCGTGTATTACTGAGCTGAGATATTCTATGTTGTTTATTTACGATATGGCAAAAGTTTCTAGTTTTATAGTGTATTTGGAAGCAAAGTGGATGTATACATTTGTGTACGTATCTCATATGGAGCTATTGGATATTTATGCTAATAGCTTTAGGTCTATTACTCAATCTACGCTTTGTCAACTGCAAACAGCAAAATGTTATTTCATTTTTGTGTTTACTATACATTTCCGACCGTAAACCACTATGTATCTACATCTACATCTACATCCATACTCCGCAAGCCACCTGACGGTGTGTGGCAGAGGGTACGCTGAGTACCTCTATCGGTTCTCCCTTCTATTCCAGTCTCGTATTGTACGTGGAAGGAAGGATTGTCGGTATGCTTCTGTGTGGGCTCTAATCTCTCGGATTTTATCCTCATGGTCTCTTCGCGAGATATACGTAGGAGGGAGCAATATACTGCTTGACTCTTCGGTGAAGGTATGTTCTTGAAACTTTCACAAAAGCCCGTACCGAGGTACTGAGCGTCTCTGCTGCAGAGTCTTCCACTGGAGTTTATCTATCATTTCCGTAACGCTTTCGCGATTACTAAATGATCCTGTAACGAAGCAAGCTGCTCTCCGTTGGATCTTCTCTATCTCTTCTATCAACCCTATCTGGTGTGGATCCCACACTGCTGAGCAGTATTCAAGCAGTGGGCGAACAAGCGTACTGTAACCTACTTCCTTTGTTGTCGGATTGCATTTCCTTAGGATTCTTCCAATGAATCTCAGTTTGCCATCTGCTTTACCGACGATCAACTTTATATGATCATTCCATTTTAAATCACTCCTAATGCGTACTCCCAGATAATTTATGGAATTAACTGCTTCCAGTTGCTGACCTGCTATTTTGTGGCTAAATGATAAGGGACCTATCTTTGTATGTATTCGCATCACATTACACTTGTATCGTGTTGTTTGGGGTGTTACTTACAGTCTACTGGATGCTGTGACGGTTTTAAATTTTTTGTGTCGACCTAACACACTTATTCCTGACGTTTTTGTTGTTACACATTCTTGCCAAGCACAGAATTTTCACTGCTGTCACGTGTTGTTCTGACTGTAGTGTTCATATGTTTCTTGGAATGTCTGGGTGAAAACAAACTTCAAAGTTATCTTGCATACGGCGGAATTCGTCTTCAATTTTCTTAGCAAGTACGGAAATAAGAACTGCAACTTTCACCAGATGATAAATACTTTGATATCATTTTACAAAAAAGGAAAAAAATTGTTTTTATGAAGAAAATCTTTCCTATCAGTGATTCAGATCCCAACCTAGCACGGACTTGGACACGTCGGAGGTACTAAGGCTAAGAGGGGCGGCTGCGGCCCACCATCGTAAGGGGATCCACTGCAGAGATATGCGCGTCGCCTGGGGCCACCAGGTGGCGACTGTTCGCCACTGATTCTGTGGACAAGGCTCGCGGCATGGCTCATTCCTTCTTGTACCTTGTAGCTGTTCGTATCGCGCCACAGCACAGCCAAGCTGAATCAGTTTTCTTCCGGTCTCGCGAGGTTACTAATTTGGAACTGTTTCATTGCTACGCTGACTTCGCAGCGTCTCGGACCTATTAGTGCTTCGTTCATGTCTATTGCGGAATAACAGGAACGTGTTTTCGTTTCCCTTCGGTTCGGTGTACCCTCAGGAGTAATTAACGATGAATAGTTTCTACCCGCACCCTGCAGAGTAGAAAAAACACAATGATGTAATCTATCTGAAGATGGCATTGATGGAGACTGAGATTGGGCTGTGATAGGCAGACAGAGATCCTGAAATATATTTAAAAGAGAATGGCACAATTGGTAATACACTGCTCTCGAAAGGGCTAACACAAAAAATCACACCAATTTCCTGAATAAATTCCAATTCTGTCCATAGTGTATCCTGCAGTGAATGCTTCTGAATGATAGAAATCCGTCCATCGGATGAGCACTTTAATCTCGGTGGCCTCCATAGTGTTAGCCCAAAGGAGGGAGCATTGTGCTGGAACCTGGTTCATGCTCTCCATCCTTTCTCTCAGCGCTATCAACAATAGAAACATAGCACTAAACAACATGTATGCACTTAAGATCGTTACTTAAATCGGAAAGATGTACTTGATACAGGACTCTGGCACTTCACGAAGAAAAGGTGTCGTTGCACGCTACGATGGAAAGCCTTAATGATTAGGTGAGTGGAAAACTTATTGGGTTTCCCAGCCAACAATGACACACTGTTTTCCCTTAGGAGTGGCGACAAGTCTCCAACGAAATTTACCGCCCAGGGAAAAATATCCTTTACTTTTTGTGTAATAATGATCTACATACATCGTCTTCCAGTAACAAATTGGGAAGTAATTGTAATAATAATTACAACAATAATTTTATTATTATCATAATATCACGAGCACACCAACAGGTAATCTTGCTAATCTATAGCTGGATTAGTAAGTGCCACCGATAAGCCAAACAACCTGCTTGCGCCTTTAGAGCGCAATATAACAGCGATTCTGCGTAGCATGGATTCGTCAAGTACTTGGTAGGTTTCTAGGTGTACGTGACACGAGATATCTAAACACAAATATCGGAATTCCCCTCAGTTACAGGATGATGGATTTTGAGCACGTTGCTGGAGCCCGATAGCATTTCATAAGTGTACCACCAGGTTCAGATCAGGAGAATTCACTGGCCAAAACATCAATGTGAATCATCTGTCGTGCACCTCAACTCGCTGTAGCACGATTCTGGCCTTGTGAAACGGAGTTATGCTGCTGGAAGATGTGGAAGCATTAGAGGATGACCGTGAGCTCCATTAACGTTAGCCGGCCGTAGCGGCCGAGCTGTTCTAGGCTGGAACAGCTCGACCGCTAAGGTCGCAGGTTCTAATCCTGCCTCAGGCATGGATGCGTGTGACGTCCTTAGGTTAGTTAGGTTTAAGTAGTTCTAAGTTCAATGGGACTGATGACCTCAGAAATTAAGTCCCATAGTGCTCAGAGCCATTTGAACCATTTTGTTTGCACAACTTCACTCCCGACGGCCATGGTGAGGTCCATCTTTTCAACCACGACACCATGCAGCGCTGTGCAGATGGGCCGAGCAACATGTTGAATGGACCGCTCAGGATTGGCATCACATTCTCTTCACCGATGAGTGTCGCATATGCCTTCAGCGAGACAAACGTGTTTGGAGGCAACCCGGCCAGGCAGAACGCCTTAGACACACTGTCCAGCGAGTGCAGCAAGGTGGAGGTTCCCTGCTGTTTTGGGGTGGCAATATGTGGGACCGACGGACGCCGCTGGTGGTGGTCATGGAAGGCGCTGTAACGGCTGTACGATACGTGAATGCCATCCTCCAACCGATAATGCAAACCATATCGGCAGCATATTGGCGAGGCATTCGTCTTCATGGACGACAATTCGTGGCCCCATCGTGCACATCTTGTGAATGAATTCTTTCAGGATAACGACGGTACTCGAGTAGAGTGGCCAGCATGTTCTCCAGAAATGAACCCTATCGAACATGCCTGGGATAGATTGAAAAGGGCTGTTTATGGACGAAATGACCCACCAACCACTTTAAGGCATATATGCTGAATTGCCGCTGAGGAGTCAGACAATATGGACCGACAGTGCCTTGACGAACTTGTAGATAGTATGCCACGACGAATACAACCATGCATCAATGCAAGAGGACGTGCTCCTGGGTATCAGAGGTACCGGTGTCTATGCGATCAGGACCAACACCTCTGAAGGTCTCGCTGTATGGTGGTACAACTTGCAATGTGTGCCTTTCAAGTCACAAAGGAAGGCACTGAGGGGCATCAAAGCAGATGAAACCATCATCGTGCTTTCTGCGGATAAAGGCAACGCTACTGCCGTGATGAAGAGTAAAGACTATCATGAAAAAATCATGGACATTTTGGATCCCAACAATTACAAACAACTTCAGAAGGATCCGACATCGAGGATTTTAAAAATGGCCAATCAGTAGGTGAAAGCGTCTTTCCTCTCTTTAGTAGACAAGAAGAAACTCTTTAAATTAGAAGCTTACTCGCCCACACTCGATGGGTCCATACACCGTTGGTACCTTTGAGATATATAGTAAGCGCAATAGGATCTCTCACCCATGAATTAGCTGGACACCTTGCCTCGCTTCTGAAACCTCACGTTGGTGGAATTGACAAGTCATGTCCATATCACTTCATCGATATTATTAAGGAAATTAGTGTGGACCCTAATGATATCCTGGTCAGTTTTGATGTGGTGTCGTTGTTTACCATGATTCCGGTGAATGAAGCAATCACATGTATAGTGGACACTGTTCCAAGTGATATTTTGGCATTATTCAGACACTGCCTTACAACAACTTGTTTTCAATATAATAATGTTTTTTATGAACAGATTGACGGGGTGGCTATGGGAAGTCCTCTTAGTCCAGATGTAGCTAACTTGTTCATGGAGAACTTTCAACAACGGGCGCTGCAAACAGCTAGAAAAAGACCAGCCAGATGGTATCGTTATGTAGACGATACATTTGTTATATGGACCCATGGGGAAGAGGGTTACATCTGAATAGTATTAATACAAGAATTGAATTCACAATGGAAAAGGAAATCGATGGTCACCTGAACTTCTTTAGATGTGACTGTAATCAAACGAGAGGACGGATCATTGGGTCATAAGGTTTTCAGAAAAGACACACGCACTGATCGTTATCTGCAGACAGATTCTAACCACCACCCAAGGCATAAATGAGGAGTGATTAAAACATTAATAGACAGGGCGCACAAAATATGTGAAACAGCTCACTTAGACGATGAGATTGAACACGTCAGAGCGACCTTAAAGAAGAATAGGTATTCCAGCAGAGAGATAGATCGTGCACTACGCCCTAGACTGACAACTAGGACGGACGATGATAGACACCAACCCAAGGGAAAAGCGTTCCTTCCATTCTTCAGTAAGGTCATTGATTGCATTGGAAAAATTTTAAGCAAGTGGAAACTGTTTTCAGACCCACCACGAAAATAAAAGAATGTTTAAGATCCGCAAAAGATAAACGACATCCTCTAGCTACACCAGGTGTCTATTAAATTCCGTGCAGCTGTGGAAAAGCCTACATAGGCACAACAAAAAGAAGCGTCAACACCCGTCTGACTGAATATAAAAGGAACTTCCACCTCGGACATACTGATAAATCGGCTGTAGCGGAACATGTGTTTCAGGAAGGTGATCATGAAATAAAGTTTAGTGAGACGAGCGTCATAGCAACGACGTCGCGTTATTATGAGCGAATGTACAGAGAGGCCGTTGAAACTGCCAAACACTGCAATAATTTTAATAGAAAAGATTAAGGCATTAAGCTGGGTAAGATATGGATGTCAACATTGGAACAACAGCGTGGCAATCGATTAATTTCAATTGAGAAAGTTGGCAATATCAGAGATCATAGCACATCCGACGTCACTTGATTGACAGTGGCGCCCTCTGGATGGCTTATATATACGGCGCTCACTCGCGCTCTTGTTGCAGTAGGCCGATTGTCCTCGGAGGATGCCTTCCGCAGCCGAAGGCGAAACGTCAGGGGAGCGTCTTATGTATGGATCACGGCAGCTCAGCCCGGAAATGTTAAGTGATGACAACACCTTCATTCTATGATCATTTACCTTCTTTGTTATTTTCCCTTCCTCGTAGCGAATTATTTCCACGTTTATCTATCTTCAGTGGTGGCTGAATGTTAATCCTCTTCTCCCCCCCCTCTCCACTTTTTCGTGGCCGCTAACGTAATTTTCTCGGATTAATGGTCAAGCCCCGTCATTTTCTCCTTTTTTTCCAACAAGACTTCTTATTGAGAAACTTGTCTGCTGAAATAAAAGTTCATGCAGACATAACGTTAAATTGTGGTAGGCTAATGATGTCGCATTTGCAATCAATGCCGAGATTTGCTACAATAAACTGATAATGGAAATTCTTTCTTTTAATGACATATAACCTCAACAATACCGTAGATGAAACGCATGAAGTTGCAAAGAATCTGAATGAACAAGTAAATTCATTAAAATATCATTTAGTTTTCGTACGATCGTCACGGATTTCGCGTTGTCGTTGTGCTACTGTTACTAAATTAAACCTAGAGGTCAGGCAGTTACATTTCAAGATCCCTTCCGACCATTGCACTTGCGGAGGGCTAGCCGAATATCGATCCTTTTAATCGTATCTTATGCTGGACGCGAAATAAAATTCTACTTGATGTGATGAAAGATGTTGCTTGTTTTCGGAAGATCATTCTGCGAAGGCAGTCTACCTTATTGGCCCCCCGAATGCCGACATTTATGACGAAAAGTTATGATCAATGAATTATAAACTTTCACTGGTGCTTTGTTGGAATACGAATCCTAGCAAAATCCTACTTCACTCACTCAGACACCTGTTTTCAAATATTTCAAAAGATATAAGGTTAACAGCAGTGAAACCAAGTCTACCATCAGTAGTTCTACCTCCAGCTTTCATTTCGGAAGAAAAAAGACTGTAGTGCGTAGAACCACTCGGCCACCCCGGCCGGCTGAAGTTGCGCATCGTGCAGCCTACTGCGCACAGTTTGAGTCGTAACACGACGTCCTATGGCTGCACGAAAATCATTATCCAACATGATGGCGTTGCTGTCATGGTTCCTCTGAGCCATAATCCGTAGGTAGCGGTGATCGACTGCAGTAGCAGCCCTTGGGCGCCCTGAGTGAGGGTTGTCATTGACAGTTCCTGTCTCTCTGTATCTCCTCCATGTCCGAACAAGATCGCTTTGGTTCACTCCGAGACGCCTGGACACTTCCCTTGCTGAGAGCCCTTCCTGGCACAGAGTAACAATGTGGACGCGATCGAACCGCAGTACTGATCGTCTAGGCACAGTTGAACTACCTGGTGGAATGACTGGAACTGATCAGCTGTCGGACCCCCTCCGTCTAATAGGCGCTGCTCATGGATGGTTGTTTACATCTTTGGGCGGGTTTAGTGACATCTCTGAACAGTGAAAGGGACTGTGTCTGTAATACAATATCCACAGTCAACGTCTCCCTTCAGGAGTTCTGGGAAACGGGGTGATGCAAAACCTTTTTTTGATGTGTGTATTCATTTAACTTTGATAGTTTCTTCTTGTGGATCACTAATGTAGACATGGCGTCTGATCGCGAAAAGTGACCACACTACCATTCCGGAAAAGTGGCCAAGGTGTTCACCCCAGTAAGAGTTAGTTAATTCCATAAAACACGCGTAATACTATAGATAAACTGAATTCTGAACAATTTTATATACAAAACTATCAAGCGACATTTTATACCTTTGACACAGTTTTGAATCAATAAAGTTATATTATTTAATACCGTCTCTGTTCTGTTATATCTGGCCTAATACAAAACTCCGAATGAAAATAGTCTGCTGCAGCTGCTTGGTATTCTTTCAGACACTTGCGGTTGAATATGTCCAGAAAACGTGCCCGGAAATCAGGAAAAATCTGGACATCATGTTGCACTGGCACGGCCACAGCACCCGCTTAGCTATGGAAAATTTGTCACCCTGTAAGCCTTCAGAAACATATATATATATATTTTCTTTTTCACTTAAAAATATTTGCTACGAAACTTTATAACATGTAGATTCAAGATTTGTAAATAGTAAGTTCCTACTATCAGTAACCATGATTTGGTGAAAATTGAATTACTCTTTGAGTGGCCACTTTACATACCTGCCCCCCCTCCCCCCCCCGCCCCCCCCCCCCCCCCCCGCCGCGGCCCGAAGATTCGCCCTACAATGTCAATATTGTCTCTTAAGCAAAAAAATTTGATGACCACAGCTCTATTCGGAGTCGGCCTCCCAGTCACACTTAACATAAATGAACTGTGTGTCAAAGCATTTTCAATTTACAATGTCGAATTAGCTTTGTAACTCCGTAAGAGAATAATGAAAGTTTATTAAAAAATCCATAATGTAAATAACTGCAATATACTGCTCATGGATGGGCAAAGAGAGAGTTTACTGTTTGATAATGCTATTGGCGATAAATAACAGAAAAGAGTGACAACCATAAATTATCCACTAGTTACCGTCAGGGACAACCCAAAGTGGAATGACGATGTAAAACAAATTGTAGGAAAAGCAGATGGCGGTGCAGCATTCACTGGAAGAATCTCAACGAAATTTAGTTTTTCCACGAAAGAAATGTCTTTCAAAACACTGTTAAGTCGATTTTTGAGCATTGCTCATCAGCCTGGGAACCTTACCAGGATGAATTTATAGAAGAGATGGAAAAGACCCAACGAATAACACCACACTTAGTCACTCGATCATCTAATCGGCGCGAGAGCATCTCGTAGAAGCTCAAGAAACTCCAGTAACAGACGCTACAAGAAAAACTTCGTGCATTATAGGAGGTTTACAGTTAAAATCCAGACTGCGTACATTGCAAGAACGTCCCAAAATTTTTTTCTGTTACGTTTCTGTTTCTCTTACTTTGTAAACGTGAAAAATTCCAAACTGTAGTGTATTTTGGAGTAACGTTATGTCCTCCTGTAACTGATCGTGTATGTCTGTTCAAAGATCGAATGAAGGAAACGACTTACCACATCTGATAACTACAAGCCTAATTAAGCAATACGTTGTTCAAATCAACCTTCGTTTTGAGGAGAACTTTACCTTTACACTGAGGTGATAAAAGTCATGGGATACTTCTGACATAGTGTCAGACCTCCTTTTGACCGGCTTTGTGCAGAACCTCGACGTGGCATGGACTCAACACGTCATTGGAAGTCCCCAGTAGAAATACTGAGCCATGCTGTCTCTATAGCTGTTCATAACTGCGAAAGTGTTGGTGGTGTAGGATTTTGTATACGGACTGACCTATGCTTTATGTCCCATAAATGTAAAATAGAATTCATGTCAGGCGGTCTGGGTGGCCAAATTGTTCGCTCTAATTGTCCAGGATGTTCGTCAAAAATGGCTCTGAGCACTATGGGACTTAACATCTGAGGTCATCAGTCCCCTATAGTTTAGAACTACTTAAACCTAACTAACCTAAGGACATCACACACATCCATGCCTGAGGCAGGATTCCAATCTGCGACCGTAGCAGTTCCGGAATGAAGCGCCCAGAACCGCTCGGCCACCGTGGCCGGCCACGTTCTTCAAACTAACCACGAACAATTGTGGCCCAGTGATATGACATCGTTATTTAGGAGCATGAAGTCCATTAATGGCTGCAGATGATATCCAAGTAGTCCAACGTAACCATTTCCAGTCAATTATCGGTTCATTTGGACCAGAGCAGAGGGCCAAGTTCATGCCGTGTAACCACAGCCCATTTTTGATCACAAAATATTGCTCCAGAAGTTGGACCATTATGGAATATGGGGAGTAGTTCAGAGTTGGTTCACATCTTACGTTAACAACAGGCAGTAGAACGTCATTATTCACAGTGTTGAGAATGGCTATGATGTAAGGTCTGAGTGGGGCACAGCCAAATAGGGGATGCCCCAGGGATCAGTTCTGCGCCCATTCCTGATCCTTATTTATATAATTGATATGCCTTCCAGTATTACAGGTAGTTCTACAATATATCTGTTTGCTGCTGACATGATCCTCATAGTAAAGGATGTTGTGTGCAACATTGGCTGTGTTTCAGATACTGCAGTTCATGATATAAGTTCATGACTTGTAGAAAATATGCTGACACTACATCACAGTAAGACACAATTTTTGCTGTTTCTAATACACATTTCAACAAAACCCGACGTTTTAATTTCACAGAAATGACGTATTAGTTAAACTGAACAGTTCACGTTTCTAGCTATTCAGATAGACAGTAAAATGTCGTGGGAGGTCCACGTTCAGGATCTTGTTGAAGGGCTTAATGCTGCCATTTTTAATATTCGTACGGTATCTGAAATAAGTGATAGTTGAACACGAGATGTAATCCACTTTGCTTATTTTCAATCGTTTATGATGTATGGTATTATATTTCGGGTAACTCCTCCCATTCTCAAAGGATAGCTTTGGCTCAAAAGCCGGCGGTTCAGGCAATAAGTGGTGTAATTTCGCGAACCTCCTGTCGACCCCTGTTCATTAGTCTGGGTATTTTGACATTGGCCTCTCAACACACATATTCTTTACTGTCGGTTTTTGTTAACAGTATCAGCTTATTCCCAAAAAGTTAGCAGCTTTCACTCAGTTAATACCAGGCAGAAATCCAATCTGCATTTGCATCGTACTTCCTTGACTCTTGTGCAGAAAGGTGTGCAATATACTGCTGCATCCATTTTAATAACTTAACAACAAGAATCCAAAAATCTTAATAGTAATCCACGTACTTCCAAATCGTAACTGAAGAATCCCCTCATGGGTCAGTCCTTCTGTTCTGTGGAGGAGCTCCTTGAAAAATTAAACTGAATCAGATGCAACATTGTTGATTACGTTTACGTAAACTTACGCCTTGTCTTTTTTTGGGTTCATAAATATCTTATTTTATCTGTTGTAATTTCATGTACTGACACGTTCCATGACCTTGGAGATTCACTCCTCAATTTGGTCCTACGGAACTCGATGTGTAAAATAAAAAATAAAACCGTTGCAGAGCCACCACTAGCTTGCACATGCCTTGTTGACATGGCTGCGCCACACTCGAGTGCCACCATCAGCTCTTATCAACTGAAATCGTAACTCATCTGACCAGCACACGGTCTTCCATTCGTCTACGATCCAATCGATATGGTCAGGAACCCAGGAGAGGCGCTGGAGGCAATGAGTGCTGTTAGCAAAGGCACTCTCGTCGATCGTCTGCTGCCATAAACCATTAACGCCGAATTTCGCCGCATTGTCGTGATGGACAAGTTCGTTGCATGTCCCACATTGTTTTCTGCGGTTATTTCACGCAGAGTTTTTTGTCTGTTAGCTGTGACAACTTTTAGCAAAAGCTGCTGTTCTCGATCGTTAAGTGAAGGCCGTTGGCCACTGCGTTGTTTGTGGTGAGAGGTAATGCCTGAAATGTGGTATTCTCGACACATTCTTGACGCTGTGGCTTTCGGAATATTGAATTCCCTAACGATTTGCGAAATGGAATGACCCTAGCTGCAGCTACAATTCTGTGTTCAAAATCTGTTAATTCCCGTCGTGCGGCGATAATCACGTCAGAAACCTATTCAAATGAACCAGCTGAGGAGAAATGACTGCTCCGTTAATGTTCTGCCCTTTTATACCTTGTGTACATGATACTACCGGCGCCTAATATATGTGCATGTTGCTATCCCGTTACTTTTGTCACATCGGTGATATCTCTCTTGTAACTTACGCAAATATTTTTATTTTGGTTGCAGTCTGGTGAGGTTCCTGAACATTGTGATGAGTCCTATGGCGATGATGCAGTTGGCGGTGGGCGCGATCAACACATGCATGGTGCTGTTTCCGGCCACATATGTAAGTTAGCACATACTTACCGCACGTATCTGATCTTAACGCGTCTCACAGAGATGCGTCTAGATGTTTCAGCAGGCTGCAGCTACGTTGACAGGAAATACCGTATACATCAGGCACTCCGAGAAATTGTCTCTCTCTGATGAGGCGTCTTAGATCCCAGATCTTTGGAATAACGCGCACCTTAGTGACTGTCTACCCATCCCTAGAACGCGCCCTGCATTGCGTGTCTTCAAGCCGAAGTTCGGAAAGATTCGGCTGGCTTGGCCTCTTGACAAAGCGACCTACGCCGAAAACACCTGAAGGCGTATGCAATTTCTAGAAAATGTTACTTTCCTTTCAATGTAGCTACGATATTAAGACTTCTTGGTGTACTGACAAAAAAAAATCACAATACCAAAAAGTAATTAATGTAGAGTAATGAAATTTCGGGAATACATTTGTCTAGGTAACACAATTTAGTGATTAATGTTGCGACATCCCAGGTTAAAGTAAGAGTGAGATAAACACTTGCAAATGTGAAATGCTGTACATTAATAACTGGTGTAACTCAGGATGTTGAATGCAATCATGCAGACATCGATGCATTGTGTTGTATAGGTGCCGGATGTCAGTTTATTGGATGGAGTCCGATGCCTGTTGCACTTGGCCGGTCAATGCAGAAACGATTAATCCTGTTTGTGGATGACGCTGGAGATGTCATCCGATGCTGTCCCAGATTTGATGACTGAGCAGGCCAAGGCAGCTTGTTGACACTCTCTAGAGCACGTACGGTTACAAGAGCGGTATATGGGCGAGAGTTATCCTGTTGGAAAACACTCCCTGGAATGCTGTTCATAAATGGCGGCATAACAGATCGGATCACCAGAATGACGTACAACTGCGCAATTAGTACGCTTGGGATAGCTACGAGAGCGCTCCTGTTTCATAAGAAATCGCATCCCAGACCATAATTCCACGTGTAGGTCCAGTGTTTCTAACATGCAGACAGGTTGGTTGCAAGCCATCAACTGGCCTGCTTCTAACAAACACACAGCCATCACTGACACCGAAGCAGACCCAGCTTTCATCAGATAACACAACAGATCTCCACCCCGCCCTCCGCCCTCAAGTCGCAAATGGCGGTGGTTTGAGGGTCGGTGGAATGCACGCTACAGTGTATCCAGCACGGAGCTGTCCTTGAAGGAACCGATTTGTAACAGTTCGTTGTGTCACTTTGGTGCCAGCTGCTGCTCACTTTTCCGCTGCCGATGGTGTACGATGCCCCAAAGCAATGCCAAACACGATGGTCTTCCCTCTCTGTAGTGCAACGTAGCCGTCAGGAGCCCGGTCTTCTTCAATTCGCGTGATCACCGCTGCCAGTAATAGTGTACGGTGGCTACATTCCTGCAAAGTTTTTCTCCAGCATCACAGACAATGTTACATGGTCTCGTTCAAGTTCAGTGTCGTGTTCATAATAGCGTCTTTGTCGCCTTAAATGCACTCTTGACTAACAATCAATTCACCCCGTCCAATCTCAATGGTAACTATCGCTCCCGACCGTTACAGCGTAAATAATCGAACCACAATTGCATCCTACTCTTACGCGACTGGCGCGAAATTACAATAGATGTCATCTTGCAGGTGTAGAAACACGCCTACCAACTTTCTTTTATGTCGCAAAACTCCTTCTTGGTATTGCGATTTTTTTTCCGTCTGTGTAAGATACGGCAGCACCCACGATGGTTGAAGTCTCACAGTCATTGGTTTTCTGCTGAACACATTCTCCACATAAAAAAAGGGATCTGAGTGACTGCCTTTAGAGCATGGGTCTCAAACTTCAAGTCGCGAGCCGCATGCGGCAAACCATGAATATCTTTGCGGCCCACTCCTGCGCTTGGCGGCCAACGATGTCCTTTTTCTCTTTGTATACTCATAGCTTTCCAAACATGTTGTGGAACTATTCACTCCGCAAAGAGCAGATGAATCCCACAGTTTCCTTCGTCGCTACTCCTGGAAGCGTAGCAGAAAAAGGGGTATTGCAGTGCCACTAACAATAACGCAAGCTGCAACTAAAACCAATATTTTGTTTCAATTAATGGACAAGGCGTATTACCTGATTCATCCGTCGCTTGTAGGTAGAATAACATAATAATAAGTTGAAAGTACAATGCCGTGTATATTCTACAGAGGGATCTGAAATACCTAACATTTGTTGTTTACTAAAAATGTTAAAATAAAGTGAACCCACGGTACATGGCAGCTGTATGTCATCGAAGTTGGTAAACATTAGCAAGTTTTACTGGCAATGACTTCATTACGGGACATCTAATTACCTCTCACACATAATTTTTCCGGAAAATATGAAAGCTGAACAAACTTTTCTCTATTTACCGACACACTAGCGGGAAGAATTGCTAATTTATTAACAATTTAAGCATGGAGACCAAAGTAAAATCATCTACCCTCGAAGTCTTTTTCACTACCTGTAACGAGAGTGTAGATGAATTATATTTGTTTATTCGTGCTAGCGGAACGGATTGTAATACTTCTGGGAAATTTTTGGATCTATTACGAGTGTAAACTAATAACAAAAGGTCAGGATATATTTAACTGTGTTTTTTATTGTCTGCAAAATACAGTTCACCTATGTCAAAATTAAATATTGTAGCTACAGAAGGAGCTGCTTTGATGACAGGAAAAAACACGGTTTTACCCAACACCTTACAAAATTAATGTTATTATCGAACTAAGATCAGTCACACTAATTGTACGCACTGCATTATACGTCAAGCGAAATATATGCTGACATGTCTAAAAAAATAATTAATTTCATTACATGGTGAGGATTAGATCAGCGACATTTTTCTGCCTTCTTAAGTGAATCAGAAAGCTAATTTTTTATTTGTCTTACTATAACGACGAAGCTTTGTCGCCATGCTCCAACATTGTAAGCTACAATCGGATGTAAAAAATGTCAACTCTTAATAAGTAAAAATTGAAACAGAAGCCTAATGTAAGGCTCAAGATTTATTCTTCATTACTGATATAATAAAACTCTTACATTATTTAGATTTAAAACTGCAAAGAAATGTTCAGCCCATTATGTGAAAGCATGCTACAGCATTCAAAGGTAAACTAGTTCTTTGGGGAAAGTCTCATACTTCAGGAATGAAGATCTGATGCACGATGCGCCATGAAATATGAACAAATTATGTTGAAGTGAAACTGTTTTGCATCAGACATATGCAGGGAAACATTGCAAACCCAAGAACTGAATCAGGAAAAACGCACACAAATTTTTTAGCTTTCTTCAGTTTTTTCAGTTGGTACTGAATCAATTCTTATCAGATGCAAGCATAAGTAGCTCAGATCCAGTGTGATTATGATTTGAAGACAGAATTCAGTGAAATTAGATGTGCCTGCATTTTACAAATTATTACCTGCCAGATTTGAAAATAAGAGAAAGTACACATAGGACACAATATTCACGAGTAGCTGCTCAGGGCAGGTTCTGATGCAAATTGCTGAGTCAGCTCCTTTGACACGTCACACTTGACCTTTTTGATACCATTTCCAGTGTCAGGTAACACAGATGAACAACTCATATTCAAGGTCACCCAGAGGAACTCCCGTCCCACCCCATCCCACCTGACAAGGATCCTGGTGCCGGGTTACACTTGACCTTGAGAGGGAGTATCGTGCTATAGCTGAGACAATTGGTAAAGTAAGTTGAAGGTCAAACCCCACTCCTTCCCTCCCCTGCCCAGCACATATACAGGATGAAAAGTATTTAAACCGACAAACTCTGGGAGGTTTTAGGGGACATCAGAACAAATATTTTTCCCTAAGGCCTTTTTCACTATGAGGAGTATTTAAACTGGTAGAGGAACATTTCTTTGGCGGCAAATTAATTAAACCAACAAACACTTTTCCATTTTTTTATGACTAAGAGACAACACATTAACACAACCCAATTTCAATTACAGTAGATTTTCAAAAATGCCTCCAGTGACATGTAAATAAAGGTTACACCGTTGGATCATGTCCTATCTGACACGGGCAAAAACCCCAGGAGTACCCTGAATTGTTCCTGCTGCTGCTGCTGCTGCTGCTGCTGCT
The DNA here is from genome assembly GCF_023897955.1 of Schistocerca gregaria. Lineage (NCBI taxonomy): Eukaryota > Metazoa > Arthropoda > Insecta > Orthoptera > Acrididae > Schistocerca > Schistocerca gregaria. The sequence continues at coordinate 131,108,019 of NC_064923.1, read as the reverse complement.
ACTATCCAGGCAACCAGATCCTCTTCTGATGCAACAGGAGTTGCGTAAACAAGGTTGTGCATCTCTCCCCACACAAAAAGTCCAGAGGGGACATATCTGGGGATCGAACAGGCCATGGTACAGGACCACCTCTGGCAATCCACGTTTCTGTGAACCGTCGGTCCAGGAATCGACGCACACGACGATTGAAATGTGCCGGCGCCCCATTATATTGGAATCACATGCGTTGTCTTGTAGGGAGTGGGACGATTTTCAGCAATTCTGGCAATGCTCCGGCGAGAAAATTGTAATAGTGCCTGCCACTTAATGGCCCAAGCAGCAGATACGGCTCAATTAAACAGTCCCCAACAACACCGACCCACACTTTAACGAAGAACCGCACTTGATGAGCACTAGTAAGTGTGGCATGTGGGTTATCCTCACTCCAAACATGCGAATTGTGCATGTTGAAGACTCCATCACGCCCAAACGTTGCTTCATCGGTAAACAACACTGAGGATGGAAATGTAGGATGCATTTCACACTGTTCCAGGTACCACTGCGAAAACTGTGCTCCGGGTGGATAATCAACTGGTTCCAGATTGGGGACACGCTGCATGTGAAATGGACGTAACTATTGCTCGCGAAGGACTGTTCTTACATTCGTCTGATTCGTTCCCTTGTTACGTGCAATTGCACGAGTGCTGATTGAAGGATCCCACTCCACATGCTGCAAGACAGCTTCCTCAAATTGCAGCGTTCTTACCGTGCGACGGCGTCCCAGTCCAGGTAATCTGCAAAATGACCCGGTCTCATGCAGACGTTGGTACGCCAGTAGCAAAGGTCGAATGATGGGGGATACGGCGATTAGGATATTGTTGTTGATAAACCCTCTGTGCAGCTCGTCCGTTGCGGTGCGCTACGTATTATGCACCAACTATATCAGTGTACTCACTCCAGATGCATCGCTCCATTAGCAAACAGAGACAATGCACTACTACACTGGTGGAAAGCAGTTGCCTATAACTGAAAAGGGTAACACACCCTCTAAAATCTGAAGATCGTAATGCGGCCTCTAACAACTGAAGAGCGTGATACTGCCTCTACCAGTTTAAATAATCTTCATAGGAAAAAATGTCATTAGGAAAAAATATTTGTTTTGATGTCCCCTACAACTTCCCAGAGTTTGTCGGTTTAAATACTTTTCACCCTGTATATGGTACATTCAAGGTCAGGATGCAGCTTGGTACCAGGTGCAGCAACTCATAGAAGTCCAGTATGGGCTGCAGTTACCTAGCAGCAAAACTTAGTAGATGTGCTAAAGAATGCATGATTGAATGAATGAATCAATCAATCAATCAAAGAACGTGAAACTGACATGCTGGAAAAAATTAGGTGCGATTTTGGTCAGCAGTAGCAAATCTGGCGCTGTGAAGCATCTCGTTGACATATCCAGTTCTCATATTGAACAGATTGTGCAAGAAACCATTAATAATAAAATCAACAGTATAACTCTTTCATTCCTCCCCATGTCCTGTTTCTGATCCACTACATGTAAATACATTTGTGCAAGTCTTTCTTGCATTCATAGCTCCATATTTGCACACCTGTGGCCAAAATTCAGAACTAAATTTGTCCAGCATAAATCAGTTCCTCATTAACTCATTACTGGGACAGATGACCATAGCAGTCTGGTCCCTTGACATCCCCAAAAACCACAATCATTACAATAACTACGAAGCTTTGCTGCCATAAGATAATTACAGCTCACACTTGACCTCTGTAATTAGCTGTAGTTTAATATAAGCACCCAGTAACTCACCCACACATGTAAGGCGATAAAATTGGCAGGTAAATGGTCAGCCCTGGAGTAATGGCACTTAAGTCGTCGTCCCTCCTCCCCCTCCCCCCCCCCCCCACCTGCAGCTCTTATAATTAGAGCAGTTGAGTGGGTGGATTCATTCTTTAGCTATGTACAATAGGGAGAAGTCCCTCATGTTTGTTATTAACAATAACAATTATTCACACTCTCTAGGGTTCAATTGTGATAAACGATTATGAAGTAATAATTATTTTACAAATTCACTTGAGGTTTATCAGTAACAATTACTTTGCAGTGCAGTTATTAACAGTTTTGTTGTTAAATTTTTTTGGTTTGTTTACAATCCTTACAATGTCTTCCAAATTTAATTAAATTATTTTTTTTTACTTTAAAGATGGCTGTATGTACTATCAGGTACAGAGATGCTTGGTATATACATAGATTCTACTTAACTGAAACTAGAAAGAGGAAGAAATACCTGCCTACCATGTTTCCCATTTAATCATTTAATGATTACATTATTATGCAGACAGACATGTGGTGGACCAGATCTCTCGAAGGGGAGAGGAGCGTTGTGCCACTGTTCCACTAGGTGAAGTGAGTGACTGTTGTGACCTCTTCAGCAAAGTGATGTCTTAAGGAGCGTTTCACAAGACACCAACTATGTGTCCTGGAGAAAGGAAACGAATCATTAAGTTGATATTGCAGAAGTCGCCGAGACTTCTGAAAAGAGAAGTCGACTCAACACTGACAGGGCTCCTTGAGGTGCTGACATGACGGCAAAGCTGGATCAAATTACGTTATGCTTCCCCAACAGCTATACCTGGCATGTCCTACCTGTTGTGAGTTACAGATCAGGTGGCCGCCCGCCAGGCTTGCATATGTAGCGCGTAATTCAGGCAGACATTAGGCAATCATCGCCAGGCGCTAGACATGAGAGAAAGTCACTGATGGTCGTAGTGAAATGAGTCAACAAGCTACCATAGCAGGACTCTTTCTTAGCTAACCTCAGGCTGCGCCTGTACCAAGTCTGAATGCTGCTGACTTTGCACCTCTCCACTGATGGGTCACCAGTTGGGTGATTGCCACCTGCTGCTGGTCGCCTTTCTGGCAGATGGAAGTACAAGCCTGGAGCATGTAGCTGCACAGCGATCACCACCTGGGGGGCAAACATTGTCGCTGTTCTTCACAATGTGTGGGCACAACACCACTGCCATCGTTCATACCAGAGTTTGCAGATTGCTAGTGCCTGCCCTGATATGCTTGAAGCCAAGTAGCATAATCAGGTCAGCTGCCATGGCCACCCCTCCTGTCCACCACTGGCTGCCATCTGTTATCCCATGTCAGCACCTCTGCTAGCTTTCCACCAGCAGCCACCACCACCTGAAGGAACACGCCATGTGCTGTTGGTTCAACTTATCCATCTGTGGCCAGCCTACATCACAGAGGTCATTAGCTGCCGCCCTGGCACCATCAACCCTGTTGTACTTGTTATGACATCAAGGGATTATTCAATCAGTACTGTTTCCGCAATACATGATTGACTTACACCTGTCACCAATCGACTGCAGCCATGCCGAGGACGGGGAATTGCAGACATGCTGACCTATCACAGCGAGCCTCAACATCTGCTTAGCAGCGACTCACCCCAGTCGCTACATACAGATAGTATTTTCCCCCCTGTTGCCTCGGTATTGATGGTTGCATATTGAACACTTCTGGTATGGGCAACAACCATCAGTTGTACACTACATGATCGAAAGTGTCTGGGCACCTGAATGAAAATGACTCACAAGTTCGTGGCGCCCTCCATCGGTAATGCTGGAATTCAGTATTGTGTTGGCCCACCCTTAGCCTTAATGACAGCTTCCACTCTCGCAGGCACGCGTTCAATCAGGTGCTGGAAGGTTTCTTGGCGAATGGCAGCCCATTCTTCACGGAGTGCTGCACTGAGGAGAGGTATCGATGTCGGTCCGAAAGGCCTCGCACGAAGCCGGCGTTCCAAAACATCCCAAAGGTGTTCTATAGGATTCAGGTCAAGACTCTGTGCAGGCCAGTCCATTACAGGGATGTTATTGCCGTGTAACCACTACGCCACAGGCCGTGCATTATTAACGGGTGCTCGATCGTGTTGAAAGATGCAGTCGTTGTCCCCGAATTGCTCTTCAACAGTGGGAAGCAAGAAGGAGCTTAAAACATCGATATAGGACTGTGCTGTGATAGTGCCACGAAAAACACGACCACACCATAACACCACCGCCTCCGAATTTTACTGCTGGCACTAGACACGCTGGCAGATGACGTTCACCGGGCATTCGCCATGCCCACACCCTGCAATCGGATCGCCACATTGTGTACCGTGATGCGTCACTCCACACAACGTTTTTCCACTGTTCAATCGTCCAATGTTTAGCTCCTTACACCAAGCGAGGCGTCGTTTGGCATTTACCGGCGTGATGTGTGGCTTTTGAGCAGCTGCTCGACCATGAAAACCAAGTTTCCTCACTTCCCGCCTAACTGTCATATTACCTGCAGTGGATCCTGATGAAGTTTGGAATTGCTGTGTGACACGCAGTCACTCGACCACGTTCGAAGTCCATGAGTTCCGCGGAGCGCCCCATTCTGCCCTCTTACGATGTCTAATGACTACTGAGGTCGATGATATGAAGTGCCTGGCAGGTGGCAGCACAATACACCTAATATGAAAAACGTATATTTTGGGGGGTATACAGATACTTTTTGTCACGTAGTGTATCATACAGACACTTTAACGTGGCAGCTTTAGTGGAGGTGTTTTGAACTATGGTTGCACGAAGATAAAGGTAAAGATCAGGCCTGAACTACTTCATTTACGAAAATGTCAGCCTCAGCAAGAAATTCCGCGGTAAACAATACCAAATGCTTCGAGCTCCCCTCTTGCAGTCGGTTGTGACTTGCTCATTGTATTCGTATCTTTCCTTATTTTGAATTGAAGAGACTAATCTTGACCCCTCACGTGATTCGAGTGCAACTTTGATGGTACCAACAAGCATTTCATTGTGTAGATTACGGAATTTATGACTTCACAAACAACTGGTTTGAATCATACTTAACACACACAACACACAAAGTTGTGCTCAGTAATTCAAAACAATGTTGGAAGGAGAGAAAGTATTAAACATTGGGGAGAATTTACGGAGGGACTCTCACGAGGTTCAATTTTGACTCCACTCCTATTTCTTATACACTCATGCTGGAAAAAAAAAACAGAACAGCTTGAGACAGGACGTTCATGTTCACAGGACATGTACATTAGTATGTTCTGTAGAAATAATTAGCATCTTAGTCACCTCAGTTTAGCATGTGTCCTGTTGCCTAGTAGGCACAGGATCCTCCATCGGCCCTGATAACTCGTACCTTGCGTGATGAAATCGACACGTATAAGGCGCGAGTGGCGTCGTGTGCTATAGCCATCCAGAGATGGTTCCTAAGTTCATCCGTGGTGGTTGGCACTGGGTCACAGCTCAGTAGCTGTCGTTTCACCACATCCTGCACATTTTCGATTGGCAACAAGTCTGGTGTTCTGGCGGGCCAGGGCAAAAGCCTGGCATCCTGTGACACCAAGAAGGCAGGTATTCGTGCAACAACATGTGGTCATGCAATGTCTTGCTTATAAATGGCGTCTGCGGTGTTGTGCCGAAAGGATATGGCTATGGGTCACAGGATGTCATTTATGTAGGTAATACTGGTCACAGTGTCCTGAACACGCGCCAAATGTGATTTTTTGCCGTACCCAGCAGCACCCCACAAGATACGGCCTTGGGTTGGCGCTGTATGTCTTATGTGAATGCAGTCACTGTGAAGGCGCTCCCCCTGTCTGCGGAGAACCAAAATGCGGCCATCAGAACCTGGATTCGTCCGAAAACACCATTTCATGCCATTGCTGTTCCCCAGTGACGTCGTTCCATACACTATTGCCGTCTAGCATGTTCCCGCACATTCGTCAAAGGTAGGAGGAGAAATGGATGAACGCATGTAATCAGTGCCGTAATAAACGGCGACGGACTGTTACCCCTGATAGTGTACGATGTGTTATACTGTTCCACTGTTGCACCAGAGCCCCGTAGGACGTAAATATGTACTGCAGTGCCCTTCGGTTTTGATGATGATGATGTTTTGTTTTTGTGGGGCACTCAACTACGCGGTTATCAGCGCCCGTACAAATTCCCAGCCGTTGCTCAGTCCAAACTCGCCATTTCATGTATAATGATGAAATGATGAGGACAACACGAACACGCAGTCATCTCAAGGCAGGTGAAAATCCCTGACCCCGTCGGGAATCGAACCCAGTGCCCTTCGGATAAGGGGTTGATCTTCGCGGTGGGTGGTCTGGGTGGTGTGACCTATCACGTCGTGTTCTAGAGCCTTCAGTGAACGATCTGCACACACCCGTTGCATTGCCGAAACACTTCATTTCAAATGAGCAGCAATTTCCCGGTTGGATGAATCATTTTTTCTAATGCCAATAATACTTCCTCTTTCGAACTCACTGATTTGACGGTACGATTTGAGCATACGCCTGCGAGGCATCCTGCACGTTTGCTCAAATCATACTAACCATTACTTTTGGTTTATAGCGACCAGGCACTTTTTACGCGTAGGTGGTGTTGTGCCGACATATCGATGCCGACCTTGAACACGTACGTTGACATGGTTCAAATACTAATCATTTCTGCATAACATACTTACGTACATGTCCTGTGAATATGAACGTCCTATCTCTAGTAGGTCAAGGTGTTCTGTTTTTTTTCTGAACATTAGTGTATTATTATATGAATAATCTTCCATTCACCAAGCATCACTAAAACTTTTTGCAGATGGTACTAGTGATAATACGTCCCATTAGAGATAAAGCTATAGAAGAGATAGCTAATTATGTTTTTTGAAGAATTATTATGTGGCTTTCGGAAAATAGACTCTCCCTAAACTGTGGAAAAACGCACTCTGTTCTGTACAGTGCAACAAATAGAGTCATACCAACAACTGATGTAGCACATGAACAGGGTTCAGTAAACAGGGTAGAATGCTCCAAATTCTAATGAAACTTTGAACTAGAAGAAGCATATTACTGATCTGCTCAAACAATCAAGTTCAGTTGCTTCTGCTCTGTCTATTTTCTGCTCTTGCAAATAAATGAATCAGACTCCTGACATCATTTGCATAATCCTATTCAGTTATGTGTTATGGAATATTCTTCTATTGTAATTAATCAAAAATGGTTCAAATGGCTCTGAGCATTATGGGACTTAACTTCTGACATAATCAGTCCCCTAGAACTTAGAACTACTTAAACCAAACTAACCTAAGGACATCACACACGCCGGCCGAGGTGGCCGAGCGGTTCTAGGCACTACAGTCTGGAACCGCGCGACCACTACGCTCGCAGGTTCGAATCCTGCCTCGGGCATGAGTGTGTGTGATGTCAAAATGGCTCTGAGCACTGTGGGACTTAACTTCTGAGGTCATTAATCCCCCAGAACTTAGAACTACTTAAGCCTAACTAACCTAAGGACATCACACACATCCACGCCCGAGGTAGGACTCGAACCTGCGACCGTAGCTGTCGCGCGGTTTCAGACTGTACCGCCTAGAACCTCTCAGCCACCCCGGCCGGCGGTAATTCATCAGTTAGAAAGAAAGTATCGATTGCACGAAAGCGAGCAGTAAGAATAATGTGTGGTGTTCACCTCTGGCCGTCAAGAAGGTGCCTTTTCAACGAGTTAGACATATTAACTACACTATCACAGTATGTAATTTCGCCACTGAAATACGTCATAAAGAACCCATCACAGTTTGAAAAGAACAGTGATGTCAGTATCTACAATACTAGAAAAAAGACCTGTAATACCAGTTATCGAAGCGCTCAGTAACTCAGAAAGTAGTTCAACATACAGCAACCAAAATTTTGATCATTTGCCCAACAACATAAAATGTCTAATAGGTAGTAATGCAAGTTTTAAATATAGCCCAAAACCATTTCTCCTGGACAGCGCCTTCTATTCCATGAAGGAATTTCTGTTTAAAAGCTGGTAACCAGTATAAAAAACAACACCAGATGGTAGAGCACTTGCCCGCGAAAGGCAAAGGTCCCGAGTTCGAGTCTCGGTCGGGCGCACAGTTTTAATCTGCCAGGAAGTTTCATATCAGCGCACACTCCGCTGCAGAGTGAAAATCTCATTCTGGAAACATCCCCCAGGCTGTGGCTAAGCCATGTCTCCGCTATATCCTTTCTTTCAGGAGTGCTAGTTCTGCAAGGTTCGCAGGTGAGCTTCTGTAAAGTTTGGAAGGTGGGAGACGAGATATTGGCAGAAGTAAAGCTGTGAGTACCGGCGTGGGTCGTGCTTCGGTAGCTCAGATGGTAGAGCACTTGCCCGCGAAAGGCAAAGGTCCCGAGTTCGAGTCTCGGTCGGGCACACAGTTTTAATCTGCCAGGAAGTTTCGTATCAGCGCACACTCCGCTGTAGAGTGAAAATCTCATTCTAAAAAAAAAAAACACCTGGTCTTTATGTGTAGCGGGATGAGTGGAAGTAAAAAAAAAAAATACTACGTTCATTAATCCTAACATTAGTCGCGCATACATATTCTGCAAAAGTGACTCAGTCCACATCACTTCGATAAGAGAATCGATAAGATGAGCTATGGAACGTTACGTAACTGACTAAAGCAGTGGTCGTCAAACTGCGGCCCGCGTGCCGCATGCAGCCCGAATTAAATATTCGTGTGGCCCGCGATTCTCCGTCGTATTTTATAACAATATGCATCTGACAACTAACAGACGAATCGAAAACGTTAGATAACGTTAAGAACTGTAGTTTTCCTGCTTAGTAACGAAAAAACACTTACACAGCCAGTAACGGTTTTAAGATGTGCTTAATTTTAATCGATGTTGATGAATTTGTACATGAGCTAAGTAAACTTGGCCGCTTACCTCAGGGGTGTAGGGGTCAAGTAGCGCAGCCACTGCTGTGTTAACAGCGGAAACGTTTATTGTTTTGTCTTCCAGTACCGATAAGCCACGTGTGCGAGCTTCTCGTAGCGATCAGCTGCTACGGCATGAATTTTGAGACGGAAGTAATATGGATTTGTGAATGCACGTTACAGAGACGGTCATCTTCAAATGTGGAACTTGCAGCAAGGAACATTACATTATAGATCTCATAACACAGTGCAATGAGTAGAGGGAAACTGACATTCAAATCATGTGTCATAGTGTCTCATATTGAATAATGCTTTGAAAAATAAATACAGTTACTTTTATTAAACAGTTAACCATCCGTTCACACAGACAAGAGATTAGGTAAAGCTGTGCTACGACTTTGAGGTCACTGAGGGTGCAACAGTCTGAAATAGAGAACAGCTGACACGAAGTGGTCTGAATGCTATCCGTTGTAACGACCACTACATGGGGGCCAGTTGCCAACTTATCGCGCCCTTACCACAATTAGTCTACTGGACGCTTGCAACATACCAATTTGTATAGTTTACCAATTAACAGTAAGATTGGTACATATGCGGCCCAAGGTTCAAAATGGTTCACATGGCTCTGAGCACTATGGGACTTAACTTCTGAGATCGTCAGACCCCTAGAACTTAGAACTACTTAAGCCTAACTAACCTAAGGACATCACACACATCCATGTCCGAAGTAGGATTCGAACCTGCGACCGCAACGATCGCACGGGCGGCCCGAGGTGTCGTTCCTCAATGTTAATACTGGCTCTTGAGCAAAAAGCTTTGACGACCACTGAACTAAAGGTATCGGTAGTACCTGTGACTATGTTCCAGTTCTGCTTTCCGCTTGGAACAGAACATCCCAGCTCTGCGAAACTGAGGCGGAACTTGTTACCCCTACACCAGCCGTCTCCCTTCGAACTGGTGAGGCTCTTCTTTGTTCATGCTCGCAACCGATTGCCACGTTATAGTGTTTATACACTTTAGGTGCACCATCAGCTTACACACTATAAAATCACTCAGCTATCTTCACTTACTGATATTTGTATTTTGCCTCTACTGATCCTTTTATACTGAGATGTTTCCCGCACCTTGTTTTGTGGCTTTATATGTATGAGTGATTGTGTGTGTGTTCTGTTGCAGTGAATACATACGTCGTTGGTGGGACACAGGGCAATGCGTGAAACTGCTTTCACACTATACGCTTCCGTTGTTACGGCGATCTGCTGCAGGGTGCTGCAGATGCTGTATTGAAGCTGACTGAAAGTGTTAATCAAAGTTGCGTAGAAATAACAATTTGTCCATTTTATTTGGACTGTTGAGCTCCGTGGCCGTGGATAATGATATTTCACTGAAAAAATACGGCAACCAGCCACTTTTTAATGCGTTTTTTTTATTTACGCCAATATGCATTTCGGGTTTGCACCCATCTTCAGCTGGCAAATTACATGGATCTTCAGTTACTACAGTAGTACAATCTCGACAGCAGTTTGGATGCTGCAGCAGGCCTGTGCAAAAGCAACGACTCCAATCATTTACTTCAATTTCGCGAGTTTAAAGTCACACACTATCAGCTGTTCATTTTACTTACAATGAACAGCTGATAGTGTGTGACTTTAAACTCGCGAAATTGATAGTGTGTGACTTTAAACTCGCGAAATTGAAGTAAATGATTGGAGTCGTTGCTTTTGCACAGGCCTGCTGCAGCATCCAAACTGCTGTCGAGATTGTACTACTGTAGTAACTGAAGATCCATGTAATTTGCCAGCTGAAGATGGGTGCAAACCCGAAATGCATATTGGCGTAAATAAAAAAAAACGCATTAAAAAGTGGCTGGTTGCCGTATTTTTTCAGTGAAATATTATTGCGTAGAAATGTTCGTCGGGGCTCTGCTGCATAGCAATCAGATGTTTCTTAGAAACATTGGTGGCAAAAAAATGATCCGTCAAATCACTTATTTTCCGAAGAAAGCATCAAATTATTTAATTAGAACTGAACACTCCCGTCGGAATTGTTCTGGAGCTGGTATTCATTAATACATCACACTTGACTATACGTCGTTTGTGAAAATAACACGCACCTTTTTTAAATGAACCAAGTATTATTGACCTTAGTGTTCAAAAATGGTTCAAATGGCTCTGAGCACTATGGGACTTAACTTCTGAGATCATCAGTCCCCTAGAACTTAGAATTACTTAAACCTAACTAACCTAAGGACATCACATACATCCATGCCCGAGGCAGAATTCGAACCTGCGACCGTAGCAGTCGCGCGGTTCCGGACTGAGCGCCTAGAACCGCTAGACCACCGCGGCCGGCTGACCTTAGTGTCAATGAAATTGTTCTCGCACATGAATTAGCGATTTTCTCTCTATATATATATACAGATGTATATACAAATTTCCTTCCAAATCTAGCAATGGCGTTTATTTGTACTACACAATAAAGAACAGACTCCTCTCATGAAATTAAATCGTAACAAGAACAAAATCTTACTCTAAGAATAATACCTAAACGCATTACGCTGCAGTAAAGAATATCTTTGCCTCTCTCTCATACCGCTACATCAAAGCATAGCAATCTTATTACGTGATACATTATAATACACAAACACAAACAAGGTACCACTCATGCCCCACCCTTCAACTACTAGTACATCAGCTAACGGTTCCACTAGTCAAGGTCACGTCATTCAACTTTTACCGCGATAAACGCCGAAAACACTCTCCATAAGTTAGCTAAATTTTAACGCTGCGTCCCAGTGTTCCGCCAGTTCCCGAAAGAACGCCTTAGTCGAAATTTCGGATCGGAAGACTCTACAGGAATAACGTGGTACTAGTATGCGAGAACTTTTATCATCATAAGTACATTACTTATTTAATCAATCACATTACCAGCCTGTTCTGTTGAGAGAAGCTTGTGGTGTCGTTGCAGAGTGAAGACGACACAGCTGTCATGAAATGTTGGGGCGCGCTGCCTCTAATCGCTACACAGGTGTTCCTCTACTGCTCCGGGGCCCAGCATCTCATGGACCAGGTACAGCCTCTGTGTCTCTGTCTACCTCTCTAATATTTTTCACAGTGCTTGCTCTCGCACAATATACACTACTGGCCATTCAAATTGCTACACCAAGAAGAAATGCAGACGACAAACGGGTATTCATTGGACACATATATTATACTAGAACAGACATGTGATTACATTTTCACGGAATTTGGGTGCATAGACCCTGTGATATCACTACCCAGAACAACCACCCATGCCGGCTGAAGTGGCCGAGCGGTTCTAGGCGCTTCAGTCTGGAACCGCGCGACCGCTACGGTCGCAGGTTCGATTCCTGCCTCGGGCTTGGATGTGTGAGATGTCCATAGGTAAGTTAGGTTTAAGTAGCTCTAAGTTCTAGGGGACTGATGACCTCCGATGTTAAGTCCCATAGTGCTCAGAGCTATTTGAATCTTTTATATTTGTACAACCACCTCTGGCCGTAATAACGGCCTTGATACGCCTGGGCATTGAGTCAAACAGAGCTTGGATGGCGTGTACAGGTACAGCTGCCCATGCATCTTCAACACGATACCACAGTTCATCAAGAGTAGTGACTGGCGTACTGTGACGAGCCAGTTGCTCGATCACCATTGACCAGACGCTTCCAACTGGTGAGGCATGTGGAGAATGTGCTGGCAAGGACAGCAGTCGAACATTTTCTATATCCAAAAAGGCCCTACAGGACCTGCCACATGCGGTCGTGCATTATCTTGCTGAAATATAGGGTTTCGCAGGGACCGAATGAAGGTGGAGCCTCGGGTCGTAACACATCTGAAATGTAACGTCCACTCTTCAAAGTGCCGTCAATGCGAACAAGAGGTGACCGAGACGTGTAACCAATGGCACCCCATACCATCTCGCCGGGTGATACGCCAGTACGGCGATGACGAATACACGCTTCCAATGTGCGTTCACCGCGATGTCGCCAAACACGGACGCGACCATCATGATGCTGTAAACAGAACCTTGATTCATCAGAAAAAAATGACGTTTTGCCATTCGTGCACCCAGGTTCGTCGTACCGGGCGCCAGCTGGTCCCCGTAAACCACTGTCCCGTAATTTGCTGGAATTTAGTGACCTGTGAGTGGGCATCTGGTGCCACTGGAAATATATCAAGGACCTGTAGAATCCATGCCAAGCAGAATCGCTGCTGCACTGTATTTGAAAAGTGGACCAACACGCTATTATACGAGCGGTCATAATGTCTTGGCTCGTTGGTGTTATCGGGGCTTTATTTTTTCGAAGGCCTCTTGTTTAGTTGCCCGAGTATACTCGGCATTTTAAGTTTCCGTGAAACAAAAAAAAAAAAAGAAAAAGTAAAAAACGAAATAACTCGTGGTTTTATGTTAAGGCGAAGACATATTTGTAAAAAAATCAAAAAAAAATTGCATCACCCCAATTTCCAGATATCCTGAAGATAGCCGTCGACTGTGGATATTGTACCACAGGCACTGTCCCTTTGACTGTTTAGAGATGTCACTATACCCGCCCAAAGATGGTTGTTTAACCATTCATAGGCAGCGCTATTTAGATGGAGGGGGTCCGACAGCCGATCAGTTCCAGTCATTCCACCAGGAAGGAGGTACACGACTCGTGTTGTCTGTTGTTCAACCATGCCTAGACGGTCAGTACCGCGGTTCGATCGCGTCTGCATTGTTACTTACTTTGTGCCAGGAAGGGCTCTCAACAGGGGAAGTGTCCAGACGTCTCGGAGTGAAACAAAGCGATGTTGTTCGGACATGGAGGAGATACAGAGAGACAGGAACTGTCGATGACACGCCTCGCTCAGGCCACCCGAGGGCTACTACTGCAGTGGGTGACCGCTACCTACTGATTTTGGCTCGGAGGAACCCTGACAGCAAAGCCACCATGTTGAATAATGCTTTTCGTGCAACGACAGGTCGTCGTTTTACGACTCAAACTGTGCGCAATAGGGTGCCTTATGCGCAATATCACTCACGACATCCATGGCCGCTGCCTGTCATGGGTCGCACCGTGACGGCTGCACGATACGTGAATGTCATTCTCCAAACGATAGTGAAACCATATAGGCAGCATATTGGCGAGGCATTCGTCCTGATAGACGACAATTCGCGCCTGCATCGTGCACATCTTGTGAATGACTTCATTCAGGATAACGACATCGCTCGACTAGAGTGGCCAGCATGTTCTCCAGACATGAATCATATCGAACATGCGTGGGATAGATTGAAAATGCCTGTTTATGGACGACGTGACCCATAAACCACTTTAAGGGATTTACGCCGAATCGCTGCTGATGAGTCTGGACAATCTGGACAAACAGTGCCTTGACGAACTTGTGGATAATAGGCCACGACGAATACAGGCATGCATCAATGCAAGAGGACGTGCTACTGGGTGTTTGAGGTACCGATGGTTACAGCAATCTGGGCCTTCACCTCTGAAGGTCTCGCTGCATGGTGACACAAGATGCAATGTTTGGTTTTCATGAGCAATAAAAAGGGCGGAAATGAATTTTATGTTGATCTCTATTTCAATTTTCTGTACATTTTTCGGAACTCTCGGAACCGAGGTGATGCAAAACTTTTTTTGATGTGTGTATTATCAGTTCACACTACTTCTTAAATTTAATAATAAGTGAAACACGTAAATGAAAAATTTATTGCACTGCCGCGAGGGAATTCCTGGTACGGAGCAACAGAGTCGTATGTGCGCAGGCAGAAGCAGTGTCCACGGCGGCGTACAGCTGCGGGTGGCCGGAGTCCAGCTGTCAGCTGCGGCGCTCCCTGCTGCTGGTGATCTGCCGGGCCCAGAGGCCGCTGGCGCTGACGGCTGGCAGGATGTTCCTCATCAACAGGGCCACCTTCCTCTCGGTAAGCAAACAGCTCTGCGCAATCCGACACCAAAGCGCTCTCCCCTCCTCTACTGCGGGCGATGTTCTGTGTTCGTCAGCCACTGTTGCTGACGGCTCGCTGTATGTTCTCCAACGACTGGATTATCGTCGTCACTGCAGGCAAATGTACTCCCGTGATGTAGTAATTTGGTGATATTGCATTTTAACATGCAGCGCGCCCCAAACTTGACTTTATCTAACATGCGCCGGCCGCGGTGGTCTCGCGGTTCTAGGCGCGCAGTCCGGGACCGTGAGACTGCTACGGTCGCAGGTTCGAATCCTGCCTCGGGCATGGCTGTGTGTGATGTCCTTAGGTTAGTTAGGTTTAAGTAGTTTTTCTTTATCTAACATGCTATGAATCTCTGATTTCTGCGCCACGCTCGAACCCTCCCATCAAATCTTACCAACTGAAATCTGGACTCATCTGACCTGGCCAATGCTTTCAAGTCGTCTAGGGTTAAACTGATATCGTCACGAGACCAGGAGACACGCAGCAGGCGATGTCGTGCTATTCGCGTAGCTCGTCTGTAGCCGCAGACCGTTAACGCCAAATTTCGCCCCACTGTCCTAGCGGATACCTTCGTCGTACGTCCCACATTGATTTCAACGGCTATTTCACGCAGTGTTGCTTGCCTACTAGCACTGAAAATTCTACGCAAACGCCGCTGCTCTAGAATGTTAAGTGAAGGATGGCGGCCACTGCTTTGTCCGTGATGAGTGGTAATGCCCGAAATGTGGTATTTCCGGCTCACTCTTGACACCATAGATATCGCAATATTGATCGTCTAGCTCCAGTAATCACTCCGCGAACAAAGTCTGTTAAATCCCGTCGTGTGTCCGCCTTCTTAGCTGAGAGGTAACGTGCTTGCCTACCATGCAGCCGACTTGGGTTCGATTCCCGGTCGGCTCGGGGACATTCCCCGCTCGTGGATTGGGTGTTGTGTTGCCCTCATCTCATCATCACCGACGCGCAAGTCGCTCTATTTGGCGTCACCTGAAATAAGACTTGCAACTCGGCGGCCGAACTCTCCCGAAAGGGACCTTCCGGCCATCAGTGCCATACGGTCATTTCATTTCACTTCCCGTCGTGTGGCCGTAATCATATACCTTGTGTACGCGATGCTACCGCTATGTCCGCAGCTCGTGGTCGTGCGGTAGCGTTCGCGCTTCCCGCGCCCGGGTTCGATTCCCGGCAGGGTCAGGGATTTTCTCTGCCTCGTGATGACTGGGTGTTGTGTGATGTCCTTAGGTTAGTTAGGTTTAAGTAGTTCTAAGTTCTAGGGGACTGATGACCATCCATGCCCGAGGCAGGATTCGAACCTGCGACCGTAGCGGTCACGCGGTTCCAGACTGAAACGCCTAGAACCGCACGGCCACACGGCCGGCCGACCGTAGCAGCAGCGCGGTTCCGGACTGAAGCGCCTAAAACAGCTCGGTCAATGCGGCCGGTAATATTGCTATCCTATGACTTTTGTCACATCACTGTGTATCCAGAATGAATGAATATATCGAGGGTTCCGGTGTCCGCCAAGTTACAACAACCGACTTTATGGCGAATTTCCTGATGTTGCAAATAATTTTTATCTTTTATAGTTGCCGAATAATGACACCGACTTGGTTTTTTCTTTCTAATGGAATTATAAACTTCTTTCTGTGGCACTAGAAAGAAGTTTCTGAGAGAAGTTCAAACGACATAACATGTATGAAACTAGGTCGAATAGTATCACGATAAGAGCACAGAAAACCAATGTCCTGCCGTCAGGAGAAGAGGGTCCATAAACGGCTGACTTAGTACACTAAGGTATGAAATGCCTTATAACACGGGCCTGTGTTGCCGTTAACTCCGGACGAAATTGAACGTGTAGTATTGTGGCTGCAGAATCACTTTATAGCGTGTGGCAATGCTCAAGTTCAACATTTTAATCATTTATGTAATAGCTCTGATAATGAACAGACGAACGGTACCTGAGTTACGTGCTTGGTTACATTTGGTTTGCCGGCCGGAATGACCGAGCGGTTCTAGGCGCTACACTCTGGAACCGCGGGACCGCTACAGTCGCAGGTTCGAATCCTGCCTCGGGTATGGATGTGTGTGAAGTCCTTAGGTAAGTTAGGTTTAAGTAGTTCTAAGTTCTAGGGGACTGATGACCACAGATGTTAAGTCCCATAGTGTTCAGAGCAATTTGAACAATTTTTTATATTTGATTTAATAGGGCGGACGTTTGTGAAACCGCTTATTCTGATGGCTAGGCAGTGGTTTGAGGCCCTGTTATTTTGCGCAGATTCGTAATTGACAGAAAAACCTTGTGTTATTTCGAATCGACCGTATTCCGTATTAGTAGCGCACCAAGATCGGAAGAATTTCCAGATGTAGGCACGTGCTTTATTCCCAAAAAAGGAATATAAAAAAAGCGAAAAATATGGAATTTGACGATTTGAACAAAACGTTAGTGCGCAGAACTGTAGTTGGTTATTACAACAAAGAAAATAATCCGACGGCCAGAAAATACAGGGTGATCTCTGTCAAAAAATTAATATTTCTGGCCGAGGGGTTTTTGCTCTTCGTCTTGTCCGCTCATTTGGGTTTCACTTCGGAAAATGTAATGTTGGACAAAAATGTTTAACGTACAAAGAGACTTTGCACCAGTAAGAGCCACTTGCGTGCCCAGGAAATTGGAATAAGAACACCGTGAATTCATTGTCCCAGGAAGGGGAAACTTTATTTACACATTCCTGGGGTCAGATACATCACATGATCACACTGACAGAACCACAGGCACATAGACACAGGCAACACTGCATGCACAATGTCGGCACTAGTACAGTGTATATCCACCTTTCGCAGCAATGCAGGCTGCTATTCTCCCATGGAGACCATCGTAGAGATGCTGGATGTAGTCCTGTGGAACGGCTTGCCATGCCATTTCCACCTGGCGCCTCAGTTAGACCAGCGTTCGTGCTGGACGTGTAGACCGCGTGAGACGACGCTTCATTCAGTCCCAAACATGCTCAATGGGGGACAGATCCGGAGATCTTGCTGGCCAGGGTAGTTGACTTACACCTTCTACAGCACGTTGGGTGGCACGGGATACATGCGGACGTGCATTGTCCTGTTGGAACAGCAAGTCCCCTTGCCGGTCTAGGAATGGTAGAACGATGGGTTCGATGACGGTTTGGATGTACCGTGCACTATTCAGTGTCCCCTCGACGATCACCTGAGGTGTACGGCCAGTGTAGGAGATCGCTCCCCACACCATGATGCCGGGTGTTGGCCCTGTGTGCCTCGGTCGTATGCAGTCCTGATTGTGGCGCTCACCTGCACGGCGCCAAACACGCATACGACCATCATTGGCACCAAGGCAGAAGCGAGTCTCATCGCTGAAGACGACACGTCTCCATTCGTCCCTCCATTCACGCCTGTCGCGACACCACTGGAGGCGGGCTGCACGATGTTGGGGCGTGAGCGGAAGACGGCCTAACGGTGTGCGGGACCGTAGCACAGCTTCATGGAGTCGGTTGCGAATGGTCCTCGCCGATACCCCAGGAGCAACAGTGTCCCTACTTTGCTGGGAAGTGGCGGTGCGGTCCCCTACGGCACTGCGTAGGATCCTACGGTCTTGGCGTGCATCCGTGCGTCGCTGCCGTCCGGTCCCAGGTCGACGGGCACGTGCACCTTCCGCCGACCACTGGCGACAACATCAATGTACTGTGGAGACCTCACGCCCCACGTGTTGAGCAATTCGGCGGTACGTCCACCTGGCCTCCCGCATGCTCACTATACGCCCTCGCTCAAAGTTCGTCAAGTGCACATACGGTTCACGTCCACGCTGTCGCGGCATGCTACCAGTGTTAAAGACTGCGATGGAGCTCCGTATGCCACGGCAAACTGGCTGACACTGACGGCGGCGGTGCACAAATGCTGCGCAGCTAGCGCCATTCAACGGCCAACACCGCGGTTCCTGGTGTGTCCGCTGTGCCGTGCGTGTGATCATTGCTTGTACAGCCCTCTCGCAGTGTCCGGAGCAAGTATGGTGGGTCTGACACACCGTTGTCAATGTGTTCTTTTTTCCATTTCCAGGAGTGTAGTTCTTACTCGGCTCCAACGGAAATAGTGGCCTCAAAGTACCTACAGTTACTTTGTATAACGTATCTCGGCTTTATGGGTGAAAGTTGCAATGATGGTCTGTGAGAGCCGCAATTTTTTTAAAAAATCTAGAGGTAGGGAATATTACCAGTACTAATAAGGAGAGACGTCGGAGCAAAAATCCTGGTGGCGGCATGTAAATAAATTTTATTTCTATATGACGCGACACAATCTGTATAGATGTTACCAAAATTAATTTTATAGTTTTCTTAACAACTTTCTCGCTGGAAGTTTCTATTGGGTTCAGTAGAGCGCAAGTTCATCAGCGACGACATTTTTCGTTTCACAAGCGAAGCAATTTCATATCTCTTACGGTATTTTATTTTTATTTCTGGGGATGCTTTTACGTTTTCACGATAAAATATGTATCACATGCATCTATAAAATTTGAAAATGTTCATATTTTTTCAGTCCCAGTATTTTAGTGTACCTCTTTTTCTCCACAGGTTGAACCACAAAAAAATGTTTCTTCAAAATTTATTGTAACATTTGTTGTCTTTCTTTTTTTTTTAATGACTGGCAACAACTTTCTTTTGGAATATACTTCATCATATTTTAGTACTTTAGGCTAAAAGTAGATATGTATACATATGTCGTCGTTATTTTTACAACATTTGGAATCATAGATAATTGGTAACATCGTGAGAACGGGAGAAGACCTCGACACTCTAATTTCGTAACGGCCACTTCATTAAGGTTGAGGATCTCACACACTGCCGAAGCAAACAAGTTGCCTCACACCAACGATACCCTGCAGGACTTTCTTTTGTGATTATTTGAAGCAGTATGATCAGAAGTATTCTTCTCAGTATGTGTAATGGCTACGACGTTTAGTCGCGACTGCTGACGTAGCAGATGCGACGGGGTCAGAGGACGAGTGCAATGCCCCATTTTCCTGGCGTAAGAAGAAAACTCTTTGGCTTTGTGCTGTCGGCTCCCGGACGAATTTTTTGTTGTAAAGGTTTACGTTCAACAACTCATAGCCAGTCTCATGCTAATGCAGCTACATCAGACGGTAAACCACTGCGCGTTCGGCTACATCAGCAACTCAACAACTACAACTACCGACAACAGACTGCTTCCTACTACAGATATTCCATATGCAGCCTACTCTCTGGTGGTGTCTGCGTCATTAACTAACCCACGTTGCTGACATCGCCCAATTTAATTAAATTAATATTTTACTATTTGCGATAAGACTTAACACCGGCAGTGGTGCTACATAAAATTATAACAAAGTATTTATAGTGTGTGTAGATGCATACATCCAAATACGATACATCCAAAAATTAAGATACAAGGTTTAATAAAAAATCGAGAAAGAGATATTTAATTATACAAATAAAATCACATCTGTGTTGCCATGTTACATTTGTGACGATGAATTTCAGCACACAGATAGCTCTTTGAGTTGTAGTTTCTCTACACAGAAAAAGTGTTTGCCTTCAAAAAAGCTTTACTAGCAATTACAAGGTTCTTTATCAAGTAATATGCCTGTTACCAGTGATCTGTTTTCCTGATAAAGTGAGTTAATAAGGGAATGACAGTTGCATACAAATGGTTTCCTTTGCATGGTGAATGGCGCCTATGCAATACAATGATCAATATATCCAAGCGTTTTTTTTTTTTTTTTTTTTTTTTGTAACTCAGATATATTATTGCTGGAACCATTGTGGGAATATTTATGATGCGTTTTTTAGGGAAAAAATAAGAAACTTTTGCCTTAAATTAACATTATAATGCCGTTTTGAACATAGTACGGTGCATTGCGAATTGGTTCGAAGAAAGTCTGATGGAATGTCCGACAGGCCAGTGCGTATGTGAACAACGTCTTTAAACGAACAGAAATTGTCTCCAGAGAATTTAAGAAAGACAGTTTACATCTCCGAAATAAAATGTTGTAAATGAGTTTTGTTTTCCTTTTCTGCATTTAGTAAAGCATTAGTTTAAATCTTTGCAATGCTCTTTCACTTGTCCTTTGTTTCAGCTGTTGCAGGCAACGTACTCATACTACACGATGCTGCAACATTTTAACAGTCACTGAAGACAGTGTGCTACAGATTGATCTTGCTCTGTATCTCGGATGATGCTCTTCGCACAAGGCACGAAACAGCTTCTAGAGCTTACTGCTTCAGCTAGACTGACATGTAAACTGATCATGCATAATGTAGCAGGGGTTGCTATAATGCAAGGAGAAATTATGCCACATCAGAGGCTACAAGGAATCCAGATCGAATTTAGTAACTTCGAGCAGAACGCTGTGGCTCAAATTGTTCAGTCACTTGGAATAACTACAGAGCGACATAATACAGCTCGTTCGTTCCTTCCTATAATACTGGCGTGCTGAAATGACTGGATAAAGCTGACAAACAACACTTACATGGTGAGTGATGGAAACTGTGAGCCGAAAATAAATGAAAGGTGTAAATGTATTTGTGTTTAATTCTACGCACATGCTCCTTTCACGCTGTAGCAGGTGCAAACATAATCACCCAAATAAAATTTAATTATATAATAATTAAAACTCCGTCAATTTAAACCATGCTTTTCACCGCCTCAGTTGCCTCTAGTGATAGTTTAGATTGGTGCTACTTTTTAGTGTGCCAAAGGAAAGGGTACACAAGGTCATGAAGTTATTGCTGCTGCAATGTGAAGTATAAAGTATTTCCATTCACAGTTGTGGAATTCTCTCAGTTTCAACGTTCGGCAGTTTTAGTCATCTTTTTAGGGCTGATAAGCATTCCGATTCTCAGTATTCATACTGACAGTCTGGGAGAAAGATGTGGGATGATGGATCCACATCCTCAGTATTTTTCTGCGCAAAAGGAAATGTCCTCTACACTGCGATGAGACATTGCCTACATGGAGACACCCTTTGCTGTATGATATGAAGTCACACAGAGCGCGTTCCTCAAGTTGTACAGAGCTCTTTGCCACCATGACGTGTTGAGCAACAGCAATCCCTGTCTAAACTGGTTGTCGAACTGTAGTTGTTAAACAGTGCCGGCCAGATGTCGTCATACATCTTTTCTTGGTTAACAACATGGTAAAAAGAAGTGTCACTACAACGCAAAGAACAGTATTTTTCGGTTCTGCGTCCAGATAACCCTATTACATCTTATGTTCCATATACCTGGAGTATAACGACATTAATTGTTTCAAAAATAGTGCAAAAACGTTGACATTCCCGCTCTAACATTCCAAAACTCTATTATGACCTGGACATTGACCTGTATGTTGAGCAGTTGATCTGAAAACTGATTTTGCTTTAAGTTTGCACTGAATTAGTATTGGTATAAGTTATACTTGACAACCAAAGTAAATTAATGATTGGTGCATTCTGACTCAGGTGAAATGGTTGCTGAATGGTTCAATGAAAATTAGAATCTCATTTGGAACAGCTACCCGACTTCAATTTATTCTCGATACGTCAGCGGATCTACATATTGAAATCGTTGGCAGGCACAAAGCATAATCCGCAATCGCACAAAATATTATTTTTAGCAATTAGTACACAGCCAACTCGAAGTGTACATGGTTGTGATAACGTACTTCACCTCTCAGCGACAATCTTGAGAGGATACAGAATGACATGATGGATACAGGAGTTAGTGACCAGGAGGTCGTTACAGCGATACTGAATACCATGAGACCCAATTCCGCCAAAAATAAACACAAAATCTATCCATTTAAAAAATCAGGTAAAATTTTGCTTGACGCCTTCCTAAGACACAGTCCCCATTCCTCTAACAAGATGTAAACATCGAACAAATGTTGCTCAAATTCTGAGAAATAGAGTTCACTCAAACTCAGAGTTTGATATGAAGTAAATTAATAATAGTTGGTACAGATCCCCCTCCTCTAGTACACAAAACAAGTCAGGATATTGTTGCAAAAACAACAAAAAAGCACGCTTGATGTAAAGGAAAGAAAATTTTCCAACATCAGCGATAGTTTACAGATGCTCCAGGCTTACTGCAGACTTCAGTCCAAGAGGCTTTTACTAATTCCCAAATCTCCCAGTCTGGCTTAAAATCCAAAGGGATTCTGGTCACATGTAATGTAACAGATATTCCAGAATTCGAATCAACAAAAGCTACCAACATGAATCATTTGGAATCAGCGACGAAACTCAACTCGCTTAACAGATCAATGTCTTCCATTCGAGACTATATACCAATTAGATTCCCTTCACAGTACCCCTGGACAATAGCGCCATACTTAGCAATCATATACAGTTGCTCACTCAACAAAAGACCATTACAAATGATTGGAAAGTTGCACAGGTCACACAATAGCCAAGAAAGGAAACTGGAGTAATCCAATGAAACAAAAATCCATACCACTGATGTCGATTTGCAGTACTATTTTGGAATAGATACTGCATTCGATTATTATGAATTACCTCAAAGCAAATGGTCTGTTGACACATAGCGTGGACTCAGAAAATATTATTATTGTCAAACACAACTGACTCCCTAGTCACCCAAAATAATGAATGCTTTTGATAGGGGATCTCAAGTTGATTTCATATTTCTAGATTTTCAGAAGTCTTGTGACACAGTTCCTCATAATCAGCGTGTAATCAAATTGCAAGGGTATGGAGTACAGTAAAATGGATCTGAAAACTTAGGGCCACCTTGACCAACCTTGGACCCAGGGAGCTTCATACATGGCCCATTCCCACCCCTTCCCGCCCCTTCCTCACAGTATGTATGTCAAATCAGTTGGACTGTGCTGAGGCATGAACATATGCTCAGTCATATTAGGGGAATAAAAAATAAAGTAGATGACCTATTAGTGTGTTTAGATGATCCCAAGAATAAGGAAGAGATTGATATACTCTATCTGTCTGAACACCATGTTACTGTGGGCATGGATAGTGTCAGTATATCTGGCTATAATTTAGCATCTTACAGTTGTACATCTAGGATGGATAAAGAAGGAGTTGCCATTTTCATAAAACAAAGGTATAGATGCAAAACATTAGAGGTAAGCAAATCTTGTGTTGATCAGCACTTTGAGTTTTGTGCATGTGAACTTCAGCTAGATAATGTAGTATGGCTATTAGCAACAGTGTACATGTCCACATTAGGAGACTGGGAGCTGTTCATAAAAAAGTTTGACTCCTTACTATGCTCTCGGTCAGACAAAAAGAAGAAGTTATTAATCTGTGGTGATTTCAGTGTAAACTTTCTAAATAATTCTGATAGGAAAAGTGAACTAGAAGTGTTATTAACAACATATAACTTAGAATCAATTGCCCTACACATATAGGTCAGGACACTAGCATGCTAATAGATAATGTATTTTTCCAGAAAGAGGATGTAAAACAAACACATGCTTTCCCTGTGGTAAATGGATTGTCAGACTATGATGCACAACTGATTAACTTACAAAACCTAACAGGGGGTACAGTTCGGAAACCATTAAGTAAAAGTGTGAGGTCCCTCAACCCAGTATGTATAGAGCACTTCAGAGAAAGCTTAAGAAATGTTAATTGGGGAGATGTGTATGATGAGTCAAATACTAATGCTAAATGCAACATATTTCTTGATAAATTTATATCCCTTTTTGAGCATTGTTTCCCAAAGAAAATTGCTAAATGTAACACCACACACTTTTCAAAGAAACCTTGGATTACTATAGCTATTAAAGTGTCTTTCTGAAAAGGAAAAGAGAATTGTATGAGACAGCAAGAACTAGTAAAGGTCTAGAAGCTGTTTTACACCATAAAAATTATTGTAACATACTGAGAAAAGGTGTATGGAAATCAAGAAATATGTATGTTACAGATGAAATTAACGACTCTGGCAATAAAATAACATCAATATGGAATGTTGTTAGGAGGAAGACAGGAAAAGTACTCACTGGAGTAGGTAGTGTTAAAGAGAACAAGACCATTCTAACCAACAGTACACAAGTAGCTAATGCATTTAACAACCATTTGTTACGTGTAGGAGAAAAAATTGGTGAGGACAGTTCAAAAGAAAAAGCCAAGCAGTACATGGAAGAGTCTGTTTTTAAAAAATTTAGTCAGATTAACTTTCATCTAACAACCTCTTGTGAAATAAGAGAAATTATTAAATCTTTGAAAAATTAATGTTCTGTTGGAATAGATGGCATCTCTAATAAGATATTACAACAATGTGGAGCAATTGCCGCTGATGTTCTGTCACATATGTAATGCATCACTAACTGAAGGTATTTTCCCAGACAGATTAAAATATGCCATTGTCAGGCCTCTCTACAAAAAGGGGGACACCATAGATGTCAATAATTGTTGGCCAGTATCCTTGCTTACAGCATTTTCAAAAATCTTCGAGAAAGTAATGTACTCAAAACTGATTAGGCATCTCAACAGTAATGGGATACTAAGTAAATCACAGTTTGGAATTCAAAAATACTGTTCCACTGAGACAGCAATGTACAATTTCACTGTCCACATAATAACCCTTAAACAGTAAAATGTTACCAACAGGAATTTTCTATGACTTGTCCAAAGCATTTGATTGTGTGAACCATGACATGATGTTACAGAAATTACAATTATATGCTATAAATGGAGTAGCATGTAAGTGCTTTAAGTCATACCCACAGAACAGGAAGCAAAACGTTTCCTTATATGGCTCAAGTGATTTAAATAAGTTTGCCACTTCATCTAACTGGGGTGAAATTTCAGTAGGTGTTCCACATGGTTCAGTCATGGGTCCCCTTCTGTTCTTGGTATATGTGAACGACCTCCCTTCCTATATGAAACAGGAAGCTGAACTGACACTGTTTGCTGATGATACAAGCATCATTACTAATCCAGTAAAAGAAACTTCAATTGAAATGGTACAAATAAGATCTTTGGAAAAGCCAATAATTGATTTTCTGTAAATAGGCTTACTCTAAACTTTGAAAAAACACGGTACATCCTATTTTCTGCTGCAAAAATTACAGTTTCTTCAATAAATATAACACATCAACAGAAGTCAGTAGACAGGGTAGAGAATTCTAAGTTTTTGGGTGTACATATAGATGAGAATCTTAATTGGAAAATTCATATTTTGGATCTTCTAAAGCGACTAGGTTCAGCAACTTGTGCAGTCAGAATAATTGCCAATTTTTAGGATACAGAAATTAGTAAGCTAACATACTGTGCATACTTTCACTCTCTGATGTCATACAGAATAATATTTTGGGGTAACTAAACATTTAGACAAAAAGTATTCACTGCCAAAAGAAAGTGGTTAGAATAATGTGTGCAGTTCATAGTCGCACATCTTGTATGCATCTTTTTAAAAGATTGGGAATTCTTACAACAGCCTCACAGTACATCTACTCACTAATGAAATTTGTTATCTACAACATCTACAGTTTAAAAACAACAGTGCCACTCATGATTATAATACCAGAAAAAAGAAAGACTTAACGCTATCCTTTACTCAACCTGCCTTTGGCACAGAATGGGTTAAAACATGCTGCTACAAAAATTTTCTACAAATTACCAGATAAAATAAAATGTCTGACAGACAGCAGTAATAGCTTCAAAAATAAATTGAAACCATATCCTCCTTGACAACTTCTTCTATAAGGGAATGGGGTAAATAATAGAAATATTAATCTTTAACTCTGTAATACACTCACACAAACACACACACACACACACACACACATTGTATATATATATATATATATATATATATATATATATATATATATATATATATATATATATATATATATATACGTATATGTATATATATATACAATCTATGTGCATTGCTTGTGCACTTGACACATTCCACATCATAAATCATAACAGCTACTGTACCATACAACTGATCAATAGAACACGCAACCAACTAACTAACTCAACAACCTCAAATTGTTGACTAAACGTTACACTTGTTGGAACTCAGAACAAATTTTGACTCATTTGCCTCAGCAACTCTCAACTTGCTGACTAATCTCTATGACTTAGTGTAAATAGCCATAGCTTGTCAGCACAAGTCTCAGCTTGCTTAGCCATCTATGTTCCGATTTTGCTGTAACATGATGATGTATGGGGCAACATATATCAGCTTCTGGTGTTAAAGTACAGTTTTGAAAAAAGGGCCACACGTGTGTGGCATAAGGTAGGCTGTACTAAGATGTGTTTGTAAACTTAGTCAACAGTCTTAACTTGCTGTTTTCCTTGTTGGAACAGGTCTTGGCTTGATGGCAGCGACAAGAATCAACTTTCTGACTTATTGCTTTCGCTTATCGAAACACATTGCAGCTTGTCAGAACACGTTTCAGTATGCTTAGTTGGCTATGAATCTGGCAATTCGTTACAATTTTGCTGTAAGACAGTGGTATACGGGGCAACACAAGGTCAGCTTCTAGTGCTACAACACAGTTTTATGATCCATTAGCTGACGCCCTGTATTAAATTACGGTACATACAATGTCACCATGTGTTTTGGGCTAACAGTAGTCATCCATGATCATATTAATACCAGTCACCAAGTCATCTGACCACCATTGCCCCACAGTAGTGTCCACGATAAGTCTGGAGTAATAGTACGCACCGTGATCAGAGTAATGGCAGTCACCATATGTCAACTGACAATGGTTTACCCAGTTGGATTCAGAGTAATGACTGTCACTATGACAGGGTAGTGGCAGTCTCTGTGTCAACTAACCATCGTTGCCCCATAATAACATCTACCATGTGTTCAGAGTAATGGTAGTCAGAGTGATAGGGATAATGGCAATCACCATTTCCACTGACCATACTTGCCCCATAATAGTATCCACCATGCGTTCAGGGTAATGGTGTCACTAGGATAAGTGTAGTGCTGACAATTATTGTTCCAATAGTGTACAATATACACTCCTGGAAATTGAAATAAGAACACCATGAATTCATTGTCCCAGGAAGGGGAAACTTTATTGACACATTCCTGGGGTCAGATACATCACATGATCACACTGACAGAACCACAGGCACATAGACACAGGCAACAGAGTATGTACAATGTCTGCACTAGTACAGTGTATATCCACCTTTCGCAGCAATGCAGGCTGCTATTCTCCCATGGAGACGATCGTAGAGATGCTGGATGTAGTCCTGTGGAACGGCTTGCCATGCCATTTCCACCTGGCGCCTCAGTTGGACCAGCGTTCGTGCTGGACGTGCAGACCGCGTGAGACGACGCTTCATCCAGTCCCAAACATGCTCAATGGGGGACAGATCCGGAGATCTTGCTGGCCAGGGTAGTTGACTTACACCTTCTAGAGCACGTTGGGTGGCACGGGATACATGAGGACGTGCATTTTCCTGTTGGAACAGCAAGTTCCCTTGCCGGTCTAGGAATGGAAGAACGATGGGTTCGATGACGGTTTGGATGTACCGTGCACTATTCAGTGTACCCTCGACGATCACCAGAGGTGTACGGCCAGTGTAGGAGATCGCTCCCCACACCATGATGCCGGGTGTTGGCCCTGTGTGCCTCACACGTTTGCAGTCCTGATTGTGGCGCTCACCTACACGGCGCCAAACACGCATACGACCATCATTGGCACCAAGGCAGAAGCGACTCTCATCGCTGAAGACGACACGTCTTCGTTTGTTCCTCCATTCACGCCTGTCGCGACACCACTGGAGGCGGGCTGCACGATGTTGGGGCGTGAGCGGAAGACGGCCTAACGGTGTGCGGGACCGTAGCACAGCTTCATGGAGACGGTTGCGAATGGTCCTCGCCGATACCCCAGGAGCAACAGTGTCCCTACTTTGCTGGGAAGTGGCGGTGCGGTCCCCTACGGCACTGCGTAGGATCCTACGGTCTTGGCGTGCATCCGTGCGTCGCTGCCGTCCGGTCCCAGGTCGACGGGCACGTGCACCTTCCGCCGACCACTGGCGACAACATCGATGTACTGTGGAGACCTCACGCCCCACGTGTTGAATTCCCACTATACGCCCTCGCTCAAAGTCCGTCAACTGCACATGCGGTTCACGTCCACGCTGTCGCGGCATGCTACCAGTGTTAAAGACTGCGATGGAGCTCCGTATGCCACGGCAAACTGGCTGACACTGACGGCGGCGGTGCACAAATGCTGCGCAGCTAGCGCCATTCGACGGCGAACACCGCGGTTCCTGGTGTGTCCGCTGTGCCGTGCGTGTGATCATTGCTTGTACAGCCCTCTCGCAGTGTCCGGAGCAAGTATGGTAGGTCTGACACACCGGTGTCAATGTGTTCTTTTTTCCATTTCCAGGAGTGTATTTACACAATGTATGTGACAATTGCCGAAAATTTTGTTGTAACATGTGATCTGAGGTATAATGTGTGACACTTTTCCTGTAAGATAGTGATGTATGAGGTAATTTGTTACAATTTTGCTGTAACATGGGGATGTATGGCAAAATTTATTACAATTTCACTGCAAAATGTTCTGGGCAATCTGTTACAACTTTGGTGTAATACGTCGATGTTCACAGCAGTTTGTTACAATTTTGCTGCAAATTGTCCTTTTATTGGTCAGTTTGTTACGATTTTGCTGTAACATGACGATGTATGGGGATAGTTTGTTACAGTTTTGCTATAAAATGACGTTGTATGGTGGGAAAAGTGTCGTGTAGTGTCTGCTGCCTGATAGGATCTGTCATCTGTACAAGATGACAATAAATTTATATTTCAAGATAAAGTTATTACCCTTACATGGAGTCACTATAATGTTTTGCTTCCTTCGAAAAGTAGTTGGAATTGGGATTTCAAAGCATAAAAACCGTTGTTTCTTACATATGTAAATGTGTATTACTACTATTCAGTTTGCTAATTTATCGGATTCTCGTGTACAGTTTCGCTCTGTGACAGCATTAGTTGGCATTATCAGCAGAAAATCGCAAATGTTTGGTGCTGCAAGATGAAGTTAATGCCCTACTTTGGGGGGGGGGGGTGGAGGTCACTATAATTTCTGGCAGACTGATACTGTTTTTAGCCAGCCTACGATGAGTCTTTGACAAAAAATAGACAATTTTTTACTTTGGTACAAATAACAAACTATTCTCGGCGACAAGTGCATGTTAAACTGTAAGTTAGATGAGCAGAACAGCCTAGTGTGTTTTGTAGTGTTATGGAACAAATCTTCATGTATGTTGATAAATAATAAACACAATTTTTGGTTCCTTTATAGTATGGTACAAGTACTGAACCAATCTTATTGGCAAGTGCAGCTTAACCTGTATGCCACATCAGTAGGGCCAATACGTGAGCCATGAGTATTTTTTAAATCTTATAGAACACTTAGGCTATATTAGAAGTGCCACCTTATTTTATAGTCTTTTCCTGTATTTTGATAAATAACACAGACAGTTTTGTTCACAGTCTAGGATCATTTTACGATAAGCAATCTGCATGTGTTTTTTACTCAGAATCTTTAGACATTTGTTAAATAATTTTTTTGGTACAATGATCATAATTTTTGGTATCGAACTTTCCTTTCTTTGATGGACCATGTCCATCATTGTTTTTGACAGAGTTGTGCTGTGTTTATACATCGTATTATGTAGTTACATGCATGTTACTATATTTGAAATTTAAGTGATAAAACACATTAATGTTCTTGTCAAAACGCCTCATTTTTAGCACAGTTTATTGCACTAAAATGTAGAAAAATGTAACATTAAATGACGAACATCCTACCACTATCTCCTACTTTTTGTATTTGTGGCATTATAATTAGATCTTGGTATTGTTGAGCAGCCCTTTATCATTTGGAGAGGAATTACAATCTTTAAACGTTTTAGAGACCCTTGGTAACATAAATCTGATTGGTAAATGTCACAGCCTTTCTTGAAACTTCGTTTTTGTACTGCCAGTGAAATATAACCTCAAGAAGACCTGAGACTGAAAGTCAGCCAGTCACAAACATCGATTGTATTTGTATAGTACAGAACATGATGCATTATATTCTTCTCCCTCTAAAATAGTGCTTGGTGAAGCGAAGCATTACTGAAAAATAATTTCTGAAAAGTCAGATAGTGGAAGTTCGATGTTTCTAACACCAGTAACATTGCCTTATCTAGGCACAAGATCGAAATGTCAACATATTTATGTATTTTGACAAATATTATATACACTTTAGACATGAAAATCACATTGTGACATGGAAATGAACATGATTTGCCGGCATTTTTGCTGTTCATTATAGATTTCAAAATTAGTTACTGTATGTTCCGCCCTCTATGTATTTTAGGTGCAGAAATAATGTTGTGGGCTATGAGATACATATTTCATCTGTGTATTTTGGTGCCTTATTTATTTACACATACTTTAGACATGGAATTAACAATATGACACTTGACATAGCCACTGTGTGTGTGTGTGTGTGTGTGTGTGTGTGTGTGTGTGTGTGTGTGTGTGTGTGTGTGTGTGTGTGTGTATGCATGCACTTACATATTTTTGATAAATAGTTCTGATAATTTGGATGTGGAAATATTCAACTTAGGGGTCCTATAGTGCCTTAAACAAAGTATGATACACAGATTGAACTAAGCTCATTAAGTCCTGCTTATCTTGTAGGTTCTATTTCTTGTGGCAGCTTACACCAGTATATTCTATTTCTTAAGATAGTTTTGATAAATAATCGAATACTTCTGGACTAGGCATAAAATTCAGATAGTTCAGATGTTTTTAAAGATGGCATCAATTTATACCATCACGTCATTTTAAATTTCTCGATTCCGTGCTGCCATGTAAAGGGGCTGCATAGTTTCTGATGCTATGATTACATCATAGAAACGAAACCTGGCTTGTGACACTATAAGTGACTAGTCATGACATCACCAGGGCTCAAAGGGAGTGGAAGTGGCCCAAACTCACCATAGCCATTCCTGCAAGTATCATCTCAGTTATGCAACTGAATTCATTATTTCCTGGCAGAATAGTCACACTTTATAGTAAATGAGGAAAAGTCATCCAGTGAAACTGGAGGATTATTTGGGGTTAAACTGACCATGTAGACTTTTCATTGGCAAAAGCTGAGCCAAAGTTGTTTCCACTTGGCGTTCCAAACAGGACATTACTTTCTACAGCTTCACTGTAAGATCTTTATGTGTCATAATGTCTCAATAATGGGCACGAGCTTCTCCACTCGAACTGATGGTGACAATTTTGTCATTAGAAACCACCATTTTTGAACAAAAGTCCTCAATTTCTTTTCGGTTATTATTAAAATTTGACAATGATTATGTTCCAGCACCAAATTCAACAGCAATAAATATCAACAACCTTAACTTTCATTGTTACAGCATCAAATTCAACAGCAATAAATATCAACAATTTCCTTACATTTCATTCTATTCTGCAAAATATCACTTTTTCAGGCTCACTGCCACCTTCTTTCTCACTAGCATCATGTTAGATTCACAATAAGCAATACAATACTGCATGCTGCAAGTCAGTATTACTCCAAATTGAATTTTCATTCTGCAGCAGAGACAGCACTGATTTGAAACTTCTTTTTAGCCTAAGACTGTGTGCCACACTTGTACCTGGGTGCAAGTGCTCTACAAACTAAGCTCTCCAAGCCTGACTCATGCCTTGTCCACACAGATTTACTACTCCAGGTACCTAATGTCCTACCAATCCAACTTCATGGAAGTTCTCCTGTATACCTTGCATGACTAGTATTCTTGGAAAAAAAAAATATTGCAGAGATACAGGTCAGAAACAACCCACGGAATTGTTTCCAATACACATTTTCACTCAGCGGCAGAGTTTGCACTGATATTATACTTCCTGGCAGATTAAAAGATTGTGGCACACCGGGACTCAAACCATGGACCTTTGTATTTCTCTGGGAAGCTCTCTACAGAATGACCTACCCAAGTACAGCTCACAACCGCCCCCGCCCCCCCCTCCCATCTTACAGTGTCACACCCACCAATATCTCAGTCTTCAGTTCCCAATTTCACAGAAGCTCTAAGGCATGCTTTTGTGAGCAGCAAATCTGGAAGAATGGATATTATGAGTAATGAAACTGGGAGAGATCTCATGCTGTCTGCAATGTTGTCAAGTTCCTCGAAGGTAAAGAAAAATGAAGACGCTCCTTTACCTGCTCTCCTCCAGACCAACTGGGTAAGATATAAATGCTGGGAAATTCAAAGCTGTGTTGTCTATTTAGTCTAAAAATACACTCCTGGAAATTGAAATAAGAACACCGTGAATTCATTGTCCCAGGAAGGGGAAACTTTATTGTCACATTCCTGGGGTCAGATACATCACATGATCACACTGACAGAACCACAGGCACATAGACACAGGCAACAGAGCATGCACAATGTCGGCACTAGTACAGTGTATACCCACCTTTCGCAGCAATGCAGGCTGCTATTCTCCCATGGAGACGATCGTAGAGATGCTGGATGTAGTCCTGTGGAACGGCTTGCCATGCCATTTCCACCTGGCGCCTCAGTTGGACCAGCGTTCGTGCTGGACGTGCAGACCGCGTGAGACGACGCTTCATCCAGTCCCAAACATGCTCAATGGGGGACAGATCCGGAGATCTTGCTGGCCAGGGTAGTTGACTTACACCTTCTAGAGCACGTTGGGTGGCACGGGATACATGCGCACGTGCATTGTGCTGTTGGAACAGCAAGTTCCTTTGCCGGTCTAGGAATGGTAGAACGATGGGTTCGATGACGGTTTGGATGTACCGTGCACTATTCAGTGTACCCTCGACGATCACCAGAGGTGTACGGCCAGTGTAGGAGATCGCTTCTCACACCATGATGCCAGGTGTTGGCCCTGTGTGCCTCGGTCGTATGCAGTCCTGATTGTGGCGCTCACATGCACTGCGCCAAACACGCATACGACCATCATTGGCACCAAGGCAGAAGCGAGTCTCATCGCTGAAGACGACACGTCTCCATTCGTCCCTCCATTCACGCCTGTCGCGACACCACTGGAGGCGGGCTGCACGATGTTGGGGCGTGAGCGGAAGACGGCCTAACGGTGTGCAGGACCGTAGCACAGCTTCATGGAGACGGTTGCGAATGGTCCTCGCCGATACCCCAGGAGCAACAGTGTCCCTAATTTGCTGGGAAGTGGCGGTGCGGTCCCCTACGGCACTGCGTAGGATCCTACGGTCTTGGCGTGCATCCGTGCGTCGCTGCGGTCCGGTCCCAGGTCGACGGGCACGTGCACCTTCCGCCGACAACTGGCGACAACATCGATGTACTGTGGAGACCTCACGCCCCACGTGTTGAGCAATTCGGCGGTACGTCCACCCGGCTTCCCGCATGCCCCTCGCTCAAAGTCCGTCAACTGCACATACAGTTCACGTCCACGCTGTCGCGGCATGCTACCAGTGTTAAAAACTGCGATGGAGCTCCGTATGCCACGGCAAACTGGCTGACACTGACGGCGGCGGTGCACAAATGCTGCGCAGCTAGCGCCATTCGACGGCCAACACCGCGGTTCCTGGTGTGACCGCTGTGCCGTGCGTGTGATCATTGCTTGTACAGCCCTCTCACAGTGTCCGGAGCAAGTATGGTGGGTCTGACACACCGGTGTCAATGTGTTCTTTTTTCCATTTCCAGGAGAGTATGATGCACCGTGTATGGTTTCCATATTTATATAAGATAGTCGATCGAATTGATGACCTGCCATTCCCCTTCCCTAAAATTTATTACTGATCAGTGTAATTTACGATTTGTTATTCCCACTATAATTTCTAAACAAAGAGTTGGTGCCAAGCATTTTCCACCCAATTACATTTATTGTGTTAACTGAGTCACATCTCCTTTCTTTGCGCTCATGTCGTATATACCGGGTGATCAAAAAGTCAGTATAAATTTGAAAACTGAATAAATCACGGAATAATGTAGATAGAGAGGTACAAATTGACACACATGCTTGGAATGACATGAGGTTTTACTAGAACTAAAAAAATACAAACGTTCAAAAAATGTCTGACAAATGGCGCTTCATCTGATCAGAATAGCAATAATTTGCATAACAAAGTAAGACAAAGCAAAAATGATATTCTTTATAGGAAATGCTCAATATGTCCACCATCATTCCTCAACAACAGCTGTAGTCGAAGAATAGTGTTGTGAATAGCACTGTAAAGCATGACTAGAGTTATGATGAGGCATTGGCGTCGGATGTTGTCTTTCAGCTTCCATAGAGACGTCGGTCGATAACGATACACTTGCGACTTCAGGTAACCCCATAGCGAATAATCGCACAGACTGAGGTCTGGGGACCTGGGAGGTCAAATGGTTCATATGGCTCTGAGCACTATGGGACTTAACATCTGAGGTCATCAGTCCCCTTGAACTTAGAATTACCCTGAGCACTATGGGACTTAACATCTGAGGCCATCAGTCCCCTAGAACTTAGATCTACTTAAACCTAACTAACCTAAGCACATAACCCACATCCATGCCCGAGGTAGGATTCGAACCTGTGACCGTAGCAGTCACGTGGTTCCAGACTGAAGAGCCTAGAAGCATACGGCCACCACGGCCGGCCCTAGGAGGCCAAGCATGACGAAAGTGGCGTCTGAGCGCACTATCATCACCAAACGATGCGTGCAAGAGATCTTTCACGCATTTAGCAATACTTTGGTTTTTTTGTTCTAATAAAACCCCATGTCATTCCAAGCATTTGTGTCAATTTTCACTTCTCTATCTACATTATTCCGTTGTTTATTAAGTCTTCAAATTTATACTGACTTTTTGATCACCCAGTACACACATAACATCATTATCTTTATTGTTGTACGATATGGTTCCCAAATAGTTTTTTGAAGTAGTCTTGTCTTGATTGGTATAATTTATGACCCAATATCAAACCTGGCTTGGTCCAAACTATGACATTACTGTGGACGTATACAAACGATGGGAAACTAACACAATACTTAAAAAAAATCTTTGTGATGCAACCTACATGGTCCATTTATGAAGAACATGTATATATGAGTGTTACGTTAAAAACACAATGTGGGTTACACATAAGATCTCGTTAAAGTACAGTGTGGCGATGTATAAACAAATTTACACTGCTATCTCATGATTCCATGTTTAATAATTACATGTACATATTTAAACCACTAGGTGTAGTAGGATGTGATAGTTATGAGTGCACGTTTATTTTAAACAAATACAGTACCACATCCACCGCACCTCACTGCCCCCTATACTGACTCCACCCTTGCAAGCAGCTATCCGACTCACAATTCTTGACTGATGCTCATAGCTGAGCCACTAAACGATTGCCTGACACTGTTCACTGAACGGCTAACACCACATCACCAGATCACAGCCCCTGTACTGACCAAGAGATCCACTGCTCTGTGACCACACTGCTTTATGGCAGTAGAGTGGAGTGTGGGCAGAGTTGAGAGGGATGTTGACATATTACCTGCAGCTGCATCCATGCAACTTGACCCCAGGCAATGCATTCCTTATGTGTGCCATCACCACTCACCTGACAAAGGCAATTAATACTGATACTTCGAAGCGCAATGTACAGAAGAGCATTTATCTCTGTGTCTAGTAGGAACGAAGGAAGGAAAGCATTACAACGATGTAATTATAGTGTCTTACCTGTCGCTAGCGACCACTGGACATGAACAACAACTGAGGCTCTGTGTTCGCTGGCACTCGCATCCTTTACAAACTGCCATCTTCAGCACTACAGATTATTTCCTTGTAAGGTAAGGACTGTACCAGACAGCTAAGCCTCCCGTAACCCACGAAAGCCCGCTGGTTTAAGTGATACAACTCAGCGCAGTCCAATACCGTCTTTTGCCTAGATTTGTATATCCATGGCATATACTCCATTCCTGCAAGACGGCAGCACAACCCAGGAAGAAATCGGAGCTGACAAAGAACTATCCATCTGTGTAATACAGGCACTCTAAAGCAAAGTAACCTATGTATAATATCCAAAACGTCTATTTATATTCTGTGTCCCTCCGGTCCAAAGTATCATTTAAGCTAATGTACATTGTTATGTGTCACAAAAATATTGCATTTTATTATCCAACAGAGCACTGTATAGTGACCTCCCTCATTTAATTAGGTAATAATCATGCACTATTTAGTGCGTTTTGTGTTCCAAATAACATGTTTACATTCACTGAGAAGAGAGTGATTATATCCTGCAACTGCGTTTAAGTCTTGTGGAAGGATGAGCCAAGGATTGCGTTTTTCATAGTAGAGCACTTACACGCTGCAACAGATCTGCAAAAAGAGGCTACCTCCAGAATACTTGTTCCTACTCTTCTGCAGCATTGCAGCACGCTATGGGATACAACGAAAAAAGTTGAAAGAAGGGCAGCCTATCGCGAAATGATGGAGGGAGTACCACGAAAATGAGGCACGACTTGGAATGGGAATCTTCTCCCACATGCACATGCATGCCAGCTCTGGGTCGTTTAGCAAACAGACGTTTCGTGTAGAGAAATACAACCTTTGGAACTCCAACATGTGTACAAAATCGACAGACGTAGTCATAATCTCGAGGCACTGGATTATTGTACGGCCACGATGGGTTATATTAGATAATGCTGGAATCTCCTTACAGATTGTGGTGGAGGATATCTCTATCGTTTCCATATTAGCTGTATTTTCTTGTGATCGTTTTGTGAGACATATGTGAGAGGAATATACAGCCCTGAACATACTTTGGATTCTTTATCAACTGTAAACCTCTCTGTAACACGCAAAATCTCTCGTGTAGCATTTAATACCAATGGAGTTTGTTTAGCATCCTGCGTCTTCTAAACTACTGAGTGCACGCTGCTATGCATTCAATCAATCAGGGATTCTAAAGGTACCTGTGCTATAAGACAATCGATGCATGTGTGTTTTGAACACATCATTTCTCTACTCACCGAAAGACCTACTAGGAAAGAATCTGAAAAGTAAAGCTAGCTTGCATTGCCCTCTTGTAGCTAGACTTTTTACAATACACTATGTTTCATGCAGTTTGTAAGCCATGCTTACACACCTATAGTGGCCTCTTTTTCCCATGGTAGTTTATATTCTCCTTCATTGAAACTATTTCACCAATTTCAATACATTAGTGCTTGGTTTATTTAACTTACATCTCCTCAATTTTGAGTTTTTCATATTAAACACACTTTATGAAATAAGAGTCCAGCCTCAGTCTGTACAATACATTGATTCTTTTTCTCAAGACGTATTGTATGAGATTATTTGTAGAAAACCACTTCATCTACATCTACATGATTACTCTGCTATTCACAGTAAAGTGCTTGGCAGAGAGTTCATTGATCAACCTTCAAGCTGCCTCTCTACCATTCCATTCTCGAACAAATGGATTATACAGGAACTTTTGCTAACTTCAGCATATGATCTTTGACTGGTTATCTCTAATGCAACACATACTATCCAGAATATCCAAAATCTCTTCTTATCTTCCAAGTCTCACAGTTCTGAAGTATCATTGACCTGGTACATATTGCTATATGTCACAATACTACCACATGTTAATGCCAGAACACTTAGAAAACGTAACAAATCTACTAAAGATACTGCATACAGTGCACTTGCATTTGTATGCATACTTTCATCCTAGTACTGCAAAATCTGTGAACACAGACGATAAACCAATACCTTTTATGTATGCTTAACAGACACACTCAGAAGGCATATAATACGAAAACAGAGGCTAATTATAATCATGAAACGAATGTCAGTACCTTGAGGAGGACAGACCACGCTTAACAAAACCAAGCCACCTATTTCAATAGGGAATATTAGCATTGTATATGTATTAAAGTGAGACTTACACTGTAGCTGAGAGTCGAAGAAAAAAACCGTTCCTACTTTATAATTTACAGAGCCTTGCCATCCTGCTCCTGACTCCTTTGCTTGTAAGAGCAGTTCATAACATACTTTCAATCCTATTTCTTTAGCAAATGGCCTATTTTTTCTCTGACAACAAGAACTACATCCAGGAAATTAAAAAAAAAACTGTAGCCCCATTAATCTAGACGAACACCACTTGAGACTGACATGGGCTATTGTGATAGCAGAACGCAAATGCATGCAGTGGCGAGGGGCTGTCTATATGGAAACCCATCATTTCAACCATGTAATGAGCTGTCAAAGCGATTTTGGTGTTCACAAGTACACTTTAATCGATCATTAGTCTATAGAAAAGCATCGATGTTACAATAGCCCTGGGCCTTGAGTTTGCCATTATAACTGAACTCAACACAACAATGTACAAGTCTTCAGTTTGATCAAATATAGTTGGAAGCGCTTCTGTTAAAATTTGTCATACATTGGAAGTCAGTTCACGACAGAATTCAACCCACATGATGTGGGCACAAATGTTTTCTCCAGCAGAGGCGACAGTACCAAAGCAGTAATGGTTGTTACCACCCCAATAGTAGTACTAAAGTGGTGTTACTGGATCCTTAGACTACACATAGCGTATGTTTTAAAAATGTGTTTCAAACTCATAAACTGAATATGATGCTATGTATTTTGCCATAGAAAGAATATGTGAACAAACCAGTTGTGTAAAAAAACTATGACAATTTGGTGGAAAGGATAATGTGACATAAAATTAGTCTGGGCTTTGAAGTGGATGATTACATGGTTACATGTGAACATGATCACATATATGCAGAATTTAACATGTACAAAGGACAATTATTTGTTAAAAATATGAGTAATAGAAGTAATTTTTTTAAAATCTTACAACATATATTTAATTTTGTGATGATGCATATTACTATATTTTCATACTTATGTTATACATAATGCTCCACATTACTATTATCACAGTGTGAGAGATGTATAAAAGTCTTCTGATCTGAAGTATGAGAGTGGCTGTATTCATTATTAACTGCAATGTGTGGTACAAATATCAAACTAAGCTTTTCAGCGAGCGTCGATTAAGCAGTAAGTTACACTAGTATCAATAGTGTCAATATATGAAGTATATGTTTTTCTTACTGCTATAGGTTGGTTGGTTTAGGGAGGAAGGAGAGGGACCAAACTGCTTGGTCCATCGATCCTACTGCTATGGCATTGTAACTTACTTACTGCTACAACATAAATAAGTTCCAACAGTAGTGCTACATGTGTTTTATTCTTGAAATATTACATATTTTTTACAAATAATAAAGAGAATTTTTATTTTTGTACACAGGACTGAATTTTCTAGACTGAAATCAGAGATCTATTTGCCTATTGGAGCAAGCAACATGTATGGTTTTACTTTTTCTGCACACTGTTACTCACAAACCAAAAGAACTACTTAGGAAAGAAACTTCAACGTTTGACTATTTTCCATTGCTATTTACAGTATATGCTGATATTTTGTATTCCCCACAAGCATCCTGATTTTTCCAGACACTATGTGTAACGCAATTAGTAAGCTTTGTTTGCTCATCTACAATGGCCTGCTCTTTTTCCAGCAGCAGTTTATATTCCTCCATCATGGCAAATAATTTTGACATACACTATACTTTTCCTTTCTTTTTTTATTTCTTTCAATTCTATTTCCAGTTTTCTTTTGCATATTCATAACACATTAACTGCACATGGACCTGTAATTTCTTTAATAGCGAAAAGATTAAGTCAATTTGAGGTGTTGGTTTTTTTTTAAGATCTGTGGAAGAGCATCCTTTTTTAGGAAACAGTCCAGAGTTGAGAGTATGTTTATATGATGGTATTGTGGAAATAATGTTCTGAATTAAGAAAAACATACGCTTCTCAGACTTTAATGTAATATTTCTGTATAGCATTTATTTCATCCTTGGTGGAGTCTCTGTTAAAGATCTCCACATAGTTTAAAGGCAGATAATTAAAACTGTAGGCAGACAGAGTCTACTTTATATAAATTATTATTGTTCTTGAATGTCTGAGAGTTGTATTTGAATGCCAATCAACTTTCATGTGTTCTCATTACCCCAGGAAGCAAATTCCAGAACAATGTTAAATGCAACACAGTAGCTCCTTTGAACGTTGTCTGAGAACATACACCATAAATAAGTCATTGGCACAGAGTACGGCAAAACATTTTCTAACTTCTGTTTGGTGGCATTTAATACATTTAGACAGTCTTACACTGAGTCAAACACACCATTAATTCTGTGCATGTCAGGGTGGTTGCAGGTGGGCATGCAGGGTGTTTTCCCAAAACGATAAATGCCAAGATTCAGGGGAAAATGGATGTTTTTCCCAAGAACTACCACTAAGGGATACAATGTTTGTCACAACTGGCTACTGCCACAGAGTGAACCCTACATGGTACAGAAAGAGCATTTCGCTCTCAATAGGAAGAACAGATGGACATGTCCACAGGCTAATGTAGCTGGAAGTTGACAGGCAAGAGAGCGACCCACTGTTGCGGCTGCTACCTCGTCACTCCAGTTGCTCACCTTACGTGACAGCACCTGGTCCTCCCATTGGTGGGTTTGTGGCAGAAAACTGGCGTCTCTCACTCAGAAATACTGAGGTGGCGTCCATAGCTCAGAATAATAGCGTGGGAGCTAGCCACAAGTACTGCAGAGTAGTTCATGTAACTGCTCACACCACCACCTGAGGCTAACTTAAAATGGTGAAAGTACAATATAATAAAAACTTTTTACCTATTTCATCTGTTACCATGTACATTCCATAGCTACAACTTTAGCATTAATCTGGTAGTAGCAGGTTTTTTAGCCAAGGAATACCTCCTCATAGTCATGTATCAGGGAACTTTATACAACTGACAACATTTGTTTCAAATTAATTTCGTTATCATTGGCAATATATCCACTTGAATTGTCTTTCATTATGAACTCACTTTGCAAATGTCAGTGTGATTCTGTAACATATTAATTATCACAGTTAATGAGTTTTATCGTTATTATTGTCACTTTTATTGTACTTACGTAACAGCAATGTCTTAACTTGTTTCTCTTATTCTGTTTGCTGAATTATATCTTTTTGTTGTGTATCCATTTATGCTATCAAAATTAGAGATGTCCTACATTATATCTATATTAAGCCATTCAGGCATCAAGTCGTATATAGTTTAGTTTTGCATTTCCAATCGAGAGATGAACTATGTTTACTTGTGATGATGATTTGAAATTCGTTACTTCTGGTTCCCCAGACGTTGAATAATGTATGTTGGCGTTTCTCTAAAACAATTATATAATAATCGTGCATTATATTCCACAGACACACTATTTTTTTCAACACAATGAAAGTATATATTCTACAGAAGTACCTTCGTTTGCAGTAGAACTTCTGACTCATTTTCTTTTCTCAAGGATGAAAGAGTCTGCTTGATTTCTTCCTTAATAATTAATCTTCCTGCTTTGTTGTCTCTTTCTCTGGCTGCATGTTTGTGATAGCAGCTAACCCCGAGGAAGGAAATGTGTCTTGGTCTTCATTCTCGTCGTAGTATATGGAGTATTAGCATTTTACTTTCGCCCCAATCCTCTGTGTGAGCCTAAATACGAGATAAATTCATATGAACGTATTCTACTGTGGATGATGAAGTTCATGGCGTGCTAGCTCAGGTTTCTTCAATCTTTGGGATACTGGCGAGGACATAGAGACGTTAACTGTAATGACACGACACGTACTTTAGTCAGGATAGTTCCACAAGTTTGGTGGGGATATGGGAAGTATCTTCGGAGAATTGCTTCCCTCCCCACCATCACTTTAAATGGACGAACTAACGGAGGGGAGCCTTTGAGCCTTTCTGTTGGCTCTGAGTAAGACAGAAGTAACTGCATTTCACCCTGCAATAGATATAATAAAGGATCAGAATGTTATTTAAGTGAGCTAATACACTGACACTAGTTCTTTGAGGTTTAGGTCGTGATTAGTTATTTTTATTTGTTGAAATGAGTGATATATTGTTTTTGGCGAGTACTTGTGAATTTTGTTAGAATGCTTTGTGTTCTCGCCAAATGGCCATGTCTTTGTGATCATACAAAGGGATCGTGTCTTGTTTGATTGTTTCATAAATTAAATTTATTGCTATTTAGTATATTACTGCCAAGGAAAGTAAATGCTCTTAACGTAGTTATGGCATTTGCGATATTTTTCAAGTTAATGGACTTGGATGAATCTGCCTCCATGTGAACCCGCATATTTGCATAGGTAGTGTAGAAGTCATGTAGCCTGAGCTTGAATCGCTCATTTATTTAATGGACATGCAAAATTCTGTTCTTGAGTAATTCTGAGGTAAAGTGCTTAACTAACTTTTCATGTTTTACTCATGTGCATCAAATGTTTGAATAGAATACAATTTCATTAATCTAACCAATATCTATGCATCCAATTAATTTTATTCTCTTCCGAAATCTGTATTTTAACGTATGATTTGTTGTTTCACTTATCTTGAGGCACATGTCCACCAGGCAGTCCGTACGCCCCTGTACTCACAATGAATGATTAGAACCCAGTGCTTGGAATGTATCTAATGCCGATTAATGTCCTAAATTTCGCAAAATTTAATGGTTCTTGAATTTTTAATTTCCGCCTGCCTTTGGCACTTTTCTTGGAACACAGTTTTTGCTGTACAGTTTGCATGCTCTTCCATGTAAAAGAGAAGTACCTTGTTTGTGTGGTATGTCAGATGCATCCAAATGCATATGACGACAGTGTGCTTTCCTAAATCCACCCCAAATCCTGCAAGGAAAATAATATTCTTATGACCATGTACATATAAGGAAGTGCTGTCCTCCATGTAAACGCTAAATCATTTTTTTTAAACGAAGTGACCAGTTTTGTTGCATAATTTGTGTATACCTTATGTTTAATAAGAACTGTTCCTTTTACTGTCCAATAAACCCCATGTGGACCTTATTAGCAGTCCATGACTACTATTTCACATAACCCTATCATACTTCCGCTCAAATTTATTAATTTCAACTATCATGTGTTGTTTGAAGTGGATTTTACACGAGAAAAAAGCAGTTGGTCATGATTGTAAATAAATAAATTAATATTATAGGCCTACCAATGGTTTTTTATGAGATATTTAAAAGTTGTTACCTGATATCAATCAATAGTTAAATTCAGTTGTTTCATCAGTGTGGTGAAGATGTCCTCTCCTCCTATTGTTTTATCAGTATTTTACCTTTATTGCCTTTAGCAGCACAGCACTCACTGACTGTCATTGTGAGGGTTTCCTCTTGATAACGAGTCAGGTCTCTCCTGAACCGTCAGTTCA
Source organism: Schistocerca gregaria (assembly GCF_023897955.1). NCBI lineage: Eukaryota > Metazoa > Arthropoda > Insecta > Orthoptera > Acrididae > Schistocerca > Schistocerca gregaria. Next base: position 131,063,964 of record NC_064923.1, on the reverse strand, counting down.
GTAGCTAATGGTTTTTATAATTAGGTGTCGCTATCAGTATCCCTTACCCACTTGAGAAGGTACGTTATATATTCCTGTACCCTGCCAGGAAATATATTATTTTATTCAGAAGAGGTACATTTTATATTGCAGACCATGTCCAGGAGTAAATTATCATTAACATGGAAGTTTTATAGTGCTTTACCCTGTTAGGTTCATACTGTCTTGACACAGTCTCTCTAATTAATAGATATGTCTCATATTAAATAGCTGGCAAGGATCTACGAAATGTCGATAGAGATTTGTGTTTAGCAGTCAGGTACAAATACACACATTTATAGTTGTGTGTATCATGTCTAGTGAATGAATTTCTTTTCAGTTGTCAGATGTGTTGTTGATTTGCTGTGTTGCTTGCATGGTGTTCTGTCTTCTTTTAAAAAGCATTTTTATGTCTCTTAGTGTGTGCTGAAGTTTCCTGGGATGTTGTGTGTTATTTTTGATAGTGGGAAATGTATTGTACATGACGAACTTGCAGAAAAATGTGAGCTTTCATCTTTTATCTAAGACCAAGTGGAGATTTTGAGGGTTCCTCTGCATTAATAATCTTAAGAGCTTTTGCTGTCACTGTTTCTGTGTGTTGAGTGGATGACAATTTTTCATTGCCTAAAATAAAGGTGTTCAACAAGTCTTCTTGCCATGGCTTAAAGAGCACTTCTATGAGGGTGAGAGCAGTTGATGTACGAGAGAACATGGGTGTAGAAGCAGGACATGAGGGCAATGTATGCAATGAATTGCTGCAAAACATAATTGTCATATTTGAGAAGATATGCAGAGGGGCAAGGTATCAAGAGTCCAATTGGTGATCCATGAACTATGACTATTGTTTAGGATTTTAGATCTCTTGATAATTGTCACCCTTTACAACTTCATCGAACGTAAGTTGCTTCCCTGAACTGTGAAAGTATTTTAACGGATGTGTTAGGTTTTCCAGTTATGGCCACCACTACAACGAATACAGACATGATTGAGCAATATTCACAGATTAGAGTTTCTGTTAGCTATGCATATTTCTTTCAATGTCTCAAGCAGTTGGCTGACAGTACTGAGGATTTAAACAATGACTTGAACAAAAGCGTGAAAGAAGACTTTAAAGATTTAAGCAGAAATGTGGAAGACCAGGATGACAGACTGACAGTTAAAATTGCTTGGGTCCAAAATGAATTAGAGGAGGATTTGAAGAATTTGCCATGCAATGCTGAAAGTTGTGAAAGAACAGAAAGCTAGTGTTTGTGAAAGAGAAGAGACTAAAGTAGGAGCTGTTCAGGAAGTTGAAAACCAAACCGAGGAGCATACTGAGGCGCAGAAGGTTACTACAGAATTTGAATCTGCTTCTAACAGCACAGCTGACTATTAAGGCTGAGCAGAACCCACAAGGGGCATTGCCAGCCGGCGTTGGTAAATTAGGAAAAGTTACAGCTGTTTAAGAAGAGAGTGCATCGCTTACGACTTTTAATCCATTCCCAGAGAAAGAGCCTGAGAATATGGTAGCCACTGAGAATTTGGAACCATAGGCAGTAAAATGCAGGAATGTTTCTCAGGTAAAATTAGACAAGAGAAGGGGAATATTCAAAAAGAACACAGTGAAGAGCAGTAAATTCGGAATAGCTGTGACTCAGTTTCTAGTAAACACTAAGTTGGATTCTGTTAGCATTAGCTCATGTCATTACTTATGTCTAACATATGTCTGTTCCTATTCCCAGATGATTGTGAAGATGTGAACAAATTTATTTGTGGGGAAGGTGAAGAGAGCAGTGAAGTTCTAATGGATTTGGCAACTAAGTTCCTTTGTATTCTTGAGCAGGTATCTGTGTAAATGTGTGGAACTAAATTGGTAGAACGCAAGACACAAAAATCACGTTTCTCATCCTGCAGGTAAATCAAGGTTCAGTGTCGTAGCGTTTTGCAACCTTACAGCTCTTGGTTTGTGTTTTAATTAACTTTTCCTCTACATTTTTAAAGAACCAGGCAATTATTCATGTTCATTATTGTATGTTTTATGTAGTGTCAGTATTTTATTAAAGGGTGAGACATCGATCCTGTATTTAATGCTAATTTTACTGAGGACCACACACTAGTCAGGCTACATAATCATTTTCAGATGATGCTTAGGTATTGTTATTGATCATGAAAGTGGTTTCACAGATATTTTTTGTATTCTCCGTATTAGAGTTTATTACCTTTGTGAATTAATTTTCTGAATTATGTCTCTTTTCTCTTGGCTGTATGTGCATGAGGAAGTGGGGGGCTAAGTAATGCATTTCATATAGCGATAGAGGCAGCCAATTAACTTCAGGATGTCTCTTTATGTCTCTTTGCATGTCTCCTTTGATTATTGTTTCTGATACAATATAGGGGACGTGTGAATATTATGGGAACTTTGTGGAATGATAGTGGAGAATGGTTCTGCTGAGTCACATAACATTTTGCCAGATGGTTTAATACAATGGAAATGAAAGATTGTGGATGCTGGATAATTTAGCGAACTTATGAAGTATGGTTTTGATTGCTTGTGTATTTTGAGCTATGGCATGTGGTCGTGAGTAAATATATTTTTTATGTAATTAGACTTATTAACTTGTGTGAATGATTTATGCGAGTGGATTGATATAACGTGAAGGTTTGCTAAACTATTACTCTGAATGAGTGATGGTTCAGTTGTTTTGATGAAGCAAGGCTTCTGTTCTTGTGTGTTGAGTGAATTCTGGTTTTTGTAACTGAACGTGTTTTGTATGTAAGAAAGGTGGTTTGCGAGTGTCATCATTAATGAATCATTAGGAGTTCACTGTGAGAGTGATTGTGTATATGAGATGAAAGTGAGAATTGGTCTATACTTAATGAGAAAGATTTGATCATGAAGGCTCTGAGAAAGCTTGACTTGATACCATCTATTGCTGAATGTCTTGTGAGAAATGAATTAATTAATTAATGAATTTGAGTGTATCTATGGCTGATGAAAGAAAATTGGTTGTGCTTCATGTTGGAAACCGTTAGTAGTTGCCAAGGTGTGGATATTATTGAATGAGATAATGAGTTGTGGCCTGTCCATTAAAAGGTGACCATGTTTGATGATTAATGATGGCGCCAAACTGTGGTGAGAAATGGATAGTGTCTGACACAGGTTGTGCGATTGCTTTGTTTATGGCTGTGCTACGTTCTGTCAATATCAGGTTACCAGAAATTTATATTAGCAGAGGTTCATATGTTGATAGTTTTGTGTGCTGGGTTATGGATTAACCAGGAGAATGGGGGGGTTTGAAGTTCCATGAATGAAGGTTGTGCCAGGTAAAGTGTTTTTATTGTGATTTGTGTTTGAAGTAGACTAAAAAGTCTGAAAGAATACACACTTATATATATAGTAATTAACTCTATTTTTGAGATTATGAAGGATGGACTGCAAAGTATTTTGCTGGTGTCAGGGATATTTTTGCTTGTTTGTGGAATTTGGATGATTTTGACTATGCTAGCACCTGAAACGAAATAGGGCCATACCCAAAGCTGTTATAAGATTTCATTGGCGCCATATATGATGACCTAACGTTTATGTGAAAAGGAGAACACATGGAGAGTATCATAAATTATGTAACGAATGAAAACCTGTTTCTACCATTTAAGCCCCAACACTAGTCAAAGCTTGTTTGCAACTATATGTTTGGAAGAAAGCTAACTGGGATCTACAAGGGTGAAGCCACATTATATTCAGTATGACAGCTGCAGAGGAATGGAAATAGATTGAAGTGTAGCTATTACTGAAATCATTGGGAATGAGTTAATGAGGTATGACAGAGAAAACTGGACATGAAAACAAGGATATGAATAATGGTGTGAAACTTTTACCTTTTTATCCCCTTGTATTGGTGAGTTAGTCCTTTAACCCAAGGTATAGAAGTGATGGTAATTCGTGGTCCAAAATTTTAATAATTTCAAATGATTTTTCTCTCCTCAAAGTGATATATCGTATTAATGTGCATGATGTTAATGAACATGTCACGCTGTGTGTGTGCATGTGATTTGGGAATGACTTGGTGATGAATATTTGTGTGTCTGCATTGATGATGTTTATATAATATCGTTTCTTCTTTTAAATGCTGAACTGGATGGTTGTCTTGGTGTCATATATATTATCTATTTAATATAGTACATTCTAATAACTATGTAGGTTGCAGGAACAGATTTGATTACAGAAACATGTGAATGAATTATTGATGGAGAGCTATTGAGAGTGGTATTCAATGAGTATGGCACTGGAGATAAAGGAACCATTGAGGCGAGTTGAAAGATAAGAAAGGTTAGCCTGGTATATTATCAAAGCAAATATACAAGACGAAAACAAATGTAATATTGCGAGTTCTGGTCTTCAAAGGAGGCGATACAATGAAACAGAAGGTAAGATCCAAATTGTAAGGGAAAGAGTCATTGCAAGTGCTTACTAAGGATAAGTATTATAATCATTTCATTGAGGAGCAGTATACCATACTAATAATAACAGAGGTAAGATGTTAAATTTAATGTGATCGTTTTGTAGCTAATGTAGTTATTATTCGATTCATGTAGATACCGAATATTCTGTATTGAGTATTGGAAGGTAATAGTACATTAGGTTATGAAGGATGTTGAGCAGTCTTGATTTATATTCCTGGGTGGTTGTATGGTCACATGTGAAGAACGAATAGTGTTTGGATGTACAACAGTTGGAATTTTGTAGAAATTGTAGAGTGATAGAAGGGTTTTTGGATGATGCATTAACTTGGTATTTGACAGTTATATTCATAGAATCATCTGATAACTTGCGGATTTGTGCAGATAGTTGGATTGGCATACTGGGACTTAGTGTTCAATTGGGACCACACATGCTACTTTCGAAAGATTAGTGGTCTGGTGTGTCCTTTAGTTTTGTGGAAGATGCAAATAAAGATAAAGTAAGATTATAGATGGTCCAGGACATAAGGACTGAGGCCATTTATTTGAGAAGTCCATCATGGATCTATGTTGTTATAGTTTTGTGATGCTGTGCATAAATTCATTTGCTTAATAACAGCCATTGATATTTCAGTACTAATGTATCTGCAAAGTTAAGAAGTGGATCTTATGTCATTTTTGTTGTACTTTTGTGTTGAAGAAACTTTAGTATTCGAGAAGAAAATACAAGTAATAAATTCAAGTTTGAGTAGATTGAGTAACACTGTAAAAAATTCGTAAGTTACAAGTGAGGTCATATTCTGAGTTAAGAGCAGAAACTTCCAATGTCATAACACTGACTGCAGGAACAATGTAAGGAACACTCAAGGTAGAGCGATGCACAAGCAAACTCCGCTCAGTGATGGGCAATTCACTGGAAGATGTCCTTAAGACTGCCTTCCTGCATGCGTGTTGATGGTGGCAACTCTTCAGTAGTGCAACTACCCTAAGAAGAAGACCATGATGTATATGTGGCATGAGACTACATTATTTGTCTTTAAACTTGTTATAAGAAAATGAGATGAGGATTATCAAGACGAATTCAGCAATGTATGTTGATGCTCCAGCGATTACGCTGGTCGAGATAAATAGCTTTCAGACAATCTTATCTAAGCAGCGAAGTCATTATAGAATTATTATGCAAGGATGGAATGGTTATGGACATTGGAGAATAGATCTACTTTTGCAGCAAGAAATGCGACAACAACCAGTCACCATATTCTCCAAGTTTTGCTTCATGAAGACGTAATCCTCCTCCATAAAAGTCGCAACAACATGCCTCCAGACCCTAGTGTCTGACTGTGCTGCGCGAAGACTTACCACCAGTAGATTCCCGTGAATGTGTGCGACGTCTTTGTTTTCTGTTCTTTTTCTTTTCTCTTTCAACATTTTGAAAATGGCTGATAAAATGTCATTGTCTGTCTATGAAGTATTTAATGCTTCTTGTTATTGCCTTGTGGAAAACCATTTGACAATGATACTCCTTTAGCGTGGCATGGAACTAAAACATTTTATGCTAATGAGTTTGACAAAGTGTAATAATTCTATTTGCTGATCTGCAGATTTTTGTAATGTTCTATTTATGCTGCTGCAACTGAAGATGTCCTCCACTGATACATGTGTATTAATCCAGCCATACATCATGCTGTATGTAATGTATTCTTACATGTCCATATGAGAGATGTGTTTTCCCGTGTTTACTTGTGATGATGATTTGAAATTAATTAATTGTGGTTTCCCACACATACAATAATGTATGTTGGTGTTGTTCCAAAGCACGTAATAATCATGTATTATATTTTTGATGGCTCATATTGGTATCTATACAATGAAAATATATATTCTTTAGAAAGGCCTTCGACTGCAAGGCAACTTCTGACTCATTTTATTTTCTCAAGGATGAAAAGGATCTGTTTGATCTGTTTCATAATAATTAATCTTGCTGCTATGCAGTCTCGTCCTCTTGTTAAATGTTTGAGACATCAGCTAACCTTGACGAGAAATGAGTTTTTTTTAATTTTTAACTTTGAATGAGGAGTATCAGTGTCTTTCCTTTCATCTCAATCTGCTGTGTGAGTCTATATATACAATAAATCGAGCTGAACATATTCGCTTGTGGGCGACGGAGTTTGTAGCCTGTTAACTCAGGTGTACCAATCTTAGGGATCCGACACGTGCACAGAGAGATTACTACAGGTGCTTTCGTCAAGGTAGGTCTACATGTTTGGTGGGGATGTAGGAAGTACCTTTGGTGTTCTGCTTCCCTCCCCACTTCCGCTTTAAGTGGGCAAACTAATGGAATAAAGCCTTTTTCTGTTACTCTTCTTGTGGACTCTGAGAAAGACAGAAGTGGTTGCATTTCACTCTGCAGTGGATACAATGAAGGTATCAGAATATTGTTTAAGTGAGATAATACGCTCACACTAGTCCTTTGAGGACTAGAACGTGATTACTGGTTCTTACTCATTAAAAAAAAATGTGTGCTTGTGATTTTCACCAGACTGATTTATGCTCATGCCAAGCGGCCATGTGCTTGGGGTAATACAAAGGAACCATGTTTTCTCTGGTTGTTTCTTAAAGTACCTCCATTGCTAATGAGCAGAATAATACATAGATAAGTAAATGCATTTAGCACAGTTTCTGAATTTACGATATTTGCGAGTTAAAAAACTTGGATAGATAAGCCTTTGCGTCAACTCCCATAGTTGCTTAGGTTGTGCAGAGGTTATGTAGTTTGAGTTTAAGTTGCTCTTAAGTGTCTCAGTTTTTTAACATGTCCGTAAAATTCTGTTCTTACATAACTGCGAACTGAAATATTTACCTTCTTGTGTTTCACTCTTGTCCAGCCACGCATCCCTGACACTGCGACCTCAGCAACTCTCTTGAAACATAGTTTTTACATCTCTGTCCCATGCATTGTAACATTTTTAAACTTGTGTACTAAAGAATAGAAGTATCTCTTATGTGCGGTATGTCAGGTTGATGTGCATATGGATGTGTATGATGACCATGTGTTATCTTCTGTACAACTCTAAATCCCATGATGAGCAAACGATGCTATTAGGATCACGAATGTATAGGTGTAGACGTAGTTGTAGATGGAATATAAGGAAGTGCTGTCCTCTGTCTAAATGGTAAATTATTTTTTTTTAACGTTTTGCCCAGTTTTGTTAAGTAATCAGAGTATACTTTACGTTTGATAAGAACTCTTCCATCTAGTTAGTTAGTGTTGTGTACATAGTTTCGCGTAGTCATCGCGTACACAAGTTTCCCAAAAGAGCGCCCCCCCCCCCCCCCACTAAGCACAACAATGCAGGCGCAGCGCTCGTCCATCTCCACACTACGAGATGGCACTGTCTTAGAAACGGACCAAATTCTGCTTCCGCCGATCCATGTATTAATATGTAATGCAGACAATGAGATTGCTGCTAATATAGAACCTTTTCTCCTCACGGATCACACTCGCGCAGTGATACCTGAGCGCTTGAGATATTATAACGAGTGTACAGACCTCCGATTAGTCAGTCTGCACCAGTCTGCACCAGTCTATAATCAAGGTTCAGTCTGCGCCTAATATTACCATATTTCTGTACATAGCCATGAAGATAAATGAATAGACACTTTGTCAAGTATCAGAGATATGTGAGAATAAGACTAGCATACCAAGAACAAAGGAACTTCAGATTGTCAGTTGTAAACAGCATCCAGAATCAAGTTAAGTAATGTCTATGCTTTTTAATAAATGTGTGTGAAAATTAATCAGTTTCTGTTTAAAGTTGGTCACCGTCAATCTGCTACTCTAAGCATACAAGTGGCATTTATATTGTCTGACCTAACGGCAGAAGATAAACATGCCACGATAAGACCATGAGACATATTGCTGACACTCGCCTACTTTGTTAAAGCGACAAGTCAAATAATCTGATGGTGTGTGTACCGAAGGTCTTACAGTATGCACACCACAGTTAGTTATATATTCCATAGATCATTGGAATGATTCTTTTATCGAAATGGTTTATAATAAGTCATTTGACAATTGTTAATATTAATGAACACATTATTTTTTAGACCTTACGCCAATAAACTTAAAAACTAGCTTTTTTTTACAGGCTACCACTTTTTAAATTGAAATTTTCCCACGGAATGTAAGGAATAGTCGAGGAGAAATAATTTGAGGCTAGATTTAAAACTTACTTTGCCACATGCCAACATTTTATGTTATCGGCCAAACACTCAAAAATTTTTGTTGCTGCATATTGAGCTCCGTTATGAGCCACTGACTGATTTAATAACGGGTAATAAAGGGCACTTTTTTCTCTAGTGTTGAAAGTATGGATATCACTAATCTTCTCAAATGGTGCTGGATTATTTGTGACTGATTTCATGAGCGAATATGTGTATTGTGATGGTGCAGTTAAAATGCAGATCTCCTTGAAGAGGTACCTGCACGATGACTGTGTGTGAACACATATTATTCATTACTGCTCGCTTTTATGCAATCTACACCTTATTTCTAAGAGTTGAGCTACACCAGAAAATTATTCTATAAGACATTACTGAATGGAGAACTGCATATTAGGAGGCTGATTCATTTGTTTTCAAGACTAAAAATTATACAAAGAACAAAAGTAGCTGAACTTAATTGTTTGGAAAGCTCAGTAATATCTTCTTCCAGTTCAAGTTTTCATCAGTAACTACACCCAAAAACTTGAGCATTATACTCTATTTACTGACTACAGTAGATATATTATATCAGTTGTCATTATTACTCTATTTCTGGTACAGAACTGAATATAGTGTGTTTTCTCAAAATTTAGGGACAGTCTATTTTCAGAGAACCATTGTATAACTCTTTGTAAAACACTATTAACAGTCACTTTTGTTGTTTCCTGTTTATTACCGTTTATAACAACACCAACATCGTCTGTAAAGAGTACCAAGTCTTTCACATATATAAGGAATAGAAGTGGACCGAAAAGTGAATCCTGTAGATCTCCCTTGGTGATATCTCTGTAGTCAATAAAATTTTCTACCTTTTCAACATCACTAGAATTATTCAACACAATTTTATGATTCTGTTAAGTATGAGTCGAACCAGTTGTTTGTAAAGCCATCAGTTCCACAAAATGTAATAAGAGAAAAATATCTGTAAATGAGTCTGTATTCATTTGGGTTAAGGGTAAAGGAGTATGTGAATATAGACATGGTCTACACAATAAAATGCCTTTGAAAGATCACAAAATCCACCAACTGGCGATATTTTGTTATATAATGCTTGTAATATTTGGCAGCTGAATGTGTGACCAGTATTCCCAGAAGAGTAATCCTTCTGGAAACTAAACATTGATATGCCAAGTAATTATTTCTTACAATATAGCACTGCCTTTGTTGTTAAGGAGAATAGTGCAACGTTCATCTGGATATGCATGCATGTGCGAAGGAACAGGCAATGCAATGACTGCAGCCATTATGAAATACATGAAAAGTATTCACAGTTACAAATATGAACAACCATCGGGTGTATAAGGCAATGGCAACAAGGAAAATTTGTGCCGGACCAGGACTTGGCCCCAGATTTCCCACCACCTTCCTCTGGACATGCATGCATTCACATAATTCGTTAATTCGCATATTCCATCTATGGTAAAATAAACACAGCAACATATACACTTCATCGATTTCAAACACTTCTCTTTTTTAAACTTACACTATGTGTAGTATCACAATCCAATAATTTCAGTGCTGTACTAATGAACACAATTACTGTTGACGAGATAACATGACTGCTACTGGTATTGATGGCTCTGCTGGAGAAAACGTTCATGTCCATGTAGTATGGGTTATATTCTGTGCTGAATTGACTTTCGACACACATAGGATTTTAAGACAAGCGCTCTGTTTGATCGAAATGACGATTTCTGTGTTGTTGTACTCAGTCTAGTTCAATTACAATGGCAAACTCAAGGTCTGGCACTACTCCACCATCGACGTATTTTCATCTGAAAGTGGTCAATAATGCGTTCTTGTGAACACCAGCACAACTTTGACAGATTACTACATGTATGAAGTGGTGGGTTTCTGTACACATAGTCTCTCCCATACCTGGTTGCGGACTATCAGTCATGAAAGCCTATGTCAGTCTGAAGTGGGAGGGAGGCTCTAGGGGCTGCTATATTTTTAATTTCCTGGACGTGGGTCTTCTAATAGAAGAAAGCTGAAACATAGGATTGAAAGTAGGTCATGAACTGCTTTTATAAGCAAAGGAATCATACCAGCTTGGTGAAGTTCTACAAATAATAGAATAGGAACGGTTTTTACTTTGATTCTCAGCTGCAACATAAGTGTCACTTTAATATATATACAATGCTAAAATTTCCTCCCAAAATAAGTGTCTTGGTTTTGATAAGCCTTATCTGTCCTCCTCAAAGCATTTGCGTTTGTTTTGCTTTAATTATTTTGATACTGGATCTGTATTCACATATTTCCAGTGCTCGGGTAGTGTGTAACAACTGAAAGCGAAGTGTAATCAGTGTCATTAGTAGAACTGGTACATCTTCTAAGTGCCATGGTAATGACTTGCTGTAGTTCTCTGACATACTAGTTTACATGATATTTTGGATGTGGCAAATAGGTAGACTTTTTGGATATTCTGCATACTTTACAATCCATAACAGCTAAAGCTTAGGTTTTAAGAAAGAGAATCTATGTACAGAACGGACATAGCCAGGCTCTGCTAAACATATTACTCGTTTAAGTCCAGTTAATGTTTAAAACTCGAAATCGAGGAGATCTAAGTCAAATAAAGGAAAATGTAATGTGTTTGGCGAAGTATTTGCTGCGAAGGAGGCTATAAAGTGGTACTGCAGAAAGAGAAGGCCGTTGTAAATGTGCAAGCAAATCTTGCAAATTACTTTAAAAACAGTGTATTAAAAAAATCGGATACAGCAGGGAAATACAAGATATCTGCATTTACTGTAGATAGCAAAGGAATGTGGTCATAGATTGGAGTTTCCTCCCTAAGTAGGTGTTGTACAGAGTAACAGTATACCTATGAAAAATATACATATTGCTTGTCCTATGAGATAGGTATCATTCCAGTCCATGGTTTTGTACGAAATATTAAATTCTGTGTCAGTAAAAATAAAACTGTATGCATTATTTATGAAAATACGTAATATTTCGAGTATAAAACAGGTATATACTACTGGTGTTCTAACATGCTGCATGGAAGTAAAAAAGTACACAGGGATTCCTCATGATAGAACATGATATTAAGCTGCTGTTTATAATTTTATGGTGGCACTAGGCATTTTTCATACTAGCAACCAGTATTTACAATATCTCCCCTGTTATGTGATTCTATAGGGATGTGAACTTTAAAACTGCCTATCGTTTGCTAAAATTGTAGAAACTCTTTTTGTGTACATGAGAATGTGTGGGAAATGTCTGCCTATCGTTTTAATTATTTAATGTGGAAATAGATTACATAAAGTAAACACTATTTATAATTCTGTAGCAAACTTATCGATGTTTTAAAGTACTCTGTGGAAAGAAAACTGCAGTAACCCAGGCCATCGGCAGTTTTAGCAGGTCACTCTAAGGGAAGAGGTGGATAAGCTACAATGTATAGCAACAAATACACAATCATTTAGACAGCACGAGATGCTAAACAAACTCCAGTGGTATTAGATGCTATATAAAAGGTTTTACATATCACAGAGATTTTTACTGTTGAAAAAAAAATCCAAGAGAGTACATTTTGGGCAGCATATTCCTCACACACATCTCACGAAATGATTACAGTGGGAAAATAGAGCTACTATGGAAACAATAGAGGCACTTCCCACCTCACTCTAAGGAGATCTTGGTATTATATAGTGTAGAAAGTAGCGATTCTATAACAATCGTTTGACTTGAAATTATGACCACATCTATCCATTTAACCCACATATTGGAGTTCCAAAGCTTGTATTTTTGGGTCTCTCAGCATAGGGGCTATGGTCTGGTGGTGTCGTGTTACATACACACTGCGCAGCAGGAATTTAGGGACTCGGCCATGGGTCTCAGGGAAGCATTGTGAGTCCAGAGGTTGCTTACAAAAGAAGTGTTTGAGCTGGTGAGGTGTGGAGGACATGGTATTGTATTTATTTAAAATAAACACTCAGCTGTACCCATCACATCCTACTGTACCTGGCAGTAAGGCCTTGTGAAAACTGTTGAACATGGGATATCAGTGTAATTTGTTTATGCATATTGACAGTGTAATTTAATGATGTCATGCATGTGACCTAAACTGTGTTTATGGTGTAATAGTAGCATATACATGTTCTACATAAACAGACCATGTAGATAGCATCAGACAGCTTTTCATCATTCATCATTTTTCAACTTATGATAAGTGGATATTTTAATTTCCCATTTAATTTCACACCATTTGCAGATATCCACTGTAATGTCATAGTTTGGACTTACCTTGAGCAGCCATGTCTTATGGTAGGTCATAAATTCTACTAATAAAGATAAATATCTCTCAAAAAGAAACATCTACAGCCACATTGTATTATAAATTACGGTAATATAGGTAATGATCTCCTGTGTGTATATAGGAAATGAGTGGAAAGAAAGGAAATACTAATGAGTTCATAAAGTAAGTGAAATTTTAAAATTACCATGCTTCAAAACGATTTGACACACAGACCTGAAATTTAGACCTTTTTATTCGGTTTACTGTAGGCTTCAACACATTTGCTACTTGAGTTCATAGATAAAAAGCTAAATTTTCGCAAATAAAGGTTCTTGAAATTTTGGAAATTACAAAATCGGATTTTTTGCTTTGGGCAAATGTATGTGAGTAGTACAATATTCATTAATGTGTGTGCCGAATTATATTTTATTGCAACTTGTATTGCCAACTGTAACTTAACTACTCTTAGCTTGCAAACTGGTTCATAAAACTGCAGTTAAAATCAAGTTATTGAGTACTAATTAAGCACACTTTCTTTTATCGTTTTAAAACTGTACTACATCATGTCATATAACAATAACATAAATAATATAAGGGATAGTATACCTTTTCCATTTTATATTACTTTTAATTTACACTAATTGTAATTAATATTTACAGAACTACAGAAATATATATTCCTAATATAAGTCAAAAATATTGACTTGTGTTGAGAGTAATTCATTTAATTAGAGATGAATTCTTGAGATATAATTAATAAAGTGCTGTTAAGACATAGAGGTCGATTTTCCTGTGCAGCATTCCTCATTAAGCACAGGTGCCCAGGGGAGAAAATGGCTGAAAACTGCTGGCGTCATGACTAAAATTATTAACACACAATAAAATGTTGAAGGGCATATGTTAGAATTCGACAAGTACAAAGCACAATCAATGAAGTGGATTATCGTATTGTATATGTGCAGTTGAAGCATTTTAAACCCAGACATTGCCACATTTGTGCCCCTTTAACACATAAGGCTGTTCATAAAGAATCAAGCCAGTGGCTTAATAAAAGCATCTGAAATAAAAGTCGAAGTAGTTTCTTCAAAATTCATACGAATCAGTTGGAGAAGCAACACATGGTCAGTGTTAACTTTCTTCCAGTGTTTGAGTGGGATAATGTAATATATGCGTTCAGTCGCTCTTTTCTATGTGACAAATGATCGTGCAGCAGAAAAATGGAGCTTGTAAAAAAGATTGCACGACGACATAGCAGTCAAAGGGACTCGGAAGTATCATGCATTTATTTCTACAACCAAAGCTAAAGGTACCAAAAAAAAGTCTTTAATTTTAAGAGGTTCACTGTTCATAAAATTCAAGTTGGTCCAGATGCGCCATGCTTTTGAACAGATTACAGGGATCGTTGCTTGTGTCTATGATAACAAACGTTTGATGGCTTGTGTGCTGTTAAGAGCTGAAGAAGGAGAAGTAAGCCTTTTATTTAAGCATCCCTGTGGACCAGCTATTTATTTTTCATAACCAAGAAGACGATATTGACTGCTTGTAATGCAATAATTTATAAATTAAATCCAACAACTACCACTCGAAAAACATAGACTGTAGGACGAAATGCTGTGAAAAATCTCACATTTTACATTGGAAAATAACGTGTTGAAACTTCACGGAGTAAAACGTTTGTCGCTCAAATAACACACTGGCAAACAATAGGACCTACACCAGTGTTTAATAATGCTGATTAATATTAATGTATTTGTAAAATGAAGGTATAGTTAAGTGAATGACTTATAGTCTTTTATAACGTGTGTTGTTGTCGTGTACATCAAAGTATTATCACAGTCATCACTGTAAACACACCAGTGTTTAATAATGCTGATTAATATTAATGTATTTGTAAAATGAAGGTATAGTTAAGTGAATGACTTATAGTCTTTCCTTAGCGTGTGTTGTTGTCGTGTACATCAAAGTATTTTCACTGTCATCATTGTAAACACACCAGTGTTTAATAATGCTGATTAATATTAATGTATTTGTAAAATGAAGGTATAGTTAAGTGAATGACTTATAGTCTTTTCTTAGCGTGTGTTGTTGTCGTGTACATCAAAGTATTTTCACAGTCATCACTGTAAAGCCAAATGTGAATTTAAATTTATGCGTATAATTTTATAGCGCATTTAAAATAAGCTGCGACGTTTGACAGTCCAGTACGGATGGAGTGGAGGGAAGCGCAGTTGCCAGTGTGTGCTGCGCGCGTCAGCAGGCGACCACACTACAAGGGCCTACTCGACGCAGAATATCGCACGCTCGCTTACTGCGCGAACAAGTCGCGCAAGCCGGCCCATCTGCGATCTTTCTCAAACGAATTTAAGGAAACAGTTCTGTAATAAACTCTCATACTCTCACGTATTATAGTTTAATTCGTCAGCTTCACGATGAATCGCCCTATCATTTCGTTAATGGTTAGTTATTGTGATATTCCGATAGTAGGTCAACCACTGCAAGAAATCCTTAGTCAGCAGAGAAAAACAGGTGCCGTTATGAATGTGTGTTTTGTGTGTGTTAGGTTGCATGTTGCTGCGTATTACATGTAGACAATATACTGTATTATTCCTTAAACTTGGAAGGATCGCTGTTTTCCAATCTCGAGAACACTGAAAGCATGTAAAACGCTCCTTCACGAACTCGTGCGTAGGTGAATTACTCATAAATTCTTCATATCTCATAAATGGTTTGAGATATCTAAACAAAATTTTGGCAAATAATAGTGCGCAAAGACACGATTGTTTTACCACATGATTAACATTCGAAACTTCGATATCTACCGCGATATTCAAGCGACTACAGATTTGCTCAATCGATCGATAGCTGGTGAAACAAGATTTGCTATGGGTTTCGCAGCAATATAAGTGAATAAGTTACGTTTATTTTTGTAATGAGAATGTTTCATAAACTACTGACCTGACTTGCACTAATGGGTCAGTTTAATAGTACACTGTTTCAGAATTATGTCGCAATTTAACAGCATTAGAAAATTACTGAGATGAATATTTCTAAACTGTGCTGGGTTTTGACAAAAGAAGCAGATTTTAACATGGCAACAAGGTAAGTTACTTATTCCTCAAGACTGGGCACAGTCCATCATCAATTAATGTCTCCTCAACTACCTTCTTGTTATGGCTGAAAACTCAAGACCAGTCCTTTCGAGTAACATTTGTAGTGGCTTCTTTTGTCAGTATTTCAATCTCAGTGAGTGCAAACTTCTTGCTCTGTCGGATTTAAATGTGCATAATACGAAGAAAGCTTGATCAATCTATGCCCTTTACGGTTAGCCAGTTCGTCGACCTGGTAGCGTGAAGTTTTGGTTATACAGCACTACAGGTTCCATTAACTTCGCCTTGTACATGCTAGGTTCAACTGTATCTCAGGGAACATTTTTTGTGCACAGAGAAAAATATCCGCTTTACTCCACCGCATTGTTGGAGATTTATGCATCACTAATGTTGAATTCTGAGGAATGTTTTGAAATAGAACATTACCTTCCCAGCCAGTAAACGGTGATACTGAACGATACTTCCATTACAGATCTCTTATTCAGATGTACTGCACTGCTGTTATTAATTTAACGCAAACAAAAACACTTCTTCACAATACCGGACGGATACAGAACATTTCAATGCCAAAAAACACAGCTTTACAAAATGGTTCAAATGGCTCTGGGCACTATGGGACTTAACTTCTGAGGTCATCAGTCCCCTAGAACTTAGAACTACTAAGACCTAACTAACCTAAGGACATCACACACATCCATGCCCGAGGCAGGATTCGAACCTGCGACCATAGCGGTCGCGCGGTTCCTACAGCTTTACAAAGATAGTTGACGAACGTTGACGCAGCTAATAGTGACGCCACGTAGTACTGTTTATTCATGTTGTGGCAACAGGGCGCTTTCCCAGGCGAACCACTGGCCATGTGGTAGGGAAAGTCGGCTCGCCATTGGTGTTACCTGTGCAACGGCGTCACGTCCCCCTCTGGTCAGCCAAACGTCAAAAGCCGCAACTAATTTTAAAAGCACCATTTTTTAATAATAATGTAATGCACAAAAGTCACTAAATAAAAAATAATAATGACTTGACAGCTGCATTTGGTTTCTGACATTTAACGCTTGCATTACAACTTGGTAATAAGTCCAAAATTCTTCAGAGTACACTCTATGTGCTGCACTTAACTATAACATAAAATTTATTTTGTTATGTTGCCATCGGAGCACCATCATGTAATTTAACGTGCACATTAACAAATAATATATAGTGACATATTTGTTTGTTTCAAAACAAAAAAGTCCGATTTTCAAATATTCAGAATTTAAAATGTTTGATCTAAGAAAATTCAGCACCGTTACGAATATTGTCAAGTGGCACAATCTTTTAAAGCTTATAAGAAACTGAATAAAATGATATAAATCTTAGGTCTGTAAGTCGAATAGTTTCAGAGCTAATATGATTTTAAGGTTTCAAAATGTATCAAAAATTACATAATACTATTTTTTAAATTAATAATTCAAAATTTAAATGTCCAAAATATACTAATTTGAAATTTTCCATGAAAAAAGCTACTACTATCAATGTACAAAAAAATTATCGAAATCTGGTATGTCGAGGTTGATTTCATATGGACTGGCCCAAGATCCTTTCTTCCAGGAGTGCTGGTTCCACCAGTTATGCAGGAGAACTTCTGTGAAGCTGGGAAAATAGGACACGAGGAACTGGCAGATGTGAACGTGTGAGGGAGGCCATCAGTCGTGCTTGGATAGCTCAGTAGAGACAGCTCCTGAAGATGAAAAAACTAAGTTCTGAGCTTCGAGTCCTGGTCTGGAAAATAGCTATAATCGGTCAGGCTTAGTGTCAACTTGTTAACGGAAACGAGTCGCTGAAGAGTCGATGTTACAACGTAGCAGTGTGCCGTGAGAATTTAGGCTACTCTAGGCATGGGGTGTGGAGTGAGAGATCTAGCGTTACCTCCATTAACTCCCTCTCGCACGTAGTGATTTGACAACTGACTGGTTTTATCCGATTGGTGAGCCGATTGTTTCATTGTTCAGCTGTTTCATTTTTTTCAGTCCAATGAACAAACAGAATTAAATTTTATACGACTGCATAGAATTCCACAACCAGAGCCAGTTGACACGAAAGTTTTCTGAGTATTGTACTGCGTCATAATGTAAAGAACTGTGGTGGAGAAAACGTTTCGGCTACTGTTACAATGGACTTCTTTTAGGTCTACCGATGAAACTACTCTATGATCACGTCTGTCTATCTGTCTGTCGTGTGACGGCTCCGCCACCGAGTAGGTATCTTAAAAAGACATGCACTCGGTATCCAATCGATAGTCCTGTCCCGGGAAAACGTTAAGCCTCGCCTGCTCAACGTGTTCACGTAGTTCTGTAAGAGTTGTTTATTGACGAGCTGCTCGAATCACTTCTCGTCCCGTCATATCCCGCATGTCCTCAATTGGAAAATTGTACTGAAATGCAGGAGGATCGACAACGAATTGACGCATGGTGCAGGGAATGGCAATTGAATCTCAATGTAGACAAGTGTAATGTGCTGCAAATACATAGAAGATAGATCCCTTATCATTTAGCTACAAAATAGCAGGTCAGCAACTGGAAGCAGTTAATTCCATAAATTATCTGGGAGTAGTGATTTAAAATGGAATGACCATATAAAATTAATCGTCGGTAAAGCAGACGTCAGACTGAGATTCATTGGAAGAATTCTAAGGAAATGAAGTGCGAAAACAAAGAAAGTAGGTTACAGTACACTTCCAGAATGAGATTTTCACTCTGCAGCGGAGTGTGTGCTGATATGAAACATCCTGACAGATTAAAACTGTGTGCC
Source organism: Schistocerca gregaria (assembly GCF_023897955.1). Classification (NCBI taxonomy): domain Eukaryota; kingdom Metazoa; phylum Arthropoda; class Insecta; order Orthoptera; family Acrididae; genus Schistocerca; species Schistocerca gregaria. The sequence continues at coordinate 131,045,112 of NC_064923.1, read as the reverse complement.
GGACCGACACTCGAACTCGGAAGCTTTGCCTTTCGCGGGCAAGTGCTCTACCAACTGAGCTACCCAAGCGCAACTGACGCCCCGCCCTCACAGTCTTACTTCTGCCAGTATCTCGTCTCCGCAATATCCTTTCTTTCAGGAGTGCTAGTTCTGCTAGGTTCGCAGGAGAGCTTCTGTAAAGTTCGAAATGTAGGGGACGAGATACTGGCAGAAGTAAGGCTGTGAGGAGGGGGCGTGAGTCGTGCTTGGGTAGCTCAGATGGTGCCGGCACGGTAGCTCAGCGTGTTCGGTCAGAGAGCCGGTTGGCCTCTGTAATAAAAAAAAGCTGAATGGAAGGATCAACCACCGAACTTGAACAGGATGTCTTGCGACGTCCGCAACGACCGTACAGAGCACTTGCCCGCGAAAGGCAAAAGTCCAGAGTTCGAGTCTCGGTCTGGCACACAGTTTTAATCTGCCAGGAAGTTTACTACAGTACACTTGTTCGCCCACTTCCCTCACCAGTGTGGGATCCGTACCAGATAGGGTTGATGGAAGAGAGAGAGACGATCCAACGGAGAGCAGTGCGCTTCGTTACAGGATCCTTTAGTAATCGCGAAAGTGTTACGGAGATGATAGATAAACTCTAGTGGAAGACTCTGCAAGAGAGACGCTCAGTACCTCGGTACGGCCTTTTGTTGAAGTTTCGAGAACATACCTTCACCGAGGAGTCAAGCAGTATATTGCTCCCTTCTACGTATATCTCTCGAAGAGACCATGAGGATAAAATCAGAGAGATTAGAGCTTACACAGAGGCATACCGACAATCTTTCTTTCCACGAACAGTACGAGACTGGAATAGAAGGGAGAGCCGATAGAGGTAGGCCTACTCAAGGTATCCTCTGCCACACACCGTCAGGTGGCTTGCGGAGTATGGATGTAGATGTAGGTTTTAGTCTGGAGATCGTGTTGGCCATGGAAGTTACTGCACGTCTTTCAGAGGACGCTGAGTTTCACAGGCAGTATGTGGGCAAGCAGCCTGCTATTGGAGCAACACATCACCTTCCTGTTGCAAGAACGGCAAAATAGTGGATCTAACAACATTTTGCAGCGATCAGCGTCCCCTCCAGAAACACCAAAGGTGAACGTGGTTTGTAGCTTATCGCACCCGAGACCATTAGACCTGGGGAGGGGCCAGTATGTCTTGGACGAATGCACTCTACGAGACAGTGCTCACCAGGGCTACGCCGTACGCGACAGCTACCATCAGTTGCGTGCAGGCAGAATCTGCTTTCATTACTGAAGAACATGGCGCGCCATTCCATCTTCCAAGTGGTCCTCTGACGGAACCAGGTGAGCTGTCCACCTGGGTGCTGTGGTGTGAGTGTAAGACGGGCTAGAGGTGTGCGTACCCTAGCCCACTGCTAATAACCGGTTCGCAACAGTTCGTGTTGACTCGTCTGGACTCACAGGCCCTCTTATCTGTGCAGTGGTGCCTGTATGTTCTGTCACTACTGCCCTTACAATACGACCATACTGGCGGCCGTTTGTGCTGCATGGGCTTCCAGAACCTCGTCTATAGGTGTAAGAATGTTGATCACTGATACCATCGTCGTTGCGGAATTGACGCAGCTAGTCCACTTGTGAGGCAATCCACTCGGAAGACTACAATTTTAGCCCTTTCAAACTGACTCAGTTGGCTGTAGCAGGCACGGGCGCGTTTTCGTGGAATGGTTGCCTGCTTGCATCAAACGTCTGCACCACACGAACCCTTCTGGCTGTGAGCATTCCGAGTTAAAGGGTAGACACAGATGGTGCTCTGGTAGCAATGCCATTTTACTGTCTATGGCCGACGACATTGAATCCATCAGTACATCTACTATACCTAAGGAGCCGTGTGCCATCATTGTATCAAAATCGACTTCGTCTTCCCAGATGCATTAATTTTTTCCCACAGTGTATGTATATTGTCTCCAGCCGCTACGGTTACACATGCTCCATGAGCTGCGATATTTTTTTACAAACAAATATGGTATTTTGTTTGAAGGAAATATAAACAGCAAGTATGATCAAGTGGCTCTGGCTTCCATTCCCGGCTCGGTCGCGGATTTGCTTCGTCCGGAACTGTTTTGCGTGGTGTTCTCACCATAATTTGACCATTATCTAAGCGCGAGTTGCCGAAGTGGCTTCAAGTAAAAAAACTTGCATTAGGCGCCCGAACTCCCCAGAAAAGGACTCCTGACCAACAATGCCATACACACAGTTAATTTTATTTCGGCAAGAGCACGTGGAGGCAAGGAGCAAAGTTGTTGATGTTGAATGCACGCGCCATTTTACATTTGTTCAGCTCGCTAGAACTCACGAACTATTCAGTACACAAAGGTGGAACTGGGATCATTGTGTTCTGGAAGAACTGCATTTTGTTTTAATCTTGCGTTTATTAACACCCGTAAATTTTTAAGGCGGTTCACAGAAAATATTTAAAAAAATGTCTCTGAGCATTATGGGACTTAACATCTATGGTCATCAGTCCCCTAGAACTTAGAACTACTTAAGCCTAACTAACCTAAGGACATCACACAACACCCAGTCATCACGAGGCAGAGAAAATCCCTGACCTCGCCGCAGAAAATATTCAAAAATGCCTTACCTCATCACGTCACCGAATTTTCGATAGGCAGTAAAGTTATTGTTATCGGATCTATGTGAACACATAATGTGAAACAAACCTTGAGAATACCATATTTTCATCTGGTCCAAACCGGAGTTCCGTCAGAGATCTGTTACTCGATGTCATTTAGGTTAAATGTGATTCGTAATACTTCACTCTGGAGTGTAAAGTTAAGTGATCGCCTGTTTAGTTTCATTACCAGAAAACTGATCGCTGTATGTATAATCATTAAGAGGTACGTGAAGGTGACAAAAGTCATGGGATACCTCCTAATATCGTGTCGGACCTTCTTTTGCCCAAAGTAGTGCAGCAAAATCGTCGAGGCACGGACTCATCAAAGCCTTGGAATTCCCCAGCAGAAACATTGAGTCCTGTCACCTCTATAGTCGTCCACAATTGTGAAAGTGTTGCCGGTACAGGACTTTGTGCGCGAAGTCACTTCTCGATTATGGCCCAAAAATATTCGATGGCATTCATGTCGGATGACCTGGGTGGCCAAATCATTCACTCGAATTGTCCGGAGTGTTCTTCAAACCAATCGCGGAAAATCATGGCCCTTGGCTTGACATCGTTGTTTGCCAGAATGAAGCCCATAAGTGGATGAATAACTGCAAATGGTCTCCAAGTAGCCGAACATAACCGTTTCGAGTCAAAGATTGGTTCAGCTGAACAGGAGGACCAGTCCATTCTATGTAAACACATTCCACACTATTACGGAGCTACCACCAGCTTGCACAATACCTAGTTGACAACTTGGATCCATGGCTTCGTCTGATGCCCGCAGCAACCAAACCCAACCCTCAGCTCTTACCAACTAAGCCGGCCAGAGTGGTCGAGCGGTTCTAGGCGCTACAGTCTGGAGCCGCGCGACCGCTACGGTCGCAGGTTCGAATCCTGCCTCGGGCATGGATGTGTGTGATGTCCTTAGGTTGGTTAGGTTTAAGTAGTTCTAAGTTCTAGGGGACTGATGACCTCAGAAGTTAAGTCCCATAGTGCTCAGATCCATCTGAACCATCTTACCAACTGAAACCGGGACTCATCGAACCAGGCCATGGGTCGAACCAATATGGTCATGAGCCCGAGGGAGACGCTGCAGACGATGCTGTGTTGTCAGCAAAGGCACTCGTGTCGATCGTCTGTTGTCATAGAGCGTTAACTCCAAATTTCACCGAACCGTCTTAACAGATACGTTCGTCGTACGCTCCATATTGGTTTCTACGTGAACTCCGCTGCTCTCGGTCATTTCGGTCTTTATGTGAAAGCCGTAGGCCAGTGCGTAGTCCGTGGTGAGATAAAATGCCTGAAATTTGGTTTTCTGGGCATTGTGGACATCAGAATACTGAATTCCCTAACGATTTCAGAATTGAAATGTCCGATACGTCTGTCTCTAACTACCTCTCCGCGTTCAAAGTCCGTCAGTACCTGTCGTGCAGCCATAAGCACGTCAGAAACCCTATCACATGAATCACTTTACTACATATGACAGCTCTGGCAATGCACCGCTCTTTTGTACCTTGTGTACACAATACTACCCCCCATCCATATATGGGCAAATCGCTGTCCCATTACTTCTGTCACCTCAGTGCATTGCGATCAAACTTTTTATTAATTTCTAACATAACAAAAATATCTCTTAATCGAGGTGCGGAAATTTTCCAGTATCGAATAAAGAAGAATAGCGATGCGAAATACACCACCTTAGCATCGTAGCAATAATACTGCAAAAAATTAAAGAGATTTATTTAGTGTGACCGAGCCTCAATTTCTGAGACCATTCGGTCTCAGTTGGTGTGCCTCATTATACATACAAAAATGTTTTTTCTGTGCAGGTGTTTCAATCACACATTCAAGGAAATCGGCCTGTGCATATTTTTTGTGTGATGATGGAAATACTACACTGACAATACTCTCGTTCTGTCACAGGTCCCTGAAATGACAGTGTCAAGATAAGGGAAAAGAAGAAAGAAAGAAATACAATTTTTTCTTCTTTTCCCTTATCTTCTCTAGTACGGAAATCACTTTTCCACGATTTGATAAATTTTATTTTATAATTTAACTTGGGGCGGGAGGAGGGAGGGGGGGGGGGGGAGGTAAGGACTCTGTCAGTGAATCGTGTGAACTTTGTTCTGCGTGTTGTCGTATTTAACTGTTTGTGAATCGTATTCTCCGATATCGTGGGAGACAGTCTGAAAACCACACCAAGGCGTTGTAGTATTGCAGCACACGGCGGTTAATCGTCCGCGCAAATTCAATTGGGGTCTGCCCCGTCTCCCGGTTTCTCAAGCTACCGCGCTACGCGTTCCGATGTAGGAGCAGAACGTGTCGTTAGTTAAAGAGATGAGTGCCTCCTCAGTCCGCAACTTTATTTTTATACGTATTTACCCAATTTTCACACACACTTAGTTATTAGTGCAGGTGCTGTGGATAAAAATCGGAATTCGTCGGAGGGGGAAAGGCCTCTTTTCATAGGTAAGTACCACAAACGTCTAGTTACAGTACGTATAAATAAAAGTTGCTTTACGGTTTAATTGATGTTCGGATAGAGTGCAATGAATGAATAAAGAAGTAGGGCTAATTTATGTGCCTACGGTCTTAAGTTAACGAGACAAGTGCTAGATAAATTCTGCAAGTGTGGAAAGTGGGCTGCCAGTCCAATTTTTCAGTATATATACACATTTCGAGAATTTTTATTTGCAAATAGGATTTGTATATGACAATCTCAGTCATCATCCGTGGATTATACAGATCCAAGTCAGTGTGTTTATTTTAAAGTGCTAATAATAGGATACAATAGTATTATTACTTACGACGTGAGAAATGAGTATGTGCAGTTAATATTTTAGTTTCTCTAAGAAGCTCGGCAACACGAGAAAGTGCAGTACAGAATCCACCAAATAGAGCCGGCCGGAGTGGCCGAGCCGTTCTAGGCGCTACAGTCTGGAACCGCGCGACATGTGTATGATGTCCTTAGGTTAGTTAGGTTTAAGTAGTTCTAGGGGACTGATGACCACAGATGTTAAGTCCCATAGTGCTCAGAGCCATTTTAAGCATTTTTTTGAACCGACAAATAGATATGACTATAGCTTCTTCTCCTATGACAGAGCTTTGACGGTAGCACCAACAATATATTCGGGCGCAGTGTCCTGCGTCATATCACATGACACGACAGAGATTTACGTGTGCCAGCGGCCTTCTCCGGTGGGGAGCGAGTTACTACACTGACGGAAAAAATCGCAACACAAAAATATAATTCATGTAGAGTTATGAACTTTCGGGAATACGTTTGTCTAGGTCACATATTTAAGTTATTAAGATTGCTAGAACACAGGTATGCCATTGCAAATGTGGAATACTGGAACACTAATACCTGGTGTAATCGCCAGAATGCAAACGTGCATGCAATGTGTCGTACAGGAGCCGGATGTCAGTTTGTGGCGTGGAGTTCCATGCCTGTTGCACTGTCGGTCAACACATAGATGGTTAATGCTGGTTGTGGATGATTCTGGAATTGCCATCCGATGGTGTAATGCGCCAGAGCCATTTGCCGAATACGATGGTCTTTCTTCTAGGTAGTGCCACGTGGCCGTCCGGATCGCACATTCTCGCGACCACCGCTATCAGCAATGATTTACAGTGGCAACATTCCTGCCACGTCTTTCTGAGATATCCCAGAAGGAACTCGCAGCTTTTCGTAGCTCTATTACCTTCCCCCCGCCCGTTCAAAGCCAGTGAGGTGTAGAATATGGTGCCTTTGTTGCCTTAAACGCATTTTGACTGGCATTAACTCAACACGTCTAGTCTCAAATGTAGCCAACGCTGTCGACTGTTACGGCGAGTATTTAAAGCAAATCTGATTTGCATCCTCATAGTGACATTATTAGCGCCACTCTTCTTCTGAGACTGGCACGAAATTTGAATAGACACCATCTTTCAGATGTAGAAACACGCCTACCAACTTGCGTTTCTGCCGCACAACTCCTACTAGGTGTTGCGATTTTTTTCCGTCAGTGTATTTTAGACGAATTTAATAATTCTTAACTGCACGTTTAAATACTGCTAGCTCTCGATAACACACGACAAGGTTATGACCTTCAGTGGGTATCTTCTCATTGACATTGATTTCCTGTGGGCCTTGAATGGAACTGTGCGTTCGCGATGTATGGCGGGCAAGGCGAATTGTGGTGACAGTTGCCGCATACAAGCAAAATGCCTTTGCATCTGTGAATCTCTTCAAAGTTTTAAGCCAAGTTCATTCCATATATCAAATGCAAATTATTAACGTGTCTACGAAAGGCTTGTAGAAAATCCGCTGTACTTTAGAACAAAATATCTTTGTAACACAAATGTAATGACATTAAAAACCTGTACTGTGCTTCGGATAATCATTAGACCGCACCATATTCATGTGAACGTTGGCAAATGTTACGTTGGGGACAAAACATCTGTTCTGAACGTTTGAATACTCACACAATAGATATTCCTAATCTACATTGTGATTGCACGATGACAGTCCTCTTGAGACAGAATCTTCGACGAAGATTCCTTGTAGTAGTAGCAGTAGTAGAGGGGTTTCGGGCGCACGACAGCAAGGTCTTCAGCGCCCGTTCAGTAATACAGAGAGACGGGTGTCAAGAAAAATCCCAGAACATGAATATAAAACGAAACAGAAAACATGGGTAACAATCGTTGAAAAACATGTGCTCATCCACACCAAAGCGTGGGATGAAGCAGAGCGTCAGCAATAAAACATGGACAACACAGGGAGAAAATGATAGAGGGAGCTAAAACAATGTAGCAGATGGAAGTGGCTGGCTGCCCGCAAGGAAAAAAGGGGAGGAGTCAGCCACTCTGCAATACACTACAACTTCCAGCCTAAAAGTTTAGGCCAGAGTCCAGACACATCACAAAACTTAAAAACCCTAGACACCCACGTCTTATCATTAGCTAAAACAGAAGGCAGATCCATATCAACTTGTGCTTCTGCCTGTGCATCACGGTATAGCATGTAGTCTGTTAAAATGTGCCGGACAGAGATGTGCACACCACAAGCATCACAAAACGGAGGATCCTCCCGCCGTAATAAAAAGCTATGTGTGAGAGGACAGTGCTCGATCCGAAGACGTGTGAGGGCCACCTCCTCCCGCCTGAGCAACCGGCAGGAGGAACGCCACGTCCGAGTGGTTGACTTTATCAACCGCAGTTTATTGGCCGTCACCGCCAGCCATTCATCCTCCCACAACTCCATGAACTTCCTGTGGAGTGCAGCGATGACTGTCTGCAAGGGAATAGGACACTGGACCACATCATGCTCTCTGCAGGTCTCTTTGGCAGCTCGATCGGCCTGTTCATTGCCGCATATGCCGACATGACCAGGCACCCAGCAGAAGGATACTTCCGTACCCCGCCGTTGGAGCAAGTACAGTTGGTCATGTATCAGCTGGACCATCTCCTCAGTTGGGTACAGATTCTGCAATGATTGTAAGGCACTAAGAGAATCGGAGCAGAGAAAAAATCGATCGCCCCGAACACTATTCACCTGCTCCAGTGCCTTCAGGATCGCGTGGAGCTCCGATGCGAAAATGGTATATTCAGCAGGGAGGCGAATCCGGGTAACTTGATCAGGGAACACTATGGAACAACCAAGGAAATTCTCCTGTTTGGAGCCATCAGTGTAAACGACAGTGAAACCGTGATGCACATCTTCCTTGAGTGACTGTCACGTCGAAAGCCGTGTAGCCACATTTTGGTGTGTAATAAACTCTGTTGTTCAATGTTCAACGATTGACAAAACGGCTAATAAATTTATGACAGAATCAAGTTGAATTGGTGGTGCTATCCCATTTCCTAATGCTACTGATCCTGCTCCATCAACGTGAAAGTTATGTTGGTCATACGTCCTCACATTTAAAGTGAAACTGAGGAAATCTTATTTATCTGCTCTTTGTATCGTTGTGTTTAGCTTTACTAACTGTTTCTCCAATGCAAACGTATCGTACCGACTCTGCGAACTGGAAACTAGACAGTAAGTGCTTGTTTCAGTCATTACTGCGAGAGGAGAATCCACATTTGGAATAAGTGACTCACAAGACAGTTGAGGAAAATAAAACACACATGAGATGCACGTGTTCTAATGTTGCAGAGATTGAACGAGACAGTAGCCTAAACAAGAGTAAATAGACCTGCGTGTATTCTGCAGAAGCTCTGACTGGATTACAAAAGAATTGTCCATGCTGGAGCATCGTAAAATTCAGGAAGACTCCAACAAAACTTTTTATCGGCCTCTGTTTTCATACATGACAAAGTATTTTCGGAAAAGATGTTTAGGAATGGAAAACATGAGAAAAATACAGTGTCTGTTGGTAATTCTAGGTGAGATTGCTAGGGACCAGTGGGAAAACTCATCACGCTATTTCCTAATACATGTATTTTATGCTTTCAAGATTCCTGACCATCGAAATTTAACGGATTTCTAATAAGGAATTTCACTGTTGCTACAATAACTTTGTAGTCGAAGAAGTCTTGGAGTTTACAAAAATGGTTCTCTTCATTTCATTGTTGCCATACAGCCACACAGCTACTTACGTAACAATGGGAACTTCTCCATTGACAGAGTACTGATTGCTATTTACTTCCTCAACAATTAGTGATCACACATTAGGAAAACCAAACTGCTCCCTACTGTATATACACTTCCAACTTACAACACATTTCTAATTTTTTATAATGTACTTCAGTCTCAAGTCACTCAAATAGTGTGGTTAAAGTTTTCGAATTATTGGCAAGTCATAATCAAATGCTTACAAAACAAGAAAAATAGGAGCAGTAAAATGCTAGGAAACTAAATTGCAAATCAAAATAACTTCTATAGAAAACAATTCATAACTGATAAGTTGATAAAGTTAACAGCAACTCTTCAACTGAACAACTCTGTACATAAGTTCATATTGTGAACATAACTGCGCTTTAATTGTTCGAACTGAAGGCTACAGTTAACTATATAACAGTGTAAAATTGGTAATTCTTAAATAGTGAACATGAGACTAAGGATATGCACTGTATAAAATTGACGATGAGAGAAATCTTTACCGAAGTGGAAAATACAAAAAAGTTACTTAACTATTGGTGTCGGTAAACTAGACGTGCATTAGGTATTCGATAGATACCGCCCAAATGCAGAAGCAGTCCGCGTTTTGCAAACTAGTAGCTGACGATCGCAAGTATACATAAACAGTCAGAAAGAAACAACTGTTAAATCGATTATTAGATCTGAGAATGCAGGAAGAAAATGGAATCCCAACCACTGAAAGGCTAAAAACAGGGACAAGAGCCATCACAACCTGGCCTGGCATCACTTAAACTGCCGTATCCAGGCAACGACATCGAAAGCCCCAGGCATTTGGGTCAACCATAAGTTGGCCAATTGCCATAGTGTCCCGTGTGAAGAGGAGACATGAGTGAGGAAATCCATAGAGTAGAAATATCACTGGAATGACCATTCATTTGCGCAGAACTAATTTTGTGTTATCAACAAACACTGCCACCATGGTCACGTGATTTCAGGACGCCCATGTTTAAGTGTATTGCATCCCATAAACCACATACTTTGAATGTCTTTGTATCGCTAGTACAGATAGAATCCCTTCGTAAGTACTGTGGATTTCGTGCACGCGTTTTGTAGACACCATAACAATTTGCATTTGATGCCTAGAATAAACTGCGCTGTATTTATACTTTCTGACACGTCATGTCACGTCTGTTCTCTTAGCCTATTAAAGAACGATGAAAGTGAGGTTAAGGGTCATCATCCGTGATACAAAAAGCTAGAGTATAGTGTCAGAATTGAGGAACTGACAAAGAAAATGTTCATTAATGGCCAAAGTTAATTTCATAGCGTATTTTCTTGATCAGCTTTTTTACAGTGCTGAGAAGTGAAACATTTCAAAACATCAATATTTACTTGCTAGCGAAAATAAATATGCCAAACACGTCAAACAATAGCTAACAAGGACTAAATAAAACCTGTTTACCTTATCCATTATGTTTCTCTTCTTACATAACTGATAATGTCATTTATAATCAACTGTCTTTTTCTCCTTTTCACTTAAAATGTTATGTAATGGAAACTTTTTCGTCAATTTATGTTTTTATTTATAAACATTGTGGGTGTCGTCTCTGTCCTGTTATTGTAGAACATAGATAATTTTTCGGCTCTCACATATCTGACCTCGTTTGTCTAAGAACACGTAATCGAAAAAATATGCAAGTCGTCAAGGAAGATTTGTAGTTGCATCAAAAACAAAGCAAAAACAATAAAATTAAAGTTTATGAATACAAAAAAGCACAAAATTTAATATTGTAAAACGAGTGGTAGCGGCGAGATGTCAGCAGACCACGATACAGTCAAATCTTTCTTCCCGTGAAACCTTGACGACCAGTGCCATATGATGTGGACGGTTCCATGACGACATGTGCGAAATCCTCATTCTAAAACGCATTCTACAATGGTTTGATGTGACGTGAAATGATGGCCAACATGGGTTGGCTTTAAACAAACAGGGTCATCCGGAGATCACGTTACAATTCCAGCTTAATGTTGACAACATGCACAGAACGCAACGCTCGCTCCACAGATGTTTCTGTTCTATGGGGAAATCTCTCCTCGTTTGTCTTTCAGTGCTGACAACACGAACTTGCGGGCGCCTTGCACAGATCAGCAGCTATAATACGAATAAAACTATGAAGAGTTAAAAATTTTTAACGAATATAAATGATCCAAACTTACGTAAGTCGGTGTCCTACAGGATCGAGATATTATGTTTGCGGCGTTGACGTGTGAATGAAACGTATGCTTGTACAGCTACCGCACAACTCTCTGGCTGCAGGGGCGGCGGCGCGGTGTATCCCATCTCGATTGACGCTGGCGTCTCACTGTTATCAGCAAATGAAATATGGAAAACAAGTGTATAAGTGAGCGTCTAATGGGATCTCTTAGGAGCATAATGACGTATTTCAAGGTGTTGATCTATGCATACCACCTTACGTCCAGTGAAACAACGAGCAAACTCTTCATATACTTTTCCACTCTAAGTCAATACAACGAATTTATTTTTCCCCTTTCCTTTGTATTTCGCTTCAATCATTTAAACTACACGTCCACTTTTTAATTAATTTCTTATTCAAGTTAATGACGTCCTTAGCTTCACAACCGTTAGGCACAGCTACTTGTTTTAATATATCAAGTTCAAGATCGTACTCGTTCTGATTTAAAGATACGCTGTGTAATTTATTTATCATGGACTGGAAATACCGTACATCTACTTATATTGCAGGGGATAGGTTGACTTCTGATTAGTGATAGCACTGCACAGGTGAGCGTATGGTAGACGCGAAAGTGTGTTTTATACTGTTTACTTATGGCAAGATCTACAAATTTTATTTTGGAGTAAAATGCATACAACTTCGCAGTATCCTCTGATAACTCGCCTATGACCCTACATATGACTGCCATTGGCATGTCTACAACATTACTCTTTTTTTACCTTAATTGTGTATTAACTCAAGAATATATTTTCTAAATCATTCATAAAGATTTCATCCATTACGTTCGAAAGATTACTGCCCGTAGTCAGACCATCAGTTTCATTATACACCTTGTTATCAAAACTGAAGCAACTGAACGTAAAGGGACAGCTCTAACATATCTATTGGCTTAGAAATCTCCCTTGTACTCTTTGTGTCATGTTTAAGCAGATTACATCTACAAATACGGAGCGTGTTGTCTATTAGCACGTTCTTAAATGAAGTGAGAACAGCGGGAGATTCTAAAATTACCCCAGACGAAATATTAACATCTTCAAGCTTCTGAGTGAAATCTTTGAGGAACGACTTTGAGAGAATATTTTCATAGGTTATGTCGTTGTAATACACGAAATTACAACTGGGACATGCTCTTAAACTGTGACGAAACACCAAGTAGTGAAAGATGATAAACACGTGGGACAATTTCCACAAAACTGTCAGTTTCGCACAGCGAGACGGAGAAGTGCTAACCACGTGAGAAAAGGAAATATCAGCGTGATAATATCCATGAATACTTTTCACAATGGGATACTATCAATCCGTCTTCATCTCGATATATGCGTTTTCTCTCTTCCTCATTAGAAAGAACATTCTAATACAACGGATTGTGTTCTCAATACCAGGCAGGCCAAAGCTCTTTATTCTTGTAATGTGTTAATAATTGTTTATGAGAAGGTATATGCAGGAAACTACCAATGCAAAAGTCCCGGTTAAAAATATTCCATAATGCATCACCTGTGTCTTACAAGAATGTTATGTGTGAAATTGTTGATGGCACGCAATATCATGAGTTAACACACCCAAGTAAACTGTTAGATTTTAGGGGTGGCATACAGAAAATAAGAATACAGATACAAAAAAAGATAAATTATAGGATGTCCTAGTTAAATATTTACGTTCAAACATCCTTTAGCGCGATAAAGGTATAAATGATTGGTTTTCATGTAGCTAATTTGTTATAAAGCTCCCAGAAAATAATGACCAACAAGTTTTACGGCCTGAAGTAAATACGTGAAACGTATTATGCTGAAACAGTACTACGCTGCTTTCTGATTATTCGACAGCTCTTCTAGGTAACGTATATTTGGTGATATATCTATTTCGTAAATCCTACATAAAATAATGGAGTATAAATTGGCATTTGTCTGTTGTTCGTGGGTCTGGTTGCTTGGCCCAAAGCTTGAAATTTAATACCACTCAGCGAAGAAATATAAAGTGCCGAAATATGAGGTACTTTGAAAGTTATGTATTGCCTCAAGCAGGATTTTAACGGAATCTAGTAGAGCCACAGAGTATTCCGATAGACTTTGTCGTGAAGTAAACCGAAACTGATATTTTTCAGACAATAAGTGCCTTGCTGTAGATATATCTCAGTCATGCGATACCCATACTAAATAGGACTAAAAGAGCATACTAAACGTATACAAGGAAGGGCAGCGCGAATGGTCAACGTATATTTGAACCACGGGAGAACGTCACGGAGATGCTAAAACATCTGAGCTCCCAGACGCAAACTATCCCGTGAAGGTCTGCTTGGAAAATTTCACGAACCAGCTTAAACTAATGAATCTTGGAATATACTACAACCACACATACTGATCAATCGGAACATTATGACCACTGAGGTACTATCGATATAAACCCGTCCAGGCGGTAGCAGCATCACCTAGCGAGGATTGCTGCACGGTGCATGTAGTATCAATGAGCGTATTGTCCGTGTGCAGAATGGGGAAGGCACGAGATCTGTTTGAGTCTGACCGAGGGCAGATTGTGATGGCCTCGAGGCTCGGCACGAGCATTTCGGGAACTGCACGACTTGCCGGGTGTTCAAGGAGTGCGGTAGTGAGTGTCTTCAGCATGTGGCGAAACCAAAGTGAAACCACATCCACACGTCATGAGATTGGGCGGCCACCACTCATTACAGATGTCGGATGTTGTAAGCTGGGCAGACTGGTAAAACAGGACCCGCGGCGAACTGTGGCGGAACTAACATCAGGCTTAAATGCTGGGCGGAGTACAAGTGTCTGAACGCACACTGTACCCAACACTCCCAAGACTGGCCTCCACAGACGACGATCCATGCACGTGTCAGTGTTAACACCACGACATCGACAACTACGACTCAAATGGACACGTGACCATCGGCACTGGACGTTGGCGCAGTGGCAGAGCGTTATTTGATCTGATGAAACGCGATACCTTCTTCATCCTGCCTATGGGAGGGCGTGAATTCGTTTTCTTCCAAGGGAACAAGAGCTCCTTGTCACCTGCTCTGCGGGACGAAGACAAGCTGACGGCAGCCCCATTATGCTCTGGGGAACATTCACGCGGGCATGCATGGGTCCAGTGGAGCTCGTGCAAGGCACACGTGACAGGCAAGATTTCTCGTACACTGGTTGCAGACCACATACACCCCTTCATGACGATCGTGTTTCCCAATGACAGTGGCATTTTTCAACAAGATAATGCGCCGTGTCACGAGCTCAGGAGTGCGATGGTGTCGTTCGAGGAACACAGTGGCGAGTTCCAATTAATGTGCGCCCCCGACCCAACTCGCCAGATCTGAACCCTATCGAATACGTTCGGGATGTGATTGAACGTGGCGTCATAGCTCATGCACCCTATCCCGGAATTAACGGCAATTAGGTGATTTTCGTGTCCCTACAACGACCTACAAAGGGCTCATCACTTCTGTCACGACGCGTCGCCACTGTTATCCTTGCCAAAGATGGACATACCGGCTATCAGGTAGGTGGTCACAACGTTCAGGCTGATCAGCGTATGTGTTGCTCCCATAGGGATAACGAGGACAAGATTATTTACAGTGTGTGTACAGAGGCGTTTAAGCAGTCATTCTTCCCACGCTCCATACATGAATGCAATGGTAAAAAGCACTAATGACTGGTAAAATGGGAAGTACCCTCTGCCATGCATTTCACAGTAGCTTGCAGAGTACTAATGTAGGTGTAGATTATCAAAGTCACGGCCGTAGAACTCATAACATACTGCTACGACAGCTAGGTATACGGAGAATACGCAAAGCATTTCCTTGACTAGTACCAGCCCCTCTTTGAATTATTACAACAATCTACAACCTGGTTCTTAGTTGGTTAAATTACTTGGAATGCTTTTCCTTGGGACAAAGCGACTTGTTTCCTGAAGCACTTAGCAGCATCGATCGTGCTGTGTGGCGTATACCTATTAACCAATCTGCATAGAGTCATGCTACACTATCTACATTTACATGAAATCATTCACAAACAAACTATTCAGTTTTAAAAAACATTTTACACCTACAAAAGATATACTAATTAATAATTGATGGAAAAAATAAATTTTCGACAGTAAAAACAAGTGTTTAATGTTCTTCTATATATTCCACGACAAATATGGTCAACATTTCTAGATGGTTTATAATATTGAGAAAACATGGTGGCCATTACGGTAAGTGCCTCTTGACAAATACACGATAACAATACCCGGAAATATTGTTAGTGTTCCTTAGAGGGATCATTTACGTCTCCAAACTTTGACGTCCAACATCTCATTAGCTTCATATCTCAGTGTCAAAAACCCTCCAGATTCTCTGGAAAGTAAAAAAAGAGTATGTCTGCAACTGCTGTGTTGATTTACCAACAGAAAATTTTAAAAATAAAGACGTATCATTTTGATAATATAAAAGCAGTACCGTTGTTTTACAGTAACTGCGTTCAGTCATAAGAAGAAAGAATTTGATATATAGAGACATGACTTCTTAACAATGCAGGAGCAAAATGGCAGCAAGGTGCAGCCAGTTTATGCCTGAAGCTCTTATTCAATATGCTGGAGGGGCTGTCCGAACCGCTATTGAGGTAATAGATTGTGGTCTCTCGTTGAAGTGAACAGCGCCTGTCATCTGGGATCGGAGATCATGCGTGGTTCAAACCAGTGACTTTCACAGTAGGTTGAGACGATCATCCTTGTTCACGGAATTTCAACTATGCTCATTAATACCATTGACCACAGAACAGATCGTGCAGACTGAAACTGCATAAAAGTTAGATCTTTTCGTTTAACAGCGAAGGCAATTACGAAAATACGCTGGAAGATGTTCGCATGTTTCATAAACGAGATTAAGAAACTTTTTTCTCAAAACCTACTTAATAATATGAATTGTAAACGTTATTTGAAAATAAAAGAAAAGAAAAATCTACTTATCTTTCAATGCTGATAACTTTAAGCAAATTCGGAGGAAGAAGAGGCGGCAGAAGTTGTCAAAGAAACATTCACTGAAATGTGAAAGTTTGAGATTTAACTCATGAAGTATATTTCAGTGCTCCAGGAGCTACACATCACCACGCGTGGATGGTGGAAAGCTATTTAGCGCTTGAAATTGTGTATGTTCTTGATAAAATTGACTTTCATCCATAAGAAAAACGTATCATTTGTTATATTTGTAGAGTATATTCTGAAGCCTCTGTGCCGATTCTGAAGCCAAAGCGTCACATTTGGATTTCATTAATCTTTCAAAACCCTTATGAATATTAGGTTGTCGTTCGTGATACTTCTAACAGCCATTTACAAAAATTAAGCATTCATTTATGGTCTCTTTTTCATGTTCTATCACCTTGCGCATCCGTTGTCCTAACTGGACGCCAAAAACAAAAAAGAAAATAGTCAATGCATTTAATAGTGAGACAGAACCACCAGACGAAAATAATAAAGGGATTGAAGTAGAAACCGGCCAAGTCCCATAAATTAACAGTAATGAGTTCAAACAGTTTGTCTATAATAAACTGAAAGTATTTTCACCAGATCTGATTTAGGTAAGACTGACATCAGAGGTGGAATGAAAACTAAGATTTTCGTCAACGTTTTACACCTAGTCACTAAGGTGAAGGCTGAGAGACTGCATTATTAAAGTTAATGTAGCAGTATTAATAATTATGTTGAAAGTAATAAAGGTGTCGCTTGCTCAACTACTTCCGAACAAAGCTCTTAAGAGAAGAAATAAATAAAATATAATTGTGACTTTTTCCACGTATAAGGCCCTTAGTTGTGTCCTATTGAGCCCAGATTACACACAACTAACATTTTGCGCAATAAAACCAAACTGAGGGATAACACAAAGGAAAAAGCCAAACTTGGGAAATAAGGGTAAAAATATTGAACAACTACACGCACTAAAATCCGTGACATAGTAACTCGTTGGCCAAACAGGCCAGAAGATACGCTCAAATGAGGACTTAGTGATAAATAGGCTACGATTGTTGGTTCTGAATGCCACAATTAACTATATAACGGTACACAGATAGCAACTTTTAAACCTCTGATACGTCATTAAAAATATTCACCATATTAAACTGATTATGAGAAATGTCTTCTCAAACTGAAAGCTCGTAGAAGATTGCGGTACTACAGATGCAGTCGTGGACTAGTAGAAACACAGCAGCTGTCGTCCGATTGAACACTCGATTCACGAGTAGCAGTTCCTGTTTAACATGCAGCACATAAAAACGTGGCAAAATTACAGAGGACTGTACACTAAATCAAACCATTTGCTATTGGTATGAGAATCACTGTCAACTGGGGATCGTAGATATCAGTGAATTTACGTATTATATATGTTTTTTCATCGATACCCCTCAGGATAATATTTTGCGTTAGCTCCTCTCTTACAAAAAACTTGTTTATTGGTGGAAGTAGTAAAAATAGTGTGTGATTTCTACTTGGTGCTATAATTACTTCGAGAATCTTGCAGAAAATAACGAAGTAAAAATGCGTTTAAAATTGGGAGTTATCTTTTGTTCTTCGGCTTGGTTGTAGTACCCAGCACCAGGAAATTTATGTTATTTTGCAAAGAAATATTATGCATCGAAACACAAGATATTTTCATATTGTCCTACACAGGATTGTAATGACATTCAGAGTAACCTGTGTGTAGTCGGATAGAGTTTGTTGTCAAGCTGTCATCTTCTAATTGGTTGCAAGCTTTAAGTACAGTTTCAAAACTACATTTAATCAGTAGCGAAGTATTTACAATACGTAAGTAGAATGAAAATTGCTCAACACCGTCTACCAGCGAATATATCTTTGGCACAGAGAAAAGCGAAGTACTTAGCTACATAACCGTTTAGCAATTAATCTGAAAATAAAATTTGTGATACTAAACTTATTTTAAACTAGTTCCTTTTTGGTAACTCTTGCTACACAATGGAACAATAGTTGAAGCAGAAACAAGCAGTCTGTTTAAAAGAGTAACTACGATAGCACAAGACATAATTCAAAACCTTTTTTAAATTTTGCATTAAGACACATTTTCCCATGTATTTGAGAATTAAACTCAGTACCGTGAACTTAATATTCTTTCTCATAAACTATTAACATTTTTAAATAGGATAAATAAGTGAAAACCCGTATCGAGCTGACAAAGTGTGTATTCTGAAATACTATCCATACATTGTAGTAGATAAGACATTAAAATACATTAAACGCCACTGATCATAGGTATGACCTTCTGTATAGGTGATATAAAAATTAATTATTCACGTGTTTTATAACGCGGAATTACGGACTGCTGAAGTTAAAAGAGCCATAACATCCATAATGTGATTTATTATACACCTGTGAATGGCCTGCATAGTGTCATAAAAATATGTTTCTGGATGTACTGAAAAAACTATTGTTCAATTGACACATTGCACACAGCACCTCATTATTATCAGTGGAAAAGTTGGGCAGCTCATTACTGTGTGAATGTGTCTAATTAAATCACGCACTTTATAATAACTTAATATCCTTGATGCGCAGACAGGTCGTACTTTTTAGGATATTAGGGGAAGAACACGAAAATTTTTTATCTCTAAATTAAAATGACCTTTTCTGAGGCAAATCAAGTCTCTTGATTATTAGAGTTGCTTTACACTGCCGCAGGTCACGGATAGGCGTCATGTCTACCGAAATACTGTACCACAGAACTCCCAAACTGAGTACTACCGTCACAAGCTTCACATATTTCAAAAAATGTAACAAAACAACAGGCGATGTAATTGCGCACAGTGACTAAATAAAGTGGATTTCGGCCGCTGCAGCTGCTGACTCTATCGCCTGAGGACTGTTTCCCCCGCAGCCCGAGGGTGGGGTGTATAATTTACCGCCCCACTACAGACATACCTGCCTGATGGAATATTTACTCTCCTTATTGACTTGCTTTCATTTGTAATATTAACGGCAACAGAGTATAAATTCACCGCCCTGGGCTACATCCGAATTCCTCGCTTTAAGTACCCCCGATTCTTCTACTGAGATGCGACGGAAACTGGTGAGTTACCAGAGCCCTCGTTGTTAATTTACCATTCCCTTTGGCGACAGTTCAGCCGCTGACCGGGGTGAGATTTACAAGGGGCACGCCGCGTATAATATCGACGAGGGTTGCCTATAAAAATAAGCAGCAGAGATGCACGGATCACTAGCGGTCCCGTCAGGTCCCTGGCTCACGCGTTTCTCCGTCGGGCGATCGTATCAGGACCACCCCGAGAGCGATGGCCGACCGCAGCGCTGGAGCTCCGCTGACGTGGCGGTCCTCCGCAGATTCGGTGCTCCGCCCCAACATCCGTCTGCTTTGCACGCTGGGCCTGTGGCAGCCGGCGGACTCTGCGCTGTTCCACGCCTACACTGTGGCCGTGTTGGCGGTGGGCGTGGCGCACATCGCCGTCGCCGCCGTCGGCATCTGGTACCGGCCAGGCGATCTCGCCGAGGTCACCATCGGGCTGGCCAATGTTTTCGTCATCTTCACCGCCCTCTCCAAGTCGCTCTTGTTCGTAAGCCGACGGCCGCTCTTCTACGCGCTGGCGCGCCGCGTGGACCTGATGACTGTAGAACAGCAGGCGTTTTGCACCAGCGACCCTACCCTCCAGCACGCGGTCTCGATCGCCCGGAGGCGTGCGGGTCGGCTGAGCGTATTCTTCCACTGGTACGTCTTGGTGGCCGACATCTTGTGGTCGCTCATTCCCCTGGTGCAGGCCTCAAAAGAGAAACGCTGGCCCTTCCAGCAGATGCCTTTGGGCACCTGGGAGAGGTCACCCTTTTACGAATTGTCTTACCTGCTCCAGTGTGCCTCCACCGTCTTCTTCTCCCTGATCAGTGTGGATGTGGACTGCTTCTTTGTGGCCGTCATGATCCACATAACAGTTCAGCTTAGAATCCTAACATCCCGCTTCGCCACTATTGGCACCGGAATGAACGTAACTGTGAACGAACTGGACTGTCAGGCCTCTAGGCTAAAAGACGCCATTCACGAACAACTGCGCGCTTGCGTCGAGACTCATCAGAATCTCTTGAGGTAAGTAAAACAAAATAATCATATCATGGACGTTGGACTCTTATACTAGTTTCATTGCTGCAGACTGAGCTCCAGTATACACTGATGAGCCAAAATACACTACTGGCCATTAAAATTGCTACACCAAGAAGAAATGCAGATGATAAACTGGTATTCATTGGACAAGTATATTACACTAGAACTGACATGCAATTTGGGTGCATAGATCCTAAGAAATCAGTACCCAGAACAACCAACTCTGGCCGTAATAACGGCCTTGATACGCCTGGGCATTGAGTCAAATCAGAGCTTGGATACCGTGTAAAGGAACAGCTGCCCATGCAGCTTCAACATGATACCATAGTTCATCAACAGTAGTGATTGGCGTATTGTGACGAGCCAGTTGCTCGGCTACCATTCACCAGACGTTTTCAATTGGTGAGAGATTTGGAGATTATACTGCCCAGGCCAGCAATCGAACATTTTCTATATCCAGAAAGGGCCGTACAGGACCTGCAACATGCGGTCGTGCATTATCCTCCTGAAATGTAGGGTTTCGCAGGGATCTAATGAAGGGTAGAGCCACACGGTACTCCCGCTTATTCTGAAAATGGTGAAAATGGCTCTGAGCACTATGGGACTTAACATCTATGGTCATCAGTCCCCTAGAACTTACAACTACTTAAACCTAACTAACCTAAGTACATCACACAACACCCAGCCATCACGAGGCAGAGAAAATCCCTGACCCCGCCGGGAATCGAACCCGGGAACCCGGGCGTGGGAAGCGAGAACGCTACCGCACGACCACGAGATCCGGGCCCGCTTATTCCAGATTCATGAAATTTTGCGAGGAGAAAGGTCTTGTAGTATCATTGCCACAGAATAGTACTACAACGTCGCGCCAACACAAGGTTGGCAGCCCGTCGTCTGCCGAGCACAGCGCACTCTAGCGGGCTGTGCAACTAGACGGAACTGGAATGTGCCTCGTTCACTTCTTAGCTAGATTTCAACCTAGGCAGACGCACTTTCATAATCGACCCTCAGGCGGTTCTGTAATGTTTGCATTGATTCTCTGAGGAGGGCCCATCACACTTAGTCTCTGAGAATATGTTTATTAGTTCATGGTAGTCCATTTTACGAGAGTGTCAGTCTATTGCCGCAGCTGCAGTCCTACAAACTAATGAAGATAAGTATTTTCATTGTACTATGTGTTTCTCGAATAACAATCCTTCTCTATAAGAGTGGGCCGTACCGCATATTATTGCGACCTGGACTCCTTCAGCTCCTATCAACTTGGCCTCCTACTTATTTGCATTTAATAAAGAGCTGAAAACACCCACGCGTTTTGTGTCTCTAAGCATTCAGACACAACAGGTTTCATACTACAACGGAAGGAAAAAATCCGAAAATTGTTAATTTTTAGCTACACCAAAAGAATAGATATTTCTTTTGTCATTTGTTATCGGACTTCAAACTTGAAATTGAAACAGTGTCAATGTCGATAACAGACAAAACTCGTTGAAATTCTAAATTTCCGGAATGGATGGACTTTCTATATAGGTAATTAAGTTTGTACGGAACCCCCAGTGCGCGAGTCCTACTGGCATCCGGCCAATTTTTCATGCTGAATCTTCTCGTTCGTGCATGAAAACTCGTTTACTCTGGCTCCTCTTAAAAACAGATTTTATAGACATAACAACCTTTCACACAAGGAGAGGACGGGTGTCGGAGATTGGTACTGGAGAACGGACGGAATGACGATATAGTTTAAAGGGCCATCAGCTATCTCACAGTACGGCAGTTCTCGTGATGGTTCTTCCCAAGAGAGATACCGACCTCAATAAGGAGATAAACTTAGTTACACACCAGTAAAATGGTACGGGTTTTCGGGGTGGAGAAATAATTGAGTGTGTATAGTGATGAACTGGAATGTTAGGGGTCATGGGTTCGATGCAGGTCTGGTGACAATTTCATTTTTGTCAGTATCGAAATACTTTACTATGTAAGTTACTGGCAAAATGTCAGATCAAAGAGCTGTACTGAAAACCTAGGCAGTATAGAGAATGCCCAGAACTTTCAGCCAAGCTGTTTAATTCAATCTTAATTTAGTACTTTCCCTAGGAAACCTATAAAATGCCTAGGTATTTTATAAAATGCGAAATGGACAGGAAGATGTATAAAATTACCATCAAATAATACCTTAAAACTAAAAATTTATGTATTTAACTAAAACATGATAATTATCACAATTGTGCTTCTCTGAATATTACCTTATCGTGAAGTGGATGTATTTTCACAGTTTTTAAGAATTTCTAATAAGTAATAAGCAATTAAAATACCATTTAAGGGTTATTAGTAATGTATAAGAAACAATAGTTGAATTTAAATGTTCAGTTTTATATACTTCGAAGCTGTAATTATTCGATGCTTTATTAGCTATAGGAAGCAGAAGTGAAATTGTATTCTGAATTTCGAGTAACTTTTGTTTTTATAGACAAACACATAAGATTCTGGCATATATTTTTGCATACGCATTTCGCAAATCCTTATCCAGTTCCAGTACATAGGTGACCTGCAGATGACCTGAGAGTCACTTATTTGTCTATTGGAACATATTCAGACATTTTCCTCATTATCTACATAAAATCTTTGTTTCATTGCATGTGCACGATTATCAACGATAACAGTTTCACAGTCATCATGCAGCCTCCATTTTAAAGAAATTGAAATTCTCATACAAGTGTACTCCACCCGAACTGGAATGAAACTGTTGCAGCAATGATGTCTTTTAAGTATCAAAATATCTAAATTCCCTTTCCTTCATACTTTACATTCTATTAAATGTCTACCTAAAGTACTAAAGTACAAACACACATACCCATGCCCGAGGGAGGACTCGAACCTCCGCCAGGACCAGCCGCACAGTCCATGACTGACAACTCGGCTAATCCCGCGCGGCGCGCATATATATATATATATATATATATATATATATATTGTTATGGTTGGTTAGTTGGTAGGGGACCAAATAGAGCGACGACCGCGGTGGTCTCGCGGTTCTAGGCGCGCAGTCCGGAGCCGTGCGACTGCTACGGTCGCAGGTTCGAATCCTGTGTCGGGCATGGATGTGTGTGATGTCCTTAGGTTAGTTAGGTTTTAGTAGTTCTAAGTTCTAGGGGACTAATGACCACAGCAGTTGAGTCCCATAGTGCTCAGA
This sequence comes from Schistocerca gregaria, assembly GCF_023897955.1. Taxonomy (NCBI): domain Eukaryota; kingdom Metazoa; phylum Arthropoda; class Insecta; order Orthoptera; family Acrididae; genus Schistocerca; species Schistocerca gregaria. The sequence goes on along the minus strand of NC_064923.1, from coordinate 131,021,364 downwards.
GCCATTTGAACCATTTGAACCTAACAGCGGTCTCATCGGATTAGGAAAGGATATCGGCTGTGCCCTTTCAAACGATTTCGAACGAACCATCCCGACAATTGCCTTAAACGATTTAGGGAAATCCCGGGAAACCTAAATCAGGACGGTTTCAACCGTCGTCCTCTCGAATGCGAGTCGAACATGCTCAACACTGCGCCATTTCGCTCGATCATCTTGTTATGCGGTTATGATTATCACTTTATGTAACTCTTCGCAGTGCGTAGTCGAGAACAGAGGCAGATCTACCAAATAGTCGCCTAGGCCGCCGAAACTTGAGGGAGAAAGAAACATTTTGAGCGCAAACCCAGAAAATTTTAACAAACTCTGTTTTACGTTGTTATCAGTCTTGCCTCCTAACAAGCAAAATTAAAAACATAGGTTTTGAGACACAGCTCTGTGCTGCTCTGCAACACAAAAACTCATAGTGGTCTGCGAAGCCCTAATTGCTCTTTAACATGTTCCTTGAAGCGGGCGCAAGTGAACGGGAAAAGACGTGTGTGGTTAGACGTACTACAAAGCGGACATTGCTACTGCACGCACAGAGAGAAAGCTTTCATGACGGCGAGAGGTAAAAGGAAAACAGCAGTTCTTGTTTTCACCGCGGCCTCAGCGTTATATGCCGTCAGATAACAAGAAACGAAGGAAACGGTCGTTATAGGTGAAAGAATGGATGAGCAGAAGGAGAACAGGAGAAATTTGACTTTTCTGCGAAATTAATTTGTTTTACAGAATTCCTTTCGAAATTAATTCTAATTAGATGGGTAATATAAACGACTTCTAGTAGACATTGTGGAACAGAAATTAACGAAGCAGGCACGGTGATGAGAAAAACAGAAACTTTTCCAGGAAATTATGGTCCACTCTAATATTCCATGCCACTGGAAGTTTGTCAAAAAACTATACTTTCAGTATGCAAACATCCCACTTGCAGCACTACTTCTCTTCGAGATCTCATTGACTTGGGTTTCTCGGCAGTACTGTGAACACAGAGGTTTTATTTTGGTTTTGATTTCCTCCGCTGCTGTATGCGATTTACACTCGTTTAACGTACAGCATATTTCGTTTGATGGGACAGAAATTGTTCCTTTACGCCTGATGTTAAAAAGTTGCGGTGCAAGTCAGTACTGTCAGTTGAAACACTTCCGCCTTCTTTGCACAAAGACATTACATTCTACGTCCTTTCTTCTTGAAACCACTTTGTCAGCACGCCCTGGAAGCTGTGATGCGTACAGCATCAGACGTCTTCACCGCTGAAGACACGCCTGTGAGAATTTTCAGCTTCTATCAGAAGCATTCATATAACATCAGGTCCACTTCCACACACGGACAGACTTGACTTCGGTTCCGTGCAACACAGCAGCAGGGTGGGGTAGCTCAGACTCTTGTGCACTAAAAGGAACGTGCCAGGCAGTAATACTACGAAACTAATTTTCATTAGTAACTGGTTTGGAACTCTCTTATGAAACGAGCGAGCCCTAGAGAGTCGTCATAACATTTTCATATTATACAGACCACATTTTCATATTATACAGGATGTGACTTCCCCCCATGAACCATGGACCTTGCCGTTGGTGGGGAGGCTTGCGTGCCTCAGCGATACAGATAGCCGTACCGTAGTTGCAAGATGCCAGACAAACGTGTGGTTCCTGAAGAGGGGCAGAAGCCTTTTCAGTAGTTGCAAGGGCAATAGTCTGGATGATTGACTGATCTGGCCTTGTAACAATAACCAAAACGGCCTTGCTGTGCTGGTACTACGAACGGCTGAAAGCAAGGGGAAACTACGGCCGTAATTTTTCCTGAGGGCATGCAGCTTTACTGTATGATTAAATGATGATGGCGTCCTCTTGGGTAGAATATTCCGGAGGTAAAATAGTCCACCATTCGGATCTCCGGGCGGGGACTACTCAAGAGGATGTCGTTATCAGTAGAAAGAAAACTGGCGTTCTACGGATCGGAGCGTGGAATGTCAGGTCCCTTAATCGGGCAGGTAGGTTAGAAAATTTAAAAAGGGAAATGGATAGGTTAAAGTTAGATATAGTGGGAATAAGTGAAGTTCGGTGGCAGGAGGAACAAAACTTTTGGTGAGGTGACTACAGGGTTATAAACACAAAATCAAATAGGGGTAATGCAGGAGTAGGTTTAGTAATGAATAGGAAAATAGGAATGCGGGTAAGCTACTACAAACAGCATAGTGAACGCATTATTGTGGCCAAGATAGATACGAAGCCCTCACCTACTACAGTAGTACAAGTTTATATGCCAACTAGCTCTGCAGATGACGAAGAAATTGAAGACATGTATGATGAAATTAAAGAAATTATTCAGATAGTGAAGGGAGATGAAAATTTAGTAGTCATGGGTGACTGGAATTCGAGTGTAGGAAAAGGGAGAGAAGGAAACGTAGTAGGTGAATATGGATTGGGGCTAAGAAATGAAAGAGGAAGCCGCCTGGTAGAAGTTTGCACAGAGCACAACTTAATCATAGCTAACACATGGTTTAAGAATCATGAATGAAGGCTGTATACATGGAAGAACCCTGAAGATACTAAAAGGTATCAGATAGATTATATAATGGTAAAACAGAGATTTAGGAACCAGGTTTTAAATTGTAAGACATTTCAGGGGCAGATGTGGACACTGACCACAATCTATTGGTTATGACCTGTAGATTAAAACTGAAGAAACTGCAAAAAGGTGGGAATTTAAGGAGATGGGACCTGGATAAACTGAAAGAACCAGAGGTTGCAGAGAGTTTTAGGGAGAGCATAAGGGAACAATTGACAGGAATGGGGAAAAGAAATGCAGTAGAACAAGAATGGATAGGTTTGAGGGATGAAGTAGTGAAGGCAGCAGAGGATCAAGTAGGTAAAAAGACGAGGGCTAGTAGAAATCCTTGGGTAACAGAAGAAATATTGAATTTAATTGATGAAAGGAGAAAATATAAAAATGCAATAAATGAAGCAGGCAAAAAGGAATACAAACGTCTCAAAAATGAGGTCGACAGAAAGTGCAAAATGGATAAGCAGGGATGGCTAGAGGACAAATGTAAGGATGTAGAGGCTTATCTCACTGGGGGTAAGATAGATACTGCCTACAGGAAAATTAAAGAGACCTTTGGAGATAAGAGAACCATTTGTATGAACATCAAGACCTCAGATGGAAACCCAGTTCTAAGCAAAGAAGGGGAAGCAGAAAGGTGGAAGGAGTATATAGAGGGTCTATACAAGGGCGATTTACTTGAGGACAATATTATGGAAATGGAAGAGGATGTAGATGAAGATGAAATGGGAGATACGATACTGCGTGAAGAGTTTGACAGAGCACTGAAAGACCTGAGTCGAAACAAAGCCCCCGGAATAGACAACATGCCATTGGAACTACTGACGGCCTCGGGAGAGCCAGTCCTGACAAAACTCTACCATCTGGTGAGCAAGATGTATGAGACAGGCAACATACCCTCAGTCTTCAAGAAGAATATAATAATTCCAATCCCAAAGAAAGGAGGTGTTGACAGATGTGAAAATTATCGAACTATCAGTTTAATAAGCCACAGCTGCAAAATACTAACACAAATTCCTTACAGACGAATGGAAAAACTAGTAGAAGCCAACCTCGGAGAAGATCAGTTTGGATTCAGTAAAAATACAGGAACACGTGAGGCAATACTGATCTTACGACTTATCTTAGAAGCTAGATTAAGGAAGGGCAAGCCTATGTTTCTAGCATTTGTAGACTTAGAGAAAGCTTTTGACAATGGTGACTGGAATACTTTCTTTCAAATTCTGAAGGTGGCTTGGGTAAAATACAGGGAGCGAAAGGCTGTTTACAATTTGTACAGAAACCAGATGGCAGTTATAAGAGTTGAGGGGCATGAAAGGGAAGCAGTGGTTGGGAAGGGAGTAAGACAAGGTTGTAGCCTGTCCCCGATGTTATTCAATCTGTATATTGAGCAAGCAGTAAAAATCCATGGAGAAGAAATAAAAACTTTGAGGTTCGCCGATGACATTGTAATTCTGTCAGAGACAGCAAAGGACTTGCGAGAGCAGTTGAATGGAATGGACAGAGTCTTGAAACGAGAGTATAAGATGATCAACAAAAGCAAAACGAGGATAATGGAATGTAGTCGAATTAAGTCAGGTGATTCTGAGGGAATTAGATTCGGAAATGAGACACTTAAAGTAGTAAAGGAGTTTTGCTATTTGGGGAGCAAAATAACTGATGATGGTCGAAGTAGGGAGGATATAAAATGTAGACTGGCAATGGCAAGGAAAGCGTTTCTGAAGAAGAGAAGTTTGTTAACATAGAGTATAGATTTAAGTGTCAGGAAGTCTTTTCTGAAAGTATTTGTATGGAGTGTATCCTTGTATGGAAGTGAAACATGGACGATAAATAGTTTGGACAAGAAGAGAATAGAAGCTTTCGAAATGTGGTGGTACTGAAGAGTGCTGAACATTAGATGGGTAGATCACATAACTAATGAGGAGGTATCGAATAGGATTGGGGAGAACAGAAATTTGTGGCACAACTTGACTAGAAGAAGGGATCGGTTGGTAGGACATATTCTGAGGCATCAAGGGATCATCAATTTAGTATTGGAGGGCAGCGTGGAGGGTAAAAATCGTAGAGGGAGACCAAAAGATGAATACACTAAACAGATTCAGAAGGATTTAGGTTGCTGTAGTTACTGGGAGATGAAGAAGCTTGCACAGGATAGAGTAGATGGAGAGCTGCATCAAACCAGTCTCAGGACTGAAGACCACAACAACAAATAACAACAGGGTGTGAAAAAAAATGTGACCGAAAGTGTTGGGCAGAAAGACAGCTTCAAACGAAGGAATTTAAGTATAGGAACTAGGGGTCGCACTTGCGTATTTATGGTGCTACAGTCGTCAACATCAACGCCATCCGTGTGGCGGTCTTCAAGTGTGAAACTTGTTTATGTTTGCCAGATGTAAACAAACTTAACACTACTCACTGTCACTATATTGGACTCGTGTACAATGCAGAACGTTGGTTTAGTTCAAATGTTTCAAATGGCTCTGAGCACTTTGGGATTTAACAGCTATGGTCATCAGTCCCCTAGAACTTAGAACTAGTTAAACCTAACTAACCTAAGGACATCACACAACACCCAACCATCACGACGCAGAGAAAATCCCTGACCCGGCCGGGAATCGAACCCGGGAACCCGGGCGTTGGTTTAGTACTCTTTTATCGTATTCAGCAGGTACAGTAGCTTCCAATGAGTGAGTTGAGTGTCATGAAGCAGCATGGAGCTGTACATGGCAATGCAAGGTCGGCTCGTAGGATTTACAGAGAACGTTACCAAATCGCAGGCTGTTTCTGTTTCAGAGAACTTGCAAATCCCGGTATAGCCGCAACGTTCTAGATTCAGTTTGAAGATTTGCTTCGACAGACTCATGTTAATTAAGTGGTGGCAACTCTGTGTACATGACCATAGACTTTTTCATTAACTTTGACCATTTTAGGACGTGTTGTAACATGGACATGTGATTATTTTCATTTCTAGAGAAGCGATGCATGGTACATCAGCTAAGTACGATACACAAGTATGTGCTACTATAAGTTTTCCTTGTTGTCATCGTGACGATTAATTCGTCCAAACGTTTTGTTTATGTATACTTTTTCTGTGAACTGCTTTTTCCTTTTAAGTAGATATGTCAGATTGTAATAACGTTTATCCAGCGTCGAAAATATGCAATTGCAATCCCTAGTTGCCATACCCAAATTCCTTCCTTTAATGCTGTCAAATTGGTTTTCCGCGCCCTACATATAATTAAACCCATTATTCGGCCACTGTGCAGAATGGAAACACCATCAAATTTAAAAGATCAGCTTGTAATATACCTCAAGTACAGGTCGCCTAACCATGACAGAAGTTACAGCAGATAGGGTTCACAAACGTAAATCTGTTTCACAGTTACCAAAATTTTATTCATATTTAAAAATCAATATGAAATCTTACTTTTTTTTTGTCTTCTGACTGATTTGATGCGGCCCGCCACGAATTCCTCTCCTGTGCGAACCTCTTCATCTCAGAGTAGCACTTGCAACCTACGTCCTCAATTATTTGCTTGACGTATTCCAATCTCTGTCTTCTTCTACAGTTTTTGCCCTCTACAGCTTGCTCCAGTACCATGGAAGTCATTCCCTCATGTCTTAGCAGATGTCCTATCATCCTGTCCCTTCTCCTTATCAGTGTTTTCCACATATTCCTTTCCTCTCCGATTCTGCGTAGAACCTCCTCATTCCTTACGTTATCAGTCCACCTACTTTTCAACATTCGTCTGTAGCGTCACATGTCAAATGCTTCAATTCGCTTCTGTTCCGCTTTTCCCACAGTCCATGTTTCACTACCATACACTGCTGTACTCGAGATGTACATTCTCAGAAATTTCTTCCTCAAGTTAAGGCTGATATTTGATATTAGTAGGCTTCTCTTGGCCAGGAATGCCCCTTTTGCAAGTACTAGTCCACTTTTGGTGTCCTTGCTCCGTCCATCATTGGTTATTTTACTGCCTAGGTAGCTGAATTCCTTAACTTCATCTACTTTGTGGCCATCAATCCTTAAGTTTCTCGCTGTTCTCATTTCTACTACTTCTCATTACCTTCGTCTTTCTTCGAATTACTGTCAATCCATACTCTGTACTCATTAGACTGTTCATTCCGGTCAGCAGATCAAGTAATTCTTCTTCACTTTCACTCAAGATAGCAATGTCATCAGCGAATCGTATCATTCATATCCTTCACCTTGAATTTTAATTCCACTCCTGATCCTTTCTTTTATTTCTATCATTGCTTCCTCGATGTATAGATTGAACAATAGCGACGAAAGGTTATATCTTTGTCTTACGCTCTTTTTAATACGAGCACTTCGTTCTTGGTCGTCCACTCTTATTATTCCCTCTTGGCTGTTGTACATATTACACATGACCCGTCTCTCCCAATAGCTTACTTTTTTCAGAATTCCGAACATCTTGCACCATTTTACATTGTCGAACGCTTTTTCCATGTCGACAAATTCGATGACCGTGTCTTGATTTTTCTTTAGTCTTGCTTTCATTATTAACTGCAACGTTGTAATTGCCTCTATAGTGCCTTTACCTTTCATAAACCCAAACTGATCGTCATCTACGCATCCTCAATTTTCTTTTCAATTCTTCTATATATTACTCTGGTATGTTACACTTAAAATAAAATTACAGAAAACTAAAACAAAAAATCGAAACTAATTACGCGCTACTTTGACTGAAATGGTTTGGAAGACTGAATGAAGAAAAAAAAAAGTTTCTCATGTGACCAACTGGCATTTTCAAATTAGCAAGAGAAATAACAAGTTGTGTTCTGCACTCTAGGTGCAAAAATGAAGTTAAATGCGAACCGCTTAGAGTACGGACTCTGATCTATACCCAACAACTCATGATATCTGCTTTTCTGCAAAAGAACGAAAGCCGGGAAGCGAATTCATAAAGAATACTCTGCCCACCGTTCTAAGCTGAACACCCAGCCGAAAACAGTTGGGGACGCGACAGCATACTTGTTGCCAATGTGACAACAGGAAATGTTAAATTACTATTTTCGATACTTGTTAGTGGGTCACTAGGTACTGAGAAAAGTAACGAAAAATGTTGTCTCCGTGGATCACGCTGGAACCTATATTCACTGGCGCTGCAGAGATATTTCCATTGGCCATACTGTTCGAGGGAGTACTAATCAACATGCAAAGGAATTACTGCTATACACTTGGCACTGTAACGCATAGTCACGCGGAAGCATGTATACAAAGATTCACTTATTCTTAGACAAAGTTCAGTTACAAATCGACAAGAGTAACGCGCTATAAAAAAAATCAAGTCATCGTGAGAACCCTAAAATCACGTGATGCTTTATCGAGCTACATACTCTTCAGTTTCTACACAAGTAAACCACCAAAACGGAAATGTTCTGATCAAAACCAATCTACAGAGTTGGGACCTAACACCAGCGTCCGCCAGACAAGCATCTGCGTCCAAACAGAAAACAGAATAACCAAAAATTTTGCTTAACCATCCTTCTCTAGTCCCCATGAACAAAAGAGTGCACTTAATGGTTCAAATGGCTCTAAGCACTATGGGACTTAACATCTGAGGTCATTAGTCCCCTAGAACATAGAACTACTTAAACCTAGCTAACCTAAGGACATCACACACATCTATGCCCGAGGTAAGGATTCGAACCTGTGACCGCAGCAACCGCGTGGTTGCAAACTGAAGCGCGTAGAACCGCCTGGCTACAGCTGGCGGCAGAGTGCACTTAGACTAGTACTGGCCAATGCGAGATCGTGGCCTTCTTGTGAGACAATGACATGATAGGAAACTACTGTCCCAATTCCTCTTACTAACAGAAAATTCAAAATGACGATCAAGCATCTGTATAAATAAAAAAAGGCGGGCTTAGTGGTAAACGCTATGTTGCGGAGTTCCTCTGCCAATAAAATTTCAAATTAAATGCCACGTCCACTTCGCAAACAAGAAGAATGTGACTTGCGATGGAAACCGCCTAGGCGAGGCGGCAGACTGATGCCTCTCCTGGAAATGAAATATGACTGTACTCTAGAATTCCTCACTTCAGAAAATTCGAAACGTGACCAAGTTCTCGGGGAAGAAGAATAGGGGACTGCCTTTCTGAAAGTTAAAATAGAAATCATCTACAGACAGTGGTTGTCTTAGACGCTCAGTCGCCTTCCCCCATGGCGTAAGGCACGACGGCACACTGGTGTCTCTCTCGCCGGAAAAATCCGAATACTTGACGGAACCTATAATCACTCAGTAAAAGAGAAAATTGCTCGCACACTACCTCTACACCGAGCGCATTAATTACAAGAAGAAAATAGGATATGAGAGGTGCAAACTACATCCCTTTTGCATTTATTTCCGATACTCTTTGAAGTTTCTACATTCATTAATTTCGTCAGTGCTGGAAATTAGTATCTCATGAAATCAGTCATCAGATGCGTTTCACTACCTCAGAGACGGGAAAAAATGCGCAGGGCATGTTTCAATCAAGGAAATGTAGTGAGGTATTCCCAAGCAATTTTTATATACTGTCATCTGAGTTGTCACGACATTGTGAATGAAGTTGTTGGGAATTGGAGTGCGTACCGGCAACGTCAATTATTCTTTATTACATATTGCTTACTTTTAAAGAAATCCACTAATTCATCCCTATACGACAATCACATTTTCATACACACATAGTTCTGGTGTGCCAAAGAAAAAAAAACAGTATGTAATCCTCATTCATTCCCTAAATCTTACAAATTTGGCTTTATTTGATCTCCTAAACATTCATTCAACATCATCATAATTTTATTGATATCATAATTCATACATTTTAGATTACGGTGGTACCAAGATATTTTTTTTTCTTTACAAACATAGAGAAAGAAAACCACCCTAGAAATCGAGAAAAACTCTTTCAAACTTTAACTTTATAACATGTTCTTCAATAACTATACACACATCCAATCACACGTCAAGAATTCCAGAGAATTCATTCAGTTACGCATGCCAAATAAAGTTTATATTATACATCGACACTAATAATATTCAGCTACACTGCGTACAATAAAGAAAATCAGACTTTTGTTGCACGCAGTAGTGCAGTAAGTATCAAGAATATAATACATGCAATTTAGCTTGACGTCTAAGCAACTCTGCACTGAACAAAATTGTATCTTTTTAAATAAGAAAAGAGGTAAAATGCTGACCGATTGACACGAATATCAGAACAAAACCTTAGAATCTAGCTCTTAAATAAATGGTGAACTAATAAACAATAGGTTATTGTACAGCTAACACAATCTGATCAAAAGTAGATCTGTAGAAGAATATATACACACCAAACATGTATTGCAGAAAATGAAACGTTATTTACTTGCAGTAGTTCTGTCACCTTGTAGCTGAAGGTCATCCAGTTATTTAAAATAAACACGTCATATAATAATTACATTTCCTTTCTTTATTTAGTACTGGTTTTCCATCTGAGCTCCTGTATACACATACCTGCTTCTTTTTTCTTCAAAAGCCTCTTTAATTTTCCTGTAGCCGGTATCTCTTTTTTCTCTGGTGAAACATGCTAGCCACTGCCGCTCGCCCATTCCTGTCAATTTCATTTCTTAGATGCTTGTATTCGCTTTTGCCTTCTTCACTTGCTGTATTTTTATCAGTTTAATTCTATATCTCTTGTTTTATCCAAGGATTTCTACTAGGCCTTATCTTTTTATCTATTTGATTCTCTGCTGCCTTACTATTTTGTCTCTTTAAGCTACCCATTCCTCTTCTGGTATAGCCTATCCCCGATGTTATTCAATCTGTACACTCAGTAAGCAGAAAAGGAAACAAAAATGTCATTAGAGTAAGAATTAAAAGTCCAGGGAGAAGAAATAAAAGCTTTGAGGTTTCCTTATGACACTGTAATTCCGTCAGAGACAGCAAAAGACTTGGAAAAGCGATTGAACGGAGTGGACAGTGTCTTGAAAGGAGAATATAAGATGAATATCAACTAAACCAAGACAATGATAATGAAATGTAGTCAGTTTAAATCGGATAAAGCTGAGGCAATTATACTAGGAAACGATACACTTAAGTAGTAGATAAGTTTTACTATTTGGGCAGCAAAATAACTAATAATGACCGACGTAGAGAGGGTGTAAAATATAGACTTACAATGGAAAGAAAGTCGTTTCCGAAGAAGAGAAATCTGTAGATATCTAATATAGGCTTAAGTATTAAGAAATTAAGAAAGCTTTTCGAAGGCATTTGTCTCGGATGTAGTCACTTTTGTAAAAATGTGCCCCTGGGATACATTTTCGATGATCAAAGAGGGTGGGGCTTTCGTTCTTGTTACCTTCCATTACATGTATAATCGTATCTGATGAAATGGATTTTGCCTGAAACTAATAAGTAAATAAACATATAAAAATATTTGAAAGTTAACCAGTTGTTATTGTGTTGTTTCTTGTCTTCCCATAGTTCTAACACTGTGTCAAATTGCTATTGTTTCGCAATTTCAGTTTTTTGTAAAAAACTGAGTGATGTGTGGGGGGGCAGAGCAGGAGGGAGGAGGAAAAGGATATAAGATACGCTGCTTTCCTAGGATGCGAACTACATTTTTCATGGAATATCTTATAATGTACTTACTTTTAAAAGCTCTCTTGCTGTTCTCTCGGGTATGTAATCAATATTGATAGTACGATATTTTAACATCTTTGTTTGCAGCAAACCTACACCTGATTTCTTCCCTGCTATTCTCTTCTGTAAAAAAAAAGTGTTTTAAACAACGGTTATTAAATTTGAAGTATAAACAATAACGATCGACCACAAGGAACATCATTTTCAAGTGTCATGCTACGTTGTAAATAGAGTAAAGTTAGTAGTTTGTAAGCCAATTTTCTTATGCGGCCTGTTTCATCAGGAACATCAAATATTATAGGTGCTAGAAGTAGAGACTAATTCGAATAATACATTTTTTATGTTTACAATTTTATTGTTTAGAGAGATGTAGCTGCTTACAGACGTAAGTTCTCATTTCGCGTGTTGGTATTCCAGTTCGCATGAATTTATTTATACCTGCGTTTTCAGTCCTGTTGTGCATCTTTGATTTGTTTTCTTTTTTTTTGTAATTACATACAATGTGAAACGTCCCCTAAGAAAAATTTATGAATGATTTTGCTGGAAAACCTCTTACGTTATTTGCTTTTCAAACTGCCAAGAGAAAACTTAACGTGCTCAGACATTACTCTCTTTACTTATTCTGATCAACACTAAACCGACACACAATATTTTTAGCGCAACGCAATCTGACTTTCAACAATCCCTACAAAAGAATGGCCCTGACTAACAATAACCTATAACCTTCATGAATCACATTCCTCACAAAAATCTTCATTACTCGAACTACGGCAATACAGCGGAGCGCCACTACTGCGAGCTAAATAAAAGATTCTAACTACTGAAGGCACTAACTACTGATAGGCATAGTCAACAAATGAAAGATTTTGATAGAGAACAAACAATGAGTTTACCTTAATAATGTTCCATATATAAGTTCATGATATTCAGTATTACAAATTTACTCTTTCTTATGGACACATGTCCAGATTATCCGCTCTCAAAATTCTGCCATTTCTCTCCCCACATCCAACACTGCTGGCGGCTCACCTCCAACTGCGCAACGCTACGCGCTGTTCACAACCAACTGCGCAACACTACAATAGTAAATATTCCAACAATGCAAACCAGCCACAGACTGCACACAGCACAGTCTGTGATTTTCATACAGAGCGCTACGTGGCGTCAGCAACATAAAAACCTAAACAGCCAACTTACAAATGTTCACACGCCTTACAGTTCAACTTCACCTGGGATCATACGTTTTCATACACAGAACGAGATACGGAAGGGAAGTTGCCTGTCCATACTCATCGAGAGACCCATGTTGTTGTCACCGCTCATTTCTTTCCCGTTTCCGTTATGTCCAATGTGGTGCTATTTTTAACTGTTTGGCACGTGTGTGCGTGCGTACCTGAGCGCGGGCCAAAGCGCGCGCGCGCCTGTGTGTGTGTGTGCGTGTGTGTGTGTGTGTGTGTGTTCGAGAGAGAGAGACGGGGGGGGGGGGGGCGCGGAGGTGTTTGAGGAGCAGATGTCTTATGATAATAGAAGTTGATATGCTATTTTTTCTTCTAAGAGCGTCTTTGTATAGTTCATAAAGTGTTGTAAACAGTATTTTGCTGCATAGTACTATGTATTCCTTCGAAACTTTAGTTCCGTGTATTTGGAAGAGACTATGCTAAAAGTTTAGTGTGTTGTCACTTTTTAAGGCTCTGAGGTGCTCAGTCACAACATTTTTAAATACCTTTGATTTACTGCCCTCTTTATGAAAGTTAGTGTATAGTTTTCTTCTATGGAAGGAAAGGGAATTTTACATTCATTCTATTCTGTTGGATGTTAAGTTCCGTGTGGCTCTTCTTCCAAGGTTACGGACAGAAAAGAACTGTTTGTGCAGTAACTGACAAGATCTGCTTATGTGTATAACTTAGAAAATATGCACTCTCGACTTAGTTGAAATACCAATGTTTTTAACAGACCATTATAATGAATCTTACTGTCCTATACTGTAGCTGTAAAACTGTGTTCTGTGTTTGTTCCCCATTCTGTAGCTAAGAAATTAGTGCACGTTCAAGTGGTGCGCAGTTACAAATACTGGCTGTTATACACTGAAGAATTTAATGACGTGGTACTGTCTATTACGGTCCCTGCGTCTGTCTGCGTGTTAGGGTCGCTACAGCTAAACGCAGTCCTGTCCACGAACACGTAAGGGACCCATGCACGCTCAACATTTATTGCGATTCTGAGCATTGCGCAATAATATTGACCGCCTGAGAGAGGTATTATTTGAGCAATATATTGAAGGAGACTGCAGAGCTTTAAAAATACTACAGCTTGCTCAATATATAGCGCAATATATAGTACTGTGTAAGGGTAATCTCGTTCAGTACACGGCAGTTCGTGCCGAGACTTCGTGACTTCCGAACCTGTTAGCAACTGCTCCAATGGGCGCTTGTTTAATGCCGAAGTGACACAAGCCGCCGCTTGGGTCGCTATTTAAAATTTTTATTAATGACTTATAAGAATTATAGTAGAGGCCGCGTGTGGTGCCAAGCTGAGAGGGGCGCCAGGTGCGACCAACTGCAAAATTTATGTACAGTGTGTATCACTTTTAGTAGCGGAAATTTGATACGGGTAGAAGTGTGTGAGGGGAGAGGTGGGGAGCCAAATGACAAATCGCTTATGTGGAAAAATGTTCACGAACACGTGAAAGGAAAGCCGCAACAGTAGGAGTAGGCTCTGGTCGGAAATGCCACGTTGCAAAACTGGTTGGCTTTACGTGTGGCTTTTCCGATCGTTTTATAAAAATGACATTCCTTCAGATTTTTTCCATGCTTAGCGCTGGCTATGAATGAATTACGTAAGTACGTTTAAATCCTTTTTTTCTATTTTTGGTCTGGTTAAAAATGAGAGACTAAATTTATGCGAGAGAAGCGAGCTCCAGTAACATTTATACACTTTCTGGTCACAAATATTTTGCTATTTATTTCCAAATATGTTGCGATTTTCGAGTTTGTGGTTAGGCATGAACCTGAGTCCACAGCTTAAATTATTGCTGCGAGTGAAACGGTCAAACCTGTTGGTCGGAAGTACCACGGTACGTGTGGCACCTATGAAAGGATCGGAAACGCTCAGTCCGAAAATCCACTTTTGTCTTGGCCTTGCACATTTGCGCAATATGTTGATACAATAAATACTGAGCGTTTAAGGGTGCTAAAAATGTCTACAGTAAACTCAGCTAAAAGTGCATACTGGGCGAGGGAATCGTAAACTTCAGGAGGGTAACGAAAGCGTACCATTCACACCGCCTTCCGTGAACTGTAAGCTTGGCAAACTGTCTATAGCCCGCAGGATAGGCGTAGTTATAAGTGGTAGTATCATGACGTGCCGTTAGGTGCCGTATAGGTGAAACACAAGCATAAGTGTGAATTACAGTTGCCAACAATCAACAAGGGCAAGGTGTCCAGGGCTTTACTCGTAAAGCTGGTTTGTCAAAGCCACAGCAATAGTGTTGCTACTCATCGCCAGTATCGACACAGTGAAGGAATACGGAAAGCCATTTTCCTGCATCACGGTTGAGGAACGTGATTCGGAAGTTCGAATTAACAGGCGACTGCGCCACTAATTGTTGAAAAAGTTACTGTTGCCATGGCTGAGAATGTTCGACGCTATGTGCGGTGTACAAGCTGTGCATGGGCCGTGTCATGACAGATGAACATTCCATTGTCCACCGTTCGAAAAGAGCTGCGAACGATAATGAAACTTTGTCCGTACAAACTTCCGTGGATGCAGGTGGTCGTAACACTGAGCAACTTTTGCCGTCGGAATGTACATATGGTACGTAATTAACAAGTGTTACTCCTACGTGGGGGAATTAAAATGTGTTTCAATGGTTTGTTACTTATTTCCCTTCTGCATGTCCTTACAAAAGTTTGGTCTAACTCTCATTGTCCTATTATCAATCGTTTTGCATGGGGGCCATCTCAAGTTGTCAAACTTTAAGTATAACATGTATATATACAATGAAAATGGATAAAATATGTAAGAAAAGGTAATTTATGACAATATTTTATTAAATATTTAATGTAAAACGAAAATTTCAACTGAATTAGACAGCTGCCTACTAAATGATCTTAATATGCAGTTAAACGTATCAGAAACACGAAGACTACATTAAGAAGGTACGTTTTACATTACTTTATTGCTTGTTTTGGAAGTCTACACTGCACTAATAAAAGATAATTAATTTCGGTTCCATCTATTTATTTAAATTTCCATTTTCACTGAAATTACTAAGGTATCCTACCTTACCTTTCATTATGAAGCGCAATAAACAACCATAGTCAGAGAATTTCACTGATCGGAAATAATGTTTTTGTAGGAGGAAAATGATCTGTCCACGTTACAAAACATTGATAGTGCAGACGTTAGCGGATGAAATATTTCTGTAGAGAAGTCCACTGCAACGTCTTCTTCTCCCCCTCTGAGAACATTTGCGATAGCAGCAGTAGTCGAGTAAACTGGATTTCTTGCCAAAACAGCGTCAAACGTATTCATTACCCTCCATATCACCTCTAATGTCAGATTCTATTTTACATTCTAAACAACTTCTAACGATTTTTGCAAGGTCAATCAGGTAGATTCTAATTCTTTAACGTTGCTGGCAAGATATCGAAGTTGCTATGAATAAACGCCAGAGTATTTTCGACTTTTCCGTTCTGAGAGATAATTTCGTTCCTCTCTTATTGAAACTGAAGATTCTCTGGGAAATTAAATAAACACTCCTTCCTGACTAGAAAACATTCATTATAAAAACCGACAGCTTTATGTATCATATACTTCCTTAGGACACGCTCAGTCGACAATGTTAGGTTCGTCAGGAGCTTTCTATAGAGCTGGAGTATTTTGAGAAACATTGTGTTGATCATGAAATTATTTTATTAACTTCTACGTAGCTGCTGCACACTCCAGCGATACATAGCAGTGCATGGAATAGACAGGTGAAAGCACTGTAAGACTGTCATTTACAAAGCGAATTACTGTTGATTGATTCATACGTTCCAACACTTTACAGGAAATCAGTATGGCTTTGAGGGTTCTTCTCCGTCGAGTTTGCCAACAACGAGACTGCTAATGAAATGTCCACATACGTCCGTTGTTTCGTCGGCTATCTACTCGCGGTGGTAATTTATATATCGCCGCACACTTTTCAGTACCTTCTAGTTACAAAAATCTAAATAACTTCTCCTTATTATCGATTCATTAGGAATCTGTAGCCTGTATTATTTTGTACAATAGAATATTCACAGCAACCATATACCACCGCCGAGCATATATGGAAAAATTATTGCAGAATTCTCGGATAGTTTAGATCTGCATCAGTAACATCTGCTTCTCGAACAATTGCTGTGCTTTATTCTTTGTGTGTGCATTACTAAGTGTGTGTTACCGAAGTTGGCACTTTGTACCAGATTTGCCGACTATAATCTCGATCTGAACAAGCTCTCTGTCAGTAGCGCAATCAACGCCCATCTTAAACCAAGATATTAATTAAGATGATAATTTAATGCCATAAGAGACATATTGAACACAAACAATCGTGAGATATTAAGAAATACTTTTCTTTGTGTACTCACTCCCTAGTTATGAAATGGTTAGTCTTCAGCTTTTGTGGCAGATCGGATTCGAGTATGTGCCTAAGGGACGGCGTGCAGAATCCGGGGAAACATGAAGAACAGTAGAAAAGCGATAAAATGAAATGTTAAGCCACACAGTTACAATACGTTAAAATGTGTAATTATGACCTATGTAAAAATATGTAACGAGAAAATAACATACATCAATGTCGGCAACGTAATTCGCGAACAGTTACATTTTACACGAGCTAAGAGTGAGGAAAATGAAATATAATTACATAAAAATCCGGGCTCGAAGTATCACTGACATTATTAACATTTACTGAAATTATGAACCACCTCTTTTCCACTGTTGTGGTTGTGGAAAACAGCTTGCATAATTTCATCCCACCAAGCTTGATACTATAGCATTGGAGACTATTTCTTGACACCACTAAAAAAGTCTATTGAAGCTATTTAAGTACCTCAGTCGAAGCACATAAACATACGTTGATTCAGGCGACTAGTATCACCTACAAAATTCTTTGTCTTGGCGAAATTTCAGATTTATATTCTCCAAATCAAATGTAATACTTCCATACACACAACGGCAACACTCTATTCTGCTTTTTCTCTGATATTTGTATTCAAATGTTTGAGTAGAGTGAAAACAAGACTCCCCAGGAATTACGCAATGAATTTTTCTCCTTATTTTCATTGCCAAACGAAGAGTGGGAAATAGACAAATAGGGTATTAAATTAACCAGCGTGAGTTCTAGCTTTGCAAAAAAAAATATTGAACTGCCTGAAACTAACCAGAGTAATTAACAAAAATTTATTGGTGTTTCAAAGGAAAATTACACAGTAAATCTTTGTCCGAATTATCATGGCCAAAAGAAGAGTGGGAAATGGACAATAGGTATCAAATTGACGAGTATGAGGTCAAGTTGTGCGAAAACAGATTTAATTGCTTGAAAAATATTTCGCTAACAGTTGCTGCTAGCTATATAAATGAAGTGTCAAAAAATATCAAATCATAGGTTAAACCGAAACTTCTGTGCTTTTTGTGAAATGATTTGTCAAACAGGAAGACATGATATAGGTTAGAGAACCATTTGTCGCGTCTTTGAATGCCGCTTGAAATCATGTACAGCAAATGAGATGCTGATTGAGAATTTAAAGTTCAAAGTTGAACTTGGAAATTTAAAGTGTTGGATTATATTTTTCTGTTGGAATTTTCCACTTAGTAGTCCCCTTACATCACTAAAGTATGAGTATCTCAGCTGCTGTACATTATTTAGCGTCATTCAAAGGGTTGTCAAACGTTTCTTTTATCTATTTTGTTTCCTAATTTCAGAGAAATCATTTTAGAACACTTTTGACCGGCTTTTAAATTTTTTTATTGTAGTAGTTTTAGTTTTTTATATTTGTTGTTCTGCTATCCTCATGTCAACCAGGTTCAATCGACGTATTATGAACATGTCTAGAATGGTAATAGAACCGACAATATGTGAGGGCTAATTGTGTTGTGATTCACTCAATCCTGTATAAAATTGGCCATCATCGTAATATGAAATTTTACAGAAGGTAATTTGAATTAAAAAATATGTTGCAATTATGGTGTATGGGTTAATTCCGTCACCAGTTACCATTACTAAAGAAGCTGGCTCACATGATGGTGGAAGTGACATGCAGTGTGTCTCCAGAGATGGAACTGTCTTTATGTTTTAAGTAATCGTATGATGGCAACACTGATGGGATTCAAGCATATGTTTCTATTTTGGCTGTAAGTTAACAAAAGAAACAAACATTTTGTAAAGTATTTCTTTGCTACTCGAACCACGGTATTACCTCAGACATCAAATAGAGTCGTGGCTTTGTAATTCTGGCCAAAACACGTCTACAAGCATAAGTACATCCATGGAAGTTATGGATCTGGGTGTCCACTAATGCCCCCCCCCCTCCCCGCACCCCCCTCAAAAACACACACATGTGAACAGCAGTGTCATACAACAGTTTGATGATCAAGGGCATGTAATGACGGAGCTATTCTGGACTTCACAATAACCGGATTTAGATATTATTGAGGCCTTAACGACATGTGAAAGACAAAACGATTAAGATATTCTGATCCAGTCAGTTACTGTGAAAAGATGAAACCGTGTTTTCAACTTCACCTCCTACTACGCGCAATTTTCGACCATGTCTTCAGAATCATAGGGTAGTGGAAATCAGTACAAAGGCACGATTCCTACGAAAGTAATATACAACTTCATAAGCAAACATGTATCGAATTTGATGTGGATGTAGTAAATGAATGTAAGACATAAACACTAATGACGGAATTACGTAGTTTCTTTCATAACACAAGAAACAAAATAAGGCGTTTACATTTCCTGGATGGAAACTGGTATAAACTCACTCATTATCCTGTTATGTTATTGAATTGTTAGTATTTTGTCCAACTTCCGTTCTTCCTAATTACTTCAAAAATTCTCTTCGGCATTCATTTATTGATTTCGTTATAGTTTGTAGCTCATGCAGTGAAATTGCCCCCTCCTCTTCTCGTATCGCTCTTTTCAACTTACATAGGCCTAAAATTGCCTCCCATTGCGATAAACGCGCCCTCCCAGGCTACGTGCAGGAGAGTGCAAGCCATCAATGTCTTTATCTTAAAATTACTTTTTTTTGTGCGGAAACCTGGATAGATACATTATCTTGCTGAAACATTATATTTTTGTCTCCAAGATTCTCATACATTCTTATCCATTCTCGCTCTATCACCTCAGTGCACATATCACCCAAGCAATGTGTGATTTACATTTGGTGCAGCACGCTGCGCAGATCATAACACTTCTACCAGAAACATTTCTGCCCGATCTTACCTGCTGCTCTATTCTCAAATCTGCCAATCATGTTGAAACTCATCCACATCTAAATTAAACTACTTCTCTTCAGCGAAGATTGCTTTATCCCATTCTCAAAGCTATGACACATGATTTTCAGCAAACTCGAATTGAGCCTGTTTACTTTTGGGTGTGAGAACAGGTTTCTGCAATCGTTTCTTGAATGCAAGGTGTTTTCATTTGACAAAAATTGTCGTACACGTCTGACAGTTACTGGCAGCTGTAAATCAGCAGCAACTGAAAAGAATAACGGTTTGTGGTCCTTGGTTTGCGCAAAAGTAAAAGTAACCATTATGATGCCTCAGATAATTTTCTACTTTGCCCGTATTTTCCATTCTGTCCATTTGGTGCACGAATCTAACGAAATAAGGAATCACTATACTTGAACGGTTCCACTTTTTGGCGGTTTGGCAGTTGCAGAGTTCCAGTTCCTTCTACGCACGCATTTTTGCTTTTTCATCACACGATAATCGCTTTCCTCGTGGCTGTGTCACAATCGAGGTTTCTGTACACAATACGCACTGCCAGTAATGGAGTCTCTCTCCTATCTGCAGGAAGGCACGTACAGACACAATAACACCACACAGAGCCGAGTGCCTTAATACCGAGTTCCACCCTCTGCCAGCTGAATCGTCGACATCTTGTTGTGTACTGCATTAAAGACATTAAACGCAAATGCGTCTGTTGGTATACTGGATCTCAGACTGTTGCAAATACATTGTGCTCGACTGTTCCAACCGACAATATTAAATTTCCTGCAAACGTCCATGCCATTATACTGATTTCCATTACTATAGTAGAGTGGGTCAGGAGTGACGATACATAACGCTGCAAAAGGGTGTCACAGCTCTACATAAATATGAGTCGATTACAGATTCAATTAGATATTATATATTTTGATAAAGACACAAAAATCCATTAATAATAACGTTTGCACGGTTGAAGAAGGTAGAAAGGTACGGAAATAGGTGTCAAAAATGTCCGGATAAAGTATAGTTATTACTCGACCGGGAGAAAAACGCTTGTCAATCAGAACAAACCACACACGTAAGTAATCAGAGAATACAAAATGAAAAAATAAAACGCGTAATTCAGGGCGAGCGACAGGGATAATGCCTATTGATGTCATATGGTAGATTACCTTTAGTGGCTGCCTGGAGGTGCGATCCTTACTACGGATTTCCATCCTAATACTGGGTAATCTAATTGTTGCTATTAGCAGGCATCCATATCGTTGATCGTTTCTCCGACTAACTGCCGATCATTTATCGACTTTCTGTTGCTTGTAGCAATCAGTTAACTGCTTCAACTTGGTGCCTATACTATACTAGCCACGGAAACACGTCTTTCGGGCAGAAGAATTAGAGTCACAGTGAGGCAGTTGTGAAAGTTATTTAACCATTAACTCGAGAGGTGTCCTGTCTCAGACTGCGACAATTTTGAAAGTTGCTCTCCAAGGTCAGTTCCAGAAGAACAGTTGAATACCCCCCCCCCCCCCCCCCCCTCATATCACCACCACCACCATTACCACCGCTGCCGCGCGTAGTGGCCGTGCGATTTGAGGCGCCATGTCACGGATTACACGGCCCCTCCCGCCGGAGGTTCGAGTCCTCCCGCGGGCTTGGATGAGTATGTTGTTCTTAGCGTAAGTTAGTTTAAGTAGTGTGTAAGTCTAGGCACCTGAGCAGTTTGGTCCCTCAGGAATTTACACACGCTTGAACATTTGAGCCACCACCACTCCCCGCTCTCCTTAAATTGCCAACCCTACAGTGCTAATCTCGGTTGCATTTTCACCTTCTGTGTTTGTTGTTGACACGCTTTGGAATCGCCTAGAGCACACCCACGAACTGCGTACCTGTTTTCTTCAGCATAGTGCAAAATGTGTTTAAAGGAATTTGCTGAGTTTAACGATCCTAAGTTTGATGAAACTGTTAGATGGTGAATGGAGGAAGATGTCAGTAATAAAGGTTAAGAAATAGACGAGGACGACTACAACTTTGCAACAGCCAGTGATCAAAACTCCGCTAGCGAACAAGAGGATGATTCAGAGGCAGAAATTTAGGAGCCCCTTCCTGTTTCGCCAATAAAGTACTTAGTGTTAGGTAAAATCAAACCCATTCTGCATCATGGTAAAGAGAAACGTAGACCCCAGGACTGAAATTCAATTTTGCAGACTTTCGTTTTGCACCTATCGAGAGCAATTTTGTTCGCATGTATAAAGTCTGGAATTTGTGTGAAAATACAGGGTGATTCACGAAGATACGCTAATATTTTAATATGTTATTCTACAAGTAAAACTAAAGAAAAAAGTTCGTATAAACATAGGTCCGCAAATGTTTAGTTATGGAGTTACGGCTAATAAAAGATTTTGCCTCAAATTTAGCAACTTCGCTAATATGAAGCCAACGCAAAACTGTACGAGATTAAAATGAAGCACGATTTCTATTTATTTGGTTGTTATTGGTCTGGTGAATCTAATAAAACATGTCCCAGACGTGTATCTGCAATAGTTTTCCAGAGGAGCAAAGATTATTATACAAGCAAATTTGTTTACTTTCTATTAAGAATGTAGAAATGTTTATGTCATTGTTGGCAACCGTTAGTGAGTTGTTTCAGTCGATTCCTAACCTTGAAACGAGTTAGTTTTCTGTATAGTTCAGTGAAAGAGCATAATAACAACAGTGTAGTTGTAGTTTGCAGATTATTTATGAAATAGGGATGTCATTCAAATGTATGACTGAGGAATACGCCGACATGGTGTTTATTTATGGCAAATGTGATGGTAACAACTTCTGTTGAAAACTTTGTGCAATCATCTGGAATATAAAAAAAGAAATTGGGCCAAGTAGTTAACAAATTAAAAATTTTACGAAATTTCGTCTTTGTTTCTCTGGATGTTCTGGAAAACTACTGGAGATACATGTCTGGGACATATTTTATTAGATTCACCAGATCAATAACAACAAAACAAATGGAAATCGTACTTTACTTTAACCTCATACAGTTTTGCGACGCCTTCATATTAGCGAAGTTGCTAAATTTCGGGCAAAAACTTCTGTTAGCCGTAACTCCGTAACTAAACATTTGCGGACATTTTATATGAACCTTTTTCTTTAAATGCGAACATTTTTTCTTTAGTTTTACTTGTAGACTAACATATTAAATTATTTGCATATCTTCGTGAATCACTCTGTATACTTGCTACAGAGATTATACAATTTTTCACTATATAAAATTCAGTTCTCTAACAGTCCATTTGTGTGCAACATTTGGAAAAACACTGAAAAGTATGTAACTTTGTGTAATAAAAAGTAAAATACTGCAGGTTTTATTTAGTGCAATAAAATCATCAAAGAGTATTTAAACAACACGTAATGAATTGTTAAAGTAAATTTATGTAGTTAAAATTTTCAAATGACTTATTCCTTAAATCTCGGTTTAAACATAGGGGTCCCAGAAACCACACTTCGCATGTTATTGAGCTAAGGGTTAAAATGCTGTGTTTCGAAGAAAACCAATGACTGCGCTGAGGACTCTGGTTTTCGTAGCCAAATTAACTTTGCCCACTTGCACAGCTTTTGGCAGGCTGTTTGGTTACGTTAGGCCGATTTCTTCTAACGGCCAGAACCGCTCCTCTGCCGCCTCTGAGGTGTATTCATATTACGAACTCAATTCAAACTTACCACAAAGGGCTCCCTTACAAAGGAAAACCCCATGTTGGTAAAAATTTCTAACTTCTGAATTAACTGCAGTTACCACTAGTGACAATTATTGACAATACCTGTATACCAGAACAGTATTACTGTTTGGTACCGAGCGAGGTGGTGCATTGGTTAGCACAGTGGACCCGCATTCGGTAGAAGGAAGGTTAAAACCCGCGTCCGGCCATCCTGCTTTAGGTTTTCCGTGATTTCCCTAAATCGCTTCAGTCAAACGCCGGGATGGTTACTTCGAAAGGGCACAGCCAACATCCTTTCCCATCATTCCTAACACGATGGGACCAATGACCTCGCTGTTGGGTCCCCTCCACCGAATCAGCCAGCTACAACACCCTCATTGGCATTGTAGCGAGAAGGAAGTGCTTCTCTGGGCGGTATCACTAACCTGGTGTCTTGCTGCTTCGGTAAGTCCCTCGTAGCACAGAAGTAGCACTCAGTCCAAATGGTTCAAATGGCTCTGACCACTATGGGACTTAACATCTATGGTCATCAGTCCCCTAGAACTTAGAACTACTTAAACCTAACTAACCTAAGGACAGCACACAACACCCAGTCATCACGAGGCAGAGAAAATCCCTGACCCCGCCGGGAATCGAACCCGGGAACCCGGGCGCGGGAAGCGAGAACGCTACCGCACGACCACGAGCTGCGGACAGCGCTCAGTCGCCAGGTTCCATGTAGGTGGTGATCCTGCTGAATTGGAGCGTTTAGGGATGCCAGTTATTAATTGTCAGCCGGCCGCGGTGGTCTCGCGGTTCTAGGCGCGCAGTCCGGAACCGTGCGACTGCTACGGTCGCAGGTTCGAATCCTGCCTCGGGTGTGGATCTATGTGATGTCCTTAGGTTAGTTAGGTTTAAGTAGTTCTAAGTTCTAGGAGACTGATGACCACAGCAGTTGAGTCCCATAGTGCTCAGAGCCATTTGAACCATTTTTTAACTGTCAACAACGTTTGTACTATGCTTGTTTTAATACAGAGATTGCTTTGTTACACACGTCACAGAATCTGCATTTACAATATGGCGGCTCTGGACTCCGCCATTATATTCGACCCTTTACACACATTAATCCCGTTTTCTGACTTTACATAATGATAGACCCTGCCCACGACACATGGCGTTCTTATAACTAATAACTTCACTTTACATCTTGTTTAACATCTGAAATATGCACTCGCGACCGATCTTTTAGAGCTACCCCGGTTACTCGACCGTGCGTTATGAGTGGCTCCTCGCAACTAACTCGCCCTGTCTTCCCGAAGGACAAGAGAGACGACCCCACCTTTCTCCCTCAGCCAATAAAGACTCTTCTCTCGTTCCCTGTATGTATATATGTTGTGTTGGCAGGAGAGCCAACACCGTGTTACAAGAGGAGGCCGAAATGCACGCGTTTTAGCTCACGCAGGCTGGCGTGAGGAGGGAAGGACTATACTGACGTGAGGTCTGGAACACGACAAGGAATTAGAATTCAGAAAGCGGACGGAATTAATTTGATACTTAACTTTAATCCATTAATGACGAACGTCGGTCTGGACGGTACATGATTCTCAACATCAATAGTAACTGATAATGGCGCCTTGGTAGGTCGTAGCAAATAACGTAGCTGAACTATCGTCTCGGCAAATGAGAGCGTATTTAGTCAGTGAACCATCGCTAACAAAGTCGGCTGTACAACTGGGGCGAGTGCTAGGAAGTCTCTCTAGACCTGCCGTGTGGCGGCGCTCGGTCTGCAATCACTGATAGTGGCGACTAGCGGGTCAGACGATCCGACATATACTAACGGACCGCGGCCGGTTTAAAGATTTAAAGGCTACATCCTAGCAAGTGTGGTGTCTGGCGGTGACATCACTATATATCCAAACTTTCAGCCAATGGGCGTTCAGTTCGCTGTTGCTAGGCGGATCTGACGTCACGTTTGCGGACATTGAACGGGAGTTTGTCTCGGAACACTGTCTCAAAGATCCGAATAGTCGGATCTTGTCCCTACTAAGGTTGCACAACATTGCCTCCTATGATTTCATCACTTATGCTCGTTGCTGACGCTTAATTGTTCAATGTACATGTAGCCTGGCTGCTACTGAGAATTTCCGATCGCATATAGGGAATGCACATATGCATTACACAGCCAACCACTGTTTGGTATCTGTTGTCGATCATCACAACACACATAAGTCATGAACTAAATAAAAGCCATACAGGGCTATCAGTACTAGCCTAAAAGGGCTGTTAATTTCTAAATAATCTAATTCTGATGTGGCAATAATAGTTTTCACCCTTGGAAAGTACAGCATCTTAAGTTAACAAGTAAACGGGACGGTCTCTTTATTAGGAATTGTACAAGCTCTGTTCGAGCACCAGTGGGGTTCACCTGGTTTGGATGTCAACGGCGGCCCCGCACCGTACCACGCGCCTGTGCCCATGTAACGCTGTCCAGCATTGCCTGCTAGCCCCCGTGGCCCAGCACAGCCCCTGGTGAGCCGCGTGTGCCTGCCTGTTGCAGGCTGGTGAGCTTCCTCAACGTCGTCATGAGCCCCGTGGCCATGCTGCAGCTCGCCGTCGGCGCCGTCAGCTCCTGCATGGTGCTCTTCCCAGCCACATACGTACGTATGTAACACACCACCTGTCTCTATACTTGTCTGGCTAGTGTGCTCGTTCATATGCTTTGAAATCCCTGTGTCTGTGACAGGTTATAGTAGCGCATGTCATTATACATCCATGAAGCTAATGAAGTGGATAAAAGACGCATAAAGAAAGTAACAATACATACAGGACATAGCCTACTTGCAGTTTCATATACCTTGTGCAAAACTTCTGTGAAACTACCTACATCAGACATGGGGGCAACCTTTGGTGACCCATTGGGCTGACACTAACTTGCCAAACCTCGCTGGCCATTTCGTCAAGTGACGCAGCAGCAGCGCTCCCAGTGTATAAAGTCAAAACTGCAGTGCCCGTGACAAAACTGGGGTTCCAAAATTTAGCAATGACGTTGATAAAGTCCTACAAGAGAGTGCGAGTATTCAAA
This sequence comes from Schistocerca gregaria, assembly GCF_023897955.1. Taxonomy (NCBI): domain Eukaryota; kingdom Metazoa; phylum Arthropoda; class Insecta; order Orthoptera; family Acrididae; genus Schistocerca; species Schistocerca gregaria. Next base: position 130,994,896 of record NC_064923.1, on the reverse strand, counting down.
TACCTAGGGGCACTTTTCATTGAGAACTAGTCAAGTGAAGCAGAGATCAATGCCAGAATACAAGCAGGAAACCGATCTTACCACAGCCTAGCACAACTGCTTCGGTCCAGATATCTCTCCAGACAGTTCAGGATTCGACTGTACGAAACCCTGATCCAACCTGTTGTTCTATATGACTGTGAGACATGGAGTATCCGGAAAGAGGACTTCCATAAGCTCCTTGTTTTTGAGAGAAAAGTGCTTCGGAAGATCTTTGGTCCGGTTCTGGATGCAGATACAGGGGAATAGAGGATCAGATACAACCAAGAGCTTGAGGAACTATACCAGCAGCCCAACATAGCAGGAACTGTCAAGATGGCCTCGGATGCTCCTGGATTTCACACCTACAGGAAAGAGACCGGCAGAGAGACCCAGGAATCGTTGGAGGGATGGATTAAACCAAGTGTCAATAGATGTGGACGGATGGCGAATAGCAGCAATGGACAAAATACAGTGGAGGAGGAACTTTGTAGATGCGTGCGGTCCACTGGGCCTGATCACGTAGTAGCAGTAGTAGCTGATAAAGAACCGACGGTCACGACACGTAAATAAATGTAAACATTTGGAAGTGGGGCGCCAATCGTTGGAGGGATGGATTAAACCAAGTGTCAATAGATGTGGACGGATGGCGAATAGCAGCAATGGACAAAATACAGTGGAGGAGGAACTTTGTAGATGCGTGCGGTCCACTGGGCCTGATCACGTAGTAGCAGTAGTAGCTGATAAAGAACCGACGGTCACGACACGTAAATAAATGTAAACATTTGGAAGTGGGGCGCCAGGCATCTTTAAATTCACCATGGGAAAATAAACGCCTATAAAAGCAACTACTTACAGCTAATTCATTATTATAAATTACCTTCAGTTTCAACAATTGTTAGTGTTCTAATACGTCCACAATCATTCACCAATGTTAATGTGAAATAGAATAGAAAAAACAAAGTACGGAAATGAGATAAACAATCCCAGTCGACAGATTACTGTGAATAACTTTGCAATTTTTTTGCCACGGGCAAGTCATTACATGTTAATATCTACAAATACCATTAGTAATCATTTTTAAATAGTTGTCCAAAAATGCTTCTATTGTTAATACCAGAAATTTTACGAATCAACTTAGTAAAAATACAAGAAACACCTTTATGAAAATAGCAAACAACCAGCACAGGGCTTTGTGCATGAACCGACAACAGGTGACTAGTTCGTTCACCACTGCTGCCATTGTTCAAAGTGGCACATTTTGCGGGTAACCTATCATTGCGCAGTACGGCTGTAGGCAGTAAGCAGTACAGGGCTTTGTGCATGAACCGACAACAGGTGACTAGTTCGTTCACCACTGCTGCCATTGTTCAAAGTGGCACATTTTGCGGGTAACCTATCATTGCGCAGTACGGCTGTAGGCAGTAAGCAGTAAATAACGTGTCCGTATTGTCAGCATTGATTCAGAGGAGAAATACTTCACCAGCACCCCTTAAAGGTAGTGAGGTGTTTTCTCCACTCTCCGATGCATATGAGCAAAATGGACATAATTTCGTGCTGAGACTGGAAACGTGTTTCTCTTTCTTGATCAAATCCTGAGGCGACAAAATTCCATTGCTCATGCGCGGATTAAGCAAAACTGTCACTGGTGGGCGTCATGAGGTGCAAATCGGGTCGAGCGTCGATGAAAATATCCGAAAATGCGTCCCGCACGGAGTGCATTGCGAGCGCTCTGCTCTCTCTCCCATGAATTTTTTCCTTGGTCCAGATTGAAATCAATCGCGGGTCCGATACGGTCCAAAGGCCGCCAGTTGCCCATCTGTGATCTAAATCATCGAGTTCACTCCTGGGGAACCACAAAGCAACCATGGACATTATGCCCAAGAAATAAAATCATATGCTGTCAGAATTTATGATATAATAATTAGTATGCAGTATATGAAATTATTTCATTTTGGAAACAACGAGTGCAAAACTTGGACTATGAGTGGAAGTACTATCAGTGTCATATATAGTAAGCGGTACTCTTTACGTATCGCTGGTTGTATAGAACTTTCGGAGCTGAGTGCGGCTATTTCCAGCAGAGAAATTGTGTTACGTACAACAATGGCCATGCGCTGAAGGCCATGCGCCAGAATTCGAGGAAAGCGTCGTTCGAGTTTCTTGCGGAAGTTTCGCGTGCAGTTGTATCATTGCTGTTAGTTGCCATTTCTCTATTTTGGATCTATCACGTAAATAATTATGTCGTTTTACAGAAATGATGAGTTAATGTTAGCGAGAAATTTAAATTGTTTAACGATCAGATGAGTGGAAAAGTTTGTTAATCATTGAAATAGTGAATGGACTTAAATGTGAGTGTGCCACCGTTACGGTGAAAGAGTTTTTGGGACTTGATACGAAATTAAAATTTCTAAAGTATGAGTAAAAATGAGATGCATGTTTTACAAAATATGTAGTACTGTTTTTAAAAGCAGAGTGTGGAACACGTGAGTTGGTTTTCCCCATTATTTAGTTTGTGTAACTGAAATAAAATCTCCAGGACACATCAGCATTTGGTATGAGTGTATAAGATTGCCATGTTTAAGTGAGTGAAGTGTCCACAAACTAAGATGTTGGTATGACTAAGAACTGCTTCCCATTTTTTCCTAATCATTTCCTCGTGGTAATTTTGGAGACTTGTAATAAAAAATTTACTTGTTGCTATACTATTCTGTCTCGGTGTGACAACTACCAGTGTCGTTTTTGCATGGTTATTGGACGTGATGAAATACTTCAGTCCATTATGGAGTGACTTGCTGTATTTTTACTTCATTTCTTTAATTCAGTGTTCGCATCTGAGACATTCTTCTACCGATTAAATATATAAATTCCTGTTATGAACAGCCACAGTGAGTATAACAATTAAGCCACCAATTCCAATTGTAACACTCTCTCCACGCTAGGTAGCTATTGGATGCTGAATTTTTCTGTAATAGCGTGTCTGTGTCACGTAATGAGCTCAGGAAGTGGCAAGCGAGTTTTGAGACTCCATTCTAGTCCTCTGAGGTCTGTTCGCGTTTCTGAGAGAAATGCTACCAAGGGTCTGAGGGCTCCGTGCAGGGCAAGTAGCCCATGGTCTGTTTTCTTTTTACCGGTTGCTCGACAGTTAGCGGTTACAAACGCTTCCTCTGAATATGGTGAACAGCACAGCGTGAGACTGCGTCTATGCCACCTCTGAGTCCACGCTTATGAACCAAGATGAAAACTTGGTCCTGTGCAGAACACTGCTCATTTTTACGAGCCAAAGCTCTTAGACTATACAATTTCGTTTCCTGCAGTCGGCAGTCTTTCTAGAGAGCAGATAAAGAGCTCTCTTTTTTTCGTGGAATCGAATAGCTGACTTCGTTGTAGAATTTATTTTCGCCCCTAGTGTAGGCGAGTTTCAGTCAGCCAGACGCCTTGTCTGTACTGGGTGAACAGCCTCTCAGGTCTTAGAAAATGCAAAAAAGAGCTCCTAAAGAAACTACAATTTTCTAAGAATTACAGATGCAGGGGAACCGTAGAATGGCTGAAATAAAAATATCTTCGAACAGTGAGAATTTTGCACTTAATTTTTAGGAACTATGCTCACGGAAACACAAAAATTTCACTGGTTGATAAAACATTTCCTAGGAGGGGAGTTTGGCAGTTCTGCTACGAACATTTGCGTTCGCCGTAATTTAACAGAGCCATCCTGTTGGCGAAGGACAGTTTATGTGAACTGCGAGGAGTGGAGAGAAGAGAGAGCTCAGTCAGGGCACTCTGGTGTGGCACGTCTGGGAAAGCACTTGGGACAGTTCTGTGAGAACAATTTTGTCTGAAAATTAGTGTTACGTATATACCACAGAAATTTTGTAATAAATTGGTATAATTTTACATTATGGCCTCTGGTTCCAAGGGGAACGATTTGCCTCTCGGAAGGTCCAAAAGATGCAGAATATTGTGACTGCAAGAATGCACGTCGAGTTCGGTTGGCGTCTTTCGCGAGGAAAGGGACCTGCAGCTTAAAGTGGAATCCGTAGCACATTTCATTCTTGGCGACTCCCCACATCGCTGTTAGGTGATGCTAAATTAAAGACAGACTGGAAATTTCTCTGGCCTGCCCGGGGCTCTACTCCGCGACCTCTCGATTTCCAAGTCAGCCCTTTACCACTAGACCACCAGGTCCGACATCCACCAGATCGTATACTATATACGTTTTGAACAGTAATGGCCCTGTCACATTTTCTTGCGGTATAACTGATATTACCTTTATATCTGGCGATATCGTTCCGTTAAGAGCGACGCTTTGAATTCTGTCTACAAGAAAGTCTCGACCCAGTCACAAGTCCGGTCTGACATTCGGCAAGCTCGTATTTTGTTCAGTAAACGACAATGTGGAACTGCATCAAATGCCTTCCTGAAATCAAGAACACGGCCTCAACCTGAGCGCCCATATCTGTAAGGCTCCGGATCTCATGGACGAAGAACTGAGTTGTCTGTTTGCAGAATTCATCACGTCTTAATACTTGAGCATAAAACACGTTGTAGAAGACTGCAATAGATTGGCGCCGGCGATACAAGCGTTCAATTATGTGCATCTGGCATACAGCCTTTCCTGGAAACGGGAATCACCTGCGCCGCGGTGGCCGAGCGGTTCTAGGCGCTTCAGTCCGGAACCGCGCGACTGCTACGGTCGCAGGTTCGAATCCTGCCTCGGGTATGGATGTATTTAATGTCCTTAGGTTAGCTAGGTTTAAGTAGTTCTAAGTTCTAGGGGACTGATGACCTCCGCTGTTAAGTTCCATAGTGCTCAGAACCGTTTGAACCATTTTTTGGAATCACTTGCGCTTTTTCCCAGTCGCCAGGCGCCACGAACCATTCACGGCTCCATCCGGTTTTAGAGCTTTGTACTCCCTTTGACTCTATGAATATTGCAGGCTGGGCTTTAAACGAAGGGCTTAGTTAACCGTTAATAATTTTTGCACAGAAGTGGTGTGCCGAGTGTGTGTTGGTGTTTCCGCAGAGCACGGACAACTAGTTAACCGTTAATAATTTTTGCACAGAAGTGGTGTGCCGAGTGTGTGTTGGTGTTTCCGCAGAGCACGGACAACTAGTTAACCGTTAATAATTTTTGCACAGAAGTGGTGTGCCGAGTGTGTGTTGGTGTTTCCGCAGAGCACGGACAACTAGTTAACCGTTAATAATTTTTGCACAGAAGTGGTGTGCCGAGTGTGTGTTGGTGTTTCCGCAGAGCACGGACAACTAGTTAACCGTTAATAATTTTTGCACAGAAGTGGTGTGCCGAGTGTGTGTTGATGTTTCCGCAGAGCACGGACAACTAGTTAACCGTTAATAATTTTTGCACAGAAGTGGTGTGGCGAGTGTGTGTTGGTGTTTCCGCAGAGCACGGACAACTAGTTAACCGTTAATAATTTTTGCACAGAAGTGGTGTGCCGAGTGTGTGTTGATGTTTCCGCAGAGCACGGACAACTAGTTAACCGTTAATAATTTTTGCACAGAAGTGGTGTGCCGAGTGTGTGTTGGTGTTTCCGCAGAGCACGGACAACTAGTTAACCGTTAATAATTTTTGCACAGAAGTGGTGTGCCGAGTGTGTGTTGATGTTTCCGCAGAGCACGGACAACTAGTTAACCGTTAATAATTTTTGCACAGAAGTGGTGTGCCGAGTGTGTGTTGGTGTTTCCGCAGAGCACGGACAACTAGTTAACCGTTAATAATTTTTGCACAGAAGTGGTGTGCCGAGTGTGTGTTGGTGTTTCCGCAGAGCACGGACAACTAGTTAACCGTTAATAATTTTTGCACAGAAGTGGTGTGCCGAGTGTGTGTTGGTGTTTCCGCAGAGCACGGACAACTAGTTAACCGTTAATAATTTTTGCACAGAAGTGGTGTGCCGAGTGTGTGTTGGTGTTTCCGCAGAGCACGGACAACTAGTTAACCGTTAATAATTTTTGCACAGAAGTGGTGTGCGAGTGTGTGTTGATGTTTCCGCAGAGCACGGACAACGCAGCCGCCATGAAGTGCTGGGCAGCTCTCCCAGTGCTGGGGATTCAGCTGTACCTCTACTGCTCTACAGCACACCACCTCAAGGACCAGGTGAGTGAGCCTTTCTGCACAGTCTCCCAGGAGGGGACTGGCAACAATGCCAAAAGTATTGTAGTTTAGTTGTCAACATCAACAAACCTTCACACATTCTATTAAGCTTAACGTGGATGATTTTCGTTTGGGCTGAACGGTGTGGTGATATCGCGAAATTTAGGATTCGTAGAGGTTTAAATCTGTATAGCAAGTTCAAGAGTGGAATCAAAGTTCAGAGTAACAGCATACAAATGATAACATTAACCGACGACATAACTATTCTCAGTGAAAGTGAAGAATTGTCTGTCCAATCAGTGCAGAATATAGACAAAGTCAATCGAAGAAAAATGAAAGTAATGAGGAGCAGCGGAAATGAGATTAACGATAAACTTAGCACACTTAGAGGCCACGGAGTAGATGAAGTTAAGCAAGTCTGCTGCCATGGAACATGGAAGCAAAACAACATATCACGGAGTTAGAGGGATTCGAGCCCACACAGAGACTTGCCAGAACTCGTTCCTCCTGCGAAACATTCGTGAGTGGAACAGGAAAAGGGGGAGGTGACACCGGTAGGCAAAGTGCTCTCTGCCACACACCGTACGTGGCTTGTGGAGATTACATGTAGACGCAGAATCAAAAGGGGCATAAAAAACATGCTAGAACAGATAAATGGGCATTCCTGGACAAGCGAAGTCTACTAGTATCAAACATGGGCCACAATTTCAGAAAAAAATTCCTGAGAATGTATACCTGGAGCACAGGATTATATGGTAATGAATCATGGGCTGTGGGAAACTGTAAAGAAGAGAGTCGAACAATTTTGCATGTAAATTATGTGGAAATCTATGACAGGCAACGGATTCCATTGCTCAATAGAGTACTGGTTATTCTTCAATAGCAAACTGCATCTGCCACACGGAGTGGCTGCGCGGTTCGAGGCGCCATCTCACTGACTCTGCGGCCCCTCTCGCCGGAGGTTCGAGTCCTCCCTCGGGCATGGGTGTGTGTGTTGCTCTTAGCATAAGTTAGTTTAAGTAGTGTATAAGTCTAGGGACCGATGACCTCTGCAGTTTGATACCTTAAGAACTCACACACACACACAAATTGCATTTGCAAATCTTATGGTGAAAATGTATGTTACATAGTCGATTTCAGTACTCCGCTGGAGCACTTATATTTTTTCGTAGGCAAAATACATTTCAAAATCAGGAAAGGGGAGAGGTGTACGCTGTAGATGACAATAATGTTAATAGAACATTAGTTAATGAGGGAAAGTGATACCACAAAAATTCCCTATTAAAAAATGGGGTGGACGGGCGTATTTTAGAATATCTCTTTGTGGACAACTGTTATACATACAAATTCATGACTCTGAGTGAGTAATGGCTATTGTCTGTATGCAAACTGCGCTTCATTATGGGGGGGAGGGGGTGTACGTCATAGAAAGTAGTAGTTTTTTTATAGAATATCTGTTAATGGCGGGGTGCAGTACCAAACAGCAATACTCTACCAAAAAGAAAGTGAGCTAATTGCTGTACATAACGCAACCTGCAGGATATTCCACTAAAAAAAGGGAGCCTAGCGTAGACACCAGCATAGACGACATAGGTATTATACACAGGTAAGCTCTATATTAAAGCCGAGGAAACTAATTATTCTCAACCTGGCTCTTTGTCAAACTTACATACCATGCGCTGAAATTCCGTATCGAGGCGGAAAGCAGCTGAATTGCATTTTAAGGGCTGCTGATTCATCAGGGAAAACAACATTGTCACTGGAGGTCTGCACAAGAAAGATGTGATTCAGCAGCTTGCTATTACGTGTACTCACTACACGGATGCTTCACCAGTGGCAGCATCAAGGCCTGTTGGACTTTATACCGCGACTGGAATTGACGTATAAGGGTATGATGTCATCCATATCAGCTTCTCCAACCACCATGCGCCATCCATTAAAGTAAAATGCATACCTGGTCCAAAGATAATTTGTAGAGGATACTCGATATAAACAACAATATGCTCCAAATGGCATAGGTAAAGTTAGAAGCCGGTGCATGTTACCAATCGTGACGTGGTCGGCTGGTGGGGAAAACCTAGAGTAATCTGGGAAAAAGAAAATAAATTAAAAAAATGTAACTTTCAGGCTAAATAACGACACGTGAAAGAACATCGCATAATACTACTTCCTAACTAACGAACAGCAACCGTCATCATCTCAAATGCAGGTACAGTGTGCTAACCATAGCTCCATATCGCATGGTGAGATCACATGCAGTGGAAGAATGAACGCAGCCAAAAAGGGAGTGGGGGAATGTATGTTATCTAAACGAAATTACACTCGACCTAGTTGATTTGTACTAAAATTGAAAGGTGTTTTGATTTTCAATCTTACAATCAAAAAGTGATATGGACTGTTCATAGTCAATAAGGTCATCGACAGATTTAAACTATCGATACATCGACAGTACTATCAGCTATCGCCCATCTCTACTTCAGTCGAGACCAACTACTGCACACTGCTTGAACACAGTTATTGTTTTCATACTCAGTTCAGTTCTTACTCGCAGTTGGATTTAATGTAAGTGAGAAAATGTCTTTTTAAGAAAAATCTCTCCTGCGTGATTTTATGAACCAAATACTACTTTTATGAAGGCCTACTGCAAGCAAAATGAAAATTAAATCCTGGCTACATCCTTGGTAGGAGCCAACAATGAAGAGGGCAATTATGACGGGAAACACAGCCAATCCAACACTGAGACAGTTCGGAATTTAGGTAATCACGAACGTCCGAACTAAAGTGTGGTGGAACAGCGTCTGGTTGCAAAATGAAGTTTACACTATCTTGCTCAGTATGTGGCATAAGTCATTTCTGCTGCATGTTCAGGTATGTGAAAAAAGGCACTGTTTGTTCCGCAAAGAATAATGATCCATTACCTTTCGAAGGGGACGTGACTCAAAGGGCCTTAACTTTACGTGGATCACGAATGAGTTCCAGAATCTCGTGCAAATTTTCTACGCTCCGAACAGGCACGTGAGATGATACACCTTTCCAGATACATCAAACGTAGCTTCGCCACTGAAAACCAGCTTCTGTGAAAAACCGTCTTCCTCTAGAAGCCACTGCCAAGTGATTATAAAAGCCAGAACGAAGAGGATCGTCCCGAGCAGTCAGTGCATGTAACAACTGCAGCCAGTATGGTTTTACACAAGACGTCGTTGGCGTAGAGTGCGCCAGACAGTTGACTGCAGTATCTGTATTTATCAGATCTCATGTGTCGTCGATTTCTTCGGGCTCCGGACGTATGACTCCCGCACACGCTTCACCCTCTTTGTTGACGGTCCCAGTCAGCCTGTTTTCTTCGCCACACTAAGGCAGTCTCACAGGGTATGTTGTTACCACCCACGGATTGTTTTGTCTATTGAAGCTTTAACCCGATATTTGGTATGAAATCGTCGCTGGACCGCCGCAGCTGGTTCACATTTAGCGAAGTCGAGGACACAAAACTCACTCATTGCTCCGTTATACACCATGTTCCGACACGCCTGCCACCTAGTGGTGAGCCCTGGAACAACACAACGCCACGTATTACGAATCAAAGCTTTAAAGAGGCGCTCTGTGCACCGATATCTTTCATATTCCTGTGTGTCTTGTAGTTTAGCGCAATGATCTTCTGAAACCTCGGAGGTACTTATGAATAACCGTATGCGTTCCTCAAGAATTCATGGCATGACTGCAATTCGCCGCATAAGAAGAAGCAATATGTTGGTTGACTCTTCTAGTACGTTCTCGAACATTAACTGTAAATTATAGCGTGATGCAGAACGCCCCACTTGCAGCGTCTGCTATTTGAGATGGCTGAGCATCTCCGTGACGCTTTCTCTGTTACTGAATGACTGTATGAGTCCTGTCTGGGTCTGATTCCATACTGGCGAGAAGTATTCAAGTATTGGTTGAACGAGTGTTTTGTAAGCTGCTCCCGCTGCTGATGGACTACGTTTCCTGAGGATTCTTCCAGTGAATCTCAGTCTGGCATCTGCCTTACTCTCGATTTATTTTATGTGGTCGTTTCACTTCAGTTCGCTCCATACGCATAATCGTACATATTATATGGAAGTAACTGCTTCCAATGATTGTTCTGCAATTTTTTAATCATACAATTAAAGGTCTTTCTGTTAGTGTATTCGCAATAAGTTACATTTGTTTATGCTGAGCGACAATTGCCACTCCCTGCACTAAGAGTTGATCCTCTGCAGGTCTTCCTGTATTTTGCTACAATTTTCTAGCGTCCCGACTCCTCTGTATACGACAGCATCATCGGCGAAAAGCTCCATGGAACTTTGGATGGTATCTACTAGGTCGTTCATTCAGGGTGAACATAAACTGCCGCAGTTGGCGATCGGCATGCGATTCATCATCCCATATCTATACAAATGTGTGTCTAACAAAACCCATTGCCGTCAATAGGTTTAAGACACATGCAATTTAAAAATGAGACTCTGTAAATGCTGTAACTGCGTGCAGCGTGGCCAAAAACAGGTAGCATGAAGTCTGCGCCTTCGTAGAGCTGTCCCGTCAGCTTAGTGAGACGAGGAAATAATGTGGGGAACGAATATGCAGACTCACCGATGATTGAGTCGCATTCGCTCCAAACATTTTCCTTTCAGCTGAAGCATCAAACTGTATCCTTTTTACACCTCCACAATTCAGTGTATTTCTATCTGTTACTATTACTTTTATCTAAACATTAAGACGTAACATGAACTTTTTACAGAGATAAACGACCACTTCTGTTTCTTCCATGATACAAATAAAACCAACAAAAAATAATAGCTGTTACAGTAACATGGTCTGCATCCAATGAGGTACAGAAAACAATAGGTGGGCTACACTAGGTTACGCATTATGCTACGCACAAAAATTCCATTCTATACGTTTGACGTCCAGGTTTATCTTCACGGAGCCGGTACATACACGCACGAGCGATGTTCACTTTGGGGAACATGTTCAAGGCCACCATATTTTATTCGCAAACACTTCGCCTCTCGGTAGATCATACTTTGCTGGACTCTATGCAACACATCTGCAGCCACAAATGCTGAAGCATTATCCAAGCAAGAGAATACGTCGTGTACATCCACGGGTAGCACGCTATGCACTTGTTCCTTGAAGTGTACCACAAATAAAAATCTAGCGAATTAAGGAGGAGGAGGAACGACCCATCGACAACGAGGTCATTAGAGAAGGAGCACAAGCTCGGATTAGGGAACAAAATCGGCCGTGCTCTTTCACAGGAACCATCCCTGCATTTGCCTGAAGCGATTTAAGGAAATCACGGAAAACCTAAATAAGGATGACTTAAGGTTCGAGGAATGTGAAGACCAGTACAACGGACTTCTACTACTAGTCCATTTCCTTAGAAACCCTTGATGTACATAGTTATATACAGTCATTCCAAAATGCGGCGGTGCACATTTATTCTACTCCATGTAGAAATGTCGAAGCACTGATAGCTCGCTTTCATGTTGCTCTTCTAACTGTGAATATCGATTAATGTAAGCTGATTACAGGAGATAGGCATAAAAGTATTAGAAAGCTAGCTTCGTGATCACTAAAAGCAAAATACAAAAGGAAGAAATGAACGTGCTGAATGCACAGGTAACGTCCATCACCCCCTACTGCGTACGCTGAACAGATCTGAAACGTGCTCTAGAGGAGACCACCAGGGAACATTACAAATTAATACATCACATCCTAACACGTTGTCAAAAAGATAAAACTGCCTAATAAGAATATTAATTTAAAAGTGTATTAAATTAAAATTGAACAATAACCTTATGGCAGACACTTTTGACTTAATGATAAGCAATGCTGCGCTATCGTTTAGCAAAATGAAACTTAATGATCTTAGTATGTCACCATACCAGTTGTGTTAATACAAAAATTAGGTCATGTGCATTTGGTATTTGCAAATCGGATTTAAATTTGATTAACCTGACTTTAAGGAAATTAGTAAATAAACAAGTGTGCAACTGAGCTATTAGGAAGTAAAATGATCAAATTAATCTAAAATGAGAAGAAATAATTCTTAAAGGCATAAGCAGATACATGTCCTCAGTAAAATATGAGTTTAAGGCATCACAAGAGAAACAGAAATTATTCATGTTCATGAACAAAGTAAATAGTACAAGATGCTGATATAATGCCCTATAAATAGACCTTTAAGTAAAAAAAAATTGAAATCATATACCAATAACATTAGATATGTAGTGTAGATGTGTTACATATTTGTGTGTGTACATCAGTCTTACTGGAATGAAGCAGCGCGGGTTTAGCCGAGCGGTCTAGGGGGCTGCAATCATTGACTGTGCGGCTGGTCCCGGCGGAGGTTCGAGTCCTTCCTCGGGCATGGGTGTGTGTGTTTGTCCTTAGAATAATTTGGTTTAAGTAGTGTGTAAGCTTAGGGACTGATGAAATTAGCAGTTAAGTCCCATAAGATTTCACACACATTTGAACATTTTTGAACTGGAATGAAATTACGTTAGATTAAATAATTTGATGAGGACAAGCACTCAAGTATAATATTTTTAAAAGTGTCTTTTACACTTGTACATATACTCCCATTTAAACAAGATAATATGAAACAAGAATAGTCAAATAATATTTAAGTAGAACTAAGAGACATCAATTGCCTAAAAAAAACTGTGAAAGGGTCAACATTGTCTATACAAAGGGAAAGCTCTTTACAAATAATGTAGCCTAGATCTGAATTCATGAATTCCCTAAGTATCTTCTCGGCGTTACTAAGAGGTCAAAGTATTGCAAAATTGTTAATACATAAAAGAGACATCATTAAATGTTAAGGGGAACGAAGATGGCAAAAGAAATTTTCGACAGGGAGGCTAAATTATTTTGGCAACTGTTTTGTGGACAGAGGACACACACACACACACACACACACACACACACACACACACACACACACACACACACAAGTTTGCATATGATGATTTAATCTCATAGTTATTGGTTATGGGGGTACGGACTCAACAAAGTACACTTATTTGTTGCTCGTGCTAGATAAGAAAGTTTCGTTTGAAAATATTTTGTTTTGTTTGATTTTTTGAACTCTTACTTCCTTGGGTGGTTGGTTGGTTGTAATTTTGTGCATTTCCAACAGTGAGAGCTGTCAAATATACATCTACATGACACTACGGAAGCCACTGTACGGTATGTGGCGGAGGGTTCCCTGTACCACTACTGCCTGCAACAATACAATGTGAATTTGGCCATGTTTTGTTATCTTTCTAAATAATGGTGCAAACTGATTAAATCCTCAACTTTACTATTAATCTCTTTCATTAAACATAGTGGTTCAAAATGGTTCAAATGGCTCTAAGCACTATGGGACTTAACATATGAGATCATCAGTCCACTAGACTTAGAACTACTTAAAGCTAACTAACCTAAGGACATCACACACATCCATGCCCGAGGCAGGATTCGAACCTGCGAACGTAGCAGCAGCGCGGCTCCGCACTGAAGCGCCTAGAACCTCTCGGCCACCGCGATCGGCTAAACAAAGTGGTCCCTGTGCAGTTATGATCTGCCTAATATTGCTGTTCGTGAAAGGGCCCCTGAGCGTTGATAATTTTCGTAGTAAACTGACCCTGAAATTAATAATATATCATATTTCATAATAAAATTGCTTGGAAACACGGTGCTTGCTTCTCTCTGTGCGCCAACTGCAAATTTCTAACTACAATTACTGAGAGCTCAGAGCAGTGCTCCAGACAACAAGTAAACTATTTTATACACATCATTGAGTGGGACACTCGTTAAATACAAGTGAGTAGGATCGAGGTCGTGGACAATGTTCTTAAGTGAAATATTTATTTAACAAACTGTTTTCAAATTATCTGATATGTAAGTGGAGTTCTAAAAGAAACGAGTCGGAGGCATAATTACAGAAACCAGTAACTGTATGTTAGAAGTATTGACCCTGACTGTTGAGACACTTGTCCCACTGTGACACAAGGCAGTGAATGGCTGTCTCATAAAATTCCCGGGGGCTGCTGTGTTAACCAGTTCTGCACGTACAGCTGGACGTCGTCGGCCGAGGTAAATCGGAAAGGTTATGCTGACGTTCTTCTTTGACCAAGGCCCCCTTCTGATTCACTTCCTACAGCACGGGACAACAGTGAATGCCCAGCGTTACTCGCAAACCTTGACCAACCTTCGCCAAGCGATCAAATCAAAACGACCAGACAATTTCAGCCGTGGGGTCATTCCGCTCCACGTCAATGCAAAGCCTGATACAGTTAACACAGTCGTGGCACTCCTACAGAAATTCGAATGGGAGGTTCTCGGCCACCCTCCATACAGTCCAGACGTCTCTCCCTGTGATTACGCCATTTTTGGACCCCTTAAAAAGGCTTTGAGGGGCAAACGATTCACCTCGGACGACGACGTAAAGCTGTATGTGTGGAGCTGGTTAACATCGCAGGACAGGGAATTTCGTGAGACAGTCATTCACCGCCTTGTGTCAGTGGGACAAGTGTCTCAACAGCCAGGGTCAGTACTTACAGCATACAGGTACTGGTTTCTGTAATTGTGCCTCCGACTCGTGTATTTTTAAACGCCCCTTATATTATTAGGTGTGTGAAATTCATGTTACAACATTCATTAACATTGACAAACGGCAACATTGAAATCAAACTCTTACTCTCATAAATGTTATACTATTAATAAAAATGAAAATTACCTTTCCGTGAAAATTACTCAATCTTTAAGGAATAATCTTCAATTCCCTGATATGAACGTCTCATTCAAAAATGGTCCCAAACCACGCCCGACTGCAGTGCAACAAACAAAAAATATTACCTTCATTCCTCTTCATCTGCTTTTCTAGTCTCATTACATTTCATTTCATTCTAAATCACTAATCGAATCTTTCTCCTCTGTTTTACAATATTCAAATACAAATAATTTTACTTAAACACAGATGCACTTAACTTTACGTCTACATTGCCACGAGTCCTCTGTTCGGCGTCCGTCTCACTACTCCTCTAAAGATAGACCTCCCGAGCTCCTCGCAGCCAAGCAGCGATGATAAAACAACCACATCTTCCAGCATCACAGCTACTGTGACCAAAGACTGTGCAAGAATAATGAACGATTCAAAACTGTTGCCTAAATTCCAGAAATACAAGTAACAAACTCCCAGTAGATCTATTTTACTATGTCACAGCATCTACGGCCAGTATTTTGCAGGTTAGTTTTTGCATATGGCAAAGATTGTACTGAAAAATTCGTCTATAGAGTATTACACAAAAGTGGTAGTAAGATGGGAAGTACTACAATATAGATTAAAGAAACACAGAAAGATTACAGAATATACAATATACACTTGTGACATGAATATGTGCACTGTAAAGAAATCGTCAAAGACTTTTTTGTTTTGTAAGTAGTTATGCTCGGACTCATATAAATTAATTTGCAAAAATCTTTGTACATTGCATGTTCATGTGCACTCCTAGTAAAGTTAGAAAAGTTGCTTACAATGCTGCTCAAATGCACTCAGAATATGTTACATTTAGTTTGAAAGAAGACCGCACAAGTTAAAGAAAATTGCCAATTACATTAGTGTGCATTAGTTATGAAGTCATCAACTGTGGTAAAAAATGACATTCATGGCGTTATTATTCCTGTATTTATTTTGCACAAAATCTCATGAGATTAACTACGATTACATTGTCTTTTAGTCGTAACAAATGTGTCGAAGCAATGTCTTTTCGTGGTACTCGTAAACGAAGCTGTTGACGTAAGTGTACACAGTTCACTACTTGTGACATATTGAAGTGTCTTTTAGCGCTTATAACGATTTAATAACTCATTAAGTGAAAATGTTGTATCATGACTGTTTACGAGGAGGCTAAGAGCAGACTCAGTGGATGCAGCATACGTTCATAATAAATCCAGTGACAGAGCCAGACCACTCACTACCACGTCATTTTCACCAAATGTCTGTGAAGTCATCTAAAATCATGATAATCGATGTGACATACCTAGGTAAAGAAAACGTTCATAATATCTTGAACTTTCTCACAGGGCAGAGACTAACTCTACATCGATATTACAATTTATGCAGAAGTGTCGGTAGTGACATCTCAAAGAAAATAATCAAATCAAAATATGTTTTCAGAATGAGATTTGCACTCTGCAGCGGAGTGTGCGCTGATATGAAACTTCCTGGCAGACTAAAACTGTGTGCCGGACCGAGACTCGAACTCTGGCAATTGCTCTACCAACTGAGCTACCTAAGCACGACTCACGCCCCGTCCTTACAGCTTTACTTCTGCCAGTATCGCGTCTCCTACCTCCCAAACTTTACAGAAGCTCTCCTGCGAAACCCTGCAGAACTAGCACTCCTGAAAGAACCGATATTGCGGTGACATGGCTTAGCCACAGCCTGGGGGATGTTTCCAAAATGAGATTTCCACTCTGCAGCGGAGTGTGCGCTGATATGAAACTTCCTGGCAGATTAAAACTGTGTGCCGGGCCGAGGCTCGAACTCGGGATCTTTGCTTTTCGCGGGCAATTGCTCTACCAACGGTTTTTTTTTTTTTTTTTTTTTTTTTTTTTTTTTTTTTTTTTTTTTTTAAATCTCGGTTTGTTCCCTTTAGTTCGTTGCATCTGCTCGAGGCGCACATCGTAAGACATCAATTTAAGTTCATTGTTGGTCGATTAACTCAGTTATGACTTACAGGCGACAGACAAATGTAACAATTTCCCTTTACCTTGTATCCTTATGCACATTTAATCGAGCTAATAAAAAAATGCATTGTGCAGAAATTACGATTGGCCAACTGAGCTGCCGGCCGCAGTGGTCTAGCGGTTCTAGACTCTCAGTCCGTAACCGCGCGACTGCTACGGTCGCAGGTTCGAATCCTGCCTCGGGCATGGATGTGTGTGGTGTCCTTAGGTTAGTTAGGTTTAAGTAGTTCTAAGTTCTAGGGGTCTGATAACCACAGATGTTAAGTCCCATAGTGCTCAGAGCCATTTGAACCAACTGAGCTACCCAAGCACGACTCACGCCCCCTCCTCACAGCTTTACGTCTGCCAGTATCTCGTCTCCTACCTTCCAAACTTTACAGAAGCTCTCGTGCGAATCTGTTTCATACTATGAGAGGAAATAAACATTAAAATATATTAATCATCACATGTTCAATGCATTGTGTATATATCCATAGGCAAACACTGTTATCAGTCTTCTTACTTTTTACATGGGTGTGTCTGAATTACCCGTGTTGTTATGGAGAGTCCAATCGTAATTTCTGCAGAATGCATTTTTTATTAGCTCGATTAAATGTGCATAAGGACACAAGGTAAAGGGAAATTGTTACATTTGTCTGTCGCCTGTAAGTCTCAAAATATAAAGTAAATGAAAATGTGATCACTCACCCTTAACCTATGCATGTGCCAATTACTTATAATTACCCCAAATACTAAATTTAAATGGTATCAAGATGAGTACTACGAACAAGCAAAATAAATATACAGAATGAAAATAATCAAGAAATTATGTCTTTCCGATGAAATCGGTTAACTTTAGCTGAAAAAGAATGAGAAATAGTGGTATCCTGTGAATGGGAGAAAATCAGTTAGCGCAAGCAAATTTACAAACTCATCAAAGCAAGTGCATGGAAATAAGCGTGCTCAATCCTTCACGTTTCTATTTACAGAGAAAAAGATACATACTGTTAAAACAAAATTTTTATCTTCCTCTTTATTCATAGACTTGTATTATCATTTTGATAACACCTTATCACAAACCATTACAAATACTACTGATCAGAGAAACACACCAAACAACAATCAACAAAGTATGCACCAAGGGTTAAATCATCACATAATCCCTAACAATCCCTAATATTAATATTCCATTTCATAAACGATAAATCACAAATATCTGAACAGTAAACATAAAATGTCTGCGATCCTCACTTCTTATTATCTCATCATATCCTCGCTGTAAAAATCCGTAAATCATCGCTTTACATACTTAATCTGTAACAAATCCTTATATTTGATCACTTCATATACGAAAACTGTAGTAAAACTCTCACAGTCTATAAAGAAACCCTGGTTATGGCTCAGTGTTAGTATATCTCAGTGCAAGATGATGAAATTAAATATCTCCTTCGACTATTGGCGGTACATGTTATACCTGAACAAATATATATACGCTACCTGTTTTATCATTACTATGTGGAGTCCATTATTGCATACTACTGTGCCAGAGCCTGTAAGAGAAAATGCATTATGACGCGCAAAATCCGATGTTATTGTTTCTAGTGTTGCTTTTATCTGCTGTGATGTTTTTGTCTTTAAAAAAACCATTACTGCCTTCTTTTACGTAACCTTTTCTTGTAAAATTATGCACTGTAAAGATCTGGATCAGTTGCCTTAGCACAGGACATTTTATGTGCCCTGTAACAAGCATTATGCCTGTTTCATAAAAGTCATGGCGCAGTGAAAATAAACATACGACATGGCTTACTCTTATAGTATTATATGGGGCAAAAGAACTGTTACTGTTATGTATACATACACGTAAATAAAAGAAAACCTGTAGAAAAACTTAATTGCTAACTACGTACAACCTACTGATGTAAAAAGAAAATGAAATATGTGCTACTACAACGTGACCATTAAATATCGGTGCGTTGTTGACATCATTAGGAAAACAAAAAAATCAATTAATTCCTCAATGAACGGGTTTTTGTTGGTTATGTGACGAAAAACTTCTCGAAGCTTTGGTTCTGAGTGTTTCAAGATGTACTACGTTGGGATGTGGAATTCGCCTAATACGAGAGGTTTCGTTATAAAGTAATGCAAATTTCTGACACTTGTTCTTTGCTTTACAAGAGCATTGGTGTGCTGTAACTAAAAACTCTTGGTCCAACTTCGGATTTCTTAGAGTGACTTACTATTTTTGTGACATTTTCCTCTTCTCAGCTGCCTTTTTATATATTAGTAATTGCACTATCAATTTAGTTCACGATGACATAAACACTTTATTTTATCTGGCGGATTTTTATTCTTCAAAACCTAATCTGACGAGAGCAAAGTTGAATCACTAAGAATTGAATTAATGGCGTTCTGAAAACTCAGAATATATCTGTCCCATTCAGTGTGTTGTTTGTAGCAATAAAGTCTACATAGTTTTCCTCTCTCTTTCATTATTCTTTCACAAGGGTTGGAGGAAGCGTGGTACCTGGAAATTAAATTCGGGTTTAATCATTCTGTTGTGAAATGTACGTGTCAAGTTGTACAATGAAATTGTGGTCCATTGTCAAATATAACCTTTCCTACATGTCCAACGTGTGGTAAAAAAAAAAATCTTAGTGAATAGAGTTGAAACACTTTTTAGCTGTAGCTCTGCGAAGTGGCGCAAGGGAAACAAATTTAGATGTCAAATCAACTGCAACAAATATGACGAAAAACCTTTTTTGTTCTTCTGAATAGACTTGTAGAGGTCGACCGTCGCTAAATGACGTAATTTAATGGAGGTAGTTGGGAAAAGTGGAGCCAAATGTGACGTAACGGAAGATTTTACTTTCTGGCAGAGTTTGCATTTCGCCATAAGTGCCTAATTCTCTTTTCCATGATTATGAAATAGGATGTTTGACGAAGTATGAGTAAACACTTACTTGGTCCGTAATGCGCGTAGCCCAGATGTATAACCATATCGATTTGTCGACAAGATCACCAGGAATACAGAGAAGCTACGTGTTACTGTCGGGTTTTAAACGTCTGGAAAGGATGTGATTTCGTACCAAGTAAAGATGCCTGATAGTAGAATTTTCTTTGTTATGCCATCATTGTTTGATATTCTTCCACGTTGGATCCTTATCCTGTTCTTTGGCAATATATTTTAACGCAGAGACACTAAGTTTTCAAACGCAACTTGTTGAATGTGAAGAAGATTGAAGTTTGATCGACGGATTTATGTGAAAGCAATAGTTTGAGAACAAGTTAGAGGTCTTGATAAAGCTTCAGAAACTTCATTTTGTGTGCCTGGGATATGAATGACCGTGAAACTGAATTCTTGTAAATAAGTTTCCATCATACCAAACGATGATTTGAAAATTTCGCAGACATGAGGAACTTAATTGCACGATAGTCTGTATTCACTTTCGTAGGTTCGCCATATAAGAAATAAAGAAAGTTTTGTAAAAGCCCAGACGACTGATAATGTTTCGAGTTCTGTAATGCAATAATTTCTTTCTGCTGGGGAAAGTACACGACTGGCAAAAGCAATACTTTTCGTGCCCATGACTCCTTTTTCTTCTATTTCCTGGTAGAGAAACGTCAAGGGCCGTTTAGAAGCTGTCTGTTGCAGTACAAAAATCTTTGGAAAGATCTGAGTGTGATGGTAGAGGAGCATTCAGCAAAGCGTGTTTAAATTCAGAAATTCAGTTACTGTCCGATCATTCCAGAACCAGTTTTGAGTTTTTACCACTTAGCTGACAAAGTCTTGGTGTATCTAAAGCTGTAAAATGAGTGAAACCCCCTAAAGAAATGATGAGGGCATGGAAACTTCATAGTTGCATTTTAGCTGTGGAAACAGTGATGTCTCGGATAGCTTAAAGTTTGTCTGGGTCAGGTTCAGTTTCGTCACCAGAGATGATCTGACTAAAAACTTAATAGATGATTTTCCAAACTTTGATTTACGTAGATTGACTGTAATACCATGGCGTCAGAAGGTATCCAGTCGTGTATTCAGAGTACTGTTGTGTTTATGCTATGTTGCTTCGCAGTAAGTATGCCTTCGACATAAGTTGTGATGCTTTCTTTTAAATCAGAAGGGAAAAGAATAGTGTACGTGCCACGAACGAAAGCTGCTGATGATATAGTAAGACCAAAAGGTAATTTGCAGAATTGCTATCAATTACTGGAGCATAAGAAGGCAGTGTATTTACGACAATGGGGATGAAGCTCTGTTTACCAGAATCCAGACTTTAAACCGAACGTCGAAAATACTGTTGCTCCATCAAACTTTTGTAGCAATTCATCAAGTATCTGTGGTCTGCCTGTTTCTGTAACTATGTCATTAAGCTGTCGTAAGCCACCGTTTCAGTAATGCTTTCTGCGAGCCTGGTTTCTAATTCTTGTTTCACTTTGTCTCTATAAACAAATGGTAACGAGTAATGGTTTGAAGCAAAAGTCTTACGAGGTTTTGCTTGGAATCCATACACAAATCCTCGTACAGTTCCGGGTACATCATCAAAAACATGTGAAAGTGTTTGTAAAACTTCTTGAAAGTGTTGTCTGTCTTCGTCCGTTGCTGCTTCACAAGTGTCTATGTGGCTTGGCTTGTCTGCGAAACGTTAAAATTAGAGTCTTCACCTGCACTGTCGGTAGCAAAAGACGTGTTAGTGAAAAATGATGAACACCATTGTGTATTCTTTGCGTATAAAAAAGCTCTAATCTGTTAATGCAACTTTCTCGTTACTGTTACGAAGTAGAATATAAGTATCTTTAAAGTCAAATATCGTTCCATGTTATGTCTGGAAATTCATAGCTAGCGTAATTTCCATTGTTAAAAGTGGGACGATTCAAATATTTGCAAAAAAAAGTGTGGCTACGAATTGTAAATTTTAAGTCTGTCTTTCCGTAGCTTTACATCTACTCCTTCTCCAGAAACTGCCTCTCTAACCTTAGTCTTTCGTAATGGTAATATATGGCAAGAATTATTCGTATTGCATTTATTAAATGCTGCATCACTAATCACTATAGCTGGAGATCCAGAATCAATTACTGCGGTGAAATTATGTTGTTTGTTGATAATCGGATGGTTGATATTCTTTTATAGCTGTTCTTTTTCCTGCAATGAAGTGTCTCCTATATCTTCCAAAGTGAGAATAGTTTCTGTAACTACGTTCCTACTGTATGTAAATGACGTATTGCTTTTGATATCTACAGTATGCTGAGCTTCTAGTTATTGCCTGTCAGGAGGATGGAAGCCACTTTCTGGTTCACTTAATACGCAGTATTGTTTCTGTCCATAAGTATCATTTTGCCTGTTATCATTGCAGTTACTGTGTCTGTAATTCCGACTGCGGTTCTGTTGTCTGTTGTACCTTCTGTTGTATGGTACGTGACGAATGCAATGTAACTCATTATTTCGATTAACACAGTTGTTTTCCAATTTATTATTATTGTAATTGTGCTGTGATCCGTAATTTTACAGAGATGAATTTTGATCGCTATTATGTTGGTGCTGAAACTGTTAGGTATTGCCAGCAAAATTTTGGTTGAGTTGCTGACAATACTGCGGCTGACCGTTAAAACTGTTTCGCCTGTTGTAGTTATTCTGATACCGATGACTACTGCCGTATCGTTTGTTGTGTCTGCTGTTAAATGCTCTTTTATAGCCTAGACTCCTACTGCCTATGTGACCTGTGTTGCTTTGAGATAAACTTTTGCTACTGAAAGAATAGCCGAGTTGCTGAATTTCAAGCAACTGAAGTAGCTCGTGGAATGTTTTAATACTTTCTTTTTGTTGATCTGTGAGAAAATAAATACGTAGCGAACTAGGAAGCTTTGAGATACAAAGTTGAATGGCGGCTGACTGACTGTGTGGGTCTGTTAAATCCTGACTTTGTTGCATCATGTACTGAAATAGCTGGGTAATGTCACAAACTGCGAGTTCTCAAAATCGGGTAGGTTGATTAATTGATCTTTGACGGCTCACTGTGTCATTTCCGACCAACAAGCCGCTGAAAATGCGTTCTGAAATTCTTCAACAGAATAGCATTGTTTGGCCACTGGGCGCATTTGTATGGTGGGTTCACCTTCTAAGAAACCCAAATGAACTCTAATTTGTCAGTTACTGGCCAAACTGGAGGTAAAGAAAAGGAGAATTGCTCGATCAAATCTAACGGATGCAAGTAAATACTTCCATTTTTAAAAACTTGGAATTTTCGTAGAGAAATAAAATGCTAATAGTCAGCTCCGTAGTGTCCTGGAGAATTTTGTACATCGTTTCTAATGTAAAATGTTTGCGATTGTTGCTGTTCTGTTTCAAGTCCCGATTCTTCTCATTCTGTCTATCTTTTGTTCATATGTAAATCCTATCTGACTGTCCATGAAAAATATGCGAGGAATCAGAAGTGATTTGTTCATGTGACATGGTCTTCACAATGTTGGCAAAATTACTTTGTTGTCTGTTAATCTCATGTGCGTTGTTGTTGTTCATTGCTTGCTGGTCATGTTGAAAACGCTGTAATGAAAAAAATTCTTCTGTTTGTATAAAAGATGTGGAAAGTGTGTCTACCGAATCTGAGCCTGCGTTGAGTTCTAATTGTTCAACCTCCTCAGAAATGTCTTCTTTTTGTGCTGTTAGAAGTTGCAGTTGTGTCGTAGTGTCATTGTCGACTTCATTAATTTTCGATTCCAAATGACTATCTGTTCCGAAAGCTTGAATATTTCACGTTGTAGTCTTGCGTCTGTACCGCTGGGATCTACTTTATTTATTTTCTTGAGAAGTAAATCTTTCTCTGTGTGTGTTGTTTCTTTAATATGTTTTAACTAATTATCTACTTCAACAACCCGTTGCAAAATTAAAGACTGCAGCTGTGTTTGGTTTTCTGTAAGCGCGTGTAAATGGTCAGAAATGTTACTTAGTTTCGTGTCAGTGTGGTTTGTTAGCTGATTTTCAAGTGTTTCTGTGTGCTTTCTTAATTTTTGGTCACTGTGACTTGATAGCTGACTACCTATAATTTTTTTACTTTCCTTCAGTTTTGCGTCAAAATGTGTCGCTAAAATTTTATTACTTCCTTGTTGTTAAGTCGCTAGAATTTTGTTGTCTTCTGAGAGTAAAATCTGAAAGATAGTTCGAAAGTAAAATCTGAAGCATTGTTCGAAGATAATTGGTCTGAGAAGAATTGCCGTTAATCATAGTGTGATGGGCGGATTGTTTATCAGTAGTCTCATTGTCTGCTTCTGTTGTGACCTGACTTTTGCATGTCTCTGCTGTGATGGATTCAGCGTGTCTTAAATCTAAAACTTGTGACGAAACAGATACATCACTGACGAAAGAAATATTTAGTCTTCCAAACACTTTGCTATACAAATTCGGTAACGTTTGCATATTTGTTGGAACGAACCTGTATGTGAGGGTAGAATCTACCTCTTGCATTGTCGAGTTTGTCTGACTTTCTGAAATATGATGCAATAATTCGTCAGGAATCGCGGTATTATTTTTTGTTGAAGTAGCTAATGATTGAACAGTGCTGGTATGAGAGCTGCTGTTTACCATGTTAATGTGTCAATAAAGAACAATATTCACAAAAAATACACTGTCAAAAGTATGTTGACTTGTATGGGAAATAAAACACAAATGATTAATTTATAAGTGAAGCGCAAAAACTAATTACGAACAAAATGTTACACACAGCAGTGAACATGTCTAACCACAAAATTCTCAAAGATTCCCCGACACCCTAAAAGAGTTGTCACCAAATGAAATTTTCCTTTAACATTATGTTGTTTTTGTTGGATTTTTTGAACACTTACTTGCTTGGTTCGTTGTAACCTTGCTGTGACTTTGTGCATTTCCAACAGTGAGAGCAAACAAATACATATCTACATAAACACTCCGGAAGCCACTGTGGAGGGTACCCTGTACTTACTATTGCATGCGACACTACAACATGAAATATGTCCTGTTTTGTCGTCTTGATAAAAAATTGCAAACTGATTAAATACTGAACTTTACTGTTAATCTCTTTCATTAAACAAAGTGGTTCCTGTGCATTAATGATCTGCCTATTAATGCTATTCATGAAATGGTCCCTGTGCATTGATAATTTTCGTAGCTCACTGTTCCTGAAATGAATATGTCTTACATCATAATATAATTACTTGGAAACACGGTGCTTGTTTCTCTCCATGCGCCAGATGCAAATTTCTAACTACAATGCTGAGAGCTTTGTGCAATGCTTCAGACACCAAGTAAAGATTTTAATACACATCATTGAGTAAAACAATCTTTAAATAAAAATTATTTGGATCGAGAATGTGGACAATGCTCATAGGTGAAATATTTGTTTTTTACGATTTGTTTTCAGATTATATGATGTTTTCTTACTTGCATGAAATTCATGTCACAACACTGACAAAGGGCATCGTTGAAATGAAAATTTTATAGTCATAAATGTTACACAAATAATTAATAATCATGAAAAATAGCTTACAGTGAAATTACTCAGTCTTTTATGAAAAATGTTAAGTTCCCTTATATGCACGTCTCATTCCACAATGCTCACAAGCTACGAGCGACTGGAATACAACTAGAAAAATATTACCTTCATTCCTCTCCATCTTCTTTTCTAATCTCATTACATCTCAATCCATTCTAAATCACTAATAAAATCTTTCTCCTCCCTTTTACAATATCCGAACACAAATAATTTCACTTAAACTCAGAGGCACTTAACTCTACGTCTGTAATGCCACGAGTCTTCTTCTTAGCGCCTGTCTCACCTCTCCTCCAACGATAGAACTCACGCGCTCCTCGCTGCCAAACAGCGATGACAAGACAAGCACATCATCCAGCGCGCAGCTACTTTGACCAAAGACTGCGTGTGAATAATAAGATATTCAAAATTGTCGTCTAACTTTTGAGACATCCAAAGTACACTACTGGCCTTTAAAATTGCTACACCAAGAAGAAATGCAAATGATAAACGGGTATTCATTGGACAAATATATTATACTAGAACTGACATCTGATTACATTTTCACGCAATTTGGGTGCATAGATCCTGAGAAATCAGTACCCAGAACAACCACCTCTGGCCGTAATAATGTCCTTGATACGCCAGGGCATTGAGTCAAACAGAGCTTGGATGGTGTGCACAGGTACAGCTGTCCGTGCAACTTCAACACGATACCACAGTTCATCAAGAGTAGTGACTGGCGTATTGTGACGAGCCAGTTGCTCGGCCACCATTGACCAGACGTTTCCAATTGGTGAGAGATCTGGAAAATGTGCTGGTCAGGGCAGCAGCCGAACATTTTCTATATCCAGAAAGGCCCGTACAGGACCTGTAACATGCAGTCGTGCATTATCCTGCTGAAATGTAGGGTTTCGCAGGGATCAAATGAAGGCTAGAGCCACGGGTCGTAACACATCCGAAATGTAAGGTCCACTGTTCAAAGTGCCGTCAATGCGAAGAACAGGTGACCGAGACGTGTAACCAATGGCACCCCATATCATCATAGCCGGGTGATACGCCAGTATGGCGATGACGAATACACGCTTCCAATGTGCGTTCATCGCGATGTCGCCAAACACGGATGCTACCACCATGGTGCTGTACACAGAACCTGGATTCATCCGGAAAAACGACATTTTGCCATTCGTGCACCCAGGCTCGTCGTCGAGTACATCATCGCAGGCGCTCCTGTCTGTGATGCAGCGTTAAGGGTAACCACAGCCATGGTCTCCGAGCTGATGGTCCATGCCGCTGCAAACATCGTGGAAATGTTCCTGCAGATGGTTGTAGTCTTGCAAACGTTCCCATCTGTTGACTCAGGGATCGAGACGTGGCTGCACGATCTGTTACAGCCATGCGTATAAGATGCCTGTCATCTCGACTGCTAGTGATACGTGGCCGTTGGGATCCATCACGGCGTTCCGTATTACCCTCCTGAACCCACCGATCCCATATTCTGCTAACAGTCATTGGATCTCGACCAACGCGAGAAGCACTGTCGCGATAGGCTACAATCCGACCTTTGTCAAAGTCGGAAACGTGATGGTACGCATTTCTCATCCTTACATGAGGCGTCACAACAACGTTTCACCAGGCAACGCCGGTCAACTGCTGTTTGTTTATGAGAAATCGGTTGGAAACTTTTCTCATGTCAGCACGTTGTAGGTGTCGTCAACACAAACCTTTTGTGAATGCTCTGAAAAGCTTATCATTTGCATATTACAGCATCTTCTTCCTGTCGGTTAAATTTCGCGTCTGAAGCATATCATCTTCGTGGTGTAGCAATTTTAATAGCCAGTAGTGTATAAATAAAGCTCAGAAATGCAAATAAAATACTCCCAATAGACCTGTTTCAGATATACATTGTTGTTTGTAAATGTTTCTGTATGTGAAACAGTTCTCAACATGCTCTAGGCACTGCAGACTTGCTGAAGTGTGATGGACGGACCCAGGACTACTTGCTTCTCAGCTCAGGCCAATAATGCAGCTAGCGCCTCATTATATACAGGGTTCACTTCTGCCAGGCAGACCCATTGTCCTCCGTATTCTTCAGCAAGGTCGACTAGTTTTGTGCCATCAGCCTACAGCTGATCAGTCAGTCTGTACGTAGTGCGATAGTGTCTCAGTCATGCCATCCACCCTCTGCTTTGATGAATGAAAGCACACAGATGAAATAGTCTATCAGCCTCATATGAAAAATCCACATACATACATACATACATGTTATTTATACACTTTATTTCACTAGTTGGACTTCTTACATTACATTATAATAGTTACTCTATTCCTTTAGAGCTCAAGAAATTCTTTTATTTTAACCATTCATTGTTTACACTAATAACCTAGGTAATGAATATCATAAGATAATTCTCACATTGAAACAAAATAAACAACATTCATGATAGGCACAAAGCATCAAGGTACGCAAAACAGATTATGTCACAAATGGTTAATTCAAGGATCCATGAGATGATGAACTATCCTGTAACCACGAGACATTGCTCATTACTACCAAACAAATTTTAAATAAATCACAATTACTTCAATGTTACAAAAATACCAAATCGTCTACTGTTATCTAATTCCAACACCAACTGCAAACTACTTGTTATAATTCATTGGATGCCTATTGTCCTCATGAATATGCTGTCTGCCTGTAGAATGATATGAAATGTTAGTCAAACCTGATGTTACCGCAAAAGTTGATAAGATCTAGCCTGGATTGTATACACTCTCCTTTTAACCTACCATTTCACTTATAACAAAAGTTGGATCAGAATACATTTTTACAGCTGTCATTGTGTCCTGCAGCTTTTCTCTGTTCCCAGAAATCATCGGTAATTAGTACAAGCATTTTCTTCTGTAATGTATTATTAAAAAACAAGTCACAGCACAGTATTCATTGAGAAAAATATAAATTTTACATACAAAATGACAAAATCGTATACATGCACATACATACTGCCTAGTACATAATAAATCATTGTCATACTTATCTCTCTCTCTCTCTCTGCCCCCCTCCCCCCACCTCTCTCTCTCTCTCTCTCTCTCTCTCTCTCTCTCTCTCTGGTTCATTTACTTGCATGTTTAATTATACTTCACCCTTGGCGTCGTCTAAGTTCCACATCTTACCATCTTTATTTCCATCCTAGTTTCATTTCCAACACTTTCTTAAGTTTCTACAAAAATTCTCATTCGATTACACACCCATGGCATTTACAATGTTTATATGGGCTTTGGACTTAATGCTATGTGAATATCAAAAAACATTATTCAAAATTCATGTGGGAATAAATGAAATTCAAAACTTTTCATTTAAGGCAAATTATCATTCTTTATAACTCTGCTACTGCCTCAGCTTCTTGATGTGATGTATATGACGTATTCCTTTACACCCCTTATTTTAAGTGTCTCAACCGCAACTGCGTTTGGCTATACCACGTTTTTCATTCCACACGATTAAAACCACACAGGAAAAATTGTGTACAATTATGTACCATTTGCTGGATCGGTTATGTGATCTTATTAACACTTATAGCCATATACTATTTTGACCATATCTTACCCAATGAAAGCTGACTGTTCAGTACTAAAACCGGAGGTAAAGACTTCAAATCAGTTGCCAGTTTTATGTTGTCTCGTTGTCTCTACAGACTTGTACCAAGGGAGCAAGGCGAGGATTCTGCTTGGTGACCAGTATCCTCCTTCCATAACACAAACTGCATGCATATGTAAACTGGGTTAAAAGTCATTGTGATACAAGCTCTCTGCAATGGTCCATGCTAGCCTCTCTGCTGGTGAAGTATAAGCCCAAGATGAGCACTATTCTGCTCGTTATGTGCTGCCTGATTCTAGCTAGAGGCTGTAACTGCAAGTCCATCTCGGTGACTCGGGGATGGCAGACTGGAACTCACTCGGTGCAGCAGACTGGCTCTCCAGTCCGCGGTGGCGATCTAAATACTGGTGGCTTACACCAGCACAGGCAGTTCATTTACAGCTTCAAACTAACTCTTTTACTTTATCAACATCGTCAAATTTACTTTGGTTATCTCATTAACATGAACAACTTCACTTAGAAAGTGACTCAGAAATGCTCATGCAACTAACTGACTAGTAGCTTTCCTCAGTGACGTGAGTGGTGGAAGTCAGATCCACAGCATCTTAGCCAGACGCTGTGGCCTAGCGATTCTAGGCGCTCCATTCTGGAACCGCGCTGCTGCTACAGTCGCAGGTTCGAATCTTGCCTTGGGGATGGGTGTGTGTGATGTCCATAGGTTAGTTAGGTCTAATTAGTTCTAAGTCTAGGAAGATGATGACCTCAGGTGTTAAGTCCCATAGTGCTTAGAGCCATTTGAACAGCAACTAAAATATGGAAACATTCTAAAACGAAATCATATATGTTTTTTAACACAAACTTATGTTTTTTTTAAATGGACCTCCTATATTTTTCTTCGGCAATCCTTAGCATGACAAAGCACATACACAATGGCGTTGATTGCATCGCAATATTCCCATTACATCCCGAGATATTGAGACGCGAAGTTGACGCTTGAAACACCTGACATGCGCTGCTAGCGCACGTCCTGAGGCTCAGGCGTGAACCCCATGCTGCCCGTAATCGCGATGTGATTGACATGTGTAATCACACCTCCAGACTTATCAAGGGGTCTGAAACGAATAATACGGTCTGCTGCCATCAACTCTCATAAGCAAATAATGGTTTCCCTCTTCCACGTTTTACGTATCTACGTACACAATATGAATCAGTACCGATCGGTGTACACCCGTTAGGTTGTCTTATTTATCCTGCACACCCAAAATAAGGTTTATCTAATGCGTTATATGAACCATTGTGCCTGTCGCGCAGGGCCTGGCTCTACCTAGTCAAGTGTCCAACGTAGTTCCCAATAATGCCACAGTTACCACTTCGCCGAGTTTATGATTTGCGACCCATGCAAACTCCTGTACTCCACCACCCTCCGAGCATCCCATTTGTTGTTGCTTTGGCGTGCAGTACACCGCTTGCCAGTGAAGTCGTGCATCAGAGTAATCTAGTGACGGCACGCAGGTAGTACACATTGTGAATAAACGTTGTGTTGTGGAACTTATACTGTACAGTATAATGTACACACATGACGATATGGTAGAAATGCTGCTGATCTATGGAGAATGTACGTTGACGGGAAATACGTTATAAGATTGCTTGTTTGTTGATAGTACTGTTAGCGAACATTTTGATTATTAAAGTAATATGTCTGTTTTCTACCCTACTCTACACACCTGTACTGTACCCTGTTGTAGGTGCTGTTCAGGCAGAACGACTGTACAGAAGACGATTCCCTGACAAGCCATCACCTTTTCACTGGATGTTTCTTCGTCTCACATCTCGTCTACCTGAAACGGGAAGCTTAAATTCAAGACCTCGACATCGTCCTAGAAGACGCACAGATGAACGTGCTGAAGTTGCAGTGCTCGCTACCATAGCTGTGAATCCTCAAATCAGCACACATCAAATTGAACGTGAAGTTGGTGTGTCGAAATCAAGTGCACAGCGTATTCTTAAACGTCATAAATTTCATCCTTACCATGTTCATTTACACCAGGATCTTCATGGAAATGACTTCCGCAATAGGGTAACATTTTGTCGGTGGGCTCAGATAAAACTTCTGACTAATCCAAATTTTTTTGCAGATGTTCTCTTTACCGACGAGGCATCATTCTCCAACAAAGGAATTGTCAATATGAGGAATATGCATTATTGGTCCGCAGACAGTCCAAAATGGCTCCGTCAGGTAGAGCATCAACGTCCGTGGAAAGTTAATGTTTGGTGTGGGATTATTGGAGATACCATTATCGGACCTTTCTTTATAAATGGCATCCAAAATGGCAGACAATACTCCAGATTTATACTACACAATCTTCCTGTTCTCTTGGACACCGTACCTCTGAACCGGAGAATGGTCATGTCGTATCAGCATGACGGATGCCCTGCACATAACGCCTTACGAGCACGACGACTTCTGAACCGTAAGTTCCCTGGTAGGTGGATTGGACGAGGAGGCTCAGTTAGGTGGCCTGCCCGATCTCCGGACCTGACACCGCCGGATTATTTTCTTTGGGGAGCAGTGAAGGATGCTGTTTACCAACATGAACCAACAACACCAGAGGAGATGAAGCAACGCATTATTGATACTTGTACAGCCATCAAAGAGGAAACAGTAGCACGAAGTAGGGCATCCTTCATCCGTAGAGTGACCCTATGTATGCAAGCCAATGGGCATCACTTTGAGCATGAGATGTGGACGCTATGTTTAGTATGTAGTGCTGGTATCACAGTGGAAGTTTCTACAAAGGGCCATTTTACCCAGTGATGTTAAGAAACATTTGTTTGCAACAATTTGTCATTTAACGCATTAGATACACATAACATTGATAATTATGTGATAATAAAATTAATTGGTTAAACATGTTTACATTCATCTTCTATCTCCTACCTGAACTTCCCAAATCAAAACATTTTTACCCAAACAACGGTAAAACTTTTATTCCACTTGTTCGTTTCACTAAAACCATCAACATGAATTTTCTATTACGGATGAATGATTAACTGTCAGTTTCGCTAGATCTACAGTAAAGTAAAGTTTTAACGTTGATCGGCATTGCCTTTTTAGTAACGGATTAACGATAAGCGAAGTTAACTTTGTGACTAACGTTGCGGTACACAGATATGTTACAGAACCGCATCACCCCTTGCCTATGGGATAAATACCTGCTGGAATGTACGACGTTAATGCAGGATGGCAGCAGACCGTATTATTCGTTTCGGACCTCTTGGTAAGTATGGAAGTGTGATTACGCATGTCAATCACATCGCGATTACGGGCAGCATGGGGTTCACGCCTGAGCCTCAGGACGTGCGCTAGCAGCGCATGTCGGGTGTTTCAAGCGTCAACTTTGCGTCTCAATATCTCGGGATGTAATGGGAATATTGCGATGCAATCAACGCCATTGTGTATGTGCTTTGTCATGCTAAGGATTGCTGAAGAAAAAATATGGGAGGTCCATTTAAAAAAAAACATAAGTTTGTGTTAAAAAACACATATGCTTTCGTTTTAGAATGTTTCCAAATATGTACATTCATGGGCCCCAGCCCTACATTGATACCGGTGAAAGTCGTTTTCCAATAGCTGTTATTGTTCCAGAGATATTTTAGGTGGACAAGATAGCTGGGACACCCTGTATATAAAGAAACCTGTTCTAAGAGATCTACTTTGAGAACTTTTGCCTGTGAATTTATATGAACATTTAACCTGGGAAAATGTAATGAACTGCATTTTGATTATTTAGACTCAAAATAACCCGTTTCACTAACGAAGTTATTGAAGTGAACTATATCAGAATCTGGTAATCAACCCCAAAAAGCATAAATATAGCAAAATCCTATAATCACTTCGCAAACAATAGCAGAATAGTTTGTACTATTGCTCAATTATTACTGCGAAAAGCAAATAAGTCGTATACGGTCATGCAGTAATATGACGATCTGTAGACTGTAAGAGTTAATTTTCGTAGTTGGTCAACTGTCAAATTTAAAGTATCCACCGATTTCACGCCTTCTCCAAATGAAAGCGAGCATCTTTGGTTCCATTGGTTAGAACCTGCAAGCTAATGCCGGACGACGCAAATCTCGTAATTTATCATGTACCGTTGTTAAATGCGTAAACATACTCCCTCATACTCATATAAAATCATACCCGTCCGAAAGACACGTAAAATACGGACAGTAATTTCCAAAATAAAAATCAGAGATGATAAATATTAACGACGATGACTAATAACAAGATAAACAATGTGAGCAACTCATGAATACCCTCGCTGTAAAATACATTTGTTTATAGAAAGAGTAATGGTGGGGAAAAGTGCGTCGCAAAAGGAAAGAAACTACAATGTAAAGTTTTTAAACTGATTTCTGAGTCTTCGTAGACACAAAACTTTGCGTTGTAGCATATTAGTGCAGAGGCGTTGATAAGTGAAGTCGTTAGTGTAATTAAATCAGATCCTCGGCGATTAAATGTACCCGTCTTCTTACCTGGTACGTGATCCATTCGGTGACAGTGCTATCCTTCCATTTCCCTTTCAGCATATGTTGGTCGGTAGCAATTATTGATGCTGTTTGGATTACAATCTGAAACTGCGCACCAATAACGTTTTTGACACACACTCTACAATTTTTCACAACATGGCACACGGATTGAAACAGTGAAAAATTCACTTTAACTCGCCAATCGAGAAGTTAGTTCATCCGCTTTTCAGCAAGCGAATATGTTTGCGAATTTGCAGTTTGGCAAACCAGTTTCACATGTAGTTAACAGTTCAATGGTTTCTGTAGCGACGGTTAACAATTAAATGCGAGCGGAAATCCATTCTGTAGCAAGCGGAACAAGACCCTTGAAAAGTACATTAGATTCTGCAGCTCGCTTCGCTGCAAAACAATTTGGTTGTAATGACGACAATCAAAGTCCACTCACGTGTGCATCGTCACATCAATTTGTAACACAACGAAGCACGCAGTATTCAAAAAGTTTAACATTTTCTTTCATAAAGTTCACGTCAATATCTAGTCAAACCGCATCCGAAACATAACAGCTCCGCAGTATATTCTGTGTGTCATTTTTATCGGCTGCAGTACTGACACGTTACACACATACACGTGCTCACTTCCCACTGCAGACACACTGACTGTGTGTTCGACTGCAGCTATCGATATCACTCTTGCACCATAGTTTTACACATCACATTTAACTTTATATGTTGCATTTGAAAATATGTATACCAAAGAAGATCAAGAAAAACTGAAATTTTTCATACTCGAAAATAAGAGTAAACGTATTAGTAACAGCTTCATATTGTAACATAAATAAAGCAAGATATATTTCACACTACAGGATAAAAAAAAAGAATGGATTGGCGCACCAAAGATATATGCATAGGGTAATCAGAAGTGAAAGAAAAGAAAAAAAATTATCTCTTGCACTTAGCATTGTCTTCACGCCTAACAACGAAATTCAGTACCCATATGCCTCTCCACCTGTACACTTTTCCAACAATTGCCCCTTTCAGCTTAGTTACCTTAAATGAAGAACCGGTCACCTTTACACTTCTGTAATGCTCATCTACTTACACAGAAACCGAGCTACTCATATCCAGAACACAAGACAAAATAATTCAGTTAACACATATTCGAAGCACTGGACTCAGCAAATAATTTGCATTTTTCTGACCCTCAGTAAGCAAAAGTTCTCTCAGGTCTTCAGGCGCTGCAGTCTGGAACCGCGAGACCGCTACGGTCGCAGGTTCGAATCCTGCCTCGGGCATTGATGTGTGTGATGTCCTTAGGTTAGTTAAATTTAAGTAGTTGTAAGTTCTAGGGGACTAATGACCTCAGACGTTGAGTCCCATAGTGCTCAGAGCCATTTGAACCATTCAGATCTTCAAAATTCAGCATGTTCACTTGTTCATAGCTGCTGTTTGTCATATTTTCAGCAGCGAAGTTAGGTGTGGACAGCATTTGTCAACCACATGGTTGAAGGCTCTCTGCACACACGTCGTTCCATGGGTCAGTATATCGCATCTTCGTAGTATACGGACGTGAATTTCTATCATTCCAGTGACCACCTCTGACATTTCCATTATTACCTCGATTATGACAAAATTGTCTACCATTCCAGCCATCTCTGCCTCTTCTAAAACTGTTATCTCATACGATCAGGCATGTCATGCTGATATCTCGACCATTTTCACATCCATAGTGACGTGAATTAGGATCTTAATTATGACTCTTTTGTGGCCTGAGATGAGGATAAGACAACTGACTATCATTCCTTCAATGACTACTCTCATCACTGCTATCATATTCCAACTCTTGCAGTATGAAATTCTTTTAAATCATCTTTAACACGGTCAGCATGAATAATTCGTTGTAAATGTGAAGGATGTTTTTTAAGACAAAAGCGAATCAACAGGACGGTAGAGGCTGTACACAAGTTGACTTTTCAGATACATATGTTCGAGGAAAAATGCAGTTTTATTCGCAACGGAATTATTGAAATTTTGCATGATTAGAATACTTTGTTGGACTCTGCGTTGTGCTGCCTCAGACCAATATGCAAATAAGAACAAATGTCTAAACTACTCATAAAATTCACAATTCCTAACCATAAAACGCTTTGCACGGTATGCTTATCTCCCAAATAACCACATATCAATTTAATCTTATGAGCAGCTGGCCATGTTAGTGGGAGTGAAATATCAAATTGCTGTAACTAAGCACAAGGATGACAGGTATTTGATGTATTATGAACACAGGAGCTTTCTAATAGATTGTAAATAATTATGGTCAAAATTAGACAAGCTTTCACAATTTGCATTCTCATATTTGAAATGACTGTGAATATAATGGATTCTTCTTCCTTCATAACACAGGATCCTGGTTATCTTCATGACACAACTTCTCATTATCATCATTTGCATGACTACAACGACGTCCCACAGCAATATCTATCAGATCTATAACTTCATTTTATTTTTTGCTATTTGAAAATAATGAAGTATATACTCTTTGACACAGATCATATTGCAGGTCCATCAGCATCAAGTTATTTCGTCTATTAAAGAAAAACTGTCGAAAAATGAACATATGTTTGACATTTTCCTTTTAGAATACCTCTTACTGTATATCCGTCTCCGCCGGAAACATTCTACATACAATTCAAAAAAACCAGAGTGCAGAGTTTTGTTGATTTGTCATAAAACAAAGAAGGCAGTCAAATTAACAAATCACAACAAGAGTCTGCTATCACACATTTCTAAATCTAAAGCAGAACGTAAGCAAATAAATTAATCATTCAAACTGTGCCTCACGATAGTTGAGACAACGAAAATAATGTTGAGATCAATAAAAAAGGATTTCAGCATTCCTTTGTAAACCACTCATGTTGCGCGCTATCCCATTAATTTTCTTCAATATTCCACTTCAAATACAAATTGTATTAATTCTCTAGTGTGTCTCTCTGATAATTGATAAAGATAAGACTTCCAGTCCAGACTGTACATAGATTAGGTTCCTTTTGTACTAACTGATCTCCATAGTTAGCAACAAGATACAAGAGATCGCATGACAGAAGATCCGTACGTGAAAACTGGAAAGTGGCACAGATCACACCAATACTAAAGACAGAAAATAGGAATAACCCGCTGAATTATAGAAGCATATCACTGACGTCGATTTGCAGTAGGATTTTGGAACATATGTATTGCTTTCGAAAACTGTGAAATATCTCGAAGAAAACGCTCTACTGAGATAATCATCCGGAGTTCAGAAAATATCGTTCCTATGAAACACAACTAGCTCTTTATTCAAACTAAGTAATGAGTGCTATTGATAGGGAATCTCAAACTGATTCCTTATTTCTAGGTTCCCAGGCGGCTTTTAACACCGTCTCTCACAACCAGCTTCCAATCAAACTGTCTCTGGAGTATCACTTCAGTTGCGTGAGTGAACTCGTGATTTCCTGTCAGGAAGGTCACATTTGGTAATAAACGACGAAAACCATCGATTGAAGCAAAAGTGATATCTTTTGTTCCCTAAAAAAGCTTCATAACTGCTTTGTTGTTCCTGCCTACTTAAATGATTTATGAGACAGTCTCAGCAGCCCTCTTAAATTGTTTATTGGTAATGCGGTCATTTACCGTCATGTAATGTCACCAGAAGGACAAAACAATTGCAAAATGATTGAGACAAGATATCAGTAGAATGAGAAAAGTGTCAAATGACTTTTAAATAACGAAATGTGTGAGCTCATCCACGTGAGTGCCAAAAGATATCCGTTAAATCTCGGTTACAAAAAATTACACATATCTGAAAGCTGTCAATTCAACTAAATACTTAGGAATTACAGTGACCTACAACTTAAACTGGAACACTTAGAAGACGTACAGGTTTGCTAAAGAGACTACACTGTCTGTCCTCTTATGGAGTACTACTCTGCATTGTGGTGTTCGTAACAAATAGGAATGACGGAGAACCTCGGAAAAGTTTTAAAAAAAGGCAAGTATTACCGCAAAATAGGGGAGAGAGTTTCACCGATATGGTACGCAAGATGGAGTGGCAATCATTAAAACACAAGCATTTTTCGGCACACCGAGATCTTTTCACTAAATTACAGTAAGAATTTTTGTCCTCCGAGTGCGGCAACATTTTATTGACGCCACCCTACATAAGGAGAATCTATCATCATAATAAACCAAGAGAAATCAGAACTCACAGGGAAATAATTAAGAGTTCGTTCTTCCCGCTCGACAGTGAAACGGTAGAGAAATGGTCTGAAGATTGTTCGATGAATCCTTTGCCGGGCACTGAACTGGAGAGCAATCATGTAGATGTACAGTGGGTCCGAAAAGTCTTTCCCTAATTACATAAATTGATAACTCAGGCTAGAAGTAAGATACAAATATGGAACTGGTGTCTAATTGTTTACAAACTATCGAAGTTTTTTTCACACATCAGTAAAATTCCACTTCCATTGTTGCCCAATGACAGTACACGTCGATATGACTTTGCGGTCGAAATGCTATCACGTATTGAGGACGATGATGGTTATCTCAGACGAATTGCCTTTCCCGACGAAGCAACCTTTTTTGTCAGTGGAGTAGTGAATCCTCATAATGTGCGCATTTGGGGTTCACAAACCCCTGGGGAGGTCATGGAGTGCACCAGAGGCAGTCCAAAGGTGAATGTTTGGTGCTCGCACGATCGAATTATCTGGCCATTCTTCTTCACAGAGGCAACATCTGCAGTGTATCTGGACATGTTGCAACTGTATGCTGTTCCTCAGCTGCTTCAGTATCAACCCGATGTCTTGTTTCAGCAAGACGGTGCACCGCCTCATTGGCGTTTGGACGCCCATGGCTACCTCGATATGACCTTTCCTGGGCGATGGATTCGTCGTGATGGGCCAACGGTTTGGCCTCCACGCTCTCCTGACATAACCCCATTAAACTTCTTTTTATGGGGTTATGTCAAGGACGAGGTCTACCGAACACGTGTACCAGATCTTGAAAACCTGCGGCAACGGATAACCACAGTCGTTGAATCGATCCCTCCAGTGATGTTGCCTAATGTGTGGACGGAAATTGAATATCGCCTAGATGTGCTACGTGCTACCAAGGGTGCTCATGTGGAAGTTTACTGATGTGTGGAAAAACTGTGATAGTTTGTAAACAATTTGTATCTTACTTCTAGCCTGTGTTATCATTTTATGTAATCAGGGAAAGACTTTTCGGACACCCTGTGGATGTAACTGTGGATGCAATAGTTTATCACAAATACATACTATACGACCTATTTAATATATTCGTTATTGAATGTAACTGTGAAGGGTTTTAAACGCCTACCATGGACTTGGTGTGTTGGACAGTTAATGAGGCATTGCCTAGAGCTTCGTGTTTCCGACTGTTTACACGTTATGCTTCGTGTACGCAGGGGGAGGCAGTGTCGAGTGCGGTGTACTGCTGTGCGTGGCCCGAGAGCGGCTGCCGGCTGCAGCGGTCCCTTCTGCTGGTGATGTGCCGAGCGCAGAGGCCACTGGTGCTCACCGCCGGCCTCATGTTCCCCATCAACAGGGCCACCTTCCTGTCGGTAAGCACCGTGGAGGTAGAATAAGGGGAGATGGCGCTGCAGACGTAAGCTGCACGTTTTTTAAGCCAGCGGACGTAACCTGCCGCCATCTTGGATCTCCCAAAACATTAGCAGACGAGTGTTTACAATTGCTTCTTGTTCGTTATTTCTGTCGTGTGCACGTGACAGTTGTTTTACACAGCAAATGTTACACTGTTTTAGTGAACAACACAGCATAAGGAACGCAACTTCAAACGTTTTCCTGGTATTAAATGCGTATTCGATACAGTAATGTTGTTGTGGTCTTCAGTACTGAGACTGGTTTGATGCAGCTATCCATGCTACTCTATCCCGTGCAAGCTTCTTCATCTCCCAGTAACTACCGCAACCTAAATCCATCTGAATCTGTTTAGTGTATTCATTTCTTTGTCTCCCTCTACGATTTTTACCCTCCACGCTGCCTTCCAATACTAAATTGGTGATCCCTTGATGGCTCAGAATATGTCCTACCAACCGATCCCTTCTTCTAATCAAGTTGTGCCACAAATTTCTCTTCTCCCCAGTTCTGTTCAATACCTCCTCATTAGTTATGTGATCTACCCATCAGATCTTCAGCGCTCTTCAGTAGCACCACATTTCGAAAGCTTCTGTTCTCTTCATGTCTAAAGTATTTACTGTCCACGTTTCACTTCCATACATGGCTAAACTCCATACAAATACCTTCAGAAACGACTTCCTGACACTTAAATCTATACTCGATGTTAACAAGTTTCTCTTCTTCAGAAACGCTTTCCTTGTCATTGCCAATATACATTTTATATCCTCTCTACTTAGACAATCATCAGTTATTTTGCTCCCTAGATAGCAAAACTCCGTTACTACTTTAAGTGTCTCATTTCAAAATCTAATTCCCTCAACATCACCCGACTTAATTCGACTAAATTCCATTATCCTCGTTTTGCTTTTGTTGATGTTCATCTTACATCCTCCTTTCCAGACACTATCCATTCCGTTCAACTGCTCTTCCAAGTCCTTTGCTGTCTCTGAGAGAATTACAACGTCATCGGCAAACCTCAAAGTTTTTATTTCTTCTCCATGGATTTTAATACCTACTCCGAATTTTTCTTTTGTTTCCTTCGCTGCTTGCTCAATATATAGATTGAATAACATCGGGGACAGGCTACAACCCTGTCTCACTCCCTTCCCAACCACTGCTTCTCATTCGTGTCCCTCGACTCTTGTAACTGCCATCTGGTTTCTGTACAAATTGTAAATAGCCTTTCGCTCCCCGTATTTGACTCCTTCCACCTTCAGAATTTGAAAGAGAGTATTCCAGTCAACATTGTCAAAAGCTTTCTCTAAGTCTATAAATGCTAGATACGTTAAGTTTACGTTTCCTTAATCTTTCTTCTAAGATATGTCGTAGGGTCAGTATTGCCTCACGTGTTCCAATATTTCTACGGAATCCAAACTGATCTTCCCCGATGTCGGATTCTACTAGTTTTTCCATTCGTCTGTATAGAATTCGCGTTAGTATTTTGCAGCCGTGACTTATTAAACTGATAGTTCGGTAATTTTAGCATCTGTCAACACCTGCTATCTTTGGGATTGGAATTAATATATTCTTCTTGAAGTCTGAGGGTATTTCGCCTGTCTCATATATCTTGCTCACCAGATGGTATTGTCGAAACTGGCTCTCCCAAGGCTGTCAGTATTTCTAATGGAATGTTGTCTACTCCCGGGGTCTTGTTTCGACTCAGGCCTTTCAAAGCTCTTTCAAACTCTTCACGCAGTATCATATCTCCCATTTAATCTTCATCTACATCCTCTTCCATTATATTGTCCTCAAGTAGATCGCCCTTGTGTGGACGCTCTATATACTCCTTCCACCTTTCTGCTTTCCCTTCTTTGCTTAGAACTGGGTTTCCATCTGAGTTCTTGATACTCATCCAAGTGGGAGTAATACGACACGAAAATATGACGCTTTTGGCCTCAGTACTGTAATTCCTTCTTGTTTATACATTTCGAATTACCGAGAAGTATATGCCATGAAAAGCGTGCTTTCGTAATCCATTTCTATTCACTTTCATTGTGTTTGTGTCGATAATTGATAAAGCCAGAACTCCAAAAGCAATGACTGATTGTTTAGAGGCACCTGTTTGTATTCGTTGCATATTCAAGTCAAATGCAAATCTTAAATGTTCAAGTTTGCAAGAAACTTACCTTATTTTCTTTGGTGTCCCATAGATGTATGCAGGGATGATATAAACAAGCCAGCTGTCGTGTCAACAAAGTGAAAGATCCGCTAAATTACGAAGGAAAAGAACGGAATTTAAGATTGTCAGGCCCATTGTAGTTTACACATGAGCTTTGTTTTTATATTGTTCGTACCAAATGACATCAGTGTGGCAAATATGAGGAATTTACAGAGTAACACGACAACACAGTGATTAATGTAATGATATAAATAGCCTCCTCCCCCCATGAACCATGGACCTTGCCGTTGGTGGGGAGGCTTGCGTGCCTCAGCGATACAGATAGCCAT
This sequence comes from Schistocerca gregaria, assembly GCF_023897955.1. Classification (NCBI taxonomy): domain Eukaryota; kingdom Metazoa; phylum Arthropoda; class Insecta; order Orthoptera; family Acrididae; genus Schistocerca; species Schistocerca gregaria. The sequence goes on along the minus strand of NC_064923.1, from coordinate 130,953,278 downwards.
GCCGTAGGTGCAACCACAACGGAGGGGTATCTGTTGAGTGGCCAGACAAACGTGTGGTTCCTGAAGAGGGGCAGCAGCCTTTTCAGTAGTTGCAGGGGCAACAGTCTGGATGATTGACTGATGTGGCCTAGCAATAATAACCAAAACGGCCTTGCTGTGCTGGTACTGCGAATGGCTGAAAGCAAGGGCAAACTACGGCCGTAATTTTTCCCGAGGGCATGCAGCTTTACTGTATGATTAAATGATGATGGCATCCTCTTGGGTAAAATATTCCGGAGGTAAAATAGTCCCCCATTCGGATCTCCGGGCGGGGACTACCCAAAGGATGCAGTTATCAGGAGAAAGAAAACTGGAGTTCTACGGATCGGAGTGTGGAATGTCAGATCCCTTAATCGGGCAAGTAGGCTAGAAAATTTAAAAAGGGAAATGGATAAATTGAAGTTAGATATAGTGGGAATTAGTAAAGTTAGGTGGCAGGAGGAACAAGACTTCTGGTCAGGTGGCTACAGAGTTGTAAACACAAAATTAAATAGGGGTAATGCTGGAGTATGTTTAATAATGAATAGGAAAATAGGAATGCGGGTAAGCTACTACAGACAGCACAGTGAACGCATTATTGTGGCCAAGATAGATACGAAGCCCACACCTACTACAGTAGTACAAGTTTCCACACCTACTACAGTAGTACAAGTTTATATGGCAACTAGCTCTGCAGATGACGAAGAAATTGAAGAAATGTATGATCAAATAAAAGAAATTATTCAGATAGTGAAGGGAGATGAAAATTTAATAGTCATGGGTGGCTGTAATTCGGTAGTAGGAAAAGGGAGAGAAGGAAACGTAGTAGGTGAATATGGACTGGGGCAAAGAAATGAAAGAGGAAGCCGCCTGGTAGAATTTTGCACAGAGCACAACTTAATAATAGCTAACACTTGGTTCAAGAATCATAAAAGAAGGCTGTATACATGGAAGAACCCTGGAGATACTAAAAGCTATTAGATAGATTACATAACGGTAAGACAGAGATTTAGGAACCAGGTTTTAAATTGTAAGACATTTCAGGGGCAGATGTGGACTCTGACCACAATCTATTGGTTATGACCTGTAGATTAAAACTGAAGAAACTGCAAAAAGGTGGAAATTTAAGGAGATGGGACATGGATAAACTAAAAGAACCAGAGGTTGTACAGAGTTTCAGGGAGAGCATAAGGGAGCAATTGACAGGAATGGGGGAAAGAAATGCAGTAGAAGAAGAATGGGTAGCTTTGAGGGATGAAGTAGTGAAGGCAGCAGAGGATCAAGTAGGTAAAAAGACAAGGGCTAGTAGAAATCCTTGGGTAACAGAAAAAATATTGAATTTAATTGATGAAAGGAGAAAATATAGAAATGCAGTAAACGAGCAGGCATAAAGGAATACAGTCGTCTCAAAAATGAGATCGACAGGAAGTGCAAAATGGCTAAGCAGGGATGGCTAGAGGACAAATGTAAGGATGTAGAGGCTTATCTCATTAGGGGTAAGATAGATACTGCATAGAGGAAAATTAAAGAGACCTTTGGAGATACAAGAACCACTTGTATGAACATCAAGAGCTCAGATGGAAACCCAGTTCTAAGCAAAGAAGAGAAAGCAGAAAGGTGGAAGGAGTATATAGAGGGTCTATACAAGGGCGATGTACTTGAGGACAATATTATGGAAATGGAAGAGGATGTAGATGAAGATGAAATGGGAGATAAGATCCTGCGTGAAGAGTTTGACAGAGCACTGAAAGACCTGAGTCGAAACAAGGCCCCCGGAGTAGACAACATTCCATTAGAACTACTGACGGCCTTGGGAGAGCCAGTCCTGACAAAACTCTACCATCTGGTGAGCAAGATGTATGAGACAGGCGAAATACCCTCAGACTTCAAGAATAATATAATAATACCAATCCCAAAGAAAGCAGGTGTTGACAGATGTGAAAATTACCGAACAATCAGTTTAATAAGTCACAGCTGCAAAATACTAACGCGAAATCTTTACAGACGAATGGAAAACTAGTAGAAACCGACCTCGGGGAAGATCAGTTTGGATTCCATAGAAATGTTGGAACACGTGAGGCAATACTGACGCTACGACTTACATTAGAAGCTAGATTAAGGAAGGGAAAACCTACGTTTCTAGCATTTGTACATTTAGAGAAAGCTTTTGACAATGTTGACTGGAATACTCTCTTTCAAATTCTAAAGGTGGCAGGGGTAAAATGGAGCGAAAGGCTATTTACAATTTGTACAGAAACCAGATGGCAGTTATAATAGTCGAGGGACATGAAAGGGAAGCAGTGGTTGGGAAGAGAGTGAGACAGGGTTGTAGTCTCTCCCCGATGTTATTCAATCTGTATATTGAGCAAGCAGTAAAGGAAACAAAAGAAAAATTCGAAGTAGGTATTAAAATCCATGGAGAAGAAATAAAAACTTTGAGGTCCGCCGATGACATCGTAATTCTGTCAGAGACAGCAAAGGACTTGGAAGAGCAGTTGAACGGAATGGATAGTGTCTTTAAAGGAGGGTATGAAATGAATATCAACAAAAGCAAAACGAAGATAATGGAATGTAGTCGAATTAAATCGGGTGATGCTGAAGGAATTATATTAGGAAATGAGACACTTAAAGTAGTAAAGAAGTTTTGCTATTTGGGGAGCAAAATAACTGACGATGGTCGAAGTAGAGAGGATGTAAAATGTAGATAGGCAATGGCAAGGCAAGCGTTTCTGAAGAAGAGAAATTTGTTAACATCTAGTATAGATTTGTCAGGAAGTCGATTCTGAAATTATTTGTATGGAGTGTAGCCATGTATGGAAGTGAAACGTGGACAATAAATAGTTTAGACTAGAAGACAATAGAAGCTTTCGAAATTTGGTGCTACAGAAGAATGTTAAAGATTAAATGGGTAGATCACATAACTAATGAGGAGGTATTGAATAGGATTGGGGAGAAGAGAAGTTTGTGCCACAACTTGACCAGAAGAAAGGATCGGTTGGTAGGACATGTTCTGAGGCATCAAGGGATCACCAATTTAGTACTGGAGGGCAGCGTGGAGGGTAAAAATCGTAGAGGGAGACCAAGAGATGAATACACTAAGCGGATTCAGAAGGATGTATGTTGCAGTAGGTACTGGGAGATGAAGAAGCTTGCACAGGACAGAGTAGCATGGAGAGCTGCATCAAACCAGTCTCAGGACTGTAGACCACAACAACAACAACAACATAAATAGGCTGGACTTAGATAGGGAACTTTGGTTTTACAAATATGTAACCCTTTAGATACTTATAATTTAACCACTGTCACAGGTGTTCTACACATTTGACTGAAGATTTAATTAACTACATGTAGTTACATTACTTTTACATTAAAGTATTGCATTTTAAAACATTAGTGCAAATTTCCAAGATATTTCTTGCCAGGACTTTTCAGTTACTTGGGAACAACCAAACAATGAAAACCAATTGTATTGCTCACCTCCAGAGAGCTCTTCGCGTTGGACTGATAGAAATCTAAAGTCAAATCACAGAAATAAAACCATACTGTAAAACTTTACAGTTCATCAGAATTTCAAGTATATATAAGAAAATAGCGCTTAGACAGGTCCACTTACGAATGAAATGTGATTTGTTTAAACTTTAGACTACAATCAGAACGATTAGTACACCCGTAAGCGACGCAAGCCGTCATTTTTTTTTTTCAAAACACTGCATGACTACATGGAATCAAATCAGCAGAAGCGAATGTTTTGGGGTAGCTAACATGGCGGATCTTCACCGGATCGGCTTCACGTTTGTGACGTCATGACAGCTTATTTTTACCCCATGGTAAGCACACAGCTGCCTGGAGTCTTAGGCCAGCTACTGGCTGCAAGGTTGCAAAGCCCCACGGTGTGTGAATGTGAAATCTTACCGGAATGATGGAACTGCCCAGGTTCCGTCACACATCCCATAAGATCCAATCTCAAATTTTAATTGCCCGATGGAATCACTATCTTAAAAATGACCCAATCATGGAATCTTAAGGCGTAGAATTGCTTCAAATTTGCACTGAATTATTATTTTCACTCAGTTGACAAATAACAGTAATAGTACGAGGGTGATTCAATAATTAAAGCGACAAATAGAGCAGTGCCTTAATTTGTATCTTATCTCTTTTTTGCCCTTCCAAGATTGTAGGCCAAAAATATTCAGTTCTATAGGCTATATATCAAGCGAGTCGATAACACAATAAATGTGATCTTGTGACCTGCTTTCCTCAAGAATAGATTTATATGTTAAGTCTACCTTCAGTCACTCGAGATAGATACTTTATGCTTGACTGCTATGACTGAGTAAGTGACTGATCACCAACTCCACTAAAATCGATTTTTTCCGTCTGGTTACGCACGTTATATTTCATTCACTTAAGTCGAGGATTAGTTGCCATTCCTTGCACTAGTCACCATGAGCTTGAAGTCTCTCAGCACTGCACACCAATTTCCTAACGATTTCATCCTGCTGTAGCCAAAAGGATAGTCTGTAAATCGTTTTACAATAATTATTTTTACACTTGCATATTTTGCTACAGTTCTACATATATAGAATGAACATTTAATGCTATTGCAGGCCGTAAATATTTAATTATATGAGATATACAATCGAATCTTAACGAAAGGTGTTTTTCTGTGTTCCTTGCTTAACCTTCTATGTTTACGCAACAAACTCTCTGTATGGTACTCAGTAATCAAACCTTCGAGGTTCAATAAATTTTATGTTCAGGATAAGGTGCATTCCTGCTTTGTGAAACATTTTTGATTAATTCTTTCGAAAACTATTCTTCAGGGCCAGTTCGTTTTACTTTTCTGCCAGAACAGCAACCATATCGACAATAAAAAGAGGAACCTTCGGCATCTCGATAACAAGGAGGGCAATCACATGTTATCAAATGCCACAACGATTTTTTAAAAAAAGGTAGATTCGAATTTAACATCGTCTCGACGTCGAGATCATTACAGATGTTAGAACATCTCTCGATGTATTTCTCTATCGAGGCTCTGAAGCGTTAGGCACTGTTTCTAGCGCCCTTCGTTGATTTTCCCTTTCTAAATCTATTCTGATTAAGCCTACAAATTGCCTATTGTCAATGCTGTATGCTCTCACTTCTTTTCACGGTAAGAATTGCCTGTTGTCAGTTCCCTATACTGCCACTTCTTTTTTAAAGTAGGAATTGCCTCATTTCAGTTCCACAACGTCACACTTCTTCTATACGGTGACCTCAACCGTTTCCTATGAATTTGATATTATTTCTCGAAAAAGGTAACCACTGTAAAATTTTGTTATGAATTTTACTACAATGTCTTTCAATAGCTGTTAAAGTCCGTGTTGTGTCAGACCCTGGAGTCTTGCCCATTTTCAGCGTCAGCATTGCCATAGCTATTTCATCTTCAGCCGGAGATATTACTATAGAGGCATTCTCTTACGACCTAACGTTTGTTCCCATAGTTGTTTTTTTTTTCGATGTGTCACAGTTCGCGTTTTGAAGCAAAGAATCACATAAAAAATTTAACTGAACCATCGCACTTCTTTGCTGTAGTACCCTCTCGTTTTATCATGGTGTACAGTATCACTGGGGAACCAAAACTCTTCTTATTTTTAAAAAAGGGAGATTAGAATTTAACGTCCTCTCTACGTCGATATCATTAATAGAGCACATGCTCGGATTACGGAAAAATGGAGAAGGAAACCGGCTGTGCTCTTTTCGAAGGAACCGTCCCAGCATTTGCCTCGAGTGATCTCGGGAAATCAGGGAAAACCACGTAGGTGGCCGGACGAGAATATGAACCGTCGTTCTCTCGAATGCGAGTCCATTCTTCTCAATGTTGCGTCTCCTCACTCAGACTAATCCAGCAGTTCCGAAACTTACCCCTTAGTACAATCAAATATTAGCTAGTAACCCCCTCCCCTCTTCCGTCCCCTTGCCCACCATAACACAACCACTATCAACCGTCAACAGAATCTTCCATTGAGCAGTTACATATCTGAATGACGAAAGGTAAATGATATTTAGTGGTTGTAGCTGTTTCAGTGAATCACGAACTATCTAACAGCACTTTTGTATAGAACGATGAAACAATTTTCAGGGCATCGCATTTGCTACGTACAGTGCCATCTCTGAGAAGAAAGAAACTATCCCCATTGAGGGTAGACACTTGTTACAAAATATGCTTGCTGTGCACTACTTCTATTCCTGCGACACTTGCTTCACCCACACCCTGCACCCCCATTTAAAATCAACCAAATTAAAATACGTTCACGTAAACTTGTTGCTTGAAAATCTTTTGATGGCTCGAGCCTTCCTTCTGAATTGGCAGGAATTGGACAACTTCTGGCTGTGAGAGCCCTGTGTCTGAATACTGCCGCTAATAATAGTAATAACAATAATAATAATAATAATAATAATAATAATAATAATAATAATGTGTTGATCCTGCTGCAGTGGAGCAGCGTTTACGTAGTTACTGTTCCGTTGCACTGTCAATTAGTTCGTATATGGTTGCGAGCAGGGAGCGAAAGGCTATTTTCAATTTGTACAGAACCCAGATGGCAATTATAAGAGTCGGGGGACATCAAACGGAAGCAGTGGTTGGGAAAGGAGTGAGACAGGGTTGTAGCCTCTCCCCGATGTTATTCAATCTGTATATTGAGCAAGCAGTAAAGAAAAAAAAAAATTCGGAGTAGGTATTAAAATCCATGGAGAAGAAATAAAAACTTTGAGGTTTGCCGATGACATTGTAATTCTATCAGAGACAGCAAAGGACCCGGAAGAGCAGCTGAACGGAATGGACAGGGTCTTGAAAGGAGGATATAAGATGAACATCAACAAAAGCAAAACGATGATAATGGAATGTAGTCGAATTAAATCGGGTGATGCTGAGGGAATTAGATTAGGAAATGAGACACTTAAAGTAGTAAAGGAGTTTTGCTATTTGGGGAGCAAAATAACTGATGATGGTCGAAGTAGAGAGGATATAAAATGTAGACTGGCAATGGCAAGGAAAGCGTTTATGAAGAAGAGATATTTGTTAACATCGAGTATAGATCTAAGTGTCAGGAAGTCGTTTCTGAAAGTATTTGTATGGAGTGTAGCCATGTATGGAAGTGAAACATGGACGATAAATGGTTTGGACAAGAAGAGAATAGAAGCTTTTGAAATGTGGTGCTACAGAAGAATGCTAAAGATTAGATGGGTAGATCACATAACTAATGAGGAGGTATTGAATAGGATAGGGGAGAAGAGGAATTTGTGGCACAACTTGACTAGAAGAAGGGATCGGTTGGTAGGACATGTTCTGTGGTATCAAGGGATCACCAATGTAGTATTGGAGGGCAGCGTGGAGGGTAAAAATCATAGAGGGTGACGAAGAGATGAATACAGTAAGCAGATTCAGAAGGATGTAGGTTGCAGTAGTTACAGGGAGATGAAGAAGCTTGCACAGGATAGAGCTGCATCAAACCAGTCTCAGGACTGAAGACCACAAAAACAACAACATGGTTGCGAACTGAAGAATGAAGCAGTTTGTGGTGTATCGCAGGAACTATGTGTAACTCAGAAAAGGCATTGTAATGAGATATTTAAGTATCTGTGATATATACGTCTCCATTTTACTGTTGTAGATACATAGTAAGAAGTATGTATGTGATGGATTGACTATGTGAGGAAAAGTTTGTTTATAAATTTGTTTCACAAGCTGTAATCTGCACCACACTGTGTCGCACGTTAATGCTTGTATTTTTTTTAAAAAAATGTATTTTTGGTAACTTGTGTAATCAGTATTACAGTCTCAAGACTGAGCGGTAACAGAAAGGGTTTTGAAAGATTATTTAGTTTCGTGATCGAATGTCAATTGAGCACTTTTGTTTTTATCCCTCAGATATTTTCGTTTTATCTCTCAGGAGGTAATCACCATCAGGTTGGAAACTACTGGTCTAATCTGTCCTGTCACTCCTTTCTTCTTACGGTATTGACCAAACGTTGTTGTGGAATTTCGCTTCTCGCTTTTTCGAAAATTATTCCTTCTCACAGTCTTCAAAAGTTTGGTGGTTAACTGTTTGAGAGTAATTACTATATTACGCACGTTGTGGAGTTCTGTTGGCATTTTGCGTCCCATCTCAGCAATGTGATCTGTCCCACCATTATTCTGTCCGCCACAGCGCCTACATAGCATTTCGGTAAGTAATATCCACTCTTGTTTTCATATTCATTCACGGATGTGTGTAGTTTTCAACCCATTCCAGTTCCCTATCGATCAAGAATAGGACACATACTCATAGGACATTTTCGGTTCACTTTCACACGTAGGATCACCTCACCATAAAGTTCTTCTAAAACGTTTCGGGTTAGACCTCTTCGAACATCTATTTGGCCATTTCTCTATTTATGAGCAGATTGCTGAGTTTTTTCTAGTACATTCGCTTCGGCAAAAGTTGGCCTGTTGCACATTATTTTCCAGTTTTGCCACAGGTGTTTTGTTACAGCGTAGTATACAAACTATTAGGAGTTTTATTCTTCTTTTTGCGCCCTTTCAGTTTATGACTGTGTTCTCCAAACGTGAAGAAATTGGTTTGTCTGCTTTGCAACGCTTTCTGACGTCTCCCAAAGTGTGAGTGATAATTTTTTTTGCTACCACCAAATAGTGTTTTACTAACACGGGCCGAATCTTATATAAAACTAACCCTCTCGCCACTGTGGGAATTGTTTCCAATATGTGATGTTGAGTTTACTTTACGACCCTGCTTTGACAGCATGTCTGTATGAAAGCATGGAGATCCACTTGTTCTTACTAACTCGTAACTTTTCACCATACATCAATAAGTTGTATCAAACTGCTGTTATTTAACTCTCAGCTCTGCTTCTTTTTATGATTCTTTTACAGTTGGTGAATGCGACTTACTCGTACTACACAGTGCTGAAGCATGTGAACAACCGCTGAGAAGAAAGAACACTAGCTGATCACCTCTAGCGTCGGACCGCTTGCTTCCTCGTTCGTCATTCTGCTCATCCTGAGGCCTTAAGATGCTCCACACGCTTGGCTCTCCACCAGCGGACACGGATCTTATGGCAAATGCGATGATGATTCACTTGTTAGAGCAGCACTGCGTCACTAAATTACACTTAATTCTACCAGAACATATAATGAGATTTAATTCTTCATTGCACATATTCTGTAACAGAGTAAAAGAATAAAGTCAGTGTTAAAGTATTGTATGTAATGAATAAGGAAGCAAAAGTTATCGTTTATATCGTTGTAATCGATTATCGACTGTGAAACGAAAGTCGATCACGACACCTATAAACACACACTCTGACCCAACCCAAACTTTGTATCTAGTTAAATCCAGTTTTGGCTTATGCATAAGATAAATTTGTGACAAAAGCACAGGACTGATCCCATACAATCCTCCCGAAATTGTATTTTAGGATTACCCTGGAAATCCATATTTCGTATGTTGTAATCACTTTAAAACGTTATCCCGTTTTTTGCTACCATGAACAACTGAAGACCATAATAGGATAACAAGTTTCGTGGGGGACCAACTCATTAGGGTAATACCAAATTGTATCACATATTAACAAAGGGAACTGATGTGCAATATTCAGATTCAGTTACAAGGCTGTTTTGAAAAGTAATATTTATTCAGCAGATGCTGGAAGACACAATATCATGTTTTAGACACACAACTGTAACTCAAATGGACAACAGAATTAATATTAGTGGTATACGCATCATAATATTAAACTCTACCTAAGTTCGGAAATATTACAGTCTCTTAAAAATCTAAGATCAAGTTTGGAATCAGCATGAAAATTTCTTTACGATGAGACACTGGCACATAAATTCTCAGTCGTTTTAAATGTCGTTAAAATTTCACTTATTTCAGTTTGCTGAGATGAAAGACAAGTGTCCAGAAATAATGTTGGACTCACGTATAGTGTTACCATATTAATATACATTCATACTTTTTTTTTTTTTTGAACGTCCAGTGTCGGTTGGCCAGTCAGTGTGCTCCCTGCAGCCGTTGGATAAGCAGCTGCAGCAGCAAGTCGTATAACCCTAGCTTACTTATTTGTTAGATAGTTTAATTAATTTCTTTGCGTGTTTTTGGGTACTTGCATTGTTTAATTCATATATTTCGGGCGTATTATAGTATTTGACAGTTGTAGCATCGCGCTTTAGTGTTTACTTCGTAGATTCTTATTTAAATTGCGTGTGAGTTTCGTATAGGAGGTGCAATTTCGAGTTTTAGTTACTGTAATCGTAAATTCAGCAGATTGTAGCGCAGTCGTTAGGCATTTGTACAGGTTAGTTGATACATTCTTTGCGTGTTCCGCTTGCGTTATCTAGGCACGGACTCGTGTTTCGGTAACTGTTGTTAAACATCGATTAGAATGGACAGGGACTGCAATTGCTGTGTTCGGATGAGGGCTGACTTGGCATCCCTTCGCTTACAGCTGCAATCAGCACTGACTTCGGTCGCGCAGCTTGAGGCTGTTGCCAATGGGCACCACTGTGGGGAGCCGGACTCGGGTATCACGGGGATGTCAACCTCGTCCCGTCTGTCCCCAGATCGGCCTGCCGCTGTGGTTGCCCCGGTTGCTGCCCGCAGTGGGGCTGAGCCCTCGCCTGTGGTTGATTGGGAGGTCGTTCCAAGGCGTGGCAGGCAGCGAAAGGCGTCCCCGGAGGCTGATCAGAAAGCCTCCCCGGTGCGTCTGACAAACCGGTTTCAGGCACTGTCTCTGGCTGAGCCAGATGCAGCTGCCTGCCCTGTTTCAGAGGATCATTCTCAGCCTTCAAGGTCCGGGCAATCGCAGAGGGTGGGCTTACTGGTTGTTGGGAGCTCCAATGTTAGGCGCGTAATGCGGCCCCTTAGGGATACGGCGGCTAAGGAGGGGAAGAAATCCAGTGTGCACTCCGTGTGCATTCCGGGAGGAGTCATTCCTGATGTGGAAAGGGTCCTTCCGGGTGCCATAAAGAGCACAGGGTGCAGCCAGCTGCAGGTGGTGGCACATGTCGGCACTAATGACGTGTGTCGCTTTGGATCTGAGGAAATTCTCTCTGGATTCCAGCGGCTATCTGATTTGGTGAAGGCTGCCGGTCTTGCTTACGAGATGAAGGCAGAGCTCACCATCTGTAGCATCGTTGACAGAACCGACTGCGGACCTTTGGTGCAGAGCCGGGTGGAGGGTCTGAATCAGAGGCTGAGACGGTTTTGCGGCCGTATTGGCTGCAGATTCCTTGACTTGCGCCATAGGGTGGTGGGGTTTCGGGTTCCGCTGAATAGGTCAGGAGTTCACTACACTCAGCTGGCGGCTACACGGGTAGCGGAGGCTGTGTGGCGTGGACTGGTCGGTTTTTTAGGTTAGAAGGCCTCGGGAAAGTGCGGGATGGGCTGCAATGTCAAAGGGTGCTTGGCAATTACAAGACGTGCTTGGATCACGGAACAGTCGGAATTATAGTTGTAAATTGTTTTAGTTGCGCTGGAAAAGTCCCTGAGCTTCAAGCGCTAATAGAAAGCACAGAAGCTGATATCGTTATAGGTACAGAAAGCTGGCTAAAGCCTGAAATAAGTTCTGCAAAATTTTTTACGAAGTCTCAGACGGTGTTCAGGAAAGATAGATTAGGCAGAATTGGTGGTGGAGTGTTTGTGTCTGTCAGTAGTGGTTTATCTTGTAGTGAAGTCGAAGTAGATACTCTGTGCGAATTGGTGTGGGTGGAGGTTATACTTAACAGCCGAATTAAGTTAATAATTGGCTCCTTCTACCGACCCCCAGACTCCGATGATACAGTTGCGGAACAGTTCAGAGAAAGTTTGAGTCTCGTAACAAATAAATACCCCACTCATACGATTATAGTTGGTGGGGACTTCAACCTACCCTCGGTATGTTGGCAAAAATACTTGTTCAAAACCGGTGGTAGGCAGAAAACGTTTTCCGAGATTGTCCTAAATGCATTCTCCGAAAATTATTTTGAGCAGTTAGTCCACGAACCCACGCGCATTGTAAATGGTTGCGAAAACACACTTGACCTCTTGGCCACAAACAATCCAGAGCTGATAGAGAGCATCATGACTGATACAGGGATTAGTGATCACAAGGTCATTGTAGCTAGGCTCAATACCATTTCTTCCAAATCCATCAGAAACAAACGCAAAATAATTTTATTTAAAAAAGCGGATAAAGTGTCACTAGAAGCCTTCCTAAAAGACAATTTCCATTCCTTCCGAACTGACTATGCGAATGTAGACGAGATGTGGCTCAAATTCAAAGATATAGTAGCAACAGCAATTGAGATATTCATACCTCATAAATTGGTAAGAGATGGAACGGATCCCCCGTGGTACACAAAAAAGGTCCGAACGCTGTTGCAGAGGCAACGGAAAAAGCATGCGAAGTTCAGAAGAACGCGAAATCCCGAAGATGGGCTAAAATTTACAGACGCGCGAAATTTGGCACGTACTTCGATGCGAGATGCCTTTAATAGGTTCCACAACGAAACATTGTCTCGAAATTTGGTAGAAAATCCGAAGAAGTTCTGGTCGTATGTAAAGTACACAAGCGGCAAGACGCAGTCAATACCTTCGCTGCGCAGTGCCGATGGTACTGTTATCGACGACTGTGCCGCTAAAGCGGAGTTATTGAACGCGGTTTTCCGAAATTCCTTCACCAGGGAAGACGAATGGAATATTCCAGAATTTGAAACACGAACATCTGCTAGCATGAGTTTCTTAGAAGTAGATACCTTAGGGGTTGCGAAGCAACTCAAATCGCTTGATACGGGCAAGTCTTCAGGTCCAGATTGTATACCGATTAGGTTCCTTTCAGATTACGCTGATACTATAGCTCCCTACTTAGCACTCATATACAACCGCTTGCTCACCGATAGATCTGTACCTACAGATTGGAAAATTGCGCAGGTCGCACCAATGTTCAGGAAGGGTAGTAGGAGTAATCCATTTAACTACAGACCTATATCATTGACGTCAGTTTGCAGTAGGGTTTTGGAGCATATACTGTATTCAAACATTATGAATCACCTCGAAGGGAACGATCTATTGACACGTAATCAGCATGGCTTCAGAAAACATCGCTCTTATTCAACGCAGCTAGCTCTTTATTCGCACGAAGTAATGGCCGCGATCGACAGGGGATCTCAAGTTGATACCGTATTTCTAGATTTCCGGAAAGCTTTTGACACCGTTCCTCACAAGCGACTTCTAATCAAGCTGCGGATCTATGGGGTATCGTCTCAGTTGTGCGACTGGATTCGTGATTTCCTGTCAGGAAGGTCGCAGTTCGTAGTAATAGACGGCAAATCATCGAGTAAAACTGAAGTGATATCAGGTGTTCCCCAGGGAAGCGTCCTGGGACCTCTACTGTTCCTGATCTATATAAATGACCTGGGTGACAATCTGAGCAGTTCTCTTAGGTTGTTCGCAGATGATGCTGTAATTTACCGTCTAGTAAGGTCATCCGAAGACCAGTATCAGCTGCAAAGCGATTTAGAAAAGATTGCTGTATGGTGTGTCAGGTGGCAGTTGACGCTAAATAACGAAAAGTGTGAGATGATCCACATGAGTTCCAAAAGAAATCCGTTGGAATTCGATTACTCGATAAATAGTACAATTCTCAAGGCTGTCAATTCAACTAAGTACCTGGGTGTTAAAATTACGAACAACTTCAGTTGGAAGGACCACATAGATAATATTGTCGGGAAGGCGAGCCAAAGGTTGCGTTTCATTGGCAGGACACTTAGAAGATGCAACAAGTCCACTAAAGAGACAGCTTACACTACACTCGTTCGTCCTCTGTTAGAATATTGCTGCACGGTGTGGGATCCTTACCAGGTGGGATTGACGGAGGACATCGAAAGGGTGCAAAAAAGGGCAGCTCGTTTTGTATTATCGCGTTATAGGGGAGAGAGTGAGGCAGATATGATACACGAGTTGGGATGGAAGTCATTACAGCATAGACGTTTTTCGTCGCGGCGAGACCTTTTTACGAAATTTCAGTCACCAACTTTCTCTTCCGAATGCGAAAATATTTTGTTGAGCCCAACCTACATAGGTAGGAATGATGATCAAAATAAAATAAGAGAAATCAGAGCTCGAACAGAAAGGTTTAGGTGTTCGTTTTTCCCGCTCGCTGTTCGGGAGTGGAATAGTAGAGAGATAGTATGATTGTGGTTCGATGAACCCTCTGCCAAGCACTTAAATGTGAATTGCAGAGTAGTCATGTAGATGTAGACGCAGAACACGAAAACACTATTCAATTAATACTAAAACAAAATAAATTAGGCAGCTTAAGTCTATTATTAAATGAATGTTTGTACTTCGTTTTATTACATCACATCCCTCACACTCGCAGGGAGAGGAATGTCTTTATTTACGTTTTATAGAAGCCAAGCTTCTCTTTACTTTGAGCTAATGTGGTAGATCAGATAGACCTGCAACATTTTTAATTTTTTTGGATGCCAACCAAACGTTGGTTGGCAAAGGTGCATAAACAAGTTCAATGTCAGTCTTGAGAGTGTTTTGTATGTTTTTTAAGAAGTCAGTACTGAACTGTGGAGACATCTTTCGGATTATTAACATTTACGTGGCAGATAGAAAACCGGGCAGCGCAAGTGAACTTCTGGGCCATTGACCTGGAATCAACTGCGGCCATTACATTCATCATTCTACATTTATGAAATCCATGAGCTACATTTGTGGCATAGTATTTTGAACTGCCGATTCAGACAGAATAAAACCATAAATCACGTATTCAAACTGTGTCTCCGAAATACACAGCAATGGTCCATTTGGAGTTTACAGGTGGTAGAGCTTTATATTGCAGCAGACGTGCGGAAATTACATTGAAGTGAAATCAAATCTTGTTTCTAATCAATTCATATTTATGACAAAGTGGTTCAGCAGCTAAGAGATAAGTGTAAGACTACAAATCCCGAAGATCTACGATTCAATCCTTAGTCTGATCTTTCCATTTCTTTCGATTCTGACAAAAATTTATAAACCTACCTCGTAAAGTGCAACAATGTTCAAACGAAGCATTGAATTGAAGATAGCCTTACCTTAGTTTTATTACAAAACGTCACGGTATCTCCCATGCCTGCTGTCACCAGTTAGTGCCCAAGATCAACTTTATGCGTAATCACTACGTAATTTAAATGATTTAGCCAGAGTACTTTTCAGAAGGGACGCAGGGCTACGCGAACCGCTTAAAAATCTGAAGTCTGTTTAAGAAAAAAGATTTGTACATTTCCATCTGGCCAGGAAATATAATTTCCAAATATGAAATTCATTGTCAGCTGGCGTCAACAAGCTGTTCACGACAGCTGGAGACGCTTTCGAGTATGTTCGATTGTAATCGATCTATCGAAACAGTTTCTCTTGGTCGGCAACTCGAAAGTAAGTATCAGAATCGAAATATTATGCCACACTATTATCTGCTCGACTAAAGCTTTGCTATATCCATCTTACTTGAAGAAATGTTACTCTTTTAGGCAAAAACAGGTATTTTAGTGCTACATGTTCGTTGTATAGTTATTTTTATCGACACTAAGAGTAGAAGACAGCACATTCACGAGACCAAACTGTGGCCCCGGAAAACACAACAGTGGTCTATTTGCTATTTACGATCGTTGGATTTTTTTCTTTTAAATTGTGTTGGTAGCCAGGGCACCTGAATAGAAACGATTTGGCGGTGCGTACTGTAACTATAGCGAAAATGATTTTCCGTTTTAATAAGCACGCACGAAGTGTCTGGTGGCGATTTAGGTTGTTGTTTTGTGTGTGTGGTTAGTCTTGAAGGTTGAAGAAAACAACGAACTATTTTATATCCAACCTGAAAAAGCTTAAAGTTAATGATTCTAATGCAAACAATGTCAGGAGATGCCAATAGGGTCGTGCAGTGACGGGTGATGCAGGAGAAGATCAAACAAAGAGCTTTCAATAGCGTATTGGGACGCAAGGCATTTCCAAATGTTGGGATTTGGAGAAAAAGCAGGAATTTTGCAGTAAATACGAATTGTTGGTGGTAAAAAATAAAAATCTTGGCTGTAGAATTTGAAAGGATGTTGGCACCATGGGAACTGAAAGCACATCACGAGGGATGAGCATTTCACAGGAGTGGGTTTCAGTTCCATTTGCATAAAAGATAGAAATGAAAAGTAATACCAGCAAATACTTTCTCTCTAAAAACAAATATTTAAACGCAAGCAGAGTTCCACTCATCAGACTGCAGTTATAGCACTAAAAACCAGAAGACTGAAAACTTTGAAAATGCATGCAGTAAGGCTTTCTAGAAAGATAGGGAAAACTGCCAATATATTTCGAACAGCATATAAAGTACACTGCGTAAAAAAATTTAAAGATCATCCCGTCAATTTCTCCCATTGCGACTCGTAAGTTTGAAATTCGACTCAAAGGTGCCTACAGCTTTCCTCTGGAGTGGTGCAAAAGCGTGGTGCCCTGCGATGTCAGCCTCGCGCTCGGCGACTCCTTAAACAGCAGGGTGTCGACATATGGCGAAAAAAAGGCCAGAGCCCAGACGTTCGTGTGAGGTGTAAGGTTGGTTAGTGATGTCACATTGGCACCAAATTTCACCACAATTCTGACCAACGCCATCGTGGGCGAATCACAAGGTGGGAAGGTCGCCACACCCCCTCTTACCCACATTTCACACCTTATTTTGACGTCTCGTAGTCAGAACCGCGACGCCCAGCGCTCTAATCACGAGGTTTCCTTATGGATGCCAGAGGAAAGCATTTCAGAGACGCCGCCACACGAAATCGATACCAAACGCCTCAGGAAGCGCATAAAATGCGTTAATGAAGCACCCCTTCCTTGGGGCGTTGATTTCCACAAATTTCACAGTTGAAAATGAATGTTCACTTTGCAGTGAGCAACAAGGAGTTCGACACTACTGTCAGCCACAGATGATTCAATTCGTATGTAGAGACATCATGGGATTGCGTTCTTTGACTTTTTGGAGAGTAGTGCGATGAAACTGTCACAGTTACAACAATAATAAAAATAATAATTGTCTTGAATTTCAAATATACAATATTAGCGTACTTAACCGAAACAAATAAATGCAATTGGGATTCACAAATCTTTCTATTTATTCATTCCATGTGTAAAAAATAAATTTACTGAAACTACCTGGCAGATTAAAACTGTGTGTCGGATCGAGACTCGAAATCGGGACCTTTACCTTTCATAGGGGAGTGCTCTACCAAGTGAGATACCCAAGCAAGGCTGACGACCCATCCTCTCAGCTTTGATTCTGCCAGTACTTCGTCTTGTACCTTCCAAACTTCATATCAGCGCACACTCCGTTGCAAAGTGAAACTCTCATTCTGGGAACATCCCCCAGGCTTTGGCTAAGCCATGTCTCCGCAAAATCCTTTCTTCCAGATGTGCTAGTTCTGCAAGGTTCGCAGAACAGCTTCTGTGGTAGCTCAGCGTGTTCGGTCAGAGGGTGATCTAACCTCTGCAATAAAAAACTGAGTGAATGGCTCGACACTGAACTTAAACAAGCGTCATGGAACGTCCGCCCCGAACAGATACAACGACCAATAAAAACATAAAAATAAAACTAAAGTTGTTAGAGCAGTTGACAGAAGCAAAGGTCTCGAGTTCGATTCTTGGTGCGGCACACACTTTTAATCTACCAGGGAGTTTCATAGCAGTGCACACTCCACCGTAGGTTGATAATCTCATCCTAATAAATTCACTGCTTTCCAGTTCATCAATTTAGATTTATATAGAAGTTCGAATCCAGTCTGCACCATCATAACGCATTATGAAATATAAGTATTGTGGTGTCACCGCCAGACACCACACTTGCTAGGTGGTAGCCTTTAAATCGGCCGCGGTCCGGTAGTATACGTCGGACCCGCGTGTCGCCACTATCAGTGATTGCAAACCGAGCGCCGCTACACGGCAGGTCTAGAGACACTTGCTAGCACTCGCCCCAGTTGTACAGCCGACTTTGCTAGCGATGGTTCACTGACAAAATACGCTCACATTTGCCGAGACGATAGTTAGCATAGCCTTCAGCTACGTTATTTGCTACGACCTAGCAAGGCGCCATTATCAGTTACTACTGATATTGTCAATCATGTACCTTGAAGAGAGACGTCAATCATTAATGGATTAAGTATTCCACCAGCTACGTCCGTTTTTCTGAAGTCTAATTTCCTTGTCCTGTTCCAGACCTCACACCATCCTGCGTGAGCTAAATCGCGTGCCTTCCGGCCTCCTCTAGTAACACGGTGGTGGCTCTCCTGCCAACCACAACATTGGTGACGAGGCAAAACCGCGTTCTTCTCTAAACTGCCCTGATTTTCTTGTGTAATGGCTTCGCCACAATCTCCAGATGTACTGTCCGAATTTTATCGCTTACAGAATCAGCAGACGCAGGCCTTACTGGATGCCCTTGGACAGCTCGTCCAGGTCAACGTGCGATGCAAAACGATGCGGCAGCAGCCGCTTCACCGCTAACGCAGCCACAACAAGCTGTTGCACCAACTTTTCGACCTTTTGATGCTGCACTGGAAAGCTGGACGGAGTGGTCACGCCAGTTTAGATTCCATCTCGCCGCCTACAGAATTCAAGGTAACGAGCGGCAGCCTTTTCTCCTTTCTTCAGTAGGTGTGACCACGTACCGTGTGATAGTCAAATTATTTCCCCGACGCGACGTAGCAACTCTATCCTACGAAGAAATTTTGTCTGCATTAGATGCATATTTGTAGTTGCCAAACGGTATACCTTCTTTCGTACAAAACGTACGGCAGGTCAGACTAATCGGGAGTGGGTTGCAACCTTGTATGGCCTTACTAGGGATTTTGCTTTTGAGTGTCAATGTGGGCTCCCTTATTCAGATAGTATGGTGCGTGATGCAATTGCACAGAACGCTTCTGATGTTCGTATAAGGGAACAGATATTGGAACTAGTAAATCCCTCCCTTCAACAAGTGATGGACATATTGGATCGGCAGGACACACTTGACTTTGTTCGGGAATCATTTGAAACTTCGCCAGCAGTGTGTCAGGTTCACCGGCCCGCCGAGTGAGCTGCACGGAGCAGTAAACAGCCCTCGCGCCCGGCTGCGCCGCTGCCGCCAGGCTCTCAGCCACGTGTGCCGCGCCAGCAATCAAATGCAGTGATCAAATCATGCCCGCGGTGTGCTACTAAACATTCGCGTGAGAATTGCCCGTCACGCCAAGCTATTTGCTTTTATTGTTATAAAAAAGGACATGTTCAGAGTGTTTGCCAGAAAAAGCTCAGATCAGAAGCTTCACGCCGGAATCGGAATCGCACCAAGGATACTCAGGCTCGCCAAACTTCGCCCATGGAAATTCATGTAGTTCATTCCACTCCGCCCAGTGCCACTCTCTCTAACAGTGACTGTGTTCGTCCCACAAATAGTGTGCGTCGACTTCGCCGGAACTACCGTCAAGTCGCAAGTGATTATGTACCAGTGTCAGTTCACGTTGCACGAGACAGTCGCTCTTGTCGTCAGCAGGACAATAAACTTTTTGTAGACTTGGACATTAACGACAAAGTGATACAATTCCAGTTCGATACCGGAGCTGCAGTTTTACTGATCAATCAAGACACTTACAAACTGCTGGGCACATCTCCGTTGCGTGCCGCAAATATTAAGTTAACTAGCTATTCAGGACAAGAGATCCTTGTGTTAGGACAGTGCAGCCTTCTTGCAACATACAGAGGACAAACAAAACTTGTGTCATTTTACGTCCTTCGTTCTTCTTCTGCAGTGAACTTGTTTGGTTTCGATTTATTTCAGTTGTTTAACTTGTCTATAGTAAATCAGGTCCTATCAGTGAAACAGACGGTGCCTTCAGACAGTGTTTCTAATCTATGTGAAGAATTTGCAAACATTTTTGCACTGAGCCTCGGTTGCGCTAAGAAATATAAAGCACATTTGGAACTGAAAGTAAACGCGCAACCGAAATTTTTCAGAGCTCGCAATGTTCCCCACGCATTGCGTGATGAGGTCGCAAAAACATTCCACGATTTGGAGTTACAAGGTGTAATTGAAAGTGTGCAGGCTTCTCTGTGGGCATCACCCTTAGTAATTTTGCCAAACCCTTCCGGAAAGTTGAGACTTTGTGTGTTCTTCTTCCGTCTTTCCGGAGATCACAATATCGTCGGCAAGTCTCGAGCAAAAAACACACATTTGTCCTTCCGCAAGCGAAGACCATTTTGTCGCAAGACTTGAAATAATGTTCTGAGATTGGCCAAATGTTCTTCTTCCGTCTTTCCAGAGATCACAGTATCGTCCAGATAATTTGCTGCAGTAGGGACCGACGCACAAACAGTTTGTAGATATTGCTGAAACAATGCAGAGGCGGATGCACACCCGAATGGCAGTGGTTAGAGTTTAACGTCCCGTCGACAACGAGGTCATTAGAGACGGAGCGTAAGCTCGGGTTAGGGAAGGATTGGGAAGGAAATCGGCCGTGCCCTTTCAAAGGAACCATCCCGGCATTTGCCTGAAACGATTTAGGGAAATCACGGAAAACCTAAATCAGGATGGCTGGAGACGGCATTGAACCGTCGTCCTCCCGAATGCGAGTCCAGTGTGCTAACCACTGCGCCACCTCGCTCGGTCACAAGATTTGAGCCCTAATAAGGCTGTTCACATTTTCAGTAAATACGACTTGTACTAAACTCACGGCTATTTCGATAAACGATGTGAATTTAATGGCAATAACACAACACTGCTTTACACGTACTTATTACGGATTGCCATTATTGGTTTCTCCGCTTGCTGAATAATAAGTACAAACAAAAGAAAAATTACTGAAAAAGAATCAAAAATGAAAAAATACGGATGAAAATCTAACAAGCATTGTAGGAATTAAAAAGATAAATTACAAATAAGAAACATTCATGCATATTGTGTACTTTGTTCTTTCCATCACTACACAACATTGGAAGTTACATACGGTGGTCAGATTTAATCTGTCTCATACCATTTAGCACTTCGTACGACTCTTTTGAAAATGTTTGAATCCTTGGTAAGCAGTCTGAACATCTGTTGCTACAGTGGCTCATATTTTATGGTGTACACATGAGACTTCATGTGTAACATAAACGCCGAACATAATAAAGATCTGTCATTAGTTCCACACAAAGCAACATGGTCCAAAGGACGTACGGCTGCTCATTTAATCAATACCTTATATCTTTCAACATAGCTTCTTCCAGAATTAAAGTATGTTGTAGTCAGTTAACTACATTTTACATAGATAATTTTCATAATTTCTTTTGAATGATGTAGACAGAATTATTATGCAGGCTTTGTATGTACAATTTGTTTGTGCATATGGGTGCATGCTGGCTGTTTACAGAATACGAAACAGCGCAGTAGTTTCAATTTAACTACTAGTCTTTCTCACTATTCACATCACCAGTGAAACATATTTATCAACAAAGTAAACATATTTTGCGGGTGTACAATGCATACTACCAATGAATTAAATATATTAATGAAATATATGTTTACAGACTAGAAGTAATTATCCTGAAACAATTATTTGAAAATTTATTTAAAATTTGTTTCCCTACCTGTTGGAGATTTTGTGTTATTAGACAAACGACCAAGAGTTTTGTAGTTACATATTAAAGTTTCTGGAGTTCCTAACTATTTTAGCGATGAGTAGCGCATGTAATTTATTCTTCTTCTAGTTGTAGCTTTGCAGTGCTTCCTATTTTTTAACAAATTATTTTTGACAAATTTATTTATAAAATATCCATATTGTGAAGCTGCAGTTAGAAAGTTTAACTGCTTGAAAATGTGTCTGCAAGATTACTGTAGATGGACATTACATATTAATCTCACTACTCGACTTAAGCCAATCACAACTTTCTACTAAGTAACGAGCTGCCCAAAAACTTATAAGAAAATTATATCAAAAGGCTTTAATAAATGGAACTACACAAAATAGGTTATGTTGAACTGTAGGTTTCCTAAACCACTAACTATGCCAAAAGGAGAAGTTGATGAACTTAGGTGTTTGTGAAGCTCAGTAACGTATTTCTTCCAGCTTCATCCAAAGTTTTGGAACGTTTGACTCCCATTAATGTGCGGCTTTAATGATGTTATTCTGCTTGTTTTTCAGAACTGAATATATGTGTCCTTTTGAAACTACAGATAAACAGTTATGAATTAACTTTTTATTGTGTTGCACACTCTTTAATTAGGTTAATTATAATACTGAAATCATTTTAAAAAGCACGAATTCTGCACAATCTATGTCAAGCCTGTAGTCTTACCATGAAAAAATAAGTTCTACTTTGTATACCAATAAAATGAATATTTTGCATATTCAAAACTATAATTGAGAACGATCAGTAGAACCAATTTTTTAGCTGATTAGTCTTTTTTGTATTCATTCATTTGTTGAAGCCTATTATCAAAATGTGTCCTCATGTTTTTATTACGTATAATGATATTGTTTAGGTATTTCATATTAAAGTAAGTTTCTAACAAGGACAACATTTATAACTAATCTTGTAGACACAGATCTTCCAGCCACAACTCATCCCTATCAAGACGATTTCGTAACTCCATCTTGCAACTGAACTACAAATAACAATTCATCGTACTAAGATGTTAATTTGCCACAGATAGCGTGATGAACATAAATTCCATTCATCCAGCGATTTGGTGATTGAAAAAGCATATTCAAAGCCGACCTCCTAGATTAAATTGTCAAGGTACACTAAAATTCCAGATGACTGGAATGGTGGAAAGCATGGTACCACTCCTCCAGTATTCTTCTCTGAAACTACTGCATACCAGCAACTTAATGTATTTTGAATGTAAAGATTACCATTGCAGCTCGTGGTCGTGCACATAAAGTTAATTACCAGGTGCCTCATTTAAGACTGTGTCGCGTTATGGTCCATCGATATCACTTATATCAAATGACATCTTGCTGAAAATTTTCTTACAAATCTGACTATCTTATTTAATTCCCAGAGATCTTAATGTTCATGCAACAGCATAGGTGCCGGGCAACAGACAAAACGGTACAGATATTTTCTCACTAATAGAGGACTAAAACCTTGTAGTGTTGAACATGCTTTAATACATGATAATGTCTCCACTTTATCAAAATAAACTGATGATATTTCTGTCTGCTCTCCATATTTAGGAACCCGTAGTGCAGAGAACTGTGGCGATATTGTAAAAGAACTACTCAGGTCAGACCACCTTACAGGATAAAAATGTCAAAAAAAGTGCATTTCTTGAATGATCATTTCTACTTCTACCCAGGTAACCTTGCCACTACTAGTGACCAACATAGAGAAATGTTATACTAAAGTACGTCTCAAAGATAAAAATTTTATCAAATACTGCAATGTTGTGCGACTACTGCTGGTCCTTACAAGACACGTTCCTAAAACAAGGTATCACAGTAATCGGAAAGGATGCATTTTAAGCATAATTTTTTACTTTTCTTTGCCCTTATGTTGATTCTTTGTGTAGTGGGAATCCTGTTGCGAGAGCATGACATATTGGCAACTACATGTAATACCCAGTGTACCAAATAATTAATGAGAAAACTAGCATTACATTCAGACTGACAACTTTATTTGAATTTCACAGTTATATGGATTCAAAATAATCACCTTGCACATCCACACAACGTTTACATCTGCCATACACGTAGAAAGAACGCTGCAAGTCCTTGTTGTGTACCTCCTTCAGTCTGTTGGTCACTGAAATGTTTCTGTTTTAAAACAAATTTAACTTTCGAAAATTAAAAAAAAATAGTCTGAAGGTGCCAAATCAGGCGAACAGGGTGGTTTTCGAGCACACGAATCTGTGTTGATGCTGAAAACTGTTTCACAGGTAGTGCACAGCGAACCAGTACATTGTCATATAGAAGAACCCAACTCTTGTTTCTGGACAGATGCATCCTGACGCGACGCATGCTGGCAAAGAGACGTTGCGTGACTCGTAAGTAGATAGTACTGTCCGGTCGCTTTTGTGTCCTCAGGAAGAAACAAAAGAAGGATCACTTCAGAAACATCGAAACAAAAAAAAAAAGCACTATTGTCCTGAGGCGTGATTTCTGCTGTCAGAGTTTCTTCTGCCTTGGTGGCTATATTCCATGCCATTTTGTCTCTGGATCGAATTGAAGAAAGCAAATTTCATCCTCGATTAAATTTCGTTTCAACGGATTAGGATCCTCAATAACTGCGGTGATGATCCTGGAGCCAAAATCCTCTGTCTTTAAAGTGCACCTGCTTGTTCCCTTACTACCACATGTTTCATTGCACGTATTTTAGTGATAATTCGTCTGGCAAACAATCTCCTTGGCTCTTTCCACATAGTCATCGGCCTGAACAGACACAGGACGTCCAATGCGTTGTTCCTCTTCTAAGGATTCCCATCCATTCTTAAATGCTCAAAACCAGCGAAACACTCGTATATGACTGCGATAATCATCCTCTTAAATAGTTATATGTCGTTGCAAGTTTCTGATGTTTTTCCTTATTCACAGTAAAATTTTATCACAGCTCTTTGATCCGGGGTGCAATGTTTAATTGTCACTACTCACATAACGTTAGATTCATGGCAGCTTACGAACACTGGCTGAGTCATCGAGTCAATCGTAGCATCTGCGCGTTCAGTACTATCTAGCGGGTGGAATGGCAACAACATTTGAAGGGTTTCTTGAAAACGTTCCTGAATAAAACTAAGTTATCTGTACTTATTTGGCATACTGTGGACGCTGTCGTAAGCATTTACAAAAATCATTATTACATGAAATCTGAGAGACCGGCACAAAAATTTGAAGTTGTCTCTGGATTCAGAGGTTAGTTAGTGTTCACCAAATTAGACAAAATATTGTGCAGTACCGTAGCATTAAAAGCTGCCTCTAAGAAGGATACCTTATGGATTGCTATGTTTTCTTCGATTTTGTTCATACTTACAGAATTTAAAGGTAATTGTATGGACGACAGTTTTAAATACTAACTGCTGTCGACCTCATCAATATTATCCTGTGCTAGGTCGATCATACAAATAATTACTCTTCCCTACTGGTATGAGGAGTGAGCTCTGCTTTTAAACGTTGGTATCCATTTTATAACAGTCTCTGCGATCATTGCTTACGATGACGACCAGCTCCGTAATACTTTAAGTTCTGACCAGATTACACACATGCACTTGGGATACCCCCGTATGTTGTTCGTTTATTCATTCACAAGTCTATCAATGATGGCCCAGGAACTAATCATTAAATAAATAATGTGCAACGGAGAACCTCTTTTGGATACAAGTACCTTATGTGAACGGCATGCGAGTGGATCCCAAGATAACGTCGAGAGCAGTGCGAAATATTACTTTCAAGTTATGGTGAAAATTGGAAAGTTGGCTATTATTTCCGCTGTTGCGTGTCTACACAAACTCTGAGTCTGAGATATTATTATTGCGAGTGGTAGCAAGCAAACTGTTGTTGAGAGCAGTCGGACGCAGCCTGCCCTGACGATGCTAGTGGAGCCAGAGGAGATTTTTGTAGTACTGGAGTATTTTTGGTAATTTGCCTCTGCTGTGCGTTGTTGTTGCTTGCTAGCGCACTGGAGGGATTTTGTCAAATTTGAATATGCGTTCATCGAAAGTAATATTCGCATCTTTCTTGTGACCAGATACGTGATTATTGATTAAAGATGTTGTGGAATAATTCAAGATTTTGCTAATTAAACTGATCAACGAAAAGAAAGGGTTGAATAAAGTTTGTCAATGTATGAATCGTCAGTTTTTCAGAATATAGTAAATTAAAAGTTTTTATTCACTTCTTCCATTTTTTACTCCAGTTAATGTGTGTTGCTTAAACCTCTCCTTGTCATTGAATTTCTATTTTAAAAAAGGGAGTATTTGCATCAAGAGTTGTGACCATGCATTGCACTCTGCATGGATTGCAATATTTCTTATGAATTATTTTGGCATGTTGCTGGATACAGAATATTCATGCAGTTGCAGCGGCAAGACGAGATAAGTTGTATGCTGTGTGGAGGAGCATTACAGTATAATTGTTAGCAGATGTTAGAGAATACTTTAAAAATCGCACTCAGATACAAGAGAACTGATTTTTTATTATTTATAGGAAGAGTAATTAATTTCTGTTTTTTGTTCTTAGTGAGAGTACTGATTGTCACAGATAGAGCTCCACACATTTTTCGTGCGACCATCATTGGCACCAAGGCAGAAGCGACTCTCATCGCTGAAGACGACACGT
This sequence comes from Schistocerca gregaria, assembly GCF_023897955.1. Lineage (NCBI taxonomy): Eukaryota > Metazoa > Arthropoda > Insecta > Orthoptera > Acrididae > Schistocerca > Schistocerca gregaria. Next base: position 130,926,934 of record NC_064923.1, on the reverse strand, counting down.
CTCCATTCGTCCCTCCATTCACGCCTGTCGCGACACCACTGAAGGCGGGCTGCACGATGTTGGGGCGTGAGCGGAAGACGGCCTAACGGTGTGCGGGACCGTAGCCCAGCTTCATGCAGACGGTTGCGAATGGTCCTCGCCGATACCCCAGGAGCAAGTGTCCCTAATTTGCTGGGAAGTGGCGGTGCGGTCCCCTACGGCACTGCGTAGTATCCTACGGTCTTGGCGTGCATCCGTGCGTCGCTGCGGTCCGGTCCCAGGTCGACGGGCACGTGCACCTTCCGCCGACCACTGGCGACAACATCGATGTACTGTGGAGACCTCACGCCCCACGTGTTGAGCAATTCGGCGGTACGTCCACCCGGCCTCCCGCATGCCCACTATACGCCCTCGCTCAAAGTCCGTCAACTGCACATACGGTTCACATCCACGCTGTCGCGGCATGCTACCAGTGTTAAAGACTGCGATGGAGCTCCGTATGCCACGGCAAACTGGCTGACACTGACGGCGGCGGTGCACAAATGCTGCGCAGCTAGCGCCATTCGACGGCCAACACCGCGGTTCTTGGTGTGTCCGCTGTGCCGTGCGTGTGATCATTGCTTGTACAGCCCTCTCGCAGTGTCCAGAGCAAGTATGGTGGGTCTGACACACCGGTGTCAATGTGTTCTTTTTTCCATTTCCAGGAGTGTATGTCACTGTGTGCAGTAAATCTAGAATGAGAAGTGGTCTCTTGTTTCACATTACACGCTGACTGAACCTAAAAAGTGAATGCGGTTCTCAGCAAGAACTCCAGGACAAAGAGCAGATAGCAAGTACAGTACTCACTGTTACTGATTTAGTTCACCCACACAGACTGTTTACATATCATCGAGTTTCTTACTGCAGTAACGTTATGTAAATATATTTTCATTTAAAGAAGAATAAATAATTCTCAGTAACAAGGAATGTGCCAGTTTCAACAGTTCGTCGAAGAATTGGTCCTGGCTCTGCTTAATAGTCTTACAGTATAACAACGAGCAATGTGCAATGCCTCTGCTGTGTCAATATTCAGAGATTATAATGCTGCACAATATTACGAAATTTCTTTAGGCACATTATCCATAACACATCCTTGTTGAAACCATTAAAAACTGTTAACTCTTCAGTTCGTTCTGGGGGATAACATAAGTCCTTCATAAAATATTGTCATTGTGGTTTTCTTCACAAATTATAGTGTCATTTCTTGCTCTTCCAAGTACCCTCCATAAACCGATAAATAATGTTGGAACTGATAAGTCAATATTCGTCAACCAATCTTTTATTAGCCGTTTCCTGTTCATAGGTCAAAATTTCCATATTTATTTAGTTGATCGGCCAAATTCGATTTGGCCCATCTAGATAGTGTACGACGTTGATCATTTATTTAGTCGTAGCAGTATTCAGAACTTAACTGCAGATTAAACTACAGTGAACCTATTTGCATTATCTCTGGCGACGTCGGCTGATGATTGAAAAAGTACGAGTATATAATTTTAAAGAAGGTACAAACGCTTTCGATATATTAACAAACATTTTACTTAATGAGTTTGAGATAGCGTTATATCGTACTCTAAAGTACAGTTTTACGGTAACAGAGCAGTATAGGGGTGAATTTTCCCTTTTCAACAAGGAATCCAATGACAGCACACTGTCGAAAAGAAACTTTGATGTAGGCCATTTTGGAAGTTCTGCCCGTTGTCATGTGATAGAGGGTTAATGACTTCACAGTATGGCAGATTGTTGGGTCAATCTATAGATTACGATCCTGCAGTCATTCTTGTTATATTGTTGTAAGTGAAATTTTAGCAATGAGTTGCTCACGAGTTTCAGTATGGTCCTTGTATTTGTTGGTGGCATAGACTAGTAGAGATAGCAACTTTCATTTTTTGAAACACAATAGTCCGATTAAAATTACTTGACAGAAGATCACGTCTGAACCGTTCGAAATTACTAAACTGCGGCAATAGTTAGTTCACTTGCAATTCTTTGTCCGACTTTTTTTTCTTGATGTGTCTGGAACCTGAAGCCTGGGCTTGGCTCTTTTATTTCTTATTTCATCACACACGACAACCACACCAAAACCAATACGCACGCGCGCACACACACAAACACACACACACACACACACACACACACACACACACACACACACACACACACACACGCACGCACGCACGCACGCACACAATGCTAACCAAGTACAGAAACTTTTCATAGACAGCTCTACCCAAACACTAATGGACCCCTTACGCACAAGACGCGATTCCGCTTCACATATACAGTTATTAAAAGCACAGAGATGAGCTTACATTAGCCAGGCTTTGCACAACATTACGTGAAGCTGACTTTTTTAAGGCTGCATTTAATTGTGAGTAGTCCAGCAGAGTCATAATTATTCCAACTGCTCACAATAAAATAGCTTAGAACAGTGGTTACCACATAAATCTGATGTGTGAAAAATCGTGGGTTAGAATCTTGGTCAAATGTAGTGAAATTTTTTATTTTACTAAATCTAATCAGAAGAATCTGATTACCATTTTTATTCAATTTACTTGTGTAAGTGTTATTTTTGATTTATAATACTTTGCTAGGTCTTATTGTCATCATCGCACTGAATTTTTATTTGCTCCTATGTTTGCTTCTTATCAATCTTTTTTCGTTTGGAATCTGCTTGTGTTGCCTGCAATCTGCAACCAACGTCAATGGCCAAACACGACTGCTCATCGGTTGCTAACACGTTAGCCCATGAAGCCAGTGTGAGTATACTTTCAGGTAACTAATGGCGGCGAGAAATTGCAGTTTATTTTTACTACTGAAACTGAAATTTTCTGTCATGATCTTGTTCGTAGCTGTTAGCTTTAAACGCTTTGAACAAAGAAATGTGATTTTCAGTTCTGCCGCATATTGTTGGTCGCCGTTTTCTCGGATAATTGCAGATCATGACATCGTGGTTGGTTTAGCATATGAGCTTACATTCAAGGCTACTAAACGCATTGTCTGATGCAGTTCAGTAATTGGTCACTTAGAATCAGGTGTCGACAGAGCATCTCCCGTTTCCGTCATACATCCCTCGCAGCGGCCGCTTCCAACATTGCACCGCATTACATATTAACAGCGAGTTTGTGTGTTGCCTGCGAGGTGGCGCAGTAGTTAGCACACGGGATTCCCGTTCGGGAGGACGTCGGTTCAAACCCATGTCCAGCCGACCTGATTTAGGTTTTCCGAGATTTCCCTAAATCGCTCCAGGCAAATGCGGGGATGTTTCATTTCAAAGACACGGCCGACTTCCTTCCCCATCCTTGAGTCAAACCGAGCTTCTGCATTGTTTCTAATGATCTCCATGTCGACGGAACGTTAAATCCTACTCTTCTCTGCGTCCTCCGAGCGGTAGACGACAGGCCCATACAGGGTGCTCCATTGATCGTGACCGGGCCAGATATCTCACGAAATAAGGGTCAAACGAAAAAACTACAAAGCACGAAACTTATCTAGCTTGAAGGGGGAAACCACATGGCGCTATGGTTGGCCCGACAGATGGCGCTGCCATAGGTCAAATGGATATCAACTGCGTTTTTTAAATAGGAACCCCCATTTTTCTTACATATTCGTGTAGTATGTAAAAAAAATTATGAATTTTTTTAGTGCACCACTTTTTTCGCTTTGTGACAGATGGCGCTGTAACAGTCACAAACATATGGCTCACAATTTTAGACCAACAGTTGGTAACAGATAGGTTTTTTTAAATTATAATACAGAACGTAGGTACGTTTGAACATTTTATTTCAGTTGTTCCAATGTGATACCTGTACCTTTGTGAACTTATCATTTCTGATAACGCATGTTGTTACAGCGTAATCAGCAGCAATACCACATTAATGCAATAAATGCTCAAAATGATGTCCGTCAACCTCAATGCATTTGGCAATACGTGTAACGACATTCGTCTCAATAGCTAGTAGTTCGCCTTCCGTAATGTTGGTGCACATGCATTGATAATGCGCTGGCGCATGTTGTCAGCCGTTGTCGATGGATCACGATAGCAAATATCCTTCAACTTTCCCCACAGAAAGAAATCAGGGGACGTCAGATCCGGTGCACGTGCGGGCCAAGGTATGGTGCTTCGACGACCAATCTACCTGTAATGAAATATGCTATTCAATACTGCTTCAACCGCACGCGAGCTATGTGCCGGACATCCATCATGTTGGAAGTACATCGCCATTCTGTCATGCAGTGAAACATCTTGCAGTAACATTGCACTCTTCTGCCCAGTGGCAGAATTGTACACGACGTTGAGAGTCGTCGCAATACAATTCCTGATGCATAGAAATATGGTACGGGTGCAATCGATGTTGATGTAGCATATTCAGCATCAACGTTTCTGAGATTCCCGATTCTCGCGCAATTTGTGTGCTACTGATGTGCGGATTAGCCGCGACAGCAGCTAAAACACCTGCTTGGGTATCATCATTTGTTGCAGGCCATGGTTGACGTTTCACATGTGGCTGAACATTTCCTGTTTCCTTAAATAACGTAACTATACGGCGAGCGGTCCGGACACTTGGATGATGTCGTCCAGGATACCGAGCAGCATACATAGCACACGCCGGTTGGGCATTTTGATCACAATAGCCATACATCAACACGAGATCGACGTTTTCTGCAATTGGTAAACGGTCCATTTTAATATGGGTAATGTATCACGAAGCAAATATCGTCCGCACTGGCGGAATGTTACGTGATACCACGTACTTATACGTTTGTGACTATTATAGTGCCATCTATCACAAACCGAAAAAAGTGGTCCAACTAAAACATTCATATTTCTTTACGTACTACACGAATATCTAATAAAGAATGGGGTTCCTATTTAAAAAAAACTCAGTTGATATCCGTCGACCTATAGCAGCGCCATTTAGCGGGCCAACCATAGCGCCATGTGGTATCCCGCTTCAAGCTAGACGAGTTTCTTTCTTTGTAGTTTTTTCGTTTGATGCTTATTTCCTGAGATGTTTAGCCCGGTCACAATCAGTGGACCACCCTGGCTCAAATGTTCAAATGGCTCTGAGCACTATGCGACTTCTGAGGCCATCTGTCGCCTACAACTTAGAACTAATTAAAACTAACTAACGTAAGGACATCACACACATCCATGCCCGATGCAGATTCGAACCTGCGACCATAGCGGCCGCGTGGTTCCGGACTCAAGCGCCCAGAACCGCTCGGTCACAACGGCCGGCGAACTCGTTACTAGCGATGTGGAAGGCGTAGTATACCGTTAGCAGAGCAAGTTCTGTTGATGGTGCGAATGGAGCGGCCTACTGCCTGTCGAGTCTCTGGAACAGTTCTGAAGCGAATGCCACGAAGTGGTTCCTTCATCTTCGGAATCAAATCAAATTCACAAGAACTCAAGTCCGGGGAGTATGGTGGATGGTACAGTACTTCCCAGTCCCATTGACTGAACAGAGTAGTCACAGCTTGCGCTGTATGCGCCCGCGCATTGACGTGCAAAATGATGGGTGCGTTGCGCAGAAAGTGTCGCCGCTTCTTTCACAAAGCTGGTCGCAGGCGATGCTCCAAAAACGAACAGTAATACTGTGCACTGACGGTCTGCCGTGGAGGAACGCAGTGCGTTAGGATAACTCCATCACAGTCGTACACGAGAATCACCGTACTTTGACCATACTGGGGCTCTGACACACTTTCAACTTTCTCGGCGACCCATAATGGCGCCATTCGTTGGATTGGCGTTTCAATTTTGGCTCGTACGATGTAGCCCATGTCTCACCCAGTGTTACGACACGGCGTAAGAAAGCCTCTCCTTCGCGCTCCAAGTGCGTCTGAGCAGCGTCGTAACGCATCCATTTCTGCATTTCCGTCAAGTCATACGGAACCCATAGTGGTGCAATTTTTCGCATGCCCAGGAGCTCCTTCAGGATGCGAAGCACAGTCGTATGGGCTAATCCGGTTTCGTGGGCGAACTCACGAATTGTATGGCGTCGATCACTGTCCACTAATGCGGCAACAGCATGCACTTCTTCTTCAGAGACGCTAGGACGACCTACTCGATGAATGTCTGCCACAGTTTACCGAAATTCGTTGAAGGCTTTTACCCAACGTGCCACTGTTCTCTACGGCAATGCTGATTCCTTGCACGTCTCTTGAAGACCTTGTTGCACTGTCGTGCTGTACGACCTCTGGCACATTCAATCTTGATCCAACTCCGTTGTTCCTGTTTCGAAAACATAGTGACATCGATACGTTAGAGCGCTCGCCCACAAGATACTGCGTTTTCCTCGATTGTGCGCTCGCCGGTGACGTGGGACGGGCGAGTCCTTTTGCCTGGAGGTAAGGTAGGTATCTCAACAGCGTGTGCTATCAGCGACAATAGTCGGTCCCATTGCATAGTGTCTCCACAGCAGTTTTGCCAGTATTTGAGTTCCAGCCTACGTAGTTATGACACGCAATGCCCCACAGGATAAGTAGAAAATTTGGGGGATTAATCTTGAAAAACGAGATGACTTTACGATTATTGTACTTCTTACACTTAATGACTGTGTAAATGAATCTGGAAATTATAAATCTGTTCCGTTGTCGACTATAAAAACTGTAGCGTAACTTTACGCTAGCACAGGAAAGGTTCAGTTAATGAAAGTACTAGGCCACAATTCTCAAACATGATTGACTTTATTACAATATAACTCTCTGAGCAAGTTTCATAACTTGGTACATACGAAAAAAAAGCACAGAGCATAAACTTTAAAGACAAAATTTCTCATAAAAACATTACTCTAATTACATACAGAAATCTCAAAAACAAAATAAAGCTGACAAGTAAATGACTTTAGAGTTAACTTCTGCAATAGTTCAACACAGGATCATTAAACAGCACTAAACAAACTCGTGGTTTTAAACTTGAGCCACCACTCACGCAACTACAAATGCATCAAGAGATAATGGTTATAATTGGAGGCGTATACTTAAAGCAGTGTTGTATACATGGAAGAATCCTGGAGATACTAAGAGGTATCAGATAGATTATATTATGGTAAGACAGAGATTTAGGAATCAGGTTTTAAATTGTAGGACATTTCCAGGGGCAGATGTGGACTCTGACCACAATCTATTGGTTATGACCTATAGATTAAAACTGAAGAAACTGCAAAAAGGTGCGAATTTAAGGACATGGGATCTGGATAAGCTGAAAGAACCAGAGGTTGTACAGAGTTTCAAGGACAGCATAAGGGAACAATTGACAGGAATGGGGGAAAGAAACACAGTAGAAGAAGAATGGGTAGCTCTGAGGGATGAACTAGTGAAAGCAGCAGAGGATCAAGTAGGTAAAAAGACGAGGGCTGCTAGAAATTCTTGGGTAACAGAAGAAATATTGAATTTAATTGATGAAAGGAGAAAATATAAAAATGCAGTAAATGAAGCAGCCAAAAAGGAATACAAACGTCTCAACAATGAGATCGACAGGAAGTGCAAAATGGCTAAACAGGGATGGCTAGAGGACAAATGTAAGGATGTAGAAGGTTATCTCACTAGGGGTAAGATAGATACTGCCTACAGGAAAATTAGAGAGACCTTTGGAGAGAAGAGAACCAGGTGTATGAATATCAAGAGCTCAGATGGCAACCCAGTTCTAAGCAAAGAAGGGAAGGCAGAAAGGTGGAAGGAGTATATAGAAGGTTTATACAAGGGCGATGTACTTGAGGACAATATTATGGAAATAGAAGAGGATGTAGATGAAGACGAAATGAGAGATACGATACTGCGTGAAGAGTTTGACAGAGCACTGAAAGACCTGAGTCGAAACAAGGCCCCCGGAGTAGACAACATTCCATTAGAACTACTGACGGCCTTGGGAGAGCCAGTCATGACAAAACTCTACCAGCTGGTGAGCAAGATGTATGAGACAGGCGAAATACCCTCAGACTTCAAGAAGAATATAATAATTCCAATCCCAAAGAAAGCAGGTGCTGACAGATGTGAAAATTACCGAACTATCAGTTTAATAAGTCACAGCTGCAAAATACTAACGCGAATTCTTTACAGACGAATGGAAAAACTGGTAGATGCGGACCTCGGGGAAGATCAGTTTGGATTCCGTAGAAATGTTGGAACACGTGAGGCAATACTGACCTTACGACTTATCTTAGAAGAAAGATTAAGAAAAGGCAAACCTACGTTTCTAGCATTTGTAGACTTGGAAAAAGCTTTTGACAATGTTGACTGGAATACTCTCTTTCCAATTCTGAAGGTGGCAGGGGTAAAATACAGGGAGCGAAAGGCTATTTACAATTTGTACAGAAAGCAGATGGCAGTTATAAGAGTAGAGGGGCATGAAAGGGAAGCAACGATTGGGAAAGGAGTGAGACAGGGTTGTAGTCTCTCCACGATGTTATTCAATCTGTATATAGAGCAAACAGTAAAGGATACAAAAGAAAAGTTCGGAGTAGGTATTAAAATTCATGGAGAATAAATAAAAACTTTGAGGTTCGCCGATGACATTGTAATTCTGTCAGAGACAGCAAAGGACCTGGAAGAGCAGTTGAACGGAATGGACAGTGTCTTGAAAGGAGGATATAAGATGAACATCAACAAAAGCAAAACGAGGATAATGGAATGTACTCAAATTAAATCGGGTGATGCTGAGGGAATTAGATTAGGAAATGAGACACTTAAAGCAGTAAACGAGTTTTGGTATTTAGGAAGTAAAATAACTGATGATGGTCGAAGTAGAGAGGATATAAAATGTAGACTGGCAATGGCAAGGAAAGCGTTTCTGAAGAAGAGAAATTTGTTAACATCGAATATAGATATAAGTGTCAGGAAGTCATTTCTGAAAGTATTTGTTTGGAGTGTAGCCATGTATGGAAGTGAAACATGGACGATAACTAGTTTGGACAAGAAGAGAATAGAAGCTTTCGAAATGTGGTGCTACAGAAGAATACTGAAGATAAGGTGGATAGATCACGTAACTAATGAGGAGGTATTGAATAGGATTGGGGAGAAGAGAAGTTTGTGGCACAACTTGACTAGAAGAAGGGATCGGTTGGTAGGACATGTCCTGAGGCATCAAGGGATCACAAATTTAGCATTGGAGGGCAGCGTGGAGGGTAAAAATCGTAGAGGCAGACCAAGAGATGAATACACTAAGCAGATTCAGAAGGATGTAGGTTGCACCGGGTACTGGGAGATGAAGAAGCTAGCACAGGACAGAGTAGCATGGAGAGCTGCGTCAAACCAGTCTCAGGACTGAAGACAACAACAACAACAACTTACAGCCTTCCTTTCATTACACATGAACTGCCGCTCTTGGTACCAGCCCTTTTACTCTCCAACAATCAACAGGCCCAGCTCGCCCGTATCCTCAGGCTGGTCTTTGTACACACAGGAAAGAACACAAAGTAACAAGACAAGCTTCTAAAACACACAATCAGATGGTGTTAATTCAACAAGCCTCAAAAACATGTTCAAACGTGCTTCAGGAAACACAGGCCAGACAATAACGACAATTTAAACTATGGCCTGGAAAACTTCAAGCAACCCATTGGCCCAGTAAATAAAATTTAAAAAAAATTAACCATACTTGATAAACCATCAAAACACGGGCATTTCACTACTAAGAAAATCGTTCAGGACTGGCAGGTGGCAATACCCATAGCACAAATTGAAGTACCTGACGAGAATTTCAAATGAGGCAACAAGAGTCAGCAATACATTAAATCAGGTTGTTACCACAGTTCATGGCCTGAAATTTTGCTAGCGCAAAGAAAAAGAATATACATGGTTCTAATGCAGTCGTGAGCAGAATCAAGGCTGTCCACTCAGAGTCCCGCGAACCAATGGACGTCAGAATCAGCAACGCCAGTACCAACAGTCTCAGTTCTACGCGCTGCCAGCTTATCTGTCGCCTACCGTGCATCCAAACATAGTGCATGCGCGCCTCATGTCTCCTAGAGGCTCCGTGTTGACTGTCTCTTCCCGTGTCTCCTCTCAGGCGCGCGCTGTGTGGGTAAACTTTACTCCAGACGGGATCGATATCCACTAGGCCGCCGGTGTGTACACATCAATAACATTTTAGTGCACTATAAAATGTAATGTCGTGGTATGTTTTTACTTACCTGAAACTTGGCTGAATTTTACGTAGAGACAAATCTTGGTACTTTTACTTAGTACAGCAATATGGAAAAGTCTCCGTTAGAAAAACATATTTCTGATTTTTAGCATTTTTTATTTGCGATAGAATATAATGCTTTAACAAAGACACTGGATAGTGATAGGTTTACTTTTATCATAGCAACTAATACTAATGTACGTAAAACTACTGCATTACAAGCCTAATTAACATATAAACACTAGCCTCAAGGAAACTAGGTTTCTAGAATAGTATAACTTATGTTACAATGTTAATTTATGCGACAGTGTTGTTTACAGCGTGAAAAGTCACTTTGGTGCAAGGATCTCGAACAATTACAAGTTCATTAAAAAGTGAAGGTAGGGCAAAACAAAAATATGTTTTATGATTTTGTATAAGGCTGTGACACAGTTGTGATGACTGCAGGTGTTGACAGCCATGCGTGAGTTCCTGCGTCTTTTTTAAGCTCGGCCGAAGAACGTAACGATCCCGACTGGCTTTTTCGTACTTCCCAGAACCTTTAAGATGCTCTCCACCGTCCTGCGCAGGAGCGCCGTGTTCCTTCTTTCCCATCAGTTGTTCAAATTTTGAAGAAGTGTGTAGTAAGAGTACGTTGCTTGAATCAACTGAAAACAGTAATTTGATATGAGATTTAAACATTAGTTGCTCGTAAGGTCTGTCATTAGCATAAGCAATCTTTAATATGCTTAGGCATTACCATGGTCTCATGTACAGATTGGCCGAATCTGATGTAATAATTTTGGTTAACCGTACGGAATACCATAAAACAAAGAAAACGGAAGATATAGAGAACATTGTACCTACACAGGATGATCCTTATTAACGTTTAAATACTCTGAAGCGACGCACATGAAGCTGAGATAATTAATTTAATACACTACTGGCCATTAAAATTGCTGAACCAAGAAGAAATGCAGATGATAAAAAAGTATTCAGTGGACAAATATGTTATACTAGAACTCAGTCTCAGGACTGAAGACCTCAACAACAACAACAGAACTGACAAGTGATTACATTTTCACGCAACTTGGGTGCATAGATCCTGAGAAATCAGTACCCAGACAACCACCTCTGGCCGTAATAACGGCCTTGATACGCCTGGGCATGAGTCAATCAGAGCTTGGATGGCGTGTACAGGTACAGCTGCCCATGCAGCTTCAACACCATACCACAGTTCGTCAAGAGTAATGACTGACGTATTGTGACGAGCCAGTTACTCGGCCACCATTGACAAGACATTTTCAATTGATGAGAGATCTGGAGAATGTGCTGGCCAGGGCAGCAGTCGAACATTTTCTGAATCCAGAAAGGCCCGTACAGGACCTGCAACACGCGGTCGTGCATTATCCTGTAGAAATGTAGGGTTTCGCAGGGATCTAATGAAGGGTAGAGCCACAGGTCGTAACACATCTGAAATGTAACGTCCACTGTTCAAAGTGTCGTCAATGCGAACAAGAGGTGACCGAAGCCTGTAACCAATGGCACCCCATACCATCACGCCGGGTGACACGCCAGTATGGCGATGACGAATACACTCTTAAAATGCGTGTTCACCGCATTGTCGCCAAACACTGATGCGACCATCATGATGCTGTACACAGAACCTGGATTCATCCGGAAAAACGACATTTTGCAATTCGTGCACCCAGATTCGTCGTCGAGTACACCATCGGCCGCTCCTGTCTGTGAAGCAGCGTCAAGGGTAACCACAGCCATGGTCTCCGAGCTGATGGTCCATGCCGCTGAAAACGTCGTGGAAATGTTCCTGCAGATGGTTGTAGTCTTGCAAACGTTCCCATCTGTTGACTCAGGGATCGAGACGTGGCTGCACGATCCGTTACAGCCATGCGGATAAGATGCCTGTCATCTCGCCTGCTAGTGATACGAGGTCGTTGGGGTCCAACACGGCGTTCCGTATCACCCTTCTGAACCCACCGATTCCATATTCTGCTAACACTCAATGGATCTCGACCAACGCCAGAAACCATGTAGGGCTACGACAAACCGCAATCGCGATAAGCTACAATCAGACCTTTATCAAAGTCGGAAACGTGATGGCAAGCATTTCTCCTCCTTACATGAGGCATGACAACAACGTCTCACCAGGCAACGCCGGTCACCTGCTGTTTGTGTATGAGAAATCGGTTGGAAATTTTCCTCATGTTGTTGTTGTTATTGTTGTTGTCTTCAGTCCTGAGACTGGTTTGATGCAGCTCTCCATGCTACTCTATCCTGTGCAAGCTGCTTCATCTCCCAGTACCTACTGCAACCTACATCCTTCTGAATCTGCTTAGTGTACTCATCTCTCGGTCTCCCTCTACGATTTTTACCCTCCACGCTGCCCTCCAATGCTAAATTTGTGATCCCTTGGTGTCTCAAAACATGTCCTACCAACCGATCCCTTCTTCTAGTCAAGTTGTGCCACAAACTTCTCTTCTCCCCAATCCTATTCAATACCTCCTCATTAGTTACCTGATCTATCCACCTTATCTTCAGTATTCTTCTGTAGCACCACATTTCGAAAGCTTCTATTCTCTTCTTGTCCAAACTAGTTATCGTCCATGTTTCACTTCCATACATGGCTACACTCCAAACAAATACTTTCAGAAACGACTTCCTGATACATAAATCTATATTCGATGTTAACAAATTTCTCTTCTTCAGAAATGCTTTCCTTGCCATTGCCAGTCTACATTTTATATCCTCTCTACTTCGACCATCATCAGTTATTTTACTTCCTAAATAGCAAAACTCGTTTACTGCTTTAAGTGTCTCATTTCCTAATCTAATTCCCTCAGCATCACCCGATTTAATTTGAGTACATTCCATTATCCTCGTTTTGCTTTTGTTAATGTTCATCTTATATCCTCCTTTCAAGACACTGTCCATTCCGTTCAACTGCTCTTCCAAGTCCTTTGCCGTCTCTGACAGAATTACAATGTCATCGGTGAACCTCAAAGTTTTTACTTCGTCTCCATGAATTTTAATACCTACTCCAAATTTTTCTTTTGTTTCCTTTACTGCTTGCTCAATATACAGATTGAATAACATCGGGGAGAGGCTACAACCCTGTCTCACTCCTTTCCAAACCACTGCTTCCCTTTCATGCCCCTCGACTCTTATTACTGCCATATGGTTTCTGTACAAATTATAAATAGCCTTTCGCTCCCTGTATTTTACCCCTGCCACCTTCAGAATTGGAAAGAGAGTATTCCAGTCAACATTGTCAAAAGCTTTCTCTAAGTCTACAAATGCTAGAAACGTAGGTTTGCCTTTTCTTAATCTTTCTTCTAAGATAGGTCGTAAGGTCAGTATTGCCTCACGTGTTCCAACATTTCGACGGAATCCAAACTGATCCTCCCCGAGGTCTGCATCTACCAGTTTTTCCATTCGTCTGTAAAGAATTCGCGTTAGTATTTTGCAGCCGTGGCTTATTAAACTAATAGTTCGGTAATTTTCACATCTGTCAGCACCTGCTTTCTTTGGGATTGGAATTATTATATTCTTCTTGAAGTCTGAGGGTATTTCGTCTGTCTCATACATCTTGCTCACCAGCTGGTAGAGTTTTGTCATGACTGGCTCTCCCAAGGCCGTCAGTAGTTCTAATGGAATGTTGTCTACTCCGGGGCCCTTGTTTCGGCTCAGGTCTTTCAGTGCTCTGTCAAACTCTTCACGCAGTATCGTATCTCCCATTTCGTCTTCATCTACATCCTCTTCTATTTCCATAATATTGTCCTCAAGTACATCGCCCTTGTATAAACCTTCTATATACTCCTTCCACCTTTCTGCCTTCCCTTCTTTGCTTAGAACTGGGCTGCCATCTGAGCTCTTGATATTCATACACGTGGTTCTCTTCTCTCCAAAGGTCTCTTTAATTTTCCTGTAGGCAATATCTATCTTACCCCTAGTGAGATAAGCTTCTACATCCTTACATTTGTCCTCTAGCCATCCCTGTTTAGCCATTTTGCACTTCCTGTCGATCTCATTTTTGAGACGTTTGTATTCCTTTTTGCCTGCTTCATTTACTGCATTTTTATATTTTCTCCTTTCATCAATTAAATTCAATATTTCTTCTGTTACCCAAGGATTTCTAGCAGCCCTCGTCTTTGTACCTACTTTATCCTCTGCTGCCTTCACTACTACATCCCTCAGAGCTACCCATTCTTCTTCTACTGTATTTCTTTCCCCTATTCCTGTCAATTGTTCCCTTATGGTCTCTCTGAAACTCTGTACAACCTCTGGTTCTTTCAGTTTATCCAGGTCCCATCTCCTTAATTTCCCACATTTTTGCAGTTTCTTCAGTTTTAATCTACAGGTCATAACCAATAGATTGTGGTCAGAGTCCACATCTGCCCCTGGAAATGTCTTACAACTTAAAACCTGGTTCCTAAATCTCTGTCTTACCATAATATAATCTATCTGATACCTTTTAGTATCTCCAGGGTTCTTCCACGTATACAACCTTCTTTCATGATTCTTAAACCAAGTGTTAGCTATGATTAAGTTGTGCTCTGTGCAAAATTCTACTAGGCGGCTTCCTCTTTCATTTCTTAGCCCCAATCCATATTCACCTACTATGTTTCCTTCTCTCCCTTTTCCTACACTCGAATTCCAGTCACCCATTACTATTAAATTTTCGTCTCCCTTCACTATCTGAATAATTTCTTTTATTTCATCGTACATTTCTTCAATTTCTTCATCATCTGCAGAGCTAGTTGGCATATAAACTTGTACTACTGTAGTAGGTGTGGGCTTCGTATCTATCTTGGCCACAATAATGCGTTCACTATGCTGTTTGTAGTAGCTTACCCGCATTCCTATTTTCCTATTCATTATTAAACCTACTCCTGCATTACCCCTATTTGATCTTGTGTTTATAACCCTGCAGTCACCTGACCAGAAGTCCTGTTCCTCCTGCCACCGAACTTCACTAATTCCCACTATATCTAACTTCAACCTATCCATTTCCCTTTTTAAATTTTCTAACCTACCTGCCCGATTAAGGGATCTGACATTCCACGCTCCGATCCGTAGAACGCCAGTTTTCTTTCTCCTGATAACGACATCCTCCTGAGTAGTCCCCGCCCGGAGATCCGAATGGGGGACTATTTTACCTCCGGAATATTTTACCCAAGAGGATGCCATCATCATTTAATCATACAGTAAAGCTGCATGTCCTCGGGAAAAATTACGGCCGTAGTTTCCCCTTGCTTTCAGCCGTTCGCAGTACCAGCACAGCAAGGCCGTTTTGGTTAATGTTGCAAGGCCAGATCAGTCAATCATCCAGACTGCTGCCCCTGCAACTACTGAAAAGGCTGCTGCCCCTCTTCAGGAACCACACGTTTGTCTGGCCTCTCAACAGATACCCCTCCGTTGTGGTTGCACCTACGGTACGGCCATCTGTATCGCTGAGGCACGCAAGCCTGCCCACCAACGGCAAGGTCCATGGTTCATGGGGGGGGACGTGATGGTACGCATTTCTCCTCCTTACATGAGGCATGACAACAACGTCTCACCAGGCAACGCCGGTCACCTGCTGTTTGTGTATGAGAAATCGGTTGGAAATTTTCCTCATGTCAGCACGTTGTAGGTGTCGCCACCGGCGCCAACCTTGTGTGATTGCTCTGAAAAGCTAATCATTTCCGTATGACAGCATCTTCTTCCAGTCTGTTAAATTTCGTGTCTGTAGCACGTCATCTTCGTGATGTAGCAATTTTAATGGCCAGTAAAGCAGAAGACGCATGGGATCGCAAATGTTGTGAAATACCCCAAAAGTGGATGACAAATTTTGAGCATGTGAAATCATCACATAACTGCCTCGCCACAGATGCGGCGGTTGAATCTGGCGGTATGTCACACCTGATCTTCGAAAGCCAATTCAACTGTTCAGGTCGATGTGGCTGTAGGTCCACTTGGTCGACTTAGCTCCTGGAGCTCATGATAGAGTACTGCGTCTAGCATGCAGTATTTTCTTCATTGCGTTAAACACTTACGTGTTTACATATAGGTAAAATTTACTGTATTATTTACTGTTGGTTTATTGTAAAGTACAGCACATTACTACAAAAATCTACCGTACTGCGTCACAAGTGAATGAGTGTAAGCTTCTGGATTGCGCCGTTGCCGATAAATTACCTACACTACTGGCCATCATAATTGCTACACCACGAAGATGACTTGCTACCGACGCGAAATTTAACCGACTGGAAGAAGATGCTGTCATATGCAAATGATTAGCTTTTCAGAGCATTCACACACGGTTGGCGCCGGTGGCGACATCTACAACGTGCTGACATGAGGAAAATTTCCAACCGATTTCTCATACACAAGCAGCAGGTGACCGGCGTTGCCTGGTGAGACGTTGTTGTGATGCCTCATGTAAGGAGGAGAAATGCTTACCATCACGTTTCCGACTTTGATAAAGGTCGTATTGTAGCCTATCGCGATTGCGGTTTATGGTATCGCGATATTGCAGCTCGCGTTGGTCGAGATCCAATGACTGTTAGCAGAATATGGAATCGGTGGGTTCAGGAGGGTAATACGGAACGCCGTGCTGGATCCCAACGGTCTCGTATCACTAGCAGTCGAGATGACAGGCATCTTATCCGCATGGCTGCAACGGATCGTGCAGCAACGTCTCGATCACTGAGTCAACAGATGGAGACGTTTGCCAGACAACAACCATCTGCACGAACAGTTCGACGACGTTTGCAGCAGGATGGACTATCAGCTCGGAGACCACGGCTGCGGTTACCCTTGACGCTGCATCACAGACAGGAGCGCCTGTGATGGTGTATTCAACGACGGACCTAGGTGCACGAATGGCAAAACGTTATTTTTCCAGATTCTGTTTACAGCATCATGATTATCACATCCGTGTTTGGTGAAATCGCGGTGAACGCACATTGGAAGCGTGTATTCGTCATCGCCTTACTGGCGTATCACCCGGCGTAATGTAATGGAGTTCCATTGGTTACACGTCTCGGTCACCTATTGTTCGCATTGACGGCACTTTGATAAGTGGACGTTACGATGTGTTACGACCCGTGGCTCTACCCTTCATTCGATCCCTGCGAAACCCTACTTTTCAGCAGGATAATGCACGACCGCATGTTGCAGGTCCTGTACGGGCCTTCCTGGATTCAGAAAATGTTCGACTGCTGCCCTGGCCAGCACATTCCCCAGATCTCTCACCAATTGAAAACGTCGGTCAATGGTGGCCGAGCAACTGGCTCGTCGCAATACGCCAGTCACTATTCTTGATGAACTGTGGCACCGTGTTGAAGCTGCATGGGCAGCTGCACCTGTACACACCATCCAAGTTCTGTTTTACTCAATGCCCAGGCGTATCAAGGCCGTTATTACGGCCAGAGGTGGTTGTTCTGGGTACTGATTTCTCAGGATCTATGCACCCAAATTGCGTGAAAATGTAATCACATGTCAGTTCTAGAATAATATATTTGCCCAATGAATACCCGTTTAACATCTGCATTTCTTCTTGGTGTAGCAGTTTTAATGGCCAGTAGTGTACGTTTTCTGATGTCTGTATACGAAGAAAGAAGGGATGAAAGTAAAGAAACATAAAATAGAGAGACACTTAATGATCTGATTATTGTCTGCAAAGACCGTAATCGGTTCCCATGAATGAATATTTAGAAATTAAGTCCGATTACTTTATTAAACTGGATTTTAAACCGCTTTCCTGCAACCACGTTGTCGGAAATCGTATAGCCCTCCGTGGTTGACTCCTGTCATAGACTTGACTCACCGAGAGGAAGGCGGCCCTCTTGACGGCGTAGAGCTTGCCAGCCGTCAGCGACAGAGGCTTCTGGGCCCGGCTGATCACCAGCTGCAGCGCGCGCTTCAGCTTGCTGCTGCTGTCGCACCAGGCGCAGTCGTATGCCGCCATCGCTACCGCCTCACTCTGTCAACACAACAGTACAGCATAACATAGTCTCTGCGCGCCACACACTGGAGCTGTATTATCAGTATCTATTTTCCAAAACGCAGCGCGTTTATTGGCGAAAGCTTGTTGAAAGGGGCTACATAGGCCTAGGGAGGTGAGGGTAAGCCAGAGCTTGGAGTTCGGCGATACACTGTTCGCGAAGCTACCGAAAGTGGTTGTCTGCCAAAACTAAGTCCACAGTGCCGCAGCACCGGGAGAAGCGCGAGATGTTCAATGCTACAGGACGCGCATCCGACTCGCGGGAGAACAAGAATACAAGAGAGTGGGCCCGGCGACTGGCGGCCGGGTATATTCGACTCGCCACGCGGCTTCCCCCGCCCTGATTGGTCAGGACCGAGCAAACCGTGCGGGCGACACGGAACTTTCCAGAGCGTTGCCTGCTAAGCGACGCCTGGGGCGGCGTTAAAGCACATGAGAGAGGCGCGTGAACAAGGTGCCCTTCATCGGTGCTGACTTCCTGTTGCTAAACCGTGAGACGAAAGAATTTGCAGCTAACATTGCCGGCTGTGGCTTGGCCGCAACGGAAAAATGAAGTTACCGTTTGAAAGCTCATATAATAAAATAAAAGCTCCTACTGTCTGGCTCATCCTTTACAAATGAAACACCTTTCAGTGTTTAGTTTCCAGACTTATTTTATTTTATTACCAGTTTCAGCGTTTTACTACGCCTTCTTCAGGCCCCTGACCGACATGCAGTAAGGTTCTGCCTCGGTTCTGATCAAACCATGAGCCAGCAATACTTGTATCAGTAGATTTTTGCTGTAGCTATCACTTCAACCATCATCTACCATTATATGAGCCGGCAGATGACGGTTGAAGAGATCGCTACAGCAAAAATCTACTGATACCAGTATTGTTGGCTCATGTTTTGATCAGAACCAAGGTAAAATTACCCTACACGTCGGTCAGGGGCCTGAAGATGACTAGCCAAATAAAATAAGTTTTGAAACTAGACGGCTGAAGGGTGATTAATTTGACATCCTGTATCGAACAGCCGAACACAGTAACCATCTCTACAAAGATGGACATACAGATCTTTGACAATGTTCTTATCTTTATCCGTTTCCGAGGTACAGAGGATCAAAGTTACCCTACTTGTACACGTAAAATCCGGTGTGACGTAGCACGGAGAAATATGTTGTCAAGTCTCTCCATTACCATCTGGGAACCCCATATCGTAGTACTGAGCTATATGTAGTTTTGTCACCTGAAATCCAGTGTGATGTGTAAAATTAGTTTTGTGTTGTTTCAATTTTCATCCAAAGATATTCGCGCTTTTTATACTGAGGGAGAAGACCACGATGGCAGTGGCAAAGAGACGGACAGAAGTAAGTACTTGAACTTAGTAGACAATGGGTATGTTATAGAAAGAGTGTAGGAGACAATGGCCTCGTGAGAGAAAGAGAGGGATACATGGCAGAGGAACATAGTTGACAGTGACAGAACAGTGCTAGAGAAAGAGCGGAAGAGACAGTGCCAGAGGGAGAGGAATAAAGAGAAGAACAAAAATGGTTCAAATGGCTATAAGCACTATGGGACTCAACATCTGAAGTCAACAGTCCCCTAGACTTAGAGCTACTTAAACCTGACTAACACATCCATGCCTGAGGCAGGATTCGAACCTGCGACCGTAGCAGCAGCGGGGTTCCGGACTGAAGCGCCTAGAAACGCTCGGTCACAACGGCCGGGCAATAAAGAGAAGAAAAAGATGGAAATGGCTGAGAGCTACTGATAATGAGAGACAGAGTGTCCGACAATGACAACGAGGGAGAGAGATAGTGACTGTGAGAAGGGCAGCAGCGGTAGGAAGGAAGGAATGAGATATTAACAGGAAGAGAGGGCAAGAGGGAGACAGTGTCTGTGAGAGAAGACTGTAGTAGTAGGACAGAACGAAGAGGACTGTGCGTGTGACACAGGAGGCAATGGCAAAGAGACATAAAGATACAATAATATTCACTTGGGTTCAATGAGGGCTTGAGTGACTGATAATTGGCAAGCGGGTGTGGATGGGTATGGGCAACTTGCAGCGATGGACTTGTAGGTGTGAGTGAGTTATAGTTAGGGGAGCCTAAGAGAGTTTGAGGTGTACTGCATGTTAAAAAAGCACGAATGTGTTCGGGTGCCAAATTTTTTGGAAAAAATTTTAAAGGTTCTAAGGAACGTAGAATGAGGCAGCTAGTACCACACTTTTCAGTCTGAGTCTTTTAAGAGAAAAGGAACACATTCGCATTTTTTGTGTTCCAGTAAGAACATTTTTCCACTGGTCTACCATAACGCTCAACAGTAGGGCCCTGTATGAGAAGAATCATAACTAACATGATCGGAGATCTGTTCACCAAAACGAGTAGTTAAACTCCTTTGTGCATTAGAACTAAACATTTGCTAGAAAACTTTACAATAAGGTCTGTCGAATGTATTTTCAATGGTACATTTAATTCTCCAGTACACATTTCGGAGCACAGCTTCATCAACACTTCAGTTGGTTATCAAACGCACTCCATTGTGATGTCAGCACGCCAGAAACGCTTATCTGCGAATTGCAGCGAAGTCTACATATTCCTAATACCATCGAGGTATTTCAAGTGTGCATGTATAATTCTATCGTTATTTGCGTAACAAGACTTATGTATCTTCTTCATTTCCTCGTACGATTAAGCGGTCACAGCGATACGCTGCACAAGAAGGGAAGGTTCCTCTTGTAGACTACTGCTTCGAAATATTTAATCTTGAATCGTACACAGTGACGAATTCTTATCAACTTACAGCATCAACTGTTCCAAAATCGTGCCCAGGTTTATATGTCTCCCATGAATGGTATTTAGTCGTAACTTTCCATGATCGCTGGTGACGGGGCTTACTTTCATACACTTCTCGCTAATAGAGTGGATGGCATCTCGTAGAATTTATCGATTTTCCCGAGGGGCTCAACAAGGGGGCGTGGGGTGAGGGCGAGACATCTGGTGAGAGTCAGCAAAATTACAACAGTGGCATCTAGAGGGCAGCAAGAAAGACGGGGACTGCAGGGAGGCACTAGAGCTGCTGACAAGTGTGAGTGGAAGATTCATTTGCGTCTTACAAATTCCAGTTGCTGGACACCAATCGGGAAGGGCCAGCCACATATGACTGTGGTGCTCTAGTATATCTGGAACACTCAGCGCAAGAGCAAACTTGTTCATATGGAAGACAGAGTCCCTTGTAATGATGATCTTGGATAATAAACGACGATTACCGAGAAAGGGGCCACACCTGGTCAAACAGCGAATGTTGTGTCCTATGATTGTTGTTTGGACCGTCAGCGAGAGGGCACAGCTAGTTCCTTCTACTAATAAGGCCAGTACACCGTTCGCTTGTTACAATTTTTACGAGCTTCAAACAGGAGCGACTTATTTTCAGTTAACTGTGTAGTTACTAGTTTACTTTTGTAATTTCTTTCATGTTCGAGTGCTTTCTAGGCATAACCTTTTATTTCAATAACAGTGTAGTGTGCAGTACCGCCGTTGCTATCGACCATTGTATCGACCCTCGTATCGCACACGCTTTTGTTTGTTTGATTAGAACAGCTCAGTGTCAGTTAGACTGTCAGTGAGAGAGCACTTCGATTTCCTGCTGCTAACAAGGTGAGTACACCATTCGTTTGTTGCATATTTTTATGAGCTTAAAGCAGGAGCGAATGCAGTAATGGATAGGAACTGTGATTGTTGTGTACAGATGCGAGCTAAGTTGGCGACCCTTCGCTCACAGCTCCAGGCTGTGTTGGCTTCTGTCACACAGCTTGAGGCTACTGCCAAGCGGTGTCACTGTGGGGGATCGGACACGGGGATTCGAGGGACACCGTGCATGTCCCACATTTCCTCCGATCTGTCCACTGCTGTGACTGCCCTGGGTACTGCCTGCACTGAGGTTGACCCCTCATCCATGGTCGAATGGGAGATCCTTCCAAAGTCTGGCAGGCAGCGAAAAACTTTCTGAGGGGCCGATCGTAGGGCCTCCCCAGTTCGTTTGACAAACAGGTTTTGGACATTATCTGTGGCTGACAATGTCTCTGAGCCGGATGCAATTGTCCACCCTGTTCCAGAGGAAGCTTCTTGGCCCGCAAGCTCTGGGCATTCATACAGGGTGGGTTTGCTGGTAGTTGGTAGCTCCAGTGTTATGCACGTAATAGGGCCCCTTAGGAACATAGCTGCCAAGGAGGGGAAGGAAGCCAGTGTGCACTCCGTGTGCATTCTGGAGGGAGTCATTCTGGATGTGGAAACGGTGCTTCCGAACCGGATGTCATGAAGACAGGATGCAGCCAACTGCAGCTGGTGGCTCATGTCGGTACCAACGACGTGTGTCGCTTTGGATCGGAGCAGATTCTGTCTGGTTTTGGGCGGCTAGCGGAAACGGTAAAGACTGCCAGTCTTGCTTCCGAGATTAAGGCGGACCACACCATCTGCAGCATCTACAGAAGCGACTGTGGTCCTTTGGTGCAGAGCCGAGTGGAGGGTCTGAATCAGAGGCTCAGGCGGTTCTGTGACCGTGTAGGCTGGAGATTCCTTGACTTGCGCCATTGGGTGGCGGGTTTGTGGGTTCCGCTTAATAGGTCAGGAGTCCACTACACACAGGAGGCGGGTACACGGGTAACGGGGGCTGTGTGGATGGGACTGGATGGTTTTTTAGATTAGAGGGTCTCAGGGAACCACAGAACGGGAGTCCATCTAAAAGTGGGCAGGTAAAACACAGTAAGATAGTTGTAGAAACGATTGGTATTGTAGTCGTAAATTGTCGTAGCTGTGTTGGGAAAGAACCATAGCGCCAAGCCCTAATAGAATGCACTGAGGCTCAAATAGTTCTAGGTACAGAGAGCTGGCTAAAGCTGGAAATAAGTTCAGCCGAATTTTTTTCAGACGATATAACAATGTTCAGAAAGGATAGATTAAATACAGTTGGTGGTGGAGTATTTATTGCTGTCAGTGATAGTTTGCCTTGTAGCGAAATTGAAGTAGGTAGTTCATGTGAAATAGTATGGGTAGAGGCTATACATCATAATCGGACTAAACTATTAATTGGATCGTTTTACCGACCCCCACACTCAGAAGATGTAGTTGCTGAACAAAGAAAGCTTGAATCTCACTTCAAATAAGTACCCTGGTCATACAATTATAGTCGGTAGTAACTTCAATCTATCCTCGATATGCTGGAAAAATTATACATTTAAAGCCGGCGGCAGGCATAAAACGTCATCCGAAATTGTACTGAATGCTTTCTCAGAAAATTATTTTGGACAATTAGTTCATGAGCCCACTCGAGGCGTAAATGGTTGCAAAAGCAAATTTGACCTTTTAGCGACAAATAATCCTGGACAAACGGTGAGTATCGTGACGAATACAGGGATTACCGACCACAAGGCAGTTGCTGCAAGGCTGAATACCGTAAAACCTACAACCATCAAAAAGAAACGCAAAGTATATCAACTTAAAAAAGCTGATAAAAATGCTCTTAAGGTCTTTTTAAGAGACTGTCTTCACTCCTTCCGATCTCCTCATGTAAGTGTAGAAAGGCTGTGTAATGTTTTCAAAGAGATAGTATCGACAGCAAATGAGAGATCTATACCACATAAATTAATAAGTGATGATACTGATCCCTCATGGTACACAAAACGGGTCAGATCGTTGTTGCAGAAGCAACCACATAAATTAATAAGTGATGATACTGATCCCTCATGGTACACAAAACGCGTCAGATCGTTGTTGCAGAAGCAACGAAAAAGCATGCCAAATTTAAAATAACGCAAAATCCCCAAGATTGGCAAAGTTTTACAGAATTTTGAAATATAGCGCGTACTTCAACGCGAGATGCTTTTAATAATTTCCACAACGAAATTCTGTCTCGAAATCTGCCAGAAAACCCAAAGACATTCTGGTCAAACATAAAGCACACCAGTGGCAAGAAGCAATCAATACCTTCACTGCACGATAACAACGGTGAAGGCACTGATGACAGTGCCACTGAATCAGAGTTATAAAACACGGTTTTCCGAAACTCCTTCACCAAAGAAGACAAAGTAAATATTCCTCAATTCCAATCAAGATCAACGGCCAAGATGAAAAACATGGAAGTAGATATCCTCGGTGTAACAAAGCAGCTTAAATCACTTAATAAAGGCAAGGCCTCCGGTCCAGATCGTATACCAGTCACATTCCTCTCAGAGTATGCTGATAGAACAGTTCCATATTTAGCAATTATATACAGAAGTATCCGTACCTAAAGACTGGAAAATTGCTCAGGTTACGCCAATACCCAAAAGGGGAAGTAGGAGTAATCCGCTGAATTACTGGGCTACATCTTAACGTCGATTTGCAGTAGGGTTTTGGAACATATACTATATTCGAACATTATGAAGTACCTTGAAGAAAACTATTTATTGACACATAGCACGAATTCAGAAAATATCATTCTTAGGAAACACAACTAGCTCTTTATACTCATGAAGTAATGAGTGATATCGACAAGGGATGTGAAATTGATTCCATATTTTTAGATTTCCAGGATGCTTTCAACACCGTTTCTCACAAGCGTCTTCTGATCAAACTGTATGCCTACGGAGTATCGCCTCAGCTGTGCAACTGGATTCGTGATTTCCTGTCAGAAAGATAACAATTCGTAGTAATAGATGGAGTAATACATCACGTGAAACAGAAGTAATATAATGCGTTCCCCAAGGAAGTGTTATAGGCCCTCTATTGCTCCTGATCTATATTAACGACATAGGAGACAATCTGAGTAGCCGTCTTGGATTGTTTGCAGATGATGCCGTCATTTACTGGCTTGTAAAGTCATCTGATGATCAAAACGACTTTCAAAATGATTTAGATAAGATATCTGTATGGTGCGAGAGGTGGCAATGGACCCTGAATAAAGTGTGAAGTTTTTCACATGAGTATTAAAAGAAATCAGCTAAATTTCGATTACGCGAGAAGTCACACAAATCTGAAGGCTGTAAATTCAGCTAAATATTTAAAGATTACAGTTACAAATAACCTAATTTGGAACGATCACATAGAGACCGGTAATATTGTGGGTAGAGCAAACCAAAGACTGCGATTCATTGGCAGAACACTTAGAAGGTGCAACAGGTCTACTAAAGAGACTGCTTACACCACGCTTGTCCGCCCTATTCTGGAGTACTGCTGTGCGCTGTGGGATCTGCATCAGGTGGGACTGACGGATGACATTGAAAAAGGGCAGCTCGTTTTGTATTGTCGCGAAATAGGGGAGATAGTGTCACAGACATGATACGTGAATTGGAATGGCAATCATTAAAACAAAGGCGTTTTTCGCTGCGATGGGAACTTCTCATGAAATTTCAATCGCCAGTTTTCTCCTCCGATTGCGAAAACATTCTGTTGGCACCCACCTACGTAGGGAGAAATGATCATCACGATAAAATAAGAGAAATCGGGGCTCATACAGAAAAATTTAAGTGCTCGTTTTTCCGACGTGCCGTTCGAGAGTGGAATGGTAGAGAGACAACTTGAAGGTTGTTCGTTAAACCCTCTGCCAGGCACTTTATTGTGAATAGCAGAGTAATCACGTAGATGTAGATGTCGATGTGGATGAGAAGCTGCAGTACTTGCTATGAAAATGTGCGGTGTTTCCTGTTCCAATGCACGATGTAGGCGGTGAAGACGTGCCAAGGGAAAGTGCAGGAACTGAAGAATACAATGAGTTTGAGTGGACCGGAACGAGTACAGGTAAAACAGCTCCAGTGACATGGTCGATGACGAGTGACAAGAACATTAGCGGCTATACGGGCAGGTCAACACATCTCCTCAGAGCCGACTGTTACGAGAAAAGGAGAACAAAGAATTGCGTGGAAGCACATCAGGGACGGAGCGCGGACCGCAAAGGTTATGGGAATTGAGAACATCCACAATCCATTTAGAGGGGTATACCAGGAATAATGAGTATCTGAATCCAGACACAAACACTGCCAGAGGAACACATACACAGAACGCTTAGGTGACAAGTCTGTAACACGTAAACTGTCTTTATCATGTTCATTGTATGTGGTATGCTTCTTTATGTAAATGGTTAGCAATAGGACGATGTTATAATTGTTTAGACAGATGAAGGAAGCTGGTAGGTTTTGATGTACTTTCCGAGACCACAAAGCGCCACACAACAGTAATTTTGGTATTAAAGCTCTCCGTCTTCAGGCCACAAGCGGACCATCGACCGCCGTGTCATCCTCAGTTGAGGATGCGGATAGGAGGGGCGTGTGGTTAGCACACCACTCTCCCAGTCGTTAAGATAGTTTTCTGTGACCGGGGCCGCTACTATTCGGTGGAGTAGCTCCTCAATTGGCATCACGAGGCTCAGTGCACCCCGAAAAATGACAACAGCGTATGGCGGCCTGGATGGTCACCCATCCAAGTGCCGACCACGCCTGACAGCGCTTAATTTCAGTCATATCACGGGAACCAGTGGATCCACTGCGGCAAGGCCGTTGCCCCCAAGTTTGGTGTTAGAGATCCCGTATACGAGTATTACGCACTTGTTTTTTCCTTTTCTTTCCTCTTTGGATTTTCTTTTTGAGTCTATGTAACAAAATAACGTTTTAACAGTAAATATAATCAGTGCGTCAGACTTGTTTACTGCACATAGTTACGGAACATTTTTTCGTCTAAAATCAACCCCAGCATTAACAAATCCGCCGGCCGCGGTGGTCTCGCGGTTCTAGGCGCGCAATCCGGAACCGTGCGACTGCTACGCTCGCAGGTTCGAATCCTGCCTCGGGCATGGATGTGTGTGATGTTCTTAGGTTAGTTAGGTTTAGGTAGTTCTAAGTTCTAGGGGACTGATGACCACAGCAGTTGAGTCCCATAGTGCTCAGAGCCATTTGAACCATTAATAAAACCGTAAATACAAAACAAAAATTTGGGCCGGTGCCAATGGTACTCGCTCACTGACGTTTCCGTAGAAACATAATTATGTATTATTTCCAGGAATCGAGATTCTCGACGATTTTTGCCTGTTATCGACGTTAATACTGGCAAGATACAAGTCCCAAGGATTCCAAGACATTAGAGAATATTTTAATTTCAGGTCTGCAGTCGGATAACAAATGACAAAATGAGGTTTTTCCGTGTGATATAATTACAAATTTAAAAAAAATTTATAATTTTTTTATCCTTTACTTGTATTGTGAGATCTTTTCTTCTTTTCAAATTTCATGATTCTACGCCAAGGAAACGTACCCTATAGGTTTTAATGAGTGAATTTCTAAGTATCAAAACATGTGGCATAGATTGCTGTAACTCTTGACTGCATTGACTCAGAAGCTTCACTTTTTTATCTTGAGAATTGGAAAACAGTATGTTGCCTGATATTTTATTTTAGTGTATAAGCTTATTTCGAGTTTATTGCCTTAATCAGTACACCTCCTGAAGTTTTAGATGGGCGTATGTCAACTTTCAGTAAACCATTATTGCTGTCTGTAATTTCTGGTTATAATATTATTTGGAGCAACGCAGCATACTCTTTTCCAATTACCAGCACAAATGGTTCTGAGCACTATGGTACTTAACATCTAAGGTCATCAGTCTCCTAGAACGTAGAACGACTTAAACCTAACTAACCCAAGGACGTCACAGACATCCATGTTCGAGGCAGGATTTGAAACTGCGACCATAGCGGTCACACGGTTCCAGACTGAGGCGCCTAGAAACGCTCGGCCACACCAGCCAGCACTACTAGCACAATGTTCTACTGTAACATAATATGTGCTGCAGATCCCACAATAAAGCATCTTCACTTTTTTTACAACGCAAAGGGAGCGGAGTCCTTAACATGTGATCCTATAAGAGTTCCGTTTTTACTGACGTACGGAGCCGGCCGTAGTGGCCGAGCGGTTCTAGACGCTACAGTCTGGAAACGCGCGACCGCTACTGTCGCACGTTCGAATCCTGCCTCGGGCATGGATGTGTGTGATGTCCTTAGGTTAGTTAGGTTTAAGTAGTTCTAAGTTCTAGGGGACTGATGACCTCAGAAGTTAAGTCCCATAGTGCTCAGAGCCATTTATACAAATTTTTTGAGATACGGAACCAGAAAAATAATAGTTTTGTAAACAATCTGATCCGTGCATGAACTACAGTTTCCAAGACTCGTGCCAATTAATGAATACGCACACACGGACACCAGCAGCGCTCACCTGATCCAGAATGTGCTGAGCTCCTGAGCAATACAGGAACAGCTGCGTAAGCAGAAGGGGAAGAGAACCCCAACACTTCAGCGCGGAATTGCTGTCTGGGCTCTGCAGGGAAACAAAACCGTGTTAGTGATACAAGAGTCCAACGGCGCTAAAAAAAACCAATGGACGGGGATACAGAGCATGTACAAAATAACCATAAAAATAGAGTAACATGGTGTATAGCCGAATGTGGAATTTTATACAGACTTCGTTTTCTCTGAGGTTCTATGCATACAAACTTTGAATAGAAATTGGTAGCATTCTATTTGATACGAGTACTTCCCAAAGAACCTTTCAGTTTTTTCAGAGATTAGGCGGTGTGTAACGTAACTACGCCTATGAGCGAGAAACAGCGTGTTGTAATAGAGTTTATAAACTGAAGAGTTCACCTACACACGAAGCTTCTTTTCCTTGAGCTTGACAATCCCAGACCACACATGAGTGCTGCGACACTTGCAACAATCCAAAATCTTCGGTTCACTGTCATTGATCATCCTCCATACAGTCCCGACTTGGTCCCACCCGATTTTCATTTGTTTACAAATCTTAAAGAACACCTTCGAGGAGTTCCTTTTGATAGTGATGAAGTTGTGCAAGCAATGGTAAGGTTGTGGCACCGCCAACAAAGTCAGAAATTCTATACTATCAACAAACTGGTCTCTCGTTAGGAGAAACATGTTCGTCCCTGTGGTGACTGTGTCGAGAAATACACACATAAAAAAAAAATGCATTACCCCAGTTCCCAGAACTTCTGAAGATAGACGTTAACTGTGGATATTGTATCACAGTCTCTTTGACTGTTCAGAGATGTCAATAAACCCGCACAAAGCTGTAAAAAACCATGCATGAGCAGCGCCTGTTAGACAGAGGGCGTCCGACAGCCGATCAGTTCCAGTCATTCCACCAGGAAGGAGGTACACGGCTCGTGTTGTCTGTAGGTCAACCATGCGTAGACGGTCAATACCGCAGTTCGATCGCGTCCGCATTGTTACTTTGCGCCAGGAAGGGCGCTCAACAAGGGAAGTGTCCAGACGTCTCGGAGTGAACCAAAACGATGTTGTTCGGACATGGAGGAGATACAGAGAGACAGGAACTGTCGATGACAAACTCGCTCAGGCCGCCCAAGGGCTACTACTGCAGTTGATGACGGCTACTTACGGATTACGGCCAGGAGGAACCCTGACAGCAACGCCACCTTGTTGAGTAATGCTTTTTGTGCAGCCACAGGACGTCGTGTTACGACTCAAACTGTGCGCAATAGGCTGCATGATGCGCAACTTCACTCCCGACGTCCATGGAGAGGTCCATCTTTGCAACCACGACACCATGCAGTGCGGTGCAATTGGGCCCAACAACATGCCGAATGGACTGCTCGGGACTGGCATCACGTTCTCTTCACCGATGAGTGTCGCATATGCCTTCAACGATACAACCATCGGAGACGTGTTTGGAGGCAGCCCAGTCAGGCTGAACGCCTTAGGCACACTGTCCAGCGAGTGCAGCAAGGTGGAGGTTCCCTGCTGTTTTGGGGTGGCATTACGTGGGGCCGAAGTGCGCCGCTGCTGGTCATGGAAGGCGCTGTAAAGGCTGTACGATACGTGAATGCCATCCACCGACCGATAGAGCAACCATATCGGCAGCATACTGGCGAGGCATTCATCTTCATGAGCGGCAGTTCGCGTCCCATCGTGCACATCTTGTCAAAGACTTCCTTCAGGCCGGCCGCGGTGGTCTAGCGGTTCTAGGAGCCCAGCCGGGAACCACGCGACTGCTACGGTCGCAGGTTCGAATCCTGCCTCGGGCATGGATGTGTGTGATGTCCTTAGGTTAGTTAGGTTTAAGTAGTTCTAAGTTCTAGGGGACTGATGACCACAGTAGTTAAGTCCCATAGTGCTCAGAGCCATTTGAACCATTTGAACTTCCTTCAGGAAACGACATCGCTCGACTAGAGTGACCAGCATGTTCTCCAGACATGAATCCTATCGTACACGCCTGGGATGGATTGAAAAGGGCTGTTTATGGACGACGTGACCCACCAACCACTCTGAGGGATCGAATCGCCGTTGAGGAGTGGGACAATCTGGACCAACAGTGCCTTGATGAGTTTGTGGATAGTATGCCACGACAAATACAGGCATACATCAATGCAAGAGGAAGTGCTATTGGGTATTAGAGGTACCGGTGTGTACAGCAGTCTGGACCACCACCTCTGAAGGTCGCGCCGTATGGTGGTGCTACATGCAACGTGTGGTTTTCATGAGCAGCAGAAAGGGCGGAAATGATGTTTATGTTGATCTCTATTCCAATTTTCTGTACAGGTTCTGGAACTCTCGGAACCAAGGTGATGCAAAACATTCTTTGATGTGTGTAGATATGTAGAAATGAAGAATAAAGAAATGTAATGTTAATAACGTCAGTTTTATTTATAAACCATTTAGAGTTTCACATAAATAATTTGAAGGCATTACTTTTGAGCACGCCATCGTATTTTACCAGTGCAAACTATAAAATTTAGATTAATAACATTCAGTGCCGTGGCAATCGAAGAAGTATCATTTTATCTTCATGCCCATCACACCAGCGGTCGGGGTATTAAACAGGGGAGGCTAGTATGTGTCGCCAGTTCGCACCCCAAGATGGCCAGAAGACTCTACCCCAAGGTTTCGAGGGTAGAAAGTTACAGACATTCGCCAGTTGCCCGAAATTTCTTGGAACTAGGCTAATTTAGTCTAACGTTGGTTGCGTACGTCGTAATTTGAGTCTGTATTTAATTTCTTTCTTTCTTATCTTTCAACTTTAAAGTTTATTCACTTGTAATTTGTGAAACCAAGCATAATACGATTATTTAGAATAGGACTATCCGCTCAGTTCCATAAAAAAATAAAATTGTCCTGCTTTACTAGGTAGCGGGGTAGCCGCGAGGTCTAGGGTTCTTGCAACAGTTCACTCCCCTCCCCTCCCCCCCCCCCCCCCTCTCGCCCCTCGCCCGTCGGTGGTTCGAGTCCTCCCTTGGCCATGGGTGTGTGTGTTATCCTTATCGTAAGTTAGTCTAAGTAGTATGTAAGCCTAGGGACCGATGACCTCAGTAGTTTGGTCGCTTAGCAATTTACCACCACCACCTTCCTTCAAGAACACGTATCATTTTCCTCGCAAAGACTGGTTTTCTTACTTTACAGGTGGTCACTGCTTCTGGATCATTAAGGATACATTTCAACTAGTAACAAGTACTTGCAGTAGTACCCCAAGACTCGACACTAGGACCTTACTTGAATAGAGCTTACATGGCAGATCTTCCGTTGTCATCTCGTATCAGCAAATACAAACGACCCGAAGACGATGCTCTCATCTGCAGGCATAAACGACAGATGTGATAAGAAGACTAGGCTGACTGCAGAGATATAGAAACATGGGAAACAGATTCGCGGATTAAGCTCAATGCGCCAAAACTCAAGCGACTGTCCTCACCAAACGATGACCACGAGCAACAGGTGACATAATTCTATTCGGTGCACCAATACCATGGATTCCGAGTGCAAAATATATTTGTGTTGCGCTTGATCACCAACTACCGTGGAGAGACCATTCAGACAAAGTCTGGAAGCAATCATCTGCCATCTTGGCTTCCCTATATCCAGTCTTTAATGAAATATCTACACTCTCTGAATAATGTGGGTTGCTAATCCTTAGCTATACATGTCCCCGGTGGGAACCCGCAGTCAAGACACATACACTATGTGATCAAAAGTATCCGCATACCCCCCAAAAACATACGTTTTTCATTTTAGGTGCATTGTGCTTCCACCTACTGCCAGGCACTCCATATCAGCGATCTCACTAGTCATGAGACATGGTGAGAGAGCAGAATGGAGTGCTCCGGGGAACTCAAGGACTTTGAACGTGGTCAGGTGACTAGGTGTCACTTGTGTCATACGTCTGTACGCGAGATTTCCACATTTTCAAACATCCCTAGGTCCACTGTTTCCGATGTGATACTGAAGTGTAAACGTGAAGGGACACGTACAGCACAAAAGCATATAGGCCGAACTCGTCTGTTGACCGACAGAGACCGCCGACAGTTGAAGAGAATCGTATTGTGTAATGGGCAGATACCTACCCAGACCATCACACAGGAATTCCAAACTGCATCAGGATCTACTGCAAGTACTATGACAGTTAGGGGGGAGGTGAGAAGACTTGGATTTCATGGTGGAGTGGCTGTTCATAAGCCACACGCCACACATCACGCCGGTAAATGCCAAACAACGCCTCGCTTAGTGTAAGGAGCGTAAACATTGGACGACTGAACAGTGGAAAAACGTTATGCGGAGTGACTGATCACGATACACAATGTGGCAATCCGATGGCAGGGTGTGGGTATGGCGAATGCACGGTGAACGTCATCTGCCAGCTTGTGTGGTGCCAATAGTAAAATTCGGAGGCGACGGTGTTGTGGTGTGATTGTGTTTTTCGTGGATGGGGCTTGCACCCCTTGTTGTTTTGCGTGGGACTATCACAACATAGG
The DNA here is from genome assembly GCF_023897955.1 of Schistocerca gregaria. Lineage (NCBI taxonomy): Eukaryota > Metazoa > Arthropoda > Insecta > Orthoptera > Acrididae > Schistocerca > Schistocerca gregaria. The sequence continues at coordinate 130,894,033 of NC_064923.1, read as the reverse complement.
CCTACATTGATGTTTTAAACACATTCTTGCTTCCCACTGTTGAAGAACAATTTGGGGATGGCGATTGCATCTTTCAACACGACCGAGCAGCTGTCCATAATGCACGGCCTGTGGTGGAGTGGTTACACGATAGTAACATCCCTGTAATGGACTGGCCTGCACAGAGTCCTGATCTGAATCCTATAGAACACCTTTAGGATGTTTTGGAACGCCTACTTTGTGCCAGGCCTCACGGACCGATATCGATAACTCTTCTCAGTGCAACACTCCGTGAAGAATGGGCTCCCATTCCCCAAGAAGCCTTCCAGCACCTGATTTGACGTATGCCTGCGAGAGTGGAAGATGTTATCGAGGCTAAGGGTGGGCCAACACCATATTTAATTCTAGTATTAGCGATGGAGGGCACCGCGAATTTATAAGTGATTTACAGCAAGGTGTCCAGATACTTTCCATCACATAGTGTATGCTCTCCTGCGCATCCACCTCGTCCAGGAAATTTACTAGTTGCTATCCCCACGAAGCCGCAGGGTAAATACAAATGCACCAACGTTTCAAAGACCACACGGCAAAATTACATCATAAGTCACGATACTCGCTTAATTGTTTCATCCGACGCTGAGGTGTCAGATGCCTGTACTTCATAAGACACTGCCGGAGAGGTTTAAATATTTCATCCAAGATACTGATGCAAGGTTTTGTAATGAGAACTTAACACCACCACTTCCCTTCCATTGATCTGAAAGTTTCTCCCACTGCAACGCATAGAATCGAGCGCCAGCAGAGGCTTGCTTTAGCAACCTTGGCAACCGAGTCACGTGATTAGTTGCAGAGACTGTACACCATAAATCCGGGTCAGGTTTGGCTTTCTTTAACCATGAACATGATGATCTGGGTAACTTCATCTTCGTCCCATACAACTATCTTCAATCAAACTAATCATTTCAGGATTTTACTTTGGGATTAGTGGGTCTAACACTCTGGTGGTCTTATTCCTGCTAGCACACTTTCGCCTTATATCTACGGCGATGATTCCATGTAACATCGAAATCAAACATTGCTTGCAGCAATGTAGGCTATGACGCTGTCAAACAGTTTCTTTCTCTGTGTTTCATGTTTCGTAACGAGTTTTGCATTTCGTAATGAGTTATGTTGTTAATAGAATATTCTTTAAAGATGAATTTTCTAACTTAAATATTTTGAAGCGTATAAAGTAAATCAAAAGTTGTTTTAGGCAAGCATTCTCCGTGTATTTATTCATTTTCTCTTTTTATGCCACTTTTAAAGTCAGATCTGTACGACATAGTGTCAGAACACTTGATTTTCACGCCGCTGTGCCCTCGGGCTCTTGTAAGGACAGCTTTATCTGAATTGAAAACGAATATATTTGTCAGCATACTGCGAATTTCGTTGAAATAGTTTGATTAGATATCGACTTGTTGATTCTCATTAACGCGGGGGACTTTGTAACACGTGTATGTATGGGTTTGTGCGTTTGGCAATGTTCACAGAATCCTAATAGCGTTTGCCCTTGACTCTGATCTACCATCCATGACGAAACTGAATTCAGATAATTCTGTGGGAAAGCGACGTGTTCTACGGCGTATCCACAGGATAAGCTTGCCGAAGGAACTTCATCATAACTCATAAATATTTTTCCTGTAACGTCAATAAATGAGTTTCACCACGTTAGAGCTCTTTCCTCTTTAAGTATATTTTCTTTGAATATCAAATTATTGCGTATCTAGGAAGCAGTGTAATTTTTAAATTAAAATATCTATTGTTACCCAGGTATTTCCAAGAAACAAATGAAATATTTTGTGTAGGGTTTATCTTTTTTATTGTCATGGAGAGGATGCATTAGTTTGAAATCTGAATAATACTACTAATGATCGTAACTAGTTTGATAAGGTTACCAATGTTCTCATTGAATGTTGTATTACTCTTTTACTTCTGCAACAATATTTTTCCACATCTGGAGCAATATTTATTGTGTATCGGTTTTTAGCGTTGTCTTAAGTACGCTGTGTCGACTGTAATTCTTACCTCTGATTCCTATTTTTTGCCTTCCGCATTGTTTCCACTATGGCTAAAGCTTCAACACTGTTTGTAGTGTAGACGTTTATATTATTGTTTGTGGTGTGTTTTAGGATAGAACATGAAACACCTAACTAAGTGTTCTCCTATGATTTTACATACGTCGATGTAGATACCCAATTTCCTCCTTTAAAACTTAAAAATGGGAAATTGAAACTGAAATTAGGCTGCTGGATATGGTGTTCATACACACAATAAACTGTCAGTAGTTTAAGAGACAGTTTCTGTTAACAGTTAAAGAACGGTAGTTCATTCGAGGAATAAATTGTTTCAGATAAATATTTTAGTGCAATGTAACTGCTGCAGATGGTACTGTATTTGTCTGCGACGAACTCTGCTTTAAATATCATAGAGCTTACTGTAGTTTGTAGTAACTAAACTGTCCTATTATGAAACTTGTTTAACATCTGTATACAAATATCTGTTTCCTCATTTACATTTCTCTGGTCTGCCCTAGCAAATCATTTGTTGGGGTAGTTCGCATAGTTACGAAACAAGTATGAAAACAAATGAGTTGTAATCTATACAATATTTACAAAATATTTTGGTTTGCATTGTGATATAAAGTAGGGCGCATCCACAAACCTTATTAGGGAGCGCTGCATTATTTACAAGATTGAGGGATGTTTAGCCAATCAAAACTCAAGAAATAAATCGAAATAGATTGATGAACTTATTGCAGTTGTTTTTGAAGTTCACAAAATGTGATATCTAAGTCAATCTTGCATCGCATATGATATCGAAGAGTTGTACTTGTAGTTCTGGACCTTCATACTTGCTCCACTCCCCTGCCATATGCGCATAGTTTTAAGTTTCGCGAAGTAGTAGTAGTAGTTGTTGTTGTAGTAGTAGCTTTATTCATCCGTAGATCTGTTTTACAAAGATGTAAGATATGTCAAAGTACTTACAAATTTACACTCCTGGAAATGGAAAAAAGAACACATTGACACCGGTGTGTCAGACCCACCATACTTGCTCCGGATCCCTGCGAGAGGGTTGTACAAGCAATGATCACACGCACGGCACAGCGAACACACCAGGAACCGCGGTGTTGGCCGTCGAATGGCGCTAGCATTTGTGCACCGCCGCCGTCAGTATCAGCCAGTTTGCCGTGGCATACGGAGCTCCATCGCAGTCTTTAACACTGGTAGCATGCCGCGACAGCGTGGACGTGAACCGTATGTGCAGCTGACGGACTTTGAACGAGGGCGTATAGTGGGCATGCGGGAGGCCGGGTGGACGTACCGCCGAATTGCTCAACACGTGGGGCGTGAGGTCTCCACAGTACATCGATGTTGTCGCCAGTGGTCGGCGGAAGGTGCACGTGCCCGTCGACCTGGGACCGGACCGCAGCGACGCACGGATGCACGCCAAGACCGTAGGATCCTACTTCCCAGCAAATTAGGGACACTGTTGCTCCTGGGGTATCGGCGAGGACCATTCGCAACCGTCTCCATGAAGCTGGGCTACGGTCCCGCACACCGTTAGGCCGTCTTCCGCTCACGCCCCAACATCGTGCAGCCCGCCTCCAGTGGTGTCGCGACAGGCGTGAATGGAGGGACGAATGGAGACGTGTCGTCTTCAGCGATGAGAGTCGCTTCTGCCTTGGTGCCAATGATGGTCGTATGCGTGTTTGGCGCCGTGCAGGTAAGCGCCACAATCAGGACTGCATACGACCGAGGCACACAGGCCCTACACCCGGCATCATGGTGTGGGGAGCGATCTCCTACACTGGCCGTACACCTCTGGTGATCGTCGAGGGGACACTGAATAGTGCACGGTACATCCAAACCGTCATCGAACCCATCGTTCTACCATTCCTAGACCGGCAAGGGAACTTGCTGTTCCTACAGGACAATGCACGTCCGCATGTATCCCTTGCCACCCAACGTGCTCTAGAAGGCGTAAGTCAACTACCCTGGCCAGCAAGATCTCCGGATCTGTCCCCCATTGAGCATGTTTGGGACTGGATGAAGCGTCGTCTCACGCGGTCTGCACGTCCAGCACGAACGCTGGTCCAACTGAGGCGCCAGGTGGAAATGGCATGGCAAGCCGTCCCACAGGACTACATCCAGCATCTCTACGATCGTCTCCATGGGAGAATAGCAGCCTGCATTGCTGCGAAAGGTGGATATACACTGTACTAGTGCCGACATTGTGCATGCTCTGTTGCCTGTGTCTATGTGCCTGTGGTTCTGTCAGTGTGATCATGTGATGTATCTGACCCCAGGAATGTGTCAATAAAGTTTCCCCTTCCTGGGACAATGAATTCAGGGTGTTCTTATTTCAATTTCCAGGAGTGTAGATCAATTTAAACCAAGCGAACTTGTATACACATATATTTACAGACTTCTAGTTAGAGACAATCATTAAATTTACTCCTGGTATACAATACTTTTTTACAAATAGCTTATTAAATAATGTAATGCCACATTGTTCACTCATATCTCACTATCGGTCACTGCACACAATATACACACAGTGTTTCATAACACTTCACTCACTACACACACACACACACACACACACACACACACACACACACACACACACACACTGGTGATCTCTGGGCCATTTTCTGTACCGAAACTTCCCATTTGCTATCGTGAAAAACTGAGTCAGCATCCCTCCATAATGAGTGACATGTTGAGCTCAGAAAGAAGGAGAGGTGTTAGTATTGTGCCATGCACAGCTTGGGGGTAAGTATTTCTAGAAAGCACAAAAAAAGAAGGAAAAACATAAAGTGAAGAGGGGTACGTATTTCTAGAAAGGACAAAAAATGAAGGAAAAAACATAAAGTGAAGGTCTGATGTGGAATGTTGGAAATTTTATAATCATTATTATTATTATTATTATTTATTTGTATAACATTTTTTATCAAACCCCTACTCTGTTTGTACAATGTATAAAATGTATATCATAACAGGAATTTTTTGCCGCCTTTTTAAATAAGTGTATTTTTGCAATTTCTTTTCTCTTTTGTTAATTTATTGTACAGTTTTATTCCTTGGTAGAAAATGCTGTTTTGAGTTTTATGTTTATTTTTTCTTGGTAGATGTAAGTTGAGTCTGTCTCTTGTTGCATGGTCATGGACAGAGCTGTTTCTGCAGTAATTACCAATGTTATTTTTGATCTGTACAACTGCCTGCTAAATGCATTCACATAGAATAGTTAAAAATCCCCAGTGTTTTGAACAGATCTTTACAATGAGCTCGACTAGTATTTTTGGTTATTATTCTTATGACTCTTTTCTGGAGTTTGATAACTGTGTTCATATTTTGTGCATTTTTCCCCAAAAAAAACCTGTGGGCGTCAACAGTGTTGATGTACGAGGGATGTTCAATAAATAATGCAACACTTCTCTTTCTCGGTCAATTTTGGTTGAAAAAATTCCGCGTTCGTTACGTGAAATGGTGAAATATTTTCAGTTCTGCCCCTGCAGTTTCCGTAAGTTCCAATAGATGGCGGCGCTATGTATAGCCTCCAAAATGGCGCCTGTAACGGAGGTGCGTTCCAAGCAGAGAGCTGTCATTGAGTCTCTGTTGGCGGAAAACCAGAACATCGCAGACATTCTTAGGCACTTGCAGAGTGTCTACAGAGACCTGGCAGTGAACAAAAGCACGGTGAGTCGTTGGGAGAGGCGCCGGTCATCGTCGAATCAAGGTCGCGTATACGTGTCCGATCTCCCGGCCAGCCCCACGTAGCTATGACTCCTGCAATGTTGGAACGTGCGGACACTCATTCGAGGCGATCGACGGATCACAATAAACCACCTCGCTGCTCAACTGGACGTCTCTTTTGGTAGGCCTGACACACTAGTCCGCCAGTTGGGGTACTCAAAGGTGTGTTCCCTCTGGGTACCTCGCCGACTAACAGAAGACCGTAAAGAGCATCTGTGTGGAAATGCTTGCGAGTTACAAGGCTGCTCGTGACAATTCCTTGTCGAATATCGTCCCAGGCCATGAAACATGGGTTAATCAGAATGAGATTTTCACTCCGTAGCGGAGCGTGCGCTTATATGAAACTTGCTGGCACGTTAAAACTGTGAGCCGGACTGAGACTCGATCTTGGGAATTTTGCCTTTCGCGGGCAAATGCTCTACCAACTGAGCTACCCAAGCACGACTCAAGACCCTTCCTCACAGCTGGCGGAATTAAAGCCGCGAGGACGGGTCGTGAGTTGTGCCTGAGTAGTTCAGTTGGTAGAGCACTTGCCAGCAAAAGGCAAAGGTCGTGAATTCGAGTCTCGGTCCGGCACACAGTTTTAATCTGTCAGGAAGTTCCATATCAGCGCACGCTCCACTGCAGAGTGAAAATCTCATTTTGGAAACAACCCCCAGGCTGTGGCTAAGCCATATCTCCGCAATATCCTTTCTTTCATGAGTGCTAGTTTTGCAAGGTTCGCATGAGAGCTTCTGTAAAGTTTGGAAGGTAGGAGACGAGGTACTGGCGGAATTAAGCTGTGAGGACGGGTCGTGAGTCGTGCTTGAGTAACTCAGTTGGTAGAGCACTTGCCCACGAAAGGTAAAGGTCCCGAGTTCGAGTCTCTCTCCAGCACACAGTTTTAATCCGCCAGGAAGTTTCATGGGTTAATCAGTTCCATCAGGAAACAAAACGGCAATCCTTGGAGTGGCGGCACACCACATCTATTCCAAAAAAAAAAAACAAAAAACTTCAAAACCGAATTCAGATCCGGTAAAGTCATGGTATTCGTCACCATAAAAATGTAAAGAAACGTCTCCTTTTCCATGACAACGTAAGCCCTCGCACACTTCATTGGACTGCTCTCCCTGCCGGCCCGGGTGGCCGAGCGGTTCTAGGCGCTACAGTCTGGAACCGCGCGACCGTTACGGTCGCAGGTTCGAATCCTGCTTCGGGCATGGGTGTGTGTGATGTCCTTAGTTTAGTTAGGTTTAAGTAGTTCTAAGTTCTAGGGGACTGATGACGTCAGAAGTTAAGTCCCCATAGTGCTCAGAGCCATTTTGAACTGCTCTTCCTCATCCACACTTCAGCTGGTGTCTCGCGCCTTCCGACTTCCACCTGTTCGGCCCAATGGTGGATGCACTCCACAGGAAGCAGTCATGGATAATGCAGCAGGACGTCGACGTCGACCAATAGAGGTGTATCTTGCGGGCATACAGGCCCTCTGAGTAAGGTGGTACGGCCGCCACACTGAATGGAGATTACGGTGAAAAATATGGTGTTGTAGTCGAAAGAGTGGGAAATAGTACGGTGTACTGGGTACCTGAATAAAACAAAATTGCTCTCAGAAAAAAAGTGTCCCGTTACTCGCTAGGATGTAGCTAGGAAAGTTTCTGCATTCCTGCAGGGTGAAGCGTTACGTACGTAGGTGGCTGAGAAGAGCACCACGCAGGAGGAGACGGCTCCCACCAGGAACTGCAGCATCGTCACTGGGTTCATCAGCGACTCCAGCAGGCCAACCAATCTGAAAACGTGTGGCAGGTAGTTACAGTGTCCATTAACGACGTAGAGGAAACAAAATTTGTCCTTGAACCGGTGAACCCATACTTACCAGTGTGACACAAAATGCCTAATCCCACACGCATCATTAAACTGGGACGTTGCAGGGGGAGGTCGGGTGCCGGCCGCTGTGGCCGAGCGATTCTAGGCGCTTCAGTCTGGAACCGCGCGACCGCTACGACTGCAGGTTCGAATCCTGCCTCGGGCGTGATGTCCTTAGGTTAGTTACGTTTAAGTAGTTCTACGTTCTAGGGGACTGTTGACCTCAGATGTTAAGTCCCATAGTGTTCAGAGCCATTTGAACCAATTTGAGGTCGGGTAGTATCGCACAGCGGAATCTATTGGACAAAAGCTGTGATAGCTGTGACAGCAGATGTCGCACCATTTCGGAACGGCGACAAGTTATCTGCTCCTAATGATTTTTTCGATGCAAGAGCTTAATTTTTGTAGTGTTGTTTTTGCTTTGCAGAACACATTTTTAAGAAACAAGGGATTTTATCTGTATGCTGTAGGCTATGACAATCTCTAGCTCGAGTAATAACAGTCAAAATATTAAACTACCACAGCGGTATATTTGAGTCCCACCAGACACTGCAATTTTGACTTCTACTGGACAAAACACATAGCATAAAAACTTAAATTTTTACTGTTTTTTAAATAACCAGCATTGGAGAAGTCGGTACGTAAATGAGCTGAAAACTTTTTATTTTTATTTATTTATTCATAATTAAACTAGGACGATTAGCGTCATCACGCCCTCCGCCAGGTCTAGCCAGCCATTCTACATAACTGCACATTATACGAGGTGCTACAGTTGAGTAATGAGACTGATGTGAAAGAAAATGTTGCTTACAGTTTTAGTTAAGTTTAGTGTTGTCGCCTTCAAAGTAGTTCCCTTCTGATTGCACACACTTTTTCTAGCGCTTCTGCCATTGATGGTAACATTTCTGAAACTCATATTCTGTAATATCTTCCAAGACCCTCGTCACAGATTTTTGGACATCTTGTGTTGTTTGAGAATGGTGTCCCTTGGCCGCCGTTTTGACTCTTTGAAATAGAAAAAAGTCGCACGGAGCGACATCTGGTGAATAATGTGGCTGTGGTGGTACTGAAATTTGGTTTGAGGTTAAAAATTGCTGTACTGACAGAGCAGTATGGGATGCCGCATTATCGTGATGAAGAATCCAATTATCACCAATGTTGGCACGGACACGAAGAACTCTTTTACGAAGTCTTTCTAAAATTTCTTTGTAGTAATATTGGTTAACTGTTTGTCCAAGAGGCACCCACTCTTTATGAACATTTCACTTTTGACTTTGACATGCGAGCTTTTGGTCTGAGTGATCCCTTTGAGCACCATTGCGAACTTTGGCATTTTGTCTCTGGATCGTACTGAAAAAACCAACTTTCATCACTAGTGATAACACGGCTCAACAATTCTAGATTGATTTCCGTTTGCTCTAACAGATTGGCTGCACATTTTTCCTTGTTTCTCGCTGTTGTGGTGTGAGACTTTTGGGGAGCATTTTTCACAAATATTTCTCATACCAAGATCTCCAGTTATTGTTAGACGAACTGTTTCTCGATTGGTGTTCAGTTCTTCTGCAATAATTTTCACGGATAATCTTCGATCAGATCGTACGAGATTACGCACGCTAGCTAAGCTGACATCCGTCCGTGGGGTTGATGGTTGTCCACTGCGGTCTTCATCTTCAACATTCGTTGAGGCTTTCACTAAACATTTTATGCCAATGAAAAACTTGAGCTCATGACATAACCTCCTCTCCAAAAGCCTTCTGAAGATTACCGTAAGTTGTCGTCACGTTTTCACCCAATTTAACGCAAAAATAATTGGCATACCGCTGCGCAATATTATGCGATTTCATTTCCGTGATGAGAGACACAAACACGTGTTAACTTATTACGCCACAACTCACGACTGAGCAGTTGCATCGATGTGCCGCTTGGACTAGAAGCAGCTTTTAGACCAAGGTAAAAGATATTGTGCCTACCCAAACCAGCAGGGTTGCCATATCTTGCAAAGAAAATCAGTCTCATTACTTTATTGTCGAGTCTCATAGACTATACTAGCGAACCTGGCATTACTTTGCAGTTGCTAAATATGTATGCGAGTCTGATATATGTCCTAATCTCCTTCTGCTCCCCTCTCTGTTCATCTTCTCCTCCCCCTCTCTCTGTCCATCACCTCCTTCCCCCACTCTATGTCAATTTCTTTCTCCAATCTATCTCACCTCCTCCCCCTCCTCCTTCTCCTCCTCCTGAACCTCCCTCTCTCTGTCCATTTCCTCCCAACCCATCTCTATGTTTATTGCCTCCCACCGTCCCACATCTGTCCATCTGCTCTGTCCCGTCTATCTGACCTTCAGTCTTGATTGGGAATTGGATGTGTTTAAAATGAATGCGTAAATCGTTTGCAATTATTAGCATATGGGAAGTGAGAGACTTCTCCTGCTGCTGGATCTTTGAGGATAAGCGCTTCTAAGACGGTGTTTCGCATAGTTTTAATCTGAAAAAGGTCTAATCATAAAGTTTCGAACGATTTAGTTTCCATAGTGGTATTTATGACAAGCCGATAGCTATAAGCACAACTTTCTTGTTTTCTGTTCAAACCCATTGCGAAGAAAAAAACAAAACAGCACATAGTAGTGTATGCAATTTTTATTTAAAATTATTTATAAGTAAGATGAATGTATATGAGAGAAACAATTTGTCTAATGGTTTAAGCGCCCTGCTATCGTAGCTAAAACGGACCGTGAGAAATAAAACAAAACCGCACATTTTCACAGCATAATAATTTCTTTATTGCAGTCAGTTTTAACAATAAACTTGTCCATTGTTGTTTAAAAAATATATAGCCTATGTCCGTCTGAATTTTCATTAGGAAGCATGTAAATTAGAAAGCGTGTATATGAAACAAGTTGGTGAATAACTTTTTGAGATTTTTGCTAACAAGGTTTCTTTATCTTACATTATATGTAAATATATATTGTATACCTTAAAAATATATAGCCTATATCCGACCAAATGTTCGTTAGAGCATCATGTATGCTATGTCAGATGCACAATTTGTGATTCATCTTTACTCTTGCTCAGCATCAGTTGTTAATACATACTGAAACAAAGGTTATGTATGGAAATTTATATGTATGATAATTTATGTATGTTTTGTATACGTTATAGTATCGGTGTTGGTATGACTGCAGCCACTATCCATCGAAGGTAGAAGCTGTCACAGGTCATACAAGACTCCCTCGATGGCGGCCACAGATCCCAGCATCAAAGATCGCGCTAAATGCGAGAGATGGTCAGTATAGAGAAAACTGAAGGCTTCCCGGAAGAAATAACCCTAATGTTATGGGGCGAAGAAGAGCCGATTTAAGACAGGAACTTGGCCAAAGTATGCATAAGAAATATTTGCAACTCGGAGATATGATTTTCTAATTATTGCCACCGAGCTAATACGCTACGCTAGTAGCTTCACAGAAAGTAAGACTGTGCCATTTCAGACAGAAAGTTCTGTAAATGACTTGGCGGTTGCTTAGAGGGATTTTTTTATAGTACAGTGCTGCTGTAAACTTTAATATAATTGACTGGATTTTAGAAAAGCTGAGTAGTCGCAAACAAACGGGTACTAGCTGTTTTTTTGGTGAATTTGACTGAATACATTTATTTTCAAGTGGCTCCAGAACTGCTAATCAACGAGAAAATCACTAATGGAAAGAAATGGTTATTTGGTCTTTTTGACAGTTTGTTGTGAGAGGCGCGTAAAATCTATGATCACTTTCTTAATCACGTTTCTGAAATTGGAAATATAGACAACAACCTCTCCCTTTACTATTTTTCGTTATGCCCTACAGTGGTCAACAAACACCATGTAAAAAATGTAATAAAAAATAAAAACAAAAAATGAAGTTTGAAATGCTTAGTCCCTTCCCTATGTACTACTCTGATCAATGAATCAAGACATATTTTTCTGTAATTTTGATATGTTATCCTTGTAAGATACATAATATTTTTTATATATGTTGAGAGGTACGATCACGTGCCCACGCATTAAAGTGATGCTTGTTTTATTGTGTTTAAGTGCAGGCAGACAATCACCTTTCACTTTACTATTTTTTTACGTGCAGATATTTCATGTATTTTTGTTGTTGTATTTTACTGTTTTAACCGTCAGTAAAAATTTTGGCATTTGGATAGCCGTAATAATAAACCACATGATGCGACAAATTTCTTATGATTTTATGTCTGACGAACAGTCCACAAATGTAGTTGCAAATCTTAATAAGTCCTTTTGTAATTTTCGACTAGTCATATATATCCAAGACAAAATGCTTTTTCTACAATTCTGTAATATACTTTCGTAATCTAAACAAATCCGTTTGTAATCTTCGACAAGTCATGTCTTTCCAAGATAAAACATCTTTTTCTACAATTTTGTAATGTACTTTCTTCTACTTTGTACTCCTGCAATCTGTGTTTTAATATGCCTACGTGTAGTCACGCAACATGTAGTTTAAGTTGTTATTGGTTACTATATTAACTTTTCGTAAACATTCCAGTATTTGCACAGCTGTAACGTCGTAAGGTGGAGCCCTCTTGCACCGCGTGGTTCACCTAGCAAGTGCGAGCACACTGAAGTAGCAGTTTTCCATAGTCCTTCTCACGACCAACATTCCTTTTTTCCAAGTTTAAATTACATGTCACACCCTTTGGTTCATGGTGTTACGAGTAAGGAACAAACTGTCAAACCTATTTTTGCTATGAAGTGATATGTATTGATTCGATTTTGCGCTTTCTTGTTAACATTTGGTGTTTTAAAAAAATGTATAACTAATTATTTGTTACATTGTTTATACCAGAAAATCTGAATATGGGCAGAGTCCGATACATATAATTTTTAATAAATGCACCAGAAACAACTACGACCTGTTTGTTTGCAACTACTCAGCTTTCCTCAAATCCATTCAATTTTATTAATAATAATGGCCACATACCTCTACCGGCAGTATCAGGTCGACATACGTAATTATAGTTAGTTAATGATCGTTAAACAAAGTCATTGTCACCACAAACAGTGTTTGTATTCTAGTAACTTAAGTTCCGAAAACCACATCATGACTGAAAAGAATATACAGTGAAATCAGATAATTTTGTCGCAAAATATAGGTATATTTTCTTCTGAATTGGAAGTTCACTTCTCATTGATTAACCAAAATCGTTGCTTGTGAATTACAAGAGTCATGACGGATTTTTCGAAAGTAATATTTATAATATCTACTGAAAACTATTGAATCTGCCAAATCAGAATGACTTTTTAACTTTTTCATAGCTACACTGATACCTTTATGTATTTATATATTGACGTCTTGGATGCAATATTTTGAATTTGTTATCGTATTTTGTTGTTATTTGGAAGTGAGTTCCATTTAATTAATACATTCTTGAGTGAAAATTATAAATATTTGCAAAAATTTCTAAATAAAAATTAGTAACAATAAAGAATACCGTGAGGTTACACTACGCAATTATTATTACATCTCATATCACAATAGTTTGTTTAGCTTTAATTTTTTCTTTAAGTTCTTTAAAGACAACTTGTTTTTTGGAATATATACCTAGATTGGATTTTGTGTTGACTTGCCTACACAAGTTTGCTCCCACATGAGTAATGGCCATTATCACCTATAACCATATTACTAATTGTTATGCAAGCTTCAGTTCCATCAGCTCCAACTAGTTTCAGGAATCAAATGTCCGCTTTAGGACTGGTGACTGCCTTCTCTTAATACGACATTAAAATTTCGTTAATTTGAATTTTGTCATCAATAGGGACTTCAATTAATCATTGAAAATTAATCTTTCTAGTTACATATACTTGCACTCACTCGTTATTAAGACAGTGGATTAACTTATCATATTAACGACTAGTTATACACTTTTCCATATCATTTCGATTTATTTCTTCAGAATCGATGCCTTTCCGATAATTTAGGTACACGTAAGTATGGTCGATTGCAACATATATCGAGGGCTGTGGGAGATTTACATAATGTCTTAAACCGTTGGAAATCCGTGAGCGCCTTCAACTGTTATTCCACCACTGCAACCTTCATAATTTATTAACTACTAATGGAAATAGCCCTTAACATTGTATTGGCACATGTGATAGTGTTCAGTAGTAGTTTCCAAATGTTTTTATTCTCAGGATTTCAAATTAAATAAAAACAGAAAATTGAATTTAAATTTATAATACGATAACGACAAAAACGCACAAAAATTCACATGCTGCAGACTCTACTAACGGAAATCACACACAGACAATACTGCAGGCAGCAGTATTTTTCTAAATATTTTCATACCTGTGAACAGAGAAATAAAATGTACATCAAACAAAGCTGGCAGCAGGGGAGTATGGTCTTAGCCAAGCCATCTTCAAATCTCCAAATAAAGTATTTTATCTCAGCTAATGATCGAAAACTGAGCGTTTTCCAGTGCAGAATAAAATAGTGCATCAGGCAGCATTAAAAATTTTCATCGTTTTTCCTACCACATACACTAACGAGTACATCAGTCATAAACTGAGGGTTACATAGTAAGATATTGATAGATGCGTTTTGGACACCATTAGGAGAGACTGGAAAATAGAAATAAATAAGTCAATAGACGAAATGGGTCATTGAACAGTTTGTAGAGGAAGATATAACTACAACTGTAGTTATAATGATAAAGAGTTGATCTGGACATGTAGTCAGGTGAATGGGCGCCACAAGGGTCAAGGAAATACCTGCTGCATTTCCAAAGAAAGAGAAGATTAAAAAAAGGATCTAATCGAAAATAGGTAAATGACACGAGAAAATAAGTAGTAGTGAAGTGGCTGTGCACTGCTAAAAACAAACCTTTTAAATTTTTATAACGGCTGACGAAAATTTTTCTTTAAAGTACCACGCTCAGAAACTTCTCCAGAAAGTAAGTCTACTGGTAGAGGTCTTATATATATGGTGACTAGACATGGGCAAACTGAAACACATAACTGTTTCGAAACAAATGAGACAGTACAATACAACGTTTCGAAACGCTGTTTCGAAATAGTGAAAGAGTTTGTGTTTCTTAATTGTATAGGCCTACACATTATATCATACTGAGTGTCTTTTGTATAAATATTGCCATATAGACACAAATGAGGTGCGGTAGCGCCAATCATATCGCAGAAAGTATGAAACTTTCGCTTAGGTTTCTTGGCAGTTTCGTATTTCCTGCGGCAAATGCGCTGCTTTCGAGTCATGTGACTTTCATATTTTCCAAGTGGCTGAGGTGAGAGTTTGTATGTTTGACGTAACAGATGTTGCCAAACTCTTTTCCCTGTATTCGAGTGTCTAATTTTGATAGGTTTTATGAATAATGATCTATATGTGCACATGAAAAGGCATATCATGGAATATAATTTATTGAGATATCATTCTGGGAAGCGAGGTACTGAATTAACATCTATGAGTGTGCCTCTCACACTTTTCTTACTCGTGGTTAAATTTTCCATTGGTTTCGGTATGTTTCCTTGAAGTATAACATCCAGATTAAAATTTAAAATAATTCATACAGTGTAATGCCTTTGTGATACCTATATCATGGCAGATTTGGCTTTACACCACTTTCAATTCTTGTTAAGGAAGTTTGTTTGATGTACAGGTATATAGAATTCCCTCAAGTACTCACAGCAAGCAGATATATTATAATTTTATAACAAACTTCCCCAGGAAATCAAAGATAAAGTTAATCTACTGTCGAAATGCAATTTTTATAACATTATCTGAAAACCAAAAACAAAAGTATCACAGTACTGTTGTTGATTTTTCTGAAAATTATCTATGATCAATACACACGATGCCTATATTGTGTAATAATCAAACATAGCACATCTACAACACACAAACATATACTTACATAAATCAGATAATTATTCTCGAACACATAAATAAATAAACATACTCAAAAAAATACACTCACTGAATGGTGAGCAAAAACGTAAGTGTCTTCTGGGTGCAACAAATCTGAGAAAAATGTTCTTGTAAGGTAGCTACATTTAAGATTTAGTGGACTAAACAAAATACAGTCAAATACAAATTGAGTGCAAAAAAATGGTTCAAATGGCTCGGAGCACTATGGGACTTAACGACTATGGTCATCGGTCCCCTAGAACTTAGAACTACTTAAGCCTAACTAACCTAAGGACATCACACACCACCCAGTAAATCTAGTACACATTGGCCAGAGAAGAACAAAATCATCAGAAATTTTACTGTTTCATTTCTGAGTAGATCTACTGAACCTATTCTAAGTTGTAGTTTAGAAATAACATTTTTGATATTTTTTAGCTTGAAAGGCGGGATCGTCTGTCTGTTTGCTTTGAAAATATGTGCTCACATGAAGCAGAGGTGTCCATAACACAAAGACGTCGTTTCATTGTGTGCGTTTCATTGTGTGCGTTATCTTATTATTTGTTGGTGTTTATAAAGCAGATATTACGCCATTTCGGAATAGGGCAGTCAATTAGAAACGAAGCTTTATTTTCGGAAACCTTAAGCATCGTGCTGCTGTTTGTCAAAAAGATTTCGACATATTTGAAAGTGTTTCATGAAGTCCGGAGTTAAATGTGTTTCAGTATCTGTGCCGTGCCAGAATCTCGTCCGAGATAGAGTGGAATGAAACGTCACTGTTTCGAAGCAATTCGTCCCTTCCAATCACAAGTGGACTGAAAGAGCGTTATTTTGAAGCAGGATACAGTTTCTGTGTCTGGCTAGAGATCGAATTTGGTCCCATTTTCCGAGACAGAGCGGTATGAAAAACTACTGTTTCGAAGCAGTGAAACATAGCCGTTTCGAAACACTGAGACAGTTCTACGTATCGATACACTGGATCGAAACATGGCAACAGTGGCCAATTCTAATGGTGACTCTCGACTTGTAAAGTAGTGCTCCAGTCCGACATATCCTGAAATTTTTTACGCAGGAAGAATACACAGAAAGAAACAGAATGTCAAAATTTTAGTAGCTAAAACACACTATAATTATTTTCTTAAAAATGTTGCAAATTGGTAGATTCGTAGTTCGCCAACCGGCTGAAGAAATGTCCACTCCTACCGTAGCTGTAGCGGACTGCACAAGTGCAACAGGGCAGACACCTAGCTTTGGCTGACGGCGCATCGGTACACAGATAACAAGGCATAAGGTGCTCGTAATTTGTAAAGCGAATTTAACTTTCCGTTGGTAGTTTCTCTGATACAATTGTCCACGATTGCTCCTGCAGCTCATTTAACATGCATAATAATTTTCTCTTGCCTTTGCGGTATCGTTAACAAATGTTAACATCGCTGGTAAAAATCAATCAAATTTCTGTGTCTTTCTTTCGTATATGCATAGGTGTTTTTACATGAACTTACTAATTATCAATTAATGAACGAAGAAAAGATTTTTATTATAACTTCTCTGACTGAAATAAGACGCATGATAGACAATTCAAAGAGGTGAGTTGTATGGTTAGTCGTCTAGTACATTTTCATCGGTGCAAAGGACCAGTAAAGACATTCGAATGAATTTGTTGGAAGAGACAGGACAATATTTTCAATACGAGAACAAATTGTGAACAACTGTGAGGTCAATTTCCTTTTAGGATGATCCTTATAAACTGAAGTAAATTGATAGCTGTGTTGATTCTTGAATTGGTGTTAAGATTTTTGCACTTTCAATTTTGTTGGATTTTCTCCCATCTTGACTACAGGTATATCTCATGTGTATGTATCTTATTTTAATACTTTACCAATGGTGAGATGCTCCACCTGACAGATTTTTATTCTCACAGCGTATTGAAATAGTCAATTTGATTTAATAACCAGAGTATATATAAAACTGGATTGACATTGTTAAAGCTACGCTTTTTACGTGAGTGTATCGGCTTTTAACATAGGCAGAATTTTATTCTTGAAATTTCTATATTTGTATGCAGATTATTCTGTATATAACGTATTGATGTGATTCAAACGGTTAGTCATCAAGATAGATTTTTACTTTGTCAACACATTTTGAAGATAATACACCTGGCAGATCTTGATTTTTACAGTGAGTTGTAATAGTCCACTCATATTAAACTCCACCTATGGATCAAATTGGTTTGACATGTGGTAAATTATGCTTTTTATACGAACATATCTGTTGTCAGTTTTTAATATAGGTAGAGTTTCATTCTTGAAATTTCTGTATTTGAGTGCAGATTGTTTGATAAATAACCCATTGATGGACTCAAATGGTTAGTCATCAAGATAGATTTTTACTATTTCAACATACATTGGTAATAAGTATGGATTGTTGATCTAATTACCATGGGTTCAGCAATTCCAGAGCCCTTCATCTTCACTCTTTGCACTTTTACGGCACGTGAACAGAATAATGAATCTTGTATATGTCATCTATATCATCAGCAAGTTAAACAGAGCTGGAAAGGCTTATGGACAGGATATGTGATAAATTGGAAGAGCCACACAGTTACAAGAGCTAGCCTTATCCTGTCATTAATTTTAGGTATGTAACTGTTATTGGATCGTTTGTATGTTAGGTCTCGTCTTTGTTATAGTCTGTACAATACTGTAATTTATACAATGTTCAGTTCTTTAGATAGCGACCAGGTCAAATAAGACCTTCATGTACGCTTTTCATTATGTATTTTTCTGTGTGTCAGGATATCATGATCGTATTTAAAAAAAATTACTACGCTATATGACGATAGTGAAGATAAGTTTTAGTTTACGTTACGTTATTTGTCACATTTTGTAACTGAATAATCGAGATATATATACATAGGAATATCGTCAGCATAACGAGAACTTTGGGCTGTGACCACAAGTCACTTTGTATTTTCATATGAATAGGGCGATTGCTGCACTTCTAAATGCTATAAATGAGTTTTTTTATTGCGTGTTTCATGTGGATTGAAATATTCAATTGTTTGTGTTCCAGTATTCACGACAAATGAAATGTTTTAAGTGATTTTCGGAAGTATATTATTATGCGATTTCTAGGTGTCAATTTGTGTTGTCTTAATGTTGTTTTACAAATTGGAATTTTGTGTTTTTAGGTACCAGATGACTGCTTACGGCCGAAACTGGTAATACTATGAAAGTCCAGTTAATGCAGCTAAGCGTCATGACTTTTTTAAAAATCTTTCGTATTTTTTTAAATATCATCTGTCTTCCTGCAGGTTCCAGAGTTATGTGGAATCCAATTAATTTTTTAAAACTTGCGGAGATGAGATAAGAAAATATAGTATGCCAATGAAATCACGTTCTCTCCTAAAGACCTTCATATGTGTTATTTATTAGTTAATTTCTGTGACATTCACTCGAATCATATCCATATTTCGTTAGAACCTGTGGAAGAAGAATTAGATGAAACAGGAAATAATTATGACGATTCCGAGAAGTATAATCGTGCGATGACTGTTGTGATGCATAAGTCAAGAACAAAAATACAGTACCTACCGAGCACGAAGAAAACATGTACAGTATTAGCTTTCTGTGACAAAAAAATGCTGCAAATTTGTTGGTTAAACAGAGAGAGAAAACGCTTAGAGTTAAGCGGTGTGCAATGCCGGTTTCGTTTCGTAAAATCTCAACTTCGATTTTATAAATAGATGAAAGCTTTACACAAAGTACGAAATATGTGCCAACATGAAGCTCGAAAAACTGTCAAAGAAAAACTATGTGGAAGGTTTAGAACGGGACAACATCATTTCTGATAGCTGTTTGTTATTTCAGATTTATCAATAAAACAGTATTGTTAAACTTTGGTCATTTCTGCGTTGTCAGTTTGCATCACCACGTTTTACGAATTTGATCAAGCATGCCTGGTACGCAGCCCAATATACAGAACAATGGCCACGACCGTTTCTTACCCATCCCAGTTCTGTGTAAATGAAACTAGTAACTACTGTGAAACGCCTGAATCTACTAGTTTTTTCTTTCAAAAGATGTGCCTGGCGGCAGGAAAATGTCAGTTTTCGTCAACTAGTAGACACTTCACATTTTTGTGACGACTAAAGAATAAATAAGTTAGTAAAATATATATTGAAACTTCCTGGCAGATTAAAACTGTGTGCCCGACCGAGACTCGAACTCGGGACCTTTACCTTTCGCGGGCAAGTGCTCTACCATCTGAGCTACCGAAGCACGACTCACGGTCTCTACTCACAGCTTTACTTCTGCCAGTATCCGTCTCCTACCTTCCAAAATTTACAGAAGCTCTCCTGCGAACCTTGCAGAACAGAGATTTTCACTCTGCAGAAGTAAAGTCACTTCTTCTTCTGCGTGTTTTTGCTTTTAGGAAGCTTTAATAGTCGAGTGCTATTAAGTGTTCCATAGATTTCGTGTTTGTTTTGAATACAGTCAGAGAGAGTCCCTTTAGTCAGCCATAGTGCCAGTAGTGTCAGTGTCGCCCTAACCGCCGTCTGCTTCACGTCTGCTGTGCAGCGAGCTACCTTAATTTTAAGTATTAACTGTATTTTTCTTACTTGTCACTTCTTCTTCTGCGTGTTTTTGCTTTTAGGAAGCTTTAAAAGTCGAGTGCTATTAAGTGTTCCATAGATCTCGTGTTTGTTTTGAATACAGTCAGAGAGTCCCTTTAGTCAGCCATAGTGCTAGTAGTGCTAGTGTTTGTTTTGAATACAGTCCAGAGACAGGTAGTGCTATTTTCCTTGTTTTCTACAAGGAGTGGTTAGCAATCACACTTTAGTCAATAATCAACCGCCTTTAGTGAATTAGCAGTCTATTTAAAAGTTTATTAACACTCTATAGTAAATTGACTCCTTAGGATGGATAGGATGTGTGGCTGCTGTGTACGGACGCAGGTGGAGCTGGCCACTCTTCGCGAACAGCTGAGCGTGTTGATGGCCGCGGTCAGCCGTCTTCAGGCTGCTGCCTCGGAGTGTAGCGGCAGTGGGGAGTCTGGTGCGTCGCAAGGTACACCCCAGGTGTTACATGCTTCACCCACTGTCCCTGCTGTCGAGACATCTTCGCGGGCGCGGTTGGGCCACCCTCTCCCCAAGGGGAGTGGCGGGTTCAGCGGCGTTCGCGGCGCACGAGGCGGAGGGTCAATGTGGAGGCTGGCCGTGTGGCATCGCCCGCTCTGCCTGTGAGTGGACATGTGGCTGCTCCTTCAGCAAGGTCCGAGCAGGCACATGGGGGGAGGGGTTTATTAGTTATTGGGAGCTCCAACGTTAGGCGGGTGATGGAGCCCCTTAGGGAAATAGCGGAAAGGTCGGGGAAGAAGGCCAGTGTTCACTCTGTCTGCTTGCCGGGGGGTCTCATCCGAGATGTGGAGGAGGCCCTACCGGCAGCGATAGAGAGCACTGGGTGCACCCGACTGCAAATTTTTGCTCATGTCGGCACCAATGACTCCTGCCGTCTGGGTTCAGAGGTCATCCTCAGTTCGTACAGGCGGCTGGTGGAGTTGGTGAAGGCGGAAAGCCTCGCTCGCGGGGTGGAATCAGAGCTAACTATTTGTAGTATCGTTCCCAGAACCGATCGCGGTCCTCTGGTTTGGAGCCGAGTGGAAGGCTTAAACCAGAGGCTCAGACGATTCTGCGGAGAGCTGGGGTGCAAATTTCTCGACCTCCGCTATCGGGTGGAGAAATGTAGGGTCCCCTGAATAGGTCAGGTGTGCACTGCACGCCGGAAGCGGCTACGAGGGTAGCGGAGTACGTGTGGAGTGCACATGGGGTTTTTTTAGGTTAGAGAATTCCCTCCCTAGGCCCGACAAGACGCCTCCTGAGACGCGGCAAGGCAGTAGGCAAAATGCAACAAGGAATAACAATATTAATGTGCTTATAGTAAACTGCAGGAGCGTCTATAGAAAGGTCCCAGAACTGCTCTCATTAATAAACGGTCACAACGCCCATATATTACTAGGAACAGAAAGTTGGCTGAAACCAGACGTAAACAGTAATGAAATGCTAAACTCGGATTGGAATGTATACCGCAGAGATAGGCTGGACAGTGAAGGGGGAGGCGTGTTTATAGCGATAAGAAGTGCAATAGTATCGAAGGAAATTGACGGAGATTCGAATTGTGAAATGATTTGGGTGAAGGTCACGGTTAAAGCAGGCTCAGACATGGTAATTGGATGTCTCTATAGGCCCCCGGGCTCAGCAGCTGTTGTGGCTCAGCACCTGAAGAATAATTTGGAAAATATTTCGAGTAGATTTCCCCACCATGTTATAGTTCTAGGTGGAGATTTTAATTTGCCGGATATAGACTGGGATACTCAGACGTTCATAACGGGTGGCAGGGACAAAGAATCTAGTGAAATATTTTTAAGTGCTTTATCTGAAAACTACCTTGAGCAGTTAAACAGAAAACCGACTCGTGGCGATAACATATTAGACCTTCTGGTGACAAACAGACCCGAACTATTTGAATCAGTTAATGCAGAACAGGGAATCAGCGATCATAAAGCGGTTACTGCATCGATGATTTCAGCCGTAAATAGAAATATTAAAAAAGGTAGGAAGATTTTTCTGTTTAGCAAAAGTGACAAAAAGCAGATTTCAGAGTACTTGGTGGCTCAACACAAAAGTTTTGTCTCAAGTACAGACAGTGTTGAGGATCAGTGGACAAAGTTCAAAACCATGGTACAATATGCGTTAGATGAGTATGTGCCAAGCAGGATCGTAAGAGATGGGAAAGAGCCACCGTGGTACAACAACCGAGTTAGAAAACTGCTGCGGAAGCAAAGGGAACTTCACAGCAAACATAAACATAGCCAAAGCCTTGCAGACAAACAAAAATTACGCGAAGCGAAATGCAGTGTGAGGAGGGCTATGCGAGAGGCTTTCAATGAATTCGAAAGTAAAGTTCTATGTACTGACTTGGCAGAAAATCCTAAGAAATTTTGGTCCTATGTCAATGCAGCAGGTGGATCAAAACAAAATGTCTAGACACTCTGTGACCAAAATGGTACTGAAACAGAGGATGACAGACTAAAGACCGAATTACTAAATGTCTTCTTCCAAAGCTGTTTCACAGAGGAAGACTGCACTGTAGTTCCTTCTCTAGATTGTCGCACAGTTGACAAAATGGTAGATATCGAAATAGACGACAGAGGGATAGAGAAACAATTAAAATCGCTCAAAAGAGGAAAGGCCGCTGGTCCTGATGGAATACCAGTTCGATTTTACACAGAGTACGCGAAGGAACTTGCCCCCCTTCTTGCAGCGGTGTACCGTAGGTCTCTAGAAGAGCGAAGCGTTCCAAAGGATTGGAAAAGGGCACAGGTCATCCCCGTTTTCAAGAAGGGACGTCAAACAGATGTGCAGAACTATAGACCTATATCTCTAACGTCGATCAGTTGTAGAATTTTGGAACACGTATTATGTTCGAGTATAATGTCTTTTCTGGAGACTAGAAATCTACTCTGTAGGAATCAGCATGGGTTTCGAAAAAGACGGTCGTGTGAAACCCAGCTCTCGCTATTCGTCCACGAGACTCAGAGGGCCTTAGACACGGGTTCACAGGTAGATGCCGTGTTTCTTGACTTCCGCAAGGCGTTTGACACAGTTCCCCACAGTCGTTTAATGAACAAAGTAAGAGCATACGGACTATCAGATCAATTGTGTGATTGGATTGAGGAGTTCCTAGATAACAGAACGCAGCATGTCATTCTCAATGGAGAGAAGTCTTCCGAAGTAAGAGTGATTTCAGGTGTGCCGCAGGGGAGTGTCATAGGACCGTTGCTATTCACAATATACATAAATGACCTGGTGGATGACATCGGAAGTTCACTGAGGCTTTTTGCAGATGATGCTATGGTGTATCGAGAGGTTGCAACAATGGAAAATTGTACTGAAATGCAGGAGGATCTGCAGCGAATTGACGCATGGTGCACAGAATGGCAATTGAATCTCAATGTAGACAAGTGTAATGTGATGCGAATACATAGAAAGATAGGTCCCTTATCATTTAGCTACAAAATAGCAGGTCAGCAACTGGAAGTAGTTAATTCCATAAATTATCTGGGAGTACTCATTAGGAGTGATTTAAAATGGAATGATCATATAAAGTTGATCGTCGGTAAAGCAGATGCCAGACTGAGATTCATTGGAAGAATCTTAAGGAAACGCAATCCGACAACAAAGGAAGTAGGTTACAGTACGCTTGTTCGTCCAATGCTTGAATACTGCTCAGCAGTGTGGGATCCGCACCAGGTAGGGTTGATAGAAGAGATAGAGAAGATCCAACGGAGAGCAGCGCGCTTTGTTACAGGATCATTTAGTAATTGCGAAAGCGTTACGGAGATGATAGATAAACTCCAGTGGAAGACTCTGCAGGAGAGACGCTCAGTAGCTCGGTACGGGCTTTTGTTAAAGTTTCGAGAACATACCTTCACCGAAGAGTCAAGCAGTATATTGCTCCCTCCTACGTATATCTCGCGAAGAGACCATGAGGATAAAATCAGAGAGATTAGAGCCCACACAGAAGCATACCGACAATCCTTCTTTCCACGTACAATACGAGACTGGAATAGAAGGGAGAACCGATAGAGGTACTCAGGGTACCCTCCGCCACACACCGTCAGGTGGCTTGCGGAGTATGGATGTAGATGTAGAAGTACCGGGCGAGAGTCGTGCTTCGGTAGCTCAGATGGTAGAGCACTTGCCCGCGAAATGCAAAGGTCCCGAGTTCGAGTCTCGGTCGGGCACACAGTTTTAATCTGCCAGGAAGTTTCATATCAGCGCACACTCCGCTGCAGAATGAAAATCTCATTCTGGAAACATCCTCCAGGCTGTGGCTAAGCCATGTCTCCGCAATATCCTTTCTTTCAGGAGTGCTAGTTCTGCAAGGTTCGCAGGAGAGCTTCTGTAAATTTTGGAAGGTAGGAGACGGATACTGGCAGAAGTAAAGCTGTGAGTACCGGCCGTGAGTCGTGCTTCGGTAGCTCAGATGGTAGAGCACTTGCCTGCGAAGTTCCGAGTTCGAGTCTCGGTCGGGCACACAGTTTTAATCTGCCAGGAAGTTTCATATCAGCGCACACTCCGCTGCAAAGTGAAAATCTCATTCTGAAAATATGTATTATTCAAGAATTATCATGAGAACAGTGCTACAAGAGTTATTGTAAAATATCAACAAATTGAAGTCCGGATCGACGGAAGTCATCTGTAATGTACTGCCTTGATTTTCTTCTCTCTACTAGTCACTTGTGTGACAATTACATCTGCAAAAATTTAGCTGTCGATATGAACTGCAAGTTTACAAAAAATTCATTATTTGAGATTTTTTGATATGGTTTAAATGCTTAAAATTCGTGCGCTTCCACTTTGCAGTTCTCGCTCTGGGGCGCTACGTTCTCTTATCATGGATGAGTCTCCCTATTGGCCAGATCCGCTTAGACAGGAAGGGCTGTACAAACCGCTGTTATATGAGCTGTGGCAAAAACTAAACGGACTATTACTGTAAAATATTTCAATTCGAAAACATACACCTGGACATGCTCCTCTCTTCTATCCCTACAACGTTCCACGCGAATTTTCTAAAGATGGAAACTGGGCTCGAAGTCTTCCTCTATGAGCTCCTTGATGACACTTGCTGCTTTTTCTTTCACAGCATCAACGGACTGAAATCTTGTTTCTTTTACTGCAGATTTTACCTTCGTGATTAGTTAAGAGTCACATAGTGCTGTGTCAACTGAATAAGGTCTTGCTGTAACCCACATTCGGTCGTTTTTTTTCTTATTTTGTCACGGGTTTGAGCAGCAACCTCAACGTAGTTTGTCCTTCAGGAAGTCAGTGATGATACACAATTCCTTCAATATCGAAAAAAAACCAATCATAATCGCTTTGAATCTAGATTTGTTCATTAGAGTTCTCTCTCTCACGGTGAAGCTGGACCCTCACGCTACAGGTATTGCAGCATAGTCTCTGGATCACAAGTGAAAAACCAAGATTCGTCAGTTGGTATCACACTTTCCAAGAAAGTGGGACCGTTTTTAATGGTATCCAAAGTATCAGTACTGTACAAACGTCTTCACACTCTATTCTCATGTTAAATTGATTATGTAAAATTTGCCTCACGCGACATTTGTCAATTCCCACACATTCAGCAATCGAGCGAATACTCAATCGACGGTCAGATCCAGTCAGATTATCTATTTTTCTATATTTTCACCCGTTTTTAAAGTTGAAATGCCTCCCGGGCGTGAAGCATCTTAAACATGTTCTCAGACAGCTTGGAAACGCTTGAACCACGAAAAACCTCGCGTACGTGATAAAACAGTCTTTTTAATAACAGATAGGTTACAGTGGCACTTTCTCTAAGTTTCATTTGAAACTTGACGAGAATTCTTTGCCCTATTCTTCCACTTAACATTTTTCAGAGAAAACAAAATAACAGCTCTTATACGCGGTGGAGCAGAGGAAACGCATGTTTTTTGAGCCGCTAGTACGCGACGACGAGAGAGGGTATTGACCTTGAATGAATGTTGGCAGACTGCCCATAGAATGCAGTTTCAGTCTCTACGGAGCGTTGGAGCGTAGAGCATCGTGTTCGTTGCCGAGCAATACTTTAGAAACAATGATTCCGTAATCACAGTGCAACGTCTTTTCTGTCAGAATTTTAGAGTTGTACGTCAAAGTGCAGTGCCTGATGGAAATATTGTACTCAGATGGGTTTCAGCGTTTAGAAGTATTGGATCTGGGATGAAAACGAAACCACCTGGTCTTCCCCGTTCAGTTCGTACTCTGAAAAATGTAGACCGAGTAAGAACGGCACTTCTAACTAGTCCGAAAAGATCGGCTACACGACAGGCTGTAGCGCTCAGTACATCACGTCGTTCGCTTCACCGCATCTTACACGATGATCTTAAGTTTCACCCGTACAAGATAACGATCGTCCACCAGCTTAATGAAGGGGATTTTGTCCAGCTCAGAGAGTTTTGTCTCGTAATGGACGAAATATGCACGGAAGGTGCAGATGCTATAGTCTTCATGAGTGATAAAAAGACGGTTACGTCAATGTTCAAAATTGTCAATAT
This sequence comes from Schistocerca gregaria, assembly GCF_023897955.1. Classification (NCBI taxonomy): domain Eukaryota; kingdom Metazoa; phylum Arthropoda; class Insecta; order Orthoptera; family Acrididae; genus Schistocerca; species Schistocerca gregaria. The sequence goes on along the minus strand of NC_064923.1, from coordinate 130,867,371 downwards.
TGGGCGCCGGAAAACCCACATGAATTACACCAAAACTCTCTCCACAGTTTAAAAATAACAATTTGGTGCTGCATTTCAAAGATGTGGATTGTTTGATGCTATTTTTTTGAAGAAGAAGGAACTGCAGTTATCGTGCCATCAGTGCTCTACGTTAAAATGTTAAACAACTTTCTTTGCTCAGAATTTGCGTCAAGTGAACATGGGAGAAATATGGTTTCAGAAGGACTGGGCCACAGCTCACATGGTGACAGCATCTGTGGGAGTGGTTCGACAAATTTCCCAGGACATGTTATTTCGAGATATGGTGATGTTTACAGGCCCCCTCGCTCATCCGATTTGTCGATATGCGACTTCTTCTTGTGGGGATATTTAAAATCAAAAGTCTACATGAACAAGCCTCGTACAATTGATGACCTGAAGAATTTCATTCGTAGGGAGATTGAAGCCGTGCGGAATGAAATGTTGGAAGAGCCATGCGTAACTTTCGGGAGAAATCCAAATTTGTACCCAGCAAGAAGGACGTCATCTACAAGACATTATTTTTCGAACCTAAAAAAGTATGTGTATTTCAAAACTGCATTAAAAACCCTATCACTTAATGCTTGTTTTTATAATTTTTATCAAACCGTGTCCCAGACATTCAATAGTGAAAAACATGCGTTTCCTCTACTCACACGTGTACAAACGAAGGCCACGGCCACACTGATCTGTCTGCAGACACCGGAGATGGCGCATTCAACTGATAGGGCTTCATGTTTCACAGCTATCGGTAGTTCATCTTTGGTGCATGCGTACGAGGGGCGTTCAATAAGTAATGCAATACATTTTTTTCTGAAAGTAGGTTGTTTTATTCAGGATTCCAATACAGCATATTTTAGTGACGAAAGTGACGAAACCCTATTTTTCAAGATAATCATCGTTCGTAAGAGCAAACTTGCTGGTGCATCAATAACCGTCCCATCATCAAAATACTGCTTCCCATGGAATGCGTCCTTCATTGGGCCACAGACATGGTAGTCGGAAGGTGCCAGACCCAGGCTGAATGGCTCATGACGAAGAACAGTCAAATGAAATTTTGTGTACTCTTGTGTGCGCAGACTTGTCCGATGTCCAGTCGAGTAGCGAGGTGTTTGTGATCAGGTGATCCGCGCGTTCCAACACTGCAAAAGTCACAGATGTGGAGACGAACTAGCACTTGGGAGATCAGACAGGTTTGCAGTCTTGTTGCATTGGTGACAGACGCTCGCCCAGCGACTCACCGTGCTTTTGTTCACTGCCAGGTCTCCGTAGACATTCTGCAAGTGCCTACGAATATCTGCGAGGCTCTGGCCTTCCGCCAAAAGAAACTCAATGACAGCTGTCTGCTTGCTGCTCACCTTCGTTTACAGAAGGCACTTTGAGGGCAACGTATAGCGCCGACACCTATCGGAACTTCAAGTGAGGCTGAAGTGGGAATATTCCATGGTGTCCCACAACAAATTCCGCATTTTTTTCAACCAAAATCAGCCGAGGAAGAGAATGTGTTGCATTATTTATTGAACTCCCTTCATACTGACCCTGTGATTGGATCACTCCCATTGTTTTTTAGGCACACCTTGTAAGAAGGTTTTCGTGCAGCAGAAATGAGTAACTTCAACATTTTTAAAAAATACTTGAAATGTGCCTTAGCAGGTAAAATTTTGATTGTGAATTTCTTTTGGTGCATTCCTCCTACGTCAAAAATTTCAAGGTATGTCTTGGCACGTCGAATTGGATCATTCCATTCCCTTGTCATTTGACGTTGCCTTCGAATCTACTTTCACCTGATCGAATTACATGTTCCTAGAGACATACTCGGTCTTAACTGAAGTAATGAAGTAAAATTTGTGTCAAAGGCAGGATTTAAACCCAAGTCTCCCACTCACTGAGGCAAATGTGCTATCCACTACACCAAGGGTTCCCAACAAAATTTTCTTGAGGACCCCCTCATCGAGCGTGATTGGTACCTTGTCATATCATAGTATCAAGTGCCTAAAGAAGCCAAATTAAGAGTCTTTCTAAACATTTTCTATTTTTGGTACTTAGAAAAAACATTGACATATTCATTATTGAAAAAATATTGAGCTTAAAACTTTTTTAATTTAGCCATCATTGTTAATGTTAAATTTTTTATTATTGGTCAAAATCTTTGTCTGGGTGTTTAGAATAACGAACTCTTTAAAAGAAATAAAAATTTAGTATGAACTGAAAATGACAGGAAAAAATTAAGACTGAGTATATTGGTCTTCCCAGTGTACTACACTTGAGACTGCATTGAGTGGACATGTGTGAAAGATAAGAAAACAATAATTTCATACAAGGTGTTATTTATTTTAAAAAATACAGTTACAACAGAGTACGCCATCTGTATACAGCTAGTTTTAATTTTCAGTTCTTAATGAGATGATTTCAATCTGACCTTTGAGCCCATTATTTCTATAATATTAGGTTGCAAACTTGAAACTTTCACTCCGAAATCTTACCGCATGTCTTGCGGGCCCCTCTGGCATAGCTCGCGGACCCTGGGGGTCTGCGGACCACCTTTTGGGAGCCACTGCACTACACCATTCTGGCACTCTCACTGACACCGCTGCACAGTGGGAAAGCACTGACTAGAGTAGTTTGTGTAGTTGTGTCAGCCACAGTGCCACGTTGCTGTAGTGGATAGCACGTCTTTCTAGTAAGCAGGAGGCCAGGCTTCAAGTTCTGGCCATGTCACAAATTTTAATTTATCACTTCAACTTCTATCCTACTATGCCCAATACGAAATGTTACCAAGATCTGCAAAAGTTTCGAGATACTGACCAGTTACAGAAATTACTTTAGGATCACCTACCTGATGAGCTCTTTATGGGTGTCGACGCATAAGCACAGCTCATTATACATGTCGCCGTGAAGTGTGGACACATCATCGGATTCAGTGCAAAGTTTTATCTTCTGTGATCTTTCCCGAAGGCGCAGTCCCGCTATTCTCGAAGCCAGGACCTTGAACTGCATCGAGATGTGTGCCATAATAGCCGCGAAAAAGCAGTCTGTGTTCATGTCGATGGAGCAGAAAAAGAAGGTGGCCAAACACTGGTGGACGTACAGGAACCAATAGGTGGGTTCCCGGGTAAGGTTGGGCCACGGGAGCTGCTGAAAGGGGAATATGCGCACCTGGGGATACATCGAGAGTGGCAGCAGCGACCACACGATCAGGGCGGACAGGACGGACGAGAAGAAGAGGAAAGTGAGTTTGACGGACCAGCGCCGGGTCTCGCGGAGGGCGGCCGCCAGCTGCGGGTCGGCGTCGCAGAAGTCGCGCTGGCGCGCCCGGAGCGCGTCGACGCCTCTGACGAGGGACGAGTAGCGGCGGTGGCGCGCGACCAGTAGCGCGGCCTTGGCCAAGCCCGAGGACACGGGGAAGGCGTTGGAGAGCGCGAGCGTCAGCAGCTGCAGGTCGCCGGAGGAGGCGTAGACGGAGCAGGCGGCGCCCACCAGGTGAGCGGCGCCGAGCGCCATGAGGGCGGCGGTCAGAGCGCGGAAGGCTCGAGGCGCGGGGGCGGCGGGCGGCCACACCCCCAGCGCGCACAGGAAGCGCACGTTGTGCCGCAGCAGCGAGCCGGCCGCCGAGCGCCACGTCACCGCCCCCTCCTCCATCCCGCACCTGGAAGGGGCAGCTGTTTTTCCGTGACAAGTACACTGCTGGCCATTAAAACTGCTACACCATGAAGATAACGTGCTACAGACGCGAAATTTAACCGACAGGAAGAAGGTGCTGTGATATGCAAATGATTAACTTTCCAGAGCATTCACACGATGTTGGCGCCGGTGGCGACACCTACAACGTGCTGTCACGAGGAAAGTTTCCAACCGATTTCTTATACGCAAACAGCAGCTACCGGCGTTGCCTGGTGAGACGTTGTTGTGATGCCTCGTGTAAGGAGGAGAAATGCGTACCATCACGTTTCCAACTTTGATAAAGGTCGTATTGTAGCCTATGGCGATTGCGGTTTATCGTATCGCGACACTGCTGCTCGCGTTGGTCTAGATCCAATGACTGTTAGCAGAACATGGAATTGGCGGGTTCAAACGGGTAATACGGAACACCGTGCTGCCCAACAGCCTCATATCACTAGCAGTCGAGATGACAGGCATCTTACCGGCATGGCTGTAACGGATCGTGCAGCCACGTCTCGATCCCTGAGTCAACATATGGGGGCGTTTGCAAGACAACCATCATCTGCACGAACAGTTCGACGACGTTTGCAGCAGCATGGACTATCAGCTCGGAGACTGTGGCTGTGGTTACCCTTGGCGCTGCATCACAGACAGAAGCGCCTGAGATGGTGTACTCAACGACGAACCTGGATGCACGAATGGCAAAACGTCATTTTTTTGGATGAATCCAAGTTCTGTTTACAGCATCGTGGTGGTCGCATCCGTGTTTGGCGACATTGCGGTGAAGGCACATTGGAAGCGTGTATTCGTCATTGCCGTACTGGCGCATCACCTGGCGTGATGGTATGGGCTGCCACTAGATACACATCTCGGTAACCTCTTATTCGCGTTGATGGCACTTTGAACAGTGGACGTTATATTTCAGATGTATTATGACCCGTGGCTCTACCCTTCATTCGATCCCTGCGAAACCCTGCATTTCAGTAGGATAATGCACGGACGCATGTTGCACGTCCTCTATGGGCCTTTCCGGATACAGAAAATGTCCGACTGCTGCCCTGGCCAGCACATTCTCCAGATCTCTCACCAATTGTAAACGTCTGGTCAATGGTGGCTGAGGAACTGGCTCGTCACAATACGCCAGTCACTACCCTTGATGAACTGTGGTATCATCTTGAAGCTGCATGGGCAGCTGTACCTGCACACCCCATTCAAGCTCTGTTTGACTCGATGCCCAGGTGTATCAAGGCCGTTATCACGGCCAGAGGTGGTTGTTCTGGGTACTAATTTCTCAGGATCTATGTACCCAAATTGCGTGAAAATGTAATCATTTGTCAGTTCTAGAATAATATCTTTGTCCAATGAGTACCCGTTTATCATCTGCATTTCTTCTTGGTGTACCAATTTTAATGGCCAGTAGTGTAAATACTCAATTCCAGAATGAACATTGACTACGCAGCAGATTGTCTGCTGATGTAAAGGTTCTTCACAGATTAAAACTGTTTGCCGGACCAAGACTTGAGCGTGAGATCTTCGCCTTTTGCAGGCAAGTGTTCAACCAACTGAGCTGTCAAAACACAACTCATGACCTACACTCCCACACATTGCTGGTACTACTCTGTCCCTGTTTACTGGATACTTCTAGGGTGTCTCAAACCTTTTGGGTCAAATTGAAACAGGCAATAATGTGCCGAAAACCGATTGTATCGAGATAGGGAACCATTGGTAGGAAATGCGTATTTATCATGTTACGGACATCACAGCATACACTGCATAACAAAAATGTAGCTCATTGTAATTGTTCAAAGCAATGACTGTCAGTCTCAGTGCATGCATTCCAACACTCTTATAAAGATCCTTGGTGTCTCTTGTACCCACGAACAGGCAATGGGTGATAAACAGCATACACCTTATACAAGAAAGTAGGCTTCCGCGGCCTGTATCATAGTGATTAAATTTCTTCTGGGTATTATGCCACGGCATCAGTCGTGCCCTGAGGAAGGCCGTTGCAATTCGCCCGAAACGTCGGTTTTAGTTTATCATTGTTGTTAGATTTTAGCAATGACACGGTATAATACCCAGAAGAATTTTAATCACTATAGCATACACCTTGACCTCAAAACAGACATACTGTGCACAGCTTAGCTCATAGCATGTGCGTCATTCGATGAACATAAGCATCACACCAGCACATTACTGTCCCACACACACCATTGTCACTTATGTCAGTTGTCCATTGTATCAGACAGCTTATGGCGTGCCCATGGTGATGTGTGTTGCTGTGTACAGTGCACAGAACATTACTCATCACGAAAGATGGAGGACATGCATTTAATGTACTTTGTGAAGGCAGTTCAGTATTGATACACAAACATATAACACGAAGAATTATCATCATTACATCACCAAGGTAACAAAGATATTTCTTCATTTGGCTTTACTTGTGTGTACGAAAGGCATTTAATAAATATCGTAACATATTTTTCGGTCAATTGCAGGTGAAAAATGCGGAATTTGTTATGGACATCGTGGCACAGGACTGTTATTGAATTTCTTTTGACGGGAAACCAGGGCATCACAGATATTCATAGGTGCTTGCAGAACGTCTTTGGAGACCTGACAGTAAGCAAAAGCATGGTGTGTCGTTGGCCGAGGACATCATTGCAACAACATCACGAGAACGCCTGCGATTTCCTGAGTGCCGTCCAGTCGCAGACAGCTGTGACTCCTGCAAAGTTGGAATGTATGGTCACTCTTATTCGAGGTGATTGATGGACCACAGCCAAACATATCGCTGCACAAATGGACTGAACTGCCTCACACAAGTCTACACAACCGAGAGGACACAACAAAACTTCATTCGCTCTTCCTCATCTACCCTACAGCCCAAATCTCGTACCTTGTGCCTTCCATCTGTTGGGTCCAATGAAGGATGCACTCCTCGGAAAGCAGTACGTGTCTGATCCAGCAAGACGTTGGCAGCAATGTCGACCATAGAGTGGTACCATGCAGGCATACATGCTCTCCCAATAAGGTGGGGTAAGGCCGTCGCATTAAACGGAGACTGTTTGAAACAGGGTCTTATAGCCAAAACAGTGGAGAAAATATTGCGTATTTAAATCCTGAATAAAACCAGACTGCTTTATGGAAAAAATGTGTTGCGTTACTTATTGAATGCTCCTCGTATTTAATATACACTCCTGGAAATGGAAAAAAGAACACATTGATACCGGTGTATCAGACCCACCATACTTGCTCCGGACACTGCGAGAGGGCTGTACAAGCAATGATCACACGCACGGCACAGCGGACACACCAGGAACCGCGGTGTTGGCCGTCGAATGGCGCTAGCTGCGCACCATTTGTGCACCGCCGCCGCCAGTGTCAGCCAGTTTGCCGTGGCATACGGAGCTCCATCGCAGTCTTTAACACTGGTAGCATGCCGCGACAGCGTGGATGTGAACCGTATGTGCAGCTGACGGACTTTGAGCGAGGGCGTATAGTGGGCATGCGGGAGGCCGGGTGGACGTACCGCAGAATTGCTCAACACGTGGGGCGTGAGGTCTCCACAGTACATCGATGTTGTCGCCAGTGGTCGGCGGAAGGTGCACGTGCCCGTCGACCTGGGACCGGACCGCAGCGACGCACGGATGCACGCCAAGACCGTAGGAACCTACGCAGTGCCGTAGGGGACCGCACCGCCACTTCCCAGCAAATTAGGGACACTGTTGCTCCTGGGGTATCGGCGAGGACCATTCGCAACCGTCTCCATGAAGCTGCGAAATGTGGATACACACTGTACTAGTGCCGACATTGTGCATGCTCTGTTGCCTGTGTCTATGTGCCTGTGGTTCTGTCAGTGTGATCATGTGATGTATCTGACCCCAGGAATGTGTCAATAAAGTTTCCCCTTCCTGGGACAATGAATTCACGGTGTTCTTATTTCAATTTGCAGGAGTGTATTTCACACATATTTGTATACATATTCCACCTGTATCTCTAACGAATTTCGCCATACAGTTTCATTTATATGCAGCTCAATGTTTATGACTTTTCCCCTGAACTATATACTGTAAAAACAGGATAATTTTGCACATCCATCCGGTGATATATAGTGAGACAATTATTAAACTGTATGTCCGCCCTGATAGCTGCGTGGTCAGCGTGGCGAATTGCCGCCCTATAGGCCCGGGTTCGATACCGGCTGGGTCGGGGATTTTCTCCGCTCAGGGACTGGGTGTTGTCTTCTTCATCATTTCATCCCCATCCGGCGCTCAGATCGCTCAATGTGGCTTCAAATGTAATAAGAGGTGCACAAAGGCGGCCGGACCTGCCCCGTAAGGGGCCTCTTGGCCAATGCCACTAAACGCTCATTTCCGTTTCCATTGAACTGTATGAAATAAACTCGTCATAAGTTCTGAACGGTTTGAGTTAGGACATTCAAAGTGAACGGTTGGGAGCGGGGCTTGATGGGAAATAGTATGCTCATGCATGTGTGGATTAGCGGCGAAGCCCACTTTCATTTGGATGGGCTCGTCACTAAGCAAAACCGGCATGTTTGGGGGACTGAGAAACCGCGTTTCGCGATCGAGAAGTCTCTTGACCCTCAACGGATGATTGTGTGGTGTGCAATGTCCAGTCACAGAATAATCGGTGCGATATTCCTGGACGGCCGGCCGCGGTGGTCTCGCGGTTCTAGGCGCGCAGTCCGGAACCGTGCGACTGCTACGGTCGCAGGTTCGAATCCTGCCTCGGGCATGGATGTGTGTGATGTCCTTAGGTTAGTTAGGTTTCAGTAGTTCTAAGTTCTAGGGGACTGATGACCACAGCAGTTGAGTCCCATAGTGCTCAGAGCCATTTTTTTTTTATATTCCTCGACGACACAGTGACTACCGAATGGTACATGAGGTTTTGGAAGATGATGTATCCTCATTATCCAAAGTGACCCTGATTTCGATAAGATGTAGTTCCTACAAGACGGAGCTCGACCCCATCGAAGCAGGAGAGTCTTTGACGTCCTGGTGGAGCATTGTGGGGACCGTATTCTGCCTATGACGTGCACGGAGACCACTAGCGTGGGCCTCAATTAGCCACTATATTCTCCGGATCTGAACACATGCGACTCCTTTTTGCGGGGCTATGTGAAACACAAGGTATACAGCACTAACTCCTAAGCCATTACTGATCTGAAAACAGTCATTCCGGAAGTCATCGACAGCATCGTTGTTCCGACACTTCAGCGGCTCATGCAGAATTTCGCTATTCATCTGTGCCACATCATCGCCAATGACGGCAGACATATCGAACATGTCAGAACCTAAATCTGAATATCTGTAGTGACGTTTACATGTTGCATCAAGTGTGTGCACTCAATAGTTTGTAACTAATTTACGTTTTTTTATAGCATTCAATAATTTGACACTGTATGTGTCTAGTGTCTACAAAATATGTTGCGAGTAGAGTTAGTAGTAAAGAAATAATAAGTTAAAAAGTCAAGCATGATGGGGCAGCTTTTCACGCATCTCAGTTATTATGACGTCATATCTCCTGATCTACTGTATGAGTCGTAAAATGATGTAATTTTTCTTAGTATATTCAGTTGTAGATCTGAATACTGTCGGCAAAATGGCTCGGAAATACAGTTAGTGATAAGAAAGAAATAGGTTAAAACGTCATGCTTCATGCAGCAGTTTTACTGCATGGAACGTGAAAATGTAATAAGTGAAAAACATGTTGGAAAGTATGTGAAAAGTTCGTTGAAAGTCTTTAAGTGGTGTTGTTCTCAAATACTGCATGACTAAAGCATCGATATTAATGCGTTGTGGAGGGCACTCCTTTTTCACCCCCACTCCTCTGATATGTAGGTGGTTCTTACCTTCACAGCCATGATTTGCAGACAATAACTGATATGTGCTTCAAGTCTGGTTGACATTGGTCCAGTAACAGGAGGAGATGTGTAATATATATATATATATATATATATATATATATATATATATATATATATATATATATATATATATAAGGTGGTCGGAAATAGTCTGAAAAGCTGTAAGGGTGTTGCAGGGTAGGTTGTGCTGAGAAATAATTGTTAAGAAAAAATTCGATACTTTGCGCAGTTTCCGAGTTAATTTGCATTGAAGTTAGCTAATCAGGCAGTTGCATGCGCAAATTCAACTGGTCTACCCTATACAGTTGTTTCAGTTGTTTTCATAGCGTGTAAGATACTGCACGAGACTGTTCAGTCTTGGGTCGGGTTTGACCTGACTGCCGCCCTATGTCTAATGTTGTTTTTACGAACTAAACGAAGAACAAGTTTGGAGACAGCCTTTCTGGCTGCTGCTTGAACCTCACCTGATAGGTTAACTTCAGTGCTAATTACCTCGGGAACGACGCAACGTATCGAATCCTCTTCTTAACAGTTATTTTGCAGCACAGCCTACCGTGAAACACCCTTACAAGCTTTTCATTATATTTGGGATCAGTCTGTATTCAAATGTCCATTTATATAATATTATTGTGTTTATTATGGTTTTATAAGTCAATGTGAATTCTTTTCATAATTACCGAGATTTTCCCTGAGTTCTGGTTTTAAATTGTCAATGTTTTTAAATATAATTCTATGCACACTTTTATCCCTTGTGAGGCTAAGACTACTGCCTACATTACTATTAGCACTTGCTTCTCAGAACATACATTCCTGTGCGGACCATCTGTTACACCAACTGTTGCTGCCTACCACCACGCTCTCATCAGTAGTTCGTCATGTGCTTGACCTTTAAATGACTATCTTTCTTGTGCTGAAGGCAATTTGACTCGGTGCAAAAACTTGTGATGAAAATACTCGGAACAGATCGTGTTATTTTTCATGCAAAAGTCACAATACCTCATTTACTGGAGATACGGTACTGGTGGAAGTAAGGCTGTGACGGCGGATAGTGAGTCGTGATTGGGTTGTTCAGTCGGCTGAGCACTTGCACACGAAGGGTAAACTCCCAGGAACGAACCCCAATCCGGCCCAAAGTTTTAATCTGAAAGGAACTGTCAAGCCCAGAATTAATTTAAATAGTCAGCTGTGAGCCGTGCGTGGCTCGTAGCTCGCGCTCGTGCCATCTCTTATTTTACATAATGTTCCTTTTTTTCGTGTTGCCACCTTGTTATGTTAGTTTCAGTTTATGTTGTCAATGAGTTGCTGCTTTATCTGCCGGTCAGCGGCAGCAGCAGCGCCTATCGATATAGCCCTTACGTGTTATCTTTGCTGCACTGCTATTACTTCCCGGTTGTCGTCTGTCGGGGAGTCAGTTGGAACGTGCCAGGAGGGCAGTTTGGACCTGCCAGTCATGGAGTTGGAATAGCAGTGAGGCCTGGATGTCCATAGTTCGGCCGACCGTTGCTGCCACGCATAACTTGAGCCGGGGACGGTCTGCGTGGATCGTCGGTCGGTCGTCCTACTGGGCGACGTGAATTGGCTCGTTTATGGGTTGCCTGTGTGTGTACCGACTCCCGATTTGTCTTTGATTGCACAGCCACTGCTGAGTGTCGTTAAAGTCTTCGTGCAAGTGTTTGTCAAACTGTGTGTGTAGTTGGTCATTTCCACTGACAACTTGTTTCAAATGTTGTCGGCGTACGTGCAGTCAGTCGGTCGGTTGGTGCGGATCAGGGAGGATCTCTGTGCGGTGCAGTCGGCTGGGTCCGCTGGCAGTCACTGCACAGTGTCTGAGCGTGTGTGGAGCTGTCCGATCGCTACGACCTTCGTGGCTCACCGACCCAGGACGTCTAGGTTGAGTGGTGTGTTAAGTACCCAAGCCACGTCCATTCTTGTTAAGTCGTTCGTTTCGGTGATTAGCTGTTGGGGAGCTGTTCCTGTAAGCAACACAGAGTGTTTGTAGTGGTGAAATAGAGCCGCCGTGCGGTGGAGTTAACTATATTGATTCACTACACCAACGGAATTTTCTGCCTTGTGGCCTTTAGTGTTCTGATTACATGCCCTGGCCAGTAATGTATTTTCAGGCAGTGTCCTTTCCTCACCTGTTGCTGCTGTCAAACGTGGTGTGTAGTTTTGACAGCTTAATTCATACTTCATTGTGGATAACTACGTCCATAAGACTTTGAGTTTTTATGTACCGATTGGTGGCGAGCAAGTGTTTGGTCGGTCGGTCTGTGACTGTCTCTATGTTGGCTTACTGACGGATCAAGTGCAGTTGGGCCCATCATCTGTCTCACCTAAGTGAACGTTAATGTTTCGAGGGCAGCTCCCCCTCCCCCCGTGGAAGCATGAGTGCCGTTGTCTGTACTGTCCTTTTCATGGGTGTTTAATGGTGTGTTAGTAATCTTTTGTAGCCAATGTTTTAAAAGATTTTTATTGTTTTATGTAAATAAATTGTGGGCCTTCAGCCACTTAAAACCTTATTCTTAAATTTAGTTATTATCGTTGCGTTGCTTTTCATTTAGTGTGCGTTCTGCCATTGAAAATTTAAAAGTTAAGGTATTTTTGAATTTTTGGAAAATAAGCTGTGGGCCTTCAGCCGCTGAAAGCTTTATGCTCAGAATTTCCCCTTAAGCGAAAACATTGCGGCCTTCTGCCCTAAAAGATTATGGTAATATATTTTAAAATCTTGAAACTTAAATGTGGCCTTCAGCCGTTTGTATTGCACCTTGCATATGTTCTGTCTACTTTTGCCTTGAGGTTTTCCACCTAGGTCTGGTAATAATTTTTTAAACATATAGCAGTCTGATGGGGGGGGGGGGGGGGGGGGGGGGGGAAGGAACAGGGGCAGGGAGACCTCTAGCTGCCCTCAACCATAGTCAGAGAAATGTTGAAAGTCGACTGGGGATCTCCAAAGTACTGTGGTGTTTGGTGGCAGGAACTGGCGTAGCCCTAGTACTTGCTGTTGAGCTGCAGTGAAGGCGATATTTGGAGAATTACGGCTTCATGAAGAGCACTGACAAATTGATACATCAAGGGGACAAAGAGTACAGGTATCAAGATACAAGAACTCCGATACCACAAGAATGCTGTCAACGAGGAACTTGCTTAACGAGTGTTTGTACATGTTTTCCTTTTAGCATGGGAAAAGCGGATAGAACGATGGTAAACGTTTTTAGCACATAACTTGCCTGACGTGACCTGAGCCTCTTTAGTACTAGGCTTCATGAGTGACACTTCACTGCTATTCCAGGTGTAAGACACTTCAATTACAGCTTATAACTCTATCAGTACGTTGGTTTGAGATCATTAACCATCAGTACACCTTGATGTACTCTGCCAAAGCAATGTTCTCTCATCCTGAGCTTGTGTCTACACTAGTGATGGCCCTCTGCTTGTCATACACGGGACTTGATAATTGTATGCAAAAGCTCTCCAGGAATAACCTGCCAATATCCTATGTATATCAGAGCAATATCTGAAACTAAGAAAAATTTGTTCCTAGAATTTTGTTAACATAATGGGTATCTTGTTTTCTTACTTCACTCACAGTGATATGAAGATATTGTTGATTACAAGTGTTTTGTGAAAAGTAACTGGACTTAATTAGATGTGGTGCAACGGAGAATTTGATGCAGACATTGTGCTATTTTTGTGTTCCTGCAACTGGACTAGCTAATCTCTTTATTAAAACAATTGTAAACACTATGGTGCTATATTTTATTCATTAGTCCAATGTAAGAAACTCCTTAACGGTAATAGTGATCCGCAAGGCAATGGACGTAATTACTTAAATAACAGGAGAGAAAGTACATTGATAGTGTCTGTAGTAATAATCATAATAGCTATGTTAGCAGCAATACTAAGTGTTTCTTGTAGTTGAATTATTGGGTAAGCTGATGGTAGCACTCGAAGTTGGATGAAATACGGTTTATTTCAAAAAAAATTCAATGGATTTCACGGGATTACACCTTCTACAGATGAACTGAGACAGAAACATAGGGTGAATTTCAAATTACACACACCACTACAAAATTTATTTTCTGAAGGACCATCAGATTTTACAAAATAAAATATTTATTCAGAAACAGTCGTATTTCTTTCATGTACAGGAATGTGATTCCTATAGTCGTCTTTTGCGTTAAAAAACTGGTCATAAACGTATTCTCGGGAAACGGCGCAATACAAGCGAAGCTTTGCAGAGCCTCTCTCGTTATCGATTACGGTATATGGTTACTATGTTCTCCACGTTCTTTACGTTGTGGTGGTTCACTTTTCCACTTAAATGGAACGTAGCGTCTGTGCTAAACACTGAACGTGTAAGGAAACTGTCAGTTTACCCTTGCACGCCCAAAATAAAAACTTTACACAGTTACTCATCACCATCACGAATGGCGCAGTTGTTAATCGATTTGCACCTGTTGACACGAGGAAAGCAAAACACTTGTTCTTCGTGTGTTATTGCGATCTCGGCTCAGTGCACATTGGGTAATCCAGAAGCCGGCGAGACAACCAGCTGCACCAGAGGACCTCTACCAGCAAAGACATGAACCAGCAATTTACAACGGGGACCAACGTGAACTTTTAGTTTCGATTCGCTCCAGGTTACTATTGTCATTCATACAGAGCAGTGACCGAGGACCACGAACTGATAGTAGAGAGCGGGGACAGTTTCGTTAGCTCGCCGTGACGTTTCAGGTTGAGTAACGTGGATTTTTCCATCGCTTTCCGCTTGCTGTGGTATGAGATAAGTAATTTCGCTAGTAATTAATTGTTTTTGTTGTATACCCTATAGTACTTGCGTGCATTACTGTCAGACTTGGTAAATTGAAGGTTTTCGTTTTTATTTGTATCTGAATAGGAAAAGGGAAGTTTCTGTTTAGGACAATTTCGAGCATACGCAAACGCTTGTTTACATTCTTAATAGACGTTAAATACGCGGGATTATCAATTAAGTCAGTGTACAATACTCGGTTCCTTAGTGTCGTTTAGACACGATACATTGAAGGCAGCAGTTTTCATACACTACTGGCCATTAAAATTGCTACACCAAGAAAATGCAGATGAGAAAAGGGTATTCATTGGACAAATATATTATACTAGAACTGACATGTGATTACATTTTCACGCAATTTGGGTGCATAGATCATGAGAAATCAACGCCCAAAACAACCACCTCTGGCCGTAATAACGGCCTTGATGCGCCTGGGCATTGAGTCAAACAGAGCTTGGATCGCGTGAACAGGTACACCTGCCCATGCAGATTCAGCACGATACCACAGTTCATCAAGAGTAGTGACTGGCGTATGGTGACGAGCCAGTTGCTCGGTCACCGTTGCCCAGACGTTTTCAATTGATGAGAGATTTGGAGATTGTGCTGACAAGGGCAGCAGTCGAACATTTTCTGTATCCAGAAAGGCCCGTACAGGACCTGCAACATGCGGTCGTGCATTATCCTGCTAAAATATAGTGTTTCGCAGGGATCGAATGAAGGGTAGAGCCACGGGTCGTAACACATCTGAAATGGAATATCCACTGTTCAAAATGCCGTCAGTGCGAACAAAACGTGACCGAGACGTGTAAGCAATGACCCTCCCTACCATCACGCCGGGTGATACGCCAGTATGGCGATGACGAATACAGGTTTCCAATGTGCGTTCACCCCCAAACACGGATGCGACCATCATGATGCTGTAAACAGAACTTGGATTCATCCGAAAAAATGACGTTTTGCTATTCGTGCACCCAGGTTCGTCGTTGAGTACACCATCACAGGCGTTCCTGTCTGTGATGGAGCGTCAAGGGTAACCGCACCCATGGTCTTAGAGCTGATAGTCAGTGCTGCTGCAAACGTCGTCGATCTGTTCGTGCAGATGGTTGTTGTCTTGCAAGCGTCCCCATCTGTTGACTCAGGGATCGAGACGTGGTTGCACGACCCGTTACAGCCATGCGGATAAGATGCCTGTCATCTCGACTTCTAGTGATACGAGGCCGTTGGGATCCAGCACGGCGTTCCGTATTACCCTCCTGAACCCACCGATTCCATAATCTGCGAACAGTCATTGGATCGTGACCAACGCGAGCAGCAATGTCGCGATACGATAAACCACAATCGCGATAGGCTACAATCCGACCTGTATCAAAGTCGGAAACGTGATGGTACGCATTTCTCCTCCTTACACGAGGCATCACAACAGCGTTTCACCAGACAACGCCGGTCAACTGCTGTTTGTGTATGAGAAATCGGTTGGAAACTTTCCTCGTGTCAGCACGTTGTAGGTGTCGCCACCGGCGCCAACCTTGTGTGAGTGCTCTAAAAAGCTAATCATTTTCATGTCATAGCATCTTCTTCCTGTCGGTTAAATTTCGCGTCTGTAGTAAGTCATCTTCGTGGTGTAGCAATTTTAATGGCCAGTAGTGTAGTTTTATTAGGTCATTCTCGCATGTACGTAAACGTTTGTTTACATTATTAATAAGAGATAATCAGTTGGTGCAGCTTATCGTAGGTTACTGATTTTTTCTTTAATAAAATTCACTAGATAGCCCCCAGCAGGATAATAAACACCAGATCTAGCTTCTACCATATATGTTTTTCATTGTTGAGTGTCCTTTCTTACAAGTAGAGTGTAGCTAGTAACATTGGGTTGCAGTAGGTTTCTTTATGTTTATTGTAGTAAATCACGTATTAGCTGGATGTATAAGGACTGTATCTGTTGTGCGGATACACGAGAAGTTGGCCACAGTCCAAACACAGCTGGAAGCTTCGTTGCCCACAGTCAACAGGCTCCAGAGTGCCACCTTGAGGTGCGGTGGGGATGAGGTGCCTGGGGCAGCCTCTGCTGTAGTAGAAGGGCAGGGGGGCAGGGGGTAGGGGACGATGTCGCAGCTCTCTGTCACTGAGCCGACCTCAGGTGCGACTGAGCCGGCCGGCCCTCTCTCACCTCAGTGCGGGTGGCTGACTGTGTCGAGGCCTCGAGCCTTGAGGCGAAGGCTGCATGGGGGTCGCAGGCTCCTGCCAAATCCCATGCACTTTGCTAATAGATTCAGTGTGTTGTCTGATGGTGGGGAAGGGAAGGGGGGATGCTGAACCGCATCACAATGCACCTTCTGCCACGATTGTGGGCGCTCCTTCAGCAACGTCCGGACAGGCACATGGGGATAAGGCTTTGTTAGTTATTGGGAGCTCCAATGTTAGGCGGATCATGGAGCCCCTCAGGAACATAGAGGCTAGGGCGGGGGAGAAGACGGCGTGCCTGCTGGAGGGCCTTGTCCGGGATGTGGAAGAGGCTCTTCTGGCGGCTATCGAGCGTGCGGGGTGCAGCCAGCTGCAGATTGTTGCACATGACGGCACCAACGATGACTGTCGTTGGGGTACCGAGGAAATCCTTGGGTCCTTTCTACAGCTGGCTAAATTGGCGAGAATGGCCTCCATCTCTCGAGGAGTGGAAGCCAAGCTGACTATTTGCAGCATCGTACCCAGGGTAGACTGGGGTCTTCTGGTTTGGAATTGAGTGGAGAATCTAAATCAGAGGCTACGTCGACTCTGTGACGAAAATGGTTGTCGATTCCTCGACCTACGCTATGGGGTGGAAGGTTGTAGGACGCCCCTCAACAGATCAGGGGTGCACTACACACAGGAAGCAGCTACTGGGTAGCACAGTACTTGCGGCGTACACTTAGGTTTTTTTTTAGTTTAGGTTCCTCCCCAGTGGGAAACATACCGTTGGCCTGAAAAATTACCAGTTCATGACACTGTAATTTTTACAATGTAAAAATTGTTAGTTCGCCCAAACAGGTCATTCCAAAGGATTTAAACATGTTAAATCTGATGTTAGTAAGTTGTAGAAATGTCTGTAGCAAAGATCCACAAGTTCGAAATGAACAGCAGTGATGCCAAAATTGTATTAGGAACCGAAAGCGAAATTTTGAACCCAGTTTGGACAATGTTTAGGAAGATTAGGGCTTATGCTATGGGAGGTGGTGTGTTCATTGCAATTAAAAGCTGTTTAAACGCAGTTGAGATCGATACTGGGTAGACAGTGGTCTGGATAAAGCTGTCAATCAGATAAAGAGTGACCATTGTTTTAGGATGTTTTTGTAGACCACCTGCACCTGCAACAAACGTCGCAGAACGTTTCAGGGAAAGCCTTGAGTATATAGGAAATATCCAAATTATCCATTAGTTGTAGGTGGAGACTTAAATCTTGAGTCCATTGGCTGGGAAAATAAGACATTTATCACAGGGGGCAGGAGCAAAGACTCCTGTTAAGTTATTACAGGAGCGCTCTCAACATACAACCTTGAGCAATTGATTAGAAAACCAACTCGAGATAGGAACATATTAGATATCTTGGTGACAAGCAGACCTGGTCTTTTTGAGGAAGTTTATCTAGAAAAGGGTATTAGCGACCATAATGTCTTTATGGCTTCTATGTCAGTGGAAGCAGCAAAATAAATAAATAAATAAGGAAAAAACAGCATAGAGGTTTTTTTTTGTTTGGGAAAGCAAATAAAAGTGTCTTTAATGAATATCTTCATAGTCAGCTATAAACATCCTCCGCGGGACGCAAAGACATTGAGCATCTTTGGTTGGAATTTAAAGATATTGTCCAACACGTGCTAGAGATATAAGTGCCTAGCAAAAATATAGGGGAGGGAAAGGATCCACCTTGGTTCAACAAACATATTGGGAAGTTGCTGAAAAAGCAGAAAATTTTGCACAGCCTTTTTAAACGTAGTCACTGTCCCGCTGACAAACAGAAATTATGCGAGGTGAAAGCAGCTGTCAAAAGGTCAATGAGAGATTCTTTTAAAGAATTTGAAAGCAATATTTTATCTGTAGATTCTAAAAATAACTACAAAAAATTTTGGTTGTACGTAAAATCTATGAACGCTACAAATAAGTCAATACCTTCTCTTGCTGACAGTACAGGTAATGTAACGGATGATGATAAACAGAAGGCCGAAATTCTAAACCTAGCTTTCAAAATCTCGTTTACAGTAGAGGACTGCAGCACCATGCCCCCTTTCAATTATCGAACAAACGCAAGGATGTCTGACATAGCGTTTAGTGTATCTGTGATTGTAAAACAATTAAGATCTTTTGACGGCCCAGACGGTAAAGCCTTAACATTTTATGTTGACTATGTTACAAATATAGCAACATTCTTATCCATCATCTATCAGAGATCATTGGAACAGCGTAAAGTTCCATGGGACTGGAAGAAGTCCCAGGTCACAGCAATCTATAAGAAGGGTAGAAAATCGGATGCACCAGAGAATTTCACTGACATCGGTTTGTTGCAGAATCATGGAATGTATTTTGTGTTCAGACATAATGACTTTTCTAGACTCTGAGAAGCTCATCTGCAGAAACCAGCACGTTTTTAGGAAACCGCGGGCATGCGAGTCACAGCTGGTCCTCCTTGTGCATACTGTATAACAGGCAGGTTCGCAGGTTGATGCCATATTTCTTGACTTTCGAAAGGCGTTCGACTCAGCTCCGCACTGACGCTTGCTACAAAAAGTGCGCTCTTGCGGTCTATCCGATGACATATGCGGTTGGATAGAAAGTTTTCTATCAGACAGGAGGTAGTATGCCGTCATGAACGGGGTGACTTCAACAGAAACAAGCGTAACTTCAGGTGTGCTCCAGGGCAGCGTAATAGGTCCGCTGCTTTTTACAGTTTAAATAAACGATCTCCTTGATGGTATTGACAGTGCCATTAGACTGTTTGACGGTGATGCTGTAGTCTATAGGAAAGTAGTATCACACGAAATTTGTGGACAAATCAATGAGGATTTGTAGAAAATAAATGCGTGGTGTAATGACTGGCAGTGCCGACCGGAGTGGCCGTGCGGTTTTAGGGACTACAGTGTTGAACCGAGCGACCGCTACGGTCGCAGGTTCGAATCCTGCCTCGGGCATGGACGTGTGTGTGTCCTTAGGTTAGTTAGGTTTAATTAGTTAAGTTCTAGGCGACTGATGACCTCAGAAGTTAAGTCGCATAGTGCTCAGAGCCATTTGAACCATTTGAGCCAATGACTGGCAGTTATCTCTCAATATTAGTAAGTGTAAACTACTGCGTATAACAAAGCGAAAATCCCCATTAATGTAAGAGTACAAAATAAATGCCCAGTCTTTGGAAGCGCTAATATCCATCAAGTATCTGGGTGTGACTGTTCGAAATGATATCAAATGGAACGATCAGATTTTACAAGTAACGGGTTAGGCGAACTCTAGATTGCAGTTTATTGGTAGGATCCTGAAGCGATGCAGTCCTTCAACAAAGGAAATTCCAGTCGTGGAATAATGTTCTTCGTTGTGGGACCCTTGCCAGTTGGGTCTAATTCAAAAGATTGAGAAGGTCCAAAGAAGAGCGGCAAGATTCGTGACATACATTTAGCCAACACGAGAGCGTTAGAAATCTCGTAGAAAGTTTGAAGTGGGACACACTTCCAGACAGAAGACGCGCAAATGGAAGGGGCTGCTCACTAAATTCCAAAATCCGATCTTCGCCGTGGATGTAGAGCATATATTATTACCACCAACTTTCAAATCGCACAATGATCACCATTCAAAGGTAAGGGAAATTAGAGCTCGTACTGAGTCGTTCAGACAGTCGTTTTTCCCTCGTGTTATTCGCGAGTGGAACAGAGGGGAGGTAGTATGACTTTGGCGCCACACACCGGTTGCATCAGCACCTGCTTGTTTCCATTGCGTAATTGCCACTGTCAGTCAACGGTACTACAATGTCTGCCTCATAGTCGACTGTTTATGCGGGAGGTTGTGCACTTAATATTTTTCATGTATGTATCAGACATCTGCTAGTATGGATAGTTTGATATGCACATTGATACTGAGCTGGGTTTGTTCTAATGGCGGCCTGTTCAAGCAAAAAGCAAAAAAAATTATCACTTGCATTCGGAATGGGAAACGGATTACTTCATTACCATGTAAAGTACAAGTGTGCGTCTTTACTGTGTCACGTAAGTGTATCAGTGGGAAAAAGGGTACTTCGAAAGTGATTTCAAAACTGTTCACTCAGAGGTTGAAAACATTTCCCCACTGGGTTCTGTTCCAAGCAAAGAAGAGATAAAGGAGCTAAAATGAGATCAGTGCTCAACAATCACCTTTTAAAAACCGTCAGACAAGGATAAAGCACAAAATGATGCGTCATTCGGAGTTCAAATTGTCGTTGCACAGAATAAGAAACCATACTAAGACGGTGAATTAAACGGAACTGAATTTTTAGAAGCTGCAGATTCATTAGCTGATGGTTTCAAAAATAATATTTAATTAAAATTCATTTCGTAATTACTAGAAATGTACGTCATTCTATTGAAGATAGTTCAGGAGATGTAACGTCATGAACATTGAGATGCGTAATAAACTGTTTTCCTAAAATGAAGCGGAAATTGCGTAGTCTATATCCACCCAATGTTTGATAATTAGAGCACCTAATAACTTCCAACAAACTTTAAGCACAATTTCAGTCCGTTTCTAAACTTTCTCTGACTTACATATGTAAAGTCAAATATTTAACACATTAACTCGTTTGTAAAGTAATCGGAAGTTTGAAGCTACTACTTGATATTGAGTATTCAGTACTTTTACTTTAAAGCAGAGGAAAGGGAAAGAAAACCGCACAAAGGCGCTTCGTATGCTCCTTGTCTCTTGTTCCGTTACTGTTTTCTATCCTACGAGTAAACCACCGATTCTTTAAGAAATCGAACTCTCATTTATAAAACAGTTTCATATGTCTGATTATCTTACAAATGAACAAATGTGTAACGTTATGCACCTAAGCCAGAAATAGTTTAAAACAGATTTGAAATCAAGCTTAAAGTTTGTTGGAAATCGTTAAGTGCTCTCATTATGAAACACTGGATGAATGTAGTGTAGGTAATTTGCGCTTCATTTAAGCTAAAGCTAATTTTTCACATAGCTCAATATTTATGACGTCATTTCTCCTTAAATATGTGACTCACTGGACAAGGACGAAATTCTGTGGACACATTTAGTGGTACATTAGTTTACTGTCCGCAAAGTGTGTTGCGAATAGAGTCGGTAGTGGAGAAGTAATAAATTAAGGCATCGTGTCTGACGCTGAAGTTTTACTTCAGGAGCAGCGAAATTTTATAATCGATAAACTTTTCTTCTTTCAGCAAATATCGTAAGTCTTTGAAATAATATGTAAACTTTGTTAGAACTCGCTAAGTTGTCAAATACTAGATGAAGTACGGGTATTGGCGCACCATCAGTTCTATGATGGTGATGTTTCCTTTGCGGGGCTCTCAGCTGCGTGGTTATCATCGCCCGTACAAATTCCCAACTTTTGCTCAGTCCACGGATGATGTCACGGATGATGAAATGATGAGAACACAAGTACCCAGTCATATTGAGGCGGGTGAAAAACACTGACCCCACCGGGAATTGAACCCGGGACCCCGTGCTCGTGATGCGAGAACGCAACCGCGAGACCACGAACGGCGGACCCCATCAGCTAGACTGCGACAAGATAAACCCGCAGTTCCTAATTGTAATATTGCTTAATATGTTAAACTTTCAACATAAGATCATACCTGTTAATGAGTAGATCAAGATGACATTTGAAATTTTTAAATTCGATCAGTAATTACTCGAAATACTGAAAATCAATTTCTTTGCCCCTGCAAGCCGTTAGAGAGGCAATGTGCAACTGATATTGTGTAGTCGCTTTGTAGTATAGATTTGACTCACAATCAGAAAGTTACGTAATGCTAGTTACAGAGGTAACGATTGATGCCAAAATGACTAAAAAGTGAATCACGCAAAGGCCACGGCCGATTTTCTGTCCGTCCCTCGTCCATTCCGGGCTTGTGCTCCGTTTCTGACGATCGAACATTAAGCCATTATTTTCCTTCCTTCACCATATTTTCCTGTCATTATGGGCAGAAAGTTTTTGGAGCACGAAATATGGAAGAGCGCTTTCATAATCTGCATTCAGCCAACAAATTTTGAAAACCCTAGTGAAAGCTTAGAAACAAAAAAAAGTAACTTACATAGTTGTCAGTTGCAGATGGATGTCATCTCCTCCCCTAGCTGACTATCGAAAGTTTCCGCTTTTTCCTAAACTTTAACTTCCACTTTAAAAAATTTGTTGACTGTATACAAAGTGCGGAGGTGCTCTGAAAAAGGCCATTTGTTACAAAATACGAGGGGCTTTTGAAAAGTCCGCGCAAAGTCCGAGAGATGGGACAACCGGTGCTTATCGAGGTCATGTTTGGTTCGTAGCATCTTAGGAAAGAACGCACGCCAACTATATTGGTCTATTTCTTTGTGTTTGGCATTCGTGTGAATCAAGGAAATCGAGTGATTGTCAAAAAATGGACGAAAAAGAATTTCGTATGGTAATTAAACATTACTTTATGAAAGGCAAAAGCCTCAGGAGACTAAAGAGAAGCTTGATAAATATTACGGTGACTCTGCACCTTCGATTAGAACAGTTTATAAGTGGTTTCAAAATTTTCGGATTGGCCGTTTGAGCAAAAGTGATGCTGAACATTCTGGACGCCCTGTGGAGGTTATCACTCCAGAAATTATTGATAAAATCCATGATATGGTGACGGATGACAGGAGAGTTAAGATGCGTGAGATTGCTAGTGCTTTGCGCATGTCGAATGATCGGATACATAATATTTTGCATAAACATTTGGACATGTGAAAGCTATCCGCAAGATGGGTTCCGCGATTGCTCACGCTTGACCAAAAACGGAATCGTGTGAAGTGTTGAATGGCTGGTTTGCAGCTGTTCAGGAAGAATCTGCAGGATTGACTGTAAGGTGCAAAAACGCCCTCAAACAGAAAATTTTTGATCACACCTTACACCAAGTACTGCAATGAAAGAGTAGGCCATGTGCATGAACAACCCAAACTGAACGTGAACTACCTGAATACGAGCAGGAAATGATGTGACTGATTGGTGGCATTCCACCACGACTGGGGTTTGCTAATGTACCATCGTGGGCACTGTACATGTTGTGAACTGAGTTGACATATGTCATAGCGTCCCTCTTAATACTGTGTTGGACCTTCTTTTGCTGGGCGCTGTGCAAAAGGTCGTTGGAAGTCCCCCGCAGAAATACTGAGCCATGTTGCCTCTATAGCCGTCCATAATTGAGAAAGGGTTGACGGTGCAGAATTTTGTGTACGAACTGACCTCTCGATTATGTCCCATAGATGTTCGATAAGATTTATGTCAGGTGATCTGGATGGACAAATCATTTGCTCGAACTATTCAGAATGTTCTTCATCCCGGTGATGACCAGTTGTGGCCCAGTGACATGGTGCTATGGTATCCATAAAATTTCCATCGTTGTTTGGGAACACGAACGTCATTAATGCCTACGAATGGTCTCTAAGTATCCGAACATAACTATTTCCAGTCATGATCGGCTCAGTTGGATCAAAGGACCGGACTACTCCAGTATTAAGAGGGACGCTATGACATATGTCAACTCAGTTCACAACATGTACAGTGCCCACGATGGTACATTAGCAAACCCCAGTCGTGGTGGAATGCCACCAATCAGTCACAGTCCACATTATGGAGCCACCACCAGGTTACACAGTGCCTTGTTGACAACTTGGGTCGTGGCACTGTGAGGTCTGCACCACACTCTAACTCTATGATCAGCACTCGTCAAACTGAAATCTGAACTCATCTGACAAGGCAACGGTTTTCCAATAGTCTAGGGGCCAATCTATATTGTCACGAGCGTTGCATGCGACGTCGTGTTGTTAGCAAAGGCATTCGCGTCGATCGTCTGCTGACATAGCCCATTAACGCCAAATTTCGCCGCACTGTCCTAAAGGATACATTTGTCGTACGTCTCACATTGCTTTCTCCAGTTTTTTTGAGCAGTGTTGCTTGTCTGTTAGCACTGACAATTCTACGCATACGCCGCTACTCCTGGTCGTTAAGCAAAGGCCGTCGGCCACTGTGTTGTCCGTGATGAGAGGTAATGCCTGAAATTTGGTATTCTTAGCACACTCTTGACGCTACGGATCTCGAAATATTGAATTCCCTAACGATTTCCAAAATGGAATGTCCTTTGTGTTTAGCTCCAACTACCACCTCGCGTTTTTCATATGCACAATCAAACAACACAGTGGCTTGGCGCACTGTATCCACTGCTCACAGAAAATCTGAGTTATGTACTCGCCTATTCAGTTATTACTTATACATACAGTAAATAAATATATAAAGTATTATCTTTTGTGGACGTCTGATTATCTTCCTTGACCACCGCTGTAATTGACACAACTATCTTGTAGAACCGTTTCGTGCAAAGAAAACAGTGCCTGTCAAGGTAGTGTTTTAAGGGTGACAATTTGACAGTTGCAATTAACCGTATTATAATATCGATTAGGGGATCTTGCACAGTGATCCCTGTTCATGGACGGCTTTACTACTTTTGACTCGTCTTTCAGCACTGCAGGCAGCTTTCAACAGTTACAGCTGGCAGTTAGGAGGTTGACGGGAATGGGCAGAGCAAATCGGTTTTAGATTTTCAACTGAGAAATCTGTATATGTCCTTCTCAACCATTTGCACTCTTTAATTTGCCTCACTTCTGACCGAGGGACGTAACTTTAAATTTAAAGTCATAGGTGAGGTTTCTAGGCCAGATTTTTCAGCAAAAGTTTACATGATTGCCACATGAAGTAAATCCAAAAGAAAGGTACCTCAGGGCACTAACATATTTTTAAAAATGTTGTATGCCTCCAGTTTCTTCGGACCCTCACGCTATCTTGGCTCGATCGTGCGTCTAAGGTGTGTGTGTGTGTGTGTGTGAGAGAGAGAGAGAGACAGCAAAAGGATCACATTTAAAAACTTAAATACTGTCCACCATGATGAAACCAGGATGCCCACCGGTGCATTTCGGACCTGCTCCATCACAAATCTCTGTGTTGAGGCTCGTAAGAAATCACTCTTACATCAGGCTGCAGCTTCTCATGGTGCGACAAGCATATAAAATTTGTTCCTAATTTGCCTCACCTGCACACCACTCCGTTGACGCTGTTCAAGAAAGAATGCTCCTCAAATGTCAGTCTTAAAATTGCCTATAATACTTTGGTAGTATATTCTGGTAGCTCGAAACAAGAGAAACTCAACTCTATGCCGTTATAGTGCAGTGACCGACAGTGATGGACAGCAAGCTGCGATTGGTGCAACGGACTATCCAGGCGTGGCTTACCTCACAACACTCACTCCAAAGGGACGAAATCACCTTGAGCTGCGTCAGAAATGGACATTTCCCACTGATGCACGTCTTGATACCGCAATGATACAGCAGTATACGAATCGCAAAATGGCAAGTTTTTAACATAGCGCATTTTACACAATGCAGTGACATGATGTGACCACCTGTCAAAAGCGTGAATAACCGTCCTTTTCAGTGTGGACCACAGCGAGAAGTGCAAGGAAAGAGTCAGTGAGGTTCTGGGATGCACAACAGGAATGTGGACCATGTTCACTCCAGTGCCCTGTCTGGCTAGTGGTGGGGCTATGTTCATACGAGGTTATTAAGGTAAAAAATACATTATTTGGTTTGCAACAAAATCTTTTCTTTGCTAACCACCTGCCTATTAGTAGTTAGTGGCTCTAGAAGTTAAAGCACTCAGTCATCAGGCCACGAGTGGTCTACCGGGACCATAAGGTGCACCTGTTGTAGGCAACCCGCACTAACAAAATGGCCTTGTATGAACATAGCCCCGCTACCTGGCTGTGCTAGATTCGCAGTTGAGGATCCATGGCATGAACAACCTGACCGAGGTGGTCCCACAGATTCTCGAGTGGATCTAAATTCGGGAATCCTGGTGGCCAGGGGACTATGCTAAAGTCATCCCAGTTTTCTTCAAACCATGCATGTACACTTCGAGCTGTGTGGCATGTAGATTCGCCCTACTGAACAAAAAGAAACTGCCCATAGGAGTGGACAACGTCCGCAAGGATATGTGATACTTGTGTTGATCCATTACGCCTTCCAGAATGACAAGCTCACATAGTGAATGCCACGAAAACACTCCCCGGACCATAACGCTCCCTCCACTGGACCCAAACCTTTAGCTTTCAGATGGTTCACGCTTTACACGCCAACGGCCATCTGTCCAATGGAGTATAAAACGTGATTCATCTGAAAAGGCACCCATCGTCACTCAGTGGACGATCAGTTGCGGTATAGGAGTACAAAGCCTTTATCGCCAATGAATGGCAGTCAGCATGGATGCATGAATCAGGCTTATACTGCAGAGCATTCCCTGAACGATCGCACATCTGGGCAGCCAATTCCTCAACAGCGGCACGACTATTCTCCAGTACACATCCCCACAGTTGCCGTTTTCCCCTGTCATCTACAGGCTGTGGTGCACCCCAGATGCTTCGCTGCTGGTTTTGAATAGCGCCATTTTGATATGCACGGTAAACTTTAACCGCACACGAACTATTTCCAAACTTAGCCATTTCGGATATGCTTGCACCCTTGCTCCAAAAGCCAATAATCATGCCACTTTGGATGCCTGATGAACAACTCCATTTCCGCACTATGACAACAACTGCACTGTTTTCCGCATCACTCTCTCCGACATGCTTTATACACTCCCCACTGCTAGTTCTGCTACCTACCGTCTGTGAATGGTTATTGCACGTTGACATCGAACATAGGTGGTGGTCCCATTAATGCTATTGGTCAATGTATATTCTGTTAAGAGGGCAGGAGCTAATCTAAGTGGGTAACTGCTCCTTGTTTTGGGTAACGAAGACACATATGTAGGACGTCTTTAATTATTTTGTGTATTGTGTGGTAAGTGGGCTGCTTCTGTGTTGGCAGAGCTGTGTAGCGCTTTGTATTTTATCTCTGACTGCGCTTTCGTTGTAAGAGACTCTGTGGCTCGTTGGACTCGTTGTTGGAAGGTAATCGCCAGTAGTGTTGGGCAGTTGGAAGTTAGTCGCCAGCAGTGATGGAAGTACTGTTGGGCAGTTGGAGGTGAACAGCCAGCAGTGATGGATGTTAAATGTGAGAAGTTAGCATTGATGGAGGGTAGAGTGTAGGCTAACGATCTGGAAGTATCCGACTAGTAGATTGAAAATTATTCGTGATTATATATCTTTGTACTGGATGTCAATGACGATTTATATTCGTGTTTGAACTGGATGTCACATTATTAAGGTAAAAAATACATTATTTGGTTTACAACAAAATCTTTCCTTTGCTAACCACCTGCCTGTTAGTAGTTAGTGGCTCTAGAAGTTAAAGCACTCAGTAATCAGATTTTTGTGAGGTAAGTGCTTAATGAAATGTATAGGTTATTGTCAGGATTGCTTCTTATTCAGGGCTATTCTTTTGAATTAATTATTTGAAGTCAGGTTGTAATTTTTTCAGCAGTTAGATTGCGTTGCACTAGAATATTGTGGGTCAGTGTTGACATGTTAAGAAAAAGTAAAGGCCGGCCGGGGTAACCGAGCGGTTCTAGGCGCTACAGCCTGGAACCGCGTGACCGCTACGGTCGCAGGTTCGAATCCTGCCTCGCTCATGGATGTGTGTGGTGTCTTGAGGTTAGTTAGGTTTAATTAGTTCTAAGTTATAGGGGACTGATGACCTCAGAAGTTAAGTCCCATAGTGCTCAGAGCCATTTGAACCATTTGAAAAAGTAAAGAGAAAGTAGACTCAGAAAGTTTAGTTTTTCTCTGCTGTTTCAGAATCAAATAACGTAGAAGTTTCATCTTCTCAGTCATTCTGCAATTTAAATAAAGACACACTCATTTAAATAACGAAGTTTCGGTGTGTACTCCAGCCTAAGATCGTAAGCTAGGGATTATAGTCACATGTATTTGCCTACTTGTATTATCTGCTTGACAACTGGGCTCTGTCCTTATTTGAAACATTTTCTTAACTGTTATTGTTCCATCTGTATTCTGTGTGTGTGTCTTCAAACGTGATCTTTTGGGGAAATATTTTTTTACCAGTTCGACCTTCATGCCTTTTAATCACACACAGGTCGTTATAGATCTCGACGTCACACTTCATAAAACATTTTCATGTGTCTAGCACTGCCATATGATTATTCTCTCTTTGTCTAAACTATATTTTAATAAATTTTGTGTATATAGTATACAGTATTTAATATTAATAATTTCTGTAAGTTCATTTGCTGTAATACAATTTCTATGGTTTAAGATTTTCTCCTGTTCCCGTAAGTGGCATTTTTCTTTTCCTTCCTAGTTCTGCGAACGTTTCCGTCTTCGTTAGTTCCTGCCAAATAGTTTTATGCAGTCGCCGACGTACTTATATTTACCTAATAAGATGAAATATCTTTATTACAAGAGCTAATATTGCTGTGGAGTCTGATTCGCAATTGGTAGCGGAAGTTTGGATCATATCTTTACGCGACAAATAAAACATTAAAACAAAATTTTACCTTTTCTTCAGTACGAAGTCGGAATTGTACTATTCTTCGTGCTAGCAGCAGGTCCGATACGTCTAGCTCATTTCTATACCGCGGCAAAAGAAAAGAAATATATCAACTCGAATGTTACTTTATAGAGGCCTGATAAATCTCTGCAGATCTTTGCCTTCCTTTCCCAGATCAAACGGAATTTTCAGTAAAGGTAACAGCCATTCGTCATTGATTATTCATGCTCTTCTACCAGGCGAAGCGAAGTCCTTACGCTCCTCCACCCCACCCCTCTTTGTGTTAGTGGAGTCCAGCTACGAACACTGATCGATCAAACAGTACATATTAAACAGTATCGATATGTATGAATACGAGACTCCTCATCAATTATAATCCAGTAAACGGAGCCAAAAATTTTATCGGTACACGAGGTGGTCTGACCGCTCCACCTCCACAACCTTCTAGCTCCGCTCACAACGTAGAACGGATCCCTCTTCATAGGTTTTGGGGTGTCGCCGCTGCCTCTCACAGCGAAAGTCGCTGGTTCGCATCCGGTCTCTAACGTGGGTGTGGGTTTTGAACGAGCCGTCAGTGTGTGTGTGTGTGTGTGTGTGTGTGTGTGTGTGTGTGTGTGTGTGTGTGTGTGTGTGTGTGTGTGTGCGTGCGTATTTGAGAGAGAGAGAGAGAGAGAGAGAGAGAGAGAGAGAGAGAGAGAGAGGGGGGGGGGGGGGAGTGCGCACGCGCCCTGAAAAGCGGAAATAACGTCGCGTGTGTCCCAAGGAAGCACGGTAATGTTCTCAGTGCAAATAAATAATTTACCTGAGAGAGTCCGAAGACTTCTCATGTTCTTCCCTGATAACGCTGGAGTTCACAGCAAAGTGTGATTGCTAGATAATTTGAAATAAATGCAGAACAACTTGATTTACAGAAAGACAGCTCTCCTTAAACGTGGACAAATATAAGAAAATACTTATAAAAGAGAAAGAAGCGACTGTATCTATTTAGTGGTACCCTACTGGAGTCTGTGATTTCGATTAAATGTGTACGATGCGAAGTGAAATGGAACCAGTTGTTGAAGTTAGTCAGGAGGAAACCAAATAGGTTTGTTTGGAGGATTCTGGGACAGTGCCATTCATGTGTAAAAGAAACCGTGTACAGTAGTGTGGAGCTAGGGATGTGTTGCTAAGAATCTAACAGAGTAGTATATGCCATATAAAAATGTTACTTCTCTGAAGTAAACTAGTGCGGAAAGAAGATATCCAACGTGTGATATTTTACTTGTACTCAACCTCATATCCAACGCTACTTTCCAAGGGAAGGTCCTAATGAAGGCAGTTTTTCCGTTGCCTTCCTCGGGCCTCGGGCTCTCCACATTCAACAATTCACAAGGAACAGCTTGCGCTCTTAGTATGTCCGACTCAGTACTGACACAAGGTAGGAACATTCCATATCCCATTCTCTCTCTCATTCCATCGCGCAGGTGCGGTAACATATATAGATATCACCCAAGAAAACTCAGTGACCACATTGCCAACCGGAAGGTCTATGATCGACTTGCAAAAAGTGACGATAATGTCATTTACTCCGCAATTACAAACGCATATAATGACTTAGACGCTAACATCTAGCCCGAGCCATTATGCAATCTACCCAGAGCGAATCTGTAATTTTTAAAGGCAGAATTCAAGATGCAACCACTGCATGGAAGCGGATTTGATGCTTACGCCAAAGCGCACGAATTAGTGCGAGCGATGCATATGGCGCAACACAAGATTATCCCAACATCTGTTATGAAGTCAAAAGAGTTTAGAGTTTACCCATCAGTAAGGCAGGCGAGGAAATATTACTAAACATCTTCAGGGGAAACAGAACGACAAAGAAAACTGAGCTTTTATCGAACAGTGAAAAATCAACATAAAGGACTACTACCCCAAACAAGGGTAGAAAAACGGGAGGCATACATTAAGGACTAAATGATAGCAGAAGTTTGAGGTTTTCCATACAACTTGCAGCAAACAATGAATATTGTGAATGGCTCAGAAGACAAATACACTCCTGGAAATTGAAATAAGAACACCGTGAATTCATTGTCCCAGGAAGGGGAAACTTTATTGACACATTCCTGGGGTCAGATACATCACATGATCACACTGACAGAACCGCAGGCACATAGACACAGGCAACAGAGTATGCACAATGTCGGCACTAGTACAGCGTATATCCACCTTTCGCAGCAATGCAGGCTGCTATTCTCCCATGGAGACGATCGTAGAGATGCTGGATGTAGTCCTGTGGAACGGCTTGCCATGCCATTTCCACCTGGCGCCTCAGTTGGACCAGCGTTCGTGCTGGACGTGCAGACCGCGTGAGACGACGCTTCATCCAGTCCCAAACATGCTCAATGGGGGACAGATCCGGAGATCTTGATGGCCAGGGTAGTTGACTTACACCTTCTAGAGCACGTTGGGTGGCACGGGATACATGCGGACGTGCATTGTCCTGTTGGAACAGTAAGTTCCCTTGCCGGTCTAGGAATGGTAGAACGATGGGTTCGATGACGGTTTGGATGTACCGTGCAATATTCAGTGTCCCCTCGACGATCACCAGAGGTGTACGGCCAGTGTAGGAGATCGGTCCCCACACCATGATGCCGGGTGTTGGCCCTGTGTGCCTCGGTCGTATGCAGTCCTGATTGTGGCGCTCACCTGCACGGCGCCAAACACTCATACGACCATCATTGGCACCAAGGCAGAAGCGACTCTCATCGCTGAAGACGACACGTCTCCATTCGTCCCTCCATTCACGCCTGTCGCGACGCCACTGGAGGCGGGCTGCACGATGTTGGGGCGTGAGCGGAAGACGGCCTAACGGTGTGCGGGACCGTAGCCCAGCTTCATGGAGACGGTTGCGAATGGTCCTCGCCGATACCCCAGGAGCAACAGTGTCCCTAATTTGCTGGGAAGTGGCGGTGCGGTCCCCTATGGCACTGCGTAGGTTCCTACGGTCTTGGCGTGCATCCGTGCGTCGCTGCGGTCCGGTCCCAGGTCGACGGGCACGTGCACCTTCCGCCGACCACTGGCGAGAACATCGATGTACTGTGCATACCTCACGCCACACGTGTTGAGCAACTCGGCGGTACGTCCACCCGGCCTCCCGCATGCCCACTATACGCCCTCGCTCAAAGTCCGTCAGCTGCACATACGGTTCACGTCCACGTTGTCGCGGCATGCTACCAGTGTTAAAGACTGCGATGGAGCTCCGTATGCCACGGCAAACTGGCTGACACTGACGGCGGCGGCGCACAAATGCTGCGCAGCTAGCGCCATTCGACGGCCAAGACCGCGGTTCCTGGTGTGTCCGCTGTGCCGTGCGTGTGATCATTGCTTGTACAGCCCTCACGCAGTGTCCGGAGCAAGTATGGTGGGTCTGACACACCGGTGTCAATGTGTTCTTTTTTCCATTTCCAGGAGTGTATATTACTAATTTTATGAAGGAGGGGAAAAAAGCAGGAGGGAAACTTTTTGGTGCAAGAATGTTTTTCCACTAGTGTTTGGAAATAGGAAATTTGTGGTAAGAACCTATGGAACCAAACTGCTGAGTCATCGGTCCCTAATTTTACACAATACTTAATCTAACTAAAACTAAGTTACGCTAAGGACAACCCGAGGGACGACTCCAACCTCCGACGGGGGTTCTGCGCGACCCGTGACAAGGCACCCCAGACAGCGCGGCTATCCCGCGCAGCAGTAGTGTTTGGGTGGGAGGGAGAGGAGAGATGGTGGTGTAATGATCAGCTGACTTTGTGCTGATGTCCTTGATTAAATCCAAAACTTTTAAGCAGTGTCTTATGGAGTGGTTGAATGTGGCATTGTTGATTGTAATATAACACTCAGAATGGGATAACATTAAGTCTGGCAGCCTCTTGGTGCTAATCCAGAGGAGTAGGCCACGTGCTGGCACCGGAGTTCTATCCTGTTCCTTCATCATCAAGCAATATGACACCACACTATACACAAAAGCAATATAGTCATATAAACACAACACTCACAATTAAGACAACTCTCAACCTTCTCGTGCAAAGGGGTCACTGTGCACAGAGGAAGGAAATCCTTTCTGATTAGGCACTGAGCCCATTCCTCAACGTCTCCCAGCCAATCATACCATATGACTCTTTCTGTCTGCACCTGTCGTGTGATAGTGTATTGTGCACATTCTGAATGTTCTTGTTTATGATTGCAGTTCCAAAAATGGCTCTGAGCACTATTGGACTTAACATCTGTGGTCATCAGTCCCCTAGAACTTAGGCAGGATTCGAACCTGCGACCGTAGCGGTCACGCGGTTCCAGACTGAAGCGCCGAGAACCGCACGGCGACACCGGCCGGCAATTGCAGTTCCAACATGTCCTTCACGTCGCTCTACAACAGATGTACAGCAACATTTGAAGTGACCTGATCGTTTGTTAACTGTTGATAAAATGGTGCAGATTCCCTATAAAATAAAATCCAGTATCAATTTCCGTTAGCTACAAGACGCACAAAACAAACAATATCTACTCAAATTGCAATTATGGAAAAGACTTGATCGCAGAATTCTTATTAAATGTTACGTGTTCCAAGCAGTGGAACAACGTAATAAAAAAATGGGGTTCCCATTTAAAAAAAAAAACGCCGTTGATATCCGTTTGACCTATGGCAGCGCCATCTAGCCGGCCAACCATAGCGCCATCTAGCCGGCCAACCATAGCGCCATCTGGTTTTCCCCTTCAAGCTAGACAATTTTAGTTCTTTGTAGTTTGTTCGTTTGATGTTCCTTTAGTGAGATATTTGGCCCGGTCACTATCAATGGACCACCCAGTATAATCAGTGTTTGGTTCCTAACAACATATACCAACCTGGCTGGTGCATGAAATTCAAGTCAGTGGTCGGGAGACTCGTTCTGTTAATTTAGGCTAATTTCTTCCTTCTATAACACCAAATTACATTTTGTTCAGAATTAATAAATCTATGTGCGAGGGTATCCTGTACGAGATACCTTGTGCAGAGAGGGTCTTGTATTAGACTGATGTTGTGCACCTTCTTTCTTGTTGCATCATTGCCGTTGATTACATACAACCAAGCGGATTTGACATATGAAGGCAACAATATTTGATGAACACTCCGTCAGACTCTGCTTTTGTTTGTCAATGAGAAACTTCTGTAAGGTACGTGTACTGGTGAGTGCAGAACGCTTGTTGGTTTCGAGAAGTTGTGGCTTGGTGGAGAGATTCCTGCCACAAGTAACTTGCTGTAACGAAGTGCTGCTACACACAACGCAGCTGAGGTTCTCTTTCAGGCATGAATATTTACGGTGACATGTCATCTGGCCTAGAAGCGATGAACAAGGGTTTTTTGATAAACACTATACTGCAGTGAAACTTCCCAGTTTTTAGTGATATTCGTGAAGAAGTCGCACGACGTGTTGCAGTAGCAACTGCGGGTTGGCAAGCGCGTTGTGGCGATATATTAGTCAGGATAACACGCACGCAACATTGCATGCTTAGCAAAACCTGCACCGCACAGCTGTAATAGCCAGAGTGGGCAGAGCGATGTCAGAACACCAGGACAAGACCCAAGTTGTGAGCTCTGTGACCGTGGGCTAGGTAATAATGCAACAAATGCATCTCAGAGCCGAATAATAGGAGTAAATTTTGAGGCAAATGCTTTCTGAGTCCAGCAGCTCACCAAGATGCCAGGTCCTTGCTACACTACTGGCCATTAAAATTGCTACACCACGAAGATGACGTGCTACAGACGCGAAATTTAACCGACAGGAAAAAGATGCTGTTATATGCAAATGATTAGCTTTTCAGAGCATTCACATGAGGTTGGCGCCGGTGGCGACACCTACAACGTGCTGACATGAGGAAAGTTTCCAACCGGTTTCTCATACACAAACAGCAGCTGACCGGCGTTGCCTGGTGAAACGTTGTTGTGATGCCTCGTGTAAGGAGGAGAAATGCGTACCATCACGTTTCCGACTTGTAGCCCATCGCGACTGCGGTTTATCGTATCGCAACATTGCTGCTCCTGTTGGTCGAGATCCAATGACCGTTAGAAGAATATGGAATCGATGGGTTCAGGAGGGTAATACGGAACGCCGTGCTGGATCCCAAGGGCCTCGTATCTCTGGCAGTCGAGATGACAGGCAACTAATCCGCATGGCTGTAACGGATCGTGCACCCACGGCTCGATCCCTGAGTCAACAGATGGGGACGTTTGCAAGACAACAACCATCTGCACGAACAGTTCGACGACGTTTGCAGCAGCATGGACTATCAGCTCGGAGACCATAGGTGCGGTTACCCTTGACGCTTCATCAGACATAAGCGCCTGCGATAGTGTACTCAACGACGAACCTGGGTGCACGAATGGCAAAACGTCATTTTCTCGGATGAATCCAGGTTCTGTTTACAGCATCACGATGGTCGCATACGTGCTTTGGCGACATCGTGATGAACGCACATTGGAACCGTGTATTTGTCATCGCCATACTGAGGTATCATCCGGCGTGATGGTAATGGGTGCAATTGGTCACGTGTCTCGGTCACCTCTTGTTCGCACTGACGGCACTTTGAACAGTGAACATTACATTTCAGATGTGTTACGACCCGTGGCTCTACCCTTCATTCGATGCCTGCGAAACCATACATTTCAGCAGGATAATGCACGACCGCATGTTGCAGGTCCTGTACGGGCCTTTCTGGATACAGAAAATGTTCGACTACTGCTCTGGGCAGCACATTCTCCAGATCTCTCACCAACTGAAAAGGTCTGGTCAATGATGGCGGAGCAACTGACTCGTCACAATTCACCAGTCGCTACTCTTGATTAACTGTGGTATCGTGTTGAAGCTGCATGGGCAGGTGTAGCTGTACACGCCATCCAAGCCCTGTTTGACTCAATGCCCAGGAGTATCAAGGCCGTTATTACGGCCGGACGCGGTTGTTTTCGGTACTGATTTCTCAGGATCTGTGCACCGAAATTGTGTGGAAACGTTATCACATGCCAGTTGTAGCATAATATATTTGTCCAATGAATACCCGTTTATCATCTACATTTATTCTTGGTGTAGCAGTTTTAATGGCCAGTAGTGTAGATGGCGAGACGACCTGGCACCGCCAGTTACAACCAGATATTCGAGACCAGGTCCAACCAGCCACTTCCTGCACTGAGTTTCCTGTCCGCGTCTGCCGTCGCTAGACTCTTGCCAGGGGGCAGCAGCTCGTGCCTTGTGCATGGCTGTCTTCACCCGCCTATGTGGTGTACGCGAGCGGAGCCTGAGTCGCCGGGTGTGTCCGTTCCACACTGACGTCAAGGCTGTGGCCTTCTGTGAGGCTAATGGCCGTTGCTCGGCCTGATGTCAGCGTCAGAGGGCGGCCTGCTAGCCGACGCTGGTCAGGGTCGTCAGAGCGCAGACTGTCAGCATCACATTACTAAAGACGTTATATGTATCTGAAGATGTATAAAACATTTCTCTCTACGAGCAGAGTGTGGGCCCACCTGCCCACCACTCCATCAAATACCCTACTGAGTGTCGTCTGCACTCAACAAAACGATGGTAAACTCAGTTCCGTGAATAACAGAATGAGGGAAAATGAACAAAACTTCTAATCAGCAACCAGCTCAAGAGATCAGTCAGGTGTGGTGGACCAAACTGCCGAGATCATCGGTCGCTAGGCTTACACACTACTTAAACGAAATTACGCTAAGAACAACACACCCACCCATGCCCGAGGGAGGACTCGAACCTCGACGGGTGTGGGGGAGCGGCGCGAACCGTGGCAAGGCGGTGCCTGAGAGCACGCGTCTACCCCGCGCGGCTCAGTCGGGTGTCTTTAAGACGAGAGGAATTGAAGAATTCTGATATGAGTCTGGTCCTGCAAAGGCTGGTGGATTGGATACTGTCATTCAGAAGTATTATGGAGATCATTTGAAGTTCATGCTGTGGGACTCTGATTCTGAGAGCTGTGAGAGTTCATTCTGTGAATCGCACAGGATATCCTTTCAGGAGATTCTTATGCATCGTATTGATTCTTGTCCTGTTTTACATAAAGCTTTGTCCCTTTTGAAGCTTTGTGAGCCCCTTTTCTACTCATTTTTCAAATTTCGATTTTGATTCATTCATTCCATTGTCTGTTGTCGCTTTGTGACGTCCCCATTTTCCAGAATAAATTTTCACTCTGCGTGGTGTGTGAAACTTCTTGGCAGATCAAAACTGTGTGTCAGACTGGGACTCTAACCTCATATCTTTCCTTTCGTGGGATAGAACTCTAATGACTGGGCTATCCAAGTACTACTTTAGGTTTTGGAGTGTTGTGAGCCTATTTTCTACTGTTTTTGGATTTAGAACAGGTTCATTCATTCCAATGTCTGTTGTCACTCATTTTCCAGAATGAATTTTCACTCCACGTGGTTTGTGAAACTTCTCAGCAGATAAAAATTGTGCACATCTCCACACCTGTATTTCCGTCAGTACCTCTCTCCTACCTCATGAACTTTACAGAAGTTCTGCTGCACACAATGCGCGACTAGCACTCGTGGAAGAAAGGATATTGTGGCAAAGGTCCCAGGTTCGATTTCATGTGTTCAAATGTGTGTGAAATCCTATGGGACTTAACTGGTAAGGTCATCAGTCCCTAAGCTTACCCACTACTTAACCTAAATTATACTAAGGACAAAAACACACACACACACACACACACACACACACACACACACACACACACACACACACACACACACACACCAGAGGGAGGACTCGAACCTCCGCCGGGACTAGCCGCACAGTCGATTTCATGTCCAGCACAAAGTTTTAATATGCCAGGAAATTTCATCCTCATTTCCCATTCCACATCGGGTGGTCTTTCTTGCAGTCCTATACTTGAATCTCTACGCATCTGATTGTGAGCCTCTCGTCTGACATCTTCCAAACACAACATATACAACACTTCTGTGGTCTAATTACTGAAGATATTAAGCATTACACGCATCTTGGGAACCACCAAGTAGCCTTTCTGCAAGGAAAATGGCACTGCGTCGGTTGCTGAGATACATTTTACCTGGAGAGTGATTTGGCAGGAATCGCAGAATGGGGAAGCTGTTAATCTGCTCTGTGTGTCACCTCCAAAGCTAGCTGTGGTACAAGGAAATAAAATCTGTTGACTGTCAACTTACCGCCATAGGACACCACAAGAGATTCGACACGAAATCGTGACACTGCGCTGACATCACTCCAGCCGACCATCCCTTCACGCAGCGCCGACTCTGTTATGTGATGAGATGAAAGTGGTTAATCGTCCTCTTCCCCCCCTGCATGCCCAGTTACCGAATTCTGTCTATGTCTAATCAAATCAGCCCTGATTGTTTTGTACTGATGAATTGTACGCAATTAGCTGTAAGAATAAAACGGAGAATGTACTCTATTCTCGGAATTTCCAAGAACATTCTCAGTTTCGCATGAATAAAGCGAGTTGGAGCGTCTACTTCGCTTGGAATGTTCTCAGCTTGAGTAAAAGGTAGGGGAAGTTGTTCAAAGCGAAGAACATTTCGTATGAATAAAACTAGAGAAGTTTCTCACAGACGGAGAACATTCTCCGTTTTTTGAAGTGAGCTCTGTTGCATAATTCGAACTGAGTAAGTTTTATTGAGATTACGTTCTAGCGAAGATTTTTTAATAAAATTGCAGAATTTATGTTTCTCAGAAGACGAAGATATACGTAGCCCGAAGAATTACTGAAGACAAGAACTGTGAAGTTTGTACGGGTTTAATGGCAAAAACGTTATTTGACTGGCGCACTTCCTTCCTGAAAATCATGAAGGAATAGGGGCCGTCCTCCCAGACGAAGCGAAAATGTAAACGTTTTTGTGCTATTTACCAGACCCAAGTTTTCATCCTGTATGCGAGAAGATTTAGGTATTCATCAGACAACTGTGTCACTGACAGTTTCAGAATTTCATCATCATGTTTGCTAACGGCGTAAATATTATATTTTATTATATCAGAGATAAGTAAGCGGGTCAGATAAATTAATAACTGGTTTATTACAAACCTAGCGATCTGTTACTAGCAAGGAAGCAGCACGGGCGACCTACCGCTCAAAGCGAGCCGACCATTATGCATCGTATTTAACACAATTATCTCGTGTTAGAAAATCCCATAAACTTCTTGTTTCAAACAGACAAAACTATGGTGCACTCTTAAGATTTACTTCATATAGTGTATCCAATTAACTTCAATAACAAAAAAATTACCAGCCTGTCGAAAATTGGGTGACATCGATAGAAAATGTATTTTCGTCAACTAAAAATTATTCCATTACGCCTTAGTGTGGTGGGACAGCAACCTTCTTTTACTAATATCTAAAACACAGTCGTATGCTGCAGAATGTTCTTTATTAACATAAGAACAGTTAATAACGAACATTCTGCATACTACGATTGTTTTTAAATAGTATTCGTAAACTGCCCCTAATTGTCTTTATCAATTGTTGCTGCACATAAAAGCATAGCGCAACTCTTCCAGAACACACTGATGCCAGTCCCATATCTGAATACTGAATGGTTTGCATCTTCATATTTTCGTGGCACAATGACTGTTCCATCAAATTGCGGGCGTGCAGCCACATAAATTTCACTTCTTCTTCTAATATTTCGGCTGTATATCGTCCAGCCATCTTCAGAATGAGCCGAGGTGACTGATGCTCCAGCACTTGCTCCGTCCTTCTAAACTCGCAGACCGCTGGAGGACGAGCTTCCACACTTGAGAAGAGCTTTTGAAGTCAACGGATACTCTCCACAGCAGATAACTAAGGCACTACCTATGATACCAACAGTGGGCGTAAGGAACGAGGAAGAAGACACTGAAATTTTTAAATCCTTGGCTTTTCTGTCATACGTTGGAAGTCTATCGTCAAAAATAAGACGGATCGTCAGCAAACACAAAGTGAAAGTGATTTTTCGCCCTCCACCAAAGACAGCAGCACTCCTGGGTTCCATTAAAGATGATTTGGTTCTTCGGAAGCCTGGGGTTTACAAGATCCCCTGCGAGTGTGGCCGTTCAAACATGGGACATACGACACTTACAGAGATGCAGAGAGCACTACAGGTACACCCGGCTCTTACAGCGTAGTAAATCGGAGATGGCAGAGCACTATATTGACAAGTACGATAACGCCGAAATTTCAGTCTTGACTTCATCTTTCTGGGAATCAAGCAATGAAAGAAGCAATTGAAATTCTGTTGGTCACGAATTTAATTAATAGAGATAGCGGCTTCAGCTTGGGCGAATCATGGAATCCGGCATTTTCAGTGATAAACTCACAAAGATGCGGCGACCGTGCAGCTCGCAGTGATACATCGATATCACCGTGTGAATCGACCTTGCAGCCACAGATCTAATTTCATGGATATGTTATACCTCTTTGCCGACGATCAACGTCTCTGGCTGCTTGTGTATCCGTGACCGCATGCTCGGCAGCGCGGTCCTTGGGTTTAAAAGGACGGAGCAAGTGCTGGAGCGTCAGTCACTCTGAAGATGGCTGGACGGTATTCAGCCGAAATATTAGAAGAGCAAGTGAAATTTGTGCTACTGCACGTCCGAAATTTTATAGAACGGTCGAATGGTTTGCTTATTTGAGCGAGCTGAATGAAATTAAGATTACGCGTGTGTTGTGTGCCGGACACGGCAGACGACACACATGTGAACCTTCTCGAGACGGAGGGCAGACAGTGGCGAGGAGCCCCTTGTCATAGGAGATGCTTCAGATATGTTATTTATAAGAAATTGAGAACTTTCTCACAGAATCTTCTTTTGCTCTGACAGTCTTCCCCGGAGAACGTTTTCTTTTTTCATTCATACGACTGTCCGCAGCTCGTCGTCTCGCAGTAGCATTCTCACTTCCCAAGCACGGGGTCCCGCACTCGATTCCCGGCTGGGGTTAAGGAATTTCACCTGCCTCGAGATGACTGGGTGGTGCTGTGTCGTCTTCATCATCATCATCATCATCATTCATCCCCTTTACGGTTGGGGGATGGCAATGGCAAACCACCTCCGCTAGGACCTTGCCTAACCTTGCCTAGTACGGGGATGCGGGTCTCCCGCATCGTCCCCTACGCTCTGACAAGGAGTATGGGACTTCATCATCATCATACGACTCAATGTGTGTAATAAATTTGAATGTCCAGCATTTACATGTTATTATTAATTTGAATTTTACTGCATTCCAGATAAGTCAAAGCTTTATTCCTTCGTTCATCCATTTTTTTAAAATGGCGTATCAAGGTCGTTATTACGGCCAGAGGTGTTTGTCCTGGGTACTTCTTTCTCAGGATCTATGCACCCAAATTGAGTGAAAATGTAATCACATGTCAGTTCTAGTATAATGAATACCCGTTTATCATCTGCATTTGTTCTTGATGTAGCAACTTTAATGGCCAGTAGTGTACATAATTTCTACCTTTGACGCCTTAGTGTAGTCACTGTTTGCTCTTAAGTCTTCAGCTGTGCCCTACTCAGCTGTCAGACTAGGCTATCCCTTATCACTGAACTGATCCATATGCATTTCTCTAGTACATGAAGTCAAACTTCCAACTATTGTCTATACGGTAAAAGTAGAGCCCTGGTAGTTTTAATGGCTTTGGAGCGGTTGCTTCACGTGTCTACCAAACATTTAACGCGATTTTGAATACATCTGTAAAGGACAGCCAAATGAAAACAAGACAGATGGGAAGAAGTAAGTAAACTCTTTATTTTATTTATATGGATTCTTCCGTTGCTTCTTGGTACAATAATTCCATATTTAAGGTTTAGTAACAAGTACACTGTTTTGGTCCTACGGATTTTTGTTTATTGCAAACTAGTTATCGGCTTCTTGGGTCATCTTCAGGAAACATTTGACTAACGTCTGCAAGGGACACTAGTTTTCATGTAACCAAACATTATAACCAAAGACACAATCCATTTGCACAGAATACTGTGCACCAAACTTATTTTTAAAGTTAAAATTGCACTTTACGCTTTGGACAATATTAAGCGCATTGGAATTTGATATTCCTTACCTTGCTTATCCCACAAACTTCAACAATATAACTTGTGATACTGTGATATTATGTATTTCAGTCATGTAGTGGTTTAATATTTGCCCATGGCGTAAATTGTAATTTACTTTGTAAGACATGTTTGTTGGACAACTTAAGTGACAAGTGCTCAGTTAGACAGTTCTCAGCCAATGTCAAGACTCACAAACTATAGCATCATAATCAAGTATCCATTAATACTGTTATATTGGGTATTTTAATTGTTGTGTTTAATATCATCCCTTGCCTAAAGCGTTATTTACAATGTTGAAAAACGTATGTGGTGCACAACATAAATGAAGAGTGTTCAGTTTTACAGTTTCTCAGCCACTGTGAAGACCTCACAAACTTTAGCATTATTACCATTCAATCTGTAATACTGTAATATTTTGTAGTTTAATTATTTATTGCGGTTAGTATTTTCCATTGCGTAAAGTGTAATTTCAACGTTAAAGTAATCTTGTGTCTTTGCTTATAGTGTTTTGTTGCCTAAGAACTAGCGTCCCTTGCAGACGCTAGTCTGCTTTTACCTGAAGATGGCCAAACAAGCCGATAACTAGTTACAAATAAACAAAAATCAATTGAACAAAAACTATGTTCTTTTTATTCAATCTTAAACAGCTGTTTATTATTTCAAAAGCAAGCGCCATAAGTGTTAATATATTTATCCCACTGGGAGAAAGGATGGTCGATGCATTCATGCTGACAGTACCAGGTCATTATTATTATTTGAAAGTGTTCGTAAAGAACTGTGTAAGCATAGAGTCCGAGAGATTCTGTAGGAGAATAATGGCACCACAGAAGAATGCTCACGTGCACTGATTGGCATTTCGCTGGCTCAGGTTAGATGTTTGCTGCTACTATGTTCTTCCGTTTTATTTTATTCTTCAGGATATTGATTGATTAATTATACAATTTAAATAATTTAAAAGGTTCATTTTATATATTTAAAATGAATATATTCAATTTAGCTACGATTACTACCCTTTTAAGTAAAAAGTCTATAGGCCATCAA
The DNA here is from genome assembly GCF_023897955.1 of Schistocerca gregaria. Classification (NCBI taxonomy): domain Eukaryota; kingdom Metazoa; phylum Arthropoda; class Insecta; order Orthoptera; family Acrididae; genus Schistocerca; species Schistocerca gregaria. The sequence goes on along the minus strand of NC_064923.1, from coordinate 130,824,203 downwards.
ATTGTAGTGTAAAATTCCAAACGAGCCGCCACTGGTTACACCAGTAATATGAATGCTTTCACTCAGTGTGCAGAGCTGAGTGATTTCACTTGCATAATTTTTCAGTCTTTTCGTTTGTATAGTATGATAACCATTACCAGGGTTGCCAACATTATAGAGACAAATAATGTATCTTATTGAATGATAGGCGAATGCAAATTATTATATTTCTAAGAATTAATCGTTTTCATTATTTATGTATTTCCTTATTTCGAGAAGATTGTTCATACTAGTGACATCAAATATTGATTTTTGGGCAGTTTTAAAAGGTTATTAATTGCTGCTACATGATAAATTTATGTTCAAATAAATCAACAATTTCGTTAAGTTTGACATGATCAAGAATGTGGAAAAGCGATCTTAATGTTTAATATAACCTTTATTTGTCTAGATTGCAAGTTTATAAAATGATATCACAGGTTTCCATTGTGCTAGCAATCATCTTCAGATCATAAAATACTTTTAGAGAGTGTAACTCGTCATATGTTGTGCAAACAAGTACTGTGTGATCAGAACTAAAATGACTCAGTACTTGATTTTACAACATTTTATGTGTAACACTGTGTAAAGGTATTTTATGATCTGAAAATGATTGCTAGCATAATCGAAACTGGTTATATCATTTCACAAAATTGCAATGTGTAAAATAAAAGGTTATATTAACTGAACAATTACTTTTTTATTTACATCTTTTGAAGCTCCGCCCCTTTCTTCCTACTGATTTGGTTTCCACCCATTACTTATAATTCTCTTTCTTTCAATGATAAGGTGGCGTGAACAGTAAGCATAAAAAATAGTTTTTTTTAATTGTTTGGTGACGTAACCAATTACTTTTTAAGCATACACTATCGCTAGTCGGAAGTATTTTCTTCGCAAGAAATATTTGTCAGCGTTTATTAATGTTCTTCTATTTCTTTAATTAATGTAGTTACAGAATATAAACCATCCTTGCAAATACTATATATCGCATTAAAATTACCTTGAGTATTACTTTGTATCCAGTCATATGATTTCTTCCGTTCCCACAACACTGAGATTTTCGACATTTTGATACAGATACAAAGTTCACTATTAAGCAAACGATTATTTAAAATCACGGACGAAAATCTGAACTAAAAACTGCTTATTGGCATTCAGTAAAAAGCAAATATGGAAACAATAATAACAGTGACGAGAGGAGAGAGGATTCAGAAAACAATAAGGATTTAACAATGACAAAACGATGGAATTTTTCCGCTGAAAACTGAATGTGTTACGATCAGGTGACTCAAATTATCACCCCCAGTGTTCCAGAGGGGTGTAAAAGTGGATACAAACTGTTAACAGATAGAGATATGCTTAACTGTGAAACTGAAATTACCAACGTATGAATGAGAAATATTTGACCTGCTACTTTTCAAAGACTAAAATTTAAACAGGTGTTTATACATGGCTGTAATTTATATGGGTATATAGGCAACAATTTAACTCCCTGCACAATATATTTACCTTACACACAAATAATTGGTGGAAAATGTGTTGAAGGGCTAGATTCAAATGATATAGGTTGACTCTTACATAGAAGATAACAGTAACCAGCCACTTTTTACAATGTTATTTATTTATTTATTTAAATAGCGCCGTTACCAGTTTCGAACCGAAGGATTCATCGTCAGACGGCTAGTTAACGTTTTACATTAGCCTTTTGTTTTCCCAACTGATGAAATTTCCTTGGGGTGGTGGTGCCCTACAACCAAAACAACATGTGAAACAATGTCTTTTCAGCTGTAATTGTGCCCCTCAACGATTTTAAGCGATGTAAACAAATTATTAAAGGGAAGATGTTCCGGCTACTTACTACTGTCAAGTGGGTGACGACGGCGTGTCGTAGAGCCCCTGTTTGCTCCTCTACTGCTTCTGTCACCAAACAAGGCAGATGATACAAAATTTTTGTTGCATTTACGTATGATATAAGCGCCACTTTGAAAGACTTGGAATATAAAGTAACTGTTATTAAATAAGTAGTGGCTTGTGGTAAACAGGATGTCTTTTAACTGAAATTTCTGACATAGAAATCTTATAGAAGTGACATTTAACTACCGCAAATTGCCAAATAATTAGTGAAAACAAAAATTTTAAATTTGTGGGATTGCCACTAGGTGTATTTCCAAGAAAGAGTTTCATCTCCTTCTTGTAATAATAATTTAAAATGTTTGACTTCGCATATTATGTGAGTACCCTACCTTGTGATAGTAAAATGGCACTTCGGTCAAATTGCAGTATTTGGAACGGTATGCGTTATGTTTTGTTGCATTTGAACAACCGTTTTTTGTTCGCTAAACTGTGCGCTATAGCAATAATTCTAGTGGGTACAACAGTCTTCCAATTGGGCCTATTTCGGCAAATTGGATGACCCTATCCTGCCCCCGTAAAACTAATGGAGAAGGGGGCTCCTGGCATTTAATGTGGAAGCCAAACCGCGTGTCGTGCCTGCCGAATTTCTAAATTACTGACAGGAGAAAGCTATTGTAAAAATAGACTGAGAATTCCGGGATTCGGATTCGGGACCTTTCGTGTTTCAGGTACCTACTATACCGCTAGAACACCAGGCGCAATGACAAATGCTCCGATATTACTCACTGTAGTACTGGTAAATTATTTACTTTTCATTTTCTGGCTTTATCAATGACATCTGTGTCCTCTTAAAAGAGAAAATGTGGTGCAAAGAAACAAAAGCACTTGACTTAGAACACTATGGCTACCCTTTCAGCCTTGACCGCTTCACAAGTCGCCAACAGATTCATCAGGAAAACTGATTTGTGATTACCGTATATCGTTATATAACATTGTCAGTTGCTTACGAGGCTTTTTCAATAAAAAATAATTCAGCTTTGTTTATGTGTCATTCGTTTTTACAAAACCCAGGACACGAGGTGTGATCAAAAAGTAAGGGGATTTTTTTTTTTAATTTCACGGGCTTCATACATGCGATTTTCAATTTTTGTATCTTGTTGGTGCACATGTTCGTGATGCTTATATTTTTAGCTGTTCTGAATATTTAGTTTATTGTTGACAGTCGAAAAGACTATATGTGTTTTCGAGAGTTCGGAGATTTTTTACATTTGAGATAGATGGAGCAAGGAATTAGCATTAAATACTGCCTAAAAACGAAATAAAGTGCAGCACCGCATACTAAATGTTGATTGTGGCTTTTCGCGAATCTACGATGAGTAAGACAAGAACATACGAATGCCACAAACGATTCAAAGAGGGTCGAGCAAACGTTGAAGTAGACAACCGCCCTGGACGCAGCATCACAATAAATGTGGACGACAACGTGGAGGAAGTAAAGATAATGGCTCTGAAAAATCGCCGAATCACCGTCAGAGAGGTTGCTGATGACGTCGACATATCCTTTAGCTCATTTCAAACAATTTTTAGGACGTTTTGGCGTGAAAAGTGTAGCAGCATAGTCTATTCCGAAATTGTTTAATTTCGACCAAAAACGACGTCACGTAGATACCGTTCAAGAACTGCTGAATGAAGTCGACAACGTTCCAAAACTCCCAAAGAAGGTTATAAGAGGTGACGAAACATGGCTGTAGGAGTATGGTACCGAAATCAAGGCCCAGTCGTCCCAGTGAAACCGCGTGAAGAGCCAAGACCGAAAAACATTCGACATTCCTATCATGAAGGTTCCTCTCATTGTTTTCTTCGATTACAAAGGGATAGTGCTTCCTGCCTTATGGCCGAACGGTCAGTAATGAATACTACTTGGAAGTTACATGTCATTTCTGAAACAATCCGAAGAAAACGACCAGAACTGTGGAAAAAACCACTCACGGAAAGTGCATCACGATAATGCTACCGCTCACACCTCAATGCTTGTTTGTGACTTTATGGCAAAAAAAAAAAAAAAAAAATAGACCGTTATATTGCCTCAGCCACTGTATTCGCCGGACGTGGTCCCCTGCAACTTCTTTGTCTTCCCGAAGCTGAAGAGGACCATGAAACGACGTCGTGTTACCAAAACTGGTGAGATAAAAACAGAATCTCCGAAGGAGCTGAACTCCATAACAAAAAGTGAGTTCCAGAACCGCTTGCAAGATTGTAAAAAGCTCTGGTTCGGGTGTATTATATTAAGGAGGACTACGTTGAAGAAGGCAAACTTGATGTTGATGAATAAACAAAAATTCTTTGAGAAAAACAAAAATTCCTGTTATTTTTTGGCCACGCCTTGTATGTAGCACTTCTACGAATGTGGTGTAAGTTGAATTGCTGAACTCACCAAAGACGACGAGCAGAATCAGTTTCATAGCTGCTGCAAACGGCAGCTTGTAGGCCTCGGTCATCTATTAAAACGAAACGAAGATGTTGCCGAAGCTGCTGTAGTACAATAACTAGCGGGCACGTACTGTCTCGGCACGCAAACCTAACGACAGCTGCGAAACGCAGTGAGTTTTCATCACGACAAACATCCTCTTTCCTTTGCTCTTGCAGACACGCAATGGAGCTTTCTGCAGTATATGTCAACAGGTCTGGTAGTTCCACTTACGTAGGTCATCGTAGAAATAGGCTAGTTGCGGTAGGTATTAGGCCGCTGGGAATCGCGTCTGGCGTCCTTGCTAAAGCAGCACAGAGAACTGTGGTAAAAAAAAAAGGCATCAAAACATTTCCTACCGTTACTCGTAGAGCATATACACTAAGGACGAATATATGTAACATTTCACGTATTGGAACTTACGGTAAAGTGAGAACAATCGTCAGTAGAGAAAAATGTATGGTTGATCGATCACTTGTTTAGAAACTGCGTGTTCCAGTCACTCTGTAACTCGTTAAAATCTCGTAACTAAATGTCCGCAATCCAGACAACACACAGTCGTAAAATATATACCACATACCCTCTCACCCGAACATAAACTGTAGTCCTTTAAAATGTCACGTACTATAATTTCTGCACTGAAAATGAATGGCTTTCCCCACCTGAGTAACAAGCCATATCTGAGTGGAATACGTCCTAAACAGAGAAAAGTGTGGCTGGCTTCATGCTAACTCTGTGGTCGGATCAAGAAACACCACAGTCAGATCGTTGCTTTCACTTGTCCCACTCCTCCAGGCCCTCTTCCTTGCATTGTCACGCGACTTCCTAGTCCAGCAGCAGCAATAGGTTAGCCCACAAGGGGATTGGATTAACACATTGCCGAAGTACTTCACCTCTATAGGTGCCTTTGACTGCTTTAAGTTCTGGACAGTTTCCTCTGTTGTGCACATTTGCTAAAGAACCTGAATAGCACAATGAGAATCAGAGCTGGTGAAGACATGTTCACTCCGTCACATCTTGTAACGCCAAGAATCTTTCCAAGAACGCCATGCGATGAGATGCGCTCGTGGGTTGCCGCACAAGGCAGCAAACAAATAAAAGTTGAGTAGACATTAATAAGCAGTCATGTGACAGATCTAGGACCCTTTATACTACGAAGGGCGTTTGAAAAGTTCGTACAAAAATAAAAACTACTTACGTGTTTGGGGTAAACCTTTTTTTATTTTTCGACATAGTCTCCTTTTATACACTTTGTCCAACGCTGTTCTAATTTGTTGATCCCTTCCGAATAATAGGAATTGTCCTAGTCTACAAAATGGCTATTAGTTGCTGCAATCACCTCCTCGTTTGAATAAAATCTTTATCCCGCTAGCCATTTACTCAAATTGGGGAACAAAGAGTATTCCGAGGGAGCCAAGTCTGGAGAACAGGGAAAATGTGAAACGAGTTGGAATCCTATTTCCATTCATTTTGCGACCAAAACTGGTGAGGTGTTTGCTGGTGCATTGTCGTGACAGAAAAGGACTTTTTAGCCGGTCCAATCACCGGAGTTTTTCTTGCAGATCGGTTTCTGAACGGTCCAATAACGATGAATAATAAGCACATGTAATAGTTTTACCCTCTTCCAAATAGTCGATGAGGATTATCCCTTATGAATCCCAAAAGACAGTCGCCATAACCTTTCTGGCCGAAGGAATATTCTTCGCCTTTTTTTGGTGCAGATTCGCCCTTTGTAACCCATCGTTTAGATTGTTGTTTGGTCTCAGGGGTATAGTAATGTATCCACGTTTCATCCACGGTGACGAACCGACGCTTAAAGTCCTGCGGATTCTTCCTGAATAGCTGCAAACAATCCTTTCAACTCTTCACACGATTCTTTTTTGGTAAAGCGTGAACAATCATGGAACCCATCTTGCGGATAGCTTTCTCATGTCCAAATATTTATGCAAATTACTATACACTGGTTCAATCGAGATGACCACAGCACTAGCAATCTTACAAACCTTAACTCTTCCGTCATCCATCATCATATCCTGGATTTTATCAATGATTTCTGGAGTCATAACCTCCACAGGGCGTCCAGAACGTTCAGCATCACTTGTGCCCATGTGGCTACCCCTAAAATTTTGAAACCACTTATAAACTGTTCTAATCGAAGGTGCAGAGTCACTGTAATGTTTATCAAGCTTCTCTCTAGTCTCCTGAGGCGTTTGCCTTTCATAAAGTAATGTATAATCACCACACGAAATTCTTTTTCCTCCATATTTTGATAATCACTCGACTTCGTTGATTCACACGAATACCAAACACAAAGAAATAGACCAATATGGCTGAAACTTAGTGTGCGTTCTTTCTAAAGATGCTACTAACTAAACATGACCTCGATACACGCCAGTGGTGCCATCTCTCAGACTTTGCACTGACTTTCCAAATGCCCATCGTAAATCAGCCACTGGCGTATCCATAATTACCTTACCAATTTTATTTCGTGCTCCTTGAAAATTCAGTAGACTGACGGAAGTTCAGAGAGAAAAGCAACTTCATGATAATGATTCCTAGCAAGAGCATTGTTTTGTATGATGATCGGGCAGTCTACTGATCCCGGCGGCGGTTCGAGTCCTCCCTCGGGCGTGGGTGTGTTCAAAAATGGTTCAAATGGCTCTGAGCACTATGGGACTTAACATCTGTGGTCATCAGTCCCCTAGAACTTAGAACTACTTAAACCTCACTAACCTAAGGACATCACACATCCATGCCCGAGGCAGGATTCGAACCTGCGACCGTAGCGGTCACGCGGCTCCAGACTGACTCGCCTAGAACCGCACGGCCATACAGGCCGACCATGGGTGTGTGTATTTGTCCTTAGGATAATTTAGGTTAAGTAGTGTGTAAGCTTAGGGACTGATTACCTTAGCAGTTAAGTCCCTTAAGATTTCACACACATTTTTTTAAGCTATTTCTCTGCCGGTCCACTCTCGGACAGCGCGCGAGAAAATGAACACTTAAATCTTTTCGTGTGAGTCCTGATTCTTCTTATGTTATTATGATCATCGTTTCTTTCTAATTAGGTGGGCACCAACAAAATATTTTCTCACTCTAAGCAGAAAGTTGGTGAGTTAAATTTCATGAGAAGTTGCTGTCGCAGCGAAAACCGCCTTTGTTTTAATGACGGAGATCCCAATTCGTGTGTCATACCCGTGGCTCTCTCTCCTTCATTTCGCGTTAATATCAAACAAGTGTCCTTCTTTGAACTTTTTCGATGTCCTACGTCGATCCTATCTAATGCGGATCCCACACCTCACGGCAACACTCCAGAAGAGGGCGGACAAGTGTAGTGTAATAAATCGCAGTCTTTGGTTTGCTTTCCCCATAACATTATGTAGGTGATCGTTCCAGTTTGAGTTATTCGTAGTTGTAATCCTTAAGTATTTAGTTGAGTTTACAGCATTTAGATTTGTGTGATTTAGCATTGGAGGGCAGCGTGGAGGGTAAAAATCGTAGAGGGAGACCAAGAGATGAATACACTAAGCAGATTCGGAAGGATGTAGGTTGCAGTAGGTACTGGGAGATGAAGAAGCTTGCACAGGATAGAGTAGCATGGAGACCTGCATCAAACCAGTCTTAGGACTGAAGACCACAACGACAACAACATCGTGTAACTGAAATTTAACCGCTTCTTTTCAGTGCTCATGTGGATGACTTCACTTTTTTCACGATTTAGAGAAAATTTCCACTTTTTGCACCATGCAGATATCTTGTCTAAATCATTTTGCAGTTCGGTTTGATCATCTGATGACATTACATGACAGCAAATCACAGCAACATCTGCAGATAGTCTGAGGGCTGCTCATATTGTCTCCTAAATCAGGAGGAGCAGGGGACTTCCTTGGGGAGCGCAAGATATTGCTTCTGTTTTATTCGATGACTTTCCGTCAATTATTACGTACTGTGACCTTTCTGAAAGGAAATCACGAATCCTGCCACACACCTGTGACGATACTCCATAAGAACGCAATTTCTTCAGAAGTCGCTTATCAAGAACGGTGTCAAAAGCCTTCTGGAAATCTAAAAATACTCAATGAATGTGACGTCTCCTGTCAATAACATTCATTACTTTGTGAGAATAAAGAGCTAGTTGTGTTTCACAAGAACGATATGCTCTGAGTCTGTGTTGGTTATTTGGCAGTCAATCATTTTCTTCGGGGTTATTCATACGTTCGAGCACAGTAAATGTTCCAAAACCCTACTGCAAACTGACTTTAATGATATGGGTCTGTAGTTCAGCGGATTACTCCTCTTTCCTTACTTGGGTATTGGTATGACTTGTGCAGCTTTCCAGTCTTTCAGTACGGGTCGTTCTACAAGCGAGCGGTTGTATATGATTGCTAAGTATGGAGCTATTGTTATCAGCATACACTGAGAAGAACCTGATTCGTATACAGTGTGGACGGCTTTCTTAAGTGTTTTGGCAGTTTTTCTTGATCCGAATTCTCGAATATTTACTTCGTCTTCTAGTGAGAAGGAAATTCGGAAAACCGTGTTCAGTAACTTTACTTTAGTGGCGCTGTCATCTAAACATCGCGCAGTGAAGGTACTGACTGCGTCTTGCCACTGGGGCACTTTACATACGACCAGAATCTCTCTGGGTTTACTGACAGATTTCGAGACCGAGTTTTGTTGTGAAAATTATTTAAAGCACTTCGCATTGAAGTTCGCGCTAAAGTTTCTGTAAAACTTCGCCCATCATTGGGAATTTTGCGTTCTTTTAAATTTCGCATCCTTTTTTCGTTGCTTCCGCTATAGTGTCTGACCTGTTTTGTGCACCATGGGGCCGGCCGATGTGGGCGAGCGGTTCTAGGCGCTTCAGTCTGGAACCGCGCGACGGCTACGGTCGCAGGTTCGAATCCTGCCTCGGGCATGGATGTGTGTGTTGTCCTTAGGTTAGTTAGGTTTAAGTAGTTCTAAGTTCTAGGGGACTGATGACCTCAAATGGTAAGTCCCATAGTGCTCAGAGTAATTTTTTGCACCATGGGGGAACATTACCACTTCTTATTAATTTGTTTGGTATATATCTATCTATTGCCGTCGCTACTATTTCTTTGAATTTAACTCACCTCTTGTCTGTGCTTACACCGTCAGATTCGAAGAAGTGCAGACTATCTCTAAGGAAGGTGTCAAGCGAATTTTTGTCTGATTTTTGAAATAGATGTATTTTGCGTTTATTTTTGTTGGGTTCGGATGTTACGGTATTTACCCTACCTATAACAACCTTGCGGTCATTGATTCCTGTACCTGTCATGGCTGGTTTGTTGATTTGGGGAAGGCTACCAAACAGGAGGTCATCGGTCCCATCGGATTAGGGAATTATGGGAAAGGAAGTGGGCCGTGTCCTTCCAAAGGAACCATCCCGGCATTTGCCAGAATCGATTTAGGAAAATCACGGTAAACCTAAATGAGGATGGCCGGACGCGGGTTTGAACCGTCACCCTCCCGAAAGCGAGTCCGGTGTGCTAACCACTGCGCCAAATCGCTCGTTATCTGCCATGATGCTCCCTATTTGGTCATGATTATTTTTTGCTAAGAGTGGTCTTCGTATTGTTCACTAAGTGGATGGACCGAATGCTGCTACAGCAGAAAACATTGCCACTCTTTTCTTCGTAATATAGACACAGATAAGCCACAAACCATTCCGCTTTACAAGATCTTCCATTCCTTCGTGGAAACTTATGCTCCTCTGATGGGCGAAATATTGTTTCAAATACAGATATACTTGAAGCAGAGCCAATTGTGTTTTCATGTTAGAATGGGGTGTCTGCATGCCTAGACAGTCCTATGCCATAACTTTTGTGTCCATCGCCTCTACCTGAAATCGTTGGAATAAGAAGTGCCACATGATGTATCTCGCATACATCACATTAACATAAAAATAGCTTTCATCAAACAAAGTATGTTAATGGTGAGCACATAGTATAACAGCACAAGCATAGGAAGAAATACTCATAGTTGACCATAAAATATTTAGCTTGTCAGTATCAATACTTGGGCTTCCTTGCAAGTATATTCGACCAGTATTACTACTATCAGACTGAGACTTGCCACTGTCATGGGTAACGCTAATACAAACGACCTGCGATTTTTTAGTGCTACTACCACCTTCAAAAAATTCCTTGATAGAGTTTGGTGACATTGTGCAGTACCACACCTGAAATATCAAAACAGTAAGAATCGTATATAAATATCAGCCATAAGCCATGGATCGATGTACAAATGAAAAGGGAACAAAAAGTTGGATACAAAATTTAAGAATGACGCTATAATTCACTAGCTGTATGTGTCGTAAGAAAGAGGAATCAATGTAAACATTATAGAACATCTATATAGTGAATTACAAAACAGGGTGGAAATCAGACTTTAAAGCAATACTGCATTGTAAATGGAAGAATATTACCATCAGATGTAACAAACAGACTTGCACAATTTGCACCAAATCGGCTGCGACTGATGATTTATTAGAAGAAAACTCACATGGTAAATTAAATATTTTCAGCTGTAAGGATAACATGCACTAACATATTTGTTCGATGATGAACAGCTGTGTAAATAATAGCTTTGTTTTTGTGTCTACTTGACATTCAACTTTCAGTCGTTAAATCAATTTAAGTAAACTGAACAATTTTTGTACCTCTGCATGTAACATTTGTGATAAAACTGCTATGAAATACAGAGAATTCAAATTTCGTTTTCTGTGTACGAATGCTTTTCTCAGTGGCAGTATAACAGGCAAGAATGAAGCCACAGTCACAATATATTAAAACTTCTTGCCAAAGGGACTGTATAGTTTTACTTGCTGCTGTTTTTGCGACAAGTTTTATTGTAAACATTGTCTTACATTGTAGCACTGTACTCTTCGTTTCATAAACTAACGAAAGACATTAGTATACTTCCAAGTTATGATAGATAAAAAACATTGCAGTATTTATTGCACAGAGTATTTTTTGCGTACCATTATTTGCTGAAAACCTTGTTTCAGTATGATGAACGACTTGTCACACCGCATTCTGCATGGAGTGCAGAAGCTTGCCATGATCGGCCTATCACGATCACATACAAACTATTTACTCGTCAATGGAAAGACACAGCTTCTCTACCACGATTAAAACTTACTTTGGCACATGAGCTTCAGTTGGTACGCTGCAACACATGCCCTAAAATGCACAAAACGAGAAATAGTCAGTGAGGCCATTCTTCACTGCAGATTCTTCAAATTACGTTAAATTAGTTATGGTACTTCGTTTATAAGCATCGCGAACACTATGACTGATAACGAAAAGGTAGTAACTTAATTGCCAAGTAGGAATGTTTGGCAGTATTATATCAGGTTTTTTTTATGAAATCACATGAGAAACATTGCATAGCGACAAGAAAAACCCCACGCAAATCCAAAAACAGTGTTTATTAGTTTTTGTTTGCAAATAATAAAACGTTTTCAGAACAAACTGAGTTCAGAAACGGATATAGCTTTGCGTCATTTATGTACAACAATGATCCATATGGCTGAAAATCCATTTCCTTTTCGGTTCTTTGTTTTGCAGAGCGAGAAACAGCTTTTAAAAGACAGTCTGCAACAATATTCCCGTTTCTATGAGCCAGGATAACGAACTGCAATAATGAGTCTGTATAATAGCTCAGTGCGTACTAGACTTCAGGAAAAAATTATCTATAATGCCTTAGTAAACTGAGAGTTGTTTTTAGCGTGGAAGACATTATCTAAGCAATAATTGCCATGACTGAGAGTGCATTGCTTAACTACTATTGCAGGATTGACTATGAGAAATGTGGCCCCTAAACAAAGCAGCATGTGTCAAATCATGAATGTAATATGTATTTCTATGAGACATAAATGGGGGATATTTGTAACTAGTCAAAATAATTAAAATTTTCATACTGAAATTCGAACTTAGTGTGTGTCATGAACTAGGCTATATATCGTTCTCGGGTAACTGCAGTTAAGTACATGGAAGGAAATGAACTCCAGGTACACCTTTCAGAACCATGTGGACTAAATCATGGTGTTCCACAGGGCTCTATTTTAGGTCTCCTTCTGTTTTTGGTATACATTAATGATTTCCCATCACACATTAGGGATTCTGAACCTGTACTGTTTGCAGATGAAGGAAATAAAGAAGAAAATCTCATTCCAACTGCAAAGGTATTACAAAAGAAGTGTCTGAATGGTTTACCAGAAACAGGCTAATAGCTAATCCCCAAAAAATGGTACTCATGAATTTCCACACAGATCAAAATAAAAATGCAGCACAACCCGTAATATGTATAGATAACTAAATCATTAGTGCTGTCAATGAAACTAAATTTCTTGGGATTCATATCCAGGAAAATCTTAATTTTAACACTCATATCACATCCCTAAATTCAAAACTAGCAAAAATGAGCCATGTAGTAAGAATACTTTTCAACAATACTAGTGCAGAAACGCTTAGGGCTGTATACTTTGCTCGTGTACATTCAATAGAGTATCATTTTCTGGGTAAATATATGCCAGGCCATAACAGTTTTCAGGAAACAAAAGGCAATTATAAGAATAATAAATTAAGTGAGCAGCAGAAAACCATGTAAACCTTTCTTTAAGGATCTTAACTCTTACCTGCATTTATGTACTGGAAGTAGTCATGCATGCCAAAAAAGGTATACTGAGAAAAGAAAACCTTTAGTGTGTCCATGATTACAGTACCAGGTCAGACAGTGACATATATATTAATCATTGTACACCACACTATGCCAAAATGGTGTATATCGTGCGGGAACAAAATTATACAACAGATTATCAAGACATATAAAATATCTTCCTGAACTACAGAGCTTCAAAAAGTCTGTGACAGCCTACCTTCTGAAAAACTGCTACTATTCAATCTCAAAGTATCTTGTGCAAGAAAAAATATAATTTGTATCTTTAATTGTAGAAATAAGTCATAAATATACAGTATTTTAAAAAATGTAATTATTAATTGTATAGAACTGTGTAAGATGTATGTTCTGAAAAAGAGATTTATATGGACAAAAAAATAAATAAAGTAAGTAAATATGAACATCATAACAACTGGCTATGTTTCGGAACATATGACTCACTTTTCTGATCCTGCAACAGCAGTGGACTTTTTCTCTTGCTGTACAATAACACGATGATATCAGTACACTGTTATGATGTATAATTTCAGGACAAGCTGCAATGGGCTACTACAGAGAGATTTTCTTGCAGTACTACACCTAGCTCAAATGAATACATCCAAGTACTACTTTTGTTGGAACTTAAAAGAATAATTCCCTCTAAGTACTCAATAGTACATTGTATGTACGTAGTTTGCGCATTTCTGTACGAGTTTAATTTAAATTGCTACATAGTGTTTACTGTCACCTTTGTTGGTTGAACCTGTACTTGCTTTGTTGTAGTGGCAGGGAATGTTAATTCACAGACCGTTGCCAATTATTCGTGGATCATTTATTCGCTTTTTTTTTCTTTGCTTGAATCCTTGGGGCTGACGTTTTTGCCACTGATACGGATAGTCAGGCGAGTTCTGAGTATTCCAGTGTAGATCCAAGCACTGTTTTGCTGCATTTGCATTGGGATTTGGTGCCTCCTTTAACTCAAAAGCATTTCCACTGTACTGGAAATAACGGAAATCTTTTTGCAAATACTTTTCGGTACGCTATAGCTGACCCCCCGCCCCCCTTTTCCATAAAAGTCTCACTGAGAAGTGTGGGTAGGTAACTGCATTTACCTTCTTCAATGAACTACTGAGAATAATCAACATTTATGTATGACAAATAAATGACATAAAATAATTAGATGCCAGAAAACTGGACAAAAATCACTGGCTACAATGAACACGTTTCACATTTGTTACCAGAGCAACAATGTAAAGCGAGTTAGCTACTGCGTGAAGGCATGGTGGTCGTGAAGGGAGGGAAAAAGGGAAAGTGTTAGAATACTTCCTCTCCTCACATTTGGGTTATCGCGTTGTTTTTATTTTCTTGAATGTCAGATTATTCGCAGAGCGATGCGGACATTGTCGTAGCAGCGAGCCAGGTCAGGAGTGGTGACTGCTGTTTGGGAATTGCTGGCCATTATTTGTCATTTTCAGTAGGCCCACCATAGCTTGTGCTTGCGTGACCGAGAGACTAAACTGATCAAAAAAAGTTTTGCACCACCAGCAGTTCTGTGAATGTGTGTGGAGAATCGAACAGTAAGTAATGAGGGCGATGGCAATACTTGTTTTGAACAGTATATTATTAAGTAGGATAACTTTCTCGTTCATTCAGCGTTCGAAGTGTGTGGGGGGGGGGGAGGGGGGGGGGACGATTGCCCCTCCTGTCCCCAGGTTGATACACCGTTGCCATGGAGGCCCAGTATTTGGCCCATTGGAAAGACTTTCGCTGCCGGGCACATCTTGGAACGACCTCTAATTCGCCCACAGGTGAGGAATTAATATCAATGTGGGCAATACCCAGGGCAGCCACAGTAGTCGACCCATCAGGGGCATGGGTCGTACTGGACGTTCCCCGCCTGGCCTCCCACAGTGATACCCATTGGCAACATCCTCAAGCTGTGTGACCAAACCCAACACCACCTGCAGCAGTGAGCGAAAAATCACCAACATGGTTTGCATCTGAACACAGCAGTCACATTTCCTATTCATATTAAAGAGAGCTTGATCAGTACTCAGACACACATGAAATATAAGAACTGAAGCCACAGAACACTGTCGCTTCTTGTGAAAAGCTGTAACCACTTGCAGTACTCTGATGAAATGCTGCTACTATTAGAGCTGCCACTAGACTGGGGGATCTAACTACTGCAAGTGGCTTTTAAAACACAAAACAAATGCCTGACATGATGCAGGCACTGGTTCTATGCACTCTTCAGTTAATAAAGCATGGAACTGTGCCTGGTAAATACACAAACACGCCCGAAACATAGGAGTTGATGCTAAAGAACGAAGACGAAATTTCGGTTCTTCCATGTATGTCTTGAACTCGTTGATGTTTCACAGCCCTGGGGCCATTTAATTGAAAACATTTTCCTTCCACTCTATCTGTCCACTATGTTGGAGATCCAGAGGTAATTAGGGGTTTAGTTGAGAGGCTGAATGGCTGCCTCAGGTAGTCTTCATACTCCATAGTCTCGAATGTGAAATCATTAGACAGAAGGAGATGTGTATGATCTGACGATTCACATTCTATTGTCTTCTGTGTTTGACACTTCCCTTCTGGCTTGTATGTTGGAGGAGACTTCAGAGGATCATTCACAACACTGGAAGTGCTTACCTGTTTACTGAAGTCTACCAGTCGAGGTACTGGAAGCTCTAGAATGTTGGCAACCAAGGTCTTTTGTAATTTTCTTTGAGGGAGCTACAGGTTTTTGCAGTAATAGCGTTTTTGGTATTGCTGTTACAAATGCAGATGTTAGTGTTATGTTATGGGGTTATGTTATGTACCTCAGTTTGTACAGAAGCATTGGCTTCCTGAACTGGCTTTTTAAGAATAGTCCCTAATCCACACAGAGTGACCTTGAGAGCAATTAATGAACATTACAGGATAAAAGCAAGTGAATCTAACATGGGTCACCCTACCACATTTGCCACAAGTCACTTTTACCTTACATGCTAGACCAGTGAATCCAACGGAACTGGACTGAGTGCATAAGACCTCACTTTTAAGTCAATGAATCCTGCCTGATTTTGTGCATGTTGTGCTACTGAATGTAAGTATAAAAGTGGTTTTTAGCAATTCAGTATCTAGTCTTTTCACGATATTTTGCATGGCAATCACTCTTTGTTGAGTCCATTCATCTTTCTGTTTTTATCTGGGAATGGCTATGACATTTCTGCATGACACAACATGTTTGCTATAATTAAGGTGTCATGTAGTTCTCTTTCAATGGCACATTCCCTGCGGCATTTAGCTGATTGAAATATTTTAGGTTATTGAGAAACAGTCGTTTCAGCTAAAGATATTGTTTCTCGACCAATTTGAGGATATTAATGTGGAAGCAATGCCCTGTAGACCCATTTGGGTGTAGAAAGGCGCTTTTTCAAAGCTTCCCTCTTTTACTTTACGTTTCAAAACCACATTCTGACTAGCAGTGTTTGTTCTGTTAACAATCCTCTTTGCAGGAGGATTAGTTACACAAGCCCACTTCTTGGATATGGTGTTAACACCCATCAGCAGTACATCCACCCCACTGAGAGTTAGAAGATTTTGGTGGTTCCCTCTCACTCCCACAAATAGCTAGGGAACTAAAGGTGTACCCTAACAGAGTCCTGCTTCCCTAGGTAAGCCTTATATAACTGAGGTGTAGCAGTTGCAAAAGAGGTTACTCAGTATTAACTGTTGTATCTCAACATTCACTCACTGGTACACAGCACACAATGAGTTTCAGGTTTTTTTTGTTTTTATTGAGGTCTGTGTAACCTCCATGATCCATGCAGTTAAGCAAAGATGTCCATTCACTCTCACACACAACTAGTGATCCTGGTGATTTCTATATTACCTGGATGCAGAATTGTGGACTCTGAGCATACAACTTCAGTGTGTATACTGCATCTTCCCTCAATTCATAGCTTTTCTTTTTTCTTTTTCTTTTTTTAAAAAAACAAACACTTTCTTTGTCTGTGTTCTAGTGACATATTGTGGAAGCTATGTCTTAGTTTAGAAAAAAATGAGCATCTTTGGCTGGCAGACTCACACAGCTGGAGTTCATCCTCCAGGTCCTGTAGAGATCACTGCACACTGTTCCACTGTAATGCCTCCCTGTAGCCACTGAAGAATGCACAGATCTTACTGGCAGGGGATTGGCAGTGCTCATGATAGTGCTCTGGAGTGAGCATTGAATTCTGCACATGCTGTCAACATTAAACTGGGATTTCATATGACTCTGGAATAGCTCTTGCTTGTTTACCCTTTCCACAGAGTTTGAAACTTCAATATTCTTTGAGGTTTAGGGATAGCAGCTGGATGATGTTAGGGTCTTGCCATGAAATTTCAACTTACAGCTGTTCAGCTATCTTCAGGTGAGTGTTTTACATTGGAGAATGCCACATTTTTTACTGTTATTTCAACTCATGAAGGGGTAGGCTGGCAGTTGATAAAACCACTCTTCAGCCACTAGTTACACATATTTGAAATATGTTTCAAGATATATGAAAAAAAAAACAAATGACAATTAATGATATTTTTAAAGAACACATTGGTGCACAATATTTATGATTTTTTAAACTTTTTAGGTGGAACTGCAGGTAATGACTAAAAGTCTTTGAGATGGAAGAAGTAGGTAGGAAGAAATTGGAAGGATGATGTGAGGTGAAAAGCTGTGATCGGACATGGACACAGGGATACATTCAGTACGGATTTCTTCATAGGGGAGTGGAAGTTGGCTGAAATTCTGCTGAGAGAGGATGGATAAGGCATGAAGGTGCATTTAATATAGAATATGGTTTCAGTGGCACAGCAAGGTACCTGGATTGGTGATTAGTGGGTGAGATGGTGGTTGCCAAGATTGTGCTTTATGCTTCATATATTGGATCCGAATGTGCCCCAGGAAGAGAAGGAGTGATAAGTTGATGTGTTGGTGTAGGATGGGAGTCACGGAAGATAGGTGCATGCAGAAGGTGAATCAAATTGCATGTCTTTCCAGGATTTCAAAGGATTTGTAGAATTTAAGGGACGTGAAGATCCAGACAACATTGGTATAAGTTAGAATGGGGCAGATGAGTGTTTTATAGATGAGGATAGTTGTAGAAGATTGTAGACCTTAAGTGTGAACTGTGAGCAGTTTACGTTGGTTTCGACTTTCGTGCTGGATTTTAAGGAGATGTGCATTCCACATTACTTTTGCATCAAGGCTTACCTAAATACTTTACTGTGTTATTATGTTAGCTTCAGTGTACAAGATGCAAAGGATGTGGCAGGACACAGCCTTGAGGCATACCTACACTTGGGTAAAATATGCATGACTGGATGTGGTTGAGAGTGACTTACGTAGAATTGTGATGAAGTAAGGCTGCTGTAAGGCAGATGTAGTTGACTGGGACTGCATGGGTTTGTACAGTGCAGAGATGAGGTGGTTAAGGTAAAGTTGTTGGTCATTGATGGAATATTTGTGTCTCAGTAATGAAGCAAGATGTGTAGCTAAGTCATACATACATGTGACAATATTGCTCACAACTGGGTGGTATGGTAGACCTTCTCTGTGATTTTTTTGGATAGCCCTGTAACCTAGGTGGCATAGAGCAACTTTGCACAGAAGAGAAGAGGAATTCAGTAGTGATGACTGTTTTTATGATCAACCTGTAGGGTCTTTACCAAGCTTGTAGAATATTGGTTCAGTCAACAGGATATAAGTCTTCTGGTTATAGACTTCAAGAGGCAAAAATTCAGTGGCATTTAACTTATCCACTGGCAGTACTGTTGTGTGAGAATCTTCTTGGAGCTTTCATTGTGCAGTCCTTCCCATGGAGGAAGTATTACGCTTCCAAGGAAGAACTTTCATAAATGCATGATATGTTTCATGTCTTATTTCTTGCAATGCATCTCTAGAAGAGAACTAATGGCTTCCTAAGTAGCACTAATGTCAGTTTAAAGCAAGGTCCTAGATATGGACCAGAAGCTCAAGATTTTTTCAAGCACTGACAGCATTAAGTTGCCCGAAACTTGTTTTGTTAAATTGACTGTTGAGTGTCGAAAAATAGCTTCTTGTGGTGACATTGCTGACATGTGGGCAAAAATCAATTATTGTCTTGTTGAATACTCCTTATAAGACTCCTTATGGACCCAGTCTAATTGGCGCAGATTATGCAATCAACCCATTCCCAGGAGAGGGATGGGAGATTGGATGCAATCTCCATGTGTAGAACAAACAGCTGGTTTGAAATTACATCCATTAAAAGTGAATAAAACTAATTCCTTCCTTCACCGTGCTTGGCTTACCATACATATGAAGAACTTAATAGCAGCAGTCTGATAAAATGTGTCATTCTGGCAGTCTTTGGGATGAAGCCATTGTTCCAGCCCCTGAGTAAAAGAGCAAAGATCTTAACAATCTCTCTTATTTATTATGCAACTTGTCCAACCTCTGGATGTGTGCTGCTGCCTCCTCCCAGAAGTGATTTTTAACTCCTTGGGCCCACAATTTGATAGAGGGCATTAGATAGGATAATATTCAGCAAAGGGTGCTAAAATCAACAGAGGACACTCAGGCAGTAGTAATCTATGTGCATATATTTCTCCTCCAACTCTTGGTGTAAACATATTGAAGGACACTAGCAGCATCTTCAGAAGGGTTGGAATCTCTTAACTCTCTTTCACAAAAGTTCTAGAAGCTACTCTTCAAGATTCAAAATCTGATACTTAAAACAACTCTCTCATCGCATCAGAGTATTATTGCTGTCCAGTGATCCTTTCTTTCTATGTAGATGGACACCATGCCCGATCTCTTATGGGAATCAGGTATCTGTTAGTAAGTGGTTCATGTATAGGTGACACTACATCAGCAGTGCACAACAGGATGGGAATTTGCTTTTGTAAGGGAAGCCTGCTCTGATGATTGAGGGGTTAAGGCAGCCACTTGCATAAAGCAGGAAAATCTGGATTTGAGTCCCAGCCCAGCATAAGGTTTCACCTGTTACCACTGGTACATTTCAATGCCCAAATGATGCTAACATCAATGAAACCTCTGAATAAATGAATAAACAACAGACAACCTTGGAACAAGACTAGGGAAAATAAAACAAGATAAGTGCTCAAAATTTATTAAACTCAGCTTTTTATAAGGTAAAGTATTTTACAATTGTATTAAAATTATTGAAAAAGAAGAAGCAGTAAGTGGAGTTGCAGGGGGATGAGTCAAGATATTTTTGAGGTGGAAGTGTACAAGAAACCAGACTGAAACAAATTAATGAGTTCTGTGTCAAATGGGAGAATTAGGCACAAAGTCCGAGAACTTAAGAGTCTACAATTAAATCTAGCAGTGACTCTTTAAAAATAGAACTAATATGTATTGTGAAAGAAGACAGTACCAATTTAGTTTCAAAACTGAAAATGGAATTTATAATGGAAGGAATAGAATCAACCATGAAAACCAAACATGAACAAATAACCAACCAGTTTACTGAAGAAAATAATGTTTTGAATAGCACAGTAAATGAAATGAACACCACACTCAATCCAGCTACTAAAGGAGAACATTCAGTTTTAGAAACTAGTAGTGCTCTTGTGGAAGAAACATGTGTCAATATAGCCACACCAAACACTGTCTTACGTGTTCTAAAAACCAGAAAAGATTATGTTAACATTTACGGAATTGTTAGGAAATGAAATCGTAGCAGAAGTATGTCTGAAAAAGTGTGCATGACAAACAATGATTATACTTTCATTTTATACGAGAATTTTAATAATAAAACTTTATCTGTGAGAAGTTTTCGTGCAAATGTTAGCTTCAATGATGGATCAAAAAGCTACAGACTTCTATCTGGAAAGGTCTCTGTCAAATCAGTGTTGCTAGTTACATGTTTTGGTACAAATTAATGAAATATGTAGCTCAAAGACAATTTAGATATTTTTCTTTCCAGTGTGTTGTGTTTGCACTGAGCAGAGTAGTGATAAAGTGGGACTTGTCATTGAAATGTAAACAGTGTCTGAATTAGATGGAGACCAAGAATGTGATATTGGGGAATTATAGCAGTAAAGTCCTCAGTGCTGTCAGTGATGTGAGTTTAGTTAACCCAGGGCCATAATTCTCTTGCAGTATTTCTTCAAAAATTTCAAATTTCTGTACTGCATGCCTACTCCTTCTCATCTTTATATCTTTTCACAGCTATGTTTCACTATCTGTCTATCTTCTTATCTTTACTAGTCTAAATCATATTGTACTTATGTAGTGGCCACATAATCTTATAGTAACCATTAAATATCCTGAACTGAAAATGTGTATGAGGAACTGAAAGGTAATATAAGATTTATTACTGTTTTTGCTGGAAAACCTTCAAGATAAAACATTATGTAGATTTTTTAAATTATCACTCTATGTGAGTTTTGATGATGTTTGTGTGAAATTATGTTGGAAATAAAGAAAATCTACATACTTCTTTTTGAACATGCTTTAATTTTGATCTGGATTATACAAACTATGGTATGACATATTATATTACTCACTGTTATCCATAAACCATACTGAACACACCAATAAGAGATTAAGATATTAGCCAATACTCACTAAAAATTGAAACAGTGTTCCCAGTCACAAAACAATAGCTAACTCAACTCAAGGAATTTCCCAAAGTCTGCCATGGACTGGTAAAGTGGGGCTTGTCATTGAATTGTAAATAATGACTTAATTAGATGGAGACCAAGAATGTGATGTTGGGGAATTATAGCAGTGAAGTCCTCAGTGCTGTCTGTGATATGGGCTTAGCTAATCCAGGGCCACAATGCTCTTGCAGTATTTCTTCAAAAATTTCAAATTTCTGTGGTGTGTGTCTCCTACTTCTCATCTTTATATCTTTTTGCAGCTATGTTTCACTATCTGTCTATCTTCTTCTCTTAACTAGTCTCATAACCATGTTGTAGTTACAGAGTGACCAAATAATTTCACAGTAACCATTAAACATTCTGAACTGAAAATGTGTATGAGGAACTGAAAGGAAATATAAGATATATTACTATTTATGCTGAAAAACCTTCAAAGATAAAATATGATTTAGATTTTAAAAATTATCACTGTGTGTGAGTTTTATTATGTACGTGAAATTATGTAGGAAATCAGAAAATCCAATGCTTCTTGTTGAGCATAATTTAATTGTGATCTGGATTTTTCAAACTGCGATATATAATATTATATTAATCACTGTACTCCATAAACCATACTAAACACATCAATAACAGATGAAGATATTAATTAGGCAAATACTTGCTAAAGATTGAAAGAATGCTGCTACCCATTAAACAATAACTAACTCAACTTCAGGAATTTCCCAAGCCTACCATGATATCCCCACTTTCCTTTACAATACTATTATCTACACAGATCAATACCTGGAGCTGTCGAAATCTCTAAACTCATGCTCTTCCTGAGACCTGATAAATCATCCTCACATACTATATCTTATCTACCAGTCAGTGAAATCCTTCAAACCACCCTTTCACAACGAATCCATCAGCACCTTCACCCATTTTACCTGTCACACTGCTAACTTAACTGACAGACTGGGGTGACTAGTACTCAATGAATCACACTTATTAGTAAGTTTTGATGACACGTCACTTTTCACTATGATTTCTCTCATGGTTTCATTGACACTCATTTGTAAAATGTTCAAAACTGACATAAAGCACTGTTCCAGCATGCCCTTTCCTCAGCTTACTTCTTATTTGACAGTGAAAATTTTGAATAAAATGATAGTGTTTCCATAGGCAGTTCTCTATTCCCTCTGGTATCATAACTTTTTGAAGATCAGTTTAAGAAAAGAACACCTGATTATGCAGAACTGTAACCAAAAATCTTCTGGTGATACTTGCAACATCTTCTGGTGATATTTGCAACATCTAATTTCAATTCATAAGAATATCCTATTTATGGTGGAAGTAGAAAAATGTGGCTGTTTACCTTTTCTACATGTCTTAGTCAATTGGAAATTGGGTTGGTCATTAGGGCATTTAGTTTACCGTTAGCCCATGTGTATGGGCATATACACTCCTGGAAATTGAAATAAGAACACCGTGAATTCATTGTCCCATGAAGGGGAAACTTTATTGACACATTCCTGGGGTCAGATACATCACATGATCACACTAACAGAACCACAGGCACATAGACAAAGGCAACAGAGCATGCACAATGTCGGCACTAGTACAGTGTATATCCACCTTTCGCAGCAATGCAGGCTGCTATTCTCCCATGGAGACGATCGTACAGATGCTGGATGTAGTCCTGTGGAACGGCTTGCCATGCCATTTCCACCTGGCGCCTCAGTTGGACCAGCGTTCGTGCTGGACGTGCAGACCGCGTGAGACGACGCTTCATCCAGTCCCAAACATGCTCAATGGGGGACAGATCCGGAGATCTTGCTGGCCAGGGTAGTTAACTTACACCTTCTAGAGTACGTTGGGTGGCACGGGATACATGCGGACGTGCATTGTCCTGTTGGAACAGTAAGTTCCCTTGCCGGTCTAGGAATGGTAGAACGATGGGTTCGATGACGGTTTGGATGTACCGTGCACTATTCAGTGTCCCCTTGACGATCACCAGAGGTGTACGGCCAGTGTAGGAGATCGCTCCCCACACCATGAGGCTGGGTGTTGGCCCTGTGTGCCTCGGTCGTATGCAGTCCTGATTGTGGTGCTCACCTGCACGGCGCCAAACACGCATACGACCATCATTGGCACCAAGGCAGAAGCGACACATCTCCATTCATCCCTCCATTCACACCTGTCGCGACACCACTGGAGGCGGGCTGCACGATGTTGGGGCGTGAGCGGAAGACGGCCTAACGGTGTGCGGGACCGTAGCCCAGCTTCATGGAGACGGTTGCGAATGGTCCTCGCCGATACCCCAAGAGCAACAGTGTCCCTAATTTGCTGGGAAGTGGCGGTGCGGTCCCCTATGGCACTGCGTAGGATCCTACGGTCTTGGCGTGCATCCGTGCGTCGCTGCGGTCCGGTCCCAGGTCGACGGGCACGTGCACCTTCTGCCGACCACTGGCGACAACATTGATGTACTCTGGAGACCTCACGCCCCACGTGTTGAGCAATTCGGCGGTACGTCCACCCGGCCTCCCGCATGCCAACTATACGCCCTCGCTCAAAGTCCGTCAACTGCACATACGGTTCATGTCCACGCTGTCGCGGCATGCTACCACTGTTAAAGACTGCGATGGAGCTCCGTATGCCACGGCAAACTGGCTGACACTGACGGCGGCGGTGTACAAATGCTGCGCAGCTAGCGCCATTCGACGGCCAACACCACGGTTCCTGGTGTGTCCGCTGTGCCGTGCATGTGATCATTGCTTGTACAGCCCTCTCGCAGTGTCCGGAGCAAGTATGGTGGGTCTGACACATCGGTGTCAATGTGTTCTTTTTTCCATTTCCAGGAGTGTATTTGTGGGTGTCCCACTGCCACCACAAAATATGGGTATCCTTCAAACATTGGTACACTGGATATAAGATCACCAGACATAAAACTAGTCCCCTTAGTCCGCTTGCACAGATGAATAGTTAAGCCTTTATAAATGGTATAGCGACTGAGTCACATGTTCAATCATTTATGCACTGTCTTTATGTGAGCATAAGGAAGTAGCAATCAGTGAAACATATATGTCTGAAGTAGACATTATATGTATAAATGGGTAAGTATAAGGTTTGTTGGTTGGGTGATTAGAGGGAGGGAACCAAACAGTGAGGTCATCAGTCACATCGGATCAGGGCAGGATAGGGAAGGAAATCAGAAGTGCCCTTTCGAAGGAACCATTCTGGCATTTACCTGAAGCATTTTAGGAAAATCATAGGAAACCTGAATCAGGATGGCCAGATGCAGGTTTAAACTGTCATCCTCCTGAATGTGAGTCCAGTGTGCTGACCACTGTTCCACCTTGCTCAGTGTAATTGTAAGGACATGACAGAAGGGGTGAAAAGGGGCAATTGTGTTTGGACTTGCAAATGACCATACAGTGTGTGAAGTTCTGGACTTATTGGTGTTTTATGGCAGACTGTTCAACATGTCTACAAGGAGTGGTGTAACACACATGACCATTAAACATGTCAGAACTGTAGTTTGAGAAAAATCATGACTGAGAGGGATGGAAGATGCATTTCATGGCTTGTGAATCAAAACCACTTCTTTTCAAACCCAACAAGAGTTGCTGCAGTCAGTGAGTGAAGCTCAATCCCAACCTGTTAGCGAGAGAACATTCTGATGGGAACAGCCTGCAATGAACATTTCTAATTGGTTACCTCGCAGTAGATGATTGCTCATACGGGCACATAAAGCTTGCATCATCAGTGGGCTAGAAATCATCGAATGTGGACAGTAGCTGACTGATGGAATATAATTTGGTCTATTGAAGTAAATTTCTTACTACATTTGAGCAACGCACTTTGCTGAGTGCATCGAAGGCCAAATGAAGCATTTCATCCCGTATGTGTGCAACAACGGGTTCAAGTTGGAAGTGCGTCTGTGATGTTTTGGGGTCACTGAGTGACCACTGACATATATCAACAAGTTTATTTAAAGATTCTGATCATCAGGTATTTGATTTCAGTCAATATTTCTATGATGGGTAATCCTATTGATATCCCTATGTTTCAAGACAACAGAAAAATTCATCATACTGGAAGAAAATGTTATTGCTTTTCCGAACTGTCTCCTACTCTATTACATTTCGATTTCCCTGCAAAATTCTCTAAGTTGAATCCCACTGAAAATCTGTGGGGCATGTTGGTACAGTGAGTAAAATGCTGACATCAGCATCCTTGCAGTTTGATGGAACTGTGTGATCGAACCCACAGAAAGTGGTCTAAAGTGGATGTGACATACCTCCACACCTTGTGAACTCACTTCCTAACCAATCCCAAGTCCAGGGGTGGAATTACACAGTACTAAATAATGCTTGTAATGATTTCTTTAGGGTTGACTAATTTTTTGTCTGGTGAGCTTATGTTTTGTCTGATAGGAAGAGCCTTGCAGAAGAGATAGAACACTTCTTACAATATGTATTCAAAGATAATGGATATTCTCCTCATCAGATTAGCACAGTTTTAACGAGGAAGAAATGTAAACACTCTCAAGATCAAGAGAAGAAAGTGCTGTTTGAGTCCAGAGTGGGCCCACATGTTGACAATATTTTGTTGAAATCAAGCAGACGCCCAAGGAAACATTATGTTAAAGTAATTTCCATAATCTACAAAGGCCTATGCTCTTTTGGGCCTGGTAAAGGGTCATCTGGGTTCATGGCAGACTGGAGTCTGCAGAATGCCTGCAAGTGTGGCCCACACAGCAAGTGAAATGTGCATGGTATTGGTACCTGGTTGCCACACTCATCTTTCGCAGCCCAGTATGCGAGTCATAGCCAAGTTTAGTACCTCCACAGGTCAATCTATGAATTATTCTGCCACAAAATTCGTGACCACACTGAGGTCTTTCTGTAATTTAGTTCTCAAGGACTCTCTGAAAATATATCTTATTAATCATTATGGTGGCAACTTGAGAAGGCATGGGACCCAGCGATATCTTTTAAATCTTCAGAAAGGAAAACATTTCTGCCTAATGCCTCATTTAGAGTCTGTAAATTTTATTATTTTGGCATTTGAATTTGAACTCCACAGGCTCACAATTTGTCAGAGAGGATGCTTGCAATACCATCATTACACAAGCACCTGTGCCATAGTCAGAACAAACTTCAGCAGAGGAGCTAAACTCAACAGCCATCTCATCTCTCCATCTCTCCCCAACCCTTCTTCTCTTGATACAACAACCCTGTCCACCTATCAGACTTCACCTCACCTTCTGTCCTTTCACTGTCCACCCATAATTTCCATAGTTAACAAACTATGAACCCTTATATTTTTTACCCACACGCTTCAAACTTATAGAACACATTTCCCATCCTCAGATCCTTTTTTTCCTTCAGCGTTTTAGTGAAAGTGTAGTGTTTATCCTAGAAGAACCTTACCATTTCTGCAATGGGTTTTACTTATTTAATTTTGTTTCTATCTTTCAGATGTTTAACTTTAATTTGAAGCAACAAAGGAGACCAAGAGGCTTGATGTTTTATGAAAATTCCAACAAAATTCGCCTTTTGATAGATTTTAAAGAATCTGTAAAATTTTCACCTTTTAATCATACTTATTTCATCCTTTCTTATATTTTTAAAGCTGTTGGCTCAAGAGCAGAATGTTGTACTGCTTACAGTCCACACTGCGCCCTCCCGTATAGGGTGAAAGGGATGAAATGACAATAAAGAAAACAAAAACCAGCAGTCTCCAATCTAAACTACTCACCTGATAATGGCTGAGTGACTGCAATGTCATCTGGCTGCAGTCCTAAAACCTCACAAATATTAACAGCAATCGTGAATTACTATTGTTGCTATGGATGCAGAGAAAAATACATTAAAGAGGGCAAGTTATTTTTCATAGACAAGTCTTACAACAAAGCTCTAATTATAGTTAACATGCTAGTAAGAGGCGCCTTATATGACACTAAATTTTGAGGCACAGTGAAATTACAGCTTCAGAAAAAGAAACAGCCAGCAGTGATAGCAAATGCCATCTGCTTTGCACATTTGAGTGACTTTTTGAGTGCATATGGAGATATAGGTTTACAAGACAAAAGATAGATAAATTCAGTACGCTGCCTATCAGTCTATTGAATGTATACATGTTTCAAGTAGTGCTCATATGTGGATGAGAAGGCTCAGTCATTTCCTCCATACTATGTAGGTTTCCAAATAATTCTGTTTAATGTAGAATGGTCACAATAGGAAGTCATGATGTTTCCAAGCCTTTAAATATGACTAAAATCAAAGGTACTAATTTTGCCCCATAAAATATTCCTAAGTGACATCAAATCAGTTTTAAGAGGAATGTCTTGACAGGGAAAAGTGCTTAGTACTGACATATGAGGTCTGTTCAAAAAATTCCACAACATTCCTAATTTTGCATCAATGGTGCGTTGGAGCAAAATGTTATTGGCATCCCTGCAATTAATGTGTAAGTGCCAGAAGTTTCATTGTTGTATATCTGTTAGTTATTGTTCAGACCCGTATTGAGCAGAACATTGTGTCACACAGTATGTGAATTTTGAGATGGCAGAGCTAGTGTTTGCATTAAATTGTGCATGAAACTTGAGAAAATCTTTACAGAGGCACACAAAATGGTACAGGAACTACACCTACTATTACATGATCAGGCCCAGTGAACAGGACACATCTACACGTTTCCTCCTCCACTGTATTCTGTCCATTGCTGCTATCTGCCATTTGTCCACATCTATTGACACTTGGTTTAAATTTTCATGGAGTCCATCCCTCCAACGTTTCTTGGGTCTCCCTGGCGGTCTCTTTCCTGTAGGTGTGAAATCCAGGAGCTTCCGAGGCCATCTGTGATCCTCCATCCGGGCCTCATGGCCGGCCCATTGCATTCGTTTGACATTGACAGTTCCTGCTATGTTGGGCTGCTCGTATAGTTCCTAAAGCTCTTGGTTGTACCTGAACCTCCATTCCCCTGTATCTGCATCCAGAACCAGACCGAAGATCTTCCGAAGCACTTTTCTCTCAAAAACAAGGAGGTTATGGAAGTCCTGTTTCTGGATACTCCATGTCTCACAGCAATATAGAACAACATGCTGGTTCAGGGTTTTGTACAGTCGAATCTTGAACTGTCTGGAGAGAGATTTTGACCTAAGCAGTTGTGCTAGGCTGTGGTAGATCGGTTTCCTGCTTGTATTCTGGCATTGATCTCTGCTTCATATGACGATTTCTCAGTGAAAAGGAAAATGGTACAGGAAGCCTATGGTAATGAGTGCTTAAGCCATACTTAGTGTTATGAATGCCAATCGAAGACTGAACGTCCAAGAGACTGCAAAAGAGTGTAATATTTCAGTGGATCATGTCACAAAAATCCTGACGCAGCATCATGGAATGGATCTTGTTGCGCCACTTTCGTCCCACAGCTCATGAGTCAAGATCAGACACACCTTTGTCCCACAATCTGTGAAGAGCTTTTGGGTTGTACAAATGAGAACAAGATGTTCCTTAAGAGAATCATAACTGGTGATGAGAAGTTGGTCTACGGTTATGATGCTGAGACCAAGTTTCAATCTTTGCAATGGGTCAGGAAAGATTTACCAAGACCAAAAAAGCTTGTTTGTTCAAGTCAAATGTCAAAGCCATCGTGATAGTTTTCTTTGACTTTGAAGGAATAGTTCATCATGAATTCATGACACAGGGACAAACAGCACCAGTGGTACTCTCGGGGCATGTTGTGACACCTGTGAGAATGTTTGAGAAGGAAACAGCCTGAAATGTGAGACAATTCATGGCTCTTGCATCATGATAACACATCCACAAATTCATCACTGTTGATGCATGACTACTGCCAAAAAAAGAAGATCACTGTGCCACCTCATCCTCCATACTCTCCAGACCTGTCCCCTGCAGACTTTTTTTTTTTATTTCCATAATTGAAAACCCTGTCAAAAGGACAAAGATCTGCAATGACAGACAAGAGAAAAGAAAATTTGCAGAACCAGGCATACCAAGACACTTTCCAATAGTGGAAACGGCATTGGGAGCAGTGTATCAATTGTAGAGGAGGGTATTTTGAAGGATAACATTCACAATAAGTAAAAGGGAAATGCAGAAAAATTTTGTGGATGAAGTTCTAGAATATTTTGAACAGACCTCACACCTACACAAAAATCTCCCCTAAAAATATATTTGCAGTGTGTGTGTGCAGTAATACTTGTGAATGTATTCTTGATTTATGTACTCAGGAAACATGTTTTGTTTTGTCTTATTTGCTATACGTTTCCATGATGAGAAGACTGCTTCTTCTCTACAATCAAAAGCAATACCAGTTCTGTGTAGACAGTTCTCAAAAACATCATAAGAAGCATGCAGAGGATGCTGAGTATGAAAATGTTCTTCTGACTTGATGCTGTCTGTGTCATTAAGCAGAAAAAGGTGACATAGATACAGTCATAGAAGTACAATATTACCTAAAATATTTTTGAGACAGTGTGTTTTGCATTAACCAATATAAAAATTTCTGTTTAACACAAATATATGGGAGGCTTCACACCACAAGAACAAACACTCCAACAAAGAAAACTCTTTCTATTGCTAGGAAGCAAGTGGCTGTACAGATGTGGAGGATTGATGCTTGGAGTATTCAGATCGTGAGGTACATGAACAAAGTAGCCTCCTTGTCTTCTTTGCTTAGTCAGTTAATGACAAAGTAAGCCTTTCAGGTAAAATGTGTCAAGGTTTAGAGATAAAATCTTATTTCATTTCTTAATATTATTAAAAAGTGTTAAGGTTTTCTTTTTTCTGGTGTCACTCCCAGAAACTTCAAAAGAATGGGTCAATAGGGATTTATCAGGCAAGGAGAAGGGATACTACTTACCTGAAACAAGATCATTTACACTGACACCACAGTTCTATTCAACTGAAGCTCATAATTATTTAGCTTGTATTGTGAGGTCACTTTGAGAAATCAATACAGTGCTGTTGATGGGTAGGCAGACTCCACTCCAGGAATTATAGCTACATTAAAGCAGACTTTCTGGGCATTAAAGAAAGGATAGGAGGGCCATTGTGCAATAATGGCAGATGAAATTGCCTGTTTATGGAATGTGATGAATGGAAGTTCGATACGTATGTAGATTACAGAACAGATGTGGATAATAGGAATCGTCCAGTTGTAAAAGAAGAATGTATTTTCATGCTAAATGCTGTTAATTGGTACTGGAAAGCACCATTGACTGTTTTCTCATCAATGGCTTGGGAGTTTCTAAGAGGGCCAATCTCATAATTCTAGCAGCGGATTGTGTTGCTGAGATTAATGTGCTATCTGTAATTCGATATGGCTCATATATTACATGATAACCTGCCTATAACATTTGAATGCTTTCAAATTTATTGTATTCACAAAGAAGTTCTAAAAAGATATATAGGTGTGTGTCACATGCTGAAATTAGTTAGAAATACTTCCCATATTTTAGACTTTGAGTCTCATGTAATCAGTTCAGATTACATTGTGAGACTACAAGAAGTGCAAATAAATAAAGGTCTTTTTGCAGCAATTAAATATAGTGTGAGACACATTTGGTGGGAGGGACAGAAAACGAAACTCCTGGAAACAGTGTGCTTACAGAAGCATGAATACAAGGACAGATGTGATACTAAATTTCCCGATACTGAAGAAATATATATATACAGAAAGAAACTTCCACATGGGAAAAATATATTAAAAACAAAGATTCCAAGACTTACCAAGCGGGAAAGCGCCGGCAGACAGGCACATGAACAAAACACACAAACACACACACAGAATTGCTAGCTTTCGCAACCGATGGTTGCTTCTTCAGGAAGGAGAGGGAAAGACGAAAGGATGTGGGTTCTAAGGGAGAGGGCAAGGAGTCATTCCAATCCCGGGAGCGGAAAGACTTCCCTTAGGGGAAAAAAAGGACAGATGTACACTCGCGCACACACACACACACACACACACACACATATCCATCCGCATGTGTGTGTGTGTGTGTGTGTGTGCGAGTGTACATCTATCCTTTTTTTCCCCTAAGGGAAGTCTTTCCGCTCCCGGGATTGGAATGACTCCTTGCCCTCTCCCTTAGAACCCACATCCTTTCGTCTTTCCCTCTCCTTCCTGAAGAAGCAACCATCGGTTGCGAAAGCTAGCAATTCTGTGTGTGTGTTTGTGTGTTTTGTTCATGTGCCTGTCTGCCGGCGCTTTCCCGCTTGGTAAGTCGTGGAATCTTTGTTTTTAATATATATATAGTTTGTTTGATATTGTCAGTAGCTGTAATCTAGGCTTGAATTTTTCTGGAGTGTTCAGCTCCTTAATGAGGTTTCAAGTTATATATTTATATAATGATTTAATAATGACTTAGAGATATTGAAGTTTTTATTAACCTAAATGTTCAGTCTGACTCAATTGCAAAGATTTTCTTTTTAGTTGTATTAGAAGCAAAGATAGTTTTAATAAGAGTCCCAAAGCAAATCAGTTTGCAGCACAATATAAAAAGGAGCTTGTTCATCATTAAGTATCTTCTTCAAAGTTTGTTCCATTGGAGCTGTTTAACAGTAACTTGACAACAGTGTGCAAATTTCTTTACTATGTGTGTTAAATATCCTTCACTTGTATACTTTTCAAATATTTTTTATAGTCTTTGTTTCAGAATTGTTTAGCTATATATTTTTTTTTACATCCAACACTTAGTACTAGTCACATGAAGAAATGTATTCTTATATTTCTTGTTAACCACAACTGAATAATTATTATCCTTGGTACTCTATTTTTTTCTCAGACTTGTGTGTGAAACTGTATTTTACAAATGACTTCATTATTGCAGAAGCCATTACCACCTTTTTTTCTTGGACTTGTTCATAACACAATGTACTTTGTGGTTGACCTTATTTATATATTTATTTTCGTGATCTTCTCATATATCCATATCAGCTGTTATGCCTTGTCCCACATCTTGATCTTATTTTGAGAACACTGTATGATCTAGCAGAACAATAAAAAGTACAATAAATAAATGAATCATACACTCACCAGGTATCTGAACAAGTGGAATGAACATGTCATTTTTGGAAACCCGGAATCTACTCTGTAGAAATCAGCATGGATTCCGGAAACAGCGATCGTGTTAAACCCAACTCGCTTTATTTGTTCATGAGACCCAGAAAATATTAGATACAGGCTCCCAGGTAGATGCTATTTCCCTTGACTTCCAGAAGGCATTCAATACAGTTCCGCACTGTCCCCTGATAAACAAAGTAAGAACCTACGGAATATCAGACCAGCTGTGTGGCTGGATTGAAGAGTTTTTAGCAAACAGAACACAGCATGTTGTTATCAATGGAGAGATGTCTACAAACGTTAAAGTAACCTCTGGCGTGCCACAGGGGAGTGTTATGGGACCATTGCTTTTCACAATATATATAAATGACCTAGTAGATAGTGTCGGAAGTTCCATGCGGCTTTTCGCGGATGATGCTATAGTATACAGAGAAGTTGCAGCATTAGAAAATTGTATCGAAATGCAGGAAGATCTGTAGCGGATAGGCACTTGGTGCAGGGAGTGGCAACTGACCCTTAACATAGACAAATGTAATGTATTGCGAATACATAGAAAGAAGGATCCTTTATTGTATGATTATATGATACTGGTAGCAGTTACTTCTGTAAAATATCTGGGGGTATGCATGCGGAACGATTTGAAGTGGAATGATCATATAAAATTAATTGTTGGTAAGGCAGGTACCAGGTTGAGATTCATTGGGAGAGTCCTTAGAAAATGTAGTCCATCAACAAAGGAGGTGGCTTACAAAACACTCGTTCGACCTATACTTGAGTACTGCTCATCTGTATGGAGTGTAGCCATGTGTAGAATTGTCCAGAAATGTCTTTGGCCTTCTGCAGCAGTCATCTCTAATAGTGAATTTCTCACATGAAAGACATTTGAAATCCACAGCTTGAAAGTTTTCCATTTCTTTTGACAATGGTGAATGTCAGGGGAGACTGTATAGGAGCTAGAATTTTTCCCTCTTGATACATTTATGATACCTTACTAATTCACCTTGTTGATTTATGATCAGTTTTATTATTTTAAACTGGAATATATTTATAATGTTGTAATATGTAACATAAAGAAATCGTTTTGTGTCATATTCAAAAACAAAATTATTGTGAAAAATTTTGTTCATGTCTTTATGGATATTTTACACAATGGAAAAAAAGGCACATGTGTGTGTGTGTGTGTGTGTATTTAAAATGCACTGAATAAATAAGTCACAGTGTTACCAACATGAAAAATTAGATGCTAAGCTGCAAAACAGAGATAAACAATACAAACAAAAATCAAGATAAAATAATGAAAAAGCAGGTGGTATAATAGCTAACATGGAAAGAGAATATTTATGGTGTTGCAAGTCAATACCTGTTATAATATCAACAAACCTGCTAGAATTAAAACATCTTTTATATAACACATATTAATGAGGATGTAGATGTGATGTGTGTGCTAAAGTACTGGCTAACAGAAAATAAAGTATACACGAAGCTACATTTAGGATTTCACAGTTTCCTAGCCTGAACCAGTGCTGTGAGCCTGACCAGCATGATTAGACTTGACAAATACAAATAATAAAGCAATTGCTAAGGCCTTAGTATTGTTTCTGTGCAGTCAACAATGTAATGCTACAATTGGCTAAATGGAAACTTTAGGAGAATCACAGGAAATCATTTCTAGAAGCATATGAGAATCCTGTAATGAGTACAAACTCTATACTCAACATTCCATGGTGGAGTGTGCCAATTGCCCTCCCCCCACTCCCTTTCATATAAGAAACCTACGCCTACCAGGGGTAAGAATTTGGTAAGTAAACCACAAAAATAGCATTTTAGAACATTTTGTAATTATGGCGGATATGAAGTTTGTTATTTGAGTGTACAAAATTTTGATACATAATTTATTATTCAATGAATTGATAAGTTTAACAAATGAATTCATCAAGATACAGAACACATTTTGGTATCATCACTATGAATAATAATATTTTAAAAAGTTGAGATTAGTGTCTATGGAAGAAGCAGCACTTGAGTTTTAAAAATAAAATATGGTAACAATAAGCAAGCATGTTTGATAGGTAAGTTCCAGCCAATAAAAGAAAATTAACATAAGACCAAATTTTAAATATATCTAATCCTTGTGGTCTCGCGGTAGCGTTCTCGCATCCCGAGCACGGGGTCCCAGGTTCAATTCCCGGCGGGGTCAGGGATTTTTCCTGCCTTGAGATGACTGGGTGTTGTTGTGTTGTCTTCATCATCCTCATTTATCTCCATTACGGTCGGAGGAAGGCAGCAACGGCAAACCACCTCCATTAGGACATTGCCTAGCACGGCGGTGCGGGTCTCCCGCATCGTTCCCCTACGCTCCGTTAAGAAGCATGGGACTTCATTTCCATTTCCATAATTGAAGTGCAATAGTTTCCAGCAGTATCTAATAAACAAATAATGTCATCTGGAAATGGCTAGCCCAGATTCAAGAGTACAAGAAAGCATATCAGGTGAAAATAATGAAAACTTTTGTAAGTATTGATTTGGATGAAATTATGTAAGGAAGAAATCAGCTTTCCTTTCTGTTCAAACTGCCAGAAATTCCATTAACTATTCTTTTAAAAAGGAATTTAATCAATTGAATTACCATACATTTGATCTGGCACCATTTGGAATTCGGCGGAAGGAATTGCAAGGTTTGGGAGGTAATGCCAACTTAATTCATATTAGCCGTCCACTGAATTATCTGCTCAAATAACCCATACAGTATAATAAATTCTACATCTCTTACAATTATAACGAAACCTTCAGCATAGTAGTAAAACTAATGTTTTTTTTCTTTTTTTTTATCTTTTTATTTATGTGATGTCATCTGATTTATGGTGTGCCCTTTTGTGCAAACAGCCTGCATATCCTGCATGTGAACACTGTTCTGACAATAACCAACAAAAAAATGCTGGCGCTAGAAATTACATCAAGTATGACAGAAAATTTTCAGAACTGGACGTGACACAATACTACTCAGAAAGAAATGCAGAGTCCAGCTATGTATGAGTAGCTAAAGAAAATGTAATAATTATTAGCCAGTAATCGTTTCCAAATGGTGAGTTAAATGTATTTTTTGATAGATTTCAATTAGTGGTTAAGAAACTATTTACGTTTAAAACAAATGTTGCAATCTGTGAGTATTTGATCACTGGAATGGAAAATTCAGAGCAACTAGAAACCAATATGCCCCCTTCTTTTCAAGACTCTTACATGTAATGACGCATTATATAGAGAAGATCATGAGGTTGCCTGGTTGGTGAAAATTTTCCAGACCTTGTTCCACTGCTTTTAATAATTTGCCATAAGCAACCTACTTCTTCCAAAGAATTTTGTGTGGCATGGGTAAGTACACATAGGTTTGTGGTACTGTTGTTCCTCATTAATGGGATAGTCCCTCAGGTACATGTAGAAATAACATAAAGTTAACTGTGATGGAAAAGTATCACCATAAATGAGATATAATGTATTCACACTATATACAATATATAAAAGTGATTATAACCAAGCGACCAAGCAGATAGATATGGTTTACAAAGCTTACCTTCAAAGTATAACAAAGTGACACTCTTAAAGCCTAAAAAGCAGCTCCTGAAGCGATATCTAGAAAGAGCTCCAAACAAGTGTATGATAGGTTGGAAAGCCATTAGGTGAGGCAGATCTTCCATCCAGATATTTCTTAATCTGCTCAACCCAGGAGAATGGAATGATTACATTCCCACATTTGTCAGATAACTTGGAGACAAATTTAAGGTCACAGACACAGTTTAAATAAATCTGCTTGGTTCCCAACTTCATTGGGATATGATCACATCCAATGAGGTCTACAATACTTTCTCTGGTGAGGGGTTAAAAGCAGATTGCAGGATTTGGTCACAACCTGCCTACCTTGCAAGTGCAGTAAAACTAGATGCCACATACTCACAACACAAGTCATCTCTTCCATACCTAAAGACTGTTTTCAACATGTACACCTGGATCTGGACAGGCCTTTACCAGAACCTAACAGCTTCAAGTATATCCTGTCATTCATCAACTGCACAACAGTGGGTTGATGCCATTCCCTCACAGGCTATAACAGTGGAGTCTATGGCCTGTTCATTCATAAATATGTGAATATCTCATTATGGGTACCCATTGTCTATTATGACTGATCATGGGTGGCAGTTCAGATCACTTCTCTTTGCAGAGCTAAGCATGTCGTGTGGAGTGCAATGCTTCCACACAACTGCTTATCACCCCCAAAGTAATGGGTTGGTTGAGAAGTGCCACCTCCTCAAGCTTACAGTGTAGGGCAAGTTTTGGTGCATAGGCCTTACACAACTGGACTCACATAATGCTTGGAGATGATATGGTTCATGCTGCCCTCCAATGACTACATTCCAGCACCTGCAAAGTTCTACAACATGGGGAACAGATGATTTCCATTCTGCTTAAAGGCAAATCATCAATGGCACCCATCTAGCAACTCACGCCAGCTTAAGTGATGGAGGATCATGAAGAGGAGGACAACCTGTCATCTCAACTGACATAGTCCAAGAGCTGATCGTCATACCTTCTCAATGGAGTTTCCACTGCTGCAAGCAATGCTGATAGTTATCCATCCTCCTCTCACTGTGGAAGGCTGATCCACCCTCTGCATTTCTACAAAATAATGTTTTGGAGTGAGGTCCCCTCCTATCCACTCGTGGGTGTTCTGCACCGGAGTGGGGTGTCTGTGGCAACATCAGCTACTGAAGTTGGCATTGACTACCAAGAGCACTGTTTAACTATTCTATTGCCTTTGTTGGTTCTGTTTGCTGTTGTGTTGTGCTATATGCTCACAGGGGAAACGTTCTTGAATCATTGTATGTGTATTTCTATCCATAAAGTGATGCAACACATAGCAGCAACAGTATCGAGATATTATTCAACATACGAGGTGGAATCCAAAATTTTTGGGACTGGTATTGCCATCTCAGAAGTAAGACTAGTAGATTATTGCACTGCTATGTGGCGAGAGCTTTATATCTGATGAGTCAGTGTGTGGAGTGGCATTCAGCTGGGAGAATGTGTTGTGTGTCCGCATTGATTTCCATAATACTCTGTGTTTGGTTTGTGGAGATTTTATGATGGATCCGCAAACAAAACAGGTGTGTGTATCAAATTCTGTGTGAATCTTGGGAATAGTGCTATGGAGACTCCTGCAATTATTCAACAAGTGTTTGTGAGACAGAGCATGAGACATACGCGTGTGTTTGAGTCGCGTACTCACTTCAGGACTGGCCGTACAGATGTCAAAGATGATGCTCACACTGGAATGCCCATTAGCCACACAACACCAGACACTGTTGCCAAATTTCAACAACTGGTTCATGCGTATCGATGTCAAACCATTCAAGACCTTGGGGATGAAGTGGGTATTGGTTATGGGACATGTCAACAAATTTTGACTGATGAACTGGGCATGCATCATGTCGCTGCAAAATTTCTGTCAAGGATCTTGACTGCTGATCAGAAGGCACAGCATGTTGAAGTGTGCACAGACCTTAGTCAGAACGCATCTGATGATCTAACCTTCTTGTCATGGGTTATCACTGGTGGAGAGATGGATTTATGGTTATGACCCAGAGACAAAGCAACAGTCATCCCAATGGAAGAGCCCAGGCTCTCCAAGACCCAAAAAAGCGAGACAGGTGAAGAGCAAAGTGAAGAGCATGATCATCATTTTCTTTGATACCAAGGGAATTGTGCACAAGGAATTTGACCCACGCAACCAAACAGTGAATTCCATGTACTACTGTGATGTTTTGCGACAGCTCCATGAAAATGTGCGGTGATGAAGGCCTGAACTTTAGCATCAAGGGAACTGGCTGCTGCATCATGACAAAGCGCCCTGTCACATGTCCTTGCTCACCAGGAGCTATTTAGCAAAAAACAACATGGTGGTTGTACCCCACCCATCAAACTAGGCAGATTTGGCACCTTGCAACTTTGCACTATTCCCAAAACTGAAACTCAAGAAAAAGTCTGTTGAAAGGCCATCAGTTCGACACTCTAGAGATGATTCAAGAAGAATCACTGATGGTGATAAACACCCTCAAAGAACAAAACTTCCAGAAAACATTTGACCAGTGGCAGAAGCACTGGGACCAGTGTGTACATGGGGATGGGAATTACTTTGAGGGTGATGGTGACCATTAGTCCATACATAAGGGTTTCAACAGCCACAGCCTCCACCTCACACCGTCAGGTGGCTTGCGGAGTATGGATGTAGATGTAGATTGTGGCACCAGTCCTGAAAATTTGTGTAGCACCTCATACTCACTGCTATGAACATCTCACACAGGAAAATGTAAGCTCAAGTGGAGTTTTGAGATGCATGCTGTCACTGAAATCAGAAATGTCTTAGCTGATATAACATAATGTAACACTATTCTGTTGGAAGAGCAAGGACAAGAGCTTCTTCTTCTACTACCATTTCTTTTGATGTGAATGGTGGGTTTCAGCAAATAGTTTTTTATTATAAAGTGTTTGACACCATTTGACTGACTCTTTTTGGTCAAGAGTTTTTGTTTCCTTCACCTTTTCAAATAGTTCACAATTCTTTACTCTGTATTCTCGTTTAATTTCTTCTGTACTCACCACAACCAGATTCCAAAGCTTTCTTCTTTAATGTCCAAGTTCCTGAGTCATAGGAGACCATGCTACAAAGTAAAGAATTTTAATAATTTAGAAATAATAGACAGCATTAATATGTTTACACAGACTAAGTTGGAGACTAATACTGGTTTTCTGCAAGACAGTCATATGTTGAATTTAATTATATTTTGACCAGCTAGATTCAGATGAATAAGGGAAGTGTTACGGTATGTATCAGTGTTTTAATGACTTACTTAGTTTTAAATTTAGAGAGAATTTAAAAGAACACTGAGAAGAGATTTGCCAACTGGAAACTACAGATGAAAATTTTAGTATTTTGTAAACATGTTCCACAGCACTTTGATTTCTGTTTCCTCCTAAAATAATTAAAGATAAAACTGTAAACTGTTATGTGCAAGAGATGATTAAAACTTTTGATTAAAGTATCATGTGCCAGGACAAGATTTCTACATAATTCAAGGTACAACCAGAACTCAAGAGCTGAAACCTATTACCACCACTAAGCATAAAACATACAAAACAATGAGTTGAATGAAACAGTGTTTCCAAGTAATAGTAGTGACATATACACTGATGGGCCAAAATATTATGGCTAGCTGCTTAGCAATATATTGGTTCCCCCTTTTAACACAATACAGTAACAATTCAGCATAGCATGGATTCAACAAGTCCTCTGTAGGTTTCTGGAGGTATGTGGCACCAGACATCTATGCACAAGTTACATATTTCCTATAAATTACAGGGTGGTGGTTTGCAGATGTAGAACTGGTGCCTGTAGTACCATGGATATGTTCCATTGGGTGCAGATCAGCAGAATTTGGTGACAAAGACATCAGCGTGAGTTAATCTTCTTGCTCCTTAAACAACTTAAGTATGATTTTGGCCTTGTGACATAGACAGTTGTCCTGCAAGGAAGACATCAAGCATGAACAGATGCAGGTGATTTGCAGTAATGTTCATTTTCTCCATAGCTGTCATAGTGCCCTCAATTACTGCCATAGGTCTAATGTATGCCCAGATGAACATCCCACACAGCACAACATTGTCCCCACCAGTTTGTGTCTTTGGGGCTGTGCATGACTCAAGCAGCCATTCACTTGGATGACAGCATATCCTGTCACAACCATCAACCTGGTGTAATAAGAAACATGATTCTTCTGGCTGGGTAAAATATTTCCCTTAATCCACAGCCCATCTTGATGAACCCGTTCCCACTGCAAGCCTAAATGACAATTTTTTGGGCTGACAGGTTGTTTACTGCAGAGTCTTGTATTCAACAATGTGGACTGAATGGTGTGCTCCAAAACACTCCACCCAGTGTTGCACTATGCCATCATATGTGTCACAGATTGCCACATGGCTTGCTTTGCAGAGTGGAAAAGCCTCTGACTTCCACATACTGTAGTGAGGAGTGGACATCCTACATATTGTTCTCTGCTTATGTTTTTCACACCTTCATGTTCTTTCCATAGATGTCACAACAGCAGCAGATGAATGGCCTGTGCATGACTCAAGCAGCCATTCACTTGGATGACAGCATATCCTGTCACAACCATCAACCTGGTGTAATAAGAAACATGATTCTTCTGGCTGGGTAAAATATTTCCCTTAATCCACAGCCCATCTTGATGAACCCGTTCCCACTGCAAGCCTAAATGACAATTTTTTGGGCTGACAGGTTGTTTACTGCAGAGTCTTGTATTCAACAATGTGGACTGAATGGTGTGCTCCAAAACACTCCACCCAGTGTTGCACTATGCCATCATATGTGTCACAGATTGCCACATGGCTTGCTTTGCAGAGTGGAAAAGCCTCTGACTTCCACATACTGTAGTGAGGAGTGGACATCCTACATATTGTTCTCTGCTTATGTTTTTCACACCTTCATGTTCTTTCCATAGATGTCACAACAGCAGCAGATGAATGGCCTACCAGCTCCCCCATTTTTGAGATTCTTGTTCTGAGGTGCCAGGCCTTAACAATCAGCCCTTTTCAAAGTTGTGGGTGTCAGTATATTTCCCTATTTGCTGCCCATATCATTACTAATATGATTTCTCATTCATGTCTGCTCTGCTTATCAACTTTCCTCCTTACTGTGTTAAGGGTCTGCAATGCCACTGGGCAGCTTTTAGTTATGTGGTGGGTAGTTGTCTTAAGTGTTTCGATTTGTTAGTGTATGGTACCAAATTCAGCGATAACTTTCTCAGAGTGGCAGCAAACATTATAACTACTAATATATAACTGAATAAATATGAATCAAGTTTACCATGGCTGAAACTGTGTACATGCACTACCTTCATAACAAAATAAAACTAGACTAACTGTGGGATCATGTTTGCTCTTGTACTTCACATAAAGAAATTACACTAATGGATTGGGGTTGCAACAGGTGCAACTCTTATGAAATCATTAAGCATGTCAGTTACATCAATCTGCATGAGAAATAGGACAGCATTGTTACAAATCATTAATATAAGAACATACAGACAGTCAAAAGCTGTGTGAAATACTTGGATTTATGGATAGAAAGTAAACATAAATGATGTACAAGGGTTGACTGAAAAGTAATGCCTCCACCTTCATAACTCTTCAACAGTTGGCAGCATTGGTATGTGGCAGGTACTGGCTTGTTCCGCAGCCTCTTCTCTACAGCTCCAGTTGCGGGAAGCCTTAGCATTGCACGATTGTGTTGTTATAGTGTAAAGTATGGAACCTTACGCAGACGGTCGGTCAGTGCAGCTTAAGCAAAGTGCAGTCATTGAATTCTTGACAGCAGAAGGTGCTTTCCCAAAGGAGATTCCTCAGAGAATGAAAGCAGTTCATGATGATTGTGATGATGTGAGTACTGTGTGTCATTGAGTGAGTAAGTTTAAACATGTTGAGGCGGCAACATCTGACCTGCATGAGAAAGAGTTGGACGACCTGTGACAGCAGTCACCGAGTATCACAAGCATAATGTTGACAGATTGATTCAGGATGATCGTCGAATCACTCAGAGAGAAGTTGCAAGCACAATTGGCATTTCACAAGGAAGTGTGGGTCACATTACTGCTTTGCTTGGCTATCGGAAGATCTGGGCACAATGGGTACCCCGGATGCTGACTCCTAAAATGAAAGCACACAGACTGTAAATTTGCCAGGACCTCCAAAAGAATGAAGGTGA
Organism: Schistocerca gregaria; assembly: GCF_023897955.1. Lineage (NCBI taxonomy): Eukaryota > Metazoa > Arthropoda > Insecta > Orthoptera > Acrididae > Schistocerca > Schistocerca gregaria. The sequence goes on along the minus strand of NC_064923.1, from coordinate 130,781,649 downwards.
CGCTCTTATGCATTCAATTGCGACAGGAGATGAAATGTGGATACACCATTATGACCTGGAGACGAAACATCATCTATGGAATATTGACACAAAGACTTATCCCAGAAAAAGGAATTCAAGACATAGCCCTAAGCCGGAAAAATCATGGCCACAGTGTTCTGGGACACAGATGGTGTTATCCATGTTGATTTCCTTGATTGTGGAATAACAATACATTCAGAGCAGTACATCACAACGCGGCTAACAAGGGTCCGAAAGGAAAAGGGAAATGTTTTCCTGCAGCATTACAATGCCAAACAACAGGACCTTTTCCTCACACTTATTTATGAACTGTAAACGCTACCCCTACACCACAGCTACCTATTGTCCATGTACCTCATTCTTTATGCTTATGTTTGTATTTAGCGTCGTTAGTCATGTAATAATCATTCCTCCACATTTATTGCCTTTTAAAAGTTCTTGATCATGTAAAAAAAACATTCATATTTAATTTATTGATGAGATAGTCGAATGCTCCTCTGCTCATTCACATGTATTTGAAGAACTTATCTGGTGATGTTCATAGTTGACGATACTTATGAAATTCTCCGTGGAGATTCCTCCCTTTGTAAATTTCATGCACAGCATTCCTTTTCGCTTTATTTTCTTAAGTAAACCTAATTCTGTAGCATTACTCTCCAGCTACAGTATTCTACAGGTTAAGGACGCCGTTTTGTAGAAACAGCTGGTTGGCTCTAAGCAGCCATCTTGTAGAGCGGCACAGTCGCTCGCACACTGGACACCCAAGTATTGCCCGGTGTCGCTGCTTGTCGCTGGAGTGTCATGCATCCAGAAGTTTGATTGTTTTATTGACTGATTTATTGATCCATTTTCATCTACAGCTGCACAATGTGCAAGAGATATTTGGATTTTTTGTTAATATTAACAGTTTTACATATAATATACCTTTGTACACAATAACACACAAGGAGTTTTGCTATTTGCGGAGCAAAATAACTGATGATGGTCGAAGTAGAGAGGATATAAAATGTAGACTGGCAATGGCAAGGAAAGCGTTTCTGAAAAAGAGAAATTTGTTAACATAGAGTATAGATTTAAGTGTCAGGAAGTCATTTCGGAAAGTATTTATATGGAGTGTAGCCATGTATGGAAGTGAATCATGGACGATAAATAGTTTGGACAAGAAGAGAATAGAAGCTTTCGAAATGTGGTGCTACAGAAGAATGCTGAAGAAGATTAGATGGGTAGATCACATAACAAATGAGGAAGTATTGAATTGGATTGGGGAGAAGAGAAGTTTGTGGCACAACTTGACCAGAAGAAGGGATTGGTTGGTAGGACATGTTCTGAGGCATCAAGGTATCACCTATTTAGTATTGAAGGGCAGTGTGGAGGGTAAAAATCGTAGAGGGAGACCAAGAGATGACTACACTAAGCAGATTCAGAAGGATGTAGGTTGCAGTAGGTACTGGGAGATGAAGAAGCTTGCACAGGATAGAGTAGCATGGAGAGTTGCATCAAACCAGTCTCAGGACTGAAGACCACCACAACAACAATATATCAATTAATGATGAATACTTAAATAAATGTTGTTACGCTATATACAAAGAGATAAAATACAAATGTTCTTCTGAATGAGACTACATTGGGTAAACACACAAAAATTTTGTTTTGAAGGTATTCATTTACTGTGTAAAAGCAGTGATCAACCAAGTACAACTTCAGTTTAGATTTGAAGTGACCAATGTTTTGTATGTGTTTAATTGTATCTGGTAAGGCATTGTATAGTTTGATTCTAGGATGGATAAGGCTGTTTTGAAATAACTTTGTGTTGGTGCTTTGTATATGTACATCCAATTTTTGTCTTGTATCATAGCTATGTATTGTGTGATTTTGAGTGATGAGTGGTCTTTTTGTATGTAAGTTTTGCTTTAAATGGATTACATTTTCAAGTATATATATGCAAGGAAGTGGCAGGATCATCCTTTTTTTTTAAACAATGGTCTACATGATTTGCGATTATCTACTCCTTCCATTATTCTTATAATTTTTTATTTTTTTAAATTATGAATGTTTTGATGGCATCTCCAGACTTTCCCCAGAACATAATCCCATACCAGAGGTGAGAGTGTATAACTGCATAATATACACACTGAAGGGTGTTGTAGCTGGTACAATGTTTTTAATGTACACCGCACAAAACAAGAAGTACTTAATTGTGTGTGTTCCCCCCCCCCCCCCCCCCCCCCCCCCCCCCCCCCCCCCGCAGCTCGTGGTCGTGCGGTAGTGTTCTCGCTTCCCACGCTCGGGTTCCCGAGTTCGATTCCCAGTGGGGTCAGGGATTTTCTCTGCCTCGTGATGACTGGGTGTTGTGTGATGTCCTTAGGTTATTTATATTTAAGTATTTCTAAGTTCTAGGGGACTGATGACCATAGATGTTAAGTTCCATAATGCTCAGAGCCATTTCAACTTAATTTTTTGTTCATTTGCTCAATATGTGCTTTCCATTTCAAGTTGTCTTGTAGATGAAGTCCAAGAAATTTAGTACAAGCTATTTTGGCAATTGTCTGTCCATTTAACTCTAGATTGGATGATATCAGATGTTTTGTTTGTGATATGTGTATACCCCTAGCTACAATTTTTTCAGTGTTTATTATTAAGTCATTGTCATCAAAGTAACTTGTTAGCCTCTCAGTGGCTTCTTTTATGTTTTTTACTAGAGTTTCTTCTGAGTTTCCTGTAATTAGAACACTCGTATCATCAGCAAATTGAAATATTTTACTGCTGTCATTGCTTATGTTTAGGTCATTTACATAGAGTAAGAACAGAACAGGGCCCATTACTCCATATTTAACAGTCAGTAGCTTGGAATTGTATTTCCTAATGAGATTGTCCCTTTCTTGATATATTTCCATATGTTGTTCCCTGTTCTTGAGATAAGAGCTGAGCCAGTTGTTAGCTGTTCCCATAATGTCAAGATTTTCTAGCTTGTGTAGTAATTTGTCATGATTTATGGTATCAAATAACTTTGAAAACTCTAAAAATATGCCCATGGTAAGCTTTCTGTTGTCTAATGCTATCAGTGTCTCTAATAGAAATTAGTGAACTGCTGATTCGGTTGAGTGGTTTGCTCTAAATTCATGTTGAGATTCTGACAGAATGCCATTATTCTCTAAGACATTTGTTAGCATCTTATTTAAAAGCCTTTCCAATATTTTTAGAAAACAGACAGAAGTGCCAGTGGTCTGTAGCTGGAAATATCATTTTTGTTTCCTTTCTTGTATAATGGCTTTACTTTTGCTATTTTCAAACATGAAGGAAAAGTTCCTGTAGCAAAAGGCAGGTTTCATAGGTAGGTTAAGGGCTCAGTAATCAAGTCCCCACACTTCTTCATAATGAAATCAGGTATATCATCTACACCTACAGAGTGTTTAATTTTGAGACTTTTTATTGTAACATTTGTTGGGTACAGAAACATTGATCTGCTTGAGACTTTTTTCCCTGTTTCTGTGTGCTGTTTTCTATTGGAAGTCTGTTGTAGTAGTTCCTCTGTTACATTTATAAAACAGTTATTAAACATATTAGCTACTTCCTGTGGGTTATTAATGTTTTCCAAGCCAGCCTTTAATACTATATTATTAACTCTATTTTTGTAAGATTTGGTTTCTTTTTTTACAACTTGCCAGATTGCTTTGGTTCTGTTTGAATCATATTCTATGTATTTGTCATTGTCTCGTTTCTTTGCCTCCTTTATTATTTTATTTAAGATAGATTTATATTTTTTAAAGTAACTATCAAACTCCTGAGTTGTGTTGTAGCTTCCTGCAATACTGTGGAGGTACCGTTTTCTAGCACAAGATTTCCTTATACCACTAGTAATCCACTTGTTGCTTTTAGTGGTTTGCACTGTTTTGGCTTTCAATGGAAAAGCAAGATCAAAATAATATTTAAAAATATTCATGAATGTCTGAAACGTATCAGAAATATTTTTTTTTTACGATACACAATCTCCCATGATTCTTGTTGGAGATAATTCTGGAATGTTTGTACTGCAGTATTACTGAACGTTCTGCCCATGTGTGTAGTCTTCCTCATATAATTATAGGATTGATTAGTGTTTAAACAAAAGCTTATAGCCTGTGCATGATGGTCTGCCAGTCCAGCTTTAATTACAACTGATTTATATTTTGTTTTGGAGCTTATTATTATTTGGTCTATGGTAGTACTAGAACGATTCGTTTCATGTGTAGGGGAGTGGATTGTAATCTCCAAATTATTGGCTGTTAATATGTTCATCAGCTCAGATTTTGAATTGCTTCGCTTATGAAAGTCTACATTTAGGTCTGCACGTATAAGAACTGTTTTTCGATTTGTTACTACTTTATTTGGTAAAGTATCAAGCCGAGAATTGAATTTTTTTAGGTGGGCATCTGGAGATCTATATAAACATATTAAAATTAACATAAATGCTGGAATTTCTATATCTGATATTTCAAAATCTTTCTCAGTGTTTAAGGATTCAACATTGTCCAAGTTTTTGAATTCGATATCTTTCTTTATGTATAGGCAGTTCCCTCCATGTGTAAACTGATTTCTACAAGTTTGTGCTGCTAACACATAATCCGTTATTATCACTGTCTTTCACTCATTTTCTTTCATCCAGTGTTCAGTTAAGCACAGCATATTAACATATCTGAGTTCACTTGATAGCAAGATTTCAAGCTCTCTTACTTTATTCCTAAGTGACTGTATATTCTGATGAAGAAGAGTGACCTGGTGAGATTTTAGGTTTGTTCTGATTGTACTTGGTTGACCACTTACCTTTATTCTTGAATTTAAATAGTGTGAGAATTCTCATCTAGAAGCATGAGTTGGTTTTTTCCATTGGTCATAAGAAAATGTCCTGATGGTGAAAAGGGGCAGTTCTCCATCTCTCTGGTCATTTTACTTGTGTGGCCGATGTTGAGGTGGTTTCTGTTTTTGCTGCAAGGACTGCTTCTGGAGGAGGTGTTGATAGGTGCACTAGTTATCATAATTTGGTCTTGAGGCTTTTTGGGAATAAAAAATCTTGTAGATGACATGGTTGCCTTTGCTGCTTTTTCTGGGTGATATGCTTTTGCCGGTATCACAGCCTGGTTTAGTCGATGGTAGTTTCGTTCTTTTTTTTTTTTTTTTTTTTTTTTTTTTTTTTTTTTTTTTTTTTTTTTTTTGGGTGATGAAGGTGCAGTACAGTTCTTTTTTGCGCCTCCTCATTTGTCTTTCATAACTATCGAGTTGGGTAGGTCCGTTTGTGCTGCTGATTTTCCTTGTTTTTTCACTGTCATATTTGCTGGAAGGTCTTCACATTGTATGTATGTTAGAGCCCGTATTTGCAGATTGGCATCTATTGCTAGTTGTAAATGCCTACCTAATTTCTCGTTGCCTTCCATTCGCAAGTGAAGTCCCTGCTTTGTATATTCGCTTCTACTGAGGAATGTATTTGACGTTCATTTCCATTACACGCTCATAATTTTTTGGAGTCCTCATTGAGAATTCGTTTGCTGCATAGATTCTGTTGTTCAGTTTTGGTACATCGTATCTGTACGGAATTGTGCACGAGATAACATCTGTGCGGATTGTCTTATGAAGAGAATCTGTTAAGGCACATTTGAAATTCTGAAATTTCTTTAGGATGTCTTTTGTCCCACCCAGAATGATGACACTGTCATTTTTCGTATATTCTTTCGTCTTCTCGTCTATGTTACAAACCACGTCCTTTAACTGTGCGTTAGGTTTTTTTACAGAAGAGATGTAGTGTTTTTGATTTTGAGAACTGATCATAATTTTTGCACAGTGTCGACCATGACTGTCAGAAAGAATTAATACGTTCTGTCTCTTGTTATCACTGTGTATCAGTTTTTGGGGCTCTGGTCGATTGCTTTTTTTACAGTTTTCATTTGTATTAACGCTGTTGGTTTTGTCAGGGCACTTCATAACACAAGCACTTGAGTTCTTCCCTGTAGTATTTTTGCTTCTGAGCCATTCATGCTGCTTTTCTTCCTCACTATTTACAGTTTCTGTCGGTTTTGTTTTGACTGGTGCACTTGATTCCAGATAACCTAACAGTTCGGTATTTTTATTTCGAAGTTTCGTTAAATCATTCTTGAAAGTGTTAATCGCTGTTTGCATGCTTATGATACACTCTTTTAAATTTTCAATATCTGTTACACATTTGTTACATGGAATATTTTCACTTTCAACGGCTGGGCTTCTCTCATTCGCGTGGGGCACGGCCTTAGATTTGATACATTTAATATTTGTTTTTAACGCTCTACTTTTAAGACATAAACATTAATTTTAAACCGTTAGAACTATATTTTAATAATCCCCCCGAATGTGGAAAGTATTATTTATAGAGAGAAAAAAAGCATGATACGTTTCTTGTAGGAAATTTAATGTAGAAGGCTTGGTTTACGAATTATCCGAGCAAAATATTAAAAGTGACCTTTCATCCCCACTCCAACGCTCACACCCCACTGGTCAGGATTCTTTTAGAATATTGTTCACGACATTACCTCCTAGCACTGAGCAAAAGTTTGCGACTACACAGTTTTTTTTTTTCCTTACGCGACCGCGACTCGGTTCGGGTACCGTTGTTTTGTCATTTTTATTAAAAGGGGTCACCTGCGCTTTTTTCCAATCACTTGGGACTTTGCTCTAAACGAGACAGTCGCGAGAAATGCGGTTAAGTAAGGGACAAGAGACAAGAGTACTCTCTGACAAACCGAATTATAATTCAGTCCGGAGCTGGTGACTTAGCTGTTTTCAATTCTTTGAGTTGCTTCACATCGCCTGAAACGCCTATTGCCATCTCCTCCACACAGGATTTTACTCGCTCTAAGCTTGTGGTTATAGCTTGATACCAGTGCCTACCAATTTTAATTGTATATTACAGCACTGAGGACAGTCACTAAGTGCCCGAAAATCGATTTTGATGACATTAAAACAACAAAATACGGCCAATGCTGATTTTCCTTCCAATTCTATGTGAAATCCTTGTTTCGATGACCTGGCTAGTCTAACAGAGGGATATTTTGTTCCTTTAGAAAGGATTCAACTGACCTGGCTGTGTGACAGAGAGCTCCATTTGGCATAAAAATAAATGGTTCCCCATTCACTATGCCCTCAACCACGTAAAGACGTCCTGTACCCTGGCCATAGATGACAGACCAAATCATCACATTAGTTGCATCTGAATAATGCAGTAGGGGCGAAATTTTTCTCCTGTTCGACGCCGCACATACTGAGATTTGTTAGTTAAAATTTCAGTGTTTTCATCGCTCAAGCATACCTGTAAAAATCAAGAAACATAATATACTATGAATAAATGTACATAGGTTATATCATGTCGTAAATAATACACATATAAAAAAAAAGTTTTGCGTCACCCCAGTTCCCAGAACTCCTGCAGATAGACGTTGACTGGGGTACTGTATCACAGACACAGTCCCTTTGACTGTTCAGAAATGTCACTAAACACGCCCATACAAGTAAACAACCATGTATGAACAGCACCTATTAGACGGAGGGGGCCCGACAGCCGATCAGTTCCAGTCATACCACCAGGGAGGAGGTACATGGCTCGTTTTGTCTGTATTTCAACCATGCCCAGACAGTCAATACCGCGGTTGGATCGCGTCCGCATTGTAATAGGATGACCGGAGCGGGTGACGTGGTCGGGGTTGTAGGGCGTGGCTGGGTAGAAGAAGGTGTCTGTTTTTAGCAATCTTCCTCTTTTTTCCGGTAGCTTAGCCCCACCGCTCATGTCATGGTGGAGACGTGCCCATGCACGCAGCCTGGGGAACGCGACGTCGTGCTTGGTCAGCATCTGCGCAAGTGGTAGGAGGTTAGCAGCACGAGGCCCAGCCTAGTTCATGCTGCGGCTCGTGACGACGCTGGGAGGCGCCGGTGCAGCAGCGGGCAACGCCCTCCACTGGCCGGTCCTCGGAGACAGCGTCACTGATGACTATGATGTGACAGCGACCGAACGCCCAATCGGTTTAACCGAATGTCGACGCCCACCTCTGATGCCCTTAAATAGTGCAGACCGCTGCTGAATCCGCCGGTTACGCGGCGCCATGTTTATTAGAACGTTCTCGATGAGTTGGCTAACACACACGGCCCGCGCCTGCGTAGTTCTGCTAATGCTACGTTCTGGCTGTTGATGGCTGCCGCGCACGTAGACACATACCGATGCTCGTGGCAAAACTGTCACCTGCATAACGCGCCGGTCAGCCTTCGTCTGCCATCTGCCATAAGGCTGACACATCGCGCACTGAAACACACAAAATCACAATTTCGCACGATATTTCCTAAAAATAACCCTTTGTCCTCTACAATTCCTCCCTCGTACGAAAATAATTCGTCCCCGAATTCAACCAAAAAGTCAAAACAACTACAGTTCTCTTCACAAGCACCATAAAATGCGATTGATTCACTATTTACACTGTGTTCATTCACTTCTATCCTCAGTTTAAACTTTGTTCATAAACATTACTCAGTGTTCTGCTGCGGTGCCTCACGACTGTTCAGTGATTTTGTCTGGACCCTTAGGTTAAAGGTTGGAAGGGGCGGGATTTGGGCACCTTCCTCTTGAGCCAATAGTACACTAATCCTACGACAAATATAAAAATACAGATGGCGGTGGTTGATGATCCAATAACTAGTAAGCGTTGCTTATGCTCAATACGGTAGTCATGCACTCGTTGAAAAAGATGTTCCATCCTGAGTTACTAGCGTCCGGTCCAAAGAGGTGAGAAAAGTCGGGTCTAATGTGCTATTCAAAAGAGTGAGGTTTTCTTTCGCGACGAATTGCACCGGTTGGTCGGGTACATAGATCAATGTGGCGTGTTATGTTCATGATTGTAGCTCCAGTAATCACGGCTGGTAGACGGAAAGGTGGCACTGAAATGTTACACTGTGTGCCGTTCATTAACAGTCCCCGCCGCTCCAATTCTATTCTTTGCGTACTCCGTAGCTTACCCTGTTCGTAACAAACGCAAATAACGACTGTGTTTTCCATTACTGCAAATACCCAATGTGAAACCACTTGCTGAAAGGACTGCACCGTGCCTGCTATAATTTCCATAGGGCACTCAGTGCCTGGTTCTTGAGAGCGGAATAGAGAATACTCACAAGATTTGGGAACAGTGTGTAACAATTTCTTGGGGCAGATGGTAACTGGACATGTTCGACAACGCAGCAAGTCTTGTACAGTGAGGAACTCATGAGCTTGTCTGTTACGCGCCACTAACAGTATTTTCCGTACGGTTAATTGTACGAGCTTCTGCAAAATTTCCCACTTCACTGGATACATGTGCAAGGCGTAACATTCAAATTTACAATCCTTTCATGTTAATGGTATTATGATGTGAATTCTCAGCAGGGTACCCGTCGCGTACTGGTAACAGTGGCCATTTTGTAGTACAGAGCTAAGTGTTCGTCTGTTAATGTCGTCAGTAGCTCCAGGGATGTGAGCAATTCCGATTGAACTTTCCGTAATCCTTCCCGAAGTTGTTTCGATGGTAACAGTACTAGGGTTAGGTGCCCGTGCATTGCGTGCAACAAAGCCTCCTGTAGTTCCGTGGCTTCTATGTGTGCTTCCGTAATACTATCAGCAAGAAAATGGAGCAGCTTAGCGATTATCAGCTGTGAATCGATGTTATCCAACCGGTACTTGATTATACCCAACTCGTGATTGGTTGTGTCGGCTGTGGCCTTAATGTGGGACATCAAGGTCGCGGCCAAAGCTCGCAATTGGCCCGTATTATTAACTACATCTTTCTCCAAACTCTCTAATTGGGTTGTGTGAAGATCTAGCATTCCCTGGTTGCCATGCACATTATCCTGTACCTGCTGTAGCGTTTCATTAATACTCTTAATATCTTCCGCGTCAGCTTGGTTCTGTTGTTTATCTGCTCCTTTCTAATTTCTTTTTCTTACATTCATCTTTCTCTTCACTATAAGTTACTGCAGACAATGAAGGAAGTTCCTCAACATTCCCCTTGAAAGGCCTAATTCAGCTCACATGCACAATAGTAGGGCGAGTTGGAAGCTGTAATTTTACATTCACCAGCGATGTCATCTCGATCAGCTGGAAAGGACCTTGATAACGGGATACAAATTGTTTCGTTTTGCCTTTTGGCACATACAGATTAGTCATCATCACCCATTGTCCTGCATGATAATTGGGTAAAGCCGCCTTTCTATTGTGAACTTTGTTCTGTCTCTCTAACGCTTTAGTGTTCATTTTTTTCATCTGCCGCCAGATTGTTTTCAACTTTGTGGATAAATCCTTAACAGACGAAATATCGGTTCCTGGTGAGATCTTGAGCAATTCAAACGGAGATGGCATCTTCAGACCGAACAGTACTTCATACGGAGACAATCCTGTACTTTCATGCACTTTTGAGTTATACGCCGCGGTTACAAACGCCAATAGAGTATCCCAATTGTTGTGTTGCGAATTTACATAATAACTTAATATCTTAGCTATTGTACGATGAACTCTCTCGGTCCGACCATTAGCCTGCGGGTGTAACGCGCTCGTTCTCAATTTCTTTACATGCAACAACTTGCATAACTGTTTCATGAAATCGGACATAAAGTTTATCCCTTGATCTGTAATTATAGTTTCAGGTGTTCCGAGTTTCAATGACCATTGATGCACCATAGCGAGAGCCACTGTTTCGGCTTGCTGGTCCGGAATAGCTGTCGTAGACAAATAGCGCGAAAAATGACCTATTATTGTTAAAACATAGCGATTACCTACTGGTGTTTGCACAAATGATCCCAAGACGTCTACTCCAAGTAATTGGAGAGGTCTATCCGCTTCCGGTAGTCGTTGCAACACAGTTCTCTGATGACTCAATTCCACCCGCTGAGCACACGGAATGGAATTCCTTGCGTACTGATCGACATCTTGCCGACGCGTTGACCACCAATAACTCTGTACTATCCTCCTTTCCGTTGCTCTTCGACCCGAATGGCCAGAAAACATTGAATTATGTGCTTGCCTTAAAATTTCGCTTCGCAATTTTTCTGGTACGACCATGCGTGGACCGTTCCTAGTTTTATGGTACAATATCCCGTCTTCCACGACGAACTGTCGCTGCGAGGTAAACCGTTGACAATCTGTGTAGGCGGTTTGTGCCTCCACCCATTCGTTCTCATTTATTCCTGTGCATTCCATGGCACATACTTTACGACTCAGACCATCCGCATTTCCATGCGATTTACCCGATCGATGAATCACTTCAAAATCGTACTCACTAAAACGTAAAGCCCACTTAGTTAATCTACTCGTTGGGTCTTTAAGCCCTAACAACCACTTAAGTGCTGCATGGTCAGTAATCACCTTAAAACGTCGTCCATACAAATAACACCGGAAATAGGTTATTCCGAAAATTAATGCCAGTAACTCCTCGGTTTTTGAGTAATTTTTTTCTGCATTGTTTAGCTGTCTGGAAGCATATGCTATCGGGTGTCCCTGCCCATCTATTTCATGAGATAATACAATACCCAAAGCAAAATTGCTAGAGTCACAAGATAATATAAACTGTTTACTAAAATCTGGAAAAGCCAAAACCGGACTAGATGTTAACAGATTTTTTTAACTTTTGAAAAGCCTCTTCGCTGTCTGCTGACCAGTGAAATTTTGCTCCCTTCTTCAACAACTGCATGAGGGGTCTTGCAAGTTCCGCAAATTTTGGCATATACCTCCTGTAAAAATTGGCGAGACCTAAATAAGACTGCAACTCTTTTGCTTTTGTAGGTGTCGGAAAATTCATTACCGCCTCTACAAGTTTTGGATCCGTGCGGACACCCTCCTGTCCTATAATACGACCTAAATAACGCACTACTTGCAACAAAAAATGACATTTTTCCATATGACTAGTTAACCACGCTGATTTCAGACGATCGAACACTTCGCGCAAACGGCGCACATGTTCTTGCACGTCCTTTGAGAAAGCAATTATGTCGTCCAAATATACCATACACTGATTAGGTTTCAGCCCTCATAACACGCTATCTAGTAACCGTTGGAAGGTTGCCGAGGCATTTTTGAGTCCGAAAGACATTCGCCGATACTGAAAATGACCTGTAGGTGCTGAAAAAGCTGTCTTCGGTCGGCCTTCCGGGGCGACCTCCAACTGGTGGTACCCGCTTCGAAGATCCAAGGTCGTGAAGTACCGACACTGACCCAAATTATCCAGAGTTTCAGTGATATTAGGCACTGGGTATGCATCCAATACAGTTTTTTGATTCAGAAAACGATAATCACTACAAAAGATATGCCTCGCCCCCATCAGGTGATTTTTTACACACTATTACGAGAAGAGAGGACCAGGGACTACTACTGGTTACTATTATCCCATCCCTAAGCTGTTGATTAATAAATTCTTCCATGACAGGCTGTAAACTTTCTGGAACACGACGTGGACGTTTATACATCGATGATTCATTCCCAGTGGGGATGTAATGCAGAACTAATGGTGTGGCGGGCAGTTGACTATGAGAATTAAATAACTCTTTGTATTCCGTCAAAAGGTTCTCCATGACTTCTCTGTCTTGCCCTTCTAAATCTGCCACTTTACCCCTCACTGCGGACCATCTGACAGACTCTCCCGGCATTGTGCAATCTTCTGCGAAATCCTTATCCAGTTCATCTTCCCCTATTATCTCCAGATTCGCTATTACGGTACCCCATGCTAACTGCACCTCTTCAAGGCCAACATTATCAATACTAACAGGCACAACCTTTTTTCCTTCTATCTCCCGCACGTAGGACACGCTAAGGCTCGTAAAACACTTCATTTTATCCATCGGCTTATTCTCAGACAAAGGTTCAGTGACACGCTAGCTCCAGCATCTACCCAGATTATTTTCCCTGTACCCTTCGGTATAGTATCCCGCGAGTTAACCCTAAAGGACCTTGTACGCAGTTTAGGTGGCCCACCCGACATCTGGGAGGTTCCTTGCGACAGTAATGGTTTTTCGGCCACAGAACCTAGGCGAAATTGTATTCCATCCAGTTCTACTTTACGCCGTTCTAGGTTAACTTTTGCGTGATGCGCAACCAGGAAATCTAATCCGAGTATGACATCACAGCTGCTGCCAACAACTGGAAGAACTTATACCTGCACCTGGAAGTTCCTCATTTCCACTCGCAAGTTTAACACCGCTGATCCGAGTGACTTCACCTGTCCCCCACCCACGCAACTTAACGCCCAGCATGGTGGTTTTAATTCTACTTTACCGAGAACATTTCTACTCGCCACGGATACCTGGGACCCGGTATCCAATAAAAATTTGCACGTTCTGCCCCTCACCAAGCCGGTCAGGAAAAAGTCTGCCACTGATTCTGCACTAGCATTAATCCTTACCGGGGGTGTTGACAGTGGAAACACCACCTCCTGCTCCGTTTAACTAAGGGGGGTGAGGCCACCCTTGCGGTTTCCTATCATGTTCCTGCCAGGATCCATTGCAATTGCTCCCAATAAACCCAACTTCTGCATTTCCTGCACTGCATTTCCTTGCAGTCGCCTCAAATGTGTCCCATCCGACCACATCTGGAACATTTTATTTCTGCATTAAACACTGCTTTCCTGTCCCGCGTCTTTGTTACTACTTCAACTACCTCTAACGCCATAGCGATTCCGACTGCCTCATTGAGAGTTTTAGGGAATTCCATCCTAATCTTGTGGGAGGTTTCGGGTTGTATTCCCCGCAAAATTGCGTCTAGTGGCCTCTACTCAGCTTCCTGCAGAATGGCTTCATTAACACTATCGGAATCCGTTAGCTCATAGGTATTAACATTAATTTCTCGAATTCCATCTACAAAAGCTTCTATTGATTCCCCATTCCTTTGATACATTCTATTCAATTGTTCCCGATAATATCTAGACGTATTTTTCCACCGATACCTTTCCAGCAACCCTTTTTTGAATACTTCAAATGCCCGAGCATCTCTTAATTCTTCATGGCATGTAACGTACGCTCTGGCATCCCCAGTTACTTTCAACTTACCCACATGCAAAAGTGTTTCTGCACCCAAATTTCCGAATTTAGCGGCCATGCTAAGGTTCTAAAAAAATCATAACATCCTCCCCAGCTTTTCCCGAGAAATGGGTGACCAAAGAAGCACCGTTAGTGTCACGAATTACTGCATTAACAGGAAACCGTTCATTGCTCGCTTCTTTAGACCGAGCAAGCTCTATCCCTAATTCCGACATTCGCTCAAGTAGCTGCTGAATAGCCACCTCGGCTGACACAGACTGCTCCATCACTACCAGCTATCGAATCAAGACTACAGTAAGCCCAGAAAGAACAGGAAGGGAAGGCGAATTATGCTAAAGGTTCAGACAAACCACCAAACGAAAAATTGGCACTTACTTGTCACTTTGCAGGAGTTGCTGATCCATTGTTGCCTTCCCAGGTGCCTCATATCCTCATCGATTACCAGCTACAATTTCCTCCAAATCCAGGAAGAAGACCACTACTGTCACCAATTGTAACAAGAGTATGTGATGCACAGGTTGCCCGACTGACACCACTTGTAATAGACCGGAGAGGGTGACGTGGTCGAGGTTGTAGGGTATGACGGCACCAGGAGTCGCCGATGCAGTAGCGGGGAATGCCCTCCGCTGGCCGGTCCTCGGATACAGCGTCACTGATTACGATAATGTGACAGCGAGCGAACGCCTAATCGGTCGAATCGAATGCCGACGCCCACCTCTGATGCCCTTAAATAGTGCAGAGCACTGCTGAATCCGCCGGTTACGTGGCGCTGTGTATATTAACGTTCTCAACGAGTTGGCTATCACAACCGCGCCACACGTGGCCGCGCTTGTGTAATTCTGCTAAAGCTGCATTCTGGCTGTTGATGGCTGCCGCGCACATACACACATACCTACATCTACATCTACATTCATACTCCGCAAGCCACCTGACGGTGTGTGGCGGAGGGTACCCTGAGTACCTCTATCGGTTCTCCCTTCTGTTCCAGTCTCGTATTGTTCGTCGAAAGAAGGATTGCCGGTATGCTTCTGTGTGGGCTCTAATCTCTCTGATTTTATCCTCATGGTCTCAACGCGAGATATACGTAGGAGAGAGCAATATACTGCTTGACTCTTCGGTGAAGGTATGTTCTCGAAACTTGAACAAAAGCCTGTACCGAGCTACTGAGCGTCTCTCCTGCAGAGTGCTTCCACTGGAGTTTATCTATCATATCCGTAACGCTTTCGCGATTACTAAATGATCCTGTAATGAAGCGCGTTGCTCTCCGTTGGATCCTCTCTATCTCTTCTATCAACCCTATCTGGTACGGATCCCACACTGCTGGGCAGTATTCAAGCAGTGGGCGAACAAGCGTACTGTAACCTGCTTCCTTTGTTTTCGGACTGAATTTCCTTAGGATTCTTCCAATGAATCTCAGTCTGGCATCTTCTTTACCGACGATCAACTTTATATGATCATTCTATTTTAAATCACTCCTAATGCGTACTCCCAGATAATTTATGGAATTAACTGCTTCCAGTTGCTGACCTGCTATTTTGTAGCTAAATGATAAGGGATCTATCTTTCTATGTATTCGCAGCACATTACACTTGTCCACATTGAGATTCAATTGCCATTCCCTGCACCATGCGTCAATTCGCTGCAGATCCTCCTGCATTTCAGTACAATTTTCCATTGTTACAACCTCTCGATACACCACAGCATCATCCGCAAAAAGCCTCAGTGAACTTCCGATGTCATCCACAAGGTCATTTATGTATATTGTGAATAGCAACGGTCCTATGAGACTCCCCTGTGGCACACCTGAAATCACTCTTACTTCGGAAGACTTCTCTCCATTGAGAATGACATTAGCGTTCTGTTATCTAGGAACTCTTCAATCCAATCACGCAAATGGTGTGCTCTTACTTTGTTCATTAAACGACTGTGGGGAACTGTATCGAACGCCTTGCGGAAGTCAAGAAACTCGGCATCTACCTGTGAACCCGTGTCTATGGCCCTCTGAGTCTCGTGGACGAATAGCGCGAGCTGGGTTTCACACGATCGTCTTGTTCGAAACCCATGCTGATTCCTACAGAGTAGATTTCTAGTCTCCAGAAAAGTCATTATACTCGAACACAATACGTGTACCAAAATTCCACAACTGATCGACGTTAGAGATGTAGGTCTATAGTTCTGCACATCTGTTCGACGTTCCTTCTTGAAAACGGGTATGACCTGTGCCCTTTTCCAATCCTCTGGAACGCTACACTCTTCTAGAGACCTAAGGTACACCGCTGCAAGAAGGGGGGCAAGTTCCTTCGCGTACTCTGTGTAAAATCGAACTGGTATCCCATAAGGTCCAGCGGCCTTTCCTCTTTTGAGCGATTTTAATTGTTTCTCTAACTCTCTGTCGTCTATTTCGATATCTACCATTTTGTCATGTGTGCGACAATCTACAGAAGGAACTACAGTGCAGTCTTCCTCTGTGATACAGCTTTGGAAAAAGACATTTAGTATTTCTGCCTTTAGTCTGTCATCCTCTGTTTCAGTACCATTTTGGTCAGAGTGTGTCTGGTCATTTTGTTTTGATCCACCTACCGCTTTGACATAAGACCAAAATTTCTTAGGGTTTTCTGCCAAGTCAGTACATAGAACTTTACTTTCGAATTCATTGAACGCCTCTCGCATAGCCCTCCTCACACTACTTTTCGCTTCGCGTAGTTTTTGTTTGTCTGCAAGGCTTTGGCTATGTTTATGTTTGATGTGAAGTTCCCTTTGCTTCCGCAGCAGTTTCCTAACTCGGTTGTTGTACCACGGTGGCTCTTTTCCATCTCTTACGATCTTGCTTGGCACATACTCATCTAACGCATATTGTACAGGGTACGTTCCGAAAGTAATGCATTTGAATTTCCCGCGCCGCTCCTAGTAGTCGGAGTGGGAGCGGGCCACATGGAATAGGTGGGGGGGGGGACGCTAAGCTTTGCCGCGAAACCGGTTTCAGTGCTCTCCGAGCTGTGGAAGCGGCAGGACGTCTGTTATTGTAAACCTCTGCGCGCCGACCGTGTCACGGAAAAAATGGAATCGACGATCGAGCAACGTTACGCGATTAAGTTTTGTGCTAAACTGAACAAATCTTTTGAGGAGACTAACAAAATGATTCGTGAGGCTTACGGGGACTCTGCTCTGTCCTACTCACAAGTTTCGAGGTGGTTAAAGGCCTTTAAGGAAGGCCGGGAAGAGGTTCACGACGAACAACGCTCTGGGCGGCTGTCAACCAGCAAAACCGACAACAATGTGGCTCGTGTGCGACAACTGTTGGACTCTGACCGTCGATTGAGTATCAGGATGGTTGCCAATGAACTGAACTTGTCGTCTACTGTTGTTTTTCGCATTGTTACTGAAGATTTAGCGATGAGGAAAGTGTGCGCCAAGCTCGTGCCCAAGGTGTTGTCAGACGACGAAAAGACCAACCGAGCGGAAATTTCAAGTGAACTTTTGCAACGTGTTGAAATTGAACCTGATTATTTGGACAACGTCATCACTGGTGATGAAACCTGGGTTTTTGAATACGACCTAGAAACAAAACGCCAAAGCTCTGAGTGGCACACTGATCAGTCCCCCAAGCCCAAAAAGGCAAGAATGAGCAAATCAAAAGTGAAAACAATGCTCATTGTCTTTTTCGACAGCAAAGGAGTGGTCCATAAGGAGTTTGTTCCTCAAGGACAGACAGTTAACGCTGCCTACTACGTGGATGTGCTGGAAAGACTCCGCAAAAGGGTCGTCAGGACGAGAAAGGACATCTCCGCTACCTGGCAACTCCATCACGACAACGCGCCTTGCCACAACGCGCTACGAGTCCGCGAGTTCCTGGCCAAACACCAGGTGCCAACGCTGCCCCCCCCCCCCCCCCTATAGTCCTGACCTCGCCCCAGCTGACTTTTTTTGTTTCCTAGGATTAAGTCAGCTCTGAAAGGAACCCGTTTTTCGTCCATAGACGAGATCCAATCCGCCGTGACGAAGACCTTGCGAGAGGTCCCAGAAGACGCCTTCCAGGGCGCGTACCGGTCATGGCAGAGTCGCTGGAAAAAATGTGTAGAGGCCCAAGGACAGTACTTTGAAGAATTTTAAGTGTTTGTGCAAATCTGTTCAATAAATTACTTAAAAAAATAATTGCATTACTTTCGGAACGCACCCTGTACGATGGTTTTGAACTTTGTCCACTGATCCTCAACACTATCCGTACTTGAGACAAAACTTTTGTGTTGAGCCGTCAGGTACTCTGTAATCTACTTTTTGTCACTTTTGCTAAACAGAAAAATCTTCCTACCTTTTTTAATATTTCTACTTACGGCTGAAATCATCGATGCAGTAACCGCTTTATGGTCGCTGATTCCCTGTTCTGCGTTAACTGTTTCATATAGTTCGGGTCTGTTCGTCACCAGAAGGTCTAATATATGTTATCTCCACGAGTCGGTTCTCTGTTTAACTGCTCAAGGTAGTTTTCAGATAAAGCACTTAAAAAAATTTCACTGGATTCTTTGTCCCTGCCACCCGTTATGAACGTTTGAGTCTCCCAGTCTATATCTGGCAAATTAATATCTCCACCCAGAACTATAACATGGTGTGGAAATCTACTCGAAATATTTTCCAAATTATCCTTCAGGTGCCCAGCCACAACAGCTGATGAGCCATAGGGCCTATAGAGACATCCAATTACCATGTCTGAGCCTGCTTTAACCGTTGTTGCAAAACTGTGTCACCTGCATAACGCGCCGGCCAGCCTTCGTCCGCTGTCTGCCAGGAAGCTAGCGCATCGCGCATTTAAACACACTAAATCACAATTTCGCACCATATTTCCTAAAAATAAGCCCTTGTCCTCTTCAGCATTGTTACTTTGTGCCGGGAAGGGCTCTCAACAAGGGAAGTGTCCAGGTGCCTCAGAATGAACCAAAGCGATATTTCCAGAACGATATTTTCACTCTGCAGCGGAGTGCGCGCTGATATGAAACTTCCTGGCAGATTAAAACTGTGTGCCAGACCGAGACTCGAACTCGGGACCTTAGCCTTTCACAGCCAAGTGCTCTACCATCTGAGCTACCCAAGCACGACTCACGCCCCGTCCTCACAGCTTTACTTCTGCCAGTATCTCGTCTCCTACCGTCCAAACTTTACAGAAGCTCTCCTGCAAACCTGAAGTACTAGCACTCCTGAAAGAAAGGATATTACGAGCAGTTGCCTGCGAAAGCCTAAGGTCCAGAGTTCGAGTCTCGGTCCGGCACACAGTTTTAATCTGCCAGAAAGTTTCAAAGCGATATTTTTCGGACGTGGAGGAGATACAGAGAGACAGGAACTTTCGATGACATGCCTCGCTCAGACCGCCCAAGGGTTACTACTGCAGTGGATGACCACGACCTACATATTATGCTCGGAGGAACCCTGACAGCAACCCCACCATGTTGAATAATACTTTTCATCGATCCACAAGACGTCGTGTTACGACACAAACTATACGCCATAGGCTGAGTGATGCGCAACTTCACTCCCAATGTACTTGGCGAGGTCCATATTTGCAACCACGACACCATGCAGCGCGGTACAGATGGGCCGAACAACATGCCGAATGGACCGTTAAGGGTTGGCATCACTTTCTCTTCACCGACGAGTGTCGCATATGCCTTCAACCAGATAATCGTCGGAGATGTGTTTAGAGGCAACCCGGTCAAGCTGAACGCTTTAGACACATTGTCCAGCGAGTGCAGCAAGGTGGAGGTTGCGTGCTTTTTTGGGATGGCATTATGTGGGGCCGACATACGCCTCTGGTGGTTATGGAAGGCGCCGTAACGGCTGTACAGTACGTGAATGCCATCCTCCGACCGATAGTGCAACTATATTGGCAGCAAATTGGCGAAGCATTCATCTTCATGGACGACAATTAGCTCCCCCATTGTGGACATCTTGTGAATGACTTCCTTCAGGATAACGACATCGCTCAACTAGAGTGACCAGCATGTTCTCAAGACATGAACCCTATCGTACATGCCTGGGATAGATTGAAAAGGAGTGTTTATGAACGATGTAATCCACCAACCACTCTGAGGGATCTACGCCAGAGGAGTGGGACAATCTGGACCAACAGTGCCTTGATGAACTTGTGGATAGTATGCCAGGATGAATGCAGGTATACATCAATGCAAGAGGACGTGCTGCTGGGTATTAAAGGTACCAGTGTGTACAGCAATCTGGACCACGACCTCTGAAGGTTTCGCTGTATGGTGGTACAATATGTAATGTGTGATTTTCATGAGCAATAAAAAGGGCGGAAATGATGTTTATGTTGATTTCTATTTCAATTTTCTGTGCAGGTTCCAGAATAATCTTAACCGAGGTGATGCTAAACTTTTTTTGATGTGTGTAATTCTGAAGTTAAATTACAGATCTCCAGAAGTCCATACCCTTATCACACCACTGTTTAGCCCGCTTCAGACACTTTGCTTTGATTATGGCTGTTAACTTTGGTTTTCTAGTGGGTCAACAGGCCTTGAAATTAATATCCTTCAACTTTCAATTGCATTCACATTGGCCTCTTTCAGTTGAGATTTTATCTGTTATGTTGTTGCAGATTTGTTTTCTAGGTAAATTCTTTTGAGATATCTTTCTGACCTTGGGGTGAAAACTGATTTTCTTCCACTTTTATTCTTCCTTCTGGGTTTCAATTCTTCGCCTGAATTAATTTTCTTCTTTATGCGCCTCACTCTAGCTTCTTACATTTTCAGCCTACTTGAAATTTCCCGATTGGAATACATTTTCGTTTTAACGAGGGCTTTGACTTCATCTTTTTTACATGGTGAAATGTCCCCTCTTTTACCCATTTTTAAAGCTCACAATCAGTAATGTCTGGCACTTAAACAATCAATTGTGATGCCGATATTGCGAAATTCATAATCAAAGCGAACAAAGTATTACACCAGTACACGTGAGAACGCCACTGAGCAGGTCCTTTCCTGTATGCTGTACTACTCTGCATGCCGTACTACTCTGCACATTGATAGCTACAATAAGTCTGGACATTGATACCTACAATAAGTCAACGATCCAATGTCATGTAGCAACAATAGATACAAAATTCAATAATGCAATAGTGTACTGAATAACTGTCATAAATTTTCCGGTTAATCGGATTACGTATAGTAAATAATTATTACAAATAACATTAAAATGTGTAGTGTGTCTAATAATTTGTCCAGGGACTGCACCTTGTATACGCGATACTACTGCCATCTGTATATGTACATCTTGTTGTCCCGTGAGTTTGACACCTGAGTGTAGGTTACACATTAATCCCCCAAATTTATCACCTTTTTCTGCGTTCAATGCATGATATTACTCCATTGCTCAAAAATAGGGCATTTTCTGAGTTTTTCTCTATAAAATATAGACTCTTCATAAAGAAGCATAAGCTGTTTTCTCTGGCAGTCATCTGGGAGTCCTCACCAAGCACAAATATAATCTCATTACTTAAGAATGCTGTATTTTAACAAACTAGTAAGAAGCAGAAGCTTCAAACTCTCTTCGCCCTCCAAAGTCATTTTACACTCTTCTTCTCTCAGTCTGGATTTGCGCAAAGAAGTGATCAGTAATGGATGAGCACGAATGCTTGGGCCACTGTCATTATTACCAACAGGGAAGTTGGAATAAAGAAATATGATATTGTTCTGTTTGACACAGAAGCTAGAACAATTTCTTGTAGCGAAAATGCAAAATTATACAGCCTTATACTTTCACAAATTTCCTCATTTAAGTATGCATCTGTTACTTCTTGCGATGTAGAAAGATAATTTTCTGCATTAAATATGCCCCAGCAGATGAACACTCGAACTAAATACAGAAAATTTGGATTATTATTTATTTATCGTATCGTTTTTAGTGTCGACAATCTCCGAAGAGAAGTTCGACTCGCCTTTGACGCAGCTCTTTTCATTTAAGCAAAGAGTTTGTATCTTTAAGGGAATTAGATTATGTCAGAGAAGCAGAGAAGAAAGAAATTCGGAAGGAACTAGCTATAGCCAGAGACCATTTCCAGCATTTTCTGAAATACAAAATGGAATAGCTGTTTTCAAAGTTGTTGGTGAATGTATTCGAACTACCACACCTCTCTAATCCATGGTTTTTTTAATAAAATAAAATGCAGGACAACGAATGATGGAATTATTATATTCCATGTTTTTTCTTTAATTGTGCATGTTTGATCATTTTCTTGTGCATGAATGCATGCATATTTTAAGATTTAATTGTGCATGGAATTCTAGGTTCAGTTATTATAGTATTAGAAGTTCGTAATTTGATTTAGAACAAAAGGCCTGTGGGATGGTGGCGGGGGGGGGGGGGGTAGGGAATAGGGAATACAGGGCTCAGGCACGGACGATTTCAAGGAGCCCGCTAAAAAAAAAATCTAGAAACAAACGAACTATAGCATTTGCTGTCATTACAAACCCTCCCCATCGTTCCCATCGGAACTGGTTTCCATAATTGAATACCACCCACTTGACCACACTGGGTGATATTTTGCCATTTGGGCTACTAATAGAATTTTGAGTAATCCTTTTAAAGGAATGCAACCATCTCTGCTTGGTCGATAACTTGTTGATCGACGCGATTTTGGTCTACACAGACAAATCCAAGTCTATTTTGATCCACATATTTTATTTTAGTGTTATTGCTAATGATGTTTATCGCTCCGCTGCCTTGTGAAATACAGAAATGTTGCAACCCAAAACTTCTGTCATTCTTCAAACAAAGACTCCCGTACTAAAATTAAACTGCTATAGATAGCTAATTAGGTTATTGTAGCAGTGCGTACATATTTTTAACTACCGTAACGCTGATGGCAAAATCGATATTCTTCTTCTTTCTTGTTACAGACTTATAGACAATTAGAAACTTTTACAACAGCAGACAGCACGAAAACAATAAACACAGCCCACATTATATTAAATTCGACCGCAAATAAGAACTGAACTGATCAATAGATTGTTGACTATCGATAGTTTGTATCACTTTTTACATCATATGTCTGAAAATTAAAATATCTTTCAGTTTCATTACACGGTATTTAGGTCGTGCGTTATTTCATATGCATGGCAGGTGTTTCCGGTCTTGCCCCCCTCCCTTTTGGCTGTAACCTGAGTGACTTTTCCTTGGTCTGGGTTTTCGTGTAAATTTTTTCCAATTTAAAAATTGGATCTACCTTTTGGAAACAAAATACTTGCAACTTGGCCTCAAAAGCGCGAATAAGATATATCATAACTATGACTGTTTTGATTAAGCCTTGAAGCTTTTCGTTCAAACCATTGAAAAGCTGGCACATGTCCGTAAAAAAAACAACACTTCTATAAGCCATGTAATTACAATTAACCGTGAATATGGCACAATTTTCCCATCTTTTGTAAAAACAGCCTGATTTCTTCCAATCTTTGAAGTGTGTGGCCGCTGCTCAGCTCAACCAGAGAACATAGTTACACATCAGTAAGGAATTGCTTACCGCATTGACCTCATGTAACAACGCTTCAGACTTGCTTTTATAAGAAGCTTGCAACGATATTTTTGTGACTACTGTCACTATATTGCGAAACTACCCATTCCTCACCAGGCTTGTTGATGTACGATGCAGTGAAACTCAAGAATAGAATGTCCAGCATTTGTCCACCATACTGGGAGCACTATCAGTCGTTACTGTAACAATTTTACTTAATTCCGTTTCTTTTGCAGAGGAGAATTTTTATCATTCATGCAAATATCTGTTCGGTTAGTTGCTGTTGTGTAACGATATTATCGCAATCAATTCTTCTTTCATCTAATTTCATAACATCGAGCAAACGCAGCTGAAAGGGCAGGTTTAGTTACACCTGTTCTTTCGTCAAGGCAAAGCGATATCTAAGGAGATTTGTGATTTACATTCTTCACTAGTTTTAGCATTCTGCCTTTTGTTTCTAGATAAAGGAATATTATTAATGCGCTCAGTTATCTTACCTTTTGTTTAAAAATCTTGAAAAGAGATGGGTCACATGCTAACCAGGCTTCCTTCAAAAGTTTCCAGTCGCCAAAAGATTTACCATGTCGGGCAATGACGTTTGCAAATGAGAAACTTGCAGCACTGGTGTGACAATCGTTGCTAAAACACATATTCATAAATGTCGATTGTCTGTTCCTGTATTTAAAAGCACAAGCAGTTAATTCTTTTTCCTGTAGTTCGCTTTTTCGACAAAGAGATTTGTGATTAGTATCATGCTGCCGTTTTACAATGCTCTACATACTACTGTCCACAACGTAAAACACACGTTGCTACGTCATATTTCTGTCTTCCAGCTTGAAGTTCTTTATTACGTATTCTATCTCGCACTTTTTGTTTCTTTACCAAAATAGCCACGCTGAGCAATACTCACAGGCTCAATCCTTTCATGTACATACGTAAATTGAAGGACCAGTGACTGAAATTTACGCATCTCTGTGTAACTGGAAGGTCTATAAACAAAGTAGGCATGTTACTGTGTAAAACATTTTTGTTCGAAATTCAAAACAAAACTACGGAACATATTTTTCCATAGGTACCTTAAAAGATCGTTATGGAACAAATTACACATCATAGATCGAAAAACTACACAGGGTCTGTATCTGCTGTCTACTCGATGTCAAACTGTGCAAAACATGCTCGGCAGGAAGTAAAGTGTAAATTAACACCACACTGCTCACAGGTATTGTTAAGTGCGATTTTCAACATGCTTTAAAGCACAATGAACTCATTTTTTCCTTACGTCCGAATTCATCGTTCAGTGCTCTCGGCTCTTTGTACAACACATTTGTAATCTTCGTAAGGTTTTTGCAGCTGTTGATACATTTCTTTGTCAGCTTGAATAACTGACAATTAGACTTCTTGCACTGTAGTGTCTGAACTTTAAAGATGATAATGTTGATTTGAATTCTAATTCTGTTGTCATATTTGAATATATTACATATGCATTGTTCACACCATTGTCAAGAAGATTAAATACAGTTCTCAGGTAATATTTAATTTTTGCCTTTCTGTCACTCTCATAAGCCATTCCTTTCTGATCCTTGAGGTGTACCCTTCCCATCAACTTGTACTTTCTTATCAAAAAGGGAAACAACACTGATTTCGTAAGAAGAACTAGACTGAAGCCTCTTCACAGTTGCACATGGTATTGGTGAAATAAGATTAGTCTATAGATAAAGTGGTTTTTTATCCATCCATTTTAGGATTGCCAATCCATTGCTACTAAGACTGTATGTATCACCCCTTTCATTTCCTTGTCTCGAGAAAATGACTTCTGGATATTTTTATGGTATGCTTACTGTTCCACAGGAACTGATATTTTCTAAAGTAAGGTAATACTGCAAAGCTGGAAAGTTAAAGAAACTATGTACATAAAGTTCACATCCCAGTTCGGACTTTCTCAGTTGTAGAACTACTGACTGACAGAGTTCTGATTCAGGAGCTGAGTATTTTCTGCCAGTGTACAAATCAAACTAAAACAGATAACCAGTTTCACTGCATCAAATTTTGAAACTCCATTTCTTTGGCTCATTTTTTATGTACTGTCACATGACATTATGACCTATGAACATGATCATATGCTCATCTGCAGATTGAGGCTCGTTGCACTAAAAGATACATGCAAAGTTTCGTTCAACTGGTCTTACTTTATATGCACAACCTTTCTTTATTGATTGATCTGCATTGTTGGAAAAATGTGAGTACCCTCGAATGTCTTCAGAACGGTTTAGTGTCGTAATCTGAGCTGTATAAGGAACACCTAACTCAGATTCAGTTGATCAGTAGCTTCCAACTGTAGATAAAATATATCACCACATTAACTGGTTAATATCAAAAATTGCCTTCACTTCATCTTCATTTACGCTAAATGCATTGCCACTTAATTCTGCATATCTAATACTTTCAGGAATTAGTCTGTCATGCAACAAGGTTTTTAGGCCCATTACCGAAGAAAAACTGTCAGATGGCTTTGTCATCTCATAGTTTTCACTGTTACTAAAGAAATCACTTTCTCAAATTCATGATTCACATTATCACTGAACTCTCTTGGTTGACAAATTCTGGTCCGTTTAACTTCTGGTAAATCTAGAAGGCATTTGGATACCTCAGCATTTGGCTCTGTGTGTCTTCTTTTGCTATGTCTTTTACAGGATCTTCTATAATAAAATGCTCAATTCCATTTATGGTATCTCTTTGTACATAAATTTTAACCTCTTCGTCTAGTAACAGATTAACTTCGTGTTCACTGTTCCAAGCCTCCAAAAGTGATGAAGAATTGTCTTTTTCCAGAGCATATGACCTAAAAGAAGATTTGAATTACACTAGTACAAGGCTTTTATGCTTATATAAATAAAAAGGAAGATAATACATCTACAACTGAAGTTAAAATACTATTCCACTCTATCTATTTACGTAATAGTAATGATTTCATATAACACAGAATTCAAATGCAAGTACACACGTTACTATTGTGGTGCATGGGACAACTGTGTCATATGGTATGAAAATAAAAATTTTCACTGATGAATTGTATTTATTTTCCGAGAAAATGGTTCAATTAAAAGAGAAACTTATTTTAATATTTTTCAAGCCTGGATGGTGAGGCAGAGGTCATAAAACACACACAATAAATATATATATTCGCACTTGAAGCAAGAATCACCCAAAATAGCCTACAATTGTTAGCAGTTATAGTAAGTGTTACCACAAAAAACTATGGAAGTAAAGAAAACAAATATCCCTGCTTTAAGTAAAGCACCTGCAATATATCTACTATATTTAGAATACATTAACTTTGGAGATTTATAACAGGAACAAATGTATCCTGAGTACATGAAAGGGTTAAGTATGATTTTAATTATACATAATTACAGCACTTGTTGTAAGCGTGCAACTACCAAAAACAAATAGGTGAACACTGTTTTCCTGCGGCAATTTGGCAGTACAGTCAGTAAAGGTTGGAAGTCGTCATTGGATCAGCTGTGTGATAAAACAGTGGATAATAGTGTATTATAACTAATGCATTCGATTACACCATGAATCACTGTGAGCCAGCATGAGTAAAGGTCTGTCATCTACAGTATCTACAGTGCCCCAACATTGGGCCCCTTCACAATTAACTTTGGTACTATGATCATACAATGTAAGCTTTCACGGCCGGTATTGTCTTCACTTAAAACTTCCGGGCTGATAGGCTGTGGTGGAAGTATTAAAACTCTCCCGTGACGTTTCGGCTCCGACTGCGGGAGACATCCTCGGAGGTACAGCAGCGAACTGCGAAGAGAACTCGAGGAAGCGCTGATTATATAGGCAGTGTCTCCAACTAATAGTATATGACTGAGATACTTTCACACTGCTGCGAGTAGACTTCCTTGGAGTGATTTCACAACTGTTATAGTAGAAAGAGAACTCGATGAAGTACTGATTATATAAGCAGTACTGCCTATATAATCAGCGCTTCCTCGAGTTCTCTTCGCAGTTCTCTGCTGTACCTCTGAGGACGTCTCTCGCAGTCGGAGACGAAACATCAAGGGAGAGTTTTATACTTCGACCACGGTCTATCAGCCCGGAAGTTTTAAGTTTGGTACTATGACTTCAAATGCAGACAAACAAATGAATTATTTCGATTAGGTAGGCATACCTATAACCCTTGTTTAATGTCATTCCCAAATAATTTGTCCATGTGCCACCAATGGCACTTGTGCCATTCGTTTGCCATCCCTATTCTAGTCTATACTTATTAGATTAAAGGTGTCTCCAACTAATAGTATATGGTTGGGGTACTTTCACACTGCTGCGAGTAGACATTCTTGGAGTGATTTCACAACTGTTACAGTAGAAACACGTGGCCGGTAGAAATGTATGATGGTTAACTTGAGTTCACCTACACTGGTTACATGTATCCAGGTAACTTCACAGTCAGATCCAATTTAGACCTTGACAAATATAATATATCCAGATAACTTTACAGTCAGTCTCAATTTCGACCCCTATAGAAGTAATATTTTTGTACTCTCCCTCCTATGACTTCTAACGTACCTTTCCGATAATTATTCCTTGCCTTGTTAAATATCCCGTATCTTCCTACTCTGCAATTGTTCCAGCTCTCGGTTCCAAGTACGATTTGACCGCAACAGCGTTTCTGGAAGCCAGTGAATTCAGGAATATTGTTAGGATCGCTTTGGTAATATACTGGTAGTATCTCAACACTTGAAATGCCTCTACTTTGTATGCTATCTGATTTCACTCTTTGTGTATTGATTCACGAGTATTCATCAAAGGACATCAAACTATTGCTTAGCCTTAAGTAAACTGCACATGGACTCCACAAGTATTCTGCTTTTCAGTTTGCTGCTTCCTCTGCGTGGTGCATCACTGACATATCGAATAGCGTCCTACAGTTCTCCAATCCATATTACAGGTCCAGAAATCTGCAATCAAGACAGTCATGGGAATGATACGCCCTCTGATTGAAATCAACCATTTGACTCCAAACCAAAATGCCTCAATCAGTTCTGGGTATGATACTGCAAATTGTAAGCTCTGCTTTCACCCTGCAAGCTAGGCCAACAGTCTTTGCCACTTCCACCAGCTACTCGAACGAACTAAGGATGACCTCAGAACCCAAGCAACAGATGTCTTTGGCACTGGCATGAGCTACAACTTGTACATGATCGCAACCTCCATAACCACAGATGGGGCCTCCTCAACATTTCATACAAAGGCCCCCAATAGAGCTCCTGAGGAAAATAGCTTCAAAGTTGGAAAGAAGTCCAATGTGCTCCACATTGGACTTCTTTCCCAATCTGACGCTATTTCCCTCGGAGGCTCCATAACACACCTAAAAATTGAGCTCCTGATAACTAGCAGATCGCTTACCAGGTGTGTCTGCTTGGATCCTCCTGAAGGAGCAGAAACGTGTCCATCCGTTGGATGGATGGACAAGGCCAAATGGACAGTCCGCATATTCACTCTGAGCCTTGGATGATGCGCCTGTGTTACAACCTACCATTCTTCCTGCTTCAGGTATTCTGGAAGGTGCTTCAATGGTGGAACCCATGAGCGAAACATCTAACACTTGAGGTACCTGATCAACACACAATTACCTCAGCATTGCTGTACCCCAAGATGGGGTGGTGGCCATCAGCATCTTCAGCAGTTTGCAGACTGCACCCATTTCCTCCCATGTCTGCACATAACAGGCATGCTTGCTATCCATCCTGCTGTTAAAATTCACAAGAAAACAGTTGCTAAAATACGATAAATAAAAATAAGCCCTGTTGTCTTTTTGACAATGATTAGCAGTACCAAACTTGTTAAAAACAAACACAAGACATTACACTGCAACTGTCACTGACAGCATTTCACTGCACTCTGGCAGAGGAGAAAATATGTCATGAAGTGCACTCCCATAGCTCATCGGTTCCCTGTGCGGCGGTTAATGCATTCTGTACGCATTTTAAGCCACTGTTTGAACCACGTTTTGAGTTGACTTTCAAGCCCACATTGTCATAAAGTCGATAGCAAGTCTGAGATTTTACAAAGCCCTTCGAGTCCATTGGCCACTAAGGATGAAGTTTAAAATTAACTGGACGGCTTTGAAAAACAAGAAGTTTTGTCCCCCATTTATAGAGCCAGTAGGCTTCATCCTTACTGATGGTTAGGATTCCTGACGGGTCTCTTTGGTTCTATGGAGACTAAACAAATCGTTAATCCACAAGCAAACATTGATTTTTACAACTTGCTTCATCCAGATGAATTTTTTTCTAAACTTTCAGCCTTAAATTCTTCTCAAAGATCAATCTAGCAGAGGCACATTTTCAATTGCCTCTTTCCTTCTGAATATATAATTTGGATTGGATCACTATATCAGGATGCTTTTGGCATGACCAGCGCCTCCACCATACTTCAGATATTGTCTGCAGGAATACTGTATTGTGTAAATTATTCCAAAAATATTCTGCTTACTGGTAATATAACAGACACACATTTGCACAATCTCTGTCAGTGTTTTGCGGCCCTTGTTCTGAAAGTCCTTCAGTATAACTTTTTCAAATGCCTCTTCTTTCAACCAGCAGTCACTTATTTAGGTTATATCCTCAAGGAAGAGGGTCTTCAGCTCACCACAAAATACGAAGAGAGTGGTATATCCTTAGGTATTCCAGAGAAGTTTGATGTTTACCAATCATGGTGCCTACATGCAGGGATACAGACTTGCCCTTATGCTGGGAGAATGATGTTACAATCGAAGATGGCAGCAACTGCGCCCACGTGACAAACCATGTCTCCCTTATCTACCACATGACAAGTCATTCCTCCATTATCAACCACAGGAGAAGCAACACCTGGGTTCCCTACTGTATGAAAAATCGCTCGTACTCGCCTCTCCCTCCCTTTCTCTTTTCACTCCTCTTCACAATCAGATCCCAATAGTTGACACTCCGTTAAAATTAAACAGTCAGTCACAATGTAGCGCTAGAGCGCCCATCTGGGTTGTGGTCAAAAGTATGTTAACAGTCTGAATCACTGCACAGTGTTCAAAAGTATCAATCAAAATTTACATATAGTATGTGAGTTGCGTTATCTAAACATCTAGTATATGTCATCAAAGAATGCATGCTTGCATATACAAGAATAAACACACACACACACACACACACACACACACACACACACACACACACACACACACACACACACATACATACACATACACACACACACACACATACACACACACGAGATAATATACGAAACTTACACCTCAAGTGCAAAAATGGGGCCATGTAAAAAAAAAATGCTAACTATGTTTCCGTTATTCACTGGAATAAATTGTTGATGTCAAATACTGGACTGTCGTATCAGCAAATTTTATCGCTTATTTGTAAATCACATTGGAAACTATTGTATATAGCATTAGCTACAGACTATGAGAACGAGTGAAAACATATTCTCCATAAATAACTAAAAACCAAAGGTTCCTTATACAATGTAATTAATGAATTAGAAATACATAGTTGTCAAAAATGAGTTTAATATCAACTGTTATTCTGCAGAACTTCAAAATGCTAGATAAAATCAACTGCTGCTCTGTGTTCCAGCTGCTTGTTGTTATCAGCAGAAGACTGCATTCATACTTTGATCTATGAACAACATTTGGTGTAAGGCGCAAAAAATAATTTTTCACATGTTCTATGATGCCTGTCAAGTGTCATAATCCTGCAAAAATAGTCAGCAATATAAGGTAGTTCAATGTGTACATCATGCATCACAATGTTATTTACCACACACACACACACACACACACACACACACACACACATTCGGAAAACTGCTGTCTAAAAAATAGTAATAGCTGGTTGTGCAGTGCTGAAGAGTACACAACACAGCGAGCACAAGGCTGAGGCAGTTGCCCTGGCAGCTTTGCAATTGCTTGATCGCTGTCCTACGCAGTTTGCCCTCCGAATGGCCCGATCGGCCGATCTAGCTATTACGATGCAGACTATGGCAACAGTTACTTCGAGTATGACGATCTACCACAAAAACATTGATTTCCGGAGGCATTACAACATAGTTTCCACTGAAAACACCATGAAGTATTTGTCACTGCTACGACCTGCAGATGTAACTGAAGCGAAGCATTCACCACCTGCGATGCATTTCAGACATTTGCAGCAAGCGATGGTGGATTTATGAAACCGCTGTGGAAGAAGCGGGCATTGCGCAACGTGGCGCCACAGAAGCAGTAGCAGCAGCAACTAGAGGAACAACAACTCAAGGTACTACATACAGTCCTACAGCATCTGTGGAACTACAGGAGCTTAGACGACTGGCTGAAGAATAATCTCAAGCGAACATTGATTGCCACGCAACAAGGTGGATTATTTTGTACATCTATCACTGACTACATCACAGTGGTGACCATGGCAGGAATGAAAGACATTCCAAGTAGTATAGCAGGGCGGATTCTTGTGTGATTTTCTTGCGTGATTTTGGAACTCTCCCCCCCCCCCCAACCCCACCAACAATCCCCCCCCCCCTCTGAAAGGAGCTAATTGCCCTGTGCATAAAATGGCAAGAAGTTCAAACTTTAGCAGGAAATTCAAGGACTAGCGCACTGTGGTAGTGAATTTCCTGTGAAAGGAAGGGTGTTATCATAAGCATAAATTGGTGGGAATTTCAGAATGGTGCATTGTCATGTTCACTGACATGGAATTCTGAGATGGGCTCCATAATGTCAGAATGTGATACTAGGAAAACAAGCACTTGCCTAACTTACATCAGAACCCAATATAGCTGAGCTGGAATAAAAGATGGCTACTGGGGCAAACTGGTACAGCTCTGTGACCTCAAAATCTATTTCAGACCTGTTGGGCTGTTGATAACAGCTTTGTATTCAAGCATACTGACCTAGACTTGAAATACTGCCAAGGCTCTATCATGACCTCAGAATCTGAGATGGGTGGTTTGGAATAAAGATGGCGATCAGACTTGGTGACCAGGGCACAGTCGGACAGGCTCTATTCTGTCAGAATCTCGTTTCTGGAGTACTGACACTGTGACATCAAAGACAAAGTATGTTTGTGTGGGTCTAGACCCCCTTACTGACCTTCATGACATGTTTTCCCAAGCTGTTATTCACTCAAAGGTGTATGGTCGTTGCTTCTCCTAACTCTAAGTTTAAGTTTCGTCCATATGTCTCGATCTAAACAAACACTGTTGGGGGGGGGGGGGGGGGGAGACAGACAACCGAAATATGGTCGCCGCCGACGACGACGAGGCTGCTGCCGCACCCTCGACTTACTCTCCCGAAGTTAAAGTCTAAACATTACACCAATTAGAAGGAACAGTTGAGTCTTTGTTTCAACAAATACCTTTCCAGGTAGAGCACACTTTCCGCGGACGAGAAGTGCGCCAACACCCCTCCATGGTACCTCCACTAAGAGCCAAGTCGTCCATAGTCACGCCACCATGTAGCTCCATTTAGAGAGAAACCACGCGCATTCTACCGGTTCGACAACCTAACATAAAATGGAGTAAAGATGTTCCGATTCCCAAAGCGATTGAGCTGTTGTGACAGCACTGCACTCACAGCCTGCATTACTCGAGTTAATGACAGTAAACATGAGAAATGCAGGAACCATACTTGTACTTTAACCTGGTTGACAGGGAGTCAAAATATACATAAACTGGAATAACCTGTAACCTCCACCTACATATATACATTCTACATGAAAATTGAATGCACATTCATCTTCCTGGTGGTGGACATTCGCGCAATGGCTCTGGAGGGAAAAAGAGAAACTATGCTTGTAAAATTCACCAGAGAAAAAACTGTATGAGGGAATGGATGTTGGCTATTTACCATCAGTAACATAACCAGCCACTACACAACCATTTTTAACACACTTTAAATCGAAGTGCCATCGTCGACGACGATTCAGACTTCATAGTGGAAAGTAAGTAGGTGCTTGTGTTCAATTTATTGTGAATAAACCTTATACTGATTCCATGGGAGGGGTATCGTCCTGTCCAGCAGAACACCGAGTGACACAAAGTGTCTGCATTGTTGTGCATTGTCGTCGTCCGTTTGCGAACTGCTTCACGTACTGTATCCATATGGAGGGCAGCCTGCAAGTCAACAATGGGATTATAGTTACTTGCACGAATTATCCATCTGAGTACCATAATTTGTAAACTTGTAGATGGGCAGTTTGTGTTGGACTGGCAAGATACCAGACAGAGCAGCCAAACAGTATCTTAGAGAGCACCGTCGCCTTATCTAATCGAAGCTTTGCTGTGGTACTGAGCTCAGTACTCTTGGAAACAGGGAGGAGTTACTTGGTCATACCAAAAGCTTTGTTCCTGAGAAAGTCAACATGTTTATGGAGAAAGGAGTGTTTGTCCACAGTGACCCTAGCTAAGTCCATGTTGTCCCATGGCTGCTATCTTGGCAGGATTTAGTTGCAGTTTATTGGTTTTACACCAAGTGGCTGTGGCATTGAAGACGGCGAATGTTGGCGTGAATACGTCTGCCGCTGGTAAGAAACTCCGTATCATCGGCTAACTGCGCAATTTGTACCCCTGTGACAGTTGCCATGACACTAGCATAGAGTTTAAATAGTATCAGGGACAAAATGGATCCTTGAGGCAGCCCCACCTGTGTCAGTCGGGTATCAGATGATTGGCCTTGTACTCTGACAATCTGTCTGTCAAAAAACTAGATATAAGTTTCACATAACAATTGGGTATTGACGTCAGTTCACCCAATTTCCGAATTAGTTGTCCTCTCCATACGTTATTATAGGCCCTTTTAGTATTTAAGAAGACTGCTGCAGTAGCACTAGACACAATGAAATTTCTGGTAACATGTTCCACCAGACAAAGGAGTTGCAGCTCCACAGATACTTCATGTTGGAAGCTGTACTGTTCTGACTTGATCATACCACCTGCTACCAGTAGTTTCAAACTGCGAGCCCAGATGATCTCTTGAACATTTTGCCCAAACCACAAAGAAGACTAATGGGTCAGTAATTTGTGGCAAGGGTAATATCCTTTAATGGTTTCGGAATAGGAACTACCTCAGCGATCTTCCACACAGTGGGGAAATACTTTGTCAAGAGAAAGCCATTTTGAATTATTGTCAAGGGCGTCAGTGGTTTATTAGGCAAGTCTTCAGGTGTAAGTTGCTGATATTGTCAACGCCAGGTCCCTTGTTCTCATTTAGCTTCCTGAGTATGGTTCTAATTTCGCTAGGGGACAAATCTGATCAGGAGTGGTATGATCTGTCGACGAGTTCTATGGTGACATACTCATGATCTCTCTGGGCTCTATTCAGGGGCTCCCTCAATAGCGTCATTTGTTGCTCAAATGCTGTTGCAGATGTTTCCACTTTGGTGAGTGGGTCTTCTGTTAATCCCTGAGGAGTCAGAAGTGGTCGTTAAGAGCGTGGAGCCAGTCCTCAAGATTTTCACTAACCGCCATTCTTTGGTTTGCAGCAGGAAGGCGGCCATTGTATCCTCCAACATTTCGACTCGTCATACAAGTAATAGTCGTTGCAGGTGCCTTTCTAGGCGATGCATCCATTGGCGGCAAGCTGGGCTGTAGTCCATTGCCATAGCTTCTGGTACCACTTCTTCTGTAACCAGAGTTCTTAAAGTAAGGGAGGCAACGGATCGTGGCTATGGAAGAACTCAAGAACTGTTATAAACGACAGTTTGTTGGTCTTCCGTAGCTTCCACGTTAAGTATTCGATGGCATAATCGATTTGGGCTGGAGTCTGAACCTCCAGAGTAGGCACGATTCTGGTATGTAAGTACCTTTTGAATTGGGGCCAGTTACTTTCTTGGTGAATTTGCTGGTTCAGTAGGGGATTTGTCTGTGGTAGCGACGCCAGAACAGGATCATCGTTCGGCGATAAGTCATTGATGGTAACAATATGGGGGTCAATCCCAAGTCTTTGGGTGATAACAATGTCAAATAGGTTAGGTTAGATTAGTGTTGTTTAACGTCCCGTCGACAACGAGGTCATTGGAGACAGAGCGCAAGCTCGGGTTAGGGAAGGATGGGGAAGGAAATCGGCCATGCCCTTTTCAAAGGAACCATCCCGGCATTTGCCTGAAACGATTTAGGGAAATCACGGAAAACCTAAATCAGGATGGCTGGAGACGGGATTGAACCGTCGTCCTCCCGAATGCGAGTCCAGTGTCCTAACCACTGCCCCACCTCGCTTGGTAATGTCAAATACGTTTGGTGGAGAGTCAAAGTCCTGCTCCAGGCAGTGCAGCACCAATCCTCTAGGGTTTATGGTGTGAGAATTTCCGGTAGGATGCTTCGCCAATAAACGTCTTTCCGTTTGGTGCTGAGATATGATGTAACTCACTAGAGGGCAAAGATGTGTCGCCACAAAAGTGACCTGTCCTAAATCTGTCCAGACTGAAAAAAAAAAGGTTCAAATGGCTCTGAGCACTATGGGACTTATCATCTTAGGTCATCAGTCCCCTAGAACTTAGAACTACTTAAACCTAACTAACCTAAGGACATCACACAACACCCAGCCATCACGAGGCAGAGAAAATCCCTGATCCCGCCGGGAATCGAACCCGGGAACCCGAGCGTGGGAAGCGAGAACGCTACCGCTCGACCACGAGATGCGGGCTGTCCAGACTGAAACTGCAGTTGCCTCCAGCTCCTGTAGATTGGGTGGGTCGACATACCGGTGAGTAATAGTATGGCGAAGGTAAATTGCTGTGTCACCATCTCCTGCATGTCTGTCAGTGCGGTAACCCACCGCATTTCGAAGTTTTAAGGGTTCATTTCGCTGTAGGTGAGTCTCTGACAAGAGAACTATATCGGTCATGTGACAGCCAATGAAATTTTGTAGTTCATGTTCCTTAGTGTGAACTCCAGTAGCTTTCCATAGACAGATGCAGAGGTCCTTTGTGTCTGTGCAACCATGACATTAATCTGACCCCTCAAGCTGAGCCAATGTTTCTACCACTATAACTGTTTTAGACAGCTTGTCTTTAGCTGCCAACATCTTTTTCTGACTACTAAGAAAATCTGAGAACAGTTGTTACCTCTGTAAGCACAGCAGCTGCATCTTTGTTCCGAGATGCCGTCGGTGTTGAAAGACCAGTATCACGCCATACACCCTGCATTGCTGAAGTAAACGCTCGTCCATGCTGCGTTATAGATGCAGTCCACACCTGGTCTTGTGGTGGTAGGGGGGGGGGGGGGGGGGCTTTATGAGCAGCCAGGCCAGCTACACTCCTGGAAATTGAAATAAGAACACCGTGAATTCATTGTCCCAGGAAGGGGAAACTTTATTGACACATTCCTGGGGTCAGATACATCACATGATCACACTGACAGAACCAAAGGCACATAGATACAGGCAACAGACTATGCACAATGTTGGCACTAGTACAGTGTATATCCACCTTTCGCAGCAATGCAGGCTGCTATTCTCCCATGGAGACGATCGTAGATATGCTGGATGTAGTCCTGTGGAACGGCTTGCCATGCCATTTCCACCTGGCGCCTCAGTTGGACCAGCGTTCGTGCTGAACGTGCAGACCGCGTGAGACGACGCTTCATCCAGTCCCAAACATGCTCAATGGGGGACAGATCCGGAGATCTTGCTGGCCAGGGTAGTTGACTTACACTTTCTAGAGCACGTTGGGTGACACGGGATACATGCGGACATGCATTGTCCTGTTGGAACAGCAAGTTCCCTTGCCGGTCTAGGAATGGTAGAACGATGGATTCGATGACGGTTTGGATGTACCGTGCACTATACAGCGTCCCCTCGACGATCACCAGAGGTGTACAGCCAGTGTAGGAGATCGCTCCCCACACCATGAGGCCGGGTGTTGGCCCTGTGTGCCTCGGTCGTATGCAGTCCTGATTGTGGCGCTCACCTGCACGGCGCCAAACACGGATACGACCATCATTGGCACCAAGGCAGAAGCGACTCTCATCGCTGAAGACGACACGTCTCCATTCGTCCCTCCATTCACGCCTGTTCGACACCACTGGAGGCGGGCTGCACGATGTTGGGGCGTGAGCGGAAGACGGCCTAACGGTGTGTGGGACCGTAGCCCAGCTTCATGGAGACGGTTGCGAATGGTCCTCGCCGATACCCCAGGAGCAACAGTGTCCCTAATTTGCTGGGAAGTGGCGGTGCGGTTCCCTACGGCACTGCGTTGGATCCTACGGTCTTGGCGTGCATCCGTGCGTCGCTGCGGTCTGGTCCCAGGTCGACGGGCACGTGCACCTTCCGCCGACCACTGGCGACAACATCGATGTACTGTGGAGACCTCACGCCCCACGTTTTGAGCAATTCGGCGGTACATCCACCCGGCCCCCCGCATGCCCACTATACGCCCTCGCTCAAAGTCCGTCAACTGCACATACGGTTCACGTCCACGCTGTCGCGGCATGCTACCAGTGTTAAAGTCTGCGATGGAGCTCCGTATGCCACGGCAAACTTTCTGACACTGACGGCGGCGGTGCACAAATGCTGCGCAGCTAGCGCCATTCGACGGCCAACACCGCGGTTCCTGGTGTGTCCGCTGTGCCGTGCGTGTGATCATTGCTTGTACAGCCCTCTCGCTGTGTCCGGAGCAAGTATGGTGGGTCTGACACACCGGTGTCAATGTGTTCTTTTTTCCATTTCCAGGAGTGTATTACAAGTTTCATGCCATTGGGAACAGTTGGACATCCCCTCTGTTGTTGTGCAGGACGTGAGGCTGATGTGCAAAACTTCTTGAGAGCGTTCTGAAATTCTCTACAGCTGTTCCAAGAAGTTGCATGTGGGCCCCATCAACCTGTGTATTTAGGAGATGAGGTTGGAGGTATTGTGCATTTAGTACTGGAGTGCATGGCGCCATATTTAACATGACATATGGGTAGCCAATAATTGTTAGATGTGAGTGACCTGTGTTGACAGAGTTTACACTGGAACAGTTCGTTGCAGGAGCAGTAATCCTACACTCGCAAATTCGTCGACAGCACATAGCAGACTCCATAGATGGTATCAGATTTATCCCCTTTGGTAGTGTCACGGTGTACACCAGTAGTGGATGGAGTTTTCTTTGGTTTTATACTTGAACTGATGTACATCCTTTATGGTGAAGCCTTGTTCTTATAGGTCTTTGTGCAGTTCCTCCGCAGTAACAGAAGATGGCAAATCTTTGACCACCACCTGGTGAATGTCAAATGGTAACTGTTGATTCTTGCAAAAGACGAACGCCTTCTGGTATTGCTAGAAGGTGTCAATGTAGAATTTTACACACAACCACCAAACACATGAACTTATATATACTAGGCATGTAGCAGCAACATTTTAGAATGGAACATTCATACACTTATTTACAAGTTTAAACATAGCTATCATAACGCAGCAAATACATACGATGGCAAAATATGATATTTTCTATGAGCATAGTGACCAATACCATACCTCTAAACGAGATTCCAAGATATAAACTGAAGTACCTTCGCAACAGTATGCAGCGTCAACTGACTGCAGATGACTATAGCTATGTCAGCGACACAGCACAGACTGCTACCTCCAAAAATGGCTCTGAGCACTATGGGATTTAACATCTGAGGTCATAATACTTAGAACTATTTAAACTTAACTAACCTAAGGACATCACACACATCCATGCCCGAGGCAGGATTCGAACCTGCGACTATAAGAGTCGCATACTCCATATGCGCTACTTGCAGAATATAATGACATCAGATGTTTCCACTGAATTTCGAAGTCGGACGACGAAATACCACGGGCTATTCTATAGACGTCAGAGAGCAAGTCACTGAATTTTACTGTGCCAGTTCACCTCTTTTTAGTGTCTCGTTTCTGTCTTACATGGACTGAAGAAGCTTCTGACACGATGAAAGGGAAGTAATACATGTTGTCGTTATTCTGTCTCCAGAAAGGGCACAAGACGTTTTGCAAAACTGAACAGCTGATTAGTGCTAGCGATATAGACCTTTGCTTGTATGCATCAATGCGATGATATTTCACACAGTACATTTAACATTTCTACTATAAAACCACAGAGGAGGTATAGCTTCCACATATGGTACTACCATTGAATTATCACATTAAGGTGCTCCCAATTCTGCAACAGATCCAAAGACACAACAACTAGGAAACTTTCAGTTCCACACAAATTTTAACGAAGAGTGGTGCTGTAAATATAATGGCTTGTTAATGTTTGCAAGATACCTTAGTCTGCTGTCAGCATCTCCTGCACTTTGCGAAAGCAATTGGTTTGGTATGATCTATGTAAAGTATAATGACAGCAGACATCTCCACTAAAGTTCTGAGATGGACATCAAGATGTCGAGAGCAAGGCAATAACATATCTACATTTACATAACTACTCTGCAATTCACACTT
The DNA here is from genome assembly GCF_023897955.1 of Schistocerca gregaria. Taxonomy (NCBI): domain Eukaryota; kingdom Metazoa; phylum Arthropoda; class Insecta; order Orthoptera; family Acrididae; genus Schistocerca; species Schistocerca gregaria. The sequence goes on along the minus strand of NC_064923.1, from coordinate 130,741,624 downwards.
AACTGCTTGGCAGAGGGTTACTCAAACCACATTCAGGCTATTTACTTTCTGCTCTATTCTCTAAAGCACTTGAGAAAAATGAACATTTAAATCTTTCTGTATGAGCCCTGATTTCTATAATTTTATTATGATGGTCATTTTTCTCCATGTTGGTTGGCACAATAAAATATTTTCACATTTGGAGGACAAGTTGGTGATTTCATGTAAATATCTCATCAATGAAAAAACGCCTTTTTTATGATTGACATCCCAACCAACTCGCTTATCCAACACTGCATATGCAGGGGAAAGGTCAGGGGGTTATCTGAGCGTTAGCCCTCCCCCCCCCCCCCCCTGACCTTTCCCCTGGATAGTATGGAGTCCTTGGACAAGCGAGTTATATAATGACTACCAGCTAGAGGAGAAAAGTCGCTGACTAATTTTACTTAACACTGTGCTCGGTTCCATATAGTGTACGTTATAGCACCTGATAAAATGTAGGGATGAGCTAGACACAGAGAAAAGAAACTGAAACATGCAGAAACTTAAAAATCTCAGAGATTAGACAGTTAATGGAATTTCTAAAGCACACTATGATTCGATTTACATTCATAAAGACTCTCAAACTGAAATATTGGGTTTTACAGAAAATTGTCAAATAAACTAAAATATGTGCTAGGCGCAAAATCTATCTGCTAATTAAGGGGACACACCCTGAATGGGCTGCATTTTTAGCATTATCTACACCTTCATAGTGCAACTCATCTATAAATGAGATATAGCTCAAAATTCTTACAAACAATTAGGGTCATTAGTCAAAGCATTTCCCAAAAACTCAATGAGATATTTATTATATTTTGGTACTGCCAAAATACCTATAATAGCATAAAAACAGAACACTATTTCACTGTGGTACCATTTTCTTTGGAACCACTTACTGCACAGCTTGGAAAAAGAGTCAGATTACAGACAACATTCACATAAGTGTTTTATGCCCCCAATTTCCTTCCCTAATTCTGACCTGTGAAAAAGACAAGTAATTTATTTTACTATAACAAAAAATTTAAATAGGTAGCTCAAATATCACTGACATCATCATCATGCTATAAATTTTTCAGGAAATAGTAGGCAAGGGAGGCATAGGAGGTCATTCTAAATATTTGTACCAATTTTTGTGAGTTTAATTTCAGTCATTTAGGAGAAAAGTGTACATGAATGATGAAAATTCAAGTTTTTGCTAAATCGCAAAACAAGATTTTCAGATTTATTAACTTACCGCTATGCTCGTTTAGAACATTCCAGCTGCACACTCTGTCCTCTTCTTTCCTTATCCTCTATACTCTTTCTCTTCATTCTTTCCTTTATCCTTGACTCCTTGGTAGCAGCTTCTGCAGCAATCTCTGCATTGGTTACCCTCCGCTTATGTTAGAGCTGAAGCCATGTTCCTTCCCACCTGGATGTTCAATTTCTTCATAACATTGATCCTTGAAATTGCACCATCATTGAATGTTATTATTGCATCCATTTCACCAATCTTCAGCACTGTCAGCCAGAAAATGCAGTTTTGGGTATTCTCTCCAATATACAGCTGTTGAAGCTTTCATCTGCATTCTGAGAGAGACCAGGGATAGATTTCCTAAGTAGATTTTTATTTGCCATGTTCCTGTAAATAGACCCAATTGCCTCCATTGTAGTAAGTGGTAAGGAATGCTGGTGGGTGTATTGTATGCCTGTAGCATTGCTCAACCAGTACTTGCAGCACGAATCTTCCCCTTTTGGACACATACCAGGCTGTGGGTTTTCATCTGTTGACACTCTGTGAAACCATGTTGCCCAAACAGCTCATCTCATGTTCTCCAAATGTCCTACATTTCTCGTTATTGCTAGTCCATAATATTGAGTTACAGAATCAGTTTCACTTTTTGTAAGACGACCTGGACCACCTATGTGATTTCTGCCTGACAGGTTTTTTTTTCCACTAAAGTCTTTACATAATTTTCTCAGCCGAGCTCCAATTCTTTTTTGTACATTCCCAACACATTCAAGCTTTTCTAACAGGGTGTCACCATATGGTCTGTCATTAACAACAGTACTGTGTCCTTTACAGTCTCCATCCCCAAGGTAGCCTACATACCTCACACTATGACTGATCTCTGATCTTCTAAAAATGTTTAGAGCTCCTTTCGTTTCCATGTTTCAATTTGGGCTACCGAAGTTCTATACACAAACATGGGTGCCAATAAATATGTTTGAACAACCCTGGAAGTGCTTTATTAGACATTCATAATCAAGTATCTTACCAGTTTCAATAGATGTGGCAGTTACAACCCCATTCAGAGAAGTATGACCTCTCTTCTGTAAAGGTTCATCAAATGTTGCTACAATGTCTGTATTCTCAGACAAGACTACTTCTTCTCCTGGTCTTTTCATAGAATGTTCACTTATACCACATAACGCATTATGCATTAATTTATTGTATCTCTCAAACCTCAGTGGAGGTGGAGGCAAATCCATCACTGCACAAAAAGTTTGGGCAGCTCTCCTTCCCCTTCCAATACATCGCATTGCATAAGCAAGATGAATATTTACATTGTAATGTTACTGGCGATGTCATAGTATCATTGTGCATTTTACACAAGTTACAGGCAATCACTAACTGACTTGAAAGACCCTTCCTTGCTGAAATGTACTCAGAAACTTCAATCTACCTTCACAATTGCAGTAATTGCATTTCACAGCACTCTTCAGAAGTCTTGGCAGCATATTTTGGTTCACAATAAAATTTCCGTCGCTATTGTTGGTTACAGTACTACTATGCTTGTTATTATTACGTTCAGAAAGCGAAAGTTTACGTCTAGAAGCATTGCCCGTGGACACAGTTTCTGCGGGTGACTTTTGAAGCAACTGATGTGTATTATTTGGTTGCGTTGGGAACTGGTTGCTGCGAAACTTTCGTTTGAGGCAAAATTTCTTTACTCTCGGCATTTGTAGCACGGTAAAAACACAGACACACAGAAACAAAACAACACACAGTAACTACAAAACCACATGCGTATGAAATTCCAAAATCATATATTCACAGATCTCTGTTTACATTCGATATGTAGCCTTCTAGACATGCCTGTAATCTGGCTCCAGCAGTCAGTGCCTTCTAGAATACACCTGTGTTAAGGATCCATAACTAATAACGGAAGAACAAAATAATGCATCACATATTCTGACACACTTCAAACTGACAGATTGGCATGGCCCCTGTGCAACATTACATTCAACCTCAATTTTAGAATGAACGGAAAATGATAATGCCAATAAACCATACATTTTTGAAATCAGCATGAAATGCTCTTTTCTATAGACCAAGAAAAAAATTTTCAAGTTTTGGTCATTTTCAAGAGCATATCACTTTAAGCACACTGTTGCGCAGATTTTTTTACATTTTTATATCTGTAATGCCTCCAAGATTGTGGTCCTACGGTGCATTGTGAATAATGTGCATATTATTCTCTATTCTGTTCAGTTTCTACCCACTCTGAGATAAATATATACTAGTCCATTTTGTGGTCGCAACTGCCCCCAGAGTCTTACATCTAAAGATCTGTTGACCTGACATATATAGTAACAGTCTCAATGACACAACCAATTCTATACTCCCCACTATGAAAAATAATCTTTCTGTTCTATGTTAGGTCTAATTCTCAATCTTATTGTGCTATTTAAAATGGAAGTCACATTTGATGTTGGATCATCTGAGGTATTTCTTGATTTGCTGCCATATCTTGCCTTGAAAAGTCATAGGGACAGCTCTCACCTTAACAATGTCTTTGCTCTTATTTACTGACAGTAACGAAGTTCCCCTCTATTCTTTTTTCTTTATTTTATTATATGGTTACATCACGTTTTCTCTGTGTAACCATTAGATGTAGATATCTGCTATATTTCCTTAACTTCTAAAGGTAAACAAGGTACATTATAAACTTTTCAGGTAAAAAAGGCCGTCTTTTAATTTTTTGGATGGCAAGATCTTGTATTAACGATCGAATCAGCACATGAAACTTTCTGGCAGATTGAACCTGTGTGCTGGACTAAGGCTCAAAGTCAGGACCTTTGCTTTTTGTGGGCAAATGTTGTATCGATTGAGCTATCCAATCTCAACTCACAGCTTGTACTACAGCTTCTCTTCCACCAGTACCTCATCTCCTACATTCCAAAGTTTTCAGAATCACTCCTGTGAAACATGCAGGACTAGCACTCATGAAAAAAAAAGAATATTGCAGAGACATGGCTTAGCCACAGCCTGGGGGATGTTTCTGGATTGAATGTTCACTCTGAGTTGGAGTGTGCACTGATGTGCTGTGCAACTTTCACATGAGAACTTCCATGAAGTTTGGAATATATGAGATGAGAAACTGGCAGAAGTAAAGCTGCGAGACAGGTTGTGTGCCATGCTTGTGTACCTCAGTTGGTAGACAACTTGACGTCGAAAGACAAAGATTCTGAGTTCGAGTCTCGATCTGGCACATAGACAAAATCTGTCAGGAAGTTTCACATCAGTGCACACTCTGATCCAGAGAGAAAATTCATTCTGCAAAAATCCCCCACGCTGTGGCTAAAAGTGTATCTGTAATACCCTTTCTCCGCAAGGGCTTATCCTGCAAGTTTCGCTGAAGAGCATCTGTGCTGTTTGGCAGGTAGAAGATGTGGTACTTGTGGAAGTGAAGCTGTGAGGATGGACACGTGCTTGGGTAGCTCAAATGTCCTCAGTTTGAGACTTGGTCTGCCACAGAGTTTTAAGCTGCCAGGAAGTTTCACATCAATGCACACTCCACTGCAGAGTGAAAATTCGTTCTGGGAACATCCTCTCAGGCTGTGGCTAACACATATCTCCAGTAGATACAATTTGCCATTTCTACCCCAGTTCTGATGAACATTTGAATTTCAAAAGGATCAAGAAAAAAAATCATGACATTTCAGGAATCTCATGCAAAAGGTAACGAAATACACAACAAGTTAAATGACAATCTTCTAACATCACGAGAACATGTTTCATCTGTTAATGTCACTCAACAGCATTCAAGTAAAGTTAATAATGTGATAAAATTGTATCTGACAATCTCAGTGAAGATGAAATGAAACAAGTAACACAAAAATATTACTCAATACATGTAACACAAGAATATTACACAATATATTCTATAAAAGGTAAAGTAATAAGAAGATATTTTGGCCAACACTAACATGACTGTAGTTATAAAATAGACAAAAAGAGATCTATATGAAATTTAATTAAAGAAATACTTGGAAACAAAATTAAATGTGTATATTGCGCAGTTTTCTGAATGTTTATAAACAATATGTATATGCTCAGCAGCTGTTTCATGTTTACATTTGATGTACATGATTTTGTTCATGTTATGGTCATAGAAGAACTTGGCTTTTTTAAAAAGAAGTAGTTTTAATACCTAACAATGGAGATAGATATATTAGTTTTAGTAAAAGACAGACAATTTTACAAGTTAGGTTTGTTAATACATTTAAATTTATAGCTTAAAGATTCAATAAACTGTCACTAAATAGAAGAATCTGCTGAGAAACATTTTTTCCAGAAAATCAAGTAAATTTAGTAATTATAAAAGGTGTTTATCCTTATGATTATATGGACAGTTGGATAAAATTTGAAGATGCAGTCTTCCATCAAAACAAGACTTCTATAAATACACTCAATAAATGTGATATTAGTGATGAAGATTATAAACGTTCACAATTAGTTTGGGAAAAATTTAATATAAGAATTCTTTGTGAATAACTGATGTTTCCTTGTTGTCTGATGTTTTCGAAGGTTTTAGAAAAAATTGTATAAAAGCTTATGCTTTGGATCCATCTTGTCATTTTACAGTGCTAGGTTTAAGTCGGGATTTGGTGTTAAAAATTAATTAAGTTAAATTATAATTATAGATGATTACAACATGATATTAATGGTTGAGAGAAGTGTTAGAGTAGGTATATATCAATGCTGTAAGAGATAAGTCAAAACAAATAATATATATTGGAAATATTATGATTCAAATAGGAAATCTAATTATTTAACATATTTAGATGAAAATAGTTCATATGTTTGTGCTGTGAGTTAATATTTACCACAAGGAACTTTTGAGTAGAAAAAAATTTGATATGATGTGATGAAAACTACTGGTAACTCTGAATTTGGATATATACTTCAAGTAGAATTGGAAATTTCAAAATATTTACATGATGAACATAAACAATTCCCATTAGCTCCTGAAAAAAACACTGTGCATGGGACTAAAGAAATTGAGCATGGAGCTGAAGAAAAAAGTTATTGACAACTGTTCAATGACAAAAACAATTATGTAGTTCATTACAGAAACCTTAAACAGTATTTATCTTCAGGAGTGAAGATAATGGATATACACAACGTATCAAAATTTAAATTATCAGATTGGTTGATGAAATGTATAAATTTGAATACAGAAACGAGCACTAAAGCAAAAAATGATTTTGAAAATGATTGTTATAAACTAATTAACAACTAAATACTTCGAAAAGCAATGGAAATTAGAAGACAAAGAGCGGATATAAAATTAGCACCAAATCAGAATGAGTCTGAATAACTTACACCAAAAACAAATTTTAAAGAAAGAACTATATTAATGGAAATCTTGTTGCAAAATTACATTTAATAAACCAATTTATTTCTGATTGAACATATTTGATTTTCCTAAACAAATGATTATCACCACAAAGTTATGAAACCAAAATATGTAGAAAAAATTGAGCTATGTTATCAAGATACGGATAGTTATGTTTAAAATGTGTGTGCTGAATTTTTTTTTATGAAGACGAGACTTGATAATTTTGATACTAGTGATTATAAAGAAGATAATATTCACAACATTCCACAAATGAAGAAGAAAGTATCAGGCTACATGAAAGATGAATATAGTGGAAAAATAATGGCAGAATTTTGTGATTTAAGCACCTCACAAATGTTATCTTGTAAAACTGGTGGTATTTTGCGATGAAATGTAAATGAGTTAAGAAATATATTGAATATTATAAAATAAGCTTAGAAGATTATAAAGCTTGTGTGTTTAAAAATATAGAGGAATATAGAATTATGAATTTAATATGAAGCAATAAATATGAAATTTATTTGTTTGATGTTAATAAAAAACCATTAAGTTCTTATGATGGTAAAAGATACCTTTTTGACAAGAAAATAGAAACATTACCACACTGACATTATCTAATCAAATAATTGGCTTATGAAAAGATTTATATAATTATTGTTCTTGTTAATCATTCTTATAATTTCTTATTGCACACTTCATCATCAAAAAAGTAATTTTAACTTTGTCTTTAAAAGCTGAAGATTATCAGAAATATTATGTTACATGTCTGCCATCTCTTCAACTGTATAAATCTTTTCATTGTTTTCAGAGTCCAGTAGCAGAAAAAACTTATAAATAAATTTAAAGTTTCATTATTACCTATTTTTCTACATAAATTACTTACAAAGTGAAAAATGCAAGTGACTCTAATTCGTTTTCAACACTTTACCTATCATTGAACCTCAGAATCCAACCTGTGATGATTAGTATTGTCTCTATTAGTAACTGTACAATTTATTTAAATAAAATTTTATGACTTTTGTCAAGTAATTCATAATTTTGGAAAAAATTACAAAAATTTACCTTGGCTTTGGTTAAAGTATTGGTGCACATTTTCTCCTCTACAGGCCTCGCACACCTGTTATTTGCCATTGTTGATGTGCACTGTTATTCTTTCAGTGTTCAAAAGTCCTTCTTATGATAAGAACTTGTTCATTTTGGTGCATTATTTCATAACAGTTGTCTATTCTACAAACTGAAAATGTTAAAGAGAAGAGGACTATCAATTGAGGAGATAAGGGAACTGTTGGAGCAGTCCTCTGATTCTGAAAACCCACCTAGTGAATGTGCATCTTCTGGTGATGATGATAATGAGGTAGAAGTCGCTGAAAACGCAGAACTACAAGATAGTGATGATCATGAAGAATTCATTTATGAAGATAGTGAAGAACAATTTAGTGGAAATTTTCTTGAGTGTGACTCATTGTTTTATCTTAAAAGGGAGTTACATATGGGCTACATCTCTGCAAGCTGGAATTTCTGGTATGTGGAGCAAAAATGGTGTACTGAAAGAATACCAGGAACCTACAAACTACTCGATTAGGTACTGTGACAAAGTTGAATCGTTTTTTTATGTTGGTGTTTCATTTACCCCTCATTGACAAAGTCTATATATGTGACCAAGAAGAAATGTCGAATATTTGATGAGGACTGGGTGGATATAGATATGTTTCTAAGGAAATCTAAGTTTTAGCACCCTTTGGTCTCTTCACGACCAAACAAGAGCGTCATCATCACAATTTAAGAAGCCTGAAGATATAATGATATGCAATGCCACAAATGGCAGCATTGACGACATGGACCAGAAAATGCGATGCTACAGTGTGAAGAGAAAAACAAGGCGCTTGCCATTGGTGGTTCTCTTCAACATGATCGATGTAAGTGCTAAAACACATATGGGAGCAAAATTGTTATGATGATTTTATAGAAAGTATTTGACAATTGTTAGGGATTTATTTGTAAAAAAAGTAACATTCTCAAGAAAGGTATTGCAAAAATTATGAAAATGCCTAAAAATAATTAAATAAAATAATTAAAAATAGATTGGTAAAAATTATGAAAAACTGTTAATTTTTTCGGTATTTTCTGTTCGTCTTTTTTTATATAAAACAGTGCTTCTTGGAAAAAAAATTGTTTTTCTGTGCCATTTGCCCGAAATTTCGCAATACTTTCATCAGTTTTCCTTGAGCTTTTTAAAACTCACATTCATTTCCAAAATTGCTCTAGATACAGAAATATGTATATCTACTGCCTCTGCAACATCCTTTCTTTCTGAAGGGTTAGTCCTGCAAGTTTTGGTGGAGAACTTCTGTGCAGTTTGGAAGGAAGGAGGTGAGGTACTAGGGGAAATGTAACTGTGAGAAAGAGTCGTGAGTGTAGCTTGAGTAGCTCTGTTGGTAGATCACTTCCCAAATTCGAGTCTCACTCCAGCATACAGTTTCAATCTGCCAGGAAGTCTCGCATCAATGCTCACCCTGATGTGCAAGATTCTGGCATCAGTACGTGTCGGCTTCCTATATATTGCAAATTTTAATGCTGTTCACGACTTTAATGACAGTGATCCAAATAATTCATACAATTTCCCTCTTCGAGTTCCGTGGTAGAATCTATTTTCGAATGCATGCCATCTATCAAAAATGAACATCCATTGACACCAGTATTACCACCTTTTATCAGATCAACGACGTCATCCACCTATCACTTATGATAGACGATTTTGTCTTTCAAAGGTGGATACCTTTCATGAATCTGCACACGAAATCGTTTATAAAAATATGTGTTATTAAACTGCAGAACAATTTCGTATAGCTAGGACATCACTTTGTCAGTATTCTTCGTTATTAAAACCTAAAGAACTGTAAGACAACATAAATTCTAAAAGCTCTATCAGAACATTGCTTCTGCAGTGGTAATCTTACGATGTTTCAGTGCATCACGTCTAATACTGTCAACAGTTTCTTTATTGGAACATTGCTGTATAAATTTTTTATATCTAAGGATGCTCAAGAGGAATTCACTAAAGTGAGTGTCATTTACGATGGCCGCCGAGTTTAGGTTCGTTCTGTGCATGTGACATCACAAAACACAGTCAGCCAATGAACAGAGAACGACGTTGCCAGAGCTCGACTGCAGTGCAGAGCACGGACGAGTGTCTTCAGTTTTAGAAACGTTCAGTCATAAATAAAGTAATTAAAGAAAAGCAATGTCTTGATGGCAGACTTTCTTTTATAGAAAGTTTGGAAAAAGCATTCTTTAAACCAATTGCTTCATATTCTATTAATTAATTAAACCAAACAAGCAATAAGCCACCTAATTCAGGCGATAGCAAGGAAAGGTGTTTGTATCATTCTCACTAACCAGTTTTTCGCAATAAAGAACAACGGTAATTGTTTGTTTCCTATTGTACTTTGACGAAACGTGAGTAATTGATAGTCATACCAACAATGTTTGTCGGTATTTTGCACGCTATGTTAAAGTCCTTTGGAAGGTGTACTGAATGATTAGTTGTGTTAGCGTAATGGTTAAAGTGAATGGCTGCTATGCAAAACGTCTTGAGCTCAAACCTTGTTCAGTACTTTATAATTTCTTTATTTAAAAACAATATCGAAGTGTCTTACTTCATGAATTTTATTCGTTTGAATGTAATTTTTTGAAATTTCTAGTGGCAACTAAAATAGACCATACGAAAAGTAGACCCTATGAACTTTTACCTCTGCAAACTCTTCAAAGTTTCATGCAATGTTTTACTACATCTAATGCTGCACAATAACTGCATTGAACATCGAAACAAAATTAAGTCATTTCTGGGGGGAAGGTATCAGTCAATAAGATGTGTAAAAATCAAATTATTGGGCCTAATAGTTTTTATCAAATCGAATGATAAAGTGTGTCAAAGCAGTCGAAACACCATGTATCTGCACAGGTGAGCAGTGCAGTGGTGACAAAATGCGGGGAGCACGTCTCTGTAGCAGCGCAAGGGGTAATGCGGCCGTGGTTCATAAACTACGTGCTCCCCCCTAAACGTAAGTTTGCGAACTATACTATGGCGCTGCTTCTCTTGGCAGGTGCAACTGGCAACACAGCAATCTCCCGCGTTTGGGCGGGCATGCGCAAACCGCCTAGATAAAAGAATTGAACTATGGCTCTATATTGTTTCCTACTCCATAGTGTTCTTCAAAGTTGTACATTGTTTTCAGTTTCCTATTTAGAATGCTGTTAATTACATATGTTGGTGACATTATTCACAATTGGACATAATCGATTATAAGCCTTACAGACCTTGACTTGAGCATGTAATTGAGGGATCATGCAATTCATAATTTTTGGTGCTTTGTTCTCATATTTGTTAAAGAAAAATTGAGAACTATTTATTTTCTTTCAGAAGTCCTCCTGAAATTCCTTAGTACGATATTTTTTTATCACTTTAATGTCATTCCCTTCTGAAAATTCCTCTGTCTCTTTTAATATAATATACATCACGTGTTACCCTTGTTGATTTACCCTTATTTGCCTTTATAACTATAGCTTTCCTTTCTTCCTCTGTTTTATTTAATTTATTTCAAACTCACATTGACAATCTAAATTACTTGCCTTGTGTTGCCCCATAAGTGCACTATTAATGTTAACTGTCATCTATGCCACCTCCAGTTTACTGCTTTGGCTACTTCACAGGTGATCCTACATCAGCAATGTTTTTCTTATACTGCAGTCCCATCTGTAAAGGTGTGGTCGCTTCCTCACTAAATTCAATATTAGTTAAATTGACTACTCTGTCGTAGAAAGAATGCTGGTTTGTTTTCCCTGTAACATTGCCCCTGTATGAAATTTTCACTCTTCAGTGTAGTGTGCGCTGATATAAAAGTTCCTGGCACATTAAAACTGTGTCCTGGAGCGAAACTCGAACTTGGGACCTTTACGTTTCCCAGGAAAGTGCTCTACCAACCGAGCTCAGTTGGTAAAGCACTTTAATGCGAAAGGCAAAGGTCTCGAGTTCGAGTCTCGGTTCGGCACACAGTTCTAACCTTCCAGGAAGTTTCAACATTGTCCCTTCCTTTGATGTGTGACCATTTTATTTTCTTGCTATGTGTACTTTCTATTTTCTATACATTCTCTCGCACTCTAGTGGAGATCTCTTGCCAAACGAAATGAAACTGTGTGGGAGACTATTCGTTAGAAAGCTGCAAATGCAGATCAGAAGCATCTCTGCTCAAAAAGCCTTTACGTTAATAAGATTTTCGAATATCCATTCTGACCCAATTTAACTCTATCTTCTCTCTAAGTATCAGTGCAATAACTAACTGATTTCTGATTTGTATCCATAGCATAATTTGGCATTTCATTAGACAAAAAGCACTGATGGTTAAATTTAGTGTTCATTAGCTTGGCATTAATTTTATGCTTTAATTTACAAATTATTGTCACTTTGGCACAGGATTCAAGTGTTGTAATATTTTGGCAATAATGTCTCACAGCAATACAGGAAATGTTTGTTTTATTATAAATCCAGTCATACATCACAAAGATATTATTAACTGGGTAATTAATTTCAGTCAGCTATGACCATCATCAGACCTAACAAATAACACATAACAGTTGCTTGATGTACAATATCTTCGAAGTACATAAAATACAGAATAATAAATCATTATTAACAAACTGACAGCCTTTATTTACCTACGTGAATCTAGTAATCACATAATCTGTGTCACTCTCATTACAAATCCGTATAAGCTTTGTCACAAATTGTAAAAACAGTTTTGACTACCAAGGATACTACTGCACCAGGCATATTCATAGTAGTTAAGGGACATGAGGTATTCTGAGTAGAGGGACAAAGCTGATCCCAGCAAGTCTTTGATTTCAAATTGACTTACTAATTAATTACACTGGTCTCTAGATTTAAGTTTCTCTTCCCACTAGCTGCCCAAGTCTGATTACTTTTTAAGAGTATATATATATATATATATATATATATATATATATATATATATATATATATATATATATATATATCACAATCCATCAGAATTATAGTTGTTTAGCAACCATGTAACTGCTGCTATTAGGACTGTGGAATTTAGTTGTGGTGTAGGAATAAAAGTATCTCTGCATTAGTTTTTAGCGTAGATTTGTGCAGTGTAAACATTAATAAAAGCAACAAACTGTAGGGGCGGATTCCTGACTGGAGAAAAAGGTCCTATGAATGCGTTTCCGGAACTACATCATTGCTGTGGTGGATGGCACTGGCCATGCCATGTGTTCCTTGTATGTTGCAGGCTGTGTGATTGATGCAACGTACTGTGACAGAACAAGACAAGGTTGTGTTTGTGAACAGCCAAGCAGATGGAAATGGTCGATTGGCAGAACTCGGCCCTCAAAATATAGTACATGCACATTCCGTTGCCTCACTGCACGTTAGTCTGTCTGAAAAGACCCATGATCATGCAAACGCCCAAAAAGGGGTTGAAATGTTGTGTGTAGAGAATAGTGTCTTTGAGGATACTAGTGTTGACATAGCTATAATATTTCTCTACCTTTTCCATCTGCTTGGCCGTACACAAACACCATTTTGGCTTGTTACTGACATGAATACTGGACCGTTCTGCTGTGTCAGTCACACAGCCTGCAACACACAAGTAACACATGGCACGGGGTCAGAGGAACTTTCATTCATGAGCATCATCTACTGTGACAAAAATGCATTTCTGGATTCATGTTCATAGGACCTTACTTCTCAATTTCCAATGAGGAATCTGTACCCAACAGTTTGTTGGTTTTATTATTGCTCACCCAGTATATCGGAAAATGGTAAATATTTCAGCCAGTGAATTTTTTGTTGTTGTGTAAAGCAAAGGTATCTCTGCATTGAATACTACAACCGAATTGTATCTCAAGAATCAAAATGTGTCTCAGGAGTCAAATTGTATCTATGAGAACTGAATAAAAGGAAAAATTCGTAACCATACCTTTTTGTTGTTATTTACAAAAAACCTATACCAATTGTGTATATAAAGGATGTGCAAGACACAACTGGCATTAGTTTTGATAATAAAATGTATAGAATAGTTGCACAGGATTACGCCTATTGTACAGTATGAATTGCCTTATGGGAGCGAGAGACACATGATTGTGTCCACTTCCGAAGACATATAGCTAATATGTCTAAAGTTATATCACCACTACTTGAAGAAAACCACAGATATAGTACCTGGACAAAGCTGCATATTACCAAGGGTGGTGAGGGTGAAAAGATATCATACGGAGATTGTGAGGTCAAAAATCATTTATTTTTTATCCAATTTAAAAGTAACTTTACATTTTCATAAGCAGACACAACACTATTTTTACACATCTTCTTCTTGAGTCAATGGAGAGCAGGACACCTGTAGAGTTCTAGGACTTGAATAATAGGAAACTTGGAGATTCGACACATTCATCTGATCTTCTCCTCACCTTTGATGTAGATAATGGTATATATAATCTAAGCGATATCACCATATCATTATAGAGTACACCAGGCTCATCCCAATGAATTCCATGGTAGACAACACTTTGCACTTTCCATGTTTTAGCACACTTCTCATCCTTGAAAGATCTCAGCAAAGCAATGTTTGCATCTACTATATATACAATAAATGCAACTTCATTAAATATGAACTGTCTGCACTCATCATCATAGAAACCCTGAGTGTGTGAAATGATCTTCACACCCTGAGATGCGATTGTGAAATCCTCTAAGTGTGGCACAGCACTTATTCATTTGCACAGCTCATTGGACAACATAGCTGAGCGGGCAATAGTTAATCACATGCTCATATAGAACTAGAGCATACACTGCAGTGTGTTCTGGGAAATTTCCCTAAGATTCAAATCAGTTTGTACCTCTATAAGTCCAGATTTAACTATCTCGTTCTGTTTTGAGCAGTTTGTTACGATTATTGGAGCAGCTCCTTGAATTTCCATGGGCTGAGGAGACATACTTCATCCTCACAGTCAGACACATGGAACCTCACATATGTGTCATATGGTAGACTGCATACATTTTCATTCCACTGCAGGCATAGTCAATCATACAGGTAGAATTCAGAGTTCAGGTAGACTTTGGCATTAGCTAACCTGCAATTGTCAAATCTTGTGAAATTATTTGCTATATTCCCTTTTCTATTGGGCTGAAATGCAAGTATGATGAAACTGGGTGTCTCCAATTGAGCAGAGGTTTTAACAGCCCATGTTGTCCCATAAACAGAAAGATAACGGTAGAAGTACACTGGAATTCAGGTCTATTAAGAGCTTCAAATACGGTACATGGGTACTGCACAACAAAAAGAATCTTGTTGCTTGTTATTTCAGAAACCACTAACCCTAACTGTTATCACTGTATACATTTATGAAACTGTAATCTTCTACACAGCAGATGAAAATTATTTGAGGAGAATCATTTTAACCACATACAATACAAGACAAAAAATGAATTTTTTTCTGTTCACACACCAATTGAAATTATATGCATATGCTCTACAGTATATTTAGATGGCAATATGTAATAAATTAATGGAAAAAGTATCTAGCATGAAGCCAGAAACATTAGTAAAGTCATCCTGCAAGGAGGAAACTGTAAAGCGTCTGTTTTCTCTCACCCTATTGTCCACTTCCAGCATCAAACTTTCATTAACGACTGAAGGACTCCCCCCACTCTGTTGTTCATCATGCACATTTGTGCGGCCATCTTTAAATGCTCTCACCCACTTTCCTACCATTCCATCACTCATAATGTTTTCTCTGAAAACAGCACAGATCTCACGATGAATATCGATCGCTTTTAAGCCTTTAGCTCTAAGAAATCTTATAACAGCCCGTTCTTCACAGTCGGCGGGACTCACGATTATCGGAAGCATATTAAACACTCAGTACACAACGTAAACAAGGAAGACTCAGACTGTAATGGCGTCAGAGCGTAGACAACAGATGTAGGTACCCAGTGCGCATGCACAGACGCCGACTACAGCGCTGCGGCCGCGGTGTGGTAAAATGGTACTTACTTAAAAAACACGCATCGTACTCTTCACTTCCTTCTATCCTGTGGAATTTAAAAAAAGAGCTAACCAGTTTCGATAATGATCAGGTCTTTGTCAGGTCACATTACTGCATCTCCA
This sequence comes from Schistocerca gregaria, assembly GCF_023897955.1. Lineage (NCBI taxonomy): Eukaryota > Metazoa > Arthropoda > Insecta > Orthoptera > Acrididae > Schistocerca > Schistocerca gregaria. The sequence continues at coordinate 130,725,804 of NC_064923.1, read as the reverse complement.
TGAGCATGACCTTGAACACTTTGAAGCAGCACGAAGTACTGCAACGCATGTGCAGTAGCAGACTGTGACGCCATATGGGCATTGGCCCGCGTGTGGCGCCTCGAGTTTTATTGTAATCCTGCTACGATTTTCCATTTATATTGGCAACTATGGTTTTCACAAGTAACATATGTCAAAGAACGTATGACATCTATTAAATCTGCAATACGTTTTTTACCATTAAAGATGATTTAAGACCAAAAGTGGAAGAAAAATAAATATCATTATCACAGGCAACACAGTGTAACATGTTTTGTTGACTTCTTACATACTGTTGATCAGCACCTAAACGAGATGTTCAGTTTACTAAAAAAGAACAGTTTATGGGCCCAGGCTACCCATGTGCGGACACAGTTTGTCCATTTAAAAAATATTAGTTCTGTTTAATTGGTGAGCTGCACACCTATTTTAGGTTTTAAATGTGTTGTATGATGGTAATTATAGCATTTAGTTCACAACCAGCCATGGACCATATAACTTTTTATCAACCGGGTAATTAATTTTGGTGATTATGACCAATTTCAGAAGTAAAAAATTACTTACAAGGGTAGCTTGATGTATAATGTCACCAAATCACTTAAAATACAGAATTAGAAATCATTATCAGCAAATAAATGGTAGCATTTTCATACCTGAATGGATCCAGTACACTACATAACTCTTGCCATTGGGTATAAAGATGGTACAGTCAGATACATCAGCTATACAGGTTTTCATCATGAAATGAAAATTTTTATTTGAATGCCATGGATACTATTATGCAGGACATATTGACAATTTACAGAAACGAGATATACTGTTGTGCAGCGATGAATCACATGCTTGCACTCTGGTCTTTTCGTTTCACATAACTGAATCAGTGTATGTCCTCCCCAGTGGTGGGTGGACTGTGTGGACACAGTCTGTCCATTTTTAAAAAATATTAGTTCTGTTTAATTGGTGAGCTGCACACCTATTTTAGGTTTTAAATGTGTTGTATGATGATACTGCATTTTTTGTGACATGGTACTACATTTTTATAAAACATCCTTTGTTACAATTTGTTTTAACTCTAGCTCATCAGTAAATACTCTGAACACTAGCGCTGAGTCACATTTTGTTGTTTTCTATGTATATGCTTGAGTGTCAGTTCATTGCATCATGTTTGGCCAATGGATCATGCAGGCGTGATGTGTGCTCAGGGGAAGGCACTTTTATGGTCTGTTTCATTAGCAAGCTGCAGATTTTGTTTCAATGATCGACTGTATTGTATATTGATGGAATGTAATTTTGTAATGCAGCTAGCATTCTTAATAAAACCTCTTTCCTTACAACATTTTATTACATTACACATAATCACAGTAATCTGTGGATTCTGGTCTGTTTGCACTAAATTGTGTTGGAAAGATACTGTACAGTCACTTAAAAACAGCGTATCTTTGAAGTCGTGGGAACTGACGTACAGTAGTGACAGGTCACATCACTGCCTCTACATCTACATCTACATCTATGTGATTACTCTGCTATTCACAATAAAGTGCCTGGCAGATGTATAGTAGTGGAACAAAGCTGATCCTGGTACACATTTATATGAAATTTATATGATAATTAATGAAACTGATCATCCCTTCTGTTAACCTATTGTCCTGTTAAGTGGTTTATGACTCCATAGATGTTGATTTACGACCCTTTGTAATAACGTTACTCCTACCAGTATTTTTACTGCAGTGTCTAGAATAACACAGCAGCACCAAGCTGCAAAAGCCCATTGAACACCAAAACCTGCTGTAGTCAGTATCATGGTGGGGTGGGTTAAACATCAAGAGTTTGTTGTAAGGGACTGTTCCTGTGATGATGCAGAAGAAGACTATAAGAAAAAGAAGAAGATGGATGGGATAGTCCTTTCCAATAATAAACAAGTGATAACTGTAGGTCCATCTAACTATAGGAAGACAAATTTTCTCATGTTATTTGCCAACACATTGGGATGAAGTCTGCTTTGAGCATATATGTGTATTTTCAAAAACGATTTTTCAGCCGAGGTACTAGTTACTGCAAAATATACTGCAGAGTGTCAATGGTGTAACAGTCAAAGCAGTCAAATCCATAGACCAGGAAAACTAAAGCCAAGCACCAAGTAAAGCCAACCACCATGTTCACATTTGATGATTTTGCTGTGAAAACCCAGGATCAAAGTCTATGATATTTCTGTTTTGGTCTTCATATGGGTGTTCATGTATTTTATTTGAGTCAAACATATTCCAGAATCACAAATCAGTTGGTGCAGGATAATGCAAATGCCATTTTAGCTTTCAAGCAAGACAGTTTGTATTTAAGATACGTTGACCAGGTGCATGTAGGAACTGACATGTCATTCAATGATTTTGTAAAGATATTCACAGATTGTTAGAATCATACACACAAGGCTTTCTCTTTATTGATAAATCAAGGAAAGTGAATGAGGGTGGGTATAGACGGAACGTCCAAGAGTTTCTTTGCATTTAGATATGAGAAAAGCGATGAGTACATCAGTTTACATGATGGCACGGACGAGTTCGCTCAGCATTCAGCCCGAGAGGATAGGTGTGCATAGACGGAGATGGAAAATTTCATCTCTCGAACTTAAAGTTAAGGAGCTAGAAATATGTACCCAGACCCTTTTGATATTGATCAATGACTTCAGTGCTGGGGTTAAGGAACTATAGTTGTACACCCCTATCATACTGAGAAAGAAAGCAGACGACCTAGCAGCGAAGGTTGATGGAATTGAAACGAATGTACACGACTAAATTGTAAAGGTTGATAGAATTGGACTGAATGTAGGTAATGTGCACCATAGGGAGGAGTCCACTTAATATATAACAAGATGTCGACTAAGCATGAGGTCATCATGGCACAAAAAGCAGTTCAAGAGAAATAATTACTGCTAAGGTTATGACATTTGGATCGAGAGCAGACACTGAGAGAAACCTTTAAACCAGTTCCTGAACCTCTCAATGAACTTTCAGTGAAATTGCACAATGACGACAGTGTTGCTGACTTCATTAACCATCATAGCGATGCTAGGTTAGACTAAACATTCGGTATCCGTGGTGAAAAACTATCCACATTGCCCATACAGCCTATAAGTTTAAAAGAAAAGAACAGTGCAAGTAGGTGATGGGGAATTTCAAAGAGTAACTGGTCTAATTGACCTCATTCCGCAAATCCCACAAAAACTCTAAATTATTCCTCCAAAGATCTGGAGATGTACGGTGAAACACTGCAACTGATCCCTGTACATAGGAAAGTGGGAAACTGCTGCAGTGCGACATACAGAACCATTATAAAAACGTAGTAGATGCTCGATATAGCACTGGTGATGGTATTGACATCCAACATAAAAGAGTCAGCAATCAGCCTCCACTGTATGTGTCTACAATTATCCAAATGAGCTAATAGATTGACTGCAACAGCTCATGACATCAGCTGCTGCTGGTAATACTCCTCATTCGCTCATTCGAATGAGGTTGTTTCAGAAACCTCCGAGCTTAGACAGAGAGGTATCTTTGAATAAGTATGGAGACAGTAGTTCTACAGCTGCACAAACCAGCATCCAACACATACCTTCGTAGGTGTGTTATGATTAAAGGTTTGTATTTGAATGTTATTGATACATAATTCAAATTTGCCTGGACATTACCTGTTAAAACAAAAATGGGGAGCGATGTCGTGGAGGTGCTCAAGTGTTTGTTGCAGATGCGGACAAGTCAATGCCTGGACAACCTTCATACTGATCAAGGAACAGAATTTTACAATAGGCATCTCAAGATCATGATGCAGTGGCATGGAATAGATCACTGCTCAACAGTCATCCACCTGCAGGCGAGTACTGTGGAACATCTGAAGAGAACAATAAAAGGCCAAATGAGGATGTGTTTTAATCTTTGCAGTTCATACAAATGGATGGATATCCTTCCAGAACTTATTGCAAATATAATCGAGCCAAACAGTACAATAAAAATGAGCCAAATTGTTGTTAGTGATAATGGATACGATATATTATTGTATTAAAATGCTGGGCCCACTCAAAGAGATATTCAGTGTGGGCGATTTTGTATGTATCTCCAAACACAAGATAGCATTTGAGAAGTCATACCTCCCATGCCGGTCAGGTGAGATATTCGTAGTTTCCAAAGTGCAAAGAGCAAATCTCAGACCTTACATCTTACAGAATGGGAGGGCCACTGAAATTTCAGGACCTTTTCACACAGTGGAAATGCAGAAGAGCTCAGAACCACAAGTGTTTCTCAAAGAGGGTGTCATAAAATGTTGAGGGAATAGGGCACTAGTTTAATGGCTTGATTTTCCTGCAATCATAACAGCTGGATTGTCACTGACGATCTGCTGTATAATAAGGTTCACGGAACACAACCAACACAGTAGTGTGACACGCACAATAGGATACGGCGGTATTCTCGCCAAATTTCCAGCTGAAGTGCACATTTTTGGCTATAATTACTGTCGACCTAGTACAAAACTTCAAAAAGTTTGGCTCGTAGTGATAAGAGGATTAACCCACTTGATGAGGCGCGTTTGGAACATGACGTTGCATATGCAAAACATGAAGATCTCCTCATCAAATTTTAGATCGAATTTTGGCTAATAAAGCCAAGGCAATACATGCAAGAAAGGATACTGGTATAGGGCAGCTTATTACAGCATTTGTAGTTGGTCAAACCATACATGATAAAATTGGGCTTGAATGTGATTTCAAGCAAGTTATGAACGAGAAAAAGAAGACAACAATGAAGAAGAAGAAGCCAGTACAGGAGCATTTAAAAATTGTATCGTAACAGCGATGTATGCAGCTACAAGCGCTCTGAGGCATAAAGGACCGGTTAAAGCACTTGGGTTTTGCTGATATCCAAGACAACAGGCAGAATTATCCCTTTCCTCTTTCCTGCCCTCGTAGATCTCTGTTGCCAGAACAGTTAAGAATGCACAGAACTCCCAGGAGTATCTAGAAGAGGCAAGAAGACTTAACTGTGTGATGGAAGAAGGAGCCTTTGGGAAATGACTATATCTGAAACCATACAAGAAGGAGTAGGTCTTTTCATAACCAAAACAAGCCCGTTAGCTGTCCTACCACATAAACCGTTTATAAATACAGGTCTGCTCAAGTTTGTTAACAAAAAAATTCATCATTCCAAGATTATGTGGTGTTTTTATGTGGGATTCATTATTGAAGACTATGAAGAAATTCAGAGATTGTGGAATTGTGAATTTCGATTCTGTGGGATCAGGAACCAACTGGATGGTGTATTATAAGCGAAAAACAAGTAACATCCATTATTTTGGCTCATTTGGAGACCTGCAGCCTCCAGAAGAATTACAAAAATGCTTCGCCGACAGATGATGTGTGTTCTATGTGTGGCCATCTGTGCATCATGCTCATGCTAACGTTTATGAAGAAGAATATATAAGGATGTGCGTTAAACATCCGCTCATCAGTTGAGGTTCAGATGCAATGTCGTATACTCTGACTTGGACACAACGATCGTGAGTATTACGCATGGATTACTTTCCACTGACTGTTTTAAGCAACAGGGAGTGAAGTATCGTGCTGACTGGACTGGAGACATACAACAGCATTCCGAATATCACAGACTCTAACAATAAATTAGGTCTGGAAACTAATGGTAGAAGAGAAATTGTGGAAATAGAACCTGGTGCATACAATATTGACCATTTAAACGACGTTCTAAAACGGTATGGAAAAGGGACTGTGCTACATGCAAACATCAATACACTTCAGTATGAAACAGACACCGAATGCTGTGATTAACTTTGAACAGAAAGGTTCAATAGTACAATTACTGTATTTCCAAAAGGACAAGTTTCGAAGAAGAACCCTAATAAATTTTACAGATCTAACCAGTCAGTGGATATACTTCCTGTCAGTACAATCCGTGTGGAGTTTAACACTGCAACAAACGCTTACCTCAACAAGAGATTGATTCATAGAATTTATTGGTTCTTCCCACCAGCTAGAACAGGTTGTAAGATCGTTGAGACCCCTACCAACGCTATTTACCTCTGAGTAACAGTTCAGACATTGGACTATCTGGAACTGAGTATGTGAATCATAATAACCAACTCATCGACTTTCATGGCGAGGAAATCATTGTGTGACTACATCTAAAGCAGAACTTACAGGGACCCGGTAGTGGTAACGACCGTCAACTGGCCAGGAACTGCAGTGGACCCGATAATGACATGCAGTGACAATGAAGACCCCATTTTGCTGGGAGACCAAAAGTGGTAACCGCGACCTTCAGCGAGCTGGTACTCACAGCAGCTTCCCTGTGTCTTTGCATTGTCAACAAAGACAGGATGGGCATAAGCTATAAAACCAACATGCGCAATGAACACGTGACACTTCACAACAGAAAGCAAGCAACACATGCAGACTATGAGTTTCTTAAATCAGTAGATCTGAAACCTCACAGTGACATTGTTCGATATAACTGGCCTGGTGGAATATGCCGAGCATATTATACACCAGGAATACTTCTCATACAAACCTTATGCATCAATCACATTTAACAAGGACAATGAAATTAGGGTTGCCATCAGAAACAAAGACGTTTTAACCCACTCATGTAAGCGTTTCATGTGTTGATGGGTCATTTACGAAAATGAATGGTACTACTACAGTGGCATCCAAAGTTACACGTAATGCTTTAGTCTTCCTGTTTCATGAGATACAATATGAACTTAATGGGGTTGCGAGTGGATGTACACATAATGTAGGCATAACATCAACTCTGAAAACTTATGTCTCAGATTCTGCCTCAGATCTGAACGATGCAGCAAATGCTGGATGGTTCATAGATGAACCAGTGTGTAGAACGGTGGGAAAGTACAAGAGACTTACTGTGTGTATATCTCTAAATTTGTTTATGGGATACTTTGAAGATGTGACGAATTGTTCTGAATGCTAAACAGGAACTTATTCTGGTAAAGAATGCAACAGACAACAACTCATACGTTCAAGAAGATCAAGAGGAGAATGAAATCACCACAATAAAATAATACTGCATATGAAGTATAATATAAAATTTATAAGCAAATTATTTTAGGAGACTTCTTTTCCAAACAAGAATGTATTTAAATTAAGCACATGTGCAGATGAAATATATTCTGATACTTGTCCAGGCGTATTTCTGCTGGTGTTTCAGTTACTTCCTGGCACTGAATTGTAATTTTTCGCACAAATTAGAAACTTCACACAACCAGCACACTTACATAGCATTAGTGGAGCTTTTTAGTACTCTTTTTACTATACACTGCATCGTAAATAATGAGTATTAAGTGGGCAGCTTGTCACTACCAAAGAACAGGAAAACAGCAATACTCTCCAAATTCACAATGAATGAACCAACAGAAAAACATAAATAGTTCCTGCTTAATTCATCTGTTAGAATGGCTGCTGCAGTCATAATACCATGATGCCTTTTTTTTCCAGAGCTTCATCCTCCTCTCTGAGGGAGGCAGAGGTGCAGGTTTTCTAAGGTATGCTTGCACGCTCTCCAGCCATGTGGTTTTAGGGAATTTCATTTATTTTTTATCTCTTGCAAAAAAAGTAGGAGCTTAATTTTTCGAACTGTGAATTTATTTGAAATAATTTTGGGGACAGCTCTGGTAATCACCTTATGGCCCAAGGAAAATCTGCAAAACTTGGGCAGAGCTGCTGGTGTTGCCATTTTTTCCCTTTCCTAGGACGTTTGCTTTGGATGCACTAGGTTGTGTACATCTGAGTTCGTCTACATTGGCGTTGCCATCCTGCGTCATGTCACTCAGCAGCGGTATTCGTAAGTGGCCAAACAGAAGTGTGTGCTGTTGCCACTGCTGCAGCCATCACAGTGCCTGCTTTCTTCCATCTTCATCTCACGTTCCTTTTTTTCTTGCTCTTTCTTCTTCCAACCCTCCAGCCAGCTGCGTTGGTCGTCAGCTCGCTCCTTCACATTTGGAACTGTCAGGTCCAATATGGCGCCGTCCGTCTATCAGATTTCTCTGATAGGTGACAAACTCCTATATTTGTGCTTCTCTCTAGGTGTGTGTTTGCGCATCTTCTCTGACGCCGTTCGTCGTTTGTGTGGCGCAGTTTCCCATCGTAATCTTTTTCTTCCTGTTGATTTGTATATCTTGGTTCTTCATGGAGTGGTCTTCTGCTTGGAAGACCATCACGTTACACGACGGCATATCTTTTGCGCCGCCCTCGGCTGCAGTAGCGGCCAGTGGAGGCATGCTTCTCGCAAGAGGAGGCAGGCAGCCCCCATCTCCACATGGAGCGCCATCCTAAAAAGGCTCTAGGCCTCCTGTAGAGCTGCGTCGATGTTGGAATGGTGGTGGTCGCCTTTTTTGTGGCCTGCTGTAGTGCCGGTCTTTGGTGCAGTGACATTCTCTAGTGTGGCGACGATATTTACTGTTCGCCGTGAAGGCGCCGACTGTACCAGCTCAGCGGCACGGGGCCACCCACACCACCCTGTCCTCCATCACTCTCACTTGTGGCGTGGGCGGCCTGCCGCCCATGGGTGCGGGCTGTTGCTGTCGTGTCTGTAGACCTCCTCAGCGGGCACACGACGGCTGTTCGTCTCTGCTGATGGGACAAATGCAGCTGTCGTGCAGCCCTGGACACTTAATGCATCTTGCGGCATTGTGGCAGTATTTCGCCACATGCCCTTCTTCCTGGCAGCTGTAACATTGGAGTGATGCGTCAAGGCTGGTGGGGAGAGCCTCTATCTCGACAGGGAAGCCTAGAAGCTTCCTAACTGCGTATACTTCGTCATCGTCAATTGCTTCATGCACAGCGACAATGAAGAGTGCGGCTTCATCTTGATCGTCAAATTGTGCAACTTGATTGCTGCATTGTGAAAACCTGCTTGCCTCAGTCCATCCTGGACTTCCTTCTCGCTTATATCTGTGGCAGTCCCCTCGGAAGTGCCTTGGTTGTCTTCACGTGTCGGGGTTGCAAAGCTGTCTTCTCGCCGGACTCATCAGCGATGTGGGCTGCTGTAGTGCTCTCCAGTGTCATGTAGTCGCCCATGTTCGTCGGGGCTTGCAGCTTGACTATGGTGTCGGAGTCTACAGACTGGACAACAACTCAGAACTTGCAGCGCAGCGCTGCAATCGCCAATCGTGCAGCTCTATCGACGTGTCACCTATGCACGGAATGTTCAGGGAACGTATGATTGTACTGCGGTCATTTACCTCCTTTTGTTCTTGCATTCGCTCGTCGGTGCTTTCTGCAGCTTGGGCTCCCTGATGCGTTTTATCATCTTCGCTATCACGGCATTTAGCTAGACCTTGCTTCGCCATGCAGGTAACGCGACAATCCGCCTTTATTGTGAGCAGAGCAGCAAGACATTTGGCAGCTGGGCGTGCAGCACAGTCTGTCTGTTTTCTCTCCCTAGTTGCCCACTGCAATAGCGCGGCGCTCACTAACATTCGTGCGCACACCGCGTATCAATGCCTTCAGGAAAGCCAAATGCCTCCAGAAAGCCAAAGTATATATTTGAAAGGTGGACAGCCACAATACCTCTCGTGATCTATGTGTAAATAAAAGCAGTGCACAGCCACAACACCTCTCGTGATGTATGTGTAAATAAAAGCACATACGAACATAAAAATAAATTCTGCTGTGACACCATCAGTATTTTAAACACGAAAATAACATTTTAATTTCAATATAAACGAAATAAGCTGTTCTAGCACATGTCAAATGATTCCCAGAACAAGCATGCCGAAAATAGTATACTATGAAGAAAATTGATACACTGCGTTTCATTATCTTTCTAGCTACGTTGTAATAATTTCCTGTCTGTTTGAATTTATCAGTGTACATTTTTAAACATTATCTTTATTATATATTCTTTATTTATTTTAGCTTTTAGGCAACACTGACCGTGAGTTCAATAACAGCTTTTAATGACTCTCTTTTACATGTGCCTGTTGTATATTACTTGTTCGTAGAAATTGGTGTTTTAATATTTTTGTAAATGTTACAGGCCTAATTTAAGTCAAATGGTTATTTACACAACGTGTATAACAATAGGTAAATGGAAGAGTCTGAGTAGAAAATATGTTAGTGAACTTCTGGCTGTCGAAATGAAGTACTTTGCATCGATCTACCTGAAGAGATCCTGTGGAGTTCTGTGACATTAGAACACAGACAAAAACAGTACTGTGTGCCTTCAAACAGTGTGTGAAGAATGAGCAACGAGGGATCGGAAAACATTTTTTCAAGTGGTAGTTTCGACTCTTCCGAATGGTGTGTAATATTATGATAAATAAGATCCATCATCTGTGCCACTGGAAGTTATAGATCTCAAATGGAAGCTTTTGCGATCGTGCATGAAGTAGTGTGGAAATTTACCGCATCCCGAACATAACCTATAAACATCAGCATTAAATCAGTGATTAAGTTGCTGTGTTACAGATTCGGGTATATTTGAATGCTGCTGTTGAAACAGCTTTCAAATTTTTATTTGAACAAAAATGTGACAAAATTTAATAGTGGTATTTATATGGTAAAGTTCAGTTCCAGTCTCAGGGTTGAACTTAAGCTTTTTCTTGTTTCGGTGCTTGGAAACACCACTTACTAGAAGAGGACGTATGGTATGTTTACTAATAACATTTATTTATTCACATCTGCCTTCATACCCGAGAGGAACGCAGAGACTTGAATTTTTGGGTTAGTTTTCCGTGGAAGTTTCATATGCATTGCAGAATTTGTTTACCGCCACCGCCCATACAGAGATATTTTCAGGAGTGGGAAGCGTTAATTATTTAAGGAGATTAATTTGTTACGCTGTGTAAATGGTTCACATCAGTTCTGCGACTGTGTGTTGCAGCAGACGTGATAAATAATGATTTTATATCGTGCGAAAGGCAATTCAGTGAAGTACTTTGAGTCCTCAGAGAGAGTCTTCTTTCGTTTAACAGTTTTCGTAACTGACTCGAAATAGAAATTACACATCGACTGTTTATGACGTCGTTGAAAGTGTAACATACACGTTTAGCGTGAACATTTGTTTAGGAGTATCTACCCTCATCGTGTATTCATCGACCTTTGCGTATACCTTACAGCTGTTGTTTGTGTGTGGTACAAATAGTAAAAGTCCACGGCATATATTTACAGTTTAACTACGGTCATCGTAAATAATGCCAAATGGCATTGCATTTCAACACAATTTACAAAATACTGTCACAAACTCATTACTAAAAATCACAGTCGTTAGCATTGATCTTTATCATGATAGTACAATAATAAAGGATGCTAACAATCAGTAAATTATAAGATACCTGTAACTGTAATGGAACATAACGTGCACACTTATGTACACATATGTAGGGATAGGGATTTATTCATTTAGTGTTACGTTTGTTCCTTCTCGATAATGTTTTCTTCTTTTTGGTATTGATGATGTAGGTGACATAGCTTTTTTTCCCCTCCCCTCCATTGTACACCATTGTGTTATGTAGTATAAGTAAGGATCTCTTGGCTTCCAACTCAATAAATCCTCAATTCTGTTTATATTTCGATTGGCCCAATTTTATGAAATGGTAAGTTATTTGTGTTCATTGGTTTATGTTTTTACTTTCCATACAATGCTGTGTGTATCAGACTACAGGTAGATCCAGTGTTCCATGTGTTTAGATAATGTGCAAACACTGATAGTGCAGTGACACTGGTAACAAATGTGTTGCACCGTATTTTAGGAATGAATCAGTGCAGTGTGGTCAAACAATATTTTTTGTGATTGTGCTAGGGGTGTACAAGGTTGCTAATGATGCTGGAGCTCTGACATTTCTATTTGAGATTTTGAAGTTCAAATCCATTCCACACATTTTTATGTTAAGTTGGGAAATCAGATTTCATTCAAACCCAGTGAGGTAAGTCCTGTTCACAAGCAACAACTTTCAACGCCAAGATTAACTTTCTGTCAGTGACTATACTGATAATGAACCCACCATTAAGTGGGTGTTTTGGCAGGCTGTTTAGGCTATAGTTTGCACTTTAATTTCCTGAGGCATATCTGCACATGAACTTGTACAGTTTGTTGGAGTGTGCGCAGTCAATACGGTTTTATTAGTAGTAGGTATTAACAACAACATTTTATGGAAGAGATGTCAAGTGTCTATTGCTGACATAGCTCTGTTCCTAGGTAATGCTGCTGGAGTCTAATAGTTTAGTAGCTTCACTGCCTGCCCATCGACAAAGATAAACAAAACGGGATAGAGAAGTTATGAAGTTGTCATAGCAAATGCTAGACAGTATGATTTTGAAATATTTTTTATTCGTTTTGGTCATGGAAAATTATGAACTCAACCATTCAAATTTGTTTCGATTCTTTGATGTATGTATGCAGACTGAAGCATCAAATGAAAATTTATACCAATGCTGCGATTTGAACCCGGGTCTCCTGCTCAGTTGGCAGATGCACTAACCATTATACCACGCTGGCACACTGACTTTGCAAAACTGACTTACTACCCTAGGGTTTTATTAAAAATAATTTCAGATCTCTAATATATATTGATGTGACACATTCACTCTTGACTTGTTCACAGTACCATCAGACATTATTAACACACACTCACACTTCTGAAATTTGTTCATTTTTAATTGCGAAAATTAACTGATAACAGCTGCAACTTCTAGCAAACTTCAAAATTGTGTTTTGAGAATATGAATAGTCACAGGATGTTACCTGCCTTGAGAAATTATAGTTAAAAGACTGCAAACTGTCATCCATGACATAAATGCCTGAAATTCTTATACTGTCAAAATATTTGTACATAAAGATTAGATAATCTGAAATTTTTTGATTCTTTACAAACTATTTTCTGTAAAACACCTATTCTGAATATTCTAAAAATTGTGTGGTATGTTCGTATGCTAGTTGGTGATTGTATTTGTGGAAGGTTCAGAGTGGGCAATATTTTGAGGGGCATAATTGGAAAATTTATATGTTAGACCTGTCTAATCTCCATGTTAATCCTGGATGCTTAAGAATTGAAACTGACTGCCAATTTTGAGAAAAAGTAATGCAAAACTGGTACACTGTAGTCAAAATAATTATTTTACAGCTGTACAAGTGAGTGGGGAAAAAATTATTCATTTTGTTCAAGCATTTTATAAATGAATTGGGACATATAGGAAACAGATTTGTATATACATTTTTCTGTTTCTGATATTATTTATAAATTTTTATTGTAATCTGTCATAATTTTACTTCTTTATGCCATTCCATGAATTAAAATTGCCTACACTACAACAACCAACACCCCACAGTTGGGATGAGTTAATATTTTCAAAATTTCTTTTTCATCTTTTTTCCCATTGAACTTGTGTAGCTACGCTGAATTTACAGATGCACAAGGATGATACAACAAGAGTAGTACTTCAGAAATGGGAACTGAACACTGATCTGTTATTGATGACCGTTTGAAAGAATTAGCCATACCATGAGGTGTCATCAAGGAGACGGTTGTATTTTGCACATTATGAGAGACAGTAATTATTTGTCCCACCCACCATAATCATAAGAAATGAAGTTGCTCTCAATAACATCTTCTAAAGTATTCTCTCTGCATTTCACACTCAGTAATGGGCTGCATTTCATGAGAACTGTTCATGTAATGTCTATGGCTCTCAAAGATGCGACGCAGCAAAGACTAGACTGAATTCCTACTTCTGACTTCATAGCAAATCACTCTACATCTACATTGTTACTCTGCAATTCACACTTAAGTGCCTGCCAGAGCGTTCATTGAACCATTTTAATACTACTTCTCTACCATTCCACCCTCAAATGGCGTGTGGGAAAAAGGAACACCTAAATCTTTCCTTTCAGCTCTGATTTCTCTTACTTTATGATGATGATGATCATTTCTCCCTACATAGGTGGGTGTCAACAAAATATGTTCACATTTTGGAAGAGAAAGTTGGCAATTGAAGTTTTGTAAACAGATCTCGCCACTAAGAAAACCACTTTTGTTTTAGTGACTGCCACTCTTATATCGGAATTCCCCTGATGTACTTTCATTTAGGAGTAAGGGTTTCATGTTTTGTAATAATTTTGATATGATTTGTACAAATCGAATAGCATCTCTTGTAGCATCAACAGCTTCCTACTGGAGATTATATCTTGTTGCAAGATGTTTACCAAGACCTCCTACCCCATCACATGCACTTTTTTTGCTGAAAATATTCTTTTTTAACCTATTTCTTGTACATGTTTTACACGCTCATAGAGCTGAAAGCTCATTTTCAAAATGAGATGCTGTACCATCAGTCACATACACATGTTTAGGAAATGTATGGCCTCCAGATGCTATGTCATCAATCATCATCCTGGCAGCATAGTGTGCATGTGTACTGTCATGAATGAGACTGTCACTGACACTAGCAAAATAGTGTGATGTTACAAGGAAGTGAGCAACACATATGAATATTTCTGCTTGTGATATGTGCCCGTGGTAACTTTGAACTTCGTTCTGTAAAGCAACAGACCAGTTGTCAGAAAAGTCGAAATGAAGAACTGGTGTGTCAGTACTGTGGGATGTCACTGATTTTACTTCTGCTATGACCTGTATCTGAATCCTTTGGATATGAAGATGAGATACTCCTTTCATGAGTCAATGCTTAACCCCTATAATGAACTGTGCTAGCTCCATTCTCTTCTTCACCACCTCTTCTCCCTCCCACAATGCATAGCTTACATCACTGTCTGTATCCTTAAGGTTTAATGCTTCAACGGTCATCCCTTCAGCACCAGGACATACAGCACATTCCTGCAACCAACATTTTTCTTGCAGCTCTTTACACATCTGTCTCTGTGCACTTATTCCCTATAAGTTTCAAATTAGTGCAGTAAATACATGTCCATACTTCCTTCACTGGCTGGCATTTTATCCATTTTGGTCATAAGGGCTAGAATTTCATGAGACAAATTTTGAAATTTGGGTTCTCATTTTCTATTAGGAGATATGCTTCTCTTACTGATCTTGTTGTATAAATTTTTAATGTTTTCACCATTTTCATTAACAGAGATAACATTAGCCTGATTAGGACTCTGCCTGCTGCAGTCTTTGTCGTCGCTTAAGAAGTATTCCAGAGAAACATTAAGCATATCATCTTGTGACAGATGCCCACAGTAGGAGCCTAGGCATGCCCAAATACCTTTTTCATTCCTCATTTTACAAGCTTTTGGAATTAAATAATGTGAGTACGTGGGTATGTATTTCCGTATCTGCCACTTGGAGTAGCTATCTGGTATCAATGTCAGCAATTGTACCTTCTCAGTATAGGTAGCTGCAGAGAGAACAGTGTTCAGATTTTGAAACCATACATCACATTGGGTGTACATGTGACTTATCTTCAGGTTCTGCACCAAGTGCCTCTGCATTATACACTTCGCAAAGTTTTGAAGATATTGCTTGTTTAAAACTTGTTTCAAGTTCTTCTACTTGTATTTGTATGTACCATTATCTACTTATGCTTCTTATGTAGCCTGGGTGTTTAAGTGGGGATGCATTAGGGGCTACAATAGAAATGCCAACATTCAATGCATCAGTAACTTTACACCCAGGAATATAAGCATCTGCACTGTATTCTTCAGTTTCACATTCAGGTGAAGGCAATTGTTCAGGTGGGCTGTCACTAAATTTCTATTTGTGATGAGTGCAGCAATTGCTGCACAATGGATGTCATGGTGACACATTTACTAGAGGACCAACATATTTCAGGAATATCTCTGACAGATTTCCCACAATTGTGAAGTGCTTTTCACTTTTCTTAAACACCAACTTCTTGTGTCTTTTTTTTTTTTCTTTTTTTTTTTTCCATGGACTTTGCACCTCACCCATTCACTGCTATATTTCCTCGCTGACATTGTATCTAAGAAAATGTCCAAACAAAACACAAATCTGTATGCAGAATGATTCATGTGCAGATTCTCACTGGGTATAAACAGAAGAGCGCTAGAAACAGTGTTGCCAACTTGCAGATTTTACAGTAGAAATTCTATGGATGCGAAATATGCAGAATGTTGAAAAATTTGTAACACTTTACACAGAAAAATATTGTCCACATTGTTTGCAGTAACTACTAAGGCGTTAACAAGACAAAGTATTGTGCAATTTTCATAAGTTTTGTGATAGGGGTTTATAGGTCCCCCCAGGGGGCCCACAGGTTTTTTGTGGGTACATGTGTGGCGTGCACAGGGCCCCGAGCTATTGCAGCCTCCTTTCCTTTGAAGGCTGCATTACCATCCCTGTTCCTCTTCCTCCCTCTCCTTGCTCTTTTGTCCCTGCCCCCTCTTTTCCCTCTTAGTGGACTTCTTTGTGTTGACTTGGCTATCCTCCTGGCTTTGTTTTGTTCTATGCTATTGTTTAGTTTGCTGTTTCCATCTCTTTTTCGTCATTTTTGGTCCCCTTGGGGTTTGATCTCCATTTCCAAAAAAATTCCGTTCAGTGGGAGCCATATGGGGATGAACTCCCTACCTAGCTTCCATGGTGCAGGTTAATCTCCCCTTTCCCTTTGCACCCTGGCCTCCCTCCTGCTAGGTCACCAGCACAGTAGCCAGTCCATGTGCTGGGGCTGTTAAGTGCCCACTTGGCTGAGCCCCCTGAAACCACAGGGATCACACTGCTAGTACCTGAGTTGTTAACGTCTCGTGTATTCCCAGGAGTCGATGCTCATCATTTTGGGGCACCAGAACTCCTGGCAATGGCCGCTGTGCCAGACGGCCCTTGCTGTGGCTGGGTGGCGCCCATGGGGCGAGCCCCTGATCAGATTGGGTGGTACTAGGGCGGACTCGGTGCAGAGCATTATTTTCCACCAAGATCTTCTTCTGCAAACTGACGAGGATCTCCATGCTAACCTCGAGCAGCGAGGGGTTTGTTTTATATGCCGTGTGCAGCGAGGCCCTCCAAACGATCGCATCGCTACGGGCGCCTTTATCATGGCCTTGGAGGGAGATGTCCTCCCAGAGAAGGTCAAGGTAATGGTGTGTCGGTGTGATGTCAAACCTTATATTCCACCACCGATGAGATGTTTTAAATGCCTAAGGTTTGGACACACGTCTTCCCGCTGCACCAGTGGTCCCCTCTGCGGTGACTGTGGGCGCCCCCTCTATCAGGGTAGTTCCTGTGCTCCCCTGCCAATGTGTGTAAATTGTAATGGACAGCATTCTCCATGTTTTCCTACGTGCCCGGTGTTTGTGAAAGAAAGGAGGATTCAAGAGTACAAAACCTTACATCGGCTCACCTACACTGAGATTCGTCAAAAATATGACCAGCTCATCCCGTGTCTGACCTCTACTTTTGCTTCAGTTATGTCCATTCCCCCTACTACACCCTCCTCTTCCCAGCCTCACCGCATTCGCCCCATGCTTTCACCCTCCTCCCCCATCTCCCATTCCCCTTCCTCCTCATTATTTATACCCACCTCTTCAGGTGCTGCTCCCCCGCCAGAGAAGTGCTCTCCTCCTTCGGCAGCTGGCGGTACTGGAGCTCCCTCCCAGGACTCCTCTTCCTGGCACCCTCCTGAAAAGCGATCTACTGCTCCACATTGGCAGCGTGGCTTGCGGCCAGTGGGCGCCAAGGTTGCCCAGTGTAATTCCGTGCCTGCCCTTGCTGAAGTCTGCCCTTCTCTTCCTTCCCAAGAGAAGAAGCAGAAATGCAGGAAGAAGGGAAAGGCCTCTGGCCTTCCCATCCTACAGTCAATGAACCAACAGACTCTGCCGCCACCTATATGAATATTACTCCTTATCGGTGACGCATAGCGACTCAGTGGTGTGACTGACTCCAGTCCTATCACTTCCACTTCAGCTTGAGAATCCTCCAGTGGAATTGTAATGGATATATGCGTCACCTTTCAGAATTGCAGCCCCTTCTTTCCTTCTACTCTGCCACTTGTCTTGCACTCCAGGAGGCCCATTTTGTCAATTGTTACTCACTGACCCTTCGTTGGTTCCACACTTTCTGTAGGAACCAAATTGGCCCTAGGCCCCTTGCGGGCTTCTGGTGATGTTTGCACCTTGGTCGGCAAGGATATTGTTAATAAATGGGTTCCCCCTCCATACCACTCTGGAAGCCATTGCTGTCAGGGTCCATCTGGCCACTCCAATCGCAATCTATAATCTTTACGTGGGAGTGGGAATTAGCCAGCGCCCTCGCCCTTTGTCTTGACACAGCTCCTGGACCAGATCGGATACATAACTAAATGCTCCAACACTTATCGGTGGCTGGCCACTGCCGTATATTGACACTCTCCAACCGTCTGTGGGATGAGGGAGTATGTCCTACCCAGTGGCACGAAAGTATTGTTGTTTTGGTGTTGAAGCCTGGGAAGCCGCCTCTTCAGTTGGATAGCTACTGTCCAGTTAGCTTTACTAACACCCTCTGCAAGCTCCTTGAGCACATGGTGAGTCGGCAGCTGTTTTGGATCCTTGAATCCTGCAACCTTTTGTCATCGACCCAGTGGTTTTCGCTGTGGCCGCTCTATGGTAGATAACTTGGTGCACCTAGTGTCTGCTATCTGGTCGGCTTTTGCCCATCGACAACACCTCCTTGCAGTCTTCTTTGATCTGCATAAAGCCTATGACACCACCTGTCACCACCCTTCAGAAATGGGGCCTTCATGGCACTCTGCCCGTTTTTACCTGTAATTTTCTTTCTTATCACTCTTTTTGGGTCCAGGTTAGCTGTTCCTACAGCTGTCCCCATCGACAAGAAAATGGGCTTCCACAGGGTTTCGTGCTGAGCGTCCCTCTCTTTCTCATAGCCATTAATGGTCTAATGACAGCTGTTGGGCTGACAGTGTCCCCCTCTTTGTATGCTGGCGATTTTTGTATCTACCTCTATTCCTCCATAATGAGCGCTGCAGAATGCTGTCTACAGGGAGCAATCTGTTGGGCCCACTCATGGGCTCTCCCCCATGGCTTTCAGTTTTCGGCAGCCAAGACTTATCATGCATTTCTGCCATCGCCTTACAGTCCATCCCCCTCCGGAACTGTTCCTCGATGGCCAACCCCTCACGGTGGTGGACACCCATCGCTTCTTGTGTCTGGTCTTTGATGCCCTGTTGACATGGCTCCCTCCCCATCGCCAACTGAAGGGGACGTGTTGGTTCCATCTCAGTGTTCTTAGGTGTCTGTGCAATACCACCTGGGGTGTAGATCACTCTGTTCTCCTGCGATAGTATCAAGTATTGGTCCAGTCTCGTTTACACTATGGAAGTTCTGTCTATGGTTCTGCACCTTCTTTGACACTGTAGATCCTAGACCCCATCCACCACTGTGGGGTCCGACTTGCGACTGGTGCCTTCCGGACTAATCTCGTACTTAGCCTTCTCGCAGAGGCGGGGATTCCGCCACTGCGAGTTTTGCGCCAGCAACAGCTGATATCTTACGCACTCCACATTCGCTGCACCCCAAAGCATCCTAATTATGGTCTCCTTCATCCAGACACGGAGATCACCCTACCACAACGGCGGTCACGATGTGGGCTTACAATGGCTGTCCGCATTCAGTCTGTCTTTTCTGAGCTCCAGCACTTGCCTTTACCAACTCTCTTCTCCACTCACGCATGTACCCCTCCATGGTGCGTCTCTTGGCTGCAACTCTGTTTTGATCTCACAATCGATTCAAAGGATTCTGTTCTTCCGATGGCTCTTTGCCACCAGTTCTCCTGTCTCCTCAGTTCCTTTCAAGGTTCAGAAGTGATCTATACTGATGGCTCCATGGTCGCCGGCCGCACCTATGTGTGACGCATGGAACTTCGCTCTTTGCCAGATGGCTGTAGTGTTTTTACTGCAGAATTGGTAGCCATCTTGCGTGCACTGGACCGTATCTCCTTCTGCTCAGGACTATCCTTCACTATCTGTAGTGACTCACTGAGCGGTTTGCATACTATCAGCCAGTGCTTCCCTCATCACCTGTTGGTCATCGCTATCCGGGACTCCCTTTCTCTCTTCATTCAAAGTGGATGCTCGGTGGTTTTCATTTGGACCCCAGGCCATGTTGGGATTCCTGGCAATGAACTTGCCGATGGACTGGCTAAATTAACTACTACCAGGCCATCTCTCACTATTGGCATTACAGAAATAACCTCCACTCGGCATTACGTTGTCAGGTTTTGGGCCTTTAGGATGCAGAATGGAGCACTCTTTCTTCGCCTAACAAGCTCAGGGCAATAAAGGATTCTACAACTCCATGGCTGTCCTTCTTATGGGCCTCTCATAAGGCCTCTGCCAGCTCTGCATCGGCCATACTTTTTTGACTTGTGGTTATCTCCTCCACCATGAGGACCCTCCTCTCTGTCGTGGATCGATGTTGACTGTGGCTCACATCTTATTGGACCGCCCCAACTTAGCCATCCTACGGCGGACTTTTAGCTTTCCAGAATTGCTACCCCTGGTGTTGGCTGACGATGCCTCAGCGGAGGATCTCATTTTATGTTTTATTCGTGATGGGGGTTTTTATCATTTTATTTAAGGGAGGGGCCTTCCATCTTATTGGTGAGTGGAGGGGATGGCAGGCTTTCATGCTCCCCCCATCACCCAGACTGGATTGGCTTCAACTGGGCTTGGTGGTTCACGCCGGTCCTCTACCTTCCCACTCCTTTCCTCATGGTGTCTGTAATGTCCTGAGCATCCCTTGTCTCCTGTGCTTCTTCTTTCATGCCCCTGTCATTAGTCACTTTCTTCCCCTCACTTGTCTTCTGCTGTTTTCCTTCCTTCCCTGTCAGTAGTTTATCATTTTATGGATGTTGTAATTCCCTCTTTTAATGTGGGATTTTAGCGGTTTTAGTTAATCACAGGTTGGAGGGCCTGATGACCACGTAGTTTTGTCCCATCTCCAACCAACCAACTTGTAAAAATGTGACTTTTTTAAAAAAAATTTAGAAATAACTATTTATGTAATACAGATACCTGGAGCAGAGACAATATTGTTTATAATTATATCAGTTGTGTCTCAGAAGATAGCATTCTTTTACTTTCCAAATTAGAAAAAATTAAGTAAAAAAATTAAAAATTTTGTATTTTCTTTTTAAGGAAGCCCGTGTGTGTGTGTGTGTGTGTGTGTGTGTGTGTGTGTGTGTGTGTGTGTGTGTGTGTGTGTGTGTGTGTGTGTGTGTGTGTGTGTGTGTGTGAGAGAGAGAGAGAGAGAGGGGGGGCCAGGGGGGGGGGGGGGGAGCACTAAATTTGAATACATAAAGAGGGAGCCAGAGCTTTAAAGCAAAACGTATGCCAAGGTAGGACTTTACCATTTACAAAAACAAAGGTAAAATGAAAATATTTTATTTCTTAACACGTATGATATACAGGTCTAACATAAATTTCTACAGAGAAATATATGATCATGAATTGACATGTCCTGTATGATTTGAGATTAAATTCACCCCTAGAACAACTCTCTCCTTTATCCAAATTCCCACTCGCACCTCAACCCACTTGGTATTCCCCCTAAATCACTGAAATTTTCATTTGTTGCTTCATTCTTCATGTATACATCATAGGTGTTTGAGATTTGAAAATGTCACTGGATTTATTTATTTATTTGATTTATTTATTTGTTCATCCAAAGACCTCTTAGTACAATAATATTAGACATGTCATAAAGTCTGTAGTAATTTCCCTGTCTAGGCAAATCATTAATGATTTCTTCAGCAAGTCTGATATAGTAATCTGTAAGTAAATTTAGATAAACTAGTGTATGTTGCAGTACCCTATAGCTTCCATTAAAGTGCAAAGATTTTATATAAGAAATTCCATCTTTGCTACCAAGCCATAACAATATACCAGGTTGTTTTTATAAAATCAGTTGCCTTTGCCGAAGCTCACCAAGGTTTCAAATATGTAAGCAATAATTAGCACTACCTGGACATAAATTTTTGGTGATTTTTCATTTTAATCAAAGGTGAATTTTGAAGTAGCAAATTCAGCAGTTTTAATTAATACATTTTAGACACGTTTTACTTCTGTACGATTAAGGCTAATTTTATTATTTACTGATATTGTCATATGTTAATTTTAACTACTTTCTTGTATAAACTATCCACTGCAAATATTTTATTTGCAGATATACGTCATTTCTTATATGAAGTGTTGTAATACAGATTATATTTTTCTGCACTTGATTCAGAGTCTAAATGGTCTAGGAGTTATCACATTAAAGGATCCTCATGCTTTTAATACATCATTTCGTATACATGTTTTCTCAAGGTAAGAGGGGATGGGAGAGAATGTGTTAAACATGGCCTCTCTCTCTCTTACCTTCTCCTCCCCCCATTAGGGAATTGTCAGATTCCACCCATCTGTTTCGACACAGGACGTCGTCAGTATGGCGGATATGTCTACTTCTGGCGTATACAGTATGGCAATGAACCATGGACCTTGCCGTTGGTGGGGAGGCTTGCGTGCCTCAGCGATTCAGATAGCCGTGCCATAGGTGCAACCACAACTTGGGGTATCTGTTGAAAGTCCAGACAAACGTGTGGTTCCTGAAGAGGGGCAGCCTTTTCAGTATTTGCAGGGGCAACTGTCTGGGTGATTGACTGATCTTGCCTTGCAACACTAGCCAAAACGGCCTTGCTGTGCTGGTACTGCAAACAGCTGAAAGCAAGGGAAAACTACAGCCGTAATTTTTTCTGAAGGCTTGCGGCTTTACTGTGTGGTTAAATGATGATGGTGTCCTCTTGGGTAAAATATTCCGGAGGTAAAATAGTCTCCCATTTAGATCTCCGGGTGGGGACTACTCAGGAGGACGTTCTTATCAGGAGAAAGAAAACTGGTATTCTATGGATCGGAGCATGGAATGTCAGATCCCTTAATCGGGCAGGTACATTAGAAAATTTAAAAAGGGAAATGGATAGGTTAAAGTTAGATATAGTGCGAATTAGTGAAGTTCGGTGGTAGGAGGAACAAGATTTGTGGTCAGGTGAATACAGGATTATAAATACAAAAGAAAATAGGGGTAATGCAGGAGTAGGTTTAATAATGAAAAGGAATATAGGAATACGGGTAAGCTACTACAAACAGCATAGTGAACGCATTATTGTGACCAAGATAGACGGGAAGCCCATGCCTACCACAGTAGTAAAAGTTTATATGCCAACTAGCTATGCAGGCGCCGAAGAGATTGATGAAATGTATGATGAGATAAAAGAAATTATTCAGATGGTGAAGGGAGACAAAAATGTAATAGTCATGGGGAGCTGGAATTCGTTAGTAGGAAAAGGAAGAGAAGGAAATGTAGTAGATGAATATGGTATGGGTAAGGAATGAAAGAGATAGCAGCATGGTATAATTTTGCAAAGAGCATAACATAATCATAGTTAAGAATGATGTAAATAAAATAGAAAGAAACTTCCACATGGGAAAAATATATTAAAAACAAAGATTCCAAGACTTACCAAGCGGGAAAACGCCGGCAGACAGGCACAAGAACAAAACACACAAACACACACACAGAATTACTAGCTTTCGCAACCGATGGTTGCTTCTTCAGGAAGGAGAGGGAAAGACGAAAGGATGTGGGTTTTAAGGGAGAGGGTAAGGAGTCATTCCAATCCCGGAAGCGAAAGACTTCCCTTAGGGGGAAAAAAAGGATAGGTGTACACTCGCGCGCACACACACATGCACACACATCCATCCGCATGTGCGGATGGATATGTGTGTGTGTGTGTGTGTGTGTGTGTGTGTGTGTGTGTGTGTGTGTGTGTGCGTGCGAGTGTACACCTGTCCTTTTTTTCCCCCCTAAGGGAAGTCTTTCCGCTCCCGGGATTGGAATGACTCCTTACCCTCTCCCTTAAAACCCACATCCTTTCGTCTTTCCCTCTCCTTCCTGAAGAAGCAACCATCGGTTGCGAAAGCTAGTAATTCTGTGTGTGTGTTTGTGTGTTTTGTTCTTGTGCCTGTCTGCCGGCGTTTTCCCGCTTGGTAAGTCTTGGAATCTTTGTTTTTAATATATAATCATAGTTAATAGTGATTTAAGAATCATGAAAGAAGGTTGTATACGTGGGAGAAGCCCGGAGGTAGTGGAACGTCCCAGATAGATTATATAATGGTAAGACTGAGATTCAAGAACCAAGTTGTAAATTGTAAGCCATTTCCTGGTGCAGATGTGGACTGTTGGTTATGAACTGTAGATTAAAACTGATGAAACTGCAAAAAGGTGGGAATTTGAGGAGATGGGATGAGGATAAACTGAAAGAACCAGAGGCTGTAGAGAGCTTCAGGGAGAGCATTAGGTAATTAAATACAGTAGAAGAAGAATGGGTAGCTCTGAGGGATGAAGTAGTGAGGGCAGCATAGGATCAAGTGGGTAAAAAGACGAGGGCTAGTAGAAATCCTTGAGTAACAGAAAAAATATCGAATTTAATTGATGAAAGGAGAAAATATAAAAATGCAGTAAATGAAGCAGGCAAAAAGGAATACAAACATCTCAAAAATGAGATCGAAAGGAAGTGCAAAATGGCTAAGCAGGGCTGGCTAGAGGACAAATGTAAGGATGTAGAGGTGTATATCACTAGGGGTAAGATAGATGCTGCCTACAGGAAAATGAAAGGGACCTCTGGAGAAAAGAGAACCACTTGTATGAATATCAAGAGCTCAGATGGAAACCCAGCTCTAAGCACAGAAGGGAAAGCAGAAAGATGGAAGGAGTATATAGAGGGTCTATACAAGGGTGATGTACTTGAGGACAATATTATGGTAATGGAAGAGAATGTAGATGAAGATGAAATAGGAAATATGATACTACGTGAAGAGTTTGACAGAGCACTGAAAGACGTAAGTCGAAACAAGGCTCCGGGAGTAGACAACATTCCATTAGAACTACTGACAGCCTTGGGAGAGCCAGGCCTAACAAAACTCTACCACGTAGTGAGCAAGATATATGAGACAGGCAAAATTCCCTCAGATTTCAAGAAGAATATAATAATTCCAATCCCAAAGAAAGCAGGTGTTGACAGGTGTGAAAATTACTGAACTATCAGTTTGATAAGCCACAGCTGCAAAATAATGAACTCTATACAGACGAATGGAAATAGTTGTAGAAGCTGACCTCGGGGAAGATCAGTTTGGATTCTGTAGAAATGTTGGAACACGTGAGGCAATACTGACCCTACGACTTATCTTAGAAAATAGATTAAGGAAAGGCAAACCTACGTTTCTAGCATTTGTAGACTTAGAGAAAGCTTTTGACAATGTTGACTAGAATACTCCCTTTCAAATTCTGAAGGTGGCAGGGGAAAAATACAAGGAGTGAAAGGCTATTTACAATTTGTACAGAAACCAGATGGCAGTTATGAGTCGAGGGACATGAAAGGGAAGCAGAGGTTGGGAAAGGAGTGAGACAGGGTTGTAGAATCTCCCTGATGTTATTCTGTCTGTATATTGAGCAAGCAGTAAAGGAAACAAAAGAAAAATTCGGAGTAGGTATTAAAATCCATGGATGAGAAATAAAACTTTGAGGTTCGCCGATGACATTGTAATTCTGTCAGAGACAGCAAAGGACCTGGAAGAGCAGCTGAACGGAATGGACAATGTCTTGAAAGGAGGATATAAGACGAACATCAACAAAAGCAAAACCAGGATAATGGAATGTAGTCGAATTAAATCGGGTGATGCTGTGGGAATTAGATAAGGAAATGATACGCTTAAAGTAGTAAATGAGTTTTTCTATTTCAGGAGCAAAATTACTGATGATGGTCGAAGTAGAGAGGATATAAAATGTAGACTGGCAATAGCATGTAAAGCACTATGATAAATAGTTTAGAAAAGAAGAGAATAGAAGCTTTCGAAGTGTGGTGCTACAGAAGAATGCTGAAGATTAGATGGGTAGATCACTGTAGATCACATAACTAATGAGGAAGTATTAAATAAAATGGAAGAGAAGAGAAATGTGCCACAACTTGACCAGAAGAAGGGATCAGTTGGTAGGGCATATTCTGAGGCATCAAGGGATCACCAATTTTGTATTGGATGGCAGCGTGGAGGGTAAAAGTCGTAGATGGAGGCCAAGAGATGAATACACTATACAGATTCAGAAGGATGTACTTTGCAGTGGGTACTGGGAGATGAAGAAGCTTGCACAGGATAGAGTAGAATGGAGAGTTGCATCAAACCAGTCTCTGGGCTGAAGACGACAACAACAACGATGTCACTGCAAACACATTGCAACAAACATCAACAAAATGAAGTTATATGAAGGTTTCACTCCAGCATTAGAATTAAGCTAATGGGGACAACTGTGGGAAGTAGGGCACATAGGATGGTGTCAAGCTAAATGTACATCAGTACAAAACTCTGCACCATCGCACATAGATTATCCACAAAATTGAAGGAAAAACTCAGTTTACAAGATAGCGCTACAGCCACTAAACTAACAGGAATTGTACACTTCACTCAGTCTAAATAGCTCAAGTGCCTGATACCCATAAGTAGATCACAAATTTAAAAAAAGCATGACGACAAAATTCACACACCTACATAACTCACAAAAAACCACCTATGCCAAAATTCCAACAACTCGAAAACCTAAATACCCTCATATTCAGTAAATCTTTAAAAATAATAATAATAATAAAACAAAACAGACAAAATATGGAAATTTTTATAGAATGAAACCCAAACAAACATTACCTACCAGCAAAAGCCTCCAATAAAATCACCCAGATCCCCCCTCCCCCCCCCCCCCCCCCCCCATACTCACACATATATACAAAAGCAACCCAGCCCCCACAACTTCCCACCAATACACCAGCTCCAACCCACACGATACCACTAAAATTCACAAAACCCACAAAAAAAGCAACGATCAAAAACCAAAACCAACCACTCCTTAAAAAATTCAACAACATAACCGGTCCTCTCCACACGAAACAAAGTAACATCTAAACACATCCTTCCCCCACTTGTAACTGGTTCCATCAACCTCACAAACAGTGCCTACAACCTTATCTTCCACACCCACTGAAACCCAATACTGTCACATCTCGGTGTATATACACCCTCCCAACAGCTCTTAATAGAAAGGGGGGGGGGGGGGGGGGGGAAATTCTCAGGGATGCTCTTCCATCAGCAATACTCATCTAAATGGGATTGAAGGTTGGAAGAGCACCTCTTCCCCCCCACCCCCCCCACCCCAACAAACTCCTCTATGGTATTAGTGCAAGCGAGAGTCATAATCTTTAAACTGAATACCATTGTTTTCATAACATCTCTTCCACAAGCCCCTCTACTACAAAAATGCATCTGACGTAGCAATACCACCTTCCTCCAACTTCAGGTACTGCCCATAAGCATGGCACCTAACATTATCTGCTGATAATCTAAAAACCTGCAGAACCTTTATAGTCGACAACTTATCATCTCTAAAGCAACATGTGGTGAAAAGATAGTCAGTCGTATCCATCCTTTAATATATACACAAATCACTAAAAACAAAACACGTATTTCCAAATTCACATTACCTAGACCCAAGTAAACCCATGTTATCACATGGACAACGAAGACTCAAATGAACCCAGTACCGTACTTCTACACCATCAGATGCAACAAAATGATATCTGCAAACATGAAACAACACAAAAACACTGTCTGGCAGTGACATCATACTACACAACACTATTATGTCATAGGTGAAAGCAGACAAGTGGAAGGAGATGCTTCCAATGACCCCTGACATGCCCCTCCCCACCCCCCCCCTCCCACACACACACACACACACACACACACACACACACACACACACACACACACCATTGATAGGCAGTACTGGGATGTCAGTAAAGTATGTTGAATATCCCTCTACCATGTTTTATATTGTCAAACTAAAGGAACATGGTGCAGGATAGTGGTAGATAATGTGTAAAATAACTACTAAATAAGTCAACTCTTAATGTTGAAAAGCTACAACCAGAAACTAAATTACTCCCAATTTTAATGGAGAAACAAATATTTGATATTGATCGTATCTCAATAGTGTCAGTAATATTTGTGTTACATTTAATTGTGTGACACTCATAATGAGAGGATGTAGCCTGGAAAATTCCATTTAGGATTGGTCTTTGTCTGTTAGTATGACTTTTCTGCTCCATAGATTTGTCCAATACAGAAAACACGTAATTTGTAATGGATTTGTGCTATCCACAACTTTTGGAGAACAGACAGAAATGTTACAGAAAATGGTAACTTACGAGGTACGACAATCAAGTAATGAGACTGATTTTCTTTGCAAGATGTGGCAACCCTGCAGGCTTGAGAACTTGATGCAACATGCTTTATTAACTAACAAGTAAATAAATACAGTGTGTGCAAAATACAGCACAGTTACAGACTATATTGTCAAAATTTATGTACAGAGCATACGTTAAAATATAGGAATGTGTCTTCAATGGATATCCAGGCTTGCTTGCATATGTTGAGCAGACGACAGCTATGATTACAGAACCAAATTTAGCAAACGTGTAGCTTACAAAAATGTGATACGAACTTTCTCACATCCAAAACAAAAAGTAGATTGACTACATGAAATATGGTGGCTAATAGGTAGTGTAGTATGACACTACGGAGGGTAGCAAATAACATGTGTATCTCTTATCTTTTTCTTTTTGCCCCTCAGACACCTCACACACTACTTAACAGGGATGAGACATTCTGTCCACTAGCAGTTCCTGTGACACAACAATAAAAATTGTATTTGTGTGTCATTGGTTGCTAAAAAAAGCTATGTATGACTTGAATACTGACATGATGAAAACATAATTTCACTGGGCTTGTTTGGAATTACTGGTTCAAACTTAAGGGCTGTGTAATGCAACCCTTTCCCCTCCCTCTTCTTCTTATCCTCTACATCATCATTTATTCCTGTTAATTGAGTTTTATTACAACAATAATGCGCTCTTCTGGAGATTCGATGTGCCTGACATAGAAAACAGTTTTCTTTCCATCATCACCAAAACCAGTTTTGCCAGAGACTGTTATTGACAGTGGATTTAAGGAATGATTTATTCAGTAATGAACTTCAACATCTGTATTACATTTTACCTGTTTATTAAATGTTGTTCATATGTATCTTTCCCAGAGTGTTAAATTTTCTGTGTCTAATTAGACACTGCAATAGAAATATTTTCCTGAGCCACTTGAACATTTTCAATCTGTTTCTGGAACTTAACAATTGCAGTAAAACTGATAGGGAAAAAAGATACATCAAATCTTAAGCTTTGGGAGTTTTAAAGCATCTTCTTTGTAATGAAGAAGAGGCAAATAGAAAAATATAAGAGAGATGTGTGTAATTAAAAGAAGGGAGGAAAAAAATACTGTGACAACAGATGTAGGGTTCAGCTTAGGAGTATTAAGTAATAGAGGACATAGAAGTCGGTATTTAAATTATGGGGAGGGGAGTGCTCCTAATAATGGATTGCCATTAACTCTTTGTTCAAATCAAAGATCTAAAATAATACACTGAGGTGACAAAAGTCATGAGATAGGTAAAAGGGCAGTGCGTTGGTGCAGCTGTCATTTGTACTTAACCAATTCACATGAAAAGGTTTCCAGTGTGATTTTG
Source organism: Schistocerca gregaria (assembly GCF_023897955.1). NCBI lineage: Eukaryota > Metazoa > Arthropoda > Insecta > Orthoptera > Acrididae > Schistocerca > Schistocerca gregaria. Next base: position 130,696,159 of record NC_064923.1, on the reverse strand, counting down.
TCCGAACGACAGCAATTAAATGAGTTTGAATGTGGAATAGTACTTGGAGCTAGATGCATGGGACATTCTATTTTGGAAATTGTTAGGGAATTCAAGATCTATAGTGTCAAGAGAGGACCGAGAATACCAAATTTCAGGCATTACCTCTCACCAAGGGCAATGCAGTGTCTAATGGCCTGAGAGCAGCAGTGTTTGCCTATAATTGTCAGTGCTAACAGACAAGCAACACTTTGTGAAATAATTGCAAAAATTCAAGAAAAATGGGGGGGTAGATGTAAAACAATGAACATATCAATTAGGATGGTGTGGCGACATTTGTCATTAATGGATTATGGCAGCAGACGACCAAGGTGAGTGCCTTTACTAACACCATATTGGTTGGAGCTAGACAACTGGAAAACCATGGCTTGGTCAGATGTGTCCTGATTCCTTTTGGTACAAGCTGATGGTAGGGTTAGAGTGTGGCGCAGATTCCATGAAGCCTTGGTCCAAAGTTGTCCTCAAGGTACTGTGCAAACTGGTGGTGGGTCCACAATGGTGTAGGCTGTATTTACATGGAGTGGACTGGGTCATTTGTTCCAACTGAACTGATAACAGATTGGAAATGGTTATGCTTGGCTGCTTGGAGACCAAACCAGCCAGACTTCCTTCCCAAACAACAATGTGTCATGTTACTAGTCCACAGTTGTTCATGATTGGTTTGAGAACATTGTGGACAGCTCGAGCAAATAATTTGGCCAGTCAGATTGTCCAACATTAATCCAACCAAACATTTATGGGACATGATCAAGTGATCAATTTGTGTACAAAATCTTGCACCAGCAACACTTTCACAGTTATGAATGGCTATAGAGGCAGCATAGATAGTATAAAGGAGGTCCGACACGATATTAGAATGTGTCCCATGACTTCTATTACCTCATTGTAGTGAAGTATAGTAATTTATCCACCCAAGGATAAACTTATAATGGAGTAGGATTTACCAGCTTAATACAAGGTAAAATATAGACATATAAATATACACGTGTTCAACAAGAAAGGATATCACAGGTGTGAGTGGATGGAATCATGAAAACAGTACAGTTGTAGAGAGACATTAAAAAGAGGAAAATAACTGCTCGGTAATTAAAAAGAGAGACCAAAAACAGAGTGAGAAAGACAGTAAAATGGTGGGAGGGAAATAATGGTCTGAAATAGAGCTGCAGAGATTAAACAAATCAGAATTTGTTGAAAGTTTAGATCACATGGTGCACGTTGTGGAAAGTGGTTGCATTGGTGCTAAGAGAAGGGCTTCAAACAAGAAGAGTTGGAAACCATTAGTTATATTCCAGAGCTTCGTCAGCATCAGGGTTACATAATGTTATATAGTTAACCTTAAGACAATAAGAGTGGTCATATTTACTTGAGGCAGTTATTTACTGTCACAAGAATATATTTTGTTAATATCGTCTGTTAACTTTTCTTGCAGTGTATGGAACACTACTGAATAACATTAACACTTTAAAAAACTTCAAACTGATGTAAAACTGAAATGAATGTAAAGTACTATTTTTTGGAATCGTGCAGTAATTTATATATCTTCCGTTATTTCTCTCCTAAATTATTTCTTAATTTTGACCAATCAAGCCCATAGGTGGAAGAGATTCTCTCAATGAATGCAGTTCTGGCAGGACAAGAAAAGAAGCACTATAGTCTGATTAAAATTTGCTTGATAGTTGATACTTCATGCATTGGAGGTGTGGTTTTTACCAGTCAAAGCACTCGTCACACCCGAACCATTTGCTGTTGCGTAACTGCCAGAACAGTTGGCCACTTCACTTCCACTTCAGTAACCACACCACAAACAAAACACACACATAATGATGCTAATGAAACACACACATTTCATACACAACACTAACTAAACACCACCGTATACTTCTAAACACCACTGCGTACTTTTGTGCAAGACGTGATTCAGCTTCACATGTTCATTTGCCATAGTCACAGAGATCAACTTGCATTAAATAAGCTTTGCACGACATTGCATGAAACTTGAGTTTCTGAAGGCTGCAATTAATCATTGCCACTGGGCGATTACAGGCAGACATGGAACAATTTGACTGCGTGTTATGTCTTAGCACAATGGTTAGTATTTTAACTTGACATGGTGCATGTTGTTGGTTCAAATTGCGTCTGCTACCACACATCTTTTTATGCGTAAATATAATCAAAAGAGTTAATCATTTTTCTCTATTAACTGATCTAAATGTAATTTTTTTGTTTCTAATTCTTTTGTGTGGCATTTTCATTGTTATATTGACATTTTTATTTGCTGCTATTTTTCTAAGCACCATTCTTTCTTCTTCTGGAATCTGCCCGTTATGTCTATAATGTGCAATCAAGTGCCAACGAAGACTCCTCAACTTTTGGTAAAGTGGCAGTTCATGCAGCCAGTAAGAGGATAGTTTCAGCCAATCAGTGACAGCAGGGAATTAGGTGGCTAAAACTGAACTTTTTCTCTCACGAGTTTGCTCATAGTGATTAGCTTTAATAGTGGTGAACAAAGTGATAGTGATTTCAGTTCCGCCATAGATTGTTGACCTCCGCTCTCTCTGATATTTTAGACATCACAAGATTGTGGTTAGCTTAGGACACGAGTTTAAATTCAGAGCTGCAAAACCTGTCGTCTGTTACAGTTTGGTTATTGGTCATCTAAAGTCAGCTGTCAACAGAGTATCTTGCATTTCCAGCATATCTCTTTAGTCCACTTCAAACGGTGCTCCATGTCGCACATTAACAGCATTTGTGTGTTTGTATGTCACCAATTAGCAAGTGCTTGCCAGTGACCAGTGTGGCAACACTGCAGTGACAAGTGGCAGACATAAACTATCAAGTAATTTTAAACAGGCAGTAGTAAAATAGTCTAGTGTTTTGAATAAATTAACTATAGGAATTTAAATTTAACTAACTGTCAAAAATAAGACAATAAAACCCATTAAAACCCAATTTTATCACCATATAGTGGGGCTGTCGAGTCACAGATATGCCCACCAGAAAGACTGTCAGACAAGTAAGCTTTTGGCTAAAAAGGTCTTCATCTGAATTGGGGTGGGGGAGGGGGGAAACACACACACACACACACACACACACACACACACACACACACACACACACACACACACAGGCACGCGCGCTCGCGCTCAACTCTCACACTCATGACCACAGTCTCTGGCTGCCGAGGCCAGACTGCGAGCAGCAGCACATAATGGGAGAAGCAATCTGGATGGTGGGGGTAAGGAGGAGGCTGGATCGGTGAGGGGAAGGAATAGAAGGGTAGGGGTGGGGGATGATAAAGTGCTGATTGTGGGAGCATACAGGGACAAGGTGGGGTGGAGGTAGGGCAGCTAGGTGTAGTTGGGAGGTTAGACAGAGTTTGGGGGGGGGGGGGGGCAGCTGTGGATGCATTTGTGGAGTAGACGGTTGTGTAGTGCTGTAGTGGGAACAAGGAGTGGGATAGGTGTGTGTAGGACAATGACTAACAAAGGTTGAGGCCAGGAGGTTTACGGGGCAGACAGCTTTTTGGTTGTCAGACCCACATAGGACACAGCACAGTGGTGAGTTGGAGATCAAGTGAGTAGTTTCACAGGTAGCCCTGCATTTGATGGGATAGGCAATGCTTGTGACTGGACTGGAGTAGGTGGCGGTGGTGGGAGGATGTATGGGACAGGTCTTGTATCTAATTCTGTTGTAGGGATGAGCTGTGAGGCAAGGGGTTCGGGGATGGGGTTCTGTAGATTTGGTGTGAGGCAGAATACCGCTGTTGAAGGGGAGGGAAAGACAGTGAGAAGGACATTTCTCATTTCAGTTAATGATGAGAGGTAGTCTAAACCCTGGCAGAGAATATGATTGAGTTGCTCCAGTCCTGAGTGGCACTGAGTCATGAGGGGAATGCTCCTCTGCAGTCTGATGGTGGGACTTTGGGAGGTGGGGTATGACTGGAGAGATGGGACATGGGAGATCAATTACTGTTCAAGGTTGGGAGGGTAATTACCATCTGTGGAGGCTTTAGTGAGACCCTTGGTATATTTTGAGAGGGACTGCTCATCGCTACAGATGTGATGGCCATGGTTGGTTGTACTATATGGAAGGGACTTCTGGGCATGGAAAGGGTGGCAGCTTTTGAAGTGGAGGTATTGCTGGTGGTTGTTATGTTTGATGTGGTACTGATGGAGCCATCTTTGAGGTGGAGGTCAACATCAAGGAAGGTGGCTTGTTGGTTTGAGGAGGACCAGTTGAAGCGAATGGGGAAGAAGGTATTGAGGTTCTGGAGAAATGTTGGGCAATTCAAATCACAAAGATGTCATCAGTGAATCTGAACCATATGAGGGGTTTGGGATAGTGGGTTTGTAGAAAGGATTCCTCTAGATGACTCATGAATAAGTTGGCAGAGGATGGTACCATGCGGCCCTCCTGGCCTCACCCTTGGTTAATGACTGTCCTACACCCACCTATCACCTCCCTGATCGCAGAGCAGCACTACACAGCCATCTACTCCACAAACACATCCAGTCTTTGTACTTCTCTCCAGTTACACTGCCCCTGCCCCCCCATCTAACCTACTGACTGCACGTGGCTGCACTACACTCTCTCTACCTGATCCCTGCATGCTCCCAGCAGCAGCACTTTACCATCCTCCACCCCTACTGTGCTATTTGTCCCCCCCCCCCCCCCCCCCCCCGCCCGGCCTCTCTTACCCCCCCCCTTTTTCCCCCACCAATCAGATTGCTTCTCCCATCATCACATCATGTGCTGCTGCTCACAGGATGGGTGTTGAGTTTTATACATTATTTATTCCCAAATTTTTCTGAATCTTGGTCAACAGTAAACCATTAGTTTAGGGAAATTGTTGGACATTCGTTCTTAAGAGCTACTGATACTCATACCAATACAGACTGCAACTAAGATAAAAAGCATTATTTATTTCTTTAGGTTGCTCACCAACTGATAATGGTACCACCAGATTAGATGGCACTAAGAGAAGTGTCACAGTCATGTAATAAGCTGCCTTGAAATAATTTTCAGGTCCATCTGTTAATAAGAACAAGTTCTCTTCTGTGAGTTGTAATTACAACTTTCGTATTCATGTCTTCAATTTATTATGCATTCTGATAAAAAGTTAAAAATGGAAGAATTCAATTAACAAATTATTTTCTTACTGAAGATTAAATTAGAATGGAAAAATATTTTGGTATCTACCCTGAATGCTGAGAGGTAGTATAAGTATTAGTTTCAATGATCGATTATGTCTGCTGCCCTATTTTTATGTTAAGTTACTTTGCACATACAGCAGCTGCTATTGCACACACAAAACTGGTCTTTTAATGAAACACGTGACCTCTGCGTTCACACTTTCTTCTGGAACTGTCAGAAAAAATCTATAATTTCTGGTTGTTAACAATGTTTTATGGTAGATAAATTAATCAGAATTCTCCCAACAGTATTCACGTCATGGCATGTGTATGAAACACATTACTATAATTACAGCTTTTGTGCATGCAAATATTTTAGTAAAATATGTCTACCTAAAAAGTAGGGCTTGTTCCAGTGGCCCAAAATTTGTTCTGCCACATAATAGTCAGTCACACACACACACACACACATCACAGTGCAAGCTACGTGTATATTGCAGATCCCAAACATACATCTTTACAAGTATTGTCCACTGTTTAGAACAGTGAACATGTTGCAAGTAGACAAACAGCTTATTTAGCTCTGTTAGGACTAGACTTAAAGGAAACTACTGCACAGATTATATATTGATTCTCTATCAGGATTGTGGCTATTGTTCCATCATGCGTAGTTGAACCTAATATATCTCTTGAGCCTTTGTGGACATGGACATGCTCAGATGGGCACTTAGTTTTAGATAACTGCAACTGTGTAATATTTGACATTGACACTATGGAATACACTGCATTTTAGGCTGTAAATATCTGTTTCCTTTCTTTATTTTTGTTTTCTTTATTAAGATCTTTGTTATTTTTTTCATAACTGTGGAATCACTACATAAGCTCACAAAATCTAAAACAGCACTTATTGTTTCCTTAAATCAGGTTTATATGTTCAGTTCTTTTACACATGAAAGTACTTCTTTTGAAAATACTTGCTTCATAAGATATTTGTCAAGTTTATCAGCTTCTGTTTTGTTGTTCCTCCTGATGCTTCAAAAAACTATTGATATTATGGTTACTGCTTGCAGGTTACAGTGAGTTGAGTTGCTGAACCAGAATGCATTGTGCTCTTACTGTTTGACATTGATGTAACTATCTAAATGGTATTTTAATGCATTCATGATGTGTTCTAAAATATGGTCAGATTTGAACTAATGTTAAGATCCTGGTAAATCTTAATACATTATTTTTCAGACATCAGCTCTTACATGGAGACGGTAACCCGTTAGACTCTAAAAACTGATATATTCGACAAGTATTCGCATGAATTTGATGAAGGTGAGAATTAAACTTACAGTTACTACTACATAATTTGAATGCCATTCAAATTAAGGGTCTGTTCATATATAATGGCATTGTTCCTCTTTCACAGTACATTTGCTTGATATGTGTAAATTAACTAGTTAAATTATTTTTGATGAGGATAATATATATGTGCATTAATTATTGATTATTGTTTGATAATTGTGATTTTCATATAGTTACTTGTTAGTAGTCCTAGCACACTTTAACCCCAAAGAAAGACCCTATACATAATATATGATAACAGAAAAATAAATAAGGTTAATCTTTTTATGTTGTACAGCAGTTGATATTTGTACTGATGTCATGTGTAATGGCTTTACATATTTTGTTTGATGTTGATTAACCAGAAGCTGGAACCGGTTAATGTGGTTTTTAGAGCTACTGATGAAGTACGTATCTTGCCGAGAATGAATACCACCGCTATATTATTACCATGTTTGCCTGACCTTTTTTTCTTTTCAAACCTTATCCTCTATTGGAGTAAGGATGAAGTCCAAATGTGTGTGAACTAGGCTGTACGATGGATGAGAGACCACAGACTAGCTCTTTGGCAGTTAATTGTTTGTTCTTAAGGAACTGTTGCATAATCATAGTGAATGTGGATCACTTTCAGATTTCTGGACCTTTTTCTGTAGGCTTGCTCTTTGTTGATGGTACAGCTGCATTCCAGAAAATCATGGGAGATGGTGGCCTTGCCATCCTTAAAAAAAAATCACCATGACTCTCTCTGCTATAATGGGCTGTTAAACTATGTAGGTTTTGGGACGAAGATATGACGCCTTTCCACAGACTTATTCTTCATTTCCAGATTGTAGAAATATGCCCAAATTTTGTTTCCTGTCTCCAGAACAAAAGACATGTCCTTATCTTCTTCAAGCATTTAAAACATATCTGAGTAGGCATGCTCTTTTATCTTCCTCAAAACAGGTTGTACTGGTGAGGTGACAGCAGGAAAAAGTTAGTAGGAATTCACACATCTCTGAAAAGACCAATATGCGAAGCATACAACTACTACCACTGTTGTACTGTAGCAGAAGATCTTAACCAACAACCTGAGAAAATTGTGGTCCTCCATAAAATCACTAAGCAGGTTGGTGGCTTCCACCCGGTCATTCATTAACCAGCCAGGTGTGGCAGTAGAAGACACCAAAAGGAAAATCACAGTTTTAAATTTGGTATTTAAGAAATCATTCATGCAGGAGGACTGTACAAACATACTGTTGTTTGAGTATCATATAGGCTCCCTTATGGGGGACATAGTAAAATGCATCTCTGAGATAGAAAAGTGACTGGGGAGGGGGAGAGCTGTTGCCAGGTCTGGATGGAAACAAGGTTTTACAGAGTGTAGCCTTTGGCACTGGACCATTACCTATCGTGGATTTATCGTGAATCTCCTCCCAATGCAAAGTCCCAAGCGACTGGAAAAAAGTGCAGGTAACTCCTGTTTATAAAACTGGTAAAAGAACAGGCCTGGAAAATTACAGACCAATGTCCTTTACATTGGGTTGCCACAGAATTCTTGAACGTATTCTCAGTTTTAATGAAATAAATTTCCTCGAGACTGAAAAGGTTATGTCCACAACTCAGCATGGATCTAGAAAACATCGCTCGTGCAAAACTCAGATTGTCCTTTTATCACATGGTATCCTGCGAACAATGGAGGAATGACAGCAGCCAGATTCCAGTTTCTTAGATTTCTGGAAAGCTTTTGATATGATGACCCAATGCACAGTGTTAGTGGAGGTATGAACATATGGAATAGGTTCCCAGATATGTGACAGGCTGGAAGACATCTTACGTAAAAGAACCCAGTATGTTATCCTCGAGAGCGAGTATTCATCTGAGACAGGAGTAAAGTCAGGAGTGGCCCAGGGAAGTGTGATAGGATGACTCTTGTTCTACATATATGTAAATGATCTGACTGACAGAGGAGCAGCAATCTAGCAGTTTGCTGATGATGCTGTGGTGTTTGGGATGTTGTTGTTGTTGTTGAGTGTCTGTAACGGGATACAAGATGACATTGACAAAATTTCTATTTGGTGTGATGAATGGCATCCTGCTGTGAATGTAGAAAAATGTTAAGATAATGCAGATGACTAGGAAAAACAATCCCGTAATGATAAAGTACAGAATTTGTTGTTTACTGCTTAACATAGTCATGTCAGTTAAATATGCAGGTGTAACATTACAAAGCAATGTGAAATGGAATGAGCATTTAAGAACGATTGTAGGGAAGGCAGATGGCCAACTTTGGTTTATTGGGAGAATTTTAGGAAAGTGTGGTTCATATGTAAAGGAGACTGTAGATAGAGCACTTGGGCGATCCATTCTTGAATGCTGCTGGAGTGTTCGGGATCCCCAGCAGGAAGGGAAGACCTCAAAAAAATTCAGAGGTGTGTTGCCAGATTTGTTAACAATAGTTTGTCAACATAAGTATTGTGAAGGTGCTTTGTGAACTCAAATGGGCATCAGTCGAGAGAAGACAAACATTGTTTTTGTAGCACACGATTGAGAAAATTTAGCAAACCATCATTTGAAGCTGAGTGCAGAATAGCTCTAGTGTTGTCAATTTAAATTTTGCATGATGACCACAAAGATAAATTAGGGCTCATACTGAGCCATATAGCGTGTCGTTTTTGCCATGCTTTATTTGCAAATGAAACAGGAAAGGAAATAGCTAGTAATGACCCACGGTTCCCTCTGCCATTAACCGTGTGATGGCTTGCAGAGTACAAATGTAGTTGTACATTTATTAACTTTGATAACTGTTGTTACTGTGATGTCATTGTCACTGATCCTTGTCTCCATACTGGCACTGTCGATAAAGTCAGGCCTGTTTGCAGTTAAAAGGTCTAAAATGTTTCCATTGCATGTGAGCTGTTGAATAGCTCTTTCTGCGAATTTGTCACACAACATTAATAATATACGATGGCTGACAAATTTTTAGTCTCGTGGTACTGTGTAGCAACTCTAGAAATAACAGAATTATGTAGGTCCTATTATATTCTGTCAGTTTGACACTATGAAACTTCCATTTTTGGTACAATACTGAAATTTCAACATGCAGACAATAAACTGAAATGAAAAAAATGCAAATCATTCACCTGTAGCCAATTGCTGTATGGTGACAGAAACATGTTACAGTAGATAGATGTTTCTTCTCTTTTTCTGTATCTGTGTCTGTTCTACAAACCATGGTATACTGTATAGCAGAATGTGCTTCTCATTGTACCATTTGTTTGAGATTCCTCTGGTTCCATTTGCATGTGGAGTGCAGAAAGAACAATTTTGTGCACACTGTAATTAGCCTAATATTGTCTCCGTGGGAGTGATAGGTATGGGGCTGAAGTGTATTCCTAGATTCTCACTTGAAGATAGCTCTTAATTTTTTTTTCTATGTAAGCTTTCATGGGATAGTTGGCATCTGTCTTAAGTGTCTGCCAGTTCAAGTTTATCAGCATCATCTTGACATACTTTCGTGCAGATGTTTGATGCGAAGACTTTGAAACACCTTGTAGTACCTAAGGAACGATGGGAAACCAAAAATGAAGATACTAATATGTCTTTTTTATGTTAATTACTGTAAAATAAAAAATACACAAAATACCTGATCATTCTTGTGGTTGACATTGAAAGTAGCTGCTGTAAGTACATAACATATGATCATGAGAAATAAAAATTTTGTCGTCAATTACACTCCTCCAACAAACTATAAAGGAAATTTTATCAAGTAACATATATTAAATTTGTACATTTTTGCATTACATTGATTATACTTTCAGAGCCCTATTTTAATAACATCCTTAAGTCTTCACATATGGGATCACAGATATCAGGAACAATTTTAGATATTGTAGCAGCTGTAGAAATATGAAAAAAGTACTTATGTCTGGTGTAAACATATACAGTTCTAAAAATCAGGGTGTAAGCAATAGCCTTTTTTTTCTGATATTGTTTTTTTTTTTTTTCTATTGAGTGTTACATTTTAAAATTTTCCCCTCAATTACAGTGAAGTGCACTACTGCCAGTTGTTTACCACTTGTGTAAATATCCGGGTATCCATATTTTCCATTTTCGAATCTGATTTGCTTGCTTCTTTACAAACGGAGCACTTGCATTCCATCAGAAAATTTGTATTGTGACTGTAACTAGCATTGTCTCAAATGAAAACTGTGTGCTGATGACTTTAGTGCAAAAAATGGGAGGGAGGGTTGTGATAGAACCAACCATAGCATTAAAGTATTCAGGTGTACTTCTATATACAGTCCCTCAAGTCCTCTTCCATTCTCTACAGTATAAATCCGTGTTGACAGGTAAAAGTGAATTGTAATGAACACTAGCAAATAGTTCTATGAACACTCGTTTGTTAGTGTTTGCTTATCATTTTGCCTGATGTAAACGAGGCATGATTATCAGCGGTGGTGCTTGTTGTTTCTTTTTGGAATTGAAAAGTAGTTTTATTAGTGAATTCCAGCTATTACCAGCTAAAGTTGGCAGTTTTCATTGTTTCCAAAATAACACTTGAATTGCATATGGAGCTTAAGCCATTCAAAGGTAGCTTAGCTACCCAGTTATGACCTTCTTTTTGTTCCCCAGACAAGGAAACTAGCTTTCAAGCTATTGATGGCATCTCCTATTTTGTGTTTACCATTTCTGTTTTTCTTATTATACAGAAGTCTTCATTTACACTAAGTCCCCTTTTCTTACCAGTACATTTTTTATTTGTGCCCATTATACAGGCACAAATACTAATGAAGAAGGCAAGTTTAAAAACTGAGCTACAGTTCTTCATATTTTGTCGACTGTCTCAGATATGGCTAGTTGATAGAACTTGAAATATTTCGCTGAAGCTCCTGCTTGTGATTTTCAGTTAATTATATATAAGGTATTGTAATGATATTCAATCAGAGGTGCTTTTTATGTATATCTGTTTTTTACTACCCATTTTGAACAGGGCTCATTTTCAATCAGTCCACTATAAAATCATAAATGCTGTTTTCTTTTTGAGCAGTACACAATAAAATTGTGAATGCTGCTTGAAAAATAACATTTATGATCTTATTGTGTACCACTTGAAAATTAGCCACACTCAAACTGGTAGCAAAAAATAAAAAAAAAAATAGCATATACAAATATGCAGCTCTGGTGGAATATTATTGAAATGCATTTGATAAAATTTGCAGCTGCAAAACAACGTACACAATATATGTTCAAATTATTATGTTTGGTGGTGGTGGTGGAAGATCAAAGTCAGATCATAAAGTTTCTTTGTGAAACAAGAATGGTCATGTAGGAGTGTTGGTTTTGAGCTGTGACACCATTACTTGGTATATGTACACTCATTTCAGCACAATTAAAGCCCTGCAGGTGATTATGTGGAGTGTCAGTTGAGAACCCTTGAAGTTGACAGACACTTTATCAACGTAGTGCACAGTTTTAGAAATACAATTGAATACATCATAGAGCCTGAGCAAGTAAAGTAGAAGTAAAGCTTTATACAGAAAATGCAGAGCAATGACATGGTCCTGTGCCTTTTGTATTGTTTGTATTCTTTCACTCATAGAACTGCCTATGTGTTTTAGATCTCCCCCCCCCCCCCCCCCCCCCCCCTGAGTCACTTTGATATCGTTTATTACTCCATGATTTCCCAATACTGTAACTTCATTATCAGCTGCATTTCGGTGGAAGTTATGTATCCTTTCTGTGAAACAGTGAGTTGCTTAGTCCACAGTAACATATTTTATACCTTTGGCTGGAAATTAAGTGTAATATTTCTTACTTAAAGTTCTGTGTGTTGCATCATTAAATTCCATAAACTATTTTGATGTGTGTCACAATTCACTGACAACATGTCACACATTTTATCACTGTTATACTTTTAATTCCTGTAAGTGTTTAACAAGAAGTCACAGTTCATACTTCATGCATCTAACATACATTATTCACAATTTGTATAATGACTGCTTTGGATATACATGAAGAAATTTTTGTACTTTTTGAAAAAATCAGACGGGGTGACTGCGGGAACTAATAGCTTACGTGTTGAGCTGAAGCACTTCATAAAAATAGCTGGAATAGTTGTGACTTTGAAAGTCTATTTTGTTCAAGTATGTGGTAAATGAATTTCATCTTTTGGAGGATATTTTCAGTTGTTGTAACAAACCTAAATTTCTATCTTTGTTTTCAGTATGTAGGATGGTGAGATGGTTTAAGTCTCTCATTGTAAGGTTGTTGTACTTTTCAACAATAATGTGAAATATTTCAGCTAAACACCCAAGCAAAGCAGTCAGTCCCAGCAATCAGCTCCTTGGTTTTCTTCAAAAAGGAAAAAACTTTTCTTCATCCATAACCAACACAGTTACGATGAGAATTGTGACTGATGTATCTTAGATGTATGAAACAAGGCCTTTGAGTTGTTATATGCTTACATTCATTACAAGTGTACCAGTGGTAAAATGTATGTCATGTTGTTAGCAAATTGCGATATAGATGAAAATAGTGTTCAAAATTGAACACTATAGCACACAGAATTGAAAATAATATACACATTTGACATCAAACTATAAGTGTAAATTTTCTTTGTGTGTTGTATGTCGTCTGTTACTGCATACAAACAACCTTACTGTGAGCTAACCAGTTCATTGTTTTGTTGATCAAATATGTAACTTACACTAAAATGCATTTGACGATGTCACGGTCTCCAAAATGTTATATGTAATAAATAATATATTGTGACTGAAGGAAGATTTCTTTATTTGGTCAGTTGCTCATAGAAATGCCAATTATGAACAAATTGTAAAGAATTACTAATTGCAAAAAATTCTGTTGTACCAGTAAAGAACATTGATACTCTTTTTTTCTTTTTTTTGCCACAACCATTTATGACGAGATCTTCTCTTTGTCTTTTTTCTAGTAGTCATTGCTTGTACAATCTGAGCCTCAACACCCCATATGCTAAAAAGAAATTTCACTTCAGATTATGGTATTCTGTTCATGGCTACTTTTTGTATCACAACTGCTGAAGTTGTGTACGTTCAGTACAGTCTTTAAAAGTAGGGCAACTTGTTTTCCATGTTCACATTAAAATTATAACTTATCTGTGACAGTTTAAATGTTTTTAATGTTCTTAGATAACATTGTGCTGAAGTGTTTTGATGCTATTATATCATTTCAGCAGATTCCCAGTATTTTTGTTTTTGCTTTTAAGGTTTTGTAACCTTTGTAGGGCATTTTCAGAAGCATGGTATGTATAGCTGTAGTTTTATACCATCAGGAGTGTGTCTTTCTCACTCAAGTCATTGAAATGTGAGATGGGCACTATTCTTGTCAGACTCCTGAATTATTTTTCATCATTATACAGTATTACAATAGTTATGTTGATTGTGCTGTACCAAATCTTATGGCACTTGAGACACTTAAGTACACTCTTTTTTAATCCTTTTCCAGTTTAAAAAGATTTTTTCCCCAAATACTGTAGCAACAATAGTAACAATGTGTGTGTTTTTGATTAAATTCATGTATTTTGATACAGCCTTGGTAGACAGTGTATCTTTTAGGAGCCACATTTGCTGTGTTCAAGTATAGCCTCATCTATTTGTCGGCATTATTTATATGTAATCTAGAGGAGCAAAGTCATCAGCTTGTGCTCCTAAGATCATAAGAACCTACTAGGGCTTGTGCTATTCCTTTGGGAATTTTCAACGCATATCTGTGAAATAAAGAAAAGAAAATTAACAACAATGCATGCTTTATATAATTCTTTCATGCATTATGGTATGCTGTCCAGCCTTTTCTTCTGTTGTTTGAACACAAGATTTCACTGTTCATTAGATACTTTAGTCACTCCAGCATCCCCTCTTCCTTCTCCGTGTGAATGTTTCAGGACATTATGATCACATTCTTGATGTATCTGTGCCTCTGTTAAGATATTAGTCACAGCTTTACATCACTTGTTACACATGTCAGTTGAAGACAGCTCTCTCTCTCTCTCTCTCTCTCTCTCTCTCTCTCTCTAAATGCTGTGTCAAGACTTCTATATAGAGGGATCTATTTTGCCTTCCTTGCTAACAAATTGACTTTTTGGTTGACTTAATGATACCCTGCATTGAAAAGAATGCTAATCCATATTTACAGGAAAGTACGATCTTTGCTTTCTAAACTTTTGTGAATGAAAGCTTACAACATTTTTTTATTTATTTTATTTTTAGGTTTTAACATCTCTTAAGATTATCTCACCCCCCCCCCCCCCCTTTCCCCCCAGTGTTATCTGCACTAACTACTTTTTTTGTTCCAAGTGTGACCAGTGTTCTAAATTTTGATTTTACTTAACTGTTTATCTTAAAATGTGATGTATTTTATGAAACTAAAGCAGATGTGTTGCCATTTTTCTGTAATCCTCAAATTCACTTCAGATATTTTTTATTTTAGGAGTCAGTTCATATCAAGAAGGAAGAAGCCATGTGGTCAGGAGATCCGCAATACTCCAATTGGGCTCTCAACCCTTCTACATACCAGAATGTCGCCCATGAAGAAGTGGACTGGGCAGCTTTGGCACAGCAGTGGATCCAGATGAAAGGGACCCACCCGGGTCCCGAACAGCCGGTCTCAACTGCAGCACCTCCGCCGCCTCCCCCTCCACCCCCTCCTCCTCCCCCGCCCACATACAACAGAAATACTGCCCCTAAAAAGGAGGAAAGAGACTTTGACGATGGAGAAGTTCCAATGGATATGGATGACAAGGATGATAGTGAGCCAAGTGGTCCAAGTTCACAGGAAAATTCCTGGGGTGAGTGGCCAAACTGGCAGCAGTGGGGATGGTCTTGGCCATCTAGTGGAATGGTGCCTCCTAACAGTGCAAGTAATGCGAACAACCAAAGTACAGTCTCCACAGTGAAAGGCCCTCCTGCCCCCGACACAGTTCCTGCACCACCATTCGAATTTCCTTCAGGTGCTCAGACATACGGGAACCAAAGTAGTGTTTATGACTATAATCATTTACCTGGTACAGACCATTACACTCCTACTGTTTCAAGTGGTTACTGGCCAGGTGGCCCCCCAGCTGAAGGTGCCGGTTTACCTCCAGGGGGACCCATTGGTCAGTCTCCATTTATCCGAAATAATCGTCAAGATTGGAAGAGACCTGGTCGTTCACATGACCGTGCCCGTTCTCCTGATAAGTCTGAGGAGGATGATAGTGCAATGCCTGTGCTGGATGCTGCAAAACGGCGACAATTACCAGCTTGGATAAGGGAAGGATTGGAAAAAATGGAAAGGGAGAAACAGAGAAAACTGGACCGTGAGAAGTTGAGGGAGGTATATTTGAAGAAGAAACGGGAAGAGGAAGATCAAGCGAGGGCTGAAATGCACGCGGAAAGTGATTTACCGTCACTACCCAAAAAGAGCAAGTTTGATAGTGATTCCGAGGAATCCGTTCATGAAGTAACGGCAGCTCCTTCACCAACTGCAAGAAGGAAATCAAGGTTTAGGAATGCTGACAGTCCGAGCCAATCACCTAATGCACATTCAGATAGTCAGCCAGCATCTGAACCTGAACCACCAAAGAGTCAGGAGGAAAGGATGCAGGAAGTTATGTTGAAAGTTCGTCGACTGTTAACAGAGATACTGCTGGAAGTTACGACAGAGGAGATGGAGGCAGTAGCACAAGAGGTTATTACAAAGGCAAAAGCCAAGGCTCCTGTCCAGCAGTTGAGGAAGACGCAAGCTCTTGCGTCACTGACTGGGAGGTTAGGATTGGGAATGTATGGTGACAGTGACGAATCTGAGAGTGACAGTGAAAGTGACACTGCAACTCAAGTTAATGGAGCAGATTCAGAAGAAGAATTGAAAGCTAGAATTAAAAAACGAAAACAAGAATTTCTCAAAACAGAGCAAGAAATTGAAGCTTCATTGCAAAGGGAAGAAGAACAGAAGAAAGAATCTGAACGACAGTCAGTGGTGGATGGAAGTGAAGACAGTGATGCGGAAGACAAGGCCCCAGAAGCACAGGACGCCAAGAGTAAATTGGAAGAAGAGAAAGAAACTGCACAGATGCTAAAAACTACTACCGTACAGCATGCTGAACAAGAGAAATCGGGAGATTTTGTAGATTCTTCTGCCAACCCAACATTGGTAAAGAAGCCTAGCAGACAAGACTCTGTGTCAGATGAAAACACTAGTAAGGAGAGACATCAGGCAAAACAGTCAGAGAGAAAAGAATCTAGTTCAGATGATGACGATTCTAATTCCGACAGCGGTTCCGAGACAAGTTCTGAAACGGGCAGTTCATCATCTCAGTCTAGTTCATCACGAAGTCGGCGCAGTTCAAAGAAATACAAAAACTGTAGTAACAAAGGAGACAGTTCACAAAGGAAGGATAGAATTGGTGGTAGTAGTCACAAAAGGCATAGTCGTAGTCACAGTTGGGATATTGAGCCAAGGAGGACTGAAAAGAAACATAGTAAAGACAGGAGAAAGGACAATCACAGTAAAGAAAAGAAAGGTCGAGATAGGCAGGATCAGCACAGAAAAAGTAGGAGCAGGTCACGGGATAGTCGTAGGGGTGATGAAAATGACAGAAAGTCAAAGTATGACAGGAGACACAGTAGTTCAAGTAGGAGTAGAGAAATTGAAAGGAGGTATAGTAGTGGTAGTAGCAAAACTCATAGTTACAGAAGTCACCGTAGTAGCCATTCTCCAAGCAACAGGAGGGAAAAGAAGAGAAAAGGGAAGAGATCACATAGGTATTCTTCAGATTCTAGTTCGTCGTCACAGTCTAAAAAACATAGGACACACAGGAAAGAAGGTCGCAGGAGATATTCTCGTTCACGCTCGAAATCGTTGTCTTGAACAGTGTGTAAATAAACATCAGTGTGCGCGCGTTTTTTACTAAGGTCTTCTTTGAATTCCTGAATCTTTTGAAAGTATTTGTCAGAATCCAGTTCGTGTGTGTGGGTTCATTGCTAGAAACTTATGTGAATATATATATATATATAGCGAAGTAAAAATAGTTTAAACTTCAGTGAACTATGTTTATTACAAAAAGAAGTAACTGTATACTTTTATTCGTTCACAGAAATTCTATTTATAGTCCTCTCTGTAAATATGGTCAAAGCAGTTAGTTTTTTTTTCTGTGTTTCATAAGGTTTTTAAATCATTTCAACACATTGAATTTGACATGCAGTTTAAACACAAGGAGTTGAGATGATTTTTCAGTCTTATTATGAACATTTGTTGGAGTTAGTGGAAAGACACCTTTCATGTATTTAAATAGCATAATTTCAGATGCATTATTCATTGTTTGAAAAATTAAGTAGCTGGAATGAGAAGAAAGTCACCTTGCACTCTACAGCAGAGGTTAGTGACATTTCCAGTTACCCCCTTTCCCAAAGTACATTCACACACACACACACACACACACACACACACACACACACACACTTTTATGAATGTGAATTGTCTTGGTTAGTCTGTCAAAAGTAAGGTAGACAACCTCCAGATGAGGCTGTGATAGTTATTTTATCATGAAATTCATTCATCAGCGGCAACCATAATGTATACATATGTACATTTAAATACATTAGATCGTGCTTCACCTGTTAATAGGGTGACGTTCTCTTCTCCTTCCTGTAGCTTGATTCCTCCATAACTGAACTGCTTGAATTATGTAATGCAATTGTTTTTATGTAATTTATTTAATAGCATAAAATGTATAATGTCCAAACAGTTCACATATTTTATGGTAAATGAATCCAATAAAAATGTCAAAATCTTTGTAGTTTATTTGCACCACTGATAATATTTTCTGATGTTTTTGTTACCCTTCAGAAAATTTTAAGATCATGTTCTGCATTTGCAAATTAAAACACAGTGATAGAAAATAAATTTAATTTTGTTAATTGGTGGTCTCCTTAAAAAAGTTGTGTAATTTTCTGAATTTATACAAGGTAAGGTGCTTTGTTTTGTAAAATTTACACACTACTATGAATATTTTCTACATTTACTTCAGTGCTGTACACAAGACTAAATTAGTAGACCAGTGACCTCAGCAGTTTGGTCCGTAGGAACTTACCACTACCGCTAAATTGATTATGGGAAATGCAATTCATTGACTTCCATATGAGAATTTTGTGTCATTCTGGCAGAAGAATCAATATCTGAAGTATGCAAAAGTTGTGTAATTTGTTTCTGGAAATTGGTACAAAATCAGGAACATTTGTAATGTAAAGGTTGTACCAGAAGTAATGAAAAGTGGTCTCTATTGATACACAGGTACATGTTTCAAATTGCACGTGTAGTTGTAGTGACATTGTCCTCTTCAGTATGTTGTTACCAAACACAGCTACCATCAAAACCAAAACATTTAGGTACTTAATTTCCACATGCAACTCGTGAATCCTCTTTGCAAAGGGTTATGTGACATCTCTTTCACAGTTCATTGTACCTCATTTGTGTCAACAGAGGGTAGTCCGTGAAGACAATCCTTCATTGAGTGAAACAAATAGAAGTTGGAAGGCCATCAACTGCTATGGTACCTACTTCAGTCTCCCCCCCCCCCCCCCCCCCCCCCCCCACACACACACACACACACACACATATAAATGCTTTTCTTTATAGTAAAACTTGTGATTCTAGAGAAGAAGATCCTGATAGTATACATATAAGGTAGAATACTAAGAAAAAGCAACTTCGATTTCTTTCCCAAAGGAGCAGTCAACTAGTTGATGAACAGCAGTTTGGCCTCCTACAAACAGTGAATAGTATACATACCACTAGGCAGAAGTCCACAACACCATACAGTGCGTTAGGAACAAAATATTCATTTCATTTTAGTTTAGTCATTCAACCGGTGTAAATGAGAAATATTGTGATGAGTACAATGAATGCCTCCACAGACTAACTGTTAAACATCACAAACTAATGCATAAGCAAAAAGTGACTCCAGAAGAACATTTCATATTTTCAGTTGTGAGGAAAGTCTAAAATGAATCCACATTGTTCTCTGACACCTGAAAAGAAACTGTTTTTGAAAGTGATCACTTAAATTACCTCTCAGACTGACTGGTATCAAAATGAAGGCTTGCACCTTGCTATTTTTGTTGAATACAATGCATGTGGCACTCAGTGATATCATGGACTTCGAAATTTTTCACAATGTCCAAAAAATTGCAGTGTTGTAGTGAACTTAATAAACTTGTTTTTTGTGTTGTGGAAAAAGATACTAGTAATTATGCAAACTGGTATGGTTTTGAGTGATGGGTTCCATGTGGTTCCCAAGTTGTACAGCAACCATAAACTATAAAATTACCAAATATGCAGCAACCAGTCGCAAAATCATATTTTATTTATTCACTTTGCAAATCAATTTCAACTGATTAACAGCCATTGTTGGTGCTTTCAAGCAATATGTGCCCTGAGGAGTAATACTGTCTTAAACAGAGGTCAAACTTAACTTGACTTCATGTTTGACCTGTGCTTAAGACAGTATTAGTACTCAGGGCACATATTGCTTGAAAGCACCGATGATTGCTGTTAATCAGTTGAAATCGATTTGCAAAAGTGAATAAATAAAACATGATTTTGTGACTGGTTGCTGCATATTTGGTAATTTTATGGTATTGTTTTCATTAGTAGCCATGATTATAATGTTCATTATGTTTAGGTTCATTTTGTAACTAAATAATTATAGTTCCAGACACATAGTTCAGAATGAACACAAGATTCATTCCTTTTTCTAAGTAAGCAGTTGTGTGATATTAAGTTGATTGCATAAGACATGATAAGAGTGGAAACTGTCATCATTTGAAATAATTATGTCAAGATTTGCATGTGTCGTTAAGAATGTGTAACACTAATTACATGTCATCCAGATGCTTCAGTAGATTCTCAAGGATTTTGTCATTTACCTTGAGAAACTTTAGTGACCAGTCTCATCTCTAATGATAGCATGTTGCTCCTGTTGAAATTCAGTGAAGTTCACAAGGAAAAAAGGCTGTCATAGGTTGTATAATGGAGAGATGATTTTTACCTATTTTACTTTTGTCGGAGAATCATTGACACACAGTACAGATTAAAGGCTCTTAAACGAAGTTACATTTTAACTTATTTCTATAAGTGAATGTCATTACAGATAGAAGTGTGACCATTTATATCAAATGTCATGTTTCATTCAGATGACTGATGCATCAAAATAATGCTCTGAACTAATATTCTTAGAGTTGTTATAATTTTCAAGAAAAATGTTTCAACTGTGGTAGTCAGCAATTATAGGGCAGACCACAAAAGTTTTTGTGTCTCCAAATTTGTCCCTGTGATAGGCTTCCCGAAGAAAAAAATTATTTTCTTCAAAGATCTCAAAATTACCTTTTGACTGTTTTATCAGAGGAAAAAAAATGCTTCATTGCCTTCAGTCTTAAATTTTTGATATCTGACAGCATACTTCTGAAGTGGAACACACTGAAACAGTACAGTAACAGTAATACATATATTCCTAGTTTTAGTTCAGAGGTACACTGTGGACAAAAGGGCCTGTATGACTATGACTTTCATTTTTAGCACTGAAAGTCATAAAGGCGTTATGATATCCTAAATATTTACCAAATTGGATGTCAGTTTGGAATGGAGACATTTGAAGACACACCTTGAAGCATTCTACAATATTGACAACATGAATGACAAATGTAAGACAAGTGCAATGTAATTCAGCAGACCATCGCTTTCTTTGAAAGTTCTTTTACATTGGTATATTTTAAACAGAAATGCTATACTAATAAGCAACCATATTTTTAATTAATACCATTAGAATGTTATGGAAAAACGGCGGAATCGTCCCCACTCCACCAAGAGTGTCTTTCTGGCCGTCCACCTAACCTTCGTAACCTCTTAGTTCATCCCTATGAACTCCCCAAACCACCTTCCCTACCCTCTGGCTCCTACCCTTGCAACCGCCCGGTGTAAAACCTGCCCCATGCACCCTCCCAGCGTCACCTACTCCAGTCCTGTAACCCGGAAGGTGTACACGATCAAAGGCAGAGCCACGTGTGAAAGCACTCACGAGATTTACCAACTGACCTGCCTACACTGAAGCTTTCTATGTGGGAATGACCAGCAACAAACTGTCCATTTGCATGAATGGACACAGGCAGACAGTGTTGTTGGTAATGAGTATCACCCTGTGGCTAAACATGCCTTGGTGCACGGCCAGCACATCTTGGCACAGTGTTACGCCGTCCGAATTATCTGGATACTTCCCACTAACACCAACCTGTCAGAACTTCGGAGATGGGAACCTGCCCCTTCAGTATATCCTCTCTTCTCGATATCCGCCAGGCCTCAACCTCCGCTAATTTGAAGTTGCCACCGCTCATACCTCACCTGTCTTTCAACAACTTCTTTGCCTCTGTACTTCCGCCTCGACTGACATCTCTGCCCGAACTCTTTGCCTTTACAAATGTCTGCTTGTGTCTGTGTATGTGCGGATGGATATGTGCATGTGTACTAGTGTGCACCTGTCCTTTTTTCCCCCTAAGGTAAGTCTTTCTGCTCCTGGGATTGGAATGACTCCTTACCCTCTCCCTTAAAACCCACATCCTTTCGTCTTTCCCTCTCCTTCCCTCTTTCCTGAAGAAGCAACCGTTGGTTGTGAAAGCTAGAATTTTGTGTGTATGTTTGTGTGTCTATCGACCTGCCAGCACTTTTGTTTGGTAAGTCACATCATCTTTGTTTTTAGATATGTTTTTCCCATGTGGAATGTTTCCCTCTATTATATACATATCATTAATTCTTAAGTTGCTTAGATTTATTAATATTGATTTGGAGGTACATATATAGCTGCAGAATATCAGTATGAGACTATTGTTAAAATAATATTGACTGTGTATTTGAGTGAGACTAACACGATACACATTCACAGTACTTACAATTTTTTGTATAGAATATCAGTTCTTGGACAAGATTTCAATTCACGTTGGGCAAATGTGTGTACCTCTCTCCTCTTCACTCACCTTCAACATTACATGAATAAGAAAGCTCCAGTTGTCCCCACAGTCACACTCGGGCATTAAGCGGCTGCAGTGGGGTGGTTGAAGCAACAAACAAGCAGCGCCCACAAAATGTGAAAAGCTGTACTTTCATGTCATAGCTGTGTACTATAAGAATTATGGCCCAAATTTTCATGTGAGATCAATAACCGGGGCTAATATCTCAAAAGTGCGCTCTTTTCACCTCAAAATGTGAAGTCAAATTGTTGACATATTCTTCTAAGATTTTATATTTACATTCATTGGCTCACAATCTCACAACCAAATTAGCACCTTCCAAGTTAACCCAGAGCTTTGGTAATGCTACAGACCAGTCTATCATCACAACCTACATCCTAAAAACTAATACAGACTGTAAAAGAAATATTACTGGTGGTCTGTTCTCACTCTGTTTGTACCCATATGGTGTTACATGCAACATCACCATTATGTTACTGGACAAAGCCAGTATCAAGTATTGGTAGGTTCAGTGGACCTGTGAATTCAGCAAAGTCTTAAACACACACAAATACAGGGTGTCCAGGATACAGGAATACTATAAAATGTAATAATTTGAGAAGTACTTAATTGAGATATTTATTGCAGTACGTTTCTACAAGTATGGTAGCTTTTTTTTATGCACCGAATACACTCTGAGATTTGTGCCATTAGTTGTTTGATGGATATCTTATCTGTTTTCCACTTCTGTCCAAAAGTTTTGCAGCATGGCAGACATATTTCTGATAGCTACACTA
Source organism: Schistocerca gregaria (assembly GCF_023897955.1). NCBI lineage: Eukaryota > Metazoa > Arthropoda > Insecta > Orthoptera > Acrididae > Schistocerca > Schistocerca gregaria. The sequence goes on along the minus strand of NC_064923.1, from coordinate 130,672,873 downwards.
ACATGGTAGTGCTGATCTGGTAGATCATTGATAAACTTGCACAGATAAAAATCAAGCTTTGTAATGTCTGAACTTGCAGGAGCATAGGTTATTACAGATTTACTTCCATAATATGTGTTGATTAATGTATGTATATTTTTTGGCATGATTAATTGATTCATGCTAATTAAAATGACTTTTACATCAGAACTAGACATTGTAGAAAAATGCAGCTTCATGTAAGCTGTGCTGCAACTACCTGACCAATTGCCATTTGGATCTGGTCTGTAGCTGCATGTGCTTGTACAGTATTTTTGTATCATAAACATAGCCCAGGTTCAGCAATCTGGTCTTATGGTTGAATTAGAAGACGCAATAACATTGAAAAATAAATTTTAAAAATTGCAGGATATCTTGATCTCCAACACTTGTTCTAAGACAAGTGACACATGCTAATTTAAAATATGTAAACTGTTCATCTATGTCAGTCACCACTTTTTAGATATACTCCTTCACCCATTTATATTTCACTAGACTGGTTGTCGTTACATGGAGCACTAATAAACATGGCATTAGCTAAGAAAATAGTGAGATTGAGTCACACAGCACATATACTACACAATAATATCTTGTTCAAGATGTAATACACACACAAAATCCATACACAGTGAAAATACTTCCTCCATACCTCCTTGACTTTCTGTTAGTGCCAAGTTTTGTCCCTGGCCACAAATAAGAACACTGTCTTTCCTTCTCATCCTGCCTGGTAAGTCTCCCCTGACCTGCAGTTCTGGTGACTTCTCTGAAATTTACCCCTTTTCCTCGAACACTCCAGTCATTTTCCTTCATCGCTCTTCCTTCCCCACTCCAGTCATTTTCCTTCATCGCTCTTCCTTCCCCACTCCAGTCCTTTTCCTTCCCCTTCAGTACTTCTGCCATAAAAAGGAGCCACTGGCTCCGAAACTTTGCCTAATTATAACATTCTTTTATGTGTGTGTCTTTCTGCTGCTTGGTGAGTAGATTTTTTAATCTAGCCAGTTACATTATCAAAAAATTGATTTTTTCCCTTAATCTGGGGCAGGTTTGGTTTGAACTTCTTGGCTGTAAACTTGTGTTTGTACTGACATGTTGAAGTGTCTAGCAATAGTCAACACTCCACTCTGATACTGTGACTCCATTACTAAGATGTTCCAGTGAAAACATTCATTAATTACTATATCTAGGTTTTTAGGGAAGAAGTCAAGTTGTGAGTTGAGGAGATGAATTTTGAAGGGCATGATAGTCTCCAATTGCTTGTACGCAATGATGCCCATCATCACAACATTTACACAGTCAGCAGAGTTATAATTTTCAAGGCTACAACTGATTCAAATTCCACCCATGCGTTTCTTTCAGTATCCTTCACTAAGTCTTGGATGTGGGTGTCAGATATTACCTTTCTTGTTTGTAGATATATGACTGCATCTTCTTTCACTTTTGCATAACTTAACTCTGGAAACTTGTTGCACATGTACTGAGAAGCATCTGAGTCATCGGTTAGTGCCTTCTTGAAATTCTTAATAAGTCCCGGCTTGATGTGAAGTGGTGGCATCATAACTTTGTCATAGTCAATCAATGGTACATGAAGGACTTTTTTTATTTGTTGGCTGTTTTCTGTTTCCAATTGGCCAACTTCTCTTTATGCTGTGGTGCTTTCTATCTGTACTGTCCCACTTTCAAATAAAACAGCAGTAATTTGTGTATACTGCCTGCATTCCCATGAGAATGGCGATAACTCTTAAATCAACCAGATAAACCATTTATAATTGTGATAATGAATTTTTCCAAGAAGTAGTGACATGGATTCATATGTCTGTTTCAGGTGGGTAGAATATTTAACTAGTACTGATGCATGCTTATTTCCATTGTGTAATAATACTGCATTACTCAATGACCAATTGTTAAGCTTCAGTGTTGTGTACCACCCCTAGGCTTGATATGAGATAATGTCACTCCCTCCAAAGAATTTCACAAATTCTTTGCGTCTGTAGTGAAAATGTGAAGTTGTACCTGATTCAAGCGAATTAAATAAAACTAAGCAGTTCAGCTTGACCTTTTGTTAGTGTCAGGTCTCGTCCATGGTAAATGAATGTCTTCTCCACACTGGTAGTCGAGGTCTGATAATTGTTGGAAGATGAAAGAGAACTTTGTTCTCGAGTTTCTTCAAATGTATATTTTGTAGGTGCTACCTGTATTAAACTGGCAATGGGATAATGTTGAATTGGTTTAGAAACTAGGGAACATTTGCGTACTTCACAGATCCCAAATGGAAATAAAAGTCTATGCTGTAGAAAGATTGTGTAAATTTACACAACCTCTGGATGCCATAATATGAATTTAAACTGAAAATAAAAAGAAAAAAAATGAAAGATCAGTAATGCAATATCACAAATGTTTTGAATTATTACCTCAAATATAATTTTCACTGATGATGAAGATACAGTATAACATTACATGAAAAATGACTAAAAATGTGGAGGTAAAAAAGTGATGGCAGGTGCTCCATGAAAAATCAATTTTTGTCAATATCTACAAAGCCTGATGTGACCGAGCAAAATGGTCTTCAGATGTGAAATCAGCATAAAAAACTACATTAGAAAAAGTAAAAATCATGCCAGATACCCTTAGTTGTTTCTCAGTATAATTCATCTCTTCAACACACAGTTTGTGGTAATTTGTTTTACTGTTTGTTGGTGGGAACATGGTGATAATTTTTACAGTCGATATTCTGCAGTTTGCATACAGCAACTAGCAAAGGAGGTTGTGTGGTGACCAGATGCTATACCAATTTTAACGGCTGGGCTCTTCAAGGAACTTAACAAATATACGTGTAATAGCGTGCCATCCCTATACAAATTCCCACAGCCTTCAGCTCACTGTATTTAACCCTGTCCACAGCTTAATTGCCCTCTCCCGTCAAAAGCACATGTACCACTGACTGACTATCATCCTAATGGGGATAAACTTACAGCAGCTGCAACTGACATAACAGAATCAGTAGCAAATGGTCCTTCTGGCAGAACAAGAACAACAGCTTCAGCTTTTGCTACAGGGCTCCAATCCAGCATTTTTTCCACTGCCCATGTTGGTTGGTATATCATTTGATATGCATTTGAAAAAGTAGGTAATTTACCAAAAAATGCTTGTTTTGTAAATAAAACCGCCTTTTCCTGTTGCCACTTAATTTATTTCTCCCAGACACATTTTGCCTTTTACTTGTTCTAAGGCATCATCAGTGGGCTCCTGTATGCCATAGTTTTCTTATTTTTAAATTATCAAACAGTTCATGTCACAGTTTTTATGTAAAAAAAGTAATTACTTATGGTTTGCTATGATCTGCATTTCCTCTCATCTGATCTGGAGATTGCACTACCACTTTATTACTATTGCACAGTTTTGAGTTCTGACCTTTTTCATAATGTTTATCCTTCTTTTTTTGTAGCTTATTATTGTTCTTTTGCCACTCAATATAACTATTTCTTTGGACACTGTGCTTTTAACGATGTAAATATTGCAACTCCATTACGTGTTTCCTCCTCTTTGGTGTGTTTACCTACTTCTTGCCAACATAAGGAAGTATACGCAATCTGGTCAAAAGTATCCAGACACCCCCCAAAACATATGTTTTTCATATTAGGTTCATTGTGCTGCCACCTACTGCCAGATATTCCATATCAGCAACCTCAGTAGTCATTAGACATTGTGAGAGAGCAGAATGGGGCACTATGCGGAATTCACGGACTTCGAACGTGGCCAGGTGATTGGGTGTCACTTGTGTTATGTGTCTGTACACAAGATTTCCACACTCCTAAACATCCCAAAGTCCACTGTGTCTGATGTCATATTGAAGTGGAAACATGAAGGGACACGTACAACACAAAAGCACCTCGTCTGTTGACTGACAGAGACCACCAACAGTTGAAGAGGGTCATAATGTGTGATAGGCAGACATCTATCCAGACCATCACACAGGAATTCCAAACTGCATCAGGATCCACTGCAAGTACTATGACTGTTAGGCGGGAGGTGAGAAAACTTAGATTTCATTGTCGAGTGGCTGCTCACAAGCCACACATCATGCCAGTAAACGCCAAGCGACACCTCACTTGGTGTAAGGAGCATAAACATTGGATATTAAACAGTGGAAAAATGTTGTGAGTGTAAAGATGTTGGGTGGTATTATTATTATTATTTTTTTTTTTTTTTTTTTTTTTTTGTTGATTCTAATTATTTTCATGTCTTCTTCTCTAGTGGTTGGTTTATGGTCATGTTCTCTTAGGTGTTCTGCAAGTGTGGAGTGGTTTGTCCCATATTTCCAGGTTCTCATGTGTTCTTTTTATCTGATATCAGATATAGAAGAAGCCATGAAAATAATTAGAATCAATTAAAAAAAAAAAAACCTCCTAACCTTGTAAGAAAATTGCCACATACAGAAAACCAAAGCACACAGGAAAACCCTGTTGAATGATCAGGTACAAATGCCAAGCAATTCATTGTTTACACTAATAGATAAAATAAAAGAATAGTACCATCCAACATCTTTACACTCACTTGTCCATTAACCCCTCTACAGAATATTGAAGCAAAAAGCCAAATCAGCTGTCACCAAAGCTTTCAACCAGTCATTAACAGCTAGCACATTCATATTCATCACCACACAGTTCAACCCCCCCCCCCCCCCCCCAAACACACACAACACTCTTCAGCTCTCTCTCTCTCTCTCTCTCTCTCTCTCTCTCTCTCTCTCTCTCTCACACACACACACACACACACACACACACACACACACACACACACACACACACAAAATATAAACATCATGAATAGAAGTTGGTTTTGAACATATACTTCTTTACATTGGCAACCAGTGGGTAAACACACCAAAGAGGAGGAAACATGTAATGGAGTTGCATTATTTACATTGTTTAAAGCACAGTGTTGGGATATATAGTTATATTGAGTGGCAGAAGAACAATAGTAGACCACAAAAAAAAAAGGATAGACATCGTGAACAGTGCGAAAAAGGTCAGAACTCAAAATTTTGCTTATATGTCAGTAATAAAGTGGTAGTGCGACCTCCAGACCAAATGAGAGGAAATACAGATCACAGCAAATCATACATAATTACTTTTTTAAATAAGAAATCATAATGTACACTGTTTGATAACCCAAAAATAACAAAACTGCATCGTTTCAGATCCCGCAGATGAGGCCTTAGAACAAGAAAAAGGTGAAATGCGTCTGGGAAAAATAAATTAAGTGGCTATAGGAAAAGGTGGTTTTACACTACTGGCCATTAAAGTTGCTACACCATGAAGATGACATGCTACAGACGCGAAATTTAACTGACAGGAAGAAGATGCTGTGATATGCAAATGATTAGCTTTTCAGAGCATTCACACAAGGTTGGCGGCACCTACAATGTGCTGACATGAGGAAAGTTTCCAACTGATTTCTCGTACACAAACAGCAGTTGACTGGGGTGGCCTGGTGAAACGTTGTTGTGATGCCTCGTGTAAGGAGGAGAAATGCGTACCATCATGTTGCCGACTTTGATAAAGGTCGGATGGTAACCTATTGCGATTGCGGTTTATTGTATCGCGACATTGCTGCCCGCGTTGGTCGAGATCCAATAACTGTTAGCAGAATATGGAATCGGTGGGTTCAGGAGGGTAATACGGAACGCCGTGCTGGATCCCAACGACATCGTATCACTAACAGTCAAGATGACAGGCATCATATGCGCAAGGCTGTAACGGATCATGCTGCCACGTCTCGATCCTTGAGTCAACAGATGGGTTCGTTTGAAAGACAACAACCATCTCCATGAACAGTTCGACGACGTTTGCAGCAGTATGGACTATCAGCTCGGAGACCATGGCTGCGGTTACCCTTGATGCTGCATCACAGACAGAAGCGCCTGCGATGGAGTATTCTATGACGAACCTGGGTGCACGATCGGCAAAACGTCATTTTTTTGGATGAATCCAGGTTCTGTTTACAGCATCATGATGCCCGCATCCGTGTTTGGTGACATCGCAGTGAATGCGCATTGGAAGTGTGTTTTCATCATCGTCATACCAGCGTATCACCCAGCATGCCATTGATTACACATCTCGGTCACCTCTTGTTCGCATTGACGGCACTTTGAACAATGGACATGACATTTCAGCATTCAATCCCTGCAAAACCCTGCATTTCAGCAGGATAATGCACGACCGCATGTTGCAGGTCCTGTATGGGCGTTCCTGGATACAGAAAATGTTCGACTGCTGCCCTGGCCAGCACACTCTCCAGATCTCTCACCAATTGAAAACCTCTGGTCAATGGTGGACGAGCAATTGGTTCCTCACAATATGCCAGTCACTACTCTTGAAGCTGCATGGGCAGCTGTACCTGTACCTGTACACTCATCCAAGCTCTGTTTGACTCGATGCCCAGCCGTATCAAGGCCGTTATTATGGTCAGAGGTGGTTGTTCTGGGTACTGATTTCTCAGGATATATGCACCCAAATTGCATGAAAATGTAATCACATGTCAGTTCTAGTATAATATATTTGTCCAATGAATACCCGTTTATCATTTGCATTTCTTCTTGATGTAGTAATTTTAATGGCCAGTAGTGTATTTACAAAAAAAGTATTTCTGTGCTTGCTGCAGAGGATGGCCACACAAACAAACATGTTGCGAGTGTAAATGCATTTCCTAGCCCATAATATTTCTCCCTCTGATGAACTATATGATTTCATTCGTCTTATAATCTGAAAATGTTTGATTTTGTTTGTAAGTAGAATCAGCTAAGTGATTCCAACAAGTTAAATTGTGTGTGTATCCACAGTAGCTTGTCTGAGCATTTTTTTAAAACAGAGACTTGCATTGGTTTCTCACTTGGAATTTTTGATGTGTAGGTAGCTTGCAGATCTCAAAAGCCTGTGGCATTGTTGCAAATTTCAATTTGAAAAATGTAAACAGTGTGTGTTTGGACACACAGTTGTTAATTCATCATAATGTAGTCTGCTTCACTCCAGATAATAAGTTATGAGTTTAGACACTGAAATTATCGAACTTTTCACTGGACATAGTTTTGCATTTGCACAAGTGTGTGAAATCTTCCTCAAAAATAATTTTGTGCTGCACTTTAATTTGCAAAGTTGAAAGAGACACCATAAGAATATAAAGAGGGATGTCTGATCAATCAACATTGTTTAATATGTTGAAACATCACAAATGGGACAGAAAGCCCAAAACAGTGGCACAAAAAATAGTTTTCATTCTATCAACTACTACCATTAAAAATATGGCTCCTGGGTCTTCTGCCAGATCATGTTTTGTGCATCCTAAAATATTTTCTTGAGGAAACACCTCAGCATTGTCAAATGGTGGCTGTTATTTCAGTAGTGTGGTGGCAGTTAAATACAAGCAGACATCTGCAAAAATTCTACATATTAATATGTTTATTTACACTATGTACACAAAAGTCGTCTGGTCCCTTCAACCCCCACAACCAACTAACCAACACATAAGTCCACAGCTCATGGTTTTGCGGAAGTGTTCTTGCTTCCCCAGTGCAGGATCCCGAGTTTGTTTCCCAGTGGGGTCAGGGATTTTTGCCTGCCCTGAGATGACTGGGTGTTGTGTCGTCTTCATCACCATCATTCATCTCCATTATGGTCGAAGGAAGCCAATGGCAAACCACCTCCATTAGGACCTCGCCTAGTACTGTGTTGCGGGTCTCCTGCATCGTTCGTCTATGCTCTGTCAAGAAGCATGGGACTCCATTCCCATTTTCCATGTACACATAACAATTCAGTTATACATAACTTTGTATGCTGTAGGTTCTTCTGTGGTGCTGTCTTATATCCAGAGTAATATTCTTGATAATAATGAGCAGTATGCAATGCTGATACAGTTATATGAGTCACTGACTATTAGCCCATTTTCCATTTTTTGACTATTAGTACTATGTAGCAGTGTCATGCTACTTTGATGTAATATTCCTCACTGCAGTCTTCTACACTAATGTTCATGTCTATAGACATACTTGATCAGGGGCCAAGCTCTGAATGCCGGCTGCTTAAAATTGTGCACCAGCCAATCAGAGTTGTAGGCAGTGAGGTCATGTCATTTCCATGTCCTCTGGTGACATGGCATGCTGTCATTCCACCCTCCCCCTCCCCCTCCCCCCAAAAAAGAAGAAAGAAATTGCGCATGATCGTGGTAACATAATGTGGGTATGGGAAATGGCTAGTGGGGGGAGGGGGTGGGACGGGGTCTGTGCCGTGGTCCAGCAGACCACACGAAGAACATTTGCCAAGAAACCAGAGGTAGAACTTTCACCCAATGGCACGGGTGGGTGCAGCAATTGTCAGCTTCTGCAGGCTTAATCTCCGTGATGTCTGCCACAGCAAATGGCGAGAGGTGTATCGTCTGGGCAGTGGATGCAATGGCAGCAGCGGCTGTCATTGGAAGACCCATGCACCCATATGCCAGGCTGCAGCAAGGGCTGCTAGGAGACAGAGGCAGCAGGCAGCAGGCTAGATTGCAGGCAGTTTTCTACGGCAGGATCATCATAACCCTGGAAATGAAGTTGATTTTGGTGCTGTCTGCGGATGCCAGATATGCTGTGAATGGTATAATGAGTACAGACAGATACCTGATTTCACCCTATGTGGCTTGTTGTTGAAGACTTTATAGAAAATTTTGTCCTTTGTGCAGAACTTTGTTGTGAAGTTCACTTTGGAAACAGGGTGGAGAGGGTGAAAAAGATGCAGCAGTGTGTGGTGGCAATGATCATGTAAGAGTTCTGTTGGTGAAGAATCATGAGCAGATGTAATGTGGCCAGTGCTCAGAAATAACATCAAAACACCTTCCCTTTAATGTGGAGCACTAATTATGGCAATTATATGAAAAGGATAGATTGCTACTCACCGTGTAGTGGAGATGTTGGGTCACAGATAGGCACAAGAAAAAGTCTGTTAGGCAAGTAAGCTTTGGCCAGGGCTAACCCCTCTACTCCTTCTCTTCTCATATTCCAGTTCGCACATACTTAACTCACCTAATCTAGCCACATCTGCTGTCCTCCTTCTTTATACATATTCGCCAAGAGACCTGCAACCCAAAACACAATCTTTTTATTTGTATTTTCTTTTATCATTGTATTTTCACATCGATTTCAGTTGACTTTTTCCTCTCACTATCAGCCTGCTTCCTCAGACTTCATCTTGTTTCCTTATACTTCATCTGTTCCGTCCTTTTTCTGATTTTTCCAATGTATTTTCGTGTATTTTAGCAAATTTTTTCACGCATATTTCTGTGTTATTTGCATATTTTTACATGTTTTTATCCTCCAACATAGATCATTGCGCCTTCCATGTTCACTAATACAGAAGTGTTTTCTTATCACTAGCCAGAACGCAGTCCCACATACTGTTCCTGTGTTGTTCCTTGGCTCATGGAATCTCTCCAAATGGCCTTACCATCAAATTACCCATCTGCAGCTGCAACTCCTCCTTGCACAATAATCTCCATTTGTTCAGAGTCCACCAGTCCTTAACCCTCGCCAATAAAGTCCTGCAAAACTGTGTCAGTCAGGCCCAGATCTCCTTACATCTGTAAAATTCTCCTGCTTTGCAATCCCAAATTCCTGGATCCCATCACACATGAAAACTCTTGCCCTCCAGAAACTAGAGCAGCATTTACAATGCCGCCTCAAAAAACTCTCCAACCTGTTCACCCCCTACTCCTGCCTTGGACTACCAACATCCACCACTTCTACAACAATCTCAAAACCTCTACTACATCCCCTCAAAGCTGAAGAACTCTACCTCCCAGACCTGCTACATTTACCCCACCTTCGAACCACCCCTCCCCCCCCCCCCCCCCCCCCCCCACGACCACATAGAATTCAGAACCTAAACAGACCCAAAACAGTCATGAACCTTTCTTCCAAAACCTTTAGCCCCACAGAGGTATCAGTCCTTTCTGAAGGGCTCAGTTTTTGCCTCACTCCTAAGTTGAGTGTAGCAGGACTTGTTAAAGACGTTCTCTCATTCTCTCAGTCCCTACAGTTGAAACACTTTTTTGCCACCAACCCTACCAATCAGACTCAAGCAAAGACCAATGTTGAACCATGCCTGACTATGTTCACTCCTCCATCCAACCCTGATCCAACCCCACACCCCCAGATTGCCCCCTGTTAACTTTCTAGAATTGCATAACCTTGAACTTTGCCTCCTCATCATTCCCCAAATCCCTCAATGTGCAAGATAACCTTACATCCGCAGAAAGAACCACAATCCACTACCTAAAAACTGATCCCAGCTTTATAGGCCTACCTACTGACAAAGGATCCACCATTGTTGTTTTGAACTGCAAGGATTCCTGGCAGAAGGACTCTGTCAGATTCATCCACTACAAGCCCTGCCAGTTACCTCATTCCAGAAATCCAGCAGGATTTCCAGTCTTTCCGTGAATCCTTGTGTCCATTCCTGAATCTCTCCCCAGAGTCTATTTCTCTCCTCACCCCTGCCACTCCCCTCACTCGTACCTTCTACTTGCTTCCTGAAATCCACAAATCCAAACACCCAGGATGCCCTATTTTGGCCGGTTACCACTAAGAGAATCCCTGCTTTCATAGACTTGACAACTTCAACCTATTACCCCCAACCAACACTCCTACATAAAAGAAACAACCATTTCCTCTACCGAGTCACCACAGTTCCTGTTCTGTTACCACATGGTGCCCTGCTCGTCACTATAGATCCACTAACATCCCTCCCCATGGCCTTTGTGCTATTGAATACTACCATTCCCTATAACCAACAAATTACAAATCTACGTCCTCCTTCCTGGTCACCATGATCAAGTATATCCTCGACCACAATTACTTCTCCTTTGACAGCATTGCCATCAAAGAAATATGGGGTACGGCAGTGGGTACCTACATGGCACCATCCTATACCAACCTATTCATGGACCATCTGGAGGAATCCTTTCTAACCACCCAGAATCCCAAACCCCCTCACCTGGTTCAGTTTCATTAGTATCTTCATGATCTGGATTGAGGGCGAGGATTCACTATTCACATTCCTCCAGAATCTCAATACCTTCATCCTCCCAAAACTGACAAGCCACCTTCCATCTCAAAGATGTCAACATCAGTACCTCCATCCATATCACCAACAATGCCACCACTTTGATAGCTGCCTCTCATTCCCTACCAAGAAGGCCCTTCCATATAAATTAGCTACCTGTGGCCTTTGCATTTGCAGTTACGAGCAGTCCCTCTTGAAATATACCAAGGGTCTCACTGAGGCTTTCACATATGGTAATTGCCCTCCCAGTCTTGTACAGGAGTCGATTCTGATCCCAATTTTTAAGAAGGGCAACAAAATGGATTGTAGTAATTATAGAGGGATATCACTATTACCAGTATGTTCCAAAATTTTCTCAAATATTCTGCTAGTAAGGCTTACACAATATGTAGATGAAATTGTGGGGGATTACCAACCTGGCTTTCAGAGGAACAGATCAACTATAGACCAAATATTCACCCTGCGTCAAATTTTGGAAAAGAAATGGGAATACAATAAACCAGTTTATAATCTTTTCATAGATTTTACAAAACATATGATTCAGTATTGCGCTCAAAATTGTACAGAATTCTTTTGGAACTTGGAACACCAAAGAAGTATCTTAGACTTATAGAAGCGAGTTTGAAAAACAAAAAAGGTAGAGTACGCATGGGGAAAGTGGAGTCAGAAGAATTTGTAATAAGGAATGGACTTAAGCAGGGAGATGCCGCTAGGTCTAAGGATAAGTGAAGACAAAACTAAATACCTGGTTACTACTAGAATGCCAATAGCAGTAGATCAGGAAATGTTAAAGAGTTGGAGACATGCAGTTTGAAAAAGTGAACACATGTAAGTATCTAGGTGTGGACATCACTTCAAGAAATGAGATTGAATCCGAACTGAAGAAGAGATTACGGGCAGGAAATGCGTGCTACTTCTCACTGAATAGATTACTTTCATCATGGATATTGTCTAGGAATTTAAAGAATAGAATATACAAAACTATTATTCTACCAGTTATGCTGTATGGGTGTGAGACTTGGTATCTCACTGTGCAAAATGAAAAGCTGTTTTGAGTATTTGCAAACAAAATTTGAAGGAAAATTTTTGGAGCAAAAAGGGATGACATTAGCGGAGAGTAGCAAAAACTGCATAACGAAGAGGTTCACAAACTCTATTCAAGCCCTGACATAATCAGTATTATTAAATCACGTAGGCTGCGATGGGCGGGTCATGTAGCTCAAATGGATGAGGGCAGGGCAGTGCAGTGCAGTGCACAGAGTATTGGTAGGGCACTTAGAGGGAAAATGTCCTGTGGAGAGACTGAGGCATAGATGGGAGGACAATTTGAAGGCTGATTTGAGGAACCTAGGTATTAAAGGTGAATGGAAGGAAATAGCCCAAGACAGGGACAGATGACAAAAATATGTTGCTGCAGTAATGGACTCTCAAGTCCTGTATGACCAGTGAGAGAGAGAGAGAGAGAGTCTTGTACAAAACCAGATCTCCTGTGTCTTATCCCTCCCATCACCCATAACCTCTTGAAATCCCACTGTCTGGCGACAGAGGAACATTCCCTTCGTGACTCAGTACCACCCAGGACAGGAGCAACTCTATCACATTATTCTCCGCCAAGGTTTTGACTACCTCTCATTGTGCCCTGAAATGAGGAATGTCCCACCCACCATCCTTTCCACCCCCTCCCACAGTAGCATTCAGACGCCCACTAAACCTACACAGTGTCCTCATGCATCCCAACACAGCCCCTGCTTCCAAACCCTTGCCTCATGGCTCATATCCCTGTAGTAGCCCTAGATGCAAGACTTGTCCAATACATCCTCCCACCACCACGTACTCCACTCCAATCATATGCATCAAGTATCCCATCAAAGGGGGAGAGGGGGGGGGGGGGGGGGGGCAGACTACCTGTGAAACCAGTCATGTGATCTGCTAAGCTGCAACCACTGTGCTGTGTTTTAAGCTGCCTGTCTTCATGAATGGCTACTAACAAACTGAGGCCAAGAAACAGCTGGACCATCCATTTGCTGAAAATGCTTCCCAAAACAACTTTTTTTCATTTTAATGATTGCTTCACAGTCTGTGTCACCTGGAGCCTTCCTATCTACACCAGCTTTTCAAAACTGCATAGGTGGGAACTCTCCCTGAAATATTTGCTTTGTTCCCATAACATTCGTGGCCTCAACCTTCATTACTGTATTTACTCGAATCTAAGCCGCACCTGAAAAATGAGACTTGAAATCGAGAAAAAAAAAAAAATCCCGAATCTAAGCCGCACCTGAATTGAGACTCGAAATTCAAGGGGAGAGAAAAGTTTTAGGCCGCACCTCCAAATCGAAACAAAGTTGTTACATTGTAATATGAGACACAATTTAGGTCGAGTGAATGACGATACAGCTGTGGTAGTTTGGTTCGAATCGTAAGCTTTGCAGTTAAGCTTTAACAGGTAGCCGTTGCTATGTGTCACGCACTCGGTCCGTGTTTATACGGGTACCCTTTCTTTTTCCACGTGGTTCGCCTGGTTTGAATTGATTGCTTATTTTTCTTTGATCTGATAAGTGCCGTTCTATTTGTTATAGGTGTTTACGTCACTCAAAGCTGAAAATGCATTACTGTACTGCGTCATGCATTGTTTGTCGCATTCTGATAGTGCGTGTTTATGGCCTGTCGCCGCTCGCGGCATGGCTTGCTTTTGTGCGCGCTACCGCCGCTCACAATTTAAAACAAGAGAGGAATCGTCTCATTAGCTAAACAATGGCAAGAGATTGCTATTTTTTCTTACTTACACTGGTGCTTTCTTTGATAATGATCATCAATAACCAAATAATAGACTGCGTATGATAGATGATGATGCAACGAGAGTTTAGCGAAAAATTTTCTCCGTTTGAAAATCTTTGCAGATGCCTCTTTAGTACATTACATTCTGCACAGAAATTAGAGTCACCTTAGATTTAAAAATCTAGTCAATTGCCGTGCTACATTTCTGACTGTATCGCTATTAGGAATAAGAATAATACGAATAAACATGACATGATATGTATACTCTTCCACGTTTACTGGTGTCTCACTCTAGTTTCGTAGTTTATTAGGTAGACAAGATTTAAATGATATAGCAGCAAACACGAAAGAATACAAGGCAAAATGTTTATATTCGTATTATTCGTATCGTGAAGAGAATACTCCATGTGATTCACAATTCTCCCCCCATGAACCATGGACCTTGCCGTTGGTGGGGAGGCTTGCGTGCCTCAGCGATACAGATGGCCGTACCGTAGGTGCAACCACAACGGAGGGGTATCTGTTGAGAGGCCAGACAAACGTGTGGTTCCTGAAGAGGGGCAGCAGCCTTTTCAGTAGTTGCAGGGGCAACAGTCTGGATGATTGACTGATCTGGCCTTGCAACATTAACCAAAACGGCTTTGCTGTGCTGGTACTGCGAACGGCTGAAAGCAAGGGGAAACTACAGCCGTAATTTTTCCCGAGGACATGCAGCTTTACTGTATGATTAAATGATGATGGCATCCTCTTGGGTAAAATATTCCGGAGGTAAAATAGTCCCCCATTCGGATCTCCGGGCGGGGACTACTCAGGAGGATGTCGTTATCAGGAGAAAGAAAACTGGCGTTCTACGGATCGGAGCGTGGAATGTCAGATCCCTTAATCGGGCAGGTAGGTTAGAAAATTTAAAAAGGGAAATGGATAGGTTAAAGTTAGATGTAGTGGGAATTAGTGAAGTTCGGTGGCAGGAGGAACAAGACTTCTGGTCAGGTGACTACAGGGTTATAAACACAAAATCAAATAGGGGTAATGCAGGAGTAGGTTTAATAATGAATAGGAAAATAGGAATGCGAGTAAGCTACTACAAACAGCATAGTGAACGCATTATTGTGGCCAAGATAGATACGAAGCCCACACCTACTACAGTAGTACAAGTTTATATGCCAACTAGCTCTGCAGATGATGAAGAAATTGAAGAAATGTACGATGAAATAAAAGAAATTATTCAGATAGTGAAGGGAGACGAAAATTTAATAGTAATGGGTGACTGGAATTCGAGTGTAGGAAAAGGGAGAGAAGGAAACATAGTAGGTGAATATGGATTGGGGCTAAGAAATGAAAGAGGAAGCCGCCTAGTAGAATTTTGCACAGAGCACAACTTAATCATAGCTAACACTTGGTTTAAGAATCACGAAAGAAGGTTGTATACGTGGAAGAACCCTGGAGATACTAAAAGGTATCAGATAGATTATATAATGGTAAGACAGAGATTTAGGAACCAGGTTTTAAGTTGTAAGACATTTCCAGGGGCAGATGTGGACTCTGACCACAATCTATTGGTTATGACCTGTAGATTAAAACTGAAGAAACTGCAAAAATGTGGGAAATTAAGGAGATGGGACCTGGATAAACTGAAAGAACCAGAGGTTGTACAGAGTTTCAGAGAGAGCATAAGGGAACAATTGACAGGAATAGGGGAAAGAAATACAGTAGAAGAAGAATGGGTAGCTCTCAGGGATGTAGTAGTGAAGGCAGCAGAGGATAAAGTAGGTACAAAGACGAGGGCTGCTAGAAATCCTTGGGTAACAGAAGAAATATTGAATTTAATTGATGAAAGGAGAAAATATAAAAATGCAGTAAATGAAGCAGGCAAAAAGGAATACAAACGTCTCAAAAATGAGATCGACAGGAAGTGCAAAATGGCTAAACAGGGATGGCTAGAGGACAAATGTAAGGATGTAGAAGCTTATCTCACTAGGGGTAAGATAGATACTGCCTACAGGAAAATTAAAGAGACCTTTGGAGAGAAGAGAACCACGTGTATGAATATCAAGAGCTCAGATGGCAGCCCAGTTCTAAGCAAAGAAGGGAAGGCAGAAAGGTGGAAGGAGTATATAGAAGGTTTATACAAGGGCGATGTACTTGAGGACAATATTATGGAAATAGAAGAGGATGTAGATGAAGACGAAATGGGAGATACGATACTGCGTGAAGAGTTTGACAGAGCACTGAAAGACCTCAGTCGAAACAAGGCCCCCGGAGTAGACAACATTCCATTAGAACTACTGACGGCCTTGGGAGAGCCAGTAATGACAAAACTCTACCAGCTGGTGAGCAAGATGTATGAGACAGGCGAAATACCCTCAGACTTCAAGAAGAATATAATAATTCCAATCCCAAAGAAAGCAGGTGCTGACAGATGTGAAAATTACTGAACTATCAGTTTAATAAGCCACGGCTGCAAAATACTAACGCGAATTCTTTACAGACGAATGGAAAAACTGGTAGATGCAGACCTCGGGGAAGATCAGTTTGGATTCCGTAGAAATGTTGGAACACGTGAGGCAATACTGACCTTACGACTTATCTTAGAAGAAAGATTAAGAAAAGGCAAACCTACGTTTCTAGCATTTGTAGACTTAGAGAAAGCTTTTGACAATGTTGACTGGAATACTCTTTTTCAAATTCTAAAGGTGGCAGGGGTAAAATACAGGGAGCGAAAGGCTATTTATAATTTGTACAGAAACCAGATGGCAGTAATAAGAGTCGAGGGGCATGAAAGGGAAGCAGTGGTTGGGAAAGGAGTGAGACAGGGTTGTAGCCTCTCCCCGATGTTATTCAATCTGTATATTGAGCAAGCAGTAAAGGAAACAAAAGAAAAATTTGGAGTAGGTATTAAAATTCATGGAGACGAAGTAAAAACATTGAGGTTCACCGATGACATTGTAATTCTGTCAGAGATGGCAAAGGACTTGGAAGAGCCAGTTAAACGGAATGGACAGTGTCTTGAAAGGAGGATATAAGATGAACATTAACAAAAGCAAAACGAGGATAATGGAATGTAGTCAAATTAAATCGGGTGATGCTGAGGGAATTAGATTAGGAAATGAGACACTTAAAGTAGTAAAGGAGTTTTGCTATTTAGGAAGTAAAATAACTGATGATGGTCGAAGTAGAGAGGATATAAAATGTAGACTGGCAATGGCAAGGAAAGCGTTTCTGAAGAAGAGAAATTTGTTAACATCGAATATAGATTTATGTATCAGGAAGTCCTTTCTGAAAGTATTTGTTTGGAGTGTAGCCATGTATGGAAGTGAAACATGGACGATAACTAGTTTGGACAAGAAGAGAATAGAAGCTTTCGAAATGTGGTGCTACTGAAGAATACTGAAGATAAGGTGGATAGATCACGTAACTAATGAGGAGGTATTGAATAGGATTGGGGAGAAGAGAAGTTTGTGGCACAACTTGACTAGAAGAAGGGATCGGTTGGTAGGACATGTTTTGAGGCATCAAGGGATCACAAATTTAGCATTGGAGGGCAGCGTGGAGGGTAAAAATCGTAGAGGGAGACCGAGAGATGAGTACACTAAGCAGATTCAGAAGGATGTAGGTTGCAGTAGGTACTGGGAGATGAAGCAGCTTGCACAGGATAGAGTAGCATGGAGAGCTGCATCAAACCAGTCTCAGGACTGAAGACAACAACAACAACAACCTATTAGCAACCATCTCTTCTCACAGGTAGGAAAAAATTCAGAACGCAGAGTTGGCCATATTGACAAACATCCCGAACAGTATTGCCAGTCAGATTTTCGTAGTACATTGAAATGCTGCTACATTCGAAGATGAACAATACGGAATTTGTATTTACTTCGTTGGATAATGTATGAAAATGCAGTGGTTGAAACTCGGGGAGGAGGAAAAAGCTCGTCTTCCAACTTTTTTTTTTTTTTTTTTTCTGACGCAGTGGTTTTGGCGCCAGTATTTATCTTTGTGCCTGCAAAGTATGCCTGCATAGCGCTACGTATATTCAAGACAGAAGTTAGTTGCGGCGGCACCTACCAACATTTTTCAGAACTTCCGCTTACTTTGCACTCGATTCCAAGCCGCAGGCGGTTTTATGGATTACAAAAACCGGAAAAAAAGTGCGGCTTAGATTCGAGTAAATACGCTAGTCATTGTCCCCCCACCCACCTGAGCGCTTCCCTGTTCCCACTGTAGCACAACTGGCCTCAGCAGCTAGAGACAGTGGTAATGTGTGTATGTGTTGCATTTGTGTGTGTATTTTTTGTCTAATTTAGAAGAAGGCCTTTTAGTCAAAAACTTACTTGTCTAACAGTCTTTCTGTTGTGCCTATCTGTGACTCAACATCTCCATTGTATGGTGAGTTGTGGTCTATCCTTTTCATATTATTATTATTATTATTATTATTATTATTATTATTATTATTATTATTATTCCATCCTGAATTTTCCATTGTTTGATTAAGCACTAAGTATGGACATCTGAACCTAGAAAGTGCGAATGAAATATTTGGCTTCATCATTCAATTGAGGAGAGAATGGTGCCATTCTGATACAATGAATAGCATTTTGTTGGTAAAATTGTTGAAATTCCAGTGAATAAAGTTACAGACCATTGTCTGAAACAATTGTTTGTGGCAAATTTTCTAAGTGAAAGAGAGAAGAGAATGCTTTCATAGTGCTAGAGTGCTAGTGCTAGTAGTCACTTGTGTAGGAATGACAAAAGGATATTTACTGTATGCATTGATGATAATGAGCCACCTTATGATCCAGAAAGAATGAGCAAAATCAATATGAATACATTGGCCCATCAGGCCAAAGATAATTAAACAATTTTTGTCATGGTGTTGCCTGGTTATCCGAGGATACATGGCATTGTGTGGTGGTCATTCTTTTATTTGTTTATTAAGCCCAACCCATGTACAATGTTGGAACACTAGCTGCTTCATTCTAATGATTCCCATTGGTCTCTATGTAATAGATTCAACACTGTTGGTGCAAAGATGCAGGTATCAGAACTTGCATTTCTTCATTAGGAATATGCAATAAAACTACACCTTTCTGTAGAGAAAGGCTGTTGCATTATGCAGCATACTTATGAACTACTGTACCTGAGGAAGTTTCACATCAGCGCACACTCTGCTGCAGAGTGAAAATCTCATTCTGGAAACATCCCCCAGGCTGTGACTAAGCGCTAGTTCTGCAAGGTTCGCAGAAAGCTTCTGTGAAGTTTGGGAAGTAGGAGACGAGGTACTGGCAGAATTGAAGCTGTGAGATTGGGTCTTGAGTCATGCTTGGGTAGCTCAGATGGTAGAGCATGTACCCACGAAAGGCAAAGGTCCCAAGTTTGAGTCTCAGTCTGGCACACAGTCTTAATCTGCCAGGAAGTTTCGTATCTGAGAGTGATTTCGGATTATGAGGCCAACCTATCTGAATGTAGTACTAGAGCAATCATAGTGACTGCTTGTGTTCAGTAGCTTGTGTGTTCTGCCGAGAATCAATGGGAAAAGCTTGCAGTACTTGTGAATCAGAACAATCAATGTGAAGACAAGAAACCTCAGCTACATTGAAACCTGGATTGTTTCCCAAAGGCAAGTGTGTTTGCTTGCTGTATGATAGGGTGATAAAGAATGAGGTACTGATAATTGGAAAGAAGCAGTGACCAATGTTGTAGCTTCTCTGCTGTACAGTCAGGTACAGCTTTCATTGAATGAAACAGGGCAGACACTGGCTTCTAGTCAATCACAAGGATAAAATCATACAGGTATTCATGAAATTTTGAGACACCACAAATTATAAGTTAAGCTTGCTTTTCCAACTGACTGTAGTTGACTTGTACCTTGTTCAACATTGTAGATGCAAATTCTGTGGGGTGTTTTATGTTACCAACCTTGATAGGTAAAACTGCCTTTAATCCATGTGATGATGCATCAACTGCAGGTGTTACTGGTTTTTGTGTTTCGAAATACGCAGGTCATGGGCAACTAGTTCCTGAAAAGATTGTGCGCATTCTCCAGTCCATTTAAAGGAAACATTTATATACTATGGACAAAGCAAAAGAGTTCCCATTTGCGTTGCTTTCAGAATGAATTTGAAGTAGTACATCAGCTGCCAAGAACAGCTTGACATTCTCATACATTTTCGGGAGAAGGTAATCTCTACATGGCCTCTAAAAGTTTAGCCAAGTAACAAGTTCTGCGGATGTCAATGACATGAACCAAATGCTGAATTTTAGTATTCAAAAAGAAACATTTCTGTTAAATACACTTGAATACATTGTCAGTTAAAATGTGAAAAAGATACTCCAAATTTTCAAGATACTGTTCCAGTGTTTGTCTAATCAAGAACAGGATGTAACTTTCAACATCACTTGTTCAAGAAAGCATTGAAATAATCCAGGAACAGAGTCACTTCTGAAGAGAAAGGAATCATCCACCTTCTGCACAATCCATAAGCTCATCAATTCGCGAAAGTGGGAATGAATCAGTCACTCTCTGAGTGTTAACAGTGGCCTTAAAGCCATTACAGAGTCTGATCTTTCCATTCACTTTTCTTGTGATCAGAAGGGAAGATGCTCATTGACTTACAGAAATGGATACAAGATGGATATGGTAAAATTTAGGTTTTGCGTTGCACTTGAGTTTAATATGCAAGTGAAAAGTCTTCGTATGTCCCAGTGTACCATTGAACAAATGTCCATACTTTTCACACAACTGGATAATGCCGGCATGGGAAAGTTTCATATCAATAGCTTGCCCATTGTCCTGAATATCTAAACCAAATAAACTGGAAGCACCCATGCAAACAATTTTGGGGCCAGAATGTGACTGAACTACCATGAAAAGCACAGATGTAGTCATATTTCTATATTTTGATGGCAAAGTGCACAATCCAAGAACAGAGATACATTTGCTGTTGTAGGCTGTGAGCTGCAGTTGGGATTTTTGCAGTTCAGTGTGTCCCAATTGCTCATAAGTATTTTGATTAATCAGAGTGACTGAAGCATCAGTATCTAACTGAAATGGTACAAAGTGATTGTAAATCTGCACAGAGATGAACAGTTTGTGGTTCATCCTCTGACTGTGACTATCTGTTCTGACTTGCAGCACACTATCTTTGTCTGAATTGTGGTTGATAAAGCATTTAGCTTTATGTCTATTAGAGGAGAACTAGTTAGAATGAGGCATGTTTTACACTGAATGTTTTGCTGGGTGATAATGTCACTTTTGTCCACAGTTACTGTATGGATTGCTAGGAGAGGGCTAAAGATTCAGAATGGAAGATCATATTTATTTTCATTTTCTCAGATCAAAATTTGTGTGGAACAGAATTTATTTTTTGTTTCTTTTGCAAGCACACTTGTATTGTGTGTCCCTATGTACGGCACTATTGGCATTCCACATGGTGGAGAACATAGTTTCTGCAGTCATGCATTACATAAAATTTCACACAAGACTTTGGAAGATTTGAGAAATGAATATAAAAATAACTACAATCACTTTGTAGTGGAAAGGCATCAGGACCAAGTGAAATACCTGTAAGATGCCAGAGAGATTCTTTGAAAGAACTTGCTCCCCTTCTGGAAGCAGTTCACAGTAGGTCACTGGAGCAACGAAGGGTCCATTGTGACTGAAAATAAATGTGGGTAGTTACCATTTTCAAGAAGAATCATAGGACAGATGCACATAATTACAGGCTTATATCGTTGGTGTCAATCTGTTGTAGAATTGTGGAACATGTTTTATGCTCATATATTATGATGTTATTGAAGAACAAAAATATCCTCTACAAAAATCAACATGGATTCTGCAAACAGAGATCTTGTAAAATGCAGCTTGCTCTGTTCCTCAGTGAGATCCACAGAGTTGCAGATATCATCTTTCAAGTTAATGCCATTGTCCTAGACTTCAGGAAGGCATTTGACTCTGTCCTGGACTGCCATTTAGTGAAAAAAATATGAGCTTACTGTGCATCAGATCAGATTTGTAACTGGATTCAAGACTTCCTTGTAGACAGAACACAACACATCACTCTCAATGGAAGAAAACTGACAGATGTTTAATGTTCAAAAGTTAAAACTGTGCACTTCACAAAATGAAAAAAAATGTAGTACCCTATGACAATAATATCAATGAATCACTGTCAGAGTCGGCCAACTTATGCAAATACCTGACTGTAACATTTTATAGGGATATGGAATGGAATAATTACGTATGCTCAGTTGTGGGTAAAGCAGGTGATAAACTTCAGTTTATTGGTAAATACAGGCGAAGTGCAAACATCCTACAAAGAAAATTGCTTACAAATCACTCGTGCAACCGGTTGTAGAATATTACTCAAGTGTTTGGGCCCCATACCAAACAGGGCTAATAGGATATATTGAATGTATACAGAGAAGCACAGCATGAATGATCACAGGTTTGTTTGATACATGTGAGAGTGTAACAGAGATACTGAAGAAACTGAACCAGTAGATTCTTGAAGATATACGTAAACTATGCCTAGAAAGTCTACCAACAAAGTTTCAAGCACTGGCTTTCAATGATGACTCTAGAAATATACTACAACCCCCTTTGTATTGCTCACATAAGGGTCATGAGGATAAGATTACAATAATTAATGTGAGCACAGCGCCATTCAAACAATTGTTCTTCCCATGCTCCATAAGTGAATGGAATGGAAAAAAAAAAACCCTAACAACATGTACAATGGGATGTACCCTCTGCCATACACTTCACAATGGTTTGCAGAGTATAGATGAAAGTGTAGATGTAGTTGCAAAGGTAATTTCATGGGCACCACGAGGAAATGTGACAGGACTGTTACTGTTTACAGTGTTTACAAATGTTCCAATAGAATGCATCAGAAGCTCTTTGAGGCTGTTTGCAGATGATGCAATTGTCTTTAAGAAGGTGGCAATGCCAGAAAACAGTAATGGTTTGCAGAAGTACCTACATGGACTGGCAATTGATCCAGAATGTAAATAAATGTAACATACTGCCCATACACAGGAAAAGAAATCCACTACTGTACAACTGTACTATCGATAACAATGTGCTGAAAATAATAACCACCATAAAATATGTAGAAATACCTGTCTGGAATGATCATATAAAATAAATGGTAGGAACAGCAGATGTGAGACAGAGATTCACAGGAAGAATCTTAATGAATTTAATTCATCCACTAAAGAAGTAGCTTACAAGGTGCTTGTTCAACCATTTCTTGAGCACTGTTCATTAATCTGGGACCCTAACCAGGTAGATCTGATAGAAGAAACAGAGAAGATCTCATGAAGAGCAGCATGTTTCTTCAAGGGATTGTTTAGTCAGTGTGAAAGTGTTATAGAGATGCTCAGCAAACTGTAGTGGCATGTGCTACAAGAGAGAGGGTGTGCATCATGGAGAGACTCGCTACTGAGAGTACTTTCCAGGAAGAGTCAGCCAACTTATTACGTTCGCTCATATACATCTCATGAAATGACCGCAGTGAAAAAATTTTAAAAATTAGTACCTAATACAGAGGCTATTGACTATCATTCTTCTCACATACTATTCACAAATGGAGCAGGGAAGGAGGGGGATCAGTTACTGATGCCAGAAGTACCCTCCACCAGGCACTGTTATGTGGCATCCAGTGTGTTGATACAGATTTAGATGTAGATGTAGATGTAGATGTAGAGGAAATGGCTGAGCACTTCATGTTGTGTTTACACTGTTGCTCATGATGGTGGCTGTCATGTACCCTATCAAACTGTGCTGCTTCAAGACATCCACACTCAGCATTGCTACAACAGGCACATTAAAGTCACATTCAGCAAGGTTTTGAATAATAGTACCATGAAGCATATTGTCTCAAAATGAGGCTCCATGAGCACAATTAAATTTACAATTCCTAGTCAATCCCTTGAGTTCAAGGATCCATTCCTTGTAAAACTGAATAAGTTGATGAAGTGTGCAAAAAATCTGAAACTAACAACAATGACATAAATTTATGTTTCAAATGGGTAGAATGTGGGGCTCCAACTGAAAGAACAACTTTTGACACAACCTGAAAGCATGCATACTTACCCACAAAAGAAAAAAGAATGAGCATTGTGATTTGCCTGACATGGTGTAGGCTTGAAATTGCAACTCCAACTGCTGGCAGTATTCCATTCATTGCTCAAACTGTGCATCAAAAGAGTGGAAGAGTGGAGAAGGTGGCACCTGGGCCCTGGAGTTTTGTTCTTCAGTCACTGTAGTTGGCTGAATCTTGTGCATCCATCAGTCTTCCAACAGCAGTGAGCTAGGAGGTAATTTGTTGACTCTGAAACTCTCTCCTCAAGCTGCCATTGTATCCACAAACTAAAGAATTATATAGATCTTTGTTCCACACACACACACACACACACACACACACACACACACACACACACACACACACACAAGAACTGAGTAATGTTACTGCATTCTGATCACTGCAACTGCTTGACATTGCCAGATGGTGGCTGTTATACTGGTACTGAGGTGGCAGTTAATTACAAGCAAACATCTGGAAGAAAAAAATTAATAGATGTATTTGTACTGTGTACAAGTAATGACTGAATTATACAATACTTTTAGTGCTTGAGGATCTTCTGTGGTGCTGATTAAATATAATTAATGTTCTTAATAACCAATAGTCTCCAATGCTGATACAGTTATACAGGGTGTTACAAAAAGGTACGGCCAAACTTTCAGGAAACATTCCTCACACAGAAAGAAAGAAAATATGTTATGTGGACATGTGTCTGGAAACGCTTACTTTCCATGTTAGAGCTCATTTTATTACTTCTCTTCAAATCACAGTAATCATGGAATGGAAACACACAGCAACAGACCGTACCAGCGTCACTTCAAACACTTTGTTACAGGAAATGTTCAAAATGTCCTCCGTTAGCGACGATACATGCATCCAGTCTCCGTCGCATGGAATCCCTGATGCGCTGATGCAGCCCTGGAGAATGACGTATTGTATCACAGCTGTCCACAATATGAGCACAAAGTGTCTACATTTAATGCCCCCATAAATGAAAGTCAAGAGGGTTGAGGTCAAGGGAGCGTGGAGGCCATGGAATTGGTCTGCCTCTACCAATCCATCGGTCACCGAATCTGTTGTTGAGCAGCATACGAACACTTCAACTGAAATGTGCAGGAGCTCCATCGTGCATGAACCACATGTTGTGTCGTACTTGTAAAGGTACATGTTCTAGCAGGGCAGGTAGAATGTCCCACATGAAATCACGATAATGTGTTCCATTGAGGGTAGGTGGAAGAACATGGGGCCCAATCAAGACATCACCAACAATGCCTGCCCAAATGTTCACAGAAAATATGTGTTGATGACATGATTGCACAATTGCATGCGGATTCTCATCAGCCCACACATGTTGATTGTGAAAATTTACAATTTGATCACGTTGGAATGAAGCCTCATCCGTAAAGAGAACATTTGCACTGAAATGAGGATTGACACATTGTTGGATGAACTATTCACAGAAGTGTACCCGTGGAGGCCAATCAGCTGCTGATAGTGCCTGCACACGCTGCACATGGTATGGAAACAACTGGTTCTCCCATTGCACTCTCCATACAGTGACGTCGTCAACGTTACCTAGTACAGCAGCAATTTCTCTGACGCTGACATTAGGGTTATCGTCAACTGCATGAAGAATTGCCTCGTCCATTGCAGGTGTCCTCGTCGTTCTAGGTCTTCCCCAGTCGCGAGTCTTAGGCTGGAATGTTCCGTGCTCCCTAAGACGCTGATCGATTGCTTCAAACATCCTCGTGTCAGGACACCTTCATTCTGGAAATCTGTCTCGATACAAACATACCGCGCCATGGCTATTGCCCCGTGCTAATCCATACATCAAATGGGCACCTGCCAACTCTGCATTTTTACACATTGCACTGACTGCAAAATCATGTTTGTGATGAACACTAACCTGTTGATGCTATGTACTGATGTGCTTGATGCTAGTACTGTAGAGCAATGAGTCGCATGTCAACACAAGCACCAAAGTCAACATTACCTTCCTTCAATTGGGCCAACTGGTGGTGAATCGAGGAAGTACAGTACGTACTGACGAAACTAAAATGAGCTCTAACATGGAAATTAAGCGTTTCCAGACACATGTCCACATAACATCTTTTCTGTATTTGTGTGTGAGGAATGTTTCCTGAAAGTTTGGCTGTATCTTTTTGTAACACCCTGTATAAGTGACAGACTATTAGTAATACTTAGTAGCACCCTGCTACTTCAGTGTAATGTTCCTCATTGCAATCTTCCGCACTAATGTTGGCAGATCTATAGATGCTCTCAATCTAAGGCTGTGCTTTGAGTTACAGTTGCTTAAAATTGCAGGCTGGAGCTTTGTGCAATGTGGTCATGTCATTTTTGCATTCTCTGCTGTCATGTATGTGGGTAGCCAACCCTCAGATAATGGTGAGCAAATGAAAAGTGAGCTCACTTCTGGCATGTTGGCAGGGGGTTAAAAGTGCCTTCTCTCTCATAGCTGTGAGCAGTTCACAGTTACACTATGTTGGCGATTGCTGCGCAAACACTGCCTCCACGTATGATTACACCATCATTACTCTACCATGCAAACATTTGGGGTTACACTTGTTTGGTATGAGATGTTCCCAGGTGGGCAGGGGGGAGGGGGGGGGGGGGATGTCCAGTGGTGGGGTCTGAACTGCAAAATAACCCTGGGTTTGGTGTGGGGCAGTGGTGAGTGGGTGGACTGCTGTGGCCTGTTGTGAGGTTGTGAACCACTGAGGGCTACAGCAGGACAAAGCCTTGCTGTCATTTCTATGTCCCTGGTTTAATACACGATACCCAAAGATACATTACAATAATACATAATATAAAAAAAGCGTGAATCATTATAAACCAGATAACATATGAAAGTCTATTAATGTGGTAAGATATAGATTATCCTCAAATAGTTCACTGAAGGTGGCTCCGCCACTGGAGGGATTCTCTGGAGATATTTTAGATGTTTTTAAGTCCTCCTCCTTTGAAACTAAATTACACAATTTAAAATATGGTCCATAGTTTGAAGTTCACTACACTCAAACAAAGGATCATTTGCAAGATCTCACTTTGCGGCTGAGCTTTCACAGTGACCTGTTCCATTCCTTAATCTGTTTAAGCTTGTCCAGAGTCTTCTTGGAAGGTAAAAATCAGGAACCGTTTGGTCACTACAGCAATAAGCGATCCACTTTGTGGGGTGTTCCTTCATGTGTTTCTGCCAGATTATTTCTTCCTCAAAAACTTCAAATCTTTGGATGGCTTTCCAGAGAGACATCCACAACTTAGTCAGTCCCTTGTGTGTAAATGATGATGAATTTGGGGACTGCATTGGTTTTACATCTTCTTCCACTCCTTTTTTATTGCAGTTTTGCATCTGATGTTTGATGATTGGATACTGGCTATCACTGGTAGACAATTTGTGGGGCTCAGTGACACTGAGCCAGGTGATCCCCATCAACCCATCTATTCATTGAACTCCACATAAATCTTTTTTTTCTGTGGACACTCATTGCCTTACTGGACAGTATTCTGCAGTATTCTAGTGCCAATGCTGATGTGTGCTATGTGTTTGCATTGCTTCCCCAGGAACTGCCTAATAGTTTGGCTAGTATACTGTTTATGAATTTCAGTTTTTGCTTCACTTCTTCTAATTGGTGCCTATACGAAGTGTAAGTTCAAGTCCTTGTTGTAAGTTTCTATACTTAATTGGCTCTCTGTTGAGTTTAAGGCTCAACTTCCTGTTAGCTTATTTAAAGTTGAGATTTATTGTGATACTTTCAGATTTGGAAGGATTTGGTTTTAAGTGCCACTTGGTATAATACTTGTAAAGAGTAAGCAGATCACTATTCAGTATAACTCCTAGCTGTTTAAATGACTTTGATTACAAGGAAATGGCTAATACGAGGGCATTTCGAAAAGTGAAGATACAATGGCTCGCAGTCCTTAAATAGAACATTTATTTAGAAAATGTCAGTCACATCTTATTAACTGGATTGTTATTTTTTGACATAATCACCCCCATTATCCAAACATTTGTTAAGTTGGTGCACAAGATTTTGTATCCCACAGTCATAGAAGGTTGCCGCCTGTTGTCGGAACCACATTTCGATTTCATCTTTGATCTCTTCATCATCTTGGAATGATTTTTCACCAAGCTGTGGCTTCAGGTAATGGAAGACGTGGAAGTCGGTGGGTGCAAGGTCCGGGCTGTATGGTGGATGATCCAATACGTCCCATTTGGATTGTTTGAGTAGTGCTTGTTAAGTTGGTGCACAAGATTTTGTATCCCACAGTCATAGAAAGTTGCCGCCTGTTGTCGGAACCACATTTCGACTTCATCTTTGATCTCTTCATCATCTTGGAATGATTTTTCACCAAGCCGTGGCTTCAGGTAATGGAAGACGTGGAAGTCGGTGGGCGCAAGGTCCAGGCTGTATGGTGGATGATCCAATATGTCCCATTTGGATTGTTTGAGTAGTGCTTTAGTTACAAGTGCTGTGTGAGGCCGAGCATTGTCATGAAGCAAGCAGACTCCACCTGTCAGCATTCCCCTGTGTTTGTTTTGAATTGCCCTTCAAAGACATTTCAAAGTCTGGCAATATGCAGCAGCATTAATTGTCGTTTCAGGAGGCATAAATTCCAACAGAAGAATGCCTTGTCTGCCCCAAAAAACAGAAGCCATGATTTTCTTCACAGAAATCGATGTTTCGGATTTCTTGGCTTTTGGTGAATTAGAATGGCACCATTACATTGATTGTCACTTGGATTTAGGTGTATGGTGATAAACCCACGTCTCGTCACCTGTCACAATGTGATCAAGGAACTCGCACCTGCTTCAGCATAGCGTGTGAGGAAGTCGAGTGCAAAGCTCATCCTTTTCTTTTTGTGTTCTTCCGTTAACAGTTTTGGAACCCAGCGCACACACAATTTCCTGTACCCTAACTTGACAGTCACAACGTCATAAAGAGTTGTCATTGACACGTCCGGTATGATCTGATGCAATTCTTTCACTGTGAGACGTCTATTCGCATAAATTGCTTCCTCCGTTCTTTGAAGAAGAACACTGATAGTCCCAGGCAATGCTGTGTTGACTTAGCCATTTGTAATGATATATAAATGTACCACTGAAAGTTCAGTCGGTATCTCAGAAGGCATTATGACTTTGCATCTGTCAACTAACAGCAGACCAGTGACACTGATAGCTGTATACATGCCAAGTATGACCTCAAATGTGCATTTAAAGGATCAATTTTACGAAAATCTCAGCACGTTGGTGCAGGGAGTGTACCCTGTGGATTGTTTGTGCATTCTAGGTGCATTCAGTGCCACTATTGAATGTGATTATGATGCTTGGCCAGACTGCCTAGGCACTCATTGAGTGGGTAAGATGAAGAAGACAAGTTTACAGCTGCTTGAATTTTGTGTCAAGTACCAAGTGTTCATCACTGACATGTACTTAAAATGCAAGATGAGGCACAAGGTTTCCTGGGTGCCTGCTTGTTCCAAACAGTAACTTCAACCAGATTTTATTTTAACTAAGAGGTAATATTTCTAGAATGAAATTTTAACTCTACAGCAGATTGTGCACTGATATGAAACTTCCTGGCAGTTTAAAACTGTGTTTCATATCAGTGCACACTCTGCTGTAGAGTGAAAATTTCATTCTAGAAACACCCCCCAAGTTGTGGCTAAGCCAAGTTTCCGCAATATCCTTTCTTCCCGGAGTGCTAATTCTGCAAGGTTCACAGGAGAGCTTCTGCGAGGTTTGGAACATAGGAGATGAGGTACTGGCAGAATTAAAGCTGTGAGGACGGGGTGTGAGTTGTGCTTGGGTAGCTCAGTTGGTAGAGCAATTGCCCGCGAAAGGCAAAGGTCCTGAGTTCGAGTCTTGGTCTGGCACACAGTTTTAATCCACCAGGAAGTTTCAAGAGGAAATATCTCTGCCATTTTCTCCACTTGTTTCTAAAATACCTAGCAGAATCAAGATCAATCTTTACAAAATTAAAGACACTGCAACAATGGAAATATTTGGAGGTAGGGTTCAGAAAGAAGTTGACACCTGGTGCCTAAATGCACCCATTGCTGAAGACTAGCTGAAAACTGAGTCACTTCTTATCATTACAGAGGGCAGTACATTATGTACTTTGAAACTGAAATCACAGAATTGGTTCTTCAAAAATATTGACATCTTGATAAACCCTCCTTGATTCTAAGCATCAGGCAGCTATCAACTGGCACTCAACACCCTGTTGTGCTAGCCACAGGGATCTAAGCAAAGCAAAGTGCACCACATATGAATGTGTTAACACATACTGGGAGGAACTTTGAGCAAGTATACAGGAGTGTACCAATTGATGGAATATTTAGGTATCAAAATGGTTGTTGGACCCAACTCTAATAAGGGAAACACCTCATTGTACCCTTCTCAGATTTAGTGGCAAAATGGCCCAGTGGATAGCCTGTAAAAAGCTGAATGCAGATCGAGCATGAAAACGGAAAGAAGTTGTCTGAACTGTGAAAAAGGAAGCAAAATCGAAACACTGAATGGTCCAAACTCAAGGCGGGCAACATCAAGCGGGTGTGAGTAAACTCAATTTCATGGTTATGTGGTCGCGGTGTTGGACCACACAAGGAGAGGATTCATGTTCGAGTCTCCCTTGTGTCCCATATCCATATATACATATACACACACACACACACACACACACACACACACACACACACACACACACACACACACACACACACACACACACATATATATATATATATATATATATATAATAGAAAGAAACTTCCACATGGGAAAAATATATTAAAAACAAAGATTCCAAGACTTACCAAGCGGGAAAGCGCTGGCAGACAGGCACATGAACAAAACACACAAACACACACACACACAGAATTACGAGCTTTCGCAACTGGCAGTTGCTTCATCAGGAAAGAGGGAAGGAGAGGGAAAATGAAAGGATGTGGGTTTTAAGGGAGAGGGTAAGGAGTCATTCCAATCCCGGGAGCGGAAAGACTTCGCTTAGGGGAAAAAAAGGACAGGTGTACACTCGCGCACACACACACACACACACACACACACACACACACACACACACACACAAGCTGTGTATGTGCGGATGGATATGTGTGTGTGTGTGTGTGTGTGTGTGTGTGCGAGCGCGAGTGTACACCTGTCCTTTTTTTCCCCTAAGGGAAGTCTTTCCGTTCCCGGTATTGGAATGACTCCTTACCCTCTCCCTTAAAACCCACATCCTTTCATTTTTCCCTCTCCTTCCCTCTTTCCTGACGAAGCAACTGCCAGTTGCGAAAGCTCGTAATTCTGTGTGTGTGTTTGTGTCTTTTGTTCATGTGCCTGTCTGCCGGCGCTTTCCCGCTTGGTAAGTCTTGGAATCTTTGTTTTTAATATATATACTCCTGGAAATGGAAAAAAGAACACATTGACACCGGTGTGTCAGACCCACCATACTTGCTCCGGACACTGCGAGAGGGCTGTACAAGCAATGATCACACGCACGGCACAGCGGACACACCAGGAACCGCGGTGTTGGCCGTCGAATGGCGCTAGCTGCGAAGCATTTGTGCACCACCGCCGTCAGTGTCAGCCAGTTTGCCGTCGCATACGGAGCTCCATCGCAGTCTTTAACACTGGTAGCATGCCGCGACAGCGTGGATGTGAACCGTATGTGCAGTTGACGGACTTTGAGCGAGGGCGTATAGTGGGCATGTGGGAGGCTGGGTGGACGTACCGCCGAGTTGCTCAACACGTGGGGCGTGAGGTCTCCACTGTACATCGATGTTGTCGCCAGTGGTCGGCGGAAGGTGCACGTGCCTGTCGACCTGGGACCGGACCGCAGCGACGCACGGATGCACGCCAAGACCGTAGGATCCTACGCAGTGCCGTAGGGGACCGCACCGCCAATTCCCAGCAAATTAGGGACACTGTTGCTCCTGGTGTATCGGCGAGGACCATTCGCAACCGTCTCCATGAAGCTGGGCTACGGTCCCGCACACCGTTAGGCCGTCTTCTGCTCACGCCTCAACATCGTGCAGCCCACCTCCAGTGGTGTCGCGACAGGCGTGAATGGAGGGACGAATGGAGACGTGTCGTCTTCAGTGATGAGAGTCGCTTCTGTCTTGGTGCCCATGATGGTCGTATGCGTGTTTGGCGCCGTGCAGGTGAGCGCCACAATCAGGACTGCATATGACCGAGGCACACAGGGCCAACACCCAGCATCATGGTGTGGGGAGCGATCTCCTACACTGGCCGTACACCTCTGGTGATCGTCGAGGGGACACTGAATAGTGCACGGTACATCCAAACTGTCATCGAACCCATCGTTCTACCATTCCTAGACCGGCAAGGGAACTTGCTGTTCCAACAGGACAATCCACGTCCGCATGTATCCCGTGTCACCCAACGTGCTCTATAAGGTGTAAGTCAACTACCTTGGCCATCAAGATCTCCGGATCTGTCCCCCATTGAGCATGTTTGGGACTGGATGAAGCGTCGTCTCACGCGGTCTGCACGTCCAGCACGAACGCTGGTCCAACTGAGGCGCCAGGTGGAAATGGCATGGCAAGCCGTTCCACAGGACTACATCCAGCATCTCTACGATCGTCTCCATGGGAGAATAGCAGCCTGCATTGCTGCGAAAGGTGGATATACACTATACTACTGCCGACATTGTGCATGCTCTGTTACCTGTGTCTATGTGCCTGTGGTTCGGTCAGTGTGATCATGTGATGTATCTGACCCCAGGAATGTGTCAATAAAGTTTCCCCTTCCTGGGACAATGAATTCACGGTGTTCTTATTTCAATTTCCAGGAGTGTATATACTTGTCTAGCTTGAAGGAGGAAAGCAGATGGTGCTATGGTTGGCCTGCTAGATGGTGCTGCCATAGGTCAAATGGATATCAACAGCATTGTTTTTAAATAGGAACCCCCATTTTTTATTACATATTCATGTAGTATGTAAAGAAATATGAATGTTTTAGTTGGACCACTTTTTTCGCTTTGTGATAGATGGTGCAGTAATAGTCGCTAACATATGGCTCACAATTTTAGACAAACAGTTGGTAACAGGTAGGTTTTTTGAATTAAAATACAGAACATAGGTACGTTTGAATATTTTATTTCAGTTGTTCCAATGTGATACATGTACCTTTGCGAACTTATCATTTCTGAGAATGCATGCTGTTACAGCATGATTACTTGTAAATACCACATTAATGCAATAAATGCTCAAAATGATGTCTGTCAACCTCAGTGCTTTTGGCAATACATGTAATGACATTCCTCTCAACAGCGAGTAGTTCACCTCCTGTAAAGCCAAGTTTTCCAAAAAAAGTTTTATTTATTCCTTGATAAACATGAAACATTAATATTAACCTGAAGAATTTTTATGTACTTTTCAAAATTAACATTAAACTGCACCATCCTCCTGTGCATTTGTGTCCCACTTGTTTTATAGGAGGCAGGATTAGATTAGATTAATACTTGTTCCATAGATCATGAATACGACACTTCGTAATGATGTGGAACGTGTCAGGTTAATGAAAGATGTCTGTACAAGATATTAAATTACACAAAATATTGCATGACACTAATGCTTAAGTTAGTTTTTTTCCCTCTAAAAATTCAGTCAATGAGTAGAAGGAGTTGTCATCTAGAAATTCTTTTAATTTATTTTTAAATGTTGGTTGACTATCTGTCAGGCTTTTGGTAGGTGAGCAAAGACTTTTGTGGCAGCATAATTTACCCCCTTCTGTGTCAAGGTCAGATTTAACCCTGCATAGTGAAGATCATCCTTTCTCCTGGTATTATAGCTATGCACACTGCTATTACTTTTGAACTGGGCTGGATTATTAACAACAAATTTCATAAGTGAATATATATACTGTGAGGTTACTGTGAGGATCCCTAGATCCTTAAATAGATGTCTGCAGGATGATCGAGGGTGGGCTCCAGCAATTATTCTGATTACACGTTTTTGAGCAATGAATACTTTTCTACTCACCGATGAATTACCCCAGAATGTGATACCATACGAAAGCAGTGAATGAAAGTAGGCATAGTAAGCTAATTTACTGAGATTATAATCACCAAAATTTGCAATAACCCTAATAGCATACATAGCCGAACTCAGACGTTTCAGCAGACCATCAATGTGTTGCTTCCAGTTTAACCTCTCATCAATGGACACACCTAAAAATTTTGAAAATTCTACCTTAGCTACAGACTTCTGTTCAAAGTCTATATTTATTACTGGAGTTGTGCCATTTACTGTACGGAACTGTATATACTGTGTTTTATCAAAATTTAAAGAGAGTCCGTTTGCTGAGAACCACTTAATAATTTTGTGAAAAACATCATTTACAATTACATCACTTAGTTCTTGGTTTTTGGATGTTATTACTATACTTGTATCATCAGCAAAAAGAACTAACTTTGCATCCTCATCAATATGGAATGGTAAGTCATTAATGTATATCAAGAACAGTAAAGGACCTAAGACCGAACCCTGTGGGACCTCGTGCTTGATAGCCCCCCAGTTTGAGGAATCAGCTGTTGTATTAACATTACATGAACCACTTATTTCAACTTTCTGCATTCTTCCAGTTAAGTATGAATTAAACCATTTGTGCACTGCCCCCCTCAAACCATAATGATTTAGCTTATCTAAAAGAATTCCATGATTTACACAGTCAAAGGCCTTTGAGAGATCACAAAAAATACCAATGGGTGATGTCCGGTTATTCAGAGCATTTAATATTTGATCAGTGAAAGCGTATATAGCATTTTCTGTTGAAAAGCCTTTCTGAAAACCAAACTGACATTTTGTTAGTACTTTATTTTTACATATATGGGAGGCTACTCTTGAATACATTACTTTCTCAAAATTTTTTGATAGAGCTGTCAGAAGAGAGATTGGGCGATAGTTGTTGACATCCGACGTGTCCCCCTTTTTATGCAATGGTTTTACAATGGCATATTTCAGTCTATCGGGGAAAACACCCTGCTCCAAAGAGGTATTACATACGTGGCTGAGAACCCTACTTATCTGTGGGGAACAAGCTTTAAGTATCTTGCTGGAAATGCCATCAATTCTGTAAGAGCTTTTACTTTTCAGTGAGTTTATTATTTTACTGATTTCAGAGGGAGAGGTTCGTGGAAATACAGTTGTTTCAAACTGCACTGGTATGGCCTCTTGTATTAGAAGCCTTGCCTCTTCTAGTGAAGGTCTAGATCCTACTTTCTCCACAACATTTAAAAAATGATTATTGAAAATATTTCCAATTTCAGATTGTTTGTTAGTACACTTGTCAATCAGTTTTATGGCACTAAAGTTTTGCTGTGCTCTTGGTTGCCCTGTTTCCCTTTCAATAATATTCCAAATTGCTTTAATGCAGGAGGCAAATGATATCAGACATCTCCACTATTGACGCATCTGGGCCAAAAGGAAATACAAATCCAGATCCTTTTTCATGCAAATAGGAAACATACACTTCCTCTTTCCTAATGGTATTCACAACTTGCCCAACATAATATTTAAAAGTCTTCTTGATGGCAAAACGAACGAAAACAAAATCACCAGACCTCACTTCTTCATCATCTGTCAAGATTTGTAAGGTTTGGGCTTCATCATCATCTCTTTCACAACATCCCTCACCCTCAGATTCCAGCGTCATCACTGATTTCATTTTTTGCAGAGATCTTCAGGTCCTATCTTGCTCTGGAACAAAGTCTTCTTTAAAGCTGATCTCCTTTAATCCACCACTGCTGCTTCCAATTGGTCTTTTATTGAACTACTACTGTAAACTGCAGACTTCTTTTGCCTCAATTTTCCTTCTCGTCTTGTGGTTTCTGGGAAAGGTCGACAGTATTCATGAGTTGGAATTTCAGTTAGGACTGTACCTGAAGTGGAAGGTGAAACTTCACACAAACTTGCAGATTCCACAGGAGAAGGTGCATCATAACTTGACGTAGAGGCTGCTCAGTTACTTCCGATGGCCTAAAATCGTCTTCAGTGAATGCCAACCTATTAAGTGGCCACAATCCAGGCATCTTGAAGCCAGATGCGATATTTTTTGGGTAAATGAAAGTGGAAATGCTATCCAACAAAACATGGCGATCTCTGAAATAGTGACTGGGCGACCAGGAAGCAATCATCCAGTCAGCCAATGCTATTCTTAGATATCCCTTAAATGGTCCGAACACAGTGATATCTAGTGGCTACATTGTGGGAACAATGTGATGGGAATGTCGGCAGAGTGATTCCAGCATCTCTGGCCATACTGATAACGCCAATGCTGATGTGACTTGCATGATTGTCCAGAAGTATGAGTAGGTGATTGTCTTTCGAACAACTCATCTGCTTAGCTACATGCTTCAAAACTCTGAGGAACAATTTCTGTTGCCATGTATCCGGGTCTGTTGGTGTATCCAATATTAACATTTGGCGCACCAACAAGAAATTTGTCTTTCATAAGAACTCGTGGAAAAATGAACACTGGCGATGTGGCCATCCCTGAGGCTGAACGGAACATGTGGTGACATGTTTCACAGTCTCCTTGTGATGCTACCCTTCCCACTTGCTTCTTACCAAGTTCTGCAATAACTTTAGGAGGCTCCATTGTGGTAGGAATGCCACACTCGTCCAAGTTCATTATCCTGTCTACAATGAACTTAAATTTCTCCAATACGCTCAAAAAATTTTCAAAGGAAAGTTTAACATCCCTTGCAAAGCTCATATTTTCAGGTCTATGAAGAGATAACTTCTGTTGCCTATGTAATTTCTTTTTTTGCAGTTTTTTAGCGTACATATACCCCAGTTCACGTGCTTAGTTGTATGACAGTCGATAATGTTAATTCGATGCCTTCATGGAGTATTGAGCTAGTAATTTCTTTTGAGGGTCTGTAAAAACCTAGCAGACTCAGTATTTGGACTCTGTCGTATTAAGTGTGGATTTCTTCATCTGAATTTCCAGAATCACTTCCATCACATGGATCTGAAAAAAGTATATGATGTAGTCAGCCACAATGTACGGAATAGAGAAGGATGTTTGCAGTCACAGAACTGTATCTGTCACTTATCTAGGAAAGTTGGTTACAGAGAACAATAGAATCATTATATGGTGGCATAGTTTGGAAACTCACCTAGACGGATCTGAATGCTTTTATCAGCATATTTCTTAAGTGTGGTGACGTGTTTCTGTAGCATTGACTTATTTATCCAAATTTCTCTGCAGTTCGTCGAATACTCCCCTTTTTGAACAAAACTTCTTTTACCGCTTTCTGAACTTTTTCTTCGTCAGTATTAACCCTGTCAGTTTTCCAGATGTATGTTCTAACCATCTACAATATAGAGAATTTACTAAAATCATTTATAAACGTAAAATTATTGAACTAAAAGTTGGCCTGTGCTCTAAATCAGGGCTGGGGTAAGGATGTACACCGTACACACTTGCTCCTCTTCAAGTGTTCACTCTTGCCCAAGGGAAATCAAACTGTAGCAAAAGTGTTGTCTTTAGATGAAACATACATAAGCAAAAGTTAGGAAAATCTTTATAAATTTATAAACCAAAGCTCATAATATGTTTAGCACTAACTTTTTGGAAAAATCTTGAAATTTGTTCATGATAAAAATCGAATAGAAAGGACAGAAATAGAATTTTCAATTCTCTTGCTTGCACAATAACCAGAATGGCACCAAACTTTGATTGTTTACTGCATCCTACAGAACTACCAGTGTGAACGTACAAAAATTTCAAAGCTTATTTCACTAAATAATCCTGTGCCCACTCTTAACCCACGTCCACACTAGCCTCACTCTCCCGTAGAGATCTTTTATGATGATTCCTGGCAGATTAAAACTGTGTGCCCGCCCGAGACTCGAACTCGGGACCTTTGCCTTTCGTGTGCAAGTGCTCTACCATCTGAGCTACCGAAGCACGACTCACGCCCAGTACTCACAGCTTTACTTCTGCAGAGTGAAAATCTCATTCTGGAAACATCCCCCAGGCTGTGGCTAAGCCATGTCTCCGCAATATCCTTTCTTTCAGGAGTGCTAGTTCTGCAAGGTTCGCAGGAGAGCTTCTGTAAAGTTTGGAAGGTAGGAGACGGATACTGGTAGAAGTAAAGCTGTGAGTACCGGGCGTGAGTCGTGCTTCGGTAGCTCAGATACCAGTCGTGTTCCGGCACTCGGCCAGTGCACATCGCGCGGTGACGGGCGGTAGCGCGGGCCAGTGTTTACGTCGCGAGCAGTGCTGAGGTGGAGAGCTGAGCAGCGTGTGCGAGCGCTGTTAACGTTTGTTTCTGTATAACTGTTGTAAGTAAGATGTCGACAATTAACAGAGCGAACAGCGTTCAGTGTGTTTTCGATCGCGCTGCCTTGCGACCGACGGCGTTTGAAATTCATGAGTGGATCTTTGAGGATTTGAAATTGCCTGAAGATATAGTCGACACATTCCAGTTGGACTTTGTGCAGTACTCATTATTTATCAAATTTATTTCGAGTGACACTTACGAGAAATTCGCTGAGGAGCATGTTGGTGTGAGACCATTCCGTCATAATGATGGCAGTATTAGTAATGTCCAAATCGTGCCTTCGGGATACGGAGTAAGAACCGTCAGGGTATTTAATGTGCCACCTGAGTGCCCTAATGATCTGATTGCACGTTCTCTGTCACTGTACGGCGCTGTTTTGTCAGTTACAAATGAAAAATGGTCGAGTGCCTATCGCTACCAAGTTAACAGCGGGGTGCGCAGTGTACGTGTAGATTTGAAAAAGCATATATCTTCGTATGTTGCCATTGGCGGCTGTCGTGCACAGGTAATTTACATTGGTCAACCCCCTACCTGTTCGATCTGCCATTCAACTGAACATCTGCAGATGAACTGTACACGTAGACGTCCATTTCAACTTCCACGGGAACGTCCTGCAGACGGTAGTGAAAAGCTAGTACCACTATTGAGTGAGGTGGTCGCGGGGACTGTACCACTGTGGAATGCAGTGCCAAAGACATTCGCGGTAGGACGGACGTCGATTCGGCACCGTCATCTTCACCGGGGCAGTTACCGCTGGATAGCAACGATGCGCCAGCCACCTCTGAAACTAAGCCGTGTGAGATACAGGAGCGGGTGCAGATCAGTTTGCCTGAAGCACCCCTATCGGTAGAGACTGTAGCAGACACGAAGAAAGGCCGCCGAAGGAGAAGCAAAGGGAATAGTAGCAAAGAGGAAAAGTCGAATGATTTAGGACCCGTGCACATGTCAGAAAGTGGCAGCGAGACTGAACCTCAATCTTCTTGCGCCGTGCGCTGCGAGGACACCGCGAGGCAAGAACGCATTCGTGAACAAACCAAACACCTGAAGGCACTACTGAGCGCTGAAAGGGATCAGAGCACCGTAACGGCCAAGAGGAAGAGCGAGCAGAGCAGCGAGCAGCTGCAGCAGCGATCTCGCAGGAACTCGCTGACGTCAGTCGCAGCCCCGTGTGGTGGCCAGGCGGATGCGACCACGTTGACAGACTCAGCCGGCGGTGGCGGGCAGGGCGGCGCGCGCACCGCGCAGCACACCGACAGCAATGAGCCGTGGTGGCAGCAGAACGAGGAGATGCAGCAGTAGCGGCTCTCGCGCATGACCATCGCGCTGCGACCTTCCCCTCCCTGGTCCGTTATTGGTTTTGACATTTCGTCTCGTACTCCAAACGTTACCAACGAGTTTGGTTCAAAGCCGGAGAGAAGGACGATGCGAAACTCACAGCTCATTGTCCTCTGAACCATCATGGGTGACAGCCAAACCTACAACATTACCACACTTAACGTCAATAGAATTCAAAGTGCGGTGAAACTCCGTTCGCTAAATGATTTCTTGTATGGTACCAGCGTTGACATTGCCCTCCTACAGGAGGTAGTCACAGCCTTAGAAGTGCCCGGTTACGTTCTTATTGATAACATCAATCTTCAGGATGCTGTAGGCACTGCCATCCTTCTGCGCGACGGTATACCCTTTACGGATGTGCAGCGGCTGCCCAGTGGTCGTGGCATTTCTCTTCGAGTGAATGATGTGCAGATTGTTAACGTGTACGCCCCCTCAGGTAGCACTCATAAGAGAGATCGTTCAAAATTTTATAAAACCGAGGTTCCCATTCTTCTTAGCGGTTATCGTGAACATCTCATCCTTGGTGGTGACTTCAATTGTGTGCTCAATGACAGAGACCAAACTCCTAACACGAACAGATGTATCGAACTTGAACATTTAATTCATGGCATGCGTCTTCACGATACATGGGAACAACTGCACGGTGAACGGGTAGCGTACACCTTCGTAACCAGTCATTCTGCCAGTCGGCTGGATAGGATCTATGTGTCCGATGCCCTCCAGCGACACACTGTGAACTGTGACATAGCTCCTGTCAATATCTCCGACCATTGTGCATATCAGTGTTACCTCAACCTACACCGCCAGCCAATTTACCGCTGGAAGGGCTACTGGAAATTGAATGTCAGCCTTCTGCAGGATGCCCAACTTGAAGAGGAGGTGAACTTAACGTGGCAACAGCTCCAGCGGCACCGACGTCGTTACGCTAGCGTTCTACAGTGGTGGATTCAGTGTGCTAAGCCTAAATTACGCCTGACCGTCATGAGCTACGCCCGACAAAAAAGCCTTTGGCAGAAACAGACTATTGAATTTTATTATCGCTGTTTGAGAGAACTGTACAGTCGCACTAACAATCCTTCTCGAGACATCGACGTAAAGATCAAACGATATAAAGCGAAAATCACGGCGATACAACGCCAACGCATGCATGGCATCATCGTGCGAGCCCACCCTAAGGACGTTGCCGCCAAAGAACGGGCCTCTCTGTATCACATCCTGAGAACGACGAAACGGTGTAAAGCCATGTTTGATTGAAGCCGTCGTTGATGACGCTGAGAATGCCATCACGAAGCAACGTGACATCATCTCGCACGTCTACGACTATTATAGTCAACTTTACAAGAACCAACTCGTTGATGAACACTCGTGCGAGGATTTTCTTAGGACCTTGAGCTGTCGCTTGTCACAACAGGATAATGCAAAGTTGGAATCTGTTTTCACACAGGACGAAATCCGACTGGCGGTTCACAGTGCAAAGAAAGGGAAATCACCAGGACCTGATGCTCTCAGCGCTGAGTTTTACTAGCGATACTGGAACGTCCTCGGTCCGACACTCCTCGAGATAACGAATGAACTCTGGCACCTGGAAGTCGTACCCAAGGCATTTACGGAAGGTATCATCCTGCCCTTACCGAAAAAAGGGAACAGCAGGAAGGTTGAAAACATGCGACCCATCACACTCTTGAATGCCGACTTCAAAATCATCACCAGATCGATTAAGCTAAGGATGCAAACCGTTATGTACAAGGTTTTAGGCAGTTACCAGTACAGTGCAGTGCAAGGTCGAAGTGCAATCTCAGCTGCCTGCGATTTGAGGGACATCATCTGTTCATATGCTGAAACTAAAGGACAGGGCGCTCTGATCTTTCTAGATTTTGAGAAGGCTTATGACCGTGTACGTCATGATTTCCTCTTTCAAAGCATGAAGAAACTAGGATTTGGACCTCATCTCATAGAATTAATTCGCAAACTTACTACAAACCCCTCTTCACGGATTCTCAGTAATGGCCATTTTACAAAAGAAGTTTCCATTGAGCAATCCATTCGCCAAGGATGTCCACTGTCAATGATTTTGTACGCCATTGCCGTAGAGCCGCTCCTGAACAACTTAGTGCATAGCGGGATCGGGCTTAGCGTCGAGTCTATCACTATCCCATGCATTGCGTATGCTGACGATATATGCGTAACTGTGTCATCATCGCAACAACTTCTGTCAGCAGCAACTCTTCTACAAACATTCACGTTTCTTTCAGGAGCAATACTCAATAGAACTAAAACCACAGTTTTGCAAATCGGTGGCGGTATCGGAGACATATCCCATGTTACCTGGTGCAAGGTAAAGGATTCTCACACAACCCCCGGTGTTACTTTTGAAGCCAAACCAGACAAATTCCTGACGAAGAACTGGTCACACATGCTTCATAAATTACGTGCTGCTTTGATGCTTCACTCCGACCGTGACTTGAACATACTACAGAAAGTTAAGACCATCGAGATCGCCATTACGAGCAAGATGAATTATTTGGCGCAAATTCTTCCAATCTCCGACCACCTAGCCAAGAGTATACAACAAGCGTTATGTTGGTTTATTTTTATGGGGCATATTTTCAAAGTTCAGTTCGATACCTTAACCTTACCTTCGTCCAAAGGTGGCCTTAACCTCATTAAAGTACACAAAAAATGTGTCACACTGCTCCTAAATCGCATCAGGAAGGAGTTTCGTACCCGGAGGACCAGTCTCATCAGAAACCTCATTCAGCGGTGGAAACCTCATAGCTTGGACCCACCCGTTAATATCGCCGGCATTCCACTTTCTTACCGACATGTGCGACTATACTACATGGAAATGAGCTACATTCGACACAACATCGTCGATACCGGAAGCCTGACGAACAGGAAGCTTTATGACCTTCTCATGACAACAAACCACAGGAATCGTCTCGAAGAAAAATATCCACATATACATTGGAGTATAATATGGCGGAATGTGCACAACGACATGTTACCATCACGCGTCATAGCAGACTGGTATCTCACAGTCAACGATAAAGTAGCAACGAATGAAAAGCTACATAAAATAGGCCTTCAACCAACGCCCAACTGTGACGCATGCGGAAGAGTCGATACGCTCCTTCATAGGTACACTTGCGGACATGCAGAAGAAATTACAACCTTTCTTCGTCAACGATTGTCAGTGATAGACCGTACGACGCCCAGTGGTGTAGACCTTTTAGAGATCACTCAGCCACAAAAACTGAGGTATACACGAGCAAAAAACAACGCTACAACGTGGATCATGGGCCACACAGCATCGTTTATTATGCAGAATAGGCATGCTACTTTTCTAGACTATTATTCTTACATAGAAATTGAACACTTTAAAATAAGCCAACATTGTGACTACAGGAGGATATTTGGAAATATGCTGAAAATCATAATTAACGGTTAAATGCTTCAAATACAATATTTGGATAGTAGAGGTTGCCAGTTGCCTGTATGTCTGAATCCTATTTGCTTCCTGGGACTTTATTTCTTGCCGGAATTTTAAGATACTATTCAGATGCTCACCAATGCAGAAGGCATTTTTTTTTTCCTTCCCATTTTTCTCTCAACATTTTCCTTCTCTCGCAGAGCAGCGGAGCAACTTTCCTTTCGACAATGATGTGATAGTCTTTTGTGCACCTCAAGAAGACATTTCCTTTCTTTTCTTATATTGCGCAACGGCAGCCTAGAACTCATAACTACTATGTTCATTCTATTTTCATTACACATCCTAGCAGATGTTTATTTTTCCTTTATTTTTCCCTTCCTAAAAAAAAAATAAAAAAAAGGGTAGCGTACTTGATTCATAATCAAAACGTATTCGGTCCTATAAAAAAAAAAAAAGAAAAAAAAGATGGATAGAGCGTCTGCAATGTAAGCAGGAGAGCCCGGGTTCGAGTCGCGGTCGGGGCACACATTTTCAGCTGTCTCCTTCGAGGTATGTCAATAACACCTGTCGGCAGCTTGAGGGTTTCAATTAATTATCTTTCAAAAAGATATCTGCTACAATGCTTACATTATCAACATAATTAAACTTTATAAATACTTAAGAAATGACATTCTGTCATCTCTTGAGAAACAGCGCTGGAAGTTGGGTTGTTGATGCAATACACATCATATTGGGTCAACCATGACTGGTGATTCCCATGCAGAGTGCATGATGGTAGTGTGACGCCTAGGAACCGTCATGTAACAAAAGAGGAATTTAGTAAGCTGATGGTGCCGCAGAACCATCACATTTCATACATGAATTACTGTAATCAGCACTCTCCTGACGCCTCAGAGAATACTACGCTGAAAAGGATACAACTTGACACTGATAGCAGTCGATTTCTTGACGAGACCACTTAATACTGATGAACCAATACATTATGTTAGCCGTGCACTTTGCGTTATGTCTATATGCAATCGACAGTAATTCAGTAACGTGTGAATGTCGCATAGTCAACTCCTTCCACAGATGAATAGTTAGTAAAACTGTAGATTACATAGAGTGAAGAGCATTCGAATAGATACATGGTGAATGTATAGTGTCATCTTCTAACACAGAATACATCTTCCACAGTGACGACCGAGGATGTATTGGTGGTGACCATCGCACAGCAAAAGACGCGAGCCTAAAGTAAGCTAAGCACGGTAAGTCACGGCTGTACGACAGCAACTGTGATAAAATTCCGTGTATGTGTCATTC
Organism: Schistocerca gregaria; assembly: GCF_023897955.1. NCBI lineage: Eukaryota > Metazoa > Arthropoda > Insecta > Orthoptera > Acrididae > Schistocerca > Schistocerca gregaria. The sequence goes on along the minus strand of NC_064923.1, from coordinate 130,628,502 downwards.
AAGTGACAGCCTGCGTGCATGAAATACTGTCACAGTACAGAACATGATTTCAGATAACTGAAACAACGTGAGATAAGGATACACCAAGAATGTCGATGGTAGTGATCTACTGACGGAATCCCACTGACAATGATGGGCCTAGAATAAAAAGATGGTAGAGTACTTGCCCGCGAAAGGCAAAGGTCCCGAGTTCGAGTCTCGGTCGGGCACACAGTTTTAATCTGCCAGGAAGTTTCATATCAGCGCACACTCCGCTGCAGAGTGAAAATCTCATTCTGGAAACATCCCCCAGGCTGTGGCTAAGCCATGTCTCCGCAATATCCTTTCTTTCAGGAGTGCTAGTTCTGCAAGGTTCGCAGGAGAGCTTCTGTAAAGTTTGGAAGGTAGGAGACAAATACTGGCAGAAGTAAAGCTGTGAGTACCAGGCGTGAGTCGTGCTTCGGTAGCTCAGATGGTAGAGCACTTGCCGAAACGCAAAGGTCCCGAGTTCGAGTCTCGGTCGGGCACACAGTTTTAATCTGCCAGGAAGTTTCATATCAACGCACACTCAGCTGCAAAGTGAAAATCTCATTCTGGAAACATCCCCCAGGCTGTGGCTAAGCCATGTCTCCGCAATATCCTTTCTTTCAGGAGTGCTAGTTCTGCAAGGTTCGCAGGAGAGCTTCTGTAAAGTTTGGAAGGTAGGAGACGGATACTGGCAGAAGTAAAGCTGTGAGTACCGGGCGTGAGTCGTGCTTTGGTAGCTCATATGGTAGAGCACTTGCCCGCGAAAGGCAAAGGTCCCGAGTTCGAGTCTCGGTCGGGCACACAGTTTTAATCTGCCAGGAAGTTTCATATCAGCGCACACTCCGCTGCAGAGTGAAAATTTCATTCTGGATCTTTTACGATAACTGTTACTAATGTATATTTCTAGTAACATGTGAGAATTAAGTCCATCGAACATAGCGTCAAAAATGTTTTTAATTTTAGCTTTCTGTAAAACGATTTGAACTGTATTTTAACGTTTTGACTTACTAGTGGAGTATTTCTGGAAATAATTCAATTTGTTTTGTATGTTTAACTAAGCATCTGCTGATCAACCATCCACAAGAGTAGCTTACTTTTAGACGAAGGTCGGCCTAAAAATGCCCATGTAAATCTAAGTTACTTCAGACGTGTTATATAGGCATTACTTCCCTTTGTCCTCTACATATTTCCAACAAATCATGCATTACAGAGGTTATCTCATTACCCTGCAACTGACAGTTCTGCGAGTCATACGTAATACATATATCTCATTTAATTGTACGTAACTACATGGGTTACGTACTACACTTTACTTGGCCCATCTGTGATCGATGGAAGTCGGTTGACTTCGTGTGGTTCAGGAATGTACACACCGGTGACGCCGCACGGCGCATCTCCTTGTCGCGCACAAACGCGCGGAAAACATGCAGAATTGTCAGAATGGAACACTGTGTTTGTATGTGCGCAGTAATGTTCCAGTGTGTGTATATGTGCGTCAGTAAAAATGGAAAATAGGAAACGCCGTCTAGACTGAGCGCACATAAACGAACCGTTTCCTCTGATGTATCGACACAGCGCAGAAATTGTTCGTTGTTGCGCTGTGCAGAGCGGCGCCGTTTGATGTTCACACAGGCCGCGCCACACTGTTCATAATTCCTTTCTTCGGTTTTACGTGGCGCGGTCCCAACTATTTTTTAAGTGATTCCAATAGAAGGGAACAGAGCGAATAAGCATAAGCTTGGTAAATCTTATAAAAACTGTTTACCCGTCATCACGATCTGCCCTTTAACGAACAATACCGGTATAGCAGATTTCGCATGTAACAGGTCATATGTATAATTTACTTTTAATTAATCATGTTTTTTCTCTCTTTTTATAGTAAAATCTTTGAAGTGTTTTGCATATGTCCCTGCAGAGATCAGAAACGTGTCTACTGAAATAAGTCTCCAGTTGCTGATACCTAGTGTGTAGCCTTCCTTTGGTTATGTTCGTCGTGGATAATAAGTGTTTTGCTTTTACATTTCTTTCTTGATCGCAATGAAAAGCTATCGAAACGCGTCAACAGACATATGTGCTAAGTGTTGAACTAATACTAAGGAAAGCAGGAGTTGCAATGCAGTGTTAACTGCACTACCGGTACCTCGATGCATTTAACGCTTGCGCACAAACTGAGACACCTAAATTCTTCCTTTCCTACGCCAAGTTGAAGGGCTTATGTTTCTGTTCTTCATTATGAGTACAATGCACTGAACGAAATGAGGAAGCAACCAACTTAACAGCAACCAAAAACAATACACAGCTTATCACGCTTATGCTTCGATGTTCCCTCCATCTTTTTCGCTTCTTTTCGGTCCATTGCAAATGTCACAGGTACAAATTACAAGGCGCGAAAGCAATTTCCCCTACGCATTGCTCGCGAATGCTTGTGTTAGATATGAAGAGGGCTTAAATGATAGCGTTCTACGAAGGATAATAACATCATGGCCTTAGCTCCTTATGTAATCATTATTTCTACTACTGTACTTTACTGTTCAGTGAACGTCTATGAAAAAGAGACTCGTTCAGATATTACCATGACGAGAGACTAATTCCTTATGAAAAACAATCAACTATTTTAGAACTTTGTACTAACATATTTATAGAACTTTCAAAGCTTCGCTCTAAACTTTTTGAACAGTGGAAGTCAACCTGGTCGCCACCACCTGCTGGGGACACTCCAGCGATCATGGTCGGCGGCAGGCGATAGGAATTTTAAAAACAACCCCAGGTTTTCGTAAATGTTGGTTTGGTAAGTAATTATTATTATAATATACTTAAGCTGCTGTAACTCCGCATTATAAATTTTATTAAGTAAAGTTACTTTCAGACTTTATAAATCACAATTACTGTGGGAAGAAAAGTTTACTATTAACAGAGATATAAAACTAGGCTTTAGGTAAAATAGGTTGACTATTCCTGTTTCAAACTCTCGCGCTATCTTGAACCATACAGGAAGGTAAGCTCAATTTCGATATATCTTTCGATCCATCGGCAGCACAAGACGACTATGCAACTACAACGGCAACGCCGATGCACAGTGGGTTAGGTTAGTACTGATTTGTTGACATTGCGTAATTACCGGCGTATGCTATGTGTGGATTGTGCTAGCTGTGCAGTACACAGTAGTATTTCGTAAGTCGCTAAGGACAAGGTAATTGACTGGTGAGAAAATTAGACACTGACATTCCTTTGAAAATCGCATATTTAAAAGGCGTTTGTCATTGAGCATATGGATATAGCGCGAAAGTATGCCATTCCACATTCGAAAACAACCTAAAATAAAGCACCAGCTTGCGTGCGCTGTGACAAGTAGTGTCCCTTGGCTTTAAAAAAATGCATAGACATTTTCTAAACTGAGGGCGTATCTGCCTTAATGTCATGTGTCACACAAATCGTCGACTGCAATTTAGGGCGCAGTGCTGTTGAGTTGGACTGCCAAGGCTTCCCAGTATTAGCCTGAAATTGGCGAGGATTCCATGATTCAGTAAGGCCAGTATTGCCGGATATTTCAGAACTGTAATACACGTTATACGGATATACGTCACTCCTTGGCTCATGAAATACTCGATTGTTCTTAGTTTTGGATGTCCTGTGCACGCTCTTCGTGGTTTATGATACCTCGCATGATTTTGCTGCGTTTGTATATGTGTATCGGTGTCCAATGATTCAACATTGAATGAAATTAAGCTTAATGAGAAGCTCAGACAGGCAGGTACTAGACATGTTAAAATATCAGAAGATTCTCTTAAAAACAAAGTGAAAAATTATGTTAGTGTATTGCAGCCGAATATCAAGGAATTAAAAAAGTAGACAAGCATCTTGTTTGTTTTGAACACTTAGAAATTGAGGGTGGAATAGATGTACCATTCCTGTCTGAACGTTATATAGTCACAAGTAAGGAAAAGGTAAATGTAGGTGGATATAAGCAAGCAGCACACGGAGTGCGAAAAATTTAGACGCTAAAAGTTTTTGTGTAGAGCAACATGTAGTAGCATGTGCGTCTGAGCTTAACTTCAATAATGGTTCTTTTATAATTGTAGCTGTGTATAGGTCCCCATTAGGAAGTTTTCAGCTATTTTTGAAAAAATCTTGGATTCTTTGTTGTGCTACCTGTCACAGGGGGAGCAAATCATTGTTTTTTTTTTTATTTATTTTCCAAGCAGATTTTGTGAAAGTGTCTGACAGAAAGCATGACCTCAAAATATTACTTGTTTCTTTCAATTTTATGTCAGTTATTGATTTTCCTACTTGTCTTGTACAGGAAAGCAGAACACTGATAGATTATGTGTTTATAGACCAAGATAAATTTAATCAAACACAAACTTTGTTACGAATGGCCCGTCTGATCATGACGCACATCTAGTTACAGTATCTGAAATAGTGCCATGCAATAATGCAAAATAGTTCTCCAAAATAGTGCATTCAATTAACAGTTGAAAAATTTAGGGAAAGCTTGCAACAGTTAGACTTTTACTTAAAAAAACCTGTGTAACATAATTGTAAGAAACCATATAAAAAGCTGTGGCTTGCTTAAGAGATAAAAGTACCTTGTAAACAGAAAAGGAAAATTTATCTTACAGCTACAAGGAGTAATGATCCAGAAACAGTCAGACACAAAAGCTGCTGCACTGTATTAAGAAAAGTTAAAATCCAAAAGTATGTGTATTATGTTTGAAATTAACACCTCTGACAATGAAATTAAAACAATTTGGAATATCTTTAAAAGTGAATCGGGGCAACTGAGAGCACAGGTACACTGTATTTTATCAAACTCAGTGAAAAGTTTATTAACAAAAAGTCAGAAGTAAAAATATTTTTGATAAAAAATTTTAAGTGTTTTGGAGAAAATAGAACTGAAACTCACTTGCACCTCTTCTAATGAAGGAGAATAATATTCACTCAAAAGCATAAGCTCACCTGGAATTGATGGCATTTACAATATAGTACTAAAAGCTTGTTCCCAACAGGTAAATAGGAGTCTCAGCCACATATATAACAACTCACTGAAACATGGCATTTTTCCAGATAGACTGAAACATGCTATTGTTAAAACCATTGCATAAAAAAGGGGATAGATCTGATGCTAACAACTACCACCCAACCGCATTTCTGACAGCTTTATCCAAAATTATTTAGAAAGTAATGTATTAAAGAGTACATTCACATATTTGTAAACAGAAAATATTAATAAAATGTCAGTGATTTTCAGAAAGGCTTTTCAATAGAAAATGCTGTATATGGTGCCACTGATCAAATATTAATTGCTCTGAATTACCGTAATCATCCATTCTGATATTTTGTGTTTTCAAAGGCTTTTGACAGTGTGGTTCATGAAATTCTTCTAGATAAGTATTGTGATATGAGAGGGACAGTGTACAAATGCCGTTATCCATATTTAATTGTGAGAATGGAGAATGTTGAAATTAACAGTGCAGATGATCTGCAAAAAATCAGCAGAATTCTCTAATTGAGGAGTTGTCAAGAATGGTGTCCCACAGGGTTCAGTCTAGGATCCTGTATTGTCCTTGATGTAAGGGGTGTTCAAAAAGAAACAAGCCAGAGGTATAATTACAGAAACCAGTACCTGTATGTTAGAAGTATTGGCTCTGGCTGTTGAGAGACTTGTCCCACTGTGACACAAGGCGATGAATGTCTGTCTCATGAAATTCCCGGGGCTATGATGATAACCAGTTCCACCCGTACAGCTGGACATCATAGTCAGAGGTGAATCATTTCCCCTCAATCTTTTTAAGGGGACCAAAAGTAGCGTAATCACAGTGAGAGAGGTCCGGACTGCATGCAGGGTTGCACCATTGACTGACTGAACTGAAAGAAACATACTGATGATCTGCTGAAATGCTTAGGTTCAACTACTTACACCGAGCGAGGTGGCGCAGTGGTTAGCACACTGGACTCGCATTCGGGAGGACGACAGTTCAATCCCGTCTCCAGCCATCCTGATTTAGGTTTTCCGTGATTTCCCTAAATCGTTTCAGGCAAATGCCAGGATGGTTCCTTTAAAACGGCACGGCCGATTTCCTTCCCAATCCTTCCCTAACCCGAGCTTGTGCTCCGTCTCTAATGACCTCGTTGTCGACAGAACGTTAAACACTAACCACCACCATCAACTACTTACACTGTTAGTGGTGTTGCAAATTTTGGTGATAAAAATATCAGTGAATTAGCCTACTGTGCTTATTTTTCATTCACTGCTTTCATATGGGACCATGTTTGGGATAATTCATCATTAAGGGAAAAAGTATTCATTGCACAGAAACATGTAATCAGAATAATTGCAGCAATTTAAGGAACATGTGTTATTCACAGTATCTTTGCAGTTCATATGGTCACTTATAAAATTTGTTATTAATAACCCATCCCAGCTCAAAAACAACAGTAAAGTGCATGGAACGAAGGATGATCTTGACTATTCTGGATTAAATCTGACTTTGACACAGAATGGGGTGAATTATGCTGCCACAAAAGTCTCTGGTCATTTGCCAAATAGCATTAAAAATGTGACACAGCCAATCATTGTTTAAAAACAAATTAAAAGAATTTCTGAATGACAACTCCTACTCAATACATGAATTTTTAGATAAGTATAGCTTTAAATTAAGGAAAAATTTTAAAAAATATCATGTAAAGGAAACTTTATTTTGAACACACCCACCACTATGAAATGTCGTATTCATGATCTATGAAACAAGTATTAATGCAATGTGATAACCATTCATTAAATTAAATTGCATATAATAGTTTAGCCTACATGTATTATGTAAATATTATCTTAAAATATTAAGACAGAAACATGTGGATGGTGATAATTAAAGCAGTATATTTAAATGTGAAGCATTCATACATTTTCATATGATACTGTATTTACACAAGATCGCATTTGTAGGACACGGGAGAAGCATGCTGCGTTTCATAGTACCAAATGTCAATAAGCTAGTTTTCCAGCAGTACGGATGTACTGCAGCATTTTCATCTGCTGCTTCATCCAAGACCATTGCTGTGGTAAGTACTAAGGTTTTCATCCACTTAGAAAAAGTGCACTATATACGTTGCGTAAACCATCTTTATTATTGACAAATTGCTGTGACCAGGGGTGTTAGGGAGTGGGGGCACTGCTGCCAGCATGCAGACAGCCATGCTTGACAAGCCTCTGCATGTAGTTGGCAGACTCCTTGTCATTTGGCTCACGGAAAAATCAACCTAAAAATTAATTTTTTATACCTACAACCTTTGTTTTTCTGGCTAACCCAGCAATACCTTCTTACTCAAAATATGAAACCAATTAGGAAAAGGATTTACCAAGATCTTCATAACATGATCCGACAGACACAATCCCACTCTCTATGTGATATTGATAATTACTCACAAAATGATTATATGAATTGAGAGAACTACATAATACTTACACTATAATTCATGACCTCGCTCAATACCTTTTTCTGTTCTCATAAAGCATGTTACTTATGCTTGTGTTGTATTTGTTGTCCTGCTGATTTGTACTGTATTAGCTTCACAAGTCCTAAATCATTGTGAGATGAGCATTGGATGAATAAAGATGAATAAATAAATGATAAAGCTGGTTCACTTCTTAATCAGTGACATCATCGCCAGTAATATTTTTATTATTTGTAGAAATATAGCCACTAACCACTGTTTATTTAGCTTTATTTAGGCTGAGATGTATTTCTGGTTTTCACCCAGCTTCAGTTAGTGAGTGCAATTGATCAGTGAAAATCCAAAACATGTCTTTCCATGAATAAAGCTATATGAAGCATCTGAGTTCTGTATTCTTTCCAGTAATTTAATTCATAGCCAAAGTGCGCAGTCTCAGTTATTATACATAAAACAATGTGTTTTTTAAGAAGAATATGGTGGCAAGCTATGCTATCAGTAAGTCTAAGGTACATTAATTGGACACACAATTTACACTTGTGGATGAAACAGAAATTGAAAGTTAATGTATGAAATGAAATGCAAAAGTACTAGAAACTTGGCCCGCCCGGTTGGCCGTGCACTCTAACGTACGGCTTTCCAGCCGGGAAGGACCGCCAGTCCCTGGCACGAATCTGGCCGGTGGATTTGTGTCGAGGTCCAGTGAACCGGCCAGTCTGTGTATGGTTTTTAGGTGGTTTTCCATCTGCATCGCCAAGTGTTGGCTGGTTCCCCTTATTCCTCCTCAGATAAACTATGTTGGCGATTGCTGCGCAAACAAGTTCTCCATGTACACGTACGCCACCATTACTCTACCATGCAAATATAGGGATTACACTCGTCTGGTGTGAGACGTTCTCTGGGGGCGGGGTGGGGGGGGGGGGGGGGGGTTCCACTGGGGGGCCGAACCGCATAACAACCTTGGGTTCGGTGTGGGGAGCGGCAGGGGGGGGGGGGGAAGTGGACTGCCGTAGTCGTTGTGGGGTTGTGGACCACTGCGGCTGTGGCGGGGATGGAGCCTCTCCGTCGTTTCTAGGTCCCCAGTTAACGTAACATAGCATTACTATACACTATTTTTTTCCTCCAAATGGCAAAGTTCCTCAACAAAGGAAAATACGGGGAGTACTACCCAACATTAATCTTCGCGCCATGCAAAGGTGTATGATACAGATATTGATGTTAGTGGCAGTGAAACTGAAACTAAACTTGGATTAATTGAATGCCTAGCAGATGTAATACAAAATTTGAAACTGAGTTAGCCCCTCTTTAGGTCACAATATAACATACATCACCGAAACAAAATGTGTGTCCAATTGCTTGAAGAAAGCACAGATCACATCCATCTACAAGAAGGGTAGCAGAAGTGACTCAAAAAAACTTTCATAAAATTGCAAAGACATCCATCTTTTGTGGGTTCTTAAAACATATTCTGACCTTAAACATGACATATCTCAAACAGAATTTGTCTTCTCCATGTCATCCAGCATGGATTGTAATCTTGTCATGGAATGTCCAACTCTCTTTCAACATACAGTATCCGGAGTGACTTATATGAAGACACTAAGGTAGATCCACTATTTCTTTACTGTCAAAAATCATTTGACACTTACACTTTTTAATGAAAATAAGTTTACATTAAATATCAAAAGATATTTGTGTGATTGGAAGGGAGTGTAGGACACCTGTTTTGGGTTGTATCTATACAATAAACTTCTATTTGGTGTGCCGAGGGCCGCACTATATTTGTTGTGCATGGAGGTTCCATACTTGAATGGAAGAGGAGGAAACACCAATACATAGTATGTGGTAGAAAACACCCTCTGCCATGTACTTTTGTGATTTGAGGAGATTGGATGTAAATTTGATGTAGAATAATCATATTGCTTGCTTCTGTAGAATGAAAGTTTTTTCGCCTTTGTTGCAATGCCGCAAAAGATCATACCGTATAATATGTTGTATATCATTACAGTCACACTTGAATTGACATGGGTAAGATTAAAATTGTTACGGAGAAAAAATGTTTAAAATGGTGGATTAAAGTAAGTGTTTGATAAGGCTTCACTAGCGTACAACCGAAGTGTCACTGTCTGGTTGGCCTAGACCTCAGGGCATACAACAGATCAGTCTTGTCACAGTAACTAACATTAAAAAAAAAAAAGTAATACACTCGCAACAGAAATATTGTCAGTGTTTTAGCTGATTTCTGTTTGTACTTGTGTGATGTCACATTCCACGTCATTGTTATGAGACCAAGCCAAAAAAGTTCAGTTGATCCAGTGAAGCAATCAGGAACATCACACACACTCTCATTTTGTTAGTGCAAATTTGTACATTTCCTAATATTTAAAGCAAATTCTCAATTTTTGCAAGGACAAACTGAAGGGAAATGAAGCAGAAGATGAATGATGAGAAATTAGCAGTGCACTCTTATGGATACTGTCATTACAAATCTTCATGTATCTAATTTGAATTCTGGAGTGGAATAGTGAAGCAGATGGTTTCAGTTTTCTGCTATGAATGAGGAAGTACTAAGCTAATTAGAAGGAAGCTTTCAGTTTAACATCCTATTGATGTGGTTGTTAAAGATGTAACAAATGCTTGGACAGGGATATTGGCAGTGTCTTTGTCACAGAAACCATTCCAGCATTTGATCCAAGCAGTTTAAGAAAACCACTGTAATCTTGAAGGCCAGATGGGAATTTGAACAGTGGCCCTCCAGAATGAGTGCAGTGTGTATGTTAACCACTGAGTCACTTCACCCATTCAAACTAATAACCACTTTGTTTTGGGGTAGTGATTTATTCCATAGTTGCATTGCAAATTATTATTATTATCATCATCATCATCCTTATCTAAGGGTCCATTTTTGGAACAGTGATTATGCCACTTCTCACTATTTGAGAGTGTGCTGACATATCTGTATTAGCTGAGTCAGTATCCATTAGTGATCCTGTTTTGTATGGGTTCCCCACACTTCAATATTGAGGAATATTATTGGATGAGCCATACAAGTGTTTTTTCAGCAGTCTCCCTATAAGCTGAAGTGTGGCACCTGATTCACTTAACAACTGAGTGTACGTTGTTGTTCTATTCCATGTCCTCAGATTGTGACACCAGGTATTTGTATGAGTTAACCGATGTGGCTCAGATATCGTGGTCATAGCATACCATTTTTTCATTTTTCTAAGTGCAAAGTTTTACATTTCTTTATATACAAAGGAAATTCTCAATCTTTGCGCCACCTTCATCTTATTGATTGGACTAAATATTTGTGCAGCTTTTTTGGCTAATACTTTGTTAGCCATAACTGCATCTGCAAACAGTCTGAAGTTGCTGTTAGCCATAACTGCATCTGAAGTTGCTGTTAATTTTCTCGGCAATGTCAGTAACACACCGTGAAAAGCAAGTGTCTCCATATACTTCCCAGGGGCACATTTGAAGTTACTTCTATGTCTGACGACAATTCTACATCCAAATCATGCTTCATCCTACTTGCCAAGAAATCCTCAGTCTAGTCATAAATTCTGTATGAAACCCCTTGTGATTGTACTCTCGTTAATTAGTGTTTTGCGTAGTACAGAGTCAGATGCTTCTCACAATTCATGAAATACTTTTATCTAATTGCCTTGCTCTCAACATATCATTTCCTTTATTTATGTGAAGAATAATCTGTAAACTTGTGAAAATATACCTCTGTCAAGATGTTTTACCTTCAGTGTTTCTTTCTGGGATAAAAAGAGCAAATAAAAACTTATGTACCACATTCATAATTAGTTATATCTTTATTTTAATGTAATGGTCTTAAAACCTTGATTTATATTTGTCAATTTCAAGCAAATTATCAGCCCCTACGAAAATAGAAACCTCAGAGCAGTAATTAAAAAAGAAAAATAAGAATTTTATCTTGTATATTATGGAACACAGTTTATATTCCTTTTATTTATCTATTTTACATTTATCTTTGATTATGAGATTCTGTTGTACCAACTTGTTCAGCACTATGATGCACCTTTGTGCAGGTCTTGTCTGGTTGTGGTGTCTATGATGGCTCAGAAATACATGAAGCAACTGCTGTACTGGCCCATATTACAAGGAAAGGGGCTGAACCTGTTGTGTATGCTCCTGATGTAAAGCAGATGCATGTCATTGACCACCAGAAGGTAAGTCAACCATATAGGGCCTACATTATCATAAGTTATGTTAGGTGAACTGATTTTAACATTAGTGTATTCAATCCATAAATATCACTACTGAAGCTGTAAATATCTTTAAACATATTAGTTTGATCTTGCACTTTAATCAGTCTAAAACTGAATTGACTTACTGTCTCTGTAGTATTTTGCACAAAATACTTATTGCCAGTGCTTATATTATGACTATTGGTATTCTTTATTATTTCCTGTACCTTATCAGTAAGGAAAGTATCACACAGTGCATCATGCAGATGACTACATCCTGTTTGTTGCTGTTACACACACTATTATGTCTTCCGATGGCTTACATCTTTTTTTCAGATGTGATTATTGTAGAATCATTCTTTTTACATTACATTTCTTTTAAGACCTGGCTGAATCTCATTTCGCTTTCTAAGTGTCAAAATTGTGCCCATCTGCAACGTAACATGTCTATTTTACAGTAAGTATCAGTCTACCTTTCCTACAGTGTTGAACTTTTTTTTTTTTTTTTAATTACATCAGAGCCTTACTTCTATAGCAGTCATGAAACACTAATTGAACACTCTTAATTATCACCATCTGTAAATCACACACTTCATTGAATTCAATGTTTTACGAGGAAAGGGCATATTAACAATAGTGGAGAGAGTGACTACAAGGTCATAAACTCTGTCAGTTGAATATTCTCAAACTAGTCTGCATCATCTGAAAGAACCTTAAATGTAGTCAGGTTCTGCTTATTTACCAAATACCTTATTTCTATTGGCAGAATACCAGGTTAGTTTCACTGTTTTGTAGTTTCACAGAACTAGTACCAAGCAATCAGATGCAAGAGTCTTCATTATATATGAATTTAGATGTTTTAATTAAAATGAGATAACTGTAGAGTTTCCTGTGCCCAAGGCTGGTGGTAATGTTATTTCAGTGGTTGTGATTTAAAAACCAACAGAATTCACAAAGTTACTTACATACATGTTGTAATTGATAGGTGACTAAAAGTTTAAATTGAAATTTCCACAAATAATTATCCCTCCTCTGTGTTCGTGGTTAGTAACAATAAATATTGCGTGGACTCCAGTTTATACAGTTACGTTGGATAAGCTTTGCATGTGGGTCAGACACAAGAAATTGATGGTTTGAGGTATAAGGAATTGGTAGCAGGACTAATAGACGGTCTAGGATATGTAGTTTGAGTGGGCAACACAACAGTGCTTTGAGAGCTTAGGATAGGATTCTGCATTGGATTTACCTCATCTCCGGACACAGTGAGGTTACTTGAAGAAGAAACTGTGGAGTCTGCTTGTGGATTAGGCAGACAGGAAGTTTCCTGTTTGTAGAGGTTGTAGCCAGTATATCAGCACATTCTTAAACTCCTGCTTCCAAGGGCTATAGGTGAGGGCCTAAACTTATTAGTGGAAACTCTTCCCTAAAAAGTATGATATTCTCCCAAACACCTCCTAGTAGCTTAAGCTGAAAACTAAAACTGGGAGTGAACAGCTGATTTACATAGTGAGACTCAGAAGGCTTATCTGATGCATCGCCTTGCTTTATGGAACCACAAAATGGTTGGAAGCAGGAGTACATGTGCTCTATGTGGCTATTATTACTACAAACAGCAACTTCTACTACAGAGAGTAACTGTGAAGTAGAAGCAGCAGCATTCCTAGTAATAAAATTAATGAACTGAAAAACTGCCTTTCATTGGATGTGTGAGTGATTTGTCTGCTGATGACAATGTTTAATTATCTCTGTATGCTGATACCAGGATTAATGAAGGTAGGCCTGTTGAAACAAATGCTAGGAATTATATTATGGGCTGGGCTTTCAGTGGGTTGGAACATAAAAAATGTAAATTGGCTCTCGCAACATATAATAACGAGCATGAAGTTGTCAACTTAGGATTACAGGGGAAGAGATATGATTCAAACAAAATGCTTTTCCCTTGGGGGGGGGGGGGGGCTGTGTAGGAACCGCCTGGTGACACAACAGAATCGCCTACTGGACTTCGGCATTTATTCTGTGAAGAATGTTATTTACGATGTGTTTATTCTTTGGTTTTGTTCTAGTGCTATACCGTCGTCTTTTTTTTTTTTTAAATATATCTTGGCTTTGGCATTGTCCCTGTGTTCAACGATATGCAAAAATAAAGTTATATTCTTGAACGCATTAGTGTCTTTCAAAAATAATTATAATTAGCCTTAGTGGCTGTAGTCTTACTTTATGCAAAGAGCAGGAAATGGTACCACTGAGCTCTACAAGTGGTTCACTGATTTTGTTGTATGTTCCAAGTTGACTGAAATGTAGCCTAATCTTTCTGTTTGTAGGGATAAAAAACTGTCTGGATGCAAGAAGAAACAGTATATTGTGTTATCTTATTGCAAACCAAGTATCGTGGTAACAAATTTGACTTCACAGGGAATATGTGTATTAAACTTGTCATAATTTAGACTGGGTAACATTTACTTCATATAGACTCCATAATGGATCGAAAATGAGTTTGCAGTACCTAGGTGGACAACCTTTAATCTTAATTTTGATGACTTTGGGAAGAATCTCCTACTAATGATTTTGTAGTTGAAGTTACAAAGCTGGCAATAAAACCCCAACATTACTGCAAAGTATAAACTTAATTTAATTTTATGAAAAGGATAGTTGCTACTCACCATAAAGCGGAGATGTTAAGTCATGGAGAGGCACAACGAAAAGACTGTCACAAAATAAGCTTTTGGCCAACAAGACCTTTTTCAAACACACACACACACACACACACACACTCACTGAAAGTTAGAAATTTTTAGATTTGTTTTTGTGGTCTGTGTGGTCAATTTAGTCGCAAACAATTGTTTTTCTTCAGTGTTTTTTTTCTGTGCTAGTGTAAATCTCTTCAAAACATTCCTCATATGAATTTGTGATTATATTTTGTAACATCCTCCAAACATGAAATCGTCTACTATTATTTTTTGTAAACATTTTATCTTCTTTAGGGGTCTCCAGTTGATGGAGAGAACAGGAGTGTTCTGAGTGAATCGGCCAGAATTGCCCGTGGCCCTGTAAAGCCATTGTCAGAACTTACTGCAGATTCTGCATCAGCGGTAGTCTTCCCTGGTGGATTTGGCGCAGCAAAGAACTTGTAAGTAAAGATAGTTTGACACTTGTGTTGAGGGTGGTTAAAAAGTTCAAAGCTCTGTCAGCTTAGAACAGAAAGCCAAACTAAATTTCTGTTGAGTGAAATGGATTGTGTGTCTAAGACTAGTTATTGAGTGTTTTCCCAGAAAGCTGAGAAAATTTGGTACTTTCTTATATTCATGACGTTCTCTCTAGCAAACAGACATTAATTCCACTTCAGGTACAAGGATCTGAAAAATGTTTACTAATTTGTATCTAAATACTCCACTTTGTTTCCAGATTCCAATTCACTGTAAGAGAGCTGAAAGCATATTTACAGATAAATGAGGTAGCTGTGAAGCTAGTAAGCATATGCCACTTGTTAAAATTGTTTGGCAAAAATGTTTTCTGAAAACAAAAAAAAATTGTCTTAACCTTTTCAGTTCTCTCTTGCACTGTCTATTGCATGAACATTTTTAATCTTGCTATTTAGTGATATTCTGTAAATCACTATTAGACCTGTCTCTTCACAGGAAAGCATCTTAGAGTAAGATTTCTCACTTTTATATCTACACCCATACTCTGCAAACCACTCTGAAGTTCATGATAGAAGAAATCTACCACATGTATTGGTGTTCCTATCCATGCCATTAGCATATGGGGTGTGGGAAGAACGACTGCTCAAATGGCTTTGTACACTACATCTACATCGATACTCCACAAGTCACTGTACAGTATATAGTTGGGGATATCCTCTTCCACTACTAGACGTTTCCTTTCCTGTTCTGCTTGCAAATAGAGTACGGGAAAAAGAGTGTCTGTATGCCTCCATGTGAGCCCTAATTTGTCACCGAGTGGAGGTGGCACAGTGGTTAGCACACTGGACTCTCATTCAGGACGACGACGACAGTTCAATCCCGCTTCTGACAATCCTGATTTAGGTTTTCTGTGATTTCTGTAAATGCTTCAGGCAAATGCCAGGATGGTTCCTTTGAAAGGGTGTGGCTGAATTCCTTTCCCATCCTTTCCTAGTCCAATGAGACCGATGACCTCGCAGCTTGGTATCCTCCAAATTAACCCAACACCTAATTTCTTGTATCTTATCTTTGTGGTCCTTATGTGCAATGTATGTTGGCAGCAGTAGAATTGTTTGGCAGTCAGCTTCAAATACTGGTTTTCTAAATATTATCAATAGCGTATCTTGAAAAGAATGTCGCCTTCCCTACAGGGATTCACATTTGAGTTCATAAAGGATCTCCATAACATTCACATGTTGTTCACACTTCCTGGTAACAAATCTAGCTGCCCGCTTTTGAATTGCTTTGTTGTCTGCCTTCAATGTGACCTGGTACAGATCCCAAACACTTAAGCAGTACTTAAGAATAGGTCACAGCAGCGGTACAGGTGAAGCACTGTTTCCTAAAATTCTCACAATAAACTGAAGTCAACCATTCGCCTTCCCTACCACAGTTCTCATATGCTCGTTCCATCTTACATTGCTGGCAACTTTATGCCCAGATATTTAAACAGCTTGACTGTGTCAAGCGGGATACTACTAATACTGTATCTGAACACTACAGGTATGATCTTCCTACTCACCCACCTCCCCTGCGGGTCTGGGGGTTAGAATAGGCCCGAGGTATTTCTGCCTGTCGTAAAAGGCGACTAAAATGAGTCCCTCCCCCTCAAGGGGTAGTTAGCGCCTGCGTCTGGAGACGGACGGGTTCCCGACCTATAGTTGCGGGCATTTAGGTTGGGGTCACTTCTTCTGGGTTCTGCCGTCCTTGGGGTCGGTACTTGCGGTTCGTCTCCATCGCACGGGCTTACTGACGCTGGCCCCTGCCCCTCGCCTCCGCCGCCGTGCCCGCTCCGCCGCCTGGCCCGCGCCTCCGCCGTGCCCGCTCCTCCGCCGGGCCCGCTCCGCCTCCTGGCCCGCGCTCCGCCGCCGCCTCCGGGCCCGCGCCGCCGCCTCCTCCTGGCCCTCGCCTCCGCCGCCGCCTTGCCCGCGCCTCCGCCCGCCGTGCCCTCGCCTCCGCCTCCGCCTGGCCCGCTCCGCCTCCTCCTCCTGGCCCGCGCCGCCTCCGCCTCCTGGCCCTCTCCTCCGCCTCCGCCTGGCCCGCTCCTCCGCCGCCTCCTGGCCCGCTCCTCCGCCTCCTCCTGGCCCGCGCCGCCTCCGCCGCCTGGCCCTCGCCGCCTCCTCCGCCTGGCCCTCGCCTCCGCCTCCGCCGTGCCCTCGCCTCCGCCTCCGCCTTGCCCGCTCCTCCGCCTCCTCCTGGCCCTCGCCTCCTCCGCCTCCTTGCCCGCTCCTCCTCCTCCTCCTCCTCCTTGCCCTCGCCTCCGCCTCCGCCTCCTCCTCCTGCCCTCGCCTCCTTGCCCTCCTCCTCCTCCTTGCCCTCTCCTCCTCCTTGCCCTCTCCTCCTCCTTGCCCTCGCCTCCTCCTTGCCCTCTCCTCCTCCTTGCCCTCTCCTCCTCCTTGCCCTCTCCGCCTCCTTGCCCCCTCCTCCTCCTTGCCCGCTCCTCCTTGCCCTCTCCTCCTCCTCCTTGCCCTCTCCTCCGCCTCCTTGCCCTCGTCCTCCTCCTCCTTGCCCTCTCCTCCTCCTCCTTGCCTCGCCTCCTCCTCCTCCGCCTCCTCCTCCTCCTCCTTGCCCTCTCCTCCTCCTCCTCCTCCTCCTCCTCCTCCTTGCCCTCTCCTCCTCCTCCTCCTCCTCCTCCTTGCCCTCTCCTCCTCCTCCTCCTCCTTGCCCTCTCCTCCTCCTCCTCCTCCTCCTTGCCCTCTCCTCCTCCTCCTCCTCCTCCTTGCCCTCTCCTCCTCCTCCTCCTCCTCCTTGCCCTCTCCTCCTCCTCCTCCTCCTCCTTGCCCTCTCCTCCTCCTCCTCCTCCTCCTTGCCCTCTCCTCCTCCTCCTCCTCCTCCTTGCCCTCTCCTCCTCCTCCTCCTCCTCCTTGCCCTCTCCTCCTCCTCCTCCTCCTCCTTGCCCTCTCCTCCTCCTCCTCCTCCTCCTCCTTGCCCTCTCCTCCTCCTCCTCCTCCTCCTCCTCCTCCTTGCCCTCTCCTCCTCCTCCTCCTCCTCCTCCTCCTTGCCCTCTCCTCCTCCTCCTCCTCCTCCTCCTTGCCCTCTCCTCCTCCTCCTCCTCCTCCTCCTTGCCCTCTCCTCCTCCTCCTCCTCCTCCTCCTTGCCCTCTCCTCCTCCTCCTCCTCCTCCTCCTTGCCCTCTCCTCCTCCTCCTCCTCCTCCTCCTTGCCCTCTCCTCCTCCTCCTCCTCCTCCTTGCCCTCTCCTCCTCCTGGCCTTCTCTGGTCTCTGCTTCGGCGTTTGAGACATTCTGTCCTTTCTTTCCCTCTCTCCTTTCTTTTTCCTCTGTTTCCTTCATCCCTGTGCGTGCCTGAAGGCCGACCCACGTGTTCGCACGCCTTAGCCGGTGACGGGTTAACGCGTAGTTCCCCGCCCTGGGTAGACAACTAAGGCACGCACGTACCCCCTGGTAAAGGCCAGGCCCAGGGAAGGGTGATTGCCTGAGCTGACACCTTCCGACCATGCCAATTGATCCCTCCGTCCGTTTCTCGCGAGGTGTGACCTGAGGTGTGAATAATCACCTAAGGCGGGAGTGCCCTCTGAGAGGGTCCCCACAAGGAAGGACCGCAGAGATGCTGGCAATCATGGGAGATTCCTCCGCAATGGATTTTTCTTCTTCTTCTTCTTCTTTTTCTTTTTCTTCTTCTTCTTCTCTCTCGACTTCTGCCCAAAAACAGAAACTTGACCAGCCAGCAGTGACAAAAGTACTACCGCCTGCCCCACAGTTCCTCGTAGTTTCTCGATCTGAGGATGGAAAGGATTTTTCCTCTGTCAACCCTTTTGTTATCCAGAAGGGCGTAGATGCCATAGCCGGATCAGTCAAGTCTTGTACCAGGTTGCGTAACGGTACCTTGTTACTAGAAACTGAGAGCACCTTTCAGGCACAAAAACTGCTTCGGGCCACACTCCTGTACACGTTCCCTGTCCGGGTGTAGGCTCACCGCAATTTGAATTCGTTTCGTGGTGTGGTATATACTAGATCTCTCGACGGATTGACTGACGAGGAGATTCAGTCTTTCCTTGTTGAGCAAGGCGTGACGGCTGCCCATAGGGTCATGAAAAAGGTCAACAATGACCTTGTACCAACCCGGACACTTTTCTTGACCTTTGACAATATTCAGCTGCTGTCGCGCATCAAAGCGGACTACGAGGTTATTTCTGTTCGCCCCTATGTCCCGACACCTACGCGCTGCTACCAGTGTCAGCGTTTTAATCACACTCGCCAGTCTTGTTCCAACGCGGCTAAATGTGTCACTTGTGGCAGGGATGTCCCTGAGGGTGACTGTCCACCTCCGTCTCCTCGTTGTGTGAACTGTCAGGGTGACCATGCAGCGACCTCCCGCAACTGTCCCATTTACAAGGAAGAACGCTGTATCCCAGAAATTCAGGTCAAAGAGAAAGTGTCCACCTCAGCTGCTTGCAAGCTGTTTGCTAGTAGGAAGCCCACGCTGCTCCCAGCGGGGAAATACAGTACTGTCCTCGCCTCTCCTTGGACTACCAGGGAGGTGGCGACGCAGACATGTGATCTGACCTTCAGCACTACGGTCGTCCGTTCGGCCAGTGCTAAGATCGCCCGGTCGATGTCTCCTCTTCCTCTTGTCACCCCTCAGACACAAGCACCTTTATGAGCTTCTGCCAAGACGAAGACCCAGAAGTCAGATGCACGGGCCTTCAAGAAGGAACCGTCTCGTGCAGACCTCCTACGTACCTCGAACTCCCAGCCATCGACCAATACTTCCACAAAACAACCTTCCAAGAAGGCTCATAGGAAGCACAGTTCTCCTTCCCCGCCACGGCGCATTTCTTCTCGTGCGCCACCCAGCGGTTGCCGCCCCAGGCCGTCATCCGTTTCGCCTGGCCACACCGCTGGTAGCCGAACATCTGGCTGTTCACCAGTGGAGGAAGCTCCCCCTCCCAGCCATCTTAACAAGATGGCCGATGAACCTATAGAACAAATGGACGATGACTGTCCGCCTACTGCTAGCGGCGGCAGTGCTCGCTCGTAGCCGGGCCCTCAGCGGCCTTCGAGATAACCCCTTCTTGCATCTTCTTCTCACAATGGCACTAATTCACTGGAATATTCACAGCATTCGCTCCAACCGAGAGGACTTTAAGCTGCTGCTCCGCTTGCACCGTCTGCTCATCGTAGCCCTCCAGGAAACGAATCTACGCCCATGCGATCACATTGCCTTGGCACACTACACCTCTGTTTTTTGACCTACCCCCTGTGGCAGGTATTCTGGCTGATGGAGGGGTTATGTTGCTGGTCCAGGATGATATCTACTATGATCCCATCACATTGCACACCGGCCTGCAGGCAGTTGCCGTCCGCATTATTCTCCCCACTTTTACATTTTACTTTTGTACCGTTTACACTCCATCGTCGTCTGCCGTTACCAGGGCAGACATGGTGCAAATTATTGCTCAGCTAGTTGCAACATTTTTGTTAACTGGAGACTTCAATGCTCACCATCCTCTTTGGGGCTCTCCAGCATCCTGTCTGAGGGGCTCCCTGTTAGCAGACGTTTTCAACCAGCTCAATCTTGTCTGCCTCAATACTGGTGCCCCTACTTTTCTTTCAGACACATCTCACACCTATTCCCATTTAGACCTCTCTGTATGTACTACCCAACTTGCACGCCTGTTTGAGTGGTATGCACTTTCTGATACATATTCGAGTGACCACTTCCCGTGTGTTGTCCATCTCCTGCATCATACCCCCTCTCCGTGCTCAACTAGTTGGAACATCTCCAAAGTGGACTGGGTATCTGCTCTTCCAGGGTGTCCTTTCAGGATCAACCCTTCACAAGCTGCAATAGTCAGGCCACACACCTCACGGAAGTCATTCTCACTGCTGCTGAATATTCCATCCCTCACACTACTTCTTCTCCACGTCGCGTACCGGTCCCCTGGTGGACCGCAGCATGTAGACACACTTTACGTGCTCGTCGACGTGCTTTACACACCTTTAAACGCCACCCTACAGTGGCGAATTGTATCAATTAATAAAGATTACGTGCGCAGTGTCGTCGTATTATTAAAGAAAGCAAGAAAGCCAGCTGGGCTGCTTTCACAAGTACCTTAAACAGTTTTACTCCTTCTGTTGTGTGGGGTAGCGTGCGCCGGCTATCTGGCACTAAGGTCCACTCACCAGTTTCTGGCTTGATGGTCGCGAATGACGTCCTTGTGGCCCCTGAGGATGTCTCCAATGCCTTCGGCCGCTTTTTCGCAGAGGTTTCGAGCTCCGCTCATTACCATCCTGCCTTCCTCTCCCGAAAACAGGCAGAGGAGGCTAGGCCACCTAACTTCCACTCCTTGAGTCGTGAAAGTTATAATGCCCCATTCACCATGCGGGAACTCGAAAATGCACTTGCCAGGTCACGGTCGTCCGCTCCAGGGCCTGATTCTATTCATATTCAGATGCTGAAGAACCTTTCTCCTGCGGGTAAAGGTTTCCTTCTTCATACTTACAATTGCATCTGGATTGAGGGACATGGTCCCGCATGCTGGCGTGAGTCTATTGTTGTACAGATTCCTAAGCCGGGGAAGGACAAGCACTTGCCTTCCAGTTATCAACCCATCTCACTTACCAGCTGTGTCTGTAAGGTGATGGAGCGAATGGTTAACTCTCATATGGTTTGGCTGCTCGAATCTCGACGCCTACTTACCAATGTACAATGTGGATTTCGTAGGTGCTGCTCTGCTGTCGACCATCTGGTTACCTTGTTGACCTTCATTATGAATAACTTCTTGCGGAAGCACATGACTGCACCTGTGTTCTTTGATTCGGAGAAGGCTTATGACACCTGTTGGAGGGCGGGCATTCTCTGCACCATGCATACATGGGGCCTTCGCGGTCGCCTCCCTCTTTTTATTGATTGGATTGACAGTTCAGGGTACGTGTGGGTTCTGTCCTGTCAGACACCTTTCGCCAGGAGAATGGGGTGTCACAGGGCTCAGTTCGCCATAGTGAGCAATCCAATGATGGATTGCCTCCCAGCTGATGTATCAGGCTCCCTTTTTGTGGATGATTTTACCATATATTGCAGCGCGCAGCATACATGTTTCCTGGAGCGCTGTCTTCAGCATTCTCTTGACCATCTTTACTCCTGGAGTGTCGCCAATGGCTTCCGTTTTTCTGCCGAGAAGACGGTCTGTATTAACTTCTGGCGCTACAAAGAGTTTCTCCCACCGTCCTTAAGATTCGGTCCCATTGCTCTCCCATTCGTGGAGACAACAAAATTTTTAGGTCTTACATTTGACAGGAAACTTAGCTGGTCTCCACATGTGTCATATTTGGCTGCCCGTTGTACCCGTTCTCTAAATGTCCTCCGTGTTCTCTGTGGTCTACTTCGCCTATGTCGGTCGATCGTCCGCTCCAAGCTGGATTATGGGAGCTTCGTATACTCCTCTGCACGGCCGTCCATCTTACGCCGCCTCAACTCCATACAACATCGGGGTTTACATCTTGCGATCGGAGCGTTTTATACTAGTCCCGTCGAGAGTCTTCATGTTGAAGCTGGTGAATTGCCACTCACCTACTGGCGCGATATACTGCTTTGTCATTATGCCTGTCGGCTACTGTCTATGCCCGACCACCCATTGTATCGTTCCTTTTTTGATGACTCTCTCGATGGGTTGTATGTCTCTGCCCTGCTACCCCCTGGAGTTCGCTTTTGTCGCCTCCAACATCTTGATTTTCCACTCCCTGCAACCTTTAGAGTGGGTGAGAGCCACACGCCACTTTGGCTGCAGGCTCAGGTTTGCGTTCACCTTGACCTCAGATCGCTCCCAAAGGAGGTTACCCTCGGTTCGGTATACCATTCCCGTTTTATCGAACTTCGTTCGAAGTTCATTAATATGACCTTCATTTATACAGATGGCTCTAAGATACAGATGGCTCTAAGACCAATGACGAGGTCGGGTGTTCTTTTATTGTTGGGGCACAAAGTTTCCAATACCGGCTACATGGCCATTGTTCGGTCTTCACAGCTGAGCTCTTTGTCCTCTACCAGGTTGTTCTTTACATCTGCCGCCACCGACATTCTGCTTATGTCATCTGCTCCAATTCTCTGAGCGCCATCCAGAGCCTCAGTGATCCGTATCCGGTTCACCCTTTCGTGCACCGGATCCAACGCTCTCTTCAGCAGCTGGTGGACGACGGGTCTCCAGTTAGCTTTATGTGGGTTCCTGGCCATGTCGGTATCGCTGGGAACGAAGCTGCAAATGCCGCGGCCAAGGCTGCGGTCCTCCAGCCTCGGACGGCTTCTTGTTGTGTCCCTTCATCAGATTGTAGCAGGGTCATTTGTCAGCGCATTTTATTGCTGTGGCATGTCGATTGGGCTGCACTTACGGACAACAAGATTCGGGCCTTGAAACCTCTTCCCGCGGCTTGGATGTCCTCCACACGTCCTTCTCGGCGGGAGGAGGTCGTTTTGGCCCGGCTGCAAATTGGACACTGCCGGTTCAGCCACCGCCATCAACTGACGGCAGCGCCGGCGCCATTCTGTCCATGTGGGCGATTGCTGACGGTCCGCCACATTTAAACGTCCTGTCCGGATTTTACTACACTGCGTCTTGATCTTGGCCTGCCATGTACTCTGGATGCCATTTTAGCGAATGACCCAGGAGCTGCTGCTCGGGTTCTTTGTTTTATTAACTTGACACACCTGTCTAAGGACGTTTGATTATGCTGTTATTTTTTTAAATCCTACACCTGTTAATACGTCTTTCATAATGTTGTCCCTTTTAGTTGCTGTTTTAACCTTGTGCCTCGCGGTGCATTCCTAACTTAGTCAAGGCGCTAATGACCATTGTAGTTGTGCGCCCTAAAACCACAACAAAAAATAATAATACTTGTCCACATTAATTACATTTTTCCATATAAAAAAAATCTGCAGGCTGGTGCCCACCAGGTCCACCAAATCATTTCTGTATATAGAGAACAGCAACAGCCCTCACACTTCCCCGGGCACTCTTGATGAGACCCTTCCCTCTGATGAACACTGGCTGTTGAGGACAGCATACTGGGTTCCATTATTTAAGAAGTCTTTGAGCCACTTGTGTATTTGTGAACTTATTCCATATGCGTGTACCTTTGTTAACAGCCTGCAATGAGGCACCATGTCAAATGCTTTCCAGAAATCTAAAAATGTGGAATCTGCCTGAAGCCCATCATCCATTGTTCTCAGTATATCTTGTGAGAAAAGAGCAAGCGGAGTTTCACATGAGCAAAGGTTTCTAAAACCATATTGATTTGTGGATATAAGCTTCTCTGTCTCAAGAAAGTTTATTTTATTCAAATTGAGAATAGGTTCAAGGATTCTGTACAAAGCAGAAATTAGGGATATTGATCTAAAATTTTGAGTCCGTTTTTTACCCTTCTTATACACTGGAGTCACTTGTGCTTTTTTCCAATCACTGCGATTTTGTGCTAGGCAAGAAATTCAGGAAAAAAGCAGGCTAGGCAAGGGGCCAAAGCTGTAGAGTACTATTCGTAATATCGAACTGGGATTCAATCTGTAACTGGAAATTTATTTGTTTTTAACTCTTTCAGTTGTTTGTCTACACCAGGGATACTTATTACTATATCGTCGGTATGAGAGTCTGTCCAATGGTAAAATGATACTATGTTTGTATGTTTCTCCCATGTGAATGATTTCTTGAATGTAATATTTAATACTGTGGCATTTGTTTGGATTTAATACTTTGGCACTTGTTTTGCTGTCTTCAACTGCCACACCAGATTGGTCAACAATGGACTGAATGGAAACCTTAGAACCATATAGCGATTTTACATAACACCAAATTTTCTCAGGTTCTCTGCCAGACCTTTTGGTAAGGTGTTGTAGCGGTAATTCTATGCTTCACATATAGATCTTTACAAAGGTGCACAAATCTCTACTAAACTTCACTTGTAATTATTTGTGCATTCCCTTTTGAATGGAGAGGGCAACAGCCTGTGCTTCCTCAGCATCCTCTGAATTTCATTATTAAACCGTAGTGGGTCTTTTTCATCCTTTTTCCACTTCCTAGACACCCAACTCTCCAGACCACGATTTACAAGCTGCTTCAAATTTGCTCACAATACCTGTACATACATTGTACTGGAACTGACTGATGCTGATCCACTTTCTAAGTGAGATGCTAATAACTGCTTATCTGCTGTATCTAGCAGAAACACTCTCCAAGCCTTCTTGACTGATCATAGTTGTTACAGTGACGACATGATTGCCAATGCCAGTTTCTACACTGATGTTGTTGAGGTCTGGCCTATTTGTAGCTGCAAGGTCTAAGATATTTCCATTGCATCTGAGCTGCCGAACTAGCTGCTAAAGAAAGTTTTCAGAAAAGTGTTCAAAAGTAGTTCACACTACTGTCTGTCTGTACCCCCCTACAATGAACCCATAGACATACCAGTCTATACCTTGCTGTTTGGTTCCCTCCCCCAAATCAACCAACCAGCCAAGTAGTCTACACTCGGTAGGCTACAGTCGCCTCCAACTAGTATTGCATGATCTGGCTATCTACCCTGTGTTGACTATATACTTTCTTTGAATAACTCTAGAACTGTCATAGCAGAATCAGGTGCCTGCTAAAAACAACCAACAATTAAAAAGGTTTCACCTACACCTGTTATACACAACCAGATAACTACACTGTTGCACTCAACTTTGATCTCAATAGAGACAATATTTTTGTCAACTGCAATCAACACTCCCTCTCCTATGGCCTCTAATCTGTCTTTCCAATATACTTCCACAACTCGCCAAATATCTCAGAACTTTCCACTTGGCGTTACGTCCAGCTCTCGGTCCCAAGAATAATTCTAGTGGGAGAACTATTTCTAGAGGGCAATATAATCGGGAACTTCATTACGAGTACTTTGACAGTTTACTGATAAAATTATGTTAGTCAGTGTCCCTAATCTGAATGCTATTTGACTTTCCTTTGTGTAGTGCAACCCTGACCTCCTAAGGGGAGTCCTACAAATCCTCACACATTCTAAGTTACAAAAAGATGAGATTAAACCTCTTAAACAAAATAACACTACATGGTAATTTGTCTGATCTCGGTCTTTGTAGTCCCAGAGGGTATGATACACAGGAGGCAATAGCATATTCCTCACTTAATTATGGTGACTGAGACTAAGAAAACTTTAGCAGGCTTGCAGGCCTCTATTCCCATACATCTCTGGACCAGAAAAACCTGCGACCATTGATACTATTCTATTTAGTATATGTTAAGTATCTCCTGTCAGTCCTATTTGGTCTTCCACACGTAAGAAACATTCTAACATGGGTTGGTCAAATGCTTGGTTCACAGTTTCCTAGTAGACTAGAAAGATTCCAAATAACATAAGTCTGTCACCTGCTTTGCCTAAAGCTGAGCTCAAATGACTTACGTGCTTGTACGTGTCCATCACAGCCAACTACCACCACTGAAAAGAAACTTTTAACATGATACACCATTTTTTGAAACAAATAATCTCAACTGAAATGATTGTATTGGTAGAGGTGGGGCCAAGACAGTGACTGGTAAAACAGCAGGAATAGTATTACTAATAAAAAATAAAATACCAAACTGTAGTTCCAGCCACTCAGTTCTGCATAGATAAGCACTTAAAATAAAGGTGATTCTGCCAAATCTAAATGGGTTCTTAATGAAGCTGTAAAAAAGTCAGTTACGTTAAATCATGCCCTCTTCATTGCTGACTGTTTTCATTATTGTGTGAAGGTTATGGGAGGAGGCATAAAGCACGTGTGCTCTATACTGAGCTTAGATGTTCGTCTTGAGGTAGCACTGTAACAAGACAGTTTTGGATTGTTTGTGTTGCTTGAAACAGGATTCTCAGCATATGCAGCTACAAAACAAAATACTGCAATAGACAGGATGGTGAACCTTACATGCATCTTCACCTGCCTCCTTTCAAGCCTGACATTAAACAGTTGGTTAAGAAAAAAAAGAAAAATGTTGTTCTTCTCATTAAATAAAAGCAATTTTGTCAATCTACAGTGAAATCAGTACGTTGTTATTTTGTGTATTGTGTAATTTTTGTATAGTGTTGTTGTCAGTAGGGTATGGTGTATGATTTTCGTGGCATGATTTTAATTAAAGAATGAACATAAAACTAGGTTTTGTTTATTTCAGTGATCTGTAACATATTAAGTGCTCCAAAAGGGTTCCGCCGCCAAAAAAGTATGAGAATGTCTGCTCTGCATAGTTGATATTAATACCTTATTTTTACAGTAGCAAGTCGCAAGGTTGCAGTTTGATATTCACTCTGTTATTTATTTGTGTATTTTATTTCTTCTCATGCTGTGTGTTAGCAGCTATGTTTGAACTTTTCATGTGCTCAGTGTTGTGTGACTGTGGCATCATAATGGAGTGTTTGCAATACAGTCCAGCTCTTTCTTTTAATGTTCACTGTTTTGTAAATTTTGTAACAGGTGAGTTCAATTTTAGTGCAATGTTATAAATCACTTTTTCACTTCTTACTCAGATGTGACTTTGCCGTGAAAGGAGCAGATTGCAGTGTAAATCCAGATGTGGCAAGAGTACTTCAGGATTTCCACAAGGCAAAAAAGCCAATTGCTTTGTGCTGCATAGCACCTGTCCTTGCTGCAAAAGTTCTGAAAGGTGTTACAGTAACATTAGGAAAGCAAGGTAAGACTCCCATTTTCCAAAATTTGCGTGTGTTAATTCCTTTTAATTTGTTAGAAATCATCATTTTATTTACGTATTGGTATGCTAATGAAACCCTATGAAGAAGCAGATGTGTTAGATTTGCTAGTGTGCATTTAAAGTTTCAGCTGCCAAACATTGTGCCATACATTCACAATTTTGTTTTCAGTCGATGTGCTAATAAAACTGCAATGTTATTAAACAGTTGTGGGTTGCTTGGAATAATCAGTACTAATTGTGAATGTTTGCCTCTTTTATTTTCTGTGATCAGATGACGGCAAGGGCAGCTGGCCACATGCTGGAGCAATTGATGCTGCAAAGGCAATGGGCGCCAATATCGAATTTAAGGTATGTAATTTCATGATGATGATTTTGCGAGCAAAGTTGAAGTTATTATCCTTGTAATCTGAGAATATAGTTCTCAAATGTAGCATATAGTCCTCTATAAGCATGTCTGTCTTAAAATTTCCAGTGTGTATTTTGATGTACCAGTAAAGCATCATTGTTTTTGTTTGGAGCTTGAGAGATAAACATATGGTGTGAAAAAGGCTGTGGAGATTGTTGGTCTTGCTTTTAACTCTAAACATAATAAATGAAAAGCACCAGTCTGCTTTTGTTCTATAATATTACTTTTATTGTTAACCGGTTTTCGGCTTACAAGGCCATCTTCAAACATTTACTGAGTATTATCACCAAAGATGTTAATGTTTGCAAATAACATTGGAAGAGAATGTTGTTCGCAAACATTGTAACTTCTTTGGTGATAATACTCAGTAAATGTCTGAAGATGGCCTTGTAAGCCGAAAACTGGTTAACAATAAAATTAATATTGTAGAACAAAAGCAAACTGGTGCTTTTCATTTATTATAATGTTGTTCTACCAAGAACCGACGGAAGATTCTGTTAACATGCTAAACATTTATGATGTCCTCGAAGGAAGTGTTAGTATATTTATCATTTCATTAGTTGTATAATATCCACAGTAAGAAGTTCCATGAAGTGATTATTATTTGTGGGATTCCAGTGGATGAATGTGCCTGCAGGATTTACTTACTGAGCCAACTAAACATATAGTGTTTGGTTCAAAGTTACATGCTGTCCAATTTTTCCCATTAGTGTGCCAGAGTACAGAAGAAAATCTGTGGCTGACTCATTCTGTGATTTACTCGTTCTGTGATTTCATCCATCTCGCAGGTTGTGCTGTAGCGGAGAGGTGCAGAGAATTCCTAATGTACCCTGTCAAGTAACTAATTCCGAGGTGTTCCAATTTCTGGGGTTTCGCAACCTTCACAGGGTACTTCGCGATGGTGCTTTTGTGTACATTGATGGTTCTTGGACTAACTTTGGTGTTGGGTGTGTCTTCATCATTGATTCCAGCACTTTCCGGTATCAGTTTCCGGATCACTGCTCAGTATTTACAGCAGATGTCGTTGCCCTGTATCAGACCATGCAGTACATAGAGTAACACAAGGTTTTAAATTGTCATTTGCTCCGAATCTCTGTGCGCTTCGGACCTCTGTGCTGTACATTGTCCATCCCTTAGTGCTTTCACTTTCTCACTCTGGATGGAGTTACTGTGATATTTGTATGGGTCCCTGCTCGCACTGGTCCGATCGGCAACGAGGCTGCTGATGCCAAGGCTGCCGCCCTTGAATCTTAGCTCGCTAGTTCTTTCATTGCCTCAGATGATCTGTGTTGCCCTCTGTCTGCAGGTGGCATCACCACTGCAAGTTCTGCAGAATTAAATCTCTCCCAGTGGCTTGGCTGACCTCCTCTCGGCCCTCTTGCCGTGAGATAATTTTAGCTAGGTTGTGTATTAGGTACTGTCTTTTTAGCCGTCACCATTTGTTAAGTGGTGATCTCCCAGCACTTTGTGCTAATTGTTGTCAACCATTGACAGTGTGCTATTTCTTGATGAAATGCCCTTTATTTAGCCAATTAGAGTTGTTTGCCATCTGAGTCATTGGCCAATTTAGCGAACGACATGCGGGCTGTCGACCGCGTTTTCTTTTTTATCCTTTGTAGCAATATGGTGAAGAACATTTATTCTTTAGTTCAGGATGTCCATTGTCTCTATGGAGTATTTCGTGCACCTTCCTCCATGTCCATGTTTTTAGCCATCTTTCTTTCTGTCAATTGAGCTTAATGTGTAGTCATTCTTAACTCCTTTTTCGTCTTCGTGTTCGGCAGTTCTGACATGGACGCGTATGACCCTAGTTGTTCTTGCACCCTAAAACAAAACAAAAGAATTTCTGGGGTAGATTCTCTGCATCTAAGATGATGCTTTCTTTGTGTACTAGAGCTTTTAGTATCCCATTCCTCTGCACAGGGTGATGGCATCTGTTTCATGCAAGTGTAGGTCACTGTGCATTTTCTTCCAAAGAACACAATGGCCTGGGGTGCTGTCAGCTCCTCACTTGACCATAATGTCAAGGCACAGTAGTCTTCCTTCTACCCCTGTCTCCATAGTTATTTGATGTTGGAATGAATGGAATTCAGGTACACAAAGAAGTTGTGGAGTTTGTCCCTTCCATGGAGGGAAGCCCCAATAGTCAGCCCATTCCTGACCATGGTTGCAAATTTATACATGGAGCAGTTCTTCCTTGAAGCCCAGACATCATCCAAATGGAAACCCACTTGTTATTTTTTTTTTTCCACTATGTGGATGACACATTCATCAGCTTGCCTCATTAAAGGGACAAACTTCGATACGTCCTCACACATCTCAATTCCATTCATTTCAACATAAAATTAACTGTGGAGACTCAGTCAGAAGGAAGACTGCCATTCCTTGTGCCGCCACGAGATCAGCTCATCAGCACACCTGCTGATGGGACATAACTGATTGCCGAAGTATTGTGCCACTACGAGTCAGCAGTAACTCATTGACTGTTCAATCTACCAAGAACTAGATTATAAGGAATATTTTGGGTACTGTATCTTGCATGTTTTTTGTGAGTGGTCACTTTCCTAAGTTCAACTTTTTGAACCATTTCATTATTATATCCAGGTTTAGGAAAGTCTTACAACAGTGGCCATGTTTACAGCTTGTTTGTGTGAATGTGAGAGAGAATGAAAGAGAGTGGTTATGATTTTAACTGACTTAACATTCTCAGCACACCCAGCAAAACAGGCTTTTAATTGTGTCATATGCTCCAATTCTCTCACTGCCCTTCAGAGACTTTTGTGTGCTGTACACAGTCCATCCCTTAGTGCAATGTGTTCAAGAAAGTGTCCATTTGCTCACTGTTGGAGACACTGTGACATTCATGTGAGTTCCTGGTCATGTCGATCTAATGGGAAATGAGGCTTCTTACACTGCTGCCGAGGCTGCAGTCCTACCTCAATCTGCTAGCTCTTCCATCCCTTCAGATGTTCTCCATGTTGTCTGTCAGCAGGTGGTGTCAGTGTGGCATCACACGGGCCTTCTCTTCATGGGAACAAGCTCCGGGCAATTAAACGTCTCCCAGTGGTTTGGCCGACCTCAGTTTGGCCCTCTCACCATGACGCAATCATTTTAGCAAGATTTCTTATTGGGTATTGTTTTAGGTGTTGCCATTTGTTAAGTGGTGATCCCCCATTACTTTGTGCTCATTGTCGTCAACCTTTGGCGATTCACCATTTCCTGCCGAATACCCTTTGTTTACCCACTTACAATCTCGTGTATGTGTGCCATTTGAGTTATCGGCTGTTTTAGTGAAAGAAGTGTGGGCTGCCGTCTGCATTTTACTTTTATCCTTTGTAGCAATATGGTGAAAGACATTTAATCTTTGGTTCAGGGCCTCCGCTGTCTCACAGCTTTCCCTCCATCAACTGGGCTGAATGTATAGTCAGTTTTAAATTCTTTTATTTCTTGATGATCTAGGTCTATGACATGGGCACTTATGACCTTAGTTGTTTTTGTGCCCTAAAGCAAACAAAACAAAACATTAGCTATTGACCACAGCCTTCATAAAAAAAAAAAAAAAAAAAAAAGAGAAACATACACCAATTCATTTGCACAAGTAAGCACACCTCACGCACACATGACAGCTGTCTCTGGCAGCTTGGATCAGCCAGCATGTCACATGGAATGGAATCATCAATTCATCAATGTAGAGGGGGTGATGAAGGAAAATGGGTAGTAGTGTAAGGGGGGGGAGAACTGTCTGACGGAGTGTGCAGGGACTAGACTGCCAACAGACGTAGCATCAGAAGACTGTAGGGCAGGAAGATGGGGAGGGGGGAGGGGGGAGTGGACAGGGGAAGAGAGAAGCTTCAGGCCCCAGTTTGCAGCTGAGTTAGCCCCTGTTCTAACTATAACCTATCGTAGATTCCTTGAATAAAACACTGTGGCCAGTTCTTGGAAAAAAGGCACAGTCACACCTGTCTACAAGAAGGGTAGTGGAAGTGATCCACAGAATTATTGTCCAGTATCCTTGACATAAATTTGTTGTAGGATTTTAGAACACATCTGAGCTCATAGTGAGATATCTTGAACATAATGACACCCTCAGTGCCAGCCGGGATTGATTTTGAAAACATCAATAATGTGTAAGCCAACTTGCACTTTTCTCATATGACATACTGAATGCTTTGGCTCGGGGCAACCAGGTGTTTCTTGATTTCTGAAAAGCATTAGACTCGGTAACACACCTATGCTTATCGTCAAAAGAACGTTCATATGGGGTATCAAGTGAAATTTGTGACTGGATTGAGGACTTTGTGGTAGGGAGGACACAGCATGTTCTCTTGAATGGAGAGTGGTGGTCAGATGTAGAACTGACTTGGGTTTGCCCCAGGGAAGTGTGGTGGGACCCTTACTATTCATGTTGTACATTAATGACCTTGCAGACTACACTAATAGTCAAATCAGGCTTTTTGCAAATAGTGCAGTTGTCTGTAATGGCTTCTGTGAGGGAAGCTGCGTAAATATTAAGTCAGATCTTGATAGGACTTCAACATGGTGCAGAGATCGGTAACTTGCTCTGAATGTTCAGAAATGTAAAATTTTACACTTCACAAAATGAAAAAAACATAGTGAGTATAATATCAATGAGTCACTGTTGGAATTTGCCAACTCGTACAAATACCTAAGTGTAACACTTTGTAGGGGAATGAAATGGAATGATCACATAGGTTCACTCATGGGTAAAGTAGATGGTACACTTCAGCTTATTGGTAGAATACTGGGAAAGTGCAGTCAGTCTACAAAAGAGATTGCTTACAAATCACTCATGTTGGTTCTAGAATATTGCTCAAGTGTCGGGCCTGCACCAACTAGGAGTAACAGAGGATATTGAACGCATACAGAGAAAGGCAGCACAGATGGTCAGAGGTTTGTTTACTCCATGAGTGTGTCAGCGATACTGAAGGAATTGAACTGGCAGTCTCTTGAAGACAAATGTAAACTATCCTGAGAAAGTCTTTTAACAATGTTTCAAGAACTGGCTTTAAGTGGTTACTCTAGGTATGTACTACAGCCCCCTAAATATCACTCACATATGTACAATTAGGATAACATTAAAATAATTACACACACACACACACACACACACACACACACACACACACACACACACACACACACACACACACACACACAGAGAGAGAGAGAGAGAGAGAGAGAGAGAGAGAGAGAGAGAGAGGGTGGCAAAGAGGGTGGGAAATGAGAATAGGGAGGTGGTTATAGGACAGAGGGTGTGGAAACTGTTGGGTGGAGGATATGGGGTTTTTATGTTGCAATTAAAATGAAGCATGTTGTATTCAATTGCATGTTGTGCCGTAGGGTTGTCTACTTTGGTCTTGGCCACCATTATCAGTGGCCATTCATCCTGGTGAACAGCTGGTTGCTAGTCACATCAATATAAAAAGCTGTTCAATGATTGCAGCAGAGCTGGTAAATGACATGGCTGCTTTTACAGGTGGTCTGGCATCTGATGGGGTATGATAAGCCTGTTGCAGGACTTGAATAGGAAGGGCTGGATGGGTGGATTGGGCAGGTCTTGCACCTGGGTCTTTCACAGGGATATGATCCTTGTGGCCAATGTTTGAGATTGGGAGTGTCATAGGGATGGATTGGGATGTTGTGGAGGTTGGGTGGGTGACAGAAGACCACTTTAGGAGGTATGGGAAGGACATTGGGCAGGAGGTCCCTCATTTCAAGGCATGATACATAACAAAGCCCTGGTGAGGGATGTGGTTCAGTTGTTCCAGTCCAGGGTGGTATTGGGAGAAAGAAGGGGCTCTCCTGTGTGATGGGTTCTTGGGGGTGTTGAAAGGGTTAGGGGGTGTGAGGAGAAATGGCATGAGGCATCTGTTTGTGGACTAGGTCTGGGGATAGTGTTCCAGTGAAGGACTAGGTGAGACCCTTAGCATTCTGGGCAAGGAAGTTCTTGTCACTGCAGATCCACCATCACCACCTGGCCAGGCAACATGGGAGGGATTTTTTGGTGTGGAAGGGATGACAGCTGTCAGAATGCAGATTTTGGTACGCTAGTAAATGTTCTTCCTTGTTAAATAGATTTTAATAGTATGCCAGATTCAGCATAAAACTTCAAGGAGTGTGTACATTTTCCATACAGGGTGGTAGATAAAATGTAAAAGACAAAATACTCTGGCATCTGTGCAAATATCCTTACTGAACATATTTCTTCAGATCCTTTTAGTGATAAAGTCCTTTAACTTTCAGCGATTCAGGATAGGCCAGTAGGTAACTTTCGTCATGAGGTATTTGGATAATCTTATATGGACCAGTGAACATTAGTTGCCATTTCTTGTTTTTTCTTAATAAAAGATAAGATTTAGGTTGTGTTTTTAAGATTTTATCTCCAATTTTGAATTCTTGCATCTTTCCAGTTTCTTATAAGCTGTTTTTCTCATAGCAGCTGCTGAACTAAGAGCAACCAAAGCTTGCCTAATTCTTTCCTCACGTGACAATTTACTCTCTGTAAACTGGGGAAAGGGATTCACTCCCTCATTTCTCTCTGTTGTATCAAACATTAGTGAGGCTGGTGTCACAATACACTTTATGTTTACCATGAATATAGTAGATGAACTTTTTAAAGAACCAAATCATGGCTAATGCCTCTAATTCTGAGGCTGAATGTGATCTTTCACATTCCATGAGCACGTAGCTTGTAAAACTAATCACATTAATTTCAAATTTCCCCTTGACATCATCTTCCTGAAACAGGCACACCTCCAAACCAGAATAAGATGCGTCTGTCACAGTGTAGAACTTCTTTTGCATGTTGGGTAGCAAAAGTTATTCTAATTTACCAGTGCCTTTTTAATTCTGTTAAATGCCTCCAGACATTCATCAGACCAGTGCCATACCACATTCTTTCTCAATTTCAGAAAATCAGGATTGTTCGTAGACTGATTGGGCACAAACTTTCTGAAGAAAGAAGCATGGCCAAGAAACGTCTTTTTAACTGCTTCTTAGCTGAAGGAGGCGGAAAATTTTCTATGGCCCTAATCTTTTTGGGGTCTCGCAAAATTCCTGACTGTGAAATGATGTGCCCAAGGAATTTGATGTGGTTTCTTGCGAATTTAGATTTGTCCAAGTTGGCAGTAACTCCTTACTCTGAAAACTTACTGAGCACCCTGTGTAACAAACACAGGTGTACCTGTCGGGCAGCTGTTGTGATTAGCAAGTCATCCACATCCTGGTCTAACAGTTCAGGTCCTGAAACTGTATCTAGTGCTGAAATAAATATTCTGGCACTGACATTCAGATTGAAGGAAAGCACTCGAAATTGATATGATCTTCTGGCAAAGGTAAAAGCGGTGTATTTCCACGACTCTTCTGAGAGCGCCACTTGCCAGTATGAAGAGCAGAGGTCTACCGAAGACAGACGCAGAACTCCATGGAATTTCTGTAGCTGCTCCTCAAAAACATCTGGCCTGGTTCTTACCAGAGCAATTATTTTATTGATAGATCGTTCATCAAGAACAAGGCACAACCCTCTGCCTGCCTTGCCCACAGCTAATAATGGGCTGCTATATGACAAAAGTGAAGGCTCTATGACACGTAACTGTATCATCTTCTGGAGCTCCTGTTTGACAGCCTCCTTTTTGGGCTATGGCACAGAATAGGTTGCTTGGCAGTAAGTTTTATGTTGTATGACTTCCATCCAGTAAACATAATCTGTACTCACACCAGGCTTTAATGAAAATATCTGGATATGTTTGTCCAGTAACATACATAATTACATTTTCTGTTCATCTGATAAGGTTTCACTTCATTGGATTTGCATCATATGAGTGAAGAATCTGTTTCGTTTTACCCACTGTTTTTTATTCAGGAGCAAGCTTCATGTACTGTGAATGGTCTTGCACTCAGAGCACTCTATTCTTAATAATTTTTACTTGTATTCCTTGGCATAGACTGCTGGGTTTTGCTTTTGTCTTTATCAGATTCATAACAAACTCCTTACCTCCTACCTTTACATGGCAGTTCCCATGCGGGAAGTAGATATTTGCATCCTGTTCCCACATGTATTCCGTGGTTAAGAGACAGGACACAGTTAAATTTTTCATGACGAGAAACATGCATTGATCCATTCCGTTCGCAAATTCTACACCTATCCATTCCTGCAATGTAACAGTCTGGCTTCTGGCGCCAATAGCACCAGATACCACACAGTTTTGAACTGGCAAAGTTGGAATCTTTATAAACGTCTCTATTTTTCTAAAGAAATTAGCTTCTATCATGTTTACGCTTGCTCTGGTGTCAAAAATCAATGTCGTGGGAATACCTCCCACAACTGCTTGTATGTATTCTGAGGGACTTTTAATATTGGGTGTTCAAAAAGTCTCTCTGCAATGCCGTATGACCGTTAGCCACATGTGCCGTATGCCACAGTGAATATACCGAAATGAAACTCTGTGAAATACTAGTTATTAATTTATTGAATATTAATTTAAGGCTGAGATAAATAAAACAGTGAAATGTTGGGAGAGTCCACTTGAAGGGAAGTAACCCAGGTAGGCGAACAATCATATGGCACTGTGGAGAGACTTTTTGAACACCCCGTATTATTGTCTACCTCATTAAATAACATCTTGATGGATGTCAGTTTCGTTCTTATATCAGAGCATGTTTATCCATTGATTCAAACTATTGCCCCCTTTCCATTCCATTCCACGACTGGCGTCAGGGAGCTCGATTCAGTCACGTTTAGTTTGACACCCCGGATGTTGTCGTCTGTGGCGCTTCAATCATTTCAACTATCTGGACATCCTGTTTATAGTTATTCCTATTTTGGTTTACCGACGTACCTCGCTCTTGATTATTTTGTGACCAATGATTGTTGTGGCCTTAATTGCTATTATTGTTTTTGTCAGTTCCCATTTTGATAACTGCGATGGTACTGCTTATTATTTTATCTCTGCCTTTGAAAGAATGCCTGCGCATTTTGTGGACTGCCATTGTTGCCATTCTGATTTGTGTGACTGGTTTGCGATGTGCTGCCGTTACTCCATGACCTCCTGTTATGGCTATTATGATGGCAGAGTCCATTATTATTCACTGACTGAGCCATTGTTGCCAGTGCTGCTTTTCTCATCTTCTTGCATTAGGTGCGTGGTATCGAGCTGTGACAAAAAGTGTTAAAGGTCAAATCAGTGATTGTTATTAACTTTCACTTACGTGCACAGGCAACTTTGGCTTCAAGATGTGTAATACATCTTCGTGTGCTTGTCCCAATATCTCATTAAATTAATGTATTTTTAGAAATACTTCCTAAGTCCACCCTGCTTTGGGTTGTAAATTTATGGGCTGATGAAGACCAGTTTTCTAAGGCATTCTTATATGCCCACTGACCAGTATTTAGCAAGACAAGCCTTTTCAAATTGTTCAGTGTATACAGTTATCTGTGGCTTTGGTATTCAATAAAGCACCTTCTCCTTGTATATGTGAGGCAATGAATTGTATTCTCTGCCTCTCATTCCATGACCTGGGCAGTACGTTGCGGAATGGATGTATAAAAACTGTGGGATGGACTTATCTTTTGTCTGGGATAAAGACCTGAAATTGCCTGTTTTAACAGGCTTTCTTCCTGAAAGATCCCTGTTGAGGTTGCATATGTCCCCATCTCATCGCGTGATTGCTGTACAGCAGGGTTCACAGGATGATATGCTTCAAAGTATGTCCCTGAGCTTTGTGGACCTGCAATGTATGCATACTGCATTTCCGTATCGATAGTTGTTGCTTCATGTGACGGCTGTGGCATTGTTTCTGCCACACGGCGCACGTTTTTCACCTGTGACAAAACTTTCATCATGCCACTGTGGAAGGTTGTGATGTATCATGTACTTTGTGGTCTATTTTCGAGCTGAGCGTTTGTTTTGCCATGCCAAGTTTGGCCATCGCTTTGCTCCCAGTGCATTGTATTGGGCCTTTCCACTTCATATTTATTTTATCGGCGAGCATTTTGTCTTTCTGCTCAAGACACTGGGCGAATTCAGTATTTAATTCTTCACTTTGCTCATCTAGCCTGGTTTTCAACACTACTTCTTCTATTTCTATGGACAGGCTATAGACACATTACATTAATTCACGCATCATGTCTTCCATTGTCCTTTGTATTGTTTCCACGCCTTTTGATAGTTTGGAAATGGTTTCTAGTAAATCCTTTTAGGCCTCTTTTAGGCTGGTAATTTCGGATGCTATTGTTCCTAAACCAGTGTTTAATTGTTTTTACTAATTCTTCATTTAGCGGAGTGGAAATTTGAATGACTAACTGCTTGTCATGTTCAGTCAAGGTATTATTTATTTGAGATGTCAGCACTGCATCTCTCTCAGTAAGAGTTGTATTTATGTGTGTAGCAAATACTTTTATTGAATAATACAGAAAAGGGCTCGAAGACAGGAGGAGGTATTTGCTCAGCACTTCCAATTGATTGTGCCTGCGTATTAGCTTCTGCCTCCAAATTTTGAGTATTGGATTCTGCCCCTGTCAGAACAGTACTATTGGTACTGCAATCGATGTTATTTTCAGAAACACTATCATGTGTGGAATCCATGTTTTCCTGTTTATTTATCTTTGTCATAACACAAATTGAAAATATACTTTGAAATAAAATCTCTTGCCAACACACTGAATAATTGGCAGAAACTGACTAGTACTAATTGTTGTGTTACTAAAATGACAAGATGGATACTTCTAACCAAAACAATCCACTATTACTCGTTTTCATCTTGCTTGTGCGCAGCACAAAAGTAGCCATCATAGTATAGCACTAAGCAATGATGCCAACTGCAACTACGAAGTTGCAAACCATGCAAAATGCAGAAAATCCGAAATTTACCATGAATTAAATGAGCTGTGTGTTGCAAACTACAAAAGGAGAGGCAACTGGTAACATGTTGATAACCATATCTTTTTTTCCATGTTGCTGCTTGTAGTTTGCTTTAATTCCATTACATCAGTTAATTTCATTTATGTTTCGTGTAGATGTCATCATTTTTTCTTGTCTCTAACAATACAGTTGATTCATGACAAATAGAACAAACAATCATCAATTAACATTGTACAAATTGTTGTTCAAGTGCCTTGTTTGGCACCAATATAATATTACTGATATTTTTAAAAAGTAGTATTATATTTATCACTTTTGCTGGTGGCAAAGCTCCTGAAATAATAGAATGGTGCATAGAAAAATTTTGACCAACATCCACTTTCTTAGCTCTTATCTCGGTGTTTTATCGTGTTGCACTCCTCCTCTCTTTGCATAAGTCTTACTTGTTGACTTATTCAGTTGTTTTTTTTTCTGTTATCTTCAGGCTCAGAAATGAGAATTTGCTATCTGAGGTACACTTCATTTTGTACATTTGTCATTTGTGAGATCATGACTGGATTCAGTCAGCCTGCCTTTCATCTCTCTCTCTCTCTCTCTCTCTCTCTCTCTCTCTCTCTCTCTCTCCCCCTTTCATATTTTCTTTTTAAAATTTTATGCAGTGTTTGCATTGCGATTCATTTTGTATCACTAACTACACTCAATTTAAAATTTGTCATGTGACATACTTGAATCCTTCTGTTTCAGAATGTTACTGATGCCTGTGTTGATGAGAAGAATTTGATAGTAACAACGCCTGCTTTTATGTACAATGGAAAATTCCATGAAATACATGATGGAATTGGTGTCATGATTCAAAAGTTACTATCATTAATTAAGAAATGATTGGTATTGTTAAATCTAAAAAAATTGAATCTAATGTTAAATAATAATTTTGCTCATGAAATTATGGTGGTGATATGTGTAGTGTGAAGACTGTTTTTATATTTTGTACTGAGAGGTGTGAGAGGTATGGCACTGATTCTTTTGTAATCCACTAATAAGTCCTGCGACACCTTGGTGCTCATTCCAACAAACAATGTAATGAGAAAAACAACTGATTCTCAATCTCCTAAGTTTATTAGTTTGTGTTGGTTAAATATTTTGCTTTTAAAAATGAAAATAAATTATCTTCCTCAGCAAAAAGTGTTTTTTGTTAACAATCCTCAAGATTTATGAAACTGCAGTTTGTATACAACCTGGCCTCGGGAATTAGAGTAATCTGTAAATTTCTGGAGAGATGTGGTATAATTATTTGGAATTATATGGACTTAATAAGGGGTTTTGATAGAATGTGGCTTGTATGATTTAATGTGCAGTGTGACTGCAAGAAAGTCAGAAAGCAGAGTCAGTCCGATATTGAGTTTATATACCAATAAAAAGTTACAAATTCATGTAGACATACATTTTGTGGCCTGGTTACTAACACACAGGAAACAGTTTGAAATTGTATGTGGGGTCATTACTAAGTTGTTAAAGTATGCCAGAGTTTTGAAATCGACACATTTAGCGCATGAGCAGTTGGTGTTTTGTATTTCTATTATGTAGGTTCCAGTTCTTGGATATTCTTTTATTTCTCCTGCAGAGAAAATGAAGACAGAAGTGTTCTTGTTTCTCTTGTTAGTCATTTATTGTAATGTTTCCTTCACTGGTTCAGCGCCTTAAACAATAGCACATGAGTAATTCTGAATGCAGTGGGCCAAAATTAACTGGATTCCATATCTTCCGTGGCAATTACGAGCCCACTGCATACAATTCTGTTCATTGCATATGAAAATGGTTGTCGATAGTAGGTTAATCTGGAGCGTGAAGATGACACCATGTGGTGTTGAAACTGGTAGCATGTATTAAAAAGAATAAACAATGGTGGACTCAAATACAGCTGCTGTTTTTGTTATTTGATTCAAGTACCATGTGTTGGGCTGCAGTCCCACTTTCCTTCATAGATTCGATAGGATGTAGTGGTGGTTGTAGCAGTTCTTCGAGAAAACTGTAGGTTTGGCAACTCCACTGCCCAACTCCCTTGGTGAGTGTTCATGAGCTCTGTGACTACTGTGTTGGGGGAGCTGTCTTGTTGTGAGAGGGATGGAGGCCAGCAAGTATAAATCTCTGTGCATTCATTTACAGCAAATGCTGTGATCTAATGTGACATCCACTCTTGGCATATCCAGTAAAGGAAGCTGGTTCAGTTCCTGGCTATGTACTTCCCTCTCCACCTCACAAGTGGACTCTGCTCTGTCACCAAGGGCTCAAGGTGAACAGTAGGAAGGTGGTGATATATAAGATGGTGTCAGAGATGTGAATTATGTGAAACATGTATATTTGAAATGCAGATACAAAATGCAAAATACCTCTCTCTGTTATTGCATTTGAAATATTATTTTTGAAAAAAAAGCGTTTTCTATTTTATGTAAAATACTTAAACTATAGATGTTTTGTATTTGTAAAATACAAAATGATGCTCTTGATTTTTTATTTAATACTTCCCATTTAATGAGTCATTTGTTTGAACAAAAATAGTTCCACAACAAATACAGATGGTGTATTATGCGACTGTTACTGTAACTGTTAGAAATGGCAGTAAGACTTGAGTACATCCTCGCGGGATTACCCGAGCGGTCTAAGGCACTGCAGACATGGACTGTGCGGCTGATCCCGGTAGAGGTTTGAGTCCTCCCTTGGGCATGGGTGTGTGTGTTTGTCCTTAGGATAATTTAGGTTAAGTAGTGTGTAAGCTTAGGGACTGATGACCTTAGCAGTTAAGTCCCATAAGATTTCACACACATTTGAATTTGAACATTTTGAACTTGAGTACACAGTATATGTTTATCATTATTGTTTGTTTAATTTAAAACATACCTAAATCATCTGACAATGACCAGTGGTCTCAAAATAAAGTGAAGGAGGGAGGGAGTGTGATCACTATTGCATATTTGTCAGATGATGAATTTACTCAAGGGCAACACAAAAAACTTCATTAAATGTGACAGCGATGACTATACCTTTGTAAACAGTGTCTATATCTATGTAGTGTCAGTGTCGCCCTAACCGCTGTCTGCTTCACGTCTGCTGTGCAGCGAGCTACGTTAGTTTAAATATTAACTGTATTTTTCTTACTTGTCATTTCTTCTTCCGTGTGTT
Source organism: Schistocerca gregaria (assembly GCF_023897955.1). Lineage (NCBI taxonomy): Eukaryota > Metazoa > Arthropoda > Insecta > Orthoptera > Acrididae > Schistocerca > Schistocerca gregaria. The sequence continues at coordinate 130,586,512 of NC_064923.1, read as the reverse complement.
TTTGCTTTTAGGAAGCTTTAATTGTCGAGTGCTATTAATGGTGTTCCATAGATTTCGTGTTTGTTTTGAATACAGTCAGAGTGAGTCCCTTTAGTGAGCCATAGTGCCAGTAGTGCTAGTGTTTGTTTTCAATACAGTGCAGAGACAGGTAGTGCTATTTTCATTGTTTTCTACAAGAAGTGGTTAGCAATCACAGTTTAGTCAATAATCATCTGCCTTTAGTGAATTAGCAGTCTAGTTAAAAGTTGATTAAGTTTCTTCAGTAAATTGATTCCTTATGATGGATAGGATGTGTGACTGCTGTGTACGGACGCAGGAGGAGCTGGCCACTCTTCGCGAACAGCTGAGTGTGTTGATGGCTACGGTCAGCCGTCTTCAGGCTGCTGCCTTGGAGTGTTGCGGCAGTGGGGAGTCTGGTGCATTGCAAGGTACATTCTCACGTGTTACATGCTTCACCCACTGTCCCTGCTGTCGAGACATCTTCGCGGGTACCGGGTGCGCTTGAGCCACCCTCTCCCCAAGGGGAGTGGCGGGTTCAGCGACGTTCGCGGCGCACGAAGCGGAGGGTAGATGTGGAGGCTGGCCGTGTGGCATCGTCCGCTCTGCCTGTGAGTGGACATGTGGCTGCTCCTTCAGCAAGGTCCGAGCAGGCACACGGGGGGAGGGGTTTATTAGTTATTGGGAGCTCCAACGTTAGGCAGGTGATGAAACCCCTTAGGGAAATAGCGGAAAGGTCGGGGAAGAAGGCCAGTGTTCACTCTGTCTGCTTGGGGGGGGGGGGGGGCTCTCATCCGAGATGTGGAGAAGGCTCTACCAGCGGCGATAGAGAGCACTGGGTGCACCCGACTGCAAATTGTTGCTCATGTCGGCACCAATGACTCCTGCCGTCTGAGTTCAGAGGTCATCCTCAGTTCGTACAGGCGGTTGGCGGAATTGGTGAAGGCGGAAAACCTCGCTCCCGGGGTGGAATCGGAGCTAACTATTTGTAGTATCTTTCCCAGAACCGATCGCGGTCTTCTGGTTTGGAGCCGAGTGGAAGGCTTAAACCAGAGGCTCAGACGATTCTGCGGAGAGCTGGGGTGCAAATTTCTCGACCTCCGCTATCGGGTGGAGAAATGTAGGGTCCCCCTGAACAGGTCAGGCGTGCACTACACGCCGGAAGCGGCTATAAGTGTACCGGAGTACGTGTGGAGTGCACATGGGGGTTTTTTAGGTTAGAGAATTCCCTCCCTAGGCCCGACAAGACGCCTCCTGAGACGCGGCAAGTTAGGAGTAGGCAAAATGCAACAGGGAATAACAATATTAATGTGCTAATAGTAAACTGCAGGAGCGTCTATAGAAAGGTCCCAGAACTGCTCTCATTAATAAACGGTCACAACGCCCATATAGTACTAGGGACAGAAAGTTGGCTGAAACCAGACGTAAACAGTAATGAAATCCTAAACTCAGATTAGAATATATACCGCAGAGACAGGCTGGACAGTGAAGGGGGAGGCATGTTTATAGCGATAAGAAGTGCAATAGTATCGAAGGAAATTGACGGAGATCCGAATTGTGAAATGATTTGGGTGCAGGTCACGGTTAAAGCAGGCTCAGACATGGTAATTGGATGTTTCTATAGGCCCCCGGGCTCAGCAGCTGTTGTGGCTCAGCACCTGAAGAATAATTTGGAAAATATTTAGAGTTGATTTTCCCACCATGTTACAGTTCTGGGTGGAGATTTTAATTTGCCGGATATAGACTGGGAGACTCAAACATTCATAACGGGTGGCAGGGTCAAAGAATCCAGTGAATTTTTTTTAAGTGCTTTATCTGAAAACTACCTTGAGCAGCTAAACAGAGAACCGACTCGTGGCGATAACATATTAGACCTTCTGGTGACACAGACCCGAACTATTTGACTCAGTTAATGCAGAACAGGGAATCAGCGATCATAAAGTGGTTACTGCATCGATGATTTCAGCCGTAAATAGAAATATTAAAAAAGGTAGGAAGATTTTTCTGTTTAGCAAAAGTGACAAAAAGCAGATTACAGAGTACCTGACGGCTCAACACAAAAGTTTTGTCTCAAGTACAGGTAGTGTTGAGTGTCAGTGGACAAAGTTCAAAACCATCGTATAATAGGCGTTAGATGAGTATATACCAAGCAAGATCGTAAGAGAAGGAAAAGAGCTACCGTGGTACAACAACGGAGTTAGAAAACTGCTGCGGAAGCAAAGGGAACTTCACAGCAAACATAAACATAGCCAAAGCCTTGCAGACAAACAAAAATTACGCAAAGCGAAATGTAGTGTGAGGAGGGCTATGCGAGAGGTGTTCAATGAATTCGGAAGTAAAGTTCTATGTACTGACTTGGAAGAAAATCCTAAGAAATTTTGGTCCTATGTCAAAGCGGTAGGTGGATCAAAACAAAATGTCCAGACACTCTGTGACCAAAATGGTACTGAAACAGAGGATGACAGACTAAAGGCCGAAATACTAAATGTCTTCTTCCAAAGCTGTTTCACAGAGGAAGACTGCACTGTAGTTCCTTCTCTAGATTGTCGCACAGATGACAAAATTGTAGATATCGAAATAGACGACAGGGGGATAGAGAAACAATTAAAATTCCTCAAAAGAGGAAAGGCCGCTGGACATGATGGGATACCAGTTCAATTTTACACAGAGTATGCAAAGGAACTTGTCCCCCTTCTTGCAGTGGTGTACCGTAGGTCTCCAGAAGAGCAAAGCGTTCCAAAGGATTGGAAAAGGGCACAGGTCATCCCCGTTTTCAAGAAGGGGCGTCGAACAGATGTGCAGAACTATAGACCTATATCTCTAACGTCGATCAGTTGTAGAAATTTGGAACACGTATTATGTTCGAGTATAATGACTTTTCTGGAGACTAAAAATCTAGTCTGTAGGTATCAGCATGGGTTTCGAAAAAGACGGTCGTGTGAAACGCAGCTCGCGCTATTCGTCCACTAGACTCAGAGGGCCATGGACACGGGTTCACAGGTAGATGCTGTGTTTCTTGACTTCCGCAAGGCATTTGACACAGTTCTCCACAGTCGTTTAATGAACAAAGTAAGAGCATATGGACTATCAGACCAATTGTGTGATTGGATTGAAGAGTTCCTAGATAACAGAACGCAGCATGTCATTCTCAATGGAGAGAAGTCTTCCGAAGTAAGAGTGATTTCAGGTGTGCCACAGGGAGTGTCATAGGACCGTTGCTATTCACAATATACATAAATGACCTTGTGGATGATATCGGAAGTTCACTGAGGCTTTTTGCAGATGATGCTGTGGTGTATCGAGAGATTGCAACAATGGAAAATTGTACTGAAATGCAGGAGGATCTGCAGCGAATTGACGCATGGTGCAGAGAATGGCAATTGAATCTCAATGTAGACAAGTGTAATGTGCTGCAAATACATTGAAAGATAGATCCCTTATCATTTAGCTACAAAATAGCAGGTCAGCAACTGGAAGCAGTTAATTCCATAAATTATCTGGGAGTAAGCATTAGGAGTGATATAAAATGGAATGATCATATAAAGCAGAAGCCAGACTGAGGTTCATTGGAAGCGTCCTAAGGAAATGCAATCCGAAAACAAAGGAAGTAGGTTACAGTACGCTTGTTCGCCCACTGCTTGAATACTGCTCAGCAGTGTGGGATCCGTACCAGATAGGGTTGATAAGAGATAGAGAAGATCCAACAGAGAGCAGCGTACTTAGTTACAGGATCATTTAGTAATCGCGAAAGCATTACGGAGATGATAGATAATCTCCAGTGGAAGAGTCTGCAGCAGAGAAGCTCAGTAGCTTTTGTTGAAGTTTCGAGAACATACCTTCACTTAAGAGTCAAACAGTGTATTGCTCCCTCCTTCGTATATCTTGTAAAGAGACCATGAGGATAAAATCAGAGAGATTAGAGCCCATACAGAAGCATACCAACAATCCTTGTTTCCACAAACAATACGAGACTGGAATAGAAGGGAGAACCTATAGAGGTACTCAGGGTACCCTCCGCCACACATCGTCAGGTGGCTTGCGAAGTATGGATGTAGATGTAGATGTAGATGTAGATGTAGATGTACTTGTAAAGTTGTGTTTTCTTTTCTTCGGCAAGATTGTTATTGATAATTTTGCTGCTATTGTTGTACTAAAAATGTCTATTCAGCACTACATTGTAAGCACAGACGATGATTTGACTGTGGAGATAGTTTGTTTCTTAAGTGATTTTGTTCAGTTTTCTTTATTTGCTGGATCTAAATAAATGAAATATAATTAAAATATTATTGTTATATTGTTTTTAAGTAAACATCAGCTTGTTAAACAGTTATATACTTACCTCTGTTAATCGAATCTAAAATAAAATTCAAATATTATTGACTTTTGTTTGGTAACTTGTAAAGTGATATTAAAAATTTTTAATTTACATCAGTTGGAATACCTGATGTTGCCTGGAAGTCTATATTTTATGGACTGTTTAATGTACCATAAGAGTTTCTGAAGTTCAGTCTGAAGTTCAGTATTATAGCACTCTCGGGTCTTGTCTGTCTACAGTTCATACACGACAAGAAATCACCTTGCCCCCTAGTTCTTTGCGTGCCCTGTTGGCTCAGTTTGGAACATTTAGTATTGATTGTCTTTGGCTTTCAAGTGACGCTGAAGTCAGACTGATGGTAGTGGACCTTTAATAGCAACTCTTCTTCTATTCATTGTGTTGAATTACAGCAGCTTTAATTTAGTTTTACAGTCTGTGCTACAAATAACTACCACATTTGAAGATGACAGTTGAGTAATGCACTTTCTTGGACAGTTGCTGCTTCCAGGTCTAATGTATACCACAGCTGTTGACCACTACAAGACACATGCACTTATAAGTTGGCAGTACATGAGTAAATACACTTCCTCACACTGGCCTTCATCCCGTAGCTGCCTGTCAACCTGAGGGGACTTTTTTCTATGTGCGAACGGTAATCCATATTGAGCTCGAGCACCAGACTTCCCTTGGAAGTTGCCTGTGATTTCATGTCTGTTCTCACTGCCAATCCTTGCATTCTACAGTGTTTGTTACAAAGTACAGTATATGGGCTGTGCGGCACAAAAACCAAATTGTCAGTACTGCACTACACATTGTCCCTCCAAGCCCACTACACACTGCTGCCTGGTCCAAAGATACTCCTCTCCACTCCTCTCCCCCCTCCCCCTTCTCTCTTCCTCCACACACCCCCTCCTCTCTCTCTCTCTCTCTCTCTCTCTCTCTCTCACACACACACACACACACACACACACACACACACACACACACACACACACACAAATGTTATTTCAGACACACAATTAATAACTTCTGTGTGTAGGAAATCATTAGGTTGCAGATTAAGTAGTCTCTCTCTAATCCATAATTAGTGAATTCCAGCTCCAAGTTCCACTCTGTAAAAGTCTCTGTACTTCATGCCAGCTCTCACTGCCACTAGTTCTTGTGATGGTACCAAGCATTGGAATGAAAGCGTCTTTAAAATGTGCTTTCGCGATACTTTGTACTTGCTCCATGTGATATTTCTCTCATAGCAGCTGATCTGCCTGAGGGTTTCACGAGCTGCTGTTTGTCTCACCACAAGTCTCCCCCCCTCTTCCCCCCCTTTTCCCCCCACCCCCCCCACCCCCCACCCCCGGCTCGCCAATCCTCCCACCAGATGTCACTGTGCTCTCTCCCTCCTTCCTGCAAGTCCCACTGAATAAAGTTCATTGAGGATAGGACACACTGTAGTCTCTCTCCTGTGTGGGAGATGTCACTATTAGGCTGCATCTGACACAAAGAATAACCCACACAGAAACACCACAGTGAAATTTATTCTGGCTAAAATGTATTATTTAAGGTGGATTCATTAAATGCAAAACAGAACTCAGCTGAGTTCATATTATAATTATATTCAAGATCTACCCACATTCGAGGATACTCATAATGAAACTTTAAGGACACTCGGATCAGCAGCTTTGAATGATACTGAAATGTAATTTCTTAACGAATACATAGTCTGTTCAAAACCTATAACTGAAAGCATCTGAAATTTAGAAGGGAGTAAGGTACCCACTATGGATGTCTTCTGCCAAAACTGACAGTGCTAAGAAGCTTGCAAATGTAGAACCCTACATATTGTTATGTGTTCATAGGATTTGTTAAAGAAAGTCTTGATAGGTGTTTTGAGAGATTATGTAAATTAGAGGAACCAAAACCAGAGGATGTGTGCTACTATCCATATCATATACTTTCTTATAGCTGAAATGGGTATTGAACAGAATCAGAGAATACATTAAAGAACTGTTTATTTAAGAAGTGTGGAAGATGAGGCATAAAGAAGATTGGAAGAACTTACAACATTCTGATTAGAAAAAGGTGTTGAATCTTACATGTCTGTTGATGACTGATTCTTCTGTATCCAGTGATAGTGCTCACACTGCAGTAGATCTGGCAACACTACATTACTTAAAAGATAATGACAATTAGTTTTGATTCCTTGAACAGATATCCACATGGGGGGGGGGAAACACCCTACATATACTTGTTTACCAAAACTGGAATGGTTTTAGCTCAGGTGACACACACACACACACACACACACACACACACACACACACACACACACACACACACACACACAAATTGTTAAAACTCATGCTTTCCAAATTTTAAATAATTGATGGTTTAGTGTAAAGAGAGGGAATGAAATACGAACTGGTGATGTGTCCCATCTCTCTTCAGATTTGAAGTTTTGACTCTCATATTTTCCTAAAGAATCATCCATTACAGCGTTTTCTTCTTATCCATTTGACAGGAGTATACAAAATCATGAAACCTTCAGAAATTCAAGTCTTTTTTTTTATTTATGTATTATGTCAGCCCCAATCCAGTAACTTCATTTTTTTTGTTTGTAAGTAAAAGTCACAACATTTGTATTTGTTGGTCACATTCTTCAGTGGTGTTCATAGCCTTAAGTGCATCATTGCACTCGTGACACACAATTCTGGAAGCTATTGTCACACTTTCGTCATTATTATTTAGTGCAATGTAACAGACATGAAACTACTTATTTATGTTTAGTAGGGTTTCTGCTACAATACTTCTTTGCAAAGTAAGTGAATTCTTGATATGTTGTTTTTGTGGTTTAGGCCAAATTCTTAAGTGTATTTTTCTGACTCAAATTTTATTTCCTTCTGCAGAAGACTTCAGAGGAGATACATGGTTACCGTATTTACTCAAATCTAAGCCGCACTCTAATCTAAGCTGCACACAAAAAATGAGACTTGAAATAAAAGGAGGGGGGGGGGGGGGGGGGAATTTCACGAATCTAAGCCGCACGTGAAATTTAAGACTCAAAATTCAAGGGGAGAGAGAAGTTTTAGGCCGCACCTCCAAATCGAAACAAAGTTGGTTCATTGTAATATGAGACACAATTTAGGTTTAATGAATGGCGATACAGCTACAGTAGTTTGGTTTGAGTCGTAAGCTTTACCAGGTAGCCATTGTTATGCGTCAGGCGCTACACCTGTATTTATACGGGTACCCTTCCTTTTTCACGTGCTTCGTCTGGTTTGAATCAATTGCTTATTTTGCTTTGATCTGATAAGTGCTGCTTTCTTTGTTATAGGTGTTTACTTCACTCTAAGCTGAAAATGCATTACTGTACTGTGTCATGCATTGTTTGTCGCATTCTGATAGTGTGAGTTTACGACCTGTCGCCGCTTTCGGCATGGCTTGCTTTTGTGCGTGCTACCGCTGCTTACAATTTTTAAAAAAAGATAGGAATCATTTCATTAGTGAAACAATGGCAAGAGACTGGTATTTGTTGTTACTTACACTGCTGCTTTCTTTGATAATGATCAACAAGAACCAAATAATAGACTGCGTATGATAGAACATGTTCTGAACGAGAGTTAGGCGAAAATTTTTCTCCATTTGAAAATCTTTGCGGCCACTTCTTTAGTACATCAAATTCTGCACAGAAATTAGAGTCATCTTAGATTTAAAAACCTAGTCAGTTGCCATGCTTCATTTCTGACTGTATCACTAGTAGGCATAAGAATAATACGAATATAAACATGACACAATACGTATATTCTTCCGTGTTTGCTGTTGTCTCACTCTAGTTTCGTATTTTATTAGGCAGACAGGATTTAAATGAGATAGCAGCAAACATGAAAGTATACATGGCAAAATTTTTATATTTGTATTATTCTTACGGTGAAGAGAATACTGCATGTGATTTACATTTCATCAGGTTCCTATTAGCAACCAGCTCTTCTCAGGTAGGAAAAAATTCAGAACGTAGAGTTGGCTATATTGACAAACATCCCAAACAGTCTTGCCAGTCGGATTTTCATAGTACATTGAATTTCTGCTACATTTGAAGATGAACAATACGGAATTTGTATTCACTTCATTGGATAATGTATGAAAATGCAGTGGTCGAAACTCGGGGCGGAGAAAAAAAAGCTCATTTTCCACTCTTTTTTTTTTTTTTTTTTTTTTTTTTTTTTTTTTTTTTTTTTTTTTTTTTTTTAAATGACGCAGAGGTTTTGGCGCCAGTATTTATCTTTGTGCCAACAAAGCATGCCTGCTTAGCGCTACATACAGGGAGTTACAAAAAGGTATGGCCAAACTTTCAGGAAACATTCATCACACACAAATAAAGAAAAGATGTTATGTGGACATGTGTCCAGAAACGCTTAATTTCCATGTTAGAGCTCATTTTAGTTCCGTCAGTATGTACTGTACTTCCTCAATTCATCGCCTATTGGCCCAATCGAAGGAAGGTAATGTTGACTTCGGTTCTTGTGTTGACATGCGACTTATTGCCCTACAGTACTAGCATCAAGCACATCAGTACATAGCATCAACAGGTTAGTGTTCATCACGAACGTGGTTTTTTGCGGTCAGTGCAATGTTTAGCAATGCAGAGTTGGCAGATGCCTATTTGATGTAAGGATTAGCATGGGGCAATAGCCATGGCGCGGTACGTTTGTATCGAGACAGATTTCCAGAACAAAGGTGTTCCGACAGGAAGACATTCGAAGCAATTGATTGGCATCTTAGGGAGCACGGAACATTCCAGCCTATGACTCGCGACTGGGGAAGACATAGAACGACGAGGACACCTGCAATGGACGAGGCAATTCTTCGTGCAGTTGAAGACAACCCTAATGTCAGCGTCAGAGAAGTTGCTGCTTTTCAAGTTAACGTTGACGACGTCACTGTATGGTGAGTGCTACGGGAGAACCAGTTGTTTCCGTACCATGTACAGTGTGTGCAGGCACTATCAGCAGCTGATTGGCCTCCACGGGTACACTTCTGTGAATGGTTCATCCCTCATTGTGTCAATCCTCATTTCAGTGCAAATGTTCTCTTTACGGATGAGGCTTTATTCCAACGTGATCAAATTGTAAATTTTCACACTCAGCATGTGTGGGCTGACGAAAAACCGCATGCAATTGTGCAATCACGTCATCAACACAGATTTTCTGTGAACGTTTTGGCAGGCATTGTTGGTGATGTCTTGATTGGGCCCCATGTTCTTCCACCTGTGCTCAATGGAGCACATTACCGTGATTTCATTCGGGATACTCTACCTGCGCTGCTAGAACATGTGCCTTTACAAGTACGACACAACATGTGGTTCATGCACGATGGAGCTCCTGCACATTTCAGTCGAAGTGTTTGTACACTTCTCAACAACAGATTTGGTGACTGATGGATTGGTAGAGGCGGACCTATTCCATGGTCTCCACGCTCTCCTGACCTCAACTCTCTTGACTTTCATTTATGGGGGCATTTGAAAGTTCTTGTCTACGCAACCCCAGTACCAAATGTAGAGACTCTTTGTGCTCGTATTGTGGACAGCTGTGATACAGTACGCCGTTCTCCAGGGCTGCATCAGCGCATCAGGGATTCCATGTGACGGAGGGTGGATGCATGTATCCTCACTAACGGAGGACATTTTGAACATATCCTGTAACAAAGTGTTTGAAGTCATGCTGATACATTCTGTTTGTGTGTTTCCATTCCATGATTAATGGGATTTGAAGAGAAGTAATAAAATGAGCTCTAACATGGAAAGTAAGCATTTTCGGACACATGTCCACGTAACATATTTTCTTTCTTTGTGTGTGAGGAATTTTTCCTGAATGTTTGGCCATACCTTTTTGTAACACCTTGTCTATTCGACTGCAGAAGTTAGTTGTGGCGGCAACTACCATCATTTTTCAGAACTTCCGCTTGCTTTGCACTCAATTCTAAGCCGCAGACGGTTTTTTGGATTACAAAAAACCGGAAAAAAGTGCAGGTTAGATTCAAGTAAATACGGGATTCATTGCCATCATCTACTGCTTAAATAAGTTGCACTTCAGACCGTGTGTTGGTACATATATACTAAAGATTTGAGCTGTTTATATTATACATACCTGTGTATACATTGTACATACCTTCATGTCATCCAAATAATATTAAGTAAAGCTTAACTTGGTCTTCGGGCTCATTTGATGTATCGATTGAGGTTGTGTGCTTTACTGAATTAAGTCTCATGTCTAACAACTTGTATGTCGCTTCCTGTTGATGTAGTTCTTGAATTTTGAATATGTCTAGTCATTACTGTGATAGCTCATAGTGGCCATAAGAATGGAAAAACATAAATTTTGTTAAGTTGTGTTTGCTGATTTACTGGCACCAAACAACATTATCTACTATTGCTGTCTTATCAGTATTACCTAGATGACGGTTGTTCATGTTGCCCAAGCCAGACGTTTTCCTCCTATCAGAAAGGTGTTCAAAATATTTGTTTTCTGATGCAGCGGACAAATGTTTTACTGTGTACCTTCATAGCTTCTTATGTCCCCTGCACCAGTAATTTAGACAGGAAAGAACATATTACTATAGCAACAGACAAAGTACCAAGCCTCCTGACATGAAGGAAGAATTGTTGGTCATAGATGATTGCATTGTATGATCACAGGATGTGTTTTGAATCCTACATAGGTATTAGGGCTCTATCTACTCACGCGGGGTATCGTCTTGTGAAGGTTGATATAGCAAGGGGCCATGAAACATAGTTAAACTGTGGTACTAGGATTGACTGAGATAATCAGGTACAGGATCATAGAATTAAAAGTTTGTATCATAAATATGAAGCAACTCAAAAAATACGGTAGGAGGTACTATGCATGTCAGTGTGCAATATGAGAAAAAATGTTGGCTTTAAAATATTAAGAGTTGTCAGACCATTACACTAGCTGTAAATGGGTTAAATCATGTAGAAACCAGTACTGTTCAGCAATATATGGCAAGTGGATTGGGACGAAATTAAATTATAAAAATGGTAACTTTCCATACACACTAAATATTGCTTGGAAGGAACAAAAACAGCATACTCAACAACATTAAGAACATCGATCAATTTTAAGGTTTCTATTAGTTGTCAGTGTCCCTTTCAAAAATATTCTTCTCAAGTTCAAAATTATGAGAAGGAATGTTGCTACTCACCATATAGTGGATATGCTGAGTCACAGATAGGCACAACAAAGAAATTTTCACACTTAAAGCTTTCAGCCAATGACCTTTGTCAACAATACACACATGCACGCACAGAAACACACTCACTGTAATGCAACTCACACACACAGATGTAGTCTCAGGCAACTGAAACCATAAGCAGTGTGGTTTCAGTTGCCTGAACTGTGTGTGTGTGTGTGTGTGTGTGTGTGTGTGTGTGTGTGTACATGTCCGGACCGTATCTGTGCCAAGACACGTCCGAGTATCGGCCGTCACCCGGAGACAACGAAGTACACCATTAAAACAAATGTAGTGGGCCCCACTTGACTAGGCCGTGCACGGAGAACGGCAACGGGCCGGACGGGATTTGCCGTGTTTAATTTTTTACGTTATGGACATGGCCTGACGGTAGAATTGTCTTGTGAGCTGTGCAACTGCACAAGGCTGTTCTGTGTACCAAACATGGATGTGGAATGACTAATAGAGGAAGTTCATAAGTTCTCTGTTCTTTATGATCAGAGAAGTGAAAATTACAGGAATATCGAGTACAAAGACAGAGTTTGGAAGACAATTGCAACAGATCTACAAGCCAAAGGTAAGATAAAAACTGTACAAGTTTTAATACCCGAAAGATATTTATTTACTTTTTATTTTACAAGCAGATGTTTGGTTTATGTCATCGTCATATCGCCAAGGCGACATGTTCTTGCCATTCTACAGTCCCTCGTGGAGAATTCAGGAATTTTTTGAGTTGTTCTCGTACAGCAAATGCAGCGTATGTTGATCTCCCACGAATTGGAGGTTGGTTTCGAAGATTTGATGATCTTCCGGATCCCTCAGCAGTTTCCTTTTGATCCATCCTCTGTTCGGGCACCCTATAATCTTCCATTTTTCAAATAAAGTTGTACAGTATACACACAGCCATCACAATCATGGTAAGGTTATTAGGATCTCCCTGAAGGATTCTTCTAAATATTTGAAATTTCTGTTGCAATACACAAAATACACTTTCGGATATTCTTCTAGCCCGACTCAAATGATGATTAAATATAGCCTTGTCATTTGTTAGGTTCCTACCAGGATATGGTGGTATCAAGTATGTTTTGAGAGGAAATGCTTCATCGCCTGCAATTATCATTGGAAGTTCACCATCAGTTCCGGGTAAAGTTTTACTCTTTGGGACACTAAGCGTATTGCTTTCCAATGACTTTCCAAGGTTTGAATTTACTACAATGCTTCCATCAGAGTTTTTTCCGTACGCTCCCACGTCTATTGCAATAAAATTATAATATGGGTCAAGCAGAGCAAGCAGCACAATGGAATATGTTTATTTGTAATTCCAATAGAGACTTCCTGAGTTGTTTGGAGCCTGTATTGTTACGTGCTTTCCATCTAAAGATCCAATGCAGTTTGGAAACTGCTATTTTGTCCAAAACTCCTCAGCTATAGCATTCCATTTTTCTTCATTCGGCACAGGCATCACATCTTCTAACAATAAATTGATAACTGCTCTAGAGGTGTCATGGACAATAGCTCCAACTGTGGATTTTCCCAACCTGTAGCTGAAGGAAGTAGTTTTAAGGGAATCTCCTGTGGCAAGGAACCTGAAAAAAATTGAGCTGTGTAAGATGAGAAATACTTTACAATCTACAAAATATTTGCAGCATTTTAAACCCTGTAATATAAATACGCGATTTAAAGTATTTTTGCTACAGATGGAATAGAGGAATACAAAAAAATGGGCATCTGTTCGTGACTAACTAAGGAAGACCTTGCAGAAGAGGAAAATTGTTTCAGGACAAGCTACTGGTCATCAACATAAATATAAGTATGAAGATCTCTTAAAATTCCTGCTACCTTACATGGTAGAACGAGAAACAGTTTCCAATGTTCCTTACGTGCAAGACGATAATGAGCATAAACAAGAATCAAATACAGATTCCCAAGAGGAGCAGTCTATTACTGAAAAAAAAAGGGAGAGTCTACACAAGAAGACATTGCAGATGAAGAATGGATCATTAAAACCCAGGGTAGTGAAACAGAGAATTTGATAGACTTGGCATTCTCAGACGTCCTCAGCTCATTCGTCCGTCACTTCAAATAAGAACATGTTTATGAAATCGCCACTGAAACAAAAATTTCAGTGTGAGGTTAAACCACAATAATCTGCATCAAGCCAGCTAATGGCTTACATTTTGGCAGAAAAAAAGCTCAAAAACAGAGAGAAATACAAAACCCAGTTGATGCTTTTTTGGCTGGTATAGAACCAGCCCTAAAATCGTTGCATCCACTACTTTTTCATCAAGCTAAAAATAGGATTTTTTCAATTGTACAAGACTTTGAACTGAAGCAACTCATGAATGACTTATCAGTCTATCAATTCACTCCGTCATCCTCCAATTCCTCAGCAAAATCTGTTTCAACACCATATCCTTCACCTGTGGAAAACGAGTCAACAGAACCTACACAGCAGCTTTTGGATCTGCAAAGGGATTCCCACAATTCGTATATAAATAACCAAAGCCATCATCCTCCATGTTCCCCTGCATACTCATCAGCTTCAAAAACTAATTCACTGAATAGTCCTCATTTGTTTTTCTTAGTGTAGTAGAAATTTAACTGTATTATTTACTAACTTATGTATTTATCTTTCAATTACTAAAGTAATAAAATAAAATTGCTGTCCTTAAAACTTCTTATTTATTTGTGTTCTGTGTACCTTTCTTTAACCTACTTTAAAAAAAACGTCCAGTCGTTCTTTGGGTGAAACTGATACTCTCCAGAAAGTGTCGTTTTTTCTCAGTCTTGGTTCTAGTTTATTTAAAAGTTCACAGCAGGTGTACTGCGTGATCGTAAAATATTCATAAAACTTAGTCTCATCATCTATGAGATGAGAAAATAATGTCCGAAACACTCTCTGTACTGGTCTTGTTTTCCAGGCACTGTGGATCCATAATTTTCTTCTTCTTCTTGTTTGTGAAAATGGTTCAAATGGCTCTGAGCACTATGGGACTTAACATCTGTAGTCATCAGTCCCCTAGAACGTAGAACTACTTAAACCTAACTAACCTAAGGACATCTCACACTTCCATGCCTGAGGCAGGATTCGAACCTGCAACCGCAACAGCCATGTGGTTCCCGACTGAAGCGCCTAGAACAGCTAGACCACTGCAGCTGGCCTTCTTGTTTGCCTTCGTTCTTTTTCCTCTTCATCTAAAGCAAGTGCTATAAGTCCTAATTCACTATTATGAAAATTAGTGAACATGTTTTACAGCTTTCACAGCTTTCACAAACAGAAACACAGATCACTGTGTCCGAGTCACAAGGAACAACAAAGACACGGATGTGCCCCGATCATGCGGGGCCCCTGCAGGAACGGACTGGAGCACGCCCGTCACTCGTCTGACGCTGGCACGGCCCGGACGTGTGTGTCCCGACATTAATGCTGTTGTTCTTGATCGTATGTTAACCAAAATTCTTCCTCCCTTTTTCTAACTCATGTTATTCTGTTTAATATGCTGTTTCAACCCTTCACCATTACTGCATGCAGTCGTATGATCTATGAGCATTATCCCTTGTTGCAGGCAGCTTTGACAACCCCTGCTTCCGACCTGTTGCTATGAAAGTATATTACAGTACTGGCTGTCCATTTACGTGAGAGGTCTGTCTGTCACAGGATTGTCCAGTGAGCTGAATAGCATGCTCGGTCAAGCTCAACAGTGGCTTTGGAACTGCCTATTGGATACTCCTCCTCTTCCTCCTCCTCCTGTCTCCATCACTGCCTCAACAACAACAACAACAACAACAACAACAACAACACTACCATCTATAAATTGTACTCATGATTCAAAGCCCACATTGGCATGCACACAAATGGCTGAATAAATACACTCCTGGAAATGGAAAAAAGAGCACATTGACACCGGTGTGTCAGACCCACCATACTTGCTCCGGACACTGCGAGAGGGCTGTACAAGCAATGATCACACGCACGGCACAGCGGACACACCAGGAACCGCGGTGTTGGCCGTCGAATGGCGCTAGCTGCGCAGCATTTGTGCACCGCCGCCGTCAGTGTCAGCCAGTTTGCCGTGGCATACGAAGCTCCATCGCAGTCTTTAACACTGGTAGCATGCCGCGACAGCGTGGACGTGAACCGTATGTGCAGTTGACGGACTTTGAGCGAGGGCGTATAGTGGGCATGCGGGAGGCCGGGTGGACGTACCGCTGAATTGCACAACACGTGGGGCGTGAGGTCTCCACAGTACATCGATGTTGTCGCCAGTGGTCGGCGGAAGGTGCACGTGCCCGTCGACCTGGGACCGGACCGCGGCGACGCACGGATGCAAGCCAAGACCATAGGATCCTACGCAGTGCCGTAGGGGACCGCACTGCCACTTCCCAGCAAATTAGGGACACTGTTGCTCCTGGGGTACCGGCGAGGACCATTCGCAACCGTCTCCATGAAGCTGGGCTACGGTCCCGCACACCGTTAGGCCGTCTTCCGCTCACACCCCAACATCGTGCAGCCCGCCTCCAGCGGTGTCGCGACAGGCGTGAATGGAGGGACGAATGGAGACGTGTCGTCTTCAGCAATGAGAGTCGTTCTGCCTTGGTGCCAATGATGGTCGTATGCGTGTTTGGCGCCGTGCAGGTGAGTGCCACAATCAGGACTGCATACGACCGAGGCACACAGGGCCAACACCCGGCATCATGATGTGGGGAGCGATCTCCTACACTGGCCGTACACCTCTGGTGATCGTCGAGGGGACACTGAATAGTGCACGGTACATCCAAACCGTCATCGAACCCATCGTTCTACCATTCCTAGACCGGCAAGGGAACTTGCTGTTCCAACAGGACAATGCACGTCCGCATGTATCCCGTGCCACCCAACGTGCTCTAGAATGTGTAAGTCAACTACCCTGGCCAGCAAGATCTCCGGATCTGTCCCCCATTGAGCATGTTTGGGAGTGGATGAAGCGTCGTCTCACGCGGTCTGCACGTCCAGCACGAACGCTGGTCCAACTGAGGCGCCAGGTGGAAATGGCATGGCAAGCCGTTCCACAGGACTACATCCAGAATCTCTACGATCGTCTCCATGGGAGAATAGCAGCCTGCATTGCTGCGAAAGGTGGATATACACTGTACTAGTGCCGACATTGTGCATGCTCTGTTGCCTTTGTCTATGTGCCTGTGGTTCTGTCAGTGTGATCATGTGATGTATCTGACCCCAGGAGTGTGTCAATAAAGTTTCCCCTTCCTGGGACAATGAATTCACGGTGTTCTTATTTCAATTTCCAGGAGTGTAATATTTGGGTCCATGCCTTCTAGTTTTCTCTTTTCCACTTTACTATCTTTAGTTTTCATCATGTACTATTACAGTACAGATTCCCTTTTTTCCAGTATTCAGGAACTTATAATTTTTCCTTTATTCTTATTCTGTTTCATATTTATTTATTCATTTTCCAATATCTGAAGGGATGTAGTGAAAAGTAATGCATCCGCATTTTTGTGTCAAAACATTCTAGATCTTTATTCTTCATGTCCACATATTTATTTCTCAACATAGTCTTCCTTGGTACAAACACAGTCTCCCAAGGAAACACTAATTTGTTGATACCGTCACTGTAGAATGTTTGACTTTGTTGACAGAGCTGCAACCACACCACTGCATGCATTGCTTCACCATTAGCAAAGTGAAGTCCTTGAAGGTGTTCTTTAAGTTTTGGAAATAGATTAAAATAGATGTGGTTAAGTTGGGAATGTATGGAGGATGATTAATGACGGTGAGCCCAGCATGTTGGAATGTTACAGATGTCACATTGCTCGTGTGTGCTCTGGTATTGTCATGCTGAAGGAGAGGGTGCTCCCTACGTTGATGAAATCTTCAGATTCTAAACTCAACTACAGCACACTGTTACTGATTCTCATGCATATTACGTGTTACAGTTAAGACCCTTAATGGCAGAGAGCTGCAAACATATAGACATGGAGAATAACAGTGTAGAATGTTAATAATGTTTGTATCAGTTCAACAAGCAAGTACCACATCAGTCAGGTTTAACTAGGAAAGGAAAAGGAAAATTTCCCAGAACTGTAAATGCTGATCAGGTTTACTATTCATAGAGAATTTACAGGGCGAAACATTGGAGAAAGTTTACCAATAACAGAAATTACAAGAGAAATTTCTTTTCTAAAAATACTACCACAACATTGTGAATTGAGCTTTTCCTTTAGAACAGGACAGGGTTTTGTTTGGTGCGAAAGATTTGATCTAATCAAGACTTAGATGCACTACAAGCAGTATTGCAAATATCTTAAATGTACCAGCAAAAGGCAAGAACAAGACAAGAACAGTTAGAGATGTATTAATAGACGGAAAATGAATGAACTATGCAAGGCAAATTATACTGAACTTCCATATGAATTTTTTGGAGCAGTATCTGAAAACATGTGGATGATAAATGTTCCATTGAGAGCAGATCCAATAAATTTATTTAGACTGGCAATACACATGGCATCACAAGACATCTGTTTTTCCAGCTCATATGTTAGAGAGAATTAAAGAAATCGTTAGGGTGTTAAAAGTGAGAAACAGAACACTGAATCATCTTTCTGAGAATGATCTGTTAACAACTGCTCAGTTAGCATTCTGTAAAAGCTCCCTCCTACTGAGAAAGAATATATGGTCTCGTAAACTTCATTCTAGTAGAGCTAAGCAATAAAAATTGTCCTGTTGGCATTTTTGGTGATCTTGACAAGGCATTTGATAGCATAGTTTATAAAATTATGCTGGAGATATAAAAATGTTACGCCATTAAAATTCTTCTGCTTGTGTGGATGGAATTTTATCCCTATGGCAGAGAATAAAGGATCACATTAGTAAATCATGCAACAGTAATAAGTTTAAATTCAAATGGTGGATATGTTAGACTGGTGTAGTAGTGTGTTTAGCCCACTCTTGCTGTTGGTCTACATAAATGATTTACCTGGGAATTCGAAGGATCCTTCAAGAACAGTAGCATTTAATGCTGGCACAATTAAATTTATGTAGCGATCAAACACATCTGCACCAGGCTCAGCCAGAAGACTAATGGAAGATGCTTACAGTCGGTCAACAGCCAACAACCTAAATGTTACATAAACTCATATTAAGCAGTCTCAAACAAATAAAAATGACTCTCAGGTACCAGGTGTAACGATCAGTCAGTACACACTGGATGAGGCTTCATGTGGGAAGTTCCTGGGCATTCAGATGGGTATGGAATGGAGCCAGTGCTGCCTGCTTTATACTCGAATATATATATATATATATATATATATATATATCTCTCTCACACTCACTCACTCACTCACTCACTCATTGTGCCATCCTTCAGACAGGATTGTTGCAAGCAGTCTTTCACTCCATTCTGTCCTAAGGCATAATTTTGTGCATATTAATTAAGGTGAAAAAGTATTTATTATTCAAAAGTGTGATATAAGAGTATGGTGTAAAGTTAACTCTTTCAGAGACATGGGGATTCTTCCACTTAAATGACCATATACCAAGAGTGAATTGAGGAATACACAACTACTATAGTAGAAGTAGAAATAATTACCATATAGACTACTCTATGGTTGAGAATAGAGTTTTACATTTGGGAGCTAAAGTCTACAACAGGTTGCTAGTGCATGTTAGATGTGAAACTGAAAATCCCCATTGTAGGGTTGTTCAAATGATCTAGACACTGTTGAGTATTTGTAAAAACTGTTTGCATAGAGGTAAGCTATTATATGATATGTATGGAAACAGTAACACAAGAAGCTTTTTTTAACAGTGATAACCAGCAACGGAGCAGCTACACCAACAGAGAAGGCATTTTGCTTGATTAAGTTGTGCAAGAGCGAGTCCACAACTGCATTTCAGTGCAAAGCTATTTCTGCAAATATTTCATGTTCTGTGTAATGACTTGGAGCAGCTGAATCAAAAATGATTTCATTTTCAGGTATTTGGTGAGCACACTCCAAATAATGGGCTTTGGAATTCCTAGGTCACAATTGGCATGATACATTGAATTTTGTGGATTTCTGAGGAATATTTCCTTGATCCCTTCAATAAGTTCCTTATATGTCAATTGCTTGCTGTGTGCTTTTGTCTTTACAGACACTTCTTGTTTCCTGAATGTTATATTCCCACTCATAAGTGGATTCTTTCGTAGGTGGAGCCTTGTTAAATGAGCTCCAGATTTTCTGGTACAGTGCAGTGATGGACTAACTCTCGCACATCTCCATTATGCAAAATACCTTCACCATTGGTCTAGTAGCCATGCTGATGGAAGTCACCATAACTGATTTGTTGTTTCCCTACATTCAATCATATAATACCTTACCTTAGTACAAACATTTTTACTGTAACTTCAGTGTGTCTAGATGATTTTGAATAACCCTGTATTTAAAAACAAAGTAAAAGAATATCTCTTAGGTATCCCTTTGACAATTATCAGAATTCATGGTCTCAGGAATGTAAATTTTGTGTAAACGTAATATTTGTATTACACTGATTGTAACTTTGCCATTACATTGGCAGTTGACAGTGGCCCATGTAATGTTACAGAATTGCTTTGTTGAAAGTTTTAGATGAAAACAGCAACTGTGTAGTATCGTAGGAGAAGGGATGACTTCCTCTCCCCCCCCCCCCCCTCTCCCCTCCCCCCCACATGGTAGGTGTTTTTCTCCAAACATGGATACGTAAAGTAATCTTGAAGTAATTACCAAAACTATCAGTTTCAGTAGATTAGTGGTAGCCATATTTTTTTTGTATACTGTACTGGAGTGATTATTCCTGGCTGTTAATGTATAACTTGACTTGTTCCACGTCCCTGAAGTCTTTCCTTTATGATGGGATTTAGGGGCCATGATGACTTATAAATACTTCATCTTGGAGATTAGTAGTTGCCTGTTCCACATATTTCCACACATCTGTATCAATCCAAAACTTGACATTATCAGATCAGTGTCCATCTGTCAAAAATAGTTTGTACATATGATAATTCAATGTGCCTGTCTGCAACTTAACGTGTCATCTGTATGGTAAGTAGCAATACATCTTTTCCTTATATTTTTGGTATTCCAACCTGGAGTTTCCATTATTTGAAGTAATAACAAAGGTATAAGTGAACAAATGAAACACACTTTCTCTTACTTTAATTTATATGTATTTTTATGAAATTTGACTGTTTAATTACAAAAATCAACAATAAAGAATAACAATATTTGCAGATGATTAAATCTCAGTGCACTGAATAAAAACTACAAAGTATGACTCAACATCTTTTGTTGTCCTCATAACAACCGTGGAATTAAAGAAAATATGCTGTAGACATGGTTGAAATACTCTTGACTGTATTCCCATTAGCTATTTCATTCCACGTCTTATGGTAATGATCATCATATAAAATGCATATACATTGATTTTCATTTTTCAGTGTGGATAGGACTAACAGCAATATTTTCAGTTTTGTGGTAAATTGTGTCCAGTGTAAGCATGTGAGTTGCGGAGGTGTGGTGTGTGTATTTTAAAGCATGTGCTTTGAAATTGGGTGCAAAAAAATCATAATAAATAATTAAAAATTCACATATGAGCAAATACACAATGTGTGAAATATTTTTATGCTATGTGATGCATATTTATTTAACCTCTCAAGTCATCTTGGATGTCTCTTTATTTGAGGAAAGGAAACTATGACAAACACTGCCTGAATTTTATTGCTGCACCATGAAAAGAGAGAATTGCATTAACTCTTTCACCAAGAGCTTAAATTAAACAATTTTAGTGAAGTGCATGAATGAACGAGTGAATGAAAATCAGAACTATACTCACATTATCTTGAAATGAGATTGTAAGAGTCTATAATTTACAATGAATGATTATAGCAACTGCTACAAACTGAAATATTGTGCAGATAAACGATTCTGAAACAATGGGACACAGAAGACACTTAACTGATTATTTGTAATGCATAAATAACTCCTTTAATCTGATCGTGTGAATCTTGTTATACTCATTCTTTTGACTAGGTCATACCACTGAATTGCTGCACAAAATGTTTTTGCATTTCATTTCATTTTGTTTTGTAATGGTTCTGGATTGAAATGAAGAAAGATACTACCATTGTTTTGAGAGTTCTGTGGGCCAGTTGCTGTGAAGATTGATATTATGTGATTGGAGTTTGCAGCTATTAATGCATGCAAAGTAATTTACTTTGCTTAGTCAGAGAATAATAACCTTCTAATGCATTTATATATTGCTTGATATGAGGGAAAAGTTAAAAAAAAATGTTGAAGGAACTTTATTTAAATCTTATCAGGTCATTCTAGTTTCCCCTATTGCATTTTCTATAAAACCACTCCAGGAAAATGCTAACTGGATTAATTCAGTAAGCTAAATGTCATTTCTTCATTTACTCCAATCCTGCATGCCAGAGTCACTTAAAAAGTGAGCTGATAATCAATTTCAGTTACAGTGTCCTCGCTTTCCTCTCACAAAATAAATGTTGTGTTCATAGTATGATCCATTCTGGGGCTTTTGTTTCTACTGTGACTGTTGATGTTTTGTACAGTGCAGTTGCATCGCTTGTTTTTCGATTTACTTATGCCATGTGATGCCTAATGCACAGAATCTTTGGAGAACATCTAATGTATTCAGTTTGATACTCTTCTGAAACATTCTCATATGTACAAAAAGAAAACTATAGATGTGTATATTTCATAAGTTTTTGAGCCACCATCTAAATGGAGAGCATCTTACCCTACCTGACAAAAGTTCTGTCACTTTACTGAGAATAAGAAATACATGACTAATGTTGATGAATAAAATATAAATAGCATTTCATATCTTGAGCATTTTAATTCCACAAAAAATGAGTGAAAAAAATTGCTGGTGAATGAAGGTGATTTGTGGAACACTCTCACTGCTGTTTCCAGTGCTCATAAAATAACATACAGGACCACTCTAGTGCTTGGAGTATAGAAATGGTGAAATGATGCTAAAATTTCAGGCTGAGACTTGTCTCCTGCCCGTCACTTCAATAGCCTCAAATGCTCTTTGCATACTAATCTTTATACAGGATGTCTGACTCATAATGCCATAATTTCACTGTGATCTAGAGTCAAAAGTAATAAAGGTATGGATATGCAACTCTCACATAACTTGGAGGGTCTTAAAAGATTATTTTATGGTTGGTTTATTTAAAGTCTGCTCTTTAGGATAAATCAGGTTTGTGTGTTACTATAACAATATTCATGAGGAGAACAAACATGTTGTGGTGCGATATGCTTGATTTCATCCACGAGTTTGGTACAAAGGAAGTTTCATCACATGTACCACAAATCAACAACAGATAGAATGGATAAAAGCATGGCATAGACACTTGTGGCCACTGGAGCCATGTATAAACCATGCAAGGAAGACAATGGGTGTAGAGGTAGGTAATTGTTCCACAGTCACTTGCAAAGAATACACCAGCATTAGTGGACCTAGAAAGACTACTCAAATGGGCTTGCACATGCACTTCTGGTCTGAACAGAATAGTATCCCACAACACTGACCATTGAAAGAAGAAATTTCTGCAGGACAAAAAATAGGGATGGTGAATTTTATACTGCAGCCAACATGTCCCTGAAGTTTACTGTCTCAGACTACCTTCTTTTAGGATACATTAGGGTATGTGTTTATTGCAGTAAAGCTCTTGGCATTGAAGATGTCAATCAAGTTTCAAATAGTTGGCAACATTTGTACCATCACTTTAGGATTGTCAGCACAGACTGAGGGAAAAACTGAGTAGGGCTGCAGACAGGCTTTTCTATGTGCCGTTAAGGAAGCCCATATTGAAACTCTACAGTTGTTGGAAAACTTTTGATCTGTTTCAATTGTGTGAGAGGGTTATGTGCCTACATCTTTATTAATTTGAGTCTTCAGCGTAATGAATTTATGGCATTATGACTTGCACACTCTGTACAGTGTGTTTCAGGTACAACGGTTGTCAAACTCAAGTCTGGCAAGACAGAGCACCATTCATGCAAGTAAATTGTCCACTGTAACATTGCCTGCACCAAGAGGAAAATTTGTCCACCGGACATGTGACGGTGACTGCCCACTGTGTGCAGTGGACTCTGTGGCAGTTGTGACGGTGCCGTCAGAGAGGGTACTCAGCTGAGTGCGAGTAGAGGCTCATAGGTGTCCTTCTGGTAGCTGGGCGCTTCTGCCGGAGCCTTCTTGCGGCCCGGCTTACCCTCCTTGTCAGCGTGCCGCTGGACTGTGCCCTTGCCCTTGGCTGGCTTTAGGGGCTTCTTCTTGCTTTTCTGGGGTGCAGACACTGCAGAGGACGCTGATGTAGGTGTGGACGCTGGCTCACTGTCCAGCAGCGCCAGCTGCTCAATGATGTTCTTGGGCCGGCCTGCAGAAGCTGCTCCCGTCGCGTTCTTGTTGGCGTAGACGACAACGTACTGCGAGTAGGATGACTTGGTGGGGGTGTTGATGTCTGCAAAGTCGCGGAAGTTGGCGAAGAAGTCGTGGTGGTGTGGCTGGGGGCGTGGGTTGTAGTAGGAAGGCCGGCCATGACCGTTGCTGTAGTAGGAACTGCCCAGAAGGCCCACGTCCCCACTGCCACCACCACCGAACACTCCGCGGTCATCATCGCTGCAACAAAAAAGTCTAAATCACCCATTGCCACTGCAAGTCAGTGCCACGAGCTGAACACAGGACTGCATTGGGGTTGTGGTGAGACTGCTGTGTGCAAGGCACAAAGAAGGTACAAAAACTGACCAGAAAGAAAAAAAAAACTAGAAAGGACGGTTCAGGAATTAACTGGGAGTGGTGCATAAGTTCACCTAATCCTCATGCTCCTATCTTCAGCCTATGAGGAGACGCGTTTCCTCCAGCCTATCACTGTAGATGCACGCTGTTGTCAGGGTGTCATTTCTACTGTCATTTCACCCATGTAGCATACAAAGAAATGACTACTACTAAACAAATGTTTGGCTCTAACATGGTTTATGTAGCAACAGTGTATTTGGTTCACACACATTCCGCCTACACAGTTCACTCATTTTCAGCAGTAGAGTTCTTGCTGCTACTTTACTATGGTATTGTGGGACCTCGAACGTTGGCTGGCTATTTCTGAACAAAATACACTATTTGATAGAAGGATTTCGATGTTTCGCGTTTGTTACCTGTTGAGGATTGCAGCGTCACTTGGTTCAAATGGCTCTGAGCACTATGGGACTCAACTGCTGTGGTCATTAGTCCCCTAGAACTTAGAACTACTTAAACCTAACTAACCTAAGGACATCACACACATCCATGCCCGAGGCAGGATTCGAACCTGCGACCGTAGCAGTCGCACGGTTCCGGACTGCGCGCCTAGAACCGCGAGACCACCGCGGCCGGCGCAGCGTCACTGAAATAGGGTGCTTCAAAGTATTTCACAGAATAAGTAGTGGAAAAGAACACCAAGTTTTGAAACAACTGGAGACGCTGACAGAATATACGTTGCTCACAGCACACACATTTACGTAAGGGGGAAAAAAACCTAATCTTTACGGTAAACTTATTCTTTCAGGTGATAGTTAACTTTAATGCATGACGTTTTAGTCATGTTGCCATCACACAGAATCAGTGATTTTTTTGTTTTTCCCGGAGTAAAAGTAGCCTGTGTGTTAATTCAGGGCAAAGGCTACCTCCATTCCAAAGTTCATCCAAATCCTTGCTACCACTTCAGCGTGAAGAAGAAACAAACATACTAACTCGACGAAGAAAGAAAATAAGCAATTCCTATTTCGGTGCAGCGCAAATTTTTTTCGTGTATGCCTGTTAGCAGCAGATGCGCTCACATATCATAATCAGATTCAGCCTTACTAAAAGCCTACTACGCTGTACGTGTAATGCCACTAAGTGTCTGTGTTGTACTGCATTTAAATGAGATTGTCGTGTCTTCAAGGGTCTCTGAAACTGTAAGATATGCCTGATGCTCAGCGGCTAAAATGCAATGGGATTGTATAGAAGTATGGATTAAACAGTTTGAGGATTGTACAAGCATTATATTCATTACGTTGAAACGTAATATGGAAGACGTATTAAACAATAGAAGCATTTTCCAAATACGATACGGCTCGAAAGTCAGAGTAGATAGCTTTTTCTGAGAGTAATTATTGTTCCACATTTCGCATTATATTCTTCAAATTGATAAATACTTTTACTACACACATTTAAAAGTAGCCCATTCACGATATAATTTGTTTTAAGCTGTATCCCAAATCCATCCAGTTGTTTTAGCTTGAAGGTGTAAGAAACATGCTCACACACAAAATTTCACATTAATAATACATATGGGATATGTAAGGGCTTCTCAGCGGAACTTCTGCACCCTACTCGAAACAACAACGGCAACATATGGGCGCACACTGAGGGAGTATAATGAATAATGTAAGTTGGATGCCATGTCACACAACCATCTGCGAGTAATAAATTGACGCTTGTTTGTACGGTACGTCAGCACTGATGGTTACACATTAGCGGAACAATTTGTAGAAAAACCACACCTTCGGTGTTCCATCAGGTGCATAACATCATTTTTGGATGCATGGAAGTCTTTGTATGGGGAGTTCATGCTCTGTTTGGGCTCCACCACTCTCTTCGTTTCCTTATGATAGCATAAAGATACCACTCCTCGTCGCCAGTAATGATACAGGATAGGAATGATCAGTGTTGCTCATGAGCCAAGTGGTGACGAACAAGAAGAGATGCACATATGGTCACTCACTGATTTTTGTGATTTTGGCTTAGAGCATGTGATACTCGATTTTTGAATCTTCCTCATTGCATGCAAATGTGGCACGACGATGGGATGATTGCAGTTAATCACATTTGCCAGTTCTCGAGTACACTGATATGGATGATTGTCGATTAACGCTTTCAAATGATCTTTTCAAACCCCAAAGGTCTTCCTGAATGTGGAGAGTAATGTCAAAAATCACAGCCTTTAATATGAAAAAAAAAGTTTTTTTCTTGCTGCACTGCGTTCAATGGCATTATCCCCATGCAAGGCGCAAATGTTTCTGCCTGCCTCATGTGCTGTCAACCACCTTCTACACTCAAACTGGAAATGTTCCAATTTCTCCAACTAGCACTCTACTTTGTAGCTAGCACCCACAGCTCCACCCTCTAGCATCCAGGGCTCGTGCCTGGTCTGGCATTGTCATGCTGCTGGAGAGGGCGCGCCTTATGTGGACAAACTCTTCGAATCCGAAACTCGATTACTGCTCACTGTTTCTCACACACTGAGATAGTTATGTTACACAGTGCCATGTTATACGTTACAATTCGGAGTCATTTAGCGGCAGAGGGCTGCAAATATGTACACAAGAAGAATTAACACCTAGAATTTTAAAAGCGTTTCTTTTATTTACAAAGTCCATGATGTTCTTCGAAGCAATAGTGAAGAACTGGGGCCCGGTGACATGCCACATTGTCGTCCATAAAAATTCCGTCGTTGTTTGGGAACATAACGTCCTTGAATGACTGCAAATGACATCCAGAGGACCCAGTCCCTCCCATGAAAAGACAGCCCACACCATTATGGAGCCACCACCAGCTTGCACAGTGGCTTGTTGATAACTTGGGTCCATCGCTTTGTGTGGTCTGCGCCACACACGAAACCTACCATCAGCTCTTATCAGCCGAAATCTGGACTCATCTGACCAGGCCACAGTTTTCGAGTCGTCTAGGGTCCAAACGATACGGTCACAAGCTCAGGAGAGACACTGCAAGTGATGTCGTGCTGTTAGCAAAGGCACTCGCAACAGTTGTCTGCTGCCATAGCCCATTAACGTCAAATAACGCCGCACTGTCCTAACAGATACATTCATCGTACGTCCCACATTGATTTCTGCAGTTATTTCAAGCAGTGTTGCTTGTCTGTTAGCACTGACAACTCTTCTCACACGCCACTGCTCTCGGTTGCCAAGTGAAGGCCACCAACTACTGCATTGTCCATGGTGAGAGGAAATGCCTGAAATTTTGTATTCTTGTCATACTCTTGTCACTGTGGATCTCAAAATATTGAATTCCCTAATGATATCCGAAATGGAATGTCCCCTGTGTTTAGCCCCAACTACCATTCTGCGTTCAAAGTCTTTTCCCCTCAATGGCCTTAATCACGTCGGAAAACTTTCCACATGAATCATCTGATTACAGTTGACAGCTCCGCCAGTGCACTGCCGTTTCATACACTACTGGACATTAAAATTGCTACACCACGAAGACGACGTGCTATCGACGTGAAATTTAACCGACAGGAAGAAGATGCTGTGATATGCAAATGATTAGCTTTTCAGAGCATTCACACAAGCTTGGCGCCGGTGGCGACACTCACAATGTGCTGACATGAGGAAAGTTTCCAACCGATTTCTCATACACAAACAGCAGTTAACCGGCGTTGCCTGGTTAAATGTTGTGAAGCCTCATGTAAGGAGGAGAAATGCGTACCACCACGTTTCAGATTTTGATAAAGGTTGTATTGTTGCCTATCGCGATTGCGGTTTATCGTATCGCGACATTGCTGCTCGCGTTGGTCGAGATCCAACGACTGCTAGCAGAATATGGAATCGGTGGGTTCAGGAGGGTAATACGGAACACCGTGCCACGTATCACTAGCAGTCGAGATGACTGGCATCTTATCCACATGGCTGTAACGGATAGTGCAGCCACGTCTCGATCCCTGAGTAAACAGATGGCGACGTTTGCAAGACAACAACCATCTGCACGAACAGTTCGACGACATTTACAGCAGCATGGACTATCAGCTCGGATACCATGGCTGCAGTTACCCGCGACACTGCATCACAGACAGGAGCGCCTGCTGGGTGCACGAATGCCAAAACGTCTTTTTTTCGGATGCATCCAGGTTCTGTTTACAGCATCATGATGGTCGCATCCGCGGTGAACGCACATTGGAAGCGTGTATTCGTCATCGCCATGCTGGCATATCCCCCTGGCGTGATGGTATGGGGTGCCACTGGTTACACGTCTCGGTCACCTCTTGATCGCATTGACAGCACTTTGATCAGTGGACGTTACATTTCAGATGTGTTACGACCCGTGGCTCTACCCTTCATTCGATCCCTGCGAAACCCTATATTTCAGCAGGATAATGTTCGACCGCATGTTGCAGGTCCTGTACGGACCTTTCTGGATACAGAAAATGTTCGACTGCCGCCCTGGCCAGCACATTCTCCAGATCTCTCACCAATTGAAAACGTCTGGTCAATGGTGGCCGAGCAACTGGCTCGTCACAATACGCCAGTCACTCTCTTGATGAACAGAGGTATCGTGTTGAAGCTGCGTGGGCAGCTGTATCTGTACTAGCCATCCAAGCTCTGTTTGACTCAATGCCCAGGCATATCAAGGTCGTTATTACGGCCAGAGGTGGTTGTTCTGGGTACTGATTTCTCAGGATCTACGCACGCAAATTGCGTGAAAATGTAGTCACATGTCAATTGTAGTATAATATATTTGTCCAATGAATACCCGTTTATCATCTGCATTTCTTCTTGGTGCAGCAATTTTAATGGCCAGTAGTGTATCTACCGCCATCTCATGTGGTTATGGTATCGAGTGACTTTTATCGCCTTAGTGTATATCGCAGCCTCCCAATCTCACCCCTAAATGATCAATATTATTGCGCATCAGGCAATATTATCCAATATTGTTCATCGCCTAGGAGGTGCTTAAGGGCTTCCACACACGAGAGACTGATAAGGTCAGTATATACAGGGTGGCGCACGAAATGTGTTACCGTTTTGTTTTTGAAAGTAAACTTTATTGTCAAGATAATCTGAAAGGAACATATACTACAATGAAGAGCCGTCCATGGAGATTTGTTCTAACTCAGCACATGCTCAATATGTCCACCATTTCGTTTCCTAACTTCCTTCAAACGAACCCTGAAGTTAGTGATTACACTACGGCATATGTCTTCCGTAATTTGACTGCAAGCTTGACGTATGAGTCTTCTGAGCTCCATTAAATCGCGTGGACCTTTCGGGAATTTATTTTCCATTAGGTACCCCCAAAGAAAAAAGTCACATGGATTGAGGTCTGGACTATTGGGGGGGCCAATTTTGTCCGTCATTGAAGCGACCTGGAAACCTGAATGAAATGATCCGCATGGGGAAATGCTCGTGTAAAAACTCCAACACCGTGTGTGTAGTATGTGGTCCTGCTCCATCTTGCATGAACCACTGCTTGCTGGAGGGCAAGGCAGTAGCAAGAAGCTGTGGAATGAAGCTATTGCGAAGCATTCTCAAATAACGCTCGCTGTTCACAGTTTCTTCAAAGAAAAAGAGTCCAATAAGTCCATGACTGGAAACTGCTGCCCACACTGTAATCCTCGGAGCATAATGTTGTCGTTCGTGAAGCACTTGTGGGTTTCCAGTGGTCCAAAAGCGTATATTTTGTTTGTTAACCACACCGTCTAAATGAAAATGCGCATCGTCTGAAAACCAAATGTTGTTGAGAGTTTCTTCCCTATCTTCCGCCCGCTGAGCAAACAGTAGTCTCTGCTGCTTGTGTTCTTCAGTGAGCTTCTGTGCACAGGTCATCTTGTATGGGTACATACGGAGGTCACTTTTAAGAGTGCGTTGAACGGAGCGTCTGGATATTCCCAGTTGCACTGCTGCCTTTCTACACGATTTCCCGGGACTTCTCGGTACAGCAACTCGTACCGCTTCAATAATCTCCGGCGAAGGAACAGGCTTAGGCCGAGGTCGCTTCGCTTCCAATATTGTTCCTTCCTGTACATATTTATCGTACAACCTGTGGATGGTCTTCTTGCAAGGGACCCATTGTGTGTTAAACAGTTGTCGAAAACGCCTCTGAGTCACAACAAGGCATTTCGTTTTATGAAAAGTAACACAATTGCCGATGTTGCTGTGTCGTCAGTCTTCCATTGTCAGCCATTGCTGCTTATTAGTCTCCTAGCGGCAGTATCGCGAATTACACGTCATTTCGTAACTCATTTGTTTTTCCAAGCTCTGCTGGTACTGCTGTAGAGATCCCAGCGAGATATCTAATGTGCATCGTAAATTGTGAAAGAAACAATTGGTAACACATTTCTTGCGCCACCCTGTAATAACCTTGTAGTGACGGTTTGGCAACACTGTTCAGTGTGTGAAAGACACATAGTAGGCGAGCTGGGGTACTGACTTGTAGAAGGTGCCGCCGCGGATGACGCCGAAGTTTCCGGAGCCGAGCAGGTTGGAGGCGGGCGCCGCGCCCGCTGCCGCCGCCGTGGGCCCGGGACCGGGGCCAGAGGCGGGCCCGGTGGGCGTGGCGCGCAGGTAACCCGCGCCGAACGCGGTCGGCGGCTGCTGCTGCTGGTGGTGGGCGTGCGCGTGCGGGTGGTAGCCCAGGAAGCTGTTGTGCTGCGGCCGCAGCAGCGACGACGGCCGCTGGCTGTGCGCCGGCTCCTGCGGAAATTAGGTTAGGCCGGGTAAAGCTATCACATCCCAATGAAACCGTTTTCAAACTTCCTCTACTGCGCATGCGCAGCTTCGCGTTCGTTTGTTTCGACCGTCAGGAGCGTTTGGGTTTACTCGAATGCATACTTCAAGTGTTTCGTTGTTTCACCACCTGTAGCGCTAGTTGATTTCTTTGCTCTCTTCGCGTTGCGGGTAGCATTCATCTCACGCTAGGTGAAGAGAGCCCTACGTCATAGTGGCGTAAGCACGCGTCATCATGAGTTTCACGAGCTGTCCTATCGACTATTGTGTGCACTTTGTACATACACTCCTGGAAATGGAAAAAAGAACACATTGACACCGGAGTGTCAGACCCACCATACTTGCTCCGGACACTGCGAGAGGTCTGTACAAGCAATGATAACACGCACGGCACAGCGGACACACCAGGAACCGCGGTGTTGGCCGTCGAATAGCGCTAGCTGCGCAGCATTTGTGCTTCGCCGCCGTCAGTGTCAGCCAGTTTGCCGTGGCATACGGAGCTCCATCGCAGTCTTTAACACTGGTAGCATGCCGCGACAGCGTGGACGTGAACCGTATGTGCAGTTGACGGACTTTGAGCGAGGGCGTATAGTGGGCATGCGGGAGGCCGGATGGACGTACTGCCGAATTGCTCAACACGTGGGGCGTGAGGTCTCCACAGTACATCGATGTTGTCGCCAGTGGTCGGCGGGAGGTGCACGTGCCCGTCGACCTGGGACCGGACCGCGGCGACGCACGGTAGCACGCCAAGACCGTAGGATCCTACGCAGTGCCGTAGGGAACCGCACCGCCACTTCCCAGCAAATTAGGGACACTGTTGCTCCTGGGGTATCGGCGAGGACCATTCGCAACCGTCTCCATGAAGCTGGGCTACGGTCCCGCACACCGTTAGGCCTTCTTCCGCTCACGCCCCAACATCGTGCAGCCCGCCTCCAGTGGTGTCACGACAGGCGTGAATGGAGGGACGAATGGAGACGTGTCGTCTTCAGCGATGAGAGTCGCTTCTGCCTTGGTGCCAATGATGGTCGATATGCGTGTTTGGCGCCGTGCAGGTGAGCGCCACAATCAGGACTGCATACGACCGAGGCACACAGGGCCAACACCCGGCATTATGGTGTGGGGAGCGATCTCCTACACTGGCCGTATACCTCTGGTGATCGTCGAGGGGACACGGTACATCCAAACCGTCATCGAACCCATCGTTCTACCATTCCTAGACCGGCAAGGTAACTTGCTGTTCTTACAGGACAATGCACGTCCGCATGTATCCCGTGCCACTCAACGTGCTCTAGAAGGTGTAAGTCAACTACCCTGGCCAGCAAGATCTCCGGATCTGTCCCCCATTGAGAATGTTTGGGACTGGATGAAGCGTCGTCTCACGCGGTCTGCACGTCCAGCACGAACGCTGGTCCAACTGAGGCGCCAGGTGGAAATGGCATGGCAAGCCGTTCCACAGGACTACATCCAGCATCTCTACGATCGTCTTCATGGGAGAATAGCAGCCTGCATTGCTGCGAAAGGTGGATATACACTGTACTAGTGCCGACATTGTGGATGCTCTGTTGCCTGTGTCTATGTGCCTGTGGTTCTGTCAGTGTGATCATGTGATATATCTGATCCCAGGAATGTGTCAATAAAGTTTCCCCTTCCTGGGACAATGAATTCACGGTGTTCTTATTTCAATTTCCAGGAGTGTATATACTGTTGTGTGCGTCTTGAATCTGCATTGTTATTTGTTTATGTGCTTTCATTGCCCTATTGTCCGGTGTTGCTAGCATGTACGTCGTTCTGAACATGGGCTCTAACGGGGATGAGATAACTTTCGAGCAGATCCATGTAGATAGTCTGAAATATTTCACTATCTTTCTTAGTTGATTTGCAATACGGAGGCAAAATTAAATGGAACTAAATGGTTTAATGTTTCTAGCAACATTCGGAATTATCTTCAGAACCACTTCAATTTCTCAGTTTAACGTTTCTGCCCACATGAATTATGTACAATTCATTGGATTTTATAAAAATACGAAACACTTTAATTTATTCCTATTTCACCTTTTTAACCACATGATTTATTCAATATTAATCGGATTGAAAACATGACTAGACACTTTTTTAACTTTCGTTATGCTTATGATTCCTTCATTCAGATATTCGTTACGGTCACGAAACACACAATGACATCCACATTCTTTGGATTGCAGCTTAATAATTAATTACGTCACTTTTCTGTCCACACGATTTATGCACGATTCCTCGGGTTTAAAAAGAATGACAAGCTTTTTTGATTTCTTAATGGCTCCTTCGCTCAGACATTAATTATGTTCATGAAATACACAATAACATCGCAAATTATTGGGATTACATTTAACAATTCTTTCAGCTGGGATGAGCATATCACACAACTCCTGCCACTTCGTTTGTACACATGTATTTACATTTAGCTTTGAAATTATCGGTACAACTGCAAAGACCGATATACGTACTCATTTAGTCGATTTAGGATATTTACGTCACGATGACGTAGCGTTACGTCATTATGACGTAGGGTTCTCCTCACCTAGCGTGAGATGAATGCTACCCTCGCGTTGCTCAGATATTTCTTGTCTAAATAATGAAACTGTGCATCTGGTACATTTTTTTTCGGCGATTTGCGCGTCGATGGGAATGAAATGATGATGATTAGGACAACACAACACCCAGTCCCTGAGCGGATAAAATCTCCGACCCAGTCGGGAATCGAACCTGGGCCCTTAGGATTGACAGTCTGTCGCGCTGACCACTTTTTTTAATTTTTAGTCTCATTTTGTTCGTTTACGTTCGTTGTATCTGCTCGGGGCGGACGTCGAAAGACACTCGTTTCAGTTCTCCTCACCTAGCGTGAGATGAAAGCTACCCTCGCGTTACTCAGATATTTCTTGTCTAAATAATGAAACAGTGCATCTGGTACATTTTTTTTTCATGCTTAGCTTTACGCGTTTCGAGAATTTATTCTCATTATCAGTTTTCTTTTATTACAGAGGGCAGCTAGCCCTCTGACCGAACACGCTGAGCTACCGTGCCGGCAAGACCACTCAGCTACCGGGGGCGGATTACATTATACAGAAAAACACAGATACAATGTGAAATTTCATAAACAGTATGAGTGATGGTTTGCATATGTGTGGTTTTCTGCGTAATGGAGGAGGTTTGGTATCTTATAACCCCCAAAAAGACGACTACAGTACAAGACAGTCAGCACAACTCACAAAACACTAATAAAATATTTGATAATGACAATGAGAACTTCTCGAAACGCGTAGTGCTTAGCATGAAAAAATACGTAAATGGTGCAGTGCTCCAGTACTTAAAGAATGAATGACAGTCGCTGGCCTTCCAAAAACATCGATTATGATGAATGAAATTGAATTAAACGTCTCTGCTTCCCACTTGGCGATCGGCACTTCTTGGAGAAGCAAGACAGTGATACTCTACTTTCCTAATCAACATGCTGTTTTACATATTTTAATTATATGCATAAACTAAAAAATTTGATAACTTGTGTCATTGATTTTGTCAACTCAAATTTTTTTTGCTGACTGACAATACATTACAGATAATTAGTACCAATAAACTACATCTAGTAAATGCCCAAGCATTACAAATGCTGGAAATTATCTACGTTGCAGAAAAATTATCGTTTGTTAAGTTGATAGGGAGTGGCTGCAATGTGTCTGCTGGTTATGAATCTGGTCTGCTGCTTAATTTCACTAATATATTTGTAACAGCATTGTTGTTGCTCTTGTGGTCTTCAGTCCAGAGACAGGTTGCATCCAGCTCTCCATGCTACTCTATCCTATGCAAGGTGCTTCATCTCTGAGTAACTACTGCACCCTTCTGAATCTGCCTACTGCATTCATCTCTTGATCTCCTCCTAAGATTTTTACCCTCCACGCTTCCCTCCAGTACTAAATTGGTGATCCCTTCATGAATCAGAACGAGTCCTACCACCGGTCCCTTATTCTAGGCAAGTTGCGGCACAAATTTCTCTTATCCCCAATTCTATTCAGTACCTTCTCATTACTCACGTGATCTACCCATCTGATCTTTAGTATTCTTCTGTAGCATCACATTTCGAAAGCTTCTATTCTCTCCTTGTCTAAACTATTGTCCGCGTTTCACTTCCATACATGGCCACACTACATACAAATACTTTCAGAAAGGATTTCCTGACACTTAAATCTATACTCGATGTTAACAAATTTATCTTCTTCAGAAACGCTTTCCTTGCCATTGCCAGTCTACATTTTATATCCTTCCTACTTCGACAGTGAGCAGTTATTTTGCTTCCCAAACAGCAAAACTCATCTGCTACTTTAAGTGTCTCATTTCCTACTCTAATTCCCTCAGCATCACCTGATTTAATTCACATTCCATTACCCTCATTTTGCTCTTCTTGATGTTCATCTTATATCCTCTTTTCAATGCACTGTCGATTCCATTCAACTGGTCTTCCAAGTCCTTTGATGTCCCTGACAGAATTTCAGTGTCATTGGCAAACCTCAAAATTTTTATTTCTGCTCCATGGGTTTTAATTCCTACTCGCAATTTTTTCTTTTGTTTCGTTTAGTGCTTGCTCAATATACAGACTGAATAACATCGGGGATAGGGTACAACCGTTCTCACTCCCTTCTAACCACTGCTTCCCTTTCATGCCCCTCGACTCTTATAACTGCCATCTGGTTTCTAAAAACGTGTGTGAAATCTTATGGGACTTACTGCTAAGGTCATCAGTCCCTAAGCTTACACACTACTTAACCTTAATTATCCTAAGGACAAACACACACACCCATGCCCGAGGGAGGACTCGAACCTCCGCCGGGACCAGCAGCACAGTCCATGACTGCAGTGCCCTAGACCGCTCGGCTAATCCCGCGCGGCCATCTGGTTTCTGTACAAATTGTAAATAGCCTTTCACTCCCCGTATTTTACCCCTGCCACCTTCATCATGTGAAAGAGAGTATTCCAGTCAACATCGTCTAAAGCTTTCTCTGTGTCTACAAATGCCACAAACGTAGATTTGCTTTTCCTTAGGGTCAGCATTGCCTCGCGTGTTTAACATTTCTACGGAATCCAAACTGATCTTCCCCGAGGTCAACTTCTACCAGTTTTTCCACTCTTCTGTACAGAATTCGTGTGAGTATTTTGCAGCCGTGACTTATTAAACTGATAGTTCGGTAATGTTCACACCTGCCGACACCTGCTTTCTTTGTAATCGGAATTATTATATTCTGCTTGAAGTATGAGGGTATTTCAACGGTTTCATACGTCTTGCTCACCTGATGCTAGGGTTTTGACATGGCTGGCTTTCCCCAGGTTACCAGTAGTTCCAATGGTATTTTGTCTACTCCCGGGTCTTGTTTCGACTTATGTCTTTCAATGCTCCGTCAAATACTTCATGCAGTATCATATCTCCCACTTCATCTTCATCTATGTCCTCTTCAGTTTCCATAACATTGCCCTCAAGTACATCGCTCTTGTACAGATCCTCTATATACTCCTTGCACCTTTCCGCTTTTCCTTTTTTGCTTAGGAATGGTTTTCCATCTGAGATCATGATATTCATACAGGTGGTTCTCTTTTCTCCAAGGTCTCTTTCATTTCCATGTAGGCAGTATCTATTTTACCCCTAGTGATATAGGCCTCTACATACTTGCATTTGTTCTTTAGCCATACCTGCTTAGCCATGTTGCACTTCCTGTTGATTTCATAGATTGAGAAGTTTGTACTCTTTTTGGGCTTCTTCATTTACTGCATTTCTCTGTTTTCACCTTTCATCAATTAAATTCAATATTTCTTCTGTTACCCAAGTATTTATTCTAGCCCTCAACTTTTTACCTCCTTGATCCTCTGCTGCCTTCAATATTTCATCTCTCAAAGTTACCCATTCTACTTCTACTGTATTTGTTTCCACTGTTCTCTCTGAAACTCTCCACAACCTCTGGTTCTTCCAGTTTATCTAGGTCCCATCTTCTTAAATTACCAGCCTGTTGCAGTTTCTTCAATTTTAATCTACAGTTCATAACCAATAAATTGTGGTCAGAGTCCACATCTGCCCCTGGAAATGTCTTAGAATCTTCAAGAAAAGTAAGAGTATTATAGTACTAAAACCAAGCGAAGATCCATCCAAAGTTGAAAACTATATTCCCATTGCACTTCTTAGTGTCACGTTCAAGCTGTTGTAGAGGCTCATTCACAACAGAATCTGCTAAGTCATCAACAAACACCTCCCAATAATAAGATGGATGTAGACCAGGAAGATGATGATAGGAACAGGTGCCAGCAATTGCAGCTCATATTGAAAACGGCTTTGAGAAAAAGAGGACAAACTTGGGGTACTTTTTTGATCTAACTGCAGTCTATGATACTGTCTGACGCGACAAACTCCTTCTCAAATTCACCAGTGTTATCCCATGTCGGAATGTAATCACTCTAATCGGTAACATGCTGAGTAACAGGTATTTCCAAATGTTCTCAGAGAATTCTAAAAGCATAGTTCACAAAATAAATGATGATGTCCCTCAAGGTTCTTGTTTGGCCCAACTCCTTTTTGATTTGTATTCATACGACTTTCCTGATCCACCTGCCTAGGCAGAGCTCGAACTAAAATATTTGACACACAGCATCAGTCAAGCAAGGTTCCTCATCACAGGATGTATGCGTCTCACAAAGACGCACTGGCTACCAGTACTTAGTAGTGTTCCACGACAATCCTTGTGAAGGTCACAGTGATTTCTGAAATGTGTGGACAAGAATAAAAAATAACTCGGAACAATCAATTCATTCGGAAATTTCTTTATCTGAACTCCTTCATGGAACACAGTAGGGTCTAATCATCCTACAGGACAGCAACATCAACACGCACGAAGCCTTGAACAGTCAATGGGATGACCAATCTTCCAGAAGACGTCATCAACGAATCTAAACTCTCCGGGAGCGACCAGCAGGTTTCCATCCTTCCCGACGACGCTGGTGTATCAGACTGACCGGCACAGATGGGGACCATTGCTGCCCCAGTGGGTATGGAAGTCCTCCCCCGAATGTGACTGCGGTGAAGAGCAGCAAAAAGTACATCACACAATATTTGAATGTTCCCGCAGACCATTCAGAGGAACAGTGGCAGACCTTCACAGTTTGTGTGGAGAAGCTTTTGACTGGATTTACAATCTGGACTTAGGTCTATGAAGCCATTACGAACGTGAGATTTTGTTTATCTGTAAAGACATGTATATATTTGCTGTAAATATTTGGCTATATTTCTATGCCATCACACGAAAAATAATACATAATCACAGTTAATAGTGAAAACCGACATGTGGGAAAGTATTCGATAACAGAAGCAAAAATATTCCAGTAAACGTAGGCTCCAAACTCAGCGAAATAGTTGCGACAGTGTAGTTATGAGACGACACTGATTTTATCGCGAAGTGTTGTTCTCATTAGTGTAAACGTGTTCAGAATGTAGACTCTTCGATCAAATTCCGAACTAATTCGATTCAGTTTTCACTCAACCCCTACCCTAACAAGAAATACAACTGATTTACCATGTTATGTGTTACAGTTTACTGCACACTCCCACTTTTCAACGGAAGTGTTCCTCGTGTAGTCCTCAAATTTGGATGCACTACAGCACTCTTCTTTGCAGTGAGTTACAAATTTTATCAAATACCCGCAGACCATCTGGTAAATCTTAACAAGGTTGTACAATTCGCTGCTCCAGTTTCTCAACTGTATCAATGGGAGTGCTTACACCTCATTTTGAGATGACCACAGACAGAAAAATTCAGAGGACTGAGGTTACGTGAATCTGGAAGTACAGCCTGCACTCCGTCTGTCCACCTTGGGCCATTTTGGCGCGTTAGCTGTTTTACACCAGCAGTAAAATGTGCCAGTGCCCCGTCATGTGTGTACCACATTTCCCAACGTTGCGCAAGGTAAGGTAGTTTGTGGGTGAAATTTGAACCTCATTAGATGGAGTTTTGATCGAATACAATGATACTGTGACAACACTTCGTCTTGAAGTGAGAGATGGCTCGTAACAATACATACATAAACGGCACGTATGTGGAGCCACGTTTACAGGAACGTTTTAGCTTCTACTATCGTATACTTTGCAAAGCAACAAGATTTTGCCACTACATTTAATATCATTGTACACTGATTTTTATATTAGATTATATTTATGATGTGTGATCGGATTACTAATCATTTCATTGGCAGTTAATGGCTAATACCACATACTAACCATTTCTGTGGTACTGCAAGTCTGGGAGTGAACTAGGGGTTAGCGGGACGTAGCTCTCTGGTGAGTCGAGAAATAAAAATTTCAGAATAGCATAAACTGGAGAAAGAGCCTCAAGGATGGAAGAACACGAAAGGATATCCTTTTATTGCGAAGGAACGCGAGGGGTCACAATCGAGGACGCGACCTCCAAACAATCTTCGCATCGGAAGTACTGTAGCATGGTTCCTGACAAAAGCAGAGGTTCCCTTTTTTTGTGGAGCGATAAGGATGAAGGAGGGAAAAGGAACCTTCCAGAGTATCTTCTGAAAGTAGTATGAGCTTCAGCTGATTAGTTAACAGATTCAATGTCCATGTTGTGGGAGGTAATGTTTTTTGTAACAGCCATTGGGATTCGTTACCTGAGCACAAGCGTAAACGCTGTGTGAAAGTTGTTTTCTGCTGTTGTTGGTCTTCTTCGTCAATGGTCGTAAACTAATTTAAAATCAAGGACCTATTGAACGACTGAAAAGA
Organism: Schistocerca gregaria; assembly: GCF_023897955.1. Classification (NCBI taxonomy): domain Eukaryota; kingdom Metazoa; phylum Arthropoda; class Insecta; order Orthoptera; family Acrididae; genus Schistocerca; species Schistocerca gregaria. Next base: position 130,546,646 of record NC_064923.1, on the reverse strand, counting down.
GTGAAATAGACGCAACAGTTTATACACGTATTCTATTCTTCTTCTTTAAATTGAATCTCTTAGCCGTAGTTGCACAAACATTTGTGAGTTACTTATATAACAGATTTATTTAAAAAAAGTTAAGACAAACAAATTTTTCTTTTGTTCGTAGCCGTGTAAAAGCTCATTAAAAGTAATAGAAGGCAAAACAAAACATTAGTTTGTCATAAACTAAGTTTTCTCCCTACTAACACAATAGATTCAGTCTCGTGTCCAGCTTCCATCCTCCTCTACAACAGCATTTAGCCGTAAGGGGAACAGAGGCAATAAGTTTCCAGATTAATTCGTTATTCTGCAAAATTTCTCCCCGTGTATTGTGAACTGCTTCCCTCCAATTTTCTCCTTCTCTGCCCGTACGTGCTCTATAGGGCTGAGGTTAGCAATTTTGTGAGCTAGTCTAATAAATCAACAGCTCCGTTCATTTGAAAGCAATGTCGACTGGAGAAGGGTCATGTTGAAAGATTATTCTGCCTCCCAGAAATCCCTGACAAACAAAAGGAAGCATTACGATCTTCGGTATTTGGCAGCAGTAATGTCTAGAAAGCAGACAGTCCATGACAAATTCATAGTTTCTGCACTTAAATAACACTCACAAAATGTTAAAACTATTAACTCATCATCATCATCATCATTTAAGACTGATTATGCCTTTCAGCGTTCAGTCTGGAGCATAGCCCACTTATAAAATTCCTCCATGATCCCCTATTCAGTGCTAACATTGGTGCCTCTTCTGATGTTAAACCTATTACTTCAAAATCATTCTTAACCGAATCCAGGTACCTTCTCCTTGGTCTGCCCCGACTCCTCCTACCCTCTACTGCTGAACCCATGAGTCTCTTGGGTAACCTTGCTTCTCCCATGCGTGTAACATGACCCCACCATCTAAGCCTGTTCATCCTGACTGCTACATCTATAGAGTTCATTCCCAGTTTTTCTTTGATTTCCTCATTGTGGACACCCTCCTGCCATTGTTCCCATTTGCTAGTACCTGCAATCATCCTAGCTACTTTCATATCCCTAACTTCAACCTTGTTGATAAGGTAACCCGAATCCACCCAGCTTTCGCTCCCATACAACAAAGTTGGTCGAAAGATTGAAGAGAGTAGATCGTAGCTGAGCGCTCACTGCATTAGCTTTGCTACACCTCGCTTCCAGTTCTTTCACTATGTTGCCATCCTGTGAGAATATACATCCTAAGTACTTGAAAGCGTCCACCTGCTCTAACTTTGTTCCTCCTTGGCACTGAATCCGTTTATATTTCTTTCCCACTGACATTACTTTCGTTTTGGAGATGCTAATCTTCATACCATAGTCCTTACATTTCTGATCTAGCTCTGAAATATTACTTTGCAACCTTTCAATCGAATCTGCCATCACAACTAAGTCGTCCGCATACGCAAGACTGCTTATTTTGTGTTCACATATCTTGGTCTCACCCAACCAGTCTATTGTTTTCAACATATGATCCATAAATAATATGAACAACAGTGTAGACAGGTTGCAGCCTTGTCTTACTCCTGAAACTATTCTGAACCATGAACTCAATTTACCGTCAACTCTAACTGCTGCCTGACTATCCATGTAAAGACCTTTAATTGCTTACAAAAGTTTGCCTCCTATTCCATAATCTCGTAGAAAAGACAGTAACTTCCTCCTAGGAACCCTGTCATATGCCTTTTCTAGCTCTATAAAGCATAGATGCAATTCCCTGTTCCACTCATAACACTTCTCCATTATTTCCCGTAAGCTAAAGATCTGGACCTGACAACCTCTAAGAGGCCTAAACCCACACTGATTTTCATCCAATTGGTCCTCAACTAATACTCGCACTTTCCTTTCAACAATACCTGAGAAGATTTTACCCACAACGCTGATTAAAGAGATACCTCTGTAGTTGTTACAATCTTTTCTGTTTCCATGTTTAAAGATTGGTGTGATTACTGCTTTTGTCCAGTCTGATGGAACCTGTCCCGACTCCCAGGCCATTTCAATTATCCTGTGTAGCCATTTAAGACCTGACGTTCCACTGTATTTGATGAGTTCGGACTTAATTTCATCCACCCCAGCTGCTTTATTGCACTGCAATCTATTGACCAATTTCTCCATTTCCTCAAATGTGATCCTATTTCCATCATCATTCCTAGCCTATTCTACCTCGAAATCTGAAACATTGCTGACCGCATTTTCACCTACATTGAGCAACTCTTCACAATATTCCCTCCATCTGCCCAAGGCATCCACAGGGTTCACCAGCAGTTTTCCTGACCTGTCCAAAATACTTGTCATTTCCTTCTTACCTCCCTTTCGAAGACTGCTAATTACACTCGAGAATGGTTTTCCAGCAGCTTGACCCATAGTCTCCAACCTGTTTCCAAAGTCTTCCCAAGATTTCTTCTTGGATGCTGTAATTATCTGTTTGGCTTTGTTTCTTTCTTCAACATAACTTTCTCTGTCTACCTGAGTTCTAGTATGTAGCCATTTTCGATACGCCTTCTTTTTCCTTTTACAGGCTGCCTTGACTGTGTCATTCCACCAAGCTGTTTGCTTCATCCTACTTTTACACACTACTGTTCCAAGACATTCTTTAGCCACTTCTAGTACTGTGTCCCTGTACCTTGTCCATTCTTTTTCCAATGACTGTAATTGACTACATTCAAATAACTGGTACCTTTCTGAGATCGCTGTTATGTACTTGTGCCTGATTTCCTTATCCTGAAGTTTCACCACTCTTATCCTCCTACATATAGACCTGACCTCCTGCACTTTCGGCCTCACAATCCCAATTTCACTGCAGATTAAACAATGATCAGTGTCATCAAAGAATCCCCTGAATACACGTGTGTCCCTCACAGCCTTCCTGAATTCCTGATCTGTTATTATATAGCCAATGACAGATCTGGTTCCCTTGCCTTCCCAAGTATACCGGTGAATGTTCTTATGTTTAAAAAAGGAGTTTGTGATTACTAAGCCCATACTGGCACAGAAATCCAAGTGTTGTTTCCCGTCCCTGTTGGCCTCCATATCCTCTCCAAATTTACCCATAACCTTTTCATACCCTTCTGTTTGATTTCCAATCCTGGCATTAAAATCACCCAAGAGCAGAACACTGTCCTTGTCCTTTACTCTAACAACTACATCACTGAGTGCCTCATAAAAACTATCCATCTTATCTTGATCTGTCCCTTCACAACTATTAACTGATTTTATTAAATTGAAAGAAATAACTGAAGCAACTGAGCAACGAAAAACGGCAAAAAGCGTGCTTTTAAATCTTTGAAGTTACTTAACGTAAGTCACAGGTGTAATCATTAGACTGCAATCTCAACACCCTTCCTGAATTTAATGATTTTACATTTAACATTAACAAAAATTAGGACAAAGCAACAAGCTTCTCAGATCGATAAATTTACGAGCTAGTAGGCCTTTGGCAAAGATGTTTGCAATCTGGTCCTCCGATCGTAAATGCTCGCCGGTGATGATTTTGCTGTAGTGAAATTGGTGCACCAAGTTATATTTAATGTTGATGTGCCTCAACCGACAATGTTCCCATTTCTTCAGTAACCTTGCGCAGGACTGATTATCCTCGAATAAACAAATTGGTAACAGGAGTGGAGTTCGAATGTAGTCCAACAAGTATTTCAGCCAGAGTAACTCAGCAGTAGCTGTCGCCTGAGCTACATATTCTGCCTCTGTAGAACACAGAACGACAATTGTCTGTATCTTCGTTGCCTAGCAGACGGTGTTCCAAAAATTGCGACAGATAACCAGAGGTATATCCACATCTACATGAATACTCTGCAAATCACATTTAAGTACCTGGCAGAGGGTTCATCGAACCACCTTCACAATACTCTATTATTCCAATCTCGTATAGCGCGCGGAAAGAACGAACACCTATATCTTTCCGTACGAGCTCTGATTTCCCTTATTTTATCATGGCGATCGTTTCTCCTTGCGTAGGTACGTGTCGACAAAATATTTTCGCATTCGGATGAGAAGTTGGTGACTGGAATTTCGTGAGAAGATTCCGTCGCAACGAAAACCGCCTTTCTTTTAATGATATCCAGTATCGTTTCAGTGACACTCTCTCCCATATTTCGCGATAATACAAAACGTGCTGCGCTTCTTTGAACTTTTTCAATGTACTCCGTCAGTCCTATCTGGTAAGTATCACACACCACGCAGCAGTCTTCTAAAAGAGGACGGACAAGCGAAGTGTAGGCAGTCTCCCTAGCAAATCTTTTACGTGTTCTAAGTGTCCTACCAATAAAACGCAGCCTTTGGTTAGTCTTCCCCACAACATTTTCTATGCGTTCCTTCCAATTTAAGTTGTTCGTAGTTGTGATTCCTAGGTATTTAGTTGAATTTAGATTTGACTGATTTATCGCGTCACCGAAGTTTAACGAATTCCTTTTGGCACTCATGTGGATGACCTAGCACTTTTCGTTATTTAGGGTCAACTGCCAATTTTCGCACCATTCAGATATCTTTTCTAAATCGTTTTGCAATTTGTTTTGATCTTGTGATGACTTTATTTGTCGATAAACGACAGCATCATCTGCAAACAGCCTAGGACGGCTGCTCAGATTGTCTCCCAAATCGATTATATAGATAAGGAACAGCAAAGGCCCTATAACACTACCTTGGGGAACGCCAGAAATCACTTCTGTTTTACTCGATGACTTTCCGTCAATTACTACGAACTGCGACCTCTCTGACAGGAAATCATAAACCCCGTCACATAACAGACGATGTTCCATTAGCACGCAATTTCACTACAAGCCGCTTGTGTGGTACAGTGTCAAAAGCCTTCCGGAAATCCAGCAATACGGAATCGATCTGAAATACCTTGTCAATAGCACTCAACAATTCATGCGGATAAAGAGCTAGTTGTGTTTCACAAGAACGATGTTTTCTAAACCCATGTTGACTGTGTGTCAATAGACCGTTTTCTTCGAGGTAATTCATAATGTTCGAACACAAAATATGTTACAGAATCCTGCTGCATAAAGACGTTAATGATATGGGACTGTAATTAAGTGGATTATTCCTACTACCTTTCTTGAATATTGGAGTGACTTGTGCAACTTTACAGTCTTTGGGTAGGGATGTTTCGACGAGCGAACGGTTGTATATGATTCTTAAGCATGGGCACATTACATCAGCATACTCTGAAAGGAACCTAATTGGTATACAGTCTGGACCAGAAGACTTACTTTTATTCAGTGGATATTCCGAGGGTATTTACTTCTACGTTACTCATGTTGGCAGCTGTTCTTGATTCGAATTCTGGAATATTTACTTCGTCTTTTGCGAAGGCATTTCGGAAGGCTGCGTTTAGTAAATCTACTTCGGCAGCAGTGTCTTCGATAGTATCTCCATTGCTATCGCGCAGAGAAGGCATTTATTGTTTCTTGCCGCTAATATACTTCACATACGACCAGAATCTCCTTGGATTTTCTGCCAGGTTTCGAGATAAAATTTTCGTTGTGGGAACTGTTAGACGCATCTCACATTGAAGTCCGCGCTAAATTTCGAGCTTCTGCAAAATATCGCTAATCTTGTGGATTTTGCGTCTGTTTAAATTCGGCATGTTTGTTTCGTTGTTTCTGCAACAGTGTTCTGACCCGTTTTGTGTGTCAAGGAGGTTCAAATGGCTCTGAGCACTATGCGACTAAACTTCTGAGGTCATCAGTCGCCTAGAACTTAGAACTAATTAAACCTAACGAACCTAAGGACATCACACACATCCATGCCCGAGGCAGGATTCGAACCTGCGACCGTAACGGTCGCTCGGCTCCAGACTGTAGCGCCTAGAACCGCACGGCCACTCCGGCCGGCGTGTCAAGGAGGATTATCTCTGTCGTTTGTTAATTTATTTGGTATAAATCTCTCAACTGCTGCCGATACTATTTTTTTTTTCCGGTTTCCGGACACGGCTCGCAAAACGTGTAGAGGCTTGCTGGTGACGCGCTGCAGGTCGGCTTCCATACTTGAGGCCCTGGCTACTCGCAGACGGATGGGTTTCACAAAAACGTATCACGGCTGTCTGCCCCCAATGTGCGACGTATAATGCAACTCAGACACATGTAAATTACCTAGGTCTTTGCAATTATTCGGGTCTTGTTACGGTATATTTGAAAATAAGCCGATATTATTTCTTCTGAGCAATTGTTTCTGTTCCATGGAAGATAAACTTTTAGTTTAAATAGTACGATAATGAGTCTAATGTTGTTAAACATTGTTTTCAATCACGTGACCAGCTGCCGTTCCACACCATTACGCTGCCTCTTCAGCAGTCCCATTTTCGTAGTTCTCCATTGAGATTTCCTCCCGGTAACAGTGCCCGCAGTTTCGTTTACAGTAAACTGACAGTTACTATTCGTCTCCAGTAAGTCACTAAACTGTTCAATTGCGTTTGAAACACAATTTTCATACGTGAATGTTGAGGGTTTCTAGTATAAAGGCCTCACAAAGTAAAACCGACGTTCATTGTGATACACAGCCTCCTCCGCAACTAAATCATTTAAGGGGGAAAGACGACGCATCACTTCCATCTCCCCACTGATTATGTATAGTTGAAGCATCATCCACGTTTGTTACTTGTCTGTCAGTTTTGTCGCGGAATTTTTTTCACTTCCGGCATAAACGAAAAATTTTGTTTTGAAACCGAAATGGAATTGTTTGGATCTGAAAGTGGCAGGCTCAGGTGGTTCTGAGGACGTGTAAAGTCCTCCTTAAACTTGCCTTCATGGATTGCGATCTGGTGTATCGGAATTCGGTATGAATGAGAAAGGTGTCCAAACCCTTTAAAAAAAGAACTAATCCTATCTCCACTTTCTCTACTTGCTGTGACGAGTGATAACATTCCTTTCTTTGTCACAGTGGAAACACAATCGCCTGGTCCATCGGTTGTTTCATCACACTGTGCACACCATAGTGTTTACGTTTGTCTGAATAAGAAACAAATCAGGAAAAACCGACACAGAAACTGTCTCTACAAACGCTTGATGATCATTTGAAGTGAACTGAAGATGAAGATAGGAAGTGATTGAGAACCTAGTCCCTCTCTATCCGGTCTTTCGAATGAATCGAAGCCGAGCTTTGACGTTCTTGGATGGGCTTCCCACATTATTAACCCTTTCCACGTCGTGAGGTACCTGCGACCTTCACGGCGTCTCCACTGCTGACGAAGATGAATGAGCATCGACCCTTCAGTTTTATTTTTTATTTTTTTAAAAGAAAAACAAGATGTTTCCTTGAATGCATTTTTTTTAATTTTTGAATTACTATCAGTCCACGTAAATACTTTCATTATATGATTTGTAATAATCTAATAAAAGCTATAATTATAGAAAAGTGTTGTGTTTCAATCGCAATTACCGTATTGCCATTGTTAAATTGTTGTTATTCATCATGATAGTAAGTTACAGCAATTAAAACGCCACAGACTCTCAATATTCTCATCTGTAAAGGAACATCAAAACTGAGTTTATATCTTAGAAATTCTATAGCTTTTGAGTGGTTCAAGATAAAGTAGTAAAAGTCTATATCAAATTGAAGGAACGTTAATGCTCAACAACTTCGTTTCTGACAATTTTTTTGAGAAATTATCATGGGAGGCGGCACTAGATGCAAGTGTTTGACAAAAGGAGTGAGATACAAATTATTTTTTCAGGAGTCTTCGATTTTCAATAAGTTATATCTCGAAAAGCGCTGGGAATTAGACAAATGCATACATAGAGCAAATTTTATAGGAAATTTAATTAGCTTTCATTTCTATCTGTTTTTCCTGCAGAGCACCGTTCCCGAGATACAAGCGAAAAACCAAAAAATGGGACCTTTCCCCTTCCCTCCCGCCTTTAGCTCGCTTCCCAGCACTCATTGAGTGGACCACCTACGAGTTTGAGGGCGCAGTAAACCTGCTGCAACGCTGCTTACCGCGATCCGCTCTAGCCGAGCAGAGACCGCATTAGGCCAACCGTCAGGCCTCCCTGACAACTCTGACGTCACTGACTGGCTTCAAGGTCACCAGAAGCGTCCCGACGACGCCAAGCGGTCTGGCCGGATGGTGCTCGTAGTGCGGTTTCAAGGTCGCATTGCGCCTACAGTAGCCTGAGTGGTGTGCTCTGGAGGTAATTTCAGGGTAGAGGAGCACTGTACTAGCAGGGGGATAGGGGCCATGCAGACCGTCACAACTGCTTACTATTCGATGACCTGGGGTGCATAAAAGGATTCTGGAAACTGGATCCATTGATTCAACCAAAATTTTATTCATTACGTATCAGTCCAAAAATCTACATGTGCCAGATATAGTAAATGAATCAGATACAATTGAAGTATGTGAATACCCACCGCTCTTCCACAGAAAATAGATTAGCAATGTTGCGTCAAATCTGTGTTTGTTTACCTAATTCTAATCCACAGAGATTTAAAATACTGTACAGTGTAAAGTTCGTTGTGACATTCTTATGTTTTGAAAAAGGGTCGCCGGCCTCTGTGGCCGAGCGGTTCTAGGCGCTTCAGTCTGGAACCGCGCGACCGCTACGGTTGCAGGTCTGAATCCTGCCTCGGGCATGGATGAGTGTGATGTCCTTAGGTTAGTTAGGTTTAAGTATTTCCAAGTTCTAGGGGACTGATGGCCTCAGATGTTAAGTCCCTTAGTGCTCAGAGCCATTTGGGCCATTATGAAAAAGGGTCCAGAGTAATTTATTAGCTGTTGACAGAATGGGTAAAATATCTGAAGTGTGGATGTCCTGCATTCAAAGTGAGCACTTCGTATTTCACTTCTTTCTGCTTGCTGAGAACAGTATTTTTCCCCCCGTGAACGAATCACTATCACAATTGTCTGAGAATAGAGAAAATGCCATTTTCTTACAGGCCACATGTTTGGCAGTAATAGACGTCTTATCTGTGAAAGCTGCGTTGCGGAAAAGAAAGAAGTAGCTTTGGGCCAGTCAACCAGGAATGAGAGAAAGAGGATTCAAGGGCAATTGATTGTCAATCAACTAAGCTACGCACAGATTTGTCAAAATTCTCACTCTGCATTAGTCTCCTATGGTTCTACTGTTTACTTTTTTGAAAAATCTCACATACTGTTACTGAATTCTGAGCTATCGTAACTGTAGTACCAAATATAAGAGGTGCGCGCTTTATTATTTAGCCACAAAAAATGTACGCAGCTGTAAAGATTGTCCACCAGGGGCGACGCGGGGAGAGGGGAAACATCACTGGTTATATTCTCAGAGTTTCTTTTCTTTTTTCCATTCACACCATCACCGACAAAGGGCAACGGCCTTGCCGAAGTGGAAACAACGGTTCCTGTCAGATTACCGAAGATAAGCGCTGTTAGGCGTGGCCAGCACTTAGATGGGTGACCGTCCGGGCGGCCATGCGCTGTTGGCATTTTTCGGGGTGCACTCAGCCTCGTGATGTCAACTGAGGAGCCACTCGACCGAATAGTAGCGGATCCGGTCAAAGAAAACCACTATAACGACCCGGAGAGCGGTGTGCTGACCGCATGCCCCTCCTACCAGCATCCTGATCTGAGGATGACACGGCGGTCGGATGGTCCCGGTGGGCCACTTGTGGACTGAAGGCGGAGTACTTATCACCGACAAAGAGGAAAATTCAACTCAAACTTGAATACACATCACATTCACATTAGAAGCAAAAATCGTCGAGATAATCCTACCATTGGTTATACACTCCTGGAAATTGAAATAAGAACACCGTGAATTCATTGTCCCAGGAAGGGGAAACTTTATTGACACATTCCTGGGGTCAGATACATCACATGATCACACTGACAGAACCACAGGCACATAGACACAGGCAACAGAGCATGCACAATGTCGGCACTAGTACACTGTATATCCACCTTTTGCAGCAATGCAGGCTGCTATTTTCCCATGGAGACGATGGTAGAGATGCTGGATGTAGTCCTGTGGAACGGCTTGCCATGCCATTTCCACCTGGCGCCTCAGTTGGACCAGCGTTCGTGCTGGACGTGCAGACCGCGTGAGACGACGCTTCATCCAGTCCCAAACATGCTCAATGGGGGACAGATACGTAGATCTTGCTGGTCAGGGTAGTTGACTTACACCTTCTAGAGCACGTTGGGTGGCACGGGATACATGCGGACGTGCATTGTCCTGTTGGAACAACAAGTTCCCTTGCCAGTCTAGGAATGGTAGAACGATGGGTTCGATGACGGTTTGGATGTACCGTGCACTATTCAGTGTCCCCTCGACGATCACCAGAGGTGTACGGCCAGTGTAGGAGATCGCTCCCCACACCATGATGCCGGGTGTTGGCCCTGTGTGCCTCGGTCGTATGCAGTCCTGATTGTGGCGCTCACCTGCACGGCGCCAAACACGCATACGACCATCATTGGCACCAAGGCAGAAGCGACTCTCATCGCTGAAGACGACACGTCTCTATTCGTCCCTCCATTCACGCCTGTCGCGACACCACTGGTGGCGGGCTGCACGATGTTGGGGCGTGAGCGGAAGACGGCCCAACGGTGTGCGGGACCGTAGCCCAGCTTCATGGAGACGGTTGCGAATGGTCGTCGCCGATACCCCAGGAGCAACAGTGTCCCTAATTTGCTAGGAAGTGGCGGTGCGGTCCCCTACGGTACTGCGTAGGATCCTACGGTCTTGGCGTGCTACCGTGCGTCGCCGCGGTCCGGTCCCAGGTCGACGGGCACGTGCACCTTCCGCCGACCACTGGCGACAACATCGATGTACTGTGGAGACCTCACGCCCCACGTGTTGAGCAATTCGGCAGTACGTCCATCCGGCCTCCCGCATGCCCACTATACGCCCTCGCTCAAAGTCCGTCAACTGCACATACGGTTCACGTCCACGCTGTCGCGGCATGCTACCAGTGTTAAAGACAGCGATGGAGCTCCGTATGCCACGGCAAACTGGCTGACACTGACGGCGGCGGTGCACAAATGCTGCGCAGCTAGCGCCATTCGACGGCCAACACCGCGATCCTGGTGTCTCCGCTGTGCCGTGCGTGTGATCATTGCTTGTACAGCCCTCTCGCAGTGTCCGGAGCAAGTATGGTGGGTCTGACACACCGGTGTCAATGTGTTCTTTTTTCCATTTCCAGGAGTGTATTTTAAGTCAATAAAGCGGAACGTGTCTTGAACGGAAATCAAATGTCAGAAGCTGCATACACATTACCAATATTTGTAAATTATTGATACCATGTAGATAATTTGGCCGACTTTATTTCAGGAGTAGAATAAATTTCTTTCATTTCTGTCAGCGATCAGATAACTTTTGGTCCTTAGACTACCAGTTTGGGTCAGTAAGGACCAAATGTTTTCTGATCATTGGCGGAAATAAAAGACATTCATTCTGGAACACTGTTTTAATACGCTAACATGTCGAAACTTGTGGGACTAGCTCAGAAGTAACAGTCCACTGACGACGCGATGTGATTTAATTTATTTACGTCATTCGAACTTTCTCCAGTCATTAACAACTACATTATTCACGTAGTGACATTTATGAAAATGTTTGTAGAGCCGAGCATACTGTCCTGTGGCCAGATTGCGTCACTGCACTTGCAGCCACATTGCTGCCGCGCGAATTCGTCCCGTGGTGGGGGTTGGGAGAGCGGGAAGGGGCGGTGGACGCTGTATTTTAAACGCCATCTGCAGCCCGCACTGTTAATCGAGGCTGTTCCACTTGCGGTTTCCGTCCGCCTCGATACATCGGGACCGTCACCGTTATGAGCCTTCTTGTTCCGACATTCCGAGAGGACCCTATTTAGCGCCGACTTTGCAACATACTGTTACGATTTGCCTCAAGTACTGAAGTAAAGCCATCTGTTGGCGCAATATATAAATGCAGCCTCAGTTAGCTTTAATTATGTCAACAAGTTAATGTTTACAAGGTCGTCTCACAAGATGACACTGCATGTTGCGTATGCTGTATCGACGATGCAAACATCTTCCAGATCTAGTGCAACTATTCAAGAAAATCCAGACTTCTACAGCAGTACGGCGCTGGAACTATTTAAGCAGCGTCATGTAACTGTGTACTAAACGAAAAATTATACTTGTTTTCTACACCCCCATCTCAGAGTGTTATGACAAGGTCCCGGCTAGATATGGCAACCCTAGTTCCACCACACACAAGTTGCGATAGATGCGATACTTCGAACCAACTTTCTTCGATACGCGTTCTGTTGAATGAACTGCTTAGTGCAGAAAGTACAAAGCATAATTTTTTTTTTAAAATCATAAGCGTTTGTACCTAATAGCTAACTTCCATTCATCGTAATGCTTACGTCGTTTACGATTTTCGAAGCGCTTCGATTATACTTAAATTACAATAAAGTACTGGCTGATTTTAATACATATATGCTACGTTCTTTCCACCATGATAGTTCCTGAAATATTTTGTATAATGCATATAGATACAGTACGAAATTCATAATGTCTGTTATCACCTGACATGCTATATTCCTCGCACTCAATTCCATTAAGTATAAAATATTTAGTAAGAGTAAACAAAAAATGACTGAAGCGTAAGGCAGAGTGAAAGAGCAGATTTGCTGAAATGTAGTAGTTCATAATCCTTCAGCGATTCCCTACTTGACCTTATATGTAAGCGGCTACGCATCGTGTGTGTGTGTGTGTGTGTGTGTGTGTGTGTGTGTGTGTGTGTGTGTGTGTGTACGCTCACAAGAATCCAGTTTAGAGAGAGATAGAGAGATAGATAGAGAGAGAGAGAGAGAGAGAGAGAGAGAGAGAGAGAGAGGACGATTCTTCTGCTCAACCGAGGCCTGGCGGAAACTCTCGTCAGTAGGCGAAAGGAGCGTCGCCTTGCTGTAGCTGTACAAGTATCCCAATGAGTATTCGTCTACTACAAGAGTGGCCAAGAATTCGATTCATCCTGTCACGAGTGCCACAGCGCTAAGTCGGCTGGGGCTGGCGCATTTCCCCCTCCACCACCACGCGACGCTGTCTGAACACGAGGAGTGGAAAGCTTCTTTTGGCGCGCTGGACATAAATTTTTTTTCCACTTCAAACTGTCTGCACACGGGCAGGAGCAGAGAATTTCTCAGATTTTTGCACTCATGTTGCCACGTAATCTGGACTTATTTAATTTCATAATCGGAAAAACGCCTTTCACACACATATTTTGGTCGAAATATTGCAACCTTATTATGGAGACGTGGAAACTCTACATGAGAAAAGCTGGACAGGGAATCGTCTTTAAAAAGGCAATTACAGTGCATATCAGTCAATTATATCCGCACATGCACCGTGGACAGTGTGTAGTGAAGTCCACTTGAAATGCAAGATCTGCAATCCATTCCGGATGTTCTAATTTTCGACCTGCTCTTCTAGTTCAAAAAATGGTTCAAATGGCTCTGATCACTATGGAACTTAACATATGTGGTCATCAGTCCCCTAGAACTTAAACCTAACTAATCTAAGGACGTCACACACATCCATGCCCGAGGCAGGATTTGAACCTGCGACCGTAGCGGTCGCGCGATTCCAGACTGAAGCGCCTAGGACGGCACAGCCACATCGGCCGGCTCTTCTCGTTCCTCCATAAATTCAACAATAGCGAGTTTTAAATCGAAGAATCGATCTAGAAATGACCCATGACTTATCCAACGCACTTCGCAGTAATAAATAACGTCTCCACACTCTTCGTCCAGTCCCATCGAAAACTGTCACAGCTGACAGCGTAATAAAGCATGCGACTTCAAAAATTTTACTGTTGGTACCACCAATTTCTTCAAGTGCTCCATGCCTGTAAATTTAGCATAAGGAGCTTCTTGATGTACAGAACAATGAATCCCGTCCGTCGATCGTTGTAATTTTTTGCACTTTCACTGTCAACTCAATCTTTAAATAATTTCTGCTTGGCATTGTAATGTTGTTTCACATCAAATTTACAGTACACGTCGCGTATATGCCTAGATGATATTTATTGAAAATTCTCACCCCTCTCTTCTGTCATTCCCATTCATTTTCAAAAGCTTGATGCGATAGATCATTAGATTGACACTTTCTATGCAAACAGCCACTCCATAGCACGAACAAATAGGGAAGGGTACACAGCATTGACACTACGATTCTGCCGAACTGAAGAGTGTTGTGCCGACTGAAAAATGTCACACCGCATTGCTCAATGAATCATCATGCTGTTCCGAATGCATCCGAGAAGCACCGAGCGAAGCCGATAATATCATGCTGTTCCGAATGCTTCCGAGAAGCACCGAGCGAAGCCGATACAGCCTGCGGTTCGCACACACGGCACGCACGAAATTTAGCACGCCGTGGCCGGCCCTGGCCTACAACATGATTCTGTATATGTCTCACGGTCTATAGAGGGTGGAAAATAGTCAGAGTGAAGTACAGCAGGACATAGGCTGGTTTATCGATCACTGAAAAGCAGGATACGGTAAAGAAACACAGATATCTGTTTACATAAACGTAGTTAAACATTGAAAACTAAGGATAGAATGCAAAATAAATAATCGTCGGCAACACTGCTAGTGTCACCCTGATCATCGAATGTTACGGTTTGTACTTAGTAGCCCCTCCTTTGCTCTTCATAATCTGTTTCATTCTCCTTAGCATGGATTTCTCCAGAGATACTGTTGTGTGCACCGTAACTTTACACCATTCCTCTACGAGAACGTTCTTTAGATCATTTCTATTGGACATATGATTCCTTATATTTTTGTCGAGAATGTTTCACAAATTCTGAATGGGATTAATGTCAGAGGATTGCGGTGGTCTCGGCATCAAGCGGGGAGTGTCAACAGTCTCGCATCTAGAGCTGTACGTTTTGGATCATTATGATGTGCGAAAACCTAATCTCCAGAAAGGCCCATATTATTCACACTTCTGGATATATGTGTTTTTAGGCTCTTTATGTAAACCAAGTGGTCCATAATTCCACCGATAAAACGAAAGTGCTCCACACCAATAGCACTCGTGTAGCCCCAGAAAAGAATCTCCTCCATATTTAACTGAAACGGTTATATTTCTCTCCCGAACCTCAAAACTCTTCTCCGCACTGTTACTCTCCCGTTAGACAAACAGCTCGAATGGGCTATCGTAGTATGTAAGACCTCCTTCCTGAAATCAAGCCTATCCGTTTTATCGCTATTTTGTCGAAAAGTGACATGTTGAGAACCCTGGCTTTACTATAAGGGTTATAAGTGATGGTTGGTTGGTTGGTTTGGGGAAGGAGACCAGACAGCGAGGTCATCGGTCTCATCGGATTAGGGAAGGACAGGGAAGGAAGTCGGCCGTGCCTTTTGAAAGGAACCATCCCGGCATTTGCCTGGAGCGATTTACGGAAATCACGGAAAACCTAAATCAGGATGGCCGGACGCGGGATTGAACCGTCGTCCTCCCGAATGCGAGTCCAATGTCTAACCACTGCGCCACCTCGCTCGGTGGTTATAAGTGAAACAGTAACCAGCCACAAGTATGGTTTAAGAAGGTTTATTTGGCTCAAACCATGAATGGTTTAGGATTTCTTACAAGTCCATTTCAGGTACTTCTTACATGTTTCGTTTTGTTTTCTTGCTGGGGCCTCGTCTAGTAACCGTTATTGGTTTGCTGCACTAGGATAAAATTTCTGTCTTTTTTTCACGGTAAGTGATGACAGCCAAAACACTTGCATGAGAAGATTTATTGAAATTCTTGACCAAGGTTTCGGTATATATAAATATACCTTCATCAGAAGTAAAATATCTAAAATTACATCTTGCAATGGAGATTTATAAAACAATTGTGACAAGGCTTCGTCAGTAGTTAAGGCACAATTGTTTTATTAATCTCCAAAGCAGGATGTGGTTTAGATATTTTACTTCTTTACTTCTGATGAATGTATTGCGGGGCAGGTCCGGCCGCCTTAGTGCAGGTCTTATTACATTCGACACCACGTTGGGCGACCTGCACGCCGGCTGGGGATGAAATGATGGTGAAGACGGCACAACACCCAGTCCCTGAGCGGAGAAAATCCACGACCCAGCGGGGAATCGAATCCGGGCCCTCAGGACGGCAGTCCGTTACGCTGACCACTCAGCTATCGGGGCGGACTTAGCCACTAGATAACAGTGTGGCGGTACGTCACATAACGTCATAAAAATGATACTGAACTACTTCGCAGATATACCAAAACTTACGTCGTAACGAAATAAATATTATCGCAGAAAACTCACAAAGACTCTGTTCAAATGGTTCAAATGGCTCTGAACACTATGGGACTCAACAGCTGTGGTCATCAGTCCCCTAGAACTTAGAACCACTTAAACCTAACTAACCTAAGGACATCACACACATCCATGCCCGAGGCAGGATTCAAACCTGCGACTGTAGCAGTCGCTCGGTTCCGGACTGCGCGCCTAGAACCGCGAGACCACAAAGACTCTGTAATCAATCAATATGATCCTGCGAATGTAATTGCAATCTCTGTTCTTTTGCAAAAGAATCGCTCTCTCTCTTCCCTATTGGTTCTTCGTAGAGTAAGAAGCCATTTTGTAACGAGGTACGAAAACGTGTGAGTTTCATGTAATATTTAGTCTGAATATAATCAAATATTACTTAAAAGTGTGTAAAATTTTATATGTACCAGCTCCTATATTCATGAAGCGACAAAATTAATGTCTTTATGCTAATTTTATAGGGGAACATTGGTGCAGAGGTCAGCGCCATTGTTCTAAATGATCACATGATGTCTTAATATTTGCTAATTTTGACAAATAAATATAAATGTCTCTTGATTTGCGATTCTCCCTTTGAAACAGTAAGAGTAATCAGTATTTACAATATTAAATCATGTTTGAGTAGACTGAGTTTAGGAAATTATTTCGATCCCCGCTTAATAAAATCACGAGAATCTCATTAGCGTTACATTTCCACAAAAGTACAAAATAATTTATAAAAACCAATTTTGTTTAGAAACACAAATACGTAAAATTTGAAATTTTCCCGGCCAATCAACAGTTCAAAAAAATTTCGGCTTGCAGTTGGTCGTCATAAACTTCATTGCACGATATTTCGGCTGGACAACTGCCAGCCATGTTCACGTGAGCCGAGTGAGGACTGACGAAGACGTTTTCCGCTTCGTCTTGTATACACTACTGGCTATTAAAATTACTACACTAAGAAGAAATGCAGCTGATAAACAGGTATCCATTCGACAAATATATTATACTAGAACTGACATATGATTACATTTTCACGCAATTTGGATGCATAGATCCTGAGAGATCAGTACCCAGAACAACCACCTCTGGCCCCAATAACGGCCTTGATACGCCTGGGGATTGAGTCAAACAGAGCTTGGATGGCATGTACAGGTACAGCTGCCCATACAGCTTCGACACGATACCACAGTTCATCAAGAGTAGTGACTGCGTATTGTGACGAGCCAGTTGCTCGGCCACCACTGACCAGACGTTTTCAGTTGGTGAGAAACCTGGAGAATGTGCTGGTCAGGGCAGCAGTCGAACATTTTCTGTATCCATAAAGGCCCGTACAGGACCTGCAACAAGCGGTCGTGCATTATCCTGCTGAAATATAGGGTTTCGCAGGGATCGAATGAAGGGTAGAGCCACGGGTCGTAACACATCTGAAATGTGATGTCCACTGTTCAAAGTGCCGACAATGTGAACAAGAGGTGACCGAGACGTGTAACCAATGGCACCCCATACCATCACGACGGGTGATACGGCACTATGGCGATGAGGAATACACGCTTCCAATGTGCGTTCACCGCAATGTCGCCAAACACGGATGCGACCATCATGATGCTGTAAACAGAGCCTGGATTCATCCGAAAAAATGACGTTTTGCCATTCGTGCACCCAGGTTCGTCGTTGAGTACACCATCGCAGGCGCTCCTGTCTGTGATGTAGCGTCAAGGGTAACCGCAGCCATGGTCTCCGAGCTGATACTCCATACTGCTGCAAACGTCGTCGAACTGTTCGTGCAGATGGTTGTTGTCTTGCAAACGTCCCCATCTGTTGACTTAGGGATCGAGACGTGGCTGCACGATCCGTTACAGCCATGCGGATAAGATGCCTGTCATCTCGACTGCTAGTTATACGAGGCCGTTGGGATCCAATACGGCGTTCCGTATTACCCTCCTGAACCCACCGATTCCATATTCTGCTAACAGTCATTGGATCTCGACCAACGCGAGCAGTAATGTCGCGATACGATAAACCGCAATCGCGATAGGCTACAATCCGACCTTTATCAAAGTCGGAAACGTGATGGTACGCATTTCTCCTCTTACACGAGGCATCACAACAACGTTTCGCCAGGCAACGCCGGTCAACTGCTGTTTGTGTATGAGAAATCGGTTGGAAACTTTCCTCATGTGAGCACGCTGTAGGTGTTGCCACCGGCGCCAATCTTGTGTGAATACTCTGAAAAGCTAATCATTTGCATATCGCAGCATATTCTTCCTGTCGGTTAAATTTCGCGTCTGTAGAAGTTGGCTGGCAGTTCATCAGCCCCAAATCTTTTTCAACATAAATACGGTCCTATAGCTCACCAGTTTCCGTGTTGGTGAGTGCTTTTAATATAATAACATCGTGTTGGTCAAACTAACTGCGAGAAGTACCACAACTGAGTCAGTGACAAAAATAATTTTCCAGTATGTGAAGTAGCCAAAATACCTCTAACTCCAACGTTTCATAACACATAAATACCGATACATATAAGAATCACCATAACAGGTCATACAGCAGCAAGCCTCACCTGGAAGAGCAGCTGCGGCCTGGAGTGTCCCAGCGGCTGGAAGAGCGGCGCGAACGACGGGAAGAACTGCTGGTCGGACGCTTCGGGGTCGTCTTGCTGCGGGTCCGGCCCGTCGCCGGCTCCAGCGCCCTCCAGGGAGTCGTCGGAAGTTAGCGCCGCCACCTGCTGCAAGGACAGTCGTATCAAGAGGACACACCACGAAAACTATGCCTGTAAACCTACATCTACAAGGATACACAGCAAAGCACACTTATGTGCCTGGCAGCGCGTTCCTCGAACGACCTTCTCAATAATTCTCTGTTATTCCATTCTCGAACATAGCGCGAAAAAAACGAAAGCCTATGCCTACCCGTGCGAGCTCTGATTTCCCTTATTTTATTATAATGAACGTTTCTCCCTTTGTACGTCGGCGTCAACAAAATATTTTCTAATGAATGAAAAGCACCAGTTTGCTTTTGTTCTACAATATTACTTTTATTGTTAACCGGTTTTCGTCTTACAAGGCCATCTTCAGACATTTACTGAGTATTGTCACCAAAGAAGTTAAATGTTGGCAGACAACATTTGAAGAGAAGTAACACCTCTAGCTTGAAGTAGAAACATACATAAAGTAACATCTTTGCAATGAAAAAGTAAAACTGCACAGTACATAAATAACAGTGGAATAGACAGGAAAACAGAAATAAAGATATGCAGGAATTTCTGTTTATCTTATTGATATTGCTTAAGTTCCTTAAGTATTCTGTATGTACATTGATAACTGTCTCTTCTTTTAATTGGTTGTGTATCACTCTGTTTCATACCTCCTGATGCACCCTTGTCTAGAAATAATTTTATTTTATTTTATTAGTTTTGCTTATTAATAGAAACTGTTATGCAGGCATGCTATTCCTATTTTGTGCTAAAGGTTTTCCTGTCTACTCCACTGTTATTTATGTACTGTGCAGTTTTACTTTTTCATTGCAAAGATGTTACTTACTGTATGTTTCTACTTCAGTCTAGAGGTTTTACTTCTCTTCCAATGTTGTCTGCTAACATTTAACTTCTTTGGTGACAATACTCAGTAAATGTCTGAAGATGGCCTTGTAAGCCGAAAACCGGTTAACAATAAAAATAATATTGTAGAACAACAGCAAACTGATGCTTTTCATTCATTATTATAATGTTGTTCTACCAAAAACCGACGGAAGATTCTGTGAATATGAAAATATTTTCTCATTCAGAGGTGAAAGTTGGTGATTGAAATTTCGTGAGAAGATTCCGCTGCAACGTCGGCGTTGTGTTAATGGCGTCCAACCAAAATCCTGTATCATGTCCGTAACACTTTCTCTCCTATTTAGCAATAATGCAAAACGCGCTGCTCTTCTTTGAACTTTTTCGATGTACCCCGTTAATCCTATCTGGTAAGGATCCCAGACCGCGCAGCAGTACTCCTAAAGAGGACGGACAGGTGTAGTGTAGGCAGTCTCTCTAGCAGATCTCTCTTGCATTTTGATTTGCCTTCCCCACAACATTTCCAATTTAAGTTGTTCGTAATTGTAATTTCTAGGTGTTTAGTTGCATTTATTGATTTATTGTGTAACCGAAGTTTAACGGATTTGTTTTAGCACTCGTGCGGATGACGTAACACTTTTCATTAATTAGGGTCAATTTCCAGTTTTCTCCCCACACTGATATCCTTTATAAAAAGTTTCGCAATTTGTTTTGATCTTCTGATGACTTTACTTGACGATGAACGCCGGCATTATCTGCAAGCAACCGTAGACCACTGCTCAGATTGTCTCCCAAATTCTTTATATACAGTGTGGTCCACTGATCGTGAGCGGGCCAAATATCTCACGAAATAAGCGTCAAACGCAAAAACCTCAAACAACGAAACTTGTCTAGCTTGAAGGGGGAAACCAGATGGCGCTATGGTTGGCCCGCTAGATGGCGTTGCCATAGGTCCAGATGTCCAGATGTCCAGATGTGTGTGAAATCTTATGGGACTTAACTGCTAAGGTCATCAGTCTCTAAGCTTACACACTACTTAACCTAAACTATCCTAAGGGCAAACACACACACCCATGCCCGAGGGAGGACTCGAACCTCCGCCGGGATCAGCCGCACAGTGGCATAGGTCAAACGGATATCAACTGCGTTTTTTTAAAATAGGAACCCCCATTTTTTATTACATATTCGTGCAGTACGTAAAGAAATATGAATGTTTTAGTTGGACCACTTTTTTCGCTTTGTGATAGATGGCGCTGTAATAGTCACAAACATATGGCTCACAATTTTAGACGAACAGTTGGTAACAGGTAGGTTTTTTAAATTAAAATACAGAATGTAGGTGCATTTGAACATTTTATTTCGGTTGTGAACTTATCATTTCTGAGAACGCACGGTGTTACAGCGTGATTACCTGTAAATACCACATTAATGCAATAAATGCCCAAAATGATGTCCGTCAATCTCAATGCATTTGGCAATACATGTAACGACATTCCTCTCAAAAGCGAGTAGTTCGCGTTCCGTAATGTTCGCACATACATTGACAATGTGCTGACGCATGTTGTCAAGCGTTGTCGGTGGATCATAGTAGCAAATATCTTTCAACTTTCCCCACAGAAAGAAATCCGAGGACGTCAGATCCGGAGAGCGTGCGGGCCATGGTATGGTGCTTCGACGACTAATCCACCTGTCATGAGATATGCTATTCAATACCGCTTCAACCGCACGCGAGCCATGTGCCGGACATCCAGTATGTTAGAAGCACATCGCCATCTGTCATGCAGTGAAACATCTTGTAGTACCATCGGTAGAACATTACGTAGGAAATCAGCATACATTGCTGTATTCCCATCGATAAAGGGGGGCAATTATCCTTCCTCCCATAATGCCGCACCATACATTAACGCGCCAACGTCGCTGATGTTCCACTTGTTGCAGCCATCGTGAATTTTCCGATGCCCAATAGTGCCGGTTTACGTTAGCGCTGTTGGTGAATGACGCTGCGTCTCTAAATAGAACGCGTGCAAAAAATTTGTCATCGTCCCGTAATTTCTCTTGTACCCAGTGTACACGACGTTCAAAGTCGTCGCCATGCAATTCCTGGTGCATAGAAATATGGTACGGGTGCAATCGATGTTGATGTAGCATTCTCAACACCGACGTTTTTGAGACTCCCGATTCTCGCGCAATATGTCTGCTACTGATGTGCGGATTAGCCGCGACAGCAGCTAAAACACCTACTTGGGCATCATCATTTGTTGCAGGTCGTGGATGACGTTTCACATGTGGCTGAAGACTTCTGTGGCCTTAAATAACGTAACTGTCGGGCGAACGGTCCGGACACTTGGATGACGTCGTCCGCACAGGCGGAATGTTACGTGATACCACGTACTTATACGTTTGTGACTATTACAGCGCCATCTATCACAAAGCGAAAAAAGTGGTGCAACTAAAACATTCATATTTCTTTACGTACTACACGAATATGTAGTAAAAATGGGGGTTCCTATTAAAAAAAAAAACTCTGTTGATATCCGTTTGACCTATGGCAGCGCATCTAGCAGGCCAATCATAGCGCCATCTGGTTTCCCCCTTCAAGCTAGACGAGTTTCGTTCTTTGTAATTTTTTCGTTCGATGCTTATTTCGTGAGATATTTGGCCGGGTCACTATCAATGGACCACCCTGTATATACAGGGTGATTCACGAAGATACGTAAATATTTTATTTGTTATTGTACAAGTAAAATTAAAGAAAAATTTCATATAATCGTACGTCCGCAAATTTTTAGTTACGGAGTTACCGCTAATAAAAGATTTTGCCTGAAATTTAGCAACTTCGTTAATATGAAGCCATCGCAATACTGTACGAGGTTAAAGTAAAGCACGATTTCCAATTATTTTGTTGTTATTGATCTGGTGAATCTAATAAAACACGTCCCAGACGTGAATATGCAGTAGTTTTCCAGAACATTCATAGAAGCAAAGATTATTATACAAGTAAATTTATTTGCTTTCAATTAAGCATGTATAAACGTTTATATCATTGTTGGCAACCGTTAGTCGTTTCCTTACCTCGAAATGAGTTAGTTTTCTGTATTGGTCAGTGAAACAACGTATTTAAGTAACTGCTGTAGTTTCACGACCCTATGATACTGAAACGAGCAACAAAATCTGTTTATACACTTCACACGGTGAAGAATCATCGGGAAACTGGAAGAAGAATGAAGTGTGACGAGGGTAGCCTACGAGTTTAGTACTGCTCATAGCATTGCTTCACGTGTACGAACGAAGTTCTGAAGCTCAGGCACTGCTGTCAAAAAGACAGCAGGTGGTCGAACACTACAACAGCAGATGACCGCTAAACTGCGCAACAGGCAAGAAGGGATCCACGTCATGTAGCAGGTGGCACTGCAACCACATTTAACAGGACTGTAAGATAGCCAATCTCACACATGGCTGCTGAATGGGGGTAGTCCAGTACTCTCCGTTCCGTTGACACTCGCACACGGGCGGCAATTGGAGGAACTCTGGGAACGAGAGGCTTTTCGGCGAATGGGCTATCCTGCTCGTTACCACGACTTAAATCCCGTAGATCACAAGATGGAAGCGTTGATAAGTATTGCAGCGCATCTACATGCACCAATAGCCTTCCAGGAGTTGTCAACTGTGCTGGTGGACAAATGAAATCCCCCACCACAAGAACTCCTTACCAACCTTATGGGCAACAGCGGATACCGTGTATTGTCGTCGGTGGTGATCACACTCACCCTATAAGGAGAGACGGAAGGCAATTTTTATCCCTATCTTGCCAATCCTATTTTACCCTTCGAATAGGTACAGTTTTCAAAAGAACTATAAGTGATAAAACAATGAAATTTTTACTGCATACATACAACATATATGCCTCAATTACAAGTAAAATGAATATAACACCTCTTATGGTGTTTAAGAAAAAAAATTATTCTTACACTAGTAAAATTTAACTTGTTTGCACATTAATTATTATAAAACAGTTGCTGATTGTTTGGTGGTTCTCAATTTACTTGCAATTACTTGTTACCATCTGCCATAAAAATTGACCAAATTTCGTGTTTCTAACCCCATTAGTTTATCAAATACGGGTACCTGAAAGGAAAAAAATGTAGTTTTGAGAAAAATCCATTTCAAGTTTAATATTGCAATTCTAGTATAGTTATTGATGAGAATTACTTACCAGTAATATTTTCCTGCACCATATTGAGCATCATCTGAATCATACTGATCTTCTTTTCTTCTCTTGATCCCCATTCTTTTCTGTCTGGCTTCTTTTGTGCATTTTAAATTAGCAAAATCTGCTTTGCGGATTCTCTCTTTATCTGTTTACACCAAGGATTTTGCAGTATTTCCGCTAGATCTTATGCCCAATAATTCAAAAACTTGCAGTTTTCTAATTACACCATTAATGAAGCATAAAATAGCATCATAAACACCAAATTTGAAGGTTGTAAGCTGAACAATTACAGTTTTCGGTAACCGGTTCCAAATGACAGAATTCACACTTCCATTTAAATTGTGGGTTTTCCCTTGAAGACATTTCTTCAACAAGGCATCTTTACAAAGGCCTCTAAATATGGGTTCAAATTCATTTCATTTAATTAAATTCTGTGCATTATCTCTGCATGGCGCAAGAAGGAAGGCATGGCATTTAAATGACAGATTGCACAGAGCGTCAGGAAAACCATCATATCTCACGAAAAAAATGTCGTATTTACATAAAACAAAAACTGTCTCATGCAAGAAAGGCCAGGCATTTCAAATATGCTAAAATCTAAAAATCGTATTTTTGAAGCCAACTTGACTTCCATCTCCCATTAAGCACCATGTCTAGCCTTTTGCAATGTCTGGGGAACAATTTAAATCTCAGTGACTTTAATATAATTACTGTCTTTGAATAAACATGTCATTTCTGACCGCCTCAATACGAATGTCTGTATCTCTTTCAGTTACCTTCTGTACTATCTGCTGTAGCAGTTGTTTCTCTGTACGATCCAAGTTTCTTCAAGCTATGTTACTGGCAATGATGCATCACAGGAAAATTGCCTTCGTGATTAAGTTTTGCGCTCCAGCGTATGGACAGTACTTCTAAAGGTAATGGAGGGGCGCGCTAGAAGCGGAGCGCGCTGCGTGTTGCCTACCTGCGTGGCGTCGGCCCCGTCCGCCTGCGACACCGCCGGCGGCAGCAACGTCAGATGCTCGCCTCCCTGTTCGCCGCTCTTCTCGCCCAGCACTGCGTCTGCAACAGATGGAGGTGCCACGGTCACTGCGAATAGTTACTCGCCTCCGCTTCATCAC
The DNA here is from genome assembly GCF_023897955.1 of Schistocerca gregaria. Taxonomy (NCBI): domain Eukaryota; kingdom Metazoa; phylum Arthropoda; class Insecta; order Orthoptera; family Acrididae; genus Schistocerca; species Schistocerca gregaria. The sequence goes on along the minus strand of NC_064923.1, from coordinate 130,521,514 downwards.
TTTAAGTTATTTCACTAAGTACAATCTAAGGAAAAATAAAAAAAAAGTAAGACCACGCATCACGAGGAATCATCCGAATGGGATGGAAATCGGTAGATGTAATGCACATGTACTGGCAAACAGTTACAATTTTAGAAAGACTGGGATGATCTAGTCAAGGGAAAGAGCTTCCCAAATTGAGGAAGTCAATAACGCCCTGGTCGGCCTCTGACGCTTATACAAGCAGTTATTCGGCTTGGCACTAAATGAGTTGGTGGATGTTCTCCTGAGGGATATTATGTCAACTTTAGTCCAACTGGGGCGTTAGATCGTCAAAATGCCGAAATGGTTGCAAGGTCTTGCTAATCATGCTGCAAACGTACTCAATTGGGGAGAGATTCGGCGACCTTGCTGACCAAGGTAGGCTTTGCTGGTCATCATGGCTCAGTTAGAAGCAGGACTCATCACTGAAGACAATTCTACCCCAGTGAATGAGATACCAGGCCGATGACGTGTCTGGAGACGACCTAGATTGTTGCCCACCTTACGGCCCGGCAGCCAGGAGTGATGGTTTGGGGTGCCCTTTCTTTTCATAGCAGGGCCCCTCAGGTTGTCATCCTTGGCATCCTACAGCACAGCGTATTGTAGGCCCCATTTAATCAGCCCTTCATGGAAAACCATTCTGCCCTTACATTCAGTAATATAATGATCGTCCGGACATGTCAGGAGTTTCTACTGCTCGTCTTAGTGCTTGTTGAGCCCTACCTTGACCATTGAGGTCAGCGCATCTCTCCCCAGTTGAGCACGTTTGGAGCATTATGGGCAGGGCCCGGGATTTTGAAGATCCAACGCGCCAATTGGACAGAAGTTAGCACGATATCCCTCAGGAGGACATTCAACAACCCTATCAATCAATGCCAAGCCGAATAACTGCTTACATTAGGGTCCGACGTCGACCACCGTGTTATGCAGTTGCTCAGTTTGTGAAGTTCTTGCTCTTGAATAAAACTTTCAGTCTGTCTGAAACAGTTATCGTTTATTTGTCTGTATATATGTAGGGTGGTTCAGTTAAAAGTAGCCTGCCTCCCCTTTTAACGTGAATGTAATTATTGGACTTATGAAATACAATAACTGCTATAACAATAAGCAGCTTTATGCAGTAATCGATTGTTGAGATTCTTCTGTCAGCACTTCTGTTTATTTTATCTTGAAGTTAGGTGTTTCTCTATGCGGTCTACAAAGTAACTTTCTCGACAGAAGAAGGAGTTGAAACTGAGGAAGAATATGTGAAAATAGGTTCGATTAAGGAAACTCGTGAAATTTTCGGGTCAAGTATCTGGGTAGAGGGCTGCCAGAAAAGAGAGCAATACAGAGTCTGTACAAAAACTGGTGCACCTACGGGTCTTTGCAAAATGTAAAATGACAAAGAATTCCTTCGATTCGCACATCAGAAGTTATTGCAGACATTCCCCGAAGAATCATTCAGAGCCCAAAAAGTCTACACGTAAACTGGACCAGCAGGCTCATGCAAGTAGGAGGACTTACCAACAGTTACTGAAAAGTTTCAATTTGAAGCTATATCATGTGACGGTTGTGCAGCAATTACGGGGGGAGGACAGTCAGAAACGTGTAAATTACTGATTGGTGCTTCTGGATAATATCAACGAAGGTTTGTTAGACCGTTTCTATCACATCGTGAGTGATGAAGCATGGTTTCATCTTTCCGCTCATGTGATTTCACAGAACACGATGGGCAGGGCGACGGAGAACTCGTGTTAACATTGTGTGTCAGCAGCCGCTCCATGATGAAAAAATCGGCGTTTCGTGCGCTGTAACAGGAACGCGCGTCATTCTACCGATATTTTTTGACGCTACCCACATCGTTGCATACTTGGAAATTTTTGATAAATTGTGTGCCCAACACACTGAATATGAAAGACAACACTGCTTCTTCCAGCAACATCTAAGGTATTCCCGGACTGAGTCCATCATATCTTCACTGAGGAACGAACTGCAAGCAAACATTTATAGCCACCTCGTTCGCCGGATGTAACAAAATGTGATTTTTTTCCTGTGGGGACATTCTAAGAGCAAAGCCTATGAAACAGATCCACACACATTACAAATCCACGCACAAGACAGGAACTGAAAGACAATAACAACTGTGAAGTTGCCGCCATCTTTATCCGAACTTTACGCCGGATATATCTGAATATGCTTAGACGTGCGCAGCTGTGTATTGATATTGATGTTGCGTGGTGGTGGTGGTGGTGGTGGTGGGGGGGGGGGGTTCTTTCAACATATTCTATAAATGTATTTTTCATTGTATTTTTCGTTTTCAGTAAACGGTAAGTCTATTTAAGCACATCGTTTCTGTAATTTCACCACATTTCCTTTAAGTTACACAAACTACTTTTGTCTGTGCCACCCTGTATTTCATATCTACTGATTTCCGTTCCATTCAGATAACTCCTCCGTAGTGGGCCTTTTTTTTGTCTTAGTTTATATTTTATAGGCTGAAACAGCGACCTACGAATTTAATGTTTAATATTGAAAGGACATTTAAAAATACGAATGTACGATCTAATAAAAGAAATTTAGACCGTGAAAACGAAAGAAAAAACTTTGAAAGAAATGACGAACGTCCGAAGGAAGCAATAAGCGTTCGAACGGACATAGGAAAGTTAGAACCTGAAATTAGCAAATGTTTAAATATCAGATCAAGACAACATTCAGATGTTAATTCCATTGAATTTTGGGAAAAACGAAGGAATTTTGGAATGGTAGAAAGTTCAAATTTTTGAACGAACGAAGACTATTCCAATTTTCGAACGAGCGAACACTCGAAGATTGGGACAAACCATCATTCAGATGTTCAAAGAAACAAAAGTTCGAACGTCGATAGAGCGAATGGACGATGGAACATTAGGAATAGTTGACAGAATGCTCAAAATAACAAACTATAATTATAATGTTTGAACGAAGGGACATGTGAATGTCGATCTAATGACGGAAAATTTGAATGAGCAATCATTAGAATATACGAGTAAAGGAACGTTGTCACCATTGAGACTCGAATCTTCTAATGAATAAACGCCTGAAAGCTCGAGCAAATGGAGATTTGATTGACAATTAAATGAGTAAATGTTCAAACGAGCAAACGTTAAAAATTGTTAAAGCGAATTAAGAAACGTTAGAACAAATGAATGTTCGAAAACACGAACATATTTTCGATTGTTCGAATGAACGAGCGCTCTAATGTTCAAATTACAAAATGTTAGAATGTCCGAAAGAACGAATTATATTTTAGTTGGTTCCAAGAGGTTAGGTACTTATTTATTTGGTTGTTCTGTGTTTCATACACTGCTGCCCAAAAGTAAATCGTTTTTTCCACGTACTGTGACTAATTCAAGATATAATCACACAAACTGTAAACCAGATGTCCGTATGATAGTGTTCCGCACGGAAGATGGCATTCCCGTCAACGGACAGCCATGCCAACGATGACGTCAGGGCACCTATGAAACGAGGGAGTGTTCGTTGGGCAGCCCCACATTCACAAAATCAGCAATTAAACGAAGAGAAATGTTGGACCCAGTTGTTTGAAATTAATAAATATATAATATGTGATTTCTAGTTCAACTTCTGGTCAGTATGCATATCTCAAATTTTCAAGAAACAGTTTTACTTATTTCAGTTTCCATACGTTCTCTTGTTACTGACTGTGCTATTTACTGCCTTGCATAGCAATGAATGAATTGTGCGTTTTTAAAGTTAGGTGATAGGTCATTCATTGAGAAACGATCGAAGATTTTTCTGGAAATTTCATTTGTTGGTCCTCCCACTGTTACACCTCTATTGGGCTTTATGTTGTTCACTGCATCATAATTATCACAGATCAGTCATTCTGCTTTGTCAGTGTGAGGTGGAATGTCATTTATACGCGGCAAGAATAGGAGAAATTCCGTTGTTGAGCCCTGTGCAATATCAATTATAATTTGCTTCATCTCGGATGATATTTTAAGCAACTGTCACGGTAATTTTAGATGTTGATCCCCATTGCAAGTTACTTTATATGCATCAAGAATAGGAAAAGTCCCGTCGTTGAGCCCTGTGGAATGTCAGTTATAATTTGTTCCCTCTCGAAGAAGATATTGTAACGTACTCTCACGACAACAGTGTGACACGTTGAACCGCATTACAAGTTAACTTAATTATTAAAATGCATGTTTGAGTGTAGCAGCAGCTATCGAATATACAGTAAAATATAATTAGTCGTGGCAGTAGCAAGGAATTCGAATACACCATACATCATAACCAATTATTACTGTTACCTTGACTGTGCATATTTGGGACTGCCAAATAAACAAATGTTCACATTTTTGTTACAGTTAGCAGGTCTGCTAGTATCTAATATTTCAAGGTACACGCAATTTAGTAGCATTATAAGGAAATAAATTTTTTAAACGAATTAATATTGAATTAAATTTTCTATGTTACTTGAAATTCTCAGTATAGCATTGAGGAGGAACATCAATTACCCGTGGCATCGAGGCATTCAGTGAGAAAATGGACGGTGAATTCGTTCACTTCCTCTGACGCTGTTTCCATGAGGCAGCAGTAGTTATCTTCAGTGAGAGTGTAGCCTCAGTACAGTAGCAACTTTGGTTGTTCAAGAAAGAATAGACAGTCTTGGTTACAAAACGGTTTTTCTTTTATTTAATTTGTAAAGTTTTGCACTCTCACAGAAGCATCATCAGGCTTCTGGGAGGAAAACAAGTTTCCTCAGTATAAATTTATGAGCCAGGAATCAGCTATAAAGCTACGTTGTCAGTTAAGTACAGCAACTGGGAAACCACGGTCCGAGTTGTGGAAAGAGACAAACTCACTGGGTAAAAGCTTTTCGTAACTCAGGTCACGGTTTCCCAGTTGCTTCACTTAACTGACAATGTAGTTGTATAGCTGATTCCTCGCTCATAAATTTGTTCTGTGGAAACTTGTTTTTCTCCCAGATGTCAGCTGATGCTCTATGAGAATGAAACATGTCACAAACTAAATAAATGAAAAGTCATTTTGCAGTACCATTAGCCGAAAGACGGAGTGATGTGAATTTCAGTTGAGTTGTTCAGAGTATCTCCATCAATAGTACCTAATTAACGTCCTTAGCGGAAGTTTAAAAGTGGAGAGTTCTTCCAAAGTTTCTACCAATGTCTAGTTAACCTCTCCTTTGGGCCTATCTTGTTCTGATCGTCTGTTTGTATGTATAGTCTCATCAATCCAAGTATCTGTTTCCACTGAGCGACTTGCTTGGTCTATTACAAGAATGTGTTTATCACACTCCCCTAGTTTCTTCCAGCATTATTCCGTTTTAGTTATCATATTTTGCTCATTAGTGTCATTCTTCTGTTACCATCCAGACTTTCAGATGCTCTGCCTCAGATTTTCGAAACGAGAGTGTTACAAAGACTTCTGCTTGACCCTACTAACTAGTCTCTTGCTGGTTCATCACGAACAATCATCCCTTATTTCCTGTGTTTCACCCCGCCAGCCCTCGGCTCTCACCTGACGCAAGATTTCTGGTGACACCGCGAGTGTCTTTTCTAGTTTTGCGTAAAGAATAAAGAGAAATGTGGCATGATTTTTGTCAAATGGGTACGCGGACCCAAAACAAGTCTCCCTAGAAACTACACAATATGTTTTTGCACGAATTTTCACAGCCACACCAACAGTAAGATCTGAACAAATGGGGGCAACAAATTGACCAGCCTCAGATCTAGTTTCGCAAAAAAAAAAAAAAAAAAAAAAAAAAAAAGTTAATTGCTTGATAGAGATCGGGGCAACTAAGAACAACTTTCACAAGCTGCAAAATCGTCACGAAAAAGACAGTGATCCGTAAATGTAATAAGTTTCCTTTAATTTACGTCTTTGGTCACAAACGTTTTGTTAACAGATTACCGGTTTCGGTCTTTAACGACCATCATCAGATCTGTTTCATAAAAACATGTACTGATGCTATAGTGGCATAGTCAAATGTTAAATGCGGAATCAGCACCAGCATCGTCAAATACATATAAATAACATCACATGCACGAGTCATGTTGTCAGTAGTACTCCGCATTTAACAGTAGACGATGCCACTATGGCTGCAGTACATTAGGACTTTGTTTTTATGAAACACATCTGATGATGGTCATTAAAGACCGAAACCGGTAATCTATTAACAAAAAGTTTGTGACCATAGACGTAAATTAAAGGAAACTTATTAAGAACAACTTAATTGTTGATCATAGGTGAAATTAAAACACACTAAGACAAAAATAAAAGAAAATAAAAAAGGCCGACTCACCACGAAGGAATAATCAGAATCGGACGGAAATCGATAGGCGTTATGTGCATGTACAGACAAACAAATGAGTAAAATTTCAGAAAAATTGAATGATTTATTCAAGACAAATAGTTTCACAAATTGAACACGTCAGTAACGCATTGGTGCAGGTCTGACCCTTATGCAAGCAGTTATTCGGCTTTGAAGTGTGAAGTGATAGGCAGAGTTGTTGCATGTCCTCATGAGAGACACTGTGCCAAATTCTGTCCAATTTGCGCGTTAGATCGCCAAAACTCCGAGCTTAATGGAAGACCCTGCCCATCATGCTCCAAACGTTCTCAATTGGTGAGAGATCCGGCGATCTTTCTGGCCAAGGTAGGATTGGCAAGCACGAAGACAAGCAGTACAAACTCTCATCGTATGTGGGCTTCCGTTATCTTGCTGAAATGTAACTCCCGATGTCTTACCACGAAGGGCAACAAAACAGGGCGTAGAATATCGCTAACGTACCGCTGTGCTGTAAGGGTGCTGCGGATGCCAACCAAAGAGGTCCTGCTATGAAATGAAATGGCATACCAGATTATCGCCCCCGGCTGTCGGACCTTGTGGCCGGCCACAGTCAGGTTGGTGTCTCACCGTTGCGGCGGTGTCTCGAGACACATCTTCGCTGGTCATATGGACTCAGTTCGACGCGGGACTCATCACTGAAGACAACGGTACTCCAAGATCCTGGGACGAATGTACCAGACACCACTATAAACGCGATTTTTGGGGTACAGAGGTCAATGGTTGTCGGCGCAAGGGATGGCGTGAGCTCAGCCCCCATACCGTGAGCCGCGTATAAATGGTCCCTATGGTCAATGAAGCACCAGTTGCACTTCGGATCGATAAGAATGATGAATCAAGGGGTTCTGAGTGCCTTTCTGACGACTGCTCGGCCCTCTCGTTCTGCGTCTCCCTAGGCAGCCTGCTTCCTTACTTGAAGCTGTGTTCGGCCACGGTTCACCGATTCCTGCAACATTGTCGAGTACCATTGCTCCTATTCAAATGGCGAGCGATTCGCCGATTACTCCACAGGCTTCTTTGTGCTCAGGTACACGTCCTGTCCCAAACGCTGACATCTGCGTATATTGTTCACGCGCCTGTATTTACTGACCAACTTAGTACGCGGAATGAAATTCACAAAGTATCGACGTGTCTCCTGTTAACAACCTTTGCTAGCAGCGCCGTGAAATGCAGCACTACAGCGTCACACTTTCTTCCATTAGCCGCCAGAATTTACAGTTTTGCGTTTTCCGTTGATACCTTTATGATTATCAATTTGTGACCTATTTGCGTAACTGCTTCGATGTGCCTCCTTTCTTTCTCTTAGAGTGTATTTCACGAATAGATGCTGCTAGCCGTTTAAAGAAGTATCAAGAAAGTTTATCTCTTCAAGTCCCAGCTATTTTTGACATAAAAAGTTACACTCGGTGATATTTAAGTGGCAATAAAAAAAGCTGAGGTAAAAAATTTCTTAAAAAAGAGGTCATATGTTTTGTGAAACGAGTTGTCTAAAAGTAAGAAATCAAATAGATTGCAAAAACAGTTGACGCGCTTTTGAATTGTGCTCGAAATTATGTCTCACAAATAAGGTGCCAATCGAGAATTTAAAGTTCAATGTTTAATTTAGGATTATAGAGCACCAAAGGATATATGTCTGATGGACTATGTAGGCTGTGAAGTCCAATTTGTTGTACGTGATTTCGAGTATGTTCAAGATCGTATTAAACGTTTCTGTAATCCGTTTTATTTCTTGCTTTCAGACAAATCGTTTCAGAAAACGTTTGACCTTTTCTTCAATTTTTTTTATAATTCTGTCAAGCAGGCAGTGTTTTCTAATCATGGACACACTGGAGTTTCCATGTGTCGGCAGGACTCAGCTGGGACAGATCATTTGTCACTCAAAAAGGGGTGGGCTACTCAGAAGCCCGAGAAAGGAACCTGGCGTTCAAGGAAATGGCACAGGTTAAAAAAAAATGGCTCTGAGCACTATGGACTTAACATCTGAGGTCATCAGTCCCCTACAACTTAGATCTACTTAAACCTAACTAGTCTAAGGACATCACACACATCCATGCCCTAGGCAGGATTCTAAGCTGCTACCGTAGCGGTCGCGCGGTTCCAGACTGAAGCGCCTCGAACCGCTCGGCCACAACGGTCGGCTGCAATGGCGCAGGGATAGGTCGATGTTTTACAGCCAACTCACAGTCAGTCAGCTATTTTAGTAAACAATTATATTAAAACTATGTTGAGAAATCACAATACCCGAGGGGAGGATTGTTATAACACATCGAAATGCGGTAGACTTGTCAGTTTGCAAGTTAAATAACATTTGCGTTATTTTCGGAGTCAGCCAAAAATGTCCCAAAATATACGAGGAGGGATTTGAATATTTCGTACGCATGGCCGCTCTGTATTTTACATATACTTGATTGGCATATTTAAGCTTTACATTATTTGCACACAATTTCAAAGGTGTTTTTACTTATTTTTAAGGACGTCGTTTATGAAGGTCGTATTTGCATTGCTGCAGCTTGCAGCCACGTAATTCTAGTGAACTCGAAGCTCTGATCGAGTCATGTCATATATTCATGCTACATTTTTAAAACGTAATTGCGGTTCTAGAACCACAGCTGCGCCCTACAATCGAGACACGACGTCATAATTGATTGAAAATGACCTTCTGTGTACCACCCATACAAGTGAGCACCAGTCTCTGGAATACTCTCACCAAGGAAGGGATATTAACGTAACTGACAGTTTACAGTCTGCCAATGTATGATGAGAAGGTATCCGCCGCGAAGCGCGCAGCACTTCTTTTATCGACGTCAAGCGTGTAGCAGGTTCCTTCAGGGACCCCTAAACCTACACGCATAGTCAGTTCGAACACAAAACTGTGCGTTCATAACGACAAAATGTGGCGACTCTGGCTGCTCCTTAGTTATGAAAACATTCGAGTGCTGTTCTACTGCCTTTCATGAAAGCGAGCGTGTCTCAACAGAAAGAGAAAGGACGAAACGAAAACGAAAATTACATGATTAGAGAGTGCATTACGAAATGATTACTCACCCTGTCTGCTAAAGGCATGTCTTTATCCGAGCTGTATCAATACGTCACATACGTATTCAAGCTCTTTCGACGATGAATGGTAGTCTGCACGGAAGATTTCAAGAACCATTTATCTCGCAGAAACAATATAGTAAGTGTGAATTGAAACAGAAAGTTAAATCGATTGCTGCATCAGAGGCATACTCTCGATTTCGCCAACTTTTTCGATTTGTATCACAGCACACATTCTATACACAATATTAACTATAACGTATTTTACGAAATCACAGGTACTTCGAACTTTAAAACAGTAATATACGGGAATTGGACAAAAATATGCTAACACTAAAAACGCAACACATTATCACGCCTTATATGGTGCAGGAATCCCGTTGGCATTCCAGATAGCACCCAGTCGTGTCAGAATAGACAAATACAGGTCCTCTACGGTTTTCAAAGCAGTGTTATAACAGTCTATTCGTAAAATAGTGCCGTGTTCTGATGACGATGATGGAGGTGGATAGTGACTACGTATGTTTCTATCTAACGCAGAGCGCAAAGGCTCAATAATATTGAGCTCTGGTGTACATAGCGGCCAAGGGAGATTCGACAGTCGACCTTCTTAGTCACAAAACGAGTCCTGGTCGATGTGAGCTATGTCCCTGCCGTCTTGGAACACAGCATCATAATAATTGGAGAACGAAAATTGTGTCGTGGGATGGACATGATCAGTCAAAATGAGCCTACAATCCTTGCCAACGATACGGTCTTGAAGACTAACTATGGGATCCTAGTCATACCGTAATATGGATGCCCAAATCGTCACCGAACACCCAACATGTTTCACTCTTGGGACGCAAACTCAGCCAAAAGATGGAAGTGTGTAGAAGCCTTATCAGACCAAATGACTTTCTTCGATTACTCCACAGTCCAGGTTTTATGGCATCGGCGCCATCTAATCCTGCTATGGGCATTTGCATCACTGATGGATGGTTCTGGAATTCCGGCTGACCCTGTAATTCACTGCTTATCGAGCTCCCTTCGCAATGTGTTGGTGCCAATATTCGCGAGTGTGACAGTCGATTCCGTAGCGATTTTTGCAGCTTTCGTACGTACTCTTACTTTGCATCACAACCATCTTGAATGAACGCGTATCACGACCACTCAGCACACACTTTCGTCTGCGTTGTGACATAGAAGATGATTTTTTCCCCACCTATATGCGATATAAATATTCGATACTGCGCCTCTTGAAACACCCAACACATCGCCTCCCTTGGTTATGGAAGCGATACGAGAACCAACAATTTGCCCACGGTCGGATTCACTTAGCTCGACTTTATGCACTCACAGCTCTGACGACGACTTAAACTTGCAAAGCATTGAGGACATCTCACATGTGGTGTTGGTGGCCAAATACCAAATCGTACCGTGCAGGCTTGGCTAACATCTAAATTTATGTTCAAGCACGCATTTCTCCTGGAGTTTCAATATTTTTGTCCAGCCCCCGTAAATATACAGGGAACTCCAGATTCCTACAAAAATCTGCTCCAGTACGCGGTAATCCCGCTTTTTTTCCTGCATAAACGCCAGCGTGGAACTATAATTTGTGCGCCGCGAGTTACGCTGCCTCTAGACATACAGGGGATAATTCCATAGCCGCGTTTCAAACTTCCATGGGTGATAAAGAAGAGTAAATGTATCAGTTTTCGGTAACAGACTACAGTCCGGAAACGATCGAGTCGCAAGGTATAAACGAAAATCTACTCAAGTTTCGCCTTATCCTCGGGCAGCGCTCAAGTTAACGGCGCCAACTTCATAACGCTGATCATGACATACAGAGCTCCCGAGGAGTCCAATACCCTCGGTAATTTGCCCCATTGACGGGCTTCTAACGGCGCCGAAAATCATAAATCTACGCTACAGTAATACCGAATTCCATCCTGCACAAGTTTCAGAAGCTGCTGCATTTACAACAAAATTGCATCTGCCAGCGTCTGTGCAGGCACTTTTGTATCGTAGTACAAAGTTCTGTTGCACGCGTTCTAATGTCCTCGGTGTCGTCTGAACAATGCCGCAGGCAGCTATAATTCTAGCCATGTGATCTTCTTCAGTTTGGACACGCTTTTCATATACATGGCTCTAAAAAAGGAAGGTTTTAAAAATAAAGTTTTTTAAAGTTTTCCAGTCCCGACGAAGTGTGAGTAGGAGTCGCGCACTGAGCTTTCTGTACAAATTTACTTATGCATATAGATAGTTCATCCATCCCGCAAACGGAGAATTCCAGCATTTTTGCCTGATATTGATATAAATACTGACAAGATATCGGTCTCGAGGATTCCGAGGCCGTGTTAAAATCTTTACGGTAGTTCCTGAGACTAACTCCGACTTGAAAAAAAAAGCGATGGACTGAGAATTGCTTCATGGTTCTAAAAAAGGAAGGCTTTAAAAATAAACAGTAAAAACGTCTCATTCAGTCATTAGTTTGTGGTTTAATTAAACACCTATAAGAACTGAATCTCATTTGTCTTTCATCATTTCAAAAAATAAAAGTATTTAGTAAGATGCAAACGTTGACGTTGTTTGGAGGAAGACGGACGGGGTTACTAGCTAATATCTTATTGCACTCAGAGGTAATGATGTCGGGAAGGTTGGTAACCACTGATCTGTAATATACATCGTTCCTTAAAAGCAAGTCTTTAGTTGCGAACAAATGTTGTTAATTACTGGATAGAAAAAGTGTTACTGTAAGTCTAGTTATGGGCTCTGTCAGCCTCTTCCCAGGCACAGCTCGTCGAATTGCTTCATTACTGAATTAATTTATTTTTTTAGGCAATGTACAGTCAGTTTTCCCATGTTTCACAGATGTTGAAAATTTCGTCAAGTAGACTGCACTTGATCCTGCTTCTGAAACCCTGCTAGCGGAAATGTCGCAGTGGGAAGATACTGTACACGCATGCTGGAAGAAGTCTGTTCATCGAGATTGAAGTCTCCCACGATTTCCACCCCCACCCTCATCTCGAAACCTCATGAGACAAATGCCGATATTCTTCCCCTACCCATGTTTGCGGTCTGTCTCTGATAAGATCGTCATCGACGAAACGTTATGCCCAATCTTCCCACTTTTTTTCCCCCTTCACAGCGGCCATCCTAAGAACACAAATGCAGCTCCAACGTTCAGTGTCTCAGACTTCAAGATCTTAGTTAGTATACTAATTCTTTCAAGTGCCTTATACTGAATCTCAAAAGGGTAAGATTATGTTTTTAAGATCTGTTACTACATTTCGTTCGTTACCTTTCTTACTCTTACCAATTATGTTTGCCGGAGACAAAACAACGTCAGTGAATCTATCTTAAAGTGCTACTTTCTTATCTGCCAGCGCAACTCTTTGAATATGGTGTCTTTAGAATTACTGTGGAAGAGCTCACAGAACAAATTTTAAAATCGTACCACCGTAGCATGCAGAGATCAAATTATTTGTAGGTTTTCTCAGCTGTTCCCAAATCCAGAACTGTTTTTTGACTAGCCACTTACCCTCTACAGCTCTTCAATGACTGTATTTAAAACTGTGACTTATTTCTTGCACATAATTATTGACGGATCCACTGTATACCCTTGCTAACACCTGGTCCCTTTCGTTCCTTATATTCAGTTAAGTGATGTTGGAATCCAAATGCAAATTGATCTTTTAACTGGATCAGGGAAGTAAATGATTCACACGCTTTTAGGTCAGAACCATTTTCAAAAAATGTTTCATTTTTTTTACATTTCTTGACTGATCGATTTTACAAATTACTCGCACTTTTCGCTTTAATTTTTGCTCTTTTTTCCTATTTTTCCTTCTTTACAGTGGCAATCGTCCTCGGAAGGACTGGACCCGTCATACCAGAATAATTATGCACCCGATATTATCGCACGGATAGTTTTCTTAATTCTGACATTATTTCCCGCATATTCTCTTAGGACGACGTGACGCACATCTCAACAATAAAGTGGTCCGTGCAGCGGCTCACGCCGTTGCTTAGCACCAGTCTTGGACAGGTGAATGGCGAGGAACGTGGATGACTCAGTCCCCAGTCAGCAGTATCTTAAGAAAACGGAGAAATGCACCAACAACACGGAGCAGCGACAGCAGTCATATAAGGTAAGCTATCAATAAACATCTGAGTTCCGCCAAACCATGGCAACAAAATTTATTCCACCTCTCTGCGGACACACAACGTAACTTCTCAAAGGCGTGTATATTTAATGCACATGGACATCTTAAACACTGGGTTTACATTCAGAGCAATGTGATTTTGCAAACCAGTCGTCCAAACTATTTATATAGTTTTATATAATGAAATTTGCTTTGGAAAAGCATGAATTTCACAAATCTTGTAACTTCAGGAAAATCGGAGTACTACAAATTATACATCATCCTACACATTTTCCGTGCCAACTGACCTCTGCATTCGCCAGTATACAGGGTGTTACAAAAAGGTACGGCCGAACTTTCAGGAAACATTCCTCACACACAAATAAAGAAAAGATGTTATGTGGACATGTGTCCGGAAACGCTTAATTTCCATGTTAGAGCTCATTTTAGTTTCGTCAGTATGTATTGTACTTCCTCGATTCACCGCCATGATTTCATACGGGATACTCTACCTGTGCTGCTAGAACAAGTGTCTTTACAAGTACGACTGAACATGTGGTTCATGCACGATGGAGCTCCTGCACATTTCAGTCGAAGTGTTCGTACCCTCCTCAACAATAGATTCGGTGACCGGTGGATTGGTAGAGGCGGACCAATTCCATGGCCTCCACGCTCTCCTGACCTCAACCCTCTTGACTTTCATTTATGGGGGCATTTGAAAGCTCTTGTCTACGCAAACCCGTTACCAAATGTAGAGACTCTTCGTGCTCGTATTGTGGACGGCTGTGATACAATACGTCATTCTCCAGGGCTGCATCAGCGCATTAGGGATTCCATGCGACGGAGGGTGGATGCATGTATCCTCGCTAACGGAGGACATTCTGAACATTTCCTGTAACAAAGTGTTTGAAGTCACGTTCTGTTGCTGTGTGTTTCCATTCCATGATTAATGTGATTTGAAGAGAAGTAATAAAATGAGCTCTAACATGGAGAGTAAGTGTTTCCGGACACATGTCCACATAACATATTTTCTTTCTTTGTGTGTGTGGAATGTTTCCTGAAAGTTTGGCCGTACCTTTTTGTAACACCTGTAGATATTTTTCGATAAGTCGATAGTGCCGCCGTGATGTCTTGAAACAATGTTTTCCATGCGCAAATAATAAGAAATAATACTGATCTATAGGAATTTACAACTTTTATAGATGAATACAGACATTAAGACTGATTTGCAAGAGAACTAATTTCCTCTTTAAATGGTCGGTGCCTTCCTTGTAAACGTAATGAAATGCGATTTGAAATTTTTGTTTCTACTTACGATAAACAAATTAAGTATGACAGCTTTCGTCTTTGTATCAGTGTAGTTCGTATCCTCAAGCACACTATAGAACGCCCAAATTTTCTTAGCATCTCGTCTTTGAATCTATATCTGCTAATGTACTGATTCTCCTCGCTACCATCTTTGGCGATCAAATGATACAGTGCGCAACAGGCCAGACACTATAGTCGCACTGTTTAATACTGTGTATTAAGACAACGTAAAGCTGTGATCGAATAACAATTTGGTACTTTACTAGGCATGGTCCTGTTCGAAGTTAACTCCTTTACCTTTCCCCGTCCTTTGAGCTGCCTTACCCATATAGTTACAGGAGGACGTGCAGTTTAAAGATGACTTCGAACCACGGCGCATTTCGGTATTATTCACATTCACATGCACTGCCACAAATGAAAGACGAGATAAGCAGGAGTTACAGTGTAAGTCCTAGCACTAACCGGCGTAGTGAGAGACAACTGATTTTCAGTTTTGCTGCACAATGCTCTTTGTACACTCTCTTTTTTCCAGCATTTATTTACGATGTGGAGCGTATGAATTTATGTCTCGTGTAACCAAAACACCAGTTCTTTCACCTTCGTTGGTTAGTTGTTTTTGTCCTGTTATATTTTATCTTTGAGACGCAATTACTCGCTAAACATAGCTTTTTTTTTTTTTTTTTACAACGGAATCAGATAGAGAGAATAATTTTTCTGATTGTATTATTCCTAACCTTGAAATCTAATCGTGTGCTAAAAAAACTGTTAAATTTTCAGAGTTGGAGTCCCCTCATCTTCTCTGTAGTGTAACAGAAACTGCTCTCTAATGAAACATTTACACATACCATTCACGGGAAGCTTCTTGTGAGAAGTTATTAGGTCTACAACTTTGTTTCCGCAGTTTTGCAATCGACGGCAGTAGCGGAAAGTGAGGTTCAGGTGGTTGGTCAGAGGTGTAATACAATAAGCTTAGGCATCTGTAAACATAATGCCATAAAAATATTAGTCGATTTGTGATTGCACCATAAGGTTATCCTCGATTAAATACGTCAACTTACGCACCGATTTCTCGCCACTAACGGGAAGTTTTAATTTTCTGCTTTAACATGAAGAAATCTGCGGCTGTGGCTGTGGCTGCGTAAGACCAATGGTGAGGGAACTATTAGCGGAAGAACGTGCAGAGAATGTTTTCAACGCCTTAAGAACGGTGGTTTTGATGTCGAATACCGGCATGGCGGGGAAGACAGATCGTTTTAGTAGCTACTGAAACAGACGAAGACAGTCACAGGAGATCATTATCGAAAGCAATTGATGCGTTCGAGCCCAGCACTGAAACACAAACGGCCACAATGCAGCGATAGACATGTAAAGGTAATTTTGCGGCAGGTCAGTGCTCGGCCCCATGTCACAAAACCCGTCAAAATGTACATGGAAACGTTGAAGCGAGAAGTCCTATCCGTCCCGCCGTATTCTCCATACGTTGCTCTCTCTGTCTACCACCTTTTTCGATCAGTGTCATACAGTCTGGTTGACCAGCACTTCCAATCATATGAACAAGTGCAAAATTGAATCAATTCATGGATTCCCAGAAAAGACGCCCAGTTCTTCTGCCACGGGATTTGTATGCTATCCGAAAGACTGGAGAAGGTAGTGGCCAGCTATGGGCAATACTATGAATCATAATTTTTCACAATAGAGCCCCGAACTTCGAGAAAAAACGGCGGAAGCAAAGTTGTAGACCTAGTAGCTTTTTTTTTCCTTTTTTGGCTTCTTCATAGGGGCGTGTACAAGAATCTCTTTTCGAGAGGCGTAGTGAAGTGACTGTCTTTCCACAATAATACCACCACCGATCTGGTTCTAATTTTTCACTTTGAAAATACTTTTCTTCAGATTTCTGTCAGCAGTATCACAATTTACTGGTACTCTGTTAAATCCACAGCAAACAATCTAACCACTCGGCGAACTCGTTTTCCGCCACCAATTCTGTGCTTTTTTCTAACTTAACAGTAACCTTTCGCACTGATTGTCACATGTTTTATTAAAATATTTTATTTTGCAAGTTTGTTTGTAAATAATTTTTCTACTACCAATCACAATTTTCTTTTCAAAAACATTTATAACGGACAAAATCAGATTTTGTTCGCTCGGCCACATTAGATGGAAACATCGTGAAAATACAAATATAAAACAACCGTTTGTTATTTGATTGACATATTAAAAATTAAAACAAAATGGATATACGGGAAAACTTACATATATTAAATCCTCTAATGGTCACATGTGTTGCAGTGAAATCTTGCCTTTGTCTTACAACGTTAAAAATGCTATGGTGTGATGCAAACGACACAAATAGAACCAAAAAGTGGACGGACTGTGATAGAGGGTAATATCGTGTAATAAAATACTTAACAACATTGCCGGCTTTTGAAATAGCATGTCCGACCTCCCTAAATGACAGAACCTAACATACCAATACAATGACTCATCGGTCAGCAGTGAATATTATTTTGTTTCTACATACATTTATTTCTTGAACAGGTGTCACGCAACATACGACTTGCAAATATATGAATGTATTTGACTATGTGCAGCAACACAACGCGTCCAGCTGGTCAGAGATATACATTTATACTCCGCAAGCCATATTACAGCAAAGGATCACAAATGAGATCCGTATACTGTCTTTAAATTCGCCAGCGACTCATGTGACGTCAGAACTAACCGTCTCCGTGTGCCCAGAGACTCGAAGCGTGAATCTCGGCCGCAGTCCACTCGGCACCTGAGACTGTTGTTATCGGGTACAAGTGGAATCGACTCGCTCAGAAAGGAGAGCGGACTCACGTAATTCCCACCACATACGCAACCGTTCTGATAGGAATTTCCGCTATTAAACTGTAAATTACTATTCATTTATTTCACACAATCATGATTTCGGCTTTGTAGCCATCCTCAAGAGCAAGTTGAAATGTCACAAAATGTCCAACCTCCCTAAATGATAGAAGCAAGTTATATACCAATATAACGACTAATCGATCAGCAGTGACTATTCTTTTGTTTATACATACATTTACATGCATAAAACTTTTTCTTAGTCTGCTGTAAATTTTTAATATTTAATACCTATTCAGATAACGTCTAATAATTACGTTGACATATACACCATACGAGGCCTTAACGAGTCTGTAACGACAGGACCAGATAACGTGACACTAGGATGAAGTACAGTCTCTCAATTTTGGTTAATTATTAAAACAAATTATAGAAATGAATGATAACCTACACAACCCACTGTTAGCCGCTAAACGCAAGTTGTTATGACCAACAATGACGTTGCTATGTGGCCGATATTCGTTTGACGTAGCACACACCTTGATGAGACAGAACATTTTGACCACCTACGTAATAGACAGTATCTCCACGTTTGGCTCGGATAAAAGCGGCGACGTGTCGTGACATGGAAGCAATGAGGCTTTGGTGGGTCACTGGAGGGAGTTGCCGTCAGATCTGCGTCTACAGGTCACCCAATTCCCGTAAATTCCGAGAAGGGGGACGATGAGCTCCTGACGCCACGTTCAGTCACATCCCAGATGTGTTCGAACGGGTCCAGATCTGGCGAAGTGTGTTCCTCGAACCACTCAGCACGCTCCTAGCCTTGTGACATGACGCATTATCTTGTTGAAAACTGTCACTGTCTTCGGGAAACATGATCGTCACGAAGTGGTGTACGTGGTCTGCAACCGATGTACGATACTCCTTCAGCCGGCCGCTGTGACCGACCGGTTCTAGACGCTTCAGTCCGGAACCGTGCTGCTGCTACGGCCGCAGGTTCGAATCCTTCCTCGGGCATGGGTGTGTGTGATGTCCTTAGGTTAGTTAGGTTTAAGTACCGGCAGTTCTAAGTCTAAGAGACTGATGACCTCAGATGTTAAGTCCCATAGTGCTTAGAGACATTTGAACCGCTTTGATATTCCTTGGACGCTATAGCGCCTTGCAAGAGCTCCACCGAACTCCTGAATTCCCACGTGAATGTTCCCCCGTGCATAATGGAGACGACGCCAGCTTGTCTCGTTCCTCAGTACAGTTGACAAGGAGCTATTCCCCGGAAGACGACGAATTCGCGCCCTCACATCGGCATGTTGAAGAAAATATCTGGATTCATCAGACCCTGTAACGCTCTGTCACTGCGCCTACGTCCAGTTCCGATGGTCACGTGCCCATTTCAGTCGTAGTTGCCGATGTCGGGGTATGCATGGGTCGTCGGCTGCAGAGGCCATCGTTAGGCGTGTACGGTGCACAGTGTGTTCAGACCCACTTGTACTCTGCCAAACATTAAAATCGGATGTTCTACATCTACATCTACATCCATACTCCGCAAGCCACCTGACAGTGTTCTCGAAACTTCAACAAAAGCCCGTACCGAGCTACTGAGCGTCTCTCCTGCAGAGTCTTCCACTGGAGTTTATCTATCATCTCCGTAACGCTTTCGCGATTACTAAATGATCCTGTAACGAAGCGCGCTGCTCTCCGTTGGATCTTCTCTATCTCTTCTATCAACCCTATCTGGTACGGATCCCACACTACTAAAAAGTATTCAAGCAATGGGCGAACAAGCGTACTGTAACCTACTTCCTTTGTTTTCAGACTGCGTTTCCTTAGGACTCTTCCAATGAACCTCAGTCTGGCATCTGCTTTACCAACGATTAATTTTATATGGTCATTCCATTTTAAATCACTCCTAAGGCGTACTTCCAGATAATTTATGGAATTAACTGCTTGCAGTTGCTGACCTGCTATTTTGTAGCTAAAAAGAGAAGGGATCTTTCTTTCTATGTATTCGCAACACATTACACTTGTCTACATTGAGATTCAATTGTCATTCCCTGCACCATGCGTCAATTCGCTGCAGATCCTCCTGCATTTCAGTACAAGTTTCCATTGTTACAACCTCTCGATATACCACAGCATCATCCATAAAAAGCATCAGTGAACTTCCGATGTCATCCACAAGGTCATTGATGTATATTGTGAATAGCAACGGTCCTACGACACTCCCCTGCGGCAGACCTGAAATCACTCTTACTTCGGAAGACTTCTCTCCATTGAGAATGTCATGCTGCGTTCTGTTATCAAGGAACTCTTCAATCCAATCACACAATTGGTCTGATAGTCCACATGCTCTTACTTTGTTCATTAAACGATTGTGGGGAACTGTATCAAACGCCTTGCGGAAGTCAAGATACACAGCATCTACCTGGGTACCTGTGTCTATGGCCCCCTGAGTCTCGTGGACGAATAGCGCGAGCTGGGTTTCACACGATCGTGTTTTTCGGAACCCATGCTGATTCCTACAGAGTAGATTTCTAGTCTCCAGAAAAGTCATTATACTCGAACATAATACGTGTTCCAAAATTCGACAACTGATCGACGTTAGAGATATAGGTCTATAGTTCTGCACATCTGTTCGACGTTCCTTCTTGAAAACGGGGATGACCTGTGCTCTTTTCCAATCCTTTGGAACCCTACGCTCTTCTAGAGACCTACGGTACACCACAGCGTATTAGATACACCACAGTTCGCCCGCTTTCCTGTTATACCAGTCTGCCCAGCCGACGACGTCCGACGTCTATAATGTGGTGTGGCCGTCCAACCCCACAACGACTTATCGTGTTTTCATTTTGGTTTCACAGCGTGTTGAAGACACTCACCATGATGACACTCCTCGAACACCGAAAAGTCAGCAGTTTCCGAAATGTTCGTGCTGAGCCTCCTGGCCATCACAATCTGTCCGTGGTCAAACTCAGATAGATTGCGTGCCTTCCCCATTCCATACAAGGATAGCACTCTCACTGATACAAGATCCACCATGCGTGTGTCTGACTAGCAGTCATTTCTCGTCAAGTGACACTGCTATCGCGTGGACGGGTTTATATCCATAGTAGGTCGCTGGTCATAATGTTCTGGCTGATCAGTGCATATTTTCTGGTGGTGGAGTTGGAATGAACAAGAATACAACCTTTTTTTCTACTGGACGAAAATTGTATGTTTTTCGTTTGAAGTGTGGACTATATTCCAGGTATGACTCCTCCTCTAAAGGCATACATTTGCAATTGTGTACTCTTCAGCAGTTAATTTTCGTCTTACACATTCCGATAATCGGTCATTTTGCCTTGTCAGTGCTATTGTACAGCAGCATGATCATGTACTCACCTTCCGTAGTAATAGTAAGTCCTGACTAGCCTTACACTCCTGGTTGCCTCAGTAAATGAGAAAGACTCGACGAGTATAAAGCGACAGTACCGCTACAGTTCTGAGACTCCTCATACTCGCGAAACTACGGGAATGAATGAAGGAAGGAAGCCCGTTAGCATTGCTGTAACAGCGGCGCCTTGACTTGTGAAGTTTGCAACTCGTAACAGTACACTCGTACTCCCTACGTTTCTGATCTTTAATTACTAAGTGCCGAGGACGGTCTCTTAGTACAAGTATCATTGTTCTCCTTCTCTGTTCCACTCGAGAATGGAGCGTGACCGAGCAAGGTGGCGCAATGGTTAGACACTGGACTCGCATTCGGGAGGACGACGGTTCAATCCCGCGTCCGCCCATCCTGATTTAGGCTTTCCGTGATTTTCCTAAATCGCTCCAGGCAAATGCCGGGATGATTCCTTTGAAAGGGCACGGCCGACTTCCTTCCCTAATCCGATGAGACCGATGACCTCGCTGTCTGGTCTCCTTCCCCAAACAACCCAACCCCAATGAAGCGTGGGAAGAACGACTGTCAACAAACTTCTGTATGAGATCTAATTTCCCTGGTTTCATTGTCGTGGTCATTTCAGGAGATATACGTGGAAGGAACTAACATGCTGCTCGCCCTTCTAAAGTGCTCTCTCGCAATTTCATTAACGAACCACTCCGTGATGCACAATGCCTCTCTCGCAGCGTCTGCCACTGGAATTTGTTGGCCATCTCCGTAAAGCTCTCGCGCCGACGAAACGATACGGAGACGAAACGCGTCGCTCTTCGTTGCATTTTGTCTATCTATTCTATTAATTCAAAATGCCAACGATCACAGAAAGATGAGCTGTACTCTAAATTCGGTCAAAAAAAGTATCCTGAAAGCCACTCCTTTCGAGGATGACTTCCATTTTCTTAAGATCCTTCCACTGAATCCCAGACTGACATCCGTATTTTCTAAAATTGGTTTCATTTGGGCATTCCATCTTAGGTCGCACTGAAAGGTTACTCTTAGATTTTTTACATTTGTTACTGTTTCCAGTGAATCTTCATCAAAAGCGTAATCAAACAGCTGTGTGGGCTCTAATCTCTCTGATTTTACCCTCATGGTCTCTTCACGAGATATACGTAGGAGGGAGCAATATATTGCTTGACTCCTCGGTGAAGGTATGTTCTTGAAACTTCAACGAAAGCCGTACTAAGCTACTGAGCGTCTCTCTTGCAGAGTTTTTCACTGGAGTTTATCTTTCATCTCCGTAAAGCTTTCGCGATAACTAAATGATCCTGTAACGAAGCGCGCTGCTCTCCGTTGGATCTTCTCTATCTCTTCTATCAACCTTATCTGGTACGGATCCCACACTGCTGAGCAGTATTCAAGCAGTGGGCGAACAAGTGTACTGTAACATACTTCCTTTGTTTTCAGACTGCATTTCCTTAGGATTCTTCCAGTGAACCTCAGTCTGGCATCTGCTTTACCGACGATTAATTTTATATGGTCATTCCATTTTAAATCACTCCTAAGGCGTACTTCCAGATAATTTATGGAATTAACTGCTTCCAGTTGCTGACCAACTACTTGCACATAGTATGTTACACTTATACTGAAGCGCCAAAGAGGCTGGTATAGGCATGCGTATTCAAAAACGGAGATATGTAAACAGGCAGAATACAGCGCTTCGGTCGGCAACGCCTTTATAAGACAAGAAGTGTGTGGCGCAGTTGTTAGATTGGTTACTGCTGCTACAATGGCAGGTTATCAAGATTTGAGTGAGTTTGAACGTGGTGTTATAGTCGGCGCACGAGCGATGAGACACAGCATCTCCGATGTAGCGATGGTGTGGAGATTTTCCCGCACGACCATTTCAAGAGTGTTCCGCGAATCCGGTAAAACATAAAATTTCCGACATCGTTGGGACCGGAAAAAGATCCTTCAAGAACGGGACCAATGGCGACTGATAACAATCGTTCAATGTGACAGGATTGCAACCCTTCCGCAAATTGCTGCAGATTTCAGTGCGGGGTCATCAACAAGTGTCAGCGTGCGAATCTTTCAACGAAACATCATCGACATAAGCTTTCGGAACCGAAGGCCCACTCGTGTACCCTCGATGACTGCACGACACAAAGCTTTACGCCTCGCCTGGGCCTGTCAACACCGCCTTTGGACTGTTGATGACTGGAAACATGTTACCTGGACGGACGAGTCTCGTTTCAAATTGTGTCGAGAGGATCAACATGTAGGAGTGGCGAGTGAAACTCATGAATCTATGGACCCTGCATGTTAGCACGGGACTGTTCAAGCTGGTGGAGGCTCTGCAAAGGTGTGAGACGTGTGCAATCGGTGTGATCTGGGACCCCTGATACGTCTAGATTCGACTCTGACAGGTGACACATACGTATGCATCCTGTCTGATCACATGCATCCATTCATCCACTGTGCATTCCAACGGACTTGGGCAATTCCAGCAGGACACTGTGACAACCTACACGTCCAGAATTGCTACAGAGTGGCTCCAGCAACGCTCTTCTGAGTGACATCTCAGAATATTGTTAAATTAACGCTATCCAAAAAGCAACATGAGATAACTCGAGCACGTTAACGTCAACCAATGATAACTGGCCACACTTTTCGCAATGGGCGCTTTCATCTTGTGTGATTAAATGCCGGAGTTGCCGGAGTTGGTAACCCTGTGCAGCTTAGTTTACCATTGTAGAAGTTCCCAGTAATGTTCACATTGCATAAACACAAGAGAAACAGAGCGAGATAATGTCGCGGCATCATATCTTGGGTGGAGGATCTGTTAACGACGTCCGCTTCGCGTCAGGTCGGCACATCCAGCAAGCCGTGGCCATGCAATCCAAGATGTCTCTGCCGTGTTCACTTGCTGTCCGCCATGAATTGAGACCACACGAGAGGGCAGCAGCGCCGAAGCGTCTGCGGGACGTCGTCTGGACAGAAGTGGCCGAAGTGGAAACTTATTTGGCGGTGCGCTTCGGTAGCAACGGCGCGGTTTACTGAAGTTCAAATGTGCTTGAAGCGTCACGATCACAAACTGGAGTATTCTTTAGATCGCACTTTACTGACTTGTTTGGAATAAGTTCAAAATGGTTCAAATGGCTCTGAGCACTATGGGACTTAACATCTATGGTCATCAGTCCCCTAGAACTTAGAACTACTTAAATCTAACTAACCCAATGACATCACACAACACCCAGCCATCACGAGGCAGAAAAAATCCCTAATCCTGCCGGGAATCGAACCCGGGAACCCGGCCTGGGAAGCGAGAACGCTACCGTACGACCACGACATGCGGGCCTTGGAATTAGTCCCTGACTTGCCAACAAGTGCACCATACCTCGAGTTGTGTGAAAAATCTGAATATTACGTCTATTATTAATAATCTTACTCGGTAAGATATCAGTCCCCCGTAAAAGTGCACAGTGGTATCATTTGGAGCGCCAAATATGGTGAAGGTCAAATACAAGGCTGTCATCTGACCCCAAACTTGTGACGGAAGTCATGGCATTGAAGTACTGTGATTGCGGCTATACACGGTCCAGACACATTAAAGGGGAGGTTTACTATCTTTGCCCCGCAAAAAAATCTTCTTTGAGAATTTTTTTCTCGGGTTGTGTTATAGATATGAGTGTCAAATTTTGTCAAGATGTTTATTGATATTTACTCTACAAACTGGAATTTTTTGGGCTGAAAATGTCGAAGAGCAAAGGTGGAAGTGCCGTCGGAAGAACCAAAATTCCGATGTAGACCTCCACGCGCGGTATGTGACAGGTCAGTCGGCTCGTTGGAAATCAAAATTGAGTTGACGGCAGCGAAGTATATAAGATTCTTTAGGAGTTGTACCTCACCTAAGTTATTTGGGCCATAGGAAACAGAATGACGGCCGTTTGAAAAAAAAAAAGGGTTTTTTCATCGATTTTTCGACTTCGTCGGCCAGGTAAAAATATTTATAGTTGATGGATCGGAATTAAAGTGGTAAAACTCTTAGACAATTTAGTTCGCTTCGTCGGAAACGAAGAATCATGCCAATCGGTTCAACAGATTTGAAGTTACCATACCGCGCGATAAAAAATAAAAAAAAAACGTAATTTCGAGAAAAACGCGTTTTAAGTTTTGACTATATATAAATGCAATATTATGCGACGTGCGTTGAATCTGATATTCCGGGTTCATACACTAGTCTTTCCTGTTCCTCATAGAGGGCGTTCTGTTCGATCTGGGCTATCCTGCGCTGCTCCAGAGACGCTCGTACGGCCGGTGACAAGTGGTTTACGGCCGCTTGAATCCTGTGGTCGTCCGAATGCTTGGTGAACTGCGTCGAATACAGTCCCAGGGTGACGTCCATCGTTTTCATGGTCTTCAGAATTGCTGAATAGCCTTCGTTGAAGCTGCTCACTGCCAGGAAAGTCGCACCAGAATGCAAATGCTTCGGGGCTAACTTTCAAACGCATGCGTTCAAACTTCCATTTGAATTTTGTGTGTTTCCTCCCATGCACCGGTACAATAACTCGTCCTCCGAAAGTAAAAAACTTGTGTGTGAGTGTATTTTTTTGTTCAACCGCGAATAACAAACATTTTCGTTCCGTATTCGGAAAAACCGATTCAGGGCTGGATTCTTTGTACCAAAAGATAGTAAACCGTGCGACCGTGTATCAGAATTGTGAATAACCACTTTTGCAGCGCGAACCAGTGTGAGACATGCAGGAAGAGGGTCAGTGAGGTTTTGGAAAGTACCAGCAGGGATGTCGAGACATACCGATTCCAGTACCGTGGCCAGCTGCGGTATCCATTGCATGGCTGAGTATCCATGGCATGAACAGCACAATTGACGTCGTCCCACAGATTCTCAGTCGTGTTTAAATACTGGGAGACTGGTGGCTAGGTGAGTACGGTAAACTCCTCTTGGTGGTCTTCGAACCACACATTTAGACTGCCAACTGTATATGGTCTAGGGAATTATGCGAGAAATATATGGCTCAAATGGCTCTGAGCACTATGGGACTTAACTTCTGAGGTCATCAGTCCCCTAGAACTTAGAACTACTTAAACCTAACTAACCTAAGGACATCACACACATCCATGCCCGAGGCAGGATTCGAACCTTCGACCGTAGCGGTCACGTAGTTCCGGACTGAAGTGCCCAGAACCGCACGGCCACCGCGGCCGGCGAGAAAGATATAATGCAAGAAACGATCAGATGTATGAAATACAAAATATGAAATCATGGAAAGTGCGCAGGGGTGGGGGATGAAGCGAAAAAGCTATATTCCATGCCCACAAATAGTGTGACAAAAGAACCAAAATATGGAACATTTCCTTAAACTCGGACTACTACATATCTTCAAACTCAAGGAGATCCATACATGACATAAAGCTACATGTACGTATGTGCGTATGTTCCACATCTCCTCGTACACTATTGGGCCGATTTCAACCAAATGTGGTACAAATATGTCTCACTGATAAGCAACAATCATTGTGTAGGTAAAAACACTCTCTATCACAGCTCAGGAAACATGTCGTCAGAAACACTGAGTTGGGTGAAAAACTTTCGTATTGTGCATGACGTTTAAGTTTATTACTTCTTTTCTACCCATTCTATTCTCAATACATTTTACAGAAAGTATCCGCATATGGCAGTGAATGAATCTACAAAATTATATCACTGTATGAGGCATAAATCAGGAGATATGATGTCATAAGCACTGAGATGCGTGAAAAAATGCCGTATCATGCATGGCGTTTTAATTTATTAAATCTTTACTACTAACATTATTTGCAATAAATTTCGCTTAAAGTATTCAAAGCAGATGGACTGGGAGAAGGAGGTGCCCAGAGAGAGAGGGAGGAGGAAATGGACAGAGAAAGGAAAGAGGATGAGATGGACGCAGAGAGGGGGATGAGAGGGTGGGCAGGAGAATGGGGAGGAGAAGACAGACAGAGAGAGGGGATGAGAATGTGGGCAGAAAGAGGAGGAGGAGGAAATGGACTAACAGGATTGGAAAACATGCCCAGGAAACGCCGGGTACTGAGCTAGTGGTTTATAAGAGTAGTACAATTGATGCAGTTTCATAATTTGTACCACTTACAGGTACTTAGAAAATTAGATGTTACGCTTTTATTTTTCTCTGTTTTCCATTCTTTAAATCAGAAACCAAGAACAACATCCTGCAGATGGGAATGGCAATATTTAAATAATTTTGTAACTTTCTGTTTAGGCTTTAATAAATCTCGAAAGTGGTAGAATTTGGGCAAGCCTCCTCTATATGGGATACTTAATGAAACTTACCTACTCACTTCCTTGCCAAATAGTGGAGGCTGAGAGATTATTAGTAATTAATTAGCTGAGAAACCCTGCGTTGCTTAGATATTAATTTATCCTAATCTTCTATTAGCCTATCTCCTCCTCCCTCCTCTCCTTCTTCTTGTTCATCTCCTCTTGTCCTCTCTTCCGCCCATCTCCTCATCTCCTCCTTCCCTCCTCTCTATCCACACTCCCTGTCCCTGTCGATGATCTCCATACCTTCCTGCCTCTGTCCACCTCCACCAATCTCACACTCTGCACACCTCCTCCATTTGGCTCCATACTCTGTCCATCTGCTCCTGTCACTTGGGCTGCCCATCTTCTCATCCCTCTTATCTCTATCAATCTGCTTCTTCCTCCTCTGCACATCTTTTTCCCTCTCTGTCCATCTCATCCTCCCTACCTAATTCCATCTTCTCCTCCCCTCTTTGTCAATCTCTTCCTCCCTTTCTCTCTGTCCATCTCCTCCACCTCTCTCCCTCTGTCCATCTCCTCCTTTCCTTCTTCCGGTTCATCTTCTCCCATTTTCTTTCCATATCGACCTCCTCCTCTCCCCTCGTTCTGTCCATCTCCTCCTCTTCCATTTCACTGTCCATTACCTCCTCCCACTCTGTCTGTCCATCTGCACCTCTCCCACGTCTCAGCCTGCCTCTTCCTTCCCCTGTCTCTATCCATCTCCTCCTCTTTCCTTTCTCTGTCGATATCTTCCTCTCCCCTCTCAGTCCACTTCTCCTTCCTATCTCTCTGTCCATTTCCTTGTCCTGCTCCTCTTCCTATCTGTACCTATTTCCCTCTTCCCCCTCACTGTCTGCCCATCTCTTCGTCCTTCCTAACCTCTTCCCATGTTATCACACTCACCCCAATAGGAGGCTGGTGGTTCTTATCCTTACGGTATTTCTCTGAAGATTGTAACTAATAGACATACGAAATTTGATTGAAATATTGCCAGGGTTTAAGGATTAGCTGAATACCCGTGATTCTGCCTGCACACAGACATGTCCGATACATCTCCCACGTACCTAACATATTCCACCTGTATTTGTTCATATACGAGGGTGAGTCAAATCAAAACCTTAAATATTTTTAAAACATTATTTATTGTGCAATAGTGGTACAAAACTGTATCACTTTTCAACATAATATCCCCCACTCTCAATGCAAGTCCTCCAACGCTTACAAAGTGCAAGAATTCCTTTAGAAAAAATTCTTCTGGTAGTATGCGCAACCATGACGTTTATGACATCATTCTACTGAACTATGAGCTGTAAAATGATATAATTTTGCAGGTACATCCAGTGGTACATGAGACTACTAAGTAACGTGTTGTGAACAGTTAGTAGTAAAGTAGTAATAAATTAAACCATCATGTACGATGCGGCAATTTTTGACGCATCTCAGTGTTTATGACGTCATATCTCCTGAACTATGTGTCGTACAATGATATGTTTTGTTAGGTACATTCAACGGCATATGTGGACACTGTCTGAAAAATGTGTCACTAAAATAGTAATAAATAATTAATAAAACGCTATTCTTTAAGTCACAGTTATACTGCATGAACAGCGGCAATACAGTAAGCGACAAACGTTTTTCCCTTTCATCATTTTGTGATGGTCATCAGCGAGAAAAAGTTTCGAACAAGTCCCTAAGTGCTCTCATTCTCAGTTACTGGATAATTTACCACGCCAGACCTCTCCCAGTGAGCCATTACGGCAGACAGCCTGATGCGTATTTCTGATTGCCGTTATTATACTGATGCCAGGAGGAGGGTATTCCTATGTCGAGGGCTCCACTGGGTTTTACCCCCACAGCGGTTTTTCCCGACGGGAAGTGTTAGGTGTACCAAGTCGAAATCTGTCCAATGGTTTAGGAGGGGATGATGAAAATACATACATACTTTGCACACATACATTCATTTTTATAATTTGTATGGATTAAGCAGGGATGGCTAAGCAGGGATGGCTAGAGGACAAATGTAAGGATGTAGAGGCTTATCTCACTAGGGGTGAGATAAACCCTGCCTACAGGAAAATTAAAGACACCTTTGGAGATAAGAGAACCACTTGTATGAACATCAAGAGCTCAGATGGAAACCCAGTTCTGAGCAAAGAAGGTAAAGCAGAAAGGTGGAAGGAGTATATAGAGGGTCTATAAAAGGGCGATGTACTTGAGGACAATGTTATGGAAATGGAAGAAGATGTAGATGAAGATGAAATGGGAGATACGATACTGCGTGAAGAGTTTGAAAGAGCACTGAAAGACCTGAGTCGAAACAAGGCCCCTGGAGTAGACAACATTCCATTGGAACTACTGACGGCCTTGGGAGAGCCAGTCCTGACAAAGCTCTACCATCTGGTGAGCAAGATGTATGAAACAGGCGAATTACCCTCAGACTTCAAGAAGAATATAATAATTCCAATCCCAAAGAAAGCAGGTGTTGACAGATATGAAGATTACCGAACAATCAGTTTAATAAGCCATAGCTGCAAAATACTAACACGAAATCTTTACAGAGGAATGGAAAAACTAGTAGAAGTCGACCTCGGGGAAGATCAGTTTGGATTCCGTAGAAATACTGGAACACGTGAGGCAATACTGACCTTACGCCTTATCTTAGAAGAAAGATTAATGAAAGGCAAATCTACGTTTCTAGCATTTGTAGACTTAGAGAAAGCTTTTGACAATGTTGACTGGAATACTCTCTTTCAAATTCTAAAGGTGGCAGAGGTAAAATACAGGGAGCGAAAGGCTATTTACAATTTGTACAGAAAGCAGATGGCAGTTATAAGAGTCGAGGGGCATGAAAGGGAATCAGAGGTTGGGAAGGGAGAAAGACAAGGTTGTAGCCTCTCCCCGATTTTATTCAATCTGTATATTGAGCAAGCAGTAAAGGAAACAAAAGAAAAATTCGGAGTAGGTATTTAAATCCATGGAGAAGAAATAAAAACTTTGAGGTTCGCCGATGACATTGTAATTCTGTCAGAGACAGCAAAGGACTTGGAATTAGCGTTCTCGCTTCCCACGGCCGGGTTCCCGGGTTTGATTCCCTGCGGGGTAAGGGATTTTCTCTGCCTCGTGATGGCTCGGTGTTGTGTGATGTTCTTAGGTTAGTTAGGTTTAAGTAGTTCTAAGTTCTAGGGGACTGATGACCACAGATGTTAAGTCCCATAGTGCTCAGAGCCATTTGAACCATTTGAACTTGGAAGAGCAGTTGAATGGAATGGATAGCGTCTTGAAAGGAGAATATAAGATGAACATCAACAAAAGCAAAACGAGGATAATGGAATGTAGTCGAATTAAGTCGGGTGATGCTGAGGGCATTAGATTAGGAAATAAAGTAGTAAAGGAGTTTTGCTATTTGGGGAGCAAAATAACTGATGATGTTCGAAGTAGAGAGGATATAAAATGTAGACTGGCAATGGCAAGGAAAGCGTTTCTGCAGAAGAAAAATTTGTAAACATCAAGTATATATTTAAATGTCAGGAAGTCGTTTCTGAAAGTATTTGTATGGAGTGTAGCCATGTATGGAAGTGAAACGTGGACGGTAAATAGCTTAGACAAGAAGAGAATAGAAGCTTTCGAAATGTGGTGCTACAGAAGAATGTTGAAGACTAGGTGGGTAGATCATATACCTAATGAGGAGGTATTGAATAGGATTGGGGAGAAGAGAAGTTTGTGGCACAACTTGACCAGAAGAAGGGATCGGTTGGTAGGACATGTTCTGAGGCATCAAGGGATCACAAATTTAGCTTTGGAGGGCAGCGTGGAGGGTAAAAATCGTAGAGGGAGACCAAGAGATGAATACACTAAGCGGATTCAGAAGGATATAGGCTGCAGTAGGTACTGGGAGATGAAGAATCTTGCACAGGATAGAGTAGCGTGGTGAGCTGCATCAAACCAGTCTCAGGACTGAAGTCCACAACAACAACAACATGGATTAAGGCTACAGATGGTGCTATTGAGCATTTACATGATATGTCCTGGGGTTGACATTTCTTGTCTGGTGCGCTTGGTCGGGCACATTATGCACACTCTCCTCCTAGTGCAGCTAGTGTCTTTACCAGCTAGTCATTCTTCCAATCTGTTTGTTAGGCACTAGGCCATTGTTCGGTCTTCACAGCTGAGCTATTTAACATCTATCAGGCTCTTCTTTACATCCGCCGCCACCGGCATTCTGCTTATGGTATCTGCTCTGATTCTCTGAGCGCCATCCAGAGCCTCAGTGGTCCGTATCCGGTTCACCCTTTCCTGCACCGGATACAGCGTCTGTTCAGCTGCTGACGGACGACGGTTCTCCGGTTACCTCATTGTGGTTCCTGGCCATGTCGGTATCCCTGGGAACGAAGCTGCGGATGCCGCGGCCAAGGCTGCGGTCCTCCAGCCTCGGACAGTTTCTGATTGTGTATCTTCATCTGATTTTAGCAGGGTCATTTGTCAGCGCATTTTATCGCTGTGGCATGCCGATTGGTGTACACTTACTGAAAACAAGCTTCGGGCCTCGAAACCTCTCCCCACGGCTTGGAAGACCTCTTCACGCCCATCTCGGCGGATTGGACACTGCCGGTTCAGCCACCGCCTTCTGCTGACGGCTGCGCCCGTGTGGCCACATTTTAACGCCCTGTTCGAATTTTAATGCACTGCGCATTGATCTTGGCCTGCCATGTACTCCGGATGAAATTTTAGCGGATGACCCAGGAGCAGCTGCTCGCGTTGTTCGTTTTATCCACTTGACAAACCTGTCTTAAGGACATATGATTATGCTGTTTTCTTTTGATCCCTTGCCTGTTAATATGCCTTTTGTAGTGTTGTCCTTTTTAGTTTCTGTTTTAACATTAAGCCTCGCAGTGCATTCATAATTTAGTCTGAGCGCTAATGACCACTATAGTTGCGCGCCCTAAAACCACAAAAAAAGAGGAGTTTCTTTGGCTGCGGTCGGCTCACGCAGCAGCATGTGGCAGGGTGATACCCGCGGCCAGACGCTGCGGCCTCAGTCCCCGGAATGTTATGGACCGGACGGCGCGCCGGCGGTTTCTCTTCGGTCCGCGGATGTTGCGACACGGGAGGACCGCCCGCGCCTCTTCGCCGTTTTCTCCTAATCCGCGGACACCGTGGCCGACGTGTTTCTCTCCAGCTGCGGTTACCCGCCGTTTCCCCACAGCGCGTCCAGGGCCGGCTGCCTTCTCAGGTGGTGAAACGTTCTTGGCCCCCCCCCCCCCTCCCCACAGCGTGGTCTAATAAAACACTCGCTGCCGCTGTCCACGCAGCCCGTAACCAACAGCAGTACTTCACGAACGGAAAACAAAGCACTTCAACCAACTTTCTCCGTCACTAACAAGGAGGCGGCATCACCTGGGATCGGGGATTTGTCCGCAATTTTGTGTGCTGAAAGAGGACCCCTAACACCTCACGTGGTTAAAATATTAGGACGCACTACCCGGAAAATCCCGGGAAAAATCGATCCAAAGTTTCTTAGGTGCCTTATGAGTATAAAATGTTAGTACACTGCCGAGCCCCCGTCTGGCCTTGGTGTTTAGGGCTCGGATTCTTATGCCAGAGGTCTCGTGTTCGATTTCTCCACGGGCACTTCTTTTTTTCTTCTGTTTCATTTTCTTTCGTTATTCCACCAATTTTTCAGAAAGTTTCCCAAACCTACATTATCTTTAACAAGTTAGTTACATTATTGAATAAAAATTATTTTCTTTTTGTCCAACAACACAATTCATGGCGGTGGGTTTTCTACACTCCTGGAAATGGAGAAAAGAACACATTGACACCGGTGTGTCAGACCCACCATACTTGCTCCGGACACTGCGAGAGGGCTGTACAAGCAATGACCACACGCACGGCACAGCGGACACACCAGGAACCGCGGTGTTGGCCGTCGAATGGCGCTAGCTGCGCAGCATTTGTGCACCGCCGCCGTCAGTGTCAGCCAGTTTGCCGTGGCATACGGAGCTCCATCGCAGTCTTTAACACTGGTAGCATGCCGCGACAGCGTGGACGTGAACCGTATGTGCAGTTGACGGACTTTGAGCGAGGGCGTATAGTGGGCATGCGGGAGGCCGGGTGGACGTACCGCCGAATTACTCAACACGTGGGGCGTGAGGTCTCCACAGTACATCGATGTTGTCGCCAGTGGTCGGCGGAAGGTGCACGTGCCCGTCGACCTGGGACCGGACCGCAGCGACGCACGGATGCAAGCCAAGACCGTAGGATCCTACGCAGTGCCGTAGGGGACCGCACCGCCACTTCCCAGCAAATTAGGGACACTGTTGCTCCTGGGGTATCGGCAAGGACCATTCGCAACCGTCTCCATGAAGCTGGGCTACGGTCCCGCACACCGTTAGGCCGTCTTCCGCTCACGCCCCAACATCGTGCAGTCCGCCTCCAGTGGTGTCGCGACAGGCGTGAATGGAGGGACGAATGGAGACGTGATGTCTTCAGCGATGAGAGTCGCTTCTGCCTTGGTGCCAATGATGGTCGTATGCGTTTTTGGCGCCGTGCAGGTGAGCGCCACAATCAGGACTGCATTCGACCGAGGCACACAGGGCCAACACCCGGCATCATGGTGTGGGGAGCGATCTCCTACACTGGCCGTACACCTCTGGTGATCGTCGAGGGGACACTGAAGAGTGCACGGTACATCCAAACCGTCATCGAACCCATCGTTCTACCATTCCTAGACCGGCAAGGGAACTTGCTGTTCCAACAGGAGAATGCACGTCCGCATGTATCCCGTGCCACCCAACGTGCTCTAGAACGTGTAACTCAACTACCCTGGCCAGCAAGATCTCCGGATCTGTCCCCCATTGAGCATGTTTGGGACTGGATGAAGCGTCGTCTCACGCGGTCTGCACGTCCAACACGAACGCTGGTCCAACTGAGGCGCCAGGTGGAAATGGCATGGCAAGCCGTTCCACAGGACTACCAGCATCTCTACGATCGTCTCCATGGGAGAATAGCAGCCTGCATTGCTGCGAAAGGTGGATATACACTGTACTAGTGCCGACATTGAGCATGCTCTGTTGCCTGTGTCTATGTGCCTGTGGTTCTGTCAGTGTGATCACGTGATGTATCTGACCCCAGGAATGTGTCAATAAAGTTTCCCCTTCCTGGGACAATGAATTCACGGTGTTCTTATTTCAATTTCCAGGAGTGTATTTTTCATTGTAAAGTATATGAGGAGAAACATTGCCTTTTTAATCAGAATAAGAAAGTCGACCGAGAAACATTCAATTTTTATACGTATAATAATTATAAACAAGAACCGCAGTGGAAATTATCGTAAAAACAAACAAAGCAATAATTTTTTCGTCATCTTGCGCAATATATAAAAGCGGACTTTTACAATCACAGGGCGTTTGCAATAAATCTGTATAAAAACATGCCCCATTACCATTTACTAAAATGTTTCGAATTTCTGACAATTTTGAGGCAAACCAGGCGTATTAAATCATGTCTCGGAATATTGGTGACGATAATTGATGTTGAATTATTGAATGAATTTTTATACAATCTTCCCGGGAATTAATTTCACGATTCTCCTGTAACAATCCGCTGCAATTTTGCAAGCAACAGAAGAAAAAAGTGCCGTAGGAGGAACCGAACCCTAGCCCTCTGGCGTAAGGTCCGAGCTCTAAGCATGTAGGCCAGACGGCGGCACGACACCGGAGTAACATTTTATGCTCATAAGGAACCTAAGAAACTTTGCATCGATTTTTCTCCGGATTTTCCGGGTAGTGCGTCCTAATATTTTGACCTCGTGTGGTGTTAGGGGTCCTCTTTCACCACACAAAATTACAGACAAATTCCCGACACCACGGTCGTGCCGTCTCCTTGTAAGTCCATTTAAATATGGGGTTACTTTTCGCCGCACGTAGAGCATCAAATGTACAGGCAAAGCTGAAAGGCATAAAAAATGTGTGTACCATTTTTCCTGCAAATCAATAATTATGCACCAATCACTACCTTTCTGTAACACACAGATGACAAGCTCGAAGAACATAAGACTAAGATAAGAACAGAAGATGCTTAACCACTGAAAACATTTCCTGACTTAGCAGAAGTACTAAAATTGTGTATTAATACGAGAGCTATTCGCAAAGTTGCAGCTATCGAAGAATTCTTCACTGACATCCTGCTGACTAGTCAACTTCCATTGGAGTTTAAAAAGGCGAAGATAATATATGTTCTGAAACCTGGCAAACCCAGCAACATGGTAGAAAGCTATCACCCCATTACCATACTTAGCCAAAATATTTTGTAGTCATCCTGGA
Organism: Schistocerca gregaria; assembly: GCF_023897955.1. Lineage (NCBI taxonomy): Eukaryota > Metazoa > Arthropoda > Insecta > Orthoptera > Acrididae > Schistocerca > Schistocerca gregaria. Next base: position 130,485,843 of record NC_064923.1, on the reverse strand, counting down.
CCGTACACTATGCTTTACACAACACCTTCTTAATTTAGCTCAAAAGTTGAGGACTCGAAACAACATCCTCCATAAGCTATGCGGAACTACCTGGGGATCTTCAGCAACCACCCTGCGATCTTCAGCTCTGGGCTTGGTGTACTCAAGTGCTGAGTACTGTGCACCTGTAGACGCCCAGGTGAATACGACAATGTGCATAATATCTGGCACAATCAGATGTACTCCAGTTTATTGGCTTCCACTGGTAACCGGTATAATGCCTCCTGATCTACGCAGATGTACTGCCCTTATGAGAGAATTCCACAAGATCTCCAGGAATTCTAACCTACCCGTGCAAAGCGACCTGCCACATTTAAATGGTAAGAGACTGAAATCATGCCATCCAACTCTGTGCGATGCTGCTGACATGGTTGTTAAGGATTTCAAAAAAATGGCTCTGAGCATTATGGGACTTAACTTCTGAGGTCATCGGACCATAGCGGTCGCGCTGTTCCAGACTGTAGCGCCTAGAGCCGCTCGGCCACCCAGGCCGGCTAAGGATTTCAAACCTCTTGAAAAATGTAAAGGTCGGTGGGAAGAAGTGACAGATGTGCGCATGCATAACATCTTCTCAGGTGCTAAACTTCCAAGTGGATTCGACCTACCACGCAAGATCTGGACTTCTCTCCACAGAATCCCTACCAGCCATGGCAGATGTAGGGATGCTCTCTTTAAGTGGAGGAAGCTGCCTAATCCAGCCTGTGACTGCGGGGCTCCATATCAGACTGTTCACCACATTGTCAGTGAATGCAGGATTCGAGCCTATCAGGGAGCTGAAGAGGATTTCCTGCCAGCAAATGGTTCAAATGGCTCTGAGCACTATGGGACTTAATATCGGACGTCATCAGTCCCCTAGAACTCAGAACTACTTAAACCTAACTAACCTAAGGACATCACACACATCCATGCCCGAGGCAGTATTCGAACCTGCGACCGTAGCAGTCGCGCGGTTCCAGGCTGAAGCGCCTAGAATCGTTCGGCCACACTGGTCGGCTTCCTGCTAGCAACTCCAGATGGAGTGCGCTGGATTGATGGACTGGATATTCAGTTGTAAACACAAACTTAAGATTCTTGTGTGTCAATATGTACATATGTATATGTAGTTTAATTTTATATGTCTGTATTAGCCATACGCTAATTAATAATAATATTCGGAAAGTAAGTTGCGATCTGTTGCGAAATGGAAACTACTGTGCAAATCCGATGAAGTTTTTCACATATCTGTTGAGTAGTGCATCTAGTATGCCTGTAGATGGCAGGACGTAGCTTTTTTTCAATTCTTAGCGCACAGTAAGCAAGTAACGTCGCTTAGAACAACAATGTCTCCCGCCAAGTATATGGACCTGGCGAGAGAATTCGCCTGATGTCAAGCAGCCCACACAAAACGACTGTTATGTGCTTCGTTCTTTGTGACAATGCTCGGCCGCACTCTGCATGAGCACTGAAGATGTTCCTGCAGAGTTTTCGATTCGAAGTGTTTGATCGCCCACAACACAGTCCGTAGCTGGCTCGTCTTGAGTTTCATGTCTGCTCACATGAATCGCTGGCTATGAAGACAACATTTTGGCCCAACGACTTGCACAAGAGCATAGAGAATTGGCGGAAAGCACAGGCGGCTGCCTCAAAAGTTGATACAATGTCTAAGTCGATGCGGCGACTACATAGATAAGTGACTGCATGATTTAGCTAAGTACTGCAGATTAAACATTTTTGATTTTTACAGTGGTTTCCGTTTCGCAACCGATCTGAACATACTTTCCGAAAAGCCCTCGTATCTCGATCGTTTCTTGGTATTACTAGAAAGCCAAGATATTATTCGTGACTGCAGTAACATAATACCAGTTTTGCGAGAGATTGTGTATAGCTAGGACTATAATGTAGAGAGACGCCTTTATGCTGAAAAAATGAAGCCTGTCTACGCCATATTGGTGAGTCTTGGTGAAGTGTTCACATTGCACTGCTGCTCTTCGGTCTCCTCTAAACCAGGAATAAAGCTTTCGGCTGTTTTTTCGCGATGTACAGCAAGCTCGACGAGTGGTAATTAGCTTTAAAAACTAAGCTTTCAACTGTCTAAAATGAGTAAAAATGAGTATTCGTGTACGAAAATATATTTTTTCAAAGTACGTAGTAAGAACAGACTGTCAATTCAACACATTAACATTAAGAGAATGTGTTTAAGAGCGGGCTTCGACGGAGAAACAGTCTGCTAAGACTCCCCAAGATGGTGGACACGCTTCAATTGACGTCTGTGCTAGGCACAGATCCTCTGTATGAGCTGCAACTATCGCTGCTTGTTTCTTATTTGTTTTATCTGTTTTAAAAACCAGCGATGCTGCTAACGAAATGTTCCTGTTGCTATTCAGTAGTATGCGGAACTCTCAGCCTATAAATATATGGTTCAAATGGCTCTGAGCACTATGACACTTAATATCTGTGGTCATCAGTCCCCTAGAACTTAGAACTACTGAAACCTAACTAACCTAAGGACATCACACACATCCATGCCCGAGGCATGATTCGAACCTGCGACCGTAGCGGTCACGCGGTTCCAGACTGAAGCGCCTATAACCGCACGGCCACAGAGGCAGGCTTATAAATATGTCACTAAGTTCAGTCTATATGTATGTGTCTGAATAATGATGTATCTCTACGTATGGCTGATTATTGTATACTGTTCTCATGTTCTACGAATGTGGTACTGATAGACCTGCACAAATATTCAATTATCTGTCCGTAGCTTTTAAAACAATTCTTACAGGACATCAAAAGAACATTTTATTGTTAATTTAGAAACGTAGTCATTAATATGGCTTGAATTGGGATTGTCCTAACGTATACCAACGGCATTTTATCGTTTTTTTAGTGTGTTAACAATAGGATTTTTACAGCATAGTACCTCTGTGTATCCTGTGTTACATTTTCGCCTTGTTTACTCGGTTCTGTATACTGTGGATGTAAAGTTTGTTTTATGTTGAAATCTGTCCTTTGTTAATCTTATGTAACTTCATACCAGGCGGGCCCGCGAGAAATAAGGGCGCTACAGCGAACTTGTGACGTCACACTAGTCGGCTTGTCGGCTACACTTCGCGAGCGCTCTACTCCGTGCAGGGCCCACAGGAAATCAATACGTAATTGAAAATGTACCCACTGAAGATCTTTATTTTGTAGTGTGCTATTGAGAACTTCATGCATTTAAGCACGCAGTCAAGAAACCGGAGACGGCTTCTGGCACTCGTAAGACCTGCAGTGTTACGGGCTGCGACGTCCGCGCCACGGTCTTTCTATGTCGGGGGCCTAGCTACCAGCGTATGACTCGAACTAATGTGCACTCTGAATTTTCAAAACAAACTGTAGATTCATATTTACAGCGTTGAGACGGTTGTAAAGGCACGCACTAATAATCCAGCAGTCTGTTCCTGTTGTGTAATATTAATTTGTGAATTCAAACCGAATTAGCCTAAAGTGAACGTATCTGACTGATAAAAGGCAAACCGCTAAAAAATGATAAATCTGAAAATAATTCAGAGTGTACTGGTAGAAATCTAATTATGAGGGATATAATTTTTGTTCTGCAGAAGAAAGAATACATACTGATAGTATCAAAACATGACGAACGAATTGAAACTGAAACGTCCCCTTAGAACAATTTATACGCGACTGTGCTTAAACTGACACACAATAGTTTTTAGCGCAACGCAATCTGACTTTCAATAATCCCTACAAGAGAATGGCCCTGATTAACATTAACCTATACGTTTCACAAATCACTTACCTCACAAAAATCTTCGTTACTCAAGCTACTGCAATACAGCGAGCGCCACTACTGCCAGCTAAATAAAAGATTCAAACTACTGAAGGCACTAACTACTGATAGGCATAGTTAGCAAATGAAAGATTTTAATACAGAACAAACAATGTATTTACCTTAATAGTCATAATATATATATATCTGTTCGTGACATCAATTCTTACAATACTCAAAACTCCGCCATCTCTCTCCCCACGTCCACCACTGCTGGCGGCTCACTTCCAACTGTGCAACGCTACGCCCTGTTAGCATCCAGCTGCCGCTGCCCAACACTACAATGGCAGACAACAATGCAAACCAGCCACAGACTGCACACGGCACAGCCAGTGATTTTCATACATAGCGCTACGTGGCGGCGGCGTTACCAATAAAAAAACCTAAAAGCCTACTTACAAAACAAAGAATAAAACTTGGCTTTTTTTAAAAAAATAAACAATATTTATAACGTGATCTGAACAGCTACTCACGCAAAATGTAGTGCAGGACAAGAGCTGCTGCTTGCCTGTACTTTTCAGGGATATAGCAATAAGTGGAACCTACCAACAAACACGTCCGACCTGGACGATAGAAACTTACTTTCTCTCAGTTCGTTTAATGTTCTCTTTGCAGTAATCACCGGCGCTGACCTTTTAGCAGTACACTTAATAGTTTGTTTTATTGGCACCGTTGATTTCTGAGTTGTTACCAAGTGTCGCGACCTGCGCTTTCATTTCCGATGGTGGGCGCGTTAGGTCATCGGAACGTCTGCTTTTGATTATGAAGCTTACCATTAAGAAAACATGTAACATAATAAAGCAGAAAGGATTGTAAGTATGCAAAAACAATTCAGTACATTACCAGTTTTTAAGACTTCACGTCTCGATTCTTACCGTTCGTAGCACGAAAAAATATACTGGAAGTGCTTTCTTTAAACACAATGAAAGCGGGACGTTACACCACCCGAATACGCAATTCTTTTTTCCAAATCCGCATGTGTTAAAATATTGCGAACCATTTTAACCCGTTCTGTAAGTCGGGTTACTGATGGTAGAATTTTCGCCTCCTTAAGTCGAACCTAGTACAGTACTTAACATTCAACAGACTAAAAACGTAGAGGCCGAATGTGACCACATTTTAATGTCGTGCAGCAAATCCTGTCGTATTGTTGATAAGTCCTCTAAGTCACAACTTTTTGTGGTAATTAATAAAACTCATTTTATGAATGTTTCTGCGGAACATTTTCGCAACACTTACTGTGTTCTGTTTAAAGTTACTAATGTCCTTTCAAAATCAGTACTTTCAAATATACAGTACGTCCCAAAAAACTCTGACAAGCTTTAGGTACAGGTTCCTTACCAAAAAAACAGAAAAAAGGTCTAGTAAACTTGGGCTCCAAAATGCGTACCTTAAGAGCTATGAACACTTGTTCAGTCGAAGAGAAGTGTTTCACAATAGTGAAGGTGAACAAGAGCTCATACGTCTAAAGGTATGCATTTAGGAGCCCATGTTTACGCGACATTTTTATCTTGTTTTGGGTTCATACTATCTCCTCCAAAAATATAGAGAGAAAGGTTCTTGCGGTAGAAGAGATCTGTTTCATAGTTTCGAAGACGAACAAGTGCTCATAGTTCTTAAGGTATAAATTTAAGAGCCCACGTTTACTGGAATTTTTTCTTGTGTTTGGTTTAAGGAACCTGTCCGTGAAGGTTGTCCGTGTTTTTCTGGGATACCCTGTTATTAGGCCAAACATTGTGATACATGTGTAATAAACAAACATCAGTCAGACAATGAAGCGAAGATTCCAATGTATGGAGTGTCCTAGAACACCATTCAGGTAAATTTCTGGCTGCTTTCGGTAGCCGAATAAGCGATCTAGGCTAATGTAAAGGAAACAGGAATGACTCAGATGTAAGCCAGCTGTTAGTACAATAGAAACAAAACGCACGTATAGCTGTGCTTAAAAATCAGGAAGAAGAGCATGTCGCCATCTGGTAAGCCTTTGTATTTTAGCTGCCAACAAAGCATCTACCCTCTCCAGAACACTACAGATTGTAGTGTCACCAAATAGTGGCTCGAATTAAAAGTAAGTGTTGTTATCGCGAGTGAATTTTCATTCTGCAGCGGAGAGTGCGTTGACATGAAACTTCGTGGCAGATTAAAACTGTATGCCGAACCAGAACTCGAAACCGGGACCATTACGTTTCGCGAGTATTTGCTCTACCAGCTGAGCTAATATTGTTATCTATCGCATGAAAAAAAAACTAAAACAGCAATACTGACACGTTCCTTTAATTATTACGGTCGATATCAACAGAGAAGCAGAGAATCGGAGCGTTTGAGATGTGGTGTTACAGAAGAATGTTGAAAATTAAAAAGGCTAGTAAGATAAGAAATGAGGTTCTTCATAGAATCGGCTAGAGAAGGCGTATGCGAAGAACACTGATTACAAAGAAGGACAGGCGAAAAGACACGTGTTTTAAGACGTCAAGGAATAGTCCTCTTGAATCTAAGAAGAGGCGCAAAGGAAAAAAAAATTGAAAGGGAGGACAGAGGTTAGAATACACACATCAAATAATGACGACGTTGCATTTAAGTGCTACACTGAAATGAAGTTGTTGGTAAAGGAGAGGGGGAAATCGTGGTGGGCCCTACAGAGGATGCAGGCGAGGTTCACCGTGTGCTGCAACACACGCTCCATTCCCCGAAGAGCAGCACAACACCCCGTGCTATCCCGTGAACGTCCACGAATGAGCTCCTCAGTCTCAGCAGGAACCAAAAACAATTCAATGTTTAGCATTTCACCCAATCGGAATAATATTTAGAGAGTGACTGGATTTTGTTAAACAATGGTTCAAATGGCTCTGAGCACTATGGGGCTAAACTTCTGAGGTCATCAGTCTCCTAGAACTTAGAACTACTTAAACCTAACTAACCTAAGGACATCACACACATCCATGCCCGAGGCAGAATTCGAGCCTGCGACCGTAGAGATCTCGCGGTTCCAGACTGTAGCGCCTAGAACTGCTCGGCCACTCCGGCCGGCCTGGATTATGTCTCTGAAACGAGAATTTCTTATTGACGTTGCTCGTCTATGAGCTAATTCCTCGGTGGTGTCTCCTCCCAATACCTGTTGTTACTACTACAGGGGAACAATTATGAAACTGAACTGTATGAGGTAAAATCGTCATTACTTCTGAACCTTTTCGTTAGGAGGTTCAAACTGCACGGTTGACCGTGGGGTATGATGGGAATTAGTATGCGCATCCATGGCTTGGTTTAGCGTCGAAGCCCACTTTCATCTGGATGGGTTCATCAATAATCAAAATTAGAGCATCTGGTGGACTGAGAATCCGCAATTTCTGATCGATAATTCTCTTCACCCTCAACGGGTGACTGTGTGGCGTGCTATGTCTACATCTACATCTACATCCATACTCCGCAAGCCACCTGACGGTGTGTGGCGGAGGGTACCTTGAGTACCTCTATCGGTTCTCCCTTCTTTTCCAGTCTCGTATTGTTCGTGGAAAGAAGGATTGTCGGTATGCTTCTGTGTGGGCTTTAATCTCTCTGATTTTATCCTCATGGTCTCTTCACGAGATATACGTAGGAGGGAGCAATATATTGCTTGACTCCTCGGTGAAGGTACGTTCTTGAAACTTTAACAGAAGCCCGTGCCGAGCTACTGAGCGTCTCTCCTGCAAAGTCTTCCACTGGACTTTATCTATCATCTCCGTAACGCTTTCGCGATTACTAAATGATCCTGTAACGAAGCGCGCTGCTCTCCGTTGGATATTCTCTATCTCTTCTATCAACCCTATCTGGTACGGATCCCACACTGCTGAGCAGTATTCAAGCAGTGGGCGAACAAGCGTACTGTAACCTACTTCCTTTGTTTTCAGACTGCGTTTCCTTAGGATTCTTCCAATGAACCTCAGTCTGGCATCTGCTTTACCGACGATCAACTTTATATGATCATTTCATTTTAAATCACTCCTAATGCGTATTCCCAGATAATTTATGGAATTAACTGCTTCCAGTTGCTGACCTGCTATATTGTATCTAAATGAGAAGGGATCTATCTTTCTATGTATTCGCAGCACATTACACTTGTCTACATTGAGATTCAATTGCCATTCCCTGCACCATGCGTCAATTCGCTGCAGATCCTCCTGCATTTCAGTACAAGTTTCCATTGTTACAACCTCTCGATATACCACAGCATCATCCGTAAAAAGCATCAGTGAACTTCCGATGTCATCCACAAGGTCATTGATGTATATTGTGAATAGCAACGGTCCTGCGACACTCCCCTGCGGCACACCTGAAATCACTCTTACTTCGGAAGACTTCTCTCCATTGAGAATGTCATGCTGCGTTCTGTTATCAAGAAACTCTTCAATCCAATCACACAATTGGTCTGATAGTCCATATGCTCTTACTTTGTTCATTAAACAATTGTGGGGAACTGTATCGAACGCCTTGTGGAAGTCAAGAAACACGCATCTACCTGTGAACCCGTGTCTGTTGTCCTCTGAGTCTAGTGGACGAATAGAGCTGCGTTTCACACGACCGTCTTTTGCGAAACCCATGCTAATTCCTACAGAGTAGATTTCTAGTCATGGAATAACCGGTGCGAGATTCCTTGATGGGACGGTGACTACCCGATGGTACGTGAAGGTTTAGGAAGATGATTCCATCCCCATTATCCAAAGTGATCCTGATTTCGACAATATGTGATTCATACAAGACGGAGCTCGACCCCATCGAAGCACGAGAGTGTTCTTACCACCTTCTGCTGGAGAATCACTGTTGATTCTCCAGCAGAAGGAGATTCTTACTCATGGGTCTGAAGATGACCACAGAAGTGGTCGAAACCGGTCACCGTAATAAATAAATTGTGATCAAGACTGTTTTTGATAGTAAATATTTGTAGCACATTGATCACTGTCACTCACATAATGTATTCAAAAGTAATTATTTTACAAATATTACAATGGAACAGGCGCAGCATGCATGTCCCACTGAATGTCGTAATGTTAAGTCTGGGGCCGGCCTCTCTGCAGCGTTAGAATACAACGCTGCACGACTTGATGACGCTGGGAAGAATGGACGGTGGTGAGGTGGCCTCTTTCCATAAACTGGTGCAGGCCTGGCCAGGCAGGCCTTGGTGCGAGTAGCTGTATGCCGGAAGCCTGCGCCGCCCTGCCTTCCCTTCTGTGCTGACCTCGTCAGCGTCCGGCTGCTGATCAGTCAGCCTGATCGCGGTCACACTAATGCGAACTGACGCAAAGTCGCCCGTACTGACATCCCGTGGAAATTCATTACTGTCTGAACGAGGGTCGCATAAATGCCGGAGAAAATGACCTGACAGGCTCTGGAAGGTTTACGTTAATTATCTCGCGACATCTTGCAAATGTTTGTTTGTTGCTGGTTATGGGGTGCAAAACAGGTAAGGTCATAAGCGTCCGCAGCATAACTTAAAATGGTCCATTACCGAATTAATTTGAAGTCGAGAATATTCAGAGCCTAATCGACTGGAGTAGAGGGACAGATAAAAACGATGATTTTCACTTTGAGGAGATTGCTCAAACGGTTGATGATGATGATGATGATGATGATGTTTGTTTTGTGGGGCGCTCAACTGCGCGGTCACTAGCGCCCATACAAAGTCCCAATTTTGACACAGTCCAAATTTTTTACACAATCTAATCCAGCCACTGTCACGGTGGATGATGATGAAATGATGAGGACAACACAAACACCCAGTCCCCAAGCAGAGAAAATCCCCAACCCAGGCGGGAATCGAACCGGGACCCCGAGATCGGTCACCAGCTCCCATACAATAGTCCCAATTTTGACACAGTCCAAATTTTTTACACAATCTAATCTAGCCACTGTCACGATGGATGATGATGAAATGATGAGGGCAACACAAACACCCAGTCCCCAAGCGGAGAAAATCCCCAACCCAGGCGGGAATCGAACCGGGACCCCGAGATCGGTCACCAGCTCCCATACAATAGTCCCAATTTTGACACAGTCCAAATTTTTTACACAATCTAATCTAGCCACTGTCACGATGGATGATGATGAAATGATGAGGGCAACACAAGCACCCAGTCCCCAAGCAGAGACAATCCCCAACCCAGGTGGGAATCGAAGTCGGGACCCCGAGATCCTGAGGGAGCAACGCTAGCCACTAGACCAGGAGCTGGGCTCAAACGATTGAAAATCAAATTTACTTCGCCTTGTTACAACGGCGAATAAAAAGCAAAACGCGATCTGCAGCTCGTGCTGTATCTGCTAAGATATCTAATAACTCAAATGGCAATTATACATTAAAACTAAACGGTAATAAAATCGGCATTAGGTCAGAAAATGGCGCTCTGTCAATGGTTGCTTGCAGTAAGCACAGAATGGTGCGGGGTACCCACTTAACAAAAGACGGTGACTGAAACGACAGTGCCCAATACGCAGCCTAGCTAAAATTTTCTCCTCGCGATGTGAGGGGCGGGAGGAAGGCGTCCAAGCCTTTGGGAGGTGTTTAATTTCCCCGAGTTTTCTCCCACAAAGAGAAGACCAGAGTGACACAAAGTTCTTGCGTGCGAAAACACAGAGATCATCTCAAGGGACAGAATAGCTAAAATGTCTAGGCGGTCGGACTGCGACTTGGCAGCAGCATAGGCAGTTTCGTTCCCCGACACTCCGACGTGACTAAGGATTCACGTAAACATCATGTTGGCTCCGTTAAGAGCGAGCGAGTGGAGGCATTATTGGATTCGTTGTACTATGCGTAAGTATGTGTATAGCAAACAGAGGCTCTGGAGACAAGCACCAAGTGAATCGGAACATAATACGTAATTGAAGCCTGTGTCGTCGGATGTAATGGATGAGCTGACGGAAGGCAGAAAACTTTGCAGAAAAATCGAGCACTGGTCTAGAAGCCGATATGTAAGATGTTTGTTGCCAATGACAGAGGCCCATACAACACCACTGTCGGTCTTAGAGCCGTCATTGTAGACGAAGGTTCTCTCTTCAAGCCCGTGCAGAATTAGAGAAATTTACATTGATAGGTCGAATCCAGAGTAGTATCCTTGGGAAGCTAACTAAGTCCAAGTTAGCAGCAGATCTCTGCACGAAGCCAAGGCGGTGAACGTGGCAGGTGACGTGAGGTTAAGCTCCTGAAGCAATATACGAAAGCGAACACCGGGAGGCAACAAAGAAGTTACGCTTACCCCATACTGGAAGTCAAGAGAATCATCAGAAAAGGACGCATAGGATAGATGGATGGACATAGAAGACTGACGTCACGCGTGTCTTCTGAGGAGAACATCACGCTAGTGGGACGGCGTCTGCTTAGAGACCCATAACTGAGCTAGTGTAGAAAGCTCCAGAGGCCATACATATGCCTCGATGGTGGACTGTGTTGAGACGGTGTAAAATAGATTGATAAAATTTATCTCTCTCCTCCGCGCAATGCACAATATGCTGAGTTCACTTTATGGCTTCAGGATAAGCAAAGCAAAGATGAAAGCGATGAAGAGTAGCAAATGTAGAATAATGAGTTACTTAATATCATCCGGCCGTTGTGGCCGATCGGTTCTAGGTGCTTCAGTCCGGAACTGCGCTACTGATACGGTCGCAAGTTCGAATCCTGCCTCGGGCATGGATGTGTGTGATGTCTTTAAGTTAGTTAGGTTTAAGTAGTTCTAAGTCTAGGGGACTGATGACCTCAGTAGTGCTTAGAGCCATTTGGAGCTTAATATCAAAACTCAGAACGACACACAAGTGGAAGAAATGAAACAATTCTGTCTACCGGACATTGTCATCAGGAGAGATCTCCGGATTTGAAAAATGTAATCTTCTTACTAGAGTAGCTTTATTTGTCCACATCGCAACAGATACGTATATAGACAACTCATTTCGGCAGTTTAAATTGCCATCTTCAGATCACGTGCATGTACAGTTCTACATAAACGAAAGTTCTATAGCAAGAAGATTACATTTTTGAGAAAAATCTGTCTAGGAAGCAAGATACTGCTGGATTTTGATATGGAAATAGGGGAGAAGTTCTTCAAAGTACGTCTGGACCATAGGATTGTACGGAAGTACGAGTAAAATGTGGATTATCGGAAATTTGGACACTAATAAACTTAAACCCTTAGAATGGTTGTTATACAGAAAAACGTTAAAAAGTGAATGATTAGTTAAAGGACGAGATGAATTACTACTAAAACTAAGAAATGAGTGAAGAAGTATGCGGAAATTACCAGATGAAATAGTGGAAAGTCAACTACGACACCTACGAAGCATTAGTTAGGCGCCCGATAGGACAAAAATAGTAGTAGACAAATACGAGGATATGAAAAACTGATCATAGACGGCGTTGGACGAAGTGGCTACACGCAGATGTCAAGATTAGCAGCACATAGTAAAACATGAGGACAACAGTCGAATGACTGATGTCTTAAATTGACTTTGAATCTAAAATTACGAAAATTAAAGTTTTTACGTATGAATGCATGTATTTGCTTTTTAAACTTATTCCACTCGTCAGTGGGATGGAAGCAAACGTTAATCCACTGCAGTGACAAAAAGTCATGGGGTACTTCCTAGTATCGTGTCGGACCTTCTTTTGCCCTATGTAGTTCAGCAACTCTACATAGCATAGATTCAACTAGTCGTTGGAAGTCCCATGCAGAAATAATTAACCATGCTGCCTCTATTGCCGTCCATAATTGCGAAAGTATTGCCCGTGCAGGATTTTGTGCAGGAACTCACCTCTCGATTATGTCTCATAAACGTTCGGTGGGATCATGACAGACGATCTGGTTCAAAATGGCTCTGAGCACTATGAGACTTAACTTCTGGGGTCATCAGTTCCCTAGAACTTAGAACTAATTAAACCTAACTAACCTAAGGACATCACACACATCCATGCCCGAGCCAGGATTCGAAGCTGCGACCGTAGCGGTCACGCGGTTCCAGACTGTGGCGCCTAGAAGCGTCGGCCACCTCGGCCGCCACAGATGATCTGGGTGGCCAGATCATTCGCAAGAATTATCCAGAATGCTCTTCAAACCTATTGCTAACAACTGTGGCCCGATGACATGGCGCATTGTCATAAAAAAAAGAAAGGTCCATCGTTGTTTGGGAACTTGAAGTCCACGAATGGGCACAAATGGTATCCAGGTAGCCAAACAAAACTATTTACAGTCGGTGACGGGTTCATTTGGACCCCAGGACCCAGTCGATTCCATGTAAACACTGTCCAAACCATTGTGGAGATATCACCAGCTTGCACAGAGCCTTGTTGACATTGGGTCATGGCTTCGCATAGTCTGCGCCACACTCGAAACCTACCATCAGCTCTTACCAACTGAAATCCGGACTCATCCGTCCAGGCTGCACTTTTCCAATCGTCTAGGGTCTATTCGATATGGTCACGAGCCCAGGAGAAGTGCTGCAGGCAGTGTTGGTTGTGCTGTTAGCAAAGGCACTCGCGTCGGTCGTCTGTTGTCATAGCCCATTAAAGACAAATTTCGCCGCACTGCCCTAACGGATACGTTCGTCGTGCTTCCCACTTTGATTTATGCGGTTATTTCACGCAGTGTTGCTTGTCTGTTAGCACTGACAACTCAACGTGAACGCCGCTGGCCTCGGTTGCTGGGTGAAGGCTGCCGGCCACTGCGTTGTCAGTGGTGAGAGGTAATTCCTGAAATCTGGTATTCTCGGCACGATAGATTTCGGAATATCGAATTCCCTAAAGATTTCTGAACTGGAATGTCCCTTCGTCTTGTTCCATCTACCAATCCGCGTTCAAAGTCCTGAGCACAAATGACAGCTCCGACAATGCGCTGCCCTTTAATACCTTGCGTATGCGATACTACCACCATTTTTATATGCGCCTATCACTATTCCATTATTTTTGGCACCTCGGTGTATGTGATAGGATAAAAAGTAATATTTGTCACAGGGCACCATACCGGTAACTCATCCCCTTTCCCTTTTTCGGACAGCGAAATAATTTTTATGCTATCATGATTTTTCCAAATTCTTTTCGTACCTCATAGTTTGATCTGGATGATCAATAAAAACTATGTCCTGCATAGGAGGCCAAATGGAATCACCTAGGATTAAAAAGGCACAGTAGAAATGCTGAGGAGCAAAAAACGATTTTCGTATTGTGAAAATGAAATGATCGTATAACATTGTAATTTCTTTTACCAAAAAGGCTCTTCATTTTTAGGCGGGAACAACTGGAAGAAACAGCGTTCGTCACCCATTTACACGGTCTCATAGCCCTATATACTGATGACACCGATTGCGCACTTGGAATTTATATCGTGTAAATTACGACATTTTCAAAGTTGTAAGAACTTGTTGCTGTTCCAATTCTTAAATCTATTGCGTCATTTGAATTTCAATTGATTACACGGTTGCTTTGCAAATCATGCATTTCTCTGTATTGCTATTACATGGAACTAGTCTTACGGCGATGTACTAAGAACTCATCTAAACAAATTATTATTACATTTTTCTTTTTTTTTTACTGTTGTGTTATTAAAATTACAGAGATGTTAAAAGTGAGGGTGACAAAAATTTGTATTTGGGGGGAGGTGGGGGTAAGACCGGTAACAAATTGACTCCCTTCTCTTTCTCTCTCTCCCACATCCGAAATCTTCATTCGTGCCTTAGTAAGCACGTATTTTTGACTCACATGTTGGGACATTTTTGTGAAGTAGTAATCAGCCATTATGTCTCGATCTTGGACGGTGGTTTAAAATACCTCTGCGAAGGAGGACAGACATCGTTTGACGTGCCACTGCCCAATCAACGCTTTTGAGAATCGAATGCTGTACATTTCAGCACTCTATTTACGGCGAAGTAAAGATGCATATTTCCTTGTAGACAGATCCGCATTATGGGACTGCAGAAATTACACTATATTACATCATCATGCTTCCGGCATTGGTCTACGACCGGGGCATCAATGATAACGCGGGAGAAACATTAAATTTACTTAATGTTCTGTGCAACATGCTCACAACATTTTGCTCTGGTGTGTAACATGTACGGTTTACGAAAATGGGACTTTATTTCAGTGAATATATGTGGCTACACGCTGAGCATAACAAATACATTGCATTACATTTGCGGACGATTTCATAAAGTTAGAAGGTTCAGAAAAAGATATGAATTTCTCTATAAATTTTGGGCTTTTGAAATGTTGATCAGTTGTATTCATGAGATAAAAATGTGTATACATTTGTCAATTATTTAATCGGAAATTAAGCCAAAATTTCTCCATATCTCACACTTACTGCAAGCAGGAGATTCAAAATTGATTGTTGTGCTTTTACATACGAAATCTAGCGTGTATATTAAATCAAAATATTATCAGGCCACATAGTTCTTTTATTGAATTTAACTACATTACACTAAATTTAATTTGCGAATAAGGTCAAAATGATAATAGAAACTTCTAATGTCTGCCAGACATTTGAAAACTGAAAAAGTTCTAAACCACTAATTTCGGTGTTTGTGATGACAAAGGTCTCTAGCTTTCAAGCTGCGACATGGTTCCTAATATAAAAAAGTGACAGAGGAAAATATATAGAATCTGTTTCTATTATTACAAAAACTGTCAGACTATCGATTTCGGTTCGTAGTAACTATCTTCAGATCTGTGTAAAACAAGTCCTTATATCATATGATCTATTAGGATATGTTTCAAACAGACTTGGAGATAGTCATTATGGACGGAAATCGATAGTCTGAGAATAACTACAGACTGGAATTAAAGAACAGCCAATAACAAAGCTCCTCTCACCTAGTTACAAACACGTGCTGTGAACCCGGAAAACTAAAGACGACCACAGCGCACCGAAGTGGCAGAAAAAAAGATCAACATTCTGTTGATCACGGAGTGACCTATTCCGTCTACCTACAGTACTTGTTAGCTGACTCTTCATGACTTGGAAAGTACTGCCTTCAGTGATGTCACCATCACTCGAAAATTTTCACCGTTGCTAAAACGCCACAATAAAGCTTCAGTTTCGAGTTTTCGAAGAATTGGATGATCATAAACATTATCGAACCTTGTCGGCAGCTCATCCAACTGTTGTCGGCCATAGCTGATAAACACCTGTTCCAGCCTTTTGGGCAGGCCGAGACACACTTGACACACGATGTGGTAAAGTCGTACTGCGACGTGACAACGATCAAGTAACAAGTATTTTAATCAGAGTGTAGCGCGACACCCACGAGAAATACAGGCCGTGGCGCGTACGTCAAAGCACGTGACACTGCAAGTCTTACGAGTGTCAGCAGCCGTCTGCGGTGGAGAGAGGGTAACTATTTCAGACGAGTGTAATAATTCTTGACTGCGCATTTAAATGAATGCAAGTTCTCGAGAGCACACGACAATGTTAAGGCATTTAGTGAGTAAGTTTTCAATTATATACTGTGCGGAGCGCTCGCAAAGTGTGGCGGACAAGCCGACTATACTTCGTTCAACATAAGAAGAAACCTGATGTAAACACACACAAGTACGTGGAACCCCGTTAATGGCGAGAAACAAGTTGTTCTTAATGTTTTTCACAAGCTAACAGAGAAAAATCACCTCTGACGTTTCCCGAGAAATGCTATTTAATAAACAGAACTTGCCATTCACATGCGTGGCGTAATCGGTTACGTCGTACCAAGTTAATCATGCGTTGTTTGGGGTGGCAGTTCAAATCACTTTGTCGCCTTTAATTATTTTTCGATTTGAATACCTACATTACTTAAATATGAAATTCATCAAATGTATGACAATTAACTCATACTCAACCATCATTTTTCAAGAAAAACGCACGTATTCTAGTTTCTAATTACATATCGCACACAAAATTCTGGTTTTCATTGAAAATATAAATATCTATATTTTATAAAAATTGTTAAAGATTTCTGAAGTCAAGAAAACATTACACAGTCAAATTTTTTGGAGAAAAAATGAAAAATCTAATTTGATTATGTCCATCGTTTTGTAGGACAGATGTGGTAGCTCACGATTCAGAGGCGACGAGTACATAGTAGAAATGCTGCATTTTTGCAGTTGTCACCGTACGTCTGCTATCTGAACCCAATAGAGCTGATCTAGAGCCAAGTTAAGGAATTGTCGCGAGAAATGACAAGACATTTAAGCTGGCAAAATACTGAAACTAATGCACGAAGCTTTGTGACACATCAGTGCCGAACGATGACGAAATGCAGAACAGCACGCCACAAAAAAGCAGGAGGGAAGTGGATGTTTTGGTGGCTTAGAATTCTGTTGTTGAGCGCCTCGTTAACAACGTAGCAAAAAAAAAAAAAAAAAAAAAAAAAAAAAAAAAAAAAAAAAAAAAAAAAAAATCAAATGGCTCTGAGCAGTATGGGACAATATCTGAGGTCATCAGTCCCCTAGAACTTAGAACTACTTAAACCTAACTAACCTAAGGACATCACACACATCAATGCCCGAGGCAGTATTCGAACCTGCGACCGGAGCGGTCATGCGTTTCCAGACTGAAGCGCCTAGAAACGCTCGGTCACACCGGCCGGTCAACGTAGCAGTACTGAAATATATTCGTCGGTGTCCGATATGGAAGGAATTCAAAGATTACTAGACGACTGACTGCAATATCTCAGTTCCTTCACTATTTAACTAGATGGGAAATTTGCAGCGCGCTTTTACGCCACGTATAGCCCATGCAGAAAAATTACCGTTGTTAAAGTCAGAAATTTTTACCTCTCTTGTTTTTAGTTAGAATACGATGTTAGCTAAGATCGATGGCATGATATATTTCCCATCAGGTCACCTAACAAGCGTATCGCCAGCGTTTTGCCATATATAATTTCCTTCTGTTTAAAAATTAAGCGAAATTCGAAGCTATGTTGTTCTCTGCTCATCTCGTTTTACGTCTTTACTGGGACTGTTCACATCATTGAGGGTTAGTTGGAGTACCTGCCTGACTAGTGCTGTTTCAAGTTAAATGCGCCGGTAAAGCTGTTGCCCCATATCACCTCTGAATCGATGCACCCTTAACTGGCAGGATAAAACGTATCCTCCCTGTCGTACTTAACTGTACTCGAGACGGCTTGGTTTCCGGTTCTCGAGAAAAGAAATCCAGTGAGGTTCCAGAAAAAGCGGAGGAATAGGTAGTGTAATGTTTACATGAGACTCATTCTTATGATGAAGGGAGTACAGTGTGACGTCCCAAGTTCGGTGCAGGGCCCATTATTCTCCCGAGAATGAGACGCTCGACAAAGCGTCGGAGCTCTGGAGAACGGCCAGCCGCATCTCTCCACGTCTGCAGGACAGAAAGAAACAGACGACGGCCCAAACAGGTCTGACCTGCCGAACAGAGTCGAGTTTGCGGGCACGGCAGTGGTGGGTGCGCGACCGCGGGCCGGAGAAAGCGGAGACACCTAAAGGACAGAGTCTCATGGTCAAGGGCAGAGCGACAGGTACCTGCATACACGCAATCACAGGACAACAAGCCCTAGCATGAGAGGTGTACTGGCCACTGGTGTAACTTGTGAAGCGCCGGGAACGTTGATAAGCATCTGTTTTGCTGTCCAAGAAGGAACGATACAGCCGATTGCAAAAGCACTGGGAATATTGAGTTGAGTCTATTTTGATTTCCAAGAGGCTACAATACAGCCGATTATGCCAATGGGACTGCCACTTTACAACTGAAGCTGAGTGCATTTTCATTTATAATCCGCAAGTTACCTTACGGTGTGTGTCAGAGGGTGCTTCTGGTACATCTACATCTACATGACTACTCTGCAATTCACGTTTAAGTGCTTGGCAGAGGGTTCATCGAACCACAATCATACTATCTCTCTACTATTCCACTCCCGAACAGCGAGCGGGAAAAACGAACACCTAAACCTTTCTGTTCGAGCTCTGATTTCTCTTATTTTATTTTGATGATCATTCCTACCTATGTAGGTTGGGCTCAACAAAATATTTTCGCATTCGGAAGAGAAAGTTGGTGACTGAAATTTCGTAAAAAGGTCTCGCCGCGACGAAAAACGTCTATGCTGTAATGACTTCCATCCCAACTCGTGTATCATATCTGCTACACTCTCTCCCCTATAACGCGATAATACAAAACGAGCTGCCCTTCTTTGCACCCTCTCGATGTCCTCCGTCAATCCCACCTGGTAAGGATCCCACACTGCGCAGCAATATTCTAACAGAGGACGAACGAGTGTAGTGTAAGCTGTCTCTTTAGTGGACTTGTTGCATCTTCTAAGTGTCCTGCCAATGAAAGGCAACCTTTGGCTCGCCTTCCCGACAATATTATCTATGTGGTCCTTCCAACTGAAGTTGTTCGTAATTTTAACACCCAGGTACTTAGTTGAGTTGACAGCCTTGAGAATTGTACTATTTATCGAGTAATCGAATTCCAACGGATTTCTTTTGGAACTCATGTGGATCATCTCACACTTTTCGTTATTTAGCGTCAACTGCCACCTGACACACCATACAGCAATCTTTTCTAAATCGCTTTGCAGCTGATACTGGTCTTCGGATGACCTTACTAGACGATAAATTACAGCATCATCTGCGAACAGTCTAAGAGAACTGCTCAGATTGTCACCCAGGTCATTTATATAGATCAGGAACAGTAGAGGTCCCAGGACGCTTCCCTGGGGAACACCTGATATCACTTCAGTTTTACTCGATGATTTGCCGTCTATTACTACGAACTGCGACCTTCCTGACAGGAAATCACGAATCCAGTCGCACAACTGAGACGATACCCCATAGCTCCGCAGCTTGATTAGAAGTCGCTTGTGAGGAACGGTGTCAAAAGCTTTCCGGAAATCTAGAAATACGGAATCAACTTGAGATCCCCTGTCGATAGCGGCCATTACTTCGTGCGAATAAAGAGCTAGCTGCGTTGCACAAGAGCGATGTTTTCTGAAGCCATGCTGATTACGTGTCAATAGATCGTTCCCTTCGAGGTGATTCATAATGTTTGAATACAGTATATGCTCCAAAACCCTACTGCAAACCGACGTCAATGATATAGGTCTGTAGTTAAATGGATTACTCCTACTACCCTTCTTGAACACTGGTGCGACCTGCGCAATTTTCCAATCTGTAGGTACAGATCTATCGGTGAGCGAGCGGTTGTATATGAGTGCTAAGTAGGGAGCTATAGTATCAGCGTAATCTGAAAGGAACCTAATCGGTATACAATCTGGACCTGAAGACTTGCCCGTATCAAGCGATTTGAGTTGCTTCGCAACCCCTAAGGTATCTACTTCTAAGAAACTCATGCTAGCAGATGTTCGTGTTTAAAATTCTGGAATATTCCATTCGTCTTCCCTGGTGAAGGAATTTCGGAAAACTGCGTTCAATAACTCCGCTTTAGCGGCGCAGTCGTCGATAACAGTACCATCGGCACTGCACAGCGAAGGTATTGACTGCGTCTTGCCGCTTGTGTACTTTACATACGACCAGAATTTCTTCGGATTTTCTACCAAATTTCGAGACAATGTTTCGTTGTGGAACCTATTAAAGGCATCTCGCATCGAAGTACGTGCCAAATTTCGCGCGTCTGTAAATTTTAGCCCATCTTCAGGATTTCGCGTTCTTCTGAACTTCGCATGCTTTTTCCGTTGCCTCTGCAACAGCGTTCGGACCTTTTTTGTGTACCACGGGGGATCCGTTCCATCTCTTACAAATTTATGAGGTATGAATATCTCAATTGCTGTTGCTACTATATCTTTGAATTTGAGCCACATCTCGTCTACATTCGCATAGTCAGTTCGGAAGGAATGGAAATTGTCTTTTAGGAAGGCTTCTAGTGGCACTTTATCCGCTTTTTTAAATAAAATTATTTTGCGTTTGTTTCTGATGGATTTGGAAGAAATGGTATTGAGCCTAGCTACAATGACCTTGTGATCACTAATCCCTGTATCAGTCATGATGCTCTCTATCAGCTCTGGATTGTTTGTGGCCAAGAGGTCAAGTGTGTTTTCGCAACCATTTACAATTCGCGTGGGTTCGTGGACTAACTGCTCTAAATAATTTTCGGAGAATGCATTTAGGACAATCTCGGAAGACGTTTTGTGCCTACCACCGGTTTTGAACAAGTATTTTTGCCAACATACCGAGGGTAGGTTGAAGTCCCCACCAACTATAACCGTATGAGTGGGGTATTTATTTGTTACGAGACTCAAACTTTCTCTGAACTGTTCCGCAACTGTATCATCGGAGTCTGGGGGTCGGTAGAAGGAGCCAATTATTAACTTAATTCGGCTGTTAAGTATAACCTCCACCCACACCAATTCGCACAGAGTATCTACTTCGACTTCACTACAAGATAAACCACTACTGACAGACACCAACACTCCACCACCAATTCTGCCTAATCTATCTTTCCTGAACACCGTCTGAGACTTCGTAAAAATTTCTGCAGAACTTATTTCAGGCTTTAGCCAGCTTTCTGTACCTATAACGATATCAGCTTCTGTGCTTTCTATTAGCGCTTGAAGCTCAGGGACTTTTCCAGCGCAACTACAACAGTTTACAACTATAATTCTTCCGATTCCTGTCACGAATGGTGCGCAAGAAGAAGGTCTGATAATAAGCTTCCGAGTGAGATCGAATAACTAATGTTATCTCCATTGTCTAATCGCGAGATATACACTGCCTGAAAAAAATAGTGAACCACGCAAAAGACACATTCTAATGTCAATGCAGCTTACACTGAAGAGCCAAAGAAACTGGTACACCTGCCTAATATCGTGTAGGACCCCCACGAGCATGTAGAAGTGCTCAACACAACGTGGCGTGGACTCGACTAACGTCTGAAGTAGTGCTGGAGAGAACTGACAGCATGAATCCTGCAGGTCTATCCATAACTCCGTAAAAGTACGAGCGGATGGAGATCTCTACTGGACAGCACATTGCTAAGAATCTCTGATATGCTCAATAATGTTCATGTCTGGGGAGTTTGGTGGCCAGCGGAAGTATTTAAACTCAGAAGAGTGTTAATGGAGCCACTCTGTAACAATTCTGGACACGTGGCATGTCGCATTGTCTTGCTGGAATGGTCCAAGTCCGTCGGACGTGTGAGATGTCGCATTGTCCTGCTGGAATTGTCCACCTGCGTCGGAATGCACAACGGACATGAATGGATGCAGGTGATCAGACAGGATGCTTATGTACGTGCCACCTGTCAGAGTCGTATCTAGGAGTATCAGGGGTCCCATATCACTCCGATTGCAAACGCCCCAAGCCATTACAGAACCTCCACCAGCTTGAATCGTCGCCTGCTGACGTGCAGGGTACAGGGATTCATGATTTGAAAAGAGACTCGTCCGATCAAGCAACAAGTTTCCAGTCATCAACAGTCCAATGTCGGTGTCGATGGGCCCAGGCGAGGCGTAAAGCTTTGTATCGTGCAGTCACCAAGGGTACACGAGTGGGCCTTCGGCTCCGAAAGCCCATGTCGGCGATGTTTCGTTGAACAGTTCGCACGCTGGCAGTTGCTGATGATCCAGTACTGAAATGTGCTAGAGGTTGCGGGAGGGTTGCACTTCTGTCACGTTGAACGATTGTCTTCAGTCGCCGTTGGTCCCGTTTTTGCGGTATTTTTTCCAGGTAGCACCGATGTCGGAGTTTTAGTGTTTTACCGGATTCCTGATATTCACGGTGCTCTCGTGAAGTGCTCGCTCGGGAAAATTCCCGCTTCATCGCTACGTCGGAGATCTTGTGTCCCATCGCTCGTGCGCCGACTATAGCACGACGTTCAAACTCACTTAAATCTTGATAAACTGCCATTGTGGCAGCAGTAACCGATCTGGTAACTGAGCCAGGCATTTGTCGTCTTATGTAGGCGTTCCCACCGTAGCGCCGTATTCTGCCTGTTTACATATCTCTGTATTTGAACGCTCATGCCTATACCAGTCTCTTTGGTGCTTCAGTGTATACGGTGCGCAAACAGCCGCGGATGTCGAGTGATCTTGTTAAGGACACGGATACGCTGTGTAACGTTTGTGGCAGCGTTATTGCACCTGATAAAGTTTAAAAACTGGTCTCAGTATGGGTCAACATTTGTTCGGTTCGTGCAATATCCAGATTTTTAAGGCATTCGGATGTGGCAGTGGCGATGTTAGATTGTACAGGGTAGCGAAGCAGACATAATCGATGAGATCGTTCTGCGCCTGCCATCCTGGAGAAAGTAATGTACTCTCTGCAATATTCTGTGTCATTCTACGCTATTGTCAGAGGGCAGCCAGACTACACAATTACTCTCCCATGGGTCGGCAGCGTTAACACAACAGCACAAATAGCTGCGTTTGGAGTCGTGCTGTGATCGGGAAGCATATACTGTTGATGAATCACGACGCAATGTCTTCAGCTATGAATCACGGTTCTGCGATATCATAGATGATCATCGGCGACGAGTATCGCAGCGACTTGGAGAAATAGTCCCATTTCTCCAATATTTTGGAGATGCATAGCGGTGTTACTACGAGAGTCACTCCAAAAGAAATGAACACTATCTTTTTTTAAAAAAAATCCACATTTTATTCTACATGTTTGAAAGTTTTACAGTGTGTAGATATATCCTTTAGGAACAATATTTTCATTTCTCCACATAATTTCCATCCCTCTCAACTGCCTACGCCATCTTGGAACCAGCGCGTGTATACCCGCACGGTAAAATTCTGGACCAACCTGTTGGAGCCACTGTTTGGCAGCGTGCGCAAGGGAGTCATCATCTTCAAACCTTGTTCCGCGAAGAGAGTCTTTCAGTTTCCCAAAGAGATGAGAGTCACATAGAGCCAGATCAGGACTGTAAGGCTGATGTTTCAGTGTTGTCCATCCGAGTTTTATGATCGCTTCCATGGTTTTTTGACTGACATGTGAGCGTGCATTGTCGTGCAACAGCAAAACATCCTGCTTTTGCCGATGTGGTCGAACGCGAAACAGTCGAGCTTGTAGATTCTTCAGTGTCGTCTCATATGCATCAGAATTTATGGTGGTTCCACTTGGCATGATGTCCACAAGCAAGAGTCCTTCGGAATAACTTTTCCAGCAGAAGGTGTGGTTTTGAATTTTTTTTCTTGGGTGAAAAATGATGGAGCCATGTTTCATCACCTGTCACAATTCTTCCAAGAAACTCATCTCCACCATTCTCGTACTGTTCTAAATCGCTGCATACCGTTTTTCTTGTTTCTTTTGTGAGCCACTGTCAATATCCTGGGAACCCACCTGGCACAAACCTTTTTTAACGCCTTCACTTCCAGTATTCTGCCAACACTTCCTTCCCCTATCCCACCGTAGCGTGACAATTCTTTCACTGTGATGCGTCTGTCAGCAGTCACCAATTCGTTAACTGTCTGCACATTGTGTGGAGTGTGTGCAGTACGAGGCCTGCCGCTGTGAGGACAATCCTCAATATTGCCGTGCCCCCTTTCATCACGGAACCTGGTTGCCCACCGACCAACTGTACTGCGATCGATAGCAGCATCTTAATACACCTTTTTCAACCTCTTGTGGATGTTTCCCACTGTCTCGTTTTCACAGCACAGGAATTCTATGACAGCACGTTGCTTCTGACGATCGTCAAGTGTAGCAGCCATCTAGAAGACATGCTGTGACGGCGCCACTCACGGGTACAGGTTGAGCTAAGTTTGAAAACAAGCGGGAAGGATGTATCTACACACTGTAAAACTTTCACACATCCAGAATAAAAACTGTATTTTTACAAAAATAGTGTGCATTTCTTTTGGAGTGACCCTCGTATGTGGGAGCCATCAGCTATGTCTTCAGGTTATGGCTGGTAGTGATTGAGAGAAATGAGACGGCACAACGGCACGTCAAGGACGTCCTGCGCCCTCGTGTGTTACCTCTCATGGAGCAGTATCGTGGAGCGATTTTTCAACAGGATAACGATCAGCCATAAATGACACGTGTCTCTATAAACTGTCTGACAACGGAAACTCCCCATCGGACCCTCCTTAAATTTGGTGTTAAGATGGCCCAGTGGATAACCCGTCAAAAACTGAACACAAATCAAGAATGAAACAGAAGAAAGTGTACCGAGAAAACTGAAAATAGAAACAGTGAACAGCCGAGGCTTAACAAGTGGAGTATTGAGCGGAGATGAACAGTCGTGGCATCGTGAAGTATCCACGGTGCTGGAATGCAAAGTGAACGAGTCGTGTTCAGAACACCCTTGCGCCATATTTCCTTTTTCTAAATACGTTATGAACTGTCCGTCCGCTCATTGAAATGTATGTTCTCTTTCTGTAGTCTTGGCAGATGCCAACTATACAATGGTTATAGAATATGTGTCATGTGGTAAGAATACGTTACCGTCGCAAGTAAACGTGATGAATAGTGAAAGCAGGTAACATACCACTAGACCTCCCACAGAGATGAAAACAACGGGTGGGAACTGTGGTATCGATAGCTACGATGCCAGGGCGTAGGTGTAA
The DNA here is from genome assembly GCF_023897955.1 of Schistocerca gregaria. Taxonomy (NCBI): domain Eukaryota; kingdom Metazoa; phylum Arthropoda; class Insecta; order Orthoptera; family Acrididae; genus Schistocerca; species Schistocerca gregaria. The sequence goes on along the minus strand of NC_064923.1, from coordinate 130,460,519 downwards.
GTTCGTAGGTTGGCACTGCGACACCGACACACACGACAGCGCCCTCTAGGAGGCGCTATGCAGCTCTACGACCGCCGCTCCAGATTCAGCCCATTTGATTCGGAGTAGATGACCAAGCAACATTGTTTCTATTTCATAGTGGGCGAGCCACTATAGATTTTGTCAGCGTAACTTGATTGATGTACAGCTTCGCACCTACGTGCTCATCTCAGCCAAAGTTAAGTAAAACCATTTTTAATTGCAGTACCAAGTGTTCTGCCTCACCTGTTCCTCCTAGCATCCTACATTCGGCCTACCCTTCAGTTTTCAGGAGCGGACCCACGCGCCGCTTTCCAGGCGGGATACAAAAGGAACTATGTTACAGCAAAGGAATTCGAGAGTATAAGCTATCAAAAAGTAACGCAACTTAAAAAACTTTAAAAACATATGTGTTGACAGAGCACAGAGAAACTGTGTGATTATGAAACTATTGCGTTCATTATGTGAAAAACTGTTGTGCTTTCATCATTTCCTTGGGAGTGATCACATTCACATTCATACGAACACCTAAATCGGGCAAGGAGCCGTATCTCACTCATTCACCAGGCGTACAAATTACGAGCGTTGGTAAGAGAGGTCTTTCACATGACATACGTACTGTCACTAGCGCCGTACATGACACACAAGACGTGTTTACTGGTGGAGTATTCGGTTGCCTTGTCGCCTTGTCATCAAACGTTTGCGGTTGCCATTCGGAAGTCACTTTCTTTCGGCTGCTAACAGAGTAGTTGTGCAGAATCCCTTCCTTACACCTCGCTATTGCAAACGGAAGACGTTATCCACGACACACACTAAAATTTGAATAGAACGAAAGAAAGAAAAAATTGTTACGAGGGAGGTTTCATTTTTTCTCTCTCTCATTTTGTTCGTCAATAGTCATAGTACTTTTTTTGCCGATCTCATTATTTTCGTTACATTTGTTCTTGGCGGACGTCCCGTGACACTTGTTCAAGTACATCGTTGACCCGTTCACTTAGTTTTTGTAATACAGAGGGTAGATGACTCTCTGACCAAATACGCTGAGCTACGGTGCCGGCTGTGACCATTGAACTACGGCTTGAGTGGTATTTCTGCTTGCTCCGTATTGCACTTCTTGTCTTTGGACAGTTCTATTTTTCTACTCTGCTTTTTTTCAGAGTCAGAACACCTTCTTCTTGTTTTCATGCTTGGTCTGTGTTCAGTTCTTGACGGGCTGTCCAGTCAGCCCTCTTACCACTAAATCTGTGGGGGTTGCCAATGGGAGTTTACCTTATGAGTAATGTTGAGTTACTTCCGTAGCCAGCAAGATTCCCATATCTCTGCACAACAGAACTGTGTGCGACCAGCTCAGCAGTGTCCATGATATGAAGGAGCAATTACAGCAGTTGTTGGACACATTGCCACAGAAGAGGATGCAAAGACTTTCTGACGCCATTCCCAACCGAACCAGTGCAAACATTCGGGTCAACGGGGGTGAAGTAAGGTCAGTATAAGTGGGCTCAGACTGCCAAAGTTCTTTTGAGACGTCAGTATTAAGGATCTATAGATCTATATATAGCGCGGGTCATCCAAGGGGAAATTGTTTGAAAACCAGATCGCAAAAACTAAACTTTACAGCCTCTTTCGAATTAAAAGCCTACAAAGCAACATTTAAGGTTTATTACGTAACTGAACAAAATTTCAAAATACGATTCATAATTTAAACAATTGATGAAGTTAAGAAATTAAAAAGAACTGAAATCATTAAGGTATTCCACAGGATATTTGAACATCACTATGACCAATTATATATTTTTTAAAACGAGAAGTGTTAAGATTCTTGTAAAAGCAAAATCAGTAACTCAGTTTTATAAATAACACTTCGTAACTATGCAAGGTAAGAAAAACACTGTATTAAACCAAGCAAATTTTACCTGTAATGAATTGAAGTACACTACCTTCCCAAATAATCATCCTTAAAATGCAAGTTTTAAATAATCTTATCTGTTAATTAGTTTGTGCCAACATTTCATACTATTGAAGCTACTTGTAATATTTTCATAATTTAGTTGTCGTAAAATATCACTTTCAGTACTGCGCAAACTCAAAAGCTGAGGCTTATCTTATGACACGATGGTTCAAAACATGTGTTCGATCACTTCAATTGTTGGAATTTCCTTTTCCCACTGATGTTTATATAGGAAAACAATATTTGCATTTCCAGCAAGTGTACAACCCTCACCTCAACAAAATTATTTGTTCAGATTCGCTTTTGAACCGCCGGCCGTGGTGGTCTCGCGGTTCTAGGCGCGCAGTCCGGAACCGTGCAGCTGCTACGGTCGCAGGTTCGAATCCTGCCTCGGGCATGGATCTGTGTGATGTCCTTAGGTTAGTTAGGTTTAAGTAGTTCTAAGTTCTAGGGGACTGATGACCACAGCAGTTGAGTCCCATAGTGCTCAGAGGCATTTGAACCATTTGAACTGTTGAACCTGTATTTCAAATCGTATGCCAACCTGCTTTTATTTCTACGTGTTTCCGTATTTTTAATACTTTCTAAACGGTTAATGTCTATGGGAGTTACTGACCATACGGTTGACAGGTAAAACTGAATGCTCTCTGGCCCATCGTGCATTAGTTTTGTGTACAGTATCATCATTTTGATTCCTTCATTCTATGTGTGGATTGTTGGTACTAATTAGCGTGTGCATGTAGTTTTACGAATCCTTTCTTTCTTACTTATCCTATATCGTCCCACCACTTGAGATGCTGTTTACGAAGTAGGTACTGTAATGAATATGAGCATTTTTTACGATTATGTTTTTGGTTAATGCTATCTTTGTGAATTAAATCCGTGAACAAATGTTCAATAGTTTCTCAGTTGTGATGGTAACGTTATTTAGTACAAACCACCCAACCTTTCACTCTGGCTTCTTCAAAGTCATCTGATTACCAACGACGATTAGATTTTTTAATATTTTATATTTTATGTGTTGATCTGAGAATTTTTAATTTGAATTTAGTCAAATCAGAGAGGTAAATTTGATTTACAATGATTCATTGTAATCTTAACTAATTTAACTACTCATCAACTCATAATTTTAATTGATTGAGACTTACTCTATACAAACGCGCATTCTTTCAGTCTTACCATCGAGTAGGTTGCGTAGCTGAAAACGGGTAGGAATCATTCACATTTGGTAAACCAGCTCATGGCGAAACATTCTGCTGTTCTTCGACTGTTATCTGTTTGCTCAGTCAGTCCTATTTGCTAAGGGTACCGTACTGAGGTGCAATACTCAAGTACCGGTCGAATGATGGTTTTGTAACTATCTACACGATATTGCGGAACTGTGTCAACTGCCTTCCAAATATGAGGGAATGTGGAATCGACCTGGGCGCTGATGTCTACTGCTACCTGGGACTTATGGATGAATAAGTATGCTGGCTTTCACAAGGTCTCTGCAGAATCCATGTTCATTCCTGAAGCGAGCATACGAGGTGTGTGAGAAAAGTAATGGGACTGGCAACACAGCGAGCGATTTGGCAACAATGTGCTGTTCTACTTGCCTAGACTGCTGTGTCCATTCCTTGCAGACGCTCAGTCCGAGTTTCGACATTGGACAGCCATCACGTGATTTTTCAGACCGCCGTTAGTGAAGTTGTGTTTTACAAAAATGGAACAGTGGAATTTAGAGCAACGTTATGTCATCATATTCCCTGTTAAACTTGGGGAATCCGCGACTGTAACCTTTGAAAAGTTGAAACAGGCCTATGGAGAACATTCTTTATTAAGAGCCAAGCTACTCGCTGGCATAAATCATTTTTGGAAGGCCGAAAACACGTTGAAAATGAACCTTGCTCAGGGAGACCATCAACTTCAAAAACCAACGAAAACATCAAACGGGTTGATCCTCCTGTCAGATCAGAGTAACGATAAGGATGGTGGGTGACCTATTAAACTTAAACACTTTGTTATGTAACAGAAGGTGGAGGGGGCGGGGGGAGAAAGGGATGGGAGGGGAAGGGAAGGATGATGATGTTCAAATGGCTCTGAGCACTATGGGACTTAACATCTGAGGTCATCTGTCCCCTAGAACTTAGAACTACTTAAACCTAACTAAACTAAGGACATCACACACATCCATGCCCGAGGCAGGATTCGAACCTGCGACCGTAGCGGTCGCGCGGTTCCGGACTAGATCCGCTCGGCCACTCCGGCCGGCCGATGATAATGTCCCATACTCCGAGGAGCGCAGAGGACGATGCGGGAGATCTGCACCACATTTCTAGTGATTTGTCATTGCCTTCCTACGAGCGTAATGGGGATGAATGATGATGATACAGACGACACAGCAACATCCAGTCATTTCGAGGCAGGAAAAATCCCTGACTCCGCCGCGAATCGAACACGGGACCCTGTGCGCGTGAAGAGAGAACGCTACCACAAGACCACGAGCTGAGGACGAAGGGAAGGAACTGATGATATTAGCTTGATCGGAACATTGTGCAGAATCAACTGCGAAGAGTGATAATGTGTGCCAGACTGGGACTCGAACCTGGGATCCCCCACTTGCTAGGCAGATGCTTTAACCACTGCACCACCCACACAAAGTGTTTATGGCAAATGCGCAGACTATTTCTGCATGCTTCCTGGCTGACCCACATTCCCACCTAGCGCCATCTATCCACTGTCCAGGTCCATGTCCTTCATGGTCACTAATTTTTAGATTCCTACTGGGGTTGAAGAAATGTGCACCACCGCTGAAGGTTGTGGATTTATTGTCCATTGAGGCGAATCAAGTATATGAATTGTGGTGTCTGCTCTTTCCGACATATTGCATTCATGTAATTAAACACTTTCACCCTACATCGAATTTTGACCAGAGTTTAGCACATGCAAAATGTTTATGACAAAATGGTGCCGAAAAAGCTCACAAACGAGCCGACGAACAATGGAAGAAACGTGTGCGTTGACCCTATTGAGGGAACTGCCAATGACCACGAATGCTTCATTCATGTGATCTCGGGTCATGAATCCTTTTTACTGCAATCCTGAGACAAAGCAGCAAACGGGGAGTTTCACACTAGGACATCACCTCAACTGAAAAAAGCCTGAATGAGCAAATCAAAGATCAAAACGATGTTGGTTTGCATTTTTGACAGTAGGAGTATTGTGCCTGTAGAATTTGTTCCTCCAGGTCAGGCTTCACAAAGATTTCCTTGAAAGGCTCAGGAAAACAGTGAAACTGGTGAGACTGCACTTTGCAGACAATTGGATGCTGCATTATGACAACTTCCTACATCTCACTGCCACTTCCATCATGCAAATTTCGACCTCAAAAGGCATTACTGTTGCTCCACAGCCCACCTATTCACTTGATCTGAGTATTTGAGACTTTTTTCTGTTCCTGAAATTGGAAAGCGTCTTAAAAGGACGTAATTTTGGTGATCTGTAGACCATTCAAAGGATGTGACCGACATGTTAAAATCCCTGCTAGTTGAAGACTTTCAGCGCTGCTACCAAGACTGGGAAGAGCGACTCTGGCTGTGTATAACTGCGAAGGGAACTACTTTGAAGGGGACAATATTGTTGTATGAAAAAAAACTAAAAAAAATGGTGGATAAAATATCAGTCCCATTACTTGTCTCACACACCTGCAACAGATTGACAGCTTTGGTACAGGTCTTTAGTTGTGTGCATCTGTCTGACGACATATGAAATGCTGGGAAAGTTGATTTGTGACAAATTTGCTCCCATCTCTCTCCATACTAGTCTGCAATGCAATGGTTGGTTCCACTTAGCAGAAGAGCCAGAGATGGTGGACGAAAGGGCCACAGTCTGCACTCACATTTAGACAGGCAGCAGCTGACCACTCGAAAGTGTTGTGGTGCAGGACAGCATTTCAGATTTGTTCTCTTCCTGTGCAATTACCTGCAAAGACAGAAAGCCGCAATGTAAGAAAATTACCAGTAAACGTAGACAGTTGCTGCAGATAAAACTAGCTATTACCTGTGGCTATACTCGCTTATTAGCAGCTTTGTTATGATGAGTGATGGCGAGTAAGTGAGCTATTGTATGTGCAATAACGTCAGCTGTCCTCATGTTTCTGCCAATTCAGGTAAGCGCAGCGCAATGCATAGATAGGTGCAGCCCCCTCCGCCCCCCTCCCCCGAGAACTTATCGCCAACCAAATAGTTCAGCTCATGATGACATGGCACGCATACAGCGTTGCTGCCGAGTGGTGCTTGCAGACAGACATGGACAAGTGCACGCATCTATGCATTGTGCTATTACAGCAGCTATACCTAGTACAGTGTGTTCTTTGCGAAAGAAATTTCATAATGTTTAGTGTTGTTTTATGTTCACTGACATAAAGAAATGTGTTACATTCCCTACTTCACACCTTTAAGTGTCGAGTTTCCTTTTTTTACTTGATAAAGTAGACTACATCCTTCCTGTGGAATCAGGCCATTCCCATACCAAATGGCGTCGAAACTGATTCAGAGGTGTAGTCGGTAAAATGTAACGGACTTACTTTCACATGTATTATATTATGGGAGCATGGATTAAACATGTTGAGGGTTGTATAAACATTGTATTCATTATGCTGGATTGTATTATGTAGAACATGTCAATCAATAAAAGCATTTTCACAAATATGATAAAGTTCAAAAGAATACTTTTTCAAAGAGAAAATATTTTTCCACAATTCACGTATTATTCTTAAGATCATAAATATCGCGTACTACACACTTTCTAAAGTAGCCTGTTTTCCTCCCGAACGTTCAAGGAATGTCCATAACAAAATTGATGGAAATCAATTCAGGGGTTAGTAGTGAAAATGAAACAGGTCAGGATTACGATCCTCTTCAACTGTCGGCGGCCTCTGTCACTCAACAGACGAGGTCGGTCTGTACGATTTTGTGCTGTACGTGTCCCTTCACGTTTCCACTTCACTATCACATCGGAAACACTGGACCTAGGGATGTTTAAGAGTTTTGAAATCTCGCGTTCAGACGTATGGCACAAGTGAAACCCAATCACCTGACCACGTTGCGGGACGCCTCACGCAACATATTAGTTCCTCCCACACACTTCTCATGGTATGACCACAACGAAAGAAGTCGAGAAAATATGGCCAATGAGGAGGTTTCCCAACAATCATTCTTCCAGAGCGCCATTCGAGAATGGAACTGGGAGTGGGAGGGGGGGGAGGGGAATGAGGCATATTGTATTACGTTGTCCTCGCTACATTGGAAATTTGTAGTAATGTCTTAAGGAACCAAACTGTTAGCGTCATCGGTCCTTAAACCTACGCACTACTTAACCTAACTTAAACTAACTTACGCTATGGACAACACACATACCCATGCCCGAGGGAGGACTCGAACCTCCCTCGGGGGGAGCCACACTGACCGTGACAAGGCGTCCTAGCCGGCCGGAGTGGCCGAGCGGTTCTAGGCGCTACAGTCTGGAACCGTGCGACCGCTACGGTCGCAGGTTCGAATCCTGCCTCGGGCATGGACGTGTGTGATGTCCTTAGGTTAGTTAGGTTTAAGTAGTTCTAAGTTCTAGGGGACTGATGACCTCAGAAGTTAAGTCCCATAGTGCTCAGAGCCATTTGAACGAAGGCGTCCTAGTACGCGCGGCTATCCCGCGCTGCGTCCTCGCTACATACCCAAGTATAGGTGTAGTTGGATATGTACATCAGGAGAAAATCGTATTTTTGCACGGTTGCTTGTTTCATGGCGCAGAACAGCGTCAAAAGACAACATACTCAATGGTATCAGTCTTCACAAAACTCTGATGTCAGAAACTGTGTTTCCAGACATTACCGCCGAATCTGAAATTTGCCTCGCCAGGAATTTTCGTCCACTGCTGTTCCTCGAAGTTTCTCCGCCCATTGTCCCCCGAGCCGGACATAACCGCGGTGCCGTGTTACTAACAAGATTACCGATCCGTCGCGGCCCTTCAGCTAACAATGTCATCCTGGAGAGAGCGTTCTCTTGATTAACGGAACATCGCTTTTCACCGTAGTCTGCCGCAGATACTACTTCAGTCCCTTCCGCTTCCTTCTGCCCAGCCACTTCTTTTACCTGAACAGACCCTTTAGTAAATTCTGAATGGTTGCCGGAGATTCGACTAGAGAGTTCGGTTTCCTGGTAGGGAAGCAGAAGGTCAAGAAAGGCTGCTTCAACTAATTTCCGGTGGACATTAGACATTTAACGCTTTTCTCTTTACATGACATTTTGGACCACTACAAGAAAAGACACTGCCTATGTTCTCACGAAAAGATAATACTGATGTGTGGAATCTGAGGCTATTTAGGCCAAACATTAATCGTAGCTGCGCTATAAACAGGTTCGACAACACTGGCTGCAACGTGCCTTGACACTCTTTCCAATACTTCGTTTACGACTTTGTATGTGATCTACAAACTGAACGACCACTTACATGCAGGTGCTTGATATTAACCATAAGGTTGAGTTTGGCCAATAGCAAATAAAAGTAATGCGTGAAGTAACAGCCTCAACAGAAACATATCTTGCTTTAAAAAGGCGAAGAACATGTTCTCAGGATGCTCAGACAAATACTCGAAATTTAGTTCTCGCAAGAAACAGTCTCGTGCTCAACCGCTACAGGAACTTGGGAAATCTACGTTTCTAGTATTTAATGTGATGTATGAACAGCTGTGAAAGTATGTCAAATTGTTTGTGTATTACATAGGGTGTCCAAGGACGAATGATCAATCTTTATGGATATGGCAAGATTGATAATTCATGGGAAATTAGCCTAGTAAACATAGGCTCTGAAATGATTACCTTAAGAGCTCTGAGCATTTTCTCAATAGAAGAGTTGTGTTTCATAGTAACGAAGATGTACAAGTGCTCATAGCCAGAAGGTATGCACTTTATAGCCCATGTTTACTGGACATTGTTTTGGTCCAGACTACCACCACTCAAAATGTGGAAAGCAAAAAACTTGCGATGTAAGAGATCTGTTTCACAGTATCTAAAGTGAAGAAATATTCTCAAGGTAGGCATTTTAGAGCCCACGTTCATTAGACACTTTTGCTTCGATTGATCGTCTCTGTCATATCCCGGAATACTGATAATCCCTTCTGTAATACTCTGTATAGCAGGTGCCGCTATGACTTATTTTAAAGTTTCAGTCTGCAGAACATGACACAAAGTGTCGTAGTATGGCGACGCATCACGTATAAATCAAAACAGTATGTATACATTTACGAAACACTATGTAAATTTTGTACAGAGGGTACTTTTTATTTTACCTCATATTACGATCTCTTTCCGTTTCATTCGGAGGTGCATTATGGGAAGAAAGGTTGTCTAGAGACCGTGTTAAAAAAGGTGTGACCTAATTTCCATGACACGTAGATGAAGACGATATGTTATATACACACGGGTGCAGAAACGCTTCATTTCAATGTGAGAACAAGTTTTCTGTAACTCTTCATAGTACATTAATCATGGGAAACATACAGGAACAGAGCATAACAGCACACTATACGAAACTCATTCTTAAATGAAAACCGAGTGAGGTGGCGCAATGATTCACACACGGGTCTCGCATTCGGGAGGATGACAGTTCAAACCCTCGTCCGGCCATCCAGATTTAGCTTTTCCGTGATTTCCATAAATCACTCCACGCAAATGAGGGGATGGTCGCTTTGAAAGGGCACGGCCAGTTTCCTTCCGCATCCTCACAATCCGAGCTTGTGCTCTTTGCCTAATGACATCGATGTCGACGGGACGTTAAACCTAATATTCCTTCCTTTCTTAAATGAAATTCAAGAGACTGGTATAAACACAACGTTAAAAATGAAATTCATTGGAATGGTCTCTGAAGAATTTGGCGCTTATCCAGGCAAGGGGACGTGTTATTCATGACCCTCTTTACGTGTGTTCTGGACGATATACTAAGAATATCTGTAGAGAAATTTCATAAAACATGTCGTATCACGAGATAGGACAGTGGTAAAAATTCGAAGTGGTGTACACACAAACTGTTTGATCTTATCTGATGTCACGTTTCACGACAGTCTAATGACACCTAGTAAAGTAAAAGAACTACAAAACATGTCTGAGAAAGTTAGACTACAAATATGTTCCGAAAAAAATCAAATTCTTCAGCAATATAGAAGCCTCTCAGAAATCGTTACTAACAGAATATGAAAAAAATGATATTATTAATAAGTGTCAACTCTACGCCGGAATTATAGGAATAGCGATTAGGTAAAGAAGGCAATAAAACGGAATGGAGAGACTAAAGTGGCATACTAAGTGCTTAAATAAATCTCTGTTGACTATAATTCTTCAATAACCTCCTGAATCAGACTTTGTAATACCGTAATCATACACTGTTAGCACGTCTTAAGTCAGCTAATCATATATTCTCAACATATCATTAGAAATAGAAAAGAAAGATCTTACGATAAATCTTTGGTTTAGTGAGAACAGGAAAGTCAGGTTTCGATACGAAAGTGTTAAAACTTTTCTGCGAATCAAAAATTTAAAAGAAATTGATTGGTACTGTAAGGAAAATGTTATGGTAGGACTCTGGTTATTGCTGAGCTTGGACAACGGTGCATTCATTAAGCGAATTTCACTCGTGTTTACAAGACATAAAATAGATCTAAGAAACAGGGAAATATATCACAGATATATCAGAAGACGTGGTATAATAGAAATCTTGAATAAGTGACTTTACACAAAGCATTCTGGATTTCTAGCTGTATGAAAATTAAAACGATTAGTGGATGAGTAACAGAATGAAGAGTTACTGGAAAAGGATGGAGAAAGTGGAGAATAGATGAAAATGCATTATGTCAGCTTAGTAGTCAAATGGCCAGGTTGGACAAGAAGAAGAGATACAGAAGGCCCTGATACGCCGTCTGCATAAAATGAAAATGTGAGAGCAGTTAGTTACTTTCACTCGCAGCAGCGCACATAACATGCCCACAGCTGGTCTGTGTCAGCATCTTGCCATAACGCTCCTGACAGCGGTATGCTGAATAGCATCACGTGCACACTGGGTAGAGATTTCTCCTCTGATTTTATCTGCGTACCGCATCCCTAACTGCAGCTGCAATTACTAGCACTGTCGGCTGAAGCTATGATATATTCTCTTCCAAAGCTAATTTGCCCTGCTTCTTCCGCTACTCTCTCTGCAGTGGTTGAGAGACAGAGCTAGTTTTTAGAGGAGTGGGGTTCAACTCCATGTTAGGCCAATCTGATTTAGACTGGCTGCAGTTTCCATAAATCACATCATGTGCAAGTCGGGATGGTTCCTTACCCCTCTGAGCTACTCTGTAATGATCTCAACACTAAATTCTAGCTTTCCTTTTGTTGTACCCGCTTTCGGAGTTCACCGTGTGAAAGTTCACATTCTCTGAGTCGAGCAAATGTTTCTGTTTACACCAAGGGAAAAAAAAAGAAAAGTTTAAAACGCACATGCATAAAGTGAACTTGCAATACTGCAGTTTAGGAAATACTTGTTTCTCACGCATATGTATTATAAATTTCTGAACACTGCTTACCATCAAGAGGTTTGTCATGTACGAAGGTCATCGGACATCAAACTCAAACATAATTCAAATCTGTATGGGGTGCCGAAAAAGGCAAGGAAACGATATTAGAATTGAAGTACTTCTCGACGATAAGGATGTTAGAGAAAGGGCAAAATCTCAGACTGGAAAGCCTTTTCGAAGAAATCAGATTGGCGTTCACCTAAAGTGATATAGGAAAACGCGGAAAACCTAAATGTCGATGGGGAGAGGGGCGAGGGTTGCCAGACAATGATTTGGATCCTGTTTATTCCGACTCGCGCTTAGCCTTAATGGCCCGTTCCCGTTCAATCAAAATGAGATGTGCACGTGGGGGACAGCGGGCTGTATCGTACAACAGCTGTCTGTATACTCCAGTGCTAGGAATAGCACCCGTCGTGCTGCTGCAGTGAGATCTACGGAAGAAAAAGAGTGTTCCGCGATTTTCAATCAAAACAACAATGGGTTTCAAGTTACAATATCTGTTCCCTTAGTGAGTTTTTCAGTGCACAGATTTAGCTTTGGAGTATTGTGTTTTTTTTGCAAGTATGTAATATTACATTTTTGTTGTATATTTAGATACAATTCAATGTATTGTCTATATTGGTTCTAACATTCTGCGTGGTGTCTGTTTGTTCCAAGCCGTGTCTCCCTACCACTTTCGCGCAACGACGCTCTGAGCATGTCTTTTTAGGGAATTGACTAGTTTGAACCTGGGACCTGTTGCTGGTAAGGAGACGCCAGACCACACATGACATGTAGAATTCAGAAGAGTTCAGTGAGACTAGCGATGATATAATCAAATACTTAAAGATTTCAGCGTCAGTTCCACTGCACTCCCTGTAAAAGAATCTTAATACTAACTAAATTTAGTGGAAGGGGTTCAAGGCATTCCTATTTTTAGTTAGCTGGTAAAATAACGTCGAAAAAACAGGTAAGTTTACCATTGGAATTTTTATTCTACTCACAAAACATTGTTTATAAATTGCACTATTGATAAAAGGAAGTATTCTAATACAAGATGATAAAAACCAACTACGTTCAACAAAAATGTGAACGAATATTCCCTGAATGGGTTTCCAAGTTCTGCAATGGATCGAAGGATGACCTATGCCATATCACATCTATAATCTAGCTTTAAGTTAAGTTTCATAAAAAGAGAAAACTATCAAAATTGTCTACAGTGACCCTCAATTATCTTTAATTACTTATTTAACTTGTCATAAATTACAGTGGCTGATGTGGCTTCTCAATAATTATACAACAGAAAAATCATCGCGTTTCAGATTTTAGCTTCTAGTAGCAAAAGTGAATACCATGAGCTTTAATTGACGATCAACATTAGTATTATGCAAAAATGGGGTGTAACAGATGAGATTTCTGCAATTCTGAGTGAAGCCTTATGCGGCATCGCGTGCGTTCATTACCTTGTCGTTGGTTAGGCAGTGTCAGGGGGCGGTGGGCGGCGCAGCTCCAAACACCTCGCCTTCTCGGAAACAACTCCTTCTTACCTCTCCTTACCACAATTTACCGAAATTGGTTTAAGAAAAGCTACCTGGCTGTGTTTTCAACTGACCAGTCAGGGTCTCGATGTTAACCTTAAGCTCCACCTACAAAAATTCTGTCTATCCAATGAGAAACGTTATACTTTTCGTGGTGGGGAAATGTTTTTAATGTTTACTACGTAACAGAGACGCGAAAAAGTCTCACGCTAAAACTTGCAGCTGGTGTGGCCCTTTTAGTGTTATTGTAAGATCTATACCGTTCTTATGGAGGGCTCTATCTTTTAACATGGGCTGGGGGGCTCTATCTTTTAACATGGGCTAGGGGTGGTCCTGGTGGTTAGATGGTGACGTGGGTGTCCGTCCCTTATCTTAGGGCCTTCTAGCTTAAGACGGTTCTGCTCTCGGCTTCTGTTCTCGTTTCTCCTCTCGGAACTGCGTCTTTTTCACTGTAGGAAAGTATGACATGCATTTGGGCGTTCTTGTGTTAGTCTGTGGTATTCCATTTGCTCACTCGTTGATCGTATTACTTCGGTTAATTTAGTGTCAGGATTTATTCGGAGCTATGTGACATACTGTCGGATTTGCTATCATGTCAGGGTTTTCATGGAAGGTGTTGAATTTGCCTGACATCTTACATAGTGGCATTGATAATGTCTGGCCCAAATAATAACAGTGGGAGTGTTAAACAAGTACAGCAGTATATTTGCGTTGTACCGGAGAGAGCAATTTCAGGTTGTACCAGACAAAACAAATATCACAAAAACTTAAATTTTGACGGCTTTTTTTAACGGGCGAAGGTGGAGAATTCAGAACACAAACGAGACCAAAATAGCATGAAGGAAATCGTAGAAAAAGTAAGATTTCTTGAAATGACAGTCAGAGAAGCGAGTGAGAAACATTCAGTTGCAAGAAGTTCATTAGATGATAGACTTAAATGCTTTACGGAAAAACAAAGAGGTGGCCATGAAAACTGTAAGTTTTTCCGACAGCATTCAGTGATATACAGGAAACAGTACCCTGCGACCATGGCAAAAATTTAGCTAGGTAGCCTGTGTCACTGAGTAAAGACGATTTCTTTAACCTAGTGAATTTCAATGTGGAGCAACTGAAAATCAAGCATCGGTTCAATAAGCAAAAATGAAAACCGGTAAAAGCTTTTATTAGTGTGTCGTAAAAAGAGATGAAGACCTAGACCTGAGGACATCTGAATAACGGAGATTGAAGCGAGCAGCAGGTTTCGGCAAGAAATAAGTTGTCAGCTTCTCGACAAACTAGGTGACTGTCGAGTTTCGAGTTTATAATCACTTGCAATCCAATTAAAACTTTTTTACCAGCAAAATGACTTTTTTTACATATTACTGTTTCATGTTCAGTACAATCTCCAGAAACTTAAACTACCAAAATGCTGACGGTGGAAAAAATATTAAAACATCAACGAACATATAATATTATGCGATACAGTCTTATTCTTTAAATAAGTAACATATTTTAATGTTGTTCAATATGAATAATGTTCGAATAGGACATTCGGAGAATATTATAATTCCGAAGAAGCTTACGTGTCAGGTACTACCTGACCTTCCCCCTTGTTGTGTCATACTTCATCCCCTTAATTATGTTCTGGAATGTTTCGACCATGGCGTCATGCAGATTTACTCTCCGTGTTCCACATCTTTTGTATATATGCGATACATGTTTCAAAGTTCATGAAATTCATGTAAGGAAGAAAAATAATGAAACATGAATATGATCTATCGGACGAAAAACATCAAATTATTGACATTTACATCAATCTGACTGCTGGTAGAACATAATAGGTGTTATTACAATCCCTAAATAGATCATTTTTGTTACGAAACTGAGAACATGGGAACTGTCGGAATTAAATTAATTTATGGGTTTCCGTGTACTTTCTCTTCACAGTATATGTCAGCAATCAAATTGTACGATTGTACGAAGTGTATTTCATCTCCTTTCATCATCCCCCGCCCCCTGCCACACATACACACATTTTTTCATCACATGATCACTCGCATATATTCCAATAAATTGCAGTTTGACTAATATCTATAAGGCGACAGTACTATGCTGTGGGAGAGTTATCTTTGGGTGTTGCTTTTGGTGAGGTCCGGTAGAGTACGTGGCCGGTAGAGCATTCAGTTCATGTCTCTGGAGACGTGAACATCGCGCAGTGTGTAGAAACACAAGGTTCACTGAGTTGGCAAGTATCGCGCATGGAACTGGTGATTTCGTTCGATTTTTTTTTTCGAACTAGTTTTGTCGTTTTGCAAAGCACATTCGCATAAACAGTCTTAAATCGATCCCACACATAACTGCACGCTTGACATGCACGCTTGCGCAAGCGTGCTTGCCCGAATATGCTTGAGAGCGTGTAGGATAAATTTGCCCAAGCATTAAGACTGTACAAGCAGCTTGATGCTTGATCGAATTTCGATTACGCATGCTTGTGCAAGCGTTCAAGCTTGTGTGTGCTTGTGCGTGTGCACCAAGAATAGGGAGGCTTGTACAATCATTTGTCAGTGATCAGAATTGACTTAATTTTTATTTGGTTCTGTTAAATTACATTCTGTACAAAGGTTGTACATACTGTAGACGCAGTCAAAGAACAGAATATTACATGCAGAAAGAGAAGAAAATCAACAGTACTATGAGATAGTTTCCATTGTGCGTCTACCACGAATAGTTAATATGGGAACAATGTTTTCGTTTCTTTAACTACTCTATAGTTCATATATCACATTTTTGTCGCAACACAAGCAAAAAGGTTGTCAAAGCCAGGACATTGTCGTCTGAGCTCGACATTTTCTGATAATTAAACTAATGCATGTACAAGGTTATTTGAACCGTGTGTGGCGCAAGGAATTTGAGCATGCTTGCACAACCACGCCTGCGCAAGCGTGCTTGTCAAGCATGCAGTTATGTGAGTGGCCGCCTTTAAACTTCGTTGACTCGAATGGCCCCGCTTTTACTTGTTAACTATAAGACCAGTTGTGTACGATGGAGGATCTTTGTGCCTCATCTCTTTCTTGGCGTAAGATTCCATCTATTCAAATCATCTCCTTATAAATATACGTGCAATCTGGAAGCTTTACTCTTCTCTCTCTCTCTCTCTCTCTCTCTCTTTCTCTGTCTCTCTCTCTCTCTCTCTCTCTCTCTCTCTCTCTCTCTCTCTCTCTCTCCTGTGAGGTTCCTACAGCTGTCACCTCATCCTATATACCTACCGCCCTATCGCTAACTCTTTCTATCTTCCCATGCGTCCTTGTCTTCATCCATTTCTATTTCTCTCGTGGCCTCCTTTACCCCATCTAACCATGCAACCTTCTCCTTCTTCCCTGACGCTGGTACATCAGGATGTTCTTTGGACATCTGTCATTCGCTTTATATTCGACACCAGACGAGCTGCCGTTCTTCCATCTGTGATGCTTTCTGAAGTCGTCGTATTTCTTATGGTCTTGCAGAGATATTCCACATGGTCTTCTGAGATACTCCGTTTCTACAACTCTCAGTTTGTGGATATTTCAAATCCAGAGAAACACAAGTATGCAAGTAGCTCGGGACAGATCGGCTCAAATCGTAACACACGTACGTACTTCAATGCTTGTAGTTCTACTGAAAATACTCCTGGCTTAAAATCCGCGAACAAACATGCATTTGATCAAATATTGACGGAATTAGCCCATAGGTTAACTGAGTGATTTGAAGATCCATTTCATCCAGTATCAACACTCAAAGCCATTTCTCATAAACTTTACAAATTTCGGTCGAATAAATTCATTAAAAATGTATAAAACCGATTACGTCAAGATAGGCTGGCAATCTTCTAGCAATGAAAACACCGTAATAGTATCATCTAATAAAAGCAAATAAAATAAAACATTAGGAAGTATTTATTAAAACTTTTCTGGGGCATACTACCATCTCTAACGTTTAAGAGGCACCTTGCTGCGAGATACAGTGTCACTTGGATTCTGGAAGGAACAAATTCTAAATGACAATATGAACTTGATAGGTGAACAAATAAATCCTGTAGTTCAGTGAGTATTCACAGTAGGGTTAGTAATAAACATAGGGTTATCTGAAGCTAGGCAAGAGAAGGTACAACTGTTTCCACCCATGTAGTTGACGTAAAATATCAAATTTAAGTATTAAAGATGAAATTAGGTCGAAACGAATATATATAAGATTACACTAGAAGTTTCATAATTTAGTGTTTTAATGCTTGGTGCAGAACTGAAAAATCCACATTTTTCCGTCCAAGGCTCACTCTCAAGCCTAAGTATTGGGAAATACGTGTCTTACGGACCTTAAACAAAGGCACATGTAGATTATAATGCCAAGTCTGTCACGGAACAATAGGCCGGCGACGTACCATATATGAATATGTAAGGCAGCATGATGGCACACCTCGTTTCAGCGAAAAATATACATACAACGGTTCTTACTGGCATCGGATCAGAGTGAATCCGGACGGGTTTTCACTGCAAATCTCAATGCCTGTCTTCGAAAAAAGAAATCGTCTGGTAACAGAAAAAGGTGCTACAGGAAGCTAGAATCAATTATCATGTAAAACTAGTGTCAAAAAATAAAGGAGTCAAAAACAGCTGTCTTGCTTTCATCGTTGTCCTAGTGATCTTTCGCAAAGACATACATTCAGCCGTGACTTAGATAAAACAGCTCGGAAAATTTGCCAAGAAAGCAGGCCCAAAAATATCTACATTCAAAGAGAAATGCGTGACTGACATCTTGGATGCTCCGAAACACTAGAAACGGACTTCAAAAGGGACAAAAAAATTCAAAAATTATCTTGGAGAAATTATTCAAATAAAGGGATTTAACAAATAAACTATATCAAAAGCCGGGAGACTGAGAATGCTTGTCAACTCTGCGAGGACATCTGCAATGAAACACAAAAATCAGGTATTATGCTGCTGTTATAAGAACTGAAGCAACAGAATGCACTGATTGATACAAAGTAGGAAAAATAGAGATAATAAAGATAAGGCTGAAAACAGACGAAAATCGGAAAGATACTCTAAGGAGCAACAAAATCTTTCAAATACAATTCCGAAAAAAGTAGTAATTTCTTTGCGTATGTAAAAAGGACGGTGGAAGGTAGATTCGTTAAACAAATAGTCCAATACTTCAACAACATAAAGAGGCGAAATCCAAGGTCAGTGAAACTTAGTCCTGGAACAAATGAATGTTTCTGAAGAAGATATCCACAACAGAAAAAACATAAAAAACAAAATTAAGAATTTTGAGCGTTTTCAAGAGAAAGAAAAGGGCAAGTGCAGAAGAATCAAAGGCCTCTGAGCACTATGGGACTTAACATCTGAGGCCATTGGTCCCCTAGAACTTAGACCTACTTAAACCTAACCAACCTAAGGACATCACACACATCCATGCCCGAGGCAGGTTTCGAACCTGCGATCGTAGCGGTCGCGCGGTTCCAGGCGAAGCGCCTAGAACCGCTCGGCCACACCGGCCGGCCGCAGAAGAATCTTCGCTGAGTAACAACCGGATGAAAAATGTGTTGGGAAGAAAGAAAAAATTCCGGAAGTAAGAATTCGTAAGTTTCTTCTTGTACGTTGACCATAGTCGTCCGAATTCAAAACACACAAACATACACACGCACACACTAGTAAAAGAAGACACATAAAATGCTATTAGCCAAAGTACCGGGAAAAGTGCAGCAGGTTGTTGCTCTTACTTTCTCGACTGATGGATGCGCATATTGTCCAGGAGGATCTGCTCCAAGGAGAAGAAATATGACACTTGCCGCGAAAATTCAGGATTTCAGGAGGTTATTAACACATTTATGTTCATGATTTATCTACGTAAACGACGCCTGAGGTAGTGCTAAACATAAGAATTAGTAGCGAGCGGTGCTGCATGGTTCGCACTGTAAGCCCGGATAGTTGATCACAGGTGCTTGCGTCAGATACATATGTAGTCAAAAGTAGATAGTGTGTGGCAAAAAATAATAATAAACTCTATAAGTGGAAAATATAAAAGTAGTCCCGCCCCTTGCTAACATTGTTAATGAAACATAACATTTATTTTGTAATGTAGCTCTAGGAAGGGCGTATACACTACTTCCCCGCATTTTAGTGCAGATTTTACTACAAGACTGCTACTTTTCCTTTATTTCATGCTATACCGTTGTTTCCTTACCTCCCACATTTAATTTATGGAAAGGAGATTAGAATCTCGTTTTATATTCCGTTCCTGCAATATCCGCACAAAACAGATGAATCGTATGAATTGTTTATTCTGTGTTCACTATTACTGCTCGCTTACCTACTCGAATACGTCATCAAGGAAAATCTACGCAGAAGGTCAACTCCTGGCTCACCTACAAGAAAACCGCTATATATGTATACAAAACGTTACTCTCTATTGTCGACTCGAAAACAGGACAATGTTCGATCAGATAGATTACTGTTATGTTAAACTTATAATGGGAACAAAGGCTACATTCTCAGTTGTAAATAAAGTGCAGATACGTCACCACCGGCTGTGTACTCAAGCATAAGGGGCGGTCAAAAAATTTCTGTTTCAGGGCGTTGCTTCAGCGTAAATGCAAAGTAGCGCGACTCCGATGCGGGTATATAAGCACCGACATGCAGGCAAGGGGTTATCATCATGCCAATTCAACGTGTGGTAAATTTGGGAACGTGAACCACGGCGATGTCATTACCAAATGCATCCAAACAGGACCAACGTGCTGTTGTTCTTTTCTCGACTGCAGCAGGACAAATGCTGGTAGATATCCATCGGAGAATGAAGAATGTCTGTTGGCAGCATGTCCATCCTGGTCTTACATTTCAGCAAGATAATGCCCGCTCACACACGGCGACAGTTTCTACTGTTTGTCTTCGTGCTTGCCAAACCCTGCTTTGGCCAGCAAGGTGGCAGGATCTCTTCCCAATTGACAACATTTGGAGCCTTATAGGCAGAGTCCTCCAACCAGCCAAGATTTTGACGATCTAACGTGTCAACCGGACACAGTTTCGCACGATATCCCTCAGGGGAATATCCAACAACGCTATTATACCGAGTCGAATAACTGCTTTCATAAGGTCCAGATGTGGACCAACGTGTTATTGAGTTGTTCAGTTTCTGAAGAGCTTTCTCTTGAATAAATCATCCAATTTTTCTAAAGCTGCAGTTATTCGTTTCTATGTACACGTATATCACATCTACGAATTTCCATCCCATATATATATATATATATATTTCTGATTTGTGAAGTTACAATATTTTTGAATTAGATGGGTGGTTTACTGGTATTGTTCTACTGCGATTAGATACCTAAATCATACTAACTGCATTCAATAAGGTGCATATAATGTACTGGTAATATCAGGGATGATTGTTGAACATAGAATTCTTAGCTAAATTTGAACCAGAGTGTAGTAGGCCTGTGTATGCCATCCCATTTACTGACAGAAACTATAATCGTTGAAACACGCCGGTAAAGTACTTTGGCCGCGGTGGTCTCGCGGTTCTAGCCGCGCAGTCCGGAACCGTGCGACTGCTACGGTCGCAGGTTCGAATCCTGCCTCGGGCATGGATGTGTGTGATGTCCTTAGGTTAGTTAGGTTTAAATAGTTCTAAGTTCTAGGGGACTAATGACCACAGAAGTTGAGTCCCATAGTGCTCAGAGCCATGTGAACCAATTTTTTTTTTTGGTAAAGTACTTTGAAAGTTATCACTGTTCTCTTACACAGACATTAAACCGTCATAGTTTTGTCTAGGAAGTATCGTACAAGAATCTGCCGTGGAGCTTGCTTCTTACTGTGTCTTTTAAGAGGCAATCCCAACGCCAGAAGAATGACTATGTACGTAAATGCGAGCCGTTGGCATCCGTGAAAAATTAACGTATCACCGGCGAGGAAATGTAAAGGATCCACGAACTTATACTCAATTTTTAAGGATTCTTTAACTTTCCCTGTGCAAGAACCCTTTGGAAGCATTAAACCACACACTTGTAAATATATATTTCGTCAGATTCGAACATACAATGACATGACCAATAATCCTGCAATGCAAACATCGTGGCAAATGTTATCTGGAAAGATCAAAAAGTTTCTGTTCGAAGGCCCTACAGTCCAGATTTGGTCCGCCAATCAGGCAAAATCGCTTTGAGCATTGAGGTAATCATTCCTCCGATGCACCAGGCTGATGATACCCATTTGGCAAAACACCGTGTCCTGCTGCGTGAAGAACACCGTAACTGCCTGCTGTACATCCGCGTACGACAGTAACCGTCGACCCTTCAAAGCATTTTTTAAAGAATCTAAGGAGTGATAACTGCATGGGGAAACGGCATTGGGAGCAGTGTTTCAATTGTCAAGGAGAGTATTTCGAAGGAGACCATGCCAATAAGTAAAAGGTAAGCGTAGGAAATTTTTTTGGACATAGTTCTGGAATTTTTTGAACAGACCTCGTATTTTGGAAAATAAAAAGAATGCAATCACGATCTAGTACAGTTCTCGAGATCTCGCTCGTCCCTTGATCTAGTGACGGGCTTTGGTGGTATTTCTATTACGGGTCTTGCTGCTGTAATTTCTTCTCGCAATTACAGTTACACCAGTCTTTTTATATGATTGATTTTGTGTATTAGGTATCTAATTTAAAATTATTTTTTTCTTTTTTTTCTGAATGTTGGCATCCTGTTTTCCAGCTGATTAAAACGTAGTAAACGTTTTACGCACTAACGTAATATGTGAAAACAGATCAAAATTATCATTTGTCTCCCACCTGCTAAATCATTATACTCTCTAATAATCAAATAAAACGCTATATTATTTTCTGAAGCAAATTATTCTCGCCTTTGACTGTTAACTCCACTTAAAAACGATCATAATTCTTTATATATCCTTACAAAGTGCGTGAAAACTCTGATTATCAGTTTAATCAAATACAGTGGGTAAGATTACATACCCGTGCCTTCCGTGTTTTTTACGACGTTGTCAAACAGTGCTATAGGCTGTTGCGGCTACTTCGTAGTTTTTCGCATATTACTTGCAATCGCTCCACGTGAGTGAAATCTCACTTGATTGTTCGAGCAGCTTTCAGTATTGTGCCTAGCTCTGCACCGAAAATCTCGCACCCTATTGAATGCGAGTATTGTTCCCCCTGAACAAATGGAAAGCTATTTTAAGCATGTTGACTGGAAGACACGGTTAAATGAAAAGCTCCGAACTTCACACGGCTGTACATAAAGTTGTTCGGGGAAAACGCTGGAGAAATATTTAACTATGCGAGATTTTCACTGCAGCTGTCTGCAGATGGGGGCCGACGCCCGAGCATACAGTGAGGCGAGGAGAGCAAAACGTAAACAAGAGATACAGAGAGGCGGTTGACGTGTGGGTTTCTATGTGGGCGGAAATACGAACGTGACTTTCTCCAGAGGTCGTGACCGGCTATTCCGCGTCGCGGTCAGGATTCAAAAACTCTGCTGACGAGCGCTAATACTGAAAGTGTGGTGAGCAACACTCTAGCAGCTCTCAGCCACGGGAAACAGCACGCAATTACAGTCGCCTGGCCATTTCGCTGCTTCGTGCAACAACTCTAAATTACTCGAGAGCTGCTGACATCTGGGCTGGAGCAATGCGCGTTCTTATTGGCGGGTTGCTGTTGATGATCGTCATATCCATATTCGGCAGATTTCGCTGTTGTCCTGCAGTGCATATCTTTTCTTTTCTTTCCTTTGTACACTCATGCTCATAAATTAAGGATTATTGTCGAATGTGATGCCACACAACGTGGCACTACACAAACCTAATAGCATAGGCACATAGGGAACACACACGACAGAGATATGTAGGTCCACAGTATTGGTGACTAGTTGAGAAAACCATCCCGAAACACATGTGCTACAAAACGCCACTGTTTCCTGTGCATGTACCCCGACATCAGTATGGGATATGATGGCCGTACACAGGCCGCACAACGGGTTGGCATACTCTGGATCAGCTGGTCGAGCAACTGCTGAGGTATAGCCTCCCATTCTTGCACCAGTGCCTGTCGGAGCTCCTGAAGTGTCGGAGGGGTTTGAAGCGGTGCAGCGATACGTCGACCGAGAGCATCCCAGACGTGCTCGATGGGGTTTAGGTCTGGACAACAGGTAGGCCACTCCATTCGCCTGATATCTTCTGTTTCAAGGCCATGGCTATGGCAGCTCGGTGGGGCCATGCGTTATATCCATCAGCAGGATGGTGGGGCCCACTGCACCCCTGAAAAGGCAGACATACTGCTGCAAAATGACGTCCCAATACTCCTGTCCTGTTACAGTTCCTTTGTCGAAGAGATGCAGGGGTGTACATGCACCAATCATAGTCCCACGCCACACCATCAAACCACGACCTCCGCACAGGTCCCTTTCAAGTACATTAAGGGATGGTAAAGATGAAAAGCTGAGCGGTTATAGACGCTACAGTCTGGAACCGCGCAACCGGTACGGTCGCAGGTTCTAATCCTGCCTCGGGCATTGGCGTGTATGATGTCCTTAGGTTAGTTAGGCTTAAGTAGTTCTAAGTTCTAGGGGACTGATGGTCTCAGAAGTTAAGTCCCATAGTGCTCAGAGCCATTTGAACCATTTTGAACAGACGAAAACCGGGCGAGAATAACTGTGACCAGGGGTCAGTGGAATGCACCTTGCAGGCCTCCGGGCGAATAAACCATGTCTGTTCAGTCGTCTGTAGATCGTGTGTCTGGAGACAACAGTTCCAGTGGCTGCGGTAAGGTCCCTGGCAAGGCTACCTGCAGTACTCCGTGCCCGTCTGCGGGCACTGATGGTGAGATATCGGTCTTCTTGTGGTGTTGTACACTGTGGACGTCCCGTACTGCAGCGTCTGGACTCGTTTCCTGTCTGCTGGAATCGTTGCCATAGTCTTGAGATCACACTTTGTGGCACACAGTGAGCCCGTGCTACGACCTGCTGTGTTTGACCAGCCTCCAGTCGCCCTGGTATTCTACCCCTCATAACGTCATGAAGATGTGTTCTTTAAGCAATTTTCAACGCACAGTCACCATTAGCAAATCTGAAAACGTCTGCACACTTACTCGCTGCACCGTACTCTGACATGCACCTCTGCAAATGTGGACTGCTGCCAGCGCCACTGTGCGACGACCGCAGGTCAGATGCACTGCATGGTCATACCCCGAGGTGATTTCAACCCGCAAACCGCCCACCAGAGCGTTGTTTCACCAAGTATCAGCATTATCCTTAATTTATGAGCATGAGTGTAAATTAACATGTTCTGCAAAACAGGTAAAATTCCATTAAATAATGCAGTCCTGCATATTTATTTGTAATTGAAATTCTTCATCCGAGTCCCGAATTTAGACAGTATGATCGCCGAAATATTGTGCCCGTTGGACACTGTAGACCACCGGCTGTACACCCGTGGATATTTTGATTATGAAATACGCCGGGAGAAACTCAAGATTCACAGTTTTTATTTTGTTTTCAGCAAAGATCAGTTCACTTAACAGATTCATTGATATGGATGAAAGAAAAATAAGCATTTTACGAGAGCGACCTGAAAAGTGCTGCCTTCAAATGTTTGGTGTGCTTTTCAAATAAATCAAACGTTGTTAACCTTTTACATCATTATTTTTCATGCCTAGATATTTATTTCTCAACATAGTCGCCATCGTGACGAAGACACTTCTCCCAAGCAGAGACCAGTTTGTTGGTACGGCCACTGTAAAATGTTTAACATAGTTGACGGAGCCACAATCTCACCTCTGTCTGCACGATCAAAGTAAGTTCTGGAAACAGATGAAAATAGGATGGGGCGAAGCTGTGACTGTATGGAGGATGATCGATGACGGTGAACCCAAGGTGTCGAACTGTTGCAGGTGACACAGCGCTCATGAGTGATCTAACATTATCATGCTGAAGGAGGTAGTGTTGCATGTGTGGACGAACTCTTCGAATTCGATTACGGCACGTTGTTTCTCACCCATAGACATAGTTACGTTACACACGCCTTGTTACACGCAGCAGTTTGAAGCCCTCAAGCGGCAAATAAGAATAAATATGTAGAATGTTAAGAACGTTTGTTTTACGAGTTAAGGCTTCAAGATGTCCCTCTTAAGAAGGAGGCATTACTTTTACGCATGCCCTCGTACTTTTAGTTGCTCAGCCATCACTCTATTGAATTGCGAATACCAATCCACATACTGATTTGACTAATTTAATTAGTAATCATATCATTCATTCAAAATTGATTTACGTTGTTCGCCTGGACCAGTTCATTAACCCAATTTGAGAATCTTTACCTAACAACTCTTCTTCTGTGAGGAAACATATTTCATTAGACACAGAAATGGGTACAGCAGAGCGGAATAAAGATAGATAGATATTCAGCGATCACAGGCCCTGCAGACCACGCGCTGCTTCCATAAACTGCCTCCATTCCTTCCTGTTTTGGGCCCGGTTCCTCCAGGTCTCTTCAGTTTCCAGAGCTGCTAGGTCCTTCGCCAGGCCGTCCATCCAGCGCTGCCTTGGTTGTCCAATGGGGCGTATGGTATTTGGTTTCCCCGCTAGTGCCATCTTTGTCTGTTTTCCATCTGGCATACGGGCTACATGGCCCACCCATTGTATTCTTTTGAGCTTTATCTTCTGTAGGATAGTTGGTTGTCGCATCAGCAGGTAGATTTCCTCGTTTTTCCTCCTCCTCCATTCTCCGTTATCTAAAACTGGTCCCCATATCTTTCTCATTACTCTTCTTTCACATATTAATAGTTTTTACTTTTCTCACTTAGTCATGCTCCATGTTTCTGAGCCGTACATTTCTGCTGGCATATCAGTGTGTTGGATGTTTTCACCTCATTTAGAGCCGAGCGTCTCTCTAAGGGAATGCATGCATTTCACTCTCACTGCTATTCTTTTCTTGATGTCCATTTTTATGTTGTTGTCGATGGTAAACCAAGATTCCAAGTATTTGAACTGTTGTACTCTCTTGAACCTCTTGCCATCTATCTCAAGAAATTCTTCCTACTCTTGTCTTCTTCCTAAAAAGCATGAACTCTATTTTGTCTCGATTCACTTTAAGACCTACCTTCTGTGCACAATTGCCCATTCTCTGGTACATTTCTTTCAACTCGTGCTTTGATTCACTTAGTAGTACTATGTCATCGGCATATGCGAGACAATTGAAGTTACCGTCCATCTCTACTCCAGCCTACTCCTGTTGCCTACACTCTTTTATTACCTTCTCTAAAACGACATTGAACAGAACTCATGAGAGAGCATCCCCTTGTCTGAGGCCTGTCTCAATCTCGAATGTTTCTGATGTGGCTCCACGGAAACGTACTGCTGCGTTTGACACTTCCATACAAGCTTACACCATTCTCACTAGCTTCTCAGGGATTCTGAAGTCACGCATTACATTGTATAGTCTATTACTGTGGATGCTGTCATATGCACGTTCGAAGAGCGTAATACAACGTTTTGATATTTGTAAACCCTAAGTTTCTGTTCTTCATTATGCATTACAAGAAATGGAAGCAATATAATCGCAACTGCGAGTAAAATTAGACTTCAGCTGCACAATTTGTTATTCACATATAAATAATTCTGCTGGATCTGGAAGCGAACCCGGATTTCCCGCTTGTCATGAGCGATTGACTTGACCTCTTAGGCCTGCGTCCGGCCATCCTGATTTAGGTTTTCCGTGATTTCCCTACATCACTCCAGGCAAATGCTGGGATGGTTCCTTTGAAAGGGCACGGCCGACTTCCTTCCCCATCCTTCCCTAATCCGATGAGACTGATGACCTCGCTGTTTGGTCTCTTCCCCCCAAACAACCAACCAACCAGCCACTTAGGCTATCCGAGCATGTCTGCCGGGCCGATACAAAGCTCCATATGTCACAGTGAGCACAACCTACACTCGCACAGTTGCTATGGCTCCCTCACAGGAAGAAACTGCGTGTCTAGACATGTAATACTATTTTGCTGTCTCTGTGTTTTCTGCTGTACTATTCAGTGCCCTTCAGAGATGCACGCATGTGCGAATGCCGGACGTGGAGACACGGTGACGCATGGGGGCAATAAAATGACATAAAGCGGAAAATCCAGGTTCGAGATCCGGCCTAGGACAAAGTTTGATGTGTTACAATAAACTCTGTAGCTGAAGTCTAATCATATTAGACATTGCGAATACATTTCTTCTATTTCATACTGCTGCAGATCTTAGCAGTGTCTGCATGGTACACCATAAACATAGACACTGCAAACAGTAAATGATACACATGAAACCTTTCATCGCCCTTTCACTTACTATGGAGCGTCACGGATACACTTCTCACTACTGTACTATGAAGCATTTTTCACACGAAATAAGTTGAGGAAAAAGAAAGGTGTATTTTGGCACAACGTGATATAACCCGTATTTAATTTTAATAACAGCAACACTAGGTAGTCTGTTCCACGTGGTTATCGAGCGAGGTGGCGAAGTGGTTAGCACATTGGACCACGGTTCAAATCACCGTAGAGACGTGGGAGATTTCACAACATCCCAGAGGAAGACATTATGCCGCAGTACGGCCGAGCATTCTCTCAAAAACCTGGTTCTCCTAAAACAACCTGTCTAGACGTCACACCACTATTGTAACACGCTGGGTCGCGGCTGTTATCTTTCACGTCTTCATATGATGAAATTTCATGCATCTCCGTATAGCGAAATCCACACAGCTGAGGTTCCAGTCTCATCTATGTGCTACGAGTGTGTTCACATTAAGGTAAACAACGCCGCAAGTTTCTCAGGACCTTGAACCGAGCAGGAATTTCCCAACCTACATCCGTGACTGATCTGTGGCGGCAGCTATCCACAACGGACTATGTCAGTACTGCCCCGTTACTGCAAGAAGCGGATATCAAGTTATGAGTCAGACACAAGTGATCCAGCGTGAGAAGTTGTAATAGAAGGACTCTATTAAGTGTGTGAATGTACGAAGTGTACCATTTGGTTTCTCAGGCATTAATGTAATTATTAATTCCCGTGTTGTATATATGATATGGGGGAAAGAAATACAGTACAAGGTTGGTTGTTTCGGGGAAGGAGACTAGACAGCGAGGTCATCGGTCTCATCGGATTAGGGAAGGACGGGGAAGAAAGTCGGCCGTGCCTCTTTCAGATACAGTAGAAGAAGAATGGGTAGCTCTGAGGGAAGAAGTAGTGAAGGCAGCAGAAGATCAAGTAGGTAAAAAGACGAGGGCTAGTAGAAATCCTTGAGTAATAGAAGAAATTTTGAATTTAATTGATGAAAGGAGAAAATATAAAAACGCAGTAAATGAGCAGGCAAAAAGGAATACAAACGTCTCAAAAATGAGATCGACAGGAAGTACAAAATGGCTAAGCAGGGATGGCTAGACGACAAATGTAAGGATATAGAGGCTTATCTCACTAGGGGTAAGGTAGATACTGCCTACAGGAAAATTAAAGAGACCTTTGGAGATAAGAGAACCACTTGTATGAATATCAAGAGCTCAGATGGAAACCCAGTTCTAAGCAAAGAAGGGAAAGCAGAAAGGTGGAAGGAGTGTATAGAGGGTCTATACAAGGGCGATGTACTTGAGGACAATATTATGTAAATGGAAGAGGATGTAGATGAAGATGAAATGGAAGATATGATACTGCATGAAGAGTTTGACAGGACACTGAAAGACCTAAGTCAAAACAAGGCCCCTCGGAGTAGGCAACATTCCATTAGAACTACTGACGGCCTTGGGAGAGCCAGTCCTGACAAAACTCTACCATCTGGTGAGGAAGATGTATGAGACAGGCGAAATACCCTCAGACTTCAAGAAGAATATAATAATTCCAATTCAAAAGAAAGCAGGTGTTGAAAGATGTGAAAATTACCGAACTATCAGTTTAATAAGTCACAGCTGCAAAATACTTACGCGAATTCTTTATAGGCGAATGGAAAAACTGGTAGAAGCCGACCCCGGCGAAGATCACTTTGGATTCCGCAGAAATGTTGGAACACGTGAGGCAATACTGATCCTACGACTTATCTTAGAAAATAGATTAAGGAAAGGCAAACCCACGTTTCTAGCATTTGTAGACTTAGAGAAAGCTTTTGACAATGTTGACTGGAATTATGTATTTCAAATTCTGAAGGTGTCAGGGGAAAAATACAGGGTGCAGAAGGCTATTTACAATTTGTACAGAAACCAGATGGCAGTTATAAGAGTCGAGGGGCATGAAAGGGAAGCAATGGTTGGGAAGGGAGTGAGACAGGGTTGTAGCCTGTCCCCGATGTTATTCAATCTGTATATTGAGCAAGCAGTAAAGGATACAAAAGAAAAATTCGGAGTAGGTATTAAAGTCCATGGAGAAGAAATAAAGACGTTGAGGTTCGCTGGATGACATTGTAATTCTGTCAGAGACAGCGAAGGACTTGGAAGAGCTGTTGAACGGAATGGACAGTGTCTTGAAAGGAGGATATAAGATGAACATCAACAAAAGCAAAACGAGGATAATGGAATGTAGTCGAATTAAGTCGGGTGATGCTGAGGGAATTAGATTAGGAAATGAGACACTTAAAGTAGTAAAGGAGTTTTGCTATTTGGGGAGCAAAATAACTGATGATGGTCGAAGTAGAGAGGATATAAAATGTAGACTGGCAATGGCAAGGAAAGCGTTTATGAAGAAGAGAAATTTGTTAACATCCAGTATAGATTTAAGTGCCAGGAAGTCGTTTCTGAAAGTATTTGTATGGAGTGTAGCCATGTATGGAAGTGAAACATGGACGATAAATAGTTTGGACAAGAAGAGAATAGAAGGTTTAGAAATGTGGTGCTACAGAAGAATGCTGAAGATTAAATGGGTAGACCACATAACTAATGAGGAGGTATTGAACAGAATTGGGGAGAAGAGGAGTTTGTGGCACAACTTGACAAGAAGCAGGGACCGGTTGGTAGGACATGTTCTGAGGCATCAAGGGATCACAAATTCAGCATTGGAGGGCAGCGTGGAGGGTAAAAATCGTAGAAGGAGACCATGAGATGAATACACTAAGCAGATTCAGAAGGATGTAGTTTGCAGTAAGTACTGGGAGATGAAAAAGCTTGCACAGGTTAGAGTAGCATGGAGAGCTGCATCAAACTAGTCTCAGGACTGAAGACAACAACAACATCAATAACATATATGATATTGTATATCAAATCTGTAATGACTCAGTTCTCTGGCTAATTGGTTAATCCCAAAGACCTATAAGTTAAAAAAAAATAAGAAGTCACAATACGGTCATCCAGATTAAGGTTTTCCGCGATTCACCTAAATCGCTCCAGGGAATTGCCGAGATGGTTCCATTGTAAAGAGCATGGCCGATTTCCTTCCCGATTCTTCCCTGCCTCCAGCTTCGTGCTCAGTCTCTCAATGACCTCCTGGGCGATAGGACTTTAAACTCTCGCGTTTCTCCCTCGTGTTTCTAATGTTACGCGCCAGAGCGTTCCATACACTAGTCACTTAAAACATTATGACCACTGTCCACGGCTATACTGAATGCCGCTTGGTGACGTTCCCATAAGGAGAGTGGGAGGGATGTTCAACAAGTAATGCAACACTTTTTCTTCTGAAAGCAGGTTGGTTTTATGCAGGATTCTGATAATCATATTATTCCCCACTATTTTGGCTACAAAACCCTATTTTTCAGTTGAATCTGTGTTCATTGTGACGGCCTTACGCCAACTTACTGGAAGATCCTGAGTGCCTACATGCTACTACTCCACTGGTCGACGCTCGAGCCAACGTCTTACTGCATCAGCAATCTCTCCATCATCCACGTACTGCTTCCCGCGCAGTGCATCCTTCATTGGGCCAAAAGATGGAAGTCGGAAGGTGCGAGACCCGAGATGTAGGGTGGACAAGGAAGAACAGTTGAATGGAGTCTTGTGGATGAGTGTGTGAGCACTGCCAACAGAGACATCCAGCTGAGCAGCAATGCGTTTCATTGTGACCTATCGATCACCTCGAATGAGAGTATCCCCACGTTCCAACAATGCGGGAGTCACAACTGTGTGAGGTCGGCCGGCGCGCGGGAGATCGGACAGGTCTACGCGACTTTGTTGTGACGATGACAGGCGCCTCGCCCAATGACTCACCGTGCTTTTGTTCACTACCATATCTCCGTAGACATTCTCCAAGCGCCTATGAAAACCAACGATGCTCTGGTTTTCCATCAAAAGAAACTTAACGACAGCCTTCTGCTTGGAACACGCCTCCTTTACAGACGTCATTTTAAAGGCTACGCATACCATCGCCACCTGTTAGAACTTCATGAAACTGTAGGGTCTGAAGCTGGAATTACCCACAGAGTCCCACAACAAATTCCGAATTTTTTCTAGCGAAGTTAGCCGATAAAAATGCGTTGCATTATTTATCAAACGCTCCTCGTATGCAAGCAGTACAGAGAGAAAAAGGGAATCATTCCAACGACGATGCGTATAGCAATCAGGAAATTCCGCTGACATAAGCGACTTTCGTAAAGGGTAGATTGATATGGCTCGGCACGTAGGAACGAGCTACTCGGAAACAACGTTACTGGACGGTTGCTAGCGTTCTACTGGGTGATCAAAAAAGTGAATATAAATTTGAAAACTTAATAAACCACGGAATAATGTAGATAGAGATGTACAAATTGACACAAATGCTTGGAATGACATGGGGTTTTATTACAACCAAAAAAATTGCTAGACGCGTAAAGACCTCTTGCGCGCGTCGTTTGGTGATGATCGTGTGCTCAGCCGCCACTTTCGTCATACTTGGCCTCCCAGGTCCCCAGACCTCAGTCCGTGCTATTATTGGCTTTGGGGTTACCTGAAGTCGCAAGTGTATCGTGATCGAACGACATCTCTAGGGATGCTGTAAGACAACATCCGACGCCAATGGCTCACCATAACTCCGGACATGCTTTACAGTGCTGTTCACAACATTATTCCTCGGCTACAGCTATTGTTGAGGAATGATGGTGGACATATTGAGCATTTCCTGTAAAGAACATCATCTTTGCTTTGTCTTACTTTGTTATGCTAATTAGTGCTATTCCGATCAGATGAAGCGTCATTTGTCGGACATTTTGTGAACTTTTGTATTTTTTTGGTTCTAATAAGACCCCTTGTCATTTCAAGCATGTGTGTCGATTTGTACCTCTCTATCTATATTATTCCGTGATTTATTCAGTTTTCAAATTTATACTGACTTTTTCATCACCCGGTATTTTCGGTAGCATGTATGGAAAGTGGTCGGAGATGGTGAAACCATACGCGGCTGACAGGGTTGGAAAATCAGGGCTAATCACAGAAGTGGAGATGGAGGCTTGCTCGCACTGTGAAGCAGAGTAGGCGGCAATCTGTTGCTGATCTGACAACAGAGGAGGTTTGGGTTGAGTTGGGGAGAAGAGACCAAACAGCGAGGTCATCGGTCTCATTGGATTAGAGGAGGATGGAGAAGGAAGTCGGCCGTGTCCTGTCATAGGAACCATCCCAGCATTTGCCTCAAGCGATTTAGGGAAATCACGAAAAATCCAAATCAGGATGGCCGGACGCGGGATTGAACCGACGTCCTCCCGAATGCGAGTCCAGTGTGCCAACAGCTGCGCAACCTCGCACGGCTGATGACAGAGGACACTGCCGGTGGAGGCACAATTTTTTCGGAGCACACCATTCGGCGTACATTGATGAACATGGAACACCGTAGAAGACGATCCTTACGTATTCGCGTATTGACACACTGACATCGTCAATTGCAACTGAAGATCGGGACGGGACCATTGAGACTGGACAGTGCACCAACGGAAAGGTATCGTCTGACTGGATACATCGCAGTTCTTGCTCCACCAAGTCGATGGGCGTGTCTGGATATGGCGTCATCCAGACGAATGATTGCTCGAAACATGCATCTCCCCACGGACCAGGACGGTGTTGTGCTGTGTTGGGAATTCATATGGATTTCCGTGGGACCTGGGGTGACAATCAAAGGCACCATGGCAGCTGTGGACTAAGGTAACATTATCGCGGAATACCTGCATACCTTCATGCCTCATGTCCTCCATCGCAGTGGTCATAGTGTTTTGGTTCACTGCACATTATAAGTGTGAGTCTCCAAAGGTATACGTATTTAGAGAAGAGGACAAGTCACTGTGCCGAATGTGGTTACTTGTTACAAGCCAGCTGGTAACTATGTGTTATCATCAAGAATTTTGATTCAAATCGGCAGTAAATGTAATATTTGCCGACAGTGGTTGAGTACTGCAATATAGTAGTTGCCGTAGTTGGCTCAATGTCTATCTAATTATATACCTATATAAATAAAAATGTTAATGTTCATTTGTACAAAATCATAAATCTTCGAAAGTTATTAACTGATTGCTTTGAAATGTTGGTACAACATTGCATTCGAATACCCGGATACCTGCGTGTTTTTATACACCAAATAGAGATATATATACAGGGTGAGTCATCTAACGTTACCGCTGGTTATATTTCGTAAACCACATCAAATACTGACGAACCGATTCCACAGACCGAACGTGATGAGAGGGGCTAGTGTTATTGTTTAATACAAACCATAGAAAAATGCACGGAAATATGTTTTTTAACACAAACCTACGTTTTTTAAATGGAACCACGTTAGTTTTGTTAGCACATAGAACATATAAAGAAATACGTAATCAGTGCCGTTTATTGCATTGTAAAATGTTAATTACATCCGGAGATATTGTAACCTAAAGTTGACGCTTGAAACCTCCGACGTTCAGTTGCTTGTAACAAACACGGGCCACGGTCGGCGAGCAGCATCTGCAGGGACATGTTTACGATGACGACCGTGTTTACGAGTGTGGCTGTAGTGCACTGCTGTGGTATGGTCTAGCTGTTGCAGTGTCCGCATGTAGCGCTTGCTGCATTCGTCTCCGCACGCAGACCAACTGTAGTACACCGTGTCACCAGACGTCTGTGATAGTGTAGTGTTGTAGGAACTGTGACCATGGTGTATTCGAACTCTGAAAAGGCGGAGATGACACTCATCTATGGCGAGTGTCGACGAAATGCAGCTGAAGCCTGCAGGGTGTATGCAGAACGGTACCCGGACAGAGAGCATCCAACGTGCCGCACATTGCAAAACATCTACTGCCAACAGTATGCAACAGGAATGGTCGTAGCACGTAAACGGGTTCGTAACAGGCCCGTCACAGGAGAAGCTGGTGCAGTTGGTGTGTTAGCTGCTGTTGCCATGAACCCACACATGAGTACACGTGACACTGCGAGAGCCGGTGGACTGAGTCAAAATAGTATCATGCGCATACTGCATCGTCACCGCTTTCACCCGTTTCATGTGTCGCTACATCAGCAATTACGTGATGATGACTTTAATCATCGAGTGCAATTCTGTCAATGGGCATTAACAGAGAATGCGTTGCAGTTCTACCTGTTTACCGATGAAGCGGGTTTCACAAACCACGGGGCAGTGAATCTACGGAACATGCATTACTGGTCCGTGGACAATCCTCGCTGGCTCAGACAGGTAGAGCGACAGCGACTGTGGACTGTAAATGTATGGTGCGGAATCATTGGCGACTACCTCATTGGTCCTCACTTCAGTGCAGGGGCCCAAACAGCTGCAACATACATCGCGTTTCTACAGAATGATCTGCCAACGTTGCTCGAAAATGTCTCACTGGAAACGTGTCGACGTATGTGGTATCAGCATGATGGTGTACCTGCACATTCCGCAATTAACACTAGGCTGACCCTTGACAGGATGTTCGACGGGCGTTTCGTAGGACGTGGAGGACGCATAAATTGGCCAGCCCGTTCCCCTGATCTTACACCTCTGGACTTCTTTCTGTGGGGTACGTTGAAGAAGAATGTGTACCGTGATGTGCCTACAACCCCAGAGGATAAGAAACAGCGTATTGTGGCAGCCTGCGGCGAAATTTACACCAGATGTACTGCGGCATGTACGATATTCATTACGCCAGAGATTGCAATTGTGTGCAGCAAATGATGGCCACCACATTGAACATCTATTGGCCTGACATGTCGGGACACACACTATTCCACTCCGTAATTGAAAACTGAAACCACCTGTGTACGTGTACCTCACTCCTCATGGTAATGTACATGTGCGTCAGTGAAAAAGACCAATAAAAAGGTGTTAGCATGTGGACGTAATGTGCTGTTACAGTCTCTTCTGTACCTAAGGTCCATCACCGTTCCCTTTGGATCCCTACGTAATTCGGTGCTCTCCGATACACACAATCGAACAGCGGAGGAGTGGTACTCAAGCGTCAACTTTAGGTTACAATATGTCCTGATGTAATTAACATTTTACAATGAAACAAACGGCACTGATTACGTCTTTGTTTATATGTTCAGATGTGCTAACAAAACTAACGGGGTTCCATTTAAAAAAACGTAGGTTTGTGTTAAAAAACATACTTCCGTGCATTTTTTTATGGTTTGTATTAACCGATATATATATATATATATATATATATATATATATATATATATATATATATATATATATATATATATATATATATAAGTAGTATGTAAAGATTCGATTACTAAAAATCTTCAATCTCAAAAAGTTCTTCACCGATTGCTTTGATATTATGAATAAGTAGCATTCGGTTAAGCGCGTGTTTTATATGCCTAGTTTTTAATGTATGTAGTATATAAAATATGTAATATATAAAGGTTAAACGTTATTACCAAAAATCTCGAAAAGTTCTTGACCAATTTAGTTAAAATTTTACGCAGTACTGTCACGTTCATTTGGACAGACAAAGGCTATATGTTTTAAAATATAAAATACATAAATATAAAATATGTAATAGTGCAACATTGATATCAAACAGGGAATTTGTATTTATGGCTTATCATCGGTTTCTGGTTAGAACACTTCTACAGAATCTGAATTTGCAATAACAAGAGAGAGCATCGGAGAGAGGGGGCAGAGCAGATGGACAGAGGTGTGAGAGGAAATAAATACACAAAGCTGAAAGGAGGAGATGGACACACAGACGGAGCGGTAGGAAATGGAGAGAGAGAAGGGGAGATGATGCGCAGAGAAAGAGAAGAGCAGTTGATGGGCAGGAAGAGGGGGAAGGAGATGGACAGACATAAGAGGAGGATGAGATTAGAACCTATATCAATTTCCCACACATCTTAGAATGGCGTGATTACTCTTTTATTTCTTTTCCATTAATCAGACTGGGCCACTACATGGCGTTGCCGGAAACAGCTAGTTTTAAATAACAGGTTTCTTTAAGAACTGAGATTAAAATTAGCGACTATTGATAGAAAATCGCTCCGACATTAATATACCAATAATGTATGCTTAAAAAGTTCCGTTGATGGTGTCAGAAAACAAAGGAAACACAAGACGCCAATAAAATAAAGTTTTGCCACCTTCTGTTACATATATTGTCGACAAAAGGTACAGAGATATAGCTGAAAAACGTTGTGGGAATCTGTCAGCTGAGACTTTTTATGGAATCAGTTGAAACATTAATATCATACAACATTTTATCTTTGGCGAAATGTGTTGCGGACAACTTTTCATTCCGGTCGAGTTAGTTGCCTGCGTTAATCTGGATCGAGATGTTGGCACCATCTTCCACCTTTTGTGGTGATGGTTTGCAGAAAAGATCTTGATCAGACGACCAATGAAAGTTCCTCTGTTGCCTTCATCTTGTCGATCAGTTTTATGGGACGAACAGAGAAGATATTTTCCGTTTATCCAAATCTTACCCAATGATGCGAATAACACGCTTTGGCAATCACTGATTCCTTCGACGCCTCCGTTGTACTTGCTGCGTGTTGCCTGCACTGTGTTTGTCGACGAATGATCCGAACGTTGCAGACCTTCAACAGGTCCCTTCCTGCCTCTAAATCATTCGATACAGCCGTAAGTAGACTTTAGGCTCACCGCTTCTGTTTCTGCACGTTTGCACCGAAGTCGCATTTCTCTCCGTATTTATTGACATCCGGAAGGCGTCCGATACAATTCCGCACTGTCGCTTACTGAAGAAGGTACGAGAGATCTGTATTAGGACTGATGAGTTTCAAGCAAACAGAATAGATCATGTGGATTTAAACGGAAAAAAATCTTCAGACATAAAGGGAGCTACAGGTCCTTTACTTTTTACGATATACAGAGTGTAAATGGCATAAACTGCCAGAAAAGTCCTGTTAGTAGAACCCAAAGAATTGATTTAAAACGTCTTAGTACCATTTTCTACGTTTGTCACAGAAACAACCGGTTCATCTCGGGACAATGGAAGTCGGCTGTTTAGGTTTTATGTTGGTAACCCCACGTAGCGCTTTGTATGAAAATCGCTGACGGCGCTGTGTGCATTCTGTGGCTGGTTGGACTCTCCGTTGGAATTTCCGCTAGTGTAGCGTTGTGCAGTTTGATGTGAACAGCGTATAGCGTTGGGCTGTTGGAGGTGAGCCGCCAGCAGTGGTTGAAGTTGGGAGATACGAAACTTGCCCTTTGTATGTAAAGAATGACTGTACTGGAAAAATTCTTACGCTATTTGATTTTCAAACAGCTGAGCAAAACTGAACGTACTCGGACAGTTCTCTCTTTACTTATTCTGATCATCACTAAACTAACACACAATATTTTTAGCGCAACGCACTCTGACTTTCAATCATCCCTACAAAAGAATGGCTCTGACTAACAATAACCTAAACCCTTTCCTGAGTCACTTACCTCACAAAAATCTTCGTTACTCGAACTACTGCAATTTTCAAACAGCTGAGCAAAACTGAACGTACTCGGACAGTTTTCTCTTTACTTATTCTGATCATCACTAAACTGACACACAATATTTTTAGTGCAACGCAATGTGACTTTCAATAATCCCTACAAAAGAATGGCTCTCACTAACATTAACCTATACCTTTCATGAATCACTTACCTCACAAAACTCTTCGTTACTCGAACTACTGCAATACAGCGAGCGCCACTACTGCCAGCTAAATAAAAGATTCTCACTACTGAAGGCTCTAACTACTGGTAGGCATAGTTCGCAAATGAAAGATTTTGACAGAGAGCAAACAATATATTTACCTTAATAGTGTTCAAATCCAGTCTTACAAATTTCCTTTTTCTGACGGCCACACGTCCAGATCGTTTGCTCGTAGTAAGCTCTCAAAACTATGGCAGCTCTCTCCCCACATCCACCATTGCTGGCAGCTCACCTCCGACAGCCCAACGCTACACGCTATTCACATCCAACTGCCCAATGCTACACTAGCGAATATTCCAACAATGAGTCCAACCAACCACAGACTGCACACAGCGCAGTCAGCGATTTTCATACAGAGCGCTACGTGGCGTTACCAACATAAAAACCTAAACAGCCTACTTACACAATGTTTTTGGAAAAGTAGACATTATCGCTGCGCGTATTGAGATCGCCAGCGTGAGTTGCAAACATGTAGGGCAGCCTGCGTGGTTGAGTCACTGTTATACGCCGATCGTCGGCACTCGTCGAGTCACCTGTACAGACGTTATTGCAAGTCCGTTAAACGTTACGATCGAAGGGAGATTTTATATCGCTTAACTACGCGATATTCATTTAATTTATGGCGAGGCAAAAGGTGTTATGAAGGCAGCTGTCCCAATTTATCGAGAACGCTTCCCATAATGAAGACGTCCTGCACGATCGACATTTGTCACTTTTCACCAAATGTTTATATCATCAAAATTCTCTCGTTTTACTCGATTATTTTGCGGTTCACTCGTAACAAAGCAAGTAGTTATCTTTACCTTTAATTCTGTATGAGAAACGCGTAGTCTGTTCTGATATGCTTTAGCTTTGATTATTAAGTAAGTCACGATAGATTAAGGTTACGAGTACGTATTTAATTTGCATGGACTGAGAGATACTGGCTGTTCACTACCCCGCGTGGAAGGCAGAATCTCACAGAGTGAAGAACGTACATTGGAAGCTGAGGAACAAATTGTGGACCTTATTCACAAATATACTACTCAAGAGTACTAGAAGCATCGCCCGCCAAGTGGGTGTATCGCACACTGTCCTTCATCGCGCCTTGAAAGAGGTGAGTCCGCAGCGTTACTACATTCAACGCGTACGAGCGGTGGAAGAACAAGTTTTCCTTCCGCGACGAGGATTCACAGAGTGGCTTCTGTTACAAAGTGCGTACCATGATTTTATAAACAAAATATTCGTCACAAATGAAGCGTGTTTCATTCGCGACGGGATAACCAATTTCCATAACATGCACTTATCGAACCGTTCTAGAGGAAACATTACTAGTAACTTTACTGGAAGATATTACGATAACTGTACGTCATAACATGTGGTTCCTCCACGACGATACTCCACCGCACATTGGTCACAGAGTACCAAGATGTTTGAATAGACGATTTCCAGGACGATGGATAGGACAGTTAGGTCCATGTCGGTGGCCAGCACGCAGTCCTGATTTATATCCACTGGATTTTTACTTTTGGGGCCATGTGAAGGAGTTTAGCAAATAAATAATGTGGTCGAATTTATGTGGAGGATTATCGATGCTACCAATACCATAAAGGTAAATGTGCGTGTGTGTCAACGTGTGCTACGAAAATGGGTTCGCCGTAATGGAGCATGTGTCGAATCAAATGGTGGGCATACTTATTGCGGTTTTGGTGCAACAGGAAGCCGGCCGCTGTGGCCGAGCGGTTCTAGGCGCTGCTGCTACTGTCGCAGGCTCGAATCCAGCCTCGGGCATGTTTGTGTGTGCTGTCCTTAGGTTAGTTAGGCTTAAGTAGTTCTAAGTCTAGGGGACTGATGACCTCAGCTGTTAAGTCCCATAGTGCTTAGAGCCATTTGAACCATTTTTTGTAACAGGAAACGAAGTAACGTGGATTTCGTTTTCGTTACAGTACTGTTGGAGAAAAGAAAAATAATCTGAATTTAATTTTCGTTATGGTATTGCTGTAAAAAGGGGGAACAGTTGATTGCAATTAACGCACAACAAATTACTTTGAAATTGTTTAATTTGTACTAAGGGAAACACAATATATTTGATGTTAGCTTTTCTTTACTAATACGACCTCCATTATGTTAATGTTGTAAAAGATTAAACGTCTGGTTGTACTTAATTCTTTGTTTACGTAAAACGAATCAAACGTTCTTGACAACCCAGTGACTGTTTACATTGCTTGTTTCGTCAGTACTTAGCCGCCGCGCCGCGGCCTTGTACATACACGTCCAATGTTTACGTTGCTCTGGTTCGTTCGTTACCTTTCTCTGACAGCCGCGTCGATGTCGGTATTACACAAGCAAGATAGTGTGCCGTCAGCTGACAATGTAAACGGCATTGCGTCTATTATCAAAATTCCAAATAGTTTTCTTTTAGAAACACAAAAATGAAGAACGTGATATAACGACATTTCATTAGACTTTTAACCGATAATGCTGTTGTATAAATGTCGCGGCGCTAGAAAATTGCAGCGAAATTAAGGAAGACCAGCAGAGGATCGACATTTGATGCAGAGACTGGCAATTGACCCTCAGCATAAATATATTTAACGTACTGCGCATGAATATGCAGAAAGTACCATGGTTGTATTACTACACAGTTGTAGAAGAATCACTAAATATCTAGGAGTATGCGTGCGGAGGGATTTAAAGTGGAACGACAGCACAAAACTAATCAAAGGCTATGGCAGTTGCTAGAATCACATTCGTTGGATATGCAGTCCACCAAGAAAAGAAGTAGCTTAGAAAATCATCGTTCGACCAATCTATACCAATAATAAAACTGTAAAACCTCCGTGTCTCTCTGCTTGAACACGCTAATCTCCAAACCCAGTAGTCCAATTTTCATGGGGTTTCCACTGGTAACTTGGGCGTAGCTTGGGGTAACAGAAGGGCTTTATTCCATAAAACTGAGATCATGGATAAAAAACATCATATTTAAAGTTTTAGGAGCCCGTGGAGTTTAGTAGTTCAGATTTTTATCTTAGTGACACGAGACAGCATAGCACACCAAAGAGACAATAGAAGATGTTATTAATTTTTCTTACCTCAGTGACAGAAGTATTTTCGGAAAATTATATCAGTGATAACATTGTGCCGAAATCTTTTCTTTACGAATACAAACTGACATTGAAATTATTTGGCTAGGATGTGAGGATTTACTGATTTCGCTCTGTGTATTAAAATTACTTTGCTTCTTTCGATATATTTTATTTCTTTGACTTCTCGGCTAGGACAAAGTGATCCTGCAAGGATTCTGTTTTTACTGTTTGAGGTATGGGAGTATAAAAAACGACGGCATGCAAAGATCCTTCAATAGCTTCTGTTTCAAAGCACGGGCGTATAGCTAGTACCTGAATATTATTCGTCAGTCTGGGATCTGTTCCAGATAGGATTGACAAAGAAACTAGAGAAGAGCCAAAGAAGAGCAGCGTATTTCAATGCAGGTTCATTTAGTAAGAGCGAATGCGTCACGGATATGCTCAGCCAATTCCAATGGCAGACGCTGCAAAAGAGGCCTTCTCCATCACGATGTGGTTTACTGTTACAGTTACGAGAGCGTACGTTCCTAGCACAGTCGACCGATATATTGATTCTCCTTGGGTATATAGGATGTTTCCGTAAGGGCGTGCAAAAGTTTAACAGAACATAGAGAATGCTGCAGTGAACAATTTGACGCAGAGAAAATGGGGTCGGAGAAGCCAGCTATAGAAGATAATAGGAATAAAATCACATTACTGTATAATTTTTAATTCACATTAGTTACAGTTGACTGCAAGTACTATCATTGACACAATGAACGCACCACTCGTACCGTATCTAACAAAAAGTCCTGAGAATGACGACCATCAACCACGATGAAAGCATGACATCGGCGAACAAATTTATGACTCACCCTGACAAATATCACATCACAGGCAACTACAATTCTGGCAAGTAATTCAATTTCCGTATCCATTGGGGTCTCATACACAAGTGACTTTAGATGTTCACACAGGAAATAACCAAGGGGATTCAGGTCATGGCCATGGAATAGCCCCTCCTCTTCCAATCCAGCGACCAGGAAATACGGCACTGAGATGGTTACGGACATCCACATCGAAGCGAGGCGGTGCTCCGTCATGTTGATACACATCCTCTCTTGAACAGTCAAGGGTACCTTCTCCAACAACTCATGTAGAGCTCTTTGCGAAGACCTCAATCACAGGTCGCCATGCAGACGGCCAGGTAGAAGATATTGCCCAATGAGATTGTCGCCAGGCCAGGCCAGGCCAGATATTCACAGCAAAACGTACTTGATGGTGTGACTCTCCTACAGCGCGAGAATTTTCTTCATTCCACACATGGCTATTGCTGCTGCTCGCAATACTGTCACGATCAAATGAGGCCTCGCCAGTAAACAACACGATTTGAAGGAAATCTGGTCTATCAATCCGTTGTTAGGGCAACAACTGACACAATGCGATTGTTGGTGCAAAGTCAGTCACAAGCATTGCATGGAGTCGTCATGGGTGACATAGATGTAATTACTGCTCTTGAAGTACTCGCCACACGCTAGTATGTGCAGCCCTTATTTTACATGCAGTACGACGAGTACTTGTATTGGGCTCAGCTACAACACGTTCCAGCGCCTCCTCTTCCAAACAGGGTGTGAGTCCTCCTCATGTTGCCACGTTCCTCGTTTCTTCTTTCCAATGAACCAATCACCCACAGTCGTCTATCGAGAAAAATAAACGCTCTTCGTCACGGATGATGCCTGTAAGGAAATCGTTCCCTGTAGAGCCTTTCAGTATAGAGAGCATCGCAACGTACTTCTCCACACATAAGGTGCATGTCAGTGAGTTCTGCGAAACCGTACCGTTACTGCTCCACCGTATTATACCGTACGTCTCTGAATAGCACTGAGTGATGAACGGGTCTCTCGTTGATTCGTAGCACGTTCTGTCATAGGACAATGTAAATAAATCTGCATCTACATCTACATCTACATGACTACTCTGCAATTCACATTTAAGTGCTTGGCAGAGGGTTCATCGAACCACAATCATACTATCTCTCTACCATTCCACTCCCTAACAGCGCGCGGGAAAAACGAACACCTAAACCTTTCTGTTAGAGCTCTGTTTTCTCGTATTTTATTTTGATGATCATTCCTACCTGTGTAGGTTGGGTTCAACAAAATATTTTCTCATTCGGAAGAGAAAGTTGGAGACTGAAATTTCGTAAAAAGATCTCACCGCGACGAAAAACGTCTTTGCTGAAATGACTTCCATCCCAATTCGCGTATCATATCTGCCACACTCTCTCCCCTACTACGTGATAATACAAAACGAGCTGCCCTTTTTTGCACCCTTTCGATGTCCTCCGTCAATCCCACCCGGTAAGGATCCCACACCGCGCAGCAATATTCTAACAGAGGACGAACGAGTGTAGCGTAAGCTGTCTCTTTAGTGGACTTGTTGCATCTTCTAAGTGTCCTGCCAATGAAACGCAAGCTTTGGCTCGCCTTCACCACAATATTATCTATGTGGTCTTTCCAACTGAAGTTGTTCGTAATTTTAACACCCAAGTACTTAGTTGAACTGACAGCCTT
Source organism: Schistocerca gregaria (assembly GCF_023897955.1). Lineage (NCBI taxonomy): Eukaryota > Metazoa > Arthropoda > Insecta > Orthoptera > Acrididae > Schistocerca > Schistocerca gregaria. The sequence continues at coordinate 130,416,799 of NC_064923.1, read as the reverse complement.
GAGAATTGTACTATTTATCGAGTAATCGAATTCCAACGGATTTCTTTTGGAACTCATGTGGATCACCTCACACTTTTCGTTATTTAGCGTCAACTGCCACCTGCCACACCATACAGCAATCTTTTCTAAATCGCTTTGCAACTGATACTGGTCTTCGGATGACCTTACTAGACGATAAATTACAGCATCATCTGCGAACAATCTAAGAGAACTGCTCAGATTGTCACCCAGGTCATTTATATAGATCAGGAACAGCAGAGGTCCCAGGACGCTTCCCTGGGGAACACCTGATATCACTTCAGTCTTACTCGATGATTTGCCGTCTATTACTACGAACTGCGATCTTCCTGACAGGAAATCACGAATCCAGTCGCACAACTGAGACGATACCCCATAGGCCCGCAGCTTGATTAGAAGTCGCTTGTGAGGAACGGTGTCAAAAGCTTTCCGGAAAACTAAAAATACGGAATCAACATGAGATCCCCTGTCGATAACGGCCATTACTTCGTGCGAATAAAGAGCTAGCTGCGTTGCACAAGAGCGATATTTTCTGAAACCATGCTGATTACGTATCAATAGATCGTTTTCTTCGAGGTGATTCATAATGTTTGAATACAGTATATGCTCCAAAACCCTACTGCAAACCGACGTCAATGATATAGGTATGTAGTTAGATGGATTAATCTTACTACCCTTCTTAAACACTGGTGCGACCTGCGCAATTTTCCAATCTGTAGGTACAGATCTATCGGTGAGCGAGCGGTTGTATATGAGTGCTAAGTAGGGAGCTATTGTATCAGCGTAATCTGAAAGGAACCTAATCGGTACAACAGAGCCATTTTATGGGAAGGTAAATAAACAAAACCTGCGTCATGATTTCCTAGTAGTCGCCCGCGTTGGCCGAGCGGTTGTAGGCGCTATTGTCCGGAAGCGCGCGACTGTTAGCGTCGCAGGTTCGAATCCTGCCTCGGGCACGGATGTATGTGATGTCCTTAGGTTAGTTAGGTTTACGTAGTTCTAAGTTCTAGGGGACTGATGACCTCAGATGTTAAGTCCCATAGTGCTCAGAGCCCTTTGATTCTTCTGCACTTGCCTTTTTCTTTCTTTTGAAAACGCTCAAAATTCTTAATTTTGTTTTTTATGTTTCTTCTGTTGTGGATATCTTCTTCAGAAACATTCATTTACTCTAGGACTAAGATTCACTAACCTTGGATTTCGCCTCTTTATGTTGTTGAAGTATTGGACTATTTGTTTAACGAATCTACCTTCCACCGTCCTTTTTACATACGCAAAGAAATTACATGCAAGAACATACATGCAAATAAACAGCACGGTACGTGCAAATTTGTACGCGTTTTAGTTGTAAATAAGCTGCAAAACAGTAATGTTAGACAAAAGGGTAGACAAGTTTACCTCCATAACTCTGTAAGCTGGCTTCTCCGATCCTAGGTTCCCAACCTCAAACTGTTCAATGGAGCATTCTCTATGTCATGTTACATTTTTGAATGCTTTTACGGAAACACCCTGTATCTTGTGGAAAGACCATGAAGGTAAAATTAGGAAGATCCTTACCGACGAGGAAGCATACTAGCAATCGTTCTTCCCATGAACTGTTGCCGGCCGTGGTGGCCGAGCGGTTCTAGGCGCTTCAGTCTGGAACCGCGTGACCGCTACGGTCGTAGGTTCGAATCCTGCCTCGGGCATGGGTGTGTTTGTGATGTCCTTAGGTTAGTTAGGTTAAGTAGTCTTAAGTATAAGAGACTGATGACCTCAGATATAAGTCCCACAGTGCTTAGAGCCATTTGAACCAGTTTTTGTTTATAAAATCGTGCTGCGCAGTTTGTAACAAAGCTATACTCGCTAAAGCAAAAGTATTTTATCGGAAACATATGTGAGTGTTTATCACAAGCATGGCTTTATTATATAATATACAACATTACACTGGTGTGACTTCTTCAATTTGCTCCCAAATAGCCGGCCGCTGTGACCGAGCGGTTTTAAGCGGTTCAGTCCCGAACCGCGCATATGCTACGGTCGCAGGTTCGAATCATGCCTTGGGCATGGATGTGTGATGTCCTTAGGTTATTTAGCTTTTATTAGTTCTAAGTTCTGGGGGACTAGTGACCTCAGATGTTAAGTCCCATAGTGTTCAGAGCCATTTGAACCATGAACTGGAACAGGAAATGGATAAGTGACACTGGTACACAATGTACCCTCCGCCACAGACTGTAAGTTGGCTTGCGGCTAAAGATGTAGATTAGAAACCAAAGCTGATGATAGTGCGTTTTTCTGTGGGACCAGTCTTCACGTACACTGTATTCGACAGTGTCACAGCAGACAAAACTTTCGACGCCCAATGGCGCTTGTTGTCGAGTCTGTTAATGCGCACGTTCTTACAGAAAGTTGCCATTTTGACTCAGCGAATTTTTCAGATGTAGCCAGTACAGACACGGGCGTTGCACCCGCATTGGGTGTGATTTCTCTTGTTTTTGCGAGAGCTGGTGCACCGCCGTACCCGTACCCCGCAGCGGCAGTCAGGAAGTGTAGCAGGCCGCGGGCACCTGGGGGAGCCGGGATGGCGGCGGAGGATGTGTGTGCACGTGTGATGCGTTTCTCTCGCGGGAAACAGCTGAGCTGCGCCCGCGGGCAGCCGCGAAAGCACCGCCCGCCTCCGACCGGAGCCCCGCCACTTTCTTCTGGACCGGACGCCGCGGTCATTGACCGCGGAGGAGGCGCTGGTCTGCTGACGGCGCATCAAAGTACTGACAGGCCGGTCCCAGTGGGGGCGTGGCTGCCACTGAGTGCAAAGTGGAGACACACTCACCGTGCAAAGCTTTCTTCACATCGGGTACCCCAGCCACAGATTTATTTAAAGACAGTTACATTTCCTAAGTTGACTTCATTACGGTCACAGTAGTTTATTTCACACGGAAAACCGGCCGGATATCCGGGCACGTTAAAGCTCCGGCTTCCGGGACACGGGAAGGCGCGTCGAGCCCGGACTGAATCTGCTCGGCGGATTAGCCGGATGTTCCGGGCGGCCAGCCTGGACGTGGTTTCCTCTGCCGTTTTGCGTCTGTCTGCGGTCGAATAGTGAACGACTTCATTTCCATTTTCGAAAGTTCGCAGAACAGTAAGGTCCATATGAAGATGGTATCTGTTCTTTCGGAAAATTCCCTTAGAATGAAATGATAATTAAATCAAGACTCTAAACTGTCGTCAACGTTGATATACATCAACGGGGACAGTTGAAAATGTGTACCCCGCCCGGGACTCGAACCCGGGATCTCCTACTTACATGGCAGACGCTCTATCCATCTGAGCCACCGAGGGCACAGAGGATAGTGCGACTGCAGGGATTTATCCCTTGCACGCTCCCCGTGAGACCCACATTCCCAGCCAAATCTCCACCCACTACCTCGTAGTGCCCCTGCCGTTTACACTCATTATTCGCGGCAGACAATCTTACCGAACCCCGTAAGAGTTTGGGCAATGCGTGTGCATCCAGCGCAGAAGAAGAAGGTCAATGACCGGTTAGCTTTAACCATACATTCTACACTTCTGGAAATTGAAATCAGAACACCGTGAATTCATTGTCCCAGGAAGGGGAAACTTTATTGGCACATTCCTGGGGTCAGATACATCACATGATCACACTGACAGAACCACAGGCACATAGACACAGGCAACAGAGCATGCACAATGTCGGCACTAGTACAGTGTATATCCACCTTTCGCAGCAATGCAGGCTGCTATTCTCCCATGGAGACGATCGTACAGATGCTGGATGTAGTCCTGTGGAACGGCTTGCCATACCATTTCCACCTGGCGCCTCAGTTGGACCAGCGTTCGTGCTGGACGTGCAGACCGTGTGAGACGACGCTTCATCCAGTCCCAAACATGCTCAATGGGGGACAGATCCGGAGATCTTGCTGGCCAGGGTAGTTGACTTACACCTTCTAGAGCACGTTGGGTGGCACGGGATCATGGTGACGTGCATTGTCCTGTTGGAACAGCAAGTTCCCTTGCCGGTCTAGGAATGGTAGAACGATGGGTTCGATGACGGTTTGGATGTACCGTGCACTATTCAGTGTCCCCTCGACGATCACCAGAGGTGTACGGCCAGTGTAGGAGATCGCTCCCCACACCATGATGCCGGGTGTTGGCCCTGTGTGCCTCGGTCGTATGCAGTCCTGATTGTGGTGCTCACCTGCACGGCGCCAAACACGCATACGACCATCATTGGCCCCAAGGCAGAAGCGACTCTCATCGCTGAAGACGACACGTCTCCATTCGTCCCTCCATTCACGCCTGTCGCGACACCACTGGAGGCGGGCTGCACGATGTTGGGGCGTGAGCGGAAGACGGCCTAACGGTGTGCGGGACCGTAGCCCAGCTTCATGGAGACGGTTGCGAATGGTCCTCGCCGATACCCCAGGAGCAACAGTGTCCCTAATTTGCTGGGAAGTGGCGGTGCGGTCCCCTACGGCACTGCGTAGGATCCTACGGTCTTGGCGTGCATCCGTGCGTCGCTGCGGTCCGGTCCCAGGTCGACGGGCACGTGCACCTTCCGCCGACCACTGGCGACAACATCGATGTACTGTGGAGACCTCACGCCCCACGTGTTGAGCAATTGGGCGGTACGTCCACCCGGCCTCCCGCATGCCCACTATACGCCCTCGCTCAAAGTCCGTCAACTGCACATACGGTTCACGTCCACGCTGTCGCGGCATGCTACCAGTGTTAAAGACTGCGATGGAGCTCCGTATGCCACGGCAAACTGGCTGACACTGACGGCGGCGGTGCACAAACGTTGCGCAGCTAGCGCCATTCGACGGCCAACACCGCGGTTCCTGGTGTGTCCGCTGTGCCGTGCGTGTGATCATTGCTTGTACAGCCCTCTCGCAGTGTCCGGAGCAAGTATGGTGGGTCTTACACACCGGTGTCAATGTGTTCTTTTTTCCATTTCCAGGAGTGTATCTGTTCTTTCGCACATGAACAGATACCAACGGTGACCACGCAGCTCTCTTAGAATGAAATGATAATTAAATCAAGACCCTAAGCTGTCGATAGGCGTCGGTACACATGAACAGGGACAGTTGAAAATGTGTGCCCAGACCGGGACTCGAACCCGGGATCTCTTGCTTACATGGCAGACGCTGTATCCATCTGAGCCACCGCAGGCACAGACGGTAGAGCGACTGCAGGGATTTATCCCTTACACGCTCCCCGTGAGACACACATTCCCAACTAAATGCCTCTCTTTCGGGACTCGGTAAGGTTGCCTGCCGCGAGTAATGAGTGTACTGGGCAGGGGCACTAGGAATGTAGTGTGTTCACATTAAGTTGGGAAGGTGGGTCTCACGGGGAGCGTGCAAGGGATAAATGCCTGCAGCCGCACTATCGTCTGTGCCTTCGGTGGCTCAGATGGAAGCCAGCACGGTAGCTCAACCTGTTCGGTCAGAAGGTTAGCTTACCTACATGATAAAAAACTGAGACAACGGCTCAAACTGAACTTGGACGGGTGTCACGGGACATACGAACTGAACAAATGCAACGAACAATCTCGAACAAAATTTGAAAAAAGATGGATAGAGCGTCTGCCATGTAAGCAGGAGATCCCGGGTTCGAGTCCCTGTCGGGGCTCACATCTTCAGCTCTCCACGTTGATGTATATCAACACCTGTCGATGGCTTAGGACCTTGATTTAATTATCATTCCAATAACGTACATATTCATTCCGCTAACTTTCGGCTGGTGGCGCATCTCTACTCCATTTCACCGCCACGTAGAGCGGTTAATCAGACTTGTAAGTAGTCAGTGCACTGCTTGTGGGAGATGGAGGTACAGGCTGTGCTTGTCCTATCCATCTTGGACCATATCAGCGCATTTTTTTTTTTTTTTTTTTTTTTTTTTTTGTCATCAGTCTCCTGACTGATTTGATGCAGCCCACCACGAATTCCTCTCCTGTGCCAACTTTTTCATGTCAGAGTAGTACTTGCAAACTACGTCCTCAATTACTTTCTGGATGTATTTCAATATCTGTCTTCCTCTACAGCTTTTGCCCTCCATAGCCCTCTCTAGTACCATGAAAGTTGTCCCCTGTTATCTTAATAGACGTCCTACGCGCTCTGTCCCTTCTTCTTGTCACTGTTTTCTAGATGTTACTTACCTCGCCGATTTTGCGGAGAATTTACTTATTCCTCACCTTATCAGTTCAACAAATTTTTACGTTCTTCCGCAGCACCAAATCGTAAATGCTTCGATTCTCTTCTGTTCCTGTTTTTCCACAGTCCACGTTTCTCTACCATACAATGCACTGCTCCAAACGTACACATTCAAAAATTTCTTCCTCCAATTAAGGTCTATGTTTTATGCTAGTAGACTTCTCTTGGCCAGGAAGGCCGTCTTTGCCAGTGATAGTTTGCTTTTCACGTCCTCCTTGCTCCTTCCGTCATGGTTTATTTTGCTGCCTAGATATCAGAATCCCTGAACTTCGCCTACTTCGTGATCACCAAATCTTATGTTAAGTTTCTCGCTCTTCTCAATTCTACTCGTTCTCATTACTTCCATATTTACTCGATTTACTCTCAATGGATATTCTGTACTCATTAGACTGTTCATTCCATTCAACAGACCCTACAAATCATTTTCACGTTCACTGATATCCTTTCACCTTGAATTTTAATCCCACTCTTAACATTGCTTTTATTTCCGTAATTGCTTCTTAGATGTACAGATTGAACAGTAGGGGCGAAAGACTAAATCCCTTTATTACAACGCCGGCCGAGGTGGCCGTGAGGTTCGAGGCGCTACAGTCTGTAACCGCGCGACCGCTACGGACGCAGGTTCGAATCCTGCCTCGGGCATGGATGTGTGTAATTTCTTAGGTTAGTTATGTTTAAGTAGTTCTAAGTTCAAGGGGACTGATGACCTCAGAAGTTAAGTCCCATAGTCGTCAGAGCCATTTGAACCATTATTGAACCTGTCTTACACCGTTCTTAACCCGAGCGCTACGTTCTTGTTCTTTTACTCTTATTGTTCCGTTTTTGTACATACTGTACCTCATCCGTCTTTCGCTATAACTTACTTCTACCTTTCTCAAAGTTTCGAAAATCTTGCACTATTTTACGATGTCGCAAATGTTTTCCAAATCCACAAATTCTATGAACTTGTCTTGATTTTTTCTTTAGTCTTATTTCCACTGTAAACCGCAACGTCAGAACGGCCTCTTTGGTGCCTTTAGCTTTGCTAAAGCGAAACTGTTCATAATCTAACAGATCCTCAATTATACTTTCCGTTCTTCTGTTGGTGATAGACAGCTATAAAGTCTGTTTCCCTAACTGTTTCGTCCAGGGCGTTGATAGATACAAGTGTACGTGGAGAACATTAAAGGTTGGTGATAGACAGCTATAAAGTCTGTTTCCCTAACTGTTTCGTCCAGGGCGTTGATAGATACAAGTGTACGTGGAGAACATTAAAGGTTTTGTGAAATAAAATTCTTAAAATTGTACTGTCGGATCGCAGTTAGACCATACTCATGAAAAGGATAACTCTGGTATATTATTCCGCAGAGAGTCAGTAATATTGTGAATTGGAAGATTGGTGAAAATTTGCCTGAGTGCCCTTCCAAATGTGTAAGTTAACTGAAACTTCCTGGCAGATTAAAACTGTGTGCCGGACCGAGACTCGAACTCGGGACCTTTGCCTTTCGCGGACAAGTGCTCTACCAACTGAGCTACCCAAGCATGAATCACGCCCCTTCCTCACAGCTTTACTTCTGCCAGTACCTCGTCTCCTACCTTCCAAACTTTACAGAAGCTCTCCATCCCCCAGGCTGTGGCTAAGCCATGTCTCCGCAATATCCTTTCTTCTAGGAGTGCTAGTCGTGCAAGGTTCGCAGGAGAGCTTCTGTTAAGAAGGTAGGAGATGAGGTACTGGCAGAAGTACAGCTGTGAGGACGGTGCGTGATTCGTGCTTGGGTAGCTCAGTAGGTAGAGCACTTGCCCGCGAAAGGCAAAGGTCCCGACTTCGAGTCTCGGTCCGGCACACAGTTTTAATCTGCTAGGAAGTTTCATATCAGCACACACTCCGCTGCAGAGTGAAAATCTCATTCTGGTTTTAGTTAGCTAATGATGATACTGACACTCTCATAACTCAGGATTTGGTTCGAATAAGGAAAAATATTAGTGCCACTCGATTACGCAAACTTCCGAAGTTGCTAACGCTTCCCATCCCAACATATTCCACCTGTTAGACATTCATTCAAACTGAAACCTTGGTTAAAATGAGGTACAAAAGAAAACTGCTCCAAATAATGCGGTACAGACAAAACTACATAAAAGAACAAATGCAAAAGCTGTCTAATTCCCATCATAAACCGATATGAATATCTTCAAAACGTCTGATACAAGTTTCTTCCACCCACATAATTTTATTGCTTATGCTTGACAATGGCAACTTTGCTTGTTCTGCACCTTTATTATGAGAATACGTAAAAGCCAGATGTTTTTAACCATGCCTACTGCATGTAGACAGTACTAAGTCTGTATTAAATGGGAAGGGAAATGTTGTGACACTGTTGATAGCTTACGGGAATCAACATGTACGCTACGGAAGGATAAGATGACAACTAATGGGAATCAATACGTCTACTCTCGGATAAACGTAGTGTAAGTTAATGGGAATCAAGACGTACGTTTCAGAATACATTTGGGTTCAGCCAGAATTTTTAAGTCTTTCCCAACATCCGACTAGGTGAATACCGATCAGGACCCGCGTACTGCCTCAGATAGACGATACGCAAACACTTAGAAAACATTATCACATTTTAACATGAGAGAATACTAGACGCAAACAGATCGGGCTTCCGAAGAACACAAGTTGCTTTGTGTTTCGCATCGGACGACGTTTACATGTTCCCGTATGGACCCAACGTCATCGCCAATTACGACTGCTAAGAGCACGGGATTATCGAGATTGGGACTCGGATCAGTGAAAAAGCGTGGCCTGGTCGGATAATTCACGATCCTTGCTACAACAGGTAGATGGCCGTGTTCATACACTACTGGCCATTAAGATTGCTACACCATGAAGAAATGCAGATGATAAACGGGTATTCATTGGACAAATATATTATACTAGAACTGACACGTGATTACATTTTCACGCAATTTGGGTGCATAGATCCTGAGAAATCAGTACCCAGAACAATCACCTCTGGCCCTAATAACTGCCTTGATACGCCTGGGCATTGAGTCAATTGCCGTCAATGCGAAAAAGAGGTGACCGAGACGTGTAACTAATCGCACCCCATACCATTACGCCGGGTGATACGCCAGTATGGCGATGACTAATACATGCTTCCAATGTGGGTTCACCGCGATGTTGCCAAACACGGATGCGACCATCATGATGCTGTAAACAGAACCTGGATTCATCCGAAAAAATGCCGTTTTGCCATTCGTGCACCCAGGTTGGTCGATGAGTACACCATCGCAGGCGCTCTTGTCTGTGATGCAGCGTTAAGGGTAACCGCAGCCATGGTCTCCGAGCTGATAGTCAAAGCTGCTGCATACGACGTCCAACTGTTCGTGCAGATGGTTGTTGTCTTGCAAACGTCCCCATCTGTTGATTCAGGGATCGAGACGTGGCTGCACGATCCGTTATAGCCATGCGGATAAGATGCCTGTCACCTCGATTGCTAGTGATACGAGACCGTTGGGATCCAGCAAGGCTTTCCGTATTACCCTCCTGAACCCACCGATTCCATATTCTGCTAACAAGTCATTGGATCTCGACCAACGCGAGCAGCTATGTCGCGATACGATACACCGCAATCGCGATAGGCTACAATCCGACCTTTATCAAAGTCGGAAACGTGATGGTACGCATTTCGCCTTCTTACACGAGGCATCAAAACAACGTTTCACCAGGCAACGCCGGTCATCTGCTGTTCGTGTATGAGAAATCGGTCGGAAGCTTTCCTCATGTCAGCACGCTGTAGGTGTCGCCACCGGCGCCAACCTTATGTGAATGCTCTGAAAAGCTAATCATGTGCATATCACAGCATCTTCTTCCTGTTGATTAAATTTTGTGTCTGTAGCACATCATCTTCGTGGTGTAGCAGTTTTAATGGCTAGTAGTGTACTAACGAAGTCTTCTGCGGCCAAGAGGTGGGAAGTTACACAGTGTATGGCATTTCGCGGATCTGCTGGTTTTCTCGTTCGTCTTGGGCCCGCGGTTCCCAGAGCACGTCCTGGTCACGGTCGCCACGAGAGGGCAACCGGTCGGCCCGGGTTCGAGCACTAGAGAGAACGGCCACCCCCGGCCGGCTGACTGACGTCGTTCGCACGCTGGGTTTCGCCGCGCCGCGACCGGTCCGGCAGGCACGCGATCCCAGGCGACAATGGCGGCCCGCTAGCCCGGAGCGGCCACTTTCCCGCCGCCTTGCGACCCCGGCGCCTGCCGGCCGTTCCTCCGGCGCCGAGGGAAGCGAGCGGCGTATCGCTTCCTCAGACACGCAGCCTCCAGCTTTCTTCCCCCGTGGCCCCTGACCCTGTGGCGGTCGGACACTTTCCTCACAACTCGGAAGCGCACAGCCACGGGATGCCTCGTAAGCTGCTCCGGCGGCGGCTTGTACACTTTGCCTTGTTTGCGCTACAAAAGATTTTGCACCCAAGGAATGGAAAGTTGCACAGGTCACACAAATACTCAAGAAAAGTAGAAGAAGTAATCCGCAAAATTACCGGGCCACATCATTAACGTCGGTATTTCGTAGGGTTTTGGAACTTACATTGTGTTGTGTTCGAACATTACGAGTTGCTTCGAAGGGCATAGTCTATTGGCACACAGACAACAAGAGTTAAAAAAAAGACAAAAAATCAGTTCTTGTGAAACACAACTAGCATGGCATGGATGTGTGTGATGTCCTTAGGTTAGTTAGGTGTAAGTAGTTGTAAGTCTAGGGAACTGATGACCTCAATGTTAAGTGTGTGTGTGAAATCTTATGGGACTTAACTGCTAAGGTCATCAGTCCCTAAGCTTACACACTACTTAACCTGAAGTATCCTAAGGACAAACACACACACCCATGCCGGAGGGAAGACTCGAACCTCCGCCGGGACCAGCTGCACCACATACGAAGTGTTCAGTGCTACTGACAAGCGATTATCAAATTTATTCCGTATTTCTAGATTTCCATAAGGCTTTTCATACTGTACCACGCAAACGGCTTACAGTGAAATTGCGTGCTTATGTAATATTGTCTCAGTTATGTGACTGGATTCGTGATTTTCTGTCAGAGAGGTCGCGGTTCGTAGTAATTGACGGTAAAACACCAAGCGAAACAGAAGTGATTTCTGGCGTTCCCCGAGGTAGTGTTGTAGGCCCTCAGCTGTTCCTTGTCTGTATAAACGATTTAGGAGACAATCTGAGCAGCTGTCTTAGGTTGTTCGCAAGCGATGCTGTCGTCAGAAGATCAAAACAAATTGCAAAACGATTTAGAGAAGATATCTGTATGGTGTGAAAATTTGCAATTGGTCGTAGGTAATGAAAAGTATGAGGTCATCTACATGAATGCTAAAAGGTATCCGTTAAACTTCGGTTACACGATAAATGAATCAAATCTAAATACCGTTAATTCATCTAAATACCTAGGAACTACAATCACAAACAACTTAAATTGGAAAGAATACCTAAAAATACTGTAGGGAAGGCAAATTAGAAGACTGCGTTTTATTCGTTTTATTGGCACAACATTTAATAAATCCAGAATGAGATTTTTCACTCTGCAGCGGAGTGTGCGCTGATATGAAACTTCCTAGCAGATTAAAAATGTGTGCCGGACCGAGACTCGAAGTCGGGACCTTTGCCTTTCGCGGGCAAGTGCTCTGGCATCTGAGTTTGGAAGGTAGGAGACGAGGTACTGGAAGAAGTAAAGCTGTGAGGACGGGGCGTGAGTCGTGCTTGGGTAGCTCAGATGATAGAGCACTTGCCTGCGGAAGGCAAAGGTCCCGAGTTCGAGTATCCGTCCGGCACACAGTTTTAATCTGCCAGTATATTTCATTTAATAAATGTTACTGACCTACTAAAGACACTGTCTACACTGCATTTGTCCGTCCTCTTTTGGAGTTTTGCTGCGCGGTGTGGTATCCTTACCAATTAGGGTTAACGGAAGAGATCGAGAAAGTTCGAGGAAAAGCAGCACTTTTGTATTATCCTGCAACAGAGGAGAGAGCGTTACTGACATAATACAGGAATTCGGGTGGACATTGTTAAAACAAAGGCGTTTTATGTTGCGGTGGCACGAAAATTCAATCACCAACTTTCCCCTCACAATGCGTAAATATTTTGTTGACGCCGACACATTCAGGGAGAAGCGATAAGCCAGATAAAATAAGGGAAATTAGAGCTCGCACGGAAAGATGTAGGCTTTCGTTTCTTCCGCGCGCTTTTCGATATAGGAATAGTAGAGAATTATTGTGAAGGTAGTTCGATGAAACCTCTACCAGGGACTTAAGTGTGATTTGCAGAGTATCTACGTAGATGTAGATGTAGACACCACTCTGAAAAGTGAAATTGAGCGCTAGATGTCACAAGAGGGACCCGCTAGAAAAAGAAGGCGGGAGCATTGTGTTGTCGATAGGAACGCAGTAGCAGCAGAATGAGTCGACCTGGGAGTTCAGTGACTTTGGACGTGGAACAGCCACTGGCTGTCACGTGAATACTAACACCATCAGGGACATTTCAACCCATCTAATAGTGCTCAAGTCGACTGTTGGCGAGGTGAGTGTGAGATGGAAACTGGAAAGAACAACCACGGATAAACCAAGACCCGGCAGACCTCATGTACTGATGGACAAGGACAGTCCAATATTGCGAAGGATGGTTGTAAAAAATCTCATTAAATCAGCAGAAGGCCCTTTCCACAACTGCGGACGGTAATGGACGAAATGAAAAATAATATTTAAGGCTCGAACACATTAAACGATTTGGGGCAAAAATTCTTAGGTGGCTTACGAACCTAATGAACAACTGCATCATCACCGTAAAGATCCGCAGGATATGGGAAAAGTTTAAGCCATAGCCTTATTAAAACCAGGCAAGGATCCAACAGATATTAAAAACTTTGGTCCAGTGTCTCTGCTGTTCCACCTGTTTAACGCCCTCGAGAGAATGGTGCTAAACAGAATATCCAAACCTGTAGACGAGGTCCAAAGGCCTGCACAAGCTGGTTCCAGGACGCTCATGCACTGGGCAAATTTTGAATTTCACCCAGCACACTGAAGATGGGTATGAAAGAAAATCGCAGTCTAATATACTATCAACCACAGTAGACTGATATATAAGACTTTACCAGGTGACTTAAGGATTTTAGATTTTCAATATTTGTGCGTAGTGTACTACACAATAGGTGCGTCTATATTACCATGCAGGAAAAAAAATGGTAGGTGGAGGAAACCAAAAAATGGTCTCTCTCAGGGAGGTGTATTGACTCCATTGCTAGTCAATGTATACACCAACGACCAGTCAGCACACCCCAATGGCAGGCAGTATATATATATGCTTATGACACGGCTGTGGCTGCCCATGGAAGCACCTTTATGAAAGTGGGGGAGAAATCAACTAGCAACCTTGAAATACTGAAGAATGACTATTGTAGGGAAGCAGCCTACTCACGCCATATACACTCCTGGAAATGGAAAAAAGAACACATTGACACCGGTGTGTCAGACCCACCATACTTGTCCGGACACTGCGAGAGGGCTGTACAAGCAATGATCACACGCACGGCACAGCGGGCACACCAGGAACCGCGGTGTTGGCCGTCGAATGGCGCTAGCTGCGCAGCATTTGTGCACCGCCGCCGTCAGTGTCAGCCAGTTTGCCGTGGCATACGGAGCTCCATCGCAGTCTTTAACACTGGTAGCATGCCGCGACAGCGTGGACGTGAACCGTATGTGCAGTTGACGGACTTTGAGCGAGGGCGTATAGTGGGCATGCGGGAGGCCGGGTGGACGTACCGCCGAATTGATCAACACGTGGGGCGTGAGGTCTCCACAGTACATCGATGTTGTCGCCAGTGGTTGGCGGAATGTGCACGTGCCCGTCGACCTGGGACCGGACCGCAGCGACGCACGGATGCACGCCAAGACCGTAGGATCCTACGCAGTGCCGTAGGGGACCGCACCGCCACTTCCCAGCAAATTAGGGACACTGTTGCTCCTGGGGTATTGGCGAGGACCATTCGCAACCGTCTCCATGAAGCTGGGCTACGGTCCCGCACACCGTTAGGCCGTCTTCCGCTCAGGCCCCAACATCGTGCAGCCCGCCTCCAGTGGTGTCGCGACAGGCGTGAATGGAGGGACGAATGGAGACGTGTCGTCTTGAGCGATGAGAGTCGCTTCTGCCTTGGTGCCAATGATGGTCGTATGCGTGTTTGGCGCCGTGCAGGTGAGCGCCACAATCAGGACTGCATACGACCGAGGCACACAGGGCCAACACCCGGCATCATGGTGTGGGGAGCGATCTCCTACACTGGCCGTACACCTCTGGTGATCGTCGAGGGGACACTGAATAGTGCACGGTACATCCAAACCGTCATCGAACCCATCGTTCTACCATTCCTAGACCGGCAAGTGAACTTGCTGTTCCAACAGGACAATGCACGTCCGCATGTATCCCCTGCCACCCAACGTGCTCTAGAAGGTGTAAGTCAACTACCCTGGCCAGCAAGATCTCCAGATCTGTCCCCCATTGAGCATGTTTGGGACTGGATGAAGCGTCGTCTCACGCGGTCTGCACGTCCAGCACGAACGCTGGTCCAACTGAGGTGCCAGGTGGAAATGGCATGGCAAGCCGTTCCACAGGACTACATCCAGCATCTCTACGATCATCTCCATGGGAGAATAGCAGCCTGCATTGCTGCGAAAGGTGGATATGCACTGTACTAGTGACGACATTGTGCATGCTCTGTTGCCTGTGTCTATGTGGCTGTGGTTCTGTCAGTGTGATCATGTGATGTATCTGACCCCAGGAATGTGTCAATAAAGTTTCCCCTTCCTGGGACAATGAATTCACGGTGTTCTTATTTCAATTTCCAGGAGTGTAGAATTCATATGCTTTCCATTGTGTGCCTGCCTAGTCCGCTGTAACTAGCTATGACGTCACAAATGTCGCCCAATACCTTAAAAGTAAAGTAAATAATCTGAAAAGTTAATAGCATGTCAGGAATGATGCTAAAATGATAATGTGTTAAGTTTCAGTTTAGTAACTTTAATAGTTTTCGAAATTTGGACGTTTGACGTAAAAATCATCGGCGCAACAGGAAGGAGCTAGAAACTTCAGAATTTATATTCGTATTCCTGTTTCATTGTATGCCAGATCTCATAAAGTAATATTTTGGTTGAAATTCATGATTTTCTGTTTTTGTGTCCTAAAAGTACGGAGGCAAGAGTGATTACGTAAGTGATAAGATAAAGCTAGGATGTTTAGATTTAGGTAGAATGGGGATACGCTATAATAACAAAGATGTGAGAAGTTTCCAAACGGTAGCTATAAAACTATAGCTGTAACGTCTCTCCAAAGGGTAAGTTCAGAGCTCATCTATTGCATGCAGTGCAGCTAAAATAATTCTATCGCCAAAAGTATTTAACCTAGTCACATCAGAATTTTATTACAGATACTTACCTGTGCTCAATTAAATTGAGAGCTTCATTGGCCTTCAGAGAATGAAGCAATTAATTATTTAGTAACAAGAAGTGGTGCTTTAATAGCCCGAGCGGCTAGCTAGGAAGACAAATTTTGTCCGCTGCGCCTTCGGCGGTCCGTACCGCGACTATATAAATAAAAGCGCTGCGAGCTAGAATCAGGCCCCAGTTCTCTTCTAGATTCGTATCAGCGCGCACTCCGTGTCGGAAGCCAGGTCGCGTTTGTGCAGTTGCAAGGAACAGCCTTGGATGCCGTATTATGTAGCTCGGTATGCACGTAACAATGAGTTCGCATTGGGGTAAAGTGTTAATTGCAGAACGACTCCAGTGACATATTCTCGGTTTGCGTATGTCGTATTTTAGCGTGTCGCCGCAGCACAGACCTTCTATCATTACTAGTGTGGGGTTTGATGAGTATTAATATCAAATTTTGGCGAGCATCCACTTTGAACATTTACATCGATAACGGTTATTGAACAATTTTGTTATCTAGGGATAATACTATCCACACAATAGACTCTGATCAGCTCTGATAGTACAATAGCTGATAGCAGCATTGCTTGTTTAAACACTTCTTTGTATGGAATTTTACACTTTATCGTTTTCAGAATATAGTGAAAATTTTTATAGTGAGCTGCATTTTCTATAAATCCCAGACATCCTAAATCCTCAGAGTAATGAACTTCAATGATCAATAATCAGAGTGGGTACAGTGAACTTTAATTACAGGCATCACGTTTTTCTAATCACTGTCTGGTTGGCAACATTGTAGTTAGAGAGCCTGTGTTGAGAATGGCAACACAATATAAATTAAATTTTCCACCCGCCGCCCCATACTGTCACCACCTGAAACAAAACTCAACAAAGAAGCGAGTTTACAGTTTCCACCTGACGAATAAGGAAGCCAAAATAAAATTCCATGTAAGATTTAAAGGACAAGAGCTGGAGCACTGCTACACTCCCAAATTTAGACTTGAAGTTGAAAACTAGGTGTGTCATCTAAACTGCACCATCTGGATATTAACCAAGAGGTCATCCACTGTTTGGACACTAACCAAAAGGTCTGTGCTAGGAATCATATAATCCGTAAAGTGACCAACGCAACCTGGAGTGCTGACCCTGTGCTTCAAATAACAGACGCAGCACTCAGTTTGTCGGCAGCTGAATATGTCGGGCGTGTGTGGAAGAGGCACGAAACACATTGATGCGGCCGTAAATGAGCCATCCCGCAACATATCAGGACGATGGAGGTCCTCGGCGGCAGAGAAGATCCACCGTCTTATATGGATATATCCCCCCTCCCGTCAGTATACGGCGGCAAATAGCTGTCGAGATGGAGAGGAAGAAACATATGACAGATAATGGTCACCCCCTATACGGGGGTCAATAACAGCCCAGGCGGCTTCGCTCAAGAAAGAACTTGCATATTAGAGCCAATCAGCGTCACCACCGAAGAGAGGAGACTTCGACTATGGAAGGAGACAACATCAGACTGTAATCCTGGAGCTGAGGGAAGAACTTGCCACTGGAAGTAACAAATCCTTCACAACCTGGAAGGATCCCTACGGGCTGAGGACCAGGGTCTCAAACTGCAAGTACAGTAAGTACAGCAAGTAAGGGGTAACTTTGATAGGAAATCTCTACATGAATGTGGCAGTGCCCAACCGGGCGACCATGTACTGACGTGCCCAAACCTCAGCACAAGCTGTACCCCGCTAGATTTACAGCTAAGGTTGCTCATCTGAGTAGCTGATTATTTGGCAAAATATTTTCAATCGTGGTCTACAGCGCTGACGAGACTATGAAAGGACTCACGTGACAAGACACGATACTACCAAAGAGCAATGACAGCACAAGTAGAAGAAGAGAGACTGCAACTGTACCGTGAGGCCAAAAAATGACACAAAAATGAACTACGCAAGACAAGAAGGACCACGAAGATAGGAGTAGGTTGCTCCGCCAATGATCAGATTAAAAACGGGAAGGCTCGGCGAGGAGATGCAGCACACTCTGAAACCATAAAAAATGTCGCGGTTCAGATTATCCTTTTCTTGGCGGACTTACACATTACAACAAGAAAGAATACCCTCCATATGGAAGTCAGCAAATACAGCGATCATTAAGAAATCAGGGGATAGGGACAAGATATACAGGCCCTAAACACGGCGACTGAGGTGGAAGAGAAGCTCACGTCTCACAGACTACGGTCACTCAAGTAACTGCCCGCCCTCAGTTCACGCCAGTGTGGTTTCAGTCCGCAAAAATCAGTAGACGACGCAGTCAAAGGAGCATTAGAGATAAAACTCATGAGACAAATGTGCGGTAGCAATACTGACATCTTTGTCGCGTTCTACAACCTTTGGTGGCCTATGCTATTCGCAAGGTTAAGAGAAGTGCAAGTTCCAACTGGTGTATATAACAGCGTACTTGATTATTATAAACATACAGTTGTAGAATGGCGAGCAGGACACGAAAAGGTTGTAAAGAAAATTACTCACCTTTCAAAATTATTGTGATCTAGTCAATTAAATTATAGTTTAAAATTTCGATAAAAATATTGCTTTTTAATGAATTCTTCTAGCAGATTCCATAACTGTTTTTAATTTTTCAGATAAACTTAACCTAACAATTTAAGTCTTAGTAATAGCTATCACTTTCCCCAGTAAATCTGATGTTCAATATTATCATGTACAGGACCTTACTTACTTCTGTATCCCTTTAAAAAATCATGCTGTGAATAAAACTCAACGACAATTACCTATATATATTTTAATTTTTTAGGATAGACATAAAGTATACGTCTTGGTAGAACACGTTACTCTCATGTTCTGGATACTGCTAATACACCAGTACCTCTTTAAAAAGTAAGTTGTTAATATAAGTCAATAACAATTAACGAATTTTATTTAGTTTTTAATTTGTGGAAATGCGTTGGTATTGGTATGATTAACAGATACGACTGTAGAGTATAAACCTGGATCAGAATAACAAAGTAATTGACAGTTGAGTGTGTGAGAGAGAAATGTTGGAAATGTTGCCAGTTCGTCGTTTCGCGCGTGGCTCCGGTATTATCAACTGCGAAGTTCCATCCGGAGTACGGCCATGCCACACTGTTTTCGTTTTGCAGGATGATAATAGTTTTATCACTTTCCTGTGCAATTTCACAGCTGTCTTCAAGTATTATTAATAAGAAACATACCGCACAGATAAACGAAGTGTAGAAGAACAAATCACAACAATTAAGTTAAAGACAGCAATTATCGTTCGGAGCTGACTGGTAACACGCAGTTGAAATAGCAGAACGGTATGACAGTTGTGGAGAGGACATAAGATGTGACCAAACTCGTGCTCTCGTTGATTGCTGCTATGGTATCTGTCCTGTAAACAACTAGTTGTCAGTCATTTCGTTATTTCGATGCAAATATAGATTGTAACATTTAACGTACAGAAGCAGTACCGTATTTCATTATAGGTTTTGGGTGAAATTAAAGATCCTTTAGATGTGAACTTAACTGTAATCGAAAAGTTTACGTTTCAGATACACTTGAACTACTCAGGACAATATTTAAGACTGAACTCAGTCGGGGTCCTTAAACACAAATTCGCGAACGGTTCGTTGCAGATCCGTGTTTACACGAACATTTTTTCTTCTGTTATCGTATTAATCCTAGTCAGTTTTCGCTGTCATTTATGATACACTTAGTATACATTTTTTTTCTTTGGCGCCCCTCTCTTGGCGTCCCAAGCGCTTGTGTGTGTCCTCATGCAACAGCGCTGCGCAGTTCCTGCTGGAGTAATATTTATTCTCCGCGTTTTGCTGTCCCCTTTAAAACATTTCATTACAATATACAATTTTAGTGCTCATCTTTCTAATAGGAACGTAAAATTCCACTTTAAAAAAAGATTTGAATAGTGGTCAGGACCAAACAGATATCTGTCGTTGAGACTGCGCATCGTATGAAACATGAGATGGGTCATGTTTGTACTGGCTGATTCAAACTGTACACAGCAAGAAAACGAAATTTTAAAATTTCTTGAGATACCAGAAAACAATACTCCTGACGACTCTTGGGAGGACAACCGGTATAACAAATGAATTAGATTCACAGAAATTAAATGGACGGATCGGTGGCGATGAAATTAGTGAAGATGTAATATCATTAAGTTATACCAGTGAAAGGCGTCAGTAATGTTAAGCCTGCGATGTGATCAGTATGTCGTAAGTAATGAAAATTGATTGTTAGTATGCAATAAGCGAAAAGCTGCTGAACTTTAGCGTGTAAGATATTTGATTTACAACTAAAATATTTACCTAGCATTGTGTTGCAGTGGTTGCCGCACTGATGCTATATTTTTCTACATCTACATATATACTCCGCTGGCCACCAAGCGGCGTGTGGCGGAGGGCACAATTTGCACCAAAGTCATACTTCCCCCCCCCCCCCCCCCCCCCCCCCCCGTCTGTTCCACTTGTGGATCGCGCGAGGGAAAAACGACTGTCTGAGCGCCTCAGTAAGAGTTCTTATTTTCCTTATCTTTGAATGGTGATCCTTGCGCGATTTGAAAGTTCGTGGTAATAAAATATGCTCTACATACTTGGCGAAGATCGGATTTCTGAATTTAGTGAGCAGCCCCTTCCGCTTCCAACTTCTTACTTTCTAAGGATTTGTAACGCTCTCGCGATGGCTAAATGTACCACCCACGAATCTTATCGTTTTTCTTTGGACCTCCTCAATCTCTTGAATCAGATCCAACTGGGAAGGATCCCATACAGACGAACAGTACTCTAAGACTGGACGAGCTAACGTATTGCAAACTGTTTCCTTTGTTGAGAGACTGCATTGCCTCAGGATTCTACCAATTAACCGCAATCTGCAGTGTGCCTTGCCCGTTACTTGTGTAATATGATCATTCCATTTGAGATCATTTCGAATAGTCACACCCAGATACTTGATAATTTACTGCTTCCAAAGACTGGGCATTTGTTTTGTACTCGTATATTAATGGGGATTTTCGCCTCGTTATACGCAGTAGGTTAAACTTTCTAATATTGAGAGATAATTGGAGATCGGTATTCAAATGTCCGTCCAATTGCTTTACCTAATCTTTTAATTTTCAGATGGTTATTTATTTAATGCTAGTAGCCGCGGTATTGAAAGTAGCGTTGTCTTATCTTCATCAAAAGAAAGTAGAGTCCCAATTTTCTTTAAAGCTTTAATGAAATCGAGTCAAGTTTTCAAAGAACTTGGCTCATCAACCCACTTAACAGTAGGAAGTTGCACCAATTCTGGCCTGGATGCATCCAGTGATTCGACTAGGAAGCGACCACAGTGGATATTGGGACTGGGGCAGAGTTTATGCTGAGGTTTTGCCGCTCATGTCATATCGGTGACAGACCTGTGGATCTTCCTGGTCGCGAGAGAACCTCAGCATCACAGAGGCAGTTCATAGAAATAAGTGCCACGTGCGGAAGAGCATAGTCCTGTTGAAAAATAGCACCATAGTACTGTCGCATGGGAGCTAACACATAAGAACGCAGGATGTACGTGATCTGCTGTTGTGCTGTCTCAGTTTCATGGACCCTAAGTCATACCCGACGGTTAGCCATACCACGACTCCAGGAGTAACATTGTCGTTCCTCTCCAAAACAATGGAAGAATGGGACATCTCCCTAGATTGCCACCATAGTCGCCGACAATGGCCATCTGGGGTAGTGTAGAACAGTGATTCATCATTCAACACAATGCTACACCATTCATCAACATTCCATACTCCTCGAACACAACATCACTCCAACCGCAACCGCTTCTATTGTGGTGTTAACGACAGCCTATTTATGGGATGGTAACTCCCTAGTCCGGCTGTTGCTAGACTCTGATCAATGGCGCCGAATGAAACGGAATGTTGCAGGAAGCCCATCACTCGTTTTCGGAGGGCAGGCTCAGATATACACAGGAGTGACAAAGAAACTGGTACATCTGCCTAACATCGTGTAAGGCCCTCGCTAGCACACAGAAGTACCGCAACATGCCGTTGGATGGAAGTGACTAAGGTATGAAGTAGTGCTGGAGTGAATTGACATATGAATCCTGCAGCGCTCTCCATAAACCCGTTCGAGTATGAGGGGGTGGAGCTGTCCTCTGAACAGCACGTTGCAACGCGTGCCAGATACGCTGGTGGCCAGCGGAAGTGTTTATACACAGACGAGTGTTTCTGGAGCCACTCTGTAGCAATTCTGGACATGTAGAGTGTCGCATTGCCATGCACAAGGGACATGAATGGATGCAGGTGTCAGACAGGATGCTTACGTACGTGTCACCTGTCAGAGTCGTATCTAGACATATCAGGGTTCAATACAACTCCAACTGCACATGCCCCACACCATTAGAGAGCCTCCACCAGCTTGAACAGTCCCCTGCTGACTTTCAGGGACCATGGATTCATGAGATTGTCTCCATATCCGTACAAGTCCATCCGCTCGACACAATTTGAAACGAGACTCGTTCGTCCAGGTAACATATTTGCAGTCATCAACAGTCCAATGTCGGTGTTGAAGGGGCCCAGGTGAGGCGTGAAGCTTTGTGCTGCGCAGTTATCAAGATTACGTTAGTGGGCCTTCGGTTCCGAAAGCCCATATTGATGATACTTCGGTGAATGGTTCGTACACTGACACTTGTCGATGGCCCAGCATTGAAATCTGCAGCAGTCTGGGAAAGGGTTGCACTTCTGTTACGTTGAACGATTCTCTTTTGTCGCCGTTGGTCCCGTTCTTGTAGGAACTTTTTCAGCAGCACCGATGTCGCAGATTTGATGTTTTACTGGATTCCTGATATTCACGGTACAATCGTGAAGTGGTCGTACGGGAAAATCCCCACTTCATCGGTACCTCGGCGATGCTGTGTCCCATCGCTTGTGCACAGAGTATAACATCACATTCAACCTCACTTAAATCTTGATAACTTGCCATTGTAGTAGCAGTAACCGATCTAACAACTGCACCAGACAATTGTTTTATATAAACGTTGCCGACCACAATGCCGTATTCTGTACTTGAATACGCATACCTACGCCAACTTACTTGGTGCTCCAGTGTAATAGGGATATGGTGTGCCTGATGCACAATATGGCGATCCTCCCTTGGGTTGGTAAGATGTTGTCGACCGGAATCTTGACAATGAATATGCCTGCCTTCACGTTTCTTGCACGATTCGATCTAACACCGTTAGACGCTGATAACGCTGTCTCACAAGAGTATGCGGCATCTCAGTGTCCTTCACACTCATCATCAACATCTGATGCTATTCACACCCCTCATATACCCTACCAGGTTTTGTAATGATTCTGAACACAAAAAACACTAATATACTCTGGTACCCCTTCTTTCTCTTAGAAAAAATTTCAACTTTACATACCTGCCGATAATGTATAGCCGGCCGCGGTGGTCTAGCGGCTCTACGCGCTCAGTCCGGAACCGCGCGACCGCTACGGTCGCAGGTTCGAATCCTGCCTCGGGCATGGATGTGTGTGATGTCCTTAGGTTAGTTAGGTTTAAGTAGTTCTAAGTTCTAGGGAACTTATGACCACAGATGTTGAGTCCCATAGTGCTCAGAGCCATCTTCGAACCATTTTTGATAATGTATACCTGTGCGAAATTACATTTACACCCGACCTTATTTCTGAGTACTCCACTTTTTTATCATACGGTATAAAGTCTTCGTACTGTGCACTTCAAGATGAACTGTATCCACTATCGCACAACTGTGGTGCGATAGCGCTCTGACTACTTTTATTGTTGTCGATATCAGACTTGTGGAAAAAATACGGAGGGACAAAGTTTTGGTAAGTCAAAGAATTATGTCCAGCGAAGTACACGCTACCAAACACAGATACTTCAGTTCCACACGCTATTGCAGGACACGAGACATTTCCTCTTATGGCGCACACACAATAACCCAACGAAGGCAAACGAATAACAGCCAGTGGATTCGGATGAACGTTGGTCGCTAACGCATTGGTGTTTGGCCTGTCATCCCCACCAAACCAAGGGGTTAGGACCAAGGGATTCGGTAATATGGAATTTCAGTTGGCTCAGATAATTTGCCGTGCCTGCTCCAATTTTTATTAATGTAATAAGGCAGAGTTTTAATAACAGTTTCGTCGGCCGATATTGTAAGGGAAGAAGAGGGTTTAGCAGCCGTCGGACGTGCAGCATTCATTTTACTGCAATAAGTTGATCATCAGAAAAAGAAGTAGAAGAAGAAACGACGCTGATGGATGACCTCCGTTTTAAAAAGTAGGAAGCAGTGTGGTGGGAAAAAATTAAACGTTTCAGTCCTGAAGTTTTCCTGGAAGAAGGAAATTTTTTCTTTATGTGCTAATGCTCTTCGGTGAATTTTTAATGATTATAGGTGCAAGATTTATCCCAAAAAAATGGCTCTGAGCACTATGGGACTTAACATCTCTGGTCATCAGTCCCCTAGAACTTAGAATTATTTAAACCTAACTAACCTAAGGACGTCACTCAACACCCAGCCATCACGAGGTAGAGTAAATCCCTGACCCCGCCGGGAATCGAACCCGGGAACCCGGGCGTGGGAAGCGAGAACGCTACCGCACGACCACGAGATGCGGGTTATCCAAAAACGTGCGTCAATTTTCAAAACATACTTTGTACACTTGGCTTCAGTTTATGGGCTGAAATAACTAATTACGAAATATTCTCTACTGTAATAAATAGTGAAATGTCATTCAGTCATTATCATGCAAAATATTACTAACAACATTCGATTATACAGTGGAATATAGTGAACCAACCACATCCGTGTATTCTGGTGGTGACGAGCTGCTGCGCCCTGTTACGTTGACTTGCTGATGTTTTCATAGTGACGCCCAACAGATGACAGCACTTGTGCATGTTGAAAAGGTTCAACATTCATGAATGTGTACCTTAGGTTTCCTTTTGGAAAAAATACTTCTATTGAACCTTAGACACAGTAAAATTTAATGTACACAGTTGTATCCGCAGGGTCTGAAAGGATTAGTATCTGACCTTAAAGCTGAATTGGAATACCGGATATTTCATAATTTTTTGCGAATGAGAGCTAAAGATTTCGAATTGTTATTGCGTTATGTAGGCCGTAAAATTTCTAAAGATGACACCTGTTTTAGAAGAGCTGGACCTGCAGTAAAAAATATCCACAGAGATTCCAATTCCTTTTTCACATTGTGCCCATTATTTTCTAACAGCTAACTTATTGCTCTCAAAGCGCCTAAACTTATCAATTTCTTTTTGCAACCGCAGTTCGTAGGGTCCCACAAGCATTCCAGTTCACGATAAAGCTATCAGCTTTAATGCAATCTCCGTATTCCATTCAATAATCCAACATTTTTAGACACAATAAATGCATACCCGTTCAAGAAAAAGAAAATCGCTTCTGAACGACGAACATTCGACCTGTCGTCCACACTAGAAACTGGGTCCCAAGCCCAACTCACCGCCAACGCTTTAATGTTACCGCTGGCAGTCCGAACCGCAACCAAGGCCAACAGCTTCGTCGGCTTCGATTTGTCGCCCGTACACACGAAGCAAGTGTCGGCCAACGAATCGGTTGGTTGCCGTTCGTTGGCCGTCGATGGTCCAGTGTGTACCCGCCTTTATAAACAAACATTATCCAGAGCATGATGCTGACGATCAGAATTGTTCAAAAAATGGCTCTGAGCACTATGGGACTCAACTGCTGTGGTCATTAGTCCCCTAGAACTTAGAACTACTTAAACCCAACCAACCTAAGGACATCACACACATCCATGCCCGAGGCAGGATTCGAACCTGCGCCCGTAGCAGTAGCACGGTTCCGGACTGCGCGCCTAGAACCGCGAGACCACCGCGGCCGGCACCAGAATCGTCACTACACGCATGGTTAGAGGCGTGCCAGGAGGAAGCCACAAAACGCCTTTGGTATATGACTAAAAAAAAAATCAATATTTTGCAAAAGGCGCATTTAGGCCTTACCAGAACACGTAGTTTATGTAATTTTAGCCACTTGGGCACTGCATAATTTTATCAAAAAATACGATATAAATTTATACATTGCGTTACTCGACAATTGGATTTTTGGACTGGAGGTAACACACTAAAAAATTTGCATCTACAAGGACGAGATGCAATGACAGAAGCATTTAGCTAAACTGGATTCCATTGAATGCCTGTGTGCTCAGCGATAGTTGAATATGAAGATTTAAAGAAGGCAGCAGTCAGTCGCGAACATTCGTAATTTGTTGCAGATTTAGATTTCGACTGTAATGTTAACCGATGATGATTGTGTTTTAGTCGAAATCTAGATTTGAAATAAATTACGATTTATTAGAGCTGACTGCTGTCGTTGTTCAAATATGAAGAAGCATTTAGTGTAAGGTTTCTACTTTGATAATGAAATACCTAAATATGAGGAAATGAAAGTTTTCAATACACTACGTAGATCAGAGGTGCATTTTTTTCTTAGTGCATAAAATATTGATTTTAATAATATAATAAATAATAACATAAATGAGCATTAATTTCGTATCATTTGTTTCCGTTTACACTCCAGTTTTACTCCATATAGTATTCCTGACTTATGTGTAACTGTGTTTTTGATTAGAAAGATCAAACAACACTCTGTACTTGTTCACTGACTAAATAAGTTGTCCGTCATTCTTGTTCTGACATAAATGAAAGAACAAACCCCAAAATGAAACATCGGGAAGCTCCAACAGTTGACGAGTTGCAGAGACGTGACGGAAATGTCGGTATCGTCACGGAGACGTTGTCGTCGGCAAGAAATCCATTTACGGTACTGTAAGCTGACGGTGATTGCGCTGTTGGGACCGCTGTGGTCACGCGCTGAGTACGAATACGCCCAGTCACGCTTTAAGAAGAACATTGTAACGTCGCCGCAAGAAACACGGGGCCTTCTCGGCTCTCTCTCACAACGTTTGTGTGTGAGTCAACATTAATGACTGCATCGTCACCGAAGGTAGTTATTCTCTGTTTAGCGATACACAATAGGAGTTGCCTAAAGTCTAGTGAGATTAACAGTTCACTCATTTTGAATCTGGTTGCTGTTGCTTTTTCCCAGTGAGAGGAAAATCATCAAATGTTCAACAAATTAAAATGCTTAACAAGGCTTTCTGCTCTCCCTTAGCTAAATAAGAAGTAAACCACTTTATATCCACAAAATAATTGTCACCAAGAGAGTATAAAGCGGAAGAATAGAACAGCTTCCAATGCTGGAGGTCTGTGTGACTGATGCAGAGGCTTCATCCAAACTCCAAAGTATGAGCTACCTACCGCGATCGTTTGTAATGCTCCTACATAGGGAGACTGCTTTCTGAAAGGTGTCATAAATATTGGTGACCTCCGATCACGTAATCCACCAGCTGGCGTTTTCTCTTCTAATCGAACGTTCCGCTTTCCTCAGCACTAAGTATTCCCGAGGAGTACAGCTAACGCACTGACATTCGTGACCCTTGTTGTTCCGGGTTATAAAACGTTCGAGAGGTTGGGAGGCACCTAGTTTCATCCTCTTGTCGCGATGTGTAATGGATTCGATCACGAAGGGAGAATGGATGACCTTCGTGTTAGAAAGCGGCTGACCGAAAATGTTGTGGCTCCCCGTGGTGGTCGAATAGTCCCGTACCCAGTGTCTTTATCTGCCGCAGTGCTCGAGAATAAGGCGACACTAACTACGGGCAGAAGGATTTGTTACATAACTTTGCCCCCCCCCCCCTGTATCTCGTAACATTATACGAATTATTCAGTCTTGGAATGGGAATGAAGATCAGTTTACACATTTTTCGTAATACGTTTAGGATATACCAAAATTGTCGTCCGAAGGTATCTAGCTTTTTGATAATGATCGTTGTGCATATTGTCAATACAAAGATAAATCTTCATTCACCTTGGACCGTTACTTCAAGGTGCTCATTCTTAATTTTATCTATCTCAAAAACCTGGTCCATAGGATGTCTCCCCTTTTCGAAATAATGTCAGGGAACCATCGTAAAACAATTTGTTTCTTGCATTTGGTGACTAAAGGAACACACCTAGTTGCATCTATAGCTCTCTTCCCTGCTAACTACAGTATGTGACCAAAAGTATCCGGACGCCTTGCTAAAAGTGACTTACAAGTTCGCGGCGCCCTCCTTCGGTATTGCTGGAATTCAGTATGGTGTTGACCCACCCTTAGCCTTGATGACAGCTTCCACTCTTCCAGGCATACGTTCAATTAGGTGCTGGAAGGTTTCTTTGGGAATGGCAGCCCATTCTTCACGGAGTGCTGCACTGAGGAGAGGTATCGATGTCGGTCGGTGAGGTCTGGCACGAAGTCAGCGACCCAAAACATCCCAAAGGTGTTCTATACGATTTAGGGTAGGACTCTGTACAGGCCAGTCCATTACAGGGATATATATAAGAAACTATCAGCCACGATTGCGGTAGTGAAACCATCCAAGGTTGATAGTTTCTTATATATTAGATTATCACGGTTGCTGACTTGGATGCAGTGTTGAAAGTATAAACATTACGGGGATGTCATTGTCGTGTAACCACTCCGCCAATGGCCGCGAATTATAAACAGATGCTCGACCGTGTTGACAGATGCAATCGCCATCCCCGAATTGCTCTTCAACAGTGGGAAGCAAGAAGGTGTTTAAAACATCAGTGTAGGCCTGTGCTGTGATGGCGCCACGCGAAACAACAAGGGGTGCAAGCCACCTCCATGAAAGACATGACCACACCATAACACCACCGCCTCCGAATTTTACTGTTGGCACTACACACTCTGGCAGATGACGTCCACCAGGCATTCGCCATACCCATACCCTGCCATCGGATCGCCACATTGTGTACCTTGATTCGTCACTCCACACAACGTTTTTGCATTGTTCAATCGTCCAATGTTTACGCACCTTACACCAAGCGAGGCGTACATTTACCAGCGTGATGTGTGGCTTATGAGCAGCTGCTCGACCATGAAATCCAAGTTTTCTCGCCTCCCGACTAACTGTCATAGTACTTGCAGTGGATCCTGATGCAGTTTGGAATTCCTGTGTCATGGTCTGGATAGATGTTTGCCTATTACACATTACGACTCTCTTCAACTGTCGGCGGTCTCTGTCAGTCAACAGACGAGGTCAAGCTGTATGTTTTTGTGCTGTACGTGTCCCTTCACGTTTCCACTTCACTATCACATCGGAAACAGTGAACCTAGGGATGTTTAGGAGTGTGAAAATATCACATACAGACTTGTGACACAAGTGGCACCCAATCACCTGACCATGTTCAACGTCCGTGAGTTACGCGTAGCGCCCCACTTTGCTCTCTCACGATGTCTAATGACTTCTGAGGGCGCTGATATGGATTAGTTGGCAGTACGTAGCAGCACAATGCACCTAATATGAAAAACTAATGTTTTTTGGGGTGTCCGTATACTTTTGATCACTTAGTATAACTAGGGATGGACTCTCAGGTTACGTGCCTCACCTTCTGCGAATTTCAATTCACAGTAACTGAACAATTTGCAAGCAGGAGCAATCATGGTGAGTCTCATTCAAGTGTGAAACACGTGTACCTATGATGAGGAGAAGCGTATAAAAGGACATATATGTTCGGTGAATCCTGTTACTGTCAAATCAGCTTATTTCTTCGGACTTACGAATACGTGATAACGACGTTGTACTGTGAAAATAACTGTTCAATGTCTGCGTTCTAATTGAACAAATGTCCGTCGTTTCCTCACGACTGATAGGGCAATTAGTGTTTACTAAACTGTTTTGACGGTCATATGTTAATATTAAGGCAGCAAAGCTCAATCTATTGTAGATATTTTACAATAGGCAACAGTGAAATGATGTACTGGAAGTTTTGAACTTCCGGTCATTTCGAAATGTCTAACAAAATAATATCCGTTTGTTTGGGTGACCAGCTTTCGCAGCAGTTGTTGCAATTATTAAATGCTTTTTCAGCGCGAGTGCTACTTGAGACTGAGAAAATTTATCTTCTGATGCATTTCACTTGATTACCAAAGCATAATATTGGGTAAAACCATTCCCCACCTTGACAAATTCCACTCATGTCACATTCTCTCCTTTCCCTCTTTACCGCACTCTCTTGTACGCCTGCTTAGCTGAGTGGTAACGTGTATGTGTAACATGCAGCGGGCACTGGTTCGATTCCCGGTCGTGTTGGAGATTTTCTCCGCTCGTGGACTGGATGCCGTGTTGTCTTCATCATCATCACCGACACGCAAGTCGCCCAATGTGGCGTCGCCTGAAACAAGACGTGCAACCCAGCGGCCGGATTTTCCCCAGCTGGGGCCTCTCGACCAACAATGCCATACGATCATTTCATTTTTTAGCTCTGCCTCCCTCCCTCGCCGCCCCTACAACCTCCACAAGAGAGACTACGCACACACACCCATCCATCACCCCCCCCCCCTCCCATAGTCACCCACCTACACACACACACACATGTATGTGGGTGCACACAAATTTATACAGTGCATATAGAAACACGGCACCTCTAAGTTACCAATACCGACATGACGGAAGTGGAACATGAACATACAATACCGTAGCACTGAGTACTGCTTATTGCTCTCCGAATGAAAGTGTAACAACAGTATTTGTCTCACTTGTCTCAGAAGCTGTGTCCTGAACAGCTAATATGATGTTAGTAAGTAACTGAAAAGACAAAAAAATGTATTTCAGTCATCACGTAGCATAACAGACCTTACACAACGAGCAGGAAGCAAGAAAGAAAGATAAGTAAAACATACTCGTATTTTGTTTGCAATTATTCTTCCCAATGATAATAAGTAGTGCAATAAGTAGTGAATATTTATATCCAAAGTGCACTTTGTTTGATGTTTGCCTTTACTGGAATATTAGAGGATCTACATGAGTGTGGTTGGTCCTGGATGATACGGTCACCACGCAAGAACATTTAGAGCTATCAGTACTCACCATTCACTGTGTTGCTCTGAGAAACCGAACGCAGGATTACTACGGTTCGATGCTGCTGCCTTACCTTCATGTTTCTAAAGGATTCGCTCTTTGAACGGTGGCGTAACAGGGCGTTATGTTAGACCAGTCGTGATGACTTACCTGAAACAAAAGAAAACAAAATTTAGTCGTGGGCAAAGTGATAGAAAATTAATGCGTCTACTTGCAAAAATGATTTCCCTAGGGCCTACTATTATCAAGTTACAGTGAGTTGTACGTAAGTTTTTTGGAGAGCCGCACAGTTACAAATCAAACTATTTATAAATTCAGTGCTGTTCACATAGTCGTAACTTTACATATGTCTCATACATAGTAACACTGTTATCTAACTATAACGGACAGTTGCAAGTTGAGACAAATGTCGCTGTTTCGAGATCTACACGGTTTATGCAATTTTTTGTTTTAGTTATCGTAAGGTAGTAGTCAGTTCATCATTTAATAAACAAGACTAAAAAAAAAAAAGATTCGTAAATCGTTTGTTCGAAGTGTTTGGAAGGAATAAGTGAAAAGAAGAAATAAAATCAGTATAATGGAAACTGTATGTGTTTCAATCCTGCTCGTCGAATAGAGGGCGACAGCTTTCCTGGATAATGACCTGATCATTTTCTTTGGCAACAATGACGGGGAATGGGGAAGTTTTGAAGTGTATTATCCAATCCCCTGTCCATGCTGCGGCTAAGAGTTGTTCGTTTAGTTTCTTGATGTAGTTGATTTTTTTTCTTTCTCACTCTCCCTTCCTTGTGGCGTGATAAACCAACTCTTGATATCTGAATCATTTCTTTATCTCTAGGTTCTACTCACTTTCCTTTTAAGATGCGATATAGCAAAGACTACGTTTTTGTATTTGCTCCGTTAGCATCAATACATTTTTATGTCTTTTAACCACACTCATACCAAAAACAGCATAGGCAGCAATAAATCCAGCATAATCTACAAGTCGCCAACGGCCTTGCTGCAGTAGTAACACCCGTTCCCATCAGATCACCGAGATTAAGCGATGTCGGACTTGGCTAGCACATGGATGGTCTGTGTATGCCGAACGCTGTTGGCAAGCAAGATGCACTCAGCCCTTGCGACGCAAATTGAGAAGCTACTTGACAGAAAAGTAGCGGCTCCGGTTACGAAAACTCACAACGGCCGGTAGAGCAGTGTGTTCACCACATGCCTCTCCATATTCGTATCCAGCCATGAGGATGACACGGCGGTCGGCTGGTACCGTAGTGTCTTCCATGGCTTGTTCGGACAGAGGAGAGAGGTGAATTAATGTAGAAGTCAACATCACCACCATCACTATCAGTAGCAACCGACAGCTCACAGTAGTCCAAGGACGGCACATTAGGTGGTAGGGACGAAGGCAACTTCAACGGGTAGGTTTAAATGTAGAGTTTGTTACCTTGCAGTCATTTACAGGGTGTTTCAAAAATGACCGGTATATTTGAAACGGCAATACAAACTGAACGAGCAGCGATCGATATACCCCGTTTGTTGCAATATGCTTGGGACAACAATACATTTTCAGGCAGACAAACTTTCGAAATTACAATAGTTACAATTGTCAACAACAGATGGCGCTGCGGTCTGGCAAACTCTATAGTACGATATTTTCCACATATCCACCATGCGTAGCAATAATATGGCGTAGTCTCCTTTGACAACGTGTCTGGCAGAATGGCTTCACATGCAGATGAGATGTACTGCTTCAGCTGTTCAATTGTTTCTGGATTCTGGCGATACACCTGGTCTTTCAAGTGTCCCCACAGAAAGAAGTCACAGGGGTTCGTGTCTGGCGAATAGGGAGGCCAATCCACGCCGCCTCCTGTATGTTTCGGATAGCCCAAAGCAATCACACGATCATCGAAATATTCATTCAGGAAATTAAAGACGTCGGCCGTGCGATGTGGGCGGGCACCATCTTGCGTAAACCACGAGGTGTTCGCAGTGTCGTCTAAGGCAGTTTGTACAGCCACAAATTCACGAAGAATGTCCAGATAGCGTGATGCAGTAATCGTTTCGGATCTGAAAAATGGGCCAATGATTCCTTTGGAAGAAATTGCGGCCCAGACCGGTACTTTTTGAGGATGCAGGGACGATGGGACTGCAACATGGGGCTTTTCTGTCCCCCATATGCGCCAGTTCTGTTTATTGACGAAGCTGTCCAGTTAAAATAAGCTTCGTCAGTAAACCAAATGCTACCCACATGCTTATCGCCGTCATCAATCCTGTGCACTATATCGTTAGCGAATGTCTCTCGTGCAGCGATGGTAGTGGCGCTGAGGGGTTGCCGCGTTTGAATTTTGTATGGATAGAGGTGTAAATTCTGGCGCATGAGACGATACGTGGACGTTGGCGTCATTTGGACCGCAGCTGCAACACGGCGAACGGAAACCCGAGGCCACTGTTGGATCACCTGCTGCACTAGCTGCGCGTTGCCCTCTGTGGTTGCCGTACGCGGTCGCCCTACCTTTCCAGCACGTTCATCCGTCACGTTCCCAGTCCGCTGAAATTTTTCAAACAGATCCTTTATTGTATTACTTTTCGGTCCTTTGGGTACATTAAACTTCCGTTGAAAACTTCGTCTTGTTGCGACAACACTGTGTTCTAGGCGGTGGAATTCCAACACCAGAAAAATCCTCTGTACTAAGGAATAAACCATGTTGTCCACAGCACACTTGCACGTTGTGAACAGCACACGCTTACAGCAGAAAGACGACGTACAGAATGGCGCACCCACAGACTGCGTTGTCTTCTATATCTTTCACATCACTTGCAGCGCCATCTGTTGTTGAAAATTGTAACTACTGTAATTTAGAAAGTTTGTCCGCCTGAAAATGTACTGTTGTCCCAAGCATATTGCAACAAACGGTGTATTTCTATTGCTGCTCGTTTAGTTTTTGTTGCCGTTTCAAATATACTGGTCATTTTTGAAACACCCTGTGTCATTAGCGTAGCCTATGCCTCTCGACACACTGTATAGTCACAGTGCCACAATCCACTCTGCCTCTAGGCGTCAGATGCTTGCAGACAACCAGAAACACCAATTATCGTGCTGCGCTACGCAGTTCTTGTTTTGCTACCAGCGGGGGAGAAGGAAGGAGGCGCGTACTCATTCTTGTATTTTTATCGCTGATAGCGGTTACACGCTTCAGTGGGCTACTGGAGAAAAGTTTCACCATCTACGTTTCGTCATCTCACACTGTTTTCTATTGTTCACGATGAAACTGCCGTTTGCTTCTGGATGACAAAGGAAGCAAATCAATCTTGGCATGTTACAACCACATCTGCCATTTCCAGCGTGTAAAAGAGGAATGTCAATCAGCCAGTGAATAGTTTAATAAACGTAAACTTGGTACGGTGTAGACTGTGATGTGATTTTTATTTAATCGTGCGATTAGCTGATTTCGACTAGTTGTAAAACCAACATGGAAAATCAGTACATTGTCTGCACATATCGCTGTGTATAAATAACACTTTACACGCTTCACATTAAGATACAACATTACTACACAAATTTCTTACACCCACGTGGTAACTGCCAGCAGCTGGTAATGTGTAGGACAACAGATTACCATCTGCTAATACTTACCATGTGGTTGTAAGAGATTTGTGCAGTAATGTTTTATCTTAATGTGAGGTGTCTAAAGTGTTATTTATACATGGCAATGATTAGAGACGATTTAGTACTTTTCCATGTTGGTTTTACAGGTGCTTGACAATGACAAGTAGTCGAAATTAGCGAATCTTTCGATTAAATAAGAATCACATTACAGCCTAATATGGACCATGCTTACGTTTATTAAATATCTCGAGGCTGTAGATCCCTAAAAATGCAAAATGCCGATAAACAGGGTCATATAACAAAGAAAATAGTAAATAAAAATTCAAATGTAGTCCCCATTGGTCACGACACCCTTTTGCTACAATTTATAAAGTTTAATTTGTGGGCTATTATATTTCTAGCTGTGTAAATACTTTTTGATGTCGATGCTGTCAATGCTAATAGTCGGCTGTTCCCGGCGGAGGTTCGAGTCCTCCCTCGGGCATGGGTGTGTGTGTTTGTCCTTAGGATAATTTAGGTTAAGTAGTGTGTAAGCTTAGGGACTGATTACCTTAGCAGTTAAGTCCCATAAGATTTCACACACATTTGAACATTTGAACAACGCTAATAGTATATGTGCTTCTCCATCACCAAATGCGTTTTGTTTTGCAGCGTAACAAACTCGCCAGCAGTCTGCACAAGTATCTCCGAACCAAGCAAAGAATAGCCGGGCTGGTGTATTTTCAGCAAAGCAAAGGGAAGCGTTCCATCGCCTCACTGCTTTTTCTTCTTCGACACAACAGCGTACCAGAACTAGACTACCTCATATCTTCAGAGATTTTCATGCACTCATAGTCCCTTCTGCCTAACTACTCATCAGTACCAAAATACTTTCTGTTTCTCTCAACTTCCGACACCTAAACAAGGTTATGGTCCACTAAGTTTGACCATACCCTAGCAGGATTATCCTACTGTGCACCAAGCACATCGAAATGCTTTCACAAATTCATCTGCCATTGGAACACATCTAATGGATTCAGTATAGAGCACCCCATGTCACTCCACAACGTTGGTTTAGTAGAAGCTAGGCTTCTGTATCACCGTCCAGTGACTACATTGCCGTTAACATCACAACAATGTCGGTTGACTGCCCTGAGGCTTGGCGAGGCATGTACTGTCGACGAATGGTATACCACCATTTTCAGTAATGGGTCTCCGTTCTGTACCACCTCGGATGATGACCGTCTGCAAGTATGGCGGCGCCGAGGGGAGAGAAAGCGTTATGCGAATGTTTTGGAAGTAGTAAACATTAGTAATGCTCGATTGTATGACAAGCCATCGCGTATAATTTCATATATCATTCAGAGAGCGCAGACAGAACAGTTGCACTTGGCAGACCTCCTGAGAACTCATATGTTAGCTCTCATGAGACGTTATACTGGTTCAAATGGCTCTGAGCACTATGGGACTTAACATCTGAGGTCATTAGTCCGCTGGACTTAGAACTACTTGAACCTAACTAACCGAAGGACATCACACACATCCATGCCCGAGGAAGGATTCGAACCTGCGACCGTAGCAGCAGCGCGGTTCCGGACTGAAGCGCCTAGAACCGCTGGGCCATAGCGGCCGGCCGTTATACTGGTACCGTCTTTCAACAGGACAATGCTCGTCCTCGTACTTGTCTCAGTGAGACGACTACCTGATGCTGAGGTACTCCCTCAGCCATTTGGCTCTCGAGATCTGTTGTGGAGCCGATTCTGACTTCAGCTCCATCTTCGTACCATTATCTAGGACATTCGAGGATCTTCCGGCATTTGGGGCCCACCTTACCTCAGGATATCATACCGTAATTCTATGACACATCGCGACCAAATCAGTGCATGATCCAGGCCCAAAGTAGGTGCAACATTTTACTTAAGAGAGAACAGCAATTTGCTTGTATAGTCGATTTCTTTTTTCATTATCCTGATTTTGTAATCACAGAAATAAAACTACATAACCCCTAAAATGTGGAGTTTCATTTCGCTTCGACCTCTCAGTCTTGGTGTTGACAAAAGAGTTACCAGTGAATTTACAAACAATACAACAGCTTCCAGTGCACAGATACGATCTCAGTGCATGGTATCGCGACAGACGCTATTTTCTAACTGTTCCTTTGAAAACTTTAACATCTCAAGATCAAAACGGAGCTTGTGGAATGGAGCACGCTCTTCAAGGCAGAGGGCACGAAACAAAATTTTCTGTACAGCATTGAAACGTCAACGTTCTTCGCAACGTTCGCGCCTTAGCGCATACTGAAGTGCCTTGGCTTTAGCATCTAAAGTGTCGTTAACTGGCCATAGGGTACTAATGACGAACAACCTTTCGTTTTAACATATGGAGACTCGCTATTACTGTCTGCAAGAGAGCGACGAGGTTTGTTTATGTCGCTGTTCCCTCTGCGACACATACTGAACACTACAAAGAGAGGTGACGTTGCGTCTCGTTGATGTTACAGCAACTGAAATAACATGGCTGTCGTAACTACGTTACTCATTACGTCCTTACGTTACTGTGGGTGAACAGTATAACAGAGACTTAAACAAGATTAACATCAGTACTTTCCGTTTTCTTAAAGATTTTACGAAGTTCTTTGTGTCCAACAGTCCTCTGTAAAGAAGGCATTAAGTTCCAAATTATTTGTACGGTATTAATTAGTTTATATTAACAGATTTATTTGGTGGCACCTCTTTCAGTTCTTTTTTCACATTAAATTCCATAATCGGAGTTGAAGGGGCTGGAAAACCGTCCAAATCGCAACATACTAGGATTAGAATAGCACGAATCATAATAGCGAGTAACATGGGGTTAGTTGGTTTCATTGTTCAGACGAGAATAAGTAAAGTGTTTTATTCACATGGCTTGCACTTAGACGTTATAGATTTTACCACTTCTTTACCATCTTCAGAAATTAAACTTCGTAGAGTAAAATTTGTTGGAAAAGATAAATTTTTATAGTCATGATTATAATAGTCAGACAATGAGTTTCCTTTTGAAGGTCAGTCTTCCTTTAATCATTTAACAAGTCCAAAATCCACCAGTCTCCTCACAAAAGACTTTTTTTTTCTGGTTATACGTGTCGCCGCGTTGCACTCTGCGGAATACAATGGTTAAAACTGAGACATGATTGCTTTAAAACAGCTGCACGTTCTCACATTGCACTGCGCAAGGCGTTTTCTTTCCTTTTAGCGTGCTTTCTGTTGGGCTACGTATTTTATGTTCATCGCTTCGAGCAGTACCAGATTTCCGTTGCCAAAGGTAAGCAATACGAAATTCCTTAGGGCCAGTTTCACAGTACAGTTTGTTTACTCAATTAGCTTGTTTTCAATATTCATTATCAGGCCAATATTAACAAAGTTCAGATCAGATTTCTTATGCAGACAATTTTATTGTTATAGTGCAGCGTTACATTTGCGTGTGCATTATCCTGCGTTTAGAGTTTTGTCAGTCAGATTGCGTACTTAAATTCACAGGACACTTTTAGAGTGAGATATCGGTGATTTATCCTTTCAAAAATAAATTAGTAATTTTATATAGGTTTTCATTCCGTTAGCTTGTGTGTTAGAATTGCAAGACGGAATAGGTGTGAGAGTGTCACTGATATCATACGCGAGTTGGGGTGGTAGTCACTGAAACAAAGGCGGTTTTCTTTGCGGCGAGATCTATTTACGAAATTTCAATCACCAATTTTCTCTTCCGAGTGCGAAAATATTTTTTTTGACACCTACCTGCGTGGGGAGAAACGATCACAATAATGTTGTTGTTGTTGTGGCCATCAGTCCTGAGACTGGTTTGATGCAGCTCTCCATGCTACTGTATCCTGTGCAAGCTTCTTCACCTCTCAGTACTTACTGCAACCTACATCCTTCTGAATCTGCTTAGTCTATTCATCTCTTAATCTCCCTCTACGATTTTTACCCTCCACGCTGCCCTCCAATGCTAAATTTGCGATCCCTTGATGCCTCAGAATATGCCCTACCAACCAACCTCTCCTTCTAGTCAAGGTGTGCCAGAAATTTCTCTCCTCTCCAATTCTATTCAATGCCTCCTCATTAGTTATGTGATCTATCCATACAATCTTCAACATTCTTCAGCAGCACCACATTTCGAAAGCGTCTATTCTCTTCTTGTCCAAACTATTTATCGTCCATGTTTCATTTCCATGCAATGCTGCGCTCCATACAAATACTTTCAGAAACGACTTCCTGATACTTAAATCTATACTCGATGTTAACAAATTTCTCTTCTTCAGAAACGCTTTCCTTGACATTGCCATTCTACCTTTTATATCCTCTATACTTCGACCATCATCAGTTATTTTGTTCCCCAAATAGCAAAACTCCTTTACTGCTTTAAGTGTCTCATTTCCTAATCTAATTCCCTCAACATCACCCGACTTAATTCGACTACAGTCCATTATCCTCGTTTTTCTTTTGTAGATGTTCATCTAATATCCTCTTTTTAAGACACTGTCCATTCCGTTCAACTGCTCTTCCAAGTTCTTTGCTGTCTCTGACAGAATTACAATGTCATCGGCGAACCTAAACGTTTTTATTTCTTCTCCATGGACTTTAATACCTACTCCTAATTTTTCTTTTGTTTCCTTTACTGCTTGCTCAATATACAGATTGAATAACATCGGGGACAGGCTACAACCCTATCTCACTCCCTTCGCAACCACAGTTTCCCTTTCATGCCCCTCGACTCTTATAGCTGCCATGTGGTTCCTGTAAAAATTGTAAATAGCCTTTCGCTCCCTGTATATTACCCCTGCCACCTTTAGAATTTGAAAGAGAGTATTCCAGTCAACATTGTCAAAAGCTTTCTCTAAGTCTACAAACGCTAGAA
Organism: Schistocerca gregaria; assembly: GCF_023897955.1. Classification (NCBI taxonomy): domain Eukaryota; kingdom Metazoa; phylum Arthropoda; class Insecta; order Orthoptera; family Acrididae; genus Schistocerca; species Schistocerca gregaria. Next base: position 130,377,622 of record NC_064923.1, on the reverse strand, counting down.
ACGTAGGTTTGCCTTTCATTAATCTTTCTTCTAGAATAAGTCCTAAGGTCAGTATTGCCTCACGATAAGAGAAATCAGAGCTCGAACGGAAAGATTTAGGTGTTCCTTTTTCCCACGCGCCATTCGAGAGTGGAATGGTGGAGAAGTAGTATGAAAATGGTTCGACGAACCCTCTGCCAGGCACTTAAGTGTGAATTGCAGAGTAACCATGTAGATTGTGACGCCACGCCACGCTGCTCACTGTACCACAAAGTACAGTTCTACGGGATGTCTTATTTAGTTTACAGTTTCGGTTTTCTAATAACAGTGGAGCGTCGATTATCGCTCGCACCCGTTACTCTCCCACCCTACCGGCCATCATCCCCCTCACTCCCAAACCAAGTTTCCCAGAGTAGTCGCCGCACTGGGCCACCGCTCCTAATGGGGCCTTCACAAGGCGCTGCTGACCTGCCGAGCAGCCAGTCGCTGTGTTTCAACAATCAGCACACTTCTGTCGGCTTGGCACTGGCAGTAGAAGTAGCGGCAGTATCAAAGCTGTTCTCAGCAACAACTGCGCCAGCTTAGCGTTGAGGTGTGCCGCTCCGCGCAGTTTGAAGGATTGCGCGCCCCCTAGAAGAGCTTCTCACGGTGCAGTCACCTTCTGTTCTCTGTTACGACCACTTGTGTGCTGCTGAGTGAAGAAGTGAACTTGACGATACAAAATGCTTAAACGTGAACGTGTTGTCCTTTTTATGAGGGACAAGTACGAGACTATTAAAAGGTTAGAAGAAGGTGAATCTGCAACCACTTTATCCAATGAGTACAAAGCGGGGAGGTCGACAGTTACAGCTTCTGAGGCATTCACTTGTTTAGATACTGCCTTGCAGTGGTTTGAAGCCCAAGATGAAAGTGACCAGTTTCAGATATCTGTAATGAAAAAAGTACGGGACTTAGCTGCTCGTAAGCGAGTAGGCTTGCTTACAGAGACCAAAATAAAGGATTTTAGGATTTTTTTAAACGTTAATTTTGTATACTGTGTGTATTGTTCATGCAAAATGCGTATGTAATATGTATATATTTTTGTTTAATAAACTGTGCCACTTACTATATATTCCTACTGAAGTTGCCTTTGTATGTTACTTTGTAATACTAAAAGAGATGCCTGTTGTTATGAATAAATTTACTGTGCAGTACTTCTTTTTGGCAAATAAACATGTACAGTTCGATTATCCGAACAAACCAGTTTTCTGAACTCCCATGTCCCCCAATTACTTCGGACAATCGACGCTCTACTGTACTTTGTTAATTGAAATACAGTTATGCATCTTTGGTTTTGGTGACTCATTTTTTTTATCGTGTAGCTTTACACCACTTGTGTTTTTCAGCAATACAACACAGACACAGACGAGTGATAGAAAAGCTGTTGATTTTACTTAAGGTTCATTTCACAAAGATTAAACTAGCAGAAAAGTCACACAGTGTATAAATGTAACGCCTTGTTTCAGGTGTCGTCTGTAAGGTGAGACTGAGACTCGAAGGTCGCCAGACGTTTCCTGTCTGCAGCCCGCCGCCGAGATGTCGACACGCAGCTGCCGCATCCGCCACCGGTCACGCGTACATGCGTAGACGCACCTCCTGCTGCCGCCCGGACGCCCTGCCGCTGTGGAGATACGGCAGCGTCTGCTTTCTCCCGCGGAGACGACACGCCGGGGGAAGTCGTCCGTCCGCAACCGCCCTGCCCGCTATGTCTTCATAACCGCAGCGCGGTGACAAACGGGGCCGTTAATACGGCCATCGTTAATGTAGTCGGAAGTCTAGGCGTCCCGACGCCGCACAAGGCCGCTACAGTAACAAGATTTATACGACACGGCGGGTGCAAAGCACCAGGGAAATCGTGAAGGTGTCTCTCTCTCTCTCTCTCTCTCTCTCTCTCTCTCTCTCTCTCTGCCTGTTTACGAGGCAGGATAGCGCCCGTTTCCGCTCAGATCTGGAAGATCTTTTGCCCCTCTCTACCTTCCGCCCTGTTACGACGTTAGGCAAGTCAGCGCAAAAATGATCCTTTTTTTCTTATTGTTAGCCGCGAGAGTGGACTAATCATACTGCCGCCCTGTTACAAGATCAGTCTAAAATGTTTCGTGGATTCACAGAGATCCACGTAGCAACATGCTTTAAAATTACGTAGTTTGTAGTCTGTAGGTACATAGACACTTATCTTAAGCAAATTTACACTACTAGCCATTAAAATTGCTACAACACGAAGATGACGTGCTATAGACGCGAAATTTAACCGACAGGGAGAAGGTGCTGTGATATGCAAATGATTAGCTTGTCAGAGCATTCACACAAGGTTGGCGCCGGTGGCGACACCTACAACGTGCTGAGATGAGGAAAGTTTCCAACCGATTTCTCATACACAAACAGCAGTTGACTGGCGTTGCCTGGTGAAACGTTGTGATGCGTCGTGTAAGAAGGAGAAATGCCTACCATCACGTTTCTGACTTTGATAAAGGTCGGATTGTAGCCTATCGCGATTTCGGTTTATCGCATCGCAACATTGCTGCCCACGTTGGTCGAGATACAATAACTGTTAGCAGAATATGGAATCGGTGGGTTCAGGAGGGTAATACGAAACGCCGTGCTGGATCCCAACGGCCTCGTATCACTAGCACGCAAGATGATAGGCATCTTATTCGCATGGCTTTAACGGATCGTGCAGCCACGTCTCGATCACTGAGCCAACAGATGGGAACGTTTGTAAGACAACAACCATCTGCACGAACATTTGGACGACGTTTGAAGCAGCAAAGACTATCAGCTCGGAGACCATGTCTGCTGTTACCCTTGACTAGTGATGGGCTTAACTGTGATTTTCCGATGTCAGTGATTTCTGTGAATGCTACTTTTCAGTATCTGTTATTGTTAAATGTGATTTGTCGCAGTTAAGGAACGTAGGTCGTGTATCCCTCCGCCACTGCTATTTCTACGATTTCTGCTACTTCCGCGATTTCTGTGACTTCTGCGATTTCTGTGACTTCTGCGATTTCTGCTACTTCTGCGATTTCTGTGACTTCTGCTACTTCTGCGATTTCTGTGACTCCTCCGATTTCTGCGACTTACCACCGTATGAAAAAGTTACATCTGCCCACACAGAAAATTGCATCTCAACAAACCTGTCATTAGTAAGTAAGTTTTACGTTTGTGCTTCCGTTGGCTTTAATTATGTATTAAAGAAACAACTGTGAAAATATTAATAGTGTTCAAAAATGGTTCAAATGGCTCTGAGCACAATGGGACTCAACTGCTGTGGTCATTAGTCCCCTAGAACTTAGAACTACTTAAACCTAACTAACATAAGGACATCACACACATCCATGCCCGAGGCAGGATTCGAACCTGCGACCGTAGCAGTCGCACGGTTCCCGACTGCGCGCTATTAATAGTGTAATTAATATGTAAGTAGCCATACAGTAGCGTAATAGCTGGTGTTTAGAAAATGAATTCTAACATATTGTTATGTTTACAGGTACCCGAACTACATTTCAGTCACACAGTAAATTGATAACTCAAAATATCATTGTCCCCAGATCTGGAGAAATTGCCACTGCGTCTTTAGACCGTTTTCGTCAGACGAGAGGTTAGTTTCTAAGTGTTTCGATGGACTTAATTACTTCAGTGAGATCGTTCTTGCAGATGTGAAATATACCCCATTGAGTGGCTTTCATTACAGCAAATATTAGCAATCTACTCTGTCAATTATATTTCTTGTAATTAGTGACAGCAAAAATTGTTTAATAATCCTTGTGATTTTGCAGACACAGTTCTGACTCTTGATTACTGGTTGCTGAGTGATTAAACTGTGTTTTATTGAAGTTGTTATGCAATTTTAAAGGAATAATAAATGTTAAATACAGTGAGTGAATAATGAAAATCTAATTTTCCACATGTTTAAGCCGTCCTATACCTGTAATTTTCCGCCCCTTATTTACTGGTAAACACTAGTTGGAGAGTGACATGCCCCCCCCCCCCCTCTCCACAATCTTGGTGTGACACTGACCTGTAACATGCATTTTGAGGCTGTTGATATGAAAGTGGGAAGTACAGATCTTTCCGTTAAATCAGGAATAGCTTAACTGCAGTACTTGAAAGTAACACAGGAAAAGCTTACTTATGTAGGTGGTAGTAGTGTCGGGAAAAAGTTCGTGTGTGTGAAGTTGCCATGTAGAACACCAGGTGTAAAACTTTTATCCCGAGTCTTGGAACTGTGTTGGAATAAAAGTGAGGCATTCATATGACTCAATAATGCTGTTTTCATTTCACTACACTTATACAGATGTCTGAGTTCTGCTGTGTTAACATTGCAAAGTCCTGTAGGCATGTGGAGTATTAACCAAAACTGTCATATTAGAAGCTGAATCACATTTGTTACGTTACTTGATATTTTCAGGAGAGAAAGGCAATGTTGCTTCTTATTAATATAATACATTCAGAGTCACAGCTGTGTTTGACCAACCATAATTGATGCTGAATGTGCATGTCGTCATATAATGTGAAGGGCTTATTTCAATAGTGGTACAAGTCCATTACCACCACTATTCTGTCTATAATGCTTCTGAAATTAATGATCCAAACAAACACTAATAAAGGTTCATTTCTAGCAAGAAGCCATATACTTGAATATTTCTGGTATCTCAACTCTGTATCTCAAAATGAACAAAAATTGACTTGTACCAGTAATGAAATAAGTCATTCGTGTGCACACACAGCACACCGATCTCGTGAGGCACAAGGCTCTCATAACGAAGTACGTACGTCGTTCAACAGATGGCAATAGGAAAAGAATGTTAACTGCGCTTTTTAGTTGCTACTTGCGACTCTTAGTTGCGATTTGTCACGGAAATCGCAGTTTGACTCGGTAGCGAATAGCATAGTATGAGCTTTGCTCAACAGATGGCACTGCTAACTGCGCTTTTTAGTTTCTACTTGCGACTCTTAGTTGCGACTTGTCACGGAAATCGCAGAAACCAGTACGGAATTCGGCCAACAGATGGTTCACGGCGTTGAATGTGAAATGCTACTTGCGACTGCTAACTGTGACTGAAATCGCAGTTAGATTTTGTAAAGTTGTTATTGTGATATCTGTGACTTCTCAATCACTGTGATTTCTAACAGATACGCTATTTCCTGCACACCACTACCCTTGACGCTGCATCACAGACAGGAGCGCCTGCGATGGTGTACTCAACGACGAAAATGGGTGCACGAATGGCAAAACGGCATTTTTTCGGATGAATCCAGGTTCTGTTTACAGCATCCTGATGGTCGCATCCGTGTTTGGCGACATCGCGATGAACGCACATTGGAAGCCTGTATTCGTCATCGCCATACTGGCGTATCACCTGGCGTGATGGTATGGGGTGCCGTTGGTTTCACGTATCTGTCACCTCTTGTTCGCATTGACGGCACTTTGAACAGTGGACGTTACGTTTCAGATGTGTTACGGCCCGCGGTTCTACCCTTCATTCGAACCCTGCGAAACCCAACATTTCAGCAGGATAATGCACGGCCGCATGTTGCAGGTCCTGTACTGGCCTTGCTGGATGCAGAAAATGTTCGACTGAGCCACGGGTCGTAACACATCTGAAACGTAACGTCCACTGTTCAAAGTGCCGTCAACAGATGACTGTTATGACAGTTGAACATACCACTCCGCGTAAAGATGGTCTCATCTGTGGATAGGATGTATGACACAAATCCCGGTCACATGGTGAAGAAACCAGTGACAAAACTCTTCACAGTGTAGGAAGTCTGTCGCTAGTAATCCCTGCACACACTGAAGTGATAAGGGTAATAACAATTGTCATGGAGAATGGTGCACACGGTTGTCTGGCTTACCCTATACTGGCGGGCCAACTGCCTGTTACATACACTGTCGTCGTCTTCCACAATGTTAATCATATTTACCTCCAGGTCTGGTGTCTCAATATTTCGGCGCGTCCTTCATGATTTCCTCTTTCGTGAAACGACCCTGTCTGAGGCAAACGGCGAAACACTGATGCAAACATTGAGTTCTGTGGTTGTTGTCAGTGGGAACAGGTCTCTTAACCTTGTTGCTCACCTTCCCGCGGCCGTCCCGTTTGGCCGAGCGGTTCTAGGCGCTTCAGTCTGGAACCGCCCGACCGCTACGGTCGCAGGTTCGAATCATGCCTCGGGTATGGATGTGTGTATGTCCTTAGGTTAGTTAGGTTTAAGTAGTTCTAAGTTCTAGGGGACTAATGACCACAGCAGTTGAGTCCCATAGTGCTCAGAGCCATTTGAACCATTTTTTGAACTGTAGCTCTAGCTGCAAACGCCCCAACGGAGCATGGAGCTTAAAATACCGGAGCAATAAACACAATGCACGCAAGAGAACACTCATTACCATTTTTTGAAAAAATAGTCGTCAGACGGTTAACCTATCAACTGTTGAAGTTAGTAGCAGAAATTAATTACACCGATACTGAAAAAAAATGTTCCTTTGAAAGCAGATAGCAGGGAAAAAAATGAACTGTTCCTGTTTTTTTTTTCCTCTTCATGAATATGGTATAGCAGCAAGTGTTCACAGCTGAAAAAATTTAGGTGTATGGGGAAACTGTTTTCTACACAGTTACCTTTATTGCCGGATCCTTTACTGAAAACCGGTTTCTAAACGAATACGATAGTTCCATTGTCATCACGTATAATGTAACCAAATTCCACAATAACGTTCATCATCAAGATGATTATCATCATCATCATTAACCAATAACAAAGTGTTTAGCACAAAGTTTTCCAGTAGATCCGAAGTTGGCATTCATTTGAGTGTAACATTCTCTTCTTTTAAGAGTACTAGCTAGCATCTAGATGGATTACGCCTCCTACGTTTCTTTAGAAAGTAAGGAAGATGGTTTTGGATTGCGGTTTACCTTGTCGGGTGACAAGCAGTCGCGATGCGCCCTAACACTCAGGTTCCTTATTGTTTCGCGGCAGACCCGTAGCGGCTCATAGAGAAAGCGACGGTCGGCAAGTGTGGGCGTCGCTGCACTATCTCTGTGTGTGGAGTGCCCGCAGACGCGACCGTCACATCAATTATGACGCTGCTTTCTCTACCGCCGGCTTTCCACGCAGTGTATTTACCGGCACGTAATTGTGCACTCCCCAGCGCTGATGGACCGCAAGACTGTGTGCTCGCGAATTTGTGAGATGACGCAACTGTTGCAGAGCCACGATATTTGCGCGTGACACCATGATTTTCCCATGCGAGCGATCACAAGTACAATCCTTACTAGACCATATGCTATTCGTAATCGTTGCCCTAAAATGATGCATGTAAACGCTCTTCACTCCTATTGAACGTTATTTTACGTAGCCAAAGCAATTATACTAGTATTTGTCTTGCTTCACGAGGACAAAGTACACTACCCGATCAGCAGTAACGACACGCTTTAACTTATCTCCCCATTAAATTGAAGTTAAATTATTGTGAGTGTATAATACACTACTGGCCATTGAAATTGATACACCAAGAAGAAATGCAGATGATAGATGGGTATTCATTGGACAAATATATTATACTGGAACGGACATATGATTATTTTCACGCAATTTGGGTGCATAGATCATGAGAAATCAGTACCCAGAACAACCACCTCTGGCCGTAATAACGGCCTTGATATGCCTGGGCATTGAGTCAAACAGAGCTTACATGGCGTGTACAGGTACAGCTGCCCATGCTCCTTCAACACGATACCACAGTTCATCAAGAGTAGTGACTGGCGTACTGTGTGCGAGCCAGTTGCTCGGCCACCATTGACCAGACGTTTTCAGTTGGTGAGACAGCTGCAGAATGTGCTGGCCAGGGCGTGCAACATGCGGTCGTGCATTATCCTTCTGAAATGTAGGGTTTCGCAGGGATCGATGGAGCCACGGGTCGTCACACATCTGAAAAGTAACGTCCACTGTTCAAAGTGCCGTCAATGCGAACAAGAGGTGACCGCGACGTGTAACCAATGGCACCCCACACCATCACGCTGGGTCACACGCCAGTATGGCGATGACGAATACTCGCTTCCAATGTGCATTGACCGCGATGTCGCAAAACACGGATGCGACCATTATGATGCTGTAAACAGAATCTGGATTCATCCGAAAAAATGACGTTTTGCCATTCGTGCACCCAGGGTCGTCGTTGAGTACACCATCTCAGGCGCTCCTACCTGCAAGTGTAACCGTAGCCATGGTCTCTTAGCTGATACTCCATGCTACTGCAAACGTCGCCGAACTGTTCGTGCAGATGGTTGTTGTCTTGCAAACGTCCCCATTTGTTGACTCAGGGATCGAGACGTGGCTGCACGATCCGTTACAGCCATGCGCATAAGATGCCTGTCATCTCGACTGCTAGTGATACGAGGCAGTTGGGATCCAGCACGGCGTTCCGTATTACCCTCCTGAACCCACCGATTCCATATTCTGCTAACAGTCACTGGATCTCGACCAACGTGAGCAACAATATCACAATACGATAAACCGCAATCGCGATAGGCTACAATCCGACGTTTATCAAACTTTCCTCATGTCAGCACGTTGTAGGTGTCGCCACCGTCGCCAACCTTGTGTGAATGCTGTGAAAAGCTAATCATTTGCATATCACAGCATCTTTTTCCTGTCGGTTAAATTTTGCGTCTGTAGCACGTCATCTTCGTGGTGTAGCAATTTTATGGCCAGTAGCGTATCTGATTTCTTGAATGGAAACTTTTGGTCGAGAGAAGTTGCTTCCTCAATAATTTTAACACAAATATCTCCTAAACTCCAGTTATTAATGTAATTCCTGTGTCAATTCTCAAGTCTATAAAGCAAAATTATTAATGTATGTAACGGGCAGTTACAGTTCGTAATCACGCTCTGTGCCTCTATGTATCAAAGTGAGCAGCTGGAATAAAATTTCTGTGGCTCTGCATAATTCCGGCGATCGTAGACTCTGAAAATTCTTAAAATGGTCGAAGGCACAATCGTAAGCCGTGAGGAAGCCGTCTTGGGTGCTATGACGTACTCACTCTGCAGCATGGGAATCTGTGTCCAAGTTGTGTATTAATTTACGTAGAAGTCCAGAAATTAAACTCTCAAAATAGAGCATAAACGTGCTTGGTGCAGGCTTTACTGATTTCTCAGGATACAAAGTTCCCTACGAGTTACGACACACCAAATAACGTTCTCAGCAACAGACAAGATAGAAGTTAAAATAACCAAAGAATGAAACGTATCTTATCCATTCATGATATTACATTTTTTATGTAAATTATCTACATAACTACATTTCACGACAAATCACACTCTTTTATTAAATGAAATGTTATCATAATTAATATTACATTCTATATTCAAAATGGCAGCTTCCAACAATACATCTAATTACATTTCAGATGCGATCTTACCATCGGATTCCTCTCCGCAACTGACAAATCATAAGTAAGGATGTCCCACATCATATCCACAGGGTTTTTGTATCACGAGCCAGAGATAATCTCTCTCTCTCTCTCTCTCTCTCTCTCTCTCTCTCTCTCTCGCAGTCGCAATGGTTGTTACAAACAGCCCACCCGGGATCCTCCCCCAGTGGTGGAGACTGATGCATCCTTTCGGGAGGACATGAGCTAAATCCTCCAGGTCATCTCCTTCTTCATGAAACCCCACACTCGGGCTGTTGTTCGTGACACTGCACACAAAATCCATCGGCCGGCGGACAGGCTCTCCGAAGTCCTAGTGGAAGGGCTTAGTCAAATATTGTTGTAGAGGCGAATCGACCACCACACCACCACCAGCCCCCTCGGGATCTTGTCACCTGCATTTTTAATGCCAATGACATAAAACGGATGAAGACGGAGCTGAACGTCTTCCTCCATGACCATCGTGTGGATGTTTTACTGGTCACAGAAACACACCTCAAACCGGCAGACGATCTCCGCCTTCGCAACATGGTGTGTTACCGCTTTGACTGCCTCGACTGCCGTGGTTGAGGCACGGAAGTGATCCTCAACAAAGGTCTTGTCCGTACCCAAGAGACTCTCCAGCCAATGGAACACATAGAGGCCACAGCGGTTACCGTTTCCACACCCCTTGGTGCCATTACCTTTGCAGCAGCGCATTTGAGCCCAAACTAGCCACTGCTGGAAGCGGACCTCCGCACATTGACGTCCTTCGACAGGCACATCCTTGGAGCGGATCTCACTGCCAAGCCCCCCCTCTTGGCATCCTCGGATCTTTAACACCGAAGGCCGGCCCGCCTTAACCTGGATGATACTTTAGCGCTATCGTCTATAGCCTCCACGAACCTACCCATATCCCAGTCGGTTCTACCTGCCAACCAGACGTTCTGGATGTGGCCATCTTCAAAAACATCGCCGCTCAATTTTCGCTGGAAGTTCTCCACGAACTGGCCTCTGACCATGACCCAGTACTACTGCACCTCACCGATGCTGCCCTTTCATTTGATGGTCGTTCCACTGTGACCCTCACCGATTGGGAGAAGTTAGCCAGGGTACTTAATAACACCGCTCGGCACAACCTCGACTTGCTTTCACGTGGTCGTAACTGACAAGTTACTTTAAACTTAAAATGTAAATGGAGCCGTTTAACCATGTGTTTGTTTTTCTAGCTTCAATATAAGTAAATTTTTAATCTGCATTGCGTTACGGGTCCACACTTCCCATTTACGATTAGAAAACTACCCCATATAAATAAGGATACTTGTATTGAACTGCTGTGTGAACTATTTCAGGTGCAGTTGTAGACGATTGTATTTCGGGTACTGTTGCAGAACAGAGCAGATCTTCCTTTGTGTATGTGACACTTTTAATTTTAGGGCCACGAGGAGCAGTTTCTCTTGTGTATTTTAACGTAACACGGCATGCATTCAGTTATCCGCAAGCTTCAAAGGAGAATCACTAACTTTTAATGTTTAGTGCTAGCGAAAAAAGTTTCACCCTAAGACAAACAATGATCCCATTCCCGCTCTCGCTCAGGCTGATGTGATGGTCATGTTTCAACGGGCTCGGAAATCGTGTTTGCTATGCGGACTGAATGTCTGAATCTGATTTCAATTCGAGGAAGTGTGACGTCAGAGACTGGTATAGCAGCATGTAATTTCCTCACATCTGCATTTGCTCTTCTGCACTGCAACGCGACTTGGCGTTCTGTCACCGAATCTGGCGTAGAAGAACATTTCTCTGCAACTCCTTTATTGAGACTGATATTACCATGGCATCTGCTTCTAGGAACAAATATTTTTCTTTCTATGCAATGATCAGCAGAATATGGTTTTCATTTCAAGCGCAGGTAAATTTTTCAAGGGTTTTAGTGCTTGCAATATGTTTCTACATCACTTTGTGGCCAAACAAAGACCTCTGAGTGTTTTCTATAACGCCGACACATACTTTTCATCACATTAACATGGTACGTATTAGTATAGAGGAAGGAAGGAAGGTTGTGAATTGAAATCACGTAGACGATACGTACGTAACAGTATTGTCGCAGGGTCTGACTGCAGAAGAGTATGGCGGGAAATACAGTGGCCTTTCAAATGAAGTACCCCATTGGCAACAGTATGTGACTTGGGGCAACAACAGAAAACGTAAAAGTAGTTGACCTGATGAGGACGTAAACACAGCTCGTGCCAAATATCATCGAGTACTAAGAGTAATAGAACACCTGGAAGGGTGTAGCACTAAATTGAGTTAAGCGGAAAGGGCAGCACTACTGCGAAAGTCTTTCGATTTGTAACTGAAAGTTTGAGCTGCATGAGAAATTTAGGAATCTGGCGTTCCTCAGTAGCCTTTACTGTATAGACCTGATATCCTGTGGGTGAGACAGTGATAGCATTTCTGGATTTGTGACTTCGAAGGCGACGTAGCAATCTAGAAGAACCAGTCACTATTCCTACTACTCTCGCAGGTAGTGAATGTAGAAGGGGCACTCTAATGGCGTATTAGAGATTTAGTTAAGAAATGCACTCTTAGGGCGCGTTACCAAAAAAGGTCAGGTTATCTGCCTACACTTAGCGGGCAACGATAGATCTGCACCAGCGTTGTGAATCTGCACGAGTCATCCATGATACCGAACTCAGTAGGACATTCTACGCTTCTGCAGCACTACACCCATGCTCGAGGGAGGATTCGAACCTAAAATGGTTCAAATGGCTCTGAGCACTATGCGACTTAACTTCTGAGGCCATCAGTCCCCTAGAACTTAGAACTACTTAAACCTAACTAACCTAAGGACATCATACACATCCACGCCCAAGACAGGATTCGAACCTGCGACCATAGCGGTCGCGAGGTTCCGGACTGAAGCGCCTAGAACCGCTCGGCCACAGAGGCCGGCGATTCGAATCTCCGACGGGGGAAGCCGCGCAGACCGTGACAAGGCGCTCTACACCGCGCGGCTACTACACGCGGCTAAGGTAAGTGTTCTGTTAATTATGGCAGTGTACAAAATCTTTACTGTGGGACGATCTAGTTAGTGCAGGAGCTTCAACCTATGGTGCTGTTGCTCAATGTATGGGCAGCTATTACTGTCGCTTTTTGGCGTTTTAATCAATCCTGAGATTGCGAATACACGCAGTCCACTACAGTGGATACTCCATACTGGTGATGTGCCTTGCGTGCCTCACCAGCCTCAGGAGTTATTAAAAACGCCGAAGAAGCGAAGTTAGCAGCTGTCCACGACAGAGAACAACTACAACACAAAGTTAATTCTATATGGTCTGAAGAACTCATCGAGAAGAGGGAGACGAGCCACTTCTACAGGGAAGTCATGAAGAAATGTAGAGCACAGTGTGGTGTAGCGTTTCTCCACTGTACAAAATATTGGGTAGATACCTAAGTCCGTAGCAGTTTTCGATAAGTTTAATAAACACAACAGATACAGAATGAGATATTCACTCTGCAGCGGAGTGTGCGCTGATATGAAACTTCCTGGCAGGTTAAAACTGTATGCAGGACCGAGGCTCGAACTCGGGGCCTTTGCGTTTCTCGGGCAAGTGCTCTACCAACTGAGCTACCGAAGCACGACTCACGCCCCGTCCTCGCAGCTTTACTTCTGCCAGTACATGGTCTCCTACCTTCCAAACTTTACAGAAGCTTTCCTGCGGAAGGCAAAGGTCCCGATTTCGAGTCTCGGTTCGCACACAGTTTTAATATGCCAGGAAGTTTCACAATAGATGCACATAACAAAGACTTTAGTCCTTCACTACTTACAACAGTCTGCCGACACTGGGGTAACTTTCCTATTCCACGGCTGTAGAAACCACTTGGTTTTGAGGCAAATAACTCGCCGAGCCACGTTAGGAGTGCATATTCATCCGAAAAGGAAGTTCCCCAATCCAACTCTTGTACAGTGTTTTATGTCAGTCTAGGAGAATGAGGGCGAGCGCTATCGTGGAGTAGCATCACGTCGTTCTTGGATTGTGTCTGCAAGACGCCTGAATTATTGATAGATAATGTCAGCAGTGATTGTTACACCTCGGGGAAGCAACTCGCAGTCCATCGCACCGTTGCTGTTTCACCAGTCGCATAACAGTATCTTTTGTGGAAGGTTTTTGTACGGGGAATTTATGCTTTGTTTGGGCTCAGCCATTCCTTTCTTTTCCTTATATTACCAAGAAGGCACTTTTTCTTCGTCGCCAGTAACGATACAGTATAGCAATGGTCGGTGTCGTGCACGAGCAGGCTGACAACGTGCAAGCAGAGATGCATTATGGCCACCCGCAAATTTTTGTGATTTTTTCTCAGATCGTGCAGTACCCGTACACCTGATTTTTTGAACCCTTCCCATCACATGAAAATGTTGCACTATGATGAAATAATCACAGCCCATCACATTTTCCAATTCTCAAGCACACTGCCGTGGTTTATTGTGAATTAATGCATTCAAACAATCTTCATCAAGTCCCGGAGGTCTTCCTGAACGTCACGATCCTCCTTAGACCGAGAGAACCATTTAACTGCCGAGCTCTGTCCAATGGCATTACCTGCATACAAGCCGAAAATGTTTCTGGCTCCCTCCGCTGCCGTCATCCCGTCTACTGAACTCTAACAGAAGAATATGTCTCAAATGTTCCGATTGCTCCAACGGGCACACCTTTTTCGAGCATCTACGGCTGCACTTACTATCTCCAAATGGCAAAATGACAGTATGTGAACTGAGATAGCAACAATGAACTACAAATAAGAAATTTCAATCGATAAATAAACCCATAGTGACCGGAATACTAACAAGCAAAACAAAAACGCAACGAACATATGCACCAACATAATACATTGACTGTAGAGTGGTGCGGTGTAGTTGTTTTCCTTTATACACTCCTGCACATTGAAATAAGAACACCGTGAATTCATTGTCCCAGGAAGGGGAAACTTTATTGACACATTCCTGGGGTCAGATACATCACATGATCACACTGACAGAACCACAGGCACATAGACACAGGCAACAGAGCATGCACAATGTCGGCACTAGTACAGCGTATATCCACCTTTCGCAGCAATGCTGGCTGCTATTCTCCCATGGAGACGATCGTAGAGATGCTGGATGTAGTCCTGTGGAACGGCTTGCCATGCCATTTCCACCTGGCGCCTCAGTTGGACCAGCGTTCGTGCTGGACGTGCAGACCGCGTGAGACGACGCTTCATCCAGTCCCAAACATGCTCAATGGGGGACAGATCCGGAGATCTTGCTGGTCAGGGTAGCTGACTTACACCTTCTAGAGCACGTTGGGTGGCACGGGATACATGTGGACGTGCATTGTCCTGTTGGAACAGCAAGTTCCCTTGCCGGTCTAGGAATGGTAGAACGATGGGTTCGATGACGGTGCACTATTCAGTGTCCCCTCAACGATCACCAGAGGTGTACGGCCAGTGTAGGAGATCGCTCCCCACACCATGATGCCGGGTGTTGGCCATGTGTGCCTCGGTCGTATGCAGTGCTGATTGTGGCGCTTACCTGCACGGCGCCAAACACGCATACGACCATCATTGGCACAAAGGCAGAAGCGACTCTCATCGCTGAAGACGACACGTCTCCTTTCGTCCCTCCATTCACGCCTGTCGTGACACCACTGGAGGCGGGCATCACGATGTTGGGGCGTGAGCGGAAGACGGCTTAACGGTGTGCGGGACCGTAGCCCAGCTTCATGGGGACGGTTGCGAATGGTCCTCGCCGATACCCCAGGAGCAACAGTGTCCCTAATTTGCTGGGAAGTGGCGGTGCGGTCCCCTACGGCACTGCGTAGGATCCTACGGTCTTGGCGTGCATCCGTGCGTCGCTGTGGTCCGGTCCCAGGTGGACGGGCACGTGCACCTTCCGCCGACCACTGGCGACAACATCGATGTACTGTGGAGACCTCACGCCCCACATGTTGAGCAATTCGGCGGTACGTCCACCCGGCCTCCCGCATGCCCACTATACGCCCTCGCTCAAAGTCCGTCAACTGCACATACGGTTCACGTACACGCTGTCGCGGCATGCTACCAGTGTTAAAGACTGCGATGGAGCTCCGTATGCCACGGCAAACTGGCTGACACTGACGGCGGCGGTGCACAAATGCTGCGCAGCTAGCGCCATTCGACGGCCAACACCGCGGTTCCTGGTGTGTCCGCTGTGCCGTGCGTGTGATCCTTACTTGTACAGCCCTCTCGCAGTGTCCGGAGCAAGTATGGTGGGTCTGACACACCGGTGTCAATGTGTTCTTTTTTCCATTTCCAGGAGTGTATTAAACGGTTAAAACGATCAACCCCTGTCACATATTCCCAGTTGCAGATTGCTTACCTAACGGTTTCCATGGTCAACAATATTTTGAATATTCCATACAATTATTGGCCTAATTTAAGATTTTCAAATGGTACCATAATCTACTCATGATGATACTGAGGCAGCGTAACCCACGGCGCTCAAATTACCCAAGCTATATTTAACAAGTATATGAGAATTAGAGGACTTAGCGACTTCCAACAAACTTTAGACCTAAGTTCAAACCTTTTCGAAAGTTTTTCTCTCTGACAACCCCAAAAAATAATAAAAGGAACAAAGTTTGTCCCTTACTGCAATTTTTCGCTGCTCATCCAGGGGTGACGTTTCAGCATCAGGGGTGACGTTTCAACATCAAGGGTGACGTTTCACTGTTCCAATCGATCGCGAAATCCCCACTGTGAAAATCCGATGAAGCTTGGCACAGATGTGTCGGGCAGTGTCTCTAGTACGCCCGTCAGTTCTGAGCACGTAGTGAGCGCGTCAGGTCGCCTAGAAAATACACTGAAGAGCCAAAGAAACTGGTACACCTGCCTAATATGGTTTAGGGCCCCCGCGAGCACGCAGAGGTGCCGCACTCACTACGTGGCATGTGCTCGACTAATGTCTGAAGTAGTGCTGGAGGATACTGACGCAATGAATCCTACAAGGCTGTCAATAAATCCGTAAGAGGACGAGGGGGCAGAGATCTCTTCTGAACAGCATGTTGCAAGGCATCCCAGATATGCTCAATAATGTTCATGTCTGGGGGAGTTCGGTGGAAAGCGGAACTGTTTAAGCTCAGAAGAGGGTTCCTGGAGCCACACTGTAACAAATCTGGACGTGTGGGGTGTCGCATTGTCCTGCTGGAATATTCCAAGTCCGTTGGAATACACAATGGACATGAATGGATGCAGGTGATCAAACAGGATGCTTACGTACGTGTTAACTGTCAGAGTCTTATCTAGATGTATCAGGGGTCCCATATCACTCCTACTGCACAAGCCCCACATCATTACAGAGCCTCTACCAGCTCGAACAGTCCCCTGCTGACATGCTGGGTCCACGGATTCATGAGGTTGTCACCATACATATATATGTCCATCCGCTCGATACAATTAGAAACGAGACTCGTCCGACCAGGCAACAAGTTTCCAGTCATCAACAGTCCAATGTGGGTTGACGGGCCCATGGGTGGTGTAAAGCTTTGTGTCCTGCTGTCATCAAGGGTACATGAGTGGGCCTTTCGCTCCGAAATCCCATATCGATGATTTTTCGTTAAGTGGTTCGCAAGCTGACACTTGCTGATGGCCCAGCATTGAAATCTGCAGCAGTTTGCGGAAGGGCTGCACTGCTGTCACGTTGAAAGATTTTCTTCAGTCGTCATTGGTTCCGTTCTTGCAGGATCCTTTACCAGCCGGAGATATGTCGGAGATTTGTATTTTACCGGATTCCTGATATTCACGGTATAGTCGTGAAATACTCATACGGGAAAATCCCCACTTCATCGCTACCTCGGAGCTGCTGTGTCCCATCGCTCGTGCGCTGACCATAACACAACGTTCAAACTGAATTAAATCTTGATACCCTGCCATTGTATCAGTAATAACCGATCTAACAGACACTTGTTAGTTTATAAAGGCGTTGCCGACCGGAGTCCCGTATTCTGCCTGCCTGTATATCTTTGTGTCTGAATATGCATGCCTATACCAGTTTCTTTAGCGCTTCAGTATAGTGTCTCCCGCCAAGTACGAGGGCCTGGTGCGAATTTTCGTATGCAGCCCACATAACATAACTGTCATGTGTTTCCTTCTTCAAGACGATTCTCATCTGCATTCTGCAGGGGCCATGAAGATGCTCCTGCAGCATTTTCGATGGGAAGTGTTTGATCACCCACAATACAGCCCGTAACTGGCTCCGCCTGAATTTCGTCTCTGTTCTTATGAACCACTGACTATGCAGACAGAATTGTGGCACAGACAACGAGCCGTTTACCAGCGTAGAGAATTGTCGGAAAGCACAGGCGGCTGCCTTCTGTTGAGGTTGGCAGGAGAGCCAACACTGTGTTACTAGAGGAGGCCGAAATGTATGCGTTTTAGCTCACGCAGGCTGGCGTGAGGTCTGGAACAGGTCAAGGAAATTAGAATTTAGAGAAACGGACGTTGCTAGTGGAATACTTAACTTTAATCCATTAATGGTGAACGTCGCTCTTGACATTACATGATTCACAGTATCAATAGTAACTGATAATGGCGCCTTGCTAGGTCGTAGCAAATGACGTAGCTGAAGGCTATGCTAAACTATCGTCTCGGCAAATGAGAGAGTATTTTGTCAGTGAACCATCGCTAGCAAAGTCGGTTGTACAACTGGGGCGAGTTCTAGGAAGTCTCTCTAGACCTGCCGTGTGGCGGCGCTCGGTCTGCGATCACTGATAGTGGCGACACACGGGTCCGACGTATACTACCGGACCGCGGCCTATTCAAAGGCTACCACCTAGCAAGTGTGGTGTCTGGCAGTGACCTTCTATGACGAGGGTACTGGAAATTTGGTATAGCGCTATGACAAATGCCAAGTCGGAGCGCGGCTATGTAGATAAGCAGTTGGAAGCAGCAACTAACTGTTGCCTTTGAAACTTTTTTATTTTCACAGTGGAATCCATTTCGCGACAGATCGCAACTTACTTTCCGAACAGCCCTCGTATTTCGGTTTTACTACTATCTCCATTCGCTACAACGGTTGCAGAGAGTGTTCATAATACGCCACTGAATGTACGTGCAAAACTATATTCTGATTCTGACTAAGGGTTTAATGAGACCAAACAACTAAGATGATTCAGCACTCAGGACAGATGCAGTGTGCTCAAACTTTCTGCATAGAGTGAATTCTGTGTGCAGGAGTAACGAAGTGTTTTAAGTGTTGGCGTAGCGCGTCTGTGAGGCGGAACATGGGAACCAGCCCTGAATGCACCCAGTGGGGTGTGGGTAACCACCTAAAAACCACATCCAGGATGCCCGTCGCAACAATGAGATACTTTAAAAGGAGGTTTTATGCATGGGAGTTAGATTCTTTAAAGAATCGCGAGTGTGGGGGTGGAGGGGGGGGGGGGGGTAGTTCAAGTATGTGACTACTCTGCTCCAAACGCGAAATTTACAAAAAGTAAACTTTCGGATACAGACGCAGCTTAGGTTCACTAATATGAAACAGTTAGTTTGAGAAGTACAGCTGACGACGCAAACTACGTCACTGCCTGACTGCACCTTGGATGGTGGGGGTAGCATGCGTATTAATTGCGCTGGTCCAAGCACTAGATCAGGACGTGAATTATCCGCATTTTTTGTTAGTATTTCTAAGAGCCAGCTATTCGGTATAAGGTAGGAAACAAATAGTGTTGTTTCTATACAAACAAAAGGGTTTACATTTTTGAGAGCTGTGACTGTTACTACCATCATGATTTTCTATTAAGATCCAATGACGGATCATGATCCAGGTGAAGTTAAGCAGAGATGATGTGCAGTGCATATCATGATTCAAAGCGGGCGGATCAGAAATTTTCTAAACACAAGTTATTGCAGAGTGGCTGAGGGCAACGGAACAGGAGTACACAGATACTCCGCAAGTCACCGTTCAGTGTGTGGCGGAGGGTACCATGTACCATTACTAGTCATGCCCTCCCCTGTTCCACTCCCAAATAGATCGAGGGAAGAACAACTGTCTATATGCCTCCATATTTGCCCTAATTTCTCGTATCTTCTCTTTGCGGTCCTTACGTACATTGTATGTTGGTAGCAGCAGAATCGCTCGGCTTCAGATGTCGGTTCTCTAAATTTTCTTAATAGTATTCCTCGAAAATAACGTCGCCTTCTCTCCAGGGATTGCCATCTGAGTTCCGAAGCATCTCCGTAACACTTACTTGTTGCTCTAACCTGCCGGTAACAAATCTAGCAGCCCGCCTCTGAACTGCCTCTATGTCCTCCCTCAGTCCGACCTCGTAAGGAACCCAAAAACTCGAACAGTACTCAAGAATAGGTGGCACCAGCGTCTTATTTGTGGTATCCTATACATGTGAACCCCTCTTATCTGAAATTCGTCTTCCCTAATACAGTTCTCACATGTTCGTACCGTTTCATATCTCTTTGTAACGTTACGCCCAGATATTTAAACGACTTTGCTGTGGGCCGTCCGGAGTGGCCGAGCGGTTCTAGGCGCTACAGTCTGGATTCGCGTGACCGCTACGGTCGCTGGTTCGAATACTGCCTCTGGCATGGATGTGTTTGATGTCCTTAGGTTAGTTAGGTTTAAGTAGTTCTAAGTTCTAGGGGAGTGATGACCTAAGATGTTAAGTCCCATAGTGCTCAGAGCCATTTGAACCATTTGACTTTACTGTGTCAAGCAGGACACTACCAATATTGTATTCGAACTTTCCAGGTTTGTTCTTCATACTCACCCGCATTAAGTTTATCCACATTCATCACACCAATTAGAAATTTTGTCTAAGTCGTCTTGTATCTTCCTATAGTCAGTCAACTTCGACAGCTTTCCGTACACAACAGCATCACTAGCAAAAAACGCACACTGCTGTCCACCGTGTCTACCAAATCATTTATGTGTATAGAAAACAACAGAGATCCTATCACACGTCTCTGGAGCACTCCTGACGACATCGTTGTCTCTGATGAACACTCGCCTTCGAGGACAACGTACTGGATTCCATTAGTTAAGAGGTCTTCAAGTAACTCACATATCTGTGAACTTACTCCATATGTTCGTACCTTCGTTACCAGCCTGCAGTTGGGCACCGTATCATATGCTTTCCGGAAATGTAGAAATATGGTACCAAAGTAGAACGTAATTATCCTTGTTTTGCAGGTCACATACTGGCTGGCTACTCTTATTGATACAGTTTGGTGCATATAGTAGCGAAAAAAGAGTTGAGCATGGTCTGTCAGTAGTATCTTTGTTCTACTTACCGTCCCGTCAGTTTCTCTTGTTGCGAAACTGCGTCGTGCGGTGTTAGTCTCCTGAACGACTGCGGACAATGTTCTTCGAGCACGCGGAACTGCAAAACACTCCGGCGTTTCAGCACAGAGCGTCTGTGCAGCCGGCGATCGCTTTCTATCGACAAATTTCTCCCGTCTGTCATGTGATCTCCATGTTTTGTCAGGCTTGTGCATTCCGAGACGACCTCATTACGTAGTCTTGTGGACAGTAACGGCAGTCTGTCATGCGCACAGTTTTGTGGCAGCGTATTTACGGCGAATAAGTGGGGCTGGATGAGCAAAAATTACCTTACGTAACTTTAGGGGAGTGTTCTTGTTCCATCCTATGAAAGAGGTGTTCCGTCTTCGTCTCCGACTCCCATCGTACTTGTTAGGGGGAGTTCGGAGATAGCGGTCAGCTGAGATGCGGTAACACCGAGTCAGCATAATGCTCGCAGCTGATTCGGGTGAGTCTGCGTAAGGCATTGCTGCACATAGAGGATCCTACACAACTATGTGCGATGGTCATCAGCGTAGCAATTTTCTTGATTTGGCCTCCGGACAGCATCCATATATGAATAAACAATTATGTACGAGTGCTTCAAGTTTTGTTTATAGAATTAATGCCTAGGTAATAGCATGTATGGATTGTGAAGAATTATCGAATTAGTTTGGTTTACAAGTGAATATAATTATTGGCTACAGACGGTCGAAAAACAACAACGTCAAAGATTTTTTCTATATCGAGTGCCTGGGAAGAAAGAAAGACCAAAGTTTCACGCCCCATCGACGAGAATGTCATTAGAGACGGTGCACAGGTTTAGACATGAAAAAGCAAGCGGAAAGAATTTGGTCGTTTTCTTATCAAAGAAACCGCCACAACATTCCCCTTAATTGATCTAGTGAATCCACGGAATTCCTAAACCTATATAGCTAAACGGGTTTGTATCCCAAGCAGTAATCTCCTCTACTCCATAGCCCCCCCCCCCCCCCTCCACACCGCCGTTTCTTTAAAGAATCGAGCGCACTTGTTTGAAACAGCTGCAGACGTCTGATTAGAAGAAAATGTTTATGACCTCCTATCTCCTGCGCCATGTGTCAGGCAGTGACGTAATTCTGGAAGTACGTGGATACTGTCTGGAAAATGTGTTATGAATAAAGTTAGTAGTAAAGAAAGAAGTAGTAAATTATAGCTTCATGCCTACAACTGAAGTTTTACTTCAGGTACCAATAAACGTTTTTCCTTTCATTATTTTGTGGGATTCTCCGCGAGAAAAAAAATTGGAAAAGGTTTGAAGTAATGTTTAAGGTTTGTTGGCAGTCACTATGTGCTCTCAGCCTGGTATTATTCTGGATGAATGTAGTTTGGGTAATTTGCACACACTAAGTTACGCTGCTTACAGACAAATACAGTTTATAGACTTCATACATAAAAATTATTCCATTCAACCTGCAATCTACGAATGTTTTGAAATAGTAACTTTAATACTTGACTTACTGTATTAAATATTTAATGTAAGATTATGACAGCATTTTAAACTTCTCAATTCAACTAGTATTTATATGAAATACCGAAAATCAAATATCTGTTGTCCCTGGAAGCGGTTAGATAGGCCACCTGCAATTGTGATTAGGTGGTCGATTTAGCTATTTAGTAATATAAAAGCGCTTGCTTTCATGTGAAAACTCGTAAAGCCTTTCAAGTAAAACAAAGATTATTAACAATCTACCTCTTTATTCTTGATGTCTATACATCTGCTATCCTTTGAAGCTAGAGGGTTCAGAATTGCAGCGTGTAAGATGGCAGTGTGTAACGTAACTACGCCGGTTCGTGAGAAAAAATCGATTTTCGTATTCGAAGAGTTCTTCCACATATGGAGCATCCTCTTGTTCAGCCTGACAACGCCAGACCACACACCAGTGTCGCGATATCTGCCACAGTCCGATGCCTTGTGTTCACTGTCATTGATCGTCCTCTGTACTGTATCAACTCTGACACATCCGATTCTCATCTGTTTCCAAAACTTTATGAACATTTTCGAGGCCTACACTCTGAAGGTGATGAAGGGATTCAAACAGAGGTGAGGTTGTGACTCGGTCAACAGAGTCAAACATTCAACAGTGGCCGTGTCAAGAAACTGGTCGAGAGATCTGAAATGTGCTAGGGCGAGAGTGAGAAATAAATATGTAGACATGAAGAATAAAGATGTAGAACTTTGATAAAGTACCTTTTGTTTAAAAATCTTTAAGAGTTTTACATAAAAAAATTCGAGGCGCTACTTTTCAGGGCGTCCGCGTTTAACCTTTGAGATGCGAGATTAAGCCTTAACCGACTAGCTACCTCGGTCAGTTATGGTAGCTAGGGGCAATACTATGAACAGCTCCAGTACACTTGTAGTTTCTGTGCAGCATATCGAGTGCATCGACTATGAAAATACGGAAAAGAAGATCATTCCTAACTAAATAGCAGAAATCGTTTGAATTAGGTCATAAATTAATCAAACGCATAAATTTTCAAGAAACGGTAGGGTAAGAAAAATAAAACTGACCAGGAAAATATTTAATGCACTTTAACAGAGGCAGTCCAGCTTAACCATCTTCACCTCGGGCGGACGATTAACTGAAGGGCCAAAGAAACTGGTATAGGTATGTGTTTTCGAAGAAAGCCTGTCCTCCCCCCCCCCCCCCCCCCCCTCCCATAGGTGGATGGAGGAAGAGAGGAAGAGGGCCTCGATTTTCGGCAGTTTGCCGAAATCGCCTATCGCCTATCGAGGAGAACGCACATTCAACTACCTCCCCCTTTGTGGTCTTTTAGGACGACGATTTTACCCAGTGCATATGATCCGTTCATTATGAGTGCTGGTTTTTTCACAAAAATTTCGAAGTGTACTTAAATATGTGGTATTGTGGCTTCTATTACCTGGCTGCAGTATGGTTTTTGTCAAGGGATCTGTAGCGAACTGTGACGCCAAACAATTATAAATAATAGCCTCAGCTGTATGCTTACAGGTAATACACTTAATAGCCTCCTCTCTGTCGAACACCAGCATCTTGTCAATTGAACGTATTTTCCATCTAAAAAGAATAAATAATAATAACGAGCGTATGGCATTGATGGCCGGGAGACCACTCGCGGGGCGGTTCGGCCGCCGCTCCACAAGTTTCTTTAACGCCACTACGGCGACGATGAAAGACACACAATAGCCAGTCATCTCGAGGCAGAGAAAATCCGTGATCCCACCGGGAATCGAACCAGGGACCCCGTGCGCGGGAAGCGAGAACGATACCGCAAGACGACGAGCCGCGGACAAATCAATAAAGATATTACCTTACACCCCTGCCTTTTTCTTGGCAACTTGTATGTGTAGCGTAGAGTTTGAATGTGTGTGTCGCTAGTTTCGAGTGTTAATGCGAATTTTTTTTCCCAGCAGGATAACACCAGTTGTGTGGTATCATCAATTTTTTGGTTGTATTGCGCTTTTATGTCGTCGTTGTGTACCACTGTGCGTGAAGTTGTGTAATTAGGCCCAATCTTTGTGATTAATTACGTAATTGGGCCAGCCGCTGTGGCCGAACGGTTCTAGGCGCTTCAGTCCGGAACCGAGCTGCTGCTACGGTCGCAGGTTAGAATCCTGCCTCGGGGATGGATGTGTGTGATGTGCTTAGGTTAGTTAGGTTTAAGTAGTTCTGAGTCTAAGTGACTGATGGCCTTAGATGTTAAGTCCTATAGTGCTTGGAGCCATTTGAACCATTTAACTATGTAATTAGGATCGATCTTTGCGTCACTTTCCCGACCAAAATAAATAAAGTGCACTAACCTGACCTTCCACTCCCGCAACTTGACAGTTTCCATGTATTTGGGGTTGCACTTGGGCTTTCCATCCAGTAGAATCAGGGTTTGAGTCCCAGAAATGGCATAGTCAGTTTTAATTCCCCATCAGTTCCAAGCGCTCCTCGTGATTTAATTGTGTTAGACAGTACACTTGAACTTTCCACTTAAGAGGTTCAGGGTTCGAGTCCCAGGAATGGTACCGTCAATTTAATTTCCCGTCAGGGGGTGGGGTGGGGTGAGGTGGCCGCACAGCCGTGGGACAAAGAAATTCTCACAAAAATTCGAAATTCCCGACAAAATTCGAAAATCCCTCCAAAATTCAAACTTTTTGCATAAGGCAGGTTGATGAAGGGCGAAGGGTGGTACAGGGGAAAGGGAGGGGTCGGGGTACACGTGCAGCTGAGAAAAACACGTGACTTCATCTAGGGACGGGGGTGGACGTGGTCAGGTGCGGGGTTGGGCGGGGGTAGTCAGGGACAGGGGTGATTAATTGATCATTTTAATCAATTTGCATATCAATTTGACATCAAAATTGCACTCGTAACCCCACTATACTGCCGGCCGGAGTGGCCGTGCGGTTCTAGGCGCTACAGTCTGGAGCCGAGCGACCGCTACGGTAGCAGGTTCGAATCCTGCCTCGGGCATGGATGTGTGTGATGTCCTTAGGTTAGTTAGGTTTAATTAGTTCTAAGTTGTAGGCGACTGATGACCTCAGAAGTTAAGTAGCATAGTGCTCAGAGCCATTTTGAACCCCACTATACTACTACTGCTGTGTTCTGCCTCTAACGAACTCATCGTGGGGTACTACGAAGGGTACTGTTGTCATTTCCTTGCATAAGTAATAAAGAGGTTCTTGAAAACTAAACTGAAACTAAACCAAACTGTTAACATCCTCCAGTTAACCTAGACAGTGTAAACGGCTAATGGCTAATTATTGTCATACCTTTTACGACTAGTTCATGCTTTACCAGAGATGTAGACGTGTGTGGTCTGCTTCGAATATTTAACTGCAAGCAATTTTCGAGTGGTTAATATGCATTCTGTTCAAATGGCTCTAAGCACTATGGGACTCAACTGCTGTGGTCACCAGTCCCTTATAACTTAGAACTAATTAAACCTAACTAACATAAGGACATCACACACATCCATGCCCGAGGCAGGATTCGAACCTGCGACCGTAGCAGCAGCGCGGCTCCGGACTGGAGCGCCTAGAAGCGCACGGCCACTTCGACCGGCTTTTGGGGTTATTGCTGTATACATTTTCTTTAATATAGCCCCAAAGCGCTCCTCGAGGACATAAAACACTCTCCTACTTCGATGCAGTGTAGCTCCGTCTTGTATGAACCATATATTGTCGAAATGAGAGTCACTTTGGATAATGACGATGAAATCATCTTCTAAAATCTTCATGTACTGTTCGGTAGTCACCGTACCATCAAGAAATATCGTGTCGATTATTCCGTGACTGGACACTGCACACCACATGTTGTGTTGGCAGAAGAGCCAACATCGTGTTACTAGTGGAGGCCGAAATGCACGCGTTTTAGCTCACGCAGGCTGGCGTGAGGAGTGAAGGACTATACTGACGTGAGGTCTGGAACATGACAAGGAATTAGAATTCAGAAAGCGGACGTAATTAGTTTCATACCGACCTCGAGGAACATCAGTTTGGATTCCGTAGAAATGTAGGAACACGTAAGGCAGTACTGTCCCTACGACTTACCTTAGAAGCTAGATTAAGGAAGGGCAAACCAACGTTTCTAGCATTTGTAGACTCAGAGAAAGCTATTGACAATGTTAATTGGTATACTCTCTTTCAAATTCTGAAGGTAGCAGAGGTAAAATACAGGGAGCGAAAGGCTATTTACAATTTGTACAGAAACCAGATGGCAGTTATAAGAGTCGAGGGACATGAAAGGGAAGCAGTGGTTGTGAAGGGAGTGAGACAGGGTTGTAGTCTCTCCCCGATGTTATTCAATCTGTATATTGAGCAAGCAGTGAAGGGAACAAAAGAAAAATTCGGAGTAGGTATTAAAATCCATGGAGAAGAAATAAAAATGTTGAGGTATGCCGATGACATCGTAATTCCGTCAGAGACAGCAAAGGACGTGGAAGAGCAGTTGACCGGAATGGATAGTGTCTTGAAAGGTTGATATAAAATGAACATCAACAAAAGCAAAACGAGGATAATGGAACGTAGTCGAGTTAAGTCGGGTGATGCTGAGGGAATTAGATTAGGAAATGAGACACTTGAAGTGGTAAAGGAGTTTTGCTATTTGGGGAGCAAAATAACTGATGATGGTCGAAGTAGAGAGGATATAAAATGTAGACTGGCAATGGCAAGGAAAGCGTTTCTGAAGAAGAGAAATTTGTTAACATCGAGTATAGATTTAAGTGTCAGGAAGTAATTTCTGAAAGTATTTGTATGGAGTGTAGCCATGTATGGAAGTGAAACATGGACGATAAATAGTTTGGACAAGAAGAGAATAGAAGCTTTCGAAATGTGGTGCTACAGAAGAATGCTGAATATTAGATGGGTAGATCACATACCTAATAAGGAAGTATTGAATAGGATTGGGGAGAAGTGAAGTTTGTGGCACAACTTGACCAGAAGAAGGGATCGGTTGGTAGGAGATGTTCTGAGGCATCAAGGGATCACCAATTTAGTATTGGAGTGCAGCGTGGAGGGTAAAAATCGTAGAGGGAGACCAAGAGATGACTACACTAAGCAGATTCAGAAGGATGTAGGTTGCAGTAGGTACTGGGAGATGAAGAAGCTTACATTAGATAGAGTAGCATGGAGAGCTGCATCAAATCAGTCTCAGGACTGAAGACCACAACAACAACACATCTGTTCAGAATACATTCTGGAAGTAACTGAATATGGCGCCTTGCTAGGTCGTAGCAGATGACGTAGCTGAAGGCTATGCTAAACTGTCGTCTCGGCAAATGAGAGCGTATTTTGTCAGTGAACCATCGCTAGCAAAGTCCACTGTACAACTGGGGCGAGTGCTAGGGAGTCTCTCTAGACTAGACCTGACCGTGTGGCGGCGCTCGGTCTGCAATCACTGATAGTGGCGACACGCGGGTCCTACGTATACTACCGGACCGCGGCCGATTTAAAGGCTACCACCTAGCAAGTGTGGTGTCTGGTGGTGACATGACACCACATAGTCACCCGCTGAGAGTGAAGAGACTTCTCGATCGCGAAATGCAGATTCTCAGTCCTCCAAGATGCCAATTTTGCTTATTGACGAACCCATCCAATTGAAAGTGGGCTTCGTCGCTAAAATATAGTGCACAGACTACTTCCAATCGTATCCCGCGGCCAACCGTTCAGATGTTATGACGATTTTATTTCATATAGCTCAATAATTGGCGCCCTGTAGCAGTAAATATGGAGGAAATATAGCAGGTATGAGAGCAGTCAAGAGAGGAGAGCACGGCTAGACGCGAAAGGGAACTGGCAATGAATTGGCGAGCCGCGGCGTTACGCAACATCGTTTACGTTACGAGGCGCCGCGTCGCTTCCGTTACACTTGGCGCCCGCGAGGCTTTCTTCTGCATGGCTGCACGCCGCGCGCGTGTGTGTGGCGGTTCGCGCTTACCCAACACCACTGTATGGATCGTCCACCGCGCCACCTGATAAAGTATGTACACTTAGTGTAACGGCGCGTCTATAGTGGCGCTGGATGCGTGCGCCTGAGTACGATTTGTAGTCAGAATTCGGATAGGCGTTCAGTAGCTCCAAGATTATATATTGTAGGCTTTATATTATGTGTGTATACACTATCTGATCAGAAGTATCCGGCTACACCTATGTAATGCGGAATTGACAACCAGAAGTCACGAGAGGTGGACTCATCATTTGGAAGGAGTCAGGGAGTGCCGTGTTGTTAGTAGAGAACCGGTAATGTGTGGATCAGAAGAGCTCAGTGACTGCAAACGAGGGCTGGTCACTGGGTGTCACCTGACATGAGTTCTACATCTACATCCATACTCCACAAGCCACCTGGCGGTGTGTGGCGGAGGGTACTTTGAGTACCTCTATCGGTTCTCCCTTCTATTCCAGTCTCGTATTGTTCGTAGAAAGAAAGATTGTCGGTATGCCTGTGTGTGGGCTCTAATCTCTCTGACTTTATCCTCACGGTCTCTTCGGGAGATATACGTAAGAGGGAGCAATATACTGCTTGACTCCTCGGTGAAGGTATGTTCTCAAAACATCAACAAAAGCCCGTACCGAGCTACTGAGCGTCTCTCCTGTAAAGTCTTCCACTGGACTTTATCTATCATCTCCGCAACGCTTTCGCGATTACCAAATGACCCTGTAACAAAGAGCTCTGTTCTACGTTGGATCTTCTCTATCTCCTCTATCAACCCTATCCGGTACGGACCCGACACTGATGAGCAGTATTCAAGTACTGGGCGAACAAATGTACTGTAACCTACTTCCTTTGTTTCCGGATTGCATTTCCTTAGGCCTCTTCCAATGAATCATATCAGTCTGGAATCTGCTTTACCGACGATGAACTTTATATGATTATTCCATTTTAAATCACTCCTAATGATTACTCCCAGATAATGTATGGAATTAACTGCTTCCAGTTGCAGACTTGCCATACTGTAGGTAGATGATAAAGGATCTTTCTTTCTATGTATTCGCAGCACGTTACACTTGTCTACATTGAGATTCAATTGCCATTCCCTGCACCATGCGTCAATTCGTTGCAGATCCTCCTGCATTTCAGTACAATTTTCCATTGTTACAACCTCTCGATATACCACAGCATCATCCGCAAAAGCCTCAGTGACTTCCGATGTTATCCACAAGGTCATTTATATATAATGCGAATAGCAACGGTCCTACGACACTCCCCAGCGGCACACCTGAAATCACTCTTACTTCGGAAGACTTCTCTCCATTGAGAATGTCATGCTGCGTTCTGTTATCAAGGAACTCTTCAATCCAATCATAAAATTGGTCTGATAGTCCATATGCTCTTACTTTGTTCATTAGACGACTGTGGGGAACTGTATCGAACGCCTTGCGGAAGTCAAATTCATCAGGGACATTTCAACCCGTGTATATCTGCTCAAGTCGCCAGTTGGTGATGTGACTGAAGTGGAATCCTCCGTGAGTTCCCAAGTGCTACCAGCAGTCCAGCTAGCACAATGAATGCGTTGGGGGTTATAAAAACAATACGGTATGGTGATCGAGCACCTCCTCATAAACGACTTACAGCTACATCTAGAGCTATACTCTGGAAACCGCCGTGACGTGTATAGCAGAGGGCACGTCCCATTGTACCAGTTATTAGGGTTTCTTCCTGTTCCATTCAAGTATGGAGCCCGAGAAGAATGATGGCTTGAATGCCTCTCTGAGTGCAATAATTATTCTAACCTTATCCTCACGATCCCTATGTGAGAGATACGCAGGAAGTTGTAGTATGGTAGCATTAAGGAAACCCTTGCTGTATTTATGTGCCTCTCGACTGATTGTTGCAATATCCAATAGCAGAGATGTTTTAGCGCCACTCGGTGGGCCTCTCGACAGGCACTTATCCCCGTGTTTTCTATATTACATAAAGTACAAAGATAAGTCAAAACTATACGAACAACTGCTTAAAAACTTGTTGGGCTACCTTTAGAACGCAATACAGCAGCGATTCTCCGTGGCATGGATTCGACAAGCCTTCAGGCACTTTGTACCGGCATGTGGCACCAGATATCTGTTGGCACAGGTAACAGCCCGGGGTTTGCGGGCGCAGAGTTGTACCAGAGTGCACACCAAATGTGTCATATTGGGCTGACAGGCGAATTTCGTGGCCAACATATCAAAGTTTACACTACTGAGCTAACCAAATCGCTATTGTACGATTATGGCCTCGTGACTTTGACGTTTATTCTGCCGAACGATGCCTCGCCTTCGGTGAGACATCAAGAGCATGAGTAGGTTCTAGTGGTCCGCAATAATTTTCACGTAGTCCACAGCTACTATGGTGCCACAGGTCTCATGAAAACGCCGCTGAATGTCACTCATAGCATAATACTGTACCCACAGTCCAGCGTCTGCGTGTTTCGAGCAGCCTTCTGCCTGGATGATATCGTATCTAGACCCGACCATCGACCTGTAGTAACATGAAATGTGGTTCTCCTGACTAGGCGACACATTTCTTTAATGAACGGCCCAGTCTCGCTGATTCCATGTCCACTGCAATAGTAATTGACGATGCCGTTGGATCATCTCGGGAAAACAGAGCGAGGTGGTACAGTGATTAGCAAACTGGACTCACATTTGTGAGTACAACGGTTCAAACACGCGTCCGACCATCCTGATTTAGGTTTGCCGTGATTTCCCTAAAAGTCGCTGCAGGGAAACGCCGAGATGGTTTCTTTGAAAGCCCCCGTCGGAGGTTCGAACCGCCGGCCGTTGTGGCAGAGCGGTTCTACGCGCTACAGTCTGGAACCGCGCGACCGTTACGGTTCGAACCCTGCCTCGGGCATGGATGTGTGTGCTGTCCGTAGGTTAGTTAGGTTTAAGTAGTTCTAAGTCTAGAGGACTGATGACCTCAGATGTTAAGTCCCATGGTGCTCAGAGCTATTTGAACCAAATTCGATGCGTCCCATGACCACCCTGTTTGGTCCACTCCTAACCAACCAACCAACGAACCTGCTAAAACGTAAGGTTTGTCTGCTGTGGAGATTCATATCCGACACTATGCGGTGAACAATGTGCTCCAAAACACCTGTGCCTGCACCATCGCCGTATTCTGCCGTCAGCTGTCTCATAGATCGCCAGCTACCCCGCTTTGGGGAGCGGAAAAGCCTCCGCCCTCCACCTTCTGTGGTGAGATGTGGATTTCCAGCACCTTTTGGTGTACTTGTGGTGTCACCATCCTACAGAAACTTTCCACAGATGCTCATGAGAGTAGCACACGAAAAGCTGACCAACTTCACCGATTCCAAGATGCTCGATCCCAGACTCCGAGCCACAGCTGAGCGCCCTTTGTCAAAGTCGCTTGTGTCAAAAGGATTTTTACATTAAGGACCCGAATAGTCCTCAGAATAATTTCCCGCCGCTCTGGATTCGCCAAACTGTCTAAGGCGCTGCTGTCATGGACTTTGCGCCTGGTCATGGCGAAGGTTCGAGTCCTTCCTCGGGCATGTGTGTGTGTGTCTGTTTGTCCTTAGGATAATTTAGGTTACGTAGTGTGTAAGCTTAGGGACTGATGACCTTAGCAGTTAAGTCCCGTAAGATTTCACACACATTTGAACAATAATTTCTTAGCTCGTCTCTGCTCCTCTTATATACTTTCCTTATCGCATGATGTGCACGCAACATCGCCAGGTGGCTTTCAGTCTCAATACGGCAGTGGTCATAATGTTTCGGTTGATCAGCGCAGTTTAATACGTTTCCGGACAGGTGTTCCTACTCTAAAATTTGAACTGCAGATACATCCAGATATGCAGGGCGAGACAGCTATAAAGGCTACAACAGATACACTATGTGATCAAAAGTATCCGGTCACCCGGTTGAAAATGACTTACAAGTTCGTGACGCCCTCAATCGGTAATGCTGGAATTCAATAAGGTGTTGGCCCAACCATAGCCTTGATGACAGCTTCCATTTTCGCAAGCATACGTTTAATCAGGAGGGAAGGTTTCTTGGGGAATGGCAGCCCATTATTCACACAGTGGTGAACTGAGGAGAGGTATCGCTGTCGGTCGGTGAGGCCTGGCAAGAAGTCAGCGTTCCAAAACATCCCAAAGGTGTTCTCTAGGATTCAGGTCAGGGCTCTGTGCAGGCCAGTCCATTACAGGGATGTTATTGTCGTGTAACTATTCCATCACAGGCCGTGCATTATGAACCATCGTGTTGAAAGATACAATCGCCATCCTCGAATTGTTCTTCAACAGTGGGAAGAAGAAGATGCTCAAAACATCAACGTAGGCCTGTGCTGTGACAGAGCCACGCAAAACAACAAGAGGTGCAAGCTCCCTACATGAAAAACACGACCACACCATAACACCATCGCCTCCGAATTTTACTTTTGGCATTACACACGCTGTCAGATGACGTTCACCGGGCATTCTCCATACCCACACCGTGCCATCGTATCGCCACATTGTGTACCGTCATTCGTCACTCCACACAACGTTTTCCCACTGTTCAGTAGTCCAATGTTTACGCTCCTTTCACCAAGCGAGGCATTTACCGACGCGATGTGTTGCTTATGAGCAGCCGCTCAACCATTAAATCCAAGTTTTTTCTCCTCCCGCCTAACTGTACTTTCACTGGATCCTGATGCAGTTTGTAATTCCTGTGTGAAGGTTCTGGATGGATGTCTGCCTATTACACATTACGACCCTCTTCAACTGCCGGTGGTCTCTGTCAGTCAACAAACGAGGTCAGCCTGTACGCTTTTGTGTCCCTTCACGTTTCCACTTCACTATCACATCGGAAACAATGAACCTAGAGATGTTTAGGAGTGCGGAAATCTCGCGTACAGACGTATGATACAAGTTACACACAATCACCTAATCACGTTCGAAGTCCGTGAGTTCCGCAGAGTGCCCCATTCTGCTCTTTCATGATGTCTAATGACTACTGAGGTCGCTGATATGGAGTACTCGACAATAGGCAGCAGTACAAT
Organism: Schistocerca gregaria; assembly: GCF_023897955.1. Classification (NCBI taxonomy): domain Eukaryota; kingdom Metazoa; phylum Arthropoda; class Insecta; order Orthoptera; family Acrididae; genus Schistocerca; species Schistocerca gregaria. Next base: position 130,344,392 of record NC_064923.1, on the reverse strand, counting down.
GCACCTAATATGAAAAACGTATGTTTTTGGGGTGTCCAGATACTTTTGATCACATAGTGTATATCCAGAAGGAATAAATAAATGAAGGTGAGGCTAACACCAAGTTATAGCGGACAAATTGTTAATTTCCTAACGGTCGCAAGTTATTATCGTGTGTAGTCACCGAATTACGACACCGATTTTGTTTTTCTAATGGAACTATATCCTTTTTTCTGTGGCATTTGAAAGAAGCATCTAAGAGAACTTTAGCAACATAAGATAGCAGGCTGAAACCACTGTCCCGCCGTCAGGAGAAGATTTTCCACAAACGTCTGCCCTGTTACACAAAATGTAAATAGGAATATAACTCAGGTACCGTTTTTATGTTTTTTTATCGCGGCTATCGTACCACGTGCTTAAAATGTTGGTCTTGAGCATTGCTACAGACTATGCCGCGGTTCTGGAGAAACGGTACTGCACATTGAATTTAATCTGGTGTTAATGGCAGCAGAGGGCCGTATTAGGAGACATATCATGCCTTCGTTAGTCGTCATTGTTTCCTAATAGCCCTGTTGTTTTAATTTTCGCCACAGATAAAAGTAGAGAAGTGTTAAGTTTGGGAAGTGTTCAGATCAGTTTACTCTTCAGCTCACAATCGCACCACTGCTCTGATAGTCTGGCGATCTTCGCCATAAATGGTTCAAATGGCTCTGAGCACTATGGGACTTAACTTCCGAGGTCATCAATCCCCTAGAACTTAGAACTACTTAAACCTAACTAACCTAAGGACATCACACACATCCATGCCCAAAGCAGGATTCGAACCTGCGACCATAGCGGGCGCTCGGATCCAGACTGTAGCGCCTAGAACCACTCGGCCACCACTGCCGGCTCACCATAAATGATATTCCTTTTCGACTGCCGTAGACATTGAGAATGTCTCGGTAGCTTTACGAGTTAGTTATCTGACTGCTGCAACAGCAGAACACAGAGAGATGGGCTTCAAGCGCACAGTCAGCAGGAGAAATGTAACTGGTTACTTGTTTGCTGACATTTGGTGTAATAGAGCAGACGATTGTGGAACCTCTTCTCCTGATTGCATGAAAATGGTCTGTCGCACACTAATAATGGTATTTGATAGAGTCTCACACCTATTATGTCGCTGAAGTTCTGCTAGAAGTTTCTCTCACACACCACTCAAAAACGTATATAGTTCCATTAGAAAAACGTCGATGTCGTAATTCGGAGACCATAAACGATTAAAATTACTTGCAAACGTCAGGAATATCGACATATTGTCCGCTATAGCTTGGGCAAAACCGCACGTCAACATAGTCTTTCATTCCGGATCTAACTTGGGTGGCCTGGTGATACAATATCGATAATCGGTATTTCTTCCACAAATATGTTTATATTGGCGATATATTTTTCCCCACCAAATCGATATATCTATATCAAAATGTCAATATCGAGTGTCATTATTTTTTTTATGTTACACTTTTTACAATTTCCGGCACTTATTTGAAATTGTTCTTAATTTTTTACTTTCATGCGAGAAGGAGTCTTACTACCTTTTGAGTTTTCATCACATCCAACCTTTGTCTTTGACTGTGTGAAGCAAGTATATGTGGCACCAAAGAGGAAGACCGATTCCACTGGGGTGGAGGCGAGAGAGGGATGGTGGACTGAATGGAATAACAAGTTTTCCGATGTGAAGAAGCAGCACACCAGCTGCGTTAAAAAAACAAAAAACAAAAAAAATTAACGCAACTAGTGTGCTATTTCTTCACATCGGCATTCTTCAAAAACAGATGCTGAAAATGATGAACAAAAATCTAAATGACAAAATTGGTCTTTGAAGTGGGTGGAGTCGTGGGAGGGGAAGTGCTGTCGTAATCCGCGTTCGGCGATACCAACAGAAACAGCAACTTTTAACTTCACCACGCAATTTTGACACTACAACTGCTAGGTCTCTGGCACTGCCAGAAACGAGGAAACAGAGCGACCGCCGCGTCGCACATCTTTTATTGGGCCACTTGCATACAGTTACCATTGTTACTAAAGTGGTTATCACCAAGCGTGAACGTGCATCGTTTTCCTTTCAGTTCTTGCTCTAAGGAGGATAAGCACGCTGCTAGCTTGTTGATATACAGAACATCTAATACGGTCTGGAGCCGCGCGACCGCTACGGTCACAGGTTCGATGTGTGTGATGTCCTTAGGTTAGTTAGGTTTAAGTTGTTCTAAGTTCTAGGGGACTGATGACCTCAGCAGTTAAGCCCCATAGTGCTCAGAGCCATTTGAGCCATTTTTTGAACAAATCAATACTTATATACAGCTCCAGAACCGGCAATATGTTTACAATGTAAAGTCGATATTTGTATGGGCTGGTACGTCGATTTCTTCCGTCTATACACCGATTTATCTATACTTTCTGTCGATATATTGAGAGCCGCGTATGAGGCTTTTGAATATCGATATATCGGATTCCAGATATTTTTGAAAATATCAACAGTCCTATGAAACTTCCTGGCAGATTAAAACTGTGTGCCGGACTGAGACTCGAACTCGGGACCTTTGCCTTTCGCGGGAAAGTGCTCTACCGAGTTTTTTTTTCATGTTCGTTGTTGATTGTTGGGTTTGGTCGTTGCGGACGTCACATGACAACCGGTAAAGTTCGTTTGTTGATCCGTCCACTCAGTTTTTTTATTACAGAGGCCGACCACCTCTTACCATCTAGTAAGGTCATCCGAAGACCAGTATCAGTTGCAAAGCGATTTAGAAAAGATTGCTGTATGGTGTGTCAGGTGGCAGTTGACGCTAAATCTCGAAAAGTGTGAGATGATCCACATGAGTTCCAAAAGAAATCCGTTGGAATTCGATTACTCGATAAATAGTACAATTCTCAAGGCTGTCAATTCAACTAAGTACCTGGGTGTTAAAATTACGAACAACTTCAGTTGGAAGGACCACATAGATAATATTGTCGGGAAGGCGAGCCAAAGGTTGCGTTTCATTGGCAGGACACTTAGAAGATGCAACAAGTCCACTAAAGAGACAGCTTACGCTACACTCGTTCGTCCTCTGTTAGAATATTGCTGCGCGGTGTGGGATCCTTACCAGGTGGGATTGACGGAGGACATCGAAAGGGTGCAAAAAATGGCAGCTCGTTTTGTATTATCACGTAGTAGGGGAGAGAGTGTGGCAGATATGGTACACGAGTTGGGATGGAAGTCATTACAGCAAAGACGTTTTTCGTCGCGGCGAGACCTTTTTAAGAAATTTCAGTCACTAACTTTCTCTTCCGAATGCGAAAATATTTTGTTGAGCCCAACCTACATAGGTAGGAATGATCATCAAAATAAAATAAGAGAAATCAGAGCTCGAACAGAAAGGTTTAGGTGTTCGTTTTTCCCGCTCGCTGTTCGGGAGTGGAATAGTAGAGAGATAGTATGATTGTGGTTCGATGAACCCTCTGCCAAGCACTTAAATGTGAATTGCAGAGTAGTCATGCATGTAGATGTAGACCGAACACGCTGAGATACCGTGCCGGCGACCGAGTGGGCTACCCAAGCACGACTCACGCCCCGTCCTCACAGCATACTTCTGCCAGTACCTAGGCTCCTACCTTCCAAACTTTACAGAAGCTCTGTAAAGTTTGGAAGGTAGGAGACGAGGTCCTGGCAGCAGTAAAGCTGTGAGGACGGAGCGTGAGTCGTGCTTGGGTAGCTCAGTCGGTAGAGCACTTGCCCGCGAAAGGCAAAGGTCTCGAGTTCGAATCTCGGTCGGGCACACAGTTTTAATCTGCCAGGAAGTTTCATATCAGCGCACACTCCGCTGCAGAGTGAAAATCTCATTCTGGAAACAGTCCTACTGTGTACTGGTTTGGGTGGCATTTTGAAACGCGTAGTATACCAGCAGAATGCTCCTCACAGCGAAAATATGCTTGTGACAGAGTGTGCTTCCACGGTACGTTATTCTCTTCATGTGGAAACGCTGCCGGCGAGTGCGTGAGCGGTGCAGATGTGGACGCAGTCGCGCAGTCGTGTTCCCAGGGCACTTCTCCGTCCTGCCCAGTCCCGCCGGCAGGGCGCTTCCGCGCTCCCGCCACTCGCAGTTTCTTCCGGAAGGGAACGCGGTCACGAATCGTTTACGCAGCCAGGCAGGCAGGCAGGCCTTGGCCAAAGAACCGCGGCTGGAGTGGGTACTCCGCAAAAAGCTGAAGAAGCCGGCGGCGCGTTTCACCCGAGCGCCGTGGCTGCCGGTGCCAGCCTGCTGCGCCGACGACGTTCCCGCCCGCTTTTACAGGAGGCCGGGCGAGTAACTCGCAGCCACTGCGCCTTACGTCACATCTCGCGATGCTATTGCGGACGCATTCGACGAGTATGAGGTTCACTGCGACACGTAATCGGGCAAACTGCAACGCACACCGGACAAGTCATCGATTGTATCTTGGAACACGCGCAATTACCTGCACTGAATCCAAAAAGCATTCGCCTAATTGCATATCTTTTAGCAAACAAAGTCTGTGTAACATAAAAAGAAAAGTATACAAACTTTAAAGAGCCAGTCATGTGAGAAGTACCTCGGTAAGGCATTTTTGTTTAAAAGCAAGGAAAGAAATACACTACAGGCCATTAAAATTGCTACAGCACGAAGATGACGTGTCACAGACGCGAAATTTAACCGACAGGAAGAAGATGCTGTGATATGCAAATGAGTAGGTTTCAAGATGATTCACACAAGGTTGGCGCCGGTGGCGACACCTACAACGTGCCGACATGAGGAGAGTCTCCAACCGATTTCTCATACACAAACAGCAGTTGACCGGCGTTGCCTGGCGAAACGTTGTTGTGACGCCTCGTGTAAGGAGGAGAAATGCGTACCAATCACGTTTCCGACTTTGATAAAGGTAGGATTGTAGTCTATCGCGATTGCGGTTTATCGTATCGCGACATTGCTGCTCACGTTGGTCGAGATCCAATGACTGTTAGCAGAATATGGAATCGGTGAGTTCAGGAGGCTAATACGGAACGCCGTGCTGGATCCCAACGGCCTCGTATCACTAGCAGTCGAGATAACAGGCATCTTATCCGCATGGCTGTAAGGGATCGTGGAGCAGCATGGACTATCAGCTCGGAGACCACGGCTGCAGTTACCCTTGACGCTGCATCACAGACAGGAGCGCCTGCGGTGGTGTACTCAACGACGAACCTGGGTGCACGAATGGCAAAACGTCATTTTTTCGGATGAATCCAGGTTCTGTTTACAGCATCATGATGGTCGATTCCGTGTTTGGCGAGATCGCGGTGAACGCACATTGGAAGCGTGTATTCGTCATCGCCATACTGGCGTTTCACCCGGCGTGATGGTAAGGGGTGCCATTGGTTACACGTATCTGTCACCTCTTGTTCGCATTGACGGCACTTTGAACAGTGGACGTTACATTTCAGATGTGTTACCACCCGTGGCTCTACACTTCATTCGATCCCAGCGAAACCCTACATTTCAGCAGGATAATGCACGACCGCATGTTGCAGGTCCTGTACAGGCCTTTCTGGATACAGAAAATGTTAGACTGCTACCCTGGTCAGCACAGTCTCCAGATCTCTCACCAATTGAAAACGTCTGGCCAATGGTGGCCGAGCAACTGGCTCGCCACAGTACGCCAGTCACTACTCTTGATGAACTGTGGTATCTTGTTGAAGCTGCATGGGCAGCTGTACCTGTACACGCCATCTAAAAGCTCTGCTTGACTCAATGCCCAGGCGTATCAAGGTCCTTATTACGGCCAGAGGTGGTTGTTCCGGGTACTGATTTCTCAGGAGCTATGCACCCAAATTGCGGGGAAATGTAATCACATGTCAGTTCTAGTATAACATATTTGTCCAATGAATACCCGTTTATCATCTGCATTTCTTCTTGGTGTAGCAATTTTAATGGCCAGTAGTGTACATACAAATCGACAGCAAGGTTAACAAAATAGGAAATGTAATACAAGAGCTACTTCATGAAGTATTCGTCCACCATCTGAACATGCCGAAATTCTGCGCGCAGTGATTAAACTATAGCGCTGACCCACGGCACACACTAGAGTCAACCGTGCGCGGCCCACTATCTCGCTTGTTGTGCTTCTGAACGGTGCCGATACAGTGCAATTAGCGCCATGGACCATAAGGGTAGTGAGAAGACGCTGATCTAAACGAAACTTATTCTGCACTTACATAATGAGTGCAAATCTTCTTACGAGATTGCTAAAGTAGTCGGTAGATCTCGATCGACGGTTCAGTCGATAATAGATCGATTTTGCGCAACAAAAGCATTAACAAACCAACCACTCTGACTGATGCAGACATGAGATTTCATCATGAAGGAAATAAAGAAGAAACATAAAATCAGCGCTCCTAAGTTGGCTGGGGAGTTAGAGTCTAGGGGAAAGAAGGTATGTGCCAACACAATCAGAAAAACTTTCAAAACATCACGGCCGGGTAGCGCGCAAGAAATTTTGGGTCAGTGAACAGAATCGAAAGAAACGTCTTCATTTTGCAATGGAACATTGATTCAAAAAGTTTGGAATAGGGTAGTATTTTCTGATGAGAGTAAATATAACGTATTCGGGTCGGATGGCAGGAGAATGGTGTTGCGTAAAAAGAATGCGGAGATGTTTCCAAGCAATCTTGTGCCAACGGTTAAAAACAATGGTGGCTCCCTGATGATGTATGAGTGCTGCAGGTGTTGGAAAATTACATTTCGTAGAACCTACAATGGATCAACATATGTATATCAACATTTTAAGGGACAATCCCCATCCTAACGCCGAAAAATTGGGTCTGCAAGGAAATTGCATTTTTCAAGATAACGTCCCAAAGCATACGGCTCTAAATACAAGCTGTGGCTCCTGTACAGTACCCCAAAAACAACATAACACCCCTCCTCAGAGCCCAGACATTAATACCATTGAACACTTTTGGAAAGTACTGGAAGATACCACCAGGAGAAGACACGTTTCTAATAAGACACCTAAAAGAAGCACTTAAAGACGAATGGAACAAAATTCCAGCGTCTCTGACGGCAAACTTGATCAAGATGATGCCCAGACGACTACAAGCACTAAGAGTTGCAAAGGGAAACCCCACTAAATATTAAGTTATGTAACTGAAATCATAATTTGAGATTCTAAATAACAATAAAAATATGAGAAGACGAAATTTTGCGAAGTAGCCCTTGTATAAATTCTCAATTTTGTCAAATTTGTTATCGCTATGGATGCGTTTAATCCCTTGTCCATCAATAAAAACGACGTACTAAGGTTCGTTTCATATGGCTGGATGTTCACATTTTATGTTCCCTTCAGATATTTTTTGGCCTGGCAACACGTTTGTTTACCGGACGTCGATGGTGTCACAAGGATATTTGGAGCTTCAAAAAGAGGTTCTCGAATTATCGGTCCAGACTCCCCATTATTTTTTTTAAACAATGGAAAGGTGGGTGGCCAATGTGAAAAACCCATTTTGACCGTCATACCCAAGGACTCCCCCCAATGAACCATAGACCTTGCCGCTGGTGGGGAGGCTTGCGTGCCTCAGCGACACAGATGGCCGTACCGTAGGTGCAACCACAACAGAGGGGTATCTGTTGAGAGGCCAGACAAACGCGTGGTTCCTGAAGAGGGGCAGAGGCCTTTTCAGTAGTTTCAGGGGCAACAGTCTGGATGATTGACTGATCTGGCCTTGTAACATTAACCAAAACGGCCTTGCTGTGCTGGTACTGCAAACGGCTGAAAGCAAGGGGAAACTACGGCCGTAATTTTTCCCGAGGCCATGCAGCTTTAAGAGTCGAGGGACATGAGAGGGAAGCAGTGGTTGGGAAGGGAGTGAGACAGGGTTGTAGCCTCTCCCCGATGTTATTCAATGTGTATATTGAGCAAGCAGTAAAGGAAACAAAAGAAAAATTCGGAGTAGGAAATAAAATCCATGGAGAAGAAATAAAAACTTTAAGGTTCGCCGAAGACATTGTAATTGTGTCAGAGACAGCAAAGGACTTGGAAGAGCAGTTGAACGGAATGTACAGTGTCCTGAAGGGAGGATATAAGATGAACATCAACAAAAGCAAAACGAGGATAATGGAATGTAGTCGAATTAAGTCGGGCGACGCTGAGGGAATTATATTAGGAAATGAGACACTTGAAGTGGTAAAGGAGTTTTGCTATTTGGGTAGCAAAGTAACTGATGATGGTCGAAGTGGAGAGGTTATAAAATGTAGACTGGCAATGGCAAGGAAAGCTTTTCTGAAGAAGAGAACTTTGTTATCATCGAGTATAGATTTAAATGTCAGGAAGTCGTTTCTGGAAGTATTTGTAGGGAGTGTAGCCATGTATGGAAGTGAAACATGGGCGATAAATAGTTTGGACAAGAAGAGAATAGAAGCTTTCGAAATGTGGTGCTACAGAAGAATGCTGAATATTAGATGGGTAGATCACGTAACTGATGAGGAAGTATTGAATAGGATTGGGGAGAAGGGGAGTTTGTGGCACAGCTTCACAAGAAGAAGGGATCGGTTGGTAGGACATGTTCCGAGGCATAAATGGATCACCAATTTAGTATTGGAGGGCAGCATGGAGGGTAAAAACCATAGAGGGAGACCAAGAGATGAATACACTAAACAGATTCAGAAGGATGTAGAGTGGAATACGTATTGGGAGATGAAGAAGCTTGCACAGGATAGAGTAGCATGGAGAGCTGCATCAAACCAGTCTCAGGACTGAAGACCACAACAACAACAACAACCCAAGGACAAGGAACGTGTTCCTCTGGTGATTCCAAAGGACTCAACAGGTACAGATGTGAGATGTATACGGCTTTCGATGTTGGAAGAAGTTTGTGAAAGAATTTCAGATCTAATTCTGTTGAATTATGATGCCAATTTCCACTTGAGAAACTCTAGACACTCGCCAAGTTTCATCAAGATCGTTTTTTGGGAATCTTCCCTTGTCAGTTGTACAGTCTGAACTCCGTGGCCTCCAGAAGACAGTTCCAGTGGAAGACAAGCTAATGTCGAAGCAGTGCGGTGGGCAGATCACTAGAAATACCTCAGCAGCTTCCAGTACTCCAAATCTTGTCGCACGCAAGTTGTTATTGCTTCCCGTGCTGGCTAAGATAAATATCAGTTTAGTGCAAATGATGTAGAAGATGCGGACTGATACTTTTATCAAATGGGAAGAAAGACGACTCTGCAGTATTAGAGCATACTCCTGTAGTTTTCTTGCCTGCTAACAGGAATCTTTGCATTAGTGGCTGTTGTAGGAACTAAATAAAGTTACAGACTAGTACTGTAGAGAATCTACATCAGTTCCATGGGTCGTTCATGGACTAGAAAAGTAACCGGGTAAGCAAAAGCACGCTGTGGGAAACTGTTTCCTAGCCAAATGTGTCTCAGTAGCTATTAGGTTAATCTCTTGTTCTCCAATGTTGACACCACGTGACTTACTACTCGTGACGTAGATTAGCATTTATATGCATCTGCAAGTGTCGCACACAAACACCGACGGGGATTCCCTAGACTCTTCCATCTCCTTCCATTGTCAGGACCAGTGGTTCCATCTTCTGCCGCGAAAATACTTGCCCTACTGTTGCTGTGCGTGAGCTTGCTGTTACGCCATTATTGCTGGCAAGCTGTCAGACGCTTCAGGAAGAAATGCCCACGTCCGCGCCCTTGCGCAACCTCTTCACTGACTCTAGCTGTCCCGCCACGTCGTGTATTCCGGTCAAGTACGTCGCTACCACCGCCTGAAAGCGCTGGCGGGCGCTCAAGCGGTGCATGTGCCACTGACGACCCTGCTAACCAGCCAAGGACGATTTCGCTGCCACTGCTTTTACTTCAGATAACGTCTCCCGCAGGGGATGATATATCCGCTACAAGTCCTCAATCCAGTTTTTCACTGAACGTACTTACTTGCAACTTCCTTCAAAGCAGACATCAATAACCTCGTTCGTTGGAAATCAACGAGAGGTAAATAAGCCAGATTGTCTCGCGCCCTAAGTTCAGAATAACTTCATCCACGACCTGGTCCGCCGCCATGATCCATACAGCAGACGCACAATGAGCTGTCAAATCTCGAAGTTGAGTTAGCAATTCCTATTCCTACTCATGCAAACCATTTTCACTCGGTAAAGTACAAGGTTTCACACAAATCGTTAAACAGTATCTGAGTGACCTGTCGCATTATTTACAACAGATATCCTCGTTTTTTCAGCAATACTAAAAGCATAGTTATTGCAGATTAATGTCAGGAACTGAATATTGTATACACTGCTTTATTAAAAAAAGCGAAGCACCCGGAAACTATAGTCCGAGGTCAATGAAAGTTGGTACAACTACACACCATCGGCAGTTATACAGATGATCCGTAAACCCCCATAAACTCCAATGTGTAAAACGGTCTCAAGCGTCTGATTACTTTAGAGATTATTTAATGTGTTAAATATTTGACATTATGCATGTAAGTCAGAAAAAGTTTGGAAAAGGTTTTTAATTATGTTTAATGTTTGTTAAGTCGGTAAATATTCTCATTGTGAAGCACTGGATGAATGCAGTCTAGGTAGATGCATCTTAATGTCTATGACGCCATATCTCCTAAACTATAATCGTACAATGATATAATTTTGTAGCTTCATTCAGTGGTGTATGTTGATACTATCTGCAAAATATGTTGGGAATAGAGTCGGTAGTAAAGAAAAAATAAACTAGGACGTCATGTCTGATTCTGAAGTTCTGCTGCATGAGGAGCGAAAATGTAGTAACCGATAACTTTTTTTCACTTCATCGTTTTGTGAGAGATCTCTGCGAGAAAAAGTTTCGTAAATGTTTAAAATTGTGTAACATTTGTTGGAAGCCACTAAGTGCTCTCATTCTCAAATACTGAATGAATGATGTCCGGGTATTTCTGCACCGTCAGTTAAAGAGGAACACACAGATTCTACCTGCAATGCTTTTCTTAACTGTATTAAACTTGTAGCATAAGAAATGTTTCAAATGGCTCTGAGCACTATGGGACTTATCATCTGAGGTCATCAGTCCCCTAGAACTTAGAACTACTTAAACGTAACTAACCTAAGGACATCATACTGATCCATGGCCGAGGCATGATTCTAACCTGCGATCGTAGCGGTCGCACGGATCCAGACTGAAGTGCCTGGAACCGCTCGGCCACACCGGCCGACTGTATCATAAGAGTACACCTCGTAATGAGTAGATGATGACAGCATATTAAATTTTTAAATTCGGTCAACCATTACATGTAATATTGATAATCAAATTTTTGTTGCCCCTGGATAGGCGTTAGATAGGCAACCTGCAAGTAGATCGAGTACGGGGTTTCGTATTCCGGTATATTCGCTTAGTAATGCAGAGTTGCAGTTGTCTGTGATAGACAGAACTGCCAACAGAGTGGATTAGTGTTATTCGTGTTTAGCGTAGTGCCCAAGCGTGGTAGGGTGTATTTGGGGCGTGAACAGCGTCAGCTGTTGATCACTGTGAAGGACACGGAGATGCCACGTACTCGTAAGAGATAGCGTTATCAGCACCTGACAGAGTTTGAAAGGGCTTGATGTGGGACTCCACTTGGCCGGCTGGTCGAATCGTTCGCTTCCACCATACCGAGTGGATTTTGTGTAGCCCGTCAGGTGGGTGTTGTGCTGGTTGACGATACCATCCGTCGTGAAGGTAGCCTCATATACGAATTAGAAATGGTGGCCTGTCCGACGAACCCTAACCCCGTAGGTAAGTCCGTAGGGCCATATACATTGTAAGTGATACTGGTATAAATAGCACAGTTGTAGAGAATGTTCGACACTGCCATCTGGATTGCCGGCCGCGGTGGTCTCGCGGTTCTAGGCGCGCAGTCCGGAGCCGTGCGACTGCTACGGTCGCAGGTTCGAATCCTGCCTCGGGCATGGATGTTTGTGATGTTCTTAGGTTAGTTAGGTTTAAGTAGTTCTAAGTTCTAGGGGACTAATGACCACAGCAGTTGAGTCCCATAGTGCTCAGAGCCATTTTTTTTGCCATCTGGATTACTCCTTGCTCAACGGTCTCCTGCCTGGTGTTGACACTGGGATCACTGTCAAAGGTTTTCTGTCTCCACCTTCAAGTGGCTGTGGACCTCCTATCATACGCATTTCTGTCAATATGACAATTTTTTCGTCTTATCCTCTCCTAGATAGTTTCCTACAGTTTCAGCCTCAATGTGTATGGGTGTGACGTGTACTTGCGAGGGGGGGGGGAGGGGGGAGGGGGCGAGGGGGGGGAGATTGTTGGTGACCTCCTCGTGGGACCAGTCATTCTTCCAGAACGCTCCACAGGCGAGGCATATCTGCAGTTCCTGCGGGTGACTCTGCCTCCCTTGCTGGCAGACGTGTCTCTGCTATTAAGAAGCGTTCATCTACATGACTACTGTGCAATTCACAATTACGCGTTGGCAATGGGTTCATCGAACCACCTTTAGGTTACCCATCTATCATTCCTCTTTCGAACTGCACACGGGAAAAGCAAACACTTAAATCTTACCATGCTAGCTCTGATTTCTCGTATTTTGTTGTGATTCTCATTTCCCCTATGGCATCAAAATATTTTCTCACTCTGAGGAGAATGTTGGTGCTTGAAATTTCGTGAGAAAGCCCTGCCGTAGTGGAAAACGCCTTTGTTTTAATGACTGCCATCCAATTCGTGTATCATAACCATGGCGCTCTCGCCCTTATTTCGCGATAATACAACTTGAACTGCCCTCTTTGAACTATTTCAATGTCCACCGTCATTGTTATCTAACGCGAATCCTACACCGCACTGCAATACTTCAGAAGAGGGCAGACAAGCATAGTGTAAGCAGTCGTTTAATAGATCTGTTACATTTTCTAAGTGGTCTGCCAGTAAATCATATCTTTGGTTTACTTTCCCCACAATATTACCTATGTGATAATTCCTGTTCAAGTTATTCATAGTTGTAACCCTTAAGTATTTAGTTGAATTTACGGACTTAAGATTTGTGTCCTTTATCGAGTAACTAATATTTAGCGGATTCTTTTAAGTGCTCTTATGGATGACTTTTCGTGATCTAGAGTCAATTCCTACTCTTTACACTATGCAGATATCTTGTCTAAATCATTATGCAATTCTTTTTGATAATCTTATGGCATCATATAATGATAACTGACAGCATCATCCGCAAACAATCTAAGAGGACAGCTCAGATAGTCTCCTAAATAGTTTATGTAGATCAGGAACAACAGAAGGCCTATAACACTTCCTTCGGAAACGTCAGATATTACTTCTATTTTACTCGATGACTTTCCGTCAATTATTACGAACTGTGCCGTTTCTGATATGAAGCCACGAATCCAGTCACACAACTGAGACGACGCTCCAAAGGCACACAACTTATTTAGAAGTCACTTGTGAGGATCAGTTTCAAAAGCTGTTTGGAAAGCTAAACATATGGATTCAGTCTGATGCCCCCTGTCGGTAGCACTCATTATTTCGTGAGAATAAAGAGCTGTGTTTCTCTAGAGCGATATTTTCTGAACCGCATTGGCTATTTACTAATAAATCGTTTACTTCGAGATGATTCATAACGTTCAAATACAGTATATGTTTCAAAATCCTACTGCAAATCGCCGTTAGTGATACTAAAAAAATGGCTCTGAGCACTATGGGACTTAACATCTCAGGTCATAAGTCCCCTAGAACGTAGAACTACTTAAACCTAATTAACCTAAGGACATCACACACATCCATGCCCGAGGCAGGATTCGAACCTGCGACCGTAGCAGTCACGCGGTTCCGGACTGAAGTGCCTAGAACCGCACGGCCACTGCGGCCGGCTTTAGCGATACTAGCCCATAATTCAGCGAATTACTCCTATTTCCTTTCTTGGGCACTGGTAGTGATTTGTGCAACTTTCCAGTCTCTGGGTACGGATATTTCTACGAGCGAGTGCTGGGTATGGAGCTATTGTATCAGCATACTCTGAAAGGAACCTGACTTGCAATGTGACTACTACTTGATGATGTACACCGCTAGTACGTAAAGAAATTTGTTCCTACCGCAACGCTAAGTCTGACAGCAGTAATTACTCCTTCACGTAGAAGACACACTGCAGTAATGTTTCTGACACATACAGAATGTAAACGACACAATCAAGTCTTAACAGCCTTTGCGTTCCCTCAAACCATCAGCGAGGTGGCCTTTCAGGAGCGGGAATCATGGTGAGTGTAGGTGTTTGTCTCTGTCTATGGCTACATCTTTAACGATGTCCTATAAATCATCGTAGAAGGTACTTTTCAGTATCACATTACAGGGTCCCCCTAAACTTCAGGGTCAAAATTATAACTAATCATGAACTAGAATGAGATTTTTACTCTGCAGCGGAGTGTGCGCTGATATGAAACTTCCTGACAGATTAAAACTGTGTGCCGGACCTTTGCCTTTCGCGGGCACGGGCTCTACCAACTGAGCTACCCAAGCAACGTTCGCAGAAGACCTTCTGTGAAGTTTGGAAGGTAGGAGACGAGGTACTGGTTGTATTGAAGCTGTGAGTACGGGTCGTGAGTCGTGCTTGGGTAGCTCAGTTGGTAGAAAAGCACTTGCCCGCGAAAGGCAAAGGTCCCGAGTTCGAGTCTCGCTCCGGCACACAGTTTGAACCTGTCAGGAAGTTTCAATCGTAAAATACGTTCAGAAAAATAAATAATTGCCCAAAATGAATATTTACGCCTTTTGCAGGCTCAAAAGCTTACATCTAATAGCAGAAACTTAAGCTCATAGCAATTGTTCAGTGCTATTATCTCCGGTCTCAATGCAACGCATCAAACATCTGTTGTCAAAACATAGTACAAAATGCCGAAAATGAGTAATTTATTTACCACAACAAGCGTGCGGACTACATTATTGAGTTCTTTAAAACAAGGAAACACTAATCATTACTTCGTATTGCTGCATAAACCGAAACACCCAGCCGGCCGGGGTGGCCGAACGGTTCTAGGCGCTACAGTGTGGAACCGCGCGACCGCTACGGTCGCAGGTTCGAATCCTGCCTCGGGCGTAGATGTGTGTGATCTCCTTAGGTTAGTTAGGTTTAAGTAGTTCTAAGTTCTAGGGGACTGATGACCTCTTCTGTTAAAGTCCCATAGTGCTCAGAGCCATTTGACCCATTTTGTATTCTACAGTAAAATCTTTGAACGTTTGCATATCAAGTCACAGCAAATCATAAAAAGCAAACTTGCTCCTACGTTGCAATGTTTGCACCCATCGAGAATAACACAACAGGAAACATTAAAACGTAACGACCAATACGAAGATTAGGATGGTGGATGCTTTTCGCTAGGACGTCCAAAAGTGGGCCCAGATATGCCCCTTGACTC
The DNA here is from genome assembly GCF_023897955.1 of Schistocerca gregaria. Taxonomy (NCBI): domain Eukaryota; kingdom Metazoa; phylum Arthropoda; class Insecta; order Orthoptera; family Acrididae; genus Schistocerca; species Schistocerca gregaria. The sequence goes on along the minus strand of NC_064923.1, from coordinate 130,329,007 downwards.
TCTTAGAGCACAGAAAGAACCTATATCCTCTAAATTTGACATCAGTCAGTCTTTTTCTTCTAAATGCGTTGCATTCATGCTGTATGTAACAATTCGCACCGAACGCTATCCATTCTTAAGGTTCGTTTATACCTGTGCGCCTTGTGGCTAGTCGCTGGGCGGCTATAGCTAACATTCGGGAGGACGACGGTTCAATCCCGCGTCCGTGATTTCCCTAAATCGCTCCAGGCAAATGCCGGGATGGTTCCTTTGAAAGGGCACAGCCGACTTCCTTCCCCGTCCTTCCCTAACCGATGAGACCGATGACCTCACAGTTTGGTCTCTTTCCGCAAAACAACCCCCGACGCAACCCTATAGCTAGCCCCGTTTGGAGCCACAGGCGCCCACTGTGAGCACAGGTGTAAACGAAATCAGTCGCACGCAGATGTTAAGGGAGAGGCACCCGTGTACAAGCGTCGTCGCACGGCAACTAACAGCAAGGCGTACAGGTGCAATCGTGCCTTAAAGATGCATCCAAACAGGACCAACGTTCTGTTACATACGATATTGCACGGCCAGTGTTATTCTGAATTACTATTCAAAGTTGTTTTGGGCATGCTCGCACTTTGCAAGCGAGAATTGTTCTGAATTACGAGGCCAAGTTTCATTGGAAATGCAAACTTCGAATCGTAATTCAGGATAACATTGTTGTTGTTGTTCTTGTGGTCTTCAGTCCTGAGACTGATTTGATGCAGCTCTCCATGTTACTCTATCCTGCGCAAGCTTCTTCATCTCCCAGTACCTACTGCAGCCTACCTCCTTCTGAATCTGCTTAGTGTATTCATCTCTTGGTCTCCCTCTACGATTTTTACCCTCCACCCTACTGGCACTGCAAAATCGTAACCATGCGCCGGCACTGAGCAAGGACTCTCAAGTAAAATGATCATGTGTAGTCTAATATGCACAATGTATGTACGAGTACAGGTTGTAGTCGCATGGTTGATGACATATGATACTGTGGCCGCGTACGGATAGGCAAATGGTATAAGTCTTGGACCCGCCGCCGAACCGGATTATCGGGAAGCCTTTTTGACGAACTGTCCCCTCCCTCTCGAGTAGCACCTGTGGCAGTAGCCCATATTTCTTCCTCGCTCTCACATGTTAGGACCTTTTTCATCGAATACAGTTATGTCAATGTCGACTTGCCTAGTACCAGAAACCCTACCGCACGTGATGTTTACCGCCTAATGATGAGAAATCACACTAGGAACGTTGTGGAAAGCCGACATCCTACGATCGCATGGCACATGGTTTGGCGTTCTGTCCACCATATCCTCCTCGACACGAGCGCTAGTGCGACCTGGCATCTGGTCGTCAATGGAAAATACAGGACACAACTTCGTCCACATGCCATAAATATGACAGATTCGCCGCTGTGTCCTCGTGGTCACATGCGCGATACGGACGAACATCGACTGATGTGTGGATCTTCTGCTGAGGTGTGGAAGCTAATTCAGAAGATACTTGTCTTTCTTCTGCGTACGGCTCCCCACGCCATTACACCGCAATCTCTTCTGTTCCCATATGAGACATACCGGTGATCAAAAAGTCAGTGTAAATTTGAAAACTGAATAAATCACGGAATAATGTAGATAGAGAGGTACAAATTGACACACATTCTTGGAATGACATGGGGTTTTATTATAACCAAAAAAAAATACAAAAGTTCAAAAAATGTCCGACAGCTGGCGCTTCATATGGTCAGGATAGCAATAATTACCATAACAAAGTAAGACAAAGCAAAGATGATGTTCTTTACAGGAATTGCTCAAATGTCCACCATGATTCCTCAACAATAGCTATAGTCGAGGAATGATGTTGTGAACAGCACTGTAAAGCATGTCCGGAGTTATAGTGAGGTATTGGCGTCGGATGTTGCTTTCAGCATCCCTAGATATGTCGGTCGATCACGATACACTTGCGACTTCAGGTAACCCCAAAAATCGTACGGACTGAGGTTTGGGGACCTGGGAGGCCAGGTATGATGAAACTGGCGGCTGAGCACACGATCATCACCAAACGACGCGCGCAAGAGATCTTTCACGCGTCTAGCAATATGGAGTGCAGCGCCATCGTGCATAATTATTCTACGTTCCAGCATGTGTTTATCAGCCAGGCTGGGGATGATGCGATTCTGTAACATATCGGCGTACCTCTCACCCGTCACTCTAGCATTTACAAAACCAGAATCACTCATTTCCTCGAACAAGAAAGTTCCGATAACGGTAGATGTGGTAAATCCAACCCATACCGTGACTTTCTCGTCGTGCAATGGATCTTCCACGACAGTTCTAGGATTTTCGGTAACCCAAATTCTGCAGTTGTGGGCGTTGACAGACCCTCGGAGCGTGAAATCAGCTTCGTCGGACCACAACACGTTACTCAACCAATCGTCATCTTCCGCCATATCTTGAAACGCCCACACCGCAAATGCCCTCCGCTTCACTAAATCGCCAGGTAACAGTTCATGATGCCGATGGATTTTGTACGGATAGCATTGAAGGGTACGCCTCAGTGCCAACCAAACAGTAGTGTATGCAATGCCGGTGCGACGTGTGACTGCACGATCGCTGACTTCCTCGTGCATAGACCAACCCGCTACAGTCTCCATTTCTTCCTGAACTGTCTCAGCAGCATTACGTCTTGTGCTCGGTCGGCCACTACGGGGTCTATCGTCTAAACAACCCGTGGCTTCGAACTTCGAAATCATTCTCGCCACAGCTGCATTTGTCAACGGACCTTTACCCGTTCGAATCCCCTTCCTATGGCGATAGGATCGTAACGCTGAACTAGCACATTCCCCATTGTGATAATACAGCTTCACTAAAAGCGCCTTTTCAGTTAACTTCAATATGCTGAGACTGCTGGCGCATCTGATTTTCTCTCTCATTACAGCTCCTTTTATACACGATTGTCATGCGCAGTCACTGACGTTTTGCTGTCCAGCGCCATGTGTCGGACATTTTGTGAACTTTGTATTTTGTTTGTTCTAATAAAACCCCATGTCATTCCCAGCATGTGTGTCAATTTATACCTCTCTATCTACATTATTCCGTGGTTTATTAAGTTTTCAAATTTATACTGACTTTTTGATCACCCGGTACTTCCCGCGTACGAAGACCAACGATGTGATCTGCATAAAAGGCCTCTCGATCTCTTATTTTTTCCATGAAGGTGATAAGAGTGTTCTTGATTTTTGGACGTTCCTGCAAGGTCGCTTTACTTTTCTCGTGCACCATCCGCGATACCGTCAGTACTATGCCAAATTTTTGGGTAGTGGTTTCTTCGATACCCCCGCCCCCCCTAAAGCTGGGGTGTCCCAGGTATCAGAAGGTGATTTGAGTGAGATTGTGTAATACCAGGACTCGATCAAAATATATATCGGCAAATGCAATATTCTTCGTGAAGACCTGCCTGGAACATGCCTGACTGCCTTAGCATGCAGTGTGCGTCTGCCCACAAGTTGGCGGAACGCGGATGCCATTTTGTCTGTTCTACCAGGAGGGCGTTTTATTTAAATTCTATAATTTCTTTTTTATTTTGTGTGTTATTGATGGTAATTACACATAATTATTTTTCGCCTGGAAGGCGTCCTATGTGATCTCAACAAATATATAAAAATAAATAAATTAGTATGATACATGATCTGCTGAATACAAAAAAAAAAGAAAAAAAATGGTAAGGCGGCCGCTCGGTATAAGTGGGAAATCCGTGTTCGAGTCTCGGTCCGGCACAAATTTTCATTGTCGTATTTCCATTCTACAGCTTGATGGTCGTCCATATTCGAGTTGCGAATGCATTTAATATACAACGTGCTGTAATTCTTTTCTTAGCTGTCGAAGGCCAAACACCCGTAGACTGGGTCGGCCTGTCTGTCAGAAACCACCGCTGTGGAAGGTGCGACAGGAGGTGCTACTGCTTCATGGTAAGGCACGTCCCCAAATCGAATATGCTGTAACGCAGAAGTTTCGCCAACTCAAGTGTGAGACTCTTGAGCACCCCCGCCCCCCTCCCTTCCCGCGCGTATACTCTTCATCTCTGCCCATGAGATTATCACGCCTTCGGTCCCTTAAAAGAGGACCTTGAAGGACCCTGCCGGACGAGGACGTGCAGCAGGCAGTTACAGACTTTTTCACGCAAGAAAACACGTTGTTTGGCCAGACGGGTATCATCAGCCTGGTGCGTTGGTGTGACAATTGCCTCAACGCTCAGGGCGAATTTACCTGATTCGTACACTATTTCTCGACTGTACATCCTTGAGTTCTGCACTCGTAGATCAGCCGGTGGGTTTCTGGCGCTTAGCGATATCGATTCTTACTTCCATCTTTGATCGTTGTCTCTGTGCCTTGTTCTCTTTGCGTCTTTGAGGCAGGCTAATTATGGTGGCGCGCGTGCACAAGTCGAGGAGAGTGGGTCCGCGCATGAACCGAGTCAGTCTGTGACGAGACGTTCTTTCGATGTTGTCGTTGTGGGGAGTTGGTGACACCATGTCACGTGGTACGGCCTTATGCCGTGAGAACCAGTTGAGTTGGAGCAACGAAGAAGCGTGGACAGCTGTCGGAAAATGTTAAAGTTGTATTGACCCCGCTGGCCAGTGGCGACCAGGATTTGCTGATACCTCGAGAACTATGTGGACGGATGGCGTGTGAATTTCACTCGAAGAAGAAAATATTAATCGCCAAGCTTTCGTGGTGGCTTCCTCCTTCTATATATAGTGAATATTATTGTGTACTTAAGGACTGTTGACTGTTGCAGTTGCTCGTGCTATTGGCCAGCAAAAGATTCACTGCACTGGTGGCGAGGCGAGTTACGTTCTAGAACGGCCGACTGCTACGGTCGCAGGTTCGAATCCTGCCTCGGGCATGGATGTGTGTGATGTACTTAGGTTAGTTAGGTTTAAGTAGTTGTAAGTTCTAGGGGACTGATGACATCAGATGTTAAGTCCCATAGTGCTCCGAGCCATTTGCATCTAGAACGGCCATGAAATTATGTTACTAAAGTGGCTAGAAATAGCACCTCGCATTTGTAAGTTTGCATTTGGTCGTTAGTGGCACGCTGAAGTTAGCTGCTTCAACTTGAACGTCATTTCTTAATTTAGTTATAGATTTAGAATTTTCTGGTTTTACGAATTAGTGGTAGTTGTTGTTCCTTAATAATTCCTTGTGTGTATGGAAGGCAAGTGGCCATGATAAATATAGGTCACATCGCGTTTTATGGTCGGATAGAGGCCGTGTGTATTTTGGTCTGTGGCCATAGGACCCGTGCTTATTGCATTAGCGATCTATTGAAGTGACATTAGCTTTCTATTGCAATTTTAAATACCTATCTGAAGGTTCATTGTCACGTTAGGTACTGCACATTTGATGCATGTGGTCTCAGCCGTTCAGCAAAGACAGATTATCTTGCAAGGTGGACATTAAGTCATTGGGTGTGGACTGACACATCTTTTCATGCAGTATCTAGTTTTTTTTTTTTTTGATCAAAGGAAACAAAGATCCCTAATTCTGTTCATTCATTAACTTGTAATGCGTTTATATCAAGGTATTGCTTTTCTATATATTTGTGTAACTTGGATATACTATAGTGTGTCTGCCGCTCATGTTTTCCTGTTTTCAGAAACGTATACAGTGGTCGACGCGAGCAAACCTCGCTCCGCGAGCTTGCAGTGTGACGGAAATCTGAGGATTTGAAGTCAGGGCCGGCCGGACCCCGTTAACGCGCGATTTCTCTGTTCCATTCAACGAGAGACTTGTTCTAGGCATAATACACTCCTGGAAATGGAAAAAAGAACACATTGACACCGGTGTGTCAGACCCACCATACTTGCTCCGGACACTGCGAGAGGGCTGTACAAGCAATGGTCACACGCACGGCACAGCGGACACACCAGGAACCGCGGTGTTGGCCGTCGAATGGCGCTAGCTGCGCAGCATTTGTGCACCGCCGCCGTCAGTGTCAGCCAGTTTGCCGTGTCATACGGAGCTACATCGCAGTCTTTAACACTGGTAGCATGCCGCGACAGCGTGGACGTGAACCGTATGTGCAGTTGACGGACTTTGAGCGAGGGCGTATAGTGGGCATGCGGGAGGCCGGGTGGACGTACCGCCGAATTGCTCAACACGTGGGGCGTGAGGTCTCCACAGTACATCGATGTTGTCGCCAGTGGTTGGCGGAAGGTGCACGTGCCCGTCGACCTGGGACCGGACCGCAGCGACGCACGGATGCACGCCAAGATCGTAGGATCCTACGCAGTGCCGTAGGGGACCGCACCGCCACTTCCCAGCAAATTAGGGACACTGTTGCTCCTGGGGTATCGGCGAGGACCATTCGCAACCGTCTCCATGAAGCTGGGCTACGGTCCCGCACACCGTTAGGCCGTATTCCGCTCACGCCCCAACATCGTGCAGCCCGCCTCCAGTGGTGTCGCGACAGGCGTGAATGGAGGGACGAATGGAGTCGTGTCGTCTTCAGCGATGAGAGTCGCTTCTGCCTTGGTGCCAATGATGGTCGTATGCGTGTTTGGCGCCGTGCAGGTGAGCGCCACAATCAGGACTGCATACGACCGAGGCACACAGGGCCAACACCCGGCATCATGGTGTGGGGAGCGATCTCCTACACTGGCCGTACACCTCTGGTGATCGTCGAGGGGACACTGAATAGTGCACGGTACATCCAAACCGTCATCGAACCCATCGGTCTACCATTCCTAGACCGGCAAGGTAACTTGCTGTTTCAACAGGACAATGCACGTCCGCATGTATCCCGTGCCACCCAACGTGCTCTAGAAGGTGTAAGTCAACTACCCTGTCCAGCAAGATCTCCGGATCTGTCTCCCATTGAGCATGTTTGGGACTGGATGAAGCGTCGTCTCACGCGGTCTGCACGTCCAGCACGAACGCTGGTCCAACTGAGGCGCCAGGTGGAAATGGCATGGCAAGCCGTTCCACAGGACTACATCCAGCATCTCTACGATCGTCTCCATGGGAGAATAGCAGCCTGCATTGCTGCGAAAGGTGGATATACACTGTACTAGTGCCGACATTGTGCATGCTCTGTTGCCTGTGTCTATGTGCCTGTGGTTCTGTCAGCGTGATCATGTGGTGTATCTGACCCCAGGAATGTGTCAATAAAGTTTCCCCTTCCTGGGACAATGAATTCACGGTGTTCTTATTTCAATTTCCAGGAGTGTAGATTGACGTTTGATCGCGTCCCTCGCATGTTCATCAAATTGACGTTTTGCCTTAAGCTTGCATAAAGCCTAGAATCTTCTGGACGTTGAGTGTAGTAGAATGCTAAGTGTAAACAGAACAATTAATAGTAACCTTCAGGTCAGATAGCATAAAACTAATTTTACGTTTTCAGTAAGAGTGAAACTGATTGAGAAAGGCGATAGCCAACAATGTAAACATTTAGTTATCTATTTCATCTATTTTGGTTTTTGTTACCGGCACGTAAAGGGGCCGTTGTCACAAGTGTGACGGTTAATATTGTAAATACTAATTGTGGAGAGGGCCTTGATATGAAAATGTTGTTAATTGATTATTACTGCTGATGAATTCATGTGTATGTGTAATCAGTAAAGAAGTGTTGCAACTAGAAACTGGTTGTGTTACTGGTATACAAGGTTAGAGTGATCAATCGCCACACTATTATTTTCCTCATGCGGTTTACTAACCTGTATTGTAGATTTATTACGCAGTTCATCACGTGCTGCCCATCTCTACTGTTTCAATTCATTGCTTCATTAACACAGAACTTATTTATCAATCTATAATATCCAGAGAGTTAGTTCAAAGTGATTTGCATTAAAAGAAGCGAAAGTTTTGGTAATTGGAACCAAGTAAGTAGATTGTCCGCTCACTGGGTACAAGGTGCAGCCCAGGATCGCTTTCTTTCAGTTATCTGGTCCGATATGAAACATATTGCGATAAAGATCACAAATAAGTGCCAATTGTCTTCTAATTCCATAGGGCTGCTATGATGTTTAAACAAGATGTCAGTAACAGAAGAATAGATCAAACGTTAGGGCTGTCGTTGATGCAGTCAAAAACGTTATCCGTGTCTGAATTTCTGATTCAATAATGACAAACTGATACCGTTGCATTTCAGTATTCATTTAAGTCAGATGCGTATTCGATATCAGTCCGTTGTGTTTGTACACTCATGTATGAGTCACATGTGCCTTTATAATCAACCATTATTCACGTGTACGTAAACACGAGTATCAGGTTTCATCAATTATAAATGCACTTCAGTGTCGTAAGGTATGAGTGTGACTGAAACCGGTTATGATTGTTATATTATTACAAATATGATTGTGTCTGTATGTCAGTCTTTTTTTCCCCATAGACAGAATGTCGCTTTTACTATGACTTGTAAAAGAACGGACAATTTAATTAGAAAAGTCCTACAACTCGCTTGGAAAGTAAACTCTATAAATAGTCTTCTGTCCCGCAATGTGTCGCTCACATATAGATAGCAATAGTAAAATCTGCAAGCAAAGGGCAATATTGGCGATGATTATTTACGCCCTTTGTCCATGAATGGAATGAGAAGTAACTCCAATATGCTGTACCTTAAGGTATTCACTCGGCCACGCAATTTATAGTCATCTGTATTGTACATGTGGAAGCAGTGTCCTGGTAATTAAAATAGTCGGACAGCAGTTACTAGGGAGTGCATTGGTGCTAGTTGAAACCCCAACTACGGGAAGATCATTTTGATGAACGGCAGGCGAACGAACGAGGAAGGCGGAAAATTCCTTGCACCGCCTAGAATGTTTTGGGAGGTAGTGCGGTGTACCTTGAAGCAATAGTGACAATGAGGCAAGAAGTTATGCGACTGTTTGCTTCCTCCAGATTCCTAGCACGTTTGTTGGCCATTGTGGGAAGGATGGACGTGCGGTAAGTAGGGAAGCATAAAAACAGTTTTTATCCGTCAGGAATAGTGTCCAGATGTCAGGAGCGCCGTTAACCTTCGCCTTAAGCACTGAATTGTATGGTATGTCCGGAACTTCTGAAGAGATGAGAGATGATTATGAGATTGAACTAGATGCCGACAAACGGCAATTGAACACCAGACCTGGTGGAGACTCTGAGGATAGAAGACAAGAGGAAAATTCCAGTGAAGACGACAGAAGAGGAAGACAAGAAAAGCCTCTACAACGTAGAACATGCAATAGCTGTGTGAGAGGGACCCAAGAGAACACGTGGAAGGTACCCAAGAAGTTTCGGCAGAGGAACGACGAACAAATCAAACCAGTGGCAAGAAGGCAGATCTGGATCCTTCTCTCGTGTACGTTGAAAGCCTTGATAGAAACATTGAGAAAGTCCATCTAATGGCTGCGGATAAGCAAACTTGTTTATGAGGACTGATATTGTGCGAGACGAGTTTACAGATATTATTAGTATAGAATAATGTCTTTAAAGGAAATATTTACGAGGTTAATTCTTCCAAGGAGCAACAGCCTTGCCGCAGTGGATACACCGCTTCCCGTGAGATCACCGAAGTTAAGCGCTGTCGGGCGTGGCCGGCATTGGGATGGGCGACCATCCGGGCCGCAATGCTCTGTTACTATTTTTTGGGGTGCACTCAGCCTCGTGATGCCAATTGAGGAGCTACTCGACCGAATAGTAGAGGCTCCGGTCAAAGAAAACCATCATAACGACCGGGAGAGCGGTGTGCTAACACCACGCCCCTCCTATCTGCATCCTGATCTGAGGATGATACGGCGGTCGGATGGTCCCGATGGGCCACTTGTGGCCTGAAGACGGAGTGCTGCTGCTTAAAACTTCCAAGCATGTGATGGACAAACAAGTTGTCAACGTACTTCAAACCCTAATAAATAGACCGTAGATTCTGGATGTAATTGTAAATGAATGTTACAAAATTGTGGGGATCTTCTAAGAAGTTAACACTGAGTGGCATCACATTATCAAAAAAACTCAAACATGTTTCCTGACTCCTTAAACTATTGTTGGATAGTCCAGTCAGCTGTTTTATTGATGGAATTTAATTCATTTGAACCATTTCGAAATTAGACAATTTCATCTTCATGAAAATTAATCACAGCAGTATAAGTGTAAGATGCAAGGCCTTGGTGCCGCTGCCACGTCCGGTTATGAAAGTTAGTAATTTCGAAATCGATCCTGTGCATTAAATACCATCAACTGAATTGACTCTCTAACAACAATATATTGATGAGATACAGCTAAACACTCTTCAAGTCATATGACCCGCCGGCCTGGTGCGAGTTCTTTCACACCACATCCATACGTTTGTTAATGTTTGGTTAAAAAACATTACCGGTATTTTATAGTGCAGAACCGTACGTACATCCTTTACGACAGTGTTTCAAAAGTCTGCATTACGATCAGATTAGGAACCAGTACAATGGCTAAATATGATTCGAAAGATCCTGTGACAGCACATATCATGCACAGGTCCGACTCAGTCAGTTATATGTAACTACTGCCAAGAAAATCATTTAGGCCTCAGACTGAAGTTGCAGTGTACAAGTATTCGAGATAAATACACAAAATAGCTAAATTCAACAACATATCTTATAACGACGCGCGCAGTGTATTAAATACAAATACAGTAGCTACGCCATTGCGGCACGTCATGCAGTGGGACGAAATAATACGAACGCTCCAAATACCACGTTGGTGGCACGATGGCAAACAAATGACAAGTTAGAATTTCCGCCATTGATGAGAACTGGCGACGCGTTCCAGGAATACAAAGACGTCACTATCCTATACTGATAGTAGCCTACTTCACTCGAAGACTAACAGGAAAATACACACGGAAACTCCGCGACGGATTAACATTAGGAACTGGAGTGTTTATCGCTCAGCTCCCGTACCGTCCCAGCTTTAATTAAGACCAATAACTTCAAACGTATGTACACCATCACTCCATAGACTAAATGCTATGGCCCAAACGATAGACGTTCAAAAATTAGTGGATGGTATCTTGAGTTTAATGTCCGCTATACTGTAGCAAATAAAAATCAAGTGGAGACGAAAACATACGGTTTCAAGAGAACGGAAATAGCAACGAATACCTTATGAGGTGGAAGAACGTTTAAAATTTCAGTCTAACCTCTGGCGAGCAAGATGTATGAGACAGGGGAAATACCCTCAGGCTTCAAGAAGAATATAATAATTCAAAATCCCAAAGAAAGCAGGTGTTGACAGGTGAGAAAATTACCGAACTATCAGTTTAATAAGCTACTGATGCAAAATACTAACACGGATTCTTTACAGACGAATGGAAAAACTGGTAGAAGCCGACCTCTGGGAAGCACAGTTTGGATTCCGTAGAAATGTTGGAACACGTGAGGCAATATTGACTCTACGACTTATCTTAGAAAATTGATTAAGGAAAGACAAACCTACTTTCCTAGCATTTGTAGACTTAGAGAAAGCTTTTGACAATGTTGACTGGAATACTCTCTTTCAAATTCTGAAGGTGGCACGGGTAAGACACAGGGAGTGAAAGGCTATTTACAATTTGTACAGAAACCAGATGGCAGTAATAAGAGTCGAGGGGCATGAAAGGGAAACAGTGGTTGGGAAGGGAGTGAGACAGGGTTGTAGCCTCTCCCCGATGCTATTCAATCTGTATATTGAGCAAGCAGTAAAGGAAACAAATGAAAAATTCGGAGTAGGTATTAAAATCCATGGAGAAGAAATAAAAACTTTGAGGGTCGCCGGTGACATTATAATTCTGTCAGAGACAGCAAAGGACCTGGCAGAGCAGCTGAACAGAATGGACAGTGTCTTGAAAGGAGGATATAAGATGAACATCAACAAAAGCAGAACGAGAATACTGGAATGTTGTAGAATTAAATCGGGTGATGCTGCGGAAAGTAGATTAGGAAATGAGACTCTTAAAGTAGTAAATGAGTATTGCTATTTGGGGAGCAAAATAACTGATGATGGTCGAAGTAGAGAGGATATAGAATGTAGACTTACAATGGCAGGAAAGTGCTTCTGAAGAAGAGAAATTTGTTAACATAGAGAATAGATTTAAGTGCCAGGAAGTCATTTCTGAAAGTATTTGTATGGAGTGTAGCCATGTATGGAAATGAAACATGGACGATAAATAGTTCAGACAAGAAGAGAAAAGAAGCTTTAGAAAAGTGGTGCTACAGAATGCTGAAGATTACATAGTTAGATCACATAGATAATGAGGAGGTATTGAATAGGATTGGGGAAAAGAGGAGTTTGTGGCACAACTTGACTAGAAGAAGGGATCGGTTGGTAGGACATGTTCAGAGGCATCAAGGGATCACCAATTTAGTATTGGAGGGCAACGTGGAGGGTAAAAATAGAAGAGGGAGACTAAGAGATGAATACACCAAGAAGATTCAGAAGGATGTAGGTTGCAGTAAGTACTGAGAGATGAAGAAGCTTGCACAGGATAGAGTAGCATGGAGAGCAGCATCAAACCAGTCTCAGGACTGAAGACAACAACAACAGGACTCCTGGCAACTGCCGTCATGCTAGGTGGCCTTTGCTGTGGCTGGGTTGTGCCCATGGGGAGAGCCCCTGATTGGGGTGGGTGTAATCAGGGCGGATGATCCTCAATGAAGAGGACTAAGTCATCTCTTGCTGGTGACCGTACAGCGCCAGCAGTCTCTAAGAAGGTTAAGATCGAATACAATGCTGACAGGTATCGTTTCTCTCCCTCGCTACACCATGGGAAGAACATAGGGCTACAGAACGGAGAGACCGATATTCGCCTATGTTTTTAGTCTGCAGGCGAGGCGACAGGGACTCCTTTCGACCTATGAAGCCTCAGATTTTTCATTTAACACCTTGAGAAGATAAGTCTGGAGAAGTGACAGCACTGTTAAAGATGCGGAATGGAGCAGTGTTGATTCAGACAGCACCCCCAGGCCAGTCCCGAGCGTTACTCGCCTGTGACAAGCTGGGCGATATTCCTGTTTCCACCGCTTCCCATAAAAGCTTCAACATGGTCTAGGGGATCATTTTCCATCAAGATCTCCTCTTGCAGTCTGACGACGAGCTCTACACCAATTTAGGGCAGCTGGGTGTTCATTTCATCCGGCGCGTTTACAGGGGACCCAAAGGCAACAGGGTTTCTACCGGTGCCTTCATATTGGCCTTTGAGGTTGATTAATTGCCTGAAAAGGTCAAGGTGATGGTTTACCACTGTGACATTAAACCATACGTCCCTCCCCCTATGCAGTGGTGGATGTGGGGAGAGAGATGGCGGAGTTTTGAGAGGGGATGTTCTGGATGTGTGTGTCCATCAGAGACAGTAAATTTGCAAGACTGGATTTCATGAACTGATCAGTTCATGACATCCAGTCTTACAAATTTATATATACAGGGTGTCCCAGCTATCTTGTCCACCCAAAATATCTCTGGAACAGTAACAGCTATTGGAAAACGACTTTCACCATTATCAATTTGGGGCTGGGGCCCATGAATGTACATATTTGGAAACATTCTAAAGCGAAAACATGTGTGTTTATTAATACAAACATATGTTTTTTTTAAATGGACCTCCTATACTTTTATCTGCAGCAATCCATAGCATGACAAAGCACATACACAATGGCGTCGATTGCATCGCAATATTCCCATTACATCCCGAGATATTAAGACGCGAAGTTGACGCTTGCAACACCCGACATGCGCTGCTAGCTCACGTCCTGAGATTCTGGCGTGAACCCCAACCTGCCCGTAATCGCGATGTGATTGACATGCGTTATCACACTTCCATACTTATGAAGAGGTCCGAAACGAATAGTACGGTCTGCTGTCATCCTGCATTAACGTCATACATTCCAGCAGGTGTTTATCCCATAGGCTAGGGGTGATGCGGTTCTGTAACATATCTGTGTACCGCAACGTTAGTCACAAAATTAACTTCGCTTATCGTTAATCCGTTAAGGTAAATACATTGTTTGTTCTCTATCAAAATCTTTCATTTGCTAACTATGCCTATCAGTAGATATTGCCTTCAGTAGTTAGACTCTTTTATTTAGCTGGCAGTGTTGGCGCTCGCTGTATTGTTTGTGAGGAAAGGATCCATGAAAGTTATAAGTTATTGTTAGTCAGGGCCATTCTCTTGTGGGGATTATTGAAAGTCAGATTGCGTTGCGCTAAAAGTATTGTGTGTCAGTTTAGTGTTGATCAGAATGAGTAAAGAGCGAAATGTCTGTGTACGTTCAGTTTTGCTCAGCTGTTTGAAAATCAAATAACGTTAGAGATTTTCCAGCACAGTACTTCATTAATTTTTCTAAGGGGACGTTACAGAGAGACCTCAGAGCAGGCAAGGTGATGCTCACCGTCTTTTTCGATGTCCGAGGTCAGATACCCATTGAATTCCTCTAACATTGAAAAATGACGTGCATTGGAAGACACTCCGCGACCTACGCAAGTCCATCAAGAGTAAACAGCCTGGGTTACTCACGGAGGGAGTGATTCTGCTCCAGGATAACACGCGTCCACGCTTCTCCAATGTCACACAAAGTGTAATGGCCGAGTTCAAGTGCAAACAACTTGAGCATGCGCCCTAAAGCCCGAACATGTCGGCCTGCGACTTCCATGCGTTTTGTCTGCTAAAAAAAAGATCTCAAAGGAAAGCGCTTCAACTTGGACAACTAACTGGAGGTCACAGTGGAGGAGTAGCTCGAGGAACAATGGAATAGTTGTGCTCGGGTCTCTGGTGATATCTTTTGAATAAAGGCTTCAATTATACACACAGTATTGTTTCTCACCTTTTCTTTTGAACATCCCTAATACATAATGGATTTTGCGTAAGTAGTCGAGATAATTAATCGAAGGCCGTCAGCTTCAGTAGAGCACATCCTCATTGTTTACTGTTACGCGTTTTCAATTTATATTTCATACACATTACAGTTTAAACATGGGCGCTAACATTGTGTGATACTTTGACCACACCAGGAATAAACAAATACAGCTTTCTCATAACATGTTTGAAAAGCAACTCCTAACTCAGTTTTACGGTGCCATATCTAAGAAGATGCTTCTTTTCCAAAGTCAATATATTTATTTAGAAGGTTACTGATACTTATTTAAATGCAGATCAAATATCAAACAGATGTTGGTAGCCTTAAATGTCTCCTGTGCAATGATCAGATTCTTTATAAATATAATTTAGGTTTCCTTTCCAATAAACCGGATAGTTAAATCAGGATAATTCATGTTGATACTCTTAAAGGCAACTGTGCATTTTAATGTTGTCTTTTTTATGAATACGATTTTCAAATGTTTTATATATCGCTTTAGTGTTACAAAATTCGAAAAGTGAAGTTAGTAATATTATTTGTGTGACTCAAGCATGTTTTTAAAATTCCACTTGAGGCTTAATTTGCGTATTTAATACTTGATTTTCATCTAGACTCAATAATCTAAAGTACGAGAGCTATTCGGAAAGTGAGGAACAATCGGTCGCGAAATGGAAACCACTATGAAAATCCGACGAGGCATTTCACAGACGGGTTGCGCAGTTTCTATAGTATGCCCGTCGGTCGCATCAAGACGCTCTTTTCAGTTTTGAGCGCACTGTGAGCGAGTGAAGGTGCCTAGAACTACAATGTCTCCCGCCAAGTAGGAGGGCCCGCTGAGAGGCTTCACCTTAATGAATGCAGCCCACCTAACACAACTGCCACGCACTTCCTTCTTCATGGCAATTCTCAGCCTCACCCTGCAGGGGCAGTGAAGTCGCTCCTGCAGCCTTTTCGATGGGAAGTGTTCGATCACTCACTACACAGCCCTAGTTGGCTCGTCCTGAGTATCATCTCTGTTCACGTGAAAAGCTGGATACTAAGACAACACTTGGGCGTAGGCTACGCGCTATAGACCAGCGTAGTGAACTATCGGACAGCACAGGCGGCTGCCTTCTGTGACGATAGTATTGGAAATTTGGTATAACGCTCCGACAAATGTCGGAGTCGGATCGGCGATCATGTAGAGAAGTACCTGAAAGGTGTAGCTAAATGTGTAAAGAAAACGGTTTTGATTTTCACTGTGATTTCCATTTCGCGACCGATCGTTCCTTACTTACCGTACATTATGTTATTAACTCTCTGAAGTTATTCACTGATATATGAGATGTCTAAAAGCAATAAATTTTTATAAAACATATATTCCGAAGATAAGTGTTTCACCAGGTTATGTATCAGTTTATAAGTTTATATTTTTATTAATTTGTGTCTTGTGAATACACAAATGTAAAATTTGCAAAGACATTAACGCTACAGTCAGTCGATGCGCTCAGTCCTAAACCAGTAACGGTACAATTAAATCAATTCGAAAAGACTTGCGTCGGTTGCAGTATTTCCTGTATGTTATTTAACAAATGCTACAGTTCTGGCGCCTCCGTTGCACCTCTCAACTTGTCTCCCCAAGAGGCGACTTGTGTCCGTTGGGCCTTTTACCGATCCTGTCAGGATTGTGTGTGTGTGTGGGGGGGGGGGGGGGAGAGGATAGTTGATTTTTAATTTTTTTTTTCTCCTGCCTCCAAACTCTAGAGATGAGTAGTTGGATGTGGCGCCAGATTTTGAATTGAGGTGGAATTTACCACATTGTTTGGAGGGCTTGGACACCACATATATAGTTCTGCAACAATACCCAGACAACAATGGAAGAAGTAATTTCCATTATGAACACGATTTCGGCGTTTTTCTATTTCGCGAACTATTTCTGAATCGAAGCAGCTCTTAAAGGAATCAGGACGGTGTCACATCAAGTATCGTTGAGAATCACTCGCATTCTTCAACATGTATTCGTCGAAAGTACGAACGAAGGTGCTTTTATTTCGTTCAGATTTGCACGAAAGTTGGCCGGCCGAGGTGGCCGAGTCGTTCTAGGCGCTACAGTCTAGAACCGCGCGACTGCTACGGTCACAGGTTCGAATCCTGCCTCTAGCATGGATGTGTGTGATGTCCACTGGTTAGTTAGGTTTAAATAGTTCTAAGTTCTAGGGGACTGTTGACCTCAGAAGTCAAGTCTCATAGTGCTCAGAGACTCTTTTTATTTTTTTTTTTATTTTTTGCACGGAAGTTGCACTGATATAAACACAACTTTATTGTATCATCGTCAGTTATTTCGCTCTCCAAGTACAAATAACATCTTTTCAAGTCCTCTACTTTGTATAATGGTGTCAGTGTAGTTGTCAAACCTTAAAATATCTATTTCTGCTTGGACTTTAAATTCTCCTTCCAAATTTTTCCTTGGTTTCTGTTACTGCCCGCCCACTGAAAGACTGAAAACATGGGGAATAAGCTACAGCCCTGTCTCACTTCCACTCCATTTTCCTCTATGGCCCCCTTTTACATTCTTTCAGTCATACCTGCAGTCTGGTTCTTGTAGAACTCTGCTATCGACAACTTAACAGAAAACTCTCGTCAATATAAAGAACAACAGGGGATGGAACAGTAAAATGAGATAAGAACAGTGAAGTCTGTATTCAGTATACACACATACTAATGCACGATGTCTTTCACACGCGCTTCGTACGGTGTCCGTTCAAGGTCAGCGTGTGCAGTCGAGCTCTATAGCGCCGTTGCTCCCCTGCAAACTGGCCGTCACGGCGTCACACAGTGACTCACTGACAGTGGGGTAACTTATTTGTCGAAATGCTTTATTTCCGTTTTCCATCTTCAGGATCGAGTAGCCGTGTCCACCGGCGTGTGGGCGTCGCGGCGCTTTCTCGCGGTTTTCTCCGGCGCCGCATTCCGGCAGCGGCGAACCCGGCGGCGGCCAATCAGATCACAGGGTCAGCCGCGTTGGCTGCCAGCTGACGCTCCGGTGCACAGGGGCCGTGCGTGACGTCATGTGCTGCTGCTACTGCTCGAGTCAGTTACTTAGCGCCCTGGCTGGGCCCACGAGAAATACGGGCCTCGCAGCGAACTTGTGACGTCACACTTGCCTGCTTGTCTGCCACACGTCGCGAACACTCAGCGCCATGCAGGGCCCACCGCAAACCAATATGTAATTGATAAGGTACCCACACTTATCTTAGAAAATAGATTAAGGAAAGGCAAACCTACGTTTACAGCAATGTAGACTTAGAGCTTTTGACGATGTTGACTGGAATGCTCTCTTTCAAATTTTGAAGGTGGCAGGGAACGAAAGGCTATTTGCAATTTCGACAGAAACCAGATGTCAGTTATAAGAGTCGAGAGGCATGAAAGGGAAGCAGTGGTTGCGAAGGGAGTGAGACAGGGTTGTAGCCTATCCCTGATGTTATTCAATCTGTATATTAAGCAAGCAGTAAAGCAAACAAAAGAAAAATTGGGAGTAGGAATTAAAATCCATGGAGAAGAAATAAAAACTTTGAGGTTCGCCGATGACATTGTAATTCTGTCAGTGACAGCAAAGGACTTGGAAGAGCAGTTGAACGGAATGGATAGTGTCTTGAAAGGAGGATATAAGATGAACATCAACAAAAGCAAAACGAGGATGATGGAATGCAGTCGAATTAAGTCGTGAGATGCTGAGGGAATTACATTAGGAAATCAAACACTTAAAGAAGTAAACGAGTTTTGCTATTTGGGGAGCAAAATAACTGATGATGGTCGAAGTAGACTGGCAACGGCAAGGAAAGCGTTTCTGAAGAAGAGAAATTTGTTAACATCGAATATAGATTTAAGTGTCAGGAAGTCGTTTTTGAAAGTATTTGTATGGAGTGTAGCCATGTATGGAAATGAAACGTGGGTGATAAATAGTTTAGACAAGAAGAAAAAAGAAAATTTTCGAAATGTGGTGCTACAGAAGAATGATGAAAATTAGATGGGTAGATCACATAACTAATGAGCAGGTATTGACTAGAAATGGAGAGAAGAGAAATTTGTGGCACAACTTGACTAGATGAAGGGAACGATTGGTAGGGCATATTCTGAGGCATCAAGGGATCACCAATTTAATACTGGAGGGCAGTGTGGAGGGTAAATATCGTAGGGAGAGAGAGCAAGAGATGAATATACCAAGCAGATATAGAAGGACGTAGGTTGCAGTAGGCACTGGGAGATGAAGAAGCTTGCACAGGATAGAGTAGCATGGAGAGCTGCATCAGACCAGTCTCTGAACTGAAGACCAGAACAACAACGTACCCATTAAAGGACTTAATTTCTTCGTGCTTGCAATTAAACCTGTAGTCAAGAATTATTAAACTCGTCTGATATAGATGCTCGCTCCCTGTCAGATATCGGCGCCTAAGTTACAGTCCGTAACACAGCGGATCTTACGAGTGCTAGTAGCCGTCTCCGACATGGAGTGAGTCCCTATTTCAAATGAGTTTAATAATTGATAACGGTGTGTTTAAATGCGTGCAAGCTCCCGACAGCACGTGATACAATTAAGATCCTTAGTGAGTACCTTTCCAAATACTCATTGGTTTCCTGTGGGCCCTGCAAAGAGCTGATCTTTTGCGAAGTATAGCGAACAAGGCGGCTAGTGTGACGTCACAAGTTCGTTGTTGCGTGGTCGGGGGGGGGGGGGGGGGGGGGACGTAGAGGGGTGGAGAGGCGTATTTATTCTAGGGTCTCAAACAAGGGGGACCGCCGGTGTGTAGAGGCGTCATCTTGCTGCCAACAACCATAAAGGGGGTATAAATGTTATTCACGTGCAGAATAACATCAAGTCAAATTCGAAAATATGGACTCTTTGTTAAAGCTTTCTGGTGAAGCTCATCATTTTTTCCCTGAATTTTGTTGTGATATATCGATATTCGATATCCACAACAAATATGCATACTTCACGCTTGCTGATAGTTGGGAGCGGCACATTCAAACGTGGTGTCGGCCCCTCAAGCAGCGTGACGTCAATGGCACCGCGGCGGACCTGAGGTGCAGCGAGGCGCATCTCGCCTTCCGCATAACTTTGGCCCTCTGTGACTAGTGCCAGCCACTGCAATCGTGCCCAAATAAGCGAGAAACCGTGTCAGCCCCAATAGCCAGTGATTTTCACTTGACGACGATGGCGGAGAGAGCCATCAAAAGCTCGAGTGTGTTATCCGAAATGACGCGGTTTGAAAACCGAGATTTCACTCGGGTATGCCACCGCGAGAGACTCCGAGGACACAAGTGGTCTAAATGTTTGGCCAGCGAGTGTCTGAGGCTGGTCGTGGGTGCTAACACAGTATTGAGTAGCACTGTGGTTTCCAACCTGAGGGGCATAATCAGAAGGGTTCAGTTTGTTTCAGTCATCACAGAAAATTAATTTTAAAAGATTATTGCTATTATCGCTATTTCGTAAGAGTGTATTATTGGTTACACAAATTATCAGTAATTACCTTTCTATTTGAAATTCTAGCAATAATGCGTGACACATTGTGGTGAGTGTTAGACCTTATGGAACGAATGTGTGAACATGTTACTCATATAGTTGATCCACCACAGATGCCGTATACTTTCCACCATGGATTTATGATAATAAAATTGAGGCATAACAGTGTCTCCCTCC
Source organism: Schistocerca gregaria (assembly GCF_023897955.1). Taxonomy (NCBI): domain Eukaryota; kingdom Metazoa; phylum Arthropoda; class Insecta; order Orthoptera; family Acrididae; genus Schistocerca; species Schistocerca gregaria. The sequence goes on along the minus strand of NC_064923.1, from coordinate 130,308,497 downwards.
TAAGAGTCGTCAGGCGCATTTTCTGTGATGTTTCAGCAGGTATACGGAATTTTGATTTTTCGTTCTGCGGCTGGAATCATCCTAATCAATTACTGCTCATCCTGTCTTTCATGCGACGCTCAGCGCCAACAGAAAAGGTCGGTTTTGTTTACCATTACAATCAATATTATTTATAAATCGGAATTTCACGTGCTCATTCGATACAGCGCTCCCAGATTAATCTGGCCCTGTATAAGTTTTATTATATATGCTTACAAGTAGCTTAAAGTCGAAGAATAATCAGCAGCTGGGCGGGGTAGCCGAGTGGACTAGGGCGTCTTGTGACGGTCCGCGAGACTTTCTCCGTTGGAGGTTGGTATCCTCCCTCGGGCATGGGTGTATGTGTTGTCCTCAGCTTAAGTTACTTTAAGATTAAGTAGTATGTAAGCTTAGGGGCCGATGACCTCAGCAGTTTGGTCCCACAAGACCTTACCACAAATTTCCAATAAACAGCAACTCAGCAGCGAGTGAGTGGCGCCGCATGCTTGGCGACAGCCGTCAGAGCGGCCCAGTGCACTGTTGTCACTGCTGCGGTAGTGCTTAGGTTTCGTGTTTTACTCTCTATGTTAACACATGTCGACAGAGCGAATATCGGACACAAGTAATCGGGAACAGCTGTACCGAACACGGACGTAAAGTTCCACTTAGAAATAGTTTTATTTGTAACGAAAAAATGGTTCAAATGGCTCTGAGCACTATGGGACTCAACTGCTGTGGTCATCAGTCCCCTAGAACTTAGAACTACTTAAACATAACTAACCTAAGGACATCACACACATCCATGCCCGAGGCAGAATTCGAACCTGCGACCGTAGCAGTCGCACGATTCCGGACTGCGCGCCTAGAACCGCGAGACCACCGCGGCCGGCTGTTTGTAACGGGGAACTAATCGACGCTTTCCGTCAACACTGAGTGATGAGCAGTAATTGTCTGGGCTGACTCCAGGTACACAATGCAAAAACGAAGTTCCATATTTCTGGTGAAACACCATAGAAAATGCGCCTGGCGTTTCTTAGGAGAGAGACTCATGTGTCACATATGCCTACTCGGAGTTGTCGGTAGTTCCAGCCAGTACACCACAAAAATTGCTTCGCTATTCACTTCGCAACGATAAACAAACTAATTCACAACACGATACAACAGTAAAATGGCTCTGAGCACTATGGGACTTAACTTCTGAGGTTATAAGTCCCCTAGAACTTAGAACTACTTAAAACTACCTAAAACTAAATAACCTAAGGACATCACACACGTCCATGCCCGAGGCAGGATTCGAACCTGCGACCGTAGCGGTCGCACGGTTCCAGACTAGCGCTTAGAACCGCTCGGTCACCCCAGCCGGCGATACAACAGTAACAATGTTATGCTACTACACTGCTACAGGTCCAACACAGGATTATTATTATTATCGTTGGGGCTGCCCAGATACAAAGAAATGGTAGCCTGAAGCCCCCTCCCCTATTTCTGCCGGTTGAGAAGGAAGGAGCCCATAAATTAAGCAGCTTAGAAACAATAAGTATTGTGCACACATTTTCAAATCGTTGGGGCAACGGCCTTGCCGCAGTGGATACACCGGTTCCCGTGAGATCACCGAAGTTAAGCGCTGTCGGGCGTGGTCGGCACTTGGATGGGTGACCATCCAGCCGCCATGCGCTGTTGCCATTTTTCGGGGTGCACTCAGCCTCGTGATGCCAATTGAGGAGCTACTCGACCGACTAGTAGCGGCTCCGGTCAAACAAAACCATCGTAACGACCGGGAGAGCGGGGTGCTGACCACACGCCCCTCCTATCCGCATTCTCAACTGAGGATGATACGGCGGTCGGATGGTCCCGATGGGCCACGTGTGGCCTGAAGACAGAGTGCTTTTTAAATTTTCAAGTCATTGATTTTAAATCGATTTTTCGCTATTTACAATGAAATGAAAACCCCTGGCCGCATACAGGCGTTGATGTAAATCAACGGGGACAATTGAAAATGTGTGCCCCGACCGGGACTCGATCCCGGGATCTCCTGCTTACATGGCAGACACTTATCCATCTTTTTTAAATCTTATAGTTCGTTGCAATTGTTCGTGGCGGACGTCCCCTGACGCCCATTGTAGTTCATTATTGATCCATTCACTCAGTTTTTTTTTATTACAGAGGGCGGCTGTCATCTGAGCCACCGAGTACACAGAGGATAGTGCGACTGTAGGGCACGCCTCCCGTTAGACCCACATTCGCAACTCATTGTCCCGCATTATATTCATAGTGCCCCTGCCTATTATACTCATTATTAGCGGCTCTACTGCCGATTCCCGTAAGAGTTCGGGCACTGTCTGCGCATCTGCACTGCAGAAGATGGCCAAATGGCCGGTGAGCCTCAACTCTATATATATATATATATATATATATATATATATATATATATATATATATATATATATATATATATGAGTGGTACAGAGGAATTCTACGCTCAATATAGATAGTTATATGTCTTTCCTGATGAGAAATTGTAGGTCGCACTAGCAATGCACTGCGTCTTGCTTCACCATTCTATAAGAAATGGTAGTTTGGTATAAGAAGTACCAATTGTCTCAACGTCTCCTTAGTTTGACGTTTAATGAAACGCCTACAAAAACAAAATATTATTAATAATTCATCATCTTAAAAATAAAAGTGTTCACAAATATTAGAATGCAGGCTTTCTCGGCGAATCTTGATGATAAATTCTTCTCGCGTTGACAGCCGAGTCAATGCGTTGTTCTCCAGCTGGAGAACAACGCATTGACTCGGCTGTCAAATGGTTCAAATGGCTCTGAGCACTATGGGATTTAACATCTGTGGTCATCAGTCCCCTAGAACTTAGAACTACTTAAACCTAACTAACCTAAGGACATCACACACATCCATGCCCATGCAGGATTCGAACCTGCGACCGTAGCAGTCACGCGGTTCCGGACTGCGCGCCTTAACCGCGAGACCACCGCGGCCGGCGACTTGGCTGTCAACCCGAGAAGAATTTATCTTCAAAAATATTGTTTATCATTCTACAGTTCAGATAGGCGCCAATGTTAATGATGGGAGGGATTAAGTGAGAGGGCGGGAGGGGAGGATGCGGGGGATAATGGCCAACATCTGATTGCACGTAGGCGTAATGATCTTAACAAGATTGGGAACCAGTGAGTCCTAGTGGAATGTGGGAAACCGCTGAAGAACGACATCCAGGTTCGCCGACACACCGGTGCTTGTCGCGGATACAAACCGTTGGGGGTGGGGGGTGACTCCCCGTCCCGGAAGCGGGCTCCTGAACGTGCACGGTTGTCCGCTCTGGTCCCAAGCCAAGCATTTTGTACCGATAAGTTAATCTGGAAGAGTGTTCTACACAACCATATCCGTCGTGCTGTAGCAAAGAACAGAGGGTAGTTAATAATGGAAATGGAACTGAGCGTTTGGCGTCATTGGGCGGGAGGCCTCTTACGGTGCAGGTCTGGCCGCCTTGGTGCAGGTCTTATTACATTCGACGCCACATTGGGATACCTTCGCGCCGGATGGGGATGACGTGATAGTGAAGACAACACAACACCGAGTCCCTGAGCGGAGAAAATCCCCGACCCAGCTGGAAATCGAACCCGGGCCCCTTAGGACGGCAGTCTGTCACGCTCACCATTCAGCTGTCGGAGCGACACAATGACGACGTTTCTCTCACTCTCCAGTTTTTGAAACTGGTGGCGTGTCCCCTTTTTGTTTGGCACAATGAACACTACGATGATAAAATAGCACTTATCACATTAAACTATCGTGAAAATGCTGGGCGCGCAGCCTGAAATGCAAACGGCAGACAAATATCTCAGTATGGGAATGTGGACTTTCTCGGGGAATTTCACTGACGAAACCTTCTCGGGCTATCAGCCGAGTCATCGCAACGTTTCGACGACTTTCGTCCTTGTCAACTTCAGACTTTGCCTGAAGATCAAGAGAAGGAAACTTGACGAAGCTTTGTGACAGTATAACCCCACAATTCAGTTGGTAACCCGAGAAGATTTCGTCAACAGAAGTCTCATTGCGCCACTACTACCTGACACGTCACATGTTACAGTTCTTGCTAATGCGCGTCTCCTCGCTATGCGTCTTCACGTATCTAGACTGCCGTAACAGAAATAATGCACGCCCTCATTAAGCTGAATTGTATTGTTCTCTATGTAGCAGCGCAATTTCAGTCTTCAATATTCATAACCCAGCTATCCACGCTGTAACCATCTCCCACGCTACATGCCTCCACCCAAGTGTGGCGAGTTATACGGACGATTACGTCATACTACGCATACAGTGTAGCGCGCTAACTTACTCCTCTGCAGCAACAACCGACAATCGCGTCGCACGCTAACGAACCAAAACATTATGACGACATGCTTAACAGCGCATTGGTACACCTTTGGAACACAGTACGCCAGCGATTGTGGGTAGCACTGAATTGACAAGTCCTAGATAGGTTTCTGGATGTATGTGGCACCAAATATCAAGCACAAATGACGCAGTTCCCGTAAATTAGAGGCCTGTGGTTGATGGGAACACAATTTGTCATTTCCTGCCAATGTCATACAAATTGGAAATTTGTTGTATGAGCCTATGGGACCAAGCTGCTGAGGTCATCGGTCCCTAAGCTTACACGCTAATTAATCTAACTTACGCTAAGGACAACACACACACCCATGCCCGAGGGCCAATGTCATGACTCAAGATTCTGTGCGTTGGAAACATCTGTGGTTAAAGTGTCTGTCTCCCGCACACTAGCGTATCTTGTGGTCGCTAGTCATTTGCCTCCTCATAATGGCCTAAAAAAACTGTAAAACTGGTTCAGAATAAACAGATATTAGTGGAATAAAATGGAGTTCGATTGATTTTCAAACTTAAATATGTAATTATCCTCCCTGAATGTCACTGAACGATATAGGTAAACTTGAGATTTTGTCATTTACTGTTGTAACTTTTGACTCAGTCCTTTACCCACCGGGGTGCTCTACCTCATATTGATACTGTTGCCCTTCTCCATGGAGAAATGGTCCAAATGGCTCTGAGCACTATGGGACTTAACTTCTGAGGTTATAAGTCCTCTAGAACTTAGAACTACTTAAACCTAACTAACCTATGGACATCACACACATCCATGACCGAGGCAGGATTCGAACCTGCGACCGTAGCGGTCGCGCGGTTCCAGACTGTAACGCCTAGAACCGCTTGGCTACACCGGCCGGCGCTCCATGGACAGTGAAAGTTTTTATCGCTACGACAGAAACGTCCTGAAGTGTTCTGAAAACAATCATACGCGTTAGATTGCGTCATTTTTGACGAACCAATCTGACACGATTTGCTAAGTTCAGCGCCAGATGCCGAACCTGTGGACACATGCTTAGGGCAACCAACGGTCAAACAAACGTTCGTCTAGTCTACTATGCTTCAGTGGCACTAAGTGACGTCATCTGCTTCTCTCTGCATTACTGGGAACATTGTTTGTCGCTCAGCGACAAGTTGAAGTTGTGTGGATGATGACGTGAAACACTACAGCCACTGTCTACATGCATTTTTAGAGGCTTGTATTTCAACTGCAGGACACTAGTAGAGATGCTGTATTGGTTGTCTCGTAAAACTGTATTTATTTGTTTTAAACTCGATCATAGAAACTGGCTTTTAAACGTGACCAGTTTTGGTCAATTAGCGGGCCGGAGTGGCCGTGTGGTTCTAGGCGCTGCAGTCTGGATCCGAGCGACCGCTACGGTCGCAGGTTCGAATCCTGCCTCGGGCATGGATGTGTGTGATGTCCTTAGGTTAGTTAGGTTTAATTAGTTCTAAGTTCTATGCGACTGATGACCTCAGAAGTTAAGTCGCATAGTGCTCAGAGCCATTTGAACCATTTTGGTCAATCATTGCCCATCATCACAAACCTCAAATATTAGTCATTATACAGCAAACTCGTCATAATCACGACACGTATGTCCTGTACAATCCCTTCGCCTTGTGCTGTTTTAGATTTATGATATTTTTTTTTTAAAAAAAGATCACTATACGGTCGAAAACAATTATGATTAAAAGCGAGGTACTTAGATTCCACCCTAAAGAAACAGAAACGATTAAGACAGTACACTGATTAGCAAAAACATTATGACCGCTGCCCACCTCAACGTTGGATGCCACCTGGTGAAGTTGCGGGCACGTGACGCGGTAACAAGGACATGTAAGCGGAGCAGACACAGAGAGGAAATCACCATAGTGAAGATATTGGCTGCAAATGGGAAATACATTGAGACACGCGACTCTGACAAAGCCCATATTGTTATTATGCAAAGTCTGTGAACGAGTATCTCGAGATCGGTGAAACTGGTCGAATGTTCACGTGCTACGGTCGTGAGCATCTACGGAAAGAGGTAGAAGGACAATGGGAGCTACCATTAGGCGCGAAAGGGTTGGACTCCACGACTCTTCACAGAACGTGGGTTCAAAAATGGCTCTGAGCACTATGGGACTTAACTTCTTTGGTCATCAGTCCCCTAGAACTTAGAACTACTTAAACCTATCCAACCTAAGGATATCACACACATCCATGCCCGAGGCAGGATTCGAACCTGCGAACGTAGCGGTAGCGCGGTTCCAGACTGTAGCGCCTAGAACCGCTCGGCCACTACGACCGGCACAGAACGTTGGGCTCGGAGATTAGTCTGTTCTCTAAAGTAGGATTGATGATTATCTGTGGCGTTTCTGCGGAAAGAATACAATGCTGGTGCACTTACAAGTGTTTCGGAGTACACTGTTCATCGAACGTTGTTGAACATGGAGCTCCGCAGCAGATCATCCGTACGCTTTCAAATGTTGACCCAACCACATTGTCAGTTACGACTGCAGTGAGCACAAGATCGGCTTGCGAATTAAGTACCGGTTAAATATAAAGTCAGTATAAATTTGAAAACTTAATAAACCACGGAATAACGTAGATAGAGAGGTAAAATTGACACACATGCTTGGAATGACATGGGGTTTTATTAGAACCAAAAAAAAAGTATTGTTCAACGCGTGAAAGATCTCTTGCGCGCGTCGTTTGGTGATGATCGTGTGCTCAGCCGCCACGTTCGTCATGCTTGGCCTCCCAGATCCCCAGACCTCAGCCCGTGCGATTATTGGTTTTGGGGTTACCTGAAGTCGCAAGTGTATCGTGATCGACCGACATCTCTAGGGATGCTGAAAGACAACATCTGACGCCAATGCCTCACCATAACTCCGGACATGCTTTACAGTGCTGTTCATAACATTATTCCTCGACTACAGCTGTTGTTGAGGAATCATGGTGAACATATTGAGCATTTCTTGTAAAGAACGTCATCTTTGCTTTGTCTTATTTTGTTATGGTAATTATTGCTATTCTGATCAGATGAAGCGCCATCTATCGGACATTTTTTGAACGTTTGTATTTTTTTTGGTTCTAATAAAACCCCATGTCATTCCAATCATGTGTGTCAATTTGTACCTCTCTATCTACATTATTCCGTCATTTATTTAGTTTCCAAATTTATACTGATTTTTTGATCTAAAAATGCATGTAGACAGTGGCTGTGGTATTTCACGTCATCATCCACACAACTTCAACTTGTCGAAGAGTGACAGAAAATGTTTCCAGTAATGCAGAGGGAAACAGGCAACGTCATTTCGTCCCACTGAGGCATACTGGACTAGACGAACGTTTGTTTGACCGTTGGTTGCCGCAAGCATGTGGCCACAGATTCGGCGCCTGGCACTAAACTTAGCGGACCGTGTGAAATTGGTTCGTCAAAAATGACGCTATCTCACGCATATGATTGTTTCCAGAACACTTCAGGACGTTTCTGTTGAAGCGATAAAAACTTTCACTGTCCATGGAGCAGGGTAACAGTACCAATCTCAGGTAGACCACCCCCGTCTGTGAAGGCTGGGATAAACGTTACAACAGCAAATGACAAAATCTGAAGTTTACCTACATTGGCAATGATCAAATTGCAAGTAGAAGCATTTTCATATTAATGGATGTTCAGTGACATCCAGAGAGGACAATTCCATATTTAAGTTTGAAAAGCAATCGAACTCCATTTTATTCCACTAATATCTGTTTATTCTGAACCAGTTTTACAGTTTTTTTAGGCCATTATGAGGTGGCAAATGACTAGCGACCATAAGACACGCTAGTGTGTGGGAGACAGAAACTTTAGCTAGAGATATTTCCAACGCACGGAATCTTGAGTTATGTCATTGGCCCTCCGACATGGGTGTCTGTGTTGTCCTTAGCGTAAGTTAGATTAAATAGCATGTAAGCTAAGGGACCGATGGCCTCAGCAGTTTGGTCCCACTCCTAGGCTCTTAGCACAAATTTCCAATTTCTATGACATTGCCAGGAAATGACAAGTTGTGTTCCCATCAACCACAGGCCTCTAATTTGCGGGAATTGCGTCATTTGTGCTTGATATTTGGTGCTACATACATCCAGAAACCTATCTAGGACTTGTCAAATCAGTGCTACGCACAATCGCTGGGGTACTGTGTTCCAAAGGTGCACCAGTGCGCTGTTAAGCATGTCGTCATAATGTTTTGGCTCGTTAGTGTGCGATGCGATTGTCGGTTGTTACTGCAGAGGAGTAAGTTAGCGCGCTACACTGTATGCGTCTGACATGTGCCATAATAGAGTGCATCTTTGTAGACGCCAGTGGTATCTTGCAGCAGTCTAAGGTGAACACGAAACCAGGAAAACGAAAAAAAAAAAAAAAAAAATACGTGCAGCGCTAGAGAATGTCTTACCTCTCGCCAGTTAGTACGCGTTGCTGTGAACTTTCCTTAGAAGAAGGTCTCTCCTGATGTGAACAACTTGCCATGACCTACTTGACCACTGCAAGTAGGTATACTCAGCAGGATTGTTGGAGCTATAAAAATTGTTTTACTATGCGGGTTAACACTTAGTTGCTATTTGGTGAGATGATAACTCAGAACTGCATAGCCATCCAACACCCATAAAAGTCCTTGCCAGACACAAGCTACCTGAGACGACGCTGGCTGCTTGAGAAGCGGAACACGGCGGTGACCGTGAAATCATTACGCTCGCCACAGGGCGATGCTAAACGCCTTTCCCAGCCCGTTCCTTTGTGAGGCTGTCAGGTTGTTGTGGTCGTGGGAAGAGCAGGCTCAGGGTAACGAGCGGAGTATCTGGTGCGAGATCGACTTGCACTAGACTCTGGGAACAGCCGGCAAAGTGTTCCCAGCCGTGGCCGGCACCATGCGCCCAAGTGGTTCATTGTGTACAGCACAGAACATGCTAGGCGCTCTTACTGGGACGGTTAGGCTGTCTTTAAGCAGGACGCCGAGTGGCTTGCAGGCAGGATGGACCCAGTGGCTGCAGAGCCGCAGCCCACACCACAAAACGGACTGCACAACCAAAATTTAAAAAAAAAAGTTAAAAAATATTTTAGCCGGCAGGAGTGGCCGTGCGTTTCTCGGCGCTGAAGTCTGGAGCCGCGCGACCGCTACGGTCGCGAAATCGTAAAAAGCATAAACGTTATTATTCTGTCTGGGTTTCTTCGTCTGACTTTTTCAGTGGACATCTGATATGAATGTAGCCAGTGTTCACCTGTCAAACGCAGCACTCCATCGCTTTAAATTACCAGCGACGCGAGGTGAGACGCACAGCATTTCAGTTGACAAAATCGCTATGACTTCGAAAATAATGGCTAATGAAATTCTGGAAGTGTGAAGAAGCTTCACTAGTACGAAGTGTAGACGCAAACCAATCAGAGAATAAGATGATCTGAAAGTGTCATTTTAACGAACAATTTTCAGGAAAATGTTGTATTCAAATTAAATATAAATACGAGGTTCACTCCAAAAGAAATGCACACTATTTTTTTTAAATCCATATTTTATTTTACATGTCTGAAAGTTTTACAGTGTGTAGATATACCCGATAGGAACAGTATTTTCATTTCTCTACATAATTTCCATCTCTCTCAACGGCCTTACGCCATCTTGGAACCAGCGCCTGAATACCCGTACGGTAAAATTCTGGACCAACTCGTTGGAGCTACTGTTTGGCAGCGTGTGCAAGGGAGTCATCATCTTCAAACCTTGTTCCACGAAGAGCGTCTTTCAGTTTCCCAAAGAGACGATAGTCACATGGAGCCAGGTCAGGACTGTAAGGCGGGTGTTTCAGTGTTGTCCATCCGAATTTTGTGATCGTTTCCATGGTTTTTTGACTGACATGTGGCGGTGCATTGTCGTGCAACAGCAAAACATCCTGCTTTTGCCGATGTGGCCGAACATGACTCAGTCGTGCTTGAAGTTTCTTCAGTGTCGTCACATATGCATCAGAATTTATGGTGGTTCCACTTGGCATAATACCCACAAGCAAGAGTCCTTCGGTATCGAAGAACACCGTAGCCATAACTTTTCCAGCAGAAGATGTGGTTTTGAATTTTTTTTTCTTGGGTGAATTTGCATGATGACACTCCATTGATTGTCCCTTCGTGTCTGGTAAAAAATAATGGAGCCATGTTTCACCACCTGTCACAATTCTTCCAAGAAATTCATCTCTACCATTCTCGTACTGTTCCAAAAGATCGCTGCATACCGTTTTTCTTGTTTCTTTGTCAGCCAGTGTCAACATCCTGGGAACCCACCTGGTACAAACCATTTTAACGCCAACACTTTCAGTGTTCTGCAAACACTTCCTTCCCCATCTCAATGTAGCTTGACAATTCGTTCACTGTGATGCGTCTGTCAGCAGTCACCAATTCGTTAACTCTCTGCATATTGTCTGGAGCGTGTTCAGTACGAGGCCTGCTGCTGCGAGGACAATCCTCAATATTGCCGTGCCCGCTTTCATCACGTAACCTTCTTGGCGACCGACTAACTGCACTGTGATCGACAGCAGCATCTCCATACACCTTTTTCAACCTCTTGTGGATCTCCTTTTCACAGCACAGGAATTCTATGACAGCCCGTTGCTTCTGACGAACGTCAAGTGTAGCAGCCATCTTGAAGACATGCTGTGACAGCGCCACTCACGGGAACAGGTTAACTAAGTTTGAAAACAAGCTGGAAGGATGTATCTACATGCAGAATGAAAACTGTATTTTTACAAAAATTGTGTGCCTTTCCTTTGGAGTGACCCTCATAAGTTTTAGTTGGTTGTTGCATTTATTTTGTTATATTGCATTTGTCTAACACACCTTGTTTGCTTATAATAACAATAAAATATTTGTAAAAGAGAAATACTGTTTTTTCTCTTCATATAAAATAATTGTTTATAGCGGTGTTAATCAGTCGTGTTAAATACACTCTGAGACAGAAAAAAAGAACATCGCCCTACGGAGGAATTACCCGAATGGCACAGAAATCGGTAGACGTGCTGTACATGTTCAGCCAAACAAATGATAAAAAATTTCAGAAAAAATTGTTTATTTATTCAAGAGAAAGAGCATCACAAATTAAGCAAGTCAATAACGCTTTGGACCAGTTCTGGTCGTTATGCAAGGTGCTCTTCGAAATGGCATTCATCGAGTTGTTGGATGTCCTCTTGAGGGACATAGTGCAAGATTCTGTCCAACTGGCACTTTAGATCATCAAACTCCCGAGATGGTTGGAGGGCATACCCATAATGCTCTGAAGGTTCTCAGATGGGGAGAGATCCGGCGAACTTGATGTCCTCCGCAGGGTTTGGGAAGCACGAAGACAACCAGTAGAAACTGTCGCCATTTGCGGACGGGTATTATCTTGCTGAAATGTAAGCCCAGGTTGGCTAGTCATGAAGGGCTACAAAACAGGTGGTAGAATGTTGTCGACATACCGATGTGCTGTAATGGTTGCGTTTAGACGTCAGAGAACAGCTTCTATTGTACTAGACGGAGCTGGAGATGCGAAGAGAAAAGCAGAGGCTTGCAAGATTTGAATATTTGCAACAAATGACTGAGGATGTTATGTGTAAGTAGTAAGCTGAGATGAAGAGAGCGCTAGAGAAAAGGAAATAACGAAGGCTTGCATCACACCGGTCGGAAAAATGATTTAAAAAAATACAAAAAAACAAAAAAAACCGCTACAGATTGCAGAATGGTGACCTGTTGGGATGTCTACTTTTGTCGTCCTTGGAGGTAAACGTTAGACGCACATCTTAGGATATTACGTTAAATGTTTTCCACTTTTGTTGTATCACAGGCTTGGTTCAAATGGCTATGAGCACTATAGGACATAACATCTGAGGTCATCAGTCCCCTAGAACTTAGAACTACTTAAACCTAACTAACCTAAGGACATCACACACATCCATGCCCGAGGCAGGATTCGAACCTGCTACCGTATCGTTCACGCGGTTCCAGACTGAAGCGCCTAGATCCGTTCGGTCACAACGGCCGGCGTTTCACAGGCCTCAAGAAAGTAAGAAGATCCGCATCTACTGAATGGATAGCCTCAAGATTTGTCTCAAATTACTTCCACTCCAACTAGCTAATGCAACAAGTTTCAGTAAAAATGATACCCGGAAAAGTACAGTGGCTGCACTCACTGAGACTGTGGAAGGGTCACTGGTAAAACCTGGCTGTAAGAACAAAATGGGACTTTGACAACACCACCAGGCCATCAGTGACTGCAGGGCACCTCAGTAGCACCACACATCACTGGAAACACTGGCAACACGTTGTTTTATAGAGGACACGGATGACATCCTTCCACGTTCTTGTCCCGAACTTGTGCTGACCTCGTTGTCGGCGAGACGAGAAACCGTGAACTTCCTGGGAGATTAAAACTGTGTGCCGGACCAGGAATTGAACCCAGAACTTTTGCCTCTCGCGTGCACGTGCTCTACCGACTGAGCTATCCGAGCATGAATCACGAACCCTCCTCACAGATTTATTTCCACCATTATCTCATATCCTACCTTTCAGACTTCACAGAAGTTCTGCTAATTTGCAGGACTAGAGCTTCTGAGAGTAAGGATACTGCGGAGACATGGCTTAGCCACAGCCTGCAGGCTGTTTCTAGAATTCATTTTCACTCTGCATCGGAGTGTGCGCTGATATGAAACTTCCTGGAGGATGAAAACTGTTTGCAGCACCGAGGCTCTAACTCTGTGAGGACGGGTCGTTAAGTCGTGCTTGGGTAGCTTAGTAGGTAGAGCATTTGCCAATGAAAAGCAAAGGTCCTGGGTTCGAGTTCTGGTCCGGCAGAGAGTTTTAAGTTGCCACAAGTTACATAGCAGCACACACTTCGATGCAGAGTGAAAGGTTCATTCACGACAAACACCTGTCTTCCTTTCTACCTCTACGCCTTCATGATTACGCCGCAATTCATACAGCAGTGCTTGGCAGACTGATCTTCGAACCACCTTTACACTCTTCCTCTACCGTTCCACTTTCTAAAAGGACAAGGGAAAGGTGAATACTTAAACCTTTCTGTACGAGCTCTGACTTCTCTTAGTTCATTATGATGATCGTTTCTCCCTTTGTAGATTGACGGCAATAAAATATTTTTACATTCAGAGAATGAAGTTAGTCACTGAAACTTCGTGAAAAGATCTCACCATAACGAAAAATGCCATTGTCTTAATGACTGCCATCCCATCTTGTTTATCATACCAGTGACTCTCTCTCTCCTACTTGACGATAATGTACTACGAGCTGCCCATCGTTGAACTTTTTCGACGTCCTCCGTCAATATTGTTTGGTAAGAATCCCATACAGAACAGCAGTACTCTAGCAGAGGATGAATAAGCGTAATATAGGCAGTCACGTTAGTAGACATGTTGCGTCATCTAAGTGTTCTACTAATAAAAAGTAATGTTTAATTTGCCTTCCCCACAACATTGTCTATTTATCGTCCTAACTGAAGCTGTTCTTAAATGTAATTCCTGACAGCCTTTAAATTTGTGTGTTGTATCGTGCAGTTGGAATTTAATGGATTTCTTTCTGTGCTCATGTGGGCGACGTCACTCTTCTTCTTATCGAGAGACGGTTCTTCTTCTCCTTTGTATCTTTCCTTGAACTTCTACTCAGATCCTGAAGGAGATCGAGGACTGCATTAGATCTGGGCTCTTTACAGAAGGGTGGCGTTTTTTCTGCTTTGCACATTTTATTTTCAGTAAGGTCTGCGTTTTTATTTTTAGACATGTTTATCTATCATATTTTTGAGTAGGGAGATGGTGTTAATATTTTTCAATTTCTTTATTAACCCTAACACGACAATGAAGAAGAATCTTCCTGGTTAAAAATGCTTAGTTCAACTTATGTAACTGTAGTCATACAATGTTTGGGATTGCGTTTATCTTCTCTGATTGTCTAACCCATTTTTACTCTGATTTTCAGTTTTGTCCTATTGAATAGTCTATGACTAACTGCGTATTTTTAAGAGCCATTCTACAGTTGATCTGTCCTATTAATGTTTATTTGTTTATTATTTTGAGTTGCTGTTATTTTAACTAATCTAAGGTATTATTAACTAACTTTTCTGAAGTTCTTTTCTGCACTACTATTTGTACCCTTGATTATACTAATTCTTCGCCAGCAAACACTGCGTTGCACAAGGTCAATCATTGTTTGCGTTACAAATCTCATAGAAAGTATGAAGTGAGACACACTTGCAGATAGACGACGCGTTAAACGGAAAGGGCTGCTCACTAAATACCAAAATTCGATCTTCGCCGAGAATGTAGAGCATACATTATTACCATAGAGCGTACATTATTACCACCAAATTTCATATCGCGCAATGATCACCATTCAAAGATAAAGGAAATCAGAGCCCGTACTGAGGCGTTCAGACAGTCGTTTTTGTGGAACAGAGGGGGAATGATGACTTTGGTGCGAATAGTGCCCTCCGCCACACACCGCTTGGTGGCTAGCGGAGTATATATGTAGATGTATCCAATGGTTGTTCAGTTAACTTAACTGTCCAGTGTCAGTTGCGCTGCAGTAATTTTTTCTACTAACTAGGCACTGTGTCTACGGTTTTCACTGTATCCATTGTCCGCCCCCGGTAGCTATGTGGTCAGCGCGACAGAATGTCACTCCTAACGGCCCGGGTTCGATTCCCGGCTAGGTGGGAGATTTTCTCCGTTCAGGGACTGGGTGTTGTCCCAACCATCATCATTTCATCCCCATCGAGGAGCAAGTCGCCGAAGTGGCGTCAAATCGAAAGACTTGCACCCGGCGAACGGTCTACCTGACGGGAGGCCCTACTCACACGACATTTACTGTATCCATTCAAATCTGAGAGAACCCACCCTTTGCTAAATTGGCTTATCCGACCTATATCATCCAACACTTTGTGATAGTAGTTCTGCTGAATTTTTTTTAAGCTCCTCGTTTTCGGGATGTGTTATGACGAATATAGTTTGGGCAGATTCAGAAATAATAGCCGGTGCATTGATCATTTACTCTTATCAGTGTTTTCTTCATGTCGAATGCATCGTGGAGACTTGTTGTCCATCCAGTTGGTTACGACACGTGAGAACTTGTCAGTTGAGTCTGAGATCGGTTTAAATGGCTCTGAGCACTATGGGACTTAACTTCTGAAGTCAACAGTCCCCTAGAACATAGAACTAATTAAACCTAACTACCTAAGGACAGCACACACATACATGCCCGAGGCAGGATTCGAACCTGCGACCGTAGCGGTCGCGTGGTTCCAGACTGTAGCGCCTAGAACCGCTCGGCGACTCCGGCCGGCAGTCTCGGATCGGGAAAACAGGCACACCAATCCAAAGGACTCAACGCCGCTGTCTTTAAGAACACCAGCCTCCAAGCCGTGAAGGGAACACGAACAGAGTGTGAGTGGGCGGATACTGAGGTGTGGATCCCCAGCGCCAGCCGCCGACTGCCGACTGCTGACCCGCGATCGGCAGCTGCCGAGCTTTCGCCGCCGGATGCGCTTTCTCCGCGGCCAGCCGCATGGCGTCTGCTGCCGCAGCGGACACGCATCGCGATACATCGCAATCCCTGGCTCTCTACGGTGGTGCAGAAATGGAGGCCATACGAAGATCCAAGAGAAGCGAGGAGACTTAACGTGGAGACCACACGACCATAGGATTTTTTAAAATAAATATGGTACGTGAACTTCAGAACTCGAGTATCCATCCGCCAAAACTGTTCGATGCAACTCTCAAGAGAATTCTCGACAAAATCGACTCTGAAGTTTTCCGAGCACTGTTACACTGACTTGACAAACGTCACACGATACCTCCTAATATCGTGTCGAACCTCCTTTTACCCAGCGTATTACAGCACCTCAACGTGGCGTGGACTCAACAAATTGTTGTAAGTGCCCTGCAGAAATATTGTGACATGCTGTCTCCATAGCCGTCCGTAATTGCGAAAGTATTGCCGGCGTAGAACTTTGTGCACGAACTGGCCTCCCGATTATGTCACATAAATGTTCGATGCGATTCATTTCGGGCGATCTGGGCGGCCAAATCATTCGCTCGAATTGTCCAGAAAGTTATTCAAACCAGCCTCGACCAATCTTGCCTTGGGACATGTTTGGAAACATGGAGTCCATGAATGGTTGCAAATGGTCTCCCAGCAGCCAAACATAAACATTTCCTGTCAATTATCGGTTCATTTGGACCAGAGGACCAGTCCGTTCCATGTAAACACAGCATGCACCACTATGGAACCACAACGAGCTTGCACAGTGTCTCGTTTACAATTTGGGGCAATGGCTTCGTGGTGTCTGCACCACACTCTAATCCTGCCATCAGATCTTACCAACTGATATCGGGACTCACCTGTCCAGGCCACGGCTTTCCAATCGTCTAGGGTGCAAACGATATGGTCACGAGCCCAGAAGAGGCGCTTCAGGCGACGTCCTGCCTTAGCAAAGGCACTCGCGTCGGTCGTCTGCCGCCAAAACCTATTAACGCCACATTCCGCCTCACTGTCCTAATGGATACATTCGTCGTACGTCCCTCATTGAATTTTGCTGTTATTTCACGCAGTGTTGCTTGGCTGTTGGCAGTGATAACTCTACGGAAATACCATCGCTCTCGATCGCTAATTGGAGGCCACCATCCACTGCGTTGTACATGGTGAGAGGTAATGTTTGAAAGTTGGTATTCTCGGCACACTCTTGACACAATGGATCTCGGGATATTGAATTCTGTAACGATTTCCGAAATTGAATGCTCCAAGCGTCTAGCTCCAACTACCATTCCGCGTTAAATGTCTGTTAATTCCCCTCGTGCGGCTATTGGAAACCTTTTCACTTGAATCACCTGAGTAAACAGCTCGACAATGCACTGCCCTTTTCTCGTGTATGCGATACTACCGCCATCTTTATATGTGCTTGTCGTTTTTCCACTGTTCAGTCGTCCAGTGTTTCCGCTCGTTGTAGCAAGAGTGGTGTCGTTTGGCATTTACCGGCGTATGATTCCTGCTTCGGGTGCAGGAGGTCCTGGGCTCAAATCCTGGACGAGCCCTTGCGTTTTGTACAACGGTGTGGTAACAAATCGCATGACGGCGGCTGTTTCGCGCATTTCCAGGCCTCCAAGTCAGCGCTAAATCCGACAACCAGTTCTGAAACAGTTTCATGTTTCATTTGAGCCATGTGCACCCTGCTGGTGGAACGTTTGAAGTTGATTTAAATGGTCACAGTAGAGATCGTAGCAAGTGTCTTGCTGAGTGCGACGAAAACGAGTTTCCGCCCGCGATCGAACTGGGGACCTTCTGCGTGTTAGGCAGACGTTATAACCGCTACAACACGGAAACTGCTACTCTCTGCCCTCCACATTTGATACAACTTGTAGGACGATCGCCATTGTGGCGTAAAAATCACTTTGCGGAAACACACAATGCAGGTATTTCGCATTCGTGTGCAACGATCGACAGCACCCTTCACTGCCTGAATGCCATGACGAATAAGAGCTCAAGAAGTCATCGGAAACGCAAAAGATGTCACCAAAGGCAATCGATTCGCTAGCGGCACGGCGCCTGTGCTCGGCGGCTTATGAGCAGCCGCTCGACCATGAAATTGAAGTTTTTACACCTCCCGCCTGTTTTAGTACTTGCAGTGGATCCTGATACAGTTTTAAATTCCTGTATAGTGCTCTGGATAGAAGTCCGCCTATTACACATTACGAGCCTCTTCAATTGTCGGCGGTCTCTGACAATCAACAGACGAGGTCGGCCTGTACGCGTTTGTACTGTACGTGTCCCTTCATGTTTTCACTTCACAATCACCTAGGAATGAATGGGATTGTGGAAATCTCGCTTACAGAGGTATGACGCAAGTGACTCCAGACACCTAACCACATTTGAAGTTCGTGAGTCCCGCAGAGCGCCCCATTCTGCTCTCTCGCGATGTCTAATGGCGCTGATATGGAATACCTGGCAGTAGGTGGCAGAAAAAAGCACCTAATATGAAAAACGTATGTTTTTGGTGGTGTACGGATAGTTTTGGTTACATAGTGTATCTTAACCCTGATTGTGAGATCTTACTGGGGCAATGGGGACGCTCCTGCAGATTTCTCGATAGGAAGCTTTTGATTACCCACCGTAAAGCTCTGGTTTCCGTCTCTGCTCACATGAACAGCTGGTTATTTTGGCACGGACAACGAGCTGCAGACCAGCTTAGAGAAATGGAGGAAAACCTTAGCGGCTGCCTTCTACGACGAGGATATTGGAAAGTTGGTACAACGCTTCGTCAGGTGTCTGAGTCGGAGCAAGAATCATATCGCACAGAATGGCTTTGTAGTCTTACTGGATTGTGTAAGGGCATGATCTTCTTCCAGGAGCCAATATGAGTACATTTTCATCCTTGAGCCGTTTGTTTATAGCCACCCTAGCACCTGGAGTTTTGAAGTCACTCCTCCGGGTATTAGGTGACAAGGTCTGTCTTCCGTGCGGCACATTCATCCTCTATTTCAGTAGTGTCGGGCCTTGAAACGTCTTCCCGTAGCTTGGACGTCCTCCTCACGTCCTTCTCGGCGGGAGGAGGTCGTTTTGGCCCGGCTACGAATTGGACACTACCGGTTCAGCCATCGCCATCTGCTGACGGCAGCGCCGGCGCCGTTCTGCCCATCTGGGCAATTGCTGACGGTCCGCCACATTTTAATGTCCTGTCCGGATTTTACTACACTGCTTCTTCATCGTGGCCTGCCATGTACTCTGGATGCCAGTTTAGCGGATGACCCAGGAGCTGCTGCTCGCGTTCTTCGTTTTATCAACTTGACACACCTGTCTAAGGACGTTTGATTATGCTGTTTTTTTTTTTTAATCCTCTGCCTGTTAATACGTCTTTTATAGTATTGTCCCTTTTAGTTGCTGTTTTAACCTTGTGCCTCGCGGTGCATTCCTAAATTAGCCTGGGCGCTAATGACCATTGTAGTTGTGCGCCCTAAAACCACAAAAAAAATTATTTCAGTAGTAAGTTATCCCTTAAATCTACCCAAAACTAGCGTGGCTCTCTTAGCAAGCAGTGTTCCAGGTCTGCGATTCCAAACAGTAGACAGCCAGTCAACAATTACTTGTGTTGGCACCCAGCCGTTTTCTTGGCAGCGAATCACTAAGTCCTTAGGAAAGTTTTCTTTCCTTATACGGCCGAGCGGTTCTAGGCGCTACAGTCTGGAACTGCGCGACCGCTACGCTCGCAGGTTCGAACCCTGCCTCGAGAATGGATGTGTGTGATGCCCTTGGGTTAGTTAGGTTCAAGTAGCTCTAAGTTCTAGAGGACTGATGACCACAGCAGTTATATCCCATAGTGCTCAGAGCAATTTTGAACCATTTTTCCGCATACTTTTTCTCTGCAGAATGACGTAAGGGGGCAACTTTCCACCATTGGCAGTGACAGCTAACACAACAGTTTTTTTTTTAAATTCCCGGCTCCTCTTAATGGGATACCTTTTGTCCCTTTCATCCATGCTGATGTATTGCTCGGCATGTCAAAAATACTATCGTTTTGTCAGCAATGCCAATCTGATGAAAAAGGCACGAGAGACACTTACGAAACTGGATGACGTTACGCTGGAAGCCAACCAGCTTCTCCTCGAAAACTGGTCGGTTGGTTTTGGGGAGGGGACCAAACAGCGAGGTCATCGATTCCTTATGACGTCGGCCGTGCCATTTCAAAGGAACTATTACGGTAGTTGCCTGAAGCGGTTTAGGGAAATCACGGAAAACCTAAATGAAGATGGTCGGACGCGGACTTGAACCGTCGTCCTTCCGGATGAAAGTGCAGAGCGCTAACCAGTGCGTCACCTCGCTAGATCCCTCGACAGCTGCTGCCATTCTCTGCGCTAGTGTAGTACTTCGTCGTAGAACAAGGCCATTTCTCCACATAAAGCGGCGACACCAACAACTACTCGCACGGAAATCTCCTTGTGGCACGTTTAAGACTCTTGCCATTTCCAAGGCCGTCATTTGGATTGTTTCTTGCGAGACAGAACTCCATCTTTCCTCTAAGATTGCACACAGGAGAGAAAGTTAGATTCAAGTTCCCGATATTAGCCACATTTTGGTTCCATGAATGCTTTTCTAACCACATCTGTAATTTTGAAGCCCCTTGCAACATACCTCCCCTGAATTCCTTGGTCTGGTGATTCTTTTCATTCTAAATGGTCGTCCATATCGGCATGAATCAGGCTTTCGTAGCAGTATCAAACTGAAACTAATTTATAAACCAACGAAACAACATTGGGAATCATACACAACGATAAAATCAATAAAATACCCATATAATATGTATTAATGCGTAATAAAATACCTTGCCACCAGTTTAGGTTACAGGCACTAGTTGTATTGTTGTAAACGAGAATAATATTTTTACAACAAGCGTGTGTAAAAAGACAATGGTATGGGTATAAGACACACCTGAACTTTTTGACGGTGAAATCTGGATAAAAATCGCGTCTTATTTTCTGGCCAATATGGTATTTAGGGGTAATTCTAACAATAAGAAGCAATATGAAAAGGCATGGACATGTAATATTGGTATTAGGGAAAGCGGATGGATGACTTAGATTAGTTGACAGTGTTCTGGGAATACGCAATGGATATTAATACAAACTGCATAGAAAATGCCATAGTGTGCTTGTGGTGTGTATGCTGCAAGACCTTCAGTACACACACCATCAGATTATTTGACTTGTCACACTAACGAAGTAGGCGAGTGTCGGCAATATGTCTCTTGGTCTTATCGTGACGTGTTTATCTTCTGCCGTTAGGTCAGACGATAGACATGCCACTTGCACGCTTAGTGTAGCAGATTGAAAATGACCGACTTTAAACAGAACTTGATTAATTTTCACACACATTTATTAAAATCATAAAATTACTTAACTTGATTCTGGATACTATTTACAATTTTACAATCTGAAGTTCCTTTGGTCTTGGTACGTTAATATTATTCTCACATTTCTCTGATACTTGACAAAGTGTCTACACATTTATCTTCATGGCTATGTACAGGAATATGGTAATCTTATTAGATGCAGACTGAAACTTGACTATAGACTGGTAGAGACTAATGCAGACTGGTACAGACAAATGCAGACTGACTAATCGGAGGTCTGTACACTCGTTATAATACCTCATGTGTTCAAGTATCACTGCGCGAGTGTGATCCGCGAGGAGAAAAGGTTCTATGTTAGCAGCAATCTCATTGGCTGCATTACTTATTAATACGCGGATCGGCGCAAGCAGAATTTGGTCCGTCTCTAAGGCAACGCCATCTCGTAGTGCAGAGACGGACGAGCGCTGCGCCTGCGCTGCTTTGCTTAGTGGGGCATGCTCTAGTGGGAAAGTTGTGTATGTGCTGTGGAACTATGTACACAACAGTGTTTTATGTCGGAAGGCGACCCAGTGTTGAACTGTTCCATGCATTCTCCTCTACTAACCCTTGGTCGACAATATCATCTGGTCTGACTCCAGACGCCTTGCAGTTTAGTTGCTGTTTTAACCTTGTGCCTCGCGGTACATTCCTAACTTAGTCTGGGCGCTAATGACCACTGTAGTTGTGCGCCCTAAAACCACAACAATAAAAAAAATAAAAAAAACAAAGACGCCTTGTAGTGAAAAGCAATGCAATAAGTGCTCTCCTCCAGAATAGCTACACTTTAATGGCGATGCCAGTTCATTGTTTGGAACAACGCTTTTATGGATTCGCATTATGAAAAGTGTTTGCCAGACTCAGCTGCTGCACTAAACCAACCTCATATCTTGATGCTCTCCCCCCCCCCCCCCCCCCTGCCCCCCACTCCCCTCTCTGTCTACACAGAGGCGTCTTCCAGCGTGACGACCACCATAGTGTGATAGTGTGACTAATTTTAGAGCATTCTTTCAGCGTTTGCAGTCGTCATCAACTAGACCTGATAGCAAATATCCAATAAATTCACTGGCGCCCGACTAGGAACGTAACAGGACGGCGTGGTTCATGTTGAAGTGTAACATGGACGCTCGGGAACCTACATCTTTGGAAGAATGACGATAAAGTTCTCGAGAATTCCTGTCACGTAAAATTGGGGAACTTTTATTCGAGGAAGACTGTATTGCTGCCACCGTCGTGTCTCTCGTGTAGATAAGATGAGGAGGGGGAAAAGGATTTAAACAGATACCGACGCATATAGACAGTCATTTCTCTTTCGCTCATTGTGTAAGTCGCTTGCTATTAGACATCTTTCATGTCATGTATTTATCCACACGTCGATAGGTTCTTCTCCATTAAAAAAAAGAAAAAAAATAGTAATTTTATAATGTATAGCTTTATTTCGAGCCGATTTTTACAAGTTCTATTTCTTTGTTTGCTCAGAAAGCGCTTGCGCGCCAAGTTCGAACATCGCTGTAGTCATTTTCGTTTTACTCACTGACTGTCGGAAAACGTACAATGAATAGTGCCCATTTTAAAACATCACTTCTTCATCAGAGCTGGTTGAGACTACTAGGTAGCTTACTGCTGTGGTGTTTAGAATGCCCCTAGATGCTATAGTCAGATGTCTGGTGACCTACGGAGAAGAGAAGCACCCCATATGATCAAGCGCATTAATTTAAAGCAAATGATAATCTCACACAAACAGAAACGTCTACTGAAACGATAATATGAGTGCAACAATGTGGGATTGCTGGTCCGCCTTGATGCAAAACACTTTTGTTATTTATTTATTCCCAAACTAGTTTCAGCGACAAATACCGCCATCATCAGTGGGCTCCTTGATTCTTATTTACTATACGTCATAGCATGGTTTTACGATTGTTGCCGCTGTTTCCGGCACGCATCGTGTCATCTGCAAGTTCGGTGGGCGACTTGCAGCTACTTTTAGACACAGAATCATTGTGAATGTTGTGTCTTTCTGTGTAAAATAAGTAGCTGCAAACCGCAAAACGAACTTGCAGATGATACGATGTATGCGGAGAAAAACGGCAACAAAAAGCGCGGAAAATATACCGGAAACAGTGGCAACTATCGTAAAACCATGCTGTGACGTACAGTAAATAAGAATCTAAGAACTCATTGATGCTGGCGATATTTGTCGGTAAAGCTAGTTTGGGAATAAAAAATTAATAACAAAAGTGCTTTGGACAAGGCGGATTAACAATCACATATTGTTGTGTTTGCAAGCAAACACGGCCAATGGAAGAGTTTCAGGACAAAATTGGTATATTATAAGTGGCCCAATCAAACATGAAAATATGGATACCACACCATGCACACGGATATAGTAATGAGAGGAGAAATTATCTACCTCTAACAGAAACGAATGCTCGTTATAACAATCAGGTTTATTCTCGTAAACATCAGCGTACGAGTTATTCACTGATGTAACGAAAGAAACATTTAATAAAGGGACAACGAATTATAATTGTAAAATCTAACCGTGTCATAGGTGGGTGGGCATGACAAAAGCATAGTTATGAGAATATTTCATCGATACGACCAGTGACTGCAAGAGTGACTATTTGTTTACAGAAAAAACAAGGAAATATATGTACAAACACCAGAGAGCTCATCAAAGGGCATAATGAGCTCAAATAGGTTGCTGCGAAACGTGAAAACTGTACAAATGGCTCCCGAAGGGAGTAAACTATCTTTCCGTTCCTATCGCACCAGTACTAATTTTTCCTGGCGTGATTATTTACATTTTCATTTCTTTTTCTTTAATTAGTAATAAAAGAATCGCGTAAATTGAAAATACGTGTAATTACTGTACGAGTCCATTTTCTTTGAATGGGTGCTATACCAAGAGAGATTAATATCTATATAAAACCAAAAAAGTGGGCAGTTGAAGGACAATTAGAGAGAACGGCGTGCATTTTCTGGACGTCGAATGTATAAAATGAGTATTTGAACGACTTGAGGACCAACGGTTAGCGAAGAGATTCGAAATATGAAATAAGGAATGTGTGATTCCAAATGACTAAAGTTGTCGGCAAGCGATTTATGGTCATAAAGAAGCTCAAATACATATGAGCTATAAATGAGATAATAATGTGGTTTTCTACTGAATTACGGCGAGCAATTATTTAGTTATTTGATATATTTTTATGAAGGAATAGCACATCTGATTGCTTTATCTTTTCTGTTTAGTCGTTTCGTACCCTCACAATCATATAACGGGCGTTATGGTCAAATATCACTGAAAATCGGCGACTGTAAGCAAATAAAAATATTAGTCCCACCCATTTGTTCATATACGGGTACTGATTCGAATTTATTTACACTTTTAGAAAACTGTTTGAGTGAAGCAATTTTGTTGCCCAAGAGCTTCTATAATAATTTTAGTGCATTATCGCATAACAAAAAGAGGGCGCCTCGCCATACAAAGAAAATAAGCGAAGGCCGAGATCGGAGAATCACTTGCCGCCCTTCACGTGTTATGAGGTAGGGAAGTCTTCTTTGCATGTATTTTTTGGGCATCGAAAAGTACTGACACCAAAAGTGATTTATATAAACAGTCAGTTGTGCATAGTAGCAATCCTTGTAACAAGAATATAGTTGTTCTACACTACTGGCCATTAAAATTGCTACATCACGAAGCTGACGTGCTACAGACGTGAAATTTAACGACAGGAAGAAAATGCTGTGATATGCAAATGATTAGCTTTTCAGAGCATTCACACAAGGTTGGCGCCGGTGGTGACACTTACAACGTGCTGAGATGAGGAAAGTTTCCAACCGATTTCTCATACACAAACAGTACTTAACCGGCGTTGCCTGGTAAAACGTTGTTGTGATGCCTCGTGTAAGGAGTCGAAATGCGTACCATCACGTTTCCGACTTTGATAATGGTCGGATTGTAGCCTATCGCGATTGCGGTTTATCGTTTCGCGACACTGCTGCTCGCCTTGGTCGAGATTCAATGACTGTTAGCAGAATACGGTATCGGTGGGTTCAGGAGGGTAATACGGAACGCCGTGTTGGATACCAACGGTCTCGTATCACTAACAGTGATAGCATGGCTGTAACGGATCGTGCAGCCACGTCTCCATCCCTGAATCAACAGACGGGGACGTTTACAAGACAACTACCATCTGCACGCACAGCTCGACGACGTTTGCAGCAGCATGGACTTTAAGCTCGGAGATCATGGCTGTGGTTACCCTTGACGCTGCATCACAGGCAGGAGCGCCTGCGATGGTGAACTCAACGACGAACCTGGATGCACGAATGGTAAAACGTCATTTTTTCGGATGAATACAGGTTCTGTTTAGAGAATTATCATGGTCGCACCCGCGTTTGGCGACATCGCTGTGAACACACATTGGAATCGTGTATTCGTCATCGCCATACTGGCGAATCACCTGGCGTGATGGTATGGGATGCCATTGGTTACACGTCTCGGTCACCTCTTGTTCGCATTGACGGCACTTTGAACTGTGGACGTTACATTTTAGATGTGTTACGACCCGTGGCTCTACCCTTCATTAGATCTCTGCGAAACCCTACATTTGAGCAGGATAATGCACGACCGCATGTTGCAGGTCCTGTACGGGCCTTTCTGGATACCGAAAATGTTCGACTGCTGCCCTGGTCAGCACATTCTCCAGATCTCTCACCAATTGAAAACGTCTGGTCAATGGTGGCCGAGCAACTGGCTCGTCACAATACGCCAGTCGCTACTCCTGATGAACTGTGGTATCGTGTTGTAGCTGCATGGGCAACTGTACCTGTACACGCCATCGAAGCTCTGTTTGACTCAATGCCCAGGCGTATCAAGGCTGTTATTACTGCCAGAGGTGGATGTTGTGGGTACTGATTTCTCAGGATCTATGCGCTCAAATAGCGTGAAAATGTAATGACATGTCAGTACTAGTATAATATATTTGTCCAATGAATAGCCGTTTAACATCTGCATTTCTTCTTGGTGTAGCAATTTTGATGGCCAGTAGTGTATTTCCTGTATGATTTTTCACTTTGCAGGGGAATGTGTGGTGCTAGGATGTTTCACAAAATTATTTATTTACAAGCAAACTCTTATTCAGAATTAAATGGACAGCTGAAGTAGTTAGTTGGCTGTGCTAGAACACTACGCAAATACCAATAGTCATAATGTGTAACTTAAACGATACCTTGGAGGTAGCGCTACGTGATATGATGGAAACGCTTTGTATCTATCGGCGACAGGAAAGATCGCGCTGAACTGAGACGCTCGTAGGTATACACATATTTGCCGATAATGTCAGCCGGGAAGGCAGTAGGCGAGTCACAGTGATTGTTCCCGTCCCGCGCCTCTCACTTTCTGTGTGGGAGGCTGCGCCTGGCAGAGAAGGCCGGACCGCGGCTCGATGGCAGAGAGAGTCGCGGCGCCGCTTTCTAAGCCAGTTTCCGTTTCCGTTCCTCGTCGATCATCCTCTGACGGCGCCGCCAATAGCCACGTCCCGTCTCAGCAGTGTAGGTCGCTGATCTGGACGTATCCACATCCAAGTACCAGTGGCAGCAGCCATATTCATTTCCAGTCGCCGATCAGCAGAGCAGGCACCAATACCCTGACTTAAATTATTTGCGTAAGGACTGGCAATAGTTGAGTGTGATTCGTTTGTTGGACTGGTACATTTTAGCTGTTGAACACCAGAGTGGGCGGGGGTGGAGGGCTTGCCATACTGAACGTGTGAGAAACATGCTGATATCCGATTTAACTACCTCAATTCTGTCTCTCACCAACAACAGCAGTACATACAAGGCAGTTTAGAGACACTAGAAACGTCGTCCACGCGAATAAGTTAGATTAATATACAACACATGCATCTATGCTCTCTTAGGATTTGCTGTTAATAATATGGGCCCACTGATGAGGAATTGCCATATTCATACACTGAACACTAGGCGTCAAACCGATTTGCTTCCGGCCCGTACTTTTATAACAGTTGTAAAGGAAAGCACCAACGGCCTTACCGGAGTGGCTACACCAGTTCCCGACAGAACACCGAAATTAAGCGCTGTCGAGCTCGGCTAGCACTTTGATGGGTGACCGTCCAGTCTGGCGAGCGCTGTTGACAAGGGCGGTGCGCTCAGCCCTTGTGGGGCAAAGTGAGGAGCTACTTGACTGAAAAGTAGTGACTCCGGTCTCGGAAACTGACACACTTCTGGGCGAGCGGTGTGCTGACCTGATGCCCCTCCATACCCGCTTCCAGTGACGCCTGCGGGCTGAGGATGACACGGCGGCCGGTCGGTACCGTTGGGCCTTCATAGCCTGCTCGGGAAGAGTTTAGTTTAGTTTACTTAGTACAGGAAAGCCCCCAATATTACATACAGTCAGTTCCACAAGAAAGTGTACGCCCTTGTCTGTATGAAATGAAAGACACTAGCATAAATATTTGTTTACATGAAAATATATGTTATTACTAACTGCACAATTACATAATAGTTAATTCAATCACCGCCATTCTGGATTACACAGTGGCACCTTTTTGGCACGCTCTTCACGAGATTTTCTGCACATTCTCTCGGTAAAGCTCTCCATATCATCCTGATTTTATATGACAGTTTCTTCAAAGTATATCTTGGCTTTGCTTTAAACTTCATCTTAATATACGACCAAACATTTTCGAGCGGATTTGTATCCGGAGGCACTGCAGGCCAATCCATCGTGGGCACCCCATTGTTTTGTTTCCACGCTCTACATAGACGGTTGTGATGTTTCGGATCATTATCCTCTTGAAGCACATAGTTTGCCTCGTTCGAAACAAACATCTCCTTAACAGACCTCAGAAGTTTTTTTAATAAATATTGCGCATTCTTTCAATGTTTAAATTGGTTGTAAATAAGTGCAAATAGCCAAAACTGCAACCGACAAAACACAACACTCAACTGTCACACTGTTTTTCTATACACTGTGCAGAAGCGCCTTGAGTACAGATTCGTGACCACTACAAGAGATATCCCTGCGAACGTTACATTTAACATTATGGCGTACACTTTCTTGTGGAACAGACTGTAGGTTCTATTTCCAATACAATTCCATTAGAAATACAGTTTTGAGTAATAGGTACAAACGATTCCTTTCTGTTGTATCCATCCATACCTATACACACATCACACACCTTACGGAGTGTGGCGCAGGGCAATTGTGGTAGTACTATAGCTCTCTCCTCCCTTTCCTGTTCCACTTAAGAATGGTGCGCGGGAAGAATAGATGCCATGAAAGGTCCGTATAAGCTCTAATATCTCGGATTTTCTCGTCGTGGGCATTTCGCGAGACGTGTGTGGTAGAAAGTAATGCGTTGCTCGACGCTTCTGGGAACATAATCTCTCGAAATTTCAACCGAAACTCTGTCCGTGACTCACGACGCCTAGCGCACAGCGTCTCCTACTGATTTCATGTGTTTACACTATCTCGGTATCTAATTTTTGGATTCCTCTCGTCTCTCGTTAGAGAACTTTATTCAGTAAGAACATTATTAAGGAAATAAAATAAGGTTCTTTTCTGTAAGCGGTTTGAAATAAACAAATATTACTAGAAAAAGAACACTGTTTACTTTTCAAACTGAAATGTGAAATTGCTCTACTATAAAGTGACGGAAGAATCCGTAATTGCCACTGAAAGTTTTTCATATTCCTGTAACGCTCGCATGGCAACTGAACTAATTCACGATGAAACGCTCCAATCTTCGTAGAATTTTCTTTCTCTCTTCAATTAATCCAACATGGTATTGATAAACAGTACTCAACAATCGGTAGAATGGGTCTTTTGTAAGGCACTTCTTTCGCGGAAAAATTAAATTACCTAGCAGTCCTCCCAAGGTATCTGAGGCGGGCATTAGCTTTTCCTACTATCTACGTTATGTGAACATTGCAGTTTAGGTCGCCACGGACGGTTACAACTACATATTTTTCGGTGATTCTGGTTTTGAGTGATTTGTCGTCAATAGCGTAATCGAACTGTAGTGGGCCTCTTCACCTATTTAGGGGAGAAGAGAAAGAGGGAAACAATAACACTTAGCATTTCTTCAGTGAATTCTTCATAACCTGACGCCTCCATCGTCCTCCACGGTCATGGAGATGTAAGGCAAATTCCTTCAGGACAACAGTTCTTAAAGCGTCGCTGGAAAATACGGGTTGTATTCAACAAGGTATCTTCGTTCAGTCGTTAAAAATATTCCTTAGAGAAGCCTTTTATTGGCGATGTTAGTGTCCCACTGATCTAATTTACGTTTCCAAATAATTACCAGTCACTTCTAAGCATGTTCTTACTAGCTTCGTCTAGAGCTCACCGTCATCTTCGAATTGTTCACTGTCATCTTCAAGTTGTTGTCCCCCAAGTCATTATTTCAAATGAAAAATTTGGTGATAGTCGCCGAGTGCGAAGCCCAGACTTGCAAAGTGGGTGAACGTAACGTTTCCGTCAGAAATGCGAATCTTATCCATGATACAGGTAGCTATGTGTGGAAGGAGGGCTATCGTGGACCATATCTTTTCGCACTATTACTTTTGGACGGTACGTCTAAACATATAAGCAGATGACATTTATATTCTGAATTTGCCTTACCTACTGTGACGTGAGAGTGAAGTTTGCTGGCATTGAGGTCAGCGCCACCACTGAGTACGAATGTCGTGTGACTCGTCACAATAACTGTGCATTGTGACGTTGCAAGGGTTTTACAAGTTTTTTGCCATTGGAAATAGTTTACCTTTACTGTACTGGGACAAAGATGCATGGGCGCTGTGCATGAATGGATAGCATTCTTGACTCAGTGTTTAATGTAATCTGTGGTGCGATTGGTCGCCTGTTGCGCAGCGCTGGGGCATTCTTGTACGATAGCGAGCAGTTTTGTTTTAGAGAAGAACATCTGATATTCGTGAATCTGAGAGAAATTAACTGGAAAAATTTATTATGGAGATGGAAACTTGTTTATGAAGGTATTTTATTTATTTATTGAAGACATTTGGGTAAATATTTGAAAATAACGTGGTTCAAGAATCATAAAAGAAGGTTGTATACATGGAAGAATTCTGGAGATACTAGAAGGTATCAGATAGATTATATAATGGTAAGAAAGAGATTTAGTAACCAGGTTTTAAACTGTAAGACATATCCAGGGGCAGATGTGGACTCTGACCACAATCTATTGGTTATGAACTGTATATTAAAACTGAAGAAACTGCAAAAAGGTGGGAATTTAAGGAGATGGGACCTGGATAAACTGAAAGAACCAGAGATTGTGGAGAGTTTCAGGGAGAGCATAAGGGAACGATTGACAGGAATGGGGGAAAGAAATACAGTAGAAGAAGAATGGGCAGCTTTGAGGGATGAAGTAGTGAAGGCAGCAGAGGATCAAGTAGGCAAAAAGACCAGGGCTTGTAGAAATCCTTGGGTAACAGAAGAGATATTGAATTTAATTGATGAAAGGAGAAAATATAAAAATGCAGTAAATGAAGCAGGCAAAAAGGAATACAAACGTGTCAAAAATGAGATCGACAGGAAGTGCAAAATGGCTAAGCAGGGATGGCTAGAGGACAAATGTAAGGGTGTAGAGGCTTATCTCACTAGGGGTAAGATAGATACTGCCAACAGGAAAATTATGAGACCTTTGGAGCAAAGAGAGCCACTTGTATGAATATCAAGAGCTCAGATGGAAACCCAGTTATAAGCAAAGAAGGGAAAGCAGAAAGGTGGAAGGAGTATATAGAGGGTCTATACAAGGGCGATGTACTTGAGGACAATGTTATGGAAATGGAAGAGGATGTAGATGAAGATGAAATGGGAGATACGATACTGCGTGAAGAGTTTGACAGAGCACTGAAAGACCTGAGTCGAAACAAGGCCCCCGGAGTAGATAACATTCCATTGGTACTACTGACGGCCTTGGGAGAGCCAGTCCTGACAAAACTCTACCATCTGGTGAGCAAGATGTATGAGACAGGCGAAATACCCTCAGTCTTCAAGAAGAATATAATAATTCCAATCCCAAAGAAAGCAGGTGTTGACAGATGTGAAAATTACCGAACTATCAGTTTCATAAGCCACAGCTGCAAAATACTAACGCGATTTCTTTACAGGCGAATGGAAAAACTGGTAGAAGCCGACCTCGAGGAACATAAGTTTGGATTCCGTAGAAATGTTGGAACACGTAAGACAATACTGACCCTACGACTTATCTTAGAAGAAAGATTAAGGAAAGGCAAATCTACGTTTCTAGCATTTGTAGACTTAGAGAAAGCTTTCGACAATGTTGACTGGAATACTCTCTTTCAAATTCTAAAGGTGGCAGCGGTAAAATGCAGGGAGCGAAAGGCTATTTACAATTTGTACAAAACCAGATGGCAGTTATAAGAGTCGAGGGGCATGAAAGGGAAGTAGCGGTTGGGAAGCGAGTGAGAAAGGGTTGTAGCCTCTCCCCGATGTTGTTCAATTGGTATATTGAGCAAGCAGTAAAGGAAACAAAAGAAAAGTTTGGAGTAGGTATTAAAATCCATGGAGAAGAAATAAAAACTGTTTAACAACAGGCAAATCAATGATGAATTTTCCTGGGAACATAACACTTGGGTGGTCTCCCCTTTGCCATCCTCTGTCGGATGGAAAGATAGAGGAAACAACAACAACAACATTTGAAAATAACCCATGCACGCGCATGTCAGAACTATCAGTTCAAGGAAACCTTTATCACTTTGATAACTAATAATATTCATGATTTGTGTTAACCACTTCTATCTAGTCCTTTATATTTTCCTCTATGTTTCTATCGGACAGGGGAAGGCAAAGGGGAGACAACCCAAGTGCGATGTTTCTAGGAAAACTCATCATGGATTTGCATGCTGTTAAACTGTTCCCCAGCTGTATTTCAGGGGAGGGGAGGGGGGGGGGGGGAAGCCGCTAGGAAGCAATGAACATCCAAAGGCATATACACAAAACTGCGATTTGTAATGTCCAAGGATTGCGCCAAATTGGAAAGCCACAGGTAGTGGAAAGGGAATACCAGCGAAATAAATCGATATATTAGAACTAGCAGAGACTCAGTGGAAAGATACTGGGCACTTCAACTCAGCTAACGGCAATTCTGTCTATTTTTCTTGTAGATCAGATAACTCCATCAATGGAGGTGCCATATTAGTACACCAGGGACGGATTGGCACAGTGACCGAGAATAAGCCTGTCACTGAACGAATTATGCATGCTACTGACAGTCAACTCTAGACCTTGAAAGCTAAATCTAATACAGGCATACGCACCAGCTTCAACAGCTGACGTTGAAGAGTAAGAGGAGTCTCTTTCCAATTGCGTACGGTCAGTACCCAAAAAGGAAGTTACCATAGTGCAAGAGGATTTTAATCCTGAGGTAGGGAAGTGGGACACCTGAAATGAAATACTTGCCTGCCATAGTTAGGGAAAAGAACTGACCGCCGGCCGGTGTGGCCGAGGGGTTCTAGGCGCTACAGTCTGGAACCGCTCGATAGCTACGATAGCAGGTTCGAATCATGCCTCGGGTATGGATGTGTGTGATGTCCTTCGGTTAGTTAGGTTTAAGTAGTTTTAAGTTCTAGGGGACTGATCACCTCAGAACTTAAGTCCCATAGTGCTCAGAGCCATTTGAACCATTTGAAAGAAGTGATCGTAGAGATCGACTGATTCGGTTTTGTCAGGAAAATAAGTTATTAGCAATACCTGCTTCCAACACCAACCACAAAGACTATACACCTGGACTTTCCCAGGTGGAACATACCGTAATAAGATGGAGATCGTCAGTTAAAAACATTAACACTCTTCCTGGTGCCGACTGTTGTTCTGAACATCAGCTTCTTTGTCCTGAAAGCAGAATGAAACTGTCGAAGTGTAAAGTGACACCTCCAAAAACAAGAAGATTAGAGGAAAGGGCTGAAACAGAAATTTTTAAGAATCGAGTCTAAGAAGCACTTTCGACCGATCAGTCAGACGACATTACCCGTGCAGAGAACTGAAATTTGCTGAAGGGGGAATTAGTTATGTAGGTAGGCTGTTTAGGTTTTCTTATTGGTAACGCCGCTTAGCGCTCAGTATGAAAAATCACTGGCTGTGCTGTGCGCAATCTGTGTTTAGTTTGCATTGTTGTCTTCCATTGTAGTGTCGGGCAGCGGTAGCTGGATGCTAACAGCGCATAGCGTTGCGCAGTTGGAGGTGAGCCGCCAGCAGTGGTGGACGTGGGGAGAGAGATGGCGGAGTTTTGAAATTTGTAAGAATTGGTGTCATGAACTGCTATATATATATATTATGACTAGTGAGATCTGTTAAATAATAATTTTATGATCCACATTCTTAAAAAAAAGGAGCACTTGGAAAGGAAAGAACAATAAGGAGGGACTAGTAACAGGAACTGCATACACAATTTTCTTTTCAACTACTTGGTAATATCTTTTGCAGAATTAGTTTTGTGGTGCACTACTTTAATTTGCATAGACAGTAAGATGTGAATAGACATTGTCCTTATCTGCATTGTTGTCTTTAGTGTAACATTTTTTCGGATTGAGCTTCGTCATGTTTAGGTATAAGTTATAGCATTTGCTGCTGCTGTTTGCCATGCATTGTGCTATTGAATGTCACTTTGTATTACTAGGTTAAGCCAATTTTATTACTGATTTATTTTTCTTGTTTGCTGCGCATTGCCTTATATTAGTTGTAATATTGCTGCCTTTTTTTGCCAATTTCCATTTTTTTATCGTTGCTGTTTGTGTAAATTGTTTTGTGCTGCTGCATTGCCTCGTCTTTTAGTTTAGTATCTGAGCTCAGTAGATTTAAGTTAGCTTAAGAGGGGGTAGACTATATAAGAAACTAACTATGATGAATTGGAAGAAAAGCATTGAGAAGCTATAAGGAAATGGTTTGGCCAAAAAAAGTAGTGTACAGTGCAGAAAAACTATTTTTGAAAGAGGATGTGAACAGAATACAGAAAGCAGGTTTAGATAGGACTTTTTGGGAATAATGATGAACGAAGGGAGATCTCCGAGAAGTAAGGAAAGTTTTGTTTGCAAAATACTGCAGTAAAACAAACCCTGTCCTTTCCTTGTGTTATCCCACTATGTGTTTGTGTACCCTTGTGTATTTATGTTCTTCCTGTCTTTATATGTTTATCTGATAAGACTTATGTTGCAGAATTTTTCTAATACTAAGCTACATTCACTATGATGAGGAATACTGTTATCCTCAAATATAATTTGCATTAATAACATGTTATTTACTTTGTAAAGATGTTGACACATTATTTATTCTGTTTTGTTCTAATGCTCATGTGTGAAGTTGATGTTTCAATAATTATTCTGATATTTTATGTATGTACTTATGTCATAATTTTTGCAACACCTATGAATCTGTTATTTCGATTCTTTTGTAAAGCCTGTACTACTCCAAATGTTCTCTGTATTGTTATGTTATTTAAAGATGTATTTTGTACCTTTGTTATTGTATTTTCATGTTATAAAATTGTAATTCACACCAGGTCATCAAATTAAGTAACTTGTAAATTACATTCCACTGCACACGTTTCTGTTGGTCATAGTATATGGACAATATGTGAGAAGTAGGGACTGATAGTGTTTGCACGTGTGTTAATAATTCAGCAAGGGACTGGATAACAGCATTGCTGGTTCTAAGGACATTAAAAAAAAAAAAATTGAGTGCGCAAGTGGTGGTTATGGACTTGTTATATTATCCGCTAGACTCTTTGATGGTGATTGTGCACCTGCACAGTCGCAACAGATGACTGCTGGCCATCTCTACAAGGACTGAAGTGGGTCTGCACCTTCGATGGCCCACCAATACCATTATTTCTACAAGGACTGCAGTGGGTCTGCACCTCTGGTGGCCCACCAATACCGTAATCTATACCAGGACTACAGTGGGTCTGCTCTGTGATGACCTACCTACCGATAGTCTTCAACGTCGACTGACTCTGCTGTGGCCCATTACCTGTCTGCATGTCAAGAGTCAGCACTGTCTTTCGTTGGAAGGACAACACTACTTCTTCAAGACTGCTTAGAAATCCACTACTTCCAAGTGCAATTTCTTTTATTGCTCAGACTTTGAGAAAAACACTGCAATTTTACTGTGATGAACAATCAGGACTGTCTTTATGGACTGTGAGAAAATTTTAGCTTTTGACCAACATTCTATCAATAAGTGTGGGCATTTGATATCTTTGTTATTGTAATATTGAAAAATTTTATCAAATCATTATTGGCCAGTGCCCAAAACAATTTGTAATTTTTTGTGGGGAGCATGGGGGCTATGTAGGTAGGCTGTTTAGGTTTTCTTATTGGTAACGCCGCTTAGCGCTCGGTATGAAAAATCACTGGTTGTGCTGTGCGCAATCTGTGTTTAGTTTGCATTGTTGTCTGCCATTGTAGTGTCGGGCAGCGGCAGCTGGATGCTAACAGCGCATAGCGTTGCGCAGTTGGAGGTGAGCCGCCAGCAGTGGTGGACGTGGGGAGAGAGATGGCGGAGTTTTGAAATTTGTAAGAATTGGTGTCACGAACTGATATATATATATATTATGACTATTAAGGTAAATACATTGTTTGTTCTGTATTAAAATCTTTCATTTGCTAACTATGCCTATCAGTAGTTAGTGCCTTCAGTAGTTTGAATCTTTTATTTAGCTGGCAGTAGTGGCGCTCGCTGTATTGCAGTAGCTTGAGTAACGAAGATTTTTGTGAGGTAATTGATTTGTGAAACGTATAGGTTAATGTTAGTCAGGGCCATTCTTTTGTAGGGATTTTTGAAAGTCAGATTGCGTTGCGCTGAAATTATTCTATGTCAGTTTAAGCACAGTCTTGTATAATTTTTCTAAGGGGACGTTTCAGTTAAAATGGCTGAGGAAGTAGTCAAGGATAGCAAAAAGACGAAGAATAAAAATAGCTGGCTTACCAACGAAACCATACAAATCACTGGGGACAGGGAAGTACTGAAGATGAGAGAATTATAGAGAACTCAGCAGTACCGCAAGTTATCGGCTTTAATACAGAGATGCTACCGAAGAGACGAAAATAATTGTGTCAGTGATACATGTGATATAATTGAGAAACTCCGGGATTGCAAAGAGGCCAAGTGCATGATCGATGAAGTAAAGAAACTAACAAGATCGTTCAAACTAAGAACATGGGTTATAGAAGACGAAGATGACACAGCTCTAATCACCATACAACTAGCTGGTGAGAACATACTGCAACAAGTTATGCATGGATAAAAATGGAAAACATCGTCGTGTAAACATTCCAGCAGAGAAGGAACCTAATATCTTAAATGCAGAAGTCCGAAAAGCTATAGCTAAATTGAAAAATAACGAAGCACCTGGACCTGACGTTATTGCTGCCGAAATGATCAAAGCATCTGGAGATTTCGGCTTGAAAACCATGAATGAAATATGTAAAAGCACATGGAATAACGGAACATGGATAGAAGACAGGACCATGTCGGTAATGATTCTGTTTCATAAGAATGGAAGTGCACAGCGTATTGAAAACTGTAGAACCATTCATTAATTTCACATGCTAGCAAGATTCTTTTAAATGTCATCCATGAACGCCTGATAACCTATTTAGATAAAGAAATACCACCAGAACAAGATGGGTCTGTGCGTAATAAAGAAACACGAGAGCAGATTTTCAATGTCAGACAGCTAAATGAAAAATGTACGCAATTCAGTACCCCATTTTTTTCGTTTCTTGGCTGTAGCATGACAGTAAAGGAGTTAGACAGGAGTGCTTTCTATCTTCGGTTCTGTTTAACGTCAATGGAGAATATGTTATGAGATAAAGTCTTCATGGCTGGGCTGGATGGGAAAGCATTGGAGGGCAAAGAATCAATAATTTAAAATTTGCTGATGACACCATACTGTGCGCAGAATCACAAATGGAAATGACGGAACTACTGGATAGAGTTAAGAGAGAAAGTGAGAAACTTGGATTGTCAATTAGTAAGAAAAAGACCAAGATCATGATAAGTGGCAGAGGGGAGCCACTAGCAGCCACTGATGTACTGTCAGAATACGAAGAAGTTGATCACTTTGTGTAGCTTGGCTCAGTGGTTCAGGAAGAGAGTTTCTCTGCACAGGAAATACGACTTAGGATTATTTTGTCTACGGTTGCTGCATCGAAGCTAATAGTGATTTGGAAAGACCTAGCCCTAACCAGACATACTAAATTAAAGTGCTGCAATATCTATTGTTTCCAGTTTTCCTTTATGGTGATGAAACAGGGACAATAACTGAAGGCTACAGCGAAAGAATTTATGATTTTCAGGTGTGGATATATAGGAGGTTGCTGAGAATACCGTGGATGGACAAACGGACCAACGAATCAGTCTTTCAAGAACTCAGGGTGGAGACGACAATGTCCTTTATCTATTTCCAGAGAATCCTGCAGTTATTTGGTCACGTGATCCGACGAGAGGAGGATAACTTGGAAAAGATTATCATCCAACTCAAAGTCGAAGGGAGAAGATTGAAGGGAAGACCACTGTGACGATGGGTGGAGCAGATAAAGGAGAAATATGGGGCCAGCTACTCCGGGATGCAGAAGATTGTTAAGAGGATTGTGTCACGGGGCACTAACTCTTAATTAAGAAAGACAAAGTGTTGTTAATGATGATTATATTAGTTGTATTGTCCAGACCATTTGTTGGATTAGCTATCCCAAGTATTTAAATACTAAACCTTTCTCTATTTATCCATACTTTGTGCGCCTTGTATGCTGGTATATCTTTGAGGTTGGTGATGCATATGATTTTCTCGAACGAAGTTTGTAACCCAGTTTTTTTCCGCTACCTCTTTGAAAATGTTTATCCGCTTCGTTGCATCGTCTATGTCCTCTGCAAAATCTAAGCAATCAGATTCAATGTTCTCTCTCTTTATTTCTTCCAAGTTCCACTTTTCTTTTTTCCTTCTTCTTCCGTTGTTTTTCACCATTCTCGTACTACTTTTCGTTATGATACCGTATATTAGAAGTTCTTCCTGGCCCGTGGGAAGTATGTATGTAAATCTGTGTGAGGTAATTTGTTAGTTTAATGTTACCTTTACGGTCTCTATGGGTCGGCCAGTTACGATGTTTATAATATTAGTAGTTTCCGACGTCAAATACGCTCCTTGTAATTTCGAAGCGGATTTTCGTGAGGTATGCAGCGTATTTCTTCTCGCGTCTGCGACCATACTTCCCGCTCTTCGTCGCACGCACTACACTTCCGCCATGAACCCGACGTAAAATCGATCTCACACACTAATATTCTGCTATGTTCCGTATCAGTGATGTTATTAGCGATTTGTTTTGTAGACAATCTGTGATTTGTCATTACATTATCAATACATCGAAGCTACAATCAGCTGTGCCTATGATTGTGCGTATGTGATAATTACGCTTCAGATCTGTACACATTCCCACTCTAGGGTAACTATATGACATGTCAGACTGCGGTTATTATTCGTTAATCGTGTACCGGTAGCCAGCTTCTGAGACGTATGTGTGAGCCTGCCTCCCTTCACATGTTAGGCGCTTTCTCGAAATGTTTGCTGACGGTCGCGGCAGGAGAGCAAGTGACGTCACAGCGTTTTTGAGCAACTGCTCGGTCCACAACGACGGTCTGCCTGGCGCACAGTCTGGCGCTGAAACTGGCGCCGGGGAGGGGAGAACGCGGCGGCGAGTTTCTCGTTACGCTGAAAAACTGCCGGAAAATCGGTTTTACTCACCTGCACTGTTGCAAATTCACAGTTACGGAATCCTGCTATTTGTCGCTCCCTGCGATTTCTCTTGCGTTGTGATACTTGTTTCTGAACCGGCACTGCCACGTACGCGAATGTGGAGCGAGACATTTGGTAACAATCGCAATAGATAACATTTTTTATAGAAAATATTTATTACCATACTCTTCATTAAGCTCAATTCATTTTCTCCAGACATATGTCAATTCTTCTCCCTCGATCACATTATTTTCCCTACATGAAAATATCTTCTTTGAGCAAGAACACTTTTTTAAGAGCGAATCTTTATCGCATTTGTTACAGCTCACGACGGAAACGCTATGGAAAGGAAGTGCAAGAAACGTCAATCACTGTTTTATCTGTCTCCAGATAGTCTTTCGTGACGATGCCCTGCGAGTTTAAAAAAAAAACCAACTCTCATAATTTTTTCCATTCTTTTCAGTGTACTTTCACCTTCACTAGCCCTTGCTTTTCACAGCGGTTTTGTCCCTGGGTGTAATCGCTAAGTCACGCTTCGTTCGTATTATGCTTGAACTTTCAGAAACACGATTTTAAAACGTCCTTCCTCCAGCTGTTATCTGCTGGGCAACAAACGTGTCAACTATTGCTTATTAAGCTTCTTTAGATCCAGAATTTCGTCAACATATTACGTATCAGTTCATACAAATATGTTCTCTGTTATTCAGAAGATATATCACATGTTCCGGAACGCAGCAAGACAGTAGTTCTCGTATGGTCTTAGATAAGCTATCCAGTACTGGTAGTGAATACAGCAGACGTTTTTCAATAAAAATACGCATTACATTTCATTTTGTTTTCGGTACAATCACAAAAAATGGTGATAATCATCTCCGGATTCGACCATACATTGACCATCTTACGATTCTATTCGTTGTTGGGTTGGCTAGTTAGTTGGTTGGTTATATGATTGGGGGTTACAGGGCTAAACAGTGAGGTCACCAGTCTCTCGGTAAAGAGGTAGTCCATCTGTAGGTAGTAAGGTCCGCCAGAAATTTGACCGAATTTTGAAGGTACGTAGGAGTAGTAAAAGCGAGGCATTAAAACCAGAGGAGAGAGACAATTTAAGGAGAAGTAAGAGTATATAGAGGTCGGCGGATACGTAGGTCAGTGCATAAGAGGGGCTTGCTAGGAGTCATCTGTGGCGAGTGAAATTCTATCCGCATCCGATCCTTCGCCAACCCGATTAAGTGCAAAGATAAAGAGGGGATGGTTGCTTGTATTTACCAGCTCCTAATCTGTACCACTATCATGAAATTCGTACCTCTTGTACTATCAGACATTTAGAGGAACGGCGTGAACTACGTGCTTCTTATAGCAATATTGTCAGTTATGAGCTCTGCGTGTTGAGCAAGAGATAGCCTGGACGTGGTGTTGTTATATTTTTCACGTAAATTTTTGTGTACATGCCGAAGTGAATTATTGTTATAAGGTATGTTCAACATAGTGCTTTAGTTATGGGTCAATATAAACGCAATAACCTTACTTTTCAGAAAGTAACGAATTTCTTTTCAATTGTCATTCGTTTGTAGGAAATTGACAAAGAGAAAATTGCGACCTTTCTTATGACGTACCGCTATAAGATTCCGATATTAGACCGGTACAATTTACGAAACTTGCTCGTATAAGGAAACGTCGAAAAAATGCGTCTAGCATTATTAGTGCAACACAATATTTGTAAAGGATGTGATGAATCTTCTAACGCTTTCTTTGTTCTGAGTTATTTACTGAATAATTCTTTTGTAGCCTGTTACATTCAGGCCACACAAAGGCGTTATGGAAAGTGGAGCACAGATGAACAACGTTTAGGAGTAACAGTATACATGAATGGTATCATGAAATAAATGAATGTGCAAGCATATAAAACGTTCCTGAGAAAACAATTAAGGAGCTTGCTCAAAACAGAAATAAAAATTCTAACGTGGAAGTAAAAAATTTTGGCCTCCGTATAGTGTTTTCCTACCACGTTGAAATGATTTGGAGTAGCATATTCTTATATTTGAAGAGACGTCGTTCGATTTACGCATTTCGGACGTAAGAAAACTTTCTTTCAGCGATGCACAACGAAACAGATCGACCCATAATCCCAATGCGGAAGAAGTCATGATAGGTAAAGGGTGGGCTAAAGTGTTTTCCATCCAGGAAATATCGAATCCGATGGAAATGATGAAAGCTCCAAGCGAAACTTCCAAGGCCTACCCAAGGAGCCGGTTGGCTGTCAGATAACCAACGCATAAAAAATAGAAGAAATCTGGGGCTACAGCTTAACCTGTTAAAAGGAAGTGTTTTGTAGTTTCTGCGGGGAAATGGTGGTATTGAGAGCTATGCGAGGAAGACCGAATGGAAGAAATGATCAGACGCAAAATGTGGGTTCGTACAAAGTGTGCAGGGGTGGGAAAGGAGTAAAAAAGTTATCTTGTAGTCTCCACAAATAGTGGTGTACGAACTAACATATGGAATATTTCCTTAAACTTAGACTGGTACATATCTTCAAGCTGAGGGACATAGTTTACAACGGTGGTAAAGTTTATGCACCCGCTGGTACAAGTTAGGAAACACTATAACCAATTTGAACTACTTGTAGATATTCAGAAAATTAAGAGTAATGTGTTTCTTTTTCACAGTATTTCCATTTTATGAATAAGGTACCAAGAACAACATCCTGCAGTTGAGGATGGCATTGTATAAATAATTTTGTAACTGACTGTTTAGGCTGTAACAAATAAAATGTTGAAGGTGATACAATTTAGGCATCTCTCCTCTAAGGAGTAAAGAACGCCTTCGAGACGGCATATTCGTAAAATTAAAAGAGAGAAGGCTACGAAAGACTTGAGTTGGACAGACAATAATGAAACACAGTGAGAGAAATAATCAGGTAAGTGGGTGGGTGTGTCCCCCAGGGTTCTGCATGCGATGGAGGCCGTTCGTTCCACAGCCACTCCATCACCAGTCCGTTGCAGTCAGTGTTAAACAGGGAACGACATCCACTATTCATCGGAGTGTCGCTTCTGAACTGAAATTATAGTGCAACAGAAAGAGGGGGTATTCTGTTTGTCATTGGCGGTAAATGCGAATAAAATGTTCACAGCATGCCTTGTCATATTAAATATATTAGTGCGTGATAATCGCTTCTTCCTTGTTTACGCTACTTGTCACCCGAACATTAAAGATAACTCCCCAAAAAGGAACTGCGAATTCCGTCTGAGTTAAAGTTTGAAGAAAGTTGTTAAATGAGTCATGTTTACCAAAAATCTAGCTGTTAACAAACATGTTGCTATTCGATAGAAATTTCAGAGACATACCAGTCTGCACCAGTATGCTGCATTCTCTACAACTCCAGAGGAGGAACTTTATTTTTGAA
The DNA here is from genome assembly GCF_023897955.1 of Schistocerca gregaria. Lineage (NCBI taxonomy): Eukaryota > Metazoa > Arthropoda > Insecta > Orthoptera > Acrididae > Schistocerca > Schistocerca gregaria. Next base: position 130,265,966 of record NC_064923.1, on the reverse strand, counting down.
TATGGTATACAGGCTTCGAATCCATGAGGGTCCATCAGAGCCACACCTTATGTTCATTGAAAAAGCTTATACGTGATCCTCACACTTATATCACAATTCATCTACTAGCTTTAGAGACTTGTGGTGGAGTAGATAAAGTCCTACGGAAGGGTCAGTGAACACAAGACACAAGACTGTCACCAGCCCATCTCGGCGTATTGTTTAAAAAACAAATGTAACATTCTGGTTCATATATTTTCATGCGGCTTCCAGAAGAGTAGAAAGACGTTAGTGACACACGGCAGATTTTCAGATCCGACTTGAAGAGTTTTCTCTTCACAAATTCCTGTTCGCTACAAGCATTCTTTGACGCATTCTTTGACGCTCCTTGTAAATGGAATGTATTTGTATTCCTCATCTGGCATAACTTTCAGAATGTCATTAGCCTCTTTTTCTTTGCTTCTCATTCATCTCATGAACCATGAAAAATTTAGAGAACTCTTCATGTACCTGCACTTTTTTCTTTACATCTACGTCCATCCTTCATAAGCTGTCTTTGGTTTCTAGCAGAGATTACATTGTATACAAGTGTCACGTTGCTCCTTTTGTAACCCATTTGGATATAGTAATCAGGAGTAAGAACAGCTGATATTACACTGTATAACCCCAAACTGCTCCACGTAGTTTCTGGAAATAACCTCCATCCTCAAGCTAAACTATTTCCCCGCTGTATATTTTCTTCCAAAGTGCTAGTCCAGTGAGAAATACAGGATGTATTCTGCGAAATTTGTAAAGTACGAGAGAACTACTAGCAGAACTGATGCTGCGAGGGCTCCTCGCAAGTTATACGTAATTGGAACCGCGAAGTCAAAATTCCGGTTTCGAGTCCCGGCCCGGAACACAACTTCAATTTGGCAAGATGTTTCGTACGTTAGGTCAGTTTAACTGTCTTGTAGAGCAGCGAAATGAATTGGAGAGTAGGAAAATGCAGTTCACGTATGAATACTTTAGGTATTCTATTGTGTGATTGGGGTTAATTTTAATGCCCGTAAATGAATCGAACAACAGGTAAACAAACTCTTCATGTTGTCCTCATTCAGCCATGCAGGTTTAATTTTTTCAACGTTTTCTAAAATCATTCGACGCTAGGGTAGTTTCTCCTGATAAGTTTGACCGATAGATTTCCTATTAGAAGCCCACCAGGAAACCTCCGCCCCAAACTATTTAAAGCATCGAACTCCAATGTATAAAACAGCTTTAAACGCATGATGACTTTACAAATGAATTGATTTGTCAAATACTTGACGTTAAGCATGCAAAACCTTAAAGTTAAAGACACTGTGCGAAGACATGCTGAAAGTAGTACTTCCGGATTTTTATGTGAAAATTCTTAAAGCTTTTTACATAAAACAAACGTTATTAACATTCTATACCTTTATTGTTCGTATCTGAATGTTTATTTCTCATCATAGTCATCCTGGTATCGAATACATTTCTTACGACGAGGGACAAGTTTGTCGATACCGTCACTGTAGAATGTTTGACTTTAATGACGGAGCCGCGATTTCACCTCTGCTTGTACCGCTTCATCACTGTCAAAGTGATGTTCTCGAAGCTATTCTTTAAATTCTGGAAAATCGGACTTTGTGGAGTATGATACACTCCTGGAAATGGAAAAAAGAACACATTGACACCGGTGTGTCAGACCCACCATACTTGCTCCGGACACTGCGAGAGGGCTGTACAAGCAATGATCACACGCACGGCACAGCGGACACACCAGGAACCGCGGTGTTGGACGTCGAATGGCGCTAGCTGCGCAGCATCTGTGCACCGCCGCCGTCAATGTCAGCCAGTTTGCCGTGGCATATGGAGCTCCATCACAGTCTTTAACACTGGTAGCATGCCGCGACAGCGTGGACGTGAACCGTATGTGCAGTTGACGGACTTTGAGCGAGGGCGTATAGTGGGCATGCGGGAGGCCGGGTGGACGTACCGCCGAATTGCTCAACACGTGGGGCGTGAGGTCTCCACAGTACATCGATGTTGTCGCCAGTAGTCGGCGGAAGGTGCACATGCCCGTCGACCTGGGACCGGACCGCAGCGACGTACGGATGCACGCCAAGACCGTAGGATCCTACGCAGTGCCGTAGGGGACCGCACCGCCACTTCCCAGCAAATTAGGGACACTGTTGCTCCTGGGGTATCGGCGAGGACCATTCAGAACCGTCTCCATGAAGTTGGGCTACGGTCCCGCACACCGTTAGGCCGTCTTCCGCTGACGCCCCAACATCGTGCAGCCCGCCTCCAGTGGTGTCGCGACAGACGTGAATGGAGGGACGAATGGAGACGTGTCGTCTTCAGCGATGAGAGTCGCTTCTGCCTTGGTGCCAATGATTGTCGTATGCGTGTTTGACGCCGTGCAGGTGAGCGCCACAATCAGGACTGCATACGACCGAAGCACACAGGGCCAACACCCGGCATCATGGTGTGGGGAGCGATCTCCTACACTGGCCGTACACCTCTGGTGATCGTCGAGGGGACACTGAATAGTGCACAGTACATCCAAACCGTCATCGAACCCATCGTTCTACCATTCCTAGACCGGCAAGGGAACTTGCTGTTCCAACAGGACAATGCACGTCCGCATGTATCCCGTGCCACCCAACGTGCTCTAGAAGGTGTAAGTCAACTACCTGGCCAGCAAGATCTCCGGATCTGTCCCCCATTGAGCATGTTTGGGACTGGATGAAGCGTCGTCTCACGCGGTCTGCACGTCCAGCACGAACGCTGGTCCAACTGAGGCGCCAGGTGGAAATGGCATGGCAAGCCGTTCCACAGGACTACATCCAGCATCTCTACGATCGTCTCCATGGGAGAATAGCAGCCTGCATTGCTGCGAAAGGTGGATATACACTGTACTAGTGCCGACATTGTGCATGCTCTGTTGCCTGTGTCTATGTGCCTGTGGTTCTGTCAGTGTGATCATGTGATGTATCTGACCCCAGGAATGTGTCAATAAAGTTTCCCCTTCCTAGGACAATGAATTCATGGTGTTCTTATTTCAATTTCCAGGAGTGTATATGACAGTGAACCCAAGGAGTCGGCTGGTAGCAGATATCGGAGCGCCCTTGTGTGGTCTCGCATTGTCATGCTGAAGGACAGGGTGCTCCAAGTGTGGACGAGCTCTTCAAATTCGAAAATCGATTACAGACGTTGTTTCTCACGCACCGACATAATTACGGTGCACACCGCTATGTTACATGCTGCAATTTGGAGCCGTCTAGTGGCAGATGGCTGCAAATATGTAGACATGAAGAATAAAGATGTAGAATGTTAATAACGTCAGTTTCGTTTTAAGCTTCGGAGGCATTACCTATCAGCCCACCCACGCAGTTTTATCAAGCACCTCAAACTTTATGACGTCATTTCTCCTGAACTATGTGTCGAACAGTGATAAAATTCAATGGAACAGTTGAATACCACCTGCGAAGTCTGTCGCGAATAAAGTTATTAGTGAGGAAGTAATAAATTAAATCTTAATGCCTCATACTGGTGTAAAAAAATGTAATTACCGATGAACTCTTTTCCTTTCATTTTTTATGGGGTATTGTAGCGAGAAAAAGGATTCGAAAAGGTATAAAATTGTGTGGAAAGGCTGTTGGAAGCTGCTCACTGCTCCCATTCTCAAACACTTGATTACTATTCAATATGGTCTGGGTATTTTGTGTGAAGTGAATTACACTGACTCAAGGCATATAAATACACTATTAGCCATTAAAACTGCTACACCACGAAGATGACGTGCTACAGACGCGAAATTTAACCGACAGGAAGAAGATGCTGTGATATGCAAATGATTAGCTTTTCAGAGCATTCACACAAGGTTGGCGCCCGTGGCGACACCTATAACGTGCCGACATGAGGAAAGTTTCCAACTGATTTCTCATACACAAACAGCAGTTGACCGGCGTTGCCTGGTGAACTTTGATGTGCTGCCTCGTGTAAGGAGGGGAAATGCGTACCATTACGTTTCCGACTTTGAGAACGGTAGGATTGCAGCCTATCGCGATTGCGGTTTATCGTATCGCGACATTGCTGCTCGTGTTGGTCGACATCCAACGACTGTTAACAGAATATGGACTCGGTGGGTTCAGGAGGGTAATACGGATCGCCGTGCTCGATCCCGACGGCCTCGTATCACTAGCAGTCGAGATGACAGGCATCTTACACGCATGGCTGTAACGGATCATGCACACATGTCCCGATCCCTGAGTCAACAGATTGGGACGTTTGCAAGACAACAACTATCTGCACGAACAGTTCGAGGACGTTTGCAGCAGCATGGAATATCAGCTCGGAGACCATGGCTCCGGTTACCATTAACGCTGCATCACAGGCAGGAGCGCCTGCGATGATGTACTCAACGACGAACCTGGGTGCACGAATGACAAAACGTCATTTTTTTCGGATGAATCCAGGTTCTGTTTACAGCATCATGATGGTCGCATCCGTGTTTGTAAACATCGCGGTGAACGCACATTGGAAGCGTGTATTCGTCATCGCCATACTGGAGTATCACCCGGCCTTATGGTATGGTATGCCATAGGTTACACGTCTCGGTTACATCTTGTTCGCACTGATGGCACTTTGAACAGTGGACGCTATATTTCAGATGTGTCACGACCCGTGGCTCTACCCTTCATTCGATCCCTGCAAAACCCTACATTTGAGCGGTATAATGCATGACCGCATGTTGCAGCTCCTGTACTGGCCTTTCTGGATACAGAAAACTTTCGACTGCTGCCCTGGCCAGCACATTCTTCAGATCTCTCACCAATTGAAAACGTCTGGTCAACGGTGGCTCAGCAACTGGCTCGTCACAAAAATGGTCCAAATGGCTCTGAGCACTATGGGACTTAACATCTGAGGTGATCAGTCCTCTAGAACTTAGAACTAGTTAAACCTAACTAACCTACGGACATCCCACACATCGATGTCCGAGGCAGGATTCGAAGCTGCGACCGCAGCGGTCGCGCTGTTCCAGACTGTAGCGCCTAGAACTTCTCAGCCACCCCGGCCGGCGGCTCGGTACAATGCGCCAGGTACTTCTCTTGATGAACTGTGGTATCGTGTTGAAGGTACATGTGCAGCTGTACCTCTACACGCCATCCAATCTCTGTTTGACTCAATGCTTAGGCGTACCAAGGCCGTTAAGGCCGTTATTACGGCCAGAGATGGTTGTTCTGGGTACTGATTTCTCAGGATCTATGCACCCAGATTGCGTGAAAATGTAATCACATGGCCGTTCTAGTATAATATATTTGTCAATGAATACCCTTTATTATCTGAATTTCTTTTTGGTGTTGCAGTTTTAATGGCCAGTAATGTAGCTTCTAGCTTTAGTACCTGAGTTAAAGTATTTTCGTTCAGTAACTATGCGGAATACCTGAAATCGCATTTTTGTGGCCCCCTGTAAGCAGTTAGACAGCCAACCTGTAATTGAGACACCGTGTGGCCGTTTCACCCGTTTAGTAATACAGAAGCAACGGTAGCCATGAACTATAACGAGACGCCTCTAACCGAGAATGAACCTTCCTGCTTCGTGGCTTTCTGGCTCCAAAAATGGCAGCCATCACACTTGGCGTCCTGGGGAGGTGTATGTAGCATGAGTTTCAGCCTCCTGCGTACGACGGAGACCTTGTTCAAATAGATTACCATCTCTTTGTTCCTGTGAAGAAACACGCTCGAGGAAGACGCTTTCACTGTAGCGAGGATGCACGGGGTGATGTCAGCTACCGGCTGTGACATTTGGAACTGTACTTCTGACAGGGCCGTGGATAAAGGATGCTGTGATGCGCTGAGTGCCTTGGACCCTGTAGGGGGACATATGGAACATTTGGATGGAACTAAAAAACTGTGTTTCATTATAAGCTTACAGAAAAGAGCAACAAGCGTATTAATGAAAATAAGGCAATTTTCTGGGCTCGATTCTTCTTTTATTTTAGCTGCATTTATCTCACTGCGCAGAGCGTATTTCTAGTGTCGCAGATTTATTAAAACCTGCGGTGTCGCGCTCATAGAAGGGACATGGGCGATTATAAATCTTCGAAACAGGATAGTCGTTTGGAAATAATTTTTTGTTGTTGAAAAAGTGTTCACACAAATTTGCTAAGAAACATTCTGCAGTCTTTGTGATTTCATTTCCCAAGGAAGTTTAGTTGAACGTTTAAGTTTCTCAATGTACATAATCGATCGACCAGACACTATCTACAGCAATCTCACATTTCTTTTGCTCCTGATAGAAATGTCTACCGGAAAGTACGGTGCTAGATAATTTTAGGGAAAGTTAAATAGTATTTACACTTCGTGTGCCCAGTAACATCTGTCCCTAAGTGTCAAATAATACACAATGACACCCACAAACAGAGCAAAGAATCCAATAGTGCTGGAAGGTTTTAATTAAACTGCAGCTACTCGTAGAGGTCCAATGTGATCTATAATTATCGTATGGCTGGGAATTGCGGTAGATGTTCTAGTGCGTTAATGCGAAACTGATTTACGCTGGAAAAATAGTTACAGTTTTGGCCACCAGGTGCAAATATGGTGCTGCGAATGAAAGAAAGGCGTATAATCATGTTTCCGTATGAAATGGATTAGGAAATGAGTGTGGGCAGAAAAGGCCAAACAGGTGAGAAATGCATAATGTTGATTTTATTATTTCCGCTAACACAATTTTTTCAGTATGAGCATAGGAGACGCCGACGAGATGCTGCATCGGCAAAACGATGTGATCGACAGTTATATGCAGAAGCCCCGGTGGAATCTGACAACGTGTTCCTATATACTGGCCTTCAGATCAGGCAGAGATCGAACGTGTCCCTTGTAACCGCATTCTTTCAGATATCCCCAGAGCCAAAAGTCACATGAATTCAGATTAGGTGATCTTGCTGCCCGTGCACCTGAGAAACTGCTGGAGATAACACCTTCGTGAAAGTTTGCGTTGAAAAGCGACACGAGGTCTTGCCCCAGCTTGTGTAAATACTATGGTTTCCACACACCTGCGATCTTCCAAGGCAGGAATCACATGCTGTACGAGGAGGCCTCGATAACAAGCAGACTTCATACTACAGCTGAGCCTATTCTCTTCAAAGATGAACAGACTGAGAAAAAAGGTGCTTAGAAGACCAACCACACAGTCACATACAGCTAGTGCAGTGGCTTTCGTGGAAAACACACGCTTTAACAGTACCCCAGATTGGGAATTTCTGTGTGTTCACCGTACCCGGTTGTGTAGAGTATTCCTCGTCCTTCCACAGAATGTTGCTCGGTCACGTGTAATTAACTTCGATCAGTGGCAGAAACCGAAGAGCAAATTCATAATGTTGCTGCTGATGGCGAGACTTCAGTAGCTGCACCTTCTGCATCTCTTAGGGTCCCCGTGTAAAATACACAGCAAAACTTTTCGTGCTGCTGAGTATGGGGTTGAAAATTCTCGTGACCTCCGCGAGCACTACCACTACCCGTGGCACGTGTTGCTTGGTCAGTTAGAACAACAGCAGTCTCCTCAAGAACTTCCACGGGATAGGACGCCTTCTTCCGGGCGCCACAACAAGCTCAACCGTACTTCCGAATTTCATTATCATCTTCTTTAAACCTGTTAATGACATCAGGTCTCTTCTCCGATCTTTCAATCGGCGATACTCTCTCAAAAACAGCACTGTAATTGCTGCCATTCACGTAAAACAGTTTTACTAACGGTGTAGCGTCTCTCTTCTCGATAGCCATACTGTTAATGCACCTAATAGCTTGTCAAATGACAGCGTGGATGTCACTGCTTCGTACAGTGTAGAATGCCAGATTTGCAAAATGGTTCAAATGGTTCTGAGCACTATAGGACTTAACTGCTGTGGTCATCAGTCCCCTAGAACTTAGAACTTCTCAAACCTAACTAACCTAAGGACATCACACATGTCCATGCCCGAGACAGGATTCGAACCTGCCACCGTAGTGGTCGCGCGGTTCCAGACTGTAGCGCCTAGAACCGCTCGGCCACACCGGCCGGCCCAGATTTGCACATACTGGTCAAAATGGGAACTAATTTGTTTTCCAGCGTAAATCGGATCCACATTAACGCATTAGTATATCTACCAAGTTCTGATGCCATACGATAATTACAGCCCACAGCAATCTTCAGTTGTAGCCAATCGCCATCTGAAGATGTCGTTCGTCCCTCGAACCCGTCACATCGTTTCAGCTTCTATCGCCAATAGTGCGGGATGATAGGAATCTAAACAAAAAGATTAAAATCGAAGCGGAAATACGAGTGGAAAACACAGATTTGTTGAGAGGGTTCTGGGAATGTGTAAATCGTCTATTAGGGAAACCACCATTCCTAAGTGCTGCTGTAGCCTTACCAAGTTTGACAGCAGACGTCGCAGGAATCTAGAGCTGCGGTCTAGCATCACAACAGATCGATGGAGAGCGTGGTGGTATTATGAGACGTATAAGGTAACCACAGGAAAGACTGCTAAATTATCGCGAAACCCTTTTGAGTAAAAGGTGATAGCCAATATCGTTCAACAGATCTGCTTCTTTCATCGCATATCTCGGGTAGGGGTCACGGGAGTAAGATAAGAGAGATTAGGGAGCCCATAGGGGCATACTGACTGACCGTTTTTACTCTTTGCGTAAGCGAATGGAACCGTGCATGCAATGGCTTATATCGATTCGAATTACCCCCCCCCCCCCCCCATTTTTTCCTGCAAGAAGGAATGCGGTGTCTACAGATGAAAGTAAACCTTTTAATATTCCACACTTGAAGTCATAGAGAAAACCTTTGTGAACTTCCCACTCACATTTTGCTCCAGAATATTCCGACGGGTACAGAATTTGGGTGAAAGGTTATGTTTAGTACTGTTTTTGGAGGGTGGATGGGCGGGAACGGACACTATAATGTTTTCAGTTTATTTACTTGAAGAAACGTTATGTTGCTGGTTTAGTCTACAATGTGAAGACTGGTTTGATACACCTCTATAAGCCAGTCTATCCCGTGCAAGCCCCTTCATCTATGCATAACTACGGTAACCTACATCCATCTGAACCTGCTTAATATGTTCCCTACACACTTTCTTCAAGTACCTAATTAACGATATCTAGGTTTCTCAGAACGTTTTCTATCAAGCGACCTTTTATTTACTCAGGTCGTGGAATAATTTTTGCCCCAATTCGACTCAGTACTTCCTCAGTTGTTACTGACCTCTTTCTTTTACCACATTTCTATTCTCTCCTTGTCTGAACTTTTAGTGTCACATTTCGTTATCTAATCCCCTCAGCATCGCCTCATTTCATTCAACGACATCCTACTACCTGTGCGTTAATTTTGTTTACATTCCTCTCATAGCCTCTTTTCAAGACAGTCCATTACGGTCAACCGCTGCTCTTCCAAGTACGATGTCATCTCAGAGATAATTCAAATGTCAACGGCAAAGTTTAACATTTTCAATTCTTTTCACTGATCTGAAATTCCCATTCCATATTTCTCATTTATTTCCCTTAATACTTTCTCAGTGCACTGACTGATTAACATCGCGGATGCCCAGCTACTAACCCTTTTCAATTACTGCTACCCTTTCATCTTCTTCGACTCCTATAACAGCAGTCGGGTTTCTGTACTAGTTGTAGACAACCCTTCGCACCTTGTACTTTATCCTTGCAACCTTCAGAACTTCAAAGAGTGTATGCTAATCAACACTGTCAAAAGCGTGCTAAAAACGTAAGTTTCACTTTTTTTATCCATCGTATGAGGTAACTCGTAGGTCCGTATTGCTTTGAATATTCCTACATTTCTTCGGAAACCTAAATGATATTCTCCGAGGTCAACTTCTACCAGTTTACCAATTCTTCTGGAAATAATTAGTGTAAATATTTTGCAACAGTGATTTATTAAACTGATAGTTCGGTAATATTCACAGCTGTTAGCAGCTGCTTTGTCTGGAATTCCTCTTGAAGTCTGACGGCATTTCGCCTGTCACATAAATCTTGCACACCAGTTGTAATAGTTTGATTGAGGTTCGCTCTCTTGAAAATCTCGATAATTTAGCATCTGAATCTGTGCGCAGAATATGTTGCAGTTATGTGACAATGCGCTCTGTGTAAAGCAAGTGCTAACGTTGCCCGTTATCCTATTTGCTACCATTTTCCAAATGATGGAGCTGTCACATTTTGAGGTAGCGACCAGGAACAGAATCCGGGTGATTGTGGCCAGTGAGTACCGTTCACCCCTGGTCTCATTGGTCGCCTTCGGCTGTGGCTTCCTACTGGTGGTTTTCCTACCTGTTGGTTCACTGCTCATGCATCTTCAGTTCCAAACAGTCGACAATCAGCGAGTCCTTACCTGCAAAACAAACGAAACACTGAATCAGGTTTTGCCAATTTTGTTTATTGCTTGTTAAACTCTATTTTGATGAAAAGAACTACCGTTAATAGATTTTGTTGTTCGACGTATCTGTAATATAGCGAGAAACTTTCTAAGCAGCGTGCCTGTTACGGAGCACGAATCGTATAACGTATCATGCAGTTTTCGCTGGCACTTTTCTTAGACGATCTAAGTCACACATTCCATATAAATGGATAAGGGCGAATATTGTGCAGTGATTGAAAATATTTAAAGGAATTATTAGCTGCTCAAACATGAAATGAGTTGAGGGACTTTAATGATGATGATGTTTGGTCTGTGGGGCGCTCAACTGCGCGGTTATCAGCGCCCGTACAAATTCCAAACCTTTGCTCAGTCCAGTTGCGCCACTTTCAGAAATGATGACGAAATAATGAGGACAACACATACACCCAGTCATCGCGAGGTACGTGAAAATCCCTTACCCCGTCGGGAAACGAACCCGGGACCCCGTGCTCGGGAAGCGAGAACGCGACCGCGATACCACGAGCTGCGGACATGGACTTTAATGGGGACTCTAAATTAGCACTCAAATCAGTCCGTAAATAACCTAGATCTTACGAACACTGTAGTTTTGACACGTGCCGGACGCTTGAATGACGGTTTCCCTGAAGATATTGTCTATTAAATCATGTTATCATTGGTAATACATCTAACAGGAGTAGTTTCTGGAAACTGTTTCTATCTGCTGATGTGTAGTACAACTAGTTCCACGTGCGTGTGGTTTCTAACGGACTGAAGGGAACGAATAAGTGAATGGTTCAGTACAGCAATGGCTGAGCGTAGAACAATATTTCAGTGTTATAAATACTAAGTAAGAATTACAAGTAAAAATAGAAATCAGGAATTTTGCTTGTTATCTAGCTGACTAATAGATTACACTTACATCACCGCATGTAGTACAATTCGTATAAAAGTACACAGCGGTTAGTTATTGGAGATATTAAGGAATAACTGCCTTCCTACTTTAATCATCGTTGGATGATAGCAATTAGTCAAGTTTTAAGATTACTATAAATAAGGTCCTGTCAACAAGAGATAGGTTTATGTCAATAGTTAATTATACACTCCTGGAAATTGAAATAAGAACACCGTGAATTCATTGTCCCAGGAAGGGGAAACTTTATTGACACATTCCTGGGGTCAGATACATCACATGATCACACTGACAGAACCACAGGCACATAGACACAGGCAACAGAGCATGCACAATGTCGGCACTAGTACAGTGTATATCCACCTTTCGCAGCAATGCAGGCTGCTATTCTCCCATGGAGACGATCGTAGAGATGCTGGATGTAGTCCTGTGGAACGGCTTGCCATGCCATTTCCACCTGGCGCCTCAGTTGGACCAGCGTTCGTGCTGGACGTGCAGACCGCGTGAGACGACGCTTCATCCAGTCCCAAACATGCTCAATGGGAGACAGATCCGGAGATCTTGCTGGCCAGGGTAGTTGACTTACACCTTCTAGAGCACGTTGGGTGGCGCGGGATACATGCGGACGTGCATTGTCCTGTTGGAACAGTAAGTTCCCTTGCCGGTCTAGGAATGGTAGAACGATGGGTTCGATGACGGTTTGGATGTACCGTGCACTATTCAGTGTCCCCTCGACGATCACCAGAGGTGTACGGCCAGTGTAGGAGATCGCTCCCCACACCATGATGCCGGGTGTTGGCCCTGTGTGCCTCGGTCGTATGCAGTCCTGATCGTGGCGCTCACCTGCACGGCGCCAAACACGCATACGACCATCATTGGCACCAAGGCAGAAGCGACTCTCATCGCTGAAGACGACACGTCTCCATTCGTCCCTCCATTCACGCCTGTCGCGACACCACTGGAGGCGGGCTGCACGATGTTGGGGCGTGAGCGGAAGACGGTCTAACGGTGTGCGGGACCGTAGCCCAGCTTCATGGAGACGTTTGCGAATCGTCCTCGCCGATACCCCAGGAGCAACAGTGTCCCTAATTTGCTGGGAAGTGGCGGTGCGGTCCCCTACGGCACTGCGTAGGATCCTACGGTCTTGGCGTGCATCCGTGCGTCGCTGCGGTCCGGTCCCAGGTCGACGGGCACGTGCACCTTCCGCCGACCACTGGCGACAACATCGATGTACTGTGGAGACCTCACGCCCCACGTGTTGAGCAATTCGGCGGTACGTCCACCCGGCCTCCCGCATGCCCACTATACGCCCTCGCTCAAAGTCCGTCAACTGCACATACGGTTCACGTCCACGCTGTCGCGGCATGCTACCAGTGTTAAAGACTGCGATGGAGTTTCGTATGCCACGGCAAACTGGCTGACACTGACGGCGGCAATGCACAAAAGCTGCGCAGCTAGCGCCATTCGACGGCCAACACCGCGGTTCCTGGTGTGTCCGCTGTGCCGTGTGTGTGATCATTGCTTGTACAGCCCTCTCGCAGTGTCCAGAGCAAGTATGGTGGGTCTGACACACCGGTGTCAATGTGTTCTTTTTTCCATTTCCAGGAGTGTATTTTGTGTATTTGATATTTGTTCCTCTCAAGCTAATTTATTGCAATATTTCCTCGTTTTGTGACAAATAGTGTGATACACGAATAACTGACGCTGCAATTACTTTGAAGGAAATAGTACTGCTTACTGTTGCCTCTAAGCATTTGGTTTAGTTTTCTTACTTCAGATGCAACTCTGGTTGTGCCTGCACACATTCCCTTATAATTATTCGCCACCACTGCCACAGGTATTGCCAAGTCTGGCGACTGGATATTCCCCCACAGCAGCATCAGTCTGGATTAGTTATTTTACTATTTATCTATATTTTTGTCTTAATCGTTACTGTATTATTGATTGTCCAAGAGCATCAAATGCAAAATAAATAAAACTCATGGTGTAATAATTTCTGCAAATAACTACAACCATAATGAATTTTCACTCTGCTGTGCAGTGTGAAATTTCCTGACAGATAAAACTTCGTGCCAGACCAGGATTCGAACCTGGAACTTTGCCTGTATTTGGGAAGGTGGGAGATGAGGCACTGATGGAAGTCAAGCTCCGAGGGTGAACTGTGAGTCATGCTTAGACAAATCCGTCTTGCGGGGCACTTGCCCGCACAAGGCAAAGATACCAGTTTTGAGCTCCGATCCAGCATACAGTTTTAATCTGCCAGGAAGTTTCAAACTACACACACGTTTGATTACATAGTCTCTACTTTAGAGTGCATCACTTTTGCTCAACATACCAAACGATGGAAAATATAGGATGGAATGTAAAAATATTATGAAAGGGATAGTTGTTACTCACCATATAGCGGAGATGCTGAGTGGCACATAGGCACAAAAAAAAAGACTGTCACGGCATATACTTTCAGCCAACAAGGCCTTTGCCAAAAATAGATGACAGACACACACACACACACACACACACACACACACACACACACACACACACACGCACACGCACTCGCACACTCACACTCTCACGCAAGCGCAACTGACACACACATGACCTCAGTCTGTGGCAGTTTAGGCACAACAAATAGTTCAAATGGCTCTGAGCACTATGGGACTTAACATCTGAGGCCATCAGTCCCCTATAACTTAGAACTACTTAAACCTAACTAACCTAAGGACATCACACACATCCATGTCCAAGCCAGGATTCGAACCTGCGACCATTGTGGTCGCGCGGTTCCAGACTGAAGCGCCTAGAACCACTCGACCACACCGGCAGGCTTGGGCACAACAAACAGACTGTCAAAACAAACAGACTGTCAAAACAAACAGACCGTCAAAACAAACAGGCTGTCAAAACAAACAGTCTGTCAAAACAGACAGACTGTCAAAACATAAGGTTTCAGACTGTGGTCACGTGTGTGTGTGAGGTGCGTATGCGTGTGTGTGTCGGTCATCTATTTTTGACGAAGGTCTTGTTGGCCAAAAGCTTATGTTGTTACAGTTATTTTGTTGTGCCTATCTGCGACTCAGCATCTCCCCTATATGGTGAGTAGCAGCTATCCCTTTCATAATATTGTTACAAAACTCAACTACCATGATATAAGAGGGAAACTACGTCCGTGTGTGGGAGTTACAACCTGATGCCACCTGCATTTTGCGAGTAAGTGTCGCCGCCCCTTTGTTCAGAGAGTTCCTCATTTGGCCTCTGGAGCAGGAGTGGCTCGCGTTCCAGCGACTCGACCTCTGAACTTCTGCGTCACAAGCCAGCAACGGTACTAAGCAGACCACACTAGAACGGGACCAGCGGGACGTGCCGAACTGAAGACAGTTCACCGTGTACATGGGTTTCACAGTCTGACAGAAATCTATGCTCTTTATGAATGGAACCGCATTCGTGAGGACGAAAATAGTCGCTTGAAAGAACAGTTTAGCATGAATCACACAAAGTCTTTTTTTTTTTTCAGAAAAGGAAGGTTGAAGATAACGCACTGTCGGAGGTGGAGCTTTATAGGCCGAGAACTGTCTGAACTGGACGAGAATAAAAATGCAGAGTACATCCACAGGTATGAGTCATTTTAATCGGTGTCGCTCGTCAGACGCGAGCGTCATCAGTAAACGTTGCCCTAGTGACAACGCGTTACAAGACGAAAGCACTGGCCGACACTGGCGTCAACTCACAGTGAGTGGTTAAGAATAGCGAAGGCGGTGACCGTTAACTCCTCAGAGGGAACTGACACCACGAACCCTGCAGGGCTGTCCAAAAATCCGAAAGAATACGAGCGGGTGGAGATCTCTTCTGAACAGCACATTGCAAGGCATCCCAGATATCATCAATGATGTTCATGTCTGGGGAGTCTGGTGGCCAACGGAACTAAACTCAGAAGAGTGTTCCTGAAGCCACTATCTACGAATCTCGGAAGTGTGGGATGTCGCATTATTCTGCTGGAATTGTCCAAGTCCGTCGGAATGCGCAAGTACGTGTTACCTGTCAGAGTCGCATCTGGACGTATCAGGGGTCCCAAATCACTCCAATTGCGCAGTCCCTACAGAATTACAGGCTCCACCAGGCTTGAACAGTCCCCAGCTCATATGCAGGGTCCATGGATTCATGAGGTTGTCTCCATACCTGTAAACGTCCATTCGCTCGATACGATTTGAAACGAGACTCGTCCGAGCAGGCAACATGTTTACACTCATCAACAGTCCAGTGTCGGTGTTGATGGGCCCAGGCGAGGCGTAAAGCTTTCTATCGTGCAGACATCTAAGGTACATGAGCTGGGCTTCAGCTCCGAAAGCCCATATCGATGATGTTTCGTTGAATGGTTCGCACGCTGACACTTGTTGATGGCCCAGCACTGAAATCTGCAGCAATTTGTTGAAGGGTTGCTCTTCAGTCACGTTGAACAATTCTCTTTAATCGTCGTTGGTCCCGTTCTTGCAGGATCTTTTTCCGGCCGCAGCGATGTCGGAGATTTGATGTTTTATCTGTTTCCTGATATGCAGGGTACACTCGTGAAATGGTCGTACGGGAAAATCCCCACTTCATCGCTACCTCGGAGATGCTGTGTCCCATCGCTCGTGCGCCGACTATAGCACCACGTTCAAACTCACTTAACACTTGATTATCTGCTTTTGTAGCAGCACTAACCGATCTAGATTTTTGTTGCTGTATGGCTTGTAATCTAAGGACACTTGATTAATGTAAAGTATGATATCTGGTTTAGTCACTAAGTCATTAACGAAGGAGTGCTAACATTTGCATTATGGTTTTCTTTGTGTTCCACTGACGAGAGAGAGAGAGAGAGAGAGAGAGAGAGAGAGAGAGAGAGAGAGAGACGAATGTTTCGAAGGAAGAAGCCAAGAATGCTAGGATACCTCTGACGAAAGCTGAGTGTCAATTCCAGACAGATAGTGAGCACGTGGAAGATTCATAGAGTTCCTTCGGAACTTTATTTTTGCAGCGTCCACTTAGAGTGAAAATAGAAAATACTGTGAAATATACGACAATGCGTTACTTTCTTGCAAGTATCGAGTCCTTGAACAGGATCCTGCAATATCATTCAGGCTATTAGTCGTCAATTTTATGGACTAGGCAAGAAGTAATGTCCGCGTCGTGCTATCACTCCTCATCCCCCCCCCCCCCCCCCCCCTTATAATGAACGTCGTGCTAGGTGAGATATTGGTGGAAACGTTGCGCTGAGATTTCTCGCACTTGGAGGAACAGGTCACAGCGTTTACCGTTAACGAGGCTTAAATTATCTTCGTAAGAGATGAACTATCTGCAGTTACACGTCGAGATTTTATCGCCTACAGGCTAGCCAACTCGCAGTCATGTTGCATTGTCGCTTCGCATTGTGCTGAGAGTTCTCCCTCGCTCGCCTTGACCCTACAGGACCTTCCTAAATACCAGAAAATACCAGTTGGTTATAATTAAAGTGCGGCTAGTCATGGAGGTGCGGTGTGAGCTGTAATCATCATAAGCTAGTGAAACTTGTTGGTATCCTAATGTGTTAATGCGAAAACAATTTACGCTGGAAAACAAATTAGTTCCAAATTCGGCCACCAGTTGCAAATCTGGCGCTGTACGTTACAGCACTCACGCAGTCATTTGACAATAGTGAACAGTGTGGGTTACGAAGAAAGACCGTGAGCTGTTAGTGAAATTGTTTTACGTGAATTGCAGCAATTACGTCGCTGTTTTAAGAGAGTATCCCCAATTGAAATGTCGGAAGAGAGACCCCATGTTATTAAATGGTTTACAGAAGATGATAATAAAGTTTGGAAGAGGAAGGCGACCTATCCCGTGGAAGTTATTGAGGAGATTGTTCTTGTTGTAACTGATCATGCGGCATGTGCTTTGGGCAATGCTAGTTATCGTGCAGTGTTACAAGAATTGTCAGCCCCATGGGCAACAGTACGAACAGTTTTGCGGTCTATTTTACGCTGACATCCGCACAATATCCAAACGGTGCAGCGACTGAAACCTCAAGATCTGCAGCAACGTTCTGAATTTGTTCTTCGGTTTCTGGCACGGATCGAAGTTGATGAAATTTGGCCGGACAATATTCTATGGAATGACGAGGTACATTTTACATTACTGGGTGCAGTGAATACACAGAACTGCAGAATTTGGGGTAGTGTTAAACCGCGTGTTGTGTACGAAGAACCATTTCACTCCCTGTATGTGACTGTGTGATGTGGATTCACTAGTACATTTACTCTCGGTCCGTTCATCTTTGAAGAGAATACACCCAGAGAGCCTGTCAGATGTACCGTGGCGTCTGCATGGTATCGAAGCTTCGTTGTACAGATCTTTCACTTACAATATATTTCAATTATCTAGTCACATTTGGACTGTTACCAGTGTTTGTGGTGCAGATGAAACACTGCCCAAAAAGATTATCAATGGTACTATTGACTAATCAGTGCAGTAATTCATGTACATCTATATTTACGTAATTACTCTGCTATTCAAAATAAAGTGCCTGGGAGAGGGTTCAATGAGCCACCTTCATGCTGTCTCTCTACCGTTCCACTCTCGAACGGCGAGCGGGAAAAACGAGCACTTAAATTTTTCTGTGCGAGCCCTGATTTCTCTTATTTCATCGTGATGATCATTTCTTCCTTTGTAGGTGGGTGCCAACAGAATGTTTTCGCAATCGGAGGAGAAAACTGGTGATTGAAATTTCATGAGAAGATCCCGTCCCAACTAAAAACGCCATTGTTTTAATGATTGCCACTCCAATTCACTTATCATGTCTGTGGCACTGTCTCCCCCACTTCACAATAATACAAAACGAGCTGCCTTTCTTTGTACTTTTACGATGTCATTCGTCAGTCCCATCTGATGCGGATCCCAGACCACACAGCAATACTCCAGAATAGGGCGGACAAGCGTGGTTAAGCACTATCTTTAGTAGACCTGTTGGGCCTTCTAAGTGTTCTGCCAATGAATCGCAGTCTTTGGTTGGCTCTACCCACAACTCGCATTCGGGAGGACGACGGTTCAGTCCCGCGTCCGGCCATCCTGATTTAGGTTTTACGTGATTTCGCTAAATCACTCCAGGCAGATGCTGGGATGGTTCCTTTAAAAGGGCACGGTCGACTTCCTTCCCCGTCCTTCCCTAATCCGATGAGACCGATGACCTCGCTGTTTGGTCTCTTCCCCCAAAGAATCCAATCCAAATCTACCCACAACATTATCTACGTGATCGTTCCAATTTAGGGTATTTATAATTGTGTTGCCTAAATATTTAGTTGAATTTACAGCCTTCAGACCTGTGTGACTTATCGCGTAATCGAGATTTAGCGAAGGATCGACTCCTCCCACGGGCATTGGTGTGTGCGATCGTCCTTACGACACTTTAGGTTAAGTAGTGTGTAAGCTTAGAGACTGATGACCTTAGCAGTTAAGTCCCATAAGATTTCACACACATTTGAACATTTTTTTGAAAATTAGTGGTTTTGTTTTAGTACTCGTGTGAATAACTTCACACTTTTCTTTATTGAGGGGAAATTGCTACTTTTCACACCATACAGATATATTATCTAAATCATTTTGCAATTTGTTTTGGTCATGTGATCAATTTACAAGAGGGTAAATGACATCATCATATGCAAACAATCTGAGACGGCTACTCAGATTGTCTCCTATGTCGTCAATATAGATCAGGAACAATAAAGGGCCTATAACACTTCCTTGGGGAACGCCGGATATAACTTCTGTTTTACTCGATGACTTTCCGTCTGTTACTCCGAACTGTGATCTTTATGACAGGAAATCACGAATCCGGTCTCACAAATGAGGCGATATTCCACAGGCACACAGTTTGGTCAGAAGATGCTTGTGAGGAACGGTGTGGAAAGCCTTCTGGCAATCTAAAAATGTGGAATCAATTTGACATCCCTTGTCGATAGCACTCATTACTTCACGAGTATAAGGAGCTACTAGTTATTTCGCAAGAACGATATTTTCTGAATCCGTGACAACTACGTGTCAATAAATAGTTTTTTCGAGGTACTTCATTGTTTGAGTTACGTGTGTATGCAGGATGGGGTATGACGTTTTCGTTGCTCCACTGAACGGAACTTCTCTGCTTGGGCTACACTTGTCAGGTGAACTTGTGGTGAGGCTGGGCGTCGCACCACAACGCCTAGTGACGCTGTCGATAGTGATCTGCACGTGAGCCGGAGACCTTAATCTGGTGGAAATCTGTGGTTCTCCCTTGACCCTCATCATCTTCAGAATCATGAACTCGGCGCTGCATTCTCCAGGCACGCATCGTGACCATCGAGGCTTCACATTAACGCATGTCACATCCGATGTGCAAACTGCGAAAATGATGTCATGCGTAAAGGCGTACACTGAACTTCGAGCGATGCAGAAAATAACTACTAGTACAATGATGTGAACTTTCACATGACTCACATAGCGTTACCGGAGAACAATGTGACAGGCGAACGCGTCTAACTGGGAGACGTGACGTATCCGGTAAAGAAGCAGGAAGTTTCTGCAGGTGTCGTCTGCAAGACCTTGGGCGCTGCCAGCCGGCGCCTGGTTTTTGCACGAAGAATATGCCAAGGATGAACTTGACGGAGAAGTGGCTGAAGGCCTGGGAGGTGAGCATTGCTACCTCATCCCTCCAGGGGGCGGTGGCACGAGCTAACGGCACAGCAACCACGTACTCTCCTAGCAGGTATCAGGTACGAGGTGAGGCGCCAACTGAGAATTGCACGAAACAATGACGACGGCGACATCCTGTGGCCATAAAATACACTACTGGCCATTAAAATTGCTACACCACGAAGACGACGTGGTACAGACGCGAAATTTAACGACAGGGAGAAGATGCTGCGATATGCAAATGATTAGCTTTTCAGAGCATTCACACAAGGTTTGCGCCGGTGGCGACACCTACAACTTGCTGACATGAGGAAAGTTTACAACCGAATTCTCATACACAAACAGCAGTTGACCGGCGTTGCCTGATGAAACTTTGTTGTGATGTCTCGTGTAAGGAGGAGAAATGCGTACCATCACTTTTCCGACTTTGATAATGGTCGGATTGTAGCCTATCGCGATTGCGGTTTATCGTATCGCGACATTGCTGCTCGTGTTGGTCGAGAACCAAAGACTGTTAGCAGAATATGGAATCGGTGGGTTCAGGAGGGTAATACGGAACGCCGTGCTGGATCCCAACGCCCTTGTATCACTAGCAGTCGAGATGACAGGCATCTTATCCGCATCGCTGTAACGGATCAAGCAGCCACGTCTCGATCCCTGAGTCAACAGATGGGGACATTTGCGAGACAACCACCTGCACGAACAGTTCGAAGACGCTTGCACCAGCATGGACTATCAGCTCGGAGACCATGGCTGCGGTTACCCTTGACGCTGCATCACAGTCAGGAGCGAATGCGATGGTGTACTGAACGACGAACCTGGGTGCACTAATGGCAAAACGTCATTTTTTCGGATGAAACCAGGTTCTGTTTACGCCATCATATTGGTCGCATCTGTGTTTGAGGACATCGCTGTGAACGCGCATTGGAAGCGTGTATTCGTCATCGTCATACTGGCGTATCACCCGGCGTGATGGTATGGGGTGCCATTGGTCACACGTCTCGGTCACCTCTTGCTCGCATTGACGGCCCTTTGAACAGTGGACGTTACGGTTCAGATGTGTTACGACCGGTGGCTCTACTCTTCATTCGAACCCTGTGAAACCCGACACTTCAGCTGGATAATGTACGACCGCATGTTGCAGGTCCTGTACGGACCTTTCTGGATACAGAAAATTTTCGACTGCGGCCCTGGCCAGCACATTCTACAGCTCTCTCACCAACTGAAAACGTCTGGTCAATGGTGGCATAGCAACTGGCTCGTCACAGTACTACAGTCACTACTCTTGATGAACTGCGGTATCGTGTTGAAGCTGCATCGGCAGCTGTACCTGTACACGCCATCCAAGCTCTGTTTGACTCAATGCTCAGGCGTATCACGGCCGTTATTACGGCCAGAGGTGGTTGTTCTGGGTACTGATTTCTCAGGATCTATGCACCCAAATTGCGTGAAAATGTAATCACATGTCATTTCTAGTATAATATATTTCTCCAATGAATACCCGTTTATTAGCTGCATTTCTTCTTTGTGTAGCAATTTTAATGGCCAGTAGTGTAATATGTCTAAGAGCACATTCACGGTGTGTCTACAACGTTCGGTGAATTTTTTGTAAAGCTAGGAAACTAAAGACACAAAGAAAATATGTTAATTATGTTCCACGATGGTCGTCACTGGCCGCAATAAATTTTTTGGTGATAGAGCTATTGTTATCAGTGAGTAAAGACTTTCGAAATGTATCGAAACACTGATCTTACGCCTCATTATGCATTTTTACGTTTACACAGTCATATTTACAAAAGGAGCGATCAGAAAGTTTCCGATTAAGCTTATGCATTACGGATATTTTAGAACCCGTGACTGTTAATAGAACGTAACTACGAGGGTGACTCAAATGAAATTTGTAATAACAAATCGAAATTAGCGGCGTTATCCTGTAAGTGTGCTGCAAACAGCGTGCAGAATATTCTGTAGGTGGCAGCATGGTGCAGATGCACACGTACCGTCGCAGTGTCAGTATAAATATGCCCGCCCCACTTGCGACTTGCACCATTGAAGAACAGCGTTCTGTTATTCGGTTTTTGCGTAGTGAAGGTGTGAAACATATTGAAATTCATCGACGAATGAACGTTCAGTACGGTGATGCATGTTCATCACAGCAGCAAGTCTACGAATGGAGTAAGAAGTTCGCAAATGGTGTGACTTCAGTGGAAGATGCTCCTCGTCCAGGTCAGGCACAACGAGTTGTGACTCCACAGAACATTGCAGCAGTTGAAGCCACAGTGAAGGAAAACCGCCGAGTGACACTGAATGACATTGCAGCATGTTTACAGATTAGTCATGGATCAGCACATCACACTGTGCATGATGTGCTCCAGTTTCACAAAGTGTCTGCAAGACGGGTGCCACGGCAGCTCACTCCTGAAATGAGAGAACGACGTGTTGATGCTTGTGAAGAACTTCTTCGGCGCTTTTAACGAAAAGGTGATGGCGTCCTTGAAAGAATCGTTACTGTCTACGAAGCCTGGGTTCATTTCCACCAACCGGAAACGAATAGAGCGAGCAAGGAATGGTGTCATTCCTCATCACCAAAACCAAAGAAGTTTCGAACAGAACCATCGGCAGGTAAGGTTACGCTGACTCTCTTTTGGGACGAAAAAGGCGTCATTTTGGAGCATTACATGCCTAGAGGGACCACTGTCACCAGTGCATCATACACAGATCTCCTAAAAAAATCATCTGCGGCCTGCAATCAAATCAAAGCGACGTACATTTCTGTCACCAGGTGTCATTTTGCAACATGACAATGACAGGCGTCACACTGCCCGTACAACAGTTGCAACAACCACAGACCTGCACTTTGAGCGTCTTCCTCATCCACCATACTCACCAGACCTTGCTCAAAGTGATATCCATATGTTTGGACCACTCAAAGACGCAATGGGAGGAAAGAAGATCCGTTCTGATGAAGAGGTACGCCATGCTGTGCATGAGTGGTTGCGCGGACTACCAAAAGATTTATTTTCTAATTGAATTTATGCACTTTGTAAGCGCTGGAGGACTTGCATAGAGCGTGGGGAAGATTATGTTGAAAATTTATACAGCTTTGTACCACTTCTGCACAATAAATAATATTTAAAAAAAATATTTAAGGTTTTCATTTGACTCACCCTCGTACATAAAACTGCAACCAGTCACTTTTTGAATAGTTATTTATTATTCCATGAACTGGTTTCCGAACCTTACTGTGGCGAGCCAGCACCCAGCATTATGCTAGAAACAATGACGTAATATCCAGAAAACCATCTGAATATGAACCTGATAAGGTTCGGAAAACCGGTTCATAGAATAATAAGTAGCTATTCAAAAAAGTGACTGTTTGCAGTTTTATTTATTTGCAAGAAGCTTCCGTGTTAGTGCGTTGTCGCAGCGTACGTGCAAACCAGCGCGACTGCGACTAGGGTATACAGGGTGTAAATTTTAAGTTGACAAACCAGAATAACTCGAAAAATAAGCTTCACACGAAAAAAATGTGCAGAACCCAAAGTTGATTATTTTCGAGGGGGATATCTGCTGGTGCTAAAACTAGCCCGGCACCCAAGCCCCATTTTTTATTGCAGAATCTGATTCTACATAAAAAAAACTACGTACGTTTTGTCTTAAACATTTGTTTTGATTCTTGGTAGTTGGCGCTGTAATTCAAGAAAATCCATGTTCTCATTTTTGCGTGGAAATTGTTTATGTGTAAATAAAAAAATACTTAATTACTTCGTAAATTTTGATTCGCTAAACTCTCCCTGTCTCCCTCTCTCCCCATAGGGTGGGGTTTGAGAGAGGAATTAGAGTTTCGTGGACTGCTGGCAAAGCTCTCCGTAGCCTGTTCGACATAATCATCAAGAGGCGGGCGACCTGGTGATTTATCATGTCGCAATGGACCACCCGTCTGAACAAAGTTCTTGTGCCAAGAGCAATTGCCTGCTTGGAGGTTCTTCAGCGTATTAGGTGTGAAATTTACTCCGAACAGTTGTTGCAGATTTCGTTTCATGAAACGAAAACATACAGCGAACACGCTCCGCACCAATGAAAGTAGCCATTTCAGCTGTGCTCTACGCTGGCGCTTCTGGTGGTGCAATGGCGTACTGATTCACTGCTTGAATCAAACGTGAGATCGTTCGTTATAAAATGACACATCTACCGATTTTGTAAGTTATCTCAATAAATTGTAAAGTCCTTTTCCACTCACCCTGTGCACTCACGTCTTCCATAGTGGAGTTTTTCCCAGAAACCGGCCGAGGAAACTCCACAGCCATTAACAGAGTCGCTCTACCATCAAGCTCTTGGCTGTAATGAAAATGGAAGCTGAGTACGGACAGCATCAAAAACTACCAGGTTTTCAAAGGCAAATGTCTTAAAACTGGTAAAGCTGGTGTGTATCTCGGCCGACTCGTAATAACTTTTCCATTGGTGGAAAAACAAGCAATAGTGCAGTACTACATTTCCCCTATTAAACGTTTTTTCGGTCTTGCTCTCAGATCATTACGAATTTACTTACTGATTTCGCCGAAAAATAAAGAGTTTCTAATTTGTATTTTCCATGTGTTAATTTGTAATCCTTTTCTATACTCTTACCCCATAGCATGGGCTAAGAGTACGCAAAGTTATTCTTTAGCAAAACTTTTCTTACTTCTTTAATTATAAATGGATGACAATGAAAGTTTTGCACAATGTTTCCAACATGTCAGACTAGGTGCTGCATGCCTAATTGGTATAATATTGCTGCAAAAAATTTCTAAATATTTAGTAAATCCAAAAATGTGTTATTTTAATGCCAGATACCCTACATGTTTCACGCGATTGATTTAAGAATTATGATAGTAATAAATGATAACAATAATGACGATGTCATAATTTGCAAACACATAATGGAAGGGTCCACTCACCAATGTGATTGTGACAAGCGGCAGTGGAAATGAGGAGAATGGCATCCATTTCAGTCGTTTCCACCTACATTTGGGAAACCAGTCTACCTGGGTTATTTTCCTGTTGTCCTTCGTGGAACGTCTTTCCTTTCTGTGTACTACTACTCAACTTACTGTGGTTTGCCGATTCTACATTTAGACTCATAAACAGTATAAGATTTGTTGTTGAGAGGAGGTACGGCCAGCTGGTAAATATATGCATTGCCTGGCTGAAATTATACTGACCAGGCCTATCCACGTGGACAAGAACGCACTCAGGCAACAGAAAAGTATCCAGTGTCAAACGTAACCTATAATTTATATAGTACTGCTCTGACCAGACAAAACTACTTTCGTCTGACCATGACTGTGAGCTCTTTGATTTCTCTAGGGGAAGGCTCATCAAACTAGAACACGTGACACATTAGTTCACTTTATTACACAAATGAATAAAACAGTTTCTTAATTTTGACACTGGTCTTTGCATACAGAATTGCTCGATAATTTACAACCGTCGTTGAATATGAAAGCATCATACGATGCACTGATTAACAACCTATTCCCTTGCAGTAGAAAATGCAAC
Source organism: Schistocerca gregaria (assembly GCF_023897955.1). Taxonomy (NCBI): domain Eukaryota; kingdom Metazoa; phylum Arthropoda; class Insecta; order Orthoptera; family Acrididae; genus Schistocerca; species Schistocerca gregaria. Next base: position 130,240,443 of record NC_064923.1, on the reverse strand, counting down.
ATTTAAAACAGTACTAAGTCATCTGACACTTTAACTACTCGCTGGTCCTACTCCATAATGTTAACCGCTGTAGCTGAGGTCTCCAATTGGCATGAGGTCCTGTATTGACCCCAGTGCGATGACACTGCTACGCTGAGACGGTGTCACCCATTGGTCGTTGCGGATTGCAGCGAGCCGTCACTAATGAATGTGGGATCGATTCGTGTTCCGACTTTGGTGTGGCATCGCGATCTCTAGACGATATATCTTGCCATTTTAGATTTCACGCTCCTGAATTCTCCGAAAGTTAATTGTTAAATTTGGAAATTACTGTACTAAAATACTGCAAGGGGGGGGGGGGGGGGGGGGAGGGTCGTGTCATAATTCCCTCACACCCACTTGCCTCTTGGATCTGCATCTGTGATTCTCATTTCGTCTACTGACAGTAAATCGAAGGCCGAAGTATCGCATTTCGTACAAGGGAGACGTCTGCTTCCACCTGGTGAACGTACTAGGTATTTGTCACTGAAAATATGCATCTTTTACAGAAAAGCTTCGAAAAAATAAAACGTAACTGACCAATACAGTTTTCTCCTGAAAATCGTACAGCGGAAAGTTCTAAAGGACTGGATGAAGGCCCAGATCATAGCAATCTACAAAAAGGGGAGAAAATCGGATTCACATAATTACCGGCCAATTTCGCTGACATCGATTTGTCGTAGAATCATGGAACATATTTTGTGTTCAGACATAATGACCTTTCTACACTCTGAGAAGCTCATCTGCACAAACCAGCACGGTTTTAGGAAGCAGCTGATATGCGAGACACAGCTGGCACTCTTTGTGCGTGACAGGCTCTAGATACCGGCTCCCAGGTTGATGCCATACTCCTCGACTTACGAAAGGCGTTCGACTCACTTCCGCACTGTCGCTTGCTCCAAAAAGTGCACGCTTACGGTCTATCCGATGACATACGCGATTGGATAGAAAGTTTTCTAACAGGCAGGGAGCAGTATGTCGTCCTGAACGGGGTGACTTCAACGGAAACAAGAGTAACTTCAGGTGTGCCCCAGGGCAGCGTAATAGGTCCTCTGCTTTTTACGATTTACATAAACGATCTGGTTGACGGTATAGAAGCGGCATTAGAGTGTTTGCCGATCATGCTGTGATCCACAGGAAAGTAGTATCACACGAAAGTTGTGAACAAATCAATGAGGATTTGCAGAAAATAAATGCATGGTTATCCCTCAATATTAGTAAGTGTAACCTACTGCGTATAACAAGGCGAGAATCCACATAAACGTACGAGTACACAATAAATGCCCAGTCTTAGGTAGCGGTAACGTCCGCCAAGTATCTGGGTATGACTACTCGAAATGATTTCAAATGGAATGATCAGATTGTACAAGTAACGGGCAAGGCGAACTCTAGATTGCGGTTTATCGGTAGAATCCTGAAGCGATGCAGTCCTTCAACAAAGGAAATTGCTTACAATATGTTAGTTCGTCCAGTCTTGGAGTATTGTTCGTCTGTATGGGACACTTACCAGTTGGGTCTCATTCAAGAGAATGAGAAGGTCCAAAGAAGAGCGGCAAGATTCGTGACGTACATTTAGCCATCGCGGGAGCGTTACACATCTCATAGAAAGTTTGAAGTGGGACACACTTGCAGATAGACGACGCTCTAAACGAAGGGGCTGCTCACTAGATTCCTAAACCTGATCTTCGCCGAGGATGTAAAGCATATATTTTTACCATCAACTTTCAAATCGCCCAATGATCACCACTCAAAGATAAGAGAAATTAGAGCTCTTACTGAGGCGTTCAGACAGGCGGGGGGTGGGGGGGGGGTGGGGGGGTGGGGGGGTGGGGGGGGGATGTGACTCTGACGCGCATTGTGTCCTCCGCCACGCACCGCTTGGTGTCTAGCGGAGTATATATGTAGATGTAGATATAATGTCTCTAACTACGTCTACGTCATTTAGATGTCCAATCATATCCTTTCTCCTTTATTATTTCCATTTAGATTTTTCTTAGCGTCCGTGCGTACTGCTCGTCGTTGAAAATTTAGATTGTGTCTGCAGAGCGTTTTGCTTATCCGACACGAAAATCAGACGCGGAACAGTCTCTGTCAGCATCACAGCATCTGCAAATCGGATTTCGTTTGGAGCGTGAGTATGTTCGCAGCGACACAGCGTCTCCCAGGGTGGTGCAGAGCAGTGCCGCAGCGAACGTAATTCAGCTCGTTAGTTAAGCGGCGTTAATGACGCAGTCGGGTTTTGGGGCCGCGTGACCACCGGCAGATCTGCGCCGCGCCCATCTGCGGCATTCGCGGAGGCGGCAGGTTCAAGGTCAGCCCAAGGGCACGCCGCTGTCGCCGGTACGCGACACGACTTCAGTGGGAAGCGTGCCGTATGCTGCGTGTACCGAGGTTTCTCGCTGCAGCAGACGAGAGCAGCGGGAAACAAAACAAACTGACACGATTATTTCGCTCAAAGAAGCATCTGTCTGCTTCTAAAGATGTGTTTAAACGAGCTATCCTTCGCACCAATGTATCGCCGCAAACAGCATTGCCTTCAACACTGCGCTGATGTTACTGTAGAAAATTAAAGCCAGCAAGAAAACTTCAGAGTCGATTTTCTCGAATAAATTGATTTTGAGTTCCGAACTTCACGTACCACAAATATAAAAAAATCAACAATCCGATTGCTGCGTGGTTTCCTTGTTAGCTGTGAAATTTAGCGTCATTTCGAAAAACTGTTCGCGCGTACGTAGAGTCACTCGATTTGTTTGTCGTCTACAGGAGTGAAAAAGAGGGTGAAGGAGAGAATCATGTCTTTCGTAAATAAGACATGCATCTGTGGCCAGAGCTGTGAAACAGAACGTAACACATGCCAACACTGCAATCTGAAAGGAAACGTGCGTGTGGCAAGGATCTCCAGTTGGTTAGACTGGTCACATAATGCAAGTCTTCCCCCTCTCTTTGTCCATTTCCTCCTTCCCCTCCCTCTGATAATATCTTCCTCCCCTCCCCCTTATCACATCCTCCTTATCCTGTCTCTACTTCTTTTCCACCTGCGCACTACCCTTCTACACCTTCAACCTGCCTCATGCATATCCCCTTCCTCCCCTCTGTCTGGTCATTTCCTCCTCCCTGTCGTTCTGTTCCTCTCCTCCTCTCTGCACCTCAAACTGTCTCCAGTCATGCTCATGGGCACAGGTAGCCCTTGCAGTACAATTCAATGGAGCAGGCCGATGCTACTCCCACAACATGTCTGTCAAGCACGGCATCAGGGACCTGAAATCAATTATTTTCTCCTGACGTGCTGGCCACCATGCAAAACATGTTGATAAAGCAGGTTTATTCTGCTCCAGCACAATGCAACTGTCATAGAGGCCAACCTCCATGTTGGGGACTGTTTCTTGCCCCTAAAACTTAGGATACCCTGCAAAGTAGGTTGATTTGGCACGCCGATACTGTTTCCACAAACCATGCCTGTTGTGCATGGTAGCCTATGCACCAGAGGCTGGGAAAAACACGTTTTTTCCTCCATCTCAGCTTATATTAAAGCTATGGGATTATAAACTCCATAATGCTAATAATAATGAGGCCTGATGTTTCTGTGTCAAATTTAGATGAATCGATCAATGGATTTGAGAAAAGATCCTGGACATATGTATTTTCATATACACATACACTGTGTTTTATATTTATAATATATTGCTTATTATCAATCAAGCATAATATATTAATGCTACCACTCCATAACAGGGCACCTACAACAGTCTTAACTGAGAAATTATAATTTGTATGAGATTTGTCCCAAGTATTTTGTTATGAAATAGGTAATGTTCAGATACATTTAAATATGTTCTAAATGCATATTTAGTAGTGTTTGACATTGGCCAATAATATGATACAAACACTGCGAAACGAAGGTTCAACCTTACTGGAACTGTTTAAAGCACTAAGCAATATCAAATTTTCAGTTCCAAGGATAACAGTGGCGAATGACAAAATAGTTTTTTTGATTCCGCAATAAATGGTTCTGGGCACATTTGCTACTGTGTGTCTCGATTTTCTTCAAATTGATCCTAAACCGATAAATATATCTGTGGCAGACATGGTGCTCATTTAGTTAGCAAAGATATTTTTTAACTGGTGAGGGTTCCAAGGAGGGGTTAACTGCCCTCCTTTGTTTCTGATTGGCTAAGCACTCATATTCACAGAGCGATCGGTTCCGTTTCTATTACGCAGGTTGTGGAAAACAAGCATCGCATATTGAAGATGTGAGAACTTTAAAGCTGTTATCCATTCTGTGCAGAGAGAGACAGAGAATACTGTGCTCCCTGCCTTTGTCCCACGCCACGTTGCCGCCGTTGCCTGCCTTGGTAACTTGCAATGGTGGGGTAAAAACCACGGCCACCGTTTCTGCTTCTGACTATTTCTAGAAAAATTGATATTCTCAGAAAATTATCGCTGTCTCTTGTTAAGGTGACGCTTGGCATGTTTGTTTTATGTCATCTACAATGAACAGATAAGTAACTACCTGCACCACACCTAAAGTAACATGAAACTGAACGTTAAGTGTCTTGCAGTCTAACGCCGTTAGTTGGAGTGGCAAGTGGTACATCAGTCTTTGCTCCTTTACATCGCTTCACTATTCGCCTTTTCATGTGCACTCCGCTAGAGGATCAGAGTGTAATTCCTTAAGGGCCGCATAAACGATCAAACAATTTGTCAAGTTTTACTATTTTTGTCAAATATTTGACTGTGTACGGTGCTGTTCGACGTGTTTGTCAAACATAGATCGTATCTGACATGGTTTCCAGGAATTTTGACTGACGGAAAATTTCACGAAATTGCGAACGTTGTTTGCGTTAACGTCTCGCCGCATATATTTAGTGCGAAATAGTTTTATTACAATTTATTTCATCGTATCGTGAGTTCCCAGAGCTATGGAAATTACAATGAAAAGTAAAAACAAAATAGCACGGCAAATTACCAAAATGATAGAGGTGTCACATCTATCCCAGTCATATATTACACAGGGAAAGGTAAAGAAGAAAATCACTACCCTATGCACAACATACAAGCGAGAGTGCAATGTATATAAAAAGTTCACTTGTTCTTACACGGACTATGCAGGATACATATTCCACATTGTGGGACCAAGTGTCATCATGAACATCATGTTCATCATCATCAGCCATTTCGATTACTTGATGGCGTGGGCTCTTTGAATCGGCATGCAACATAGAATCCCTGCCGGTTCTTCCGTTTCTGCCGATCTTGAGGTTCCCGATCTTGAACTTCCTCTTAAATTCTGGCTGCCTTTTTTAAGTCTCTGTCCCATCTGTCCGGTTCTTTCCCCCTGGTCTTTTCTGGTGAACTGGGCTCCAATGTAGTACTTGTTTAGATGTTTAGATCACCTGCCAAATTATCTTCGAGTGACGTGACTAGCCCACGTCCATTTGAAGGTATTCACCCTTTCCAACATGTCACTGACCTTTTGTTGTCTGCCAGATACTAATTGCTTTCTTTCTGTCCTTCTTTGTGTAGCCCAACATTGATCTTTCCATTCCTTTTTGGGCTACTATTAGTTTTCTGGCAATGAGCTCATTTAAAGTCCATGTCTCAGAGCCGTACGTTTTTCTTCAGCTCGGCCAACACCTTGGACTTCAAAACTGAGGAGTATCTTCCATAAGCTTGCCAGCCTAATTTAATACGTCGAAACATTTCTGAGTTTAGGTGTCCTGTCATATTTAGCAGTTGCCCCAGATATAAATATTTTGTGACCCTTTGAAGTTGCGTACTTCCAGCAGATATATTTTCCTCTTGTGTCCACTGATTTATCATGATCTTTGTTTTATGATAGATTAATTTTAGGCCGACTTCTGAGCAGACCGACTCAAGTTCTCTAAACAGTATTTGAAGTTCCTTTATGCTATTTTAAATAGTACAATATCATCGGCGAACCTCAGGTTATTTAATCTCTTTCCCATTATTTGGATTCTCTGGGTTTTCCAATCTAATTTAGACATTGCTGTTTCAAGGACTGCTGAAAATAGTTTTGAAGAGATGGTGTCAGGCTGTTTTATGCCCTTTTCGATGGGAAATTCATTGGTTTCTTCACCTACATTTACAAACACTGTGTATGTTTTGTATATGTTGTATTAAAATTTAATATAGACCTATTCTATTCCTTGCTCTATTAGAGCCTCAGAGACAGCTAGGCGACTAATCCAGTGGAATGCCTTTTCAGAATCTATGAAGGCAAGGCAGAAGGCAGAGAGGTAGATGGCACTCATTTGTTCTATAATGGTTTCGCGTAGATAGAGGATATGATCAATGTAATAAATCTTGTGCGCAATGGGCTGGCCCATATGAAGTGTACTGCTCAATCTCGTAGTCAAAATTCTAGTAAAATCTTTGTACAGTATTGACAGGAGGCTGAGAGGGCGATAATTCTGTATACCTTTAGTACTAACATTCTTAGGATTATCTTAGCTTCATTCCACTCTCTCACTGTGCAAACAATTTGAATATTGTTTAGCTAAATGCTTTATGATTTGTCGTCCATCAGGTTTAAAATGTCAACTGAGTGGTCATCATTACCTGGAGCGGTTCCTTTTTTCATATTGCCTACAGCATGTTTGACTTCTGAGGGGAGTATTTCTGGGATATGAGTAACTGAGACATCGAATTAGGTTAGGATTAAGATACCATCATTGACTTTACTGCACAGTTACTACAAAAATTCTCAATATATTTGTATATTTCTTTCCGTTCTGTAATGAGGTCTTGGTCTGTGTCCAATGCTATTAGCTGATTCCTTCCAACCACAAGCTTTCTCTTGGCTATCTTTAAACTAGATTTATTTTCAAGACTGGCTTTTAGCACATATTCATCATAATTTTGATATCATCTTCTCCGAGCCTTGCACAGTTCTGTATATTCCACCGTATCTTCACCTGTTTCTACTTTAGTTTTTCATCTCTTGTCCATCACATTATCATTTTGTTTGTCAGTTTCTTTGCTTGGTTTGCGAGATTCACACAAGTCACCCATTTCTTCAGCTGTTGTGACTGGTATCTTTGTTACTACTTCTGCTTCACACTATTTTAATTTTCTCCCAATTCTTTATTGAAATTCCTCTTTCCGGCCTTCGAGATTTTTCAAATTAAAAAATTTTTCTTTTTCCTTTAATTAGTTTCAGACTTTCATCTGTGGTACTGAATTCTTACCTCGCTCTTATTAATCGATGATCACTGTTTGTATTGAATCTGTTCAGCACAGAGACATCTTTAATGTTTTGAGACATGCTGGTAAGAATAAAATGTATTTCATTTTTCACATAAAGTTAGGACCCCTCCAAGTCCATCTGCGACCAGGATGCTTCTTGAAGAACATATTCATAATAGGTGTTTTCATACATTCTGCAAATATAACTAGTTTCTCACTTCTGTTATTTTTTTCGTCTAGTCCATCTTTGCCAAAACTGAATCAGCTTCCTTGCACGTTCCAGCTTTGGCACGATAGTCAACAGTCATAAATTTATAAAAGGCAGTCTTTTAATACTTTCAGACACTTGTAGAAGGATACTATATCCCGATCCGAGTGATTAGAAGTAGGTGCACACGCTTGAACTACATGGATTTTACACCTTTCTGACCAAGGTGCAATTCTGCTTGACTTTCCTTCTAATAGTGGTATCTTGTCTGCTACGGTTTTGTTTACTAAAAATCCGATTCCTTTTTGGTTCTCCACAGTAGCAGAAGAGGGGATTTCCCGAATACAATCGAAGACAGTTTTCTCCTTTACGACGTACTTCAACAATGCTCCTGTTAATTTTTTCTAATTCCGCTTCTGTTTCTGCATATTTGAAAGCATCTCTGGTTTTGTAGATGGGATTTTGTGACACTAAAACATCTCCACCCGCAGATCGAAATGCAGCGCCGATTTGACTCCGAAACATTTTACGCTACTGCCACACAGCATGACTCAAAGGTGAGAACATTTATCGCCAAGCTTGCTTCAGAACGGATTGGCAGTCTGATATAACAGAATAAGTTTTCGTACTTTTGTGTCTTCCTTTTCAATTTGAGGGTAAAATAACTCTCAACTAGTTGTTAGTAATTTCAGTGTCCATTCGCAGAAAGCTGATGTAACATTTCTTTTCACAGGTTTTCATGTGAATAATTCTCCCTTATTTCAAACAGCTCACTGGACAAGCATCGTGTTATTTTCTTCTTCTTTTTTAAATACAGTGCCAGAGTCAATGTTAGAAATGTTTTATCTGTATTTGTTGCTATTTCAACTACTCAAAATACAGTACACACGAACGGCATCTGCTTCGAAAGTGAGTTTCAATTGAAAAACTTTGTTGTTACGTATGCGGGCTTCTTTGACAAATCCATGACTAGATAAAAGCGAATTTGACAAACAAATTTAATCGTTTACGAAGGCCTTCCGGCTTTAGTGCGAACTTTATCCACCTGTCGGTGATGCATATGCCTTCATAAATCTTGTACGAATATTTCGTAGTGGCCAATCTCATGATCCGTCCATGATATTCGTTTTATGTCCAATAATCATGATCTCACGAGTGGCGTCATAGCATTAGTCATTCTGGCTGCGAAGTATCGTTTGGTGAGATCACTGCGAGGCACGTGCGTCTTAATAAGCACACGTGAGAATGGCGGCGTAGGAAAGCTGCTATCCGTAGATTCCGTACCATGCGAGAGAAGGTAATGACTACGGAGAGAAAACAAACCAATTGCGCTTCCTGAAAGGGCAGTCATTATTACTGCGACTTGAAAGTTAGGCACCACTCCCATTTGCGGAAGGTGTAGGCTATTAGAAACCGGCAATGAGGGCCAACAGTCCTCGCTGCCACAGAGAAACAATAATTTTTTGATTTGTAGACAGGTCCGACGTCACTCTCCATCTCTTATCACTCTGACTTTTTCTCTCCTTATCTACCATACTCAATATCCTCGATAACCTATTGTACGTTTTCTAATCTTACTCTGAACCTACACTTTTCTCCAAAAATGTTCAAATGTGTGTGAAATCTTATGGGACTTAACTGCTAAGGTCATAAGTCCCTAAGCTTACACACTACTTAACCTAAATTATTCTAAGGACAAACACACACACCCATGCCCGAGGGAGGACTCGAACCTCCGCCAGGACCAGCCGCACTGTCCAAGACTTCAGCGCCTTAGACCACTCGGCTACACTTTTCTCCCTCTGCTGTTTCATTCTGTACCATGTTAACTATTCCTAGAGGTCCAAGTACATTTCAGATTCACATATGGCTAGTTCTCACTAGGAAGTTCCAAGAGATTCTGTTCTTCATTACTCTTTCTAGAAACCTCTTCATTTATTACTCGAAATGACCAATTAATTTTTAATATCCTGCTCAAGCATCTCATTTCCAATTGCTGTAGTCCTTTTTTCCTGTTCCTAGTCGAATTACAATGAACATTAATACAGATCTATCGTCGCAAACATTGAGGAATGTTTGCTCTGATTTTATCGGAGGAAGTGGAGAGCAGAGAAAACTGCTTGCCTTGCTACGGTTTCGGAAAGTCTAAAGCCAATAGCCGCTGTCGATATGTGCTATCACGTTGCTCCATTGTGTAGTCTATGTGATTTGGCTGCTCTACATCTATGCAGTGGTTCGAGAGTAAACAATAAAATATAACGTCATATTGTTCAGAAACAGAAAATTAAGTTTTAAATAGGAAATATCCCAAAAAAGATATACAAGGTGTGCCAAACGGACGCAGAGAATCGGTTACGAAAATGAAAGCAAAGAAACTTTCATGTACAGTTCCTTGTGGTTTAGGTTTTTGTCAATATGGAACGTACTCCAGCACTAGAGTGTTAACCACAATCAAACAGTACATTTTCTAAAAAGGATGACATACAAATTATAGAACTAGGTATTAACCGCGATGCATTGCTGTAGAACTGAGATCACTATATCGATCAGTAGCCTGGTGGTCAAAGTGATGATATTATTGGACGGAGTGTCCCTTGGTGGTTTCCTCGAGAGGCGTTGAGATTTTAATATTTGGCACATACCATGTTGCTGAGATTTCGGCTATGTCTCAACTGACTCAAGGAATCCTACGATCGTACTGTAAAACACCGTGTTAAGCGACCGATGATAGTCTTACGTTGAAAATCGATCCAGAGTACGTTCTGTTCACAACGGAAATAAAAACAGCAGTAAGGCATTATTGAACCTTAGTTATTGGATTTTCAAATTTAACTGACTTCATTTAGTTTTGCGTCACATGCCTATTCACAGAGCGATGTACAGCTTTCCTACACAGTTAACACAATTCTGGTATGTGACGAAATCTTGAAGATTATTCACTTCCCTGTTTCGCTATTGCGGGTATGCTTAACATACGAAAAGTATTCGAAACTTGTTTATTTAAATGTGCGAATCTGAACTGAAATTGTTGAATGACCGAGAAGATGAAACTTCTACGTTATTTGATTCTGAAACAGCTGAATAAAACAGAACGTACTGATCCTACTTTCTATTTACTTTTTCTTATTATGTCAACACTGACCCACAATATGCTAGCGCAACGCAATCTTACTGATCAAAAAATTACAACCTGACTTCAAATAATTAATTCAAAACAATGGCCCTGGCTGAAAAGAAATCTTAACAACAGCCTATTCATTTCATTAAACACTTACCTCACAAAAATCTTCATTACGCGAGCGTCAATACTGTCAACTAAATAAAAGATTCTAACTACTAAAGCCATTAACTAGTAATACACATGTGGTTATCAAAGCAAAGATTTTGTTACAAACCAAATAATGTATTTTTTACCTTAACAATGTGACATCCAGTTCAAACACGAAGATAAATCGTCATTGACACCTCATACAAAGATATATAATCATGAATAATTTTCAATCTCCAAATCGGATACTTCCAGATCGTTAGCCTACGCTAACACTTCAAACCTCTACCTTCCATGAATGCTAACTTCTGACTATTACATCCATCACTGCTGGCTGCTCATCTCCAACTGCTTAACAGTACTTCCATCACTGTTGGCGACTAACTTCCAACTGCCCAGCAATACTGGTGATTTACTTCCAACAACGAGACCGACCAGCCACAGAGTCTCTTACAAAGTGCAGTCAGGGATCCAATGCAAAGCGCTACACAGCGCTGCCAACACAGAAGCAGCCCACTTACATATTGCAACAAACAAAACATTGCTGGATAATACCAAGAGAATCTTGTTGAAGCACTAATGAAGAACCAAATTTACAGAAGAATATCTGAGAATGTCACATTACTCCGAAAAAAATGACAAAACGCTTTTATGTATTAAAAGGAGACTCGACAAGAAACTACTCGAAACAGCGTATAACAGAAATCTATTACATGGAAACGGTAAGACGAATGTTTTGTATGTCCTGGAATGACGGATTTTTTTTTTTTTTTATTTTGCGCTCGACCAGAAGATGCACAGCAGCCATTCACGAGGAAGAATCGTAACTGAGATGCTAGACAACTAAAGTCAGAAACGAAATAAAGAAAAAAAAACAGTACAGACCTGTAACGGGAATATTAAAAAGAACTTCATGAAAGTACAAAGGGTTCAGTAGAACGAAGTGTGGTATACAAGCTATAACTTGGGTAAAAAGGAGAAAGATAAGTATATTGTGGAACTATCTGAAAGATAATACACAACTCGTATAATTCGACTCAAGACAGCGCAAATTGAAGGGATGTAATGGAAACTCAAAAGACGATGGAAAGAGCCACTATATTATTTGTAGACATCGCAGAGATTCCTGTCGCTTTCTGAACGTATATAACTGAAACGTATGTGGGACCTCCATCATGGCCTTGATGTTATTGTACTACCGATCCGGAGGCACAATGTAAGTAGCGTGAATGACGCTTCGTGTATATTTTGAACGTCTCAGCAACCTCTGTCTACTGAACATAACCATGATCAGATAAATACCACCTGGCAGTCTTCCGTTCTTTCCCTTGGTGAACTTTGATCTCGTCATAATAAACGTCAGACCATCGCACTTAGCGACTGCCGAAAAAAAAACCATTACTTTTATCAATGTTCGACCTTTGCAATGAATTAAGGATGACGCTGCAACTTTCTCTTTGTATGACTAGATCTTTCAGACCCAACTTGCATATTAGTAGTATACCTGTCCTTATGTGTCATTCTCTGTGACAGCAACCAAGAAAACAACGGAAATCGCCAAATGTTTGATCAATGCCTTCTACACAGCCTCATTCATGTACCCATTACCAGTCCTTCTTCCCGTTACAAGCTACCTTTGCAATCTTCACTCATTTGTTACTTCACAGATGTTTTTGCACAGTCAGGATAAAAATTCGCACCTCTGTTCTCATGTTCTGTCTCTCCCTTTTGGGTTCTGTCACGAATGAATTTTAAAGAGGGGATGAACATGCTGTATTTCGTTTGGATTTCCAAATTTTCTACGAATGTTTTACTTTTATCTTGTTCTGAATTTTTTCGGATTCCAAAAACATCACCATTTCATGATGAGGAATGTAGTAGTGAACTTTCAGTGTGAGCACACACTCTCGAAGGCATTTAATTGCCCGCGTGTAAATACTAACGAACGCGGTAACTGCGACTAACTACTTGTCCTTTCAGCCGCGAACCAGCTCCATGACAACGGAGATAAAATAGTGACAGATCTTATCGAGTCAATTTACTGTTCCCCTGCACCTCTCATTTTATAACTAAAGACGCTGACCTCGTGTCTCCACAATACGACAGCTGTCGGGGTCAGACCTCGAGTCATAGAAGCCTGGGAAGTGACCTTGCCAGGTCTGCTGCCACGTGCTCGTGTTTATATTGACGCGGTGTTATATAAGCGCGTTGAACTAAGCCTAGTTGAGGTGGGAACATATCAAGGTCCGCTCTCACGGACTGTCATCGTAAGACGCTGACGAACTGGAACAATGCTGACGCCAGGAAAAACGCCTGGAACGTTGGACGGTAGAGACGACACGGCGAAACCCTCATTCACTACTTCCGATTGATCTCAGCTAGCAGCGGCTTCATGTTGCGTCTTGCTGGGAACTATCAGGCAGCGACAAAAATATTCCCACATAATATACTGGATGTCATATACAAGGTGTTTCAAAAATGACCGGTATATTTGAAACGGCAATACAAACTAAACGAGCAGCGATAGAAATACACCGTTTGTTGCAATATGCTTGGGACAACAGTACATTTTCAGGCAGACAAACTTTCGAAATTACAGTAGTTACAATTGTCAACAACAGATGGCGCTGCGGTCTGGGAAACTCTATAGAACGATATTTTCCACATATCCACCATGCGTAGCAATAATATGGCGTATTCTCTGAATGAAATTACCCGAAACCTTTGACAACGTGTCTGGCGGAATGGCTTCACATGCAGATGAGATGTACTGCTTCAGCTGTTCGATTGTTTCAGGATTCTGGCGGTATACCTGGTCTTTCAAGTGTCCCCACAGAAATAAGTCACAGGGGTTCATGTCTGGCGAATAGGGAGGCCAATCCACGCCGCCTCCTGTATGTTTCGGATAGCCCAAAGCATTCACACGATCATCGAAATATTCATTCAGGAAATTAAAGACGTCGGCCGTGCGATGTGGCCGGGCACCATCTTGCATAAACCACAAGGTGTTCGCAGTGTCGTCTAAGGCAGTTTGTACAGTCACAAATTCACGAAGAATGTCCAGATAGCGTGATGCAGTAATCGTTTCGGATCTGAAAAATGGGCCAATGATTCCTTTGGAAGAAATGGCGGCCCAGACCAGTACTTTTTGAGGATGCAGGGACGATGGGACTGCAACATGGGGCTTTTCTGTCCCCCATATGCGCCAGTTCTGTTTATTGAGGAAGCCGCCCAGGTAAAAATAAGCTTCGTCAGTAAACCAAATGCTACCCACATGCATATCGCCGTCATCAATCCTGTGCACTATATCGTTAGCGAATGTCTCTCGTGCAGCAATGGTAGCGGCGCTGAGGGGTTGCCGCGTTTGAATTTTGTATGGATAGAGGTGTAAACTCTGGCGCATGAGATGATACGTGGACGTTGGCGTCATTTGGACCGCAGCTGCAACACGGCGAACGGAAACCCTAGGCCGCTGTTGGATCACCTGCTGCACTAGCCCTCTGTGGTTGCCTTAGGCGGTCGTCCTACATTTCCAGCACGTTCATCCATCACGTTCCCAGTTCGTTGAAATTTTTCAAACAGATCCTTTATTGTATCGCTTTTCGGTCCTTTGGTTACATTAAACCTCCGTTGAAAACTTCATCTTGTTGCAACAACACTGTGTTCTAGGCGGTGTAATTCCAACACCAGAAAAATCCTCTGTTCTAAGGAATAAACCATGTTGTCCACAGCACACTTGCACGTTGTGAACAGCACACGCTTACAGCAGAAAGACGACGTACAGAATGGCGCACCCACATACTGCGTTGTCTTCTATATCTTTCACATCACTTGCAGCGCCATCTGTTGTTGAAAATTGTAACTACTGTAATTTCGAAAGTTTGTCCGCCTGAAAATGTACTGTTGTCCCAAGCATATTGCAACAAACGGTGTATTTCTATCGCTGCTCGTTTAGTTTTTATTGCCGTTTCAAATATACTGGTCATTTTTGAAACACCCTGTAAATAATGGCACAAACGTTGTCATTGGCTGCTATCGTGCACTGAAATAAATTCAATGGCGACTGAAAATTGGTGTTGGACAGGGATTCGAACCCGGATTTCCCCCTTTTCGCGAGTGGTCGACTTTACAACTTCAGCTGTCTGAGCACGCTTCTCGTCCAGCCCAAGTTACCAACTTACCGCACACTATACAGGGTGGTCCATTGATCGTGACCGGGCCAAATATCTCACGAAATAAGCGTCAAACGAAAAAACTACAAAGAACGAAACTTGTCTAGCTTAAAAGGGGAAACCAGAGGGCGCTGTGGTTGGCCCGCTAGATGGCGCTGCCTTAGGTCAAACGGACATCAACTGCGTTTTTTTAAAAAGTAGGCATCTCCATTTTTTATTACATATTCGTGTCGTATGTCATGTAATTAGAATGTTTTAGTTGGACCACTTTTTTCGCTTTGTGATAGATGGCGCTGTAATAGTCACAAACATATGGCTCACAATTTTAGACGAACAGTGGGTACAGGTAGGTTTTTTTAAATTAAAATACTAAACGTAGGTACGTTTAAACATTTTATTTCGGTTATTCCAATGTGATATATGTACCTTTGTGAATGTATCACTTCTGAGAACGCATGCTGTTACAGCGTGATTACCTGTAAATACCACATTAATGCAATAAATGCTCAAAATGATGTCCATCAACCTCAATGCATTTGGCAATACGGGTAACGACATTGCTCTCAACAGCGAGTAGTTCACCTTCCGTAATGTTCGCACATGAATTGACAATGCGCTGACGCATGTTGTCAGGCGTTGTCGGTGGATCACGAAAGCAAATATCGTTCAACTTTCTCCACAGAAAGAAATCCGGGGACGTGAGATGCGGTGAACGTGCGGGCCATGGTATGGTGCTTCGACGACTAATCCACCTGTCATGAAATATGCTATTCAATACCGCTTCAATAGCACGCGAGCTATGTGCCGGACATCCATCATGTTGGAAGTACATCGCCATTCTGTCATGCAGTGAAACATCTTGTAGTAACATCAGTAGGACATTACGTGGGAAATCAGCATACATTGCACCATTTAGCCGACCGGGGTGGCCGAGCGGTTCTAGGCGCTACAGTCTGGAACCGCGCGGGTTCGATTCCCGGCGGGTTCAGGGATTTTCTCTGCCTCGTGATGGCTGGGTGTTGTCTGATGTCCTTAGGTTAGTTAGGTTTAAGTAGTTCTAAGTTCTATGAGACTGGTGACCATAGATGTTAAGTCCCATAGTGCTCAGAGCCATTTGAACTATTTTTGCAACATTTAAATTGCCATCGATAAAATGGGGGCCAATTATCCTTCCTCCCATAATGCCGCATCATACATTAACCCGTCAAGGTCGCTGATGTTCCATTTGTCGCAGCCATATTGGATTTTCCGTTGCCCAATAGGGCATATTATGCCGGTTTACGTTAGCGCTGTTGGTGAATGACGCTGCGTCTCTAAATAGAACGCGTGCAAAAAATTTGTCATCGTCCCGTAATTTCTCTTGTACCCAGTGTACACGACGTTCAAAGTCGTCGCCATGCAATTCCTGGTGCATAGAAATATGGTACGGGTGCAATCGATGTTGATGTAGCATTCTCAACACGGACGTTTTTGAGACTCCCGATTCTCGCGCAATATGTCTGCTACTGATGTGCGGATTAGCCGCGACAGCAGCTAAAGCACCTACTTGGGCATCATCATTTGTTGCAGGTCTCTTGGATGACGTCGTCCAGGATACCGAGCAGCACACATAGCACACGCCCGTTGGCCATTTTGATCGGAATAGCCATTTCCGCAATTGGTAAACGGTCCATTTTAACACGGGTAATGTATCACGAAGCAAATACCGTCCGCACTGGCTGAATGTTACGTGATACCACGTACTTATACGTTTGTGACTATTACAGCGCCATCTATCACAAAGCGAAACAAGTGGTCCAACTAAAACATTCATATTTCTTTACGTAGGGCTACTACACGAATATGTAATAAAAATGGGGGTTCTATTTTTTAAAAAAACGCATTTGATATCCGTTTGACCTATGGTAGCGCCATCTAGCGGGCTAACCATAGCGCCATATGGTTTCCCCCTTCAAGCTAGACGAGTTTCGTTCTTTGTAGTTTTTTCGTTTGACGCTTATTTCGTGAGGTATTTGGCTCTGTTACGATCAATGGACCACCCTGTGTAAGTAGCGCCCCTGTCAGCATCAGGCCGCGAGCAATGAGGATAATGGAGAAGAGACGCAACATACTTAAGGTGCGGCAAGGTGGAAATTTGGATTAGATGGGAAGCGTGCTCGGATAGCAGACGTGATTGAGGCCACAACTCGTGTAAATTTGGAAACCCGGGTTCGAGTTACAGTAAGTCACAATCGTCACTTCTCGCCACTTAATTTATTTCAATGGCCGATCGTGGCTGATCTCGGAATTTCAGTTTCGTCATGTATGTACATAGCTGCAGGATCACCAATGATGTCTGTCCCTTCTGACATGTCCGAGAGAACGGGCATCATACATATAAGCTTTGGTTGGGTTTTCCTGGAATCCGAGAAGAAAATTATCAGTAAACATATGGTCCAAAATTCTTCAATTTACAAAGTATAGTGTTGTGACCATTGTGCCATAACTGAACTTTATTTGAGAAAATGTTATAAATGTGTGCAATTTGACTATGAACAAGCTCGTGAATCAGTCAGAATGAGTCAGGTAGCAAACCATCTGCGATCACATGCCAAGTATGATCGACGTATGTAGTTCATTTTGATAACAGTTGAACCATACGCAAATACACTCCTGGAAATTGAAATAAGAACACCGTGAATTCATTGTCCCAGGAAGGGGAAACTTTATTGACACATTCCTGGGGTCAGATACATCACATGATCACACTGACAGAACCACACGCACATAGACACAGGCAACAGAGCATGCACAATGTCGGCATTAGTACAGTGTATATCCACCTTTCGCAGCAATGCAGGCTGCTATTCTCCCATGGAGACGATCGTAGAGATGCTGGATGTAGTCCTGTGGAACGGCTTGCCATGCCATTTCCACCTGGCGCCTCAGTTGGACCAGCGTTCGTGCTGGATGTGCAGACCGCGTGAGACGACGCTTCATCCAGTCCCAAACATGCTCAATGGGGGACAGATCCGGAGATCTTGCTGGCCAGGGTAGTTGACTTACACCTTCTAGAGCACGATGGCTGGCACGGGATACATGCGGACGTGCATTGTCCTGTTGGAACAGCAAGTTCCCTTGCCGGTCTAGGAATGGTAGAACGATGGGTTCGATGACGGTTTGGATGTACCGTGCACTATTCAGTGTCCCCTCGACGATCACCAGAGGTGTACGGCCAGTGTAGGAGATCGCTCCCCACACCATGATGCCGGGTGTTGGCCCTGTGTGCCTCGGTCGTATGCAGTCCTGATTGTGGCGCTCACCTGCACGGCGCCAAACACGCATACGACCATCATTGGCACCAAGGCAGAAGCGACTCTCATCGCTGAAGACGACACGTCTCCATTCGTCCCTCCATTCACGCCTGTCGCGACACCATTGGAGGCGGGCTGCACGATGTTGGGGCGGGAGCGGAAGACGGCCTAACGGTGTGCGGGACCGTAGCCCAGCTTCATGGAGACGGTTGCGAATGGTCCTCGCCGATACCCCAGGAGAAACAGTGTCCCTAATTTGCTGGGAAGTGGCGGTGCAGTCCCCTACGGCACTGCGTAGGATCCTACGGTCTTGGCGTGCATCCGTGCGTCGCTGCGGTCCGGTCCCAGGTCGACGGGCACGTGCACCTTCCGCCGACCACTGGCGACAACATCGATGTACTGTGGAGACCTCACGCCCCACGTGTTGAGCAATTCGGCGGTACGTCCACCCGGCCTCCCGCATGCCCACTATACGCCCTCGCTCAAAGTCCGTCAACTGCACATACGGTTCACGTCCACGCTGTCGCGGCATGCTACCAGTGTTAAAGACTGCGATGGAGTTCCGTATGCCACGGCAAACTGGCTGACACTGACGGCGGCGGTGCACAAATGCTGCGCAGCTAGCGCCATTCGACGGCCAACACCGCGGTTCCTGGTGTGTCCGCTGTGCCGTGCGTGTGATCATTGCTTGTACAGCCCTCTCGCAGTGTCCGGAGCAAGTATGGTGGGTCTGACACACCGGTGTCAATGTGTTCTTTTTTCCATTTCCAGGAGTGTATATCGCAAAACTGATGTGACGAAGTTCATGCACTGTGGAGTACCTCCAGCCAATTTCATGTATAATGTACACCCACAGTTAGGTGGTATTCTCAGTGAGCAGTGGATAAGTTGAGCATATTCATCGCGCTAACCCGAGTTCAGTCCACAAGACCTTTTTTTATGGGGGCTTACGGGTGTTTGGTTTGTGCTGCTTCCGTGGGCAATGCGGGTGGTCTGCAAGATCGCCGTAGTCATGTGTTTAAAGGGATTCGTTATGAATATGGAAAACTGGAAAGAGTAAATAAGTCAATGCAGTACCACGACTAAACATGTACTGGAACGGATAAAATGCTTGCTTAACGCAACTTCAAAACCGTGATCGTGAAAGAAGCATGGAAAAAGAATATAATGAAGCATATAGAAACTATCATATCGAAATACTGGGGTATTGCAGCAAATTTTTGTACAGATTCCTTTGAGCTGTTGGTACCAGAGACACCTCTTAGAAGCATGAACCATTTTTTGACTCGCACCCTGTGTATTAGTAGGCTGAATTATAGATTTAAGGGAGTAAAATCACAAGTTAGATCAACTGTCAAATACACTGTATTTAGCCTATCCAGATCGACTCTTCACCGAATCAGTAACACTGTCTCGTTGCAGAGAGGCCGAAATGGAGCTACTCAATTGTAAAAGGTAATGTTCTTGGAAGTGCTTTGCCTCTTATATTACATAGACAGCTATTCCGTACTCTTAAACGTTCCGTGCAATATGAGCAGTCACATAAGCTGAAATATCTCCTTCTGAGAAGACTCCTTTCATTGCTAGTGAAGGAGACGAAATCTGGTGAATGAGTGTTACAAATTTAAGATTATAAGTCCTGCATAACTACTTTGCTCTGAAATGACTGTAAAACCTGACACATAGGGAGCACAAAAGGCATAATGCGTCAGTAGACCATATAGCAACAGTCAAATAAGCAAAGAGAATTCAGGTTTTCTCGGCAAATCTATTAAATAGAGGAATATCTAGTCAGCTGCGGATCAGGTTTTGTTGATTCATCAATGTTTCATCGAGTCACCTGCTTAACATCTTCAAGTGAATGCCACTGCTATGAAGTTCTCTGGATATTCTAGTTTGCTATGTGTCCGACATCATTCTGGCCGGTTCAATACAGACTCTGCAGGCACAGCGTAGTGTATTCCAATAAAAAACTTCCTAGTAGAAGTAGGACAGAGTTAGTGGCAGATTTAACATCAGAGGACAGGTCGTTAGTGTGCCTGAATAGCTCAGTCGATAAGACTGTGGGGGTTGCCCGGGAGGAAAAGTTTCGTAATGGTATGAAATCATACGTAATGTTTGCTGCAAGTCACTAAATGCTCTCACTGTGAAATACTGGATGACTGAGTTATGGGTATTCGCGCGTCATGGGCTACACTGTTTTCCCACGCTCACTCCCACCTCCTAGTGCAACAGTACTTATGGAATACATGAAGTGATTGTAGATCAACAGCACATGTGGTTCTGAGGTACCAGGTACCGACCCATGCTGAAACACCCATATTAGTACCTGGTGTAGCCTCCACGGCAGACACCGACTCCGGCATCGAGTCGGTAGTACAGATGGCGAATACTGTTCTGGGATACGTCGTGCCATTCCCACTCGACCTGCTCGTGTAGTTCTGTAAGTGTTGCTGGCTGACGAGTCGTATTTGCCACTTCTCGTCCCATCATATCTCACACGTGGTCGGTTGGAGAAAAGTCCGCAGACCATACTTACCAGGGAAGTTGCTGTGCGTGTTGCAGCTCTCGTTGAGTTTTAAGGGCAGTGTTTGGGCGAGCCCCTTCCAGTTGCAAGAATAGCAAAAGAAAGGGTCTAGCAACGTTTTGCAGGTACCGAGTGCTGGCTAGCGTCCCCTCCAGACACACCAAAGGTGAACGAGAGTTGTAGCTTATCGGACCCCTGACCATAAGACCTGGAGTGGAGCCAGCATGCCTTGGACGAAGGCAGTGCACATCAGGTCTACCTTGTGCACGTACACAAGAAACACTTGTTTGAAGACAGAGTGTGCTTTCATCACTGAAGACTACGGTGCACCACTTCCTCTTCCAAGTGATACTCTGACGGCACCAGGCGAGCCGTGCACTTCGACGCTGTGGCGTGAATGGAAGATGGGCTAGAGGTGTGCTTGCCCGTAGTGCCATTGCTAATAACCGGTTTGCAACAGTTCGTTGACACGTCTGATCTCACAAGCCCTCTTATCTGCGCTAGGATAGCTGTACGATCTGCCACTGCTGACCATAATACAACGATTCTCGCCGCCATCTGTGCTGCATGGACGGCCAGGACCTTGTCTACAGGTGTGAGAATGTTTACATGACCACTGATAATAGCATCGTTGCACAACTGACGCAGAACGTCCAACTTGTATCTCACTTCTCCGAAAGGACTGTTGTGCCATGCCTACTCGTCGAATATGGGGCACCTAGAAAACCTGCTTTCTCAGATCGCTAGACAACAATTCAAGCAAGTCGTATTTATGAAGTTTATTACAAAAGGAAATGATTACAATACTTAACTTTGGGTAAAGCAGATGTGTCCCTAGCAATGGGTGGCAGACAAACTAGAAGTTCAAAAAATGTTCAAATGTATGTGAAATTTATGGGACTTACCTGCTAAGCTCATCAGTCCCTAAGCTTACACACTACGTAACTTAAATTATCCTAAGGACAAACACACACACTCATGCCCGAGGCAGGACTCGAACCTCCGTCGGTACCAGCCGCACAATCCACGACTGCAGCGCGTTAGATCGCTCGGCTAATCCCGCGTGGCTCAAAGAAGAAGTCTCCTCAGTATTATACGAAGGTAATACCAAAAGTAACGTCTCCTATTTTTTGAAAAGTACATAGACCTGTTTATTTCTACGATGGCTGACATCAGTTTACAGCCTGAACATTTAGCTATTTTTCGACACAATCACAATTTCTTTTGATGTATTTTGGTAGACGCTGTGGCAGTTTTTGTGTTCCCACGTCATACCAGCTCGCCGCCATGCTGTTTCTGGAGTCAACTGTCACGAGTGACGAAACCTGGTCAGACCAGCCGGCCGCTGTGGCCGTGCGGTTCTGGCGCTGCAGTCCGGAACTGTGGGGCTGCTACGGTCGCAGGTTCGAATCCTGCCTCGGGCATGGGTGTGTGTGATGTCCTTAGGTTAATTAGGTTTAAGTAGTTCTAAGTTCTAGGGGACTTATGACCCCAGATGTTGAGTCCCATAGTGCTCAGAGCCATTTGAACCTGGTCAGACCACTTTCCACCTGAGACCAAGCAACAATCACGCCAGTGGCGGCATCCTTCTTCGCCAAAGCCGCAGAAATTCAAACAAACGCAGTCGTCCGGTAAAATCATGACAACCGTGTTTTGGGATCAGAAAGGGTTATTGTTGGTCGACTTTATGCCCACTGGGACCACAATTAACGCTGACAGGTACCGTGAGACTCTGAAAAAACTCAAACGGGCAATTCAGAACCGGAGACGAGAAATATTGAACAAGGGCGTACAAATTTTCCATGACAACGCTCGCCCACGTACCACTCAGCAAACCGCTGCTCACCCTGACTCGGTGCCCAGTGACTATCACTTGTTCCCTAAGTTAAAAGAACATTTGGCCGGAAAGCGATTCTGCTCCGACAACGAGGTGAAAGAAGAGGTTCATAACTTTCTGAACAGTATGACGGCGAGCTGGTTTGACATGGGCATACAGCATCTACAAAAATGCATCGACAGAAATGGTAATTATGTCGTAAAATAGCTAAATGTTCAAGTTGTAAACTGATGTAAACCATTGTAGAAATAAACAGATCTATGTACTTATAAAAAAATAGGAGACCTTACTTTTGGGATTACCCACGTACAATTCGTAATACAGGTGAAATAATACAGCTCCTAAGTCGCTGCCGTAGCGGCCGTAGAACGGCTAGTCTTCAACTAGGCCGCGACCAGGTGGCACGGCGCTTATGTCCTTTTCGTGTAGAGGCCGCTGCTGTCTCGTTGTTGTCCTAGAGAGGGGCCAGTCAACGTACTATTGGCTGACGTCTTCTTCACAGCCCTTTCTGCTGTGACGTTCCTAACCGGAGCGGCGGCGCTTCACTTTACGCCGGAACGAGGACCATCCTGGTACTCGGAAGGCCACAATTTGATCCCTTTCATACTCGCTCAGTTGGCTGAAGGTAGCACGAGTGCGTCTCTGTGGCATGATTGCCTGCTTGCTTCGCACGTTTGTACCACACAGAGCCTTTTGGCGGTGAGCTTTCCATATTAAACGGTAATCAGATGGCGTTCTGGTAACTGTGCCACTGCGCTAATCTGTTGGCGAACGATACTGAAGCCGTTATCTGTACATCTGCTATCCCCCCGGGTGGGGGGACGTCATGTTTCCAGGTGTACTAATTGTTTTTCTGGTAGTGTATATACTTTATGTTATGTTAACCGGGGACCTAGAAACGACGGAGAGGCTCCGTCCCCGCCGCAGCCGCAGTGGTCCACAATGACACGACGACTACCGCAGTCCACTTCACCCCTCCAAATCAAAACGGTTTAAATGGCTCTCAGCACTATGGGACTCAACTGCTGTGGTCATCAGTCCCCTAGAACTTAGAACTACTTAAACCTAACTGACCTAAGGACATCACACACATCCATGCCCGAGGCAGGATTCGAACCAGCGACCGTAGCAGTCCCACGGCTCCGGACTGAAGCGCCTAGAACCGCGAGTCCACCGCGGCCGGCCTGGGACTTAACATCTGAGGTCATCAGTCCCCTGGAACTTAGAACTACTTAAACCTTACTAATCTAAGGGCATCACACAAATCCATGCCCGAGGCAAGATTCGAACCTTCGACCGTAGCGGTCGCGCGGTTCCGGACTGAAGCGCCTAGAACCCTACGCCACACCGGCCGCCACTTCACCCCTCCGCCGCCCTACACCGAACCCAGGGTTATTGTGCGGTTCGGCTCCCGGTGGACCCCCCCCCCCCCCCCCCAGGGAACGTCCCACATCAGACGAGTGTAGCCCCTATGTTTGCGTGGTAGAGTAACGGTGGTGTACGCGTACGTGGAGACCTTGTTTGCGCAGCAATCGCCGACACAGTGTAGCTGAGGTGGAATAAGGGGAACCAGCCCGCATTTGCCGAGGCAGATGGAAAACCGCCTAAAAACCATCCACAGACTGGCCGGCTCACCGGACCTCGACACAAATCCGCCGGGGGGATCCGTGCTGGGGACCGGCGCTCCTTCCCGCCCGGAAAGCCGTGCGTCAGACCGCATGGCCAACCGGGCGGGCCTGTGTGTGTACCGGGTGACCAAAAAGTCAGTATAAATTTGAAAACTGAGTAAATCACGGAATAATGTAGATAGAGAGGTACAAATTGACACACATGTTTGGAATGACATGGGGTTTTATTAGAACCAAAAATATACAAAAGTTCAAAAATTATCCGACAGATGGCGCTTCATGTGATCAGAATAGCAATAATTAACATAACAAAGTAAGACAAAGCAAAGATGATGTTCTTTACAGGAAATGCTCAATATGTCCACCTTCATTCCTCAACAATAGCTCTAGTTGAGGAATAATGATGTGAACAGCACTGTAAAGCATGTCCAGAGTTATGGTGAGGCATTAGCGTCGGATGTTGACCTTCAGCATTCCTAGATATGTCGGTCGATCATGATACACTTGCGACTTCAAGTAACCCCAAAGCCAATAATCGCACTGACTCCGGTCTGGGGACCTGGAAGGCCAAGTATGAAGAAAGTGGCGGCTGAGCACACGATCATCACCAAACGACGCTCGCAAGAGATCTTTCATGCGTCTAGCAACATGGGGTGGAGCGCCATCCTGCATAAACATCGTACGTTCTAGCAGGTGTTTATCAGCCAGGTTGGGGATGATGCGATTTTTTATCATATCGACGTCCCTCTCACCCGTCACGGTAGCAGTTACAAAACCAGAATCACAAATTTCGTCGAAGCAAAAAGGCCCGATAACGGTAGATGTGGTAAATCCAACGCATACCGTGACTTACTCGTTGTGCAATGGATTTTCCACGACAGTTCTAGGATTTTCGGTAGCCTAAATTCTGCAGTTGTGGGCGTTGACAGACCCTCGGAGAGTGAAATGAGCTTCGTTGGTCCACAATACGTTACTCAACCAATCGTCATCTTCCGCCAACTTTTGAAACACCCACACCGCAAATGCCCTCCGCTTCACTAAATCGCCAGGTAACAGTTCATGATGCCGATGGATTTTGTACGGATAGAATCGGTATGTACGCCTAAGTGCCGACCAAACAGTAGTGTATGGAATGCCGGTGCGACGTGCAACTGCACGAGCGCTGACTTCCTCGTGCATAGACCAACCCGCTACAGTCTCCATTTCTTCCTGAACTGTCTCAGCAGCATTACGCCTTGTGCTCGGTCGTCTAAACAACCTGTGGCTTCGAACTTCGAAATCATTCTCGCACAGCTACATTTGTCAACGTACCTTTACCTGTTCGAATCCCCTTCCTACGGCGATATGATCGTAACGCTGAACTAGCACACTCCCCATTGTGATAATACAGCTTCACTAAGACCGCCTTTTCAGGCAACGTCAGCCGGCCGCGGTGGTCTCGCGGTTCTAGGCGCGCAGTCCGGAACCGTGAGACTGCTGCGGTCGCAGGTTCGAATCCTGCCTCGGGCATGGATATGTGTGATGTCCTTAGGTTAGTTAGGTTTAATTAGTTCTAAGTTCTAGGGGACTGATGACCACAGCAGTTGAGTCCCATAGTGCTCAGAGCCATTTGAACCATTTTTTTCAGGCAACGTCAACATGCTGCGACTGCTGGTACATCTGATTCTCTCTCTCATTACAGATGCTTTGATGCACGATTGTCATGCGCGGTCACTGACGTTTTGCTGTCCAGCGCCATCTGTTGGACATTTTGTGTACTTTTTTTGTTCTAATAAAACCCCTTGTCATTCCAAGCATGTGTGTCAATTTTTACCTCTCTATCTACATTATTCCGTGGTTTATTAAGTTTTCAAATTTATGCTGACTTTTTGATCACCCGGTTCTTACATGCATACATACATGTATCTACTTTTACAATATATATGTATGGTTTAAGGCGAAACGTGTTATCGAACTTGAGTTCGTCAGTTTGTAAGTAATACGTTCGTTCTCACAGCAGCACACTGACAGTTGTAATCAAGGTAAGATTTACAGCAGAGAACGGCGGCTCTCCTTTAGAGAAGACAAGTTGTAGAAGGCAGAGGCCAGTAGCTTACGCGGAGGTCAGGAGGACGTGTGCACTCTACGCAGGGTCGGGTTGCGGCACTGTACTCGTCGCCAAGGTCAGCGCTGCCTGCAGTCAGCGACGTTCCATTCACTGCGGAGGCTCCGTCTTGCAGAGTCACGTGACCACACCGATGTACGCCGTCCTTTCTTCGGCTAGCGAAAGTAATAGGAACGCCGTGAAATGATGAATGCGAAAAGAGCAAGAAGTATAGGCAGCAGAATGTGTAAGGTATCTGCTACAGACTATCTGGTCTCGAATGCCCAACACCGACAAAAGTATCCTGAAGATTCAAAAAACGGAAAACGCCAGCTCGATTATTAACTAGAGCAGTATGTTAGAAGGTCATTGATCCGAGGGCTATACGAAAGAAAACAGGTTTCCGGGGCAGGAGAGGTGTTTACAGGAAATACGTTGTTACCATACAAGGCCAGCTGTAGTCCCGCCACAGTAGCAGCCAAGTCGTCTGTACCCCTGGCAAAGACATACAGTCCAGTATTCGTACAGGTGGAGTACTCGCCCGCATCAACCGTCCGGAAAAAAATAAACATTAGTCGGCTTTTTTTTTTTAATTTCCATAGTGCTGATCGAACTCTGCATAGCGGGTTGAGTACTCAGCGGCTGTTCGTTTATACTTGTGTTCCAGTAGACACATAAGGAATCCAACCAGTTTGTAGTGTGAAATCAAAATAATTTACTTTTATTTTTTATAAAAATGTTCACTATACGACGCCGTGGTGAAAAGTAATGCTTCCTAATTTTTTATTCCGTTCTCAATATTGGTTGAGTTATCAAATGTCATACATATTACTACGTCACCTTTCCCGCTTTATAGTAGCTAAACAATATTTTTTCACTACTAGTAAAAATGTAAAATTTCTTAATTTCTAAACACAGAATTAATAATTGAATACCTATTTGTATAAATGTTTACAAATAGGTTTGTAAAATCAATACTCTTTGAGATATAAATATTTTTAGTTAATCTTAAAGTGGTGACGACATCTTTTGTCTGACATCTAAGAACTGCCCTACGATTCCTTAGTATAAGACCTGGTAAGACTTGTGGAAAATGGTACACTAAGCTTTCTCAATTGTGCGAAGTGTTGTCCACTATAGCCGTGCGGGATTAGCCGAGCGGTCTAAAGGCGCTGCAGTCATGAACTGTGCGGCTGGTCCCGGCGGAGGTTCGAGACCTCGCTCGGGCATGTGTGTGTGTGTGTGTGTGTGTGTGTGTGTGTGTGTGTGTTTCTCCTTTGGATAATTTAGGTTAAGTAGTGTGTAAGCTTCGGGACTGATGACCTTATCAGTTCAGTTCCATAAGATTTCACACTCATTTGAACATTTTTTTGTTGTTCACCATACAATATTGCAGTGCCTGCGTTATTCTAAATTACGAGGCAACGTTCCTTTGGACATGGATGCATGTCCAAAGCTACAGCCAGTGCGGCGACTACAGCCGTTATGAAATACATTAAATGTATTCGCAATTGCGAATATGGACAACAACTAGCTGTAGAATGGAATGACGACTGTGAGAATTTCTCTCGGATCTAGAGTGGAACCCGGATTTCCCGCTTATCTCGAGCGGTCGCCTTATTGACTATTCGTGCACGACTCACGGCCAAAACGATACTTCCATATGACGTCAACCATGCGCCTACAAACTATCCTCATACATCCATTATGTGTATTCCTGTACAGGGGAAACATTTTGCTTGAAAGTCTCTTGCCCGGTGTCGGCGGATAAATAACATATCGCAGCGCCTGTGTTATTGTGAATTATGATGCAAAGTTGTTTCGGATATTCTTAAAAAAAGATTCAATATTACTCTCACTTGAGCTACTTCTTAGATCGTTCTTGTTTTCCATTTCTCATTGAAACACCTGGCAGCTTTCTGAGCTACAGTAATATAAGTACCACAAATCATGCATTTTTCATTCTCCTTCCTCCGTCCGCTTTTAAAGTACGTTTATTTATAGTGCAATTAATGCAAAGAATATGCCCTTCCTTCTTCGTTAAACTTTTATCCAGAACCTCACCTTTGGAAGTCAATGCTTTTACCGACTGAGCTATCCACGCCCGACTCACAGATTTTAAATTTGGTAGCTGGGGTAGAGGTACTTGCGAAATTAAGGCTGTGAACGCTGGTCGTGAATCGTGCCTGGATAGTCTGTAGAGAAACAAGGTTCCGGAATCGCGTCCGGCCTAAGCACATAGTTCTAAGCTGCCAGTAGGTTTCAGTACAACACACACTCCTTTTCAGAGCGAATGATTCAATTTGAAAAGTTACGTATTTAATTGGACATCAACGGAATAATAATAAAATAAATAAGATGTTAACGTCATTACAAACTCGAAACGAAGTGGTTTTTTCAAAGCCACTGAGCGAAGGCCCAGCTTCATTGCGAAACCATGACGTCACAGAGCTATCGATAACCAAGACGGAACTAACGGTTAAAAAAACTACATAGGGAAGAGGAAGGTAAATTAATTAACGCGATAGAAGAATTTTAAATTTATAGTGCCTTCAAAGAACTATCACAATACATACTCAACGAACAAGGAAACACCAAAAATAAAAATTTTCTCTATTCTTTTGGACATTTCCTCTGCTGTATATAACTGCTGACTGTAAGACGTGTCAACCTGGCATATACAATCCACTCAAAATTTCATAAAATGGAATATTGACTAGTATCACTGACTAGTTGTTTAATGTACGTATTATATTTTTATCTCTGACTGACGTAAATCTGTATGTCAAAATCTTTGAGGCATATGAAGGTCAACAAACTATAAAATTGGTTGTACGTACTGTAAAATCACAGCATACATTACTAGATTGGCAATAAGCCGTGCAGTATCATTGGTGTCACTGAAGCCAGCACCTTAGAATCGCAATATGGTGGCGAGCGAATAGAACGTGTAAACAGCTGTTATTTACTGATAAAACAGACACAATAAAAGGGGATAAGAAAATATAATAGCGTTACCTTTAGAGTTTTGACGTTATGATCAATACATGCAACGTGTTTGACTGTAATTTTTCGTAGAGCAAACGGAAGAAACAAGGACAGAAACATGTCCCGTTGCAAGCACAGCAGAAGCATCTTACATATTTTTGCTTTTGTACTGTACGTAGGTCTAAATAATTATTTTACAGTTTGTCTTATCTGAAATAGCTCCAGCGTTTAAAAAGTTCCTGTATATTATAAGGGGTTTGTTAAGTCTAGTACTATCAGATGAAGCTTAATGATGTGTTTCTAAGTAATTTTGGTCAGATTCGGTTTTTCTTCGAATGGTAAACTCGTTATGGAAGTGCTTCTGTAAGTATAATGTGCAATTTGTTGTAGATACCAAGTGTGTTTATTCATTTGAGTGTTTTTACGAAAAGTACAGTCTTCTTCAAAAGTGTTATGTTGCTGTTGTCTTCAGTCCTGAGACTGGTTTGATGCTACTCTATCCTGTGCAAGCTTCTTCATCTCCCAGTACCTACTGCAACCTACAACCTTCTGAATCTGCTTAGTGTATTCATCTCTTGGTCTCCCTCTACGATTTTTACCCTCCACGCTGCCCTCAAATACTAAATTGGTGATCCCTTGATGCCTCAGAACATGTCCTACCAACCGATCCCTTCTTCTAGTCAAGTTGTGCCACAAACTTCTCTTCTCCCCAGTCCTATTCAATACTTCCTCATTAGTTATGTGATCTACCCATCTAATCTTCAGCATTCTTCTGTTTCACCACATTTCGAAAGCTTCTATTCTCTTCTTGTCCAAACTATTTATCGTCCACGTTTCACTTCCATACATAGCTACACTCCACACAAATACTTTAAGAAAAGACTTCCTGACGCTTAAATCTATACTCGATGTTAACAAATTTCTCTTCTTCAGAAACGCTTTCCTTGCATTTTATATCCTCTCTACTTCGACCATCATCAGTTATTTTGCTCCCCAAATAGAAAAACTCACCTACTACTTAAGGCGTCTCATTTCCTAATCTAATTCCCTCAGCATCAACCGATTTAATTCGACTACATTCCATTATCTTTGTTTTGCTTTTGTTGATGTTCATCTTATAATCTCCTTTCAAGACACTGTTCCCTTGCTGTCTCTGACAGAATGGCAATGTCACGGGCGAACCTCAAACCTCTTTATGGATTTTAATTCCTACTCCGAATTTTTTTTTTTTTTTGTTTCCTTCAGTGCTTGCTCAATATACAGATGTGTGTATATGTGACCTGATATTCTTCTCATAACCTGATATTGTCCGCAGCTCGTGGTCTTGCGGTAGCGTCACGCTTCCCAAGCACGGGGTCCCGGGTTCGATTCCCGACGGCGTCAGGGATTTTCATCTGCCTCGAGATGGGGTGTTGTTGTGTCGTCTTCATCATCATCATTCACCCCCATTACGGTAGGAGGAAGGCAATGCAAACCACCTCCACTAGGACCCTGTGTAGTACGGCGGTGCAGGTCTCCCACACCGTTCCCCTAGACTCTGTCAAGGAGTACGGGACTTCATCACCATCAACGTCATATTCTTCTCATACCACGATTATACAATGTCTGTTCTAAACTTAGCTAGTACGCAAATATTTACGCAACTACAGGACTTGTTCAGACCAGGAGGTAAAGCTTATTACAATGTCACTTTTTTTCTCCAGAAAATCGTAGTATACCGTACACAAACTTCCTAACGCCGCCATCTCACCTCACCAAACGCTACGCTTCAGTAAAAGATGGGCGTATGCCAGGCTAGTAATGTACGTCTGTGTGATAATTGCGCTTTACACTGTTTTGTAGATGGCTGAAAATGGCATAACGTGGGAACTCCAATCGTAAAATAAAACACTAAACAAGATCACATCAAACTTCCTGGCAGATTAAAACTGTGTGCCGGCCTGAGACTCGAACTCGGGACCTTTGCCTTTGTCGGGCAAGTGCTCTACCATCTGAGCTACCCAAGCACGACTCACGCCCAGTCCTCACAGCTTTACTTCCTCCAGTACCTCGTCTCCTCCCTTCCAAACTTTACAGAAGCTCTCCTGCGATCTTTGCAGGACTAGCACTCCTGAAAGAAAGGATATTATGGAGACATGGCTTAGCCACTACCTGGAGGATGTTTCCAGAATGAGATTTTCACTCTGTAGCGGAGTGTGCACTGATATGAAACTTCCTGGCAGATTAAAACTGTATGCCGGATCGAGACTCGAACTCGGGACCTTTGCCTTTCGCGGGCAAGTGCTCTACCATCTGAGCTACCCAAGCACGACTCACGCCCCTTCCTCATAGCTTTACTTCCGGCAGTACCTCGTCTCCTACCTTCCAAACCTTACAGAAGCTCTACTGCGAACCCTGCAGGACTAGCACTCCTGAAAGAAAGGATATTGTGGAGACATGGCTTAGCTCCAGCCTGGGTGAGTGCTAGTCGTGAAAGGTTCGCAGGAAAGCTTATGTGAAGTATGGAAGGTAGGAGTCGAGGTACTGGCGGAAGTAAAGCTGTGAGGACGGGATAGCTCAGATGGTAGAGCACTTAGCCGCAAAGGTCACGAGTTCGAGTTTCGGTCCGGCACACAGTTTTAATCTTCCAGGAAGTTTCATATCAGCTCATATCCCGCTGCAGAGTGAAAATCTCATTCAAGATGACATCATTAAAAAAAAAAAAAAGTTTACAGAGAGGCCTTCCTTCTGGCTGGATAGAGTCCAAGTGGACGGTGCAACCCCATTGCAGAGAAGAAACAGCGAAAAAACCCGTAAGTCGTCCAAAGTCCGCTCGGAAGGCGGTGGTGCGGTTGTTGATAGTGAAGGACGTCGGTGGGACAACCGGTGACGGATGAGCGGCTCTTCCGGCGCTGCAAGGCGAGCGGGAGGAGGGCCTTGGGACCCTCGCACTGCGGACAGCCTACAGCCTTAGGGGAGACCAGGTACAGCCGCACTACGCACTCTGCTGCCTCCAGCCAAGGCCGGCCGGCACGCGAGGCGCACACTGACCTACAGCCGCGCCGCCGACACTCACCACACGCGCCGTCAGCCCGGCTCCCCTCCCTCCCCCGCTAGCGCCCGGCGCAGCGGCAACTTGGCCCCAGCGCCACTGCGTCCACGTCAGCGCTCAGCGTGCCGTGCCCTTCACCTTGTTACCTGACATCGAGGTGGAGGAAAATTGTGTCACGAAATTTTAAGCCTGGATAGCTGATACCAGCAGGAAACAAGATTACTGATGTTGTGCAGATCGACAAAACACAATTTTTAAACTACGGAAACTTGGCCGCACGTGCTCCCATTGGCCGTGGAATTTCCCTGTTGCCGGATGCTCTGGATAACGCCTGTCGGAGATCGCGATGTATCTAAGGCTGCCCGCACACTTGGTGGTAGCGCGGTTGCCTTCCACTCTGGGGGCGAATCCGCTGGGGTCGCGACTCATCCATTGATTTTTCACGATAAGACGTTGTAATGTTAAGTGTGCCTCACTGCTTTTTTTTCTAATTTGTGCCTGATTTTATCCTGAGAAGCTCAGTAATGTATGTAAATACCGAAAATGTAAATGTGATTCAAAAAGTACTTGAAGTGAAGTGAAGCGCAGCTGGACAGCAAGAAACTCTTTAGCGCGCAATCCCTGCAACGATAGTATTAGAGAATCTTTGAGTATGGACTCTTGAAAAAAAAAAAAAAGGCAATAGATTTTATTAAAAAAAAGACTGTTACTCTGTATCTTGCGGGAAGAGGACGTGTTGCTAGGCCGTCGCTCAGAACTGATTTTATCCTGAGAAGCTCAGTAATGTATGTAAATACCGAAAATGTAAATGTGATTCAAAAAGTACTTGAAGTGAAGTGAAGCGCAGCTGGACAGCAAGAAACTCTTTAGCACGCAATCCCTGCAACGATAGTATTAGAGAATCTTTGAGTATGGAATCTTGAAAAAAAAAGGCAATAGATTTTATTAAAAAAAAGACTGTTACTCTGTATCTTGCGGGAAGAGGACGTGTTGCTAGGCCGTCGCTCAGAACTGATTTTATCCTGAGAAGCTCAGTAATGTATGTAAATACCGGAAATGTAAATGTGATTCAAAAAGTACTTGAAGTGAAGTGAAGCGCAGCTGGACAGCAAGAAACTCTTTAGCGCGCAATCCCTGCAACGATAGTATTAGAGAATGTAAATTAATATTCTAGTGAAAAAAACCGAGTGAAGTATGTGTAAGAGTTGCCAAACATTTATGTATACAAATTTACTGGAAGTGAAGAATAGAAATGTCTTGTTTTTGGAAAAGGAGATAAACTTCATTGTTGTCGCCGTCTATCAATTGACAGAATTGTAAGTATACAAAGTTCACTAAAATACCGGAAAAGAAATGCATTCTCTATAGTTTTCATTCAATAAGTAACAACCTCTCATAATTTCTTAATTACAGAATTTGGATTATGTTCTTGTACAATAGTATGGTCCTGAACTCCACTGACCAATTTTGATGTAGCGGGATGTGTAGTTTGAAGGAAATTTGTGTTTCAAGCAATCTCCTTTTCTCACGAAAAGCAGATTGCTGTTTGATCTTACTTACTTACAACCGTGGTCCCTTAGGTACGAAAAGCTACGAAAACTTGGACTCAAAGCTATCCGAAATACGGCCAAGTAACTAACAGAGTCGTATGTTAAACCTTAAAAAGCAATAACTTCCTCCAAATTGCGATACGTCAACGACTGGTGCATAAGTTGATCATTCAAGGAGGCAGCAATCAAAAAATCAGGTACCAGTTACGACTTAAAGTAAAAATCTGAATCAAAAATCAATATCTCTCTCTCTCCATACACATATATAAATATTCATAATATTATTAAGAAAAGATCATTTTACAACGAACCGCGAACAAACCCGCCAACTGCTGTTAACCGCGTTCAGAAAGTCTTTTACAAATTGTGTCGGCCCTGAAAAGGGCCTTTTTTTGTAGCTACGACATTGTTTACTTAAAGCAGGTGCTCGAATTGGCGACCCTCTGACTGCGCAACAAGCTTGGTAACGGCGTTTTGACGAACTCTTTTTAAGATTCGCGGCATCACCCCGATCTGATTGGCGGCATGTTGAATGCGGTCCATTAATTCCTCTTCGTTTCTAGGTAGGTGATTCGCGCCCAGTTGGGTGAACCAGAACCTTCAAGAATCCCCACAGGAAAAGGTCCGGTCTGGTGATCGCGGGGGCCATGTCCTACTAGCACTTCTGCCAATTACCCGGCCATCGGGTTCATTTAAATATCCCCACACAGCACGACTGTTACGTGCGGGCGCCCCATCATGCCGCAACCACGTGCTTAGCCGTATGTCCAGGGGAACATCTTCCAGCAGGCCGCGTAGAGTTTGTTGCAAAAAGTGAAGGTAATTTTCCCCAGTGAGTCGAGGAGCTAGACGGTCCTGCCCAATCAGGTGGTCACCCACAATGCCCGCCCAAATGTTGAGCGAAAGTCGTTGCTGGTGTCCACGGACGTACGTGATGTGAGGATTTCCCATTGCACAGTAATAAAAGTTTCGAATGTTATAAAGGCCATCCCGATGGAAGATGCACTCGTCCGTAAAAAACACAATTGCGGAGAAGTCGGGATCTCGTGCAACACGTCGCAGAAACCACCGACAAAACCCTTGTCTGTGTTCATAGTCCGCCACAGGATTTAGGTTCAGATGGCTCTGCGCACTATGGGACTTAACATATGAGGTCATGAGTCCCCTAGAACTTAGAACTACTTAAACCTAACTAACCTAAGGACATCATACACATCCATTCCGAGGCAGGATTCGAATCTCCGAACGTAGCGGCCTCGCGCTTCCAGACTGTAGCGCCTAGAACCGCTCGGCCACTCCGGCCGGCAGGATTTAGGTCTTGGACAATGTGGGAACTAAATGGATGCTGGCCGTCATCCCTCAAAATATCCCAGACTAACCGGTGAGTGACCCCCATGTCGTGTCCAACCGCTCGAGTACTTGTCGAAGGTGCTTCACGGAGCCCTCGAGAACAGTCTTTTCAAAAGCAGCATCCCGTCGTGTTCGAGATCCCGCTATTGAGCCTGTTTCACCATATCGCCGGTAAACATTTGCAGGTGTGGGTGGCGTCTTGCTTGGTAGCGTTCCTCACACAACCGTCGACCTTCATGCACGTTACCGTCGCCTAGTCCGTACAAAAAAGCCATATCTCGTCGTTCTTCAAACGAACACTGTGCCGCCGTGCTTCCTGTGTGAACAAATGGCAGGTGACGTACGTGAGCTCCGAAGCAAAGCCTACCTGTGAATGCCTCTGACCTGAGTTGGAGACAAACAGCAAGACCTATTCGACACATGTGCGTATCACATTGGGGGCAGTGACGGGGCGAGGGACGTTTGTATGTGTGAACCGACAACCATAGCGCTGCCCGTCTACACATGGACGGCCACAGGGTAACCCCATGGCAATCGTAGGGCGAGGCGACAAGTTTCCATAGTTTAAAAGTGGTGCGATTTCGACCTCCACAACATCAGTAATTTTGGTTCCTACTGGCATCAGCTATACAGGGTTACAATTTCATGTCACAATTTTTCTCCACCCCGTATATATATGCTCCCACCGATTCTCTTCAATCTGGCTTTAGCCAGTATCATGAGAGAGTGGGATAATGAACTACAAGAGAGAAACATCGAAAGAATCCATCTAGGATAAGCAAGAGGAAGATTTGAGGTGAAATGTCTCGCTTTTGCCGACGAAAATGTTTCGCTTTTGCTGACGATATTGCAGTAATTTCTAACGACAAAACAGATGCAAGAATGGTGATAGAAACACTTCACAATACCGCACCTAAAACCGGATTACTAATATCACATGAGAAAGCGGAGTACATTGAACATAAACACTACAGAGAAGAATTTATACAAACGCAACACTGAAACATCAAAAGAGTCGATAAGTTTAAGTATTTAGGAGAATGAATACAATAAAATGCGTTAGATAACACAACAAATGAGGAAAGATCGAAGAATATGGAACTGGCATACAAACTCGTCCAAAACAGGTATAATAAAAGATCAGTATCGTTCCAGGCAAAAAATTTACACTACGCAAGAATAATTAAACCGGATGAACTTCAGGGATCCGAATGCGTAATAAAGAATAAAAAAAGCGAACAAGAAGAACTGGAAAAGAAGGAAAGGAAAATACTCAGAAACTTCTCAGGAGCACAAAATAACGAAGATAACAACTGGACAAATAGGAGAAATAAAGATCTATATAGGAACATAGGAACAAGAACAGACACAATACAAAAGAGGAGATTAAAATTTTACCCTCATTTGTGCAGAATGAATGGCAATAGGCTAACGAATAAATTTTTAACTTAATTTCCAAATTAAAAAAGTCTACGGGTAGCTGGAGAGACAAGAAAGGACTTGAGAAAACTTGACGTCACAGAAAACACCATACAAAACAGGGAAGGTTTCAAGGTACTGATCAATAATGCAATATATATTTATGGGTCATGTGCCTGGGTGTCAGATGGTTCAAATGGATCTAAGAACTATGGGACTTAACGACTGAGGTCATCAGTCCCCTAGACTTAGAACTACTGAAAACTAACTAACCTAAGGACATCATACACATCCATGCCCGAGGCAGGATTCGAACCTGCGACTGAAGCGCCTAAAACCGCTCGGCCACAACCGCCGGACTAGGTGTCGTTGGGTCGTCTTCATCATCGCCATCATTCACCACCATTACGGTCGGAGGAAGGCAATGGCAAACCACCTCCACTAGAACCTTGCCTAGTACGGCGGTGCGGGTCTCCCGTATCGTCCCCTAGGCTCCTCGGTCGGAGTATCATCATGATCATCATCAACCAACGACACATTTTTAATGTGTATAGTCGCCCTGTTACTTAAAATTATATAAATGCGAAAATTGTTTATGAATAACAGAAACGTTTTTTATATAAGTTCGACGAAATATTGAAGCGGTGTTTGATATATTTTGTTTGCGTTTTCTTTTATTTTGCTTTTTGTTGAGGAAACTCTGT
This sequence comes from Schistocerca gregaria, assembly GCF_023897955.1. Lineage (NCBI taxonomy): Eukaryota > Metazoa > Arthropoda > Insecta > Orthoptera > Acrididae > Schistocerca > Schistocerca gregaria. Next base: position 130,203,161 of record NC_064923.1, on the reverse strand, counting down.
TTTCTAGCGCTGTATGGTGAATTTGTTTCTAGACGGTTCATATCTTCTGGTTTTTGAGGGAATATAGTAAAACACTGATCGCATACGTAACGAAAGCGATCGCTATGAGATAACGCCCGACAGACATGCGAAACAGACAATGTAGAGGCAATGCAGGTAAGACTTTACTTGGCCAAAACTGCTGGGAAAACTACCTCGATCTACGCTGCCCTACGATTGTTTTACAACTCTACTTAGCACTGAACGAAGTACGTCATCATTACGTTATGCTGCCAGAATGTCGTTCATGTCTGCAGCTGTGGTGTCAACGCTTTCGAAGGAACTTTAACACTTCGTCGCTTTTCTCTGTGTCTTCTCAGCGTCGAGAGCTCGCTTCCACTCACCACTAACGAGCAGACCGCATGACAATAAGACTTTTGCAATTTTAACGCGTTTTTATTAGGTCGCTTCCATTTATGTTTCTTCGATAGGAATTTTACAATTGATTTCAAACTAAGTTCCAGATGATCTGCAGACCTGAAACTTTCACCACAGCTGAGAACTCGATGACATTGCAGTAGTAACTAGTTTTCGTAACTGGTGTCTGTCTGTCATCTGTCTGTTTGGTACAAATTTTACAACTGATTTAATTCTAACTTCTTGGTAAGTTAGATGCTTAACACCCTCAACATACCTCAGAAGTGGGTGACAATGCAATATTAATTCGCTTTCTGGTCAGATGTGTGGCGGCGGGTGCTTCGTGTACCATCGCTATTTCGCCCTTTTCCTGTTTCAGTCTCAAATGTTGCTTGGTAAGAACGATTGCTGACAAGCCTTCGTGTGAGCTCGAATACTTCTGACTTCTATCTTCATGATCTTTTTGCGAGATATACCTAGGAGGAGGCAACACTCACGTCAAGAGAAACTGAAATAAACCTCAAATCTACCTGCATGTCCCTTGTAATCTCATCATAAACTGTGAAAATTATTGAATAATTTCCCATACACAAGACTAGAAATTAGAAAATTGGCATTGAAAAAAAATCTTTTTAACATGAGACTTTTCAGAACGGTCTCGAGAGTAACAAATAATTTCTCGTATCACACACATATTCTTGACACGATACAGGTAGTCCTGAAAATTTGTGCCCGTGAATTTTTAAAACCTGTGACAATACTCGTAAAATTTAAAACGAAAAACGTGGGGCGCATTCAGTAGGTAATAGTAACGAATGTAGAAAGTAGCTCTCATTGAGGAAAATCGAACAACAGTAAATATCATTTTCAGCGCAATAAAATTGTTAGTGACTTCGTTGAACTACTCATGCATCAGTTACGTACTGCATGAGCCTCTCGCTGCTTATTATAAATTTTACAAGAATTGTGACGCCTATAAAAAATTTACACAGACAAATTTTCAAGACTACCTGAATGATGTTGTGAATCTGTATAGGGGGTTGAATGATGTTGTGAATCTGTATGGGGTTATGAGAAATTGCATTTTCTTTTTTAGTTCGATTCAGACACGTGTTATAGTAAAAACATTTTTATTTAAATAATTATTTTATATTTATGGTAGTTGGAGTTCAGAATTCAATTGTCAATCCCACAAAGCTGTTTGACTTATCTTTTACAAAAATAGAGAAGGTACATGTTCTCAGAGCATTTACGTGAAGCGTGAAATATATGAAGATGGGGAGAAAACTGTAGCGCTCGAGACTGAAATCGTTGGATCTCTCGTTCCAGTTTTGTTCCGATCATTATTATTTTTTTGTTGCTTTCCGTTCATTCCGAATAGCAACTGCATTTAAATACAAAAATCGTCAAATATATGCCAGTTAACACATATCTAACTCTCATTTTTGTGTAAAATGCACGTCTTTTTATTTCCAATTACATATTGTAAACAAAAATCCAGTTTTCATTGCAAATAAAATTCTTAATTGCCGTTTTTTATAAAAGATTACCAAAGTCGTTTATGTTAAAAAATAAAACATTAGAGATTAAGATTTTTCCCCATTTCTATGTAATTTACTCTTTACGGAAATATATGTGGAAAATACAACTTTGCTCAAAAATTGACCACAGCCAAGAAAAAAATGTTCAAATGTGTGTGAAATCTCATCAGTCCCTAAGCTTACACACTACTGAACCTAAATTATCCTAAGGACAAAGACACATACACCCGTGCCCGAGGGAGGACTCGAACCTCCGCCGGGACCAGCCGCACAGCCACAGTCAAGAATCGAACTCGAGCCACACCAGTGGTAGGCGAGCGTGTAGCGGAAAGCCATGTTGACTATTTGGCCTTGCCTTAGGATTTTAAAGACGCTTGGAAAACTTCGAAGAAGATTTTATGGAGATTTTTTTAGAACTGCATTGACATGCTTCGTAGAACTGATATTTGTTGCTGAACTGCACGTATCATAAAGATAAAAAAATTACAAAAATCCGATTGCCGTGTGGTCTTCTTGTAAGATTATCGCGGTTGAAGCTGTTCTCGCACATTCTCATTTCTACTGCTTCTTTAATAACAAATAAACACAACCAAAACACAACTAAACTAAACTTTTGTCTCACAATTTGCATACTAGGATTCTGTTATTGCAGAAGCTTCAGAATTTGGAAAGTGAGAGAACAGCTTCAACTGAGATAATCTCACAAGGAGACCATATCGCAATTCAATTTTTGTAATTTTCTGGCAAATTCGTCTTTGTTATAAAACTTAATAATATATGATTTGGTATTAACGATGCTATACGTTTTGCTATTAGTCAAATGGCGATATGAAAAACGGAATAGAGGGGCAGCGTATTCCAAAAAACGACGTTTTCGATAAATATGGGCTAAGTTTACTAATACATTAAAAAAACATAGAACTTTTATTTGAAGACCTTCTTAATATCTGTTACCGTTTCAACGGTATTCATTCAGAAATATTAAACTAAAATTTTTTCAAGAGGAGTATTTCTCCCCTTTAAAGATCGTATGGGCACGAATAAAAAAATAAAAAAAAAACATTAAAACATATTCAAAGCCGTTCAGAATCGAAGTGTCTCCCTTGGGTCTGTTTACTTGTTAGTGGTGCGTGGAAGCGATCTCTCGACGCTGAGAAGACGTGGAGAAATCAGTTGACTTATTGAGGTAGCTACGAGAGCGCTGGTTACACCTGTGGTGATACGGAAGCTATATTTGGTAGCCTCACGTAATGCTGAGGTACGCCGATCAGTCACAAAGCGTCTGTGAGCTGTAAATGGTTACCATAACAGCAGCCACGAAGTTAGTTGGTCTTGGCAATGGATGACTTCGTCGAATGTTCGAGATTTTATCCTCATTTGAAGGGACAAGCAAACTGACAATTATTTACACAGAATGTAGTCGCGAGAAACGTCGATCTGATTTTGACTGGTTTGAAGCTGACCTCCATTTTTCCTCTCTTGTGCGTCATCTCTACGCAACTACTAACTACATCCCCCGTAGTCTGTTCTGCATAATCTAGTGTTCGTCAGGCGCTACATTTGCCCCCTACTGCTCCTTTCACTGCCAAATTAACTATTCATGAACGTTGTAGCGGATGAGCTACAAACTTGTTCCGTCTTCTGACGACTTTAGATTACTTTCCTCATCTAGTCTTTTTAGTTCTTTGACTTTTCGTGCCGGGTCTATCCAGTTAATTATAACCGTTTTATATAGTGGCACATCGCAAATATTAGCATTCTCTTCGACTCTGTTTTCTGATGATCCACGTTTCACTTCTGTCCAGGGCTGCGCTCCAGTTGCGCACTTCAAGGCATTTCCTCCTTAATTTCAGATGAATATATAACAGCCGTACATTTAAAGCAACGCATACACTCCACAAGCCACGGTCCTCTTAGCAGTGTTAGCCAGTTTCTGTCCTGTTCCATTCGAGTGCTGAGTGAAGGCAGAAAGTTCGTTCACGTTCAGTCTCCAATCATGTTGTCATAATTCCTTCTGGGGTGAAAATTTAGGGGAATTCATCTATCGTTTTCTGTTTCAATAGAATCCTGAGTTGTAAAGCAGCATCGTGTTCAAATCAACTGCCGGATTGAGGATACAGTTAATTTTATTATGAGTGTTTTTTGTGTGTATATTTGCAACGCTGTAGTTTTTGTTGTCTGTTACTACTGCACAAGAGTATTGGTCGTCTGTATGGGGCCCTTACGAGTTGGGTCTGATTCAAGAGATTGAGAAGGTCCAAAGAAGAGCGGCAAGATTCGTGACGGGTACATTTAGCCATCGCGAGAGCGTTACAAATATCATAGCAAGTTTGAAGTGGGACACACTTGCAGATAGACGGCGCGCTAAGCGGAAGGGGCTGCTCACTAAATTCGGAAATCCGATCTTCGCCGAGGATGTAGGGCATATATTATTACCACCAACTTTCAAATCGGGCAATGATCATCACTCAAAGATAAGGGAAATTAGAGCTCGTACGTACTAAGGCGTTCAGACAGTCCTTTTTCCCTCGCGCGATCCGCGAGCTGAACAGACGGGGGGAAATATGACTTTGGCGCGAATTGCGCCCTCCGCCACACACCGCTTGGTGGCTATCGGAGTATATATGTAGACGTAGATGTAGAACATCACATATCATCGGAAACCATGAAGTCTTTATCCGTTTTCCCCTCCCCTTCAAGATGTTTCATGTTTTTTTGATTGGCATGTCAATGAAAATGTAATGGAGTTGGGAAGGAGGAAAGGATGATGGATGCTCCAGGGAAGTTGCTTTCTGGATTATGAGAGTAAGGAAAGAACCGAGACGGCGACCTATTGCGGGTGGATACATGACGTTGGAAGACACACAAGAACGATAAAGCTGCATACAGATTAACACCGGGGTGTATGGACAAGTTTAGAGGAGGCCTTTAAGTAGCTGTGGATTTCGAATGGCTGTTGATGGCGATTGAAGAAGACGAATCTGTAAACACAGAAATACCTCAGCGCTATTTCGCATGCGGATTGAGGCAACGGAACGGAATTACGGAAGCGGTGCTAGCGCATAATATTCCGAATGAACGTAATTAGGCTCGTAATGAGCGATCGCGCCACCGAGCACGGGAGAGGCGGAGACGGTGCGCAGAGAGAGCTCAATCGGGCTGCAGCAGCCAGGTGGAGACGGGAAATGGCGATTTGCCAGGCAATTGCTTCCGGCAGGAAATGGCTGCCACGGCGGGCGTCACGCCTTGCCCGCCCGATCCAGCCGCCCGGGCTTGAAACAAAGGCCAGTCCACGTCGCCAGAAAAGCTCCAGTACGAGGCGAGTTTCTGTTTTTTTTTGACTCACTGAAAGAAGTCGGCAATGGAGATTTAAAGTAGTACATATGTATTAAATCGCAATGTAACTATAATTTCCTCCTTCGCCGGCTCAGTGAAATCGTTCCGAAGTTGTGATCGGTACGTATCGGTAACATTCGTGTCGACTGTCTTTTGTTTACGACTGCCGCCAACCTTCGCGATCTAACAGCGTGGAGATGTCTCGGATTATGTATGTCAATGAGAAATAAATAGCGTAAGGAGTGTTTCAAGATGAGAGTCTGTATAATGTGCTTTCACCGAATCTTGTTTCTTCTGTCATAATTTAAGCCACGGCTGCAGACCAACTGCGCGCACGGCGCACGCATGGCTAAAAGTTGGCAGCCTTTCGATCGTGTATGTGTTGAGCAGAACTAGATAGCAAACTGACACTGCTGCGGGGAGAGACGGTAGCTCTTGTTCTTTGTATTAAATCAGGTAGTTTTATTGTTTCGATTGTAAGAAATTATGTTTTAAAAACCACAGTTTCAGAACAGTATTTTGCAAGAAATGGCTTCTCGATGTAAGTTTTATCGCCAGTTTTCAAGAATTGGAACCTGTGATTTTTATCGCTGGAGGGGGTGGAGGGTGGGAATGGGGTCTTCTATGGTTGAAGGGGTGCGTTTCAGTATCTAAAATTTTAGAAATTAGGCACTGCTGCCACATGATAAATAACCTATATTGTAAGTAAGCTGTTTAGGTTTTTTTATTGGTAACGCCGCCGCAACGTAGCGCTCTGTATAAAAATCACTGGCTGTGCCGTGTGCAGTCTGTGGCTGGTTTGCATTGTTGTCTGCCATTGTAGTGTTGAGCAGCGGCAGCTGGATGCTAACAGCGCGTAGCGTTGCGCAGTTGGAGGTGAGCCGCCAGCTGTGGTCGACGTGGGGAGAGAGATGGCGGAGTTTTGTAATTTGTAAGAATTGGTGTCATGAACTGCTATATATATTATGACTAGTGAGGTAAATACATTGTTTGTTCTCTATTAAAATCTTTCATTTGCTAACTGTGCCTATCAGTAGTTAGTGCCTTCCGTAGTTTGAATCTTTTATTTAGCTGGCAGTAGTGGCGCTCGCTGTAATGCAGTAGCTTGAGTAACGAAGATTTTTGTGATCCACTACTTCCAAGTGCATTTTCTTTTACTACTCATACTTTGAGAAAAACACTGCAATTTTACTTTGATGAATGATCAGGACTGTCTTTATGGACTGTGAGAAAATTTTAGCTTTTGACCAACATTGTATCGATAAGTGTGTGCATTTCATTTCTTTGTCATTGTAATTATGAAAAAAAATTTTCAAATCTGTACTGGCCACTGCTCAAAACAATTTGTAAATTTCTTTGTGGGGAGCATGGGGGCTATGTAAGTAAGCTGTTTAGGTTTTTTTATTGGTAACGCCGCCGCAACGTAGCGCTCTGTATAAAAATCACTGGCTGTGCCGTGTGCAGTCTGTGTTTAGTTTGCATTGTTGTCTGCCATTGTAGTGTTGAGCAGCGGCAGCTGGATGCTAACAGCGCGTAGCGTTGTGCAGTTGGAGGTGAGCCGCTAGCAGTGGTGGACGTGGGGAGAGAGATGGCGAAGTTTTGAAATTTGTAAGAATTGGTGTCATGAACTGCTATATATATTATGACTAGTGAGGTAAATACATTGTTTGTTCTCTATTAAAATCTTTCATTTGCTAACTATGCCTATCAGTAGTTAGTGCCTTCAGTAGTTTGAATCTTTTATTTAGCTGGCAGTAGTGGCGCTCGCTGTATTGCAGTAGCTTGAGTAACGACGATTTTTGTGAGGTAAGTGATTTGTGAAACGTAAAGGGTAATGTTAGTCAGGGGCATTCTTTTGTAGGGATTTTTGAAAGTCAGATTGCGTTGCGCTAAAAATATTGTGTGTCAGTTTAAGCACAGTCGTGTATAAATTTTTCAAAGGGAACGTTTCAATATTTAAGAGAATTAGTCCTGTACCATTACACTGATAAGCCAAATCATTATGACTAATGAAACTTCTTGGCAGATTAAAACTGAGCATTCACACAAGGCTGGCGCCGGTGACGACACCTACAACATGCCGACATAAGGAAAGTTTACAACCGATTTCTCATACACAAACAGCAGTTAACCGGCGTTGCCTGGTGAAACGTTGTTGTGATGCCTCGTGTAAGGAGGAGAAATGCGTACCACCACGTTACCGACTTTGATAAAGGTCAGATTGCAGCCTATCGCGATTGCGGTTTATCGTATCGCGACATTGCTGCTCGCGTTAGTCAAGATCGAATGACCGTTAGCAGAATATGGAATCGGTAGGTTCAGGAGGGTAATACGGAACGCCGTGCTGGATCCCAACGGCCTCCTATCACTAGCAGTCGAGGTGACAGCCATCTTATCCACATGGCTGTAACGGATCGAGCAGCCACGTCGCCATCCCTGCGTCAACAGATGGGGACGTTTACAAGACAACAACCATCTGCAAGAATAGTTCTACGACGTTTGCAGCAACATGGACTATCAGCTCGGAGACCATGGCTCTGGTTACCCTTGACGCTGCATCAAAGACAGGAGTGCCTGCGATGGTGTACTCAAAGACGAACCTGGGTGCACGAAAGGCAAAACGGCATTTTTCGGATGAATCCAGGTTCTGTGTAGAGTATCATGATGGTCTCATCCGTGTTTGGCGACAAAGCGGTGAATGCACATTGGAAGCCTGTATTCGTCATCGCCATACTGGCGTATCACCCGGCGTGGTGGTAGGGAGGGTCATTGGTTACAGGTCTCGGTCACGTTTTGTTCGCGCTGACGGCATTTTGAACAGTGGATATTCCATTTCAGATGTGTTACGACCCGTGGCTCTACCCTTCATTCGATACCTGCGAAACCCTACGTTTCAGCAGGATAATGCACGACCGCATGTTGCAGGTCCTGTACGGGCCTTTCTCGATACGGAAAATGTTCGACTGCTGCCCTGGGCAGTACAGTCTCCAGCTCTCTCACCAATTGAAAACGTCTGGTCAATGGTGACCGAGCAACTGGCTCGTCACACTACGTCAATCACTACTCATGATGAACTGTGGTACCTTGTTGAAGCTGCATGGGGAGCTATACCTGTACACCCCATGCAAGCTCTGTTTGACTCGATGCCCAGGCATATCAAGGGCGTTATTACGGCTATAGGTTGTTGTTCTGGATGTTGACTTCTCAGGTTCTACGCCCCCAAATTGCGTGAAAATGTAATGACATGTCAGTTGTAGTATAATATATTTGTCCAATGAATACCCGTTTATCATCTGCATTTCTTCTTGGTGTAGCAATTTTAATGGCCAGTAGTGTATATACGTGTTTGGCATGTGTCAGGAGATTAACGAGCCTGCGACCGTGTTACGCGAATATAATCAGAAAGATTCACTCGCTGAAGACAACATCCGTTTCATGACTGCTGAATTAAAACAGCTGAAGATGAGGTCATGCTGTCTAAAAAATATACTAAGTATTCGTAAAACACATATGTGTGTGACAGAACACATGTGGTATTCGTAGGTAGAAGCATATTGCTCCCGGTTTGTGTAGCGTCTGGTTGTATTGCTGGTATTCACGACGGGACCCGTGCTCAGAACACATAGGCCCCTCCCGCCGCCCTTGGCCGGCCTGCTCATCCTTGACATATCACGACGGCAGCTACACCCCGACACCAACACGCCCCATTGTGGCGACGCCTCCGCGCAACCCTGGCCTCCCGTTCCGTCGCCATGGGAACGCCTCGCTGAGGAGTTCCTTTTCTACTGCAGCTTCGCGTGACTGATTCGCCCCTCCAAATTGGACTCCCTTATCCACGTAACATCATCCATTACCGTCCGCGGCTCGTGGTCTTGCGGTAGCGTACTCGCTTACCACGCGAGGGGGTCCCGGGTTCGATTCCCGGCGCTGTGAGGGATTTTCTCTACCTCGACATGACTGGGGGTTGTGTGTCTTTCATCATCAGTTCATCCTCATTCACTCGCAAGTCGCCGTAGTAGCGTTAAAGAAGTTGTGGAGCGGCGGCCGAACTGCCTAGCGAGGGGTCTCCCGGCCACCAATGCCATACGTTCATTATTATGCATTACCAAAGGGCAACTGAAATGCGCTTCTGAGCAACTGAATGGGACAAACTAAGCAACTTGTAGCTGCCTCATTCGCGAGGGTAAAGGTGGCGACTCGTCGTGACATGGACACTGGGAGACACCGAAAACTTTTGGGGAGCCATCCTGCTCCACGACAGCTCGACTTCCGCCCACAACTCACCGAGACTCGAAAAAACCGGGTCCAAGGCACATCTCGCTCGATGAGATCCAAAATATATACAATAGGATTAAAATACTTGGAAGAGACGAGGACGAAAGGGCGTGTTGGGAGCACTCAGGGATTCGTATGTCCGTGGAGTTCAAAAACGGTTCAAATGGCTCTGAGCACTATGGGACTCAACTTCTGAGGTCATCAGTCCCCTAGAACGTAGAACTACTTAAACCTAACTAACCTAAGGACATCACACACATCCATGCCCGAGGCAGGATTCGAACCTGCGACCGTAGCGGTCTCGCGATTCCAGACTGTAGCGCCTAGAACCGCTCGGTCACTCCGGCCGGCTGTCCGTGGAGTGTTTCTTTAACTATTCTGAAAATAAACATCTTGTTAAGGTAGTTATCAGCTTGTAAATACTTTATAAAATGCATGGCCGAAAAATGCTGACTTTATTTGTATTTAATCCCGACCGATTTCCGCCATAAAGCATTTTCACGATCCTGTACAAATACGAAACAAAAACTCAAAAAGGAAATGATCTGCAGGATCACAAGACTATTTCAAAAGTAACAACAGAAAAATTACTTACGTAGAAAAATTAATCTACAAGCAACATTACGTATGAAAGCAAAAAGTATCGCTCATTACGAGCATTACAAGTATGGTATCTGTGTGAAGAACGACTAACTGAAGAGAAGGAGATGTGCGGTTAGTATTATCTTCATACTGGTTACGAATGTAATATCTTGGTAGTCCTTGATCTTTGAAATGTTTACTAATAGTTGTGGCCCTGTAATGCCAGTGCATCCCTCTTGTTCGTTCTCTTCAGTTAGCTTCTATTCACACAGATATATTTGTAATGCTCAAAATGAGCTGTTTGTTTTGATATGTAATGTTGGCTGCATATTAATTTTTTGACGTAAGTAATTTTTCTGTTGTTACATTCGAAATAATCTTGTGGTCCCGTAGGTCATTTCCTTTCCGATTTTTGACATGGTTTTTGTTTCGAATCTCATACAGGGCCGTGAGCATGGTTTATGACGGAAACCGGTCGTAATAACATATAAATAAACTCAGCATTTCTGTGTTATGCATTTTATAAAGTATTCTGACAATGTCGATAGCGGTAGAGTTGTGTTCTTACGGGATAGTATGCACAAAGTTACAAGTGAGGACACAGACTCATTTGACGGTAAGCTTAGCAAACTGTTTCCATTCTGTAGCGCCATGAGCGCTGATAATGTCAAATATTTGACACACAGGTTGATCTGTTTTAGTCCGTGGCATGGGCTAAGGCAATTCAAAAGCACCTGAAAATGGTGCTGGCCGATATCGATAGTGGAACAAATTGAATACGATTGCACAAATAGTCGACTGGCAGGAAATTTGTCGTTTCATAAATACAATACGAATGTTGCCCCTAAAGAAGTGAAAAAGCAAACATTGCAAGATGTCTTCTCGATTGTTTCAAACAAAGACAAGGCATCACAGACCAAGTACGAATTATGGGTGAAATTTGATTATGGTTGCCTGGTACCTCCAGAGCTCATGAGTCGTTCTGGACAGAGGCAAGGTCCAACGTACGTTATGTCAAGCAGTCGGCACACGGAACGTGCATTCGAACGTTGAGCGTGACGAGTTTACTACGTCATAACCTGGTAAAAGCACTTTGGGGGAGTCTTTTCAAATGTGCAGAACAATATCTAGCATGTCAGATATTCTGAACGTGCGTTTGAACGAAGACCAATGAGATGGAACAACGCCGCGTGGACACATGCTTTCATTTGTGGCCCACCACCATATCTGCAGTTTCTAGGCACCAGCAAACGGAGGATCTCTCGTAAATCCATCGTTAATTGTTGGTTGGTTGGTTCATTCGGGGGAGGGGACAAAACAGTGAGGTCATCGGTCCCATCATATTAGGGGAGGATGGATAAGAAGTAAACCGTGCTCTTTCAAAGGGACCATCCTGGCATATGCCTGACATGATTTAGGGAAACCACTGAAAACCTGAATCAGGATCGCCGGATGCGAGTTTGAAATGTCATCCTCCCGAATGCGATTCCAGTGTGTTAACCCCTGCGCCACTCGCTCGTGTCGTTAACTATATGATTTGTAGTAAGAAAATGACGAGGAACCTTATTTTGGTTCAAAAATGGCTCTGAGCTCTATGCGACTTAACTTTTGAGGTCATCAGTAGCCCAGAACTTAGAACTAATTAAACCTAACTAACTTAAGGACATCACACACATCCATGCCCGAGGCAGGATTCGAACCTGCGACGGTAGCGGTCGCTCGGCTTCAGACTGTAGTGCCTAGAACCGCACGCCTATATTTTGGTGGTTAAAGAATTATTGTAACTAGCGTGTTATAAAAGTATGCCGTTTCAAGGCAACAGCACACTGAGGATCCATCGAAAACGCATTGTTCGTTGATAAAATTGTTATAGTTAAGTGTCAATTCGTAACATATCTCTGGTTAAAGCTATTAGAAGATGGTAGGTGCAACGATTGGTCACAAATTGCTCGTTGTAGGTGTGGTGTGAAGAGTAGAGTTTCAGAGCTGTGAAGCATGTAAGGTGCTGAAGTATGTGATGTGTTGCTGGTTCGTATCTCAGTGGATCCAAACATTGTTTATTAACCTTCGCGTTTTTTACTAGGCTCTGATACTTCCTTACCAGTTTAATTAAAGCATATTATGTAATATTCTATGGTATGTAAATATAAGTCGCTCTTTCTGAGGAGTCTCCCACTACTTGCTACGGAATAGGAATGAATTATCAGGTAGGAATGACCTTAGGGTTTCACTTAAGCCGATGTCACTGACTGGGCACGGTACTTTCCTTTTGCACTTCTAACATTTTCATGGAAATTGAAGCTTTTCCTTACGTGAACTTCAAACTAAACAACATGACTAGGCTCTGATACTTCCTTACCAGTTTAATTAAAGCATATTATGTAATATTCTATGGTATGTAAATATAAGTCGCTCTTTCTGAGGAGTCTCCCACTACTTGCTACGGAATAGGAATGAATTATCAGGTAGGAATGACGTTAGGGTTTCACTTAAGCCGATGTCACTGACTGGGCACGGTACTTTCCTTTTGCACTTCTAACATTTTCATGGAAATTGAAGCTTTTACTTACGTGAACTTCAAACTAAACAACATGACTAGCATACGGACAAGGGAGGAAATGTGTGCCGGCCGCGGTGGTCTCGCGATTCTAGGCGCGCAGTCCGGAACCGTGCGACTGCTACGGACGCAGGTTCGAATCCTGCCTCGGGCATGGATGTGTGTGTTGTCCTTAGGTTAGTTCGGTTTAAGTTGTTCTACGTTCTAGGGGACTGATGACCACAGCAGTTGAGTCCCATAGTGCTCAGAGCCATTTGAACCATTTGAGGAAATGTGTGTTTTAACAGAGCTAATGTCCATTTCGTAAACAGCGTGATTTGTGAGCCAGATAAGCCGACAACTCTACATCTACATCCATACTCCGCAAGCCACCTGATGGTGTGTGGCGGAGGTTCAAATTGTTCAAATGGCTCTGAGCACTATGGGACTTAACATCCATGGTCATCAGTCCCCTGAAACTTAGAACTACTTAAACCTAACTAACCTAAGGACAGCACACAACACCCAGTCATCACGAGGCTGTGTGGCACCTTGAGTACCTCTCTCGGTTCTCCCTTCTGTTCGAGTCTCATATTGTTCGTGGAAAGAAGGATTGTCGGTATGCCTCTGTGTGGGCTCTAATCTCTCTGATTTTATCCTCACAGTCTCTTCGCGAGATACACGTAGGAGGGAGCAATATACTGGTTGACTCCTCGGTAAAGGTATGTTCTCGAAACTTCAACAAAAGCCCGTACCGAGCTACAGAGCGTCTCTCCTGCAGCGTCTTCCACTGGAGTAAGCTTTCGCGATTACTAAATGATCCTGTAACGAAGCGCGCTGCTCTCCGTTGGATCTTCTCTATCTCTTCTATCAACCCTATCTGGTACGGATCCCACACTGCTGAGCAGTATTCAAGCAGTGGGTGAACAAGTGTACTGTAACCTACTTCCTTTGTTTTCGGCTTGCATTTCCTTAGGATTCTTCCAATGAATCTCAGTCTGGCATCTGCTTTACCGACGATCAACTTTATGTGATCATTCCGTTTTAAAGCACTCCTAATGCGTACTCCCAGATAATTTATGGAATTAAAAGCTTCCAGTTGCTGACCTGCTATATTGTAGCTAAATGATGAAGCGTGGTGCCATCGCGGATCCCACGTTGCGGCACACATCCTCTATGCACAAGCCGCATCGTTTCCGAGTGTTCAGCCGCACGTTGAACTCGGCACACAAAACGTTGGCGCTCGAAAGCACGGTCCGTGTCCCGACAGCCTTAGGACGCTCCAGCGGTGGAGCAGAACTCGGGGCGGGCTTTCCCTGCTCGCTTCTCACACTGCGCGGCTCATCCGTGCTGGCCTACTTCTGGGGCTTTAGCGAGTCATGCCATACGTAACGTATTCTCACACGACACGATACGACACTACACATGCAGGCTCTCCAGGGTGAACAATAGCGTGGCTTACGACACGTGGCGTGCTGACAACGCGGCTATTGTGGCTGCCGTGTCGTCTCATCCCCGTGGGAACTGTCTGGTGGTGCAGACATCCAGCACAAGTGGGAATGCCCGCGTCACGTCTACGCTAGGCTGAGTGGTACGAGGAAGCCAAGTCAAGAATACCTCTGGCGTTTTATGCAAATGGAAGGTGGAGAGCAGACGAAGGAAAGGAAAGGCGATGAACTGTTGATGTCAGCATGCGGGATCAGCGGCGACAAGTGAAAATGTGTGCGGGCCTGAGAGTCTAACCCAGGATCTCCTCCTTACTGGGCAGTTAACGTCAATCACTGCGCCGTCCAGACGCAGCGTTTATCTCAGTTGCGCGGACGACCTCGCCACGTCTCCTGGCCGACCCACATTCCGACCTAGCGCCACCCATCTGAAGTCCCTGTTCAGGTCCTCCATTATCCCTACTTTGAGATTCCCACCGGAGGGCGAACGTAACTGTGCATCCGCACTGAAGGTGGTCGATTCATTGCCTGTCGAGCCGAATCTATTGTATGTATGTGAATGCGTAGTGTCTGTTCTTTCGAACGTGTCCGAAAGAATAGACATCACTCAGATGGTTCAAATGGTCATCAGTCCCGTAGACTTACAACTACTTAAACCTAACTAACATAAGGACATCACACACATCCATGCCCGAGGCAGGATTCGAACCTGCGACCGCAGCGGTCGCGCGCTTCCAGACTGTAGCGCCTAGAACCGCTCGGCGAATCCGGCCGGCCGGAGAAGAGAAAGTGACGTAACTAATTGAGGAATTTCATTTATTTATTTAGCGTATGATACATAACAATCACAATAACACATTCCATTAGAACTACTGACGGCCTTGGGAGAGCCAGTCCTGCCAAAATTATACCATCTGGTGATAAAAACGTATGAGACAGGCGAATTAACCTCAGACTTCAAGAAGAATATAGTAATTCCAGTCCCAAAGATAGCAGGTCTTGACAGATGTGAAAATTACCGAACTATCAGTTTAATAAGTCACAGCTGCAAAATACTAACGCGAATTCTTTAGAGACGAATGGAAAAATTGGTAGAAACCGACCTCGGAGAAAATCAGTTTGGATTCCGTAGAATTATTGGAACACGTGAGGCAATACTGACCCTACGACTTATCTTAGAAGCTAGATTAAGAAAAGACAAACCTACGTTTCTAGCATTTGTAGACTTAGAGAAAGCTATTGACAATGTTGACTGGAAGACTCTCTTTGAAATTCTGAAGGAAGCAGAGGTAAAATACACTCCTGGAAATTGAAATAAGAACACCGTGAATTCATTGTCCCAGGAAGGGGAAACTTAATTGACACATTCCTGTGGTCAGATACATCACATGATCACACTGACAGAACCACAGGCACATAGACACAGGCAACAGAGCATGCACAATGTCGACACTAGTACAGTGAATATCCACCTTTCGCAGCAATGCAGGCTGCTATTCTCCCATGGAGACGATCGTAGAGATGCTGGATGTAGTCCTGTGGAACGGCTTGCCATGCCATTTCCACCTGGCGCCTCAGTTGGACCAGCGTTCGTGCTGGACATGCAGACCGCGTGAGACGACGCTTCATCCAGTCCCAAACATGCTCAATGGGGGACAGATCCGGAGATCTTGCTGGCCAGGGTAGTTGACTTACACCTTCTAGAGCACGTTGCGTGGCACGGGATACATGCGGACGTGCATTGTCCTGTTGGAACAGCAAGTACCCTTGCCGGTCTAGGAATGGTAGAACGATGGGTTCGATGACGGTTTGGATGTACCGTGCACTATTCAGTGTCCCCTCGACGATCACCAGAGGTGTACGGCCAGTGTAGGAGATCGCTCCCCACACCATGATGCCGGGTGTTGGCCCTGTGTGCCTCGGTCGTATGCAGTCCTGATTGTGGCGCTCACCTGCACGGCGCCAAACACGCATACGACCATCATTGGCACCAAGGCAGAAGCGACTCTCATCGCTGAAGACGACACGTCTCCATTCGTCCCTCCATTCACGCCTGTCGCGACACCACTGGAGGCGGGCTGCACGATGTTGGGGCGTGAGCGGAAGACGGCCTAACGGTGTGCGGGACCGTAGCCCAGCTTCATGGAGATGGTTGCGAATGGTCCTCGCCGATACCCCAGGAGCAACAGTGTCCCTAATTTGCTGGGAAGTGGCGGTGCGGTCCCCTACGGCACTGCGTAGGATCCTACGGTCTTGGCGTGCATCCGTGCGTCGCTGCGGTCCGGTCCCAGGTCGACGGGCACGTGCACCTTCCGTCGACCACTGGCGACAACATCGATGTACTGTGGAGACCTCACGCCCCACGTGTTGAGCAATTCGGCGGTACGTCCACCCGGCCTCCCGCATGCCCACTATACGCCCTCGCTCAGAGTCCATCAACTGCACATACGGTTCACGTCCACGCTGTCGCGGCATGCTACCAGTGTTAAAGACTGCGATGGAGCTCCGTATGCCACGGCAAACTGGCTGACACTGACGGCGGCGGTGCACAAATGCTGCGCGGCTAGCGCCATTCGACGGCCACCACCGCGGTTCCTGGTGTGTCCGCTGTGCCGTGCGTGTGATAATTGCTTGTACAGCCCTCTCGCAGTGCCCGGAGCAAGTATGGTGGGTCTGACACACCGGTGTCAATGTGTTCTTTTTTCCATTTCCAGGAGTGTACAAGGAGCGAAGGCTATTTACAACTTGTATAGAAAGTAGACGTCAGTTATAAGAGTTGAGAGCATGAAAGGGAAGCAGTGGTTGAAATTGGAGTGGTACAAATGGGAGTGGTACAGGGTTGTAGCTTATCCCAAATCTTATTTTTTTTTTTTAAAAAAAAGGTCAAATGGCTCTGAGCACTATGGGACTTAACATCAGAGGTCATCAGTTCCCTAGAACTTAAAACTACTTAAAACTATCTAACCTAAGGACATCACACACATCCATGCGTGAGGCAGGATTCGAACCTACGATATTAGCAGCAGCGCGGTTCCGGACTGAAGCGCCTAGAACCGCTCGGCCACAACGGCCGGCAGACATCACTCATTCGTTTATAAAAGACCCCTGACATTTTCAGTGGGCTGTCCACGGCAGGTTGGCGCACGTGCCTCAACCAATAACGTAATGCGATTCTGTGAACTTTTCTATGGCAGGGCCTCAAGTGTTGTCACGTGCGGAAGGCTATATTGTCTCGGAACTGGAAGCTGGCAGCAGCGCTGGTAGCTCTTAGGGATCTTCTTACACCCCATGTAGGACTATTTGTACTGGCCAAAGACCACAGTCGCCATGTTACTTTAAACCTTTTCAAACGTGTTGCTCTTCAAGGTCGTAAAACGCCCGTCTCTCGACAGCTTGAACCTTCCTTTACGCTCACGTCGCCTATTTCAAAGTTAGTCGCATGTCACACATCATGGGAAATACATGTGCTTGCCCGTGCGCCCTGGTTTGTGACATTTGTTTCTCTTGCTTTTGTGGTTAAGTTTAAATAAAAACACCTACTGTATATGGAAATGGAAGGTATGTACTTTATCTTAGACCGCTCCTTCGTAACTTTAATGTTTCAATTTTACCTTTATAGATAGTATTTCAATGGGTACTTTTGATACTTCAAAATCTTGAGATTTCAGTGTTTTTAGTTAGCTGTCGGATCTTGTGGAGCTATGTTTCTTGTTATGGTACGATATTTAGACTGACGACAATTGTTTGACACGTAATACTGTCCGCCCTCATCCACTATCTAGTTTCTTATCATTCAAAGTGAAATGTTAAATTAGTTAAACTATTGAAACATAGTATTTTTTCTTATTTCTGTTGCAGACTCTTTGGGAAAAGTCAAGAAGTTTACCAGAAGAGCTTTGAGAAACATTTCGCGGCAGTTTAAAGAGAATAAAATTGGTGAGAAGCTTTCGTTCATGGAAGAAAAACTTGCAGAAATGTTAAAAGCTCCAGTTGATCTAACAGCTCTTTCAAGATGTGCTTTGAGATACTTCAAAAGTGACATAAAAATGTGGACTGCCGCCAGTTACAAACACGAATACCTCTTGCAAATAAACGACCAATGGATTAAGTCTTCACGAAGTTTTAATGTGTGGTGCCGAAGTCATATCTAAAGCAATTTTACCTACAGGCCAGTTGTCGGAGGAAGCTGATGAGACACGCAACAAGCATATACGACAATACAGAATAAATTTTATTCGTAAATTTTCATATGTGGAATGTAAAAGAGATGTACTTCGCAGATTGTTACTAAGTTTATACACCTATTTAAGTTGTAGCAGACCAAAGTAATATAATAAAAGTGTCTCATTTTAGCAGGACGCAATCAGTTCAATGTCGCAAGCACATTGTCTTTATCTCTAGATGGAAATGATAGAGACGAACCTATAGAGAAAGGTGAAGATGACGGAGAAAATGATGTCCAACAGTTTGACATTGAATAAAGATTATCTGTAACAGTATGCACGTCAAGTTAATTAAGATAAAAATGTATTTTATTTTATCCTATTGTGAAAATAATTTTGACCAGGTTTTGAGTGTAAATGCTCATTTGTGCACCGGATACGTAGAATCAAATCATTAGATATGCTCCAAGACCGATGGGTGCATGCTTAGCGCCGCAATATGGCAGTCTGCACTTTTGAGTGGCATGGCGGACAAATGCCAGTTTTGACGCCATTCCATACAAATTCGATATCGATCCACACATGCTTAGAGAAATCTGTACAGAAATCGCCACATCAGGGAAGTTGAAAAGGCAAGGAAACGCCTGTCCTTTAGGAAGCGTTAATGTTATCTTTCATTTAATGTATACGAAAGGGAGGCTGGCCGTGATTCACCAACAAAATTTTTTCACGCTTACGCAGGGGTAATAAGGTGCCGTGGCGGAATACTGTGCGTTGCACCATTTTGTGTCTGCGTGGAACGAGGGAGCGGAAACTGGTCAACTTCGAGTTGGAACTTGCATTACAGAATAGCTGACATCAGTGTCACTGAACAGAGCACCATCAGTGAAAGTGGTTAATCGATTTACTGGGCTGTTTATCTTATTATCTGTCTCTTACCGAATGAGTTCTTGCGATCTACATCTTCTTTCTTCCAGAAGGAAGGAAATCAAAATATTTGTCATGCCATGTGTGTTGCAAGCCCGGCTAGCTTAGGTGTTAACTTCGTTCGATAAGAATTTTATGTGGTGAACTTCTGGATTAAACAAAAGAATCATGTTCATAACGAAAGAAAACAACGAATATCGTGACGTTTGTTAAGTCTACTTTTCGTAATGAGCAGCGTAAAGTGAAACACTCAACATCCTTATAATTTCAAACTGTTGCTGTGCCACGTGTATTTCTACTACTAGTTGGTTTTTCCGGAAAGCGTTGAACTCACATTAAGCGGTATGTATGACAAACGTGTGAACCAGAATAAATATACATCTATCTGGATACTTTAAATGAAAGAGCCCTTGGTAGTTAGTATTAGTTCACTACATCTTTTCCTGTTCGATTTTCAATCCACTTCCTCTCTTGCGAGCGTAACTAGTGAACGATTAGTGAAGAAATGTTTTGAGGCAGAAAACCTTATGAGGAAGAAAACTGAAGAAGTAGAATGGAGACGCGGTAAAGGTAAGCGGAAACAGCTGAGTGTCATGTCGGCGTCACGTTTATTATGGTTCAATGTACGCTCTGCTGGACAAGGGATAGGCAGGAAAAAGGCCACGACTTTTGGAAGAAAACATTCCGATTATCACCTAACAGTGAGTTAGGGAAACCGCGGAAAACGTAAATATGAGTGACCGCATGGGAATTTTAAATCCACCGTTTCCTAATACGAAACCCGCTGCTTGCGGAGCAAGATGAAATAATGCTAAAACACTAAACTTCTAGTCCAGATCTGCAGTTTTCGAAATAATATGGGACCAAACAGCTGAGGTCATCGTTCCCTAGACTTACACACTACTTAATCTAACTTAAACTAACTTATGCTACGGACAACACACACTCCCATGCTCAAGGGAGGACTAGAACCACCGACGGGGGGGGGGGGGGGGGGGGGGGAACCGCGCGAACCGTGGCAAGGTGCCTTAAACCACACAGCTACCTACCCGTGGCTGTAGACCTAATAGTTGAG
The DNA here is from genome assembly GCF_023897955.1 of Schistocerca gregaria. NCBI lineage: Eukaryota > Metazoa > Arthropoda > Insecta > Orthoptera > Acrididae > Schistocerca > Schistocerca gregaria. The sequence continues at coordinate 130,182,885 of NC_064923.1, read as the reverse complement.
GGTGAAGTGTGTTCTTTCATAGTGGGTGTAAATGTGTCATAATGGATAGCTATTTGATTATGAACAATTTTATTTTAAAATAGCAACGTGTAATGACTGAGGTATTTTTTGGTTTTATTTTAGGTTGTTTTTTATGTACCGTGGGGCAAACAGACCCAATCCTACTCCGTCTCGGATGAGTCACTTCCTATAGAATTCACAGAAAGTTGATTAAAAAAAAGATGACACTTGTGGTGGTGTACACATGCTTGCGATATAATAAAGAGAAAACCTCTAAGCTTCGTTACGAGGACATATGCTAAAAGGAAGCCTTTTAATCTGTATTTGAAAATTGTCTATTTTTGTACATTTTTCAATTCTATTAGAAACATCATCGATTGAAAATGTAACCTGCAGAGTACTGCACATACCTTTCTACAGAATGGTAAGCAAGTGTTAGCTAATGCAATTTTTTCTGTGTAATGAATAGTACATCAGTGTGCAGTTCCCTTTAAATGTGTCCATATCATCTGTCGCAAGTCTCATGCGAAAGTATGAGAGATGGAGGATTTAGACTACTACTGAGTTTGGATAACGACTGGCACGACGTTCGTTTATTGAGACCGCAGATCGTTTTGGACGCCCATTTTTTCCTTAATAATATCCCTCTCGAACACACAATCTTGTTAAAAAATATGAATACAGAACAGTTGTATTGCTGATGCGTATGGCAGTAGAGATTTTTATATAGAGAAGACAGCAGCCCTACCAATAAAGCATTTAACCTTTACTGAGTTCTAAGAATTTCTAATGTTTGGCGATGCTGTTTGTGTATTAATTTTCTCACAATAAAATTTCGCTGTTGCGAGAATCCCACTCCACAGTTTGCGTGGACTGTGTTTTGTTGCATGTAAGCAACAATCTATTCTGTGAGCCACGAATTAAAGTTACTGGTCTTTGCTAAATCGGCTACATTTCATTTCGCATCACCCTCAGTGTATAACTATCAGCACGAAATAGTTTGCGTTGGTTGTGTTTAACAGCTCTGATAAATCTTAGAAATAGCATACTGCAACACGTGGACCTTTGAATAATTCATTTTTAGTTGTGCGACCGCTTTCAGTCAGGGGCGATTTACCAGTACCTGTTTTACAACGTTATGGATAGGGGACAAGTTTCAGGCAGAAAGCATCTTTGATAATTATAGTAATATATACACAATACTTACATATTTTTTCAAGAATAAACAAAATTCGGGCCGGCCGCTGTGACCGAGCCGTTCTAGGCGCTTCAGTCCGGAACCACGCGGCTGCTACGGTCGCAGGTTCGAATCCTGCCTCCAGCATGGATGCGTGTGATGACCTTATATTAGTTAGGTTTAAGTAGTTCTAAGTCTAGGGGACTGATGACCTTAGATGTTAAGTCCCATAGTGCTTAGAGCCATTTCACCCATTTTTTTTTTAAACTGAATTGAAACCAGTGTTTCTATTGTACACAAAACAGAGAAAGGTAGAAATATGGATCTCATGGAAAAAATTGAAGGTTTAAATGTCCGGAACCACGCGGCTGCTATGGTCGCAGGTTCGAATCCTGCCTCGGGCATGGATGTGTGTGATGTCCTTAGGTTAGTTGGGTTTAAGTAGTTCTAAGTTCTAGGGGACTGATGACCACAGAAGTTAAGTCCCATAGTGCTCAGAGCCATTTTTTTTAATGAAGAAATTGAACTGAGAAACGAAAAATATGTTGAAAAATGATATTGTATTACAAAGATAATGCTGGTCAGAACGGCAAATTTATCGACATTTCACTATACATATCTTTGGATAGTTGTATAATGGAAGCTCCGTGTAACTACCTTTGCATAAATGTTATATTTTGACAACTGTTTTATGACATATATGTGACATCATTATTAACAAAAACTGTAATATTCTGCATATCTTACTACACTATATATTGAGTATGTCTCACTATAATTTGTAAACATCGTTCTTGCGTGAAACATGTTCTGTATCCATAACGTTGTACAACAAGTGCTGTAAAATTGTCTCTCACTGAAACCGGATTCAGCATCATCACGCGTTACAATACGTCATTTCTACAACCATTAAGAAGTCATTTCCAAGCTTAGTGCCATTTCATTGAGATACATCCATAAAAACAGTGAAATCAATCTCCTACCCCCTCCTCTTCCACACGTTACAGCACCCACACAGATTCAAATTTGAACCCTACTTGACAACCCTGAACGACGTCCTTCTATTTCCCGTTTTCTAACTAGGTTCAGCTAAGAGTTTCCTCTTTGAAACCACTGTTAACTTTCTCCTCTAATTCGGGAATGCCACAAGCTATGCAAAAGTACAGGATAATCCAAAAAATCAAAGGCTTTTGCACGTTACACTTATGCTTTGGACTCTTGTTTGAAACCTCCACCCGATTCAGAAATATCTTCTACGCATATTTTAAATATTGTGTGCGTATGTTCGGACTAATCTCAGGAACTACTGTAGGGATTTTGATACAGTATTCACCAATAGATACAATGATTCACTAGGATGGTTTGTGTATGTCACTACACACACTCAGGAACAGTGAAAACAGCGCACCCATAGGGAAGAAAGGTACAGATGCGAAACTTTGCAAGTAAGAACAGTGAGATCCAAGTTTGGTGTCAATTCGCATGCCCACGGACCCTGCAGTGGCGCTGCAATGAGGCAGGAGATCCAATTTAAACGGCGGGTAGTGGACGAGTCATAGATGCGATGATCACGTCCCAACTCGACGAGGATGTTAGTAAGCGCAGAATGTCAGGTGTTAGACGACTTTTCTCACATTTAACCCAGTTTTAGAAGCACTTAATGGTAGGCATGAAAACCGCAAGCTGGTCGACACCCCAGGCTCACCAGGTCGATCATTCTGAGTATTCGATGTTGGAAGCAGTGGACGAGATGGCACACACGTATGATCTACCAGGTCTGAGGCGACGAGGAAGACGACGAGGCGAGAGGATCGAAGGATCGTGAGGCAAGCGATGAGGAATCCTACAGTGACTCGCTCCACGACGCAAGCAGAGGTATACGTGCCAGTTGTTCCACAAATCGTGTGCAAACGCCTTGCGGGTCCGAATTTCCAATCCAGGCGCCCTTGTCGTGTACTGCAATTAACACCGAAACACCGGCAACTCCGTCTATAGTGGTGCCAAACTAGAAGGACGTGGCCTTCCACACTTTGTCAAAACGTCGTATTCAGTGACGGATACCGATACATTTTGGAGACGGATCATAATCACATACGGTTGTGGAGGCAGCCATGTGAACGGTACAGTTCTGCCCATGCTGTCGTGCGCGACACAACTCGCGTAATGATCTGGGGATCCATAGTCTACGGTAGCCCTTCCCAGTCTAATTGTGGTACGTGGAATCGCAATGGGGCAGCGTTATGGTGATGACATCCTTCAACTTCATGTGGGACCTTTCCCACATGGTCTACCAGTGGCATTTTTTCGAACAAGATAATGCTCGTCCGCATACAGCTCGAGTTGCTCAAGACTTCCTGGTTCATATTCTGACATTTCCATGGCCAGTGTGCTCTCTGGACTTGTCCCCTACAGATCATCTGTGAGACCAGCTGAAACTCCCAACGCCGCCGTGTCACTCTGTTCGTGATTCGGAGGTGCCTGTTCAAGATCCGCGGGCCAATCAGATGTGTCAAATGGGTCAAATGGCTCTGAGCACTACGGGACTTAACATCTGAGGTCAGCAGTCCCCTAGAACTTAGAACTACTTAAACCTTACTAACCTAAGGACATCACACACATCCATGTCCGAGGCAGGATTCGATCCTGCGACTGTAGCGCTCAGAACCGCTCGGTCACATCGGCCGGCGCAGATGTGTAATCAACTCGATGCCGGTTCATGTTTTGCAGCAAAAGGTGGTCCATCGTGCTACTGATGTTGGACTATACTTCTCTATTTCTATTCACTGTATCTGTCTACTTGTCTTGATTTTGGGATCAAGTGAATCTCTCATCTGTATCATTGTGTGTAATAAATTTCATTTCAGTCCGATTCTTCCCTCTTGGTCCTCTGTTTTCAATGTTCCCGAGTGATTTATAAACAAGTGATTTGGCCGTAGATACTTAAAGCTACATGTGTGAAGCCGGGGCGGATCGCTAACTTCGTATACCGGTCAAGCCCTTTGTTTCGGCTCGTTTAATGCAAGAAAACGACACAATGGCCTTTAAGTTAGAATTTGTGATATGAAATAATAATGTTCTGCTTTCTGATCTTTGCTTTCTTAGAATGAAGATAGTGGCAATATTATCAGTAAAGGAAGCAAGCCAAGAAAAAGTTTCGAAATTATTTACATTCAGATTTATAAGATCCTGTGTAATTCATTTCCTGTACCTCGTCAAGTTATTCACCTCATATGAGCAACGGGCAAGTTGGTTCAATGGAACCAACATTTGAGCAGAAACGTCAAGTACAGTTATTAAATACGTGAATATATCCTGAGCACAATGTGTGAAACATTACGTAATATGATTAACTCTGATTAGAAATGTTTGCTAAAACTTCATATTAGGATGTCCTACCAAGGCGAAAGTACGCACTTCAGGAAATATTAACAACAGGGGGAATTCTCTTCATAACAAGTAACGAGAATATTATTTTCGATAAATACCACACATCTATGAGTTAGTACAATACTTTTATAGCTCATCGATCTAATTCCCCTCAACTATTTTGAGTTCTGGAATACTACTTAGTGCCAATAGCTGTACATAGAGAATAAGTTAACCTTGCAGTGGATAGCTTCTCCTGCAAGAAATTAATCCACCAGAGCAAACCAGTGCGAACGGCAACATCTGCGATACAGTTTAAGGTGTGCGGTAGTAGCAGCTCGTCGCTTATCTCCGACGATACGACGCGACGTACGATGATCTAACGTGATGCTATCCCATATCACCACCTAGTCACCACCTGATGTACCCCGATACCACTGCACGCTATTATCCCTACCGGAATGCTCATAATTGTACGATCTAAGATTTTCCAGACAGAGAATGTGGAATGAATTTTCATCATTTATGGGGAACTGATTCCTCTATTCATTCATAGTACGATCTTATGTTAATAGTTCTTCGATAAACGGATCTTTCTCTACACTGCCGGACTTTTGGCTTATAAAACAACCGGCCCGAACCTTTGAAAGTTTGCTATGAAATTACTAAGACAGCTGTCTATTGCAGTCTTGAATGTCGTTCCTTTTCCATGACCGAAGAACATATTACCTATACGGATAACAAGATTCTGGTTTGTGGCTACAACCTGTCTTGTGGAAATGGTTGAATTTCGTCATGCAGCAGAGATCATGTATGGGCTCTGTTATGGAGTGTTTACGTTTGGTCCACTGTTTATTGGCTTATGACGAAGATTTCCTGTCTCACAACAGTCACATAAAACCTTGACAGGACTCGATTCGGCCTGAAAAAATATAATATTTTCTGTTTCGTTGCCTAAATATGCACATCAGTACTATCATCACCAGGTCTTTGTTTTAATGCGCATCTTAATTACGCTTAGTGTGCTCGTTTTGAAGCTTGTGCTTAACGAACTTGACATAATAAATAAATAGCGTGGGCAGTATTTTTATCTCTCCGCCTTCACGTGAGGAACACGTACAACATCCAAAGAAAGTCTAGCTCTCCAGTAATCGGCCAACTGCCTTGACGCAGTGATAACACCGGTTCCCAGTTAGACCACCGAAGGTAATCGATGTCGGGCTTGGTTAGCATTTGGATGAGTGGCCATCCGGCTTTGCCGAGCGCTGTTGGTAAGCGTGGAGCACTCAGCCCTTGCGAGGCCCTTTGAGGAGCTATTCGATAGGGAAGTAGCGCATCAGGTCACGAAAACTGACAACTGTCCCTCCATATCAGCATCCAGCGATGCCTATGGGCTGAGGATGACACGGCGGTCGACCGGTACCGTAACCCTGTACGCTCTGAGTTTTTATCCAATAACCTAATGAATGCTACAAAAGCTAACCATCTATTATTTAACCCACTGAATAAAACAAGGACCCACCGACGATCGTATTGGTTTGCTTGAAACGCGTTGGTACAAGAAAATTAGTAGAAAATGTGTTTTTGTAAAATTAAATGCAACGCAATTTTGTATTCTTAAGGGCACCACAGACCAAGGGTTCTTAGATTACAATCTGTGATAATTTCAGCGGTGTTGAGAATTGTCTCTGTATCAGACATATGTATAGGCTTCTTGGGGTTTTGCAGAAATCGAACTGTCCATATGGCGTATGATATTAAGTCGTAAACGTAAAACTACACTCAGGTCGCAGTGAAAGCGCAAACACGACTAGGACAGTAGTCTAACATACCGCTTTGACTCACTCATTATTCGATGCATAGATTACACCTGCCGTATCTAGGTGGCACAATTCTGGCTTGTGAGAAAATGCTGAAAACTACTTACAGTGACTGACCAATTTTTAGCTCACCATTTGCTATTTTGTCCCTCATATTTAAGCTAACATATACCAGTGTAGATGGTGCACGCCCACCTCGGCACATTTCACGAAACTGCGGATCCTGTCTGTCTCTTCTTGGGCTTGCTGTCACTCTGCTTTCACTGAAACCAAGTGGAGCAGCGGTCTCGCGCCGACGACCCTACGGGGAACGCTGCCCTTCACCGAGGCTTCTCCGGCCGGCGCCAGTTCCTGCCGGACCTTCACTACTGCATTCCGTTTCCCAGGCCGTCTAATTTACGTCAGTTCCCTAGAGAGAAGGTCCAGTTTCTAGCGAGGCGTCAGTGCTGCGACCAGCAGAAAAGATTTCGCCATATCTCAGCTGCACCGACGTATCTTGAACTAAATGTCAAGGGGAAAATGAAAAATATATCTTTGTAAAATCTATACCTAGGACTACACTAGTGGCCATTAAAATTGCTACACCAAGAAGAATTGCAGATGATAAACGGGTATTCATTGGACAAATACATTATGCTAGAACTGACATGTGATTACATTTTCACGCAGTTTGGGTGCATAGATGCTGAGAAATCAGTACCCAGAACAACGGCCTTGATACGCCTGGGCATTGAGTCAAACAGAACTTTGATGGCGTGTACAGGTACAGCTGCCCATGCAGCTTCAACACGATACCCAAGTTCATCAAGAGTAGTGACTGGAGTAATCAGTACCCAGAACAACGGCCTTGATACGCCTGGGCATTGAGTCAAACAGAACTTTGATGGCGTGTACAGGTACAGCTGCACACGCAGCTTCAACACGATACCCAAGTTCATCAAGAGTAGTGACTGGAGTATTGTGACGAACCACTATTGACCAAACGTTTAAAATTGCTGAGAGATCTGGAGAATATGCTGGGCAGGGCAGCAGTGGAACATTTTCTGTATCCAGAAAGGCCAGTACAGGACCTGCATTATCCTGCTGAAATGTAGTGTTTCGCAGGGATCGAATGAAGGGTAGAGCCACGAGTCGTGACACAGCTGAAATGTAACGTCCACTGTTCAAAGTGCCGTCACAATGCGAACAAGAGGTGACCGAGACGTGTAACCATCACGCCCGGTGATAAGCACGCATGGCGATGACGAATACACACTTCCAATGTGTGTTCACCGCGATGTCGCCAAACACGGATACGACCATCATGATGCTGTAAACAGAACCTGGATTCATCCGAAAAAATGTCGTTTTGCCATTCGTGCACCCAGCAGGCGCTCCTGTCTGTGTTGCAGCGTCAAGCGTAACCGCAGCCATGGTCTCAGAGCTGATAGTCCATGCTGCTGCAAACGTCGTCGAACTGTTCATGCAGATTGTTGTTATCTTGCAAACGTCCCCATCTGTTGACTCAGGGATCGAGACGTGGCTGCACGATCCGTTACAGCCACGCAGATAAGAGGCCTGTCATCTCGACTGCTAGTGATACGAGGGCGTTGGGATGTGGCACGGCGTTCCGTATTACCCTCCTGAACCCACCGATTCCATATTCTGCCAAAAGCCATTGGATCTCGACCAACGCGAGCATCAATGCCACGATACGATAAGCCGCAATCGCGATAGGCTACAATCCGACCTTTATCAAAGTCGGAAACGAGATGGTACACATTTATCCTCCTTACATGAGCCATCACACAACGTTTCACCAGGCAACGTCGGCCAACTGCTGTTTGTGTATGGGAAATCGGTTTGAAACGTTCCTCATGTCAGAACGTTGTAGGTGTCGCCACCGGCGCCATCCTTGTGTGAATGCTCTGAAAAACTAATCATTTGCGTATCACAGCATCTTCTTCCTGTCGGTTAAATTTCACGTCTGTAGCACGTCATCTTCGAGGCGTAGCAATTTTAATGGCCAGTAGTGTATCATATTTACATTGGGATCTAATGTAACCTCCCAAAGGCTACGGTCAAAAGTCTGTCGCTGAAACCATGTAATGAGCATGTTATCGTCAAGCCCACAACAATGGTACCTGACCTGACGCAAAGGTGCTCTGTAGTGGCGAGTATCGAACTGCATTAGTACACTAGATGTGTAGTTGAGTGGTCAGCGTGACAGAATGTCAATCCTAAGGGCCCGCGTTCGATTCACGGCTGGGACGGAGATTTTCTCCGCATAGGGACTGGGTGTTGTGTTTTCCTGATCTTCATCATTTCATCCCCATCGACGCGCAAGTCGCCGAAGTGGTGTCAAATCGAAAGACTTGCACCCGGCGAACGGTCTACCCGACAGGAGGCCCTACTCACACGACATTTACTAGATGAGTACCCGACATTGCCCGGGCATGTGTTTATTCCATTCTTCTATTAAGCCATCTCTTCCTTCTCCCTCTCTCTGTCCGTCTCCTCCTTCACCTCTCTCTACTCCTGTCACTCTCTCTATCCCCTCCTGCCCTTTATCTCTGTCAACCTGCTCCTCCCTCCTCTGTCCAGCTGTTCCTATCTGCTCTGTCCATCTTCTCCTCCCCCTCTAATTCCACTTCCTCCTACCACGATCTTTGTTAGTTTCTTCCTCCCCTTCTATCCGTTCGTCTCCTCCTCTCCATTCTATCTGTCCATCTCCTATTTCCCCCTCTCCCTGTTCATCTCCTCCCCCGTCCTTTCCGTGTCCATCTCCTGATCTTCCCTCTCCTATCAATCTCCTCCTCTCCTCTTTCACCGTCCATTTCTCTCTCCCCTATCTCTTTCCATCTCCTCCTCCTCCTCCTCCTCCTCCTCCTCCTATCTATATCTCCTTCTTCTTTCTCGCTATCCATCTCCTCCTCCTCACTTCTCTCTTCTCATTATCACGCTCATCCCAATAGGAGGCTGGTGTTTCTTATCCCTAGAGTATTTCTTTACAGACTGTTAACAATATGTGTACCAAATTCGAATGAAATCATCCCACGGGCTAAGATTGAACTTTTTACCTGTGGCCTTGCCCGCATACGCAAATTTCAAATAAATTTCACACGTATCTGCACACATATTTCGCCTGTATGTCTAGTGAATTTCGCCGTGCAATTTCATTTTCAGGTAGCTCAACGTTAATGATGCCCTGTTCAGTGACATAATTTGCAGGCGCGTCCAGTGTTGTATGTAGCTACTGTCTGCGAAATGTGCTATGAATAGAGTTGGTAGCAACGAAGAAATAAGCTGAAATGTCTTGTATTAAGCGGCAGTTTTACACACTTCTCAGCGTTTATGACGTCGTATCTCCTGAACTAAATGTCATACAATGATGTAACTTCTGTAGTGCATTCAGTGATATTGAAGAATACTGTCTGTAAAATGTCTCATGAATACAATCATCAGTAAAGAAGTAAAAAGCGAAAAAGTCACGCTTCATGCGGCAGTTTTACTACATGAACAATGAAATATAGTAAGCGACAAACTTTTCTCCTTTTGACGTTTTGTGTAGGATCGTCAGGAATAAAAAGGTATTTAAAGATTTGAAAATATGTGTGAAGTGAATTTTATCTACAGTGGATGTTGTTGAACTGCGTGAATGTTTCTTTATAGAGTATAGAAAAATTTCCGCTGTAGTCACAATAAAAGATTATTTATTCGTCACACGACCGGTTTCGGGCTTGTGCCCATTCTCAGGTGTTTATACATTCATCTACATGCTTATATTGCTGGATATCAATAAAGATGAAGCATCATTATTATAATTTCGCTGTGGTGACAGTTTTCCACTCAGTTGCACTTTTGTAAACACAGTGTATTTTACTGTGTTATGTTTTAATGTTTTTCCCGTTAAGCCTACATGATTTTTTATTTAACTAGGGTGACTTGGATCTAAGAATACGACGGTGTGTAATATTTGTCACACACTGAACAACATTTTAGAGTGACATGTATTGCATAATGGAAATTCAGATTTATTGTTCACTTTTTATATGAAATTTTCGGCATTTGACATCTGAGGATGGCTTGTTAATGAGTCTAAACCAGTAATCAATAAAGAAAATTTGCGACCTTGACTTAGTATTTTTATCCACATCTGTTTTACACAAACATGATTTAATCATCGGTGTGACACTTATGTAAAGTGATGCTAGCTTTATTGTATGTAAATAAACACCAATAAATAGATAATGACAAAAAAGCTGTTAAGACTGGGCAGTGAAGCAATCCAGACCATTCTGCTTCCACAAAATCAGGACGACGCGTAGGTTGTTACTTTACTCCTGACAGAAGTGAGTGAAAGTTGGCCTGGATGTGCACGCGTTGTTTGTTGTACGGGAAATGTGCTCATCCGCTGGAGCAAGGCCCGAGTCCACTCATCTCGCTTTATGCAACGCTCCTTGAGAGACGACTGTCTGTTCCGCCAACCGGAATATTTACCACTACTGTCCTCCATAGGGCATGCGAATGTTATGACGGGGCAGCAGGCACTCCCGTCTACATTATCGACAAAATCGTTTCATTTACCTTCCTAGATGACATCCAGTCACTGTTTCCTCGCTTCATTACACGGTTAAATGACTCAGAGGTGCCAATACAAGATACTCAGAATCTTGTTCAATGCAATTCTCTCCATTAAGTGTATGGTCGTGTGAGTATGGGAATATACCGTTTTACAAGTTATATGACATAAGAGCAGATCTTCACTTAGGACGACTGATATATAAGATTATTAGCTTTTCATTTCGTCTTGTGCATTTGATATCTCGACTATTTGTACGATGTAAGCATAGCTGTTGTCGATGTTCTCGTTACCTCTCTGGCATCTGGGGAGCATCGTAAAAACGTGTTCTTCTGGTTGTTATAAGAAAGCTATGCTACCCAATATCAGGTTTACGTATTTTTGAGTCTCGTTCTCGATATTACTTATATCGTTAGGTTAATCTGCACAGAAGTGCGAGAGAGATGCCTGGATCTAGTAGCCTCGTACGAGGGTTGGAACTTTAATATTGACAACTACTTATTTACAGCTCGTACAAAATAGATACGTGTTTCAAAGTTAAACTGATCTTCAGAGTAGTCACCAGCATTGTGTATAATCCGTTGCCAGCGATGTCGAAGTCGTAGGATACTCTTAGCAGTGCCAGTTGTGTTGACAGTTCAAGGGGCGCGGTCTATTGCCCGACAAATCTGTAGAAGCTCTGAAGCGAATGCAGCGAAGTGTTTCCTTCAGTTTAGAAATCGAGTTGCACTCACGAGGGCTTAAGTCAGTGGTGCGCAGGAGGCAGTATAGCACTTAGCAGCCCCATCAGTCAAATAAATCATAACACCTTGCACTGTACGTGCTTGAGCATTGTCCTGCAAAATGGTGGCCAGGTACTGCAGAATGTGTCATCACTTCTTTCTCTATGTTCTTTATTTTTGGAACACAACCTACGACCAGCTTAGAGACAGAAGTGAAGACAGTTCTGTCACCATAGTGAATCCACTCATACAGCTGGGACGATAGTGCATAGACACGCGTTTTGATTAGAAGTCGCTTCTGAGGTAAAGTGGGAAAAGCCTTTTGGAAATTTGAATATACTGAAACAATTTGACATCCCTCCTCAAAAGCACACATTATTTCGCGAGAATAAAGAGCTAGCTGTGTTTCAAAAGAACGATACTTTCTGAATCTTTGTTGCCAGTTTGTGAACAGATTGTTTTCTTCGAGGTAACACAACATTTTCGAACACAGTATATGTTGCAAAATCCTACTTCATAATGAGGTTAGCAATATGAGTCTGTAATTTAGCGGATTACTCCTTCTTTTGATCTTTGGTATTCGTGTGACTGGCGCTATCTGCCCCCGCTAGCTGAGGGCCAGCGCAGCGGAATGACACGCCAAAGGGCCCGGGTTCGATTCCCGGCTGGGGCCGCAGATTTTCTCCGCACAGGAACTGGGTGTTGTGTTATCCTCATCATCATTTCATCCTCATCTCCAACGCGCAAGTCGCCCAATGTGGCGTCGAATGCAATAAGTACTTGCCCTCGGCGACCGAAGTTCCCAGAATGGAGGACTCGCGGCCCAACATGCCGTACGTTCGTTTTCCATTTTGTATGGCTTGCGCAACTTTCCAGTCTTTTGGAGCGAATCTTTGAACGAGCTATCGGTTGTATATGATTGCTAAATATGGAGTTATTATACGCTGAAACGAACCTGACTTTTATACAATCAAGACGGGAGGCCTTGCTTTTATTAAGTGATTTAAGCTGCTTTACTACTTCTAAGTAACTCATGGTGGTATTTGTTCTTGGTTAGAATTCCACAATATTTAGTTCATCTTCTTGATGAAGAAATTTCGGAAAACTGTGAAAATGGCTCTGAGCACTATGGGACTTAACTTCTGAGGTCATCAGTCCCCTAGAACTTAGAACCACTTAGAACCTAACTAACCCAAGGACATCACACACACCTATGCCCGAAGCAGGATTCGAACCTGCGATCGTAGCGGTCTCGCTGTTCTAGACTGTAGCGCCAAGAACCGCTCGGCCACCTCGGCCGGCGTAACAGTGTTCTGACGTATTTAGTGTATCATGGGGTATAGGTACCACCTCCTATTAATTTATTTGGTATGTGTCTCTCAATAGCCGTCGATACTACTCGTATTTCTTTGCATTTAAGCCACATCTGGCTTAAGATTATGTATTCAGATTGGAAGGAGTGTAGACTGTCTCTTGGGAAGCCTTCAAGCGAATTTCTTCCTTAAAAAAAATACTAGATATATTTTGCGTTTGTTTTGGGTGGGTTTGGATTTTAAGCTACAACAACCTTGTGGTCACTAATCTCTGTATCCGTCATGATGATTCCTATCTGCTCAGGATTATTTGTTGCTAAAAGTTGTCGCAACCATTTGCACTTTGAGTGGGCTCCTGAACTAACCGTTCAAAATAATTTTCTAAAAACGGATTGAGAACGATTTCGGACGACGTTTCATGCTCACTTCCAACGGTAAACATGTATTTTTGTCAACATGTCGAGGGTAGACTGAAGTCACCACGAACTATAACTGTATGAGTGGGGTACCTATTTGAAATGAGAGTTAAGTCTATTTTGAACTGTTCAGCAACTACATCATGTGAGACCGGGGGCTCGATAACCGGTGAGCAATTATCTACTAGTGCCACCATTCCTTGCATGATATCTGTTGGATTAACCTTGTACAGAAGGTAGACATCTCATTTCATCAGCCTGGATCTGGAACTAATTTTTGCCTTTAGTAGTCGTATTTCATTCCCATGCAATAGACATGGAAGTGCCACCATTCTGTAAATTTTAAATTGTGTTTCCTTGCCGTAATGTCTTTTCCATCTCCAATGTAACGTTTCTTGTGAAGCATGTAACTACCACTAAAACACATATCTGACTTCCACAATCTCACTAGCTCTAGCACACCATAGTTCTAGATCGAGGAAGGACAGTGGGGATTTAATATCATACCGACATATATCGTCATTCGAGACGAAATACAAGTTGGGACTGGACGTGATGGGTGAGTCATCTGCCACATGCTATTTAGGAAAATGATAGAAAACTCCAGTTCGAATTCAACTCCCTGTCGAAACGTGTGCATCGACATTTTTCGCAGTCTTTGCAGGCAAAGATTGGCTGAAGAGATGTTTCGTGCCTCAGGACGGTCCGACGTACAAAGAACTTGCGAAGGCATGTATGTCACTAGCGACGTAAAGCAACAGAGAGATTTCGCGAGTCGTCACTGAGCAGATACCTTGCAGGATTGGTTGCAGAACTCACGATCTTCTAGTAGTTTCGAGACATACAGGTACCGATGATGCTTGTTAAAACGCCTCTGGACGGAGGCAAAAGGAGCAACGATCACTTTGGAACGGCCGGTCTGAGCTCCACTTAGCGGCGTCCGTATCCAAGGTCAGTGTCAGTCGGCGCATTCCATCTGGTCGCGCTGCGGCTGCCCCGCCGACACGCAGCCGCCGTACCATTAACGTACGCATCGCCAGAGTCTCCGCCCACTCTGAATGGCAAGCAAGTCAAACTTGTGGTTCAATAATTCTATATTTCTTCCTTAAAGACTGACACTCATATTTCACGTTCTCAATAATTCGTAGCGAAATACTCTCGCTTTCAATTGCTCCCACAAGCTAGGTCACTGATTTGTCTGGTACTTCAAACGGAAAGATTACCAAAATCTTGAACGTGAGATTCGTATAAACACACATACTTGACCACATCTCCATAGCTGCACAGCGTTGTTCTAGGACAAAACCTTCCCATCGTGGGCTGTCTCGGTCTGTCTCGAATTAATAAATGATGCTGAGGCTCTCGGCGTTGAATCAAATGATATGGCTAAATAGCTCAGATGCTTAGACGAAGAAACATCTCGTCATCTTCAGGTGACTATTGATGCAAGAAACAAGAAAGTGTTAATTATTGTACTCCTGTCTTGCCAGAGTTGTTCTTGTAGGCCTCTTCAAGCCCCAAGTATCCATAATTCTTTTTCCGCTCTCTCGAAAGGTTTCTTCAGGCTTTTTTTTATGTTTTCGAGGCTCAAGCAGTAAGCTCTTTGTGGCACTTTTTCTTCAGGTGACAGTGATAATTGCTTCTTCTAAGTGACTAGATGTGCGCCATCTTGGTACCATATCTTTTCCTCCTATCATTCTAGTTTCATGGCTCTGAGGACTATGGCACTTAACTTCTGAGGTCATCAGTCCCCTAGAACTTAGAACCACTTAAACCAGCTAACCTAAGGACATCACACACACCCATGCCCGAAGCAGGATTCGAGCCTGCGACCGTAGCGGTCGCGCGGTTCCAGACTGTAGCGCCTAGAACCGCTCGGCCACACCGGCCGGCTCTAGTTTCATATATCTGCCTTACGCTATGAAGTAGTGTACTGCCATAAAATCACCTCTAGGATCTCTTGTTTGTACTGTAACATTCAACATTTTAATTTTCCACCTAACTTTCACACATCTAACCTATAAGGGTAACCGTGCTTTCCGCAAATGATGTGAACATACGCATGTTTGTCTCGTTATAGCCGTCTTGTTGTTGCTCCCCCCACTACTATACTGTCTCGTTTTGCAATTACAGTGTTAGGTCAGACAGACATACAATGCTTTCACCTACTTCTACAGTTTACCCTATTTCTTTTGCCAGATATTGTCCTACAGCTAGTGAAATCATTTTTCTTTACCAGTATTGGTTTGCAGTCAGCCGGCCGCTGTGGCCGAGCGGTTCTAGGCGCTTCAGTCCGGAACCGCGCTGCTGTTACGGTCGCAGGTTTGATTCCTCCCTCGAACTTGGATGTGTGTGATGTCCTTAGGTTAGTTAGGTTTAAGTAGTTCTAGGTACAGGCGACTGATGATCTCAGATGTTAATTCCCATTGTGCTAAGAGCCATTTGAACCATTTGTTTCCAGTCAGTTCTGTATAAATCTCATTTCTGAATTCCACTTACAAACCCTGAAGGCATGTACTGGGCGCTGACAATGACATGAACACGAACCTTTGTCCAGAGGTGAATCGTATCAGAGACCCAGGAACAAATACACTCCTGGAAATTGAAATAAGAACACCGTGAATTCATTGTCCCAGGAAGGGGAAAGTTTATTGACACATTCCTGGGGTCAGATACAGCACATGATCACACTGACAGAGCCACAGGCACATACACACAGGCAACAGAGCATGCACAATGTCGGCACTAGTACAGTGTATATCCACCTTTCGCAGCAATGCAGGCTGCTATTCTCCCATGGAGACGATCGTAGAGATGCTGGATGTAGTCCTGTGGAACGGCTTGCCATACCATTTCCAACTGGCGCCTCAGTTGGACCAGCGTTCGTGCTGGACGTGCAGACCGCGTGAGACGACGCTTCATCCAGTCCCAAACATGCTCAATGGGGGACAGATCCGGAGATCTTGCTGGCCAGGGTAGTTGACTTACACCTTCTAGAGCACGTTGGGTGACACGGGATACATGCGGACGTGCATTGTCCTGTTGGAACAGCAAGTTCCCTTGCCGGTCTAGGAATGGTAGAACGATGGGTTCGATGACGGTTTGGATGTACCGTGCACTATTCAGTGTCCCCTCGACGATCACCAGAGGTGTACGGCCAGTGTAGGAGATCGCTCCCCACACCATGATGCCGGGTGTTGGCCCTGTGTGCCTTGGTCGTATGCAGTCCTGATTGTGGCGCTCACCTGCACGGCGCCAAACACGCATACGACCATCATTGGCACCAAGGCAGAAGCGACTCTCATCGCTGAAGACGACACGTCTCCATTCGTCCCTCCGTTCACGCCTGTCGCGACACCACTGGAGGCGGGCTGCACGATGTTGGGGCGTGAGCGGAAGACGGCCTAACGGTGTGCGGGACCGTAGCCCAGCTTCATGGAGACGGTTGCGAATGGTCCTCGCCGATACCCCAGGAGCAACAGTGTCCCTAATTTGCTGGGAAGTGGCGGTGCGGTCCCCTACGGCACTGCGTAGGATCCTACGATCTTGGCGTGTATCCGTGCGTCGCTGCGGTCCGGTCCCAGGTCGACGGGCACGTGCACCTTCCGCCGACCACTGGCGACAACATTGATGTACTGTGGAGACCTCACGCCCCACGTGTTGAGCAATTCGGCGGTACGTCCACCCGGCCTCCCGCATGCCCACTATACGCCCTCGCTCAAAGTCCATCAACTGCACATACGGTTCACGTCCACGCTGTCGCGGCATGCTACCAGTGTTAAAGACTGCGATGGAGCTCCGTATGCCACGGCAAACTGGCTGACACTGATGGCGGCGGTGCACAAATGCTGCGCAGCTAGCGCCATTCGACGGCCACCACCGCGGTTCCTGGTGTGTCCGCTGTGCCGTGCGTGTGATCATTGCTTGTACAGCCCTCTCGCTATTTCCGGAGCAAGTATGGTGGGTCTGACACACCGGTGTCAATGTGTTCTTTTTTCCATTTCCAGGAGTGTATAATCATCATCATAATTAATAGCGCTCTGTGGCCCGCTGTAAATGGGACAGAGAAACACGTCGTATGCCTTTCCTTATAGCTAGGGAACTTGCCGTCTACATATGCTGGTTTTACTCGTCCCGTTTTCTTCGGTATTCATACTCGTAAATGTTCAAGTGGTTGTGATGAAATCAGTGTTAAAATAATAATATTTTATTCAGCAGGTCTTATCAATGTAATAAGTTATTTGTTTAATTAATTTTTCCACAGAAATATTTTACAAGACAAACGTAAATATGCTGTCGTCAAACCACTTCACAAAAACTGAGATAAAAAGTTAGGAAAGCATTAGGGGGCAATCTCATTTTACCTACATTTTAAAAAAAATACCAATGCCGTGTACTCCATAATTTATAAACACATACTACAGAAAACCATACTCACTAACAAACAGTTTTACTGTCAGATCAGATGCTGAAAAATTTTATTTAACGTGTGGTAGGCTATATTCTAAATAATAAATCGGAAATTATTACCATTGGAAACATTTTGTGAGTTGCAAGGCATTGGACTGCGTGAACAAATATGTCCTCGTGCAAGAGATAAGATATTAAGGAACAGTAGATGCAAGGTATTTTTCTTAATTGCATGACAAAATACAAACAGTATGAGTTCCATGTAATTCTGATAGCAAAACGCACTCATAATTAAAAGCAATCAAAAAGGGTTATTTTTTTGAGTACTCCTTAGTTCCTGATTTACGCTAGTGATTTTCTGCTTGCCTTGACCGAAGACGGGAATTTTATCAACTTTTGCTGATATTATAAGTACAAGAGTACGAAAGAGTACTAGCCCTCTTACTAAAAAGGCAGATAATGGAACATGTAAAAATATTAACAGTTGGGTAAGGGAAAATTATTTTTAAATTTTGATAAAGCCCCTTTGCTTAGCCACAGATGCAAAAGGCCCCTACTGCTATTGGAGATTTAAAAACTGTAAAACTACTTTATTCAGGATATTTGCATTCATTAATGATTTGCGCAGTAAGTTTTTGGGGAACGTGCAGGAACAATATTTTCAGAGTTTAGCAGTTTATTATACGAATTATATCGTTTCTTAGATCTAGAACATTCTGAAAAGACGTCTTCAAAAACACAATATTTTGACAGCTGATCACAACTGTTATATTTGTTATGTCCATTGTCGTTCTCAAGAAATAGTGCACTTTATCAATGTAATGTTACCGCCAAAATGAACTTCAGATACTTGAAGGATTTACTGACATTACTGCACAAGGAGTCAGGTACATGAGAACACTTCTATTCAACAATCTGTCACAGCATATGAAATGTCTTATGGGTAGTGTGGAGGAGCTTACGGCTCAACTAACGAAGTTTCTTTTGGGCAGCTCCTTCAACATTACTGTAGAATTTTTTACAGAAGCTTTTCAGGTTAATACCTCAGGTTATTTTGTAACATAAGTCATTTCGTTGTATTGCCCTTAAATAAGATGTACATATTTAACTTCCGTCCACACCTCAGCGACCTCTCACTGTAGCATCCATGGAATACGACTAATGCAATTTACCGTCTACAAACACTATTGGCCATTAAAATTGCTACACCAGGAAGAAATGAAGGTGATAAACGGGTATTCATTGGACAAATATATATTACCAGAACTGACATGTGATTACATTTTCACGCAAATTGGGTGCATAGAACCTGAGAAATCAGTATCCAGAACAACCACCTCTGGCCGTAATAACGGCCATGATACGCCTGGGCATTGAGTCAAACAGAGCTTGGATGGCGTGTACAGGCACAGCTGCACACGCAGCTTCAACACGATACCACAGTTCATCAAGAGTAATAACTGGCGTATTGTGACGAACCAGTTGCTCGGCCACCATTTACTAGACGTTTTCAGTTGCTGAGAGATCTGGAGAATGTGCTGACCAGGGCAGCAGACGAACATTTTCTGTATCCAGAAATGCCCGTACGGGACCTGCAACATGCGTTCGTGCATTATCCTGCTGAAATGTAGGGTTTCGCAGGGACCGAATGAAGGGTAGAGCCACGCGTCGTAATACATCTGAAATGTAACTTCCACTGTTCAAAGTGCCGTCAGTGCGAACAAGCGGTGACCGAGACGTGTAACCAATGGCACCACATACCACCACGCTGGGCGATACGCCAGTAAGGCGATGACGGATACACGCTTCCAATGTGCATTCACCGCGAAGTCGCCAAACACGGATGCGACCATCGTGATGCTGTAACCAGAACCTGGATTCATCCGAAAAAATGACGTTTTGCCATTCGTGCACCCAGGTTCGTCGTCGGGTACACCATCGCAGGTGCTCCTGTCTGTGATGCAGCGTCAAGGGTAACCACAGCCATGGTCTCCCATCTGATACTCCATGCTACTGCATACGATGTCGAACTGTTCGTGCAGATGGTTGTTGTCTTGTAAACGCCCGCATCTGTTGACTCAGGGATCGAGACGTGGCTGCACGATCCGTTACAGCCATGCGGATAAGATGCCTGTCATCTCGACTGCTAGTGATACGAGGCCGTTGGGATCCAGCACGGCGTTCCGTATTACCCTCCTGAACCCACCGTTTCCATATTCTACTAACAGTCATTGGACCTCGACCAAAGCGAGCAGTAATGTCGCGATACGATAAACCGCAGTCGCGATAGGCTACAATCCGACCTGTATCAAAGTCGGAAACGTCATGGTACGCATTTCTCCTCCTTACACGAGGCATCACAACGTTTTACCAGGCAACGCCGGTCAACTGCTGTTTGTGTATGAGAAATCGGTTGGAAACTTTCCTCATGTCAGCACGTTGTAGGTGTCGCCACCGGCGCCAGCCTTGTGTGAATGCCCTGAATAGCTAATCATTTACATATCGCAGCATCTTCTTCCTGTCTGTTAAATTTCGCGTCTGTAGCACGTCATATTCGTGGTGTAGCAATTTTTGATGGCCAGTAGTGTATTTTAGGAGTTTGTAATGACAATGTAGAAACACCCTGCGTGACTACTCGGTGCTACCAAACGAAAACACGGAGATTAATGTTTAACGCCCAAGGTCATCAGAGATAGAGTGGAAGCTCAAACTGGACAAGTATGAGGAAGGATTTTAGCGCTGTAGTTTTCAGAGGAACCATCCCGGCGTTTGGATTAATCGATTTAAGTAAGCAACGAGAACAACTCTAACATTATTTCAACTATTAAACTTTACGTACAGATCGTGAAAAATAATTACATCGGAATGTTCTAATCTAAAGCCAATAACCGAGCATTACTTGGTTTAACTGAGTTAAAATACATTTTTGATAGGGGCTAGTAGGTCATTAATTATAGTTTCGGGGTTGGTTACTGCAGCAGTACAACTGAATATGCACAACTGCTGCTATTTAGTGCACTACAAAACGTTAACAACAGAAAATAATAGCATCTGGAATCGTTATGGCGACAAACAACTTTTGAAAAACTCAAGAAATGGTGCTGGAGATCCTGTTGTCCAATTCGGAATATAACTATCGTAATAAACGTCGCAGTAGCAGCATTTCAGTCCTAAGCAGTGCAAACCAAGCGAGATGGAGCGGTGGCTAGTACAGAGGACTCGCATTCGGGAGGAAGACGGTTCAAATCCGCGTCCGACCATCTAAACTTAGGTTTTCCGAGATTTTCCTAAATCGTTCCAGTCAAATGCTGGAATGGTTCCTTTGGAGAGGGCACAGCCGGTATCCTTCGCCATCCTTTCGTAATACGAGCTTGCGCTACGCCTCTAATGACCACACCGTCGACAAGACATTAAACTCTAACCTTACTTGCATTTTTTTAAAGCAGCTCCGCAGACAGTATTTCAGTAGCAGTCGAAAACGCTGGCCGGAGTCGCTGCAGTGTGACCACTACACTGTGGTTGACGGACACCGAAACCTGCAAGGCGAGTTTGGCACTTCAAGCCTCCCAATGTCACACGAACGAGTTCCGCTCCGTTCCCCTTGGCTAGCTTCGTTCAACGTGCATGCGGCCTTTAAATTAATTCCTGATGCTCGTGTCCTTCGCATAGTGGGGCAACGTAATTATACTGGCTGCAGAATATGCTAAAACGTGGACATATAGTTGCAATAGTGATCTTTAAAAGAACTCTAACGCCTAGGATTCTGGAGAGAGCCATCACGGAAATCGCTTTCTAATCGAAAGTAGTCAGGACTGTATACTTGCTATCTTTTCAGAAGTGTGTTCCGACATAAGTAGTCCATTGTCAGCGATAGGTTAAGTGATAGAAGTTGAAGTAATGAATTAAAATTTGTGCCAGAGACAGGACTTAAACCCTGGTCTCCTTGCTTACTAGGTAGGTATGCAGCCATTATACCACTGCAGCGTTATCTTAAAACGCCTGCATGGACCACCCTAGTCCAGCGCCCTCCCTAACACGAACTTCAGTTCACACATTCAGCTTATTTTCCCCTTGTCAGATCATCACTTCGGCTCTCTGGTATTGGAATAGCACCCCAGTGTTGGACATGCGGAAACCCTGTCACTACTTCAGGTGTAGCTGATCTATAGATCTGCAACAATTAAATCTTCCTCGAGATATTTGAGTCTCATTCACTTCTTCAGCTTCCATCATTGTAGCAGATAAAGATGAGACTGAAATAACTCGTGGAAAATTAAATCGTATCAGATCAATAGGTAAAGTACTTTGAAATCGACGAGTTAGGCATGTATTAAATCTCAGGACTAGGTAGGTTGGTACTGATGGATCGCCAAGAAAAAAATAATCAGTTAACCGACTTGTAACTTGCTTTTCGTAACAGAAAGTGAAAGACTTGTTGACTACGAATAAGTTTCGAATACAGGCACACGTATTTCGCTGGCAGTACTCAACCAGCTGAGATTATATGCAGCCACAGACAAATATCATTGAAATTAATAATACTGTTGCGTATACAGTGTTTCGTCGAAGTAGTTGTTGAAATTTTGTCCACCACGGTAAAGTTCGCCTAACGAACAGTAACATCTTATGCACACATCTTTAGCGGTTAAAACAAATCTAATTACGAGATTCCTTGAAATGAATCTCATAATTTGGATCCTTCTCGTCAACTCACAAGTCAGCCGGCACTGTCAGCTCGGCTGTGGAGCACTTGCGTGCAAACTGTGCGTTGAATTGATCCAAGATTCGACAAAATAGAGAATACACCGACTGAAGAACAAATGATATTGTTTAGAACAAAATACGAAACAGTGTTCGTACAAACGTAAGGCTGGCGCATTTAATGCCACTAGAGAGGACTTAACATTGAAACTTCTGGCTCACGAATACGAAACTGAAATCAGGTCTCTTAATTCATAATAACTGGACGTAGTGCTATTCATCTTCCGTTTACCCACCATAAATGAAGTTAAAACTATACAATTGTGTAGATGTAGATTTATAAGATCTAAATTCCTAAATCATCTACGACATTTTCTTGTACGAAACATAACACGCTGTTAAACTTTTTCAAATTTGGAGTGCTGTAGAAACTACACGTTCTAAAACTACATGCACATGTACATGTGGCTCTATACGTCTTGTGTGCAGATGTCACAAACTTCGCAGAAAATTTAATATATCGGTAAGCTGAGAGTGGAACCTGAATTGCAACGTATTTTACATCTACTTACAGATATTCTGGGTCCTTCCTTCCTTACACAGAAGTTGGTGTGCTACGAATACTGACAATAATTTGAAAAGAGATGACAAATACAATAAAAAGATGCTAGGACATCACCGACCAGAGATTAAGTGTGCTTTAGAATTCATAAATTTCGGTATACCCTCATAGATCAAATGAAACAAGTTCTTACCTAAATGAAGGCTGTTTAACGAGTGTTCAGTGATTTGTATATGTGTCGATATGACTGATTTCGTGAAATAACGGCGTGTGTAAAGTATTCAGCGTAACTCATGTTGTAGCAGTTTGAGACAGTTGAACATGTAACTGTGCGTATCTAAGAATACAAGAACTTATGTCACTTTTCTGCATGAAGTACGCTATAAATTAGAGCCCTGTGTGGTGCTTGAGTTCCTTGTGCGGAAAGTGGCATACGATCTATAAGTAGTTACAAGGTGTCATGCAGTCTATGTCACATCGCAAGCTTTGCGTTACTTCAGGAATTTAGCTAATTTTATGATTGGTGCGCAAATGTGGAGAATGACTGCACTAACATACAGAACAACACACATGCAGACGTGATGTTCAAGGACACTTACGCTCCACAGTACTTGAAATAAATAATTAAAATTATGTACATTAAATCTGGATAAACAATACGTATACCTGAAATAATAAGTGATTGTGCATTTACAGATAATATGACAAGACTGACGGTTACAGCGACACAACCAAGATACAAATTGAATTGCATCAAGAAATCGCTGAAGGTACTGGGCTACGCATATCGTATACAAAAAAAGGAAACCCAAATAGTGAATGTTCTGTACTTACTCTTGGGAAAAGGAACCACTACTTTTTGAGCAGAGAGTCTTTCTTTCAAGTACTTGGAGGTGGCATACTGACAAGCCACAAAACCCCATAACAAAAAGCCATCCAGTACAATCGATTTTTTTCATTTAATGCAGCTTAAGGGACGCAGTAACAACAAAATAAGTGCAAATGTTTTACGAAATTTCTGAGTTCACACAAATAGTATCGTTATTAGTTTGGACTTTTTAGCGAGTCACGATCAGATAACCTGGTTAAAAACAAAGAAAAAGTGGGATAGTAATGTATTAACAAACTAGATTAAAATATCAAATTAACTTCAAGAGCGTATACCCCCCCCCCCCCCTTTCTTTCTTTCAAAAGAGATCGTCTGATTGTAATAGGTCACACCTCCCATTGTTGCGACATTACTTTTTCATGTTCACTTTTATCGTAAAGTATCATTTATTGTCGATTAGGCGTTCACTTGAGAAATTTTCTCTCCGTCCCGTCTTCGGTTGTCTTAAAATGAATGAAGAATGCAGATGCAGATGTAACTTGGCTTCTCCTGGTTGATATGTAGGTGAGCGGACGTAAAGAGTGGCATGTTCACGCTTTGTATTACATGTTGTTAGTAAATGGCGAGCCTTAAAATACGTTGGCGTGAACTTTGGCATTAGATAATTTATTTACTGCCAAATATGTTAAACGCAGTAAAATGTAAAAAACAGAATATTACAAAATGTTAGTATAATATGTCCCAGAAATAGAAACGAGAGCTACGGACGATGACACTTAAGATGTCTAAACACATATGGGTAAATAACAAGGAAATTATTGTGTTTTGCTGAAGTATTTAAACGGCATTTTATCCCCGCTGGATCTAGTAACCATTCGATTGCAAAATAAAATATTACATCTAGAGCAAATGTCTAAGGCTGTAACTGAAACAAGGAATATTGTGTGCCACAGTGATCTGTATAGCATACGTGTGTGCTGTTTACATGTAAACTCTTAGCGCACTGAAACTTCCTGAGAGATTTAAACTGTGTTCCGGACCGAGACTCGAACTCGGGACCTTTGCCTTCTGCGCGCAAGTGCAGTATCATCTGAGCTACGCAAGCACTACTCACGCCCCGTCCTCACAGCTTCAATTCTGCCAGTACCTCGTCTCCTACCTTCCACATTTCACAGAAGCTCTTCTGCAAACATTGCAGAACTAGCACTCCTGGAAGAAAGGAGTTCGAGTCTCTGTCCGGCACACAGTTTTAATCTGTGAGGAACTTTCAAATCAGCGCACACACCGATGCAGAGTGAAAATCTCATCCTGACTTAGTGCAGTGTTCTGAACAACACAAGGACCAAAACGTCACGAAATAAGCCACTCAAATTTCAGTTGCAGTCACCTTGTCATATTTTTCGTAATTAACTCATCCATACAATGAATCGAGTGACGCTAACGTGTCAGTTATTGGTATCTTAATCTGCAGAGCTACTGCGCAAGCCAGCGGTGGAGGGTACCTTGCACCACTACTGGACGTTTCCTTTCCTGTTACACTCGGGGACAGAGTGAAGGAAAAATGACAGTATGTACGCCTCTGCATAAGCTCTAACTTCTCGTATTTTATATCGTAGTTCTTACGGGAAATGTATGCTGGAGCAGTGGGATCGTTCTGCAGTCACCGTCAAATGCCGGCTCTCTATATGTTTTCTCAGTAGCGTTCCTCGAAAAGTACATCGCCTTCCCTCCGGGAATTCCCATTTGAGTTCCCGAACCATCTGCGTAACGTTTGCGTGTTGTTCGAACCTACCGGTAACAAATCTGGCAGTTTGCTTGTGAATTACTTTACTTTAATTTGACCTGGTGCGGATCCCGAACACTCGAGCAATACTGAAGAATAGGTCGCACTAGCGTCCTACATGCGTTCTCCTTTACAGGTGAATTACACTTTTATAGAACTCTCCCATTAAACCGAAGTCCACTATAATGTAATGCAGCCCAGGAGCGGAGAGCATGCTGTTGATGAATATATTAATGTAGTTAGACGAGTTAACCATCTTAATAAGGGATGAGAGCGCGAAACCGGTAATGGCACCAAAATAAAGCTTTTTAAATGTTCGCGTGGCTGGTTGCCTTCTCGACCAACTATCTCTACGGGCGGAGTATTTCAAAAATGGTTCAAATGGCTTTGAGCACTATGGGACTTAACAGCTGAGGTCATCAGTCCCGTATAACTTAGAATTGCTTAAACCTCACTAACCTAAGGACATCACACATATCCATGCTCGAGAAAGGATTCGAACCTGCGGCCGTAGCAGTCGCGCGGTTCCGGACTGAAGCGCCTAGAACCACTTGGCCACAGCGGCAGGCCAAAGTGTTGTATATTCTTAACAAAATATTTAAGTACTGTGTGTATCTTACTATAATTATCAAAGAAGCTTTTTGCGTGAAACTTGTCCCGTATCTATAACGTTGTAAAACAGGTACTGGTAAATCGCCCCTGACTGAAAGCGGTCGCACAGCTAAAAATGAATTATTCAACATTTAAGAACCTTCAACATCGCAGCGCGTCAGCAATCGTTAGCTAATATATTAAAAAAGTAGAAACCCTTTTCGACTGCGTAAAAAGCACCTCGTGTTAACCTAGGTTTCGGCGTAGATAACTACACCTTCTTCAGAACAATAAAACCCACAAGTGCGTAAGAAGACCTTTGAGAATGATTAAATGTATAGCTATTGTGTTCTTTTAATCATTGACAAAGGTCTTCTTAGGCACTTGTGGGTTTCATTGTTCTGAAGGAGGTGTAGTTATCTACGCCGAAACCTGGCTTAATACTAGGTGCTTTTTACGCAATCGAGGCGGGTTTCTAGCTTTTTAATAAATTATTCAACAGCTGCACGTGTTACAGTATGCTATTTCTAAGATTTATCAGAGCTGTGAAACACAATGAACAAAAGATGTTTCGTGCTGATAGCTATAAACGATACCATTGTCACGCTGAAGGTGATGCGAAATGAAATGTAGCTGACTTGGCAAAGACCTGTAACATTAATTTGTGGCCTTCCGGCCACCCCGGCTTTCCTGAACCTAAACTTAATTCGCAGTCACGGAGGAAATGACAGTGGGAGTTAAGCACGCTGACGATGAGTTTTGCAGCAGTTTTATTTGTGTGGGATCACGTCAGTGTATTATTCGGCGATTAGGTCAGTCGTATGAGATCACAGTGTTATCAGCCAGCGAGGTGAGCACATCAGGGTATCACAGGCCTACCTGTCGAGGGCCTTGCTGAAACGCCGGCCGTCAGCAGCAGCAGAAGCAGCAGGTGTGTGGGAGCGGCTCCCGCGGAAGGCATGTCGGCGTCGTAGCGCTGGCGGCGGCGGCGGCGGCGGCGGTCGCGTCTGCTCGTGGCGGCTGCGCGGCCGGCACTGGTGCAGAGCCGCCTCGACCACCGCGTTATACGCCGCCACGGCTCCCGAGCCGGCGTAGCGCGGTCGCTCTCTCCGGGGCTCGTCTGCACTGCCGCCGATGGCCGAGCCGAAGCCAGCGCACTACTGCACTGCAGTGCTAGCTGCGGGTCCAGCCGTAGCGTCTAGGTGCAGAGCGTAGCTCTACCTAGAAGCCGTACAAGTTCTCATCTCACGACGAAAAAATGTAAACACGTTGTTACGGTCTTCAGTCCGATGACTGGTTTGATTCAGCTCTATTGCTACTATTTCAGAGGTTTCCAATTCACTCAAGATGTATACACTACTGGCCATTGCTACACCAAGAAGATGACTTGCTACAGAGGCGAAATTTAACCGACAGGAAGAAGCTGCTGTGATATGCAAATGATTACCTTTTCAGAGCATTCACACAAGGGTGGCGCCAGTGGCGACACCTACAACGTGCTGACATGAGGAAAGTTTCCAACCGCTTTTTCTTAGAAGTTCATCGGCGTTGCCTGGTGAAACGTTGTTTTGATGCCTCATGTAAGGAGGAGAAATGTGTACCATCACGTTTCCGACTTTGATAAAGGTCGGATTGTAGCCCATCGCGATTGCGGTTTATCGTATCGCGACATTACTGCTCTCGTTCGTCGAGATCCAATGACTGTAAGCAGAATATGGAATCAGTAAGTTCAGGAGGGTAATACGGAACGCCATGCTGTATTTCAACGGCCTCTTATCACTAGCAGTTGAGATGACAGGCATCTTATCCGCATGGCTGTAACGGATCGTCCAGCCACGTCTCGATCCCTAAGTCAACAGATGGTGACGTTTGCAAGACAACAACCATCTGCACGAACAGTTCGACGACGTGTGCAGCAGTATAGACTATCAGCCCGGAGACGATGGCTGCGGTTACCCTTGACGCTGCACCACAGACAGGAGCGCCTCCTATGGTGTACTCAGACGAACCTGGGTGCACGAATGGTAAAAGTCATTTTTTCAGATGAATCCAGGTTCTGTTTACAGCATCATGATGGTCGCATCAGTGTTTGCCGACATCGCAGCGAATGCACATTGGAAGCGTGTATTCGTCATCGCCATACTTGCGTATCACTGGCGTGATGGTATGAGGTGCCATTAGTTACACGTCTCGTTCACCTCTTGTTCGCATTGATGGCACTTTGAACAGTGGACGTTACATTTCAGATGTGTTACGACCCGTGGCTTCATTCGATCCCTGCGAAACCCTACATTCCAACAGAATGATGCGCGACCGCATGTTGCAGGTCCTGTACGGGACTTTCTGGATACAGAAAATGTTCGACTTTTGCGCTGTCCAGCACATTCTCTAGATCTCTCTACCAGTTAAAAACATCTGGTCAATGGTGGTCGAGCAACTCGCTCGTCACAATACGTCAGTCACTACTCTTTATGAACTGTGGTCTCGTGTTGAAGCTGTATGGGGAGCTGTACCTGTACACGCCATCCAAGCTCTGTCTCAATGCCCAGGCGTATCAAGGGCGTTATTACTTCCAGAGGTGGTTGTTGTTGGTACTGATTTCTCAGGATCTATGCACCCAAATTGCGTGAAAATGTAAACACATGTCAGTTCTAGTATAATATATTTGTCCAATGAATATCCGTTTATCGTCTGCATTTCCTCTTGGTGTAGCAATTTTAATGGCCAGTTGTGTAGTTGCAACAGTGCGTATGGAGCACATGATGTGATTAGATACAGGTATCAATAGCAAGAGCGGTTCTGAGGTACCTGGTATCGTCCTATGCTGAAACAGCCATATCAGCACGTGGCGTGACTCTGGCATCAAGTCGATCGTATAGATGGCGAACAATTTCCTGGGATATGTTATACTACGCCTGCTGTACCTCTTCACAAAGTTCTGTAAGAGTTGTGGTTTCACGAGTCACACGAATCACTTCCAGTCCCAACAAACCCCAAACTTGCTCTGTTCGAATTAAGTCCTGAGCTCGAGCTTCCCATGTAAGTTGCTGCAGGTCTTGCAGAGCACATTGAGTTTCACCGGCAGTGATTGGTCGAGCATTATCGTGTTGGAACAACACATGATCTTCCTGTTGTAAGAACGGCAAAAGAACAGATCGAACAACATTCTGTACTTACAAAGCACTCCAGAGTGAAATTTTCACTCTGCAGCGGAGTGTGCGCTGATATGAAACTTCCTGACAGATTAAAACTGCGTGCCGGACTGAGATTCGAACTGGTCACATTTGCCTTTCGCGGGCAAGTGCTCTACGAACCGAGCTTGGGTAGCAAAGGCAAAGGTTCCGAGTTCGAGTCTCGGCCTGGCACGCAGTTTTAATCTGCCAGGAAATTTCATATCAGCGCACATTCCGCTGCAGAGTGAAAATTTCATTCTGTAATCATCTCCCAGGCAGTGGCTAAGTCATGACCCGGCAATATCTTTTCTTTCAGGAGTGCTAGTTCTGCAAGGTTTCCAGAAGAGCTTCTGTGAAGTGTGGAAGGTTGGAGACGAGGTATTAACAGAACTGAAGCTGTGAGGACGGGTCGACTCTCGTTCCTGAGTAGCTCAGTTAGTAGATCACTTGCTCGCTAAAGACAAAGGTCCTGAGTTCGAATTGTAAATAGGCTGTTTAGGTTTTTATGTTGGTAACGTCATGTAGCGCTCTGTATGAGAATCACTGGTTGTGCTGTGTGCAGTCTGTGGCTCGTTGGCATTGTTGGAATATTCGCTATTGTAGTGTTGGGCATTTGGATGTGAACAGCGCGTAGCGTTGCGCAGTTCGAGGTGAGGCGGCCAGCAGTGGTGGATGTCGTAGGGAGAGATGGCAGTATTTTGAGAGCGGACGATGTGGACGTATGTCCATCAGAAAGAGTAAATTTGTAATATTGTATAACCTTTTGAATATTATTAACGTAAATACATCGTTTGTTCTCTATCAAAATCTTTCATTTGCTAACTATGCCTGTCAGTAGTTAGTGCCCCCAGTGAGTTAGAATCTTTTATTTAGCTGGCGGTATTGCCGCTCGCTGTATTGCAGTAGTTCGAGTAACGAAGATTTTTGTGAGGTAAGTGATTCGTGAAAGGTATAGGTTATTGTTACTCAGGGCCATTCTTTTGTAGGGATTACTGAAAGTCACACTGCGTTGCGCTAAAAATATTTTGTGTTAATTTAGTGTTGATCAGAATAAGTAAAGAGAGAAATATCTGAGTAAGTGCAGTTCTGCTCAGCTGTTAGAAAATCAAATAACATAAGAGGTTTTATCAGCACAGTAATTCACTAATTTTTCTAAGGGGATGTTACAGAGTCTCGGCCTGGCACGCAGTTTCAATCTTCCAATAAGTTTCGTACCGAGCACTGGTTAGCGTCCCCTCCAGAAACACCAAAGGTGAACGAGAGTTCTAGCTTATGCATTCCAGACCATAACGCCCGGGACTGGACAAGTGTGTCTTGGACAGATGCACTCTACGATACAGCGTTCACCAGGGCTACTTACCAGGCACAAACGACCATCACTTGCGTGCAGCCAGAATCTGATTTCATCGCTCGCTCCATTCCATCTTCCAAGTGATCCTCTGACGGCACCTGTCGAGCCGTACACATCGATGCTGTGGCGCGAGTGGAAGATGCACTATTAGAGGTGTGCTTGCCTATAGTCCACTGCTAATAACAGTTCGTGCTGACACGAGTGGGCTCACAAGCCGTGTTTTCTGTGCTGTGGCAGCTGTACGATCTGCCACTGCTGTCCTTACAATACGACAGTCACGGCGGGCATCTGTGCTGCGTGAACGTCCAGAATCTGGTCTGCTGGTATCAGAACGTTCACATGACCGCTGATACCAGCATCGTTGCACAACTCACGCAGCACGTCCAACTTGTGTGGCGGTTCTCCAATACGACCATCCCGCCATTAAGAAGGCCACAGTTTAACCCTTTCAAACTTGCTCAGTTGGCTGTAAGAAGCACGAGTGCGCCTACCTGGCAGGTTTGCCTGTTTGCATCACACGTTTACACCTCACTAATCCTTCTAGCTGTGAGAATTGCCTGTTAAATGGCAAACACAGCTGAAATCCGGTAGCTGTGCCACTACGCTATGTGTTGGTGGACGACGTTGAAATCGCTATCACTACTTCTGTGATCTACTATCCCCCAGATTATATTGGCTGTCATCGGATCCAAACAGACGTCGTCTTTACAGGTGTTCTGCTTTTTTCTGTAGTAGCAGTAGCTTTATTCATCCGTAGATCTCTGTCAGAAGCAAAGAAGGGAAAGCAGGAAGGTGGAAGGAGTATATAGAGGGTCTATACAAGGGCGATGTACTTGGGGACAACATTATGGAAATGGGAGAGAATGTAGATGAAGAGTTTGACAGAGTACTGAAAGACCTGAGTCGAAACAAGGCCCCCGGAGTAGACAAAATTCCATTAGAACGACTGACGGCCTTGGGAGAGCCAGTCCTTACAAAACTCTACCATCTGGTGAGCAAGATGTGTGAAATAGGCGAAATACCCTCAGACTTCAAGAAGAATATAATAATTCCAACCCCAAGGAAGGAGGTGTTGACAGATGTGAAAATTACCTAACTATCAGTTTAATAAGCCACGGCTGCAAAATACTAACGCGAATTCTTTACAGACGAATGGAAAAACTGGTAGATGCAGACCTCGGGGAAGGTCAGTTTGGGTTCCATAGAAATGTTGGAACACGTGAGGCAACACTGACCTTACGCCTTATCTTAGAAGAAAGATTAAGGAAAGGCAAACCTACGTTTCTAGCATTTGTAGACTTAGAGAAAGCTTTTGACAATGTTGACTGGAATACTCTCTTTCAAATTCTAAAGGTGGCAGCGGTAAAATACAGGGAGCGAAAGGCTATTTACAATTTGTACCGAAAGAAGATGGCAGTTATAAGAGTCGAGGGACATGTAAGGGAAGCAGTGGTTGGGAAGGGAGTGAGACAGGGTTGTAGCCCCTCCCCGATGTTATTCAATATGTATATTGAGCAAGCAGAAAAGGGAACAAAAGAACAATTCGGAGTAGGTATTAAAAGTCCATGGAGAAGAAATAAAGACTTTGAGGTTCACCAATGACATTGTAATTCTGTCAGAGACAGCGAAGGACTTGGAAGAGCAGTTGAATGGAATGGACAGTGTCTTCAAAGGAGGATATAAGATGAACATAAACAAAAGCAAAACAAGGATCATGGAATGTAGTCGAATTAAGTCGGGTGATGCTGAGGGAATTAGATTAGGAAATGAGACGCTTAAAGTAGTAAATGAGTATTGCTATTTGGGGAGCAAAATAACTGATGATGGTCGAAGTAGAGAGGATATGAAATTTAGACTGGCAATGGCAAGGAAAGCGTTTCTGAAGAAGAGGAGTTTGTTAACATCAAGTGTAGATTTAAGTGTGAGGAAGTCGTTTCTGGAAGTATTTGTATGGAGTGTAGCCATGTATGGAAGTGAAACATGGATGATAAATAGCTTGGACAAGAAGAGAATAGAAACTTTCTAAATGTGGTGCTACAGAAGAATGCTGAAGATTAGATGGGTAGATCGCATAACTAATGAGGAAGTATTGCATAGAATAGGAGAGAAGAGGAGTTTGTGGCACAACTTGACCATAAGAAGGGACCGGTTGGTAGGGCATGTTCTGAGGCATCAAGGGATCACCAATTCAGTATTGGAGGGCAGTGTGGAGGGTAAAAATCGTAGAGGGAGACCAAGAGATGAATACACTAAGCAGATACAGAAGTATGTAGGTTGCGGTAGGTACTGGGAGATGAAGAAGCTTGCACGGGATAGAGTAGCATGGAGAGCTGCAGTAAACCACTCTCAGGACTGAAGACCACAACAACAACAGATCTCTTCTTACAAGGACATAGGACATGTCAAAGTATTTACAAGTTTGGACCAATTTAAAATAAGATAATTCGTAAACACATATTTACAGGCTTCTAGTTAGAGACAGTAATTAGATTTACTCCTGGTATACAACACGTTTTTAAAAAGATAACTTATTTAATAATGTAATGTCACACTGTTCACTCATATCTCACAATCAGTCACTGCACACACTACACACACATTGTTTCATAGCACTTCATTCACTACACACACACACACACACACACACACACACACACACACACACACACACACACACACACACTGGTGATCTCTGGACCATTTTCTGTACCACAACTTCCCATTTACTATCCTGAAAAACTGAGTTAGCATCCCTCCATAATGAGTGAAATGTTGAACTCAGAAAGAGGAAGAGGTGTTAGCATTGTGCTATGCATAACTTGGGGGTAAGTATTCTAGAAAGAAAAAAAAGAAGAAGAAAACATAAAGTGAAGGTGTTATGTGGAATGTTGGATGTTTTGTAATCATTATTATTATTGTTATTTATTTGTATGACTTTTTCTTATCAAACCCCTACTCTGTTTTATCTCAGTAATCCTTCAACATATGAAATATATTGTGTAACAGGTGCTTTTTAGCTGCCTTTCTAAATAAGTGTATTATTGCAATTTCTTTAACCTCTTTTGGTAATTTATGGTACAGGTTTATTCCTTGGTAGAAAATGTTGTTTTCAGTCTTATGTTTATTTTTCCTTGGTAAATGTAAGGTGAGTCTATCTCTTGTTGCATGGTCATGGAGAGAGCTGTTTGTGCAGTAATTACGAATGCTTTGGATGATAGTTTGAAAATTGTGTTCATATTTTGCGCGTTTGATCCCCAAAAAAGAATGCCATAGCTAAGAATTTAGTGTACATATGAATAATATGTAACTAAAGACACTGCATGTTACACACTGATGATAGGATTCTAAGGGAATAACATGCTGATGTCATTCTGTTTGCAAGTACCTTCGTGTATTCACACCACTTCAACTGAGAATCAATATTCATTCCAAGAAATTCTGCATCTGTTACACAGTCTATAGAGGTGCCATCTACATTTAATTTAACATTGTCATTTTTCCTCTTCAAACTGAAATCCATGGCATTAGTTTCCTTTATATTCAAAGTCACTTTATTGCTTATTGACCAATCAAGCTTCCTTGAGAGTTTCACTTGCTTTCTCGGCAAGGAGTTCTCTTGTTTTCTCAGTGACTATAATATTCTTGTCATCAGCGAAGAGAATTTTTTCACCATGAGTAACACTACTGGGAAAGTAATTGATGTATATCAGGAATAGTATTGATCCTACTATGCTACCTTGCGGAACCCCTACATTAATGTATTTTGGTTCTGATAGTCATTAGCTACCCCTTTTCTTCCTTATGCTTCTCATTTATTTAATAGAATCTTGTGGTTGTCTGTATCAAAGGCCTTAGAAAGATCCAAAAAATATGCCTGTGACACACTCATCTTTATCAAGAGCATCAAGTACAACTTTTGTGAATTCTGCTATGGCTGACTCCGTATTTTTGCCACTTCTGAAACCAAACTGAGATTCGCTTAAAAGATTCATTATTCATTAATATGCCTTTCATGATTGCTTCTTTTACTGAGCAGTGTACAGTCCTCTGGCTGTACATTATCAACCTTTCTCTTCTTTTAGTCAACTTTTGCAGTAAATTTCCCTTCTCCCATAACTATTCAATCCACCTAATCTTCAGTATTTTTCTGTACAACGAAATTTCAAAACTTTCTATTCTGTTCTTTTCTGAACTGCTTATAGTTCACATTACAACTACGTACGACGTTAGACTTCATACAAACATGATATCTCATCCAAAAAAAAAAAAAAAAAAAAAAAAAAAAAAAAATCCAGGCACTTACTAGTGAACAGTAATATGAGATGTGTCCACCCTTCGCTTTATGAAGGTTTAACTCTGCTGGGGATGTGTTCAAACGTCTGTGGATCAATCCATGCTCAAGAGCCGCAGTCAGGAAAAGTAGTAATGTTGGACGCTGGGAACTGCAGCGAAATCGATGTTCTAACTCATATCAAAGGTGATCCAATGAGTTCAAGTCGAGTATCTGGACAGGTCAGTCTGCCAGTCTGTTTTAGGATGTTTACCGTTTACAAACCATTGCATCGCAGATGCTCCTTTATGAGTGGCTGCATTATCTTGCTGCTACAAACTATCATTGCCTCCAAACTATTCTCCTAATGTGCACAGTACACAATGCAGTAAAATGACTTCACGCTTTTCCGCATTTAGCATTTTCTTAAACACAATGAGAGAACCGCATTCTAACTGCGAAAACCATCCTTGTACCAAACGCCACCACGTCAGTACTTCATTGCTGGTACAGGAGCTGATGGCAGGTGACGTCCTTGAGGAATTCGCCAAAACAAAATCCTTCCATAGGACTGTCACAGGCTATAGCGTGGTTCACGACTCCAAATTACTGGTTTCCAATCATTCACTGTGCAATGGTTTCACTTTTTGTGCCTTCTCATGTGCCGCTTAGCACTGAGTACAGAAATTTGTGTGGCTTATAAACGAGTGTCTTATAAATGTGTGACTTATGAGGAGTTGATCGACTACTGTATCCTGTCCTTTTTAGCTCCCTACACACAACCTTTGTGCTAGCTGTGATACTGCAGTGCTTGTGTTGTTTAGAAGAACTGTGTAATGTTCCTTCGGACACGCATGCATCGTTCTTCTTAACAACACAGACATTGCAACTCCGAAAACGTATACTGGAAAGAACACGTAGAAAATGTTGTGAGGAAGACGAGCCAAAGACTGAGTTTTATTGACATAACACTCATCATAATGAAATAAGGCAAATCAGAGCTCGTGTTCGTTTTCACCGGCTCTGTTCGAGGGTCAAATAATAAATTATGGCGAAGGTGGTTCGATGAAACCTCTGCCAGGCACTTAAATGTGATTTGCAATCCATGTAGACGTAGATGCAGACATTCAATTGAAAATTTCCCCCTCTCTCTGTACGGGAACTACATAATGTGTCTACGAATAAAGGTTGTGACGCAGGAACGACGATATATGGAAATTTGCTTCTGGCCCTGAGTCGTGCACGGATAGCCGAAGTTATTCGGCAGTTCCGCCTTGAGCATCGAGCTAGCAAGTTGTTCTTACTTTCACCTGCATATCAGCGCCGCGTGTGTCGAACTGTAGTGTACTCAGTCTTGGATGTGTATATCGGCCGGTGTCACATTGCTGTTGCCTAGCGGAATTCGTTGTTGGTTTGTTCTCTGGCGGTAGCATTCTTAGCCCGCGCCATGATGTCTATTGAGTGCTGCAAGAACGTTCTTCGTTGGAGTACCGTTCGTTCCGGTTTTGACAAGAGAGTGCTTCATTTGCAGCAGGGTTCTCTAGACATTCACGACTGGTTGGTCGATACCATTCGATTTACATATGATCAGGTAGTTACTGGTATTTTGATTCTGATTTGTATTCATTTTTTGTGAAGTTCCAAGATCCTTTGCAACTAGACCGGCTTCTCAATCAAGTTGGTTCTCAGGTGATGTTTACACGTCGTGACGGTTCCGTTAGTCCAGTTCTTCTTGGAAATATGGCGATCGAGTTTATTTCGGTTAGAGTTTACAATCGTCCACCCGAATTGGACGATTAATTTCTTAAGGCGGCGTTGTTTCTTATGCAGTTGTTCGGCATATTCGGCGGGAACGCTGCTCTGCTTAATATCGCTTGCAATGTTACAGTGGTATCCGAACCGTAGAAACGTGTGTTCAAAAGAATATTCCCTCACACCTGAAAGTTTGCAGTTACCGGATTCATGTTCCGTATGCAGGGCAAGGAGGAGGCCGCTTTCTTTGTAATGAAAGTGTCCATCTCAGATCCAACTGAACGCGCCGTGTTACGGTTTTAAAGTCGTTCTACAAAGAACAGTGTCCCCTGAATTAGTGTCTTCCCAGTCTGCTGTCAGTATTTCTCCAAATTAAGAGGACTTTGTGGGGGGAGTGGGACATTGTCCACCACCTCGCTCGAGTTTCGGCCTTTTATATGCGGTCCCTATTGTCGTTAACGCCCCGGCACCGGTAGAACAATTTAAACACCAGCGGACTCAGTATGGCGAATAGTTTGAAGTCACACCTTCCCAATCTCGGCTCTCCGACAAGCTGGTGGTGGAAGGTGGTTCTTTCAATGGCGATGCTTTGATTGCTGACGATAATTGCGTTTCTTGTTTCGCCAGGGTTCACGTGGATGGTTCTGTTGATGTTGAAATAAATGTTCCATCTGTGTCCTCTCCTCCACCCGTAGGAAAATCTGTTCGGGTGAGTTCCGACGAGAAGAGCAACATCGTCTGCTGCTCTGCCTTTTCTGTGTTCTATTGAAATGCCATCCCTTCCTCTATCTGATAAGATGGAGTAGCGGGTTACTGTGGATTCTCTTCCAGGTAGTCAGACGATGCAGACGGCCTCCGTGGCTGCGTTGCCTCTCTCTTATCTATCTGATGATGACGTCCGTCGCTCTCGATTGTGTTTCTCGCATTCCGTTGAGTGGAATGTGGAAGCCTCCCTTCCGCAACGGAGCTTGATGTGCCCCCTAACGTTCCGCGTCAAGAAGTTATGTTGTCAGTTCGGTGTGAAACAACGTTTTCAACCTAAGCGTGCAGCGTCGCATAAATAAAAAAATAAAATAAGAGCGTGGTATCTGCACCTTCCGGGTGGAGAGAATTCAAATCTTGTACCTTCGTCTCTGCCGTTTGCCGGTAGTGTGAAAAACAGCACGTGATGCGGACAGTTTATTCTAGTTCTACTTTCATGTATTAACTAATGCAAGTCTATACCTTTCTTACCCTAAATGTTAAGAGAATAAGCTCTCCATTAAGGCTTGCTGCGTTGCGACAGTTTATTTACGATTCCCAAACTGATACTGTGAGTTTGCAAGAAGTGTCATTTGATTTGTTTTGTCTCTCTGGACATTCTACGTTTTTTAATGCTGCTCCAGAAAGTTCTACTGGTACAGCCGAGCTTTATACGGACGGTATTCCGTTGACAGACATTGGAACGCTGGACGATGGTTGGGTTGTGGGGTGGCGTTTTTGTGGTCTCGCCTAAACTTTTCTTTACATTCCATCTGGACCTGGTCGTGCATATGGCCGCTAGCGCTTTTGTAAGAAAAATGCGATTTATTTGCTTCTTCAATGTCCGCGAAACATTTTGACAGGGGGGGGGGGGAGGGGAGAGACTTAGAGACTTCAATTTCGTCTTACGTTCTGTGTGGATCAGACTCCAAACTATAACTATTGTTGTGAACTTCATAATAGGGCGTCGTTGAGTCTACATTATGCTTAGATCTGCAGATATCCCACATTAGTGCGTTTTCTGTGTTTTACATCTGCTTCTAGTAGTTTACTGGACCGTTTTTATTTGTCCGCCTTCCTGTTTAGCCAACCGATGTGATTCCAGCCAGCTTCACTGACTACTGTCGTGTTTCAATGACTCTTAACCAGGTCCCGCAGCGGGTACATCTTCCTCGCCCTATTTGGAAGCTAAATATCTTACACCTGGCGGACCTCTCTTTGGAAGATATCATTGATGCCGTGTGGCGGGCGGGCAGTCTGTTCCCAAGTGCGTTATCCCTAAGGAATGGTGGACTGCCATTACCAAACGTCGGCTTCGCGCTGCACTGATGCGAAGCTCTGGTAAAGCGGCTGAAATAAGGAGGTCTCGGGAATTTTATTATGCTGTTTTGAAAAAAATGTTCAAATGTGTGTGAAATCTTATGGGATTTAACTGCTAAAGTCATCAGTCCCTAAGCTTACACACTACTTAACCTAAATTATCCTAAGGACAAACACACACACCCATGCCTGAGGGAGGACTCGAACCTCCGCCAGGACCTGCTGTTTTGAATCCCGCCTGGATAGGCGGCGCATGGGTCTGCTCCTGTAAACTGAAAGGTAAGCTGAATGTAGGAAGCGAATAGGAGCAGGAAAAGGTGAAACACACTCCTGGAAATGGAAAAAGGAACACATTGACACCGGTGTGCCAGACCCACCATACTTGCTCCGGACACTGCGAGAGGGCTGTACAAGCAATGATCACACGCACGGCACAGCGGACACACCAGGAACCGCGGTGTTGGCCGTCGAATGGCGCTAGCTGCGCAGCATTTGTGCACCGCCGCCGTCAGTGTCAGCCAGTTTGCCGTGGCATACGGAGCTCCATCGCAGTCTTTAACACTGGTAGCATGCCGCGACAGCGTGGACGTGAACCGTATGTGCAGCTGACGGACTTTGAGCGAGGGCGTATAGTGGGCATGCGGGAGGCCGGGTGGACGTACCGCCGAATTGCTCAACACGTGGGGCGTGAGGTCTCCACAGTACATCGATGTTGTCGCCAGTGGTCGGCGGAAGGTGCACGTGCCCGTCGACCTGGGACCGGACCGCAACGACGCACGGATGCACGCCAAGACCGTAGGATCCTACGCAGTGCCGTAGGGGACCGCACCGCCACTTCCCAGCAAATTAGGGACACTGTTGCTCCTGGGGTATCGGCGGGGACCATTCGCAACCGTCTCCATGAATCTGGGCTACGGTCCCGCACACCGCTAGGCCGTCTTCCGCTCACGCCCCAACATCGTGCAGCCCGCCTCCAGTTTTGTCGCGACAGGCGTGAATGGAGGGACGAATGGAGACGTGTCATCTTCAGCGATGAGAGTCGCTTCTGCCTTGGTGCCAATGATGGTCGTATGCGTGTTTGGCGCCGTGCAGGTGAGCGCCACAATCAGGACTGCATACGATCGAGGCACACAGGGCCAACACCCGGCATCATGGTGTGGGGAGCGATCTCCTACACTGGCCGTACACCTCTGGTGATCGTCGAGGGCACACTGAATAGTGCACGGTACATCCAAACCGTCATCGAACCCATCGTTCTACCATTCCTAGACCGGCAAGGGAACTTGCTGTTCCAACAGGACAATGCACGTCCGCATGTATCCCGTGCCACCCAACGTGCTCTAGAAGGTGTAAGTCAACTACCCTGGCCAGCAAGATCTCCGGATCTGTCCCCCACTGACATGTTTGGGACTGGATGAAGCGTCGTCTCACGCGGTCTCCACGTCCAGCACGAACGCTGGTCCAACTGAGGCGCCAGGTGGAAATGGCATGGCAAGCCGTTCCACAGGACTACATCCAGCATCTCTACGATCGTCTCCATGGGAGAATAGCAGCGTGCATTGCTGCGAAAGGTGGATATACTCTGTACTAGTGCCGACATTGTGCATGCTCTGTTGCCTGTGTCTATGTGCCTGTGGTTCTGTCAGTGTGATCATGTGATGTATCTGACCCCAGGAACGTGTCAATAAAGTTTCCCCTTCCTGGGACAATGAATTCACGGTGTTCTTATTTCAATTTCCAGGAGTGTAATTCGGTACTGCTTGTAAATTTTACAAGTTTACTAATTTTTTTCCTTTATTGTTAATTTAATACCTATACAATCAGGTAGGCTGTCAGCGGCATGCTACGCCGCTTTTCAGCCATAGAGTTGACAATAACAGAACACATATCGGAGAAACAGAACGAACATAGTGACGGGCTAAGAAAATAGTGGTCACAGATACACAAAAAACACGGAGCCGTTCACACTCGATGATAACGACACTGAAAACACGTTGACACGGCGCACAGAACACTGATGATTCCGACTGCACAAGTGAACCTAGAAGCGTGACGGCGGACACTAAAAACACAAAACGACGTCACACACACGAGACACAGATGGCGATGATCTCCGGCGCGCGAAAGTCCACATAGCGTGTGCGAGTCCGAGGACCTGCCAAGAGGGGTAGAAAGGTGAGGGTGGGGAGGGGAGAACAAAGATGCCAATGGCTGAGGAGATGGGAGGAGGGGTAGACGGACAGGGGAGGGGAAGCCCGGGGGGGGGGGAGTGGGGAGAAAGGGAGGATGGAGGGAGGATGCCAAAAGGAACAGACAGAGGAAGTGGGAGGGAGGATCAAAGTTGGTAAGAGGGGTATATGGATGGGAGGAGGGCATCATCAGGGAGGGGGAGCTGGCGGAAGCCACCTTGGGAGAGGGTAAGGAGGGTGGAGAGATGGAGAGATGGAGATCGGGTGGGACGTGGGAATACAGGCGCGCCAGCAGGCGGGGGCAGGAGAGGATGGGCGAGACAAGTGGGTGAGGAGGATCGAGTTTGTGGGAGGCGTACAGGATCTGTATCCTCTCAAGGAAAAGGAGGAGGTGGGGGAATGGTAAGAGATCGTACAGGATCCATGTGGGGGAGGGGAGATGGATGCGATAGGCAAGGCGGAAAGCATGGCGTTCAAGGATTTGGAGGGATTTATAAAAGGTAGTGGGGGGGATAGAGATCTAGGATGGATGGGCATAACAAAAGATAGGGCGGATGAGGGATTTATAGGTGTGGAGTATGGTGGAGGGGTCCAGATCCCACATACGGCTGGGAAGGAGCTTGAGAAGACGGAGTCGGGAGCGTGCCTTGGCTTCGATTGTCCGGAGATGGGGGTTCCTGGAGAGTCGACGGTCGAGGGTGACGCCAAGGTACTTAAGGGTGGGGGTGAGGGCGATAGGACGGCCATAGACAGTGATATAGAAATCAAGGAAACGGAAGGAAGGGGTGGTTTTGCCTACAATTATCGCCTTGGTTTTGGAGGGATTGACCTTCAGTAACCACTGGTTGCACCAAACGGTGAACTGGTCAAGATGGGATTGGAGAAGGTGTTGGGAGCGCTGCAAGGTGGGGGCAAGGGCAAGAAAGGCGGTGTCATCGGCAAACTGGAGAAGGTGGACGGGGGGTGACGGCGGCGGCATGTCCGCCGTATATAAAAGGTACAGAAGGGGAGAGAGGACGGAGCCTTGGGGCACACCGGCAGAGGGAAGAAAGGTGTAGGAATCCGTGTTATCGATGGTGACGTAGGAAGGACGGTGGGAGAGAAAGGAGCCGATCAGACGTACGTAATTGACGGGAAGGGAGAAGGTTTGGAGCTTGAAGAAGAGACCAGAATGCCATACGTGGTCATAAGCACGTTTGAGATCCGGGGAGAGGAAGATTGCGGAACGACGGGAATTAAGCTGTTCGGAAAGGAGATGAGTGAGGTGAAGGAGAAGGTAGTCAGAAGAGAAGGATGGCCGAAAGCCACACTGGGTAACGGAAGGAGGCGGTGCTGGCGGAGATGCTGGTGGATGCGGCGGGTGAGGATAGATTCCAGGACCTTGCTGAAGACCGAGGTAAGGCTG
This sequence comes from Schistocerca gregaria, assembly GCF_023897955.1. Lineage (NCBI taxonomy): Eukaryota > Metazoa > Arthropoda > Insecta > Orthoptera > Acrididae > Schistocerca > Schistocerca gregaria. The sequence goes on along the minus strand of NC_064923.1, from coordinate 130,140,433 downwards.
ATGGGATGGTAGGAAGAGACGGCGGACGGCGGTTTACCACGTTTAAGGGACATCAAGATATGGGAGGTTTTCCACAGGTCGGGGTAGTAACCGTTGGACAGAACTACATTGTAGAGCCTGGCAGGGTGGACAGGAAAGAGACAGGAGCTTCATGAAGGTGACGGTAGGTGACACGATCATGACCAGGAGCAGTGTTGCGTTTCATGCGGAGTGTAGCAATGAGATCCTGTGTAGTGATAGGGGCATTGAGTTCCGTGTGTGCAATGTTGTCCAAGTACTGGAAACCAGGTGCGAGTGGAGGGACAGAGGTGTGAGTTCGATTGCGGACATCCGGGAGAGAGAGTAAACGAACTGGGGATCATCAGGGATGGAAAAGACATCGGAGAGGTAAGAGGCAAAGTGATTGGGCTTACTAAGGGTGTCAGGGAATGGGTGATCATCATGGAGAAGAGGATAGTAGGGGGAGGGTATAGATCCGGTAAGGCGACAGAAGGCTGACCAGAACTTGGACGAGTTAATAGGCAGGGTAGCATTTAAATGGGTGTATGTCTGTCACCAGTCCCGGCGTTTCTTAGCCTCGAGCAAATTTCGAATGTGTCGCTGGAGTTGCCAGTGGTGTCGGAGTGTGTCCGGGTCACATGTGTGGAGGAATGCACGGTAGAGACGGCGGGATTCACAGAGGAGGAGGACAGCCTGTGGGGGTAAGGTAGGACAGTGTGGGTGGATAGCGATAGTAGGGACGTGGCCCTATATGGCCTCAGACAAGGCCTGCTGGAGAAAGGAGGCTGCATGGGTTACATCATCAGGGTGGTGGTAGGTGACGGGGTGGCTATTGACCTGGGTTATCCCGGTAGGCATTCCAGTCAGCACAGGAATAGTCATGGACATACTTTGGGGGAGGGTCATTACGAGGCTCGGGGTGGGGGCGACGACCGTCTGAAACGGTGAGGAGGATAGGGAGATGGTCGCTACCAATAGGCTCCAGGACATCCACCGTTATGTGGCCAAGGTGGTTAGGGGAGGAAAGGATAACATCAGGAGTAGAGTTGGTTTTGGGACCAGTGTGCTGGGGGCTGGGAATGAGGTCGCCTTGAAGGGAGGAGAGGAACCGATGCCACCGCTGTAACTGGGCGGCGGAACGACTATGGATGTTGAGGTCAGCTGCGATCATGTAGGAGGAGAAGGTACGGTCAATGTGGGAGAGGAAGTCGAAGGGAATAGGGACGTTAGGGTGGACGTAGATGGTGGCGCAGGTGACGGTAAGGCCAGGGAAGAAGAGACTAACGATCAGGTGTTCGGTGGGGTGAGGAAGGAGAGGTTGGAGCCGAACTGTGATCTGGCGGTGGTGACCAATGGCAACTCTGCCACGCTCTATCGGGAGGGTAGGGCGACGAGTGGATGGTGTAGTGGGGTTGGAGGAAAGTTTCATTGAGGAGGATGGCATCCATGCGGTGGGTGGCAAGGGTGTGCAGGAAGAAGTTCTTGTTGGCGGGAAGGGAGTGGATGTTGTTGAAAAGGATATGGTGCTGTCACGCCATGATAGGGATTTAGACAAGGGTGTCAAGACGGGAGAAGGTGAAATAGGCCTGGTTGTTCGAGTAGGTGGCATACATTTTCAAGTGGAAAATGGAACGGGCGGCGAGGGAGACCTGTTGGAGGGTGTGAGAGCGCTGGAAAGGGTGGACGTTTTGTAGGACAATGGTGAGAAACCTGATGATGTCCTCAGCGGTGGGGGGGGGGGGACGAAAGGAATTGCCAGGAGGGGTGGGGGCGTCCAGAGGACGGACAGGTACAGTGAGTTCAGGAGTGGTCGGAGAGGGTCGGCTTTACACTTTTGGGAGTAGGTGGGATTGGGGGATTGCAGGTATTGCAGGAGGGAGGGGATTGGAGGTTAAGGCACTGCCGGAGGAAGTGCGCTTGTCTACAATGCGGGCAGGTGGGGCCTCGTGGCACTCAGCTGTTGGCTGTGCATTATAGCGCAGACACCTCTGGCAGCGCAGGTATTGAGGAGGGGAACGGGAGGGGTCAACATTGTAGCGCTGGTTGAAGAGGAGGGCACCCTCCTTCAGGAGACGGTCAATGGGGGAGGCGTCCTCAGAGAAAACCCGCATAATGCGGGTGGGGCCGGCCGAGTTGAAAATGTGGCGGACCGCCCTCACCTCCAGTGTGGGATGGGCCTTGAGGTCCGCCAACACCTCCACCTCCGTGATCGACAGACTGAGCCGAGTGATCACGGCAGTGAGGGTCGGCGGGCGATGCGGGGTTTGGGGTTGGCGGGTTAGAGATGGAAAAGGAGCGGGGGAGAGGGAAGCATGGGAGCCATAACGAGTGATGGGGAGGCGGGAGAGGGTGTCAGTATGAAGGGTAGCGCTGGGGGAGGAAATGAGAACAGAATCCCGTTTGCGAGTGAGGAGAGAGATGGGAGCACCAGGGAAGTGTTGGCGGAGGAGGAGGGAGAGATTCCGGGCCTCAAGAAGGGAAGGATTGGGACGGGAGAGGAGGTATTTGTATAAAGAGGGGGGGAGGAGGAGGAGGAGGCGGTGGGAGCGGGGCCAGACGGGGAGACATCCATAGCATCCTGGGGGGGGGGGGGGGGGGGGAAGGAGGACGGGCTGGGGTCTTTTTGGGAGCGGAGGAGGTGGTGGTGCCACTAGGGCGCTTAACGGCGGCAGAAGGGTGGGTGGTGATATGAGGGACGGGAGCTATAGGGAGGAGGTGGGAAGGGGCAGGTCCCGGCATGGACGCAGCAGTCGGCGCAGGAGATGGTGACGGTGACGGTGAAGGCGACGGCGACGGCGACGGCGGCGGCGGTGATGGCGAAGGCGATGGGGAGAGCGGAGCATGGGCAGTGGCCCGACTGGCCACCTCCCTAGCTGGAGCTGCAGTGACAGGCTGCGGGAGTGGGGGGAAAGGATCAGAGGGACTGGGTGGCTGGTCGTTATTAGAAGAAAGGCTCATCGTTCGCGTATATGCTGATAACGTTTTGGTACTTCTTGGTACTGATGACGACATACCTGTGCTCAAGGATTAAGAGGATGCATTTTGCCGTTTTATGGGCGCACAGATTAACGCCCAGAAGTGTCTGCTACTCAGTTTGCGGCGATTTGACGAGGTTGTGATTTCATGGGTTGTGGCGGTCGCCCACCATCGATCGTTGGGTATTATAATTGATCATTATCGGATGAAGATGGCTGCGTTAAACTGGCAGGGCGCCACTGACAGGATTCAAGGAGCGATCCTTGAACAAGAGCGTCGCTACCTCTTGTTACTTCATAAGGTTAGGACCTTGGAAACTTATGTGTTGAGCAAAGCCTTTTCTGTAGCCCATATTTTTCCTCTTTCTGTGATGATGTCCCGAAAGCTACGATGTTTAACGGCTAAGTTTATCTAGTGAACCTCTATTTTTCGGGTGCGCCATGAGGGAATTGTGACCAACGGTCTTGATGCAATGGTAACACCGGTTCCAGTCAGATTACCGAAGTTGAGCCCGGGTGACCATCCGGTCGGCCGAGCGCGGTTGACAAGCGGGGTGCACTCAGCACTTGTGACGCAGATTGAGGAGCTACTTGATTGAGAAGTAGTGGCTCCGGCCTCGGAAACTGACATACGGCCGGGAGAGCGGTGTGCTGACCACATGCCCCTCCAATACCGCATTCAGTGACGCCGGTGGTCTAAGGATGACACGGCGGCCGGTCAGTAACGATGGGCCTTCATACTCTGTTCGGGAAGGGTTTTGACATAGTTTTTTATTCCAGACAGGACTAACTAATACACTGGAGGCTACTTCTAGGGTTACAAAACGCATGAATAACACTGTCACAACAGAAGCGAGTGCAGAAGTCCCAGGAGTGGATGCTAACCACAGTACCAAACACTAGCAGTATCTTAAGGCAACAACTCAGTTGCAAAACGAAGCATACTGAATGTGACACTGTTCACTGAGGCACTCCAGGTGAGAGAGCAGACTTACGCGGAGCTGGACCGAGGCTGGAGTCGACGGACGCGGATTCGGCGCCCAGATCGCCTAACTGAGAACTCCGCCAAAATGCGGAATCTAGCGGTTGTAAAGAGTCGCGTGGGGGCACTGTTTTTCCCACTTAAAGCCACCCAGCCAATCCCGCAGGTCTCTTGCAGGCGCCTGCCAATCACGGTTTGGTTAGTTCCCCTCTACTGCTCCTAAGGCGTGGATGTTAATGCAGTTGCACTAACTAAGTCCGTATTTGGTATCAACATTGTTCAGCTGAAAGCTAAACGTAACTGCTCTGCTAAATTAGGCTTGCTACATTATTGTTATACGTCAGTTAGCCCCGCCCTTCGTGCTCCCCGGAGTAGGGACTGCTAGGTCAAAAGTTTTTTTTTGGCGTTTTCGCTCTCTTTCTAACCCTTGTGAGCCTACTGACGTTGCTGTTCTCAGGGTTGGTATCAAGCTGGCTTTATCGCTAGTACGTGCCTGTTGGTTACAAGCTTCTACGGTGGCAACCTACCACAGCGTCTAGACGACATATAAAGTTACATGTTAATTCCTTGAAGAGTAACTGGGTCTGCATTTTCGCAAGGCTCTCCCCTTACGGTTTACTACATGTAAAAATATCTTTCCTAGTTTCGTCTGCCCTCAGCATCGTCTCTGCTTCCGCACCTTGGAGCGCCTGTCCTTTCTCACAGCTTCAAGATAACACTGCAGTAGCAAGGAATAATCAATATATCACAGGCTAAAGTAACCTGTGTGCGTCAGTAAAATATCCTTTCTGCTTGTTTTGGAATACTATCTGGTATGGGCAGGCCATTTGTAGACTGCGTTGTGGGTTTCTAAAAAAAGTTTGCTTTCGTTTTGCCATTGGCGTAGTCTGGTTGTATTTCACTGATATGGTTTGCACTTGTCACTGCACGTTTGCGTTACGCATATGCTCTTGAGAGTAATTTATTTCAATGTATTGTTTTTGAATTTGTTCATTTATCTTTTCACAAGGGAATGGACTAATCAGACATGCTGATTGTTTTTTTATTTCTTTTTGATTTTACTCAGGAAGAATACGCCGAAACAAAGGCTTCGTCAAAACTTTAGCTACTAAGACACAAAACTATTAAAAAAATTGCATACTGCTAAATCCGTCGTTCGCCAGGCGCGGGGAAATTTTAAAAAATGGCTCTAAGCACTATGGGAGTTAACATCTGACGTCATCAGTCCCCTAGAACTTAGAACTACTTAAACTTAACTAACATAAGGACATCACGCACATCCATGCTCGAGGCAGTATTCGAACTTGCGACCGTAGCAGCAGTGCGGTTCCCGAATGAAGCGCGTAGAACCGCTCGGCCACAGCGGCCGGCCGGGAAATTTTACAATCCTACCGAAGCTGTAGCGAATTGCACATGCGCACCATGGTACACGCTTATCCTTGGTTGTGTGCGCATCAGTAAACACAAAACTCGACTCTGTACGATCATGATCTGTAAAGTGAATTTCAGTTTTCGTTGATAGTTACTATTCACTCAAATTTGATTTTGCAACTCATTTAATAGCCATAACAATTATCAGTTGCTTTTCTGGCAGCGTAAGTATTAACAGTGGAGATAAAACTGAATTACCGGTGCGCTGTATAAATAGAAGAAAGACACGAAGTAATAAATATGCGCTAAAATGAAACTCTCAAAAATATGAAAGAAAAACTATCCAAAAGATTTGCTACATCTCGCCACAGAGTCCCGTTACCCCCTCCCCTTAATACCAATAAAATCCGCTTAGAATTGAGTAAACAGCAAGAGACTTCTTTCTCATACCATATAACCAAAAGTTCTTTAGAGGAGTTTTCTTGAGATACAAAACACACAGAGCTACTCGTGGGAGGCAATGCTCCTTTCGCAATGGAGATTTATGCGACTCGGCCCTCTGAATCGCAACTGAGATGAACACTGCTGATTTCAAGTCTTCTTCGACCTGGCTAAGCATATTCAAAAAATCATATAGTATAGGAAGTTGCAAAACAACGAAGTGTACTTCAAGGAAAAGTGCAATGAATTTTTAGCTGACTTGAAGACGAAGCTTGCTGTCATCCCCACGTCTGCTGTGCCTAACGCCGATCAGTCAGGTTTCGTGGAGGAACTGCGAGCAAGCCCCACTTTATCATTTCGAGGAGGAAAAAGACATAGTCTGTTGTATAATTGATTAATGTTTTGACTATGAGATTGATAAGTAAGAGCGGATTGTTGTTTCCGTAGCCTTATATCTGTCTTCTGGGACTTCAAACGGGTATTAGAACCAGAAACAAAAATATGACTTTTTTCGGGACAAAAATCTTATAATCGAGCTACCAAAATCTAGAAAAATTGGAAAGAGACATTATTAATATTTCATTCGGAACGTTTCTAACCAGCTGAAGACATTAATTTATTGCTTGCTCTCAACATAATATTACCCCTGTCTTTCAGGAGAAGCGCGAAAAGACTGTTGATATAATTCAGATTTCACCCCGAACAACCAATGTTACACTCCGTAAATACACTACTGGAAATTGAAATAAGAACACCGTGAATTAATTGTCCCAGGAAGGGGAAACTTTATTGACACATTCCTGGGGTCAGGTACATCACATGATCACACTGACAGAACCACAGGCACATAGACACAGGCAACAGAGCATGCACAATGTCGGCACTAGTACAGTGTTTATCCACCTTCGCAGCAATGCAGGCTGCTATTCTCCCATGGAGACGATCGTAGAGATGCTGGATGTAGTCCTGTGGAACGGCTTGCCATGCCATTTCCACCTGGCGCCTCAGTTGGACCAGCGTTCGTGCTGGACGTGCAGACCGCGTGAGACGACGCTTCATCCAGTCCCAAACATGCTCAATGGGGGACAGTTCCGGAGATCTTGCTGGCCAGGGTAGTTGACTTACACCTTCTAGAGCACGTTGGGTGGCACGGGATACATGCGGACGTGCATTGTCCTGTTGGAACAGCAAGTTCCCTTGCCGGTCTAGGAATGGTAGAACGATGGGTTCGATGACGGTTTGGATGTACCGTGCACTATTCAGTGTCCCCTCAACGATCACCAGAGGTGTACAGCCAGTGTAGGAGATCGCTCCCCACACCATGATGCCGGGTATGGGCCCTGTGTGCCTCGATCGTATGCAGTCCTGATTGTGGCGCTCACCTGCACGGCGCCAAACACGTATACGACCATCATTGGCACCAACGCAGAAGCGACTCTCATCGCTGAAGACACGTCTCCATTCGTCCCTCCATTCACGCCTGTCGCGACACCACTGGAGGCGGTCTGCACGATGTTGGGGCGTGAGCGGAAGACGGCCTAACGGTGTGCGGGACCGTAGCCCAGCTTCATGGAGACGGTTGCGAATGGTCTTCGCCGATACCTCAGGAGCAACAGTGTCCCTAATTTGCTGGGAAGTGGCGGTGCGGTCCCCTACGGCACTGCGTAGGATCCTACGGTCTTGGCGTGCATCCGTGCGTCGCTGTGGTCCGAACCCAGGTCGACGGGCACGTGCACCTTCCGCCGACCACTGGCGACAACATCGATGTACTGTGGAGACCTCACGCCCCACGTGTTGAGCAATTCTGCGGTACGTCCACCCGGCCTCCCGCATGCCCACTATACGCCCTCGCTCAAAGTCCGTCAACTGCACATACGGTTCACGTCCACGCTGTCGCGGCATGCTACCAGTGTTAAAGACTGCGATGGAGCTCCGTATGCCACGGCAAACTGGCTGACACTGACGGCGGCGGTGCACAAATGCTGCGCAGCTAGCGCCATTCGACGGCCAACACCGCGGTTCCTGGTGTGTCCGCTGTGCCGTGCGTGTGATCATTGCTTGTACAGCCCTCTCGCAGTGTCCGGAGCAAGTATGGTAGGTCTGACACACCGGTGTCAATGTGTTCTTTTTTCCATTTCCAGGAGTGTATATTTTCCACTGTAGAAAGAATTTTTAAGAAAATTGTCGGACAATATAATTTCCGATAGTTTCGCTGCATCTGAGCTTTATCAGGAGACTGATATTCTTAAATTTCAGCCATATGTGCAGTCTCAGTTTGCATCAGCACATTTTACGAATTGTTTTAAGTATGTTCCGTATGCAGCACAATAAGCAGTGACCATTTCTTAATCTACCGTACTTCTGTCGAAATAAAACTAGTAATTACTATGGCGTGCTTGACAGAGTCAACTTGTCTTTCGTCAGATATGCCTAGCGCAAAGAAAATGTGTGTTCTTCGTCATTCAAATCACACTTGTCTTTATTGCGACGACTATGGGAAATAAACTAGGAACTGTTGCATTGTTCCGAAAATATGCATATTCAAAAATTATTATAAGAACTGTGCTACAGCAATTTAATAAAACGATGTATGTTCTAGGAATATTTCATTTAAATAAAATAAAATGACAATTGATGGACATCGTCTGTAAGGTAACATTAAACACTGCCTTTATTTTATTTTCTTCTGACAGTCACCTTTCTAAGAATTACATACGTTACAGTTGGGCTGCTGATACGATACAACTTGCCTCTTATTCAAAACATTAATGATAAACGACTTTTTTGTGTGGTTTAGGTGCTTCAAATACGCTTGTGTCACTTTGTACATGAGCACTGCGCTGCGCTACGCTCTCTTCTCACGACCGAGCCCACACGAGGGAGGAAGGGCTCCAAAAACGGCTGTCATAAGCGGTTCTTTGTGAGACAAAAACGAGTAACTTCAGTTTTAAAAAAAATACTTGCAGTGTGTGTTAGCAGCTAAAATTATGACAGTGCACTTATTTTATTGTGTTGTTTCAGGGTGGGTTTCATTCCCTTCTCAACTGGTGTGTGTGTGTGCGTTTGTTTCTGTGTGTGCGTTGCGCGTGCGCGTGCATGCGTGAGCATAAGTCACGTGTCATTTGACCGACTGATAGTTCACATAGAATGTTGAATAAGGTTCAGTTATAGAGTACTGATTAGTAACTGGGTGTGACTTTTGCTCTGTGTAATAGTCTGGATATGGAAACGTTCTTCTGTTGTTAATAAATGACACCGGTGGTAATTGTGTCTTGGGAACTGTAGGTTTATTTATTTGTCATTGAGGTTTTCTGCAAATGTGGACTGTGTACTATCGCTTTTCCTCTTACATCTTCGGAGTGTCTTATTCTGATATATCTGTTCAGCAGCTTCACCAGTTACAGTATGTCATTTCTACGTTTTTGTGTGTCACACATTGATTCACAGTCTAATGATTAACTGATGTATACCTGGTTTGCTGAAATTATCTGAGGTTTTGTTTGGAGTCTGTAGTATTTTCAATTCTGTTGTGTATGCCACAAGTGTCTCCTGTTTCCTCATAATGTCTCCTCGTCTTGTGTACCTTGTGTGTTGTTCTCTGTTGTCGCCCATTTCAGCAGGGAGGCTGTCTCATGTTATTGCATGTGTTTTGCGTCAGTTGCGTTTATAGTTTATGGTCTACTGCGTTTAGTCCCTAACTGTTTCTTGTGGCAATCTCTTTGATTGGATATATTCCTTTAGTTTGGCCTACTTTATTCGGTGAACTTTTGTCCAGTCTGTGTAAAGAGACCTCAGATCGTCTTGTTTGTTTGCTGTGGGACGATTAGATATGTTGTGTATTATTTTACTGGTTTCTTTAAGTTTTCTGTATATTGAGAACTGATGTTGGCAGTATTCGTCTTGTGCTCTGATGTCTAGGAAGTGCCAATTACTGTCTGCTTCAATTTAAAGAGTGACATGAATGTTTCGGTGAGCAGTATCGCTATTTCTGTGTAACTATAGTACCTGGTCATGTATTTCATCTATCAAGCAAGTTGTATATCAATATACAGTTACTTTAGAAGGATATAGGGGAAAATTTCTCTGCAGTGAGGCTCAACAATTTACTGTTAACATAATCAAATTTACTGGTGGTAAGTAGCCATATAAACGACGGAACGTGATTCCAAATTTTAAAATCAATAATGGTGTCGCTAAACCAAGTACAGTAGCGTCAAACACAGTTCTTAATTCTGGAAGAGATTTCTGACAATGTGCGTGTGAAGCACACTATTGAATGGAAGTGCACTGTAGACTGTGGAAAAATAGTAAAAGAAGAGAATCGAAGCGATTGAAGTACGATTTTGATGCAGGATGCCGCAAATTAAGTAGAGTGATGACATAATAAATGAGAAAGTCCTATATGAAATTGCGGAGGAAAGGTATATGTAGGAAACACTGACAATAAGAAGGCATTTCTCTGGCGTCAACCAACGAATTCTTTTTTAAAATCCCGCCTGTACATCTAGACAGTTATGAAAAACGTATTTCTCGAAACACGTCAACTGATGAGACAGTAACATCCAGTATTCCTTGGTGTTTCTGGACGACAACAAAACTAATGACAGCTGTACAGAGTCAGTTTCATCTTGTAGTCGAACAGGCAATCTCGTAGAAAGCATCCTAATGGACCTTAGTTTCTGTAGAACGGAATGAGAGGAGCTGAGAAGGGGGTGGGGTGTAGGGTGGAAGAGAGTAAATGCAGGAGGAAATGACGAACTCCGAATTTCCTGTTTCGAACTGGAAACAGGTCATCCTAGTGGAAAAGAGAGATTTTCTGCGAAGCAACAGTTTATTATCCCCAGTGTCCCCAACTCAAATAACAGTACAGGAAGTTAACATTTACAAGACAAAAATATTTACATCAATGATCAACCACTAAACGAATTATTTAAAGCAAAGTAAAAAAAGAACGTTTTTGTAGTTGATGTTAGAAGTTTCTAAGCAGAATCCTGTTTTATAAAGGAGGATTGGACTGAAACTTCCTGACAGATTAAAACTGTGTGCCGGACCAAGACTCGAACTCGGGACCTTTGCCTTTCGCGGGCAGGTGCTCTACCAACTGAGCTTGGGCAGAAAAGGCAAAGGTTTAGAGTTCGAGTCTCGACCTGGCACGACAGTTTTAATCTGCCAGGAAGTTTCATATCAGCGCACACTCCGCTGAAGAGTGAAAATGTCATTTGAGGATTGTATTGACAGAATTAAAAATCAAGTTGGCCAAACAGGATGAGATTGAATCCAGGTTCCCTGGGCGTTGATTAATTTGAGAGGAGATAACACGGATGATTAACAGTTGCTAAAGGGTTAGGCATTTTTTTCTGGGTGGGACAGTTGTGATGTGCGTTTGAGATAATGCCGAAGTTGTTCGTCGCTATTGCCTTGATGTATGGCTGTTTTCTACAGACGTGAGTACAGCTCAGAGCAAAAGAGATCCAACGTGAATATCCAATGTGCCCCTGAAAAGTTAAAGTAACATCGACAGTTTAGCCGAAAGATAATTTACTTTAAATGTAATTTAATTTTCCTGAGAACAATCTTCTGCCATATGTCATAGCTGTGCGACTAATATACAACAGGTTCATTCACCCGATCAAACTCCAAATGGACAAAAATGATGACATCAATAAAATTTGCTGCTTTTGCTCTCAGAAACAACTGAATTGGACACAGATAGTACGTAGAGAGTAGCGTGCTGTTTATAGAAGACGGTGGAGGCGTGGCATGCACCCTGTGGCACACCAAAAGCTTTGAAGAGCTCTCTGATCAGTGGGAAACCGGGCCCAAGGCGCGCACATCTGTTCGAAGACGTCGCAGACGTGCTTAATAGAATTTAAGTTCAGGTGACCTGTGAACCATACGGGCGTTCCACTATCACACTGCCTCCCACTGCCCTACAGTGCACCACTACACACTGAACTAAGGCATGACCTTATGGAGCAGTTTTCCAGAAACGTGAGTGGTTGGAAGATTTCTTAGATAACAGAGTCCAGTACGCTTTTCATCAGAGACAAGGCTACCGTAGGGGCGCCCCAGGGAAGTGTGACAGGGCCGCCATATTTTCTGTGTACACAAATGATCTGGTGGACAGGGTGAGCAGAAATCTGCGGCAGTTTGCTGATGATGCCTTTGTGTGCAGGAAGGTGCTAAAGTTCGAGTGACTGTAAAAGAATATAAGATGACCTAGAATTTTTAGTTGATGTGATGAATGGCAGCTAGCTTTACATTTAGAAAAATATAAGTTAATGCTGATGAGTAGAAAAAACAAACACGTATTGTTTGGATACAGAATTAGTAATGTCCTGCTTGACACAGTCACGACCTTAAATATCTACCGTAACGCTGCAAGTTATTTGAAACGGGACAGGCGTGTAAGGTTTGTGATAGGGAAGGCAAATGGTCGACTTCAGTTTATTGGTAGATTATTAAGAAAGTGTGGTTTATCTAGAAAGAGACCAAGTATAGGACGCCAATGCGACCTGTTCTTGAGTATTGCTTTAGTATTTGGGATCTGTATCACGTCGGATTAAAGGAAGACATCGAAGCAAGTCACAGGCGGGCAGCTAGATTTATTACCGGTAGACATAAAAGTTTTCTGGTTGCGGTACCGCATCATAATGTATGAAACTACTGTTGCTGGAGAAAAACCAACGTTTCGGCCACGGTTGCAGCGTCCTTCTTCTGGGTCTAATGGTGCGTTCTAGCTATGCAGGGTCCATTATATTTTGTTGTTACTGTTCACTGCGCATGCCATTATGCCATAATTTTAAAAAGGCAGTTAGATTCATTGGTCCACTACCCTCTTCGTGGAAGGCAGCCGCCTGTGCTTTCCGACAATTCTCTGCACTGGTCTGCAGCTCGTTGTCTGTTTCTCATAGCCAGCGTTTCAAGTACGCAGTGGGGTGAAAATCAGAGGAAGCAAAGTGAGTGATCAAACACTTTCAATCGAAAGCGATGCAGGAGCATCTTTTTTACAACTGCAGTGTGCAAAAAGGCGTTGTCATGAAGAAGGGCAGTACATGGCGGCAACATTCCACTTTATTTGTTCTGAATCGTTTCGTCGACAGTTTTCTCGACTCGTCTGATCCACTCGCTGAACAACATCGTCGTTTGAGAATCGCTTCTATATGTCTATATGTCTTACTTCAGCGTTCCTGCACCCCTTTTCTGTGTGCATCTGTAATTCCTACTTCAAAGTTCGTGCACCACTTTCCTATATGCGTGACAGCTGCGTTATGTGGGCTGCATAAAATCAGGCGGGACCCCTCAGCGTGAAGAAATCGAATGACAGCATGCACTTGTTCTAGACATCTTTAAATGCTCACTGTGCACTTAGAACTGAAAAGTGCGACGTGGTACCGGCCGCTGTGGCCAAATGGTTCTAGGCGATTCAGTCTGGAACTGCGATGCTGCTACGGCCGCAGGTTCGAATCCTGCCTGGGGCATGGAGGTGTGTGATGTCCTTAGGTTAGTTAGGTTTACGTAGTTCTAAGTTCTAGGGGACTGATGACCTCAGATGTTAAATCCCATAGTGCTCAGGGCCATTTGAATCATTTTTGCGACGTGGTGTGATTGACAAGTACACTAGAGAAACTGCGCAACACATCTTCACAAAGCTTGATTGGGTTTCCATTGATTTTTTTATAGTTTAAGAATTTAAGAGTCATACGTTAATTTGACAAAAGCTTTCGAGTACATACAGGGTAGGGGAAATAAAACGCACGGAAAATACTCCACGTGGCGTAAGATCGGTAGCGCCACTTCGAGGGCTTTTGTATGTGAAAATTCTTAAAGATTTTTAAGTAAAACAAACGTCATTAACATTCTACATTTTTATTCTTCATGTCTACGTGTTTAATTGTGAACTAGTCACAAAGGCGACGAACACATTTCGTCCAACGAGAGACGAGTTTGTGGATACCGTCATCCTAGAAGGTTTTACTTTGTTGATGGAGTCATAACATCATCTCTGCTTGCACTGCACCATCACTACCTAAGTGAAGTCGTCGAAGGCGTTGTTTAAGTTTAGGGAACGGATGAGAATCGGATTGGAAAGTCGGGATTGCATGCGAGGTGATCGATGATGACGAACCCAAGGCGTCGGATTGTTGCAGGTATCGGTGCGCTCGTGTGTGTTGTCTTGCAGAAGGAGAAGGTGCTCAATGTGTGGACGAACTCTAAGAATTCGAAGCTCGATTACAACACGCCAACGTAGTTATGTTACACACCTTCGTGTCATTAGTCGACCACAGTATTACTGCACCTGGGGGTGATTGCGCTTGTGTCGGCTGTGAGTTGCTATCGTCACATTTCATGAGGACACGATGAACAGTGAATGCACAACCGTCTTGAAACCATTCTCACTGGATGCGTTTCCTTCATCACCACTGTAGCCGCGCGGTCTCGGGCGTCTTATCACGGTCCGCACACTTCCCCCGTCGGAGGTTCGAGTCCTCCCTCGGGCATGGGTGTGTTTGTCGTCCTTACCTTAAGTTATTTTAAGTTGGATTAAGCAGTGCGTAAGCTTAGGCACAGATGACCTCAGCAGTTTGGTTACATGAGACCTTGCCACAAATTTCCAATTTTCACCACTGTACTTGTTTACTGGAACGTCATTCTCGTGTTTACGACAGTAGCCACGGGAGGCCGAGCGCAATAATATCGTGGTCGGATTATTCGCGCTACACTTCGGAATCCTCTAGAGGTAGAAGGGTGCAAATAAGTAGTCATGAGGAATAAAGATGTAGAACGTTAATAACGTGTGTTCTACTTAAAAATCCGTCAAGAATTTTCACTTAAAAGATTCGGAAGCATTAAATTCCAGCACGCTCTCGTACAACATCTATTGAAAGTCATTGTGAAAGTTCCACGTCGGTTGTTGTTATGCACAGTTGCCCAGTTTCGGCCATTCAGGACATTGTCCAATGCTGTAATGTCAACACGTCAGGTACAGTTATTTAACAGCAGACGTAGCAGATCAGAAAGCGAGAAAATATACATCCAAGCGCTAAATTTAAAACAGAATGTTTACTTCAAACAAGTGACAAGTTCGTAAACACTGGCAAGTGCTCACTTCCGTTGTCAAAAGTCAACAATCACAGAGAAATAACCGGATATATTATGACGTATGGTCACCTACAGCAGCTGCCTCACGTTGGGTTGTCTATCTCAAGATGCATGAAATACTTTTCCGGACTAGTTTTATTTTTGTCAGCCTGTATTTTACTGTCGTCCAAATGGATAATTTATAATAAAATAAAAGGAAATATGTAAAGTTTTCTGAGGGCCATGCGTTTCTATCAACAAGTGTTTCCTGAACGACAGCATCTTTGCAAACACCATATAGCTGCACCAGTATTCTACTTACACACAGTTATTTCTTATTATAAAAAACTGCACTGTTATGGTGCAGATCACAGAAACGACTCCAGCGTAGCTCTTGTTGCAGGCCGTATGTCTTACGCTTCCAGTGAAATGTGACATTCTGTATGTTGCCCGCTAACGGTGTCTGTCAATCAAACCTCGTACCAGTGGTTTTCATGAAGCTTCTGGTTCCAGAGAGTTTCAATCTGTCTTCAATGTGGGACGCATTTCTGATAGATCATATATGCTATGCACATGTCTCCGCAATATCCTTTCTTGCAAGTTTTTCAAGAGAACTTCCGTGAAGTTGGGAGGATACGACGCGAGGTACTGACAGAACTGAAGCTGTATGGACGGATCGTGAGTCGTGCGTGGATAGCTCACTTTGTAGAGCACATGTCAGCGAAAGGCAAAGGTCCTGATTTCGAGTCTCGGTCCAATATACAGTTTCAGTCTGCCACGTAGTTTCATTAAGGTAGATATTATAAGAAATAAATGATTTAGTAAATTAAAGAAAAGAAATCAATAAAGCAGTAACACAACCACTACTAAAAGCCCAGCAGACTTGCCACTTCTTTACACTTCGACATGTAGGTGGCGATGGTCGCCGTTAACTAATACTAATTGTCACAGCCTGTAAACACGACACACTGCAGCAAATCACTCGCTAATTCAGTGTTGGCGAAAACAACTGCTGAGCGATCTTGCTGCCCAGAAACATCTCCATGTCTGGAGGGAGGCCACAGCCTTACACGTGTGGGTCACAGACATTATCACGGGTGCAGGAACATTGCCATTGGATAATAGAAGAGTGAAGGAGTTTGGCCTGGACAAATGAGTCATCGTGCACACCGATGGTACGGTACCAGTTGTAGCAAATTCATGAAGCGATGAATCCCACCTGCCAACAGAGCACTGTTATGGCATATGCTGGAGGTAAGTGTAGGGGCTGTCTACAAGGAATGAACTAAGCCCCCTGACATGTCGTACATCGTCTCTCCCTGATGAATGATACAGAAACTGATTGTCTGATCGTGTACGTAAGTTTGATTACTTGTCCTACGCCGTCCTAAAGGCAGCCAGTGCATTCAGTAAGACATTGCACCCCTTCATCACGTCGGAATAGAATCAGAGTGGGTTGAGGACAACTGTCCTCACGTGAGGGTACATCTACATGCATATTCCGCAAGGCATGACGGAGGTGAGGGTTCCCTGTATCATTGTTAGTTATTTACTTTCCTGCTCCACTCGCAAATAGAGTGAAGGAGAAACTATGGTCTATAAGCCTCCGTATGAGCCCTAGTTTCTCGCATTTAATCTTCGTGGACCTTATGCGAAAGGGTCGGCAGCAGATTCGTTCTGTTGTCAGCTTCAAACGTCGGTTCTCTAAATTTTCTCAATAGCGTTTCTCGAAAAGAACGTATCCTTGCCCCCAGTGATTCCCATTTGAGTTCCTGAAGTATCTCCGTAATACTTGCTTGTTGTGCAAACCTACCGGTAATAATATAGCTTCGTAGGTTTCCGCGACCAGAATCAATCGACATAAAAGTTTTATGGGTATGCTATTGCGTCATCATATATAAAACTACTGCTGCTGGAGAAAAACCAACGCTTCGGTCACGGTCCTGGTGGGCATGTAATCCAGTGCATCGTCTTACATTGTTCGGGAAGCAAGGTCCGAAATGGAAACCACGGTGAAAATCCGTTGAAATTTTCCGCAGGTTATTTTGGGAGTGTCTCTCTCAGGTGATAGATTTGGTCTGATGTAACGCTGCCCACTTAACGTGTCTTACTTTTCCTTCTTCAAGGCAATTCTCGGCCGCACTCAGCCGGTGAAATGAAGATGCTCCTGCAGAGATTTCCGGTGGGAAGTGTTTCATCATCCACAATACAGTCCATAATTGGCTCCCCATGAGTTTCACCTCTGCTCTCTCGAATCATTGGCTATGAAGACAACATTTTGGTACAGTCAGCGAGCGGTGAACCGGCGTAGAGAATTGGCAGAAAGTACAGACGGCTACCTACAGTCACAACAGTACTGGAAAGTGAGTACAACGCTGCGACACAGTTTCAAGTCGGAGCGGCGACTATGTAGATAAATAGCTAGAAGGCACAGCTAAATATCGTAAAAAACATTTTTTATTTTCACAGTAGTTTCCATGCTGCAACCGATCGGACCTTACTTCCGAATAGTCCCCGTTTAACCAGGTGACGAACGGGCGATGACAGCATTCAGGCTGCACACGCCAGAGAGCAGATCCTGAAGGTGGCGAGTGTTGTGTACGTGTTTGCTGTGGCCAGGCCGCATTAGATCAGGCATCCAACAGCCATGACTCAAAGTCAGCACTTGCGCTCATAAGCAAAGTTTTGAGTAACCTCTTTACTGAATTGAGGTGTCTCATATCAGTCGCAGAAGGAGTGATGTGAATGAGAACCAGATGTGGTTAAGTGTTGCACGATTTTAAGTTTTGTCTAAGCTGCGTGTGAATAAACGTTGTAGAGTCTAATATGCCAAGATATATCTTGTCTTTTCCATACGGGCTAGATCCAAGCTATGAATACAGAGTAAACACCAGTTTTCACACTGAAATACATCTAGGTTATTCATAAGTCGATGGTGGGGCATACCGGCTCTTCAACACTGTCTGCTAGTCTGCGCCCTCTGATGTTTCTGCTCGTCACGCATGTATGGGATTCGGAGGGATGATAGTCGATGTAAAGAGCTGTTACGATTCGAAACTGAAAATGTGGACTTTTGAATTGCAGATTTTATGCTAGTACGTGATGAAACACGTGGAGAGGACTTAATTTCCCGAGAACAAATGGAAATACCTCTTCGTTGTGTGGGTGATCCTGGATTCCACGTTGTTGTGGTCAAGGGTTTTAGAGTTGACCGGAAAAAGTTATGGAGGCTTTAGATTGCAGCGAAACAGGAAATAGAAAAACAGCATTACATGTTGATGAAAACATCAAACGCAATGGTTATGCCTCTATTAATGTGCAGGCCACCGCAGATACATGTGAGCATTTTACTAGCTTAAGCTTAAAATGTCCTGGTAGAGTGCATGATGCTAGAATATGGAGACGTAGCCCAATTATAAATATACGAGGGTTATTCGGAAAGTAAGGAATGATCGGTCGTGAAATGGTAAACACAGTGAAAATCTGATGTAGCTTTGCACAGATACGTTGCGCACTGTGTCTAGTACACCCATCGATCGCATCATGTTGCTCTTTTCAGTTCTGAGCTCACAGTGAGAACATAGAGATGGCTAGAAATTAGTACGAGGGCCTGGAGAAAGATTTTGCCAGAATCTATGCAATCTACATAACATAACTGTCATGCGGTTCGTTCTACTCGACAGTTCAAAATGGTTCAAATGGCTCTGAAAACTATGGGACTTAACATCGGAGGTCATCAGTCCCCTAGAACTTAGAATTACTTAAACATAACTGACGTAAGGACATCAGACACTCCACACCCGAGGCAGGATTCGAACCTCAGACCGTAGCAGCAGCGCGGTTCCGGACTGAAGCACCTAGAACTGCTCGGCCACAGCGGCCGGCCTACACGATAATTCTCGGCCTCACTGTCCAGAAGCATAGAAGGTGCCCCTACACCGTTTTCGATGGGAAGTGGTTGGTCACCCACAGTACAGCCCGTAATTGGCTACCCCTGAGGTTCATCTCTGCTCAAATGAACCGCTGGCTATGAAGACAATATTTTGACACAGAGAATGAGCTGCAGTCCAGAGTCGTAAATTGTCGAAAAGCACTGGCTGTTGTCTTCTATAACGATGGAATTGAAATGCTGGTACAACGCTACGACAGATGTCTAAGTCTGAGCGGTGACTGTATATAGAAGTAGCTGTAAGGTGAAGCTAACCGTTGCAAGTAAAACAGTGTTTTCCATTTCGCGACCTACCGTTCCTTACTTTCCGAATAGCCCTCGTATTTTCAAGGTACAACAGGGATGCTTTCTTACCTGGTGATTCAGGGTATGGAATATCACCATGATTAGTAAGGCCATTTAAACAGCAAGAAATGCTGATCAGCGATTATTCAGTTAGCTCATGCCAGAGAAAAAGAGAGATAGTGGAGAGAACCTTTGGTCAACTGAAGCAACGATTTATGATCATCGGTAACTGTCTAAAACTTTCTTTACAGAGAGTCCCCAAACTAATGGCTACGTGTGTCGTACCGAACAACATCTCTAAGCACCTCAAAGGTCATTTTCAGTATCACCTGAAGGACAGGAAAGATAATGTAGAAGAAGAAGGAGAAGACTACGACGAAAGTGAGACTTCTGATGAAGACGAGCCTACCACAGACCGCTGGAAATCTTTGGAAGCGAGGTTCATAGCGAACAGAATCGGAGCAAATGCTCAGAATTACTTAGTGCTTTTTCTTGGTTTAATTGTGTACTTTTCGAATGTAATAAGCAATGTATAAACAATTTAATGATAACGGAAAGTTTCGTAATTACAATAGAGCAAGAAAAATATAGGAATCGAATTTTCATTTATTTATTTTAGAAAGTAAGAAATAAATGGATAGGAAATGGCAATAATACAGTATTATTATTGATAAAATATTTATGTTTCACGCTAATAAATCGTTTGAGTAGATTTCTCCTCTGCAATTTTTTCTGGATTTTTCTTCTTGTTTTCTATTTGACAGTTCTGCAATTTCGATTCTATCAACAATAAAAGTTTCTGAAATAGAGGTACAGACAAGCCTTTTGTTTCTTCAGTTTCATATGCTGCAAGGGTTTTCATTCCAGATCGAATGTATATTGAGGTTGTCGATTTTGCTGCCACGGGAGCAACAACTGGGCACGTGTCTGCGTATGATATTTCTTTCTGGTGTTCATCTCTACCAAAGTCCTTAGCAGTGTTTGATACATGCTTCACGCCAACCGAAGTAGCTCCTGGAAGTATTCTAAAAACAGGATTATCTTCCTGTGAGAGTAATGCCAATAAATCCTTTTACCAGTCTTTAAGTTTAATCGGTTTATCTCCTGTTTTCTTCTGATCGTTTCTCTTTTTTAACTCTTCATATTAGTGAACAGTTTATTAACCTGTGCAAGACTGCAGTGTTTGTCGTTTCCGTGGGGGTATTCATGTGCAACAGTACTCCACTCATTCTGCTTTTCTGACACTGACTTTAGTATTCCAGATTTTTGTAACATAATTATGTGCTGGGATATCAAATTGGCGAGCAGTGCTTTGTTAACTGTGGTCTCGTCGGTATGTTCAGTTTCAGTGAGAGACATGCCAATAATCGGCTTTTCTATTAGCACGACCTGCGCTTCACGATCTTTTGCTTGCAACTTATGTTTGGTATGAGGGATAGGGGGGGGGGGGGGATGGGGGGGGAAAGGGGGGCAGACACAGAATAACTGCGATTTGTTGCGAACAGGCTAACCGCTGACACACAGTGAAAACCATGATACATCCTGTACTTGGGTTGTATCTAACTGTGTAGAATTTACTTGCATTTCTCAACCGAACAGGATACATCTACCTAGACTAATTATTCACTTCACAAATATTCGGCGCTAAATCCACGCCCTAGAGACGGCTAAGTAGATTCTACGTTTTATTCGCATCACTCAATGGGTCGCTCTGCAGGAGTAGCTAAGTCTCCTTCTCCCCAAGCACTGTTAAAAAAATTTCCCTGGGCGTGTCATATTTAACTGGCCACGTAATCGAATTGTTAGCAACTTTCGATGCTGTCCAGCAATGTCCTTTGTTCCATACTTGTGGAGTACACTTGAGTACACTTGCCCTCTGTAAATATTTAACGAGTAATGCTTAGCTTGCAACTATATCTCCTTGAATCTGCAAACTCTCTTAGTGTTGTAAAGTTGTATGGCCCCTGAATAGAGTTGTGGTTCGTCCATTGTGCGCTATAGATCATCTGTAATCTAAACACCAACTTGTGGGCACTCTTGCTGCTACAACAGACTTTGTAGATTCCCCTGGTGCTATCTTTTCCTTTTTGCATGGCGTTACTACAATTTGGAGAAACTACGTTGCACAGCAAGTTCCTTGATCCAGTAGAAGAGCTGAATAGATAACCTATGTTTGTTGTAGTTTTTGGTCAAACCGAGGACAAATTTTTTAATTGCAGGCTACTTCAGTTAAAATGTGTTTTTATGTTATCTTGAGGCGGGAAAGTTCCATTTGTTGCGTCTCTATAATTGTCCCTCCTTCGCACATCAAGATATCTTTTCCAGCCACCTGTATGTGACACTTGTGGTCTAACTCCTGAAACATATGCAGGTACGTATCACGATTGACTCTGAATAAAAAGAAAAGGACTAGTCGTTTGTTATGGCAGTAGACAAAGACAGCGCTCATTGTGGTAGACAATGTGTAAGTATTCGTCCATCAAGGCAGCTAAAGGTTGGACAGGAAATGTGAGAAAGATCACTGACTTTTAATGAGAGCACCATTTTAGATTTCTTGTATCGAGTAAACAGGATGAGCTCCAACTTTCCGAGGTGCCAAGTTCAGGAAAAATGTAGTCTCACAAAACAAAACAAAAATATCTGTACTTGTGAAATGCCATGTGCGAGCTTGTTGATCTGCCGCCGCTGGACCTACTTCGAGGCATATTGCTGCTCCAAATCCGAATGCCTAATGAAGTTACGCAACAAAGTTAAATTTAATGCACTTACATCAGATTAGATTCTGTTTTAGTTCCATAGTCCCAAAAACTAGAATTCTCGTGGGTGTAGAACATAATCAGAAAGTGTAACGTAAGAAACACAGAACATCTGAATATAGTATTCACTTCCCTGGTCATTTGTGAGAAGACTGTCAAGATATGTGAATACATTACAGCAAACTGGAACTGCTAATATTTACAGAAATAATACAGTTAGAATGGACAATAGTTGTGCACTTCTAATAAGTTTATCATACACAAAATACCTAATCTTGATTCTTGTGACCAACTGCTGTCAGAACTGAAAACTAATAGACGTTTTTACTTAAGCTGGTCTCAGTCCCCATTAAGATATTCATGTATAGAGTATAAAGAGTTGCCTACCAAAAAGTCTTTCAAACTCTGTTTAAACTGTGCTTTATTTCAAGCCAATTTTTTCATGGTTGTTGGCGGTTTATTGAAAATATATGTCCCTGAATGCTCTACTCCATTTTAGACCAAGGCAAGTGATTGTAGGTATTTATGTAGATTTTATTATTCCCAGTTTTGAAACCATGTATTGAGCTATCGTTTGGAAATAAAGACATGTTATTCGCAACCAGTTTCATTAAGGAAGAAATATAGTGAGAAGCAGTGGTTAAAAGTATGTACAACACAAATGAGTGTTATTACATTCTTTTGCAGTCTAAAATCTTTCGTCCAGTTTGACAAGTTACCCTAGAATATTATCCCACATGACGTAATAGAATAAAACTACGCAAGTTTTTTAAATTTATTTCTTCTACATCTGACACCATTTTCACTGAAAATATAGGCTGGTTTAGTCACTTGAACAATACTGTGGTGTACCCTTCCCAACTGCATTTATTACTGAGTTGTAATCCCAGAAATTTAGCACTGTCAACTGCTTATACATGCATATCTTCATGTGTTATGCACATGCTCCAATAAAATCTTTTACATGTCCTGAACTGCATATATTGATGCTTTTCAAAGTTTAATGACAGTGAATTAAATTTAAACCATTTATTAATGTCAGTGAGAATTTGATTCAATGAGAATTTGATTAGCAGCCATTTCTGGCTCTGTACTTGACTTGCAATTTATTGCAATGTTTCTATCACCTGCAGACAAAATAAACTTAGCATCTGGCAATGTAACAGACGACAGGTCATTAACGTTCACAAGAAAAAGCAGCAGACCCAAGATGGAACCTTGAGGAACACACATGTAATTATTTTCCAATCAGATGAAGACCGGTTGCTTACATCACAGGTATTTCGCAATGACATCCTTTCTTTTCTGTTAGTTAGGGAGGACCCAGACCATTTTGCAGCACTTCTAGTGACAGAATATTCTTATTTACTTAAGAAAAGGTTGTGATTCACACATTCAAGATCTTTTGACAGGTCACAGAAATTCCCAGTAGCCTTTAAATTGTTACCTAATGAATTAAGTAAATTGTCACTTTATGTGTAAATAGCTTCCTCTACATCGGAACCCTTAAGAAACCCAAACTGTGACTTGGACAGTATATTATTTGCAGTCAGATGCTTAAGAAGACACTAACACAAACTTCTCAAATATTTTTTAAAAAAGCGGCATCTCTTCATCCCCCTGCGTTCTTTTGACCGGGGTGGACGCCGCATGATGGTTGTTCTTCATCGTTCCATTAACTCAGTTTTTTATTACAGAGGGCGGCTAACCCTCTGACCGAACACTCTGAGCTATGGTGGCGGCAGTGTTCAGACTAGCCGGCCCAGGTTAGTACATGACTATTGAATGCGGAGAAATTCAAGTGTCTGGGAAGTGCTAAGTGAATTTAATAACTCTGTTGCTTTGGGTGATGAAAGCTATGGGCAATCCAACAGAGGAGAGTCATAAATCATTCAACAAACTTTTTTAAAAAACGTGAGGGTCGTCATAGATGACCAATCTGAAGAGACGGACTCCTATTTTACAGTATGTCTGTAAAGCTGCCTTATCAAAATGTTCCAATAATTATAATAGGTATATTGGGAAAGTAAGGCCCGATCAGTCGAGAAACGGAAAGCACAGTAAAAATAAAAAATGTTGCAATTGCAGCTACTTCTTTATATTATCGCCGGTCTGACAAACATTTGTCACAGTACCGTACCAAATTTCCGTCGTCGTAGAAGGCAGTCGTCTGTACTTTCTGCTGTATGCACCACCGTGTAGTGGCACGTCTATAGGGGGTGGTGCGTGTGTAACGATGCCGTAGATGATGAGAATCCAGTGGAAACACTGTGGACAATTAAACAATATAACTTCATTATATCTTCAATTTTACATGAGGCAGGTAGTACTCTCCTCGTAAGCTGTGGACGAAGCAGCTGGCGTCGGCTGCTAGGACGACGCCCGACGATGCTGCGTCAGGACCCCAGCCCAGCAGCAAAGGCAAGGCCACGGCCAGTTGTTGCAGTGGCCCTTCCCGGTGGAGCGACGCGCCATGTGGCAACCCCGCTGGTCTTCCTCCACGGCAGCGGAGGAGGCGGTGCGCGGGTCTCGACCCACAACCCTCGGACAGGCGACGAACGGTAGGTGGCAGCAGGCCGGCGGAGCTACACCACAAAGTCTCGTAAAGGATCCAGCGTGGTGGCACACGCAGCCCGGTCTCGAACCTGACGCTGCTGCTAGCGCTGCCCAGTCGTCTCGCAGTCTGGCAGTCCTCCAGCGCCGTGGTGCGGCTACTGAACGATGACAAAGTTCCCGTATCCAATGACGTTCTGTCCTCAAATTCAGCCTCAATTACACTCCTTTACTTTTTTATTTATTTTATTTATTTATTTATTGTTCCGTGGGATCAAATTAAGGAGACGTCTCCATGGTCATGGAACGAGTGAATACATAAAATTATAACACGATTGTAGAAACAGATAAAATGAAATATAAGAAACATATTTAGGCGACAATTCGTAAGTTTAAATAAAGAAAATCACCAATGTAACACTGGAATTTGCTTAATTCTTCAGCTCTTCAAGGAGCTCCTCGACAGAATAGAAGAAGTAAGCCATAAGGAAACTCTTCAGTTTGGACTTAAAAGTGTTTGGGCTACTCCTAAGATTTTTGAGTTCTTGTGGTAGCTTATTCAAAATGGATGCAGCAGATTACTGCACTCCTTTCTGCACAAAAGTCAAGGAAGTGCACTCCACAGGCAGATTGGATTTCTGCCTAGTATTAACTGAGTGAAAGCTGCTAACTCTTGGGAATAAGCTAATATTGCTGACAACAAACGACATTAAAGAAAATATATACTGTGAGGGCAATGTCAGAATTCCCAGACTATTGAATAGGGGTCGATAAGAGGTTCTCGAACTTACACCACATATAGCTCGCACAACCCGTTTTTGAGCCAAAAATACCCTTTTTGAATCCGAAGAATTACCCCAAAAAATAGTACCATGTGACATAAGCGTATGAAAATATGCGAAGTAGACTACTTTTGGTGTTGAACTGTCACTTATTTCAGATACTGTTCTACCGGTAAATAAAGCAGCATTTAGTTTCTCAACAAGATCCTGAACATGGGCTTTCCACAACAGCTTACTATCTATCCGAACGCCTAGGAACTTGAACTGTTCCGTCTCGCTTATAATATGCCCATTCTGTCTGATCAAAATATCGGTTCTTGTTGAATTGTGAATTAGAAACTGTAAAAACTGAGTCTTACTGTGATTTAGCATCAAATTATTTTCCACAAGCCACGAGCTTATTTCATGAACTACATTATTTGATACTGTTTCAATATTACACACAAGATACTTCACTACCAAGCTGGTGTCATCAGCAAACAGAAATATTTTTGAATCACCTGTAATACTAGAAGGCATCATTTATATAAATAAGAAACAGCAGTGGCCCCAGCACCGACCCTTGGGGAACACCTCACTTCACAGTGCCCCATTGGGACTGAACATCACTACCACTCTCAATATTGCAGAGAATTACCTTCTGCTTTCTGTTCTTAAAGCAAGAGGCGAACCAATTGTAAGCTACTCCATAATGGTCAAACTTCTGCAGTAATATTTTGTGGTCAACACAGTCAAAAGCCTTCGTTAAACCAAAGAAAACACCTAGCGTTCGCAACCTTTTATTTAATCCCTCCAGAACCTCACAGAGAAAAGAGAATATAGCATTTTCAGTTGTTAAATCATTTCTAAAACCAAACTGTACATTTGACAGCAAATTATGTGAATTTAAATGCTCCAGTGACCTTGTATATACAACCCTCTCGATAACTTTAGCAAACACCGATGGCATAGAAATAGTTTTATAATTGTCAACATTATCCCTGTCTCCCTTTTTATAAAGTGGCTTCACTACCGACTACTTTAATCGGTCTGGAAACCGACCACTCCTAAATGAAAAGTTACAGATATGGCTAAGTACTGTGCTAAAGTACATAGAACAATACTTCAGTATTCTGCTACACACCCCGTCATATCCATGAGAGTTCTTGGTCTTTAGTGATTTAATTATTAACTGTATCTCCCTCTTGTCAGTATCATGGAGAAGCATTTCAGGTAACAGTCTCGGAACACTTTTTTCTACGAGCGCTATGATTCCCTGTTGGGACTAGGTTTCTATTTAGTTCACCTGCTATATTCAGAAAGTGATTATTAAATACTGTGCACATATGAGACTTATCAGTAACAAGGACACTTCCACTACGCACTGATTCTATATCCTCGACCAGTCTCTGCAGACCAGCCACTTCCTTTACGACTGACCATATGGTTCAAATTTTATCCTGAGACTTGGCTATTCTATCTGCATACCACATACTTTGCTCCGAGGGAGCCAGGTCCGGGATTGTATGGTGGGTGGCCAAACACTTTGCATCGAAAATGCTGCACGAGTGTGTGCACTACCCGTTTGTTTCTCTAAATCTGGACCCTTGTAACGTCGCCCAGAACAAAGAGACTCGCTCGGTTGTGGTGGCAACGACTCGCTTAGTATATCGTTCTCTGGTGCGTGGGTCAGTTTCCTGCTGTGCTCAGCTACACGCGATTCGTAACTCACGTATGCATCTGTTACTGCGCTCTACATGCCGGCATAGCATGGCTACGAGCCAGCGCTGTTACCGCTGTACTCAACGGCAGCCTCCAAGCTGCTTTGTCCCATTCATTAAAGATGTAATACTGTTACCTAAAATACCAGGAGGTGCCACTACGCTGCCAGTTCTCGACGCTGGTCTGCAGTTCACTGTCTGTGGCAAAATGTTGGATTCGAAGCCACGTCCGGGCTTGTATGGTGGGTGGCTAAACACTTTCCATCGAAAACGTTGCACGAGTGTCTTCACTGTCCTTGCCGTGTGCGACCGAGACTTGTCATTAATCAGGTAATGCATGACAACTACGTTGTGGGCTACTTGAAATCAGGTAAAGTCTGTCACAGCCGCTCATTCTTGGCAGGAGACACTATTTTCCAGGCATCTGTACTTGGTCAGAACTGAAAAAACCGACGAGACGCGATCGACGAGCAATCTAGAGACATTGACCAACACATCTATGGAACGTTTCGTGGGATGTTCACAGTGGTTTCAATTTCGCGTTCAATCGGACCGTACATTCCGAATAAATTTCGCAACTTGCTCTCTTGTACTGCACAATGTTGCAAAACATCTACAGAATGAAGATTTTGTAAATACTACATAGTATTCCCATGACGATGGCAGCACGAAGTCTAACACCTGTTCCTATAAACATATATGTATTCCAAAGAAACAGACAGCGAAAGAATCTAATGCGCTTTTGCACTTTTATAAAGATGTACTTTACAAAGATAACATCGGGAAACTTTCCTTCCCAAAGAGGTACAATATTTTGGCCGCCTAAGTTAACCCGTGGCGCTTAATGATACTGAGTGGTAAACATGCGTCTTACAAATCAGATTAAGCTCATATAATTACCATAAACGGCAACAAAATTGGAATTTCTCTCTTCTCTACTGAAGTCGCTACCTAGTTTCCGTCTCTATGTGCAGGCTACTCTCAAAAACGGCTGCAAGAATTTTGATCAGATTTTCACTAATGGATACACTGATCCTTTGGTGTCACCGCCAGACAGCACACTTGCTAGGTGGTAGACTTTATATAGGCCGCGGTCCGTTAGTGTACGTCGGACCCGCGTGTCGCCACTATCAGTGATTGCAGACCGAGCGCCGCCACACGGCAGGTCTGGTCTAGAGAGACTCCCTAGAACTCGCCCCAGTTGTACAACCGACTTTGCTAGCGATGGTTCACTGCCAACATACGCTCTCATTTGCAGAGACGACAGTTTAGCATAGCCTTCACCTACGTCATTTGCTACGACTTAGCAAGGCGCCATATTCAGTTACTATGAATGTATTCTGCACAGATAATCTTGTGAATCATGTATCGTCAAGGGCGACGTTCATCATTAATGGATTAAAGTTAAGTATCAAACTAGCTACGACCGCTTTCTGAATTCTAATTCCTTGTCATGTTCCAGACCTCACGTCAGTATAGTCCTTCCCTCCTCTCGCCAGCCTTCGTGAGCTAAAACGCGTGCATTTCGGCCTCCTCTAGTAACACGGTGTTGGCTCTTCTGCCAACCCAACAAATCCAAAGGAAGATTTTTGTATACAATTTTTATAAACATTTCGTACAAATTGTCTGAATTACCATGAATTAAAGTTAAGCTCTGAAAACTAAGTAATTGCCATCTACCGAAAAGCGGCTATAACACGAGAGAGCATCAGTGCACTGAGTTATCAGAATGCGTGACCAAATTTGCATTTGGTTTGGTGGTCTAGTGGTACAGTATCTTTGCTTAGCAACCAAACAACGCTAAAAATTCGAATCGATCTAAAAAATTATTTACAATACAGGTATATTACAAACATTTCAACGTCATACTGTGTTAACCGACATGCAAAGCATCTCGACAATCAGCAAACATAGAAGTTCGATTTCCGCGGCAGCTGTGTGGAACATGCTGGCTCTAACTGTCAACATGGTGAACACTCTTTTTAGTGAGCTCATCCGATCAACGCTCCGTGTTTCGGCGGAATTTCGGTTGTGACCAAAATTTCTTCGTCACTGAAGAAAATGACTAAGTCTGTACGAAAAATACTCCGGTGTTCTCGTTCGAGAAAGAAACTCGCTGGGTTCAAAGTACCGCCCTGGAAATTCACTACTGGCTAACGAAGGTAACTGGAAAATATTTTGATTCAATACCCACAATGCAATTACATCCTGACAATTACTGTGTCCTTGTTAAATTTCTTAGTCCGCTGATGGTTGATAAGCTGTTGGGGAAGTGAAATAGTGTAGCTGAATTTGTGCACACAGGCTGATCGAAAGGTAGTGTTTCTTTAGGAAAAGCTGACATCGCGTATAAAACTGAGAGTGTTGAACGTCCCGGTCGATGTTAGTGATAAGTTAATTAAAGATACTCTTTCTAAATATGGAGAGCTAAAATCTGTAGTCAATGAAAGGTGGTCAAAACTGTAAAAACTGCAACGTTTCAATGGTATCCGGCCACTGGAAATGTAAATAAAGGCAAATATTCCGTCTCACATTCCTTTGGATGGTCACAAAGCTCACAAGGTAAACCCCAGTCTGGGCGGGTCTCGACGTGTCATACCTGCAATGAATCAGGCCACTTCGGACACGATAGTCCACGCTTTTTTTCTTTCTTTTTTTTTATTGAATCAGTGATGTTCTGCCGGGTAATGAAAAACCTCTTTCGGTCAGTGGTGACAAAGCAGGTTGTTCTGATGTGCCCATGAAATCTGACAGATTTTCCTCCCTTAGAAAGAGAGACAATTGACAGATAACCTGCCCGTAAGCGCGATCTGAAAAATAAAAATAAAGACCGCTAGAAAGAAATGAAGACTGTTCAGATGACGACACCTCCCGCAGATCACATTCGGTCCGTAAACAGAAACAGTGTAATGCGAAAGAATCACAGGAAACACAGTACACACAAGTGGAACTGATGACATCAGCAGAGGGAACCCAGCCATTAACGGACGTCGATATAAAAGCAGAAGACAGGGACGAAAACATAATAGTGCGTAAAACTGTGACGAGGATGTCGCGCTCAGAACAACAAAAAATGGTTCAAATGGCTCTGAGCACTATGGTACTTAACATCTGAGGTCGTCCGTCACCTAGAACTTAGAACTACTTAAACCTAACTAACCTAAGGACATCACACACACCCATGCCCGAGGCAGGATTCGAACCTGCGACCGTAGCGGTCGCGCGGTTTCAGACTGAAGCGCCTATAACCGCTCGGCCACACCGGCCGGCCTCAGAACAACTAAAAGTTGTATAGCAGAAACATTCTCAGGTTGTGTTTGGACACATACAAAGAAACCCCAGTTGCAAAAGCAAATAAACATACAAGAAAAACCACCAAACATGGAACTGTTGCGACAACTATGGAAACAACGCAAAACAAGGCCACTTCGAAGGCAAACACGGCGACTCAAGGTGGCCATCGACGCAAGATCAAATGGCAACTCAGCCCAAATGTTTCTTGTAATCAAGGGAAACAAAAACCTGATGAGGGTGATAGAAGCCTAAGAATTTACGTTATGGGATAGTCACGGAAGGATCCCAAGACAGAAATTCAGAACGTATTAGTGACGCAAAACCCCTCAGTTCTGATGAAATCAACATCGAAAAGAAACATCTATGGTAATTTAAAAGTTAAGTAATGTTTATTTCAGAAAATCTCATTCCAAACTTCGGTGATAGCAGGATCTGTAATTTATTACCATTGTCATTTAATAGTTCGTGTATTCATTTACTTCTTTATTATTCGAGTAGTCTTTTATTTATTTTCTTCTTAATTTTCATATTTTTCTCCTTTAAAATGAAATTAAAATGACTCAAGCCTATACGATTACAGTTCCGAATATTAACAGGATAACTTTAGAACCAAAAGTTGCCGCTCTAAAAGAAGCTTTATAAGACTCGGGGACAGATATACGCTTGTTGCAAAAAGTAGTAATGTCTAATGTTAAGATTTCAGGCTATGTTGAAACACTAAACGTTTCACTTGAAACAAAGAGAAGGACTGCCATTTTAATAAGGGAAGAGATACATGTTTCCGAAACTGAAAGAATGGCAGAACAATAGCCATACAAGTTTTTGACTTCACCCTCATTAATCTGTATGCTTTTTCAGAAACCTCGAATAAAACGGATAAGGCAAGACTTTCACAGAAGAAATCATTGTACAAAAAAATCCGAAAGACCTTTCAATTGAAGACTATTTTAGCTGTGTTTTAAACAGCAAAGATCGCACTCCAAAGTTTAATGACTCTAATGAAGTAAAGCGCCCAGTCACTGACTTAAAACTTAAGGACGCCTGGGAAATTAAATATTCTACATTCGCGGAGTTCACATATGTGGTTCCACAGCCCTGTTGTAGAAACGACGGAATCTATGTGCACAAAGTGTGGAAAGATCTTTGTTTTAAGCTGAACCAACTCTCGTGCATTTCACTGACAACTGCATCATATTGGCCTGCATCAATTGTAGGACACAACGCACTCAACTGGTCAGAAATCAATGGCACCTAAGCATATTATTATAGCAAAGAAATTGACTTAGAAGACAGTCTGAATTAAGCATGAGCATTATGCCTATTCTCCACTAATAGACATATAGCAGTGATAGATTGGTGGTGCAACAAGGCGAAACCAAAGTTGATGCAAGCTACTATCCAATATAGTCAACAACTCTCTGGAAACATGAAAAAAGACATGGAATTTTATTATGCGCTCCTGAGGAACTTGTACGATCAAGGCAAACGAGTCCAACATTTGCTTGGAAGACATTAAAAAAATGAAGGCCAAATTGCTAAGCATTAAGAGAAAGCAGACGGAAGGACTGAAATTAAAATCCAAGGTCATGGCTGCACTGGAGGATGAAACTTGTTCTCTGTATCATCTCCTGAGACACGCCAAGAGTAGATGACCAACCTTGATTGATGAACCACGAACTAAGAATAGCACACTCCTCACATCTCGGAGAGAGATAATGGAGATTTCTAGCTATTACGAAAACCTCTATTCCGCAGGACGGATATGCAGAGTCCCTTGAAGACTTATGAAAGGTACTGGAACATGCTCGGTTAGAATTTTACTGAGGTGGAGAAGAAAGTTATTCAGGGAATGCCAATACCTAGTGAATTAAAAATGAATATAGTAATATTAGCCCCGAGGAGTAAGCAAACAAAAAACTAAAAATAAAATCCTGCTTAATTCTGGCTATAAAATAATCTCAAGACTCATAAATAGCGAACTTTAGCATTTTGGCAAAAAGATTGTAAGTCATCATCAGTCATTTGCTCCATGCAGAACCATATTTCAAAGCACAGCATAATGTGGAGATGTAATACAGTAACCCTCGTGATCAACATAAAAAGCACACCCATGTTTACTGATTTTCATAAAGCCTTTGACAGGGCGGACCATAGATTTATTATTGAAACTATGAGGAGAAAGGTGTTTTCACGAATGAGTTCTAAATGTATTTAAGAAAGGTGCGTCAGGAATCAGTGCTAACACATTACTACATTGTTAGAAAGCGAAGTAGATACAGTTAAGACGTGGAGTACCGCAATGAAGCCCGCTTAGTCTATAACAGGTATTTTTTATTTTTACTAACACTGAGTGAAAAAACCGAAATACCAATTAGCTATAGCAGCTGTACTAAAATTTTCCGTTTCTAAATAAACCTTTTTTAAAAAATGAGAAATTTTTATGCGAAAAATTTGTTTGGTTTGAAATATTGCGTTATTATGAAAATGGGAAAAGTGAGCAGTGCTGTTGTAACAACAATGCCAACAGAAATGAGCAACAATTGAATGACATAAGAACCAGCATTACTGTGACAGTAATGTCCCTTTTGTCGTGTGTACGTGCCGTCTGCTACAGGGTATCTCATCTTTCGCCGCTCACCCCTTACCTGTTTTCTATTTGGCTTGATTTAAACTGAAAAAATTTAAACTCGAGAGGATTACGTTATCCCATGTCGACTAGAGCGACAAATTTTCATATTGCGAATTTTAGGTTTGGTAGTTTTTCGTCAGTGTAAAAGTTATTGAGGTCTGATAAAATCACAATTAATTACTTTTTATTTACTTTTTAGGATGTGTTTAATGTCCTTGAGAATATTTTCTCATTCTTGCAATCCGTGTATAGCTTATGATGTTCTTGAACACAACACAGTACTAGTTTTGTTCATCTACTGTCAGTATCCCTTGAAAATATTGCACTATTTCAACACGCCTTTTAGAGACTCATTAACAGCTTTTAAATCATTAATTATCCCTTTAGCATCTAAATATGAATCACTGGTCGCCCATGTCGAAGCGCATTCTTGAGTAAAACGTATATGCATGGTTTTCGGGCAAGAGAACAGATTTTTGCTCTTGCTTGAAATGCAGTCAGTTAACGTTCTATTTAATATGGAGATGATATTGAATTAGAAGATGTAAATTAAGAATTACAATTAGTAATAAATTGTAGACTAACCAGAATAATATGAAACTTATTATACAACTGTCCATCTGATTCTCCACAGAAAAGGAACAATCTCTTTTACATTTGTAGATTTTCTCTGTCTAAATTTGCTACCTGTTTGACTTTGATTACTTCTGCTTTATCATCAAAGAGCCATAAGAGAGTTTGCT
Source organism: Schistocerca gregaria (assembly GCF_023897955.1). Classification (NCBI taxonomy): domain Eukaryota; kingdom Metazoa; phylum Arthropoda; class Insecta; order Orthoptera; family Acrididae; genus Schistocerca; species Schistocerca gregaria. The sequence continues at coordinate 130,106,892 of NC_064923.1, read as the reverse complement.
GTTCTGATAAATAACACAAATGGGGAGTACATTTCCGTATAGCTGCTTTTGAAGTCGTGGAATCTTTCTTTTCCTATTGTTTCAGATCTTTTAAAAATCACATATCCAGATGAGGAGGTTTTACATCACCATTACACTGACGCCACGGATTGACATAAACACATATAATGAAAAGAGAGAAATGTCACAGTGCATTTTTCTTTTCAATGGATAATTCAGATTATGATCCCAGTAGAAACATTTTAAGCACTAAACTGCTCTTGCCATCCATCTTACCTGATGCACTGCTCGAGGTGGGTATATTTTAACTTTATTCCAAAGTCCTCTCTCAAACATATTACGCAGAGCACTGAGAGTTCACGGTATCACTTCTCACTGTTTGACTCGTTCGGAAACAAATTCACAATATTTTTGCTGCTTTGAAAATTACTGATATTGATATTTTCCTAATTTTCCATCAAATGGTTAAAAACTGGTATTTAAGGACTACCTGTTACAACATGGTACTCTACATTCAAATACACTTTTAAAATAAGTTTATATATTTGATGATGGCACAGGTAACAAAACTCACTCTCGTATCTGTGTTCACGTAATTCCCATTAAGACGGCCATTGTTTGAGGCAGTTGTATCGGTGCACTGAATTTGTATATTGTCATCAATACCACAGCATCTTAATGCATTCCAAACAGCGTTCGCGTGCTCTTTATCAGAATTATTATGTAATTTTGGAACGCCAGTAAGTTTCCAGTAATAAAATCTTTGGTGCCTCGCTTTGCAACACTCTTCAATGAACTGTTCTAATGGTGGTGGTGGTGGTTAGTGTTTAACGTCCCGTCGACAACGAGGTCATCAGAGACGGAGCGCAAGCTCGGGGTAGGGAAGGATTGGGAAGGAAATCGGCCGTGCCCTTTCAAGGGAACCATCCCGGCCATTTGCTCTGAAACTATCTAGGAAAATCACGGAAAACCTAAATCAGGATGGCCGGAGACGGGATTGAACCGTCGTCCTCCCGAATGCGAGTCCAGTGTGCTAACCACTGCGCCACCTCGCTCGGTGAACTGTTCTAAGAAGTACTTTCTAAACAATAGCCATCATAAACGTCAATTTCATCTCAAATTGAACATTCTTTATGCGATTCTTCAGATGACGAAGGAAGTACTGCACGAGATGTAGAAGTAGACGCTGTGCACCTTTGTTTCTCTTTGCCATTTCTCTTCTTCTAGTTTCTCTACCTCGCCCTTTCTTGTTTATTCCGCAAATATTCAGCCTACTCCTGCAAAGTAGTCTTTCTGTAGAAGTAATCCTGTCTTCTTCCAACTTGATTGTTTGTAGAGCACTGGCGTGTGTGATATCGAATAAATTCTCCAAATCATCTATTGCGGCACTCAAACACATCTTGGCACTTTTTTCGATGCTTGCAGCTTTCTGCACTCCGAATGCAAGCTAATAACTTTTTGTAAGCAATGGTGAATAGCTGTTGTCGGAATTCTTGCTTTCTTCCTAAATGAAATGCACTTCTGAGGCACAAGACTACCACTTTCACTTCCGGGTATTTTTACTTTTCTGGTTGATGGTAATTTGTGTCCAGTTAGTTCATGTTATATATCTTGTACTAAAAACACACTTCCTGGCCACTGCGTAACTGAGGTGACATCTTACTTGCTAGACAGCGACTGGAAAATACGTGCGACACGATCGGTAACAAATAAACTGCTGACTGCACTTGCACCCACTGAGATGCTGAGATGACGTCAGCGAGACATCTGCGAACATTTGCGCTCAAAATTTGAATAGATCTTTTTTACAGTCATTCAACAATACCGGAGGATGAGCGCTCAAAAATATTGAAGTCGGGAAATAAAGGGATACCCTAGGGTGCAGTCAAGGCCCAACTGATCTTCACGGTAGTTTCTCGCTCTCGTTGCCAAACATCCGTTGTATTGCCGAATGACGCCAACCGAAGCCTGAAAATATTTTTACGAACGATAATGCTTCATTATCTTTAGAAAATAAAAATGTTTTCTCCCATTTCTATTAAATAATAAAAGAGGAATAAATTATGGTATCAGTAATAAATTAAAAACTTAACAACAATAAATATTGAAAGCAGCTGATCTGGTACTTGTGTCTACATAATATGCCTTTATCTACTTGAAGACCTAAAAACGGACGAATTAATATCAGGAAAGTCAGTTTTCACCCATCTGCACTGACTATTCGTAATGCCTAAGCAGGGGTATGATCTTCAATTGTAACATGATTTTTGAGCAAAGTTTCAAAAATTACAATCAATAGGAAAATACTGGTGATTTTTTGTAGTATTCAGCTACCTATCAGTATTCGAGAAAATCAGCAAGTGGTGGATGGACTAAGCTTTCATTAAGTTGCCTACTTAATTAATTATTTTGATTTCACGTATCTTGATACTGACAGTAAAAATTTTTCTATCTTTGTTCGATCTCTATGTTTATTACAGGAAATTTCGGAATAAAAAACCGAAAATCAGATATTTCAGAAACCGGTTATTTTGAGTGCTTTTAACAGCCAAGCTAAACTACCGTGGAAAAAACTAATGTAACCGAAAACCGGTTGTTTCAGCAATAATCGTTATCCCTAACAACAAAGCGATCACTACTTCGCAACAGATAACCTTCAGAGACTTAATACTTCACGGAAAGAAACATGAAGGGAGAAGCAAAATAGAAAGCAAATACTCAAATATCGAATGGGATGCTGTATGAAAAATTATCAACATAGACGGACTTTCACTGAAATACTTACATCAAGGTACTAAACTGTAAATAATATATTCATCACTATTGAAAGGCTGAAAGCAATCGGGATTAGCCAAACAAAATTGTGACAGAAATGTAATCTTGGGGATGCAGTAGCACATAGGTTTACATGTGCTGGCAATATACAAAACTGGCAATGGCTCGAAGATCAGCTAGCATTTCTTACGAGATCTTCAACAGACCACTCTGTACCAACAATGCTCTGCAGGCCGCAGGCTCGATACCTTCCACAGCAAAAAACAATGCCATTCATTGGTTAATAGAGAGTATATGAGCTCCGTCATTAATGATATGGAAATAATATAATGAATTCCACCTGTGTATGAAGTGGGAATTATATAGAATTATCAAGTTCTCACACCGCAAAAAGAGCTATGGAAACATGCTTAAAACTGTTTTTGAAGGAATGGTCATAGGATAACAACAGCAACCATTAAAAGACTATGTGACAAGTTACGTGAAATTTTCCAAATTGTGTTTTTAATCTCCATCTAAAGGCAGTTCAAGCAACACACACATCAATGTAGCATAGTGGATATGTTACGCAAGAATACGTTGAAATTAGTTCATGTTGTGGATATAAACACTGGCCGATATTGCCTCTTATTTATTTGTCTGTTTATTTAACATAAAAAATTAATTCTTTGATTAATAGAAGAATCTGAAGATCATTTGATAGTCACTGAGTGTGTCTCAACTTTGTACAACATTGTAATTCATTGGTTTTCAGTACCATAAAAAAGGTGATAGAGTGTTCGGCTAGGAACCGAAAGATTGCAGGATCGAATACCGCCTGTGTGACTCGGATTCAAAGTTGCTCTTCAGTTCCACTTTTCCCTGTTTCATAACTGGCTGTGGATATTCAGGTCGCTTAAGTGACATCCAATTAACTGTAATCGTTTCAGAACAACTGTCTAGCGAAAAAACATGCGAGTCCAAGCCATGCATTTTTTTTACTATGCATGCACGGAGTTCAAGGTAGCATTAAGTCTTTTACAGAAAGGAAGTTTCATAACAGCGTAGTAAATGACCCAGCTACAGCAATTGTTGTTTCCCTCGAGTCAACCATAGACGCAAACACGATTCTCTGCATGGTGGAACGAAAGATATTATTTGTTTGGACACTTTCATATTATACAGCAGACAGGTAAAGGAACTTACACTGGCGAAAATGAAATTTAGACCTCCTAAACATCAGAAAGATGCAGGCACTATCTTCTTGATTGGAATTCGGAGGCCTCTTTTGGATGAATACACAGTATTTCGAAATACTTCCACAGATTGTTCAGGGACGCATTTTGAAATATGACAGCAATTTCAGACGGCCAATTTCTGCTTTCCTCAGATTACCGGTCGCCATCTGCACTCTTAATTCACTGAAATTTCTTCGAAGATCGGACGGTGAGTTGCTGAACTTGAAGTATCGTAATAAATATGACCAATAACGAAAGGATAACCACCTCATCATCAGGCTGTGCTGTGAGACTTACAACTGGAAATAACGAAATAATTTTAACCAATACTTTACTTGCGCTCGTTTGAGAACAACTGCGTAACAAAACTACATGCTGATCCAAAATATGTGGTGTTTTATTTTTTATACTTGAAGTAAAGAACTTCAGCAATTTTGCCTCGTTTACATACAATACGTTCTTTCAGCAGCGCATCGGCTGACTCAACTTTGTTTGAATCAGACCTACACGTAGACACGATTCTTTGATTCATTTTTTATTTTTTTTATTTTTACACGGAGAAGACTGCCATAAAGAGTCCACGACAAGGAATTGTGGCAGTGAGTCTCAACAATGCATTACAGTGCGTACTAAGCTTCACAAGAGGAGTGCTGTAAAACGAGTTAAACACGTAGATTAATAAAGTTTCTTTTCTAATTTATTTCTTTCACTTGTTCCAAGACATCCAGCCTTCGATACATACTGAATCGCTTACTCACAGACACACCCACACACACGCACACACACACACACACACACACACACACACACACACACATGATTCACATTGCTTGTAAACTTAGTACTTTCATCATCATGTGCTCCTGTCACTGGCATTAGATGTCACTCCAAAAGCCAATTAAATATGGAATACATAACATTCATACCTTCGGAAAACTTTGATGGCGTGCTCTGCTTACATCGCGTATGTTATGTGAAACTGATGATATTCACTTGCTTAATGCTACTCTCTGAAATTTATTTGTCGTACCGAACAAAATGCCAGTCAAGAAGTCTTGCCGTAGTTACTTAATGGTGCCAGTCTATAAATATAAGCAATTGAATGTGGCTTCTAAACTCATCATACAATTTTTTCTGAAATAAAACAGGAGTAATGAGCTAACCAGAACAACGTTCACCGATTTTTAGGGGTACAGATTACTAATACAACAAAACAACAACAACAACTACTACTGCTACTACTACTACTACTACTAATAATAATAATAATAATAACAATAGTGTTTGTGATACAGAGATTGGAGAGAACATTTTGTTTTTCGCGTCAAAAACAAAGTTCCAAAATTATGTTTATAAGGTAACCGTGATTCACTTTGTTTGCCTAAAAAAAACTGAAACTAAATCCTACCACATGGCTTCGTGCGCTTTATAGACTATGATGTTAATAATGAAGGTACAAACCCGAATGTCACTGCTCCTAAAATAACGATTTGTAAAAAACTAGCTGTAATACACTTTTATTTAAACATTGCAGAATGTATGTAATTTGTTTAACTGGCATCAAAACAAATATTAGTAATACTACAGTTTATGCTTTAGCTGGAATCTGGTTCATTGTGCAATTCCCATCTCCTTGTATGAGGTTGTAAAGCTTTTTCTCCAAAATGTTTAAAACAACTGGTTTATTTCCTACTTTTTTCCTCCCGTGTTCCTCTTTCGCTTGGTTTTCATGAAACTAACTTTCTTTAAAAACTGTTTTCTGTTGGTTTGTGTGGCGAAATCAGCTTCTAATAAGTGTATTTCTTTCTGAGTTGCTTCCTTTTTCTTCCTTTTTGCTTTCGAAAGAGGTCATTTCTCTCATAATTGACGATACGTTTCAAAAGGCGTGGTTAAAAACACTAGCACACTAGTGTACCTTCCGCACATATCGAGCTTTCATTTAAATCGGATCAGGGCAAAAAAATGGCTCTGAGCACTATGCGACTTAACTTCTGAGGTCATCAATCCCCTTGAACTTAGAACTACTTAAACCTAACTAACCTAACGACATCACACACATCCATGTCCGAGGCAGGATTCGAACCTGCAACCGTAGCGGTCGCGCGGTTCCAGACTGTACCCCTAGACCCAACCGCTCGCCCACTCCAGCCGACCGGATGAGGACATCTTTATTAGACAAGACACACGTGTTCATTTACAACAGATAAAGTGAAAGAAATTTTTACGACCAATAAAAAGGTAAGTCTGATGCGCGCCTTCACTCAACAAATGTGGTTGACAAGGCAGACGAAGGATACCGATAGAAGCTAATGCTGTTGCGTTATAAGTAAAAAGTGGGAGAGAAAGGTAAAAGTTATTCATATAATCTGAAGGAGAAGTCCTTTCTTCCTTTTGCTTGCAAATAAATGCTCTGACGTCTACCTTTATCTTCCGAGGCTGAGCTCAGTTTTATTGAAACTACCTATTGCTGCTGTGTGCACCGTCAATGCAATTACTATATTCTAAAGTCGATCTTTTGTTTAGTGCTATGGGCAGTTGGCTGCTTCTTTACAATTACAGAAAATTTGCAAGAGCGAAGTTTTCATTGAATCTGAGGTGAGTCATGTTGCTGACAGGACGTATCAGAGCAGCTAGCGCGAGGCCAAATGAAGGAGAACAAAAGAGGTGACTGGTTGCCCTCGGCAGTATCACTTCCTCTGCTGCCTAGCGTGCGGGAGGTGCACACATCCGGTGTTACATACACTCACATGCATATTTGCCGACTGACGTGATGAGGTGAAACGGGACACAAATGCATGGCCTAACGACATGAAAGCCCGTTGCTAATGAGATTAGTAAATGGCATAAATAAAGCAATAAAAAGAATTAGTCTACGGATGCAAGGATGGAATATACAAAACGGTAAAAAATGCTGAACTGTATGTGGCTGAAATGATAACCCTAGCAAGACATGGTACCGAACAATTGGAGAACGAGGACAGAAAAAACATGCGGAAATTGCTAGACTCAAGTATATTTTGTGAAAGAAGGGTGCAAAGACTTAGGTAAGAACTTTACTGGAGTATGAGAGCCCTATCAGACTGCAAAGGGCAAGAATTTCGTGACTTGTGATCAGGATCGATATGGATAGAATGACGAAAGGGGTGTGGGATTGATCGGATTGGACAAGAGGAATGACAGAATCCAAGGGAGCTGTTTAGCTCAGGAAGGAATGGTCTGAATTGGGGTTCAGTTTGAAGAGAAAGTAAATTGGAAAATCAGGCACAATTTGTTATAGATAAAGAATAGAGGGGGTAAAGGAAAAGGATAGCGGATCATTAGTGGAACAGAACATTACTGAGGAACTTGGAATAAAAGCAGGAGACGAAAAGTTAAATGGTGAAGAAGTTCTGGAAAAAGCAGAACATGCAATCCATGAAGAGGCTACCTTTGGTACTCCAGAGGGATAGTGAAAGGAGAAGAAGGAGAAGAAGAAGAAGAAGAAATACATGGCAAAATCACAATATTATGATCTAATTGCTTGTATCTTGTATTTCCTTTTGTTGTTTCTAGTGAAACGATGGCTTCATTTTTGTTCCATTTTCCACGACGTACACACTTCTGGAAAAACTGTTCTATTGATCAAAATTCTGAACACAGATAATTTTGATACCTGATTATAAGTTCTCTCACAAAGGTAAGAATAATTGTTTAAATTAATGAATTCGTGACACTCTATATGTATATTTCTGATAGATATCGAAAAGAGACAGTAGAAGAGAGCTGGCAGCTGTTTTCTGGACGGTACAGTCTACACTCTAAAGAAAAAATAGACACAGATTTATGAAAATAACGTCATGAAAGACAACGTGATGTAAATTAACATTATAGCACATGTTTATCTACAATAGGTACTTGATCATACACGATGCAGGTCACTTGAAGAACCAAGTACTGTAGTCCAAATGAAGAAACGGTCAGAGACTATGAATAACACCAACTTCGTAATGTCCAGGAAAGACAATAAGGGCTTACCGAATGAGGCAGAGTTGTTTAGACAGTGCCCTCATATTCAGTAGCATAGATTTTCTCTGTCCCACTTTCCTGCTTTGAATTTTACATGGTTTTCCTAGGCCGCTAAGGCAAATCCCGGGATGGTTCTTTATCCGCATAGCCTAGCTGTCTTATCCTCATAAAGCATGTTATGTATGGTGTGTTTTGTATATTTTGCCCTCTTAATTTTCTCTGTATTACCTTGACAAATCCTACATCATTATGATCCTTGGATGAATAAAGATAGATAAATAAATAAAATGAAAGTTTTTGATTTGAAATCCAGTTTGATCAGTATACACTATCTGATCAAAATTTCCGAACACCCTTACGCAATTTGGAATTGACTGCTAGATGCCTCGACACATAATCCCGCCGATATAGAAGTGGGGGGGGGGGGGGAGAGACTATTGCGTTGTCAACGGAGAAGCAGAAACAGCAGAATGGATTGGTCAAGAGTGTTCAGTGGCTTCGAATAAGGACTGGTCACTGGATGTCAGTTGAGTCAAAAATCCATCCAGAAAATTTCAACCCATCTAAAGCTACCCAAGTCGATTGTTCGTGATGTGACTGTAAAGCGCAAACGCGAAAGAACAACCACACAAAAACCAGTACCGAGCATGTCTCATTCACTGACGGTTGGGAACCGTCGAACGTTGCGGTGGGTGGTTGTGAAGTCAACGAAGTCAACTGAAGGAATCACTCCCGAGTTCCAAAATGTTACCAACAGTTCAGGAAACACAATGACTGTGCGAAGAGAGTAAAAAGAATAGGGTAGAATGCATTTTTGTTGTCAGTGCTAAGAGACTCCCGAGGCTTTGTGGAGAGCTGCGAGTGGATGACTGGCTACGAATGAAACTTACTGACAGATTAAAACTGTGTACCGGACCAAGACACGAACTCGAAACTTTGCCTTTCGCGGCGAAATGCTCTACCAACTGAGTTACCCTAGCACACATTCTGGTTACGAATGACTTGCAGTGGGTGAACCACACAGCACCCTGTCGCAGTCCGACGAAAGGGTTTGGGTTAGGCGAATGCATAGAGAGCGTTAGCTGCTCTCGCGTGTAGTGCCAACAGTGAAGTACAGAGGAGATGATGTCACGGTATGGGGATATTGTTCGTGAACAGTGTGCGGTACGTATTATATTGCCTAGGTTTGTCTTCTCGGTGTATACGGGAACGATACATAGTGGGCTGTATATATGCCTAGATTCCTTATTTAACGCTGGTTCTTGGAACACTGTAAGTGCGTTTTCACGGATAGTATACCTACATCTACATCTACATGGATACTCTGCAAATCACATTTAAGTGCCTGGCAGAGGTTTCATCGAACCACCTTCTCAATTCTCTATTATTCCAATCTCGTATAGCGCGCGGAAAGAATGAACGCCTACATCTTCCCCAATGACTCTGATTTTCCTTATTTTATTTTGGTGATCGTTTTTCCCTATGTAGATAGGTGTCAACAAAATATTTTCGCATTCGAAGGAGAAAGTTGGTGATAGGGATTCAGTGAGAAGTTTCCGTCGCAACGAATAACGCCTTTCTTTTAATGATGTCCACTCCAAATCCTGTATCATTTCAGTGACATTCTCTCCCATATTTCGCGATAACACAAAACGTGCTGCCCTCCTATGACCTTTACCTATGTACTCCGTCAGTCCAATCTGGTAAGGATCCCACACTGCGGAGCAGTATTCTAAAAGAGGACGGACAAGCGTAGTGTAGGCAGTCTCCTTAGTAGATCTTTTAAAAATTTTCTAACTGTCCTGCCAATAAAACGCAGACTTTGGTTATAGCCTTCCCCACAACATTTCTGTATGTTCTTTCCAATTTAAGTTATTCGTAATTGTAATTCCTAGGTATTTAGTTGAATAAACGGCCTTTATATTTGAATGATTTATCGTGTAACCGAAGTTTAGCGCGTTCCTTTTAGCAGTCATGTGGATGACCTCACACTTTTCGTTATTTAGGATCAACTGCCAATTTTCGCAACATTCAAATGTCTTTTCTAAATCGTTTTTCAGTTTGTTTTGATCTTCTTATGACTTTATTAGTCGATAAACGACAGCGTCATCTGCAAACAACCTAAGACGGCTGCTCAGATTGTCTCTCAAATCGTTTATATAGATAAGGAACAGCAAAAAGCCTATAATACTATCTTGGGGAACGCCAGAAATAACTTCTGTTTTACACGATATATATACTTTGGCTTTCCGTCAGTTACTACGAACTGTGATCTCTCTAACAGGAAGTCAGAAATCCAGTCACGTAACTGAGAAGCTATCTGAAATCCGTTGTCAATAGCACTCAACATTTCATGCGAATAAGGAGCTAGTTGTGTTTCACAAGAACGATGTTTTCTAAAACCATGTTGACTATGTGTCAATAGACCGTTTTCTTCGAGGCAATTCATAATGTTTGAGCACATTATATGTTCCAGAATCCTGCTGCATATCGATGTTAACGATAAGGGCATATAATTAAGTGGTTTACTCCTACCACCTTTCTTGAATATTGGTGTGACCTGTGAAACTTTCCAGTCTTTGGGTACGGATCTTTCGTCGGTTGTATATGATTGTCAAGTATGGAGCTAATGCATCGGCATACTCTGAAAGGAACCTAATTGGTATACATTCTGGAGCAGAAGACTTGCTTTTATTAAGTGATTTAAGTTGCTCCACTACTCCGAGGTTATTTACTTCTATGTCACTCATGTTGCCAGCTGTTCTCGATTCAAATTCTGGAATATATATACTTTGTCTTCTTTTGTGAAGGCATTTCGGAAGGCTGCGTTTATTAACTCTGATTTGGTAGCAGTGTCTTTGATATTATCTCCATTGCTATCGCTCAGAGAAGGCATTGATTGTTTCTTGCCACTAACATACTTCACATACGACCAGAATCTCTATGGATTTTCTACCAGGTTTCGAGACAAAGTTTCGTTGTGGATACTGTTATAAGCATCTCGCATTGAAGTCCGCGCTAAATTTCGAGCTTCTGTAAAAGATCGCTTATCTTGGAGATTTAGCGTCTGTTTAAATTTGGCATGTTTGTTTCGATGTTTCTGCAAGAGTGTTCTGACTCGTTTTGTGTACCAAGGACGATCAGCTCCGTCGTTTGTTAATTTAAATGGTATAAATCTCTCAATTACTGCCGATACTATTTCCCTGAATTCAAGCCACATCTTCAATGACGTGCCCGCTTGGGTTTTTCGGCTCGTTCACGACATTCTCACGCGGGTTATCATTCATGCGGCCCCTTTCAGTGTCCGTGATTTGTATTACGACCACATGGGGACAGTATCTGGCTTAGTTACGACTGTTTTCTCTTGTTATCAGTCTTCCGGTTGATTCCATGTGGCCCACCACTAATCCCTCACCTGCGCCAACCTCTTCAGCCTAGAGTAGCACTTGTACCAACGTCATCAGGTATTTGTCGGATGTATTCCAATCTCTTTCTTTCCTTACAACTCTCTCTAGTACCACGTAAGTAATTCTTCAACAGGTATCTTCTCATCCTAACTTTGCTTCTTGTCACTGTTTTCCACATACCCCCTTCCACGCAAATTCTACGGAGAAACTCTTCTTTCTTATCAGTTCACAAAATTTTCAACATCCTTCTACAGCAACACATCTCGCACCATTCGATTCTCTTCTTTTCCAATTTTTACACGATTCACCATTCACTTCCATTCATTGCTGTGCTCTATGCGTACTTTCCCAGAAATTTCTTCCTCAAAGTAAGGTTGATATTTGATACACATTGACTTATTTTGGCCGGGAATGAACTCTTTGCTTGTGGTAGTCTGCTTTGTAGGTTCTACTTTCTTCGTCTGTTATGTGTTATTTTGCTCCAAACTTAGCACTTCGTGGTCCCCATTCCTGATGTGAAATTTATCGCTAATTTCATTTCTTCTACTCCTGAAAACTTTCGTCTCTCTACGGTTTACTTTCAGTACACAGTGTGTGCTCGTTAGACTGTTTCTTCCTCACTTTCGCTGGCGGTAGTAATCTCATTACTGATACCGTTTCACCTTGAATATTATTCTCACTTGTGTACCTTTGTTTTACCTTCCTTCTTCGACTTACAGGTTGAACAGTAGGGGTGAAAGACGGTAGCCGTGCCTTCCACCCTCTCTAATACGACTACTTCGTTCTTGGTCTTCCATGCTTGTTGTCCCCTTATGATTCTTATTAATATTGTTTATTGGACATCTTATACCCATTTTCCTGCAAATTTAGACATCTAGAACCATTTTACGTTGTCGAACACTTGTGTCAACAAGTAATATGAAAATGAATTTCTCAAGTACATCTTCATAATATACCTTCAGTATACCATGTTAATCCTGTTTCCTCCAAAATATATCCACCATTATGACCACGTCATTAAAAGTATAGAAATTAACGTACATCCATAAGGGTACCATCAGATTTTTTCGTACGTACCATCTGCGACTGGAACTGGGAAGAGGAAAATAATACTGGCTCACTATTTACTATGCACCACACGCTGTGTGCTCGCTGACGGAGTGCAGAAGTAGATACGGACACATACTCTCTGATCAAAAGCATCCGGACACCGTAAGAGGACTTTAATATCCGCCCTTCGTTTTTATAGCTGGTTGGTCTCTGCTGGAAAAACATTCAATAAGGTGTGTGAATGTCTGTGGAGGAATGGCAGCCCATTCTTCTTCAAGAGTGGAAATCAGACAAGGTACTGATGTCAGTCGCTGGGTTCGGAGCGAAGTCGACGTTCTAACATATCCCAAAGGATCCCAGAGGTTTCCCATTGCGTTCAGGTCGGGACTAGTCTATTTCAGAAATGCTGTTATCCACAAACTGTTGCCTCACATATGGTGCTGTATAATAAGGTGGATTGTCATGCTGATGCAAACCATCACCGTCTCCGAACTGTTTCTATACCGAACGCAGTACATAATGCAGTAAGATGTGTTCACATCCTTTGGCATTTTGCGTTTTCTTAAGCGATATAAGGCTCCATACCCTAACCGGGGAAAATAACCTCGTACCGTAACAGCACCTCTTCCGCACTAAACATCATTGCAGATAATTCACCATACCCAAACGCTTCCACCGCACTGCTGCAGAGTGCAGTCACTCCTTTCCAGTCATCCACTGTCCAGTGACTTCGTTTCTTACACCACCTCAAGAGTTACTTAGCATGACTACAGAAATGTGTAGTTGGCTCCAATGGCTCTGAGCACTATGGGACTTAACAGCTGAGGACATCAGTCCCCTAGATCTTAGAACTAATTAAATCTAACTAACCTAAGAACATCACACACATCCATGCCCGAGGCAGGATTCGAACCTGCGATCGTAACGGTTAAAATGTGTGGTTTATGAGGAGCAGCTAGACCTTTGCACCCAATATTTTTTAATCTGCCGATGTTCAGTCACTGTGCTTGCTGACTGCTTGTAGCACTTTGAAGCTCACAAGTGAGTCCATCCGCTGATTTCATGTGATTTTTTAAATTCACCCTCCGCTTTGCTCGACGGTCCCTATACGTCAATACATGAGATCGCAAGGTCTTGGTTTAAATCTGGCTGTTCCTTCCCGTTTCCACTTCACACGTACATCACCAGTCGATTTGGGCAGTTTTAGACCGCTTGAAATGTCCCTAATGGAGATGTTAGTCAGATGGTATCCTGTGACTAGTATACCTTCGAGGTCACTCGTCTCTCCTGACCGACCCATTCTGCTCCTCTACTGACAACACAACACTCCCGGTCTCCTTTTATACTGCTTATGACCTCTAGTGGTCAATTCCGATTTATTTGGGGGTGTCCAGATGCATTGGATCAGATAGAATATACCTGGTGGGGATTTGAACCGTGTTCCTCCCAAAGAGGATCAGTTTCTCATTCGCTGGAGCATGATGTCGAAGAGCTTTTTTTATCTGTTACTGGATGATTATGAGGTCCCATACTCCAAGGAGAGTAGGGGACGATGAGGGAGACCCACACCGCCGTACTAGGCAAGGTCCTAGTGGAGGTGGTTTGCCACTGCCTTCCGCCGACATTAATCGGAATGATTGATGATGCAGACGGCACAACAACACCCACTCATCTCGAGGCAGGAAAAATCCCTGACCCCGACGGGAATCGAACCCGGAACCCCTGCGCGGGAAGCGAGAACGCTACCGCAAGACTACGAGTTGCGAACTATCTGTTACTGGGAAACAACGTAAAATTAAATTAGAGGTACTACGTTTTTGTGGAGCACGTTGTTTTCAGCATGATTTTCACTTAGGAAACGAGATGGTGAAAATTACACTAGGCTCTTCAAGTAATTCACAGAGCGATCAGACGATATCTTGGCGGTGAGAACTTGTAGACGTTGCGCAGGGTTCGATCACAGTTCGATTTCTGTTCCGTTAGTGATCCACAGCTATATCTGAATCATTACTTTCGCAGGTCATACAGTATTGTTCCCAAACTGAACAAAGATTCGTCGACGGATAAAAGATAAATCAGATTATTGTGAAAGTTGTTAGTTGCTTTTGCACAAACAACAGGTAACATACAGGGTGTCTCTAAAGCCACTAACCATTTCCATGAAAACACTGATATGTTTTTCCTTTCTTTGCAGATTCTGGTATCTTCGTGCAAGATGTTTTGCACAGATGAGTGGGTTGCCACTGTTTGTGCACGGGTACGCTGATATATGAAGACGCCAGAGCGGAATTTATCCGTAAATTCCCCAAAACAGCACCTTGAGAGCACATATTCGTCTGCTTGTGAACGAATTTAAGAACACAGGCAGTATGTATGGTGAGGCACGTTATGGGCGACCAAGGGTATTGGCAGAAACAGTGCAGCAAGTTCAGACTGCCAGTGATAGACGCCTCAGTAGGGAATTGAATGTCCCTCGCAATACAGTGTGGAAAATCCTTCGTTTCATTCTACGAAAACGTCCTTATCACATTCATATTCTCCACCATCTTGAGGACGAGGATTTCGCCTGTCGTCGGACAATGTGTTATGACCTCCTGGAATCTGCAGATAACGAGAATTTAATGGACAACATTTTGTTCTCCGATGAAGCCACATTCCATGTTTGTAAGAAAGAGCACAGTCACGACAGCCAAATATGGGCATATGGAGAACCACATGAGGTATCAGAGTGGGTGGGCATATGGATAACCACATGAGGTATCAGAGTGGGAACGTCACACGCAGAAGGTTAATATTTGGTTGGGTATGACAAAGGCAAAACTGTATATCCCATTTTTTCCCGAAAGGTCAATAACAGCTATCTCGACATTTTAGAACTGTTCTTTGAACCGAAGCATCAGGATGATGGCATACGGTTGTGTTTCAACAATATGGTGCACCTCCACATTTCGCACACATCGTCCGTGGGTACCTGAACAGAACCTTTCCAGGAATGTGGATAGGTCACCGCAGATGTGGGCTTCCCGTTCACCGAACCTTACTCCTTCAGATCTTTTTTGCGTGGGGGTACATCAAATCCAAAGTGTACACTGGCAAAGTGAATGATGTACCTGATCTACGGAATCGTATCAGGGAAGCAGCAGGCCACATTCCGGTTGAAACGTTAAGGTCTACATTTCGTTCCACTACTGAAAGATCGAATATGTGTTCTGATTCAAATGGCTCTGAGCACTATGGGACTTAACATCTATGGTCATCAGTCCCTTAGAACTTAGAACTACTTAAACCTAACTAACCTAAGGACATCACACAACACCCAGTCATCACGAGGCAGAGAAAATCCCTGACCCCGCCGAGAATCGAACCCGGGAACCCGGGCGTGGGAAGCGAGAACGATGCCGCACGACCACGCGCTGCGCACTATGTGTTTTGACCTACATTGTGGTAATGTAGAAGAGCAGTAGAATATGTGTAAAACTTAACAATAAAATTTATTACTCAATCACTGTCTTCCTTTATTGAAATAGATACTGACCTGAGAGACACCCCGTAAACTTTCCCTCGTATACGTTTATGCGCACGTATTTGTAAACAAAAAAATAAAGCAAGGCATATCGTAAAATGAAATGGTTATTATCAATAAATTAAGATACAAATATAAATTAAGCGTTATTGAGAAGACCTATAAAAGAAGGTGGGGCTATAACAATACAAGAGAAGAACCAGTTTTTATCGTGCATAATAAGATGTTTAGCGGCTGACGTCACCGTCTCTTCCAGCACTATGGGAGAAACTAGGTAATCGAAGATGCTGTTTGGGCCAGTTGCCAAGTGACTCTACAATGTAGTGAAGCAAATAAACATGTCAACCAAGTAGCAGGAACGGACAAGCTATACGGGAAACAGATAGCGCTATTGCTCACACCTTGCAGAAAGCGGAATCCAAAGACCATTAAATTAACCAGCAGAGTGTAGACATGTTCCAGCGTAGTCAAGTCATGGCTTATACAACTTCACTACACCTCATTTAACATGATACCAAACAAAACTCGATGACGTTGTATCCACAACCTGTTAAACAGAGAACGCTTCCCAAAATTTTGCAGTCATTGCGAAGTTTTTCTGAGGATCGCTTTTAACAGTGGACTAGGAAAATCAGTAAGGTCACTCCTTGATTCCGATGTACCAAACAACTTCAACGCCTGATTTTTTGTGAGGCTACAAAGGAGAAGTTCAGAAAAGTGTTGAAATTTGCTTTAAGTTTCTTAGAAGTCACTAAGTGGTCTCATTATCGAACAATGAATGAGTAAATTCTGGGCAATATGCACACCGTTTTCAGAAAACATAGTTACCACAAATACCAATGTTTATGACGTCATATGCCCGAAATGTGTGTCATACAATGGTATAATTTTGCAGGTCCATTCTGTGCTATATGTGCTGCAAATAGTAATTGAATGATAAATTAAAACTTTGTTCTTGGAGCTAAAGTTTTATTGTGTGATCAAAGAAAATATGATGAGAAATAAACTTTTCTAATTTCATTACTTTTAGAGGGGTGTCAGTGAGAGAAAGTTTGGAAAAGGTTTGAAATTATGTGTAATGGTTTTAGGAAGTCGTTAAGTGGTCTCATTCTCAAATACTGGATTCATATTTATCGGGTACAGTTTTAAAAATTGCTGTCTCTCAGCAATTGTATATAAGTTGCAGCATAGGAATCACACAGCCAACCCCTTGGTAATAAGTGTTTGGTACATTGACCCTGAAACCTCCCCTTAGAAAAATTTACCAATTACTGTACTGGTTAACCCCTTACGTTATTTGATTTTCAAACAGCTGAGCAGAACTGAACGTACTCAGAATTCCTCTATTTACTTATTCTGATCACCACTAAACTGGCACACAATATTTTTAGCGCAACGCAATATGACTCTTTAAAGTCATATTGCGTTGCGCTAAAAATATTGTGTGCCAGTTTAGTGGTGATCAGAATAAGTAAAGAGAGGAATTCTGAGTACGTTCAGTTCTGCTCAGCTGTTTGAAAATCAAATAACGTAAGGGGTTAACCAGTACAGTAATTGGTAAATTTTTCTAAGGGGAGGTTTCAGGGTCAATTTTTTAAAATCCCTACAAAAGAATGGCCCTGACTAACAATAACCTATACCTTTCATGAGTCACTCTCCTCACAAAAATCTTCGTTACTCGAACTACTGCAATACAGCGAGCGCCAATACTGCGAGCTAAATAAAAGATTCTAACTACTGAAGGCACTAACTACTGATAGGCATAGATAGCAAATGAAATATTTTGGACATCCAGTCTTACAAATTTACTCTTTCTGATGGACATCTGTCCAGATCATCCGCTCTCAAAACTCCGCCATCTCTCTCCCCACATCCACAACTGCTGGCGGCTCACATCCAACAGCGCAACGCTACGCGCTGTTCACATCCAACTGCCCAACACTACAATAGTAAATATTCCAACACTGCAAACCAACCACAGACTGCACACAGCACAGTCAGTGATTTTCATACAAAGCGCTACGTAACGTCTTCATCAGAATGAAATTTTTATGAAACCCTATAAAAACAGATATAAAATTAATTTTGACAAAATTCTTAAACAAGATGGCAATTGTTACGGCGCACAAAAGGTTACTTACTCAAAATTTCATAGTGGAAAGCAATGGTGAAAGTTTCGAGTAGATAAGCTCAATTCAAAAATTAAGATGAAACATGTTCCTAGCAAGGCATAAGTGCGAAAGACTTGATCGTGTTTAATTTTATGATTATTTAAGGTATTATTTTATAGGGTTTCCTAAAATTTCACTCTGATGAAGACATGATATGATGTGTCGAAACCTTTATCAATATGCCAAACGGTTAATTGAACCGGTTGGCTGTGTGATTCCTATGCTGCATATTTCGGGTAATTTACATACGTCGAGCTGCATTGCCTTAAGAGATACACACTGTTCTTAACTTTCGTACTTGACTTATTGTGTTAAATCTTTCACGTAAGATTATACTTCTTAATGAGTAGATAATGAAAAGATTTTAAATTTTTAAATTCGGGCATTAATTGTGTGGAACACTAGGACTCGGTGACTGGGTAACCGTTTTAGAACAGATTACTGGATACGTTTCTCAGAAAGCTGATGCGATAGCAACTCCCTTTTGCTGTGAATAAGAGGCTCTTTTACGACTGCAGTGGTCCTACTTGTATCTATGAACCGATATAAGACAATTCTGATTCGTTAAATTTAGTGGTATTTGTAATGCGTACAGTGTAGTGACTCTCTGCTGCTGGAGTCCGAGGAACATACAATTGTTATTGAAATTTCATCGTTGATTAAAACTATGTGCCAGTCAGAGACCATACCCTACTGAGCATTCCTTTCTCCAGGAGTGCTAGCGCCGAAAGGAATGCAGGAAAGCTCACGCAGTGTTTGGAAAGTAAGGGAGAGCTGGTGATAGATGTGAAGTGTGAAGGCGGGTAGTAATTCCCGCCTTAATACCTCTGCCGGTGAGAGCATTGCGCGCCAAAGGCAAAGTACCGGGTTCGAGTTGAAAGCACCTTTCATTAGGTGTCGGTATTGTTAGAACATTTTATCGCATTGCCTATACCCACGGATGGCGAATTACGAAATGAAATCTGGAGTGAAATCTGCAATACCTCAAATTATTCACAGCGGGGTTTCATAAATACACAACTCGTCATTCTCATGGTTTCGAAAGAGGCAGATACACTACTAGCAATTAAAATTGCTACATCAAGAAGAAATGCAGATGATAAACGGGTATTCATTGGACAAATATATTATACTAGAACTGACATGTGATTACATTTTCACGCAATTTGGGTGCACAGATCCTCAGAAATCAGTACCCAGAACAACCACCTCTGGCCGTAATAACGGCCTTTATACGCCTGGGCATTGAGTCAAACAGAGCTTGGATGCTGTGTACAGGTACAGCTGCCCCTGCAGCTTCAACACGATACCACTGTTCATCAGCAGTAGTGACTGGCGTATTGTGACGAGCCAGTTGCTCGGCCACCACTGACCAGACGTTTTCAGTTGGTGAGAGATATGGAGAATGTGCTGGCCAGGGCAGCAGTCGAACATTTTCTGTATCCAGAAAATCCCGTACAGGACCTGCAACTTTATGCCGTGCATTATCCTGCTAAAATGTAGGGTTTCGCAGACATCGACTGAAGGGTAGAGTCACGGGTCGTAACACATCTGAAATGTAATATCCACTGTTCAAAGTGCCGTCAATGCAAACAAGAGGTGACCGAGACGTGTAACCAATGGAACCCCATACCATCACGCCGGGTAATATGCCAGTATGGCGATGACGAGTACAAGCTTCCAATGTGCGTTCACCGCGATGTCGCCAAACACGGAAGCGACCATCATGATGTTGTAAACAGAATGTTGCTGCAAACGTCGTCAGACTGTTCGTGCAGATGGATGTAGTTTTGCAAACGTACCATCTGTTGACTCAGGATCGAGACGTGGCTGCACGATCCATTACAGCCATGCGGATAAGATGCCTGTCATCTCGACTGCTAGTGATACGAGGCCGTTGGGATCCAGCACGGCGTTCCGCATTACCCTCCTGAACCCACCAATTCCATATTCGGCTAACAGTCGTTGGATCTCGACCAACGCGAGCAGCAATTTCGCGATACGATAAACCGAAATCGCGATAGGCTACAATCCGACCTTTATCAAAGTCGGAAACGTGATGGGACGCATTTCTCCTCCGTACACGAGGCATCACAACAACGTTTCACCAGGCAACGCCCGTCAACTGCTGTTTGTGTATGAGCAATCGGTTGGAAACTTTTCTCATGGCAGCACCTTGTAGGTGTCGCCACCGGCGCCAACCTTGTGTGAATGCTCTGAAAAGCTAATGATTTGCATATAACAGCATCTTCTTCCTGTCGGTTAAATTTCGCGTCTGTAGAACGTCATCTTCGTGGTGTGCAATTTTAATGGCCAGTAGTGTAGTTGTAGACAGGCTACCATGCGCTTGCCATTTGCACCTCTTTACAAGACGTGCGTAACATGTCTTGCACGGATCAAAGACTTGGTCCAGCGTGAGCTGTGGATTTTTGGTTGCTGGAAGCATGGTCAGTCTAGCGTTGAATTCTGTTCCGTTCAGCCCAATCTGGGGCCGGATTTTGTACTGTGAGATAGTGTACGCAACCTACGATTTTCACCACGCTGCATTATACTTGTTAGGTGAGATCGCAATATACTCCTGTATTAAGCAATGCTTTTCACGCGGATCTTACTACATTCACGTAGGTCGCGTTTTTTTTTTTTTTTTTTTTTTTTTTTTTTTTTTTTTTTTTTTTTTTTATCGAGTAGTGGTTAGCCGGAGCTAATTTGCGTGATAGCCATATACAGTCGCGTTTCAATGTTCTGTGAGTATTCGTGTCATTCAGTCCCACCGAGGAAGTGACGCAGTGGTTAGCACAATGGATTGGCATCGGGAGGACGACGGTTCAAACCCGCCTTTGACCATCCTGATTTGGGTGTTCCATGATTTCCGTAAATCGCTTCATGTAAATGCAGGAGTCGTTCCTTTGAAAGGGCACGGCCGACTTTCTTCCCCATCCTTCTCTAATTCGCTGGGACCGATGACCACGCTGTTTGGTCCCCACCCCCAATTGAAACAACTATTCAATCCCTCTCTTATTCAATCATGTATGGGAAAACTGCGTTGGTAAAATTATTTTTATGAAGATCATAGAAACCTGCTACATCAAGCCCTTTTGCGTAATACTTGAAGTTGCTAGTAGTCGCCTATGAAAAGGTCTCTGTTATGTATCTCCGACAGTGAATATTACACAGATTTTGCAGCAGAACCCCATTCGTTTGCTTATTGTGTTGAAACTTCCCTTGTTGTTCTTGAAACCACGTGGCTTCTCACATTCACGACCAGAGCTGCACATATCTGCCGGCCGCTGTGACCGAGATTTCTCGAGGTTGTCAGTGAAGAGAACGTGTATGATACTCTGTGCGCCTCGCCACCAAAGAAAGCCCAGGGACCGTATGGTCTGCCAGCAGAGTTTTACATCCGTTACTGGCCAATAGTAGGTGCGAAAATCACGGACATTGTGAATGAGGTTCATCTACATCTACATTTATACACCGCAAGCCACGCAACGGTGTGTGGCGGAGGGCACTTTACATGCCACTGTCATTACCTCCCTTTTCTGTTACAGTCGCGTATGGTTCGCGGGAAGAACGACTGCCTGGAAGCCTCCGTGCGCGCTTGAATCTCTCTAATTTTACAACCGTGATCTACTCGGGAGGTATAAGTATGGGGAAGCAATATATTCGATACCTCATCCACAAACGCACCCTCTCGAAATCTGGACAGCAAGCTACACCGCGATGCAGAGCGCCTCTCTTGCAGAGTCTGCCACTTGAGTTTGCTAAACATCTCCGTAACTCTATAACGGTTACCAAGAAACTCTGTGACGAAACGCGCCGCTCTTCTTTGGATCTTCTCGATCTCCTCCATCAACCCGATCTGGTAAGGATCCCACACTGATGAGCAATACTCAAGTATAGGTCGAACGAGTGTTTTGTAAGTCACCTCCTTTGTTGATGGACTACATTTTCTAAGGACTCTCCCAATGAATCTCAACCTGACACCCGCCTTACCAACAATTAATTTTATATGATCATTTCACTTCAAATCGTTCCGCACGCATACTCCCAGATATTTTACAGAAGTAACTGCTACCAGTGTGTGTTCCGCTATCATATAATAATACAATAAAGGATATTTCTTTCTATATATTCGCAATACATTAACTTGAAATATTTCCTGTGCTTCCTTGTGGCATTTCGTAACGCCTTAGTTCACATAAATGAGTGTCAGTAGCAATGTGATTTCTATAACAGAAAGTGCTCTTTGTGCTATCTGTCAAGGAGCTATAGTCTGTTACGTGGCTACAGCATGATTTTCAGCCGAAGTATGGATTACGACCAATTTGAAGTGGTATGTACACACTTCTGGTGAAGCCCTCTGAATTCAGTCTGACGAGCAGAAAGAGTTGTAGTCACCTTCGACAGTACCTTATGTCGCCCATCGAAGATTACACCTGCAATGCTCCGAAACATTGGTGAGAAGTAATATACAGATTAGACACCTGTTGCGTCACTGAAGGTGCGCTTATCGGGGTGTATTAAGTGTGTAAAATAAAACTGAGTTACCATAGTAACACAAAGATACTACCAATAAATACGACTATTACTTTCCAGCTAATTACGCCTTTCCTTAGAAAGCACGGAGACAACAAAAAGAACTGCACCACAAGATGATTATTTCTACACCAAGCCAGGTATTTCCATCGCAGCTCTTCAACAAATATCAGAACACAACCATCAGACTTCATAAAACCATACTCAACATTAAGTTCAATAAACTACGTTTGGCTTATAAAATTGTACCTAACTATGTAACAATAACTGTAAACAACATGTCACCAGCAGCACAGCAGACAAAACGTAAGGCAGAAATCATGTGGATAAAGCAAGAAATCCGGTCTTTGTATTCCAAAAAACAGACTCTGAATATTGAATTATACAGACTGCATTTAGGACTAACATACCCACCATTTTTGATGAACTAATGTTCAGGGTTAGAACACACAGAGACCATAATAGGCAGAAAACAGACAATCCAACAAAAGAAACTCACAAAAATGTTAAATCACACAAACTCACACCAATCCCACCACCAATACAAAAAACACACCTTTCACAAAAGAGTGATTAATCTAACCTACATAAAATTATCTGAACAAGAAAGTAGCCTACTTGAAAAGGGTCCCAAACATAGCATTAACACAATGGTGTCACACAGGACAGTAGAAAATGCCGTAACAGAAACTGAAAACATCATAAAGCAACAATAAAAACTAAACAGACCTGAATTCAAAGAAAACCTAACAAGAGAAATAGTTGCTGAGGAAATAAGAAACATAATCAAAGAGAACAAAACCACCATAAAAGAAAACACTAGGACTCCTGAAGAAAAAAACTACAGAAAACTACAGAATAAATTAACACAAGAAAATGCCATCATCACAAAATCTGACAAAGGTAATTCAGTAGTAGTCATAAACAAACAGGAATACACTCACAAAACATTAGAATTCATCCAAAGCAACAACATCACAGAATTAACAAGTGACCCAACAAACCGATACCAAAGTAAGTTTCAGAAAACTCTGAGAAACATAGAAACAATTTTCACAGAAACACGGATTTAAAAAATGATGCAGAAAAATCCCAAGGCCCCCACCCTAAAATCATCACCTAAAGTTCACAAACCCAGAATACCCATACGTCCATTAATAAACTCCACCAAAGCACCAACATACCACTTAGCTAAACACACACACTCTCTGCTACAGAAATATACAAATACACTGACAACAGAAGTCTAAAGAACTCTAGTGACTTAGTAGACTTCTTCAGGGTAAAATGATTCCAGCTGAGTTTAAGGAGAGTAAAATTGTTCTGGTGCCAAAAAATAACGGAAACAAAGATTTAAATAATTTTCGTCCAATTTCACTGCTGAATTGTAATTATAAATTAATAGCTTGAATAGAAAACAAGAGATTTTCATGCCTTACAGATAAAATTATTAGTCAACATCAGAACTGCGCGCAAGGCAGAACCATTTTCAGAACCTAGCAGAATTCGGGATATCATTCCAATAACTTCTGTAACAAACACAAAGTGTGCTTTTTTCAGATTTTTATAAAGCGTTCGATGTAGTAAATTATGAAAATCTTCTACAGACATTGAACAAAATAGGTTTCAATGATAAGGTCATGCAGTTGATTAAGAACATAGCAACTGGAATAAATGCTAAAATAGCGGTGAATTGTCAACAATCCAGGGCGATGCAAATATAACGAGGTGTCCCTCAAGGAAGTCCTCTGTCCAAGTCAGTCTTGGCCGTTTGGCTGGAACCTTTTCTTCGACATATCCATGCTAGATTAAAAGGCTTAACAAAAATGGTTCAAATGGCTCTGAGCACTATGGGACCTAACTTTTGAGGTCATCAGTCCCCTAGAACTTAGAACTACGTAGACCTAACTAACCTAAGGACACCACACACATCCATGCCCGATGCAGGATTCGAACCTGCGATCGTAGCGGTCACGCGGTTCCAGACTGTAGCGTCTAGAACCGCTCAAAAAGGCTTAACATTATCAGGGCATAACACAGTTATAAGAGCCTATGGTGGCGCTATAGGGGTCATTGTAAGGAACAATGACGAGGTAACCACGCTAGCAGCAGTGATTGATTCGTACTGTAGAGCATCTGGAGCCAATGCAAACGAAAAAAGTAGGATGTTAAATCCCAGAGGTTTTGATAATATCAACGTCGAGTGGGCAAAATTAGTCCGATAACATAAAACACTTGGGATCGCCCTGATAGGACGCCCCATGAAAATCACGGCTTTAAATTGGAAAGTTGCAGCAGGTAAAGTGCAAGGAGCCATTATAGAGAATTAACTCGAGATATGAACCAAGTTCAAAGAACAAAATATATCAACTCATGCATCCTTGCTAAAGCTTATTATACTGCTATCTGTTTCCAATACCGAGAATGACAGCGAGGAGAATAATGTCCAAAATCACCAACTTTTTATGGAGAGGTGAAGTGTTCAGAGTATCTGCTAAAGTAGCCACTTTATACCCTAAAAATAGTGAATTTGGATTAACTGTTACAACAGATGAAGCCTCTACACTTTTTATCAAAAGGCAAGTTAATTTAATAAGAGACTCGCGAGAAAGCATAACCAGCCAACTTTTAGAGATCATTAAATCTCGAAGCTGCTTCCCCCAATTGACGTGCAGAAAATCAACAGTAGTTTACAGTATGTGAGGATTTTCTATGTTGAATTTTAGTTATGTAAGTGTCGAGCTCAGGCAGTCACAACACTTAACATCAAGAGTCATAATGCGGGAACGAAAGCAAGGCGAAGAAAGGAACAAAATAGAACTACAGTTTCCAAACGTTGAATGGGCTGAGATTTGGAAAAAAACATTAGTTCTAATGTCCTCACGTCTAATATAGAAACGTCATGGTGCAAGACAGTTAACAACATAGTTAGCACCAATGAAAGACTACGCAATCGGACTCTGTGAAAGAAATTTATGTCAACAGTGCCATCTAGTTGACACAATAATTCATAGATATACTTGCAGTGCTCACATGAATAGTTGGAAGTGGATCTGGGAGCAAATAGCTCAGATTACAGGGACATCTCGTGAGTATATATCGCTGTCATTGATACACAAGCCTGAAGCACGCTATTTCCCAGAGGCAAAAAATAACGGTATGTACTGGTTGCTGGGAAATTTTGTTAATTACGTCCTTAACAAATTAGGATCCGACAGCACCATGGAGTTCAGGATATACATGCTGTGTGAATTCCCTAAATTAGAAGATATTCGAATGACAAGAAAAAGTTCGGTAACATGCTGAAAATTATATTTGAAAGAATGGGCATTGGTTAATGTAAAAAAGAAGACTGTGTTGACAGTGATGTATTGTAGTTACCTAAAGAATATTACTTAAAATTTTACTGTATACTTTTGGTGTGTGCTTTTTCTAATTCAGAGACTAGTTTTTGAAATTTTATAAGCTGATGTACAGAACGTATGTGATAGTCAGATTGTGTGTCTTATAGTGTCAAAACACAAAACATTAAAGCTGCATTATTGGTGCACATGCAATTCAAAGTGCAGATTTTACTTCTTCTAGTTTGAAGTTTGAATGTGTTTGAAAAAAACTTTTCTTGATGTTTAACTTAATTCTTTCTGGTAATTTAGTCAGTAACACAATCTTCTGCTGTATATCCTTAACATCAGCATAATTGCAATGATAAAACTGTTTTTGTTTAAATCATTTCATGTATAACATGAGTACATGGTTAGTATATGTACTTAGTACGTATTTTGAATGTGCAGCATTGTTTCTTTAATAAATGTTTTTTATAAAAAAAAAGTGGTTAAGGAGTTGGACTCGAAATCCAATTGGGTTTCCCCGAGCAGGTTTGTATCCTATCCGCAGCGAAAATTTTTCTTAGTAAGGAACAATAGCGAATGACAAGATATTGCTATCATGATGCCGTAATTTGCTGGTAGATCAAAACTGCATTCATGTAATAGTATTTTGTAAATATAACTAATTTTCTATACCGAAAAAAAGCTGTTCTAGGTGCTTCAGTCCGGAACCGCGCTGCTGCTATGGTCCCAGGTTCGAATCCTGCGTCGGTCATGAATGTGTGTGATGCCCTTAGGTTAGTCAGGTTTAAGTTGTTCTAAGTTCTAGGGGACTGATGACCTCAGATGTTAAGTCTCATAGTGCTCAGAGCCATTTGAACCATTTTGCTCATATCCTTACTCCCTGCCGCATTTAACGGCTCTATTTAAACAAGCAATGCAATCACTTTGCAGCACCACATCCTATTCTCATATTTTAAGTAATAATTCAGCTTTCCAGTAGGTATTTGTGTTGTAGTTTGCAGATGAATACAAATCCGACGCTAGCTCCACTTTGCAAACTGTTCTCCGAAGAAGTAAATTTTTTTTGTTTATTTATAGACGCAGTCACATGTTTATGACACAGTCATAACCGGTTTCGGCCATACAATGACCGTCTTCAGATTCTAAAACAATACGAAAGGAAATTTATATTGAAAACCTGAAAGTAAGTGCAATGATTACCCACACTTCTTAGTAATGTAACTGAATTTATGCGAAATACATATAGTTCATACCTAAAGACGGCATACACTGAACACAGGTTCATGCGTTGTCAGACTAGCTTTTTTTTCTCTTCTTTATTGTGATTTCATTCCTCTGCCCGATATGGGCAGGGGAGGGTTTTAGCGGTACAATACGCCGATCTTCAGCCGAGTGACATCACAACTAAAACAAGAATAAAATGATACATACATAAGGAGATAAAAAGGCTAACATAAAACAGAGTGAGGGGAGAAAATGGAGGTAAAAATACACTGACATGGAGACGTTCATGGGGGACAGTTAAAAAAAGTCAGCAGAACAGTTGGCGATTCTTAAAACACAGAGAAGACACTGAATGCGCATGTACAGGTTAAAAGTCGGCCACAGTATTAAAAACACTCCAGAACAGCACACTTAAAACCCACTTGGAGCACACACAATGAAGAATAAAACTGCCAGGTGGGACCTGCCAAGGGAAAGGTCAGAGAGGATGGAAAAGGAGGGGAGAGCATGGGCAGCTGGGGAAGTGGGGGGATGATGAGAGGAGGGGCATCAGTGGATTCATGAAGAGACAGGAGACACGTAGGGTGGGACAGGAAGAGGGAAGACAGGGCAGGAGGGAGTGCAGAACACTGAAAGGAGATGGAGGGGGCGTAGGAGGGAGAAGCCGCTCAGGAGGAGGGAGGGGGAGGAGAGGGAGCCCTGAGGAGGAGGAAGGAAGATGGGGTTAGAGTTGGTAGGAAGGGTAGATGTCAGGGCGAAGCTCATTATCTGGGAGTGGTAGATTGGGGAAGTTGTGTTGGGAAAGGAGATGGAGGGTTTGGAGATGGAGAGAGGGTGGGACACAACGGTAAAGGCGCGGCAACTGGTTGGGGGTGGAGAGGAAGGGAGACAGCAGGGGGTGAGGGGGATCAAGGCGGCGGACAATATATAGTGTGCGGATGTGTTCAAGGAAAAGGAGGAGGTGGGGAAAGGGGATGAGGTCGTAGAGGATGCGCATGGGGGACGGAAGGCAGATGCGGAAGGCGAGGCGGAGCACATAGCGTTCGAGGATTTGGAGAGCTTTATAGAACTTGGGAGGGGCGGAAACCCAAGCGACACTAGCTTAACAGAGGATGGGGCGGATCAAGGATTTGTAGGTGTGAAGGATGGCGGAAGGATGCAGACCACACGTCTGGCCGGACAGGAGTTTCAGGAGGCGGAGGTGATTGTGAGCTTTGTTTTGGATGGTAAGGAGATGGGGAGTCCAGGTGAGGTGGCGGTCGGGTGTGAGGCCAAGGTAGTTGAGGGTAGGAGTGAGGTGGATAGGACTGCCATAAATGGTGAGGTAGAAATCATGGAGGCGGAATGAGCAGGTGGTGCGGCCTATGATGATCGCCTGGGTCTTGGAGGGATTAACACGGAGGAACCACTGGTTGCACCAAGCAGTGAATTGGTCAAAGTGGGTTTGGAGGGTACTTTGGGACCGTTGAAGGGTAGGATAAAGGGCTAGGGAGGCGGTGTCAACAGCGAACTGGAGAAGATGAACAGGAGGGTGAGGTTTGGGCATATCAGCAGTGTACAGGAGATAGAGGAGAGTGAAAAGGAGAGAACCTTGTGGCACGCTGGCAGAGGAGTAGAAAGTACGGGAGTTGGAATCGTGGATAGTCACATAGGAGGGACGATTGGAGAGGAAGGAAGCAACGCGACGGACGAAGTTGATGGGGAGAGCATAGGTCTGGAGTTTGAAGAGGAGCCCAGGATGCCAGACACGGTCATAAACATTCTGGAGATCAAGGGAAACAAAGATAGCGGAGCGACGGGAGTTAAGTTGGAGGGAAAGAAGATTGGTAAGGTTAAGGAGCTGGTCGTCGGCTGAGAAGGAAGGCCGGAAGCCACATTGGGTAAGAGGAAGGAGGCGGTGCTGGTTAAGGTGGCGGTGAATACGGTGAGAGAGGATGGCCTCGAAGACCTTACTGAAGACGGAGGTGAGGCAGATTGGACGATAGGAAGAGGTATCAGAGGGGGGTTTGTTAGGTTTACGGAACAGCAGGACACTGGAAGTTAGACTAGCTATAAAACACTGGTCTTTTATAGATATAAAATATTTGTTAGATTTTGTTCACCTTCTTTGCGTTAGATGCGCGCGTCTTAATTTTTCAAAAACCTAAAATATACAAATTTTTCTGGTAATATTTAGGTCAAACGTACATAAAATTTAAGATAACAGAATAGATCGTGAAATCAGTAAAATAACATTTAAGAACAAGGAGAAAACATTGCTATAGATGAAAATAGTAGGAGCACTTGTAGAGTGTATTTCTGACGCCCGATGGCGCTGTATTTCCGACTGTTGCCTGTTTATGCCGTTTCCATTTTTACGACAGGGAGAACACGAGCAAGACGACGAGTGTAGTGCTGTGCTGCAAGTGGCTGGCACGCTCCTCCGCCTTAGAGGTTGTTGATATTTGCTGCGACCCGCACTAGGCAGTGCAATACTTGGCCGCCAGAAGGCTCCATCCTCAGCTGAAGCACGTATGTAGTAAAAACGATTCGCTCAAATGAACAGATCGTCGTAAATGTTGAAGTATGCGTCTGTTGCAAATTCATTCTGTTCATTGGGGAGTTTGTTTGGTTCTCTGCGTCTCGTAACATAAATCTCCAGTTGTTCTAAAATGTCGAATCGTTTACTTTTTGTAACTTCATGTAGAATTTGAAGCTGTTCGTCAATGTTACCAATATTATGACCCATATGCAAGAGGAGACAAAATGTCGTTTTCTCTTAAGTACTTGGGAAATCATTGGAACTCAGAGCTTAATACTTTTGGGGGCTTAAACTCAGATTTCAGCGCTAGTTCCGATCTCACAGATGGCATATTCGAATGCATTGCACGAGCTTTTGCCTATAACCTCTTTATAACATCTCTGACCTGAAACACATGAACAAATTATACCATGCATTTATGGTTTTAACTGAGTATTATAAGCCAGGTTGCTTTATCACATGGGCTTGACTGAAGTAATTCAGTTAAATAGATGTCTCAGAATTTTAGTAGCACGTTCAAGTTAATTTTCTTCCTTGTCTTTTGACTTTTACCACTGCGACCAAGTCAGCTTGAATGAAGAACTACTGATTGTTTTAATTTCAGGTTTGACTTCGGATAACAACTAAAAGAATTTTTTTTTTCGCTGCTGTAATTACAAATTAACAATTTTCGGATGTTTTCCTTTGCTTGTACTGTGAAACCTTCTTCCTTGCCACATTTCATGACTCTAGGCCAACGGAAAGTATGCTACAGGTTTTGATGAGTGAGTTTGTGAGTATCGAAATATGTGACATATATGGCCGTGCCTCTTGATTGCACTGACACAGAAACTAACATTTATTATACCGCCAAGGGGCTATAGGTCTTAGTGACAAATTTCTACTTGATACGTCTACCCGTTTCGGAGAAAAAGGGATCTTAACAGACCGACATTGAGAGTAATATTTTTATTTTTTTATTTATTTATTTTTTTTTTCTCATTACAGAGGCTTATCTCCAACATAAATTACTCGGAAATACTATATAAAGAACAAACGTTCTTAAATTATATTTTCAAAATATTCCTCCAGGTGTTTCGATCTTATGCGTCCTCTTCCTCTGCCCCAATTCTCCTCATTGTGTCCCCCAGGGGCTCAGCATTCACTTGCTGAGTACGGGCTTGGCGACCCCGGGGTCCTGAGCTTGGGACTGGTCTGCGCCGCCAGTGTCCTGTCACCGTAACCCCCGGACATGCTTCAGCGACCACCGCACGGGGCGGCGGTGAAATGTTGTGTGCTGTGGGGAATGGTAATCTTGGCTTGACCGCCTGGATTGCGAGGAAGGCCAACCTCTATATAAACCCCTCAATCTTTCGGTGTGCTCCGCGCCTAGAAGATGCATGGCTGTTGGGGTGGAACAGTCGCAAGCGGGCAACCTCTGGGGCACCTGCCGCACCCCAGTTGTATAAGGCTTACTCAGGCACGCGGGGCTCTGTCTGAGCGAACTTTTAGTTCCCTAGCTGCTCGTGGAACCGCAATGGATCCTTCGACCTCTACATTTCCCCCTACCAGTGGCTTGGGTGGGCCACTGGTAGGAAAAAACACCCCATCGAAAAAGCGGCTACGCGCTGCGAGTCCTCCAGCGCCTGGTGTTGCTAGAAATTTAACAGAATGTAGTAGCGGAGCACATGCTGATAATCAGAATGTGTTTTTGATTATTAAAAGGAAGGAGGGTAGCTTTGAGAGGGTTTCTCCCTTTTACATCCACAAGTGTCTTGAGGGAATTGCAGGAACACTGAAATCTGTAAAGCGACTGCGCAGTGGGACTCTGTTAGTTGAGACTTCTAGTTCCCGTCAAGTCGCTGCCCTTCAGAAAGCAACCTGTCTAGGAGAGTACGCTGTCGAGACCGAGCTCCACTCCACTTTGAATTATAGTAAGGGTGTTGTGACGTGTAGGGACTTGGTGGATATCCCCATAGACGTGTTAAAATCTGAGTGGGCTGACGAAGGAATTGTTGACGTGCAGCATATTATGAAACGAGTCAATGGGGACCTCGTCAAATCTGACTCGTTTATTCTCACGTTCAGTTGCCCGAGACTCCCAGAGCATGTTAAAGCAGGGTTCTTACGGCCATATTTCCCCAACCCAATGCGCTGTTTTAAATGTCAGCGCTTTGGGCATACTACGTTGGGGTGCAATGGGATAGCCACTTGTGGTAAATGTGGTCAGCCTGCCCATGACGGAGCCGATTGTTCATCGCCTGTGAAGTGCGTGAATTGCTCTGGGAGTCACCCTGTCTGGAGCCGGATCTGCCCCATCTATCTCGAAAAACGGAAGGTACAGGAGATTAAAACATCTAAGCGCATCCCCTATGGTGAGGCCAAGAAGCTCTTTAAGGCCATGCAACCTCCTGTGTTTTCAACATCTTTCGCTTCCGCTCTCAAAAAACCGGTACACCTGGCCACTGTTGCTACGCAAACGGAGGTTGCTAGTGTTAGCACTAATACCTGCGCTTGCCAGTGCACTTGTGCTGCTGCGGTTGTTTTGCAATCTGCGGCTCTCCCCGCTACATCGGACAAGGCCGTGGTTGTTGATATTGAGGTACTTCCGGCCTCTCCCCATATGGCGCCTTCTGCCCAGGCGAGTCAACCTCCAACTGTTGACAAGGCTCTGCATTCCAAGCCCCCCAAGACAAAGCCTCAGAAGATGAAGGTTCTGCCACCTGAGGAGACTAGTCAGCGTCGGTCCGATGACGAGGCCATCGTACTGTCTGACATCTCCCGTGGGTCGTCATCGGAGCTTATGGACATTGATGTCGACCGGGGGCGATCTTCTCGCCCCAGCAATAAATCTCCGACCAGTACGGTCTCTTCTCCAAAGCACAGAGGCATGGTGAAAGTTCAGCCACCCTGATCACTGGCTCCCATATTACAGTGGAACCTGAATGGGTTCAGGACGCATGTGGCCGAATTACAACTCCTTATACGAGAGTGCCCCTTGTGCTTATGTCTCCAAGAGCCACATTTTGGGGCCACTGATTCTCCTTCTTTACGGGGCTATACCGTATATCGAAAAGATGATCTGACGGGGCAAAGGGCAAAGGGTGGTGTTGCGGTTTTTGTCCGTGACATGCACCCCTCATCTGAGCTCCCTCTCGTCACCGACTTGCAAGCAGTTGCAGTTGACATTCTTGTGGGTCGGAGGCTCACAGTCTGTTCAGTTTATTTACCACCTCCGGATGCGATAGACTCTGAGGCTCTCGCGGACCTTATTAGCCAACTCCCCCGCCCATTTCTTCTTCTGGGGGACTTCAACGCTCATAATGTCTTATGGGGCTCTCCGACTACTTGCTCCAGGGGTCGCATTCTGGAAAGCGTCATGATGTCTGAAGAACTGTGCCTCCTCAACTCTGGTGCTCCCACTCATTTCTGTACTGCTTCCGGGTCGTCATCGGCTATTGACCTTTCCTTTTGCTCTCCAGCACTCGCGGATTCTGCTCTGTGGGAGGCTGCAGCTGACCTCCATTCTAGTGACCACTTCCCCCTTTGGATTTGCCTCCTGGATGAGGCTGTGGCATTACCAGTGCCGCCCCGGTGGCACCTCTGCAGAGCTGACTGGACACTTTTCAGCCAACTGGCTGTTTTGGAACACCGTGCCAGCGTCCACGAATGGGTAGACCATGTTACAGCCGTGATCTCCCATGCTGCTGAATTGTCAATCCCACGGTCATCCGGTCATCCCAAGAGGCGTCCTGTCCCTTGGTGGACCACTGAGTGCCGCGCAGCCATCCGCGCCCGCCGTGCAGCACTGCGCCGCTTCAAGTGCCGTCCCTCAGCTGACAATCTTGCGGCCTTTCGGGTAGCCAGGGCCAGAGTGCGGCGAGTGATTAAAGAGAGCAAACGACGGTCATGGCAATCGTTCTTGAACTCCATCTCTCGCTCCACTAGTTCTACGAAAGTATGGGAAGCCATCAGGAGGATTTCCGGGAAACTCAGCCAGCTCCCTATCACGGCATTGCTGCATAAGGGATGTCTCCTCACGGCGCCGAGAGACATTGCCCAGACACTGGCCATGCATTTTGCGGACTCTACCGCCACTATTAACTGTGATCCAGATTTCTGCCGCTACCGCACTGCCATCGAAAGGGGTCACTTGGACTTCCGGTCTCTAAATTCTGAAACCTATAACTGCCCCTTCACAATGTGGGAACTGGATTCTGCGCTGCCTGTGGCTCATGATACTGCGCCTGGTCATGATTAAATCCGGTACAGCATGCTGCGGCACCTGTTGCTGCCATCCAAGGAAGTTCTTCTGAACTGTTTCAATATGATATGGTTATCCGGCACGTACCCTGACTCGTGGAGGGAAGCGATTTTGATTCCCCTCCTCAAACCGGGGAAAGACCGAACGCATCCCAGTAGTTAACGGAGTATTGCTTTGACGAGCTGTGTTGGGAAGACGTTGGAACGCATGGTCAACCGCCGCCTGGTTTGGCTGCTCGAGACCAGGCAGCTCCTTAGCCCTTCTCAGTGTGGCTTTCGGAGATGTCGTTCCACTATAGACAACTTGACCCTGCTTGAGGCCGCCATCCAGCAGGCCTTTCTACGTAACCAGCATTGTCTAGGGGTCTTGTTTGACATTAATAAGGCGTATGACACTACTTGGCGCCGCCTTATCCTCAATCAACTCCATGAGTGGGGCTTTCGTGGCCATCTCCCCATCTTCATTCGGTCCTTTCTTTCTCACCGCCTGGTATCGGGTTGGTAATGTGCTATCGGATTTGTACGTGCAGGAGAATGGTGTTCCTCAGGGCAGCGTTTTAAGTGTCACCCTCTTTGCCGTCGCTATTAACAGTATCACGTCCACTATCCGGAGTCCTGCCCAATGCTCCTTGTTTGTGGACGATTTTGCTGTTTTCTGTTCTTCCTACAGTCTTGTCACTGCTAGTCGGCAGTTGCAGCTTACGATAAAGCGCTTAGAGGCATGGACTGCAAAGACGGATTTTACCTTTTCTGCAGACAAATCTGTGTGTGTTCATTTTAATCGTTCTCGGCGTCTTTTTACCTCCCCTGAATTGCGTCTGAGGGACACCGTTCTTCCTTTTAGAGTCACTGTGAGGTTCCTGGGCCTCACTTTTGATTCCAAGTTGTCGTGGTTGCCTCACCTTAAAGACCTCAAGGTGCGGGCCCTGAAGGCACTGAGTATTTTGAAGTGTCTGAGCCATCGGTCCTGGGGAGCAGATCGGGCCCGTCTGCTGCAGTTTTATAGGGCTTTCGTCCGATCGCGTCTTGACTATGCTTGCACCGTGTATGGGTCAGCAAGGCCTTCGTATCTGAAGATCCTTGACGCAGTACACCATGAGGGTCTCAGGCTGGCCACTGGTGCCTTCCGTACCAGTCCCATCCCCAGCCTGTGCGCTGAGGCAGGGGAACCGCCGCTCGCCATCCGGCGGAAACTCCTCATGGTGCGACGGGTGTGTCATTTCCTTGCCTGTCATACCTCCCCTGCGTACCCTACCGTTGCCCGACCGCCTATGGAACGTCTATTTTCCAGTCGTCCCAGGGCAACGAGACCATTTGGGATTCGTGCCAAGCATTTGCTTGAGTCCCTTGGTGTGGAGCGTGTGGCCCCCCAACGACAAGGTTTTACTCGCCTGCCTCCCTGGTTGCTCCAGAGGCCCAGCATCCTTCTAGACTTGTCGGAGAACCGGAGGAACTGCACTCCAGCGTTTGTTTTTACCTCCTTATTTTACGATATTTTAAACCAGCATCCGGACCATGTACCTGTATTCACAGATGGCTCTAAACAGGGGGACTCTGTTGGTTGTGCTGTTGTTTTCCCTGATCGAGTCGTCAAGTTACGGCTTCCTGCGGCGTTTACCATCCTCGATGCCGAATTGTTTGCAATCTTGCGGGCATTGGAGCAGATGAGATGTGTTCCCAGTCTTAAGTTCCTCGTCTGTTCTGACTCCCTGAGTGCCCTTCAGACCATGCAACACTTGTACCCAGCGGATGCGGTCGTCCAGAACATCCATGATGCCCTACTCCACCTGCAACGGCAGGGGAAGGAGGTTTCTTTCTGCTGGGTGCCGGGGCACATGGGTATTAGGGGAAACGAACTAGCGGATGTGGCTGCCAAATATGCATGTTCCCTCCTTCACGTTGTTGAATGTGCCGTCCCCCTCCATGCTGTAACCTCCCTTTTGCGTTTTCGTGTTATGCATCAATGGGAAGAGGAGTGGCTGGCAGTTTCTGACAATAAGCTGCGTCTGGTAAAGGCCACTACGCGACCATGGCGTACGTCCTACCAGTCATACAGGCGGGATGAGGTTCTCCTCACTCGCCTCCGCATTGGGCACAGTCCCTTAACGCATGGTTTTTTACTCCGGCGGGAGGACCCCCCAATCTGCAGTGCTTGTGGCGTCCAGATTACTGTCCGCCACATTTTACTTGACTGTCTTTTATTCTCTGACCAGAGGGCGATGGTTTCTTTGCCACCGGATTTGCCCTCTATTTTGCAAGAGGACGCAGCGACTGTGATTAAGGTCTTACGGTTTTGTGTCCTGTCTAATCTGTTGCCTTGGATTTTAGGGAGAGGGTTTTAATGTGCTGCTGGGTGAATGGCTCACCCAGGTTTTAGGTAAGAGGTCCGCCAGTCACGTATACCTCCTTGTTTCCCTTCGGTATCTGTTCTCTTTTCCTTGTGTTTCCTTTCCTTTTTTAGTGTGTTTCTACTCCTCTTGTTTTGCCTCTGTATGTGAGCATTTGGAACTGCGTCAGGTCTGTGTCTTTTAGCCGTTCTCCTTGTTCGGCGTCCGTCTTCGTCCCTTCACCGCTTGTGTTCCTGTTTCTATGCGTTTGGGCGCTGATGACCACGCTGTTTAGCGCCCGTAAACCTCAAACACACACACACACACACACACACACACACACACACACACACACTCCTCATTGTGTGCTCTACATTTTAGAGCCAGGTGGTCATAGGTCGTCCTCTTCTTCTCCCGTCCGGTTCCCACTCCATCATCAATTTTGGTATTCTGGCTTCCTCCATTCGTCGTACATGCCCATACCACTGTAACTTCTTCCCATCCATTACGTCATATATTCTTTATTTTATTTCCGTTGTCCTTCTTACATCGGTGTTCTTTATCTTCTCTTTCCTGGAGAGTCTTGCCGATTGCCTCCAGAAGACCATGTCTAGAGCTTGTAATTTTTTACGGTGCCTTCTGGTTAATTGTCCAGGTCTCCGTTCCATACAGAACCACACTCTCTAATATAGATCTGCATATTAATTGTTTAGTTCTACTCATTACATTCCTGCTCCATAAGGCTAATTTAAGAATCCCAATGACCTTCCATCCGCTACAAATTCTTTTGTACATGCCTGACTCTGATTTTCCCTCGATTTCTACAATGGATCCCAAATAACAGAAAGTGTTTATCTCTTTGATTTTCTTTCCTTCAATGTATAGCTCAACTGAATCATTAGTCAATTATTCTTGTTTTTGGTAATTAATCTTCAAACGCCAAGTTTTGTATGCTGCTGCTAGTTGATTACACATATAGTTAGCATCTTCCCCATCTTGTGCTACGACTACTTATCATGAGCAAACAATAAATGATGTAGGTAAACTCCATCTCTTATTTCTAATCCCATACTACTACATTTACGAGACCATGTTCTAAGTCTAATATCTGTATAGGTTTTAAATAATGATGGTGACATGGGACAGCCCCGTAAAAGGAATTTGCTTCTTCTAAAGTTCTGGGTAAGTTATTACCAACTTTCACTTTGCAAATGTTATCTTTATACATCTGTTGTATTATTTTAATCAAGGAAGGGTATATGTTTGCCATATCTAGTGCTCGCCAAAGTAATTTTCTTGGTACAGTATCATACGCTTTTTCTAGATCTATGAAAATTAATCCTATATTTTTTAAATTTTCCGTATGTTTCTCCAAAATCTGTTGTAATGTGAAAATATGGTCTACACATGATCTCCCAGCCGTGAAACCACATTTTTCTTCTTGGGTTTGTTTTTAATTACCTTCGCAAAAATTCCCATTATGTGTTTGTAACACAAATTCCTCGATACTTTGAACAAATTTTGCGAACCCTTTTCTTAAATATGGTATTAATGTAAACTAGCTTCATCTCGTTTGGTACTGAATTTCCATGTACCATTCTGTTGAAGAGCTGTGTTATCAGTTTCACAGTTTTGTCACCACCATATTTCAGAAACTCCAGATTTATATTGCCTGGTCCAGGTGATATACCATTCTTTCCTGTTCTCAACACCTGAATTACTTCACTAAAGACAAATAACGAATGATAAAAATTTCTTTCCGTGTGACATAATTACAAATTTACAGTTTTCGGGGTTTTCATTTGGTTGTACTATGAAACCTTGCTTCTTGCCGAATTTCATGATTCCAGTCAAACGGGAAGCACCCTATCCGTTTTGATGAGTGAGTTTGCGAGTATCAAAATATGTGACATAAATTACCGTATCTTTTGATTTCAATGAGTTAGAAGCTTCGATGTTTCACACGGCCAAGGAACCATATATCTCAGTACGTGAAAGAAATTTCGACTTTATACGTGTACCCGTTCCCAAGAAAAACACTTTTGACTGTCGGACAGACAGACAGACAGATAAAATGGTTCAAATGGCTCTGAGCACTATGGGACTCAACTGCTGTGGTCGTCAGTCCCCTAGAACTTAGAACTACTGAAACCTAACTAACCTAAGGACATCACACACATCCATGCCCGAGGCAGGATTCGAACCTGCGACCGTAGCAGCCGCACGGTTCCGGACTGCGCGCCTAGAACCGCGAGATCACCGCGGCCGGCGTAGACAGACAGACAGACATTGGGCAAGAGAGTGATAATACATGATTCCGTTTTTACCGATAGCGGTACTCAACCCTAAAAACGGTTAATCACATGTGTGGGGTCATAACTAATATCTGATCGTTCATTTTTTGATGATTAAGTTCAGAACTTGCGACCTACTACCACATTAAAGCTTATAAGTTCTGGTATCGTACCGTCAGTCAACGCTTTTCTACTCACGAGGCACAGTTCGGTCTGCTAGTCTTACTGAAGTTTCTCAGTGATACAGCCACAACTATTTCAATAATAATTCATGACTGCGTGTACATAAATACTGCAAATGACAACACTTTACACTTATTATTGTGTACAGCACAATTTTATAAAAATACATTACCTGACAAAAAGCATCCATAAGGGAAGGACGAAACGAAATGAAACTTAACGGTTTGGAAGTGTATGCGATATTATTTTAGCGATTACAGTATCGAGACAAGTTTACAAACAACTTGGCAGTCCGAGCACACTAGACAGTATGACGTTGCACGGCCTCTGGACTCTAATAATCGCTACCTTGGAGAAAAGCCGGTCATCTCTAAAACCACTAGTTTAGAGAAAACTCCACTTAAAGATAACAACCAAAGTTTCTCCATGAAAACACAGCAGCACTGTCTTTCTCTTTGTAAGTAGTACATACTCAGAGGTAACTTTCACATAGCTTTTCTTTCATCTCGAGTGATATATGACACTTTTCTACAAAGAAAACTTCAGTTTTAGTTAAGGCTTGACTTGACACATAAAAATATAAATTTCAGCTCTTATATCTGTAAAGGGTATGAAATAAATAATTTAATAAAGAAATAATTATAAGAAAATATTTACTTATAAAAATACAACATAACACTGCACAAATTATTTGAATCAAATCAAGAAATTAATCAACTCATTTCTTTTGGTTTGTTTTACATTTTACGTAAAATAGTTAGCACAGAAAAATTAACCTACAAGTTATTAAAGAATAAAAATAAAACTTTGAAACTATATTTTTATGTATTAACTACAACAGTCAAGCCTATTTAGCATCTGCTACACCTTTCTTAGCAGTATAAGTTTTTCCAGACACACCTTATGCTTGCCAGTTTCTGATGTTTGTGATCGAGTTGTTTTCGGATTATTAGTTAATAATAGCCCCCCATGAACCATGGACCTTGCCGTTGGTGGGGAGGCTTGCGTGCCTCAGAGATACAGATGGCCGTACCGTAGGTGCAAACACAACGGAGGGGTATCAGTTGAGAGGCCAGACAAACATGTGGTTCCTGAAGAGGGGCAGCAGCCTTTTCAGTAGTTGCAGCGGCAACAGTCTGGATGATTGACTGATCTGGCCTTGCAACATTAACCAAAACTGCCATTCTGTGCTTGTACTGCGAACGGCTGAAAGCAAGGGGAAACTACAGCCGTAATTTTTCCCGAGGGCATGCAGCTCTACTGTTATGGTTAAATGATGATGGCGTCCTCTTGGGTAAAATATTCCGGAGGTAAAATAGTCCCCCATTCGGATCTCGGGGCGGGGACTACTCAGGACGACGTCGTTATCAGGAGAAAGAAAACTGGCGTTCTACGGATCGGAGCGTGGAATGTCAGATCCCTTAATCGGGCAGGTAGGCTAGAAAATTTAAAAAGGGAAATGGATAGGTTAAAGTTAGATATAGTGGGAATTAGTGAAGTTCGGTGGCAGGAGGAACAAGACTTCTGGTCAGGTGAATACAGGGTTATAAATACAAAATCAAATAGGGGTAATGAAGGAGTAGGTTTAATAATGAATAAAAAAATAGGAGTGCGGGTAAGCTACTACAAACAGCATAGTGAACGCATTATTGTGGCCAAGATAGACACAAAGCCCATGCCTACTACAGTAGTACAAGTTTATATGCCAACTAGCTCTGCAGATGATGAAGAAATTGATGAAATGTATGACAAGATAAAAGAAATTATTCAGGTAGTGAAGGGAGCCGAAAATTTAATAGTCATGGGTGACTGGAATTCGTCAGTAGGAAAAGGGAGTGAAGGAAATATAGTAGGTGATTATGGATTGGGGCTAAGAAATGAAAGAGGAAGCCGCCTGGTAGAATTTTGCACAGAGCACAACCTAATCATAGCTAACACTTGCTTCAAGAATCATAAGAGAAGATTGTATACATGGAAGAATCGTGGAGATACTAAAAGGTATCAAATAGATTATATAATGGTAAGACAGAGATTTAGGAATCAGGTTTTAAATTGTAGGACATTTCCAGGGGCAGATGTGGACTCTGACCACAATCTATGGTTATGACTTGTAGGTTAAAACTGAAGAAACTGCAAAAAGGTGGGAATTTAAGGACATGGGATCTCGATAAGCTGAAAGAAATAGAGGTTGTACAGAGTTTCAAGGAGAGCATAAGGGAACAATTGACAGGAATGGGGGAAAGGAACACAGTAGAAGAAGAATGGGTAGCTCTGAGGGATGAAGTCGTGTAGGCAGCAGAGGATAAAGTAGGTAAAAAGACGAGGGCTGCTATAAATCCTTGGTTAACAGAAGAAATATTGAATTTAATTGATGAAAGGAGAAAATATAAAAATGCAGTAAATGAAGCAGGCAAAAAGGAATACAAACGTCTCAAAAATGAGATCGACAGGAAGTGCTAAGCAGGGATGGCTAGAGGACAAATGTAAGGATGTAGAAGCTTATCTCACTAGGGGTAAGATAGATACTGCCTACAGGAAAATTAAAGAGATCTTTGGAGAGAAGAGAACCACGTGTATGAATATCAAGAGCTCAGATGACAACCCAGTTCTAAGCAAAGAAGGGAAGGCAGAAAGGTGGAAAGAGTATATAGAAGGTTTATACAAGGGCGATGTACTCGAGGACAATATTATGGAAATGGAAGAGGATGTAGATGAAGACGAAATGGGAGATAAGATACTGCGTGAAGAGTTTGACAGAGTACTGAAAGACCTGAGTCGAAACAAGGACCCCGGAGTAGACAACATTCCATTAGAACTACTGATGGCCTTGGGAGAGCCAGTCAGGACAAAACTCTACTAGCTGGTGAGCAAGATGTATGAGACAGGCGAAATACCCTCAGACTTCAAGAAGAATATAATAATTCTAATCCCAAAGAAAGCAGGTGTTGACAGATGTGAAAATTACCGAACTATCAGTTTAATAAGTCACAGCTGCAAAATACTAACGCGAATTCTTTACAGACGAATGGAAAAACTAGTAGAAGCCGACCTCGGGGAAGATCAGTTTGGATTTCGTAGAAATGTTGGAACACGGGAGGCGATACTGACCTTACGACTTATCTTAGAAGAAAGATTAAGAAAAGGCAAACCTACGTTTCTAGCATTTGTTGACTTAGAGAAAGCTTTTGACAATGTTGACTGGAATACTCTCTTTCAAATTCTGAAGGTGGCAGGGGTAAAATACAGGGAGCGAAAGGCTATTTACAATTTGTACAGAAACCAGATGGCAGTCATAAGAGTCGAGGGGAATGAAAGGGAAGCAGTGGTTGGGAAAGGAGTGAGACAGGGTTGTAGCCTCTCCCCGATGTTATTCAATATGTATATTGAGCAAGCAGTAAAGGAAACAAAAGAAAAATTTGGAGTAGGTATTAAAATTCATGGAGAAGAAGTAAAAACTTTGAGGTTCGCCGATGACATTGTAATTCTGTCAGAGACGGCAAAGGACTTGGAAGAGCAGTTGAACGGAATGGACAGTGTCTTGAAAGGAGGATATAAGATGAACATCAACAAAAGCAAAACGAGGATAATGGAATGCAGTCAAATTAAATCGTATGATGCTGAGGGAATTAGATTAGGAAATGAGACACTTAAAGTAGTACAGGAGTTTTGCTATTTAGGAAGTAAAATAACTGATGATGGTCGAAGTAGAGAGGATATAAAATGTAGACTGGCAATGGCAAGAAAAGCGTTTCTGAAGAAGAGAAAGTTGTTAACATCGAATATAGATTTATGTATCAGGAAGTCGTTTCTGAAAGTATTTGTTTGGAGTGTAGCCATGTATGGAAGTGAAACATGGACGATTACTAGTTTGGACAAGAAGAGAATAGAAGCTTTCGAAATGTGGTGCTACAGAAGAATGCTGAAGATTAGATGGATAGATCACGTAACTAATGAGGAGGTATTGAATAGGATTGGGGAGAAGAGAAGTTTGTAGCGCAACTTGACTAGAAGAAGGGATCGGTTGGTAGGACATGTTTTGAGGCATCAAGGGATCACAAATTTAGCATTGGAGGGCAGCGTGGAGGGTAAAAATCGTAGAGGGAGACCAAGAGATGAATACACTAAGCAGATTCAGAAGGATGTAGGTTGCAGTAGGTACTGGGAGATCAAGAAGCTTGCACAGGATAGAGTAGCATGGAGAGGTGCATCAAACCAGTCTCAGGACTGAAGACAACAACAACAGTTAATAATACTACTTTAAAATCTTGTTCACTATAAGAGTTCTTGTACATCAACAATCGGTCGATCCTAAAATTTTAACTTCAGAAATCTTGAATGTTTCTTTGGCAGTATTCATTTTATTGATTCCATGCCTTCATTTTGAATGTGATAAAAATCGTCATAA
Organism: Schistocerca gregaria; assembly: GCF_023897955.1. NCBI lineage: Eukaryota > Metazoa > Arthropoda > Insecta > Orthoptera > Acrididae > Schistocerca > Schistocerca gregaria. The sequence goes on along the minus strand of NC_064923.1, from coordinate 130,063,662 downwards.
CAAAGCTGATGCACAGTGTATGTCACGCCAGTTTTTTTTTGCCGACCTTTTTATTCTCAAATAATGATCAGGAACATAGATAGGACCAGATTTTCGAACTCTCCTGATCTGTTTCACAATATTAGAATGTACACTATATCCCTCGTTTTGGGTATGCCCGGAGATTAAATATTTGTACGATATGGCTTTAACCCACTTGAAAGTCAGTGTAGCTTTACGTTACATAGTAATAAAGTTTTTATTTTTGTTTTGACCGGCACAGTTATCTGAATAAAAAATGACCTCTGTTTTGTTTTCGTTGCTTGACTCATTACCCCTTTCTTGATGCAGTTGTTCTAAATAACGCCATGCACAGGAAGTAATTTCAACAGAACCTCGATTTGCTTGTCCTTCGTGCCAAACGTAGCAAGTTAACTGAATTTGTGTTAAGCTGAAAAATCGTGAAATTGAAAACGTTTAGTTTGGAAACGTAGTAAAACGTTGAGGCATCACCCCACAGGACATGGTAATACAGCATGTAACTCACACACTGCTGCTATATTAGTAGATTTCTTATCTTCCTCTTTCTCAATAGAGCTTTCTCTTTGAAATGGTTCTCATATTGCACTGCAAATTTTTCTTTTTCTCCATTAGATGCATTTTCAAACTTGTTGCAGAGCTGATCCTTCTTCGGGATAAAAAAATCCAGATTAAATTCTATGGTAAAAATTGTGTAATACATGAGGTAATTACCATACTCCAACTTTTGTTCTTCGCACATCTTTTTGTAATCTCTATAAAGGTCACTTATTGTTTTACCATCTTCTATGTATGCTTTAGAAGTTCTGGCACGGCAGTAGTGACTAGGAATCTTCGGAATTGAGCTGATTTGCTTTCTAATGTTTTCTTTTATTTCTGTGGACACAGTAGGTTGTTTACCATTTTTTCCCCGTAAATCAGTGGAAATAACTCCTCGTTTAGCAGAAATTCTCTTTCCCTCAACAGTTCCAACATTCATCCGCTTATACCTGAAGTAGCAGTAAAAAACTGTTTACAAACTCTTGCTTTTTCACTCTTATGATCAAAATAAAAAGCAGTGTTAAGACGACGCCGACTATGTTCCTTCTGATAACCGTACCTTGGCTGCACGGTTGTCATGTTAGCAGCAACGTAATGACGTTGCCTCTGTAAGTCCCATTTTCCAGTAGTCCTGAAAAATATTTTGTTTTTCTTCATCAAGAATTTATTTTGAACACCTAAGCCGACACTTTTCCGCACATGGAGGCATCATTTTCTGTGCTTCTCTCATTACTAGAGTCCTTTCAATTTTTCCATCGTCATTTTGTATTTTATTTGTAGACTTATAACTTTTACCGCAGTTCCTTAGGATTTTGCTTTCGTTTTTTTGCCATTTGTCAACATTCCTCTTTCTCTTTCGAGTTTTATTCTCATATTTACATGGACATGACATTTTTCTTTTACCTTTTCTTCCCCCTTCTTTAGGCTTTGTAATTCTTTGAGCAGATTGTGAAACTGAAGTGGATGATGGGTCACTAGAATAGGCAACAAAATTAGGGTCAGCATGTGTGTCGTAGGAATCAAAATCTTCAAAAAGTTCATCTGCAACACTCTTCAAAAACATGGAGGTACTGTTTTCACCTGTATCACTACAATCGTTTTCAACAGATGTGTATCTGCTGAGGTTGTTGTCATTTTGATCACCTGAACCATTCAAAACGCTACTGCCTTGTAGAACCTCACTGTCACCACAGCGTATCGGAACAGCTGCAAAAAACAAAATAAGTAAGTACCTTTCATGTGCATTGCATAAAACGTACTTAACATAATACATGATTTATCAATGCACAGAACCGACCTTGAGAGCTGATCGTAATATGCTGTGCATTTTCTTCAATATTGTTTGGACGTCGAAGCTCCCAAATTGTAGCATTTTGATCATTTCGTTTGGCAGCTAACGTGACAATGAGTGGACTTCGTGAACTAGCCGACATTGTTGTAACTAAAACAGATTAGTCACTATATGTACTTCTTTGTTCAAGAGTGGCACAAGACAAAATATTAGAGCATGACTTTACAGTTTCGAAAAAAGGTTATGAATAATTTTTTAGAAGAGTGGCACATGTCAAAATAAAACAGGAAATGAAATAGTATCTAATCTCATTTTGTAAACAGAACTATCAGATCTCAAAATAAAACATTATTTATCATGTAAATGTGCTGTGCCTACTTACTTTCACATGGAGAGCACAGGCACAATTCAAAATATGACTATTTTCTTCATCCGCATGAGCAGTGGCCGAACGCTTCTGCACATCTGACAATGTGACACTCTTTCTCCAATTGTTGGAATAGCTTCTGTTAATGCAACTCCAGTGGCCGAATACGCCAGTTACGTTTGTGACACTCTTCTACATAAAAGTATGCCAGTTTCTTGTTTTGGTGATGACATGAGCGAAAAATCGGCATTTTTCGAGTTGTGCCGGTTTTCTTCCAAGGTAGCGTCGTTCTGGTTCTGTTGGGAAGGGCGTCATGAGGCCGTTTTCTCTTCTTCTTTTGAGGCAGTCTGGCCCTCGGCAGTTGCAACTGTTTCTTGGTAACACTGATACTGGCATTGGGACGGAGTTGACTTCTGGACTGGTCCCACATTTTCTATCGGGGACAGTTCTGGGCATCATGTTGGCCACAGAAGTATCTGAACCATTGCTCAATTTGTTCATAGAGACGTGCCATGCGTGGACGAACATTGTCCTGTTGAAAAGTTTATGAAGGGTAACACATGTTGACGCAGGGTGTCCTTGACGTACCGCAGAGCCCGTCAGATTTCTCTCAATCACTGCTAGCCGTAACCTGAAGCCACAGACGATGGCTTCCCACATCATAACGCCAGGAGCAATACCGCTGCGTCTCTCTATAAGATTGGGGAATGAAATCTCTTCCCTGGTCGTTTCCACAGTCGCCGGCTATTGTTCTTCCAGGTAGTACAGAGGTGCGATTCATCGCTGAACACAGTGAGACTTCGGTCATCACCACTGCATGCTTACCGTTTACGACACCACTCCAAACTCAGCTGTTTGTGTTGTGGTGTTGACGGCAGCCCACGTGTAGGGTGGTAATTCTCTATTCTGTCTGCTGCTAGTCTCCAGTCAATGGTGACAGGTGAGAAAATGGTGTAGCCAGCCCATTACTTGTTGTCGGACATCAGGCGCAGACATGAAGGTGCCGCGATGTGGTCGGTGTACACTATGGCGATCCCACCTTGTAGTGGTCAGATGTGGTCCACTGGAACGTTCACCACGATTATGGCCGCCCTCAGCTTCAGATGTAGTTCAACATAGGGCCACTGCAATAGCCAAATGTCCCATAAATCTGGGTATTTCACGAATCGATCAGCAGGACAAATGGAGATCGATAATGACGATCCTTTCAAACTTTTAGTTGCTGATAACGGTACACAATTTAAAGTGCTTGTGGGTTCACCGGTTTTTGTGCCTGGTTCTGTCATTGTGCACTGTAGTGGTTGTGCTGTGGTAGCTGTTGTGGTTGGCGAGTTGAGTGTTTCAAGTGGTTGTCATCACGTCGTGGTCATCTCCAGGACAGTCTCTTTCGTATCAGCGTATTTATCAAGGGGAGAAATCGAGATTATTTTATAATTTTCTCAAGTTTTTAAGAATATGCTGGGATAATCAAGAATGTTTTGGAAAGTTGGACAATATTCTTGAATGTTGTGGAATACATCTTCGAAACGGCACATTGTGTGCACTCCAGTAAAATTGTCTTATGCGATGAGTTGTGCAACGTTGTAAACATAGAGGAACAATTCCTTCAAAAAGCGTACCCACTTATAGAAAAAAAAGACGTAAACTATGCGAGCAAAAATTTTGACAAGCAAAATAATGGCGTAGCTCAACATACAAATCAGCAAATACAACACCAGTGGAAGAATAACGATTTAAATACATTGGTATTATGATGAACCAAAACGCAAGCGTAATCTTCGCAACGGAATTCCTTAACTCGCCCAACGTTCTCGGTAAGTCCTCGCAATAAATCTTCTAAACAACATTACAAGGCGTCGGATACTATCGGAAAAGAAAAGGCGAATCAATAATCCTAACACATATTCCACTCATTTCAACTAACTTAGCAGCATGAAAAGCCTCCAATTTCCATTAAGATTAGTGCACAGTATGGCACTGGGTGGCAGTGGGGTCTCAGGCGCCTTGCCACGGATCGCGCGACTACTTCCGTCGGAGGTTCGAGTCCTCCCTCGGGCAAAAGGGGGGTTGTCCTTAGTCTAAGCTAGTTCAAGTTAGTTTAAGTGGTGTATAAGCCCAAGGACCGTCGACCTTTGCAGTTTGGTCCCATAGGAAGTTACCACAAATTTTCTAAACGGCAAGGGCAAACATTCCAGTGTTGCGCAGTGAGTTTGTAAGAATCGTATTTCTCGCAAGCACAACCATACATTGCAGATCCATGTGTTGGAATGCCACAAATCTTACCCCTCCTCGCACCCAAACGCAGAACATCGCGTGTAGCTTATAAGAGTAAACATTAAATAAATTAAGTACATTACAAGTGAAACGATTAGTTTCATATACATTTTACGAATCAACAAATAAATGGAAAAAGCTGACCAACCTAAGCGTGTCCTTTTCAGCTAATAATAAACCAAAAGAAACGGTTATTTCATTTAGTGAACGGTATAGTGTGCTTAATTCCCACAGTCTCGGTAACAATATCGATAGTCATTGAAATAACTGGCCAATACTGGTAACCGGCGAATTCTGAATAGCCGATTATTTACTAGAGAGAACCTATTTCTACCTTACACGGAGGCCTTGTGAATTCACTACTGTTTTTCTGGATAAACGCTTTGTTAGTGTGCTGAGGTTTGCTTTACCAGTCACGAGCAGAACCTAGACTCATTTTATTTGAGATACCTAGTCTATAATACCTTTGAATCCATTTGCTGCACTACTGAGACAACCGCAGGAAGGAACGCTTCTTACGAGATAATTTGTTACCGCACGCGCGTCATTCAGGCAGAGAAAACGACGCGCCGTTAAGTCAGGATGATTCGTGGCGGGCCGCCTCGGAGTATGTAATCGCGCCGTATTCTCCACGGTACCGCGCGGAGACTGCTCCCTGAATGGAAAGCCGTGGCGACACTCTACAAACGTCTAATGGCCGCGTCCAATGGCGTCACCTCTAGGAGCTGAGCAGGAAAAGCCATTCTGCAGCGAGGAGACACAGCTGGCTGCCTTTGTTCTATAATACTAGAAGTGGATGCGACAGCGCTTCATTACCCAGCAGACAGACGGTATCTCGCAGCAGCAGCACAGAGCCGGTCGCTGGCCTGGAGAGATAATGAAGTAATCAATGAAGCAATGAGGAAAAGAAAAGACGGTGTAGCATTGTCGGCTATGACACCCCGATGGTCTGTTCGAGCGCACAAGAGGAAAAGGCACTTAAGCCGCGCACCACGCAGCTCTCTTCACAATATACGAGAGCTGTGTCTTCGGTGTATCTGGTAAGAGACAGTCTACACGTGTGGTGTCATGTTTTTATGGCATGATGATGATTAAGATGATGATGATGAAGATGATGAAGATGATGAAGATGAAGAAGAAGATGATGATGATGATGAAGAAGATGATGAAGAAGAAGATGATGATGAAGATGATGATGATGAAGATGATGATGATGAAGATGAAGATGATGATGATGAAGATGATGAAGATGATGATGATGAAGATGGTGATGATGAAGATGATGATGATGAAGATGATGAAGATGATGATGATGAAGATGATGATGATGAAGATGAGGGTGAGAATGGTGATGATGATGAAATGGTCATTATGATAAATATGAGGATGGGGATGATAATGAGATGATTATGATGAGCATGATGAAAACGAGAACGAGAGAAAGGAGAGGATTAAATACAACGCTCGAACTTTGCTAACTCCTTTTGAATAGCACTATAGTCACTGCCAATCTAACTACCCCATTTGACGGATACATCGCCATCAACAGTGTCACGTACTCTCACGTCATGAGACACTGCGGGGAGGCTCAAGATTTAATGCGGAACGTAGATCCGGGGTATGGTTATAAGAAAATTTACGCCACCCTTTACCGGTCACATAATCTATCTATATCTGGATCCCGCTTGTAATGATACTTGAATTACGTAACCATTACGGCACCTCAGCCTCTCGATACCAGTGATATTCTACTGTGTTTCTGTAAAGTAGTAGACATATTTCTGAGACTACTTTCAGAATTGATTTCATTAATGTAGAGATACTTTGATGAATCGATATGTTTATGTTGCAATGATATTATTCTTATGTGTATTATTTCTTTTGTCACTATGATCTTTAACGTACTTGTAACTCTGATTTTTGGGCGCGTTATTAATTAGTTGTTAGAGAGTCGGACCTTGAGAAAGTCTAGTCTTGGACGTCATGTTGGAAAGACGCATATTGTAGCCAGTTTATAAAATGTGAACTTTAACAGTGAGGAAGATGTTTTCAAGTATGTTTTGTATTGTGAAGTGTTTTGTGTGTTACGTGCCATTGCAACAAAAGCAATAATAAAGAAGTGTAACTTGAATTCGGAGTGCTCATTATTTTTTTAAATTACCATTGTGCTAACTTTGAAAGGTTTAATCTTCAAGAATGGTTCGTGAAGCGCATCTACAAAACTTTTGAATATAGCAGAATAAAACCTAGGCCTCTTTGCATCCGAGCTTGGAATCATCACCACCTAGATTTTCGACGATTGAGCCATGATTTTACAACGAGACCAGCGTGGGAAACACGGAAAGATGAGTGCCCAGTTTATTCATTATTACATGAAATGACTTTATTAACTGTGCTCTAATGACACCTGCCACATAATAACTATGTTGTTCCCGAAAATGCAGTATTTAGCAGCGTGAGCAACACCACAATCATTATTAAATTTTGACCTTTGTTGTGGTAGGGTTGTTATACGCTCCAGCTACTGCCGGGTCTGGGTGCTGACGAGTCCTCTCCATTTGGCTCGGTCCTCCCATCACTTTTCTTCTTCCACTTGCTGCCAGGTCACACCTCACTTTTCCATAGATATTCTCACCCCACGTTTCCACCGTGTTCTTGGGCGCCCTCTAGGTCTTTTTCCATCCATCTCCAGTTCTTCCATAATTTTGGGGAGTCTCTGCCCACGTATCCTCTTAACATTCCCATATTATCTTAATGTGTTTCTTTTTTCAATTTCTTCTCTCATACTTTCTTGTTTAAGGTCCTTCCTAATATTTACATTCCTTGCTCTGCCCATTCTTGTTTTTCCCTTAACTGCTCTGAGAAATTTCATTTCCCCTGCTTGCAGTCTGCTCCAGTCCCTTGCTGCAATTGTCCATATTTCTTCTCCACAGGTGACAATAGGGAAGTAATAACTCTTATACATAAGGAGTTTTCCTTTTTCTGAAACTTCCTTATTCCGAATCAGGTGTTCTGTTGTTTGGTAGAAATTGTCTCCCTTCTGTAACCTCCTACTAATTTCGTTTGTTATTCTGCCATCACTAGATACTTCACTCCCTAAATAAGTGAAACCGTCTACCACTTTGATGGGCTCTCCATTCGAAGTAATATTTCCTTTGATCCCTTTGTCTCTTCCAAATACCATTACTTCACTCTGATCTTTACTTATTTTTAATCCATATATTTTCTTTATTTTCTTCCATGCATCAAGTTGTAACAGTACATCTGCCTATTTATCACCCCACATTATCATCTCATCTGCAAATATCATCTTTCTGTCTTTTTATTTTACTATACCTTTAACTGCCCTATTCATTCCTTCACAATATTAAAAAGTGCAGGAGATAGACTACATCCTTGTTTAAGTCCTTGTCTTATTCCGAAGTATTCAGAGTTCCTCAGTGGTCTTCTAATTCTACAGTTGTGTCCTTTGTAGCCGGTCAAATAATAATAGCGAGAATTTCTTCAACTGCCTGGATTCGAATCGGGTACTTCCGAGTCAAGTACCCATCCACAGACGTGCATAAATGATCTTGACTACGGAGGCGAGTATCAAGTAACTAAAAGCTACAGTAGTATACAGTGCAACGTGACCGGCACTAAAGACGAGAAAAAGCAATACCGTATTTCCAAAGGGCGGCGGAAGAACGTAGCACCGTGCTGTGGAAAGCCTAGCAACCAGGAGCTTACTATGAAACAGCAGAGTGCATACATGGTACGAAGGTGTGCTGAAAAGTAACGTCTCTGAATTTTTATGTGGAAAGTCTTAAAGCTTTTATAAATAGAACAGTCGTTATTTACGTTCTACATCTTAATTCTACATATCTACATATTTTCAGCACTCGGCTGCTAGAGGGCCACGAACTGTAACGTGTAACATGGCAGTGTGTAACGTAACTATGTGGATGCGTGAGAGGCAACGTGCTGTAATCGATTTTCGAATTTTAAGAGTTCGTCCAGACATGGAGCACCCTGTCCTGAAGCTCTGCGACATTTCCAACAATATGACGCCGTGGGATCACTGACGTCGATCGTAGTCCATACTGTCCCGACTTGGCCGCATCCGATTTCCATCTGTTTCCAGAATAGTCCTTCGAGGACTTCACTTCGATAGCGAATGAAGCGGTGCAAACAGAAGTGAGGTGGTAGCTCTGTCGACGATGTCAAACATTCTGCAATGACTGGTCTCTCGTTGAAAGAAATGTATTCTTTTCCAGGATGTGTACACACTGAAATCAGTACGTAGAGATGAATAACAAAGATGTAAAATGTTAATAAAGTTGTTGTACTTACGATGCTTTAAGCGTTTTCACAAAAAAAATTCGGAGGTACTACTTTTCAGCACGCCCACGTGACTTTCTTGATTTGATGTTTAGCATTTTCCAACGTTGTATAAGGTTAGTAAATGCCAGGAACCCCCATGTATAAAACAGTTTCAAACGTCAATAAGGTTAATGTGTTAATGTGATAAATATTTGACGTTAAGCATATAAACACCGCCTTCAGAGAAGCTAGTTTTTCATGCATCCCAAAGTTTACGACGTCGATTATGTAGGTACATGCAGTGGTATATGTGGATGTCTACTAAACGTGTTGCGAATAGAGGTACTAATAAAGAAGTAACAAATTAAAACCTCATTCCCTGCACTGCAAGTTCACTGCATGAAAAGCGAAAATGTAGTATGTGATAAACGTTCTTCCTTTCATATTCTGTGTCTGCAGAAGGGTGGGGGGAACGGTGTTAGAAAAAGAAAAAAAGTAACTCGAAAATGTTTTAAATTATGTGTAAAGTTTGTTAGAACTCACTAAGTGCTCTCTTTCACAAATGAAGAGCACACGGAAGAAACCGAGTCAGTCGCATTTTGTACGTTTCTCAGGACAGGAGATTTAAACTTTCAAGATTACAAAAAACACATAAAACACTCTACTCAACTGTAACCAATATGATTATGATGCCAAATAAATAAACCTATACTTGAACAGCTTATCTTCCTTCACCACCACAGATTCTCTGAGAGGTCGCGTCTTGAAAGAATACTTCGGTTTGTTATAGGCTTTTAAAAAATTTGTTTGAATGGTTATACGTTTTGTTGACCAGACATGACTTCGTAAGGCTTTGGATTCGCTCTTGTGATTTCAGAACAAGATAACTGTGCAATAACTCTTTTTTTTACTAAACCAAGTTTTTTATCACATTCCATGTAAGTTGTCCTCTAATTGACAATACTATTTTGACGCTATATAATCTCTTAATGGTATGATCGGGATACTGATGGTATCTGAACGCTACGTAGTTCTTATTCTGTCCTGAGCAAGAATCACAGAATGTTACAAGAATCCTTACTTTTGAGTCAAACATTTCACTCACGTAATAGTGCAAAATGGTTCAAATGGCTCTAAGCACTATGGGACTTAACATCTGAGGTCATCAGTCCCCTAGACTTAGAATTACTTAAACCTAACTAACCTAAGGACATCACACACATCCATGCCCGAGGCAGGATTCGAACCTGTGACCGGGGCAGCAGCACGTTTCCAGACTCAAGCTTCTAGAACCGCTCGGTCACATCGACCGGCTCGTAATGGTGCAAAATAAACAATGAAAATACTTTATTCGCTCCTTTCCTCCCTAAATCTTCAGTGTAATTGTAAAATATTGCCTCACTGAAGTACATTTCATGAATGTTGAAACAATTTAACGATAATTCCTTGCAAAGCAATGGAGACCTTTTGTCAAACAGGAATTTCACTCATACTATCATTTCGTTTGATTCTTACAATGTATCGCAAAGAGCATTTCTGGAATTCGAATCGTCATGCCTAGGTCTACACCGAGCAATTAATATAGCAGATATTGAGCAAGTTAAATAGAATAATTTGTCATTCCAGTCACCTTACAAAGTCATAAGCTGTCCTCTTTCGTGTGGTTGATTTGTTTGAAACACTCCAACAATGACCATTTGCAGTCACTGTCTAACTCATGAGACATGAGACATTACTCATACAGTCATAACTTTTTCTCCTTCTAGCTCACTGATTAACAGATGGCTTCTCACCTTCATCTTGTGATTATCCATACATTTTAAAGATGATAAGAACCCCACACTACTATCATACTTCAAACTAAAGACTATTACTGTAGGGACAACACAGAGTAAGAAACTCAACCGATCATGTTTGCAGCCGCAACCCAACTAACGTAACAGATGTATTTCGAACAGCTGAAGTAAACCTAGGACTTACAGCATTCTTTCCGTGAAAAGACCGACTTAGAACGTTCTTATCGTTACCACTAGAATTAAAATCCTTTGTATCTTGATGCCTTGTCACATTATTTAAAAGTTATTTTAACTGCCTTGTAATACCAACTGTTGACCATTAGGATTTGTCATAAACTCATTTTCTAATTGCATGGACTTACTTCGTTTTTTTCTGTGGGATCTTCTAATAGTATAAAGCTAGTATAGTTGATAGGGGAAAGGGAAAAGACACGCTGCAGTCTATCAGTCTACTAGTCTATTAGCAGCGAGGTAGTTGTTGTAGAGGTCATACATGCTGCAAAATCGGTAGAAATTGTGAGCATGTTCGCAAGTTTTAAAAGAGAATTTTGTCACCGACTGGCTGAGCAAAGTGTATGAACTTTCACGAACATAGTGCGATATTGTTATATAATGGGCACGCAAAGGAATTGACGAGAAACCGATGCAAGCGATAGACAGATTATTGCTAGTTTTACAACGCAGAGGTAAGATGCATCTTCTTCACTACCGCTTTAAGCCAGTTGACGAACGAAAGCATTAGGAGAGAGGACACAAACTTAAAATGATTATTCTTGTGGTTGGCAGGAGAGCCAACACCGTGTTACTAGAGGAGGCCGAAAGGCACGCGATTTAGCTCACGCAGGCTGGCGTGAGGTCTGGAATAGGACAACGAAATTAGAGTTTAGAAACAATGGACGTAGCTGGTGGAATACCTAACTTTAATCCATTAATGACGAACGTCGCTCTTGACGGTACGTGATTCACAATATCAATAGTAACTGATAATGGCGCCTTGCTAGGTCGTAGCAAATGACGTAGCTGAAGGCTATGCTAAAATATCTTCTCGGCAATTGAGAACGTAAGTAGGCAGTGAACCATCGCTAGCAAAGTCGGCTGTACAACTGGGGCGCGTGCTAGGAAGTCTCTCTAGACCTTCCGTGTGGCGGCGCTCGGTCTGCAATCACTGACAGTGGCGACAAGCGGGTCCGACGTATACTACCAGACCGCGGCCGATTTAAAGGCAACCACTTGGCAAGTGTGGTGTCTGGCGGTGACACCACATTCCTCCCCCGCAAATCGGCGTACGGTTGTGGCATAAGGTTTGCGCCCGCCGTGGGGAGGATCCCATGTTGACGTATGCGACGAGGTGGGGAGCCTAACAACAGGCGAGGCTGTGCCACCCGCACCCTGCCATTCGGACTGCGGGGAGCTAGGAAACGCCTGAAAACCTGCTCCAGGGTGCACCCCAACATGCGGCGTATGCGCCCGTAGAGACACAGGAGGGGCCAAAGGGTCGACCTACATCGGGCCGGGGCACCCGACGGGCGAAGACGACATATGGTCCGGAGCGGGCAAGAGTTCCATGTCGGAGGATAACTGGTCACGGGAAGCGATCGGCTGCGCGTGACCCACTGCGGGGATCGCCGGCGGGAGAACAGGCGGCGGTGGCGGCGGCGCGTCGCCGTGGGGCAAAATGAAAGGCAGCGTCGGTAACACCTGGGGCTGAAGCGAGCCAGTAGATGGGTCCCCGGGGCGCTGACCAGACGGCACCGTCGCTGAAAGCAGACGGCGAGCCGCAGATCCCGTGCGACGACAGAGGCGCAGCTGACTGAGATGCCGACGCACATCACCAGAGGCCTCCAAAACCAGATACATAGCGCTGCCTAGGCAGTGAAGAATGCGCCCTTCGAGCCAACGCCGTGAACCTCTATAGTGGCGATAGTAGACAACGTCGCCTGGAGCAAAAGCAGGTGTCTGCCGCTGCACAGGAACCTGATGCGGCAGATGTAGCAAAGACATCAAGGTTCGATGTTGACGGCCGTGGAGCAACTCAGCCGGCGAGCGAGCATCTCGGGGCTGAGAGCGATACGAGGAAAAAAAGAGCAATAACGCGTCCTCCCGAGAATGTGACTCTTTCAACTTCAACATCTGTGACTTGAAAGTCTTGACCAGTCGTTCAGCGGCACCGTTTGACTGTGACGAAAACGACACGGACGTCAGATGTTGAATACCATTGGCCTTGCAGAATGACTGAAATTCTGCGGACATGAATTGTGGGCCATTGTCGGAATTGTGGAAGACCTTCAACGCAAAAGATACCGGATAACCCTTGGATGGTGGCAGATGACGTCGTGGAAGACATCCGGACAACAAAAGGAAAATTACTGAATGAATCTACCACAAGCAACCATCGAACATTTCAGAATGGACCAGCAAAATCGATGTGTAAGCGTTGCCAAGGGGAAGTGGCTTTTGGCCATGCAAAGAATATCCGCGGTGGTGCTGATTGTTGTTCGGTACACACCATGCAAGAAGAGCACATATTCGTAATCGCGGCATCGATTCCGAACCAAGTACAGTGCTGACGAGCAAGTTGTTTCGTTTTCACTATCCCCCAATGTCCTTGGTGGAGAAGCTGTAAGACAGAGAACTGTAACGAACGCGGCACCACGACCCTGGACTGATCATTATCAGAACGCAACAGCAAAACACCGCGTCGTACAAAAAGTCTCTCCTTGTGAGCAAAAAATTGGCGAACCAACGGTCCCCGATCCGTGACTTTGACAAGGGCCATTGCGTAGCAACAAAACGCAGAACGGTAGCAAGGACAGGGTCGGCAGCTGTGGCTGTAGCTACACGACGAAAATCAATCGGAAACGATTCGACCACGTCATCGGTTTCCGCATCAATGAACATGCAAGCAAGTTCGGAGGAATCGAATGCCCTATCCTCAGCAACAGGCGAGCGGGACAACGCATCGGCGTTTCCGTGCTTAGCAGTAGACCGATACAAGATATCGTAGTGGTACTGCGAGAGGAAAATAGACCAGCGAATGACTTTCTGCGCTGTACGCGGAGGTACAGGCTTAGTCGGATGAAAAAGCGATGTCAAAGGTTTGTGGTCTGTGATTATGGTAAAGTGATGACCATACAAGAAATCATGAAGCTTTGTAACACCAAATACGTGAGGCAATGCTTCTTTCTCGATCTGTGAATAATTTCTTTGAGCAGACGAGAGCAATTTGGACGCAAAGGCAATAGGGCGATCGTGTGATCCATCTTTGTACGCAAGCACAGCGCCGATCCCGAAATCCGATGCATCCACCATCAACAAGAGGGGTTTCTGGGGATCTAAAGGCGTAAGGCAAGTATTGGAAAGCAACGCCGATTTCAACTGGCGAAAGGCGCGTTCGCATTCCGTCGTCCAGACGAACGGAACACCCTTACGGCGTAAGCGATGAAGCGGAACTGAAATGGAAGAGGCATGGGGAACATAGTTATGATAATAGTTGACTTTTCCCAGCACACTCTGTAGCTGCTTCAAATTCTGCGGCGAAGGCAAGTCTTGTATGGCACGAAGGTGCGCGGGACTGGGATGTATGCCTTGGGCATTGAGTACATGTCCAAGTATGGCAAGTCACGAGCAAAAAACACACATTTGTCCTTCCGCAAGCGAAGACCAATTTGTCGCAAGACCTGAAATAATGTTCGAGATTGGCCAAATGTTCTTCTTCCGTCTTTCCGGAGATGACAATATCGTCCAGATAATTTGCTGCAGTAGGGACCGACGCACAAACAGTTTGTAGATATTGCTGAAACAATGCAGGGGCGGATGCACACCCGAATGGCAGTCTTTTGAATCGATACAAACCAAGATGCGTGTGAACCACCAAAACGCGCTGGGATTCTCCGTCCACCGGAATTTGCAAGTACGCATCTGCTAGGTCCAACTTCGAAAAATATTTAGCCGGGCACAGTTTGTCAAAAAGATCGTCCGGGCGGGGTAAAGGAAGAGATGCAATCACTAGTTGTGGATTCCTGTTGCCTTGAAGTCCACACAAATTCTCAACTTTCCGGAAGGTTTTGGCAAAATTACTAAGGGTGATGCCCAGAGAGAAGCCTGCACACGTTCAATTACACCTTGTGATTCCAAATCGTGTAATGTTTTTGCGACCTCACCACGCAATGCGTGGGGAACATTGCGCGCTCTGAAAAATTTCGGTTGCGCGTTTACTTTCAGTTCCAAATGTGCTTTATAGTTCTTAGCGTAACCGAGGCCCGGTGCAAAAATGTCTGCAGATTTTTCATATAGACGAGAAACACTGTCTGAAGGCACAATCTGGTTCACTGAGAGGACCTGATTTACTAAAGACAAGTTAAACAACTGAAATAAATCGAAACCAAACAAGTTCACTGCAGAAGAAGAACGAAGGACGTAAAATGACACAAGTTTTGTTTGTCCTCTGTATGTTGCAATAAGGCTGCACTGTCCTAACACAGGGATACCTGACCTGAATAACTACTTAATTTAACATTTGCTGCACGCAACGGAGGTGTGCCCAGCAGTTTGTAAGTGTCTTGATTGATCTGTGAAACTCTAGCTGCTACGGTCGCAGGTTCGAATCCTACCTCGGGCATGGATGTGTGTGATGTCCTTAGGTTAGTTAGGTTTAAGTAGTTCTAAGTTCTAGGGGACTGATGACCACAGATGTTAAGTCCCATAGTGCTCAGAGATATTTGAACCATTTGAAACTGCAGCTCCAGTATCGAGCTGGAATGGTACCACTTTGCCGTTAATGTCCAAGTCTACAAAAAGTTTATTGTCCTGCTGACGACAAGAGCGACTGTCTCGTGCAACGTGAACTGACACTGGTACATAATCACTTGCGACTTGACGGGAGTTCCGTCGATGTCGACGCACACTATTTTTGGGACGAACACAGTCACTGTTAGAGAGATTGGCACTGGGCGGAGTGGAATGAACTACATGAATTTCCATGGGCGAAGTTTGGCGAGCCTGAGCATCCTTGGTTCGATTCCGATTCCGGCGTGAAGCAAAGGGCCTGGAATGGTTTTGAGCTTCCGGTCTGAGCTTTTTCTGGCAAACACTCTGAACATGTAGTTTTTTATTACAATAAAAGCAAATAACTTGGCTTGACGGGCAATTCTCACGCGAATGTTTAGTAGCACACCGCGAGCATGATTTGATCACTGCATTTGGTTGCCGGCGCGGCACACGTGGCTGAGAGCCTGGCGGCAGCGGTGCGGCGCGGCCGGGCCCGAGGGCTGTTTACCGCTCCGTGCAGCTCGCCCGGCGGGTCAGTTAACCTGACACACTGCTGGCGATGTTTCAAATGATTCCTGAGCAAAGTCAAGTGTGTCCTGCCGATCCAATATGTCCATCACTTGTTGAAGGGAGGGATTTACTAGTTTCAAAATCTGTTCCCTTATACGAACATCGGAAACGTTCTGTGCAATTGCATCACATACCATAGTATTTGAATAAGGGAGTCCACATTGACACTCAAAAGCACAATCCCTAGTAAGGCCTTGCAAGGTTGCAACCCACTCCCGATTAGTCTGACCTGCCGTACGTTTTGTACGAAAGAAGGTGTACCTTTTTGCAACTACATTGACTGATTCTTTGAAATATGCATCTAATGCAGACAAAATTTCTTCGTAGGGCAGAGTTGCTACGTCGCGTCGGGGAAATAATTTTACTATCACACGGTACGTTTGTAAGCCGACCGAAGACAACAAAAATGGCTGCCGCTCGTTACCTTGAGCCGGCCGCGGTGGTCTCGCGGTTCTAGGCGCTCAGTCCGGAGCCTCGCGACTGCTACGGTCGCAGGTTCGAATCCTGCCTTGGGCATGGATGTGTGTGATGTCCTTAGGTTAGTTAGGTTTAAGTAGTTCTAAGTTCTAGGGGACTGATGACCACAGCAGTTGAGTCCCATAAGGCTCAGAGCCATTTTTTTAGCTCGTTACGTTGAATTCTGTAGGCAGCGAGATGGAATCCAAATTGGTGTGACCACTCCGTCCAGCTTTCCAGTGCAGCATCAAAAGGTAGAAAAGTGGGTGCAACAGCGTGTTGTGGCTGCGTTAGCGGTGAAGCGGCTGCTGCCGCATCGTTTTGCATTGCACGTTGACCCTGGACGAGCTGTCGAAGGGCATCCAGGAATGCCTGCGTCTGCTGATTCTGTAAGCGATAAAATTCGGACAGTACATCTGGAGATTGTGGCGAAGCTATTACACAAGTAAATGAGGGCAATTTAGATAAGAACACTTTTACTCTCGTCGCCAATGTTGTGGCTGGCAGGAGAGCCAACACCGTGGTACTACAGGAGGCCGGAAGGCACGCGATTTAGCTCACGCAGGTTGGCGTGAGGTCTGGAACAGTACAAGAAAATTAGAATTTAGAAACAACGGACGTAGCTGATGGAATACTTAACTTTAATCCATTAATGACGAACGTCGCTCTTGACGGTACATGATTCACAATATCAATAGTTACTGATAATGGCGCCTTGCTCGGTCGTAGCAGATGACGTAGCTGAAGGCTATGCTAAACTATCTTCTTGGCAAATGAGAGCGTATTTTGTCAGTGAACCATCGCTAGCAAAGTCGGCTGTACAACTGGGGAGAGTGCTGGGAAGTCTCTCTAGACCTGCCGTGTGGCGGCGCTCGGTCTGCAATCACTGATAGTGGCGACACGCGGGTCCGACGAATACTACCGGACCGCGGCCGATTTAAAGGCTACCACCTAGCAAGTGTGGTGTCTGGCGGTGACACGACAATTATCAATGTATTGTGTGACAGTTTCGCGCGTATATTGTATTTTAGTTTGCCCTCAATCACCTGTGGTGTGCTTGCAGGTTAAATACGCCATGCCGAATACCTACAATCGGATAACGAATGGAGATTATTGGAGTGAAGATGGTTTGACAAATGCAGCCAACCCTGTAATGACTCAGAAGAATTAAGTGAAGATGAATGTGTAGAATGTCTGGAACTTTACACTGAAACACGGTCTAAAGCTGACTGGTTACAATAGCAAAAGGTGGCCGCATGAAGATTGTTACTTTACAACGTGTTTACCCTTCGTGGAGGAAATCAAAAAAAAATCCCGCAAAAATTGCAATTATACAAAAGCAGGAAAATAATTCCCATCTTGGCATTTCTTCGTTTGTTTAGCTATCTTCCTGTGAACAATTTCATTCGGTATTTGCGTTTGCGTCTGTTACCACATGCGTTTGTAATACATAAGCGTTATTCTGACTTCTTCATTGTTTCCACTGGCTTGGACCTGTAATAAAAGCTTCTTAAGCCAGTTGTAAATCAGTAGACTAGACTTGTTTTTATAGTTAAAAGAAGCAGTTGTAAAGTACAATCATGAGACATCATGATTTGTCATCTTACCCAGCATATGAGGAAAGTTGGCAAAATATAATCTCTTCAGATACTGTTTAAAATTCCAATTTTATTTATCTACTCATTGTCATAACTAAAGTAAGTTACTTTAGTTATGACAGCGAACCAATAGTTCTGTATTGACAGGTTACTTTGTAACTGCAATATATGGAATGTTGGCAATTAATACATTCCAAAATTTCTTTTTGTGAACTAAGGTAGTTCTGTCAGTAACTATATCTCTCTTCTTAATTATATTTTTAACTTTATCTAACAGATCTGAAAATGGGCAGCTAGCCTGAAACCTGTCATTGAAAATAAAAAATAGCCATCAAAGACTGAAATGCCAGATTTTTATTTAAAGAACGATCGCAGCAATCCCAACAAGACAATGACGTCCAATTTTGAAAATTTTGATTCTAACTTTAACAATTGTCTTATGCGCTATACCTTTAATTACACTTCCTAATAAACAGATTACAACAGCGTTTAAAATTTGTAAATTCGGTCAGTTATCATACATCTTTCGAAAATAAAATTTTTGTTGCTCCTGGAAGCATTAGACAGGCAACCCGCAACTGGAATGGGATGACCAGGTGTCTGTTTCAGTCCTTCAGCAACAAAAATTGTAGACATGCCACAACAGAGACAAAAAGCACAATTTGTTCAAATTACTAATGAACTTTTGTGAAGCTATGGCATGTGGGATCATAACTTTCTTTGGAGCTAAATCAGCTGATCGGCAGCCTGGGCTGTTACGTATTCCCTAGCAACCGTAAGCTCGGATCTGTCGCTCGCGAACGTCTCGTTATTTGTTTCAATGTAGTACAGGTGCCGGGAACACGATTTGATTATAGATATGAGCTGAATGTGCTCGTGGTGGCACAGCATTGCAAAATTAAAAAAAAAAAAGCATCAAGATTAGGTTTTAACAACGATGCAAATCCACCGTTTTTAAAAGAGTCTACGTCCAATACCAATTTGTATAGTGGGATGGTCTTTCCAACTATTTAAACAAGCCAAGAGAGATTTATCGGTATCACTTTCTGCTATTAGTTTTGGCCGCTGTTAACACATATTAATGCCTGTTTAATGTTACCTAATATCACATTCACGTTTCAGAATTTATTGACGCACAGTACAATATTGTTATTATTATTGTATTTTGTGGTTTTATAGACAAGATTAGCATGTATTCTTGGTTTTCAGGTGGTGTATTGAAATTTCCATGGAAATTAAACTCACCTTTTGTGTGTTTTGTCGTCTGGTAATATGTTGGTAAAGAACTGTGGCCAATTTCCTGTTGAGTACTCTTGAGTCTGTTGAAAATCGCCGTGTTTGCAGGTTCGTTCGCCAATATCTGCAGCGTCTCTCCAACCTCACGTCGACGTAGTTTAGTTGAAACTTTGTATAGGATTTAGAATGGCTAGAAAGAGTAATATTCAAGTTCGAGTATCACCTAATTATTTATCAGAGATGAGCACTTGTTTATTTCTCCCTTAAATATCACTTTTACTGTCAAGTTGTAATACCTAATGTTTACAATAGGTAGTTCGCTTCGTCTTTATCAGAGCAAGAACAAAATCAGTGTCATTAACATACCATACAACAATAAAGGTCATAAAAATCAGAGACAATGCAATAATAATGTTCGATTTTTTATACAAGGAGCAACGTATTTGGTTCCTACTCACTGCACAGTATATGACACAGTTATTTCCGTTATAAAATATACACTCCTGGAAATTGAAATAAGAACACCGTGAATTCATTGTCCCAGGAAGGGGAAACTTTATTGACACATTCCTGGGGTCAGATACATCACATGATCACACTGACAGAATCACAGGCACATAGACACAGGCAACAGAGCATGCACAATGTCGGCACTAGTACAGTGTATATCCACCTTTCGCAGCAATGCAGGCTGCTATCTCCCATGGAGACGATCGTAGAGATGCTGGATGTAGTCCTGTGGAACGGCTTGCCATGCCATTTCCACGTGGCGCCTCAGTTGCACCAGCGTTCGTGCTGGACGTGCGGACCGCGTGAGACGACGCTTCATCCAGTCACAAACATGCTCAATGGGGGACAGATCCGGAGATCTTGCTGGCCAGGGTAGTTGACTTACACCTTCTAGAGCACGTTGGGTGGCACGGGATACATGCGGACGTGCATTGTCCTGTTGGAACAGCAAGTTGCCTTGCCGGTCTAGGAATGGTAGAACGATGGGTTCGATGACGGTTTGGATGTACCGTGCACTATTCAGTGTCCCCTCGACGATCACCAGAGGTGTACGGCCAGTGTAGGAGATCGCTCCCCACACCATGATGCCGGGTGTTGGCCCTGTGTGCCTCGGTCGTATGCAGTCCTGATTGTGGCGCTCACCTGCACGGCGCCAAACACGCATACTACCATCATTGGCACCAAGGCAGAAGCGACTCTCATCGCTGAAGACGACACGTCTCCATTCGTCCCTCCATTCACGCCTGTCGCGACACCACTGGAGGCGGGCTGCACGATGTTGGGGCGTGAGCGGAAGACGGCCTAACGGTGTGCGGGACCGTAGCCCAGCTTCATGGAGACGGTTGCGAATGGTCCTCGCCGATACCCCAGGAGCAACAGTGTCCCTAATTTGCTGGGAAGTGGCGGTGCGGTCCCCTACGGCACTGCGTAGGGTCCTACGGTCTTGGCGTGCATCCGTGCGTCGCTGCGGTCCGGTCCCAGGTCGACGGGCACGTGCACCTTCCGCCGACCACTGGCGACAACATCGATGTACTGTGGAGACCTCACGCCCCACGTGTTGAGCAATTCGGCGGTACCTCCACCCGGCCTCCCGCATGCCCACTATACGCCCTCGCTCAAAGTCCGTCAACTGCACTTACGGTTCACGTCCACGCTGTCGCGGCATGCTACCAGTGTTAAAGACTGCGATGGAGCTCCGTATGCTAGGGCAAAACTGGCTGACACTGACGGCGGCGGTGCACAAATGCTGCGCAGCTAGCGCCATTCGACGGCCAACACCGCGGTTCCTGGTGTGTCCTCTGTGCCGTGCGTGTGATCATTGCTTGTACAGCCCTCTCGCAGTGTCCGGAGCAAGTATGGTGGGTCTGACACACCGGTGTCAATGTGTTCTTTTTTCCATTTCCAGGAGTGTAACAGTACTCATGAACTAGAGTCTATTAAGCCATGAATAATCGTTTTGTTTATACTTGTCATTATTGGTATTACTCCACACTGAAGGAACATTTGAGCATTTTGAAGGAAAGCGACCGTAAAAATAGTCGTTTTTGCATTGAAAGGCAGCGAGAACATTCCATACACCGCGCAGCTGCGTTATGCGCATGTCACTTTATTTGTTGGTAAACGGTAACTAGTCATTCACGTCTGCGAGAGCAGCGCGTTTTTGCCAACAGGAAAGAGAAGGAGTCAATTGCTGTAGGACTAGAGCTTCAACAGGGGTCGGCCATTCAGAGTGCTAGGCACTGACGCGTTATTATGCTCCGGTATTTGAATTAAAACGACTGAAAACGTGAAAAACTGAGTAACAAATAAGATTAGTTTTTCTTTCTTTGAACAAGGGAGCAACGGTCATTGTTGATGGTGAAACATCTTGTAGTAACATCGGTAGAACATTAAGTAGGAAATCAGCATACATTGCACCATTTAGATTGCCATCGATAAAATGGGGGTCAATTATCCTTCCTCCCATAATGCCGCACCATACATTTACCCTCCAAGGTCGCTGATGTTCCACTTGTCGCAGCCATCGTGGATTTTCCGTTGTCCAGTAGTGCATATTATGCCGGTTTACGTTACCAATGTTGGTGAATGACTCTTCGTAGCTAAATAGAACAAGTGCAGAAAATCTGTCATTGTCCAGTAATTTCTCTTGTGCCCAGTGGCAGAACTGTACAGGACGTTCAAAGTCGTCACCATGCAATTCCTGGCGCATAGAAATATGGTACGGGTGCAGTCGATGTAGATGTAGCATTCTCTACACCGACATTTTTGAGATTCCCGATTCTCGCGCAATTTGTCTGCTACTGATGTGTGGATTAGCCGCGACAGCAGCTGAAACACCTACTTGGGAATCATCATTTGTTGCAGGTCGTGGCTGACATTTCACATGTGGCTGGACACTTCCTGTTTCCTTAAATAACGTAACTATCCGGCGAACGGTCCGGACACTTGGATGATGTCGTCCAGGATACCGAGCAGCATACATAGCACACGTCCGTCGGGCATTTTGATCACAATAGCCACACATCAACACGATATCGACCTTTTCCGCAATTAGTAAACGGTCCATTTTAACACGGGTAATGTATCACGAAGCAAATACCGTCCGCACTGACAGAATGTTACATGACACCACGTTCTTATACGTTTGTGACTATTACAGCGCCATCTATCACAAAGCGAAAAAAGTGGTCGAACTAAAACATTCATATTTCTTTACGTGCTACTCGAATATGTAGTAAAATATGGGGGTTACTATTTTTTAAAAAACGCAGTTGATATCCGTTTGACCTATGGTAGCGCCATCTAGCGGGCTAACCATAGCGCCATCTGGCTCCCCCCTTCAAGCTTGACACGTTTTGTTCTTTATAGTTTTTTTTGTTTGATGCTTATTTCGTGAGATATTTGGCCCGGTCACTATCAATGGACCACTCCGTATATAGGCACCGACCTACAGGCGAGGGATTATTGAGGTATTCTCGTCATTCCGACGAGCGTGCGGTAAATGCAGAAATGTGAACTATGGCGACGTTATTTTCAAATGCGTCCAACCGAAGGACAAACAGCGGTAAACATCCATTGGAGATGGAAGAATGTGTATTGTGCAGCATGCCTGTCGAAAAATAACAGAGATATGGTAGCCATTTCTGTCTTTGGGATGAAACTGCTTAACGTTCTGCTCCTTCATGAGAACGCACGTCCCCATATCGCAAATGTCGTAACGCAAAAGATACACCGACTCAAGTGGGAGATACTCGAGCATCTATCCTATAGACCTGATATCTTCCCATGCTACAGTCACGCCTTTGGACTCTTAAGAAAGGCCTTGAAGGGTCGACGTTTCCTGTCGGACGAGGGTGTGTAGCGGATAATTACGAACTTCTTCATGCAGCAGCCAATAGTTTTTTACCAAACAGTTATCCTCTACCTGGTGCATCAGTGGGAAGACTGCCTCAATGCTCAAAGTGATTTTGTCCGACTGGCAAACCGATTCTGGATTGTATGGCCTCCGTAAGAAAACTTTTCGTCGCTTCTTACACTTTTGCATTTTTCTCAGTGCCTTCCTTGCACAAGCTTGCCATCCTGGCATTTATTTTTCTTGAGTTATTTTCACCAATTCAGTTAAGGCATCGGTAATGTAGAATTTGGAGTCATATCGCGGCGGAAACGACGTCATCGTAAATTACTGCTTTTACCAGACAAGCTCACTACAGGCAGCTTATTAGGTAGTGTATGCAACAGAGGACAGAAACATACTTCCGTGCACAAATTGGGCCTATAAGGTGCGATTTTTACACTTTTAGGCTGCATAGTACGAGGTTTGTAGTTAACGATATAGTTCAATACGCAGTTGTGTTACTTTCAAGTAACTTTCCACATCTACTTGCGGTGAGCGTAATCTTTTTCAGCTCCTCCCTCAATTGCAAAGACAGATTGCATTATTAATGAGTAAGGTTAAGTGTCTGTCACATATTTCAAAGCATAAACCGGGTTCATAATTTTATATGAACAATTGAAAATAGCTTTGAAAGGAGTGGTAGCTTGCTATATCTGTTTGTTTCATTCGATTTCTCTTATGATAAAGATCTGCCTAAATATAATCACTGATACACTAATTTATAACACAGCACAGAAGCTGCCTGCACGTCTGTTACGTAATAGCTTCGTCTGTGGTCTTGAAATTACTTTCAGCCAGTAATGACAGGTTGTTTGGTTTCTCTCTCTCTTTGGAACGACAGTTCCATCTGTTAGCTCGCAATCTCGCCACAACTTCGTTAAGGTCGTAATCTCACTCGCAATACCAGGAAAGAATTTCGTTACTATGACTTTCACAAGGCACAACGAAACTATCGCTAAATGCTGGAACAACTCCAAGCTGCTAGTCAGCGGCTGTCTGGTTGCGGGCTGGGGGAAACGTACACCTTAATGAGCCACAGGAAGTCAGCTCAGATACTGTCGCCGCGGTTGTCTCCGGAGTGAAACTGCTTTAACGTTCGCCTCACGGGACAGACAGTGTTTCAACCGTAAGGCAAACAAAAACCACCAAGCTTAATATCATTATTTTCTCGTCGTAACATACAGCAGTAGTAAAAACACCCTACCAGTTTTTAATAGAATCACCACTGAAATAAACCCTGTAATGCCAACATTATAATAACGATTCATTTTTAACACAACGGAAAAAATTAAAACCGCGATATAAAAAGAGGCATGAACTCCTCCTATACATGTTTCAAAGAGCACAATGATGTATATCGGATGAACCATGTTAACCAATCAGTAACTTGGCATACAGTTAACATCACAGAAAACCTAAAGATATACATACAAGAAGCAAGAGAACAGTCTTCATCTTTCCACCGAACTTCGAATTTGCTTCTACTTCTTAAGACTTCCTCGCTATATGTATGATGGAAAAAATATACACTATTGGCCATTAAAATTGCTACACCACGAAGATGACATGCCACAGACGCGAAATTTAACCGACAGGAAGAACATGCTGTGGTATGCAAACGATTAGCTTTTCAGAGCATTCACACAAAGTTGGCGCCGGTGGCGACACCTACAACGTGCTGACATCACAAAAGTTTCCAACCGATTTCTCATACACAAACAGCAATTCACCGGCGTTGCCTCGTGAACCGTTGTTGTGATGCCTCGTGTAAGAAGGAGAAATGCGTACCATCACGTTGCCGACTTTGATAAAGGTCTGATTGTAGCCTATAACGATTGCGGTTTATCGTATCGCGACATTGCTGCTCGTGTTGGTCGAGATCCAATAACTGTCAGCAGAGTATGGAATCGGTGGGTTCAGGGGGGTAATACGGAACTCCGTGCTGGATCCCAACGGCCTCGTGTCACTAGCAGTCGGGTTGACAGGCATCTTACCCGCATGGCTGTAACGGATCGTGCAGCCACGTCTCGATCCCTGAGTCAACAGATGGGGACGTTTGCAAGACAACAACCATCTGCACGAACAGTTCGACAACGTTTGCAGCAGCATGGACTATCAGCTCGGAGACCATGGCTGCTGTTATCCTTGACGCTGCATCACAGACAGGAGCGCCTGCGATGGTGTACTCGACGACGAACCTGGGTGCAAGAATGGCAAAACGTCATTTTTTCGTATGAATCCAGGTTCTGTTTACAGCATCATGATGGTCGCATCCGTGTTTCTCGACATCGCGGTGAACGCACATTGGAAGCGTGTATGCGCCAGCGCCATACTGGCGTATTACCTGGCGTGATGGTATGGGATGCCGTTGGTTACACGTCTCGGTCACCTCTTGTTCGCACTGATGGCGCTTTGAACAGTCGACGATATATTTCAGATGTGTTACGACCCGTGGCTCTATCCTTCATTCGATCCCTGAGAAACCCTACATTTCAGCAGGATAATGCACGACTGCATGTTGCAGGTCCTGTACGGGCCTTTCTGAATACAGAAAATGTTCGACTGCTGGCCTGCCCAGCACATTTTCCAGATCTCTCACCAATTGAAAACGTCTGGTCAATGGTGGCCGAGCAACCGGGTCGTCACAATACGTTAGTCACTACTCTTGATGAACTGTGGTATCGTGTTGAAGCTGCATGGGCAGCTGTACCTGTACATGCTATCCAAGCTGTGTTTGACTCAATGCCCAGGCGTATCAAGGCCGTTATTACGGCCAGAGGTGGTTGTTCTGGGTGCTGATTTCTCAGGATCTATGCACCCAAATTGCGTGAAAATGTAATCACATGTCAGTTCTAGTATAATATATTTGTCCAATGAATACCCGTTTATCATCTGCATTTCTTCTTTGTGTAGCAATTTTAATGGCCAGTAGTGTAGAATCACCACTGAAATAAATGCCATAAGGCCAAGATTATACTAACGATTCATTTTTAACACAACGGAAAAAGATTAGCACTTAGATATAAAAAGAGACATGAACTCCTATACATGTTTCAAAGAACACAACGATGTATTTCGGATGAACCATGTTAACCAGTCAGTAGAAAACCTAAAGATATACATACAAGAAGCCAGAGAACAGTCTTCATTTTTCGAACGAACTTCTAATTTGCATCTATTTCTTAAGACTTCCTCGCTATATGTATGATAAAAAAAATATTTTTTTATGTTTTCTTAGCAGTTTCACAGAAATATTTTTGAGCATGTTTAACTTCAATTTCATGATCAAACCCACTTTCTAAGTGCCGGAAAGAGATATAACATATTGTAAAACACAGTAAACAAGTTGCTTCAGTTAGAATGTGCAAAAATGTAACAGGGCATAGAGAATGCTCCACTGAACAATTTGAGATAGGGAACCTGGAGCCGGAGAAACCAGCTTAAGGTGATATGGAAGTAAACGTGTCTACCGCTTTGTCCAGCATTACTGCTGGCCAGGTTATTTACACCTAACATGTGTACATGCTACACGTACTGCGCTATATACAGGGTGTTACAAAAAGGTACGGCCAAACATTCAGGAAACATTCCTCACACACAAAGAAAGAAAATATGCTATGTGGACATGTGTCCGGAAACGCTTACTTTCCATGTTAGAGCTCATTTTATTACTTCTCTTCAAATCACATTAATCATGGAATGGAAACACACAGCAACAGAACGTACCAGCGTGACTTCAAACACTTCGTTACAGGAAATGATCAAAATGTCCTCCGTTAGCGAGGATACATGCATCCACCCTCCGTCGCATGGAATCCCTGATGCTCTGATGCAGCCCTGGAGAATAGCTTATTGTATCACAGCCGTCCACAACAAGAGCACGAAGAGTCTCTATATTTGGTACCGGGGTTGCGTAGACAAGAGCTTTCAAATGCCTCCATAAATGAAAGTCAAGAGGGTTGAGGTCAGGAGAGCGTGGAGGCCATGGAATTGTCCGCCTCTACCAATCCATCGGTCACCGAATCTGTTGTTGAGAAGCGTACGAACACTTCGACTGCAATGTGCAGGAGCTCCATCGTGCATGAAACACATGTTGTGTCGTACTTGTAAAGGCACATGATCTAACAGCGCAGGTAGAGTATCCCGTATGAAATCATGATAACGTGCTCCATTGAGCGTAGGTGGAAGAACATGGGGCCCAATCAAGACATCACCAACAATGCCTGCCCAAACGTTCACAGAAAATCTGTGTTGATTACGTGATTGCACAATTGCTTGCGGATTCTCGTCAGCCCACACAGGCTGATTGTGAAAATTTACAATTTGATCACGTTGGAATGAAGCCTCGTCCGTAAAGAGAACATTTGCACTGAAATGAGGATTGACACATTGTTGGATGAACCATTCGCAGAAGTGTACCCGTGGAGGCCAATCAGTTGCTGATAGTGCCTGCACACGCTGTACATGGTACGGAAACAACTGGTTCTCCCGTAGCACTCTCCATACAGTGACGTGGTCAACGTTACTTTGTACAGCAGCAACTTCTCTGACGCTGGCATTAGGGATATCGCCAACTCCACGAAGAATTGCCTCGTCCATTGCAGGTGTCCTCGTCGTTCTAGGTCTTCCCCTATCGCGAGTCATAGGCTGAAATGTTTCGTGTTCCCTAAGACGCCGATCAATTGGTTCGAAAGTCTTCCTGTCGGGACACCTTCGTTCTGGAAATCTGTCTCGATACAAACGTACCGCGCCACGGCTATTGCCCCGTGCTAATCCATACATCAAATGGGCCTCTGCCAACTCCGCATTTGTAAACATTGCACTGACTGCAAAACCACGTTCGTGATGAACACTAACCTGCTGATGCTACGTACTGATGTGCTTGATGCTAGTACTGTAGAGCAATGAGTCGCGTGTCAACACAAGCACCGAAGTCAACATTACCTTCCTTCAATTGGACCAACTGTCGGTGAATCGAGGAAGTACAGTACATACTGACGAAACTAAAGTGAGCTATACTATGGAAATTAAGCGTTTCCGGACACATGTCCACATAACATCCTGATTACCAGAAAGTCATGATGCAAGTTTTGTTTACTTTACTTGTGCATTAGGTGGCTCTACTGTATCGCATTTTCATTGTCCCACGCCCAGAATGTCCTGTGAATCAACGACAGACCCATTCATTAATCAGTGCTATTCACAGTCGTACAGTACAATAAGATGGAGCAGCACTGGTACAGTATTTCCTGGTCGCTGGATTGGAAGGGGAGGTCCTATTCCACGGCCTGCGAGTTCACCCGTCCTTAATCCCTTTTATTATTTCCTATGAGGATATCAAAAGTCACTTGTGAAAGAGATCCCATAGAATATGGACATGGAATTAGCTCACAGTGTTGTAGCTGTCCGTGATGTCATTCGAAATTCTCACTGGTGCGTCAGAATCTTATTCGCCGGTGTCATGCTTGCATTGAGGTTGATGGCCGTCAGTTTCAGCACGTTTTGTTAAGGAGCATTGTAAATGGTCAGTTTATCGTGTCAACGACGGTATTTGCAGTTAACCAATGTAAATAAAAAGTACACAGTAATGTGATTTTATACCTATTATCCACAGCTGGCTTCTCCGACCCCAAGTTCCCTCCCTCAAATTGTTCAGTGGAGCCTCCTCTATGTGCTATTAAATTTTTTCACGCTCTTACAGAAACACTCTGTATACGCTACATGATGAAGGAAAAATCAGTTGGTGTTAGGTCAGGCGATCGTGGAGGCTGAAGTCCCTGTGAAATTATGCGATCATCAAAAACATCAGCAATCAGTGACCCTGAAACGCGAGCTGTATGCGCGGTTGCACCATCTTGTTGAAAATAACCGTTCAGTATTCTACTTAACACAAGTTCTCCTATGAATCGGTATCCCGACACCGCTATGTAATACAGAACTGACAACTAGATGGCACAAGAGGCGAACTCGCGAGTATAAAACGAGGCGGCGACTATTGTGTTGTTAGTACAGAAGTACGGGGTGTTCAAAAAATCTCTCTGCAATGCCGTATGATTGTTAGCCGCACGTGCCGTATGAGTGTTCGGCTGCCTGGGTTGCTTTCCTTCAAGTGGACTCTCCCAATGTTCCACTGTTTCATGTATCTCAGCCAGCGTCTGTAGTTTCGTTGCTGTGTGTCGTTACGTGTTGACGTGAACGTTTCCTTTGCTACTTGTTTTGTTTTCGTCACTGTTTAAATACTAACCATTGAAGAACGTGTGTTTTTAGTCGAACAAGTGTTCATAGCTGGCAGTAAATACACAGTTTCAGTTCTTCAAACATTTAATTCAGTTTTCCCGGAGACAACATTTCCACATCGCGATACTGTGCGAGATTTGATTAACAAATTTCGAAGTACGGGTTCAGTGACAGATGGAGCGAGAAGTGGTCGTCCTAGCGTTGTGTCTGAGGATAAACTACTCGATATTTCCGATAAAATGTCCATGAGTCCGGACAAGTCAGTAAGAAAACTCGCCCAGGAAATCGATGTTAGTGTCGGAACAGGCCACACAGCTGTAAGGAAAAAATTAGAACTTTTCCCACACAAAGTGACAGTCGTGCAAGAACTGAAAAATACTGATAATGGCAAGAGACTGCATTATTGTCAATGGTTCAAAAATTTCATTCAACAAAATGGAAGGGATATTCTTAATGAAACGTTTTTCACTGATGAGGCGTGGTTTCACTTATCCGGGTACACGAACTCACAAAATACTCGTATGTGGCAAAATACTCGTATGTGGCGTACTGCAAACCCATTGTGTATTCATGAGGAACCACTTCATTCTGTGAATATGGGAGTTTGGATTGAAATTTCGAGACGTCAGATTGTGGGTCCCATGCTTTTCAACGGAACAGTAATCGCCCAACGATACTGCTGTGATATTCTGTACCGATTCACAGGAGAACTTGTGTTAAGTGGAATACTGAACGGTTATTTTCAACAAGATGGTGCAACCGCGCATACAGCTTGCGTTTCAGTGTTACTGATTGCCGATGTTTTTGATGATCGCACAATTTCACAGGGACTTCAGTCTCCACGATCGCCTGACCTAACACCATCTGAGTTTTTCTTCTGGGGAGCAGCGAAAGCGATTGCCTATAAAACCCGTCCAAAATCCATCAACGAATTGAAAACTGCAATATTCACTTTCAGTGCTTCTGTTACAGAAGAAATGTTACAGCTTGTGTTTGGAAACATGGTTAGACGAATTGAATTGTATATTCAACAACAGGGGGGACAGTTTCAACATTTAATATGAAAATTTGTAAGTAAAAATAAATATTCAATAAATTAATAACTTGTGTTTCACTGAGTTTCATTTCGGTATATTCACTGCGGCGTATGGCACACGCGGCTAACAATCACACGGGACTGCGGAAAGGCTTTTTGAACACCCCGTAGCAAGAGAAGAATGGGCCGTTTTGGAGAACTCAGGACATCGAACGTGGACTACTCGTTGCATGTTACCCGAGTAACAAATCTGTGAGGGACACTTCAACCCTTCTAAAACTTCCCAATTCGAATGTTGATGAAGTGATTTTGAAGTGGAAACGCGAAGGAATAACCTCAGCTAACCAAGTCCCGACAGACATCGTGCGGTGGCGGTTAGGACGCGTCGAGCATTGCCGACAGCTGTTGTAAAAAACCGCATAAAATCAGCGAAAGGAAGCACACGTGAGTTCCAAAGTGCTATCAACAGCCCAGTCAGCACACTGACTGAGCATAGTGCATTAAAAAGAAAGGCGTACGATGGTCGAGCAGCTCTCCATAAGGCATACATCTGCAGTCAACGCTAAGAGACGATTGAGGATATCCTGTGGCAATCTGATGGAAGGGTTTGAGTTTGGCAGATTCCTGGAGAATCTTACCTACCATTATTCGTAGTGCCAACAGTGAAGGACGCAGGAACTGTTACGGTATTTGGGTGTTTTTCGCGGTGAAGTATTGGTCCCCTTAGTGTACTTAATGCGGATGGATATGACCACATATTACAGCAAGGTGTACTGCGTACAGTAGAGGAACAATTAGGAGACGATACTTGTTTGTATTAGCATGATAATGCACTCTGTTATAAAGTAGCATCTGTGAGCCGTTCTTTTTTTTGGACGTTTAAGAGTCCTCATAGAGACTAGCCTGCACGAAGTCCCGCCTTGAACCGTATGGAACGCCTTTGGGATGAATTGAAAATCGGCTTCGCTCCAGACCTCAGCGCCCAAAATTACTACCTCCTTTGGTTCAGATAGTGCATGTAATATCGTATGTGTTGGTTCGATTCTTTACAGCGTCTGGGTGGGGTTCCCGATGGATGTATTCTATCAAATTCCGTCTCACGCTCTGAACGCAAAGTTTCACACCCCGAAGCAGTGTCCGTTAATAGGTGTCTGGATAGTTTTGATCAGATAGTTCATATAATGTCGTATGTGTTGCTTTGATTCTTTACAGCGTCTGGGTGGGGTTCCTGATGTATTCTATCAAATTCCGTCTCACGCTTCAAGTTCAATAGCTTTATCTCATGTTTTGTGAATGTTCAGTGACTAAGTATAAAAGGAAGACTACAGTCCGATGACCTGTCCTTGATATACTCATTAGACTCATTAGCGATGGAGCACAAAATCGAATGAGAGAAGGATGGGGAAGGAAATCAGCTGTCGTCCCAATGAAGCCCTTTTGCATTAGTCCGTAAGCGATTTAGGAAACCACAGAAAACCAAAAACTGAATGGCTATGTGGCGATTTAAGTGGCTGCTCTCCTTGAATACATGTCTCGTGACTTACCACTGAACACATCAGCTTGGTGGCTCGTTATAGAGACATTTGTTTCGTTTTTAGAGGTACACTATTCTAACACATAATAATTATTATATAATTTTCTATAGTCTGCGGAGCATAGGTTATTTGACGTAAAGGATATGAGGGCAAAGCATACTATACTCATTCCGCGTCAATTGCGCTATTTCTGTGAGATTACCATCTTGGTTAGGATGTTAATGTAGCTTCTTTCTTCTTTAATAATTTCTGAGTGTAATTGCGGCACACAAAAATAGTCAGGACAAACTTTTGTTTAAGTGAAGCTGAATGCTTCCTTAACAAATAGCATTTTTTCATAAACTTGACCTAGTCATGAAATGTATTCGCAGTTGCATATATGGGCAATCATCAGTTATAGACAGAACAGTGGAGGAAGAGATGGAGAGACAACGAGGGACAAGGACGAGATAGATGCAGATATGGAGCAGAAGGATAGTGACAGAGAGACAGGTTGGGAAAATGGATAGGGAGAGGGGTGAGGAGGTGATGTACGAAGAAAGGGAAGAGATGGAAGTTCACAGACAAATGAAGAGGAGGAGATCTGGAGGGGGGGGATAGAAAGAGATGAATGGATGGAGGGGAAGGAGGAAAGGAACAGAGAATTAGAAGACGAGGAGATGGGCAGGGAGCATGGGGAGCAGGAGATGGACAAAGAATGAAGGAGGAGGAGATGGATGCAGAGAGGATAGGAGGAGATGGAATTAGTGGGTAGGGGCAGATGGACACAGTAGATGGAGCTGATGTACAGAGTGGAACGAAGCAGATTTACAGAGGGGAAGAGAGCAGACGAACAGAGGCGAAAGGAGCAGATGGACAGAGCGAGAAATGAGCAGACAGACAGAGGCAGAAAGGAGCAAATGGACAGATGGCAAAGGAGTAGATGGGCAGAGGGGAAACTACAAGTGGGGAGAGGGATATGAGCAGGTGGGCTAATGGGAAAGGATTTTAATTATATTATGTATTCTGACTACTTTTTGTTTTCTCAAAGAGCATTCATTTCTTTATACTATATACCCCAAATGAAACATGTTGTCCCTAGGTCTATTACAGTGTCCACAGTGGTAGCCAGTTACTTACTATAGAACTTGTAAGAATGAAATCTGCACTTCTTTAGTATCGTCATTGTAATATATACTGTAAAACTGGCTCAACTACTGGTGTGGGGACTGAAGAACTAATCTGTAAACTGACTCAGATCAAAACTGAACATTTTAGTCAATAAGCAACATGAGAAACACCTTTTAACTACAAACACATTACAATATAAACACTATTGCAAACCTCAGGCAATGGCCATGCCGCAGTGGGTACACCGCTTCCCGTGAGGTCACTGAAGTTGAGCGCTGTCGGGCGTGATCAGCACTTGGATGGGTCACCCTCCAGGCCGCCATGCGCTGTTGCCATTTTTCTGGGTGCACTCAGCCTCGTGATGACAATTGCGGAGCTACTCGACCGAATAGTAGCGGCTTCGGTCAAGAATACCATCATAACGACCGGGAGAGCGGTGTGCTGACCCCACGCCCTTCCTATCTGCATCCTCCTTGAGGATGACACGGCAATCGGATGGTCCCGGTAGGCCACGCTTTTTTACTGCAAACCTCTATAGTAGTTATTCCTAATGTTGACCTTCAGTTTTATTAGTCAGAAACTGTTTTGAATAAAATTGTTTTGTGCTAGTAATTTAAGCAAAACATTTTAGATCATTTCCTTGCAAGTGTATTTTTGGTTGAACTTGTAGTATTTAAAAAACAAGGCTCACTAAATAATTATGAATTTTTCTACTCCACAGAAGTAATTAAATTTTGTCAAACAAAATAATTACTTTTCACTTCAATAAAATAGAATACACAGATACATTGCAGCA
The DNA here is from genome assembly GCF_023897955.1 of Schistocerca gregaria. NCBI lineage: Eukaryota > Metazoa > Arthropoda > Insecta > Orthoptera > Acrididae > Schistocerca > Schistocerca gregaria. Next base: position 130,029,829 of record NC_064923.1, on the reverse strand, counting down.
CTTGGGAAAGGACCTTGTTTAGGTAAATTACTAGGGTTTTAATACGGATCTTCGACACAGAGCTTAAACAAAATACCATTGTTATTTATATAAGAAACCAAATAACTGGTCCATGGAATTTTGCAGTGTTCAAGTGATTATTCGAGACGAAAGTGGTGGCACTGTCGATCTTCGGTGGCTATTTGAAAGACATGGCAAAAATACCCACAGCTCTTTTTGTACAATGGTCTTTGAAAATTCTCTTCTTAGGGTCGCGTTTTCGTATTTCGGAGCTAACCAATGAAATCCATGAGTAATGAGCTCAATTCCTTCCACATCCAAGTCTGTATAAAATAATCTTGCGGCTCTTCTAGCTTCAAAAAAATTGGTTCAAATGGCTGTGAGCACTATCGGACTTAACTTCTGAGGTCATCAGTCCCCTAGAACTTAGAACTACTTAAACCTAACTACCTAAGGACATGACACACATCCATACTCGATGCAGGATTCGAACCTGCGAACGTAGCGGTCGCGTCTTCTTGCTTCATTCCGCTCACAAGATGTGAACACTTAGCGTGCTAGCCCCTAACTAACTCTTGCCACAATGAAGCCTTGCAGTTCGACCACCAAATCTACCTTTTCTATCCCCGCCATTCGAGTTCCGTTGCAGAAAGACTTTCCCCCATGAAAACAAACCTGAGTACCCTATACATGAACCGGTTTTGCAAGTAAAATTTTAACATTTTCGTTGTATGACAGAGCACTACTTTTAAAAATAAGTGTATAGATTAATTACGTTGACATAAATCATCTTAAATATTGAATAAAACATTTACTTAGGTGTTAAATCAAAAATAAGTGTCACATCAGACGTAAGCAGACAAGTATGTTGTACGAGATAAACATAATTACTATTGATATTGGGAATACACACTCGCCGGCCATTGGGTTGATGAACTCTAATATAGAGTTGAAGCAGCACGGAAGCACTTATCTGTACTTGTCTTCCAAGTTTAGTTTATACTTGATGCCAAGTAATGGGACTTACAGCGAAGCAAGCAATTCGTCCGGCGTTCTGTAGAATTCTATTCATGTGGCGCAGGTTCCAATTGCTCCATCCAGTATTAAGCTTCAGCACGTTCCTCGGACTGTGGCAAGTGGCGTATCAATTTTAGATGAGCTAGATAAGTGAGGATCGCGAAGTCCGAGATAATCGTTGCTCCATTTGGCACTTCAGACTGGTGCGTCTGTAATATTTGTGCTTCCCTTGGTAATGACAAGCTACAGTGAATTGACAAGTCATGGGATACCTCCTAATATCGTTTAGGGCCTCCCTTTGCTCGGAGCAGTGCACCAACTCTACGGGGCATGGGCTCAACAAGTCATTGGAAGGAAACTTCCTGGCAGATTAAAACTGTGTGCCCGACCGAGACTCGAACTCGGGACCTTTGCCTTTCGAGGGCAAGTGCTCTACCATCTGAGCTACCGAAGCACGACTCACGCCCGGTACTCACAGCTTTACTTCTGCCAGTACCTCGTCTCCTACCTTCCATACTTTACAGAAGCTCTTCTGCAAACCATGCAGAACTAGCACTCCAGAAAGAAAGGATATTGCGGAGACATGGCTTAGCCACAGCCTTGGGGATGTTTCCAGAATGAGATTTTCACTCTGCTGCAGAGTGAAAATCTCATTCTGAAGTCATTGGAAGTTCCCCGTAGAAATATTGAGCCGTGCTACCTCTGTAGATATCCATAATTGTGAAAATGTTTCCTGAGTAGGATTTAGTGCACGAACTGACCTCTCGGTTATGTCCCATAATCATGGGATTCGTGTCGGGCGATGTGGATGGCCAAACCCTTCACTCGAATCGTCCAATCACGAACAACTGGACGCACAGTGAGATGGAGCATTGTCTTGAGAGTATGAAGTTCATGAATGGCTGCAAATGGTTTCCAGGTAGCGAACATAACCATTTCCAGTCACTGATCGGTTCAGTTGAAGCAGAGGATCCAATACATACCATGTAAACAAAGCCCACACCATTGTGAGGCCATCACCAGCTTGCACAGTGCCTTGTTGACAACTTTGGTCCGTGGCTTCGTTGAGTCGGTGCCATACTCGGGTACTCAACTGACCAGCCCACGGTTTTCCAGCACTCTAGGGTCTACCCGACATGGTCACGAGCCCAGAAGAGGCGCTGCAGGCGATGACGTCGTGTTAGCAAAGACACTGGCGTCAGTCGTCTGCTGCCAAACCCCATTAGCGCCAGATTTCGCCGCACTGTCCTAACGGATACGATCGTCTTACATTCAACGTTGATTCTGCGGTTATTTCGCATAGTGCTGCTTGTTTGTTAGCAGTAACAACTCTATTCGAACATTGCTGCTCTCGGTAGTATTAACTCTTTAAACGCTTGCACATTATCTCCTTTTCTCTCTACTAACGACTGTCAATACAGAATCAGGTGTTTCGCCGTACAGAGGCGTATCAGCTCCCCATCACTGTACGGTGTATGAAGGCACTGATTCCTTTTCGCAATGTTCTCAAAATGTTTCACTGGACTCTTCCCTACAGAGTGTTCGAAAACGGTCTTTTGGAGCAAGTCATACTTTATAGGATTTTGTTCTTCAGTTGACCAGTACACTCTAAGAAAAGATGTTTTAAAATCGTTATATGACGTGCAGTTCCTTGTCACGCTCTGAATGGTTTCTGCTACAACCGCCAGCCACTGTGGCTGAGACGTTCTAGGGGCTTCAGTCTGGAACCGCGCGACCGCAACGGTCGCAGGTTCGGATCCTGCCTTGGGTATGGATGTGTGTGATGTCCTTAGGTTAGTTAAGTTTCAATAGTTCTAAGTTCTAGGGGACTGATGACCTCAGATGTTAAGTCCCATAGTGCTCAGAGCTATTTGAACCATTTTCTGCTACAACACCTTCATGTGAGTGAACATAAAGTCCAATTTATGCCCTAATTGCCAATGTTCTGAAAAACTAATCTGGAACTGGTTTATTAAGGTCAGTGGATGCAATGTGTTTCCATCTCCTTTATAACGTTGAAACCTTCTGACTGTTAGTGGTCGTTATCAAAATTTGTTGTTCCCCATCATATAGTGCTGACTCGATTACCGTAGCCCATCTGTTAGGTCCATATTGTTACTTTCTGCTTGCTGAACCGCGATTGAGTATTGCTGACTTTCTAGGCGCATATCGTATCGTCTTGATGGTACGCAGTTACCTGCGTCTACTTTCCATGCGGTTAACATTTTGTCTATTCCAGATATGCTTTCACGTCCTTGACTTACGCCCATTATAGGTTTTGTGTCTTGCGTTGGCAATGCTGCTGGACTATTATACATCATAGATTGTTCTGCATCGTGTATTGATACGCATGTGGTTGGTACTTGAACGCCTGTGACTGGTCTGGCTTGACACTTGCCTGAATACTTGTTATGATGTCAGTTTTTCAGTAGCGTCGCGTCATCTATCGTACCATCTAACTGTTCATTTAGCGCCTCTATTGTCTCTCGGACCTCTTATCGGTTTCATCGAATCTCTTGTTGGGTTTGGTTTTGACTATCTGATATTTCTTGACAGGTTTATGATATTTCTTGATGCGATCGCTTTTGAGTTACGGTAATTTACTTTCTCAGTTGCTGCAGAAATTCTGGCATGTCAAGTTCGTCATCATGGTTGCTGTCTTTATGTCCTGTTGCCATTGCGTGCGATGTTTCCTTGTTTCGTTCGTCAGCTGCCAATTCTTTCTCCCTGTACATAGTACTGGTCCACTAACATGCAACTTTTCGGTATTACGTTCGTTACCATCTTGTGGCCTTCGAACCTCTGCGGTTGTGTGTGGCTCCACGTAAACTAATTTGTCCTGCTCATGATCACTCATGATTTCCGCTACTTCCCCACCTGCCTTGTCATCGATTATTTCTGCTTCCCCCCGTCTTTCATATACTGGAGGTGACACTCCGCTTCCTTCGTAGTCTCCTGTCCCACATCATACTGAACACGATCAGCGCCAGGCTGCTCATCCAGCTCGATATAGTCCAACGCCCCAATCTCGCGACTCAGTTGCGACCTACCGCAGTTTGCCATGTCTAACCGGGCTGACTCTCGTTGTCCCTCTAAATGCTTATACGCTAGTCAACATGCGATCATTGGGTTTTACTCTTTTCCGGAAAATCATTCATGTTCCTATCTGACATCTCCGATCTACATAAATTTTTGAGATATTAATTTTGCAAAAGAACTGCTCTGTTCTTTACTTTCTCTGACAATGAAACGTTGTTCTCATGGTGGAACAGAATAATAAATAAATAAATAAGTCAAAATAAAAAAAAACCTGAAGTGCACAGGCAGCAAGTACACTAGATCTGTCACACATCTGCTTTATTATCTTAGACCAACTCAAGTGCTTCTCTTGAAGGGAAAGTGATTTCAATTTTTTGAATACTTTTAAGTAAAATATTTACTCTGTAATCATCATCAAACTAATTGCTGTAGGCATCTAACGACATCTGCTGATCAAAGTCAGTACGACGTTCTGTATCCTGACAGATTCATCTACACTCCTGGAAATTGAAATAAGAACACCGTGAATTCATTGTCCCACGAAGGGGAAACTTTATTGCCACATTCCTGGGGTCAGATACATCACATGATCACACTGACAGAACCACAGGCACATAGACACAGGCAACAGAGCATGCACAATGTCGGCACTAGTACAGTGTATATCCACCTTTCGCAGCAGTGCAGGCTGCTATTCTCCCATGGAGACGATCGTAGAGATGCTGGATGTAGTCCTGTGGAACGGCTAGCCATGCCATTTTCACCTGGCGCCTCAGTTGGACCAGCGTTCGTGCTGGACGTGCAGACCGCGTGAGACGACGCTTCATCCAGTCCCAAACATGCTCAATGGGGGACAGATCCGGAGATCTTGCTGGCCAGGGTAGTTGACTTACACCTTCTAGAGCACGTTGGGTGGCACGGGATACATGCAGACGTGCATTGTCCTGTTGGAACAGCAAATTCCCTAGCCGGTCTAGGAATGGTTCGATGACGGTTTGGATGTACCGTGCACTATTCAGTGTCCCCTCGACGATCACCAGAGGTGTACGGCCAGTGTAGGAGATCGCTCCCCACACCATGATGCCGGGTGTTGGCCCTGTGTGCCTCGGTCTTATGCAGTCCTGATTGTGGCGCTCACCTGTACGGCGCCAAACACGCATACGATCATCATTGGCACCAAGGCACAAGCGACTCTGATCGCTGAAGACGACACGTCTCCATTCGTCCCTCCATTCACGCCTGTCGCGACACCACTGGAGGCGGGCTGCACGATGTTGGGGCGTGAGCGAAAGACGGCCTAACGGTGTGCGGGACCGTAGCCCAGCTTCATGGAGACGGTTGCGAATGGTCCTCGCCAATACCCCAGGAGCAACAGTGTCCCTAATTTGCTGGGAAGTGGCGGTGCGGTCCCCTACGGCACTGCGTAGGATCCTACGGTCTTGGCGTGCATCCGTGCGTCGCTGCGGTCCGGTCCCAGGTCGACGGGCACGTGCACCTTCCGCCGACCACTGGCGACAACATCGATGTACTGTGGAGACCTCACGCCCCACGTGTTGAGCAATTCGCCGGTACGTCCACCCGGTCTCCCGCATGCCCACTATACGCCCTCGCTCAAAGTCCGTCAACTGCACATACGGTTCACGTCCACGCTGTCGCGGCATGCTACCAGTGTTAAAGACTGCGATGGAGCTCCGTATGCCACGGCAAACTGGCTGACACTGACGGCGGCGGTGCACAAATGCTGCGCAGCTAGCGCCATTCGACGGCCAACACCGCGGTTCCTGGTGTGTCCGCTGTGCCGTGCGTGTGATCATTGCTTGTACAGCCCTCTCGCAGTGTCCGGAGCAAGTATGGTGGGTCTGACACACCGGTGTCAATGTGTTCTTTTTTCCATTTCCAGGAGTGTAATTATGACTAACTGCCTATTGGCTTATGTCTCGGGTTCTTCGGCCACCGTTCATCTAATAAGAACCCGAGACACAAGCCAATAGGCGATTTGTCAACAAGTGGCCATGAAAGCCTTAACAATTTTGTAATTATGGCTGTTTGCCAGAATTACTACCATTTTTCCCAATCCTGGCATGTGCATCTAATTATAACTGTTCATCAGAATTACCATCATTTTCATCATCCTGGCAGGACCATCTAATTATAATTGCTTATCAGAATCAATACCTCTTCCTCATATCCTGGCAGGTTTATCTAATTACAAATGATTATGAGAATTATTACCAACTAATAAGAGACACTACCATTTTCACTATCCTGGCAGTCTCCATTCTTTATCTGCTCTCTACGACCTGGCATACAAGGATCGCTCTAAGTGAGTGCAGAAGTGTTTATGTTCTGGCCCTGACAGGTACTGAGCATGAATTACAGAGTTGATTGGTCATCAGAAGAATGCTTCTTTTTATTCCTGAAAGACTTTCTCTACCAAGAAATTTAATTTAGTGAGAGTAAGAAGACTACTTTTAGGACAAACAATCTGTTCGCTGCACTATTATATTGTTTTTATTGATATGTTGTTTACAGAATGATTCAAGACAGAAATGTTTCAATTATAATTAAATTAAAAAAGGTCATATGAATATTGATAGAAGGGCAGACAACCTTGTACATGGGGCATCCACAGCTCGCACCTAAACACTGAACTTAACGAAGAGCTTGTGGCAACATCATATGTAACTTACTCCTTGTGTGATTTCATGCGTCATTTATCTTTTCTGCACGATGTGTCCTTGGTTGTGTGGTACGCCAAACGACTGCATCTGCTCTGTGCTGCCTGTCGACCCATCAAACTGCTTATTCTTGACTGACGTGTCAGCCATATACTCTTACCGACTTTTTCTGTGTATCAGAAGACTCTTCTCTGTCTATAATAGCTGTGTACACTCGCCTGGTTGGTGGGGTGACGTACACAGTGATGCCCTCGCAGTTCCTGCAAGGATGTAGTAACTAAAAACAACTCTTCTCGATCTCTCCACTAGGAGAATATACGAGGCTTTCAGCTTATTTAACGCTGGTCTATTTAGACTACAGAATAAATCTCTTTCCATGTCTCAAGAAGCGATAAGTACTCTGTGTATTAACAGAACATTCCAGAGAGAGATAGAGCCCTTTATTGTCGGCAGGTTCCATATATCGAGCTACCTCTCCACTCACTGTGAAAAACATTGCCTCCCTCCATAATCTGCATCTGCCAACTATTAATATATACATGTAGATATTATGCAATGTTCTAGTGAGTACCGCATGCTGTTTACTTCCTTCTCCACTTCCCAAAATTCCGCATGTCCAATTGGTGTGAACTGCGAAGTCACCTCTCCCTTGGCACACCGGAGACACAAAGGGGCCATTGAGGCTACACGAGTCTATCGAGATCCGCGCTGCATCTCTTGCGGCCATCATATTTATGAACCATCCATACTTTCAACGTGGATCTGCAAAGTGGCTTTTAAGGGAAAATGTTGCATTGTGGCTTTTCGCCTCTTCTCCATTCCCGATTTGGGTTGCTACCGAAATGTATGTACACGCAAGTGGGAAAAGGGATTACTTAGTATCATATTCTGATCAGCCAAGTACACTTTCATTATCATTTGAGATGCAGATTAAGTCTGTTATGCTCGAAGTATGGCTTGTGACATATCATTCGAATCGTCTCGTCGAGGAAGTGACCATAGAAGGTGGTAAAACAGACTGTCACCGTATCTGTTGATCATGAAAGGTGGTAAAGATGGAGTGCCACCTTACAGTGCATGTATGTTATTTTATCTTTTAAAGTATAACAACTGAAGTTCTGAATATTTTTCTGTGCTCCCTTGGATTATTTTAATTAACATAATTGGTTACCAGATTATACACACACACACTGATCCACCCCCTGCACAAAAAGGGTGACCCCACAGATGTGAACAGTTACAGGGGACACGCACTAACACAAGTCACATACAAGGTACTCTCAGCGTGCCTACTCCAGGCATACACGGAACCAACTGGAAGATAAGATCGGTAAGGAGCAGGCGGGCTTCCGCCCAGGTTGCTCCTGTGCAGAACAAATCTTCGATCTGAAGACTACCCTGAAAACCAAAGCCCTCAGGAACAGTCTAGTCAATGCATCTTCGTTGACTTCAAGAAGGCATGTGACTCCATCGCCCGCCAGTCATTGTTCAACATTCTACATGAACAAGATTTGGATGGCAAGACACTGCGACTGATCAAACAGGCACTGACAGACACGGCATGGAAGGTGAAGTTCAAAGGGGAAATCTTCGAACACTTTGAGATCAAGACAGGCATTCGCCAAGGTGACAGATTCTCACCACTCCTCTTCAACCTAGTGCTGGATAAGGTCATCAAGGAATGGGAGAAAGATCTGCAAATATAAGGCCATTGGAAACCAGTGCGACTTGGACGACCCAAGAACAAGCTAGAGGTCGGCTGTCTAGCCTTCGTAGACGACCTGGCACAACTCACAGATAGCGAAACTACAGCAATCAGACAGATAGAAGTACTCAAAGAGTGTGCACAAAAGGTAGGGCTAGAGATTTACTACCAGAAAACTGAGTTCTTCTGCACGAAATTAAACATTCCAAATTTGAACACGAAGTACGGGAAGATAGACAGGGTCACACACTTTTAAGTACCTAGGTGAAGTGCTCGAACCGACCTGAAAAGAGAAAATTGCCCAGAACGCTAGGTTATTGAAAATTAAGAGAGCCATATACAAAACAAAGGGTATTTATAACAAGAAATGTCTGTCCACCTGCAACAAAATTCGTCACTAGAACACCGTAATCAAACCTGAGGTGTTATACGCCAGTGAGACACTGATGTTACACACAAAGGCCGACCTTGAGAACATTCTCACACAGGAAAGGAAAATCAATAGGACGATGGATATGGGTTTCACTACAGGGATACCACAGAGAAGTTCTCCAACATCGCAGCGGACATTAAAAAGGGGCGACTAATATTTTATGGATACATAGGCAGACTCCCACAGACCAGACTCACCAACAGAATCCTCAGGTACATCAAGGGACTCAAGACCACTACACCCTGGATGACGCAAGTCAAAACTGATCTGGAAAGAGCTCAGATAGATTCAGAGGACGTCGTGGACAAAGGCGTCTATAGATACAAGGTGTACAAGTGGGAAGTGATGTCAGAGAAACCAGGACCTAAAGCCGAAAGACCAAAGTGGGAAGAAGGGAAGAGAGTCTTTAGTGAACGAATGAAGAAGTACTGGAAGAACAGGAAGAACAAGTAGTCATGAATGTTTCGGGTGGTCTGATAAAAGGCCTGTAACGTGTTTGAGCTAAGTGACAAGCACAGATGACATGCTCATATTTGATAATCGTACTGCAACCACATGTCTTTGTATCAAGTACTGAAATTTCTTCAAGTTCGTTCCACAGAGAAAAAAGAGAAAATCACAATTAAGCTTGTGAATCTCTAACTTACTGTGCATTTGCCAACTTTTATTGACAGTTTACACACGTTTTACTGTAGATTGTTGTTCGTGGAGAATGTTATTTTTACGTCAATACTACAAAATAAGTTCGCAATTTTGTATGATGCAATTCCTATGAAAGTCAAGCTGATGTTCTTGTTATTAGTTTGTGGGGCTTTCTTTCAGGAAGTGCGTAAAACATTGGCTGTACGGTTATTAATCTTAGAGGTTTTCTTTTTAACGTTATGGTCAAGGCTATCTTAATAAGAAAGTACGAATGATAACCGACTCAAGTTTTAAATCGTTAGGAAAGTTACTAACACACTTTTTTTTTAAATTCTTTTTAGCATGTATGTTGCATCATACACACACAATATACTGTTTTGCAGGCAGATATGGCTCATGCCGTTGTTCAGTTACTGGTAATAGATTAATTGCATACCTTAGAGCTCACTGCATTTAGGGTTAAAGCAATGAAGTACAGGAATAAATGAACATCAGTATATAATTTTGAATTCCTGCTTTCTTGGCGACCATGGCTACCAGTAGAGAATAGCCACTTGGCTTACGATCCCAGAGAACAGTTCCGTCCACCTGTCTGCTTTATGAGTCGTCTTAGCGCAACACTATTCTCAGCCTGAGATATGCGCCAACTTTGCACCGACTCTCAGGTAAACAACAGGGTCATAACGGCGTGCAGTGTATTGTCTCGGGAAATTTCCTTTCCGTAAGAGATTTCAGCATAGCAGCGGCACACGTGCCTTTCGTGGACTCCTAGAATACATTTTCGACAGACAGCGCGATGCTGAATGCATAACAACGGCAAAAATGCTGCAGTCGTCAAATTAATTCTGCAGGGACTTTGAAAATGAGGCAGTTTTGTACACAGGGAAGAACTTTTGTAGGATATCTGATAGAGTACTGTTGTGATTCAGCAATATAAGCAAAATCAACGGTATCTTTCTCTTTTTGCACAAGAGCATTACGATGAACAAAACCTGAAGCTGGGGGTTAGGGACGATTATTACTTTTCTTTTTGTTTCGTACAGGCCAACTGTGAAATAAGAAAATTAGCTCTTGTATTTGGAGTATGTTTCGACCTTCGCCCAGTAGATGTATTCCCCTGGCTGTGCGGTTTATTCCTTTTTATTTTTTATCCAGAAGGCGCCTGTCTTCTTTCTCGGTGATTTTTCTGGGAATCTCGCATGCTTCAGCATTCTCTTCAGAGATGTCCGGTTTTGTAAGTCTCTTTATGTATGTCAAAGTTCCTACAGATACTTTCATCACTTCGACCACTTCTTCCTGGTTCATCTACATCTACATCTACATGACTACTCTGCAATTCACATTTAAGTGCTTGGCAGAGGGTTCATCGAACCACAATCATACTATCTCTCTACTATTCCACTCCAGAACAGCGAGCGGGAAAAACGAACACCCAAACCTTTCTGTTCGAGCTCTGATTTCTCTTATTTTATTTTGATGATCATTCCTACCTATGTAGGTTGGGCTCAACAAAATATTTTCGCATTCGGAAGACAAAGTTGATGACTGAAATTTCGTAAAAAGGTCTCGCCGCGACGAAAAACGTCAATGCTGTAATGACTTCCATCCCAACTCGTGTATCATATCTGCCACACTCTCTCCCCTATAACGTGATAATACAAAACGAACTGCCCTTTTTTGCACCCTTTCGATGTCCTCCGTCAATCCCACCTGGTAAGGATCACACACCGCGCAGCAATATTCTAACAGAGGACGAACGAGTGTAGTGTAAGCTGTCTCTTTAGTGGACTTGTTGCATCTTCTAAGTGTCCTGCCAATGAAACGCAACCTTTGGCTAGCCTTCCCGACAATATTATCTATGTGGTCCTTCCAACTGAAGTTGTTCGTAATTTTAACACCCAGGTATTTAGTTGAATTGACAGCCTTGAGAATTGTACTATTTATCGAGTAATCGAATTCCAACGGATTTCTTTTGGAACTCATGTGGATCATCTCACACTTTTCGTTATTTAGCGTCAACTGCCACCTGACACACCATACAGCAATCTTTTCTAAATCGCTTTGCAACTGATACTGGTCTTCCGATGACCTTACTAGACGGTAAATTACAGCATCATCTGCGAACAATCTAAGAGAACCGCTCAGATTGTCACCCAGGTCATTTATATAGATCAGGAACAGCAGAGGTCCCAGGACGCTTCCCTGGGGAACACCTGATATCACTTCAGTTTTACTCGATGATTTGCCGTCTATTACTACGAACTGCGACCTTCTTGACAGGAAATCACGAATCCAGTCGCACAACTGAGACGATACCCCATAGCTCCGCAGCTTGGTTAGAAGTCGCTTGTGAGGAACGGTGTCAAAAGCTTTCCGTAAATCTAGAAATACGGAATCAACTTGAGATCCTCTGTCGATAGCGGCCATTAGTTCGTGCGAATAAAGAGCTAGCTGCGTTGCACAAGAGCGATGTTTTCTGAAGCCATGCTGATTACGTGTCAATAAATCGTTCCCTTCGAGGTGATTCATAATGTTTGAATACAGTATATGCTCCAAAACCCTACTGCAAACCGACGTCAATGATATAGGTCTGTAGTTAAATGGATTACTCCTACTACCCTTCTTGAACACTGGTGCGACCTGCGCAATTTTCCAATCTGTAGGTACAGATCTATCGGTGAGCGAGCGGTTGTATATGAGTGCTAAGTAGGGAGCTATAGTATCAGCGTAATCTGAAAGGAACCTAATCGGTATACAATCTGGACCTGAAGACTTGCCCGTATCAAGCGATTTGAGTTGCTTCGCAACCCCTAAGGTATCTACTTCTAAGAAACTCATGCTAGCAGATCTTCGTGTTTCAAATTCTGGAATATTCCATTCGTCTTCCCTGGTGAAGGAATTTCGGAAAACTGCGTTCAGTAACTCCGCTTTAGCGGCACAGTCGTCGATAACAGTACCAGCGGCACTGCGCAGTGAAGGTATTGACTGCGTCTTGCCGCTTTTGTACTTTACATACGACCAGAATTTCTTCGGATTTTCTACCAAATTTCGAGACAATGTTTCGTTGTGGAACCTATTAAAGGCACCTCGCATCGAAGTACGTGCCAAATTTCGCGCGTCTGTAAATTTTAGCCCATCTTCGGGATTTCGCGTTCTTCTGAACTTCGCATGCTTTTTCCGTTGCCTCTGCAACAGCGTTCGGACATTTTGTGTACCACGGGGGATCCGTTCCATCTCTTACCAATTTGTGGGGTATGAATCTCTCAACTGCTGTTGCTACTATATCTTTGAATTTGAGGCACATCTCGTCTACATTCGCATAGTTAGTTCGGATGGAATGGAAACTGTCTTTTAGGAAGTCTTCTAGTGACACTGCGTTTTGCGTTTGTTTCTGATGGATTTGGAAGAAACGGTATTGAGCCTAGCTACAACGATGCGAGATGCTGACAGGTCAAGGTGCTGGGATGGGTCTTGTAGACATGCCCATATAAGGCTGGTCGTCTCTTCCCAACCACGTCCGTGATTCTTTCACTGTATTTGTAGATTTATTGGTTTGGTAGCCTTCTACATGTGTTACTTTTCTTGATTGGTCCCATTGTTTCTTCATTCTTTTTCTCACCTGGATTTCAAGTTTGTCTTGAAGCCCATTCGGTTGCGTGTTAGACACTCTGAAGGATATATGGCTTTAGGGTGGATAATTTCCTGGTAGTGCTACACTTTTGTATTACAGGAGAGACATTTTTTGATATAAGTGCTCTTGGTTAGCTTGTATCCAAATTCCGGCTTGTTTACGCGAGCTAATAACGCTGTTCTTTCGGAAAGACTGGATTCGAGACATTCACGCAGGTCTTTAAACCTGTTGGTTTTCGTGATTTCTTCCTACTCGAGATGAAATGTGCACAAGCAGAATTACTAATCTTCGTGGTGTATAATGTTCTCTCTAGCGGCACATTTAACACTTCATTTGCTGCGTCTTGACGGAGAAAAATGAGCTGATTCACAGCAGTCTTTGCTGAATTGGATACAAGTGCTAGCCCGTCGTCAAATGCTACGCAATCAACGCTAAGCCCATTGCGCTTTTGTCACAGAGAGATACCATTTGGAAGTCCCTATCTAACTAACTCTTTTAGTGACTCTCATATTACTCTCTCCAGCGCGCAATTAAAGAGGAGAGGAAACAGATTATAATTATAATAATGATAATTATTATTAATTACGTTTTGCCAAATTGAGTGACCACACAAGCCAGCGAAAAGTTACCTTTTTCGTTAGGTAATAGCTTAATCACATGATTTTTTGGGAACCGAATGCATAACTGACGTCAATATTTTTTCCTGCCATGTACATGGAATAAAAATTTAATAATTCAATATGAACAGATAGATGTTTTGTTGAAATTTGAACATGAAAACACCTGTTTAATACAAACTATGTACCCATTCCCTTTTACTTCCTTTCTCTCTTCTCTATCTAACATAGCTTTTTCTACGAAGAATTGCGTGATTCTCGCCTCGGTGATACCACCAACACTAGCCCCTCACCACAGTGGTACTCCGGCGGCCACGTTGTAGTCTGCCGGCCGCAGTGGCCTCGCGGTTCTAGGCGCTAAAGTCTGGAGCCGAGCGACCGCTACGGTCGCAGGTTCGAGTCCTGCCTCGGGCATGGACGTGTGTGATGTCCTTAGGTTAGTTAGGATTAATTAGTTCTAAGTTCTAGGCGACTGATGACCTGAGAAGTTAAGTCGCATAGTGCTCAGAGTCATTTGAAACTGATATAGTCTTTCCATCACTCTGATGTCCCAGTGAAAGCTCTTACTTTGTTTCTCATTGAAATTACCCAATTTTTCAAGGAAAAATTAAGATGACTGTCCAAAAAAAAAAAAGTTACAAAGACCATCAAAACTTTTCCAGGACGTTATAACGAACATAATTTCCCTGAAGACTCCCTGTAAGAAGCTCCTTGAACTTTACCCCAACCTCCATCTCATCTACAGTCACTTTGACTCAAAGCTGGAGTCAAACATCATATATCGAATATGAGGTCCAGCAAACAAACCTTTTTAAAATTTCACCTCTGACGGGTGAGGAAACTTATCGCAGAACAACTTGAAACATTCTCCAACAGTAGGTTAGGCTTTCAAAAGTAATATCATTAGGTCAATAGATTTGATAACCAAGACGTTCTTGCTCGAGCCAGGAAGCTTGTCATTGTAGCTACGATACACACTGCCCAATGAAAAATTTAAGCACTGAGAAGGGGAGCAGGAAATGAGATGAAACTATTACAAAATCGAGCCAAACTTACAAAGTAGTTGTCGGTAAGGTCCCGCTTGTCAGTTCGACTTTGCATCCCCCTCTGGTCTGAATGCATGCTCAAATTCGGTTGGGAAGGATGCTATGAAACCCTTGTATCCTCTTCCGAGGTAAGTAGTCCCACACCTGTTGTAACTGGTCCTTCGTACCCTAGATATTAGAAGTGGGGCGGAGTTTACGTTCGATCTTCTCCCACACATGTGCTACGGGTCAGAAATGGCGATCTTGAAAGACACCAGAGTACCTTAGCATCACGCAAATACCGGGTGATCAAAAAGTCAGTATAAATTTGAAAACTGAATAAATCACGGAATAATGTGGGTAGAGAGGTACAATTGACACACATGCTTGGAATGACATGGGGTTTTATTAGAACCAAAAAAATACAAACGTTCAAAAAATTTCCGACAGATGGCGCTTCACCTGATCAGAATAGCAATAATTAGCATAACAAATCAAGAGAAAGCAAAGATGATGTTCTTTACAGGAAATACTCAATATGTTCACCATCATTCCTCAACAATAGCTGTAGTCGAGGAATAATGTTGTGAACAGCACTGTAAAGCATGTCCGGAGTTATGGTGAGGCATTGGCGCTGGATGTTATCTTTCAGCATACCTAGGAATGTCGGTCGATCACGATACACTTGCGACTGCAGGTAACCCCAAAGCCAATAATCGCACTGACTGCGGTCTGGGAATCTGGGAAGCCAAGCACGACGAAAGTGGCTGCTGAGTACACGATCATCACCAAACGACGCGCGCAGGAGATCTTTCTCAAGTCTAGCAATATGGGGTGGGGCGCCATCCTGCATAAACATCGTACGTTCCAGCAGGCTTTTATCAGCCAGGCTGGGGATGACGCGATTCTGTAACATATCGGTGTACCTTTCACCTGTCACGGTAGCAGTTTTGCTCTCCAGCGCCATGTGTCGGACATTTTGTGAACTTTGTTTTTTTTTATGGTTCTAATAAAACCCCATGTCATTCCAAGCATGTGTGTCAATTTTTACCTCTCTATCTACATTATTCCGTGGTTTATTAAGTTTTCAAATGTATACTAACTTTTTGATCAGCCTGTAGTTCTATGTATGGACGAGCATTGTTCTGTTGGAAAATGACACACGATATTGTCACGTGAGAGAGAACGCAATATGACGCAGCATGTCCGTGACGTGCTCCTCTGTCGTAAGAGTCCCATAGACCACTACTAGCCAGGACCTTAAGCCGTACCCGATGTTTGTCCGTACCCTGACGCCTGGAGAAACATTGCTGTGTCTCTCCAAAACATTGGAAGAATAATGATCGAAGCAGACGAAATGAATTAAAATTTGTGCTGCAGCCGGGTTTTCTTGCTTGTTAGGCACAAAAGCTAACCATTACTCTACCACAGCACGATGATCAAAATTGCTGCACGAACTACCTAAGCCTTCCCCAACACAAACTTCTATTGATTTTTCCCTTATATATTGTCACTACTGCCAGGGCTCTCCGGTACTGGTAAGCACCCCAGCATTGGACGTAATGGGTCATCCTTGTACCAGTGGTGATCTTATAATTAAATGTTTCTCTGAGACATTTATCATTCTCTTTTTATTATCCATGAAAATGATCGAAGCAATCGAAATGAATTAAAATTTATGCCGCGGCCGGGACTCGAAGCCGGGTCTTCTTCCTTTTTTTTCATTTTGTTCGTTGTTGATCGTTGTGTTTATTCGTTGCGGACGTCACATGACATCCGGTGAAGTTCGTTTGTTGATCCTTCCACTCAGTTTTTTTTTATTACAGAGGCCAATCAGCTCTCTGGCCGAACACCCTGAGCTACCGTGCCGGCAAAATTAAAATTTGTGCTGCGGCCGGGACTCGAACCCGGGTCTTCTTCCTTATTAGGCATAAATGCTAAGCATTACACTACGAAAGCATGACGAACGAGACTACTGCACGAACTACCTAAGCTGAATGCCCTTCCCAACACAAACTTCGATTCATTTTTCCCTTATATATTGTCACTATTGCCAGGGCTCTTCTGCCTAGGAAGCAAGAAGGCCCGGGTTCGAGTCCCGGCCGCAGCACAAATTTTAATTAATCTCATCTGCTTCGATCATTATCATAGATAATAAAAAGAGACTTAAATGTCTCAGGGAAACATTTAATTATAAGATCTAGCGGAAGAATAATCCGGTTGCTGTTATTCTCTGATCAGTGGCGTGGTATGACAGAAACCGTTACAGGGAATCTACTACTTTTCCCTGAAGGCAGGAACAGATGTGAAGTGCTTACGATAGGATTCGCGCACAATGCAGCGATCCTTTCTTGTGGTGGTTAGTCGTAGTCAGCTGGAACCTTGACGACAGCTATCACTGTCCTCATGTTCCCATAATGTCCCAAAATCCGGCCAACGTCACATTATAATCCCCCACTTTCCGACCAGCTGGCCAGATAGGGACCAGCGAATGAGGCTTCTTTCAAATGGCCCTCATAATGGTGTCTCACAGGAGTACGTCTCATATTGTGTCCTGTATACTGATCTCTCAACTGATGACGCTCTTCATGCTCCTTACATACGCTTCCAAAGGGTGCTGATAACACTAAACACTAACAACATTAATGCATTCTGGTGGCTGTTTTGTCACAGAGAATTGCAGTTGTAGCCATTCACATATCAAGGTGTCTTTGTTTATGAAGTTACATTGACATTGGAACGTGGATTCTCAGTGCTTCGATTTTTTTGTCACCCGTGTCTATAATTAAAATGGATAAACATGCACCATAAAAAATGGGTTTGGAAATTAATGAAAGTAAATCGTTAGTTATTCAACCGCTTTATTATCGTGTTAGGATTCAACACGCTAGAAACCACAAAAATAAGCAAGTTTCAACAAATGTTTATTTTACTCGTTGACTTGTATTATTTGGGCGCAATGCTGCAAGTGAAAGTTAACGTTTATAAAAACATGTTATAGGAATCAAGTATAACAGCTAACTGTCAAGTCAACTTACAAGGCACAGTACATTATCTTTAATTACCCCTCATATGACAGTCATAACTGTGTAATATTTAGACCTAATGTTAGCCACTCTGCTATCCTTGGTAAGTCGGGACAGGGAAAAAAATGGAAAACTTAGTAATAGAAACCATACTGTATTTATACATTTAATTTTTTTTCCATTGTACGGTTCCAAGATTCCAACACACAGCTTCATCGCAAGCGCTCTTCCTGTTGTTATGTAAGAATGTTCATTGCAATGTCAACACGCCAGAAACGCGTATCTGTGAATTTTTTAAATTTCTTTTGTATCTGACATACCAGTGCAATGAGCCCCAGGTCTTCAACATACGTCATGTAATTGAACATGGTGGCTTTAGACCTCAATGAAGTAGCTCCCACATGCTGAACATATACAGGGTGATTCAAAAATGTATGTAAATATTTTAAGGGTGTATTTGTGAGGTAAGTATAAGACAAAAATGTTCTATACAATTTTTGCTATACTTGGCTTATTACAGAGTTATGAACAAAACATGATAATACATTCAATACAACGTAAAGTATTTACTTCCCAGAGTTCACAGTTTAATTACAGTGCATTTGGACTAAAAACGCAAACTGGTAAATAAACGTGACGTAACAAACTGAAACAATTCCTCGAGAATACTGTATTACTTTAGTTCCTGTTGATTGAACTAAATCAATGCAAAATAACTAAGGAAAATACGTGAAGAATTTACAGACTGTACTGTACTGTATTTGCACAAATCTTAATGCAATGCATGTTCAAAATGCTGTCCTTGAACTTGCAGACAGACCCGTGCTCGTCGCCGCAATGATCTCTGCACATTACACAGTCCGTTCAACTCTCCACGAATAATTTCACAACCACCTTCAATTCTTTGTTGTAGCACTTCTCTGTTCGGTACTGCAGAAGAATACACCAATGTCTTTAGTCGGCCCCATAAATAAAAGTCTAAAGGGTTCAGGTCAGGTGATCTGGCTGGCCAAGCAATTGGTCCTCCGCGACCTAACCATCGATGTGGATACGCATCATTGAGGTACGCCCTTACGTTGCGGCTGTAATGGGCAGGAGCACCGTCGTGCATAAACCACAAGGTGGCTCGTGTTGCAAGAGGGACATCCTGTAACAATCCAGGCAATTCCCCCTCCAAAAACTCGCGGTAAGCGTGCCCAGTCAGCCTTGGAGGTAGAACATGAGGTCCGAGTAAGTCATTCCCCACAATACCACACCAAATGTTTATGGAGAATTGATTCTGATATCCACGCACAATTCTCGCGCCAGGATTCTCGACAGCCCACTGGTGCATATTATGCGAATTGATTACACCCGCACGAGTAAACATGGCCTCATCTGTGAGTAATATCCGCCGAATGAACATTGGATCATTCAAATGACGCTCTTGTAACCACTGGCAGAATTGCTGACGGCGAGGATAGTCTGCAGGTGTCAATTCGTGCACTTTGTGCAGGGGAAATGGATGCAACTGTTGTCTCCGAAGCAGCCGCCATACAGTAGATTGTGGAAGTCGTGCAGCTGCACTAATTTGTCTCGTACTGATGGCTGGATCTTGGTCTGCCAGGTCCAAAACATGTTCCTCGACGTTCACTGCATGCTCAAGTGGTCGACCTGAATGTGGCCCAGGATGAATGCCATACTCCCGCATAGGTCTGTCCACAGATACAAACGTCTGATGACTTGGTAACCGTCGTCTTGGAAACAGCTCACTGTACCTTCGTCTTGCTGCAAGTGCGTTTCCATCTGCTGCACCATACACAAGGTGCATATCAGCATACTCACTGTTTGAGTACATCATGTGAACGAAACCTGTAGCCTTCCGACGATGAATGAACGACAGGAAGTTCGTTTCCGTTACCAACAACATCAGCGCCATCTTCTGTACAGTAGGAGTAAACAGCAATTGCAAACACAAACAAACACTATTCATGCAGTTTCGAATCAACTGTTGGGAGATACGTATGTGCATTACGTACCAGAATATGGCATCCTGCTGCTTGCACTGACGTCGTTTTGATACGGACATGACTTTCGTATTTTAACGATAACTCTGGAATTAAACGTTTATGGAAAAACATTTATAGAACATTTTTGTTTATATTTACCTCACAAATACACCCTTAAAATATTTACATGCATTTCTGAATCACCCTGTATAGTTTCCATCGGAATTTCAGATACAAAATAAATCAAAATTCACAGATGCTCGCTTCGTGCGAGTTGACATCGGTGTGAGGGTCCTAACATAACTACAAAAAGCCTTGATTTTTTTTTAATTTTTCACTTTGCAAAGGAACACTGTCATTACTAAAATGCTACAAAGGCAGTTGGTGGGTTTTATTATTTAGTTTTCCAAATATGTAACACTTCAATATGAAGAAGAACTAGCCCTGAACTTGGAAGGTTGCGGTAAGGTCTTATGGGACCAAACTGCTGAGGTCATCGGTCACTAAGCTTACACACTACTTAAACTAACTTAAACTAAGGACAACACACACACACCAGCCCCCAAGGGAGGACATGAACCTCCGACGAGGGTAGCTGAGCGAACCGTGACAAGACGCCCTGAACTTGAAACTGTGGGACGAGGACATGTCTATTTACCCAAATCGCCGAAATACGAGGAGGTGGTGTCAGCCCGGATAATTTGACTTATTAGCACCAATCCGGTCGACATAATTGCCTTAAGGATTTGGCTACAAGTCGCACTGGGGAACGTGAATGCTTGTCCGATTCCGGCAAAGTCGATCACCGCTAATTACGCGAAGGGACCTACTTTTAGAGAAACACCACCGCAAGCCCTATGATCAACTATGTGACCCATTTGTAGAGTGGGGTAGGACCATCACATTAATTAGAGAGGGAAACATTCGTTCTTGTAGGTCAAAATGAATAAAAATTTCATGTAGCATTATGTAAGTACGTATAACCGTTCTCCTACACCCTCAGTTATTTAAAAAATCGAACTTTCTTGTATAAAACAGGTTCAAACGTTTGATCAATTCGCGGGTATGTAAAGTGTTAAACAACTGATGTTATGGTTGAAAAATCTTTATGCTTGAATACACAAAATCTTAACTATGTTGGGTTTACTAGTTTCTGATTATCCATTGGATGAGTATAGTTTGGGTTATTTTCACTCTACTTCAGGAAAGAAGCTAGTGTTTCAAGCATCTTAATTTTTTTGATATCAGTTCTCGCGAAATATGTGTTGTTCAGTGACATAATTTTGCAGATACATTCAGTGGTACATACGGATATTGCCTGCTAAATGTATTGCGAATAGAAAAAATGGCTCTGAGCACTATGGGACTTAACATCTGTGGTCATCAGTCCCCTAGAACTTAGAACTACTTAAACCTAACTAACCTAAGGACATGACACACATCCATGCCCGAGGCAGGATTCGAACCTGCGACCGTAGCAGTCGCACCGTTCCGGACTGCGCGCCTAGAACCGCGAGACCACCACGGCCGGCTTGCGAATAGAGATGGTAGTAAAGAACTAAATTGAAACGTCATCCCTGATGCTGAAGTTTTACTGCATGAAGAGCAAAAATGTACTTAGTGATAATCTTATTGCTTTTCGGTATTTTGAGGAGGAAGGCGTCAACGATAAAAAATTTCGAAAAATGATGTGTACAGTTTGTTGGAAGTCGTTAAATGTTCAAATGCGTGTGAAATCTTATGGGACTCAACTGCTAAGGTCGTCAGTCCCTAAGCTTACACACTACTTAACCTAAACTATCCTAAGGACAAACACACACACCCATGCCCGAGAGAGGACTCGAACCTCCGCCGGGAAGTCGTTAAATGCTCTCACTCTCGAACACTAGAGGAATATAGTCGCTGCACTAGCCATTGTAACTTGAGCCCTTCTATTGGTCCTTGTCTGCTGAAAACAATACGGGATAGTGTATCTGCCTTGATGCAAACACTTTTCGTCCACCTACTAGATTCAGCAAAATACCGCCATCATCAGTGGGTTTCTTTAGTCTAAAACGTGCAAAATTAACATCATTATGAAAACACATTAATTACATGTGGTCTGTTTCGTTTCATATGATGTGTCGATAATTTTATGGTATCTTTATACTTTAAAGTCGTTACTTAAGTTCTTTCTTTTTTGCTGTGTCTTCGGCAGACAGAATGTCATCTGCAGAGGCATAAGCTGCCGTTACTCGAAACTAGCGAGCCCAACAATGCTTCTCAATTGTTAAATACTCTATGGAAATTGGACATAATATTTGTCCTAATAGCCTTCTCTTTCTCCATCTCTTCCTCCTATCTCCTCTCTCTGTCCATCACCCCCTTCCATCTATCTTTGTCTACTGCTTCACTTCTTCCCCCCTGTCTCTATGTAGTCACCCTCCCCCCCCCCCCCCTCGTCTACCTACTCATCTCCTCTTCCCCTCTCACTGTCCATTTGTGAATTTCCTCCCCTCCCCCCCACCACCACCAATCTTCCAATCTCCTCTCCCCCCATCTCTCTGCCTTTGAGCCTTGTTAATTTTTATTACAAACAAAACTGCTGAAAATGAATGGTCAGATCAGTTGGGATTATTGGCATACGGGGTATGAAAGAAACCTATCCGGCTGCTGCATCTGTAGGATTGTAGCTTAAATGACAGTATTTCACATAGTTTTAATCTGCGAACGAATAGGATTACAAAGTTTCGGATGATTCACATTCCGCAGTAGAATTATAATCACATGAAAATAACTATAAGAACACCTTTCCTATTTTCTGTTAAAACCGACAGAGAGAAAGAAACCAAAATGTACAATTTAGTGTACACAATTTTTATTTAAAATTATACACATGGGAGAAACGATTTTGTCTCCTTGTTTAAACCCGGAATTATCGTAGTTAAAACTGATCACGAGAAAGAAAATGAAAGCCCACATTTTCACAGAAGAGATGTTAAATCGATCACAGTACTCTAATGAAACAGTACTGATCACTTTGAGTACTGTGATTGATTTTATATATAAGATCTTTGTATCAACCATTGAAAAACGATGTGCTCTCACAATAAGAAAACAAATGTTCACAAGCTACTTTCAAGAAAATATGGCATATTTATTTACACCAATGATGAAGGTTAATTAAATATACTTCAGAACAAAAGCATATGTAGATTAATTAGCAAATCTCTGTAAAATAATTATGATCTTCCAAGAGTTTGAAAAGGAACTAAAAATGTTGTAATTTAATTTCTACTAAAGAATCTTCGATAAAGTAAGTTATAATGCGCCTAGTATGACTTGATGTGACTCGTTCCTGTATTAAAATCACAATTGTCACTAATGTATCCAGTGTATAATGCTTCCGTCTTAGATACTTGAAAGTATCCTAAGGCCGAAATTGTACAATCGTACATGAAATAAAGAGAATTGGAGCTGAAGGCATCACGAAATCATTCGAAAAATTCATCGCAGCTGCAGATCATATTGCACTGAAAATTCAGTTAATCGATCAAAGATCTGTACTAGATATTCTGTAACAACATTCAGCAACGTCTTATCTTCGTGCAATAGTATAGTTATAAAAACGTGAACTAACAAATGTCAGTGTTATTAAAACTGAAATTTGCGGTTGTATTGTGATACAGTTTCGGTGAGTACTATGTTGTAAGGTAATTTGTCATGTACTCACGTTAGTTGGTCGGCTTTTAGTTGGACTGAAAGACAGAAGAGCATAACTGGTCGCCTTGACTGTAATTCAAATATTACGCCGTCTTACTCTCGACGTGTGTAGCAAGATATAGATGGGATAGTAATCACGCTTCGTGCACGGCGTGTGTGTGTGTGTGTGTGTGTGTGAGAGAGAGAGAGAGAGAGAGAGAGAGAGAGAGAGAGAGAGAGAGAATATGGTGTTGGCCCACCTTTAGCCTTGATGAGAGCTTCCACTCTCGCAGGCGTACGTTCAATCAGGTGCTGAAAGGTTTCTTGGGGAATGGCAGCACATTCTTCACGGAGTCCTGCACTTAGGAGGTATCGACGTCGGTCCGTGAGGCCTGGCACAAAGTCGGCGCTCCGAAACATCCCAAAGGTTTTCGGTAGGATTCAGGTCAGGACTCTGTGCTGGCCATTTCATTACAAGGATGTTATTGTCGTGTAACCAGTCCGCCACAAGCCGTGCAGTATGAACAGGTGCTCGATCGTGTTGAAAGATTCAGTCGCCATCTCCGAATTGATCTTTAACAGTGGGAAGCAAGAAAGTGCTTAAAACATCAATGTAGGCCTGTGCTGTGATATTGCCAGGCAAAACAACAAAGGGTGCAAGCCCCCTCCATGAAAAACACGACCACACCATAACAGCTCCGCCTCCGAATTTTACTGTTGGTACTACACACAGTGGCAGATGACGTTCACCGGGCATTCGTCATACCCACACCCTGACATCGGTTCGCCACGTTATATACCATGATTTGTCACTTCACACATAGTTTTTCCACTTTTCAGTCGTCCAATGTATACGCTCCTTAAACCAAGCGAGGCTTCGTTTGGGATTTACAGGCGCGATGTGTGGCTTATGAGCAGCCGCTCGACCATAAGATCCAAGTATTCTCACCTCACGCCTAACTGTCATAGTACTTGCAGTGGATACTGATGCAGTTTGGAATTCCTGTGTGATGGTCTGGATAGATGTCTGCTTATTACACATTACGACGCTCTTCAACTGTCGGCGGTCTCTGTCAGTCAACAGACGAGGTCGGCCTCTACGCTTTTGTGCTGTTCGTGTGCCTTCATGTTTCCACTTCACTATCACATCGGAAACAGTGGACCTAGAGATGATTAGGAGTGTGGTAATCTCGGTACAGATGTATGACACAAGTGACACCCAATCACCTGACCACATTCGAAGTCCGTGACTTCCGCAGAGCGTCCCATTCTGCTCTCTCACGATGTCTAATGACTACTGAGGTCGCTCAAATGGACTGCCTGGCCATAGATGGCAGCACAATGCAGATGAAATGAAAAACGTATGTTTTTGGGGGTGTCCGGATACTTTTGATCCCATAGTGTACACTTATCCCGCAATACACATTAACAATAAGATACCGTAATATTTGAATTATACCAAGGTGAAAAGTTATGCTTTTATGTGTGTCAGAACACATGGCAGATTGCGTTACAAACTAGTGTCCTTGTATCACTATGCAACCGCAAATTCCTGTTGTGTATGTTCTCATTTTCACATTTGTTAGTAACAGCCTTTGGACATGACATGTTGGATGAAAAAAAAAAGACTTCTTGAAAGATAGAAATGATTTTAAAGTGAACACTTACTATAATGTTATTCACACAATATCTGGTCCTATACAGTACACATGAAATTAACATTTTTCTCCATAATGTGTTGTAATGATGCTGGTCTTGCATGTTTAGAATAAAGAAACCCAATGATGATGGCGAAATTTCTCTGAAATCAGTTTGGGGAAGTAAAGAAACAAAGACGGTTTGCGTCATGGCGGACCCCCAATCGGATGTGGTATGGGTAGCTTGCACGCTGTGAGTTAGGCTCCTAAAACTTATACACAGCATCTACGTTTAGTACTTAACTTGTTGTGTTAAACTTTGAACGTAAGATATGTCTTTTTAGTAGATTGAGATAGCGTCTTAAATTCGATCATTAATTAAATGAAATGCTAAAAGTTATATTTTAGGTGCCTCCAGATGTTGTGACATAGGCAACCTGCAATCGAGAATCTACATCTACATGTATACTCTGCAAACCACCGTGAGGTGCATGGCAGGATGTACGTCCATTATACCATCGTTTCTTCCTGTTCCTTTCACGTATGGAACATGATTGTTTGAATGCCTCTGTGTATGCAGTAATTATTCTAATCTTATCAAAAATGTTCAAATGTGTGTGAAATCTTATGAGACTTAACTTCTGAGGTCATCAGTCCCTAAGCTTACACACTAATTAACCTAAATTATCCTAAGGACAAACACACACACACACACACACACACACATGCCCGAGGGAGGACTCGAACCTTCGCCGGGACCAGCCGCACAGTCCATGACTGCAGCGCCCTAGACCGCTCGGCTAATCCCGCGCGGCTTCTAATCTTATCCTCTTTATCCCTATGTGGGCGATGTGTAGGGGGTTGTAGTAATTCCTAGAGTAATCCTTGAAAGCCGTTTATTGAAACTTTGCTAATAGGTTCCCCGAGGTAATTTACGTCTGTCTTCAAGAGTCTTCCAGTTCAGTTCCTTCAGTATCTCTGTGACAATCTCTCACAGATTAAACAAAACTGTGACCATTCGTGCTGCCCTTCTCAGTATGCGTTCAGTATCAGCCGTCAGTCAGTCAGTCCTATCTGGTACGGGTCTCACACACTTGAGCAATGTTCTAGAACCGGTTGCACAAGTGACTTGTGAGCAGTCTCCTTTGCAGAGTGATTGCACTTCCATAGTATTCTGCCGATAAACCGAAGTCTCCCACCTGCCTTACCCACGTCTCAACCTACGTATTCATTCCATTTCTTATCCTTACAAAGTATTACACGCAAGTATTTGTATGAGTTGGCTGATTCCAGCAGTGACTCATTCATATAACAGTTACAGGATACTACATTTTATTCGAACATTTAAAGCAAGTTGCCAATCTCCGCACCACGTTGAAATCTTACCAAGATTTCACTGAATATTACGCAGAGTCTTTCATACAATACTCCATTATAGGTAACTGCATCATATATTCATTGTAAGCGTCCCCCTAGACTGTCAGCAATATAATACAATATTTCATATTAAACAGTGATATTGACCGTCTGTTGATAAGATTGAAGGATGTGCAACATATTATGCAGCAGTCTACGCATTTACTGAAATTAGATTTTATTGAGCAAACTGCTTAGATTGTATAGTCTTTGGCTAATACTCTTTGACAGCTCTGTCACCTGTGCTAAATTTTTTTTTTTTTGCTCCATTTGTTGTGTTTTGAGGTGAAAATGGGTTCCAAATCAGCGGAGTGGACGTTCATTGAGAATTATTGACAGTAGTCAAGGGTTTTCCAGCCTTATGGTGTGTTTTATGAAACGAATATAGTAATCGCCAAAGGAAATCTTAGCAATACGATAGGTTGTTGTCTTAATATAGGGAAATGTACCTGGAAGTAGATCAGCTCAAATTAGTATAGAAATTAAATTCGTTGTGCACAGTTTATAGCAAACAATCGATAATAATTACGAGTGCATCGAAAAGCGAAGGTGCTGCTGACGAGCTACTGGAGCCAACACTTAGGAAATTTTTTAGCACAGTTCGAATAAAAATGTGTAATCCTAGTTGCTAAAACTGGATTTAATACAATAAATATTACACAGATGTAATCACAGTTGTAAGTATAACCACTTGCAAAAATACATCAAACGTGCGAGCGTCTATCCCCAGACCCTCAGACAAGTCGGATAATTATTAGGGTCGTTTATCATAAAGTGACATGGTAAGTTTTCATGCAACTTCCTCCCTTCTTATACCACTCCTTCATCCGCCTACGCTTCTTCTCCTTGCGTGAGCGTAAAACCAGCCCAAGAGCCAAATAACAGCAGATGTTCGTATCCCCATGTCTGCACGTCCGAGATATGACACTAATATTGGGCAATATCTTTTCGCTCCCTGGAGCCAAGCATCTGTATATTGCACAATATTACTGGCTAACATTATTGATAGTTTAGAGGCCGCTTAAGACCCTGGAATTAGATGCATCTACAAATGGCAAGAACATCCACTAAGAACAGAAAAGTGGTAGAAACCAGAAAAGAATAGTAGTGTAGCTGGTGGGTAATATTAAAAGCAACATCAAACCTTCTACGTAGGTTAAATAGAGAGCAAAGCAACAGATAAGCGTAAGTTAGTGACCATGTCAGGAGTGATGGCTTAAGCCTAGTTTACACGACGACACTAGATTGCATGCAACTGCTCTACCGCCGCCCGTTTGAGCAACTCATTGGTGAAACTGAACACTTTCGGCGTTTCCAACTTTGGCGACACTAGTTGCATGAGTTTTGAGGTTAAGTGTGTCCGTAGAGTGTAGAAAAAGTGAAATATCTAGTGGGGAACGGAGAATAATGATCGCTTTTTGGATATCTATGCTTTGCATAGGTATTTGTGGGATTTCAGTGATGCTGTTTACAAAAATAAGCAGTTTACAAAAATAAGCAACATATTGCTGCCGCTGAGACCGTCATGTGCGATCATAACATAGATAGTTTGACAATATCTGGGCTGCAGTGCAAAATTTACTGACATATACAACTTAATTAAGAAAATACAAGCAAGTGTAGTAATTCTAGCTGTGGCAAAGCTCTCGTCTACAAGACTAAAATTCCATCGTTCGAGTTGCCCAACTCTTTGTTAAGGGATATTGTTGACGGG
Organism: Schistocerca gregaria; assembly: GCF_023897955.1. Classification (NCBI taxonomy): domain Eukaryota; kingdom Metazoa; phylum Arthropoda; class Insecta; order Orthoptera; family Acrididae; genus Schistocerca; species Schistocerca gregaria. Next base: position 130,001,580 of record NC_064923.1, on the reverse strand, counting down.
AGGGAAGGCCATAAAAATTCAAGAAGCTACATTCTTTATTCAATATTCATCTACTTAAAACGTCGCTGCAGTGTTCCCCATTCACATATGTTAGAATTTTGAAATATTGCCATTGTACAGATCTATCTTCAAGAGAGTACTATACAAACCATCCTCTTCTTAATGCGGCCTGCTTCGAATAATTACTGTTGTTAATGAAATAGCGTCATCGCCAACTTATTATCTTATAGCATGGCGAGTTTTCTAGATTGTAACGTACGCAGTATGATATGTAATTTCAGTTCTGATGACAGTGCTTCATGCATTACAGTACCTTTATTCCTTATCGCATAATTCACTCTATTTAGAAGAAACGTGAACAGTTCTAGTGACATTCTATGGTAATTAAAAGAACTTCTTGGATCTTCTGTTATAAATTATTTCAGCAAGGATGCCGAGTAACCGAGCTGACGTCTTTTCTTCATCCAGACACGAATCGAAACACGTTTCTTATTTTTTTTCTTATGCAGCGATTCCACGTAACACGCTTTAACTCCATCATAACTGGTGCGACGTGCAGCTACCAAAATTTTCATTTGAGACACAACTAAGGGACCCACAAAACGACGAAACTGAAGAGTATACCAGTGTCGCCGTGTCTAGTCATACACGAAACCACTTGCGTGCAACTCATTCAAGGCAACGAGTAGCGCAACCCAATGTCGTCGCGTAAACTATGCTTTAGTGGTTAAATGCGTGCCTGGAAACCTAAATGTCTTGGGATCCAAAGGCCGGTGGGATCACCTTAGCTTTCACCTGTAAAAAGTGGAAATTCGCCAGGGACGACACGTGGTTCTGATTTCACGTTACATTCTGCCTGCTTTACCCAGTAGCATTTCTAGGGTGAACTAGTGACACGCAAGTCGCCCAAGTGGTCCAATTGAACGACTTGCGTAAGGCCGTTGAGGCATACATAACTATTATTATTAGTTAATGGTCGCGCATTGGAAAACATTAATTCACCCGCTTATTATTCACAGAGAATTCCTATAAAACCTACGATTAATTGTTTTTTCGGACGTGAAAAATCAGTGGTATGTATAATTAACAAGCGCTAAAGAACTGCATCATTGAGGACGGCACAAGCAATAAGAAGATTGATCAAGCGAAGAAACTGTCACAGAAACACTGTAAAATGTAATATGGTGTAAGACAGACAAAAGATCATAATATTGCTAATAATATGGCTAAATTTCAAGAATTTCTTTCAGTTAGCTGTAAAGGAATATCCAGTAGCGATTTAGATATCGCTCCTGCAGAGATAGCGCAAAAAAAATTCGCTTTCATTGTTGCTCGACACAAACATATGTTTTAGTTCATTATTGCCACAGCACTTGAACAGCAGTAACTACAGCCGTAGGATATCGTTACGAAAGCAACGAGATCGCTACTAAATTTGCAGGAATGGCGAAGTCGTGTCTTCTCTTTTGATACGGAGATCTTGTTTCCCGTTTGTATTCTGTAACCGCTATTCTATTAGCAAGTAATTACCTACAACCAGCAGCGAGAAATGTATCGAGCAGACCGACACTGTTCCTGGTGGCGGGAAATGAGCACAGGCCACACTTATCTACAGAAAGTGCAAGAATAGTGGTACAAAGAACTACGTTTATGTCTACATACATACTCTTAAAATCACTGAGAAACGCACGGTAGAAGGTAATTAACATGAAATGACACGTTAAAGTTTCTTCCCATTCCGATCGCGTCTGAAGCCCGGGAAAGAAGGCTGCTGAAATGGCGGTAGACTAATTACAGCATGCTTCTCTTCTTCGCACTCACTATCGAAACGATAAGTACGAAATTGAAGGATATTTCTAGGTGCTTCATTTAATACTGCTTCTCAAAACTAAGCTTTCACGAGATAACTGGTATCTGCCAAAGCAGGTTTTTCATCAGTTCCCCAGCAGAGCTGTCCTTCTTTGTTTACACTCGATATTCCATGTTACTCCTTTTTGGTAAGGTTCCCACGCATTTGAGCAGTATTTAAGTTATGAAGCGCAAATGATTTGAAGACTGACTGCAAATTTCGCAGTATCCTGGCAATGAACTGAAGTCTGTCACCTGCCTTACCTGCGACTGAGTTTATTTGGCCATTCCACTTCAGATCCATACATGTTTTTATACCCATGTGTTTGTATTACGTCGTTGAATGATTTCATTGTATCTCACTGACGTTGTAGCCACAAGGTACTTGTTTTTTTTTTTCGTTTTATGAACTATACAGTTTTTTCATTTCTAACCATTTGAAGCAACTTTTCAGTTGTTTCACCGCTTTGAAATACACATCAAAAATGTTTTGCATCACCCCGGCTCCCAGAACTCCTGAAGACAGATTTTGAATGTGGATATTGTATCACAGACACAGTCCCTTTGACTGATCACAGATATTACTAAAACGCGCCCAAAGATGTAAACAACCATGCATGAGCAGCGCCTATTAGACGCACGGGGTCCGACAGCTGATGAGTTCCAGTCATTCCACCAGGAAAGAGGTGCACGGCTTGCGTTGTCTGTAGTTCAATGACGCGATGCGATAGCGTCTACATTGTTACTTTGTGCCAGGAAGGGCTATCAACAAGGGAAGTGTCCAGGCGTCTCGGACTCAACCAAAGCGATGTTGTTCGGACATGGAGGAGATACAGAGCGACAGGAACTATCAATGATATTTCTCGCTCAGGCCGCCCAAGGGCTACTACTGTCATGGATGACCGCTACCTATGGATAATGGCTCGGAGGAACCCTGACAGCAACACCACCATGTTGAATAATGCTTTCGTACAGCCACAGGTCGTCGTGTTACGACTCAAACTGTGCGCAATAGGCTGCACGATGCGCAGCTTCACTCCCGACGCCGGCCGCAGTGGCCGAGCGGCTCTAGGCGCTTCAGTCTGGAACCGCGTGACGGCTACGGCCGCAGGTCGAATCCTGCCTCGGGAATGGATGTGTGTGATGTCCTTAGGTTAATTAGGTTTAAGTACTTCTAAGTTCTAGGGGACTGATGACAATATATGTTGAGTCCCATAGTGCTCAGAGCCATTTGAACCATTTTATAGGTAAATGCATCATCTGCAAAACTTCTTAAATTACTGTTATTACTGACTGCCAGGTCATTAATCACAACACGAACAACTAGAGATTAAACACACTCCTTGAGACACGCCTAAAGTTACTCCTAAATCTGTCGAGGACTGTCCATCGAAAATAATGTGTTCCTTCTTCTGTGCAAAGAAATCTTCAACCATCCACAAATTTTGGGTTATTCCACAAATAATCGTAAATTTGTTAATAATCATTGGTTTGGTACAAAAAGAAGAAATACTCCATGCATCTGATAGCCTTAATCAATAGCTTTCATGAAGTTATGTGAGAAAAGCGCGAAGGGATATTTATGTTAGCATGTGAAAGTACGCTACTGGTTAAAATCTTAGTTTTTCTCTGTTGGTGCTGTTATCTGTGATGTGTTTTCTAATAAGGTTTACTGTAATATCCAGTTACGCAAAGACAAATTGTCAGGCTACTGTGAAATAGTAACAACGGAACCAAATCTGAAGAAAATGGACTTCACTAAAAGGCCAGGTGTAATAACTTAACTGACTGTAACAATATATAGCAACGTGAAAGCGAACGATCACATGGGATTCATTGTAGACAGCACAAACGAAACCCTTAGAATTTTCAGCATGAAAATGAAAACAGTAATTTTGTTTGGAAAAGTAGTTGCTTCCGAAATACTTTTAAAGCCTAAACTGCATTGCTGCCCCAGTGTACTGGATGCCAAATCGGTTGGACATTGTAACCGTCCAGTTACATATGTGTTTTTTAATTCTCCGCTAAAATATTAATTTCAAATAAAAGGATAGGGAAATGGATATCGAACTGTTGCTGAGTGAGGGGAAAAAGGTGTCGAGTGGGGTAAAAAATGCTTTCATTAATGTTTTATGTTCATGACTAAGGATATCCGAGACGCCGTCTAGCTCGTGTTTTAGGGAATGCGGTGAACGGGATGCTGATGTGAATGCTGCGGAGGCGCTGAGCAGTGGTCTGAAGCGGCCCCTAGACCAGTGGTTGCCTGCCTGGGAATAATTATCGATCGAGGGGTAAAGTATAATTATCTGAGGGATAAAAACAAGATGTTCAATTGTGTTGCGATCACGAAACTGAATTTTTTAACTAGCATTTTACATGGCAAAATATGGTGGAGGCTACAGCTTGAGAAGTGAACGTGTGAGCAACATATTTTCCTCGAATATTCCATCCTCTACACACACATATTTTGAACTATTTATCTACGACCAAGACAAATGCATACGTCATATATGCTTTAATATCTCATGAAAATGCTTTCTGTGAGTTGTAGGTAGTTCCTGTAATAGACCAAAAATTTTTTCATTATTCACTTCGCAACAATAAACAAATTGACAACACGACACAACAGTAACTATGTAATGGCTACTACACTGTTGTAGGACCTTCACTGAAAAATTTAAGTCTTCCAGTTTCTGCCAGTTCCGAAGTAAGGAGTCTAGCAGTCAACTGAGTTACAAACAGTAGGTTTAAGTGTAATGCACACATTTTAATTTGGTTGACTTTAAATGGGGATATGAGTCAAACAAGTTCCGCTAGGGAGCGGATTTGTGCAGAAAAAGCATGTTTTGTAACAACTATGTACCCTCAGTGTGCATAGTTATCTTTCTTTTCTCGTAAGGAGTTTTCTAAAGGCTCATCTGTGGGAAAAGCGGAATTTACATGCGAAATATTTGAAACGTAATAAAGAAATAAAGAAATAGGTAGTTAAAAATTAAGTACCATTAACGATTGTATCGACTGTAGGATACAACCGCAGAAACAAATGTAGAATTACGTTCCTCAGTTATTTTTGTGAAGAGGACGACACCTTTTTGTTTTAGAAGAGAGTCGAGACTAACGCTTTTCTGTGATTACGGCAGATTTAAACGGCACACCGCCATTATCATTTATGTTTTACTTAATGTAAGTCTCATTGTAAATTTATTGTTTATGTGTGATGATAGAATATAGTGATATTACCTAATATTTATTTCATTTTATGTTACGTCATCTCGGCTTTACTGCGGCTTGTCATGGCGAAAGATTTTGTGTTCATTAAATGCACATAAATAGTCCAGTACGAACCATTTGTTCGGTGAGTAAACGTTTTCGAAATCCTATAAAAGAAGTTTTCATTTGAAGATATATCTATGGTCTAGTAAAAGAATCAGAACGGACCTTACACGGAAAGCCATTGTCAAACGCACCTAACAAAACTAACGTATTTACAAACATTATTTATTGAAGAAATTATTTTAATCAGCTGGATCACTCCCCAGCATTTCTCCATGCATTATCCAGCCGAATTAATAATAATAAAAAAATTAAACTAGCGATTTCGTGGCTGGACCAGTTACTGTACGTACTATATTGTGTTTATTTGTTGAAGAGGCGTTATGCACATACATATTCTTACCACTGAAAAAATCTTAACAACCAATCTAGAGAGAAAATTAATGGAAATTATAACGAAACCTGGAATCTGTGTTGAAAAATAGGCTTCAAGGTAAGATACCACATTTATACTTCAGCATGGTAGCTCAAGCGCATTCCATGACTGTAGTTTGCTTCGTAGCTTCCATAAAAAATTTCCGAAATTCTAGCAATCACTTTTGTTCATAATCGTGAATTGCGACTTTTTTCCGATCAGTCCACTACAACAATATACTTATACTATTTTACAAAATGGTTGAATTGCGTCTTGTTCAAAGCAAAATGGAGAGCACCCATTACAGCTAAATATTTTCCGATCAACTGTTATTCTTGCTCAGTAAAATCATCATTGTCGCTATATTGAATTTAACGAAATTAATTTTCACAAATTTAATTCTTACAAGTTCAAAGTGTTTTTACTTCCACAGTACATTACTTAAAGCACGGTAATAACACGTAAATAAATCTGACATGTACATCGAACAGAATATTGACAATAACTCTAACGTTGACACAGAAGCTAATGAGCAATTAGTTGTTAAAATATCTAGTGGTGGTAATTTTGCAAACGTCCCGATCCCTAGTCAGCCATTAAAAGCCAGCAAATATTCTATGTATTATAATCCAACAAACGACCGAAAATAAAAAAAGAGAGTCACACACTTATGACGTCAAAACAATATCATACGACCAAAAATATACAAAATCATATGAATGCACTACGAGCAGACATACAAAAAGGTATAACAGTATTAAAAGACACCTTATACGAAAGGATAAACGAAATAAACGCAGGACTGAGCTGACAAGTGACCAAACTTGATAAAAAGGTTTCCGAAATAAATTTACAACAGGAAAAACCACCAAGGGCATAATAAACATTCAAAGCGGAGTCAAACAGTTAAACGCCACGAGCGAAGCTGTCGCGAGTCAAGTACACGAATCAGTAACTATGCAGGTTACACAAACTGAAGACAAGGAAAAACGCTGACCAAACAACAGCTGGGCCGGCCGCGGTGACCAAGCGGTTCTAAGCGCTTCGGTTCGGAACCGCGCGACTGCTACGGTCGCAGGTTCGAATCCTGCCTCGGGCAGGGATGTGTGTGATGTCCTTAGGTTAGTTAGGTTTAAGTAGTTCTACGTGACCTCAAATGTTAAGTCCCATAGTGCTCAGAGCCATTTGAACCATTTTCTTTAGTAATCTCCATTTTTGCGTATGACAGTTTCCTAGCGGTTTGCCAACTACTGTGTTCCGGATAGGGCATCTTCATTGTTGAGCTGTCTGATTATTCGGGTCACTTCACTGGAAGCTTCACCAATTGTATAAAACCATTTTCCACGGAATCGTTTCTTCAATTTCGGAAACAAATCAAATGCTGGCTGGCTCATATCGGCACAGAAGGGTGGGTGGGAAAAAATTTCCCACCCACATTTGTACAGCGTTTCCTCACTGGTATGGCCGTCTGCGAGCCTGTATTATCCCGCAAAACGAGGACACCAGCTGCGAACGTGTCAGGCCTTCTTCGACAAGTTTTCGGTAGCATTTTGCGGAAACATCTCATAGTGCGTGCATGTTACAGATGTCCTCCGGGGCACTCTATTTGTAGCTATACCTCCGTACATGCCATATGCAAAGATCATCTTCAGTTTCACCTTTGTATGTTGGCAGCGGAATTTTTTTGGGCGAGGAGAGTTGAAACTTTTTCACTGTGACGACTGAGATTTACAGTTCTAGCTCAGAATCTCTAATCCAGATTTCAACAAGTGCGATAGTCCTTTTCAGAAACTTTTTGCCTTGTGTTCGTTAATGCTGAAACGATTCTCAAGGGCACTTGAAGAGGGGGGGGGGGGGGGGGAGGTCGAGAGAGGGGGCAGCCGCCCCTCGTGGGAAGGCATTCAGTTTACTAACATAAAAAAGGACCTGTAACCGCAAGACCCAAATTTTTAAAACCTAGACGTACTTGGAACTTTGATAAATGACCTGAAAATACTTAGAAATTTAATACTTAAATGACCTGAAAATATCCATATAATTAAGTAAATATGACATAAAACGTTTGTAAAGTGAGTTGTAAAATGAGGTAGGTTAATGAAAACCTTCATAGGACGTTGGAAATGAAATTACAAAAAGGATAGGGCTATTACAATATTCTTGAGTAACAGTGTTGCGATTCTGCCAGAACCATATGCATTGCTCGTTCTTATCAACATTAAAAGAATGAATTATTGTTTTATAGTTGCACCTTACTCACAAACAAGTAAAAAAAAGAAGAAAGATCTTAAAGATGCCATCATCTTTGAAAAATTTAGTCCATTACGGTAGGTACATGACTAAAAATGCAAAATTAAAAAGACGTTTCTGTAGTCAGAATATTCGCGACTTTAGTACTTCTGAACAGCGCTTAGCTCATAAGTAAAGAGAGATTACATGTGAACAAACTCCGGGCAATACTAATAAATTATACTCAAAAGAAATGAATGTGTCGATGGACTGAGTGACGTAACTAATGCGTGTTTATACTGAGCAATTCAACAAACTGAATGACGTATAGGGCGTGTAATGCTCGCCGCAAGGCTATGTTCTGCAGCACTTGGAGCTTCTGTATATTTTCTGAAGCAGCAATAATGATGGAATCAGCATAGGCCCACTTAGGACTCGTTTAGGCAAAGTGGGACAATAACGTGGAACTAGAATTAAATAAATTAAGAGTTCGAAAAAACTTAATTACATTCGACTCTGTAAGGCTGTTTAAATTTACATTCGTTGGAGTGCTTTGTGCACACTTAACAATAATGTTCTAAAATTACGTTGCGTAGTAACTGCGAATGATTGGTGCAAGTGAAATTGATGTTTTTGCTTGCGGTAATGGTTGACAAGCGCAAAATGTGAGAAATGTTATCTATATGAAAATTTCAATGGTAGGAAAACAGTTAATCGAGAGAATAGGGCTTACGACAGGACCAACAGAAAATAACGGAACTGTCGGGAAAACGTAATATATGAGACTGTCAAAAGGGCTTTACTGTAATTATACTGTTAGATTATTTATATTTATAACACAATCTTGGTAGTAGAAGCTAAGAGGAAAAAACGACTAGCGTATAATAACGTCCACACAATTTTTGAACCGCATGTGTTGGGGAAATGTTTTGTTCCTCCTGGCAGCGGACGTCCCTGATTCTTCTGTGATTCTTTCTGCTCTTCACTTAGACCATGTCGAACCGAATTGGCAGAAACTTTATCATCTTTCAGTTATGACTCTGCAGGCTGAAGATAAAGACATTCTGCAGTTTCCTCAGATGTTTTTCCTCGATGCTCTCTCGAAGCTTCACTAAAGATAACCTGAGAGGTGTAGTCTGTTTCAGTTGATGGCCTTCCACTTCTTGAGTTGTCCTCAGTGCTTACCCGACCTTCAGAAAACCACCGTGATACTGTGCTACGCTGCACTACACTATTCCCACACATGTCTCTCAAAGTGTTGCAAATTCCCGTTGGGTCCTTCCCAAGCAGGTATTCTATTTCGATCTAGGAACACTGGTCACTACGTGTAATCCGACCTGACTCGGTTTCACCTTCCATTTCAAAACTGCATTACTCACGAAACAGCTACGTGGACCAGCAAATCACATATACAGCCGTCACGCCTTAAGTCTCGCTCACAACTGACATGAATTTCAACTTGATCACGCCACCTTAACGCTCACACGTGCGCAGTGTGTAGGACTTTCGAAATGACACGCGTTTTTCCGGAAACCAATGGTTTTCCCGATACGGCTGAGTATATAAAGACATCAGATTGCCCGAGGACCCAAAAGGCAGATAAGCACTTGCGGACAAGCACATTACGGCAGGCGTTCCACATGGCCTCTATTCACGCGAAGGCAGGCTTTATCACGTCTCCTCATCGATGTCTCTACTCGTTCAAAAATCCCAGGCGTACTGCGGATGCACTGATAACCACCACAATCATTTCCCGGAGTTCTTCGACTCCATCAACAGGCCTGGTGTACATCAAACCTTTTAAATATCCCCGCACAAGAAATTACAACGAGTACATATCGTAGGCCCTGTATTGGTGAGCGACATCGATAATAATCTTTTTGAAACGCTTTTCGCCAGTCTTTAGGTATCGGTAACGATGATAAAGTCAAACGAGGCAGTTTATCACTTTGTAATTTACGTCTCACTTGCTATGTTTCGAAATAAACACAGTCTTAAACATTAACAGTCCTGTAACATTGGAATGACCGCACTTGTGCCTGCATTGTATAGGGGAAACCATTACTTTGCGGACCTAGGTTAATTAGAATTTTTTCATGGTAAACAAAAGGTTAATTAAGATTTGTTCATGGTTAACAAATGAGCCACCGATGAAAAATCCTTCACTGACCGAAGTTTTGCACGATAGAAGTCGCTATACACTACCACAGTTTCTGTGTCTTAGCCCCACAATCAAGTGTATCGGAAATCAGAAGAAAAACAACAGTTGCAAACTATTCCATTAAACAGTTTAAAGAAATAACCTTCTAGCAGCAGTAGGAGGACGTCATGTCCACACCCAGTTAGGTACCTAGCAATAGTAGGACGTTATGCCTTTACCCAATTGGCTAGGGTTACAGATGGTGTTTTTCTTCAGATTTCAGACACACCTGACGATAGGGCTAAGACACCGAAACCGTGGTAGCGTATAGCGTCCTCATCGGCTGATAAAGTATTTTATAACTATGGCGGATTTGTGTCCCATGAACATTTTGCAGAGCAGTTGTGGGTGTCCCAATAACAAAAATTTTATGATATTTCTTGGGATTGTTTGATTGTTTCAGTGTCATCTCCTCGCCCTTTTAGTTTGTACCTAGAATAGTGAAACACAAGGTTTATGTGGAACGAAAGAACTGTGTGGCGATATACTTCTGACTTACAGAGTTATAGAGCACGGTTGTAAATGTACCCTCGTAGATGGAGCGAGATCGTCCAGCTTGCGTACTTGGTCCGGCCCTGTTTCCGCGGTACACACAGTATACAAAAAAAAGCTAAACTCCTTCCGAACAGGCCATGAAGACCAAACTATACCGACTGACCGCCGTGTTATCCTCAGCAAACAGGCGTCACTGGATGCAGATATGGGGGGGCATGTGGTCAGCAGACCGCTCTACTGGCCGTATGTCAGTTTCCGAGACAAGAAACGCTACGTCTCAATCATGTAGCTCCTCAGTTTGCCTCACGAGGGCTGAATACACCCCTCTTGCCAACAGCGCTCGGCAGACCGGATGGTCAACCATCCAAGTGGTATCCCAGGCCGATGGCGCTTAACTTCGGTGATCTGACGGGAACCGGTATTACCACTGCGGCAAGGCAGTTGGCACACACAGTATACAGGGTGAAGCGAAATTCGCGCACTCTGACTTCGGAGCGCGACTACTCACATGCCAGCGATAAAAAATGTATGTCACAGAATTTCGTCTGGCGAGTACATCCGACAGAAAAAGGCCGTTAAAAGAGTGGCAATCTGGCAACACTGTAACCACATGTATGGTAAGTGTCTCTGCCAACTTACAGTAGTAACGCTGTGCAGTTGGTTCAGTGGACAGAGTATTAGATTAGCATGCAGAAGGTCGATGGTTCGATCATGTGTTGAGGCATATGTTTTTTATTTGATAAATAGTCCAGATGGTACGGTATCTGGCATCTTAATTGTCAACAGCGATTGCAGAGGGTCCTCTAAAAAATATTTGCACTTAAATACAACAATCATAGAAATGGAAGATTGGTCAGCCCTTTCCACGTCGTAGGCATGAATTTATTCGCACCAATTCATCTACTCGATGGAAAACCTGTTAGTCTTTGTACTCTCCTCCAATAGTCCCATAGATTAGTACCAACTATTGTTCTTGCCTCGTTCAGGTTGATTACATTTCCTTAGAGTCTACGTTACCAGTAGAACTAGCAACGTGCTTTGCGAATAAATTCCGAACTCGATTACTATTTGTATGTGTTATCACCATGGTTCCACTAATTATGCCTTTCAACACTTAGTTTGGTAACCGCATGCTGTTTAGTACGTATCTCAATGCACTAATATTATTATTTAGTTGATATGTCATTCCCTGGAGATCCTATGGAGAATGTGGCTGCCTGTAATCACTGTTGCTCAATTAGCACCACACAGGAGCCACTGTTAATCGGTATAATGCCTCCTGATCTATGCAGATGTACTGCCCTTATGAGAGAGTTTCACAAGATCCCGTGCATAGCAACCTGCCACTTTTAAATCGTAAGAGACTGAAATCACGCCATCCAACTCTATGCGATGCTGCTGACATGGGTGCTAAGGATTTCAAGCCTCTTGAAGAATGGACAGGTCGGTGGGAAGCAGTGACAGATGTGCACCTGCATAACATCTCAGGCGCTAAATTTCCAAGTGGAGTCGACCTACCACGCAAGACCTCAACTACTCTCCACAGAATCCGTACCGGTCATGGCCGATGCATGGATGCTCTCTTTAAGTGGAAGAAGCTGCCTAATCCAGCCCCTGACTGCGGGGCTCCATACCAGACTGTTCACAACATTGTCAGTGAATGTAGGATTCGAGCCTATCAAGGTGCCGAAGAGGACTTCCTGCTAGCAACTCCAGATGCAGTGCGCTGGATTGAAGGACTGGATATTCAGTTGTAAAGACAAACTTAAGATTCTTGTGTGTCAATATGTACAGATGTACACTTAATTTAATTTTATGATATGTCTGTATTAGCCATATGCTAAATAAATAAATAAATAAATAAATAAATAATAAAATATTATTATTGTTATTATCGATGTGACTGTGGAAACCTCAATGTCTATTAGCGTTAGGGAAACAGTGTAATTCGAAACCCAACATTTCACAATTAGTGGTATTGGGATGAATCATGCAGAACAATATCTGTCAGAGGGGTAAGGGGCATTAGGTGGAACAGCTCGCAGGACTGACTGTATATTTATACTGCTTGCGCTGTCCACCAGTCAGGTACTGGTTGCCAGCGGAGTAATGCACCTCTAACAATGCACCTGTAACAGAGTCCAATGTACAAACGTACACGTATCGAATTTTCTCATTCTAAACCAGCGTGGCACACGTATGACATACACAAGCGATGAATATGTGGATATACTTCTGGTCTTTAGTGCATCCTACAACAGGGCTAGTGTTGCCGCTTGTGAATATGCTGCTAGAAATCCTAGTCGACGCCATCCAGATAAAAATGTGTTTCGTCGTCTGGAGCTGCGCCTTCGCGAGTCAGGTTCTCTTCTTCCAGCACTGTGTGACAGAGGTCGTCCATGGACTCGACGTACTCCAAAACTACTCTGGAGGTCATACACAAAGAACATCAGCGAAGTATGAGCATGGGCTCCACCCCTATCATTATGTTTTCACGCAACACCTGCATACCGCAGATCGCCATCAGTGGATGCAATTCTGTAAATGGTTCCAACAAAAACAGGAAGCCAACTACGAATTCCTGATCACCGTAATACGGTCGGATGAAGCAGCATTTACTCGTGAGGGTGTCTTCAATTTGCACAATGCCCACCATTGGTGTGACCTTAGCCCTCACGTCACCCGCAACCTTGGATATCAAGTTCGGTTTGGTATCAACGTCTGGGGCGAAATACTGGGTGACAGGGGTTTGAGCCCCTGCATGTTGTCTGACTGGTCACTGACCACAATCTATTGTTATGAACTGTAGATTAAAACTGAAGAAACTGCAAAAAGGTGAGAATTTAAGGAGATGGGACGTGGATAAACTGAAAGAACAGGAAGTTGTAGAGAGTTTGAGGGAGAGCATTAGGGAACGACTGACAAAAATGGGGGAAAGAAATACAGTAGAAGAGGAATGGGTATATTTGAGATGAAATCATGAAGGCGTAAGAGGAACAAGTAGGTAAAAAGACAAGGGCTAATAGAAATCCTTGGGTAACAGAATAGATATTGAATCTAATTTATGAAAGGAGAAAATACAAAAATGCAGGAAATAAAGCAGGCAAAAAGGAATACAAACGTCTCAAAAATGAGATCGACAGGAAGTGCAAAATGGCTAAGCAGGGATGGCTACAGGACAAATATAAGGATGTAGAGGCCTATATCACTAGGGGTAAGATAGATACTGCCAACAGGAAAATTAAAGAGACCTTTCGAGAAAAGAGAACCACTTGCATGCATATCAAGAGCTCAGATGTAAACCCAGTTCTAAGCAAAGAAGGAAAAGCAGAAAGATGGAAGGAATATATAGGGGGTCTATACAAGGACGATGTTCTTGAGGACAATATTATGGAAATGGAAGAGGATGTAGATGAAGATGAAATGGGAGACATGATACTGCGTGAAGAGTTTGACAGAGCATTGAAAGACCTAAGTCGAATCAAGGCCCTGGGAGTAGACAACATTCCATTAGAACTACTAATAGCGTTGGGAGAGCCAGCCCTGAAAACACTCTACCATCTGGTGAGCAAGAAGTATGAGACAAGTGAAATACCTTCAGACTTGAAGAAGAAGATAATAACTACAATCCCAAAGAAAGCAGGTGGTGAGAGATGTGAAAATTACCGAACTATCAGTTTAATAAGCCACGTCTGCAAAATACTAACGTGAATTCTTTACACACGGATGGAAAAACTGGTAGAAGCCGACCTCGGGGAAGGTCAGTTTTGATTCCGTAGAAATGTTGAAACACGTGAGCTATGACTTATCTTAGAAAATAGACTAAGGAAAGGCAAACATACATATCTAGCATTTGTAGACTTGAAGAAAGCTTTTGACAATGTTGACTGGAACATTCTCTTTCAAATTCTGAAGGTGGCAGGGGTAAAATACAGGGAGCGAAAGGCTATTTACAATTTGTACACGAACCAGATGGCAGTTATAAGAGTCAAGGGGCATGATAGGGAAGCAGTGGTTTGGAAGGGAGTTGGATAGGGTTTAGCCTGTCCCTGATGTTATTCAATCTGTATATTGAGCAAGAAGTAAAGGAAACGAAAGAAAAATTCGGAGTAGGTATTAAAATCCATGGGGAAGAAATAAAAATTTTGAGTTTCGCCGATGACATTGTAATTCTGTCAGAGACAGCAAAGGACCCGGAAGAGCAGTTGAACGGAATGGACAGTGTCTTGAAAGGAGGATATAAGATGAGCATCAACAAAAGCAAAACAAGGATAATGGAATGTAGTCGAATTAAATCGGGTGAAGCTAAGGGTATTAGATTAGGAAATGAGACGTTTAAAGTAGTAAGTGAGTTTTGCTATTTGGGGAGTAAAATAACTGAGGATGGTCGAAGTAGAAAGGATATACAATGTATACTGGCAATGGCAAGGAAAGCGTTTCTGAAGAAGAGAAATTTGTTAACATCGAGTATAGATTTAAGTGTCAGGAAGACGTTTCTGAATGTATTTGTATGGAGTATAGCCATGTATGTAAGTGAAACGTGGACGATAAATAGTTTAGACAAGAAGAGAATAGAAGCTTTTGAAGTGCGGTGCTACGGAAGAATGCTGAAGATTAGATGGGTAGATCACATAACTAATGAGGAGGTATTGAATAGAATTGAGGAGAAGAGAAATTTGTGGCACAACTTGACTAGAAGAAGGGATCGGTTGGTAGGACATGTTCTGAGGCATCAATGGATCACCAATTTAGTATTGGAGGGCAGCGTGGAGGGTAAAAATCGTAGAGGGAGACCAAGACATGAATACACTAAACAGGTTCAGAAGGATGTAGGCTGCAGTAGGTACTGGGAGATGAAGCAGCTTGCACAGGATAGAGTAGCATGGAGAGCGCATCAAACCAGTCTCTGGACTGAAGACCACAACAACAACAACAACAACAACAACAACAACATGTTGCCTGACCGGTTGGTTGCACGAAGGTATCATGCATTCCTCTTCTATCGGCCTCATGTGCTGGAAGGTGTTCCACTATATGTCTATCAGAGGATATTGTTCCAACATGATGATGCACATCCACACTCTAGAATTGATGTGCAACAGTGTTTGGACATAAGATTTCCAGGGAAGTGGCTCGGATGTGGAGGTCCAGCTGTATGGCCACAGCGTTCATCTGACCTAAATCCCCTGGATTTCTTTCTGTGGGGACACCTGAAGAGTCACATTTACTCCGCCGACGAGTGCGGGAGAATTGGTAGCGCTTGTTCATGCTGCTCTTGTTACTGTGGACGCAGCTCTGCTGCAAAGGAACCAGAGCTGTGTGATCCGGCGTGTTGCGAAATGTTTGGACATGCAGGGAGGTCGGTTTGCGCATCTATTGTTCTGGGGACAACGTATTCTGTTGTGAAAGTCATTCGGTCATTAATACGGACATTATTATTGTCACTGGTTGCTAATGCGTGACTCTGAAGCTCATATTACATGTAGTATAAATGACAAGTAGACGTTGTGTTATAGTACTGTGCTATCATCTTTAAAATCTCTAAATTGATATTGCTTTTGTAGTTATTCTGTCCTATGACAGGTAATTTCTCTATATCTTGTCTAACCACGTATTTGTTATGTCCACCGTTACAAAATCTTGTAAACTGAGGATACATGTGACCTAAGAAACGGTGTATATTGCAGTATGAAATGTCAGAATGAAATTAGCAAATAAAAAAAAATTCGCCCAATCCAGGATCGAACCAGCGACCTCTTGCATGCTATCCTAACACGCTACCCACTTTTTTTCCTTTGGAGAATTTTGTTGTTAACGATCTCTTGAAGATGTCTCCATTGAAGTTGCTGCAGCACTTTCTTCAGTATACTTTCTCTTCTCTTTCCGAAGAGCAGCGAACGTGCCCTTCGATTTCCTGTGTATTATCTTCTTTCGGTCCTTATCCATCTTTAGTTTCACAATTACTGTCTTTGATGGGTGGACTCCTACACAGACACTGGCATCATTAGCCTTCTCTCTCTGAATCCTTTCAATATAAATTACAACCTTTTTCCTATAAACTTGGACAACTTTTCCCACCTGTTGTCCTTTGTAATGGCCTCTCACTACCAGTACTTCATCGTCTTTACGAAATGGCATCGTACGAACATCGTACTTTTGTCGAAGCTCTTTC
Organism: Schistocerca gregaria; assembly: GCF_023897955.1. Taxonomy (NCBI): domain Eukaryota; kingdom Metazoa; phylum Arthropoda; class Insecta; order Orthoptera; family Acrididae; genus Schistocerca; species Schistocerca gregaria. The sequence goes on along the minus strand of NC_064923.1, from coordinate 129,984,951 downwards.
GATAACGGCGCACACATCAAAAGTCTTCTGATATGCGATTGTGCTGTAAAGTGCCTCTTACGATTCTTCCTACACGACGACGACACCAACTTGTTCAGCTTCATGGTCTCCCTGTTACTTCAGCCTCTAGCCAAAAGAACCACTGAACCAACGATACAGTACTGCTCACTGTCCTGTCACAGATAGTTATCACACATGTGGTTACAGGGTTGCCAGACTGCCACTCTTAAACATCCTTTTTCTGCTGGATGTACCCGCCGGACGAAATTTTGTGACAGACATTTTTTTACCGCTGGCCTGTGAGGAGTAGCGCTGCGAAGGCCGAGTGCGCGAATTTCGCTCCACCCTGTATAACGACAGGTGGACAAACTAGCTACTTCAAACACGGCTTCATGATTTAGCAGTCCCCGCTTCCTGCTGTGCTGGCCGCAGGTGCATAGGTTGGCAGGCTGCTGCTAATTGTCCCGTAAGTGAGGCACACGGCTACCGGCGTTTGCTTTGTCTGAAACAATGCCCCTCAAGACGACGCACGCCGTGTGTGTGAAAGCAGCAGTACACACAACTCAGCCTAATTAGCAGAGAGAGTCGCCAACGGCGGATCCACGTCAGCTGGCTTATCCTGATCCCGAGTAACACAGGATGCCGGACAGCTTACTCCAGCCAACAAAAGCGTAAGTTTACTCCGTATCTCTGATGAATACGACTAATCTAAATCTATATCTACATCTGTACTCTACAAAGCACTGTAAAGTCCATGGCAGAGCATACTTCCTGATGTCCCACTTATTAGGGCTTCTATCCGTTCTGTTTGCTTGTGGACCACCGGTTGAATGATTGCTTAAATACCTCTCTGCGCATTGTAATTAATCCAGTCTTGTCGTCGTAGTCGCTACGGCATATACACCACTGGCCATTAAAATTGCTACACCGCCAAGATGACGTGCTACTGTCGCTAAATTTAACCGACAGGAAGAAGATGCTGTGATACGGAAATGATTAGCTTTTCAGAGCTTCACATAAGGTTAGCGCCGGCGGCGACACCTACAACGTGCTGAAAAATGGTTCAAATGGCTCTGAGCACTATGGGACTTAACTTCTGACGTCATCAGTCCCCTAGAAGTTAGAACTACTTAAACCTAACTAACCTAAGGACATCACACACATCCATGTCCTAGGCAGGTTTCGAACCTGCGACCGTAGCTGTCACTCGGTTCCACACTGCAGTGCCTAGAACCGCTCGGCCATCCGGCCGTCTACAACGTGCTGACATGAGGAAAGTTTCCAACCGATTTCTCATACACAAACAGCAGTATACCGGCGTTGCCTGGTGAAACATTGCTGTGATGCCTCGTGTAAGGAGGAAAAACGCGTACCATCACGTTTCCGACTTTGATAAAGGTCGGATTGTAGCCTATCGCGATTGTGGTTTATCGTATCGCGGCATTGCTGCTCGCGTTGGCCGAGATCCAATGACTGGTAGCAGAATATGGAATCGGTGGGTTCAGGAGAGTAATACGGAGCGCCGTCCTGGATCCCAACGACCATGGCTGCGGTTACCCTTGACGCTACATCACATACAGGAGCGCCTGCGATGGTGTACACAACGACGAACCGGGGTCCACAAATGGCAAAACGTCATTTTTTCGGATGAATCCAAGCTCTGTTTACAGCATCACGATAGTCGCATCCGTGTTTGGTGACTTCGCGGTGAACGCACATTGGAAGCATGTATTCGTCATCGCTATACTGGCGTACCACCCGACGTGATGGTATGGGCTGCCACTGGTTACACGTCTCGCTCACCTCTTGTTCGCACTGACGGCACTTTGAACAGTGGACGTTACATTTCAGATGTGTTACAACCCGTGGCTCTACCCTTTATTCGATCCCTGCGAAAGCCTACATTGCAGCAGGATAATGCACGACCGCATGTTGCAGGTCCCGTACGGGCCTTTCTGGATACAGAAAATGTTCAAATGCTGCGCTGGCCAGCACATTCTCCAGATCTCTCACCAACTGAAAACGTCTGGTCAATGGTGGCCGAGCAACTGGCTCTTCACAATACACCAGTCACTACTCTTGATGAACTGTGGTATCGTTTTGAAGTTGCATGGGCAGCTGTACTCGTACACGCCAAGCTGTGTTTGACTCAATGCCCAGGCGTATCAAGACCGCTATTACGGCCAGAGGTGGTTGTTCTGGGTACTGGTTGCTCAGGATCTATGCATCCAAATTGCTTGAAAATGTAATCAGATGTCAGTTCTAGTATAATATACTTGTCCAATGAATACCCGTTTATCATCTGCATTTCTTCTTTGTGTAGCAATTTTAATGGCCAGTAGTGTATAAGAACGAGGTAATAGTTCAAGGGGCCTTCAGTAGGTAATGCAACACATTTTGTTTCGCGGCCCATTTCGGTTGAAAAAAGCGGAATTTATGTAGGAATCGGAGAATATTCCCGCTTCAGCCCCTATAGTTTCATGAAGTTTCAAGGAGTGGCGGCGCTATTTGTAACCTTCAAAATGCCGTCTGTAAAGGGGGTGCGTTCGAAGAAGAGAGCTGTCATTGAGTTTCTTTTGGTTGAAAACCACGGCATCAAAGATATTCATAGGCGTTTGTAGATTGTCTGCGGAGATCTAACTATGAACAAAAACACGGTGAATCGTTGGGCGAGGCGTCTGTCATTAACGCAACAAGGCAGCGCAAATCTGTCCTATATCCCTAGTGACGGACGGTCGCACACAGATGTGAGTCCTGCAATTTTAGAACGTGCGGACACTCTCATTCGAGGTGATTAACGGATCAGAATCAAATACCTAGATGCTCAACTGGACTTTTCTGTTGGTAACGATGACACACTCGTCCACCATTAGTGGTACTCAAAGGTGTGTGCAAGTCTGCAGGAAGAATGGGCGTTATTGCCTCAACTTGAGATTCATTACATATGAGGTGGAATCCAAAATTTTTGGGAATGATACTGCCGTCTGGGAAGTAGGCGTAGTAGATGTTTGCACCGCTAGGTGGCGAGAGCTGCATATCTGATAAGTCCGTGTGCGGAGTGGCATTCAGCTGGGAAGGTGTGTGGCGTGTCCACAATGATTTCCGCAATATTCTGTGTTTGGTGTGTGGCGATTTTAAGATGGATCCGCAGGCAGAACAACGCGTGTCTATCAAACTATGTGCAAATCTCGGGAAAAGTTTCACGGGTTATTACCGGCGACAAGAGCTAGTTTTACAGTTATGACCCAGGGACAAAGCAACAATCGTCCCAGTGGAAGAGCCCGGGCTCTCCAAGACCCAAAAAAGCGAGACAGGTGAAGAGCATGATCATCGTTTTCTTTGATACCAAGGGAATTGTGCACAAAGAATTCGTTCGACCCAACCAAACCGTGAATTCCGCGTACTACTGTGACGTTTTGCGACGGCTCCGTGAAAACGTGCGGCGACAACGGCCCTAAATTTGGCGTCAACGGAACTGGCTGCTGCATCACGACAACGCGCTCTGTCATACGTCTTTGTTCACCAGGAATTTTTTTGGCAAAAAGCAACGTGGCAGCTGTACACCACCCACTGTACTCGCCAGATCTTGCACCTTGCGACTTCGCGCTATTCACAAAACTGCAACTCAAGTTGAAAGGCCGTCGGTTCGACGCTCTAGAGAGGATTCAAGAAGCATCGCTGGCGGTGATAGACACCCTCAAAGAACAGGACTTCCAGAAAACGTTTGACCAGTGGAAGAAGCGCTGGGACCGGTATGTACGTGCAGATGAGAACTATTTCGAGGGTGATGGTGACCATTAGTCCAAAGGAAAGGTTTTCAACAGATGGCAGCACCAGTCCCGAAAATTTTGGATAGCACCTCGTAGTTGACGGCATGTCCCGTCGTTGTCGCGCTTGTATTGGTGCTAGAGGTGGTCGCACCCCATACTGAGAACATTAACCGGTTGTCAGAACGTGTGTGTGGAGATCCATTAAATTGTAAAAAAGTGAAGAACATTTTTATCTACCTTTATGCATGTTGCAGCCGTTTACATTCTATATTCTTTACATTGTTTCTACTTTACTCTCATCCATTTATACTGTTTTGTGGCAAAATAAACGCAACCTTGCAAAATTACCGTTTGTTGCTTTAATTATGGGTACCAGTATATTATTGTTGTATTTCAAGAAACGACTCATTTTATGTATTGGTTCAATGCAGGTTGGAGTGGAGGTTAAACTTTGATAAATAAACTAGGTCAGTCAGTGCTCCCTCGGTATTTTTGTACCACCGTCGACGGATTTATAAAATGTAATTATGATTAATTCAGCTTTTTAACCAAGATGTTGATAGGTGCTTGTAGAATGTCGACAGAGAACCGGCAGTGAACAAAAACACGGTGAGGCGTTGAGCGAGACATGTGTCCGATCTCAAACGTGCCGGCTGGCCGCACACAACTGTGACTCCTGCTACGTTGCAACGTGCACACATTCTACACTACTGGTCATTACAATTGCTACACCACGAAGATGACGTGCTACAGACGCAAAGTTTAACCGACAGGAATAAGATGCTGTGATATGCAAATGAATAGCTTTTCAGAGCATTCACACAAGGTTAGCGCCGGTGGCGACACCTACAACGTGCTGACATGAGGAAGGTTTCCAACCGATTTCTCATACATAAACAGCAGTTGACTGGCGTTGCCTGGTTAAGCGTTGTTGTGATGCCTCGTGTAAGGAGGAGAAATGCTTACCATCACGTATCCGACTTTGATAAAGGTCGGATTGTAGCCCATCGCGATTGCGGTTTATCGTATCGTGGCATAGCTGCTCGCGTTGGTCGAGATCCAATGACTGATAGCAGAATATGGAATCGGTGAGTTCAGGAGGGTAATACGGAACGCCGCGCTGGATCCCAACGGCCTCGTATCACTAGCAGCCGAGATGACAGGCATCTTATCCGCATGGCTGTAACGGATCGTGCAGCCACGTCTCGATCCCTGAGTCAACAGATGGGGACGTCTGCAAGACAACAACCATCTGCACGAACAGTTCGACGACGTTTGCAGCAGCATGGACTATCAGTTCGGAGACTATGGCTGCGGCGGTTACCCTTGACGCTGCATCACAGACAGGAGCGTCTGCGATGGTATAATCAACGACGAACCTGGGTGCACGAATGGCAAAACGTCATTTTTTCGGATGAATCCAGGTTCTGTTTCCAGTATCATGATGGTCGCATCCGTGTTCGGCGACATCGCGGTGAACGCACATTGAAAGCGTGTATTCGTCGTCGCCATACTGGCGTATCGCCTGGCGTGATGGTATGGGGTGTCACAGGTTACACGTCTCGGTCACCTCTTTTTCGCATTGACGGCACACTGAACAGTGGACGTTACTTTTGAGATGTGTTACTACCCGTGCTCTACCATTCATTCGATCTCGGCGAAACCCTACATTTCAGCAGGATAATGCACGACCACATGTTGCAGGTCCTGTACGGGCCTTTCTGGATACAGAAAATGTTCAAATGCTCCCTGACCAGCACATTCTCCAGATCTCTCACCAATTGAAAACGTCTGGTCAATGGTGGCCGAGCAACTAGCTCGTCACAATACGCCAGTCACTACTCTTGATGAACTGTGGTATCGTGTTGAAGCTGCATGGGCAGCTGTACCTGTAGACGCCATCCAAGCTCTGTGTGACTCAATGCCCAGGCGTATCAAGGCTGTTATTACGGCCAGAAGTGGTTGTTCTGAGTACTGATTTCTTAGGATCTATGCACACAATTTACGTGAAAGTGTAATCAGATGTAAAGTAAAGTGGACATTGTTGTTTTCAACAGCAAGCACCGTGAGTGCATGAAGCAAGTTTGTTTCAGAATAAGACATAGAGTGCATACCCTTGGCATCTGCTTTGTTCTTCAGATATTTTCAGAGCAAAGCAGAAACAAAGATAAATAAGGACAAGAAATGTATGTAACTACAGTTACTGTGTAACGAGGCACCGAAGACCACAGGTAGCTTAAACCAAAATACTTACAAAATATCCCTAAACCACCTACAACCTTTTGTCAGCGGAGTGTGGATTCATCAGACGATCAGTTCCAATTATAAAATGATCGAGAGAGAACTTCTGTATGGTGTGAAAAGTGGCAATTGGCACTAAACAAAGAAAAGTGGGAGGTCACCCACATGGGTACTAAAAGAAATCCGATAAATTTTGGGTCTACCATAAATCGCTCAAATCTAAGGGCTGTCAATTCGACTAAATACCTAGGAATTACAATTACGAGCAACTTAAGTTGGGAAGATCACATAGAATTTGTTGTGGGGAAGGCGAAACAAAGACTGCGCTTTGCTGGCAGAACACTTCGAAGATGCTATAAACCTACTAAAGAGACAGTCTACATTACAGTTGTGCGTCCTCTGCTGGAACTTTGCTGCGCGGTGTGGGAACCTAACCAGGTAGGATTGACAGATGACATCGAAAAAGTGCAAAGAAGGGCAGCTCGTTTCGTGATAGGGCGCAATAGGGGTGAGAGTGTCACTGATATGATACGCGAGTTGTGGTGGCAGTCACTGAAACAAAGACGGTCTCGTTTGCAGCGAGATATATTTACGAAATTTTAATCACCAAATTTCTCTTCCGAATGCGAAAATATTTTGTTGACACCCACCTACGTACGGAGGAATGATCATCATAAAAAATAAGAGAAATCAGAGTTCGAACGGAAAGATTTAGGTGTTCCTTTTTCCCACGCGCCATTCGAGAGTGGAATGGTAGAGAAGTAGTATGAAAATGGTTCGAGGAACCCTCTGCCGGGCACTTAAGTGTGAATTGCAGAGTAACCATATAGATGTAGATGTAGAGAATCTCTGTTTCTTTACCTCTGCTGTTTCAAGAAGTTAGTGGATATTTATCTATATTTATTGCTGCATTTCACTTTAGGATCCACCATCTTGAGCATGAGGCGGATCATAAGTTGCACGATATGAAACATCAATTCAATCTGGGATCACTGTGACAATGAAGTACCTTATTTTCTAACATGCTCTTTAGCAGATACATAAACAAATTCGCAAGGTATATAAGAACAAAAATATATATTCTGTTCTAGAAAAAACAATGTTACTGATTATAATAATACTGAGAGGAAGAAAATGGCTGAACAGATAAAGCCAGAGAAAGTTTGAGTTATCCTCTTCCTGACGCGTGAACAGGCATTGGGTCTTACAGAATCCAACGACTCTCCTTCCTCAAGTAATTTCTAAAAATTGACTATCCTAGTATTAATTTTTTGTTTACGTTTATCTTCTAAACAGTATTATAGACACCGGTACGAAAAACACTGAATGAAGGAAAACTATAATTAAAATTATATTAATCTACTCACGTGTACAGTTGACGCACGCTGTGTATGTATGTCTCTGTATCACTTGCCGTACGCTGGTGAACTTTTCGCTTGCTTGAAGGGTCGCAATAATCAGTGTTTTCACTTAACACTTACTTTACTTGCTCCGTCGTTCGTATCATGTATGCATCTTCTTAGCGCTATTCCTGTCACCCCGTAAGTACCCTGTTGAATATCCTGTTTGCAGAATTATCGATTTATGCAATGGCTCAGGCATCTCGTAGAGAGTTCGGCATATCGTTACATGTAACTCTCTGTTGTTCTCTGGTGGATGGTACGGTTCGGGAAGAAGAATGTCATGAAGCGATGAAGTCAATAGGAATACGAGCCACAAGCAAGGAGAAAATTGAAAATCAGATCATCTACCTACGACAGAAACGATGGAATGATGCCCAAACAGCGAGATGCACCAATGGTTTCTATTGTGGTTGGCAGGAGAGCCAACACCGTGTTATTAAAGGAGGCCGAAATACACGCATTTTAGCTCACGCAGGCTAGCGTGAGGTCTGGAACATGACAAGGGAATTAGAATTGAAAAAAACGGACGTAGCTGGAGGTTTACTTAACTTTAATCCATTAATGATGAACGTCGCTCTTGACATTACATGATTCGCAATATCAGTAATAACTGATAATAGCGTCTTGCTAGGTCGTAGCAAATAACGTAGCTGAAGGCTATGTTAACTATCGACTCGGCAAATGAGACCGTAGAAGTCAGTGAACCATCGCTAGGAAATTCGGCTGTACAACTGGGGTGAGTGCTAGGAAGTCTCTCTAGACCTGCCGTGTGGCGGCGCTCGGTCTGCAATCACTGATAGTGGCGACACGCGGGTCCGACGTATACTACCGGGCAGCGGCCAATTTAAAGGCTACCACCTAGCAAGTGTGGTGTCTGGCGGTGACACCACATTCCTGCCCCTGAAATCGGCTTACGGTTGTGGCATAAGGCTTCCGCCCCTCGTGGGGAGGACCCCATGTTGACGTATGCGACGAGGTGGGGAGCCTAACAACAGGCGAGGCTGTGCCACCCGCACCCTGCCATTCGGCCCGCGGGGAGCTAGGAAACGCCTGAAAACCTGCTCTAGGGTGCACGCCAACATCCGGGGTATGCCCACGTAGAGAGACAGGAGGGGCCGAAGGGTCGACCTCCATTGGGCCGGGGCACTAGACGGGCGAAGACGACATATGGTCCAGAGTGGGCAGAAGTTCCATGTCGGAGGACAACTGGTCACGGGAAGCGATCGGCGGCGCGTGACCCAAAGCGCCCGGCGGTTGCAGCGACGCGTCCACTGCGGGCGTCGCCGGCGGGAGAACAGGCGGCGGTGGCGGTGGCGGCGGCGCGTCGCAATGGGGCAAGATGGAAGGCAGCGTCGGGAACACCTGGGGCAGAGGCGAGCCAGTAGATGGGTCCCCAGGGCGCTGACAGGACGGCACCGTCGCTGAAAGCAGACGGCGAGCGGCAAATCCCGTGCGACGACAGAGGCGCAGCTGATTGAGGTGCCGGCGCACCTCACCAGAGGCCCCCAAAACCGGATACATAGCGCTGCCGAGGCAGGAAGAATGCGCCCTTCAAGCCAACGCCGTGAACCTCGATAGTAGCGATAGCAGACAACGTCGCCTGGAGCAAAAGCAGCTGTCTGCCGCTGCACCGGAATCTGATGCGGCGGATGTAGCAAAGACATCAATGTTCGATGATGGAGCAACTCAGCCGGCGAGCGACCATCTCGGGGCTGAGAGCGATACGAGGACAAAAAGAGCAATAACGCGTCCTCCCGAGAATGCGACTCTTTCAACTTCAACATCTGTGACTTGAAAGTCCTGACCAATCGTTCAGCGGCACCGTCTGACTGTGGCGAAAACGGCGCGGACGTCAGATGCTGAATACCATTGGCCTTGCAGAATGATTGAAATTCTGCGGACATGAATTGTGGGCCATTGTCGGAATTGTGGAAGACCTTCAATGCAAAAGATAGCGGATAACGCTTGGATGGTGGCAGATGACATTGTGGATGACATCCGGACAATTAAAGGAAAATTACTGAATGAATCTACCACAACCAACCATCGAGCATTCCAGAATGGACCAGCAAAATCGATGTGTAAGCGTTGCCAAGGGGAAGTGCCTTTTGGCCATACAAAGAATTTCCGCGGTGGAGCTGATTGTTGTTCGGCACACACCATGCAAGAAGAGCACATATTCGTAATCGCGGCATCGATTCCGAACCAAGTACAGTGCTGACGAGCAAGTTGTTTCGTTTTCACTATCCCCCAATGTCCTTGGTGGAGAAGGTGTAAGACAGAGGACTGTAACGAACGTCGGACCACGACCCTGGACTGATCATTATCAGAACTCAACAGCAAAACACCACGTCGTACAAAAAGTCTCTCCTTGTGAGCAAAAAATCGGCGAACAAACGGGTCCCCGATCCGTGACTTTGACAAGGGTCATTGCGTGGCAACAAAACGCAGAACGGGAGCAAGGACAGGGTCGGCAGCTGTGGCTGTAGCTACACGACGAAAATCAATCGGAAACGATTCGACCATGTCATCGGTTTCCGCATCAATGAAAATGCAAGCAAGTTCGGAGGAATCGAATGCCCTATCCTCAGCAACAGGCAAGCGGACAACGCATCGGCGTTTCCGTGCTTAGCAGTGGACCGATACAAGATATCGTAGTGGTACTGCGAGAGGAAAATAGACCAGCGAATGAATTTCTGGGCTGTACGTGGCGGTACAGGCTTGGTCGGATGAAAAAGCGATGTCAAAGGATTGTGGTCCGTGATTATGGTAAAGTGACGACCGTACAAGAAATCATGAAACTTTGTAACACCAAATACGAGAGCCAATGCTTCTTTCTCGATCTGTGAATAATTTCTTTGAGCAGACGAGAGCAATTTGGGCGCAAAGGCAATAGGACGATCGTGCGATTTATCTTTGTGCACAAGCACAGTACCGATCACGAAATCAGATGCATCCACCATCAACAAGAGGGGCTTCTGGGGATCGCATGGCGTAAGGCAAGTATTGGAAAGCAACGCCGATTTCAACCAGCGAAAGGCGCGGTCGCATTCCGTCGTCCAGCCTAACCGAACACCCTTACGGCGTAAGCGATTAAGTGGATCTGAAATGGAAGAGGGATGCGGTATATAACGTTGATAATAATTAATTTTTTCCAGCACACTCTCTAGCTGCTTCAAATTCTGCGGCGATGGCAAGGCTTGTATGGCACGAAGATGCGTGGGACAGAGATGTATGCCTTGGGCATTGAGTACATGTCCCAAGTATGGCAAGTCTCGAGCAAAAAACACACATTTGTCCTTCCCCAAGCGAAGACCATTTTGTCGCAAGACCTGAAATAATATTCTGAGATTGGCCCAATGTTCTTCTTCCGTCTTTCCGGAGATCACAATATCGTCCAGATAATTTGCTGCACTAGGGACCGACGCACAAACAGTTTGTAGATATTGCTGAAACAATGCAGGGGCGGATGCACACCCGAATTGCAGTCGTTTGAATCGATACAAACCAATATGCGTGTTAACCACCAAAACGCGCTGGGATTCTTTGTCCACCGGTAGTTGCAAGTACGCATCTGCTAGGTCCAACTTCGAAAAATATTTACCCGGGCACAGTTTGTCAAAAAGATCTTCCGGGCGGGGTAAAGGATAAGTTGCAATCACTAGTTGTGGATTCACTGTTGCCTTGAAGTCCACATAAAGTCTCAACTTTCCGGAAGGTTTTAGCAAAATTACTAAGGGTTGATGCCCAGAGAGAAGCCTGCACACGTTCAATTACACCTTGCGATCCCAAATCGTGTAGTGTTTTTGCGACCTCATCACGCAATGCGTGGGGAACATTGCGCGCTCTGAAAAATTTCGTTGCGCGTTTACTTTCAGTTCCAAATGTGCTTTATAGTTCTTAGCGTAACCGAGGCCCGGTGCAAAAATGTCTGCAAATTTTTCATATAGGCGAGAACGCTGTCTGAAGGCACTGTCTGGTTCACTGATAGGACCTGGTTTACTACAGACAAGTTAAACAACTGAAAGAAATCGAAACCAAACAAGTTCACTGCAGAAGAAGAACGAAAGACGTAAAATGGCACAAGTTTTGTTTGTCCTCTGTATGTTGCAAGAAGGCTGCACTGTCCTAACACAGGTATCTCTTGGCCGGAATAGCTAGTTAACTTAACATTTGCGACACGCAACAGAGGTGTGCCTAGCAGTTTGTAAGTGTCTTGACTGATCAGTGAAACTGCAGCTCCGGTATCGGGCTGGAATGGTATCACTTTGCCGTTAATGTCCAAGTCCACAAAAAGTTTATTGTCCTGCTGACGACAAGAGCGACTGTCTCGTGCAACGTGAACTGACACTGGTACATAATCACTTGCGACTTGACGGGAGTTCCCGCGATGTCGACGCACACTATTTTTGGTACAAACACAGTCACTGTTAGAGAGAGTGGCACTGGGCGGAGTGGAATGAACTACATGAATTTCCATGGGCGAAGTTTCGCGAGCCTGAGGATCCTTTGTTCGATTCCGAATCCGGCGTGAAGCAAAGTGCCCGGAACAGTTTTGAGCTTCCGATCTCAGCTTTTTCTGGCAAACACTCTGAACATGTCTTTTTTTATTACAATAAAAGCAAATAGCTTGGCGTGACGGGCAATTCTCACGCGAATGTTTAGTAGCACACCGCGGGCATGATTTGGTCACTGCATTTGCATGCCGACGCGACACACGTGGCTCAGAGCCTGGAGGCAGCGGCGCGGCCGGGCGCGAGGGCTGTTTACTGCTCCGTGCAGCTCGCCCGGCGGGCCGGTTAATCTGACACACTGCTGGCGAAGTTTCAAATGATTCCTGAGCAAAGTCAAGTGTGTCCTTCCGATCCAATTTGTCCATCACTTGTTGAAGGGAGGGATTTACTAATTTCTAAATCTGTTCCCGTATACGAACATCAGAAACGTTCTGTGCAATTGCGTCACGTACCTTAGTATCTGAATAAGGGAGTCCACATTTACACTCAAAAGCACAATCCCTAGTAAGGCCTTGCAAGGTTGCAACCTACCCCCGATTAGTCTGACCTGCCGTACGTTTTGTACGAAAGAAGGCATACCGTTTCGCAACTACCTCGACTGATTCTTTGAAATATGCATCTAATGCAGACAAAATTTCTTCGTAGGACAGAGTTGCTACGTCGCGTGGGGTAAATAATTTGATTATTACACGGTACGTGTTCACGCCGACGGAAGACAACAGAAATGGCTGCCGCTCGTTACCTTGAATTCTGTAGGCGGCGAGATGGAATCCAAATTGGCGTGACCACTCCGTCCAGCCTTCCAGTGCAGCATCAAAAGGTCGAAAAGTGGGTGCAACAGCGTGTAGTGGCTGCGTTAGCGGTGAAGCGGCTGCTGCCGCATCGTTTTGCATCGCACGTTGACCCTGGACGAGCTGTCCAAGGGCACCCAGTAAGGCTTGCGTCTGCTGATTCCTTAAGCGATAAAATTCGGACAGCATATCTGAAGATTGTGGCGAAGCCATTACACAAGTAAATCAGGGCAATTTAGATAAGAACACTTTTACTCTCGTCGCCAATATTGTGGTTGGCAGGAGAGCCAACGCCGTGTTATTAAAGGAGGCCGAAATACACGCGCTTTAGCTCACGCAGGCTGGCGTGAGGTCTGGAACATGACAAGGGAATTAGAATTGAGAAAAACGGACGTAGCTGGTGGAATATTTAACTTTAATCCATTAATGATGAACGTCGCTCCTGACATTACATGATTCACAATATCAATAATAACTGATAATGGCGCCTTGCTAGGTCGCAGCAAAAAACGTAGCTGAAGGCTATGCTAACTATCGACTCGGCAAATGAGAGCGTAGAAGTCAGTGAACCATCGCTAGCAAAGTCGGCTGTACAACTGGGGCGAGTGCTATGAAGTCTCTCTAGACCTGCTGTGTAGCGGCGCTCGGTCTGCAATCACTGATAGCGGCGACACGCGGGTCCGGCGTATACTACCGGACCGCGGCCGATTTAAAGGCTACCACCTAGTAATTATGGTGTCTGGCGGTGACACCACAGTTTCTTGCCAAATATAAAAGAGAGACGGGCAATGAGGCACTTGAATTGCTCAAGAGGCCTGACACACTTCTCGACTAGTCCTGGGTCGTATGCTGCCTACTGGCATCTTATTGGTAGAACACAGACATACGAATGTGCCTGTGGTGAAGAAGGTACGCCCAGAACCAACTGTATGGGGATGTGGGCTGTCTGCCCGATGTAGGTGATACTGATCGGCAGCAACTGAATCAGAATGGAAAACTCGGTGTCAAGGAAACACTGCGTTGCGAAACACTATGGCAGATATTGAACGACATTGCTCGCTTTATTTCAAGACAAGTTAGGGTAGCGCGTTATCTTATCAGCTATCCCTCGTGTACTGTACTAAGAAAAAGTTGCGCCAGAATATCGAGGAGCAAGGCAAAAGCGCAGCCAACACCGTACGCTCAGCCATCGTAATAACACTCGAGACGAACGCACCCGTGGGCTGTGTCCCACCAGCCAAGGAACCAGAACTGGAGTGATGTGGGCGGGCGTGTGGCTGCTCTCGCCACCGGCGACAACTATGTTGGAACAGAGGAATACTTCGCTGCAGCCAGGGAGCCAACAAACAATGACAGAGGCAGATGCAACCACGACGACCTCAAAGCACCCGAGGCACCGGTAGGGGATGCCCATAGACCGGGCAGCGATGGAGTGCATAGTGGAACGTAATAGACGAAAACTAAAGTTATCGCAACAGTAGTACATATACGAGGTCTGTTCAAAAAATTGCGGAACATTCGTAATTTTGCACCAGTGGTGTGTCGGAGCAAAATGCAGTTAGCATCCCTGGACACGCGTGTGTTTAATGTGTAACTGCTGGAAGTTTCATTGTTGTATGTCTGTTAATTATTGTTCAGTGATGTATTGAGTAGAACGTTGTGTCGCACAGCTTGCGAATTTCTAGATGGGAGAGTTAGGGAGCAACGCGTCTGCTTTAAATGTTGCGTCAAACTCCAGAAAACCGTGACAGAGACACACCAAGCGATACAGGGAGGCTACAGCGATGAGTGCTTAAGCCGAACTCGATGTAAGGAATGGTTCACACGGTTTAAAAATGGCCGAACGGAAGTCAAAGATGACCCTCGTTCAGGACGCCCTTCGACGTCTACCGACGGCGCTCCTGTCAGGAATGTCAACGAAATTATGCATCTCAATCAAACTCTGACTGTCCGAGAGATTCTAGACGAATGTAATATTTCAGTTAGATCACGTCATGAAATCCTACTACAGCATCTTGGAATGGATCGTGCTGCCCCACATTTCGTACCGCGGATCACGAGTCAAGACCAGAAAAAACCTTCAACTCGCAATCTGTGAAGAGCTTTTGGATCGCGCAAATGAAAACTAGATGTTCCTTAACCGTTGGGAGGGTGCGCCTGCGACAGTTAATATCACAGATAGCATCACAGTTGCGTCCACATCCAGATACATATTTGTTATTCTCAACAAATTTCACCACATACTATATTTGCGCGATTCATGCTTTCTGCAGTTTGGTCGTTACTGTTGTTTGAAACGTGAGTGTTGCCTTTGCGGTTCGCCTCAAGGCAATCTTTCTTTTATATTAGTATATAATGAATATTCGAATCGAATATACGCAATTTTCATTACTTTTTTCAGTCTTGCATATTGATTTGCTACAATATATTACTTTTATAGAAACGTGTTTCATTAGGTCTCATAAAAGCGTGTAAATGGAGAAAAAGAAGGCATTTGGCAGGTACCGTCTAATGGTACGTCCTGTGGACTATGAGATGCAGTTGGAAGTTGACTAATTTATTCGCAATCATAAACAGGAGTGGGATTTTATGAATGCTCCATTTCATAATGTGTTCCCTTGTCACTTTTTTTTCACGTGAATCTGTGCAATTAAGTGACATAATTAAAAGAACCATGAAGGCAATAAAGAATATCGGCTTGTTATAAATTACAATGACAATAATAGACTATTGTGAAGGCAACAAATAAATAAAATATTATTTTTATAGAGCCATGTCTTCTCCAATAAAATGTAACTGACGATTATATAAAGATAATTTTTCCTTAGGTTAAAAGTGTAATACCAGTTGCGTTGTAAAAGCCGCAATGCGCCCACTCATGGAAGTATGAAAGGCTCGCCCACCGAAGGCTTAAGAGAATCTAACTGCTGATGAGACGTGGGTCTACGGTTATTAAGTTAAGACCAAGGTTCAGTCTTCAAGGGAGTCGGGAAAGGTTCTCCAAGACCAAAAGAAGTTCGTCAGCTCATGTCAAATGTTAAAGCCATGCTGATAGTTTTCTATGACTTTGATGCAGTGACAAACTGTTACTCGATGGTACTATCGGGACGTGTGGCGACGCCAGCGAGAAAATGTGAGAAGGAAACGGCCTAAAATGTGGCGAGATAATTCATGGCTCTTGCATCACGATAACGCACCCGCATATTCATCCCTATTGGTACGTGACTATTGTACAAAAAACGAACCACTCTGCTGCCTCATCCTCCGTATTCTCCAGACCTGACCCCTGCGGACTTTTTTTATCTACAAAGTTGAAAACCCCTCTGAAAGGACGAAGATTTGCAACGATAGACAAGATAAAAGAAAATTCGCAGACGGCACTTTGCGCTATCCAGCAAGAAGAGTACCAACACTGCTTCCGGTAGTGGGAACGGCGTTGGGAGCGGTGTATCAATTGTGGAGGAGAGTGTTTCGAAGGAGACCAACCACAATAAGTAAAAGGTAAGCGCAGAAAATCTTTATGTACAAAGTTGCGAAATTTTTTGATCAGACCTCGTAGATTTGGTAGTAAGTGTACTTTATATTCATAGTAGAGATAGATTTTTATAATTATTATAATTATTAATAGTAGAAATAGTTACAGTGATGGGAGACAGTAATGCGTAGGATAAAATTAAGTACTGATGTATTTTGCATAACTTCTGTGACGATCAATACTGTCACTATTTAATTTATAAGTAACAGGTTACAGTGTAACGGAATAAATAATAAATAAATTTCAAATAGCACTTTAAAATCCACTTTTTTGCTTCAACCACAAGTTCCCAGCCATCTTGTTATTTACGTGTATTTACTGGCAACTCAAAGCAAATAAAATAAAACAACTGAATCGCTACACACACCAATCATTTAACCTCCAGTTCCTCTGAGGCCTGAAACATCCTCTTTACATAGATAGGGTTCCTGGATCAACGCCACAACCAGCTCCTGTCTTCCCGGAAAACAGCTGAGGGGAACAGTTGCCCCCTTACTGTGTTTCAGGTTTATTTGGAACACTTGCAGTCACCATCTTGCCACCATGGTTGCTTCCAATATCTTTGGCTACCTCGACACTAACCTAGGAGAACCCTAAGTGAAATCTAAGGCCTGTTTCCGCATTGACTTCGGGGATACTTCACAGACTTCAACGATGAGGGTTTGGCCATCTGCACAACCTTTCAGTTGATTACACTCCAGTCCTCTGTTGAGACCAGCATCTGGGTTTGCACCGTTATTTGTAGGTTTTAAATGAGTATTCTTAAGAATTTTCAGTACCCAAATTGATACTTTTGCAGTCTTGAGCTCACCCACTGTCTTGACCCGCTGCTTCGCCTCCTCCTACTGAGGTATCTTGGGCACAGTCTCCCTAAGCCATCCACTGTTCCTATTCCCTCACAGACAAGGATAAGAGCACCTTTGTCCAGATAAAGACTCTCCTGAATTTCGGGCCTCGACTGTGTCCTGCCAGTCTATTCAAAGAGAGGCATCTGAATAAACTCTGTCTGCTGCAAAGTGAATTTGACCAGTGGTGGTCCCTTTTGGATAACAGCCATCCTGAAAACTGAGGCTGCAGTACTGTAGTTCTGTTTCCATATTTCGTGCCTCGGCTTTTTCTAGATCCGTTTATCCTGAGAAGTGGGTGTATTAGAGTCCTCCCCTATTCCCTTATTTCCTGTCTTAGAGACAGAATAAATTTGTTTAACCCCCATTTTTGTTTAGAAAGACATTCTTTACCTTTCCCTTTCGTTCTTTGAGAAGTTTTCTTCTCTCAGCATGTCATGACAATTTCGACTGCTGTCCAAGTAGTCTGTCGTCACCCAATCCAGTTGATAAAACAGCTTCCATCGCTTTCAAACCTCATATTTAGATGTTTGAGGTCTTGTGATATTCATATGTTTTTACTTTTTCTTGTTCTGTATTCCCCATTTTGGTCTTGAGAGACTTGGGGGTACATTCGATGGACACCGTGGAACCCCAAGCAGTGCAAGACTGATTTATTCAGGGAGGGTGCTCGCTACCCCTAAGGTTCCATTAATGACATCTTCCCATGTGCCCTCTGTATAGATAGCGTAACATCTTTGGTTGGGTATCTGGCGAACTGAGGAAAGACTATGGGATTTGATACGGGAAACGAAGGATACTGTGGGACATTTAGACTGGTTCATTCACAGAGGCATGTCCATTGTGGGAGACATTGCAAGTAGCTGTGCTACTGTCGGCATTGCCCTGGACTTCTTGCGAACGTGCAAGCCCCTCTGCTCACAAGGACAGTGCTTCTACGAGGCAGTGTGCGCTGGAGAGGAATCTATCCTTACAGACAGACTGTAGATGGCATTAGTCATAATAACTCTGTGCAGGTGCACTGACGTGCTAATCATTTGCATGTCCAAGAGTGTAGTACGCTTCAGACCAATCTGACATTTCTTGCTTGTCACTTTCAAGATGTTGCAGTTTTAATGGCCAGCAGGGTAGATTGTTACCCTGTGGTTTGAATGTTTCAGCTGTATCTGTTCGCTGTTGCTAAAAAAAAATTTCTCTTGTTTTCAGGTATTTCAAATGTGAAAAGTCGTGAAAGTTTAGTGACGGCTTACACAGATACTCACGAAGATCCCTTTAGCACCACATAATGACAATTGGATGAGTTTATTATTAATACCCCCTCAGTTATTAAAGTACAAACAATGCAGGCCCCTTTGTGAGACAGCCTGCGGACAGCTGATCTGGGTCTGTCAACTACTTGTGTGGATTAATGCGCAACACTCTAGCTTGCGAGACTGAGAGGCGAGCCAGGTCTGTATCGATGTCACGCGGTACATAAACTATCGTCAGTATGGCACACCGACCAGCTTGCGTGTGGCTTTTAGGCTTTTTTCGACTGTCGTTTACGTACATTCTAGATTGGTCTCCAACCTCTCTCCCAGAACACACGATACACAACCAGTTCAACTACGATAACCAAAAGCGCAACATTTATAAGAATCTCAGAAAGATGGAGCACCCGACTTTCCTCGCTTAGGTTACCTTGTCGACTGTGGCGGCAGGATAGCTATCAGGCCACTACCTTCTTCAGCACCTCTAAACGTTTTCCCAAAAATTCTGGCATGCGAACGTAATCGCAGCATACAGCTCACCTCTCACTTCGACAAGCTGCCCTAACTCAGTCCATCGCTGTATGTCGCTCATGCCCATCCATTCCTACTTGTCCTTTCTCACTCACTCATTCCTCCCAATTCATTGTCATTATCTCTTTGTGTCTCTCTGTCACTGTCTCCTGTCTCACAGGCACAGTCTCCTTCGTTCTGTCCCACTACTACACACTCTTTTCAATGTCATTGTCCCCTTCTTGCTCTCTTTTACCGCTACAATCTCATTCATTCCTTCCCACTGCTGTCGTCTCTTCTCACTGTGGTTAACTCTCTCTTCCTCGTTGTCATTGTAATAGGCTCTATTTCCCATTATCACTGTCCCTCATCCACTTCTACTTTCTACATTTGTTTATTCCTCTCTCGCTGGCACTGTCTCTTACGCTCTTTTCCTAGCACTATTCTTTTACTTTCGACTGTGTTCCACTGTCTCCGTGTCCCGCTCTTCCTCTCACACTGCCACTGTCTCCTTCGCTTTTCCTATACCGCAACCACTGTCAACTATCTTGCAGAACTTATTACATTTCCATCTCTTTCCCACTGTCACTGTTCCATTCTCTCTCAGCATAAAAAGTTCCAATATGTTTCATGGCCAAACTTTACCTGAGGTAGGTAGAATGAGGCAGCTGGAGCTCCAGCGTCCAGTCAGAGTTTTTCAAACAGCGCTTATTCACCTTTGTTGTGCTGCGATAGGTGCATTTCCCCGCTAGTTACCTTCTTTCCGCTGCTACAGCGGAGCACGTACTCATATGAAAAGTACTTTATGGGTCAGTAAAATTTTGACAGTTTACTTACGTGAAAATGACATAATGCAGAAGTAATTATATACCTCAGATCGGATTTTACGTGCACAAAATTTTTGCATGTGCTTCAGCACTATACCATCTGGTTGGCAGAACCCCTCTGATGATAACAGACACACTTTACAACATATTCCTCCGTACTACGTCACTTTATAAACTCAAATCGGATTTTATCTACGTAGTTTGTGTGTGCAAGTACGGTAACTTTGAACCACTGTATCTCGTACACGGATAAAGATATCGAGATAAGTTTCAAGCTGTTCGTCATCTGGATATTAGGAATGTACCGTAAAAATTACACTCAATTGCTGTGCATAGCCGTCCTGGAATATGCGGCTCAGTATTGGTACCCAAAAGGAATGTTTCTGAGCTGTTTCCGGATAACTGACATAGATTTTTGAAAACAGGAGTATGATACTTCTAGATAAATGCCTAGAGAGTATACCGTTAATATTTGAGCCGTTTGTTGCGGTTATCTGTTTTTTATGTTTCGTCTCACATCGGATTTAACGTGCGTATTTCACGTGTACATGTAAGATAACTTTGAACCTCTGTACCTTGAGAACGGAAAAGGACAATAATAAAATTTTCCAGTCTGTTCGATATGGGGATCGTAATAATATATCGTAAAAATTTCAGCTATTTTCTGTGCGTAGCCGTCTTGGAATCCGTAGCTCGGGTTTGGTACGAAAAACTGGTGAAAACTTTATTTATTTATTTATTTGTAAGGGACCGCTCATGAATTAATAATTAATGGTGCCTCCATAAGCCCGTTAAGGCTCACCGTCGACCACACAAATCAAAAACGAGCCAACTGTTTTGCTCCATTTGCCTAAGCAACAGTAAGTGTGTAATTTTCATTCTTTGACTCTGTACTGTAGTATAGTGACACTAAGCCGATCCTTAGGTTGGCTATAAAAAAGGTCCCTAGGCCAAGGGCTATCCAAAACACTGGGTCGAACCTTTTATCATATCAGCAATAGAAGCCGAGGTATGAGCCCTGCAAAAAATCTCGTTTTTATGTGCGGCGTTCCGGAACAAGCGCATGCTTTCGCATGCGTACCGATCTTCTGAATGATGTAAGCAGTGTACCCTGTACCGTTGAATAACGTCAGGAAGGAGAAACATTAACACAGCCCAATATGCTTTAGTTTCTCCTTATCTGAGTTTTAGTTTACAGTCTCTTTTTTCAGACTTTCTTTCCCATCGCACTTCACTTCTTATTCTTCTTTAGTTTTTTTTCTGTCTTACTGTAGGTTTTAACTAGGGGCCCTCCATCGTGACCTGTTCTGACCGTCTTTCTTGATATGTCCGTCTGTTCGTCCTCTTTTAATGCCATCCATAATTCCAAATGTTTTCCTACCCCTGCTTCGCATTTCTTCTACTTTTCCTCTATAATTCTTTGTGGCAGACAGTTCTTACGCAGCCAGGAATTTTTTTTCTGATCACTTCGAATAATTTTCTTTCTGACTCTATTTTCTTCATTACTTCTTAATTCTTCACTCTGTCATTCCACTGCACTTTAAGCGTACTTCTCCATGACCACATTTCAAAACTCTCTTAAATTATTTCTCCATTCTTTTCATCTGTCCATGATTCACTGTTGTACAATACTAAACTCCAGGCATAACATTTAGCAAATCTTTTCCTCGGCTCCACTGAAATTCTTCTGGATGTTAATCACTGCGTTACTTTCTCAAATCGTCCTCCATTCCATGTCATTAAACTTCCCAGGTACAGAAAGAATTTTACATCTTCTAAAATATTAATGTTGTCCTTCTTCATTTACCTTATCACAGTTTAAAGATTACCTCCTCTATTTGTCTTTCTTAAATTTCACGTTCCAATTCACAATCTTCTCGTTATTATTTTGTAACATGCATCACTGTTTCTCTGAAAAAGTACCCAGAAGTCTAACTGTGGCTACATTACTCTGCAATTCTTCTTCTGAAGACCCGCCGTGCTTGTGAGATTAGTCCATTGAGGCAAGGAATACCACCACAGTCTTTTAATGTGACTGTCTTCTGTTCCCTTTGGCATCCTATTCTATTAGCTTTGGTATGTTCATCCATCAGAAAAGAGGAAAAAAGAGAGAGAGAGAGCTGATCCATGTCTGTCTAGACACAGATATTTTGTAATTGTGTCTTGTAGATCTGTAGCGTGTGTCACTAAAGTCAGAAGCGCGCGATTCGCTGCGCCGACGTGTAGTCTTCGGCGCTGAGAAAAAGAGGAGCTGACGAGTGTTAAAAAAGCACTTGTGGCCACCTGTCGACAAAACCGCCTGGTCCTTGGTGGGTTTGCACCTTCTAGACTAATAGCGGAAAGTAAACGTTGTCATTTGCATTGTGATGTCGGTTAACGCTGACACGAGGTAGCCATTACCTCTGATTCGAAGATGGATGTTGGTAATTACTGCTATAAGAATATCATTACATCGTAATCTTTCCGAGAGTCAATAGCAGTCTGGGATCTAAGTAATGGTGTTGATATAGACCTCCTGTCGGCGTTTTAACATCCTTCCAAGGACCTTTATCACGCAGATTAGCAGCGTGACTCGCCTGCCTGCAACTGAGAGAGGTTTGTGGAACTTCCTGTGTTTTTATCTTTGCTTCCTTGAATGATTCGTGCCATCTTAGACTCCGAAATGCGAGTTTTAGCATGCCATGTTTTATTTAAAAGACTACAGAAGAATGGTTCAAATGGCTCTGACCACTATGGGACTTAACATCTGTGGTCATCAGTCCCCTAGAACTTAGAACTACTTAAACCTAAGGACATCACACGCATCCATGCCCGAGGCAGGATTCGAACCTGCGACCGTAGCGGTCGCGCGGTTCCAGACTGAAGCGCCTAGAACCGCTCGGCCAACCCGGCCGGCGACTACAGAAGACTTTTGGTCGTTGTATTGGTAGGTGTGATAATATGAGAAAGTGTTTTGTCAAGTTTTGCCATCGTGTTTTAGTCCGTGCATTGTTCCTTTCAGTTATTCAGCCGAGAGAGGATCGTTTAGAAAATTACCGTGACTAATTTACGAGCAGATCGACTGAGATTGTACCTAATGGTTCAAGGATCTTTAATGATTATGTGTGTGGGCTGGTTTTTGTATCAATACAGGGGACAATAATTCTATATCTTGCAAATACTAGCACTAAACTGATCTTACCAGGAATCCAAATGGGCTGTTAATACAAGCCATGAAATTTAAAACAAATTACAAAAATATTCACATGTTCAAATGTGTGTGAA
Organism: Schistocerca gregaria; assembly: GCF_023897955.1. Classification (NCBI taxonomy): domain Eukaryota; kingdom Metazoa; phylum Arthropoda; class Insecta; order Orthoptera; family Acrididae; genus Schistocerca; species Schistocerca gregaria. Next base: position 129,962,001 of record NC_064923.1, on the reverse strand, counting down.
ATCTTACGGGACTTAACTGCTAAGGTCATTAGTCCCTAAGCTTACACACTACTTAACCTAAATTATCCCACGTTACAAGGTCAGACATACTACTATGATAATCACGGAGTAGGACGAAGAAAAAGAACCATTCCATTGATGGAAGCATAGCTGTCATCCGTCGTAGGACGTTTTCTGAAATGTGATAAAAACAGGTGTGCTTACGAGACTTGAGCGAGCGGAAGAGTGGCAAGTGGGCTTAAGAAATTCGATTATTAGATTTTAGCATATTTGAAAAGCCTGACCTTTCCAGCGTGAAACAGTTTTTGTTGTAATAAATACGACAATTTTTTCGTGAGATATAATGGTTTTCCTGACTCTCTGTGCAATCTGGGGACGGTGACAGCAAGGCTTATGACCGGGTATGTGCAGAACACCCGTATGGTCCTAATGTCACAATTTCTTAATTAGAGTGCATTGGGCATTTCCAGAAGAGATGAGGTCCAGGTTGAGAAGATTATTGAAAGAAAAGTCAAAAATAGTATTGAAAGATGGTGAGAATATAGGTGGTGAAGGTCACCTGACAAATGTTGAAATAGATAGATTACTGTGTTATTATGTCTTGGCCATAAGCCCGCATCTCGTGGTCGTGCGGTAGCGTTGTCGCTTCCCACGCCCGTGTTCCCGGGTTCAATTCCCGGCGGGATCAGGGATTTTCTCTGCCTCGTGATGGCTGGGTGTTGTTTGATGTCCTTAGGTTAGTTATGTTTAAGTAGTTCTAAGTTCTAGGGGACTGATGACCATAGATGTTAAGTCCCATGGTGCTCAAAGCCATCTTGGCCATAAGAAAAGATGTAGGGAACTTAGAAAGTATAAAAAAAGCTGTATGGCTATTTTTTCCATAAGCTTCACACAAATGAAAATCCAGTGCACAGTCTTTGCCTGAAAGATCCTTGGTGCAACTACAGGAGAAGTGCCAGATATGGCCACAAACATTCTTTACTAGCATCAGTAATGAATGAAACTAAATCCATATTTAGAAACCATTGTAAAGATACCTTGTTGAAGAAATGTCTTCATGGGAAAACCCAAAATTTAAATGAATGTGTAAATTCTGTCATTTGGAAAACTGTATTTGTTTAGCTTACAACCTTCAAAATTGGTGTTTATCATACTGTTTTATGCTTCAATGATGGTGTTACTAGAAAACTGGATGTTTTGGAATTATTGGGCATAAAACCTAGTGGAAATACTGCAAAATCCTTGGTGCAAATAGATAAAGGGAGAATCCGCAAACCAGATATTGCTAATCTAAAATGCACAAAAGAAGCCAGACAGAAAAGAAGAGGGACCAAGAGAAGAATAGGTTAGTATGATTAACATGATGCTCAGGTAAATATTAGTGGTAAGTAATTCTAATCAATAACTATACACTGGAATTGAAATATTAAACTTTGAATGGAGTTTTCTCAAAATTACATTTTTTTACATTCAGGTATCATTATTTGTTAAACTAATGGGGTTAATTTGGTCAATTTGTACTGCAGATGGTAATAAGTTATTAGAAGTAAATTGAGAACCACTAAACAATCAGATACTGTTTGATAATAATTAATATACAAAAAAAGTTAAATTTTACTAGTGAAAGAATAAAATTCTTGTCTTCAAAGCCATAAGAGGTATTATGTTCATTTTACTTGTAAATTGAGACACACACACACACACACATACATATATATATATATATATATATATATATATATATATATATATATATATATATATATATATATTACCCTTTGAATAGGTACACTTTTCAAAAGAACTATGAGTGATAAAGCAATGAAATTTTTATCACTTATAATTCTTTTGAAAAGGATACCTATTCAAAGGGTAAAATAGCATTGGCAGAATAGGGATAAAAATTGCCATCCGTCTCCCCTTAAAACGAATACTCGTAAATGATACTTTCAAGCTAGGACAGTTACTGATTCCTTGTAATTTCAATACTTAATTCGACAGTTTAATGAGAGGCTCCACGCAGGGGCGGAATATTAACATCGCACAGACAGATGGTAGTTGTGGGTGCCGGTAACGTAGTTTCTCTGGTACAAATAGTTTTTTCAGGGGATTTTTAGTCGGATACGGTAGTTCATCCAAGCAAAATTATACAAATATATATAAATTTCATTTTGAATAGTATCATTTGAGATAAAGTTATCTATTCCATTTAAATACACTTAGGGAACGGTCGTTGTATGACTGTGCAAAGTAGAATCCGAGAGTATAAAATGTTTGCGTATGGTTCAACGATTTTCGAGACCGTATGAAAACCGTTGACGGCGAGTCGGGTTCGGGACGACCATTAACATTCCAGTCGACACAACGCAACGAAGAAATCCGGCAGTTGATGAAATAAAATCAAGGATCACCAAGAAAAGTGTTAACTGCACAATAGATAAAGACTTGAGCGAGCGGAAGAGGTTTCTCGATTTTTGCTGTACAAACTGACTGACGATAAGAAGACAACATGGATACAAACTAACAAGGATTTTTATTTTCATGTGTGACAGAGATCACTTACTTTTTATGTAAGCTGTTGTCACGAGAAATGTCATGTGGCGCTACTGTTTCTATCTGGACACAGCGCAGCTAGCCACCGCATTGTGGCCGGCATCGCTCCTCCAACATTCCTGTGGGTACCTTCCAGAACCTCAGTGAGTGATACTCCAAGCAAGCCAGACACAAAATTTTATTCAAGATAGAATGGTGAGCCTTGAACTATTTGGTCGGTTCAGGGAGATCTGAAAGAATACTTCCTGAACATCTCGCACAGCAGCCCAGTCGATAACTAGGTACAGAACTGTATCTTTGCAGAAGACCTGCGTTAACCTGTACGCGAAATAGTGGAGTAAGAATAGTCGCATGTTTCTCGGAGTTCTGCTCTATCTCTCTCCTCTTTGTGTTATCTCCTTCGGCTGGTTTCAGGGGTAGCTGAAACGACCGCCGTTGTATTGTAGGTCCAGAAGAGTAAACTGAGAGTGGAGTCGATATTCAACAAAGTTAATATTGCACAATAAATTTATTTTCTGTCTATCGAATGTTATTTTTATTTCAAAATGATCGATTTCGAGTAATGTCGCCCATTTTCAGATCATACCTCCATACCATATGCTGAGTATTGGCGCCAACAGCCCGATCGAGATGCTCCCACAAATTCTCGATAGGGTTTAAATTCGGAGAGTTTGTCAACAAGTTGATGCGGCGGGCCGAGTTAAAATGTATATATCTCCAACATTCGTCGTACTGTCCATATTAAATGTCCACCTACCTCAGTACGGCGTTCGCTTGACGTCCCTTCACTGTGCAATCGTAGGTACTTACCAGACGGCGAAAAAGCAGCGTTGAAGAAAACGTCGCCTAATACCTACCCAGCAGAGTCCGCGTAACTCTAATGGTGGAAGCAGTTCCTGAAAGTTCCTATCTATCAAGATTTACGGAGGTAATATGGTGTATTTTTGACTGAAATAAGCCTCCTAAAATTTCAAGACCAGTTATGTTTATTGCTTATAACACCCGTTTATGGCTATCAAGTCCACGTCTAGTGAGGTACCATTCTATCATTCTCAGTTCCCAGTCAAACAACAAATTTCACACACAAAGCAGCCAGAAATCTACATAAGTCCGACCCGATCATGTTTGCGATCTCACAGTCTCTGATTCACCATTATGTGCGAGTTCTACATTCGGTCTCATTCAGTGGTCTTACATAAAAGACGTGCTTGCCAAATACTCCATAAATGAATACAGAATATGCCACGCGGAAGTTTCACTAAGGCTGAAAGTTCACACGCTAGTAACTTTACAACAAAACAATCCAGAAACTTCAAACTTTCATTAAAATGTTCGTAACTGCGACAGCTTTAGTCAAGACTCGTACTAAACGCGAGAACTCAATATTTCTTAATTTTACACATAATGAGCACCGTGACATTTACCATGACCTTTCGCGTCCGATAGGTGGCGATCGACTCTCTCGATGCCTCCCCACTCTCTGAATATCTAAGCTTCTGCGCGCGGTAACAAAATCCTGATTGGCTAATCAGGCTGACTGACTAATCAGAATGATCCTTCGAGTTTATTCTCGTGCTAAAACTTGTCATAGCCAATCACTATACAGAAAGTCATCGATGTCATTCCCAATGCAAATACTAATATATTGCTTAATGAAAATGACCGAAATCAAAAATAATCTTGAAATTAATTTAGAAACCGATTACACTTCAAACTGATATTCTAGTTGCCTTCTTACAAAAGCAATCACTCCTTGACATACGTCATCAGCAATGTGGCTACAATAAAGCTTTCCCACGATACGATTGCGTAATGTTTTACAGAAATTAATATCAAATTTTACGTATGACACACATACACACATTCATTCCCGTGTGGGCTGTAACCAAGAGACGTTGAACGGCGTTTGTGCATTTGTGAACGAGGCATTGAAATCAAGTGAAACAATCACAGGTGCTCATTATCGAACGCAATTAATGCGTTTTAGCGGTGCATTTAAAGACAAACGGCCGCAATACAGCGAGAGGCACGATAAAATTATTTTGCAGCACGGTAACGCTCGACCCCACGTTGCAAAAAGAGGTCGAAAACGTCCTTGGAAACGTTATAATGGGAAGTCCTACCCCACTCTCGTTTTCTTCAGACATTACTCCCTCTGACTATCACCTGTTTAGATCAATGGCGCATGACCTGGCTGACCATCACTTCCGATCTCATGAAGTCACGAATTGGATCGATTCGTGGATCACTTCAAAAGACGAATAATTTTTGGGACGAGGGGTTCATACAGTGCCCGAAAGATGAGATAAAGTAGTGGCCAGTGATGGAAAATACTTTTAATGATACATGTGTAACCAATTTGTTTAAAAAAAATGGTTCAAATGGCTCTGAGCACTATGGGACTTAACATCTGTGGTCATCAGTCCCCTAGAACTTAGAACTACTTAAACCTAACTAATCTAAGGACATCACACACATCCATGCCCGAGGCAGGATTCGAATCTGCGACCGTAGTAGTCGCGCGGTTCCGGACTGAGCGCCTAGAACCGCTACACCACCGCGGCCGGCAATTTGTTTCATTAAAGCCTCAAATGTTGGATCTCTCATGTGGGGATCTGGTCTTTGTGGGGAGAGTATGCTTCGAGAGTTGGTAGGAAATCTATTTGCTATCAATTCATCCGAATAGTAGAAGAGCAAATTTCGTCACAGTCTCTATCAATGAACGTTTGTCCCTGATTCGCTACTTGCACAAATCTTGACTTGTTTGATTTTGTTATGTGTTGAAACTCACTCTGCCACGCGGTTTCAGGGCATTAAAATTACACGTGTTTTTGTGCTTTGATTACATATGAGAGGCATTTGTATGGATTTACACTCAATATATTTTTTCAAACAAACTTCTCCCTGACATTCACTTTCCTATTTATACGAGTTAATGCTAACTTGCACTCAGCGTTTATCGACCGAGGGAGGTGGCTTAGTGGTTAGCACACTGGACTCGCATTCGGAAGGACGACGGTTCAATCCCGTCTTCAGCCATCCTGATTTAGGTTTTCCGTGATTTCCCTAAATCGTTTCAGGCAAATGCCGGGATGGTTCCTTTGAAAGGGCACGGCCGCTATCCTTCCAAATCATTCCCTAACCCGAGCTTGTGCTCCGTCTCTAATGACCTCGTTGTCGACGGGACGTTAAACACTAACCACCACAACCACAACCATCAGCGTTTACCATTCGATGAGTTGTTGCCAAACGTACTATTTCCCTTCAGCAGTTAGTAGAATCTTAATGGAGTCCTTACTATTGTCAGTTTCAAAACTAGCATGAATTACTGTGAATATCATATTCCTTGTTCTTTGCATCATTTATCACCAGGGACGTTGCGTGACGTGCAGCAAGCAGTCCTTCAATCTACGTGAAGTGCGATTGTTCAGATGGCTCTGAGCACTATGGGACTTAACTCCTGTGGTCATCAGTCCCCTAGAACTTAGAACTACTTAAACCTAACTAACCTAAGGACATCACACACATCCATGCCCGAGGCAGGATTCGAACCTGCGACCGTAACAGTCGCGCGGTTCCAGACTGAGCGCCTAGAACCGCTATACCACTGCGGCCGGCAGTGCGATTGTCTGATGTCTTGTAACAATCAGCTATTGTAACAGTCCGGGCCCACATGTCTACAGTACTGCACACAGCTATGAGCCACGATGCTTGAATCATTTTTCGCGCTCGTTCCTTGATGAGATTATTCTAGATCAAGTAAATATGGCTTCCTGTTGCTACGCTCATTAATCGGCAATGGTCTTGCCGCAGTGATAACAACGGTTTTCGTCAGATCACCAAAGTTGAGAGCTGTCGGGCTTGGCTAGCACATAAATGGGTGACAATCCGGTGTGCCGAGCGCTGTTTTCTCAAGCGGGGTGCTCTCATCCCTTGGAGCCCGAAATGAGGAGCTGCTTCATGCAGAAGTAGCGGCTCCGGGCATATAAACTTACAAGGGTCAGGAGAGCGGTGTGTTGACCACAGACACCTCCATGACCGCATCCGGTGACGCCTGTGGACTGAGGATGATACGGTGGTCATCTGGTACCGTTGGGCCTTCCAGGCATATTCGAACAGAGTTCAGTTTGTTATGTTCATTAATCGTTACGCAAAAAAGTATGTACTCACTGCCTTAATGCACTACTGGACATTAAATTTGCTAGACAACGGAGATGACGTGCTACAGACGCGAAATTTAACCGACAAGAAGAAGATGCTGTGCGACACCTACAACATGCTGACATGAGACAACTTTCCAACAGATTTCTCATACACAAACAGCAGTTGACCGGCGTTGCCTGGTGAATCGTTGTTGTGAAGCCTCGTGTAAGGAGAAGAAATCTGTACCATCACGTTTCCGACTTTGATAAAGATCGGACTGTAGCCTATCGCAATTACGGTTTATCGTATCGCGACATTGCTGCTCGCATTGGTCGAGATCCAATGACTGTTAGCATAATATGGAATCGGTGGGTTCTGGAGGGTAATACGGAACGCCGTGCTGGATCCCAACAGCCTCGAGATCCAATGACTGTTAGCAGAATGTGGAATCGATGGGTTCAGGAGGGTAATACGGAATGCCGTGTCACTAGCAGTCGAGATGCCAGGCATCTCATCATCATGGCTGTAACGGATCGTGCAGCCACGTCTCGATCCCTGAGTCAACAGATGGGGACATTTGCAAGATAACAACCATCTGCACGAACACTTCGACGGCAGCATGTGCTATCATCTTGGAGACCATGGCTGCGGTTACCCTTGACGCTGCATCACAGACAGGAGCGCCTGCGATGGTGTACTCAACGACGAACCTGGGTGCACGAATGGCAAAAAGTCATTTTTTCGGATGAATCCAGGTTCTGTTTACAGCATTATGAAGGTCGCATCCGTTTTTGGCGACACCGCGGTGAACGCACATTGAAAGCGCGTATTCGTCATCGCCATACTGGCGTATCACCATGCGTGATGGTATGGGGTGCCATTGGTTGCACGTCTGTGTCACCTCTTGTTCGCATTGACGGCATTTTGAACACTGGACGTTACATTTCAGGTGCTTTGCGACCCGTGGCTCTACCCTTCATTCATTCCCTGCGAACCCTACATTTAAGCAGGATAATGCACGACCGCATGTTGCAGGTCTTGTAAGGGCCTTTCTGGATACAGAAAATGTTCGACTACTGCTCGGCCAGCACATTCGCCAGATCTCTCACCAATTGAAAACGTCTGGTCAATGGTGGCCGAGCAACTGTCTCGTCACAATACGCCAGTCACTACTCTTGATGAACTGTGGTATCGATTGGAAGCTGCATGTGCAGCTGTACCTGTGCACGCCATCCAAGCTCTGTTTGACTCAATGCCCAGGCGTATCAAGGCCGTTATTACGGCCAGAGGTGGTTGTGCTGGTTACTGATTTCTCAGGATCTATACACCCAAATTGCGTGAAAATCTTATCACATGTCAGTTCTAGTATAATATATTTGTCCCATGAATACCCGTTTATCATCTGCATTTCTTTTTGGAGTAGCAATTTTAATGGCAAGTAGTGTAAGTTTCAACAAAATCTTTGTAGTCAGATTGCGTTACTAGTTTGATTCACGGATTTAAATGTATTGTATGTTAGAGAGTACACTTTTTAATTCAGGGCATATCCAGACTTACTTTCATCAGTGATGAATTTTCAGAACGCGCTATAGGACTCAGAAGTTCCGTCAGAAATCAGAAACATAAGAAACGCGGTCTTGACTGGAGCTCACCACGTCCAATTCATGGTCCTTGGTATTTAACCACCAGCCCATCAGACAGTTATGGAAACCAACGGATGTTTGTAACTTCTTGCCACAATATTTCGGCGCAGGTCTTCTGTCCATCTTCAGGCGATCCTGTCGGAAACTCCCTGAGCTCTGGTGTTTAAGGTCCCTCCGGCACATGCTTGGTGGATTCACTTGGCGTTGCGCGTGCGCTACTTGAGCGCGTTCGATTCTGCCGCGAAAACGGAAGTGGAGCACCTGCAGACTGCATTTCTGAAGAATGGTTTTTCGTTCCAGCAAGTGGAGAGAGAGCTGCAGACCTGTAAACGATGGAGTAAAGAAGAGGACGAGGCCTTTAAAACGACTGCCTATTTACCATATAATGGTAATATTTCAGCGCAAATAGGCAGAATACTAAGAAAATGTAAAGTGAAAGCAATCTTTCGCCCTCCTTCAAAAATTTCGTCACTGTTGGGATCTGTCAAAGACGACCTAGAGCTGCGCAAGTCAGTTGTTTAAAGGTTCCAGGTGAATGCGGCTGAGCTTATATACGGCAAACGACGCGTATTGTGCAGGATCGCATTTGGAACATCAGCGGCATACTCGCCTTCTCCAGCCTTGTAAGTCTTCCTTCGCCGAACACTGTATTTCCACTGGTCATGTCATGAATTAATGAGACAAAAATTGTGGCCCATACGTCTAACTTTTGGAGTTCTATTATTAATGCCCCGCTGCGGGATGTGGGGTAAGAATAGGCCCGCGGTATTCCTGCCTGTCGTAAGAGGCGACTAAAAGGAGTCTCAAACGTTTCGGCCTTAATGTGATGGTCCCCTAAGGGGTTTGACCACTATGTTTCAAAATTTTCTGTTAGTGCGTACCATTTGGGGAAGGACGCCTTACGTGGTGTATTGTATGTCCATCTTGCCCTAAGATCTGGCCCACCCTATATTGTCATGCAGTTGGACTTCCATCGAGCTTCCGGCCACATCTGCTGCAGTGTGTTCCGGGTAGCTTACATTTCCTCCATAGTGCACTTCCATCTTTGCCCTCATGATGTACATGGATATTTTGACACCCGACATCCAGCATGGTAGCCAGGCCGTTGTGGTGGGGTTGTCATGTACCCTCTTGGTGGTAGCCCCCTGACTACACAGGGATCGCACTGCTGATGCCTGAGCTGCTACCTCCCACGTATGCCGAGAAGTAGATGCCTATCCCTCTGGGGCATCAGGACTCCCGGCAAAGGCCATCCTGCCAGGTGGTCTTTGCTGCGGCTGGATGGCGCCAGTGGGGAGAGCCCCTGGTCGGAGTGGGTGGCATCAGGGCGGATGGCCCGCAATGAAGCGTGGTACATCAACTCTCGCTGGTGGGCCTCCACCAGCAGTCTCTAAGCGATCGAGGTCTAACCTCAACGGGAAGAAATTTGATCAGATATCGTTTTCCTCCCTGGCCACTCCATGGGAGGAACATATGGCTAAAGAAGGCAGTGGAGATTATTCACCCCGGTACCTCGTGTGTACGCGAGTTGATGGGGAATCATTTATGTCGACCAAGCCCCAGTTTTTTGTGGAGCATTTAGAGGACAAGTTTGGGGAGGTGGAGGGCTTGTCCAAAATGCGCTCTGGGTCGGTTCTCATCAAAACAGCATCCTCTGCCTAGTCACGGAAGTTGCTCACTTGTGAGAAGTTGGGGGATGTTTCTGTCACCATCACTCCCCATAAAAGTCTAAACATGGTCCAGGGTATTATATTCCACAGGGATCTTCTACTGCAGTCTGACGATGAACTACGCGCCAATCTAGAACGACGGGGTGTTCACTTTGTCCAGCGCGTCCATCGGGGTCCGAGGGATAATCAGGTAGCCACCAGTGCCTTCATCTTGGCCTTCGAAGGTGATGTTTTACCTGAAAAGGTCAAGGTGATGGTTTACCGCTGTGATGTGAAGCCATATATTCCTCCTCCGATGCGGTGTTTTAAATGCTGGAAGTTTGGGCACATGTCATCCCGCTGTACTTCCGGCATCACATGTCGAGATTGTGGACGTCCTTCGCATCCCAATACTCCATGTGCTCCGCCTCCCAACTGTGTTAACTGTGGAGAACACCATTCCCCCTGCTCGCCGGACTATAGGATCTTCCAGAAAGAACGGAAGATAATGGAATATAAAACCCTGGACCGCCTGACCTACTCAGAGTCTAGGCGGAAATATGAGAGGCTCCATCCTGTGCCAATGACGTCAACGTACGCCGCTGCTGCAACGACGGTTCTTCCATCTCCTGTATCGCCCTGTACGGTTGGTTCTCTGATTGGTCAGAATCCAACAGCACTTCACACCCTGTTGCTCCTGCTCTATCTTCTTCAGGAGCAAAACCCTCCCAACCATCGGGGACATCAGCTCCCACTTCCCAGCCGGAGAAGAGTAAGACTTCTTCGGCTACTCTCGCCAGGAAGGGGTCCCTTGGGGACCTCCCTTCAAAAGTTCCGACCAGTGGAAAAGGGGACACCCGCAAGTGGCTAAAACAACCACTGGCCCCTGGTCGTTGGGCCTCATGGTCGTCGTCCGTCCCTGAGACTGACTCAGTGAAGCCCATGAGGCCTGAACCACCGAAGGCACAGCGAGAGAAACAGAAGAAGAAGAAAGTCCTCAAGGCTAACGACATTGTGGTGGCACCCGTCCCACCGCTTCCTACAAGCACTGCGTCTGAGGACGAGGTGGAGATTCTGGCGTCCGCTGAGGACCTCAATCTCGCCGGACCCTCAGACGCCATGGAAAGCACTATCACAGGTGCTAAATCGGAGGCAGCAGGCGACCCAGCGGCGTAATCTCCCTTCCCAGTACTGTCACGCCTTTCTCAGCCATGGACAACACCATCCTCCAGTGGAACTGCAGCGGTTTCTTCCACCATCTTGCTGAGTTCCGCCAACTTATCAGCCTTCACCCTTTCCTCTGCATTGCTCTGCAGGAAACTTGGTTTCCAGCAATGTGAACCCCCGCTCTCCATGGCTACCGGGGTTATTATAAGAACCGGGCTGCTTGTGAAAGGGTGTCTGGTGGCGTCTGCATATATGTCCTGAACTCTCTTCACAGCGAGTCTGTACCTCTCCAAACACCTTTAGAGGCTGTCGCTGTTCGGGTGTGGACGCCACAGGCTGTTACCATCTGCAGTCTTTACCTTCCACCGGATGGTGATGTCACGCAGCATGTCCTGGCTGCTCTGATAGCCCACTTGCCGCCACCTTTCTTGTTACTGGGCGACTTTAACGCCCATAACCATCTGTGGGGTGGGTCAGTGGCAACAGGTCGAGGTGCCATAGTTGAGCATTTATTGGTGCAGCTCGATCTCTCGATCTTAAATGATGGTGCCTTCACACACTTCAGTGTGGCGCATGGCACATACTCCGCCATTGACATTTCGATCTGTAGCCCTAGCCTCTTACCGTCTGTCCAATGGAGAGTGCATGACGACCTGTGTGGTAGTGACCACTTTCCGATCTTTCTGTCCATGCCATAGCGTCAGTCTTCTGGGCGCCCAAGCAGATGGGCTATGAGTCAGGCTGACTGGGACTTGTTCTCCTCCACTGCCGCTATTGAGCCTCTCTCTAACGATGACATTGATGCAGTGGTTCAATCGATCACCACCGGCATCGTTACTGCCGCCGAATCTGCCATTCCCCGTTCTTCTGGGTCCCCTCGGCGGCGGACTGTGCCTTGGTGGTCGCCTGAGATCGCTGAAGCGATTAAAGCTCGCCGGCGGGCGCTCCAGCGTCACAAGCGACATCCCTCCCTCAAACACCTTATCGCCTTCAAACGGCTGCGTGCGCGAGCCCGCCACATTATCCGCCAACGCAAGCAGGAGTGCTGGGAGCGGTAAGTGTCCACCATTGGCCTCCATGTCACTCCATCGCAGGTCTGGGCCAAGATTCGACGCCTCTATGGCTATCGGACCCCTGTCAGTGTCCCTGCGCTCTCACTGAATGGAGCGGTTTGTACTGACTCCGACGTCATTGCAAACCGCTTGGCAGAGCACTTCTGCCAACTATCCCTTGGACTTCCGCTCCATTAAAGAGCGGAGAGAACGTTGGAGTCTTTCTTTTCGCACCCACCATCCTGAATTGTACAATGTCCCATTCAGTGAGTGGGAATTTCGCAGTGCCCTCGCTGCTTGCCCTGATACCGCTCCTGGCCCAGATAGCATCCACTCTCAGATGCTGAAACACCTTTCAGTGGACTGCCAGCGACGCCTCCTCGACCTTTACAACCGTATTTGGGTCGATGGTGAGTTTCCGTCGCAATGGCGAGAAAGTCTTGTTGTCCCCATTCTGAAACCAGGGAAGAACCCTTTGGAGGTGGAGAGCTACCGTCCTATTAGCCTCACCAACGTTCTTTGCAAGTTGCTCGAACGGATGGTGAGCCGGCGCTTGAATTGGGTGCTGGAGTCTCGGGTCCTTCTGGCTCCGTCTCAGGGTGGGTTCCGTAAAGGGCGCTCCGCCGCCGACAATCTGGTGAGCCTGGAGTCGGCCATCCGTACTGCCTTTGCCCACCGTCAGCATCTGGTCGCTGTCCTTTTCGACATACAGAAGGCGTATGATGCGACATGGCGTCAACACATCCTTTCTACGCTTCATGGATGAGGTCTTCGGGGCCCTCTGCCGATCTATATCCGCAATTTTCTGTCGTATCTTACCTTCCGAGTGCACGTTCCTCCCAAGTCCAGGAGAACGGTGTGCCACAGGGTTCTGTTCTGTCTGCCTGTTTTTAATAGCCATTAATGGGCTCGCTGCGGCCGTGGGAAATTCTGTCTCCGCTTCCCTGTGTGCTGACGACTTCTGCCTTTACTACAGCTCTATTGGCATTGCAGCTGCTGAACGTCAGCTACAGGGCGCAATCAGCAAGGCCCAGTCTTGGGCTGTAGTGCATGGTTTTCAGTTTTCGGCAGCCAAGACCTGCGTTATGCATTTCTGCCGGCAACGCACTGTTCACCCGGAGCCGCGGCTTTATCTTGACGGCGAGCTTCTTCCAGTGGTAGAGTCACATAGGTTTTTGGGGGTGGTTTTTGATGCCCGGTTGACTTGGCTGCCTCATATTCGGCAGCTTAAACAGGCGTGTTGGCGGCATCTAAATGCTATGCGATGCCTGAGCCACACCAGGTGGGGCGCCGACCGATCTACTCTCCTACGGCTTTACCAGGCGTTAATCCAGTCCCGTCTGGGCTATGGGAGTCTGGCTTATGGCTCTGCATCCCCATCTGCGTTGCGGCTGCTGGACCCAATCCTCCACAGCGGGATGCGCCTTGCCACTGGTGCCTTCCGGACCAGCCCTGTGGACAGCATACTTGTGGAGGCAGGTGTCCCTCCACTGCGGTTACGACGCCAACAATTACTGGCTGCTTATGCTGACCACGTTTTTAGATTGCCTGGGCATTCCAACTATCGTCTCCTGTTCCCGCAATCGGTCGTCCATCTGCCAGAACTTCGGCCTCGGTCAGGTTGTACAATCGCGGTCCGCGTCAAAGAGCTTCTTTCCAGCCTTAGGGTTCTCACTGTTCCACCTCCTTTCCGGGCTACATTGCGTACACCCCCATGGTGTGTTCCTCGCCCTTGCCTTCGGCTCGACTTGGCACAGGACCCGAAGGACTCTGTCCCCCAGAGGCCTTCCAACGCCGCTTTTATTCCATCCTGGCCACGTATCAGGGCTCTGGCGTTGTCTACACCGACGGTTCGATGGTTGCTGGTCGTGTCGGTTATGCACTAACTCTAGGGGACCATTCTGAACAACGTTCGTTGCCGGCTGGCTGCAGTGTTTACACTGCTGAGCTGGTCGCCATCTTTCGTGCCCTAGAGAATATCCGCTCCTCTCAGGTGAGTCCTTCGTTATCTGTAGCGATTCCCTGAGCGGTTTACGAGCTCTCGACCAGTGTTTCCCTCGTTCTCGTCTAGTGATGTCTATCCAGGTGTCCCTGCATACTCTTGCGCGTTGCGGCCGCTCTGTGGTCTTCAAAAAATGGCTCTGAGCACTATGGGACTCAACTGCTGTGGTCATTAGTCCCCTAGAACTTAGAACTACTTAAACCTAACTAACCTAAGGACAACACACACATCCATGCCCAAGGCAGGATTCGAACCTGCGACCGTAGCAGTCCCACGGTTCCGGACTGCGCGCCTAGAACCGCGAGACCACCGCGGCTGGCTTGTGGTCTTCGTGTGACCCCAAGTCATGTTGGGATACCCGGCAATGAGAATGTTGACCGCCTGGTGAAAGAGGCACCAGTACACCATCTCTGGACATTGGCCTCCCGGAGACAGATTTGCGAGCGTTCCTACGCAGCAAAATTCTAGACCTTTGGGACACTGAATGGCGCGCCCTGCCTTCACGAAACAAACTTCGGGCCATCAAGGAGGCTACCGGTATGTGGCGCTCCTCCTTGCGGGCCTCTCGCAAGGAGTCTGTTGTCCTCTGCCGGCTGCGCATTGGGCACACATGGCTGACGCACGGCCACCTCTTGAGACGTGAGGACCCCCCTTTATGTCGCTGCGGCTCCGTTTTGAGAATGGTCCACATTTTATTGGACTGTCCACTTTTAGCTGTGCTCAGGCAGTCGTCCGCATTGCCTGACACGCTCCCTGCGCTTTTGACAGATGACTCTGCTATGGCGGACTTAGTTTTACGTTTTATTCGGTCAGGGGGGTTCTATCGTTTAATCTGAGTGTTTCTGTTTCATTTTATTGTATTGTGTTGATTCTTGCCTTTGGCCTATGATTTTAAACTGATTTCTTAATGTGTTCTCGGAGGTTGGCTTTTCCTTTTTTATCCCTATGGTCGGCCAACCACCGCCACACACTGTGTGATCTTACTTTGTTTTGTCGGTTCTTTGTCTGAGTATCTCTTGTCTTGTGTCGTCTGCCGTCTTTCCTGTTGTTCGTTTTTCCTCTCTTTGGGTGATTTTAGTTTTTTTTAAAAAATAGGGACCGATGACCATAGCAGTCTGGTCCCTTTAATCCCCCAAACCAACTATTATTAATGATTTCTTGGAAATACGATTGTCTGACAGTGAGCCTCTTATTAATCGAGTCGGCGGTCTTCAGTTGAATTCGGCGTGGAATCCAATCGTTGGAAAACTTCGTGTCCTCCTTAGCCGGCGTAGTTCTGTCCATAACACGGATTCCTACACCTTTTTTCGCTCTACCGGTGTGCCCCAAGGCTCCGTCCTGTCTCCCCTTCTGTACCTTTTATATACGGCGGCATGCCGCCGCCGTCACCCCCCGTCGACCTTCTCCAGTTCGCCGATGACACCGCCTTCCTTCCCCTTGCCCCACCCTCCAGCGCTCCCAACACCTTCTCCAATCCCATCTTCACCGGTTCACTGCTTGGTGCAACCAGTGGTTGCTCAAGGTCAATCCCTCCAAAACCCAGGCGATCATTGTAGGCAAAATCACCACTTCCTTCCGCCTCCTTGATTTCTATCTCACCGTCTCTGGCCGTCCTATCGCCCTCACCCCCACCCTTAAGTACCTTGGCGTCACCTTCGACCGTCGACTCTCCTGGACCCCCCATCTCCGGACAATCCAAGCTAAGGCACACTCATGACTCTGTCTCCTCAAGCTCCTTTCCGGCTGTACGTGGGGTCTGGACCCCTCCACCATACTCCACACCTATAAATCCCTCATCCGCCCTATCCTTTGTTACACCCATCAGGCCTGGATCTCCGCGCCCCCTACCTTTTACAAATCCCTCCAAATCCTTGAACGCCATGCTCTCCGCCTCGCCTATCTCATCCGTCTCTCCTCCCCCACACGGATTCTTTATGATCTCATTCCATTCCCCCACCTCCTCCTTTTCCTTGAGAGGGTACAGATCCTGTATATGTGCCGCAAACTCGATCCTCCTCACCCACTTGTCTCGCCCATCCTCTCCCGCCCCCGCCCACTGCCGCACCTGTATTCACACGTCCCACCTGGTCTCCATCTCTCCACCCTCCTTACCCTCTCCCAAGGTGGCTTCCGCCAGCTCCCCCTCCCTGATAATGTCCTCCTCCCCTCCATATACCCCTCCTACCAACTTTGATCCTCCTTCCCTCCTCCTGTGCCTGTTCCTTTGGGCACCCTCCCTCCCTCCTCCCTTTCTCCCCACTCCTCCCCCAGGCTTCCCCTCTCTTGCCCCTCTACTCCGCCTCCTATCTACTCCGCCATTGGCGTCTTTGTTCTCCCTTCTCTACCCTCTCCACCCCTCCACCCTTCTTCCTCTCTTGGCAGGTCCCCGGACTCGTACACGCTACATGGACTTTCGCGCGCCGGAGATCATCGCCATCAGTGTCTCGTGTGTGCCGTCGTGTTTAGTGTTCAGTGTTCATCGTCGCACTCCATCGTTCACCTGTGCCATCACCGTCTTCAGTGTTTGTGCGTCGTGCCAACAGTTTCAAGTGTGGATTATCGTCGAGTGTGAAGGGCTCTGTGTTTGTCTTTCTGTGTCAACTGCTTTATTGCCCACCCTTCTGTAACCTATGTGTAATCTTTCTGTATTTTCTCTTTGTGTATACTATGGATGAAGAGCAGCATACAACGCTGCTGACAGCCTGCCTGTTGTACAGGTTTTAAAATAACAATAAAGAAAAAAAAATGAGGTTCCGCCAGTATCACCTGAAGATGGCCAGAAGACTCTGCGCCGAAATATTGCGGCAGGAAGTTACAAACATCCAGCAGTTCTCCCGACATTTTGTGGAACAATACGAGTATGTAGGCCGGGAAAGCTATAAATCTCACAATTATGGAAACTTTGTTCGCTGTGAAAAATGCCCCCGAAGGCAGTTCTCGCCGTTTATGTTGATACTGAGGATATTCAGCCCAGTTTTCAATTGTGTGATTATTGGCACAACATGTTGCGGGACAACTGTATCCCATTTTCACGCGCTTAAAAAACTTTAAAAAATTAACATTTGAAAGTGGGATAATGCTGTCCCAAAACATTTGGCAGTGATCACACGACTGGCAACGGGGCTGAATACCTTCAATATTGCTTGAATAACAGTTGTTTCATGGGTACACATCAGTTTAGTAGTGAAGCTCATAGCTGCGATGTGCTACAGCTGTTTGGCGAAATCACCCCATCTGTAGGTTTGTTGGTTGGTTGGTCGTTTGACAAGTTGGCTGATTTGGGGGAGAGGACCAAGCCGCGAGGTTATCCGTCTCATCGGTTAGGGAAGGACGGGGAAGGAAGTCGGCCGTGCCCTTTCAAAGGAACCATCCCGGCAGTAGCCTGAAGCGATTTAGGGAAAACACGGAAAACGTAAACCAGGATGGCCGGACGCGGGTTTCAACCACCGTCCTCGCGAATGCGAATCCAGTGTGCTAACCACAGCTCCACCTCGCTCGGTCACTATAGTCGGACGCCTGGAACGGAGATTAACGGAAAGGTAACAAGGGCGATTCTTCCCGCCAACCCTCACCTTAACTCTAGTTCAGTCATTGTTTCTTGAAATCAACTTTTTTAGCTCAACTCTTTTCCTACTGTGAATGAGAGTGACGACAAAGAAGTAACTGCGTAACTCTAATATGATCATAGGAGGTAACCTGTTGCAACTCTTTGCATTATTTTACGGATTGCACAATTTATTTTCGCACGTGTTACTTAAAATACTCTGCGTCACCACAATGGAAAACGTTTGTACGATAATGAATGCACGTAGTGTTTCCAGGATTCTTGATCTGTCATTCGGGTTCTTTCACAAGAATTCTCGTATTTTTGAAGAGAATCCTCGAGCCTTGAAATTTTTGAAATGACATCAGATGGCGGCAGTGCATCAGCAGTAACGTACACTGAGCCTACGAGGACCAGTGAAAAAGCGGCTAAAGTCCGTGTAACTACGGAACGAACGTAGTTCGTACAGAGCTACAGCTTCTGTAGCAAATCTTTGCCAACGAACCGCGAGAGCAGTGGTAAAACATAAAAAGGGAGGGTCGTAAGATATTGTTGGTTGAAAGATCCCAAAGCAAAGATCAGCTGCCTAAACAGAGAGGTTTTCCTTCCATCAAGCACAATGACCTCATATAATGCGATGTACACTCCTGGAAATTGAAATAAGAACACCGCGAATTCATTGTCCCAGGAAGGGGAAACTTTATTGACACATTCCTGGGGTCAGATACATCACATGATCACACTGACAGAACCACAGGCACATAGACACAGGCAACAGAACATGCACAATGTCGGCACTAGTACAGTGTATATCCACCTTTCGCAGCAATGCAGGCTGCTATTCTCGCATGGAGACGATCGTAGAGATGCTGGATGTAGTCCTGTGGAACGGCTTGCCATGCCATTTCCACCTGGCGCCTCAGTTGGACCAGCGTTCGTGCTGGACGTGCAGACCGCGTGAGACGACGCTTCATCCAGTCCCAAACATGCTCAATGGGGGACAGATCCGGAGATTTTGCTGGCCAGGGTAGTTGACTTACACCTTCTAGAGAACGTTGGGTGGCACGGGATACATGCGGACGTGCATTGTCCTGTTGGAACAGCAAGTTCCCTTGCCGGTGTAGGAATGGTAGAACGATGGGTTCGATGACGGTTTGGATGTACCGTGCACTATTCAGTGTCCCCTCGACGATCACCAGAGGTGTACGGCCAGTGTAGGAGATCGCTGCCGGGTGTTGAACCTGTGTGTCTCGGTCGTATGCAGTCCTCATTGTGGCGCTCACCTGCACGGCGCCAAACACGCATACTACCATCATTGGCACCAAGGCAGAAGCGACTCTCATCGCTGAAGACGACACGTCTCCATTCGTCCATCCATTCACGCCTGTCGCGAATCCACTGGAGGCGGGCTGCACGATGTTGGGGCGTGAGCGGAAGACGGCCTAACGGTGTGCGGGACCGTAGCCCAGCTTCATGGAGACGGTTGCGAATGGTCCTCGCCGATACCCCAGGAGCAACAGTGTCCCTAATTTGCTGGAAGTCGCGGTGCGGTCCCTACGGCACTGCGTAGGATCCTACGGTCTTGGCGTGCATCCGTGCGTCGCTGCGGTCCGGTCCCAGGTCGACGGGCACGTGCACCTTCCGCCGACCACTGTCGACAACATCGATGTACTGTGGAGACCTCACGCCCCACGTGTTGAGCAATTCGACGGTACGTCCACCCGGCCTCCCGCATGCCCACTATACGCCCTCGCTCAAAGTCCGTCAACTGCACATACGGTTCACGTCCACGCTGTCGCGACATGCTACCAGTGTTAAAGACTGCGATGGAGCTCCGTATGCCACGGCAAACTGGCTGACACTGACGGCGGCGGTGCACAAATGCTGCCCAGCTAGCGCCATTCGACGGCCAACACCGAGGTTCCTGGTGTGTCCGCCGTGCCATGCGTGTGATCATTGCTTGTACAGCCCTCTCGCAGTGTCCGGAGCAAGTATGGTGGGTCTGACACACCGTTGTCAATGTGTTCTTTTTTCCATTTCCAGGAGTGTATATGAATAGCACCTTAAGTGTAGCTGTTGAGTGTAGGAATTTGTAATATATTAGTGTTGCATTATGATAAGATAAAGAAGCGGATGGAACTCAATCTCCACGCAAAGCCTACTTTTCTCAAGTAGCACCAATGGGATCGCCGTGCTTAATGTCCCTATCCTACAGTGTCAGATGCCCTCACACAATGAGACACTGTAGACAGATTTAGAATTTAATCTAGGGCACTGACGTAAAGTCCATTGATCAGGAACCTTACGCCACCATCTCTCTTCCTCCTTTCCGGGCCGGCCACGGTAGTCTAGCGGTTCTAGGCGCTCAGTCCGGAACCACGCGACTGCTACGGTCGCAGGTTCGAATCCTGCCTCGGACATCGATGTGTGTGATGTCCTTAGGTTAGTTAGGTTTAAGTAGTTCTAAGTTCTAGGGGACTGATGACCACAGATGTTAAGTCCCATAGTGCTCAGAGCCATTTGAACCATCTGAACCTCCTTTCCGGCCAAATACTGGTGGTAAAAATACGGTGTGAGCAAAAAGTATCTCCGCAGTGCCGTATGATAGCGGCGCGTGCTGTATGATTGTTCGCCTGGCTGGTTTACTTCGCTTCTAGTGGACTCTCCCAACATTCCACTATTTCGTTTATCTCAGTCAGCGTCAGGAGCATCGTTGGTGTGTGTCGTTGCGTGTTGACGTGAGCGTTTAAGTTTTAAGTTTAGCCCGCGTTTCTATGTCACTGCTTGCTAATGTTTCTGGTGATCGCATAACTTCACAGGGACTTTGGCCTCCACGATCACCTGACCTAACACCACCTGACTTTTTCTTCTGGGGTGCAGCGAAAGCAACTGTCTACAAAAACCGTCCAAAATTCATCGATCAATTGAAAACTACAATATCCACTTTCACTGCTTCTGTTACAGAATAAATGTTACAGCTTGTGTTTGGAAACATGATTAGACGAATTGAATTGTGTATTCAACAACAGGGGGACACTTTCAACATTTAATGTGAAAATTTGTAAGTAAAAATGAATATTCAATTAATTAATAACTTGTATTTCACTAAGTTTCATTTCGGTATATTCACTGCGGCATATGGCACGCGCAGTTAACAATCATACGGCACTGCGGACAGACTTTTTGAACACCTCGTATCTTCCAACACCTAGACACGAACTATCTTCTTTCGAGGTGAGCGCCACTGCTCAGATGGCTACGGAGATAGGAAGCACGCTAGTGTTGTCCTGAAATGGATGTTGCGTGACCTTTGAGGGACGAGTCTCGATGCCATCTCTGTTTAAAAACATTAGTCACATCGGCCAAATTAATGATACACTATCGTTTGTATGTAAGTCACGAACTATAATGTTTTACTTGCCTGTGACATTACGCACCTTTTAAGTCTGGTACAAACACTAATACGACGTGCCCCCACTGTTATTTATTGATCATTTTGCAAGGTGATGATTTTGTATCGGGCGTTTCGTGGGGAGCTAATATTTTCTTAATTTGTGGCCAATTTTGAGCTTGATGTCCTGCAATATATGTTAATGTCATAAACTCAATCTCTTGAAAATGGAATAAAAGGCCGAAACATAGGTCGTAATTAAATAAACAACAGGGCAGTCAAATTGCGGTGTGTTATTTTAAAATAAGTAACATTCTAGTCAGCAGTAATAATGTACTATACCGAACCCTGCAGTACAAGCTGACTATACGTTGCACCAGACTTCCATATCTTGCTGCGCTCCACAATGCATGCTGTTAGTTCTTATTTTTGCACCAGCAAGTATTATTCTCTTTATTGACGGTTCATTCCCCTCGCTACACACGGGGGTGGGCGGTCGCCAGTAACAGATTGGTCTACAGATAGAGTGATCTAGAAGTGAGTAAAAAACAATAAAATGGTGTTAAATTAGGTATAATATACAAACTAAAATATCAGTAACTGTTTAAGTTTTACTCAGAAGGTAAGAGCCAATTTTCTTTGTTATTACACAAATAAAACTAATTTGTCCCATTGGTGTTTGGCATTGTTGGAGGTGATGGTGACACACAATTTTATTTTGAGAAATAGTGAGCCGTAGGGGATCGGGCTGTTTGTAGGAGAGTTTTCTTAAAAGGATATGGGATGGATGAAAATGTTGAGAAAGACAATTCAAAATCAAGTAATTAGCAAGGGAAGATCAGAAATAAAAAAGAAACCCTGGTGGAGGACCAGGAGTATTCTGGTAAATCTGGGGAGATGGTTAAAATTTATGAGAGATAAAATATGGAGAGAGAGTGGGTCTAAGACTGGGGGGATGTGCAACAGAGTACCAGGGTCGACAATTAAGAATGAAACCTTTTGGTGGTTCCTGAGTGAGCCGGCCCCTGTGGCCAGCGGTTCTAGGCGTACGGTCTTAGGCTCAAATCGTGCCTCGGGCATGGATGTCTGATGTCCTTAGGTTAGTTAGGTTTAAGTAGTTCTAAGTTCTAGAGGACTGATGACCTCAGATGTTAAGTCTCATAGTGCTCAGAGCCATTTATTTCCTGAGTGAAAAAAAAAAAAAAAATGTTCAGTGTTAGAGAGGAGAGAGGAAAATTAATGAGTTAATAGAGGATTCGAGGTTGTATGGTGGGAGGATAAGCACAGCGAGGCAGACTGCATGGTTTCGACGATTTAGATGGAATGGTGGAATTTTGGTGCAGCATAAAACCAGTCGAATCAAATGGTTCAAATGGCTCTGAGCACTATGCGACTTAACTTCTAAGGTCATCAGTCGCCTAGAACTTAGAACTAATTAAACCTAACTAACCTAAGGACATCACACACATCCATGCCCGAGGCAGGATTCGAACCTGAGACCATAGCGGTCGCTTGGTTCCAGACTGTAGCGCCTAGAACCGCACGGCCACTCCGGCCGGCAAACCAGTCGACATTGGCTTAAGGGAGGGTTATGGAATAAAGGCTTTCACTACTGACTGTCTCAACTGCTGGTGGATCTTTGTGGTTATACGGTCATGGTCCATGAAACTTTTTGTTCTTGACGTTTCCGCCAGAACTACGTTGGGCATCTTCACAGAGCCGCTTATTTCGCTGAGTCTTGTCGAACAAGGAAATAAGAGAGGATTAATCGGATCAAGACTTTGTTGGTGTGAAGTATCCGATAGCCACGCTTGGCGAGTTAGTTCCTTAGTAATTTTAAGCTGTTCTCTCGTTCAAGTTGGGATTGGTCTCCATTTACTAACTGCAGCAATTCCTGTCGCGTTTCGCAGCAATTTTCAGTTACAAGACCCGAAACGTTTCTCCAGTCCCTCCCAGTCAGCATCTTTTCCGCACCACAGTTCTGACGTGGTTATTGGCTAAATGTGCTACACCACCACCTTTATGCTGGTTGAACAGTCCGGCGCGAAACAATAACAAATTCAGCAACTTAACACACCGTATGACTATGGGCACTGCCAAACATAATTGCCCCTTTTTGCCACTCTGTCACCTCCCTACATTCACCCATCTTTACATACAACGTCCGCTTGAAACGTATATGTCTCGCTGTTCGCTGCTGCCTTATGCTCAATAGAGGCTGTGTGCGCTGTTGAGCATTTGACTCTATCGCTGCGCCATCTATAAAGGCATGCATGAGCACTGGATGGAAAAATTTGTTGCTTGGTGAGCTTACAATTCATAAAGACAGGTACAGAATCTGACTGGTCCGTTTTTCTGAGCAAGGTAATAACAGCTGTTTCGTTGTTCGTTCCGGTTATTATTGACTACGCGACCACGAAACATTTGAAAAAATAAGCTATAAGAAATATTGCGGCAGTTCGCGAGAAAGGCGTCAGAGTAAATGAGTTGAGCAGCCTGAATTAGAAAGGGAGTTCAAGCAACGCCACCTAGAAACAGTCTCTACCACCGTTTCACAAACTGTAAGTACTTCGCGGAAAACTGTTAATGGATACAGATTTTTCTACATTTTGACGATACTAATTACTTCTTTAAAATTTCATTATAATATCTACGTTATTAGTTATGATTTAAAATTTAAGTATCACTGAATAAAACAAATTTTTCTCACTTTTTAAAAAATTTTGTTAACCTTCAAAATATAAAAGGTGTTCCATCAGAGCAGCAGGATTCTCAAAGTATTCCATCAGAAGAAAGGTTTGGGAACCGATGCTCTACATCTGTGACGTCACAGGTATGCGGCAAGGGCTAGCTGGAACACGTTTGTAGTTGCTTTGTTCGTTACATTTGTGGTGGAAATCTCATTCGTTACGGTTGTGATACACGCTTCAGAGTATTACTTATCGTCCATTTAAAATATCTCACACGTGCTGTATTTCCAGTTGTAGGCGAAATTATGATAACAGGCCTAAAGGTTAGCGTCTTTACATTCCCATCTGCTGTCGATTTAAGACGAAAATGGACCTCGGAAGTTCACAGAAAAGACTGGATCACCAGTACACAGTTCATCGTAAGTAACTGCACGTTTATCTTGATTAATGAAAACACTCGATGACAGTGCTAAAAGGTGGCAGTAGCCGAACTTATCAGTCACAAATGACGAACAATAAAATTTTATACTATTATAAAAGACGCCACAAAAATTTATGAAAAGTAAAAAAAAATGTAGGTACTGGTACAGACTTCATTGCTAATGTGTCATTTCCATGCTTTCCGTTCCAAGACTCACTACTGCAGATAGCTCACGGTGAATGTTTTCAGCATTCACAACTTAGATAAAAGAGAAGTGACGTGGTTGTTTATCATGAAGGGGAAGGTAGAAAGGGTGAAAATGATGTGTTCAATGGTCATTGGTATTGTCAAATTAAAATAGTCAAAGACAATGTTGAAACTCTAGACATTTTTGGACAGGGCAAAACAAGAACAATACATTGATACGACTAATGATGGTGAAAAATCAATATTCAAAGAGGAAATTAAATTCATTTTATCTGTAAGGGGGCATTATTTACGCCAAATGATGGAGATTTTGGAATCATCAGGAGAACACTGAGAAAACAGGAACATTAGTGAATTGACAGAAGTCATATTGGATTTTTCACAGAATACACACACTTAGCGTTCTCCTCATGAAAGCGGAATACAATACTTGGTGGCCAAAACTCTAAAATAAACTTGCCTCAGTAATGATTCTTACGTAAAAGAATTTGCAAAGGAACAAAAGCTGTCTTTTGCTCTATGAAACTAGTATGAATTTAATTTCAACAAAGATACATCACAGGCAGTGAATTTAAGATAAACATCAATGGACTGGGAGTTAATGGCTTTTATTTAATGAATACTCAGATGAATCTAGAACTTCTCAAGGAACCTGTCTACAAAGCCAAACTACCCATAAACGTCTTAAAATGGGTGATAGTAAATAATGCTTAATTTACACTGGACGAATAGATGCAATTCAGACGGAGGGGACAGAGAGAGAGAGAGAGAGAGAGAGAGAGAGAGAGAGAGAGAGAGACATGTAACTGAAGAGGTTTTGGTGCATGAAATTATTTTGATGTTTTGGGTCGAGGAAAACATGTGAAATAAATTTCTATCGTCCATATATGAGGCTCGTAATTTATATTCTGCATTTCTGCATTGTTTGCTGCAAATGGAGAATATGTCGAGTTGCTAAACAAATATTTAAGCTACATAGAATAATTTGGTTTTCTAGAGTTATTTGCAAAGCAGTTTTTAGTCTGTTCTGTACAATTTGTAAAAGTGGACTTGCTTCCTTTCAGCTGTTAATAGTTAACATACAGTCAGGACCGGAAGACCTGCCTTCATTAAGTGACTTCCGTTGCTTGAAGGTTTTTTTTTTCTTTTTCTTTTTTTTTTCAGGCGACTATCAACAGAATCGACATACTTGGAGAAATGAATGGTACACGACGTGCTAACTTACAATACAGTATATTTATTCACAGCCGGTTTAAATCATTGAATATCTTCACAGTGAAAAATTTGGTGACAGCTTCACATGTCATACATGCTATTTAACCATAAAATACAGAATATCTGACTTGCGAAAGTCAGAAAAAGGTACTGCACGCCATAATACCGGCTTAAGCCACCAGAAAACATTGAAAACATGTAACAGCAGTAAGTTCAGAGCACCATTCACTGTGGTGAGTACTTACTGCTGTTGTTGTGTCTAGGAGTCCTGCTTACTCGATTCGCTAGACAACACTCAAGCAACTGGTATTAATGAGTTTTATTACAATAAGAAAATTACAAACAATTAACTTTGATAAACATGTCGCAAAGCAAAGTGCGATATACAAAATAATCAGTCTTCTTCTGAATAAACAAACACGAACCGAGCGAGGTGGCGCAGGGCTAGACACTGGACTCGCATTCGGGAGGACGACGGTTCAATCCTGCGTCCGGCCATCCTGATTTATGTTTTCCGTGATTTCCCTAAATCGCTCCAGGCAAATGCCGGGATGGTTCCTTTGAAAGGGCACGACCGACTTCCTTCACTAATCCGATGAGACCGATGACCTCGCTGTTTGGTCTCCTTCCCCAAACAACCCAAACCAACCCAACAAACACAAGTCTGTTCAAAAAATGGTTCAAATGGCTCTGAGCATAATGCGACTTAACTTCTGTGGACATCAGTCGCCTAGAACTTAGAACTAATTAAACCTAACTAACCTCGGGACATCACACACATCCATGCCCGAGGCAGGATTCGAACCTGCGACCGTAGCGGTCGCTCGGTTTCAGACTGCAGCGCCTAGAACCGCACGGTCACTCCTGGCAGCCACAAGTTTGTGCTACATAGAGATTCCTGACGAAGTGGCTAACGTTGACACTGCTATCGAAGTGGACTGCCATCAGTTGGGAGCGGCGCTTATGTCCTCTTCAGTTATGGGTCGCTGCTGTGGCGTTGTCGTCCTGGAGGGGGGTCGGTCAGCATGCTATTGGCTGACTTCTCACAGCCATCTCTTCTCTCTCGTTGGCGGCTGGAGTGCCGGCGAAGACTTTACACCGTAACAGCTGTTTCATGGTCTCATGTTTTCCATGTTTTCTGCAGCCTTTCTTTTGTGTACCAATACGTTGCTTCGGTACACCGAGGATATCCACATCCATGTTACTCATGTTGAGGGCACAGGAGCAGATAAGCTGCGTTGCGACTGCCAAATTCCTAATCTGTTGCTGCTCCCTGAATCTCCTTCACACTCTACAACACTTGTAGCCAGCGGATGTCGAGAATATCCAAGAAGTCCTTCTCCACCTACAAAGGCCAGAGAAGGAAGCGTCTTTTTGCTGTGTACCAAGGCATCCCATATCCAAACTAATATTACAAATTACAAAGTAACTCTATCTGTTACTTTTTCTGTGCTAAACTGCTGATGATGGAGATGGCTCGAACTCACAGAAAGAACATATGCTCCTTTAGAAAGTGTATAGTACAAGGTATTTATTGATTTGAAGAATATAACGGGAAGTAAGGAATAATAGTTACTCTGTGAAAAAGTTATTTACTCCTTGACTTTTGAACTTTAAGATTTGTGAAAAAGTTTTTGTTGGATTGTAGAAAAATATCCGCTACCAGTCACAATAAAAGGTTGTTTATTTGTCACACGACCGGTTTCGGGCTTTCGCCCATCTTCAGATGTTTATGCATTCGTGTACATGTTTGTACCGTTGGAGATCAGTGGGTAAGTACAAGAAAAATTATTTGATGGTGACTACACAGATACAAGTGGGACAATTGTAAGTGGTAAGGCAGCATTTGACGAAAGTGTATCTGTACTTACAAAAAGTTATGCTGTGGTAATAGTTTTGTCACTTAGTTACACACTTATGGTCATTTCGTGTCCATATGTCAGTTTTATCAAGTATAGCTTCATATTACACTAGTATGACGTGCAATCGTGAAATACACTATGTTTACATACACAAACATTTGGGCTGTGGTCAAAGAACTTAGATGTAGCAGATGTAAAGATGTTGCTCACACAGAAACTTGTAGGTTCTGGTCAAACAACTTAGCCACAGGAAGTGCAAAGGTGCTGCATATATAAAAATTTAGAAAGCTATTATAGACTGCGACGTTTCTTGCCACACATTATTAAATTTTTTGATTCACATTTTTGACGGAGAACTTAGATCTAGGAAGTACAATGTTGTTATATATATGAAATTGCTCAAAGCTATTACAAATTAAAAAATGACAGCTAGAACTGTTTTGAGCCACACTGATGTCAGAGAACTTAGATCTAGGAGGTACAATAACGATACACATAATGTTACACAATAATGTTACACGGAGTTCGACAGCATCCACTATGGATAAAATTCATCTAAAGCTTTTATTGTTTGACATATTCAACATAGTACAATTCAATGTAATACATACCCTGATTTACAATCCTCAGCGTGTTTAATCCATACTTCCATACTAACACGTATCGGCCACAAGCTCGTCGCGTTTTAGTCGCTGAGCACCACGCATATCTTATAGCTCCTGAAAGGGTTGAAGACACAGTGACGGTGTCTTGTGCTGTAAATGCTGTAAGACAAACAGAGAGACGTCGTTCCTCCACATGTAGAGCGTGAGAGGCTTTTAGTGAGACTGCACTTGATTACGATATGGGAGTGCAGCTGCGGGAAACAGGCAAACACGTGAGAATAGTTGACGTTATTGCACGAACAAATACTAGGCTACAAAATCCGAGCCCCACCGAATTACATATTATTCATTTTCTTTCTTTGTCAGTTTGACGCTATGTAATAATTTTAGAAAGCCCATATTTTATTTTAGTGCCTGTCTCTATCACTGTTCATAACGATACTAGTGAAAAGCGACAATAACTCATGGTCTTGGGGCTAGCATTGCTGACGCTCTATCACAGGGTCCAGGATTCAAATCCGGCCCGGTCGGATTTTCTCCACCCGCGCTGGCTATATGCGTTATTCTCATCATCATTTCATCATCATCGACGTGCAAATAACCGAACAGGCGTCAAAGAAATAGACTTGCACCAAGCAGCCGAACACCCCGAAAGGAGTTTCCCAGCCAATTGAACGAACACATTTCATTTCATTGTACTGATACGCGAAAGCAGCCCCGGACAACAGCTAGTATATTATGAATGCGAAAATGTGTGTGTGAGAATGTTTATTACTCCTTCACGCTAAAACAGATTTGGAGAAGTCTGGTATGGAAATACCTCGTTCCCTGAATTAACACAGACTACTTTTGTTGTTGTGGTCTCCATTCCTGAGACTGGTTTGATGCAGCTCTCCATGCTACTCTATCCTGTGCAAACTGCTTCATCTCCCTGTACCTACTGCAGTTTACATCCTTCTGAATCTGCTTAGTGTATTCATCTCTTGGTCTCCCTCTACGATTTTTACCCTCCACGCTTCCCTCCAATACTAAATCGCTGATCTCTCGATGTCTCAGAACAAGTCCTACCAACCGATCCCTTCTTCTGGTCAAGTTGTGCCACAAGCTCCTCTTCTCCCCAATTCTATTCAATACCTCCTCATTAGTTACGTGATCTACCCATCTAATCTTCAGCATTCTTCTGTAGCACCACATTTCCAAAGCTTCTATGATCTTCTTGTCCAAACTAGTTATCGTCCATGTTTCACTTCCATACATGGCTACACTCCAAACAAATACTTTCAGAAACGACTTCCTGACACTTTAACAAATTTCTCTTCTTCAGAAACGCTTTCCTTGCCACTGCCAGTCTACATTTTATATCCTCTCTACTTCGACCATCATCAGTTATTTTGCTCCCCAAATAGCAAAACTCGTTTACTACTTTAAGCGTCTCATTTCCTAATCTAATTTCCTCAGCATCACCTGATTTAATTCCAGTATCCTCGTTTTGCTTTTGGTGATGTTCATCTTATATCCTCCTTTCAAGACACTGTCCATTCCGTTTAACTGCTCTTCCAAGTCCTTTGCTGTCTCTGACAGAATTACAATGTCATCGACGAACCTCAAAGTTTTTATTTCTTCTCCATGGATTTTAATACCTACTCCGAATTTTTATTGTGTTTCCTTTATTTCTTGGTCAGTATACAGATTGAATAACATCGGGGAGAGGATACAACCCTGTCTCACCCCCTTCCCAACCACTGCTTCCTTTCATGTCCCCCGACTTTTATAACTGCCATCTGGTTTCTGTACAAATTGTAAATAACCTTCCGCTCCCTGTATTTCACTCCTGCCACCTTCAAAATTTGAGAGAGAGTATTCCAGTCAACATTGTTAAAAGCTTTCTCTCAGTCTACAAATGCTAGTAACGTAGGTTTGCCTTTTCATAATCTAGCTTCGATAAGTCGTACGGTGACTTATTAAACTGATAGTTCGGTAATTTTCACATGTGTCAACACCTGCTTTCTTTGGGATTGGAATTATTATATTCTTCTTGAAGTCTGAGGGTATTTCGCCAGTCTCATACATTTTAGACACCAGATGGTAGAGTCAGGACTGTCTCTCCCAAGGCCATCAGTAGTTCTAATGGAATGTTGTCTACTCCCGGGGCCTTGTTTCGACTCAGGTGTTTCAGTGCTCTGTCAAACTCTTCACGTAGTATCGTATCTCCCATTTCATCTTCATCTACATCCTCTTCCATTTCCATAATATTGTCCTCAAGTACATCGCCCTTGTATAGACCCTCTATATACTCCTTCCACCTTTCTGCTTTCCCTTCTTTGCTTAGAACTGGGTTTCCATCTGAGCTCTTGATATTCATACAAGTGGTTCTCTTTTCTCCAAAGGTGGTGGTGGTGGTTGTTGGGATGTTTAAGGGGGACTAAACAGCTAAGGTCATCAGTCCCCCATCTCTAAAGGTCTCTATAATTTTCATGTAGACAGTATCTATCTTACCCTTAGTGAGATAAGCCTTTACATCCTTACATTTGTCCTCTAGCCATGGCTGCTTAGCCATTTTGCACTTCCTGTATACCACGTTTTTGAGACGTTTGTTTTCCTTTTTGCCTGCTTCATTTACTGCATTTTCATATTTTCTCCTTTCGTCAATTAAATTCAATATTTCTTCTGTCACCCAAGGATTTATACTAGCCTTCGTCTTTTTACCTACTTGATCCTCTGCTGCCTTCACTATTTCATCTCTCAAAGCTACCCATTCTGCTTCTACTGTATTTCTTTCCCCCGTTCTTGTCAATTATTCCCTTATGATCTTCCTGAAACTCTGTAAAACCTCTGGTTTAGTCAGTTTATCCAGGTCCCATCTCCTTAAATTCTCGCCTTTTTGCAGTTTCTTCAGTTTTAATCTACAGTTCATAACCAATAGATTGTGGTCAGAGTCCACATCTGCTCCTGGAAATGACTTACAATTTAAAACCTGGTACCTAAATCTCTGTCTTTTAAAAGTGTGTAATACAAGATATTTACTGATCTGAAGAACATAACGCGAAATATGGAATAATAATTACTCTAAAAGAAACCTATTTATTCTTTGAATTTCGAACGCTATCGTATGTGAAAATGTTTTTATTATTTAATATGTGCTAAATAATATGATTCAACGAAATGAATACGATGCTTATACAATCCTCAAACTGCTTAATCCGTGATTACATAGAAACCCGTTGCATTTTAGTCGCTGAACGTGAGGAGCACCTTACAGCTCCAGAGACCCTTGAAGGTTCGCTGCTGTACGACAGAGAGGCGTCATGCCGTTACAAGTGGGACGTGGTAGGCTTTTCTCTGTATGTCCATCTTTCCAGAGATGGTTGCGGGACCCGGCTGTTCACTATATAAAACATCAAATCGAACACCTTCGAGTCGTCTAATTTGCAAACTGTTATTTTATTTGGATTCCAGTTTCGGCGATTTAGTACGCCATCTTCAGGCCCCCTGACCGACGTGTAGGAAGAGGTAGGAAGAGGTAGGCAGAGATAGGAAGAGGTAGGAAGAGGTTGGAAGAGGTTGGAATCTTTCTACACGTCGGTCTGGGTGACCTGAAGATGGCATAGTAAATCGCCGAAACTGGAAGCCAAATAAAATAACAGTTTGTATTTAGACGACTGAAAGGTGTTTGATTTGACATTCTGGTAGGCACTTAGTGAGGCTAGATGTGATTTTCATGTGGAAAATATCCGCTGGTAACAGGCATACACGCGAGGGTAGATGACTCTGCGTATACAAATACTATAAAATTTGCGCCACTCCGAAATAGATACTCCTTACTTTCTTTCTTCGTCGTATTTGTACGTCTGTTATTCCTTCACGCTGGAGCGGCTGATTTGGAAGACCTTTCGAGTGGAGATAGCCTACACCCCAAATTAACACTCATGCTACCCCACTGTTCTGAGGGATGGTGAACGTGAGTACTGTTCCCGCGCTGTGGATAATGTGACTAAAAAGTCACGCATGAAAGTTAACTATCATCCCAGATCTGCGGCTAGCGAAGTCAATAGCTCGGCCATGACGCAGTGGGGAAGAGGTGCTTCCCACTCGTCTTCGCATAGCTCACACCCCTGTTACCTATGGCTTCTTACTCCGACGAGAAGACCCTCCATTGGGTAATGCTTGTAGCCTACAGGTCATAGTGCGCCACATTTTAGGTAACTATGTTTCATGGTGAGATAAAAGGGGAGCAGCTAATTTACCTACAGATTTGCCCTCTATTTTAATTGACAGTGACGAGAATGTGGTGTAACATTTAAGGTTCTGCGCAATGTCGCCGGCCTGGGTGACCGAGCGGTTCTAGGCGCTACAATGTGGAACCGCGTGACCGCTACGGTCGCAAGTTCGAATCATGCCTCGGACATGGATGTGTGTGATGTCCTTAGGTTAGTTAGGTTTAAGTAGTTCTAAGTTCTAGGGGACTGATGCCCTCTGAAGTTAAGTCCCATAGTGCTCAGAGCCATTTTTTTTAATGCAATCTCTGACTTGTTCCCTTAAAACTTTAGAGGGAAATTTTTAATGTGTCATCTAGGTGGCTGGCTCAGGATAGTGGTAAACCATCCACACGTCCCTGTGTAATAATTTAGATTTCATCTAAGTTCTCTAATTAGTAGTTCTAGAACATTCGATAGTTTTAACGGCGTCTTACAAGATCTGAAATAATGTGATTCCGCGGGTGACAGTGGGTGAGATAGGAGAGAGTACAGTTTCATTTGAGATTTCCTTTTACTTCTTTTATCACATTTTGGACACTTCAACCACATTCTTTTTGTAAGTAGGCTGTTTAGGTTTTCATGTTGGTAAAGCCGGGTAGCGCTCTATATGAAAATCACTGACTGTGCTGTGTGCAGTCTGTGGCTGGTTTGCATTGTTGGAATTTGCTATTGTAGTGTTGGGCAGTTGGCTGTTAACAGCGTGTAGCGTTGCGCAGTTGGAAGTGAGCCGCCAGCAGTGGTGGATATGGGGAGAGAAATGGCGGAGTTTTGAGAGCGGATGATCTGGACGTGTGCCCATCAGAAAGAGTAAATTTGTAAGACTGGATATCATGAACTGCTATATATATTATGACTTTTTAACACTATTAAGGTAAATACATTGTTTGTTCTCTATCAAAATCTTTCATTTGCTAACTATGCCTATCAGTAGTTAGAGCATTCAGTAGTTTGAATCTTTTATTTAGCTGGCAGTAGTGGCGCTCGCTGTATTGCAATAGTTCGAGTAACGAAGATTTTTGTGAGGTAAGTGATTTGTGAAAGGTATAGGTTAACGTTAGTCAGAGCCATTCTTTTGTAGGGATTATTGAAAGTCAGATTGCGTTGTGCTAAATGTATTGTGTGTCAGTTTAGTGTTGATCAGAATAGGTAAAGAGCGAAATGTCTGAGTACGTTCAGTTCCGCTCAGCTGTTTGAAAAACAAATAATGTAAAAGGATTATCAGCACAGTAATTCATTAATATTTCTAAGAGGACGTTTCAGTTTCTACTCATTTTTGAAAGAGCGCTGACAACCTCGCCACTGAACACTTCTAAACACACAAATACACAGCTATTCTACACAGCTATTCTTGATAGCACTTTGATGAGCTTAAGCTTCCTGATCGGTTTTCCTGCTCGTGCTCACTGAGTGGGCTAACATCAGGCGCTGTGGAAACGCTGCGGACAGAGCGGTTTCCTCGCTGAGGGAAACCCGCGCTGCCCGCACGCGTTCGCGGAGAAACCGCCACGGCTTTTGAAACCGCTGATCTCTCCGCGGAAACCGTCGCCTCCTGCACCGCCCGCGGCTTCTGCTCCATGGCAATTTTCGCTGCTCTCTGAAATCCCTCTCTTCGCGCTGGCGTGCAGACAAGACTGCTAGCATATTTTGCTCTTTCCCTCTGTTGTGTCATATGGTTCAATATTCTGGGGCATTGCCGCTAAGGTGAAAAACAGTGTTTGTCTAAATTAGTAAACAACTAACCCGCTTCATGAGGCACAGTTCCAGTTAGAAGTAGTTCATCCTACAGCACGCGACTGCTCCAGACAGAAGTGATGTTTGTAACCATACACATGCCATTCATACAGTGAAGCCTTTCAGACCGGATGTTTCAGCTGCCGAGAATTCTTCCGGGTTGTATGGCCGTGGTCCATGGAACTCTTCTATCCCTGACGTATCGTCCAAAGCTACGTTGGACATCTTCGGAGGTGCTCCTGGTTGTGCTGAGTCTTGCCGACTGACGAGTCGGACGTCGAACAACGGCCTAAATACCGTGGAAAGTGGGCCTGGTCTGGATTTCACGTGATAGCAGAGAGAAATCTTGTCAAGGATAAAATGTAACTATCGATCACAGTACGTCAAAGATAAAAACTTCTCATCGAGTCTGTAGCGCCACTGTCCACATATCGCTGAGTTTCATAGCCTCTTCTTTTCTGTTAAAATTATCCCTAAGTTTATATATTTCGATAGCTTGTCTATACAGACGTGGATAATAGTTCGTCATAGTACATAAAACTTCAGTTTCCGAAAATTTTCACTACGTGATCCCCGACTCTAGAGCATGTTCCGTCACAGCTGATTTGGCTGTTTTCCCTAGTCGGCAAAGACTTTTATGTCCCTTCAACCGTGTATTCACACTTCTCTTTGTAGTTTCAATGTAGACCCTACCACGTGTACACGGAATCATGTATACACCACTTGCAGAAGGTTCAAAAAGTGGTTCAAATGGCTCTGAGCACTATGGGACTTAACTTCTGAGGTCCTCAATCCCCTAGAACTTAGAACTAGTTAAACCTAACTAACCTAAGGACATCACTCACATCCATGCCAGATGCAGGATTCGAACCTGCGACCGTAGCGGTCGCGCGGTTCCAGTCTGTAGCGCCCAGAACCGCTGGGCCACTCCGGCCGGCACTTGCAGAAGAGGTTTATCCTTAACGGAAAGAAGTGCTTGGCCGATTTTCTTAGTTGGTCTGAAAATCAGTCGAACGTTTCCTTAAAATCTTACCGATTTCACCCGT
Source organism: Schistocerca gregaria (assembly GCF_023897955.1). Taxonomy (NCBI): domain Eukaryota; kingdom Metazoa; phylum Arthropoda; class Insecta; order Orthoptera; family Acrididae; genus Schistocerca; species Schistocerca gregaria. The sequence goes on along the minus strand of NC_064923.1, from coordinate 129,926,824 downwards.
TACTTTTTTGATGAAGCGTAGAGAACCCGTGTTCTTCCATCGCTGTGTCCTACCGTTGTCCTTAGGCCTTCTGTTATTCAGTCGCAAAACTATTTATTTCTTACTTGAGTAACCATTCTTCTCAAAAGCCTGCTTTAGATGTTTTAACTCGGCGTTCAGGTATGCCGGCGCACAAATCCTTTTAGCTCTGTCCACTAGACTTTTAATTACATCTCTTTTCTGTTGTGGATGATGATTGGAATCCTTATGCAAGTATCTGTCGGTATGTGTAACCTTCCGAAAGACTTTATGTTTCAAGTTGCCATCAGTCTGTCTCATAACGAAGACATCCAAGAAGGATATTGCATTGTCTTTCTCCATTTCCATGATAAACTGGATTTTAGGATTTATACTATTTAAATAACAAAAGAATTCCTCTATAGCTTTTTTGCCATGTGAGCAAACCACAAATGTATCATCCACGTATCGATACCATCGACATGGTTTCTTATTCGCTTCTTCCAGAGCTAACTGTTCGAATTTTTGCATATAAAAATTGGCGATCGTAGAACTCACTAGGTTACCCGTGGCCACACCATCAACCTGCTCATAAAATTCATCCTCCCACTGGAACTGACTAGAGGTGAGACAGTGTCTGAAAAGAGCAGTCAAATCTGCTGGGAAAACATCCGCTATGTAAACCATAACTTCGTTAAGGGAAATCATCGTAAATACATAGCTTTGGATGAAACGTCAGGGATGGAACAGTTTCGTGGACCACGACCATACAACCCGGAAGAATTCTCGGCAGCTGATACATGCCATTGCTACACGTTTCACTCTCTCTAATTTAATCTGTCCTATTAGTTCAGTGGTTCCCAAACTTTCTTAGACCGTTACCACTAACTTTAGCACCTAACTAAACTGTAAAAAGAAAGACTTCTCCTGGAAAACTTTTAATTTTAAAATAATCAAAGATATTTAGTGTGTGTGTGTGTGTGTTTGTGTGTGTGTGCGTGCGTGCTTGCATATGTGGGTTTTTTAGAATGAATGACGAAGGAATTCGTGGCGCATCGCAAATACTACCCAAAACTGCTTCTCAGATAAAAAAAGGTAGCTAACTATCCACAGCGACAGTACATTTTTGTTACAAAACATGCTTCCCCGCATTACTTCTCTCAACAGCGGCACTTGCTCGACTTGCTCACTGCAACCCCATTTAAAATCAGACAAGTCCAGATGTATGCACTGTGCTTACTGTTCGTAAATCACTTCATTGCTGCTCTCCTTACTTCTGATCAGGCATAAATTAGACCACTTCAGGCTGTTAATGTTTTGTGTCTATCCACTCTAATAATAATAGTAGTGCAACAACTAATAGCAATGCAACAAACAAGCATCAAAATTCACGGAGACAAAATATGGCAAAATTAAACGAGTCCCACAATTTAAATATCTCGGTGAAACGATTCAGGAAAATGGAATAGAAACGAAAGCCAGCGAAGTCAGATGCCGAAAGATGGACACTGCTTATCGACTCACTCAAAATATGTGCAATAAAAAATGTGTGTCCAAGCACACAAAACCGTCATAAAACCAGAATGCCTGTATGGATCAGAGACACTAATTTTAAACAGGAAAACAGACATACAAAACATTCAGAAAAAGGAACAGAAGATCATAAGAAAAATTTTAGGCCCAAAACTTGTAGATGAACAGTATCGGCTCAGAGGCTAACAGGAAATCAAACAATACTCTAATATTCACAGTGACATTAGAAATGTCAGATTAAGATTCTATGGACACATCAAAAGACTGAATCCGGACAGACTTACAAAGTAAATACACTGCTGGAAATTGAAATAAGAACACCGTGAATTCATTGTCCCAGGAAGGGGAAACTTTATTGACACATTCCTGGGGTCAGATACATCACATGATCACACTGACAGAACCACAGGCACATAGACACAGGCAACAGAGCATGCACAATGTCGGCACTAGTACAGTGTATATCCTCCTTTCGCAGCAATGCAGTCTGCTATTCTCCCATGGAGACGATCGTAGAGATGCTGGATGTAGTTCTGTGGAACGGCTTGCCATGTCATTTCCACCTGGCGCCTCAGTTGGACCAGCGTTCGTGCTGGACGTGCAGACCGCGTGAGACGACGCTTCATCCAGTCCCAAACATGCTCAATGGGGGACAGATCCGGAGATCTTGCTGGCCAGGGTAGTTGACTTACACCTTCTAGAGCACGTTGGGTGGCACGCGATACATGCGGACGTGCATTGTCCTGTTGGAACAGCAAGTTCCCTTGCCGGTGTAGGAATGGTAGAACGATGGGTTCGATGACGGTTTGGATGTACCGTGCACTATTCAGTGTCCCCTCGACGATCACCAGAGGTGTACGGCCAGTGTAGGAGATCGCTCCCCACACCATGATGCCGGGTGCTGGCCCTGTGTGCCTCGGTCGTATTCAGTCCTGATTGTGGCGCTCACCTGTACGGCGCCAAACACGCATACGATCATCATTGGCACCAAGGCAGAAGCGACTCTCATCGCTGAAGACGACACGTCTCCATTCGTCCCTCCATTCACGCCTGTCGCGACACCACTTGAGGCGGGCTGCACGATGTTGGGGCGTGAGCGGAAGACGGCCTAACGGTGTGTGGGACCGTAGCCCAGCTTCATGGAGACGGTTGCGAATGGTCCTCGCCGATACCCCAGGAGCAACAGTGTCCCTAATTTGCTGGGAAGTGGCGGTTCGGTCCCCTACGGCACTGCGTAGGATCCTACGGTCTTGGCGTGCATCCGTGCGTCGCTGCGGTCCGGTCCCAGGTCGACGGCCACGTGCACCTTCCGCCGACCACTGGCGACAACATCGATGTACTGTGGAGACCTCACGCCCCACCTGTTGAGCAATTCGGCCGTACGACCACCCGGCCTTCCGCATGCCCACTATACGCCCTCGCTCAAAGTCCGTCAACTGCACATACGGTTCACGTGCACGCTGTCGCGCCATGCTACCAGTGTTAAAGACAGCGATGGAGCTCCGTATGCCACGGCAAACTGGCTGACACTGACGGCGGCGGTGCACAAATGCTGCGCCGCAGCTAGCGCCATTCGACGGCCAACACCGCGGTTCCTGGTGTGTCCGTTGTGCCGTGCGTGTGATCATTGCTTGTACAGCCCTCTCGCAGTGTCCGGAGCAAGTATGGTGGGTCTGACACACCGGTGTCAATGTGTTCTTTTTTCCATTTCCAGGAGTGTAGTTGAATTCTATGAAAACAGGAGTAAGTCTAAAACAGACCGAACGAAATGGATTGGCGAAATGAAAACAGATCTGAAACTAGCAGGAATTACACCAGAGGATATCCAAAACAGAGAAATCTTTAGATCCAAAATTCACAAGTGCAAGTTGACCAAGAGGACAAACCAAAGAATAAGACTGGAACAACGTGGTCTCAAGAAAGAAAAGAAGCCCACAGCAAAAGAATTAAAGATGTACGGGCACAAAGAATGGCAAATCCACGCCAATATGTACTTTGCGAACTCCTAATGGGACCATTCGCAAATATATATAATAACAAAATATCGTGTAGCACTATAGTAGCCCTTATTTAGTTACTGCTTACTTATTAATTCATTTATCTATTTCGAGGTGAGTAATCAAGCAATTTCTGGACTACTGCAGGTACTATCTAAAACTCAGAGAACACGTTCTCTTGAGATATTTAGCATTTGTTGCGTGTATGTCTCACGTTTATCATCAGCGGTGTACGGGAGAAAGCACAACATGTATGTTTAGTAGGTGGGCTATGTGAGGAACTTGTAACATCAACCGTATTAATGCTGCTAACTGAGAAACAGTAATTATTGATAAGTTGCATAGTCAGTATTCGAGTCTTAAAAAATTGTGACAATGGTAATGGTCTTTTGAAAACAATTTAGTTTTTTACCCCTCTGAAAGTTTCATTTTACCACTCAGGGAGTAATTAACCCCAGGCTGGAAACCACTGTCTTAGTTCCTGCCTAACCACATACTCGAATATAGCGACATATTCGGAAATGAACAGTCGAAAATTTGTGACAAGCGAGGAATTATAGCACACGCAGCAGTTTAAGCTGTACTCATAGGCTCCTCTGGAATCGCCACATATTTGAAAATAAATAGCCAAATATTTGTGACAAGTAATAATATGAATTATTTTACGTAAAATCTTTCAAGAGTTTCCACATGACAAATTCGGAGGCATTGGTGTTCAACACGCCAATGTAACTTGTGGGGCGGAGATTACGTAGACTATATTCACCCAGTATTTGAGAATGATATCCCCTAGAGACTTCCAAAATACTTTACACATAATTTAAAATATTTACGAAAATTTTTCTCGCTACAACCTAGCAATATGATGCGATGAAAAACGTTACCACTTACGTTGTCGCTGTTTTTGAAATAAACCTTCAGCATCAACCATGCCATTTTAATTTATTTATTCTTTACTACGAACACTATACGCAACACATTTTGCAAACTGTTCATGTACCACCCAACCTCCATGAACCATGGTCCTTGCCGTTGGTGCGGTGCTTGCATGCCTCAGCGATACAGACAGCCGTACCGTAGGTGTAACCACAGCGGAAGGGTGTCTTTTGAGAGGCCAGACAAACGTGTGTTTCCTGTAGAGGGGCAGCAGCCTTTACAGTAGTTGCAGAGGCCACAGTCTGGATGAAAGACTGATCTGGCCTTGTAACATCAACCAAACCGCTTTGCTGCGCTGGTACTGCGAACGGCTCAAAGGAAGGGGAAACTACAGCCGTAATTTTTCACGGGGGTAAGCAGCTCTACTGTACGGTTAAATGATGATGGCGTCCTCTTCGGTAAAACATTCCCGAGGTAAAACGGTCCTCCATTCTGATCTCCGGGCGGTGACTTCTCAGTAGGATGTCGTCATCAGGAGACACAAAACTGGCATTCTACGGATCAGAGCGTGGAACGTTAGATCCCTTATTGGAGCAAGTAGATTAGAAAATTTAAAAAAGGAAATATGTTGAGCTCGATATTGTGGGCATTAACGAAGTTCGATGGCGGGAGGAACACGACTCCTCGTCAGGTGAATACAGTGTTATAAATACAAAATCAAATAGGGGTAGTGCAGGATTATGTTAAATAATGAATGGAAAAATAGGAATGCGGGTAAGTTTCTATGAAGAGCATATGGTTCAAAATGGTTCAAATGGCTCTGAGCACTATGGGACTTACTGCTGTGGTCATCAGTCCCCCAGAACTTAGAACTACTTAAATCTAACTAACCTAAGGACACCACACACATCCATGCCCGAAGCAGGATTCGAACCTGCGACCGTAGCGGTCGCGCGGTTCCAGACTGTAGCGCCTAGAACTGCTCCGCCACTCCGGCCGGCGAAGAGCAAAATGAATGCATCACTGTAGCTAAGATAGACGCAAAATCTGTGGTAGCACAGGTTTATATGTCATCTAGCTCCGCAGATGATGGAAAACTTGAAGACATGTATTATGAGCTAAAGGAAATTATTCAGAAAGTTAAGGGAGATGAAAATTTAATAGTCATTGGGGACTGGAATTCGAGAGCATGAAAACGAAGGAATGGAAAAGTAGCAGGTAAGCATGAACCGGGGGTAGAGGAATGACAGAGGAAGCTGTCTTGTGCAATTCTGCAGAGAAACAGTTTGATCATGGCTAACATTTTGTTTAAGAATCATGAATATGTGTACATGGAAGAGACGTGGAAACACAGTATGGCTTCAGATTGATTATATACTGGTAAGAGAGAGATTTTGAAACAAGATTTTAAACTTTAAGACATTTCCAGGGGCAGATATTGACTCTGAGCACAATTTATTCGTTATGGACTGTAGATTAAAACTAAAGAAATCGCAGAAAGTTTGGAAATTAAGGAGATGGGACCTGGATAACTTAAAAGAACTAAGAGTTGTTGAGAGTTTCAGAGGCAGCATTATGCAACGACTGATCAGAACAGCGGAAAGGACTACAATAGAAGAGGTATGGCTAGCTTTGAGAGATGAAAAACTGAAGGCACCAGAGGATCATATAGGAAACAAGTAAAAATACAAGTCTTAGTAGAAATCCTTGGATAACACAAGAGATATTGAATCTAATTGATGAAAGGAAAATATACAAAAATGCAGCAAACGATGCAGGTGAAAGGAAATACAGACGCATCAAAATGACATTGACAGAAAGTGCAAAATGACTTCCAACAAATTGTAAACATGATTTCAAACCTTTTTAAAACTGTTTCTCGCTTACATACTTAACGTCAAATATTTAACACGCTAACTCATTTGTAAAGTAATCAGAGGTTGGAAGCTGTTTCATACGGGGGAATTCTACTCTTTAAAGAATCTGTGCCTGGTGATTTACTGCTTCTTCAGAATCGTTGTAAGCGAATATTGCTTAATGTTGATAACTGAACATCTTGCAAAAATCTCTTCAGGGGCACAGAGTTTCTTACACGCCTTGCTAATACACATCCCCCCAGTGGTATTTGTGAGTGAATGCAGGATGAGCTCAGCACTCTACAGACGCAGTACTAGAAGTAGAAATGCTTTCCTTGTTGACTATGCATTCCTCACTGAGGTTCCGAATAGAATTTTATATTCTGGCACGAAAGCCTATTACAAGTTACCAGTAGACATCAGGCAGCGAAGTGAAATTTAATATTTAAACACAAGGATGGCTGAACTAGTGTTCAGTGTATCTGGAATTGTAAAACAATTAAGATCCTTTGACGCCAGGAAGGCATCTGGCCGAGACGTTATCCCCGTAAGATTTTATGTTGACTATGCTAAAAATATAGCACCATTCTTTTCCATCATCTATCAGAGATCATTGTAACAGCGGAAACTTCAACGGGACTGGAAGAAGGCCCGGGTCATACCAGTCTATAAAAAGGGTAGAAAATCAGATGCACATAATTACCGGCCAATTTCACTGACAGCGATTTGTTGTAGAATCATGGAACATTTTTTGTGTTCAGACATAATGACCTTTCTAGACTCTGACAAGCTCATCTGCAGAAAGAAGCACGGTTTTAGGAAACAGTAGTCGTGAGAGACACAGCTGGCCCTCTTTGAGCATGATATACAACAGGCTCTAGATACCGGCTCCCAGGTTGATGCCATATTCCACGACTTTCGAAAGGCGTTCAACTCAGTTCCGCACTGTCGCTTGCTCCAAAAAGTGCGCGCTTACGGTCTATCCGATGACATATGTGGTTGGATAGAAGGTTTCGTAACAGACAGAGAGCAGTGTGTCGTTCTGAATGAGGAGACTTGAACAGAAACAAGCCTAACATCAGGTGTGCCCCAGGGCAGAGTAATAGGTCCGCTGCTTTTTACGATTTACGTAAACGATCTCGTTGACGGCATTGACAGCGGCATTGACTGTGTGCCGATGATGCTGTAGTCTACAGGAAAGTAGTATCACACGAACAGTTGTGAACAAATCAATGAGGATTTGCAGAAAATTGATGCGTGGTGTAATGAGTGGGAGTTATCTTTCAATATCAGTAAGTGTAGCCTGCTGCGTATAACAAGGGGAAAATCCCCATCAATGTGCGACTACAAAATAAATGCCCAGTCTTTGGAAGCGGTGTCATCGGTCAAGTATCTGCGCGTGACTTTTCGAAATGATCTCAAATGGAACGATCAGATAACTCAAGTAATGGGCAAGGCGAACTCTAGATTGCGGTTTATTGGTAGAATCCTGAAGCGATGCAGTCCTTCAACAAAGGAAATTGCTTACAATACTTTAGTTCGTCCAGTCATAGAGCATTGTTCGTGTGTATGGGACCCTTACCAGTTGAGTCTGATTCAAGAGATTGAGGAGGTCCAAAGAAGAGCGGAAGGGGCTGCTCATTAAATTCCAAAATCCGATCTTCGCCGAGGATCTGGAGCATATATTATTACCACCAACTTTCAAATCGCGCATTGATCACCATTCATAGATAAAGGAAATTAGAGCTCAGACATTCGTTTTTCCCCTCTCCCGATTCGCGAGTGGAACAGAGTGTGGGAAATATGACTGACGCGAATAGTGCCCTCCGCCACACACCGCTTGGTGGCTAGCGGAGTACATATGTAGATGTGTAATATATCTGAGAGTACTGTGACTGAGTAACATAAATTCCGCTTAACTCTAATATCTCTATTACATATCCAGATATTGTCTATGTATGGACAGCTAACATTGTTCTGCAAAAAGTTAAAATGTATTGTTTGAAGTGTTAGGTAATAACAGTTTCTGGGTAGCATACGAGGGCTATTCAGAAAGTAGGGAACGTTTTGGCATAAAAAAATCTAAGTACAAGAAATACATTTTATTATATTTTATTATATACATCTGAAAGAGAGGCTGACTTGCTACTTTTCCCCATAGTCACCAAACACATTGAGGCCTTTATCATAGCGGTGGAAAAGCTTTGAAGGACCTTCGTCGTAAAATTCTTCCGCCTGAGACTTCAGCCAGTGAATCACTCCCGCCTGGAGTTCCATGTCGTCATCAAAGCACTACGTTGCAAGCCAGTTTTCATCTTGGGAAACAAGAGGAAGTCGCTTGGTGCAAGATCGGGGCTGTAAGGCGGATGAGGGAAAATTTCCCATTTGAATTAAGGAGTTCTTTAGTGCGGTTTGCCGTGTGAGGTCGGGAACTGTTGTGTAAAAACAAAATTTTGGACGTCATTTTTCCTCGGCGTTTGTTTTGAACTGCTCTTCTACGGCTGTGCAAAGTTTGAAGTACCGGGCAGAATTTATGGTTGCTCCACGTTCGAGAAAATAAATAAGTAGCACACCTTGTCTATCCCAAAAAAACTGTCGCCATCAACTTCCTTGCAAACATTTTCTTGGTTTTTGGGGGGACCTTGTGTGCCCCCACTCCATGGGCTGTAATTTTGTCTAGCAATTGACGTCTTTCACCCAAGTCTCGTCACCGGTAACGATTCGATCCAGTAATGAATCACCATGTTTGTGGTAGGCCTCCAGAAATGTCAACGTTGCCCCCATGGCTGTTCTTTATGGTGTTCTGTAAGAATTTTGGGCACCCATGGTGCACAAAATTTGTGGTAGCCTAGCTTTTGAGTGACAATTTCAAACAACAAAGTCTGTGAAACTTGTGAAAAAGTAAGCGAAAGCTACGTTATTGTGAAGCAACGGTTTTCACTAATCAACTTTATCGACAAGATCGTCAGTCACAGAGCTCGGGCGTCCACTCTTCTCTTCACCATGAACGTTGGTTCGGCCATTTTTAAATCGAATTCACCATTTCCGGACGGAACAGTCACTCATTACGTTGTTTCTGTAGGCTTTGCACAGTTCACGATAAATTTCTATAGGTTTTAGGTTTTTTGCACACAAAAAAGTCGTATCACAGACTGCACCTTATAACTGGCGGGATTTTCGATTGCAGCGCACATTTCAAATTCGAGTATCGAAAAAAAAAAAAAAAACAGACGCGCAGAGACGTTCCTGTTGTCACGGGTGGATGCCGACTGAGCTGCCGACGCTGACGCTGAAAAAGACGAGCCTATCCTTGGCTCGAGGTGGTGCAGTTTGGACAAAATTTGTCATTCCTGCGGTTCTTGTAAAAGAGAGAAAGATATATTACCACTCTTGGTGATTAGTCCTAGCTGGTGTAACCTGAAAAAGAGAAAGACACACTCTGGCGAGGAATTAGAAAAACTTAATGCCTGAGCAGGGCAGGCCAACGCGTGGTTGGCCTGTGATGAGGTTGTTGGCCCAGTCCACGGATGAGCCGGTTGCGGGAGCGTCCCGTCTTCTCGTAGAACTTCCTGGCGATGGCGCGAAACCTGTCTCGGAGAGGCAGGCTCCCGGTGTCCTCGTGGAGCTGGCGCGTCGAGAAGCGCCTCGGAAGATGCATAGCAGTCTTCAGGGCGCGGTTCTGTATCCGCTGCATTGTCACAACGTGAGCATCTGCAGCTTGCCCCCAGACCACGGCCGCATACTCTGACAGTGGTCAAACCAGTGTTAGGTAAAGCGCCGTGTTGCGGTGCCAATGACGACAGCGGGTTTAGCAGCGGATACAGGGCGCGAAGGCGTCCTATTGCTCTCTCTTTCACATCACGGATGTGATGGTTTCAGGCGAGCCTGCGGTCTAGGGTAACCTCTAGGTATTTCGCCATCCCACTCCATGGGATAGGTTCTCCCAGGATTTCGACTGGCGTAAGCCCTGGCGGCAGAAGTCTTCGGGTGAAGACGACTGCCTGGCTCTTTGTGGCGTTTAATTTTAGCCGCCACTTTGTTGCCCATGAGCCCAAGGCGTCGCACCCACGTTGGAGGCGGTTTCTCAGCACTTGGGCGTTCATTCTGCGAGTGAACAGGGCTGTGTCATCAGCGTACAGCGCCAGTTCGACTCCTGTCACTTTTGGCGCATCGGTAGTGTACAGGGAGTAGAGCGCCAGTTCGACTCCTGTCACTTTTGGCGCATCAGCAGTGTACAGGGAGTACAGCGAGGGGCCGAGAACCGACAAGGTTCGTTCAGACGGGTACGACCGCAGCAGCGTCATGTGGGAAGTCGTTATCCCTTGTTCAAAAAGTTTGAACTCGAGACCGTCGTGCCACACCGAGTCAAACGCTCGGGAGACGTCGAGGAACACTTCCTCAAAGTATTCCCTTGTTTCCAGTGCCCTCATCGCCGGTTCTACCACCCCGACTGACTGAGCTGCCGAGCACGCAGATACTAAAACATACGCGATCGGCGCGCGCCTGGCGGCGTCAGACAGAAACGTTCCCTACTTTCTGAATAGCTCTCGTACAATGAGGAGCATTCACTTTTTTTCCAAAGTAGCTGTTCTTCTCCTAACATAAGTAATCTAGAAGTGTAATGTTACGTATATTAGGGGAGTTAATCGGCTGCCCATAATTGCTAAGAGATAAGGTGTATTTGGTGTACGGCTGAAAGCAAGCGGGCCTGGGGCTCAGTTTACTATTTTGCCAGTAACTTTATTTAAATATAGCTTGCAAGTGCTACTAAAAACTGTGCTGATTTAGAAGGGTCAGCCGGCCTTGTGACCGAGCGGTTCTAGGCGCTTCAATCCGGAACCGCGCTACTGCTACGGTCGCAGGATCGAATCCTGCCTCGGGCATGGATGTGTGTGATGTCCTTAGGTTAGTTAGGTTTAAGTAGTTCTAAGTCTAGGGGACTGATGACCTCAGATGTTAAGTCCCATAGTGGTCAGACCATTTGAACCATTTTTTTAAAAGGGTCAGCTGCGTCCTTTAGCCGAGAAACAAAAGACGCTTCTATCAAGAAGGCATAAATAAGTGTTTAAATAATATTTAACGACAATTCGTTGTCATTTAACATGAACACATTTGTGGCAGAATACTAGATTACTTATTTCTGAGCAAACCTTCATTTGTAATCACTGTGCATGTTCTGAAGGTGACCGAAGGCTTATAACATTTCTTTTATTTAAATAATGTAATGTATTAGTTTAGTGAGGAAAAGTGGTCAAGGTGAGTCTGTAGAACGTAACAACGATGTATTTTTGGTGGGGATGGCCTTCAGCCGATGGAAAGCTGACAGTAGCGGAACATTGGTTCAAGTGGTTCTGAGCACTATGGGACTTAACTTCTGAGGTCATCAGTCCCCTAGAACTTGGAACTACTTCAACCTAACTAACGTAAGGACATCACCCACATCCATGCCCGAGGCAGGATTCGAACCTGCGATCGTAGCGGTCGCGCTGTTCCATACGGTAGCGCCTAGAACCGAGTAGCGGAACATTACAGGGGCCAAGTGGAGATGGACTTCTCCAGGGAAGAGCTCAAGGGAGCCATTCAAGAGACTGTGTGAAGAGTGCTGGAGGACGTCAGATCTGCCTATGGTAACGTGTATGATACGGTCATATAGGTGCAACTTTCTGGGTAGTGCACGGCTGCTCCCATACTTTAACTCTTGAAGCGACTTTATATTTCGACAGGCCTGAATGTGTTTCATAGTAGGACTCTAACTTTTGCCACCTAATTTTACAGAACTGAGAATAGACAGAGTATGACTGACTATTCTTTGTATCATGTGTGTTAATTTGTGAATTATCAAGTTGAATTCAGAGATGTTTTGAACTGGTGAATCTTTCGTGTTATTTGATTACGAACTATACTTAGTTTCCACGTATCTTTGATGTCTATTTAGTGTGGGAATTTTGCTACCATTCTTGTGGTGCTTTCAATGTAACTTTACTGCATTCGATTAGCGTATCTTTTTGTCTGCCCTTTGACTGCATACTGTAGACCCACTTCCCATTTTTTTAGAAGTCATAACTTGAATAAGCATTATTCGACATAATTCTGTCATCTACATCAATTACAAACGTTAGAATAGAACCCTTGTTATTAAATAGTTCATTTAACTTTTATTTTCTATTTCTGTGTATTTTATTAACTTCCAGTCCTAGCCAGTGCATAGACTATTTCACTGCAGGATCACCGCTACAGATTATTATCCGTAACAAATTTACTGTTGGGCTTGAACGTAGATGTGCATGGTTTGACCATATAACTACATCTAGTTGTTGTTTGTTGTGGTCTTCAGTCTAGAGACTGGTTTGATGCAGTTCTCCATGCAACTCTGTCCTGTGCAAGTTTCTTCAGCTCCCAGTACCTACTGCAACCTACATCCTTCTGAATCTGTTTAGTGGATTCATCTCTTGGTCTCCCTCTACGAGTTTTACCCTCCGCGCTGCCCTCCAATACTAAATTTGTGATCCCTTGATGCCTCAGAACATGTCCTACCTACCGGTTCCTTCTTCATGTCAAGTTGTGCCACAAACTCCTCTTCCCCCCAATTCTATTCAATATCTCCTCATTAGTTATTTGATCTACCCATCTAATCTTCAGCATTCTTCTGTAGCACCACATTTCGAAAGCTTGTGTTCTCTTCTTGTCTAAACTGTTTATCTTCCATGTTTCACTTCCATACATGGCTACACTCCATACAAATACTTTCAGAAACGACTTCCTGACACTTAAATCTATACTCGATGTTAACAAATTTCTCTTCTTCAGAAACGCTTTCGTTGCCATTGCCAGTCTACATTTTATATCCTCTCTACTTGGACCATCATCAGTTATTTCACTCCCCAAATAGCAAAACTCATTTACTACTTTAAGCGTCTCATTTCCTAATCTAATACTCTCAGCATCACCCGACTTAATACGACTACATTGCATAATCCTTGGTTCATCTTATATCCTCCTTTCAAGACATTGTCCATTCCGTTCAACTGCTCTTCCAAGTCCTTTGCTGTCTCTGACAGAATTACAATGTCATCGGAAAACCTCAAAGTTTTTATTTCTTCTCCATGGATTTTACTTCCTACTACGAATTTTTGTTTCGTTTCCTTTACTGCTTGCTCAATATACAGATTGAATAACATCGCGGATAGGCTACAACCCTGTCTCACTCCCTCCCCAACCGCTGCTTCCCTTTCATGCCCCTCGACTCTTATAATTGCCATCTGGTTTCTGTACAAATTGTAGACGACCGTTCGCTCCCTGTATTTTATCCTTGCCACCTTCAGAATATGAAAGAGAGTACTCCAGTCAATGTAGTTAAAAGCTTTCTGTAAGTCTACAAATGCTAGAAACGTAGGTTTGCCATTCGTTAATCTATTTTCGAAGATAAGTCGTTGGGTCAGTATTGTCTCACGTGTTCGAACTTTTCTGCTGAATCCAAACTGATCTTCCCCGAGGTCGGCTTCTACCAGTTTTTCCATTCGTCTGTATAGAATTCGTGTTAGTATTTTGCAGCCGTGGCTTATTAAACTGATAGTTCGGTAATTTTCACATCTGTCAACCCCTGCTTTCTTTAGGATTGGAATTATTATATTCTTCTTGAAGTCTGAGGGTATTTCGCCTGTCTCATACATCTTGCTCACCAGATAGTAGAGTTTTGTCAGCGCTGGCTCTCCCAAGGCTATCAGTAGTTTTAATGGAATGTTGTCTATTCCCGGGGCCTTGTTTCGACTTAGGTCTTTCAGTGCTCTGTCAAACTCTTCACGCAGTATCATATCTCCCATTTCATCTTCATCTAAATCCTCTTCCATTTCCATAATATTGTCCCCAATAGCATCGCCCTTGTATAGACCCTCTATATACTCCTTCAACCTTTCTGCCTTCCCTTCTTTGCTTAGAACTGGGTTTCCATCTGAGATGTTGATATTCATGCAGGTGGTTCGCTTTTCTCCAAAGGTCTCTTTTAATTTTCCTGTAGGCATTATCTATTTTACCCCTAGTGAGATAAGTCTCTACATCCTTACATTTGTTCTCTAGCCATACCTGTTTAGCCATTTTGCACTTCCTGTCAATCTCATTTTTGAGACGTTATTCTGTTTTAAAGCAGAGCTGTGCATAGCCCAGTTACCTACAGTACAATATGCAACTGGTCTGCTCATATGGAATTCTGTCTGGAAGAGAAATTACTCGGCGATAGCCGTTATGTACGGTCGCAATTAGGGGGCACTTGCGATTCTAACACGTTACATTCTGTAATCCAGGTTCCAAATCTGTTGCATGACTGGCAGTTTGCCTGGGAGCTCTGATATTTTTCAGCAGCTGCGTGCGTGAGAATCGATAGCAAAAGCTAGGTCTGGGGAAGTTCGGCGTGGAACTTCAAGGAAGAAGAAGAAGGCTGCAAGAGTCGTGCTGAGTTCGAGTCTGCAGCGGCCAGCAGCAGAAAATACACTCCTGGAAATGGAAAAAAGAACACATTGACACCAGTGTGTCAGACCCACCATACTTGCTCCGGACACTGCGAGAGGGCTGTACAAGCAATGATCACACGCACGGCACAGCGGACACACCAGGAACCGCGGTGTTGGCCGTCGAATGGCGCTAGCTGCGCAGCATTTGTGCACCGCCGCCGTCAGTGTCAGCCAGTTTGCCGTGGCATACGGAGCTCCATCGCAGTCTTTAACACTGGTAGCATGCCGCGACAGCGTGGACGTGAACCGTATGTGCAGTTGACGGACTTTGAGCGAGGGCGTATAGTGGGCATGCGGGAGGCCGGGTGGACTTACCGCCGAATTGCTCAACACGTGGGGCGTGAGGTCTCCACAGTACATCGATGTTGTCGCCAGTGGTCGGCGGAAGGTGCACGTGCTCGTCGACCTGGGACCGGACCGCAGCGACGCACGGATGCACGCCAAGACCGTAGGATCCTACGCAGTGTCGCAGGGGACCGCACCGCCACTTTCCAGCAAATTAGGGACACTGTTGCTCCTGGGGTATCGGCGAGGACCATTCGCAACCGTCTCCATGAAGCTGGGCTACGGTCCCGCACACCGTTAGGCCGTCTTCCGCTCACGCCCCAACATCTTGCAGCCCGCCTCCAGTGGTGTCGCGACAGGCGTGAATGGAGGGACGAATGGAGACGTGTCGTCTTCAGCGATGAGAGTCGCTTCTGCCTTGGTGCCAATGATGGTCGTTTGCGTGTTTGGCGCCGTGCAGGTGAGCGCCACAATCAGGACTGCATACGACCGAGGCACACAGGGCCAACACTCGGCATCATGGTGTGGGGAGCGATCTCCTACACTGGCCGTACACCTCTGGTGATCGTCGAGGGGACACTGAATAGTGCACGGTACATCCAAACCGTCATCGAACCCATCGTTCTACCATTCCTAGACCGGCAAGGGAAGTTGCTGTTCCAACAGGACAATGCACGTCCGCATGTATCCCGTGCCACCCAACGTGCTCTAGAAGGTGTAAGTCAACTACCCTGGCCAGCAAGATCTCCGGATCTGTCCCCCATTGAGCATGTTTGGGACTGGATGAAGCGTCGTCTCACGCGGTCTGCACGTCCAGCACGAAGGCTGGTCCAACTGAGGCGCCAGGTGGAAATGGCATGGCAAGCCGTTCCACAGGACTACATC
This sequence comes from Schistocerca gregaria, assembly GCF_023897955.1. Taxonomy (NCBI): domain Eukaryota; kingdom Metazoa; phylum Arthropoda; class Insecta; order Orthoptera; family Acrididae; genus Schistocerca; species Schistocerca gregaria. The sequence goes on along the minus strand of NC_064923.1, from coordinate 129,910,891 downwards.
CAGAATCTCTACGATCGTCTCCATGGGAGAATAGCAGCCTGCATTGCTGCGAAAGGTGGATATACACTGTACTAGTGCCGACATTGTGCATGCTCTGTTGCCTGTGTCTATGTGCCTGTGGTTCTGTCAGTGTGATCATGTGATGTATCTGACCCCAGGAATGTGTCAATAAAGTTTCCCCTTCCTGGGACAATGAATTCGCGGTGTTCTTATTTCAATTTCCAGGAGTGTATCTCGACGGTGTCATAGCAGCCATGGCAGCCGCAACAGCACGAGCGGCGACTTCGAATGCATCAGCATCGACACTTTCTTCAGCAACAGTACAGCAGAAGCAGCCAGAAGGACCGATAAGTGAACTACTTGAGCCGACAGTGGTAACATGTCGAACCTGCAGGGTCATCGACAGTAAAGGAGCCCAGCACGTGCGGTTCAGGTAATTTTAGTGGGCCACTTATACGAACATCTGAACGTGGTGACGTTGATAGGGACAATATTAGTGGGGCAAATAGTACAAAATCAGAGAGGGAAAGCAAGCTTTCAAATGATACATGGTCACCATTAATAAAAATTTTGCTAGAGATGCAATTTGGTATAGGTGCATTGACCACAAAAATGAAACAGGGAAATTCCGATCTCAATTCAAATATTGGAAGTGTAAAAGGTGAGGTGGAAAAGATTAAATGTTGTGTCACCGCCAGACACCACACTTGCTAGGTGGTAGCCTTTAAATCGGCCGCGGTCCGTTAGTATACGTCGGACCCGCGTGTCGCCACTATCAGTGACTGCAGACCGAGCGCCGCCACACGGCAGGTCTAGTCTAGAGAGACTCCCTAGCACTCGTCCCAGTTGTACAGCCGACTTTGCTAGCGATGGTTCCACTGTCTACATACGCTCTCATTTGCAGAGACGACAGTTTAGCATAGCCTTCAGCTGTGTTATTTGCTACAACTTAGCAAGGCGCAATTATCAGTACTATTGATATTTTAAACAATGTATCGTCAAGAGCGACGTTCGTCATTAATGGATTAAAGTTAAGTATCAAAGTAATTATGTCCGCTTTCTGAATTCTAATTCCTTGCCATGTTCCAGACCTCACGTCAGTACAGTCTTTCCCTCCTCACGTCAGCCTGCGTGAGCTAAAACGCGTGCATTTCGGCCTCCATTAGTAACACGGTGTTGGCTCTTCTGCCAACACAACATTAAATCATATACTGAAGGGGATGTTGATACTAAACTAAAAGTTGTAAGGGCAGACACGGGCAAAATTTCTGAGGAGATTGGCCTGGTTATCACCAGAATACATACAGCAGAAAAAGATTTTAGAGGCAAGTTGGAAAATAAAGAGGACGAGCTGGATGGCGATGTTAGGGTAGAGCAAACCAAAAACTGCGATTCATTGGCAAAACACTTAGAAGGTGCAATAGGTCTACTAAAGAGACTGCTTACACCACGCTTGTCCGCCCTATTATGGAGTATTGCTATGGGGTGTGAGATCCGCATCAGGTAGGACTGACCAATGACATCGAAAAAGTACAAAGAAGGGCAGCACGTTTTGTATTATCGCGAAATAGGGGAAATAGTGTCACAGGCATGATACGTGAATTAGAGTGGTAATCATTAAAACAAAGGCGTTTTTCGTTGCGACGGGATCTTCTCATGAAATTTCAATCACCAGTTTTCTCCTCCGATTGCGAAAACATTCTGTTGGCACCCACCTACAAAGGGAGAAATGATCATCACAATAAAATAAGAGAAATCAGGGTTCGCACAGAAAAATTTAAGTGTTCGTTTTTCCCGCGTGCCGTTCGAGAGTGGAACGGTAGAGAGACAGCTTGAAGGTGGTTCATTGAACCCTCTGCCAGGAACTTTATTTTGAGTAGCAGAGTAATCACGTAGATGTAGATGTAGGAGTTGTATGATGAGGCAAAATACGCTTGAGGAAGTGACCACTAAATTGGTGAACAATATGTCACGTCGGGTAGTAGAATGTGAGAAAGAGATGCTTAAGAATAGCGAAAATTTTGAATCTGTATTGATTAAAAAAGCTGTGCAGCATGAACAGCAATTTAAAGACGTGAGGGCAGGATTAAGTTCTTTAGCAACAAATCAGGCTACTAATGTAATAGGTTGTCCATGAGTTAATTCAAGAGCAGCAAAATGTTTCGCAAATGATGGAAAATACTACCCTGTTGATTTTCTGGCTGGGTGTGGAGATGGGTTTATGAGAGGAATGTTGGAAGAGAAAAAAACTAAATTCGCGAAAAGACATCTTGAGGGCAACGCACAATCATTGGAAAATTTGAGTGCCTCATTTCCTACCTAACAAGTGTTTGAGAGTTATTTCCTGAACAAATTCTGGACTGAAGTGAAACCAACGCGACTTCATAATGAGTTCCCAAACGGACAAATTTTGAAACACGGGAAGTGGGTCGATGTGGGGTTCTTGGCCAGGTTGACGCATATAAATTGTCCGCTGGGAGTGTTGACGGAGGTAACGAAGCTCAAGAGACGACTACCAGAATTACTACAATGGGATATTGTCCACAGTCCGACAAATTCCATTGATGAGTTTTCAAATTTTATTGAGAAACTTGAACTGGCAATGAAATTCAGGTCACGTAATGGGAACATTAGACGGGGAAGTGGATGCCAGAAAGCGATTAATAATAACCACCAAAATAATTATCACTGAAGTAAAATACTTGTCAAAGGTGAAATGGGAACTTCCATAAAGGAAATCAAAACCGGGAACGAAGATCTAAGGGTAGGGAGCCTCATGAAATGCAACACCAGAATAAGAGGTCGGGAAATTAAATATTACCGCATATCAAGACGGGAGATGACGAGATAAACCGACGCTGAAAAGAATACGTTATTTTCATAACTCTGTGGGTGTTGAAAATTTGGCAAAGAACCAACAAATGTTGGAGTTGGAGGTTATAAGAAGTAACAATGAAATGGGGAATAATTTTAAGCAGATCATCCATAAAGAGGGTGCAAAAAATATTGTAAAGTGTGTGAAGATATTTGATAATGGTGATACGGTGGTGAAGACTTTATTCTGTAAAAAGTAAGGGCACGCTGGAATGAATGTTTGTTTAGTGGAAAATTCTGTGATCAGAAGAAAGGCTGAGGTGGGTCTGAATTTGGTGGAGGTGGAATGTATGATGAATTCCGATGAGGCACTGTTGAGTAGCAAGTAGTAATGTAGGTGAAAGTAATGTAGATGTCGTATCGACGGAAATATGTGAAGATATGTGTCAAGGCTGCTAAGCTATAGCCTCGTCAGCTGGAAATTAATTTTGTGGTATATCGATTGTAGTATTTGACGGTACTTGTGAAGGCGGGATATCAATAGTCTCGTCCGCTGGTGATTAATTTTATTATTCATTGGCAGATGTCGGGGATCTGTTGTTAAAGGGAGGTAAAGGTAATGTTTCAGGTGCCGAAGTTGTGAAGGTTGAAGCGACTGATCTACTGAATATGTGTCAGAGGAAGGAATTTGTGTATTTATTTCTATTGATGGAAGTGAACCGATGGCTCTTGATGAAAGCCTGAATTATGAGTGGGTGTGGAAGGATGAACATGAAAATAATGTGTTAGGTAGTAGATCAGACAGCAGAGTGTCGGAGCAATTTGAGAGTAGAGAAAATGTGACTGAGACGAAGATAGATATAAGTTCGGCGCAGTTAGTGTGTACTGTGAATGATAATGTGGAGCGATGCAGTAGGGGCAATTTAGGTAATCTGTATGATGTATCGGCGGATGTTGACGGAGTTATTGGCGGTGATTTCCATAATGTATCGACGGATGTAATGGATGTTTTAAGTAATGAATCTTATGAGTTACCGTCGGATGTTAATGGAGTTAATAGTGATAAAGTCTGAAGTGATTCGACGGAAATAAGTGAGGACTTGTCTGAGACAGATGAATTTTTAAGTTGCATGCTTAGTTGTGAGAATGCTGCAGCTATTGGTATCGTTAATTCGGAGAAAGCGAACAGCATATTTGATGCTTAGAAGGATAATGAAACGACTGTTTTGATTAAATGAAACAATAAGTTTACTGTTACCAGTCACTGTTTATTTGTTTCCACGACGCGTTTCGAAGGTTTAAACCTCCATCATCAGGTGGATATACATCAGTTAATATGGCATTTGTGTGTTTGTGTTGTGTTACGATTTCTTTGGAGGAAGTTGTGACACTGTCTAGTGGAGAAAACAGAACAGTATTTCAGAACTTGGTCTCTTTTGGGAAAAATTGAACTTGTATCTAGCAGTAAACATAAATTAAGTAAGATAAAGTACCTCCAGTGGTCACAGGATCCTTTCACAGTCGTAACACATCACATGAACACTATGATATTGTATAAACAAATATGGCGTCGTAATCTATTAGGTGCATGGATCGTACAGCAAAAGAGAAAACGTTCTCACAAAGTCCAGAGATGGTGATTTAAATCCTACAGATGTATTGACGGTAGATCAGGAAAATGTAGGAATGGATAATGAGACTGAGAGTTATTCTGAAATTATAGTACATACTATAAATGTGGGGGAAGAGGGAAGGCACCTTAATAATTCGAAGGCGCAGTTTTTAGAAAGCGCATCCTGTAAGTGAAATAACTGATGGCGATGAAGCAAGAAAGTGGGCGTTTCTCGTATATAAAAATGACGTTCCTGCTGTGGTCATAAATTTTGTGTCTATACGTATGAGTTCGTTGGTGAACGAGGAAAGAGGGCTCGAATTGGAGTAGGTGAACAAACATAAATAAGTGAGGATCAAGAGATAGTCACACTCAGTGCAGGGTTACACCTTGTGAATGAAAAACACCGTGTGTAAATAAATGTATTTTCATGTGTAGTTTTAAAGTATTCTGCTGGTTATATTGCTCGTGTAAGGGGCAAAAAAGGTGAATTAAAGATGTTTGTAGAATATGATGATTATGAGGTCCCATATTCCGAGGAGCGTAGGGACGATGCGGAAAACCCGCACCGCCGCACTAGGCAAGGTCCTAGCGCAGGTGGTTTGCCATTGCCTTCCTCCGGCCGTCATGGAGATGAATGACGATGATGAAGAGGCCGACACAACAACACCCAGTCATCTCAAAGCAGGGAAAATCCCTGACCCCGCTGTGAATCTAACCCGGGACCCTGTGCGCGACAAGCGAGAACGCTACCTCAAGACCACGAGCTGCGGACATGTAGAATATATGGAGGCACTTGAGTGCAAGGAGAGTGTCGATATTGGCTGCAGGACTCTTGGTGCGCAGAAGTCGGCACAACATAATTATTTTCTTCCTTTGTGAAAGAAAGGAATAAATTGTACGGTACGTAATACCTGGGTGGAAATTTCTAGGGGTTACTTAACTGTATTAGGTGTAGTATTTTGGAAGGTTTCTCGTGTGATACACGTAGTTTATGTGTACTTACGGTATGCACAAAATTTGGTGCGTGGAGTTCATCAGACCTCATTAAAATTTTAATTGCTTTTGGGAATAAAACATGTAGTTATCTGTAAGTATAAGCAAAGTTTTGGAGGTATATTTCGTAGAGAAATTATCGAATGTATGTTAATTTGGAAGGATTTTGAATAGATATTGTTATGTAAAACTGTGGAGATATGTTCGTAATATGTTTATAAGAATAAAGTCTGGGAATAGTGGTACTTTAGTAGAAATATGAGTGAACATTTGCTGAATGTATGATCCATATGACAAGAAAAGTTAAATTGGCAATTTCTGCGCAGGGTAGAATTTATTTTGAAGTGCCTGATTACACGTTGCAAAATTGTAGAGAAATGATAAAATGTTAGTTGATTTATGGCATCGAATAAGTTTCACAGCGCTAAAACCGTGTTTTCTTGTGGGAGCATGGACAAAGTGTTTGAAATGTCGAGTGTTTTGCCTGCGCCTTAAATCAGTTTTTTGCTAGCTTTCTTGTTTGTGAATGTATCGATTCCACTGGACTGACGGTGATTGTGGATTAACGCATGTTTCGGTGCAGTACGTGACCAAGGGATCAAGAAATTTTACAGAGACGGCTGGACTATGGCAAATACACTACTGACCATTGAAATTACGACACCAAGAAGACATGCAGATGATAAACGGGTATTCATTGGACAAATATATTATACTAGAACTGACATGTGACTACATTTTCAATCAATTTGGGTTCATAGATCCTGAGAAATCAGTAACCAGAACAACCACCTCTGGCCGTAATAACGGCATTGATACGCCTGAGCATTGAGTCAAACAGAGCTTGGATGGCGTGTACAGGTACAGCTGCCCATGCAGCTTCAACACGATACCACAGTTCATCAAGAGTAGTGACTGGCGTATTGTAACGAGCCAGTTGCTTGGCCACCATTGACCAGACGTTTTCAATTGGTGAGAGATCTGGAGAATGTGCTGGCCACGGCAGCAGTCGAACATTTTCTGTATCCAGAAAGGCTCGTACAGGACCTGCAACATGCGGTCGTGCATTATCCTGCTGAAGTGTAGGGTTTCGCAGGGATCGAATGCATTGTAGAGCCACGGGTCGTAACACATCTGAAATGTAACGTCCACTGTTCACAGTACCATCAATGGGGACAAGAAGTGACCGAGACGTGTAACCAATGGCACCCATACCATCACGCCGGGTGATACGCCAGTATGGCGATGACGAATACACTCTTCCCACGTGCGTTCACCGCGATATCACCAAACAAGGAAGCGACCATCATGATGCTGTAAACAGAAGCTGGATTCATCCGAAAAAAATGACGTTTTGGTATTGGTGCACCCAGGTTTGTCGTTGATTACACCATCGCAGGAGTTGCTGTCTGTGATGCAGCGTCAGGAGTAACCGCAGCCATGGTCTCCGAGCTGATAGCCCATGCTGCTGCAAACGTCGTCGAACTGTTCGTGCAGATGGTTGTTGTCTTGCAAACGTCCCCATCTGTTGACTCAGGGATCGAGACGTGGCTGCAAAGTCCATTACAGCCATGCGGATAAGGTGCCTGTCATCTCGACTGCTAGTGATACGAGGCCGTTGGGATCCAGCAGGGTGTTCCGTGTCATCCTCCTGAACCCACCGATTCCATATTCTGCTAACAGTCATTGGACCTCGACCAACACGAGCAGCAATGTCGCGATATGACAAACCGCAATCGCGATAGGCCACAATCCGACCTTTATCAAAGTCGGAAAGGCGATGGTACGCATTTCTCCTCCTTACACGAGGCTTCACAACAATGTTTCACCAGGCAACGCCAGTCAACTGCTGTTTGTGTATGAGAAATCGGTTGGAAACTTTCCTCATGTCAGCACGTTGTGTGTGAATGCTCTGAAAAGCTAATCGTATGCATATCACAACGTCTTATTCCTGTTGGTTAAATTTCGCGTCTGTAGCACGTCATCTTCGTGGTGTAGCAATTTTAATGGCCAGTAGTGTATAAACTTCGATATCAGAACACCGATCGTGTGTTTGTCGGTGATGGTGAAACGCTACGATGTGTTCAAAGGAAAAAGAAATAGAGTGCTATCAAATGGAATGCTAAAAACTTTTAAAAAGACCGAGCTGAGTCGAGAGTTAATTTAATTTTATGTGTTTATTTTGCATTTAATTAATATGCCATAATTTTATAATGTATTACATTTAGAAAATTTAAGCCGATAATATCCTAGGAGGTACAAGCTGATTCATACACCACACGAAGATAATCGGTATATGGTTGTGCCTTGCGAGTAGGCTATCCTATTTAATATGTTATGTATGTATTTACTATGTTATGTAAGTATATCAGATTTGCTGCAACTTCACGTGCCAATTTAGCAAGTAATGTGCCACATTAAGTGGTGTGTAACGCTACGCGTATTTAGAGTTGCTAATCAGCCGCCTAGTACTGGTGGGAGGTAAGATGAATTTATAGTACGGCTGAACATTAGCAGGCCCAGGTCTCAGGGCGTACCGCAATAAATTCCGACTTCTGTCTAGGTGACCGGTACAAAGACTAGCAGTGTCGTCCGAAAAACGGAAAATCCCGGCGCGGGGAATTCCGACGGCTGCCGCTTGCATGGCCTTTTCTCAGGAGACAGTACTCCAAAAACATGGCGGACTGCTAGACAAGCTGAAAGATAGCTTTTTACAGCTCTTTGAGAGCCTATGGTAATTTACATCAAGTACCAAAGCAAATCTGAATACATCGGCGGTCTCAGATAAATGAGGTGCATCCAATGACACACCAATATTTCAATATCTTTAAAACTGCGGAAGTTAATATTTCATAGCGAATAAACATTATCTCAATGAAACTCTGACTTAACAACTTTTAAACATGCCATGCGATTTAAACATGTGATATCTCTGATGACTGCGCATTGCACAGTCGCTATCATCCCTGGACTTTACTCATCTGTATCTATTTTGTATATTGACTTATGACATTATTATAAATTTATATTACGCCAGTGTTTGTCACAACATTGTATTTTCTACATTTACACAGCTAATGAATACAGCATGGCCGGCCGGAGTGGCAGAGTTGTTCTAGGCGCTACAGTCTGGAAAGGCGCCACTGCTATGGTCGCAGGTTCGAATCCTGCCTTGGGCATGGATGTGTGCGATGTCGTAAGGTTTAAGAAGTTCTACGTTCTAGGGGACTAATGACCTCAGAAGTTGAGTCCCATGGTGCTTAAGAGCCATTTGAACCAATACAGCATGAATACCTCACTTATTGTTATAATTATGCAGCAATTTAATGAACAGTTTACTAGTTTGTCATTAACTTTATTTAAATGTTGGTACCAAGTGCTATTACAAAATTTGGAAATTTGTGGTAAGTTCCTATAGGACCAAACTGCTAAGTTCATCAGTCTCTACGCTTACACACTACTTAATGTAACTTAAACTAACTTACGCTAAAGACAACACACACACCCATGCCGAGGGAGGACTCGAACCTTCGACTTGGGCAGTCGCGTGAACCGTACAAGGTGCCCTAAACCGCACGGCTACCCGATGCGGCAGTGCTCTTACAAAATTAATTTAAAAGTAGTCAGTCGTATGCGAAAAGAGAACCAAAAGATGTGTCTGTCAAGAAAGCCCAAATAATTGCATTACTTGAGGACAGTCTATTGTCATTCATTGTGAGAACACTTGCGCAGAATGCTGGTTTATTTATTTGTGAACTGACAAATTGTTTATTTATTGTAAATGATCTGAGTATGACTGAATGTTTACAACTTTTCTTTATTTAAATATTATTGTGATACATAAAGTTAGTGCATAGAAGTGGTCAAGATGAATAAAATCATGTCTGTAGCATGTAAGAAAGACGTATGTTTGGTTGGGATGGCCTTCAGCCAATGGAAAAGCAGAATGTAACTGAGTCAAGTTGAGAGTGGGACTTAATGAGTGAAGACCTCACGGGAGCGATTCGGGACACTGCAATTCGTTCTGAAAGAAGACAGACCGGCCTCTGGTAACGTGGGTGACTCATTGTTATAGGTGATTGATTCTCAGCAGTGAACGGCCGCTACAATTCTCTAACTTTTGAAGTGACTTTACATTTTGAGAGATCTGAGTGCGCTTCAGAATAGGATTCTATTTTTTTCCGCTTCTATTGTGGAACTGAGAATAGCTACAGGTTATTATCTGCAGTGAATTGGTTGCGGGGCATGAAAGCTGACGTGCGCGGCCCGACTCTATGACTACGTCTAGCTATTGTCTTAAGTAAAACCGTGCATAGCTCAGTACCTAAGGTATGAGCAATACAAGGCAAAGTCGCAACTGGTTTTCTTGTATGGGCTGATGTTTAGAGCCGGCCGCGGTGGTCTAGCGGTTCTAGGCGCTCAGTTAGGAACCGCGCGACTGCTACGGTCGCAGGTTCGAATCCTGCCTCGGGCATGGATGTGTTTGATGTCCTTAGGTTAGTTAGGTTTAAGTAATTCTAAGTTCTAGGGGACTGAGGACCACAGATGTTAAGTCCCATAGTGCTCAGAGCCATTATTTTGATGTTTAGTAGAGCAAATATTCAACAGTAACTGTCAGGTACTGTAGCAAGCAGTTACCACAGTTATTAGTCTGAATAGATCATAGCTAATCATAATTTTGTTAATATACTTTACATAAATAGCCAGCAGTGGTTACTTCTGAATGTTAATGCACAACGTGACTCATTCCACAGCTTTGAAGACTCTTCTACAGGATGAGACTGGGGAACTCAAACCACTCTGAATGGTTCAGTTGAAGCTGGAGTTGCCTTTAATAGGAAGAAGGAATTGAAATCTAAAAATAATTATATTTTCATTGTCAGATATTATAGTCAGCAGCATTTTGAAGTTTGCGCTGTAGAAATAGAACTTCATGGGAAGCTACAATGTGCTGCGCTTCAGCTGGGGACTTTGAGCAATTAGACGAATTATTAAAGTTGTCAACTCCTGAACAGAATGAGGTAATTTAAATGTTTAGGGTTTACCTATTTTAAAACCATGCTTAAAACCCTTGTCTTCTCATAAAACGTAACTCCCCACAATATAATTCTGATCAAGCCGTTGTGGAAACCAAATAGACATATCGAGACTGGAAAGCCATGGTGTAAATACTTTTAGTTAAGCTACAAGACTAATAAATGAAAAAGGAATTTATGAGCTTAAAATGCATTTCAATGTATTTGCGAAATACTGTTGGGAAAGACGTACATAATATACTTGGTATAGTGTGAAATGACTAGGCTACACAGCCTACAGTTCCAAAGACAAGTGTTCCAAACCAAGTTCAATAATTTTTAGCTCCTGTTTCTTTTTGTTAGCCTTTGGGAATAGTATTTGCCATACGGAGAGCAACTGCTACTGCCGCTAAGCATAAATTCATTTACCATGACAGAACTTTAGGCCAAAACGCCGTTCGAAATACTGCTTATTATTGCTTGCTAAATCGTTCGTGTGTGAAGTTCGAAGCGAGCGACCGATTGCTGGTAATAACACCAGCGATCCCTCTCTGGTGTATGGGGCTCTTAAGATCGAACAAATTAGTCTCTGTAGTCCTTTCAGTCTGCTCACGGTGCTGTGAGCCTCAAAAAATGGTGCCAAAGGCTCTGAGCACTATGGGACGTAACGTCTGAGGTCATCAGTCCACTAGAACTTAGAACTACTTACACCTAACTAATCTAAGGACATCACACACATCCATGCCCTAGGCAGGATTCGAATCTGTGGCCGTAGCAGTAGCGTGGTTCCGGACCCTGTGAGCATCAGCAGCGATTATATCCACAATGGGTTTAGTAACAAAGTGCTGAAAGAGTACCACAAGTTTTGAAACACGAGCGCCGCGTTTTAAATGGAACCACGAAATTTCCATTGCTACCACAGCATTGCTTCCAGAATGAAATTTTCACTCTGCAGCGCAGTGTGCGCTGATATGAAACTTCCTGGCAAATTAAAACTGTGTGCCCGACCGAGACTCGAACTCGGGACCTTTGACTTTCGCGGGCAAGTGCTCTACCATCTGAGCTACCGAAGCACGACTGACGCCCGGTACTCTCAGCTTTACTTCTGACAGTATCTCGTCTCCTACCTTCCAAAGTTTACAGAAGCTCTCCTGCGAACCTTGTTCGGACGAATCCAGGTTCTGTTTACAGCATCATGATGGTCGCATCCGTGTTTGGCGACATCGCGGTGAACGCACATTGGAAGCGTGTATTCGTCATCGCCATACTGGCGTATCACCCGGCGTGATGGTATGGGGTGCCACCGGTTACAAGTCTCGGTCACCTCTCGTTCGCATTGACGGCACTTTGAAGAGTGGACGTTACATTTGAGATGTGTTACGACCCGTGGCTCTACCCTTCATTCGATCCTTGTGAAACCCTACATTTCAACAGGATAATGCACGACCGCATGTTGGAGGTCCTGTACGGGCCTTTTTGGATACAGAAAATGTTCCACTGCTGTCCTGGCCAGCACATTCTCCAGATCTCTCACCAAGTGAAAACGTCTGGTCAATGGTTGCCGAGCAACTGGGTCGTCACAATACGCCAGTCACTACTCTTCATGAACTGTGGTATCGTGTTGAAGCTGCATGGGCAGCTGTACCTATACACGCCATCCAAACTCTGTTTGACTCAATGCCCAGGCGTATCCAGGCCGTTATTACAGCCAGAGGTGGTTGTTCTGGGTACTGATTTCTCAGGATCTGTGCACCCAAATTGCGTGAAAATGTAATCACATGTCAGTTATAATGTAATTTATTTGTCCAATGAATACCCGTTTATCATTTGCATTTATTCTTGGTGTAGCAATTTTAATGACCAGTAGTGTTTTTGCGCAGGATGGCTAGTATGCCAGACCGGCGCTCGTAGATCCGGCACGTAGGTTCTGTTCAGCTCTGGCTCCCTCCTTGTCCCGCAAACTAGTGCAATGCACGTTAAGCTTACGAGCATGGATCGCCTTTCGTCTGAAGATTCTCATCTAAGTTCCCTCGGCGTCTCTGCCGCACTTCTTTATGGGCTATTGCAGCCTCTTGCGATCCTAGCAGGCCGCCGCAAGTCTTTCGGCGTCTTTTGTCAGGTCACACCAATACACTGAAACAACACTATAAAAAAGTCACACTTCAATTTTTTTAACGTACGAGGTGTGTTAAAGAAATGGGAACTAGTACTAGTATGGATTAAACGTGGATTTAATAAGCATTGGATTGATTACGTTGAATTGTACGAGTATTATGGAAAACATATCGACCAATAAAAACACGACGGAGGTTCAGAATCCTGCCTCGGGCATGGGTGTGTGTGTTTGTCCTTAGGATAATTTAGGTTAAGTAGTGTGTAAGCTTAGGGACTGATGACCTTAGCAGTTAAGTCCCATAAGATTTCACACACATTTGAACATTTTTTTGAATAAAAGCATTTTCACAAATGTGGTAAAGTTCAAAACTGAAAGAGTAAGTAGCTTTTTAGAAGAGTAATTATTTTTCCTTCATTTGAGTAGTATTCTTCAGCTCAATAAATTTCTTGTACTACACACATTGTAAAGGAGCCTATCTCCTTCATCAGGGTTCAAGCTATCTCAAGCCAAATTTGATGGATATCGGTTTTGCAGTTTAATCGCGAAAACATAACAGATAGAGCTAGTTTGCATTTATAATGTTAATATGGAAGAATGAATTGGCATGGATTAAATACGTTGAGGATTGTATGAGCATTGTATTCTAGCTATTAATCGCGGCTGCGCTTTTGTTCCAGTAAAAAGAAATAGAATGTGAGCATGACTTTACTGCCCGGGAGACTGCTTTTGGAATGCTCGGGGACTTGGTGCAAGTCTTAAGGTTTGACACCACTTCAGTGACTTGCTCGTCGATGACAACATGATGATGAGGACAGCGTACACATCCAGATGCGAGCCGAAAGAAAACCTACCCGCGCGGGTATTACGCCCACGATCGTAAAAAAGCAACGCTAATCGCATGACCACAATCTTTTAACAAGAATTTGAACATAATAAAAGAATTATAAGCGTCTCGTAACGCTCAGCGGCTAAAATGTGGGCGGTTGTGACTGATATTAGTGTGGAGGAATGGGTTGAATACTTAGAAGATTGCACAAACATTATATCATTACGTTGAATCTTCCTATGGAGAACATATCAAGCAATAAAATCATTTTACTAACATGATAAAGTTCGAAAGTCAAGGAGTAAATAGCTTTTTCAATTAGTAATTCTTGTTCCGTAATTCGCGTTATATTCTTCAAATCAATAAACATAGTATACTTGTTTTAGCTGGGATTCACAGTCAAACAAAACTTTTTGAAAGACATCATCTTTACGCCAGTGACTGTTATAGGTTTTTTATTACACTATTGATACTTCGGCCTTAGGCCATTATCAAGTGCTGATATTACGGCTTTAAGCCATGTCAACGTAGGCTGCCACATTTGTATGTATTTTTTTTTATCTTAATTGTATTTCAATACCCCATCAGGGCGGGCTGGCAGCAGCATATGCGCTGCTCTTCATCCGAAAGACATAAAACATACAATAGAAGACATTTAAAAATAACATAAAGGAGAAAACATGGTGTACATAGATAAGAAAAAGGGGGAACATTATGGAAGACAATAGACAATAAGGGGCAACTGTAAAATGGAGACAACAAATGTAAAAAGTTGCGCACACAAGAAAACTACACACTGGGACAGTTAAAAGAACACAAGGCGAAGTATGACCAGAGCACAAAAGTATCGACGGCCGGCGTAGCACATAACAATCACTGACAGTAACACAATGTGCAAGTCCAGCACACAATTAAAATCACACCTGTCAACATACAGGAGAACAGCTTCAAACACAACACTGACTTAACAGACTGATGACGATGAGCAAAACGGAGGATCTTCCAGGTGCAAGAAAATGAGGGAGAAGGGAAGAGAGGGGAGGAGATGGGTGGGGGGCGCGCCAAAGAGGGCCAGGGAGGGGGGAATGTGGGAGGGAGAGAGACGAGGAGGGGGGGGGGGGGAGGAGGTGGAAAATTCGCTCTGGGAAAAGGAGGAGAGAGGAAAACGGGGCCCAGAGGTGGAGGGAACAATGCCAGGTTACAGTTGGAGAGAAGGGTATACATCATGGCAAAGTTCAACATTCAGGAGGGGGAGATGTTGGAAATTGCCCTGATGAAGGAGATGGAGGGTGTGGAGGTGGAGAGAGGGAGGGATACAGTGATAGAGGTGCGGCAACAGGTGGGGGGCAGGCAGAAAGGAGGAAACATGGGAATGGGGGGATCAAGCCTGTAGACAGTGTAAAGAATGCAGAGATGTTGGAGGAAAGGCAGGAGGTGGAGGAAGGGGATGAGGTCGTACAGGAGCCATATGGGGGAAGGAAGGCAGATACGGAAGGCAAGGAGAAGCGCATTCAAGGATTTGGAGGGCCTTGTAAAAGCGGGTGGGTGAGGAGATCCAGGCAACGCTGGCTTAACAGAGGATAGAACGGATGAGGGATTTGTAGGTGTGGAGGATGGTGGAACAATGGAATCCCCATGTCCAGCTAGACAGGAGTTCCAGGAGGTGGAGGTGGGAATAGGCTTTCTGCTGGATGATCAGGAGGTAAAGGTCCAGGTGAGGTGACTGTCGAGCGTGAGGCCAAGGTGCCTCAGGGTGGGGGTGAGCTGGAGGGGATGACCATAAAGGGTGAGGTAGAAATAATAGAGAAGGATGGAGTGGGTGGTACATTTGTATGTCGTGTGGTGCTGGGAGTGGCAATTGAATCTCAATGTAGACAAGTGTAGTGTGCTGCGAATACATAGAAAGAAAGATCCCTTATCATTTAGCTACAAAATAGCAGGTCAGCAACTGGAAGCAGTTATTTCCATAAATGATCTGGGAGTACGCATTATCGTCGGTAAAGCAGATGCCAGACTGAGATTCATTGGAAGAATCCTAAGGAAATGCAATCTGAAAACAAAGGAAGTAGGTTACAGTACGCTTGTTCGCCCACTGCTTGAATACTGCTCAGCAGTGTGGGATCCGTACCAGATAGAAGAGATAGAGAAGATCCAACGGAGAGCAGCGCGCTTCGTTACAGGATCATTCAGTAATCGCGAAAAGGTTACGGATGACTCCAGTGGAAGACTCTGCAGGAGAGACGCTCAGTAGCTCCGTACGGGCTTTTGTTAAAGTTTCGAGAACATACCTTCACCGAAGAGTCAAGCAGTATATTGCTCCCTCCTCCGTATATCTCGCGAAGAGACCATGAGGATAAAATCAGAGAGATTAGAGCCCACACAGAAGCATACCGACAATCCTTCTTTCCACGAACAATACGATACTGGAATAGAAGGGAGAACCGATAGAGGTACTCTGTGTACACTCCGCCACACACCGTCAGGTGGCTTGCGGAGTATGTATGTAGATGTAGATGTAGATGAAATTTTATCACCCTTGGTTCATCGGTTTAGTCATGAAAGCAAAACAGAATTACTTTCGCATTTATAAAATTAGTATAGAGTTTCCTGAAATAATTTTATTTATTCGCTTACAATTGTGTTATTTCCTTCAAAGCAATCCCCATTAGATATTATACACTTATGTCAGCTCTGCTTCCAATTACCGAAACGCTTCTGGTACTCGATCTTTGGGATAGCACTTGGCTCTTTCAGCGATGCGCATTTAATGTCATCTAAACTTGTAAAACGATGGCCCTTTGAGGTACTCTTTATATTTCGAAGCAGAACAAAGTCTCATGGGCCCATATCTGGTGAGTATGGGGCCTGATTACAATGTTGTTTTTCACCAAAGATTCACGAATAAGCAATTAAGTGTGGACAGGTGCATTCCCGAATAAGCAATTAAGTGTGGACAGGTTCATTATCGTGGTACAAAAAGCCACGAAACAGGTTTTTTTTAGGGGTGGGGGGGGGGGGGGGGAGGAGGAAGACTGCTTCCCGGAATCGGCGTTGAACTTGTAGGTAGTATGCTTATTGATCGTTTGACCTTTCGGCACAATCCCGTTAAAATCGAAGACAACAGTGAGCAGACCCTTCACATTCGACCACGTTTGCCGAGCTTTTTTCGTTGTTGGCCATCCAGAATGCTTTCACTGGGGCGATTAGCCTTAGTTTCGACGTCATACCTGCACACTCATTTTCCGCATCCTACTGTGACAATTTCTAGCAGTTCTGCATCGTTGTTGACTTCTTTTTTCTTTGTTATTCGGCGACATTATGTAATAATTTCTTTCACTTTTTCCACGTTTTCATCCGTCCAGAACGTTCGTCATCTTCAACATCTTCTATGCCATCTTGGAAACTCTTATACCGCCCGCAAACAATATTCAACATTTCTAAAACTTTGTTAAATCGTATTCCATTTTTATAGAAAAATATAATGCAAATTCTCTGATCCATTTTTAAAACAAATCAATAATTGCCACTCGTAAGAAACGTGTGCAGCCTGCTCGACAACTGACGACAGACTGAATATCCAGTACGGCTGCTGCAACTGACGACAGACTGAACATCCAGTACGGCTGCTGGTATACAGATACGTTTCAGACACGTTTGCCAACATAACAACAAAAAATCACGAGAGTCGGACTAACACAAATCAGGAAACTACAAAATTACCGATACTTTTTGAACACACCTCGCATTTGCAAGATTCCTTTCGACAGGTATAAACCTTTTTTTTATTTCTCATAACAAATTTCAAGTGTTCCTTTCTTTTGTAATCCCTTCTTATCATTAATCCTAGTGCTGCGACATGCCACGGAACCTTAAGACTAATGGTGTAGTCTCATACAACAGTTTTTTTTTCTGATTCTTACGCACCTTATTTTACACACACATCTACGCGGAGGAAAAAATCGAGTCAAATTACGAAGAATTTGACAGTATCCACCCATTTGTCAGTATGACCTTTCATTCCATCTGCCCTGGGCGTATGCACTGATTTGTTTGGAAAGGGTGTCGTAAAAGCGTTGTGTCCGCTGCAGAGACCAGCTGGCCCACAACTTCTGTAACTGGTCCTTGGTATCCTAGGTACTTGCATCTTGGACAGAGTTGATGTCCAAGCTGGTCCCATACATGTCCTATTAGGGGCAGATCTGGGGACATTTCTGGCTGCGGGAGTACCTCAACTTCAGGCAGACAGTTTGTACAGACATGTGCCTTGTATGGACGGGCCTTGTCCAGTTGGAAAAATGTGATGGCGATGTTGTCACATCATAGGTGACGCTGGATGCCGTGACGTACCGTTCTGCTGTCAGAGATCCCTCAATCACTGCCAGCCATGATTTGAACTAGTACCTGATGGCTCCCTATACTAGGACGCCGGGTGATACAGAATGATACATACTGCTGCAAGGAGTCCGTTATTTGTTCTCGGAAGGCAGGCAAAGAAGTAAAGGGGTTTCTATGTGTTTCGTGCACTATAAGGTGATCCTCCCGTCTGGAGGTCAGCTGTGGTCGACTGGAACGTAGTCGACGATTATGCCCTCAAATTCAGATGCAGTCCAAAGTCGGACCATGGTCACAACCGAACACTCCACAAGTCTGAATATTGGCCAAATAAGAGTTCCAAAATGAGGCCCCTTTTATACTGTCAGGTGGCTGATAACGCTGTATCACACAATTGCGCAGCATCTCTGTGTCCTTCAGTGATCAGCCATATTTGATACTGTTCATACCTCTTCTGTACCCTACTAGGCGTGGTCACACTAAAACACGACCAATACATTATGCATACACATGGCATTCCCATCTTTTACAGAAAATTTCAACTCTAATCTCTTACATATCAGCCGGTGATATGTATGTGTATGAGGTTACATTGACATCCGACCGTATCTTCTGGGTGCTTAACTTTTTATGTAAGGCAACGTACGTGTAACAGTCGCAAAAATTTCACAGTTCAAGGAGAATGTTATCACTCCAAATAAAAAGTTAGTAGATGTGTGTGAATACTGCAGAGCTGACAATTTTGTATTATACTTGCCAAATATTGACGAGATTTATTTACAGATTTACAACAGGTAGAATATTACCTCATAGAAGATCAGTTTGTATTCAAGAGAATTATAGGAGGACGTGAGGCATTGCTCACACGAAGACTTACCATAGAAGATAGGGTGAAGAAAGGCAAAGCTGTACAGGCGTCGATCCAGGTTTCGGTTCAAGGGGAGGTGGATGGGATACTTGCTCTCCTCTCATCTTGAGCTCCCAATTTTTAACTGCTGCTACCCTCACTTTTAATGTATGTCCATGATTTCAATAATAATAATAATGTGTGTAGTTATTTTAATCCATACATATTATGCTCCACATCTCCTTCTAAACAAATGGAACGGTTTCAACAAATCTTGGTTCAGAGATCGCGAACTACCTGGAGAGAATGGTTGTGGGAGTCGTGTGATTAGAACCTCCCTTCCGATAGACCGTTCGCCGGGTGCAAGTCTTTCGATTTGACGCCACTTCGGCGACTTGCGCGTCGATGGGGATGAAATGATGATGATTAGGACAAGTAATCGAATCCGGGACTTGGCATTGACATTCTGGAGACAAAAAATCAGAGTATCCCACGATGCGCTAATATCCATACTTTATTCATCCGATATTTGTGAATGAGAACACTTTGTGACTTGCAACAAACATTACACATAATATCAAAACTTTACGAAATTTTTCTCGCTGATAACGTCCACAAAATGATGAAAGGGAAAAAGCTTATACCTTACTACATTTTCATTGTTCATACATAAATCTGCCACATGAAGCATGACATTTTAATTTATTACTGCTTTCGAAACATGACGTTTTAATTTATTACTTCTTTCTAACTAACTTTGCTCACAACTCGTTTCGCAGACAGTTGACTCATATGTCACTAGATGTACCTGCAAAATTATATCATTGTACTGCACATAGATCACAAGGTAAGACATCATAAACAATGAGCTGAATGATATTGAAACTGCAGGGTGAAATTCGCAAAAGGTGCAAGTAAAATAAGTGTATATATATCTGTGAAAAGTTTTAAACATATGTGAAACGTATTTGACATGCGCGAACGCGGGCAAAGCCACGGGTGAAAAGCTCATTCTAAAGTCCTCGAACGATTTCAATGAAATTTAGTACACTTATTAATTACTATCTTGAAAGAAATACTGTTCGAGAGGGGGGGGGGGGGGGGAGAACTACTTGCCTCCTGTTGAGGTGGAGGTGGTAACATGGAGTGAGATGCGGAAGGAGAAAACAAACAGGCAAATAGGAGGAAGGAGGAGATGAACACAGATAGGGGGAGGGAGAGATGGACAGAGAGGGGGACAGGGCGAAATTGACAAAGAGAGGAGAGAGAGGGAGATGGATAGAGAAAGCAAAGAGTAGGAGATGGACAGACAGAGGAGGACAAATACAGGAGGGAGGAGGAGATCAACAGCGGTAGGGGAGGAAGAGGTGGACAGGTTGAGAAAGAGGAGTGGGTGGACAGAGTGAGGGGAGGAGATGGATGAAGAGGGGAGAGGAGATGAAATTAGAAATTAGAGTGGGGCGAGCAGCAGATGGACAAAGTAAGGGGGAGGAGGATATGGAATTAGCGGGGAGAAGGAGAAGATGGACTAATAGAGGACTGGAAGAAATATGAGTAGATACATGGGCAATGCCGGGTACTCAGATAGTACGGCAATAATTTGTTTGGCTCAGAGCTCAGTACCTCGCTTTAACGTACCTTCCAAGACTTTGTAGTTCATGGAAACATATACTTTGAAATGCATTCGCCAGTTGTTGTTGTTGTGGTCTTCAGTCCTGAGACTGGTTTGATGCAGCTCTCCATGCTACTCTATCCTGTGCAAGCTTCTTCATCTCCCATCCTTCTGAATCTCCTTAGTGTAGTAATCCCTTGGTCTCTCTTTACGATTTTTACCCTCTACGCTGCCCTCCAATACTAAATTGGTGATCCCTTGATGCCTCAGAACATGTCCTACCAACCGATCCCTTCTTCTGGTCAAGTTGTGCCACAAACTTCTCTTCTCCCCAATCCTATTCAATATTTCCTCATTAGTTATGTGACCTAACCGTTTAATCTTCAGCATTCTTCTGTAGCACCACATTCTTATATTCTTCTTGAAGTCTGAGAGTATTTCGCCTGTCTCATACATCTTGCTCACCAGATGGTAGAGTTTTGTCAGGACTGGCTCTCCCAAGGCCGTCAGTAGTTCCAATGGAATGTTGTCTACTCCGGGGGCCTGTGCTCTGTCAAACTCTACACGCAGTATCGTATCTCTCATTTCGTCTTCATCTACATCCTCTTCCATTTCCATAATATTGTCCTCAAGTACATCGCCCTTGTATAGACCCTCTATATACTCCTTCCACCTTTCTGCTTTCCCTTCTTTGCTTAGAACTGGGTTTCCATCTGAGCTCTTGATGTTCATACAAGTGGTTCTCTTATCTCCAAAGGTCTCTTTAATTTTCCTGTAGGCAGTATCTATCTTACCCCTAGTGAGATAAGCCTCTACATCCTTACATTTGTCCTCTAGCCATCCCTGCTTGCCATTTTGCACTTTCTGTCGATCTCATTTTTGAGACGTTTTTATTCCTTTTGCCTGCTTCATTTACTGCATTTTTATATTTTCTCCTTTCATCAATTAAATTCAATATTTCTTCTGTTACCCAAGGATTTCTAGCAGCCCTCGTCTTTGTACCTACTTTATCCTCTGCTGCCTTCAGTACTATATCCCTCAGAGCTACCCATTCTTCTTCTACTGTATTTCTTTCCCCTATTCCTGTCAATTGCTCCCTTATTTCTCTCCCTGAAACTCTGTACAGCCTCTGGTTCTTTTAGTTTATCCATGTCCCATCTCCTTAAATTCCCACCTTTTTGCAGTTTCTTCAGTTTTAATCTACAGGTCATAACCAATAGATTGTGGTCAGAGTCCACATCTGCCCTTGGAAATGTCTTACAATTTAAAACCTGGTTCCTAAATCTCTTTCTTGCCATTATATAATCTATCTGAAACCTGTCAGTATCTCCAGGCTTCTTCCATGTATACAGCCTTCTGTTATGATTCTTGAACCAAGTGTTACCTATGATTAAGTTGTACTCTGTGCAAAATTCTACCAGGCGGCTTCCTCTTTCATTTCTTTGCCCCAGTCCATATTCACCTACTACGTTTCCTTCTCTCCCTTTTCCTACTACCGAATTTCAGTCACCCATGACTATTACATTTTCATCTCCCTTCACTATCTGAATAATTTCTTTTA
This sequence comes from Schistocerca gregaria, assembly GCF_023897955.1. Lineage (NCBI taxonomy): Eukaryota > Metazoa > Arthropoda > Insecta > Orthoptera > Acrididae > Schistocerca > Schistocerca gregaria. Next base: position 129,889,160 of record NC_064923.1, on the reverse strand, counting down.
TTTGATCATAAATTTCTTCAATTTCTTCATCATCTGCAGAGCTAGTTAGCGTATAAACTTGTACTACTGTAGTAGGTGTGGGCTTCGTATCTATCTTGGCCACAATAATGCGTTCACTATGCTGTTTGTAGTATCTTACCCGCATTTCTATTTTCGTATTCATTATGAAACCTACTCCTGCATTACCCCTATTTGATTTTGTGTTTATAACCCTGTAGTCACCTGACCAGAAGTCTTGTTCCTCCTGCCACAGAACTTCACTGATTCCCACTATATCTAACTTTAACCTATCCATTTCCCCTTTTAAATTTTCTAACCTACCTGCCCAATTAAGGAATCTGACATTCCACGCTCCGATCCGTAGAACGCTAGTTTTCTTTCTCCTGATAACGACATCCTCTTGAGTAGTCCCCGCCCGGAGATCCGAATGGGGGACTATTTTACCTCCGGAATATTTTACCCAAGAGGACGCCATCATCATTTAATCATACAGTAAAGCTGCATGCCCTCGGAAAAAAATACGGCCGTAGTTTCCCCTTGCTTTCAGCCGAACTGAAATTTATTTGATTTGCGTAGTTCATTTAAGGAGTACTACAGCAAAAAATGTCGTAACTTCGACATAATCACAGCTTGTCCGATATAAACTCGAAATATGCCCTCAGTTTCATCAATATTTGAGTTAGTACTAAGACTGTGAACTCAGGTCCTTAGACTACGGGTACATAAGGGAAATATTGTGTTTTTGTCATTTCCGGGAACTTTCAAGAAACTGAGGCATTATTACTTTTTCCCTGGTATATTTTCCAAAAGTAGACTGAAAAATTTACAAAAAAATATAAATGATCTAAGTAAAAAGTCTTATGGGAGCCGGGACAGAGTCATTACAATTGCTACGCCAGTCATACCGCACCTCAACCTACGTTTATATATTTTGTAGGTTTAGAGAAAACTTTTGACAATGTTGACTGGAACACACTCTTTGAAAGTCAGAGGGTAATAGAGATAAAATACAGAGCGTGAAGGGTTATTTGAAACATCTGCAGAAACCATGCTGTGGCTATAAGATGGCTCTGAGCACTGCTGTGGTCATCAGTCCCCTAGAACTTAGAACTACTTAAACCTAACTAACCTAAGGACATGACACACATCCATGCCCGAGGCAGAATTCGAACCTGCGACCGTAGCAGTCGCACGGTTCCGGACTGCGCGCCTAGAACCGCGAGACCACCGCGGCCGGCTGGCTATAAGAGTCGAAACACGTGAAAGAGAGGCAGTAGTTGCGAAGGAAGTGTGACAGGGCTGAAGCTTAAACCTAACCGAACAACCAATAAAGGAAACAACGGGGAAACTTCGGAAGGGAGTTTAACTTCAGTAAAAAGGAATTAAAAAATTGAGGTTTGCCTTGACACGACATCTCATTGCTGCCTGAGCTGGGACTTGGAATAACAGTTGAACGGAATGGATAGTGTCCTGAAAAGAGCTTACAAGATTGATATCAGCACAAATAAAACTGTGGTAGTGGAATGTAATCGAACCAAATTAGTGGATGCTGAGGAAACTAGATTAGGAAAAGAAACACTAAAATTAGGAGATGAGTTTTGCTATTTTGGTGGAAAAATAACTGACGATGACCAAAGTAGAGAGGGTATAAAACGCATACTTAAAATACCAAGAAAAATGTTTCTGAAAAAAATAAATTTCTGAATTTCCATTACGAATTTAACGACGTTACGAAGTCTTTTAAGAACGTAATTTTTCCGGAGCACAGTCTTGTACGGGAAAGAATCCTCGACGATAAACAATTTAGATAAGATGAGAGTAGAAGCTTTCGAAATATGTTACATAACCATGCTGAAGACTAGATGGGTAAATCGGACAACTTACAGAGGTAAGTACTAAATTAATGGCATAAATTGAATGAGAGTGAACATACACTACTGTCCATTTAAATTGCTACCCCATGAAGAAACGCAGATTATAAACGGGTACTCTATGGACAAATATATTATACTACAACTGACATGTGATTACATTTTCACGCAAGTTGGGTGCATAGATCCTGAGAAATCAGTACCCAGAACAACCACCTCTGGCCGTAATAACGCCCTGGATACGTTTGGGCATTGCGTCAAATAGAGCTCGGATGGCGTGTAAAGGTACAGCTGCCCATGCAGCTTCAACACGATACCACAGTTCATCAAGAGTAGTGACTGGCGTATTGTGACGAGCCAGTTGCTCGGCCACCATTGACCAGACGTTTTCAATTGGTGAGAGATCTGAAGAATGTGCTGGCTAGGACAACAGTCGAACATTTTCTGTATCCAGAAAGGCCCGTACAGGATCTGCAACGTGTGGTCGTGCATTATCCTGCTGAAATGTAGGGTTTGGTAGGGATCGAATGAAGGGTAGAGCCACGGGTCGTACCACGTCTGAAACGTAACGTCCACTGTTCAAAGTGCCGTCAATGCGAACAAGAGGTGGCCGAGACGTGTATCCAATGGCACCCCATACCATGACGCCGGGTGATACGCCAGTATTGCGATGACGAATACACGCTTCCAATGTGCGTTCACCACGATGTCGCCACACACGTATGCGACCATCGTGATGCTGTAAACAGAACATGGACTCATCCGAAAAAATGTCGTTTTGCCATTCGTGCACCCAGGTTCGTCGTTGAGTACACCATCGCAGGCTGTGATGCAGCGTCAAGGGTAACCTGAGCCTTGGTGTCCGAGTTGATAGTCCATGCTGCTGCAAATATCGTCGAACTGTTCGTGCAGATGGTTGCTGTCTTGCAAACGTCCCCATCTGTTGACTCAGGGATCGAGACGTGGCTGCACGATCCGTTACAGCCACGCGGATAAGATGCCTGTCATCTCGATTGCTAGTGATACGAGGCTGTTGGGATGCAGCACGGCGTTCCGTATTACCCTCCAGAACCCACTGATTCTATATTCTGCTAACAGTCAATGGATATCGCGACAAACGCGTGCACCAATGTCGCGATACGGTAAACCGCAATCGCAATAGGCCTCAATCCGACCTTTATCAAAGTCGGAAAATTTATGGTACGCATTTCTCCTCCTCACACGAGGCATCACAACAACGTTTCACCAGGCAACACCGGTTAACAGCTGTTTGTGTATGAGAAATCGGTTGGAAGCTTTGCTCATGTCAGCACGTTGTAAGTGTCGCCACAGGTTCCAACCTTGTGTGAATGCTCTGGAAAGCTAATCATTTGCATGTCACAGCATCTTCTTCCTGTCGGTTACATTTCGCGTCTGTAGCGCGTCCTCTTCGTGGTGTAGCAAGTTTAATGGTGAGTATGGTATGAAGACGTAGATATAGAATGAGGTGGCAAAGGTATGGAATATCTCCCAATATCGTGTCGAACGTCCTTCTGTCCGGCGTAGTGCAGCAGTTCGATGCGACATGAACTTAGCAGGTCGTTGAAAGTCCCCTGCAGAAATTTTGAGCCATGCTGCCTCTATAACCGACCACAGTTGCGAAAGTGTTGCCAGTGTATGATTTTGTTCACGAAACGACTTCTCCGTTATGTCCCATAAATGTCTATAAGATTCATGTCGGGCGATCTGGGAGGCCAAAGCATTCGTCCGAACTATCTAGAATGTTCTTCAATCCAATCGCGAACAACTGTGACTGGGTGGCATGGCGTATTGTCATGAATTCCAAGAATTGCTGCAAATAGTCTCCAAGTAGCGGAACATAGCCATTTCCAGGTAATGATCGGTTCAGTTGCAGCAGACGACCCAGTCCGTTCCACGTAAACACACTCCACACCATTACAGAGCCACCACAATGTTGCACAGTGACTTGTGGTAACCTGGATCAATGGCTTTGTGGGGTCTGCGCCACATTCTAAATCTACTATCAGCTGTTACCAAGTGAAATCGGGACACGTCTCAGGAGGCCACGGCTTTACAGTCGTCAAGGGGTCCAACCGATATGGCCACGAGCCCAGCAGAGGCACTAAAAGCTATGTCGTAGGTGTTAGCAAAGGCTCTCTCATCGGTCGTCTGTTGCCATAGGCCATTAACGATAAATTTCGCCGCACTGCGTAACGGATACGTTCGTGGTACGTCCCACATTGATTTATGCAATTATTGTAAGCAGTGTTGCTTGTCTTTTAGCACTGAAAACTCTTCGCAAACCCCGCTGCTCTCGGTCGTTAAGTGAAGGCAGTTGGCCACTGCGTTACCTGTCGTGAGAGGTAATGCCTGCAGTGTAGTATTCTCTGTACACTCATGACATTGTGGATCTCGGAATAATGAATTCCTCAACGGTTTACGAAATGCAATGTCGCATACGTCTAGCTCGAACTACCATTCCGCGTTCAAAGTCTGTTGAATTACTTCCTGCGGTGGTAATCACGTCGGAAGTGTTTCACATGAATCTCTTGATTACAAATGACAGTTCCGCCAATGCACTGCCGTTTCGTACGTCGTGTACGAGATACTATCGGCATCTGTATATGTGTATATAGCTGTCACGTGACTTTTGTCACCTCACTGCAGATACCCGACGGATCTGTCGCAGTGTTGAGTTCGACAGAAGGCAGAGCGGCAGCGGCGCACGAGGTGCGGTAGTGGTGTCAGAGCTTTGCTAGCAGTTGCGCTCAGCCGGTGTGTCGCAAGGCCGGCAGGGCGCGGCCTGTTTTGCCGGCCCAGGAGCCATCCGTGTCTAGGAGACGACCGGCCGTCCGGCTGGTGACGGCTGCAGAATGCGGGCTGCTAGCTGGCCGGCGCTTGCGACACGGTCGCGGCCGCCTCCACATCCGCAGGACGCACGCGCCGCTAGCTCTACCTCCTGCCGCCGCCCGTGTCAAGGACTCTGGCCACACACCTTCTCCGGCAACAACACTTCCCTCCTTTAAGCCTGGTTATCCAGAGAGATTTGACACATATGCACCATATTATGAGGCTGGCGACGAAAACACGTCAACGCCATAGCCCTGTTTGCCAGAAACTTCGCTCAGTTTAAGAGAGGTCAAAATAAGCGAACAAGTGTCTCAGCTTATTCGTAGATATTCGACCATTTCTGTGAAGATGGCGGTCAAAGTTTCTGAGATAGTTTAGGCTCGATTCACACTGTGGGCAACGTCACGTCAACGTCAGTTTGCCTGCCGGCCGGTAGTAAAGATGGGGCCCCTCCACGCCCGCACCAACGTGGTGACCAAACCAAAAGTTCTACTGTCACCTCCGTCAACATGTTAGTTATCTAGTAAGTGGATCACTGGGCTGGGCTGTGATGTTATCCGTGCGTCTGCGTAAGACTACGCATTAACACGGTCCATCAGGTGATAGATAGTGGACGAAACGCGAGTGAGGGTAGCGATTTGAAGAGCAGAGGGAAAAAGTGCCAAGGCTCGTGGGAAGAAAACCTCTGCGACAGTGGGATGGGTAGTAAGAGCAGTAGTGTCTTGCTAGCTGGGATAGTTCATTCAAGGTTGGACTTGTTAGTACGGGTATCATGCATCATTACCGTGGCAAGTGATGGCGATGTATCCCAGTTGCTGCAGCCGCTACATTCCTGGAACAATCAAGATCGTTATACAGTAGTGGGATATCGGCAATAGATCATCTCACTGTGTGGGGGATGTGTGGAGCTTGTCTGCATGCAGTGTACGGTACGGCTTCCCTGCGTGGTGCCAGTTATTCGGCAGTGTATTCCAGCTGGATATCCAGTACTGGCGTCTGATTAACAGGGGCTCACCTGTACCGATGTGTTTGCGTGTGCTTGGCCTTAGACGTTAGGTCCTTAAAAGTGTGTCTTTTGGCCTTTTATGTTTTCATCTATGGTTGTGGCCGTAGTTCCCCAGATTCAGAATTAACGGGTTCTGCGAATGTCTGGAGTTGTCGGCCGGTATACTTCAAAAGAATGGTTTGACGTTGACGGTGGGGTCACGTGGTTAGCGAACTGCTTACCATTGGCTGTTACTTTTCTGTCTGTTCTGAGGCTGCTCGAATGGCACGAGTTTGATTCTGCTGGCAGTGTTCTCCACATCGAAAATATCTACTGAGTTTTTAGTGATAAAATGTTCTTATGTAAATATGAACTACGAGAAGTTAATAGAGCTTGTTCGCCAAAATGTGGAGTTCTATGACATGAGCTGAAAAAAATACAGAGGCACTTTGTTTAAAGAAGAAATATGGAAGAAAATTGGATTGGTTATCGGTCGCCCAGGTAAATAACTGTATGAATACTGTAGACCTACTGCAGATTATATTTATTTTGTATGTAATATATTTAGATGTATAACATCGCACCTGCATCTATTTATATATGTATGTACTCACGATTAGGAGGTGAAAACGCTTAGCAGAGGTTAGAGCCTTCCTGCCTTCCTGCCGGTGCGGCCGAACGGTTCTAGGCGCTTCAGTCTGAAACCGTGCGACCGCTACGGTCGCAGGTTCGAATCCTGCCTCGGGCATGGATGTGTGTGATGTCCTTAGGTTTAAGTAGTTCTAAGTTCTAGGGGGCTGATGACCTCAGATGTTAAGTCCCATAGCGATCAGAGCCCTGTTTTTTAGTTTATTTCGACCATGTTTATATGTAATACTTATCATTCCGAAGAAAATATGAGTATTCTACACCACATAGTTATTTTGGCTAGTAGTTTACTTATGTATAGTATTTGTTTACATACTTTCTGGCACTGAGTCTCACTCAACATTTCGTATGGGTACAGCTTATTTAAGTACAACTGCAGTAAAAAGTTCGACGTTCCACATTCATATACAGTGTGCAGTTGGTTCTCTGCAGTTCCAAAGTTTATACAGGACGAACTGTAGCAGATTTAAATCTACATAACAAGGGGCCATAAATTGTGAATGTTTAGCCTGTAGATCAATTTGTTGATAGTGTGCAGTATTACAATAAATATTCTGTTCTATAAAATACGTAAAGCTACAGAACAGGAACCCTCAAAGGTATTGGTAAAGCTGAAGCATCAGACTCACCTCAAACAAACCATTAGTTTTTCTCGTGGAGAAAGTGCACGGCGCACGTTTGTGTCTGCCTTTTTGATGCTGCTGCTTATCAAAGACAGCAAATTAAAAATTTTCTGTCTCGACATTCGTAAATATTTATAAAATGACGTCTCCTCTTCTTCCAGCTCTCTATACAATGTGTGATATTCGCCTTCACACATTCTATTCAAAATCATTTTCTTCGCCCACGTTCGTTTTGATTGCCTTCCCAAATTCCGCTCTCGTTCCTCATCATCTAAAGCAACTGCAATCGTAGCAAGTTCATCAAGACTAAATATAATGTCCGCCATCCTCTCTCGTGAACACTTCTGCGAGTTTCCAATAACGCGCCAAAACGTGGTTGAAGTTTTGCCGTCGCTTGACGTTCCGTCCAGTGTGAATGGAAGTGGATTTTTGACGGTGTGTGGCGTCACTGACGTTGACGTGACGTTGCCCACCGTGTGAATCGAGCCTTATGTGGCTTTTAGTGAGTAAGTAATCCAACGAGCTTTGAAAAACTCGTTTACGGTAGAAGACTGCAGCACCATTACCCCTTTCAATCATCGAACAAAAGAAAGGATGGCTGACAAATATAGCACCATTCTTATCCATCGTCTATCAGAGACCATTGGAACAGCGGAAATTTCCACGGGACTGGAAGAAGGCCCAGGTCACAGCAGTCTATATAAAGGGTAGAAAATCGGATGCACATAATTACCGGCCAATTACACTGACATCGATGTTTTGTAGTATCATGGAACATATTTTGTGTTCAGACATAATGACCTTTCTAGACTCTGACAAGCTCATCTGCAGAAAGAAGCACTGTTTTAGGAAATAGCGGTCATGAGAGACACAGCTGGCCCTCTTTGAGCATGATATACAACAGGCTCTAGATACCGGCTCCCAGGTTGATGCCATATTCCACGACTTTCGAAATGCGTTCGACTTAGTTCCGCACTGTCGCTCGCTACAAAAAGTGCGCGCTTACGGTCTATCCGATGACATATGCGGTTGGATAGAAATTTTTCTAACGGACAGGGAGCAGTATGTCGTCCTGAACGGTGTGACTTCAACAGAAACAAGCGTAACATCAGGTGTGCCCCAGGGCAGCGTAATAGGTCCTTTGCTTTTTCGATTTACATAAACGATCTGGTTGATGGTATTGACAGCGCTCTTAGACTATTTGCCGATGATGCTGTAGTCTACAGGAAAGTGGTATCACACGAAAGTTGTGAACAAATCAATGAGGATTTGCAGAAAATAAATGGGTGGTCCAATGACTGGCAGTTATCTTTCAATATTAGTAAGTGTAACGTACTGCGTATATCAAGGCGAAAATCCCTATTAATGTACGAGTACAAAATAAATTCCCAGTCTTTGGAAGCGGTAACATCCGTCACGTACCTGGGCCTGACTATTCGAAATGATCTCCAATGGAACGATCAGATTACACAAGTAACGGGTAAGGCGAACTCTAGACTGCGGTTTATTGTTAGAATCCTGAGGCGATGCAGTCCTTCAACAAAGGAAATAGCTTGTAATACGTTAGTTCGTCCAGTCTTAGAGTATTGTTCGCCTGTATGGGACCCTTACCAGTTGGGTCTGATTCAAGAGATTGAGAAGGTCCAAAGAAGAGCGCTAAGATTTGAGACTGGTACATTTAGCCATCGCGAGAGCGTTACAAATCTCATGTAAAGTTTGAAGTGGGACACACTTGCAGATAGGCGGCGCGCTAAACAGAAGGGTCTGCTCACTAAATTCCGAAATTCGATCTTCACCGAGGATGTAGAGCATATTTTATTACCACCAACTTTCCAATCCCGCAATGATCACCATTCAAAGATAAGGGAAATAAGAGCTCGTACTGAGGCTTTCAGACAGTTGTTTTTCCCTCGCGTGATCCGCGACTGGAGCAGAGGGAAGGGATATATGACTTTGGCGCGAATTGTGCCCTCCGCCACACACCGCTTGGAGGCTAGCGGAGTGTAGATGTAGATGTAGAACCAAAGGGGTGGTTTAGTGGCCTGTTTTCGGCAATGGTAAAGCGAACCTGCCTTGTTTGAGTCCCGCCTGCTGTGCTGCATGCGAAAGAGCAAGCGTTTGTTTATTTCCGAGTAGCGGCTTGTATTCTTGTCCGAATTCATCGACCATCGTGATGTTTTACTGTCATCAAGTCACAATTAAATTAACGGTTCCATTGGATCGTGGACGAGCAAAAACGGATAAATACACTCCTGGAAATAGAAAAAAGAACACATTGACACCGGTGTGTCAGACCCACCATACTTGCTCCGGACACTGCGAGAGGGCTGTACAAGCAATGATCACACGCACGGCACAGCGGACACACCAGGAACCGCGGTGTTGGCCGTCGAATGGCGCTAGCTGCGCAGCATTTGTGCACCGCCGCCGTCAGTGTCAGCCAGTTTGCCGTGGCATACGGAGCTCCATCGCAGTCTTTAACACTGGTAGCATGCCGCGACAGCGTGCACGTGAACCGTATGTGCAGTTGACGGACTTTGAGCGAGGGCGTATAGTGGGCATGCGGGAGGCCGGGTGGACGTACCGCCGAATTGCTCAACACGTGGGGCGTGAGGTCTCCACAGTACATCGATGTTGTCGCCAGTGGTCGGCGGAAGGTGCACGTGCCCGTCGACCTGGGACCGGACCGCAGCGACGCACGGATGCACGCCAAGACCGTAGGATCCTACGCAGTGCCGTAGGGGGCCGCACCGCCACTTCCTAGCAAATTAGGGACACTGTTGCTCCTGGGGTATCGGCGAGGACCATTCGCAACCGTCTCCATGAAGCTGGGCTACGGTCCCGCACACCGTTAGGCCGTCTTCCGCTCACGCCCCAACATCGTGCAGCCCGCCTCCAGTGGTGTCGCGACAGGCGTGAATGGAGGGACGAATGGAGACGTGTCGTCTTCAGCAATGAGAGTCGCTTCTGCCTTGGTGCCAATGATGGTCGTATGCGTGTTTGGCGCCGTGCATGTGAGCGCCACAATCAGGACTGCATACGACCGAGGCACACAGGGCCAACACCCGGCATCATAGCGTGAGGAGCGATCTCCTACACTGGCCGTACACCTCTGGTGATCGTCGAGGGGACACTGAATAGTGCACAGTACATCCAAACCGTCATCGAACCCATCGTTCTACCATTCCTAGACCGGCAAGGGAACTTGCTGTTCCAACAGAACAATGCACGTCCGCATGTATCCCGTGCCACCCAACGTGCTCTAGATGGTGCAAGTTAACTACCCTGGCCAGCATGATCTCCGGATCTGTCCCCCATTGAGCATGTTTGGGACTGGATGAAGCGTCGTCTAACGCGGTCTGCACGTCCAGCACGAACGCTGGTCCAACTGAGGCGCCAGGTGGAAATGGCATGGCAAGCCGTTCCACAGGACTACATCCAGCATCTCTACGATCGTCTCCATGGGAGAATAGCAGCCTGCATTGCTGCGAAAGGTGGATATACACTGTACTAGTGCCGACATTGTGCATGCTCTGTTGCCTGTGTCTATGTGCCTGTGGTTCTGTCAGTGTGACCATGTGATGTATCTGACCCCAGGAATGTGTCAATAAAGTTTCCCCTTCCTGGGACAATGAATTCACGGTGTTCTTATTTCAATTTCCAGGAGTGTAGAACCCTTTACGCTGGACGAAATGCTGCTCCCGCCGCAAGAGGTTTGCGAATTCATTCTTCGATCCTTAATGCCAGGGTTTACATAAAGCTGGTGAACGAAGGGCTGCACCCAGACGTTTGCAGCTCCATGCTAACGACCTCAAGTTTCGATACGTTCACGACCAAATAGGGGTTTTTGTTATTGATCACGCTGGTTTTGGCCTCCGAACGTTGGAGGTTTTCGAACTCCGGTATGAGATTTCGCCGGACGTTGCGGTTGCCGCCTTTAAACCTTGCGGCATTCACGTTTCTAAAACGTGGAAGACGTTCGAAATATACTGTTTCGTCAGTGGTACCCACCAGATAAAAATTGAACTGAGGATGCCTTGTTGACTTGATAACTGCCAGCTGCAGGATTATCAGCATGCATTCGTTTAGGTTGTGGTCAGGAAGGCCATGTCTGTTTTGAATGTCTCCGACATAGACTGGTTCAAACGGCTTTCGAAGACGTCGGTCTCCCTGCGGTGTCTACTGTGTTACCTCTATCTTACGCGTATGTGTCTGGGCCGCCTGCTAAGCCCACTCTGGGTCAGTTGGCACCAGCGTCGACTGCTCCCGACGATGTGATGGAAGTTTCGCCTATCTCCCCTGCACTACCGCCTGATGCAATACCAACGGACGATCGCCGTCAGCATACACCAGCCATCTGTCCCGACCCCATGGTTGTTGATCATGGAGCTGTACCGAACTCCGTTATTCTGTCGTCTGCCCACATGTCGGACGACAGCCGCCAGCCATCCGACATGGGACAACATGTTGAGAAGCGACGGTAGCCGAGGAGTCGGAAGAGACAACACCACACCCCTCCTGATGACTGCCTCCATCTAATGTTTGCACAGGATGACTACCCTCCTACTGATGATGCACTGTCCTCTGACGCCCAGGCACTGGACGACGAGACGTCTTTTCCTGACTCTGTCTCCAATCAGCATCCACCTACAGACATTCACCTACATCTGATGCTGTTGTCTTCCTTTCTGTTTCTGACACTACCTGTGGGCGCATCTGTGATAGTGTCCCACTGACCTGGCCCAGTGAGATGTCTGTCTACTGGTATAGACGTTCTGGAGGTGTACAGAGCAACGGAACTCACTTTGTGGGGTCGGCTCCCTCCCCATCACAGTGATGTACCATTCCATCGAGGCCTAACAGGGGGCACCCTGGGTGCTTCCCCCATTTTTAAATCGCCCCTCCTCCTGGTGATGGCACCTTTTCAAACTTATCACAAAACCATAGTCAATATCAATAACATTCACGCACGCCACAAATTCGCTGTACTCCGTGAACTGCTGTGCCCTCCAAATGTTGACGTTGCCCTATTTCTATTTCACTCTTCTCTGGAAATATACTATTATGCTATATTTTCCATAGCATCAGGTGATGGTGAGTCATGCAAAGGGACGGCTTGTATTCTTCTCTCCCCATCAGCTTGTAAGAGCTACGGTCACAGCACAAACATACGACGAGTTAATGCAGGAATGTCCATCTACATATCATATGAGGGAGGAATCGAGCAATCATCAGAAGACTTTGATTAATGTTCTTATGGCTGATGAAGTGTGGCGTTTCGATACCAAATGTGATATAAGGTGTGCCCTCCATGCACATTATGTTATGCCTGGACTTTCGGCAGCTCTTGACTTCAGTAAGGCGTTAGATAATGTCGATCACGACTACCTGGAAGGCGTGGTCCGCAGTGTGGGATACCCTGATACTACCGTAGACATTGTGATGCGTCTTCTTCGTGGAGCTACGTCCCGAGTACTCTAAAATGGGGGTCTCATTCCTGTCATCTTGATCCGTCGTTCAGCAGATCAAGGCTGCCCATTCTCTGCGCTGTTGTACGCTTTCACCACAGAACCATTTGTGGCCTCCACCAACGTCTATCTGGGATGTCTCTTAGTGCCGATGTATTCAGCTGCTTTGCTTATGTAGACGATCTCGTCATCGTTCTTCGTAGCGGTTCTGAGGTCAGGGAGTCACTTGCATGGGTTGCCACCAATGGGAAAGCCCCTGGTAGCTGCCTTAAGGTCCGCAGATCGAGCGCCATGGTTACAGGTGCGGTACTTCCTGCGGACAGAACTGCTCCATTGCGCGTAGCAACTACTGACCGATGCTTAGAACGAGTGTTCCATTGCGCGTAGCAACTACTGACCGATGCTTAGAACGAGTGTTCGCAAGTGATTTGCGGCACACGACTGCCTTCAATTGCCGGCGCCCACTGTCCCAACTAGAGCTGGACTTCTAGATCATCATTTACGAGCCATTGATCTTCTGCAATGCACACAAAATGTAAATGTATATTTGGCGTCACGTATCTCCCACGTGGCATAGAAACTTCCTATTACATCTTTCATGGCCGGCTCCATGCTAGTGGCATTTGTTTCATATGCTTGCCATGGCTTGCTGTTCAAGATAAGGTATGAGACCCTCACCCCCCCCCCCCCCCCCTCAGTGCAGAGACAGTTTAGGCCAGCGTCATGTCCCTCACAGAGTGATTTGATTGCCCTTTTCGTCAGCTTTCAAATACCGCTGTTGCTGGAGGACGTCTGGCCACTGACATCCAATCTGCATGGTACCTTGCAGCCAATGGGAAGCTAGTACGTCGGTCACGCCTCCGGGGGATTCACCTTGCAGACACCCCATTATGTGTCGCCTGTGACGTTCTGGACATGGACGAGCAGCACCTGGTGTGTATGCGGATTGGCGAGAGGTGCCTTGTTCTTGATGCGACAAGTGTTGGCCTTAATTACCCTTACGACTCCTCACTAGATACCTCCTCTTCTGCTCCTCTTTCCGGTCTAAGGGTACTTCCCACAAACGAAGACGAACTATGTGAAGTGGATGTATGGACACGCTGTTCACTACTTGCTTGCTAACGGCGAGAAAAATGTCCTTGATTTATTTTGGCACTTCCTTAATGAAAGCCACTGTGCAGTTGTCCGAAATCCCAAATACAGACAATTTTTCTCCAATTTCCTTTGTAGTTCTTTCCTAACCCACCTCAGAGTTGGGGTGTTATTGCAATGAGGAATTGATCCATGTAGCCCTGACACTCAAGGGTATGACAAAAGGCAGTGGTCCGATGTCTGCTAAGAGTCTGGAGAAAATGATTACAAAATTCGAAAAGACAGGTTCTTTTGAAGTGCAATGTGGCAGATAGAAGAAATCTGTTGATCCGATGTCTGTCGAAGATGCGGCCACAGCTCAGCAGGAGGGCTCGACCAGTGGTGTGCAAATATGCAGTACACGGGGAATTACCCGAATTTTGGATATGCCTGCGACAACAGTGCATAAAATTCTACAAAACGTCCTGCAGTGCTATCCACACAAAATCACCCATGTTCAGGAGTTGCTTCCTGCTGACCTGCCAGCAAGACAAAAGTTCGCTCAGGAATTTCTTACTCGTATGGAAGTGGACAATGAATGGCCATGGAATATTCTGTGGACGGACAAAGCGTATTTCCATCTCCAAGGTCAAGTCAATACGCAGAATTACAGAATATGTGCAATGGAAAATCCGCTTGCACATCAACCGGTTTCACCTCATTCTGCAAAGGTGACCGTGGGGTGCGGGTTGACGGCATCGTTTACCGTAGGGTCGTATATTTCCGAGGAGATGAGTCTTGCGGGTACTTTTACTGGTACCGTCACTGGCAAACGCTGTGAAACTCTTTTAGTCACCAACGTCATTCCAACCTCTCAAAAGCGTGGATGCAGGCTGACGCTCCTCCGCACACTGCACAGCCAGCGAAGCGGTTGCTACAGAGGCACTTCGGAAATGATACAATTAACAGTTGTCATTTCCCTACAGCCTGAACGTCCGGATCACCCGAAATTAATCCGTGTGACTTCTGACTGTCTTGTTATCTGAAAGACGTGTTCAGTGCTGCAATTACGAATGTAGCTGAACCAAAGACACGCACTGCGCAACGGTTTCTGAATGTGACGCTCGTGACACTCCGATCTGTTGTGGAACATGTGTAAGGTGTCAGGCAAATCCAACACCTTCCATGAAAACCCTGCCATGATAAGCAAATCCAGTAGTATGTCACATAGCTCTGTGACATTAAATTAACCAAAGTAATACGAGTAACGAGTGAGCAAATGGAATACCACAGACTAACACAAGAATACCTAAATGCATGTCGTACCTTCCCACCAAGAGACCGACGCAGTTCCGAAGGGAGAAACGAGAACAGAAGCCGAGAGCAGAACCGTGTTAAGCTAGAAGGCCCTACGATAAGGGACAGACTGGACACCCACGTCGCCAGCTAACCACTAGTGCTCACCACCGGCACGTTTTAGCGTGAGACTTTTTCGCGTCTCAGTTACGTCAAGGACCACCCCCCAGCCCATGTTGAAAGATAGAGCCCTCCAGAAGTGCAGTATAGATCTTACGATAACGCTAAAAGGACCACACCAGCTGCAGGTTTTAGCGTGAGAGTTTTTAGCGTCTCTGTTACGTTGCAAACTTTAAAAACATTGCCCCACCACGAAAAGTATAACGTTTCTCATTGGATAGACAGAATCTTTGTAGGCGGAGCTTAAGGTTAACATTGAGACCCTGATTGGTCAGATGAAAACATAGCCAGATACTTTTTTTTAAAACTAACTTCGGTAAATTGTAGTAAGGAGAAGTTAGAGGAGAGTTGCTTCCGAGATGGCGATGTGAGCGGAGCCGCTGCCCTGACGCTGCCTAAACACCGACAAGGTAATGAACGCACGCGATGCCGCATTTTTGAGCGCATAAGTCTTCACTCAGAACTGCAGAAGTCTCATCTGTTACACCCCCTTTTTGCGTAATACTAGTGTCGATCGTTAATTAAAACTCATGGTGTTCACATTTGCCACTTGAAGAAAAGATCTGAAACGCGATGATTTTTCTTTTATATAGTTATTGAGAAGCCACATCAGCCACTGTAATTTACGACAAGTTAGATAAGTAATTAAAGATAATTGAGGGTCACTGTAGACCACTTTGATAGTTTTCTCTTTTGTGAAACATAAATTAAACTTAGATTGTAGATGTGATATGGCATAGGTCATCCTTCGATCGATTGTAGAACTTGGAAACCCATTCAGGGAATATTCGTTCACATTTTTGTTGAACGCAGTTGGTTTTTACCATCCTGTATTAAAACATTTCCTTTTATCAATAGTGCAATTTATAAATGATGTTTTGTGAGTAGCATAAAATTTCCAATGGTAAACTTAACTGCTTTTTCGACGTTATTTTACCAGCTAACTAAAAATAGGAAAGCCTTGAACCCTTTCCACTATATTTAGTTAGTATTAAGATTCTTTTACAGGGAGTGCATTGGAGCTGACGCTGAGATCATTTAGTATTTGGTTACATCATCGCTAGTCTCACTGAACTCTTCTGAATTCTACATGTCATGTGTGGTCTGGCGTCTCCTTACCAGCAACAGGTCCCAGGTTCAAACTAGTCAATTCCCTAAAAAACACGCTCAGAGCGTCGTTGCGCGAAAGTGGTAGGGAGACACGATATAGAGAACAAACAGACACCACCATGAATGTTTAGACATGTTGTTTCTCGATTTTATCTAATGGTAGAGAAGGGTGGGTAGCATACTGAACACGTCTTGCGCCAGTCCCATTACAGCTAGATACCGATTTCATTTCGCTTTTCATGCAGTTCTTGGCTCCAGAGGACCAAACACCGATGTCATTTAGCTTTTTGTGCGGTTTTTGGCCCCAAGAAAATTAAAAACCGATGTCATTTTGATTTTTGTGCTGTTTTTGGCCCCAAGAAATTAAAAACCGATGTCATTTTGCTTTTTATGCGGTTTCTGGCCTCAGGGGAATTGAAAACCCATTTTTCCCAACCCGATGTCTGCAACATTGCCGTGGTGCGTGGGTTTACCTAACTGACAGTGCTACAACTGTTTACTGCCGCACTTGTGCAGTCATGTACACGGAACGACAGTCGTATTACGACTCATCTGTCATGTATGTATATCTGGTGAATAAATTAGGAGAAAAGCAATAAATGAGTGGGAAAATGATTTGAAATTGTTTTCTGTGAATTTCCTGTATTGTATCTTGATTCATAATCAATTGCAATCGCCAGTTTTCGGTAAAGTAATTGGTTGAGCGGTGTTGCCGTGAAATTATTGCCAACGCGTGAAATCTTCGGCAATGGTAACGACGTTTCTTTCCCGAGTGAGAGTCTGCAAAGCGGCCTTCGTGCATACTCGTGGTATTCTGCATTTCTGTCTTTCGAATTTTTCTACGATCGGTATTATCCAAGGGAACGTACTAAATCATCCTCAAGAATAAACGTAACAATAAAATATAAAGATTATGAACGAATATAAGAAAATCAGAATTTAAAAAGATTGTGACCCCTGAAAATACCATACACGTGTATGTTCTATAATAAATCTGTGACACTTATCGTAAAACCCGACTGTAGCTTTATAATTCTGTGGACATGGGTAGATAAACGAAAAAATAAAAAATAAAAGCAATAATAGGATGTCGAATACCCGATGCAAAAGTGAGATGCCGGGTTGCTAGCCACTAGGGCACCAGTTGAGCTGCGCTTACAGCGCGCTGAAAGGGATTTAATTTACGGTGAAAACTTTGACTGACCGTTTCTCAGAAATGGTCGAGTATTCATCGGTAAGCTGAGACACTGTTCACTTATCTTGGCTTCTCTTCCACTGAACGAAATATCTTGGAAATCGAGTTATGGCACTTGCCGTGTTCTCCTCGTCAGAGGTAAACGGCCAGGCTATACGTCCAAAGGACCAAATTCGATTCCCAGTCAATTCCAGAATTATTTCTATAGTTTATTACTTCTTTCGTCTCTGTCAATGTTCGTCGATGTAAAAAAGTGCCGATTTGCGCAGTGTTTCGGAGTCAACGTTAAGTTGTAAGTCCCCCTACAAATGGCTTGGTTAGTCAATTGAACTATAGAGCAATCGCCCTCCTGAATGTCTGCTTTCAGATCTTGCTCAGCCGCTTACTGGATAGAACCCAACGATTTGCAGAAGAAGTGACTGGTCAGTATCAGGGGTGTTAAGAAAGGGCTGTTAAGCTGTCGACAGCATCTGTGCGCTGCGATGGCTCACCAAGAAGACAAGGGAACGTAGCGTAGACCGTCATGTGCTCTTCATATATATTAAGATGACACGTGACTGCATCTACCGGGAGAGCCTGATGAATTGCCTAACCGAGTTTGGTTCAAATGGCTCTGAGCACTATGGGACTTGACATCTGAGGTCATCAGTTCCCTATAACTTAGAACTACTTAAACCTAACTAACCTAGGGACATCACACACATCCATGCCCGAGGCAGGATTCGAGCCTGCGAACGTTGTGGTAGCGCGGTCCAGATTGAAGCTCGTAGAACCGTAACCGAGTTTGGAATACCAAAAAAAAACTCATCAGCCTAGTTCGAGTTTCTTCAGTGAATCAGAAGGCAAGTAAATATCGGGAATAAAGTCAGAGAGAGCTTTTCCTTAAACATAGGGCTCAGACTAGGAGGCAGTGTGCAACCGATATCGTTCGGCCTGGCTCTTGAAAAGATAATGTTGGTAGCTTTCAACAGGAAGCCCGAGGCGGACCAGGTAGAGGATGAAACAATCACACATCTCGCATTTGCCGACGATGCAGCCCTGTTGTCTAGACCTAAGAAAGAAATGGTGCAGATGAGCGACAGCGTGGATGTGGCAGCGAACAGAATCGGTGTCCTTGTGAAAGAATCCAAGACCGAGTATCTGGTAATGAGCAAAGCTCCTGCCTATTCAAGAAACCCAATATAGCTTCTGGTAGTCGGAGCCGTATCATACAAAAGGGTTCGTAATTTTAAACACCTGGAGGTACTCGTTACTCAGGACACATCATGTGATACAGAAATCAAAGTGAGGATCCAAGCCTGAAATCAATCATACTTCAGTCTAGGTCAGCTTTTGAATCGCACAGTTTCTCAAGAAATTTCAGACTAGGGCTCTACAAAACAATGATTTAACCCTTAGGACTGTCTGGTTGCAAGACGTGGAGTGTCTGTAATAAAAGACTTAAATAATCTTCCGGTTATCGGACTAAAAGTCTTAAGGAGGATCCATGACCCGCTACAAGATGAGGTAACTGGAGCATGGAGGACCTGGCATAATGAGCTGAATGAAATCTACAATATACGAGGATTGACTGAAAAGTAGTGCCTCCATCTTCGTAACTCAACAGCTGGCACCATTGGTATGCGGTAGGTACTGACTTGTTCCGAAGCTTCTTCTCCACAGCTCCAGTTGGCGGGAAGCCTTAGCATTGAATGGTTGTGCTGTTACAGTGTAAAGTATGGAACCCTGCCCAGACGGTCGGTCAGCGCGATTTAAGCAACGTGCAGTCATTGAATCCTTGACAGCAGAAGGTGTCACCCCAAAGGAGATTCATCAGAGAATGAAAGCATTTTATGGTGATTGTGTTGATATGAGTACTGTGCGTCGTTGGGCGAGTAAGTTTAAAGATGATGAGGTGGGAAAATCTGACCTGCGTGGCAAACAAAGAGTTGGACATCCTGTAACAGCAACCACCGAGTTTCACAAGCAAAATGTTGAGACATTGATTCAGAACGATCGTCGTATCACTCAGACAGAAACTGCAAGCACAATCGGCATTTCACAAGAACGTGTGGGTCACAGTGCTGCTTTGCTTGGCTAACGGAAGACTTGTGCACGATGGATACCCTGATGCTGAATCCTGAAATGAAAGCGCAAAGACTTGAAATTTGCGAGGAACTCCTCTCGCGTTACAAGAATGAAGGTGACGCCTTTCTCCATTCTATTGTCACAGGAGACGAAACGTGGTTACACCATTAGGACCCGGAGACGAAACGTCAGTCTATGGAATATCGACACAAAGACTCGCCCCAGAAAAAGAAATTCAAGACGCAGTCCTCAGCTGGAAAAATCATGGCCACAGTATTCTGGGACGCAGATGGTGTTATCCATGTTGATTTCCTTGATGACGGAACAACAATAAATTCAGAGCGTTACATCACAAAGCTGCGAACTCTGGAACTACGGCTAACAATGGTCCGAAAGGAAAAGGGAAATGTTTTCCTGCGGCATGACAATGCCAAACCACGCACTTCACGTGACACCACAGCAGAACTTTAGAGACTTAATCCCACCACTTACGGCATCCTCCATACAGTCCAGATTTAGCACCGGCTGACTTCCATCTGTTCCCGATACTGAAAGGCGATCTGCGTGGACATCATTATGCTTCTGATGAAGACGCCGAGAGAACTATGAGACTGTGATTGCGGAAACAGAGTGTCGACTTCCTCCGTGACGGCTTCAGAAAACCTGTTCATCGTTGGAAGAAATGTATCCAATTGGCTGGTGATTGTGTGGAAAAGTGAATGTTTGTAATTAAAATCACATTCTAAGGATTAAAAAAATGGCTCTGAGCGCTATGGGACTTAACTACTGAGGTCATCAGTCCCTGAGAACTTAGAACTACTTAAACCTAACTAACCTAAAGACATCACACTCATCCATGCCCGAGGCAGGATTCGAACCTGCGATCGTAGCGGTCGCGCGGTTCCAGACTGTAGCGCCTAGAACCGCTCGGCCACCCCGGCCGGCTTCTAAGGATTATTTCTGCGTTTGATTTACTAAAGTATTCCCACCCAAACCCAATTAACGGGGTTATTTGGTAAGCGTGATAGCGTTACGGAGATGTTTAGCATTACTTTTCATTCAACCTTCGTAACAAACATTGTAGGCCCCATGAGAAAAGCCATTTTTCTGGCCAGGTCATGTCGCTTGGATGGATAAACATCAACGGGCTTTGAAAACGATGGACTTTTTCCCCTGCAGAAGAAGACCACTAGGAGAAGAGACGGTGAAGAAGTGGAACACATGAGGATTTCCTGCAGGTCGACGTTGAGGATGACTGGCTGCTGAAGGCACAAAACAGGATCCAGTGAAAAGGATCGTAGAAGTTGCGTGCAGTTCTCTGGGACTGATGGCGGCCGGCCGCGGTGGTCTCGCCGTTCTAGGCGCACAGTCCGGAACTGTGCGACTGCTACGGTCGCAGGTTCGAATCCTGCCTCGGGCATGGATGTGTGTGATGTCCTTAGGTTAGTTAGGTTTAAGTAGTTCTAGGGGACTAATGACCACAGCAGTTGAGTCCAATAGTGCTCAGAGCCATTTGAACCTTTTTTTTTTTTGGCGTAAGGTAAATTAAAGATAGCAATTCAGTTTAAAGGTAACGACATACGAGGGCTATTCAGTAAATTCCCATCAGTAGCGAAATAGAAACCACAGTGACAATTAAAAATATCAATTAAAAATATATTATTTGTATCAGTATGCCTCAACTTCCAACTACTTCTTTACACAGTCGCCTCTCCGACTTAAGACATCTGTCGCACCGTTGTACCAATTTTCCAATAACCTCATCCTAGAAGGCAACCGACTGTTACTACCGTCATAACCAGAGGTTCAAGTGAACAGAGATGAACATCAGAGGGAGCCGAGTCCCGGTTGTATGTTCGGTTATCCAGCACTTCCCATCCAAAACGCTGGAGAGGCATCCTCATTGACCCTGCAGCGTGCGGCCGAGAATTGTCACGAAGAAGGAAATGAATGACATTTTACATTATGAAGAATTCCATGAAATCAGGCAAAAACTCTTAGCGGACACTCATACTTGGCGGGAGACACTATTGTTCTAGTCATCGCTACGTGCTCACTGTGTGTGCAGAACGGAAAAGAACGACGTGGCGCTATATACGGGCATACTAGGGACACTACAAAACACATCTGTGCAAAGCTTCATCGGATTTTCAACGTAGTTTCCATTTCGTGACCTGTCGGACCTTACTTTCCGAATAGTCCTCGCACAACTTCCAGTAGAACCATGCCTGGTGAAGCTCAAATGGTTCAAATGGCTCTGAGCACTATGCGACTTAACTTCTGAGGTCATCAGTCGCCTAGAACTTAGAACTAATTAAACCTAACTAACATAATGACATCACACACATCCATGCCCGAGGCAGGATTCTAACCTGCGACCGTAGCAGTCGCTCGGTTCCAGACTGTAGCGCCTAGAACCGCACGGCCACTTCGGCCGTCCCTGGTGAAGCACTGTGGGGTTGGTTAGTTAGTTAGTTTCATGTTCCATGGATCATTTTGCACAATAAATCATAAAGATAAGGAACTAATCATTTTACAGTCTCTTCACAGACTAATTTGTAAATATGGCTGCATTTTAAACATTTATTAGTACTTTTTTTTCAATGTTCGGACTGATGACTGTTTTTTCTTACTGTTTCAGATTATTATTTTCAGCACACCTGTCCCATAATCAAATGTGTCTCTACACACTGTATACATTCACGGACAAATTATTAGTCACCTGCTTGGAAGAGCACGCATGTCTCTCTTCGAGCGCTGTAGGTGGTGCAACCACACCAGTCCAAAACTTTAGAGATTAGATTAATAAAAAACAGAGAAAAGTCAAGATGGTGGTTTCAATGCTTCAGTTGCTCCGCTTAGACTCCCCGCAATTAAGTACAATGCGTAGAACGTTCATAAAATCATGTGAAACTGTCAGAAACCTCCTTTTTCGACATGCTGTTTAACTCGTGTGTCTCATTGACTTGAATCTCGGTTGTATCATCAAATCAATGACCTTTCATGTGAGTTCTGTGACAGGTTCGTATTGGTAAAACCACTTCTCGTCAACTGTGGTTTTTTTTTTTTTTTAGAAAAGATTTGTGCATGTTCTGCATTTCAGTCAGTTCGCTGCAGGCGTTTACATATCATTATGTTTGTTCGGGAGTCAAAGTGTACGGAACAAACTTTGCGTACACTTTAGTCTTCTTTAGAACATTCTGCAGGCTGTCTCGAACACTTGATTTAGATATGTTGCTCCTTTTCGATTTGTGACAGAACCACGGTGACACTTTACGGTCGCACGTCCACTACTTAACACTGCCTTCTCACAACTGTCTGGTTGAATGCACATCCGTTTTTCACATTTGTTAATTGAGGCTGTCACTGCAGTTGCTGCGCTGACGTCACTTATATGCCAGTAATTAAATTAGTTCCAGAACGTTTTGGGCCGACGGTGCAGGAATGTTGCCAGGCGGTCACAAATCATGGCAGTGAAGTGGTGTATATGTGCCAGTCTGCATTATGGGTTCAGCGCAGTAAGATACGTTAACATGAAGACGTGGTACAAGGAGCTATCGTGTTTGGTTTTGCCCTTAAGCACCCAGTAAACGAAGTTGCCCAATTTGTTGGTGTGTCAGTGTGGACTGTCCGACGTACCTATAACGAAAGGTGTAACACTCGTAGCCGTATTACACGATTTAAAACCATCCTAGCCAATAGGGATTGAAGACGAGTGTCACGCTTTGTCAGTGGAACTCGGTTTCAAACCTCACTGAAATTGCTGATGCTAGTGAATGCAAATCCATCTCAGCCAGTTGCTGGCCGAAGATTGCGACTGGAACAGTTCTGACGGTTTCTGGCGGCTAGAGGAGGCTGTGTGGTGCTGATGTGCAAGACTCACACGTCCCCTTCATCATTGGACTTACCTGGATGTGCTTTGCCGATTTTCTTTTCCGAATGGCCGGCTGCGTTCGTAATTTTAAACACCTGTTTGAATCGCGCAGTTCCTCAAGAAATTTCAGACTAGGGCTCTACAAAACAATGATTTAACCCTTAGGACTGTCTGGTTGCGAGACGTGGAGTGTCTGTAATAAAAGACTTAAACAATCTTCCGGTTATCGGACTAAAAGTCTTAAGGAGGAGCTATGACCCGCTACAAGATGAGACTTTCGAGACTTAATCGATCTCCCCAACTTCTTCTCCGAAGATATAATGCTGTTTGGAGGAATTATCTGTACTCTCAAAATGGTTCCGTACACTCAAGAAACTTTTAAATCAATGCCACTATATTTTCACTTCCACATAAGTAAATAATATTTCGTAAGCCCAATGACTCGCGGTCCGTCGAAAACTATTCTACATCAGGATTGTCGGTATGCTTCTGTGTGGGCTCTAATCTCTCTGATTTTATCCTCATAGTCTCTTCGCGAGACATACGTAGGAGGGAGCAGTATACTGTTTGACTCTTCAGTGAAGGTATGAACAAAAGCCCGTACCGAGCTACTGAGCGTCTCTCCTACACAGTCTTCCACTGGAGTTTATCTATCATCCCCGTAACGCTTTCGCGATTACTAAATGATACTATAACGAAGCGCGCTGCTCTCCGTTCGATGGTCTCTATCTCTTCTATCAACCCTATCTGGTACGGATCCCACGCTGCTGAGCAGTATTCAAGCAGTGGGCGAACAAACGTACTGTAACCTACTTCCTTTGTTTTCGGATTGCATTTTCTTAGGATTCTTCCAATGAATCTCAGTCCGGCATCTGCTTTACCGATGATTAATTTTATATGATCATTCCATTATAAATCACTACTAATGCATACTCCCAGATAATTTATGGAATTAACTGCTTCCAGTTGCTGACCTGCTATTTTGTAGCTAAATGATAAGGGATCTATCTTTCTATATATTCACAGCACTTTACACTTGTCTACATTGAGATTCAATTCCCATTCCCTGCACCATGCGTCAATTCGCTGCAGATCCTCCTGCATTTCAGTACAATTTTTCATTGTTACAACCTCTCGATATACCACAGCATCATCAGCAAAAAGCCTCAGTGAACTTCCGATGTCCTCCACAAGGTCATTTATGTATATTGTGAATAGCAACGGTCCTACGACACTCGCCTGCGGCACACCTGAAGTCACTCTTACTTCGGAAGACTTCTCTCCATTGAGAATGACATGCTGCGTTCTGTTATCTAGGAACTCCTCAATCCAATCACACAATTGATCTGATAGTCCATATGCTCTTACTTTGTTCATTAAACGACTGTGGGGAACTGTATCGAACGCCTTGCGGAAGTCAAGAAACACGGCATCTACCTGTGAACCCGTGTCTATGGCCCTCTGAGTCTCGTGGACGAATAGCGCGAGCTGGGTTTCACACGATCGTCTTTTTCGAAACCCATGCTGATTCCTACAGAGTAGATTTCTAGTCTCCAGAAAAGTCATTATACTCGAACATAATACGTGTTCCAAAATTCTACTATTAAATACTTTTACAATAAATACAGTTCCAAAAATCTCTCACAGTTCTCGCAAGTCGACCATCAGAATCTCAAGAGAGTAAGAATATAAGTCAGTGTCTTTTTCTTTTCTTACAACCTAATTCAACTGTTCACAATAATGACTGATGTAGCAGCGTCACGGAGTAAGGTGCACTTGCTCCTTGTGCTGGGCATATAGCTTCTGTGTCGAGTGCGGCAACCACTTGCCCGCGTCGATCAACCGTCCATAGTGTAGCATTCTCTTGATACGCGTCCGCCGTGCGCACACAGAAAACCGGCGCGAGGTAGACACTCTCCCGTCTCTCACTGTTGTACGTAAAATATCGATTGTTCGAGGCGGTGGAAAGCCGAGGGTCTCTAGAATTTGCGTCGAAATTCTCGAGGCACTATACAGTATGTAACGGGCGTTTAGGGTCGACTAGTTTGCAAAAAGCCACAAGTTCCAGCAGCACACAGAACTGAGCGTCTTCAGAATAACGAACGACACAGAAAGTGGCAAATAGTTGACTGGAGACGTGAGAGTTGAGACAAGTCTCAACTTTGCTTCTTTGAAAATGATGCAAGACGTCTAACTTGCACTGTGTGGAGAGTGTAGATCAGGTCGCAGTTTCAGAAAAACTGGATGATTTATTTTTTTTTTTAAGAAAGAGCTTCGCAAATTGGAAAAGTCAGTAACGCCGTGGTCCACTTTTGGCAATTATGTAAGCAGTTATTCGGCTTGGCATTGATTGACAGAGTTGTTGAATGTCGTCCTGAGGGATATCGTGCCAAATTCTGTCCAATTGGGCGCGTTAGACCGTCGAAACTCCGAGATGGCCCTGTTCTTAACGCTCGGAACTTTCTCAATTGGGGACAGATCCGGAGACCTCGCTAGGCAATGTTGTATTCGACGAGCACGAACACATGTACAGCCGGCGCTCAGTCCGGAACCGCGCGACTGCTACGGTCGCAGGTTCGAATCCTGCCTCAGGCATGGATGTGTGTGATGTCCTTAGGTTAGTCAGGTTTAAAGTAGCTCTAAGTTCTAGGGGACTGATGACCTCAGAAGTTAAGTCCCATAGTGCTCAGAGCCATTTGAACCAGACCATCACTCCTGGTTGCCGTAGAGGGCGACTGTTAGATTGGTATCCCACCGCTGTCTGCTGCGTCTCCAGACACTTTTCCGGCGTGGAATCTCATTGGCTAGAGTAGAATTGTCTTCAGTGATGAGTCCCGCTTCGAACTGAACCCCGATGACCAGTGAAGACGTTTCTGGAAACGCCATAGACAGCCGTGGGATACCAACCTGACCGGCGCGCACCGTACGGCCCATCAACCAGGAGTCATGGTCTGGGATGCGATTTCTTTTCATGACTGTACCCCTTTGGCTGTCATCTGCGACATCCTTACAGCAAAGCGGTACGTCGACGATATTCTACGTCCTGTTTTGTTGTGCTTTTAGAGCATGTTTTTTGCTCGAGTGTCATGTCATTTCTGGAAACCCAGAATCTACTCTGTAGGAATCAACATGGATTCCGGAAACAGCGATCGTGTGAGACCCAACTCGCTTTATCTGTTCATGAGACCCAGAAAATATTAGATACAGGCTCCCAGGTAGATGCCGTCTTCCTTGACCTCCGGAAGGCGTTCGATACAGTTCCGCACTGTCGCCTTATAAACAAAGTAAGAGCCTACGGAATATCAAACAAGCTGTGTGGCTGGATTGAAGTGTTTTTAGCAAACAGAACACAACATGTTGTTCTCAATAGAGAGACGTCTACAAACGTTAAAGTAAGCTCTGGCGTGCCACAGGCCAGTGTTATGGGACCTTTGCTTTTCACAATATATATAAATGACCTAGTAGATAGTGTCGGAAGTTCCATGAGGCTGTAGTATGCAGAGAAGTTGCAGCATTAGAAAATTGCAGCGAAATGCAGGAAGATCTGTAGCGGACAGGCACTTGGTGCAGGGAGTGGCAACTGACCCTTAACATAGACAAATGTAATGTATTGTGAATACATAGAAAGAAGGATCCTTTAATGTGTTATTATATGATAGCGGAACAAACACTGCTAACAGTTACTTCTGAAAAATATCTGGGAGTATGCGTGCGGAACGATTTGAAGTGTAATGATCATATAAAATTAATTGTTGGTAAGGAGGGTGCCAGGTTGAGATTCATTGGGAGAGTCCTTAGAAAATGTAGTCCATCAACAAAGGAGATGGCTTACAAAACACTCGTTCGACTTATACTTGAGTATTGCACATCAGTGTGGGATCCGTACCAGGTCGGGTTGACAGAGAAGATAGAGAAGATCCAAAGAAGAGCGTCGCGTTTCATCACAGTGTTATTTGGTAAGCGTGATAGCGTTACGGAGATGTTTAGCAAACTCAAGTGGCAGACTCCGCAAGAGAGGCGCTCTACATCGCGGTGTAGGTTGCTCGCCAGGTTTCGAGCGGGTGCGTTTCTTGATGAGATGTCGAATATATTGTTTCCCCCTACTTATACCTCCCGAAGAGATCACGAATGTAAAATTAGAGAGATTCGAGCTCGCACGGAGGTTTACCGGCAGTCGTTCTTCCCGCGAACCATACGCGACTGGAACAGGTAAGGGAGGTAATGACAGTGGCGCGTAAAGTGTCCTCCGCAACACACCGTTGAGTGGCTTGCAGAATATAAATATAGATGTAGATGTAGATAGGAAGCCATCCTGGGCTTACAATTCAGCAAGATAATGCCCGCCCGCAAACGACGACAGTTTCTACTACTTGTGTTCGTTCTTGTCAAATACTACATTGGCCCTCAAGATAGACGGTTCTGCCCCTAATTGAAAACGTTCGGAGCATTACGTGCGCGGCCATCTCTGGATTTTGACTGTTTAACTTTCCAGTTGGACAGAATTTGGCACGATATCCCTGAGGAGGACATTCATCAACCCTGTCGGTCAATATCAAGCCGAATACCGCTCGCATAAGGGCCTGAGTTGGACCAACGCATTACTGACTTGCTCAGTTTGTCAAGTTCTTTCTCTTGAACAAATCATTCAGTTTTTCTGAAATTGTAATAGTTTGTTTTACTGCACATTTACCTCACATACATCGTATTTTGGGCGTCCTTTTCGTAAAATGACTTAGCCTACTCCTTCAGGTCACCACCAATGCGAGCCACAAAGTTTACTTCAACTTTCTCGGTGATCAAATTTTGCAGCTTCTTTTACATACTGTACATTATGCAGTGAACATTCCCATCTTCCAAGACGACGCAATTATCGGTGACGGAGCACAAGTTCGGACTGGGGAAGGAAATTGGCCGTGCGCTTACAAAGGAACCACAGCGGTATCCACCGTAAGTTGAGTTGTTTGGGGGAAGAGACCAAACAGCGAGGTCATCGGTCTCATCGGATTAGGGAAGGACGGGGAAGGAAGTCGGCCGTGTCCTTTCGAAGGAACCATCCCAGCATTTGCCTCGAGCGATTTAGGGATTGAACCGTCGTCCTCCCGAATGCGAGTCCAGTGTGCTAACCACTGCGCCACCTCGCTCGGTATTCACCTTAAGCGGTTTAGGAAACCCACGGAGGGCGGTAACAGTATTTGAACAGCTGTCGTCCCGAACTCAAGTCCAGTGTCATACAACTGCGTCATCTCAGTAGGCAAAATTACTTCAGAGTAATTTCTATTCGTTTAATGGTCCGTTATAAGTAGGATGGTACTGCGACTAATCTGCGGCAGGCTTTCTGTATCACCAAACATTACTTAGAGAAAAATAGGTGCGTACGCTGTGAGCGTCAACTGTTGACGTATTTCGTTTCAGGTGTCAGATGCTAGCAGAATGATAATGTCGCAGTTATTTTCCTACTACATAACATTTCACTTATCTTTCAATGTGTTACATGAAATAAAATAAAGAAACTTACATTTCATCAGGTAAGATTTCATAGATAAATGTACGCACCCTCGAGGATTTCTTTAAACCTTAGTGCATTTCCGAGAAGTGAATCAGAAAAAATATTGTTAATAATGAAAATGACATTCCGGGAGTAAGAGCCATTCGAGGTATGATGAAAAAAAAAGATACATGTGCATTATAATATTTCAACAGATATTGTAACAAACAATGTAAAACGACTTTGCTTTGTCATTTTAAAAAATCTGTGGCTACAGACTTGGAAAAATATTGTAATTTCCAACATCACAAAAAAGGAGATACACAAAACATGAAACTACAGTTGTAACAGTCCCTTCTCCATAATGTACAAAATATCCAACACAGGCATCAGACGACATCGATGGAATGCTGGACTTTAATCGATCAAAGAAAAAAGCTGTTTCATAAGTGTATAAAACACAATTGATTATTTGCAGGTCATGAACCAACAATATAGAATGGAACAACGGGTATGCTTTACAACGATGCATGTGATTGACAGTTTTTGAGGAAGTTTTTGACTCCATTTGAGCAAACCCTGTATCAAAATCCCTTGAGAAACAAATATTGATTATACTTATAAACTTATGTTAACATACCCTAGAATATAAATTGTGAATCAGAAATCCATTGCCAAACTTTCCAAGGTTATTCAGGGATACCTTCAAAGTTTTTGATATCAGCTTCCGACGGTCTCTGGCGGCTTGTTACAGAGTTATCGAATTTCGTTGGGTTTCTTGCACCAACTAGCTTTTTATCTGTATTGCACTGAAAACAGTGCACAACAGTGGAAATGTGGACGGCATGCGCTGTGTCCCGTTTGGAAACAAACTTGTTCCTTTCACTCACGGTAATTTGTCCTGATAGTAGCGGCTATTTTGCTCTTTGTTCTGAGATTTGCATACAATGCTGCTCAATTGGGTCTCAGATTTGTTTTCCCAGCAGTGCTAATTGTACTTTAATACGAGGATTACTCAGAAAGCAATGCACCGCGTGTATTTTCTCAGCCGCTGCGAATGCGAGACGTTACGCATATTTGAAGTCCAACGCTTTCCGTCAACTCCGATAGATAGCGTTGCTGCAGCAAAATGGCGTCTGTAGGTGATGTACTTTACGAGCACTGTGCTGTCATTGAATTTCTCACTGCAGAAAAAGGAACTGTGGAGAATATTCACAGACGCTTGTTCAAAGCCTATGGAGCATCTGCTGTCGACAGAAGTACAGTCAGTCGCTGGGCACGGAGGGTGAGGTCATCAGAAGGCGGTTCAGCGAAGCTCCACGATTTGCAGCGGTCAGGGAGACTATCCACAGGAGTCACACCTGACATGCTCCAGCGAGCCGCTGTCGTCATTCGCGAAGACATACGCATTGCGACTCGGCAGTTAGGGGTGCATCTGTCAATCTGCAAAGTAAGCGTGGATGCAATTACGAGCATGCTCTGATATTCAAAAGTGTGTGCAAGATGGGTCCCGCAGTATCTAACAATGGATCACCAATCGCACAAAAAAAAAAAAAAAAAAAAAAAAAAAAAAATTGTCTTGATTTTCAGCAACGTTTTGAAGCTAAGGGGGAGGCCTTCATATTACGGGTTGTAACAGGGGATGAAACCTGACTTCACCATTTTAAGCCCAAAACAAAACTACAGTCGATGGAATGGCGCCATTCCCACTCCTCACAGAAGAAAAAATTCAAAGCAACAGCTTCCGCCGGTAAGGTTATGAATAACGTCTTCTGGAAGGCGTGAAGGTGTGATTCTCATTTATGTGATCCAAGAGCCGGTAGCATTAATTCAGAAGCATATGTCAACACAGTAACACAACTCAAGTTGCGCTTCGGGCGACTTCGGCGCCACAGCAAACCAGGAGATGTTTTGCTGCAACACGATAACGCTCGACCCCACGCAAGTCTGAGGCGGCTGAACACATCGCAAAACGGGGTTGGACAGCTTTATCCCAATCCAGCCTATAGCCGTGACCGAGCCCGGTCGGAATTCCACTTGTTTGGTCCATTAAAGGATGCCATTCGTGGAAGACATTTTGGGGACGATGAGGAAGTGATTCACACAGTGAGGCACTGGCATCGCCACCAGACCAGGATTGGTACCGACAGGGCATACACGCCCTTGTTTCGCGCTGGAAGAAGGCCATAGAACGGGATGGAGATTAAGTGGAAAAATTGAGGACGTAGATAAAACACCATTCTTTCGCTTGTATTATTCTCATTATGTTCAATAAAGAAGAAAGAAAATGTTGAAGAAAAAAATGCGGTGCATTACTTTCTGGGCAATCCTCGTAGTGATACGCAGGATAACTCATGAAGGGCTGGTAGACATGTAGATCGTGTATGGTTTCAATGAATGCAACAACGACAAAAAATAGAAATGTTTGGAATGTAGCCACATGTATAAATTAATCTGCGATGTGGATGTAAAAAAACTCGTTCCATGTCATTACGATCTATCGTGCAAAATGATCCATGGAACATGAAATTAACTAACAGCATTTTTGCGTTCCATTACTCTTTGCTATGTGTTTTGCGTCTTGGTGATTTCATATAATAAGTTTTTTTCCACTTACGTGAAGGTAAGAGGGCGTGCTGAAAAGTAATGCCCCCGAATTTTTATGTGAAAACTCGTAAAGAATACGTATCTTTTTGGATAGGGTCCGCCTTTAGCAAAACACAATTAGACAAATGTCTCTAACTACGATTTAAACACTAATAGTTACATGTATACGAACAGTAAAGAACATTCTTTATCTTTAATAGGTGAAAACTAAAACCCACTGAAGATGCTGCAACTGCGGTGAACCATGTTTCGGTTAAAAAACAAAATTGTGTTTTTCTAAATGTGGACCCTATCCAAAAACATACTTATTGTTAAAGCAAACACGGAAAGAAAGAGCTTCAACCCCAAGATGTGAATTTTATACAAAACAAACGTTATTAACATTTCACATTTCTATTCTTCATGTCTACGTATTCATTTCTCAACGTAATCACTCTGGCGATGAACACATTTCTCCCAACGACACAACCTCACCGCTGCTTCTAACGCCTCATCATTATCAAAGTGAAATTCTAGAAGTTGTTCTTTAAGTTTTGGAAAAAAATGAAACCTGTATGGGGCCAAGGCGGGACTGCATGGAGGACGATCGATGACAGTGAGACGATGGCGTCGGATTATTCTAGGCGGCGCAGCGATCGTGTGGTCTGGCATTGTCGTACTGGAGGAAACGGTGTTCCATGTGTGGACGAACTCTTCGAATACGAAACTTGATTACAGCACAATGTTTCTCACGCAACGACATACTTGCGTTACACACCGCCTTATTATACGTTTTCGGAGCCCTCTTGCGTGAGACGGCTGGAAATAAGTAGACATGAAACACAAAGGAGAGCTTCTGTAAAGTTTGGAAGGTAGGAGACGAGGTACTGGCGGAAGTGAATCTGTGAGGTCTGGCCGTGTTTCGTGCTTGGGTAGCTCAGTTGGTAGAGCACTTGTCCGTGAAAGGCAAAGGTCCCGAGTTCGAGTCTCGGTCCGGTACACAGTTTTAATCTGCCAAAAAGTTCGTGAAAAAGAAAGATTTTTCAGCACGCTCTTCTATTTTCTGAGAACCAAAGCCGCCAGAGACCGTGGGTCCCTCATACCACAACATTCAGAAGGTATCTTTCATCTTTAGTTTGTCGGGTGAATTCCGGCTCACGCCGTACGCGTCAGTTACACAGGTTCCATTAGGCATCTTCAGGATATTGGCAGTTTCAGGAGTGGGGCAACGGGATTCATTATAACCAAAACTATTCTCAGGAGCCCAATAGGAAGTCTTCCGAGCCGCAAACAGGTCCAATGAAGAAGGAACACGTTCCAACGGTACATAACTTAACGACCTCCCCTACGGTGACGGCACAGTCCGCTTGTCTCTACTGCAGGTAAATTTGAGCTCTGAAGAACACAGTGCAGCAATGTTTGAAGTAGGTCTTAAAATCATTCACAGTACTACTCAAATAATGTTTAATCAACTCCTTGGAAGGAAAATCGTACACATTAACAGTGTGGTTCAGAGAGCCACGGGATGGGTTTTTGTATTTAAGGCAGTTGGAGAAGTAGACTGCAAAGGTAGCATAATAATAATAATAATAATAATAATAATAATAATAATAATAATAATTCCTGACAATTACAAAGAAACCTCCAGAAGCAATTACACAAAAATATTATCCAGTGGGTAACGTCGGAAACTGCATGAGGCTGTTTGCAGATGATGTTGTTGTCTATAAGAAAGTAGCAACGCCAAAAGACTTCAGCGGACTGCAGAGGATTGATTAATGACGCTGGACCGCCAGTTTACCCTGAAAGTGAGTGAGTGTAACGTACTGCACATAAACAGGAGAAGAGCTCCACTACTGTACAATTACACTAAAAACCATCTCCGTCCACAGGCCCAGAGTGGTCCACCGGCACCGACCGATTACCGTGTCATCCTCTGGCAATGCTCTGTGTGTGTGTATGTGTGTTAGGGGTGCTGTACAACGAGGTCATCAGCACCCATACGAGGTTAGCAGAAACGAATGTGGTTGAAATGGAGAAAATGCGAGAAAAGAGATAAAAAGAAATTGGAGATTATATCGCACTCACTATCTACCAGTCTCACCCGTGATCACCCACACAATCACACTAGCTCAGATTTTGGAAGAGAGTGTAAAAATTGTTCAGATGTTCTGAAAGTGTTAAGTGTTTCTAATTTACACTGGAAAGCCATTTCATGTCGTCCATAGGCACCTACTTCCATGAAAGCTTTGTCTGTATTGCCTCACAGTGGGATAAGTGTATTAACAGTTAAGACGGTTTCCTTAGGAATAATTGGCAGTTTACTTCCTTTTTTCCCATACGTATCATTTACATTTGACTGTCCCTTATATTATTATTATTATCTGTTACCCGCGACTATGCGTACATAGCATGCCAGAGTGGCCGTGCGGTTCTAGGCGCTACAGTCTGGAGCCGAGCAGGTTCGAATCCTGCCTCGGGAATGGATGTTCTTAGGTTAGTTAGGTTTAATTCGTTCTAAGTTCTAGGCAACTGATGACCTCAGAAGTTAAGTCTCATAGTGCTCAGAGCCATTTTTTTGTGCGTACATAACGGTAATCTTGTTGAGTTGAGTAAGTAAGCTATTGTTCGTTCATTAACATCAGCAGCCCTCAAGTATCGGTCTGTTAGGATCAAGCACAGCTCGTGAAGTGCTCCCCCCCCCTCCCCCCCCCCCTCCACCTCAACAGCCATAACACACGACCACACTGCCGAGCTGCGTGTGCGGAGCGGCATAGACAGAATCGCTCACAAAGCATCTATACATTATGCAACAAAAACAATAACCAAGTCTATAACATGGTTTATGATCACTGATGTAATGAAAGATGTGTCATTTTCTATTTTACCCTATTAGGGCCGACCGTTTTTTCCTCTCTCTCTAAAGTAGGCTATAGTGGTTTAGCTGTGAAAACGTAACAGTCAGAGCTACTTTCGCATTTAGAATATTAGTATGACTTAAACAGGTTAATCATTGCATAAGCATTGTATTCATTATGTTGAATCGTATTATGTGGAACGTAACAACTAATAAAGGATTTTCGCAAAAGTGATAAAGTCAAAAAGTCAATGAGTAACTTGCTTTTTTCAAAGAGTAATAATTTTCTGTAATTAGCGTTATATTCGTCAAATCAATAAATGAATTGTACAACACACTTTCTAAAATAGTTTAAATTATTTCTAAGTGTTCATGCTGTCTCCATACAAAATTTCATCAACATTAGTTCAGCAGTTTAGTGGTGAAAACGCAAAAGAGTTACTTTCTCATTTATAATTTTAGTATGGATTTTATTATCTGGACTTGACTTATGGTCATTCACCTTTTGATTCCTTATACAACGTTATGTCTGAATTACAAGCTCTTTATTTTGTACATCCTTTTAAAAGTTCTTTGGTCATGATCGAATCAATCTTGTGACACAGACAGGATGGAGATCTTGTCTAGGTGGGAGGACAAACAGTCACATCAAGTAGTCTAGAGGTATGTAGGTTACAGCTTCACTACTTGATTCATCAGGTACTATAGAGTCCTCCATGAGGTTTTTCCATATTTTTGTCTCACCTGTAATTTTAGTGAATCATTTTATTAATACTTCTGTAAATATGTTGTAAGCAGCGCGTTTCACAGCAAAATGTGACTTGTTAGTTTTTCCAATCTGTTTAATTTTTTTGCCCTTTTTGGATAGAAAATCAGTTTTATTAGAAATATCTAAGCCACAGTGAGATGGATCCACTGAGATGCAGTTGCCTTGTTCTTTGCAGTTGCCTTGTTCTTCTGCTGTAGTGATTAAACTACTTCTTTGAAAGGTTGTTGGATTTTGTGTGTTGATGACTGCACAAAAAGTAACTGTTTCGTCGAATGTGTGTAAAAATTTGAATAGCTGACTTATTTGGGTCCTGTTGGCTTTAGCTTCACTACAAAAATTTGAGGAGCGTGGTAATAAAATTTGAAAGAATAGCAGATTTTGCTGTATATTCCTATTCCAACGTGCCCTTCTTTTCCCATTAATGAGTGTAGATTAATCAGTATAGATGTGGGACCAGCGATCTTCAGGCTATCTCAGATTCATTGTTTCCAATACTCTAGGTTCATTATCAGTTTATCTCTTTCATTTTTTTATAATTATCCTTTATGATTACTTTGTACGTCGTGAATCTACAGATGATACAGATGCATGGATCTCAGTACACATTTATCAAGAGTTAAAACTGCCCTTCATTCGGATCTCCAGGAGAAATCAGTGTTGAGACACACACGAGTCAACAAATTATTAAAAGACAGAATTATGATTGCATATAAAATGAAATGGAGGTGGGTGGAACAGGTAACGAGACTGATGAGTGGTTCATGAACTAATCATGTTTTTCGCTGGATATTTATAGTTAGAAAAGGCGGGGACGAAGACGAAGATCAAGATGAATATGGGTAGTTGACATTATAAGCTAACCGGACAAATGATTAGTCACCTCTAGAGAATTCTGTCATAGCGGCCCCTTATCAGTTAGAGGGCCTGCACTACAGACAAGTAAGATGGGCTGCCGACCTCTCGTCAAGAACGCAGAGCGAAACATCGCCACTGTATATAAACAATAACAGGCCTCGATTGGTATAAGGAGCGTAACCATTAGACGATTGAACAGTGGAAAAACGTTGTGTGGAGTGACGAATCACGGCACACAATGTGGAGATCCGATGGCAGAATGTGGGTACGGCGAGTGCCCGGTGAACGTCTTCTGCCAGCAAGTGTAGTGCAAACAGTAAAATTCGGAGCGGTGGTTTTATGGTGTGGCCGTGTTTTCCATGGAGGGGGCTTGCACCCCTTGTTGCTTTGCGTGGCACTATCTCAGCACAGGCCTACATTGATGTTTTACCACTTTCCTGCACCCCACTGTTGAAGAGCAATTTGGGGATGGCGATTGCGTCTTTCAACACGATCGAGGACCTGTTCATAATGCACAGCCCATTTCGGAGTGGTTACACGACAATAACATCCCTGTAATGGACTGGCCTGCACAGAGTCCTGCCCTGAATCTTATAGTACACCTTTGGGATGTTTTATAGCGCCGACTTCGTGTCAGACCTCACCGACAGATATCGATACCTTGCCTCAGTACAGCACTCCGTGAAGAATGAGCTGTCATTCCCCAACAAACCTTCCAACACCTGACTGAACATGTGCCTGCGAGAGTGGAAGCTGTCATCAATTCTAATGGTGGGCCAACACCATACTGAATTCGAGCATTGCCGACGGAGGGCGCCACGAACTTGTAAGTCATTTTCAGCCAAGTACCCGGGTACTTTTGATCACATAGTGTAGTCCACGAAAGCCTACTTAACAAAGTACCGAGAATCGGTAGTAAGTGAAGAATTTGGAGATATTATTCATCTTCACTCACATAGATCCTGTAGAAACTGAGAAAACAATACTAGCGCAATTAGAGCACTGTTGCGGGTTTCAGGATGGCTTTGGTGTTAGTGACGTCGTTGCAGGTCGCGAAGACGATGTGAAATGTTTGATGGGGCAGCACGTGCGTAGGTCCCAGTAGACGCCCATCCTAAAGTCATAGAAACGATGAGAAGAGCATAGCAGATTTGCTCATTGCGAACACTACAGAAGTTGGAATGACGTCTCGCTGCGGTCAGCGCATAGGCTGCCTCTAGGCGGTGGTGTGTGTTTAGCTCAGCATGCGGTCTCGAGAGGTGGCTACATTAGTGTCGCCACGCCACACAGAATGCTTCGATGAAGTCAGCACCTCGGCGAGTACAGAGTTGCGTCAGTCCTAGGCATGTGACAGTCTCACAGCAATAACGTTTTCTGCAATAAGTCAATCACACTGTTTGGTTCAGGTGCATGCTGAACTAACACCTTGCAGCGGGCGGAGTTCCGAGGGCACCCAAGAGTGGTTCAAATAGTTCAAATGGCTCTGAGCACTATGGGACTTAACATCTATGGTCATCAGTCCCCTAGAACTTAGAATTACTTAAACGTAACTAACCTAAGGACAGCACACAACACCCAGCCATCAGCACCCAAGAGTGAAGGCGAACCAAGGATCCCAGCTTAGGGTTACAGTGTCAGCATACGCGAATGCAAGTCTGTGGGAGCAGAGTCCACTTGCACTCAGTAGGCAGTAGATCGGCAGCAATTCAGGTGAAGGTGTGAACCATGGGCCCCCGGGTAGGCACACTGAAATCGGCTGAAGTCCCCCAGCAGATGGTCCCAACCTGGAAGGCACCAGTTCAGCTCCCGGTGGCATTAGGCGTAGGTGCAGCTGATACTTCCACAGCATACGGAGGCGGCATCTAGTAGCGATAGACTAGATGGTCCACACTAGGTCGACGACTGTCGAAGAGCAACTCTCGCAGCTGGCTGCAGACGATGACATATGCTGCATAGCCGGGACGAGCGGTATTTTTGGTCACTCGACGCTGCCCTGTTGTGACAGGACAACATTTCTGATCACGTAGGCCCCGGAAATGGCTCAGTGCCAGGCTTCGTTGTGGAGTAATCTGGGTCACCTCTGCTACAGGCTGCCCTGCGTACAATTCTGTGTCGTGTTACAGCCCCTCAGCTGCAATGGAGGCTGGACATGCAGTAATTAGCCTCCCTCTAGGGCCTTCCATCACTAGGCCGCTTTAGAGCCTGGAGACTTCCGTCACGTCAGCGCGGCCTCTTGGATAGTCTTCGCGACTTGGTGACAGCTTTCTGTTTGCTTGGCCACATGTTAGAGGTGCCAAATTGAAAGGCAGTGGTGCAATGCACGCACAGAGCCAATTAACACAGCGGACGGATCCCGAATTTACTCATGCTTCGCGCGCCTTCCGTTACTGACGGAACTCTAGAGAACTACATCAGTACCCCTCATGTGCGTGGCGGAAGGTATTTCTGGAACCACTAACTGATCCTTCTTCCCTGTTCCACTGACGAAAGGCACGTGGAAGGAACAATTGTCGGTAAACATCTGTATTAGCTCTAATTTCTCGGATTTTCTCGTCTGCGGTCAGTTAGCGAGACTCCTGAGGAAGTGATATGTAATGCTACTCTTCCCGGCAAGTGGTCTCTCTAAATTTCAATAGTAAACCTCTTCGTGATGCACAATGCCTCTCTTGTAGCGTCTTTCGCTGCAGTTTTCAGCACCTCAGTAACGCTATCGCGGGAACAAATCATCCCGTGACGAAACTCGCCGCTCTTCGTTGGATCTTCTCTATCTCTTCTATCACTGCTACCTGGTGACGGTCGCAGATTGGCTCAAGAATTAGTCGAATAAGCGCCTCGTAAGCCACTTCTTTTGTGGATGAAATCCATTTCCTCAAGATTCTTCCTAAGAACCTCAGCGTCACATCTACCGTTCCTACCTTTTATTTTGTGTTATCATTGTTCTTAGAGTCGCTCCGTTTCGATACTCCTAGATATGTTACGGTTGTTGCTCTTTCCAACGATTTGTTGTACGGTAGCAGATTTCTTTTCCTAAGTATGAGCAATATTGATCGTGTTTTCGGCATGGGGTCTGTCTTTCACATACTTAGGTGTTTACACTAGTAGACAATGTATCAAACTTGATTGCCTTCATATACTTTCCGCTTGTTAAGATTTTGATTGTATTTTGATATTCCAAACAGGTACTATTTTCGTCTTGAAATTCCATCTGCTTTTAGAGATGACCCTCTTCAGAAAACGGGGGGAAATACTTTTACAGGCTTTTGATGATGATTTTTCAGATGTTCATCGAGATGATGAAGATCCGGCTGATTGTGTGAATTAATGTTTTAATGGTTCTGTGATAATGACATTACTACAGAAGCGTAGGAGACAGTGTTTTCAGGCGATTCCGACAATAACGGAGAAGATGATTCCGTTCTTGTGAATGATTCGTATTGTCATAATGTCAATACTTTCCAGATGGTGCGCGATCTCACTTGGGCACTGACTATGCCAGTGCACGTGTAACACTCAGCGCCGTTTCGTTTGTGTTAAGCAGTCATTGTTTCAGCACTCCACATGCGGTTGGTACGGGTAGAACCCCGACATGTGATACCGTGCAGAGCATGGTTCACAGTGATTTACGAAGTAGGGGTAAGTGGGTTAGGACAGGGTAGTGGGGTGAAACCGGTTTCCATGTTTCTGACCTCCCTATTTACGTCCTCTGGTGAAGAGATACAGAATTATACTCCACTAGTCAAGAAGGAAGAGCGACAATATTGGCGTGTCGTTGATTTTCCGTTCACCGCGTCTGTAAAGGTAAATTTCTATCTCCTGACTAACGTCCTTTTCGTTTTAAACTGTGATTATTTCTTAACCGTTACGCTTATAAAAACTTTATTTAGGCAGGAATACTAGGTGATTAGAAAGCGTTTATAGAGTAGCAAACATTATGGATTTGGTTCAACAATAGCGTGATTTTGTTTCGTTTTTATAACCTCTGAACTTGAGGTAAGAACGGGCACATTAAATGAGTGAAAAGACAGGTCGTATCTGACATAAAATTGCACTATAAAGCTTTTTGCGACGTCGAATACGACGAGAACCTACCAAAGAAAGACAAATAGACAATCATGGAGCCAAGACAGCAAGGAAGGGGCAGTAGACAAAGTCTTATTAGGTAGGATGCGTCACTTGAAAGCTGCAAGAACCTCCAATGTTCCACAAATTGCCTTAGAAGTGTTGCGACCTAGCTAGGGTCTTGTTGTGAACAGGAGGCCAGGCATGGAGAGTGGGTGGTATAGTCCATTCCTGGAGGTGTCAGTGACACAGTAATATCAGCAGTAACATTAATTTATAATGTAAATTGTACAGAGTTTCATGTGTCTTCAGAACGATGGTTGGTGGCCAGACGTAAACACACGTGCCATGGAGTGCTCAAGCCTCACCAGCAAGACGTGACGTTT
This sequence comes from Schistocerca gregaria, assembly GCF_023897955.1. Classification (NCBI taxonomy): domain Eukaryota; kingdom Metazoa; phylum Arthropoda; class Insecta; order Orthoptera; family Acrididae; genus Schistocerca; species Schistocerca gregaria. Next base: position 129,848,925 of record NC_064923.1, on the reverse strand, counting down.
CTCTCCGTAGGTCAATGGCACGGCTGCGTAATGGCTGACGACTGCATGGTGGGGTGGAGGGGGGGGGTGAGGAAGGCGTCGCCTGCACAGACGTTACGCGACACACTGAAGCTACCTCAGTACTTTCCAAGATAGCCCGTCGTACACTCAGATGGATTGGCAGTACGAATATACCGAGGTCCGCCAGGGGCCGCATCTGCCAATCCATGGGCGTCACTTGGGTGGGTAGCGACTGGTCGATGCCTCATTAAATACCGGAGCACTAAGCTAAGGCGAACAGTTCTCTCAGTATATGTGACTGTTGGCTTTCCGGCGTAAACTTGTGATGAAGATTTCTCGGGTCAATGGAAATGGAGGAAAATGGATGCCTCCCCTTCCCTGATATTTGAATTAAGAGGAAGGCAGATGGTTCACTAGGCTATGCAGTACAGAGCTATACCTTCTTGCAACAAGCTGCCATCATCCAGCACAAAGGCAAACAGTACTGAGCACCCTGGTACATAGGGCGCACGCCGTCTGCGACAAAGAGAGCCTACCATCCGAGCTGCAACGCCTGAGGGAAGTCTTCCACCAAAATGGCTACAGTGAAACGCTGATCAACAGGGCGCTTAAAAGGAAGAAGAAAGCAGTGAGAACCCCAGAAAAATATGATGAAGAAGAAGAAGACAAACGACTCGCGTTCCTTCCGTACGTGGGTCCGCTCTCGGCCAAAATTGCACAACTTCTGTGCAAATACAATATAAAACCCATTCTCAGACCACCACGGAAGACGAGGGAGCTCCTAGGTTCTGCCAAAGATGCGCTGAACCTCAACACACCAGGAGTATACAGCATACCATGCGAATGTGGAAAACAATACAATGGGCAAACACAGCGCTGCATATCTAGACGGTGCGAAGAACATATCACATGAGTGCGATTAGGTCTCACAGAAAAATCAGCCATAGCAGAACACAGCGTAAATGAAGAACACATCTTCAACTTCGAAAACACGAAAGTACTGTGCCGAGCATCTGGCTTCTGGGAAAGCGTTTTCAAAGAATCCATAGAAATAAGGATTCACGACAATCTGGTCAACAGAGATGAGGGATACCAACTCAGCGTAGCATGGAACCTTGCGATAGCGGCAATCCGTCGGGAGCGCGACAGTCAATGTCCTGCGCCGCGGACGCAAACAGAATAATTTACACCGAGAAGCGAACGCGGCCGCTGGGGGCGACCGCCATCCCCACCACCGCGCGCTCGCCGCTGGTCCACCGCAGCCACCCGAGGTCTAGTCGTGCTGTGGGGGGGGGGGGGGGGGGGGGGGGGGGGGGAGGGAGGTGGGGCGACCGCGCAGATAAATTACCTTCTCTCCGCGAATCTCGACACTTCGCCAGAAGATGCGTAGTACGACACATCCCAAAACGTCGCGCACTCCAACAGCCCCCCTGGTGCACACTGCTCAGTACGCTGACGATACAGCCTTCTGCACGAGAAATGCAAACAAGGACCTGGTCATCCGTAGGCTACAAAAGGTTTTAGACGACACAGAAACTTGGGCCCGTCGCTGGCGCATCACCATCAATTCTGAGAAGACGCAGGCAATGCTGATTACCCGTAGGCTCGGAAGGCGCGAACCTCCTCAACGTCCCCCCCCCCCCCCCCCCCCCCCCCCCCACATCTTCACCTGAATGGAACCATACTCCCCTGGCCCAGAACCGCCAAGTACCTTGGCGTAACCTTGGACTCCCGTCTCACGTGGAAACCCCACATAGACGAGGTCCACAGGAAGGTCTGCGCCAGAATGTCCATCCTATACCCCATCCTGAACTCAACCAGCTCCCTTCCATGCCCAGTAGCAGTAAACGTGTACCTGGCCCTGATCCGGCCAGTCATGGAATATGCGTGCCCTGTCTGGGGATACGCGGCAAAGCAGCACCTGGACAAACTTCAGAGGCTGCAGAACCGCGCCCTCAGGAGGGCATTGCACTTACCCCTTGGGTTCCCTATAGATGACCTGGACGCCGCAGCTGATATCCCACTATTGAGAGAGCGCTTCCAAGACCCGGCAAAGGCTTTCTACGAAGGTTCTTCCAGATCAGGAAATGCCCTCATCCACTCCCTAGGTCGGTACGACATGTCCCGCGATAAACATAAGCGCCCTATGATGATCTTCGACGATTAAGTCGAAGAGAAAATCCCAACACCCAATCCCTAATCCTGTTCCTTCCCACATAACACCAATCATCTCGCCTACCTCAGGCAGACACAAACAGAACAATCATCACAATATCACAGACACCAGAAAAATTAAAGAAAAATCACACACACACATTCACAGGGGAGTAAAAAAAACTTCCTCAAAGAGGGGAAAGTACAAGATGAGAGCAGCCAGTCCCAAAAAGTCGGGAGATATCAACGCTACCACCCGGATAGAGACCCGAGAAATCTTCATCAATAGTTCTCTCAGTGCTCCAAGTCATGTACAGTCTCCCGTTACCGCCTAGTCCACAAGCTGCAGTGTTCATCCGTCGCCTCCGAGACTTATGCTCCGTAGGCATCGTAGGCCAGCTCTGAGTCTATGTAGGCATCACTCACAGGCACAGTGACAGGACTTAAGTATTTTAGAGGACTTGTAATAATTTCAAACGTCTAATTGTGCTGAACATTTCACAAGAAGAAGCATCATTTAAGTTGAGTACTTCTTCATATTTAATAAATATCATTTTATCACTAACTGTTGGGATACTTCTGTCGAAGATAGCCTACGCTGTCCTCCTGCATTCCCAAAAGAGAGTGCCCACTGTGGTCAGGATGTCGGTTGACGTGAAGATTAGACCTCGGTCATCCACCACAGATCGACTAAGATTGCAGCAGATTCTCACGAGTCAGCTGGGAGGCTGCACGCACACGTCTTGTCTGGTCGGTGTGGAGGCGGCAGATCATCCGCGATGATGGAAGTTACTAAACATGACGTTACTTTTTTTTGAGGATTTGAGTGTTAATTCTCGTCCGTCGGGATGGGGAAACAGCTACCTGTCTGCGAGAAGCGCCTTTAGCCTTGCTACCCGCTGAGCACGGTTAGACACTCATCTACGATGCACGCAGAAATTTGTGGGAAACGGGAAGTTTTGTATATCCGCTTGAATGTCTGTAAGCGAAATGCGGGTAACATTTATGTTTCAACATTTGGCGAACTTCTGGTTAGAGTGCTCTGAGTCGTTAGAAATCGATAAGAGTGTTTTACCCGCAACATCTACCATCCTTACACATCTTACAATTATTGTACTGTGTGCAGAGCTGTGGTAGCCATCAGAAACTGAATGTCGTATACTGAGATGCACTGGTGTGATCCTCACCCCCGGTAGACGTAGCAAAACTCTGCCCTGTGCCCTCTTTCTCCCTCCGCCCCCTCCCCCGCCCTCATCGATTCTTTCTACGCAGATACGCAGATACAGAAAATTTTATAACGTTATGAAACACGCTCCTATCGTAGCACAAAAAAGGAGAATGTGTCATCAGAATTAGAGACGTGATTGAAGGGAACTAGCTTTTCCAATTATTATCTGACAGCTTCAGAGACATCTACGAGAGTCGTTCAGTATGTAATGCAATGAATTATTTACTCTACCAATTTCAGTCTAACAAAAAGCGGAATTTGTTGCGCGACATCGAGCTATACTCCCACTTCAGCCTCCATAGTTTCATGAAGTTATGATAGATGGCGGTGCTATATGTAGGATTCAAAATAGCGACTGAAACATAGGAGCGTTCCCAGCACTGATCTGTCATTGAGGTGCTTTTGGTGGGAAACCAGACCTGGCAGCGAACAAAAGCACATTGAGTCGTTGGCAGAGACGTCTGTGCCGCGCGGTTTGAGGCGCCATGTCATGGAATGCGCTGCCCCTCCTGCTGGAGGTTCGAGTCCTCCCTCAGGCATGGGTGTGTGTGTTGTTCTTAGCATGAGTTAGTTTAAGTAGTATGTAAGTGTACGAACCGATGACCTCAGCAGTTTGGTCCCTTAGGAATTCACACATTTTGCAGAGACGTCTGTCAACATCGCCACAAGGTTGCGCAAACATGTCCGACTTCACGCGTGTCGCCCGGCCACACAAAGCTGTGATTCCTGCAACGTTGTAACGTGTGGACACTCTCATTCAAGGTGATCGACGGATCACAAACCAACACTTCGCTGTTCAAATGGACGTCTCTGTTGGTAGTGTTGACAGACTCATCCACCAGTTTGGGTACTCAAAGGACTATTGTTCCTTATCTATCTTACAGCCGGATCCCGCACCTTCCGACTTCCATCCGTATGGCCCAATGAAGAACGCACTCTGTGGGAAGCAGTACGTTAATGATATGGATGTTATTGATGCAGCAAGATGTTGGTTCAGACGTCGACCAGTGGAAAAGTACTGTGCGGGCATACAGTACCTCCCATTAAGGTGGTGCAAGGGCATCGCATTGAACGGAGATTATTCTGCAAAATAGGGCTTTCTAGCCGTAAAAATGGGAAATAATATCATGTATTTGAATTCTGAATAAAATCAACCTCCTTTCAGAAAAAAAGTGTTGCATTACTGACTGAACGCCCTTCGTAAACCAAAGCATATTGACTTATTCGTGCTTTTTTACTTGTTAGTATTAGTACCCATTCATACAGTATAATTCACCATGCCAAGTGAAGTAACATGATACATGGTCATGTCGGATAACATGATACATGCTCTCTTGTCATCCGACATGGTATTTGTCATCTTGTACAATATAACACAACGTGCCATTAAAGTTTAGAATCCATGCATTTCCACTCTGAGTACTTCCCATTATAGATGCACCCCCACTCTCGAATACATTCTATCGTAGACGCATCCTACTCTTTAGAACCACATAAATTTCTATTTGTTCTTCAACCCCTCACCATACACGTGACCCGAGGCTGGACTAAGAGAGCTCATTGCGCTGTGTAAGCAGGTTTAACTCATAAAAGGGAGTGAATATGTCAAGATGTTTTGATTTAAATGTCTTTGAAGCTACCAGACAAGTCGAAAAGCTAGTTCCCTTGTTTTACAGCTCCAACTCTGCTCAGGATTTACTCACCTTTTCTTGTGCTGCTATAGGAGCATTTTTCATTCTATTTCCCAACGTCTACGCTACCATAATTTTGACATTAGACCCCCTTAGCGACCGATGTAGTTTTTGTTCATTCGGGCGGCGACTGATCCGGTGTAGGTTTTCCTTCTTTTCTTTTAACCATGTTGCTTATATAGTGGTAACGGATAAAGCTTTCACAAAGCAACAGAACGATCATTATTACTTATTAGATGCATTTGTCTACCTTCTTACAAAATTTGAGCATATCAACATCAGTTTGAAACACAGAAGTAATGCGTACAAAAACACCCAAACAACGTGCTTTTTGCACGTAAAATCCGAATAAAGTTAGATTTTTGATAGCAAAGTTTCAATATTATTGTAAGAATGCATTTTTTATTTATTTGATTCACTTTAAACCGTTTCCACGCGTTCAGTTCACGTAAGAATGAATTTTACGTATTGTTTTACCATGCCAGATACACTAAACACTATGTCAGCCATCCTTGCGTTTGTTCGATAATTGAAAGGGGGAATGGTGCTGCAGTCCTCTACCGTAAACGAGTTTTCGAAAGCTAGGTTTTAAATTTCGGCCTTCTGTTTATCATCATCAGTTACATTACCCGTATTGTCAGCCAGAGAAGGTGCTGAATTATTTGTAGCGCTCATGGATTTCTACATACGACCAAAACTTTTTGGGGTTATTTTTAGAATCTGCAGATAAAATATTGCTTTCAAATTCGTTAAAAGAATCTCTCATTGTTCTTCAGACAGCTGCTTTCATTTCGTATAGTTTCTGTTTGTCAGCGGAGCAATGACTACGTTTAAAACGACTGTGCAAAATTCTCTCCTTTCTCAGCAACTTCATAATATGTTTGTTGTATCAAGATGGATCCTTTCCCTCCCCTATATTTTTGCTAGACACATATTTCTCTAGCACATGGTGGACAATACCTTTAAATTCCGAGCAAAGATGCTCAATATCTTTGTGTCCCGCGGTGAATGCTTGGAGCTAACTATGAAGATCTTCATTAGTGACACTTCCATTTGCTTTCCCAAACAAGAAAACTCTACGCTGTTTCTTTGGTTTTTTTGCTGCTTCCACTGACAAAGAAGCCACAACGACATTATGGTCGCTGATACCTTCTTCTAGATTAACTTCCTCAAAAAGATCAGGTCTGTTTGTCACCGAAATATCTGATATGTTCCCATCTCGAGTTGTTTTTTTAACCAGTTGCTCAAGGTTGTATGTTGAGAGCGCTCCTAGATTCAGATGAATCTTTGATCCTGCTCCCTGCCATAATCGTGTAATTTTCCCAGTCAATGGATGCCAGATTGAAGTCTCCACCTATAACTAATGGATATTTTGTAGATTTTCTTCCTATGTACTCAAGACTTTCCCTGAAGCGTTCTGCGACTTTATTTGCGGATGCTGGTGGTCTATAAAAACACAACCGACTTCCATCTTGCCCTCCAATCAACTCTTGCTTGACACCTCTGAAGTCGCAAGCAGCGGTGGTTTGGGGTCAGTAGAATGCACGCTACACGGCGTCTGGCTCGGTGCTGTCCTTGAAGTAACCGATTTTTCACAGTTCGTTGTGTCACTGTGGTGTAAACTGCTGCTCAAATTGCTGCTGCAAATGCAGTACGGTGCGCCAGAGCCATACGACGAACACGGTGGCCTTCCATCTCCGTAGTGCCATGCACAGTCGGGTGTATTAGTGTAGTAAATAAATTACAAAAGGTACACGGTTTCTGCAAAAAAGAGAAAAAGCAAATTGATATCCCTTTCTTACTGTTTATCGCAGCTACTGTACGTTGCTTTTAGTATGATCAGTGCTGTTTTCTGGGGGATCCGTACCACAAAACTTTTTCGGCGACAAGGTAATTTTTTTTTACGATGTTGAGAACTTGGAAGAGTGCCAAAGATTTATTTCGCGCACGTAAATTTTTTATTTCGTTTTTTCGTGTACAATACGAACGATACCAGGACAGTTTTTGGTGGGAAAAGTGATGTCATTGGCGTGCTATTAATGTAAATTACACTGTAGTTTTATAGTTAAATAAATGTCAGTTGTATTAAAAATTGGGTCAGTTGAAGCACGGGATACCACCCATCATCTATGCCATTTCGGGAGCCAAACAAGGATACAAAAGATTTTTGTAGTGTAGTTTCTATTGTTGTTGATGATAGGTGATAATGGTTTTTGTTGTATTGTGTCTTTTAGTGGTGTTTTATGGATTAAAATATATGTTCGATAATATTTCCTTGTATGTTTTTTGTATGTCGGAGGGTTGATTGGACTCACCTATTTCATTTGAGGTGTATTGTAGGTCAATTGAAGTGTACGATATCATTTTCTCTTATTGTTCAGGGGTTGATGGGAATCGCATGCTTCATTTGAGGTAATGCAAACTGAAGTGTTCGATACCACATTCTCTTGTATGTTTGGGTGTTTCTTGGCATCGCCTGCTTCATTTGATATGAAAATCAACTGAAGTGTCCGATACCACTTTCTTTTTGCAGTTCGACATGTTGATGATGTCATGGCTAAAATCAGACGGGTGGTACCCCATGCTTCAGTTATAAGTAATTTTCACTGCATTATATCCAGTGTCAGAGTACACTCAAACTTTTTTTTAGAAAAAAATCGCTGAGTATGATGTATATTAAATAACAAATTTTGTTTTCTGCTTTAAATTTGTATAAAAGAAAAATGGCTACAATTAAAGAGTTGAGAAAATATCGCTTCACAGCAATCGCGTTTTTATTATTATTTTTCTTTGCATTTTCTGGATCGAGCAGAATAAACTAATTGATTACCTAACTGAACCCAAGCTTAGCAGCTGTTTTATATTTTGTCGCCAAGGTAGCTAAATTCAGTGGGCGTAACAAAGCTGGTTCAAATGGTTCAAATGGCTCTAAGCACTACGGGACCTAACGTCTGAGGTCAACAGTCCGCTAGACTTAGAACTACTTAAACACATCAATGCCTGGGGCAGGATTCGAACCTGCGACCGTAGCAGCAGATCGGTTCCGGACTGAAGCGCCTAGAACCGCTCGGCCACAATAGCCGGCTAACAAATCTGGGGCAACTGGGAATTGCCCTGGGTCCCCGAAAATGACCGTCCCCTAGCGATCGAGAGAGGGAAGTGAAAGAAGAAAACAAGGAAAAATTAATAAACTTGATCTGTCTAGTGTACTCTTTCTCTATGGTAAAATAATTAAAATTGCTTTAGAAAATCATACTGACATAAAGATACGCGAATCGTTTAGTCAACTTTAAGTAGCAAACGTCTTTGTACTGAACAACAGCACACTCCCTAAGTTAGAGATCATAGAAATATTACAATCACAGTGAAAAATGCCCCTATTGTATCAAAAAATGGTGCACATGTCCTGAGCGTAGTTACGGATGTAAAAGAAGAAACTAGCTTTTTGAATTATCTGGCAGTTTCAAAGACATTTAAATCAAAACGTCATGACATATTCACGCTCTTTTACTTGTTATTATTAGTATCCTTACATGTAATATACGAGGTGCGACAGTAAAGTAACGAGACTGACGTGAAAAAAATGTTGCTTACCGTTTTAGTCAATTTTAGTGTTGTCTCCTGCAAAGTAGTTCCCTTCTGGCTGCACCACTTTTTCCAGCGCTTCTGCCATTGATGGTAACATTTCTGGAACTCATCTTCTGTAATATCCTCCAAGACCCTCGTCACAGATTTTTGTATATCTCGTGCTGTTTGAAAATGGTGTCCCTTGACCGCCGTTTTGACTCTTGGAAATAGAAAAAAGTCGCACCGAGCGATATCTGGTGAATAAGGTGGCTGTGTTGGTACTGAAATTTGTTTTGATGTTAAAAATTGCTGTACTGACAGAGCAGTATGGGATGGCTCATTATCGTGATGCAGAATCCAATTATCAGTAATGTTGGCACGGACACGAAAAACTCTTTTACGAAGTCTTTCTAGAATTCCATTGTAGTAATATTGCTTCACTGTTTGCCCAGCAGGCAGCCACTCTTTATGAACAATTCCCTTGGAATCAAATAAGCACACAAGCATGCGTTTCACTTTTGACTTTGACATGCGAGCTTTCTCGGTCTGGGTGATCCCTTTGAGCACCATTGCGAACTTTTGCGTTTTGTCCCTGGATCACACTGAAAAAAAAAAAATTCTTCACCAGTGATAACACGGCTCAACAATTCTGGATTGATTTCCGTTTGCTCTAACACATTGGCTGCCGCATTTTTACGTGTTTCTCACTGTTGTGGTGTGAGATTTTTGGGGACCATTTTTGCATAAATCTTTCTCATACCAAGATCTTCAGTTATTATTTTCTCGATTGATGTTCAGTTCTTCTCCAATCATTTTCACGGATAAACTTCGATCAGATCTTACGAGTTCATGCACCCTGGCCAAGTTGACATCTGTCCGTGAGGCTGACGGTCGTCCACTGTGGCCTTCATCTTCAAGATTCGTTCTGTCTTCACTAAACATTTTATGCCAACGAAAAACTTGAGCTCTTGACATAACTCCCTCTCAAAAAGCCTTCTGAAGCTTACGGTAAGCTGTCGTCGCGCTTTCACCCAATTTAACGCAAAAAGAAATGGCAAACCGTTGCGCAGTATTATGCGGTTCCATTTCCGTGACGAGCGACACAAACACGTGTTAACTTATTACAGCACGACTGAGCAGTTGCATCGATGTGCCTCTTGATCTAGAAGCAGCTTACAGACCAGAGTCAAAGACATTGTACATACGCAAGCCTGCAGCTTTGCCACATCTTGCAAAGAAAATCAATCTCATTACTTTATTGTTGCACCTCGTCATGCATCGTGTCAAGTAAAGTAACATGATGTCATGGCAATTGGCTTGACGCATGACATCGTCTCATCCAGCACGGCATTTGTCACGTCGTGCAATATGTAACAATGTGTCCCACTTTGAATACTTCCTATTACAGATGCACTCCCACTCTTGGATACTTCCTATCGTAAACATGTCCCATTCTCTAGGCGCACATAAATTTGTGTCTATTTGCTCTAACAATCCCCTCCATAAATGTAACAAGGGGTCGGTCAAAGAGAGTTCACTGCGCTGGAGAAGTAAAGTTAATTCGCTATAAAAGCGCGAACATATCAAGATGTTTTGATTTAAATGTCTTTATAATTCGAAAAGCTAGTTCCATATTTTTACATTCCTCACACCGCCCAGAACATATTGGCCTTTCTTGCGCTGCGGTAGGAGCATTTTTCATTCTAGTTTCCAGCTTTTATCATACCATAATTTTGACATTAGACCGTTATAGCAACCGATGTAGTTGTTGTTGACTAGGGCGACGTCTGATCCGGTGTATGTCTTCTTTAATTGTCTTTCAAACCATGTTGGGTATATCGTGGCAATTGACAAAGGTTTCATAATGTTGTTGTTGTGGTCTTCAGTCCTGAAACTGATTTGATGCAGCTCTCCATACTACTCTATCCTGTGCAAGCTTCTTCATCTCCCAGTACCTTCTGCAACCTACATACTTCTGAATCTGCTTAGTGTAGTCATCTCTTGGCCTCCCTCTACAATTTTTACCCTCTACGCTGCCCTCCAATACTAAATTGGTGATCCCTTGATGCCTCACAACATGTGATGCCTACCAACCGATCCCTTCTTCTGGTCAAGTTGTGCCACAAACGTCTCTTCTCCCAAATCCGATTCAATACTTCCTCATTAGTTATGTGATCTACCCATCTAATCTTCAGCATTCTTCTGTAGCACCACATTTCGAAAGCTTCTATTCTCTTCTTGTCCAAACTATTTATCGTCCATGATTCACTTCCATACATGGCTACACTCAATACAAATACTTTCAGAAATGACTTCCTGACACTTAAATATATACTCGATGTTAACAAACTTCTCTTCTTCAGAAACGCTTTCCTTGCCATTGCCAGTCAAGATTTTATATCCTCTCTACTTCGACCATCATCAGTTATTTTGCTCCCCAAATAGCAAAACTCCTTTACTACTTTAAGTGTCTCACTTCCTAATCTAATTCCCTCAGCATCACCCGACTTAATTCGACTACATTCCATTATCCTCGTTTTGCTTTTGTTGATGGTCATCTTATATCCTCCTTTCAAGACACTATCCATTCCGTTCAACTCCTCTTCCAAGTCCTTTGCTGTCTCTGACAGAATTACGATGTCATCGGCGAACCTCAAAGTTTTTATTTCTTCTCCATGGACTTTAATACCTACTCCGAATGTTTCTTTTGTTTCCTTCACTGCTTGCTCAATATACAGATTGAATAACATCGGGGATAGACTGCAGCCCTGTCTCACTCACTTCCCCACCACTGCTTCCCTTTCATGTCCCTCGACTCACTAGTAGAAGCCGACCTCGGGGAAGATCAGTTTGGATTCCGTAGAAATGTTGGAACACGTGAGGCAATACTGACCCTACGACTTATCTTAGAAGCTAGATTAAGGAAGGGCAAACCTACGTTTCTAGCGTTTGTAGACTTCGAGAAAGCTTTTGACAATGTTGACTGGAATACTCTCTTTAAAATTCTGCAGGTGGCAGGGGTAAAATACAGGGAGCGAAAGGCTATTTACAGCTTTCATAAAACAATATGTATTTGTCTACCTTATTACAAAATTTGGACTGATTCGCAGAAGTCTGATACACAGAAGTAGTGCGCGTAAAAAATGTCATAAAATTGTTATTTGCACGTAAAATCCAAATGAAGCTAGGTTTTTGAAAGCGAGCTTTCAATTTTATTGTAAGAATGCATTTTCTATTTATTTTATTCACTTTAAACCGATTCCGCGCATAAATTTCACTGAACAATGAATTTTACGTGTGACATGTAGTTCGACTTTTAAACCATCGTATCTCGACAACGGATAAAAGTATAAGTTAAAAAATTTCATTCAGACTTTATTCATCTATCTACATTCGTGCTAAGTTTAAAGGACTCGTCCAAGTTTAGAGGTCGTACGCTTCTAAAACTTCGCAGAAAAACGTGTTTTAAATCCAAACGAAGCAAGATTTTTTCGAACGGATGAAACTTATCTTAGACCAAGGTTCGTTACACCGGTGAACCAAATCTGAACCATCATCAGTCTCGCTCCAGTCCGGAATTATTTAAGGGTGACTGTTTTTGCACTTGTAAATTAAACAAAGGTGACTGTTTTTGCACTTAAAATTCTTAAGGTGCACATACATGGTGCCTTCACCTGAGCATTAATTTCAGCCCAATTAAAGTCTTTTCCAAAAGGAATTAATCGATTAGCACAATTTACCTGTGTTCCAGCTCCAGTTTGTCGTTCAGGCGTTGCTTAGTAAAATTTAACACAGCTAAAGTAAGACAGATGTTCGAATGACTACGCAAACTGCCGTTGGTCAGGGCTAAATTAAAAATTTTAACGTATTTTATTTGATAAAGTAGGAACCAAACATCAAGCCCCCCCCCCCTTCCTCCCCACCCAAACCGCGATTCGAAAGCTAAATTAGGTAGTAAGTATAAACAACTGAATATCGGTCCGAGGACATACACAGCTACCTACATCCGACAGACACTGCTCCAAGCGTCTTTTCAGAGTCAACGATTTGTGCTTCTTGTGTCGGATCAGAGGGTACGCAATGGCGTAAGAGCTCGTGTACAAATGATACTCACTGCTATATATTACTTGTCACTGAAATTAAACACAGGATTAAACAATCACTACTGTGTGAAGCCTACCGCGTACAATATCATTGGATCACCAAAGTAGGCAACGAGGAGAATCGAAATATTAGCAGTTCGAATTCCAGCGTCCTCTACTGATCCAGCTGTAGGGAAACGAGAAGCCAAGTAAATTTGGACAAACTATACTTGCATTGGAGGATACGAACTGTACTGGAACAAAGGTAAAAGATGACTCATACTATTTAACTATACGTACGCAGAAAGAACAACTTCAAATCGCATTTCATTCCGCTTATGGAAAACCTTTAGTTTGAAAGACAAAATAGTTTTCTGACGAAAATGCAGATTAATGGTTGATATTCCTCCATAATCGTTAGAAATTCTTATAAAAATGTATTATTTCTTATGACATGAGTAAGGAAGGTGCGTGTTTCAAGACACCACGGTGACACACAATGTATATACGAACGAATACAAAGATCAACTGACATAGAAACCTCGTAGGAGGTTGTATAATTTGTAGTATTCCGGTTGTCGTTGTCCTGTAATTGCAATATTTAAGAAATTAACGCTTCTATAACACAAACTGCCTCTGACAATCCTCGATAAACAGTCTGGAGGATTGGTTTGCATAATCAGATTACCCTGAATATAACTACACATTCATTAAATATTATGTCTGTGAGAATTTATGTTATGCGTCTGCAGAAAACTGCAATTAATTTGACGGATGAGTTTTGAGTGCCACGAACTGGAGGAAATTAAATGTTTCCTGCTCGCTTACCTTCTGGCAGCTGTCGTTGCTTCGTGTTTTTAGCCCACTTGACGGTTTTCTCAAGTTCTGCTGCGTGGGACGGCTACATTCTTTCGTTCGCCAGTCGCTTCGTATCGGACTGTTGCTCAGCGACGGCTTCTATCACTGCGAGGGGCCACTGTATTGTTGAGAACTGCGGCCCGTCACAGTTTGTTGCTTACTCTTAAGCTCGCTCAGTATACTGCGCAATATATTGTGCTGTATAAGGGTGATATTGTGCAATACACAGCCCTTCCTGCCGAGACACAGTGACCTGAGGACTTGCAAACAATTAATGTAGTAATGCCATATGAATACGAAGCATCAAAAGAGACAGATGAGAGGAATCAGCTCGTAAAATGATTTCAAGGAAGTTTGAGTACATGCTTGACATTTATGAAGCAATTAGCCGTCGAAACATTCGACAAAAGTTTTTTAGGGCAGGGAAATAATGCTTCAACCGCTTATTGTTTTCTTTCAAGGGCTTCATTTATTTATTGCAGAAATACATAACAGCACTGCCTACCGATCCTCTACAATAACGTACCTTAGCCAGTACTATGCGACACACCTATCGTATACCAAGGTCTCTATAGGTCTTGTCTTAACAAGTCTGCATTAGTGCCCCAAGCAGTGGCGGATAAAAAAAAAAAAAAAAAAAAAAAAAACTCAAGGAGAGGGCGCTAAAGATATTTGAGCTACCTTTACTTTTACCGTAGTAAAAATTAATCAAGTCGCATGCAAGGTTTAAGATTTTTTTAAACTGATTATACACTTATACAAGACAATGTCATCTTATGAATAAAAAAGTTACAGTTGTTGCTCTCTTCCTTAAATGATGAATTCTATGAGCCTATTCTTCCTGGCAAATTGGTTAATTACATCGACAATAGAACAATCAATGTCAGGTTGACTGTTAGTTATCTATGTGCCTGATAGAAACGTATAAAATGCGATGAAGCCAACGCGTGTGCTACATAGGAAAGTACACTATTCGACAACTCGATTCAGTCGAGTCGAGTGTAATATTGAAACTTCTGAGAGATGTAGGTTCGTATTTATAACACAACTATTGTTGCGTGCAGCTAGAATGAAACTAAGTTGTGATTATACAGAATTATGGGTTAAAATGTTCGTTTTATGCCATTCTGGTACAAACAAATGATTAAGTTTACGTTTCACATCATTTGGTAAAAGGAGGATGCAATTATCTATGCAGCACGTTGGCCACCGTAGTCGTTATGAGAATGGCAGAACGACGAGATAATGCCAAGAGTAGGATTTTGATTCGATCCCTGCTGGGACATGGGGTGAAGGCATGCGCGTATACCCCCTGTTAGTGAAGGAATTGAGGCCACGAAGATCCACAGGAATTTAGGAACTTCGGCAAAATGGGTGTGACTTGTTTTGAAAACCTGTTATCGATTTACATGACGGCATTTTTGCATGACATGTGAACACCGAATTAAAAATTTGTAAACACTTTATTATGGCAGACACCTTTCCTTGTTGTATGCCTCAATAAGCACGCTCATACTTTCTTTGTTCCGTGAGGTGAAATTGATTGATATAAGGGCAATCGGTTTGTGTGTGTGTGTGACTGTGTGTGAAATCTTACGGGACTTAACTGCTAAGGTCATCAGTCCCTAAGCTTACACACTACTTAACCTAAACTGTCCTAAGGACAAACACACACACACCCATGCCCGAGGGAGGACTCGAACCTCCGCCGGGACCAGCCGCCCATGACTGCAGCGCCCTCCAGACCGCTCGGCTAATTCCTCGCGGCAATCGGTTTGTGCATCACTTATTAGCCTGTCAAATACTTTGAAGTATTGTAACCAGTGCTGTTTTTCTGGGGGAACGCTGGGGGATGCGTACCCCTAAACGTTTTCGTCGACAAAGTAATTTTTTCCGATGTTGAGAACTTGGAAGAGTGCCAAAGGTTTATTTAATGGGCGTAAATTTTTTATTTCATTTTTTTGTGTTGGTAATTGCAATACGAACGATACCAGTGCAGTTTTCCCTGGTAATATCGATGTCATTGACTGTTTCAAGCATTTCGAAGCTGCGGCAACTGTTCTCGACAACTGAATCGCTGGCACCCAATTCGACAAGTATGTTGTCCCCTCGCCCGCTAATAGTGGGCGATGGTAGTCCTAAACGGATATGCGTACGCTCAAATCGCATGCTTCATTTGAGGTGAAGTAAACTGAAGTCTTCGATACAACATTATCTTGTATGTCTGTGTGTTTCTCGGTACCACCAGCTTCATTTGAGCTGTAGTAAAGTCAACTGAAGAGTCCGATACCATTTTCTTTTAGTTCGACATGTTGATGACGTCATGGCTAAAAGCAGACGGGTGGTATCCCATGCTTCAGTTATAACTAATTTTCGCTGCATTATATCCCATGTCCGAGTACCCTCAAACTTTTTTTGACAAAAAAGAGCACTGATTGTAACTCAAATAGTTTCTCAACGGATCTCAAGTGTGCTGCGCATTCAACTGTCCCTCCAGCCATCCTCTTGACCTTTCTCAGTCTTTTAAGAGCAAAACTGTTTGGACAGGTGTAGAGCTACAACTACAGCATATCTCCTTTCATCCGCTATCCATGGTCCTTAAAATGAAAAGTCTGTAGTTAGTGGAATAACATGGTAGATAATGAAGTTTTGTATAACAGCCGTGTGACAAAATACTCTCTTCTCTGCTTGCTATCAATGGCCAACGTCTCATTTCGATATCTGAAACCGTTAATGAAATATGAGAAATGTTGTCGATATTTCACTCTGCCTTTATCCCTTATGCGGTGCGATTGCAAATGAGTGTGCTACATCAGATAAATTTTCACGAGACAGATAGATACCTACACCCAAGTCTAAAGAAAAATTCAATATGTTAACTAAATTTCAGATGCAGAAAAATATTATGTAGTACACACCAAACCAAAACCATAGCAACCCCTATTTATCATTGCAAACTTTTTCGAATTAACGAAACGATGGGCATATCATAATGTATCTGACATGTAAAAGTACAAGCGAAGGAAAAATTAAATTCTATTACCGAATAGTTGTTGTAAAATCATTTGAGAAAGATTGCAATGCACGATCCTCGATTGTGTCCATTGCTGACAAGCCGAAAGTTGGCATCCAGTGTCGGCCTTCCTTTCTGAACAAACGAAAGAACTCACCCAGCGCTTTGGACGAAAAGTGGTCACCACACATTAGCCACCGTATCCAGCATGGAATTTTAACAGTCTAACTAGGGTTAACTTGAAATCATCTCAGCCTGCGTTAACCCAGTGTGCTAAGTCAAACTGACCTGTCTCTAGATGGCTACTACCGGTAGCAGTGTGAACCAAGCATGCTATTCCCACATTAAACATATCACCGATAGACGTCTGTTGGTAGTAGTCTTTATGATGTTACTTGGGCGAAATGACACTGTACAGATGATATTCTTACAACAGTGTGCATTTATAGTCGCAGGCTGTGGAAAAGACTTCTCACAGCAAGAGGCAGAAGTGTGAGGTGTAGGAGAACTCACACACCACTATCTCTGCCAATTAATTTTTAAACAGTCAGCCATTTTTGTTTTTAGTTTCCGGCCAGTTCTATCTGTGCCTGCACCCTTGGCAGGGAGCTATTTTGTTACCCCCTCAGTAGAGCCTTGATTGTATAGTGCTGTTGGCTTCTTTCCTTGACATCAGCAAAGAAGCTCAATACAGTCAGGAAACTTCATTGCTTTCGTATGTTGCTTCTATATGCCAGCACTACACTGCAGAATAGACATTATATATTATCCTTTATGCTATGACTGCAAGAATAAGGTAGACGGTGTTCCCCCTCACTACTATTCTTTCACAGCAGTTAGTGTGCTATGGTGAATTTTCTTCTTTTGCTCATAACACCCTCTTTTGTCAGTGATCAAGCAAAGCTCAATAAATAGTACTTGCAAGTGGAAGAAACTACCAGTTATTAGTTGGAGGCACATCTCCTGTGCACAAAGTTTGTGTTCCATGATCTAGCAGCAGTTGCTGTTGATAATTTTTGCTCTATAACTATTTTATAACGTTTTTAATTTTTTGCATTACCCATTCCATTGACTTGTAGATTTGTCTTAACCATGGAATAATGTAATTCTCCACTGATTTTTCTTTTAAATATTTCTATAAATGGCAGCACTTTATTATTTAAGAATCCAGCTAATCTTTGGGCAGACAGAGATGTACCCAGCAGCAATAATCTTGGTAGCAAGTGTAAACTTGAGTGAAGTGGTTGTGGTTTTCACTAGCAGCATTGTTGAGACATCACATACCCCAGTACAGTGCTATTGTAAGTATTTTTTCAACATCTGTGATTTTATGAAGGTTTTTAGAACAATATAAGTGTGCTATTGTTCCAGTAATAATACTAATAATAACAAGCTTAATAACTGTAAGTTACACTTTTCCGGATTGTGAATAATATATGTCTTTTAATCAGTCTAATTTGCTGAAACTGACAGGGAAAAATTAACAGATGACAAGGTACTTGGGATACTTTACTCTGAAGATGTAAGTGATGCCACAGAAGGAGACAAATATTAGGACAATGAAACAGTGAAGATGAGTGCAGTGATAATGATGATGTTGAAGATTATGAGATAGTCAATGATAAAGAGTTATTTGGGAAAGAGCCTCAAACTACACACCTACCAATCATCGCACAAGGGACTTTACTGTTAGAACAGGACACTGTTGTGATTTCCCAGAAGATTGACACGAAGACAACAGTTAAATGGGAAAAAATATAATGGATTTATATGCACACACACAGGGTTTTTGTGTCCTGGTCATGTGTAAATTATCATGTAAAAACTGGTTTCATTGTTTATTGGATTGTTAAGAGTAATTTCGGAGCAATAAAAATGAATGGTATTTCCACAATTGGAATAGTAATTTTAATTATTTGGGCTATCAAGTTGCATTGACAGAGCATGTTAAAATCCATTTCCAGTTATACAGTATGTATTCTAGGAGGCCACATTAGGGAGGATAACAATGTTAGTTTTGACACATATGACAAATTGCTGAGGCGTAGGATTTGATGTATTCATCTCATCTTTTGCTTAAAGAGGATGATTAGTGATCATCAGGTGAATATTCAATGTGCCAAAATCTATCTGCATACTGACATCATTAATATAATGTAGAAGACCTTTTTTTCATATTTCCCTACTTGCACTACTTGTGCAAAGCATAAGTGAAGTGGATATGTATTTCCTGCCTCTCATGTCTATATGAGTGCAGGTTATTGCCTGAGAACCATACTGAGGCTGACCACCAGAACTGTGTCGGAGCAAGCTGTGGTAGAATCAAGACAGCACCTGCCTAGCCATGACCTGACAGCCTTTAGAATTATATTAGGAAACGATATGTTGAAAATAGTATATGAATTTTGCTATTTGGTCATCAGTAAACAGACAATGGCCATAGCAGAGAAAATATGAAATGCAAACTACCCAAAAGTGAACAATAAAAATACTGTGTGGTATTCAATTATTGTCTCCATGTAGGCACCGCTTCAATGAGCTAGGCATTTTTAACTGTATGGTTACCATGCTTAGAATTGCTAATGAAATTCATCATAAATGATCCATCACAATTATAGAAAAGTAGTGATCCCTATACCACAAAAATAAAGGAAAACAGTACCTAAAACACTACAGGACAAAAAAGACCTTTGGTACCCATGATTAAAGTTGTCAATGGCTCAGAAAGAAATTCAATAAGCAGCACCAAATATTTTTGATCATTTGCCCAATGCCATAAGTTGTCTTACAGGTAGGAAACCACGTTTTAACCTAAAATCATATCTCTTGGATAACTCCTACTCCACAGTCAAATATTTAGTTACAAACTGAAAGCCTAAAAGAACTAATTTCTAAATGTAGTTCCATGAGTAGGGCTGAAGAGTAATATGTTCATTAATGTTGACACCCACCACATATACATATCATGTAATCCAACATATGCCACATTGTTTTTACAAAAGAATCATTCAAAATACCTATGGAACAAGCAACTGACTAGCTAACTTAATCTAGCAAGAAAATAATGTCTGAAAAAGAGAAATTCATTAATGTGAAATACAAGTTTAAATGTCAGGAAGTCCTTCCTGAACGTATTTGCCTTCAGTGTAGCCTCATGTAAACTCTGCAGTTTAGCTATTTTCTTGTTAGGAAGAGTCATCTAACTACACTCATGCTTATAAATTAAGGATAGTGCTGATACATGGTGAAACAACGTTCTGGTGGACAGTTTGCAGATTCAAATCACCTCAGGGTATGACCACACAGTGCATTTGACCTGCAGTCATCGCATGATTGTGCTGGCAACAGTCCACATACGCAGAGGTGTGTTGGCGCATGTCAGAGTACAGTGCAGTGAGTAAGTGTGCAGACATTGTTATACATGCTAATGGTGACTGTGTGTTGAAAGTGGCTCAAAGAACACATACTGATGATGTTATGAGGGGTAGAATACTAGGGCAACTGGAAGCTCGTCAAACAGCAGGTCGTAGCACGGGCCCTCCGTATGGCACGAAGTGTGATCTTAAGATTATGGCAATGATTCCAGCAGACAGAAAACGTGTCCAGGCGCTACAGTACGGGATGTCCACAGTGTACAACACCACAAGAAGACCGATATCTCACCATCACTGCCCACAGACGGCCACAGAGTACTGCAGGTAGCCTTGCTCAATACATTACCGCAGCCACTGGAACAGTTGTCTCCAGACATACAGTTTACAGACACACAGTCTACAGACACACAGTCTACAGAGGACTGAACAGACATGGTGTATTCAGCCGGAGGCCTGTAAGGGGCATTCCACTGACTCCTGGTCACAGAAGAGCCCATAAAGCCTGGTGTCAAGAACACAGTAAATGGTCATTGGTACAGTGGTCCCAAGTTTGTTCACGGACGAGTCCAGGTATAGTATGAACAGTGATTCTCACTGGGTTTTTATCTGGCTTGAAGCAGGAACCAGATACCAACCCCTTAATGTCCTTGAAAGGTACCTGTGTGGAGGTGGTGGTTTGTTAGTGTGGGGTGGGATTATGATTGCTGCATGTACACCCCTGCACGTCTTTGATAGAGGAACTGTAACAGGCCAGGTGTACCGAGACATCATTTTGCACCCGTATGTCCACCTTTTCAGGGGTGCAGTGGGCCCCACCTTGCTCCTCCAGATGGAGGCATGGCTCCACTGAGCTGCCATCATGGAGGAGTACCTTGAAACAAAAGATATAGATGAATGGAGTGGCCTGCCTGTTCTCCAGACCTAAACCTCCTCAAGCATGTCTGGGATGCTCTTGGTCAACATATCACTGCATGTCTACAAACCCCTAAGAGCTCTGACAGACACTGGTGCAAAAATGGGAGGATAGGCCCCAGCAGGTGCTTGACCACCTGATCCAGAGTATGCCAACCCATTGTGTGGCCTGTGTACATGTGCATGGTGATCATATCCCATATTGATGTCAGGGTACATGCGTAGGAAACTGGTGCTTTGGTGTTTTGTAGCACATGTGTTTTGGGACAATTTTCTTACCTTATCACCAATACTGTAGACTTACAGATCTGTGTTGTGTATGTTCCCTATGTGCCTATGCTGTTAGCACCAGTTTTGTGTAGTGCCAAGTTGTGTGGCTTCACATTCTGCAATTATCCTTCATTTATGAGCATGAGTGTATTTACCTGTCAAAGTAGTGTGTTTTCTTTGCTATGTGAATCGGGCCAAGTCAGCTGTGACAGGCAGTTTCAGTTTTCTTGATTACCAGAAATGTTTGTCATGTTGGTTAGATAAAGGTGTGTTTCCCTTGCTATGTGAATGGCGCCAAGTCAGCTGTGACAGGCAGTTTCAGTTTTCTTGATTACCAGAAATGTTTATCATGTTGGTTAGTTAAAGGTCAAATGTGCTGCAACTAGTAAAATTTAATTTCACTAGACAGTACTGCCACATATTATTTGGAAGTAAAATAACACATTAAAAAAACATAAGTATATTTTTGTTGAATACTGTTACTTACCAGATCAAAGAAGTTAAAAAGAAATACCTGTTCGCCTTCAAGAATGGTTGGAATAACTGTTAGATAAATTTAAACTAAATTTAATGTTGAACTTATTGAACAAAAAAATAAAAAACTGTGTGCGGGAGCAATGTCAAATAATGTATGGCTATGTAACATATTAAATCCAAACTAAATTTTAAAAGAAAATAATTACTTTATTTCTCATTACCAGAAGAATGCCTCTATCTAAGACAATACCTAATTAGCACCTTACCTAATCAGCATCCAGCACTGGAATAGGTTGACTGTGTTCTATCTCTTAACCTAACATTCTCCATCCCTGTTCAAGCTAAAATTTTTTCTTCCTGTTCTCCAAGAGTTCAAGAACAATCATTTCAATTTATTCTCAGACCAATGCAATACTTACGCTCTCATAAATCAAGGAGATACGGAAGTATTCAATTGGCACCACAAAGTCTTGTGTATTTTTTAAAAATCTTTTCCCTGTTTTAACTGAATTCCATATTATGTTTGTATTCACAACCAACCAATACTGTGTTTATTGCCGCAATAGTTTTGCCCATATTTGAACTTTAGGGTATGGTGAAAGAAACTGCTAACCTCTCAGTAATAAAGAGTCTTATCATGCAATTAGTTTTGTATATGGTTGGACCACATCCAGATAACAAGTAGTTCAGTAGGTATTGCCACATAAATTGTTTGGTCTAATTGTACTTATGTTTTTGCCTTTGAATTTAACTGAACTTATACCATGCAATAACTTAAAGTGGGCTATGTGGATTAGCACTTTCTTGCACTGACCTCTTCAACTCTTCTCTTTCCTTAGTAACCCTTTGAATGGCGTTTTATTTTATTTTATTTACATACTGAATTCTCTGAGGTTTATTATAACCTATATGTTGGACAAACTTTCATTAATTTAAATGTTGTTACATCAAATATTATTTGCTAGGGTCATTTTTATGATGTTTTCACAAGCATACTTTACAACAGAGAAAATGCTACACGTGAGTATTTTACATAATTTTCTTTTGTCAACTGTGATACTTTTTACTTTTGTTAAGTAGAGTGTATTTAATAATAATACAATGCAATACAATACCCTTAATGCAATTTGACACTTTTGCACTCTCATTTTACAGACTTCTTCATGTGTAGAAATTTGCCAGATTGCTCTAACTTGACCTTCATATGTATGTAAAGAATATTTCCAACGTTGTTCCTGTTACACTCAATGTCAATGATGTATTAAAGGTTGCAACTGCAGTAACGACAAAAAAATGTGATTTCTCTCTCATATCAACACCACTGAGCCTTATTCTTGGCTTAAAAATACTGATTTCTTATTATTCACTACCCAGAAAATCTAAGAAGATGTTTGAACATTTGCCTTTCCTTGACTTTTACCCAGGGAGTGTACCTATTTGATTTTCTTACAAATTCTAAGATCTATTCTTGTCTTGCTCTTTTATGCCACAACAATCTGACTGCACCCAATCTAGCTGCATTGCTCCATGTGTTTCTTAATGGTTTACAAATCACCACTTCATCTTTTTTATGTGATTTAGCCTTAATACAGCTGTCTGATCTTTTTATGATATGTTTGTAATAATGTGAATTTTCTGATATTATTACACTTTCATGTGCTAGAACCAGATCAGCCCTAAAATTTAAAATTAGTCATTACATTTCAATTTTGGCATGTCAATATTTACGAAAACAGTATTGTCAAATTCGATTCACTTCATTAAAAAGTGTGAGATAACACAATTTCTGTTCAAAATAGTAGTGTTTACATTCCCATTTCTTCCCTCTATTACTATGCCTGCATTTAATAAATATTCCTTATACTACAAAATTTATGGGTACAAGTCTTTATTCAAAATACATTCAAAATTTATATAATCTCATGATATGCATTTCAATATCTTGAACCACCATGAAAAACAATAAATTACACATCACAAAAAAGACAAATTCATATTTGTATTTATAAAATATGTATTTTATGTAGGTACAAATAGTCTCCCAAAACTGATCATCTCTGATGAGGAGAGTAATATAACAACAAGTAGCATCAGTATGCAAGCTATAAAATGAGAAAAGAAATAATTTACAGCCAAATTAAATTGAGGATTTTAATAATCACTCATTTGTTTATACAGAATGTATCATAATTAATTTCATAAATGCGTACATTTGAAAGTTCATGATAATAGAAGCAAAAAAGTCTAAGGAAATGTAGGGTCAAAAATGCATACCTTAAGAGCTACGAGCAATATTTCATCTTCAATACTGTGAAACAAATCTCTTTTACTGCAAGTTCTTTGCTTTCTGTATTTGAGAACTGGTAGTATGGACCAAAACAAGAAAAAGAAGTCCAGTAAACATGTGCTCTAAAATACGGTCCTTAAGAGCTATGAGCACTTGTTCATCTTTGCTATTTTGAAACACAACTCTTCTAATGTTCAATTATCAAAGATGAAAAACAGCTCATACTTTTTAAGGTATGCATTTTCGACCCTATATTTACTGAGACTTTTTTGCTTCTGGTATTGTGTACTTTCAACTGTATGTTTTTACATCATTAATTATGATACACTCTGTTTTACTCCGTAAGTCCTTGGGCATAATGTTATGTGCAAAGAGGTGAATATGAATTAAGTGATAGTTGAGCATACAACTTAGTAGATGGAATACTTTCTGCTTCTCCTCCATATTTGCATAAATCCTATCATACTCAAAAGTACGAAGAATGCAAAGAGGACAATAATGTCAGTCATAGTATTATGTGGATTAAATCCATACTGATCCAGTACTTCTTCACCATTATGCAGACAAGGCAAATCTGGATTGCTTGGGCAACCTGTTGGCATAAGTGTTAAATGGATTTAATATTTTATGTAAACTTGAAACTAATGCATCTTGTTTATGCAAGGGAATTACTTACTTATGTGGTCCACATGTTTCCAGAATAGAGATGCCAACAGCTCATTGCAGTAATAAAACTGTGAAAGATATTTTAACCAAGCAATTCTCTTTGGCAGTGCCCTGAAACAGTAATCAGACATATGGCCTAAGCACTTACACACAGCATATTTGCAGTCATTTGTTATGCTAAAGAAAGAGAAAATGTTGTCAGTTATTCAAGAAGTTTGAGATACTATGGAAAAGTAGTCATTGCAAAAAATGCATTCATGTGGAACAAAATAGTTCAGAACTGAATCAACCCCAAACAAAAATTTTATAAATAATCAAGAACTAGGTCATTTTCACCTTTTTGTATTTTTCTATTGCATGGTACACGAGTGATTCCTTTTTCTTTTACTCTGATTACACATTTTCAACCTGAATGAGATTTTCACTCTGCAGTGGAATGTGCACTGATATGAAACTTCCTGGCAGATTAAAACTGTGTGCCGGACCGAGACTAGAACTCAGGACCTTTGCTTTTGCGGGCAAGTGCTCTACCAACTGAGCTACCCAAGCACGGCTCAGACCCCATCCTCAAAGCTTTACTTCTGCCAGTACCTCGTCTCCTACTTTCGAAACTTTACAGAAGCTCTCCTGTGAATCTTGCAGAACTAGCACTCCTGAAAGAAAGGATATGCGGAGACATGGCTTAGCCACAGCCTGGGGGATGTTTCCAGAATGAGATTTTCACTCTGCAGCAGAGTGTGCGCTGATATGAAACCTTCTGGAGATACATTGTGTAATATGTATTCATCGTGTTCATCTGAAAATACACAGCTCTTCAGTTAAGATTTCTCAATAATTGTTAGTAATTGTGACTTGAAATTTGTTCATTTGAAATAATAGGACTTACAAACATATCGCACATTATGCTGCAACACACACTGGTAATCTCTGTAACTTGGAAATTTGTTTCCACTAAACCAGGTCCACCTGCAGCTCTTAGTGCTTGTTAAATCTGTTAATACTTTAGATTGTTTTAGGATTAAAGTAGAACACTCACTGAAAAGCAGAAGTGTTGGAAAAATACTATTTACTAACTTTCAGATTCATCTTTATTAACAGCGCCAATGCTGTTTCTTGATAGGAGACCAGTTGTGGTGGGGATAGTGTTAGCTTAGATGGATAGAAGGGGAGGGAGGTAAGAGTGGCTGGGGTAGGGTGGCTAGTGGCTTGGAGGAAGTGGCCAGTTTTCCAGCTAGAAATGCAGGAGAGAGCGTTGGCACATATGTTGTTGGTGTTGTAGTGGTCTTCAGTCCCGAGACTGGTTTGATGCAGCTCTCCATGCTGCTCTTCATCTCCCAGTACCTACCGCAACCTACATCCTTCTGAATCTGCTTAGTGTATTCATCTCTTGGTCTCCCTCTATGATTTTTACCATCCACTCTGCCCTCCAATACTAAATTGGTGATCTCTTGATGCGTCAGAACATGTCCTACCAACCAATCCCTTCTTCTAGTCAAGTTGTGCCACAACTTCTCTTCTCCCTAATCCCATTCAATACTTCCTTATTAGTTATGTGATCTACCCGTCTAATCTTCAGCATTCTTCTGTAGCACCACATTTCAAAAGCTTCTATTCTCTTCTTGTACAAACTATTTATCGTCCATGTTTCAGTTCCATACATGGATACACTCCATACAAATACTTTCAAAAATGACTTCCTGACACTTAAATCTATACTCGATGTTAACAAATTTCTCTTCTTCAGAAACGCTTTCCTAGTCTACATTTTATATCCTCTCTACTTCAACCATCATCAGTTATTTTGCCCCCCAAATAGCAAAACTCCTTACTACTTTAAGCATCTCATTTCCTAATCTAATTCCCTCAGCATCACCTGACTTTATTGGACTACATTCCATTATCCTCGTTTTACTTTTGTTGATGGTCATCTTATATCCTCCTTTCAAGACACTATCCATTCCTTTCAACTGCTCTTCCAAGTCCTTGGCACATATATGGGCTGCAATGATTGTAGCAGCTGGAGGGAAACAACGCACACATAAGGTAATGTGGGGACGTGAACTGGAGGGCTGACAGGATGAAGGAAGGGGAAACTGTTGAGTGGAGGCTCTGCTTTTCAGTGGGTGGTTTCCTTTAATCCTAAAGTATTTACATTCTACAATAACTTTCCTACAAAATTTATTAAATATGTTACTGATTTTGTGACATGTAAATGTGCATTTGTCAACAAGCAGTATTGGATAAGGCATGTCACAACTGATATTTGGCCAAACACAAAACTTCATTCTTGCAGTGCTGTCTCTGATATAAAGATATTGCACATAATGAAAAGCACTCAAGCATTCAGCATGTAATGTCTGCCATACACACATTTATGGGACAGTGAGACATTCAGAAACTAGCTGTAAAAACTACAATGAATCTTCTTAATAATATGTTGCTCTTTCTACAAAAATTATTCAGTTCCATGTTCAGATGAAATGTGTGTGCTGGGCATTCCACCACTTTGAAACAACATTGTAAAAAGTGACAGTCAGAAATTTGACATGTGGGAAAACACTAAGGGCATTCTTATATGACATCAGTGGTACTGCCGCTGCAGAAACCACAAATATGTACCTTACCTGTATATGCTTCATAAACAAAAGCTGACTTTTTGTTCTAATGTAGATGCATGTCCTCACAGACATACTGTTATCAAAAACTGTTAACTGCAGATTCAGTGACAGTGCTTCATGATACCAAAAACACTTCAGGACAAAGAAGACTAATGTAGAAACTCCACACAACCAGCAAATAAAAACTTATAAGAGTGAAATCTTACTCTCCATAGTATCTGTTTGTCAAGGCCTCTTGTCTCAAAGCTGGTTAAATCCTTCATAAATTTTTTTCAGCACATGTGATCCAATTCCAAACATGTGTACTAGATTTTTAAGATCATATCTCATGACTTGTCTCTCCAGTTGGCGCACATCAAGAAAGACTAATACGAGATGAACTTCTCAGTGTTCGGAAATAATCTCTGCAGCTAGCCATTTATGAAACTAACTGTAATTCTGACAACTTTTTAATATAGTATTTTTTAATCAGATTTCATGGTGCTACTAGTACAAAAAAGTGGCCATCTGTGAAATTCATCCCATCATATTGCCAAATTTATCACTAAAAACTAGCTCTTGAAAAAAATATAAAGCTCTTGGGTTTCCAGCAGAGTGAATTAGATGAAGTGATGCTCCATTTCAACAAGCTTCATCGAAATGCTGCACCATTTTGACAAATTCGCCTGGCTGGAAACACAAAAATTTTATATCAGTCTACTGCAACATGAAAGACAATGAGATCATATTAGCTTTATAATTTCCTTAGGAAAACTTCATAATTTCACTACTGCTAATTTATCTTTACTAAACCTCGTACCAACTACACTGCCATTCTTTATGTAGAGTTGATGATCTTCTGTGCTAGTCAAATTTGACATGGATTCCACAATTTGATAGTATCAGAGTTTACGTAGGACAAGCAATTTGCAGAAATTCTTTTTTCATTGATAAATTTCAGATAATCATAAGCTAAAGACTACCACTTTCTTTATCACTGACTGAACCTTTGTGATATTTCAGTCAACAGTTTCGCATTTTAATATTTAAAACTATTTGTTTTTATGTAACACTGCTTCAACTATGATCCACTGACTTTTGAGGCACACACTACATGCTATAAGATTTACAATATGGGCAGTAATAGATGTTATTGATATGTAGTACCCTTCACTAATCTTTGCACCAAGCTGTAGTCTTATATACTGAATGTAGTAACACTCACTTGCCTCCAGGATGAAATTTTCACTCTACAACAGAGTGTGCATTGTTATGTAACCTTCTGGGAGATTAAAACTTTTTGACAGACCGAGACTCAAACTCTTGCCTTTCACAGGCAAGTGCTCTGCCATTTGAGCAACTCAAGTATGACTGTGTTGAGCAATTATCTGTTAAGTGACAACTGTAGTTTGTTTATGACTCTAGGGAGCCTCCAACTATTCTGAAATTTCATCTATAGTTGAAAAATAAACTTGGCACACTAATTAAATATTAAAATGAATTCTAGAGTAACATATATGGAATGTTTAAGGCAAACAATTTGACCACAAATTTTATATGCTTGGCTAGCCTTGTTAATACTTATTTTTCCATTTAAAATTTCTGAGAGACACAGTTCTAAAACATCCAGGTTATAATTCTTCAGTTCGCCTGATCTTCCTTTGTACACAGGCAGCATTTTCACGTTGTCACCTCTTATGTATGATGCAACAAGTGAAACTGTATCCTAGGTGACAAATTTGTAAGTTAACTTATAGATACTTGCAATAATGACTTCCTGACTCCACCACTATTACAAAAAGGATAGTTGCTGCTCACTAAGTTGAAAATGCTGAGTCACAGAACATCACAACAAAAAGATGGTCAGAAATTTAGCTTTCTGCCTACAAGACATCTGTCAACAATAGACAACATACACTCACGCAAATGCAGCTCACACACACAGTTTCTGGCAGCTGGAGCCAGACTGCGAGCAGCAGTGCATTATGGGAGAGGCAACTGGGTGGGGATAAGGAGAAGGCTGGGGTGGGAAGGGGAAGTGATAGCAGGGTAGAGATGGCAGTAAAATGCTACTGGAAGTGGGCAGCTATGAGAAAGAGAGTAGTGCAGTCAGGAGGTTAGGCAGATGGTGGGGGAGATAGGGGGTTGACGGAAAAGGAGAGAAGTAAGAAGACTGGGTGTGTTGGTAGAATAGAGAGCTTTGTAGTGCCTGAATCAGAACAGGGTAGAGGATATATGGGTAAGGACAATGACTAACAAAGATTGATGCCAGGAGGGTTGCAGAAACATAGGGTATATTGCAGGGAGAATTCCCATCTGCACAGTTCTGAAAAGCTGGTGTTAGTGGGATGGATGAAGATGGTTCAGGTCATGAAGCAATCACTGAAAAGAAGAATGTTGTGTTGGGCAGCTTGCTCAGCAGCAGGGTGGTCCACCTGTTTCTTGGCCACAATTTGTTGGTGCATTCTGATATGAGCTGCCAGAGTTGGCAATTGCATGTGTGAGGCATGCTTGCTTGAGTGAATCAATGGTGTGTGTTCCTTCCTTTTTATGATGAAAATTGTGGCTGGAAGCTTGTGTGTAAACATCTTGTAATGGTACGTGTCTCCAACTTAATGTGTCATCTTTACAGTGTGTAGCAATCTATCCTTTCCTTACATTATGGGTAATGTTCTATTCTTGACAGATTGTCTGATGGTAGCAGATGGTGAATGGCATCAGTTTGGATCAATAAAGTCATTTTGTATTCATTTAATGACTTATTACCTTGTGATATATTCAGCTTCCTATAGACTACATATATAAAAATCTGTGGACTAAATTTTGCAATCTATACACCTTCAAAACACCTACAAATTTAATAATGTATTCTTTGTTCTGTACTTTATATGCACAGTAAGTAAATTTTTGTTATTTCTTATCCTTTCTGGTGTAATTTTAAGGTCCAGCAGTTTGATTCCTGCATGGAAATCTGCAACAAAGATAAACAACTAGTACACAATTCCTTTGACTAGTTAGGTGTACTGAAAGTCTAACCATACAACATTACCACTGAAAAACTTTAAACAAATGATCTAAATAACAGTTTCAAAGTAAATGTTGACTTTTTGCTTAGAGGTAAAGTAATGAATAGCTCTATATTGTCCAAAAATATTGTGATGAAGCATTTTTTATTCTGGAGAATGATAAATATTCCTGTGAAATATACTGTTCTTTGACAGAGGCACCAAGAGGATTTAAGTTTAAGGGGAGTAAGCTGTATGACAACTAAAAGAGAAAACAAAATAGAACATACAAAAGAACGTGAAACTAATTTGGACTTCCAAATATTTCATCAAAGTGTTCAGTATGCTTCAAAAAAGCAGATGAAACAGAAGTTTCACTTCCCCATCTCCCCCAAGGTACCAAATATTTTCATAAGGGCTGAATATGGGCTGACTGAAAATGAAAAAAATATGTATGATTTACAGGTATATGGTAGAGGGTCATTTTTTTGCAGAACAGAACATAAAACTGGTAGGGCAGCATTGTATGTGGATAGCAATATGAGTAAAAGTGTTCTATGGCCAGTTACAAATGGTGGAGAAATGAGTTTTGAAGCACAAGCAATTAAAACAAATTTTCTGAAGATCAGATGTCTATATGTAGGTATATATCACTCTTCAAGCACCAGGATAAAAGATTTTGTAATTGAATGAAAGGAAAGCAGTGGTTGGGAAGGGAGTGAGACAGGGTTGTAGCCTCTCCCCAATGTTATTCAATCTGTATATTGAGCAAGCAGTAAAGGAGACAAAAGAAAAATTCGGAGTAGGTATTAAAATCCATGGAGAAGAAATAAAGACTTTGAGGTTCGCTGATGACATTGTAATTCTGTCAGAGGCAGCAAAGAACTTGGAAGAGCAGTTGAACAGAATGGACAGTGTCTTGAAAGGAGGATATAAGATGAGCATCAACAAAAGCAAAACGAGGATAATGGAATGTAGTCAATTTAAGTCGGGTGATGCTGAGGGAATTAGATTAGGAAATGAGACACTTAAAGTAGTAAAGGAATTTTGCTATTTGGGGAGCAAAATAACTGATGATGGTCAAAGTAGAGAGGATATAAAATGTAGACTGGCAATGGGAAGGAAAGTGTTTCTGAAAAAGAGAAATTTGTTAACTTCGAGTATAGATTTAAGTGTCAGGAAGTCGTTTCTGAAAGTATTTGTATGGAGTGTAGCCATGTATGGAAGTGAAACATGGATGATAAATAGTTTGGACAAGAAGAGAATAGAAGCTTTTGAAATGTGGTGCTACAGAAGAATGCTGAAGATTAGATGGGTAGATCACATAAGTAACGAGGAGGTATTGAATAGGATTGGGGAGAAGAGAAGTTTGTGGCACAACTTGACGAGAAGAAGGGATCGGTTGGTAGGACATGTTCTGAGGCATCAAGGGATCACCAATTTAGTACTGGAGGGCAGCATGGAGGGTAAAATAATAGAGGGAGACCAAGAGATGAATACACCAAGCAGATTCAGAAGGATGTAGGTTGTAGTAGGTACTGGGAGATGAAGAAGCTTACACAGGATAGAGTAGCATGGAGAGCTGCATCAAACCAGTCTCAGTACTGAAGACCACAACAACAACAACATTGAAACAGAGTAGCTATACAAAATTCTTTCATGATTTACTGAGCGAGGTGGTGCAGTGATTAGGCACTGGACTCACATTCGGGAGGACGACGGTTCAATCCTGCGTCCGGCCATCCTGATTTAGGTTTTCCGTGATTTCCCTAAATCACTCCAGGCAAATGCTAGGATGGTTCCTTTCAAAGGGCATGGCTGACTTCCTTCCCCATGCTTCCCTAATCCGATGAGACCGATGACCTCGCTGTCTGGTCTCCTTCCCCGAAACAACCAAACAACCTTTCATGATTTCAATACTTATAATATGAAGCTACATATAAATAGCCCAACAAGGATCATTGAATCATCAGACACAATAATACATGATGTTTTCAGAAATGTTCCTTTGAATAAACTGAAAATATGCATAATTAATACAGATCATCCTAGTCAGTTAACTGAGCTACAGAATTTATTTATTTATTTAGCCATCCATGGATATTTTAAAATGTATGGATGTTGTCAGTTGAGTACATTCGTATATTTATGCAGTTGGTTGTTACATGTAGTCAAACATTGTGACATATAAGTTATTTATAATCATTTTTGCTCCTTATCAAAATATTGTGAAACAAAAGTTATTTACAATCATTTTGTACAAAGGAATTCACTTATAGTGTAAAAGCAGTGTTCCTGCAAAAACAATTTAAGATTTTTCCTAAATCAGTACATGTTATCTGCTTCTTTTATTTTCTGTGGCAGTTTATTATACAGTTTTACACCTTCATTCAAGAAGCTATTTTGAGTCTTATGTTTATTCTTCCTGTCTAGGTGAAGACAATGACTTGTTCTTGTACCATAGTTATGAAAACTGCTATTTGTACTATAATTTTCTACATTTTTCTTGATGTACACTATGGTTTGGAATATAAATTCACAAGGAACAGTTAGAATTTCTAACATTCTGAAAAGTTCTCTGCAGTGGGCCCACTTACTGCTTTTTGTTATAATTCTTACTGCTCTCTTTTGCATTTTAAATACTGTTTGTAAATTTTGAGCACTGTTTCCCCAGAAAATAATACCATAACTGATTACTGAATGAACACAAATAAAGTATTCAGTTCTCAAACATTCACTACTGTATACGGATACAAGGACTCTATAAGTGCATAACATGTTGCGGACATCTTTTTCGAGTGTTTCATAGCATGTTAATTCCACTTCATTTGGCTGTCAATGTGTAACCCTAAGAATTTTGTTGTGGGTACATCATCTATGGAGATGTTATCCAATTTTAAATGTAAGGGACTCTGTTTTCTGTTCATTCTAAAGCATATTGTATTTCTTTTCTTTTCACTGAGAGTTATTTTGTTTTCCTGAGACCATTTGCGAACATCCCTCAGCATCTCAGTAGAATTTTCCAATATTTGTGCTGGTGTCTTTCTGGTGATTACTATGTTGCTGTATCCGCAAACAATATCTTCTCTCCATGGCTGATATGTTGAGGGAAATCATTTATATACACCAGAAATAATACAGGGCCTAGTATACTTCCTTGAGGGACCCCAGTATTGATATATTGAGGATCAGATATATGTTTCTCAATGTACTTTGATCCACTGGAGACATGTGTGATCTCTAATGACTGTACTCTGTTTTCTAGACATGAACTAAACCATTTGAGAACCACTCCCCTTACTCTTTGTGCCTCTAATTTATGCCACAGCTTCTGGTGGCCAACTGTATTAAATGCCTTGGACAGGTCTAGGAAAAGGCCAGTTACATAGCTGTTCTCATCTAGTGCTTCTAAAACTATTTTTGTAAATTGTGGTATTGCAGATTCTGTACCTCCACCAGGCCTGAAACCATACTGGTCATTGCAGAGGAGGTTGAAATTACTTAGATAGCTCAAAAGCCTGTTTTTCATTATTGTTTCTATCACTTTGGAAAAGCAAAACAATAGGGCTATTGGTCTGTAGTTCTCAACGTTTTCTGTGTCACCTTTCTTGTGAACTAGCAAAATTTTGGCATGCTTCAGACAGTCAGGGAAATAACCAGTTTTGAAGGATTCATTTATGATTTCTGTTAGTGGAGATTTGATACCGTTTATGCATTTTTTTCAACACACATAGGGATTTCATCTGAACTTACCAACATTTTATTCTTTCATTGCCTTACAACATTGCATATTTCCTCCTCAGTAATAAGAAGCAATACCATTGAGTTTGCTATATGCTTCTGTATTGGTTGATTAGCACCTTTTGGAAACAATTTTCTGTAAGTTCGTTGCAATACTGCTAAAGTAGGTTATTCACATAATTTGCTAATTCTTTCAGGTTACTTTCTAAGTTTTCCTTGTTCCTGATTTGTGTGTTTGTACTTCTCTGCTTCACAGTTCCTGTTTCTTGTTTCACTACAGCCCATGTAGCTTTACTTTTATTATTGGTTAAATTTATGAACCTATTGTTGGCTGATTTTTTTTTTTCAGTGTTGAGTACCTTCCTGTAGATCCTTTTGTAGTTTTTATAGTAGTGAAAAAAAACTGGATCACTATTGTCCTTTTTTAATGGAGTTTAGGTATTTACAAGTTTGAGCACTTTTTCTAATTCCTTTAGTAATCCATTTATTGTTGGTGGGTGTTCCAATGGGAATTAATGGTTTGGGGAATGTTTCTTCAAATTTTAATTTAAACTCAGACATAAAATTGCAGAACTTGCTATTCAGACAAAAGAAGGGAGAATACAGTGCCATGATAAGGCAAGCAAAATTGTAGTATTATAAACATCAAATAGAAACTTCATCAAATATTTCTAAGACAGTCTGGTCACACATAAATACAAACAGGAATGAATCAAATAGGACATAAAGTGGGAACATAGTATTTACAGTACAAGGGAAAGAACTGAGTGACCCAAGTGAAGTGTGTTCCACTTTAAATCAGTATCATATAAATATAGTGCAGAGCTAATTAAAGAAAATTAAGTACTAAGTAAAATGGGTATAGCTCCACCAGAAATAACAGAATGTCTGTTCCTATTTCCAACACATGAAATAGAGGTTACAGATGTAATCAGATCACTCAAAAACAAAGACACAGAGGGCATAGATAGAATAGCTGTAAAAGTAATCAAACACTACTCGCAGGTATCTAGCTAAGCCTCTGACATTTCTATTAAACTTGGTAATGGAGAAAGGACTGCTTCCCAAATGTCTAAAAAAGAGTAATGTGGTGCCAATATATAAAGATGGCAACAAGGGGGATCCTGGGAACTACAGACCTATAACAGTCCCATTCACCTTATCAAAAATGGTAAAAATAGCTATTAAAAACAAAGTTACAAATTTCATAGTAATACAAAAATCCTGGATGAAGTACAACAAGGATTTAGAAAAGGGGAGTCTATGAAAACAGTTGTGGCAAGTTTCATGAAACAAATAATCAGAGCTTTAGAAGAACAAAAGGAAGTTTAAGCATATTTCTTAATCTCTCATAAGTCTTTGAAGGTGTATGCCATACTACTCTGTTAGATAAACTGCATAGATATTATATCAGGGGTAATGCAGCCAATCTATTAAAACATCCATAGAAAACAGAGAACAAAGCATGGAGTTAAAATACAGTGTAAACAATAAGCTGCAGACCTTTTTCTCTGATTTTCAGGTAGTAAGTATGGGGTAGTACAAGACACAATACTTGGCTCACTAATGTTTATATTGTATGTAAATGACAAGGTAGTGCTAGTAAAAGAAAACATAACCATTTACACAGATGATACATCTGTAGCAGTTCAATAACTGATTTAGAAACAAGGACTATCAACAATGTAGATAGGGCATTTGAATATTTAAGTGAAAACAATATATTTGTAAATGAAAAGAAAAAAACCTGCATGGAAATACTTGTAGAGAGAACAACAAATGAAGAGAAACACTTGGAAGAGCACTGGTAACAGAAGCTGACAGTTACAAGTTCCCGGGATTGACAATGTACAGAAAAATGGATCAGATATATTGAAAGGCTATCACCAAGAGATTCTTGTAAAACCAAATTCAAAGAATATAAAATTTTGTCTGTACCTTCTATGGATATATTCAAAACTATCATATATCTCAACTTAAATTGTACACCAATGCTAAGCAAGGAATTACACAATCATAGCACAAGAGTAAAAGATGACTTCAAGTCTACAGTAGCTAACTACAACTGATCAATAAAGACCTTGCTAAAGCAGGGTGCTTATTATACCACAGATGACCAGGCAGTGTCTACATCTACATCTACATCTACTTGGATACTCTGTAAATCACATTTAAGTGCCTGGCAGAGTGTTCATTAAATGACCTCCACAATACTCTATTATTCCAAACCCGTATAGCATGAAAAAAGAATGAACACCTATATATTTCTGTACGAACTCTGATTTCCCTTATTTTATCATGGTGATCATTTCTCCCTATGTAGGCTGGTGTCAACAAAACATTTTTTCATTTGGAAGAGGAAGTTGATGAATGGAATTTTGTGAGAAGACTCTTCTGCAACAAAAAGCGCCCATGTTTTAATGATGTCTGTCCCATTTCTGTATCATTTCAGTGACACTCTCTCCCCTATTTCAAGATAATACAAAACATGCTGCCTTTCTTTGAACTTTTTTGAGGTACTTTATCAATCCTATCTGGTAAGGATCACACACAATGGAGCAGTATTTTAAAAGAGGACAGATAAGCATAGTGTAGGTAGTCTCTTTAGTAGATCTGTCACATTTTCTAAGTGTCCTGTCAATAAAATGCAGTCTTTGGTTAGCATTCCCCACAACATTTTCCACGTGTTCCCACCAATTTAAATGGTTCATAACTGTAATTCCTAGGTATTTAGTTGACTTTGTAGCCTTTAGATTTGACTGATTTATCGTGTAACCGATGTGTAATGGGTTCCTTTTAGCACTCATGTGGATGACCTCACACTTTTCATTATTTATGGTCAACTGCCAATTTTTGCACCATAAAGATGTCTTTTCTAAATTGTCTTGCAATCAGTTTTGATCTTCTGATGACTTTACTAGTAGAGAAACAACAGTGTCATCTGCAAACAACCAAAGATGGCTGCCAATTGGCTTCCCAAATCAATTACATAGATAAGGAACAGCAAAGGGCCTATAACACTACCTTGGGGAACACCAGAAATCACTTCTGTTTTATTTGATGACTTTCCATCAATTACTATGAATTGTGATCTCTCTGACAGGAAATCATGAAGCCAGTCACATAACTAAGACAATATTCCATAATCACAAAATTTCGCTACAAGCCACTTGTATGGTACAGGGTCAAAGCCTTCCAGAAATCAAGAAATACAGAATCAAATTGAGATCCATTGTCAACAGCACTCAACACTTCATGCGAGTAAAGAGCTAGTTGTGTTTCACAAGAATTATGTTTTCTAAATCCATGTTGACTGTGTGTGAATAGATGGTTTTTTTGAGGTAATTCATAATCTTCAAACACAATATATGTTCCAAAATCCAGCTGCTTATCGATGTTAAGATATGGGCCTGTAATTTAGTGAATTACTCCTACTACCTTTCTTGAATATTGTTGTGGCCTGTGGAACTTTCCAGTCTTTGGGTATGGATCTTTCATTGAGTGAATGGTTGTATATGATTGTAAAGTGTGGAGCTATAGCATCAACATACTCTGAGAGGAACCTAATTGGTATACAGTCTGGAACAGAAAAATTACTTTTATTAAGTGATTAAACCTACTTCAAAACTCTGAGGCTATCTATTTCTACATTACTCATGTTGGTAGTGGTTCGTGATTCGTATTCTGGAATATTTACTTCATATTCTTTTGTGAAAGAATTTCAGAAGACTGTGTTTAGTAATCTGCTTTGGCAGCAGTGTCTTTGATAGCATCTCCATCTCTTTGCATTTCCTGCCAGCTTTTGAGGCAAAGTTTCATTGTGGAAACTATCATAAGCATCTTGCACTGAAGTCCTTGCTAAATTTTGCATCTGTTGAAATTTGGCACTTTTTTTGTTTTGTTTTAAAAATATTACCAGTTTTCAAAACAAAACTAAGAGAGTACTTAGAAACAGCTTGTTTGTACAGTGTTAAAGAATATTTTGAGATCACAAAACTACATTATTGTGATTTACTTTCATAAAGCGGCTTGAATGACACAATATATGTTTTGCTGAACACATTCTAACACCAGTTTTCACTTTTTCACCACATGAACACTGATAATAAAAATAAATAAAAACTCATAGTTTATGGAGCGATCTTCTACAACTTGTATACATGCTCCCATCTTGAAATGACACAGACCAGTCCAAAAGAATTTGAAAGATTTGGCAGTACTAAAGCAGTAACTTGAGAACTGTGCATTATACATGGTGGGAAAAAAAATTAAAAATTTTTATATGTCTCACCCTCTGTAGAAGAAATTGAAACTGGTTCCCTGCATGCAGTAAATTAAATTAATTTATATAAGTCTACTATAAAATAACAATATATGTGCTCAAATGGTAATTTGCACTGTACTGGAACTGATGTAATGATCGCTTAAGTTATGATTTCACTATAGGTGAAATTGGAAATGTACACTGATGCACCCACATCAAACTAAATAGTGATCCAAGGCTGAATAGACAAATAAACAAAACATCGTAATACCTTCATTCCATTATGATGTTCTCATTTATCACTACCAATTTATGTAAAAGAGTAAATATGACCTTTGCTATTCCTGTCTCAAACTATATTTTCTTTTACATCTCATTTTACTACACATAACAATTTTTAAACATGAAATCTCTCCTCCCGTTTGTGAAATATTTTAGTGAGTATTTATAGCAAGACCTATAGTTTTCATCAGGATTCCAACGAAAATGCAATTTGTCATTTTCACATTCCCAATCTATAGTAGAGATTGAAGTCACATGCTCTGTCCATGAGCTTTAAACTAGTGAGTACAGATATTTATTGTCTATAAGGAATGACACAGTTGCATACTTAAATTTTGTTGTTCTCATGGAAAAAAGCAAGTAATCTCAATCATGCAGTGCCAATCTCCAAAATGTTGTGCACCACATTATAGTCTTTACCAATATAGGTATTATAACACCAAAAATTCAAGTAAATTGTAAAATTCTCTGAATATGTTCAGTAAATTGTCAAAGTGTTTTATATAAATACATTGTGAAACAAAATACATGTTTGTCAGGTACAAGTGAAGCCATACATGAAAGACTGTGCGCTTTGAGAATGAAAGGAAATAAAGGATGTTATGTTATAATTTTCATTCCAATTAAAACAGTATGAACACAATTCTCCACATACTTGACTCAGCTTCTCACACAGATATCACACTACATCCTTTGTCACACTGTATCACCCATTTACATAGTCTTTGAAATTATGCAGCTGCATTTTGATATGTCCGTCCTGAAGGTACTTTTAATTTGGAAAGTATTTACCATAAAATTAGTCCTTGATCTTGAAGAAGAGAAAAACTTTGAAGTGGTCAGGTGTGTAATGTATGTCTGCATACAGAATCTGTCATATAATACTGTCTTATGTAGAATTCACATGTTCACTGCCAGGATATCAACAATACTTGTTAAGAGTTCCACTCTGTGGTGTTTCTTTAAGTAATCTGTTATAAAATAGTTTAACATTACCTTCATGACTGACATAGTTTGCTGTGATTTTTATTTATTTTTGTCATTCATTACCCTTTTGATGATTGGAAACTGTATGTACAGCCATTTGTGTCATGGAGGTAAAACTAAACCCATAAACATGCAGTTCAGTAGAGTGTGCTGTATCACCAATACAGAGTGTGTACACAGTTCAGTTTGTCAACATACCTCCAACGATCATTTCAAGCTTAGACCACCCACAAATTATCACTTTACAGTAACAAATGTTTTCAGTATAGCAAGTTGCCTTCTGAATTAATGTTCACCACAGGCATGTCATTCAAAAATTCAGCCACTATTAATGAGACACAAAATGTTGTATGTGAATCTGCTACATAGTGGTTGTCTGCAGTCAACAGCACCACCTGATAACCACTACCCACAAACTGTAACCTGTAGGGATCCCAAGGAGAATTCAGTGGAATTGTACATTTTCTTACAGTGAAACTGTACACTGTCTTTTCTTAAACAAATGTGAGGGCTGTGTTGTTCTAGATGGCAAGCAACCATCACAACATGATCAATTGAGCCTCTCTAGGTGTCCACTGTGAACAGCAATACAAACTGCTCACCAATGTGCTGTGTGAAGAATGTGGAGAAGGCAACATTTTGAATGGAACCTTGATCAATGGTATTGTTTCCCCTCTCTGACAAGTGCAGGATTTGTCAGGCATGCAGTCCCATGGGTCCAGTAAGGTGGGCAGTCAGGTCTGGGCCAGTTTGATGTATGGATGCTGGATGCAGTTTGTGTTGGAGGCTTGCACAATACCCTTCAGCATTTAAGGCTTTATTTAGTTCTCATATGTCACTGCCATCTGTGATGGCAGATATCTGCCCTGAGAATCTATTTACCAATTCTTAGACATTAGGCACCACTTCTTAAAATTGACCACACTCATATCATCTTCACTATAGGTTAGAAGGAGTCTATATTGAAAGTCATTGGTTCTAATATATTTCATCTGCAAGAACTGAATCACATCTTACACAACTAAACTTGCAAACCACAATGTTTACTCTTTCTGTTCATTACATGCACCATGTGAAAAAATTTGTGGAATTAACTTCATTAAACAACCCTCTGCAACTTTTGGACACTGAGAGTAAATTATTGGCTATCATAAACCTAATTCAGAGGACATATTTGTATAAATTCTTTACTTTCGAAATGACGTTGGTTGGTTTGTGGAGGTTGAAGGGACCAGACTACAAAGGCCATTGGTCCCTTTGAAATGACACTCATATCTGTGTTAATGAGCATGTGTCATGTGTTCATGTATTTTCAATATTTCTATTCATGTTGTCACTAGCTGTGGTGTGTGCAGTGTGACACAGTTGTTATCATTGCCGACTGGTGAGCTGCAGGTCATAAGTTCAGACTTACACATCAGCAATTCTCTGTTATTTAGAATTTATCATATCTGGAAGCTTCTTTAAATATGTTATCTATATAATGTTTATACATTCTGGAATATTCAAGTTTGTGTAAATAACATCACTCTTGAACTTTTGATGCTTGTACAAACAGC
The DNA here is from genome assembly GCF_023897955.1 of Schistocerca gregaria. Taxonomy (NCBI): domain Eukaryota; kingdom Metazoa; phylum Arthropoda; class Insecta; order Orthoptera; family Acrididae; genus Schistocerca; species Schistocerca gregaria. The sequence goes on along the minus strand of NC_064923.1, from coordinate 129,807,911 downwards.
TGCACTCTCCATCAGAGTCAATATATTTACTAGTTGTGCCTTGATATCAGTAATAAACTTGCTTTTAGTACTGAGTGCTCAACTTCATTCATGACTCTGCCTTTGCATGTGGAGTTGATTGTGGTTAGATGTGACTTTGTCTGATGGAGACCCTGGGTACTTTAAAACATCTGCATCATCATGCCCCAAATTTGGCAACAAAAGAGCCATTGACTGTGCAGAGAGGATTTGGAATACAAATAATACATTGTTCTTAAGATCCACTTATCCAGAAGGCAGATGGATTCCAAAACAGCAATAAGTCAGCTGCACATCCGGCATCCATCAATGTTTTCTGAAGATGCTGATCAAGGGATGATGAAATGGCTGAAAAGATTCAACTGAGTCACTAGATTCACCAGGTGAAATGACTTGATGTGTTTGGCAAATGTGTCAGTTTACATGGACAGCACAACCCAGCAGCTGTTTGAGAGCAATGAAGAGAACCTCAGTAGCTGGGACAAATTTGAGACCAAACATATGAAGATGTTTGGTTACAATCAGCAGCAATTGGAGAATACAGCCCAGTCTAGTGGGGAAATGATACAGTCATTTGACTGATGACCTTAGCAGTTAAGTCCCACTAGATTTCAATTTTTGATACAGTAATTCATACAGAATGTGTTGACTTTGTGGAATCCTAACATGACAGAAGCTGACAATATCTCACACTGGACGAAAGGAGTCACAGTAGACATGTACTAAGCTCTTTTGATAAAAGATGTCACAATGACAAAGGGATTCATCAAGTGGTGCCAGCGAATCAAGGAAATGCAGCAGAAAAAGAGTGACTCATAACATACAATTTCAAGTCATTGACTTAATGTAGAAGAAACTCATCATAACACACAAACTGGATTACAATTTTTCTTATAAAATCATTAATATAATATACTGTACTGGATAGTTAATTATTTAAGCAATTAATAATTATTCTTAGAAAGTAACAAACTTTTAAAAATTAACTGTCCTAAGTACTTGCTCACTCTTGCTCAAATTTTCAGGTTGGTATTCATGAATTCTTCTACTAAATAGCAATATTTCTGCACCAGTTTCTCATATAAGGTTTTTTCCCTGTGTTTCTAAATTTATGCTGAGCAGTTCTTTTCCTTTCACATTGTTTTAAATTTCATATCCATATACTGTGGAGTTTGAGCATAAAGTTTTAAATGGTGAGTGTACAGAATAAAATTATTCTGATGTCTGGTGTTGTGATCATGTTGAAAATGATTTACTACAAATAAATCAGGGTTACTATGTACAAAGATAATCACCTCATATATGTATAGTGAGGGAACAGTTAATTAACTTAGATTTTTAAGGAGTGGATGACATGATTTTCTTTGCCACACATTGTGTATATTTCTAATGATGGTTTTCTGAAGTTTTAATGTTTGACACATGTGGTTTGAGTTACCCCAAAATAAAATTCCATACCTTATTATTGACTCAAATTAGCTGTGATATCCTAATTTTCTTATGTCAATATACTGGTAGCATTGTACAATATCCTCATTGAAAATGCTAGGCTATGTAATTTATTTTCAAGGTACTGTATATGTGAGCTCCATGAGAGATTTTTATCCAGTCGCATTCCTAGGAATTTCACACAGCTAGCTTCCTGCAAATCCTGATTTCTGTTACTGACCTGAATATCATTTAATTGTGCTTGTTTTGTTTAAAACTATGTTAACTGACCCCATCCATGTTTAATCCTTTCAAATCAAACCATGTATCCAATTTTTCTAAACTATTTAATGCAGTTGACTCAGGGACTTCTTTTTCTGTAATGTCAGATGCTTGTTGTCATCAGCTAAAGAAGATTATATTCTGTGATACAAAAGTGATTCTACTGACAGTCAAAAATGGGAAATTGCGACCAGCCAGTAGAAACATGTATTATAAGAATAACCATCAAAGACAGAACTCAGTGCATCAAACTTGTCATTTTATCAGACTTCAGACAGGTCATCTTGCAGACTGTGGAAGATCAGAGCTCCAGATTGATGACAATATTGCAACAACCACACGTAACATAGATTGCTCTGCTTGGTTGTTTGCCATTGAAGACATTGTTATTCCACCATCATCAACAATATTTTTAGACAAACAGTGGAGCTTCTGCCAATTGCAAAAAGCTACACAGGCTCAGACAAGAAGTCATCATGCTTGTGACAATCATAATCCATACCAGTCCATGAAGGGAGGCTTAATGTCAGTGCTGAAGATTCATGCTCCACTACCAGTACAGGCAACACAATGGAGGAAGTTACTACTGAACTGCCAACAGGATTTGGTGTGGCTAGAACAGACAGAACAGGCAGCCCACAGTTAAACATCATATCAACATAGGGGATCATCCACCAATCAACCAGTGCTCATACAGTGTGACACCAGACGAACAAGGGACAGTTCAGGACGAAATGGAGAAGTACTACAAGATGGCATTATTGAAACTTCAGAAAGTCTGTCATATCTCTGAGATCTTTGTGAAAAAGAATGATGGCACATCGGATTTCTGTGTCAGTTAAAAGAGAGAAGATGTCTACTCATTGTCATGCATAGCCTAGACTGCTGGAAAGGAACAACGTATTTCTCAACTATGGACATGCACACAGGCTACTGAAAAATTGAGGCTGATTGAGAAAATATTCCCTTCATAGCTCCTCGTGATCTCTGAGTTTAAAGTTTTGCCATTTGGGTTGTGTAATGCTCCAGCCACCTTCAAAAATATGATGGACAAACTGCTTTGGCATCTTAAATGGATGTCTCTTTGCTGTTTGGATGACACCTTTATTTTTTAACACACTTGAAGGACATATAAAACTCCTGACAGCCATGCTAAAGTGTGTTCAGAATGCGCATCCCTGCTCAAATACAAGAAAGTGCTTCTATGTCACCCAAAAAATAAAAATCATCGGGCATGTAGTGAATAGTGATTGAGTCTGTCCAAGTCCAGAGAAAATAAGAGCAGTCATAGATTTTCTGATAACTTTTTTTTTTCTCCTAAGCATGTTCTCATATTACCAGTGATTCATAAACGACTTCAGTACCAAGACATGTCCTTGCAGGAACTACTGTAGAGGGTTGCCAGATTTTCATGTAATGAGGCACAAAAAAGAACTCTCCTTGTTCTTTAAGGAGGGATGTACTCCTACTCCAGTTCTAGCACTGTGTGATGAAAATGCCTAGCCAGAACTTCACACCAATGGTAAGACTTCAGAATAGGAGGAGTTCTAGTACAAATTCAGGAAGGTGCTTAAAATGTAATAGCTTATGCTTCCAGACAAACCTCCAGCTCCATGATGAGCTTGCAGTTGTTTGGGCTCCCAGCAAGTTCCAGCCATATTTATTTGCCAAACTGTTCACCACAGTGGTAGACCACCGTTCTCTCTACTGGCTGACTAGCCTGGAGGGTCCATTGGACCAACAGGGAAGACAGTGTGATGGTTCATTTTATTTCCTCTCTTGTTTTGCCATCTGCCTCCATAAATTCATTTTATTTTCATTTTTGCCAAATTAGCATTAAATGTACATGTGTATAATCTGCATTTTCATAAAAGAGAAAGGTTTGCTTCAGTCTTAAAGAATATACCAACAAGGGCTAATTTTGTGCTTAGTTTTGTGTATGTCATCAGTTTCCTAATTTATTTTGACTATTCCTGGTTAATATCTTTTTTATGACGTGAAATCAGTAATTGTTTTGTGACTTAGATACTATTGTTGACTTATAAACAAATATAAATTCTATGCTGATTACATTTGGAAGAAGAAATACTAGGATTCTTAAACTATTTATCTGGCTCCATTCAGAAACATATTAGCAAAGTCAGCCCTTACTTAATTCCAAAGTAATTACCAGGTTTCTCGAAAGTATTGTTAGATGACTATATCTGTTAATTTCATCATTTAAACAAATAATTTGGCTTAACCCTTGTAGTAGAAGAAACTGTTAAAAAGAAGGAGTTTTTTGATATATTCAGTTCATGAATGACTTATGTTTAATTGTAATTTCTGATACTTAAGCATCAAACAGTGTATAATTTCAGTGCCTATTATTGTGAGGATATACAAAGGCCCGATTTTTGGTACCGAGGCAGTCAGTCCATGGCTGATTTTGAGATGAGGAACCTGTATTAGTTAAATCAACAACAATGCATCAACTTAATCAAGAAATAAGTGTAACACAAATAGGTCATGTGTTAAAATAATGACATTGTCTGTTCAGTAGTGTTGCATGTATTTTATTATTCTAAAAGACTGTGAACTGTGTGGTTAGGTTTATACTGCTCATAGATATTCAACAGTAAACTTTTGTAGCAGTATGCTGATGTTTGCTTGCAAACTATTAAGGAGGCTTACCAAAAGTTAACCAATAGTGAATTGGCCACTTTAACTGTGTAATATTTGGGGCGTTATGAACAGTGAAAGCAAAGACCTGTGAAACACAACAGTGCAACTGTCAGCTACTTACAGTAGTCAGTGTTGAACTTCCACCCCCCATTTTTCAGCCAGTATAACAACACATTATGTCGACACCAAGGACTATCAATGAAGAAATAAAGCAGGGGAATGTCACAACAGGCACTGAGCTTTCAGTAGTACAATGTAACAGTGTCATACAACAGCAGGCGAAAACTCAAGGAAACCAACGGTCTTTCAAGCAATCCTCTGAGGACAGTCATTGCTGCATTAAATGTCACTGCCCCTAAATGGAGATAAGATACAGTATTGCTGAAACCTGTAGAAGCCATGAAGATGAAAGGACTGACCAAAAGATAAATCAAATTAATGGAGCATTGTGTAAGAGTAACTATGATCCAATATGATAGGAGTAGTTGATCTTCATCTCAGTTCATCTATGGGCAGCTATTCTGAAGTATGTCCATGATGCTTCAACATACAGTAACCTGGTAATTGTGAAGACTCTAGAAAGAATCAGAGGCAGATATCATTGACAAGGTTCCTACCTATTCATGAGCCACTATAAGAAATGCCAAAAATGGAATCATGTGCGGCAATTACCTCTGGGACATCTGGTACCAGTCCTGCCTGCACCTGCGACATTTGACCAAACTGGAATTGACCTCTTTGGGAGGTTCCTGGTGTTGAAAAATGTTTGCAATGACTACCTCATCTGCTACACTGTCACCACAACTGTGCTGAGTGTAACAGTTCCTTGTAGAAGGCATCATTCTGAAGAATGGGGCACTCTGTGTGATGATGTCTGATTGTGGAAAACTTTTCAAGTCATGGCTAGTGTCAGAGATGATTTCATTTTGCCACATCACCCACGGGATGACAACTGCATACCACCCACAGACAACTGGGCTCATAGAATGCTTTAATAAGACATTACCAGATAAGCTCTTGATGTATTAGTTTGGTGCATAAGTTCATAGCATTTTCCCTTAAGTTTAATAAAAATAACATATACACATAATGGAGCCTTTACTCGTCAATAATGTATTCTCCTTCACTATTTACAACAGTCTACAAATGCTGGGGTAACTTTCTGATTCTCTGACTGCAGAAATCAAGTGGTTTTGAGATGAAGAACTCATTGAGCCATGATCAGGGCGCATTTTCATTCAGAAAGGAAGCTCCTTGAAGGTTGTTTGATAAAGAGTGGGAAAAGTCAAAATCTGAGGATGCAAGATCAGGTGACTAAAGTGGGTGTGGAATAACTTCCCAGCCCAACTCCTGTGTATTGTCTTTTGTCAATCTAGCAGAATGTTGGCTGGAGGTGGGTGTTATTGTGGGGTAACATCTCTTCATACAGTCTTCCCAGTTATTGTTCTTGGATTGCATCTGCAAGATGTCTCAGTTGCTGGCTATAAATGTCAGCACTGATGGTTACATTTCAGGGAAGTAATCCATAGTACATCACACCATTACTTTTCCACCAGATGGGTAACATTATCTTTTGTGGATGCTCACAGGTCCTTGTACAGGGAACTACAGCTTTTTTGGGTTCAGCCATTCCTTTCTTTTCCTTAGGTTAGCATAAAGACACCATTCATCATCACCAGTTATAACACAGTATAGTAATGATCATGTTGTTCACAAGCCAATTGATGATGAGCAAACAGATATGCACACCTGACCACATTTGATTTTTATGATTTTCACTTCGAGCATGTGGTACTCATACACCAGTTTACTGAACCTTCCCTATTGCATGCAAATGTCACATGATGGTGGAATGATCACAGTTCATCATATTTGTCACTTCTTGAGTACAGTGAGGTGGACCATTGTCAATGAATGTGTTTAAATGATCATCAAATCCCAAAGGTATTCCTAAATGTGGAGAGTTGCTAACATCAAAACAATCCTCCTTAAAATGAGGAAATCATTTTCTTGCCATGTTCTGTCCAGTGGCATTATCTGCATATACGGCACAAATGTTTCTGTCTGCCTACACTGCTGTCACCTCTTTATTGAACTAAAACAGAAGAATACATCAGAAATGTTCTGATTTCTTCACTTGGCACTCCATTTTCTAACATCCACAACTCTACTCACTATCTCCAAATGACAATGTGCAAACTTGAATAGCAACAGCAAACTACAAATATAAAATGACAGTTGATAAATAAACCAATGCCAACAAGAATACTAATATGCAAAACAAAACCTTTATGAACTTATGCACCATCCTAATACAATGATATTGAACTGAGAGACTATAATATGATGCTGCCTGACATGACATTTGCATACAACACAATGAAGCAAGACACTGCAGCCTTCACACTATTCTTTCTTCTCCATAGTCATGAGGCTGGAACAATACATATAATGATCCTGTTTCAACAGGACATTGCTGAGGATGATACATGAAAGACAATGCCATCAGGACCAAAGAAGCAAAGCAGTTGACATAATTAGATTAGATTAGGTTAGATTGTATAAAAAAGGTGGACAACCAGGAGAAAGACCAAGAGTGATATAATGCCAAGCAGCTTGGGAGAATTGGTATGGGTTTTTACACCTTTGTGGAAAGTGGGACTATTTTAAAAGTTACTAAAGTGCTGCTTTGGGCTATATCATATCTTTTATTGATTGTTGGACATTACATATGAAATTGAGGATTATGACCCTTCACCATGAAAACAAAAGTGCACAGATCTCAAACATGTTCTACATATAAGGCCTTACTGCAGTTGAGGTGTACAATCAATTGTGGGGGTTCAAGGGAACTAAAGACACTCTCAACTGTCACAAAACTTCAGTGGGAGGAGTTACATTTGAGGCTCATCATAGTGAAGAGGATGTAGCTGCACAACCAGAATGTGAAGCTTTACTAGTACCACCATACAGAGGACCACTAATAAGATGTAGATCCAGGGTGTTGTAGGCAGCTCCAGTGATAGCTTTTGAATTAATGGGTCACAGTTTCTCCAGGAGAGCAGAGGGAATAACGCTACAAGATGTGGTGTATGCAATGTGGCGTACCAGTTAGTGTCACTGGCTTAATATGTTGTGAGTTGCCAGCTTAAACCAGTAACCATTTATTGTTTAGCATTTATCATTTATGAAAGATTCTTGAAATATCTTATGTTTGCAATGTTTGTGTATTCTGGAATATTGAATGTTTGCATATATAAGAGTATTGTGGAACATTCAATGTTTGTATAAATAGCTGCACTCTCAATCCAGGAGGTCAGTTCTGTTCTGACTGTGCATTGGCATCAGTAATAAATGTGCTTTCAGTACTAACTGTTAAAAATTATTGGTGATTATGCTTTTGGATTTTTACTTGGTTGTGCCTTAACATAACAAAATTCATAGCTTGCTAGGTTTCTTTCCTTTTTTTACCTGAGATTATAAAATATTCCAGCCATCAGCATTGAGAGAAGATCAATTGCTACAGTCAATGTAGCTATGAGATCATATGATTCAAAGAGGGCTGACATCATACAACCTGAAAGACAAATAAGATTTGATTAAAAGATTGATGCAAAGTAAAGAAACAGGATCAGACAGCAAATGGAAAAAAAACTGATATTGTTTTATTGTTAAATTCTGAAATGTTACTACAAACTACTAGTAGATACATACCATGCAAAACAAAACATTTTTAAATGTGGTGTTTGTGTAGCACACATAACAGCTTTTTATTGTGAGTTGTGGAACAGCACTTTATTAATCTCAAAATGCACATTTGCAATCCATTTGGTTCATGTGCAGGAGATGTATTAAAAATCTACATTACAGTTACAATCTTTTAAACTAATAAAAAGTATGTATGGTAAAAGTAAAATGACATATCTGTGAACAGCCCTGTTTAGTTAGTGGGATATGTAATAAACTGTGTCTGGTCAAAATACCTTTGTGCATCATGAATTTGTCTGAATCTCAACTGATCAGTAGCATTTCAGTATCAGTATCTCAGATAATTTTCTATTCAGTAGAACTAAAATAATTCCTGTCTACAAAAAAGTAATAATCTCATAAATTATGGGAAAGAGAGAGTTAATATTTGAAGTTTTCTAAATAATGGGTGACATAGTTCTTTATGATAGCCAATGTATGTATTCTGAATGATTTCTTTTCTGCGTCTTTAGTATCCAAATTATATTAGCCAATTTTTTCCCCAAAAAACTAATACCATACCTAACAATAGATTCAAAGTAACTTGTTTACACTATTTTTTATGTGTTCATTTAAGATGCAGTTGATAGTATTTGTACTGCAAATGCTAAGTTGCTCAATTTATAATTTCCGCTAAGTGACATCTGAAGAGGCTGCTCTGCCAATAAATTAGCATGTTTTGTGAAATACTGAGATGTTACAGAAGAATTTCAGTGTGACAATCAACATTTAAAAATTGCTGAAATAAATGGAGGAAATAAGGAAACAGATATAAATTTGGTAATAAACAAGAAATAAGTCTTAAGCAAACAACATTGAAATGTAATTTTTTTTTACATCTGATCCATCTACACCTCATTTTGCTGTTTTTGTTGTCATTGTTTGTGTCAGGATGCACTACAGTATGGATGTTAACACCCATATATGGATAAAGGAAATTAACAGAAGGCAACATAACGATTTCAGTAAAATACATAAATGGTGATGTAAGGGAAGTTACGAGTAACATGTTACCATCATGGACACTTTAAATAGGAATTCACAGATCTACTACCTCAACTAACACTATGAGAGGAAAGATCCTTCGAAATTCTATTGATGGAGCTATCCAGCAACATTACACATTCAAGACAGACATAGTGTTTCTCAGCACAAACAAACAACCTATCAGGTTTTGTTTGTGCATGTTGTATAGCTGTTTTGAGAAGGATTAAGTTATTAATGATGGAATAACCTGAAACAATACTGTAAGTGACTTCACAGCTGTCTAAAGTGGAGACACAAGACAAAATAGAAATCAGTCATCCACTTAAAGATCATCACACATAGGCACTGAGGGCAACACAAAGACTGCTCCTTGAAATGTTCAGGGAGGGAAGGGGGAAGGTATTAAAATTTCATTCTTCTACACATAGGTAAACTCTCTATTCTCTTTCGCTAAACTGAACAAAGTGAGAAACATCTGTTTAGTACACCCCTCGAGATGCCGCAATACAGTGAGACGACAAAAATCGGGGGATACCAGTATACGCATATAAGGATGGCAGTCATATTGCATACACAAGGTATAAAAGGGCAGTTCATTGGATGAGTTGTCCTTTGTACTCAAGTGATTCATGTGAAATAAGGTTTCCAGCATGATTATGGCTGCACAATGGTAATTAATGAATTTTCAATGTGGAATGGTAGTCGGAGCTAGACAAATGGGACATTCCATTTTGGAAATAATTTAGGAATTCAATTTTCTGGGATCCACAATAACAAGAGTGTGCTGAGAATACCAAATTTCAGTCATTACCTCTCTACATAGACAACACAGTAGCTGATGGACGTTACTTAATGACTGAGAGCAGCAATGACTGTGTTGTCAGTACTAACAGACAAGCGACACTGTATGAAACAACCACAATAATCAATGTAGGCTGTATGACAAACATATCCATTAGGTCAGTGCAGTGAAATTTGACATTAGTGGGCTATGGCAACATACAACCAATGCAAGTGACTTTGCTAACAGTGCAACATTACCTGCACTGTCTCTCCTGGGCTAGTGACCATATCGGTTGGACCCTAGATAAGTGGAAAACTGTGGCTTAGTAAGATGAGCCCTAATTTAAGTTGGTAAGAGCTAACGGTAGGGATCAATTGTGGTACAGACCCCACAAAGCCTTGGACCCAAGTTGTCAATAAGGCATTGTGCAACAAACTCCATAATGGTGTGAGCTGTGTTTACGTGGAATGGGTCCTCTGATCCAACTGAAATGATCATTGACTGGAAATGGTTATGTTTGGCTATTTGGAGACCATTTGCAGCCATTCATGGACTTCATGTCCCCAAACAACAATGAAATTTTTACTAATGACAGTGTGCTGTTTCAGAACATTCTGGACAATTCATGTGAGAGATATGGACACTCAGATCACTTGACATGAATTGCTTCAAACATCTATGGGATAGAATCAAGAGGTCAGTTTGCACACAAAATTATGCACCAGCAAAACTTTCACAATTGCTGACAGCTATAGAGGCAGCAATATTTTGGGGACTTCCAGTGACTTGTCCAGTCCATGCCACGTCAAGTTGCTGCATTATGCTGGGCAAAAGGAAGTCCAACATGATATTATGAGATATCCCACAACTTTTATCACCTCAGTGTATATTGTAATGGGTTTTATTTTCAGCCCTTCGCCCCATACCACCAACAACAATGTCAAATTATTATCATTGTTTTAGCTACAAAATTTATTGCATTCTTGGATATATACCTCAGATGTGGGTTAGAAAAGAAATACTTAATAAATTCATTGCTAGTTTCTGTACATCCTGACAAAGAATAAGTAAGATAGTATACAACAAAGATGATGTCATTTGAAAGCCACATAAGTTCAGTTATGACAATTTTTCTTCATTTATTCACACTTTTCTTCATCAAAGCTCTCATCTACATAGTTCTGTGTTAATTCACTCATGCTTATTTTTCCCATTTCTGTTATTAGACTGGATGTCTTCATCTTCAAGCAATTAAAACCAATAAAGGTTCTATATTTGATGTCAGTTTGGTCAGCAATCTAAATAATTCTTTATTAGAGAGGATGATAATTTTCTTCATGATAAACACAACAGTGGCTCTGTAATATATTTTTATCTGAATAGTAGTTCTATTTCACATAACACTGTTAAAATCATATTCAAAATAAGAAATGCCACAGGTACCTGCATATGTAACCACACTGATAGAATAATATCACAGGATTGTGACTAGCACTATCTGTCCCTTAATGCAAACTTTGCTCTCTCCATAAGAAACAGATTGACTCCATAATTGTCCAGAAGACTGTGGACAGATTCTTCACTGGTGTAGCATATGACGTTTTTAATGTGCTCTGCCCACACCTTGGTGTCGTGTAGGAACCATTTAACTTTTGAGGTCCCGCTTCAGATACTTCATTTTGGTCTTGCTCTGTCTTCAAAGTGCAACCAGAATTTCATTAGAAGATCAAATCATCAACTATTTACCCATGAGTAGTGTTTGCAAGGCCAAAAGAGCATCTTGAGAAACCGCTAACAGAAAGTTACACTTTGGCACTTACAAAGTGCTTATCCCTGTTGTAGGGAAGCAGTCTGCTCACGCCATATAGAATTCATATGCTTTCCATTGTGCGCCAGCCTAGTCCATTGTAACTAGCTATGATGTCACTAATGTTGCACAATACATTAAAAGTAAAGCAAATAATCTGAAAAGTTAATAATACGTTAGGAGTAATGCTAAAATGATAATGTGTTAAGTTTCAGTTTACTAACTTTAACAGTTTTCGAAATTTGGATGTTTTACATAAAAATCATCAGCGCAACAGGAAGGAGCTAGAAACTTCAAAGTTTACATTTGGATTCCTTTTTCATTGTAATTTAATGGAAACAGCATGCTGGATCTCACAAAGTAATATTTTGGTTGAAATTCATGATTTTCTGTTTTTGTATCCTAAGAGTATGGAAGCAAGATAGATTAAGTAAGTGATTAGATAAAGCTAGGATGTTTAGATTTAGGTAGAATGGAGATATGCTATAATAACAAAGATGTGATAAGTTTCCAAAAGGTAGCCATAAAACTATAGCTGTAGCATCACACCAAAGGGCAAGTTCAGAGCTCATCTGTTGCATGCAGTGCAACTAAAATAATTATCTCACCAAAAGTATTTAACCTCGCCACATCAGAATTTTATTATAGATACTCACCTGTGTGCTAATAGCACAATTAAATTGAGAGCTTCATTGGCCTTCAGCGAATGAAGTAATTAATTATTTAGTAACTTGAAGTGGTGCTTTACTAGCCTGAGCGGCTAGTTAGGAAGGCAAATTTTGGCGACTGCTCCTTTGGTGGTCCACACCGTGGCTATATCAATAAGAGCGCTGTGAGCTAGAGTCAAGCCCCAGTTCTCTTCTAGATTCGTATCAGCATGCACTCTATGTCGGAAGCTGCGTCACATTTGTACAGTTGCAAGGAACAGCCTTGGATGCCATAATATGTAACTCGGTATGCACGTTACAATGAGTTCACATTGAGGTAAAGTGTTAATTGCAGAATGACTCCAGTGATTTATTCTCAGTTTGCGTATGTCGTATTTTCACGTGTCACTACAGGACAAACCTTCTATCATTACTAGCGTGGTGTTTGATGAGTGTTAACATCAAATTTTGGTGAGCATTCACCTTGAACATTTACATCAATAATGGTTATTGGACAGTTTCATTATCTAGGGATAACAGGATCCACGCAATAGACTCTGAACAGCTCTGATAGTACAAGAGCTGATAGTAGCATTGCTTGGTTAAATATTTATTTGAAACTTTATGCTTTATCGTTTTCAGAATATACTGAAAATGGTTATAGTAAACTGCATTTTCTATGAATCCCAATGCCAACATTGTAGTTAGAGAGCCTGTGTTGAGAACAACAATACAATAAAAATAAAAATTTTCCACCCACTGTCCCACACTGTGTTCAATCTTAACTCAACGCGACAACAGAAACATTAGAAAAAAGGCTCATAGCACAATGTTTCAATTACAGTCCTTGCATATAGTTAAGGGAGCCATGTCACAAGATTTTTAAGAGTCTCATTTGGCTACATGTAACATGAACACTTTGTTACTATAGTAAAGCATTTGCACTGTATCAGATGTTGCTCATATATGAGTGTTGAAAGGAAGAGTTACAGATGTTAAGCACCACTACAGATGTAGCCACTTAACATTTAGCTCTCTCTCCACTGAGGTCATCCTTTCTTTGCAAGCTATTATCCCTCAGCGCAGAAACATCTGTAGCTTTGAAATGTTTAGTTTTGAGACATAGGAGGAGGGACATTTTTATTACTAAGAAGTTCTGCTCTCCACGTGTATCCTACACCTGTTTACATACTGTCATAAGATGAGAGATATCTTAACTGCCCAAGTTTATGTTGTAGTTGGCACATCTTTTAATTGAGGTGATAACTAGAAAGATATTTGATATCTTTGAGGCAAATTTCAAAGTTTGTGTCTTCATTAAGTAAGTCATAAAGTCTTCCATCAGGCAGTACCTATATAATGAATATGATGGCTTTGAAACTGGTATTTGGAGTCAGTAACTGTTTTTAATAAAATACTTTTCTTTTGGAGATTGTAGTGCGGCTGTAGATTTCAGTACAATACTCTGCTATTCCTTCTCTTCCTTCATTACTACCACTGAACAAGGTGAGCAGATATGTGTTTATTGTGCTCCTGTAAGTTGTTCTGTGCAGTTCTGTCTGAACATATTAATTAATTTTAGTCCCCAGCCAACTCTCCTAAGCTTTACAAAGTAGAAGCCTGACAATCTGTTCTTTTTCATTGCTAATGATTTACTGAAAGAGATTGTCTAAAACTATTATTTATAGAACTGTTTTTAAAAATCTGATATTGAAGACTATACAAGTGAAACATTTTTATCAATAAGTTATAAATACTACCCAGTGTCTTGCCCAAACTGCTGACAGTGCTTTTCTTAGCATTTTTTAAAAAATTTAATTACAGCATCATATTTCAGGGAAAGTGTAATAAAACTGAAGTATGACTCAGAGGATGTTCAGTGATAAGAGTTTCATGCCAACAGCCATCCACTTCTTTGATGGGTAGCTTACACTGAAGCTGAAAGGTTTATTTCTATTTCTATTTTTATTTTTATTTTATTTATTTATTTTTCATAGATTTTTTAAAATCCTTCCTCCAACTGAGATTTTCATTTTCTGTACCAACTCACAGTTTCAGATTAAAGGAATTTTCATCTCTATTCAGTCATAATACACAAAGCACTTGCTAAGTACAGTAATAGATGTGTGTAGTGTGTCATTAGAATGGTGGAAGTCCTCACCATAGGCTAGTGCACCAATGGATATCAACAACAGTGGACCCAATAGCATGAAATATCCAACCAGTCCTCCTACTGGGAAGTCAGCAAGTATGAAAATAAATCCAAAAAATACTGCTGTTTCAATTACAGTCCTTGGCATCTGAAATAGGACACACGTTGCCATTTATTTTCTGTTTCAACCTTTCCCAAGTAAAATTATTTTGTCTTACACTAAATATGATATTTGCTCAAAAGATTTACAATATTTAATGGAACTTTTATAGTTTGGTACCCTATAAGATGCCATAATGATACAATATGCATAATTTCCAGTGCAGTGACATATATTTCAAATGATTTATTAAAATTTTTACCTTTATAACAACTAAAACTGCCTTTATATGTGCTGCAGTATAATAGAGGTAGGGTCTCTTAACTTAGACATGACCAACATTTATTTAAAAAACCAGCTATCCAGGTAGTGAGTGCACAGCATTTTATATCAATGATTACATCCATTGCTAAAATACTGTGGACAAAATAGGAGGAATTCTTGTTATTTCTTGACAGTTATTAGTGTATTAATGTAAATATTAAGTGAACTGCAAAGATAAACAAACTGGGGATCTTCCCTACTAATTTGTTTATGTTTTTATAGTCTATGCCAGTAAAACTAGAATGAAGCAGTTCCACAATCATCAACTATTAATACTGTCTACATTCTTTGTTTCTTACAGCTCTCTTACTATATACTTTGCCTCATTTATGATCCCTGAAAGTCTTTCTTCTTAACTGAACCTACATAAAACATAGAGGGTGACTCACATAAGCCATAACACCCCTTCCATTTTATGAACAGCTCCAGATATTGAAATGAGGTTTCCAAAAAGTGGTAGTATGCTAGGGATCATGTACTTTGGTGTGTGAGAAAGTGTCTTTACACTTGTCTCACTTGAGATATTGAAGCAAGTATGATCTTTTTTAAATAGAATGATATATTTTTAATGGCATCTGAAAACATTTGAAAAGATGAGCACAGTGATACAATGCTTGGTAAAAATAAGATTGAATTTTTTTGCAAAAGAATGCAAGAGATATTCTGAAATTGAAAAGCAAGCCAAGGGAATCAGCAACTGCATTGTAAACATGTTTACCACAGGCAACGCTGTCCTATCAAGCCTTTTGACTGTTTATTTGTCTGCACTGCAGAACCAACAGGGACTGTCATCTAACAGAAGGTCATTTCTGTTTCAACACTCTTTGCAAGCAGTCATGCACACCAATGATAAGGAGTTAGACATTCTACTTTTACATGGTGAATGGCAGCACATATTGCCAAGGAATGTGGGATCAGCCAGAGGAGAGTCACTTGCATCTTGAATCAACATAAATTCCACCCATATCATCTGTCACTAAATAATGCACCTGGTGGACATGATTTCAAAAGTTGTATATAGTTTTGTAGGTTTGCTCTCCCACACTCAGGAGATGATACTATGTTTTCCAAAGTGTACTCTATACCGACAAAGGAACTTTTATGAACCATGGTAATGTAAATTTACATAATGTTCACTACTGAAAGTGCACCCTGGCTTCATAAGGTATATTGTATTTTGTTGAGAAAAGAAACTTATTTCTTCTCAATAGTGGACATGATTTCAAAAGTTGTATATAGCTTTGTTGGTTTGCTCTGCCGCACTCAAGAGATGATACTATGTTTTCCGAAGTGTGCTCTATACCAACAAAGGAAATTTTATGAACTATGGTAATGTAAATTTACATAATGTTCACTACTGAAAATGCACCCTGGCTTCATAAGGTATACTGTATTTTGTTGAGAAAAGAAACTTATTTCTTTTCAATAGAGATCAGGTGCTGGCAAAAAGCAGTAAGTTTGGTTCTCAAATACTTAGATTTATTTCTGAATCTGAAGGTACTGTTTACACAAGAACTCACTTGACCCAGGAGCGTCTAACAACACCAAAGAGAAAAAGAGAGAGAGTTGTAACTCAAAATAATAAAAAAAAGAGATAAACAAAACATTTTGCTCATATATGATGTTCATTAATAATTTAATACAAAACTTCTTTTTAAATGCATTAATGAAAAGAATTTACTTTAACACTTTACCTTGTTATATCGAAATCAACAAACAGGAAAACCCACAAAACAAAACATAACTGAGTTTTACAACAGTCCCATTTGATTACACAATATCTTCATACATGTCACCAGTAGAGCTTTGATCATGATGTCCACTACCTACTCTTCAGATGGAATTTGATGAACTCTAATTCTACCTTCATAAAGTTTTTCATGAATAAAGAAGTCCTTGATGGCTATATGTTTGGTTCAGTGATGAAATTCTGGATTCTCTGCCAACTTCACTATTGCTGAATTGTCAATTTGGAGAACCGGAATTTCAGATAGTCTTGTTGTTTCTCTGAATAGATGAGCTAACCAAATAATCTCCTCGGCAGCTTCATTTGCGGCAAATAGTTCAGCTTCAGTTGTAGATGTTGCTACCATGGTTTGTCGCTGACTTAGCCATGATGCTGCCCCTCCTGCATAGTTGATGACTAGTCCAGATGTTGATCTGCCTATTTTTGAGAAGCCTCCAAAATCTGCATCACTGGTACATTCCAGAGTTGTGTTCTTTCCTCTTGGTTTGTATGTGATTCCATATTCAGTCATTCCTGATACATAACAAAAAACCCTTTTTACTCTTAATATGTCTTCTTCAGTGGTATTATCGAGAGATCTTGACAGAGCACTTACACTGAAGGCTAGGTCTGGTCTTGTGCCTAGCATCATATACATTAATGCTCCCACTGCTTCTCTATATGGAAAAGACTGTTCTACAATGTCATCTTTCCCTGACTGTGAAACATCTGTAACTTTCAACACTGGCATAGAAACTGCTATACACTCTGAAAAAGTTGAAACATTTTAAAATTTGTTGTGCATAAGCCTTCTGGTGAATCTTGATACAGCCATCCTTGTCATGTTCAATTTTCAAATCTAAATAATAGTTTGCAGGTGCCGTTGTGATCTTGAACTCCTTTTGCAAGTTCCAGCATCTTGGTGCTTGTTTTAAACCATACAGGCTTTTCTTCAATCTGCAAACTCTGTTGGTCCCATCTTCATAACCTATTGGTTGTGCCATATAAATGGTTTCCTCAAGTTTTCCATACAGGAAGGCTGTTGACACATCAAACTGTCTGAGATACATTCTTTGAGTGTCAGCAACACTCAGATTAGACCAAATTGTTGTCATTTTTGCAACTGGACTAAAAGTTTAACTGTTATCTATACCTTCTCATTGACTGAAACCCTTGGCAACCAATCAAGCCTTAAATTTTTTGATCTGACCATCTTCATTTGGTTTAAATCAAAACATCCCCTTACATAGTATTGCCTTGGCAACCTTAGGTAAGCCTTCAACCTCCCATGTTTCACTTTTGATCAGAGACTCCATTTCTCTGACCATTGCTTCTTTACATTTGATGCTGTCTTCATGTCTAAGTGCATCCTTGTAGGTTTCAAAAACCTCAGTTTTGACAAAGAAATCTTCTGTTATCATTGCATAATAATTGAGGTATTTTGGTCTCTTTAATGACGAATGATCTCTTAACTTACTCCTATTTCCTCTTTGCAAGTTTTCAGAATGTCATCATCAGATTCTGTATGTGAACTAGTTTCATGCTCCATACTATCTTCTGAGTGTGTATTTTCTTCACTCTCTGATTGATTTTTAATATAATCTGGACCTGCAGTGGGCCTTTCAACAACTTGAAATGGTAGTGTAACTTGTTCAGTTCACCAACCCAGTTTTTCTTCAAATTTCACATCTCTGGTCAGTAGAATGGAATTACTTTCTTTTATCCAAATCCTGAAGCATTCATCACCATCATAACCAATGAGATATCCTTTCACAGCTTTCTTGTCCAGTTTCCTTCATTTTTCACTTGGAATGTGTGCATAATATGTTGAGCCAGTAACCCTAAGATGTTTAGTTAGAGGCCTTTTTCCGTTCCCACAACTCGTAAGGACTGACACCTTTCACAGATGACTTCCCTGACCTGTTCAAGGTGTAAATTGCTTTGTTAACCAGTTCAGCCCTTATCTGCTCTGGATAAGCAACATCTGGTTTTGAATACTTAAGTATTCTCAACAACTGTCCTACCCCACTCACAAATACCATTTTGCTCAGGAGAATAGGGAGCAGTCAAACACTGTGTTATACCATTTGAACTTAAGATGGATCTAACCTCTTTATTATGAAACTCCTTGCCATTGTCATTCAGTATCTTTTTAATAGAGTACCCCTATACCTTTGTAGGTCAGAGAAAATCTTTGACAATTTTACTCAACTCTGATTTTTCTGCGGCAAAAGAACCATAGCAAAACTTGGTGTAATGGTCTTTGAACAAAACAAGGTAACATTTCTTCTGGAACAACTCATGGAAAGTCCACACAGATCAGCTGATATCAATTCAGCAGGCCTTGTTGACTTTTCTTTTGTTCCAAATGGTAGACGATGTGCTTTCCCAAATTTACATGGTTCACAAATCTCTGCCCCTTCCTTAACATCAATGTTAAATTCCTTTTTGAGTTTTGTTTTAACATGACACTTGCCTTGATGACCCATCTGTCATGATACAGTTGAAGTACATCAAATCTATCTTCCACTAAAAGATTCACAGTTGCATCCTTCTCTGGCACTAAGGGCTTAATTTCTGTTTTGTATAAAGTGTAACCAGCTTTATGATTTCCACACAGTCTCATTCTGCTGCCAATTGTCAAAGAGCAATATGTAGTACTTGACTGAAACATACTGTATTTGTTACAATCTTAGGCAGCTAAAGCAGAAATAAGGTTTTTGGAAATTTTTGGTACATACCAGACTTCAGTCAGGGTCAGCTCTTCGCATCTGCTGCCAACTGTTGACAGAATCTGAATTCATCCTCTTCCTGTTGCTTCTAGAGTCTCCTGTCTAGTGGCCTTAATACAGCTGGGATTGTTGAATGCTTCAAAGCTGACAAAGCAATCAGGACTATTTGTCATATATTTCATTGCACCATTGTCAATCCACCAATTGTACACATCCACTTTTAATGAACAAGCCTTGCTACAAATAGTAAACAATGCTACCATTCATTACTACAGTTCTGTCCATGTTTTTCTGCACAGTTGTATTTTTAGCTGGTCTTCCATCAGCAATCCACTTCTTTAAATATGTGATCCAGTGGCCCAGTTCTTTGCAATAGTTACATATTCCTTTAACTTTGAATTTGTTACTTTTTATTTTGTTTTGTATGCCTGATTTGACTACTAATGCCTCTTGTTCAATTTTATCACTACTCTTTGTGGAATTTTTCTCAAACATGCACAATTGTTCCTTTAATTCTTCAAATGTTTTCTTATCATCTTTTGTTAATAACATCCAACTTGATTTAAAGGAATCAAAGCTTGCAGGTAAAATATGTAAAATTTTACATACCAGTATCATTGTTGTTCAGTTCGTTCCACAGACTTGTTAACTTCACTATGTGTGTGGAGATGTCTTCTCCCCGAGTCCAATTAAATGCAAAAAAATCTGAACAAATCTTGAAACTGGTCCTTTGATGATGCCTTGAAATTCTGCTTCAATGCCTTCCATGCTTCATGAGCCGTTTCTTTGTCCATGGTCTTCCGATACACACTGTCTGTAACTGCACTTGTAACCATCGACTTGGCATAACTATTCGCTTTACAATAAAAATCTGATTTTGCTATATGATCCTTTATTGCTGCATCATTAGCACCTTCAGACAGTGGCTCAGGTTTTACTAACTTGCCATCAATTACATCTAAAACTCCTTCATGATAGTTAATTAGATCTCATATTTTTCTCTTCCACATTGTCCAGTCAGTTTCACTATTCACCAGATCCATTTCAACTCTAAAACTAAAAACACACTCTCAAATATGCATTAAAAAAACTGTATCTGCAAATTTTTGCACACGTTTTTACATACATAACTGGGACCCGTAATCTATTGTATTTTGTTGAGAAAAAACTTATTTATTCTCAATATATATCAGATGCTGGCAAAAAGTGGTGAGTTTGGTTTACAAATACGTAGATTTATTTCTGAATCTGGAGGCTCTGTTTACACAAGAAGTCACTCGACCAAGGAGTAAAAGTGTGAGTGTTGTTACTCAAAATAAATAAAAAAAAAAAAAAAAACAGAGCTAAACTAAACATTATCCTCATATATGATGTTGATTACTAATTTAACACAAAATTTCTTTTTAAATATGGTACATTAATAATAACACAAAATTTCTTTTTAAATATGGTACAGTAATTTAAAAAAATTACTTTAACAAGGTACAATAGTAAATTCAATTGCATGACCTTGCTTTGTTAAATGGAAATATATGCATTCACATTCTTATAATATTCTGTCTGTTCTTCTAGAAGAGGTACAACTGAGTAAGCAAAAGTGTATGTGGTTGTAACATGATCACTGCACAGATCACTCTTCCTATGTTGCAACAAAAACACTGAATGAGAAGTTTCCTGAAAACTGAATAGGATGGAATGCTGGAGTACATTGGCTGGCCAGATCTCTTAATTTAACTCCTTTTGATTTCTTTCTATGGGGAGCACTGAAAGAGTGAGTTTAACTTAAAGCCCCAACTATGCCAGATGATATGTGCTACTGAATCACCACAGTATCCAATGGCATATCATCTAGTGTACTTTCATTTGTTCATCTATCTCTCAAACAGTGATTAAAAATGTGCCTTGCAGTTAATAATAAACAATCTGAGCACTTACTTAAGAGAAGTATTTATTTTGTAGGTGACAAGTTGTCAGTCATTCTGAATAAGCTGTTTAAATGTACTACAATTTTGTAACACATTTTTCTGACACGTTTATAGACACATTGGTCTGACAGCAGGTTATTTACTTTAAGTAGCACTCAGGTGTCTCCATGCACAGACAGGTCTGATACAATTATTATTAACATTCCAAATCTAAGGAAGTTAATACAGTGTAGTTTCCTTTCTCCCTTGAATAGGATTGTCAATCATTGTGAAGTATGAATACCAATGTTTCTGTTTTAGCTTTGACAAGTAAGCAGTAATGGGATGGTTTAAATGGAAAATTGCCTGATGAATCTGTAGTTGTTTACACAAAAACCTGGAAATGTACACACATTTGAAATAGTTTTCCTAAGTCCCATCTGGTGCACCAGAATCTAGCATATGCTATAGTTGGTGTCTGTGTATGTATGGATGGATATGCGTGTGTGTGTGTGTGTGTGTGTGTGTGTGTGTGTGTGTGTGTGTGTGTGTGTGTGTGTGTGTGTGTGCGCGCTCGAGTATATACCTATCCTTTTTTCCCCCTAAGGTAAGTCTTTCCGCTCCCGGGATTGGAATGACTCCTTACCCTCTCCCTTAAAACCCACATCCTTTCATCTTTCCTTTTCCTTCCCTCTTTCCTGACGAAGCAGCTGCCGGTTGCGAAAGCTCAAAATTCTGTGTGTGTGTCTGTGTGTTTTATTCATTGTGCCTATCTACCGGCGCTTTCCCGCTTGGTAAGTCTTGGAATCTTTGTTTTTAATATATTTTTCCCATGTGGAAGTTTCTTTCTATTTTATTTATATGCTATAGTTCCGTATACAAAAATCGTAGCTGATCCTGTACCTACGTCATATAGGAAATGAGGTTTTATCTTAGTAGTGTAGGCCTGTCTTACTGCATATAGTGACAGATCTTTGCATGAGAGCTCTGCTTGGTGATGTTAAAGTCACAGTAGCTGACTCTGGCCACATTGCTTTCCAATTTTTAGGCAGATTTGTGGGATTCTTTTGTGAAGAGTTTCAACCTCAAAATTAACAAGACTTATATCATTGGAATCATCTTTCCAAGCACTTCTGAGTGTTGTAAAAAAACATATGTCATTCCATTTTAAAAAATAATACTTGCTTCAATATATCAATTGATACATCACTGACAATCTCTGCACTGAGCATCCATAAGCTCCTCCTTGATTGATCAAAAGTTAAGATGCTTTATCGCATACCAAAGTACATGCCTCTTAGCATACTATAGTTTGCCAAAAACCTCATTCCAGTACCTGGGGCTGCTCATGAAATAAAAGGGGTGTTACATTTTAACATGACTCATCCTGGTAATGAATGAATATTACTCCATTCTTCCAATTTGCAGTCTATATTTAGTATGTGTTTTATTCATATAAGCTAAATCAGAATGCACTGCTGTTACACTTCTCACAAACTTAGAACACATTGTAACAACTAGAAGTTAACAAACAACTCACCGCTGCTATGACCTTGGAAATGTAGTATGCTGATGAGGAGTATAAGTTGCTTTCTCTTAGGAATATAGGAATTTCATATGGGAAAGTGTAGAGCACACTATATGCACTATAGAAGAACATTTCACTAGAAAGAAGATACAGCAGCCCCCTGAAGTCTTGCATTCCCTCCTGAGTTTCTGGACTGACACCCTGGTAGAAAGTGGCTACAACTGTTGTGGTAGTCTGAAACAAATCATATTGAAGCATGCAGTTATATAAAACTGTGCACTCAAACCATGAACCCAAAACACTATTTTAAATATTCAAGATTTATGAGATCATTAATAGTTTTGTTCGGTCATTGCTTGGTAAATAATGAAATATTCAGGAAAATGTGAGACTATTATCTTCATTTTTGTTCTCCAGATTTTATTGTTACATTTGTTCTCTTCAAAACAAAGTGAAGACAGCTATACACTCTTTCCAGTTTATTACATGTGCTCTATTTGTAATCAGCAAACACTGTGTCTAGTAAAGTTACCCTTAGGAACACAAGTTTTGGTGACATGGGCCACATAACTGAAATGCGCACCTGCACAATAATATGTGACAACTTCACTGCTTACATCTATTTGTAAAGGCACTAAGCATGAGACCAGCAGCAGAAATTATGTCATGTAGTTTCTGTAACGATAACTGTCATGTTCAATTATCCATCATCATTGTTCACCATGAGGGACTCTCTGCCAAGCTCAGGCATTACTACAGTGGATGTAATAGTTAACATGATTGCTGCAAAGATGCTGCTGCTTTTCCATGCTGTGGTTTGCTCATTTACAGAATCAGTTCACCATAGTTCACATTAGTTTTGATGATGCTAAGTGCACAGATATGCTGCTGCATCTCTCAGTGACCAAATGGCTGCAGAGGTTCAAAATAGCTTCATCAGCAGTCAAGGATAAATACAGCACCATTAGACATATATTCACAAACTACTTATCACAATCAGAAGCTAACTGTTTTGAGAAATCCACATGCACAGGAGCACTGTAGCAGCCACTGTGTTTCCTCCAGCTGCTGATGAGCTATAGGATCAATCATTATATCCTAATGAAAATTAAGTTGTCACACTTGCCTGAAAATGCATAAAAAATCTTAATTCAGTGCCAGGAACCTCCACACTTCAGCATAGACAACAGATCATATCACAAACATGTATCTGGCTATTGGTGGCAGTGCTATTTCTACAAAAATACATAAATTCATAAAAGACTCTAAGACAGTCATGGCCCACCAGTCATAGATATAGTTATAAAGTACCTCATTCAAGGAACCTAAGTCCCAACTGGGCCTTTCAGTTATAACTCTGTGATTATAGTAGGTTGGATTCTAACAGCAGAGACTGTAATTTTGGTGCAATATTCCACCACTGTCTGTGCTACATCTCTTGGATTCATGTAGATACAATAATCTTAATCTGCACTCCACAAGCCACCTTATGGTGTGTTTTGGAGGATATCACTGTCACATCTTTCCTTTTCCGTTACAGCTATGAGTGGTGCATGGGAAGAACAATCATTGGTGAGATTCAGTATGAGCTTGAACCCCTCTACTTTTACTGAAATAGTTCATTTTTGGGATTTGTGTGGGGAGGCATCCAAACATTGGCTAACTTTTCTTGAAATGTATGCTCTGGAATTCTAGAAGTAAGCCACATTGAGATTCACAACACATCTCATGTAATGTCTCCCATTGTAGTTGGATGAGTATCTACATGACACTCTCACACTTATTAAATGATATTTTTTATTTCTTCTTTCAATCCTACCTGGTAAGAGTCTCCGACTTAGGAGCAGTAGACCAGTTTCAGTCAAATGTGTGTTTAATAAGCTACCTCCTTCATGGGTAGAGAATTTTTCCAGTGAATCTCAAGCATCTGCCGCATGATCATTCCAGTTTAAATAAATCTTTATGCGTAATTCCAGGTATTTAATGGATATGAGAGTTTTCAGTGATTACTCAGCAATTTCATAATCAAACAGTAATGGGCCTTTATATCTGCTTATGCACAATACATTACATTACATTTCTTTATGTTGAGGGCCAGTTGACAATCTCTGCACTGAGTGTCAATACTATGCACATCTTCCTGAAGTTCATAACACTTTTCTAGCATTGGGTCTTCTCCAAATGCAACAGCACATTCTATGAGCAGCCATATGGAGCTTCTCACTTTATTCACTAAGTCATTTATAAATGTTGTGAACAATAAAGATTCCGTAATATTCCTCTACAGTATACATGAAGTTATTTATACATCTGAAGATCTGTCTTAATTAAGAATGAGATTTCTTATGATGCTAGTAACCAGGTGCCTCTCATCTTGCTCAAAAATCCTTTTGATGGTCACCTACACTTACTATGGTGAACTTTATGGATCTATGGACTGTGTCTAGGAATCTACACCATTTTCTGCTTCTTCTTCTTCTGTATCTCTTCCACAATTATCTGCTAGGCAGTCTGGTTTTCAGCTGTGCTTTACAGTTATTGTATACTATTCTTTGTAGGTCTTCTTCATCATGATGTATTGACCTTGTTTTCAGTCAATTGTACTATTGTACCCAAAACCTTCCATATAATATTTTCTATAGTGACTCTTTATTACTCCACAAAGCCACATGCACTACCAATCTCAATCTTGCTAACTTTCTTATTTTATTAATATGTCAGTCACAACAGCTGGTGTAAAATTCATTGTCATACAATCATATCCACCTTCCGCCTTCACAGCAGAAGCTTTTATTTGGTGGAGTATGTCTTCTCAAAGCTGTTCAAAATATTGATATGCCTTATGGTTAGTGGCTAATATTCTTGTTCAGATGGGAGCATTTATCTTATAAATGTTTTTCTACATGATTAATTCAGAGGTGTGAGACAAAAGCCTTGATAAAGTGATTTTGTTGGGGCAAAATAAGTTCCATTGACTATCATTAGTAGTTCAACTTATTTATCATTGCTGTGGTTGATGGTCACTCCCAAGTATTTAAATAGCTCAATTTTCTCAAATTCACCCCCTAGTTATGGTTACTGAAATCAACATCTTCCCTGTGTGAGTGCTGTCACAAACCAAGTTTTTGATATTAGATTCACTGATAGTCAATCCCATGTAATGAATAATTCCTCCATTGCCTTTGATCTCTTTTGATTGTATTTATGTCAGTAATGGAGGACAATTAATCTTCTTGGCTGATCAAAGCTGTGTGGCAGAATGCGATGTGAACCTGAGACCTTCATCTTTTGCAGCTAAGTGCTCTACTGGCTGAGCTGCCCAAGCACAGCTCATGACCTGCACATCCAGCTTTACTTTCATCAGTACCTCTCTCCTACCTTCCAT
This sequence comes from Schistocerca gregaria, assembly GCF_023897955.1. Classification (NCBI taxonomy): domain Eukaryota; kingdom Metazoa; phylum Arthropoda; class Insecta; order Orthoptera; family Acrididae; genus Schistocerca; species Schistocerca gregaria. Next base: position 129,781,696 of record NC_064923.1, on the reverse strand, counting down.
ATTTCATAGAAGTTCTCCTCTTGTAGGAACACTTTGAGAAAGGTAAGCAGAAAAGCTTCTGGGAAGTTTGGTAGGCATGAGAGAGGCACTGGTTAAAGAAGAGCTATGAGGGTAGGTAAAATAAGTAAAGTTGTATGGTGTAAATATTTGGGAGACCCTAAAGGGCAATAATAGGCCAGTTGGCTGAGCACCTGCCTGCAAATTCAAAGGTCATAGGTACAAATCCCAATTCAGCACACAATTTTAATATTCCAGGAAGTTTCAAACCAGTGCACACACCATTGCAGAATGCAAATACTTTTTGGAAACATAGGCCAATGTTTGCACTGATCTGTGGATGATCACCCCTTGCTCAGCAGCTTATTTTTACATATCACATATTCTAGAGCTAGTGTTAGCATACCTCACTGTGAATATCCAATGACTCAAAGAAGTTTCTATGAATACTTACCATTTTTCTTATATTGCTCAACGCCACCTACAACAATCTCGTCGGTTTGTCAGGAGTTGCCATTTCTCTTATCTCTTAGTAAAATCACATTATCATATACAGTTTCAATGTTGTTGACTAAGTAGTGGTGCCAGTCTCAAACTTAATTCCTTTTTCTAATGTTTACATCAATGTGAATATCTGCCTCCTATTGCCTTTCCAGGAGAAATCCACTTTTATATGGACCATTCTCACTCTGAATGACTGGAAAATGCCGTATACCTCAAGTTTAGGCATAGTATTTGTTGTTGGCAACTATGGCCATACCATATGTGGTTCTCTCCCAACTGAGGCCATCCATTCCTCTAAGCACAGATGTATCTGTGTCTTGGAGATGAGACTTTTACATGTGCTATGAGTCCCAAGTCATCCATATAAATCTTGCAACCACTGACATTACACAAAAATAAATACTGCATTTATTGGTGAGGTTTTACTAGATCTTGCACTTGAGATTTTAGGCATGTAGCAGTTGACTTAGATTTGGTGCTCAATTCCCTTGACAGACTCTGTAGTCTTTTCCTTCAATAGATAGGTTCTCTTCAGATTTGTCTGGCGGTGCTAGTGAAACATAAGTGGACCAACTGAGGTCTCCCTTTTCCTTGTTTCCACAAATTTGTGTGTCAGTCTTTCTTATGCTGCTGGTGTTAAATACTTAGTAACACTGGTGGCTTGATGTTTGCAGTTTTTATTGCTTTGGTGCAGACAGAGATTTTTTTGTGTTGTTAGACCTTGCAACAGCTGACCTGGTGGCTACTGGTTTGGGAGCAGTGGTCTTACAAGTACCTCAGAAGAAACATCTATTTGTTCTTGAACTACTTTTCTATCCCTATATGGTGATCACACAGTCTTCTTAACTGTTGACAAGTGAAATGAACTGAGGTGGGCAGCTTTGGTGAACTGATTACCTTCTCCACTTCATTATACAGCACTACATTATTGATTTTGAACTTCTGCACTTTATTTTCTTCTGTTTATATGGGGAAGTCATGGCTCCATACTATGTGACTGTTCAAGCATTTTACATATGTAGGTGGAGTTGCGCATGTAATACCTAGCAAGTGGTGAGCCTCAGCACTGTTGCCACACTTAGCTGGCCACTTATAAACCAATTTTTTTTCTTTTCTTTTTTTTCACACAATTGTCAGTTGAAACACTAAAAGGCTTAAGTAGGTGTTTTCCTTCTTTTTAAAACTAATAGTGGTTTGTTCTGTCTTCACAATTATTTTGGTTAACTCAAGTTCCTTATTCCCTGAGACATGTAACTTTGTTACATTATAACTGGCAGAGGTTACTGTAGCTCACTAAACTGTGATACTTGCATAGTAAACCATCCACAAATGCAGGAACAATATGACTACCAAATGGCTAGCAGAGTTCTTTGTTGTGTTTGCCATTTATAATGATCAAGGGGGCACCTAGAGCTTTATCAAAAGACTATTAACATGTGAGCATTGTCTCCTGAAAAATGAAATCTCGCAGTCTTTATTGACAGCAGGCATGGATTCTGCATCCAGTTTTAGTATCACTTAAATTGATCTATGGTGCTCTACAGACATGTGTCAATGTTTTTTTTATGGATAATAAAAGGTTCTGCAAGCAGATGTAAGCTGTAAAGACATTCCATTATTTATAAATTTATGGACTACTTTTTCTTTCTTTTTTTCTTAGTACTTTGTTTCCTTCAGAAATTCATACTATACAATACTGCAAAAATTTCTCACTCTAGAAAACATCTTGAGTATTGTTTCTAAAATAATCATAAGGCACAAATTGTAATTTCCTTTTTAGATAGAAGATAGACATTTAGAGATGAAAGGAAATATGTAATGTTTCACTGAATAATCAGGACGTTTAAGGTGGGATGGGAGTATTTTTAAAAAAGCAGAAAAAGAGGGAAACATTTGTGGAAGGAACTGACAATTGATAGGAATTCTACAATATTAAACAGCTTGACAGGAAAACAAAATATTATAAAATGTAGCAGCCACTTAAAATAATCATAATAACATGCTGACACTAACCAAGAACATAATAATTTGGAGAGCATGTCCAAAATATGATCTCCTGGAATCTTTCATTGAGCGCCATATCAACCAGTAAAACTGAGACAGCCAATTACAGTGGGATCTAGAAACAAAATGATTTCATCCATAAACAGTTCAAAATAAACTAAAAGAATATAATTTAGATGCTTGCAACATCAAAGAGTTTATATGGTAACATAAAGTTAGTTCATTACATTAAAATTATATGATGCACAGTGAAGGAATCTGTTTGTATACTTACAAGAATTAGGGATACCTAATGGGAGATTTTCAGTTGTTTCTTGAAATAACTAAACACTATCATGTTACCTGTTTGGTGTGCTTAGCAAAATATGCTCTGTGCTGATCTCAGTATTAATTTTATGAAAGATTTGGAACATAAGCATTACTGTTTCCAATAAAAACACTAATATATGAGCTATACTGGATATCTTCGCAAAAGCGATTGGTAACCATTTTGGTAGCTCAGGTGTGTGTACACCCTACATGACCCTTGTACGCCTCAGCATCACAGACTCACCCTGTCACAGTAACAGATGGACACCAGGCAGTGGTACTAGTGCCAACAGAGACCGCAAATCCCAAGGTACCTATTCACATTTGCCACACACAGGACCAGAAAATGGTACCATGAGTATTCCACCACTGGTCACTATAAAGGTCAGTGCCAGAGCTACACAAGTCATTGCATCCAGCTTTGAGAGAACATCCTAGCCTCCGAGTGGGTGCTATTCACTCCCATCATCTTAGGACACTCTTGAAGCCCATTGTAGGGATCGACACCACTGTATTTGGCCTTCATCATTGTTCCTCTGGCACAGTCAGGCTGTATTCAGGATAGACTTTTCTGCTCATATTCTGGTGTTATTCAGAACAGCTTATTCAGACAGAATATTTTCCATACAAGTGTATTTGTCTATGAAGATCCTAATTGTGTTACTTTGTCAGACTCTGGAATCATCATACTGTCAAGTCTTCATACCTGTGCGACACTGTAATTATGATTTTGTTATTATTGTTCAAGCAGACATTTGATTCTTTGGTCAATAAACTTTTGTAAACTTTGTTCACTGTTTTCCCTGTGTTGGTGTGAGCAACATAATAGTATGGAATCAACTAAATCAGTGCAACCAAGAATGAGCAACTACTCTAATATTCTAACATATTTACTAACAGCAACATTTTGAGCAACAGTGACCATGTGAATATTGTGATCAAAGACTACAAATAAAGAAGTTCAGTTATAAGAAGTATTTTTCAATAATGGGAAAAACATTCTTGTTGTAATCTTCAGTTGTAAAACTGATTTGAAGGATCCATCCATGTTAGTATGTCCTGTGCAAGCCTCTTCATGTCTGAATAACTCCTGCAATCTATATCCATTTGAAGCTACTTACTTTATTCATGCCTACATCCTCTTCTACAATTTTTACATGTCACACTTCCCTTCATCATTAAAAATTACTGTTCCTTGATTCCCCAGGAAGTGTGCTATCAATCGAGTCCTTCTTTTAGTGAAGTTGTACCATAAACTACTTTTTTTCCTCAATTCAATTTAGAAGCTCCCATTAGTTATTTGACCCATACATAATATCTTTGGAATTCTTCTGTAGCACCACATTTCAAAAGCTTCATCCACGTTTCACTTCCATTCAAGGCTATCCAGACAAATACTTTCAGAATAGACTTCCTAACACTTGATATTCTATTAAATGGCAACAGATTCCTCATTTCAGAAATTGTTTTGCTGCTATTATCAGTTTGCATGTTATATTGTCTCTATTTATTTTATATTGTCTGTATTTTTAATTATCATAATTTATTTTGCTGCCGAAATATCAAAAATCATCTGCTGCTTTTGATGTCTCATTTCTTAATATAATTCCCCCACCATAGCCTTATTTAATTCAACTACATTTCATAACCAATAAATTATGACTGAAGTCTACAGTCATCCCTGGAAATATTTTCCAGTCTAAAATCTTTGTCTTACCACTATGTAACCTAGAGTGGTGCCACCTTGGAAACAAAATAGCTAGTACAACATTACTGTCAACTTCAGTGGGAGCACTACCCAGAGGGGATTTGGCATTAGGAGCAGAATCTGATGAAATCACACCAGAATCCATTGTACAAGCTGCACCAGTGCCAGTCTAAGTCAACTATGACATGATTGGTGGAGCATACGGTGAGTGTGCTACTGGTTTGGCTAACATGTTTATATTATGGACTCTGTTTGTCATAGGTACAGTGTGGATTGGATTTTGATTTGGAATACTGACTTAAGATTGCTTGCACTGTTTCCAAGGGGCATGTTGTACATATTTCCTGTTGTGAATAAACTGGGTTGAGTGCCCAATGGTTGTGTCATTTCTGTAGTTAGGCAAGTTGTTCAATAACTTCTTAGAAAAAGATGGAAAAACAGATTATTTTGGGGATTTTTTAAAATATAATCCCCTTTTTACTCTACACATTATTCCAAGTATAGCTCCATCTTTTTTAAGGCATCCAAAATGTAGAATTTCAGAACATCTGCAAAATAGGCATCTGTTATGAAAACCATTTCTGATATGTAAGTATGAAAATAGGTTTATGGAGAGCTGAAGTAGCATGTGATTATAACACATTCTATAGTCCTATCGTTTCTCCATAATTTCTTTCTGCAGGTTGCTTGAATTCATCCTAGCTGACTGCACCTTATATCCCTGCCCCCCTTTTAAGGCCAAAATCTATTTAGGCTCTTGTAATACTATAATAACTGAAGCTAGGAGTTCCAATTAAATCTTAAAACATGCATGCATCCATCCATTATCAGATAACCAAACACAAGATGACCAAAGAGATCCATTCCTCACATTTTAGTACAAGATCAGTATTCTGCTGTAAAATTTGTTATTCATAATATCCATGGAACAGTCAGTCCAACCATCACAACTTGTGTACTTGTAAATAAATGTCATATTGATGACACTGTATGTTGTATGTTGTAGAGGAGTTTATTAGCATCAAAGACTATATAACCATAGTATCATGGATAAATACAAACTCATTAATGAGCTTACATATGTTAGAAATCTAGTTGAAATCAATGCATGAATCAATGTTAAGATGCCAAAAATGCAGCTCATTGAATTTGTAAATTCTGTTTTGTTTTATGAAGGTTGACTGAAAAGTAATGCCTCCATCCTCATAACTCTTCAACAGTTGGCAGAATTGGTATGCGGCAGGTACCACCTTGTTCAGTAGCCTCTTCTCTACACTACAGTTGTCGATAAGCCTTAGCATTGAACGGTTGTGTTGTTACAGTATGGTACCCTGAACAGATGGTCAGTCAATGTGATTTAAGCTAAGTGCAGTCACTGAATTCTTGACAGCAGAACGTGTCACCTGAAAGAAGATTCATCAGAGAATGAAAGCAGTTTATGTTGATTGTGTTGGTGTGAGTACTGTGTGTCACTGGGTGATTAAGTTTAAAGATGTTGAGGTGGGACCATCTAACCTTCAAGTCAAACAAAGAGTTGGGTGACCTGTGACAGCAACCATGGAGTTTCACAAGCAAAATGTTGAGATACTGATTCAGGATGGTTGTCAATCACACAGAGAGAAATTTCAAGGACAATTGGTATTTAGAAAGAACACATGGGTCACATTATTACTTTACTTGGCTATTGGAAGATCTGTGCATGACAGGTACCCCAGATGCTGACTCCTGAAATGAAAGTGCACAAACTTGAAATTTGCCAGGAACTCCTCTAGTGTGACTAGAATGAAGACGACACTTTTCTCCATTCAATTGTGACACGAGACAAAATGTGGGTACACTATTACGACAGAACTGTGAGACTATGGTTGTGGAAACAGAGTGTCGACTTCTTCTGTGTCGGCTTCAGAAAACTTGTTCATCATTGGCAGAAATGTATCCAATTGGCTGGTGATTATCTACATCTACATCTACATGGCTACTCTGCAATTCACACCCAAGTGCTTGGCACAGGGCTCATCAAACCACAATCATACTATCTCTCTACCATTCCACTCCCTAACAGCGCGCGGGAAAAACGAACACCTAAACCTTTCTGTTCGAGCTCTGATTTCTCATATTTTATTTTGATGATCATTCCTACCTATGTAGGTTGGGCTCAACAAAATATTTTCGCATTTGGAAGAGAAAGTTGGTGACTGAAATTTCGTAAAAAGATCTCGCCGTGACGAAAAACGTCTTTGCTGTAATGACTTCTATCCCAATTCGAATACCATATCTGCCACACTCTCTCACCTATTACGTGATAATACAAAATGAGCCACCATTTTTTGCACCCTTTCGATGTCCTCCGTCAATCCCACCTGGTAAGGATCCCACACCACGCAGCAATATTCTAACAGAGGACGAATGAGTGTAGTGTAAGCTGTCTCTTTAGTGGACTTCTTGCATCTCCTAAGTGTCCTGCCAATGAAACGCAACCTTTGGCTCACCTTCCCCACAATATTATCTATGTGGTCTTTCCAACTGAAGTTGTTCGTAATTTTAGCACCCAGGTACTTAGTTGAATTGACAGCCCTGAGAATTGTCCTATTTATCGAGTAATCGAATTCCAACGGATTTCTTTTGGAACTCATGTGGATCACCTCACACTTTTCGTTATTTAGCATCAACTGCCACCTGCCACACCATACAGCAATCTTTTCTAAATTGCTTTGCAACTGATACTGGTCTTCGGATGACCTTACTAGACGGTAAATTACAGCATCATTTGCGAACAACCTAAGAGAACTGCTCAGATTGTCACCCAGGTCATTTATATAGATCAGGAACAGCAGAGGTCCCACGATGCTTCCCTGGGGAACACCTGATATCACTTCAGTTTCACTCGATGATTTGCCGTCTATTACTACGAACTGCGACCTTCCCGACAGGAAATCATGAATCCAGTCACACAACTGAGACAATACCCCATAGGCCCGCAGCTTGATTAGAAGTCGCTTGTGAGGAACGGTGTCAAAAGCTTTCCAGAAATCTAGAAATACGGAATCAACTTGAGATCCCCTGTCGATAGCAGCCATTACTTCGTGCGAATAAAGAGCTAGCTGCGTTGCACAAGAGCGATGTCTTCTGAAGCCATACTGATTACGTATCAATAGATCATTCCCTTCAAGGTGATTCATAATGTTTGAATACAGTATATGCTCCAAAACCCTACTGCAAACCGACGTCAATGATATAGGTCTGTAGTTAGATGGATTACTCCTACTACCCTTCTTAAACACTGGTGCGACCTGCGCAATTTTCCAATCTGTAGGTACAGATCTATCAGTGAGCAAGCGGTTGTGTATGAGTGTTAAGTAGGGAGCTATTGTATCAGCGTAATCTGAAAGGAACCTAATCGGTATACAATCTGGACCTGAAAACTTGCCCATATCAAGCGATTTGAGTTGCTTTGCAACCCCTAAGGTATCTACTTCTAAGAAACTCATGCTAGCAGGTTGTTCGTATTTCAAATTGTGGAATATTCCATTCATCTTCCTTGGTGATGGAATTTTGGAAAACTGCGTTCAATAACTCCGCTTTAGCGGCACAGCCGTCGGTAACAGTACCATTGGCACTGCGCAGTGAAGGTATTGACTGCGTCTTGCCGCTTGTGTAATTTACATACGACCAGAATTTCTTTGGCTTTTCTACCAAATTTCGAGACAATATTTCATTGTGGAACCTATTAAAGGCATCTTGCATTGAAGTCCGTACCAAATTTCTCGCATCTGTAAATTTTAGCGAATCTTCGGGATTTCGCGTTCTTCTGAAGTTTGCATGCTTTTTCTGTTGCCTCTGCAACAGTGTTCAGACCTGTTCTGGATACCAAGGGGGATCCGTTCCATCTCTTACGAATTTATGAGGTATGAATCTCTCAATTGCTGTTGCTACTATATCTTTGAATTTGAGCCACATCTCGTCTACATTTGCATGGTCAGTTCGGAAGGAATGGAGATTGTCTCTTAGGAAGGCTTCTAGTGACACTTTATCCACTTTTTAAAATAAAATTATTCTGCGTTTGTTTCTGGTGGATTTGGAAGAAACGGTATTGAGCCTAGCTACAACGACCTTGTGATCACTAATCCCTGTATCAGTCATGATGCTCTCTATCAGCTCTGGATTGTTTGTGGCTAAGAGGTCAAGTATGTTTTCGCAACCATTTACAATTCACGTGGGTTCGTGGACTAACTGCTCAAAATAATTTTCGGAGAAAGCATTTAGGACAATCTCGGAAGATGTTTTCTGCCTACCACCGGTTAGGAACAAGTATTTTTGCCAACATATCAAGCGAAGGTTGAAGTCCCCACAAACTATAACCATATGAGTGGGGTATTTATTTGTTACGAGACTCAAATTTTCTCTGAACTGTTCCGCAACTATATCATCGGAGTCTGGGGGTCGGTAGAAGAAGCCAATTATTAACTTAGTTCGGCTGTTAAGTATAACCTCCACCCATACCAATTCACATGGAGTATCTACGTCTACTTCACTACAAGATAAACCACTACTGACAGACACCAACACTCCACCACCAATTCTGCCTAATCTATCTTTCCTGAACACCATCTGAGACTTCCTAAAAATTTCTGCAGAATTTATTTCAGGCTTTAGCCAGCTTTCTGTACCTATAACGATTTCAGCTTCTGTGCTTTCTATTAGCACTTGAAGCTCAGGGACTTTCCCAGCACAACTACAACAATTTACAACTACAATTCCGACTGTTCCTTGATCCAAGCACGTCCTGTATTTACCATGCACCCTTTGAGATTGCAGCCCACCCCGTACTTTCCCGAGGCCTTCTAACCTAATAAACCGCCCACTCCACGCCACACAGCCTCCGCTACCCGTGTAGCCGCCAGCTGAGTGTAGTGAACTCCTGATCTTTTCAGCGGAACCCAAAACCCCACCACGCTATGGCGGAAGTCAAGGAATCTGCAGCCAACATGGTCACAAAACTGTCTGAGCCTCTGATTCAGACCCTCCACCCAGCTCTGCACCAAAGGTCCACAGTTGGTTCTGTCGATGATGCTGCAGATGATGAGCTCTGCCTTTATCTCGTAAGCAAGACCGGCAGCCTTCACCAAATCAGATAGCCACTTGAATCCAGAGAGAATTTCCGCAAATCCAAAGCGACACACGTCATTAGTGCCACATGTGCCACCACCAGCAGCTAGCTGCACCCTGTGCTCTTCATGGCATCTGGAAGGACCCTTTCCACATCAGGAATGACTCCTTCCAGAATGCACACAGAGTGCACACTGGATTTCTTCCTCTCCTTAGCTGCCATATCCCTAAGGGGCCCCATTACGTGCCTAACATTGGAGCTCCCAACTACCAATAAGCCCACCCTCTGTGATTGCCTGGACCTTGAAGGCAGAGAATGATCCTCTGAAACAGGGCAGGCAGCTGCATCTGGCTCAGCCAGAGACAGTGCCTGAAACCTGTTTGTCAGTCGCTCCAGGGAGGATTTCTGATCAGCCTCCAGGGACATCTTTCGCTGCCTGCCACGCCTTGGAATGACCTCTCGATCAACCACAGGCGAGGGTTCAGCCCCACTGGGGGCAGCAACCGGGGCAACCACAGCAGCAGACCAGTCTGGGGACAGACGGGAGGAGGTTGACATCCCCGTGATACCCGAGTCCGGCTCCCCACAGTGGTGCCCATTGGCAACAGCCTCCAGCTGCATGACCGAAGTCAGTGCCGCTTGCAGCTGTGAGTGAAGGGATGCCAACTCAGCCCTCATCCGAACACAGCAATCACAGTCCCTGTCCATTCTAATCGATGTTGAACAACAGTTACTGAAACACGAGTCTGTGCCTAGATAACGGAAGCGAAACACACAAAGAATGTGTTAACTAACCTGTACAAATGCCTAATGACTGCGCTACAATCTGCCTGAATTTACGATTACAGTAACTAAAACTCGAAATTACACCTCCTATATGAAACTCACATGCAATTTAAGTAAGAATCTACGAATTAAACACTAAAGTGTGATGCTATAACTCTCAAATACTAAAATACGCCCAAAATTTATTAATTAAACAATGCAAGTACCAAAAACACGCAAAGAAATTAGGAATTAAACTATGTAACAAATAAGTAAGCTAGGGGTATGTGGCAAAGTGAATATTGGTAATTAAAGATCACATTCTGAGGATTATTTCTGTGTTTGATTTATTAAGATATCCCCATACAAACCCAATCAACGAAGTTCAAGGCATTACTTTTCATTCAACCCTTGTATAAATAAACTAGATGAGTACCTGGTGTTGCTGGAGTATGCATTTATTCAAATATTCTATTAGTCTGTGTCCCCCTTCCCCTTTCTCTGAACATCTCCACCATCCCCTTCCTCTGCCCACATCTTCCAGTCCTCACTCTGTTCATTTCTTCCTCCTTCTCTCTCCATCAACTTGTTCCTACATTTCTGTCCATCTCCTCCTTCTCTCTTTGTCAATCTCTTCCTCCCCCTCTCTTTGTCAATCCCTCATACTTCTCTTCTCTCCCATCTCTTCCTCTTGCCTCTCTCTGTCAATTCCTACTATCTAAGTCCACCTCCTCCTCTTCCTGTCTGTATCTGTCTCATCCTTACCCCTCCCTGTCTATCTATCTCCTTGTCCTCCCTTTTCTAACCAAGTTGTCACACTCACTTGAATATGAGGCTGGTGGTTGAATCTGTAAGTATTTCTTTCCAGATTGTAACTAATATGTGTACCAAATCTAATTGAAATTAATCCATGTGTTTAGGATGAGGTTTTTACCCATGGTTTGTCAACCTCTCCCATGGTTTTTCTTACATAGGCATATGACAAATGCACTCCTGGAAATGGAAAAAAGAACACATTGTCACCGGTGTGTCAGACCCACCAAACTTGCTCCGGACACTGCGAGAGGGCTGTACAAGCAATGATCACACGCACGGCACAGCGGACACACCAGGAACTGCGGTATTGGCCATCAAATGGCGCTAGCTGCGCAGAATTTGTGCACCGCTGCCGTCAGTGTCAGCCAGTTTGCCATGGCATACGGAGCTCCATCGCAGTCTTTAACACTGGTAGCATGCCGCGACAGCATGGACGTGAACAGTATGTGCAGTTGACGGACTTTGAGCGAGGGCGTATAGTGGGCATGCGGGAGGCCGGGTGGACGTACCGCAGAATTGCTCAACACGTGGGGCGTGAGGTCTCCACAGTACATCGATGTTGTCGCCAGTGGTTGGCGGAAGGTGCACGTGCCCGTCAACCTGGGACCGGACTGCAGCGACGCACGGATGCACGCCAAGACCATAGGATCCTACGCAGTGCCATAGGGGAACGCATCGCCACTTCCCAGCAAATTAGGGACACTGTTGCTCCTGGGGTATCGGCGAGGACCATTCGCAACCGTCTCCATGAAGCTGGGCTACGGTCCCGCACACCGTTAGGCCGTCTTCTGCTCACGCCCCAACATCATGCAGCCCGCCTCCAGTTGTGTCGCGACAGGTGTGAATGGAGGTACGAATGGAGACATGTCGTCTTCAGCGATGAGAGTCGCTTCTGCCTTGGTGCCAATGATAGTCGTATGCGTGTTTGGCGCCGTGCAGGTGAGCGCCACAATCAGAACTGCATACGACCGAGGCACACAGGGCCAACACCCGGCATCATGGTGTGGGAAGCGATCTCCTACACTGGCTGTACACCTCTGGTGATCGTCAAGTTGACACTGAATAGTGCACGGTACATCCAAACCGTCATTGAACCCATCGTTCTACCATTCCTAGACCGGTAAGGGAACGTGCTGTTCCAACAGGACAATGCACGTCCGCATGTATCCCGTGCCACCCAACGTGCTCTAGAAGGTGTAAGTCAACTATCCTGGCCAGCAAGATCTCCGGATCTGTCCTCCATTGAGCATGTTTGGGACTGGATGAAGCGTCGTCTCAAGCGGTCTGCACGTCCATCACTAATGCTGGTCCAACTGAGGCCCCATGTGGAAATGGCATGGCAAGCCATTCCACAGGACTACATCCAGCATCTCTACGATCGTCTCCATGGGAGAATAGCAGCCTGCATTGCTGCGAAAGATGGATATACACTGTACTAGTGCCGACATTGTGCATGCTCTGTTGCCTGTGTCTATGTGCCTGTGGTTCTGTCAGTGTGATCATGTGATGTATCTGACCCCAGGATTGTGTCAATAAAGTTTCCCCTTCCTGGGACAATGAATTCACGGTGTTCTTATTTCAATTTCCAGGAGTGTATATTTCACACATATTTCACAAATATTTGTACACATATCTCACCTGTACATCTAGTGAATTTTGCTCTCCAGTTTCATTCTCAGGCATCTCATTGTTTGTGATTGTATCTCCTCAATTGCCATTTACAATTTGTACAGAAACCAAATGGCAGTTATAAGAATCGAGGGGCATGAAAGGGAAGCAGTGGTTGGGAAGGAAGTGAGACAGGGTTGTAGCCTGTCCCCAATGTTATTCAATATGTATATTGAGCAAGCAGTGAAGGAAACAAAAGAAAAATTCGGAGTAGGTATTAAAATCCATGGAGAAGAAATAAAAACTTTGAGGTTCGCCGATGACATTGTAATTCTGTCAGAGACAGCAAAGGACTTGGAAGAGCAGTTAAATGGAATGGGTAGCATCTTGAAAGGAGGATATAAGATGAACATCAACGAAAGCAAAACGAGGATAATGGAATGTAGTCGAATTAAGTCGGGTGATGCTGAGGGAATGACACACTTAAAGTAGTAAAGGAGTTTTGCTATTTGGGGAGCAAAATAACTGATGATGGTTGAAGTAGAGAGGATATAAAATGTAGACTGGCAATGGGAAGGAAAGCGTTTCTGAAGAAGAGAAGTTTGTTAACATCGAGTATAGATTTAAGTGTCAGGAAGTTGTTTCTGATAGTATTTGTATGGAGTGTAGCCATGTATGGAAGTGAAACGTGAACGATAAATAGTTTGGACAAGAAGAGAATAGAAGCTTTCGAAACGTGGTGCTACAGAAGAATGCTCAAGATTAGATTGGTAGATCACATGACTAATGAGGAGGTATTTAACGGGATTGGGGAGAAGAGAAGTTTGTGGCTCAACTTGACTAGAAGAAAGGATCGATTGTTAGGACATGTTCTGAGGCATCAAGGGGTCACCAATTAAGTATTGGAGGGCAGTGTGGGGGGTAAAAATCGTAGAGGGAGACGAAGAGATGAATACACCCAGCAGATTCAGAAGGATGTAGGTTGCAGTAGGTACTGGGAGATGAAGAAGCTTGCACAGAATAGAGTAGCATGGAGAGCTGCATCAAACCAGTCTCAGGACTGAAGACCACAACAACAACAACTCCTTAACTACGTGCCTACATGCTGTATGGTGATATAATTTTGCCGGTACATCCAGTATCATATGTAGACAGAAGGGAGAATGAGGAGATGGACAGACAGCAATGGGAAAAAAGGAGATAGGCACAGGTAGTAGGAGGAGATGGGAAGAGACAGGGGAGGAGGAAATGGACAGAGAGCAAGGAGAGAAGGAGATGGACAGAGAAAGGGAAAAGGGGGAGATTGACACTGACAGCAGAAGGAAGACAGGCACAGAACTGGGGAGGAGGTGATGAACAGGATGAGGAGGAGGAGGAGGAGGAGGAGGGGGAGAGGGGGAAGAGTAGGACGAGGAGGTGTAGGAGTTGGAGGAGGAGATGGACAGAGGAAGGGAAAAGGGGGAGACGGACAGAGAGAGGGTGGGGAGGAGGAGATGGACATGAAAAGTAAAGGAAGAGAGATTAACAGGTTCTTGGGAGGAGGTGGACATAGAGAGTGGGCAGGAGGAGATGGAAAGAGAGGGGGGGGGGGGGGGATGAGAAGACTGACAAAGATAGGTGGAGGAAGAGATGGCATTAGAGGGTAGAGAAAGAGATGAACAGTAAATATCTGGGCAATGTTGGGTTTCTCATCCATACTGTTGAGAAAAAGTGTGTTATACTTTTTTAAGGAAAACTTTTCTTGCTTAATTTTTTATAGCATGTACTATTTGTATGAAGGCCTCCCAAAAGCAAATTATGTACATACAATTAAAAAAAATAAACCATTTTTTTTCCAGAATAAATGAGCCTTTGTAAGGCCTATCTCCTTTAACAAATTGGACCTTCACTCCCCCCCCCCCCCCCCCCCTTTTTGACAAAATCCTGGCTATGTCCCTGCCCATGTCTATGGCTTTTCCAATGTTTAGTGGACAACATGAAGGGTGGGACACTTACTACCGAAGACTGCTATTATATATTTTGGTTTTTCAAATTTCCAACTCAGAAAGACAAAAGACCATGTTCTTGTCAAGAAATCCCTAATTGTTTCACCTAATACAGAAATTGGAGCCCTTAACAAGTCTAGTAGAACTTTGCTTTCTTTATTAAAAGAATTTTTTTGGAAGGAACAAGGAAAAGAAACTGGGACCCCCATCAACTTTAAGATGATTAGGCTGCCAACCTAATTGTAATAAGTAGGAACTGTAAATTTAAAATGTTTGTGGGGGCACAACCATGCATACTCTGTAATCAAGGCCATTAATGTATTTCACTCAGAAGTGAGGAACAATGTATTGAGTAAATAAGATCCTTCTATGATAGAAGAAATGCAAATAGTTCATGCCTACAAAACTGCTCAAACAGCTCAGAGTTCGTTTACACTGGAAGAAGATGCCAACATCATGTGGTATGTTACACCATTACCAGCAGGGATCTCATTTGCTTTGCAGTCCAGATGGCTGTAAACAACTATAACAGTGGCGATGGGCCATGCCAACAGCACCTCCGTTGTCCATCTGTAAATGTTGTTTTCATGCACACAGCATGTGCCCCCATCATGCAATGTGTGTGGCAAAAGAGGACATTTGCAAGAGGGGTATTTTAGGAGTTCCATGGCAAATTTGCCCCAGCCTACACAAGTGGACCAAATGAGTGACAGTCTACAGAAGTACAAGTTTCTCAGAATGTATACAAGAACATGTACTTAGATGTGTTCATTGGCAAACATGCTCCAAAGCTACTCTTGGTCAGTGGTGCTTTTGTGTCCTTCCTAAGCCAATATACTTACTTAAGTTTAGGGTTTCCCACTATGCAGGTAGTCACAACAAATACAGTGGTGCCCAAAATTATAGCAATACACAAAAGTTTTGCAAAGTTGTGTTTAGGTTGAACCTGTGGTCTAGGGGTAGCGTCTTTGATTCATAATCAAAACATCTTCAGTCCCGGGTTCGATCCCCGCCACTGTCTAAATTTTGATAAATAGTCAGCATTGGCGGCTAAAGACTTCCGGCATAAGAAGTCAGCCTCATTCTGCCAACGGCCTTGTCAAGGAGTGCGGAGGAGCGGATAGAGGTTCAGGGCACTCTCTTGTCCTAGGGGTGGGAAATTGCACCTAAAGGCGGAAGAATCAGCAATGATCAACGACATGAGGATGCAGAAGGCAATGGAAACCACTGCATTAAAGACACGTAACGTGTATCCACAAGACATGTGGCCTGTAGTTGAAAAAGTGTCATGATGATCTCTCCGGAATAGTCCCCCATTCGGATCTCCGGGAGGGGACTGCCAAGGGGGAGGTTACCATGAGAAAAAGATTGAATAATCAACGAAAGGATAATGTTCTACGAGTTGGGGCATGGAATGTCAGAAGCTTGAACATGGTAAGGAAACTAGAAAATCTGAAAAGGGAAATGCAAAGGCTCAATCTAGATATAGTACGGGTCAGTGAAGTGAAGTGGAAGGAAGACAAGGATTTCTGGTCAGATGAGTATCGGGTAATATCAACAGCAGCAGAAAATGGTATAACAGGTGTAGGATTCATTATGAATAGGAAGGTAGGACAGAGGGTGTGTTACTGTGAACAGTTCAGTGACCGGGTTCTTCTAATCAGAATCGACAGCAGACCAACATCGACAACGATAGTTCAGGTATACATGCCGACGTCGCAAGTTGAAGATGAACAGATAGAGAAAGTGTATGAGTATATTGAAAGGGTAATGCAGTATGTAAAGGAGGACAAAAATATTATAGTCATGGGCGACTGGAATGTAGTTGTAGGGGAAGGAGTAGAAGAAAAGGTTACAGGAGAATATGGGCTTGGGACAAGGAATGAAAGAGGAGAAAGACTACTTGAATTCTGTAACAAGTTTCAGCTGGTAGTAGCGAATACCCTGTTCAAGAATCACATGAGGAGGAGGTATACTTGGAAAAGGCCGGGAGATATGGGAAGATTTCAATTAGATTACATCATGGTCAGACAGAGATTCCGAAATCACATACTGGATTGTAAGGCGCACCCAGGAGCAGACATAGACTCAGATCACAATATAGTAGTGATGAAGAGTAGGCTGAAGTTCAAGACATTAGTCAGGAAGAATCAATACGGTAAGAAGTGGGCTACAGAAGTTCTAAGGAATGACGAGATACGTTTGAAGTTCTCTAACGCTATAGATATAACAATAAGGAATAGCACGGAAGGCAATACAGTTGAAGAGGAATGGACATCTCTAAAAAGGGCCATCACAGAAGTTGGGAAGGAAAACATAGGTACAAAGAAGGTAGCTGCGAAGAAACCATGGGTAACAGAAGAAATACTTCAGTTGATTGATGAAAGGAGGAAGTACAAACATGTTCCAGGAAAATCAGGAATACAGAAATACAAGTCACTGAGGAATGAAATAAATAGGAAGTGCAGGGAAGCTAAGACGAAATGGCTGCAGGAAAAATGTGAAGACATCGAAAAAGATATGATTGTCGGAAGGACAGACTCAGCATACAGGAAAGTCAAAACAACCTTTGGTGACATTAAAAAAAAGCAACGGTGGTAACATTAAGAGTGCAACAGGAATTCCACTGTTAAATGCAGAGGAGAGAGCAGATAGGTGGAAAGAATACATTGAAAGCATCTATTAGGGTGAAGATTTGTCTGATGTGATAGAAGAAGAAACAGGAGTCGATTTAGAAGAGATAGGAGATCCAGTATTAGAATCGGAATTTAAAAGAGCTTTGGAGGACTTACAGTCAAATAAGGCAGAAGGGATAGATAACATTCCATCAGAATTTCTAAAATCATTAGGGGCAGTGGCAACAAAACGACTATTCACGTTGGTGTGTAGAATATATGAGTCTGGCGACATACCATCTGACTTTCGGAAAACCATCATCCACACAATTCCGAAGACGGCAACAGCTGACAAGTGTGAGAATTATCACACAATCAGCTTGACAGCTCATGCATCGAAGCTGCTAACAAGAATAATATACAGAAGAATGGAAAAGAAAATTGAGAATGCACTAGGTGACGATCAGTTTGGCTTTAGGAAAAGTAAAGGCACGAGAGAGGCAATTATGACGTTACGGCTAATAATGGAAGCAAGGCTAAAGAAAAATCAAGACACATTCATAGGATTTGTTGACCTGGAAAAAGCGTTCGACAATGTAAAATGGTGCAAGCTGTTCAAGATTCTGAAAAAAGTTGGGGCAAGCTATAAGGAGAGATGGGTCATATACAATATGTACAACAAGCAAGAGGGAATAATAAGAGTGGACGATCAAGAACGAAGTGCTCATATTAAGAAGGGTGTAAGACAAGGCTGTAGCCATTCGCCCCTACTCTTCAATCTGTGCATCGAGGAAGCAATGATGGAAATAAATGAAAGGTTCAGGAGTGGAATTAAAATACAAGGTGAAAGTATATCAATGATACGATTCACTGATGACATTGCTATCCTGAGTGAAAGTGAAGAAGAATTAAATGATCTGCTGAGCGGAATGAACAGTCTAATGAGTACACAGTATGGTTTGAGAGTAAATCGGAGAAAGATGAAGGTAATGAGAAGTAGTAGAAATGAGAACAGCGAGAAACTTATTAACATCAGGATTGATGGTCACGAAGTCAATAGAGTTAAGGAATTCTGCTACATAGGCAGTAAAATAACCAATGATGGACAGAGCAAGGAGGACATCAAAAGAAGACTTGCTATGGCAAAAAAGGCATTTCTGGCCAAGAAAAATCTACTAATATCAAATACCGGCCTTAATTTGAGGAAGAAATTTCTGAGGATGTACGTCTGGAGTACAGCATTGTATGGTAGTGAAACATGGAATTTAGGTTAACCGGAACAGAAGAGAATTGAAGCATTTGAGATGTGGTGCTATAGATGAATGTTGAAAATTAGGTGGACTGATAAGGTAAGGAATGAGGAGGTTCTACACAGAATCAGAGAGGAAAGCAATATGTGGAAAACACTGATAAGGAGAAGGGACAGGATGATAGGACATCTGCTAAGACATGAGGGAATGACTTCCATGGTACTAGAGGGAGAGCTGTAGAGGGCAAAAACTGTAGAGGAAGACAGAGATTGGAATACGTCAAGCAAATAATTGAGGATGTAGGTTGCAAGTGCTACTCTGAGATGAAGAGGTTAGCACAGGAAAGGAATTCGTGTCGGGCCGCATCAAACCAGTCAGTAGACTGATGACAAGGGGAAAAAAAAAGTTGCCACAAAACAATATAAACAAGTGACAGTGAAGTAGAAACAATATAAAGAATACCGAACATAAACAACTGCTACATGCATAATGGTAGACAAAAATTTTCTTAATTTTTTTTTTCAAAATTAACAGATTTACACATTCTGACAATAATTAATGCATTCAGTATGAGGTGTGACCACCACTGGCAGCAATACAGGCCTGGCAAATAATGGGGCATGCTGTGAATGATGTCACCAATCTCATGTTGAGGCAATAATGCCCATTCTCCCTGCGGTCCTGCTCACAAGTCTTGGAGAGGGGTTGGTGGATGCTGACATGATGAAACCCATGTCCATAGTGCATCCCAGATGTGCTATATGGGATTCCAATCAAGAGAGTAAGCAGGCCGCACTGTGCGTACAACATCTTCTGTTTCCAGGAAAACATCAACCACCTGTGCTCCATGAGGTCAAGTATTATCATCCAACACCACAAAATCTGGGGTCACAGCACTTTGCAACAACTGCACATGAGGTCTGAAGGTCTCGTCATGATACCTGACAGCTGTTAAACCTTGCCAATTTCACAAAGAGGTATTTGAGTGGTCAACATAATCCCTGCCAACACCATTAGGGAACATCCTTGATATTAGTCTCTTTCCACAATGGTTGTGTCACAAAATCACGTTTTACATTCCCTCCAGATGCGAATCAAATCCATCAAGAATCACTGTCCAGACCAAATCGGGACTCATCTGTGGAAAGAATGTTGTCCCACTGTTCAACTGTCCATGTGGTTTGTTGACAGCTCCACTCTAGTTGTTCCCTTCTGTGAAGATGCATCAGAGATACATGTACAGTAGATCTGCAATAATGAAGGCCACTCTATCAAAGCCTTTTGTATGCTGTTTGGCTCAATACAACAAGTCCAGTGGATGCTGTGAGGTCTGATAACAGTTGCCATGCAGTACTGAGATGGTACTGTAGTGCTTTTACAGCCACGTAATGGTTCTCTCTTTCTGATGTTACAGGTGGACAGCCCCACCCTGGCCTTTCAGATACAGTTTCAATCTCTATAAACTGTTGCCAAATATGATAAACAGCAGAATGATTCACATTAAGCCACTGGTCCACATCAGTTTACGACTGTCATTCTTCCATTCTTCCCATGGCCTTCCACTGCAAAGAACCTGGTTGGCACCTTCTCTGCACTATACTGCACTGTCTGTAACTGTGTACATAGGAATTGTGTATGTGGGACAATCCGGCAAAGAGAACCGTGTTTCACAGATACCCTGATGACATCACTGGCATTGTTATCCATTGACTGGATTGTCATCTGCCGTGTAGAATGTGGTTGTACAGACATATGGTTAACAGTTTGTATGATTGTATCATGAATTAGACTCAGGATGTGGAAATAGGGGGTTTCTGCTTCAATTTTGGACATCACTGTATTTGAGGCTATTGATATTGCCATGTACCCTAGCTAGGAAAGTTTTACTTACTTGCAATCCTTGCAATCATCACACACAGTAAATTTTCTGGTGCTAACTGACATAATAGAGAACAATGTTTTTGAGATAGTCTCTTTCTACACTTTTGGATTTATGGTTCATGAAACAGTGCAAGCCATACAAGACCATGGCTATACAAGGCCATAGAAGGCCTTGTGCTTCCTGAAAGACTCTCTTTGATAGATATGCTCAAATCTTCTCACTTGGATTAGGAAGGAGAACTGATTTTGAAATTGACACTCTTAAAGTGACAGTTGCCCCACGTTTTCCACAGCTAACCCAGTGCCCTTGGTGCTGTGGCAACATGAACAGCAGGTGTAAACAGCTACCAATACAACGCATATCATGGCAGCAGTACCAAGACCTGCTTGCCGACAGACCAGAGGCTGTGGAAACTCAAACCAATGAGTTGCACTGCCAGGCCAACAGATGATGGCACCAGTAGCCAGTTCAACACACCAAGATGTGTGCAGCTATGATCAATGCAAGCAGACTGAACTATTTACTATATCCACAGAAATCAGATGGAGTCAATCACACATGGGGTATAACTATGTGAGGCAACTATTTAGGCTCGTGGTCTGGTTCCATAAGACAGTGCCAGTGCATCAAGCAATGTTGGAAAGACTTGCCAGGACATCACTCACTACAAGGTGGATGCCTATCCACTAGGCACATCACTGAGGGACTGGACTTTGTCAACATAATGGTCCCACTCTGGAAAGTGTTGGTACACTCTGCTTCTTTACTGCTTCACGACTTTGACAGTGTCAGATCTAGGGCTGGTAGTATTTGCTTGGACTTAGACAATTTCTCTGGTTCTTTTATTGGGACTATGAAGCCAGAAATTCCAAGTGCTGTGATTCTGTAGCAACTTTTATACTTTAACATCTCCCTAAGACTCCAGACTTTTAGTATTTGATTTCTGTTTCAGAATTTAACTTTATCAAGTAATTGGGAAAATTTATGCTATGTTTCAGACTTTAATGTGGTCAAAATTATGGACTTAAACTGCATGGAACTCTGGAGTTGTCTTTGTTGTTGATCACACTCTTCAACAAGACTCAAGTTTCTTTCTTTGGAAGTTACAGATTGCATTATGATAGAGCCAGTGGCAGTGCCTGTGTGACATGTATTTCGTTTACAATAAAACTCTGTAATTGTGAGTCTGATGTATTGCCATGTGATATTTCTATTGGGATGGGATATATCACTTGGCTCTAAACTAAAGACACCCCCACCAAAAAAATCCATAGCAGGATAGACTCACTCATGTACACATTTAAACATTGTAACACATATTCCTCATTGTCAATGGGCCTCTCTCCTGGTAACAGTAAGCAAACCCAATGACACTCTGAGACTTATTGGTGATAAAGTCTTTACAAAATTATGCTGTGGCACTTTATACCATAAAAGTGACCTTACAGAAGCATATTTTCAAATTTCTTAGAAGCAATGCCACAAGCTTACCTTGTGTTGAATATGCCATATGGTCTTGAGCATTATAATCAGTTACCTTCCAGAAACTCATTAGCCCTGCTATATACCAGCATTTTACAGTGATTGGACAGAAACATGGAAAAACAAAAAACCCAACACATTACTGTGATCAACATGCTGCAGGAAAACTTTTGGCATTCAAAATAGCTCCCTCTGATCTTGGAATGGATAAATACAAGTCCTGAAAAAGGCTCAATAACATTGAGATCTGCTGAGTGTGGTGCCCAGGGGAGGTGCAATAATTCCTCCTTGTGCTCAATAAATCAGTCCTGGACAATTCAAACTGTGTGATCAGGGACCATATCACCAAGGAACACAGCCTTGCCACAGAGAAACAAACATTGTACCATGGGATGGACCTGAGCAGCCAAAATGATTGCATAATCCTTGGCAGTAATTTGACACTGTCGAGTACCCATGGAGCCCATGGAATACCACGATACAGCTGCCTACATTATGACTAAAACAAAAACTTGGTAAGGGTTGGAAACAGTGTGGAAACAAGGTTCATCTGACCAAATAACTTACTTCCATTTCTCAATAGCTGATGTTTTCTGGCTTCAGCCCTACATTTTCCTGTTACATGCATTTGCATCAAGGATCAGTGGTTTTGTAATTCCAGCTCACCCTCCCTAAATTTCCTTCTTCTGGAGCTCCCTTCATGTTATTTTGGTATTGACAAGGTTTGTGAGTGCAACATTCAGTTGCATAGTGATTTTTGTAGCTGTCTTCGTCTTAGTTTGTGTTACAATCCTCTTCGATTACTGTCTGTTACAATCGCTCAACACACATTTTTTTCCATGTTGTGACTTAGTGAACATGTTTTTCTACTTACTCTGTATGTGTTATACATCTTTGATATGG
Source organism: Schistocerca gregaria (assembly GCF_023897955.1). NCBI lineage: Eukaryota > Metazoa > Arthropoda > Insecta > Orthoptera > Acrididae > Schistocerca > Schistocerca gregaria. The sequence continues at coordinate 129,758,761 of NC_064923.1, read as the reverse complement.
TGCATATTGAAATACAAAACAAATCAGTTACTTTCATTATGAAAGAACTTACTATATGAACACCAACAATTTGCTCACATTCAAATTCAATAAGCTGTGACGTAACACACTTAAAAATACACAGAACACTGTTCTGACCAAGACTGACACTAGCAACCCATTGAGAACATTGAATAGGTGCTGTTCTTGGTCACATACAAAAGCACAACTGGTAGGCTTGGCTAACATCTGCATTTATGTCCAAGCATGCATTTCTTGCTATATTTCCATATTTTTGTACAATCTCTGTACATCTTCTATCAAGCCTCATCCTGCCTCAGCCTTCCACAGTGATTCCCATGGACATTGACTCATCTCCTTTCCCACTGCTGGCCCCTCCTGACCACCCACCATCTGCATCTTATCACTCAGGGGTCATTTTTTCGTGAGGAGGATATGTAGTGATGCAATCCAACATCACTATGGAAACTGCATAGCTGCTGCAACATTACCGTTGACTGCTGTGGCAACACTTACCTAGAGGGAGCTTAACATTATGATTGCCCTTTGATAAGACCATGCCATAACCTGGTATATAAGCTGGTCCAGGGCAAGTCTGAGTCAGTTGTGATGAAATTTGTGGAGTGTATGGTGAGTGTACTGAGGGTTTGGCTAAGGTGTTTACACTGTGGACTCTGTTTGTCATAGATGGACCTTTGGTATGGCATGCACTGGACTTTGCTTTGTAATACATTGGGACATGTCATTTATAGAAAGCCTACTCACATTGACTTGTATCTGCAGGTTGTCACCATCTGACTCGACATGAAGGGGTACTTCATACCTGGGTTCACATGGCCCATGTCATCACAGGACCCTGAGAGCTTGTCAACTGAGTTAGCCTATCTTGAAGTTACCTTTCATCAGAGTGGTTACAGTGAAGGACAGATCAGACATGTATTATACTACTGACCAGCTGTGCATCAGGTGCAGGATGATAATACCGAGGTGACACCAAAGTCTATGGCCTTTTGCCTTATGCAGGGAACATTTTAAATACGGTTGCTCATATTTTGTTGAAATATGATGTTAAATACGTTTGTCAACCACCATCTAAGATCAGAGCCCTTTTAGGTTCCATAAAGGATGACCTTGGTTTGTGTAAGGTGGGTGTCTACTGTATTCCTCACAATTGTGGCGTGTCATTTACTGGTCAGACTATCAGAACTGTGGAGAATCCTTGTACTGAGGATAAGTGGCACACATCCTTACAACAGGTGAGAAAATCCACCATTGCAGATCATTCTCTTGGCACTGGCCATCCTATGGAATATAACAAAATGGAGATTCTGCCATGGACTTCCAGGTATTGGGATAGCTTTATTAAGAAAGCTGTTGAAATGAAATTAGCAAGTAACCTCATAAATATAGATGACAGTTTTTGTTTGAATTCTGTTTCAAACCCTGCTGTCTACCTCATCAAAAAACAGTGGGACAGAGAGTATGCTACCTCACTCACTGATTATTATTTCACTATTGATAGCTTCCGATGTCAGTCATCTTTGGTTTGTGGTGGCTCTGGTATTTATAGTGTGTGCTTGTTTCAGCTTTCCAGAGTTCCTATGAGAACCAAGGTTTTAAATTCCCCTCCACAGCACTTACTAGTTGCAGTTTTGCCTTGAAAACAGCGAGGTTCACTCCTCTTGAAATATCAGTGGTTGTTGATGAGATCACCCTGCTGCCCTCTCTTAATTTATTTGAATATTATCCTGGAATTCCATCCCAGAAGCTTTGAAAGGCTATCAGAAGACATGGGACTCTATCATGGCTGATTGACAGCACTGTTATGGCTACAAGTACTAATGCTGCACAGTGCAGAACTCGATGTGCCTCCATACCATCTCACTGGCCAATTAGTACTCAAGGCACCAATATACAGCTTGCCATGTCACACCTCCACCTTCATTGGCATATTCACCTCACATTTGTATCACTAGTCAACATGCTCCATTGTTCTTAGCTTTCTAGCTCACTATGTCTCAAGCTACTCGCTTAGGCTTGCTTGAATTGTTTATTTCTGCAGTGACATCTCCACTTTTCCCTTTCCTCACTGTGTGTTTGGCCATCTTCACTCAGAAGTCCACTGTCAATTACCTCCAGGGCAGCTGAACTGGCCTCAGTGGGTTCCTTTGAGTCATTTCTGACCTGTCCAACTCTGGTCTCAATAATGGACAATGAGGTGAAAGGTTAGCAGCATGCCAAGGACGCTAAGGTTGTGAAACTCTTGGAACAGCAGTAGCAGTAGTTTCCAGTGCATCAGAAAATGCAACAGCAGTTCCAATAACAGTTTCAGCAACATTAACAATAACAGCAGTAGTAAAAGGCGTTGCTCCATCAAATAAATTCAGCTGCTGAAGGATCAGCTGTGGATACTGGGTGCCCACCCAATACAAGCAGTAGTCACTTCCCAGGCTGCATTTCTACCTTTTAACAGTACCAAAGAGGACAGGGACATGTATTGACAGTGGCTGAAGTAGCATTTCAATGTCATTCAGGGCAATGATGATGCTCTCCACTTATCATTCTTTCAATGGTAACTGTAAATAAAATAGAAAGAAACTTCCACATGGGAAAAATATATTAAAAACAAAGATTCCAAGACTTGCCAAGTGGGAAAGCGCCGGTAGATAGACACAATAAATAAAACACACACACAGAATTTCTAGCTTTCGCAACTGACGGTTGCTTCTTCAGGAAAGAGGGAAGGAGAGGGAAAGATAAAAGGATGTGGGTTTTAAGGGAGAGGGTAAGGAGTCATTCCAATCCCGGGAGCGGAAAGACTTCTCTTAGGGGGAAAAAAGGACAGGTGTACACTTGCACACACACACATATCCATCTGCACATACACAGACACAAGCAGACATTTATTTATTGTGCCTATCTACCGGCGCTTTCCCGCTTCGTAAGTCTTGGAATCTTTGTTTATGATATATTTCAATGGTAACTCTTACTTAAGAAATTTGTGCCTATCTTAAATCCAGTCACTTTTACATTCATGGAGACATGAATGTTACTTTTGAATTATTATTGGCAGCAATTCAATGTTATCACATTGCAGCTCAGATTTCATCAAAATCAGAAGCAACCTGATCAGTCATATTGCTCTTGAGTGACTGATTTATGAGTTTTGAGTCATCATTGTGATTTCACTTGTGCAAGCCTAGTATGAAAACCTTCATATGCAGACCCATTAATCTGAGACCAAGCGATCCAGTTGGCTCTCAACCTGGAAGCATGCATGTTAGACTTTAAGGTAGACAACCCACCACTGGAAGTTATTGTGACAATCATGCAATCTTTTGAAATTGCACAAGCAAACTTTATGGCTTGACGACAGTTAGCACCAATTCATATGCCACATCATGCCCAGGAGTGTGAAATACTCATAACCACTTACCAGAGTGTGGTGTCATGATCTGTCAATTTCAGATGTGTTGATGGCTTCTGAAGAGCCAGTCATTCCCTGTCAGTGTGGGCAACAGGGTCTTCCATCATCCTAGACTGCGTCACAACACGATCACCTGCAGGTTTTCCAGATTACTCAGTTCACTGTATCAGTTTTAGAAAATTTGAATATCTCTGAACAGTCTGTCATGAACTGACAGGGCAATTAGATCCAGCTCCTCACATCAGAAAATGGTGCATGAACTTAAGGTAGTAGTTCCCCCAGTGACTCTTTTATTAACAAGTTGTTTATAGAGTCCACAGTTATGAAACAGACAACTGTTTCCAGCTGGAAACAGGAACTACCATTTTCTTGGTAAATTTACATTTTAACAATTGCGCATCTGGGTTCCTCAGAATTATCACCACCACCATGCACATTGGTAGCATGTGGTGACAGTTCAGTTCATCTCCAGGGTCAGTTCACAATTATTACAGCCTACAAGGTCATATGGCTGATAATGCTGTTTCTTATTGGTAGTCACTCAGCTTGAAATATTTTTGGTCTAAATATTTTCTCATTGTTTGGCTTCCACATCACTGAGGATGCTTAGGTTGTATCTGATGTGGTTCCCTTTCAGGAACTCTATGACCTTGTGCCACTTTTGCCCCTGTTTTGAAACCTGACTTGGGGTGCATTTCTGAATTTGAGGCTCATATATCCTTGCATCCACACACAGTGCCTCATTTCTGCTGAACACAGTCCATTCCAGTCATTAAGCAGGAACTCGACCACCTCAAAAAATTTCAGGTGATTCAACTAGTTAAAACTGGCACTTTGACCACACCTCTGGTAGTGGTAAAGAAACCCAATGGCTCCCTATGGCTATGTGGAGGTTTTAAAACAACAATCAGTGCTCAGGCATGAGTTGAAACCTGCCCTGTACTATGCCTAGAAGACCTCTTCACAAAGCTTATTAGAGGAGAACATTCTTCTGCAATTGACCTTGCTGACACATGTTTGCAGATCTTGTTGGTTTAGGAGTAACAAAGCATCATGATTATCAACACTCCCTTCAGATTATACAAGTACAATCATTTGCTTTTTGAGATCTCTTCCATTTCATCTATCTTCCAGAGCTATAATCTTCCAGAGCTATAATCTTCCAGAGCTATAATCTTCCAGAGCTATCTGGGACAGTTCACCATATGCATACCAACTTGCACTAACTATCTCAATGACTTTATTGTCATGGGTGCTACACATCAGGACCATGTACCCTATCCACTACATTGCATGATGCTAAGCCAAAGTTCTGCTTAGACAAAAGCCAGTGCTTCCATTCTCCTGAGAAATATCTTGGTCACTTGCTCAACAAAGAAAATATCCATTCTACTGGTTGCAACATCACCACTATCAACTTTCTATGCCAACATCCAAAACTTACAGCAGCTGCTGTCTTTTTTTTAGCAAAGGTGAATTATTATGCAGACCTCCTCTCACAAATGGCCCATATCACACACCCACTAAAGCAATTGCAGAAGAAAGGCACTCACTAGAGGTGGATGGCTGTCTGTGAACATGCTGTCCCACAGCTGAAGCATATACTGCACTCAGCACCCTGACTTAAGCCATTTTCATCATCATGTCCACTGGTCATAACTGCAGATTTCTCTTCATATGGCACTGGAACAGTGAAGGCACATAGGAATGCTGATGGTTCTGAGCAACTGATCACCTATGCATCAAAGATGCTGAAACCCATGTAAAAGCACTAGTCACAAATAGAAAAGGAAGCTTTAGCAAATGTCTTTCCTATTAATAAATTTCATGTTTAGTCATTCAGAACTAAGTTCACTTTAATTATGGGCTACAAATATCTGGTAGCACATTTTGGGTCAAGCACCATCCTTCCAGAACAGACAGCACAAGATCTCCAGTGTTGGGCACTTTTCCTGAGCTCCTACACTTATTATACCCTTAAATACAAAGTCACAGACAGCACAAGATCTCCAGTGTTGGGCACTTTTCCTGTGCTCCTACACTTATTATACCCTTAAATACAAAGTCACAGTGCAACACGCAAATGTAGATGCTCCATCTTTCCTACTCATGGAACCTTCTCCAGTCTTTGACAAGCAGGAAATCTCATGTTTCCACATGGATGCAAAATGCAGAAGACCTATGCATATTTTTATATTTCTGGAAAGCATTTGGCACAATGCCCCATTGCAGACTGTTAATGAAGGTACAAGCATGTGGAATAAGTTCACAGATATGTGAGTGGCTCAAACACTTCTTAAATAATAGAACCCAATATTTTGTCCTAGATGAAGTGTTCATCAGAGACAAGGGTATCATCAGGAGTGTCCAAGGGAAATGTGATAGGACCGCTGTTCTTCTTTACATACATAAATGCTTTGATGGACAGGTTGGGAGCAGTCTGTGGCTGTTTGCTGATGATACCATGATGTATGGTAAGGTGTCAAAGTTGAGTGACTGTAGGAAGATATTAGGTGACTTAGACAAAATTTCCAATTGGTTTGATGAATGGCAGCTAGCCCTAAATGTGGAAAAATGTAAGTGAGTAGGAAGCTAAAACCTGTAATGTTTGGATACAGCACTGCTAGCGCCCTGCTTGACATAGTCAATTCATTTAAATCTATGGGTGTAATGTTGCAAAGTAATATGAGATGGAACAAGCATGTGAGAACTGTGGTAGGGAAGGTGAATGGTCAACTTCGCTTCATTGGAAGAATTTTAGGAAAGAGTGGTTGTTGACCTGTAAAGGAGGCATCGAAGCATTTCAGAGGCAGACTGCTAAATTTTCTATTGGTAGGTTTGAACAAACCATAGGTGTTATGGAGATGCTTTGAGAACTCAAATAGGAATCCATGGAGGGAAGGCAATGTTCTTTTTGAGAAATGCTATTGAGAAAATTTAGAGAACCAGCATTTGAAGCCTGCTGCCAACATACATCATGTCTACAGATCATAAAGATAAGATATGAGAAATTAGGACTCATCTGGAGGCATATAGAGAATTGTTTTTCCCTCAGTCTATTTGTAAGTGGAACAGGAAAGGAAATGATTAGTAGTGGTGCAGGGTAGCCTCCGCCATGCTCCATATGGTGGCTTGCAGAGTATCTACCTGTATGTATATGTAGATGTAGATCTAGACCTTGGATGGGTTTTCTCATTACAGTTGCACAAATTGTTGCAGACACTCATTGCATCCCAATCTTACAGTGAGCCATGCATTATGTGCGCCAAGGATGGCCCGTGTACTTTTTAAAGAACATTAATCCAGTGCTCTGGACCTGGGCTGGCCTCTACCACCATCTGTTAGTCATCACTGATTTCCTCCTCATGACCTATGAGGCAGATACTCACTGTGTCATCATCCTGGACACCCCGCATCCTCAAGTCTTGCAACTACTTGTTGAGGGCACTGGGAAGTGTCAAGGCCTAATGCAACAACATGATTACTGGCCAGGTATAAACAAGGGTGTCGAAGCCATGGTGTGCAGCTATCTCACTTGTGCTTGGCATCAGGCTGCACCAACCAAATCTTTTTCCCTGTGGCCTATCCCCAGTTGCCCCTGGGAGACATGCATTTGGAATTAATCAGCCCATTTCCGGGCTCTGTGTGGTTACTAGTCATGGTTGCATACTCTAATTACCAATGAGTGATCAGCTTGGCATCCAGCACAACAGACAACACAATTAATGTGCTTGTTCTAGTTCTAGCCAGTGAAGGGCTTCCCCAAACTATCATATTGGACTACAGACCGCAATTCATGGCAATAACTTTCAAGTGATTCTGCACCACCAGCATCATATCACACCTATCCAGTCTGTCATTTCACCAATCTACCAATGATGAAGCAGAGCATATGTTACAGACATTTAAGCAGGAAATGTTAAAAGAAATGAGAACCACTATGATGACAGCAGTGCTCATGATGTTCCTAACTATGTACAGGACTACTCCCATCCTTGACCATAGCCCAGTGTATTTCTTCCAACGGAAACAACCATGAAATCTCCTTCATCTTCTGGTCCCACAGTCTGAAGGACCCTAGGGCCAGCATACCAGACAATATTCTTGAGCTCATCAGTGTAGGTAAGTGTAAATGGTCCAATATTGTGTAGACATTGGCTACAGTGGTTAACAACCATGGGTGGCTCCTTACATCTGTTGACACATCAAGAGGTTTGGGGCATCATTGTATCAACCAATTCCATCTGCTGCTACTGAAATGCACCATGGCTAACGGTTCACCCTGATATTGAAAGCCTACCATTGATGGTCCCAGAACAGTGCTGGTATAAGTGAGTTTATGTGGTACATGATGACAATAATGCAAAGGCATGGACTGGGAAGGAGGGAGAGGACAGGAAGGGAACACTAATAGATAGAGGCTGTGGGTGCAGTGGGTTAGTAGATATTGAGGCCAGGAGGATTATGGCATGGAAGGATGTGTTGCAATGATAATACCCATCTGTGTAGTTCAGAATAGGTGGTGCTAGAGGGAAGTATCTGGGTGGCGCAAGTTTGTTATGTAGCCACTGAACTTGAGCATGTTATGCTCAGCAGGACATTCTGACAATAACTGGTCAGTTCTGTTCTTGACTACAGTTTAGCAATTGCCATTCTTCTAGTGCACAGGTGATTGGTTGTCATTCCACTCAAACTTCTGTGCAAAAACTGGAGGAGAACTGATATGTGACATGACTGCTTTCAAAGGTGGCCCTGCCCCTGATGGGATAGGATAAGACTGGGACAGGACTAAAGTAGAATGTGCTGGGTGAGTGAACTGGGAAAATGTTGAACCGAGCTCTTCGACAGGGATATGATGACCACGGCAAGGGACTGAGGAGGACCAGGTGAAGTAAAAGAAGATGCTGAGGCTGTGGAAGAAGGAGGATAGGATGTCTTGACCCTGGATCCAGATCATGAAGATAGCATCATTGAATCTGAAACAGATGAAGGGTTTGGGGAGGCTAGGAAGGTGTCCTCTAGAGCGCACAGGAGGGTGCCACGTGGGTGAGGTTCATGTGGCAATAAGGTGGCAGTGATGTAGAGTGGTGAAGGAAATGGTTTGCATCTATGGACCTGGTGTAATTACATTTTCCTGATGACACTTATATCTCATCTTTATCTACTATAATGATGGAAGTTGAAGAAAGAACTAAAACTTGTGCTGTGCCCAGGACTTGAACCTGGGTTTCCTTACTTAGGAGCGAGGTATGCTAGCTGTCACACCACCACACCATTACAGCTAATATACCTGCACATACTACTCTAGTCCAATGCCCTCCCAAATGCAAACTTCAATTCATGTCTTCAGCAATAGTGATGATCTAAGAAGGGGAAAATAAGCTGAAGATGTGAACTGAAGTTTGTGTTATGGAGGGCATTGGAATAGGTTAGTCCATCCAGCTATGCTAGCTGTAATGCTGTGGTGGTGTAATGGATAGCATATGTGGTTAACAAGCAAGGTGATCTGGCTTCAAGTCCTAGACACAGTACAAATTTTAATTGATTTTTCAGCTTCCATCATTATAGTAGAAATAGTTTGTAACTTTGACGTGAGAGACTAGGCTATGACCAACAATGTTCACCACCCGAAGTGCAATCCCGGAATTGTGTGTTCAGGCAGAACAATATAGCTCCACAAACTGGTGTGTGTGTGTGTGTGTGTGTGTGTGTGTGTGTGTGTGTGTGTGTGTGTGTGTGTGCATGTAGGAATGTGTTTCCTAGTTATTTATAGAATTTATCCAAAAGCTAGCAAGTCTTCATTCTTCTTTGTGTCTGGTGACGATGTTTCATATACTATTGCATTATATTTGTGTTCTATCAGAACTTTCCATACCATAGATAAGCAAAATTTAAGTAATGAAACAAATTCCTGCCTTTCTGCATTTTGTAGTGTCACAAGTTCCAGCTTTTTCCAAAATAAATAATGTCAGTTTGCATTAGGAATCATTTTGACTTGGTAAAATTGACTACTAACATGCCATGGGGTTTTATATATGGATATAAAGACTTCAGGAGATTTGATTGGTTGGTTTTAGGAAGGGGATAAAATTGGGAGGTCATCAGTTCCATCAGATTAGGGAAGGATGGGGAAGGAAGTCGGCTGTGCCCTTTTCAAAGAAACCATCCTGGCACTCACCTGAAGTGATTTACGGAGATCACAGAAAATCTACATCAGGATGCCCAGATGTGGGTTTGAACCTTCATCCTCCTGAGTGCGAGTCTAGTGTGCTAACCATTGCACCACTTCACTCAGTAAGGAGATCAGTGAGTTTAAATTGTATTCATAAAATCAGTGCTATCATGGTCATACTTTAAACCCCCCAATTATAGCCTATAGCTCAGGTAACTGCTCTAGGAATGATAGTTGTGTACTAGTGATATAGGTAGTCCTATGAGATAGTGATGTCTCTCTCACTATTCACCATGTATTCTCTGGCTCCATTTCTAACTTTTGTTCTGAATCTGACAATTTCTTCAGAATAATGCTCATACAACATTGTTGCCAGTGAATCTTCTACACATCACATAAATTATATTACTAAGTCATCTTTCTGACTCCCCTCCAATTTGTTAAGCTAGCTCACTCAAAAGTTTTTCTCAGGATGAATAATTCAAATAAATGTTATTTATCATACAGTTACCTTGAGCATAGGAAGGACTACAATGGTCAGGTGATGTGCAGACTTCTTCAATAAGAATCTCAAAACTTTGACTTTGTATATAAATTTACTATGAAAATCAACAAAGGCAGATATGGTGTCAAGTTTCAATGAAGTACATCAATCACAGAATATAGGTTTTTCACACCCAGACTTTGCATTATTGCCAATATTTGTTTTATGGGCATAAGACTATGGTCCAAGGCGAAGTTTTCTGCCTGAAGCTTTGTCTTCCAATGCTTGAGACATCATAAGAGGCTTTAATAACTCAGCATCACAAGAGGCTTTAATAACTCAGAAAGCTGTTACAGTCTCAGACAAGTTCAGCAAGCCAAACTGTTCATTTTTCTGAGCTAGTCTGAGACTGTAACAGCTCTCTAAGTCATTAAAGTTTCTGATGATGTCTCCATCACTAAAAATGTAACCTCAGGCAGAGATTATGCCTTTCACCATGGCTTTATACCCATAAAATAAATACTAGCAATAACAAAAAATACATCAGTTTCACAGTGTATAGTTTCATGAGATTTTGATGTGACTTAAAGTGGAAATTCAGCAGATATCCTAAATGAGTTTAATTTCTTTCAAGGCTTGCTGCAGCAAGTCAGGAGTAACTTTTTTAGATAATCTGTAGAATCTTGTTATGCCCTCAGCATGTGTAGTTAATTAAGTAGGTACAAAAAGTAGCTTCAATAAATCTTCAGAGGTAAAAAGACGGCTCAGTTACTGAGGTGCCCATGTAATGAACCCAGCTTGATCTAACTGATCACCCAGAATAAAGTAACTAAAGAAATCAGTGATTCTATTAAGAAAGTGTGGCATCTGTGATAGATAGTACAAGCATTGGATATGTGACCAACAGCTGACTTAATTCATTTGTCATTCCACCCAGTCCAGAAGGCTGTAGACACAATGAATAAGTTGTTATCAGGTTGCTTCTCTTCTAGAAAGGCTTCAGCACAATTGCACACATAAACTGCTATCATATTAGACATCTATTCTGGATGAAGTGAAAGTACCACTACTTGTGCCTCAGGGATGTGTGATACAACATTTATTATTCACAGTATTTATATATAAATGACCTAGTGGATATATGATATCAGTGAGATTCCTAAGATTGTGTTTAAGCTGAACTTCCTGTTTTCTTTCTCCAAATTATGCTAGTTCATCAGTACAACTAGAAAGTCATTGTGGAGCTTTGAAGGAATGTAGAGAAACAAGTGACATCCTGATCTATTAGGTGTGCTCAGATAGTGCTATAGGGAACACACTGCTTGTAAAAGGCAGGTGATTCTGATTAAGTCTCAGTTCAGAACAAATTATTCACTTGCATCAATTTGTTTCATTACTGCTTAGATAGCATCAAAAGTTGATACCAAGACCTTCAAAATAATTTCACTGATTATGTCTCAGGTAAATTAACACAGTGCTGGATTCTAACTGATTGAGTCTTCAAACATAAACTTAGAATGCATGTTTTATACTTACATTTTTGTATAATTACTAAGTTCCACGGGAAACTGAAAATAAAATTGGTAAAAAATTAATATCAAAAACTTTATTCACCTTTGAACATTTTATATTGTAATCTGCCTTGCCCAAGAGGTAGTTAAATACCTAAGTGAATGACAATATGTACAATAAATTAGTATGAAATAGATACATAAATTAAAGTTGGTTACATAATTCATTCTGTGGTTTATTCTTAGTTCATTACCATAAAAACATAGATAATTCCTAGAATTCTTGAGTATATTAACAACTTTTACTTCTCATCCATTTTGCAACTCTAGATCTAAATCTATTTACTGAAGCTGTGTGGATACTTTCACATTACTTGTTGAAGTAGAGAAGCCCAAGATAGTTGTAGCTGTTACAAGTCTCTGCCAATATTATGAAAGTCTGTGTTAGCCTAGCATATGACACATAAATTTAATGTTACAAACTGACATCCTTATTTTATACTTATTTATGTTGTTTTTAACAAACACAAAGCATTTACATACTCTGATGTGCAAAATTTAAGGATGAAAATAACTTCCATATGATGTGTCACTGCCAAGTAATATAGCTTGAAGATACTTGAAACATACATAAAAAGAACTGGTACAATGTGGTAAATAAAGTAACTGAAATAAATGTGAAATGTGATGGACAAGAATGACACTTTTATTCAAAGAAAATAACTGCACTGGATTCACTGCAATTTGTAATGGTCTCCTGGACAATCCAAAAGTGGAAGACAGTTCTCAATAGAGTGTGTGATCGCAATGGTTGGCAATGCATTCTCTGCAATGCACTCCTATGCTGGCCACAAGGTTGGTTATTCCATTCCTCTGCCAGCGCCATTGACAACTGCTGAGTGGTAATTGGTGCATGTGGACATGCTGCAGTATGTCTGCCCAATGCATCCTACACATACTCAATGTGATTTAAGTGGAGGAATGGGAAGGAAAATCTGTTCACCAAGTATATTCTCTCCTGCACATTTCAATGCAGTAGGAGACTGTCATCCATAAAAATGAAGTCAGGGTTGAATGCATTCCTGAAAAGATGCACAGGAGAAAGGAGAACATTAATGTGGACCAGTGAGTGTACCATGTTCAAAGATTTGGAGGTCAGTACACCCATGAAACATCATGTCTCCCCACCACAACACTTGGACCACCAAAACAGTCATGTTCAACAATGCTTCTGGGTGCATTACATGTTGCCACCTCTTGCCATATGGAGTTACATAATGCACCTAGGAACAGTTTTGAAAACGATCATTTTCACAGTCCAGATGTCACTGTGTGATGAGGCATAATTTCGGCTAGATGTACTGACCTCTGAATCTTTGAACACAGTGTACTCACCAGTCACTATTGTGCCACTGTACTGCTTCCTCATGTGCATATTTTCATGGGTGCATTTGACCCTTACTTCATTTTTATGGATGACAGTTTATGATTGCACCTAACTGCATGGGTGGAGGAGCTCTTGGAACTAGAAGGTATTTGATGAATAGATTAGCCCGCTCATTCCCCCACTTTAAATTCCATGGAACATGTGTGGTATGCAGTGAGGAGACATATCGCAGCATGTCCACATGCACCAACGACCATCCAGCATTTCTCAACTCTACTGGTGGAGGAATGGAATGTCCTACAATAAGAATTTCTTACCATCTTTGTGGCTACATGGTAGCACACTACAGAGCATGCATTGCCATCCAAAGTGATGACACAACCTATTAAGAATCATGTCCCATCTTTTATAATGTCCAGAGGGCCATTATAAACCATTGTATTGTGACTTCAGTGAATTGTTGTCTTTGAATAAAAGTGTCATACCTATTTGTCTCATTGTGTATTTCTTTCAGTTACCTTCGGTACTATACTGTGGTAGTCCTTTCTTATGTATGGTCCAATGAAGCATCCCCAACTCTCTTGTGGTTCCCTGTTTAGGTACTCCATATCGACATCTACTTGTAGATACGTATCATCGGTAGGTTTTCTGACTTTACTTCGCGACGTGACAGCGACGACTCTCCGATGAGGTGCGGGCCTCGTGTTTTGCTGTTACTGTGTGTCTTGTAAATATAACTTTTATTTAGTAATTTGCTTGGCTAAAACTCTCACCTTTTATGATTAAGACAGCCTGTGCCACCTTTCGGAGGAAGTGGGTACATCAAAGAGTCACAAAAGTTCATATTAAGCAGTCCATAACACACGTAAATGTTCACTTCAGTTAACGTGTTAGTTGATGCCTATGCTTTCCACTACATGGTGCTGACTTACTGCTGAATAGCTTTGGTTCCATAAAACCTTCACTGATTAGTACTAGGTAAATGAAATAAGTACAACACTCTTGTATTTCACTTTCACTCTATATTCAAGGATTAAGATGGTGATGGATGATGGTCTATTTAAACGATTCCTAGCCTGGAGGAATCTAAATAGTTGGCAAATGCCAATATGCACATGCTCTACATCCAGATTTGCAACTAACGGCACACGACACTTTCAAAACTCTACACGTTAATATCTGACTACCAGTACCTCTGAATTGACTCGTATCAGCAGATAATTTGAGTTTCTGTTGTCTACATGTCCATAAAGTTCCAATCTAGCACTAAAGTCCTAAAATCCCCTTAATACTCCATTGCTACCAACAGTCAGAGATCGTGCACTACATCACTTTTAATCTCCGTAATATTCCAACAGCTTATCGTGAATCTTGACATGATAAAGTCCAATCTAATTATTGTCTTGCTGACTGACATGGATTCCCCACCCTTTAACAAAACAATCAAGGAAAAAAGTTGGCAATAATGACAATCAGGCCTTTTTATAGGTTTTTCATCACAAGAGTTTAACATCATTGCCTTTTCCATGATGGAGCTTCTGTGGCTTTGCTGTACTTAGATGTTAAATTACTTGCTTATATACTATAATTTTGATCTGCAATTACTGAACTCTGATTCTACACTATTTTCCCCTCTAAAAATTCTATTCCTAATTTTAAATTATTCTTTCTGTAGCTGTTACCACTGTAAACTGAACCGAGGTGTTACACCAAGTTTCATTTAGCTATGCTTGTTGGCAGTGACACATAATGCAGAAGTTGGCAGTGACACATCTTGCAGAAGCTACTATCATCCTTAAGTTTTACACACAGATGTCTAAATGGACTAGGTACTGTTATATTCAGCTGTCTGAAATAATACCTACATGATTTACATGCTCTAAATGTTGTGATGCAAATGATAGCTTTCTATTGTCTTATCAACACAAATTTCAAACCTACAGAATTATCTTATATTGATATCCCATAGTTCAGATGGAAGTGGGAGAACAAGAAATATGCATATAATAGTAGTTACTTACTAATGCAGACAGACCACATGTACCAGTCTGTCACATACTTTTACTGCATTAATACCTCAGCTGTGTTTTTGGCCTATGGCAAATTTTGGTAGTTTGATTGTTTTATTATCATGACTGTGATCATTCAGACTTAATATAATGTCTTTAGTTTTAATGTCTTTATCTGTAGTACATTAACCTGAAACCAACTGATATATTTCTTCATCAGCACCATCATTCCGTGTTGCACATTTTTAAGGATGGTATCACATGTGATTAGTATTTTGTCATTTCAGTGTAGCACAGTGTAGATGACACAGTCGTAAGTAAATCTTTTATATCAATAATGAACAGGATAGATACAAAACCTACCTGTGAGGTACATTGTTTGTGACTACTTTTTATGTTCACCAATTACTTTCTGTTGCTTAAGTAGGCCTGAATTCTCTCCTACTCAAAAGTACTGAAGTTTTTTGACAAAATCATTATGGGATACTAGTATCACAACAATTGCTTTTCTTATATCCAAAAGTTCTGCAAAGATTATATATTTCTTTTAAAAATAAATGTATGTGCCACCACTTTTCAATTGCTTTGACTGTTGATAGGCTGGATCTCTGAGGAGGTAGGTATATTTGTAAATTCAAAATACTTTCTTAGCTGCTTATACTTCCTGTATTCAAAATTTTTTATATTATAGGCATAAGTGAAACAGGCTAATAGTTATCCAGAGATGCGGCATCTTCTGTCTTATAAACTGGCAGAACTACAGATATTTTGAAACATTTCATAATTGTCTTCATTTAATATTTTACAAACTAGCTTAGTCACTGGAAGTATAATTTATTTTCTTATGTATTTAATAAGATAATTAGAGGTACCATGGTAATCCTGTAATATAGAATTTCTGAGCTTAGCAAATGACCATTTGACTTACCTTCTCCACACACAAATGTAGTGAAAGCTGTCTGTTAGTTTGTTTTTTAGTCCTGACAGTAGTGTCTCTGCCTTACTTCTCTCTTCTATGTTGGTATCAGTTGACTGTGACTAGGAAATGTGCATTTAGAATGTTAGGTACAATTGGTATCTGATGGATTTCATTGTCATGCAGTTTAACTTTGCAAATATTCACAGAGTTCAGTATGTACATGCCATTTCCTTTGCATTTTGCTACTTTCAGACATTTAAATCTTTTCCCTTTCACATACATTCCTTGTCATCATTGGTATGCTTTGACCCTTAAAGGATTACCATCATTATTATTATTTTATTCTGATATGAGGTACATCATTTCTTGTAGATTTTGTATGTTAGTATAGAGTCTTTAATTTTATGTTTCCTTGTAATATTTAGGACAATATGCATCAAAATTTTCAGTTAACAAGCCCAAAACTTTTTGTTCATTTATGATACCTGCATTATAAGTTATCATATTTTCCCTATTTAATTGGGTTCATTATGTTTATCAATTAGTTTAGCTTAAAACATTAACCAGTCTCCTAGTTTTTCCAAATTTGCTATATGCTCTGTTTGACTATAGAAAGTTCTGTTTTGTCAAAACGAAAATTTGTATTACACTATCCAGGTACACTAACTGCCATATAGAATTTTTGTTTGTGTAATAAAAGTTAAGAAATCTTAATGTATTTAGCAGATAGTTGACATTTAGCTCTTAAATATATTATCCATATTGATATCACCAAATATTAACACTCTACAGTCTTTCTGTTTAAGCAGCAAGAGTATCAGCTTCTTCAGCAGTTTTACAAATAATACAAAACAGTTGGAATATCTTTTCTTGGTAGCCTTGTATCTGGAGCTTCTAATTTTACCTTTATGGATAGAATCACACTTTTCTTAACTTCAGCAGACACACTACCATTCTATACAGTCATACTACCACTGAAATTAAAGTGATCCAATGAGCATGGAAGTTTTTTGACTTTATGACTAGATACTGCATGTTAATATACAAAGTGCTTTGGGTTATCTGCTTGAAATAATTTACTTAGTTGTCCCTGTTTTTTCTTAATTTAACTACAATACATTATGCATGGAGACAATTACACTCTAAATTACTCCCTTACTTCTCTGTTTGGATTGTAATGTTCAACAGATTATACTTGCTAAATTGATTTTTTGAGAGTATGGAGGCTAGTTAAACATACATTAGATTCTTTTCATGTAGTGATTATTTTTACATTAACACTGATTTCTTACCTCTGCTGGAGGAGTGTCAGGTTTCTTTTCCAAGGCCTTTGAATAATCTGATTGTGAAAATGCAGTACAAATTTTTCTGATGTTTTTCAAGCATTCTTCCTCATAATCAGTAATTACAGAGAGCTGTTTTATGTAGAAATCTGCTGGATTGAAAGAGTCTGGGCATATGTACCCTAATCTGTAAAGAAATACATGAATTTCATTAGTGAAGTATGTGTACTGATGATAATGACCCATTCATTACATATTAGATGGTACAACATGCACAGACAAATACAGTAAAAATTACAAAAAGATATCCTTGATTCATTCAGAAAGTAAGTTTCGCTTGTGCTACTTACAGAAACATTTTTTTTAAAAAATATATACAGAAATTGTTGAGTTACGTTTCAGTACATTCACAATTGGTATTTAAATAATAGTTATACTGTGATTTCAATTTTTATCATTATCATGAATGTCTACAACCTTGAATTGTGATAAACATCTGCATCTCCTGTGAAGATGTTGAGTAGACAGAAAATTTCTGCAAGTGTTAGAGAAAATCTGTTGGAAGAAGAACAGCACTTCAGGCTGGAAGGGGTAAAGGACATCTCCTGGCATATTTGGAAATGAGCAATAAGTCATATGTTGAGGATTATTATTGCTGAACTGTTTATACTTAATTCTTCATACTTCTATACAGTTTTGACAAAGAGATTGAAAGCAGTATTTTTGAGAGATGCATAGCCATTTTTCCCTTTACATGCTTTTGTTTGCTGTACACATTTTGTGAGCCTCATTTCACTATCTTCTTATATTACTTTCATAGTATTCATGTTCATGTTTCAGGCATATGATCTTATGTACTTGTACTGTGATGATCTCGTTTGTACAATCCTCCTTTGCAAGTTTTTGGCACAACTGGTAATCACCTTTTGTAAATTGATATTTTTGCTCACATTTAGCATTTGTGTAACTATTATATTTACTTACATTTAAAGCACAAAATCCTTTGGTGGAAATTTTTCTCAAGCATTAGTGTTCTCTCTTGAATTTCACAATTAATCATCATTTTCTTTACTGCCTCAGTTTACTCCTCTCACCACTGCATAGATGAGTGATATAGATATTAGTTTCAGTGATGGTGAGAAACAGCTGAAATTGCTAAAAGTAATCAATGCTGCAGGACCTAATGGAATTCCTTCAAAATTCTACACTGGTGTCAAAAATTAAAGCAACAAACCACTATTTTCCCATCCTATTCATGATATAATCACACAAACTGTCAGCAGATGTCTGTATGATCATGTTCTCTACTACGCAAGATAGTGTTCGTCAACAGACAAACATGCCAACCATCAAATGAGGTAGTGTTTGCCGGGTAGTCCCACAGTCATAATACCTGTGTGCACAGATGTTGTCATATGCTATAGGGTAGTCTATAAGGAAAACATATTTTTTCTTTCTTCTTAAATCAGTTTCTAAATAAGGAATTAAGGACAGGACATGATCATTTTAGTTATAATTTGGGTGGAATCTAACTTGTTGCACTAGAGTTAGTGCATCAGTTGCCAGTCTTGTTCTGTACAAAATCAATACTGTAGTTCAAACAATGTGAATGTGATGCAGATCAGTGCCATTGGTTTATAGCTTTGTGGAAGGTCTGGGTCTCTTCCCTGCTTTGAGCATGACAGTAATTTCAGTTTTCCTGACGATTTACTATAGTCTGTTCCCATTCCGACATGCAGCTATAAAAAGAAGCAATCCAGCATTTAGTAGCAGATCCACAGTATTTGAGTATTTGTGTAGCTCCTCAAATATCCCTTCAAATCTTGCAGCGTTTCCATTTCAAAGGAAAGTTTCTGAACATCTACATCAATACTTTGCAACCCATCTGATGGTATCTCATGAAGGGTACTTCCAGAACCAATAACTGATCATCCCTGCCCTGTTCCATTTGTGAGTGGTGTGTGGAAAGAATGATTGTCAGTAAACCTCTGTATTAGCACTAATGACACAAATTTTCATGCTGTGATCATTTTGTGAGCTGTATGAAGGATGAGTAATAAATTGTCCAACTTTTCATGGAACATTCTCTTTTGGAATTTTGATAGTCAACCTTTCCATTATGCACAATGCCACTGGACTTTGTTAAAAATCTCTGTAATGCTCTCATTCTGACTAAATGACCCTTTGATGAAATGTGCTGCACTTTGCTGGATCTTCTGCATCTCTTCTATTAATCCTATTTGGCATGGGTATCTGACAGATGAGCAGTATCAACAATCAGTCAGACAAATGTTTTGTAAGCCACTTCTCTCATGGATGAGTTACATTTCCTTAAGATTCTCCCTATGAATCTCAGGCTAGCATCTGCTTTTCCTGCTGTTTGTTTTATGTGGTCAATTCATTTAAGGTTACTGATAGATACTTTACAGTAGATACTGTGTTCAGCAATTTGCTGTCACTAGTACAGTTGTACAGCAGTGGATTTCTCCTCCTACATATGCACAATGTGTTACATTTATTTATGTTCAGGGTCAACTGCCAATCCCTGCACCATTCATCAATGCACTGCAGGTCCAGGTTCTCCTACAAATCAATACAGTCTTCTCGCATTGCAGCCTTCTTATAGATAACTGCAGCATCTGCAAACAGCCTTATGGTCATTATCTACCAATCATTTATATACATTGTAAACAGAAATAGACCTACCACACTTCCTTGGGAAATTACCTTTAAATCTGTCAGTTCTGTTCTGTTAAGTGTGATGTGTTTAGTTTTATCAGCAAAGAACTTTTAAATCCAGTTAAAAATCTGGTCCAATAATCAGTAAGCTCATACTTTTTTTTTCTTTTTACAGCAATGCGGGAATGTACCAAATGCCTTCCTGAAGTCAAGAACATGGCATCAACCTTAGTGCCAATATCTACACTGCTGTACTGCTGTGCATATCACGAGAAATAGAGCAAGCTGAATTTTAGGAGATATTTGTGCATGTGGAATCCATGTTGACTTTACTAGAGGAGGTTTTTTTTCTGCAAAAGCTTCATACTATATTAACATAACACATGTTTCAGAATTCGATAGTAGACTGATGTCAGTGATAAAGGCCTACAATTATGAGTGTCTGTCCTGCAATTCTTCTTGAAAATAGGAATGACCTATGCTTTTTTACACTTGCTAGATAGCTTTAACTGCTCTGGAGGCTCATGATAAACTGGTTCTAGAAGGGAAGTAAGTTGTTTCAGATAATCTTTGTATAATCCTATAGGAATATTGTCTAGTCCAGAAGCCTTTTCACTACTAACCAGCAGCACCAAGAAGTGCACAAAGAGGAATGTATCTTGGTGGAACAACAGCCTGGAATCACAGAGGAAACAGATATGAAGACTGTTTAACCTTGCAAGAAGGAAAGGACAATGGGCAGAATATTGGGAGGCTCTTGTCAAATACAATCTTGCAAGCAAGTAAGCAAAGCAGGCGTCCTGGAAGGTATTCCATGAGGAGGTAGAGGTTCTGTTCAGGCCAGACTTTACAAAATCCTCACTATGATACCAACTAATCCAGGAGGAACTTTAAGGAAAGAGGATGGGGAGTATACAAGGGCAGCACATGAAATGCTGGGACTATCCTCAAGACTCATTTTCCTCAATGTACTCTGACAGACAACATAGACCAGGATGAGATCCCTGTGAGGTATCGGTTTTCAGGTATTTCAATAGAGAACTGTGAATCTGCCAGAGAATGTGTTGACCATAGTAAAATCCAATAGGTGGTGGGAACATTCCAACCATTCCGGTGAAATGGCCCAACTGGAATTTTTCCAGTGCTCCTGCAACAAGCAGGAGTGAATTTTATATGATTCCTATGCAGATTATTTAGGATTATCCTAGCAGCAGGAATCCTTCCTAACATCTGGAGGGCAGTGAAGTTTGTCTTCATTCCAAATCCAGGGAGAATTGAGAAAAACTGCTCAATGTGCTTGTTAGGGAAAGGAGGTTAACTAGGGTCCCTCTGTGCACAAACCAACATGCATATCAACCAGGAAAATAGTGTGAAACAGCACTCCACCAACTTGGTGGGAAGGTGGAGAAAGCACTACACTTTCAGGAAATAGCCCTCTACATCTTCATGGACTTTGAAGGGGCTTTTAGCAACATGACCTTCAAATCCATGATTAAGGCAGCAGAGGTGCATGGCTTGGAGACCACCATTTGCAGGAGGATTAGAGCCATGCTTAGTGGCAGAAAGGTAGAAGCCACCATGATGCCAGGAAAAATGATAATCCACACCACCAGAGGCCGTCCACAAGGACGGGCCCTGTCTCCTCTAGTACAGAACCTTGTAGTGAATGCACTCATTGTAGAATTAAACTCTAGACAGTACTTTTTCCAGAGATATGGAAACAAACTTGTCGTAGTAATACTTTGCAAATTTTCAAGTACAGTCATAGCTAGGGCACAAGGAGCATTGAACATTGTGAAAAATTGGTGCAGGAAACAGGATCTAAGGATCAATCCTAAGAAGGCTATTGTAGTACCATTTACAAGGAATCAGATCCAACACACATATTGGAATCTTGAGCTTCTCAATGAAACTCTACCAGTGAAGGGGATAGTGAAATATCTAGGGGGAACCTTGGATGAGAAACTATCGTGAACCCCTCATGTAAGGAGCAGTAGTTCCAAGGCAAAAGGTACTCTAATGAGTACCAGGAGAGCTTGTGGTAAAAACTGGGGCTTAAGCTCCAAGAGGATGTACTGAATACACACCATAGTAGTAAGACCTGTAATCACTTATGGAGCTACAGTGTGGTGAAAAAAGGTAGAGCACCAGGCAGCTGCTAAGTAGCTTGCTAAGGTGCAGAGATTGGCCTGTTTAGCCATTACAGGTAGAATTAGCAACACACCCATTGCTGGGATGGGAACCATGCTGGACATGCCCCCATTACACCTGTGGGTAAAGATGGAGGCAGCAGCTGGAGCACAAAGGTTAAAGACTGGCATTAACTGAAACTCACTAGGGTATCCAGGATCTCACACTATAATACTGAGTGAGGTAGACATATATATGGTTGGGGAAATCCCAGCCAACTATGTAATAACTCCCAGCTGCTTCAATAAGTCTTTCAATGTAGTAATTGGAAGTAGAGAGCTCTGGGAGAACAAATTTCGACATCATACTGGGGGACATAGTCTGGGTCACTGATGGTTCAAAAACAGACCAAGGTGTTGGGGCTGGGGTATACAGAGTGTAGCCAAGGCTAGAAAGTGCTATCTCTCTAGGGAAGATGGCCACAGTGGTTCAAGCAGAAATACCTGTTATCAAGGTGTGAGAGAATTTGCGGAGGTGCTACAGAGGTCATTGCATTTTCATTTATTCAGACAGCCAAGCAGCTCTGAAAGCACTGGTAGACTCTGCAACAAGATCAAAGATCATGGCAGAATACCACAAAGTCCTTATGGAGCTAGGGGAATGCAATAGGGTAAACCTATTGTGGGTCCCTGGTCACTCAGGAATTAGTGGTAATGAGTAAGCCAATAGGTTGGCTAGGATGGGGGCAATGACACCATTTATTGGACTGAATCCTATCCTGACAACCACCAAAGTAATGATAAAAATAAAACTATGAAACTGGACAAGGAGACTGCACATAGAATATTGGACTAAGGTGCAAAATCAAAAACTTGGCAATGTATTGATGTCAAAGCCATGTTCTAAGAGAAGTCTCTCAATCCCGGGCTTGAACAGGAGAGAAATGAAACTCATGGTTGGACTATTGACAGGCCATGGGAATTTCGAAAAACACCTACATATATTGGGGATAATAGAAGACCCCAAATGTAGGATATGTGGTGTGCGCAAGGAAACTGCATCACATTTGATCTTTAAATGCAAGGCATTGGAGATTAAAAGACACAGAATATTTGGATCAACAGGCTTGAAGAAATGCTGTCTAGCAAAGCACTGGTAAAAGATCTCTTTGCACTGTTCAAGGGCATTGGGTGGAACGATACTGCATAATAAGCTCTGTTTCGGCGCAGGCAACAATGGGCTTGATCAATGTTGTTTTTGCTTCCCTGATAAAATCAAATGAAACCAGCTGTAGTTGGTTTTGTATTCTGTGATCAGTTATCTCAATATCTGCCATTTAAGCATTCATTTGATGATTAAAGGGAGGGTTTGTATTATGATTTTTCATGGTGAAACAGTTTTGGAAGATTGAATTCTGTATTCTGTTTCGGCACTGGTATGGACACTGTGTGCTGAATAGAAGATTTCAAACCAATTGCTGATTTTACATGAGACCAAAACCTCTTTGTTGGCAAATTTGCACTTTTCAAATTATTGATCACTTATTCCATTGTCAATTCTTCCAGCTTTTGTTTGACATTTACTTTTTGATGTCTCTTAAATTTGTGATGGAGCTCCCTTAGGTTATGGAGAAGTTTTCTAATGGCTATAAAACCCTGGTGTGCCTTTCCCTTCCCTTTAACACCTTGCACAGAATGTCTTTGTCTGAGACATAGTGAACAATAATTTCTAATTCTCTCCAGTTGTGTTCTGTATCTTCATCCTCAGCACCAAATATTTTATTCTGACTACTAAGATACTCAGCAATTTGTATCCTGTCACTCTTGTAAAGCAAAAATATATTCCTACCTACCTTTCTTAACAGTCCTTGTAACACCTGCAGTCACTGATTCTATCAGTGACTTATGATCACTGATGCCTCCTCTGTGTTAGCTGATTTGAAAATTTCAGGTCTGTTTATCACTAGAAGGTATAAGACATTACCTTCATGAGCTGGTTATCTGCTTGAAGTAATTTGTGGAAAAAATTCAGAACAATGTCACATGAATCCCTGTCTCTGGCACAAGTTTTGATTGTATATCTTTCCCATTCTATACTTGGAAACTTGCAGTCACCCCCTCATCTTATACAAATGATGTATAAAAGCAACATTTAGAATCAATAATAGCCTTGCCAGATATTACCAAATTCACTACTGCAGTAAATCCACTGCCACCATTGATGCCTAACCTATCCTTACCATAAACATTTCAGTGTGAATTATGATTTCATTGATGTTCACTTCCAGTCTCAACCAGTCTCAACCAACTTTCTGTTCCTAACATTATCTGGGCATTATTACTATTTTAATAAATGATATTAATTCTAGACCTTCCCAAGGATGCTCCAGCTGTGTACTATCATCATATTAAACCTTTCTATTTCTGATTTGTGAGTGTGAATTTCACTTTGAATAATGTCACTGATCTGTCTTCAGTTTCAGCAGCCAATTCATCACTGATCCCAAGTGGATGAACCTGAGAACCCCCATGTTCACATCATATGTACTCTGTCAGCCTATTAATTGCTTCCTACATACAGTTCTATTAAGAGGGACCCTAAAACTCTCCACCCAAAAGTGGAGGTCAAGAAATTTGCAAACAATACCATAGCAAAATCATCTGATTCTTTTGTTTAGACATTCCACTCTGCTGTAAGTCAGACACCTTCAATTAGCTCTGAGGATGATGCTACAAGTAGTGAACTTAACCTGCGTTCTGTGTGTGATGGTGGCTGCCTACAACAGCTCAGACATCCACCAAAAGGAACCAAAGACGGCCTCAGAACCCAAGTGGAAAGCATCATTCTTGCCAAAATCAGACACAATTTGCAGCCAATTGCACCCACTGTGCTCAACAGCCACCAGTGGAGCCTGCTCCACAGCCACTGGTGGAGCCTGATTCACATCTCATGTGAGACTCCGAGCAAACATACCGAGTGCACACTGGCATTCTTTCCCAAACTGCATACTATTTCCCTGGTAGGCTTACATTGGAGCATATCCACCCTCTGCAATTGTCTGGACTGGGCAGTACACAAATCAGCCAAAAAGAAAATTCTATTTAATGGTGACAGTAAACAAAAGGACAAACAGCTGCACAAGTATAATTTTTCAGAACCAGAGAGAGCTTCCTTTGTCAGTCAAAAGAGAGGAAATAGTTCTAGGAGTAAAGCCGTTCATGTATTTTTTGCGAAATTCATCCTCAGCACAGGTAAAGAAAGAAATAGTTGAACACAATGAAAAGGAAAGTAACAAAAAATTTCTAGAAATAGATGAGATCTGAAAATGTGGAAACTAAGAAGTAGCTGGTGTAGCTGGTAGCAGAGGGATATGGTTAGGACACACTAAAAACAGAGGACTAGATTTTTAAAAAAATGGGCATAACATAGTGAAAGGCAGCAGGTAACAATCAAGAAGAAATTGTGATGGAATGGAAGGACAAATACTTTTTAACATGTTAAAAACATGTTTGGTGCCTGACATTAATGAAGAGTGCTCAGTTTGACCCAACAATATGTCCAGCAAGTTTAATGAATAAACTCTTATGTTGATACAACTGTGTTGTTTTTCAAACCTGTCAGCTCCACAATAGTGTATTTTTTCTTGTTTATTTCTTGCTTTGTAGACTATGATACATTTTTCTCACTTCCCTGATGAACTAATTTTTTTCAGTGCACTAGAGTAAATTGTAGTCAGTTTTTTTAGAGTAGTTTACATCATGTATTTCTGTTCAACCAATCTCCTTATTCAGTATGTTAGCAACATCCATTTTTTTGTACCATGTGTAATAAATTCTCTTTTTTTCCTAATTTTTCTAGAATATATTATATTTTTCTCCCATAAACATTTTACTTCAACTGTACTTCAGAGCACATATGTTAGTGTCAGTCATTTTTGTGTACCATATATAATAAATTTACTTTTTTCTTTTCTTAATGCCTGATTTTTCATGAAAATGGTAGTCACTACTCATCATACAGAGGAGATGCTGAGTTTCAGATAGGCATAACAAAAAGACTCAGAAAGTGAGCTTTCAGTCAACAAGCCTTTTGTCTTAAATAGACAACATACACACACAAACACACTCACACAAATGTATCTCATACACACATATGACTGCAATCTATGGTTGCTGAGGTCTCAGCAACCAGACTGCAGTCGCGTGTGTGTGCATGAGATGTTTGCGTGACTGTGTGTGTGTGTGTGTGTGTGTGTGTGTGTGTGTGTGTGTGTGTGTGTGTGTGTGTGTGTGTGTGTGTGTGTTTGTCTGTTTCCAATAAAGGCCTCAATGGTGAAAAGCTCACTTCTGACAGTCTTTTTGTTGTGCCTATCTGCGACTCAACATCTCCACTTTAGGATGAGGAGAAACAATCCTTTTCATAATATTGTTACATTCCATCTTGGATTTTCCTTTGTGGATTTTTCTTGGATATGATGGATTTTTTTTTTTCTCCAGTAAACATATTATCCAAACTACACTGCAGAAAACTTGATAAAACCAACCTTTTAAAAAATCCAGCTGCTTCAGAAAGAGTTCCTTGAAATGCAACTCTCCCTTCTGCCAGGAGTATTAAGTGATTAAAAAATCTGAATACTTCTGAAGAAGGCTGATGGACAGAACAGATCACTATCTTGCCTCTTGCTGCAAGAGATTTCAGCTTCTGTATCATTATTTGAGCATTGTAGCTGTCAAGTCCAGTGGTAGGTTCATCACAAAGAAGTATAGGTGGATCTGTTAACAACTTGAAACAATGCCAATTTAAGTTTAAAAAACTAATTTCACATTGTTAGTGAATGACCATTATCATTTTAAATAGCAAAATAATTTAAACAGTTATCAAATTTGTAACACCTCAAAAAGGATAAAACTGTAGAAATGCATAGGTTACAGAAGAAGCATCAATACGGGCAACAATATAACCACAAATAAATATTTGCTTTTCTTTCATCCTACATATTGATAACAAGAAAAATAGTATATACTGAGATATACAGGGTGTTACAAAAAGGCATGGACAAACTTTCAGGAAACATTCCTCACACACAAATAAAGAAAAGATGTTATGTGGACATGTGTCTGGAAACGCTTAATTTTCATGTTAGAGCTCATTTTAGTTTTGTTAGTATGTACTGTACTTCCTCGATTCAACACCAGTTGGCCCAATTGAAGGAAGGTAATGTTGACTTCGGTGCTTGTGTTGACATGCAACTCATTGCTCACAGTACTAGCATCAAGCACATCAGTACGTAGCATCAACAGGTTAGTGTTCATCATGAATGTGGTTTTGCAGTCAGTGCAATGTTTACAAACGTGGAGTTGGTAGATGCCCATTTGATGTATGGATTAGCACGGGGCAATAGCCGTGGCACAGTACGTTTGTATTGAGACAGATTTCCAGAACGAAGGTGTCCCGACAGGAAGATGTTCGAAGCAATTGATCAGCATCTTAGGGAGCATGGAACATTCCAGCCTATGACTTGCAACTGGGGAAGACCTAGAATGATGAGGACACCTGCAATGGACGAGGCAATTCTTTGTGCAGTTGACGATAACCTTAATGTCAGCGTCAGAGAAGTTGCTGCTCTACAAGGTAACGTTGACCACTTCACTGTATGGAGACTGCTACTGGAGAACCAGTTGTTTCCGTACCATGTACAGCGTGTGCAGGCACTATCAGCAGCTGATTGGCCTCCATGGGTACACTTCTGCGAATGGTTCATCCAACAATGTGTCAATCCTCATTTCAGTGCAAATGCTCTCTTTACAGATGAGGCTTCATTCCAACATGATCAAACTGTAAATTTTCACAATCAACATGTGTGAGCTGACGAGAATCCGCACGCAATTGTGCAATCACATCATCAACACAGATTTTCTGTGAACGTTTGAGAAGGCATTGTTGGTGATGTCTTGATTGGGCCAAATATTCTTCCACCTACGCTCAATGGAGCACATTATCATGATTTCATACGGGGTACTCTACCTGTGCTGCTAGAACATGTGCCTTTACAAGTACGACACAACATGTGGTTCATGCACGATGGAACTCCTGCACATTTCAGTCAAAGTGTTCATACGCTTCTCAACAACAGATTCGGTGACCGATGGATTGGTAGAGGTGGACCAATTCCATGGCCTCCATGCTCTCCTGACCTCAACCCTCTTGACTTTCATTTATGGGGGCATTTGAAAGCTCTTGTCTATGCAACCCCGGTACCAACTGTAGAGACTCTTCATGCGGGTATTGTGAACGGCTGTGATACAATATGCCATTCTCCAGGGCTGCATCAGTGCATCAGGGATTACATGCGACAGAGGGTGGATGCATCTATCCTCACTAACAGAGGACATTTTGAACATTTCCTGTAACAAAGTGTTTGAAGTCACACTGGTACGTTCTGTTGCAGTGTGTTTCCATTCCACGATTAATGTGATTTGAGGAGAAGTAATAAAATGAGCTCTAATGTGGAAAGTAAGTGTTTCTGGACACATGTCCACATAACATATTTTCTTTCTTTTTGTGTGAGGAATGTTTCCTGAAAGTTTGGCTGTACCTTTTTGTAAGGACAAGGAGAAAATGACTCAGCACTGAGATCAGTGAATACTTTTTCTCCACATTGTTACATTTTGACTAACTAGTGTCAATTTGGTTTGCTTACAGAGCTTTTTTTAGCAGAACCAGTGTGTGTGTTTTGTTTTTATGGATAAACTGGAACAATTTGTTAGTGAGAAATGTGTGCCAGATTGAACATTAATGTACAAGTTTTAACAAGTGTCTTTTAGTCTCTGCTGTATCCAATTATGGTTTTCATTCTCTTCATACTCATTATGATGTGGAATATTTTATGCTCTTACCCACATAGCCATACACTCATAGGTCAGTCTGTTGAATTTATTGTTGACAGACATATTATAATGAAATGCATGCATTGTAAGTCTTATTAATTGCCTCTGTTTCCTACATTCTTTGGTCCAGATGTCATCCAGCATGGCTGGCATGTTATGGAACTCTAGGTCTGTCTCCTTCTTTTTATCGATAAAAGACAGACTGGTTATGTTCTGAATATTGTTTGATGCTTTATGACTGCTGATGCTCTTTCCTGAACATGCATGCTCAAAGATGTTCTTGTTATCCATAACATAATTCACAATTACTTATGTCACACCCTTATTTGTATTGGTTCATTGTATAGGACTATATTAGCTTTTGGTAATGTTTTCCCACCTTTCCTGGATGTCATTTGAACTGTCTTTCCCTCGTTTACTTTTAGATCATTTTCATTTGACCAAGTGTCTAGTTCTTGTAGCGTCTTCTGTGCCTCCTCTCTTACTGTGGATCCTATCACCATATCCTCTGCATACAGAATCCCTTTATTATGTTTGTCTCATATGCTTTATAGATGTTAAACAGCACTGGACTCATAGGGTCACCTTAGAGAGGTCAAACTGTAAATATAATTTTCTCTGAGGCTTCAACATTGCCTTTTATTTGGATCAGATTTCACTCAAGGCGTATCTTGATTGTTCTCACAAGTTGATCCCTCTCTCTGGTCAGTCTCTCCATCTGTTTGTTAAGCCCACACTGCAATATTTGCATTTACATATGCCTCTATATTCTGCAAACCATTGTGAAGTGCATGGCAGAGGCACACTGGAATATTTGCATTTCCACACTTTATATCCTTGTGAGTTGATCACAGTTGGATCAATGGAGTAAGAAATAAACAAAATAAATAAATAAATAAAATAAACATACACATCTATATTCTGCAAACCATTGTGAAGTGCATGGCAGTGGGTATGTCCCATTTTACCAGTTATTAAGTGTTTTCCCATTCAGTTCATGTATGAAGCATCAGAATAGTGAGTGAGTAAATGCCTCTGTGTGCTGTAATTAATCTAGTCTTGTCCTCACAACCCCTGTGTGTGCAATATGCAGGGGGTTGTAGTACATTGCTATAGTCATAATTTAGAGTGGGTTGTTGAAAGCAAGTCTCTCTCAGGATAGTTCACATCTATCTTCAAGATTCTGCCCATTTAATTTCTTTAGCACCTTTTTACACTCTCCCATGGGTCAAACACACCTGTGGTCATTCTTGCTATTCTTCTCCATACGTGTCCTGTTAGGGCCCTACACAATTAAGCAATGTTCTAGAGCAGGTTGCACAAACGATTTCGAAGCAATCTCCTTTCTAGACTTATTGCATTTCCTGAGTATGCTACCAATAAACTGAAGTCTGCCACTTGGTTTACCCATGACTGAGCCTATGTTATCATTCCAGCTCATCTCCTTACGAAGTATTACACACAGATATTTGTGTCAATTGGCCAACTCCAACCATGACTCATTGGTATTATAGTCACAGAATATTACATTTTTTTCCATTGCAGACAGTGTACAATTTTAAATTTCTGAAAGTTAAAGGAAGTCGCCAATATTTGCATCACTTTGAAATCTTATCAATATCTGATTGGAATATTTATGCAGCTCCTTTCAGACAGTACTTCATTATAGATAGCCATCATTGGCAAAAGTCTGATATTATTAATATTGCCCACAAGGTCATTAATACACAACATGAACAGCAAAGTTCCCAACACTTTTCCCTGGGACACACCTGATGTTACTTCTACATATGTCAGTGAGTATACATCCAAGGTAACTTGCTGCATCCTCCCTATCAAAAACTAATATGTTGTCGTAAAATACTTTGTTCTGGTTTACTTACAACCAAGAGAAATACGCTCAAAATTGGTTCAAAATTTAAAAAAAATGTCTGATTATATTATAATAGGCTGCACTTATCTTGAAGATTATCTTCATTAAGTGCTTGACAAAACTGCAACCACAAGTGAAAATACCAAGAAAATGCACAACCTCATATTGAATGATCAGTGATTAAATGTGTGTAAAATTGCTTACCACTAAGGCCTATTGAAGGAAAGTACAGTAAATTATACAGGTAAATGCTTATGGAAGATGAGCAGTATGTTTATGAAATGATCAGAAGCTAATGTGAAAATTAATTGCTATAGGAATGAAACATAAGTTAATTACTTTCTCCCAAAAACTAAAACAGTAGAAACAACAGTGGGGTTGGAGCTAGAGACCCAACACCAAAAAGAAACATGAAGTAAACTTCATTTTGTGGCCAATGTTGCATGAGGTATGAATTGGAAACTCTTTATTGATTATTCTATAAAGTATAAAACAGTAGCTGGTGTGTAGAGAAATTTTATGCATGAGTGGATGAAAGGTTACTATTTTCTATGTGAAAACAGGATATTACACAGAATATACCTCATTGGAGTATGATGGCAGGTCTGCAATGCCATGTCATAGGCAGTAGTTGAGTTTTTCAAGGTCTGGTTGATTTTTTTTACAAAGAGAATATTGGATGATTCTGATCAGCCAAATGATATATACTGTTATACACAAAGTATACCAATTTTTTATATGATCTTATCAATGTACTGGTTTTATTTCAATTTGTTGTCTATGTGACCAGCAAAAAAGTTTACAGATTGAAATGTATTTTAACAGTTATTTCTTGTCCCTAGCAGTTAGTGTTAGGTTTTGTAATTATTTGTTAAAAGAAAAATAGTTTGACTGTTTCTATGAACCTTCAAAGCTTGCAGTTTATGCATTGTACCTATATTCATCTAAACCCAGCATATTTCTTTCTTTGACTAACATCCAATACTTTTCTTCTACATATCTGGCAATGATTTTTGTCCATATCAAATAATTTATGGGGATTAATCTGATAGGTCTGTAGGTATTTATGTCTTATTTGTACTCTTTCTTAAACGACAGTAATCATAATAGTTTTCCACTTCAGAATGGTGTTACTCTATAGAAATTCTAACAATGTAAAATCCAGGATGGAATCATGACAGTGTTATGAAAAGGACAGGTGGCTGCTCACTGTTTAGAAGAGATGTTGGGTTGCAGACAGCACACTGAAAAGATTGCTGTATGGCTTTAGTGTCCAGAGACAGTGGTTATGTGAGTGTCAATTGTGTTTTTGTGAATGTGTGCATGTTTTCTACTTGAGAAGAAGGCCTTTTGGCTGAAATTTTTGAATGCATAGCAGTCTTTATGCCTGCCTGTGGCTCAAGATTTGATAATTTATATCAATAGTCAGTATGATCCATCCACACAATTTGTAATGTTCCAATCAGGACAACACATAACACTTGAAAACTTACCTCAATAGCCAGCATCAGTCTTTTGAGCTCTCCTCCGGATATCTTGCTGAGTACAGTATCAGCACAAGTGGAAAGTCCTAACTCACTGACAAGACTGTTTATCCAAGACTTTCGAGAACTTGCACTAATTTTGCTGTCCATTCGCATACGTGCCTTATCAAAAGAATTTAACAATGTTTCTTAAATATTTTTCTCATGTTGCTTTGCTTGTGGTTCATAAATAAACTTAAAAATATTATTGTAATGGTAGATTAAGTACTTTTACATACCATGAATGACAGATGCTCGTTCACAGTTAGTGTGTTAAAAGCAATATTATTTTGTGGGACAAAACCAGAAACTTTCATCATCAGTGATCTGGTAACCAAATGACCATTTAGATAAACTTCCCCACTGATCTGACCTGCAACATTCAAGCCATAGTAGAACATCATCATCAGATGGTAAGCAGCACTTCCTTATTGTATAAAAGTTTCTCAGGTAAAGGAAGAAAGAAGAAGATGTCCACACTCTAAGTATATATATTTGACTAACTAGTTTAGCACCCCCTACTTCACTGATGTAGACTGTATGGTAAGCAAAGAGTTTTTTGTTTTCCTTTAAGCAAATTTTTATGCTGTTCACCACATTCCAAACTTTTTAGATTAGTTAAGGCCCTTGAAGTAAGGTTTATTCTGAATGTACTTCTGACCAAAGAGCACTTCTGATAGCTGGAGTCCACGACTTTTGTTAATGATGCCTTCTCATTTTTATGGTGGTGTTTCCACAGAGACTTTCATCCCCTAACACAAATTTCTTTATATCAAACAGGTAAGTGAAATTCCAGATTTCAGAAATTTAGCTTTAAAAATTTTTAATAGAAAAAAAATCTTTTCTTAAAAATTTTCAACCCTCATTTCACTCTCTTAGGGTGTAAATTTCCAAAAACAGTGAAACATGTATTTTCTTTATTTCTAACAGAAAAGCAAAAACAAATATTCATAGAGTTATCTTTGTAAATGCTTTCAAAACAAAATAATTTCATAAAGTATTGCGTCCTCTGTTTCACTCCCTTAGGAGTTGAATTCCCAAAAACACTAACCAAGTAGTCAAATACCAGTTTTCATAGATGCAGCTTTAAAATACTTGAGTAGTTATTTAATAATGATTTGTTTTCATCAAATCTTTCACCCACATTTCACTCCTTAGTGGTTGAATTTCCAAAAATGTAGAAACACATATTTTTTATTTGTGAAGAGAAACTAAATACAATTTTCTGTAGTTCTGTCTTCAAAATTGCCTTAGTAGTGACATAGTTTCAAAGGGCCTTTCATTCCAGATTTCACTGCCTTAGGAGCGGCTTTTTGAATAAAAAGGGAGATTAGGATTTAAACGCTTCAGTCATTGAGGTAACTGAAGACAAAGCACAAACATGAAATGAACACTGAATAGGAAGGAACTACTGTGGCATATGCATAAAACGATTTATATCAACATTGAATACATAACCAGGATGTCGGGACATGGATTTCAACCATTCTCCACCTCTGTCATGGAGAACTTGCATCTTTCACATGTCAATGCTGTCAAGAGTCTGAGGTCACCAATGGACATAAAACACTGTGTTAAATGACCAACACTTTATCTTACTAGGACAATGTCTGTGAAACTTCAATTTTATGTGAAACTAATAACTTGCAGTGTATGAACACCAAACTATTATCCCTTCCCTGTACTTTAAGTTTGCTACTGATGGATAATGTGAGCAGAATTTTTTCATAGAGTTTCTTACCTTTTAGGCGATTTCCTATTGCTGCAAGTAATGTTGTTTTCCCACCTCCACTGTTAAGAATTTAAAAGAAATATTTGAAACCATTCTTATGGTAATTCAACATCAGGATATTTCAGTAAAATTAGTTAACAAATTGCATACCTTGCACCCATTAGAGCAATTAAGTGTCCTCCCTCAGCTTTGCCTGTAACTGAACACAAGAAAGAATACACACTTCAAATTTTTTTTCCTGTAAAATTCAAGTTATTTTAGAGTTGATAACTTCTTTTGTACTCAAAAATGTACACTGTAACATGTTACTTTTCAGACAAAGTGCCTAATTTTCTATTTAAATTAATCAAGCTTTTATTTGATATGATTTATCCTGCTAAGTACATTTATTTTCACAAACACATGTCAAACTAATATATACACTAAAGCTCAATATCTGAAGTGATGTGCTTTTGCAGGGCACAAAGCTATGACTCCTACACACCCACAGAGCTACATTCTCCTAATACTGTGACCCAACTAAAGTAAGTAGTCATCTTGGCTGAAGCTATGTACACTAAAGTGGTAAGTGAAAGAGCAGGGGGGGACGGGGGGTTGGCTGTATCAAGCTGAAGGGCCAGGAGCAAAAGGGTGTATTAATAAAGGACAGATGGGTCTTTCCAGGTTGCAGGCAGTGGTTATTGCACACTACACACAGGAATACATAATAAACACACATACACGCCCACACACACACACACACACACACACACACACACACACACACACACACACACACACACACACACACACACAGTCACACACATATCTATGTATGTGCGGATGGATATGTGTGTGTGTGCGAGTGTATACCTGTCCTTTTTTCCCCCTAAGGTGAGTCTTTCCGCTCCCGGGATTGGAATGACTCCTTACCCTCTCCCTTAAAACCCACATCCTTTCATCTTCCCCTCTCCTTCCCTCTTTCCTAAAGAAGCAACTGTTGGTTGCGAAAGCTAGAAATTTTGTGTGTTATTTTATTGTGCCTGTCTACTGGCGCTTTCCCGCTTGGTAAGTCTTATATACACAGGGTGTTTCAAAAATGACCGGTATATTTGAAACGGCAATAAAAATTAAACGAGCAGTGATAGAAATACACCGGTTGTTGCAATATGCTTGGGACAACAGTACATTTTCAGGCGGACAAACTTTCGAAATTACCGTAGTTACAATTTTCAACAACAGATGGCACTGCAAATGATGTGAAAGATATAGAAGACAATGCAGTCTGTGGGTGCGCCATTCTGTATGTCGTCTTTCTGCTGCAAGCATGTGCTGTTCACAACGTGCAAGTGTGCTGTGGACAACATGGTTTATTCCTTAGGACAGAGGATTTTTCTGGTGTTGGAATTCCACCTCCTAGAACACAGTGTTGTTGCAACAAGACGAAGTTTTCAACGGAGGTTTAATGTAACCAAAGGACTGAAAAGCGATACAATAAAGGATCTGTTTGAAAAATTTCAACGGACTGGGAACGTGACGGATGAACGTGCTGGAAAGGTAGGGCGACCGCGTACGGCAACCACAGAGGGCAACACACAGCTAGTGCAGCAGGTGATCCAACAGCGGCCACGGGTTTCCGTTCGCCGTGTTGCAGCTGCGGTCCAAATGACGCCAACGTTCACGTATCGTCTCATGCGCCAGAGTTTACACCTTTATCCATACTAAATTCAAATGCGGCAACCCCTCAGCACTGCTACCATTGCTGCGTGAGAGACATTCGCTAACGATATAGTGCACAGGATTGATGACGGCGATATGCATGTGGGCAGCATTTGGTTTACTGACGAAGCTTATTTTTACCTGGACGGCTTCGTCAATAAACAGAACTGGCGCATATGGGGAACCGAAAAGCCCCATGTTGCAGTCCCATCGTCCCTGCATCCTCAAAAAGTACTGGTCTGGGCCGCCATTTCTTCCAAAGGAATCATTGGCCCATTTTTCAGATCCGAAACGATTACTGCATCACTCTATCTGGACATTCTTCGTGAAATTTGTGGTGGTACAAACTGCCTTAGACGACACTGCAAACACCTCGTGGTTTATGCAAGATGGTGCCCGGCCACATCGCATGGCCGACGTCTTTAATTTCCTGAATGAATATTTCGATGATCGTGTGATTGCTTTGGGCTATCCGAAACATACAGGAGGCGGTGTGGATTGGCCTCCCTATTCGCCAGACATGAACCCCTGTGACTTCTTTCTGTGGGGACACTTGAAAGACCAGGTGTACCACCAGAATCCAGAAACAATTGAACAGCTGAAGCAGTACATCTCATCTGCATGTGAAGCCATTCCGCCAGACACGTTGTCAAAGGTTTCGGGTAATATCATTCAGAGACTACGCCATATTATTGCTACGCATGGTGGATATGTGCAAAATATCGTACTATAGAGTTTCCCAGACCGCAGCGCCATCTGTTGTTGACAATTGTAACTACTGTAATTTCGAAAGTTTGTCTGCCTGAAAATGTACTGTTGTCCCAAGCATATTGCATCAAACGGTGTATTTCTATCGCTGCTCGTTTAGTTTGTATTGCCGTTTCAAATATACCGGTCATTTTTGAAACACCCTATATATATATATATATATATATATATATATATATATATATATATATATATATATATATATATATATATACTCCTGGAAATGGAAAAAAGAACACATTGACACCAGTGTGTCAGACCCACCATACTTGCTCCAGACACTGCGAGAGGGCTGTACAAGCAATGATCACACGTCCGGCACAGCAGACACACCAGGAACCGCGGTGTTGGCCGTCGAATGGCGCTAGCTGCGCAGCATTTGTGCACCGCCGCCGTCAGTGTCAGCCAGTTTGCCGTGGCATACGGAGCTCCATCGCAGTCTTTAACACTGGTAGCATGCCGCGACAGTGTGGACGTGAACCTTATGTGCAGTTGACGGACTTTGAGCGAGGGCGTATAGTGGGCATGCGGGAGGCCGGGTGGACGTATCGCCGAATTGCTCAACACGTGGGGCGTGAGGTCTCCACAGTACATCGATGTTGTCGCCAGTGGTCGGTGGAAGGTGCACGTGCCCGTCGACCTGGGACCGGACCGCAGCGACGCACGGATGCACGCCAAGACCGTAGGATCCTACGCAGTGCCGTAGGGGACCACACCGCCACTTCCCAGCAAATTAGGGACACTGTTGCTCCTGGGGTATCGGTGAGGACCATTTGCAACTGTCTCCATGAAGCTGGGCTACGGTCACGCACACCGTTAGGCCGTCTTCCGCTCACGCCCCAACATCGTGCAGCCCGCCTCCAGTGGTGTCGCGACAGGCGTGAATGGAGGGACGAATGGAGACGTGTCATCTTCAGCGATGAGAGTCGCTTCTGCCTTGGTGCCAATGATGGTCGTATGCATGTTTGGCGCCGTGCAGGTGAGCGCCACAATCAGGACTGCATACGACCGAGGCACACAGGGCCAACACCCGGCATCATGGTGTGCGGAGCGATCTCCTACACTGGCCGTACACCTCTGGTGATCATTGAAGGGACACTGAATAGTGCACGGTACATCCAAACCGTCATTGAACCCATCGTTCTACCATTCCTAGACCGGCAAGGGAACTTACTGTTCCAACAGGACAATGCACGTCCGCATGTATCCCGTGCCACCCAACGTGCTCTAGAAGGTGTAAGTCAACTACCCTGGGCAGCAAGATCTGTCCCCCATTGAGCATGTTTGGGACTGGATGAAGCGTCGTCTCACGCGGTCTGCACATCCAGCACGAACGCTGGTCCAACTGAGGTGCCAGGTGGAAATGGCATGGCAAGCCGTTCCACAGGACTACATCCAGCATCTCTACGATCGTCTCCATGGGAGAATAGCAGCCTGCATTGCTGTGAAAGGTGGATATACACTGTACGAGTGCCGACATTGTGCATGCTCTGTTGCCTGTGTCTATGTGCCTGTGGTTCTGTCAGTGTGATCATGTGATGTATCTGACCCCAGGAATGTGTCAATAAAGTTTTCCCTTCCTGGGACAATGAATTCGCGGTGTTCTTATTTCAATTTCCAGGTGTATATATATAATAGAAAGAAACTTCCACGTGGGAAAAATATTTTAAAAACAAAGATTCCAAGACTTACCAAGCGGGAAAGCGCCGGTAGACAGGCACAATAAAATAACACACAAACACACACACAAAATTTCTAGCTTTCGCAACCGATTGTTGCTTCTTCAGGAAAGAGGGAAGGAGAGGGAAAGATGAAAGGATGTGGGTTTTAAGGGAGAGGGTAAGGAGTCATTCCAGTCCCGGGAGCGGAAAGACTTACCTTAGGGGGAAAGAAGGACAGGTAGACACACACACGCACACACATACACACATACACACACACACACACACACACACACACACACACACACACACACATCCATCCACACATATACAGACAGAAGCAGACATTTTTTCCTTGTATACAGGGTGGTCCATTGATCGTGACCGGGCCAAATACCTCATGAAATAAGCGTCAAACAAAAAACTTCAAAGAACAAAACATGTCTACCTTGAAGGGGAAACAAGATAGCATTATGGTTGGCTCGCTAGATGGTGCTGCCATAGGTCAAATGGATATCAACTTTTTTTTTTTTTTTAATAGGGACCCCCATTTTTTATTACATATTTGTGTAGTATATAAAGAAATATCAATGTTTTAGTTGGACCACTTGTTTGCTTTGTGATAGATGGCACTGTAATAATCACAAACATATGGCTCACAATGTTAGATGAACAGTTGGTAACAGGTAGGTTTTTTAAATTAAAATACAGAATGTAGATACATTTGAAGACTTTATTTCGGTTGTTCCAATGTGATACATGTACCTTCGTGAACTTATCATTTCAGAGAATGCATGCTGTTACAGCGTGATTACCTGTAAATACCACATTAATGCAATAAATGATGAAAATGATGTCTGTGAACCTCAATGCATTTGGCAATACATGTAACAACATTCCTCTCAACAGTGAGTGGTTCGCCTTCTGTAATATTCACAGATGCATTGACAATGCACTGACGCATGTTGTCAGGCATTGTCAGTGGATCACGATAGCAAATATCCTTCAACTTTCCCTATGTATGGGCCATGGTATGGTGCTTCAGTGACCAATCCACCAGTCATGAAATATGCTATTCAATACCACTTCAACCGCACGTGAGCTATATGCCGGACATCCATCATGTTGGAAGTACATCGCTATTATGTTATGCAGAGAAATATTCTGTAATAACATCAGTAGAGCATTACATAGGAAATCAGCATACATTGCACCATTTAGATTGCCATCAATAAAATGGGAGCCAATTATCCTTCCTCCCATAATGCTCCACCATACATTAACCTGCCAAGTTTGCTGATGTTCCACTTGTAGCAGCCATCGTGGATTTTCCATTGCCCAATAGTGCATATTATGCCGATTTATGTTACCACTGTTGGTGAATGATGCTTTGTTTCTAAATAGAATGTGTGCAAAAAATCTGTCATTGTCCCACAATTTCTCTTGTGCCCAGTGGCAGAACTGTACATGACGTTCGAAGTCGGCACCATTCAATTCCTGGTGCATAGAAGTATGGTACAGGTGCAATCAATGTTCATGTAGCATTCTCATGCAATTTGTCTGCTACTGATGTGAAGATTAGCCGTGACAGCAGCTAAAGCACCTACTTGGGCGTCATCATTTGTTGCAGGTTGTGGTTGATGTTTCACATGTGGCTGAACACTTCCTGTTTTCTTAAATAACGTAACTATCCTGCGAATGGTCCGGACACTTGGATGATGTCATCCAGGATACCGAGCAGCATACATAGCACACACCCATTGCGCATTTTGATCACAATAGCCATACATCAACACAATATCAATCTTTTCTGCAATTGGTAAATGGTCCAGTATATCACAGAGCTAATACCATCCATACTGGCGGAATGTTACATGATACCACTTACTTACACATTTGTGACTATTACAGTGTCATCTATCACAAAGCGAAAAAAAGTGGTCCAACTAAAACATTCATATTTCTTTATGTACTACACGAATATGTAATAAAAAATGGGGGTTCCTATTTTAAAAAATGCAGTTGATATCCATTTAACCTATGGCAGTGCCTTCTAGTGGGCCAACCATGGCACCATCTGGTCTCCTCCTTCAAGCAAGACCAGTTTTGTTCTTTGTAGTTTTCCGTTTGATGCTTATTTCGTGAAATATTTGGCCCGGTCACTATCAATGGACCACCCTGTATCTATATAGTGCTATACCAAGATCATGATGAGATGGGGCCCTGCCAAGGGGTGCAGCCCAGAGGATTGCAAAATATGACAAGAAAAAA
Organism: Schistocerca gregaria; assembly: GCF_023897955.1. NCBI lineage: Eukaryota > Metazoa > Arthropoda > Insecta > Orthoptera > Acrididae > Schistocerca > Schistocerca gregaria. The sequence goes on along the minus strand of NC_064923.1, from coordinate 129,718,347 downwards.
AAAATAATTTAAGAATTAACAACCAGAGGTACATTAGTTCTCCTGAGCACGTTTAGGCTATAACTGATTTCTGCCATAGAGAGGAGACGTTTCTCTCAGCCTGACAACCCAAGACTCTAAACTCATGCTGTTGTCATGGCCATTTTTTTCCAAGTAGCATTTTAAAGATATGGCTACAACTGAACAGGTGCACCACTTGGGTTGTGTGTCAACAATGCACAGCTGCTCACTATGCAGGTAGCTCATGCTCGACAATTGAGTTCTTGCTGCTACTTGGCCACAGTACTGTAGGATCTCAAAGGTTGGTGATCTGGCACTGAAGTAAGTGTGCTTTTTGACAATGGCTTTTGACTTTTGCCAGTTTCTCCCCACTGAAGACTATAGTGAAACAGTTTAAGCTGGAGTGCTTGAAAATAAATGAAGCTTTTTGCAATTCTGCTAAGGGTACCAAGGGTAGAGAATCAATTCCCTCAGTATGGCTCAGCACATATACACTCTCTCTCTCTCTCTCTCTCTCTCTCTCTCTCTCTCTCTCTCTCTCTCTCACACACACACACACACACACACACACACACACACACACACACACACACACATTTTTTTCTGAACTAGGCTGTTATGGCACCTTTATGATCATCATCTAATCAGCAAAGTCAAGATTCTTGGCTCATAGGTATAAGTATAATCCAGTTTGTGTTCATTATATCAGCACATAATCAGAGTTTGTAGTAGGAAATGACATTAGTTGGGCTAGTGAAGTTTTCATCTTAAACCTCAATAATTTGTCATTTATTACTGTCCCTCATTTTGTTGTGTCTCTCTTCAAATGGATTAATAGTCTCTTCTTCTAGTAATTTCCCAGAGTGATGGTCATTTTCTGTAAGCATTCTTACTCTAATCAAAAGTGTAAATGATGTTTTCTTGAAGAGTCTGTGTCTCATTGAAATGATAGCACATTGCACCATTTTTTATCATGTGGTTGGATTGTAAATAATAATCATAGAGCCCTGTAATTGTTAAAATTTATTCAATACCTCCCACCCTGCAGTACTCTGTTAATTGTTCTTGGGGTTTTCTGATTCTAGCTATTGAACCATCTGTGAAACCAGATAACATATTTACAAAGCAACTTAAAGCTCTACATGTTTCTTCCTAGTGCCAGAACAGTGCTTGATTTCATAGCGAAACTCTTTTGATATTAAAGTTCATCTAGCAATTCTTGCTGAGAACATTCGTGGTCTTTTAGAACACAGCTTAGTTGGTTACAATTTTAAAATATGAACAAAGTAAATATACACAAAATTTCTTTAAGGCATTAACAATGATAATGACTTTGAGATGGTAACTTCTGTAATTTTCATCTACAGGGATTGTCTATTTATTCACATAAGAGGTTAATTGAAATCTATCATGATCTGGAGATTTTTGTAATAACACAGCTCCAAGGCCTTCTTTGTCTTCATCATTTTGCAGTTTAGTTTCATATTTTTTCTTGTATATTTTTAAAAATGGGGCAGATAAATTATGTCTTTGAATGCCTCAAACAGTCATTTCTTCTTTCCCTGGAACTTATATACCTGCTTACTCCACAGTAAAATACTCAGGAGTTTGGCAGTTGTAGATACATTCAAGATATCCTATTCATCCTAAGAAACTTGTATTGCTGTGATAGACTTTGGTCTGGAAAGTCTGAATAAATATTGCCATCTCAGAAGTCAAATTGGTCCATGTTGTGTGACCCCCTCCATCTAATAGGCAGTGCTCATGCATGCTTGTTTACATCTTTGGGTGGGTTTAGTGACATCTCTGAGTAGTCAAAGGGACTGCGTCTGTGATGCAACATCCATAGTTAACATCTATCTTCAGGAGTTCTGGGAACTGGGATGACGCACATTTTTTTTTAATGTGTGTATATTATTCATTGTATTATTTTCTCAACTCTCTCTCTCTCTCTCTCTCTCCACATATAGTGATCAGATGTCTTTGTCCATGGCATTGTTTGTATTTTTGTTGTTTCTTAATTTGTTGTACATGTTTATGGTCACAGTAGACACATTTTTGTTTAACTGTCTAATATCTCTACTACCTTTAATGATATTTAATAAAGTATACCTTAAATTTATACCGGAATATTTATGGCTTCTAGTTATGCACTTTATATTTGTTTGTAGCTTGTTAAGTAATTTTATGCCTAAACAATGACCTTCAGGACATAACAAAAAATACAAATTAAATCACTAAAATAGAAAAACATTTAATGTTATAATAGTGCTTATAGTTATGTGAGAGCAACCTTTTAAGTTTTTACAAAAACAACTGAAATTTTGTGTAGTAGAAAACAATTTTATCCTTTCTCAAATATTTTCCTTTAAAATTTGCACGCTTTTGCATGCATCTGAATTAATCTGTAACTGTTTTCACATGTGATGTTGATTCCTGTAAAATATGCTTTTGGAAAGACAAAAAGCTTCTTGATGGGGTGAAAAATAAACATCCACACATTGTTGTTGTTGTTGTTGTTGTGGTCTTCAGTCCTGAGACTAGTTTGATGCAGCTCTCCATCCTACTCTATCCTGTGCAAGCTTCTTCATCTCCCAGTACCTACTGCAGCCTACATCCTTCTGAATCTGCTTAGTGTATTCATCTCTTGGTCTCCCAATACGATTTTTACCCTCCACATGGCCCGCCAATACTAAATTGGTGATCCCTTGATGCCTCAGAATATGTCCTACCAATTGATCCCTTCTTCTATTCAAGTTGTGCCACAAATTTCTCTTCTCCCCAATTCAGTTCAATACCTCCTCATTAGTGTTGTGATATACCCATCTGATCTTCAGTGTCCTTCTGTAGCACCACATTTCGAAAGCTTCTATTCTCTTCTTGTCTTAGCTATTTATCATCCAAGTTTCACTTCCATACATGGCTACAATCCATACAAATACTTTCAGAAACGACTTCCTGACATTTAAATCTATACTCAATGTTAACAAATTTTTCTTCTTCAGAAATGCTTTCCTTGCCATTGCCAGTCTACATTTTATATCCTCTCTACTTTGGCCATCATCAGTTATTTTGGTCCCCAAATAGCAAAACTCCTTTACTACTTTAAGTGTCTCATTTCCTAATCTAATTCCCTCAGCATCACCCGACTTAATTCGACTACATTCCATTATCCATGTTTTACTTTTGTTGATATTCATCTTATATCCTCCTTTCAAGACACTGTCCATTCCGTTCAACTGCTCTTCCAAGTCCTTTGCTGTCTCTGACAGAATTACGATGTCATCGACGAACCTCAAAGTTTTTATTTCCTCTCCATGGATTTTAATACCTACTCTGAACTTTTCTTTTGTTTCCTTTATTGCTTGCTCAATATACAGATTGAATAACATCGGGGACAGGGAGATTCTACAATCCTGTCTCACTCCCTTCCCAACCACTGCTTCCCTTTCATATCCCTCGACTCTTATAACTGTCATCTGTACAAATTGTAAATAGCCTTTCACTCTCTGTATTTTACCCCTGCCACCTTCAGAATTTGAAAGAGAGTATTCCAATCAACATTGTCAAAAGCTTTCTCTAAGTCTACAAATGCTAGAAATGTAGGTTTGCCTTTTCTTAATTTTTCTTCTAAGATAAGTGATAGGGTCAGTATTGGCTCATGTGTTCCAACATTCGTACGGAATCCAAACTGATCTTCCCTGAGGTCAGTTTCTATCAGTTTTTCTATTCGTCTGTAAAGAATTTGCGTTAGTATATTGCAGCTGTGACTTATTAAACTGATAGTTCAGTATTTTTCACATCTGCCAACACCTACTTTCTTTGGGATTGGGATTATTATATCCTTCTTGAAGTCTGAGGGTATTTCGCCTGTCCCATACATCTTGCTCACCAGATGGTAGAATTTTGTCAGGACTGGCTCTCCCAAGGCTGTCAGTAGTTCTAATGGAATGTTGTCTGCTCCTTCCACCTTTCTGCTTTCCCTTCTTTGCTTAGAACAGGGTTTCCATCAAAGCTCTTTATATTCGCGCAAGTGGTTATCCTTTCTCCAAAGGTCTCTTTAATTTTCTTGTAGGCAGTATCTGTCTTACCCCTAGTGAGATAAGCCTCTACATCCTTACATTTCTCTTCTAGCCATCTCTGCTTAGCCATTTTGTAATTCCTGTCAATATCATTTTTGAGACGTTTGTATTCCTTTTTGTCTGCTTCATTTACTGCATTTTTATATTTTCTCCTTGTGTTCCCTTATGCTCTCCCTGAAACTCTGTAAAACCTCTGGTTCTTTCAGTTTATTCAGGTCCCATCTCCTTAAATTCCCACCTTTTTGCAGTTTCTTCAGTTTTAATCTACAGTTCATAACCAATAGATTGTGGTCAGAGTCCACATCTGCCCCTGGAAATGTCTTACAATTTAAAACCTGGTTCCTAAATGTCTGTCTTACCATTATATAATCTATCTGATACCTTTTAGTATCTCCAGCATTCTTCCATGTATACAACCTTCTTTCATGATTCTTGAACCAAGTGTTACGTTATGATTAAGTTATGCTCTGCACAAAATTCTACCCATCGGCTTCCTCTTTCATTTCTTACCCCCAATCCATATTCACCTACTATGTTTCCTTCTCTCCCTTTTCCTACTCTTGAATCCAGTCACATATGACTATTCATTTTTCATCTCCCTTCACTACCTGAATAATTTTTTTTTATCTCATCATAATTTCATCAATTTCTTTGTCATCTGCAGAGCTAGTTGGCATATCAACTTGTACTACTGTAGTAGCCATGGGCTTCGTGTCTATCTTGGCCACAATAATTCAATCACTATGCTGTTTGTAGTAGCTTACTCATACTCCTATTTTTTTTATTCATTATTAAACCTACTCCTGCATTACCCCTATTTGATTTTGTATTTGTAGCCCTGTATTCACCTGACCAAAAGTCTTGTTCTCCTGCCACCGAACTTCACTAATTCCCACTATATCTAACTTTAACCTATCCATTTCCCTTTTTAAATTTTCTAACCTGCCTGCCCGATTAAGGAATCTGACATTACACGCTCCGATCCGTAGAACACCAGTTTTCTTTCTCCTGATAACAATGTCCTCTTGAGTAGTCCCTGGCCAGAGATCTGAATGGGGGACTATTTTACCTCCAGAATATTTTACCCAAGAGGACGCCAACATCATTTAATCATACAGTAAAGCTGCATGCCCTCGGGAAAAATTACAGCTGTAGTTTCCCCTTGCTTTCAGCTGTTCGCAGTACCAGAACAGCAAGGCCATTTTGGTTAGTGTTACAAGACCAGAACAGTCAATCATCCAGACTGTTGCCCCTGCAACTACTGAAAAGGCTGCTGCCCCTCTTCAGGAACCACACATTTGTCTGGCCTCTCAACAGATACCCCTTCATTGTGGTTTATCTGTATCGTTGAGGCACGCAAGCCTCTCCACCAACGGCAAGGTCCATGGTTCATCCACACAGTTTCTATTATTTGTTTGACATAAGGGAACAATAGGAGGTCATTAGGCAATAAAACAGTTGAATAAAGGCCATGAGGCATTAATACTTTCTCCATCAATTAGACAGTTGTCAGAGGTGTCACATGGACAAGTGCCATTGTCAAGACAAAGAATGCTGCAACATTTTCAGTTACTTTAGCTAATTTCATTGATGACTTAGGACAAAGAAATTGTTGTATATTATCTAGCTTCAACCTTCTAAACCAATGGCAGTAACATGCTCAATGAAACAAAGATACAAGTGGGTTTACTTCATGTAGGAATACCCAAGTACTTCTTAGTTTGTGGCTCATACACATAACTCTTTTTCACAGCCAAATAAGAATTCAGAAGCAAATGCACCATAAACTTTGATGTGCTCATATGTCTGAACCATAGTAAGGCAAGCAATGATCCACTTCATGATGTGCACAACTTATTTTGGGTGACACTTGTGAAATTCATCATTGACATAAATAAAACCATGATGAAATTCTACAAATCAGTTTTAAAATATCTTTTCTGAAGGTGACTGACATTCAAAAGTTGAAACATGTGATTTGAGATATAATTCTAGAGTTAAACTTTTACGAATATTACATTTCCTAAATACATTGAATGAGTTAATGGTGTGAGAACTAATCGCATACCAAAAAGGTATAAAATCTTGTAAAACATCTTGTAACTGTCTTTAAAAACAGCTAAAGACATCTGAGAGTAGTCTACAATGCTCTAAAACTCTTGTTTTCAAAATACAAAATTCACACAAAGGGCCACTGATCTGGTCTCATCATGTAATCTGTATGAAAAAAAATTCTTACACAATGAATGCAGATTGTATCTAACTATTTTCCTTGTAATACAAAGCACACAAAGATGTTTCAATTGGTAGTGTGGTAGAATAATAATTGAAGTATTTGTCTGTCCTAGTGTGCCTTCTCCTCTGGGAGTTTCTAAAGGACGTTTTCAGATCCTCTGTGCCTGATGTCTTTCTGCTGTCTTCTTACCCCTGTTATCAGTGTCAGCCTTCATCAGGTGTTTCCTTTTATATAACATTTTATGTGGTAGTGCTGTTAAGCTGTGCCAATCTTTTCTGCATTTTTCAACCCAATGTGTTCAACTTTATCAGCATTACACACACATTGTACATATGTGTATGAACAGATCCTGACTACAATGTTAATTTTGCTCTAGTTTTTGAGCTAGTTATTTCACTTATGACTATTTTCTTTGAATAGTAAGAACTACAACATTTCACCTAGTTCACCCACTTTTTAAAGTTGCTTATGAACTAATAATACGAACTTAATCCAAAGGGGGTGGTCAATTAGTGATTCTCCTGACTGTGTACCTCTTTTTATTTATTCACTCATTGTATTCCCACAGATGTCCTTAAGAAGGAGAATCTGTAGAGATATGGAGCAAGTCAAGTTATACGTTAACATAAGACACACATATCATAGAAATTTAGTCTGTACACAATATTAACAATAAACTATCACTAGAGTACTTTATTCTGTGCACACTTATGCCATCTAAATACAATCAAGTAAATTAGTACAGAAGTTGCTACTTTGAAAATAGCTGTTGTCTCCTCAGTTTTATTATGCAGAGTGATTCTTATTATTGTATAAAAATCCTTGAAGTGACAGATGATGCCGAGACAATTTAATGCAAGACACATGGGGTCACCAATGTCAAGAAATACCCCAAAAATGAATGAGAAATGTTGAACATGTGATGTCACCAGATGACATACCTCACCACACATGGAGTGGTTGGGTTTGGAGTGACTGAGTGATGCAATACTTGCATTTGAGCAAACAGCACAAATTTTGAACACCTTCTTTAAATGTGATCTGTTTTGAATAAAGAAGTTGCAAAATGATTGTCCTCACTGTAATCAAGAAAAAGTTCTTCTTATTTTGTGTTTCTTTCCTTTTATACCTTATTTTTATTTACAAATATCATTTAGCAAAGAAAACATATGTCATTTAACGGGTGATGCAATTCAAAATCGTATATTAGTTTATTTATGATACAGTATGGTAGGTTTTTGCTGTGCTGTATTTTGCAATAAAACAATGGAGACCATGAGAGCAATAAATAAAATAATAAATCTTAGCGTAATATAAACATGTAGCTATTTAACACATTGAGAAAAATACTACCTGCCAGATAAAAGACTTGAACCTTAAGCCTCACATGCTAATGTTGTGCATGTGAGCTCAGAGCCGCACCGCCATACATGCCTCAGTTGAAACTTTTGGTCTGCCACACCTGATCCTTGCAATCCAAGTCAAGAAGAAATACTTGACTTGTGACAAAATACTTGACTTGTGATAAAATACTTGACTTGTGATAAAAACAAAAGGTTCAACATTTGTCATCCACTTTTGGGGTATTTCCCAACAATTGCAACCCCATGTGTCTTGTATTAAGTTAAGTATCCCAGCATCATCGACATTGCTTCTGCAGTTTTAAACATTAATAAGAATCACGCTGTATATTTTTTGTTTATCTCCTATAGTAGTTAATGTTTACTTCCTTACAATGGTATTTTTTCAAATAAATATGTTTTGCATTTATAAATAATGGATTCTATTTATAGTATGTTACTACCTGTCACCTAGCTTTACAACAAATATTGTTACTTTCCATGTGGGTAACAGAAACTTCCAGTCCCTCAATCTAAGTATTCAAATAATTTCTAGAAGCAACATAAGAAAAATATGTTCCATGTTAACGTATATTTTTACTCGTTCCCTTTCCCTGAAGAGTTTCCTTTGTGGTTGGACCTATGTAACATAATGAATTAATGCTGCGGTGTAATAATACAGCTACACCACAGCATCAAAAAGTATGTGTGTATAAAAGTGGTCTCTGGTCTGAAGAAAAGAGATTCCAATCTATCACTGCTTGTTATGTGCTTATGTGATGTTTGCTGCCATGCCTACAAGATGAGTGTGGTTTATTATCTCAGCCATTATTTACAGTCCACCAAAGACTTTTCAGTAGTGTAATAAAGATATAAAATAAAAACACATATATGGCCTCACCATTATTCAACACACAAGTATAATCATTTAAGCTCTTCCTCCAGGGGATTAGATTTTTAATGTATGTCTTACTGTCAGCAATATCTTTCTTGTATTTGACATTGATGTTGTACCAAGCTAAATCAAAGGACTCAGTAGATTCTTGTTTGAGTAATCCTGTGGCTTCCTAGAACAAAAAGAATACAAGTGCAGGTCTCACTTATGAAACAACACATTTTAAGTTATACACCAAAAGACTGCTGCAGTTGTTGAACACCATGAAGTAAAATATGACAAACAGAAACAAAAACAGAATACATAGTGTTAAATTTCAAGGAAACTCATACAAAATGAAACTAAATTAATTTTATACTATTTCATTAATAAAAAGCATATATTTAATTAATTAAGTAAAAGTTTCAGTTGAAGCAGTTGTATCACAGCCAAATTGTTAGTATTTATTTATTCATCCAAAGATTATCTCACAATGAGAAGCATTTGTCATCAAAATACAATGAACCCTGATATTTCAGTATATTCTAATGATCATCTGTTATATGATTGTTACTGAGGGGTGGGGAGCCATACTTCTGGTGTCAGGATATCATACCTGCTCTCCAACCTAGGCACTGTGGGTTTAATTGGCAGGCAAGACAGACAGGCACCTGTCAAAGATGAGGATAGCCAAAGCAAAATAGATGGAGCCCAGGAAAACTCTTTATTGCTTTATCAATCCAGGTAAGATACAGATGCACACCCTCATTTTGCCAGTACAGCCTGTCATTGATTTTCAGCATCTTCTTGTGGGTGTGGTGGTGGCAGCTATCCCTAAAGGGAGGCAGCACATTGGCAAAGCACTGAGTAGTGCTTGCAGTGGCCAACTGAAGCTAGTGTAGTGTTCATGCAGGTTGACTGCAGTTACAATAGCCAGCAGCAACCTGCTGTAGGCTCCTTGGATTCCTTGGGTAATGCAGTAGCACCAGTCTTTGGACCCCAAATAATGTGTCCAGTGGCTGGCTGGAAGAGGCTGTCTCACATGATGCATGGCTCTGCTAAACTCTGTTACTGAACTCTTTGTTGTCAGTGGACCATCGTGTCTCCCTATTTGCAGCATCGTCATGCTGAATTGCTTTACTTTGTGTCAGCAATGATAGATGCAGTGCTACATTATGTGTCTTTACCAGTCTTTCTACACACAGATGTAATGCCATGGGTGTTTAACAAGTCAGACGTGTCATTAGCAATGTTCTTTAAGGATGGTAAGTGAATTTCAATGTCCCAAACTTCCTACATGTCACAGCAGTCTACTCACACAATAGCAATATAGGTACGCATGGATTATATAAGTATGTTTATGCAATGATAGGACAGGACATGAACTTTCTGAAAGAATCATCCTAACATTTGCCTGAAATTATTTAGGAAAACCTAAATGAGTATGGCATTTTAGTGAATAATAGTGTATCTAATCAAATGTTTCTGATAAATGTTTCCCTCAGACAATTTTCCTTGATTCCTTATTCATCCCTCAAGGTTCTTCTTCATGATGAGGTATGTATAACATGATGAATTAATGAATGAATGTGTACAAAACAAATGAAATAATGAAATGTAAATAGATAGATGTAAAATCTATCCACTAAGAGGTGGGAGGGGAACACACACACAAAGGGATTTAACTTTTACAAACTTTCAGAGCCAGTGGCTCCTTCTTCTGGCAAAAGAGTTGAAGGGAAAGGAAGAGGATTGAAGGAAAAGGACTGGAGAGGTTTAGGGGAAAGGGGTACAATTCAGAAAAGTTACCCAGAGCCCCGGTTCAGGGGAGACTTACTGGATGAGATGAAAAGGAAAGACTGATTGTTGGGACTGCACTGGATGAGATTTGAAAGCCTGAGAGCTTAAAGGTGGAAGACAGGATAATATGGAAGACAGAGATTCCTATTAAAACATTGTAAACTAGTTAAGAGGAGTGAAAACTAAGTGCATTGAATGTAAAGAGCTACATTGTACATTGTCTGTAACTTTAATAGGTGAATTACAGTTTCTTGGGCTTGCCAAATTTTTATTGACATTTTGTGCACAATCATGCATTGTTTGTACTGGCTCCCCACAAAATGCTGAAAGGTTCATGTAAATGTGGAGACACTTTGAATGGAACTGATAAACAGAAAACATCTGTCATCAGAGTGAAAGCTGTTATTTCAGAGGCTACGTCATTAGTTCATCCTCATCCTGACTCAACTCTTGCAGTTATGGTGGCTGTATCATCAACTGCCATTGGAGTCAAATTACAACAATAAACACACCATAATTACCAAACCCTACTTCTTTGGTGAGTGGATTGCCCATGTTGGCATCCCCTCTCCAACAACACGAAAAAAGACAAACAGTTCAAGCTATACCTCTTTAAATCAGTTTCAGCATTACTTGTCATGAACTGAATTTGAAACTGTTCCTACAACTGTGCTGCCCTTGGAATGGCTCTACCCGACAGTTTAACACCTCGCTTGGATGCCATGCCGCAGAGCATTGGACTTGCAGCACCTTTACTGTCTTACTAGATTTCAAGGTTAGCGTATGAAAATACAATTCAACTGCCTGGAGAGTTCTTCATTACATGTAAAATAATAATACTGCAGCCTCAGACTTTGCACAGTATCTATGCTCACAGATTTGTAAACTCTGCCCAATTGTTTCAAAAGAACATTCTAAGCAAAGAGAGTTCATTTTCTATAGCTTACAGTCATGCAAACAGATTTTTGATGAACACAACACTATTCAAAACCTTTCCAGCCACTTTATGATGATCCATATGTAGCATGTCACAACAGAACATTTCAGTTCAATTCAGTTCAATTCAATTCAATTTATTATCATCCATTTTATCATAACAAGACACAGGAATTGTCATATGGAAAAAGAGAGAGAGAAAGAAAGTACAATTTATATTTTTAACAATTAAGGAAAAGAACAGTTTCTTAATTACACTTTAACATTTTCTTGATTACACTTCACACATTTTGTCTCCTTTTCACATGAAAGATGAATGAAAAAGAAGGTTTATATAAAGGTTTATACAAAAAAGATTCCATTAAGGGAAATAACATTTTCTTAGTTAGCTGTACACTTTAACATTTTCTTGATTACACTTAACATATTTTGTCTTCTTTTTACATACAAGATGAACAAAACAATGGTTTGAGTTTGATATCAGTGGGTCTTCTGTCATAATATACACTGACTGACTTATGATAGTCAATTCATCTTTTGCAACAAAACATTTATTTTTATTTTAACCAAACAGGTTTCACCTAATTTTATCAAGCACCTTCAATGGTTTTTATGTCTCCAATACTTTACAAGTGTCCTGTGGCTGTTCTGTAGCACTTATGGTTACAGATTAGATTGATAAATTTTCAATCAACTGAATATCACAACTTAACTGTTCACTGCATTTAACCTTGCTGCTAGAGCTTTGCAGTGCATTTGACCTTGCTGCTAAATCTTTTTGAAACTTACAATAAATTGCCACAAATCTGCTCAGATCATTCCACTAAATTTTCATGAAGTAAAACTGAAAAACTGATTAACACTCAACCAATCTAAATCATCTAAAAGAATTCTGTGAGCTAACCAATATCAGTTTGCAATATAATAATTATAGTCATTATCTTACTTAGTATTTCTATGTACACTGATTATTAGCTCGTAAGATGATAAATATATTTGCTGCATTTTAATTCTTCTTTCATATGAATTTATTGTAATTTATTAATTGTATATAAATGAATGTCTATTTAATCACTGTTTTTACTGTTTCTGAATTTATTAAAGCTTTAAAAAATGAAAAATAAACCCTCAGATTCAATGTATATTTCTGTGTCTAACTGCTTGTGTTGCTTCAGTGATTGCTGAATAGTCATTGTGTTTCATTCTCATTATTATATTTCTGTCATCTATCAGAAAATTAACATTTCTGATGATATCAATAAATAATATGCTTGCATTCACTCATTCATATATTCATTTATTAACACGCATTATTCCATGGATCTCATCATGATAGGAGCTTTCAGGGATGTGGAATGAATTACATTATACATTTAGTCAAACAAAAATTTTCAGAGTCTAAAAGCATGTCACACATGTCATTTGTCATGTACATTCATGAACCTCATGTAGAAACCTGTTCAAAAATCTGGATATGCTAACTATTACTTCTCAGTTATTTATTCTACAACAAAATTTGTTGTAAAAAATATATCTCCTTTCCTACAAACAGCTCAGTTCACAAAATCAGTACCATGAGCAAGAACAATCTACATAAAGGGTTAATGATACTTTAGTTCTGATACTTCAAACAAAGCATTTACATAACTTCACTCAAAAGACTATCAGTTGTCAATATGCTGGAAAAGTCAAAACCTGTTAAATACAAAATTAGAGTTATGCAGAATTTACATTCATGAGTCCATATACTTCGTTTAATACTGAACAATACTTCTCTGATGATAGAATAGTGTTTACCTAGGCAGCAACTCAAAGCCAATGAAAACAGTGGTAACTCTATTATTTTACTACACTCTCTTCTAATGTTGATTGTCTGCAATTCTGTATTAATTTTATTGTTGTAATTTTATCATTCCAGTCTCGGAAACCGACATACAGCTGGGAGAGCAGTGTGCTGACCACATGCCCCTCCATACCCGCATCCAGTGACGCCTATGGGCTGAGGATAATATGATGGCCGATAGGTACCACTGGGCCTTCATGGCCTGTTCGGGAGGAGTTTAGCTTTTTTTACTTTTTAAATTTTATCATAAGCTTAATGCTGTCCGTCCAGCCATGGCTGGTGAATGACATATAACTTAAAATAATGATAATTGTATAAGGAGTGGTTAATTACATTGTTCCTGAATGTCTGGGACTTCCAATATCTTACCTGATGTCTACTGATAGTCAGCTACAGACTTCTGCATCACAAAATAAAAATCCATTCTTTAGCCTAGATAATTGTGAATTAGTTACAAGCCTCTATGCTTACTATCTTGTCTGACTATGATATGCTTGAGTTTACTCAGTGGTCATTATACAAAAGTCATCATTACAGTCTGATGTTTTCCATTACCCTGTTTTACTTAGTAAGGTGAGTCAGAGTTTAACACTGAATTGCTATTTAGAAATAAATAGGATTAAAATTCCTATTCAATTAACCTAATTTAGGTTTTCTGTGGTTTTTGTAAACCACTTCCAGCAAGTTCGGGAATAGTTGTGTCAATAATGAAATTGCTGATTTCCTGTTCTTGGCCACTTAGGCTAGTGTTTCATTTTCAAAGATCTTCTGGTGATGAAACATTACACTCTAAACCTCTCTTCATACTGCAGTTAATTTTAGTCTCATGGTAAGGTGGCAGACAAATTTCTGTTACTGTTGTGCCAGAACTGCTGTTCATGGAATGTGTATAAACAGGGAGATGGAGAGGAAGAGGGAAATGGATATGGAGAGAAGCAGCAGCAAAGTGAAAATCTTCCATGGTTTTTGCTCAATTTTCTAAATAAACATAGAATAACTGTTTTTGGTCACAAATAACATGATATTGTTTGTATTAGAGTAACAGTATCAAATCGGCTAAGACTATATTCTGAAACCATGGGCGAATACCATGCAGTGATCCTATGGCTTACTTCAATGTTAAATATGTCCTATGTGAAATACCATAATTAAGTTAGTGTCTAAAATCAGTAAAAGGAAAATGTAAAGTGCACAATTTTACGTACTACAGTCACTGACTTGAGACATTGTTTGACAGAAAATAGCATTTTTAAGCTGATGTACGTGATTTTGAACTCTGACTTTTAGTGTGATGTCCTGCCTCTCAAAATTTAGAAGAATCTGAGCTATTCAGCCACTAATACTTGTTCATTATGAAATAGTAGGGTAAGTATTGTAATATATTATTTGTGAGAGATAAAGTATATTGCATTTTAATACAGTTTTGTGATAGTCGTATATTCATATAGTGTGCACTGCACTGTCAGTTTTTCTTTTAAATTCTTATACTGAATTTTTGGTGGATACATTTATAATGACTGATATGACATTAGTGTTGCCAGGAATACAGGCTTATGGACCAGCAATAACAAGCCATTATTGTGTATTGAGGAAACAATAGAGCAAGTATGTAGTATTATTCAGATACTAGAAATAATTTGTAAACAATTTCCAGTTTGGATTTTTGTAAGTTGCTTTGGAAAGTATATTTGACACTGTAGATGTATTCATGCATAGATGACCAAGAACAGTTATCCTGATGGAATTTTATGTTGCCTTAGTGTTGCCTTCATATAGATATGAACAATATGTGTCAAAGAATGGAGTGATGTGATATCAATTAATCCTTCTAGAACATTTCATGTCTCACAACAGCAACAGAGATTTCTCTGTCACTTTACCATAACTAAGGTATGAAGCTAAAAAAATAGCTGTAGAATACAGTCTTATAAATGTTATGTGTATTACAATCAAATCACATACATATACATCAGTTTATCATGTGAAATTCAGTTGTTTAAGCAGATGGGCACCAAAGAAATAAAATAAAAGTGAATGTATTGGTTTCTACATTTAGTTAGATTTAACTTACAGTGACAACAACTGCTTCACTGCACTGTGTCCTGCTGACTTGCTGTGTAGGATTGAGATGCATTTTTTAAAAAGAATTTTACTTGTTTAAATAATTTGAGGAGTGAAGAGTCCCCCCTTCTATGCCTCCTTTCAGTCTTTAAAAGTGGCTAAAATGTTGAAACTCTACAATAAATGACATGCATGCATTTTTGTCAGGTATAGATAGATGCTGTGGCTTTCAAATACGCTAAGTTAACACTCATGAAGCACAGCTAACTTGCTGTGAGGTGAATGACATTGTCTGAAGAATGCTGCATACTTATGCTGTCAGATAAAATGTAAACCTCAAGATAAGATAGGTACTGTTTGATGAACTTCAAGCAGTGTTAAGCAACAAGCCATGTTGGAGCCACACTGTGCAGTTATATTACTTCTCTTCAGAAGAAGAATATTTTTATCTTAATCATTAAATCAAGAAATTTAGAGACAAGTGTGAACACAGTATTTCTGAAATATTGGGACTTATAGCTGATATCAGTAGACATTATAAGAGAAAATAAATATACTTAGCATTGACTTATCTAAGGATGAGGCTTTAGAAGAATGTTATGCACTTTGCATAAATTTTGTATAACTCTGTCATGCACAATGCAAGTATACATGTTATTCTGACTGTGAAAATGTTCCAGTCAAAACTGTAGATAGTGCACTCTTTAATTCATTCATTTATTTTAACACTGTGTTTCATAGTAAAGAGTATAAAACAATTTAAGTAAGTAATGCCATTTAAAAGTAATTATTATTAAGTAAAAGACTTAAAAAGTGTAGAAAAAGAAATTACTCATTTCATGGAATTTTAAGACAAGACATTGTAATGTTTGAGCAATAATATTTTGAGAGACTTATAAGTATTGCACTCACCTAAAAACAAAAGAGTAGTCAAAATCCACTGAGACTTTCACTGACAGAAAACTAATGATAAGAGTTAGTGACAGGCAAAACTTACTCAAAAAAAGAAAATATCCATGAAAGTAATTAGTGTTGTGAGGATTTTTAATAAAGAAAAATCTACCCAAGGAAGCAACAACAGATGGAAATGTATAGAAAAGCATAAAATTGCTACCTTCCAGATCCTTCTTCTGTCATCAAATTACTGAGTCAAAGAGCCATGCAAATATGGAAAGTAGAAAGACAAGCACTGAGTGACAATAAATTTGGGTTGGTAAAACCAGCTATCCAGTGTGTACCTCTCACTGTTCTCTCGAGTAGGATGAAAAAATTTTGATTTTCCTTCAAATATGACACTGTCCTTTCACACATTGCTCCATGTTTCAGAGGGAGGACTACTCCATTTGTGGTGCCTCTGGCACATGAATCACTCTGTGTGACATTTTCACTGAGATGGGAGATCAGAAGCATTGAATACACGAGGATATGCGTTCTATTTTAACTGCCAATAAGACAAGTAGTAAAACTTCAAAAAAATTATATAGCACTGGATTCTGGCCAATGTTAGCAGGAGGCTTCTGCATATTGACAAGTACCTTATTCATTCTTTTTTAGAGAGTGATCAGCGATCCACTTCTATTTATTGTACTATGTTACATCTTACATTCTTTAATTTTTCAGTTTTATTGAAAGTTAGAATCCACAAATAACTTTTTTTAAAAAGAGAGAGAGAGAATGTGTGTGTGTGTGTGTGTGTGTGTGTGTGTGTGTGTGTGTGTGTGTGTGTGTGTGTGTGTGTATGTGTGTGTGTCCAAAGCTGTGCCTACAACAAGCTATTGCAGCATATTATTCTCTCATAGCCTTCTTTTGTAACTGAAAAATATGAATTGCTTGCTCTCTACAGTCAATGCACAATACTCAACTGAGCGCTGAAATAGCAACAAATAAGCAAAATTCCCTTATAACAAATATTCCCTTACTGATTTTATAAATCATTTTTCTCTATCCCAAGACAGTGTTTATCAGAAAGAAATTAACACTACTCATATTGGTTCTATTAGCATTTTAAGATTCCACGCAGTATCTAGAGCCTGTATTTTTTTGTGACTGATGCTTAGGTATGCTGCTTTAAACTAATTTTAAACTGTAGCAGTGGTTCTGTCTATCAAATTCTTGTTGGGTTTCCATTCAGATCAAACTGTCATCTGAACACAATATTTCAACGATCCCCTGGCTGCCATCATCAGGTAATAAAAGCTACACTGCTCTCATTGATAACTGATTCCACTTGCAAATGACTGCACCTTTATGTGCATCAGAAGTACAACAGCTCATGTGCTAGATACAGTTTGCACACGCTCAACCATTCCTGCTGCCCTCTGGAGCAAAAAGAGATCAGCGCCTGTGGTGGTGAATACTGTTGAAAATGATATATCGTTACAAATGATTGTTCATAGCCAACTGATTCAAATGCCGTTGTTCCTTCATATTTGATAAAACAGGATTCCAGGTGTTACTTAGCGGGTATCCATTATCATGATCAATGATATTAGCTGCTAGTCTGATTTCAGCAGATTCTTTGAAACACAATCCCAGTACCATGTAGCAATTTGCAACTACTTGCACCTCATTGTATAGCATCCTGTGTCCCTCTGTAAGGCAATGCTCAGTCACCGCAGATTTATCTAGCTGTAATAATTGCGTATGGCGATGATGTTCAGTACACCTGTCGTTGATGGTACGAATAGTTTGGCTAATGTAAATTTTCCCACACTCACTTGGTATTTTGTAAACGCCAGACTTCCTCAAACCTAAATCATCTTTAATAGAGCCAAGAAGTTCTCAAATCTTAGCTGGTGGATGAAAAACATATCTGATCTCATATTTCTTCAAAAGTCTACCTACCTTTTGGCAGACACATTCCTAGCATACAGAAGAAAAGCCACAGACCTAAACATGTCTTCAGAAGGTTCAGGTAGAGGTCCAAACTCAAAAGCACATCGAATTTGTCGGTCCATATAGCCATTATTATTGAACATGTCCTTAAGATGTTGCAGTTCCTGAGGTAAATTCTCAGCATCCAAGACAGCATATGCTCATTTAACGAAAGTCCAAAGGACTCCTACACATTGAAAAGGTGGATGGCAATGGGTAGCATGTAAATACCTGTCAGTTTGAGTCAATTTTCTGTAAACACTATGTCCAAGAGTTCTTCCATCTTCTTTTCTATAAACTTGTACATCCAAAAAAGGTAACTTTCCCTCCTTTTCAATTTCCATTTGATGCTCAGACGAAGACAGTTAAAATGGTCCAATAACCAGTGCAAAGAGTCTATTCCATGGCGCCAAACAAGAAACATATCATCAACACATCTCAGAAAACATGAAGGCTTAAAAAATGTTTTCAGGGTCATATCCTCAAAGTCCTCCATAAAAAGATTGGTGACTATGGGGGATAAAGGACTTCCTATAGCCACACCATCAGATTGTTCAAAATATTTGTCATCAAATCAAAAATAGGTGGACATCAGAACATGACAGTAGAGCTTTGTCATTTCCATGTCAAGCTTTTCATGAATTAAAATGAGCAACTTTTCTAGAGGGACCCGAGTGAAAAGTGAAACCACATCAAAACTAACAAGTAAATCAGAGGGACCAAGATGAAGCAACTTTAAATGCTGAATAAAATCCATGGAATTGGAAATATGATGTTCACATTTACCAACACGAGGGCTGAGAGCTGATGCTAAACACTTTGACAAGTCATAAGTTAGTGCACCCAAATTAGAAACAATAGGAGGGCAAACCTAATGCAAAAGGTGAGAAACCTCTTGTCTAATCTATTTCACCTGTTCTTCTGGAAGACGAAACACAGCTTGTTCAACAGAAGAAATAAATTCCATGGTGGGAATGCGTCTAGGTGTGGGTGCAAACTTTAAACCTTTTTCCAACACTGAAACCGTGGCATCATCCAGTTCTTTACACATGTCTGATTAATCACAGTCCATCAAAATGCATCATTTCCCGATATCAAGTGCTGACGACAAAGACGTTGAAATTTAGAGCACTGCCTACTATAGGCACTTCTGTGCACCCAATCTGATAAAGCCCGGGAAGAGAGATCAACCCACTCCCAAGGTATTGTAGATAGCAGTGAAGAAATCTCCAAGTGAAGATAAAATAAATCTTTGGAATCATATTTCAAGACCTTTGTTGTTTCTGAAAATTAACAGCCTGGATAACAATCAGAAAAACAAATGTTATCAAAATAGCTGCAAATTAATTTTACATGGGCATTAATAGATGTTTTCTAGCCAATCACTGTCATTAAACTTCGAAAAAAATCACTATACATAGTTCAGGACAAGCATTTCACATTCATAAAATGTGAGGGCATGCAGATAAGAGAGGCTGACAGTGTTAACTTCTTGGGATTATAACTTGATAATAAATACAGGTGGGAAAGAAATACAACAGAACTACTAAAATGCTTTTTTGGACCATGGTTTCATCTGACAAAGCAGATGGCTGCTGTGACCAACTCAGCAAAATATCACAATACACCTAAGTAACTAGGCACACTGACACAAGTAAAAATTATTTAGTAAGCTGACAGGGCAAAATATGATAGTCAGGACCTCTGTAAGGAGGAGTTGCCACACATTACACCACTGACAGTAAAGCTAGGCCAGTGATGTCATAGTTGCCCAACAATTACATCCAGCACTTCCAGCATGTTGTAGCTTAGAAACCAGGAATGTTGCCATCTCAGAAGCACTTGCAGATCAGTCTTGCATATATACCATCCAGTTTAAACAAGCATTATGCAGTCATCACCAGCTACTGGGCATGATGGGAGGTCCATGGTGATCTTCAGGCTAAGATGAGTCACCAGGTGGGCACTGCCAGATTCCTTCTTCACTAGCCAGAGCCCGTTGCCTGTGCTAAGTTCAGATGCTACCAACTCTGCATCTTTTCACAAAGAGACCACCAGCTGAGTGACTCTCATCTGCTGTTGGCCACCTTCCTGGAGGACCAGTGTTTGAGCCTAGGCCATCAAGCTGCCCAGCTGTCACTGTCCAAGTGGGCAAACACTGCCACTATTTATCATCCCATGCAGGCACCAGCTGTTCACCATGCACAGCCACCACCATCATCCTGAAGGAAGGCACCATGTGCTGTCTGTCTGCTCAGCCACTACTGACACCAGCACACTTTGCCAACTGATGTCAGCTTACATCATAGAGAGCACTGGCTGTATTTCCAGTACAGTATTCACTGCTGTAGTTGTTATGAAATAAGTGGAAATATTCTACCAGTACTGTTCAGATAACAGATCACAACCTGCCCACCTGCCACCACAATACTGCAGCCACACCCAGTGTGGTGAAATGTGGACATCCTGACCTATCACAGCTATCCTGTGCTCCCACTGCAGCAGTCACTCACCCCAGCTACTACAACTTACACAAATATCTGTTTCAATTCTGCTCTTTTTGAAGACAAGATTAGTGTATAAACTCCAGCACCACTTACAGTGGTCAACAGACTTCACAGTGGTGTCAGGTATCAACGAGTTCTACTTCTATATCTACATCTACATAGATAATCTGCAAGCCACCATACTGTGCATGGCAGATGGTACCCTGTGGCACTATTTGTCATTTCCCTTCCTTTTCCACTCACAAATAATGCAAGGGAAAAACAACTGTCTTTATGTCTCTGTGTGAGCTCTAATTTCTTGTATCTTATCTTCATGGTCCTTACATGCAACATATGTTGGTAGCAGTAGAGTCATTCGTCAATCAGCTTCAAATGCCAGTTCTCTAAATTTTCTCAATAGTGTTTTTCAAAAAGAAAGTCACCTTCCCTCCAGAGATTCCTATTTGAGTTCCCGAAACATCTCCGTAACACTTACAGGTTGTTCAAACCTACTGGTAACAAATCTAGCAGCCCACCTCTGAATTGCTTCACTGTCTTCCTTCTGTCAGTAAGGTTATCTGTCTGGCCACCAAATCTGAAATCATTTATTCTATGTTGTTAACAGTGTGCTGACATGTGGTAAAATATTTCAACTTGTATCTGTCGATGCCCTGTTGATTTGAGTAGTGGTAAGTTGAACAATGTGTGTTCAATGAGATTAGCAATGGTTCACTGATTGTCAAGGGGTGACCATACAATGTAATAACATATTCATAAAATTTACAATATACAGTTACCTGAGTTTACAGCTGCACCATGATTTCATAATTCCACTCTTCGTATGAGCCTAGACTAGCTTCAGTGTCATAGCCCATGCATTTAATAAAGGACTGACATTTCATTCACTATAATATAGTAGGTAGTAAGCAAAATAAATTATAAATAAATAAACTACATAAATACATTTTGTAGGATTAATAATATTGAAACAGAAGAATTATCATTTAAATCCAATTTCACATAATACATACATTTGCAAACAGTGGCTTTACACAACTGTAGATTCATATGAAAACAAAGATAATTTAAACTAGAGTTTAATAGAGTAATTTAAACTAGAGTTTATTAGAGTAATTTAAACTATAACACATGAGAGGAATTTTGTTCAACAGCCTATTAAGCATGATTTTCCAAAGCAAACATTCAACAACTGACCGCACTTTTTTGTCACTAGCAATTGTGACATAAAATGTAAAACCAGCACAGAAGTCTTAATAATAACCTAGCAAAACAGTTAAAAGTTCTAGGCTGTCATTACTTCAAGTCCCACAAATAAAGTTAAAGTTCTTGTGGATGCACATCAGCCAATACAGAACCACTCACAAAAGGTGAAAATTTCTAATGAAGGTTACTTGCAAAAGACTGAAGACAAAAGCTCATTTGCATGCTGTAGCTTGCTCATAGATGCTGTCTGTGATGTTATGAATATCCATAAATATTGAAACAATGACCAGCATTCACAACTAAGGCTCTTTGCACATTTTCATTTATCATAAGAATAAAGACACAATTATTACAGTCATTTTGCAACCCCTAATTATAAAACAAAATACAGTATTACATAAATTATTAACAGAATTCCTAAACATCTCACATTCACCTTTACAATATGAAATAGTTAAGTTAAAATTACAAAACACATGCAGCCAACCTGAAGAAAGTGCAACCTCCCACCATCTAGAAAACTGAAACTGCACAACTGACATTCGGCACATAATAGCCTATACTACTGCAGACTCTTAAGTCCACAAATTATAGTTCACATCAAATTTTACCAATCCTGTGACTTTAAACCAGAAATTTACTAAGCATATAAATTATATGTTTAACACTTTACAGTCCACAACCAGGAGTCACAGTAAGTCTAGCTAACATTTACATGTTCACTACCAATAAAATAACACAGGTTATCCTCATGACACACATACACTGATCTTCCTTTGTGCCTCCAGACATCTGTTAGACATGGGTTACCTGGACAAGATATATGAACATTGAGCTACATTAACAAACAGCATTTCTGGGGAAAAAACCCTATGTTGGATCTAAATATATTGTCCTATTAGTCCTACACACAAGCAATTTTTACTTGAAATTTCTTTTCATATAGTGTAGTTGGTATTATCACAGTTCAACAAATTCTAGATATTGCTTATTTTTGATTTTCTACCATTCTTATTGTGAAACTTAATACACCATTACTGTACTCACAGCTTTCATTGCAGCTAGGAAATCCGATGCTTCATGTGACCATCTGTAGAAACCATATAGTTTCCTGCCACTTTGCAGGCCCATATTCAGCCTGTCTCATTGATGAATCAGATACATACAACATTGATGGCAGGCTTATAACTAGTTATTTCCACTCTACCATGCTCAACAGGGCATGATGATTTTCAAGTCGGCTTGATTTCAACACAGACATTAACAGAACATACACCTCACAGTGCTGATCATCTCCTGAATCAACAGCTCAGTTTTATTGGGCAGCAGCTGCCAGCATCAAAGTTAGTTAGGTCTGTGAGAACTAGATCAGCTAGAAAGATAGTTTGCTGTTTAATTGAAAAAGACTTTATTGAGAGATTGGAAATGCTTGTATGTTCTACATGAGTACTTCTCATGAGATAGGTAAATGTATTTGAGTACTCAGTTATAGTGCTGTCCATTGTTATTCTGTAGTGTGCCCAGCTATTATAGTCTGTCCCTGCTTCCTAGTCTATGAATTACTGTTGTGACCATCCGAGATAAAACAATATTTAACTATAATATGTTATCATTCATTCATAGACCCAGAAGCCTTTTTTCAGAAACTGTTCACTACATACTTCATTACAGAAATGACCACACTGCTGAAGTCTTCACCTCAAGATGATGAGCAGGTGTAGTGCCAAAATACCATGAAGTTTTGGTGAATCTAACCACTACAACTACTGAGAGTATCATCAATCTTTTAAAAACATTAGGAGAAAATTTATTTATGTCAAAAACAGGGGAAGACCAAATGCAATGCTTGTAGGATTTAATACGTGATTTTCTTTAATACTGGAGTTAGTTTTGCTCCTGATGAAACATTTGTTAATATTACTTTATATTTTCTGCTTTAATATTAATAATGTCACACTGAAAGCGAGGTACTCTTAATGCCATAGTAACTTGCATTGGAACATTAAATTTTGTGCCTTTATAGTTCTGTGCCCTCCAGAAGATGTGAGGCATAGCCATGCACAGAGAGGGCACCATATGGCAAGGCCAGCTTCCAGAGAGGTGAAACTTAGTTGTGATCAGACACCATAGTGGGTGCACACAACACAGACTATGTTATGCTTCCACCATACATCACATAAGCAGATCTCAAGTATACATCCACCCACCTAATACAGGTACAAGAGGACAATTGCTCCCCTCAAATACAGTGTATCTACAGTCAGTTTGATAGTATCAACACTATGCCTCAAGACAGCATCAGCACTGATCTACCAATGTTGCCCAGAGGAGCCAACTGGGCATTCTGCTGGTTATACTAGTAGTCATCATTCACTGGGTTTAGGACTAGATCAGTGTTCAAAGTTAAATCACTACAATTAAATTTTTAACAAAACTGCCAAGAATTTGTGTTCTTTCAATTTTGTCATAGTTTGGTTAAACCTATTTGGCCCTATGATGAGGCTACATAGTTGTTGCACGCAAGCATACCACCTCAAAAACAAAAAAATACTTCCTGTGATAGGGGGTTCTCTAACCATCTCATTTATGTTGGGCACCAAGCACATTTAGTGAATACAACAATTGTCAAGGACATTATCAGTATCTCTCATAATAACCTGTAAACCTTTGTGTGTTAGATCAGTTATGATTTTCTCTGTATGGAACCAAAGAGAAAGATAATTAACTAACTGAAACTATTATGAAATTGAGCATATATAATGCAGTAAGTGCAGTTATAAATCTTGACTTAATAAACCAGTAAAATTTGCCAGAAACCTTTGAACAGTTGACACCAGAAGAATTTTCAATTTAGATAGAATGAATGAACTTCTAAAACTTAATCAGCAACAAATATTTTAAGACCAAAGAAGAAATTACTTATAAGAAACTTGACCACATCACTGACAGTCACAGAGAAAAAAACTTTTAGCAACAATTGACTTTGTTAGAAATGTTTTAAGGAACTTTCATTTCAATAACTGACAAAATGGCTCAGTTCAAACCAATTGACAGCTTATTGAGGTCACAGTGCAAAATGTAGCATTGTAACCGTCATGATCTGACCAGACCTAAACACCCCCCCCCCCCCCCCAAATATGTGCTTTGCAATTACCATGTGTTACTTTGATATCTTCTAATGAAAACATATGCTCTTGGCAGTGGCATGCCAAACAGAAGTCACATGCACAGGAAAATATGCTGGTGAGCCATCCTCTGTGGCAGGGCACCTTACAACACAGACACACAAGATAACCACTGCAATAGAGAAAACCACAATAACTTACACAGCACTAGTAAGGCAACTGTGTAACAATACAGGGTGCAGTGACAGTCACATGAACTGTAATTTAATTCAATTTGGAAAATAGTAATACACAATTTAATACCAAGATAATTGACAGCCACAACAACTGGCACACAGTTGTGAAACTAGAAAAGCAGTTGTTAAGGCACTTCACTTTAAACATGAGCTGAGTTCCTACATTCCTTACACAAATTTAAATTTCAATAACAGTAAGGTCAACTGTGCAGCTTCTGCTCAAACTTTTGAAACAATCCTCAAAACAGCACTTGAATTAGTTTATCTTGGCAGTGTAACTAAATATGCCATAACAACACTGTCTTTGTAGGAACCTGAAAACCTAGATGATGCTCACACTTTATGGATCAGCAGACAGGTTACAGTGCTAAGGTTGATGCAGGCACCACTCCCAGATGCATGCCTTTCTTCATTCAGGTGTTGGATGCTGTGTACTACAGTGCATTTCCATTGCAACGATGGCAACAGCTCGTTCCTTCTCAGCCAATGGTTCCAAATCCCATTGCCCTCATCTAGGAAGCTCACATGTCTGGGATGCGAGCCACTTGGCACAAGCACTGACACCCTCTCTTTCTGCAGGCATCTGCTGTAACCCACACCCTAGATCCATACTTGTTCATGGGTTCAGAAGCTATATTCACACTGCATGAGTGCGCCCTCTGACCACAGTCCAAAAACTCTCAGCAGCATTGACAATCAACAGGTCAGAAACGACTGAATCAACCTCCTCCTCTAAAAGCAAACAGTTGGTGGAGGGAGGTTGTTTACTACTGAGCCTCCATATCAACTTCTAAGTTGGCCCATATGGGCCCAGATCCCTCTGTGTGTTTTCTTGCATATCCTGGACCACAAACGGGACTGGAGCTGAAACATTAATAAGCTTTCATGGACCCACAAATCATGGCAGCATTTTCCCCATAATTCCCTGCATAACACCCCTTGTTGTATCTCTGGGCTTCCTTTGATGAGGAAGGATGATATGTCTCCTTGTAGGTTCCCATTTAGCTTGTAACTCCTGCAGGTCAACATACTCTGGCAACAAGTAGCTCAATGCCTAAAGATTACTTAAAGGGGAAGTGACATCAAAAGAAAACATGAGCTTACATGGAGTGATTCTACATGATTCATTACATTCAATATTAAATGTCAGACTCAACCAGCTATCAAACTGTGCCATCTTCTTTCAGACTCTGCTTGGCTAATGATGGATTAGATTAGTAGTAAGTGGTCATAACAAGGGAAATGCTATTACTGAAACAAAATCTTTGGATCTCACTTGAAGTAAATGCAGCTGCATTGTCACTGATCAACACCTTTTGTGGTCTGAAACTGGTGAAGATGCTGGACAGATGCTGAATACTTAATGCACTGGTAGTTTCCCTATTCAGTATAAGCCACACAAATCTTGGAAAAAGCACAGACCACCACAAAGACATAATGAGTACCACTCCAGGTATGAGGCAAGGGTTTCAAATAGTCTAAAAACTATTTGTTGAAGGGTCTGAGCTCCCATGTGGACTGCAGGAAACCCTTCTTAGTGCTGGCTTCTGACTTACCAATTTATATTCATAAAAACTCCTGACCAGCATCCATATCTTGGTGCCCATGCCTTTCCAAGTTAGGTGTTCATTGATTTTAGTCTTTGTTTTTCATAACCTAAGTACCCAATGCACAAAGACTGAGGGGAATAGCTGAAGACTGCCTGTATCAAGCTCTTAGGAAAGTAGATCTTAATCTTTCCATCATATTGTGTGCGGTAACATCACACACCCTACTCTAAGGAATAACCTTTTACTGTGCTCTCCTTTTCCAGATACTGATGGATTCTCCCTAACTGGTTAACCTTCTGCTGTGACTCTTCAAGACTGTTAAACAAAGTACAAATCTCAGTCAAGATGGTGACAACCATCTGCAAGCTGAGTTCCTCTGTTTCCTCACAGTGTACAACAATTCTTGTTCCTCTTCCATCGCAACTTTCTCTTCATCACTGAGCATATGACTAAGTGCAAAAGCCTCCTAATTTTTGTGTTCCCCTTATATAATCTACATCAGATTGGTAGGCAGAAATTCTCACGGTCTCGTGTGCTATGCAATCAGTCTTGCATGAAGTAGCTAAAACCCAACTCAGGTCCTAATTATCTAACTCCAGTTTAAATCATCCATCTTCTAGATAAAATCTGTGTTTTTCTAAAGCAAACAATACAGCCAGAGCGTCAGTCTCATATAGAGAGTGGTGAAGTTTGGGTCCAGACAGCATCCTCTGTGCATACACAAGGAGACGATGCTTCCCTTCCTGTTCCTGAAGCAGGACAGCCGTGATCCCAGAATTTGAAGCATCGGCCTGGACCACAAACAGCCTGTTAAAACCAGGGAGCCCAGCACTATTTCATTACTGACAGCACCTTTTAATGCACCAAAGGCAGCTTGATGGGAGATGTCTCACCTAAATGTCTCTCTGTTGCACCGTTGCTGATTAAGGGGCACAGCAAGCCAGGCAAAATTAGTTGCAAATTTCCTAAAAAAAAATTACAATGCTGACAGAACTAGCTATGCCTTTATTGCCATGCAGCACTGGGAATTTTTAAGTGGTACAAGTTTGTAACTGGTTCACAGAACCCTTTCAGCAGAGACAATATGCCTCAAAAATGATAATTGTGACTGGGCCAATATAATCTTAGTAGGTTTCACAGTCAAACCAGCCTGAGGTGCTTGAGACACTCTTGAAAATTTGCACTGTTAATTACTACATTGTCCAGATAATTATAGACACATTTAAACTGCAAGTCACTGATTACAGAGTTAAGAAGCTGAGATAAAACTGTCACACTGGTGTATGCCCCGAAGGTCATACAGGAGGTAATAAGTGGCTTGGAACTCCCTGTAAATGGTATCTGATAGTAAGCCTGGTTCAGGTCAAGCACAGTGAAAATGTGTGCCCCAGCAAACCAAGCAAAACAATTGTGCAGGTCAGGCACAGGCACTTTTTCTAAAACTACCTTCTGGTTTAATATCCGATAATCTATATCCAGTCTAAAACCCATACTGTTGGTCTTCAGCACAAGGAAGATAGGTGCTGCATACAGAGACGTGGATGGCCTTATAACCTGTTCTTTAATTGGACAGTCTACAATGTTCCTGAGCAATCTTTGTTGGCGAAAGATGGTGGAGAACTGGCATCACTGGAACTTGATTAGTTAGCTTAATTTCAAACCGAATTTTGTTGGTAATCCCCAACCTCCCTGTTAAGCCTCTGGAAAATGTCCCAATAATTCCAAGACTTGAGCTCACTAAGGTTGGTCTAAATGTCCTACACCAAACACAGAGTCATTAGATAGAACATTACACACAGTCAACCCTCCCCCTGGTTACAAAACCCAATCTCCATACCAGTACAAACCTAAAAATGTAATGCATTTTCCCCATAATCTAGTAGGCAATGTGTACTAACCAAGAAGTCAGCCCTAACATGGTAAGTCCTTTGACAACCAAAAATTGTGCTGGTCAGGTAACATTATCAATTCAGAGTGTGCAGCATGCTTGCCCAGCAAATTCCAGCATTTGTCCAGAAGCTGAGCAATAGCCCTAACAGCTCTCCTCAATCACTCATAATCCAGGCTTGGAGTACCATGTATGATCAATCAAGGACAGGCTATTGCCAGAGTCAGCCAGGGCACACATGAAGGGCAGGCATGCAACATGCGGAGCACACACCTACTGGCAGCAACACATTGGCAAAAACACTTTTTCCCTCGGCACTGCCTGTTGGCATCAACATCTACATCTACATCCATACTCCGCAAGCCACCTGACAGTGTGGGGCGGAGGGTACCTTGAGTACCTCTATTGGTTCTCCCTTCTATTCCAGTCTCGTAATGTTCATGGAAAGTAAGACTGTATGTATGCCTCTGTGTGGGCTCTAATCTCTCTGATTTTATCCTCATGGTCTCTTCATGATATATACGTAGGAGGGAGCAATATATTGCTTGACTCCTCGGTGAAGGTATGTTCTCGAAACTTCAACAAAAGCCTGTATCAAGCAACTGAGTGGTTCTCTTGCAGTCTTCCACTGGAGTTTATCTATCATCTCCGTAATGCTTTCATGATCCTGTAATGAAGCATGCTGCTCTCTGTTGGATCTTGTCTACCTCTTCTATCAACCCTATCTGGTACAGATCCCACACCAGTGAGCAGTTTTCAAGCAGTGGATGAACAAGGGTACTGTAACCTACTTCCATTGTTTTCAGATTACATTTCCTTAGGATTCTTCCAATGAATCTCAGTCTGGCATATGCTTTACCGACGATTAATTTTATATGGTCATTCCATTTCAAATCACTCCTAATGCCTACTCCCAGATAATTTATGGAATTAACTGCTTCCAGTTGCTGACCTGCTATATTATAGCTAAATGATAAAGGATCTTTCTTTCTATGTATTTACAGCACATTACACTTATGTACATTGAGATTCAATTGCCATTCCCTGCACCATGCGTCAATTTGTTGCAGATCCTCCTGCATTTCAGTACAATTTTCCTTAGTTACAACCTCTCGATATACTACAGCATCATCCAAAAAAAGCCTCTATGAACTTCCGATGCTATCCACAAGGTCATTTATGTATATCTTGAATAGCAATGGTCGTACGACCCTCCCCTGTGGCACACCTGAAATTACTCTTATTTCAGAATACTTCTCTCCATTGAGAATGACATGCTGCATTCTGTTATCTAGGAAATTTTTAATCTAATCACACAATTGGCCTGATAGTTCATATGCTCTTACTTTGTTCATTAAACGACTGTGGGGAACTGTATCAAACACCTTACGGAAGTCAAGAAACACAGCATCTACTGGCAACCCGTGTTTATGGCCCTTTGAGTCTCATGGACGAATAGTGCGAACTGGATTTCACACAATCATCTTTTTCAAAACCCATGCTGATTCCTACAGAGTAGATTTCTAGTCTCCAGAAAAGTCATTATACTTGAACATAATATGTGTTCCAAAATTCTACAACTGATTGACGTTAGAGATACAGGTCTATAGTTCTGCACATCCTTTCTTGAAAACAGGGATGACCTGGGCCCTTTTCCAATCCTTTGGAATGCCACACTCTTCTAGAGACATACAGTGCACCGCTACAAGAAGGGGGGCAAGTTCCTTTGCTTACTCTGTGTAAAATCGAACTGGTATCCCATCAGGTCCAGCAGCCTTTCCTCTTTTGAGTGATTTTAATTGTTTTTCTATCCCTCTGTCATCTATGAGGGCATTTCAAAAAGTAAAGATACAATGGCTTGCAGTCCTTAAATAGAACATTTATTTAGAAAACTTCAGTTACATCTTATTATCTGGATTATTTGTTATTTTTCGACATAAAAGATTGCCGCCTATTGTTGGAACCATATTTCAACTTCATCTTTAATCTCTTCATCGTCGTGGAATGATTTTCACCAAGATGTGACTTCAGGTAACGGAAGACATGGAAGTCAGTGAGCACAAGGTCTGGGCTATATGGTGGATGGTCCAATACATACCATTTGAATTGTTTGAGTAGTGCTTTGGTTATGAGTGCCATGTAAGGCCGAGCATTGTCATGAAGCAAGTGGACTCCACTTGTCAGCATTCCTCTGTGTTTGTTTTGAATTGCCCTTTGAAGATGTTTCAAAGTCTAGCAATATGCAGCAGCATTAATTGTCATTCCAGGAGGCATACATTCCAACAGAACAATGCCTTGTCTGTCCCAAAAAAACAGAAATCATGATTTTCTTCGCTGAAATCGATATTTTGCATTTCTTGGCTTTTGGTGAATTCGAATGGCGCCATTGCATTGATTGTTGCTTGGACTCAGATTAAGATTTTCATTTTTAATCATTTATTAGATGTCACAGAAAATACTTGTGTACATTGGCGTTTGAACAACACAAACCATAAATTAATTTGACTAAATTTTTAAAACAAATACAGCAACTGCAGTTATAAATTTTGACTACATAAACTAGTAAAATTCACATCACAAACCTTTGAAGAGTTGAGACGAGCAAAATTTTCAATTTAGATAGAACAAATCAATTTCTAAACCTTTAACAGCAATAAATATTTCCTTTAACAGCAATAAATATTTCAGGACCTAAGAACAAATGTAAAAAAAAAAAAAATAGCACTAATCATTGTAGAAATGTTTTACAAAACTTTAATTTCAATAACAGACAAACTGACTCTATTCAAAATAACTGACAGTTTACCTAGGTCACTGTCCAAAATTTAGCATTATAATCTTCATGATCTGGCCAGACCTAAATATCTTCACTTAAATGTGGGATTTGCAATTAATACATTATTTAACAACTGCTAATAAAAATGGAGAGAGGCCTCTAGCTCGTAGCTGCAGAATAGCAAACTGAAGTCACATGCACAACAAAATATGATGGTATGCCACGCCCTGTTCCAGGGCATGTTACAATACAGACACACACTAGTTAATCACTATAATACAAAAAACCACAATAAATGACAGAGTACTAGTAACATAATTGTGTAATGAAGTCTCGTTCTCTTCTGTTTTTTCTTTCTTTTTTGTTCTCTCTTTCTTTTCTTCAGTGTTACTCAAGCTGACAGGTCGATGAACTGTAAAATAATTGAGTGGTTTCAGTTTGGAAAACTGTTATGCACAATTTAACAATGAGATAACTGATGGAGTCACTGGCTGTACAGTTGTGAAGCTAGAAAATCAGTAATTAAATCATTTCACTTTAAATACAAGCTGACTTCCTACTTTGCTTATGCAAATTTGGGCATCAGTGACCAGTAAGGTAGACTACGCAGCTATTGCTCAGAGTTTTTGAAACACAGTCCTTGAGATGGCACTTGAGTTACTTTATATTGGCAGTGCAGCTAAATAGGCCATAACAACACTGTCTTCATAGGAACCAGAAAAGCAAGATGATGCTCACCCATTATGGATCAGCAGAAAGCTGTTAAGCTCATGGTGCTCAGGCTGATGCAAGCACCATTCCCAGGCCCACACCTTCCTGCATCCAAACACCAGTTGCTGTGTGCTACAGTGCACTTCCCTGGTGACATTAGCAACAGGTCCTCCCTTTTTAGCAGACAGCTCCAACTCTTGCTACCCTGCCCCTAAAGACAGCTCACATGTCTGGCATGCAAGCTGCTCGGCAAATGTCACTCACACCTTCTCTTTGTAGACTTTTGCTGTAACTCAGAACCCAGATACAGGACACACAATTAATCATTAAAAATATATAACTTTCTCAAACCAACAGCTCTGCTCATGGAATCAATACTAGAAATAAGAATAATCATCATAAGGATTTAAAATCCTTTACTCTTACACAAAAAGATGTGCATTATTCAGAAACACACATTTTCAATAACTTGTCAGCAGCCAATTCAGTTTAAGAGAAGCCTAAATGATTTATTGGTGGCCAACTCCTTCTGCTCCACTGATGAATTTCTCAGTAGAACCAAAACAAAACAAAAAAAAACACTTTTGCTAATAAAGTGTTAATCTTATTTTAATGCTGTTTTCCCCCAAAACTAACCAAGGTTATTGTAAAGCTTATTTGCTTTAGATGTAAATATTTGTCACGTATTACTTTTTTTTCTGACTTGTTCTACACCATGGGGGACCTCCTCACTATGGATCAATTGTAATGGAAGTGAACCTAATCTAATCGTGCTTGTGCATGGCGTAAGAAGGCATTTACATATTGCATTCATGCCCTCTGACTCTCAGTGCCACTGACAATTAATAGATCAACAACAACTGTATCACATCATACAGTGTGTAGCAGGAGTAATGGTCAGTATTCAGGGGTGTGATGGTAATGATCATTTGAAGCAGAGACATCTAGTGAACATTGGCTGTAAAATGCATACCTGAAAAGTTATGAGCACTCTTCATTTTCAATACCATAAAACAAATTCTTCTACTGTGGGCTCTTTGTTTTCCATATTTTGAGAGGCAATAGTGTGGACCAAAATAACAAAAAATATTAAGTAAACTTGGGCTCTAAATTGCGTACCTAAAGAACTATAACACCTGTGCAACATATCTCCTTCACTGAATAAGTGCCCATTACTGTTAAGGTAAGCATTTTAGAGCCTCTGCTTGCTAGACAAATTTTTATTGTCTTGGTCCATAATATCTCCTCCCAAACTTTGGAAACCAATGAACTTTCATAAGAAGAGCTTTGTTTCACAGTACTAAAGATGAAGATGTGCTTGTAGCTCTTAAGGTACGCATCTCAGAACCCATGTTTACTGGAATTTTTTGCTTGGAATGACCATTCCTGTCTTCCTGTCATATTCCTGTGTATTTGCCATTCCTCCTGGGGTACCCTGTGTGATATAGACAATCAGTGAATTAAGAAATGCAAACAAAAGATGAATAACTGTAAATTTTTTAACATTGACTGAATAGAAATAATTTCACAGTGCATGGCTTTCACATAAACAGGTACTGGTATATGCATAGGAGTACACAGATTAAAAATCCTAAGTGATATCATTGATTCTCAGAATACTACTGACATTTGTTTTTGATTCTGTCATCACAATGTAGAGGACTATTTGTTGATACAAAACAGCTCAGATCAGGGAAACAATAATTTTTTTTAGTGTTTGAGTGTTAAACATTGCTGATGTATAAGGTGTGAAGAACTGTTGTAGACACACAACTGTAACAGCCAGGGACAGGGAAGGGATGTCCTTGCGATAAGAATGGCAGGAGCCTTGTTCCCAATATCAGCACAGCTGTTGCCTGCCACATGTTAAGAAAATGAAAACATTTGTTTACTGCATGTCTGTTCTGTGCACAATGAAATGTGTATCACCCAGCACGCTTATACCATATGTGTGTATATGTATGTTGTGTGTGTGTGTGTGTGTGTGTGTGTGTGTGTGTGTGTGTGTGTGAGAGAGAGAGAGAGAGAGAGAGGAGAGAGAGAGAGACAGAGAGTGAGAGGGAGGGAGAGAGAGAGAACTCGATGCAATTCTTTCAGTAGCACACACACTATCTGTCCTGGGTATAAATACCCATCCTGACACTGGAGTTCACCAGACCAGTTGATTCGTTCATCATATAGGTATCTGCCCTGACCCATAGGCAAGAATGAAGTTACCAGTGTTGTTCTTTTTTCTAGTAATGGCATGCATGTGCTTTGCCTTTCCAGCAAATGATGAGGTAAGTTCATTCTGTTTCAAGATGTACATTCTCCAATTTCTAATTTAACTCTTCTAAAAGAAAACATGAGAGAACTTGGCCAAACATATTAAAAGATTCTGGTAGCAATGAAAATTGAAATGTTCAGACAATGAAGAGAACTGTAAGCATTAAGAAGAATTATTATATTTCTTGTGTATGATCTTAGAAGGTTAGTGCATTTAACTTTTTTTGTCTCAGATACAGAAGTAGATGACCATATATAGTTTAAAACAAATTACAATCTTCCATATTGATGTTATCAAATTTACTAAAAGCACAAGCAGTTATTTTTATTCGATGCTGAAAGAGAAATATTCCATAAAATAACAGAGCTATTTCTGTTTAACATATTGTACAACTTTTAGTATATTATCATATTTGCATTTAGAATGCCATCAGATGGTTTATTAATAAATCAATGGCCAGTTCATAATGAATAAAATGAAATAATTGTTGTTGAATATCTTTAATTTGGTATCAACAAATAACTGTGACAGAAAGTTTAGGCACTCACTGTATAGAAGAAGTACTGAGCAACAGTCAGACAAACTTTAGCTTTCAAACTTTTATCATTAAACCTATGGCATACACAAAAAGTTACTTTTTCTCATGCGACTGCACCTTTGTGGGACAAATGCCAAAGACACAACAAAATACAGAGGTTGACTACGCAGCTATTGCTCAGAGTTTTTGAAACACAGTCCTTGAGATGGCACTTGAGTTACTTTATATTGGCAGTACAGCTAAATAGGCCATAACAACACTGTCTTCATAGGAACCAGAAAAGCAAGATGATGCTCACCCATTTTGGATCAGCAGAAAGCTGTTAAGCTCATGGTGCTCAGGCTGATGCAAGCACCACTCCCAGGCCCACACCTTCCTGCATCCAAGCACCAGTTGCTGTGTGCTACAGTGCACTTCCCTGGTGACATTAGCAACAGGTCCTCCCTTTTTAGCAGACAGCTCCAACTCTTGCTACCCTGCCCAAAGAGACAGCTCACGTGTCTGGCATGCAAGGTGCTCGGCAAATGCTACTCACACCTTCTCTCTGTAGACTTCTGCTGTAACTCAGAACCCAGATACAGGACACACAATTAATCATTAAAAATATATAACTTTTTCAAACCAACAGCTCTGCTCATGGAATCAATACTAGAAATAAGAATAATCGTCATAAGGTTTTAAAATCCTTTACTCTTACACAAAAAGATGTGCATTATTCAGAAACACACATTTTCAATAACTTGTCAGCAGCCAAAAAAGCTTAACAACCAATGGAATTCAGTTTAAGAGAAGCCTAAATGATTTATTGGTGGCCAACTCCTTGTACTCCACTGATAAATTTCTTGGTAGAACCAAAAATAGAAATAACACATTTGCTAATAAAGTGCTTATCTTATTTGAACACTGTTTTCCCCCAAACCTAACCAAGGTTAGAGTAAAGCTAATTTGTTTTAGTTGTAAATATTTGTCATGTATTACTGTTTTTCTGACTTGTTCTACACCCTGGGGGATCTCCTCACTATGGATCAATTGTAATGGAAGTAAATCGAATCTAATCATGCTTCTGACATAAGAAGCCATTTTCATATTGCATTCATGCCCTCTGACTCTCAGTGGCACTGACAATTGAAAGGTGAGCAACAACTGTATCAAATTATGCAGTGCGTCACAGGAATAATGGTCAGTATTCAGGGGTGTGATGGGAATGATCATTTGAAGCAGAAACATGTAGTGAACATTGGCTGTAAAATGCATTCCTGAAGAGTTATGTGCACTCTTCATTTTCAATACCATAAAACAAGTTCTTCTACTGCGGGCTCTTTGTTTTCCATATTTTGAGAGGTGGTAGTATGGAATAAAATAACAAAAAATATCCAGTAAACGTGGGCTTTAAATTGCATACCTAAAGAACTGTCACTGCTGTGGAACATATGTCCTCCATTGAATAGGTGCCCATAACTCTTAAGGTGTGCGCTTTAGAGCCTATCGATCAATAAATCTCTTTGTTCATCTGTTAACATTATACATTGTATGGATGTAGTAAATTACAATATAGTTTCTTATCTTCAATTTGTTTCAGAAGCTTGGATAATAAATACACTCCTGGAAATTGAAATAAGAACACCATAAATTCATTGTCACAGGAAGGGGAAACTTTATTGACACGTTCCTGGGGTCAGATACATCACATGATCACACTGACAGAACCACAGGCACATAGACACAGGCAACAGAGCATGCACAATGTCGGCACTAGTACAGTGTATATCCACCTTTCGCAGCAATGCAGGCTGCTATTCTCCCATGGAGACGATCGTAGAGATGCTGGATGCAGTCCTGTGGAACGACTTGCCATGCCATTTCCACCTGGCGCCTCAGTTGCACCAGCGTTCGTGCTGGACGTGCAGACCGCGTGAGACGACGCTTCATCCAGTCCCAAACATGCTCAATGGGGGACAGATCTTGCTGCCCAGGGTAGTTGACTTACACCTTCTAGAGCACGTTGGGTGGCACGGGATACATGCGGACGTGCATTCTCCTGTTGGAACAGCAAGTTTCCTTGCCGGTCTAGGAATGGTAGAACGATGGGTTCGATGACGGTTTGGATGTACTGTGCACTATTCAGTGTCTCCTCAACGATCACCAGAGGTGTACGGCCAGTGTAGGAGATCGCTCCCCACACCCTGATGCCGGGTGTTGGCCCTGTGTGCCTCGGTCGTATGCAGTCCTGATTGTGGCGCTCACCGGCAGGCCCCAAACACGCATACGACCATCATTGGCACCAAGGCAGAAGCGACTCTCATCGCTGAAGACGACACGTCTCCATTCGTCCCTCCATTCACGCCTGTCGCGACACCACTGAAGGCGGGCTGCACGATGTTGGGGCATGAGCAGAAAATGGCCTAACGGTGTGCGGGACCATAGCCCAGCTTCATGGAGACGGTTGCGAATGGTCCTCGCCAATACCCCAGGAGCAACAGTGTCCCTAATTTGCTGAGAAGTGGCGGTGCAGTCCCCTACGGCACTGCGCAGGATCCTAGGGTCTTAGCGTGCATCCGTGCGTCGCTGCGGTCCGGTCCCAGGTCGACGGGCACGTGCACCTTCCGCCGACCACTGGCGACAACATCGATGTACTGTGGAGACCTCACGCCCCACGTGTTGAGCAATTCAGCGGTACGTCCACCCGGCCTCCCGCACGCCCACTATACGCCCTCGCTCAAAGTCCGTCAACTGCACATACGGTTCACGTCCACACTGTCGCGGCATGCTACCAGTGTTAAAGACTCCGATGGAGCTCCGTATGCCACGGCAAACTGGCTGACACTGACGGCAGCGGTGCACAAATGCTGCGCAGCTAGCGTCATTCGACGGCCAACACCGCGGTTCCTGGTGTGTCCGCTGTGCCATGCGTGTGATCATTGCTTGTACAGCCCTCTCGTAGTGTCCGGAGCAAGTATGGTGGGTCTGACACACCGGTGTCAATGTGTTCTTTTTTCCATTTCCAGGAGTGTACAAATCTTTTATGTCGGTATATATAAGTAATATTACTTTTCCATATTCACATATTCTTCAATGCTATAAAAACAATGTGTTAGTAAAAATTGTTTAAGATCTACTTTGAATTTATAAAATTCTTTAACTTTCTTTATAGCAGAAGAAAATGTTCTAAAAAGTATTTTGGGCTGGTAGTTTACCCTTTTTTGGTAGAGTGCTCCTTTGTGGGTCTCTCTGTGAAAAACATCCCTCTCCCTTGTTTCATGGTTATGAACCTGATTATTTAACGTTGAAAATTCCTGGTGTGTTTTCAGAAATCATACACATTCATAGATGTATATGTTAGGAAGAGTCATTAATTAAAATTCTTTAAATTTTTCCGTGAATGACACTCTGCATTATTCTAATAGCCCTTTTTTGAAGTTCAAAAGATTGTTGTGCCGTATCCGTATTTACCCAGAAGATCACACAATATCGAAGCAAACTGTTTATGTAAGCATAATAGGCACACAGCAATGATTCAATTTGCAACATTCCCGAAGCATTCTGAGCACATAGAAGATTTTACTTACTTTTTTACTCTAAACTTCTGGATGCTTTTCCAATTTCAGGTGCTGATCCATCCATATACCGAGGAATTACGTGTATGGAGCTTGCTCAATAACACAGTTCCCTATCTCAGCTTTTACTCCTCTTCTAGCTTTACTTTTAATATTACTGAAATTAATCAATAACATTTTATCCTTATTTATGATCAAAGCATTATCACTAAACCAGTTTCCTCTCTCATTTACTGTCCTAGAGACATTCTGCTGTAGATCATCCTCAGTGTACCCTTTTATAAAAATGCTAGTGTCATCAGTGAAAATCACCATTTGAGCAACTGCCAGATGGTTTGGCAAATTGTTTATGTACACCAAGAACAACAGAGGGCCTAACACAGAACCCTAGGACACTCCATAGCTATTTTTTTTTTTTAATCTGAAAGATACTCTTTGCCTTCGTGACATATTTGTACTTTCTGTTGTCTATCAGAGAGATAAGATGAACCATTTCAAGGCAAGTCCCTGGACCCCATAACATTCTAATTTCATATTCAATAAGTCATGGCTGTTTTAATCAAATGCTTTAGATAAATCTAAGAATATTTCACAGCTTAAT
This sequence comes from Schistocerca gregaria, assembly GCF_023897955.1. NCBI lineage: Eukaryota > Metazoa > Arthropoda > Insecta > Orthoptera > Acrididae > Schistocerca > Schistocerca gregaria. The sequence goes on along the minus strand of NC_064923.1, from coordinate 129,679,346 downwards.
TCGTTACTGTCCAAGGCATTTGGATGCATTTTCATTAATTGGAAGACTGTCGTTTCTGTGGATCTGTTCTTTCTAAACTCATTTTGAGCATTAATCAGAACTTTATTTTTATTTATGAAGTCAGCTAACCTTTCATACATTACTATTTCAGTTACCTATGCTTGCTAGACAATGTTTTCTTGTCTTAGCCCATACTATCTCCTCCCAAAATATGGAAACCAATGAGCTTGCATAAGAAGACATTTGTTTCACAGTACTAAATATAATGATGTGCTTTTAACTCTTAAGATATGCATCTTAGAACCCATGTTTACTGGAATTTTTTGCTTGGAATTAACATTCCTGTCATATTCCTGTATATTTGTCATTCCTCCTGGGGCACCCTGTGTGATAAAGACAATCAGTGAATTAAGAAGTGCAAACAAAGGAAGAATAACTGTAGAAGTTTAAATATTTACTGAACAGTAATAAATTCAGACTGCATGGCTTTCACATAAACAGGTACTGGTATTTGCATAGGGGTGCATAGATTAAAAATCCTAAGAGGAACTATTGATTCTCAGAATACTACTTGCATTTTTTCTTGTTTCCGTCATCACCATGTAAAGGACTATTTGTTGATATAAAACATCTCAGCTGAGGGAAACAATGATTTTTCTTTTAGTATTTGAGTGTCAAATATTTCTGATGTATAAGGTATGAAGAACTGTTGTAGACAGACAACTGTAAAAGCCAGGGACAGGGAAGGGATAGCCTTGTGATAAGAATGGCAGGAGCCTTGTTCCCATTATCAGCACAGCTGTTGCCTGACACAAGTTAAGAAAATGAATACATTTGTCTACTGCATGTCTGTTCTATGCACAATAAAATGTGTATCACCCATCATGCTAATACCATGTGTGTGTGTATGAGGCATACACATTCATAGATGTATAAGTTAGGAAGAGTCATTAGTTTAAATTCTTTAAATTTTTCCCTGTATGAAACTCTGCAGGGAACCCCTTTCATTATTCTAATAGCCTTTTTTTTTGAAGTTCAAAGTCTTGTTTTGCCATACCTGTATTTCCTCAGAAGGTCACACAATATCTAAGCAAACTGTGCATGTTAGCATAATAGGCACACAGAAATGATTCAGTTTTGCAACATTCCCAAAGCATTATTAGCACATACCACGATTTACTTACTTTTTTACTCTAAACTTCTAGATCCTTTACACATCTCAAGTGCTGATCCAACCATGTACTGAGGAATTTTGTGTATGCAGCTTGTGCAATAACATAGTTCCATCTCAGCTTTTACTCTTCTTCTAGCCTTACTTTTAATATTACTGAAATTAATCAGTAACATTTTATTCTTACTTATGATCAAAGCATTATCACTAAACCATTTTCCTGTCTCATTTACTGTCCTAGAGACATTCTGCTGTAGATCATCCTCAGCGTACACTTTTATAAAAATGCTAGTGTCATCAGTGAAAATCACCATTTGTGCAACTGTCAGATGGTTTGGCAAATCGTTTATGTACACCAAGAACAACAGATGGTCAAACACAGAACCCTGGGACACTCCACAGCTAGTTTCGTTGAAATCTGAAATATTCTATTTGCCTTCATGATGTATTTGTACTTTCTGTTGTGTATCAGAGAGATAAGACTTGAACCATTTCAAGGCAAGTCACCGGACTCCATAACATTCTAATTTCATATTCAGTAATTCATGGCTGATTTAATCAAATGCTTTAGATAAATCTAAGAATATTTCACAGCTTATTTCGTTACTGTAGAAGGCTTTTAGAACCATTTTCATGAATTGCAAGACTGCCGTTTCTGTGGATCTGTTCTTTCTAAACTCATTTTGAGCATTAGTCAGAATTTTATTTTTATTCAGGAAGTCAGCTAGCATTTCATACATTACTATTTCAATTACCTATGCTTGCTAGACCATTTTTCATGTCTTGGCCCATACTATCTCCTCCCAAAATAAACCAATGAGCTTGCATAAGAAGAGATTTGTTTCACAAAACTAAATATAACGATGTGCTTTTAGGTTTTAAGATATGCATCTTAGAACCCATGTTTACTAGAATTCTTTGCTTGGAATTACCATTCCTGTCGTATTCCTGTATATTTTCCATTCCTCCTGGGGCACCCTGTGTGATAAAGACAATCAGTGAACTAAGAAATGCAAACAAAAGAAGAATCACTGTAAATTTTTTTAATATTTACAGAATAGTAATAAATTCACAGTGCATGGCTTCCACATAAACAGGTAATGGTATTTGCATAGGGGTGCATAGATTAAAAATCCTAAGTGGAACTATTGATTCTCAGAATACTACTGGCATTTGTTTTTGTTTCTGTCATCACCATGTAAAGGACTATATGTTGATATAAACCAGCTCAGCTGAGGGAAACAATGATTTTTTTAGTATTTGGGTGTCCAACATTGCTGATATATAATGTGTGAAGAACTGTTGTAGAAACACAACTGTAACAGCCAGGGACATGGAAGGGATGGCCTTGCGATAAGAATGGCAGGAGCCTTGTTCCCATTATCAGCACAGCTGTTGCCTGAAACATGTTAAGAAAAACGAAAACATTTGTCTACTGCATGTTTGTTCTGTGCACAATGAAATGTGTATCACCCAGCACGCTTATACCATATGTGTGTGTATGTGTGTTTGTGTGTGTGTGTGTGTGTGTGTGTGTGTGTGTGTGTGTGTGTGTGTGTGTGTGTGTGTGTGTGAGAGAGAGAGAGAGAGAGAGAGAGAGAGAGAGAGTGTGAGAGAGAGAGAGAGAGACAGAGAGAGAGAGACAGAGAGTGAGAGGGAGGGAGAGGGAGAGAGAGAGAGAGAGAACTCGATGCAATTCTTTCAGTAGCACACACACTATCTGTCCTGGGTATAAATACCCATCCTGACACTAGAGCTCACCAGACCAGTTGATTCGTTCATCATATAGGTATCTGCCCTGACCCATAGGCAAGAATGAAGTTACCAGTGTTGTTCTTTTTTCTAGTAATGGCATGCATGTGCTTTGCCTTTCCAGCAAATGATGAGGTAAGTTCATTCTGCTTCAAGATGTACATTCTCCAATTTCTAATTTAACTCTTCTAAAAGAAAACATGAGAGAACTTGGCCAAACATATTAAAAGATTCTGGTAGCAATGAAAATTGAAATGTTCAGACAATGAAGAGAACTGTAAACATGAAGAAGAATTATTATATTTCTTGTGTATGATCTTAGAAGGTTACTGCATTGAACTTTTTTCATCTCAGATGCAGAAGTAGATGACCACATATAGTTTAAAACAAATTACAAACTTCCATATTGATGTTATCAAATTTACTAAAAGCACAAGTAGTTATTTTTATTCGATGCTGAAAGAGAAACATTCCATAAAATAACAGCGCTATTTCTGTTTAACATATTGTACAACTTTTTAGTATATTATCATACTTGCATTAATAATGCTATCAGATGGTTTCTTAATAAATCAACGGCCAGTTCATAATGAATAAAATGAATTAATTGTTGTTGAATATCAATAATTCTGTATCAACAAATAACTGTGACAGAAAGTTTAGGCACTCACTGTATAGAAGAAGTACTGAGCAACAGTCAGACAAACTTTAGCTTTCAAACTTTTATTATTAAATCTATGAGATACACAAAAAGTTACTTTCTCTCATGCGACTGCACCTTTGTGGGACAAATGCCAAAGACACAACAAAATACAGAGCGATATTCAATGAATCCATAAAATACATGGACAAAATGGGAAACTGAAACTACAGGAGAGTGTAGAATTATTATTATTCTGATGTCAAAGACATACCTAGATGCCCAGTTCACATGTTACATACTCTTTGACCAAAATTTGAATGCTTCCAGTCCATTTTCTGTCACTTGATGGATGTCTTCTGCAGTACAGGAGGTTGGAAACTCAACACTGAAACATGTTCTGGACAATCTGAACTTCTCCAAAATCACACTCAGTACTGTCTTGCGTGCCCTGTTGCCCAATCTTGCCAGATTAAACCTTGATCTACCCAATACTGTGTCTCTGAATGGTGTGGTTTAAGCTACATTATCTTGATAGATCTTGAAGGGAATTCATGTGGGTGTTCTGTGCTGTTCAAATTCTGAGCTCTAACTGGAAAGAGCGAGGTCATCAGCATACAAGAAACTCCTAGTGTTAGGGTCATAAGCGTGTTTAATTAGGCAGCACAACAGATTGGCATTGGTGTACCACCATTATGATTGTGGACTACATGTTGAGTTTCAGGAAGCAAAGTACTTTTATAACAGCTGTGGATTCACACAGGTAGGCAACTAAAATCCTGAAGCAGCTTATTAACATAAGTAGAGAGGAAAGCTACAGTGTCCCAGTGTCCTGTTTATTGATAATCTCTGTGTGTTTTGTCAGAGGGAAGGGAACTCACAGGGCACTGCTGTAGGTGACCAGACAGACACACAAACAGCACAAGAAAAATGGCGTCATTTTTGCACAACTGATAGGAGGAACACATGTCCTCTATACACTTCTCACCTATTTCTAGTGTGCTCTCAGTTACCAGATAGCTGCGAAACCCATAATATAGACTCCCTTCCAACATCAGCTAGTGGTATTTTGGGGCCAATAAAAACAAAAACTAATCATTCTTAAACCAACTGTTAGCATTGATTAAATTATGCTCTGTACAAAATTGTTTCAGGTAGGTTCTCACTTCAATCTTTTCTGCAAGTCTATGTTCTACCGTGTTTCCTTCTGTTCCTATTCTTGCTGAGGTATTCCAGTTCCCAAGAACAATTACTTTTTTGTAACCTTAACTATCTCAATAATTTTTTTTACCAAATATTCTTCCAGTCTCTTGATCATTTGTGTAGCTAGTAGGTATACAAATTTGTGATGGTTTGGTGGTTGTTGCTTTGTGTCTGTTTTCACTGTGATAATGCTTCCACCATGCTGTTCACAGAACTCACCTGCATTTCTTCCTGTTCTTTCACTCATTATTCGATCTACTTTTGCAACACCTCTAATTGTTTTTGTATTTGTAACCACGTACTCACATGGCAAGAAGTCCTGCTCTTCCTGCCTTGATACTTCACTAATTTCAGCCATTTTAACTTCACCTATTCTCTTACTCACATTGGAACTACATGTTGATGTTTTTTCCATGTTTGTAAATCAAATTTTATTTTTTTTTTTTAACTCCATCTTACACAAAAGACAAATTTCCATTTTCAAAAGTAATGTAATTTTAGGTGAGCAATCAAAACAAATTACACAAAACATATATACAGGTGTATATGTGGACAAGGAAAAAGAGATTTCGGATTTTTCCTAGATTTCCCGGTTGAAAATACTCTTTCTCCTGGATGAAAATGCACATTTTCCATGTTATGTGACAGTATGCATTTCTTTGGCACTATAAAACTTATCAATCCTTTGAATGTTTACGGTTTTATACACCAATGTAGAATTTCCCAGCAGTTTAGAAAACGAAACTCAGGGAGAACAAAATACGTTTTGCAAAGATCTTTGATGTACAGCAACATGTACACTACATATTTTTGTGTTATGAAGGTATTTTCAAATTCCACCAAACACCACATGTTACTTTTTGAAGCATAGTAATCTAGATTGTGACACACATTTGAAAGACAGACATAGCTCATGTCACGTGATCTTGCCAGCTGATGACGGCACAGGACACGTGATGTAGTCAGCCAATAGCAAGATCACTCTTAAGTAGTGCGAACACGCAAATAAGAAAAGTTAATGGTTTAAATTAATGTACATAGTGTGGCTACAACAAAAAGGAAGCTTTCACACATAATATTGGTCTCCAAGATTAATAAGATGCAAGAGAAGCTAAGCTTCCACATATAATGTTGATATTTTTAGCACTTGTTACACTTTAAGATACATCACACATACATGCCAGTAAAATTTTTAATAATGATATAAATGTCTGATCGTCTATGCTCAAAATTCTTCTAAATGGTCATCCTCAAAGTGTTGATTTTTAAATGAGAGTCAAACACTCTGTGATTTAAGAAATTCATTGCACATTCTCACACATAGTACATCTTCCTCAAAGTGAAATTTACTTTGGAAGTAATGCTTTTCAAACCACCATTCTCAATATTTTCCCATGACCTGTTAGAAATTGGTTCATTTCAGCAGTTGCCAGAGAGCACCAGGTAACAGGCATCACTGCACTTGTGCAGCTACGATGACACAGGAAGCCCACATGTTCGTACATGTAAAACATTGAAAGATCTTGTGTAATGTCATAAAAGAAACAATACATCAGAGGATACTTCAAGAGCATCAGAATTTTGTGAACCATACTAAAACGCATAATTCAGCTTAAAGTGAATATTCATACATCCAGAATCGGATGTACATTTTCTTGAGTACCAGTACTGTATTATCTCATGTTTGGCTCTTTATTATGGCATAATGCCATACAAGCTAGAAAATAGAAAATGAGCACTTGAAATGCAGCAAACAGTTGAAACTAGCCAACAGTGTGAAATTAAACACTTTGTTTCAAATAAGCTGACTACCTGAGCTCAAAAGATGAATAAAAGCCAAATCTCTTTAGCAAACCAACAAAAATAACTTCATTGTTCTGCAAAACTAATAACATATTTTAGCCTTCTGTAATTATATAAATGTATTTTAATTCGTTTGATAGCTCCTGGCAACACAAATCCATTTTGTTTTCATTTAATGTGAGAGGAATAAATGAAGAGGAAACTGCAAAATCACTAAACATAAACACAGGTCATGTGGAGACTCCCTACTGCAACTCAGACTTCTCTGTGCATCAGCCTCAGATCTATGATATTTCTGAACTGGAACAGTATTAGGTAGTGGTGCCTAACCACACATCTGTAGCCATAAGTGGGAGAAAGTACTACTCAACTGTACACGCAGAGGAGCCCACCAGCAAATGTTCAAACTAATCTAATGTAAACAGTCACACTCATCAGAGGCGATTTGTTGTTAGGAAGCATTGCATAGTCTTCCTAAAGACTTTGTCACACTTGTATGAGCGCTGTGTTTTATTGTTGTATGTGGTGTATTTCCTTTGTGACTTAAGTTTTATTTTTTTTATTTTTTTCGTCCATGTTTTGTTGCTGTAGTATTATTCTGCAGAAGTGGAATGCAGTAATATCCTTTGTTAGATTATTGTTAAGACGAAAGTGTCTAACTTCAATCTTTGTTGGATTTGGTGCTAATGTCCACTTTTGAAATATCCATGGATTTCACTTAGATCTTCAGAGAGTATTCCTTCACCAGCTTCAGTACTTCTCTGTTGAGTGGTCAAAGCAAGATCATCTGCATAAACAAACTTTCTCTATTGTGTTTCAGAGAAATAAGATGTACATGTGTATGAATGTAGACATGGAAACAGCTCTGGAATCATAATTGATCAAATAGTTTTTGATTTGGGAAAAAGTATATTATGTTGTAGAAGTGAATGACACTGGATTCACAGATCACAAAGCAATAAAATCTTTAAAACTTAGTAGAAATGATATACTCAGTACAAATTCTAGGGTAAATGAGAAATATATCAACAGGAAATGTATTAATGAGGGCAACATTAGAATTTTTAATTCTTTATTAAAAAATTTAAACTGGGTTTCAATAAACATGACAATGTGTACACTAAGTTTGAGGTATTTTTAATTTGTCACAAATATAGCTGTGAAACTGAATTCCATCTTATGAAAATCAAACTAAAAGCAGAACTAAGACAAAGATAACCTTGAGGATAAGAAGATTTAGAGAGTGACAGAAAGTTAGGTAATTTAGCAAGGATAAATCTAGCTCTGAAACAGAATGTTCACTTTACAGGAAATTGTTCAAGAAAGTAATTACTGCAGCAAAAAAGTTAAAGAATGATTCATATATTGGTGGAAACAAGGGTAACAAAAAATGAAATCAGTTTAGAAAGGAGCCAGTATAAATCAAATCAAAATAAAAAAACAACACAGTTATTAATAGTTAGGGCAAAAAAAAAAAACTATTAAGGTTCCTTTACAGATTACTGATATATTCAACTGTTATTATACATGTGTTGTACAAAAACTTACAGAAATGCAAAGTCATAATATAATTAATCATAACTTCTGTACATATCTTAAAACTATGTTTTCAAATGCTTTAATCATACAAGATGTAGAAAATGCAGTCAGTAAACTAAAGAATAAATTGTTTGGTGGCACTGATGGCTTCCCAGACAGAGTCAGTAAACACAGCAAATGTATTGCTTTTCTGCTTGTAGATATAATTAATGCTCCTTTCAGCACTGATACTTTCCCTAGAAAACTAAAGGTTTCAGTTATAGAACCATTATATAAAAACAGTGATCCTTAGGATGTAAAAAATGACAAGTCTTATTTCACAAAAATTAGGTAGAGTTATGTACAAAAGACTCTGCCTCCCTGAGCAAAGGTAGAATATTTGTCAGTGAACAAATTGGCTTTAGAAAGAATAGATCAATTGAAAAAGCCATACATAATTTCCTAAAATGAAACGATAATTAACTCAAGACCCTAAGCTGTTGACAGGTGTTGATATACATCAATGGGGACATCTGAAAATGTGTGCCCCAACCAGGTCTCGAACCCAGGATCTCCTGCTTACATGGCAGATGCTCTATACATCTAAGCCACTGAGAACACAGAGGATAGTGTGACTGCAGAGATTTATCCGTTGCATGCTCCCTGTGAGGCCCACATTCCCAACATAATGTCCACACTCTACATTCGTAGTGCCCTGCCCACTACACTCACTACTCACGGCAGACAATCTTACCGAGTCCTGTAAGAATTTGGGCAATGCGTGTGCATCCACCACACAAGAAGAAGGTCAATGGCCAGTTAGCCTTAACTATATGAAGATGGTATCTGTTCTTTCAGACATATCCATATAATTTCCTAAAAGTTGTTCTAAATTCCATAGATCATAATAACATCAACTGTGGGTGTTTTTAGAGTTATCCAGAGCATTTGATGTTATTGATCATAAAATATTGCTCAACTTTTGCTCTGGAGTTCATGGTACAGCTCACACACAGTTCGGCAGATACCAGAAAGTAGAAATAGTTCACAATGGTAACTCATATTTTTCTGGATATAATAAAATTATTTACGGTGAACCCTCAGGTTTGATGCTGGAACTCCCAATGTTCTTGATAGTCATGAATGACTTGTCAAGCTATTTGATAAAAACTGATGCTGTAGTTTTTGCTGACAGAACAAGTCATTTACCAAAGCTCAGAATGAGACTGACTTGCACAAAAAATAGAAAAAACAACAGAAGAACCAGATAAATAGTTTAGGGATAACTGTTTATTTTTAAATGAGGAAAAAATGAATGAATTTCAGACACATATGAAATAATACAAAACCAAATATAATTGTGAAGAATTACAAATGCCAAACACAAAATTTTTAGGAATTTGTTTAGATGAAAATCTAAAGTGAGATAAACATTAAGAATTACTACATAAAAAGCTAATTAAAAGCTCCTATGTATTTAGAATGCTTAAAAACTACTGCAGTGAACAAATAGTAATGTGAAATGACCCACTATCCTTCTAAGACTGGACAATAAATTAACTGCAAACTATACATATGCTACACTGTGCAACTATGTTATTACTGTTTCATGACTTGTTGATTATGTATTTGATTATTTATTTGTCATTTGCTGAACTATGTAGTTCATTTATCTGGTAATTGATCTGTTAGGAATCTTATTGTTGTTATTGACATAGTTAATGAGATGTGTCCAAACTTATGTTATTATTATCGTTAATATTACTGTGTTAACACTGATGACACCAATTGCATGTAAATATGCTCAAAGGTGGAATAAAGCTCTGCGAAACTCTCATTCATTATCCAAAAATGTGCGATAAGAATAACAAAAAGGGACTGGATCTACAAATTCCTGTTCAAAAGTTTTTAAGGGATTTTTCTTCTTTAAGTGTGTTCTATACTATAGAACAAGACAAAGTAATTATTTTCATATAGAAGCAAATAAGAAAGCCCAGTGTCACAAGAGTACCATATGTTATCCCACAATTCTTTATAGTGTTCTTCCCTTTAGAATTTAGCAAGTAGTATGGTTTTAAAAATGAGCTTAAAAATGTTGATAAGTTAAAGTTTCTACAGTGTTAGTGAACACACAAATTTTCAGAATTTCAATACACCTATCCCATAATTGAATTTACATGTAGCCATGCAGCACTTTGTATGCTGACCAACTGAAGCAGTGAGTCACTAGAGAATGTGGTTATTTGTAACTAGCAATGTTATTACCAAGTGTTGCTTAAAGCAGTGTCAGTAACAAACATTAGTTGGACCATACAAATATGTAACCACTTTATTTATTGTTATTTTGGACAGACACATTATTTTGCAAACATTAGTTAGTTTGAGAATGGGCATAGCCCGAAATCAATCATCAACTAAATAAACATCCATTTTAGTTGGAACTCTGGCTGTCTCCTCTTGCATCATAATCTAAAATGAGTTGCTGTACCACATTACCCAGCATGCTGGGGTTACACATGTTGCTGTTCTGTCTAAGACTCCTCCAGTTTGTGTCATATTTAACTTCTTAGTATTCTTTCACCTGGGTCATAACACACGCATCACAGGAACTTATACATGATTATAGGGCGTATGACAGCATTACACATGGTACACTAACTTTATAGGGCTCAAAAATATTGGTGAGGCATATGAGTTTACATCTTAGCACAGCTATGAGCATAGTAGATCTAAGTACCTTTTAATCTCATAGCCTGGGATTGACATGACCAGTTCATGAGCTGACAGATGCCAGCAGAGCCAGTAAGTCTTCAACAACATTCTCACTTGACAGTCACTTAGTCTGCATCAACACTGATGTAGTTGATTTAGTGGGTATCAGACTTGTATACACCATGCTGTTTGCAGAGCAGGTTGGTGACCGGCCATATGTATTTGCTCAGTAGCCATATAAATCAAGCACTTTTCTACGTACAGATACATACTGAGAAGTGAATGTCAGAAGTTACTTACATGGCACTATATGTTACAGTTTCTTCTTGTTCCAATCATGTATAAGGTCTGGAAAAAAGTATTGCCTAAATGCTCTTGTGCATGTAGTAATTAATGTAACCTCATCTTCACTGTCCCTAAAGGACTAACATGAAGGAGGACGAAAAATATCTGCAGAATTTTTACATAATACTTGCTCTTGAATATTTATAAGTGGGCTTTTGTGGGATAATTGGTGCCTGTTTTCAAGCATCTACCACTTCAGCTTTTTCAACATTTCCATCACACTCTTCGTGAGTCAAGAAAACCTGTGACCATTCGTGTCATCCTTCTTCATACATGTTCAGTATCCCTATCAGTCCTAGAGCCCACCATGTGTAATTCAGCATTCTATCCAAGTAACTGAGTCTCCATAAATTTGTTTGCCATATTGGAAATGTGAAAAAAGTAGATCCATAGAATAATCATTCTACATAATAATGTCTTACATGTCCATTAGATGTACATCTAAGATGGATCATTACTGCAATCATAGTAAAATAAATTAGCATACATATTCATCTAGGCACTGTGTTAACTGTATTACTTGCCTTCTGTTATTCTTTGTTTAACACTAAGAATTCTGTTACAGCTGCAGAATCGCTACTTGGTGTTTCCCTCACAGCCAGTGAACGCATCTCAGGTAAATGACTTCACTTTTTAATTTTAGAAATGATTTATTGTGTGAATAGAATCATCAGTTGGTAATGTGCATATATATTGTTTCTTTCTGTTTGTAGTATGTGCAAACCTATGTGCCATTGTTTGAAGCATTGTTTGGCAGTCGTCCTTACATAATTGGAGGATAAGTATGGATCCAGATATCCGAATCATATGCAGAGTATCTACATTTAAAATCATGAGATGAGAACTCATTGATTGTGTATAAAATTTGAGTATAAATAAACATCTGTGAGATCAGTGCTGCTGAATAAATGTCTTAATGGTCCACCAGTTTGTGACTGTGTTAAATGCTCTTTTATTGATTTTGAAATACTGTGTTCACCCTTGTTTCCTTTTTATATTTATTACCTCATGATTATCTTTGATTTCTATAACACTCCCCAATGACTTTTTTGTATCTCCACGTTGAGAATTTATATTACTACAGGATTAACACCTACAAACCAGTGGGCATTTACTAATGAGCATTCCATGTGACATCGGTGTTACAATGAGCCCTCTTACTCATTCATCCGCTTGCTACCATTTCTTAGAATATAGCTCCTGTTTCACTTTCCACTACAAGAATCCATTCAGTAGCCACAACAAAACATTTAGTACCACATAGGTCCTTGTTTCACCTACATGCAATTGCTAGACAGCAGTTGTCAGATTCATAGTGAAAGTGTGATAGAATATGGTAACTAACAAGCACAGCAGTACCCACAAAATCCTAACAAATTTTCTGTAGACCACCATTTTATACTGTAGATGTCAGGACTATATTTCACAAAAATGTACATAAAAATATGCCCTATGACAACACATTATTTTCGGTCACAGAATTCACAAGATCCAGCATGGGTAAAATAAAATAATTCCTGTTAGAGAAATAGGAGCTGGCCTAACATTCAGGAGGAACAAGTTTCAGACTTTGACCAATTCATCACAAGATAAGGTTTCCAACACCATTTCATGTGTATACAGTGCAAGCAGCTCGGGAAACTTGGTCAGTCTTGCTTTCGTATATATTTGGTAAACCTGGGGTTCTCAAGATGTGGACTGGTCTGTGGGTGTTAATCCTGTAGCAATATAAATTCTCAACATGGTTCAGAAGTCACAGTTGTTTATTTTGGAGAGCAGACTGGCTTAACAATGTAATTAAACAACATGCAATAAGATAACTTTGAAGGTAATTTATTGTTTTTTTGTGTTAAAGGCAAACAACATATTAATAATAAGTCACAAAGGAGGTATATCATGGGAAAAATCAAGAAATAAAAAACAGATAAATAAAAAATAGTAACAGGTAAATTAGCAAAAATGTTAGAAAGAGAGATACACAAAATGTTGTGGTCTATAACACAACCCTTTAAATGCAAAAACCTGATTGGTTAAAACATATTCAGCAATCAAGCTTTGTTTTAGTACCCTACATTTTGCATAAAAGGTGAGAGAAGAAGCAAGTACTTACTAGGCATGTCACACTGTGAGAGTAATAACGTACAAAAGGGGGGCAGATCCCCACCCAAACAATGACTACCCTCTCCTTAGTGTCTGCAAAGAGTTATCCTCCTGCCACATAGTAGAATCACCAACAACAGCTTGTTATTCCTCAGTTCCAACCATTCTTCCTCCTAGTAATGTAAGGACCTTCTCTCGGCAGAAAGGCAATGGCAAATAAGAAGACTTTATGTTTGTTTACTGCATAGTCTTGCTTGCCTGCTTTACTGCCAGGGCCAATGCTGTGGTTTTTCTGCCAAGTGCTAAAATATCAAGCATCTCTCTTCCTCTCCCTCATATTTTCAGACACAGTCAATGTTTTTCACTATGTCATTCATCCATGACATCTTATTTTTACATGTCATGCTTACTCATATGACTTTCTGACACGAACTCATCTTCAAGGCCAGAGCCATATATTGGTCATCAGTCAGTAAAACAGTACACAAAAGTTTAAAATGTAATATATTTTGAATTATAATTACAAAATTAATTCACTCCCATAGTATATAACTAGAAACTGTTGAATTTTTCCTGTTTACTGAGCAGAGAAGAGCATGCAATATGGAGGGAGGAGCACCATAACTGCTGCATGATGAGTAACAAGTGGGAAGGAGTGGCAAGTAGAGTCCTCACAGTACCTCAAAAGCTCATGGTTTGTGCTTCATACCGATGACTTGCTCTGGTGAAAATGCTGCATAGGAGAGACAGATTTCGTAAAAGTTTGTATTTACATAGATGTTTACTTCATATGCAGTACTTATTCATAACATCCACAAAAAAAAGTCTGTTCACAGCAACACTGAACAATGGTGAACTGTAAACACAAGTTAATGAATTCTGGGCAGAACTATGGGTCTCAGGGAATCGGAAAAATTAAATAGACAATTGTACATGACACAACACCTCCAACAATGGGTTTTCACAGTTGGATGACATTAGACAAAACAAATGTGGGCCTACCCTACAAAAAATTAAGTAAATTAATGAAAAAAACATGACATACATTAATAAATCATAATTACAATTCATTTTAAGCCTAAATTTACACTTTACAGAGTGTGTTCCATAAGTAATGCGACCAATTTTTTTCTGACGCATCGGTACACCACAGCATGTTGTAACTGGCTGGGCTAAGTGGAGGGGGATGTTAGCTTCAAAATGCTCTTTGTCTCATTGAGTTGTGAGCTGCCAGAGAGTCAGGATGTGCATTTCCATCAACCCCGTTTTGAGTTTATTTAACATGACACAATGGATCATTCTGTAGAGCGACAGTACGCCATCAAATTTTGCATTACACTTAGGAAGTCCGCCAATGAAACGTTTCCATTACTTCAGCATGCCTTTAAGACTGATTGCTTGTCCAAATCACAAGTTTTCTTATGGCACAAGTAGTTCATGGAGGGCCAAGAGAAGATCACGGATAAACCTTGCAGTGGACGGCCATCAACCGCACGAGTCGCCAAAAATGTGACAGGTTTGCGTGATTGTTTGAACTCTGACAGCCTTCATTTGATAGCACAAACTCTAAACATGTCAAAAACAACCGTTTTCCACATTGTGACCGAAGATTTGAACATGAGAAAGGCGTATGCTAAACTCATCCCAAAAATGTTGACAGGCAAACACAAGCACGTGCGAATGCTTTGGTGCTGAGAAATATTGGAAATGCATGAAAATGACCCTCATTTTTTAAACTCAGTTATCACCAGTGATGAGTTGTGGATTTTTGAGTATGACCCTGATATAAAAAGGCAGAGTTCAGAGTGGCACACCCCATCGTCGCCCCATCCCAAGAAGGCACGCATGAGCAAGTCCAGGATCAAAACCCTGCTCATTGTCTTCTTTGACATCAGAGGCACTAGCCACCACAAATTCGTACCTACCAGGACTATAGTGAACTCAGCCTTCTACTTGGAAGTGCTCAAAAGACTGAAAAGGAGGGTCTCGCGCTGCCAAAGTGACATCAAGGACACATGGAAAGTTCACCATGGCAATGCGCCAAGTCACAGTGCCTTCATTGTCAGCAACTTCTTAGCCAGGAGCAAGACCCCATTGGTTCCCCAGCCTCCCTAAGTCCTGACCTGGCTCCCACTAACTTTTTTTTTGTTTCCTCGGTTAAAAGGAGTCATGAAAGGAAAACATTGGGACATGATTGAAAGCATCCAGGCGCATGTTACATCAGCTCTAAAGGACATTCCAGAAACGGCATTCCAGGGTGCCTACCAGGCATGGAAACACTGCCTCCAGAAGTGTATTGATGAAAGAGGGTGCTATTTTGAAAACTTTTATTATTTGTACGAATATATTCAATAAATGATTTTTTATGAATTTGGTCGCATTACTTATGGAATGCACCTTGTATTACAGATATTTTTCTTGCACCGGTATCAGCAAACTCCTGTACGACTTTGTTGAAATCCAAACATTCAGCTAGCTCATGCCCAGTCAACATTGTTGCTATCCCACACAGTCATGCCTGACACATTTTTGACCACAGGTACATTTTAATCAGTTTATGGGAATGAGATGCATGTAGAGGTATACTGAAAAAACTGTGCCGCAAATATCTGCACATAATGTATAGTTCCACAGTAGCCATACACACATACACAGCAAGAGACATAAATGCAGACTCCTAGAATTACATGGCAGCTCAAATCCCCAATCTCAGTCAAAGATCATGTTGTTCAGGTTCAATATGACCTATCGACGTCACACAGTCCCTTCCCCCCCCCCCCCCCCCCCCTCCAAGTATGGAGTAAGTCTTGGTTGGAGACAGTGTGGGCTTTGAAGCTATTAGTGGTCATACGGGATGGTAGATGCATGACTGGGAACTCCACCTTGACTGGAGCGATGTGCAGAGGTGGGGCGACAGGAGGTAGGTCCAACTCAAAGTTGCTGAGCCAGCAAGGGTGGACGATATGGCGGCCAGCCCATAACCATGAGGACAAAACGGCAGATGGTGGGGTGTAGGTGTAAAAAGCGCACATGCCAACCGAGCTTTCAGGTGAGATGAAGGCGTGGATTGTTGTTGGTTCGCACTAACGAGGGAGGGTGAGGCTATGCGCAACACTGAAGTTTAGCTGGTCATTGGGTGGTCAGTTTAGCTGGTCATCGATAGTTATGATTGAAATGTCATCCACATGGTGTGGGGGTACGTTGCAGAGCAGGGTGGCTATGGGAGAGGGTGTCTCCATAGTCGGTGAGGTAGCAGTGGAGGTTGACGTATCCAGAAAACCTGTGAATGGCGACAGGGAGGCGTCAGGTGAAAAAATCAGCATAGTGGCCTGAGGAGAAATGTTGTTGGACTCCACAGTGGGAGCAAGGATGGCTGGAGAGTCATTAGAAAAATCTGACTGAGCCAGTAGAACAGGCATCAGGGTCCACGAATGCTGGTTTGAGGCGGTGTAACGGAACAGCTTGGGGAGAGTCTTTGATGATGATGTTGAAAGCTGTATTGCTCCACCAGAGGACTTTAAAGGAGCCGAGGTAACCAATAAGATTGATATGTACATGGCAAAGTCGTCCTGGGGGAATGTCAAACCTGTCCAGTGGTGGGGTGGTATGGTGGTCAATTTTGTGTGCCCAGGTCTGACAGTTGCGTTTTATATTTTTCTAAATGAAACACTTGGAGACGAGCTGTGTAATGGCACAGATGCCAGAGTGAGTGAGGTTATGCAGCGCATTAAAGGCCTGCCAGTGCAGGGGAGCAGGAGGAATGGGCACAAGGTACTGGTAGAAGAGTTGAACCACACCTCGTCCACAACGCCAGGAAATTTAGCTAACTTGATGAAAATGAGTACGTCATCCAGATATGCAAAGCAAAACTCAAACTGTCGTAAGATGGAGTCAATGAATAGCTGCCACGTTTGCGCTGCATTTTTCAAGCCGAATGGCATAAAGTTGTATTGGAACAAACCAAGCAGCATGATAATAGCTGTTTTAGGGACATCTTCCAATGCTGTGGGAATCTTGTGGTAGACACGTTTACAGTCAATAAAACTGCAGATTGTAGCACCCAATAATATATGAGTGAAATCATGTATGTTAGGCATGGGGTAATTGTCCATGATGGTATGAGCATTTAAATGTCTGTAATCACTGTGCACATTTGGAAAGAACCATCATGTTTGGGCGAGATGAATCGGTGAAGGCTAGTTGCTGTCCGATGGTTGCAGGATAACTGTCTCCAAAAGTTCATTAATTTGCTGCAGGGCCATGCGCAACGTAATAGGGTTGAGGTGTCTAGCCTTGTGCCTAATAGAAGGCCGGTAATGGTAACTATCTTGTGCATCATTCCATCAGCAATGGAAGAAACTGAGAACTGCACATGAGCTAATTTGTTTTAGTTGTAAATATTTGTCATGTATTACTGTTTTTCTGACTTTTTCTACACCCTGGGGGATCTCCTCACTATGGATCAATTGTAATGGAAGTAAATCGAATCTAATCATGCTTCTGACATAAGAAGCCATTTTCATATTGCATTCATGCCCTCTGACTCTCAGTGGCACTGACAATTGAAAGGTGAGCAACAACTGTATCAAATTATGCAGTGCGTCACAGGAATAATGGTCAGTATTCAGGGGTGTGATGGGAATGATCATTTGAAGCAGAAACATGTAGTGAACATTGGCTGTAAAATGCATTCCTGAAGAGTTATGTGCACTCTTCATTTTCAATACCATAAAACAAGTTCTTCTACTGCGGGCTCTTTGTTTTCCATATTTTGAGAGGTGGTAGTATGGAATAAAATAACAAAAAATATCCAGTAAACGTGGGCTTTAAATTGCATACCTAAAGAACTGTCACTGCTGTGGAACATATGTCCTCCATTGAATAGGTGCCCATAACTCTTAAGGTGTGCGCTTTAGAGCCTATCGATCAATAAATCTCTTTGTTCATCTGTTAACATTATACATTGTATGGATGTAGTAAATTACAATATAGTTTCTTATCTTCAATTTGTTTCAGAAGCTTGGATAATAAATACACTCCTGGAAATTGAAATAAGAACACCATAAATTCATTGTCACAGGAAGGGGAAACTTTATTGACACGTTCCTGGGGTCAGATACATCACATGATCACACTGACAGAACCACAGGCACATAGACACAGGCAACAGAGCATGCACAATGTCGGCACTAGTACAGTGTATATCCACCTTTCGCAGCAATGCAGGCTGCTATTCTCCCATGGAGACGATCGTAGAGATGCTGGATGCAGTCCTGTGGAACGACTTGCCATGCCATTTCCACCTGGCGCCTCAGTTGCACCAGCGTTCGTGCTGGACGTGCAGACCGCGTGAGACGACGCTTCATCCAGTCCCAAACATGCTCAATGGGGGACAGATCTTGCTGCCCAGGGTAGTTGACTTACACCTTCTAGAGCACGTTGGGTGGCACGGGATACATGCGGACGTGCATTCTCCTGTTGGAACAGCAAGTTTCCTTGCCGGTCTAGGAATGGTAGAACGATGGGTTCGATGACGGTTTGGATGTACTGTGCACTATTCAGTGTCTCCTCAACGATCACCAGAGGTGTACGGCCAGTGTAGGAGATCGCTCCCCACACCATGATGCCGGGTGTTGGCCCTGTGTGCCTCGGTCGTATGCAGTCCTGATTGTGGCGCTCACCGGCAGGCCCCAAACACGCATACGACCATCATTGGCACCAAGGCAGAAGCGACTCTCATCGCTGAAGATGACACGTCTCCATTCGTCCCTCCATTCACGCCTGTCGCGACACCACTGAAGGCGGGCTGCACGATGTTGGGGCATGAGCGGAAAATGGCCTAACGGTGTGCGGGACCGTAGCCCAGCTTCATGGAGACGGTTGCGAATGGTCCTCGCCGATACCC
This sequence comes from Schistocerca gregaria, assembly GCF_023897955.1. Lineage (NCBI taxonomy): Eukaryota > Metazoa > Arthropoda > Insecta > Orthoptera > Acrididae > Schistocerca > Schistocerca gregaria. The sequence continues at coordinate 129,660,197 of NC_064923.1, read as the reverse complement.
CAGGAGCAACAGTGTCCCTAATTTGCTGAGAAGTGGCGGTGCAGTCCCCTACGGCACTGCGCAGGATCCTAGGGTCTTAGCGTGCATCCGTGCGTCGCTGTGGTCCGGTCCCAGGTCGACGGGCACGTGCACCTTCCGCCGACCACTGGCGACAACATCGATGTACTGTGGAGACCTCACGCCCCACGTGTTGAGCAATTCAGCGGTACGTCCACCCGGCCTCCCGCACGCCCACTATACGCCCTCGCTCAAAGTCCGTCAACTGCACATACGGTTCACGTCCACACTGTCGTGGCATTCTACCAGTGTTAAAGACTCCGATGGAGCTCCGTATGCCACGGCAAACTGGCTGACACTGACGGCAGCGGTGCACAAATGCTGCGCAGCTAGCGTCATTCGACGGCCAACACCGCGGTTCCTGGTGTGTCCGCTGTGCCATGCGTGTGATCATTGCTTGTACAGCCCTCTCGTAGTGTCCGGAGCAAGTATGGTGGGTCTGACACACCGGTGTCAATGTGTTCTTTTTTCCATTTCCAGGAGTGTACAAATCTTTTATGTCGGTATATATAAGTAATATTACTTTTCCATATTCACATATTCTTCAATGCTATAAAAACAATGTGTTAGTAAAAATTGTTTAAGATCTACTTTGAATTTATAAAATTCTTTAACTTTCTTTATAGCAGAAGAAAATGTTCTAAAAAGTATTTTGGGCTGGTAGTTTACCCTTTTTTGGTAGAGTGCTCCTTTGTGGGTCTCTCTGTGAAAAACATCCCTCTCCCTTGTTTCATGGTTATGAACCTGATTATTTAACGTTGAAAATTCCTGGTGTGTTTTCAGAAATCATACACATTCATAGATGTATAAGTTAGGAAGAGTCATTAATTAAAATTCTTTAAATTTTTCCGTGAATGACACTCTGCATTATTCTAATAGCCCTTTTTTGAAGTTCAAAAGATTGTTGTGCCGTATCCGTATTTACCCAGAAGATCACACAATATCGAAGCAAACTGTTTATGTAAGCATAATAGGCACACAGCAATGATTCAATTTGCAACATTCCCGAAGCATTCTGAGCACATAGAAGATTTTACTTACTTTTTTACTCTAAACTTCTGGATGCTTTTCCAATTTCAGGTGCTGATCCATCCATATACCGAGGAATTACGTGTATGGAGCTTGCTCAATAACACAGTTCCCTATCTCAGCTTTTACTCCTCTTCTAGCTTTACTTTTAATATTACTGAAATTAATCAATAACATTTTATCCTTATTTATGATCAAAGCATTATCACTAAACCAGTTTCCTCTCTCATTTACTGTCCTAGAGACATTCTGCTGTAGATCATCCTCAGTGTACCCTTTTATAAAAATGTTAGTGTCATCAGTGAAAATCACCATTTGAGCAACTGCCAGATGGTTTGGCAAATTGTTTATGTACACCAAGAACAACAGAGGGCCTAACACAGAACCCTAGGACACTCCATAGCTATTTTTTTTTTTTTTAAATCTGAAAGATACTCTTTGCCTTCGTGACATATTTGTACTTTCTGTTGTCTATCAGAGAGATAAGATGAACCATTTGAAGGCAAGTCCCTGGACCCCATAACATTCTAATTTCATATTCAATAAGTCATGGCTGTTTTAATCAAATGCTTTAGATAAATCTAAGAATATTTCACAGCTTAATTCGTTACTGTCCAAGGCATTTGGATGCATTTTCATTAATTGGAAGACTGTCGTTTCTGTGGATCTGTTCTTTCTAAACTCATTTTGAGCATTAATCAGAACTTTATTTTTATTTATGAAGTCAGCTAACCTTTCATACATTACTATTTCAGTTACCTATGCTTGCTAGACAATGTTTTCTTGTCTTAGCCCATACTATCTCCTCCCAAAATATGGAAACCAATGAGCTTGCATAAGAAGACATTTGTTTCACAGTACTAAATATAATGATGTGCTTTTAACTCTTAAGATATGCATCTTAGAACCCATGTTTACTGGAATTTTTTGCTTGGAATTAACATTCCTGTCATATTCCTGTATATTTGTCATTCCTCCTGGGGCACCCTGTGTGATAAAGACAATCAGTGAATTAAGAAGTGCAAACAAAGGAAGAATAACTGTAGAAGTTTAAATATTTACTGAACAGTAATAAATTCAGACTGCATGGCTTTCACATAAACAGGTACTGGTATTTGCATAGGGGTGCATAGATTAAAAATCCTAAGAGGAACTATTGATTCTCAGAATACTACTTGCATTTTTTCTTGTTTCCGTCATCACCATGTAAAGGACTATTTGTTGATATAAAACATCTCAGTTGAGGGAAACAATGATTTTTCTTTTAGTATTTGAGTGTCAAATATTGCTGATGTATAAGGTATGAAGAACTGTTGTAGACAGACAACTGTAAAAGCCAGGGACAGGGAAGGGATAGCCTTGTGATAAGAATGGCAGGAGCCTTGTTCCCATTATCAGCACAGCTGTTGCCTGACACAAGTTAAGAAAATGAATACATTTGTCTACTGCATGTCTGTTCTATGCACAATAAAATGTGTATCACCCATCATGCTAATACCATGTGTGTGTGTATGAGGCATACACATTCATAGATGTATAAGTTAGGAAGAGTCATTAGTTTAAATTCTTTAAATTTTTCCCTGTATGACACTCTGCAGGGAACCCCTTTCATTATTCTAATAGCCTTTTTTTTGAAGTTCAAAGTCTTGTTTTGCCATACCTGTATTTCCTCAGAAGGTCACACAATATCTAAGCAAACTGTGCATGTTAGCATAATAGGCACACAGAAATGATTCAGTTTTGCAACATTCCCAAAGCATTATTAGCACATACCACGATTTACTTACTTTTTTACTCTAAACTTCTAGATCCTTTACACATCTCAAGTGCTGATCCAACCATGTACTGAGGAATTTTGTGTATGCAGCTTGTGCAATAACATAGTTCCATCTCAGCTTTTACTCTTCTTCTAGCCTTACTTTTAATATTACTGAAATTAATCAGTAACATTTTATTCTTACTTATGATCAAAGCATTATCACTAAACCATTTTCCTGTCTCATTTACTGTCCTAGAGACATTCTGCTGTAGATCATCCTCAGCGTACACTTTTATAAAAATGCTAGTGTCATCAGTGAAAATCACCATTTGTGCAACTGTCAGATGGTTTGGCAAATCGTTTATGTACACCAAGAACAACAGATGGTCAAACACAGAACCCTGGGACACTCCACAGCTAGTTTCGTTGAAATCTGAAATATTCTATTTGCCTTCATGATGTATTTGTACTTTCTGTTGTGTATCAGAGAGATAAGACTTGAACCATTTCAAGGCAAGTCACCGGACTCCATAACATTCTAATTTCATATTCAGTAATTCATGGCTGATTTAATCAAATGCTTTAGATAAATCTAAGAATATTTCACAGCTTATTTCGTTACTGTAGAAGGCTTTTAGAACCATTTTCATGAATTGCAAGACTGCCGTTTCTGTGGATCTGTTCTTTCTAAACTCATTTTGAGCATTAGTCAGAATTTTATTTTTATTCAGGAAGTCAGCTAGCATTTCATACATTACTATTTCAATTACCTATGCTTGCTAGACCATTTTTCATGTCTTGGCCCATACTATCTCCTCCCAAAATAAACCAATGAGCTTGCATAAGAAGAGATTTGTTTCACAAAACTAAATATAACGATGTGCTTTTAGGTTTTAAGATATGCATCTTAGAACCCATGTTTACTAGAATTCTTTGCTTGGAATTACCATTCCTGTCGTATTCCTGTATATTTTCCATTCCTCCTGGGGCACCCTGTGTGATAAAGACAATCAGTGAACTAAGAAATGCAAACAAAAGAAGAATCACTGTAAATTTTTTTAATATTTACAGAATAGTAATAAATTCACAGTGCATGGCTTTCACATAAACAGGTAATGGTATTTGCATAGGGGTGCATAGATTAAAAATCCTAAGTGGAACTATTGATTCTCAGAATACTACTGGCATTTGTTTTTGTTTCTGTCATCACCATGTAAAGGACTATATGTTGATATAAACCAGCTCAGCTGAGGGAAACAATGATTTTTTTAGTATTTGGGTGTCCAACATTGCTGATATATAATGTGTGAAGAACTGTTGTAGAAACACAACTGTAACAGCCAGGGACATGGAAGGGATGGCCTTGCGATAAGAATGGCAGGAGCCTTGTTCCCATTATCAGCACAGCTGTTGCCTGAAACATGTTAAGAAAAACGAAAACATTTGTCTACTGCATGTCTGTTCTGTGCACAATGAAATGTGTATCACCCAGCACGCTTATACCATATGTGTGTGTATGTGTGTTTGTGTGTGTGTGTGTGTGTGTGTGTGTGTGTGTGTGTGTGTGTGTGTGTGTGTGTGTGAGAGAGAGAGAGAGAGAGAGAGAGAGAGAGTGTGAGAGAGAGAGAGAGAGACAGAGAGAGAGAGACAGAGAGTGAGAGGGAGGGAGAGGGAGAGAGAGAGAGAGAGAACTCGATGCAATTCTTTCAGTAGCACACACACTATCTGTCCTGGGTATAAATACCCATCCTGACACTAGAGCTCACCAGACCAGTTGATTCGTTCATCATATAGGTATCTGCCCTGACCCATAGGCAAGAATGAAGTTACCAGTGTTGTTCTTTTTTCTAGTAATGGCATGCATGTGCTTTGCCTTTCCAGCAAATGATGAGGTAAGTTCATTCTGCTTCAAGATGTACATTCTCCAATTTCTAATTTAACTCTTCTAAAAGAAAACATGAGAGAACTTGGCCAAACATATTAAAAGATTCTGGTAGCAATGAAAATTGAAATGTTCAGACAATGAAGAGAACTGTAAACATGAAGAAGAATTATTATATTTCTTGTGTATGATCTTAGAAGGTTACTGCATTGAACTTTTTTCATCTCAGATGCAGAAGTAGATGACCACATATAGTTTAAAACAAATTACAAACTTCCATATTGATGTTATCAAATTTACTAAAAGCACAAGTAGTTATTTTTATTCGATGCTGAAAGAGAAACATTCCATAAAATAACAGCGCTATTTCTGTTTAACATATTGTACAACTTTTTAGTATATTATCATACTTGCATTAATAATGCTATCAGATGGTTTCTTAATAAATCAACGGCCAGTTCATAATGAATAAAATGAATTAATTGTTGTTGAATATCAATAATTCTGTATCAACAAATAACTGTGACAGAAAGTTTAGGCACTCACTGTATAGAAGAAGTACTGAGCAACAGTCAGACAAACTTTAGCTTTCAAACTTTTATTATTAAATCTATGAGATACACAAAAAGTTACTTTCTCTCATGCGACTGCACCTTTGTGGGACAAATGCCAAAGACACAACAAAATACAGAGCGATATTCAATGAATCCATAAAATACATGGACAAAATGGGAAACTGAAACTACAGGAGAGTGTAGAATTATTATTATTCTGATGTCAAAGACATACCTAGATGCCCAGTTCACATGTTACATACTCTTTGACCAAAATTTGAATGCTTCCAGTCCATTTTCTGTCACTTGATGGATGTCTTCTGCAGTACAGGAGGTTGGAAACTCAACACTGAAACATGTTCTGGACAATCTGAACTTCTCCAAAATCACACTCAGTACTGTCTTGCGTGCCCTGTTGCCCAATCTTGCCAGATTAAACCTTGATCTACCCAATACTGTGTCTCTGAATGGTGTGGTTTAAGCTACATTATCTTGATAGATCTTGAAGGGAATTCATGTGGGTGTTCTGTGCTGTTCAAATTCTGAGCTCTAACTGGAAAGAGCGAGGTCATCAGCATACAAGAAACTCCTAGTGTTAGGGTCATAAGCGTGTTTAATTAGGCAGCACAACAGATTGGCATTGGTGTACCACCATTATGATTGTGGACTACATGTTGAGTTTCAGGAAGCAAAGTACTTTTAAAACAACTGTGGATTCACACAGGTAGGCAACTAAAATCCTGAAGCAGCTTATTAACATAAGTAGAGAGGAAAGCTACAGTGTCCCAGTGTCCTGTTTATTGATAATCTCTGTGTGTTTTATCAGAGGGAAGGGAACTCACAGGGCACTGCTGTAGGTGACCAGACAGACACACAAACAGCACAAGAAAAATGGCGTCATTTTTGCACAACTGATAGGAGGAACACATGTCCTCTATACACTTCTCACCTATTTCTAGTGTGCTCTCAGTTACAGATAGCTGCCTAACCCATAATATAGACTCCCTTCCAACATCAGCTAGTGGTATTTTGGGGCCAATAAAAACAAAAACTAATCATTCTTAAACCAACTGTTAGCATTGATTAAATTATGCTCTGTACAAAATTGTTTCAGGTAGGTTCTCACTTCAATCTTTTCTGCAAGTCTATGTTCTACCATGTTTCCTTCTGTTCCTATTCTTGCTGAGGTATTCCAGTTCCCAAGAACAATTACTTTTTTGTAACCTTAACTATCTCAATAATTTTTTTTACCAAATATTCTTCCAGTCTCTTGATCATTTGTGTAGTTAGTAGGTATACAAATTTGTGATGGTTTGGTGGTTGTTGCTTTGTGTCTGTTTTCACTGTGATAATGCTTCCACCATGCTGTTCACAGAACTCACCTGCATTTCTTCCTGTTCTTTCACTCATTATTCGATCTACTTTTGCAACACCTCTAATTGTTTTTGTATTTGCAACCACGTACTCACATGGCAAGAAGTCCTGCTCTTCCTGCCTTGATACTTCACTAATTTCAGCCATTTTAACTTCACCTATTCTCTTACTCACATTGGAACTACATGTTGATGTTTTTTCCATGTTTGTAAATCAAATTTTATTTTTTTTTTTTAACTCCATCTTACACAAAAGACAAATTTCCATTTTCAAAAGTAATGTAATTTTAGGTGAGCAATCAAAACAAATTACACAAAACATATATACAGGTGTATATGTGGACAAGGAAAAAGAGATTTCGGATTTTTCCTAGATTTCCCGGTTGAAAATACTCTTTCTCCTGGATGAAAATGCACATTTTCCATGTTATGTGACAGTATGCATTTCTTTGGCACTATAAAACTTATCAATCCTTTGAATGTTTACGGTTTTATACACCAATGTAGAATTTCCCAGCAGTTTAGAAAACGAAACTCAGGGAGAAAAAATACGTTTTGCAAAGATCTTTGATGTACAGCAACATGTACACTACATATTTTTGTGTTATGAAGGTATTTTCAAATTCCACCAAACACCACATGTTACTTTTTGAAGCATAGTAATCTAGATTGTGACACACATTTGAAAGACAGACATAGCTCATGTCACGTGATCTTGCCAGCTGATGACGGCACAGGACACGTGATGTAGTCAGCCAATAGCAAGATCACTCTTAAGTAGTGCGAACACGCAAATAAGAAAAGTTAATGGTTTAAATTAATGTACATAGTGTGGCTACAACAAAAAGGAAGCTTTCACACATAATATTGGTCTCCAAGATTAATAAGATGCAAGAGAAGCTAAGCTTCCACATATAATGTTGATATTTTTAGCACTTGTTACACTTTAAGATACATCACACATACATGCCAGTAAAATTTTTAATAATGATATAAATGTCTGATCGTCTATGCTCAAAATTCTTCTAAATGGTCATCCTCAAAGTGTTGATTTTTAAATGAGAGTCAAACACTCTGTGATTTAAGAAATTCATTGCACATTCTCACACATAGTACATCTTCCTCAAAGTGAAATTTACTTTGGAAGTAATGCTTTTCAAACCACCATTCTCAATATTTTCCCATGACCTGTTAGAAATTGGTTCATTTCAGCAGTTGCCAGAGAGCACCAGGTAACAGGCATCACTGCACTTGTGCAGCTACGATGACACAGGAAGCCCACATGTTCGTACATGTAAAACATTGAAAGATCTTGTGTAATGTCATAAAAGAAACAATACATCAGAGGATACTTCAAGAGCATCAGAATTTTGTGAACCATACTAAAACGCATAATTCAGCTTAAAGTGAATATTCATACATCCAGAATCGGATGTACATTTTCTTGAGTACCAGTACTGTATTATCTCATGTTTGGCTCTTTATTATGGCATAATGCCATACAAGCTAGAAAATAGAAAATGAGCACTTGAAATGCAGCAAACAGTTGAAACTAGCCAACAGTGTGAAATTAAACACTTTGTTTCAAATAAGCTGACTACCTGAGCTCAAAAGATGAATAAAAGCCAAATCTCTTTAGCAAACCAACAAAAATAACTTCATTGTTCTGCAAAACTAATAACATATTTTAGCCTTCTGTAATTATATAAATGTATTTTAATTCGTTTGATAGCTCCTGGCAACACAAATCCATTTTGTTTTCATTTAATGTGAGAGGAATAAATGAAGAGGAAACTGCAAAATCACTAAACATAAACACAGGTCATGTGGAGACTCCCTACTGCAACTCAGACTTCTCTGTGCATCAGCCTCAGATCTATGATATTTCTGAACTGGAACAGTATTAGGTAGTGGTGCCTAACCACACATCTGTAGCCATAAGTGGGAGAAAGTACTACTCAACTGTACACGCAGAGGAGCCCACCAGCAACTGTTCAAACGAATCTAATGTAAACAGTCACACTCATCAGAGGCGATTTGTTGTTAGGAAGCATTGCATAGTCTTCCTAAAGACTTTGTCACACTTGTATGAGCGCTGTGTTTTATTGTTGTACATGGTGTATTTCCTTTGTGACTTAAGTTTTATTTTTTTTATTTTTTTCGTCCATGTTTTGTTGCTGTAGTATTATTCTGCAGAAGTGGAATGCAGTAATATCCTTTGTTAGAGTATTGTTTCTTACCAGTCAAAATCACACAAATTGAACTGAAAACTCTAACAATGAAAAATTCCCTTTCTTCTCCCACATGAAAAAATTCCCCAGATCTCCCTGTTGTTCTGGGTTGTATACACCCTGTATATACTATATTAGGGAAGCCTTCCCTCTGACAACCATGCCTCCATCCTTGCTACCTTCCGTGTTTTCCTTTCCCTGTTGCTTCATAACCTGGGTTGTGAGTAACTAAATCCACTTTCCCTTCTTCCCTTTCTTTCCCCTCTCTCCTCCCTGATGAAGGAACATTTATTCCGAAAGCTAGGAACTTAAATTTTCGGTTGTTTTTTGTGTTTCTATCGGCTGTACTGAGCTGAGGTAAGTACTGGCCAGCCCCTCTATCTCTTTGTTAGTAACTGTTTTATGTAAATATCTCCTTCATTTGATTAACACCCTAATCATTTTTGGCTATTCCCATTATATTTATTTAAGATATGGCAGTACAAAAGGAACTGCAACTAATATTCAAGAACTGCACACTTTTACAAAATAAAGAGAATTAAACAATAAAATATACAAATTAATATATAAATTTTCCATCAATATGAGGCTGTCACTGTCACTTTAAATAAATCTTCTAGATTCCCAGGGTAAGTTCATCTGCTATAGCTTATTAGAATGTGTTTGATGGTTTGATGTTCATTACTGCAGCCATATTGAGAAGATGAAGCCTTTGCCCATTGAGAGAGATTTTCTGCACAGGCGCCATAGCTGTATGAACCCTATTAATTGTTTTCCAAGCACATCATGGTAATTCCATGCTGGCTGGTCTTGTGCTGTCTTATGAGAATTTGATATTCCTCATGGGCAATATTATTCCAGGTACATGATGCTGCTTTATTTGTAATCCACTTCTTGCACTGATTCTGCCACTATGATAGGCAACTGGATTTGAATTGGCTTTTTCTAAGTGCAGGCACATCGGAGTGGATTGGGAACTATGGGATTTTAATTAATTATTCATTCTCCTTGAGAAGGGCTTTCTGTTTCTGAAGATCTGGTAATGCTGTGTGGCTTAGAGTTGGTAACCAATGAAGAGGAGAAGATCTAATGCAACTTGTTATTGTCCTCATGGCCACATTTAGCCAAACATTGATTTTTCTAAGATGTGAACTATTAAGCCACACTAGAGAACAGCCTTCAGCAGCAGAGTAGATGACTCCTGAGGAAGAACATCTTAGTGTTGTAGCACTTGCACCCCATGAAGTACGACTCAACTATTATTTGATATTACTGCATGATCTCAGATTTGCTGTGGTGTTTTCTATGTGTTTCTTGTACAATAAAGTTCTGTCAACAGTTATTCCTAGATACTTTGGGAAATCTTGGTGGTGGAAGACTTGACTGTTACTGGTAGCATGTAACTTTGCATTGGCCATTCTATTGTTAAGACGAAAGTGTCTAACTTCAATCTTTGTTGGATTTGGTGCTAATGTCCACTTTTGAAATATCCATGGATTTCACTTAGATCTTCAGAGAGTATTCCTTCACCAGCTTCAGTACTTCTCTGTTGAGTGGTCAAAGCAAGATCATCTGCATAAACAAACTTTCTCTATTGTGTTTCAGAGAAATAAGATGTACATGTGTATGAATGTAGACATGGAAACAGCTCTGGAATCATAATTGATCAAATAGTTTTTGATTTGGGAAAAAGTATATTATGTTGTAGAAGTGAATGACACTGGATTCACAGATCACAAAGCAATAAAATCTTTAAAACTTAGTAGAAATGATATACTCAGTACAAATTCTAGGGTAAATGAGAAATATATCAACAGGAAATGTATTAATGAGGGCAACATTAGAATTTTTAATTCTTTATTAAAAAATTTAAACTGGGTTTCAATAAACATGACAATGTGTACACTAAGTTTGAGGTATTTTTAATTTGTCACAAATATAGCTGTGAAACTGAATTCCATCTTATGAAAATCAAACTAAAAGCAGAACTAAGACAAAGATAACCTTGAGGATAAGAAGATTTAGAGAGTGACAGAAAGTTAGGTAATTTAGCAAGGATAAATCTAGCTCTGAAACAGAATGTTCACTTTACAGGAAATTGTTCAAGAAAGTAATTACTGCAGCAAAAAAGTTAAAGAATGATTCATATATTGGTGGAAACAAGGGTAACAAAAAATGAAATCAGTTTAGAAAGGAGCCAGTATAAATCAAATCAAAATAAAAAAACAACACAGTTATTAATAGTTAGGGCAAAAAAAACTATTAAGGTTCCTTTACAGATTACTGATATATTCAACTGTTATTATACATGTGTAGTACAAAAACTTACAGAAATGCAAAGTCATAATATAATTAATCATAACTTCTGTACATATCTTAAAACTATGTTTTCAAATGCTTTAATCATACAAGATGTAGAAAATGCAGTCAGTAAACTAAAGAATAAATTGTTTGGTGGCACTGATGGCTTCCCAGACAGAGTCAGTAAACACAGCAAATGTATTGCTTTTCTGCTTGTAGATATAATTAATGCTCCTTTCAGCACTGATACTTTCCCTAGAAAACTAAAGGTTTCAGTTATAGAACCATTATATAAAAACAGTGATCCTTAAGATGTAAAAAATGACAAGTCTTATTTCACAAAAATTAGGTAGAGTTATGTACAAAAGACTCTGCCTCCCTGAGCAAAGGTAGAATATTTGTCAGTGAACAAATTGGCTTTAGAAAGAATAGATCAATTGAAAAAGCCATACATAATTTCCTAAAATGAAACGATAATTAACTCAAGACCCTAAGCTGTTGACAGGTGTTGACATACATCAATGGGGACATCTGAAAATGTGTGCCCCAACCAGGTCTCGAACCCGGGATCTCCTGCTTACATGGCAGATGCTCTATACATCTAAGCCACTGAGAACACAGAGGATAGTGTGACTGCAGAGATTTATCCGTTGCATGCTCCCTGTGAGGCCCACATTCCCAACATAATGTCCACACTCTACATTCGTAGTGCCCTGCCCACTACACTCACTACTCACGGCAGACAATCTTACCGAGTCCTGTAAGAATTTGGGCAATGCGTGTGCATCCACCACACAAGAAGAAGGTCAATGGCCAGTTAGCCTTAACTATATGAAGATGGTATCTGTTCTTTCAGACATATCCATATAATTTCCTAAAAGTTGTTCTAAATTCCATAGATCATAATAACATCAACTGTGGGTGTTTTTAGAGTTATCCAGAGCATTTGATGTTATTGATCATAAAATATTGCTCAACTTTTGCTCTGGAGTTCATGGTACAGCTCACACACAGTTCGGCAGATACCAGAAAGTAGAAATAGTTCACAATGGTAACTCATATTTTTCTGGATATAATAAAATTATTTACGGTGAACCCTCAGGTTTGATGCTGGAACTCCCAATGTTCTTGATAGTCATGAATGACTTGTCAAGCTATTTGATAAAAACTGATGCTGTAGTTTTTGCTGACAGAACAAGTCATTTACCAAAGCTCAGAATGAGACTGACTTGCACAAAAAATAGAAAAAACAACAGAAGAACCAGATAAATAGTTTAGGGATAACTGTTTATTTTTAAATGAGGAAAAAATGAATGAATTTCAGACACATATGAAATAATACAAAACCAAATATAATTGTGAAGAATTACAAACGCCAAACACAAAATTTTTAGGAATTTGTTTAGATGAAAATCTAAAGTGAGATAAACATTAAGAATTACTACATAAAAAGCTAATTAAAAGCTCCTATGTATTTAGAATGCTTAAAAACTACTGCAGTGAACAAATAGTAATGTGAAATGACCCACTATCCTTCTAAGACTGGACAATAAATTAACTGCAAACTATACATATGCTACACTGTGCAACTATGTTATTACTGTTTCATGACTTGTTGATTATGTATTTGATTATTTATTTGTCATTTGCTGAACTATGTAGTTCATTTATCTGGTAATTGATCTGTTAGGAATCTTATTGTTGTTATTGACATAGTTAATGAGATGTGTCCAAACTTATGTTATTATTATCGTTAATATTACTGTGTTAACACTGATGACACCAATTGCATGTAAATATGCTCAAAGGTGGAATAAAGCTCTGCGAAACTCTCATTCATTATCCAAAAATGTGCGATAAGAATAACAAAAAGGGACTGGATCTACAAATTCCTGTTCAAAAGTTTTTAAGGGATTTTTCTTCTTTAAGTGTGTTCTATACTATAGAACAAGACAAAGTAATTATTTTCATATAGAAGCAAATAAGAAAGCCCAGTGTCACAAGAGTACCATATGTTATCCCACAATTCTTTATAGTGTTCTTCCCTTTAGAATTTAGCAAGTAGTATGGTTTTAAAAATGAGCTTAAAAATGTTGATAAGTTAAAGTTTCTACAGTGTTAGTGAACACACAAATTTTCAGAATTTCAATACACCTATCCCATAATTGAATTTACATGTAGCCATGCAGCACTTTGTATGCTGACCAACTGAAGCAGTGAGTCACTAGAGAATGTGGTTATTTGTAACTAGCAATGTTATTACCAAGTGTTGCTTAAAGCAGTGTCAGTAACAAACATTAGTTGGACCATACAAATATGTAACCACTTTATTTATTGTTATTTTGGACAGACACATTATTTTGCAAACATTAGTTAGTTTGAGAATGGGCATAGCCCAAAATCAATCATCAACTAAATAAACATCCATTTTAGTTGGAACTCTGGCTGTCTCCTCTTGCATCATAATCTAAAATGAGTTGCTGTACCACATTACCCAGCATGCTGGGGTTACACATGTTGCTGTTCTGTCTAAGACTCCTCCAGTTTGTGTCATATTTAACTTCTTAGTATTCTTTCACCTGGGTCATAACACACGCATCACAGGAACTTATACATGATTATAGGGCGTATGACAGCATTACACATGGTACACTAACTTTATAGGGCTCAAAAATATTGGTGAGGCATATGAGTTTACATCTTAGCACAGCTATGAGCATAGTAGATCTAAGTACCTTTTAATCTCATAGCCTGGGATTGACATGACCAGTTCATGAGCTGACAGATGCCAGCAGAGCCAGTAAGTCTTCAACAACATTCTCACTTGACAGTCACTTAGTCTGCATCAACACTGATGTAGTTGATTTAGTGGGTATCAGACTTGTATACACCATGCTGTTTGCAGAGCAGGTTGGTGACCGGCCATATGTATTTGCTCAGTAGCCATATAAATCAAGCACTTTTCTACGTACAGATACATACTGAGAAGTGAATGTCAGAAGTTACTTACATGGCACTATATGTTACAGTTTCTTCTTGTTCCAATCATGTATAAGGTCTGGAAAAAAGTATTGCCTAAATGCTCTTGTGCATGTAGTAATTAATGTAACCTCATCTTCACTGTCCCTAAAGGACTAACATGAAGGAGGACGAAAAATATCTGCAGAATTTTTACATAATACTTGCTCTTGAATATTTATAAGTGGGCTTTTGTGGGATAATTGGTGCCTGTTTTCAAGCATCTACCACTTCAGCTTTTTCAACATTTCCATCACACTCTTCGTGAGTCAAGAAAACCTGTGACCATTCGTGTCATCCTTCTTCATACATGTTCAGTATCCCTATCAGTCCTAGAGCCCACCATGTGTAATTCAGCATTCTATCCAAGTAACTGAGTCTCCATAAATTTGTTTGCCATATTGGAAATGTGAAAAAAGTAGATCCATAGAATAATCATTCTACATAATAATGTCTTACATGTCCATTAGATGTACATCTAAGATGGATCATTACTGCAATCATAGTAAAATAAATTAGCATACATATTCATCTAGGCACTGTGTTAACTGTATTACTTGCCTTCTGTTATTCTTTGTTTAACACTAAGAATTCTGTTACAGCTGCAGAATCGCTACTTGGTGTTTCCCTCACAGCCAGTGAACGCATCTCAGGTAAATGACTTCACTTTTTAATTTTAGAAATGATTTATTGTGTGAATAGAATCATCAGTTGGTAATGTGCATATATATTGTTTCTTTCTGTTTGTAGTATGTGCAAACCTATGTGCCATTGTTTGAAGCATTGTTTGGCAGTCGTCCTTACATAATTGGAGGATAAGTATGGATCCAGATATCCGAATCATATGCAGAGTATCTACATTTAAAATCATGAGATGAGAACTCATTGATTGTGTATAAAATTTGAGTATAAATAAACATCTGTGAGATCAGTGCTGCTGAATAAATGTCTTAATGGTCCACCAGTTTGTGACTGTGTTAAATGCTCTTTTATTGATTTTGAAATACTGTGTTCACCCTTGTTTCCTTTTTATATTTATTACCTCATGATTATCTTTGATTTCTATAACACTCCCCAATGACTTTTTTGTATCTCCATGTTGAGAATTTATATTACTACAGGATTAACACCTACAAACCAGTGGGCATTTACTAATGAGCATTCCATGTGACATCGGTGTTACAATGAGCCCTCTTACTCATTCATCCGCTTGCTACCATTTCTTAGAATATAGCTCCTGTTTCACTTTCCACTACAAGAATCCATTCAGTAGCCACAACAAAACATTTAGTACCACATAGGTCCTTGTTTCACCTACATGCAATTGCTAGACAGCAGTTGTCAGATTCATAGTGAAAGTGTGATAGAATATGGTAACTAACAAGCACAGCAGTACCCACAAAATCCTAACAAATTTTCTGTAGACCACCATTTTATACTGTAGATGTCAGGACTATATTTCACAAAAATGTACATAAAAATATGCCCTATGACAACACATTATTTTCGGTCACAGAATTCACAAGATCCAGCATGGGTAAAATAAAATAATTCCTGTTAGAGAAATAGGAGCTGGCCTAACATTCAGGAGGAACAAGTTTCAGACTTTGACCAATTCATCACAAGATAAGGTTTCCAACACCATTTCATGTGTATACAGTGCAAGCAGCTCGGGAAACTTGGTCAGTCTTGCTTTCGTATATATTTGGTAAACCTGGGGTTCTCAAGATGTGGACTGGTCTGTGGGTGTTAATCCTGTAGCAATATAAATTCTCAACATGGTTCAGAAGTCACAGTTGTTTATTTTGGAGAGCAGACTGGCTTAACAATGTAATTAAACAACATGCAATAAGATAACTTTGAAGGTAATTTATTGTTTTTTTGTGTTAATAGCAAACAACATATTAATAATTAGTCACAAAGGAGGTATATCATGGGAAAAAATCAAGAAATAAAAAACAGATAAATAAAAAATAGTAACAGGTAAATTAGCAAAAATGTTAGAAAGAGAGATACACAAAATGTTGTGGTCTATAACACAACCCTTTAAATGCAAAAACCTGATTGGTTAAAACATATTCAGCAATCAAGCTTTGTTTTAGTACCCTACATTTTGCATAAAAGGTGAGAGAAGAAGCAAGTACTTACTAGGCATGTCACACTGTGAGAGTAATAACGTACAAAAGGGGGGCAGATCCCCACCCAAACAATGACTACCCTCTCCTTAGTGTCTGCAAAGAGTTATCCTCCTGCCACATAGTAGAATCACCAACAACAGCTTGTTATTCCTCAGTTCCAACCATTCTTCCTCCTAGTAATGTAAGGACCTTCTCTCAGCAGAAAGGCAATGGCAAATAAGAAGACTTTATGTTTGTTTACTGCATAGTCTTGCTTGCCTGCTTTACTGCCAGGGCCAATGCTGTGGTTTTTCTGCCAAGTGCTAAAATATCAAGCATCTCTCTTCCTCTCCCTCATATTTTCAGACACAGTCAATGTTTTTCACTGTGTCATTCATCCATGACATCTTATTTTTACATGTCATGCTTACTCATATGACTTTCTGACATGAACTCATCTTCAAGGCCAGAGCCATATATTGGTCATCAGTCAGTAAAACAGTACACAAAAGTTTAAAATGTAATATATTTTGAATTATAATTACAAAATTAATTCACTCCCATAGTATATAACTAGAAACTGTTGAATTTTTCCTGTTTACTGAGCAGAGAAGAGCATGCAATATGGAGGGAGGAGCACCATAACTGCTGCATGATGAGTAACAAGTGGGAAGGAGTGGCAAGTAGAGTCCTCACAGTACCTCAAAAGCTCATGGTTTGTGCTTCATACCGATGACTTGCTCTGGTGAAAATGCTGCATAGGAGAGACAGATTTCGTAAAAGTTTGTATTTACATAGATGTTTACTTCATATGCAGTACTTATTCATAACATCCACAAAAAAAAAGTCTGTTCACAGCAACACTGAACAATGGTGAACTGTAAACACTAGCAGAAGTTGCAAAAGGCACAAATCATTTCACATCAAGTTAATGAATTCTGGGCAGAACTATGGGTCTCAGGGAATCGGAAAAATTAAATAGACAATTGTACATGACACAACACCTCCAACAATGGGTTTTCACAGTTGGATGACATTAGACAAAACAAATGTGGGCCTACCCTACAAAAAATTAAGTAAATTAATGAAAAAAACATGACATACATTAATAAATCATAATTACAATTCATTTTAAGCCTAAATTTACACTTTACAGAGTGTGTTCCATAAGTAATGCGACCAATTTTTTTCTGACGCATCGGTACACCACAGCATGTTGTAACTGGCTGGGCTAAGTGGAGGGGGATGTTAGCTTCAAAATGCTCTTTGTCTCATTGAGTTGTGAGCTGCCAGAGAGTCAGGATGTGCATTTCCATCAACCCCGTTTTGAGTTTATTTAACATGACACAATGGATCATTCTGTAGAGCGACAGTACGCCATCAAATTTTGCATTACACTTAGGAAGTCCGCCAATGAAACGTTTCCATTACTTCAGCATGCCTTTAAGACTGATTGCTTGTCCAAATCACAAGTTTTCTTATGGCACAAGTAGTTCATGGAGGGCCAAGAGAAGATCACGGATAAACCTTGCAGTGGACGGCCATCAACCGCACGAGTCGCCAAAAATGTGACAGGTTTGCGTGATTGTTTGAACTCTGACAGCCTTCATTTGATAGCACAAACTCTAAACATGTCAAAAACAACCGTTTTCCACATTGTGACCGAAGATTTGAACATGAGAAAGGCGTATGCTAAACTCATCCCAAAAATGTTGACAGGCAAACACAAGCACGTGCGAATGCTTTGGTGCTGAGAAATATTGGAAATGCATGAAAATGACCCTCATTTTTTAAACTCAGTTATCACCAGTGATGAGTTGTGGATTTTTGAGTATGACCCTGATATAAAAAGGCAGAGTTCAGAGTGGCACACCCCATCGTCGCCCCATCCCAAGAAGGCACGCATGAGCAAGTCCAGGATCAAAACCCTGCTCATTGTCTTCTTTGACATCAGAGGCACTAGCCACCACAAATTCGTACCTACCAGGACTATAGTGAACTCAGCCTTCTACTTGGAAGTGCTCAAAAGACTGAAAAGGAGGGTCTCGCGCTGCCAAAGTGACATCAAGGACACATGGAAAGTTCACCATGGCAATGCGCCAAGTCACAGTGCCTTCATTGTCAGCAACTTCTTAGCCAGGAGCAAGACCCCATTCGTTCCCCAGCCTCCCTAAGTCCTGACCTGGCTCCCACTAACTTTTTTTTTGTTTCCTCGGTTAAAAGGAGTCATGAAAGGAAAACATTGGGACATGATTGAAAGCATCCAGGCGCATGTTACATCAGCTCTAAAGGACATTCCAGAAACGGCATTCCAGGGTGCCTACCAGGCATGGAAACACTGCCTCCAGAAGTGTATTGATGAAAGAGGGTGCTATTTTGAAAACTTTTATTATTTGTACGAATATATTCAATAAATGATTTTTTATGAATTTGGTCGCATTACTTATGGAATGCACCTTGTATTACAGATATTTTTCTTGCACCGGTATCAGCAAACTCCTGTACGACTTTGTTGAAATCCAAACATTCAGCTAGCTCATGCCCAGTCAACATTGTTGCTATCCCACACAGTCATGCCTGACACATTTTTGACCACAGGTACATTTTAATCAGTTTATGGGAATGAGATGCATGTAGAGGTATACTGAAAAAACTGTGCCGCAAATATCTGCACATAATGTATAGTTCCACAGTAGCCATACACACATACACAGCAAGAGACATAAATGCAGACTCCTAGAATTACATGGCAGCTCAAATCCCCAATCTCAGTCAAAGATCATGTTGTTCAGGTTCAATATGACCTATCGACGTCACACAGTCCCTTCCCCCCCCCCCCCCCCCCTCCAAGTATGGAGTAAGTCTTGGTTGGAGACAGTGTGGGCTTTGAAGCTATTAGTGGTCATACGGGATGGTAGACGCATGACTGGGAACTCCACCTTGACTGGAGCGATGTGCAGAGGTGGGGCGACAGGAGGTAGGTCCAACTCAAAGTTGCTGAGCCAGCAAGGGTGGACGATATGGCGGCCAGCCCATAACCATGAGGACAAAACGGCAGATGGTGGGGTGTAGGTGTAAAAAGCGCACATGCCAACCGAGCTTTCAGGTGAGATGAAGGCGTGGATTGTTGTTGGTTAGCACTAACGAGGGAGGGTGAGGCTATGCGCAACACTGAAGTTTAGCTGGTCATTGGGTGGTCAGTTTAGCTGGTCATCGATAGTTATGATTGAAATGTCATCCACATGGTGTGGGGGTACGTTGCAGAGCAGGGTGGCTATGGGAGAGGGTGTCTCCATAGTCGGTGAGGTAGCAGTGGAGGTTGACGTATCCAGAAAACCTGTGAATGGCGACAGGGAGGCGTCAGGTGAAAAAATCAGCATAGTGGCCTGAGGAGAAATGTTGTTGGACTCCACAGTGGGAGCAAGGATGGCTGGAGAGTCATTAGAAAAATCTGACTGAGCTAGTAGAACAGGCATCAGGGTCCACGAATGCTGGTTTGAGGCGGTGTAACGGAACAGCTTGGGGAGAGTCTTTGATGATGATGTTGAAAGCTGTATTGCCCCACCAGAGGACTTTAAAGGAGCCGAGGTAACCAATAAGATTGATATGTACATGGCAAAGTCGTCCTGGGGGAATGTCAAACCTGTCCAGTGGTGGGGTGGTATGGTGGTCAATTTTGTGTGCCCAGGTCTGACAGTTGCGTTTTATATTTTTCTAAATGAAACACTTGGAGACGAGCTGTGTAATGGCACAGATGCCAGAGTGAGTGAGGTTATGCAGCGCATTAAAGGCCTGCCAGTGCAGGGGAGCAGGAGGAATGGGCACAAGGTACTGGTAGAAGAGTTGAACCACACCTCGTCCACAACGCCAGGAAATTTAGCTAACTTGATGAAAATGAGTACGTCATCCAGATATGCAAAGCAAAACTCAAACTGTCGTAAGATGGAGTCAATGAATAGCTGCCATGTTTGCGCTGCATTTTTCAAGCCGAATGGCATAAAGTTGTATTGGAACAAACCAAGCAGCATGATAATAGCTGTTTTAGGGACATCTTCCAATGCTGTGGGAATCTTGTGGTAGACACGTTTACAGTCAATAAAACTGCAGATTGTAGCACCCAATAATATATGAGTGAAATCATGTATGTTAGGCATGGGGTAATTGTCCATGATGGTATGAGCATTTAAATGTCTGTAATCACTGTGCACATTTGGAAAGAACCATCATGTTTGGGCGAGATGAATCGGTGAAGGCTAGTTGCTGTCCGATGGTTGCAGGATAACTGTCTCCAAAAGTTCATTAATTTGCTGCAGGGCCATGCGCAACATAATAGGGTTGAGGTGTCTAGCCTTGTGCCTAATAGAAGGCCGGTAATGGTAACTATCTTGTGCATCATTCCATCAGCAATGGAAGAAACTGAGAACTGCACATGAGACTGATCATTGTCCTGAAGTGAAGCTTTTGGATGAGTAGGGCACGACAAGGCATAGCTGTAGCGTGAGTGGGAAAGGGCAGTCCGAAAGTCACATGCCTAGTACGCGAGCACGGCATGTGCTTGTGTGGAGAGGGCGGCTGCACATGCAGTGTGCAGCAGGTTGGAATGCACAGTGAGTGTCTGCTGTCAACCTTGCACTTGATAACTGGCGCGGGCGAGAGCAGCATTGGCTTCACGCTTGGAACAGTGATGGCCACCGAGTCATGTGGCTGGCACGTGAGAGAGTGGGAATGTTTATCAACACGCGGGGTGGCTGCTAGTGCGGTGTGCATGGTGGCATCATGTGCGAAACTGTCGTTAGAAGCACTGTTTGAAACACAAGGCACTGAATGTGGCAAGCACGTCAGAGGTGCTGAGTCTACCACATGCAAATTGTCACACCTGATTAATGTGTTTGGACTAACCTGATGAGTGTCCAAGCTGGTGTCAACCAGAGAAGTTTGATTAGGTGGTGGAACTGTGGACTGCAGTTTTAGCAGCGAGTCATGAGCTGCAATGAGCTCGTTGTACGGGTGTCAGATGTGTTGTTTCAGTTCATTGTTGTGTCATTGTTTGTAGTGGGTCAAAAAATCAATACCGAGAATTGGTTCATCAATGTTGGCAATGTAGAAAGTCCATGGAAAACACAGAGAATGAGACAGGTGCACTGTAAGTTTGACAGAGCTTGAGATTTGTAATGTTGATGCATTGACAGCTCATAAAAGTGACCTAGTTGGTGAAAACACGTGGGAGCCATTGATATAGGTATGGTAGATGTGGTGTCACCGCCAGACACCACACTTGCTAGGTGGTAGCCTTTAAATCGGCCGTGGTCCGGTAGTATACGTCGGACCCGTGTGTTGCCACTATCAGTGATTGCAGATCGAGCGCCGCCACACGGCACATCTAGCGAGACTTCCTAGCACTCGCCCCAGTTGTACAGCTGACTTTGCTAGTGATGGTTCACTGACAAATTGCGCTCTCATTTGCCGAGATGATAGTTAGCATAGCCTTCAGCTATGTTATTTGCTACAACCTAGCAAGGCGCCATTATCAGTACTATTGATATTGTAAACAATATATTGTCAAGAGCGACATTCGTCATTAATGGATTAAAGTTAAGTATTACACCAGCTATGTCCATTTTTCTCAATTCTAATTCCCTTGCCATGTTCCAGACCTCACGCCAGCCTGTATGAGCTAAAACGCATGCCTTTCGGCCTCCTCTAGAAACATGGTGTTGGCTCTCCTGCCAACCACAACAATAGACACATCAGCACCAGTGTGACTAGTAAAACGAGCTGTGATGAAATGTCATTCAAGTACAAACAACCGCTCAGCAGGGCAGACGAGTGGACAGAGTGCAATGTATGAGGACGCCCATGAGCTTCCCCACAGGACTCAGCGTCTTTTAGGTCCTGTGGTTGGCGTTTAGGTGCTCGCAAGGAAACTGGCACTTCTTAGCATCCTCACCAAAAACCTTGTGGCACCAGCAGCATGGACGAGCCAGATGTGGTGGTGGTGGTGGTGGTGGTGGTCACTGTGGCAGTGGAGGACGTTTGTCCTCTTGATTTGTTTTGGCATGTATACCAGCATGTATGGTGTAGGTGTATGGGTGATCCTGGGGTGCTCAGACAGTGGAGAGAGTGAGTGGATGCTGCCAGGCAATGCAGAAGGCACAGAGGCAGAGCGAGCCCTGCCTCTACCAGCAGACAGGTGGTAAGCGAGAGCACTTGTGCCAACTAGTGGTGAGTGGTGAGCTGGCTGGCATTGTCATGGTAATGAATACAGTTGGTCTGTGAAGTGGAGATGAGAGCCAATTGACTTGAAGGAGTGTGGTAGCAGATTGATCTGTAGATCGATAGGCAGCTTGGCAGACCACGCCACCCACATAGTGACGTCTGGCATGTTATGCTCACTCATAATTAACCGAAGGCAGTGCCAGAGTTATCATGGGGTTCGGTCCCCAGGGTGATCCTCATACAAGATCTTGGTGATTAATTCTTGTGGTGGGCAGGTGAGTTGTTCAATGATCATCTTCTTTGTGAACTTATATTTCGGTGGAGGCAGTGGCAAGAGGAGTAGATCACAAGTCAAGTCTGAATAATCATGGAGGTGCATGACAAGATAGAGGAATTTAGAGTTGTTGTCAGACATGTGATGCAACTCAAAAAGTTGCTTGACAAGTGCAAACCATGACACTGGGTTGTCCTTGTATAAAGGTGGCAGCTTCAACAGACGACTTTGAGGTGGGGACAAAGGCGGCTTCGGTGTCTCTTGGAAAACTGTCTAGTCTGTGATGGGAGAGGATATACAGCAAGTCCGCGTGGTAGGTGTGGGTATGTTTCTGGTGAAAACA
Source organism: Schistocerca gregaria (assembly GCF_023897955.1). Taxonomy (NCBI): domain Eukaryota; kingdom Metazoa; phylum Arthropoda; class Insecta; order Orthoptera; family Acrididae; genus Schistocerca; species Schistocerca gregaria. The sequence goes on along the minus strand of NC_064923.1, from coordinate 129,637,043 downwards.
TCTGTAGCAATCGCGGGTTGCAATGTCCTTGATGTGTCTCGAAAACACCACGCGGTTGACACGGTTAGTACCATGGGAATAGGTGGTTGGGTGGTAGGCGTTGGGGACCCGTAAACTGGGCCATAGGCTACAGGCATTTACAGGCATTGATTTGAATTGACCCACCTTGGAAATAACATGGAAGGCGGGTGTGGCAGACACTGCAGGAGACGCGAGTGGCTGAGCAACTGGTCCAGGGCCCCCTCTGAGTGTGCGAGATGGGGGGGGGGGGGGGGGGGGGCAGGAGAAGGGGGTTGGTAATTCATATGACAAAAGTTTGAGTTTTCCACCCATGTTGAAGACATGCCCCATAAGGTCGGACTATAAGTGACCGGTACAAATTGCGGAAAGTCACTTTGGTGTGGTAAGACTCCATTGGATGGCGAAACACTGAATGATGCACTCGAACCAATGTGGTCGAAAACTTGAGCGACTAGTCTGGAGGGTGAGTATGGAGAATTGTGTGCACTAAAATGTCCTTGATTAGTTTTCAAATCAGGCAAATCTGGACCAGGTTGTGGCTGATAGTGGCCGGGTGCATTTTGCGGTAATGGCAGCACTGCACATCACACCACAGTAACTGTTGTTGCAGCCTGTTGAGAGTCAAAACACATGTGTGAATGTAGATCGCTTTGAGCATTATATGATCAAATGGTAGGTTCACAGTTCTGAATATTGTTCACTTCAAACTTCACAAGTTGGCGAGCACAGTCTGGCAACACATAACCCGAGCTGATTGTTTGTGTTAGTCCTGTAGCACTTGACCCTTGTAGAGCAACGAAGTTTGAGGTTAATGTGGCTGTAGATCACAGATAGCTGTGAATTAATGTGGAACCAGTCATTGGCGAAGGAATGAAGAGGGCCAGCATTCATTGTTGAGCTTCGCTTCCAAATCTTCGAACAAAGCATTGGGTGAGGCGACCCTGGCAGTGTGCACATAACCTGTTGATGCTACAACACCCAACGCAGTAGTCACAGAAGACTTGTAAATGTCAGGGTGACCAGTATGGGAACAAGATGTGTGTAGAGTTATACTGAACAAACTGTCCCACAAATATCTGCACATCAATATATATTTCTACAGTAGTCATACACATGTACACAGCAAGAGACATAAATGCAGACTCCTAGAATTACATGGGGGTTTGAATCCCCGAACTCAGTCAAAGATCATGTAGTTCATGATTGATATGACCTATTGATGCCACAAGTTTAAGCTGTGAACAACTTCTTTCCCACTTGTGACTGTCAATGATTGTGTTAGCAAAATTATTAAGACTGCACTTAAATTGTGCACAAAGTGATACACATTTACGAGTTTCATGGTTTCAATTGGTAAGCTACCAGGCTTAGTCATCTTGAGACCTATCTTGGAGCCTATGTCACTAACAATGTCTGGTAACATGTCTTTTATTATATTAATGTTGTACAGAAAATCAGTAACAACACAGTGACTTGTAAGTTGATGAAACCTCTCGCTGATAGCACATATAATAACATCCACTACTTTAAAGTAAGAATCTATTTTGTACTGCATTTCTGGATCTTCAATTTTCTCATCTTCTCCCTCATACTGGAACTGCTTCTTCAACCACCACTTTCATACCTGCCTTGGTGTTTATGTACTGAATTGGGTTGCTAGTTCTTTAGCTTTCAGTAGATTATCTTGGAATGTGAGGTCCTCCATGTAGTTTGTGAAAGACTCTGTTATCTTTTTCAGTAATTCAGTTGCTTTTCATTTATCTGTAGTAATACTTTGTAGATTTCTGCTGACAGCATTAATGTGGAGTAATATATCATATGATATCATCACTGTAGGGAGGAATGTTAAATCCACATTCAAGGTCTGCCAAGCTGTCAGCCTCATGTGCAACCATTCTGTCCACATTTTTTACTTTGCTTATTTCATCTAGTGAATAACAGACCTCTCCTGTGTCAATCCCACTTCCCCATTTTATTGTATCCAGTGGCTTCATTGCTTGGGCAGATATGTGACCATTCAAAACAGCCCAGAGTTGTGTGGACACAGAAAAGAAATTATAAATTTTTCTCACCAAATGAAAGAGTGAAACTGCATATTCAGGTGCCTTTGCAGCAATATTCACAGCTAGATTTGGGAAGGACTACTGCATGAAACATAAAATGCCTTAGAGGCTAATAAAACAATGAAAATAATCAATTATTGATAACATAATGTAAAAGGACAGACAAAAAATTTACTAACTAAGTTGCAGCAGGGGAACACACACACACACACACAAGAATTTAACTTCTATAAGCTTTCAGAGCCAGCAGCTCCCTCTTCTGCCAGAAGAATTGAAGGTGAAGGAAGAGGGGTGAAGAGAAAGGGATGTATTTCAGAAAAGTCACCCAGAACCCTGAGCCTGGGAAGACTTACCGGATGAGATGAGAAGGAAAGACTGATTGCTGGGGTTGCACTAGATGGGGTTTGAAAACCTGAAAGCTTGAAGGTGGAAGACAGAGTAATATTTAAGACAGAGATTACTAATAAAACATTGTGCATAAGTTGATAAGAGTGGAAAGATAAGTGCATTGTATGTAACAGAGCTGAGACAGCAAAAATAGACAAGTCAGAAAACGGAAGAGGTAGAAAACTAAAATGGAGTGACAGAAGGTGCAGTTACTGTGAAGAAATGCTGATACATCAGGAATTAATTTAAATTAAGGTCAGGTGGGTGTTGTGTACCAAGGGCACGTTGCACATGTAGTTCCAAGCTGCGGAGTTCTGAGAAATGGTGTCAGGGGGGAGGGGGGGGGGGGGTAAATCCAGATGGCGCATATGGTGAAACAGGCAACGATATCATGATGCCTCCAAAAAACAGCTTTGGAGCATGCCAATTGTCACTCAGTATTATACTGGTCTTGAATGTATCAATCAGATACTTTGACAGGGCCATGAATTCCTAAAATCATGCCCTGAAATGAGATCCGTTCTGTCTGAGATTTTGCCCACCACACCAAGAATAGCTTTTCGTCGCCCTCCCAATCTCCGCAATATCCTTCTCAGATCCTATGCTCCTTCTGCACCCATCTTCCTATCCTATGGCTTCTAGCCCTGTGACTGTCCCCACTGCAAGATTTGCCCTCTAATTGCTGGTTTCAAAGCACCCACTGAACATATATCTGCCTTAGTTGATCAGCACCTGCAACCCATAGTACAAAGACTTCCTTCATATATTAAAGATACCAACCATTTCCTAGATCATCTGAAATCTGTGCCTGTCCCACTACCACCTTACACCTCGCTTGTCACCACTCATGTCATCTCCCTCTATACGAACATCCACCATGTACATGGTCTGTCTGCTGCTGAACATTTTCTCAGTCAACACCCACCTGGTTACCAACCTATGCCTCCTTCTTGCACACCTTAATAAACTTTACACTTACCAACAATTATTTCACTTTTGAGGGGCAGACATACAAACAGATCAGGGGTACGGCCACGGGAACTTAGGTGGCTCCTTCCTACGCCATCCTTTTCATTGGTTGCTTGAATGGGGCTTTCCTGGGATTCATAAGCCTTCAGCCCCTGATCTGATTTAGATTCATTGATGACATCTTTGCCATGTGGACTCATGGTGAGGCTGACCTGTTAAAATTCCTGGGATCTCTAAATACCTTCTCCCAATCAAATTTCACACTGTCTTATTCTGAATCCCATCCCACTTTCTTTGATGTTGACCTCCTCCTCAATGAAGGTCAAATACACTCTACCGTATACATCAGACCTACTGACAAACAACAGTACTTACATTTTGACAGTTGCTTTCCTTTCCATGTCATATGTTCCCTCTGATACAGCCTTGGCATTCGAGGCAAACATATTTGCTCGGATACATACTCTTTACAGCAGTACACCACCACTCTCACTTCAGCCTTCACTGGACTTAATTATCCTCATAGCCTAGTTCAAAAGTAGATTTCCTGGACCATCACATAAAAGCCTGGTTCTGCTGATCACTCCAAAAAACAACTTTGGAGCACACCACTTGTCACCCAGTATCATCCTGGTTTTGAATGTATCAATCAGCTACTTCAACAAGGCTATGACCACACCTAGAATAGCTTTTCGTTGCCCTTTCAATCACTGCAATATCCTTGTACTACCCTATGCTCCTTCTGCACCCATCTCCCTACCATATGGCTCCTACCCCTATGACCATCCCCACTGAAAGACTTGCCCTATGCACCCTCCTACCACCACCTATTCCAGCCCTGTAAGTTGCTAAAGATATAATTTCAAAGGAAGAGCCGTCTGTGAAACGACACCTCATACACCAGCTGTTACGTAAACACTGTTCAGCCTTTTACATTGGCATTAGTACCACCCAGTTATCAGTCAGGATGAATAGACATAGGCAGAGGGTGTATACAGGCAACACACAATATTCTGTTGCAGAGCATACTGTACAACATGACAGTCATAATCTTGATGCCTGTTTCAGCATACACGCCATCTTGATTCTTTCCCCAGGCACCAGTTTCTCAGAACTCCAGAGGTGGGAACTAGCACTATGCCATGTGCTTGGTTCTTGCCACCCACCTGGCCTTAATTTACTTTAATTCCTTCAATCTCAGAATTTCTCCACAGTAACTACTCCTTTCTTCACTCCATTTCATTTTCTACATCTTCTATTTTCTGACTTGTCTATTTTTCAGCATCTCGCCTTCACCTCTGTTACATACAATGCACTTAGCTTTTCACTCTTATTAATTCATGCATGATGTTTTAGTAGTAATCTTGTCTTGCATATTACCCTGTCTTCCACTTTTAAGCTCTCAGGTTTTCAGATCTTATCCGGTGCAGTCCCCTACAATTAATCTTTCCTTCTCATCCCATTTGATAAGTCTCCCCAGACCCAGGGTTCTGGGTAACTTTTCTGAACTACACCCTTTTCCCTAAACCTCTTCAGTCCTTTTCCTTCATTCCTCTTGCTTCCCATTCAACTCTTCTGGCAGAAGAAGGAGTCATTGGCTCTAAAAGCTTGTAAAAGTTAAATCCTTTTGTGCATGTTTCCTTTCTGCTATTTGGAGAGCAGATGTTTTTTCTATCAGTTTACCTTATAAAATGCCTTAGGATTTATATTTAAAATCTGCTTTGATGATCCTAAATTCTTGCCTTTCATATTCGAACCATTATCATAGCCTTGTCCCCTCATGTCCTCCAAAGGTACTTTAATTCTCTCTTACTGTGTTAACATTACCTCTGTAAGCCCCAAACCGGATGTGTATCTTATAATCACAAAGCCAAGAAAATTTCTACAAGTATTTGCATGACAAGTGTCAACATCAGCAGAATTCCCATTCATCAAATGCACTATCATTGTCATTTGCTCAACACCAGTCCAAAATTATACTATAATATCTAACAGGTTTCAGTAAAAACAATATTTTGTTTTTAATTTTTTGACAGAGGACCATAGACTGGAATAGAAGGGAGAACCAATAGAGGTACTGAGGGTACCCTCCGCCACATGCCGTCGGGTGGCTTGCGGAGTATAGATGTAGATGGAGATGTAGAATGTGAATTATTTCAATTTGTATGATTTTCCCCAGATAATGATGAGACATAATTTTCATTACAAGGTGTTATCCTCATGCATTCTCCTAGAAACTTTCCAAATAATTTGACAAACTATAAGAAATTCACTTTTTGTTGTGAGTAAAAGATTTATCTGAAATTCCTCTTAAAGGAAGATACTATCTAGCAAAAAAATTAATAACTGCTATAAGGTGTTCGATTACACCTTTCCATTTCCAGGTTTCTGAATTTAATACCCACAGAGTAACTCTATCGACATGATTGCCACATTTTAATTTTCTGGAGAGCTCTGTTCACTTCTGGTGCAGTTTCAGTGCACTTGGGACTAACTGTGGCTGGGTAATGTCCCAGAAATGTGCCACCAGTTACTGCCAACAATTAAAGTGAGTAATATTTTAATGTTAGAAAAGAATTTGCACGAAAAAAGTCTAAACTTTTTGAATAAACCAACCATTCCTCTGGACAATTTCACCATTGCATAAAGTCTAATTGTAATATTTAGAAGTAAAACAAAGATTAGAATCATCCTTAGGACAGCTGCCAAATTCAGTTATTTGTTCTAGAGGGTGTCCTTTGGCTAAGATTGTCCTTATAAAATTGTCTATTTTGCTGGGCTATTTTGTGGGATCTAAATCAGCTACATAACTTTTAATTTGAATGTGAATTCTTGGTATGGATTTTTTGTCCCATTACACACTCTCTCCAAACGTAGTTCAGGGCTGAGTGCTACACTATCCTACTAAAACTCAGATACTGTGCTCCCACACTTATGTTCCACATTCTGTTTCTCACGCAATATGTTAGTTGGTACGTGAGGGCTCCGCTTTGTGACCTGTGTCGCAAACCTACTGTCAGAATACGACTTCGTGGCACAACTCTGCCGGAAAACAATGAGCTGAAACAACAAGTAGCACATGCTTACAACAAGCTCATCACAGCTCTTACCTCGCTGCTGAAACTGCAGTCCACAGTCCTGCCACCTAATTGTGTTTCTCCAGCAGATACCAACTCAGACGCTCATCAGGTTGGTCCAAAAATGTTAATTGCATGTGATGATTCGCGTCCAGTAGAGTCCGAATCCCTGATGCACTCACCAGGTTCACTGCCATATGTGTCAGATAGTGCTTCTAATAACAGTCATGCGCGTGATACAGTCATGCGCGTGATACAACCATGCCCACCATGCAGACAGCTGCCTCACATATTGATAAACATTCTCTCTCTCTTGCACAGCAGCCATGTGACTCAGCGGCCATCACTGTTCTATGTGTGACGCCAACACCACTCTCGCCCACACCGGATACCAAGTGCAAGGTTGACAGCAGACAGTCGTCGCACATTCCAAACTGCTCCGTGCTGTGTGCACAGCCACCCTCTCCAAACAAGTGGACATTGCGGTCACATGCTAGGCATGTGACTTTCATGCTGCCTTTTCCTGCTCACAGTAATGGCTACGCCTCGTCATACCCTCCTCATACAGAAACTTCGTGTCAGGACATTGATCCGTTTTGTGTGCAGTTCTCAGTTTCTTCCATCATTGATGGAATGACACACAAGATAGTTACAACTGCTGGCCCTCCTATTAGGCATAAGGTTAGATGCCTCAACCATATCAAGTTGCATGCAGCCCAGCAGCAAGTCAGTGAACTTTTGGAGGCAGGTATCCTGCAACCATCAGACAGCAACTGGTCTTCACCGATACACCTCGTCCTCAAACATGATGGTTCTTTCTGAATGTGCAGCAACTACAGCGCCAGATGACATCCCTAAAACAACTAATATCACGCCGCTTGGTCTGTTCCAATACAACTTTATACCATTTGGCCTAAAAATGCGGCGCAAATGTGTCAGTTTTTCATTGACACCATCTTATGACAGTTCAAGTTTTGCTTTGCATATCTGGATGACATACTCATATTCAGCAAGTCAGCTGATGAACATGAAAATCATTTATCCATGATCCTCCAGACCTTGAACTCCGACGACGTCAAGGTCAACAATGAAAAATTCCAGTTCCATCAGCCTTCCATCACTTTCTTGGGTTACACCATCTCCACCAAAGGAATACAGCCTCCCAAACCTGGCATGCACACCATCACTTCGCTGCCACCCCCAGCTACATACAAAGAACTCTGACGTCTCCTGGGCACAATAAATTACTATCACTGTTGTCACCTGCCTTCTGCTGCCATAATGCAGGCCCCGCTGACAGACTCACTGTTGGATAAACAGACTTCAGTACCCGTTTGCTGGACTGCAATTATGCTGGAGGCTTTCAATGCATTAAGGATTGCTTTAGCTCATGCTGTGACACTTGCCCACCCCGACCCCTTCGCTGAGTTGTTCATCACTACGAATGGCAGTGACATTGCAGTGGAAACGGTACTACAGTAATGCAAGGCAGATAGGTTTTCTCCATTTCTTCTCTAAAAAACTATCAACAGCTCAGAAAAATACTCCACTTTCGACAGAGAACTCCTTGCGGTCTATGAGGCCATCAAACACTTCTGCCCCAACATGCAGGGTCGCTCGTTCTTCATGCTCATGGATCACAAACCACTCGCACATGCTTTCTGCAACCCCCCGAGGACCCACCCCCTCGACATTCCTATCACTTTGATCTAGTCTCCCAATTCACAACCAATGTTCGCTATATCAAAGGCATTGACAACATTGCCACAGATTTTTTTCGCGGATCAATACTATTTCACGCATTATTGACTTATTCAACCTGGCCACCCTACAAGCCTCCGATGAGGAATATCAAGCTCTACTCATGGACCCTCAAACATCCCTTGTGTTTGCTAAAGGTAAATACCCGGCGTTGTGGATGAGATGTGGTGTGACTCTTCTACTGGTACCTTATGCACGTTACTCCCAACCCCCTGCGCCAGCAGGCCTTTGACGCACTGCATTACCTCGCTCACCCTGGTGTCTGCGCCACTACACAGTTTGTCTCCAAGCATTTTGTTTGGAAAAATATAAAATGGGACTGTCAGACCTGGGCATGCAGCTGCGTCCCCTGCCAATGCAACAAAATTGGTCGCCACACCACCCCACCACTGGGCAAGTTTGACATCCCTCCAGGATCATTTCGTCTTGTATATATTGATCTTATCAGTCCTCTTCCACCGTCGGAGGGCCACAGATACATTCTATCCACAACTGACTTCACGTTCTGCTGGGTACAGGCTTATCTAACATCACAGCTGAGACCGTAGCCAAGGGTTTTATCTCTTCATGGAATGCTAGGTTCAGTTGTCCCACCACCATCACCACCAACCAGGGTCGGCAGTTTGAGTCTGCCCTGTTCACCATTTTATGTAACGTCTGTGGCATTAATGAAATTCACACCACAGCCTATCACCCACAAAGCAACAGTTTAGTGGAACGGTGGCACCACACTCTAAAAATGGTGCTTAGGTGTCATGACTGCCTCTGGTCTAAAGTACTTCCATGGCTACTGCTCAGCCTCTGTTCAACTTTCAAGCCCGAATTATGGAGAACTCTCTCAGAATTTGTTTTCGGGTAGATTCGCTTCCTACCAGTGGAACTCATTCAGCCTCAAGTACCTGAAGACTTCCCCCCCTCCCCGGATTTTATAAGTCACATGCACACCCACTTCAAACATGCACATCTGCACCCACCTATCAGCCACTCCCTGCCGGACACTTATATGCCAGCTGCTCTCAACACTTTCTCCCATGTGATGCTGAGAGATGATTCAGTCCAACAACCTCTGCAACCACCTTACCTCAGCTACTTTAAAGTCCTCTGGCAGGTCAATACAACTTTCAACATCATGGTCAAAGACTCTCCCCAGAAACTGTTTCGTCACACCGACTCAAACCAGCATTCGTGGACCCCGACATCCCTCTGCTGGCTCAGTCTGATTCTCCTAATGACTCTCCCACCAGTCTCCCTCCCACCATGGAGTCCAACAGTGTGTGTCCTTGGACCACCACACTGTTTTGTTCACCTGACGCCTCCCTGTCACCTTTCGCAGGTTTCTCAGACATGTCATCCTCCACCCCATGTGCGGCTTTCACTGCTACCTCATCAACACGGAGACACCCTCTCCCGTAGTCACCACGCTCTGCGACATATCCCCACACCACATGGATGACATTTCAGTCATCACTCCTGATGACCAAGTTCTCATTCTACTCAAAGACACAGTAGACCCGCCACCAAACCACCAGTTAAATGTCAGTGTTGTTCATAGCCTCACCCTCCCTCATGAGTGTGACCCAATGACAATTCATGCCTTCTTCTCACCAGACAGTTCAATTAGCATCTGGAATTGCCTCATCTACACCTCACCATCTGCCGTTCAACCTGTCTGTTCTTGTGTTGGCCACCGCATCATCCGTCCTTGCTGGCTCAACGACTTCGAGGTGGACCTGCCTCCCATTGCTCCACCTCTGCACCCTGCCCCGGTAGGAGTGGTGGTCCCGGTCATGTGTCTACCAGCTTGCAGCTTGTACGACCACCACCAGTGTCGATGCACATATGGCACTTGGACCTCCTGGAGGGAGGGGTGGGGGGGGGGGGGGGGCATTGGGGACTGTGTGGCATCGATAGGTCATATCGACCATAGACAATATTAATCTTTGGGACACAGGTCGCTCATCCGAGTCGCCATGTTAATTCACTCTGTTCTTATACCTTCTACTGTATGCACGTATATGATAATTGTCGAAATACACTCCTGGAAATGGAAAAAAGAACACATTGACACCGGTGTGTCAGACCCACCATACTTGCTCTGGACACTGCGAGAGGGCTGTACAAGCAATGATCACACGCACGGCACAGCGGACACACCAGGAACTGCGGTGTTGGCCGTCGAATGGCGCTAGCTGTGCAGCATTTGTGCACTGCCGCCGTCAGTGTCAGCCAGTTTGCCGTGGCATACGGAGCTCCATAGCAGTCTTTAACACTGGTAGCATGCCGCGACAGTGTGGACGTGAACCGTATGTGCAGTTGACAGACTTCGAGCGAGGGCGTATAGTGGGCATGTGGGAGGCCGGGTGGACGTACCGCCGAATTGCTCAACACGTTGGGCGTGAGGTCTCCACAGTACATCGATGTTGTCACCAGTGGTCGGCGGAAGGTGCACGTGCCCATCGACCTGGGACCGGACCGCAGCAATGCACGGATGCACGCCAAGACTGTAGGATCCTACGCAGTGCCGTAGGGGACCGCACCGCCACTTCCCAGCAAATTAGGAACACTGTTGCTCCTGGGGTATTGGCGAGGACCATTCGCAACCGTCTCCATGAAGCTGGGCTACGGTCCCGCACACCGTTAGGCCATCTTCCACTCACGCCCCAACATCATGCAGGCCGCCTCCAGTGGTGTCGCGACAGGCATCAATGGAGGGACGAATGGAGACGTGTCGTCTTCAGCGATGAGAGTCACTTCTGCCTTGGTGCCAATGATGGTCGTATGCGTGTTTGGCACCATGCAGGTGAGCGCCACAATCAGGACTGCATACGACCGGGGCACACAGGGCCAACACCCGGCATCCTGGTATGGGGAGCAGTCTCCTACACTGGCCGTACACCTCTGGTGATCGTCGAGGGGACACTGAATAGTGCACGGTACATCCAAACCGTCATCGAACCCATCGTTCTACCATTCCTAGACCGGCATGGGAACTTGCTGTTCCAACAGGACAATGCACGTCCGCATGTATCCCGTGCCACCAAACGTGCTCTAGAAGGTGTAAGTCAACTACCCTGGCCAGCAAGATCTCCGGATCTGTCCCCCATTGAGCATGTTTGGGACTGGATGAAGCGTCGTCTCACGCGGTCTGCACGTCCAGCACGAACGCTGGTCCAACTGAGACGCCAGGTGGAAATGGCATGGCAAGCCGTTCCACAGGACAACATCCAGCATCTCTACGATCGTCTCCATGGGAAAATAGCAGCCTGCATTGCTGCGAAAGGTGGATATACACTGTACTAGTGCCGACATTGTGCATGCTCTGTTGCCTGTGTCTATGTGCCTGTGGTTCTGTCAGTGTGATCATGTGATGTATCTGACCCCAGGAATGTGTCAATAAAGTTTCCCCTTCCTGGGACAATTAATTCACGGTGTTCTTATTTCAATTTCCAGGAGTGTATATGTATGTGCAGATATTAGTGGGGACAGTTTATTCCATATACCGATATTCATATCCTGTTCACATAATATAAAGAGCAAAAAGTTATGCATGCACTTTGAAACCATATTAACCAAACCTACCTGGAAATTTGATCACTCTGACACACAGAATGATGCACTGAAGCAAACATCATTCTGGTTCAGTTAATTTTGCAATTTCACTGGGAATATCACTCATAGCATATCATTCCAGCACACATTTCATGGAGTATAAATGTTTGAGCCCTTCAATTGCATATTACTTTGATGGCAAACAATAAAATCAATTTTAGCTGTGAGTTCAGGTGGTGAATATAACTTTGGCACAGTCAATCAACACTTTACTTCCAGGTCAGGGTTGCATTTTTTTCTGGCAGATATCGTACATTTGTCACATAAATAGCTACTCATTGAGCATAGGCCTCACAGTGAAGCCATAGTCTTGCTTCACATTCCTAACTTGCTCCTTTAGCTCTTAGTTCAGAGCCTCTCAATACATCTTTTACCAGTCAAGATCTATGCACCTCAGGGGTCTCAGTCACTCTTGCATGAGCATGACAAAGTGTTCCACTAGCAGAGTGAAAGATATGCTCTTCTGCTGTTTCATTTGCTCTTACCTAAGCATGTCACTGTGTGTAACTGGCAACTCAAGAGGAATTTGTGACCACCATTTCAATCAATCCTTCTTTAGCCATCCTATCCTTAACATTTGTGCCTTTGTCATCATTGTGCTGCTTTTCAGGAAATCATTTAGCTCGATTATGCCATTTGGTTCATCTTCCAGACTTACTTGTTTCCAGTTGATGCTTCTCTAGGTGTCAGTTACATCATGTGGCCTTCTCCTCGACCAGCAAACTACAGCGACCAGAATTTGACAAGGATCAGGAATGACTCAAAGAACCAGTAGACTGGCTGACCAGCCAGGAGCTGTCAACAGCAGTTATCAAAGTGTGAAAAGGAAGATAACAACAAGAGGAAAATGGGCAACAGAGATGCAACAGTGGAAAATAAAAGTTTAAATGAGTAATCAGAGAACAAAAAGCTGGAATCATTCTGATACTACCTACTCAACACATCAGTTCTGTAGGGCAATGTTACTAACACCCCCCCCCCCCCCCCCCCCCCTGCATCAAGGAGTTACAGGCACTTTTAGGCAAAATTGAGTACTATCACAAATTTATACCATATGCTGCTACTGTGGCACAACCACTCCATTAATTACTACATAAATATGTTCCTTTCCACTGGTCCTTGGATTGTGATTGGGCATTCAAGTTTGTGAAGTCTAAGATGCAGTTGGCCACTTGTTTGATCACTTTTCACCTAAGCCAGCACATTGTACTACATGAACAAGTCTCAGTATGGCCTTGGTGCTGTCCTTGCTCATAAGTATGTGGACACTTCTGAAAGTCCTATTGAATATGCCTCTGAATCATTAAATTCAGGGCAACAGCAATAATCCCAAATAGAGGAAAAGGCTTTGGACATCAAGTATGCTCTAAAAAATTTCATGTTTTCTATACGGATCTAATTTTCCCCTGATCACAGACCACAAACCACTGGCATCTATTTTTAACCCTTTGGCATCCTTGCTGGACAAAGCTCACATTCCTTACAATGGTGGGCCCTTTCTTGTCATGGTACAATTATGAGGTACATTTTTGAACTATGGCACAACATGCAAATGCTGATACCTTGTTGCATTTGCTGAATGGTCTGGATCCAGATTTTGATATAGAGGAATTACTTTGCTTTCATTTAGATGTGGAAGCTCAAAATGTTGTTGATGGTTTTCATATTACTAACGCTAAAATTGCAGCTGCAGTAACCACATATACTGTTTTAAGAAAAGTTGTTTCTTTTGTGCAACATGGAAGGCCAGACAAACCTCCAGGCTGTTTTTCTGATCCTTTAAGAAATTATTTTGCATTATAAAATCATCTTTCCGTTTCAGAAGGAGTGCTGCTCTTAGCTACAGAGGACACCACTCCTTGGGTTGTCATCTTGTTTGCACTTCGGTGTGAGGTTGTGCTTTTATTACATGTGGACCACTAGGGTGTATCACATACAAAAGTGTTAGGATGCAGGCATGCTTTTGGGCCAGGCATTGATGGGGAAATAGCATGAGCTGTTGCAGTCTACCCAGAGTGTGCCATCCAGCTGGAGGCTCCCTGTGCTTCTTTGTCACTGTGGTAGATCCACAGCAGCCTTGGGAACAAATTCATGGAGAGTTTGCAGGACCCTTTTTGAATTTCTACTGGCTTAATGTAATTGATGATCATTCAAAGTTTCCTTGTATGGTGCACTGTCTGCCTGCTTCTGCAGTGGAAACAATTTCCAAAATTTTTGAAATTGAAAGTCTTCCAGTTGCCAACAATGGCCTTCCAGTTCCTATAACAGGGAAATGACTTTCTGTGAAAAACATTGTTTTCACCATATCACAGTTCCCTCCCCCAGTTGAATGGGGAAGCAGAATGATTAGTACAAGCACCTAAGACTCAGATGAAAAAATATGTTTTTGATGTGTCACTGGAAGTAGCTCTGACCAGTTCCTCAGTTCTCATAGGTTCACCCTTATTGGCGATAAGAGTCCAGCTGCTGCAGTTGAGCCAGGCCAGTGCTGCAATGCTTCTGGCCTGGCTCGCTATATGGGCTCGCAGGTTTGGCCACTGGCCAAAATGGGTGTCAGGAGTAATCAAGATTACCCATGCCAACACCTCTATGTCTTCCACAAGGCTGAGGGGCTGGCTTTGTGACATGTTGACCATCTGTGACCTCATGGGGGGGGGGGGGGGCTAACCCTGAGTGCACAGCCACCAACCCTGCCTCTTCCATTTGCCTAGCTGAGTGCCCCATTCAGCTGTCATGGGCTACAGCAGGACCCTAGCTTCTGTGCTGTCACAGCCAGTGCCTCCGCCACTGCTGCCTCCATTGCAGCTGGCACTGTCTGTTCCACCACCTTTGGTGCAACCTCCTTCGATGGTGTTGGACTTGGACATTTAAATGGATGCTGCACCACCGTCACCTGCCCTACCATATGGCCTCTCATATGGGGGTGGACAGTGCACCAGTCTGCACTCATGCCATTTTTGACCTGATGCACCACTGGCAGCCCATCTCAGGGCTCAACAATGTAGGTCAAACACGGAAGAAATGGATGTGAGGACAGTGCTCCCTTCTACAACACTATACCTACCCTATTGTGTAATGTATCTGGATGATTTGTCGGTTTTCTGATATGGTGCTGCTGAACATGACAAACATCTACAGATTATTTTTTGATAGACTTTCACATTGCAGGCCGCAAGTCAAAAAAAGATAGACACATGCTTACTCTTCTGGAATTTGGTCTTAGATAATAAGGTTGATTTGATTCAGTCTGTGCATCTTCCAGAGAACTTCCAACATTTATGCCATTAAGATGAGCTTCTATAGGTGTCACCTCCACCACTCTGTGATCTCACTAGCATCTGCCACTGCTGTGCTGTCAGGCTCAACTTCAACTTTATCACATGTATGGCATTGCTGGCTGGGAAGCTCCATCTGGAAAGTTCAGCAGCTGAGTGCGAGTCTTATTGCAGTCAATGCCACATTGGGTGACTCACATGCCAGTGATGAGAATGAAATGATGGTGAGGAAAACACAACACCCAGTCCATGAGAACGTCCAGTCCATGAGTGGAGAAAATCTCCAACCCGGCCGGGAACTGACTCTGGGCCTGCTGCATGGAAGGCAAGCATGTTACCATTCAACTAAGCAGGTGGACTATGGACCCCAGAGATGTTATCAGCATTCAACAATGGCAAGTCCAGCTAAAGGAGCATAGTGCTTTTCACTCATCCTATTCCCTCTGTGTCTCTAGCTATTATAGTTCTAGACAGTGATAAGAGCGGTCCTAGAATAACAAGTAAGTGGCATGTGCAGCTGCTTGGTTTCTTTTTGAGAAATTGTGGGGATGGAAACAAAATGGAGTGCCCATGACAGAGTGTTTAAATCATAATAGCTTATTCATTAGTATAAATATCCTGTTTTACAGATAGGTCCTTCATGAAATTTAGCAATTTTAGCCACTGATAAAAGGCTTTTGGTGGTCCATGAATTCATCAAGCATTTTAGACTGAACATGAAAGCATGCCACTTCACAGTTTTTACCAATCACAAACTGGTTGCATGGTACAAATAATGTTGTGGCTGATTAGTCTACATCTACATCTACCTCCATACTTCACAAGCCATCTGACAGTGTGTGGCGGAGGGTACCTTGAGTACCTCCATCGGTTCTCCCTTCTATTCCAGTCTCGTATTGTTCGTGGAAAGGAAGATTGTTGGTATACCTCTGTGTGGGCTCCAATCTCTCTGATTTTATCCTCATGGTCTCTTCGTGAGATATATGTAGGAGGTTTGACTCGTAGGTGAAGGTATGTTCTTGAAACTTCAACAAAAGACTGTACTGAGCTACTGAGCGTCTTTCTTGCAGAGTCTTCCACTGGAGTTTATCTGTCATCTCCATAATGCTTTCGTGATTACTAAATGATCGTGTAATGAAGTGCGCTGCTTTCCATTGGATCTTCTCTATCTCTTCTATCAACCCAATCTGGTAGGGATCCCACATCAATGAGCGGTAACCTACTGCCTTTGTTTTCGGACTGCATTTCCTTAGGATTCTTCCAATGAATCTTAGTCTGGCATCTGCTTTACCAATGATTAATTTTATGTGGTCATTCCATTTTAGATCACTCCTAATGCCTACTCCAAGATAATTTATGGAATTAATTGGTTCCAGTTGCTGACCTGCTATATTGTAGCTAAATGATAAAGGATCTTTCTTTCTATGTATTCGCAGCATATTACACTTGTCTACATTGAGATTCAATTGCCATTCCCTGCACCATGTGTCAATTAATTTAAGATCCTGCTGCATTTCAGTACAATTGTTACAACCTCTCGATATACTACAGCATTATCCGCAAAAAGCCTCAGTGAACTTCCAATGTTATCCACAAGGTCATTTATATATATTGTGAATAGCACCAGCAATATGACACTCCCTATGTCATGCCTGAAATCACTCTTACTTCTGAAGACTTCTCTCCATTGAGAATGACATGCTGCCTTCTGTTATCTAGGAACTCTTCAATCCAATCACACAATCGGTCTGCTAGTCCATATGCTCTTACTTTATTCATTAAATGACTGTGGGGAACTAACTGTATCAAATGCCTTATGGAAGTCAAGACACATGGCATCTACCTGGGAACTTCTGTCTACGGCCCTCTGAGTCTCGTGGACAAATAGCGTGATCGTCTTTTTCGAAACTCATGCTGATTCCTACAAAGTATATTTCTAGTCTCCAGAAAATTCATTATACTCCAACATAATATGTGTTCCAAAATTCTAAAACTGATTGACATTAGAGATATAGGTCTATAGTTCTGCACATCTGTTCGATGTCCCTTCTTGAAAACAGGGATGACCTATGCCCTTTTTCAACCTTTTGGAACCCTACACTCTTCTAGAGACCTATGGTACACCGCTGGAAGAATGCGAGCAAGTACCTTTGTGTACTCTGTGTAAAATCGAACTGATATCCCATCAGGTCCAGTGGCCTTTCCTCTTTTCAGTGATTTTAATTGTTTTTCTATCCCTCTGTCATATATTGAGATAGCTACCACTTTTTCATCTGTGCGACAATTTAGAGAAGGAACTACATTGCAGTCTTCCTCTGTGAAACAGCTTTGGAAAAAGACATTTAGTATTTTGGCCTTTAGTCTGTCATCCTCTGTTTCAGCACCATTTTGGTCACAGAGTGTCTGGACATTTTGTTTTGATCCTCCTACCGCTTTGACATAAGACCAAAATTTCTTAGGATTTTCTGCCAAGTCAGTACATAGAATTTTACTTCCGAATTAATTGAATGCCTCTCGAATAGCCCTCCTCACATGACATTTAAGTTTGTGTAATTTTTGTTTGTTTGCAAGGCTTTTGCTATGTTTATGTTTGCTGTGAATTTCCCTTTGCTTCCGTAGCAGTTTTCTAACTCTGTTCTTGTACCACGGTAGCTCTTTTCCATCTCTTATGATCTTGCTTGGCACATACTCACCTAATGCATATTGTATGATGGTTTTGAACTTTGTCCACTGATCCTCAACACTATCTGTATTTGAGATAAAACTTTTGTGTTGACCAGTCAAGTACGCTGAAATCTGCTTTTTGTCACTTTTGGTAAACAGAAAAATCTTCCTACCTTTTTCAATTTTTCTTTTTATGGCTGAGATCATCGATGCTGTAACTGCTTTATGATCGCTGATTCCCTGTTCTGTGTTAACTGTTTCAAATAGTTCGGATCTGTTTGTCACCAGAAGGTCTAATATGCTATCACCATGAGTTGTTTCTCTGTTTAACTGCTCAAGGTAGTGATTAGATAATGGACTTAGAAAAAATTCACTGGATTCTTTGTCCCTGACACCTGTCACAAACGTTTGTCTCTCAGTCTATATCTGGTAAATTAAAATCTCCATCCAGAACTATAACATGGTTGGGAAATATTTTCCAAATTTTACTTCAGGTGCTCTGCCACAACAGCTGCTGAGCCCGGGGGCCTATAGAGACATCCAATTACCATGTTTGAGCCTGCTTTAACCGTGACCTTCACCCAAATTATTTCACACTTCAGATCTCCATCAATTTCCTTTGATACTATTGCAGTTTTTATCACTATAAACACGCCTCCCCCCTCACTGTCCAGCCTGTCCCTGTGGTATACATTCATTTCTGAGTTTAGAATTTCATTACTGTTTACATCTGGTTTCAGCCAACTTTCCATCCCTAGTACTATGTGGGCACTGTGATCGTTTATTAATGAGAGCAGTTGTGGAACCTTTCTATAGATGCTCCTGCAGTTTATTATTACCACATTAATATTGTCATTCCCTGTTGTGTTTTGCCTACTGCTACCTTGTCACATCTTAGGAGGCATCTTGTTGGGCCTAGGCAGGGAATTTTCTAACCTAAGAAAACCCACATGTGCACTCCAAACGTACTCCGCTACTCTTGTAGCCGCTTCCTGTGTGTAGTGCACGCCTGACCTATCCAGGGGGACCCTACATTTCTCCACCCAATAGTGGAGGTCAAGAAATTTGCACCCCAGATCCCCACAGAATCTTCTGACCCTCTGGTTTAAGCCTTCCACTCGGCTCAAAACCAGAGGACCGCGATCGTATCTGGGAACGACACTACAAATAGTTAGCTCAGATCCCACCCCACAAGTGAGGCTTTCTGCCTTCACCAACTTTGCCAACCACCTGTATGAACTGAGGATGACCTCTGAACCCAGATGGCAGGAGTCACTGGTGCCGACATGAGCAACAATTTGCAGTTGGGTGCACCCAGTGCTCTCTATCACTGCCAGCAGGGATTCCTCCACATCTCAGATGAGACCCCCCAGCAAGCAGACAGAGTGAACACTGGCCTTCTTCCCCGACCTTTCCGCTATTTCCCTAAGCGGCTCCATCACCCACCAAACATTGGAGCTCCCAATCACCAATAAACCCCTCCTCCGTATGCCTGCTTGGACCTTGCTAAAGGAGTGGCCACATGTCCACTCTTAGGCAGAGTGGGCGACGCAACATGGCCAGCCTCCACATTGACCCTCCACCTCATGCGACATGAATGCCGTTGAACCTTCCACCCCCCTTGGGGAGAGGGTGGCCAAACTGCACCCAGTACCTGCGAAGATGTCTCAACAGCAGGGACCATGGGTGAAGCATGTAACACCTGGGGTGTACCATGGAATAAATGCAGTTTCTGCAGGAACTGGTTTCACACAACTGGCTATGACACAAGACATTGATGCAAAGCTACAAGTGTTTATCCACAAACCAAATATAGGATTGAGTCTATAGAAGCTATCGATGGGAAATAAAACCTCGATTCATGTGTGCATTTCTTATGGACTTGACACATTCCACATCATAACAATTTCCTTGAGGTTGATCAATGGAACATGTAACTAACTAACTAACTGAGCCCCCATTAATGGTCATGGATGTCTTCTTGTATGTAAGGTTGGTGTAAGAACCATGGCCCACTTACGACATTAACACCCTTTAAATACGACAGACAACATGGGATTTGAGATGTCTATTATAAGGTTAGGTAACTTTATATCAAAGACATTCTGAGGAACTTTTTGTTGAAAATTTCATAAGCACAATATTAAGAAACTATACACCCTCTGAATAATAATAATAATAATAATAATAATAATAATAATAAATGTAGTGAAATGGAGTAACACAGACATAGAAGCACTCAATACACTTATTCGATCACAATGCCACAAATATAGAAGACATCACATACATTCAGCAACAGAAAGATTCACATTAAGCAGAAAGGAAGGAGAAAGGGGATTTATCAACATAAAAAACCTACATTATGGGCAGGTAGACAATTTAAGAAAATTCTTTCTAGAACGAGCAGAAACTAGCAAAATACACAAAGCAGTCACTCATAAATACATCGGCTACACCACTGCAATTTCATAACCACTTCTACAACCCTTTAGATCACATAACATCAACAGATACGAAGAAAGTAAATTGGAAAAAGAAAACACTACATGGCAAGCACCAGTATCATCTAACACAGCCACACATCGATCAAAACGCATCCAACACATGGCTAAGAAAAGGCAATATATACAGTGAGACGGAAGGATTCATGATTGCAATACAGGATCAAACAATAAACACCGGATATTACAGCAAGCATATTATTAAAGATCCCAATACCACAACAGATAAATGCAGACTTTGCAAACAACATATAGAAACAGTAGATCACATCACAAGTGGATGTGCAATACTAGCAAATACAGTATACCCCAGAAGACATGACAATGTAGCAAAAATAATAAATCAACAGCTTGCCTTACAACATAAACTTATAAAACAACACGTTCCCACATACAAGTATGCACCACAAAATGTACTGGAGAATGATGAATGCAAATTATACTGGAACAGAACCATTATAACAGATAAAACAACACCACATAACAAACCTGACATCATACTCACCAATAAAAAGAAAAAATTAACACAACTAATCGAAATATCCATAACCAATACAACAAATATACAAAAGAAAACAGGAGAAAAAACTGAAAAATACATCCAACTGGCTGAGGAAGTCAAGGATATGTGGCATCAGGACAAAGTTGACATTATACCAATTATACTATCAACTACAGGAGTCATACCACACAATATCCACCAGTACATCAATGCAATACAGCTACATCCAAACTTATATATACAACTACAGAAATCCGTAATTATTGATACATGTTCAATTACCCAAAAGTTCCTAAATGCAATGTAATATATACCATACAGTTAAAAGGAAGTCACACTTGATCAAGGTCTGCGTCACTTTCTACTTCTGAACAGACATAACGTCTTTTTTTTTTTTTTTTTTTTTTTTTTCCCCCCCCCCCCCCATCGGTCTACTGACTGGTTTGATGTGGCCCGCCACGAATTCCTCCTTTCCTGCGCTAACCTCTTCATCTCAGAGTAGCACTTGCAACCTCCATCCTCAATTATTTGCTTGATGTATTCCAATCTCTTTCTTCCTCTACAGTTTTTGCCCTCTACAGCTCCCTCTAGTACCATGGAAGTCATTCCCTCATGTCTTAGCAGATGTCCTATCATCCTGTCCCTTCTCCTTATCAGTGTTTTCCACATATTCCTTTCCTCTCTGATTCTGCGTAGAACCTCCTCATTCCTTACCTTATCAGTCCACCTAATTTTCAACATTCATCTATAGCACCACATCTCAAATGCTTCGATTCTCTTCTGTTCCGGTATTCTCACAGTCCATGTTTCACTACCATACAATGCTGTACTCCAGACGTACATCCTCAGAAATTTCTTCCTCAAATTAAGGCTGGTATTTGATATTAGTAGACTTCTCTTGGCCAGAAATGCCTTTTTTGCCATAGCGAGTCTGCTTTTGATGTCCTCCTTGCTGCGTCCGTCATTGGTTATTTTACTGCCTAGGTAGCAGAATTCCTTAACTTCATTGACTTCATTACCATCAATCCTGATGTTAAGTTTCTCGCTGTTCTCATTTCTACTACTTCTCATTACCTCCGTCTTTCTCCGATTTACTCTCAAACCATACTGTGTACTCATTAGACTGTTCATTCCATTCAGCAGATCATTTAATTCTTCTTCACTTTCACTCAGGATAGCAATGTCATCAGCGAATCGTATCATTGATATCCTTTCACCTTGCATTTTAATTCCACTTCTGAACCTTTCTTTTATTTCCATCATTGCTTTCTTGGTGTACAGATTGAAGAGTAGGGGCAAAAGGCTACAGCCTTGTCTTACTCCCTTCTTAATACGAGCACTTCGCTCTTGATCGTCCACTCTTATTATCCCCTCTTGCTTGTTGTACATATTGTATATGACCCATCTCTCCCTATAGCTTACCCCCTGCTTTTTTCAGAATCTTGAACAGCTTGCACCATTTTATATTGTCGAACACTTTTTCCAGGTCGACAAATCCTATGAATGTGTCTTGATTTTTCTTCAGCCTTGCTTCCATTATTAGCCGTAATGTCAGAATTGTCTCTCTCATCCCTTTACTTTTCCTAAAGCCAAACTGATTGTCATCTAGCGCATTCTCAATACTCTTTTCCATTCTTCTGTATATTATTCTTGTAAGCAGCTTCAATGCATGAGCTGTTAAGGTGATTGTGCGATAATTCTTGCACTTGTCAGCTCTTGCTGTCTTCGGAATTGTGTGGATGATACTTTTCCGAAAGTCAGATGGTATGTCGCCAGACTCATATATTCTACACACCAACGTGAATAGTCGTTTTGTTGCCACTTCCCCTAATGATTTTAGAAATTCTGATGGAATGTTATCTATCCCTTCTGCCTTATTTGACTGTAAGTCCTCCAAAGCTCTTTTAAATTCCGATTCTAATACTGGATCCCCTATCTCTTCTAAATCGACTCCTGTTTCTTCTTCTATTAGATCAGACAAATCTTCACCCTCATAGAGGCTTTAAATGTATTCTTTCCACCTATCTGCTCTCTCCTCTGCATTTAACAGTGGAATTCCCATTGCACTCTTAATGTTACCACCGTTGCTTTTAATATCACCAAAGGTTGTTTTGACTTTCCTGTATGCTGAGTCTGTCCTTCCGACAATCATATCTTTTTCGATGTCTTCACATTTTTCCTGCAGCCATTTCGTCTTAGCTTCCCTGCACTTCCTATTTATTTCATTCCTCAGCAACTTGTATTTCTGTGTGCCTGATTTTCCCGGAACATGTTTGTACTTCCTCCTTTCATCAATCAACTGAAGTATTTCTTCTGTTACCCATGGTTTCTTCGCAGCTACCTTCTTTGTACCTATGTTTTCCTTCCCAACTTCTGTGATGGCCCTTTTTAGAGATGACCATTCCTCTTCAACTGTGTTGCCTACTGCGCTATTCCTTATTGCTGTATCTATAGCGTTAGAGAACTTCAAACGTATCTCAGCATTCCTTAGAACTTCTGTATCCCACTTCTTAGCGTATTGATTCTTCCTGACTAATGTCTTGAACTTCAGCCTACTCTTCATCACTACTATATTGTGATCTGAGTCTAAATCTGCTCCTGGGTACACCTTACAATCCAGTATCTGATTTCGGAATCTCTGTCTGACCATGATGTACTCTAATTGAAATCTTCCCGTATCTCCCGGCCTTTTCCAAGTATACCTCCTTCTCTTGTGATTCTTGAACAGGGTATTTGCTATTACTAGGTGAAACTTGTTACAGAACTCAATTCGTCTTTCTCCTCTTTCATTCCTTGTCCCAAGCCCATATTCTCCTGTAACCTTTTCTTCTACTACTTCCCCTACAACTGCATTCCAGTCGCCCATGACTAATCACTATAATAGCCTAAAAGTGTGTGGTGAATTACATCCAACTTAAGAGGTAGGAGGATAGCCCTATTGGATGCAAGAAAACTGCTTATAATTGTACTTGTAATTTAATTAATCACAACACTGGCAACCAGTATGAAAAGGTCATGCTGATTGTGCTTTATCACAAATTACAAAATTATCAGTTATATGCTCACAATGAATGAGGGAAACTGTAAATACAATTCCTGGTATATTTTACCACAATACATAAACTGTGTAATAGTTTCACAGGCACTGATGCTAATGGCACAACCCTCCACTTTTATCGTGCGTCTCATGCTGGAAAAACAAGTCTAAACAAGAATCATATATCTAATCTTGTGTGACCAGCACACATGTGAAACTCTGAAATACTTTATGTCACAATAGTGTAAGACTTTACTATAGGATATTTATAGCAATAAACACAGAAGGAGAGAATGAACAACCCATGCCTTGCTATTAGCCTCAAGTCAGACAAACAGAATAACAGCAGTACCATGCTTCAATGCTGGAACAATGTGGCATCAGACTCAGACAACACTGATCTTGTTCTGTACCCATTGATGGTGCAAATGACCCATTACACAAAGACTGTAGTTAATGTTTAGCAGCTACTGTCCAAGTTCTCCCATAGAATTCCAGTCCTGATGGATGCACATGCAATAGCACCTCTTTCCAGTACAATAGATTATCTCTAAACCAAAGGTGAACCATCACCAAAACAGCAATGCCAAGACGCTCGCAGTAACAACAGTGGAGAAAAATCTAACTGCACACCAGTCACAACTGGCTACACAAGAAGACCATCTACTATGGTGATAACATTAACT
Source organism: Schistocerca gregaria (assembly GCF_023897955.1). Classification (NCBI taxonomy): domain Eukaryota; kingdom Metazoa; phylum Arthropoda; class Insecta; order Orthoptera; family Acrididae; genus Schistocerca; species Schistocerca gregaria. The sequence goes on along the minus strand of NC_064923.1, from coordinate 129,612,488 downwards.
CAAACATTAATAATAATAAAGATTTTATTGTCTTTAGGCCATTACAGCAACGTACAACACAAACCAATAAAATTCACATGCTATCAAATAGGTAACTCAAAACAAATCATGTGGAATTCATAGTGCTAAAACTACAGATCAAAAATGTAGCCACAGACACCAACCTTTAATACTTTGCTCTATTATACCTGAGCCACACAATGCTATTTCCACCATGAACAGCAAGGTTTCACTCGAACCAAGTTATAGAGCCGACAGACATTTCCTTGCTTCAGCCATGCACTGCATGGCCACCACAGATAGCACTCACTTCACAGCCTAGAAGCTAGTTGCCAATCAGCGCCTCCATTGTGGCACCTGCCAAGCAGATGTGTGAATTCAAAAGACCAGAGTAAAAAGACATACAGCACACCAATACAACTTTTCACAGATAATTTTTCACGCCATGAAATGGTTTATATTTGGTACAACAGACATAGACATTAATAATGACAGAATATATGCAAAATACAGGAAAAATTTTGCTTATAAATAACTGAAAATTACGAATGATGTAAAGTGTTGGTGCTACACTTCTCATCCTGCAGTTGGAGTGGCTTGCATTTCTTTCCTAGCATTACCCACTTTATTTCCCCTTACTCTTTGAGGAAGGAAGTAATAATAGATAACTCAGTTTTGTGCCTTGGCTGTGATCATGGCCAAGATGGAAAATGGAATTGTCTTTTAATTAATTTGTGTCTGTTACAACCAATAGGGAAAAAATCTTAAAGGAATTAATAGTTCCAAAAAAATGTACTGATGTCATTATTTTCATGTGTGTGTGTCTGCAGTAAAAATTATTTTGTCTCTTGAAAGTAAGTACTGTAGAGCAACTCTGTCTCGTATCTGTTAGTTCTCTTGACTGATCTTTACTTTAGTACAGCAAACCAGATTTAATCATATAATTTCAGATTATGAGTATTTTAGTAACGCATAAAAGTATATTTTGAATATGATCATCTTTAAGTCTTTCTTATCTTATAAGTATCAAAGGCATCTTACTCACAAAATATTAAGTGGACAATTGTCAGTTCTCCAGAACATAACAAGGTTCCTGTGTCTCCAATAAATTTATTTCTTGTGCCATGATGTGTCTCCATACTCTCCAAGTCAGCTACATAAAAATGGCAACATTGTAGCCTTCTCTTACACATTTCCTGTCCCTTAGTTAAATTTCTGGATACATCATGTGTTGTTATCATTAAAATTTCAAGTCATTAAGTCATTAATCAAGAACAAATATGTAACAGTGATAAACAAATAAGCAAAACACTTCCAAATTTTGAGGGAGTGGTTTATAATAGAATAATTACTCATAATGTGTGAAAGTTTGCAGCACATAGAACTAATTTGGCCCCCCATGAACCATGGGTCTTGCCGTTGGTGGGGAGACTTTGCATGCCTCAGTGATACATATAGCTGTACTGTAGGTGCAAACCACAATGGAGGGGTATCTGTTGAGAGACCAGACAAACGTGTGGTTCCTGAAGAGGGGCAGCAGCCTTTTCAGTAGTTGCAAGGGCAACAGTCTGGATGATTGACTGATCTGGCCTTGTAACACTAACCAAAACGGCCTTGCTGTTCTGATACTGTGAACAGCTGAAAGCAAGGGGAAACTACAGCCATAATTTTTCCCAAGGGCACACAGCTTTACTGTATGGTTAAATGATGATGGCGTCCTCTTGGGTAAGATATTACGGAGGTAAAATAGTCCCCCATTTGGATCTCCGGGTGGGGACTACTCAAGATTATGTAATTATCAGGAGAAAGAAAACTGGCATTCTACGGATCAGAGTGTGGAATGTCAGATCCCTTAATTAGGCAGGTAGGTTAGAAAATTTAAAAAGGAAAATCGATAGGTTAAAGTTAGATATAGTGGGAATTAGTGAAGTTTGATGGAAGGAGGAACAAGACTTCTGGTCATGTGACTACAGGGTTATAAACACAAAATCAAATAGGGGTAATGCAGGAGTAGGTTTAATAATGAATAGGAAAATAGGAATGCAGGTAAGCTACTACAAACAACATAGTGAACACATTATTGGGGCCAAGATACATACGAAGCCCACGCCTACTACAGTAGCACAAGTTTATATGCCAACTAGCTCTGCAGATGACAAAGAAATTGAAGAAATGTATGATCAAATAAAAGAAATTATTCAGATTGTGAAGGGAAACGAAAATTTAATATTCATGGGTGACTGGAATTCGGCAGTAGGAAAAGGGAGAGAAGCAAACATAGTAGTTGAATATGGATTGGGGGTAAGAAATGAAAGAGGAAGCCACCTGGTAGAATTTTGCACAGAGCATAACTTAATCATAGCTAATACTTGGTTCAAGAATCACAAAAGAAAGTTGTATACATGGAAGAAGCCTGGAGATACTGACAGGTTTCAGATAGATTATATAATGGTATGACAGAGATTTAGGAATCAGGTTTTAAATTGTAAGACGTTTCCAGGGGCAGATTTGGATTCTGAACACAATCTATTGGTTATGATCTGTAGATTAAAACTGAAGAAACTGCAAAAAGGTGGGAATTTAAGGAGATGGGATCTGGATAAACTGACTTAACCAGAAGTTGTTCAGAGTTTCAGGGAGAGTATAAGGGAACAATTGCCAGGAATGGGGGAAAGAAATACAGTAGAAGAAGAATGGATAGCTTTGAGGGATGAAGTAGTGAAGGCAGCAGAGGATCAAGTAGGTAAAAAAACGAGGGCTAGTAGAAATCCTTGTGTGACAGAAGAAATACTGAATTTAATTGATGAAAGAAGGAAATATAAAAATGCAGTAAATGAAGCAGGCAAATAGGAATACAAACGTTTCAAAAATGAGAGTGACAGGAAGTGCAAAATGGCTAAGCAGGCATGGCTAGAGGACAAATGTAAGGATGTAGAGGCTTATCTCACTAGGGGTAAGATAGATACTGCCTACAGGAAAATTAAAGAGACCTTCAGAGAAATTAGAACCACTTGTATGAATATCAAAAGCTCAGATGGAAACCCAGTTATGAGCAAAGAAGGGAAAGCAGAGAGGTGGAAGGAGTATATAGAGGGTCTATACAAGGGCGATGTACTTGAGGACAATATTATGGAAATAGAAGAGGATGTAAACGAAGATGATGTTGTGATTGGCAGGAGAGCCAACACCTTGGTACTAAAGGAGGATGAAATGCACGTGTTTTAGCTCACGCAGGCTGGCGTGAGGTCTGGAACATGGCAAGGGATTTAGAATTGAGAAAAATAGACGTAGCTGGTGGAATACTTAACTTTAATCCATTTAATGACGAACGTCGCTCTTTATGGTACACGATTCACAATATCAATAGTACGGATACTGGCGCCTTGCTAGGTCGTAGCAAATGATGTAGCTGAAGGCCATGCTAACTATCGTCTCGGCAAATGAGAGCGTAGAAGTCAGTGAACCATCGCTAGCAAAGTCGGCTGTACAACTGGGTCGAGTGCTTGGAAGTCTCTCTAGACCTGCCGTGTGGCGGCGCTTGGTCTGCAATCACTGATAGTGGTGACACGCGGGTCCGACGTATACTACCGGACCGTGGCCGAATTAAAGGCTACCACTTAGCAAGTGTGGTGTCTGGCGGTGACACCACAGATGAAATGGGAGATATAATACTGCGTGAAGAGTTTGACAGAGCACTGAAAGACCTGAGACGAAACAAGGCCCTGGGAGTAGACAACATTCCATTAGAACTACTGACAGCCTTGGGAGAACCAGTCCTAATGAAACTCTACCATCTGGTAATCAAGATGTATGAAACAGGCGAAATACCCTCACACTTCAAGAAGTATATAATAATTCCAATCCCAAAGAAAGTATGTGTTGACAAATGTGAAAATTACCGAACTATCAGTTTGATAAGTCACGGCTGCAAAACACTAACGCAGATTCTTTACAGACGAATGGAAAAACTAGTAGAAGCCGACCTTGAGAAATATCAGTTTGGATTCCGTAGAAATGTTGGGACACGTGAGGCAATACTGATCCTATGACTTATCTTAGAAGCTAGATTAAGGAAAAGCAAACCTATGTTTCTAGCATTTGTAGACTTATAGAAAGCTGTTGACAATGTTGACTGGAATACTCTCTTACAAATTCTGAAGCTGGCAGGGGTAAAATACAGGGAGCGAAAGGCTATTTACAATTTGTACAGAAACCAGATAGCAGTTATAAGAGTCGAGGGACATGAAAGGGAAGCAGTGGTTGGGAAGGGAATGAGACAGGGTTGTAGTCTCTCCCCAATGTTATTCAATCTGTATATTGAGCACGCAGTGAAGGAAAAAAAGAAAAATTCAGAGTAGGTATTAAAATCCATGGAGATGAAATAAAAACTTTGAGGTTCGCCGATGACATTGTAATTCTATCAGATACAGCAAAGGACTTGGAAGAGCAGTTGAATGGAATGGACAGTGTCTTGAAAGGAGGGTATAAGATGAACATCAACAAAATCAAAATGAGGATAATGGAATGTAGCCGAATTAAGTCAGGTGATGCTGATGGAATTAGATTAGGAAATGAGACACTTAAAGTAGTAAAGGAGTGTAGCTATTTGTGTAGCAAAATAACTGATGATGGTCGAAGTAGAGAGGATATAAAATGTAGACTAACAATGGCAAGGAAAGTGTTTCTGAAGAAGAGAAATTTGTTAACATCGAGTATAGATTTAAGTGTCAGGAAGTCATTTCTGAAAGTATTTGTATGGGGTGTAGCCATGTATGGAAGTGAAACATGGACGATAAATAGTTTGGACAAGAAGAGAATAGAAGCTTTCGAAATGTGGTGCTACAGAAGAATGCTGAAGATTAGATGGGTAGATGACATAACTAATGAAGAAGTATTGAATAGGATTGGGGAGAAGAGGAGCTTGTGGCACAACTTGACTAGAAGAAGGGATCAGTTGGTAGGACATGTTCTGAGGCATCAAGGGATCACCAATTTAGTATTGGAGGGCAGTGTGGAGGGTAGAAATCGTAGAGGGAGACCAAGAGATGAATACACTAAGCAGATTCAGAAGGATGTAGGTTGCAGTAGGTACTGGGAGACGAAGAATCTTGCGCAGGATACAGTAGCATGGAGAGCGGCATCAAACCATTCTCAGCTCTGAAGACCACAACAACAACAACTGTTAGCCTATTCAAACTTTAAAGGACTGGTCATAAAATATCATGGCTATTGCATACAAATCAAAGGTACAAAGACAACCACACCAGACAATCTCGTCAACAGTTGAACAGTCCCATAACCGATTTGCAGCAAAGAGACTGGTTTTGATCTCATAAAAACCTCTTTTTACACAACCTATAATAAGCAAAATTGACCAACTGTAATAAAGAAATTCACATTTTGGATCATATCGTAAAGCAAATGCTATTTGTAAAACCCCTTGCTCCCTGCTGCCAGTTACCATCCCTCCCTAATTCCCCCCTCATGACAATCTGGACAACCACTCATAGTCACCGTAGTCTCCTAAGTGGGTGAAAAGTATGTGTGCAGGTGCTTAAAGTGGAAAAGAATGGCAGTTCGAAATATAGTGAAATTTTCTGTGCTGATATTTTTTTGCCTGGACCAAATGAGGCGAATAGTGGTAGATTCTCATTTTTGTTCAGTGTTTCCATCTCTATGTTTCAATAGGACAAGAACAATTGACTCAGATTAAGATAATCCAATCAAACAGTTCAGTTCAGCCTGTGTACTATACTCAGGAATATCCCACACTGAACAGACAAAATTGCAAAATTATTTTATCAGGTTGCCCTCCATAGGGTGTGTGCACGCAACGACTGTTTTTATTGGGTTAGATAGAGCAGCATTCAGTTGTGGAATTAAGTTGCTTTAATATGATATTTATAGTCACAACGCAGATCAGATTTCGACCTGTGTCATGTCATTATCAATGCAGTGTGGAATTGTAGCAGTTGTTCGTGCTCAAGTGAATCCTTATACAGTTCAACCATTTGCCTCATTTGGCCCAGGTACAAAGATATCAGCACAGAATATTTCACTATATTTTTAGCTGCCATTCTTTTCCAGTTTAAGCACCTGCACACATACTTTTCACCCACTTAGGAGACTACAGTGACTATGAGTGGTTAATGGTTGAACTGTGTATGCATTCACTTGAGCACGAACAACTGCTACAATTCCGTACTGCATTGATAATGACCTGACACAGGTCGAAATCTGATCTGCGTTATGACTATAAATGTCATATTAAAGCAACTTAATTCTAAGACTGATTGCTGCTCTAACTAACCCAAAATTATTTTAGATACATCCATTAAATGATGTCTTTTAGAATCTTCTTAAAAGAAGATGTGGTTCATGTAAATACAGCATCTGTTTACAAACAAACACTTCACAATGTAGATGAGCTGATATATCAATGAAGACAATCAGTTTTTGAAAATATAATGTTTTTGGATAGATAAAAAATCTGCTCACCAAGAGGTGGCAGAAGAGAACACGTAACAAGATACTGAAATATGCAAGCTTTCAGAGACAGTGTATTCTTCTTCTAGTGGAATGGTTGAAGAGGAAGAAAGAGGAGTGAAGGAAGAGGAGTGGTGAGGCTCAGGACATTGGGAGAGATTGGAAATCTTGTCCAGAATCCCATATCAGGGAACACATTCCAGAGAGGATGAGAAGGAAAGAATGATTGTTGTGGACATTACCATAGAAGATTTGAAAACCTGAAAGCTTAGAGGTGGAAGACAGGGTAATATGCAAGTCAGAGATTACTGACAAAACATCGTGCACAAGTTGCAAAGAGCAGAAAGCTAAGTGCATTGTATGTGGTAGAGATGGAAAGGACAAACAGGTCAGAAAATAAAAGATGCAGGAAACTAAAAGGTAGTGAAGAAAGCAAATGTCACTGAGAAGAAACTAACATAAATTAAGACCAGGTGGGTGGTGAGAACTGAGGACATTTTGTAACAACAGTTCGTCTCTTCAGAGTTCTGAGAAACTAGTGTCCAGGTGGCATGTGTGGTGAAACAGGCACTGATGTAGTGACTATAATGTTGCAGAGCATGCTTTGTATCAGGATATTGTGTGTTGCCAGTATAAACCCTCTGCCTATTTCCAGTCACACTAACAGATAATTTGATAGTAGCCATACCAATGTAAAAGGCTGAAAGTATTTACATTACAGCTCCTACACAATGTGTCATTTCACAGTTGGCTCTCACTTTGTTAGCATATGTTTTGCCAGTTACAGGTCTGGTGTAGGTGGTGGTAGGAGGGTCCATATGTCAAGTATTATAGCAGGGACAGTCATACGGGTAGGAGCCATAGGGTACAGAAATGGGAAGGGGAGGATAACATCTGACAAGAATATTGCACAGACAGGGAGGGAGACGAAAAATTATTCTAGGTGTGGGGTGCAAAATGTTGAATATAATGGATCTCATCTCGGGGCATGATTTTATGAAGTCAGAAACTTGTACAAGTAGCTAATTTGTACATTCAAGGCCAGAATAATACTGAGTGATGAGAGGTGTACTCCTAAGTTGTTTCTTGGAGGAATCACCAGTACCAGGACTGGATGTGATGGCCAGAGAAATCTGCTTTTGAACTAGACTGGTGGGCTAATCATGTCCAGTGAAATCTGAGGTGAGAATAGTCATATATTGTTGAACCGAGCCTGAATCTGGACAAAATACATTTACCTCAATTGCCAAGGCTGTATAGAAGGAAATGTTTGACACAAGAAGGATGGCAGCTGTCAAAATATAGAAGTACTGTTGTTTCAAAAATGGTTCAAATGGCTCTGATCACTGTGGGACTTAACTTCTGAGGTCATCAGTCTCCTAGAACTACTTAAACCTAACTAACCTAAATGTTGTGCTGGCAGAAGAGCCAACACCGTGTTACTAGTAGAGGTTGAAATGCACGCTTTTTAGTTCATGCAGGCTGACGTGAGGAGGGAAGAACTGTACTGACGTGAGGTGTGGAACACGACAAGGAATTAGAATTCAGAAAGCGGACATAATTAGTTTGATACTTAACTTTAGTCCATTTAATGATGAACATCACTCTTGACAGTACATGATTCACAATATTATCTTTTCAGAATTATAGCAACTGCATATGGCGCCTTGCTAGGTTGTAGCAAATGACGTAGCTGAAGGCTATGCTGAACTGTCGTCTCTGCAAATGAGAGGGTATGTAGACAGTGAACCATCGCTAGCAAAGTTGGCTGTACAACTGGGGTGAGTGCTAGGAAGTCTCTCTAGACTAGACCTGCCACGTGGCAGTGCTCGGTCTGCAATTACTGGTAGTGGCAACATGCCGGTCCGATGTATACTTACGGACCGCGGCCAATTTAAAGGCTACCACCTAGCAAGTGTGGTGTCTGGTGGTGACACCACACTAAGGACATCACACACATCCATGTCCAAGGCAGGAGTCGAAACTGCGACCGTAGCGGTTGCACAGTTCCAGACTGTAGCGCCTAGAACCGCTCGGCCATTCCGGCCGGCTACTGTTGTTTGTTAGTAGGTTTAACCATTTCAGATCCGATGTTGGACAATGTCTGACATATCATGATTTTCTGCTGTAGTTCCTATGTTGGACAATGTCCGACATATTTCAATCAGAGTAAAATAAATAAGAGCTGTGGAAAACGGAGTGGGTACAAAAATTGGGTTGGAAGGGATTACTGTGAACCGAAGTGTGAGGGCTCAGCATAGGACCATGTGAAATTTAAGTGGGAGAATGTATTTAGGGATTCTGAGAATTTTAACAGGTCATTCTCAACACAAATCCATGTGGCAAAAAAAAATGAGGTATTTCATATAGTAGCTGTTAAGTAAACACTGTTCAACGTTTTTCATTGGCATGTCCATCACCAAGTTATCAGTTAGGATAAATGGGCATAGATAGAGGATGTATGTCATGGTATGATGCCAGGATCATCTGGCTGCAGAACATGTTCTGCAGCATCACAGTCATGACCTTTGTGCCCAATTCACCACACATGCCATCAGGATTCTACCCCCAGGCACCAGTTTCTCAGAACTCTGCAGGTGGGAACTGGTGTTACAACATGTCCTTCATTCTCATTGCCCATCTGGCCTTAATTTATGTTAATTTCTTTGGTCTCGGCATTCCTTCTCAGTAACTATATGTTTCTTTACTCCCTTTTAGTTTTCTACAGTTGTTTGTTTTTTATTTTCTAACCTGTCTATTTTTACCTGCCAATCCCCCCCCCCCCCCCCCCCCAGAGGACACCCCCCCCCCCCCCCACACCTCTACCACATACAATGCACTTAGCTTTCTGTTCTTAGTAACTCATACACAGTGTTTTGTCATATTTCTCTGTCTTCTACTTTTAAGTTTTTCAAGTTCTCAAGTTTTCAAATTTGGTATGGTCCCCAACAATCAGTTTTTCTTCTCATCATTTTCAGTAAGTCTCCTTGGCCTGGGGCTCTGGGCAACTTTTCCAAATTCTCCACATTTCTTAAACCTCAACAGTCCTTTTGCTTCGCACCTCTTCCCCATCCCCTTCAATTTTTCTTCCAGAATAATTAGCACTGTCTCTGAAAGGTTGCAAATTTCAGTACCTTTATATATGTCTTCTCCTGCTGCCTCATGGTGAATAAATTTTTGATCTGTCCAATTATATTATATGCACATTTTCACAGGTCTAGGAAGTCTAATACCCAGTATATTTGTTCCTTGTGATTCTTGCAGTTTTCCCAGGATACAGAATATTCCAGAAGGCTTCAGGATGTCAGTTGGATAATGTCAACATCTTGCCATATTTTAGCTGACACCAGGAAACCAACTTCAGACTGAAGATAGCAGCCTGATTGGCAGCCAAAATATCATGGCAACATGTCAGCATTATCTGGTTCAAATTCCAAATCCTGAAGATGTACATGCATTCCTTAATGCTTTTTGTTGTTACTGATATACATTAATTTCAGAAAATTTGCTTGTTACATAACTATAACAAACAACATAAAAATAATTACATCTAGGCATTGCCTCCTTGTCTGGGGTTTCAGACAGGGTAATTTAAGTAGTAATAAACTGTTTTTTAACACTTTAAACTAATTTATTACGTTAATTATAGTGCTCTGCAAGCGTATCATTAAAGGTTTTTGTCTTACTCGTGTATTTTCACAGTAATCACGTAAAGTTCATTTTGTTTACATATCGCGGCCAGGCCGAACTTTTGAGTTTTCAGATTAAACTTTATACCGCAATCTTAAGTGCATTTACTGATAGTTAGTGTGCTAAATACGTTTGCTGCCCCTTTATATCTGTAGAGTATCGTCATCTCTTAAGTAATTTCCAGTAAAAAACTTCTGAACCACTGTTTACATAGTCGCGAGTAGGCCTAATTTTTCGTACACGTATTTTCATTGTTTTCCGGTAACTTAATTGTCTTTCTGTCACTAAAATCGATTTGTACCATGAGTGTAAAGTGCCTGACGTGCCATAGGATCGTTAGCTCCAGGGTCTGGTGTGATGGATGTAGTAACTTTTTTCATTGGGGCGACTGTAGTGGCGTGGAAATTGGGAAAATGAGCGAGACTCATCAGTGGTTCTGTAGGCTATGCAGTAGAGATAGGAAGATTGTGGAACAGGAGGGGAAAATTGCTGCCCTTCAGGCTGAGTTAGATGAGGCTAGGTGAGAACTGGGCAGGTTAAGGGGGGAGAAGGGTAAACAGGGGTGGGAAGTGGCAACAGGCATGAGGAACAGGCCAAGAAATTCTTCTGACAGCTTTGTTATTAATGTACAAAATAGGTTTGACCTGTTGCCTCAGTCAGAAACTGATGAGCCTCTCACAGAAGTAGATGTAGACAGGGCTCAACAAGCTTTCAGCAGCAAATTGATTAAGAATGTAGGGAAGTCTGCAAAGAGAAAGAAAATCTTGTTGCTAGGTAGTTCGCATGCTAGGGGTGTGGGCCAACTTCTGCAGGATGAATTAGGGTTGGATTACCAGGTCACAAGTTTTTTCAAACCTAGTGCTGAACTTGGGCAGGTTACAGAGGATTTAGGTTCACTATGTAAAGGTATTACTAAGGAAGGCACCGTGGTTATTGTAGGTGGGCCGGGCAACAGTATTGACAGAGATCCGGGGTACAGCATAGAGTGTGACCTGGCAAAGATTGCATCGGCATCGAATCATACCAGTGTTGGGTTTGTGTCGGTTCTGGAGCGCCACGACCGACCTCATTTGACCTCTTCTGTCAGGAGAGTTAATTTGGAGTTGGAACGGCTACTTGGATCTGGTGCAGGGTCACACATTGGTGTGGTTCCTGTTGATTCACTCTGTAGGTGGGACTATACTAGACATGGCCTACACCTCAACAGGAAAGGGAAGGGTAAACTGGCTGGGCTGATAGCAGGAAATTTAAAGGGGGGAGGAACTACATCTCATGGTGGAAACTCTTTTTTAGTGTAAGATCAGTGTCCAGTGGAAAACTCAGCCAGGCAAGTACTAAAGATGTTAAAAAAGTTCAAGATACTCACAAAAGTAAAGTGAAAAATAATGTTAGTATATTTCATCAAAATATTGGGGGATTGAAGAATAAAAGTACTAAAGATGTTAAAAAAGTTCAAGATACTCACAAAAGTAAAGTGAAAAATAATGTTAGTATATTTCATCAAAATATTGGGGGATTGAAGAATAAAAGTACTAAAGATGTTAAAAAAGTTCAAGATACTCACAAAAGTAAAGTGAAAAATACTGTTAGTATATTTCATCAAAATATTGGGGGATTGAAGAATAAAATTGATGAGCTTCTGCTTTGTTTAGAAGATATAGAAACCAAGAATGTAATAGATATGCTATGCCTGTCTGAGCATCACATTGTCACTGATATGCAAAAGGTTAGCATCAATGGGTACAAATTAGCTGCACATGTAAGTAGAGATAATATGATGAGAGGAGGAGTTGCCATATATGTCAAAAGCTTCCACAGTGCAAAAAATTTAGAAACTAAAAAATTTTGTGTAGAGCAACATATGGAAGCATGTGCCACTGAACTTAAACTAAATGATGGCACTTTCATAATTGTAACCGTGTATAGGTCCCCCTCAGGGAATTTCCAGCTATTTCTAGAAAACTTGGATGCTTTGTTGTGCTATCTGTCAGACAGGGGGAAGCAAATTATCATTTGTGGGGATTTCAATGTTGATTCCCTGAAAGAGTGTAATAGGAAGAATGACCTTTTAGTATTACTCAGTTCTTTCAATTTGAGCTCCGTCATTGATTTTCCTACTCGGATAACAAAGAACAGCAGTACATTGACAGATAACTTTTTTATAGACCAAGCTAAGTTTAAGGGCATAAATGCTTATCCTGTTGAGAATGGTCTTTCAGATCATAGTGCACAGCTTGTTACAGTACATGACATAGCTCCATGCAGTATAATAAATCAGACTTTCAAAGCAGTGCGTTCAATTAACAATATAAATATTGCAAACTTTAGGGAAAGCCTACAGCAGCTAGACTGGGATGAAGTGTATAAGGAACCCGATGCAAACTTGAAATATAACTTATTTCACAATACATTTTTAAGGGTATTTGAAAATTGTTTTCCCAAGAAAATAGTTAAACATAATTCCATGAAAACATATAAAAAACCTTGGCTAACTAAAGGAATAAGAATATCTTGCAACCGTAAAAGAGAACTGTATCTAACAGCAAGAGGGAGTACTGACCCCGAAATTGTTCAATATTATAAAAACTATTGTGCGGTACTAAGAAAAGTTATTAAAAAGTCCAGAAGCATGTGTATCATGTCTGAGATCAGTAACTCTGATAATAAAATTAAAGCAATTTGGAATATTATTGAAAGGGAAACAGGGCAATCAAGAGCACAGGAAGACTTTAGTGCAATAAAACTGAATGACAAGTGCACTAACAAACAATCAGAAATTGAAAATATTTTGAATAATCATTTTTTAAATGTTGTGGAGAAAATAGGATCTAGATCTTCACTAGAAGAGGCAAGGCTATTAATAGAAGAGGCCATACCTGCGCAGTTTGAAACAACTGTAATTACACCAACCTCTCCCTCTGAAATCAGTAAAATAATAAACTCACTGAAAAGTAAAAGCTCTTACGGAATTGATGGCATTTCCAGCAAAGTACTTAAAGCTTGTACCCCACAGATAAGTAGGATTCTCAGCCACATATGTAATAGCTCTTTGGAGCAGGGTGTTTTCCCTGATAGACTGAAATATGGCATTGTAAAACCATTGCATAAAAAGGGGGATACGTCGGATGTCAACAACTACCGCCCAATCTCTCTTCTGACAGCTCTATCAAAAATTTTTGAGAAAGTAATGTATTCAAGAGTAGCCTCCCATATTTGTAAAAATAAAGTACTAACAAAATGTCAGTTTGGTTTTCAGAAAGGCTTTTCAACAGAAAATGCTATATATGCTTTCACTGATCAAATATTAAATGCTCTGAATAACCGGACATCACCCATTGGTATTTTTTGTGATCTCTCAAAGGCCTTTGATTGTGTAAATCATGGAATTCTTTTAGATAAGCTAAATCATTATGGTTTGAGTGGGGCAGTGCACAAATGGTTTAATTCATACTTAACTGGAAGAATGCAGAAAGTTGAAATAAGTGGTTCGTGTAATGTTAAAACAACAGCTGATTCCTCAAACTGGGGTGCTATCAAGCACGGGGTCCCACAGGGTTCGGTCTTAGGTCCTTTACTGTTCTTGATATACATTAATGACTTACCATTCCACATTGATGAAGATGCAAAGTTAGTTCTTTTTGCTGATGATACAAGTATAGTAATAACATCCAAAAACCAAGAACTAAGTGATGTAATTGTAAATGATGTTTTTCACAAAATTATTAAGTGGTTCTTAGCAAACGGACTCTCTTTAAATTTTGATAAAACACAGTATATACAGTTCCGTACAGTAAATGGCACAACTCCAGTAATAAATATAGAATTTGAACAGAAGTCTGTAGCTAAGGTAGAATTTTCAAAATTTTTAGGTGTGTCCATTGATGAGAGGTTAAACTGGAAGCAACACATTGATGGTCTGCTGAAACGTCTGAGTTCAGCTACATATGCTATTAGGGTTATTGCAAATTTTGGTGATAAGAATCTCAGTAAATTAGCTTACTATGCCTACTTTCATTCACTGCTTTCGTATGGCATCATATTCTGGGGTAATTCATCGTTGAGTAGAAAAGTATTCATTGCACAAAAACGTGTAATCAGAATAATTGCTGGAGCCCACCCACGGTCATCCTGCAGACATCTATTTAAGGATCTAGGGATCCTCACAGTAACCTCACAGTATATATATTCCCTTATGAAATTTGTTGATAATAATCCAACCCAATTCAAAAGTAATAGCAGTGTGCATACCTATAACACCAGGAGAAAGGATGATCTTCACTATGCAGGGTTAAATCTGACTTTGGCACAGAAAGGGGTAAATTATGCTGCCACAAAAGTCTTTGGGCACCTACCAAACAGCATCAAAAGCCTGACAGATAGCCAACTAACATTTAAAAATAAATTAAAAGAATTTCTAGATGACAACTCCTTCTACTCATTGGCTGAATTTTTAGATATAAACTAAGTAAAAAAAAAAAAAAAAAAAAAAAAAAAAAAAAAAAAAAAAAAAAAAAAAAACGTAGTCATTAGTGTCATGCAATATTTTGTGTAATGTAATTTCTTGTACAGACATCTTTTATTAACCTGACACGTTCCACATCATTACGAAGTGTCGTATTCATGATCTATGGAACAAGTATTAATCTAATCTAATCTAATCTATAATTTGTTGAAAATGTCTTCAACTTCACTCACTGTGCTCCATATATATTGTGAAGAAGGAAAACCTGCAGGATTGTGCAACAACTCAGGTCATATAGTTTTACACTACCTAACATAACCTAGTTCATTAACAGAAAAGCCATTACTTTAAAATAGGTTCCTGCTTTCTCAGAAAATCCCATTAGTTAACGAAATAATTGGCATGTCCTACTCATGCCACCTGGATGGTGGATAGCTCGAAGAGGAGCTGTTCAGTACCCACCATGGTCTCCAGACCTTACGTCTCTTTATCAACAGAAGCCGGCTACACTGAACAAACTACGAGAACTCATTGAGGCATCCCATGCAGTTATCACACCAGTGACACAACCTTAGTTCAGTCAACAATTGAGTGGCATCAACATTGTTTGACTGCTGATGGGGGTCATTTTGAACACATAAAATAACCTTCCCCTGTGCAAGAATTGTAACAGTGTGTCATTTTGCTCCATCAGTATTCACTGCCAAAGAGAATATATTTTTCTAGACCCCTGTAGAATAACTGACAGAGATTTATCCATTGTATAATACCATTTTTTTTCATTCAGTTTTAATTTGTATAGTAAAATGTACTTTAAATATTGCACAAACTATCAAATCTAGACCTCGGTTATGCTAAAGATCAATCTCTTATGATGACCTGTATTTTACATTCCATTTGTTAGTTTTCCAACTCAGATTAATTGTCACTATCCACTACAATGAAGACCATAATAAATATTTGAGGAAGAGGGAGTGGGTGGGGGGCAGCATTGTCATACTAGCCGAAATAATAGTGCTTGACAACTCATCCTTGTCCATTGAGTTTGTGAATGTACAATAATATAAAGCATACATATGGAAAAGAATTTAAAGTTTGATGTTAAATGTCAGTGTGTTGCCTTACTTTTCTCTAAGAAATTGTTTTAAATTGCAAACACACAGTCTAAATCAAAGTGAGAAAGCACAGTTATGATGCATGGACATGAAAGAGCCTAACCAATCAGTTTGAAATTACTTGTTTTTAAGATTTGTATCTGCGTTCTTCATTAGCTTTGTAACAGGTCGTCTGCTTCTATGGTCTCTCAAGATTTCTATACTTGGAGAGCCAAGTGTTTATAGTTTCCATAGTGTTTCTTCTTCATTTATTTTTGCAGTTGGAAGATTTTGTTTATAAAAGTGGATTAATGTGAAATAGTGTATCTTTTTTTTATTAATTTTACACATATTGCAGTACTCATTTCTTCCTCAGAAACCATTAATGGAGTTATGTTTCTATGCACTTTCCCTGTTATTTCTTGAGTTAATATCCATCCTTATGCAAAGAGTGCACAGTGCGTTCTTGATTCACATTTGGGAGTAGTGGGGCTCAAATCCTCACTTGAGCTGTAACTTACCGACTTCGTTTTTAAGCATCTGCCTTACGTAAGTCTCTGGCACTTTCTCCTTTACCCTTCTTGCTGATATTATTAATGGTGGTTAACTGTTATTAAATAATGTACACAACACTGTATAATTTAATTTTCATTTCTCTTCATATTTGTTAACATGGAAAAAATTCTATGCAATCAGTATGGAATGAGAATAAACAAAAAAAAGACTAAAGTGATATTATGCAGTACAGGAGCAGAATATGAACCTCTGAGAATGAGAATTGGAAGAGAGGAGCTGGAAGTGATAGAAGAATTTACTTACCTGGGAAGCAAAATCACAAGAGATGGTAGAAGCTGGAAAGAAATTGTGACCACAATACAAAAGGCCAAAATTGCATTTAATCAGAGAAGGAAATTGCTCACCGGTAATGACATCAGTCTGAAAATAAGGAAACGTATCATGAAAGGTTTCGTTTGGAGTGTGGCCCATACAGATGTGAAACTTGGACAACTGGAAGAGAAGAGAGAAGATGGGTAGAGGCTCTGGAGATGTAGTGCTATAGAAAGATGATGGAGATCAGCTGGAGAGACAAAGTAAATTGTGTGTAAATCAAAGAACATTGTATGATAGGTACCAACCAAATGAGCCAGAAGACACTAACTCATATTCGTGAGGATGAGTTTTGTTGCTTGTGGCCATCCTGATCTTTGTTTCCCGTGGTTTTCTTAAAGCATGTCTGTCAAATGTCAGGACGGGTCCTTCATCTTGACCATGGCCCTATAGAACAGTGGGCTCCAACATTGAGCTAATTACCCCCTGTTTGATAAAATGAAATTTTCTGAAGAGCAAAAATAAAATATTATTTTTAAAATATCATTATTTATTTCACTGTTTTATAAGTTACTAATAATTACATGTTTTCAAGTACTAGCATTAACACATGAAGAAATGTGGTGGAGGGTACAGCTTGTGATTTGTTTGTATGAATAACATTTTCCTCACATAGTTCACCAAATATGCACATACTTTGTACCATGCATCCATGACAGCAAAATGAGACGTATACATCAGTATGGTTAAATATCTCATGAAAATGCCTATTCCAAGTTCTAGGGAATTCCTGCAATGGACCAGAAGCTGCTTCATTATTCACTTTGCAGTTGATAAACAACTAATTGATAGCATACACAACAGAAACTGTGCAGTGGCTATTAAAATGTCCTACACAGTATAATAATAATAATAATAATAATAATAATAATAATAATAATTATTATTATTATTATTATTATTATTATTTTATTATTATTATTATTATTATTATTATTATTGTCAATGGAGGAGCTGGATGTGGATGAAGCAAGCTTCGGTAGGGAGAGGAGTGGTGCAGACAAAATAAAGCATGTTTTGTAACAAGTGCATGCCCTCAACATGGATAGCTAGCTTCCTTTTTTGAGTAGAAAAGTATGAAAAATAAATATCATATCTCTCTCATCATTTTAAAAATAAAGGTTTTCTGAGAGAATTCCTTTTTATTCTAAAGTTTAGTCAGGCACTGATGTCGATCATCAAGGCAGGAGGAGTGGGATGGGGAAAGGGGGGGGGGGGGGGGGGGAGCAGGGTACTGGCTAATATTATCTGATTACATTCAGGGGTACTGCTCTCAGAAAGGTTGGGAATCACTGTTGTAGAACATATTTAAGTATTCTGTGTATATTTACAGTGGAGCTACTGATTTTAGTTGTGTTACCATGCCAATTCCTATATCCTTGTGAGACGATCCTTGCATGAAAGAAAAGTAAGTAAATGAAACTATTATGTGTGCTTGTACAGGTTAAATGGAACACAGCAATTATGGTCAGAAAACCAGAAAGTTACTGATTATGAGAAAGTTTCTGCTTCATCATAAATGGCATAGATACTGTGTATCTACTACTATTATTTTCATATTAAATGGGTATATTTATATCCCCCAAAGAATAACAGTTATGCACATTTGTAACGGTAGAGAAATATTTGAATGAATCATTCTGCTTCTTGTGCAGCTGACAATAACATTCATTCTTTGAACCTAGAGGCTCTTGTAAACCCCTGTTTAAGAAATCTGGTATTCCCCCATTACCATGTGTATAAATTATGGAAACCCTTTTATTCTTTAAATTAAATGTAATAGGCAAGAACAGGAGACTACAAAAAAAAAAAAAATATCTGTGATGCACATGAGCACTTTACCAGACAAAACAGAAACTTACATATGACTCAAATCAGCGCAGCACTGTGCCAAAACGGTACTTTTCACATCGGAGTTAAGCTTCATAACAAACTTCCTGAAAACATAAAAGCTATCACTGAGGTCAATACATTTGGAAAATCTCTAAAGTCATATTTACAGCATGACTGCTTTTACTCCATTGAAGAATATTTAAATTTATGAAATGTGTTATATAAATACTTACTTATGTGTAAAGTGTATTATTGTAAGCTTACATATGTATGCCTTGAAATTACTTTCAGCCTGTATATTTATAACTTGACTTGTCCAATGTCTTATGCATAAGCTGCTATGTAGACAACAGGACCAGTAAAATACAATCTACAATCAAAGAGTGTCTACATTATCAAGACCCCTCTGTATTTTCTTTATTTTCATTTTGTTACTGACACTGTTTCTTGAGCTACAAAAAAGTTTGATTGTTTTGTCCCTGAAGCAATAATGTTTAGTAAAAAGAGCAAACAATATTAATGTCAAATATTCCCAAATCATCATTAAAAGTGTTTTGTACAAGAAACCTAAAACTATTTGTATTGTAGGTGCAGTTTTTAATCTGATTATGAAATAGAGCGTTTGAAAAAAGTTTTTTTGTTTTTACATGTAACAGTCATCTTAAAGCATTCTCATCCCAGCTAAATTCAACGTCTGCCAGGGAATATGATTTCTGGTTCTAAAAGGTCTTTTCCCTTCTTCTTGTCAGTTATTGCTTTGTAACCTATTGTTTTGAAGTATCTAGCTTTATTGACAATTCTGATTGAAAGTTAAATTCAAAAGCCACTCACAGCATAAACAATGTTTCTGGACCAGTTGTCAACATTTGCAAATCTCAGCATTTTAAGAAACTCACTTTTTTTTCTTTTTCTTTTCCTTCAGCTCAATACCAAAGCAAAATGTGCTTTGCTGGTTTTTATAAGTTTGCTATAAAATTATTTGGATTAAACTCATCAGAAAATGCAATCTAATTAAAGTAGCCTTGTAAATCAAATTATGATAATCAGATATTTTAGAGGATAATGGGCAAGACTTCACTAACTTGACCCTTCCTTCATTTTCCATTCATTCATTACCATGAACACCCCAAACTTTTTTTTTCTTTCTTTATTTTTTGTTTTTAGTTGGGGGAGGGGGGGGGGGGTAGTAGCAACATGTTTCTTGTGAACATAATTGCAACATGTTGTTGTTGCGGTCTTCAGTCCAGAGACTAATTTGATGCAGTTCTCCATGTTACTCTATCCTGTGCAAGCTTCTTCATCTCCAAGTAACTACTGCAGGCACATCCTTCTGAATCTGCTTAGTGTATTCATCTCTTCCCTCTACAATTTTTACCTCCAATACTAAATTGGTGATCCCTTGATGCCTGAGAATATGACATACCAACTGATCCCTTCTTTTAGTCAGGTGATGCCACAAATTCCTCTTCTCCACAATTGTATTCAGTACCCTGTCACTAGTTATGTGATCTATCCACGTAATCTTCAGCATTATTCTGTAGCACCACATTTCAAAAGCTTCTATTCTCTTCTTGTCTAAACAATTTATTGTCCATATTTCACTTTCGTACATAGCTACACTCCATACAAATGCTTTTGAAAAAAGGCTTCCCACCACTTGAATCTATATGCGGTGTTAACAAATTTCTCTTTTTCAGAAACGCTTTACTTGATACAGTCAATCTACATTATATATCCTCTCTACTTTGACCAACATCAAATATTTTGCTCCCCAAATAGTAAAACTGATCTAATACTTTAGATGTCTCATTTCCTAATCTAATTCCCTCAGCATCACCTGATTTAATTCGACTACATTCCATTATCCTTGTATTGCTTTGGTTGATGTTCATCTTATATCCTCCTTTCAAGACAATGTCCATTCCATTCAACTGCTCTTCCAGGTCCTTTGCTATCTCTGACAGAATTGCAATGTCATTGGCAAACCTGAAAGTTTTTATTTCTTCTCTATAGATTTTAATTCCAACTCCAAATTTTTTCTTTTGCTTCCTTTACTGCTTGCTCAGTATGCAGATAGAATAACATTGGAAATAGACGACAACCCTGTCTTACTCCCTTCTCAACCACTTCTTCCCTTTCATGCCCCTCGGCTCTTGTAAGTGCCATCTCACTGCTGTACAAATTGTAAATAGCCTTTCACTCCTTGTATTTTGCCCCTGCCATCTTCAGAATTGGAAAGACAGTATCTTAACATATCATGCGCAATTCTTGTGACTTGCTTTTGCTTTATTAAGGGTACGGAAGTTGTTTTAAATAACACAATTTGATTCTATAAAAGCATTTACAAATGCTCTTATAAGAACTAAAACTCAATAAAAACAAGGCTTCATGATGAAAGCAGTTCACCAAATCTGGTTGGATGTTGTGACTAAAGCATCATTTCAGCAGTCTTTGTTGAACAGGGTATAATTTCTTCTGTGACTCAAGTAATTTTTTGCAATTACTAAAAAAAACTCAGACAAGTGTGAGTAGGACTCACACTCTAAGGGTTCTGTACAAAATTAAGTATATTGACATTCCATCTGTAGGTTTTGATGAGTCAGTATGTGAGTATCAAAATATGAGACATAAGGCTGTATCTTTTGTCTGCACTGACTTAGAAGCTTAAATTTATTACACCACCAAGGGACTGTTGACCTTAGTATTTGACAGAAATTTCAACTTGATGCTTTCACCCATTCCTTAGCAAGACCAGTCCTAACAGGTGGGCAATAGAATGACCCTCTAAGGGTTCCTGTTTTACTGATTCATACACAGAATCCTAAAAAGGCTTCACCACACACTGAACTGTGCAAACAGCCAATTGTACAAGGTAATATGTCAGGGTCAACATATGGAGCCACCTGTCCAACACAAAATAATTTTTAATTACACACTACACGCTTTCATGCTACACCACCTTAAGGCTACCTAGGAAGAAAACAATTCTATTTGTATTGCAGATTTGACAATTATGTATACAATAAATTGAACACTGTGTGTTGTACTCATGATTCTAAATGGTGAGCTGGCTACTATTCATCTATAGACGATTACACAAAGGTACTTCCTCAAGTACTACACACTTAACACACAAGGCTTGGAGCTGGGGCCTTTGCTGTGCCTTAACAATTTAACTCAGTTCAACAAAAGTTCACCCTCCTTGCAAATGATACTACTTTCCTAGTGAATAAAACTGTAGGGAAAATCTACATCTGCATTTGCATCTATGAAGATACTCTGCAAACAGAGGGTACCCTGTGCCACGACTAGTCATTTTCTTTCCTATTTCACTCACAAATGGAGCAAGGGAAAAACAACTATCTGCATGCCTCCATATGAGCCCTAATTTCTGATATCTTGTTTTCATGGTCCTTATCCACAAAGTATGTGACAGCAGTAGAATCGTTCAGCAGTCAACTTCAAATGTTAATTTTCCAAATTTTTTAAATAGTGTGTCCCTCCAGGAATTCCCATTTGAATTCCTGAGGCATCTCTGTAACACTTACACATCATTCAAAACTATCGGTAACAAATTTAGCAGCTCGCCTCTGAATTGCTTGCTTTCTTCCTTCAGACCGACCTGGTACAGATCCCAAACTCTCAAGCAGCACTCAAGAATAGGTTGCAACAACTTCCTACTGTATATGCGGTCTCCTTTACAGTTGAACCACTCTTTCCTAAAATTCGCCCAATAAAACAGTTGGCTATTTGCCTTGCCTACCATAGTTTGCACAAGCTCATTATATTTAATATCACTTTATAACCTTACATCCAAATGTTTAAATAAGTTGATTGTGTCAAGAACAACTGTATCGAAACATTACATGTTTGTTATTCCTCTTTATCCTCATTAACTTACACTTTTCCACATTTAGAGCTAGCTGCCATTCATCACACTAATTAGAGATTTTGTCGACACCTTACTGTACACCGCAGCATCATCGGCAAACTACCGCAGACTGCTGTCCACCCTGGCTGCCAAAATCCTGGAAACCTCTCCAAACAGTGTATTTAATTATATCCTCAACTTGTTTAGCTGTAATGATCTCAATCTGACTCACAAAATTCATTATATACAATTTCATATGACACAGAACGAATGTTGTTGTTGTTGTTGTTGTGGTCTTCAGTCCTGAAACTGGTTTGATGCAGCTCTCCATGCTACTCTATCCTGTGCAAGCTTCTTCATCTCCCAGTACCTAGTGCAACCTACATCCTTCTGAATCTGCTTAGTGTAGTCATCTCTTGGTCTCCCTCTACGATTTTTACCCTCCACGCTGCCCTCCAATACTAAATTGGTGATGAAAATAATAAATACAAAATGTAATGCACAACAAATATATGAGTGTACTCTCCTAAATTCTTCAATGTGTACATTGATAGCAAATTAAATTTGTCCTTCCATATCCTAGACCTGCCAAAAAGACTTCATCCCACAACTTGTGCCCTACACATAATTGCACCATCTGCTCAAAAGGACACTGCCAGAGCGGCTTGCTTTGTCTATTTCAGGGTATTGTCATCTAATGGCATCATATTTTGGGGTAATTGGCCACTGGGGAAAAAAAAAACTTTTTGCATTGTGCAAAAGACTGTTGCACGCATTATGACAGGTGTTCATCTGACACACTTTTACAGCAGTCTGTTACAAAAACTAGAGGTTTTTACAATGACTTCTCAATATATCTTCTCCCTTGTATGTTTTATTAATAAAAACCGTTCTCTTTTCAAAACCAAGAGTATATATCATGGCCACAATACGAGGTGAAAACAGGGCTTACATGGTAAGAACAGGGCTTACAGAGTACCCAGACAAATTTCACTCGTGTGCAGAAAGGAGTAAATTGCTCAGACATGAAAGTGGCTAATGCTCTGCATAGGGCATAAAAGGTCTTGCTCTTGAAAGAATAAAATTCTAGAGCAAATCTCAGAATACCAGACGTAAAATTCATCCTATTCAGTGACTTTTCATCTTAACGAGCATGCATGTTTGTAGTTTCATGGTATAGCTTGAATTTCCTATTAGAGCAAGTGTAAATATAAATCACTTTATGTCATAGAAGATAGATTTTCAAGAATTAAAATACTATTAACATGAATGTTTCATATGTATGCATAAATATTAATTCTGATGTGTTGTTGTATTATGTTTTGTATTCATTTTCATTGATTTTGATGTGCTATTAGTTGATAAATGTACTATAATGAATTTACCATGTTCTTGTTATATCGACTTTTGTAAATTCTATGGATGAAATTAAGTTTAAAAAAAAAAAAAAAAAAAAAAAAAAACGGAGTCATTCCATACTCTAGCAACCCTAATGTTACTATGATCAATGGAATTTGCAATCAAATAAACAGTTATTTACAGATGCACATTAGTTAACACTTCCTGTATTTTAATTGGTGGCAGCCTGGCCATTAGGATAAAAATTCTTGGTGGCTGCAATTGACGATTAAAGCACAGCCACATTAGCCAATGTGTGGCTGCAAACAGCTACCTGGTACGCCTAATACTTTAAGTACATTTGTACAATCAATTGAGTAGATGTATGTTTTACTTTTTGAATTATTTACATTACCAAAATTTATTGGATATGATTACATGTTGAGAAAAATTAAAAGTATCTCCAAACGTACAAAAATAAAACACACAAAAAGAAAAACAACATATCAAAAATTAAATACAACAAAAGTTTGTGTACATTACATGGAAGTATTTTCAAAGTAAGTTTTTTTAAACTTATTCACAGTGTCTCCAAAATAAACAAAAACATTCTAGCAGAGGAACACATTCAATCTGATGAAACAAAAATAATGAAAATACGAGGTAATTGTATTTAGAAATATGAAAACAACATATTCACAAATTTGATGGTGTATTTATATATAAATTACTTCTAGAATACTGACAACTGCTGTAGTTTGGTACAATTGATAACTAGCACTTCTCTGTGAAATTATTCACGTGCACTCAGTGCACTCTGTACAAAAATTATTATGCTCGTAACACAATTGAGAATCATTAAAACTGGTTTTTTCCCAACACTGACCTAAGGTGACATAAAAATGGTGAATAACTCTGCACTGAAATTTTAACACTGTGAAGTACACCAGGAAATCTATATCAAGGCCAAAAATCTAATATTAGTCCTACCTTCAATAAATTTTAAGCCATCTTAAATTTGACCAAAAACTGTCCTAAGGCCCACACAATATGTTGCAGTCCTCATGCTGCAAGCCATATAAAACCTCATCTTGTAACTGAATCTTTCACAATGTAGTTTTCTTCTGTGGTGAAATTGTAGATAGTCAGGTGGAGATGAATCCAAAAATGAATCTATTAGATTCTTGATATCACTTGATAAACAGTCAGAGATTATTATGGATGAATATCACACTCCTTTGTGACACATTGATACTTATGAATGTTATTGCTATCAGACTCCAATGGAGTGTTGATAACAAACATCATAATGGAGTACACATACTCTTAACACTTTTTGACAGTATTCACAACTATTTCATTTATTTGTTTTATTTATTAATTCATGTTCCAGTGATCCAGTATACAAGAGAACTGCATAGATATGGACTGAGTCATAATTACAAGAGTCGTATTTTTTAAGTAAGGTCCGTTTGAACATAAGTACACAACAAAAGGTTATTTCAGAAACGTCCATTTATTTTCAGAATGTACATATTTCACTCTCTTTTTCAACATAGTTGCCAAGTTTGTTCAAACACATGTCATACCTCTCAACCAATTTTAAAATACCCTCTTCATAGAAACTTGACATCTGCTCCGAAAACCAAGAGTTCACTGCTGTTTTCATGCCATCATCATTGTAATGACTACCACTAAGGTGTTGTTTGAAGTGGAGGAACAGATGGTATTTGCTCGGTTCAAGATCAGGACTCTAAAGTGGGTGGTCTAAGACTTCCCAGCCAAAACTGTCCAATAAATCGCAGGTCTGACCTGCAGTGTGAGGTCTTGCATTGTCATGGAGAAGGACAATTCCCTTTGCCAGCATGCTGAGGCTTTTGTTCTGAATCACTCTGTATGACTTTGTTGGGGTTTGGCGGTATGCTTCCTTATTGATAGTGGTTCTTCGTTGCATGAAGTCGACCAACGAAACACTATGCTTATCCCAAAACACCGACGCCATGATTTTGCACTGGGACAGTCTGTTTGGTCTTCACCTTTACAGGCGTGTGTGTGTGTGTGTGTGTCTTAAACATTTTGAAAGAGAACAGAACTGTACAGGTTAGCTACAGAGCTGAAACGGGGCATAGTTGTTCCTGAAGCATCCCCGGTACACGACGCACATGCTCATTGCGGTATGCGCGTTAACTACTAGTGTCTAGAACAAAATGGAGCTTACTTAAAAAACACGCCTTGGCCATGAGGACAGTAGACCTACTTATACATGCTGATGGATGCAAACTGCAAAACATGTATAGGAACAAAATTTGCTAATAATTACAAGCTTAGGCATTTTCAAAAGTAAACAGAGGTATAAAACAGTCAAAAAATAAATTATTCCACATTACAAGTTACAAATTTTATAGAATTGAAGTACATCATCAGGATGAGTGAAAATTTCCAAGCTAACGTAGGTTATACAGTTCCGTTCCAAAGTAGTAATGGTCAATATTACATGTACAATGTGTCATATGTATGTTACAATTTAGAAATGTTTACATTAAAGAATTTGTTAAGATTGTAAAAAGTTTTTCTAGAAAACAATCCTTTACTTTAGTTTTAAACTGTGGCTTTATACTGATAAGATTTTCTATGAGTGATGGGAGTGCATTAAGCGCCTTTACTCTTGAGCAGTGGATCCCCCTTTTGTACTACATCTCCTGATGTAGTCACAAAAGGCACTATTGGTTTTGAGCATGGGGAGTTTCTTAGTTAAAAAACACATACAGGACAGGATGTATTGTGAGGTCATGATTAATATCTCATGTATGTTAAAAACATTTCTGCATAAATTATTTCTGTTAACTTCGCTTGGAACTCAGATTGCTCTATTCCAAGTGACAAATACTTTATTTGCCATTGGCTGGTCATCCCAAAATATTGTGCCACGGGGCAACAATGAATGAAAACAGCCAAAATAAGCAGCCTTAACAGTGTGAGTATTGGCAGATGCTGCTATAAAAGTTGGTGAACTGTCTATTACTCGAATGATAATACTGAAAAACTGATTTAGTTTATTGTTGATGCGGAGGCCTAAAAATTTTGAAGAATAATCTTGCTGTATACCTTGATTATTGCAGCTTGGACTTGCCTCCTCCTGAACTTCCTGAGACCCTTGGAAATGAAAGCAGTTTCCTCCTCTCCCCTCCCCCCCCCCCCCCCCAAATTCAAATGGCATTATGGCAATGTTCAAATACCTTAGGGGAAATATTATCAAAGCCAGATGTATTTATCTCGTGGATTTCAGTGAGGATCCTTTTCAGCTCACTGACCAAACAGAGACTATATGCAATTGACTTATTTTGCATAGTGCACATCTTTTCAGAAAAGCCATAGCCTTGTTGACTGAGCACTTACAACCAGTTATATCAGAAGCTGTTAGAAAGTGCTCATTAAGTGCCCTAGTAACTGCATCTGTTTCCTTAACCAAATTACCACACTGTCTTATTTCTATGCTGGATAAACTACCACCTCCCCCCCCTTTCTCTTTTAATGACACTCTAGATGTTTTTTTTATTGTGTAGTTCGAGTTATCTATTTCAGATTTAATATTTAAAGTTTATAATTCTTTTTAGGGTTTTACAATTTAACACTTTCCTTCTTAATGAAGAGTTGCCTCACAGTATCCCATATGACTTTAACAAATGAAAACAGGAAATGCAAGTCAATAGGCCTATCTTGAACTTTTCACCAGCAAAACGCGCTATTATGTGTAATTTCAGAGCTGCAGAACTTATATGCTGAAGATTAGTGATTTCCATTTCAAGTTCTTAACACTACAAACTCAAATGAATATGGAAAATTCTTTTTCATTTATTGGTTTCCCATCACACCTTACTTCAAATGGTGTCACCAGCCCTTGTGCAGTACAGAGTTGTGTGTATTGTGTTTTATCCAGAGAAGTATGTGAACAAATAGTTGTAGGTCTCAAGACACAGCTAATTTAAAATGATGCTACTAAATAAATCAGAACACTGGAAGGAAAGCAGTGCACCAGCATGTAAGTACAAACCAAAACTATAATCAGGCAAAAATTACATGAAATGATCAACATTTGAACATGAACAATGATTTTCCTTGTAAATATGGCACTTACTGAGTGAATTGCAAGAAGGTACCAAAAGACAATAGGTTTGAATAAATGAAAAAACTACCACAGACCTACACGAATAAATTAATAAAATGTTGTGCTTTGTGTTCTATTAAAGGAAGAGTTCAACTTAAATGAAAAATAAGCATTACTATCATTCTCTACATCCACAATGATACTAATCCTTACATCCATTAGGAACTGAGAACAACAAATAAGGGATCTAGTATATTAAATGACACAGGCTATGATCACTTGGGAATAGTACAGAGTTATACACCAATATCTATAATATGTAACAGAGAAAAATATTTGATTAGGCATCAAATAACTGATAAATATCAATAAAATTTTTACTGAATTCAAACTTAAACACAAGGAAATTACGTTTATTTTCTGCAGTTCTAAGCTATGTATGGAAAAGCAGGTGATAGAGCAGCAATTTAAAAAAGTTTTTTTTTATCTTGCATGGCTTTATTTCAGTATCAAAAGAACGCTTGAAACTCTCCTGTATATGAAACAACCTATGATCTACATGGCAATACTCGAAACTGTAGTAAACAGGGGATACAATATACGGAATATCATGGAGCATGCATCTACAAGATTTTCAAAAATGCACAAATATTAAGTTTATTTAGAAAATAAATCACTTTCGAGTTGTTTTTCAAATTCTTTCAGTAGTTTACTATTTAAGAACAGCAGCTGTCCTGCGGGGAGATATCTACTGACTACTAGAGACACGGTTTCCACTAATGTCAACGGCATAACTGGATTTGTGATGAACTGTAAATGTTTCTCGAGCTGATTCATAATTATAGTTAAAACATTATGTGCCTGTAAATGATTTTCGTTTCTTTTGCAAACAAGGGAGAACGCTAATCCTGGAACTGCAGCCCAAACAACAAGTATGTCGTGTGCATTTGAAGTTTCTTCTTTCCAGTGTCGCTCGGTAAAGAAACTCTTCATAACAGAATCTTTGTCATCATACTGAGATGGGACGAGTGAATGCTGCCGCCTCATATAATAATGCATCTGTATTTTATTTGCAAGTCGTTCAAGCAAGTCTTTTTTCTCCGTCGCTGTGTCGAAGAGCTTTACTGCTTTTGCACAGGCTCGAGAATGTTCACTCTCTTGTCTTTGATTGGAACTAGTTCGATCTGAATGCTCTTCAAGCACTCTCTTTGTTGCACTGTTATAAGCCGTGTAAAATCGATAGTACAAAATATCGCAGCTTTTTGGGTTCAATGACTGAATAAAGAAAGCGAACACCATTACTGTAGCCAGTCATGTAAAACACACGTGACACCAAATGACACTTCACACGTTTGTTATGTAAACAGCGCACTGTTTACAAGGAAAGTCCAAAGATTAACTTAACATTGTTCACCGACTTTCGCTAGATATCACTGCTTTACGCCCACGGATGTTAGACTCATTGTAACATCTTTGTGTATGCAACTTAATCGAATGGTTGTTAACTAAAAAATAAATGTTACAGTATGTATTGCAGTAGTAAACTTGTAACTGTACTTCAGTTTCATAAAAATTAACAGCTCGTTGTGAAACAAGACGGAAAAATACACATATCAGGTTTAGCTGCAATAAGTCCTACATAGTAGCTACATTTTAGATGGAAAAAACATAGATTTGAACGTCGAATCATTGATTCATACCCATTATTATATAACATACGAAAGTAATTACGAAGTACTGAAACTCAAATGTCACGAAAGTAGCTGTCACAAAATTTTTTCCAATATTAACTATGCATTTTTTCCCACCGATATAACATATTACTTACTGTTTAGTATGGCTTTCGGTGGGGAGGGGGCGAGGATGACGGAAAATCATTCATCGTAAGGATGCTGTGAGACGTAATTTAACTTTCCTAAAAAAACAAAGGTAGATATCTTGAAGGCCACTTTTGAAAACACTATATATTTGGCAGTTCCCTCATTATTCATACTCAGTTGCTTTCTATACATAGTATTTTCGAAGTATATTGCATGAAAATAGTAAATTATACTTAAAAGATAACCAAGAAAATAATATGACAATGAAATATAACATAAATAACTACAATAATATAAACTAACATTAACAAAGTGTAAAAAACAAAAGTCTTCATTTTAGGGCTAACATTTTGTTATAAATAAGTATCATATTATTGAGAAATCATGGTTAGTTACAGAGGACTGAATAAAGGAAGTGGAAATTATTATTGCAACAACTCATGAAAATCTGACTCTTGAGCGATTCATAATGACAGTGTACTGTGTTAAAAAAATGAAAAACTTCAGAATTATTCTTTATGCATTTGGCAAAATATATGATATGACCTGACCTGCAGGTGGTAGGCAGCAGCATGAATATTAGCAAGTGATTTTAAGGTACATATTTTGTTAATAATGTTATGAAAGCAAGTATCACAATCTCAAAATTATATTTAATACTATGCAAAATTTTTGTCTGTTACTTAACAGAAAACAAAGAGAATCCACTGACAATAATGAAACTTCATGGAAACATTTGTTGACCAAATTGAAGAAAATTATGTTTGCTAAAGGCCGGAAACTATTTCTATGATCCTATAACAAACACTACAGCTTGCAGCTAAAGGGCAGTGATAGGTCAATAATGATCAATAGAAACTAATACATTGTGTAAATGTCATTTTTTCAATATTGCTGGTAAACCACTGCAAAATTTCCCAGACACAGATGTAGCTTATGCAAAAGAGTGTGCATAAAGCGTGATAGTTAAAAGTTACTTTAATAATAAATGAGTGCTATTTTGCAGTAAACTCTCTTGTGGGAAAATTTTACTTTGATTCATTTAACGTTGTGGTCCCAATCGATGTTTGCATCCTGTTGGACTTGGACATCATGAATGGTTATATAGTGGGCATGGGAGATGGCTATGTGATCGAGCTGGTATTCACCAAGTTGTTGGATTTTTGATCGCCACATTTTCTGTTTGCATACAGGTTTCTGAAGTGGGCAGACATAATCTTGAGGTCAAATTGTTTGCAAATATCAACCAGACACATGCCGTTCATGTTTGTGTATTGGTGAGCAGAAGTATTGCCAATGATTTTTCGATAGATAGTTTCCTTATCAATTTGAGCATGAAGTATCCCATTAGTATTTTCACATTATCTTGGTGAATTTTGCTCTTGGTATTTTCGAACTGGTTCCTGAATTTTTCGACAGTTTCAGGGTTCTTCTTATTGCCAATGTTGATGGAGGCATGTGCATTGATGAGGGTACACTTCTTGTTGGCGCTCTGGATGTGCATTGTCGTAAGTCGATTGTTGAAAGGTGAGATTTCCTTGACAGTGTTGATGAGAGATCTTTGCACAAGAAAAGCCATGCTGAAGATTGGTGCACCTTTCGTGACTTTCAGTTGTGTTTTGCTCTTGAAGATGCAGTAATTTCCATAGTCCATGGTTTCGTCGGTCAGCCATGTTTCTTGAAGAGCAAGGCTGAGGACTCGTTGGTCTGTTTCTGCAGTGGGTTTGTGTAATTTTCTTGTTTGGATGAGTGTGTTAATGTCCAGTGTTCCGATGAATGTTTTCTGTCTGTTGGGAAGTTTATCAGAGATCTCTGACATTCTCTGCTGTGCTTGCCTGGACTCCCCAGAATCCAAAAGTCCAGTTGCCGTCTCTTAACAGGTGGATTGTGTACCACCTGGGGTAAAGTTGTGATTGGATGAACAGTTCATGTTCACTTGTATTTCAACAGTTTGGTGTATCGAAAATTCAGGAAACAAAAATCGGAGAAGAATGGGAAAGAGAACTGGTGAATAATTGGACTGACTTCTGCAACAAAACAATCAGCAAAGGCAAAGAACTGATTCCAATGCAAAAGAGGGTAAAACACCCATGGTGGAATTCTGACTGTGATCAAGCCATCATTAACTGCCGACCCGGCTTCCAAAAATACAACAGCTATAAATCATCATTAACCCAACAGCACTTCCTCAACATCCACAAGCAGACCAACAGAACCATCAGGAAAACAAAATGCGACTACATCACTCAAATCAATAGAGTTAACTTCAGGGATTTCAACAGTAGAAATTTCTACAAGTGTTTTGCGAGGTAAATTAAAGCTTACTCACTGTAAAACCTGACTGTCAGGAAACTAGATGGAAAACTTGCACTCACCAACCGAGAATACTGCGAAGAACTGGTACGGTACTTTTCTGTCCTCCTCAACTGCCTCAAACCACTCGAACGTTTCCAACATCAAGTCCCAGAGCACACAAAATCCGATGTGATGCAAAACCACCAACACAAGAAGACATCCATCACCACATGAAGAAAGTCAAGGATGGAAAGGCATCAGGAGAAGATGGGATCGTCACAAAATTACTGAAAAATCTGGGGCCATGATCACTTCAGGAAATCACACACACCATCCAAGAAATGTAGCAAAATGAAAAACTCTCAGACGACTGGAAATTTGCACTCATCCACCTACTCCACAAAAAAGGAAAGAGATCCGACATAAATAACCACAGAGGAATCTCTCTCCTTCCTGTCCCTTAAAAAATACTCTCCACCTTCCTCCTACAACATGCATGAGAATAACTCGAGCCCTTAATGGTGAATACCAGACAGGATTTAGACAACACAGATCATAACAAATTTTCAATCTGAAATCCACATTAAAACTTCGAGCTACACGAAATCTCGCAACCATCTGCACACTCGTCGGCTTCGGGAAAGCTTATGACTCCATCGATCGACAGTCCCTCTTTAATATACTCGAAGAAAGCAATCTTGACCCGAAAACAGGACTACTCATCCGATAAACAGAGATCGACACAACTTTCTAAGTCAGTTTCTGCTGATAAATCTCCCAGCCTTTCCTCATCAAAAGTGGCGTCTGTCAGGATGACGGACTCTCCCCACTACTCTTCAACATCGTTCTCGATAAGGTCGTCAAAAAATTGGAAAAGTAAATGAAAAAACAAAGCACCTGGAGACCCATCATGCTAGGAAAAAACTATGATAACATCAATGCCACATGTTTAGACTGCACTGGCCATCTCGCGATCCTGTTGGAGGATGAACAAACAACAATTCGTCGGATCAAAGTACTTAAAGAATGTGCCAAAAAAGTCGGGCTCCAAGTCTCTTTCATATAAACTCAATTTACGGCCACAAAACACGTCAGAATAGAAAATTGATCACAGAATATGGCACAATAAACAGAGTCAATCACTTCAAGTACTTTGATGAAATCATCGAACCCACAGGAACAGAAAGATTAGCCCAAAAAGCACGTAAAGTCATAATGCGAAAAGCGTACACGAAAATTGCAGACATCTACAACAAAGGTGCACGAAAATCAAAACAAAAATTCGACACTATGTACCTGCCATCAAACCCGAAACACTATATGCAGGCGAGACCCTATACTTCAATTACAAAGGGGATCTCGACAACATCAAAAAAGTGGAAAGGAAAATCATTCGCAAAATCCTAGGTACAAAGGTCACAGACGAAGGATATCGGCTGCGTTCAAACATGATAACAGAAAAATGCCCTAACACTGAAACAAACTTCTGCAAACGACGACTTAAGTTCTATGGACACATCATCAGACTGGATGCAAAAGATAAACAAAGAAAATTCTAATGTACTTACAGAAACTAAAAACGAGAACACTCTGGATCAAACAAGTTCAAGCTGATCTCAAAAGTCCCAACATCACATCCACAGACATTGTAGATCAAAAAATCTTCAGACAGGAGATCCACTCCTGGAAAGTTGCACCAGAAGAAAAATCCCAAAAGATCCATGGGAAAATGGACAGAAGAATGTCGAGCTAAACATAGCGAGAGTATGAAACAAGTTTGTAATGGCAAGAAAAATACCAGTCACAGATCGTAGTTTGCTTTGTATGATCCTCTATGGGCCTAAGTCAATAAATGAGTGCTTCTGTTTCAGTAACAGCATCTGATACAAGCAAATATTCTGCTCTACTAAATAAATGTAGTACAGAAGACACTGAAAGTTCAGGTCTCTTTATGGCGTTGGCATTCTCAGAAATTGTAGAATCGATGTCGAAAGACAGTACAATGAAATATCTGAACAAATATAACGTCCTCAACAAAGTATAGTTTGTCCCTGAAGTAGCAGTAGTATATAGTCACCCATTACTTAGTTCACAAAAGTGGTACTTCATGAACTAGACAAAGATAACTGCATAATATATACATTTAGATGTGTTGAATGTCTTTCATATTGCTGACTATGAACTTTTACTTACATAGAGGGAATAATGAGGATTACGTGAACATTAAATGTATGGTTCCTGTCATATCTCAAAAATAGAGTACAGGTTGTTGGGTGGACCTAAGAAAATGAAAAAAATTTACTGCAACATTTATCAGATCCAAAATACATAAATATATGAACTAGGACCATTATTATTGTCGATGTACAACACTAACGTTTGAGCCAATGTTCGCTCCAAGGATGACAGCAGTTTTGTAATTACAGATAACACACCAGACTCTTAATAGAGAAGGCAAATGAACCCTTCAGAGATGTTTGCAACTGGTCAATAATTAAGATATGAATGTTCAATTAAGGAAAATAAAAAAATATTAATTTTAGTTTGAAGTGGAAGAATTAATGAGGATAAAAATGCCATAAGTTATGTTACAAAGACGAAATTTATATGGGTGAAAGAAGCACCAAGAAAAGTTAAACACTAACTCCAAACAGTATTTTTCCCCAAGAAATCAAACACTCAATTTCCCTAGGAAATGAAAGAAATAACAATAATGTTTAAAAAGGCAACTGAAACGCATCTATAAAAAATTACATACTATAAGGAAAAGGATTACTTAAATAACATATAACAGGGGTTAATAAAACAATTTTGTGGTTGGTAAAATTGAAAAATAAAATGTATATGACACCCAACAATGTACACTCCTGGAAATTGAAATAAGAACACCGTGAATTAATTGTCCCAGGAAGGGGAAACTTTATTGACACATTCCTGGGGTCAGATACATCACATGATCACACTGACAGAACCACAGCCACATAGACACACGCAACAGAGCATGCACAATGTCGGCACTAGTAGAGTCTATATCCACCTTTCGCAGCAATGCAGGCTGCTATTCTCCCATG
Source organism: Schistocerca gregaria (assembly GCF_023897955.1). Classification (NCBI taxonomy): domain Eukaryota; kingdom Metazoa; phylum Arthropoda; class Insecta; order Orthoptera; family Acrididae; genus Schistocerca; species Schistocerca gregaria. The sequence goes on along the minus strand of NC_064923.1, from coordinate 129,577,535 downwards.
GAGACGATCGTAGAGATACTGGATGTAGTCCTGTGGAACGGCTTGCCATGCCATTTCCACCTGGCGCCTCAGTTGGACCAGCGTTCGTGCTGGACGTGCAGTCCGCGTGAGACGACGCTTCATCCAGTCCCAAACATGCTCAATGGGGGACAGATCCGGAGATCTTGCTGGCCAGAGTAGTTGACTTACACCTTCTAGAGCACGTTGGGTGGTACGGGATACATGCGGACGTGCATTGTCCTGTTGGAACAGCAAGTTCCCTTGCCGGTCTAGGAATGGTAGAACGATGGGTTCGATGACAGTTTGGATGTACCGTGCACTATTCAGTGTCCCCTCGACGATCACCAGAGGTGTATGGCCAGTGTAGGAGATCGCTCCCCACACCATGATGCCGGGTGTTGGCCCTGTGTGCCTCGGTCGTATGCAGTCCTGATTGTGGCGCTCACCTGCACAGCGCCAAACACGCATACGACCATCATTGGCACCAAGGCAGAAGCGACTCTCATCGCTGAAGACGACACGTCTCCATTCGTCCCTCCATTCACGCCTGTCGCGACACCACTGGAGGCGTGTTGCACGATGTTGGGGCGTGAGCGGAAGACGGCCTAACGGTGTGGGGGACCGTAGCCCAGCTTCATGGAGACGGTTGCGAATGGTCCTCGCCGATACCCCAGGAGCAACAATGTCCCTAATTTGCTGGGAAGTGGCGGTGCGGTCCCCTACGGCACTGCGTAGGATCCTACGGTCTTGGCGTGCATCCGTGCGTCGCTGCGGTCCGGTCCCAGGTCGACGGGCACGTGCACCTTCCGCCGACCACTGGCGACAACATCGATGTACTGTGGAGACTTCACGCCCCACGTGTTGAGAAATTCGGCGGTACGTCCACCCGGCCTCCCGCATGCCCACTATACGCCCTCGCTCAAAGTCCGTCAACTGCACATACGGTTCACGTCCACACTGTCGCGGCATGCTACCAGTGTTAAAGACTGCGATGGAGCTCCGTATGCCACGGCAAACTGGCTGACACTGACGGCGGTGGTGCACAAATGCTGCGCAGCTAGCGCCATTCGACGGCCAACACCGCGGTTCCTGGTGTGTCCGCTGTGCCGTGCGTGTGATCATTGCTTGTACAGCCCTCTCGCAGTGTCCGGAGCAAGTATGGTGGGTCTGACACACCGGTGTCAATGTGTTCTTTTTTCCATTTCCAGGAGTGTATGTTCAGAGTTCAGTGAATGCCACTAGAAAATCATATTCGTAAATCTGTAATGGAAAATTCTAATCTTCTTTAATCTACTTGAGCTCAACATCTTCTTCATTACTGAAGGATTCTGACTCAATTTTTCAGTGATCAAATGGGAAAAATAAATAATGTATTGAAGAGGCAGGTGTATCATAAAGCTTCTGATATGGGTATGTATGGTGTGCACAATGAATTGTGAGCTCTTTGTTGCTGCGTCTTGAACAAAATGAGTGCAAATATAACCTATTTAAGGTCACAGCCTCCTCTATTAGAAGCCAGAAGGTTAAAGTGCGGCAACTTCTGTTAAGGACTATCGAATGGCTGTGGTTGTGTGGTTGTGAATGGAAGCATTTATTTGTGTATTTTATGTCTTCTGTTTAAGCCAACTTAGCTGTGGAAATGTGTCACACAAGACTCTGTGAAAAATATGGGATGTAGTTGTGACTACAGTCAGGCATAAAACACAAATCTAAGTATAGAATTCCGCGAAGCTTGTACGATTTTTCACATATATGTGTAGCTGTGCTACCTAAATGACTTTCACTAACATGTTTGGCAAATTCAGTTTCGTTTCACCTAAGAATGCGTGATAGATATTTTGGTGAGTTTTGATGTGCATTTCATCAATGTTTGTCACTGCGTGTTTGCCTCCTCTGTTTGTACAAAGTACGTTTTATATAACTGTACTAATGTATTTTTAATGATTCTCATTCATGTATTTCTCTTGTAGAGCATCTGAGAATCCAGTAAGCTGATATGCATAACGTAATATAAAATGAATAAATACTGTGCTTGAGACTAATATCAGTATCACTGTTTGGCAGTGAGTGTTACCGATTTCCAAGTTAAATAATTTAAACTATAGACATAGAGAACTTAATTTTATAACCCATTATCAGGTCTGATTGCTAGGAATGTGTGTACATCCACACGGGTGAAACATCAACTGGTATGTATTTAATTTAATTCCCTGGAAGATGTTGGTTTAATCCCACATCAGTCTGCCTTACTATGTGTCTATGGTTAGGACACACACTGGAATGCACTTTATCGTAATGATGTGATCAGAATGTACAGGAAATACTTTTTGTTGTTAATGATTAACCATACCAATAGCAAAAATCAAGATGACAACACTCTCAGTCACATGATCTTCTGCTTATACCTTCTAAATCTGACTGCACTTTTGATCCAATTGTATACTTCTGGCCTAGTTACACTGTTTTGTGTGTGCTGTGGTGTGAATACCCCAGGGGTAGGGTGCTGGAATAGATCTAGCAATGTCCAGCAACATGAATGTACTACTTTATTGTATCCATAGTGTTACTCTACACACCATAATGCATACAAAGGGAGGAAATTTAGTAGTGTATATATTAAAGTATCAGCTCAATGTCTATAAAATGCGAGATGCCACTCCCAAAAGAACAGTTCATTTCAAACCCAACAACTGTGTGGAAGAATGCAGTAATGTTAATGAGAAAATGTTAAGTTTCTCTAGCATGGAGGATCATCATAAAGTATTTATGACTTTAAAATCGTTTTCTGTAGAACCAAGCTGAGTGTTTTGACAAAATAACATGGACAATCTACACTGTGGTTCTAAATCCTTACCAAGCCCATGCTTATGCATCCTCTGTACTAAATGTCTCAGAATATATTATTTTATATGAGCACACCAACAGTACAAGTTATTGTAGACAGATAACAGTTCGCATTAGATCCTCACCTATCAAACACAGGTTAATCACATTCAGCGATTGCTTTACAAATCGTGGTGTGTTGTAGATGGAGTCTACATTTCTCCAGCTTTTAATAATGATAATGATAATAATAATAATAATAATAATAATAATAATAATAATAATAATAATAATAATAATACGGGAAACATATGTGTCTCTGGTTGAGACTGTTACAACTGCAGTTAGAACACACATTTTATCATTGAGAAGTTCCACATTGTAGTAAGTGTGTATTTCTTTATTCAAAAAAACAATAATACACTCCTGGAAATTGAAATAAGAACACCGTGAATTCATTGTCCCAGGAAGGGGAAACTTTATTGACACATTCCTGGGGTCAGATACATCACATGATCACACTGACAGAACCACAGGCACATAGACACAGGCAACATAGCATGCACAATGTCGGCACTAGTACAGTGTATATCCACCTTTCGCAGCAATGCAGGCTGCTATTCTCCATGGATACGATCGTAGAGATGCTGGATGTAGTCCTGTGGAACGGCTTGCCATGCCATTCCCACCTGGCGCCTCAGTTGGACCAGCGTTCGTGCTGGACGTGCAGACCGCGTGAGACGACGCTTCATCCAGTCCCAAACATTCTCAATGGAGGACAGATCCGGAGATCTTGCTGGCCAGGGTAGTTGACTTGCACCTTCTAGAGAACGTTTGGTTGCGCGGGATACATGCGGACGTGCATTGTCCTGTTGGAACAGCAAGTTCCCTTGCCGGTCTAAGAATGGTAGAACGATGGGTTCGATGACGGTTTGGATGTACCGTGCACTATTCAGTGTCCCCTCGACGATCACCAGAGGTGTACGGCCGGTGTAGGAGATCGCTCCCCACACCATGATGCCGGGTGTTGGCCCTGTGTGCCTCGGTCGTATGCAGTCCTGATTGTGGCGCTCACCTGCATGGCGCCAAACACACATACGACCATCATTGGCACCAAGTTAGAAGCGACTCTCATCGCTGAAGCCGACACGTCTCCATTCGTCCCTCCATTCACGCCTGCTGCGATACCACTGGAGGCGGGCTGCACGATGTTGGGGCGTGAGCGGAAGACGGCCTAACGGTGTGCGGGACCGTAGCCCAGCTTCATGGAGACGGTTGAGAATGGTCCTCGCCGATACCCCAGGAGCAACAGTGTCCCTAATTTGCTGGGAAGTGGTGGTGCGGTCCCCTACGGCACTGCGTAGGATCCTACAGTCTTGGCGTGCATCCGTGTGTCGCTGCGGTCCGGTCCCAGGTCGACGGGCACGTGCACCTTCCGCCGACCACTGGCGACAACATCGATGTACTGTGGAGACCTCACGCCTCACGTGTTGAGCAATTCGGCGGTACATCCACCCGGCCTCCCGCATGCCCACTTTACGCCCTCGCTCAATGTCCGTCAACTGCACATACGGTTGACGTCCACACTGTCGTGGGATGCTACCAGTGTTAAAGACTGCGATGGAGCTCCGTATGCCACGGCAAACTGGCTGACACTGACGGCGGCGGTGCACAAATGCTGCGCAGCTAGCGCCATTCGACGGTCAACACCGCGGTTCCTGGTGTGTCCGCTGTGCCGTGCGTGTGATCGTTGCTTGTACAGCCCTCTCGCAGTGTCCGGAGCAAGTATGGTGGGTCTGACATACCGGTGTCAATGTGTTCTTTTTTCCATTTCCAGGAGTGTATGTAATGGTTAAAACTTAAAACCACAGGATGACGAAAAGCACTCATAGGTGCCAGGCAGCTCTGGTGATTCAGTGTTGACATTCACAAACTACTGCACAGTGATGATGTGATACAAGTGGTGTTCAAACTGGCTGTCCCTGTAACATGTATTTATCCTGCTCCAACATCAGTCAGTTATCTATGCACTGAAAGCGGTAATTTTTCCCACCAATGTTACCGTTGAAGAGAACAACAAAAGATATGGCTTAAAATTAAGCGAATGCTGAGGAATATTAGTTGTTAATCTAATCCTTTCTATTCACAGGGCAACAAAATATATGTTTTATGATATCAAATACGTATGACTTGCAGCTCATATCTATTGGGAGGGAATACCACAGCATTCAGAATCCAATAAAATGTGTTGTGCAGAAAGTACTTCCATCCACTATCAACAGTCTTCTCGTGATTTCATCTGTAGTACTGGTTTCAATATCTGATCCATGAGTGTCACTTTTCATTTATGGAATCCTTCCTATTCACAGGGCAACAAAATATATGTTTTATGATATCAAATACGTATGACTTGCAGCTCATATCTATTGGGAGGGAATACCACAGCATTCAGAATCCAGATAAAGGGTATCTTAAAAATCACACTCCACAGTAACAAAATGACTCAAGGTTAGAGGATGATATCATCTTGTCACCATGTCCATAGAAAGCAGCGTCTTTCTACCCCACTTCCTACCTCTGCAGACCTACTGCAGGTGGTTCCACTTCTGAACACTGTCCCAGACTTAGTGCTGGTGGATTCTCTTTCAAATGCTATCTTGGCCTTACTACAGGAGGCTCCACTTTCAGATATTACTCTGGACATTTTTGTACTCTATCCCAGAAATAATGCACGTGTATCCGCCTCAAAAAATATCCCAGGTGTAATGCTAGTGGATCCACCTTTCAACATCACCCCAGACATTATGCTGGTGGATGCACCATGAACGGTATTCCAGTGGATCTACTTTCAGACGATTTGTGAACACTGTCCTGTGACGCTGTGCAACGTTCTGAAAATAGCACTTTCATATTTTGGAGAAAGTTCGACTCTTCCCTTCTGTTCCTCTTCATGACGTTCAGAATTTTAAGTAATAAATGTTGTTATAGTGAAAGACACACACTGTGTGGGTACCTTTGTAATGTACATTTATCATCATTTGACTGGACATATATTCACACCGTTATGTACTTGTTTCAGTCGGACCATCAGCAAGAGAGCTGGCCTTCAGCTGCTGTTGCAGATAAGGAGAAAAAACCGTTTGTTTCCAAATTACATTTATGTGCTTCAGACAGAAGAGACTTATTTTCAATTATCCTTGTGGATACTAGTTCACTTCCTTAATTTCTTGCGTGTTTGCGTGCTCACCAGGCACAGTCTAGAGTTCTAATAACTGTATAGTGTATGGTTTCGCCATCTTTGGTATAGATAGGGACTGTGATAGCTGTGTATTCATATGTGAGCAGAGTTGGTGACCCTTTGCAGACGGCTCCAGTTGGTGATGGCTTGAACTACACAGTTTGAGACTGTTGTCAATGGATATCACTATGGGAGGGGGGGAGCAGATATGGGGATCCACGGGACATCCAGCATGTCCCACATATCCCCCAATCGGACCATATGGCACCCTGGGTACTGCCTGCACCAAAGTTGGTCTCTCATTTGTGGTCAAGTGGGATGTCACTCTAAGGACAGGCAGGCAGTGCAAGACTTTCTAGACGACCGATCAGAGGGCCATCCTGCTTCATTTGATGAACAGGTTTCAGGCGCAATCTATGGCTGAGAAAGTCCCCGAGCCAGATGAAGTTGCTCTCCGTGTTTCAGAGGTAGCCTCTCAGCCCACAAGGTCTGGGCATACACAGAGGATGGGTTTACTAGAAGTTGGGAGCTCCAGCATTAGGCACATAATGGGATCCCTTAGGGACATGGCTGCCAGTAATGGGAAGGTATCCAAAATGTGCTCTGAATGTATGCTGGGAAGAGTAATTCCAGATGTGGAAAGGGTGCTTCTGGATACTATGAACAGCACATTGTGCAGCCATCTGCAGGTGACGTCTCACGCCAGATCTAACGATGTGTGTCGCTTTGGATTGGAAGAGATTCTTTCTGGTTTCAGACAGCTGACTGACGTAGTAAAGACCTCCAGTCTTGCTTGTGAGATAAAGCAGAACTTGCCATCTGCAGCGTTGTCGACAGAACCGACTGTGGTCGCTTTGTACAGAGCCGAATGGAGGATTTGAATCATAGGCTCAGACGGTTCTGCGACAGTATAGGCTGCAGATTCCTCGAGTTGCGCCACAGGGTGGTGGGTTTCCGAGTTTAATAGGTCAGGTGTCCATTAGACACAGGAACCGGCTACAGGGGTAGCAGGGGCTGTGTGGAGAGGGCTGGGCTTCTTTTTTTTAAGTCAGAAGGTCTTGGGAAACACAGAAAGGGCGGAAAGACGCAATCAATACTTTCACTGCGCGATAACAATGGTGATGTCACTGATGACAGGGCCACTAAAGCAGAGTTACTAAATAGGGTTTTCTGAAATTCCATCATTGAAGAAGACGAAGTAAATATTACAGAATTCAAACCAATAACAACTGCCAACAGGAGTGGCTTGGAAATAGATATCTTCAGTCTACCAAAACAACTAATTGGCTTAAGAAGGGAAGGCCTCTAACCTGATTGTATACCAGGCAGGTTTCTCTCAGAGTATGCTGGCACAGTAGCTCCATATTTAGCAATCATATATAACCAATAGTTCGCTGAAAGGTCTTCACCTAAAAAATGGAAAGTTGCTCAAGTCACACCAATACCCACGAAAGGAAATGGAAGTAATCCACTGAATTACAGGCCATGTCGCTAACATCTATTTGCAGTAGGATTTTGGAACCTATATTGTGTTCAAACATTATGAATTACGGTTTCATAAAATGTCGTTCATGGAAACACAACCAGCTCTTTATTCTCACGAAGTAATGAGTACCACTGACGGGGGATGTCAAATTGATTTCATATTTTTAGACATCCAGAAGGCTTTTGACACCGTGCCCCACAAGCGACTTTTAATCAAACTGGGTGCGTACGAACTATCTATCGTCTCAGTTGTGGGAATCGGTTCATGAGAAAAACGGAAAGGCCACAGTTAATAGTAACTGACGGAAAGTCATCAAGGTAAACAGAATTAATATCTGGCGTTTCCCAAAGAAGTGTTATAGTCCCTGTGCTTTTCCTGGTCTACATGAACGATTTAGGAGACAATCTGAGTAGCACTCTTAGACTATTTGCAGATAATGCTATCATTTACCGTCTTACAGAGCCATCAGATGATCAAAACGAATTAAAAACCATACAAGCAATATATCTGTATCGTGCAAAAAGTGGCAATTCACTCTAAATAATGGAAAGTGGGAAGTCATCCACATTACAACCAAAAGGAATCCGCTAAATTTCGGTTACATGGTAGATCATACAAATCTGATTTATTGTCAGAACACTGAGAAAATGCAAGAGGTCTACTAAAGAGAATGCCCACACTACGCTTGTCCACTTTCTTATGGCATACTGCTGCGCGGTGTGTGATCCGCATCGCCGGCCGTTGTGGCCGTGCGGTTATAGGCGCTTCAGTCTGAAACTGCGTGACCGCTACGGTCGCAGGTTCGAATCCTGCCTTGGCCATGGATGTGTGTGATTTCCTTAGGTTCGTTAGGTTTAAGTAGTTCTAAGCTCTAGAGGACTGATGACCACAGATGTTAAGTCCCATAGTGCTCAGAGCCATTTTTTTGGGATACGCATCAGATGGGATCGACGAAGGACAGCGAAAAAGTTCAAAGAAGGTAAGCTCGTTTTGTACTATAGTGAAACGAGCGGGGGGGGGGGGGGGAGGGGGGTGCCACAGATATAATAATCATTAAAATAGAGGCTTTTTTCGTTGCATCAGGATCTTTTCATGAAATTTCAATCACAAACTTTCTCCTCAGAGTGTGACAATATCTCGTTGGCGCCCACCTACATAAGGAGAAGCGATCATCATAATAAAATAAATAAGAGCTCGCATTTAAGTAATGTTTTGCCCACGCACTGTCCTCTCGTGGAACAGTAGAGGAATGGCTTGGAGGTGGTTCAATGAATCCCCTGCCAGGCACCTAACTGTGAAATGCAGAGTGGTCATTTATATGTAGATATAGACTAACGTTCAGAAAGAAGTAGAACTCCTTGAACGACTAGAGATAGGACCTTTATTTTCACAGGACATTTACTGATAGTCTTGGGAGAGCCAGTCCTGATAAAACTCTACCATCTGGTGAGCAAGATGTATGAGACAGGCGAAATTCCCTCAGACTTCAAGAAGAATATGACAATTCCAATCCCAAAGAAAGCAGATGATGACAGATGCGAAAATTACCGAACTATCAGTTTAATAGGTCATAGCTGCAAAATACTAACACGAATTCTTTACAGACAAATGGAGAAACTGGTAGAAGCCGACCTCGGGGAAGATCAGTTTGGATTCCTTAGAAATGTTGGAACACGTGAGGAAATACTGACCCTACGACTTATCTTAGAAGAAAGATTTAGGAAAGGCAAACCTACGTTTCTAGCATTTATAGACCTAGAGAAAGCTTTCGACAATATTGACTGGAATACTCTCTTTCAAATTCTGAAGGTGGCAGGGGTAAAATACAAGGAGGGAAAGGCTATTTACAATTTGTATAGAAAGCAGATGGCAGTTATGAGAGTCGAGGGACATGAAAGGGAATCAGTGGTTGGGAAGCGAGTGAGACAGGGTTGTAGTCTCTCCTCCATGCTGTTCAATCTTTATATTGAGTAAGCAATAAAGAAAACAAAAGAAAAGTTTGGAATAGGTATTAAAATCCATGGAGAAGAAATAAAAACATTGAGGTTCGCCGATGACATTGTAATTCTGTCAGAGACAGTAAAGGACTTGGAAGAGCGGTTGAACGGAATGGACAGTGTCTTGAAAGGAGGGTATAAGATGAACATCAACAAAAGCAAAACGAGGATAATGGAATGTAGCCGAATTAAGTCGGGTGATGCTGAGGGAATTAGATTAGGAAATGAGACGCTTAAAGTAGTAAAGGAGTTTTGCTATTTGGGGAGAAAACTAACTGATGATGGTCGAAGTAGAGAGGATATAAAATGTAGACTGGCAATGGCAAGGAAAGTGTTTCTGAAGAAGAGAAATTTGTTAACATCGAGTATTGATTTAAGTATCAGGAAGTCGTTTCTGAAAGTACTTGTATGGAGTGTAGCCATGTATGGAAGTGAAACGTGGACGATAAATAGTTTAAACAAGAAGAGAATAGGAGGTTTCGAAATGCGGTGCTACAGCAGAATGCTGGAGATTAGATGGGTAGATCACATAACTAATGAGGAGGTATTGAATAGAATTGGGGAGAAGAGGAGTTAGTGGCACAACTTGACTAGAAGAAGGGATCGGTTGGTAGGACATGTTCTGAGGCATCAAGGGATCACCAATTTAGTACTGGAGGGCAGCGTGGAGGGAGAGCAAGAGATGAATACACTGAGCAGATTCAGAAGAATGTAGGCTGTAGTAGGTACTGGGAGATGAAGAAGCTTGCACAGGAAAGAGTAGCATGGAGAGCTGCATCATACCAGTCTCAGGACTGAAGACCAGAACAATAACATGTACATTAGTACGTCCTGCATAAATGATTAGCATTTGAAACATTACTGCTTCAAGGTTAACATCGATATTGGGGTGTTGTGTTGTCTTCATCATCATCCCCATCTGGAGCGCAGGTCGCCCAATGTGGCGTCAAATGTAATAAGACCTGCACCCAGGCGGCCGGATCTGCCCCGCAATGGGCCTCCCAGCCAATGACGCCAAACGATCATTTCCATTTCCACAACCTACCGGTAAAATCAGTTGACATGTATGGCTTCAAAATTTGACACATCCAAGCAGTGAGTGCAAAAAAACTGTCGGTAAATGATGCAATGTGCTAGTAACAGTTTAGAACGATCGTCATTTTCAGCTGCCTTGGCACAAGAGCAGCGAAATACAATTGTTTCTCTACACGTATTTTTGTCATTTAATACGATTACATTGAATTGATTTTTTTAAATAGCGTTTCTAATCTCACGAGATCCGACCCGCTATTGTGTGTGCTCCGGAGCACCAATGCTTTCCTGTTCGGAATGGTCTGCTTTAGAGTAGGTATGGAGCATTTCCTGTGATTTAAGAAGTCGAAAGTAGTTAAGTTGTCTCAGAAATGGCACCCTAACAATAACTATGTCATTACATACCATAATTCTGAGTACTACTGTTTGTTACCATTAATTACTCATTCAAAACTTAAATATATGCAGATGCAGATAACGAACTTGCAGATATGGATTAATTGCTGCTGACGCGGATTGCACTTTTCTTATCCGTGGAGACCTCTACACCACAGTAATGTTATAAGCAGGAAACTTTAGTATTGTTCCTCATCCAAGAGATGTATCAGGTGTATCTGAGACTGTGTTGCTCTTTAAGATCTGCCCCTTCATGTAATACGGAAAACAGTTTGATTGATGCTGTACATATAACCAGTTTAGTTTTATCTACTCCAAGTCACTGTAAGTAGCAGTTACAGATTCGTATATGTTTGTTCCTGCGTGCCTCCCTGCTACAGCAAGTCTGGTTTAAGCAAGAACTATGTATTCAGTGGCATAGTTTGTGCATGATACTGAGAGGGTGAGACCACGATTGTCTGTGGTTCCGATCTCCGTTGGGCGTTTGCTGTCCATCTAGTTTACTCTGTTGCTATACCAATGATGCCATTCTGTTTGCCTTTCTTCCACTGAAGAAACTTAACTGATGCTCATACCTTCTTGAAATACAAATTTTTCTTCCTAGCATATTAGTGGAATATTGTACATTCCTTCTGTCTGTTATCTTGCCATACTAGTAGTGTGAATCTGCTGTTAGAAGTGGCTCATTCTTGATTTTATACTGTGGTTACACTGTCTAATTATGGGTATTAGGTCATCCTTATCTTTTTTGTTAATTTATCAGAAATTTTTAGTATTAGATTTTATTTGTGTAAATTTAGGGGGTATGTTTTATACTTATTTGGTAGACCATTTTTACATTAATACATTCAAGACTGGTCTGTGTTTCTAAAACTTTTTTTCGAAAATCATTAATTTATAGCTGTGAATGCAATAAATGTGTATGTTGTTTCATTTGAAATGATGAAAATGGGCTCATCTAATCTTAGAACTCTTATTATGAAAAATCAAAATTAGCAAAAATAAGAAATGTTTTAAAGCTTGTGCACGCTGTTCTTACATATTATTTGTTTGAGTGTGTTGTATTTTGAAACAATCGGGCAAAGAAAGAGTTACACCTCAATTTCGGACACCACTACGGTTGTTTCTGCTTGGCACGCTTTCCCTTGAGGCTCTTGTTGACAGTTTTGTATGATAGTTTTTACTACCAGAGTTTGTGATGATGGAGCTGACTTGACAGGTGTGAGCAACAGTATACCAGAAAACGATTTTTTATCATCAGCACAAAAACATGCATGTAAAACAGACCCACTGAAGAGAGAAATTCCCAATCAGCCTTACAATTTTGTTACTACAGTGTGTAGAGGAAGTGGTGGTTATATGCACCCCCAGTTTGTTTTTCAAAAAAATATTGTACACTAATACAATAATAGTATTATAATTGATATAGTTATACTATACTTACAGTTAGCTAAGACAATATATTGATTAAATTCCTTAAAATATCAGAATATATTTATTATTATTTTGTTTCCCAAAGACGATAAATTTGACTGCAAACAAGATGTGCAGTTAATATGGCCCCCATGGTGTTTGTAATATGGACCTCCAGGATATTTTAAGGATTTTTTGCTGCAAGAAAAACGAAGAATTGGTCTTTAATTAAAATACGTATTTATTATGAAATATAAAACCATAAAAGTACAAAGTAGCACAGTACTAGCGACAGAAGTCACAAACATAGTTCTCTTTCCCCACCCCCGCACATTCGTTGTGAGCCCATAAAGAGCACATTATGTATTGCACCCATAATTAGCCATGAACATTATTTGAAAACTTCCTGTCCCAGAATAGGCAAAGAGCATCGCCTTTATTTGGCTGGAGTTCACCAACTGTAAGGTCACATGGAGAATCATCAGAACCAGTTGAGTGCCCGAAGATGTTATCGTCAATACAATCTGAGTCATCGCTGTCCATTTCTTCTTGCTTAACCAAAGTATTCTTTAACTGTTGACTATTCTTACCAACGCCTCTTCCACGACCAGATGCACCACGTCCTCTACTATGAGTTTGGGTTTGGGTTCCAGAACAAGATAGCTGTGATACATCATAAGTCAACTTCCTTTTGGTAATTGTTAATTTCCCTTGTCCATGTCCACAGTCACGAAAAGTAGCTGCAGCTTTTTTTTCTCTTCTATGTAAGCTTCTAATTCATTTTTATATGGAGATCCTGTCAAAAGATTAGCAACACACGGTTTTCACCCACGAGACGATGTTTTCATCTTCTGAGCTATGGGATGGATATCTCTTGGAGATACACTAAATGCAATTTTAATAGGCTCATGGACATCAGTTTAAATATTTTCAAGGTCCTCTTCAGTCTGGACTCTCTTTTTGGGTTCCTGTTGTTTCTGTTGGTCGGCAGGGGCAGGAATTGGGACTTTTTCCCCAGCAATTAATTCATCATCTTGAAATATATTTCTTTCTAAGGGATAACTTCCTGTTACCCTAAACCCATATACTGCATTAATGCCAGTTGTACACCAGAGGTAGGTCTTGCCAAAGAGAGACGCTATATCATAGGGTCCAACAGGTTTGCTTTCATGGAGCATCCACTGACGAATACTCTCGCTGTGCTGAGTCTAAGTGCACCCATAATAGTACGATCCAGGGGTTGCAGTTTGTGTGTTGTGCGTGAAGGCGGTGACAAAATGGTGATGAAATTTTTTCTTTCCACATCAATCACATCAATATTCCTTACAAGAGAGAAGTGACCATCAAGAATGAGTAGAATGGGCGAAGTCTCTGTTGGCTTTGTATTTTCAACTAAATGTTTCAACCAGTCTGTGAATAGATTTTCTTTAATCCAACCAGATGGGTGGGATCTCCCAATTGTCCCAGGAGGAGCACATTTAATAAGAACGTCTGCCATATTTGTGCTCAGGAATATGAACATCGGAGTAACATAAGAACCTCTTGCACTCATCGAACAGATGACCATTACTAGAGACCCACTCTCTACAGCAGTCAGAGAATAAATTTGGCATTTACCTCTGCTTGTAATTCCTTGCGGTATCTTAGTCTGGAGTACACTATGGCATGTTTATTAAACGTTCCATACACGATCTTCTGGATATTTATGTTTCTAGTATTCAGCTTGTAGCAAGTCGTAGAATGAGTTAACTCTATCACGGGTAAAGCCTTTTGCTCAGGCATACTACGTTCTGGCTGGCCTTCTAATTGAAAGCTTATCTTGATGACATCGAAGAAAATGGTCAAGCCAAGCCCTTCCAGCAGTTTTATTTCTGAAGTTTGTTGCAATTCCACTACTAACTGCAAATTGGTAGGCCATTTTTCGAACATCCATATGAGTAAAACCATAGAATTTGGCCTCCATGTACTGTAAGTAATCCACCAGTTCACCTTCTAGGGCTGCTGGTAGAGCTGGTTTTCTTCCAAGCTTTTTGGTTTCAACATCTGCCAGGTATTAGCCTCACACACGTACTGGCAAAGAGTTGTTTCTGGAACAGCAAAACTCCCTACGACAGCAGACACTGCCTCTCGCATTTGGTTTTTATCCCACACCTGCCTTTTGGGGGTTGGTTTAGGTGCATCTGAAACCAAAAACAAAAACATTTTATGGACTGCTTATAATATGGACCCCAGGGTCCACATTACAAGCACCAATGGGGGCCATATTGCAGTCACCTACACCTCGTAAGCTCGTGTAAACCTCTAAAAGTTTTTAATAGGAGCTTGAAAAATATAACCTCACTGTCACTCAACCACTGTACTGAGTACTGACCTGCTTCCAGCGCTCCTACAGACCAGCGAGGATACTAGTAGAGTAGTTACAGCTATTACCACTAGAGTTCAGCTAAATGTTATTAAGATATTAAGGGTGGCCATATTTGTTGCAGGGGCCATATTAGCACCACTTCCTCTAATAACCCCAGAATTAAAAGAAATAGTCTTGAGATAGTAGTTTTATAACATAATATGCATTATTTTTAAAACAACAAAGTATTATCAACTGTTACAAATTCAGGCTGGCTGTTACACAAAATCAAATGGTAACCGCCAACAGGGACGCACAGAATTACGCAATAGTCAAAACAAGGGTCATAAAACAGTAACTAGTAATTACTGTCGTTCTTGAAAGAATATGCAGCAATGGCTATTGAATAGGCCACGCAAGCTGACCCAAAACACTCATTATCAGTTAATAATGAATAGGAAAGTTTTATAACAAACACATTTTAACTTGACAAGGTGAAGTTCATCAAACGTTCGCAACCCAATGCAGTTTGGCACCCGACATGTTTCTAGTGGACCAAAAACCAGATACACTTGAAAGCCAGACAGACCAAACCATCTGTCAAAATCATATTCCGGCTAGACAGTCCATTGGTGGATCCTACTTGTCACCAGGCAAGGCATGTAGGGTATTATGTCCGCACGGAGCAGGTCGTCCACCAAATGCTGGCTAATTAGCCGTTCGACAGGAACTGTGAGTGTGAAGTCGTAAGTTCAATAATTAGTAAGGTTCATTTGAAAAAGTTGTATTAACAATTATGACTAGAAAAATATCAGCTGCCATGTGGATCAGGAAGGCGACAGAAAATGAGTGTCCGGAAGTTGCAGAGATCAGACATCTATGGTGTGTGTGTGTTATACTTCACAAAACAGACATCGTCGACGTTCAAGCAATGTTCAAAACACAATATTAACTTGCACCATGAACACCGAAAGAAAAATGGCATGCCATAATTATCACAAAGGTTCATATCATCAAAGTCGAACGGAACCCCTTGGCAGTTACAAACCGTGCAGGAACTTCAGCTATGTATCTACTCTTAAAGAATGCATGTACAGGGTGTTACAAAAAGGTACGGCCAAACTTTCAGGAAACATTCCTCACACACAAAGAAAGAAAATATGTTATGTGGACATGTGTCCGGAAACGCTTACTTTCCATGTTAGAGTTCATTTTATTACCTCTCTTCAAATCACATTAATCATGGAATGGGAACACACAGCAACAGAACATACCAGCGTTATTTCAATCACTTTGTTACAGGAAATGTTCAAAATGTTCTCCGTTAGCGAGGATACATGCATCCACCCTCCGTCGCATGGAATCCCTGATGCGCTGA
Organism: Schistocerca gregaria; assembly: GCF_023897955.1. Lineage (NCBI taxonomy): Eukaryota > Metazoa > Arthropoda > Insecta > Orthoptera > Acrididae > Schistocerca > Schistocerca gregaria. The sequence continues at coordinate 129,561,428 of NC_064923.1, read as the reverse complement.
TGCAGCGCTGGAGAATGACGTATTGTATCACAGCCGTCCACAATATGAGCACGAAGAGTCTCTACATTTGGTACCGGGGTTGCGTAAACAAGAACTTTCAAATGCCCCCATAAATGAAAGTCAAGAGGGTTGAGGTCAAGGGAGCGTGGAGGCCATGGATTTAGTCAGCCTCTACCAATCCATCGGTTACCGAATCTGTTGTTGAGAAGCGTACGAACACTTCGACTGAAATGTGCAGGGGCTCCATCGTGCATGAACCACGTGTTGTGTCGTACTTGTAAAGCCACATGTTCTGGCAGCACAGGTAGAGTATCCCGTATGAAATCATGATAACGTGCTTCATTGAGTGTAGGTGGAAGAACATGGGACCCAATCAAGACATCACCAACACTGTCGGCCCAAACGTTCACAGAAAATCTGTGTTGATGACGTGATTGCACAATTGCGTGCGGATTCTCGTCAGCCCACACATGTTGATTGTGAAAATTTACAATTTGATCAAGTTGGAATGAAGCCTCATCCGTAAAGAGAGCATTTGCACTGGAATGGGGATTGACGCATTGTTAGCTGAACCATTCGCAGAAGTGTACCCGTGGAGGCCAATCCGCTGCTGATAGAGCCTGCACGCGCTGTACATGACACGGAAACAACTGGTTCTCCCGTAGCACTCTCCTTACAGTGACGTGGTCAACGTTTCCTTGTACAGCAGCAACTTCTCTGACGCTGACATTAGGGTTATTGTCAACTGCACGAAGAATTGCCTCGTCCATTGCAGGTGTCCTCGTCGTTCTAGGTCTTCCCCAGTCGCGAGTCATAGGCTGGAATGTTCCGTGCTCCATAAGACGCCGATCAATTGCTTCAAACGTCTTCCTGCCGAGACAACTTCGTTCTGGAAATCTGTCTCGATACAAACGTCCGGCGCCACGGGTATTGCCTCGTGCTAATCCATACATCAAATGGGCATCTGCCAACTCCGCATTTGTAAACATTGCACTGACTGCAAAACCATGTTCGTGATGAACACTAACCTGTTGATGCTACGTGCTGATGTGCTTGATGCTAGTACTGTAGAGCAATGAGTCGCATGTCAACACAAGAACCGAATTCAACATTACCTTCCTTCAATTGGGCCACCTGGCGGTCAATCGAGGAAGTACAGTACATACTGACGAAACTAAACTGAGCTCTAACATGGAAATTAAGCGTTTTCGGACACATATCCATATAACATCTTTTTTTAATTTGCGTGTGAGGAATGTTGCCTGAAATTTTGGCCGTACCTTTTTGTAACACCCTGTAGAGTCATTTTCGTGTAAAGGGGTAATGAGAACTGATGGAATGTGATGGCATGCTACCGAATGCGAAACGGTCTGTCGTGAAGCTTATTCTAAATCTGGTTATCTTTTAGGACGTACTTGTAGATAGTGCTATAATATGTGTTATAAGCACGATAAAAAAAACCATCCAGAGTCGGAATTTGTCCAATAGTTCCACTTGTTTTGAATTGCAATGTCAAACACTTTTCAGGAGGGATAATTCGGTCTACAGGAGTATGATTTTTATACGTAGACCAGGAATCAAGCAAAAGCTATCGGCCAAAAGCAGTGCCCATATTTTCTCTGCCTCGTGATGACTGGGTGTTGTGTGATGTCCTTAGGTTAGTTAGGTTTAAGTAGTTCTAAGTTCTAGGGGACTGATGACCATATATGTCCCATAGTGCTCAGAGCCATTTGAACCATTTGAACCAGTGCCCATATTATAGTCGTAGTTCTCTTACGCTAGGGTTGCTATACGTCGTGAATTTCGCGGACAGACCGCGATTTTATGCTCGAAGACGGGTGTCCTGGACGAAGAGGAAAATGTCCGCGAAAAAAGTGGCTAGTAAGTAAAAAAAATTTTTTTACATAAGTTTTGCCACTGGCCGCCGATCAAGTGTTTCATAACTCCTGAAAACTTGATGAAAGCTTTAACAACAGTCAATGCAATGCTCCAAATCGAATATAACATGAAAAACACAAATTGCACAGATTTTCATACACTGATTCAGAATCGGAGCGAGTTTCTTTCTTCTGCCCAGGGCTCAGAGAAATATGACTGGTTTAAAGCATAAAGTGAAAGATATATATATCAATTGTAGCAGCATGATTGTGTACATGTCAATAATTTGTGTTCCGTGATTTATATGTCAACTGCAACTAATTTTCTTCATCATTGACCACTCCTTTATAGACACCATTAATGCTTGGATTAATTTTCTTTGTTAATTACAACTTCTTTGGTCACAGAATTAGTGTTTGAATTATGGTAATTATGAAGAATTGGCCGACGTGCAGAAAGGTGAAAGGACATTGTGTGATTCCAGATTTCTACCACATCTTCATAATTACCACTGTAAAGTAATGACGAAGATTCAACTGAAACGCAAACCAATGGTCACTTGCACAACATATTGGTCCGTATTTCAACCACATCTTTATAATCACCGAATTTTGTCCTTGATTTTCGTCATTGGATTACGGCAACCCTATCTTACGCCCATTTTCCCACTCTTTCTTGCTGTGACGTAAAAATTCCCGCTGTCCTTGCAGGATCACGCACACAAAAAAGAATTGCCGGGGAGCAGAGCATCTCCAACTTGTCGCAGCACAGAAGTATCTGGCCAGCCAATTTACCATCCAGATTAACAGTCGGCGTAATTGTATACAAATGCATTACAACATTGACGTTAGTTGATGTTCATACAGCTCCCTTGGTACCTCTAATTTCCAGGATCCCTTTCATATGCATTTGCTCTTCAAATCCAGACTGGTCAGAGCCGAAAACAAATTTCTTACTGAACGTTGGGATAAGACTATTTATCTCATCTACAAATTCTCGAGCCCATTCCGCAGTTTGCTGTGCATCGTCAACTTGACGCTTTGTTTGAAATTTGATTTTCTTACGTCTTCCAGTTCTATGGCACTGTTTGAAGCTATGCAACCACCCAATGCTTACATTGAAATCACTTTAGTCTACGTCGCGCGCGATTTGATGTACGTTACATAGTAGGGCACTATCATGCACATTCTGTAAATTGTATCGAGCATCCTTGAAAAGTGCAAACAGCAGGATGGTCTTCCATGAACATAATTATGTTAAGCACCTACTCCTTGGACAACAACTGTCCTTTACTACGCTTCACTGGAGACGGGATTTGTGGCTCCTGTCCGACGATGATGAATTGCATGGCTGTTTCAGTATCACTTTGACTTGTCAAATACGTATCGTCATCACTGTACTACTCATGTCCATTGTCCACACACTCGAGCGTATGTAACACCACACACTCCACTGACTCATCTTACAGAAACGTTAATATTTCATCTGTTCTTTCTTCTCACTCTGCGAAATTCCTTGGCTTCCTCCCTGACAAAATGTCAGCATTAGCACCTGTTGTTGTAGATATAACACAGTGTTTACTTTGTTAACTGTTGCCATTGCTATGCTTTGTATCAACACCACTAGTTCTGTTGTGAGTTACTCGTCGACTAAGCAATTCAACTACGCTCCGTTGCTTCACATTGTGCTCACATTTGATACCTCCAGTTCCGCCCCCTGTTGCCATTAGCAGACGATTTCGTTGTTGCATTGTAGACAATATGTGGGGCATCGAATGCCGTAAACATCACTGGGCTTTTGTGACCTCCCACTCAAGGGAAGCGCAGCCGTAGCAGGCCAGGGAGAGCCCTCTTACCAGTTACCGTCGACGTAACACTTCTCCGGTGGCGCACGGAGACCGCGCCAAAGCCATTGGACGGGTATCCAGGGAGCCTCGCAAACATGACGAAAATGAACCGTCACAAAGTTCTTATAGGAGTGTTCATTTAGCCGATAGAATATTCAATTCATTCATTACATTATATTCAAGTTTTCACTACCGAACTGAACATTCAGCCACACAAAATCTGGATCAATGTCAGAATCATCAACTTCCTCTTCTGAACTGGAATCACTAATTTTTTTCTACCAGGGCACTGATAACGCCACTATCATCGAAGTTCCCAATGCCAAAACAACATAGAGTGCCAGCTGTGGGGGAACAAACATACAGCTGGCAGACGAAAGTAGTATGGAACTCAACACAGAACGGAAACTGGAGGTATGAATTAAAAAAAGCGCCTTCAATCACGATTTTTTGTCTTTTATTAGGTACGCAAATGCATTTCGGACCCTGTGGGTTCATCATCAGGTGTAATTTGTCTTAATACATGCTTTATTTTTTCTCTTGAATGAGGTGAAATGCATATTCCACGTAATCAAAGAAAAGCGTTTTTACCGTTTTAGCACACGAAGATGTGCCTCTTGAATGAAGTGTCATGTACGAAAACGATGGAGAAAAGAATGTTTGCTAGTGCTAAAACGTTAAAAACGGATTTCTTGGGCTATGTGGAAAATGTATTTCACCTCATTCAAGAGAAAACATAAAGAGTGTATTAAGACAAATTACATCTTATGATGGACCCACAGGGTCCGAAATGCATCGTGTACTCAATAAAATACGAAAAGTTGTGACTGAAGGCGTTTTATTAAGTCATACTTCCAGTGTATTGAATACAGTCACGTTTGAAGCTGCGAAATATGGATAAAATTAAACAGAACGGAAACATACAACATGTCTTCGCGGAGTAGGCCTACAGATAGTTCATAACTCTAAAGCTACGCTGTAGGATAATCCAGATATCCTTCCTTGCCCTTGCGCAGTCTGCGTTACTAACAACAGACTCAAGAGGTGCCATGTTAGCCACGAATTTTTATACGGCACGAGCGAGACTCGGGTGCCGTCCGCCTGCCTAACTGTCGCCTCTCGAATCCCACTCAGAATGTGTTGACCTGGGTGTTGTTTAGGCACTGTCAACCTGAAGCATTACTTTAGGGCCCAAAACCCAGTGAAACATACCTGGTGTGTAGATACTTTTTGTAGAGACTGTAACCCCGTTTTTTCTTTTAATACTTAGGGTAAGCATTGACTAAAGTTTTTACAATAATTTAAAGGTTTTAGCGTTTAAATAGGCCACATGAGTAAAGCAAGCTATTAAGTTAATTGTGCTAAACGACATTTTGTTTTCCTCCATTTGGGATCAATATTAATACGGCCTAGCCTATCTAAACTAATAAGGAAATGACTACTGTTTTAATGGGTCATTTTAGGGCATCTGAAGACAGAACTATGTTTGTAGACATGTAGAGCAATTTATAGTTGTAAGTGTCTTTGGATCTAGGTGTGTTAGTCAAACAAAACATTTCACTTGTTCTTGGAGATATGTTCCATCTATGCAACTAAATGAAAGGCATTTTGTTTATTCCCATACATGTCTAGCTTCTTTTATTCATGAAGCATTTTCAGTGGCCTATAATATATGTTTCTTTGTATACATGCGGTAAATGCATTATGCGATCGTTACAATATGTTATTATGTTGCATTTTGCCACGTTTTTCTCTTGTTTTTCAGACTAGAATCAACTTTTGTACCACAAATTTCGTGAGGCGAAATTGTCGTATTACCGATCACTGAAGATGCTTCACAAATAAAAGTGAAACGTGTATGGCAATACACAAACTGCTATTCATTTAGTTGCGTAGACGTAACATAACTCCGTGAATTTTGAAGCAACTAAGGACGACGGAAAAAGGAAAAATGACGACTTCACATGTTTTTACTTACTGTTTATCTCATAAACTTATTTCCACAACAATTGTGTGTTTTCATAATTATAGAACTGTGTAACAAGATATGCAATTACATTTTGTTTTAATGGGTATTTTGAAGCTATGTCAAAATATGAGATTCACTAGTATTCATCTCCCCTTCCGTTACGTTTGGTTATCATTTTGTGTAACATATCTTATTGTGCGCCAATCGTTTAAAACTGGGCCTCTGGATTGTATTGTGATGTAACATGATTTCATACATTTGGATTAATTACCCTAAACTGTTTATTGTTAAGATTCATTTTTACAAAACAGTGGTCTTCGAACTGCGGCCCGCGAGCATATGCAGGTTCTCGGCCGTATTGTATTACAACAGCGCTACGTGGAAGAGCGTTATTCAGTTGGAAAACAACCCCCTGGAATGCTGTTCATGAATTGCAGCATAACAGGCCGAATCACCAGACTGACGTACAGATTTTCAGTCATGGTGCGTGAGATAACCACGAGAGTACCCCTGCTGTCTTACTAAATCGCGCCCCACACCACAACTCCAGGTGATCTAGCCAACATTCGGCCATCACTGGCACCGAGACACACTCGGCTTTCATCAGGAAATACGACAGACCTCCACTGTGACCTCTAGTGACCTCTCGCTTGAAGTCTCAAATGGCTGTGGTTTGGGAGCTGTGGGATGCACAGTACAGGGCGACCGGCTCGGAGCTGTGCTTGAAGTAACCGATTTGTAACAGTTCGTTGTGTCACTGTGGTGCCAACGGTAACTCAAACTGCTGATGCACAGTGATGTGCCAGAACCCCAAGTTGAACGTGATGGTATTCCCTCTCGGTAGTGGTAGTGGTAATGGTAGTGTGAGATGATCCACATGAGTTCCAAAGGAAATCCGTTGGAATTCGATTACTCGATAAATAGTACAATTCTCAAGGCTGTCAATTCAACTAAGTACCTGGGTGTTAAAATTACGAACAACTTCAGTTGGAAGGACCACATAGATAATATTGTCGGGAAGGCGAGCCAAAGGTTGCGTTTCATTGGCAGGACACTTAGAAGATGCAACAAGTCCACTAAAGAGACAGCTTACACTACACTCTTTCGTCCTCTGTTAGAATATTGCTGCGCGGTATGGGATCCTTACCAGGTGGGATTGACGGAGGACATCGAAAGGGTGCAAAAAAGGGCAGCTCATTTTGTATTATCACGTTATAGGAGAGAGAGTGTGGCAGATATGATACACGAGTTGGGATGGAAGTCATTACAGCATAGACGTTTTTCGTCGCGGCGAGACCTTTTTGCGAAATTTCAGTCACCAACTTTCTCTTCCGAATGCGAAAATATTTTGTTGAGCCCAACCTACATAGGTAGGAATGATCATCAAAATAAAATAAGAGAAATCAGAGCTCGAACAGAAAGGTTTAGGTGTTCGTTTTTCCCGCTCGCTGTTCGGGAGGGGAATAGTAGAGAGATAGTATGATTGTGGTTCGATGAACCCTGTGCCAAGCACTTACATGTGAATTGCAGAGTAGTCATGTAGACGTAGGTAGTGCCAAGTGGCCGTCAGGAGCCCGATCTTCATGCTATCATACATTTCGTGATCACCGCTTCCAGAAATCATGTACAGTAGCTACATTCCCGCCAAGTCTTTCTGTAATATCGCGGAAGGGACATCCAGCTTCTCGTAGCCCTGTTACACAACCTCGTTCAAACGCAGTAAGGTGTTGATAGTGGCTTCTTTGTCGCCTTAAACGCGTTCTTCTCAAAGGTACTAATGCTCACGATCGTTACAGCGTGTGCTTGAAGGAAACCTGATAAGGCTACGGTCGCAGGTTCGAATCCTGCCTCGGGCATGGATGTGTGTGATGTCCTTATGTTAGTTAGGTTTAAGTAGTTATAAATTGTAGGGGACTGATGGCCTCAGATGTTAAGTCCCATAGTGCTCAGAGCCATTTGAACCAAACCTGATTTGCATGGTCATAGTGGCGCTATTAGCGCCTCTCTTATGCGACTGGCGTGAAATTTGAGTTAAAGTCATCTTTCATATAGACTATCGAAGCATGCATACCAACCTTCGTTTGTGTCGCACAACTCCTTGGTGATGCGATTTTGCCGGCCGAAGTGGCCGTGTAGTTCTAGGCTCTGTAGTCTGGAACCGCGAGACCGCTACGGTCGCAGGTTGGAATCCTGCCTCGGGCAGTATAGGGGACCGATGACGTCAGAAGTTGAGTCCCATAATGCTCACAGCCATTTGAACCATTTGATGCGATTTTTTTTTCCGTCAGTGTACATCACCACTGTTGTCAGTAAGATTGACAGAGAAACTTGTTCCCTTATTTTTTAGTAAAAAGTCTTCATTTTTGAGCGGTCTGATGTAAGGTAAGTCATTTATGTTATTCTTGTTACCACTTGTGTGGAGAGTAAAAGGTGTTTGAACAATGTCTTTTGGCCTACAGATGTAGTTCCTTGTTATTGATTTTGTCTTGATAGTCTCTTCTTTGGATGACCAATGCCGACACGGCGTCTGATTGGGAAGAGTGGTCACTGCTCATCAAGAAAAGTGACCAAGAGGTTCATCCCAGTAAAAGTTTCATCCAAAAAAGACGCAGAATACAACTGAAAAAACTGTCTTCTACATCCCTTTATATTCAATGCTATCATCCACCGTTCTATCCCTTTGTGATAATTTTTAACTGATTGGTTATCCTTAAAACAGTGTATGTTCTGTTACATTTGCTCTAATACAAAAGTACGTTTAAAAACGGTCTGCTGCAACTGCTTGGCATCTTTCCGAATACTGTAATACAGAATGAAGATGCCTAGAAATTGAGCCGGGAAATATAGTATTTCATTTTTCACCTAAACATATTTGGTGTGATGCAGTGTGTAGTGCTAAGCTCCTATAAATAACCATGGTTTCGTGAAAACTGACTTCTCTTTGAGTGGCCTCTAAAAATGCACGTGTTGCTATAACATTAAGAAACTGTAAATGTTGCATAAATATAAGTATCATCTGCATTAACGTGACCAGTGGTGGTCAAATGTGTGGTCCCGCGCCCATCCAGGGCCCCGCTCTTCCTCCTATGCGGTCCGCGGTGTCGCCCTTCAGGGTCAATATTGACTCTTAAGCAAAAGAAATAGATTAGCGCTGATATAAAGCATGCCATGATTATTAAAACATGTTAAAACTGCGATTTGCTGCATTGGGATCCAGCGCATACAAGCGCTCGAATGCAGCCTATATACACTACTGGCCATTAAAATTGCTACACCAATAAGAAATGCAAATGATAAACGGGAATTCATTGGACAAATATACTAGAACTGACATGTGATTACATTTTCACGCAATTTGGGTGCATAGATCCTGAGAAATCAGTACCCAGAACAACCACCTCTGGCCGTAATAACGGCCTTGACACACCCGGGCGTTGAGTCAAACAGAGCTTGGATGGCGTGTACAGGTACAGCTGCCCATGCAGCTTCAACACGATACCACAGTTCAACAAGAGTAGTGACTGACGTATTGTGACGAGCCAGTTGCTCGGCCACCATTGACCAGACGTTTTCAATTGGTGAGAGATCTGGGAAATGTGCTGGGCAGGGCAGAAGCCGAACATTTTCTGTATCCAGAAAGCCCGTACAGGACCTGCAACATGCGGTCGTGCATTATCCTGCTGAAATGTAGGGTTTGGCAGGGATCGAATGAAGGATAGAGCCACGTGTCGTAAGACATCTGCAATGGAACGTCTACTGTTCAAAGTGCCGTCAATGCGAACAAGAGGTGACCGAGACGTGTAAGCCATGGCACCCCATACCATCACGACGGGTGATACGCCAGTATGGCGATGACGAATACACGCTTCCAATGTGCGTTCACCGCGATGCGACCATCATGATGCTGTAAACAGAACCTGGATTCATCCGAAAAAACGACGTTTTGCCATTCGTGCACCCAGGTTCGTCGTTGAGTACACCGTCGTAGGCGCTCCTGTCTGTGATGCAGCGTCAAGGGTAACCAAAGCCATGGTCTCGGAGGTGATAGTCCATGCTGCTGCAAACATCATAGAACCGTTCGTGCAGATGGTTGTTGTCTTGCAGACGTCCCCATCTGTTGATTCAGGGATGTAGAAGTGGCTGCACGATCCGTAACAATCGTGCGGATAAGATGCTTGTCATCTCGACTTCTAGTGATACGAGGCCGTTGGGATCCAGCACGGCATTCCGTATTACCCTACTGTACCCACCGATTCCAAATTCTGCTAACAGTCATTGGATCTCGACCAACGCGAGCAGCAACGTCGCGAGACGATAAACCGCAGTCGCGATAGGCTACAATCTGACCTTTATCAAAGTCGGAAACGTGATGGTACGCATTTCTCCTCCTCACACGAGGCATCACAGCAACGTTTCACCTGGCAACGCCGATCAACTGCTGTCTGTGTATGAGAAATCGGTTGGAAACTTTCCTCATGTCAGCACATTCTAGGTGTCGCCACCGGCGCCAACCTTGTGTGAATGCTCTGAAAAGCTAATCATTTGCATATCACAGCATCTTCTTGCTGTTGATTAAATTTCGCGTCTGGAGCACGTCTTCCTCGTGGTGTAGCAATTTTAATGGCCAGTAGTGTAATATTACAATAGTCAATGACGGAATAGGGGTTCTGTTAGTTCCGTATTCAATCACAGATGCATTACTATCAACTAAAACGCAATTCTCATTCTCTATACAGTCTCCACATCTCGCCATGAGATTCCTATATTTTTGCAGCCTGAAGGAAGACATACGTGGCCGTCAATTTGCTTCGGACGAAGAAGTGCACGCCTGGGTACAATCATGCTCCCGTAGGCAGCCACGAACAGTTTCCCATGAAGCCATTGACCGTGTCGGCTCACAATGGGATAAAAGTGTTAACGGTTATAGCGATTACTTTTGAAATCTACATCTATATCCATACTCCGCAAGCTATCTGACGGTGTGTGGCGCAGGGTACCTTGAGTACCCCTATCGGTTCTCCTTTCTATTCCAGTCTCGTATTTTTCGTGGAAGGAAAGATTGTCGGTATGCCTCTGTATGGATTCAAACTCTCTGATTTTATCCCCATGGTCTCTTCGCGAGATATGCGTAGAAGGGAGCAATATACTGCTTGACTCCTCGGTGAAGGTATGTTCTCGAAACTTCAACGAAAGCCCGTACCGAGCTACTGAGCGTCTATCTTGCAGAGTTTTCCACTGGAGTTTATCTACCATCTCCGTAACGCTTTCCCGATTACTAAATGATCCTGTAACGAAGCGCGCTGCTCTCCGTTGGATCTTCTCTATCTTTTCCACCGACCCTATCTGGTACGGATCCCACACCAGTGAGCAGTTTTCAAGCAGTGGGCGAACAAGCGTACTGTAACCTACTTCCTTTGTTTTCGGTCTGCATTTCCTTAGATTCTTCCAATGAATCTCAGTCTGGCATCTGCTTTACCAACGATTACTTTTATATGATCATTCCATTTTAAATCACACCTAATGCCTACTCCCACATAATGTATGGAATTAACTGCCTCAAGTTGCTGACCTGCTACATTGTAGCTACACGATAAAGGATCTTCCTATGTATTCGCAGCACATTACACTTGTCTACATTGAGATTCAATTGCAATTCCCTGCACCATGCGTCAATTCGTTGCAGATCCTCCTGCATTTCAGTACAATTTTCCATTGTTACAGCCTCTCGATAATATACATATATATATATGAACAGTTTACATACTTACTTTTGATTTGTCTTGTTTTCGTTTGACTACAGCCTTATGTTTTCGCAACAGACTCAGTAGCTGCAGGTGAAATCACAACACTGAATATAAACATACGCTAGCGCAGTGCAGTGATGAAATGCGGCAGCTCATATGTCTAATATCACTGTAAAATTATATGTGTCTGACCAAACCAAGTAACTAACTAAGGTCTTTCTTGGATTCCATTCTCGTCAGATTGAATTTCAAGAAGGAATACATATTACAAGATCTCTGCAGCAATGTGTATGGGAACTGAGTTGCTTAGTGATGAAACGCACAGAGATGAAAAATTTGCACCTATTAGGTGCTGTGAAATGCTAAAGTGTCCATGAACCTGAGGGAGCATTTTGTCACACTCTTGGTACGTTGGAGTACCGTTTTGTATATGGAAGTTAGTCAGTTCGGATTTCCAAATGTCCTTATCTTTTCACCGGGTAACTGCTCGTTTTTAAAATTGATTTGCACTATGTGTTGACATAAGATGTGATGTAATGAAGTACAAGTCGTAAAAATAGGAATACTCGTTGCTCGAACAGCAGATGGCACACTCTTGCTTATGTAATCATAACAGTTTGCCGACAAGGACGCCAATTTTCTCCGTTTATTCTATCAGTTAGCGTAATTTCATCTAAAGCATGCACAAATGTTATTTTGAACTCTCAGCTCTTTTTTCAGTGTCTTTTATTCTCTACTCCTGACAGTGGGTGGACGTTAGTAGAACAAACTTCGTTCTTCTCAGCTAATCCAGGAGGCTTGCGGATAGGTAGAGAGGCTCTCAGATGAGAAAATTTGGGAAGGGATTTCGATTTCTGACATTCGACCTCTTATCGGGATTGTTAGGGACTTCCCTGTTTACGATACCACTAAACACAACAATTCACCTGACAGAACATGAGAAAAATCTACTAATTCCAGTGAAGTTCCTCAAATTTTCGATAAGAGATCGACTGCCAGAACTCGAAATTCCCTCCCAAACTTTCTCAATTGGGTGTACCCTCTACCCCAGTCCAAGCCTGCTGTAACATTTGACTGAAAAGCGCAAGTTCGTTCTACTACAGTCCACCCAACTTTCAGGAGCAGAGAAAAAAAGAGATGACATCTCAAATTAACAGCTGTGCATGCTGTAGATGAAATTACAATGACAGACACAATAAGTATTTTCGAAAACCAGTATTTTGATTTGTTGTTTGGACTAAAATAAGATTAAACTCACTGGCATAAAAATGAATATAAGGCGTGTAATTAAAATCTTCTTTCAGTGGAGTCTGTAAACTTGAATGACAGCTAAATCATTGTATTTTTTAGGAATAGCTTGTCTCTATTAGACACAAGATGCAGTAAAGTTTACCTAAGGATTCTACTAATATTTGCACGTTAAGTGTGTAAGTTGTAAAACCTTTTTACAGGATCACCATCAGCCCAGACATTCCAAATGTCAATTACAAACTGAGCAGTTGTTGAGATATCGGTTGACTCTTGTGTGACACGAAATAAGCAGGATAATTTCCTATCGTAATCCCCAGAACAAATTTCCTTTATACAGGAAAATAATCGTATAGGAATATCTCCCAGACTTCATTCAAAAACATTAGTCTTAGCAAAAGCGATATTTGAGTGCAGCGTGGAGTTGTTGTTGTTGTTGTTGTTGTGGTCTTCAGTCCAGAGACTGGTTTGATGCAGCTCTCCATGCTACTCTATCCAGTGCAAGCTTCTTCATCTCCCAGTACCTACTGCAACCTACATCCTTCTAAATCTGTTTAGTGTATTCATCTCTTCGTCTCCCTCTACGATTTTTACCCTCCACGCTGCCCTCCAATACTAAATTGGTGATCCCTTAATGCCTCAGAACATGTCCTACCAACCGATCCCTTCTTCTTGTCAAGTTGTGCCACAAACTTCTCTTCTCCCCAATCCTATTCAATACCTCCTCATTAGTTATGTGATCTACCCATCTAACCTTCAGCATTCTTCTGTAGCACCACGTTTCGAAAGCTTCTATTCTCTTCTTGTCCAAACTATTTATCGTCAATGTTTCACTTCCATACAATACTCCATACAAATACTTTCAGAAACGACTTCCTTACACTTAAATCTAGATGTTAACAAATTCCTCTTCTTCAGAAACACTTTCCTTGCCATTGCCAGTCTACATTCTATATCCTCCCTACTTCGACCATCATCAGTTATTTTGCTCCCCAAAACTCGTTTACTACTTTAAATGTCTCATTTCCTAAACTAATTCCCTAAGCATCACCCGACTTAATTCGACTACATTCCATCATCCTCGTTTTGCTTTTGTCGATGTTCATCTTATAACCTCCTTTCAAGACACTATCCATTCCGTTCAACTGCTCTTCCAAGTCATTTGCTGTCTCTGACAGAATTACAATGTCATCGGCGAACCTCAAAGTTTTTATTTCTTCTCCATGGATATTAATTTCTACTCCGAATTTTTCGAACATTTATGCAGAAGACCGGCGCTTGTAATATGATTTGAGGCATTTTCGCCACATCTGGTCATTTGTCGCCAGCACGGACAGGAGAAAGCGTGTGTCGAGAACCGGGCTAGCAACTAGAACTACACAATCCCGTATGGTATTGCAATCGAGTTATTTGGAAACTGACAGTGCTTTGTTGCAATGTGGTTTCGATATTTGTAGACAGATGTACTGTATTCACTAATAACGCGTTGTTGCTCGCAGGGTTTATGTACTGCGAACATGAATTACACTGGTCCACAAATTTTCAAAAAAATGGTTCAAATGGCTCTGAGCACTATGGGACTCAACTGCTGTGGTCATTAGTCCCCTAGAACTTAGAACTACTTAAACCTAAGTAACCTAAAGACATCACACACATCCATGCCCGAGGCAGGATTCGAACCTGCGACCGTAGCAGTCGTACGGTTCCGGACTGCGCACCTAGAACCGCGAGACCACCGCGGCCGGCAAGCACGAATTTTCACTTTTTATTTTTTACGGAAGCGAAAGTAGCCGTGTTTTAGATGCACTGAACAAGAATATGAAGGTTAAAATTGTCTCGTAGCACAGGGGTACAAGTAAATGAAAACAGCCTTGCATTTCGGGTGTTGAGCTGGAGTGGAGATCAAGATAAGTCATGGGCGTGTGGCACTTTGAGGTCGTCTATACTAAATGCCTGGAAGCACGATAAAAACGTCTTCATGCCGTTTTCTATGCCTGCTATTTGGCGAGAACCTCAAATCATGCGTCAAATTGCTATTTTGCAACGGTCCCTCCCTTGAGGAAAGGAGTCATTACAAAGAGGAAGAGGAATATTAAATACTTCGACATCTTATTTGTCATCATTCACCCTGTGGCTTACGGCGGAGGATTGACCGTTTCTGTTACCCCACTTATTCCACGATCTAGCAGTGGTAGCGCTGATGCTGAACCGACACATACAGCCAAAGAAGTGCAGTCATTCATCAGTGACACTGACCCTACAATTACATCAATATCGTCATAAAGAGAACCATAAAAAACATACAATATGAAATATTTGATCTGATTAGAGATTTACATCTTCCAAAGCATAAATCCCATACTTGGCCTCATGACAGCAGCAGGGGAATCTCCTCGCTGACAGTATATGTGTCTTTGTTTCGGGAGCGTCAGAAAAATCTTGAGTATCATTTCCCTTCTGAAGACGACATTACATTCTGGAGTGAAATTGACTATTTGTCGGAAGACCTGATCATTACTTACAAACCAGACGAATGGAGATACTTTACAGATAGCTCAAAAACAAACGTAAAGGCAGTATTGTTAGACAACAGTAATGAAAGACCAGCCATCCCTGTTTCCTATGCTACCTTAGCTAAAGAAAGCTATATCGTCTTGGAATCCGTTGTAAGCTGTATTAATTACAATTAGCATGAATGGCTGGTACGTGGGGATTTCACAGTCATTGCGATGGTGATGGCTTTGCAAGGAGGTCACGATAAGTATTGCTGCTAACTGTGTGAGTGGTATAGTGGCGAAAGAGAACTCTACACACAGAGGGATGGGCCTCCAAGAACAGCTCTGGTACTTGGGTCAAAAAATATTACCAAAGAACCTCTAGTGAATCCTAACAAACCTGTTATTCGACCATTGAACATTACGACGGAGCTCATGACAGCATATTTTAAGATTGTGCACAGGAATGTAACAGTATTTCAACGTTTGTGTAAGAAGTTTCACGGCTCAACTCAGATATGACAAAGGGAATGTTCATTAGACCACAATACATCGGTTGTTGTGGTATACACACTTTGACTCCACTCTAACCCCTGATCAGCTATAAGCGTGGCACTATTTTCATAACGTGAGACTATTGTTCTTTAGTAAACCAAAAGGATTTGATTGCCCTCGCAAAGTTTGGTCAACTCTTAATCGCATCAGAACCAACTGTGGGAGACGCGCCGACTCCTTACACTGATGGGGTAAACTTCCTTCGGCCGCTTGCGACTGTGGCGCTGAGAGACAGACGGTCAAACACATCGTGCAGGAATGCCCACTAAGGGCATACGAGGGTGACCCACGGGATTTCCTAATGGTGGTCCAAGAGGCAATCGACTATTTATTATCGAAGCTGGACGTCTGCTTGTGATTGCTCTTCTGTGAGTGTAAATTTACAATTGGCGGTGTCCTTATATACAAACTGTTATTTATTGCTCTGTTTATACATATGTGATTTTTTTTAAATCGTGTTGTTTCTGTAATTTTTATTGTGATGATATGAGCCATACGCTAAATAAATAAATAAAATAAATTGTTCTCGGGAAACAGAACAGCCGAATATTACAGAGTCCTAGTGGTCGAATTCACTCATGCTTATGATGTCATTGGCTGCAACATGACCCTGAAGGTGGTGCCTGATAATTGGGGTGCATTCATTGATGAGCACGACGAGCAGTTTCATCAGGATATTTCTCTCATGGAACAGCAGTACACTGGACGGTGGACTACTTCGAGGTTAGTTGATTCCTGCTGGATGCTACAGAGAGATGCTCCATACGCCACCCACAAGAGGAAGCAAAAAACAACAGGAATAAACTGGGTAATTTCAATTAATTTGTATATATCCTATTAATTACAGTACAATGTACATGAAATTTTAAGTTCCAGCTAACTTACGACCCTTTACGACCCTTTACTAGGAAACAATTTCCATCATGATATTTGTGTTCAGGGCAACGAAATCTACAAAGACAATCTACTTTGGTTTTTGCGAAAAATATAATGTGTACCATTGTATCACTGAGAAACTTCAGAAACTTTACGAAACTGTACTGCACTTCTTGTCTGCAAACATATTTATGGATATCTACTGATATTACAGTATCAGTTCACAACCTTTAATGCAACACTAGGGTACTAAAAGAAAGTATTCTGAATTTATTTACACAGTAATGAAAGATCACGAATTAGCTCTGGTCACATACATATGATAAGCAGTTATTAAACGTAAAGTGCAATTGATTGTTTTCACTGAACACTTTTTCAGATTATACGTGAGGATATTTACGGACTGGTGTTACGTTGTTCGGAACTGGCCTTGCTTACCTTTGTAATTAACACTTCCAGGTATGATCTTCTGCAGTGCGTACAGTAAACAGTTGCAGCCTATGTACAGTCGGAAGGTCTACTTTGAGCCAAGCTCTGGTTGGACACTAGTGAATTCGCAATTGTGCCAACCACGTTTTGTTTCATAATGCGTTGTGTATAGGCAATATTATCAAATATTACAAAAACAGTATAAATATATCGGCGGCCGGTTCGAGATCCTTGGAGCTCACACTCCCCCCGCCCTCCTTCATTCACCCCACGCACACTTTCAAAATATACATAGGCAAAATAAGTGTATATATACATATGTATATACAGGGTGAGTCACCTAACATTACCGCTGGATATATTTCAGTAAACCACATCAAATACTGACGAGCCGATTCCACAGACCGAACGTGAGGAGAGGGGCTAGTATAATTGTTTAATAGAAACCATACAAAAATGCACGGAAGTATGTTTTTTAAGACAAACCTACGTTTTTTCAAATGGAACCACGTTAGTTTTGTTAGCACATCTGAACATATAAACAAATACGTAATCAGTGCCGTTTGTTGCACTGTAAAATGTTAATTACATCCGGAGATATTGTAACCTAAAGTTGACGCTTGAAACATCCGACGTTCAGTTGCGTGTTGTAACAAACACGGGCCACTGTCGGCGAGCAGCATCTGCAGGGACATGTTTACGATGACGACCGTGTTTACGAGTGTGGCTGTAGTGCACTGTTGTGGTTTGGTCTAGCTGTCGCGGTGTCCGCATGTAGCGCTTGCTGCTATTGTTATTCTGCATTCGTCTCCGCACGCAGACCAACTGTAGTACACCGTGTTACCAAACGTCTGTGATAATGTAGTGTTGTACGAAATGTGACCATGATGTATTCGAACTCTGAAAAGGCGGAGATGATACTCATATATGGCGAGTGTAGAAGAAATGCAGCTGAAGCCTGCAGGGTGTATGCAGAACGGTACCCGGACAGAAAGCATCCAACGTGACGCACATTGCAAAACATCTACCGCCAACTGTATGCAACAGGTATGGTCGTAGCACGCAAACGGGTCCGTAACAGGCCCGTCACAGGAGAAGCGGGTGCAGTTGGTGTGTTAGCTGCTGTTGCCATGAATCCGCACATGAGTACACGGGACATTGCGAGAGCCGGTGGAATGAGTCAAAGTAGTGTCACGCGCCTACTACATCGTCACCGCTTTCACCCGTTTCATGTGTCGCTACATCAGCAATTACATGGTGATG
The DNA here is from genome assembly GCF_023897955.1 of Schistocerca gregaria. Lineage (NCBI taxonomy): Eukaryota > Metazoa > Arthropoda > Insecta > Orthoptera > Acrididae > Schistocerca > Schistocerca gregaria. The sequence goes on along the minus strand of NC_064923.1, from coordinate 129,543,125 downwards.
ACTTTAATCATCGAGTGCAATTCTGTCAATGGGCATTAACAGAGAATGCGTTGCAGTTCTACCTGTTTACCGATGAAGCGGATTTCACAAACCACGGGGCAGTGAATCTACGGAACATGCATTACTGGTCCGTGGACAATCCTCGCTGGCTCAGACAGGTAGAGCGACAGCGACCATGGACTGTAAATGTATGGTGCGGAATCATTGGCGACCACCTCATTGGTCCTCACTTCATTGCAGGGGCCCAAACAGCTGCAACATACATCACGTATCTACAGAATGATCTACCAACGTTGGTCGAAAATGTCCCACTGGAAACACGTCGACGTATGTGGTATCAGCATGATGGTGCACCTGCACATTGCGCAATTAACACTAGGCTGACCCTTGACAGGATGTTCGACAGACGTTTCATAGGACGTGGAGGACACATAAATTGGCCAGCCAGTTCTCCTGATCTTACACCTCTCGACTTCTTTCTGTGGGGTACGTTAAAGGAGAATGTGTACCGTGATGTGCCTGCAACTGCCCGCAACCCCAGAGGATATGAAACAACGTATTGTGGCAGCCTGCGGCGACATTACACCAGATGTACTGCGGTGTGTACGACTTTCATTACGCCAGAGATTGCAATTGTGTGCAGCAAATGATGGCCACTACATTGAACATCTATTGGCCTGACACGTCGGGACACACTCTATTCCACTCCGTAATTGAAAACGGAAACCACGTGTGTACGTGTACCTCACGCCTCATCGTAATGTACATGTGCGTCAGTGAAAAAGACCAATAAAAAGGTGTTAGCTTGTGGACGTAATGTGCTGTTCCAGTCTCTTCTGTACCTAAGGTCCATCACCGTTCCCTTTGGATCCCTACGTAATTCGGTGCTCTCCGATACACACGATCGAACAGCGGAGGAGTGGTACTCAAGCGTCAACTTTAGGTTACAATATCTCCGGATGTAACTAACATTTTACAATGCAACAAACGGCACTGATTACGTATTTGTTTATATGTTCAGATGTGCTAACAAAACTAACGGGGTTCCATTTAAAAAAAAACGTAGTCTTGTGTTAAAAAACATACTTCCGTGCATATTTTTATGGTTTGGATTAACCAATTACACTAGCCCCTCTCCTCACGTTCGGTCTGTGGAATCGATTCGTCAGTATTTGATGTGGTTTACAAAATATATCCAGCGGTAATGTTAGGTGACTCACCATAGGGTGATCCGGCCACGGTGGTCTCGCGGTTCTAGGCGCTCAGTCCGGAACCGCGCGACTGCAACGGTCGCAGGTTCGAATCCTGCCTCGGGCATGCATGTGTGTGATGTCCTTAGGTTGATTAGGTTTAACTAGTCAAATATCTCACGAAATAAGCATCAAATGAAAAAAACTACAAAGATCGAAACTCGTGTAGCTTGAAGGGGGAAACCAGATGGCGCCATGGTTGGCCCGCTAGATGGCGCTGCCATAGGTCAAACGGATATCAAGTGCGTTTTTTTTAAATAGGAACTCCCATGTTTTATTACATATACGTGTAGTACGTAAAGAAATATGAATGTTTTAGTTGGACCACTTTTTTCGCTTTGTGACAGGTGGCGCTGTGACAGTCACAAACGTATAAGTACGTGGTATCACGGAACATTCCGCCAGGGCTGACGGTATGAGCTTCGTGATACATTACCCGTGATAAAATGGACCGTTTACCAATTGTGGAAAAGGTCGATATCGTGTTGATGTATGGCTGTTGTGATCAAAATGCCCAACGGGCGTGTGCTACGTATGCTGCTCGGTATCGTGGACGACATCATCCAAGTGTCAGGACCGTTCGCCGGATACTTACGTTATTTAAGAAAACAGGAAGTGTTCAGCCACATGTGAAAAATCAACCACGAAGTGCAACAAATAAAAACGCCCAAGTAAGTGCTTTAGCTTCTGCCGCGGCTAATCCGTACATTAGTAGCAGACAATTTGCGCAAGAATCGGGAATCTCAAAGACGTCGGTGTTGAGAATGCTACATCAACATCGATTGCACCCGTACCATATGTCTATGCACCAGGAATTGCATGGTGACGACTTTGAACCTCGTGTACAGTTCTGCCACTAGGCACAAGAGAAATTACGGAACGATGACCGAGTTTTTGCACGCGTTCTATTTAGCGACGAAGCGTCATTCACCAACAGCGGTAACGAAAACCGGTATAATATGCACTATTGGGTAACGGAAAATCCACGACGGCTGCGACAACTGGAACATCATCGACTTTGGCGAGTTAATGTATGGTGCGGCATTATGGGAGGAAGGATAATTGGCCCTCATTTTATCGATGGCAATCTAAATGGCGCAATGTATGCTGATTTCCTACGGAATATTCCACCGATGTTACTACAAGATGTTTCACTGCATGACAGAATGGCAATGTACTTCCAACATGATGAATGTCCGGCACATAGCTCGCGTGCGGTTGAAGCGGTACTGAATAGCATATTTCATGACAGGTGGATTGGTCGTCGAAGCACCATATCACGGCCCGCACGTTCACCGGATCTGACGTCCCCGGATTTCTTTCTGTGGGGAAAGTTGAAGGATATATGCAATCATGATCCACCGACAACGTCTGGCAACATGCGTCAGCGCAGTTTCAACGCATGTGCGAACTTTACAGGAGGAATGTCGTTACACGTATTGCCAAATGCATTGAGGTTGCCGGACATCATTTTGAGCATTTGTAGCTTGACTGTATGGTAAAATGATGGTGGTGTCCTATTGGGTAAAATATTCCGGAGGTAAAATTGTCCCGGGCAGGGACTACTCAAGAACATGTCGTTATCAGGAGAAAGAAAACTGGCGTTCTACTGATCGGAGCGTGGAATGTCAGATCCCTTAATCGTACAGGTAGGTTAGAAAATTTAAAAAGGAAAATGGATAGGTTAAACTTAGATATAGTGGGAATTAGTAAAGTTCGGTCTCAGTAGGAACAAGACTTTTGGTCAGGCGAATACAGGGCTATAAATACAAAATCAAATGGGGGTAATACAGGAGTAGGTTTGATAATGAATAAAAAATAGGAGTGCGGGTAAGCTACTACAAACAGCATAATGAACGCATTATTGCGGCCAAGATAGACACGAAGCCCACGCCTACTACAGTAGTACAAGTTTATATGCCAACTAGCTCTGCAGGTAATGAAGAAATTGAACAAATGATTTAGGAACCAGGTTTTAAATTGTATGAGGTTTCCAGGGGCAGATGTGGACTCTGACCACAGTCTATTGGTTATGAACGGTAGATTAAAACTTAAGAAACTGCAAAAATGTGGGAATTTAAGGAGATGGGACCTGGATAAACTGACTAAACCAGAGGTTTTGCTGAGTTTCAGGGAGAGCATAAGGGAATAATTGACAGGAATTGGGGAAAGACATAGAGTAGAAGAAGAATGGGTAGCTTTGAGGGATGAAGTAGTGAAGGCAGCAGAGGATCAAGTAGGTAAAAAGACGAGGGCTAGTAGAAATACTGAATTTAATTGATGAAAGGTGAAAATATAAAAATGCATTAAATGGAGCAGGCAAAAAGGAATACAAACGTCTCAAAAATGATATCGACAGAAAGTGGAAAATGGCTAAGCTGGGGTGGCTAGAGGACAAATGTAAGGATGTAGAGGCTTATCTCATTAGGGGTAAGATAGATACTGCCTACAGGAAAATTAAAGTGACCTTTGGAGAAAATAGAACCACTTGCATGAATATCAAGAGCTTAGATGGAAACACAGTTCCAAGCAAAGAAGGGAAAGCAGAAAGGTGGAAGGTGTATATAGAGGGTCTATACAAGGGAAATTTACTTGAGGACAATATTATGGAAATGAAAGAGGATGTAGAGGAAGATGAAATGGGAGATATGATACTGAGTTTGGCAGAGCACCGAAAGATTTGAGTCGAAACTAGACCCCGGGAGTAGACAAGATTCCATTAGAAATACTGACAGCCTTGGGAGAGCCAGCCATGACAAAACTCTGCCATCTGGTGAGCAAGATGTATGAGACAGGCGAAATACCCTCAGACTTCAAGAAGAATATAATAATTCCAATCCCAAAGGAAGCAGGTGTTGAAAGATGTGAAAATTACCGAACTATAAGTTTAATAAGTCACGGCTACAAAATACTAACGCAAATTGTTTACAGACGAATGGAAAAACTAGTACGAGCCGACCTCGGGGAAGATCAGTTTGGATTCCGTAGAAATATTGGAACACGTGAGCCAATACTGACCCTAAGAGTTATCTAAGAAGGTAGATTAAGGAAAGACAAACCTACGTTTGTAGAACTTGTAGACTTAGAGAAAGCTTTTGACAATGTTGACTGGAATACTCTCTTTCACATCTTGAAGATGGCAGGGGTAAAATACAGGGAGCGAAAAGCTATTTACAATTTGCACAGAAAGCAGATGGCAGTTATAAGAGTCGAGGGACATGAAAGGGAAGCAATGGTTGGGAAGGGAGTGAGACAGGGTTGTAGCCTCTCCCCGATGTTATTCAATCAGTATATTGAGCAAGCAGTAAAGGAAACAGAAAAAAAAAATTGGAGTAGGCATTAAAATCCATGGAGAATAAATAAAAACTTTGAGGTTCGCCGATGACATTGTAATTCTGTCAGAGACAGCAAAAGATTTGGAAGAGCAGTTGAACGGAATGGACAGTGTCTTGAAAGGATGGTATAATAAGAACATCAACAGAAGCAAATCGAGGATAATGGAATGCTGTCGAATTAAATCGGGTGACGCTGAGGGAATTAGATTAGGAAATGAGACACTTAAAGTAGTAAACGAGTTTTTGCTGTTTGGGGAGCAAAATAACTGATGATGGTCGAAGTAGACTGGCAATGGCAAGGAAAGCGTTTCTGAAGAAGAGAAATTTGTTAACATCTAGATTTAAGTGTCAGGAAGTGATTTCTGAAAGTATTTGTATGCAGTGTAGCCATGTATGGGAGTGCAACATGTACGATAAATAGTTTGGACAAGAAGAGAAGAGAAGATTTCGAAATGTGGTGCTACAGAAGAATGCTGAAGGTTAGATGGGTAGGTCACATAACTAATGAGGAGGTAATGCATAGGAATGGGGAGACGAGAAGTTTGTGGCACAACTTGACTAGAAGAAGGAATCAGTTTTTAGGACATGTTTTGAGGCATCAAGGGATCACCAATTTAGTATATGAGGGCAGCGTAGAGGGTAAAAATCTTAGAGGGAGACCGAGAGATGAAGACACTGAGCTGATTGAGAGGGATGTAGGTTGCAGTAGGTACTGGGAGATGAGAAACCTTGCACTGGATAGAGTAGAGTGGAGAGCTGCCTCAAACCAGTCTCAGGACTGAAGACCACCACCACAACAACATCAACAACATTGCATTAATGTGGTATTTACAGGTAATCACGCTGCAACAGCACGCATTCTCAGAAATGATAAGTTCACAAAGGTACATGTATCACATTGGAACAACCGAAATAAAATGTTCAAACGTACCTAAGTTCTGTATTTTAAATTAAAAAACCTACCTGTTACCAACTGTTCGTCTACAATTGTGAACCACCTATTTGTGACTACTACAGCTCCACCTCTCACAAAGCGAAAAATGTGGACCAACAAAAACATTCATATTTCTTTACGTACTACACAAATGTGTATTAAAAAATGGGGATACCTATTTAAAAAATGCAGTTGATATACGTTTGACCTATGGTAGCGCCATCAATTGGGCCAACCATAGCGACAAGTTTCGTTCTTTGTAGTTTTTTTGTTTGAAGCTTATTTCGTGAGATAATTGGCGCGGTCACTTTCAATGGACCACCCTGTATATAGACAAAATAAGTATACTTATTTTGTTAACATCCGGCAATGAATTTGAAGTAATTGGCTAATTAATATATATGTATATATAAGGGTTTTGACTTAAAAACAGGATAGATTTGCGATTTTTACGATGTGGCATTTCACCCATAGCATACGGGATAGACGCCGTACTGTAAAGATCTTTTCATCGCCAAATATTATATTTGAACAATCAAAAAAATTGTATGTCATAGACAACAGGTGTGTTAAGATTTAAAAAAAAAAATTACTGAAAGTGCACCGTGGGTCTTGAAATTTGCGATTTTGAAAATGTACGCCATCTGTCCGGGAATTACCCGAAATAAGGAGTCACTGTGAAAGCCGGTCTCCCTCGGCGGCGGAGGAGGGGACGCGCTGTAGGGCAATAAACCTGCCAGGGCCCCAGCAGAATTCGCGGAAGTGCCGCCCGCGCAGGTGTGAACGAGCGCGCCAGACTGTCGGGCCAGACACTGCTTTGAAGGAAAGCCACCTTGGCGCCGGAAGGCCCTAGTCACACAATACAGATGGCATCTCCAGGTTCTGCAGGGACAACAGGGACTGTGTGTGGTCGGGGGATGCGTGCCGTTTCCGACACAGTCCCGGAAGAACTGCTATTGTGGAAGGGAACTGCAGAAAGTCAGAATCCGCCGAAATATACAGGCTGTTAAGATGACACGTTTAGAGAATGGGACGGCAACAGAAAGTTTCGGGATCCTTTGAAGACCATGAGACGCTGACACGGCACTTAGATCCTGCCAAGTCCGAATATTTAAGGGAAAGTGAAAACGTCTACCACTGGTTAAAGTAAATAATTTAGGAGTGGGAGTAAGGAATACGAATTAGAGAAATCAGGGCTCGCACAGAAAAGTTTAAGTGCCCTTTTTTCCCGCGCGCCGCTCGACAGTGGAACGGTAGAGAGATAGCTTGAAGGCGGTTCATTGAACCCTCTGCTAGGCACTTAATTGCGAGTAGCACGTGGATGTAGATGTGAGGGGCCCACCCTTATTGGCTAGAGCATGAACGTAGACACACATGTTCAAATGCGTGTGAAATCTTATGGGACTTAACTGCTAAGGTCATCCGTCCCTAAGCTTACACACTACTTAACCCAAATTATCCTAAGGACAAACACACACACCCATGCCCGAGGGCCAGCCGTACAGTCCATGACTGCAGCGCCTTAGACCACTCGGCTAATTAGACACACATACACATACACACACTGGTTAACCACTTGAAATGAGAGTAACCGTCTTGTAAGACGATTTCCTACTAGTTGGCACTAACAGTATTTATCATTCAGCCAATGAAAATTACGAGATACCAGAAAACAGGTCTTACATGTCGGAAGCGCACTGCAGAAATTCCCTTCTCTGACAGGATTCTCCATTAGTGGATTTCACTTCTACGAGGGCGTGCTCAAAAGTAATGGGTCCGATTTTTTTGAATTCTTAACTCTTTTTATACACTGTGAAAAGTATTTAAACAGATAAACTCTCGGAGGTTGTATCGGACATTAAAACAAATATTTTTCCCTAATGTCATTTTTTCTATGAGGAGTTCTTAAACCGGCAGAGGAAGATTTCTCTGGCGGCAAATTAAACCAACAAACACTTTTCCGTTTTCTTTTTTATGACCAACAGACAACACATTAACACAACCCAATTTCAATTACAGCAGATTTTCAAAATTGCCTCCATTGACACGTAAACAAAGGTTACACTGTCGGATCATGTTCTGTCTGACACGGGCAGAAACCCCAGGAATACCCCGAATTGTTCCTGCTGCTGCTACTATCCGGGCAACCAGATCCTCTTCTGATGTTACAGGAGTTGCATAAACAAGGTTGGGCATCTGTCCCCACACAAAAAAGTCCAGAGAGGACATATCTGAGGATCGAGCAGGTCATGGTACAGGACCACCTCTGCCGATCCACGTTTCTGGGGACCGTCGGTTCAGGAATCGACGCACACGACGACTGAAATGTGCCGGCGACCCGCCATGCTGGAACCACATGCGTTGTCTTGTAGGGAGCGGGATGTCTTCCAGTAATTCTGGCAACGCTCTGGGGAGAATATTGTAATAGTGCCTACCATTTAATGGCCTAGGTAGCAGATACGGCCCAATTAAACAATCACCAACAACACCGACCCACACATTAACGAAGAACCGCACTTGATGAGCGCTAGTAACTGTAGCATGTGGGTTATCCTCACACCAAACATGCCAATTGTGCATGTTGAAGACCCCATCACGCACGAACGTTGATTCGTCGGTAAACAACACAGAGCATGAAAATTTAGGATGAATTTCACACTGTTCCAGGTACCGCTGCGAAAACTGTGCTCTGGGTGGATGATCAAATGGATCCAGGTTGTGGACACGCTGCGAATGAAATGAACGCAACAATTGCACTCGAAGGACTGTTCTTACATTCGTCTGATTCGTTATCATGTTACGTGCCATTGCACGAGTGCTGATTGAAGGATCCCTCTCCACATGCTACAAGACAGCTTCCTCAAATTGCAGCGCTCTTACCCTGTGTCACGCAGATGTTAGTACACAGCAACAAAGGTCGTATGATACGGGATACGGCGATTAGGATATTGTTGTTGATAAACCCGCCGTGTAGCTCGTCCGTTGTGGTGCGCTACGTAGTACGCACCAACCACATCAGTGTACACACTCCAGCTGTATCGCTCCATTAATAAACAGAGACAATGCACTACTACATTGGTGGACAGCAGTTGCCAACAGCTGAAGAGCGTAATACGCCATCCAACAACTGAAAATCGTAATCGGCCTCTAACATCTGAAAAGCGTAATATGGCCTCCACCGGTTTAAATAATCCTTAAAAAATGACATTAGGGAAAAATATTAGTTTTAATGACCCCTACTACCTCCCAGAATTTGTCTGTTAAAATACTTTTCACCCTGTACCGACTTTATTAATATCCTACATATTTATTCTTTGTGTCTACTTATTTACCTACATGGTCACCCTACCAACAAACACAGCCCAACGAGAGACCACTTTATGGATATCGTCAATAAAGAACAGTGTCCGTAATTTTTTTTTCCTTGAGAGCCAATACTGACATTGTGGGGCGGCAACTCGGGCCGTATAAGTAGTGATATTGTTATTAATTGGTAACCTACATAAATTAGTATGTAATGAGCCCCCAGCAGACCAGCTACAGTAAGTGCTTGATAAGTTGGCCACCTGCCCCCAAGGACTGATCGTTAAATGTCGGCACCATCGAAGTACTTCTTGTCGACTGTTATCTGTTTCAAATTGCTGCCACTCTCAGCGAATCCAGAGTTGTGACTCTGTAACTGTCTGATGAAGTGGTGTGTTGTCTGTGTGAGGCGATGCTTAATTGATTTGTAACACTAACTGTACTTATAATTAAATGCGTTACGCAGTAGGAGACGCGATCACAAATGTTTACTGTCTTGAATGTCATTTTTCTTCTACTCATTGCTTTGTATTACAACAACCTTAATTATATTTCATATTCCTTTCTAAAAATATGTATCGCATTTGAAGATGGGTATCTCTTATAATGCGTATTCGCGAATCCATTTTACACACAATTGAAATTTATACCACACACGCCCATAAATTATCAGCAGTGGAAGACGAACGATGAAACATTCCCCTCTCACTTTTTCTAACCCCACAGTGGCCGCGCTACTCTGCTCCTGAGGTAAGCGGACAACTGAACTTACGGTAGCTCACGACCGAATCTACAAAAGACAATTACAATTAAGCACATCTTATAATGTTACTGTCTCTGTTAATACGAGGGTGAGTCAAATGAAAACCTTAAATTTTTAAAAAAATATTACTTAATTTGCAGAAGTGGTACAAAGCTGTATCACTTTTCAACATACTCTCCCCCACGCTCAATGCAAGTCCTCCAGCGCTTACAAAGTGCATAAATTCCTTTACAAAAAATTGTTTTGGTAGTCCGCGCAACCACTCATGCACCGCGTGGCGTACCTCTTCATCAGAACAGAACTTCTTTCCTCCCATTGCGTCTTTGAGTGGTCCAAACATATGGAAATCATTTTGGTGATGAGGAATGACGCCATTCCTTTCTCGCTCTCTTCGTTTCTGGTTGGTGGAAATGAACCCAGGTTACGTCCCCAGTAACGATTCTTGCAAGGAAGCCACCACCTTCTTGTTCACAGCGCTGAAGAAGTTCTTCACAAGCATCAACACGTCTTTCTCTCATTTCAGGAGTCAGCTGCCATGGCACCCATGTTGCACAAACTTTGTGAAACTGGAGCACATCATCCACAATGTGGTGTGCTGACCCATGACTAATTTGTAAACATGCTGCAATGTCATTCAGTGTCACTCAGCGGTTTTCCTTTACCATGGCTTCAACTGCTGCAATGTTCTGTGGAGTCACAACTCGTTGTGTCTGACCTGGACGAGAAGCATCTACCACTGAAGTCACACCATTTCCGAACTTCCTACTCCATTCGTAGACTTGCTGCTGTGACAAACATGCATCACCGTACTGAACCTTCATTCGTCGATGAATTTCAATAGGTTTCACACCTTCACTACGCAAAAACCGAATAACAGAACGCTGTTCTTCCCTGGTGCAAGTCGCAAGTGGGGCGGCCATCTTTATACTGATACTGCGGCGGTATGTGTGCATCTGCACTATGCTGCTACCTACAATACCATTCTGCACGCTGTTTATAGCACGCTTACAGGATACCAGCGCGAAATTTCGATTTGTTATTACAAATTTAAGATTTTCATTTGACTCACTCTCTTTTTTTTGTCCATTACTAAGCACTCTTAGGACGCGAACAAGGTTAGATGACTTTTTGGATTCGGCTGTTGGTCGCTAGGTGTAAGATGGCGTAATGAAAAGTAATGCTTCGAAATTTTTTATTCTGTTCTCATTATCCGTTGAGGTTTTATATGTCACGCATGTTATTCGGACGACTTTCCTTCTTCAATGACACTACTTGCAGCCCTCTGCCGCTTCATGCCTCCGAATTGTTGCGAGTGACATGGCGGTGTGTAACGTAACTATGCCGGTCCGTGTGAAACAGCTTGCTGTAAAAGCGTTTCTAACAGTAGGCGAGTTCGTACACACATGGAGCACCCTATCCTACAGCATCACAATGCTACACCACGCAAGAGCGCTGCGACGTCTACAACTACGACGCCTTAGGTTTACTGTCGTCGATCATCCTCTATAGTCGCGATTTTGTCCCATCCGATTTTCATCTGTTTCTGAAAGAACACCTACGACGACTTTACTTTGATAGCGATGAAGCGGTGTAAGCAGAGGTAGGGTTGTACCTCTGTCCAAAAAGTCAAACGTTCTTCAGTGATGGTACGAACAAACCGGTCTCTCCTTGGGAGAAATGTGTTCGTCATCAGGGTGAATGTTGCGAAATAAATATCCGTAGATGAAGAGGAAAGATGCAGAACATTAACAGCGTTTGTTTTACGGTTTTAACACACAAAATTCGGAGATATCACTTTCAGAATGCCCTCGTACACTTGAGAACTGCGAGCCACTTGATGCAGCCCTCGAGCCGCAGTTTGACGAGCACTGCGTAGAAAGTATCGGTAGAGCCACATCAGCTTTGCTTGCAGCGCTTCGTCACTCTCAAACGGAAGTCCTTGAAGGTGTTCAAATGGCTCTGAGCACTATGGGACTTAACATCTGAGGTCATCAGTCCCCTAGAACTTAGAACTACTTAAACCTAACTCACCAAAGACAGCACACACATCCATGCCTGATGCAGAATTCGAACCTGCGACCGTAGTAGTCGCGGGGTTTCGGACTGAAGCGCCTCGAACCGCTCGGTCACTGCCGCCGGCTTGTTTTCTAACAGGATAACGCTATATCACATACAGCTGTTCTAACTCAACCTTTTCTCGAGGACCCCCTCATCGAGCATGATTGGTACCGTGTCATATCACAGTACCTAAAAAAGCCAAATTAAGAGTCTTTTTATATGTTTTCTATTTTTGGTATTTAGAAAAAACCTTGACATTTTCATTATTGTAAAGTATTGAGCTTAAAACTTTTTCAATTTAGCCCCATTGTTATTGTAAAATTTTTGATTATTGCTCAAAATCTTTGTCTTGAAATCTGGGTGTTTAGTATGACCAACTCCTTACAAAAATAAAAATTGAGTATGAACTGCAATTGACAGGAAAAAATTAAAACTGATTGTATTGGTCTTGCAAGTATACTACACTTGAGATTGAATTGAGAAGACATGTGCGAAAAATAAGAAAACACTAATTTCATACAAGGAATTATTTACTTGAAAAAAAAAATACAGTTACAAAAGAGTACTCCATCAGTATATACTTAGTTTTAATTTTCAGTTCTTAATGAGATGAGTTCAATCTGACTTTTGAGTCCATTATTTCTGAAATATTAGGTTCCAAACTTGAAACTTTCACTCTGAAATCCGACCGCATGTCGAGCCGATTCCTGTATTTGTTTTTCATGAAACACATGGAAGAAAATGCTTGCTCACACCGATATGTGGTTGCAAATTGAAGGATTTGTTTCATTGCCTTATCTCTAAGTTTCTTGTAGTCCTTGCGTGCTAATGTCCAAAAGTCTGTAATTTTATCACCGACGACAATGTTTATCATCGTACCACAGCCGGACAGATCCACAAGTTGATCTTGCTCTTCTTCAGTAAGGCCTTGGATTTTGTCTATTTATTCACAGCTGAAGGTATTTCGAATCCATCTGTCGTCAGGGTCAGGATCAGAGAAATACTCTCTAAAAGTGGTGGCTAGGCTGCGTAGATGCTCGGCTACATTGATCTTGATCTGGTCAAACAAACTCTCCTCTGATGACCCTAAGCATTGTTTTAAAGTAGAAAAGTTAGTGACTCGTTTTCTATCCTTGGCGCCAAGATCTGACACTTTTGACCATACAACTAGTCTTATCCTCAAATTTGAATATGTCTACATTTTTTCCTTGTAAACTCAAAACAACACCTGTCAAACATTGTGCCTGTAAAATGTAAAGATGGATTTGTTCTATTTATGCTGGCAAATGCACCTTTGTCCCCAAATGCTATTTTACCTACCTGCACTGACACTGGAGCATTCATTTTTAAAATAGGTTACTGCACAGTGGTTTCTCTTGAAATCTTCATTACTTCCCAAGTTTCTTAAATTATCTCTTAACATTAAAAAATTGCACTGTATAATGCACATCTGTACAACTTCCTCTCTATTAAAGATGATTGATTTTGGTCATCAATCTTAGGATCTTCATGTGATTACTGTTTTGGGACCCAAATATCGTCAGATTCTAATCAAAAGGAAGTTGTACAGCTGTGTGTTATACAATGCAATTTTTAACCTCAAGCAAACTTGTCCAGCATTGATGACTTGTATTTGTGTCTCTAAATAGTTCAGAGAATGCTGATTGTGCAGTATGTCCGCACAGATCCAGAATTGTATGTTTATCAGCTGCTGTAGTTAAATTGTCATATTTTTAACTATCTCTGGTCTTTTCGTGTTGAATTCATCAGCTAAGTACGCAACTGAGCAAAGCCAAGAGAAAATAGTGAGAAAATCCGCGTACTTTGTGTCAAGAAGGAAGACACGAGCCTCGACTCTAAATTCAAAAATCCTGTCAAGATCCTACCTCGAAAAAGCGATCGTACTTCCGTATGTTGTTGTTTGTTGTTTTTGGGGGAGGGGACCAGAAAGCGAGGTCATCGGTCTCATCGGATTAGGGAAGGAAAGGGAAGGAAGTCGGCCGTGCCCTTTCAAAGGAACCATCCCGGCATTTGCCTGGAGCGATTTAGGGAAATCACGGAAAACCTAAATGAGGATGGCTGGACGCGGGATTGAACCGTCGTCCTCCCGAATACTTCCGTATGAATAAGAAGTTAGTCATGCTCACTGTCGATCTCTTTACACGCTAGGAAGACGCTAGGCGCAGAAGGTAGCGTTCACTAAAGCTCTGCTTTGGAGGAAGCGGCCAAAACAAAACAAAATTTATTATCATACGAAATATTTAATATATTTTTTATTCTAATGGCATCTTGCAGACCCCTCTGGCATAGCTAGCGGACCCCTGGGGGTCCGCGGATCTACTGTTGGGAACCACTGCACTACAGAATGTCGATATGTTGCCTTGGCCTGCTCGATCAGCCGATCTGTCTCCAGTCACGAACACATGGGAAATCATCGGATGACAACTCCAGCGTCCAGCATCAACCGTCTCTGTATTGACGGACCAATTGCAACAGGCATGGAACCCTGTTCCACAACTTACATCCGGCACTTGTACAACACAACGCGTGCACAATTGAATGGTTCCACTGAACATTCTAGCGGTTGCAGTAGCTATTAATGAGTGGTCAGCGCGACAGAATGTGAATCATAAGGTTCCAGGTTCGATTCCCTGCTGGGTCGGAGATTTTCTCCGCTCAGGGACAGCGTGTTGTGTTGTCCTCTTCATCATCATTTCAGCCCCATCGACGCGCAAGTCGCCGAAGTGGCGTCAAATCGAAAAATTTGCACCCGGCGAACGGTCTACCCGAAGGGAAATCCAAGTCACACGACATTTATTTTTTTAGTAGCTATTAATGTACGATCGTTTAACATTTACATTGACTTAGCTCGGGCTTAATTAACCTGTGATGTTGCAATGTCACCTGGACAAACGTATTCCAGAAATTTCAATACTCTACGTTAATTATGTTTTGGTGCTGCAATTTCTTTTCGGTCAGTGCATTTACCGTCAAGACACTATAGAGGGTACAAAGAGCGAGGGCTATGTTATGCTTCTGCCTGCGGCACTCATATAGTTCCAGAGTGGACATTAGTGAGCCAAACGCGGATATTAGCAGACGCAGGATTCAGTATTCGTATAGTATCTGCTGACTATTCACACAGTATCAACAGTATTTAGGGACAACAGCACGAAAACGTCCACAGTCGCTCCCAACTGGAAATTATGCAAGTTATTTGAGTTATTGTTCAATGGATTCAAGGCTAGACTAAAGTTCACAGATAGATCAGTGCAAGAGAACGTTCAGCTGGATTGCAATAGTGCATTCTCAGACTCAGGGTAAGTAGTGTATAGTTACGTTTAATAAAGTGTTTTAGATCTGTGATACCATTTTTCTGCCACAGTTTGCCCAAACCTATTGGGCCATGGCACGAAACAGTGCAGTTCCTAATGCAAGCAAGCCTCCTCAATAACACCAACTGCGTTCGGTGATTTGGGGTTCTCTTCCAGTTTGACCCCAAGAATATTTGTTGAGTAGAACAGTACCAGTTTTGTTAGTTGGCCCCCGGTAGCTGAGTGGTCGCCTGCACGGTAGCTGAGCGTGTTCGATCATAGAGCTGGTTGGCCTCGATCAACAAACGAACGTTAACAGATGTCATGTGACGTCCGCAACGACCAAGCCCAATCGACGATAGAAAAAAGAAAAAAGAAAAATGTGGTCAGCGCGACGGAATGTCAATGCTAAGGGCCCAGGTTCGATTCCCGGCTGGGTAGGAGATTTTCTCCGCTCAGGGACTGGGTGCTGTGTTGTCCTAATCATCGTCATTTCATCCGCATCGACGCAAGTCGCTGAAGTGGCGTTAAATCGAAAGACTTGCACCCGGCGAACGGTGTACCCGACGGGAAGCCCTAGTCACTCTTGTTTTTTCTATGATTAATGTTCAGTATTTACAATATCTGAAAATAGTGCTCGAGTTGTTTCACAAACTGCATACTTTTTTTCAAACAGAGGAAAGTATACAGTCTGTCAGTGATACCACAAACACAGAAACAATCTTTTTTCATAAATGTCCAATTTGAACGCTCTTAATTTTTTTTACATTCATTGTGTTTAACTAACTTCGTAACTGGCGTTGGCATCTCAGGATACTTGATATGGAAGATACATTCAAGTGACAGCGAAGGGAAATAAGATTCCATAAGTCATTGTGTTAAAATTACCCTATCTTTCGTCACTTGAGAAGTGCATGATTAAATTCTGCCTCCTGACGAGGATCCATTTATTTGTGTGCTTAATAACACAGCATGTAACTGGCTTAAACCTGCATTTTTAACGAGCTGTTTCTTAATAAAACAACAATAATGCGGTACCACCCACAATTCTTTTTCCGATTATCACTCAATTTTCCAAAAATGCCTTTTAGCGATTTTGATTATACAAGGGTCACTCCAAAAGAAATGCACACTATTTTTGTACAAATACAGTTTTCATTCTGTATGTGTGAAAGTTTCACAGTGTGTAGATACATCCTTCCCGCTTGTTTTCAAACTTACTTCAACCTGTTCCCGTGAGTGGCACTGTCACAGCATGTCTTCAAGATGGCTGCTACACTTAACGTTCGTCAGAAGCAACTTGCTGTCATAGAATTCCTGTGCTGTGAAAACCAGACAATGGGAAACATCCACAAGAGGTTGAAAAAGGTGTATGGAGATGCTGTTGTCGATCTCAGTACAGTTAGTCGGTGGGAAAGCAGGTTACTTGATGAAAGCGGGCACGGCAGTATTGAGGACTGTCCACGCAGCGGCAGGCCTCTTACTGCACACACTCCAGACAATGTGCAGAGAGTTAAAGAATTAGTGACTGCTGACTGAGGCACCACAGTGAACGAATTGTCACGCTACGTTGGGACAGGGGAAGGAAGTGTTTGCAGAATACTGAAAGTGTTGGCGTTAAAAAAGGTTTGTACCAGGTGGGTTCCGAGGATGTTGACAATGGCTCGCAAAGAAACAAGAAAAACGGTATGCGGCGAACTTTTGAAACAGTACAAGAACGGTGGAGATGAATTTCTTGGAAGAATTGTGACAGATGATGAAACATGGCTGCATCATCTTTTACCAGGGACGGAGAGACAATCAGTGGAGTGGCATCATGCAAATTCATCCAAGAAAAAAAAAATTCAAAACCACACCTTCTGCTGAAAAGTTATGGCTACGGTGTTTTTTTATTCCGAAGGACTCTTGCTTGTGGACATCATGTCAAGTGGAACCACCATAAATTCTGATGCATATGTGACGACGCTGAAGAAACTTGAAGCTCGACTGAGTCGTAATCGACCACTTCGGCAAAAGCAGGATGTTTTGCTGTTGCACGACAATGCACGGCCGCATGTCAGTCAAAAAACCATGGAAGTGATCACAAAATTCAGATGGACAACACCGAAACACCCGCCTTACATTCCTGACCTAGCTCCATCTATCATCTCTTTGGGAAGCTGGAAGACTCTCTTCGTGGAACAAGATTTGAAGATGATGGCTCCCTTGTGCACGCTGCCAAACAGTGGTTCCAATAGGTTGGTCCAGAATTTTACCGTGCGGGTATATAGGCGCTGGTTCCAAGATGGCATAAGGCAGTTGAGAGAAATGGAAATTATGTGGAGTCAGGAAAATATTGTTCTTAAAGGATGTATCTACACACTGTAAAACTTTCAAACATGTAGAATAAAAGATGGATTTAGAAAATATAGTGTGCATTCCTTTTGGAGTGTCCCTCATACAAGGGGTGACCAAAAAAATTGTATTCGAAGGCCGTACTCTCCAGAATCAGTACGCCAATCAGGCAAAGTCGCCCTGAGCATTAAGGCATCATCCCACTGACAGACAATGTTGGAAATAGCCGTTTGGTAAAACGTTGTGTCCCGGTGCTTGAAGAAGTCACTAGCTGCCTGCTACACGTCCTCGTCCAACAGGAATCGTCGATCCTTCAAGGACTTTTTTAAGTGACCGAAGGCGTGATAATCGCATGGGGAGAGATCAGGACTATAGGGCGGGTGCTCGAGTGTCTCCCAAATGAGTCTCCTATATCGACTCGAGTCTTGTGTCGAATCGTGATCAGCATGGAACTTGGCTCACCGTTCCACGAAGTTGGTTTCCGACATGCTTGCTGCCCCATACTCATTATTCATTCTCGAGCGGATGTCTTTCGTTGTTTGTCCTTCGACAGCCAAGAAAAAAGTAACAGCACTTTGGTCCTGTTTGGATGCATCTGGTAACAACGTCGCTAGTGATCACGTTTCCAAATTTACCACAACCACATCGGAAGGAAACGAGTGCCGCGCTGATCCCTTGCTTATACAGAGTGACAGTTATTGAACTATATGAAGAAAAACGTAAATTACAATCTACGGTGTGCACACACTTTATTCAGTATGTGAACGTCACTATAGATCCAGAATGAGATTTTCACTCTGCAGCGGAGTGTGCGCTGATATGAAACTTCCTGGCAGATTAAAACTGTGTGCCCGACCGAGACTCGAACTCGGGACCTTTGCCTTTCGCGGGCAATCTGCCAGGAAGTTTCATATCAGCGCACACTCCGCTGCAGAGTGAAAATCTCATTCTGGAAACATCCCCCAGGCTGTGGCTAAGCCATGTCTCCACAATATCCTTTCTTTCAGGAGTGCTAGTTCTGCATGTTTCGCAGAAGAGCTTCTGTAAAGTTTGGAAGGTAGGAGACGGATACTGGCAGAAGTAAAGCTGTGAGTACCGGGCGTGAGTCGTGCTTCGGTAGCTCAGTTGGTAGAGCACTTGCCCGCGAAAGGCAAAGGTCCCGAGTTCGAGTCTCGGTCGGGCACACAGTTTTAATCTGCCAGGAAGTGTCACTATAGATATTCGGATTTAGGTTATGACGTGTTCGATATGCCTGCCAGCATTGGCGATGATGTGGCGCAGACGAAAAGCGAAATTCTGCATGACCCGCCGAAGTGTCGGAACATCGATGCCATCGATGAGCTCCTGAGGGGCTGTTGTCAGCTCACCAGTGGTTTTGGGATTATTTCTGTACACCTTGTCTTTAATATGGCCCCACAAAAAAGAGTTGTGTGTGTTGGGATCCGAAGAATATGGCGGCCAATCGAGGCTCATGCCAGTGGCCTCTGAGTACCCCAGAAATGGAATGCGGCCCCCAAAGTGCTCCTCAACGACACCAAACACTCTCCTGCACCGATGGGGTCGAGCTCCGTCTTGCGTGAACCACGTCTTGTCGAAATCAGGGTCACTTTGGATATTGGGGATGAACTGATAATGTGGCTCAAATCATTTTCCAAAACTTTATTGTTCGGTAGTCACCGTGCCATCAAGAAACATAGCGCCGATTATCCCGTGACTGGACATTGCACACCACACAGTCACCCGTTGGGGGTGAGAAGATTTCTCGATCGCGAAATTCGGATTCTCAGTCCCCCAAATCCGCCAATTTTGCTTATTGACGAACCGATCCAAATGAAAGCGGGCTTCGTGGCTAAACCAAACAGTATACGCTTACTAATTCCCATCATGCTCGGCGGCCAACCGTGCAGTTTGAACGTGCTAACGCAAACCGTTCAGAAGTTGTGACGATTTTATTTCATATAGTTCAATAACTGTCAACCTGTATGTACCCACATTGGAGCCTGCTACACTGCATATACGATGCAGCAACACCCTAAAACGGAAACTGTTTGATCATCCTAATCATAGCAATGAGCCACACAATAACGTGAAGGATACTGACCAGCACCTAAATTCGCAATGGAATCGTAATGTTAAATTCCCTTGGAGAAATCAAAATACAACATAATTAATATATATTTATGTGTAATTAATATAATACAAAATAATGTATGAAGAAAACCCTTTGAAGTCTGGAAAGAAGACTGTTTCGTAAAGAAACGTCACGGATCAGGGTCTAAAGAAAGAATTTATTCGAAGCCTTACCCAAACATAGACATTGTTTCAAGTGTCATATGGGAACACAGGCTTTCTAGGCAAATTTCATCGATGAAATCTTCTCGAGTTATCAGCCAACCAGTGGCGCCGTCTTGTCGCAAAGTTTCGAGGTTCCTAAGTTTCATCTTAAGGCGTAACATCTCAGAGCGATATGAAGTGGGATAAGCATGTAATGGCAGTTGTGGGCAAGGCGGTTAGTCGTCTTCGGTTCATTGGTAGAATTTTGGGAAGTTGTGGTTCATCTGTAAAGGAGACCACTTATAAAACACTAATACGACCTATTCTTGAGTACTGGTCGAGCGTTTGGGATCCCTATCAGGTCGGATTGAGGGGGGACATAGAAGCAATTAGAAGGCGGGCTGCTAGATTTGTTACTGGTAAGTTTGATCATCACGCGAGTGTTACGGAAATGCTTCAGGAACGCGGGTGGGAGTCTCTAGAGGAAAGGAGGCGGTCTTTTCGTGGATCTCTACTGATGAAATTTAGAGGACCAGCAGTTGAGACTGACTGCAGTAAAATTTTACTGCCGCCAACTTACATTTGTCAGGAAGACCACAAAGATAAGATAAGAGAGATTAGGGCTCGTACAGAGGCATATAAGCAGTCATTTTTTCCTAGTTCTGTTTGGGAGTGGAATAGGGAGAGAAGATGCTAGTTGTGGTACGAGGTACCCTCCGCCACGCACCGTATGGTGGATTGCGGAGTATGCATGTAGATGTAGATGTAGATGTAGTCTCAAGTTGGCAAGTAGCAAACTAGCAGGACAGAACGCCACGATTCGGCCAATAATACGAGAAGACTTCATCAATGTTTTAAGTGTCTCTGTGAGACTTTTTCCTATAAGTCTGAAGTGAAACCGAAAGAAGGCGTGTTTCTTCGACCGGACGTTCTAAAACTGATGTTCGAGTGCAACACTTGTTCAGTAATAAGTGTGAGTGAGAGACAGGCTTTAACATCATTCAAGCAGGTTGCTACTAAATTCTTCTGGAAGTAGCATACGACAGAACTGCTGAAGTGCCGAAACAGATTTCTATTTGTAGTGCGAATGTTGTCAGATATAGGTAACATACAATGCTTACTTAAGTGGCACTCATCACTGAAGATAATACTACTGCACTAAATGAGAGTCCAGGCCTAAGATCTGTATGGAGGCGTCACGGATAACGGTAGGGTACCAACCTGACGGTCATCCGACGTAAGGCCCGGCTACCTGGGATATCATTCCTTTTCATGGCAGGACCCCTTGGTTGTCACACGCGGCGCCCTTACTTCAGAAAAACTTTCGACGGTATTCTATGTCCCGGCTTGTTGCTCTTCATGGGCTTACATTTCAACAAGACAATGCCTGTCCGCACAAGGCTAGAGAGTTACTACTGCATGCTGTCGTGCTTGTCAACCATACCTTAGCGAGCAAGGTCGGCGGATCTCTTCGCAATCGAGAACGTATGTAGCATTATAGGCAGCTCGGTATTTTGAGGATCTAAAACGCCAATAGGACAGAATTTAGCTTGGTATCCATCGGGAGGGTATCCAACAACTCTGTCAATCAGTGCCGAGGCGAATAACTGCTTGCGCAGTTACTGACCTGTTCAATATTTGAAGCTCTTTCTCTTGAATAAATCCTCCGTTTTTTCTGAAACTGTAATCATTTGTTTGTTTGTACATTTATATCACATCTACCAATTACCATACCATTTGGATAATTTTTTCGTGGTGCATCTTTCTTTTGTTCTTAGAGAAAATTTAAACAAAACTTGTTTCTGGGATGAACAGGGATGTGTTATGCATCGTTATGCATCCACCGCCGGTGGATATCAGAGAAAAACAGGTCAGTGAATCGAATCTGGAGTATTTTCTATCCGTTATGGATTCGATTGATTTGAAAAAATTGGCCAGGTGCGCTCTGAGGGTTCCGTACAAACTTTATTATGTATATTGACAGTTTATCCATTTCGGGAATCGTAGACACTGAAGGTTTCTGCCTATTATCGACATTTATACTAGCAAGCTATCGGTCCCAGGGATTCCAAGACTTTCGAGAACGTTTTAATTTCAAGTTTGAAGTCAGACAACAAACAACAAAAGAACAATTTTTTTCATGTGTTATAATTACTAATAAACTTTTTAGAATTTTTCTCCTTACTTATGCTGTGAAACCTTGCTTCTTGCAAAATTTCATGATTCTAGGTCAACGGGAAGCACCCTATAGATTTTGATGAGTGAGTTTCCGAGTATCAAAATTTGTGATATAAATGAACATACGTTACGACTGAACTGACTTAGAACCTTAAAATTTTTACCGCAGCAAGAAATTATAGACGTTAGCATCTCACATAAATCTGATCTTCATATGCCATCCTTTTCCAGAGAAAGAGGTTCTTAATAGACGGATAAAGAAACATACGAATAGAATATGACAGAAATATTTTTTTCGTGTGATATAAATACAAATTTATAGTTTTCGGAATTTTTCCTGTAGGTGTACTGCGAAACTTTCCTATTTTTCTAAATTTTATGATTCTGGATCAACAGAAACACCTATATATTTTGATGAGAGAGTTTTCGAGTATCAAATTATGTGACTTGAATGGCAGTATGTTTTGACTGGATCGACTTAGAAGCTTAAAATTTTTATACCGCTAAGGGACTCTAGACTTTTCTATTTGACATTAATTTGTACTTGATACACCAACCTGTTCCAGAGTAAAAGAGAGTGATACAGAAACGGATGGAAAAAAAAGTGACTAAATATATTTTCTTGTTAGATAATTACAACTTAAGAATTTTCGGATTTTTTTTCTATACTTGTACTGTGAAACTTTGCTTTACATGTTTTGATGAGGAAGTGTTATAGTATCAAAATGTGTGACATAAACGGTCGTATCTTTTGACTGACATATGTTTTGACTGAATTGACTAAGAAGGTTAAAATTTTTACACCACCAGGGAACCATAGACCACACTATGTGACATAAATCTGAATATGATACATATTTCCCCCCCCCCCCCCCCCCCCCCGAGATAAAGGGTGCTTAACAGACGGTCAGCGGTCAATAAAGCGATCCTACAAGCGTTCCGGTTTTATAGACTTAAAACGAGCACGTCAGAGCTAACGTTAATAACAATCATTATTATCTAAATGACAATGGAGCGAGCCAGGCAAATAACAATCACCAGATGTCGGTTGCTCGCGCTGGTGTAGTTGTTCCGCCGCTGCCTCCTCAGATGTCAGGTGGTGGAGCATCAAATGGTAATTCTCCGAACAATAAAAGAAAGCAGAGATCCGGCGACAGATGTAATCCCGGCTACGAAATTGATAGAACACGTCTCTGGAATAACGGTAATAACCAGTGGTATTCCGGTCCACAGAATCAACCACAGTTTAATGTTCATCGTGGTAATTCCGATAATCAGTGGCACCCTAATCAGAGCAATGAGCCACACATTAACGTGAAGAATACTGACCAGCAACTAGCCGGCCGTATTGACCGAGCAGTTCTAGGCCCTTCAGTCTGGATCCGCGTGACAGCTACGGTCGCAGATTCGAATGCTGCCTCGGGCATGGCTGTGTGTGATGTCCTTTGGTCAGTTTGGTTTAAGTAGTTCTGAGTTCTAGGGGACTGATGACCTCAGATGTTAAGTCCCATAGTGCTCAGAGCCATTTGGACCAGCAACTAAATTCGCAATGGAATCGTAGTGTTAAGCCCCCGTGGAGAAATCAAAATTCCACAGTTAATAGTGTTGAGGTCACAGAGAAGGCAGGACCACGATTGTCAATCCGTCAAACTAGACTTGGGCTCGAAAGGTCTCCGATGTCGGGCAGGTAATGGGGCAGGGGAATGCAGTTTGAATACAACAAGGAAGGAGATCATAGGACTGCACTCATACAAGGATATTAAAAAATACTTTCGCAAGTATATAAAATTACTAGTGGAAGTTACCCAGTTGTATAATTAATCATTAGTGTACACTAGAAAGAATTATAGTTAGTAAGCCTTACTAACCATAATTCTTCAACGTGTATACTGATGATTAATTATACAAGTTTGTAACTTTAACTATCTTAAGACCGGAAGTAAAATAAAACAAAAACAGAAAGCGAGTACACTGCTCTCGTGCATTAAGTGAAATCCTATCTTATATCTCAGGGGCTATAGTTCAGTCTTTCGTTGTGAACGTTATTATTCTGTACGTAACTAGGACGTGTTAGGGACTAGTTACTGTTCATCAATAGAAATACACTTGTTATGGTGAGTAAAGAAAAGTAATACGATCGCTGTACTGATGTGTTAAAGTTGTTTAAGGGGATCAGAGTCGGTTGACACAGCCCGGATAAGTACTTGAGGCTAGTCGGGATTATTGGAATGCGAAGGAACAAATAAATCGACCTTCTGTAATGCATGGTATTTTAGCGATATATGTGTAAAAAAGTCTATAAAATTTTGTAATTAGGAAGGCAGATGCTGTCTCATGTAAAGTTAAATATTTGTCTACTTTAACTTAAAACCAGATAACAGCATCCTCAGAAGTCTGGTCAGGTAATTAGTATCATAAATATTTCCCAAGGAAGTGATAGAATAAGTACTACCTACTGAAACAAAATATGTGCCATGACTGGTAGTTTTGGTTGCAGAACCTTAAAGTACTGACTACTTATACCTGGGTATAAAATAAGCGCTCCACCAGTACGATGTGAAGCAAAGTAATGTTACCAGCTCGTAATCACAAAATAATAAACTGCTTCTAGTGGAAATAATCTGAGTAGTGAACTATAACCTGAAGAATCATGTGTAATTTCCTTTTGATGTAAAGGTGCCCTCCTTAGGCAAGAAGATGTAAGATGTGAAATTACTTATAATGAACATTACGTAATATTTTGCCTTATAACTGGAATTAGTAACACCATAACTAACTGTGATGGCGTTATATCAGCGTTAATAAGCAAAGCAGTATAATGAAAATGTGGCGACGTATCCTGTTTTTGCTGTCTCTGAAAATATGTTATCCTCTACTCTATAGAGCGGTGTTATGAAGTATAAATAGAAGACAGAAAGAAAATACATTAATGAAAATCTTAATTTTGCAACGGTTTGGTAAAATAATAACTTCACTGAATAATTGACTTAACATGCAAGGTTGGAAATTGTAGACAGTAGGGAATTTTTAGTTCATAGAGTTAATTAGCAGGGCAGTATTATTTTTCATTTGTAGAGGGTAATACAAAAGCTGGAATTATTATGAAATTATTCGATAAGCAGAGTCTTAATGTAAATAATTTAAACGGTTGAGAAAGGATACAGAAAATAGTAAAGCACAAGACATTCTTTTTTCTCTTGTCTGTACAAATCTCTACAAAAATATATATTTGCAAGCAGTTAAGTGAATAATACTGCACCTGAATGGTGGTTCAGGTATATCACTTGTTGTCTTAGTGATTATAAAAGAAATGAAGAGGAGGAGAGATTATGACTTTGGAAAATGTTCTGGTTGTAGCTAGCTAAAATGATGTCAGTTTATGTTTTCTAGTGATTTTCAATAGATGAATACTCAAACAAGTGATACTGCAGAATCACAAATGTGGTTCTCAAATAAATAAAATTTTTCCCAGGAAATTTCGCAATAAAGTCTTTGATTTGTCTCCTTTTGTTGAGACTAGTATCTGCAGGTATTGATGCATCTAGCATATCATTTCGCGTAATTGAAAGCTATTGATTTAGACGTCAGCAAATGAATGAGTGCTTGCGTAGATGGCTAATGAGGGGACCAATTATATTGATATGTATTCTCGATTTGGTGTGGTTGAACACGAAATATTACATTCCGAAAAATCGCACGTTACCATCGCACAAGAAAAAGATAATGTAAATATGTAAACAAGTGTAGCCTGATGTAAAAAAACGGCTAGGTGAAATTCTGATTAACTCATAATTAAAACATTCGTGAGTAAAGCAGACTCTGAATGAAATACTGTATAAATAAGAAAGGAGAAAAATAAACTTAATTGATGTAGCCTAATTAATTAGGTGTGCACTGTGCATTAATAACTGTTAGTGAAAGTGGAAATAATGTGAAACAGTGATAGAGAGCGATGCAAAGTAACCAAGTCGCCTGCTGAGAAAGCTAACTGATAGTGAAAATAAGTTTTATTAATGAGTACTGGAATGCTGCGGAGAAGGACAGTGAGTAAATTCACAAAAGATCCGAAGCATCTCTTTAGAATCATTTCGTAACAAATTTGACAATATTATATTGTTCCCGTCTCATGTTTGGCACCGCTTGTCCGCAGTGTACTTCTTCAAATTCGCCCAGGATAACTGAACAGTGGGACTGATATAAATTCAATTATCTGACGTTTGGATCCAAAAAACGTGTGCTCTGTAACGGAATTTTTATATACTACGTAATTTATCACTTATCCTGTGCAGTACACATCGATATATATGTAATAGCATCTTTTATTATCATGTTCCCGCTTTCACTTTGCCTTTTGTGTAAGAATGAGAGAGTATACGATTCTTTACAAGCCATTTGGCAGACTAGCTGCTTTTCGCCTGCTGGGGATTGAAATCTCCCCCTCCCACTAACGTTCTCATTCTTTGCACAAATTTTCGAAAATTACGAGAGGAGTAAGATTACAAAAGAAGAACTTTTTACTTTTATTGATTATCCTCATTGTTGTTGTGGAGTCTTGTCTAGGAGTACTTTCTTGCAGCTGAAAATTTCGATTTCTTAGGTTCGTGATGACAAAATAAGGTTTGACGAGTTGCCTGTTGCTATGAATATCCTTTTATTTTATCGCACCTTTCTAAATCACACTGACTTAACATTTTAGTTCGACGTTCAAAAAATCAATAATTACATTGTTGTTGACAAATTTAGCAAAATACGTGCGTTTCCATCGGAGGCATGCCCACCACTCCTTGCATTCTGCAGTACTCACAATTCCCAAAGAGCTTACAAAGTAAAAGAGTTTACATATTTTCTTCACAATGGAAGAATCATCACAAGATATAACATTATTTCATAAATAAATCCGGAAACAAATTTAATAATTAGAGTTTGTGCAATTAATGATGTGAATTTTAAGTATGCCGCAAATTTTGTAATTTCAAATATTTTTAAAGAATGAGTAATTTTAACTGTTAGTACACATCTATTGTAACAATTTATTTTTTATGGATTTTAGCCTGTAATATAATCCATCGTATACAAAATCATTGAATTCTTATAATGGAACACTTGAGACAATTTTAACCTAGGCAAGAATCAGTAGTTTACGTGGTATCGGTTATACCTATATAAAAAAGTTAATGTTAGAGGAGGCTGACTCATTACAGGGTACGCCCCCTCTGATCTTTTCTGTTTTACATGGGTGCTTCTCTGCGTGATACCGCTAGAGAGGCACTCTA
Organism: Schistocerca gregaria; assembly: GCF_023897955.1. Taxonomy (NCBI): domain Eukaryota; kingdom Metazoa; phylum Arthropoda; class Insecta; order Orthoptera; family Acrididae; genus Schistocerca; species Schistocerca gregaria. Next base: position 129,516,109 of record NC_064923.1, on the reverse strand, counting down.
CTGCCGGATGTTGGAGAGAGAGGTTATGGGTTCACTTTCTGCTGCTGGCCATTTATATGGTTGGTTCGTAATTCGTAAGCACTGTGTTGCTACTTTATAGTTGAAACGTCCCCTTAGAAGAATTGTATATGACTGTGCTTAAACTAACACACAATATTTTTAGTGCAACACAATCTGACTTTCAAAAATCCCTACAAAAGAATGGCCCTGACTAACATTTACCTATACCATTCACAAATCACTTACCTCACCAAAAATCTTCGTTACTCGAACTACTACAATACAGCGAGCACCACTTCTGCCAGCTAAATAAAAGATACAACCTACTGAAGGCACTTACTACTGATAGGCATAGTTAGCGAATGAAAGATTTTAATAGAGAACAAACAATGTATTTACGTTAATAGTCATAATATATATATATCAGTTCATGACATCCAGTCTTCCAAATTTCAAAACTCCGCCATCTCTCTCCCCACGTCCACCACTGCTGGTGGCTCACCTCCAACTGCACAACGCTATGCGCTGTTAGCATCCAGCTGCCGCTGCCCAGCACTACAATGGCAGACAACAATGCAAACCAGCCACAGACTGCACACAGCACAGCCAGTGATTTTCATACAGAGCGCTACATGGCGGCGGCGTTACCAATAAAAAGAACCGAAACAGCCTACTTACATAGCCCCCATGCTCAACATAAAAAATTTACAAATTGTTTTGGGCAGTGGCCACTACAGATTTGAAATTTTTTTTCATAATTACAATAACAAAGAAATGAAATGCACACACTTATCGATATAATGTTGGTCAAAAGCTAAAATTATCTCACAGTCCTAAAGACAGTCCTGATCATTCATCAAAGTAAAATTGCAGTGTTTTTCTCAAAGTCTGAGTAGTAAAAGAGAATGCACACGGAAGTAGTGGATTTCCATGCAGTTTTGAAGAAGTAGTGTTGTCCTTCCAATAGAAAGACAGTGCTGACTCTTGACATGCAGACAGGTAATGGGCCACAACAGAGCAAACCCACAGCAGAGTCAGTCGAAGTTTTGAAGAATATTGGTAGGTAGGTCAACACAGAGTAGACCCATTGTAGTCCTGGTAGAGATTACGGTATTGGTGGGCCAGCAGAGGTGCAGTCCCACTGCAGTCCTTGTAGAAATAAAGGTATTGGTGAGTCATCAAAGGTGTAGGCCCAGTTCAGACGTTGTAATGACAGCCAGCAGCCATCTGTTGCGACTGTGCAGGTGCACAATCATCATCAAAGAGTCTTGCGGAGAATATAGCAAGTCCATCTACCACCATTTGTGCACGCACAAAGTTTGCTGTTATCCAGTCCCTTATGAATTATTAACACACGTGCAAACACTATCAGTTCTTCATGTCACATATTGTCCATATACTATGACCAACAGAAATATGTGCAGTGAAATGTAATTTACAAGTTACTTAATTTGATGAACTGGTGTCAGTTACAATTTTATAACATGAGAAAACAATAACAAAGGTACAAAATATATCATTAAAGAACATAATAGTACAGATAACATTTGCAGTAATACAGGCTTTACAAAAGAATCGAAATAACAAATACATCAGTGTTACAAAAAATATGACATAAATACATACATAAAAGTTCAGAATAACTTATGAAACCTCAACTTCACACATGAGCATTAGAACAAAACAGAATAAATAATGTGTAAACATCTTTATGAAGTAAATAACATGTTATTAATGCCAATTATATTTGAGGATAACTGTATTCCTTATCATAGTGAATGTAGCTTAGTATTAGAAGAGAAAAAATTCTATGAAACAGTACACCGATACAGGAAGAAAATAAATACACAAGTGTACACAAACACATAGCGGGATAACACAAAAGGAAAGGACAGGGTTTGTTTTCAGGGTAACATTTGGTACTGCAGTCCAACCCAAAACTTCATTCCATAGATCTTTCATCTTATTTCAACATTTGTTTCCACCAAAAAAATTCTATCCAATCATGCTTTTTGTATTTATATGTTCACATATTTCTTACCTCATTATTTATTTTCCATTATCTTACCTCATAATTTATTTCCAAGAAAATCCTACCTAAACCTGTTGTCCCTAAACCCTACTTTTTTGCTCCTATCCTCTTTCAAAATACTTTTTGGGCCAAACTAATTTCTTATAGCTTTTCAATGCATTCCTTCCAATTCATCGCAACTCATTCTCTTATATAGTCTACCTCCTCTTAAGCCACCTTAAAATCTACTGAGCTCAGATGCTAAACTAAGGGACGAGGCAATGCACCAGCACAAAAAAATTAATACAAACAGCAATAAAAAAAAATGGAAGTTGTCGAAGCAAGCAGCAGTATTAAAACTAATATAAGGCAATGCGCAGCAAACAAGAAAAATAAATCTGTAGTGAAACTGGCTTAACAGAGTAATACAAAGTCAAATTCAGTAACATTATGCCTGGCAAACAGCAGCAGCAAATGCAATAACTTATATCTAAACACGACAACGCTGAAGCAGAAAAAATATTACAGTAAAAATGTTTAATACCTATGTCACATCTTAACACTAGATTGATGCATCACGAGAACATACGCTAGCAGATAAGTTACCAAATCGTAAAAAAATTATTTTCGCAATTCCTGTGAAGGGAAATGTCTATTTGTGCTCTCTTTTCTAAGAAAGTACATCATAAACTGATTCTTTACTTGGTCTGTAGACAGAAAATAGTGATATTAGTACATCTATTAAATTTTATTTTAACCAGTGCTGCAGTGCAGATAAAAACTGGAGATTAAACAAAATGAGCAATCTCTCAACTAGAAAGACAATGATGTTTCTCATCGTTTCATTTCAGTAAATATCATAAATTAAGAACTCTACAGTGTAATCATGTTTTCAAGTTTGAGGGTGTCGTATTTAAGACGCTTTGTACAAAGGAATGTCAATAGCGAGGATAAGGGCTTTTTTTTTTTTTTTTTTTTTTTTTTTTTTTTACCTGTGCCTCTGAACGACACACACTAATGGCTTGTTTCCAGGTGGCTGTCGCCCAGCTGGGTGCCCACGACGCATTACGTGCGGCTGGTCACTTAACTTTCTTACCGAAATATTTACGACACCAGTTTCCGCTACAGTGGCATAGGTCAAGAATTTGCGTTACACATCTGTAGAAACAAAATCCTATTGATATAAAAAAAATTTTCGTCGGCATTGTAATACATTCACGCATTTATTTACATTTCATAACTCTTAAAGTACGATTCTTGGTTTCCAACCACCTTTTTCACAAACCAGAGTCCCTAACCACTACTCATTATTCCTTGCTTTATTACACATACACATATTCGTAGACACTTCTTCAATATCTCATTATAATAAATACGTAGCATAATCAAATTCCTCATATAGCATCAGCTTATTGATCATAAACATACCGCAACAGCGTAATACATATCGTCATCATAACATCATAAAACCTCAGCCAAAAGATCAAAATCGTCGTGGCTTCCTTCAATAATTTCAAAACCTAAAAAAATTCTCTGCTTATGTCAAAAGTGTTCAAATGGCTCTGAGCACTATGGGACTTAACATCTGTGGTCATCAGTCCCCTATAACTTAGAACTACTAAAACCTAACTAACCTAAGGACATCACACAACACCCAGCCATCACGAGGCAAAGAAAAGTCAAAAGTGTCATCTACCTCAAACGTACTTTAAAAATCATGATCTCATACCAAATACATCATCCAAAGCTCTCATAGTATCACAACGGTTCCGAAAAAATATGAACATTTCAAAAATTACAGACAAAATACAATTACATAAGTCTGAAGTTATCCAACTGTGTAATTACGTAAACATCTGTCACTGATGTAGTAAAATAAATATTTGTCTCTCAGTTAAATGATCTCATAGCTATGTAATTCTGACAAGAGATCATTGTTGGGAACATGAAGGCCATTAATGGCTGCAAATGGTCTCCAAATAGTCGAACATAACCACTTCGAGTCAATGATCGGGTCAGCTGAGTTGGACCAGAGGCCTGCGGCATTGTGGAGCCACCGTCAGCTTGCATAGTGCTTTGTTGACAACTTGGGTCCATGGCTCCGTAGGGTCTGTGCCACACTCGTACCCTACCACCAGCTCTTACCACCCGAGATGGGGACTCATCTGACCTGTCTACCGTTTTCCAGTTGCCTAGGGTCCAATCGATGTGGTCACGAGCCCAGGAGAGGCGCTGCAGGTGATGTCGTGCTTTTAGCAAAGGCACTCGCTTCGGTCGTCTGCTGCCATAGTCCATTAACGTCACATTTCGGCGTACTGTCCTAACGGATACGTTCGTCGTACATCCCATTTTGATATCTGCGGTTATTTTACGCAGTGTTGCTCGTCGGTGAGCACTGACAACTCTACGCAAATGCCGTTGCCCTCGGCCGCTAAGTAAGGCCGTCGGGCACTATGTTGTCCGTGGTGAGAGGTATAGCCTGAGACCTGGTATTCTCGGCGCACGCTACACACTGTGGGTCTCGGAATACTGAATTCTCTAACTATTTCCAAAATTGAATATTCCATGCGTATAGTTCCAACTACCATTCCGCGTTCAGGGGCACTTAATTCCCGCCGTGAAGCCGCAGTCGCGTCGGAAACTTTTTCACATGAATCACCTGAGTCAAATAACAGCTCTCCCAACGCCCTGCCCTTTTATACATTGTGTACACGATACTAATGTCTCCTGTAAATGTGCATATCACTATGCCATGACCTTGTTGCCTCATTGTATACAGGATGGTCCATTGATCATCACCGGGCCAAATATCTCACGAAATAAGCGCCAAACGAAAAAACTACAAAGAACGAAACTTGTCTAGCTTTAAGAGGGAAATCAGATGGCGGTATGGTTGGCCCGCTAGATGTCGCTGCCATAGGTCAAACGGATATCAACTGCGTTTTTAAAAATAGGAATCCCCATATTTTATTACATATTCGTGTAGTACGTAAAGAAATATGGATGTTTTAGTTGGACCACTTTTTTCGCTTAGTGATAAATGGCGCTGTAATAGTCACAAACATATGGCTCATAAGTTTAGACGAACAGTTGGTAACAGGTAGGTTTTTTAAATTAAAATACAGAACGTAGGTACGTTCAACATTTTATTTCAGTTGTTCCCATGTGATACATGTACCTATGTGAACTTATCATTTCTGAGAACGCATATTTTGACAATACGTGTAACAACATTCCTATCAACAGTGAGTAGTTCGCCTTCCGTAATCTTCGCACATGAATTGACAATGCGCTGACGCATGTTGTCAGGCGTCGTCGGTGGATCACGGTAGCAAATATCCCTTAACTTTCCCAAAGGAAAGAAATCCGGGGACGTCAGTTGCGGTGAACGTGCGGGCCATGGTATGGTGCTTCGACGACCAATCCACCTGTTATGCAATATGCTATTCAATATCGCTTCAACCGCACGCGAGCTATTTGCTGGACATCCATCATGTTAGAAGTACTTCGCCATCTGTCATGCAGTGAAACATCTTCTGGTAACATCGGTAGAAAATTACGTAGGAAATCGGCATAGATTGCACCATTCAGATTGCCATCGATAAAATGAGGGTCAATTATCCTCCCTCCCATAATGCCACACCATACATTAACCCGCCAAGGTAGCTGATGTTCAACTTGTCGCAGCCATAGTGGATTTTCCGTTGCCCAGTAGTGCATATTATACCGGTTTACGTTACCGCTGTTGATGAATGACGATTCGTCGCTAAATAGAACGCGAGCAAAAAATCTATCATCATCTCGTAATTTCACTTGTGCCCAGTGGCAGAACTGTACACGACGTTCAAAGTCATCGCGATGCAATTCCTGATGTATACAAATATGGTACGGGTGCACTCGATGTTGATGTAGAATTCTCAACACCGACTTTTTTTAGATTCGCGATTCTCGCGCAAATTGTCTGCTACTGATGTGCAGATTACCCGCGACAGCAGCTAAAACACCTGCTTGGGCATCATTATTTGCTGCAGGTCGTGGTTGACGTTTCACATGTGGCTGAACACTTCCTGTTTCCTTAAATATCGTAACCATCCGGCGAACGGTCCGGACACTTGGATGATGTCGTCCAGGATACCGAGCAGCATATATAGCACACGCCCGTTTTCATTTTGATCACAATAGCCATACATCAACACGATATCGACCTTTTCCGCAATTGGTAAATAGTCCATTTCATCACGGGTAATGTATCACGGAACAAATACCGTCCGCACTGCCGGAATGTTACGTGATACCACGTACTTCTACGTTTGTGACTATTACAGCGCCATCTATCACAAAGCGACAAAAGTAGTCCAAATAAACCATTCATATTTCTTTACGTACAACACGAATATGTAATAAAAAATGAGGGTTCCTATTTTTAAGAACGCAGTCGATATCCGCTTGACCTATGGCAGCGCCATCTAGCGGGCCAACCATAGCGCCATGTGGTTTCCCCCTTCAAGCTAGACGACTTTCGTTCTTTGTAGTTTTTCGTTTGATTTTTATTTCGTGAGATATGTGGCCCAGTCAATGGACCACCCTGTATTGACTCAAAACAACGTTGTCATGACATGATTATAATTTTTTTTGTACCATGTTATTTTTCACAACAAAAATACTTTTTCGTAAGTTGTTTGGAGCACATTGCTGGATTCATCAACGGCTGCACTATTCGGTGATTACTACTTGCTGTCATTAGCCACTGATTACCAACATTTGGTGACAAAATAGGAAGGAAAACAAATTCGGGTTGGAAAAGAGTAAAGAAGAAAATCAAATTTCAAAGGACCATCCTAGCATTGCTTTAAGGGATTTATGAAGGTCAGGGAAAACGTAAATGTGGTTGACCGGACTGGAATTTGAACACATGTCCTCACTGCGAGTCCAGTGAATGTTGAGCGAATAGTAAAGCAGCCCTGTTGAAATGATTTTTTGCGGCAGTTTTGGCAACAATGGATCCTGTAAAGTTTACCAAGTATAGGAACTAGTAAGTTCAAGAAACGTAAGTTCTGCTTAAAACCACTAAAACGTACAATACTGTAAAAAATATGTATGGTACTCGTAAACTATTCAGCGCTTCACCTGCAATTACCCAAGCGAGGACAGACGAGGACTATAACGTTCTGTCTGTGGCTTTGCAATTTACAGTTTACGAAATAGTCGTATTTACGGACTATCCCCGTGGCTCATTGTGGAAAAGGAGTAAAAAATAAAGATAAAGGAGTGTGTAAGTGGCAGATTGCAAAACAATAGTTTCTATTGCGCGTTACAAATAATTGGCGACTGGTTTTGAATGTCAATCGGTGATTATCGGCTTTACTAAAGCAAGGCGAAATTTATGTTTAGTCACACTAAAGTTTTAACTTTACAAGAAATCTATAAACATAATCGAGCTGTTGAAACACATACAGAATGTTTAGAGAGAATTAACGAAAGTTTATAAATAATTTACAACTTTTATAAAAAATTTACAGAGCAAAATTAAATCCATAACGAAAATAGTCGTAACCGAAATACAGTGTTCAAGCAGCATACAATAAAATGTGATCTTAATCGGTTAGTTATTGATTGAGTACTGGAGGCTGATTCTTCTGTTCGCTACGGCATTGAAAGAAATTCGTTCATGTGTAAGTATGTAAGGTGAGAGGCCTCTGTTTGTGGACGACATAAGGTCCTTTTTTTAACTCGCAGCGGCGTCTATAGTTTCTTACAGTTATCAGGGCCGTGCGTGCAAAGCGTTTCATGTCATCAGTACACAAACGTCGAAGAACGTTATCCCAGAAATAAATTAATATGGTTTGAAACCTCTGATTTCGGCCAACAGTTTTCGATGGTTTCCCTTCGTTAAAGGTATATGCTGGAACTGGTAATACCCTTCCATTTATTCCCAACTGGAATTCCCGTTTGCCTCACTATCAGCTCGTAATTGGCTGAGCAGAACCGCGACTCTGTCATAGGCCGGGTCTCGAACAGCCCACTCCATCTCCAGGAGTGGCGAATGAAAGGGGTAAAAAAATAGTGTCCCGCTCTGGCTCCGATTTGCGAACTCTGCCGGTGAACCGACTTATTTCTCCTAATTATAGTATACTACATATGATTCTGATCACTTGCTGCTGGGCTGTGCCACCAAGGCAAATTTTACCAAGGTTTTACTTATGACGGGCTATTGACATTGTTGCCGTTGTGTTTTTCAGCATGAATTTATTTTCGTCAATGTGTACCACACATTTCTTTTCTCCTCTTCAGTACAGTACCTCTTCGTTAGTTATAGGTTCTCCCGATCTAATCTTCCGCGGTCTTCTGTAGTACCACATTGCAAAAGCTATAATTCTCTTTTTTCTGAAATGTTTATCATCTCCACTTCACGCAAGGTTACACTCTACACAAACAGGTAAAAAAAAAAAAAAACACTACTTCCATACACATAAATTTATAATCTGCGTTTACAAATTTCTCTCTCTCAGAAAAGCTTTTCTTGCTGTTGTAGTTTTCATTTTATATCCTTTTCGCCTTTGCTATCGTCAGTCATTTTGTCACCCAAATAGCAAAACTCATCCATCTCTCTAGTGTCTCCCCAATCTGCCTGTTGGCGAGGGTGTTCTTCCTTCGCGCACATTGGCTCCATTACTTGCGGATACGTGAGAGTTGTGCTGTATGTATGTCTGTGGAACGCAGGTGATTGTAATGGATGCGTGCATTGCTTACAATGGAACATTCCCGAGTACAGGGCTATTCGAAAAAATGGAACAGATTTCCAACCATTATTGCTTCCAAAGTACAAAAGATAGAAACACAATTCCAAAGTTCCTGGAAAGAAAAGTTCAAATTTTTATGCATACAATGTGAGGACCATTTGATAGACGACGAATATAAAAACGGTGGCTCATTTCCTGCCACACACGTACCAGCTGGTCTCTATCTAATTCACAGCTTCAACATTGCGATGTCGCAGAATTTCAAATGTCTCTAATCCTGTTCGACGTTATGTGAATGACATCATTCCAGAACATTGGATTGGAAAGGAGGAGCAGATGAACTTCATCGCCGGTTGCCTCCCAGGTCTCCATACCTGATACCTTGTCACTTTTATCTGTGGGGTTACGTAAAAGGGTCGTTTTTATACCCCCTGTGCCTGACACGCTTTAAAGTCTGTGACATCGGGTTGTCGAAGTTGTGAATTCGATGACGGGAGACCATCTGCTTCGTGTGTAATGGGAGATCAGCCACTATTTTGAAATTTGTCGCGTAACACATGGTGCTCACATTGAATCTCAGTAAGGTTGGTGTTGTGTTTGTATCTTTTGTAGTTTGGATGCAATAAATGTTTGAAATCTGTTCCTCCTTTTTGAAGGTATAAACGATCTTGAAGAAACTTGGCGGGTGTGTAAAGGGGGCAAAATAATGCAATACTTATATTTTTGTTTTTACCAAATTTCACTTTGAAGGCGTAAAAAACACTCCTAACAGTAATTTGGCATAGTAGGTTTCGAAGGAATATCTTCGAAACGATGACATACAAAAATATTTCTCATATAAAAGTTGATATACTCCTATAATTAACTTTCTTGAAAACTGTGGAATAGAATTATGTAATAATTTGAATTTTTTAATAATACCCCACCACAATTAATTAATTGTGAAAAATTATGAAGTATGAAGATAAAACGGGTTTTTATCACACTGACCACATGCCATTCTATAGTTTTAAAAGTAACTATTGCTGAGTTTGGACCGAGAACTCGAGAATCTCTTTTCGAAGCCCCGAATATCCTTGTGACAGCATCGAAATACGGTAAACAAACGACCAGTCACGCCGAAAGATATCTCAAAGATGTTTTCTTTCCTAGTGAGAGAGAAAAATCTGTATTGTTGCTAGATTCTTGGCGCTGCCAGCATGAAAGACCCGTAAAGAGGATAACAACGGCCCGCTAGCTCTTCCATTCCTCCGTGTTGCCGTCTGTCGGCAGATGGTGTCACTCTTGGCATCAACATTAGTATTCTCTTCACAGGAAGAAGCTCCGGAGAATTAAACCAATCCCACCGGCTTGGGCGATCTCTCTGGCTTCTTGTCGCAAGATCGCAAGGTTGCATACTGGGAACTGTCATTTTAGCCATCCCCCACCACTTTGTGCTCTGTCATTAACCTGTGACGGTTCGCCATTTCCTGACCTAATGCCCTTTTTTGAACCGCTTACGTCCCAGTGTATGTTTGCCGTCTGAGCTATTGGCCGTTTTAGCGCTGTCAACCGCGTTTTACTTTTTATGGTAGCAATACGGCGAAGGATATTTAATCTTTGGTTCGCGACCTCCGCTGTCTCTATGGCGTATTCTGTGGACTTTTCTCGTTGTTTTAGCCCTCTTTCCTTCCGTCGATTAATCTTAACGTGTAGTCGCATTTAGCTTTTTTTTCTTATTAGTGTTCTAAGGTTATGGCATGAGCGCTTATGACCTTAGTTTTCTTGGAAAAAAAACATTATTGATTACTTTAAACAATGAGTGCGAATAAAAAAAGCTGTCCAATCAGGTAATCATGTCTGATTAGTCTTTCCAACATTTAAACTGAAGCATGAAAAGCGTCCAAACGATATTCATATGGTGTTGAATAGGTACGCCTTTTTCGCTAATGTTCATTTTTAAGTGCATAGTCTATTGTTGGTTCTTAAAGAGTATTTTTTCCGTATACTTGCCCGGTATTTGTAGAAAATTAAGAAAAGTAAAAGCTCTAATATTATTCACTGGGATTATTTATAGTGTTTTGGAAATGCTGCCTAGGCGTATGTAACAATGAACACGAGGTAATATTATTTTCTTTACAACAAAGTGAGAATAGAGGTTTAGTTATTCCTAGTGTTCCCGTTATTAGCTTTCATCATCATCGTTATTAACTTCCGTTTCCACCTCTTCATAACAATTTTCATCTTGGGTACCATAAAAGAGGTCCTTGTAGAAGGCTTTGTTTATTTTCTTCCAGGAACTGCATCAAATTGCAAAGCGCTCAGGCTGGATACCTGTATTCTTGTCGTATGGCTGACATAGATGCAAAGTAGTATATTCTGTAGTAAGACGTCTCTTTGCAATGATATGCCTATTCCTTGAGTCGCAGTTGTTACTGCTTTACGAACGAGACACAAAATTTATCTTGCTCATCACTGCGATCATCCTTATCAATTGCAGTTTGAGCGGTGGCTTAGGCGCTTTCAAACAGAAGAGCTCAGGAGCATACTTAGTGCCTACGAAATCACCATTTTTCATTAGTTTCAGCTCGAATACATGAGGTAATGTACGGCCTTCAACAATATTCCTGATCCAAGTTTCAGGAATTTCTGAATTTTTTTCTTCCGCTTCTTATGCCTTATCAATGAGAAGTCTTGATCATTTGGTAAACAGGTATGTCCGCACACTGGAAACAAATATGTGATCATTTTGTAGACCTTCAAACTGTCCACTTGACGGTAGAGGAACTGAACCTTAACTTCTGACCTAGCAAAACAAGTTCATCTCTTCGATTTTACTAATGGATTATTGTTTATGTAGTTCAAAATCATGGATGCGACTTCATTAGGAACTTTCCTTTCTTGATGTTCAAGATAGCGGTAAACTGAAACCGAGTCATATGCAAGACTGTGAGTCCCAAAAATATTGTACAGTAGTTGCCTTGCATAGTAAATGACATTTGACTGCTGTAGGGTCAAGTTTTTCGTATAACCAAATGAAATGCAGTTTATGAGCCCTTGTTTTACTTTCAGAATATAGTTTCGTTTAATGCTTACAAGAGCTCCTGCGTTTTCAAGCGCAATGTCTTTTGCTCTAAAAATTGACTATTCTCAAAATCTCTTTGCTCAGCTTTTCTGTGATTGTTCAACGAATCATATACGTATAAAACAGTGTGCCGGACCGAGACTCGAACTCGGGGCCATTGCCTTACGAGGGCAAATGCTCTACCAACTGAGCTACCCAAGAACGACTCACGCCCCATCCGCACCGCTTTACAAATAATCTCATTCTGCATCTACGTATAGTACACTATCAGACCTGGGATATCAAAAATGTATGTTAAAAGTTTTATACACTGTCCAGTAGCTTTTATAACAAAGATTGTCGTTCTACTTGTGGAAAATTCAAGATGAATATTTCTTGTGGTCAAATGTTCTGGCAGGTATCTTCGACTTGAGTCATCACGCGGAGAGTAGTGTGATTTCCTTGCTTTAAAGGGCTTACATGACATTCAGTCAACTAAATAGTCGACCCTGGTGTCGTTTTTGGTCTGTTTTTATGAGAACCTCTTTTATGTTTTGGAGACTGCCCTGGCATTACAATACTGTTATGGACTCGGTACAGTCAGTGCTTGATTATTACATGGAAGATAAGGAATGTTACTTAATAAATTGAAACATCCTTAGCTGCAATTCTCAACGTATAGGAAAATGCAGCGTGATTGCGACATCCTTCTTCTTCCGCCACACTAGGACGCTTCTTCTGAATGTGGTGCATAGTAATCAATCCAGCAAGATGAGAATAGGAAACTTACGCATCCTGGACTTGTCCGGATTTGTATAAAAAACTAGAGACTAGTCTGCTCTTTGTAGAAGAGCAAGATTTTCAAATGACTATTTCTTGCGATCTGTATGGCTTTTGCCGAGACCATCTCCGCCATGAAATGGATGTGCTGCAGGAAAGAGCAACGCGGTATAAGCTCAAGAATTTCGTTTTTAGAGTGTTCCGGTTTTTGTAATAAGCCACTCAGATGTTTCTCAGCTTCGAATATATCGGTGAGAGTTCATTGCTTTGCTGCGCCTCTGCTCACAGTGTACCTCGATCCGACGCTGCTCCTCGGGTAACGTGTGTGGACTGTGAATGAAGTTACAGGCGCGCCAGAGCGGCACGTAGCCTTGGAGGACGCCAGCCACTCTGCTCGCTGATAGATTAGACACGTTTGATGGCCGACACATTAGCGCGGGCACTCCAAGTATGCGGCGCGCATACCCCGTTGCTGCCATTCAGCAGATTGTGTCGCGGAAAGAGTTGTGCGTGTGCGCTGTGTAATAGGCGCCACCAGGCTGGGCACACTTACGGCGCACACATATGGTCGGTCCACACAGTAGCCCCTAGTCTCAAATAAACCTGAACAGAACGAGGCGCGCATCAAGCGTTCTGGTAAAAAAAGAAATAGATCGAACGTCACTTTTTGAATTCTTCGATAAAACAGTAGTCAGCAAAAGTTTTCTCGACTAAATATCCTTTATGGTTTTTGAATTAAGACATATAAAATTTTGACATTTGAGTGCGCGTGGCTCAAAGAGATTCAAGGATCTTGATCGTCTTGCGCTCCACAGCTGAACTGTAGATATGTTACTGAAAACCACCACGCCTATATGTCAGACACTTTATTTATACTTCAACTGGTTTAGTTCTAAATGAACATCTTACGGTGACCTGTAGTTCAACAGACAAAGATTAGGCTAAAAGCCACTAAAACATGCGCACAATGAAGGTACAAAAGTATTTTTGCAAATACATGTTTCGAACTTTCATCTACATCTATCTGCAGATACTCCGAAAAACTACATTTAAGTGCCTGGCAGAGGGTTCATCGAACCACCTTCACAGTTCTCTATTATTCCAATTTCGTATAGTGCGTGGAAAGAACGAACACCTATATATCTCTTCGTAAGAGCTCTTATTTCCATTATTTTATCATGGCGATCGTTTCTCCCTATGTAGGTCGGTGTCAACAAAATGTTTTCGCGTTCGGAGGAGAGAGTTGGTGATTGGAATTTCGTGAGAAGATTCCGGCGCAACGGAAAACGCCTTTGTTTTGATGATGTCCACCCCAGATCCTGTATCATTCCAGTGACAGTTCCTCCCCTATTTCACGATAATACAGGATGTTCTACCCTTCTCTGAACTTTTTCGATGCACTCCGTCAATCCTACCTGGTAAGGATCCCTCACCGCGCAGCAGTATTGTAATACAGGGTGGACAAGCGTAGTGTAGGCAGCCTCCTTAGTAGACCTGTTACATTTTCTAAGTATCCTACCAATAAAACGCAGTTTTTGGTTACCCTTCCCCACAACATTTTCTGTGTGTTCCTTCCAGTTTAGGTTGTTCGTAGTTGTAATTTCTGGGTATTTAGTTGAATTTACTGCCTTTAGATTTGCCTGATTTATCGTCTAACCGAAGTTTAACGGATTCCTCTTAGCACTCTTGTGGATGACCTCGCGCTTTTCGTTATTTACGGTCAATTGCCAATTTTCGCAGCGTACAGATATCTTTTCTAAATAGTTTTGCAATTTGTTTTGATCTTCTGATGACTATATTAGTCGATAAACGACAGCATCATCTGCAAAGAAGCTAAGACGGCGGCTCAGATTGTCTCCCAAATCGTTGGCATAGCTAAGGAACAGCAAAGGACCTATAACACGACAGTAATCACTTCTGTTTTCCTCGATGACTTTCCATTAATTACTACGAACTGTGACCTGTCTGACAGGAAATTACGGTCACATAACTGAGACGATATTCACAAGCACACAATTTCACTACAAGCCACTTGTGTGGTACAGTGTCAAAACCCTTCCAGAAATCCGTTTTCTTCGAGGTAATTCATAATGTTCGAACACAACGTATATTCCAAAATCATGTTGCATATCGACGTTAATGGTATGGACCTGTAATTTAGTGGATTACTCCTACTATCTTTCTTGAATATTGGTGTGACCTGTGCAACTTTCCAGTCTTTGCATTCGGATTTTTCGTCGAGCGAACGGTTGTGTATGATTGTTAAGTATGGAGTTATTGCATCAGCATACTCGGAAAGGAACCTAACTGGTATGCAGTCTGGACCAGAAGACTTACTTTCATTACGTGATGTAAGTTGCTTCACTACTCGGAGGATATTTACTTCTACAAGTAACGTAGAAATTATGTTGACAAACCTTCTTGATTCGGATTCTGGAATATTTACTTCGTATATTTTTGTGAAGGCATTTGAGAAGGCTGTGTTTAGTAACTCTGCTTTGGTAACGCTGTCTTCGATAGTATCTCCATTGCTATTGCGCAGAGAAGGAATTGACATAGTCTTGCCGCTAGCATACTCCATATACGACCAGAATCTCCTTGAATTTTCTGCCAGGTTCCGAGAAAAAGTTTCGTTGCGGAAACTATTATAAGCATCTCTCATTGAAATCCGCGCTAAATTTCGTGTTCCTGTAATAGATCGCAAATCTCGGAGATTTTGCGCTGTTTAAATTTGGGATGTTTGTTTCGTTATTTCTTCAACAGCGCTCTGACTCGTTTTGTGAAGCAAGGAGGATCAGCTCTACACTGATATAAACTCCTGTTTTTCACTTATTAGCGCATACATTTTTAACAGTAATTTAGATCTTTCAGTTTATTGCAGTTCTGTTTTGTGGCACCGTACTTAAACGAGTGAAACCTTCCCGTCTCCTGTATACCTCTTTTGTTACGCAACTTTTCGTCTCCTCTATATCTCTTTTGTTACGCAAACTTCCCCTTTACAATAACCTATGAAACCTTCCCTTAGGATTTATACATATTGCTTAATAATAACAA
Organism: Schistocerca gregaria; assembly: GCF_023897955.1. Lineage (NCBI taxonomy): Eukaryota > Metazoa > Arthropoda > Insecta > Orthoptera > Acrididae > Schistocerca > Schistocerca gregaria. The sequence goes on along the minus strand of NC_064923.1, from coordinate 129,500,481 downwards.
ATGAAATCTTCCCTTTGAAATTAATTCTCTTTCTCAATCTTTGCTTTTTCTTGACAACAATAAAATTTTGCAAAGTTTTACGTTGATGGTTTTTGGGATGCATTATAATCAGTAATGCAATATTGCTGGCAAAAATTAATTATAATCTGAATGAAACGATTTTACAAACGTTCAAATGGGGCTTACTTTTTACAATAATCTTACAACTAGCATTGCGCAAACATACCTTCAGTAGTCTTGAGTTTCTCAAAAAATTAATTCAATAATATTAGTTCCTCTTATGATAATAGTTAGCTGATGTTTCTGTACATCCGTTTATAATCTCTTGTAAACCATAGCCGGTGGCTGGCAGGCACACCGCTCCTCTCAACCTCTCGCTTCAGACCTGCTACCGACTCGCTTTACATTTTGCTTACTGCTACTGACTTCCTATGAACGTTAAAGTGCGGTCTCTCCTGTCAACAATGCTTTCTGGTGCAGACAATCCCTGCTACCATTACAAAATGTATCACTGCGCGGTCTTTCCCGCTCTTTTCTTAAAATGTATCCGTACGCTGTCTCTCCCGCCCTATGTAAAATTGTATCAATGTACGGTCTCTTTTGCCAACAATATTTTGGTGCAGACATTCCCTGCTACCACAATTATTTTCAACATGACAAATATTAATTATTCCTACTTAATCCTATTAATAAAATATAAACATCTTTCATAAATTGTGGTTTGACAATAGACAATAGAAATCTACACGTCTTACACGAGGAAGAACCTGTGAGCTACGTAGCTTTAATATAATCATCCACTGCACTGGATACAGAGTGTATGTTATTCTGTTTCTACATATCAGCTTGTAGCTGTATATTTATCATCTTATCGGCACACTCAACATAGAAGCCTGTATTTCGCTGTCCATGACCATATTGCACCATGTGTCTCACCTTCCTCCCAACATTCGCACAAAAAAATTAGAAATTTGTGGTGACTGCTGACGTCATCGGTCGCTAAGCTTACCCACTACTTAACCTAACTTAATATAACTTACACTAAGGACAACACCCGAGGGAGGGCTCGAACCTCAGACGGGAGGGCCACGCGAACCGTGACAAGGCGCCTCGGACCGCTCGGCTACCCCGCGCGGCCATACACACATGTAGTTCATTTATGGTGCTGTAAAGTACAAGTCAATACTCTGATGTCTAAAGTAAAAACAATGTATCGTTCATAGAAGTAGAGCCCAAAATTAAAGGATAATTTTAGTTTAGATGGATACATCCTGTCCAGCCAAGAACGTGAAAAAACAAATGAAGGCTAAATAGCGGTCTCAAGTTATAAGATACGATCAAAGGTTTCCGTTTGAGGGCACTGTTGCAGAATATATGTAACGTATCGGGACTCTAAGTCTGGCATTCGTGTCTTTCCGAATTGTGTGTGATAAATGCGGAAACCTGAAATATAGCGACCTTTTTACCAAATGGTCCAAACATTATCACCGGTCGTGGTGGCCGTGCGATTCTAGGCGCTTCAGTCCGGAACCGCGTGACTGGTGCGGTCGCAGGTTCGAATCCTCCCTCGGACATGGATGTGTGTGATGTCCTTACGATAGTTAGGTTTAACTAGTTCTAAGTTGGAGGGGATTAATGACCTCAAGTTGAGTCCCATGGTGCTCAGAGCCATTTGAACCATTTGAACCAAACAGTACCAACAACTTTTTTTTTTTTTTTTTTTTTTTTTTTTTTTTTTTTTTTTTTTTTTTTTTTTTGCTTGACTACCGAAAGAAAAACACCTGTAGGCACCTATCGGAGATTGAAGGATGAGTATGAGGCAGCATGTAGGTCGAAAACCACCACTGAGGAATGGTGTGATGAGTTCTGTCCTGCTGCTTCATGATAACGCAAATGTAGTAACGCAGAAGTTACACTCAGTGGGAGGTGGGAGATACCCGAGCACCCACACTATCGTCCTGATCACTCTACATGCGATTATCACGCCTTCGGTCACTTCAAAAATGTCTTGAAGGGTCGACGTTTCCAATAGGAGGAGGATGTGCGCCAGGCAGTTACGGATTTCATCACGGAGCAGGACATGTCTTTTTATCAGAATGGTATCCTCAGTCTCGCTCGTCGGAGGGATGAATGCGTCAATACTCACAGCGATTTTGCCTGACTGGCAAACTGATTCTGGGCTGTGCAATCTTCGAACGGGAACTTTTTGGTCACTCCTTATAGACTGCCGGGAAAAAAATAGTGCGACTTTGTTCCGATGACAGCATGTGCCACCTTCGCGGTAGTATATGTACTGATAATAAATTCAGCGTCGTCCCCCAACAGGGAGCGCAGTGGCAGAGGTACCAGAGCGCCATCTGCGTCTGTCCTTCAATAGGGAATGCTCATAGCTAGGACGTTTAGTGTGGTGCAAATGTATGAAACCAGTAGCCAGACACACCACTTAGATGCACTCGTGCTTCCTACAACCATCTCAGAGCGTTTGAAAGGGGTCAAATTGTGGGCTTCCGAGTTGCGTATGATCCTTTCGGAGAAATTCCACGCAAGTTGAACGTTCTGCTTCTGTTGTGCAACGATGCTGGAGTCAGTTGTCACGTGAACATTGTCATACCCATAGACGAGGATCTCAACATCTACGCACCACAGACGCTCGCAAGGATCGTCGTATTGTGAGGGCAGCAGTGGCTGATCGTATAGCTACAACAACACAGATAAGAGGGGTTCTGAGCCCTGACCCGTCAACACAAACTGTTGCGAACGAGTTATTAGCGGTGTAACTGCGGGGAGGCACACCTTTAGCACGTCTTACTCTCACGTCACAGCACTAACTTGCACATCTCGACAGGTGCCGTCAGAAGATCACTTGGAAGATGGAACGGCGCGTCGTGGTCTTCAGCGATGAGAGCAGATTCTAGCTGGGCGCAAGTGACTGTCGTTGCTCTGAACGACATACATGTGATGAGTGCTGTCTCGCGAAGTGCATTCGCCCGGTGTGGCCGAGCGGTTCAAGGCGCTTCAGTATGGAACCGCGCCACCGCTACTGTCGCAGGTTCGAATTCTGGATCGGGCATGGATGTGTGTGATGTCCTTAGGTTAGTTAGGTTTAAGTAGTTCTAAGTTCAAGGGGACTGATGACCTCAGATGTCAAGTCCCATAGAGCTCAGAGCCATTTGACCCGACACAATGGCCTCACTCCAGGTCTTATGGTCTGGGATGCGGTTTAGCTACAACTCTCGTCCGCCTTTGGTGTTTCCCGAGGGGCTCTAACCAGCGCTCGGTGCGCGCAGGTTGCTGTTAGACCCGTTATTTTGTCATTATTGTAACAGGAAGGTGATGTGTTGCTCCAACAGGATAATGCTCGGCCACACACGGCCCTTGTAAGTTAACGTGCTCTGCAAGACGTGCAGCAGCTTCAGGTGCCGGCACGACCTGCGATCTTTGCTCCAATCGAGCACGTGTGCGATATGATGGGTCGAGAAATGACTCGTGCGACACGTCAACCAACACCTCTTACAGGATTACGTGAACAGGTCGAGCAGGAATGACGAAACGTATCCCAGGACAGTAATGAAAATCACTGTCTGTGCTGTGTGCAGTCAGTGGATGGTTGGATCCATTTTTGGAATATTCGCTTGTGTAGTGCTGGGCAGTTGGATGTGAACAGCACATAGCGTTGGGCAGTTGGAGGTGAGCCGCCAGCAGTGGTGGATGTGCAGAGATAGATGCCAGAGTTTTGAGAGGTTACTATAAATGGACGATCTGTACGTGTGTCCGCCAGAAAATGGAGAATTGTAAAGATGGTTGTCATGGATTGATATATATATATATATATATATATATATATATATATATATATATATATATATATATATGAAAAGTGATTCAGCTTTGTAGCACTTCTGCACAATAGATAATATATTTTTAAAAATTTAAGGTTTTCATGTGACTCACCCTCATATATATTGGTCAGACAGTTCTCATTAAAGCTCGTTCATTGTCATATAAGAAGAAACACTTGAGTCTCAAATTCTTTCTGATTTACAATGGACCTTACAGAATCCGACATATACCACATGATAATTGTCTTGAAGTTAAAACTCTGCAAACTAGGAAGAGTAAAGGTTTACACCACATTTCACATGTAAAACCGTTTATTGAGAGATAATCTGCTTTTTCACTCAGTCTTTGCCATAAAATTTTTCATTTCACGTTACTAGTATGCTTAGTCACACTTAGAAATTGTTAACATGCAACAATGTTTTGAAGACAACTATCCAGGCAAGAACCTAGGGAATGTATTAAGACAGTAATAACGAATGCATTTTTATAGTGAACAGATGACACAGTGTTATTGTGTGTGCATTCTTGCTTCTTAATTACACAATTACATAATGACTATAAGGCTTACATATTTGGAACATATACTGCTAATGAGATTTTAATGCAACAATTTGGTTTACTTGAAAATACGATCTGGATTTAAAGTACTTTCTGTGAGATTAGAGATGACTTAGTATTTGGTTTGTTTGACAGCTACACGATACATACCATGACGTTATTAATGAGTGACACAATTTACATTGTTGCTTTTGCGCTGTATCTGTTTTATATCTGCACAGTTTTTCTGTATTATTCTTGGGAGTTAAACATGTTTTTGTGGTAACTTTTGTGGTATAGCTACAATGAGATAGGTATTTTTCGTTACACAACAATATGTTACAGTAGAGTACTTTCTTGGTCACAGTATTGTTCATAATAACTACAATATCTATACACATAGCATTTCACTTTTGTTTATGATGTGGTAAGTACATTGACTTTTGCAGAACTTTGCTTATGGAGGACGATAATTACTACACTTGGCACTTTTTTACCGCAACGACAGGAATTATCTTACAGCAAGACGCACACTTTAGCGCTACAGAGCACGCATTTGAGTGATTAATTTTTGTGCCTCAAACATTCTTTTTAAAGATTTTTGAATTACAAATATACAAAGAAGGTTTTTGGTGATACATTTCATTCTATTGCTGTAACTTGTAACACCTGAGGGTACAATTACATTAATCTTTGGAGCGTACATGCCTACTTTGTGTACTAAGCGTGTGGCAGGCGCTAGGAGGCCTATCTAATATGGTATTTGCTTATACAACTTTACACATCTGTATCATAGTTTTCTAGCACAGAATTACACAGCTATATGATTATTTAACAGAGAAACAAACATTTTCTTTTTTACTACGTCAGTGACACATGTTTACGCAATTACACAGTTGGATAACTTAACACTTACAAAATTGTATTTTGTCTGTACATTGTGAACTGTTCATATTTTATTGGACCCATTGTAATACTATGGAAGCTTTGAATGATGTATTTGGTATGGGATCATGATTTTTGAAGTATGTTTGAGGTAGATGACTTTATTGAAACGAGCAGAGAGCCTTTTTTAAAGGTTTTGAGATTACTGAAGAAAGCTACTACGTTTTTGAGATTTGACTGATGTGTTATGATGTTATTATTACGACGATGATTTGTATTATGCTGTTGAGGTATGTTTATTATCAATAATATGATGCTATACGAGGAATGTGATTACGTTTTTATATGTATATGAATAAAGGGTAGGAGTTAGGTACTCTGTTTTGTGAAAAAGGATGTTGGAAACCAAGAATAGTACTTTAAGAGTTATGAAATGTGTGTACATGCGTTAATGTAAGTATCACAATACTGCTATTCATGAGATGTCGTTTCTACACATTTCTACTGTAATTTTTCAACCTGTGAATTTTTTTATTTTATATGAGACTGTCACAGTAGTGGAAACTTCTGTCGTAAATATTTCAGTAAAGAAGGTAGGTGACCTTGATATAATGTTCTGTGGATGCCCAGCTGTGCAACAATTGCCTGGAAAAAAACCATTAGTGTGTGCCTTTCAGAGGCACAAAGGAAAAAAAGGAGGCCATTAAATGAGAAATATTTTACGTTCATAAACCTGATTATGACTACTGTCTAGTTGAGAGATTTCTTTTACTGCCTTATGAAATGCCATGTGGCTAGTGAATGACGTTTCATGCCCTGGTTTATGTATATATTTGCTTATTTTGTTCAATATCTAGTTTCTAGCTGCACTGCATAATTGGTTAAAATAGAATTTAGTAGATGTAGTAATAGAAATGTTTTCTGTCTACAAACTCAGTAAATAATAATTTTATGATCTACTTTCCTTTAAAAAAGGAGTAGAAATAGACATTTCCCTTCACAGGAATTGCATACATAAATTTTTTAATGATTTGGTAGGTAACTTGTTTGGTAGAGTAAGTTATTGTGATGCATCACTAGTGTTAAGATGTGGCATAGGTAAATAGACATTTCCTATCTTCACTGTCATATTTTTTCTGCTTGAACTTTGTCATGTTTAGGTATAAGTTATTGCCTTTGCTATTGCTGTTTGCCAGGCATAGTCCCACTGAATTTCACTTTGTATTGCTCTGCTAAACCAGTTTTAATACTGATTTACTTTTCTTGTTGCCGCACATTGGCTCGTATTAGTGGTAATGTTGCATTTGTTTTGTTAATTTAGATATACTGCCACTTGCTTTGCCAATTTGCATTTTTTTGTAATTGCTGATTGTGTTAAAAGTTTTGTGCTGCTGCACTGCCTCATTCTCTGGTAAATATATCTTAGGTCAGTAGATTTAAATTAACTTAAGAGGGGGTAGGGTATATAAGAGAATGAGTTGTGATGAATTGGAAGAAATGCATTGAGCAGCTATAAGAAAAATGTTTGCCCAAAACAATAGTGTACAATGAAGAATAATTATTTTGAAAGAGGATGTGAACAAAACAGTAGGGTTTAAAGACAACATGTTTAGGCAGCATTTTCTTGGAAACAAATGATGAGGTAAGATAATGGAAAATAAAGAATTAGGTAAGAAATATGTAAACATATAAATACAGAAAACATGCTTAGATAGGATTTTTTTCCGGGAACAAACGTTGAAATAAGAGGAAGGATCTATAGAATGAAGTTTTCAGTTGGACTGCAGTACCCAATATTACACTGAAAACAAACCCTGCCCTTTCCTTTTGTGTTATTCTACTTTGTGTTTGTGTATCCTTGTGTATCTGTGTTCTTCCTGTCTTTGTGCATTTATCTGATAAGAGTTGTGTTGTAGAATTTTTCTAATACTACACTACATTCATTATGATGAGTGATACTGTTATCCTCAAATACTTTGGAAAATGTTTCGATGTTATTTACTCTGTTATGTTTTCGTTTAATGATCATATGTCAAATTAATGTTTGAATACTCTCATTTATTTACTTATGTCATAATCCCTGTAACACTGATGTATATACTTATTTCTTTCCTCTTGTAAAGCCTGTATTACTACTAATGTTATGTATTTTATTATGTTCTTTAATAATGTTTTCTGTACCTTTGTAAATGTATTCTCATGTCATAAAATTGTCTAGACACCAGTTCTTCGATTTAAGTTTCATTCCACTCCACACGTTTCTGTTGGTCATAGTATATGCACAATATGAGAGAAGTTAAAAAAAAGGGACTGTTAGTGCTTGCACGTTGTCGATAATTGAACAAGGGACTGGTTAACAGCACTGACCCGTCAGGATAGCCGAGAGCGCTAACGCACTACTTCCTAGACTCAGGTAGGCGCGCCGGCCAGGGATCGAATCCGCCTGGCTGGTGTGCCAGCCAGCCTGGATGTGGTTTTTAGGAGGTTTTCCACATCCCACTAGATGAATACCGGTCTGGTCCCCATGTTCCACCTCAGTTACACGCGTCACAGACATCTGAAACACGTCTGCACTATTTCACGATTTACACTCGAAGCAGATAGTTGGGGTACACTGATTCCGTCATGGGGGGCACAGAGGTGATGGCAGGAAGGGTGTCTGGCCATCCCTAACATTGCCAAATCAACTGTAACCATGCCGACCCTGCGATAGCTGTAGGACTAAGGCGTAAGCGAAAGAAAGAAAGAAACTAGTTAACAGCACTGCTGGTTCTAAGGACATTCCAAAAAATTTGTGAGTGGAGAAGTGGTGGTTTATGGACTTGCTATATTATTCACAAGACTCTTTGATGGTGATTGTGCACCCACACAGTCACAACAGATAACTGCTGGCCATCTCTACAAGGACTACAGTGGGTCTGCTCCTTTGATGGCCCACTAGTACCATTATCTCTACAAGGACTGCAGTGGGTCTGCACCTTTGGTGGCCCACAAACACCGTAATTTCTACTAGGACTACAGTGTGTCTGCACCTGTGGTGGCCCACTAATACCATTATCTCTACAAGAAATACTGTGGGTCTGCTCTGTGATGACCTACCTACCAATATTCTACAAAACTTTGACTGAATCTGCTGTGGGTTTGCTCTGTTGTGGAACCTTACCTGTCTGCATGTCAAGAGTTAGCAGTGTCTTTCCATTGGAAGAACAACACTACTTCTTCAAGACTGCATGGAACTCCACTACTTCCATGTGCATTTTCTTTTACTGCTCGTACAGTATTTTGTACTACTGTGATGAATGATCAGGACTGTCTTTATGGACTGTGAGGACAATTTTTGCTATTGACCAACAGTGTATCAATAATTGTGTGCATTTGATATATTTGTTATCGTTAATATAAAAAAAATTAGCAAATGTGTATTGACCACTGCCCAAAACAATTTCTAAATTTTTTTTTGGGAGAATAGGGGCTATGTAAGTAGGCTGTTTAGGTTTTTATGTTGGTAACGCCACGTAGCGCTCTGTATGAAAATCACTGACTGGGCTGTGTGCAGTCTGTGGCTGGTTGGACTCATTGTTGGAAAGTTCGCTTGTGTAGTGTTGGGCAGTTTGATGTGAACAGCACATAGCATTGGGCAGTTGGAGGTGACCAGCCAGCAGTGGTGGGTGTGGAGAGATAGATGCCAGAGTTTTTACAGGTTACTATAAGTGGACGATCTGGAGATGTGTCCGCCAGGAAAAGGAAATTTGTAAAGATGGTTGTCATGGACTGATAGATATATATGACGACTTTTGAACATTATTAAAGTAAATACATTATTTTTTCTCTATCAAAATCTTTCATTTGCGAACTATGCCTATCAGAGTGCCTTCAGTAGTTAGAATCTTTTATTTAGCTGGCAGTATTGGCGCTCGCTGTATTGCAGTAGTTCGAGTAACAAGGATTTTTGTGAGGTAAGTGACTGATGAAAAGTATAGGTTACTGTTAGGGCCATTCTTTTGTAGGGACTATTGAAAGTCAGATTGCGTTGGGCTAAAAATATTGTGTGTCAGTTTAGTGACGATCAGAATAAGTAAAGAGAAAACTGTTTGAGTACTTCGAGTTTTGCTCAGCTGTTTGAAAATCATATAATGTAGAAGTTTACCAGCACAGTCATTCATAATGTTTGAAAATCATATAATGTAGAAGTTTACCAGCACAGTCATTCATAATTTTTCAAGGGGATGTTTCAGAGTGAGGGCAATCATTTTGTAACTTCTACGTTTGCAACAGCTCACGTTTACTAAAAAATGTTCGAAATTTTCAGTCATTCCTTCAGGATGCGCTTGATATTTTGGATATCTGCAACTGCAATGGCTGCGCAGGCTATAAGGACCATTTGGGACTGTACTGGAGTGCTGTGAACTAGCTCCTTCATACTACACCAAAAGCGAAAACGTTGTTAGTGTAAATCTGGGGATCTTGATGGCCAGCAAAGTGGTCTGCGTCGCACAATGCACCTATCTTCATACCCCAGATTTAAATAATTTGTTGTTGTGGTGGAATAGAGGGAGCTCCATAGCCATATATTTACTATCACTTCCTGTGGAACATCTTCAGGTAGCTCTGGCAGAACCTCCCTGATAATAGTGAGTAATTATGGCCATTTAAATTGTTAGGTAATATAGGTCCTACTACTTGAGTGTCTAAATTCCCACCCCAGCATTAAACTTGAATTTGTCTTGACGGCCACGTTTGTAGATTTGAACTGGGTTAGCATTGGACCAATATTATTTTTTTAAGATTCCTTCTTCATTAGATCTCACTTCTTCAGTAAACATTGCCACGGGAGTAAAATTAGGGTCCTGTTGCAGTCATGCATGAAACAGTTCACAAATTTCTCAACGAGGTACATAATCTTTTCTGTCCAACTTGTGCACTTTAGCGTTGTGGTACAGTTTCTGGTTTTCCACACACACCATACCACTGACTGCAAAACACTCAACTGACCCACGACTTGTCCTGTACACTTTTTAGTGTCCAGCTGTACTCTCAGCAAAGCAGCTTCTTCTGTTTTGTCTCTTACATGCTGGCGAGGCCACATACCACAGATTCATATGACTGATTGGCCTCGATTAGAAATGAATCCACCACATTCAGTGCAGATGAACAATTATGTCCGACCTCCTGCAGGAATATCCAAGTAGCGAGCATAGAGGAGGGTTCAAATGGCTCTAAGCACTATGGCGCTTAACATCTGAGGTCATCAGTCCCCTAGACTTAGAACTACTTAAACCTAACTAACCTAAGGACAATACACACATCCATGACCGAGGCAGGATTCGAAGCTGCAACCGTAACGGTAGCGCTGTTCCGGACTGAAGCGCCGAGAACCGCGAGACCACAGTGGCCAGCAGCATGGAGGACGTGGACAGGGATTGCAGATAGATGGCGCTAGATGGGAATGTGGGTCCTCCGAAAGGCGTACCTAAGTAGTCCCCACAATTCCGATAAACACTGTGACCAGGTGGCGCAATTGTTAATGCAACTGGAGATTCTGGGATCAGGAGATCATGGGGTCAAATCCCTTTCCGGCACATGTTTTCACTGGTCGCCGCTGATTCCACACGAAGTCCCGATGCAGCTATATCAATAGTCCCTTCCCTTTCTGCCCCCTCCTCCTTCTATTTACATAAAAAACAGTATTGCGCAGTATGTCGCTTGGTTCGCTGTAGGCTGCGCATGTGACATTCAATAGGTGAAACATTAACAGTTGTTACACTGTTACAAAATGCGCCTCTTAGAGCTATACACTGACGGAAAAAAATCGCAGTATCAAAAAGGAGTTGTGCGACACAAATCAAAGTTGGTAAGCATATTTGTACATTTGTACATCTAAATGATTTCTGGTCAGTTGCAAAAGAGTGGCTACACCACTAAGAGAATGTAAATGATGTTTGCTTCAAATATACGTTCCAACGAATGAGATTTTCACTCTGTAGTGGACTGCGCTGATATGAAAGTTCCTGGCACTCGGGACGTTTCCCTTTCGCGGGCAAGTGCTCTGTCAACTGAGCTACCCAAGCACTTGCCCGTGAATGGCAAAGGTCCTGAGTCCGAGTCTTGATCCAGCATACAGTTTTAATCTGCCAGGAAGTTTCATGCGTTCCAACGGTCGTGAGCCTTAGTTATCTTAGAGATTCAACGTGGTGAGTTCATGTGAGTCAAGAATGGCTTTAAAACGACGAGGATGCCATTACCAGCAGATCATTGAATTTCAATAAGGTCGTGTAATAGGGCTTCGAGGAGTTGGATGGGCCTTTTGCGAACAGGTTCCCTGTGGCCACATGGTGAAACTGACAGAGAAGACCATCGTGTTCAGCGTAGAGCTCGGGAACACTGTACTGCATCTCTGACCAGCAGTTGGCACCACAATGAACTGTTACAAATCGGTTACTTCAAGGTCAGCTCCGAGCCAGATGCCCCTTAACGTGCATTCCATTGACCCCAAACGACAGAAGTTTGCGACTTCAGTGTTGACAAGCGTGACCTCATTGGAAGGCAGGGTGGAAGTTCGTTGTGTTTTCTGATGAAAACTGGTTTTGCCTCAGTGTCAGTGATGGCCGTGTGTTGGTTACAAAGACACCAGCTGTGGGCCTGCAACCAACCTGTTTGTGTGCTAGAGACACTGGACATTTATCTGGAGTTACGGTCTGGGGTGCGATTTCGCGTGACACCAGGAGCACTCTCGTGGTTTATCCCACACACTCTGACTGCAAATTTGTACACCAATCTGGTGATTCGACACGCTGCGCTACCATTGATAAATAGCGTTTTAAGGGATGTGTTCTGGCTGGATAGCGCTTGCCCACATGTAACTCAACATGCTCCATAGCGTGTTGACATGTTGCCTTGGCATGCTGGTCTATAGATGTGTCTCCAGTTGAGAGCATATGGGACATCATCGGACGACAAATCCAGCGTCATCCACAACCAGCATTGACCATCCCTGCATCAGAAGACCAAGTGCAACATGCATGGAACTCATGGAACTCAATCCGACAAACTGACATCTGGGAGCTGTAAACACAACATACGCATGTTTGCGTGCTCGCATTCAACATTCTAGCTGTTACAGCAGTTATTAAGATATCTCCAGCTTACATTGTAAGGTGACGTGGTCTTCTGACCTTCATTTATTACATATTCCGACCTCACCATCGTATTCTACGTATCAAGACGTTTCATTTAAGCCCAGACTCGATAGGGTAGAGTCAGTTTTACATATTTCCATTTAATCGATATGCAAATCTAGTAAATAAATCGCCAGTGCGCACTGAGATTAAAAAGTCGAGGCTGGCGTACACAAACATTCAAGACACGATGGCCACAGGAGTTTTTGTTCGGTGGAGGCAACCAGCCCCCTGGAAAGTGCATAGGAGGGCGAGCTAGCATGCAGCTGCGCCGGTCGGCCAACCACCCACGGACCAAAACAGGTTTTTCCAGAGAAAAGGGACAATTGCATGTGTGTTCACCTTAAAAGCAAAACCTGTTGTATTGTTTCGGAGAGTCCCAGCATATGCATTTTTTGACGGACCTAGTTCGCAGTTTCAGAGTTCTCACAGGTGGACAATAAACACATAAAGCAGATGCAATATATTTCCGGATTGGTCGCCTTAAATGGTGTGCCATTCTCCCGTTTGTAAGATTAACGCTGATTGGTGGACTATTTCTGACGCAATGAGCCGGGGGAGTGATGGAAGGACAGCAGATGATATACCCTTTCGCTTTTTGCGTGGAGGGAAGTCGTTCCGGTGATGCTCTCGTAGTAGGAACACGTAGCGTGAGCGAGTGCGCTCGAGCGTGTACGCAGAGAGCGAGGAACAAAGCCTCTACTCAGTACTGTACTGAGAGAGCACCTCTGTCGGTAGCGAATCCTAGTGGTACTCTACATTGAGTCGCTCGCAATTAAGCGTTTGTTCATTGTGTTGGCCACGACACTTAATGTGTGATGGTGAACACAGATAGATTGTTAGTTAGCACCTGCAAGCGAACATTGAGTGGCATCGTGGTGGACTGGTTATCTGAGCAGTGTACCACGCCAATAGTTAGAGTAAGGGCAGATAGGAGTCCTTGACTTCATCAAGGCGTAGTGAGAGTTTGATTGGCGAAGGTCAGTCCAGGTAGAGAGATAATTTTGGTATTTTTCAGCGGCGAACGACGCAGGCAGTAGTCGTCGCAGCTCACGGTATTGTGCACTACAGCGTAGGCGAGCCCCATCTTTCCTTTATTAGAAATGACATACTTCATTCACGTCACTCCGTTACATTTCTCACGCGACACCCTCGACCGCACTTAGAAAAATTCAATCGGATAATTATTCAAGTTAAGTATGTGCGGCTCTCAGCCATCTTGCCGAGTAAACAACATTCTTAAAGAAAAGGGATAAAAGAGCTTTCCCACACTTTGTATATAAATGTCATTAACAGGATTCCTATCCATAAGAGGTAATCTCCTATTCCGAAAAGAACCCGGAATTTCTTGTTTCAGTTTGTAAATAAAAATTTCACTTGATTTTCTTAAATTATGCAATAAATAATATTTCCGCTTGTTTAATGTTTTTCTTACACTAACTAGCAATACTCCAGTACCCAAGTATCCCACTAGTTATGTAAGAAAATAGAATATTTTTGTGTCTTTTCCTTACAGCGGACAACTCCAGAAGATATTTATTGCTGAACGTTTTTCAGACATTTCTTTTTGATATGTTAGGAGAGTCTGTCTGACTTCTGTAATAGTGTGGGGTGGAAATTGCTTCTTGCAGGAGCCAAAGGGTACTTGTCAGACCAATCCATTGCGCAACTCGTCAACGTAACACCCACACGCTGACAACATTAACCTGTGATCTTGCAATGTTAGTAACTAAAATATGTTACCTATACAAATGTATTTCCGAAATTTCAGTACTCTACATTAATTATTTTTTGATGTTGTGATTTCTTTCCGTCTGTGTATACGGTGATTAGACATTTTCGTACCACGACACCGGTACATTTTCGTAAACTGGTGAGAACTACTTACAAAGACTTTCGTGGGAGTTACATATCTTCTGTGTATATTATATTACGTGCTTTTCTTTGGTGGCTTTTAGTCTAATCTATGTCTTGTTGAACTGCAACTCGCATCGAACTAAACCAGTTATAAACGTACTTGAAATAGAGCTGTGGTGGTATTTAATAACATTTTCAAGGAGATTCTCTTCACCCTTCTCTGAATTCACAGAACGAATAACATTCAATTTCGAGACTGGATGCTACGCATTTGAATCTCAACATTTCTCTGGGTCACAGTGTAAATAACATTGAGATGAATACATACATATATCAGCCAATGCAGTTATATGAGCAAGGAACCATAAAACAAAATTTATTTGTAAGGATCCTATATATACTGGTGTGTTGGATGGCATTTCTGCTTAAAAAATAGTAACGTATCTCCCAAATTACCCCTGGAAGGAGAAGATGTGAAAGTAGGGTTTTGATCTGGGGGTTGTGATGAACTACATTTCTCCAAAATCTTGATACTGTGGGAATAAAAAATAGTGAATATAAGTTGAAACGTCCCCTTAGAAAAATTTATACACGACTGTGCTTAAACTGAAACACAATATTTTTGGCGCAACGCAATCTGACTTCCAAAAATCCCTACGAAAGAATGGCCCTGATTAACATTAACCTATACGTTTCACAAATCACTTACCTCACAAAAATCTTCGTTACTCAAGCTACTGCAATACAGCGAGCGCCACTACTGCCACCTAAATAAAAGATTCAAACTACTGAAGGCACTAACTACTGATAGGTATAGTTAGCAAATGAAAGATTTTAATACAGAACAGACAATGTATTTACCTTAATAGTCATAATATATATGATAGTTCATGACATCCAGTCTTACAAATTCCAAAACTCCGCCATCTCTCTCCCCACGTCCACCACTGCTGGCGGCTCACCTCCAACTGCCCAAAGCTACGCGCTGTTAGCATCCAGCTGCCGCAGCTCAACACTACAATGGCAGACAACAATGCAAACTAAACACAGACTGCGCACAGCACAGCCAGTGATTTTCATACCGAGCGCTAAGCGGCGTTACCAATAAGAAAACCTAAACAGCCTACTTACATAGCCCCCATGCTCCCCACAAAAAAATTTTACAAATTGTTTTGGGCAGTGGCCAATAATGATTTGATAAAATTTTTCATAATTACTATAACAAAGATATCAAATGCACACACTTATTGATACAATGTTGGTCAGAAGCTAAAATTCTCTCACAGTCCATAAAGACAGTCCTGATCGTTCATCATAGTAAAATTGCAGTGTTTTTTTTTCAAAGTCTGAGTAATAAAAGAAATTACACTTGGAAGTAGTGGATTTCTAAGCAGTCTTGAAGAAGTAGTGTTGTCCTTCCAACGAAAGACAGTGCTGACTCTTGACATGCAGACAGGTAATGGGCCACAGCAGAGTCAGTCGACATTGAAGACTATCGGTAGGTAGGTCATCACAGAGCAGACCCACTATAGTCCTCGTAGAGATTACTATTGGTGGGCCACCAGAGGTGCAGACCCACTGCGGACCTTGTAGAAATAATGGTATTGGTGGGTCATCAAAGGTGTAGACCCACTGTAGTCCTTGTAGAGATGGCCAGCAGTCATCCGTTTGACTGTGCAGGTGCACAATCACCATTGAAGAGTCTTGCGGATAATATAGCAAGTCCATAACCATCACTTGTGCACTCACAAAAATTGTTTTTGAAATGTCCTTACAACCAGCAATGCTGTTATCCAGTCCCTTACTGAATTATTAACACACGTGCAAACACTATCAGTCCCTACTTCTCACATATTGTCCATATACTATGACCAACAGAAATGTGTGCAGTGAAATGTAATTTACAAGTTACTTAATTTGATGAACTGGTGTCAATTACAATTTTATAACATAAGAATACAATAACAAAGGTACAAAATATATCATTAAAGAACATAACGGTACAGATAACTTTTGCAGTAATACAGGCTTTACAAAAGAATCGAAATAACAAATACACCAGTGCTACAAAAATTATGACATAAATACATACATAAAAAATCAGAATAACTTTTGAAACATCAACTTCACACATGAGCATTAGAACAAAACAGAATAAATTATGTGTAAACATGTTTACAAAAGTAAATAACATGTTATTAACACAAATTATATTTGAGGATAACAGTATTCCTCATCATAGTGAATGTAGCTTAGTATTAGAAGAGAAAAAATTCTATGAAACAGCACACAGAGACAGGAAGAAAACAAATACACAAGGGTACACAAACACATAGTGGGATAACACAAAAGGAAAGGACAGGGTTTGTTTTACTGCAGTACTTTGCAAACAAAATTTTCTTTACTTCTCGGAGATCTCCCTTTGTTCTTCATTATTTCCAAAAAGTCCTATCTATACCTGCTTTCTGTACTTTTCTCGTATAACCTCTCAGTGCATTTCTTGAAATTCATCACAACTCATTCTCTTATATAGGCTACCCCCTCTTAAGCTAACTTAAATCTACCGAGCTCAGATGCTTAACTAAGGGACAAGGCAGCAGCAGCAGCAGCAGCAGCACAAAACAATTAATACAAACAGCAATGACAAAAAATTGCAAGTAAGCATAGCGAGCAGCAATAAATGTAATAATTTATATCTAAACATGACAAAGCTGAAGCAGAAAAAATATTACAGTAAAAATGTTTAATACCTATGTCACATCTTAACACTAGAGTGATGCATCACAAGAACATACGCTAGCAGATAAGTTACCAAATCGTAAAAAAAATTATTTTTGCAATTCCTGTGAAGGGAAATGTCTATTTGTGCTCCCTTTTCCAAGAAAGTAAATCATAAAATGATTCTTTACTGGGTCTGTAGACAGAAAATAGTGATATTAGTACATCTATTGAATTTTATTTTAACCAATGCTGCAGTGCAGATAGAAACTGAATATTAAACAAAATGAGCAATCTCTCAGCTAGAAAGACAATAGATATAAAATGTTTCTCATCATTTCATTTCAGTAAATATCATAAATTAAGAACTCTACAGTGTAATCATGTTTTCAAGTTTGAGGGTGCGGTATTTACGATGCTTTCTACAAAGGAATGTCAATAGCGAGGATAATGGCCTTTTTTTTACCTGTGTCTTTGACAGGCACACACTGGCTTTCTTTTGTCAGGTGGTAGTCGCGCAGCTGGGTGCCCACGACGCATTACGTGCAGGTGGTCACTTAACTGTCTTATCGAAATATTTACGACACCAGTTTCCGCTACAGTGGCAGTCTCTTATAAAAAAAATTCACAGGTCAAGAATTTGCTTACAAGTCTGTAGAAATAAAATCATATAATTATAATAGTGTCCAAAAAATTTTCACCAGCATTGTAATACATTACGCATTTACACACATTTCATAACTCTTAAAGTACAATTCTTGGTTTCCAACATCCTTTTTCACAAACCAGAGTCCCTAACCACTACTCATTATTCCTTACCTTATTGCACATATACATATTCGTCGACACTTTTTCAATATTTCATCGTAACAGATATGTAGCATAACCAAATAACTCACATAGCATCAGCTTAAACATACCTCAGCAGCATAATTCACATTGTCGTCGTAATAATATCATAACACCTCAGTCAAATTCTCAAAAGCTCCGTAGCTTCCTCCAATAATTTCAAAACCTAAAATAAAATTCTCTGCTCATGTCAAAAGTGTCATCTGCCTCAAACGTTCTTTAAAAATCGTGATCCCATACCAAATACACCATTCAAAGCTCTCATAGTATCACAATGGTTCTGAAAAAGTATGAACAGTTCACAAAGTACAGACAAAATACAATTTCATAAGTGTGAAGTTATTCAACCATGTAATTACGTAAACATCTGTCACTGAAGTAGTAAAATAAATATTTGTCTCTCTCAGTTAAATGATCAGATAGCTGTGTAATTCTGTGTTAGAGAAATATGGTACCGATGTGTAAAGTTGTATAAGCAAATACCATATTAGCTAGGGCTCCTTGTGCTTGCCAAACACATGGTACGCAAAGTAAGCGTGTACCCCCCTGAGGATTAATGTAATTATACCCTCAGGTGTTACAGATTACAGCAATGGAATGAAATGTATCACAAAAAACTTTCTTTTTAATTCAACAATATTAATAAATAAATGGTTTAAGTACCAAATTAATCACTCAAATGCGTGCCCTGTAGTGCTAAATGTGCGTTTTGCTGTAAGATAATTCTGTGGAACTGTCGTAGTTATCGTCCTCTGTAATCAAAGTTCTGCTGAAGTCAATGTACTTACCTCATCATAAATGAAGGTGAAATGTTTTCCGTATAGATATCGTAGTTATTACGTACCTTACCGTGATCAAGAAAGTACTATAGTGTAACGTATTGTTGTGCTACGATAAAGGCTGTCTCATTGTAGCTATACCACAAAAGTTACTACTAAAACATGTTTTACTTTCCAGAATAATACAGAAAAACTGTGCAGATATAAAACAGATACACCGCAAAAGCACAATGTAAATTGTGTCACACATTAGTAGCGTCGTGATATAATCGTGTAGCTATTAGAGAAACCAAATGCTAAGTCATCTTTAATCTCACCGAATGAATTTCAAATAAAGAATGTGTTTTCAAGTAAACCAAAATGTTGCATTAAAATCTCATTAGCAGTACTGGTAAATGTTCTAAGTATGTAAGCCTTATAGTCGTTACGTAATCGTGCAACTAACAAGCAAGAATGTACAAATAACAACACTGTGTCGTCTGCTCACTATAACAATGCATTCGTAATTTCTGTTTAAAAATGTTCCCTAGGTTCTAGACTGTATAGTTAACTTCAAAACATTGTTGCATGTTAACAGTTTCTCAGTGTGACAAAGCATACTAGAAATGTGAAGTGAAATGTTTTATGGCAAAAACAAAGTTAAAAAGCAGATTATCTTTCAATAAACGGGTTTACAAGTGAAATGTGGTGTAAACCTTTACTCTTCCTCAGTATGCAGCAAATCAACTTAAAAGTCAATCATCATCTGGTATACGGCAGTAAAGAACACTGGAATTTTGCTCAAGGTTAGCTTATGTTATTTTTCTCTGAGCCAGCCGGCGCACGCGGCTGCCTGCGGTGCGAGTCATTGTCTGTTTCTTTGTTGGCGCGCGTCGTTATTGGGATTAGGAGACCTAACTTCTACAAATTCGCCTTGCCGAGAGGGCCCTGCTCTGGTTGAATCCCGTCAGTTCTGCTGCAATTCAGGTCTGTCGTTACGATCATATCGTGTGTCGTCATGTCGGTAGATTCAATAGTTTCTTTCTTGTCGGTCACGTGGTGGAGAATTTCTCCCTGAATCGTAACTGCGCGCTGGACCGTTGCGTCTTAAGTTATTCCGTCTCCCTTGATAATAATTATTTTGGTTTCCATATTGTCTGTTTCTCTGATTGTCTCTGTGATAGTCATTACCGCGGAGAGGTGATCTTTCCCTGTAATAATTACTACTCTGCCAACGGTTGTCATACGGGTGGTGTCTGTTTTGATCACGATTTACGTTGTACGAATAGCCTTGTCGTCTATTATTTCTGTCATCGCAGAATTGTGACAGGTGTGACCTGTAATTGTTGTGCTCCTGTTTTCGCGTTCCACGATTGTCAGTGTCAATTTCCAGTTCTTGTAACAGTCCCTGAAAAGCTTCAATGTCGTCTTTGCATCGTCCTGCTAAAATAATCTGTCGTAAATGTTCAGGTAATTTGATTAAGCAAATGCGGATGAGTTCTGAGGGGCTGTATGGGTTTTAAAGATACTGATTCTTATGTAACATGTCTTCAAAATATTTGACAAGACTGGAAAATTCAGATTGTTCGAAATGTTTCATCATTATGATGCTACGTTTTACTCGGTCTTGTGTAGCTTGAGACCAATATGCTGAGAGGAAGGCGTGGTAAAATTCTCCTTCACTGTGGCAATCGTGAATGACCGATCGCATTCTTACAACTGGTTCATTCTCCAAGTAGCCACACATAAATTCTAATCTGTATTCTAATGACCAGTTGGGAGGAAAACAATTAGAGAATTGATGAAGCCACGCTTGTGGATGAATGTCGTTGCCAGAATTCTTAAATGTTTTGAATTTACGTGTAGTAATGAACAGCTTATAGTCAAAATCATCATGTCGGCGGGTAGCATATCGTTCATTGTTACGTCGTGTCGGCAGTTCCATTTCAAAATTCGGTTCACCTTGCCAATTTCTTTCACAATTTCCGAAATGCCCTGTGTTATTATTTTGTGGCTTTTCCGTATTTCTAAGTCCCTCTTCCCGTGTTGGAGCGCGACTGTCCTCTGAAATACGTAATTCTTGTATTACCTGTGTCAGCTGATCTTGCACTTCCCGGATTTCTCTTTGGTGTTGTGTATTAATTTGATTCTGATTTTGTTTGAATTTCCTAATTTGTTCGCACTCTTCTGTATCATTCAGATCATCATCTACCTTTGTAGATAAGTTAGTGAACTGATCTGAAAGTTCGGCTACTTTCTCCGATAGTGAACACATTTCCTCAGTGTATTTTTCTGAACCAAGTTTCAGAGTGTTCATTTGTGTTGAAATCGAATCTACTGTGACCTTTAAGTTTTCCTGAGTTCTTGCAAGTTGCGTAACCGAATCGGTGGATGCAACTGAGTCCATTTTAGCTTGCAAGGTGTCGTGATTTTCAAGAACAATAGTTTGCAGTTCTTTTATGGCTGCTTCATGATTCTGTAATGCATTTTCATGCCACGAAAAAATAGGTTGAAAATGCTCACAAATTTGTGTTTTTACGTCATTACAGATTTTTTGGCATTTTGATTCAATGTTATGTAACTCAGTAGTTAAATCTTCACGTGTTTGTTCAAGTGTGGTGTCTAACTTTCGAAGATTTTGTTCCATTGTGTCTAACTTTTGAAGCTTTTGCTGTGTTTGTCTCTGATTTTGTTCCATTGTGTCTAACTTTTGAAGATTATCTTCCATTGTGTCTAACTTTTGAAGCTTTTGCTGTGTTTGTCTCTGATTTTGTTCCAAAGTGTCTAACTTTTGAAGATTTTGTCCCATTTGTTTCTGATTTTGTTCAAGCGTTGTGTCTAACTTTTGTAGCCTTTGTCCCATTTGTTGCATTAACTGTAATAACAGTGCACTGGTGTCTGAAACATGTTCCTCAGTGCTTTTCGGCAGTGCATTTGAACCGGCAATATTCGCATTTTGAAAAGCAGAAAATGTGTCTTGATTTATTTGAGAAAACGGTGAGGACGCAAAATCTGAATCTACAGTATTTGCAAGATTGTGTCCTGTCATTTCGGAATCCTGAGGCGAGCTGTTGCCGACCGATCGATCGATAATGCTTCCCTGTTCACTAATAGTTTCACTGCCTACACCATTATTTGCAGCCCACTCCATTTCCCTATGCGCTATTACCAAATTACTACTTTGAACGTTAGTGAATTCATTACATGGTCACGCTATCACACGGCTTTCGTCTCCACTGTCATTTCTCAGTTTACTTTGGAGCCTAGTGTTACGTTTTTCACACGCCATTATTGTCACAATTTTTCACACGCCAACACAGAAAAACACTATTTGAAGAACAAAAATAAGAGAACACATTAACATAGCACTGAAAATAATATCTAGTTAATTGCAAGTGCAGCTGCAAAATACTTGGTGCAAATCTACTTGCATGCCACAACTGTTTTACTGTACAACAATGAAAGACTGCAACTACAAAGGAAATTCTCTCTATGATTACGCGCTAGCAATAAACAAAGGCTACACTAACTACACAAACTACAAGGAAAAAATCAGAAGATTCCAGTGAGGTATCCTGGCAGGGTCGCCATATGAAACGTCCCCTTAGGAAAATTTATACTCGACTGTGCTTAAACTGAAACACAATATTTTTGGCGCAACGCAATCTGACTTCCAAAAATCCCTACGAAAGAATGGCCCTGATTAACAGTAACCTATACGTTTCACAAATCACTTACCTCACAAAAATCTTCGTTACTCAAGCTACTGCAATACAGCGAGCGCCACTACTGCCAGCTAAATAAAAGATTCAAACTACTGAAGGCACTAACTACTGATAGGTATAGTTAGCAAATGAAAGATTTAATAGAGAACAAACAATGTATTTACCTTAATAGTCGTAATATATATATATCACTTCATTACAACAAATTTGAAAACTCCGCAATCTCTCTGCCCACATCCACCACTGCTGGTGGCTCACCTCCAACTGCACAACGTTACGCGCTGTTAGCATCCAGTTGCCGCTGCCCAACACTACAATGGCAGACAACAATGCCAACCAGCCACAGACTGCACACAGCACAGCCAGTGATTTTTCATACAGAGCGCTATGTGGCGTTACCAATAAAAAAACCTAAACAGCCTACTTACAAAGCGTTTGGATACCAGAGATAAAAGAAGACAGAGTAAACAGAAAAAGAAGCGGAAGTGAGAATAAATGGAATCTGCAGCAAATGATAGCGGATGTAATATGTTTTAAATACAATGCGAATTTTGTGTAATTTTCTTTAAATACTTTTTTCCGCAGTTCAGATTCTTGCTTATGTGAAATCTCAAAATCTACTACTCAAAACTGAATGAGCGTTTGAAGGATTATAGGCTGGGTCCTCAAAGCAGAGCGGATTTTTTACGATCTAACGCGCTAATTGGACAGGAATGGCACGATATCCCTGAGGACAATCAACAACTGTAGCAATTTTAAATGCGAACATTTTAGGTTAGGCTTCACTGTGACTGTTATTGACATTAAATGAAACAACAAGTTTGCTGTTACCAGTCACCGTTTTATTTATTTCCACGACGCGTTTCAAAGGTTTAAACCTCCATCATTGGGTGGATTTACATTAGTTAGTATGGCATTTGTGTGTGTGTTGTGTTACGATTTCTTGGAGGAACTTGTGGCACTGCCTCCAGTGGCCACAGATTCCTTTCGCTGTCGTAACACATCACATGTATACTGTCAGACGCCATATTTGTTTACAAATGTGACACAACACACACACAAATGCCATACTAACTAAAGTAAATCCACCCGATGATGGAGGTTTAAACCTATGAAACGCGTCGTGGAAAGAAATAAAACGGTGACTGGTAACAGTAAACGTGTTGTTTCATTTAACTGTAGCAATCATTGCCAAGCCGAATAACTGCTCGTGTAAGGGCCACAGGTGGACCAATGCTTTCTTTACTTAGTCAATTAGTGGTGATCTTTCTTCTGAATAAATCATCCATTTTTTTCTGAAATTGTAATCATTTGTTTCGCTGTACATCTATGTCACATCTGCCAATTTCCATTCCACTCGGAAAATTCCTTCGTGTTGCATCGTCTTTTTTGGTCTTAGAGTATATTCTCCAAGCCAGATAATATCATATCAGAGACAATTTCTGTTGTTGCCACGAGAAGGAGAAAATATACAAGAGTTTGTTCCGTGATTGTGTGGTTCATCTTCCTTACAATTTCTTGCGACGTTGAATGTCCTTGTGTAGAAAAAAATGCATACCCACTCATCTTTCATGTTCTGTTTTGTCTTCATGCTATTTGCGTAGTAATAAAGAACGCTGTTTAATCTAAGTTTGTGATAAATTAACTTAATTCTAGATTTAACGTCTCAGTAAAAATACACATACACACACAATCAAATACAGGGTGATTTTGCTAAATAGGAACAAATAGGAATCGACCCTGAGCGGAAAGGGAGAGAAAAGGTGACGTTGACATATGGCTGGAGATCCGTTCCAAGTGAGGTACATCCACATGAAAGTGAAGATAAAATATCTTTGACGTCGTAGGTTTCAACTATAGTCGACATAATCGTCTTGAGAGATTCTTCAACAGTCTGCATCATCTTCTGATCTAAGTAGTTGCGCTACCAACCAATTGTTCTACTCAGAACTTCATATCAGGGTACTGTGCTTCTGAACTGCTAACGGAACTACTTAGATCTGAAGATGATCCAAAGTAATCGAAACATGGAATCTCATTAAAAACGTGCAACTGAGACGGAACAATAAATGAGAATTAAAGTGTAGGCTTTAGTGTTTGAAAAGCAGACATGAGAACACCCGAGGCAAGCGGGAATGTTCTCGCTGTAGTTGTGTTCTAATTCAACACACAAGAACGTGAGCTGGAGGACCATCGTATAGGATCCACCACCGTTCGTACCAGCAAAGACGCGTCTTCCAGGAGCAGAGACAGGCTCACCCGCATGAAGTGAAGACACACTGTGTGATCAAAAGTAGCCAGACACCCCCAAAAACATACATTTTTCATATTACGTGCATTTTACTGTCACCTACTGCCAGGTACTCCATATCAGCGGCCTCAGTAGTCATTAGACATCGTGAGAGAGCAGAATGGGGCGCTCCGCAGAACGTGGTCAGGTGACTGAATGTCACCTGTGTCATACGTCTGAAGCCGAGATTTCCACACTCCTAAACATCCCTAGGTCCACTGTTTCCGATGTGATAGTGAAGTGGAAATGTGAAGTGACACGTACAGTACAAAAGCGTACAGGCTGACCTCCTCTGTTGACTGTAAGAGACCTCCGACAGTTGAAGAGGGTCGTAATGTGTAATAGGCAGACATCTATTCAGACCATCACGCAGGAATTCCAAACTGCATCAGAATCCACTGCAAGTACTATGACAGTTGGGCGGGAGGTGAGAAAAGTTGGATTTCATGGTCGAGCGGCTGCTCGTAAGCCACATATCACACCGGTAAATGCCAAACGACGCCTCGCTTGGTGTAAGCAGTGGATGTTTGAACAGTGTAAAAACGTTGTGTGGAGTGACGAATAATAGTGCATAATGTGGCGATCCGATGGCAGGGTGTGGGTATGGCGAATGCTTGGTGAACGTCATTTGCCAGCGTGTGTAGCGCCAACAGTAAAATTCGGAGACGGTGATGTTATAGCGTGCTCGTGTTTTTCGTGCAGGGCCTTGCACCCCTTGTTGTTGGCGAGGCACTATCACAGCAGAGGCCTACATTTTTTAAAGCAACTTCTTGCTTCCCACTGTTGGAGAGCAATTCGGGGATGGGGATTGCGTCTTTTAACAGGATCGACTACCTTTTCATAGCGCACGGCCTATGGCAGAGTGGTTACACGAAAATAACATCCATGTAATGGACAGGACTGCGCAGAGTCCTGACCTGAATCCTACAGTACACCTTTGGGATGTTTAGGAACGCCGACTTCGTCCCAGGCCTCACCGACCGACGTCGATACCTCTCCTCAGTGAAGCTCTCCGTGAAGAATGGGCTGCCATTCCCCAAGAAACCTTCCAGCACCTGATGGAACGTATGCCTGGGAGAGTGTAAGCTGTCATCAAGACTAAGGGTGGGCCAATACGATATTGAATTCCAGCATTACCTATGGAGGGTGCCACGAACGTTTAAGTCGTTTTCAGCCAGGTGTCCGGATACTTTTGATCACACAGTGTGGGCCTTGCGTGTGAGGTGTTATGGAAAGTTGACTGGTCCTACAATGCAGGCACCAATAATGCTCGCCCACACTTTGAGCCCAACTGGTGTTGAGTTTTCTGCCATAATACAATAGGGATTCCCCGTAACGATGTGTGAGTGTTGTGAAGGATGAAGTTACGGCCCCTCTTAAACAGTAGTCTCTTCTGGGAACAGGATGTATTACAAGAACCCTAACGCCATAGTGACCTGCGCGACGATCGAGCGACAAAACCGTCGCCACTGAGGCAAGTCTTACGTCCATGTGATCTTTTTTGCAAAATCACCCTCTATAATAGTAATGAAATGTAAATTGTATGGTACTTAAAGTACCACACCGCGCACAGCAGTAGTTATTGTGGCCGTTCTTCAAGTCCTTTGCTAGATTAACCGCCACCTGTGGCAGTTCAGAATGCTGTATGTCATGAAATACACACACACACATACATACAAACAAACAGAAAATATCGGGAAATTCAGCTTGCGCCTCCTGATCTTGATTTTGCAGTTTATTAACGATGTAAGATGTGGCACATGATCCACATGATTCGTGTTTAAATTACTTGTAATTACGCATTTTGTTAAAGTTCGAATAAACTTCATCGCAATACACCAGGCATACAACAGTATGAGATGCAGTCAAGAAGCTTTAGTACTCCTACAGAAATAGGCTGCAACCATGAATCTTGGTATCGGCGTTCGTCCGTATTCACTTATTTACCCTTCAGTGTAACAAATTTTCTTCAGATATGGACAACTTAGTGAAAACCTTCGTAGGAGAAGACCGCATTTTGGCTGTCCAAGAGAAGATCCACCTCGGAAATAACCTCATCGACTTTCTGTAAATGCCTCTTTTGCAGTGGCAGAGGCAGATACCACTGGGAGTTATTCGAGAATATGGGAGAGGATGTAAAATGTAATAGCCAAATAAAGGAAGTGACTGTTTGCTGTGCAGAACGAGCTGGAGTGTTGTCGTGGAGAAAAAACCTCTCTTGTAAAGTTTCCCACGACACTTCTTCTTGATTGCCTCCTGTTACTTGTCAGGAGATCCCCGTAGTATTTCCTGTGAGTCTGTTCCTTACTGGGATAATTTGCTAGCAACCTACCCTGACAGTCCAAATATTTCAGAATCTGCTTGCCCAATGATGGCTAGATGTTCGCCGTTGTCGGCGGTGGTGAATTCATACACTTCCACTCACTGCTTTGCTTCTTTGTTCGGGTTCATAGTGGTACACACAGCACTCGTCTGTGGTGATTAGACGGCTAAAGAAGTCAAATGTGATGGCCTGACACAGTTGCAACATGCTGTTGCTGCCTCAGTTCAGCTGAGGTTACAGGATGTGAGTGAGCAGTCGAGGAACCAAGCACTGGCAACCTCTGCGATGTTCAAAATGTCGTCAAGAAATCGAAACCTCTTGCGATCCTTGTATATTGGAAGATGCCCTATCAATTTGTTAATCGTCGGAGAGCGTCGTTTGACGACAATGAAAGTGTCTTCACCACCTAGGTGCGCAGACATATATTTGTGCTTTTTTCTGGCATTTTTCCACGAACTTAATGTAGATATTTGCAGCATTATTCCCTTTGAAACGTGGGAGTCGCATTACCACAAGCCAAAGGACTCCCCCATTTGGTTTTGGCTGCTCTAACGCCATGTTACGGTGCTGCGGTGTCGGATTTTGGTGTTTACTAGGATTGCGAACATATACTAACAAACATACAAATGAATTACTGACATTGGCTGCGAGCGGGCACTGATGTAAATCACTGGGGAGAGTTGAAAATTTGTGCCAAACCGGTATTCGAACCCGTGTCTCCTGCTTTGTTCATTATTGTTCTCTGTATTTGTTCGGGGCGAACGTCCCAAGACACCTGTTAAAATTCATCGTTTATCCATTCACTCGATTCCTACACTACAGAGGACAGCTAATCCTCTGACCGAACACGCTGAGCTACCATGCCAGTGTCCACTGAGCCTTCTGGACACAGTGCTCACAGAAACTGCACGGTCTAATCTAGCACGCCTCCCGTCAGACCCAGATTATCAACTTAACCACACGCTACGAATGTAGTGCCCCCTGCCGATTATTCTTACTACTCGTGGCATTTCACAGATTCCCTTAAGAGTTAGAGGATGGTGTGCATCCGCATTGGAGATATCAATGCCCATCTTCGCCTTAATTATGTGTATGTGGTGTCTGTTCTTTCGAACACCACCGAAGCAACAGACACCACATATATAAAACAAAAAGTTAGTTACGCAAGCTATTTTTTAGAGGTGATAATCAAAATTTCATGATTACACCTCATAAGCTCCAAAGGTGAAATAAGGAAGCCATCAGTTGCTTTATTTTTCTTTAACTGAAAAGCATTACCCCGGACGCCTTTCTGTGAACTTGTAGCTAAGATAATTAAGATACAAAGAATATTTATACAAACTTTGTTGTAGCAAATTACATTTGGAATTTGCAGTATATTGTCAAAAATAAGATTTCTATTTTGTCCCTTGAACGGACTTCTGACATTATTCTGAGGAAAATATCACTGAAGGACATGTTCACTTTACAAAAATATATCTTTGTACTTATCTGATTGTCCTTAAGTTAGCCTCGGTGTCTTCTCTTCAGGGTATGACTGTGCGAGAATATATACTCATACGAGGGTTATGAATGTTCGAATGAACCGCTAACTAGCGAATGCCTAACTACGAAATAAAATTAAGTGTTTACGTCTTTCATTTATGTATTTTCATCTCTTAAAATAACAGATCGACAACATATAACATCGATTTGCTCTCTTAAGCTATTAATTCTAAATAAACATGTCTCTTTTCTACAGCATCATACCACGATTTGATTCCATTACGCAATATCTTACCGCCATGTCTCCACAGCAAAGGACAACAGAAATTAGCTTTGAGGCAAAGAGGTCTAAAAGATTTGCATCATTGTCAATGATATTGTTTAAATTAACTGATAGAGATTTATGAAAACTTAATTAAATAGATTATCAGATTTTCATGTAAAACAACACTTCAAAAACTGATAACCTCATAAACTGGAAGTTGTTATGCGTGAACTAATGAGTTTTAGTAAATGTACTTTTACTCGAATTATTCTGTTATTAATGAAGTCATTTATACTCCACTGTAATGAAGGCTGCTAAATGTCTGTCAGGCTTGATTACATCACAACATCGAATTAATTTGTAGTGACATCAAATGTTAATGAAAACACTTTTTATAAAATGCTTTTTTTTTACCAACAGTAGGCATGACTGCTTGTAATTTTTATGTGTGCGTGTCATATGCTGATGGATGGATAGTTTAGAAGCTCGTAATGACGCACATAAACTACCGGCTGAAAATGCCAGTACAGCCGAAATGAGTCAGTAGTGAAAAATAAACAACAACTGCTATCAAAGGTGGAGACATTGTCCTTTCATAAATTTTGTCTGACTGAGGTATCTGAAAGGTACTCTGTAGCGTCGTTCCTACTCTTAGTTTTTTCCTGAACACCTCTAAGTATTTTGGTCTTTTTTTGTACATACTTTGTTATAAGATAATGACTATATAGTATGCTCACTGAAGTCAAATAGTAACCTTTGCACCAGGCAGCGGAACAATCTCAGGTGGGATCTCCCGGACAATAATGCCATACCAATTAATTATATTTTAAAAACTTTAAAACTTTTATTGCTGCAGTCCACAGAACTTTCTCCAAAGCTCAAAAATACAGAATGAAACCATGTCAATGTATTCTTTAATAACTTCCTGGTGGAACAATTTCATATTTAAGGTTGATAGGTAAATTATTATCAGTGGAACAAAATGCAGTTTATTTGCTTGTCAACCACATGTAGACAGAAACGTTTAGGTAGCTAAGTGGGTACAGAATGCAGCGTTCATCTTCTGGTTCAGTGTTTGGATACGGGACTTTCCGGAGTGTAGTCTGCTAGCAAAACGGTTGATATTGGTAGCGTGGAAGCATAACTGATTAATTCTGTCCAGCACGTGAATCCTTTCTCCGGCCCAGACAAATAGAGCAAATCGGTTGGTTCTTTTGCATTATATGTGATCTAGGGGTGGGCCTTAGGCGGCTTATAAAGGCATCATTTGGTCGTCGGCGTTTAATGAGAAAACCCAGGAAAACCATGATTTCTGTGTACGAAAAGTACCAATTGTGGGGATGACCACTTCTGTAATTTCTGTTCACAGAAAATAGGCGAAATTTTTACCATATGTTCTTAAGACGATATTCCCGGGCAACGTATAAGCTTTTTACGAAATCGTTATCTGTTATCGAGATCCAAAGGTTCAAAGTTACGTACCTATACAGCAAAAAGCAAGAACTGTTTTTTAGCCGTTTTGCACCGTGGGTCACAAATTATCTACTCGTGAATACCTAACCTTATCAGATGGGACAAATTTTTACTGTACGTTCTTTAGAA
The DNA here is from genome assembly GCF_023897955.1 of Schistocerca gregaria. Classification (NCBI taxonomy): domain Eukaryota; kingdom Metazoa; phylum Arthropoda; class Insecta; order Orthoptera; family Acrididae; genus Schistocerca; species Schistocerca gregaria. The sequence continues at coordinate 129,470,172 of NC_064923.1, read as the reverse complement.
ACGCCATTTTCCCGTTTTCGAAAATCTGCATCCTTTCTCAAGGTGCACCAAAAAAACAAAAGGTTTTTGGGAACCAAAAGTACCATTTGTGGGATTGGCCACTTCCGTAATTTATGTTTGTGACAAGTCGTCGAAATTTTTGCCGTATGTTCTTTGTCGACCACTAGACTTTTTTTTGGTATCATTATCCGTTACCGAGATCCAGAGCATCAAAGTTACCGTACTTACGGATGTAAAGTATGCACGTAATATGCGGTACCAGGCATAAATGTAGTTTTAACTAACGTAATGACCGCATGGCAAGGGTTCAGGGACGCTAAAAAGGTTATGAGGTCACCGAAGTATGTTTTTATTCAGCATTTTTTCGCCAATAAAACATTATGAAGCGTGTTTCTTTATAATGGGCAGTTTACTATTATAAAAATACACTGAAAGTGGTATTACAGTGAAAAATTGACTAAAATGTTCTTAACGTGCCAGAAAAGAACTTAAAATGATTGCCACAAATTATGTACAATGGGAAAGACTGCGATTCAGTAAAAAAATTCTAATAACGTTTTTACTCTTTCAAGATAGAAGTCATAAACCGGGTGTTTTCAATGAATTGCAATCGAAGAGCAAAGTATCTACGGAAATTTAAAGAATATTTTTGTGTTAACCTTACTTTATGCGTACTTATCTGTTGTTTGTATGGGTCAAAATACGTAATTGTGTCGAAGTGTATAAATAAACTGTCTAGACTTTACTGACCTACATAACTCGTTTTATAAGCAGCACACACGGATGCGTCAGGGCAAAGTTGTGAACCAGCTGAAAAATGCTGCTTTCAGAGCCCGAAAAGGCCTATTCATTCTTCTTTAAAAGTCTCTGCCAAAAAAGTGGGGAACTAGTCATTCGCCTTCCTCACCAAAAATGTTGACATCTAAACACATTCGCGCTTTTTTTCCCCTGAAAAGGAATAGAAGAGAAGAGTGACGGTGGAGGAGAGTGGAGGCAGTGCCAGAAGAATTTTTGAGATTCCAAAGTATGGAGGAGACAGAGGCAATGGGAAGAAAAGACAAAACGAGACAGAGTAAGAGAGAGAGGAGGTGGTGTCAATGGGATACATAGTAAATCAGTGGGAAGGAAAGGAGACAGTGAGAGACAGAAATATATAGACAATGGCAGCGAAAGAGAGATGATGAATGTGAAGGCTTTACTGCAAAGAGAGACCAAGTAAAAGGAATTAGAATGTTGCGCGTTAAAAGAGCTCAAATGTGTCTGCATGCCAAAAGTTTTGGAGAGGAAGGTCGAATTAGGACTGAGGCAGCTGGTCCTCCGCTTTTCTGTCAGAGTCTTTTTAGAGAGGCATATATTCGCATTTTTATGCTCGTCTGGAAGCATTTTTCAGTTGGTATTTAAATACTGGGCATTATGTCCTTGCGACTCGTCCATCCTCGTAATTTCTACCTTGGTGGGGGCTGTTTCACATGTCGATCTGTTTTCCTGTAAATCAGTAATGATTCAGGAACTGCTTCTCGTAATCGGCATAAGTCGTGCAATTCAATCCGACTTCACCTTCCACCCTTTGTATTGCAAAGAGGATTTTTCTTCGCTAGTCACATATCGCAAGAAGTACTCTCTTCAGCTGGTCTAGGAAATTTCCTTTTGAATCGAAGTTTCTAACGTTTTTGAATCTTAATCGACTCCTACCAAATTCAACTGTTCTCTGCGGCATCATCTTCGCCTAGTGATGATTTAGTTTGCCCTTCGCTTCCTGTTTGACACTGCTTGTTCTTTTACACACCTGGTCCACTCGAGGACTGCACGTGCCTTGGTCCAAGGTTATTTGCGAGACGTTTTATTTCGACCTTGATGTCAATAGCTTCCATCTTCTTCTGACGCGCATTTAATTCCGCGTCTAGCATTTCTAGTTGCATGGCATTGGCCCCAATCCTTTCGCCGAGATTCTTACGTGTCTCGCGTATTTATGTGGTGACTTCCTCAAAACTTTTTGTTCAGTCCTTTGCCTGACGATCTAATTGCAACGTTTACGTTTCTCAGACATCTGGTTTACACTCTCCACCAACGTTGCTCTTGTATCATTAAGTTCTTCTCTCAGTTGTTTGCATTATGCTTCTGTATTTTCGGTAAATTTCGGTAATCTTTTGTCAAATGGTTTAGCAGTCTCTTCGAACTTCCTCGTAAGGTACGTACTTCGTTTCTTGTTTTGAACACAATCGGGTTCACCAAGTATATAGGATGTTTCGAAAATATTCATGCAGTTAAACTAACTATTTATTTATTTAGTGCTTGGTGCTATCAGACAATCACAAATGCATTTACAATTACAAATGAAAAGAAATTATAAACAAACACTTAAATAGTGAAAAGTAAAAAAAGTTATAAACATTATCCAGGTTTTCCGACAACTCGAGCACTTGTGATCCTGCTTCATGCACATCATCTAAGGATCCGTAGAAAGTACGCAAAGTGCAGTAGCGAACGGTATGTGGCGCCTTCTCGCTACAGTCACAGATTGTTGAAATTCGCTAATCCCAGTTGTACAGAGAGCAACCTTTCTCCCTGTCTCACGTCTGATTCGGTTCTGTTTGTGCCATGAAGATTGAAGTCCAAGAGTTTGATAGTTATGAGGAGTGAACATGGCCACTCCTATTTCCAGGAAGCCACAGGGCTGATAACACTCGCTGACAATCTCATGGTGGTTCTCCATGCTCGTTGACGATATTTCAACCGGATTGTAGAACTTTGCTGAATGATACAGCGCTTGGAAGGAAACTGATTCTACAGTATTCATGATCATAACCGAGCGAAGACTTGTTGTTTTCTTGTGTGAGATGAAGTGATGTTGCTTAGCGCGGGAAGCTACAGAAGAGGTGTAGACAAAATCGTACTATATTATGCGCATGGCCTCAAGACGGTGAACATCCACTCGGTGGATGTGGGAAATGTTGCGTCGTATAGTTGAATAATACTTACCTGATTCGGGAATTCAAGCCAGTGTTGTTGTTCTCAAAATCATGTTAGCATCGGGTCACAAGAAAGTTCCAGTTAGCTTTTGCAATAAACAACTGCGACTCTTCACTTTTGTACCTGTTTTCGAAAGGAAGTACCAATAAATAAAAGATCTATCCAAGGTGATGCCCAGATACACTCATGTTGAGGAAAAACAGAACACCTTGAACGACTAGAGACAGAACATTCATATTCGCAGCACATGCACATTAGTATATTTTGCAGCAATGATTAGCATTTGACCCATGTCGGGTTCGAGGTCAACGTGGATATTGCAGCGGAACACCACCTACCGGTAAAATGTTCCTGCGACTCTCGTTGTGGCTATAAACCGAAGGTAATCAATCATTGAGCAGGATGCCTCGGAGACGTACGCGCCAACCATACTGTCAGATGAGTCTGAAAAATTGCGCATTATTGGCATGAGAGAATGTCGTGTATCCACCCGGGAAACTGCTGCTCGTGAGTGACGAAATGTTTCGACAGCGCAACTAGTGTGTGCCGAATGGTTCACAGAAGGCCGTAGAACACGATGAGACGGGTCAGACGACCCTCCGAGGAGATCGACACCTCATCGGAATGGCAATGCAGGAGAGACCTGCATCCTCCTCGACTCTGGAGCAGCGGTGGAACAGTGTAACGCATCGTACACTATAAGGGGAGACACTCCATCGCCGATATTACGGCATGGGTTACGTGCCGTCGCCCACTTTTCCGCCTATCTTTGATAAACGTGCACAAATTTGCTAGACAGCAGTGGTGTATGGAACTACGTCACTGGGACAGGAATGGCATCAGGTGCTTTTTTCAGACGAATTCAGGGTCTGTTTGTCTGAAAACGATGTCCACTTTTTGGTTTGGCGCAGACAGGGAAAGTGGCATCAAAGTGATTGCATTCGCACAGGACGAACAGCGGCAACTCAAGGCCATATGGTTGAGGGTGCTGTTGGGAACAACGTCAAACGACAGCTGATGCGTGTCCAGGGCGCTGTGACCAATGTGACCTACGTCAGCGACATCCTATGACCGCCGCGCGGGATTAGCCGAGTGGTCTCAGGCGCTACAGTCATGTACTGTGCGGCTGGTCCCGGTGGAGATTCGAGTCCTCCCTCGGGCATGGGTGTGTGTGTTTGTCCTTAGGATAATTTAGGTTAAGTAGTGCGTAAGCTTAGGGACTGATGACTTTAGCAGTCAAGTCCCGTAAGATTTCACACACATCTGAACATTTTTGAACATCCTATGAGCTGTAGCCATACACTTTCTGCACAACATCCCAGACGCCTTTATTCAGCAAGACAATGCACGACATCACTTTGCTGCACCATCAAGTGCCTTCTTGGTGTCACATGATGTCAGCTTTTTGCACCGGCCCGCCAGATCACCAGAATTGTCGCCAATCCCAAATGAATGAATGAAACGATGGATGCAGTGTTGTACCCAATGCCAGCCATCACAGATGAACTTTCGAACCAGGTGAATGCAGCATGGAAGGCTATACCACACCATTTGCGCCTTATACGCGCAACAGGACACATGCTGAACTGAGATCACTGAAATGTTAACCATTTCTGCAGAACATACTAATGTACATGAATGTGGATGTCAACGTCCCGTCTCTAGTCGTTTAAGGTGTTCTGCTTCTTTTTCTGAATATGAGTGTACTTTGGGTAGTTGTCGCACTGTAATACACCGTATCCGAATATTATCTGTGAACAGTAGTTTGAATATCTGTTTCTGAGATGCAATGCTGCTACTCCGGTCTTCAGTAGGTTTGTTTTCAGTTTCGCCTATATCTTGCAAATAAATGAACATAGACATTTGACTATAATACAGCAAGAAAAGGTGTTTCGCCTTCTCCATGTTAATAGGTGTAATTCAGCTACAAATGATCCGTGTGATTTTCATGGGCCTTCTACATCTACATGACTACTCTGCAATTCACATTTAAGTGCTTGGCAGAGGGTTCATCGAACCACAATCATACTATCTCTCTACTATTCCACTCCCGAACAGCGAGCGGGAAAAACGAACACCTAAACCTTTCTGTTCGAGCTCTGATTTCTCTTATTTTATTTTGATGATCATTCCTACCTACGTAGGTTGGGCTCAACAAAATATTTTCGCATTCGGAAGAGAAAGTTGGTGACTGAAATTTCGTAAAAAGCTCTCGCCGCGACGAAAAACGTCTATGCTGTAATGACTTCCATCCCAACTCGTGTATCATATCTGCCACACTCTCTCCCCTATAACGCGATAATACAAAACGAGCTGCCCTTCTTTGCACCCTCTCGATGTCCTCCGTCAATCCCACCTGGTAAGGATCCCACACCGCGCAGCAATATTCTAACAGAGGACGAACGAGTGTAGTGTAAGCTGTCTCTTTAGTGGACTTGTTGCATCTTCTAAGTGTCCTGCCAATGAAACGCAACCTTTGGCTCGCCTTCCCGACAATATTATCTATGTGGTCCTTCCAACTGAAGTTGTTCGTAATTTTAACACCCAGGTACTTAGTTGAATTGACAGCCTTGAGAATTGTACTATTTATCGAGTAATCGAACTCCAACGGATTTCTTTTGGAACTCATGTGGATCATCTCACACTTTTCGTTATTTAGCGTCAACTGCCACCTGACACACCATACAGCAATCTTTTCTAAATCGCTTTGCAGCTGATACTGGTCTTCGGATGACCTTACTAGACGGTAAATTACAGCATCATCTGCGAACAACCTAAGAGAACTGCTCAGATTGTCACCCAGGTCATTTATATAGATCAGGAACAGTAGAGGTCCCAGGACGCTTCCCTGGGGAACACCTGATATCACTTCAGTTTTACTCGATGATTTGCCGTCTATTACTACGAACTGCGACCTTCCTGACAGGAAATCACGAATCCAGTCGCACAACTGAGACGATACCCCATAGCTCCGCAGCTTGATTAGAAGTCGCTTGTGAGGAACGGTGTCAAAAGCTTTCCGGAAATCTAGAAATACGGAATCAACTTGAGATCCCCTGTCGATAGCGGCCATTACTTCGTGCGAATAAAGAGCTAGCTGCGTTGCACAAGAGCGATGTTTTCTGAAGCCATGCTGATTACGTGTCAATAGATCGTTCCCTTCGAGGTGATTCATAATGTTTGAATACAGTATATGCTCCAAAACCCTACTGCAAACCGACGTCAATGATATAGGTCTGTAGTTAAATGGATTACTCCTACTACCCTTCTTGAACACTGGTGCGACCTGCGCAATTTTCCAATCTGTAGGTACAGATCTATCGGTGAGTGAGCGGTTGTATATGAGTGCTAAGTAGGGAGCTATAGTATCAGCGTAATCTGAAAGGAACCTAATCGGTATACAATCTGGACCTGAAGACTTGCCCGTATCAAGCGATTTGAGTTGCTTCGCAACCCCTAAGGTATCTACTTCTAAGAAACTCATGCTAGCAGATGTTCGTGTTTCAAATTCTGGAATATTCCATTCGTCTTCCCTGGTGAAGGAATTTCGGAAAACTGCGTTCAATAACTCCGCTTTAGCGGCACAGTCGTCGATAACAGTACCATCGGCACTGCGCAGCGAAGGTATTGACTGCGTCTTGCCGCTTGTGTACTTTACATATTACCAGAATTTCTTCGGATTTTCTACCAAATTTCGAGACAATGTTTCGTTGTGGAACCTATTAAAGGCATCTCGCATCGAAGTACGTGCCAAATTTCGCGCGTCTGTAAATTTTAGCCCATCTTCAGGATTTCGCGTTCTTCTGAACTTCGCATGCTTTTTCTGTTGCCTCTGCAACAGCGTTCGGACCTTTTTTGTGTACCACGGGGGATCCGTTCCATCTCTTACCAATTTATGAGGTATGAATATCTCAATTGCTGTTGCTACTATATCTTTGAATTTGAGCCACATCTCGTCTACATTCGCATAGTCAGTTCGGAAGGAATGGAAATTGTCTTTTAGGAAGGCTTCTAGTGGCACTTTATCCGCTTTTTTAAATAAAATTATTTTGCGTTTGTTTCTGATGGATTTGGAAGAAATGGTATTGAGCCTAGCTACAATGACCTTGTGATCACTAATCCCTGTATCAGTCATGATGCTCTGTGTCAGCTCTGGATTGTTTGTGGCCAAGAGGTCAAGTGTGTTTTCGCAACCATTTACAATTCGCGTGGGTTCGTGGACTAACTGCTCTAAATAATTTTCGGAGAATGCATTTAGGACAATCTCGGAAGACGTTTTCTGCCTACCACCGGTTTTGAACAAGTATTTTTGCCAACATACCGAGGGTAGGTTGAAGTCCCCACCAACTATAACCGTATGAGTGGGGTATTTATTTGTTACGAGACTCAAACTTTCTCTGAACTGTTCCGCAACTGTATCATCGGAGTCTTCTACGGCTCCAAGCTCTCACCGACTACATCAGTAGCTTCAAGACTAGCTGCTCGTTCTAGACGTAGAGTCCATTCGACAGACTTTGACACGCAACCCACAGAACTCTACTCGTCGTACCATTCCTTAACTGCCTGTTTGGCGCGTTTTGCGACGTTTACTGTTTATTTCACACCGTATAGTACTGAACTGCTAAACCCCTTCTTGATTGTGGTAAGCATCAACAGGTACAGTTTTGTTTATTCATTCTAGACTTGAAGATGGAGGATAATTTACGTTCATGTTCACCGTTTGTCGAGAAAATATTTACAGGCCTTTTTTTCCAGAAAAAGGTTACAAAAGCAACTTACCTGCATATACTGGAGGTTTCACTTTTTCGACATTTGCGAAAACATACTAGAAAATTCACTTTTTTAAACATGATGTAGCACCATTGCATCATTTTTTTTTTGGTAACTAATCAAGGCAGGCTAAGGTTTTGTGAAACCAAAAGCGTGTAACACGAATTCTTTGTGAAGAGAACTCAATAACGTCCTGCAGAGCATGCTGTTCAAGAACCTGGGGATACTGACTACTTTTTATTTATGAATGAAGATTGTAGTAAATAATATGGCTCTTTCTCAGACCGCTATCTCAGTTCATTGATTCAGTAAAAGGAATAAATAGAATCTTCAGAAAGATTTATTCACTTTACTATGCTGCCAGGAAAGTGGATATTATTTAAGAACACATACTTTCAGTAACCTACCTGCAGCCATAAAAATTTAAACTGCTAATAAAGTTCATTTTAAAGTGAGCTTAAACTATTTGTTGTGAGCAAAACTTCTTCTGCCATTGGCTGATGTATATGTGTTGTGAATGACATCAAATAACGTGAGTCTTACGTGAAATGTCAATTCTGCACATGCTAAAGTGCAGTAATATGGCCAAGAATATAAGTGTTGTAAACTCATTTTCTCTTTGATGATCCATAGTCATACAACTCGGAACCGGGAGACTCACAAGCAGCTATGACTTCGATTGTGAAAGCCTTCATTGTAGGAGGATGGTTTGATAAGTCTCGTAAATTTACGTGAATGAATGGAACACTTTTAATGCGCCTCCATTGTTAGATTGTTAGTAAGAATTTTGTAAAGAATTTCGACAATGTGCACAGTACAGTTCTTTGTTGACAGCCGTCTGAATTGGTCAGTGTGTCGACTGCGATTAAAAATGGAGAAAACCGAGTTTCGTGCGGTTATTAATCATTTTCATTCGAAGGTTTAAACTGCTGCACAATGAGAAAAGAACTAGATGAAATTCACTCGGACTCTGCTCCATCATTGGAGATCATTTAATTCTGTATTAATGAGTTTAAATGTGGTCGAACATGCGCCGAAGTCGAAGTTCACTTCGTCCGCCAACTGACGTCACCACAAAGGAAACCATTGACAAAATCCATGGTAATCCGAGACCGCCGAATAAAAATCATGCGATTACTGAGACTCTAGGAATCTCAACTGAGTGGGTGCATAATATCCTGCACAAAGAATTGCCTATGAAGAAGCTGTGTGCGAGATGGGTGCCGCCACTGCTCACAGTCGACCAAAGACGCATCGGACACAGTCTTTCAACACAATGTCTGGCGATCTTTAACCGCAATCCGCACGATTTTTAATTGTTGATGAAACTTGGGTTCATCATTGTACAGGCATTAGTCGAAACGGCAGTCAAAACAATGGACAAAGGTCGGTGAAAGTGAATCAAAAGGGGCAAAGACCATTTTGTCAGCTGGTAAGGTGATGCCCACTGTTTTTTTGGGACTCACAAGAAATAACCCTCATAGATTACTTGGAAAACGGCAGAAACATAACTGGACCAAATTATGCCTCATTGTTCGATCGTTTGAAGACTGCGCAGGCTGAACAAAGACTATGGTTGGCAGGCAAAGTAGTGCTGTTTCAACAGGATAATGCACCATCCCACACATTTTTCCGACGGAATGGCAAAGGTGGAGGATCGCTGGATCAAGCGTACATCCCTGAAGGGAGACTATGTCGAGAGGTAAAGTGAGTTGTTCACGAAACAAACATTTTTTTCTTTTCTTTTATCAGAGATATCAACACACCCTCAAATTATCACATACAACTCAGTGTAATGTACATTTACGTGATCTGTGTCGAGTATGTTATTACCTTTTAAATAAAAATATGTTTAAGATTGTTTTAGTTATTTCCAAATTCATGAGGACCATTTCAGCTGGAACCGTGGAACTCACTTTAGCATAACCCTTTTATAAATATGTATTGCGCGTTCTTGTTTTACGACATGTTGTATATTCTTGAGAATCTCATCCATGAGACAAAATGTACATCTAATCTGATGTTATCTAACCTTTGCTGTCCACATTAAACGTTTTCGAAAGGTAAGTAAAAACTTTGACTCTAAACGTAATTATAAAAAGTGCCTTAAGGTCGCTTGTGCGTTCATGTGAAAGATATTCCGTCATAAAATTAGATGCTTCTTTTGAAACTAAAAACTGTAGACAAACATGTAAGTCAAAGTTTACTCCATGTTTCTGTTTTCGCCCTCAATAAACTGGATGGTTCTACTGAAAATAAAAACTTTAGGTCGACATGTAAGTTAAAATTTATACCATGTTTCTCTTTTAATTCATGTAGGAGATGTCTTCTGAAATGTGTAGAATGTTTTGGAAACAGAAGGCAAATTTTTCAGAAACTAGAAGTACACAAAAATACTACTGCTCTCTGGATAAAGAGCCTCTGTAACCTTCGTGACAATGAATTGACAAATAATGTTTCATAAAATATTAAAAGTCTGATTTGATCCATTATAAATGGATTATAAATATTATAACATAATTCACAGAGGTATGTTTAGACTTTGCAACTAAAAGAAAGGCAGTTTGATTTTTGCCACACGCATTTCGTTTCTTTCGTTCATGAAGAATCTTCAGTGGCCTATAATACATGTTTATTTTCACGTACATAATAAGTGTACTATTTACTATTTACAAATATGTTACGTTTTCTCAATTTTCCTCCTGTTTTTCAGTTAGAAACAACCTTCGTAGCACAAGTTTCGTGACTTTAAATAATGGATTGGCGTTACTTATGATTTTCAGTGTTGCTAGTCCATGTATGTTGTCCTGGAGACGTGTTCATTATGTCCCCATACTCCAGATGCCCGATATCCTACGTATCTCAACAAACTTTTATTACAGCACATCACTTGCACTTTTCACTGTGTGATCAACTTGTGTGTGTTTACTGTGTGTGGTGTTGCCAACTGTCGTTGGGTGTTTATCTTTCGTCTTTTGTGTGTGTTAATTGTCTGAACTGATGTTTTTCATTTGTTTTGTGTCTGTTTGTCTGTGTGTGTGTGTGTGTGTGTGTGTGTGTGTGTGTGTGTGTGTGTGTTAAAGAGAGAAAGAGAGACAGAGAGAGAGAGAGAGAGAGAGAGAGAGCGAGAGAGAGAGAGAGAGAAGGGGCGAAGGGAAGCTTCATTAATTATTTATTCTGGTTGTGCTTCACATTTCTGTTTGTTGTTTTAGTGAATACACTCCTGACATTACAGGAAAACAAACAGGTCTTGCAATGACAAAGAAAGTACTTAATGAGGACATCAATATAAGCAGTTACTCACTGATCATTGTCGTCACTTAAAACAACGACAAACAGAAATGTGAAATATAATCAGAATAAGTAATTAATGAATCTTCCCCTCCCACCTTTTAAATCTCTCTTTGAAAAAAGAACACATTGACACCGGTGTGTCAGACCCACCATACTTGCTCCGGACACTGCGAGAGGGCTGTACAAGCAATGATCACACGCACGGCACAGCGGACACACCAGGAACCGCGGTGTTGGCCGTCGAATGGCGCTGGTTGCGCAGCATTTGTGCACAGCCGCCGTCAGTGTCAGCCAGTTTGCCGTGGCATATGGAGCTCCATCGCAGTCTTTAACACTGGTAGCATGCCGCGACAGCGTGGACGTGAACCGTATGTGCAGTTGACGGACTTTGAGCGAGGGCGTATAGTGGGCATGCGGGAGGCCGGGTGGACGTACCGCCGAATTGCTCAACACGTGGGGCGTGAGGTCTCCACAGTACATCGATGTTGTCGCCAGTGGTCGGCGGAAGGTGCACGTGCCCGTCGACCTGGGACCGGACCCCAGCGACGCACGGATGCACGCCAAGACCGTAGGATCCTACACAGTGCCGTAGGGGACCGCACCGCCACTTCCCAGCAAATTAGGGACACTGTTGCTCCTGGGGTATCGGCGAGGACCATTCGCAACCGTCTCCATGAAGCTGGGCTACGGTCCTGCACACCGTTAGGCCGTCTTCCGCTCACGCCCCAACATCGTGCAGCCCGCCTCCAGTGGTGTCGCGACAGGCGTGAATGGAGGGACGAATGGAGACGTGTCGTCTTCAGCGATGAGAGTCGCTTCTGCCTTGGTGCCAATGATGGTCGTATGCGTGTTTGGCGCCGTGCAGGTGAGCGCCACAATCAGGACTGCATACGACCGAGGCACACAGGGCCAACACCCGGCATCATGGTGTGGGGAGCGATCTCCTACACTGGCCGTACACCTCTGGTGATCAACGAGGGGACACTGAATAGTGCACGGTACATCCAAACCGTCATCGAACCCATCGTTCTACCATTCCTGGACCGGCAAGGGAACTTGCTGTTCCAACAGGACAATGCACGTCCGCATGTATCCCGTGCCACCCAACGTGCTCTAGAAGGTGTAAGTCAACTACCCTGGCCAGCAAGATCTCCGGATCTGTCCCCCATTGAGCATGTTTGGGACTGGATGAAGCGTTGTCTCACGCGGTCTGCACGTCCAGCACGAACGCTGGTCCAACTGAGGCGCCAGGTGGAAATGGCATGAGAAGCCGTTCCACAGGACTACATCCAGCATCTCTACGATCGTATCCATGGGAGAATAGCAGCCTGCATTGCTGCGAAAGGTGAATATACACTGTACTAGTGCCGACATTGTGCATGCTCTGTTGCCTGTGTCTATGTGCCTGTGGTTCTGTCAGTGTGATCATGTGATGTATCTGACCCCAGGAATGTGTCAATAAAGTTTCCCCTTCCTGGGACAATGAATTCACGGTGTTCTCATTTCAATTTCCAGGAGTGTATTAGGTTCCAAACTTGAAACTTTCACTCTGAAATCCGACCGCATGTCGAGCCGATTCCTGTATTTGTTTTTCATGAAACACATGGAAGAAAATGCTTGCTCACACCGATATGTGGTTGCAAATGGAAGGATTTGTTTCATTGCCAATTTCCAGGAGTGTATATATATATATATATATATATATATATATATATATATATATATATATATATATATATATATATATCAACTCACATGGAGAATAAAGTGAACGCATTATTGTGGCCAAGATAGATACGAAGCCCACACCTACTACAGTAGTACAAGTTTATATGCCAACTAGCTCTGCAGATGACGAAGAAATTGAAGAAATGTACGATGAAATAAAAGATATTAATCAGATAGTGATGGGAGACGAAAACTTAATAGTCATGGGTGACTAGAATTCGAGTGTAGGAAAAGGGAGAGAAGGAAACACAGTAGGTGAATATGGATTGGGGCTAAGAAATGGAAGAGGAAGCCGCCTAGTAGAATTTTGCACAGAGCACAACTTAATCATAGCTAACACTTGGTTTAAGAATCATGAAAGAAGGCTGTATACATGGAAGAACCCTGGAAATACTAAAAGGTATCAGATATAATGGTAAAACAGAGATTTAGGAACCAGGTTTTAAGTTGTTAAACATTTCCAGGGGCAGATGTGGACTCTGACCACAATCTATTGGTTATGTCCTGTAGATTAAAACTGAAGAAACTGCAAAAATGTGGGAAATTAAGGAGATGGGACCTGGATAAACCGAAAGAACCAGAGGTTGTACAGAGTTTCAGGGAGAGCATAAGGGAACAATTGACAGGAATAGGGGAAAGAAATACAGTAGAAGAAGAATGGGTAGCTCTGAGGGATGAAGTAGTGAAGGCAGCAAAGGATAAAGTAGGTAAAAGGACGAGGGCTGCTAGAAATCCTTGGGTAACAGAAGAAATATTGAATTTAATTGATGAAAGGAGAAAATATAAAAATGCAGTAAATGAGGCAGGCAAAAAGGAATACAAACGTCTCAAAAATGAGATCGACAGGAAGAGCAAAATGGCTAAGCAGAGATGGCTAGAGGACAAATGTAAGGATGTAGAAGCTTATCTCACTAGGGGTAAGATAGATACTGCCTACAGGAAAATTAAAGAGACCTTTGGAGAGAAGAGAACCACGTGTATGAATATCAAGAGCTCAGATGGCAACCCAGTTCTAATCAAAGAAGGGAAAGCAGAAATGTGGAAGGAGTATATAGAAGGTTTATACAAGAGCGATGTACTTGAGGACAATATTATGGAAATGGAAGAGGATGTAGATGAAGACGAAATGGGAGATACGATACTGCGTGAAGAGTTTGACAGAGCACTGAAAGTCCTGAGTCGAAACAAGGCCCCCGGAGTAGACAACATTCCATTGGAACTACTGACGGCCTTGGGAGAGCCAGTCATGACAAAACTCTACCACCTGGTGAGCAGGATGTATGAGACAGGTGAAATACCCTCAGACTTCAAGAAGAATATAATAATTCCAATCCCAAAGAAAGTAGGTGCTGACAGATGTGAAAATTACCGACCTATCAGTTTAATAAGTCACAGCTGCAAAATACTAACGCGAATTCTTTACAGACGAATGGAAAAACTGGTAGATGCGGACCTCGGGGAGGATCAGTTTGGATTTCGTAGAAATGTTGGAACACGTGAGGCAATACTGACCTTACCACTTATCTTAGAAGAAAGATTAAGAAAAGGCAAACCTACGTTTCTAGCATTTGTAGACTTAGAGAAAGCTTTTGACAATGTTGACTGGAATACTCTTTTTCAAATTCTAAAGGTGGCAGGGGTAAAATACAGGGAGCAAAAGGCTATTTACAATTTGTACAGAAACCAGATGGCAGTCATAAGAGTCGAGGGGCATGAAAGGGAAGCAGGTATTAAAATTCATGGAGAAGAAGTGAAAACTTTGAGGTTCGTCGATGACATTGTAATTCTGTCAGAAACGGCAAAGGACTTGGAAGAGCAGTTGAACGGAATGGACAGTGTCTTGAAAGGAGGATATAAGATGAACATCAACAAAAGCAAAACGAGGATAATGGAATGTAGTCAAATTAAATCGGGTGATGCTGAGGGAATTAGATTAGGAAATGAGACACTTAAAGTGGTAAAGGAATTTTGCTATTTAGGAAGTAAAATAACTGATAATGGTCGAAGTAGAGAGGATATAAAATGTAGACTGGCAACGGCAAGGAAAGCGTTTCTGAAGAAGAGAAATTTGTTAACATCGAGTATAGATTTAAGTGTCAGGAAGTCATTTCTGAAAGTATTTGTACGGAGTGTAGCCATGTATGAAATTGAAAAATGGACGATAACTAGTTTGTACAAGAAGAAAATAGAAGCTTTCGAAATGTGGTGCTACAGAAGAATACTGAAGATAAGGTGGATAGATCACGTAACTAATGAGGAGGTATTGAATAGGATTGGAGAGAAGAGACGTTTGTGGCACAACTTGACTAGAAGAAGGGGTCGGTTGGTAGGACATGTTTTGAGGCATCAAGGGATCACAAATTTAGCATTGGAGGGCAGTGTGGATGGTAGAAATCGTAGAGGGAGACCGAGAGATGAGTACACTAAGCAGATTCAGAAGGATGTAGGTTGCAGTAGGTACTGGGAGATGAAGAAGCTTGCACAGGATAGAGTAGCATGGAGAGCTGCATCAAACCAGTCTCAGGACTGAGGACAACAACAAGAAGAATGAAGAATAATAAACTCACACAGTTTTAACAAAAGCGCTCTCACAAGGAACGACACATTCACATATACTTACAGAAATACACACAAATCAAATGAGAAATATCAAACCATCATACAACCAAAAGACGTAAGATAAATACAATCGACAGTTGTCAATACTACACACAGTAAACACACAGAAGCTGATATCACACTGAAAAATGCAAACCGGCCTGTGTGGTCGAGCGGTTCTAGGCGCTACAGTCTGGAACCACGTGACCGCTACGGTCGCAAGTTCGGGCATGGGTGTGTGTGATGTCCTTAGGTTACTTAGGTTTAACTAGTTCTAAATTCTAGGGGACTGATGACCGCAGAAATTAAGTCCCATAGTGCTCAGAGCCATTTGAACCATTTTTTGAAAAGTGCAAGTGAAGTGTTGTAATAAACGTGGGTAGAAAAACGCTGGTAATCCACCAGCTGGAGTATGGGAACCGAATTCATCTCCAGGACCACACATATGGACTAGCAACACTGGAAATCGTAAGTAAAACCAAACGATAATTTAATTCCACGAAAGTTTTGCTAGAAAAATTCTTTACATTTGTAACTACAATGTAATTTAAAAACAAATATTAATTACTGGCCGGTTTAGATGCTTCATTAATAAAAGAAGCAAAACGCGTATGGCAAATACCAAACTGCCTTTCATATAGTTGCAAAGACGGACCATACCTCCACGAATTTTAAGCTATTAAGGAACGAAGGCAAACGGAAATGGTACTAATGGCTCTGAGCACTATGGGACGTAACTTCTAAGGTCATCAGCCCCCTAGAATTTAGAACTACTTAAACCTAACTAACTTAAGGACATCAGATACATCCATGCCCGAGGCAGGATTAGAACCTGCTACCGTAGCGGCCATGCGGTTCCAGACCGTAACAGCTAGAACCGATCGGCCACCCCGACCGGAGGAAAACGGATAAAATGATGTTATAACAGTAGTTTATAATGAACACAAAGTTCCTACTAAGGACGTAATGTAGATTGGAAAACATTTGCAGCTAGCCGCAAACAGACATTACAGCAAAATATATTCAGAAATTCCTGTAATACGATGGTTCAGAGAGACGATAGTTTCAAGTGTTCATGATAATCATATGCAACAGTATTCTGCTACAGTTCACCCACTGTTGTAGAAAACGCTTGTATATGCACTATCTCATCAAAAGTATCCGGACTCCTATGTACTGTGGAACTGACCACGATATTTCACAAGAAGTAAATCTGCCAATATTAAAGGATGCGGGAAGTATTGTGTTGTGAGGAAGAAGTAACCATTTTCTGGATGTCAGCGGAGTAACATATCCATCAGGGACATTTCAACACTTCTAAAAGATGCCCAAGTCGACTGCTGTTGATATGATAGTGGAGCGACAATGTGAAGGAACAACCACAGATAAAGCAAACCCAGGCAGTCTTCATGCACTGATGGTCAGGGACGATCGACCATTGTGGAGGGTGATTGTAAAACATCGCACGAAATCGGTGGGCAGAATCATTTGCTACCAACAGTCCAGCTAGCTCAGTGACTGTGCATAGTGACTTAAAAGAAAGTTCGGGCAGCTTCTCATAAACCACACAACCATTGGACTGTGCATTACTGGAAGCGAGTGATTTGGAGTGATAATCACGCTATATCATGTGGAAATCGGATGGAAGTTTTTGGGTTTGGCGAATTCCTGGAGAAAGATACGTGGGAGGAGAGGGCGCGGGAGAGTGTTTTTCGTGGTTATGGTGTGGTCTCCTTATTGCACTTAAGCGAATGCTAAATACAGAAGGATGTGAACACATTTCACTACGTTGTGTAATTCTTACATTACAGGAGATGATGACTGTAAGAGTATGACAATGCAGCCTGCCGTAAAGCAACGTTATGAGGCTATGGTTTCTGCGCAGTAACATTCTTGAGATGGATTGGCCTGTCTGAACAGTGGACACGTCCCTTATTGATGTCCAACAATACGGGTTGAGATACGTCTGATTAATTTATGTTATTGTTACGGCACGACCCATAAAATGGAAATTCCAGGAATCGGACTTTAACCACATTGTATTTGGGAGCCCACGAAGGAAAGCTGAAGCCGGTATTACACGACACACCGAACGTGTACAAGTTGGGTGTATACGGCCTACCACCTAGCGGCTGAACCGCTGAGCTGCGATTTTAGCAGACGGTTCAGCGTAACCGCTGCGGAGAAAGAGGAACCGTTCCTTTCTGCTGCGCGTCAGCGCATGCTCACAAGGGAACCTTCCCATCGCACCCCCCTCGGATTTAGTAATAAGTTGGCATACTGGATAAGCCTTGAAAAACTGAACACAGATCAATCAAGAAGTCAGGAAGAAGTGGAACTATGAAAAAAATAAGCAAAATATACAAACTGAGTAGTCCATGAGCAAGATACGCAACACCAAGGACAGCTTGAGATCAGGAGTGAGCAGCTGCAGAACGAGAGGTTATTGATTCAAATCTTCCCTCGAATGAAAAGTTTAATTTTTTATTATCTGTCCGTCCGATGCGAGGTAACTGCGCCGTAGTATGGGGACGCTACACCTAAACAAACATCGAAACACACGAAGTCAGTCGACTACAGCGCACGGGAGAGAGAGTATTCCTGCTAACGAGGCCTGGCAGTTGACTGTTCGCTGCTTTGGATGAGAGTGCATTAAATACGTGTGATGTATTCCGTGGGCGATATGAATCCAGCAAAACACAGGCACTAAACTTATTACAGTGAACAGAGACTTCAATGAACGAACGGACAGATCACAACTTTGGGAAAATAAAGAAAGTGAACTTTTCATTCGAGGGAAGACTTCAACCAAGGACCTCTGGTTCCGCAGCGGCTCACGCTAACCACGGGACCACGGCTCTCCTGAGCTCACCTTATCCTTGAAGTTACATATCTTCCACGTGGACCACTGAGTTTGTATATTTTGCTTATTTTTTCATAGTTCCACACAACTTCTTCCTGATTTCTCGATTGATCTGTGTTCAGTTTTTCAAGGCCTATCCATTGTGCCAACTTATAACTAAATCTGAGGGGGGTGCGATGGGGAGGTTCCCTTGTCAGTAGAAGAGATGTATGTGTGTATGCGCAAAACCCAGATTTTCAAGCGGACTTATTGCTTGTTATTGTTTTCATCTGTGGTCAGCAGACGAGAAATGTCTGATCTCTTGGGGCCTCTTTTGGCTATTGTGCAAGATGTTCTACGCATTTTTCAGTGAGTAATTTTTTACAAATACTGTGATAAAACCAAAAAGAATCCGTTTTTTGTACTGCTGGTGAGAAAGGTTGTATATGTTATGACAGCTTCTCATAGCAAAAGTAGAATGAAGCAAATAAAGCATAATCGGGGTTATTGAGGCACCTAGTAAGCAAACGTGTCTATACTATCCTCAACTTAGGCTGTACCATAATAAGTTATGTCTAGAAGTGTTTAATTCCGAGTTTATTTGTTTTTGTAGACGTCTATATAATTTTACTTTTGACATGTGTATGTATCGCGTTAATTGGTGAAAGTACCGCAAGTGAAAGATTTTATTGCAACTTTTGTATTGGTTCAAATGGCTCGGACCACTATGGGACAACATCTGAGGTCGTTAGTCCCCTAGAACTTAGAACTACTTAAACCTAACTAACCTAAGGAAATCACACACATCCATGCCCGAGGCAGGATTCGAACCTGCGACCGTAGTAGTCGTGCGGTTCCGGACTGAAGCACCTAGAACCGCTCGACGGCCGCTGCTGGCCAACTTTTGTATTATTCCAGCATGTCAGGAAAGATAGTGTGGAGGACCACCCACAGCAATCAGTGCAGTTGTGCCAGCTGCGACCAAGGGTGAGGAAAGTAAAAGCCTTTTCCATCTTTGCGGTCGCACTATTGTGAAATAGCGTCCCTCATTCCTGTGTCGCTTGCGCGAATCCCCTCGCGTACAGTCAACAGCAGCTTGTCGAAACAAGACATCTGCCTTTACCCCCTTCTTATCAGCCAGGATCTATGACAGTTCACACTCCTGACACTAAGTCGTCATTCTGTCCTTCTATGAACGACTAAGGTGAACACTGTCATAGCAAATGCTGCACAGATTATTGGGTCCTCCACGTCTAAAATGCTGTGAAACGTAAACATATGTAATCATTTGCTTGTACCAGCGATGACAGAAAACGAACAGTTTAGTCACTAATTCTGTACAGTCATAATGTAATTTCATTTTATCTGCATAAGATAACAATAACTACTTAATACATACAAACCAAGACCTCCCAGAAATTTCGATATGAGTAAATGGCAGCTGGGCTAGCAAAAAAGTTGGCAGTTACAGATTTGTACGCTTGGGACGCTGGTGCAGACTTGTGATTAGGTGTGTCGTGCAGTACCGGCTTAAGACGAAAAATTTCAGCAGGATCTTTAAACAGTCACAACTCCATAAGTACGAGGTAAGTTGACGCTCTAGTAAGATATCTGACTCGCATTTGGGTGGGAGGAGGGGGGGGGGGGGGGGAGCGGCACTTAAAATCCCTCCGCGGCCACTGAGGTTTATGTTTCTAGTGGTTTCCCTAAACCGCTTCGAGCAAATTCGGGAAATGTTGGTCACTATAGACTTCGTTTCCCATCCTTCGCTACTCCGATCCTGTTCTCCATCTCTAATGACCTCACCACAGACGAAATATTAAATGTTAGCATCCTTCCTCCTCCACTTCTTACACATCGATAGATTAAAGAGTCTGAACACTAATTGTACAGCTGATGCACAAGGAGGTACACAGTAAGACAGTTGGTCAAAAGTTTTAATTATTACCTTGAAAACAGAAAATCGAATTGCGACCATGACACATGACGATACTGTTGGTCCTCTACAAATTCACCCTTGAATGCGAAACATTCTTTCCAAGGATGGATGACTTGATGGAGACGTTGCTTGTATAAATCTGGATTCTGGCTGTTCAGGAAACGTTACACCTCAAAAATCACCTCGTCGCCATTCGGGAAGTGACTGCCATGCAATGACAGAGATAATGTTGCTGGGGAATACGAGAGACTAGGCAGGATTTCACAGTTCAGTAAAGCACTGTGTGTGACTAGCTCGTCTGCAGAATGGCTCAGGGTTTGGTCGTGGGGCGAAAACACCTCCTTAGAAAGCTGCCTCCGTCATTTGGTGTTGACAGTCTCGTCACGAGAGTATAATAGTATTTTTCTGTGATGGTTTGCCCCTTACGAGCTTAATTTGTCAACACCAGCCCGAAAGAAAAACGCTCAGCATCACCTTGCCCAAAAACTATTGCTTCTGAACCTCTGATGGCACAATGAATCCTTGTACGAGGATTTCCACTGCTTCTTTGGCAGTCTCGGGGTCATAGTATGTACCCAGAACTCGTTAGTGGTATTAGGGCCGGTCCGTGTGGCCGAGCCGTTCTAGGCGCTTCAGTGTGGAACCGCGCGACCGCTACGGTCGCAGGTTCGAATCCTGCCTCGGGCATGGATGTGTGTGATGTCTTTAGGTTAGTTAGGTTAAGTAGTTCTGAGTTCTAGGGGACTGATGACCTCCCATGTTAAATCCCATAGTGCTCAGAGCCACTTGAACCATTTTGGTGTTTAGGCGGCTAGATAAACCATCTTGATTTGCCTGACACAGTTGCAACATTTGCGTTACTGTGTAGGTTCGGTGAAGTTACTGAATGGATTTGAGCATTCATGGAACCTAGCGGGCAGCAATTTTTCTTAAGTTGAAAATACCGTTCTGAAAGGCGTCAGTCACTTCAGATCTCATATGATTTTGGTGGTTTTACCTCATTAAGTTTGGCAGAGTATCTTTTCTCTGCCCGCATTTGCTAGCATTTTCCATGCACATATTTTCCGCGTCAAAGCGGAAAATCACGCTGGAAACTTGAATTTGTGTGACTTTATTCATCATAATCATCACCTTCCTTTCAAGGATAGGGTGTTGCTGTTCCTAACGTACAAACAAAATCTTTCCCATCTTTTTTTGGGCCTTCTAATACCTCTTTCCCCATTGGGTTTTTAGGTCAGGATCTTCTGGGGAATTTTGTGACCTGTCGCTTTCATGAGGTGTTGTTTTCCACCTTCACGATAGTTCTGAAGTTGTCCATTCACGCTGAAAATATTTAATCCTGTTCTGATATCTTCGTTTCTAATCACATTTCTTCTTGTGCAGCCTTTCGTCTTTCTTAGGAACTTCATATCTGATTTTTTTTAATTTTTAATTTTTTTTTGGTAACCCAGCTATGGCTTCCGTAGTATAACACCGGTTACGCCATTACTTTATAGAATTTCGTGATTGTTTCTTTTTGTACTTCATGGTCCCACGTTTTGCTAGTGGTACCACAGATTGCTTGCAATTTGTACATCTTATTTTCAGTATCAGGGTCCAAATCAAAACTTATTGCTCAACCTAAATAAGAGATCTGAGACACTTGTTCTAAAACTGAGTTATCCGAAACCATTTTTCATCTGACTGGATATTTCCCTCGGAATGCCATTATTTTTGTTTTGTTACTAGAAATTTAAAGTTGTGCCTCTTGCAAATTTCGTTTAGGTTGTATACTGCTCCTTGGAGGTTATCTTCGTTCTTTTGAGTAATAAGTATGTCGTCAGCAAACATATTTTTCATTCGTTATCTTAATTCCTTTGTTTACTTTACATTTCCATTTGCGAATAATGAAGTCAACGTAGATATTAAACCGGGTCGGTGATAGTCCACACCCCAGGGGACGCAGGGGATACAGCTTACCGAAGGCACCTTAAGTGCCGGGATTGGAGGATTTGCGTGGTCCGATGAAGTTGAGAGTTGTGCCGGCGGTAGCGTAGTTACTGGCAGGGTCACCCAAGTTGGAGCTACACGAATTGTGTCCCACACCACAGGACAGGGAGGGCTCTAGAGGGGCGGTGAAGCCGGCTTTCCCATGGGAGACAACCCCGACAGAAAAACCAGGTAGGTCGCTATACCTAGAGGTGGCAGCTGCATCACGCGACTTAACCTGCGCAGCGCTCGTAACGCAGCCAGGGAATTATGAAACTACTCGCAAACTCACAAACGACCTTTGTCTTTATTCCCAGCTTAATTACAACTGACAGTCAATACAAAATATATCTTTTATCACATGTCCCAAGCAAGGGTGCTTGTTCACTTTGAATGAGTGTGGGCATGAAAACAGTTGCAATGAAATAGGCAAATTCAGATGCAGGCTCTTGGTTTGCCTTTGCAGTAACAGTCTTGGCAGGCAGTTGAACTTTGTTTTCGAAGCTAGATCCGGTGATGTCAAGTCGGGGCAACTCTGTGTCGCCAGGCGCCACCACGCTTCCTCAGGCACCGATTCTCCTCTGTCTCCTGGCTGGAGGAAACGCATGCTCTTCCTAAAACAGTCGCCACAACCTTTCTTAGTCCATTAGACCTGAACGCAATGAGACACTAGTTACCACCGCCGCCCTCCCCCCGACCATGCCATCTGTTGCCCTCCTTCCCCCACATTACCACCAACTAAGCACCTAATTAAACATTAGAATGAAATATTTTTATTGGAACACTTTGCTTAAGTGATGAAAGATGAATGATATTTTGTGTGTGTGTGGGTGTGTGTGAGAATGAATGATGAAGGAATTCGTGGTGCGTCGCAAATGTTACCCACAACTCCTAAGAAAAGAGACCTAACTATCCATAGCGAGGGTACACATTTGTTGCAAAACATGCTTCCCCTGCATTTCTCCTCTGCATTGCGTCACTTTATTGACCCCATTTAAAGCAAACAAGTTCGGATTCGTGCACTATACTTACTGTCCGTGAATCACATCTTCTTATTTCTGAATTGTCCGCCCCCGGTAGCTGAGTGGTCAGCGTGACGGATTGCCAATCCTCTGGGCCCGGGTCCGACTCCCGGCTGGGTCAGAGAGTTTTCCCCGCCCAGGGACTGGGTGTTGTGCTGTTCTCATCATCATCCTATGATCCTCATCGACTGCAGGTCGCCGAAGTGGCGTCAAATTGAAAGACCGGCACCCGGCGAACGGTCTGCCAGACGGGAGGCTCTAGTCATACGAATAAATAAATAAAACTTCTGAACTTGCAGAAATCTGAAGACTTCAGGTTGTTAATGCTTTGTGTCTAACCACTCGAATAACAATTAAAATAAAAAATAAATAAAAATGTGTACAGCGTTATAGTACCCCTTATGTAGTCACTGTTGTGTACTCCTGTCAATTAATTCACTTACTTGTTTCGAAGCGAGTCATGAAGCAATTTCTGAAATACTGCAGCTACTATCTACAGCTTAGGGAACACCTTTTCTTGATATATTTAGCATTTGTTATGTATCTGTCTCACTTTTATGATCAGCTGTGTACGGGACAGAGCACAACATGTGTGTGTAGTGTAATCTCCACAGCATTAACGCTGCTAATTGAGAAAATTTAATTACTGATAACTTGTATAATCAGTATTGGAGTCTTCCAAAATTACGATAATATTGCAGTAATGATCTTTTGAAAATAATTTAGCTTTGGCACTGAAACAGAGTCGAATCGTTTAGTTTTTACCCCTCAAAAAATTTCATTTCACTCCTCAGGGGGTAATTACCCCCAGGTTGGGAATCGCTGTTCTAAAAAAAGCAGTTTGGGGACTGGTCTATGCCCCCTCACCAAGTTCGGTCCTCTCTGTGCACGGAGGCGAGAAAGTTCAAGTTTTGGAGAGAATTTAGCGGGACGTGGACGATAGCAGTGTCTGCTCCTTGATCACATAAGTAATGACCTCGGATGGGAATTAGTTTCGATGTCGAATTAGGTTTCTCTATAACGACGAAACTCCATCATTGTAAACAATGCGTAATACTCATGAGAGACGGTTTCAGTTTTCTTTTTTTTTTAAATTTGTTTTTACACGTAAATTCCGGGAAGGGTACCAAATTCGGTGTTTGACTGATCACGAAACACTTCATCAAACGTATACCCGGATGATTATCCCTTTTCATAGTGAGTCACGAGCTGGCTTTGATAGTTCAATTAGTAATGGAAATTAGAGACTTTTGGTTTCGAATTCCGTTTCCTTGTTGCGGTCTCTTGGCCCACTCATCCTTTTGCTCACAAATGATCGGTACGTTAGTATTTTTACTCTGATGGAACCATTCGGGGAGGACTGAACACCTGGGCAATATCTTACTCCTTCATTTACGAAAAGCAGGATCTTTTGTGAAGGATCTCGCTCTGTACTATAGCTCTAATCTTATTGCACCTAAAGGTGCTCAGCACTCTAATACAACTCTCATACGAAGAAAACTGACGTCATTATTCTTTAAGAGATGAGAACTTTTGTAAGGACACTTTAATCTATTTGTGTGCCTACTCCTCATCGATGATGTTACTACCTTACAACCCAGTCGATAGGAGGGAATGGTAAGAGAAAGGGAGAAATCAAACGGCCATAATATACCATCGAATCCATGACGTCCGTGACGAGGTCTCTCCAATCCAAACAATGTTAAAGCCAAGACGAGAGATGACTACAACATCAAGGAAATAATACGGAACTAAGTCCCTGTTAATCACCAGTGTTTCCCAGAGCCCATAGCTTAAACAGGGAAGTACTATTTGAGCAGAAATGCGTAAACAGAACTGTCGCAGGACTAAATTGCACTCCATGACGGTATTCTGGATGACGATGATAATAGTGTTTGCAAACAGAGCATCAAGGTCTCTAGAACCCTTACTGTAATTTGATGAGACAAGTGTGACTAAAATGACTAAAATTTAAAGAAAGTATATGATAATAAAAAATATATATTTCAAATACTCATTATGTGAAAAACACACCGCACACAAATATATGTACATACACACAAACATGAACTTGTTAACAGACACGCTCGCTCACACACACACACACACACACACACACACACACACACACACACATACAAACAACAGTGGGTCTGCACATACAAGACATTCGTACCACCCCGCCCCTCTCTCTTACACACACAAATAGACTCATGCACACATATACACGCTCAAGTACACACATACATGTGAGCACGCACACACTCGCGCAGAGAAAAAAAATGGTTCAAATGGCTCTGAGCACCTAAGAGAACTGCTCAGATTGTCACCCTGGTCATTTATATAGATCAGGAACAGCAGAGGTCCCAGGACGCTTCCCTGGGGAAAACCTGATATCACTTCAGTTTTATTTATTTATTTATTTAACCTGATCAGATTAGGGCCATCAGGCCCTCTCTTACATCGGACCAGTGTTCCACACGTGCAGCATTTCACACATCAGAGTTACATCATGACAATAGTTTAAATGAGAATGTTAGCTTACTCTAGTGACAATATGAATAAAGAGTAGTGACTAAGACCTAATTAAGTAAATGCGGCAGTATTTTTACAACAGGTGCTATGCATACAGATTATGATAAAAGCAATAAAAAAAGGTAATGATAAACATGACTAAGACTTAATAAATTAAATGCTGGCAGTATTTTTACAGCAGGTGCTATACATACAGATTATGATAAAAGCAATAATAATAACAGTAAAAAAATCAAATAATAATGACAAACATGAGAAGGATTGGCAATAGTAACGAAGGTTTGTGCAGATGTACATAATATCTTGGTGTGTAAAGTAGATGTTTACTAGTTTAGCGTGTTTTGGGGAATGGGGATTTAAGGAGGGGGAAAGAGGGAAGTAATGAGATGAAGTGCATTCATGTACAGAGGAAGGCATTACTGTTGCTTAAGTAGATACGTCATTAACTGTTTTTTGAAGCTGGACATGTTTTTAAGTTCTCTAACATAACGAGGGAGGTTATTCCAGAGTTGGGTTCCCGCTACTGTAAAGGACTTGGAGAAGGTGACTGAGCGATGCAGTGGAACGGAGAGGATTTTATTATAATGGGAACGTGTGTTTCTGTCGTGTTGTTCCGACATGAGCGTTACGGATGAGGAGAGATATGAGAGACAGTTTACATTTATAAGGCAGTAGATGAGACAGAGTGTATGGAAATCTCTGCATTTGTCTGCACTCAGCCAGGACAGTTTTACTCGATGATTTGCCGTCTATTACTACGAACTGCGACCTTCCTGACAGGAAATCACGAATCCAGTCGCACAACTGAGACGATACCCCATAGGCCCGCAGCTTGATTAGAAGTCGCTTGTGCGGAACGGTGTCAAAAGCTTTCCGGAAATCTAGAAGTACGGAATCAACTTGAGACCCCCTGTCGATAGCGGCCATTACTTCGTGCGAATAAAGGCCCAGTTGCGTTGCACAAGAACAATGTTTTCTGAAACCATGCTGATTACGTATCAACAGATCGTTCCCTTAGAGGTGATTCATAATGTTTGAATACAGTATATGCTCCAAAACCCTACTGCAAACCGATGTCAATGATATAGGTCTGTAGTTCGATGGATTACTCCTACTACCCTTCTGAAACACTGGTGCGACCTGCGCAATTTTCCAATCTGTAGGTACAGATCTATCGGTTAGCGGGCGGTTGTATATGATTGCTAAGTAGGGAGCTATTGTTTCAGCGTAATCTGAAAGGAACCTAATCGGTATACAATCTGGACCTGAAGACTTGCCCGTATCAAGCGATTTGAGTTGCTTCACAACCTCTAAGGTATCTACTTCTAAGAAACTCATGCTAGCAGCTGTTCGTGCTTCAAATTCTGGAATATTCCATTCGTCTTCCCTGGTGAAGAAATTTCGGAAAACTGCGTTCAATAACTCCGCTTTAGTGGCACAGTCGTCGGTAACAGTACCATCGGCATTGCGCAGCGAAGGTATTGACTGCGTCTTGCCGCTTGTGTACTTTACATACGACCAGAATTTCTTCGGATTTTCTACCAAATTGCGAGACAATGTTGCGTTGTGGAACCTATTAAAGGCATCTCGCATAGAAGTCCGTGCCAAATTTCTCGCGTCTGTAAATTTTAGCCAATCTTCGGGATTTCGCGTTCTTCTGAACTTCGCATGTATCCCAGGTATGCTTAATATTGTTCATATCTGGGGAGCCTGGTGGACAGCTAAAGTGTTTAAACTAAGAGGAGTAATTCTGGAGCCACTCTGTAGCAGTTCTGGACGTGTGTGGTGTCGAATTGTTCTGCTGGAATTCCTCAATTCTGTCGGAATGCACAATGGACATGAATGGATGCAGATGATCAGAAAGGATGCCTACGTACCATGTCACCTCACAGAGACGTATCTGGACGTGTCACTGGTCCCATATTACTCAAACTGCACACGCCCCACACCATTAAAGAGTCTCAACCAGCATGAACAGTCCCCTGCTGACATTCAGAATTCATGGATTCGTGAGGTTGTCTCCATACCCGTACACGTCCATCAGATCGATACAATTAGAAACGAGAGTCGTCCGTCTAGGCAACATGTTTCCAGTCATCAAAAGTCGAATGTCGGTGTTGATGGGGTCAGGGGGGGGGGGGGGGGGGGGCTAAAGCTTTATGTCGTGCAGTCATCAAGGGTACATGGATGGGTCTTCGGCTCCGAGAGCCCATATCGATGATGTTTCGTTGAAAGGTTCGCACGCTGACACTTGCTGATGGCCCAGCATTGAAGTCTGTAGCAATTTGCGGAAGGGTTGCACTTCCGTCACGTTGAACGATTGTATTCAGTCGTCGTTGGTCCTGTTTTTGCACGCTCTTTTTCTGGCCGCAGCTATGTCGGAGATTTGATGTTTTGCCGTATTCCTGATATTCCACGGCACGCTCGTAAAAAGGTCGTATCAGAAAATCCCACTTCATCGCTACCTCGGAGATGATGTGCCCAATCGCTCTTGCACCAATTCCGTGTTCAGACTCTCTTAAATCTTGATAAACTGCCATTGTAGCAGCAGTAACGGATGTAATAACTGCGCCAGACACTTGTTGTCGTATATAGTCGTTGCCTCATGCAGCTCCGTATTGTGCCTGTTTACATATCTCTGTATTTGAATACGCATGCCTATACGTTTCTTTGGGGTTTTAGTGTCGAACGAGGGAGAAACGTCTGTCTCCATATTAGCCCTAATTTCTCGTATCTGACCTTCGTGGCCCTAATGCGCAATGTATGTTGGATGCATCATAATCGCTCTGCAGACAGCTTCAAATGCCTTTTCTTTAAAATTTTTTCAGTAGTGTTCCTTGGAAACAAAGTCGTCATCCTTCCAGGGATTACCATTTCAGATCCCGAAGATCACCGTAAGACTTACACCTTGTTCGAATCTACCAGTAACAGTTGCAGCAGTCCGTCTTTGAACTGTCTTCGTTTAATCCTACCTGGCACAGATTCCCAAACAGTGGAGCAGTACACAAGAATAGGTCGGTCTAGCGTCCTATATGCTGCCACCTTTACAGACGAAGCACACTTTCCTAGAACTGTCCCAATAAACCGAAGTCAACCATCCGTTTTTCCTACCACAAACCTCAAACGCGTGTTCCATTTAACATCGCTTTTTAACGCTACGCCTGATATTTAATCGACGTGACTGCGTCAAGCACGCCACTAATAAAGCTGTAGTACATTACAGGTTTTTTCCTACTGATCTGTATTAACTTACATTTGTCTACATTTAGAGGTAGCTGCCATTCATAACACCTACTAGAAATTTTGTCTAATAAGTAAGTCATCTTGTATCCTCCTACAGTCACTCAGCTTCGACACCTTACCGTAAACCTCAGCATCATCAGCAAACAGCAGATTGCTGCGGCTCTGTCCGACAAATAAGTAATGTGTATAAAGAATAATAGAGGTCCCATCACACTTCACTAGGACACTCCTGACGATACCCCAGACTCTGATGAACACTGGCCTTCGAGGGCGACTTATTGGTTACTATAACTGAAGAAGTTTTCGAGCTAGTCACATATCTGTGAACCTATTCCATATGTTGGTACCTACTTTAACAGCCTGCAGTGGGATACCGTATCGTGTCAGACACTTTCCGGAAATCTAGAAATGTGGAATATAGCTGTTGCAATTGATCCATAGTTCGTAATGTGTCATGTGATAAAAGGGCAAACTGAGTTTCGCACGAGCGATGCTTTCTAAAACCTTGCTGATGCGTGGACATAAGCTTCTCGGTCTCAGGAAATTTTGTTATATTCGAACTGAGAACGTGTTCAAGGATTCTCCAGCCAATCGATGTTTAGGGATATTTTTCTGTAATTTTGCAGGTCCATTCTTTTCCCCTTCTTATATACAGGAGTCACGTGCGCTTTTTTCCAATTGTCTGCAACTTTGCGCTGAGCGAGAGATTCGCGATAAATGCTCCTTAGGTAAGGGGCTAATATCGCAGAATACTCTTTTAAAACCGAACTGAGATTTCGTCCGGACCTGGTGACTTCCTTGTTTTCAATTCTTTCAGATGTTTTCCCACGCCAGGTATACTTATTACTATGCCGTCCATACAAGAGTCTGTCCAGGACGGTATGTTTGTAAGAGTCTCCTGTGTGAACGATTTCTTGAACGTGAAATTTAAAACTTCAGCTTTCGTTTTGCCATCTTTAACTGCCACATCAGGTTGGTCAACAAGTGACTGGAAGGAAGCGTTAGACCCATTTACAGATTTTACATAGACCAGAATTTTCTCAGGTTGTCCGCCAGATCTTTTGCTATAGTTTGACGGTGGTATTAGTTGTATGCTTCGGTCATTAATCTTTTCCCAGACTCACGAATCTCTACTAATCTTTGCTTGTCGCCATCTGCGTGTTGTTTTTTGAACTGACAGTGCAACAGCCTCTGCTTCCTCAGCATTTTTCGAATCTCTTTAGTAAGCCATGGTGGGTCTTTTCCATCCTTAATCCACTTGCTAGATCATAATTCTCCTGACCATGATTTACAACCTGCTTAAAATTCGTCCATAATTTCTCGACATCCATCTTCCTGGATCTAAGCGATGTCAGTTCACTGTCTAAGTGAGATGCTAACAACTGTTTACCTGCTCTTTCTAGCAGAAACACTCTCCTAACCTTCTTAACTGGTTTATTATCTTTCGTAACCATTGTTGCTATATGAATCATCGCCCACCCCGTTTCTATACTGAAGTTGTCAATAAGGTCCGACCTATTTGCAGCTATAAGGTCTGAGATATTTCCATTGCGTGTAGATTGGCTTATTAGTTGCTCAAAACAATTTTCTGAAAAAGTGTTCAAATGTACCTCACATGACTGCCTGCAATGAATCCATTGATCTCCAAGTCTATATCCTGTACGTTTAAGTCGCCTACAACTTGTAATGCATTATCTGGATTTTTACTCGCTACTGACCATAAACATTCTTTGAATGACTCTATAGATGTCACAGCAGAGTCGGATGACTGATAAAAACATCCAGCAGTTGACTTGGTATCATGTGGACCTGTTATACTCGACCATGTGACTTCACGGTCAGACTCAACTTCGACCTCAATAGAGACAAAATTTCCGTCAACTGCAATGAACATTCCTCCTCCTATGGCATCTAATCTGTCTTTCATGACTTGCTAAATGTCTAAGAGATGTCCACTAAAAGCTACTATAATTTCGAGGTGGATATCGAATACCCACCCTCTTAGACTTCAGAGAAAGTCTTCAGTGTCTCAGGTTCTGTTGAACATATCAAGTGGGATTTCTTCTGGTGATCCAGTGAAGTCACATCATCGTACAGTGAGCCTCCTTGCGATCGAGTTTTTTTTGGCAAGAGCCAGACAAAGCCAAATCCACCTCCCACATTAAGAACGGGCGATTATAAAGTATCCTGTCGCTGGACCAGGAGTTAAAACTGTCATTCTCTGCGATGACCCGACGGTGACGTGAAGCTGGAGCCTGCTAGGCAATGGTGGCCGCTTTGGTGAAATGTTCAACAACTGAGATGTGCTTCCTCGTTGGTCTGGAAACAAGCATAATAACATTAACTGGGAACTTTCCAACTTGTACATTAAATTATCCTGATGTTCTCCCGTAATATTGTGGACTTTGTAGAATGGTTAATGGTGTCTAAATGGCTCTGAGAACTGGGTGACTTAACAGCGGAGGTCATCAGTCCCCTTGAACTAACTAACTTAAGGACATCACACACATTCATGCCCAAGGCAGAATTCGAACATGTGACCGTAGCGGTGGCGCGGTTCCAGACTGAAGCGCCTAGAACCGCTCGGCCACTCCGGCCGGCATTAATTGTGTCTACGAATCTTTTTTTTGTCTTGATGGTTCACCGGAATTTCGCAGTCGCTGATGGAAAGACGAGAGATTTTGTGCATCTGGTCAGCATTTTAACGTGTAACGAGAACCACACGTTATCCACACAGTGAATTCGTCTGGTCCCGTATAACATGTTGTTGGGTATTTTTATCAGTTAACCGATCCTCCTGTGACATTTCTGGAGTCATTCAAAACTTCAGTTTACCAAGTAACACGCAGTTTTTGACGATAATCTGAGCATTTTCAAATGAATACGTCAGTGGCACTGTGGATCTCGTGCTTGATGCGATCCACGCATTCGAGGAATTTGTCAATGTTCATACACAGAGAGCTGATTTTACAGCGTCGAGACAGCCTTGCTGATCATCGATTTTGGTGGCATCTTCTTGGGTATTGCTCGAAGTGCTACGTGTGTTCAGGTGGAGAAGTGGTCGCTAAAGTGCGAATCTTAATACTTTCGTCAGTATATTTGAAAGGTGGAGAAAATAACGAGAGAACCATTTGCGATCCCATAGCTGTGATGAACCGTCTACTTTATTCAGCATTAGAAGGCATAAGGTTATGGTGGTATGAAGTTATCAATAACTCGAATTGAATATCAGAAGGTGGCAGAACTCAATAGCAAATTATCTTCACCAATATCTCCTAAAGGAGGAATAGAAGAGGGGACTGTACAAAGTCTTCATTTGGAAGGACCTACAGGAAACATATAGTTACATACAAGTCATGGGGACTCGAAAACACACTGCTTTTAAGTTGTTACCGAGTGGGAAAGCAAGGGGTTGTACTTACATTTGACGAACATGGCCAGGTCACCTGTAGCCATATTCACCTATCACACGAGACTGAGTGTCTTTAAATCAATCTCTAGGAGACAAAGACACAATGGCCACGTCTGTGTCAATAGTCTGAGTTCCTCCACACGAATCTCAAACGTGGCATGAGAGTCATTCTATCGGCGACTTTTATCTATTTATCCTCTTTTCTGTGTCGAGGTGAATACCTTGTGATGCACACCTAGATAATGGGGTAGAATCTAGATGGTTCTTTGACACAGATGTTGAATTTCCTAATTTCTGTACAGTCATCATACCGTACAGAAAGAACCAGTAAGAGGAAATAAGATCCAGTCAGTCGCGAAATGGAAATCACAGCGAAAAATCCGATGAAGCTTCGCATAGACGTACTGGACAGTGTCCTTATTGTGATTAAAATTCTTCTGGGAATTATGCCGCGTCATTGCTAAAAACTAACAACAATAATAAACTGAAACCGACGTTTCGGCCGAATTGCAACGGCCTTCCTCAGCGTACGACATGTTTTGCATGGGGATAGGTGCTTCTATTTATTACAGACTATAGATATCTGACGTCACGGTTGTAAAACTTTTAATTGGTCCTCTAATATGATTGGCTATTCATGACATAAGGGAAGATGGAAGGAAAAGGCTAGTCGTGGATGTCCACGTCATCAACGGTTGGTAGCTGTCCGCCAATCAGCGTTCGGCTTCTGGTCGGCAAGTTTTCCTCCTGGTGTGCGCGGAAGTGGACTGACAGTTGCACTACAGCTGTTTGTGCAGATACGTCCGTGTCCAGTGCAGCTCCTGCCCCGCGCCCGCTCGCAGCCCGTTGGACTGGGATGGCCGGCAGCCAGGACGCCGGGAGTTTGTAGCCATCTTCTCTGTTGAAGTTGTCAAGGCCCGCATCTCGTGGTCGTGCGGTAGCGTTTTCACTTTCTCCCCCCCCGGGTTCCCGGGTTCGATTCCCGACGGTGTCAGGGATTTTTCTCTGCCTCGTGATGGCTGGGTGTTGTGTGACGTCCTCAGGTTAGTTAGGTTTAAGTAGTTCTAAGTTCTGGGGGACTGATGACCATAGATGTTAAGTCCCATAGTGCTCAGAGCCATTTGAACCATTTTTTTGAAGTTGTCAGGCTGCTTAATAATTCTCGCATCCACGATTCCTTCCCCAGTACTCGGTCTTCCTGCAACCTGATAGGTTGTCCATAGTCACGGTGGTGCCCCGTTATCGCTGATTTGTTATGTTATTGTAATCGTACATAGCGTTCGTGTTCTGCTATTCGTAAGCTGACAGGTCTTCCTGTTTCTCCTATGTTGGTAGCTCCGCACTCACACCGTAGTTCGTAAACACCTGCAGTGTTAAGATTGTCGACTACATCCTTGGTGGAACCTATCATTTCGTGGATCCTGTGACTGCTTCGAAATATCGGTTTGAAACCTCGGTCACTGACGCCTTTTACATGTGGTAAGTGTACCAGTGAAAGCTTCTCTTCTTTGCCTTCTTCTCGTGTTCTGCTCCCTTTGGTTTTAGCTACCTTTCTTATGATGTTGTCATCATAGCCGTTGGCACGAAACGTGTGTCCTTTAATTGTTCTTGGATATTATTTTCATCGCTTATCCGGTAGGTTCGAACAGAATACTTTTGACTTGGGTGGTGGCCCGCATCTCGTGGTCGTGCGGTAGCGTTCTCGCTTCCCACGCCCGGGTTCGATTCCCGGTGGGGTCAGTGATTTTCTCTGCCTCGTGATAGCTGGTTGTTGTGTGATGTCCTTAGATTAGTAGGTTTAAGGAGTTCTAAGTTCTAGGGGACTGATGACCATAGATGTTAAGTCACATAGTGCTCAGAGCCAAGTTGGGTGGTGGTGGCTCTCCGCGTGCAGGTAGCGATTAGTGTGCGTTGGTTTCCGGTACACTTTGTGTCCCAGTTTGCCTTCGTCAGCTCTGTATACTTCCACATCCAGAAATGGAAAGGTACCATTGTTTTCAGTCTCATGTGTGAACTTTATATTTTTGTGCATGCTATTTAAGTGCTGGAGGAAGTTTCCCAGTTCCGCTTCACCGAGAGGCCAGAAGACGAATGTGTCGTCCACATATCGCAGCCAACAACTGGGACGTAAAGGAGAAGAAGCTAGGGCCGTTTGCTCAAAGGTTTCCATGAAGATGTCCGACTATGTAGAGAAGTAGCTGGAAGGTGTAGCTAATTGTTACAAATAAAATATTTTTGATTTTCACTGTGGTTTCGGAACAAATTTTCCGAATAACTCTTGTACTTAGCTCGGTCGAACGGTGGTTGTGGTGGTTATTCTGTAAGATGAAGCATGGGAACTTAACGTAATGAATTGTGCAGTGTCAACTTGCTTTTGCGTTGAGATCTCGACGTTAAGAAATGGGGTAGCTGAAGCAAATGAAGTAGCAAACTTTTGTGGCAAAGTTGATTTCCATATTTTCGTAGCTTTGGTGTACGAAATCATTATCTTGAGTTATTGTATCCTGCCTTCACTGCTTGCAGACCCGATAATGTATGATTAGACGATTGGCCATCGTGAATTATCTAAGAATATGTGACTGTATCGACTTAAAATAGAATGGGTACATAAATTTAGCTTTAAGGAAGGCAGATGCCAGACTGAGCCTTCTTGGGAGAATCACAAATTGAATTTTATCTACGAAGAAGGCTGCTTATAAAGGCGTAGTTTGCCCAAGCTCATTGGTTCGATTTGGATTCTTTAAAAGAAATGATAGCTAAAATACAAATAGAAGCTGTTCACGCCGTCACGGCTGTGTTTGTGGACTGCGTCAGAGCCACAGAAACACTCAACATACATGGCATACATTACAGAGGCTCCTACTCTCAAAATTTCGGAAGTTGATTTTCGAAGACGCTCAAGAGGTATCTCGCCTCCATCAACATACATTTCACATAATGACTACAACGGAAAAACTAGAGTAATTCGAGTGTATACAGAAGGATACTGACAACCTTTCTTACTCCGTATCAACTACGAATAGAAGGAAGAATGGGCAAATTATTCTGGACCACACTATGCGCTGATTAGCCAAAACACTATAACCATTGCCCGCAGCGAAGTTGTATGCTACCTGCTGGCGTTGTATGTAAGCGGAGCAGACAAAATGGTTCAAATGGCTCTGAGCACTATGGGACTTAACATCGGAGGTCATCAGTGCCCTAGACTTACAACTACTTAAACCGAACTAACCTAAGGACATCACACACATCCATGCCCGAGGCAGGATTCGAACCTGCGACCGTAGCAGTCGCGCGGTTCCGGTCTGAAGCGCCTAGAACCACTCGGCTACCGTGGCCGGCAGGAACAGACACGAACAGGTTATCACCCTAATAAAGATACGGACTGCAGATGTGGAAGTTCACGGAGATAAGCGACTTTGACAAGGGGCAGATTAATATTAAAGAGAGTCTGTGAACGAGTATCTTGAAAACGGCGAAGTTGGTCGAATATTCACTTGCGTCTACGGAAAGAGGTGGAAGGACAGTGAATCTACCAGGACATGGGGTTTGGAGACTTGTCCGCTCTGTAAAATAGGATAGACGGCGTTCTGTTGTATCTCTGCCTAAAGAGCACAATGGTGGTGCACGCACAGTTGTTTCGGAGCACGCCGTTCATCGTACATTGTTGAACAAGGAGCTCCGCAGCAGGCCACACTTACGTGTTGAATGTTAAGCCAATGACATCGTCAATAATGATTGCAGTGGGCAAGGGGCCATCGGAATTCGACCGTAGATCAATGGAAACGTGTCGGCTTTTCTGGTGAGCTGCATTTTTGCTACAGTTGTGTGTATTGTACCGGGGACCTAGAAACGACGGAGAGGCTTCTTCCCGCCGTAGCCCTTAGTGGTTCACAACCCCGCAACAGGCCACAGCAGTCCACCCACCCCACCGCCGCCCCACACCGAACCCAGGGTTATTCTGCGGTTCGGCCCCCAATGGACCCTCCAGGGAACGTCTCATACCAGACGAGTGTAACTCAAAATGCTTGCGAGGTAGAATAACGTGAAAGTGTAAGTGTACGTGGAAACGGTGTATGTGCAGCAATCGCCGACACAGTGTAACTAAGGCGGAATAAGGGGAACCAGCCCGCATACGCCGAGGTAGATGGAAAACCGCCTTAAAACCATCCACAGGCTGGCAGGCACATCGGACCTAGTCACTAATCCGCCAGGTGGACTCGTGCCGGGGACAGGCACGGCTTCCCGCTCGGGAAGCAGCGCGTTAAACTGTGCAGCTAGTTGGGCGGGCTTTACTACAGTTGGTCGATGGTCTCTCTACAAACACCGTCATCGAGGTGAGCGGCGGTTCGAAACGTGCAGCGAACCACGGACATATCCTGGTGGCAGCAGCATTATACTATGGTAGACATTCTTCTGCCCATAGGTCCTATGACAGTAATCGAAGACACGCTGACA
This sequence comes from Schistocerca gregaria, assembly GCF_023897955.1. Classification (NCBI taxonomy): domain Eukaryota; kingdom Metazoa; phylum Arthropoda; class Insecta; order Orthoptera; family Acrididae; genus Schistocerca; species Schistocerca gregaria. The sequence continues at coordinate 129,433,393 of NC_064923.1, read as the reverse complement.
ATCGCGAACCCCCTACATTCCTTCGTACTTGATGTCTTCGCTGACGGCAGTGTCATCTTTCAGCTGTACAGCTGTCCATGTGTCGGAGTCAGAACCGAGCTGCAGTGGTTTGAGGAGCAATATAGTGAACCCGCTTTGATGTCTCGACGACCAAATTTGCCTGATGTAAATCCTAAGGAATCCATCTGGGTCGCTATCGGGTGCCATCACCGCGTACGCAAATCGAGGGCCCGTTATTTTCGCGAATTACGTGGCCTATGCGTAGACTTCTAATGTCACATACCTTCACAAGCCTATCAAAAAACTGATAAGCAGAGTCAGTGATGTATTTCGTTCCAAGGAAGGACAAACAAGCAGGTGATCATAATGCCTTGGCTCATCAGTGTATATACTCCGCCACACAGAGTATGGGGCTTTATAAAGTACAGACGTCGTAATTCATGTAATTTATGACGGCTCCGGATGTCACTCTGCGTGCAACATTGTCCGAATTTGTATTGTTGCCGCTGTGCCATCAGAAATGGCTTTCTGCCGCGTCAGTATCTACGCGGATCTTAATATTACTGCAGTCTGGAACCAAGGCAATGAGCATTTGCAACTTCCTTTGGACTGTTGGCATTAAGAATGCTAGACAGTCAGGCCTAACTGCCAACTTTGAAGGTGTTAGGAAATTGTTTTGTAGTACCATGCAATCTCTCACAGGTCCCATTTTCTTGTTTTTTATTGCTGCTTTTCAGTGGAGACTATTTGTAAAATATACAAAGATAGTTTGAAAATTGTAAAAAGATAAAATATTTACATTTTTTTTAGTTTTTGAGAACAATGACGTACATTTGTTTCGTTGCTGTAATTGGTCAACTGCCGCTTTTCAGTAAAGAGCATTTGAAAAACACAGAAGGATAGTTTCAGAATTATAAAATGATATTTTGGAAATGGTTTTAACCTGGGATGTGTGTGCATGAGGAAAAAGGGACAGAGGATCCGGTAGTCTGGTCACTTTACTCCAAAAACCAACCAACCAACGACAATATTTATTTATTTTTATTTAAGTATTTAATCTGATCTGATTAGGGCCTTCAGCCCTCTCTTACATCGGACCAGGGTTTCACACATACAGTAAGTTCATTACATAATAGATACCTAAGAAATAACAATTTTAATATAAGAAACAGTATTAAATATCTATTAAAAGTGTCTATAATGACAATATGAGTAAACAATACTGACCATGAAGTAACAAAGTTAATACTGGCAGTAGCCTACTTCTGCTACTGCCGCTGCTGCCTCTAACAATGATAACAGTAATAATAATAATAATAATGACAATAATAGCAGTAATGACGGTGACAGATATAAAAAGCATTTATTGGTGTATAAAATTGATGTTTTCTTGTATAGTGAGCTCTGAGGAAAGGACATTTAAGGAGACTGCACCAGCTACAAATAGTAGGAAATGAGGAAGATCTAGCTTAAAAAAAAAAAAAAAAAAAGACGTACAGTGGCAAACAGCGTGTACAGGGAAAATTGTAATCATTATTGTTGCTTTAGTAGATATGACATTAACTGTCTTCTGAAGCTGCAGGTGTTATTCAGTTCTCTAAGACAATGCCGGAGGTTACTGCAGGGTCGGGTTCCTGCTACTGAGAAGGACTTCTGGAAAACGGAGGAACAATGGAGTGGGACAGAATGGATTTTTCTCTGGTGGGAACGAGTGTTTCTGCCGTGATGTTCAGATGAGAGCGTTTAGGTCGAGGAGGGACGGTGGAGAAGGCAGATGGTATGGAAATCTCTGCGCTTGTCTGTGTGCAGCCAGAACTGCTGAGCGTATCCAATCAAAGGGTCGAACATCACAGGTAAAAGGAAACACAGCCATTCATAACAATTTCTAGGCTCTGTGACCTTTCCTCAGAAAGACCTTGAAGGAGAGCAAGGCTTTTTCCTTTTTTTTTAGGTAAAGAGGGAAGTGCTTTATATATTTCTGTGGGGCATTGACATATGTTAATGCCTTATTGCGCATGGCAGTTAAGTGCTTAGTCCAATTTAGAATTTCATCTTTTATTATTCCTAGACTCTTCGCTGAGGGACAGAAGTCGTAATTTGTCCCATTTAAGGTTAAGGATGGTAGGGATTCCCGATATGTCGCGCTAATGAGCCTAGAATGACGAACCAGTACCACCTGGGTTTTAGGTGAGTTGAGCTTTGACCCCATATCCTGCGCCCATTTTGATAGCACTAATATTCTCGATAACTGTCTTCGGGTTCATAGGTTTTGCACTTAGGTACAAGTGGAGGTCATCAGCATACTTGTGGTAGTTGCAGTGGAACGAAACTGATGACTCGTCATTGATATATCTTGAAAAGAATATAGTACCCCGTGCCCAACTCTGACGGACGCTTGATACTGTGTGCCACCATTGTGATTCTTGTTCCCAGACATGGTGCATTGCTGGTGAGACATCAGGTATGAGCGAAACCGTTACACTGCACTTCACTGGAAAGTTAGGCTGCTAAATTTGCCAAGTAAAATGTCGAAGTCGATAGTGTTAGAGCCTTGCTGTAATCTAAGAAGCACATGATAGTCGCCTCTTGTGCATCTGTGGCAAGCTTCAAGTCATCCGTTATCTTTATTAAGTGCTGCGGCGTTTACGTTGTGGTTAGGCAGTTCATTAGCTGGCCTTGGACTACACAGGGTGACTGAGCTTCTCCTACCGATGTCGTTTTATGCAACCAGCTGTTCTATGTCTGGCATTCAAAAGCCACACAACAGACTTTCGTATTCTTTCTCTCGCTACGCGCAAGCTGTTAGTCCTACAAAGAAATGAAGAGGACCTTTTTGTAGGAACTTTATTGCAGCTAAATTTTGTAGTGACATTAGTTTTCTCACGAAGCCACTGTTTTTGAGTTATTCAAGAAAAAACGTGCAAAAGTGAATTTAAAACGCACCTCCACCTCTACAGTCACGTCAGGATTTCTAGTGCGTTGTTCGTTGCACTCCCTCCTACCACAGTACTACACGAACTGTTCCCGATATCCGATCTTTTTTTCGTCTCTGTTGAATGGTCTTCTACGCTGGTAGCATGGTCGGCTCTTTTATTAACATTATTAATTTAAACGTGCCCGTGATGATAATTAAAGAAAAATGACTTTTGTAAAAGTTTTGCTAAAACTAATTACGTTGATAATCATATCTGAACTTAACCCTTACAACCACGGTAGTTTTGTAGGCAGAAGGCCTGAGAAATAGAACGATGTAATTGTTTATTTTATGCTGTTAAAACCGTTAGGTGAAATTTACACAAACGCCAGTTTTACAATTTGCAATTGCTTGACTATGCCCGTGGCGTAATAAGGCCGATCAGTGAAGACCAAAAAAGTTCAAAGAGGGGAAATGATTGCCGCCCGGTGTAGCCGAGGGGTTTTAGGAGTTCAGTCTGGAACCGCGTTACCGATACGGTCGCAGGTTCGAATCCTGCTTCGGGTATGGGTGTGTGTGATGTCCTTAGGTTAGTTAGGTTTAAGTAGTTCTAAGTTCTAGGGGACTGATGACCTCAGATGTTAAGTCCCATAGTGCTCAGTGCCATTTGAACCAGTCCTAAATTTTTGTACAATGGTAGGAGGGAGTGCGACGAACAGCATACTAGAATTCCTGACTAGTGGGGCCTGAGCGTGGGAATGTGGGTGCCTTTGAAGCTCATTTTTGTAAGTTTTCCTTGAATAACTCGAAAACTACAGCCTCCATCGAAACTGTATTCCAGTACAGAATTTAAGTGTATTAAATTCCCTATAAAAACGCCCTATTCATTTTCGTGCAGGACTAATAGTTTGAGTGTAGCGGCAGAGAGAATATAAATATCTCACTAGTGGTTTTGAAGGCCAGAAATAGAATCGCGGGTTGCATAAAACAGCATCCGTAGGAGCAACTGAACCACCCTGTATATTCTAAGGCCTCGGACACTTTTGTTCAATTTTTTAAAATAATGGACTTACATTGATGTTAATCTGGACATCGATTGATTTATTAAAAACAAATATTTTTTACCTTTTTGGACGTAAGAGTAAAGTACTTCACTGTGCGGAACTGTAAAATTGGGTCTCCATAGAGTAAGTGTAAACTGGCAATATATGGGTTAAGTGGTGATTTCAGCGAGAAGCGAGGGAAGCAGTTTAGTTGGTATGTGTGGAGTCGGAGATTAGGTGGCGGAGAAATGGGATTTGGGATAAGGGTAAGTAGAATGAAAACCAGACGATGCTTATTTAGAGGAAATGCAAAGAATAGGATGATAAAGAAAAAGGGAAGCCCAATGTGGGAATGGATAGAGAGGAAAGGCTTGGATGTGATAGGAAGGGTAAGTATCAGGACGAATTTCGCTGTCTGGCAGGGAGCTATGGGAGTTGCGTCTGGAGATATCCTGGAAGGATGTGTAGGATTTGTAGGACACGTTGGTACTGACCTGGAAGCATTTCAGTATTGGTAACTAGGGGGAAGCAACACGATTGTTGAGTCAAGTTTTTGGGATGTGTATGCTACACAGAGGCGTTCAGTGTGGCTGAAGAGGGACGGGGCTTGGTAAGTCAGCCAAGATTTCGGGTTGGGGAGGATAAATGAATGCTGTAAGCAAGACAGAGTACATGGCGATCAATGATTCGAAGGGAGTCACAGGAATTGAATGGAGCAGATATCCTGGAGACATTGGCAAACAAGCAGACGAATGAGATCAAAGATTTGTAGACGTGAAGTTTGGTGAAGAGAACCAAGTTCGGTCACTTAGTAGTTTTAGTCTATTGTGGACCTTCTCTTGCATGATGAGTAAATGTGTGCATATGGATTTACAGTCGAAGGTTAGTTAGACCTTTTTTAGCGCATTAGTTAACTGGATAAAGCAGCCATAAACGGTTAGGTAAAAGTAACGGGGACTGAAGCTGCAGGTGGTTGCTCATGCAGTTATTATCTGGACTACGAAAGGGTTTATCTTGAGGAGATCACTGCAATGCATTTAATAGCATGACTTATACTTGTTGTCCTACAGTGTCTAGTGATTCAACAAGAGATCAGTGTTTCATAATCACGAATACGCCTGTAATGCTCTCAGCACAGATACGAGTACTTTATCCGATTAACAGCCCAATGGTCTTGATCCGTTACCATAAAAAATATGGCATAGTACATCACATTTCCGCGTTCGTTTTACGTTAATATACAGGATTATTTGAAAAGAAAGAACAGACTTCAGTTGTTTATTACAGACAAACTATAAAAGATCGTGCATATCCCTGGACAGAGGAATGTTGAAAGTTTTATGTGCGCAATGAGATTACACCATACTCTCAGCAAGAGCACCACAACTTGGGCGAGAAACATCAAAACGGTTGACCATTTCACTTCCCACGAATCAGCACGTCTCTGTTTACTGAACCGACAGCTTCAACAACTCGATTTCTCAGTTCTTGAAGAGTAGCTGCCGTAGGTGGGACAAAGACTCTTTCTTTTACGTACCACCACAGAAAAGAATTGCGAGGTGTGAGTTCTGGTAACCTGTGAGGCCAAAAGCAACAAACGAGAGCTTGTTGCCTGCCTCTTCAAAAATGGTTCAAATGGCTCTGAGCACTATGGGATTTAATATCTGAAGTCATCAGTCCCCTAGAACTTAGAAGTACTTAAACCTAACTAACCTAAGGACATCATACCGTAGCGGTCGCGCGATTCCAGACTGAAGCGCCTAGAACCGCTCGGCCACTACGGCCGCCGCTACCTCTTCCAATCCAAAGATGCGCAATGGTGTTGTTAAGATAACGCCGCATCTCAAGCTCAAAGTGAGGCGGGACGTCGTTCAGCATAAAAATGAAATCATAGTAAACTTCGTTAAGTTGAGGAAACAATCAGTTTTGCAGCATGTCCACGTATGTCATTCCTGTTGCAGTTTCCTCCGGAAAAAAGAGAGGTCTGTAAACTTTAAGAAGAGAAACTCCACAGGCCTCATTCAGTTTCGGTTAGTCTTTTTCATGTTCGACGACGACGTCAGAAATTTTTTACCTGCAAATCCTTACACTATGGCTGTCTAACTTATAATTGAATCGCCGATTCGTCGGGAAATATCTAGTTGTTGTGGTCCTCAGTCTTGAGACTGGTTTGATACAGCTCTCCATTGTATTGTATCCTGTGCAAGCTTTTTCATCTCTCAGTACTTACTGTAACTTACATCCTTCTGAATCTGATTAGTGTTTTCATCTATTGGTCTCCCTCTACGACTTTTATCCTCCACGCTGCCCTCCAATTCTAAATTGGTGATCCCATGATGCCTCAACACATGTCCTACCAACCGATCCCTTCTTCTAGCCAAGTTGCGCCACAAACGTCTCTTCTCCCCAATCCTATTCAATACTTCCTGATTAGTAATGTGATCTACCCATCTAATCTTCAGCATTCTTCTGTAGCACCACATTTCGTAAGCTTCTATTCTCTTCTTGTCCCAACTATTTATCATCCATGTTGCACTTCCATGTTCCACGTTTCACTTCCATGCATGGCTACACTCCATACAAATACTTTCAAAAAAAGACTTCCTGACACTTAAATATATACTCGATGTTAACAAATTTCTCTTCTTCAGGAACGCATTCCTTGCCAGTCTACATTTTATATCCTTTCTACTTCACACTCATCAGTTATTTTGCTCCCCAAATAGCAAAACTCCTTCACTACTTTAAGTTTCTCATTTCCAAATCTAATTCCCTCAGCATCACCCGAGTTAATTCGTCTGCATTCCATTATCCTCGTTTTGCTTTTGTTGATATTCATCTTATACCCTCCTTTCAAGACACTGTCCATTCCGTTCATCTGCTCTTCGAAGTCCTTTGCTGTCTCTGACAGAATTACAATGTCATCGGCGAACCTGAAAGTTTTTATTTCTTCTCCATGGATTTTAATACCTACTCCGAATTTTTATTTTGTTTCCTTTACTGCTTGCTCAATATACAGATCGAATAACATCGGGGAGAGGCTACAACCTTGTCTTACTCCCTTCCCAACCACTGCCTCCCGTTCATGTCCCTCGACTCTTATAACTGCCATCTGGTTTCTGTACAAATTGTAAATAGCCTTTCGCTCCCTGTATTTTAACCCTACCACCTTCAGAATTTGAAAGAGAGTATTCCAGTCAACATTGTCAAAAGCTTTCACTAAGTCTGATGCTAGAAACATAGGTTCGCATTTCCTTAATCTTTCTTCTAAGTTAAGTCGTAAGGTCAGTATTGCCTCACGTGTTCCAATATTTCTACGGAATCCAAACTGACCATCCCCGAGGTCGGCTTCTACTAGTTTTTTCATTCGTCTGTAAAGAATTCGCGGTAGTATTTTGCAGCTGTGACTTATTAAACTGATAGTTCGGTAATTTTCACATCTGCCAACACGTGCTTTCTTTGGGATTGGGATTATTATATTCTTCTTGAAGTGTGAGGGTATTTCGCCTGTCTCATAGATCTTGCTCACCAGGTGGTAGAGTTTTGTCAGGACTGGCTCTCCCAAGGGCGCCAGTAGTTCTAATGGAATGATGTCTACTCCCGGGGCCTTGTTCTGACTCAGGTCTTTCAGTACTCTGTTAAACTTTTCCCATTTCATCTTCATCTACGTCCTCTTCCATTTCCATAATATTGTCCTCAAGTACATCGCCCTTGTGTAGACCCTCTATGAAATATGAGTCATTCAGAAAAGTGTCCTCTGCTATATCTTGGAGAGCTGAAATGCAAAATCCGACCTGCTGTTATGGTCGCCGGGACGCAGTTGCTGCAGTAACTGCAACTAAAAGGCTTCAGGTGCAGTCATCGTTTTAGAACACGCCACACCGCTGTTCGATGAAGTTTAAGTCCTTGGCTTGCCCGTCTTTCGGACTTCCGGGGGCTCCATGTGAACGCACTTCGGATACGCTCGACATTTTCATCAGACGTGCGTGATAGACCAGTGCTTTTCCCTATGCATATGCAACCAGCTTGCAAGAACTTTGTATGCCAGCCATAAACCTGCTTGTGCAGAAACGGCTTCCTAGTGAATCGACGGCACTCATGGACTGTGCGGCTGGTCCCGGCGGAGATTCGAGTCCTCCCTCGGGCATGTGTGTGTGTGTGTGTGTGTGTGTGTGTGTGTGTGTGTGTGTCCTTAGGATAATTTAGGTTAAGTAGTGTGTAAGCTTACGGACTGATGACCTTAGCAGTTAAGTCCCATGAGATTTCACACAAATTTGAACATTTTGAATCGACGGCGGAATGCATGTTGCGCTTGAACGATGGACTGATTCGCGCAAATTCCAACTCACGATATGATTTCTCTTGTGGTGTGGTCGCCAAGTTGCTACGAACAAACAACAGTGCAGCTGTGTCAAAGCTTTAAATTTTCCACTACGCAGTCATATGCGCAATGTGTTTCAGTCTCTTATAGTTTCAAAAAATGGTTCAAATGGCTCTGAGTACTATGGGACTTAACTGCAGTGGTCATTAGTTGCCTAGAACTTAGAACTACTTAAACCTAAGGACATCACACACATCCATGCCCGAGGCAGGATTCGATCCTGCGATCGTAGCGGTCGCGCGGTTCCAGACTGTAGAGCCTAGAACCGCGCGGCCACCCCAGCCGGCTTCTTAGAGTTTGTCTGTAATAAACAAATGAAATCTGTTCTTTATTTTTGAATCTCGCAACATTGTTGGAGTAAGGACGTTGTAATGCATGCAACGACGCCGGTACGAAATGTAATCTGGTTACAATAACTGCCTCATTGGTTTGAAGTGTCTCCTGGTCCTGTTCCGGTTGGTGTGACAAATTCTACATCCAGCAATGTAGCTAACCTTATCTTCCTGGCAGTATCGTAAACAACAGTGAACAGCGCGTCGCCTCGACCGCACACTAAGCATCTGGCACCTGGCAACAAGAAGACACAGCTCACCCGCAGCCGCCGTCGTCTTTTTTTTGCCGTCAATTACTGCGAACAGCAACAGGCAGACCCGAGTGTGAGCCCACGCGGCTTTTCCTGGAGCTTTCTCCGTACCTAGGTTCTGCAGTATCGGCTGAAGGTCAGCACGCTGTGTCGCTTTCGGAACCTCAGCCTTGGACTTCCTTTAGTGCTCTCCTTTCTGTCGAGATTCCCAGAGAGGGCAACGTAATATATGTAGATATAGGCTGCGGCATAAAAAGTGTTTACACTGCTCGACAGCACTGCAGCGTCTTAAATCGCTACATGTGTTACCGCCCATCCGGATGGAATGGGCGCAGGAAAAAGAAAATCCAACAGGCATAAATTACGCGTGGGATACAAATATCTCAGCCAAGTGTCGTCACGGTTCGGTATCGGCTCTCGCGGGAATCTACCCGAGTGAGGCGAGCGGCAGAGGGCATGACGTCCTGAGGACGCGTTCTGAAACCCAGCAGACGTCAGCAGAAACCGAGAAGCGAGGCTCTCATCTAAACCGCGACCGGTTCACAGAGAAAAATGTGCGTCAAACGATGCGTGCTGCTAGAGGAAATGGTCTCCCCGGGTTTATACTCAGTTTGAGCGAAGCAGCAACACGCCACAGAACGGAATTTCGTTAGCAGTTACCAATGAACAGGACCAGTTGGCTTTTGTTCAAAACCGTCCGCAAATAGTGGTGGGGGAACAAAGGAGCGGGGGGAAGAGGTAGGAGGGAGGCTCTTGCCGCCTCCTGGAATATGGCGTACAGGCTTTTTATTCATTACACTCACGAATTTCTAGCTATGATTGTCTGCGACGACACTGGGGTGCAGATTTAATACTGCCGGGCGTGACGAGAAACACTGTGTGTTTAGCAACGACTATTTGGCTTGGAATTTTTTTGGTTTTCATGCCGTTTATGCGAAATTATTCTGACACCTTGGTGCGGTGGCAGTTTCAGCGCTGTTCTGCATTCAAGATGGATGCGAACCCTTACTTATCTTTTCTCTGTCTTCTCCCCGTACAGCCCTTACCAAGCTGCACAAAGGAACCTATCCAGTATACTGAAGCGCGGACTCTAGTACAACGTTAGCACGAGAGCAACGTATGTGTCTGTCATCTGCCTGCAACTTCCCCATGGGCGCCGCCACCCACGCTTCAGAACGGGATCCCAGTACTACCTTACCACCTGTCTGTGGATAAAAAGACCCGTGATGGGTTGCAATCCTACATTCAGATTTGCACGGCACAGCTGCTGCCGTAGACCACGAGGAACCCACACCCATCCGTACTCAGTCTATGAGACCACAACCATCAGAAGAAACAGAAAATCACGTTTTATGCTCAACAAAAAAAGAGAAAAGAGTGAAATTAGAGTGTTGAAATGATGTCCTCTCCAGTAAATGCAACATTCTCAGCTTTATGGGGTATACAACAACGTCACATATAGTCATAAAGCTGTGAATACAATTTAATTGGCACAGGTGCACAGTAATGAGATAAACTGGAAAGATGGAGATAGTCTTGGTTCAGTTCTACGCTGTTAAAAGACGATTCTAGTGGCCTGTTTGTCGGTGATTTTGGAAGGTATCTAATATCTAATCTGCTACAGGCCCTAAGCTATACCGCGCAACGAAGCCAAAAGATGTGGCTTTCAAAGCACTTTTTGTTCAGTTTTAGTGCTGCCAGTCAAAAAACCGAAAGCATGAGAATGATGTAAGGAATACATAAATGTCGTCAGCTGTGTTTTGTACGCAAAGCAAGTCATGGAGCCTTTTTTCAAATTTTAAGTTTCCTTTTCCGCTTTGAGGAGTATTAACTGTGATGATTTCTGTTGATATCCGACATGGTTATCTCTATATTTCTGACTTTTATCCGTTTCAGATTCTTAATTTTCGTTTCATATCGCATTATGAGGCTATTAATATTTTCTAGCATTAGTTCATAACACGTTGGATTCTCTGGAATTAATCATATGATGGTGGAGTTTTAGCTCGTTGAATTATAAAGAAAGAATTAATATTCATACTAATAACAAAAAAATTGTTTCTTTAATGTACAATTGTAATGTGACTACTGAAATTTTCCCGGCGTATTTGTTCTTCTAATAATTTCCGGGTATGCAGCCGGATCCCGTCGATAAAAATTGGAATCCTGTTATTAAAATTATACAATCACAGCGGAATAGACAGCGTCATTTGATTCTCAATGACTAGATGATCTTTTACTTTCACCACCGAGGGCAGCACGTATAACTCGGTTATGCCGCGCATGTTAACACGTGACGCATGCACTGTAGGATGCCAGTACATTTCGCATGCGCGAGATTCGGCATAAATACCACGACCGCACCTGGGCTCTTCTCCAAACCCACCTTCACCAATTCACCGGTTGGTGCAACCAGTGGTTCCTCCGTGCTAATTCCTCCAAGACCCAGGCGATCATCATAGGCCGCACCACCCGCTCCTTCCGCCTCCATGATTTCTATCTCACCATTTATGGCCGTCCTATCCACCTCACTCTCACCCTCAAATACCTTGGCCTCACACTCGACCACCACCTCACCTGGACTCCCCGTCTCCTTACCATCCAAAACAAAGCTCACAACCGCCTCCGCTTCCTGAAACTCCAGTCCGGCGTGGGGCCTGCATCCTTCCACCATCCTTCACACCTACAAATCCTTGATCCGCCCCATCCTCTGTTATGCCAGCGTCGCTTGGATTTCCGCCCCTCCCTGGTTCTATCAAGCCCTCCAAATCCTCGAACGCCATGCACTCCGCCCCGCCTTCCGCATTTGCCTTCCGTCCCCCACGCGCATCCTCTACGATCTCATCCCCTTCCCCCACATTCTCCTTTTCCTTGAACACATTCGCACACTCTATATTGTCCGCCGCCTTGACCCCCTCACCCCCTGGTTTCTCCCATCCTCTCAACCCCCAACCAGTTGCCATGCCTTTACCGTTGTGTTGCACCCTCTCTCCATCTCCACATCCTCCATCTCCTTTCCCAATACAACTTCCACCATCTGCCCCTCCCAGATGATGAGTTTCGCCCTGACATCTACCCTTCCTACCAACTCTAACCCCCTCTTCCTGCCTCCTCCTCTGGGCTCCCTTTCCTCCCCCTCCCTCCTCCTGAGCGTCTTCCCCATCCTACTCCCCCTCCATCTCTTGTACCTCCTTCCAGTGTCTCTGCGCTCCCTCCTGCCCTGTCTTCCCTCTTCCTCTCCCACCCCACATGTCTCCTGCCTCTTTGTGAACCCACTGATGCCCCTCCTCTTTTCATCCCGCCACTTCCCCAGCTGCCCCTTGCTCTCCCCTCGTTTTCCATATTCTCTGACCTTTTCCCCTTGGCAGGTCCCACCTGGCAGTTTTTGTTGTTCATTGTGTGTGCTCCAAGTGGGTTTTAAGTGTGTTGTTCTGGAGTGTTTTTACTACTATGGCCGACTTTTAACCTGTGTCTGCGCTTTCACTGTCTTCTCTGTGTTCTAAGAATCGCCAGTTGTGTTTTTTAACTTTCTGGTGACTTTTTATAACTGTCCACCCATGAACGTCTCCAAGTCAGTGTACAGTTTACCTCCATTTTCTCCCCTTACTCTGTTTTATGTTACCCTTTTTTTATCTCCTTATGTATGTATTATTTTATTCTTGTTTTAGTTGTAGTGTCACTCGGCTGAAGAGCGGCGGATTGTGCCGCTGACAGCCCTCCCCTGTCCATATGGGGCAGGGGAATGAAATCACAATAAAGAAAAAAACTGGGCTCTTCAGTAGTTGTGTACTCATCTGATGATGGCCGGACGTCTCTGGGCCGAAATATCGTGGCAGAATGTCGACGGAATCTGGCTGCATACCTGGAAATTATTAGAAGTACAATTGTAATGCTTTCTGGTTCGATATCATAGTAACGTATCTTAAAAATACTAATTGGGTATAAGTTTCATGTACTTCTTATGAAATTTTGTCCCTGGGAAACGACACGACACCGAAGCAGATATATCAAAAATGGCAGCTTCAGAATTTTGCACCTACTTAGAAAAATTTCTGCAGATGCCCATGCTTCTGTTGCGACGATACCTCAACCACACTACGCGCACTATCTTCCCTCCATACTTCTCTGGACCCTACCGGCGCTATAAGGATGGTCAAAGCTGACCTCTCCACATATGGTGGATCCAAGTGTTCAAGTTGGTACATTCTTCAGCTCTGTCTCCCACACCAGTGGGATCCGATCTCTCTGGAGTTTCATTAAGATCTCAGAGCATTTCTGACAAATCCCACATTATGGTTGAGGACAGAAACCATCGCTACGGATCTGTTCCAAGATATAGGTCAACGATGAGAAATATCATAAAACATTTAGGTAGATAAAGGGTTACCAGAGTGCAGCAGCTGCCCATGACACACACAGTGGTTACGGTTACTACAAGCCACACCACAAGTTGGGAAACAGGGCCAAATTTCTAATAGTTTACTGTCCAGTTGAGATTTTCACAAATGTTTTATTCGTATCTTACAGAAACTAGCAGTACGGCAATAAACAGCCTTTTAAACAATCCGCTAACGGCAATCAACTAATTTATAGCAATACAACAATTAAAAAAATTAAAAAACACAGAAGCTAGCAGTATGGCAATAAGAAACTTTTTAAAATACACCGCCAACGGCAATCATGTAATTTATAGCAATACAACAGCTTCAAATTAAAAAAAAAGACACAGTAGCTAGCAGCACAGCAATAAACTACCTTTTAAAACACGTCGCTAACGCCAATCAAAGTCATTTATAGCAATACAACAATTTAAAAAAGTTTTTAGAACATTAGTAAACAGACTACTAAAGTAAATAGAGAACTTTGTTAATTAAGTACGGTGAGGTAGTGAAGCTGCCAACACCCCCATTAAAAAAAAAAAAATTAAACAGGTCTCAGCAAACACATGATTAATGGCAATAAAAGGGATTTACAAACTTGGGGAACTTAAAAAAAATTAAACAAAAGTGTCCTCCTGGAATATCATTAGAACATAACAGATATGACGGACCTGTGTAAGGCAGCCACAAATCACATACTCAGCGATGCTCAGACTTGACAGAATACTGACCAATTTAAATACGTCCGTAAACACAATTGCGACTCTCAGGCTGGTCACTGCACCGACTTTTAGCCAGCGAAAACTTGTTATAAGATAGCTTAACTTGCTGGCAGAATTAGAGCTAACCTCGTGCAAGGAAACATTACACCATACAGTCCTGAATGGGCGACCTCATGATCAACCAACAAGAAACATGAATTTACTCATAACCCAAGGCAGAATAGCGAAACAATTAAACTGCCAAAACTACACCTCCCATCGGACAGTAACGAGAGGAGGGGGAAAGATCACTGTCTGCAATTACACCGGTGTCAGGGACAGGAACCCCGGTCGCCGGAGGTCACAAGGCAGAAGGGTCGCTGGTTACACAAAATTATTGCTTAATGATTATTATTATTACTTAATGATCACCATAGCCTGCGTCTTTTCAGGGTTGGTGGTGGTGCACCAGCGACGGGCCCAAGTTTCTGTATCATCTAAAGCCCTTTGTAGCCTACGGATGACCAGGTCCTTGTTCGCATTTCGTGTGTAGAAGGCTGTGTCATCTGCATACTGTGCGGTGTGCACCAGGGGTGCCCCGTTGGTGTGTCTGTCGTGTACAGACTGTACAAAACGGGCCCTAGGACTGATTCCTGTAGCACCCCAGCACGAATAAGCCTTTTGGTGAAGGTGGCAGTTTCTGCTTTGACAGAGGAAGTTCTATCCGTGGGATAGCTTTTGATCTGCCTAACTATGCTCCTGGGGAAACCATGTGTGTACAACAGACCTATATGCCATACTAAATCGAAGGCTTTGGCTACAACTAGTAACACTATCCCGCAGTAGCCTCTGTGGTTGAAGCCCTCTACGGCTGCTTCAACCACTCTCATGATCTGTTCTGGAGCAGAGTGGTTCTGCCGGATTCTCCTCGAGTGGACCTGGTCCAGTATTTATCTCCAAACGCACCAGACCGAAGATCGAACACCCAGGAGCGGGGCTGATGGGTGCGGACCACAGACGGAACATCCAGAACCGCAGCAGATGGAAAACGGCGGGCGTGTACCGCAGAAGGAACATCTAGAATCGTAGCGGACCGAAAACGGAACGGCAACGTTCCAGAAGATCGCAGCGATCGGCTGTGGACCGCGGAGGAAACACCTGCAACCGCCTGTGGGGGGAGAAGGCTACACAGTTAAATATTGGAGCAGGTCCGAGTCACAGACAGACAGGACAGGCCACTGGGCAGCAAAGAGGTGATGAGGAAAGAGGTCATCACAGAGAACAGATACATAGCCGATCTCGACGATGTGGCAGCAGTTTGCTCAAACCCAGGAGATCGGAACATTTATCAGCGCAGCTGTCTCGAGATGTGGAAGCAAAACGAAAGAGAAGAACAATTTTAAAGAGAAGAAGCAGATCGACGCCGCAGGCAATACGGCCGCCACTCCAACCACCACCACCGCCACTGACAGGAGAGCAGCGCGAGGGGCACGGACGACACAGGGCAGCCAAATCTCTCTATCGAAGCGCCTCCAGGAAAAGTACGCGAGAAGCAGCAACCAAACGGTGGCAACAAAAGCAGTTCCAGCCTGCGTTTTAGAGGTTTCCCCTCGGCCGTAAGGCGAATGCCAGAACTGTCCCCAGCATACTTCTGTACTCCCAATTGGGAAAATTAACATTCCTCCTCCCCCCCCCCCCCTACCCACATTCCAGAGCGCTCTACCTCAGAAAAAAGAAGAACCTTCGGAAAACTTTATGTCTAATCAAGAACAAAGATAGAACTTGGTTTCTGAGGTCAAATAAGGAAACATACTCATTCTGTCTTAAGATAACAGATGAGACCAGCAAAAGACGTGATACATTCTATGGACATCTAGACACAATGAAGGAACACATACATTACTGGCCATTAAAATTGCTGCACCAAGAAGAAATTCAGATGATAAACGGGTATTCATTGGACAAATATATTATACTAGAACAGACATGTTATTACATTTTCACGCAGTTTGGGTGCAGAGATCCTGAGAAATCAGTACGCAGAATAACCACCTCTGGTGGTAATAACGGACTTGATACGCCTGGGCATTGAGTCAAACACAGCTGGGATGGCGTGTATATGTACAGCTGACCATGCAGCTTCAACACGATACCACAGTTCATCAAGAGTATTGACTGGCGTATTATGACGAGCCATTGCTCCACCACCATTAACCAGACGTTTTCAACTGGTAAGAGATCTGGAGAATGTGCTGGCCAGGGAAACAGACGAACATTTCCTGTATCCAGAAAGGCTTATACCGGACCTGCAACATGCGGTCGTGCATTATCCTGCTGAATTGTAGGGTTTTGCTGGGATCGAATGAAGGGTGGATCCACGGGTCGTAACGCATCTGAAATGTAACGTCCACTGTTCAAAGTGCCGCCTATGCGAACAAGAGGTGACCGGGATGTGTAACCAATGGCTAACCACCACGCCGGGTGATACGCCAGTATGGCGATGACAAATACACGCTTCCAATGTGCGTTCACCGCGATGTCGCCAAACACGGATGCGAGCATCGTGGTGCTGTAAACAGATCCTGGATTCATCCGAAAAAATGACGTTTTGCCATTCGTGCACCCAGGTTCTTCGTTGAGTACACCATCGCAGGCGCTCCTGTGATGCAGCGTCAAGGGTAGTCGCGGTCTCCGAGCTGATAGTCCATGCTCCTGCAAACGTCGTCGAACTGTTCGTGCAGATGGTCATTGTCTTACAAACGTCCCCATCTGTTGACTCAGGGATCGAGACGCGGCTGTACACCCCCTCGCTACAAGGCCCCGACGGACCAGCATATTCTGCGGAAGAAAAAGCGGATCTGATGGCCCTCACACTCGCAGCGTCATTCACACCGAACCTCGATCCCTCAGACCCAGCGTTCACACTTGCTACGGACCATGAGGTCACCCGCATCTTGGCCCAACCAGCGCGCAACAACATCCGACAAGCTAGTACAGCAGAGATCAAATGGGCCATCGTGCATACCACCGCTAGGAAGGCCCCTGGTCACGATGGCATTCAAAACCGTGTCCTCCAGGAGTTCACGGACAAAGCTGTAGAATACTTAACACACATAACGAATGCCATACTCAAGCACCAACACTTCCCCGCCTTTTGGAAGACGGCCAAGGTCCTGATGTTCAGGAAGCCGGGGAAAGACCACTCCCTCCCACAAAATTATCGACCCATCAGTCTGCTGAGCGCGCTCAGCAAGATCGTTGAGAAGGTAATACTTAAACGACTCACCAGGCACTGCATCACAAATGACACCCTTAGACCGGAGCAATTCGGTTTCAGGAATCACCATTCAACAACACAACAACTCCTCCGCGTCGTTGAATACATAACACACGGATACAACACAAACAAGGCAACTGGGGCGGTGTTCTTGGATATCGGAAAGGCTTTCGATCGTCCATGGCACAACTGCCTAATACGCAGACTTAGTGACGCAGGGTTCCCCGACGGGCTCGTACGTCTCATACACTCATATCTCACGGACAGGAGTTTCAACACCGACGTGCAGGGCAAACAATCGACACGACATGGTATACAGACAGAAGTACCCCAAGGAAGTATCCTAGGGCCCTTACTGTTTAACCTCTACATTAACGACCTCCCAGCTACACATAACACAACGGCAGCAATCTACGCAGATGACACTGCCATCCTCGCGCAAAATTGGAAGCCGTCTAACATTAACTCACGACTACAGACTGCACTCAGAACGGCGGAGCCTTGGCTGGTGAAATGGCGTGTTAGAGTAAACGTCGACAAGTGCGAGGCCGTTCTGTTCACTAGAAGACCGAAGCAACTGCGCAAACACCAGTACTGCAACCCAATAACACTACACACACGCCCAATACGTTTCCGCGAGAAGGTCAAATACCTCGGTGTCTGGCTGGACAGGAAACTACTCTGGGGGGACCACATCCAACACGTGACCAACAAAGCTAACGCGAGGCTCAAACAACTCTACCCTATGCTTAACAGGCGTAGCACACTGAACAGGAGGGTGTCTAGGTCCACGTACATGACACTTATTAGACCCCTGATGACGTACGCAGCCCCTGTCTGGGGATACGCTGCGCCAACTCGCCTGCGCCGTCTGCAGCTCATACAGAACAAAGAGCTCAAAATCATAAGCAACGCTCCGCGCTACACACGCATCGCGGACCTTCACCGGGAATACCGGCTAGATACCATCTTGCAGGTATTCCAAAAACTCTCCACACGACTGTACAATAACACGAGACACTCGCGCAACCCGTTTATTCTTTCTCTGGGTAACTACGACCACAACCATAGATGGAAGCATAACAGACCAAAGACATTACTGGCTAGGAAATATACATCTATGGTCCATAGAACGCTAACACGACAGTACTGGCGACCCCCTGCAACACAGTTATTACTGGGAACCCAGATGTGCAACCAGCCGAAAACCAGGCAACCGCAGGGAAACCGTACTGTACACAGCACGCAAACCAGCCACACACACCCCCTACACCGTCTGTGAGCCGATCTATGACCGATCGCCCACTAATCTACAACGACCTTGAACTGTTGCAGGGACGCAGCAACCGCAGAAAGCGCCGCAACAAGCTCCAACAACGACAAAGGTAACGATGCACGATACCTCGAACTAACACAACCACACCTTGCATGCACTGTCGCAGATAGCAAGCCGCTCTGCCCTTACTACCCGTCCTACTGTCGCAGAGGTTTTTTTCCCGTGGCTCTTGCCTAGGCACTTTCTTTCCCTCTGCCCTTACAACCGCTACCCTTCAATCGTTTTCGACCACTTCTATCTCCCGATGGACCATGTTAATGAGTAATCTTACCCAGACGCATGGACAACATCACAGCCCGCACCCTGTGACACCTGATTAAAAAAACTAACATGTTTACGGAGGTGACAGTAGAACTTTTGGTCTGGTCACCACGTTGGTGTGGGCGTGGAGGGGCACCATCCTTTCCGAGACGCGGCTGCACGATCCGTGACAGCCATGCGAATACGATGCCTGTCATCTCGACTACTAGTGATACCAGGCCGTTGAGATCCAGCACGGCGTTCCGTATTACCCTCCTGAACCCACTGGTTCCATATTCTGCTAACAGTCATTGGATCACGACCAACGCGAGCAGCAAAGTCGCGATACGATAAACTGCAATCTCGATAGGCTACAATCCGACCTTTATCGAAGTCGGAAACGTGATGGTACGCATTTCTCCTCCTTACACGAGGCATCACAACAACGTTTCACCAAGCAACGCCGGTCAACTGCTGTTTATGTTTGAGAAATCGGTTGGATACTTTCCTCATGTCAGCACGTTGTAGCAGTCGCCACCGGCGCCAACCTTGTGTGAATACTCTGAAAAGCTGCTCATTTGCATATCACCGGATCTTCTTCCTGTCGGTTAAATTTCGCGTAGGAGCATGCCATCTTCTTGGTGTAGCAATTTTACCGGCCAGCAGTGTTTTAACAAAGAAGACTCATACTTCAGAACTTTTATCCATTATGGATTTGAAACTCTACCTTAAACATACAAGCAGACTTAGCAAACAACCCACTTTTTCAAAATTTCAAAGAATCTTTAAACCAGGAAACCTAATAACCCATGACAAAAAGGAGAAGGAGAAGAAGAAGAAGGAGAAAAAGAACTCTCACACACACACTGATCTATCCTTACAGGCACATATACTCATCGCTCTCTCTTTTTCCAGTGCGTGCGCGCACACACACAGACACACACAGACACACACACACACACACACACACACACACACACACACACACACAAAAACGCGAGCAAAGAAAAAGAAAACAAATTAACTTCATGCAGAAATGTAATGTTTATTTCATAAGTAATGACCAATGTGTGGAGAGGCAAGCCAAAAAAGGACTTAGAAGAAATGCAGATTGAACAGGACAGTCTACTCAGCAGAGACAAGTCAATGAATTTGAAAGGTATTCAGGGAGATAAAGGAAACAGAAAGACAACTGGAGTCAGATGGTCAGATAAGAGGAAAGAGCTCATTCTCAGAAAATGAAAGAGTTTTCGAGAAGCATGAAGGAAAAGAGAAATAAGTAGCTTTGTTGATGTGGTCCTTACTTAACCTGAATCGAAATAAAAAAAAAATCCTCAGTCACCTATTCAAGACAAGTCCGCGAAGGTGATACTGAAGACGGGGATCGAGAGAGAAAAAGCTTCAGGTGCCAGAGATACTGCACTGGCAGTAAGTAAACCGCCCATGGCGAGGAAGTTACCGACTTTACTCCGTTGAAAACATAAACAGGTTCACCAACGCCCACTAGGGATCATTATTTTTGTTTTGGACTAATTCGGTCAGAAAGAAACTTTCGACGGAAACAGCATAGTAGTCTGGGCTGTAGAAGTAAGTAAACTGTTCCTTAGACAATGAATAGAACCACGCCACATGTTTTACCCACAACTGAGCTTCTGTGATCGTTCTACTTCATACTTTCACACGTTGTTACCCTGAGATATTTGTACACCTTAAGTGACTCAGTTGTAAGTGCTGAGTCGTGAAGTACTGACCATAATTTTAGGTAATTCTACTTTTTAAGAGGTGGTTCTTAGTCTGTGCACCAGTCCAAGAATTAACTTGATGTTACTTTACAGGGCATGAGGTTGCCACTGTTGCTACACGCTGAGTCTTTAATATAAGCAATGAATGGCAATTTTCTACAGTTGATGCCTTTAGAAGACTCTGCTTCCCAGCCAACGTGCTAAACGTTGGTTGTCAAGAAATTTTCCGTCCATATAAAAGTACTCAGTTGCCGCAGAATAGAGCTTCACAAGTTTATAAACACCGAGGCACTTCATTTTCTGTATTCGTTAATTTTGTGGTATCATGTGCAAAAGTCAGGAGACATTCTCGTGTAATTCATCCTTGCGGTATCGATCCACAGAGTTAGATCGTACCGATTGGATCATTATCTTTTAACTCTGAATATGTCTGATAATAGTCTTTGTAGAGAGAAGTGAAACAATTTTCTTTTCCAAACGCGGGAACAGATCTCTGTTGCATGGCTCTGACGTAAATGATGATAAGGCATGGGGTTAATTCATTAGCTCATAATTCTGTTCAGTAACTGGCAGTGGCACCATTGGGCTCTGGCGAGTTACATAATCCAATATCACTACTGCTGATTAGTATACCACATTTCTGCAGCGGTACGGCAACAGAATGGAGGTAACATTCCCTGATTTTCATTTCTGAAGAAATATTTGAAGACAGAAACAAATATGTCGTCTTTCGTTTTGGTGTTATTTATTTTCGTCTCTGCTTCGTCATTAAGTATGAGTTTTTGTTTTGGAAATAACAGTTCAAGCGTCCATTCTTGTAATGAGTCAAAAACTGTGAGCAATCATAGTTAAGACACAGCAGTGGCTGTGTTCTTAAGAAGAACGATGCATTGTTCCGTCTTAACAACAAAGGGACTGCAATACTGTATTTATCCGCCGATACCAGACAGGGACTTTCAATTAAAATATCCTCTCCTGTACAGAAATTACGGAATATGTGTACAAGAACAGGCTGTGACGTGTGAACGGCGACATGTGGAAGTTTGGGCGTGGCATCCGTTCGTGTACGGATAGCCGAAGCGGATAAGGCGACCGTCCGCGTAAAACGTGAAATCAGGGTTCGAGTCCCAGTCTGCCTAAATTTTCATTGTCCTCGTTCCCTTGTACAGATGATGGCTTTCGTATTGGCAACTGCGAATACATTTCATGAACAGGAATGATAATGCCAGGTTCCAGCTCCACGGTTCGTTGCTGACAGAGAATGTAGAACGGGGCTGTGACTCCGGCCGCGACGAGTGGCCGCGCGGTTTGAGGCGTTATGTCGCGGACTGAGCGGCCTCTCCTGCCGGAGGCTCGACTCCTTCCTCGGGCATGGGTGTGTGTGTTGTTCTTAGTATAGGTTAGTTTAAGTAGAGTGTAAGTCTAGGGACCGATGACCTAAGCAGTTTGGTCCCTTAGGAATTCATACACATGTGAACATTTGTTGTGACTTCAAAACTATTCGCAAAGCAATGACGTACGAATAAATAAAGAAAATGGAAACAATAAATAGTAGCTCTAGAACTACCACTTCCAAAACAAATAATTTATCAATCACGAGTTAGAAAATAGAATTAGTGACCAGGAAATACACTACTGCCCATTAAAATTGCTACACTACGAAGATGACGTGGTAAAGACGCGAAATTTAATCGACAAGAAGAAGATGCTTTGATATGCAAATGATTAGCTTCTCAGAGCATTCACACAATGGTGGCGACACCTAGAACGTACTGACATGAGGGAAGTTTCCAACCGATTTCTCATACACAAACAGCAGTTGACCTGCGTTGCATCGGGAAACGTTGTTGTGATACCTCGTGTAAGGAGGAGAAATGCGTACCATCACGTTTCCGACTTTGATAAAGGTCGGATTGTAGCCTATCGCGATTGCGGTTTATCCTAACGCGACATTGCTGCTCGCGTTGGTCGAGATCCAATCACTGTTAGCAGAATATGGGATCGGTGGGTTCAGTAGGGTAATACGGAATGCCGTGCTGGATCCCAACGGCCTCGTATCACTAGCAGTCGAGATGACAGTCATCTTATCTGCGTGGCTGTAATGGATAGTGCAGCCACGTCTCGATCCATGAGTCAAAGATGGGAACGTTTGCAAGACAACGACCATCTGCACGAACAGTTCGACGACGGTTGCAGCAGCATGGACTATCATTTCGGAGACGATGGCGGCGGTTATCCTTGACGCTGCATCACAGACAGAAGCGCCTGCGATGGTGTAATCAACGACGAACCTGGGTGCACAAATGGCAAAACGTCATTTTTTCGGATGAATCCAGGTTCTGTTTACAGCATCATGACGGTCGCATCCGTGTTTGGCGACATCGTGGTGAACGCACATTGGAAGCTTGTATTCGTCATCACCATACTGGCGTATCACCCGACGTGTTGGTATTGGATTCCATTGGTTACACGTCTCGGTCACCTCTTGTTCACACTGACGGCACTTTGAACAGTAGACGTTACATTTCAGATGTGTTACGACCCGTGGCTCTACGCTTCATTCTATCCCAGCGAAACCCAACATTTCAGTAGGATAATGCACAACCGCATGTTGCAGGTCGTGTATGGGCCTTTCTGGATACAGAAAATGTTCGACTGGTGCCCTGGCCAGCACATTCTCCAGATCTCTCACCAATTGAAAACGTCTGATCAATGGTGGCCGATCAACTGCCTCGTCCCAATTCGCCAGTTACTACTCTTGATGAACTGTGGTATCGTGTTGAAGCTGCATGGGCAGATGTACCTGTACATGCCATCCAAGCGCTGTTTGACTCAATGCCAAGGCGTATCAAGGCCGTCATTACGGCCAAAGGTGGTTATTATGGGTACTGATTTCTCAGCATCTATGCGCCCAAATTGTGTGAAAATGTAATCACATATCTGTTCTAGTATAATGTATTTGTCGAATGGATACCTGTTTATCAGCTGCATTTCTTCTTGGTGTAGCAATTTTAATGGCCAGTAGTGTAGAATTCGCCTTCCAAAATAATGGAAAATACTTGTGTAGCACCACATTTCGAAAGCTTCTATTCTCTTCTTGTCCAAACTATTTATCGTCCATGTTTCACTTCCATACATGGCTACACTCTATACAAATACTTTCAGAAATGACTTCCTCACACTTAAATCAATACTCGATGTTAACAAATTCCTCTTCTTCAGAAACGCTTTCCTTGCCATTGCCAGTC
This sequence comes from Schistocerca gregaria, assembly GCF_023897955.1. Taxonomy (NCBI): domain Eukaryota; kingdom Metazoa; phylum Arthropoda; class Insecta; order Orthoptera; family Acrididae; genus Schistocerca; species Schistocerca gregaria. The sequence continues at coordinate 129,409,549 of NC_064923.1, read as the reverse complement.
TATATTTTATATCCTCTCTACTTCGACCATCATCAGTTATTTTGCTCCCCAAATAGCAAAACTCCTTTACTACTTTAAGTGTATCATTTCCTAATCTAATTCCCTCAGCATCACCTGACTTAATTCGACTACATTCCATTATCCTCGTTTTGCTTTTGTTGATCTTCATCTTATATCCTCCTTTCAAGACACTGTCCATTCCATTCAACTGTTCTTCCAAGTCCTTTGCTGTCTCTGACAAAATTACGACGTCATCGGCGAACCTCAAAGTTTTTATTTCTTCTCCATGTATTTTAATACCTACTCCGAATTTTTCTTTTGTTTCCTTCACTGCTTGCTCAATATACAGATCGAATAACATCGGGGGATAGGCTACAGCCCTGCCTCACTCCCTTCCCAACCACTGCCTCCCTTTCATGCCCCTCGACTCTTATAACTGCCATCTGGTTTCTGTACAAATTGTAAACAGCCTTTTGCTCCCTGTATTTTACCCCTGCCACCTTTAGAATTTGAAAGAGAGTATTCCAGTCAACATTGTCAAAAGCTTTCTCTAAGTCTACAAATGCTAGAAACGTAGGTTTGCCTTTCCTTAATCTTTCTTCTAAGGTAAGTCGTAAGGTCAGTATTGCCTCACGTGTTCCATTATTTCCACGGAATCCAAACTGATCTTCCCCGAGGTCGGCTTCTACTAGTTTTTCCATTCGTCTGTAAAGAATTCGTGTTAGTATTTTGCAGCTGTAGCTTATTAAACTGGTGGTTCGGTAATTCTCACATCTGTCAACAACTGCTTTCTTTGGGATTGGAATTATTATATTCTTCTTGAAGCCGGCCGCGGTGGTCCCGCGGTTCTAGGCGCGCAGTCCGGAGCCGTGCGGCTGCTACAGTCGCAGGTTCGAATCCTGCCTCGGTTATGGATGTGTGTGATGTCCTTACGTTAGTTAGGTTTAATTAGTTCCAGGGGACTGATGACCACAGTTGTTAAGTCCCATTTTCTTCTTGAAGTCTGAGGGTATTTCGCCTGTTTCATACATCTTGCTCACCAGATGTTAGAGTTTTGTCAGGACTGGCTCTCCCAAGGCCGTCAGTAGTTCCAATTGAATGTTGCCTACTCCGGGGGCCTTGTTTCGACTTGGGTGTTTCGGTGCTCTGTCAAATTCTTCACGCAGTATCATATCTCCCATTTCATCTTCATCTACATCCTCTTACATTTCAATAATGTTGTTCTCAAGTACATCGCCCTTGTATAGGCCCTCTGTATACTCCTACCACCTTTCTGCTTTTCCTTCTTTGTTTAGAACTGGGTTTCCATCTGAGCTCATGATGTTCATACAAGTGGCTCTCTTCTCTCCAAAGGTCTCTTTAATTTTCCTGTAGGCAGTATCTATCTTACCCCTAGTGAGATAAGCCTCTACATCCTTACATTTGTCCTCTAGCCATCCCTGCTTAGCTATTTTGCATTTCCTGTCGATCTCATTTTTGAGACGTTTGTATTAATTTTTGCCTGCTTCATTTACTGCATTTTTATATTTTCTCCTTTCATCAATTAAATTCAATATTTCGTATGTTACACAAGGATTTCTACAAGCCCTCGTCTTTTTACCTAATTGTTCCTCTGCTGCTTTCACTACTTCATCCCTCAAAGCTACCCGTTCTTCTTCTACTGTATTTCTTTCCCCCATTCCTGTCAATTGCTCCCTTATGCTCTCCCTGATGGCGTCCTCTTGGGTAAAATATTCGGATCTCCGGGGGGAGACTACTCAAGAGGATGTCGTTATCAGGAGAAAGAAAACTGGCGTTCTGCGGATCGGAGCGTGGAATGTCAGATTCCTCAATCGGGCAGGTAGGTTAGAAAATTTAAATAGGGAAATGGATAGGTTAAAGTTAGACATAGTGGGAATTAGTGAAGTTCGGTTGTAGGAGGAACAAGACTTCTGGTCAGGTGACTACAGGGTTATAAACACAAAATCAAATTGGGGTAATGTAGGAGTAGGTTTAATAATGAATAGGAAAATAGGAATGCGGGTAAGCTACTATAAACAGCATAATGAACGCATTATTGTGGCCAAGATAGATACGAAGCCCACACCTACTACAGTAGTACAAGTTTATATGCCAACTAGCTCTGCAGATGACGAAGAAATTGAAGAAATGTACGATGAAATAAAGGAAATTAATCAGATAGTGAAGGGAGACGAAAATTTAATAGTCATGGGTGACTAGAATTCGAGTGTAGGAAAAGGGAGAGAAGGAAACGTAGTAGGTGAATATGGATTGAGGCTAAGAAATGAAATATGAAGCCGCCTGGTAGAATTTTGCACAGAGCATAACTTAATCATAGCTAACACTTGGTTTAAGAATCATGAAAGAAGGTGGTATACATGGAAGAACCCTGGAGATACTAAAAGGTATCAGATAGATTATTTAATGGTAAGGCAGAGATTTAGGAACCAGGTTTTAAATTGTAAGACATTTCCAGGGGCAGATGTGGACTCTGACCACAATCTATTGCATATGACCTGTAGATTAAAACAGAAGAAACTGGAAAAAGGTGGGAATTTAAGGAGATGGGACATGGATAAACTGAAAGAACCAGAGGTTGTGCAGAGTTTCAGGGAGACTATAAGGGAACAACTGACAGGAATGGGGGAAAGAAATACAGTAGAAGAAGAACGTGTAGCTTTGAGGGATGAAGTAGTGAAGGCAGCAGAGGAACAAGTAGGTAAAAAGAAGAGGGCTAGTAGAAATCCTTGGGTAATAGAAGAAATATTGAATTTAATTGATGAAAGGATGAAATATAAAAATGCAGTAAATGAAGCTGGCAAAAAGGAATACAAACGTCTCAAAAATGAGATCGACAGGAAGTGCAAAATGGCTAAGCATGGATGGCTAGAGGACAAATGTAAGGATGTAGAGGCTTACATCACTAGGGGTAAGGTAGATACTGCCTACAGGAAAATTAAAGAGACCTCTGAAGATAAGAGAACCACTTGTATGAACATCAAGAGCTCAGATGGAAACCCAGTTCTAAGCAAAGAAGGGAAAGCAGAAAGGTGGAAGGATTGTATAGAGGGTGTATACAAGGGCATTGTACTTGAGGACAACATTACGGAAATGGAAGAGGATGTAGATGAAGACGAAATGGGAGATATGATACTGCCTGAAGAGTTTGACAGAGCACTGAAAGACTTGAGTCGAAAAGGCCCCCGGAGTAGACAGCATACCATTAGAACTACGGACGGCCTTGGTGGAGCCAGTCCTGACAAAACTCTACCATCTGGTGAGCAAGATGTATGAAACAGGCGAAATACCCTCAGACTTCAAGAAGAATATAATAATTCCAATCCCAAAGAAAGCAGGTGTTGACAGATGTGAAAATTGCCGAACTATCAGTTTAATAAGTCACAGCTGCAAAATACTAACACGAATTCTTTACAGACGAATGGAAAAACTAGTAGAAGCCGACCTCGGGAAGGTCAGTTTGGATTCCGCAGAAATGTTGGAACACGTGAAGAAATACTGACCCTACGACTTATCTTATAAGCTAGATCAAGGTAGGGCAAACCTACGTTTCTAGCATTTGTAGACTTAGAGAAAGCTTTTGACAATGTTGACTGGAATACTCTCTTTCAAAAATCTGAAGATGGCAGGGGTAAATTACAGCGAGAGAAAGGCTATTTACAATTTGTACAAAAACCAGATGGCAGTTATAAGAGTCGAGGGACATGAAAGGGAAGCAGTGGTTGGGAAGGGAGTGAGACAGGGTTATAGTGTCTCCCCTATTTTATTCAATCTGTATACTGAGCAAGCAGAGAAGGAAACAAAAAAAATTCGGAGTAGGTATTAAAATCCATAGAGAAGAAATAAAATCTTTGAGGTTCGCCGATGACATCGTAATTCTGTCAGAGACAGCAAAGGACTTGGAAGAACAGTTGAACGCGTTGGACAGTGTCTTGAAAGGAGGATATAAGATGAACATCAACAAAAGCAAAACGAGGATCATAGAATGTAGTCGAATTAAGTCAGGTGATGCTGAGGGAATTAGATTAGGAAATGAGACACTTAAAGTAATAAAGGGGTTTTGCTATTTGGGGAACAAAATTACTGATGATGGTCGAAGTAGAGAGGATATAAAATGTAGACTGTCAATGGCAAGGAAAGCGTTTCTGAAGAAGAGAAATTTGTTAACATTGAGTATAGCTTTAAGTGCCAGGAAGTCGTTTCTGAAAGTTTTTGTATGGAGTGTAGCCATGTATGGACGATAAATATTTTGGACAAGAGGAGAACAGAAGCTTTCGAAATGTGGTGCTACAGAGGAATGCTGAAGATTAGATGGTTAGATCACATACCTAATGAGGAAGTATTGAATATGATTGGGGAGAAGAGAAGTTTGTGGAACAACTTGACCAGAAGGAGGGATCGGTTGGTAGGACATGTTTTGAGGCATCAAGGGATCACCAATTTAGTACTGGAGGGCAGCGTGGAGGTTAAATATCATAGAGGGAGACCAAAAGATGAATACACTAAGCAGATTCAGAAGGATGTAGGTTGCAGTAGGTACTGGGAGATGAAGAAGCTTGCACAGGATAGAGTAGCATGGAGAGCTGCATCAAACCAGTCTCAGGACTGAAGACCACAACAGCAACATCATGAGAAACTACATTGTGCACTGCCGACTGCATTTGCATACGATTATTCTTTATTTGAGTGTTGAGAGTGGTCCTGTGGTGATAATTCCCCCGCAATGGCCCTGTAAGAACAGAGAATCAGCGACCACCATGTGACAGTCTGTGCTGTAATCAGCCGGTCTGGAGGACGTGCAGCGCTGCGGCACCACCACAATCCAATCTGAGGGTTCTGGACAGAACGACATTGTCATCGAGTTTTAGAATACAGTGATTGATTTTTTAATAATTTACTGTCCGAAATAATCGAACGACTTTCAGACGACTTCATTGTCAAGATGATTTCGGCAGTGCTGGGACCTAACTACAGCATGTACATTTTTCATAATCTGAGGGTGGTCGATGCCGGCCGAAAAATGTAATTTAATTTTGTACCTTCAATTAAGAATGTAATTGTCGTTATTTGCTTTTGTGCTCAGAGAAATTTAGCACTTTGTTATAGTGTTCTTCCCATACGTTTTGCCCAATGTTCGCTTCTAGCGAGTAGTTCTCTACTGCCTAGTGAACCAAATACTGTCCCTACACGGTAAAATTACTGTAGAGCAGCCGAGATTCGAAAAAGGGACACATATATCCAATGCTTTTGAAGAGGTATAACTTTTTCTCTTTTAACGTGACATTTAACTTCATGCTTTTCAAAAATGCATATTATTAGTTACAATACGATTTAGGAGAATATTTTAACTGTATAAAACTAAATAACATTAAAAAGGCGGTGCATGTAATGATTGCATTCATATAGCACTTTCCCATTATGACTGAAGGTATAAGTGACTAAGTGAAATAGTAGCGGCATTCGCGAATTAAAAATTTTGTAAAGCACCTGAACCTGCTCGTTATTCCAAAGCCCTGGCAAAAAGTTGAAAAGTAGTCTGAGTAATTTTTGTCTGCTGAGCGCAGTACACACACTTGTGAACTTTCAATGTGAATTAGGAGTTTGTAATGTACGAATAAATTTAATTTTTTTTCTGTGTCTTATGGTGGAACATAATGTACTTGTTTATTTTTGTTCAATTAACTTTGACAAGAAAACTTTGTACAACCGATTTGGCACGCTCTGTGGACGGACTTTATTATTTTCATTCTGGAAAACGAGTACACACAGGCCGATCGTGACAGATTCTTCTGCCTATCCTTAATTTGTTCATCATGTTTGTGCTAAGATGTATTTTTGTCTGCCTAGTCAGAAAGCTCTCGGGTGTCTTATGAGAGGGCAAGTTGATGCTTATCTGTAACAGTGGCAAGATGTAACAACTTGCCCCATGTCACACGAACAGTGACATTGAGGCAATTTGTTATAATATGTTATGGTGTAACAATGAGCTGCATCTCACACCCATAGCGACATACAGGGCAGCAGCTTCCGTGTTTTCAGCAGGGCATCAGAGCCCAGTGTTTCGTTTGTGAGTTGTAACGAGGGTTTATCGATTAGAAGCGATTTTTATTTTCACTTATTGTAAGGATTTTAGTCTAAAATATTACATCTTACATATTTGTGTATATAGAAGCCAGAATTTCGCGTTTTAAATACTGTCTAGTCTATAGTTCAACCGAATTTAGTGTGGATAGGTACTATGTTTGCTGCGTTTAGACGCAAGCTGAGTTGGTGGCCTTCACTCAAAGCTCCAGGCAGTGCTAGCTTCGGTCATGCAGCTTGAGGCTGTTGCCAGTGGGCATCAAAGTGTGTGGAGGGGGGGGGGGGGGCGACTTCAGAATGCAAGGAACGTCCAGCACGTTCCTGTGTCCCCAGATTGGTCCACGATTACGACTGCCCTTCACCAGTGGTCGAGTGAGAGATTGTTTCAAGGTGTGGCAGGCAGTGAAAACTTTATGGGGCACTGTTCGATGGAGCCTCCACAGTTCATCTGATGGACAGGTATCAGGCACATCTGTGGCTGCCAAAGATCATCAGCCAGATGCTATCACTCGCTCTGTCCCAGGCAAAGCCCCATGGCCCACAAGATTTGGGCAATAACAGAGATTGGGATTTCTCATAGTTGGGAACTCAAATGAGGGGGGGAAAGGGGCCACTTAGGAATGTGGCTGCCAAGGAGGGGAAGAGTTCCATTGTGCCCTCTATGTCCATACCAGGAGGAGTCAATACAGATGTGGAACAAATGTTTCTGGATACCGTGAAGTACGCAGGGTGCAGCCAACTGCAAGTGAGCATGAGTAACTTTTTTTGATATAAACAAAAGATTCACTTACTTGTTTTGTAAATAAAACTGCCTTTTCTGCTGCTACTTAGTTTATTTATCCCATGCGCCTTTCGCCTTATCTTGTTCTAAGGCATCAACAGTGGGATCTACAACAATATATTTTTGTTAGTTTTAGATTATTAAACACTTCACGTATCGATTTTTTTTGTAGAAAAAGTAATTACTTACGATTTGCTGATATATGTTTCCTCACATCTGATCTGAAGGTTGCACTAACACTTTTATTACTGTCACATACGCACAACTTTGCGTTCTGACCTTCTTCCCCCTGTTCACCATGTTTTTCATTCTTTGTCGTCGTGTACTATTGTTCTTTTGCCACTTGATATAACTATTTCGCCAGACGCTACTTTTCACAACGTAAATATTGTGACTCCATTACGTGTTTCCTCCTCTTTGGCAGTTTTACCTACTTTTTGCCAACCTAACGAAGTACGAAGTATTTGTTCAAGACTAAATTCTATTCGTGTGTGTGTATGAGAGAGAGTGAGTGAGTGAGAGAGAGAGAGAGAGAGAGAGAGAGAGAGAGAGAGAGAGACAATGAGTTTTTTATGTTGGTGGTTTGAATTGTATGATGTTGTATCAGCTGTTAGCGAGTGATTGAAAACTTTGGTGCCAGCTGATCTGAACTACACTAATCCTCTTTGGGAGCGCTGTTCTATTATTTTATCTATTAGTATAAGTAATGAATTACTTGGCATGTATACGTGGTAATTCAACAGCGTACTCCTTTCTGCTTTGGTTTTCTGTATGTGGTAATTTTCTTCGAGGGTCAGGAGGTGTTTTTTATTGTTGATTCTAGTTATTTTCATGTCATCTTCTTTAGTGGTTGGACTGTGATCATGTTCTCTTAGGTGTTCTGCAGATGTGGAGTGGTTTGTCCCATATTTCCAGGCTCGCATGTGTACTTTGTATCTGACATCAAATGTTCTACCTGTTTGTCCTATGTATGTGCCTTCTAGAGTGTTACACTGTAGTTGATATATACCTTCTTTCTGATATACGTCTCTATTATTTTGTCAGTTTTGGGATGTATTTTTTTACAGAATTGTCTATTGTGTATGCTACGTTTATTCCCTGTCTTTTGAAAATGTTGGTGATTTTATGGGCGAGTTTGTGTTTGTATGTCATTGTGTACCATCTTGTGTTTTCTTTCATCATTTTCTGATTGTCCTGTGTAGTTGTCATCGGACTGCCTGTTTGTGTTTGGGTATGTTGTGTTGTTGTCTGTGGTTTGGTGGTTCCTGCTTTTATTTTACTTTTAATTTTGTTGTTTAGTTTTGTGACTGTGTTATTATTGTCACCATTATTTTGTGCTATCTGCATTATTATGTCCATTTCTTTTTGGTAGCTTTCTTTGGTGAGTGGTACTGTGTTGAGTGTATGGAGCATGTGTCGAAGTGTTGGTAGCTTTTGTGAGTGTGGGTGGTTCGAGGATTGAGGAATGGTAATTTCCGGTGCTGTGAGTTTACGGTGAATTTCAAACATATGCTTACTGTTTTGTTTTTTGATTGTTATTTCCAAAAAGTTAATTTGATTGTTCTGTTCTTTCTGGAAATTTTATATTTTTATGTATCCTGTTGATTTCAGTATGTAGTTTTTCAATTTTTGTTTGTGGTTCATCTATTAAGCAAAGGACGTCCTCCATATACGTGGACCAATATAATATGTTGCATTATTTTGCTACTATTTTTGTGAAAATGATCTGTTCAATGTGGTTTACAAAAGCAGCAGGAGGAAAAGGCAGTTTTATTTACAAAACCAGTATTTATATGCTTGCGGCCGAAGATGGCCACAGAAACAAAAAACATTCACAGTTTAACTGAGCATTTGGATGAACGACTCGAACTCATTGGTGATGGCGGGTCGTCTTCAGCAGCTAACAACCACTCAGAACAATCTTTGTTATGAACGCTTGCGAAGTAGCTTCTTTAATCTGGTTTCCCTGCGTTCCACAGTCTATGCTTCTAACGCCTGCAAGGGCATTATGACTACATTCCGAAATAACGACGAATTCAAATTACTGTGTTCTTTTATTAACAGTTATTGATCCCCTCAGCTAGATGTATGTCACATTTGTGCCCATAATCGCTTTCGTATCGCGAAACATAGCCTTCTTTAATAGGCGACGATAAGCATTCGACATCACTGGAAAAGAAGCTCCTCAGTCGACTAGCACCCAGGCAAGTTGCACTCCAATGATGATGTCAGTAAGATTTCGTGACATATTGGTGACTGTCGGCCATGGAGGTGGTGGTCTCTCCTCCATAGAAGATCGCCTCGCTTAGTTCTCGTGACTTCTGCGGCTAGGCGAGCGTCTGATGCTACTGTATGGCGGCAGGGAACGGTGAAGGCGAGCTGTGGAGGGACCTAGTCCAGAGCATGTCGATGAGCTTCGTTCCGCAGGTCGACGACAATCGTCTGCAGTCGACTGGCGTGGAGAGAATTGTTGAGATGGTTGACGTCTACCGGCGTAGAAGCTGTCGAAAACTCACCTTCTTTCTCTGCAGTAGCGTGTGAAATGTTCAGACGGTGCACAGTGGAAAAACACCGGTGTATTGTCCTCTGTCCTCCTCCAAATGTCTGTTCTTTTGCGGGGCGTTATACTTGGTGAACCAGTTGGTTGTACTTGATTTGGTGGTGAGCTGGGCTGTCGTTGGCGGCTGACCGTAAGTCCGATTTTGGCGAGTCCGTTCTTGCTAGCGCTTTCGACTGGCGTCAGGGATTGACGCTAAAGATCGATATTTTCTTCAACATTGTTTATTACGTCTTGGCACATGGGGTCTGCTGTCTCTTGCTTACTCGGTCCGACAGTTCTCGCCGCCGTGAAATGCTGTATCTCTTCTCTTACAGCCTGTCCTATGAGAGAGGCTACGTTATGGTGGTCTTCCATAACTGCCATAGGGAGCACATTCGGAAGTCGTTCGTACCTCTTTCATCCGATTCCTTTTTTCTTTTTTGTTCGGTGCTGGTGCCCCTTAGTGAATTCGTCTGTAGTTGTAACAACCTTTATTAGAACTTTACCAGAAGAACTTGATGCATGCCTTCTGTGATTCGTTCATCAAGATTGTATCAGCTTCTCTCAACTGTGGCGTAAGACCAAAACATTCCTTGTGTTGCACTGGATCGTTTCTCCACGACATTGGACACTTTTCTTCAATTGTTCTTTCACTAAGCAGATTTGCTGCTCATTCACGCCAAATGTTTTCTCCAGCTCGGCCTGGAATTTATACCAGGTAGCGGGCTTCTCTTCGTGTTTTGCCAAACACATCGTGACAGTCTACATGTTGTATTTGGCGACTCAGTCGAATCATTTCAGCCAATTAATCGGGTTCTGACCAGCATCTCCAGAAAATACTAATGGATAACTGATGTGCTGTTTTAGAATCCATTGGTCTGCTTACTATACGGAACATGGAAACAATTTACTGCTTGTGTTATGAAATAAGGAAGATCTTGTATTATGAAATAAGGAAGATCAATGTTTGCCGCCCCATCGATAGTGAGGTCATTAGCTTGGAGTAAGGAAAGATGAGGAAGGAAGCCGGCTGTACCCTGTGGCCGAGCGATTCTAGGCGTTTCTGTCTGGAATCGCTCACCGCTACGACCTCAGGTTCGAATCCTGCCTCGGGCATGGATGTGTATGATGTCCTTAGGTTAGTTATGTTTAACTAGTTCTAAGTTCGAGGGGACTGATGACCTCAGATGTTAACTCCCATAGTGCTCAGAGCCATTTGACCCTATCAAAGGAACCATCCTTATACCTACCTTAGCCGCCCGCTGTGACCGAACGGTTCTAGGCGCTTCAGTCCAAAACCACGCTGCTGCTTCGGTTGCAGGTTCGAGTCCTGCCTCGGGCATGGATGTGTGTGCTGTCCTTAGGTTAATGAGGTTTAAGTAGTTCTAAGTCTAGGAGACTGATGACCTCAGATGTTAAGTCCCACAGTACTTGGAGCCATTTGAACACCTGCCTTAAGCAATGTCCGAAAATCAGGTAAATATTAAATCAAAATGACCGCACAGGGATTTGTCCCGCCGTCCTCCGAAACGTGAGACCAGTACGCTAGCCACTGCGCTACCTGGCTCGGTGTTTGCATTCCAACCCTTACGTGAAGGCTACGGCTTTTCTGTACTTGAATCCAGGGTGATTTTCGTGCTTTGAAGCACCCGACATCACATCGTAACCAGAATCAAGTCCAAATCAGAAAGCAGGGTCTTCAACAAAGTGCAACATTTAGCACTAAAAGCACGTTTATTAAGAAATGAATTACTGGAGTGAGAGAGTGCTGCTATTTATGCAAACACAGTAAACTCAAACATAAGAAATACCGAGAACTTTCCAGAAATAATACATACCAATCAACAAATAGTTGCTGGTGGTCGGGTTTGAACTGGCGACTCGCAGCAGACCATGCATCTGCGCCACGCAACACATAACACAGCTCGCCGCAACAGTTTTCGCAAAAATTTATTTCACGCTAACGTCCGAACCGCCACCCAGGTTCAGATTCCGAAGAATGCAGACCTACGTGAAGGTGGCGAAGAGACGAGCAGTGTGTAAGAGGCACAGAAGCCACAACCAGTATTTCTTGGCAAGGAGCAAGCTGAAATTGGACCTTACATAATCAGTTTTAGCATTGTATCCATTCTCGACAGATATGACTTTTATATTTAAGCTATGTTAAGGCTATCGCTGTTAACATTGATGTTTGAAGAGACGGTTTGGGAAATGTAGTTCTACGAGGCACATTGCCCTTAATATTGTTGAAAGAATATAGTCTACCGGGTTTATCAAAATTAATATTGGGTTTTTAAGAATTTGTACCTCTGATTAAATTCAACTCAAAATGATAAATAATACAGCAAATAAAAGAGCAGATCAAACAGTTCTGACTACATACCAGTACGCATCCATTGTTTCCTATGTCTTAATTTAGAAAGTGCTAATAGCAAAGACGGCCATTATTGAACAGTAAGCTTTTTACGTTTCACAGCTTGCAAGAACTGAATTGTTGTTACGGTGCAACATATTCCTCTATTAAGTTCCGTTGTAATCCTTTAAGTGATAATATCATCCGTATACGGTTTCATCAATTTGAAGGCACCGAATTTCTTTGGGAAGAGAACGGGATGACCAAGAGTGACTGAAGAACTTGAATGAGTAAGTGTCTTTCACGCTTAGCCCCAAGAAATCCGTTCGGAAGGCTCGTCGCGAATTTGCGATTCCAGCGGCGCCCGTGTGGAGATTTTTAAGGAGGCGGGGATTTACAACTACGCTCGTATCTTCTCCAGCTGTCACAAGCTGTAAAGCCTACAGACTACGATTTACGCGCCTATTTCGCAAACGAAAAGTTGCTACATGACGATGAAGATTTTCCAGACGGTGACTAATCGTCATTTCACCTAAACGGAAAAGGAAACACGTGTAATGTTCGCATCTGGGTGTTAGCAAATCCCTGCTAAACTGAGCCGGCTGGGTCGCCGAGTGGTTCTAGGCGCTACAGTATGGAACCGCGCGACCGCTACCGTCGCAGGTTCGAATTCTGCCTCGGGCATGGATGTGTGTGCTGTCCTTAGGTTATTAGGTTTAAGTAGTTCTATGTTCTAGGGGACTGATGACCTCAGACGTTGAGTCCCATAGTGCTCAGAGTCATTTGAACCATTTTCTAACCTAAACTGAATGTTTTTCGTGCCATGCAAGGCGGAAGTATATGGGCCCTTCTATTTCGCTGAGACAACAAGAGCTGGTGTTTCGTATCTTGATGCACTGGAACTATGACTCTTTCCTCAACTGAAAGAAGCTAACCCACAGAACTTTATTTGGCAGCAAGATGGTGCGCTGGTTCAGTGGCACAACTGAGTACACATTTTGTTAAATGACTTTGTGCTCGATCTCTGGATTGGCCATAAGAGGCTGGATGAAAGAGCTTGTATTGCATAACCTCCAGCACCACCCGATCTGACGCAATGCGATTTTCTCCTTGAAAGGCGGGGGGAGAGGGGGGGGGGGGTTGGGGGAGGGAGAGGGGAGGTGCCTCAAGAATCATTACGATCATGTTATGTACCTTCACTATCACCTGCTCTACGCAACTTAAGAAACAGATAGAAGCAGTTGTTGCTACAATTACTCCGTACGCGCTGATCAAGGCTTGGGAAGAGCACGCTTGTCGACTGGTGTGTTCTATGTGACGAATGGTTCTCACATTGAACATTTATAAGAAATGTTGTTTGAGTTGCTCTTTCATTTGATGCTTTATCTAGTTGTGTTGTAAATTTAGTGTAAATTGAATGTAATAAATACTACAGATATAATCTTAATTATGCAGAGTCCACAGCTGACAATGTTAATGAACAATAAAAACCAGCTCAGTTGTATTTTTACACATTTATTGAGCTACGATCGGATTCGTTTCTTTAATGCCTTCAGGTTGCTGAGTTGTGCTGATGTCAAGACGTAGATGGTCTACTTGTGTCTAATTTTGAAGACAAAAACGTGATCATAAACATTCCGCCCATCGCATACTTCCGCCAAGCAGTCGACAGGCTGTTTACGATCAGTGTCCTTGGATGTTGTCTTTAACATCACATATGACAGCCAGACCGTCTATATGTGAACTGAAGGTAGAAGAGGGAGAAAGAAAATTGGTGAGAGATGTCAATTGCAACGGGACGTTACATGGAATCAGCGGCGACTAGTGAAAATGTGTGCCGTACAAGGATTCGAGCCCAGGATCTGCTTACTAAGGGAGGTGCGTTAATTATTACGCCGCCCGGGACACATTGTTTACCTCAACTGCGCGGACTCTTTCAAGTACACCTCACGGCCGACCCACATTCCCAGCTAGTGTCACCTACGCTCAGTCCTCCCATTCCCTTCATGTTCGCTGCTCTGAGATTCTCACAGGAGACAGGACGTAATTGTACATCCGGACTGAAGAAGGTGGACTCATTGCGGTAGGTGAATCAATTATATGAATATTCATATAACAGACAATCTATGTCTTGACTTCAGCACAACTTCGGAATCTGAAGATCTTAAAGAAACGAAATCAGTCGTAACACAATAAATAACAACTGATGTATTTCATTAATCATCATCAAAAACTACAAAGCCTTCAAACTCCCATATTCATTTTGAAAAACCTAGTATTTGTTCACAGTGGTTTGCCATTTACTGAGCCATGCTGCGGCTCGTGTTGGTGTCGTTTGTAGGTTTCCGCCCTCTGTTGGAGGCCAGACGGTATTGTTTAGTTGTCATGGTTGCGGTTGTTTGTCTTCTTCTCGTGTTGACCGGCGCCACTCAGTTTCGCAAGCGTTGCCTGTCCGCTAGTGGCAGCAGCGGTAGTTACCGATATATAGTAACTATTGCCCTATCGTTGGGGGGATGTCTTTGTTTTTCCGGGTTGCGTGAGTGGGACAGTTCGGTTGGAGACTCAGGAGGAGCCAGGTCCTTGCAGTGCCCGAACACGCCAAGACAGCTGGCGGCACGCATGGACTGCCGGATGGAAGGCCTGTGGTCACGAGGGTGCACGACCTCGTCGTAAACCAGATCCTGCAAGCTTTAAGATGAGTGCATTTCAATCCAAGTAGAGGACCCTCCACCACTGTGACATCTCGCGATTCTCCTGTGACTTGGGTTCGTGTTGTTGCTCGTAGTGTCGCCGAGGCGAAGAGCAGCGAGTGGAGTGCTTGGGGAAGGCGGATCTGATTAGCTTTCCTCGACTTCTTATTACTACATACTGCGTTCAAATTGTTACAATTTGTTAAGTTCAATCAGCGGTAATTTTTCTTGCCTGGTGGCCGCTAACGCCCCAGTTACCTGCCCTGGGGGCTAATGTATGTAAAGGCAGTGTACCTTTCCTCTCCTTGCCGCTGCTGTCCGGTAAGGCGTGTAGTTATGACAGCTTTCTTGATTGTAGGCCGGTTGGTGATTCTTCTACTCTGGTGGTAGTGATTCCTTTCTCGTTCTGGCACAGTATTCTGGGGACGTAGTGCAGACCGCGGGTTCCAGCTTTGGCGTATTGTTGCATCGTTGCATTTGCTTTATCGGACGCCAGGTAGCTTCAGCAAGATTATCATTAGTCATCCGTTAGACTGCCACTAGTCTGAGTTACCATCTTGTGAAGTGAATGCAACTCTTGGCTGCCTATCTCGTCGCTCGCGAAAGTGTTTGTTGCGGACCTTCTCAGAGGTCGATTCCTGGAGCATTTCTGTGACCCCGTGATTCTTTAAGACATGTGTGTTCCAAAAGGAGGTCAGATTGCCAGTAGTTCAGTGTAAGGCTGCTTCAGCCCACGCCTTCTACGGGTATAATCTGCCTAAGTACCCTTTAAGGAACTTATGTACTGCTTCTTGTGTTTCATTATTGTATTATTTATTAAAATACCTTGTAATGCCTACATTAAAGGTTTTATATGTCTAGATAATAGTTCCGGTCGCCTTCTGGAATAAATCTAGCAGTGTAGTTTCAATAGATGTTAAAGGGCTGTGTTACAAAGTTCACTATCATTTTATTTCCACCGGTCTGGTGATCAGTTGCTTGTTTTTTTGTTAACCTTTGCTATTGTATCTGCTATATTATTGCCGTTCCTGGCGTGTAAGGCCTTCAGCCGTGATTGTGGTCATTTGCCTCAAAATTCTAATTTGGTGTTTGTCTTTTAACAGTAAGCCTTAAAATCTTATTTACTGCAATTCCTAGCGTCTGATGCCGTCTGCTGTGTTTTGGTGACTTACCTGTAATATTTTAATACGTATAAGTTGTACATTGCATCGAGTTTTAAACAATTCATAATTTATTGCCATTCCTGGCCTGTAACGCCTTCTGCCCAGATCACAGTGGCTTGCTTTTAAAACATTATCTTCTGTATCTGTATTTAATGGTGATTTTCTAAACTGTAACTCACTGAAAACAGTATTAATTACACAGTTGTTTATTCCTTCATTAATAACGTGTGGTAGTTTTATTTATTGTTGAGTTTGGAATTACTGGTTTAGAATAAATTGTGTGTAACTGTAAAAGCCAACCAATAGTAAGTGATTAAGGCCCCGTCCACAATCGTAACCGAATCCTGTCATCCCTTGACTACCAGGTTCACAAAACGAAATGAAGTGGACAGTAGATCAGTTCATTTTCAGTTACTTTGCAGAAAGTGCAACTTTTCCTTTCATTGTTACATCAACACGAGACATTTGGCGTTTAGCGGCGCTCTGAACAGCAGAACATTATTAACAGAAGTGAGACAAGGTCCTAGATCCCAGTCATGTTTCTTACGCTGGAAAATTAATGTTTCCGGGTGATTTTTTTTTTTTTTTTTATCTTAGGTGTCTTTCAACGGATGCTCACGCGAGGCAGGCCATAGAGACTTGAACTTTAGAGCTCGGCTTACAATACTTATTCAGTACTGCACGTGTTTGTGGAATGTTCGACACTGATGCTCTGTCAGTTTCCACAGTTGGATGCTGGTTGTTGGCTAGATGCCAACACAATACATATTCAGTTGGCGGCACGCCTGTCTAGAAACAATGCGTGCAAGCGGGCATGTTGCAATACCTACGTTTGGTGGGGTCATATGCACGAAGTAGAATGTTGCATTTCGAGGAACCATGAGGCCACAGACCGCTCGATTTGAACTGGTCGTAATGAAGTTCGCACTTACAAATTGTAGTTGGGAAGGTGGGACGAAGAGCCGTTTCAACATCAGATAAACACAATTCCAAGAAATCTACATTCCCAGCATATTACCTTTTATAGCAAAGACAGATAATCCCCCAAGTCAATATCGCTAATAACTTTTATTTTGATTACTAGTTTCAGCTAAACACCACCCATCCTCAGATCTAACATATAAATTTGCATACAAAATACAGCAACTAACAACAGCTTATTTGGAATCAGAAGTATAGTTTCAAAATAAAGGTTGCGCATAAAATTATAACGAGGTTCAAAAGAAGACTTAATTACACGATACATAACATAAAGACATTTTCAATGAGTGTAATTGCTACAACGGCTCGACACATCGATAAAATCATTTTTAAAGTAGTAACATCTGTACAGAACGAATGTATAGGTTATATGAGTTTATCGTTCATAATCATCCAATTAGAACTAAGTTCATAAAACTCAAAAATGTACATTAAGATAACGAAGAGACACTGAAAAATGAGAGAACACATTAACGTTAGTCAAAACTATCCACCGGAATCAATATACAGACGGCCGGAGTGAGCGAGCGGTTCTAGGCGCTTCAGTCTGAAACCACGCGACCACTTCGGTCGCGTGGTTCGAATCCTGTCTCAGGCATGGATTTGTGTGATGTCCATAAGTTAGTTAGGTTTAAGTAGTTCTAAGTACTAGGGGACTGATGACCTCAGGTGTTAAGTCCCATAGTGCTCAGAGCCATTTGAACCATTTGAATAAATACACAGCGTGTCTCTCCTATGGATCGTCAGGCGCATTTTGCTGTTTCGTTTTGGCATTGCTTAATTCGAGTCAGCTCAGACTGTTACTGCTAACCACGTCTTTTATGTGACCGGAAGTGTCGCTTTGTTTCCCATTTCAAACAAAATGATTTTTAAATCTGAATATTACGTGCCCATTCGATAGAGCGGTCCTAAATTTGTCCATTCCGACATTCGGTTTGTCGATGTGGGTTAAGAGAGAGAGTATTATTTAAATAACGAACCGCTTGGCGGTCGCAGTTTTGGTGTTTTCTGTACCTCTTAATACATATCGATAAAATGAAAATCAAACTAGACTAAACTAGAACCCTTCTTTGGAAAGGGCACCTAAAATTCCGATTTAAAAATTATTTTCTTTGAAATGAAAGACATGATGGAATTGTTTGCGCTGACTTCAACCACACAGTGCAAAAACGAAACAGCAAATGTCTGCCGAAATACTAGTGGATATGCGCCTGACGTCTCTTAAAACGTAGTACTCAGTTCTAACGTGTTCCACAATTCTACAACAGATTGGCACTAGCGACCCAGGCCTATAATTACCTGCTTGTTTCCTACGGCAGTCTTAATAGCGCTCATACGTTACGCCGCGCACGAAGACGTATTCATTCGGTTCTTGTTCCTCCATGTCAGTTATTCCAGCAGCAGCCTGTGAGTATTTTCACTCACTCATAGGTGGTAAATACATCTTATTGCTAGACCTGTCGTAACATGTGTGCGGAATGCTTGGAAAAAAGTTTTGACGATTTGTTACGAAAAAAGCCAGTCCTATCAATAGAGGCGCGACTACAAGCCAAATTCTGTGACCAGAATTCCGAAGTGAAATGGGAGTAGGAACAAGAAAACTAAAGCAAAACTAAGCAGAAGCCAAAATGCGACGGAGGCTTGGATGTTTTAGGTAGTGTGTCGTCTGGTGTTGACACCCTTAGATGAAGATCTATGAATCCGCTGAACAAAGTCAGTGGACGCTGCTTTTTAAATTTTGTTGACGTAGCGCCTAGTTTTGACAGTGTGTAACGTAGCGGGTGCTATTCGTACATGCGTTTCGATATTACTGAAGTAACCAGATATCGATAGCCTACATCTGTTACAAAACATACGACATCGATATTGTTAGTGTGTATTCGATGATTTAAAAGTATCATAAAATTAATATGTAAATTGAAGTACCGATTTATAATATTATCTGTATGAGGCCAACGATCCTTATATAATTCGAAAGCTACTTTCTCGTAGATGAGCACAAAGAAAAAATAATTTGTGTATGTAGCCGTTAAGAGGGGTAAAAGGAAATAGAAGCTTTCATATCAATAACACTGATGTTACATTCTCTATCACGCATTAAAATATTCAATATCTGAAGATCGAAAACTGAAGAGCTAACTGCCTCTGACCCGGGCACCGATAAGGTGCTATGGTAGAAAAGACACACGAAAATAACAACGTTTAGCGAAGACCCGTTCAAGGGACGTTCAATGTTGAAATGTTGCAGATAGTTCATTTGCAGTAACACAAACATACTGCACAGCTACAATGTCGCAACTACTACGTTGTTGATGTTATCAACAGTGGAAAACGAGACGTAGTGACGAATTCGTCGCGGACAATAAACGTTGTTTTCTAGCGTTTTTTTTTTTTTTTTTTTTTTTTTTTTTTTTTTTTTTTTTTTTTTGCTTACTCTGGTCTAAGAGTAAACGGAGCTAACTCTGAGTTCGCTTGCGGCTGTCATCACAAAATATAGTGCGTTCCTAATTTTCAGTATCTTCATTCTGAGTAGCTACAACGTCCCTTACTATAAGGAAACTATACTTGTCCCAGGTTATGCCTCGAAAGAAAAACATGAACGGGTCGGGGTGAAAGACGAAGAGCTAGAGAGATTCAATTTTTGCATGGAGAAAGTAATAGGAATAATGCATATTTTGATAATGATATTTGTATTGTTGTTCTGAAAGACAGATTTAAATATGCACTGAATATAATTCCAAATAATTTTGAGAATTTTAAATGTGGTTTGATGAATTTACAGTGCACATTTTGTAATGCAAGTCATCTCGCACCTGAGGTGACTTTACGTGATACAACGGCATTCACGTTGTCTCGTCATAAGGGAAAAGTTAATCTGCTGCCATTGATGCAAAATTTATTTTTCAACGCAGTGTCTCAAAGAATACCTTCTAATGATCGAATAATTAAAGAGAAATAAAAAAAAATATTGTAAATTCATTAAACTACAACCAGTCACTTTTTTGAATATTTGTTTATTATTTCATGAACCGTTCTTCGAATCTTTTCAGGTTCGTCTTCAGAAGATTTTCTGGAAGTTACATCACTACTTCTAGTATAATGCTGGTTGCTGGCTTGCGAGTATATGGGCGGCTTTTTTTTTTTGCTGGTGTCCATCTGTCTGCTTCTACTTTGATGGCCAGTTGGTACATCACTTCACACACAATCTGTATGCATTTGCACTGTGACAGCGAAACTGTGTCAGCATCCAGCATGTGCTACACAAAAAGCATTTGAAGAATACACGTAGCTACAATGCAGCATTCGTCACGGATCAGTTCTGCGGCTAAAAGTTTAGAAAATTCAAGATCCATGACATTTTCTATTATAGATTAGGTCCACTGACGCAGTTAGTCGAATTTCGACCATATGAGCTACTAGTTCTAAGTAATTGCGTAGGCTTCCGCTCCAGTTGTCATTCTCATTCAAATTCTTCAGGGTGTACTCTCGTGCCATATTATATGCTGCCGGACAAAAGCAAGAGAAGCACCCAGAAGACAAAGCCAGAAGTTGTTGTAAATTCGTATACGTAGACATTATCAGTGACTTCCAATTCTCTGCACTTCGTAGAACGACGACTAGACTACGTTATTTTTTGTGTTAGCAGAAGAGCCAACACCGTGTTACGAGTGGAGGCCGAGATGCACGCGTTTTAGCTCAAGCAGGCTGGCGTGAAGACGGAAGAACTATACTGACGTCAGGCCTGGAAGATGACAAGGAATGAGAATTCAGAAAGCGGACATAATTACTTTGATACTTAACTTTAATCCATTAATGATGAACATCGCTCTTGACGGTACATGATTCACAATATTATCTGTTCAGAATACATTCTTGAAGTATTTATAGTAACTGCATATGGCGCCTTGCTAGGTCGTAGCAAATGACGTAGCTGAAGGCTATGCTAAACCGTCGTCTCTGCAAATGAGAGCGTACGTAGACAGTGAACCATCGGTAGTAAAGTCAGCTGTACAACTGGGGGCTCTAGATTAGACCAGCCGTGTGGCGGCGCTCTGTCTGCAATCACTGATAGTAGCGACACGCGGGTCCGACGTATGCTACCGGACCGCGGCCGATTTAAAAGCTACCACGTAGCAAGTGTGGGGTCTGGCGGTGGCGGTGGCGGTTACACCACATTATTATAGTACGTATTTAGCGTTTTTACCAGAACTCGTAGGATATATAGGGAGTGTGAACAGCGACAGATGTTAACTGACGACTGTGAAGAACACAGGGATACTGCGTACTAATGTGAGAGAGCGTTACCAGCACCAGCCAGAGTTTGAAAGAGGCCTCATTGTGGATTTCCATTAGGCCCGCTGGTCAAACCGTGCAATATCCAAATTTCCGAGGCATTCGGACGTGACAGAGACCCTATGGGGATTAGAGGGCACGCATACCCGTTGCCTACGTTGAATGGTTGATTTGGGGGGGGGGGGGGGGGGAGGTGTCAATGCCCTTTCAAAGGAACTATCCTTCATTTGCCTGTAACTATTTACGTAAATATCGGAAAACCTAAGTCAGAATGGCTGGAGCCCGTTTGGAACGTCATCCTCCCGAATGCGGGTCTAATGTGGTCGTAAATCGGAGAAAGACGAAGGTAATGAGAAGTAGTAGAAATGAGAACAGCGAGAAACTTAACATCATGATTGATGGTCACGAAGTCGATGAAGTTAAGGAATTCTGCTACCTAGGCAGTAAAATAATAAATGACGGACAGAGCAAGGAGGACATCAAAAGCAGACTCGCTATGGCAAAAAGGGCATTTCTGGCCAAGGTAAGCCTACTAATATCAAATACCGGCCTTAATTTGAGGAAGAAATTTCTGAGGATGTACGTCTGGAGTACAGCATTGTATGGTAGTGAAACGTGGACTGTGCGAAAACCGGAACACAAGAGAATCGAAGCATTTGGGACGTGGTGCTATAGACGAATGTTGAAAATTAGGTGGACTGATAAGGTAAGGAATGAGGAGGTTCTACGCAGAATCGGAGAGGAAAGGAATATGTGGAAAACACTGATAAGGAGAAGGGACAGGATGATAAAACATCTGCTAAGACATGAGGGAATGACTTCCATGGTACTAGAGGGAGCTGTAGAGGGCAAAAACTGTAGAGGAAGACAGAGATTGGAATACGTCAAGCAAATAATTGAGGACGTAGGTTGCAAGTGCTACTCTGAGATGAAGAGGTTAGCACAGGAAAGGAATTCGTGGCGGGCTGCATCAAACCAGTCAGTAGACTGATGAGAAAAAAAAAAAAAAAAAGTGTTCGTCAAGGTACCGGTAGACCGCAGATGAGCACCACAAGAGAGTATCGCCGTAAATCAATCACATCTTAACCCGTTCACAGCTGCGCTTATGATTCCACACTATTGGTCGCAGACTGTCACCAGCGGGACTAGAGGATTTCCGTCCCATACGTAGGTTGACATTAATACCACAATGTAAACGGATGCATTTAGAGTGATGTCGTGACCCAGGAGCATGGACTTCCGATAAATGGCGTCGCCTTGTGTTCAGTGATGGATCGTGGTTCCGCACTACCCAGAATGTGCGCGAGTACGACGGCAGGCTGGAGAGAGGTCCAATTCTTCCGACGTTTTGGAGAGGCTGACTCCCGGCGTCGTGGTGCAGGGATCCATCGGGAACGGCTTCAGGTCTAGGTTAGCGGTGATTGAGAGAACTCTGGCAGAACTAAGGTACGTTGTCGCGTCCTCTTATGTGGCGTATAACGCGACAGCATCGTGGCGCCATTTTTCAATAGGACAATAATCGGCCAAACTTGGCACGTATCTCTGCGAACTGTCTGCGTGATATTTAGTCCTGTAGCCATCAAGTTCCACAGATCTGAGACCAGCTTGGACCTCAATTCCGTCCCAGTGGCAGCATCCAGGGTATCAAGTTACAACAGTTGTGGGCCAGTTTGCCCTAGATGAGGATATGACGGCCTTATGACATCCTGGATGGATCCAGCCTACAGAGGCGCAACGCCATTCTGGTGAGTGGGCTCATACGGCAAGTTATCCGCAAAATTTGACTCGCGTTTGTACTTATTTATGTAAAATGATCTGAATAGAGCTATCAAGTCCTCTATTAGGTCGGATAAGGGTTTCACACATGTATTATCTTTTTTACATCATAGCTACCAAAGAAACAACAATTGTAATTACAAATAGTATTAAAATGATTCGAGCGTTGAGCATCTGTAATGACAATACGGTTAAATAATACTGAGTGTTGACTAACACGGTCAATGTTGGTAGTACTTCCACGACAGCTGCTGCAATAATAATAATAATACTAATACAATGTGAGCCAAAAATCTGGGTGCACCCCTATAAAAGTCGAACAGTGTCCTCACACTGAATCATAATGGCGTCTTGTATGGGAAGTCTGTAGGTGTGGGCGCAAATATGGGTCGTACGAGTGTCGTATATGCTATCTTCTTTACAGATGAACCACACTATCCAAAAAATTTCCGTAGAAACCGGAGTCGGCAATTTGCCTTCCATAGCATAATCCTTACATGCTCGTTCCTTTTAACATCACTTTATTTCTTTTGATGTATGCCACTAGTTTTATTGTTATTATCGCCATTATTATTGTTATTATTATTATTATTATTATTATTATAACAGGGTGAGGCAAAAATCTCGATTCAACCCTATAAAAATCGAACGGTGTGAGGAATCATAATGGCGTCCGGTATGGGGTGTCTGTAGGTGGGGGTGCTACTTATAGGAGCTATGGCGACAGCGGCGGCCATTTTTAAATCCGCCGAACTGGATTTGGGTCACGTGTTTCAAGTGGGAAAGGGTTCACATGGCACATGATTTTGAACTACCTCTTTCTCGGGAATATCCGTGTGAAATCCGTTTTAAGATATATTTCTTTCTTTGAGAGTTACGTCCTGTTGAAGTCTGAAACTGCATGGTGGTGATCAATTCTGTTTATTGTTGCAAGTGATCCACAGTGGCACTTACACAGCAGGAACGCACTGAAATTGTGTTAATTCGTGGCGGATGAAGTACCAGACTGATTACCACTGACTTTAATGCATTGTTTCCCGAGATAAATGACATTTTACATATGATGGTATCCCAGTTATTGGGCAAATTTTGTCCAACAGGTTCTAGGAATAGTCACTCCCGAGGAGACTCCAACAGCAATTTTAACATCGTTTGTGAAAAGTTCACATCGCCATCGCAGTACGCGTCAGTTACCACCAATACGCGGTATCAGTGAGCTTTCAATCCTGCGTGTGTTTCACACACACCAATGGCACCTGGACAAATTACAGTTGCAACATCGTCTCTCGGAGGATGACCCTGATTCGACTGGAGCTCTGGATTAGTGTAACAGGTATCCAGACTTCATACGACAGGTGTTTTTCAGTGACGAAACTAATATTTATGTGCAAGAGAGAAGTGAACAAACAATCATCGTTACTAGCCGGGTGCAAAAGCCTCGTGGTTAGATCTCTATAAAGGTGTTGGTGGTGAAAAAGTGATGGTTTCGTGTGGGATTTGGGACACAAAAATCGTGGGTCCTCTGTTTATTGATGGAGTCTTGAATGGGGAGAGGTATTTCAACGCGCTCCGTGATTATGTGCGTCCAACAGGGTGATCTCCCAACGTTCTTCCAACAAGACAATGCACTTCCCCACTATGCTGATTCCCGTCCCCTGATCTTACACCTATTGTCTTACCTAATTGTGTATGAGATAAAAATCAACAAAGTAGCCCGTATTTGCCGGCGTTTTAAGTACGTGTGTGCCTCTGTTGACCCACAGATCCTGCGATATGTGTAACAGACCTGCAAAAAAGACTCCGATTGTGTGTCCAGCGGAATGGAAGTCACATTGAGCATGTGGTGTAATACCAGCTCTGACAAGTGTCCTAAACTTTAACAAATCATAACTCTCACACAAATAAAGATATCTACCACAGTTTTCACATGTGTATTCCTGAGAAAGAGGCAGTTGCAAAACGCGTAATCCATCCAAGATGGCAGTTTTCAAGATCGCTGCCGCTGTCGCCACAGCTCTTATAAGTTGCACCTCCACCTAAGACACCCCATACCAGACACTACACCGTTGGACTTTTATTGGAGTGAATCGAGACTTTTGCCTCACTCTGTAATAATAATGATTATGATGACGATAATAACAATAAATATAGTGACACATGTTGTTGTTGTTGTGGTCTTCAGTTCTGAGACTGGTTTGATGCAGCTCTCCATGCTACTCTATCCTGTGCAAGCCTCTTCATCTCCCAGTACCTACTGCAACCTACATCCTTCTGAATCTGCTTAGTGTATTCATCTCTTGGTCTCCCTCTAAGATTTTTACCCTCCACGCTGCCCTCCAGTACTAAACTGGTGATCCCTTGATTCCTCAGAACATGTCCTACCAACCGATCTCTTCTTCTGGTCAAGTTGTGCCACAAACTTCTCTTCTCCCCAATCCGATTCAATACTTCCTCATTAGTTATGTGATCTACCCATCCAATCTTCAGCATTCTTCTGTGGCACCACATTTCGAAAGCTTCTATTCACTTCTTGTCCAAATTATTTATCGTCCATGTTTCACTTCCATACATGACTACACTCCATACAAATACTTTCAGAAATGACTTCCTGACACTCAAATCTATACTCCATGTTAACAAATTTCTCTTCTTCAGAAACGCTTTCCTTGCCACTGCCAGTCTACATTTTATATCCTCTCTACTTCGACATCATCAGTTATTTTTCTCCTCAAATTGAAAACTCCTTTACTACTTTAAGTGTCTCACTTCCTAATCTTATTCCCTCAGCATCACCCGACTAAATTCGACTACATTCCATTATCCTCGTTTTGCTTTTGTTGATGTTCATCTTATATCCTCATTTCAAGACACTGTCCACTCCGTTCAACTGCTCTTCCAGGTCCCTTGCTGTCCCTGACAGAATTACAATGTCATCGGCGGACCTCAAAGTTTTTATTTCTTCTCCATGGATTTTAATACCTACTCCGAATTTTTATTTTGTTTCCTTTACTGCTTGCTCAATATACAGATCGAATAACATCGGGGAGAGGCTACAACCTTGTCTTACTCCCTTCCCAACCACTGCCTCCCTTTCATGTCCCTCGACTCTTATAACTGCCATCTGGTTTCTGTACAAATTGTAAATAGCCTTTCGCTCCCTGTATTTTACCCCTGCCACCTTTAGAATTTGAAACAGAGTATTCTAGTCAACATTGTCAAAAGCTTTCTCTAAGTCTACAAATGCTAGAAATGTAGGTTTGCCTTTCCTTAATCTTTCTTCTAAGATAAGTCGTAAGGTCAGTATTGCCTCACGTGTTCCAGTATTTCTACGGAATCCAAACTGATCTTCCCCGAGGTCGGCTTCTACTAGTTTTTCCATTCGTCTGTAAAGAATTCGTGTTAGTATTTTGCAGTGACACATATCAAAACCATTTTTGAAATGGAACGACCATGTAAGAATTGTGCTAGGGAAGACAAACGGCCAGCTTCCGGTGTCTTGGGGAAATTTTGGGGAAGTGTTGTCCATCTGTGAAGGAGACTATGTACAGGTCACTAGTGCGCCCCATATTTCAACACTGCTGGAGTGTCTGGGACCTGCACCTGGTCAGATTACAGGAAAAGCCGTTCAGAGGCAGGCTGCTATAGTTGTCAACGGTATGTTCGAATGACACACAACTACTACAGGGATGCTATGGGAACTGAAATGGGAGTTCGTGGAGGGAAGACGACATTCTTTTCAAAGTACACTATTGAGAAAATTTAGAGAACCGGAACCTGAAGCTAATTGCAAAATGGTTCTACTGCCACCAATATACGTTTCGCGTAAAGACAACGGATACAAAAGAAATTAGGGCTCGTACGGAGGAATATAGACAGTCATTTTTCCCTCGCTCTGTTTGCGAGTAGAACAGGAGTTGAAATGACCAGTAGTGGTACAGAGTACCCTCCGCCACGCTCCATACGGTGGCTTGCTGAGTATGTATGTAGATGTGGATATAGATGTAGATGTTTTCCAATATAATGACTCCTGGGGAAAGGGAATTCAGGAAGACTACAACCAGTAAATAATATTGAGAAATGAGGAAGATGTGGATGGGGAGAAGGATGTAATGACTGAAATAACATCACATACCCTCTTAACCCGAGAAATTTCATTTCGTTTCCGCTTTCTCTTCTGGATGCTTCACTTTCTTGTCAGACAATGTAAAATACTTAAAAGACTAAAAGGTAACAATGTTCCAGCGGAGATGCAACGACCTTCCTCAGAGTAAAGGCGCTGCAGTGACCTTCCGAAATATCGGTATTTTTAAGTGTATTACAAAACATATTGGCGGTACACCGAGAAGGATTTAAATTATGTAATATATTTAAGTCTCTATCTTTTCAAGAAAAACTTAAAAACTCTTAAGTGACTAGTAGTTTGCGATACTGTCAGTATTGATACACTAGTGGCCATTAAAACTGCTACACCAAGAAGAAATGCAGATGATAAAAGCGTATTCATTGGACAAATATATTACACTAGAACTGACATGTGATTACATTTTCACGCAGTTTGGGTGCATAGATCCTGAGAAATCAGTACCCAGAACAACCACCTCTTGCCGTAATAACGGCCTTGATACGCCTGCGCATTGAGTCAAACAGTGCCTGGATGGCGTGGACCGGTATAGCTGCCCATGCAGCTTGAACACGATACCACAGTCCATCAAGAGTACTGACTGGCGTATTGTGAAGAGCCAGTTTCTCGGCCACCATTCACCAGACGTTTTCAATTGGTGAGAGATCTGGAGAATGTGCTGGCCAGGGCACCAGTCGAACATTTTGTGTATCCAGAAAGGTCCGTACAGGACCTACAACATACGGTCGTGCATTATGCTGCTGAAATATACGGTTTCGCGCGGATCGAATGGAGGGTAGAGCCACGGATAGTAACACATCTAAAATGTAAAATCCACTGTTCAAAGGGCCGTCAATGCGAACAAGAGGTGACCGAGACGTGTAACCAATGCCACCCCATACAATCACGCCGGGTGATAACGCCAGTATGGCGATGACGAATACACGCTTCCAATGTGCGTTCACCGCGATGTCGCCAAACACGGATGCGACCATCATGATGCTATGAACAGAATCGCCAGCCGTTGGCCAAGCGGTTCTAGGCGCTTCAGTCCGGAACCGCGCTGCTGCTACGGTCGCAGATTCGAATCCTGCCTTCGGCTTGGATGTGTGTGTTGTCCTTAACGTTAGTCAGGTTTAAGTAGTTCTAAGTCTGGGGGACTGACGACCTCAGATGTTAAGTCCCATAGTGCTCAAAGCCATTTGAACCATTTTTGTAAACAGAACCTGGATTCATCCGAAAAAATGACGTTTTCCCTTTCGTGCACCCAGGTTCGTCGTTGAGTACAACATCGAAGGCGCTCCTGTCTCTGATGCAGCGTCAAGGGTAACCGCAGCCATGGTCTCCGAGCTGCAACCGTCGTCGAACTGTTCGTGCAGACGGTTGTTGTCTTGCAAAAGTCGCCGTCTGTTGACTCAGGAATCGAGACGTGGCTGCACGATCCGGTACAGCCATGCGGATAAGATGCCAATCATCTCGACTGCTAGTGATACGAGGCCGTTGGGGTCCAGCACTGTGTTCCGTATTACCTTCCTGAACCCACCGATTCCATGTTCTGCTAACAGTCATTGGATCTCGACCAACGCGAGCAGCAATGTCGCAACACGACAAACCGCAATCGCGATAGGCTACAATCCGACCTTTACCAAAGTCGGAAACGTGATGGTATGCATTTCTCCTCCTTACACGAGGCATCACAACAACGTTTCACCAGGCAACGCCGGTCAACTGCTGTTTCTGTATGAGAAATCCGTTGGAAACTTGCCTCCTGTCAGCACGTTGTAGGTGTCGCCACCGGCGCCAACCTTGTGTGAGTGCTCTGAAAAGCTAATCATTTGCATATCACAGCATCTTCTTCCTGTCGGTTAAATTTCGCGCCTGTAGCACGTCATCCTCGTGGTGTAGCAGTTTTAGTGGCTAGTAGAGTACTTTTCTTCCGGTAGACTCAAAATGTTGATACATTTGTAGATGTTGATATCGATACCAAATACTGTTTCGAAACTGACATTGAAAGTCCCTATTCTATTTATTTATTTACTGAACATCCTCAATTAAATGTAATACTGCTTATGATATTACAGCGCACGTGTTGTTCGGAAATAAGAGGCAACGTCCCTTCAGAGACGCATGCATGTCCGAAAGAATTGGCACTGTAGGTACTACAGCCGTTATGAAATACATTAAATGAATTCGCAGCTGCGAACATGGTCAGCCATCAGCTATATGATTGAATGATGACAATGAATGTACAAGTGCGCATTGTAGACACAGGTTTGACGACATATGTCAGTTTGGGTATGGCCGTGAGGAGTGCTCAAATATCCTAATGATCATCAGGTCTGGCTTCGATTCCGGCCATGTGGGTGATTTTTTCCGCTCGGGAACTGGGTGTCGTGTTGGCTTCATAATCATTCTGCTGCACAGTAACTCTTGTGCTGTCTTCTGTAATAAAAAAAGAACAAACTGAGTGAACTGTTCCACGATAAACTCTAAAAATGCCACCTGACTTCTGTAATTAAAAAAAAAAGAGTGAACTATTCAACGACGAACTTGAAGAGCTGCCATGTGACGTCCACCCATATAAGGATGTCGAGAACAATAACAATCAAAATTGAAACAAAAATGATAAGGCGGCCGCTCGCGATAAGAGGGAAATCAGGGTTCGATTTCCGGTCGGTTACAAATTTTCACTACCCTCATTTCACTATACAGCTGATGACTATCCATATTCACAACTGCGAGTACATTTCATGTAATATTGCATTTTTATAGTGAACTTTATATGTTATCCGTAGAATTTGAGATAAGCGAAAATAATGCAACTCATACCTTTACATCAGGTGCATTAATTTACAAATACAAAACGAGTATTTGTGAGAGTTTAAAAATCAACTTGAAGATCGCACTTAAATCGACATGTGAAGATGCGAGTCTCCAGGATGTTTAAAATTTAAATGAACTTTGAAGTATGGATATGCGCATTTCATCTTGTGAAGTCTAATAAGTAAGTGTGTCAATGACTGTAAGAGTTAGGAGTACAAATTTGTTAGGATTCTAAAGTACAACAAGGTTTTATGGGTATGTATGAAGTTATAGTTGACTCCAAGGGATTGTCATGCAGGTGAGAATTTTATTGAATCACAGAAGGTGTACAAATCTGACGTGATTTTATGAACCAGTCCCGATTGGTTTATGGGTAACCGCCCTCCTTTTTCAGTTATTTTTTTGTTACAGTATCCCTTTTTTTTGATGAAACTACTACAGTCTAAAAGCAGGCGGTTTGATCTCTTTTATTAGACGTGCACCATGCGACGTTATTTATTTTGAACCGTTTATACTGAGCTTTTAGTTTCGATGGCCTGTTAACACGGTTTTAAAATTCGGTGACAATTGTAGCTTAATCGTTAAAAATTGCCGGATCGTAGAAAAATATAATTCCACATTTGCGTCGTTTATGTTTCGTTGGCACTCAGTCTCTCATTTCCTTTGAATCTAGTTTTTTTCTTTATTACACTTACGCATATTTTGCTGTAGCTGAGTGTTTTCTGTGCTCTGGCTGCTGTCTTAGCTAGATCATCAGTTAGTTCGTTGCCCCATACCCATGTGTGGGCTTTACCCATGTGAAGTCTATATGCCAATCGCGCTTCTGTAATTTTCTCATTTTGGATAGTATTTCTTCAATGAAGCAGCTATGATTCTTCAAATATCGTAACTAATCCAATGTTATCCTGTTGTCAGTATGCATTACTGGAAATCTGTCAATATTTATTAGAATAATCGTTGACTCAAGCACATTTGGTATGGTAAATTGCTGTGTTTGGTTACCTGAGCATTCATTATCCGTTTTGAGCTGTAATTGATGAGTAAGCTTCTTATCTTCTTATTTCCTTTCATCAGTGTATACTTCAACAAAGTAATACCTAGTTGCTTCCTTTTCAGCTGTTGTTAAAGAGTCTGCTAGGTGTGGGCAGCCTCTGTATGCTAAAGCGATGAAAGTAGTCTATCCGGCGCCTTTAGAATTGATTACCTCAGAAGGTTTGGTTATTTGTCATATCTTAACACTTATGAGCGTAACAACTACTAAAAACATAGCGCTTCACTGGATGTCTTCATGTAATCTTTCTCTATCTTTAAAGTGAATAATATGATGTATGGTACAGGTTTTGTAGCCCTAGAGCAGTGGTTTCCAAACTTTCTTAGCCCATAATCCCTCATTGCAATTAGACATTAGCTTCTACTTCCATCCTACCCCAGCTCTCTCTCCTACACACCGACTGTTGCGGCCCCCCTATTACCACCCTATTATCACTAACTATAACACCTAATAAACCGTAGAATGAAAGACTTTTCTTCGAACATTTTTGTTTTTAAAATGATGAAAGATGAATATGAGTGATATTTAGTTTGTGTGTGTGTCTTAGAATGAATGACGAAGGAATTCGTGGTGCACTGCAGATGCTACCCATTACTCCTTCTCTAACTAACCACAGTAAGGGTAGACAGTTGTTACAAAACATGCTTACCATGCATTACTCCTCTCCATTGCGGCACTTGTTTGACCTGCAGACTGCAGCCCCATTTAAAATCAAACAATTTCAGACATGTGCACTCTACTTACTGCTGGTAAATCACTTGATTGCTGCACTTTTTACTTTTGAATTGGCAGAAACTAAAAGGCTTCAAGCTGTTAACGCTTTGTGTCTCACCACTGCGACTAATAGTAATAATAATAATAATAATAATAATAATAATAATAATAATAAATCCTGTGGAGGCCCAGGAAAAGACTAGGCCTCCGGTATGTTCTGCCAGTCGTAAAAGGCGACGAAAAGAACAAACCACTAATAGGGCTAACCCCCCTTTTAGTGTGATTAATTGGTTCAGGACAGAACTAATGAAGCCTCGGGCAAGAGCTGTCATGGTCGGGGACGACGCTTGAACTCTATGCCCGTCCACGATGGTAACGACTCTGCTAGCCACACGGAAAATGATTTAAATCCAAATAGAGGTGTTTTGCAAGATATGCTTCCTGCAACCACCCTAGAAGGAAAACAAAGACAGAGGATGAGATGGTCAGATGAAGTTAACCGACACTTCATGTTCTATTATTATCAAGCAACAAACTTAGGAACCAACACAACCGGATACAGATCACAAGTATACACAACATTTATTGCCAGATACCCAGAATTAAAATTTTTAACACAAGAACTACTATCGGATCAGATCAGAGTAATAATCAAAAATAACAGGATAGCCCAGTCAGAATTAGAAAACATCAAACAACAAGTACAACAAATACTGCAACAAAATAATGTGCAATCAGAAGAAGAAGAAAAAACAGTTATGTACTCAAACATCCCAGAGCAAACAAAGAACAACACACATCAATTAAACAATCAGAGGAAAACGAAATCTTAAGACAGCCATCAGAACAAGCACAAATAGAACACGAAATGAAACACATGTTAGATATAGAAGAAAAATTTCAGCTGACATATATAGAATACAAAGATACAAATACAGACATTAGACCATTCTTGCATAGACCACCAAATAACCCACAAGTCGAAGCAACAATAACAACTATCAAAACAATCATAAACAACAAAATAAATGAAAATACAACTATGGAAGTGTTACAACTACTGGTTTATATAGGAGCACTCACTACACTAAATATACACAGTAGGCAGTGATCAGAACCAGCCAACACACAAAAGAAACCCACAAAACCAGCATGACAACACAGGCTACAGATCAGAATAGAAAAACTGAGAAAAGACATCAGACAGCTAACACAATTTATGTTGTTGTTGTTGTTGTGGTCTTCAGTCCTGAGACTGGTTTGATGCAGCTCTCCATGCTAAGAAATGAAATATCAGACAAAAAACGAAAAAGGTTTGGTAAAATCCCACAACAAGAAGCGATAGAGCAATTAGATGAAAAGAAGCATAAATTACAAGCATTGGCCAAACGACTTAGAATATATAAAAAAAGTGAAAATAGAAGGAAACAAAACCAAACATTCAACACAAACCAAAAGAAATTTTACCAGACAATAGAACACTCACATTGAAATAGACACTCCACCAAACATAACAGACATGGAACACTTCTGGAGCAACATATGATCAAACCCGGTACAACATAACAGACGTGCACGGTGGATACAAACAGAAACAGACACATACAAGATGATACCACAAATGCCTGAAGTGATAATTTTGGAACATGAAGTCACCTGAGTAATTAATTCTACTCACAATTGGAAAGCCCCTGGAAAAGATGAAATAGCAAATTTCTGAATAAAGCAGTTCACCTCAACACATTCACATCTAACTAAATTATTTAACAGTTGCATTGTAGACCCATACACATCCCCTGATACACTTACACATGGAATAACTTATCTGAAACCTAAAGATCAAGCAGACACAGGAAACCCAGCTAAATATCACCCCATAACATGCCTACCAACAACATACAAAATACTAACTTCAGTAATTAAACAGAAATTAATGACACATACAACACAGAACAAAATTATATATGAGGAACAAAAAGGCTGTTGCAAAGGAGTATGAGGATGTGAAGAGGAACTGATAATAGATGAAGAGGTGACGTATCAAGCTAAAACTAAACAAAGGTCGCTCCACTACGCATACATTGATTACCAAAAGGCTTTTGATAGTGTACCCCACTCATGGTTACTACAAATATTGGAAATATACAAAGTAAATCCTAAATTGATACAGTTCCTAAACATAGTAATGATAAATTGGAAAACCACACTTAAAATCCAAACAAATTCAAATAATATCACATCACAGACAATACAGATTAAGTGTGGAATATACCAAGGAAACTCTTTAAGTCCTTTTTGGTTCTGCCTTGCTCTGAACCCACTATCCAACATGCTAAATAATACAAATTATAGATATAATATTACTGGAACATACCAACACAAAATCCCACCTTTGCTATACATGGATGATCGAAAACTACCGGCAGCAACAAATCAACAACTCAACCAATTACTAAAGATTACACAAGTATTCACAATGATATAAATGTGGCTTCTGGAACAGACAAATGTAAGAAAAATAGCATAGTCAAAGGAAAATAAGCTAAACAAGAAGATTACATACTGGATAACCACAGCGACTGCATGGAATCGATGGAAAAAACAGATGCCTGTAAATATCTAGGATATATACAAAAAATAGGAATAGAAAATACAAATATTAAAGAAGAACTAAGAGAAAAATATAAACAAAGACTAAAAAAAAAATACTGAAAACAGAATTGACAGCAAGAAACAAGACAAAAGCTATAAATACTTACGCTATACCAATATTGACCTACTCATTTGGAGAAGTGAAATGGAGTAACACAGACCTAGAAGCACTCAATACACTTACACGATCACAATGCAACAAATATAGAATACATCACATACAGTCAGCAACAGAAAGATTCACATTAAGCAGAAAGGAAGGAGGAAGGGGATTTATCGACATAAAAAACCTACATTATGGACTGGTAGATAATTTAAGAAAATTCTTTATAGAACGAGCAGAAACTAGCAAAATACACAAAGCAATCATATAAATACATTACTCATATAAATACATTGGCTACACCACTGCAATTTCATAACCACTTCTAAAACTCTTTAGATCACATAACATCAACAGATATGAAGGAAGTAACTTGGGAAAAGAAAACACTACATGGCAAGCACCCGTATCATTTAACACAGCCATACATCGATCAAGACGTATCCAACACATGGCTAAGAAAAGGCAATATATACAGTGAGACGGAAGGATTCATGATTACAATACAGGATCAAACAATAAACACCAGATATTACAGCAAGCAAAAGATAAATGCAGACTTTGCAAACAACAATTATAAACAGTAGATCACATCACAAGCGGATGTACAATACTAGCAAATACAGAATACCCCAGAAGACATGACAATGTAGCAAAAATAATACATCAACAGCTTGCCTTACAACATAAACTAATAAAACAACACGTTCCCTCATACAAGTATGCACCACAAAATGTACTGGAGAATGATGAATACAAATTATACTGGAACAGAACCATTATAACAGATAAAACAACACCACATAACAAACCTGACATCGTACTCACCAATAAAAAGAAGAAATTAACACAACTAATCGAAATATCCATACCCAATACAACAAATATACAGAAGAAAACAGGAGAAAAAATTGAAAAATACAGCCAACTGGCTGAGGAAGTCAAGGACATGTGGCATCAGGATAAAGTTCACATTATACCAATTATACTGTCAACTACAGGAGTCACACCACACAATATCCACCAGTGCATCAACGCAGTACAGCTACATCCAAATGTATATATACAGCTACAGAAATCTGTAATTATTGATACATGTTCATTTACCCGAAAGTTCCAAACTCAATGTAACATATACTGTACAGTTAAAAGAAAGTCACGCTTGATCAAAGTCCGCGTCACTTTCCATTTTTAACCAGACATAACGTCTGAGAAAGGAAAGAAATAATAATAACAATAATAATACTGTGTACCGCACTGTGGTAGCCCTCATGTTGTTACTGCTGTGTCGTGCTGTCAATTAATTCATTTATCTGTTTCGAAGCGAGTAATGAAGCAATTGCTGGACTACTGCAGGTACTGTCTACAACTTGGAAAAGATATTTTCTTGAGGTATTTAGCATTTTTTACGTATATACCTCACCTTTATCATCAGCAAGTTACGGGACAAAGCACAACATCTGCGTGCAGTGGATGGACTATGTGAGAAACCTCTAAACTCCATCACATTAATGTTACTAATTGAGAAAATGTAAATATTGATAACTCTTGTATAATCAATATTACAGTCTTACAAAAGTGTAGCAATAATCTCTTGAATGTAATTTAGTTTCATCATTGAAACAGAATCCAATGATTAGTTTTTATCCCTCAGAAAATTTAACTTTATCCCTCAGGGGGTAATTACCCTCAGTTTGGGAACAACTGCTCTAGAATTTCTCTATACGGCGAGGCGTAAGGTAATAGGTAACATAGCTCCTTTGCAAACAGTTCGAAGTACCGGACTGCGCAGTCCCTTGTTGAATATGCGAGTAGCTGATCTCGAAAGAGCATTAATTATAGCCATAAATCTATCTATAGTGTGTTGAACATGGTTCTTAAATGTAACCTCCCTAGGCATTCGTGCAGTACGACGTTTAAAAGATGCACACTGAAAATGGAGTGTATGGTCAAGATTGTATTCCGACAGAAAGCGATTCAAGCATTTTTACTAGTTTGGCATCCTGTGTTTGAGTGTCTAATTTACGAACAGCCTGAGCCGACAAGAATTTAGCACCTTCCTCGGCCAGTGGGATATGCAGTAAGGCTGACTTGTCTGACACTGAGTTGCTATCTCCATCGCATGGAAGTGTAGACCCCTACACGTATACGACGACCGCTGGGATCTCTTCTGCACTTATTCATACCGTCGTGTATAACGACATACACTATGTGATCAAAAGTATCCGGACACCTGGCTGAAAATGACTTACAAGTTCGTGGCGCCCTCCATCGGTAAGGCTGGAATTCAGTATGGTGTTGGCCCACCCTTAACCTTGATGACAGCTCCCACTCTCAGAGGCATATGTTCCATCAGGTGCTGGAAGGTTTCTAGTGGAATGTCAGCCCATTCTTCACGAAGTGTTGCACTGACGAGAGGTATCGATGCCGCTCGGTGAGACCTGGCAAGAAGCCGGCGTTCCAAAACATCCCAGACGTGTTCTCGAGGAATCAGGTCAGGACTCTGTGCAGGCCAGTCCATTACAGGGATGCTATTATCGTGTAACCACTCCGCCACTGGCCGTGCATTATGAAGAGGTGGTCGATCGTGTTAAAAGATGCAATCGCCAACCCGAATTGCTCTTCAACAGTGGGAAATAAGAAGGTGCTTAAAACATAAATGTAGGCCTGTGCTGTGATAATGCCACTTTAAACATCCAGGGGTGCAAGCCCCCTCCTTGGAAAACATGACCACATCGTAACAACACCACCTGCGAATTTTAGTGTTGTCAGTACACACGATGGCCGTTGTTCTTCACTGAGCATTCGCATACCAGCACCCTGCAACCGGATCGCTACATTGTGTACTGTGATTCGTCACCCCATACAACGTTTTTCCACTGTTCAATTGCCCCAAGTTATGCTCCTTACACCAAGCGAGGCGTCGTTCGGCATTTACCGGTGTGTGTGTGGCCCTTGGCAGCCACTCGACCATGAAATCCAAGTTTTCTCACCTCCCGCCCGTGATAGTACTTTCAGTGGATCCAGAAGCAGTCTGGAATTCCTGTGTAATGGTATGGATAGATGTCTGCCTATTACACATTAGGACCCTCTTCACCTGTCGGCGGTCTCTGTCAGTCAATAGACGAGGTCGGCCTGTACGCTTTTGTGCTGTACGTGTCCCTTAACGTTTCCCCTTCACTATCACATCGGAAACAGAGGATCCAGAGATGTTTATGAGTGTGTAAATCTCGAGTACAGACGTATGAGACAAGTGACACCCAATTACCTGACGACGTTCGAAGTCCGTGAGTTCCACGGAGTGCCCAGTTCTGCTCTCTTATGAAGTCCAATGACTACTGTGGTCACTGATATGGAGTACTTGGCAGTAGATGGCAGCACAATCCACTTAATATGAAAAACATCTATTTTTGGAGGTGTCCAGATACTTCACATAGTGTACGTGTGTGCCTGTATGCGTAAGGGGATCACTTGTTGGGTATGAGTTAATAGTCACACACTACTTATTGCCTACAGCTAATAAAAGAATCTGCTGTTAAGACAGTTTATATTTTTGTGTCTAAAAATATCCTCCTCAGGTGACATGGCCCTGACGTTGCACTGTCGGTGCATGCGAAGAGGTTAGCGTACTCTGGATGTATAGCTCACCGACCAGAAGTGTCACGGAAACCCACACAGGCAAAAGTGGCGAAGGGGAGGGGGGGGGGGGGGGCAGAGGGGCACACAAAGTGTGAAAGTGTGTCCCACAGAGGCTTATTGGTCACCTTATAGAACCCTAAACCTGTCCTTATCATATAATTTTGCTGGCATTTCCATTACAAAAAAAGGATTGGGATACTCTTCGGGGTGGGGAAAGTAGCTTCCCTCGGGGAATAAGTCGCTAAAAGGCAGCAAAGTAGCAGCTCCACTGTCCACCTGTACTCATGCAGCCCTCGGAAAGCACCCATGTGAATTTTTCCAGTTACCGTTAGTAACCAAAAGAGTTGCTGATCAAGGTCAGATTTGCCCATGACAAACCCGGCGATGAGAAAGGTTAAGAAAACATGAATTGCTAATACAGTTAAGATAGCAACATGGAATGTGAGAGGGTTATCAAACGAAGAAGTACAGTTGGCTGAAATTTTAAATAAAGTCAAGATAGATATAGCTTCTATAATACAAATCACGTTACATGGTAACATTCTGGAAGAGAATGCTTAACGTTGCATGGTGGAATAGAAAAACAGGAGAGTGTACGCAAACGGTCTGCCATTTACACACATAAGAGATGGGATATCAGAACTGAAGGGACCGGTGGACGAGGATATTTCAATTTATTGCATATAATATGTTCGACTGTATTCAAAGACAAGAATATTAATACAAAAAGACAAAACTTCTGTGCAGTCGAAGATGTTTTCTAGCGGTACATGCGGAACTATTTATTACCAGCATGTGGTATATTAGGGCACCGTAACAGACAACGTGACTAGATTAATCCATGCTAAATTGTGGGTTCTCTCTTTCTCCCGTCGATCCACTCGTTTGCAGGCTACAGCTATATAAATGAAAGAATTATAATTTTAACTGTCAAAGAAGAGAGACAAAACATGCGTTTGACGCACCTAGGAAAAAGGTGACTCTATAGTTTTCTGTGAAAATTTGCAGTAAGTTTCGTACCAGTACAACAATAAACGCCAAATAATATTGACAGGAGATATAAACGGAAGAGTAGGTATAATCTTATTCTTAATATTGTAGGAACGATGAGAGAAAACATTATAAATAACACTGGAAGATTGTTTGGTGATGATCTTTCTATTAGGTAATTATAGACAACCATTATTTTCTTCCACAGGAATATATCCATAAACACACATGTTCAGTTAGAGGATTTAAGTCTGTTATCGAATATGTTGTCATCAACGAAAAATTTGAAGATAAGGTAAGGGATACGTGTGTACAGACGATGACTACTTCTTGGTACTATTTCAAATGCATGTGTACACCTATTGGAAAAGGAAAAAGGGTTGACAGAAGAAAAGGCGAAAGAAAAAATCTACAAAATATACTTACTAACTGTACATACATCTGTACCATAGGAGACTTCACTAAGAACTGTAGCAGAAAGAACAATCGCAATAAATAGAGAAGTAATGAAGAAATACAGAAATTCCACTTAAGAAAGCATCCAAATAAACCTTAGGAAAAAAGAAAAAAATTAGAAGGAAAAGAGAGATAAAGATTTGGACACCAAAATTAGATAAAGCGATAAAGAAAAAGTAAGAAAGTTATCTGAAGTATCTCAATAAACCAACAAAGGAGAACCATCAAATAGTCGTACAGCAGAGAAATGTAGCAAATCGAATGGTGAAACGAACTGGTTAGGAATCTTGAGGTATATTTATAAGCGTGGTAGAAGGCGGTAACCACAGAAAGCAATTGATAGCTTGTAGAAGAATGAAAGTGCTTAATTAAACAAAAAATAAAATTCCAAAAGCAAAATTGTTAGAACATTAAAATCACTTTTGATATGAAGAAACATGCTTCACAGAGAATAAAGAGGATGAAATTAAAACATGATGTATAGATGATTTATGTGTGGATGAACAACGAGAAGCCCTCAGCTCCACAAAGAGTAGCTACTAGTATGGACGACATAAACGCTGGACTGCTGCTCTCCTTCATAAAAGACTACTAGTCATTTAACATGAGTTGGTGAAATGATGCTCTTTCGGAAGCATAATCGTAAGCAAAGGTAATATTATTGTTTAAAAAAGAAGGGCACATCAAGTGCGAGAACTGTAGAGGAATAAGCTTACTAGAAACCACATACAAAGTTTATGCAATAACAGTAAACAAGAAATTAAAAGCTATAACCCATATTTTATAGTACAAGACCAAATGGGATTCCGTAGAGCGAGTTTGACAATAGATGCAGTATTTTTAATTATTCAAATAATAGAAAAATGTCAGTGTCTTGAAAATAAAGCAAAACAGGATACTGGAGTGTACTCAAATTCAATCAGTTAATGCTAATCTTATCAGATTAGGAAACTAGACACTTACAGCAGTTTTGCTATTTGAGCAGCGAAATAACTGTCGATGTACAAAGTATATACAAGATGAAGTTTGCAGTAGTTATTTGGAGATTAAGGTGCTCGCGCAGGATAGAGTAGCATGGAGAGCGCCATTCATAACAGTCTTCGGATTGAAGGCCACAACAATACAACAATATAGACTGGCAATGGCACGAAAAACATTTTTTAAGAAGAGAAATTCGTTAACATCGAATATAGATTTAAGTATCCGGAAGTCTATTCTGAAGGTATTTATCTGGAATGTAACCATGTATGGAAGTGAAACACGGACGATAAACGGTTTAGATAAAAAGAGAATAGATGCTTTCGAAGCGTGGTACTACAGAAGAATGTTGAAGGTTGGATGGGTCGATCACTTAATTACTGAGGAAGTACTGAATAGAATTGGGGAGACAAGAGATCTGTGCCACAACTTGACCAGAAGAAGGAAACGGTTGGTATGCCACATTCTGAGATATCAATGGATCACTAGTTTAGTATTATAGAGAAGTGTGTGTGTGTGTGTGTGTGTGTGTGTGTGTGTGTGTGTGTGGGCGGGGGGGTGTAAACATTGTAGAGGAAGACCTAAAGATGAATACAGTAAGCAGATTCAGAAAGATGTAGTTTGCAGTAGTTATTTGGAGATTAAGGTGCTCGCGCAGGATAGAGTAGCATGGAGAGCGCCATTCATAACAGTCTTCGGATTGAAGTCCACAACAATACAACAATCGAAAAATAGAGAGAGAATAATATGAAAACTCGTTTTACATTCCAGAATTAATCTGCCAGGAAGTATCGTTTTACATTTATTGATATCAAGGCGCTCGATAATGTTGATAGAAGCTGCGGAGAGTTACGGTGAAAAAATGACATCCACAACAGCTCATAAGCGTTTTATAGAGTCTCTACAAACACACGACTGAAATTTCAGATGTAAATGGAATTATAGCATAGCCTATAATGACAAAGGTAGTAGTTATTTATTTGGATGATGCAATCTGGAAGTGGAAAGAGATTTTTAAAGAGGAAATTAACAATTAACAGAAATTCCCTCTTGGACTGCATTTTGTATGCTGTCGACGACACACTGCAAGCGGAGAATGAAGATGACCGACAAAGATGGATACATTTATAAGATGAGATTTATCAAGAAAACTAGACAAAATTTTGGCTTTTAAGGGAAAACACCCTTTATGGACGGAAATTATGAATAATATTTTAGTTACTTAGGTTGCTACACATGTGAGCATTATGAAGACACTGGGAAGAAATTTTTTTAAGTTTGGGAAGAAACCCACAAATAAAACGAGGAAAGAAACAAGATGAAAATTTTATAAGACACTGATAGCCCCAGTGCCTGTTTACAGAAGTGAAATTCACGTACAGGCAACAGCGATGAGATTTCAGCACACAAGTAACGGCGATGTGATTTCTACGAAATGCGCAAGAGACGACAGGTTTTGAAATTCGGGAGTCAGAGAAGAACTGAAGATATTTAAAGTCCTCAGTGAAATAGGGGAAACCGGAACGAACGTTTCGAAAGAATGAGTGGAGAAAGATTACCTCTGCAGATCATGGTCTGTGTACTTGCCCGTGTCTCAGAACCACACAATACAAGCAGTCGCACTAGTTATATGTACACAGTATCTTGCTTTCCTGGGACACGATGCGTTTCACGTATAGGTGGTTTAAACTGCAGCACACCCAGTTCGCACTTATCATTCTCTGTCGAATTTTCTTCTCTATCAATATTGACCCCAGGTACTTGAATTTCTCAAAAGTGTGACCGTCTATACTGTTGGCCGTAATAGGGTGATGGCGATAGCTGCAAGTGGTCCGATCGTTGCATTTGCAAACGATGTGGTAACTGCGGGCGAAACTTGAATGGCCGGCCGATGTAGCCGATCGGTTCTAGGCGCTTCAGTCTGGAACCGCGAGTCAGCTACGGTCGCACGTTCGAATCATGCCTCTGGCATGGATGTGTGTGATGTCCTTAGGTTAGTTAGGTTTAAGTACTTCTCAGTTCTAAGCCGCGCAGGATTAGCTGTGCGGACTAAGGCGCTGCAGTCATGGACTGTGGGGCTGGTCCCGGCGGAGTTTCGAGTCCTCCCTCGGGCATGGGTGTGTGTGTTTGTCCTTAGGATAATTTAGGTTAAGTAGTGTGTAAGCTTACGGACTGATGGCCTTAGCAGTTAAGTCCCATAAGGCTTCACACACATCTGAACATTTTTTAACTTCTAGGGCAGGGCTTCCCAGTATGTGGTCCGCGGAACCCTCAGGGGTCCGCCGGCTCTTTCTGGGGGGTCGGCGGCCACCCTTCACCAAATCGTGTAAAATAATGTGTGCAATTATTGAATAAAAATGTGAAAATCAAATTCATCACTTTTTTCGTGTGAAAAAACATGTGTACATTTACTTCAGGTCGTTTTCCCAAGCAGCCTTTGGGGTTCCTAAGTGAGAACGCATACACAGTGTAGTGCCGGAGAATGAGGCTTCTCTGATTGTTTCGCACAAATACGGCGGTCGTTTGTGCGCCGGCTCACGGCGGTAGATGCGCTGAAACCTTTTACGTATGCGCGGAGCCAGCTTTGTCGACCAATCACAGCGCTCGCTGGTACGTATGCGGCCCCAGGCATCATTAAATGTTAAAGTTGCTTTGTGAGTGCACTACCTATTTCATAAGTCGATTTTTGACCTTCATGTTGTTTTTATTCATCTGTAAACCACAGACTATTGATACATCCGGTTGGGGGGGGGGGGGGGGGGGGGGATCGTTGGGAACATGGAACTTGCATTAGGAAGCTATCATTTCCCATGGGTTTCGCTCTGAAATTTAAAGTTACTATGCTCTTGACTGACTAGGGGTCCGCCATGGATTTTCGACTGAAGAAGGGGTCCACCTGCTGTAAAGTTTGGAAAGCCCTGTTCTAGGGGACTGATGACCTCCGATGTTAAGTCTCATAGTACTCAGAGCCATTTGAACCATTTTTGAAACTTGAGTGAGGTGACAGCAAATACCTCTCGATTTATACTAGAAGCGAGCAAACTAGGGTTATTGGCGAACGGTGAGAAAACAAAGTATATGGTAGTCTCTTGTCTACAAAATGATATGGACACCTCTCCAGGTTAGAAGAATTAACTCATTTGGGAGAAGAAGACAAGGGAAATCGAGGAAGCGATAGCTACCGTAAAGCAGACGGAACAAAAAAGGCCTAATGCTGGAAGTGAAGATGATGAAATAATGATGATATTTAAAAATGAAATGGCGTAAATACAAATAATCTGTAATAGAGCACTGCAAT
This sequence comes from Schistocerca gregaria, assembly GCF_023897955.1. Taxonomy (NCBI): domain Eukaryota; kingdom Metazoa; phylum Arthropoda; class Insecta; order Orthoptera; family Acrididae; genus Schistocerca; species Schistocerca gregaria. Next base: position 129,366,050 of record NC_064923.1, on the reverse strand, counting down.
CACAGGAACGGAAATTCGTATGAAACTTCTTACAGTTCACCGTGCTATTAATTGCGCCAATATGACCTGAGCTACTTACTTATTGTACTGTACATTAATTTGCACCACACGGGCAAAATGAGAACGAAATACCGAAAGAAACCTTAACGTGTGGACAGCTGGAGGCACATGGCGCATACTAGGGGAGATCGGGACAAATTGACGGAGCTGGCAGCTAACTATTCCTAATAAACGCGTTTGTGGAGATAACTATTGTTTTCTTCGCATATATTAAGAACTGGCCTCTTATTTATTGTACCTAGTTCTACAAACGTTTGTTTCGAAACAATCACAATTATTTTGGCAATCTTAAGGGCTAATGACTTCGATTATGTGTTAAGATGACATTACTGACAAACGTTAAATACATTTTTATTCGTATAATGTATAAGACAGTACATCCCTGGGTATTTATTACTAAGTGGTATTTAATAAAAGGATTGTGGTGCTGAAAACCAATATAGCTCTAGCTCAGTTTTTTTCAGCAAACAAACAATTTCTTTTCTTTTTTTTTTTTTTACTCTGAGCTGTCCTCATCCCATGTGCTGAAATTACAACATTGTATCCTGCCATCTGGTCAGGGAAGATATCATCACATGGAAGACGTGGAACTATAGTTTCTTTGAAAATATTTTTTTTAGTTGTTCTTGTCCCACACTGCGTGCTTCTTTACCACCCAATTTCAATTTAATAGCGTACACCACTTTTTTCACATGTGGTTTTTCTTAACACAATAGTTCAAAATGCCGAATACTTCAGCAACGTTTTCGCTTATGTGTGCAGTTTTTGTTGAAAGTTCCGGCTTTTCATTATGTTCTGCGTGAAATGCATTAGAAGAACGATTACGTTGTTACGATTATCTTTAGGGATTGCTGTCAAAGTAGGCGTTTTCTCAGTTTCAGTGCAGTCCGTAACAAGAATACCATCTATTGTTTTTATCACAGCTAAAAGATGCTCATTAAATAAAGGCTCGACCTGATATTGTTTAAACGTATTGATTGCCTTACCAACAATAATAGTTGCTCTGAAATGAGCAGTGCTCAGTAGATGACGAAGGCGTCAACATGCTCCAGTCATCTTGTCCCACTCAGCTATGTTAAAAGAGTTTTAAATGGGTACGATAGAGCAGTTTCCGTTTGACTGCTTTGGTGCTGCGCATACGTAACATAGCGCGACTCCGATGCAGCTCCGGATCTACGATATTTCTGAACGGGGAAAAAACTTGATAGCGGCGCCGCCGCGCGGGATTAGCCGAGCGGTCTTAGGCGCTGCAGTCATGGGCTGTACGGTTGGTCCCGGCGAAGGTTCGAGTTCTCCCTCGGACATGGCTGTATGTGTTTGTCCTAGGAATAATTTAGGTTAAGTAGTGTGTAAGCTTAGGGACTTATGACCTAAGTCCCATAAGATCTCACACACATCTGAACATTTTTGATAGCGGCGCCTTCCCTCCTCCCCACCAAATGGAGCGTTTGAGATGTGACGTCAAAAAATAGATTTTCAAAAATATGTTCATTTTGTAGGGCACATATTTATGAAGAGTTTTATATATAAAACATAAATGTTCAAGGAAATGTAAGACATATTATTTGTCTTAAGTGTGTCACAGTACCAAGCCTCTTCACACAGCGTTCTTCTGTCATACCTCAATGTATTTCGTTACGTGGAATTCAAAAGTGTATTTTTTGTAATCGAAGCCATCAAACCTATATTCAGGACAGTGGAAATTAATATGTCCTGTGGTGCCTCTATTTGTAACCGGAAGAGTAAGAACTTTTCAGAAAATTTACGCTCTTTATTGCATAATAGCTCATAGCTTTCTCTTTTATGTGACATAAAATTAAACATAGGATACATAAAACCAATAAAGACAAGATTTTATCTCTCTAATGTCGCTACAGCTTTATACTGCGTGCTTTCCTTTCTGCAAAAGAATCTATTACCTTATCAAAATCAGTCAAACGTTTTGCTACATGAAAAATCAAAATGTCGCTGTCTGATACTGAAAAAGCTGTTAATACGAATAGTATCCAAGACTGCAATGGTTTCTCGATTTGATTACGTCTATTTTGTCAGTGTTTCCTAGATAAAACGAAGTAGGCCTTTCTAATATTGCAGCAATTGTAACAAAAGCCAAATAAGGGAGACTGTTTAACAACGCAACAGAATACAGTTCACGACGTAACAAATATTAAATGCCAGTTAGGCCAACTACAAGCAGGAAGTTCTATGTTAGCTTCACATTTCGTTCAAACGCTCTAGTTTTCAAAGCAGTAGACATAAAACTATTTTATAAATTTGGAGTCGTCATATTCTTCCATATAATTTGTGTGATGTCTTCGTTTTTCTCCTTCGTAGTTATAACAAACAATCTTGTCATCACTAATTCTGTAGCTATGTTAATCTCCGGTTAAATTCACTAACCCCGCCAGAATCTTCGGTGTAGTTAGCCCTCGTTTAGGCATTATTACGTGTACATACAACGCGTTTCCCGAGCTATTCTGAGAAGATAATTTAAGGGGCCCTTAGTAGCCTACTGTAGCGATCTGACAAGAATTTTCTCTTAGGATTTCATATTTTTGGATTCACTATGAAAACAATACGTAATCTTTCGTACCCGTTATTCTCTTAGAACTTTATTTCCACTCTGGTGATCCGAATCTATGGATTTCGTTAGTAATTATAATAACGCTTATCATTCGCACACCCAGTCAACCACAAAAACAAACAGCGATTGCGATTCGCTCGTTCGGGTTTATTCGGATCAACTTTTGTCTACGGTAAAGTTTCTTTTTTATTTCTATTTTTTTTTTCTTATGCGATGAGGAGTCTCCTAGGAAAAACGACACTATGAACGCATTGCATTCAAAAATCGTCTTACAATTCGTTCAGAAAGCAACTGTGAATGTGTACAAATATGTTCACAAAGTGACAGAGATACGTCTCAAAGTTATATGAATAATCGATAGACCAACGTGCGCTGGATTCTAGGTGCTTTATGAAACAGGGTTTTATTCTTCACGAATATGGATTTGGCACCCTCATGAAATTACCACCAGGGGCAGATATCTCGGTTTGCTCCCCTCCCCCCACCCCTCCAGATCAGCGCCTCCTCCGATGCAGGTATTTAAGTACCGATATGTAGGCAAGGTATTCGTGTGCCATTCGTGTCTTTTCGACGCGCGTACGGCAAGTGCGAGAACGTGGCCTATGACGATGTTACTACGAAGTGTGTCCAAACGAGGCCAACGTACTGCTAATCTGTTCTCGGGTGCCGAAGGACCAACACCGTCGGAGAATGGAGAATGTGTACGCGACAGCATGTCTGTCGAAAACAAACGTTGTGGAATGGAGCGCCAAGAGATGCTGCTGCCTCATGATAACGCACGTCCCAATATCGCTAATGTCGTAACACTTAAGTTACGCCACTTCTGTGTCCAAAGTTGTCGATGGGAGCTCCAGTCATAGAGTAGGGAGGTGCTCAGCACTACCAGCTCACATTTGATGTACATCTTTTCATTCACTAGCTTTCTTTCGTTACTCTGTGTAGAGGAGAAACGCAACTGTTTATTTATCAATTTTTAGTAGTGCTATTTATTTGGAGAGTTTGAGTATTATGCGATCCTTAGAGCAAAGTGAGTTAATTTCGTACTGTAACTTTCGCTCTGTAAGGTTAATGTCTTTTCATTTACTTGAATTTTGCGACCACTGCTGTCTCCTTGTTCTTCTTTCAATTAAGCCCTGGCTGAATGATAAGCAAATCTTTTCGTGACTTTATATATTTGTTAAATAATATAAGGGACAATCGAATCAAAACGAGACAGATGGAAAGAAGTAAGTAAACTGTTCATTGTTCCAAAAGTAATCGCCATAGCTCTTAATACATTTATCCCACTGATCGCACTGTGAATAAGACGGTCAACGTATTCATAGAAAAATGTTTGCGGTTCCTTGCTATATCATGAACACACAATGGATGACCAAACAATAACCGAACAATAGCGCAATGCGTATTTTAGTGAGCCATCACTATCCACTATGTCCACGTGGACACTTTACAAAAATTGAAACGCATCATCAAGTCTAATGTTGACAGACAGCATCATTCAGCTGCAGGATAAGACCCGTCCACATATTACCAAGCCAGTTTCGACTATGATGCAGAAGTTCCGCTGGGAAGCCCTTACACATCCTACGTACAATCTGATCCCTCTCCGTGTGATTTCCATATTTTTGGAGCCCTGAAGGAAGACATTCAAGGCCGTCGATTTACTACAAAGAAGAAGGTGCATGAATGGGTACATCTGGGGTCAAATTGCAAAGCTATTTCCATGAAAGGATTGGCCATGTTGTCTCACAGTACGATAAACGTTTCAACAGTTATGGCGATTGCTTTTGACTAACAGACAGTTTAATTTTTCCCATTTGTTTCCTTTTCTTTCGAGTGGTTATTGCAGGCGATGGATGGAGACTATATTTCTTGTGAGTCGGCACAAGGTCAATTGAGCGGTGTCGATAAAAAGGCAGAAGCTGCGATCATGAGGCACCTTCGGCAAAAGCTGCGATATCTCTGGTGCCACTGGAATTTACTGGTAACCCCCATGTCTTCGGTTTGGGATCCGTAGCAGCTAGGACTTATAGGGGAACTACAGAAGGTCCAAAGAGGAGCAGCATGTTTCATCACAGGTTCATTTAATAAGCACGAAAGTGTCATGGAGATGCTCAGCGAACTCCATTTGCAGAAGCTTCAGGAGAGGAATTCTACATCCCTGTGCGATTAATTGTTAAAATTGCAAGGGCATATGTTCCAGGAAGAGTCAAACAGTGTACTACCTCCTCCTACTTGTATCTCGTGAAAAGACGATCAAGATAAAACTAGAGGGATTCGACCCCTCACAGAAGCTTACCAGCAATCGCTCTGCGCACGAAGCATTCGCGACTGCAACAGGAAAAGTGGGAAGTGACAGTGGTACAAAAAGTACTCTCCGCCACTCACCGTAAGGTTACATACGGAGTATGTATGTAGATTCAGATTAGGGCTGGAGTGAATGCGTGATACCCACTGAGTGTGTCTAACGTTACTGGAACTTCCCAAGTGCAGGCTGCATTACCGCATGTCCATAAGCGGTGAGCATGCAACTTGTAAGTAGGGTGTTTAGGTTTTTTATTGGTAACGCCACATAGCGCTCTGTATGAAAAATCACTGGCTGTGCTGTGTGCAGTCACTTTCACAAATCACTTACCTCACCAAAAATCTTCGTTACTCGAACTACTGCAATACAGCGAGCACCACTACTGCCAGCTAAATAAAAGATTCAAACTACAGAAGGTACTAACTACTGATAGGTATAGTTAGCAAATGAAAGATTTTAATAGAGAACAAACAATGTATTTACCTTAATAGTCATAATATATATAGCAGTTCATGACATCCATTCCTACAAATTTCAAAACTCCGCCATCTCTCTCCCCACATCCACCACTACTGGCGGCTCACTTTCAACTGCGCAATCTTGTACTGAAGAATAAAGAACCACCGAACAGAATCAGAGAGCTTGTACCTTTTCCGAATACACGTAAACTTCGACACAAAGACATAATTGGTTTGGCTATTAAAAATATAAATTCTGCTGCAGACAAAAGGAGAAAATTACACGGTAAAGCAAATGCAAAGAAATTATATATTGGTCAGAAAGTTCTCATTAAAGCTCATTCATTGTCACATAAGAAGAAACACTTGAGTCACAAATTCTTTCTAGTTAACAATGGACCTTACAGAATCCGACGTATACCACATGATAATTGCGTTGAAGTTGAAACTCTGCGTACTAGGAAGAGTAAAGGTTTACACCACATTTCATATGTAAAACCGTTTATTGAAATATAATCTGCTTTTTAACTTTGTCTTTTCCATAAAACATTTCACTTCACATTTCTAGTATGCTTTGTCACACCGAGAAACTGTTAACATGCAACAATGGTTTGAAGTTAACTATCCAGTCTAGAATCTAGGGAACATTTTTAAACAGAAATTACGAATGCATTGTTATAGTGAACAGACGAAACAGTGTTGTTATTTGTACATTCTTGCTTGTTAGTTGCACGATTACGTAACGACTATAAGGCTTACATACTTAGAACATATACTGTTAATGAGATTTTAATGCAACATTTTGGTTTAGTTGAAAAGACATTCTTTATTTGAAGTACTTTCTGTGAGATTAAAGATGACTTAGCATGTGGTTTCTTTGATAGCTTCACGATTATATCACGACGCTACTAATGTGTGACACAATTTACATTGTGCTTTTGCGGTGTATCTGTTTTATATCTGCACAGTTTTTCTGAATTCTTCTGGAAAGGAAAACATGTTTTAGTAATAACTTTGTGGTATAGCTACAATGAGACAGCCTTTTCTGTAGCAAAACAATACGTTACAGTACAGTACTTAATTCATCACGGCAATAAGCGTAGTAACTACGATATCTATATGCAAAGCATTTCACTTTTGTTTATCATGAGGTAAGTACATTGACTTCTGCAGAACTTTGCTTTCGGAGGACGATAACTACGACACTTCCACAGAGATTATCTTACAACACGACGCACAGTTTGGCGCTACAGTACACGTATTTGAGTAATTAATTTTGTACTTAAAACATTTATTTTTAAAGATACTTGAAGTACAATGATACAAAGGTTTTCCGTGATACATTTCATTCCATTGCTGTAATCTGTAACACGTGAGGATATAATTACATTAATCCTCATGGGGGTACACGCTTACTTTGTGTACCATGTGTGTGGCAAGCACAAGGAGCCCTAGCTAATATGGTATTTGCTTAACAATTTTACACATCGGTACCATATTTCTCTAACACAGAATTACACAGCCATCTGATTATTTGACAGAGAAACAAACATATTTTTACTACGTCAGTGACACATGTTTACGAAATTACGCAGGTGGATAACTTCACACTTATGAAATTGTATTATGTCTGTACTTTGTGAACTGTTCATACTTTTTTGGAACCATTGTGATACTATGAGAGCTTTGAATGATATATTTGGTATGAGATCATGATTTTTAAAGTACGTTTGAGGTAGATGACACTTTTGACATGAGCAGAGAATTTTTTTTAGGTTTTGAAATTATTGGGAGAAGCTACGACGATTTTGAGATTTGGTTGAGGTTTTATGATGTTATGATGACGATGTGTATTACGCTGTTGCGGTATGTTTATGATCAATAAGCTGATGTTATATGAGTTATTTGATTATGCTACGTATCTGTTATGATGAAATATTGAAGAAGTGTCGACGAATAAGGTAAGGAATAATGAGTAGTGGTTAGGGACTCTGGTTTGTGAAAAAGGTGGTTGGAAATCAAGAATTGTACTTTAAGAGTTATGAAATGTATGTAAATGCGTGAATGTATTACAATGCCGACGAAAATTTTTTGGACACTGCTATATCAATAGGATTTTGTTTCTACAGATTTGTAACGCAAATTCTTGACCTGTGAAATTTTTTATATGAGACTGCCACTGTAGCGGAAACTGGTGTCGTAAATATTTCGGTAAAAAAGTTAAGTGACCACCTGCATGTAATGCGTCGTGGGCACCCAGCTGCCGGCCGCGGTGGTCTCGCGGTTCTAGGCGCGCAGTCCGGAACCGCACGACTGCTACGGTCGCAGGTTCGAATCCTGCCTCGGGCATGGATGTGTGTGATGTCCTTAGGTTAGTTAGGTTTAAGTAGTTCTAAAGTCTAGGGGACTGATGACCACAGCTGTTAAGTCCCATAGTGCTCAGAGCCATTTGGCACCCAGCTGCGCGACAGCCACCTGGAAACAAGTCATTAGTGTGTGCCTTTCTGAGGCACAAGAAAAAAAAGGGCCATTATCCTTTCTATTGACATTTCTTTGCAGAAAGCGTCGCAAATACGACACGCTCAAACTTGAAAATATATGATGACACTTTGGAGTTCTTAATTTATGATATTTACTGAAATGAAATGATGAGAAACATTTCATCTCTATTGTCTTGTTAGTTGGAAGATTGTTTACTGCATTATGAAATGACTTATGGCTAGTGAATGACGTTTCACGCCTTGCTTTGCCTATTTTGTTTAATATCTAGTTTCTAGCTGCACTGCAGCATTGGTTACAATAAAATTTAATGGATGTACTAATATAGATATTTTATGCACACAGATCCAGTAAATAATAACTTTATGATGTACTTAAAAAAAACTAAGGAGCACAAAAAGACTTCCTTTCACAAGAATTGCATACATAATTTTCTTTTCAAGTACTTGGTAATTTTTATGGTAGAATAACTTCTTGTGGTGCACCACTTTAATGACATAGATATTAATATGTGAATAGACATTTCCCTTTTCTGCATTGTTGTCTTTACTGTAATATTTTTTCTGCTTGAGCTTTGTCATGTTTAGTTATAAGCTATTACATTTGTTGCTGCTGTGTGCCAGGCATAATGTTACTGAATTTGACTTTGTATTACTCTGTTAAGCCAGTTTTACTATGGATTTATTTTTCTTATTTGCTGCGCATTGCCTTATATTAGTTTTAATATTGCTGCTTGCTTTGACAACTTCCATTTTTTTCATTGTTGTTTGTATTAATTGTTTTATGCTGCTGCATTGCCTCGTCGATTAGTTTAGCATCTGAGCTCAGTAGCTTTAAGTTAGCTTAAGATGGGTTAGGCTATAAAAGAGAACGAGTTGTGATGAATTGGAAGAAATGCATTCAGAAGCTATAAGAAATGATTTGGCCAAAAAAAGTAGTGTACAGTGGAGAAAAACTATTTTTGAAAGAGGATGTGAACAAAATACAGAAAGCATGCTTGGATAGGATATTTTTGGTGGAAACAAATGTTGAGATTTGACGAAAGATCTGCAGAATGAAGTTTTGGTTTGGACTGCAGTACCAAATGTTACACTGAAAACAAACCCTGTCCTTTCCTTCTGTTATCCCACTATGTGTTTGTGTACCCTTGTGTATTTATGTTCTACCGGTCTTTATATGTTTATCTGATAAGACTTATGTTGCAGAGTTTTTCTAATACTCAGCTACATGAACTCTGATGAGGAATACTGTTATCCTCAAATATAATTTGCATTAATAATATGTTATTTACTTTGTAAAGATGTTAGACATTATTAATTCTGATCTGTTTTAATGCTCATGTGTGAAGTTAATGTTTCAAAAGTTATTCTGATCTTTATGTATGTACTTATGTCATAAGTTTTGGAACACTGATGTACGTGTTTATTTCTATTCTTTTGTAAAGTCTGTTTTACTACAAAAGTTATCTGTACTGTTATGTTCTTTAATGATATATTTTGTGCCTTTGTAATTGTATTTTTATGTTTTAAATTTATAATTGTATAGACACCACTTCTTCAAATTAAGTATCATTTCACTGCACACGTTTCTGTTGGTCATAGTATATGGATAATATGTGAGAAATAGGGACTGTTAGTGTTTGCACATGTGTTGATAATTCAGCAAGGGACTGGTTAACAGCATTGCTGGTTCTAAGGACAATTCCAAAAACTTTGAGCGTGCACAAGTGGTGGTTGATGGAATTGCTATATTCTCCGCAAGACTCTTCGATGGTGATTGTGCACCTGCACAGTTGCAACAGATGGCTGCTCGCCGTGTCTACAAGGACTACAGTGGGTCTGCACCTTTGATGACCCGCCAGTACCATTATTTCTACAAGGACTGCAGTGGGTCTGCACCTCTGGTGGCCCACCAATAACATAATCTCTACCAGGAATACAGTGTGTCTGCTCTGTGATGACCAACCTGCCAATATTCTTCAAAACTTCGACTGACTCTGCTGTGGGTTTGCTCTGTTGCGGCCATTACCTGTCTGCATGTCATGAGTCAGCACTGTCTTTCCGTTGGAAGGACAACAGTACTTCTTCAAGACTGCATGGAATTCACTACTTCCATGTGCATTTTATTTTACTGCTCAGACATTGAGCAAAACCACTACTATTTTACTGTGATGAACGATCAGGACTGTCTTTATGGACTGTGGGAAAATTTTAGCTTTTGACCAACATTGTATCGATAAGTGCGTGCATTTGATATCTTAGTTTTTGTAATTATGAATTTTTTTCAAATCTGTATTGGCCACTGCCCAAAACAATTTGTAAAATTTTTTGTGGGGAGCATGGGGGCTATGTAAATAGGCTGTTTAGGTTTCTTTTATTGGTAACGCCACATAGCGCTCTGTATGAAAAATCACTGGCTGTGCTGTGTGCAGTCAGTGGCTGGATGGCATTGTTGTAATACTCGCCATTGTAGTGTTGGGCAGTGGCAGCTGGATGCTAAGAGCGCGTAGCGTTGCGCAGTTGGAGGTGATCCGCCAGCAGTGGTGGACGCGGATGTCATGAACTGCTATATATATTTTGACTATTAAGGTAAATACATTGTTTGTTCTGTATTAAAATCTTTCATTTGCTAACTATGCCTATCAGTAGTTAGTGCCTTCAGTAGTTTGAATCTTTTATTTAGCTGGCAGTAGTGGTGCTCGCTGTATTGCAGTAGCTTGAGTAACGAAGATTTTTATGAGGTAAGTGGTTTGTGAGACGTATAGGTTAATGTTAGTCAGGGCCATTCTTTCGTAGGGATTTTTGGAAGTCAGATTGCGTTGCGCTAAAAAAATATTGTGTGTCAGTTTAATCACAGTCTTGTATAATTTTTCAAAGGGGACGTTTCAAACTTACCGGCAGCGGTCTTTCGTACTTCGAGATAGGTCGAATCATTGTGAGGAGTTTGACCCCACATCCTATAATTATTAATTCAAATTAATTATTTGAATTCTATCTCTGGTCATTTTTAGGACATATACTTCGTCCTTCGTAGCAATGCACTGAGCAAACAGGGTGGAAAGTTTAGAAATGTTGATTGATCAAAATAATTGGTACTTAGCTGATTAAATTCTTCTTCGTCCTCTTTCGTGGATCACTTCGAAGGGTCTTCTTTCTCGTTTTCCTGTAGAATATTGGCAAAACATTTGGATCTGCAGGAGTTCGCGGGTTTGGCCTTGCTGTATCAGTTCTAATCAAAACATCGATCACGTTTCAGTTTTCACTTTGTTGATATATTCTTGAAATCATTCCAGAGATTTTAAATGAAACTTCATTTTTTAAAATTCTTTGTTCACATAAACATTATAATTATACAATGTAACCCATCACCTTATACGATTAGTGGATCTTTAGATGTTACAAATCATTATAATTGCAGCTAATTTACAGGTTTAACTTGTGAATTAGAGCCAATACATAATTACAATGGGTAACTTTATTACTGTTAATACTCGACTTTGTAATGGCAACTTATTCCTAATCACTACTGCCTGCAGCGTCACAGGTGTGTCAGCAAGTATATAAACCTACTATGCGACCTTGCTGATCGAGCTCACCCGATGAGCGTGCCGCGGACACTAGACACGCTAGGTATGTCTATCGCTGAAGGTTCCTATTTTAATTTCCTAATTCTAAGTCCTACTAACTAGAGTTCTATTCTATGTCATGTTCGGTGCGTCTCATAATTCGGTGTTATTGTACCCCACTTCCCCTGGTCCTGCACGTGGCGGATTCCAACCATGATGTAAGTCGGCCTGTCCACGCACAGGCGGTATAGGATTAGGGCACTAGACACATTTGGTGTTTATTATTGTTAATCACGGATGTCCCTCAGATATTCTGTCAATACTTTCCTTGAAACCTCGTTTGCCAAACTGTTCAGAGTTTGGAATGTATCTTCAAGTCTCAGTAAGTGGTAAGTGTCATTGGTCTCGTAATGTGGTTGCTACTTCATTGAAAAGGGGGCATTCGTAAACCACATGGTCGGGAGTACCCTCCGATGCACCGTAGTCACACGCGGGTGCAGCCCTTTTCCCAAAAAGACATAGGTATGTCGGGTAGGGACCATGACCACTTAGTAAATGGAACAATCCCCAGGTTGGCTCCAAGTACTTCATACCTAGTCGTTCCTTCACATCCGGAAAAAAATTCAAATGTTCTTCGGCCAATTTCTTCCGCTTCCCAGGATTCCTGCCACAAAAAAGAAGAAAATGGCACTGAGCACTACGCGACGTAACTTCTGTGGTCATCAGTCACCTAGAACTTAGAACTAGTTGAACTTAACTAACCTAAGGACATCACACACATCCATGCCCGAGGCAGGATTCGAACCTGCGACCGTAGCGGTCGCTCGGTTCCAGACTGTAGGGCCTAGAACCGCACGGCCACTCCGGCCGGCGATTCCTGCCACAACTCTATACCTCTTCTCCTTATCACCTACTTGTAGTTAACCCTTAGGCCCAGTACGTCCCCTTTTTTGACCCAGTACCACGCTGATTGTTCTCTAATTTTAATGTCCAGAGCACAGAGCTCCATTATAACTAATAGCCCCCCCCCCCCTGCTGGAGATGTCCCGTAGGCCCCACACAGTCCTTAATATAATGTTCCTCTGCAGTCTTGCCGGCCGCGGTGGTCTCGCGGTTCTAGGCGCGTAGTCCGGAACCGTGAGACTGCTACGGTCGCAGGTTCGAATCCTGCCTTGGGCATGGATGTGTGTGATGTCCTTAGGTTAGTTAGGTTTAAGTAGTTCTAAGTTCTAGGGGACTAATGACCATAGATGTTAAGTCCCATAGTGCTCAGAGCCATTTGAACCATTCTGCAGTCTTCTCACTGCCACTGCGGACACTACTCTCGTGAGCCTGTGCGCCCAAACCCCTGAGCCGTAACCCACTATTGACGTTAAAACGCTATTGCACTGTAGTTTTATGAGATGAGGGGGAAGATGAAATCTTTTATGACCTATGGAGATAAGACTGTTAAGTGCTTTCAGGGCTCTCTGGGTTACGGTTTCAATGTGTTTTCTGAAGTTTCACCTTTCGGCAGTGATGATTCCCAGGTAACACGTCTCGGGTCGCCGAGCCCTCAATTCTCACGATGGGATTCCTTATCAGCTATCTTTTCAGTAAAAGATATGTCGACTTGCTCGATGAAATTGTCATCTTCGCGTTTTGGCGCCATAATTGTAATTTTCCTGTGGCCCTTTCTATTTTAGGCTCTATGACTTCTCGGCTTCTGCCACCAACCAACAAGAGGAGGTCATCTGCGTAGGCTATCACCTCTAACACTTTTTCTTTGTGGTTCACAGTTATAAAAAGACAGTTTCGAGCATGGTTATTTATTTACACATAATGGGCAACGCTCACCAAACTTGGACCCCATGCGGCAATACACAACTTCGCGAAGTGTATTTAACACTTAATTCTTCTAGAATCTTTATATGTAAATGATGCTTCAAGCCTTCGCTTTTCAAACTCCGACTTTTGCTGTTGCACGTGGATTAAGAGGAAACGCGAACTGACTGTAATCGACCCTGCAAGTGGAGTAGGAAAGAGTTTGGCACCTGCAATAATTTAATTTGATAGAAATTAATTTGATAAAGGAAAGTTTCATTAACGTAGTGAGAAATGAAAGGATTGCTCTACCGATCAACAGAATGAAAGTTCTTTCCAAAATAACAATTTGATTTATTATGACCAAACTCAAAATAATAAACAAAATACATGAAACATTTACAATATATCAAATTGGATACGCAAATAAATGCTGTGAAGTTGTCGATAAACTAGATTATGACATTTATGACCAAGTGGTACGTGGAGCCAATTCCTTGCAACTGAAATCTTAAGAGAAACATCCAGCCAATCCAACATTAATTGCTGCTACTGTAGTGACTACTCAGACAATGAACACCCAAGACAGAACCACGTTAGAAAAGACGGGAAGAGGCGCGCTCTGCTCAGCTCTGATTGTCACATAGCTAACTTCCCTAATCTGCCCGTACTGCGAACATACATTACCAAGCTGTCTTCTTAAATGCAAGGACACGATCTGGCACACCAGAGGCGATGGCTGGCTGCTTCGACGTCACGTCGTGGTGATGATAATGTCGCGAGTATAGCCCGAAACAAATTATCCTGGTCTGGTTGTTCCAGACTAAAGACTACCTAGCAACACATATACGCCTCTGAGGGAGACGAAGAAGGCTCGCTACTCAATCACTTACGGTACAGTGATTGATTTTAACAAGCGAAGTCACACAGTAACTCCAATACAGTCAACTTTAGGCAAAACTGTTCAAGACAGAGAACATAGGCCGCTTGTACGCAGAACGCTCAATTGCCAACTGTACTCGGAAAGTTACATTGAAGTCGAAACTTCATCAATTTCGTAAAAGAGTTACAATTAAATGAAAGGATATTAGACAGCCAACGGAAGGCAGGCTATCCAGAGCAGTGAGAGCTCAGTCTTGTAACATACTCCGACTGAAAGGCGAGAGCCGACTCTCTCAAGAGCACCCGTACAAGCCGAACACAGATCATTCCCGCCCCCACGACAGTGGCCGTGGTTAAAACGTGCCAACCAGTAACTCGAAAACCGGCGGAAAGTTGAACTCTATTTCCGGAGCACTACTATTCCACCGATGGAGATACTTGGCGCCAATTTCTGCGCCGATTTTGCTACATCACGGAGCTATCCCCTTAGCAAGCCAATCACAGTAATGATTTTGGAGGAAACGCAGTAATTTGCGCGCCAAGACTGCCTGGGAACACAAGTCATTCCCACTCCTCGCTGGTAGCCCGTCAGAAAGTGTTTTCACTAAGTTTATGCGAAGTAACCGAATCTCTAGCCCCAGCCGCTCCTTCAGGCCCCTGTGGGCGTGTCGCCCCCGCTCTTTTGGCAATGTCGGCTTTTGGACAGCATCCACTCGACTCCCTCACACCCGTCGGCATAACCCTTTCAGGATCAGCAGAAGCCGAGTGTCACCGAACCATCCGGGTGACTAGAGACGCTGCGTGGGAAGTCCGTGTGTGAAGCATTAGCAAATTTTCACCACATGCAATTAGAGAAGAAAATCTTCACATCTTCTGAATTCTCAATACTAGCCTTGTTATGACAATACTCAGAGTAAGATATAAATATGAGAGGGGACAAGCCACTGTGTGCATCTAAAGGCATGCCACCTCTTAACTTCTTTCGGCAAAGTACTCCACAACAACTAACTTAGTTCACCCACTGATAGTCCATAGATGGTTAAATACAAAGATAGCAACACATTGATCAAAGATTATTTCTCCGTGCTTACATACCTCTCCGACATTTACATTCATCAAAATAATCAAGACAATTTTTTATAAGAAATATTTACAAAATTTATGACAATAAAAAAAGAGTATCGCAAAATAGGTGATAAAGCATCTTGTATCGGAACTTACGCTTGGTACATAGAACATAATGTAGTCAAGCCAGTTTCAGTACATGTGGACACAACGCATCATACCAACAGATCGCACAGACAGTTGACTGTAATGCTGTGACTTTTCAGGGCTAACCTACCAGGCCACGATTTTGGAAAACCCAATACAAAACAACGAGAAGTAAAAAATGAGCCGAGTGCTACGATCCGAAACCTACACGCTCTTAGCTCCTTTCACAGTGAAATAACTCAACCAGGGCCTCCATACTATGGAAAACGACGAAACGGCCTGGGAGGACGATATTTGCACGGAAGAGAAAACATTTTGATCCAGGAAGCAAAATGTGGATCCTGGGCCTCTTCAACTATTGCCGCAAAACATATGAGATCCCGAAGATGTAGAGAAAGGTAAGGATAGTGGCTTTGCTGAAGCCTGAGAGTGAACCACACTCTCCAAAGAACTACCGACTTATATCACTTTCATGTGCTGATTGTGAAAGTTACTCATTTAGGACCGTATGGCTGCAGTCCTGTCAAATTGTGCACCAGCCAAATTCTGTGCCTGACGGAACATACAGAAGGATATGAAAATAAAAAGGTTACAAGTTCAGCACTGTTGGACCTCAGCTCTGCATACGATTCAGTCAACTATAGGTTGCTCTTCCAGCAACTCTACAAAGAACTCGGAGGTCACCATTTTAAGATCGTGGAGTAACTCTTACGAATTAGACAATCTTGCGTCATTCACGATGGGAAAAAGCCGATGGAGCAAGCAAAGAAATGGTCTGGCACAGTTAAGCTTTTTGGCCTCTTCTCTTTTTAACCTATACACTAACGACCAGCAAACACCTAATCATATTAGGCATTTCTTATATTCAGATGACCTGGAAATCATTACTTAGGGGAGGACTTTCGAGTACGTAGAGCGGAAGCTGGAGAAAGCACTCAAAGAATATTATCAAAATAACTCACTTAAACCGAATCCTTCGAAGATTCAAGTAAGCACCTTCAATCTTCCATCTCGGCGAGCAAAAGCGAAAGCTGATTGCTTCCTAGAAAAATCCCATGTTGGAACATACAGATAACCAGCGTATCTGGTTGTGACGTTGGGTAGATCTCTGACATACAACACCACTTTGAAAAGATCCCAAACGGTGACCTTCATAAACAATATTTTGCGAAAACTCGTAAGCAGCTAACGGGAAGAAAACCTTCTATCCTGAGAACAGCCGCTCAAGCACTGTGCTTTTCTGTTTGCCGAATGCTCCAACCTACGATGGGCTAGGTCAACCGTCGAAGAAAGTCGTCTTAAGCCTTAATGGTGTATGGAACCCAAGCCATTACCTAAGCTTTACAGAGCTGCTAGTCTTACGAGTCCGAGATCCCGAAGAACATCAGACGAATTTACAGAGAGGCCCACACAAACCAATGATGATCAACATCCTCTCTTTGGCATTGAGTGCGAGCTTGGACGGAAGAGCCGACCGCGGTGGTCTCGGGGTTCTAGGCGCTCAGTCCGGAACCGCGCGACTGCTACGGTCGCAGGTTCGAATCCTGCCTCGGGCATGGATGTGTGTGATGTCCTTAGGTTAGTTAGGTTTAAGTAGTTCTAAGTTCTAGGGGACTAATGACCACAGATGTTAAGTCTCATAGTGCTCAGAGCCATTTGAACCATTTTTTGGACGGAAGAGATACCGTAAAAGGTCCTTAAACACGACCGTTGAAGAACCACCACCAAACTATCCACAAGCACAGGTAGTGCCTGCGGGCCCACAACAAACTGGTAGACATGGAGGACCTTGAATCGCATAATAACTAGGGTGGCATACTTTAAAACAAACTTGATCAGGTGTAATCATTGTCACGTGGTTTTTGGTACCGTTCCTCACAAGCGACTATTAATCAAATTGCGTGCATATGGAGTATCGTCTCAGTTGTGTGACTGGATTCGTGATTTCCTCTCAGATAGGTCACATTTCGTAGTGACAGATGGTAAATCATCGAGCAGAACAGAAGTGATATCTGGCGTTCCGCAAGGTAGTGTCATAGGCCCTCTGCTGTTCCTGATTTACAAGAATGATCTAGGTGATAATCTGAGCAGCTCCCTTAGATTGTTTGCAGATGACGCTGTAATTTACCGTCTAGGAAAATCATCAGATGATCAATTCCAATTACAAAACGATCTAGAGAGAATGTCTGTATGGTGCGAAAAGTGACAATTGGCACTAAACAAGGAAAAGTGCGAGGTCATCGACGTCGGTACTAAAAGAAATCCGGTGAATTTTGGGTATACGATAAATCGCACAAATCTAAGGGATGTCAATTCAACTAAATACCTAGGAATTACAATTACGAGCAACTTAAATTGGGAAGAACACATAGATAATGTTGTGGGGAAGGCGAAACAAAGACTGCGCTTTGTTGCCAGAACACTTAGATATGACAAATCCACTAAAGAGACAGCGTACATTACACTTGCCGTCCTCTGCTGGAATATTGCTGCACGGTATGTGATCCTTACCAGGAAGGATTGGCGGACGACATCGAAAAAGTACAAAGAAGGGCAGCTCGTTTTGTGTTATCGCGCAGTAGAGGTGAGAGTGTCACTGATATGATACGCGAGTTGGGGTGGTACTCACTGAAGCAAAGGCGTTTGCGACGAGATCTATTTTCGAAATTTCAATCACCAACTTTCTCTTCCGAATGCGAAAACATTTTGTTGACAGCCACCTACGTAGCGGGAAATGATCATCATAATAAAATAAGAGAAATCAGAGCTCGAACGGAAAGTTTAGGTGTTCCTTTCCCCACGCGCCATTCGAGAGTGGAATGGTAGAGAAGTAGTATGAAAATGATTCGATGAACCCTCGGTCAGGCACTTACGTGTGAATTGCAGAGTAGCCACGTAGATTGCATTGCATAATTTAGTTTTAATGTACGAGCGATGATTAAGACATAGGTATAAGAGTGGATAGTTTCGACACGCTACATAGGAAAATGAAGTTGACTGTGGAGCAAGAAATTAATAGTACCATCTAAATGCTTGACTTAAATAATAAGAAACAATAAGGTGCACACGTTTTTAGTGTTCATAGAAAGTCAACAAGATCCTTGTCATCCTAGGATTCACGAAGAAGGCACGTTGTCGTGCCTGTTACGCGGGGTGGAGAATCTACCGATAAATGACGAAGAAAAAATTATGAGATACATATAATTAATAAAATAGCGAAATCGAATGGTTACAGGGAAGCTTTTGTGAATCGACTGATGCGCGAAAAAGGAAGGAGAAGCGAGAAGGCTGACTCGCGGGAGGAGTAGAAAAATATCCACAGGAAATCACGTACTTTAACCAAGTAAGCATAACTTGGTTTTGTGAACTGCGAACTATGGCATGGCGTAGGATTGAGTGAATTTAGGAAGTGTTGGATATATAAAATGCTGTGTTGGGACTGAGAATCTAATACATAAAAGCGTTGATTGGGATTATCTTCTTAAGAAGATACTGTCACCACGGAGATGCGAGCCGTCTTGCAAGTTACGATAAATCATTTGTGGCCAGACATATATACGCGACAGGAGACAGATTCAAAGACATCGAAGAAGTTTTAACAATTCTACTTACGGTGGAGAAAGAAAGGAAGGGACTATAAGAGCAGACAAAAATCGTGATTCGGAAGAGAAGGTTTGACTGCGTTCTGAGTGAACAAAGTGTAAATGGAGGAGATCGATTTCTGAATTGCTTTATGGAAGTTTTGTAGTATGTTGTGTGGTCTGGTACACTGGACAGCGTGAACGTAGTTTTAGGAGCTCGTTTAGGTGAATGCTACGCTGGTCGCCTGGTTCCACCTCAGAAAACACGAAGTGCAAATAGTTAAAATGCGATAACACACATAACATATTTCACACGATTCACAGACAGCTGGTGCACACAGATTGCTATCCCCTCTCCCCCTCCCCCACCACTCCACCTCCTTTTGTTACTTTGACGACTGTAGCGTCAATAAGGTAACCTGAAGACAAAGATAAATCACAAAATAAACTTCGCCATATCCTGGAAAAGAGGATCCTGTACTAGACGGGAGAAATGCTAGGGAGAAGAGAAAGAAGAAATGTAGTAGTACATCTGGTGTATGGGGATCAAAAATGTTGTAATGATGTGGACGGGAGAACTTTTAATACTTCGTGGGACAGGTGACATAGACATGGTGTTGGATACGTTTTAGTGGTGGAAGACTGTTAACTCAGTTTGGTTGCACTGCGCCATGCTCGGGCTGGAGAAAAATATGGAAATACCACAGGAAACGCATGCTTGACAATAAATGAAAATGTTGAATGACATGCGTTTCTTTCTCATTCCCTATCATGCGTTTCATATTTAATTCTTTTAATAGCAAAATAATATTATATTGGCATTTGGATGCCTCAGTTGCTGTGATAATTCTTCACTTTGAGATCAAGCTGATTAATAGCAGTCTCCCCTGCATATCCTTGTTGGTTTCCCTTTCCCGCCAAGATCGGTTCTTTTGTTGGGCGTGGGCTACCAGTTTGAGTAGTTTCTAGAGGCCAAAGGTATCTCTCTTCTCAGTCTCATAACTAGTACTACCAATTGTGAAACTTCACTTTTCACTCTCTTTTAACTGCGCGAAGTAGCTTCCCTGTCAGTTCCGCGGCAGTTTCGGACGATCTGATTGGATAGCTTAAAAGCGCGCCCCCTTCGCTGCCCAACGTTCCCGGCTCCCCTCGCGAGGCAAGAGATCTTGGCCGCGTCTAGTCTACTGTGGCCCGTGGCTGGTAGCATAGTGCTGAGTTCCTGTTGTAGGTAAGCGTGTGTGTTTTCTGTGAGAACCAACTTCGGTGCCTGTAAAGCAGCAAGACCGGAGGAACTCCGCCATTTAGAGCGCATTAATAGTTTCGTTTTGGTGCAATTTTTTTTTTATCCCGTAAATGTAAAGATTTCTTTGCCGTGCTGGACTTGGGGTGTTTCTGTGTCTTGTCCCTTAGGATCGCCAAGTCGACCATAGCTCATATTAGGATAAGAACTACCACTTGTAGAGTCATACTTTCGCTTTCGGTGCCTTTGCTCTTGTTTTATCGTAATATATGTGCGAAGTTAAAATTTATGAACTTGTCACTTTCGTGGAATGGACTTAGGATCCATTGTGCTGGGCCAGCGCCAGCGTGGCGAGCGGTTGGTCCCACAGTATGATGATTTCGTAGCCATGGTTTCGCACTAAATAGATCTCGTTGATTTCGACGCAAATAATGATCACGGGAATTGATGACAGTTACTTGATTTCCGGACGGGAGGCCACTTCGGCTTTTTCTTTTCAAGCATTCATAGCTTGTTCCATCTATTTTACAGTAGTAGCTATTGAATGTTGCTAATCCCACTCTCTTACTAAGGAGTTTTGTAACCTTTTGCGACAGCGATGAGTTTCCACGTTCTTTTTCCAACCATCCCTTACTCCTTGTCATTATGGAGAGGGTAGACTTCTGATGCTATTTGTAAAGGACTAATTTTCTCTGCTTCTTTTTGTAATAAAAACTTAATGATAATTTCAATCTGCTTTCCTTCTTTCATTGCCGGCTGCGGTGGTCTGGCGGTTCTAGGCCCTCAGTCCGGAACCGCGTGACTGTTACGGTCACAGGTTCGAATCCTGCCTCGGGCATGGATGAGTGTGAAGTCCTTAGGTTAGTTAGGTTTAAGTAGTTCTAAGTTATAGGGGACTGATGACCACAGATGTTAAGTCCCATAGTGCTCAGAGCCATTTGAACCATTTTTGATCCTTGTTTCATTAAAATTCACACCACCCTTCCTCATAAGAATAGCTTGTAAACCCCTCAGTAGAAAAATATTTTTGGTGGCAAATTTAGTAGATAAGCAAAGGAATTACGTAGGCAGTTTCCCGTAAGGTCGTGCAGATCTCTTGCTTTTCTTAGCTAGAGCTGAGTTTGTTCCGTGAGACCCGCTCGGCCATTGCACTTGCAAGTCATATTCTTCCCTTTGAAACTTCTACGTTATTTGATTCTGAAACAGCTGAGTAAAACAGAACGTACTGATCCTACTTTCTATTTACTTTTTCTTATCATGTCAACACTGACCCACAATATTCTAGCGCAACGCAGTCTGACTGCTCAAAAAAATTAAAACCTGACTTCAAATAAGTAATTCAAAAGAATGGCCCCGAATAAGAAGCAATCCTGACAATAACCTACACATTTCATTAATTACTTACCTCACAAAAATCTTTATTACTCAAACTACTGCAATACAGCGAGCGTCAATACCGATAGTTACATATAATATTCTAACTACTAAAGCCAGTAACTACTAGCAGGCATGTGGTTAGCAAAGGTAAGATTTTGTTTCAAACCAAATAATGTACTTTTTACCTTAATAATGTGACATCCAGTTCAAGCAGGAATATAAATCGTCATTGACATCCAGTACAAAGGTATATAATCATGAATGATATTGAACTCCAAGTCGAACATGTACAGATCGTTAGACTACGTTTACACTTCAGACCTCTACCCTCCATCAATGGTAACTTCCCATATCTAACATTAATCACTGCTGGCTGTTCACCTCCAACTGCCGAACAGTACTTCCGTCGCTGCTGGCGACTAACTTCCAACTGCCCAACACTACCGGCTATTAACTTCCAGCAACGAGTCCAACCAGCCACAGAGTCTCTTACAAAGAAAGCTCAGTTAGATATGCAATGCAAAGTGCTACACAGTGCTGCCAACACAGAACCAGCCCACTTACACCTTCCCGAAGTAAGGGAAAGGTCATGGCTCACTCCGAATCGTCAGTGAAATCCACGTAATGTGGTGAAAGCAGAGTATGTTGCTCCGAATAGGCAATAATAACTGTAACGGTTTTGGAGCAGAGACAGTGTTAGAGATAATCTTTGCTTATCCGGATGTATATTATCAGTAATTATGCAATCGCAATGCCTCTCGTCTGTTCATTGAGCTTCCTCATTAATCTATCCATCTAAATTTCTGCACCAATGAGGCTAAATAAAAACAAGGCACCGCTTTTAATATTAGACAAGTCTGCGTGTTGCGCTGCTTATATTTGGCCATGAAGGGCCCCTACGCAGTGTCCTCAATACAAGTGTAAGTCGTCGTTGGATCAGTGTTCTCTGTAGTTGTGTCTGCATTGTGTCAGAGTTCGGTGTATTCGAACGTGGGCAAATTACTGGTGCTCGTATGGTGGGTGTTTCCGTGAACAAGGGAGCCGACTCCTCTAGCCACCGAGCAGTGTGTGGCGGAGGGCACTATGTGCGCTACAGTCATATCCCCCCCCCCCCCCCCCCCCCTCTGTTAGACTCGCGGAATGCGCGGAGGAAAAACAACTGTCTGAACGCCTCAGTACGTGGTCTAATTTCCCATTTCCCTCATCTCTGAATGGTGATCATTGCACTATTTCAAAGTTGGTGCTAATAATATATGCTCTTCATCGTCAACGAAGATCGGATTTTGGAATTTAATGAGCAGACCCTTCCGTTTAGCGCGTCGTCTGCCTGCAAGTATGACCCACTCCAAATTTTCTATGTGATCTGTAACGCTCTCGCGATTGCTAAATGTACAAATCAAGAATCTTGCTGCTCTTCTTTGGACCTTCTCAACCTCTTGAATCAGACCCAACTGGTAAGGGTCCCCTACAGACGAACAGTAGTCTATGGCTAGACGAACTAAAGTATTGTTAGCAATTTCCTTTGTTGAAGGACTCCATCACTTCAGAATTATACCAATAAACTGCAATCTAGAGTTCCTCTTACTCATTGCTTGCGCAACCTGATCGATCCATTTGAGATCATTTCGTATAGTCACACCCAGAAACTTGACGGATGTTACCACTTCCGAACACTGGGTATTTATTTTGTACTCGTACATTAATGGGGATTTTCGCCTTTTTATACGCAGTAGGTTGCACTTACTAATATTGAGAGATAACTGCCAGTCATTACACCTCGCATTTCTTTTCTGCAAATCCTTATTGATTTGTTCACAACTTTCGTGTGATTCTACTTTCGTGTAGGCTAAAGTACCATCGGCAAACAGTCTAATCCCACTGTCAATACAATCAACCAGGTCGTTTACGTAAATCGTAAAAAGCAGCGGACCTATTACGCTGCCCTGGAGTACACCTAATGTCACTCTTGTTTCTGTTGAAGTCTCCCCATTAAGGACGACATATTGCTCTCTGTCTGTTAGAAAACTATCTATCCAACCGCATATGTCATCGGATAGACCGTAATCGCGCCCATTTTGGAGCAAGCGACGGTCGGAACTGAGTCGAACGCCTTTCGAAAGTCGAGGAATATGACATCAACTTGGGAGCCGGTATCTAGAGCCTGTTGTATATCATGCACAAAGCGGGCCAGCTGTGTCAAGAGGCACAGTGTAGAAGATTTATACCGCATACTGGGAAAACGGAAAAACGTCATCCGCTGAGTCACAAAGCTGTCGGAAGTGTATGCCGAGCGATCGTGAAGGACGGCCGTTGGAGATGATTGTGACGAAAAAAGTTGTTGTTGTGGTCTTCAGTCCTGAGACAGGTTTGATGCAGCTCTCCATGCTACTCTATCCTGTGCAAGCTTCTTCATCTCCCAGTACTTACTGCAACCTACATCCTTCTGAATCTGCTTAGTGTATTTCTCTCTTGGTCTCCCTCTACGATTTTTACCCTCCACGCTGCCCTCCAATGCTAAATTTGTCATCCTACCAACCGGTCCCTTCTTTTGTCAAGTTGTGCCACAAACTCCTCTTCTCCCCAATCCTATTCAATACCTCCTCATTAGTTATGTGATTTACCCATCTAATCTTCAGCATTCTTCTGTAGCACCACATTTCGAAAGCTTCTATTCTCTTCTTGTCCAAACTAGTTAGCGTCCATGTTTCACTGCCATACGAAAAATGTGCAGGCTAAAGCTCCAAAAGTCACTGCTGAACTGAATGTGACATTCGCGAATACTGTTAGCCTAAAAACAACTCTTAGAGAGCTCCATAAACGGAAACTTGCAGGGTGAACTTCCAATTCTAATACTACTCATCAGTGATGCAAATGCCCATAACAGGACAACGTAGTACTGAAGCCATAAAATTCTACTATGACAACGTAGTTTAACCGGGTGACTGTTTGCCGGGTGAGTTTCCAATTACTGGTGGAGTTTACACCCCAAGAGTGAAACATGGTGTGGGTTCGGTGATGATTCGGGCGACCATATCGCGGTGCTCCATGGGAATCATGGTTACTCTGGTAGGCCGCGTTATTGTCAAGGATTAGGCGACGAGTTTGGCTGATCAAGTTCATACCATGATGCAATTAATAAAATTTTCTCGGGCGTCCATCCGCGTCAGGTAGTTAAAATCCCACGAGCTTTCGACCGAGCTCTCCCCGGTCATAGTCGAGTGGTAAGACCGACTGCTGTGTCGCCGCGGCCGCGTCTGTATATAGCCGCACTGCTGGCTGTGGCGTCACTAATGCTCTCTTCCTCACCATGTATGGTGATGTTTTCACCACGCGTCCGTCGCACCCGTTTTAACATAGCGATGGCTGGGTCCCAGGCTATGCTGAGCGGCAAGCCGCCGTCCTTGTTGATGGTGTTTTCAGAGGATTTTATTTCAATAGCTTCTCTTATGACGTTATCCCAAAACCCCGTCGTCCTCATAACGTCAGATGTTTCGTCGAATAGAATTCGGTGTCCATTTTCTAAGACGCATTCTGCCACGGCTGACTTTCCTGGATAGCGTAGGCGTAAGTACCTCTCGGATGTTATTAATTCATATCGCCGCGAAACCATGGATTCATACACCATGATGCAATGTTTGTCCCCCACTGGTGATGCTGTCTTCGAAGAGGACAAGGCCAGCGTCCAAACAACTCGCATGGTTCAGGACTGGTCTTGTGACCATGAGGATGAATTGTCACATCTCCTGTGGCCATCACAGTCAGCAGATCTAAGTATTACTTAGCCTTTGTGGTCTAGTTTGGAGAGAAGGGCGCATAACCGTAATCCATCTCCAACATTGTTACCTGAACTTACCACTAATTTGAGGAAGAAAAGTATACAGTAGTATTCCTTGAAAACAGTACAAGACATGCATTTATCCATTTCGAGACCACTGGAAGCTAATTTGAATACCATCAGGTTTCCTACGCCGTATTAGGCGTGCTGATGTGTTGTGCTTTTGCTTTACTCATATTTTTGTCCAATCCCTGTGGGCAAATGTGATGATAGAACAATTTTTGTTTCCTGGACAGTTGACAAATACATGATGCTGGGCATATTTTAATGGAGGAAAACCTGTTATCCTGAAGATGGGAGCTTGTTCTCAAGAAATGATTGACAAAAAATCTCTCTGGGCACTATGGGACTTAACTGCTGTGGTCATCAGTCCCCTAGAACTTAGAACTCCTTAAACGTAACTAACCTAAGGACATCACACCCATCCATGCCCGAGACGGGATTCGAACTTGCGACCGTAGCGGTCGCGCGGTTCCAGACTGTAGCGCCAAGAACCGTTCTGCCACTCCGACCGGCAAATGGTTAACAACATCACTTGGTTGAATGCAGTAACTCAAGATATTAGTAAAGTCTTACAACTGGTACCTCACATCTGTCAACTAAGGTGATGTTAAAATCATAGAAACTGTACATATCCTGCACGACCAGTTCACCAGATAGCATGTTGCTGCAGAGTTTCGCAGGACCGAACACTGCAGTTCGCACCATAAACACTTTGAGGAATGTATGGGTCCTTGACTGGCCTGTGTGTCTTCATACGGAGAATTTCTGAAGCCAATGTTCCCTGTCTTCAGCTACTTCCTTCAGTGTGTTGTATCGCTTTCCATTTTTTACGTCATCCAGATGCTGAATTCTTCTTCTTCCTCATCCTGTGGTTCCTTGCTTTGGCCATGGGAATCCTTGCTACAATTTTCTTTATACAGTGGACATCCTTTGTCACCAAGCGTCCCAAGTACGTGAACTGCACCACATTCTCCAGATCTAGATTACCGACAGTTCTCCTCAAAGGTTTCTGTCGCTTTGATATTTGTGTGAGTTTTGATTGCTCGACTTTAAGTTGTGTGCGATATTTTCTTCCAGTTTTCACCACCCAATGCCTCATGTGTTGCACTACCAGGGCATCTGCATAACTGATGGTACTGATGAGTAGTCCTCCTATTCTGGAGTTTCCACATCCTTTCAAAGATTCTCTTTCCAGACATTCAACATACAGTTTGAAGAGACTCGGCAACAGACAATATCCTTGTCTGACTCATGTTCCTATTTCCATGCTGTTTATTTCGCCGTAGTCCAGTCACACCTTTATTGTTTGTGTCAGGCACAAGTTGAGAACTAGTCTCTGGTCTCTCCAGTTGATTCTTGTCTGCTTGAGGTTGTTCATCAGTTTTGTCCATTGACTCTGTCGAAGGCCTTCTCTCATTGTATAAAACGAATACATACTTCTTCATTAACAGCCAAAGCTCTGTCCGACTAAATCCTCACTAAGCCGAAGGCGTCTCTGGTTCCTTTCCGTGCCGGCCAGAGTGGCCGAGCGGTTCTGGCGCTACAGTCTGGAACCGCGCGACCGCTACTGTCGCAAGTTATAATCCTGCTTCGGGCATGGATATGTGTGATGTCCTTAGGTTAGTTAGGTTTAAGTAGTTCTAAGTTCTAGGGGACTTATGACCGCAGCAGTTGAGTCCCATAGTGCTCAGAGCCATTTTTTTTTTTTTTTGTTCCTTTCCGTTTCCCATGCTGTATGAAGGGAAAAGGTATACTTTCATATCAGGATTCAGCAGCAGTGTTCATTTAGAGACGCGGTATGTATTTCAAGTATGCCAAGAAATTCCTCTAGATGACATTCGGAGGTTGTCTGCTTTCCATGCCATAACGAAAAAAGAATGGAAGAGTGTATTCGAACCCGTGGGAGCCATACCTGACAGACATCAGTTCCAACAGAATGTAACCTGTTATGAGATGAGTGTCTACACAGTGATAAGTATCGGACTGGTGGTTCACGGTGTAACAATTTCAATTTCCATCTGTGTACGTTTCTAGCAGAGAAGTTCGTGCATCCCACTTGCTTGTTATCAGGTCACAGAGTTGCTCCAGGGCGTCTGGTGGACGCGCGCCGCCAATGCTGTAACTCGGCAGAAAATAGTTCCTGGAAGTTGGATGCAGCCGCAGCCGCAGCCGCAGCCGGCAGCTGTCTGGTTACCTGCCCCGCGCGGCGCCCGCACCAACAGCTCGGGGGACTCCCCCGCGCGGCCTTCTGGGAACTTTGTGACGTCATCCAGGCACGCTCTCCGACCTCGCGCTGCTGCTGCATGTCTCTGGCCGCGGAGCCGACACCCAGCGTTCTAGCTACACCACGCGGAGCGGGCAATTGTTATCCACTGCACGGCGTCTCTACTGCAGTCGTCGCACGAGACAAGCCAAGTAACATTCTATTCACAAAGGACAGAAGCTCCGCTGAAGATAAGAATGAGTGAAAACAACTCTTATATGTATTGTATTATGTGTTAACCGGGGGCCTAGAAACGACGTTGAGGCTCCGTCCCCGCCGCAGTGGTCCACAACCCCACGACGACTACCGCAGTCTACTTCACCCTACCGCCGCCCCACACCAAACCACTCTTTCACTCTTTCAAGTTTATTGTGCGGTTCGAATCCCCCCCCTCCCGGGGAACGTGTCACACCAGATGAATGTAACCTCTATGTTTGCGTGGTAGAGTAATGGTGGTGTACGTGTATGTGGAGAACTTGTTTGCGCAGCAATCGCCGACATAGTGTAGCTGAGGCGGAATAAGGGGAACCAGTTCACATTCGACGAGGCAGATGAAAAACCGTCTAACAACCAACCATCCACAGACTGGCCGGCTCACCGGCTCCGCCGGGCGGATTCGTGCCGGGTACCCGGCACTCTTTCCCAGTCCGGAAAGCCGTGTGTTAGACCGCACGGCTAACCAGGCGGGCAAAATAACTCTTTGCCGTCTATGTTACCATTTTTTTTTTAAAGAAACAAAAACCAATATTGTTTTTACTATTTACAGTCTGCGTTAACCATAGTCATAATTGTATTGTTTTTATTGGTATGAGCAATCGTACTCGGCCACATAGCCACAAACATTCCTTCCAATTTATCTAAAATTCCCTAATTGTAAATTAGGCAAAATCATAGCATTTTTGTGACTATAAATCTTTCACACTTCCTTCTGGTATTGCGAGAAGAAAACCTGCAAAAATTTATGTGAGTCTCTCTGTAGAAAAGCAAGAAGACTAACACACACTGACTGTCATGTGCATCACATGTGAAACACGCTATATAATGTCATCAAACAGTATTACGTAAGATATTTAAATATGTGCAATGGCAATCTAGCAATCTTGGTACACCAACAGCTTTTAATTGACACAGAACAGTGCTTCGTCGATTGGGCACACCCACAAAATCAGCTCCTAACACTAGTAATATTATGTCTTAACTTCTCAACTAAAACTATTGTGTTGTCTTCATCGCGTAGCAGCACTTTAGTGATTATGTGTAAAGCTTTGCAAAGCGAGTGACTGACAGAGTTTTTGAGTTGACCCACCATTCTTTGTAAGAATGTCTCGTTCCTAACTTTTTAATTGTCAATCCGTTTACAACACTCGAAGTTAATATTAGGTTGGTGCACAAGTTCGTAGAGTTTTTGTTTTGCATGTTGGTACTTCGGACGCAATCAGTATGCTTATCGATTGTCATTTATTATTTGTACACATCTGGCGATTAAAATTGCTACACCACGAAGATGACGTGCTGCAGACGCGAAATTTAACCGACAGGAAGAAGATGCTGTGATATGCAAATGATCAGCTTTTCAGAGCATTCACATAAGGTTGGCGCCGGTGGCGACACCTACAACTTGCTGACATAAGGAAAGTTTCCAACCGATTTCTCATATACAAACAACAGTTGACCGGTGTTGATTGGTGAAACGTTGTTGTGATGCCTCTTGTAAGGAGGAGAAGTGCGTACCACGTTCCCGACTTTGATAAATGTCGGATTGTAGCCTATCGCGATTGCGGTTTATCGCATCCCGACATTGCTGCTCGCTTTGGTCGAGATCCGATGACTGTTAGCAGAATATGGTACCGGTGGTTTCAGGAGGGTAATACGGAACGCCGTGCTGGATCCCAACGACCTCGTATCACTAGCAGTCCAGATGACAGGCATCTTATCAGCATGGCTGTTACGGATCGTGTAGCTACTTCTCGATCCCCGAGTCAACAGATGGGGACGTTTGCAAGACAACGACCATATGCACGAACAGTTCGACATCGTTTGCAGCAGCATGGACTATTAGCTCGGAGACCAATGCTGAGGTTACCCTTGACGCTGCATCACAGACAGGAGCGCCTGCGATAGTGTACTCAACGACGAACGTGGGTGCGCGAATGGCAACACGATATTTTTCGGATGAATCCAGGTTTTGTTTACAGCATCATAATGGTCGCATCCGTGTTTGGCGACATCGCGGTGAACGTACATAGGAAGCGTGTATTCGTCATCGCGGTACTGGTATATCACCCGGCGTGATGGTATGGGGCGCCACTGGTTATACGTCTCGGTCACCTCTTGTTCGCCCTGATGGCACTTTGAACAGTCGATTTTACATTTTAGATGTGTTACCACCCGTGACTGTACCCTTCATTCGGTCCCTGCGAAACCCTACATTTCAGTAGGATAATGCACGACCGCATGTTGCAGGTTCTGTACGGGTCTTTCTGGATACAGAAAATATTCGACTGCTGCCCTGGCCAGCACATTCTCCAGATCTCTCACCAATTGAAAACGTCTGGTCAATGGTGGCATAGCAACTGGCTCGTCACAATACGCCAGTCACTAGTCTTGATGAACTGTGGTATCGTGTTGAAGCTGCATGTGCAGTTGTACCTGTACTCGCCATCCAAGCTCTGTTCGACTCAATGCGAAGGCGTACCAAGGCTGTTATTACGACCAGAGGGCCGGCCTGAGTGGCCGAGCGGTTCTAGGCGCTACAGTCTGAAACCGCGCGACTGCTACGGTCGCAGGTTCGAATCCTTCCTTGGGCATGGATCTGTATGATGTCCTTAGGTTAATTAGGTTTAAGTCCCCTAAGTTCTAGGGGACTGATGACCTCAGAAGTTAAGTCCCATAGTGCTCAGAGCCATTTGAACCGCACCCACCTTATTCACATGATCTTGCGCTCTCAGATTCTCAGATTTTCCGCTCTCCATCGGAAAACCTGCAAGGAACTTCCTTCCCGGAGGAAAATGCGTTCCGAACATGGCTCGACGATTTCTTCGCCTCAAAACCACGTAACTTCGACAGTCACGGAATCGAAATCCTACCACTGCGTTGGAAGACAGTCGCAAGTGTAAAAGGAGAATATGTTATTGATGACTAAAGTTGATATGTGCATCTGTAGTGTTTATTGCCTCATTGAAAAACGCTACGAACTTATGCGGCAAACTGATAATACTGAAATTACAACTAGTGTCTTCTGATATAACGACAACATTATTTATTTCTTGCGGTATGATTACAACGCTTACCTTCGTGCAGTGTGGTTCTAGTAGCCTGTCATACGTAATTCTGAGACTTTTTATTCTAATGAATTATCCTGTTTGCTTTCATTATTGATTGATAAAATTAGGGTAACCAGAAGTAAAGTAATGGAAAGTAGAGATTTCAAATACAATAATGAGCAACCAAATAGCGTGATGGTCCACCTCTGAAACGCAACACTTCAGCTATTTTGCCTGTCAGGGATTCGAAAAATCCTGCGGTTTGGGTGCGCGATCTGGCGACCGATAGCGTCCCACCTCTGTTCCATCGACTTCAGATCAGACGCATTTGGCTACCAAAACATGAACTTTAATTCACTATCACCCTCCTCAAACCACAAAATCACGGTTCTGGCCTTGTGCCATGGACAGTTATCTCACTGGAAGATGCCATCGCCGTCGGGGAAGGCATCAAACGTGAAGGGATGTAAGTTGTACGAAATAATATTCAAGTAGTCCACAATCGTCATGGTACCTTCGATTCCTGCCATAGGCTCCATGGAATCTTAAGTGAATGCCCCCATAGCGTAATACTGCCCCATTGGACCCCGTCCGTTGTTCGGTGAATTTTTCGAGCAGTTGTTACCTTGGAAGATGGCGTTTTCGGACACAGCTATCGATTTAGTGTAGCAACAAACATAAATGATCTGACCAGGTGACATATTTCCATTGGCTCACTGCAGTTGTAATTGACGATGTTGTTGATTCAACAAGAGAACACGTAGGGTTCGCCTGCTGAGGACCCCCGTGTCCAGCAACGTGCAGTGAATGGTGTGTTCCAAAACGTGCAAACACCAACATTGTACGCTGTCTTCAGATCTGCCACAGACATCCGCCTATGCTGTTTCACAGTGGGAGTAAGCTTCCGACCAACACGTTCTGCAATGAAGCATGGACGTCCAAAACCTTGCCGCATCCTCGTGGTTTCGCCGTCCTTCACCCACTTTCAGTAGGCGCTCATAACAGCAGCACGCCAACAGCCGACCAGCTTCGCCTTTTCCGAGATGCCTGCTCCCAGGCACGGGCCATGACAATTTTCCCTTTGCCAACATCGATTATATCAGTATATTTCCCTAATTACGACCCCCTATAGTCTCTAGAATGATTCCCTGTTCTTCTCTAGTTCGCTTCAATTTCTTCATTTTCTTGATAGCGTCACGTGCCAACAATGCCACAAGGTGGCACTGAAGTTCCCTGTGGACAGTGATCACAATGGTTTGGCTCATCACTGTATATAACACGTGAGATAGAAATACTAACATTTCTATTACGTCAGCAAATACATAAACACACTCAAGGGGAGATCTTTTCGAAAAAAAAAATAAAGAAAAATAAACTACGAGCGTCATTTCAAAAGTCTTGCACACTGCGCATGCGCAACTGTTACTTTGGCGGGATCAAGTTGAAATTCATGTCACTTGTGAGCGAGACCTTATATATGATTGCTGATTGGCGTGGTTATGTCGTGCGTAATTCAGTTTTGAAATGGAAGCCGGAACGGAGTCAGTGTCCCTACATCAAAACCACATCCCTAAATGGGAAGGACGCAACGGAAATTTACAACGCTTTGAGAGAGGTTTATGAGGATGGTGTAGTGGATCGTAGCATTCGTTTCCGTGAAGGTCGGGTAAGCACTAAGGACAGCGCAGGGAGTGGAAGGCTGTCAACTGCAACAGACTAGACATCCCAGATTATTGTTAACGACATTTTGAAAGACAGTCGACAAAAAGCATATGAGGAAATTGTGTATGAGGCCAGAATGTCTGTCATTTCGCTTTTCAGAATCAGGACTGAAAAAATAAAGAAGAGAAAAGTGGCTGCCAGATGGGTTCCGCAAGATCTGAGTGAAGAGCAGAAAGCAGGCCGCAAAAGAATGGCGGAAGAATTTCACCAACGTTATCGAAGAGAAGGGGAAAAGTTTCTGAAAAGGACTGTTGCACTAGATGAAACCTGGGTACGAGATTTTCAACCAGAACTGGAGTCTCGGTCGTCACAATGGAAAAGTTCCGACTCTTCACGCTCGAAAAAATTCCGTCGCCAAGAGTCAAAGGTGAAACTGAAGATATTTGGTTACATTAGAGTACCCCAGGGGACGCCTGTAACAGGGGGTATTACAAACAGTTTCTGCAAAATGTTTTGTGCCTGAAAATTCGTCAAAGAAGTCCCGAAATGCTTGCAGCTGCTTTTCTTATTTTGTACGATAGTGCAAGACCTGTTACAGCTCTACCAGAGAGAGAAACGCTCGACAGATATGGATGGGAACTACCTACCTACCCACCATAAAGTTCTGATAAGAGCCCACCAGACTATGATTTGTTTCCAAAATTGAAGGAATATGATGAAGCTTCCAGTGAGGAGACACGAGTAAACAGAGAGCTCAACAATGAAGTTGCCCTGTCCGGAATACATATTTTGCCAAAACGTTGCGAAGTTGTCATAAGCGAGAATGGAGGTTATATTGATAGCCTGTAATTTTCTTTAGTTCAATCTTATAGTGTGCAGAACTTTTGAAAAGGCCTTTGTACAGTTATGTTTACTAAACACTAAATGCACACTTAACCCATTTTTTGTGAGCTTCTCCATCATTTCAACAACGTGTGCACGACCTCTTACGTAGGATAAAGAGTACGTTGTTTCATTTATATACGAAACACAGTAGTCGCTCGGTCGAAGCATGAGCACATTTCCTTGGATCTTCTCACGTTTTCCTCGTCTGAAGCAGTCTTACACACATCAAAGAAAGTTTTGCATCACCTAGGTTCCAGAACTCTCGGAACCTGTACAGAAAATTGGAATAGAGATCAACATAAACATCATTTACGCCCTTTTTATTGCTTATGAATTGCACGTTTTACCGCCATACAGCGAGACCTTCAGAGGTAGCGGTCCAGAATGCTGTACACACCGGTACCTCTAATACCAAGTAGAGCGTCCTCTTGCATTGTTGCGTGCCTGTATTCGTCGTGGCATACTATCCACAAGTTCATCAAAGCACTGTTGATCCAGATTGTCCCACTTCTCAAAGGCGATTCGATGTATATCCCTCGGAGTGGTTGGTGGGTCACGTCGTCCATAAACAGCTCTTTTGAATCTATACCAGGCATGTTCGATAAGGTTAATGTCTGGAGAACATGCTGGCCACTCTAGTCGAGTGATGTCATTATCCAGAAGGAAGCATTCACAAGATGTGCACGATGGGGGCGCGAATTGTCGTCCATGAAGACGAATGCCTCGCCAATATGCTGCCGATAAGGTTGCACTATCAGTCGTTGGATAGAATTCACATATGGTACAGCCGTTACTGTGCCTTCTATGACCACCAGCGGCGTACGTCGGCCCCATATATTGCCACACCAAAACAGCAGGGAACCTACACCTCGCTGCACTCGCTGGACAGTATGTCTAATGCGTTCAGGCTGGCCGGGTTGACTCCAAGCACATCTCCGACGATTGTCTGGTTGAAGGCATATGTGACACTCATCGGAGAAGAGAACCTGATGCCAGTCCTGAGCGGTCCATTCGGCATGTTGTTGAGCCTATCTGTACCGCGCTGTATGGTGTCGTGGTTGAAAAGATGTACTTCGGCATGGACCTCGGAAGTGAAGGTGCGCATCATGCAGCATATTCCGCACAATTTGAGTCCTAACACGACGTCCTGTGATTGCAAGAAAAGCATTATTCAACACGGTGGCGTTTCTGTCAGGGTTTCTCCGAGCCATAATCTGTAGATAGAGGTCATCCACTGCAGCATTAGCCCTTAGTCGGCCTGACTGAGGAATCTCATCGACAGTTCCTGTCTCTCCGTATCTCCTCCATGTCCGAATAACATTGGCTCACTCCGAGACGCCTGGATATTTCCCTTGTTGAGTGCCCTTCCTGGCACAAAGTAACAACACGGACGCGATCGAACCTCGGTATCCACCGTTTAGGTATTGTTGAACTTCAGGTAACACGAGCCATGTACCTCCTTCTTGGAGGAATGACTGGAACTGATAGGCTGTCGGGACCCCCTCAGTCTAATAGGCGCTGCTCATGCATTGTTGTTTACATCTTTGGGCGGGTTTAGTGACATCTATGAACAGTCAAATTAGCCGAGCGGTCTAAGGCGCTGCAGTCACGGACTGCGCGGCTGGTTCCTGGGGAGGTTCGAGTCCTCCCCCGGGCATGGGTGTGCGTGTTTGTCCTTAGGATAATTTAGGTTAAGTAGTGTGCAAGCTTAGGGACTGATGACCTTAGCAGGTAAGTCCCATAAGATTTCACACACGTTTGAACATTTGAACAGTCAAAGGAACTGTATCTGTGATAAAATATCCACAGTCAAAGTCTATCTTCAGGAGTTCTGGGAACCAGGGTGATGCAAAATTTTTTTTGATGTGTGGTATATTACTTCATTCATTTGTCGGTTGCTGCAAACGATATGCAGATCACCAAAATATCAATTCCGCAAAACTGTTCACATAAAAGTGTTCCTTCCTAGTTCCTGTGAAGTCCCACCACTGCTTCTCATCGCAGCCTTTGAATCTGGCCTTTACTTCGTCCTGACAACAGACTGGCTAATGCGTATTTTCTATAATCTTTGTTCAGTTAATGTGTAATGATGATTTAGATGAAAGTATTCGTGTTTGGTCGCATGACTTGTGGAAGTGTCGTTCAGCATGTCTGGAGAATTGAGGATGGTGTGTTGTTTGCTCTAAACTGATTGTTTTTACTGGGTGGTTATAATTAAACTGGTGGTATTTGGGTTTCTGCAAAGCTAGATATATACATCGCAGGACGCTCAAACATTGTGGGTATGTTCATTAATCGGTGCGAGTGTGCTGAAAAAGATAATAGCTCCACTTTTTGTCACCAGGTGAAAACCTGACGCTGGAAGTAGTCAGAATGTGATGAGGGAGCAGGAAAAGGCAAGCAACTATCAAACACAGGATAACGGTGGTTCTGGCACGTTTATTAGGATAAGGTCGTAAGTTACAACACGTTTGCACATGGTCTCCCGTCTCAGCAAATGCTGCATCCGTACCGCGTCACGATCAGAAGTTGCTCGCAGGATTTCTGGTGTAATCAGAGTGATATACCATCGTATGCTAAGCTTCAGATCACGTAGAATCCTTGACAGACACGATCTATCACATATCTCCACAAGAAGAAGTCACCTGAATTTAGGTTAGCGGATCTGGAAGGCCACGCACATTGAAATTGCCTAGAGATGGTG
Organism: Schistocerca gregaria; assembly: GCF_023897955.1. Lineage (NCBI taxonomy): Eukaryota > Metazoa > Arthropoda > Insecta > Orthoptera > Acrididae > Schistocerca > Schistocerca gregaria. Next base: position 129,329,869 of record NC_064923.1, on the reverse strand, counting down.
CGGCCGTTACCGAATGTTTCTCGAAGCAAATCTTTCACCTGGCAAGCGACATGTGGTGTCGCCCCATCTTACGTGAAAATACTGGTGTGGACATGGTTGCTTCCTAGGAAAGCTGGAATCGCGTGTTGCACAAGGAGGTCCTTATTAAGTTCTTATGCCACTGTACACTGCGAGGTGTCATCTACTCGAAGAAAAACGGATCGAGAAGGTGGGAGCACGTTAAACAACACCACACAGTCACCTAAGCTGAGTGCAGAGGATGTGGCGGAGTCGAACCCCATATGCGAGAATTCTGTGCATTCACAGCACTGTGCAGAGTAAAATGTGCCTTTTCCATACAAACAACACTCCCCAGCCACGTGTCACCCATCCCCATGCGTGCCAAAAACCGAAGGGCAACGTCAAGGCATTGTAGCCTACCTTGCAGCTTCGTGTGGTGCTCAGTCTGAATCTTGTAGGGATACTAGTGTAAAATGCGCCGCAAAGTCTTCTTTAACTGTTGTCCAGGGGACAGAAATTACCCCTGACACAGCTCAAGCACTGGCTGCAGAATTTTAGGCATTTGATGCACGGTCATCCATAGCTACAGCAGCTCCATCAACAACTGCCGTCTGCCGCTCCATGCAACACCACCTAATTCACCTGGTTTTTTTTTTTTTCAAATTTCGTGATTATATTCTGGAACTCAGTTATTGACATGGGGCCTCTTCCTATCTGTATCTGTCAGCGATATTCCCGCAGTGCATCACTGCTGTTCGGTTGTTCTGATAAAACAACTTTACTAGTACTGCACATCTTTCTTCTAAATAGCCATTGCGTTCCGTACAGAAAACGTCAATCTTCTTAACCATTTTCACCAAGAGGCACTTCACGATAGAAATCAACAAGCCTCACCAAGCAACAGACACCATACTGACGTCAAAAAAAGGAGACATTTAAAATTCTGACTGCTTACATCGTCATACTTTCACCGAGTGGCAGAAAGTGGAACAGAAACATTTTACATACGGGCGGCTTACAGCACCATACTTTCACCTGGTGGCAGAGAGTGGAACAATTATTTTTCCAGCATGTTCCGTGAGCACAGCAATTAATAAACATACTTACAATGTTTCAGTGTCCTGTGATGTAAACAATCTGCACCAGCCCTCGGGTCACCGTCAGCTTAATTAGTTAGGCTATAACCACTTGGAAGGGCCCGGGTTCGATTCCCGGCTGCGTCGGAACTTTTCTCCGCTCATGGACTGTGTGTTGTGTTGTCCTAATCATCATCATTTCATCCTCATCGGCACGCAAGTCGCCGAAATCATGGTTTTTCAAAACCTTTTTTTTATTGTCTCAACCATAGTTTTTTTCCAAAATTAGTATATTTTAAGATACTTAATAAATTATCGCGGGCTAATATTCAGAAACGGTATACCTACTTGCATACAATAATTATCTTCTGTCTCTGCAGACGTTTGTTATCAATAGGATATGTTTAAATGTATTATAGCATAACCACAATGCGTGCCAGTGTGGCCAAGTGGTTCTAGGCGCTTCAGTCTGGAACCATGCGACCGCTACAGTCGCAGGTTCGAATCCTGCCTCGGGCATGGATGTGTGTGATGTCCTTAGGTTAGTTAGGTTTAAGTAGTTCTGAGTTATATGGGATTGATGACTTCAGATGTTAAGTCCCATAGTGCTCGGAGCCATTTGAGCCATAACCACAATACACGACTTAATCAACAAATTTTCATTTCATTAAGGTTATGGTGTTGGTGATTGGGGAGACACTGAAAATATCTTTGTGTAGATTAGGAGCATTACATTACTTATTGCTTGAAGTATTATTACAGCACCTACCTTGGTCTAATACAGACATTATACAATGATGATAGCTAAGAGCTTCGCTTCATGATAATAGCCTCGGTCGCTCTGCACATGTTAATTATCTCCTCGGATAGTATCATCCGACGGCCTCTAGATGGCCTCGCATATCGTCACATACTGCCAGTTCAAGGTCATCCACATATCTAGTGTCTATATGCAGAGTGACTAACTATCCTTTCAAATGACTTCTAGCATCAAAACCTTTTAAACCGGAAAATATCGTTGATATTTTACCAACTCTACTAATACCAATAAATTTATAACGACAAAGTGCGTATTTGCTTCTGTCTCCGGTTCTTCGGCCGACGTTCGTCTGATGATTTTACTGACTTTTCGCCAGCATGAGTGGCTGGCCCTGTCAAAACTTCACCCTCCATTGCCGGTGGTGAACTGGAGCCGAGCTCGCGGCCGCAGACTGTATGTACCTGGCGCGCCAACGTCCGAGGGCTTCTCCGCGGTCATTTCCGGTGCGGTTCTCCTCTTGCTACCTGCGACGGTCGTTAGCTGCAGTACGGGAATCCAGGATCCGTTTACCTTAAGGCTTGCCTCTTTCTTGTTGAAGCTGTTCCCGTGTTTGTGTATTTCTACAGCTTCTCTAAACAGCGGGTGTGATAGTGCTTCTCTACAGCCAGAACTTCCGTGTCGCCTAATTTTATTGCATGGTCAGTCTCACTCAGCGAATGTTCTGCCACGGCCGATTTCTCCACCTGCTCCAACCTACAATATTTCTTATGTTCTTTGATGCTGGTGTTGTTTGATCGTGCAGTCATTCCTACATAAACTTTTCCACATGTGCATGGTAAGCGGTATATTCCCGACATTGCAAGTGGGTCCCTTTTATCCTTTGCCGATCTAAGACATTCTTTGATCTTCCATGTCGGTTTGAAAATTGTCATTTAGCTGTGTTTGTGCAATATACGGCCGACTCTGTCAATCACTCTGGGACTGTATGGCAGAAAGGACGTACTGAACATTTCTCTTCCTGATTTCTTACTTCGTCGAGTGTTTGGCTCTGTTACACTTCTAATATAATTTGTGGAGTACCCATTGCTCCACAGAACACTTTCCAGATATTGCATTTCACGTTTGAGGTGCTGCGGCTCACATATTCGTCCTGCTCGCGTTACAAGCGTATGAATCATGCCACGTTTCTGTCCTCAGCTACCCTTTCAAGTGCTTTACTATCTCTGGCAGAATTACAACGTCAACGGCGAACCTTAACGTTTTCTTCTCCAAATTCCTCCTTGATTTTCGTTACTGTTTGCTCAATGTACAGACTGAATAAAAATGGGGAATGGGCAACAACACTGTCTCACTCCCTTTTCAGCCACTGCCTCGCCTTCCTAACTGTCAACTCTTACGACTACAGTCTGGTCGCTGTAGAAAATTTAGATAACTTTCCGTTTCCTGTATTCTGTATCTGCTACATTCAGAATTTCAACTATCGCGACGCAGTCAACACTTTGTCGTATAGACGCTATAAGAGTACTGCTTTGCATTTTCCAACATTTCCCCGGAACGCAAACTGATCTTTCCCGATGACGGGTTCTACCAGTCTCTTTTTGCTTCTGTGTAAATATTTTCGACTCATTACTTACTAAAATGACGTTTCGGTAATATTCCCACCAGTTATCAGCTGTCTTCTTTGGGACTGGGATGATTATATTCTTCTTGAAGTCTATGGGCATTTCTCTTGTCTCATACATGTTGCACAAGATATGTAACCGGGTTATCATCGTTGGTTCCTCCAACGATATCAAAAATTTTGATGGAATGTCGTTTACTCCACATTCCTTGTTTCGACCTAGGTCTTTCAGTGCTCTGTGAAATTTTTCTCTCGGTATCAAATATCCCCACTATTCTTTATCTACTTCCTCTTTCCATAACATTGTCTTCTAGTTCGTTTCCTTTGTATGGCCCTTTTATATATTCCTTCCACCTTTCAGCCTTCCCTTCTATGCGCAGTAATCGCTTCTTGATATTCTGTTATATTCAAAGATTTCTTTTATTTTCCTATAGGCAGCACCCATACTTCCTGCAGTCCTGCTCACTTCTACAGTTTCGCTTATCACCTCTGGGCAGACTCACTTTGCCGTTTGACGCTTCCCGACTGTCATCTTTGCATCCGGGATAGCTCGTTCCGTGAACAGTTGAGCAACATCTTATTTCCTCCCACACACGTCTTGAGAATTAACAGAATGAGAAAATCATATAAATTAGAACTTTTAAGAAGGTTTACCGACAATCATTTCTTCCAAGAGCCATTCGCGAGAAGAGAAAGCGGTAAAAGAAATACTCTCCGTAAGGTGGCTGTGGAGTATAGGTGTACTCTGGAGTCCAAAATTAAAGCAACAAACTGAAATTCTGCAAGAGTGCGTTTATTTTGACACAAAAGACTGTAAACAGGTGATAGTAAAGTAGAGACAATGTAAAGAACACACAACGTAAACAACTGCAACGTGCATAGCGGTAGACAAAAGTGTTCTTCATTTTTCCCAACTTAACGGGTTTGCACACACGCTCCAACTGGTTAATGTGCTCAGCATGGGGCGTTACCACGTCTGGCTGCAATGCAGGCCTGACAACGACGCGGCATGCGGTGACTGTGGCCATCAGTCTTCTGTTGAGGCAATAACGTCCAATCTTCCAGTAGAGTTGCTCGCAAGTCCTGCAGAGTGGTTGGTGGAGGCTGAGGTGATGCAACCTGTCTCCCAAGAGCATCGCAGACATGCTCTACGGGATTCAAATCGGGAGAGCGAGCTGGCCACGCCATGGGCGCAGTATCTTCCGTTTACAAGAAAACTTCAACCACCCGTGTTCTATGAGGCCGAGGATCATCGTTCATCAGTACGAAGTCTGGGCCCACACCAACTACCAACAACCACACATGAGGTTCCAAGATCTCGTCGCGATTCCTGACAGCAGTTAAACCTTACTGATTCACCGTACAATTTGATGAAGATGCGTTCGATTGGTCAACATAATCCTTGCCCCGCCGCGCGGGATTAGCCGAGCGGTCTTAGGCACTGTAGTCATGGACTGTGCGGCTGGTCCCGGCGGCGGTTCGAGTCCTCCCTCGGGCATGGGCGTGTGTTTGTCCTTAGGATAATTTAGGTTAAGTAGTGTGTAAGCTTAGGGACTGATGACCTTTGCAGTTAAGTCCCATAAGATTGCACACACATTTGAACATTCGTATTCTTGCCCCCACCATTAAAGATCATCTTCAATATCGCTCTCTTTCCACAATGTTTCGATTCCGAAATCGTGTTCCATGTTCCCTCCAGATGCGAATGCGCGAGAATCGCTTTCCAGACCAAATCGGAACTCATCTGCGGAAACAACGTTTACCCACTGTTCGACCGCCCAGGTAGCTTGTTGACAATTGCACTCTACACGTTTCCTTCTGTGAAGACGCATCAGAGGTACACATATAGAAGGTCTCCGACAATAAAGGCTACTCTGCTGAAGCCTTATGTACACCTTTTACCTCGATACAACACGTCCTGTGGATGCGCCGACGTCAGATGCCAGCTGCCGTGTAGTACTAAGGCGGTACCGTCATGCCCTTGCGACAAATAACGGTCCTCTCCTTTCGATTTCATACATTACCGGCTATGCCCTGGTCTTCAGGATACTGCTTCTGTCTCTATAAATTGTCCCAACATCCTAGAAACAACAGAATGATTCATATTGAGCCTTTGGGCCACATCAGTTTGTGACCTGCTGCTGTTTTTCTTATGGCCTTCCACCGCAGAGAATCTGGTAGGAGTCTTCTTTGTGCCATACAGTATCCTCTGTGAGTGTATACATAGCGATTGTCGATGTGGGACTACCTGGTAAACAGTACCCCGTTTGGTAGGTGTCCTGATGTCATAGTTGACGTGTTAGTCCCTTGACAGTAATGCCATTTACCATGAAGAACACGATTGTACGGACATCTGTCGAAGTTTTGTGTGATTATACCGTGAATTAGACACAACACGAGGAAATAGCAGATTTTTGCTTTAATATTTGACTCCAGTGTAGGTACAGTCCGAAGAGGCTAAATAATACTGTGTAACTTAACCACGACACGGTATTTGGGCCCCTGGAGCACTAAAATTGAACCGTGAATTTACTTTCAAATTCTTTTCTTAAAGAATTTATTTACTGGCGATTCATCAAGAACATTGACACATTTATCACATGAGGTGAGCGTGGAAGTATTTGCCAGGAAGTAACTGATGGAAAATTACCTTTAACAAATGTGAATTTATTCCTAAAAGCTTTTTCAAAACACATTTAAAACTATAATCAGAAAAGCACACTCGAAATATCAAGACACAATTTAACAAATGTGAATTTTACTCCTAAAAGCCTTTTCAAAACAGATTTAAAATTATAAGCGAGAAGCACCCTCGAATTATCAAGTTACAGTTTTATTTAGAGGCAAGAACAATATTAACAGTAGGAGCCTTTGGGCTGAGAAGCTTGCCTGCTCCCTTTCAACACGGTCATTGTCATGACTACTCACAACAACCTCTGAAAGAGTACGTTGGTGCAAATTTGCAACACACCAGATTACCTTAAACAAAAAATTTTTAACAACTCATACAAACATGTAAACTATGCACCCCGTAAGAAGAATGGAAATGGTACAACCCTCAAATTATTTGCCAACGAAAGGACTTTTTTTTTTTACATAAAATGTACAACATGCTCTACATTACACATATACCACCTCGGAAGATGATAGGCAAGATAGAAACATATTTCAGGAATTCGGTCTTTAAGCAATAAATTCGTTAACACCGAATCCGACAAACATGGCAGAGGCAGCTATTAACGTATGGGAGGTGGAAGGGGGGGGGGGGGGAGGGGGAAGGAGGTTACTAAACAACCCGAACCGCGGATTGCTCTACACCTCCCCAAATTCCAAAAGGGAAAAACGGTCCACCCAATTCACAATAACAACCTTCCCGCGGGTGGGCAAACGGAGAAGAATGGTGGGGCAACCCCAAAAGAAAGCGGCTGGTGACCTCACCAGGAAAACAAGTAGAATTTAACAAGTAAATGAAACAACATATCTCCAATCACCTAACTTCTAATAAATTGCGATTTCTGGCGAAGACCTGGCGCAGCAGCCCCAACGCTCTCCCGAACCGTCCGCTGCCAGGCGCTTCAACGGACGCACGAAGGCGCGCCGATCTCCCGTCTCACGGCGTCGCAGCTCTCCCCGGCCAGCCCGATGTCGTGGTTTCGCTCCTGTTGGTCTCTCGTGAACCGCGAAGCCACTACCCCTTTCTATACGGCGCGGCCCACTGGACTCACGTGGGGACCTCAAATGCGCCGACGCTCAAGGCGGACACGTCATCTCGTGTCTCAGCGCATGACCGACCAACCGACCGATCCAACCGCCAATGACCGTTGCCCGAGAAACTCGAGCAGACTGGTGGCCTAACGCACAGACTCAGATGCAGGAACTCAGCCCCGACCGGGCAACCACTGGCTGAGTTCTGTTACTGGTGGAGTGGCAAGACTCATTGTCTGGCTTTACAGTTGATCAAAAGGACAAACATACTAGCACTCCGACTACAGACAGATACTAAGTGACGTACAACGATAGACTGACCAGCAACTGGTGACGCAAGACTGTCCTGGCCTCACTCCGGCTGACCACCTGCCCTGGTTGACCAACTGCCTCTCTCTCAGTGACTACCGCCACTGCTGAGCTCATAGCGCCCCATAATGCAAGTGAACAGGCAACTTTTCCCCTTTCCCACCAGAGGGAGACACCAAAGCTGTTATTGACACAGCGGAGCCACCGCCAGAAACGGAAGGCGACTGCTTTACACTCCACGCCGCGGCCCGCTCTGCAAATCAGCAAATTTTACCACGGCTCAAAAATATTTACAAAGAGCACACACATCGATGATGAACATCAGGAATAATAAAACCGATGCCGGAAGCTCCCAAGACATCTGCCCATGATGAGATCTTCGTAGTTCACGAAGTGCGAGCCACAGAGACGGCGACCTTGACAACTGCTATTCTCCGTGAACCAGCGATCGGACAGGTTGCGCTATGGACGTACACTCTGTAAGCAAGTATGCAAAAGACTCAGCATGATATAGATCGGCTTTGTGGGACACATTGCAAAATCCCTGAGCACATAGTGTGAGTCTGATTAGTAAGGTAAAGTGGGGGTAAATGAGTGATTTCAACTTTCTGGGCCCCAGAATCGATCATAGTTATAAGTTTTGTATGACACAGGTGTATTGCTTCAAGATGTACTCTTCTTCATAATATATAGCAAATGTAAAAATGTTGAAGCCGGTGGGGGTGGCCGAGCGGTTCTAGGCGCTAAAGTCTGGAACCACGCGACCGCTATGGCCACAGGTTCGATTCCTGCCTCGGGCATAGATGTGTGTGATGTCCTTAGGTTAGTAAGGCTTAAGTAGTTCTAAGTTCTAGGGGACTGATGACCTCAGCAGTTAAGTCCCATAGTGCTCAAAGCCATCTGAACTATTTTTTTTAAGTAACGGAAAAATTAAAAACTGGTGGGACTATTTGAATCGGAAATGGAGCTACGTCAACAGCTGTAATCAAAGTGTGGAAGATTACACTTTTTAACTGTTCCAATACTTCAGACATGCATCTCACAGTGGAACTGGATACGACCACCAGCCCCGACAAATTTCGTGAAATCACTCTGCAAAACTGATCCCACCGTTTTTTCACAGATAGTAATATTAGATGTTGCAGAACCCACAAGGTATGTTTTGTTCCTCCTAATCAGCTTCAGGCGACAACGAATTTGAGTCCTCTTCTGGTTTTGCGCTTTAGTTTGAACATCCAGCGCATTTCTACAATCATTGACATTCTTTCTTGGGAGTTTTGGAAATGAAATTCCCAATTTTTTGGTGGATTGAAGGAGTTGCAGGGCCTGGGTTTTATTCCGATTCTGTGGTCACAGAACAGGATTCGTCATTCATGATTGTGGACGAAGGACGGACTGTTTTGTGGGATGATGTACTTATTGTTTACAAATTGAAACGGAAATTTCTCGTACGCTCAAATCCTTCGCAGCATTTCCTACGTTAGCTCCACGTCTTCAGGCGACGTTGAAAATTTTACCAAAAATAAATCTTTTAATGTAAGTTGAGTGATTACTGTTTATAATTAGCCTACATAAATACATTAATAAAGGAGAAATAATACAGATTATATGCCGACTTGCAAGCCCAATAAAGACTGATTCACATAGCCTCAGTCTCCTATTATTTTATAAATGTAAGCAGTAGCTCAAAGTTATAACATAGGTCGCTAGTTCTTCTGCTGCCTGACCTGGCGGATGGTGTACAACTGGTAACGGAAAGATTTGTAATTAGCATTCATGTATTCCTTCTAGATGATTACTGTCTAAAAGCTTCTTACCGCTTGTGTGTGACTAGTCTACCAACGGATCTGTAACTTAATGGAGTCCAAGCTGCCACATGGGCCGAGCAGTAGAATATTTTCTTATTTCGATCCGCATACCTCCATGATTGAAAACGCCCCACCTTACACTACTAGCATAGAATGGCTGTCTCGGGACGCACAGTATGGTATGTTATTATTCGAATGGTGAAGAGACAGAGCTGTGGAACACCCAGACAGTGAAACAAATTGTACACCTTTGGAAGTAACAAGGGCTTGACTGAATGATATGTTGTGCGACCAAAAGGTGCATATTGAGCCAGCTGTTTCTGTTAGCTATACCGGAACAGCAAGCAGAAAGACATGGCCTTTCGCAGGCAAGTGCTCTACCAACTGAGCTACCGAAGCACGACTCACGCCCGGTACTCACAGCTTCGGTAGCTCAGTTGGTAGAGCACTTGCCCGCGAAAGGCAAAGGTCCCGAGTTCGAGTCTCGGTCGGGCACACAGTTTTAATCTGCCAGGAAGTTTCATATCAGCGCACACTCCGCTGCAGAGTGAAAATCTCATTCTGGAAACATCCCCCAGGCTGTGGCTAAGCCATGTCTCCGCAGTATCCTTTCTTTCAGGAGTGCTAGTTCTGCAAGGTTCGCAGAAGAGCTTCTGTAAAGTTTGGAAGGTAGGAGACGGATACTGGCAGAAGTAAAGCTGTGAGTACCGGGCGTGAGTCGTGCTTCGGTAGCTCAGTTGGTAGAGCACTTGCCCGCGAAAGGCAAAGGTCCCGAGTTCGAGTCTCGGTCGGGCACACAGTTTTAATCTGCCAGGAAGTTTCATATCAGCGCACACTCCGCTGCAGAGTGAAAATCTCATTCTGGAAACATCCCCCAGGCTGTGGCTAAGCCATGTCTCCGCAGTATCCTTTCTTTCAGGAGTGCTAGTTCTGCAAGGTTCGCAGAAGAGCTTCTGTAAAGTTTGGAAGGTAGGAGACGGATACTGGCAGAAGTAAAGCTGTGAGTACCGGGCGTGAGTCGTGCTTCGGTAGCTCAGTTGGTAGAGCACTTGCCCGCGAAAGGCAAAGGTCCCGAGTTCGAGTCTCGGTCGGGCACACAGTTTTAATCTGCCAGGAAGTTTCAGTTTGTCGATGGTTACTATGCTGTGTCTGCATCTTGTGATTGGACTGAGGCAAAAAGAGCAGAAAGATTATATAATATAACCTTGGACGTCGAAGAAATTAGACTCGTTATTCATGGATTTAATTGGTTAGCTCTGAAAAACGAAAATACGACGCTAAGAAGAGAATTTTCAGAGCCTGATATACAGCAAGAGCCTCGGGTACTTGTTCTGCCTTCTTTGGATAGCCACAGGGGGTCGCCGCTGCCACCACCTTCATCCCAAAGAATTAGTTAAGCGCTGTACAATTGCATAGATCAGTTGCGTGTGTTATTATTCAATCATGAGTCTGCCTCCTTTAAACTTGGCATTGAGCAGTCGTACTTTTTCGTTAAACTTTCGCCTAGATGGGGTCCTATCCCAAGTACTACGATGTTTCGAGTATCGTATTTTATTGAACTAAAAAGTAATTATCTTCTTTCATTACTGTTAATAAATTTTGTCTAGTAGTTAATTTCATAATTCTTCAGCGGACCCTATATTTGAAGTACTCTATATATTTTCCATGACAGGATAGTTAAAATTTCACTAAAGTACAACTGCAAAGAGATTACGTAAACTGTTTTGGTTTAATGTTGCTCTTATTCAAATTCCAGATCAGTATTAAGGTTACACGAATAAAATTGGGATCATTCACAATGATTTAGTAGCTAATAAACTTGAAGACCCTGTATCAGGTGAAATTATTATACAGGTATGTAAGCACAGTATTTATATTTTCATGAATATATGGGTAAAGTGCTTCTCTTTTTAACTAAATGTTGAGTTTTGATATGAGTCATTTTATAGAATAGTTTGTGGGTCCCCATGCCAGTCATTAGGCCAGTTTTGCAGTGTACGGTATATTACAATAATACATTGCAATAACAGTACTAAAGAAGTGCAACTTTCATCCTTATAACTTGTGTGTATTATAACAAGTAACTGTTGAGTAAAGTAAGCCGCGCGGGATTAGCCGAGCGGTCTAGGACACTGCAGTCTTAGACTGTTCGGCTGGTCCCGGCAGTGGTTCGAGTCCTACCTCGGGCATGGGTGTGTGTGTTTGTCCTTGGATAATTTAGGTTAAGTAGTGTGTAATCGTAGGGACTGATGACCTTATCAGTTAAGTCCCATCATATTTCACACACATTTGAACATAAAGTAAAGTAAATATCAGTAGCTATCGTTCTTTATAAAGCAAGCGTGTAGGCACTACCAATTTTCCTACTTCGGATGGCATCCGTTTTCTTTACGTAATTACAATTTACTTATCACTAACAGAACCTTGGTTCGAATCCCGTTTGTTATTGTTTTCTTTCAGTAGTAATCTTTTCTAGAAACAATATTCAATCCGATACCTTATCCATTAAGCACAATCACGGTCATTACCAAATCCTTTCAAAGGAGTAACATAATCGGTGTATTGCTAATTTAGTAAAACCAGTAGCGTCATATTTGCCGTTTCCTGTGACAGTACTCTTAGTACTCTTATGGGCTAAGTTTTATAAGTGTTCTGGATATATGGGGTGATCCCGAACTCCGCTGACAAAATATCGGAGCTTGTTCAAGGACATTTTTTCAACATTTTGGTGTACGGGACCTGTGGTCTCAGTTTATCATTCGAATTAGCTTTTTGTTTTTGAAAATACCTTCAGCACAGTGAAAATGCCTGTAATATCAGTCACTAAAACGCACAACACAAAGCGCACAGAATGTCTACGTAAATACTCAGCAAGCCACTGTACAGTGCCTGAAGGAGGATACATTGTACCAACGTTATGATTTCCATTCTTGTTCTTGTAATGCGGCAGCCCTCTGATGCAAAACTACTGTCATGTGGTTACCGTCACTACAGCACAGTTAAGCACTGTCATTTCACTATTGCGTTCAGTGAACCCACACACAGGGTGCATATCGATCAACTCCTTATGAGTAAACATACCCATAGTACTTCTGTGTAGCGTTCTTAACATAGAGCTGACACTGCCGGAATGGTGGAAATGAGCAGTTCAAATGTTCAAATGGCTCTGAGCGCTATGGGACTTAACATCTGAGGTCATCCGTCCCCTAGGACTTAGAACTACTTAAACCTAACTAACCTAAGGACATCTCACACATCCATGCCCGAGACAGGATTTGAACCTGCGATCGTAGCGGTCGCGCGGCTCCAGACTGAAGCGCCTAGAACCGATCGGCCACTCCGGCCGGCCAAATGAGCAGTACTGGGGGCGAAGAGTAAACTGGGCATTATTGTTGTCAGCGGGAAATATCGTGAGCGAATGGAGCAAATTTATTTACAAACAAGACACATATCCCATACCGTCAACACTGGCAATGTAGTGCATACAATTTCAGTGGTAAACATATAGAAAGGTAACTGTGGGCTTGAAATCATATAGAATTCGTTTTCTTCAGCGTGTACAATCTCTAAGGACTGGTCGATGATAGGATACGGAACAAAAACCTTCTAATGAACTGGTGTACGGAAACGCATGGTTTCCATGCTAGGTACCATTTATTATTTTTTATTTTTATTATACGTGCTGTACCATGCAGTCACAGTTACAGTATGCATGGTTTACTCCTAGAGGGCAGTACTGTTCTTTATACGTCATGCCCAAGTGCCCTCTCCTGCCTTAATAATTGATAATGTTGTGTCTGATGCACTTCTCTTGCTGAGTCACGTGGTAGTGGATGTGATAAAGCGTTGTGCACAATGGTTCTGTACTCGAAAATAGTTCATATGGCTCTAAGCACTATGGGACTTACCATCTGAGGTCATCAGTCCTCTAGACTTAGAACTACTTAAACCTAACTATCCTAAGGGCATCACAGACATCCATGCCCGACGCAGGATTCGAACCTGCCACCGTAGCAGCCGCGTGGTTTCGGACTGAATCGCCTAGAACCTCTCGACCACAGCGGCTGGCTCTCTGTATTCGAATCGAGAGCTCGCCGACATGCTATTTACTTACGGAAAGGCAAATGGCAACGGGCGGCGGGCAGCAAGGTTGTAACAGGAGACCTATCCCCGCCGACGACAACCACAGCATTCAATGTTTGCTACAACAGTGCTTCGCCCTTTGTCTGGGGCTGAGTCGTTTCAGCATGTAGGAAATCATGAAGCACGTATCCGAAATGTTCGGACAGCAGACTTAGAGCGAAATGTGATCAGCACTGTGGAAGGTGACCGCCGTGTGGGACATTCTCCATGACAATTGTTACAACTCTTATCACTTACAGCTTGTACAGGGCTTACTAGCAACAAATTTCCAACATTGGGAGTAGTTTTGTCACTAGTTTACCAGGCATCCACGATTACGGGTCTTGTGTCAACGATACTAATCATAAATGAGGCCATCTTTAGGCAGAGTGGTATCTTCAACTTCCATAACAGTCATCTGTGGTAAATTATGCATTATCCCCTTGGCATGGTGACAGCGAATCATCGGCATTGTTGCACCTGGAATGTGTGGTCCGGGATAATTGATGATCGTATTTTGGAAACAGTCTTCCTTCTACGTCGCCTAACAGGCCGGAACTATTGGTATTTCTTTCGGGTGATGATTTTAAAGGTTATGTGGCTGCTTCATGACGGTACTCCAGCCCACTGACCCGTTAACGCCCTGAATACCTCAATCGTGTCTTCCCTGGTCGATAGATCGGAACGAGGGGGTCCAGTTGCATGGCCTGCTCGTTTCCTGATCTCAGCCAGTGCGATTGGTCATTTCAAAAGCATCCTGTATGCGGAGATCGATCCAGATGTGGAGACAATGGAGCAGCGTATTCACGCTACCCTTTATACAGTTCGCATGCAGCCTGGCCGATGTGAACGTGTGAGACAAAACATGCTACGGAGCTTACAAGCATCCATTGAGGCACATGGAAACCATTTTCAGCAGATACTGTAACTGTGACTGCATGGCACAGCGCGCATTAGGTCGCAGTCTCTGTAACAATATATGATTGAATAAATGGTCTATAGCACGCAAACCATGGATTTCCGGACATAAGTTCATAGACTTTTTTTGTACCATATCCTCTCATCGATCAATCCATAGTGTTTATACACAGTGGAAAAAAATCACCCTGTATATTTCCCAAAAGTATTATGTAGTCCACAAAAATGATTTATGCACAAATATAAACGCAAACTCGCCGAGTTTGTATTGTGCCCACCATCTAGAATTACGAGTCAAGTACCTTGGCAAAATGGCGACAAAACAAGAAAAGAGTTTTTGTGTGTTGGAATACACGAGATATTTATCTATTGCAACAGTGAAGGGTGAATTCAGAAGGAAATCTGGAAAACAACTTCCCACTAAACACAGCATTGTGAGTTCGTATGGACAATTTAAGGTCAATAGTTATCTCTGTAAACAGAAAACCACTTCCCAACCTGGTGTGCTCTATGGCCCGCAGGGAAGGTGAGGGATGGTTTCGTACGCAGTCCAAAAAGATCAACGGTCCGCGAAAACCACCAACTACCGATACCACAACAAACTGCGTGAACATTTTCGACGACAGCTACGCTTCAAACCGTACTCTCTGCAGCTCGTGCAACAATTGAAACCGGAAGATTTGGTCAATGCCTGCAGTTTTTCATCATAATGGAGGAAGTACTTAAGGATGAAGATTTTACCCCCTCGGCCCCCGCTCCCAAACTGATATTCAGCACGAAGCAATCATCCCTTTGTATGGAAAGATTAATCGCCACAATGTGGGAGTGTGGGGTTCTGAAAATCGCCATGAAATAGTGGCGCATGAACGAGATCTGTCGAAGAGAAATGTTTTCTGTTCACTGACGAAGCTGTATCAGCCCTTTTTCTTCTGTGAGAAGACTTTAACGGGTGCGTCTTACTTTGATATGTTGCAGTGTTGCAGTTGTGGTTGCTGCCACAACTGGCTTCTGATTCCAGAATTTCGTCATCCAACGAGACGGGGCACCCCCTCGTTGGAGCATCGATGTTCGTAGCTACAGGGGTGGTGAAGATGGTGTGACTGTTGGCTTCTTCTCTCGGACATGCATCGTAAGATTAGAGGAAGCCTTTATCCAGCAGTGAATGCCAAATGGCTGATGATCGCGTTGATAGTAGTTGTAGGAATACTAAACCTAGTTTCCTTCCTCGTTGGATCACTTTTGTAAGGATATTGAACATTGCGTGGTATTACAGTTAAAAGATAACAAAAATAACGTAACTAATAGTAGAGACATTTACTTACTTACAGCTCTAGTTTGACAAGGGTGGGACAGTAGACGACTGCTGCCCTGAAGTAGGAACCATTCCGGCCTTTGCGTTAAGTAATTTGAGAAAACCATGAAAAACCTAACTCGTGATGACTAGATAAAGACTAGATCTCCAACTCCCGAATACAAAGCCAATCTACACTCCTGGAAATGGAAAAAAGAACACATTGACACCGGTGTGTCAGACCCACCATACTTGCTCCGGACACTGCGAGAGGGCTGTACAAGCAATGATCACACGCACGGCACAGCAGACACACCAGGAACCGCGGTGTTGGCCGTCGAATGGCGCTAGCTGCGCAGAATTTGTTCACCGCCGCCGTCAGTGTCAGCCAGTTTGCCGTGGCATACGGAGCTCCAACGCAGTCTTTAACACTGGTAGCATGCCGCGACAGCGTGGACGTGAACCGTATGTGCAGTTGACGGACTTTGAGCGAGGGCGTATCGTGGGCATGCGGGAGGCCGGGCGGACGTACCGCCGAATTGCTCAACACGTGAGGCGTGAGGTCTCCACAGTACATCGATGTTGTCGCCAGTGGTCGGCGGAAGGTGCACGTGCCCGTCGACCTGGGACCGGACCGCAGCGACGCACGGATGCACGCCAAGATCATAGGATACTACGCAGTGCCGTAGGGGACCGCACCGCCACTTCCCAGCAAATTAGGGACACTGTTGCTCCTGGGGTATCGGCGAGGACCATTCGCAACCGTCTCCATGAAGCTGGGCTACGGTCCCGCACACCGTTAGGCCGTCTTCCGCTCACGCCCCAACATCGTGCAGCCCGCCTCCAGTGGTGTCGCGACAGGCGTGAATGGAGGGACGAATGGAGACGTGTCGTCTTCAGCGATGAGAGTCGCTTCTGCCTTGGTGCCAATGATGGTTGTATGCGTGTTTAGCGCCGTGCAGGTGAGCGCCACAATCAGGACTGCATACGACCGAGGCACACAGGGCCAACACCCGGCATCATGGTGTGGGGAGCGATCTCCTACACTGGCCGTACACCTATGGTGATCGTCGAGGGGACACTGAATAATGCACGGTACATCCAAACCGTCATCGAACCCATCGTTCTACCATTCCTAGACCGGCAAGGGAACTTGCTGTTCCAACAGGACAATGCACGTCCGCATGTACCCCGTGCCACCCTACGTGCTCTAGAAGGTGTAAGTCAACTACCCTAGCCAGCAAGATCTCCGTATCTGTCCCCCATTGAGCATGTTTGGGACTGGATGAAGCGTCGTCTCACGCGGTCTGCACGTCCAGCACGAACGCTGGTCCAACTGAGGCGCCAGGTGGAAATGGCATGGCAAGCCGTACCACAGGACTACATCCAGAATCTCTACGATCGTCTCCATGGGAGAATAGCAGCCTGCATTGCTGCGAAAGGTGGATATACACTGTACTAGTGCCAACATTGTGCATGCTCTGTTGCCTGTGTCTATGTGCCTGTGGTTCTGTCAGTGTGATCATGTGATGTATCTGACCGCAGGTATGTGTCAATAAAGTTTCCCCTTCCTGGGACAATGAATTCACGGTGTTATTATTTCAATTTCCAGGAGTGTATTTAGAATAGTGCTCCTCACTGGGTTTACCCAAGCGCATAATACTGTTCCAGAAAGAAGTTACTTAACAATATCCAGGATAGCGCTACACTGTTCATTTTTTTCTCAGTCCCAGACACTGCACACACTACACACACAAAATTTCGTAATGCAATACTACACACACAATAAGCTGAAGTTAGATCAATTGAGTCGATGTTTGTTTTTCATTTTGTGTAGCGCAACTTCTCATTTTCTAGCCTGAGAAATCGAATCAGCATCCTTCCGTAATGGGTGACATATTGACTTCAGAAGAAGGATAAGGTACCAGTATTATACATTGCTATCCCTGTCAATCCAGAATGTTTCGAGATTGGGTTAATAAAAACAGATAAACGCTAAGATGATGGTTTTAATGTTTGAGGTGTTCGATATACTATCTCCCCTCAACCTCTCCTCCCCCCACCCTCTTGAGTAAAATGCACAGAATAGTAAATTTAAAGTAGATATTCTTGGAGTAGTGAAGCAACTTAAACCAACTAATAAAAGAAAGTCTATCGGTCGAGGTCCCTTTCAGAGTAAGCTGATAGACTAGCTCTCAAGACGACAATTCGTACACAAAGGCTGGAAAGTTGCGCAGGTCACACCGAAATTCAAGATAGGTGCTAGGAATAATTCGCTGAATTACCGGTCCAAATCATTCACGTCAATATCAAGCAGGATTTTGGAACATATATTGTGTTCTAACATTATGAATTACCCCGAAGAGAACGGTCTGTTGACACACAGTCAACACAGGTTTTGAAAACATCGTTCTTGTGAAACACAACCGGCTCTTTACTTGCACGACATGTTGATTGCTATCGACAAGGAATTTCCAATTGATTCCGTATTTCTAGATTACCAGAAGGGTTTTGACACTGCACCACACAAGCGGCTAGTAGCGAAATCGCCTGATTATGGAATATCGTCTCAGTTATGTGACTGGACTCGTTATTTCCTGTCTGAGAGGTCACTGTTCGTAGTAACTGACGGAAAGTCATAGGGTAAAACAAAAGTGTTTTCTGATAGTGTTACAGGCCCTCCGCTGTTCCTTAACTATGTAAACGATTTAGGAGACAATCTGACCAGCCATCCTAGGGTGTTTCCAGTCGGAGCTGTCGTTTATCGTCTAGTGAGGTCATCAGAAGATAAAAAAATTGCAAAACAATTTAGAAAAGATATCTGTATGGTTCAAAAATTGGCAGCTGACCCTAAATAATGAAAAGTGTGAGTTCATCCTCATGAGAGCTAAAAGCAGTTTGTTAAACTTCGGTTACATTAAAAATTAGTCAAATCTGAAGGCTGTGAATTCAATTAAAGACCTAGGAATTACAATCACGAACAACTTAAATTGGAAAGAACGCATAGAAAATGTTATGGGGAAAGCAAAACAAAGACTGCGTTTTATGGGAAGAACACTTAGAAAATGTAACAGATCTGCTAAAGAGACTGCCTGCACTACGTTTGTCCGTCCCCTAGAGTACTGCTGCGCGTTCTGCGATCCTTACCAGATAGAATTAACGGAGTACATGGAGAAAGTTCAAACAAGAGCAGCACGTTTTGTATTACCTCAAAATAGGGGAAATAGTGTCACTGACATGATACAGGATTGGGGTGGACATAATTAAAACAAAGGCGTTTTTCGTTGAGGCGGAATCTTCTCGCGAAAATTCGATCACTAACTTTCTTCTACGAATGCGAAAATATTTTATTGACCTGACCTACATAGGGAGAAACGATCATTAAAATAAAATAAGGGAAATCAGAGCCAGCATAGAAAGATATAAGTGTTTCTTTTTTCCTCGCGCTGTTCGAGACTGGAATGATAGTGAACTGTTGTGAAGGTGGTTCGATGAATATTCTGCCAGGCACTTAAGGGTGATTTGCGGAGCGTCCATGTAGATGTAGATGTAGTTGTAGATTCTTAAAAACGTGTGAAACTGTCAGAAACTTCTTCTGTGCTATGTTGTTCAACTCACGCGGTACATTCGCATTTTCTTCGGCTTTGGCGAACCATGAGAGACCCATTCTGCAGTTTTTGTTTTGTGGTCGGTTCATATTGATAACAACATATCTCGTCACCTGTAACAATTTTCTCCAGAAAATGAACGTCCACGTTTTGCATTTCAGTCAAGTCGCAAAAGGAGTCACGCGTAGGAGTTTTTGTTGAGGAATCATGGCGTGTGGGGCAAACGTAGCGCACCTTCTTCTCTTCTGCAAAACATTCTGGACATAGTTTTGACCACTTAATTCACAAATGTTCAGTTCGCTACTTCACTGATATTTGTGACACAAGCACGCTGACATACTATGGGCACACGTCCACTACTACACTGCCAGCTAACAACTGACTGATCTAGTGCCCATCTGTTGTTTACAGTCGCTGGTTCAACCACCTTAGTTACTGCCCTGACGTAGATTATACGTCAGGAGTTAGATCAGCCTAGGAAATTGTTGGAGAAACGGTATAGCTTTGGAAATAAAGTTTTCCAGAAAAAAACAGGAAAACACGTAGTGTGTAAGTGTTTTGTCAAATAATAGATATTTTATCATCGTTGTTATTATTTATTTTTTTTCCAGTTTAGTTTTTACCGGACCATACCTAATCTTATCTAATTACTCCTCCAATTTACAGAATGTATTGTTCAACAGGAACTTTTACCTTCCTTTTCAAATAAATATGTTTTAGTAATGTCTTTGATCTCCTTTGCAAATTTATTGTACATATTTATTCCTTGGTACAGAATGCTGTTTTGCATTTTATGTTTGTTCTTTCTTGTTAAACTTTAGTCTATATGTGGATCCTTTGTCATTGACAGAACTGTTTAAGCAGTAATAATAAGTAGTATTTTTCATGTGCACAACTAACTGATAAATGTACACACATGGTGTAAAAATCGGCAATGTTCTGAAAATATCTTTGCAATGAGCTCGCCTACGTTTCTTATTTTTTGCTATCATTCTCATGGCCCCTTTCGGCAGTTTGAAAACTGCCTTCATATTTTTTGCATTTGTTTCCCAGAAAAGAATTCCATAGTTGTGAACTGAGTATGATTCTGATGATGTTGAAATGTGACCTCTGTGATGCACTTAATTGTGATTTACGATGTACAGTTGTGGAGGCAGACGCAGAAAGGTGTCGCTCGAGAGGCAGGAGACGGTCTAACAGCGGAAGAGCCACAGACGTGACCAAACAAACGACTACTGCGGAAATACCTTACGCAAACGTTCGCCGTTTGCTCGGGACGTCTCATGTTTTTAACAGAGCGGCATTGCAGTAGTATACATTCACCAAAACACGTGCCTAAACGTACGTTGGTTTCAGTTCTTATCGAAAAAAATTACTAAATATCCGAAAATGTCGTGCAAAAGCCACTAACTGAGGATTTGACCGCGAAGTTCTGTCAAATTGCTGGGATATTAATGTCGGCGCTTTACCCGCTAATCCAACATGGCCCATAAATTTTCTATCTCATTCAGTTCAGGTAATCTGGCAGGTTAGTCGAGACGCAATAGGGTCGGGGGGTAGGGTGGGGGTGGGGGTGGGGGGTGGGGGGAGGGTTCCGAAAACCTTTCACATATTCTTCCAGCCCGATGAGTTTTGCCGCTGTCGCCCTGAAAACTAGTGTCATTGATGGGCTCTTGCTCAGCAATCGACTCAAAATGATTATTGCCAGCAGTTCCCGTCGCAATGTTCTCTCGCTGGCAGGTTGGAATGGACCTTCACTCACAACTTGCACCAAATCCAGTCGGGGACGGAAACGACTTTGGTTCACAAGCTGTGAAACGCGTCTCTGGTCCCTCCCAGTCATGATCTTTTTCCTACCACAATTCTGACGTCGTGTTTCGTAACCACGTGTGTTACACCACTGCATGTAGAAATGTTGAACAGTCCGCAACGAAACACCAACAAACGCAGAAACTGGATACATCTTAAGGCCATAAAATGGCCAAACACGATTGTCCCTTTTGGTCACTCTTTCATGTTCTTACATTTACCCATGCTTACGTGTAATAACCGTTTGAAACATAATTCTCTTACTGATCGTTATTTCATTATGCTTACATAGAGGTAAGAGGCAGTGCGCGAGCTGTTGAGCACGTGAATCGATCGCTGCGCTGTCTATAAAGTCTTAACGATTCGAAACTTCCTGGCAGATTAAAACTGTGTGCCCGACCGAGACTCGAACTCGAGACCTTTGCCCGTTGAAAGGCAAAGGTCTCGAGTTCGAGTCTCGGTCGGGCACACAGTTTTAATCTGCCAGGAAGTTTCATATCAGCGCACACTCCGCTGCAGAGTGAAAATCTCATTCTGGGAACTTCCCCCAGGCTTGGCTAAGCCATGTCTCCGCAGTATCCTTTCTTTCAGGAGTGCTAGTTCTGCAAGGTTCGCAGAAGAGCTTCTGTAAAGTTTGGAAGGTAGGAGACGGATACTGGAAGAAGTAAAGCTCTGAGTACCGGACGTGAGTCGTGCTTCGGTAGCTCAGTTGGTAGAGCACTTGCCCGCGTAAGGCAAAGGTCTCGAGTTCGAGTCTCGGTCGGGCACACAGTTTTAATCTGCCAGGAAGTTTCATATCAGCGCACACTCCGCTGCAGAGTGAAAATCTCATTCTCTTAACGATTCATCTGTGCGTGCGCTCTTTTGTGATCAGTTTTTTGTCCAGCAAACTTATATGTCGGCACTTGTCTGTACGAGGGATAGTGGAATTGATATTCGTAAGATTGGGGCTAACACTAACCGCGAATCGGAACACAAACATTACTTATAGAACCGTAAGACATGTCCATAGCGAACGTCTCGTCATGTTTGGCTGAAACTGCTCGAAATGTAATTGTTCTGTCAATTCAGTACTGCACTTACGTAATCCAGTGTGCAATATTTAGCGAAGTTCGAGCAGTTTCATCTCTGGCGAGCTGGGGCCAGTGATATAAACAATTTTTTAATTGCTACCTTCGGGAAGCTAGCTTTTTGGCCGAAATTTTCTTGGGTTGGTATTCTCTGACCGCCGGCGAGGACGCTAGAGGATCCCGTTAGGAAGAGAGGGGGTAAAAAGCTCGTTTTTCCTACGGTAACGTTCAAATTGACTCTTTCTGCGGCAGCCGGTATGATCGGACGTGTACAGCGTAGATTGGCATTAAAAGATAGGTAATACAGCTGCATTATTCCACCAACTGCTGGCTTAGTTTCCACATTCCTTGCATTTTCACTGCAGTGGTATGTCGTAACCACGAGTGTTGATTGTTCATTATACGTGGGCGTGCTGAAAAGTAAAGCATCCGAATTTTTAAAGTGAAAACTCTTAAAGCCTATCAACTAAAACTAACGTTATTAACATTCCACATCTTTATTCTTAAAGCTTACCTACTTATTTCTCAACATATTCACCCTGGCGACGAACTAATTTCTCCCAGCCAGAGACCAGTTTACTGATGCCGCCGCGGTAGAAAAATTTTCTTGACGGGGCTACGACGACAGCTCTCCTTGCACCGCTTCAACAACATCAAAGTGAAGTCCACGAAGGCGCTCTGTAAGTGTTTGAACAGATGAAAATCGGATGGGACCAAGTCGGGACTGTATTGAGGATGATTAACGACAGTGAAACCTGAGGCGAAGGATTGCTGCCAATATTGCGGCGTTCGTGTGTGGTCTGGTATTATGCTGAGAGGGCGCTCCACGTGTGGACAAACTGTTCGATTTCGAAACTCGATTACAGCACCCTGTTTCTCACGCACCGACATAGTTATCTTACACACCGTCATTACAGTTCGGAGCCCTCTAGCTGCAGAGGACTGCAAACATGTAAACATGAAGAATAAAAATGTAGGAAGTTAATAATTTATTTAAAAAGCTTTAATAGTTTTCACACAAAAAAATCGGAGGAATTACACTCCTGGAAATGGAAAAAGGAACACATTGACACCGGTGTTTCAGACTCACCATACTTGCTCCGGACACTGCGAGAGGGCTGTACAAGCAATGATCACACGCACGGCACAGCGGACACACCAGAAACCGCGGTGTTGGCCGTCGAATGGCGCTAGCTGCGCAGCATTTGTGCACCGCCGCCGTCAGTGTCAGCCAGTTTGCCGTGGCATACGGAGCTCCATCGCAGTCTTTAACACTTGTAGCATGCCGCGACAGCGTGGACGTGAACCGTATGTGCAGTTGACGGACTTTGAGCGAGGGCGTATAGTGGGAATGCGGGAGGCCGGGTGAACCTACCGCCGAATTGCTCAACACGTGGGGCATGAGGTCTCCACAGTACATCGATGTTGTCGCCAGTGGTCGGCGGAAGGTGCGCGTGCCCGTCGACCTGGGACCGGACCGCAGCGACTCACGGATGCACGCCAAGACCGTAGGATCTTACGCAGTGCCGTAGGGGACCGCACCGCCACTTCCCAGCAAATTAGGGACACTGTTGCTCCTGGGGTATCGGCGAGGACCATTCGCAACCGTCTCCATGAAGCTGGGCTACGGTCCCGCACACCGTTAGGCCGTCTTCCACTCACGCCCCAACATCGTGCAGCCCGCCTCCAGTGGTGTCGCGACAGGCGTGAATGGAGGGACGAATGGAGACGTGTCGTCTTCAGCGATGAGAGTCGCTTCTGCCTTGGTGCCAATGATGGTCGTATGCGTGTTTGGCGCCGTACAGGTGAGCGCCACAATCAGGACTGCATACGACCGAGGCACACAGGGCCAACACCCGGCATCATGGTGTGGGGAGCGATCTCCTGCACTGGCCGTACACCTCTGGTGATCGTCGAGGGGACACTGAATAGTGCACGGTACATCCAAACCGTCATCGAACCCATCGTTCTACCATTCCTAGACCGGCAAGGGAACTTGCTGTTCCAACAGGACAATGCACGTCCGCATGTATCCCGTGCCACCCAACGTGCTCTAGAAGGTGTAAGTCAACTACCCTGGCCAGCAAGATCTACGGATCTGTCCCCCATTGAGCATGTTTGGGACTGGATGAAGCGTCGTCTCACGCGGTCTGCACGTCCAGCACGAACGGTGGTCCAACTGAGGCGCCAGGTGGAAATGGCATGGCAAGCCGTTCCACAGGACTACATCCAGCATCTCTACGATCGTCTCCATGGGAGAATAGCAGCGTGCATTGCTGCGAAAGGTGGATATACACTGTACTAGTGCCGACATTGTGCATGCTCTGTTGCCTGTGTCTATGTGCCTGTGGTTCTGTCAGTGTGATCATGTGATGTATCTGACCCCAGGAATGTGTCAATAAAGTTTCCCCTTCCTGGGACAATGAATTCACGGTGTTCTTATTTCAATTTCCAGGAGTGTATTTTTCAGCACGCCTTCGTACTCAGGTTGTGAAGACCTGACACCCAAACCTCCAGATGTCAGACAGCCAAATGTATACCAAACGTTGTATACCGACAGAGTATCACTCGAAACACCAATATCGTTTCTCCTATGAGCTGTCGTCTAGGAGGACGTGGGTAAACGGATAGTAATAAGGACCACTTGATCTATGGAGCACAGGAAAAGCACAACTGTGTCTATCTTGTAAAACGCACGTGGGGAAGTCGGTAGAGGGTTAGTTCGTTGTGCCAAGAGTCAAGTGTTCCAGCCCTGGTCAGGCCAGTTTCTTTACAGTAGTACATATCAAACTTTTGTACGGAACAAGTTCCTGAAACGTAAAAGGACTGTTCGGAACTTGTAGATGTACGGCAGTTCAGCAAACTAGCAGTCACTTCTTCTTATTATTTATTATTATTATTACTGTTAACACTTCCGCACGTCTGATGCAACAGTTCTTTTATTCTTCTTGTCTGCCAGTTTGCGTTTATTCTATGCAACTGCAAATATACTCTATAGCTTTTCTGCGCGACAGGCCATTAAAATTGCTACACCAAGAAGAAATGCAGTTGGTAAACGGGTATTCATTGGACAAATATATTATACTAGAACTGACATGTGATTATATTTGCACACAATTTGGGTGCACAGATCCTGAGAAATCAGTACCCAGAACAACCACCTCTGGCCATAATAACGGCCTTGATATGCCTGGGCATTGAGTCAAACACAGCTTGGATGGCGTTTACAGGTACAGCTGCCCATGCAGCTTCAACACGATACCACAGTTCATCAAGAGTAGTGACTGGCGTATTGTGACGAGCCACATGCTCGGCCACCATTGACCAGACGTTTTCAATTCGTAAGAGATCTGGAGAATGTGCTGGCCAGGGCAGCAGTCGAACATTTTCTGTATCCAGAAAGGCCCGTACAGGACCTGCAACATGCAGTCGTGCATTATCTTGCTGAAATGTAGGGTTTCGCAGGGATCAATTGAAGGGTAGAGCCACGGGTCGTAACACATCTGAAATGTAACGTCCACTGTTCCAAACGCCGTCAATGCGGTAACCGATACGTGTAATCTATGGCACCCAATACCATCACGCAGGGTGATACGGAATATGGCGCTGATGAATACACGCTTCCAATGTGCGATTACCGCGATGACGTCAAACACGGATGCGACCATCATGCTGCTGTAAACAGAACCTGGATTCATCCGAAAATATGACGTTTCGCCATTCGTGTACCCAGGTTCGTCGTTCAATATACCATCGCAGGCGCTCTCCTGTCTATGATGCAGCGTCAAGGGTAACCGCAGCCATGGTCTCCTAGCTAATAGTCCATGCTGCTCCAAACGTCGTCGAACTGTTGGTGCAGATGGTTGTTGTCTTACAAACGTCCCCATCAGTTGACTCAGGGACCGAGACGTGGGTGCACGATCCGTTACAGCCAAGCGGATAAAATGACTATCATCTCGACTGCTAGTGATACGAGGCCGTTGGGATCCAGCACGGCGTTCCGTGATTACTCTTCTGAACCCACCGATTCCATATTCTGCTAACAATCATTGGATCTCGACCAACGCGAGCAGCAATGTCGCGATACGATAAACCACAATCGCGATAGGCTACAATCCGCCCTTTATAAAAGTCGGAAACGTGATGGTACGCATTTTTCCTCCTTACACGAGGCATCACAACAATGTTTCACCAGGATACGCCGGTCACCTACTGTTTCAGTATGAGAAATCGGCTGGAAACTTTCCTCCTGCCAGCACGTTGTAAGTGTCACCACCGGTGCCAACCTTGTGTGAATGCTTTGAAAAGCTAATCGTTTACAGATAATCGCATCGTCTTCCTGTCGGTTAAATTTCGCGTCTATAGCTCGTCATCTTCGTGGTGTAGCAATTTTAATGGCCAGTCGTGTACTTACAAATAACCAAAGCTAAAGTGAGCTGCCGATAGAACATTGCTACACACTCCCAACAATCGTTTTATATGTCAGGAACGTGTTGCCCCATATAACAGTTTCGCATGTACAACAGTACAGAAATCGCCAAGCCCAAGGCTCGAAGCCTGCAACCGTCGGTTTCTACAAGACAGACGCCCACAGATATACTTTTACTGTGGTCCGTAGGTCATGTGTTACCTATAACTAATCGTTTACGCACGTCCTCCTGGACGGCATCATACAGCACAAACTATGTCGGAGGTCTGGTTAACACCCCTTCGACATACAAAGTTTTGTAACAATCTAATTGTCTGACATCGGGAAGTTTGTGTGTGAGATACCGCACGTGCCATGGATAAACTATGAATGTCCTCACTATTTTGAGCCAAGTCAGTTATGGTTATGCCACATTTATTTGGTTGCTTGGTTGATTTGAGGGAGTGGGCCAAACAGCGAGGCCATCAGTCCCACAGGTTTGAACCTTCGTCCTCCCGAATGCGAGTTCAGTGTGCTAACCACTGCGCCACCTCGCTCGGTATTTATTGTACGTTTCTTCCAGTTAACTGATTGTGTCAGCTGCAGTATGCCATTTGCGATCTCACGTGGTCATTATTCCCTTTCTTTCCTCAAGGATCCCATAACTCGATTCTCTAAACCTTAGCCTTGTTAACTTGGATCGAAAGTGTTCGTCATTCTGGGGAAGCACTTGGAACGAGTGAGAATTTTTAAAAGTATTCTTGTGATGAGCGTATTCTCGAAATGATAAATAAATGAATAATTTCAAAACAGTAATTGTACCTTTTTCATAACTTACAAATAATTTACTTTTTCTTTCGTGAGAACGATGGTGTCACTGGAAGTTGGGAGGAGGGTTGTATTTAGGTCTTGGAAGAAAGGCTGGCAGGTATCGGTAAAACTATCATGATGGTATTAAAAGTATTTTGCGATATGATAACCACAGATACGGTTCAAACAGCTCATTGAATTCTGATTGCGTTATCCGTTGGCGAAACATAGATAGGGCAAATACTCAGATTGCGTAAATTACTCAAACATCGGTAATAACGAGATACAGGCTTCACACTTAGCCGGACAGATACAGACAGACGAATAAGTTACAACGGCAATGTTCTGCCATAGTCTTGAGAAATGTGTCATCTAATCACAGGCAACATACTCTCCCAAATCAAAAGAGAAAGAAGTACACTTGCAAAAGACCAGTTGCTCGAACGTGTAGCGGATGAAACGGTCGTCTTCTGTTCCTGTTGAGAAATCACCTCGGCGATCGAAATTTCGAGGCTGTTGGGGAACGCCAAATCTCTCTTGTCACATGCGCCAGTTTGTCCACCTCGAAGAAGAGAGGTGTTTCCCCGACCTCCGGTGAAGCACGTTTCACCTGCCCGTTTGCTATCGATTAGTACTACTGCCTGCATTAAAATGAAACCTCAATATGTTAACTAATGCGTGTATGACAGATAGATTACCTTTACTTCAGGGTCATTTAACTGATACAGAATTGCGATAATCACGACGACGTTCGCCAATGACGGCGTACGACCCATCTATAGGGTGATTCCGTGAGGATGTTACAAACTTTCAGGGATGATGGAGAAGGCTAAATGTATCAGTTTGGGGTAACGGACCCGGGTCTAGAAACGACCGACTCGGAATACGTGGTAATATGGGCCAAAACTGTAAAAAAGCCTAGTAAATACGGGACTTAAAATGTATAACTTAAGAGATATGAGTACTTGTTCATTTCTTCTACCACAAGCTCCTATAATTTTGGACGAGGCAGTACGGACCAAAACAAGAAAACATGTCCAGTAAATATGGGCTTCAAAATGCATACTTTACGAGCTACGGTGATTTGTTCACTAGAAGTGATGTATTTCACAGTAGCGAAGATGAACAAGTGCTAAGAGCTCTCAAGGCATGCTTTTTAGAGCCTATATTTACTGAACTTTTCTTCTGTTTTTGGTCCATACTATAGTCTCTGAAAGTAACCAACCCTAAAATCTTTGCAACAACTGTACCAGTATATGTATTCCACTGTCAGGTGTGTCAGAACGATTTTCACGTATAGCTTTTGTATCGATCATGTCCGCAATAGGGTCCCTTACATTCAGTTTTCTCCAACGTCCCTGAAAGCTTGAAACATCTTGTCTAATACCAATCTTCTATATCGAATTCTGGCACCCGCTACAGCTCCAGGTAGCATATCTAACGGCTTTCAGGGGCAGCAAAAACTTGGTTTCAGTATTTCACGTAATTATTGATCGAATTTAAAAACTGAAAATGGTGTCGTAATACTCATTTACCGGTAAAATCGTGTGTTAAAAGTTTGACGTAATAAGGCAAGCACTATAGTTAGAAGCTGTGGCTTTTTCAGCGTAACTGCCGGCGAACAAACACCCGAACTTTGTTCATCCAGCATTTGGGAATTACAGCATTTAGCGGCTTCCAAAGAACTTTATACACAATTTCAAACCTTTAGCACACTGACACTCTCTACAAAATGATAAATAAAAAAGAAGTTATTTCATTTTTGGTGCTCATGCAGTAAAATTTCACCATGAGACACGATGTTTTAATTTGTTACTTATTTACTATTAACTCTATTCAGAGCATACTTTGCAAGCAGTATGTACGTGTAAGGCTGAATATATAAATAAAATTATATCACTGTACGAAATATAGTTCGGGAGATGTTGTTATTGTTGTTGTTGTTGTTGTTGTTGTTGTGGTCTTCCGTCCAAAGACTGGTTTGATGAGGCTTTCTATGCTACTTTATCCTGTGCAAGTCTCTTCACCCCCGAATAACTGCTGCAGCTTACATCCTTCTTAATCTGCTTACTATAATCATCTCTCGAATCCCCTCTATAAATGTTACACCGCCCCGCCCCACCTTTCTCTCCAACACTAAATTGACGATCCCTTAATGTCTCAGAGCGCGTCCTATCTACCGATTCCTTCTTTTTGTCGAGGTGGTAAAAAGGTCTTGTCTCTTCAGTTCTGTTCAGTACCACCTCATTTGTTACATAATCTACTCATCTAATTTTCAGCCTCCTTCTGTACCAGCACATTTCAAATGCTTCTTTTTTTCTTGTCTGAACTGTTTATCGTACATGTTTCTCTTCCACACATGGCCACTCGCCAGACAAATACTTTCGAAAAGGCCTTCTAACACTTTACATTCGGCATTAACAAATTTCCCTTTCGCAGAAACGCTTTTCTTGCCTCTCCAAAAATAGAGAGCCGATTACCAAGAAGATTACCAAGAATATATTCATCCAGTGCTTCATGATCAGAGCACTTAGCTAGTTCTAATACACTTCCGGCATAATTTCAAACCTTCTCTAAATTTCTTCTCGCTTACATGCTTAACGTCGAATATTTAATACATTAACTCATTTACAAAGTAATCAGACAAATGGCTCTGAGCACTATGGGACTTAGCGTCTAAGGTCATCAGTCCCATAGAACTTAGAACTACTTAAACCTAACTAACCTAAGGACATCACACACATCCATGCCCGAGGCAGGATTCGAACCTGCGACCGTAGCGGTCGCGCGGTTCTAGACTGTAGCGCCCAGAACCGCTTGGCCACCCCGGCCGGCAATTATCAGACATCTGACTCTGTTTTATGCATGCGATTTCTGTTCTTTAAAGAATCGGGGCTTACTGGCGAGATTCTAATACAGTAACAGCTACCCCTTATATTCCGCGTTTAACTCTGCTTTGGAGAAAAGTGTCTCTTAGTGAAAGGGGAGGAGAGAGGACGAGAGCAGGTTTTTATTGAGGGTCTTTCTTTCTGGCAATAGTTTTCCGCGGAAGTTAGCTGGGCTGAAATTAAGAATCAGAGAGTGTCTGTCCCACCGGCGCGGTGTAGGCTGCCTCAGTACCACTCTTTGGGAACACATTATCTGCAAAGCCGATACACGAAACTACTCGCTTCCCAACTAGACATTGATCTTAGGCATTTAGCAACCCATAAATACGTTTACCCCTCGTATTTCACTTTTCATCACAGAAAGAGAAGATGATGAATAGCTTTCTTTACCTGCCAGGAGTACACTTGTTTCTGTGGAGTTCATTGCCTCCATTCGGCGTACTGGGCGAAGAAATTGGAGATGTAGTATAAGAGACGCGTTCTGAATTTCAAATGGACTTGTAACAGCTCAGTTGAACCGTCCTTGGGAGAGTGCATGAGGAGATAAACTTGTAGATATCTGTGCAGAATAAATAATATAGATTATCTGAGCGTCAGAAAACGCGGTATCTTACAGAAACATTCTGGACTTTGTGATGGTCAATAAACTGCACACACAATTGGCTGCCCGTTTCGGAGGCGAGCTGCTACACTATGTGATCAAAAGTGCCCGGATACCTGGCTGGAAATGACATACAAGTTCTTGGCGCCCTCCATCGATAACGCTGGAATTCAATATGGTGTTGGCCCACCCATAGCCTTGATGACAGATTCCACTCTCGCAGGTATACTTTCAATCAGATACTGGAAAGTTTCTTGGGGAATGTCAGCCCACTCTGCATGGAGTGCTGCACTGAGGAGAGGTACGGATGTCGGTCGGTGAGGCATGGCACGAAGTCGGCTTTCTTAAACATCCCAAAGGTGTTCTGTAGGATTCAGGTCAGGACTCTGTGCAGGCCTGTCCATTACATGGATGACGTTGCCACCTGCGCCAACCTTGTGTGAATGCTGTGAAAGTCTATTCATTTGCATTTCACACCATGTTCTTCCTGTCGGTTAAATTTCGCGTCTGTAGCACGTCATTTTTGTGGTGTAGCAATTTTAATGTCCAGTTGTGTAGAAAGCATCGCTCATACGAAGCTCAGTTTGCCTTTTTTCTAATCATGTCCTACAAACCATAGATCTAGGCCAACAAGCGCATTCCATATTCCTAGATGTCCGGCAAGTATTTGACACTGTGCGCGGCTGCAGATTGCTGACTTTTTAAATAATAAAATCCAGTACGTGGTCCTCAACGTTGGGTGTACATCACAGACAAAGACATCGTCAGTGTGCCTCAAGGAAGCGTGATAGGACCGCTTTTATTCACTATAAACATAATGACTTGATGGACAGGATGAGCAGCAATTTACGGCTGTTTGCTGATGACGTTGTAGTGTAGGGGAAAGTGTCGTCGTTGAGTGACTGTAGGAATATGCATGATGACTTAGACAAAATGTCTGGTTGGTGTGACGACTGACAGCTTGCTATAAATGAAGAAAAACGTAAGTTAACTTGGATGAGTAGGAGAAAGAGTCTCGTAACGTTCCAATACAGCAATAGTAGGATGCGGCTTCACACAGTCAATTCGATTAAATATCTAGGCATAACTCTGCCAAGCAATTTGAAATTGAATGTGCATATCAGGTTAGTAGTAGGGAAAGCGAATTATCGACTTCGTTTTATTGGGAGAATTTCGGGAATGTGTAGGTCATCCACAAAGGAGACGGCGTATAGAAAGCTATTGCGACCCATTCTTAATTATTGTGTATTATTCGAGTGTTTGAGGTCACCACCAGGTGGGATTAAATGGAGGCATAGAAGCAGTTCGGAGGCAGGCTGATAGTTTTGTGCCGGTAGGTACGATCACCACGCAATATTACGAAAAAGCTTCGTGAATTGGAGTGGAAATCCCTGGAGTGAAGTCGAAGCTCTTTCTGCAAGGCACTATTGCGCAAATTTAGAGAACCGGCATCTGCGACCGACTGGAGAACGATTCTACTGCCGGCAACGCATATTTCGCCATGAAGATAAGATGCGAAAAATTAGGGCTTTTACGGAAGCTTGGAGACAATCGTTTTACCCTCGCTCTATTTACGAGGTGTAACAGGAGAGGAAATAACTACTAGTGGTACAAGGTATCCTCCGCGCCACACCGTACTGGGATTGTGCTTTCACTACTCTATAATCAATCAGTCCACCTACCTGGATAGCCTCAGGTTATCTGCCACTTCACTCTGCGATGGATGCTGGTTTAGACGACATAAGCAGCGTAGACAAAAATTCGACAAAATGCCTACCACTCAAAGGCCACATAACACCAGTCCATGGGTAAAAGCTGAAAGTTGAAGCTTTATGGCAGTTTAAAACTGTGTGCCGGACCGAGACTCGAACTCGGGACCTTTGCCTTTTCCGGGCAAGTGCTCTACCAACTGAGCTACCCAAGCACGACTCACGACCAGTCTTCACAATTTTATTTCCACCAGTAACTCCTCTCCTCCCTTCCAATCCGCTGCAGAGTGAAAATTCCATTCCAGCTGACAGTTAGATAAACTATCGAGCGTTCGGGATTTTGGCATAATTCGTTTGAAAAAAAAAGTCAAAAATTACCTTTTAGTTGATTTATTGTCTTTAAAATAAGTAAAATGGCTATCAAGTCCATATTTAATATCCCGACATCAACTGTACAATGTCACGGATTGTTTGTGTGTCAATTTCATGCCCAGAAACAGCCACAAGATATTTAGTCCGGCCCGATATTTTAAACGTCCTAAACAGTCACTGACCCACGACTACTTGCGAGTAAACACATTCAGTCTTTCAGAAGGCTTCTTGTCAAGAAGTGCTTGCCATAATCTCTCTTTATCTGCACGAGTATATGGACGGTATAAAAGGTTTAAACAGAAATTTGTTAACATCGAGTATAGATTTAAATGTCAGGAAGTCGTTTCTGAAAATATTTGTATGGCGTTTAGATTAGGAAATGAGACACTTAAAGTAGTAAAGCAGTTGTGCTGTTTGGGGAGCGAAATAACTGATGATGGTCGAAGTAGAGAAGATATAAAATGTAGACTGGCAGTGGCAAGGAAAGCGATTCTGAAGAAGAGAAATTTGTTAACATCGAGTGTAGATTTAAGTGTGAGAAGTCTTTTCTGGAAGTATTTGTATGGAGTGTAGCCGTGTATGGAAGTGAAAGGTGGACGATAAATAGTTTAGACAAGAAGAGAATAGAAGCTTCCGAAATGTGGTGCTACAGAAGAATGCTGAAGATTAGATGGGGAGATCACATAACTTATGAATAGGTATTGAATAGAATTGGAGAGAAATTTGTGGCACATCTTGATTAGAAGAACGGATCGGTTCGTAGAGCGTATTCTGAGGCATCAAGAGATCACCAATTTAGTATTGGAGGGCAGCGTGGAGGGTAAAAATCGTAGAGGGAGGCCAAGAGATGAATACACTAAGGAGATTCAGAAGGATGTAGGTTGCAGTAGGTACTGGGAGATGAAAAAGCTTGCACAGGATAGAGTAGCACGGAGAGCTGCATCAAACCAGTCTCTGGTCTGAAGGCCACAACAACAACATGAAAGATTCAAACGCGAATATCTCACAAAATAAACCACTCACAATGTTCAAACTTTTTCAAAATACTCCATATTGTAGTCGCATTCCGGCCACAACACGAGGACCAATCAAACGGGCGAATTCCTTCATTTTGGTACAAATTTGATCATTGGGAGTCAACATATATGTTTACCAGAAGATGTCTCCCGAGCTACCTGCTCGACTCATAGACCTGACACACAAAGCCCAACTCAGACGCGCCGAAATGCTGAACTCCTATTGGCTAGTATATTAAGCAGCCAATCAGATCATCACGGGCACTTCTATACTCGCTTTGTTTCTAATGTCAGCCAATCAGATTACCACAAGTAATTTAGACTAGAAATCTCGTAATTCCGAAAAAATAAAATTAGAAAAAGTACGTTTCCTTTCTACACAATAAATTACTAATAAATTTAAAACGCTATTCCCATTTTGGCTGCTTTTTAGAAAATCAGACTCACACGGATTTATGTCGCAAAATCCCTTTTACACAACATCTTTCTCACGTATGCCTTTACATAATTTTAATACAATATCACATAGTCGCTTTTCGTATATCCTCTATTCACTCTCTCAGTCTCTCCAAATCACGCACACAACCAAAGCACGATTAAATAGTAATTATCTAAAGTACTTTTAATTACGTTGGAAATTATGGTTATGAAACTAAACAAGATCCCATAAAATAGGATTATATGGACCTATCCTCTTGGTCGCAGATTCAATTGATACTATAGATGAATACGTTACAGTTCCTAACTCAGTTTCACAAAGCCAACACGGTAATTCAGTGTTTTAGGTAAAAATTCATATTTTATATTGAATTTGGTATACTAAGTATGAAAAGACCTATTAATACTTAATAGTACTTGTTCAGATTCACAGGGAGTATGTGTAACGTATTACACGCAGCGTTAAGCAAGAATACGGCTCCCAGCCGCGCGGTGTGGTCGCGCAGTTTGAGGCGTCATGTCACGGACTGCGCGGCCTTTCCCGCCGGAGGTTCGAGTCCTCCCTCGGGCATGGGTGTGAGTGTGTTGTTCTTAGCATAAGTTAATTTAAGTAGCGTGTAAGTCCAGGGACCGATGACGGGAGCAGTTTGGTCCCTTAGAAATTCACACACATTTGAACATTTTGTACGCGGATCGCCCGGCCCTGTTGACAGCGTCTGGTGTGCGAGACTGAGAACCAAATTCTGCTCTCCTTCCGGCTCCGCGGCAAACTACATACGCTTTGAATACAACGTAACAACTCGTAATAATTTACTATGTTACAGTACGGAGGTCTGCGGAGTATTCACTACTGGCCATTAAAATTGCTACACCAAGAAGAAATGCAGACGATAAACGGGTATTCATTCAACAAATATATTATACTAGAACTGACATGTAATTATATTTTCACGCAATTTGTGTGCATAGATCCTGAGAAATCAGTACCCAGAACAACCAGCTCTGGCCGTAATAACGGCCTTGATATGTCTGGGCATTGAATCAAACAGAGCCTGGATGGCGACTACAGGTACAACTGCCCATGCAGCTTCAACACGATACCACAGTTCATCAAGAGTAGTGACTGGCGTACTGTGACGAGCCACATGTTCGGCCACCATTGACCAGACGTTTTCAATTCGTAAGAGATCTGGAGTATGTGCTGGCCAGGGCAGCAGTTGAAAATTTTCTGTTTACAGAAAGGCCCGTACAGGACCTGCAACATGCCGTCGTGCATTATCCTGCTGAAATGTAGGGTTTCGCATGGATCTAATGAAGGATAGAGCCGCGGGTCGTAACACATCTGAAATCTAACGTCCACTGTTCAAAGTGCCGTCAATGCGAACAAGAGGTGACCGAGACGTGTAACCAATGGCAACCCATACCATCACGCCGGGTGATATGCCAGTATGGCGATGACGAATACACGCTTCGAATACACGCGATGTCGCTTAACACGGATGTGATCATCATGATGCTGTAAACCGAACCTGGATTCATACGAAAAAATGACGTATTGCCTTTCGTGCACCCAGATTCGTTGTTGAGTACACCATGGAGGCGCTCCTGTCTGTGATGCAGCGTCAAGGGTAATCGCAGCCATCGTCTCCGAGCTGATATTGCATGCTGCTGCAAACTTCGTCGAGCTGTTGGTGCAGATGGTTGTTGTCTTGCAAACGTCCCCGTCTGTTGACTCAGGGATCGAGACGTGGCTGCACGATCCGTTGCAGCCAAGCGGATAAGATGCCTGTCATCTCGACTGCTAATGATACGAGTCCGTTGGGATCCAGCACGGCGTCCCGTATTACCCTCCTGAACCCACCGATTCCATATTGTGCTAACAGTCATTGAATCTCGACCAACGCGAGCAGCAATGTCGCGATACGATAAAGCGCCATGGCGGTAGGTTACAATCCGACCGTTATCAAAGTCGGAAACGTGATGGTACGCATTTCTCCTCCTTACACGAGCCATTGCAACAACGTTTCACCAGACAACGCCGGTCACCTGCTGTTTGTTTATGAGAAATTGGTTGGAAACTTTCCTCATGTCTGCACGTTGTAGGTGTCACCACCGGCGCCAAAGTTGCGTGAATGCTCTGAGAAGCTAATCATTTGCATATAAAAACATCTTCTTCCTGTCGGTTAAATTTCTCGTCTGCAGCAGTCATCTTCGTGGTGTAGCAATTTTAATGGCCATAAGTGTACATGCAGGTGTAGATGGAGACGTAGAGGTAACGAATTAATGTGTTTCTACCGTTCTTTACCTATTTTTCTCAGTAATGAATAAGAATAGGGCTTGTTGCCTCATAACACGGTTTGTTACTGCGAACTGATTTCACTTACCGTCTGCTCTGTAGATATAAATTCCACCACCTAGACGGACCGGAGGGAGAATTCGGGGAATTAATATGTTCAGCTAATGGGATAGAGTTTCATACAAGCTGCTGCAGGAAAAGCAGTGCCTTTCTCCGCAACTATTACTGCTTCGCTGTAGAGAATGAGCGTTATCTGTGGACTAGACATTGATTTTTCTTCTTTCTCCAATTGTTGCCCTGGAAGAGCAGAAAGACGAGACTAGACGAACTGCTGGTCAGACTATGCCCAAATTCTAAATGTTAAGTATGATTGGTGAAAGACGCCTTAAGAAAGACAGTCTCTGTTGGATTTGTTTCAGATACTGATATTTGTTTATGGACTTCCTTTGATTTAGAGCATTAAAATTAACGATCATTAGCATCCACAATAAATCAAAGCCTCCCATTTCACTTTCAGCTAACCCTGTGTGATCATTGACAAAAGTCCTGACGCAGTGGTAACACCGCTGTCCGTCAGCTCACCGAAGTTAAGCGCCGCGGGGCTGGGATATCATTTGGATGGATGACGGTCGGGTCTGCTGAACGCTGATGGCAAGCGGGCTGCACTCCGCGCTTGTGATACACCTGCATATACACTTATGGCCATTAAAATTGCTACACCACGAACATGACTGCTGCAGACGAGAAATTTAACCGACAGGAAGAAGATGTTATATGCAAATGATTAGTACTAAGCTGCATTACAACATATTTCTATGTAACAATAAATGGCCCACTAATCATGTTAGGAGGTGGGTCACATATGTATAACTAGTATTGTTGTATTTTTAAAAACAATTAAAAAAAAAGAAAATCGGGGTGGTACTTGAGTAAAAAGTAGCGGCGCCGATCACGAAAACCGTCAACGGCTGGGAGAGTGGTGTGCTCACCACACGCTCTTTCATATCCGCATCCAGTGACGCTCTCGGCTGAGGATGACACAGCGGTCGGCCGGTACCGTTGGTCATTCCGAGGCTTATTAGGTCGAAGTTCGAATTCTGTGAGCGCTCCACTTGAAACCCTCATGCACAGTACCTTGTGTTGTGTTGCGAGTACGCAACGAGCAAAACCTATTCCATTTTCACGTAACACACCACATTAACGCTACACCGCATTAATACCTAGTCGCATTTCCACATCAGGTTCATATTTCGGCGAAAGATTACTGTATATTGGTATAATTTGTATCGATTGGCACTTGTTATAGAGGACTGAAAGCTTTGGCAAAGTCTAAGTTTCCGATTAATCCCATCCACTACGTCATAAGTAAGACATGAACATAAACGGTTTTGTTATCCTTCCGTAGGAGAATGAGAGCTATTGGCTTTATGAAACACCGTTTGAGATCAGCATTAGGCATCGGTTTCTGGATCTGAGCCCTAGTGTGGACAGTTTTCAAAGCATTTAGTGGACACTTGACACTCGATATGATATGGCAAAAAGGAATCAATACTGACATAATTTGAAAATAATAAGAGAAAATTTAAAAAAGCCAATCATGTGTAAATTTAAATAGTGGATAATTCAAACTTACGCCAATTGTGTTACTTTCTGCCAACTGCAGTTCAGTTTTCCACACTTAAATCTCCCCCCCCCCCCCCTCCCTTCCACTACCACCACATTCATGGTTCAAGGTCTGCTCCACCTACTCTACACCAACGACATTAATTTAAAATGACGAGAAGTTAGGGAAAAACTAATTGCGTGGTTATGTTACTACATATTACTACTACCCATATTTCCTCGAGCAAAATTACCACCATCGCTTGTTGCCCAATCACATACCTCTTTTTCCTCATTCCCAGCCTTGAACATATCTACAAGTTTGTAGTATCAGGTACTGGTCAGCCCTGCTGGTCTGAACCAACAAGCTAGCCTGCTGTACTGGAATACAGCACTACTGTACAGTTAATAACACCAGCTCTGATGACAGTAAAAACTCACAATTTAGGTGCATTTGACAACACAGAGAGACCGGAGCCAAAATTTGACTTCCTGCTCTGTTATGTATGGGCCAGTCACGTAACAGTGTGCATGCTTTTGCTGATAAAAGTACGAAATACGTGTAATTGTGAATGTAACAGTAAGAGTGGTGCCGTCTAACAATCATCGTAAGAACACGCAATCTAAACGTATTTAAGTAAACCAGCAATGTCTGATTTTTACAACTACAGACGTAGAAAACGCAGTTACTGTTTCTTGTGAGTGGAGTTCCATAGGAAACGCTAATTAGAAATGGCCCGATACTTGTGAACAGCTGGTAGAAGCCTGTAATTGTAACGCAACTATACAAGATGAGTTTTCAACGGTCGATATTCTTCCACAATAGCTCCACTAAAGATTTTCTGAAGATAACATCGTTAGTTTCCGATGTCCACTAGAGACTTAGCTGTTACCAGACAATGGCCTAATAAGTCGAAAACTGGACAGGTAATAAACATAGAGAAAATCGCAGTTTATAATTTATTAACAGAGGTTTGTTTTTAATTTATTAATTAAGGTTTCCATTAGAGTCGCATACAATAGTGGACTGGTTTCCAAGATTTTCCTTCATTACGAAACCATTACCTACATTATATAGTCCAATAGTATTAACAAAACGTGAAGCACGAAATTTCCAAACCTTTTCTGTGCACAGATTACAGTAGCACAAAAAATCTTTCATAGATGCTTGCGTTTGTAATGTTTGACCGTACATAATGCATTTGTTTTTACGTCAGAAAAAATAACAAATGTTATTTGGCTGTATTACGATTTTCTTGGTGCATGGGCCTTCAGTTGTTTATTATTTGATGATATGCTCTTTTTTTAGATGATACATTATTTAGTAAAGCCAATAAATATCAGTAGTTTACCTAATAAAGTGACAATGTCTGCAACCTTTATCAATCCAGTATCCACGTATTTTGTTGTAACGTTATGATCTCTGGTGATACAGAGCATCTGAACACATAACAAACAACTGAAAGTGCTTGTCAAATTTTTATATGTAAACAATTAAGGACACCTATCGAATTTTGAATGAACCAAGGCAATTGTAATGCAGTCAAACAATGTTTGTTGTATTGATCTGATGTAAAAACAGATGTATTATGAACAGTCAGACACTACAAACGCAGGCAAGTCATTAAATATTTATTGCACTACGGTTCTGTAATCTGCACACACAAAATGTTCGGAAATTTTGTATTTCATGTTTTGTTAACAACGTTATACCCTATAACGTAGGTAGTAATTCGGGAATTACTGAAAATGTTGGTGACTAGTCACTAAAAAATATAAGTAATTCTTCCAGATGCCTTAATTAATAAATTACGAAGATATTGAGTAGCTCCTGATACCAGTACGTTTTTGGAATTACGTAAATTGAAAATTATTTTTCCGCAATATAAGGAAAATATAGATTGCTACTAAATGTAATAATGATACGTTGAGTTGCAGACAGGCTCAGCGAAAAGACACTTAGACATTACCTTTCAGCCAAATAATTTCTCATAAAAAGAAACAGACGCACTATCATTCACAGAAGCAAGCACAC
This sequence comes from Schistocerca gregaria, assembly GCF_023897955.1. NCBI lineage: Eukaryota > Metazoa > Arthropoda > Insecta > Orthoptera > Acrididae > Schistocerca > Schistocerca gregaria. The sequence continues at coordinate 129,289,597 of NC_064923.1, read as the reverse complement.
GTCACGCACAAATGACCATCATCTCCGGCAGACCGGACCAGACTATGTAAGTGTCTTTTCCCTTTTTTTTTTTTGACCTAAACGTGTCCCCTTTACGGTGAGTAGCAATCCCCTTTTGCCGCGCGGAGCGGCCGCCGCCCGCATCTCGTGCTCGTGCGGTAGCGATTCTCGGTTTCGATTTCCGGCGGGATCAAGGATTTTCTCTGCCTCACTATGGCTGGGTGCTGTGTGTTGTCCTTAGATTAGTGAGGTTTAAGTAGTTCTAAGTTCTAGGGGACTGATGACCATAGATGAGAAGTCCCATAGTGCTCAGAGCCATTTGAACCATTTTTGAGTGGCCGTTCGGTTTAAGGCGTAATGACACGGATTACTCGGCCCCTCCCGCCTGAGGTTCGAGTTCTTCGTCTAGCATGAGCTTGTGTGTTGTTCTTAGCATAAGTTAGTTTCAGTTAGTTTTAAGTGGGGTAAGTCTAGGGAGCGATGAACTCAGCAGTTCGGTCCCTTAGGAATTCGCACAGAGCAATCCCCTTTTCCTTGTATTGTTGATATTCCAACATGGAGTTTCCATTGTTTGTTTGCTTTTAGTCCGTTTCAGCCGTTCCATAGAAACTGTCAGCTATGGAACAATCAGCGAATGTTTTCTTATTCACTGGAGAGGAATTCCGTATTACACTAGAAACCTTTTGTAGTTTATCACCCAAACATGGCTGAGCACTTTATGTGCTACCTTTAATGGGACTTTTTTTTGTTATCATACCGAAAATTATTTTTTCATGTGAACCTACTGTGTAGGTGATATGAATTTTTGATTCTAAAGTATTGCATTTGTAAAGGAGCGATTATTAGGCGTCAAATATTTCACATTAATTTAGATACGGTGTACAGTGAAGACATATGTCTCTGAGTTGACGTTATTAGTTGGGTATACTGGTAGCTTTACATGTACCACATATTCTTCAGCTTTCATCTCCAAAGAACGAAAGGTTTTCTATTTTTCTGCTTTTCGTGCGATTCAGACTGAGAATTATTATATATCCCGTTGTTTATCTTGTTACTTTGGATTTTGTGGTAAAGGACTTGTTTCTTTTGCTGTTGTCACTTCTCGTTGTTACAAACGCAAGTGATAAAATGTATTAGGAATGCAGAAGGTTTCTGCCGCTGTTTAATGTGTTGTTATAGCTATGTGGCTGCATTTTTTTTTTTTTTTTTTTTTTTTTTTTTTTTTTTTTGCGGACTGGCATGTGATTTCAAAGTATCGTTACCGTTTGCGAAGGCTGAACTTGAGTGTGTGTGTGTGTGTGTGTGTGTGTGTGTGTGTGTGTGTGTCGGCGAGAGAGAGAGAGAGAGAATGAGTGATAGAGAGGGACGTAGAGCAACTGGAATGGGGTATGGGTTTTCTTCATTGCTTTCGTTTTTCTGTGCGGTCATGTTTATTCATAGGTGTTCTTTTAAGTCTGTGTAGTAAGTACCCAAACTGGCTTCTTTATGTGTTACAGAGTAATTCGACTGGCTATGATGCAAAGATAGTAGACAAAATATTCAAAGGATACAGAAACGAAGAGCACATAATTCATTTGTAACAACTGGCAGTCTGTGTATATGGGGCAAACATGTAAGAATTTTATACCCAGATATGAGGAACACCTTAGACAAAACAAATTAATAGCCCCCACTCAACATTTAACGATCACCTAATAGCACAGATTTATCACTCAGCGAACACAACAACAAATTCAAAAATTTCTAAAACTATCAACAACTTGTACCTAAAATTAACGATAAAAGAGAATTATATCATCCAAAAAGCAGTAGCCCAAAGAAATAAAGTATTGAATGAATACACAAAAAAATTTCAACAAAACACTATCTGTCACAGTACAAGAACAGTATAAATAAGCATATAGTTACCCTCCAAACTAAATTCTCCATCCCCCCTCTCACCCTCCATATCATTCACTCTACCAGCCTCTCCATCGCTCTCTCTCTCTCTCTCTCTCTCTCTCTCTCTCTCTCTTTCTCGCACACACACACACACACACACACACACACACACACACACACACACACACACACAGAGGCTTAAAATCTCAAGCGTCAACAACACTTTGAAACTGCGCGCTACTCCCCAAACAAACTCAATGTGGAGCAAATGAACACCACACAGCTACAACGACGCGTTAAATGGCAGTAGAAACCCTCTGCTTTCCTGATAAATTTTATGAACTGCATTTGTAGTGGCGAGAAATGACAACAGTGAAAGAAATAAACGTCGTAATTACACTGATATTTTTTTACCTCCCGAATTAACAGCTCATTGTCCACAAATCGCACGTAGTTGGGTTGTAAAATGCGGTTTAGCAGTGCGAATCCAGTTTTAACCTGTATGGCACTGGTAACCGTAGCTGAGAGCCCAGTCCAATAGCGGACAAAGTGGTGGTTTCAGTTTCATCTCCTACATGTTCTATGGATACTTCGTGACGATACAACTGAGTAATATGCGGTGATAACTACTGGAGAATTTTATCTCAATTGACAGGGTCTGTTATCCAAGACGATTTTATTCGACTGGAAAGCACCGGGGCCAATCTCAACATCCAAAAAGCATCTAGAAGATTTCAGGGTGCCGGGTGTAGCTTTTAGGCTTGTCCACATGGCATATTTCAACAGAATAATGCTCGGCCACATGTATCGAGCATTGTGCAAGCCTTCTTAAAAATGGTTCAAATGGCTCTCAGCACGATGGGACTTAACATCTGAGGTCATTAGTCCCCTAGACATAGAACTACTTAAACCTAACTAACCTAAGGACATCACACATATTCATGCCCAAGGCAGGATTCGAACCTGCGACCGTAGCAGCAGCGCGGTTCGGGACTGAAGCGCCTAGAACCGCTCGGTCACAGCGGCCGGCCAAGCCTTCTTCGAACAATGCTATCTTCACTGGCCTAGAAAGCCACGAGAGCTGTCGCCCATTGAATACGAGTATGTACGGGATATATCTGGCCGGCAGTGTGTCCATCTCGGTGCTCCATTAGATAGTGTTGATGTTTTCTGGACTCTCATCCAAACCGGGTGAAGGAGAACGCTGATACCGTGACATCACCTCTAGCCTTGAAATGGCCCCAGTTCGATCCGAAATACGCATTGAGGATAGGTCGCCTTGTTGGGCCGTCGCTGCACTAGACGTCTTCCACAATTTGAAAACGCCTCCAGTCAGCTACTAGCCAGCTACTGTGATGTTTGCCCCGTTTCAGAAGTGCATCGTTATGTGCATTTGTGCAATGAACAGCCTTTTGCGATGTACCCACTGTATGCAGTTCTCTTCTCAGTGATGTCTTCAGAACTACATTCATTGACAGCAGCGATTCCTGTCGGCCTGGAAACCGACTGTCTTCGACTGGGTGTGACACACGTCTCCAGCCCATGTCGCCTAACATCTTTTTACGACCTCTATTCTTTAGCAGTGTCATACACTTACGAATGGTGCACCATTCGTAGTAGACACTTCGGACCATCCGAACTGATACACCAACAAATACGGCAACTTCATCTATGGCATGGTCGTGGACACGAGCAAACGCGATAGATCTTTTCTGCCACTCTGTCTAGTCTCCACGTCGACCCATCTTAGTTTGCCGATACCATACAACCAATTGGCCAATACACGTCACTTCACTATCTTCACTTATGTCAGTATTGAAGGGTCAAATGATCAACTGGTGTCAGTTCTGTACCATATACACTGCTCCGAAGCGACCAGTGTGTTCTTTCAAGGTGGTGACTAATACACTACTGGCCATTAAAATTGCTACACCAAGAAGAAATGCAGATAATAAACAGGTATTCATTGAACAAATATATTATACTAAAACTGACATTTGATTACATTTTCACGCAATTTGGGTGCATAGTACCCAGAACAACCGCCTCTTGCCGTAATAACGGCCTTGATATGCCTGGGCATTGAGTCAAACAGAGCATGGATGGCGTGTACAGGAACAGCTGCCCATGCAGCTTCAAAAATACCGCAGTTCATCAAGAGTAGTGACTGGTGTACTGTGACGAGCCAGTTGCTCCGCCACCATTGACCAGACGTTTTCCGTTGGTGAGAGATCTGGAGAATGTGCTGGCCAGGGCAGCAGTCGAACATTTTCTGTATCCACAGAGGCCCGTACAGGACCTGCAACATGCGGTCGTGCAGTGTCCTGCTGAATTGTAGGGTTTCGCAGGGATCGAATGAAGGGTAGAGCCACGGGTCGTAACACATCTGAAATGTAATGTCCACTGTTCAATGTGCCATCAATGCGAACAAGAAGTGACCGAGACATGTAACCAATGGCACCCCATACCATCACGCCGGGTGATACGCCAGCATGGGGATGACGAATACACGCTTCCAATGTGCGTTCACCGCAATGTCGCCACACACGGATGCGACCATCATGCTGTAAACAGTACCTGGATTCATCCGAAAAATGACGTTTTGTCATTTGTGCACCCAGGTTCGTCGTTGAGTACACCATTGCAGGCGCTCCTGCTGTGATGCAGCTTCAAAGGTAACCGCACCCATGATCTCCGAGCTAATAGTCCATGCTGCTGCAAACGTCGTCGAACTGTTCGTGCAGATGGTTGTTGTCTTGCTAACGTCCCCATCTGTTGACTCAGGGATCGAGACGCGGCTGCACGATCCGTTACAGCCATGCGGATAAGATGCCTGTCATCTCGACTGCCAGTGATACGAGGCCGTTGGGATCCAGCCCGGCGTTCCGTATTACTCTCCTGAACCCACAGATTCCATATTCTGCTAATAGTCATAGGATCTTGGTCAACGAGAGCAGCAATGTCGCGATACGATAAACCACAATCGCGATAGGCTACAATCCGACCTTTATCAAAGTCGGAAACGTGATGGTACGCATTTCTGCTCCTTACACGAGGCATCACAACAACGTTTCACCAGGCAATGATGATCAACTGATGTTTGTGTATGAGAAGTCGGTTGGAAACTTTCCTCGTGTCAGCACGTTGTAGGTGTCGCCACCGACGGTAACCTTGTGTGAATGCTCTAAAAAGCTAATCATTTGCAAATCACAACATCTTCTTCCTGTCGTTTAAATTTCGCCTCTGTAGCACGTCATCTTCGTGGTGTAGCAATTTTAATGGCCAGTAGTGTACATTCTCCACTAAGCTTGGTTAATTTCTGGTATAAAATTCATTTGAGTCACATACACGGCATTCAGCTTCCTCCACCTATGGGTTTTATGCAACTTCATTTCCACCAGCAAGATTTTCACATTCTCTCTCTGCTACGTACGTGCTATAAGTCCTACAGAGGAAATGAGCTGGATCCTTTCGTAAGAAACTGAATGTAGTTCAATTTTGTATTCTGGTACATTTTCGCTAGGCGCCGTAGTTTTCGAATTATTCAAGAAAAATGTACAAAAATGACCTTCAGACGTCTTTTCCTTGTACAATTTGAAAACCATGGCTTGTAGCGAAAACATACCAGAGTCCAAAATGGAACTACATTAATTTTTTTACAAAAAGGTCCCGTTCATTTTCTGTAGGGCTAATAGTTTGGTTGGTTGCTGCTGACTTGTGGGAGGAGACCAAACAGCGAGGTCATCAGTCCCGTCGGATAAGGGAAGGAAGTCGGCCGTGCCCTTTCAAGCGAACTGTCCCGGCAATTGCCGGATGCGATTTAGGGACATCACGGAAAACATAAATCAGGAGGGCCAAATGCGGATGTAACTGTCGTCCTTCCCATTGCTAGTCTAGCGTGCTAACCACTCCGCCACCTCGCTCGGTACTAATAGTTTGCACATAGCGAGGGAGAGAATATGAAAACGTTCCTCGTTGTATTTGAAGGTGCTGCGGGTTGCATAAAACCCCTGAACCGTCCTCTGTATCTCTCTTGGCGTTATTTGACTTACATGTAATGTGGAAAGCGCCCTGAAACGACCGAGGCAGTTTGATGACGTTACTGAAGATCTGCACGTTGTTCACGCTTTACAAAGCAATTACGCAGGGGAATCGTGACTGACATAACATTGATAACCTGTAACGGCTCACAATGTTTGGAAGTGTTGGCATTTACCCATTCAAATATTGTTTCAGACTATCCAGCACTGAACCACAACTGGACACAGACATGGTTCTGCCTTCATCTGAGCCGTCCGTCAGAATTTGAAAACGCAGTCATCACATATCAGCCAGAGAAGCGACAGAAACTCACTGTTTTTTTTTCTCTCGGTCTTGATTTTTACAAGCTCAGTAGCTTCCCCGATAAAAAGAAGGGTTGAGGACATACATTATACTAGGTCAGTTTAAAAATTTCCGGAACTTAGTCCACAAAATTTTCATGCACTTACCTTTTACTTATTCTGCATGCTCTCCTTCGAAATACTCTCCGCCACTATTGATACACCGCTTCCAGCGCCATTTCCATTTCCGGAAGCAGACTTGGTACGCCTCTTGACGGATCGCGGGAAGCACCGTCTGCGAATTTTCTTTTATCTCGTCTATCGTTGCAGATCTTCGTCTTTTAAACAGGGTTTTCACTTTGGAAATAAAAAAAAGTCTACAGGGGCAGGTGTGAAGGGTACGGAGGATGAGGCAACTCCGTGATCCCGTTTTTGGCGTAACAGTCACGCACCAACAGGCATGAATGTGCGGGTGCGTTATTGTGATGCAAGAGCCATGAATTGTCTCGGCACATTTCAGGCCGTTTCCTTCTCACATTTTCTCGCAGGCGTCGCAACACGTCCCGATAGTACCACTGTTTAACAGTTTGTCCCTGTGACACGAATTCGTGATGAACTAATCCTTCAGAGTCAAAGAAAACTATTAGCATGGCTTTAACGTTTGACCTGACCTGGCGAGCTTTTTTTGTTCTTGGCGAACGTTTCCCGACCTATTGTGATGACTAACCTTGGTCTCAACATCATAACCGCAGATCTACTTCCCATCACCAGCTACGATTCTCTTACGGAACATCTCGTTCCCATTTGCGCTATCCAAAAGCTCTTCACAGATTGCGACGCGAAGGTTTTCCTGGTCTTGACTCATGAGCCTTGGGACGACCTTGGCGGCAACACAATGGATTCCAAAATGCTGTGTCAGGATTTCATGACATGATCCGACTAAAATGTTATAATTTTCTGCAATCTCTTGGATAGTCAGTCTTCGCTTGGCGGGCACAATTCCTTTGACATTCCTGACATGAGCGTTGTCGGTAGACGTCTAAGGGCTTTCTGAACTTTAACTTCCGCCCGGCCTCATTTAAACCGTGTGAACTACTCTTAACAGCGAGTACTGCTTAAGCACTCATTACTATAGGCTTCCGGCATCATTTGGTGTGTATCTGCAAAACTTTTCTTGAGTTTCGCGAAAAATTTAGTTGCTCCTCTAACTCTACCATTTCGAAATTCGCAACCAGTGCGAAACAACATTCTAATCAATACAGGACTTAACAATGGAACTTCCGAAGGTTACACTTTAAACAAAGGCGTGTGCAGGGATGCCAACCGAATTCCGCTCCAACACACCACTAGCAGCCAAATTGCGATTTTTCCCGAATTTTTTAACAGACCTCGTAAGGTGACATCGTCTAACATGGGGGAACATGCGTCTAGAATTCTCATAATAGGGAACGACTCTCGTATTTATCTGTGTACCATACATATGGAAAAAGAGGCAGCACTTAAAATAATACTGACGCCAAACATCGAAGAAATATATGACGTTGTGTCGATCGATAGCTCACAACTTAGCCACAGGTGTCTGAAAATAGAGTAATTCAAGCAAATTTTATTGTACAGTCCCTTACTGCAAATACGTGGCAGCAGAAGTAGAGCCGTGCTGCAGATCGCGTTGGTGCTATTTGTAGGTTTCCGCCCTCTGTTGGAAGACAGACGGTATCGTTTACTTGGCATGGTTGCGGTTGTTTATCTTCTTCTCGTGTTGACTGGCGCCACTCGGTTTCGCAAGCGTTGCCTGTCCGCTAGTAGCAGCAGCGGCGGTTATCGATATGTAGTAACTATCGCCCTATCTTTAGGCAGAAGTAGTTGTTTTTCCGGGTCGTGTGAGTGGGCCAGTTCGGTTGGCGACTCAGGAAGAGCTAGGTCCGCGCACTGCCAGAACACGCCAGGACCGCTGGCGGCGCGCATGGACTGCCAGATGGAAGGGCTTGTAACATTATGTGATTGCCTTATCATTTTAAATCAGTCACTAATCGAGCAGTCGCTCAGCAACAGCTACAGTTAGCAAATAATGTTGCGAGAATGTAAAAAGTGAACGACCTGTGACGTAACTTGTTTATTGTCGAAGCGCCGTCAGAGATGCAGTGAGTTATTGACTTTGAAAACCGCGGCGCGAAAAACGGACAGAAGAAGAACACTTTTACACTTTTTTTGTGTGTACGAGATATTCTCTTGTCTCTTTTAACTTGTGTCGGACGCGCATGTCTTGCCTCCGTATTATTATCGTTAAAAATAATATTATTTTAGTATAAAGTAAAGGGCAATACTGCACAGCAGTAAATTTATTGTGCGATGTGTATGTGAAAACGTCAAAGGAATTATTGTCATTACCAGAAGAGAAGTGCATCCTTTACGGAACTTACGTACTGATACTTGTGTTTTATTATTGTATTATTTATTAGACTACCTTGTAATGCCTACGTTTAAGGTTATTTATGTCAGTTAATAGTTCTGGTCGCCTTCTAGGATAAATCTAGCAGTGTAGTGTTCAGTGGATGTTAAGGGTTGTGTTACAAAGTTTAACATCGTCTTATTTCACCCGTTTGGTGATCTGTTGCTTGTTTATTGTAATTAGCCTTTGCTATTGTATTGTATCGATGTGCTTCTTCATGGCAAAATCTGCTTGCCTGCTGTGGTCCAGACCTGTATAAGCAGTAAAGGTTAGCGTGCAAAACGGCCGGATTTACGGAACCCAGATTCGAAGAGCAAGTCACGAACAGAATGAGACTCTGTCAACGGCCATCCTGGGGTGGATACATCGTCTCTCTTGTATCACCAAAATTAAGCGCTGTCAGACATGGCCAGTACTTGGACGGGTGACCGAGCAGGTACACCGCTCGGTGTTGAAAATTTTCCGTCTCCCATTACCGCAGGGGGGACACTAGAGGTCGAGGCATAAAGTACCTGATCACCAGTCATTCCGCCGATGTCCTGGATTGAATTCCAAAGCTCTCCGCAGTATTCCGTGATGTGGTGTCATGCGACACTGTTGATGGTCATCCGCCCGTCAGATGGGGACGTTAAGCTTGACCGCCACATTGGTGCTATTTGAGAAGAGCAGGCTATGTTCCCGCACTGGGTTTCACCCGCTCCCTTCTCTCATCGTATCTAATACGAACATGACCTTACACTCCACACACACACACACACACACACACACACACACACACACACACACACATTATAGTCAGCCACGCCTAACAGATACACTTACCCACACGACTCTCATACTTTCCAAAGGAAAGGTGCTCGGTATGAGGTTGGGGGGGGGGGGGGGGGGGGGGGGGAGAGACTAACTGGAAAAACTCTTCCAATTAGGTACCTTAACATGGCGTTTGGAGTCTCTCAACCATTCATGCCATACGAAGTTCCAGGGAACACTACTTCTTATTTAGAGCTTCCTGTGAACCTGGAAGACTTGCCGCCGCTAGAGATTCCTGAACAAAGCACTCACCGAACTTCCAAACGACTGTCCTCCTCTATAGGAGATTCCCAGCGGCGAGAGCTTGAGGTGGAAGATTTGGAACAGCCTGAAGCGAATGACAACGGACATAACACCAATAAAGGCAAACCTGATCAAATGGGGCCTTTATAGACGAATCTGACGACCAATATGATTGTGAAAAACATTAGGATACAAAAGATCTCCTGAACTGTCCTAAATGTCCCATTAAACACTCTCTGGATGAATTATCGCAGGCAAGCAAGTAAGCATTTGGGTTAAGAAAATTTGATCTCCGAACACGAAAAAGTAAAGTAGGGTGACTGAGAAACACCACGTATCTCTGTCGCATCATCCTCCGTGTAAAGTGCCCTTCCCCACGTTGTGTGCATCTGTTGAGCGCAGTTGTCTGCAATGGACATGTGTGTAGCGTGGTGTCATATCTACATCTACATCTACATGACTACTCTGCAATTCACATTTAAGTGCTTGGCAGAGGGTTCATCGAACCACAATCATACTATCTCTCTACTATTCCACTCCCTAACAGCGCGCGGGAGAAACGAACACCTAAACCTTTTTGTTCGAGCTCTGATTTCTCTTACTTTATTTTGATGATCATTCCTACCTATGTAAGTTGGGCTCAACAAAATATTTTCGCATTTGGAAGAGAAAGTTGGTGACTGAAATTTCGTAAAAAGATCTCACCGCGACGAAAAACGTCTTTGCTGTAATGACTTCCATCCCAATTCGAATATCATATCTGCCACACTCTCTCCCCTATTACGTGATAATACAAAACGAGCTGCCCTGATACTGGTCTTCGGGTGACCTTACTAGACGGTAAATTACAGCATCATCTGCGAACAACGTAAGAGAACTGCTCAGATTGTCACTCAGGTCATTTATATAGATCAGGAACAGCAGAGGTCCCAGGACGCTTCCCTGGGGAACACCTGATATCACTTCAGTTTTACTCGATGATTTGACGTCTATTACTACGAACTGCGACCTTCCTTACAGGAAATCACGAATCCAGTCGCACAACTGAGACGATACCCCATAGGCCCGCAGCTTCATTAGAAGTCGCTTGTGAGGAACGGTGTCAAAAGCTTTCCGGAAATCTAGAAATACGAAATCAACTTGAGATCCCCTGTCAATAGCGGCCATTACTTCGTGCGAATAAACAGCTAGCTGCGTTGCACAAGAGCGATGTTTTCTGAAGCCGTGCTGATTACGTATCAATAGATCGTTCCCTTCGAGGTGATTCATAATGTTTGAATACAGTATATGCTCCAAAACCCTACTGCAAACCGACGTCATTGATATAGGTCTGTAGTTATATGGATTACTCCTACTACCCTTCTTAAACACTGGTGCGACCTGCACAATTTTCCAATCTGTAGGTACAGATACATCGGTGAGCGAGCGGTTGTATATGATTGCTAAGTAGGGAGCTATTGTATCAGCGTAATCTGAAAGGAATCTAATCGGTATACAATCTGGACCTGAAGACCTGCCCATATCAAGTGATTTGAGTTGCTTCGCAACCCCTAAGGTATCTACTTCTAAGAAACTCATGCTAACAGATGTTCGTGTTTCAAATTCTGGAATATTCCATTCGTCTTCCCTGGTGAAGGAATTTCGGAAAACTGCGTTCAATAACTCCGCTTTAGCGGCACAGTCGTCGGTAACAGTACCATCGGCACTACGCAGCGAAGGTATTGACATCGTCTTGCCCCTTGTGTACTTTACATACGACCAGAATTTCTTCGGATTTTCTACCGAATTTCGAGACAATGTTTCGTTGTGGAACCTATTAAAGGCATCTCGCATAGAAGTCCGTGCCAAATTTCTCGCGTCTGTAAATTTTAGCCAATCTTCGGGATTTCGCGTTCTTCTGAAATTCGCACGCTTTTTCTGTTGCCTCTGGAATAGCGTTCGGACCTGTTTTGTGTACCACGGGGGATCCGTTCCATCTCTTACAAATTTATGAAGTATGAATCTCTCAATTGCTGTTGCTACTATATCTTTGAATTTGAGCCACATCTCGTCTACATTCGCATAGTCAGTTCGGAAGGAATGGAGATTGTCTTTTAGGAAGCCTTCTAGTGACACTTTATCGGCTTTTTTAAATAAAATTATTTTGCGTTTGTTTCTGATGGATTTGGAAGAAACGGTATTGAACCTAGCTACAACGACCTTGTGATCATAATCCCTGTATCAGTCCTGATGCTCTCTATCAGCTCTGGATTGTTTGTGGCTAAGAGGTCAAGTGTGTTTTCGAAACCATTTAAAATTCGCGTGGGTTCGTGGACTAACTGCTCGAAATAATTTTCGGAGAAAGCATTTAGGACAACTTCGGAAGATGTTTTCTGCCTACCACCGGTTTTGGACAAGTATTTTTGCCAACATATCGAGGGAAGGTTGAAGTCCCCACCAACTATAACCGTATGAGTGGGGTATTTATTTGCTACGAGACTCAAACTTTCTCTGAACTGTTCCGCAACTGTATCATAGGAGTCGGGATGTCGGTAAATTATTAACTTGGCTGTTCGGCTGTTAAGTATAACCTCCATCCATACCAATTCGCACGGAGTATCTACCTCGACTTCACTACAAGATAAACCACTACTGACAGACACAAACACTCCACCACCAATTCTGCCTAATCTATCTTTCCTGAACACCGTCTGAGACTTCGTAAAAATTTCTGCAGAACTTATTTCAGGCTTTAGCCAGCTTTCTGTACCTATAACGATATCAGCTTCTGTGCTTTCTATTAGCGCTTGAAGCTCAGGGACTTTTCCAGCGCAACTACAACAATTTACAACTAAAATTCCGACTGTTCCTTGATCCAAGCTCGTCCTGTATTTGCCATGCACCCTTTGACATTGCAGCCCACCCCGTACTTTCCCGAGGCCTTCTAACCTAAAAAAACCGCCCAGTCCACGCCACACAGCCTCCGTTACCCGTGTAGCCGCCAGCTGAATGTAGTGAACTCCTGACCTATTCAGCGGAACCCGAAATCCCACCAGCCTATGGCGCAGGTCAAGGAATCTGCACCCAACTCGGTCGCAAAACCGTCTGAGCCTCTGATTCAGACCCTCCACCCGGCTCTGCACCAAAGGTCCGCAGTCGGTTCTGTCGACGATGCTGCAGATGGTGAGCTCTGCCTTCATCTCGTAAGCAAGACCGGCAGCCTTCACCAAATCAGATAGCCGCTGGAATCCAGAGAGAATTTCCTCAGATCCAAAGCGACACACGTCATTAGTGCCGACACGTGCCACCACCTGCAGCTGGCTACACTCTGTGCTCTTCATGGCATCCGGAAGGACCCTTTCCACATCAGGAATGACTCCTCCCGGAATGCACACGGAGTGCACACTGGATTTCTTCCCCTCCTTAGCCGCCATATCCCTAAGGAGCCCCATTACGCGCCTAACATTGGAGCTCCAAACTACCAATAAGTCCACCCTGTGTGATTGCCCGGACCTTGAAGGCTGAGAATGATCCTCTGAAACAGGGCAGGCAGCTGCATCTGGCTCAGCCAGAGACAGTGCCTGAAACCTGTTTGTCAGAAGCACCGGGCAGGCTTTCTGATCAGCCTCCGGGGACGTCTTTCGCTACCTGCCACGTCTAGGACGCCGTGATGTGTGACGATGAAAGAATGGAGACTGTAAAACAATGGCCCTATACTATCGATTATCATGAAGGGGATGTTCAGGCTTAACGTCTCCGTCTGCCGGATGAATCGCTACCAATAGTGTCACGTGTTTTTACTCCATGAGGCCCCGCGGAGAGGTTTGGAATTTAGTGCAGGATATTGCCACGAAGATCGGTGATCAGAAACTTTCCGCTACCGCCGCTTTTGCCTTTGCCGGCCAAATATTGGTAGCGAAAACATACTCCAGCGCAGCCTACATCTTTCTACATCTACTTGTGCATCACCATTCTGCAGATCACATCCACGCGCTTGTTACAGGATTCATAGAGCCCCTTTCAGGCTGTTTCTCGACAGTTCGACTCTCGAATAGCACCTGGGAAAAAATAACCCCTAAATACTTCCGTGCGAGTTCTCATTTTTCTTATTTTATATCGATGGCCATTCTTCCTGTGTAGGCAAGAGTCAACAAAACATTTTCGCATTCGAAGGAGATAGTTGGTGATTGAAATTTCGTGAAAAGATTTTATCCCAGCTAAAATCGCCTTTACTGTGAAGATAGTCACTTCAACTCGCGTATCATATCCATGGTGATACAAAACGAGAAGCCTTTTTCTTTTCTTTACTTTTCTATGGCCTCCATCCAACCCTCACAGCCGATCCATCACCACACCAGGTTTGCCGTCTTTGACTTTGGCAAGCTTCACCGTTATAATTTGGTTTTCAGCATAAGAATTAAAGTTAGTTCTCGTTCGGTGTCTTCCTCGGTCTGTATAGTTTGCACTTCTGTTATGTTAAAGAAAGGGTTGAACAAATCTTCTTATCTGTGCATATGAAAGAAAAACGGTAGTAAAAAGTAAAGTGCCTTCTTCGTTGTGACAATGTAAATATATTTTCTTCGCATTAACTCACATGTCCTTATTGAGGCGTGGAAATAGAAACTGTTTAGAAAAGTTACGAAAATAATGATCCTTCGTGAAAATGAAAAAAGAAAATACTTCTTTCTATGAACGATACCATGGAACTTAAAATTTTTCTTAAAGATAGTAAAAGAGTAAAATGTTCTTGAGACTTGCAGGGTGTCATGACTCCACTTTTATCATATTTATTCTACCCTCTTTCTTTCAAACACGATTTCCAACATCTTACAGTATTTTCTCTTGAGATCCGTATACTTGCGTATTTTACATTTACATATATCTATGCTGGTGTCAGTTCCAAGGTTTCTAATCACGTTTTCCCATTAATCAGTACAGATTTTTATGTGGGGTGAGGTGGGGGATGGGGGGCTGTGGTATTCATGTATTGTGCATCACAGATGATGTCAAGATCTCGTAATGAATTTGCGCCCTGATCGTCTTCCAATTGTGCATGTTCCCTTCGTATGTGTGTAGAAGTAACTGCGTCGACTAGATTGCAGGGTTAACAAAGGTTTGTTTGACTCAGATTTCATACAGTCTTCCGTTGGTGCCAACTATGTTGTTGATTGGTTTTTACCGTGCCATTACTATACCAAAGACGGACCATTGAGGCTAATGTTTTGCCAAATAGCAAAGTTGTCCTCATTTTTGAATAAATTCATATTTTATATCTTCCTTTCATGCATAATAGATAGTGATGTCAATCGTTCATTTCTCAATTAACTCACTTCAAACAAATGCTAGAGGTTAACATTTGGTTTTCCCACTTTTCAATAGGAGATTGAATACTTTGCGCTTTGACAATTGCAAAAAGTTTGGTTGTAATGCTGTCTGGAGATTCTTTTTACGAAGAGTCCAGATTCCTTGTTTGTTATGTGTTCTAGTCGTCCATTCCTGATATCAAGAACGGCTGATTTGATATTTAGTCGAAAAACTTCTCTTTGCAAAAAAATTTGTAATTTTTGCAGTTATATTTCTAGTTATCATTTTTAGTATGGGAATTATTTGTGCAGAGTAAAAAGCTTTATAGAGTGTCCATGAGTTTATGCAGTGTATTACATCCTATGAATATGGTTCATGTTGCATTATACAGTGAAGTGACAAAAGCAATGGGTACCTCCTAATAACGTGTCGGATCTCCTTTTGCCCTGCTTAGTGCAGCAACTCGACGTGTCGTAGGCTCAACAAGTCGTTGGAAGTCCCCTGCAGAAATATTGGGCCATGCTGCCTCTAGAGCCGACCATAATTGCGAAAGTGTTGGCGGTGCAGGATCCTGTGCACCAGATGACCACTCGATTATGTACCATAAATTTTCTATTGGATTCATGTCGGTCGATGTAGGTGGCCAAATCATTCGCTCGAGATGAGCAGAATATTCTTTAAATCAATCCCGAACAACTGTGGCCCGATGACATGGCGCATTGTCATTCATAAAAATTCCATCGCTGTTTGGCTGCAAATGCTCTCGAAGTAGCGGAACGTACCCATATCCAGCAAACGAGCAGTTCAGTTTGACCAGAGGACCCAGTCCATTTCATGTAAACAAGGCCGATACCAATACGGAGCCAGAACCAGTTTACACAGTGCCTTGTCGATAACTTAGTTCCATCGCCACACAGGAACCCTATCATCAGGTCTTACGAACTGAAATCGGGACCCATCTGACCAGGGTGCCTATTCTGTATCTTTCCGCCATTGTGCCAATCGATTCGGTACTCAAGAGCACCGAACGGTCTAGGACTCGAAATAGAGTCACTGCATTATTCAGTATGCATTTCGGTAGCGATACCGTTCGGGTCTAGAGAACCGAAGCGCTGTTGTCGGTTCGTGTCACATAAGCCAATCAAAAGCAAGCGGCCACAGATCCCGGCATGTGCACTGTAGCGCGCACAGCGCCACGAACACAAAGCGGGTAGCAGAGGACACAGGCGCGCTATTCTTCCAAGTACCGAAAATTGCGTTAACGCTGCCATAACGCATGATGCCACATTCCATCGAGATGATGTGCCAGCCTTCATCGCCCTTGCCTCCTCCTTAACAGTATCAGGCGCAGAATATCCATTTCCATGATTCTCAGATTAACTGCATAGAAATTTTTACATTTTCTCTGACCGCATGTTTCCATGCATGCATAATAACGATAGCGTATTTGACTGTATTCTCCACATTGTAGTAAATGCCGCATTATGTCATCTTATTTTCATTCACACTGACATCGTGTTTAGGATTTAACGTTTCGGAAAATGAGTTAGGAATAGTTTGTGTACCACATTGTACTAATACATCTATAAAAACACCCGCAAAATTGATTATGAGAGTTTCAAAGAATAAGAAGATAAACAGAATGTGGTTATAACTCGCTCCTAGAGATCCAAATGATTAAGTACCCCACCTGGAAAATGTATCCAATAAAAGAAGCTCACGGAACAGCCTCATTCAGAGGCTATTCAGCACTAAGTGGGGAGCAGCAGCAGCAGAAGCTACGAACCTCTGCACTCGCCTTAGTGTACTCTACAGCCGAGTACTGTGCACCAGCGTGGTTATCCAGCAAGAATGCAAACGAGGTGGACACCCAGCTCAGTGCTGCTATGAGAACCATAGCTGGATGCATAAAGACTCTCCCACTAGAGTGGCTTCCAACACTTAGTCATATAGCTCCACCCTCCCTGCGAAGACAGGAAGCTCTGGTGAAGGAATACACAAAAATAATGAATAACCCCCTACTTCCTATCCATGAAGATGTCCCAAATTTGGAAAGAACACGACTCCGCTCCAGAAATCCCCCTTCAAGACTGGCCCAACAACAGTCAGCTGCCAACTTCAGCACGGATACTAAATGGCACCAGGGCTGGAGTGATAGAGCCTCCCCTGACAGCAAAGAACAGCTGTCCATCAGAGAAACCTAAGGGCTTTGAAGTTCCACGACAACTATGGAAAAGCCTAAACAGAATCCGAACAGGACATGGGCTATGTGCACACAATTTACACAAGTGGGGTAAGCTTCCCAGCCCTAGCTGTGACTGTGGAGCACTTAAACAAACAATATAGCACATCGCCCAGGACTGTGAATTAAGAGCCTACCAGAGTAGTCGGGCTGACTTCTTCAACGCCACACTGCCCTGCCTCGAATGGATCGCCAATTTAGACGTCAGAAGTTGAAGACTTGTGTAACGCAAAATATCTGCTGTGACGTTACTTTTTATTGTGTTTATGTATTATATTTTATCTGTATATGTATCCTTCACTTATGTATTTTATAGTGTATTTTATCACATAGTTTCATAATGTAATAAGTTAAACCATGTGTGTAGCACCATACGCTAAATAAATAAATATTGCAGAATTTTTTAAAGTAATTACTGAGGAAGATGAACTGTTAATTCGTTAATATAGAGAATGGAAAAAATGTTATATACGGCGAGCTGTAAGTGAACGCCTTGAAAGGCTGTGTAATAACGAACTGCATTTGGGCACTCAGTGTAAATATATGATATGCAGTTTTTTTAGGTATATAGCACTCGATAGTGCTCTAACGCAAAAATCAGTCTCCCTTCATAACCAATACAGCCTACACCAGTTCTAATGTGTTCGGTATTTAAGCCTTGGTCTGTCCCCTATTACTTTTACCTATCGATCTTCACTACATTATCAGATTAACTACTCCTTACCACCTCTGGATGTGACATTTCAAGTCATTTCTTCTTTTATTCCATGTTCCATTCCTATGTAGGATTCTCCTCTTGTTCTTTTTCTTCTTCTTCCTTGACTCTTCCCATTCCTCTAAGAGTCGGCATCGTCATACGGTATAAAATTTGTGAAAAACAGTTATCGGTGCGGGTTACCTCCAGGTAAGATTATATTTTAGACTATTACACTGACGGAAGAAAATCACTACAGAAAAAAATAATTAATGTAGAGTTACGAAATTTCGAGAAAACATTTGTCTAGATAACGTATTTAAATTATTAGCACTGCAAGATCACACGTTAAAGTAAGCCCTAGATAGGCCACCGAAAATGTGAAAGGCTGGTGTATTAAAAACAGGTCTAACTGCTGGAATGTTGTACGCAAGGATGCAAACATGCATGCATTGTGTTGTACAGATGTTGCATGTCAGTTTGTGGGATGGATTTCCATCCCTGTTGCACATGGTCAGTTTAATACTGATTGTGGATGACGCTGGAGTCTCGTAAGATGACATCCCATATGTGCTCGATTGAAGACTGATCTGGTGATCGAGCAGGACAAGGGAACATGCTGACTCCCTGTAGAGATGTTGGGTTACAACAGTGACATATATGTGGGCGAGCGCTATACCGTTGGAAAACACCTCCAGGAATACTTTTTATGAATGGCAGCAAAACAGATCGAATCACTATATTGTTAAGAAATTTTGCTGCCTTGGGAGCAAAATTCCGCATGACGGATGAAGCAAGGAGGACATTAAAATCAGACTAGCACAAGGTAAGTGAGCAGTCCTGGCCAAAAGAAATCTACTAGTATTAAACATAGGCCTCAATTTGCTGAAGACGTTTCAGAGAATATATGTCTGGAGCCAACGTTTTGTGACAGCGAAGCAGGGACTGTGGGAAAACCATAACATAGGAGAATCGAAAAGTTTGAGATGTGGTGCTACAGAAGTTAGCTGCAAATTAGGTGGTCTGATACGGTAAAAAATGAGGAAATTCTCTGCAGAATCGGCAAAGAAAGGAACATATCGAAAACACTGAGAAAATTGAGGAATGGGATGATAAGACATATTAAGAAATCAGGAAATGACGTGCATGGTACTAGAAAGAGCTGAAGAGGGTGTAAACTATACGGAAAGACAGAGGTTAGAATACATCATCCAACGAATAACTGAGCAATGGGGTGCTAGATCTTCTCTAAGATGAAGAGGTTAGCGCAGAAGAGGAATTTATGGCAGGCATTTTCATCTACATCTACATGTACATCCATACTCCGCAAGCCACCTGACGGTGTGTGGCGGAGGGTACACTGAGTACCTCTATCGGTTCTCCCTTGTGTTCCAGTCTTGCATTGTTCGTGGAAAGAAGGATTGTCGGTATGCTTCTGAGTGGGCTCTAATCTCTCTCATTTTATCCTCATGGTCTCTTCGCGAGATATACGTAGGAGGGAGCAATATTCTGCTTGACTCTTCGGTGAAGGTATGTTCTCGAAACTTCAACAAAAGCCCGTACCGAGCTACTGAGCGTCTCTCCTGCAGAGTCTTCCACTGGAGCTTATCTATCATCTCCGTAACGCTTTCGCGATTACTAAATGATCCTGTAACGAAGCGCGCTGCTCTCCGTTGGATCTTCTCTATCTCTTCTATCAACCCTATCGAGTACGGATACCACACTGCTGAGCAATATTCAACCAGTGGGCGAACAAGCGTACTGTACCTACTTCCTTTGTTTCCGAATTGCATTTCCTTAGGATTCTTCCAATGAATCTCAGTCTGGCATCTGCCTTACCGACGATCAACTTTATATGATCATTCCATTTAAATCACTCCTTATGCGTACTCCCAGATAATTTATGGAATTAACTGCTTCCAGTTGCTGACCTGCTATTTTGTAGCTAAATGATAAGGGATCTATCTTTCTATGTATTCGAAACACATTACATTTTTCTACATTGAGATTCAATTGCCATTCCCTGCACCATGCGTCAATTCGCTGCAGATCCTCCTGCATTTCAGTACAATTTTTCATTGTTACAACCTCTCGATACACCACAGCATCATCTGCAAAAAGCCTCAGTTAACTTCCGATATCCCCACCAGGTCATTTATGTATATTGTGAATAGCAACGGTCCTATGACACTCCCCTGGGGCACACCTGAAATCACTCTTACTTCGGAAGACTTCTCTCCATTGAGAATGACATGCTGCGTTCTGTTATCTAGGAACTCCTCAATCCAATCACACAATTGATCTGGTAGTCCGTATGCTCTTACTTTGTTCATTAAACGACTGTGGGGAACTGTGTCAAACGCCTTGCGGAAGTCAAGAAACACGGCATCTACCTGTGAACCCGTGTCTAAGGCCCTCTGAGTCTCGTGGACGAATAGCGAGAGCTGGGTTTCACACGACCGTCTTTTTCGAAACCCATGCTGATTCCTACAGAGTAGATTTCTAGTCTGCAGAAAAGACATTATACTCGAACATAATACGTGTTCCAAAATTCTACAACTGATCGACGTTAGAGATATAGGTCTATAGTTCTGCACATCTGTTTGACGTCCCTTCTTGAAAACGGGGATGACCTGTGCCCTTTTCCAATCCTTTGGAACGCTTCGCTCTTCCAGAGACCTACGGTACACCTCTGCAAGAAGGGGCAAGTTCCTTCGCGTACTCTGTGTAAAATCGAACTGGTATTCCATCAGGTCCAGCGGCCTTTCCTCTTTTGAGCAATTTTAATTGTTTCTCTATCCCTCTGTCGTCTATTTCGATTCTACCATTTTGTCGTCTGTGCGACAATGTAGAGAAGGAACTACAGTGCAGTCTTCCTCTGTGGCCGGCCGCGGTGGCCGTGCGGTTCTGGCGCTGCAGTCCGGAACCGCGGGGCTGCTACGGTCGTAGATTCGAATCCTGCCTCGGGCATGGGTGTGTGTGATGTACTTAGGTTAGTTAGGTTTAAGTAGTTCTAGGGGACTTATGACCTAAGATGTTGAGTCCCATAGTGCTCAGAGACATTTGAACCATTTTCCTCTGTGAAACAGCTTTGGAAAAAGACATTTAGTATTTAGGCCTTTAATCTGTCATCCTCTGTTTCAGTACCATTTTGGTCACAGAGTGTCTGGACATTTTGTTTTGATCCACCTACCGCTTTGACATAAGACCAAAATTTCTTAGGATTTTCTGCCAAGTCAGTACATAGAACTTTACTTTCGAATTCATTGAATGCCTCTCTCATAGCCCTCCTCATACTACATTTCGCTTCACGTAATTTTTGTTTGTCTGCAAGGCTTTGGCTATGTTTATGTTTGCTGTGAAGTTCCCTTTGCTTCCGCAGCAGTTTTCTAACTCGGTTGTTGTACCACGGTGGCTCTTTTCCATCTCTTACGATCTTGCTTGGCACATACTCATCTAACGCATAATGTACGATGGTTTTGAACTTTGTCCACTGATCCTCAACACTATCTGTACTTGAGACAAAACTTTTGTGTTGAGCCGTCAGGTACTCTGTAATCTGCTTTTTGTCACTTTTGCTAAACAGAAAAATCTTCCTATCTCTTTTAATATTTCTATTTACGGCTGAAATCGTCGATGCCGTAACCGCTTTATGATCCTTCAGGTGCTCAGCCACAACAGCTGCTGAGCCAGGGACCTATAGAGACATCCAGTTACCATGTCTGAGCCTGCTTTAACCCTGACCTTCACCCAAATCATTTCACATTTCGCATTTTCACGAACATTCCATATTTAACTTTTTTATTGGTGTATCTTCACTGTGCTTCATTGTGATGCTTGCATCAATAGCTACGACTAGTATTTCAGCTTTATTAGTATAAGATGGTTGGTCATCCATCATTTATAGACAGAAAAACAGATGAGAACCAAATACGGAAACCTACGGAACAGCAGTAGTTGCATGACCCCAGTAAGGCATAATTCCACAGAGAAATCCTTTTCCAGGAGTTAAGTTTATGTAGAGAACGAAATGTACTGTTTCAGGAAGTTTCAAAACAGTGCAGACTCCGGTTCATAGTGAAACTTTCATTCTGGAAGTGAGCTCTAGACCGTGGTTAAACATTTCTACTCGCAGTGATATGACTGAGGGGTGCCAAGGAGAACTTAAATGCAGTTCGAAAGGCAGGAGAGATGTATTAACAAAAACATAGCTGTGTGGGCGAGACCTGTCTGCTGCGCGGATAAACGTTCTGATAAGAGAATTGTCTCCAGAAGACAGGAGCCGAGTTTGAATCTACGTCTCTGAGCAGTTTGAGTCTGTCAGAAAGTTACGACAGAGCTTACAGCGTTAAGCTATTGGCTGTCACTGTTGACGGAATAGAATAAAATACAGAAGATAACTGTACAAACCCCGTACACTGTACTGAGCAGTACGAGCGGTGCGCCGGTAAAACACCAGCCACACTGCTTGTTTGGCAAATGTTCCCCTCAAAATGAATTCCTGGTAAATACTTCTCTTATCAGTATCGGCAGTACCTTTGCTCAAACACTTAAAAAGTCTGATATAATCATTCATATTGCCGACTGTAAGATGTCTGACGCCTGCTTCATTAGCGAAACCTTATCTTATCCTTCCTGTTCGCAATGGTTTCCCGAAATTATGTCACACGTTTATCTTCTTATCTCACCTGGCGCCTACACGAATTTGTTCGTCAACTCGACGATAAACGAAGGTCGTCACAGCCCACAAACAGTCCATGCTTTCCATTTGTCATGAAACCTGGAAATGCCAGCAGAAGCTCGATAACTCTCATCCGTTGGATTCACATCTCCGAATTCAGTGTAACTATCATTTGAAGTAACTCAACCTAATAGTCGGAAGATACACTAGACATAATCAGTCCATCATCCAGATGTATGTTTCCCATGCATTCCCTAAATCAATTAAGGTGAGTGTTGGAATGATTCTTTGAACAGGACATTACCGATGTTTTCCTGCCTTTGTCCATTTGCGTTACGTCTCAAAATGTCGTAGACGGGACCTAAGACTTACTAGACGACCTCATCAAATTTCCCACAGTTTTCGGGCTTCTTTATACGAAGCGAGGCTGAAGTCTAGCCCTAAACGTAGGCACGCTGATCCTGGCTATTTCCTGAGAGTTTTATATGAGGCGTGCTTTTTTAAGTAAGTACCGTTTTGAAATTAAGAAAAAAAGACGTGCTAAGGTATCTCAATAATTTTATTTTTACATAAAAGCCTGTACCCTAATCTACTTTTCTACATAATTTCCTTCAATATTGAGGCACTTGTCATAACGTTGTACCAGTTTTTGAATACCCTCCTCATAGAAATCTGGCACCTGACTTGTTAACCACTCCATCACCACTCTTTTGATTTCGTCATCGTCTCGAAGACACTGACCGCCCAGGTGTTTATTCAAGTGCAGGAACAGATGGTAGTCACTGGGCTCAAGATCGGGGCTGTACGGAGGTCAGATTCACCCAGATAAGTGAAGTTTAAACAAACAATTTCCCCCCGGAAAATCAGGTGCACGGTTTTTTGGGACAGAAAAGGAGAATTCCTTGTGGATTTCTGCCTCGTAACGAAACAATCAATGCGGCAGCTTACTGTAAGGCATTGCACAATCTGCGGCGTTCAATTCAGAACAAAAGACGTGGCAAGTTGAGCAAGGGCATCGTTTTGCTGCAAGACAATGCCTGTCCGCATGTGGGGAATCAGATCACAGATCTCATCACATCTTTTCGATGGGAAATTCTAGATCATCCTCTGAACAGCCCCGATCTTGCGCCCAGTGACTACCATCTGTTCCTGCACTTGAAGAAACACCTGGGCGGTCAGCGTCTTCAAGACGATGACAAAGTCAAAACAGTGGTGATGCAGTGGTTAACAAGTCAGGCGGCAGACGATGGTATTCAAAAACTGGTACAACGTTATGACAAGTGCCTCAATATTGACGGAAATTATGTAGAAAAGTAGACTAAGGTACAGGCTTTCATGTAAAAATAAAATTATTGAGATATCTTAGCACGTCTTATTTTTTAATTTCACAGCGGTACTTACGTAAAAAACACGTCTCGTATATGGCACAAGAGTGGTTGCAAGAGTTCACTGCGCTGTTTGTTGCCGCATTTATCGTTGCGACGACAATGCACAGAGAATACTTCACAGCTACGCAAATGCGTGGAATACACATCTTCTCCGCGTTCAGTGTAACTATCAGTTAAACTAACTCAACCTAATACCCAATAGTGTCCCGTTTTTCCCGAGAACTGAGCGAATGGAGTGAAATGCAGTCAGCTCAGACGGCACGGGGGGAATTAAGGTAGACAATGCGGTATTCCAGTTTTGCTGTTTTGACAGCGAAATAAAACGTGATGGAAAAAGTAAAGATGTTATAAAATGCAAATTGACAGTAGCAATAGAAGCTTTTGTCAGATAGAGAATTATGCTGATATAGAATAAAAACGTCAGTGTTAGGAAATTTTTTTCTTAAATGTACGCTGACGGAGGTTGAACTGCAACAGCAGGAAAGGTTGTGCGGCATAAACGAATGTTGGCAGGAGTGTTTGTACATCTGAAAGATGTTCTGTTCAAATGTCACGCAAGACGCATAAGAGTGGCGTTAGTAGTGTCATTATAGGGACGCAAATCATGTTTGGTTTACATATACACGGTAACGGACGTGAGCGTTAGTTACCTTTAAGATTAGACGTGATGTAAATGTCGTGTGACTAAGGTCTCTCGTCGGGTAGCCTGTTCGCCAGGTGCAACTCTTTCGATTTGACGCCACTTCGGCGACTTGCGCGTCGATGGGGATGAAATTATGATGATTAGGACAACACAACACCCATTCCCTGAGCGGAGAAAATCTCCAAACCAACCGGTAATCGAACCCGATCCATTAGAGTTGACATTCTGTCGCACTCAGCTAACGGAGGCGGACATTGGAAGTGATGAGTTGATGTTATTCAAGAATGTCATCCGGGCGACAAAGACGCCGTTATAAACACCTCACTGATCTTGAACGTAATATGGCTGCGAGAAGCTGGATGATCCTTCTGCTATACTGCAGAAAGACTTGGCAGGAATGTAGTCACTGTACATGGCTGCTGGCAGCGGTGGTGACGGGAATGTGGGGTCGCAAGAAGGCAAGGTTCCGGACAGCCACTTGGCACTACCGAGAGGGAAGGCCATCTTGTTCGGCGAATGGCACTGACGTAACGCACTGCAGCTGCAGCGGCCATTTGAGCAGCAGTTGGCACCACAGTGGCACAACGAACTGTTACAAATCGATTACTTGCAGGACACCTCCAAACCAGACGCCCTGTAGCGTGGATTCCACTAACCCCAAAGCACCAATATTTGCGATCAGTGGTGTCAAGCTAGGGCACGTTGGAGGCCTGGGTGGAGGTCTGTTGTGTTTTCTGATGAAAGTTGGTTCTGCCTGGGTGCCAGCAATGGCTATTCGTTGGTTAGAAGACCACTTGAGGGCCTGCAACCAACCTATCTGCCTGCTTGGATCTTCCCCTGGAGCTACTTTGTGCGGTGCGATTTCATGAGACAGTAAGAGCAATCTCGTGGTTATCCCAGGCACTCTGACTGCAAATTTGTTCGACAATCTTCGTGATCACCAATTTTGGTGTTAAGTTTCAAGCTATTCTTATTTCTGATACTTCCTATTATTTTTGTATTTCTTCCGTTGACTCTCAATCCATAGTCCGTATTCATCCTCGTTAGGATAGCAATGACATCAGCTAATCTCATCATGGATATTCTTCACCCTGAACATCCCATTCTTGAATCTTTCTTTTGTTTCCGTCATTCCTTCTTCGATGTACACATTGAACCGTGATAATAAAAGACTGCAGTTCTTTCTTATACCCTTTTTAATCCGAGCACTTCATTCTTCGTCTTCCAGTCTTATTGTTCCTTCTTGGTTCTTATACATATTGTGTATTACCCGCCTTTCCCTATTGCTTACCCCTATTTTTCTCAAAATTTCAGACTGCCTGAACCATTTTACACGAGGAATATATTTCGCAGGTGGAGAGAATCCTATGAACGTGTCTTGAGTTTTCTTCAGCCTTTCTTTTATTATCAAATGCAATATCACGAGGGCCTCTCTGGCCCCTTTACGTTTTCAAAAAGCTAAACTGATCATCATGTAACAGATTCTCGATTTTCTTTTACATTCTTATAATATTATTCAAGTCAGCATCTTGGATGCATGAGCCGTGAAGCTGATTGTGTTATAGTTCTTGCTCTTATATGCCCTTGCTGTCATTGGAATTGATATTTTTCCGAAAGTCTGATGGTATGTCGTCAGTCTTATAGATTCTACATACGATCTTGAATAGTCGTTTCCCCCAATGAGTTTACGAAGGCCTTCGCTGTACTCTTTCCACCTGTTCGCCTCTCCCTGCGTTTAGCAGTGAACTTTTTGGAATCCATGCCTACCGGTAATGCCATGGCAACGAAGGACACGAAACCAATGGTGCTGGTTACTGTGTAAGTAGGCTGTTTAGGTTTTCTTATTGGTAACGCCACATAGCGCTCGGTATGAAAAATCACTGGCTGTGCTGTGCGCAGTCTGTGGCTAGTCTGCATTGTTGTCTGCCATTGTAGTGTCGGGCAGCGGCAGCTGGATGCTAACAGCGCGTAGCGTTGCGCAGTTGGAGGTGAGCCGCCAGCAGTGGACGTGGGGAGAGAGATGGCGGAGTTTTAAAATTTGTAAGAATTGGTGTCACGAACTGATTTATATATTATGACTATTAAGGTAAATACATTGTCTGTTCTGTATTAAAATCTTTGATTTGCTAACTATGCCTGTCAGTAGTTAGTGCCTTCAGTAGTTTGAATATTTTATTTAGCTGGCAGTAGTGGCGCTCACTGTATTGCAGTAGCTCGAGTAACGAAGATTTTTGTGAGGTAAGTGATTTGTGAAAGGTATAGGTTAATGTTAGTCAGGGCCATTCTTTTTTAGGGATTTTTGATAGTCAGATTGCGTTGCGCCAAAAATTATTGTGTGTCAGTTTAAGCACAGTCGTGTATAAATTGTTCAAAGGGGACGTTTCATATGTCGACACTTAGCCGAGGATACCTCACTGGAGTCTTCTGATTTTTTCTTGTAGTTTGTGTAATTAATGTAGATTTTTTTATTGCTAGCGCGTAATCATAGAGAGAATTTCCTTTGTAGTTGTAGTCTTTCATTGTTGGACAGTAAAACAGTTGTGGCATGCATGTAGAGTTGCACCAAGTATTTCGCAGCTGCGCTTGCAATTAACTAGATATTATTTTCAGTGCTATGTTAATGTGTTCTCTTATTTTTGCTCTTCAAATTGTGCTTTTTTGTGTTGTCGTGTGAAATATTGTGACAATAATGGCGTGTGAAAAACGTAATACTAGGCTCCAAAGTAAACTGAGAAATGACAGTGAAGACGAAAGCAGTGTGTTAGCGCCACCATGTAATGAATTAACTAATGTTCAAAGTAGTAATTTGGTAATTGTGCATAGGGAAATGGAGCGGGTTGCAAATAATGGTGTAGGCAGTGAAACAATTAGTGAACAGGGAAGCATTATCGATCGATTGGTCGGCAACAGCTCGCGTCAGGAATCCGATATGACAGGACACAATCTTGCAAATACTGTACATTCAGGTTTTGCGTTCTCACCGTTTTCTCAAATAAGCCGAGACACATTTTCTGCTTGTCAAACTGTGAATGTTGCCGGTGCAAATGCACTGCCGAAAAGCATAGATGATCAGATTCCAGACACTAATACATTATTATTGCAATTAATGCAACAAATGAAACAAAACCAGAGACAAACACAGCAACAGTTAGACACAATGGAACAAAATCTTCAAAAGTTAGACACAATGGAACAAAATCTTCAAAAATTAGACACAGTGGAACAAAATCAGAGACAAACACAGCAAAAGCTTCAAAAGTTAGGCACAGTGGAACATATGCTTGAACAAACACGTGAAGATTTAACTACTGAATTACATAAAATCGAATCGAAATGTCAAAAAGTCTGTAATGACGTAAAAACACAAATTTGTGAGCATTTCCAACCTATTTTTTCGCGGCATGAAAATGCATTACAGAATCACGAAGCAGCCATAAAAGAACTGCAAACAATTCTTCATGAAAATCATGAGACCTTGCAAGCTAAAATTGACTCAGTTGCATCCACCGATTCGGTTACGCAACTTGCAAGAACTCAGGAAAACTTAAAGGTCACAGTAGATTCGATTCCAACACAAATGGACACTCTGAAACTTGGTTAAAAAAAAAACACACTGAGGAAATGTGTTCACTATCGGAGAAAGTAGCCGAACTTTCAGATCAGTTCACTAACTTATCTACGAAGGTAGATGATGATCTGAATGACACAAAACCTGTAGCCTTCACTGACACTGAAGAGTATGAACAAATTAGGAAATTCAAACAGAATCAAAATCAAATCAACACACAGTACAAAAGAGAAATGCGGTAAGTACAAGATCAGTTGGCTCAAGTAATACAAGAATTACATATTTCAGAGGACACTCGCGCCCCAGTATGGGAAGAGGGACATAGCAATACAGAACAACCACAAAATAATAACACAGGGCATTTCTAAAATCATGAAAGTAATTGGCAAAATACACCGAATTTTGAGATGGAACCGCCGAAACGACGTAACAATGACCGATATGCGACCCGCCGACACGATGATTTTGACTATAAGCTGTTCATTACTACACGTAAATTCAAAACATTTAAGAATTCTGGCAACGACATTCATCCACAAGCGTGGCTCCATCAATTCTCTCATTGTTTTCCTCCCAACTGGTCACTAGAGCACAGATTAGAATTTATGTGTGGCTATTTAGAGAATGAACCAGCTGTAAGAATGCGATCGGTCATTCACGATTGCCACAGTGAAGGAGAATTTTACCATGCCTTCCTCTCAGCATATTGGTCCCAAGCCACACAAGACCGAGTAAAACATAGCATCATAATGATGAAACATTTCGAACAATCTGAATTTTCCAGTCCTATGAAATATTTTGAAGATATGTTACATAAGAATCAGTATCTTTCAAACCCATACAGCCCCTCAGAACTCATCCGCATTTGCTTAATCAAATTGCCTGAACATTTACGGCATATTATTTTGGCAGGACGATGCAAAGACGACATTGAAGCTTTTCAGGGACTGTTACAAGAACTGGAAATTGACACTGACAATCGAACGCGAAAACAGGAACACAACAATTACAGGTCACACCTGTCACAATTCCGCGATGACAGAAATAATACACGACAAGGCTATTCGTACAACGTAAATCGTGACCAAAACAGACACCACCCGTATGACAACCACTGGCAGAGTAATAATTACAGAGAAAAATCGCATTTCCGTAGTAATGAATATGACAGAGACAATCATAGAAACAGACAATATGGCAACCAGAACTATTATTATCATGGGAGACAGAATAACTTCAGACGCAAGGGTCCACCACGCAGTGATAATTCAGGGAGAAATTCTCCACCGCATGATCGACAAACAAGAGATTACAGGAACTACCGACATGACGACAGACGATATAATCATAATGACAGACCGTAAATTCATCAGAACTTGCGAGCTTCAAACAGGGTAAGGCCCTCTCGGCAAGGTGAATTTTTAGAAGTTAGGTCCCCTAATCCCATTAACGGCGCGCGCCAACAAAGAGACATCCAATGACTTACACCGCAGGCAGCCGCGTGCGCCGGCTGGGTCAGAGAAAAATAACGTAGACGCTAACCTTCAGAAAAAATTATAGCATTCCGTGCCGACGTATACAACATGATAATTACTTGGAAGCTGAAAATCTGCGCACTAGAAAGGGTAAATGATTGCACCGCATTTCACATGTAAAACCGTTTATTGAAAGATAATCTGCCTTTATCTTCGTCTTTACCATATAACTTTTCACTTTACATTACTAGTATGCTTTGTCAGACTTAAGAAATTGTTAACATGCAACAATGTTTGAAGCTTACTATCCAGTCTAGAACCTATGGAACATATTTAGACAGTATTTACGAGTGCATTGTTATAGTGGACAGATGACACATTGTTGTTATTTGTACATTCTTGCTTGTTAGTTGCACGATTACGTAACGACTATAAGGCTGACATACTTAGAATATTTACCAGTATTGTTAATGAGATTTTTATGTAACATTTTGGTTTACTTGAAAACACATTCTTTATTTGAAGTTCATTCGGTGAGATTAAAGATGACTTAGCATTTGGTTTCTCTAATAGCTACACGATTATATCACGACGCTACTAATGAGTGACAATTTACAATGTTGGTTTTGCGGTGTATCTGTTTTATATCTGCAGTTTTTCTGAATAATTCTGGAAAGTAAAACATGTTTTACTAGTAACTTTTGTGGTATAGCTACAATGAGACAGCCTTTTCTGTAGCACAACAATACGTTACAGTACAGTACTTACTTCATCACAGCAATAAGCGTAGTAACTACGATATCTATACGCAAAACATTGCACTTTTGTTTATCATGAGGTAAGTACATTTACTTCTGCAGAACTTAACTTTCGGAGGACGATAACTACGACACTTCCACAGAGATTATCTTACAACAAGACGCACAGTTTAGCATTACCCTTACACGTATCTGAGTGATTAATTTTGTACTTAAACATTTGTTCTTAAAGATATTTGAAGTACAATGATACAAAGGTTTTCCATGATACATTTCATTCCATTGCTGTAATCTGCAACACCTGAGGATATAATTACATTAATCCTCAGGGGGGTACACGCTTACTTTGTGTACCATGTGTTTGGCAAGCACAAGGAGCCCTAGCTAATATGGTATTTGTTTATACAACTTTACACATCGGTACCATATTTCTCTAACACATAAATTACACAGCTATCTGATCATTTAACTGAGAGAGACAAACATTTACTTTACTACATCAGTGACAGATGTTTACGTAATTACACCATTGGATAACTTCACACTTACGAAGTTGTATTTTGTCTGTACTTTGTGAACAGTTCATATTTTTCGGAACCATTGTGATACTATGAGAGCTTTGAATGACATATTTGGTATGGGATCACGATTTTTAAAGTACATTTGAGGCAGATGACACTTTTGACATGAGCAGAGAATTTTTCTTTAGGTTTTGAAATTAGTGGAGGGAGTTACAGAGATTTTGAGAATTTGACTGTGGTGTTATGATGTTATTATTACGATGACGATGTGAATTATGCTGCTGAGGTATGTTTAAGCTGATGCTATATGAGTTATTTGGTTATGCTACGTATCTGTTATGATGAAATATTCAAGAAGTGTCGACGAATATATATATGTGTAATAAGGTAAGAAATAATGAGTAGTGGTTAGGGACTCTGATTTGTGAGAAAGGATGTTGGAAACCGAGAATCGTACTTTAAGAGTTATGAAATGAGTGTATTTGCATGAATGTATCACTATGCTGGCGAAAACTTTTTGGACACTATTCTATTTAAAGGATTTTGTTTCTACATATTTGTAACAAAAATTCTTAACCTGTGAATTTTTTTATATGAGACTGCCACTGTAGCGGAAACTGGTGTCGTAAATATTTCGATAAGACAGTTAAGTGACAATCTGCATGTAATGCGTCGTGGGCACCCAGCTGCGCGACAACCACCTGACAAAAGAAAGCCATTAGTGTGTGCCTGTCAGAGGCACAGGTGGAGAAAAAAAAAAGAGGTCATTATCCTCGCTATTGAGATTCCTTTGTAGAAAGCATCGCAAATACGACACGCTCAAACTTGAAAACATATGATTATACTATGGAGCTCTTAATTTATGATATTTACTAAAATGCCTAATGAAACGATGAGAAATATTACACGGCTATTGTCTTGCTAGTTGAGAGAAATGCCATATGGATTGCTTTATATATTTATTTACTCATTTTGTTTAAAATCTAGTTTCTTGTTGCAACGCAGCATTGTTTAAATTAAAATGTAATACATATACTAATATAACTACTTTCTGTCTACAGATCCGGTAAAGAATCATTTTATGATGTACTTCCTTAGAAAAGAGAGCACAAATAGACATTTCCCTTCACAGGACTTACAAAAATAATTTTTTTTATGATTTGGTAACTTATCTTCTAGCGTATGTTCTAGTGATGCAACACTCTAGTGTTAAGATGTGACATAGGTATTACACATTTTTACTGTAATATTTTTTCTGTTTCAGCTTTGTCATGTTTAGATATAAATTATTACATTTATTGCTGCTCGCTATGCTTACTTGCATTTTTTTTTGTCATTGCTGTTTGTATTAATTGCTTTGTGCCGCTGCTTTGCCTCGTCCCTTAGTTTAGCATCTGAGCTCAGTAGATTTAAGTTAGCTCAAGAGGGGGTAGACTATATAAGAAACTAATTATGATGATTTTGGAAGAAATGCATTGAGAAGTTATACGAAAAAAGTACAGAAATCAGGTATAGATAGGACTTTTTGGAAATAATGAAGAACGAAGGGAGATCTCCGAAAAGTAAAGAAAGTTTTGTTTGCAAAATACTGCAGTAAAACAAACCCTGTCCTTTCCTTGTGTTATCCCACTATTTGTTTATGTACCCTTGTGTATTTGTTTTCTTCCTGTCTCTGTGTGCTGTTTCATAGAATTTTTTCTCTTCTAATACTAAGCTACATTCACTTTGATGAGGAATACTGTTATCCTCAAATATAATTTGCATTAATAACATGTTATTTACTTTGTAAAGATGTTTACACATTATTTATTCTGTTTTGTTCTAATGCTCATGCTCATGAGTGAAGTTGATGTTTCAAAAGTTATTCTGATCTTTTATGTATGTACTTATGTCATAAATTTGTAACACTGATGTATTTGCTGTTTCGATTCTATTGTAAAGCCTGTACTACTGCAAATGATCTTTAAAGATGTATTTTGTACCTTTGTTATTGTATTCTTATGTTATAAAATTGTAACTGACACCAGTTCATCAAATTAAGTAACTTGTAAATTACATTTCACTGCACACGTTTCTGTTGGTCATAATATATGGACAATATGTGGGAAGTAGGGACTGATAGTGTTTGCACATGTGTTAATAACTCAGTAAGGGACTGGATAACAGCATTGCTGGTTCTAAGGACATTTCAAAAACAATTTTTCTGAGTGCACAAGTGGTGGTTATGGACTTATATTATCCGCAAGACTCTTCAGTGATTGTGCGCCTGCACAGTCAAACAGATGGCTGCTGGCCATCTCTACAAGGACTACAGTGGGTCTACACCTTTGATGACCCACCAATACCATTATTTCTACAAGGACTGCAATGGGTCTGCTCCTCTGGTGGCCCACCAATACCGTAATCTCTACCAGGACTACAGTGGGTCTGCTCTGTGATGACCTACCTACCGATAGTCTTCAATGTCGACTGACTCTGCTGTGGCCCGTTACCTGTCTGCATGTCAAGAGTCAGCACTGCCTTTCTGTTGGAAGGACAACACTTCCTCAAGACTGCATGGAAATCCACTACTTCCATGTGCATTTTCTTTTACTGCTCAGACTTTGAGAAAAACACTGCAATTTTACTTTGATGAATGATCAGGACTGTCTTTATGGACTGTGAGAAAATTTTAGCTTCTGACCAACATTGTATCAATAAGTGTGTGTATTTGATATCTTTGTTATTGTAATTATGAAAAATGTTATCAAATCATTATTGGCCACTGCCCAAAACAATTTGTAAAAATTTTTTGTGGGGAGCATGGGGGCTATGTAAGTAGGCTGTTTAGGTTTTCTTATTGGTAACGCCACATAGCGTTCGGTATGAAAAAATCACTGGCTGTGCCATGTGCAGTCTGTGTTTAGTCTGCATTGTTGTCTGCCATTGTAGTGTCGGGCAGCGGCAGCTGGATGCTAACAGCGCGTAGCGTTGCGCAGTTGGAGGTGAGCCGCCAGCAGTGGTGGACGTGGGGAGAGAGATGGCGGAGTTTTAAAATTTGTAAGAATTGGTGTCACGAACTGATTTATATATTATGACTATTAAGGTAAATACATTGTCTGTTCTGTATTAAAATCTTTGATTTGCTAACTATGCCTGTCAGTAGTTAGTGCCTTCAGTAGTTTGAATATTTTATTTAGCTGGCAGTAGTGGCGCTCACTGTATTGCAGTAGCTCGAGTAACGAAGATTTTTGTGAGGTAAGTGATTTGTGAAAGGTATAGGTTAATGTTAGTCAGGGCCATTCTTTTTTAGGGATTTTTGATAGTCAGATTGCGTTGCGCCAAAAATTATTGTGTGTCAGTTTAAGCACAGTCGTGTATAAATTGTTCAAAGGGGACGTTTCAACTGCACCGGCGACAGGACACCCCCACGCTGTGTACCTTTATATTGGAAAGAACCTCTGGTTACCGAGACGCGAAGTTGAGGCTGCCACGGGCTAAAACCAGTTTTGCGTCTGTTAGTTCCGAAGTCTAACGAGCTGATATTCTGCCATACTTCTTGTTATTGAAATTTACCTGCTTTCGGTTCGTGTCCTCACAGCTATCTCAGTAATGGAGTGACGATACGACAGCGCATTGGACACGGTTTTCTTGTCTGTTACGACGATGCGAACGCGAGGACAACAGAACGACCAGTACCAGAGCGGAGAAAAATCTACGACCTGGCCGGAAATGGAACCCGGTCCCCTTTGGTTAGCAACCTACAGCGCTGGCCCCACACTTAGACATTTGCTTGTCTAGGGGTATTGCTTTCTAGTTTTATTCTCTTGGCGTATTAAGCGCGTTGTTAACGTTTTTGGCTTGGGTCCCCTTTTCAGTGTCTTAGCTCTTCAGACATTAGAACTCTCGCCGTTAGTACCTTGATCCGGCTCAGATACAGCGCGGTGTCTTCCTCCCAATTCGCCAATTCTTACTTTTAAACCTGTACCCCGGAAACGAGTTGCCAAAGCGTTCTCATTGTACTCTTAATGTCACCGCCCTCGCTCTTAACTACGACGAAGGTTGCTTTCACTTTTCTATATACTGAGTTACTCCTTCCGAGGTTCATCTCTTTTCCGATTTCTTCATATTTTTCCTGCATCCATTACGTCATGGCTTCCCTTCACTTCCTATTCATTTCATTTGTAAATGACATCTGTTGTTGTATTCCGGTCTTTTCCTGAACATTTTGTACCACCTTCTTTTGTCGATCAGTCACAGTATTTTTTCTGTTACCCAAGGGATCTTCGCAGTTACCTTCCTAGTACTTATGTTTGTCTTTCCAACATCTGTGTCTGCGCTTTTGAGTGATGACCACTCCCTTTCAACTGATATTTCGTCTCGTATTATCGACAAATGGCTCAAATTACCCTAAGCACTATGGAACTTAATACCTGAGGTCATCAGCCCCTAGATTTAGAACTACTTAAACTTAACTAACCTAAGGACAACACACACATCCATCCCCGAGGCATGATTCGAACTTGCGACCGTAGCAGCAGCGCGATTCCAGACTGAAGCGCCTAGAACCGCTCGGCCACAGCTTCCGACCATTACCCATATCTTTAAACAACTTCACTCACGTCTCATCATTCCTCAGTACTTCAGTATTCCACTTCTTTCCATACTGATTCTTCTGTATGTTTCTTTCTCTTAAACTTCATTATTACTAATAGGTGGTCTCACAAGGGAACTGTTCATTTCGACATGTCGAAACCGGCCCTGAAATTTTTCACCCTTGGAGAATGCACCGGAATAAAGACACAGTCAAAATTTTAGCTGCTAAGGCTCACTGCAAGTATTTAAAAAATGGTAAAATTACCTATATTTGCCGCACGTAGAGCCGCTTATAATAGCGGTTTGTATAGCCCTTCCTGCCAAGCGCGAGAATCGGCGAATAAGCGGACACAGCCGTGACGAGAGGACCCCGAGCGGTCTGCCCGGACGGTTAGCCTCTGTTACATTACGTCGGCGATTGCTGCGCAAACGCTTTCTCCACGTTCACGTACACCACCGTTACTCTACCACGCAAGCAGTTGGGGCACACTCGTGTGGTGTGAGACGTTTCACTAACGGTCGAACCCTACAATCACCCTGGGTTCGTTGTCGGGCGGCGGTGGGGTGAGTGGACTGCTGTAGCCGGTTCTGGGATTGTGAACCACTGAGGGCTCCAAAGGGGACGAAGCCTCTCCGTCGTTCTAGGTCCCCAGTTCATTACAATACAATGCAATGTCAAGTCCAAAGCCAACATAAGCGAATTTTAAGAACTTAAACCACACTAAAAGTGTCTCTTACAAAGTTTTTGAATAACTTGCAGTTCATATCGACAGCTAAACTGTTGCAGATGTAATTTTTACACAAGTGATTCGCTGAGGAAAGAAAATGATATTACAATACGATTAACTTTACCAATCGGGACTTCAATTTGTTGACATTAAATATTTAATGTTCAGAATGTTCAAATCAAAAATGTTCAAATGTGTGTGAAATATTATTGGACTTAACTGCTAAGGTCATCAGTCCCTAAGCTTACACACTGCTTAACCTAAATTATCCTAAGGACAAACACACACACCCATGCCCGAGGAAGGACGCGAACCTCCGCTGGGAACAGCCTCACAGTCTATGATATTTTATAACAATTCCTGTTGCACTGTTATTACGATAATATTTCAATATTGTAGGCGTCACAAAAATGGCAAGTGTCTGTTGGATGAAGAAAACTAAAATAATTCTCGCACCAGACACACATTATAAACGAAAAGTTTTACTGAAAGAGAACTGGTATGGTCTAAGAAATGGTCGTGGCTGTTATTGTGCAGATAGGTGCTCTTGATTAATTTCGTAAAATGTGGTGATGAAAACTGACACTGCAGAAATAACTGAAGTTTAACAATACTGATCCGTTGATGAACCTGAGATGAGAAACAGGTACTGGAAATTACTTTGTCCGACTATTTCCTGAAAGATACTTTACCCTGTTGATTTTTTAAAAACTGAGAGGTGAATCACATAACTAGTTCCAGATGGAATCAGAATTATATTAACAGTATTTACATCGTCCTCCTGTCGTTATGTCCATATCAAGAGTCCATCAATTCTAACGAATTATTTGTTGCAAACGGCAAGTGTTGTGTTGGCTATTGTGGTTGTCAGCATCGACACAAACAAGGAACAAGAGAAGATGCGATGACCAGTGGCAGGAATCCAAAATGATCTGTACATTAAACTTCAAGGTTAACTGAATATTTTATTTCTAAAAAGAAAAGTAAGAGCCTAACCATGGTCTAGGTTGCCGGCATGGTAGCTCAGCGTGTTCGGTCAGAGGGTTAGCTGCCCTCTGTAATAAAAAAACTGAGTGAATGGATCAATAATGAACTTCAACGGGCGTCAGGGGACGTCCGCCACGAACAATTGCAACGAACTATCACGAACAAAATGAGACTAAAAAAAAAAGGTAGCGTCTTTGACTCATAAACAAAACCTCTTCTGTCCCGAGTTCGATCCCCGCCACTGCCTAAATTTCGATAAATAATCAGCATTGGCGGCCGAAGACTTCCGGCATAAGAAGTCAGCCTCATTCTGCCAACGGCCTTTTCAAAGAGGGTGGAGGAGCGGATAGCGGTTCGGGGCACTCTCTTGTCCTAGGGGTGGGAAATTGCCCCTAAAGGCGGAAGAATCAGCAATGATCAACGACATGAGGATGCAGAAGGCGATGGAAACCACAGCATTAAAGACGCGTAATGTGTATCCACAGGACATGTGGCCTGTAGTTTAAGAAGTGTCGTGATGATCTCTCCATTGGCAAAAGATTCCAGTATAGTCCACCATTCGGATCTCCGGGAGGGGACTGCCAAGGGGGAGGTTACCATGAGAAAAAGATTGAATAATCAACCAAAGGATAATGTTCTACGAGTCGGGGCGTGGAATGTCACAAGCTTGAACGTGGTAGGGAAACTAGAAAATCTGAAAAGGTAAATGTAAAGGCTCAATCTACATTCCTGGAAATGGAAAAAAGAACACATTGACACCGGTGTGTCAGACCCACCATACTTGCTCCGGACACTGCGAGAGGGCTGTACAAGCAATGATCACACGCACGGCACAGCAGACACACCAGGAACCGCGGTGTTGGCCGTCGAATGGCGCTAGCTGCGCAGCATTTGTCCACCGCCGCCGTCAGTGTCAGCCAGTTTGCCGTGGCATACGGAGCTCCATCGCAGTCTTTAACACTGGTAGCATGCAGCACAGCGTGGACGTGAACCGTATGTGTAGTTGACGGACTTTGAGCGAGGGCGTATAGTGGGCATGCGGGAGGCCGGGTGGACGTACCGCCGAACTGCTCAACACGTGGGGCGTGGGGTCTCCACAGTACATCGATGTTGTCGCCAGTGGTCGGCGGAAGGTGCACGTGCCCGTCGACCTGGGACCGGACCGCAGCGACGCACGGATGCACGCCAAGACCGTAGGATCCTACGCAGTGCCGTAGGGGACCGCACCGCCACTTCCCAGCAAATTAGGGACACTGTTGCTCCTGGGGTATCGGCGAGGACCATTCGCAACCGTCTCCATGAAGCTGGGCTACGGTCCCGCACACCGTTAGGCCGTCTTCCGCTCACACCCCAACATCGTGCAGCCCGCCTCCAGTGGTGTCGCGACAGGCGTGAATGGAGGGACGAATGGAGACGTGTCGTCTTCAGCGATGAGAGTCGCTTCTGCCTTGGTGCCAATGATGGTCGTATGCGTGTTTGGCGCCGTGCAGGAGAGCGCCACAATCAGGACTGCATACGACCGAGGCACACAGGGCCAACACCCGGCATCTTGGTGTGGGGAGCGATCTCTTACACTGGCCGTACACCTCTGGTGATCGTCGAGCGGACACTGAATAGTGCACGGTACATCCAAACCGTCAACGAACCCATCTTTCTACCATTCCTAGACCGGCAAGGGAACTTGCTGTTCCAATAGGACAATGCACGCCCGCATGTATCCCGTGCCACCCAACGTGCTCTAGAAGGTGTAAGTCAACTACCCTGGCCAGCAAGATCTCCGGATCTGCCCACCCATTGAGCATGTTTGGGACTGGATGAAGCGTCGTCTCACGCGGTCTGCACGTCCAGCATGAACGCTGGTCCAACTGAGGCGCCAGGTGGAAATGGCATGGCAAGCCGTTCCACAGGACTTCATCCAGCATCTCTACGATCGTCTCCATGGGAGAATAGCAGCCTGCATTGCTGCGAAAGGTGGATATACACTGCACTAGTGCCGACATTGTGCATGCTCTGTTGCCTGTGTCTATGTGCCTGTGGTTCTGTCAGTGTGATCATGTGATGTATCTGACCCCAGGAATGTGTCAATAAAGTTTCCCCTTCCTGGGACAATGAATTCTCGGTGTTCTTATTTCAATTTCCAGGAGTGTATATATAGTAGGGGTCAGTGAAGTGAAGTGGAAGGAAGACAAGGATTTCTGGTCAGATGAGTATCGGGTAATATCAACAGCAGCAGAAAATGGTATAACAGGTGTAGGATTCGTTATGAATAGGAAGGTAGGGCAAAGGGTGTGTTACTGTGAAAAGTTCAGCGACCGGGTTGTTCTAATCAGAATCGACAGCAGACCAACACCGACAACGATAGTTCAGGTATACATGCCGACGTCCCAAGCTGAAGATGAACAGATAGAGAAAGTGTATGCGGATATTGAAAGGGTAATACAGTATGTAAAGGAGTAGAAGAAAAGGTTACAGGAGAATATGGGCTTGGGACAAGGAATGAAAGAGGAGAAAGACTAAATGAGTTCTGTAACAAGTTTCAGCTAGTAATAGCGAATACCCTGTTCAAGAATCACAAGAGGAGGAGGTATACTTGGAAAATGCCGGGAGATACGGGAAGATTTCAATTAGATTACATCATGATCAGACAGAGATTCCGAAATCAGATACTGGATTGAAAGGCGTACCCAGGAGCAGGTATAGACTCAGATCACAATGTAGTAGTGATGAAGAGTAGGCTGAAGTTCAAGAAATTACTCAGGAAGTATCAATACGCAAAGAAGTGGGATACGGAAGTTCTAAGGAATGACGAGATACGTTTGAAGTTCTCTAACGCTATAGATACAGCAATAAGGAATAGCGCAGTAGGCAGCACAATGAAGAGGAATGGACGTCTCTAAAAAGGGCCATCACAGAAGTTGGGAAGGAAAACATAGGTACAAAGAAGGTAGCTGCGAAGAAGCCATGGGTAACACAAGAAATACTTCAGTTGGTTGATGAAAGGTGGAAGTACAAACATGTTCCGGGGAAATCAGGAATACAGAAATACAAGTCGCTGAGGAATGAAATAAATAGGAAGTGCAGGGAAGCTAAGACGAAATGGCTGCAGGAAAAATGTGAAGACATCGAAAACGATATGATTGTCGGAAGGACAGACTCAGCATACAGGAAAGTCAAAACAACCTTTGGCGACATTAAAAGCAACGGTGATAACATTAAGAGTGCAACGGGAATTCCACTGTTAAATGCAGAGGAGAGAGCAGATAGGTGGAAAAAATACATTGAAAGCCTCTGTGAGGGTGAAGATTTGTCTGATGTGATAGAAGAAGAAACAGGAGTCGATTTAGAAGAGATAGGGGATCTTGTATTAGAATCGGAATTTAAAAGAGCTTTGGAGGACTTACGGTCAAATAAGGCAGAAGGGATAGATAACATTCCATCAGAATTTCTAAAATCATTAGGGGAAGTGACAACAAAACGACTATTCACGTTGGTGTGTAGAATATATGAGTCTGGCGACATACCATCTGACTTTCGGAAAAGCATCATCCACACAATTCCGAAGACGGCAAGAGCTGACAAGTGCGAGAATTATCGCACAATCAGCTTAACAGCTCATGCATCGAAGCTGCTTACAAGAATAATATCCAGAAGAATGGAAAAGAAAATTGAGAATGCGCTAGCTGACGATCAGTTTGGCTTTAGGAAAAGTAAAGGCACGAGTGATGGTGGTGGTGGTTAGTGTTTAACGTCCCGTCGACAACGAGGTCATTAGAGACGGAGCGCAAGCTCGGGTTAGGGAAGGAAATCGGCAGTGCCCTTTCAAAGGAACCATCCCGGCATTTGCCTGAAACGATTTAGGGAAATCACGGAAAACCTAAATCAAGATGGCCGGAGATGGGATTGAATCAAAGGCACGAGAGAGGCAATTCTGACGTCACGGCTAATAATGGAAGCAAGGCTAAAGAAAAATCAAGACACGTTCATAGGAATTGTCGACCTGGAAAAAGCGTTCGACAATATAAAATGGTGCAAGCTGTTCGAGATTCTGAAAAAAGTTGGGGTAAGCTATAGGGAGAGACGGGTCATATACAATATGTACAGCAACCAAGAGGGAATAATAAGAGTGGACGATCAAGAACGAAGTGCTCGTATTAAGAAGGGAGTAAGACAAGGCTGTAGCCTTTCGGCCCTACTCTTCTATCTGTACATCGAGGAAGCAATGATGGAAATAAAAGAAAGGTTCAGGAGTGGAATTAAAATACAAGGTGAAAGGATATCAATGATACGATTCACTGATTACATTGCTATCCTGAGTGAAAGTGAAGAAGAATTAAATGATGTGCTGAACGGAATGAACAGTCTGATGAGTACACAGTATGGTTTGAGAGTAAATCGGAGAAAGACGAATGTAATGAGAAATAGTAGAAATGAGAACAGCGAGAAACTTAACATCAGGATTGATGATCACAAAGTCAATGAAGT
Source organism: Schistocerca gregaria (assembly GCF_023897955.1). Lineage (NCBI taxonomy): Eukaryota > Metazoa > Arthropoda > Insecta > Orthoptera > Acrididae > Schistocerca > Schistocerca gregaria. The sequence continues at coordinate 129,247,867 of NC_064923.1, read as the reverse complement.
TAAGGAATTCTGCTACCTAGGCAGTAAAATAACCAATGACAGACGGAGCAAGGAGGACATCAAAAAAAAAAAAAAAAGCGGACTCGCTATGGCAAAAAAGGCTTTTCTGGCCAAGAGAAGTCTACTAATATCAAATACCGGCCTTAATTTGAGGAAGAAATTTCTGAGGATGTACGTCTGGAGTACAGCATTGTATGGTAGTGATACATGGACTGTGGGAAAACCGGAACAGAAGAGAATCGAAGCATTTGAGATGTGGTGCTATAGACGAATGTTGAAAATTAGGTGGACTGTTAAGATAAGGAATGAGGAGGTTCTACGCAGAATGGGAGTGGAAAGGAATATGTGGAAAATACTGATTAGGAGAAGGGACAGGATGATAGGACATCTGCTAAGACATGAGGGAATGACTTCCATGGTACTAGAGGGAGCTGTAGAGGGCAAAAACTGTAGAGGAAGACAGAGATTGGAATACGTCAAGCAAATAAATGAGGACGTAGGTTGTAAGTTCTACTCTGAGATGAAGAGGTTAGCACAGGAAAGGAATAGAACGTATGCTAAGTACCATCTTCCTATTACTCAGTATTGATGCTCTCGAACTCTGTTACCGAAATGGACCGACCAGAGATGGACGGCTGGTTAAGTCAGGGCCGACAGGCGGCCTTAACTCTCCCGGGAGGTGTGGCTCTGTCCGCTTTTCCACTGGCGCGCGGGTCAGTGTCTTCTTGATTTTGTTTCGCGGCGCTGCTCTGGTCGGTGTACAGACGATGCTTCAGGACTGTGCAGTACGATGACGTTTCTGTTGTAACACTGAAAATTACTATCTCTCATTTTTCCAGATTTTACTACACAGATTACACGATATTTGCAAGACCCGTCAAGGTAGCTGAGTGGTCAGTCTGCCTTCGGCGGTGCTACGGCACGGACGTCTGTTTACGTCCCTGCCGGAGAAGTTCGCGCTCGCGCAGTTGTTTCCCTCTTCGGCGTACTCGCGCGTTTAGACGACTCGATACAGAATGGCACATGCATACCGAAAGTCGACTCTCAAGATTAGTTTTTCCAATGTATATGCGAGACCGAATGCCTGCGAAATAGAAAGGTTCCTACGAGATGAAGTTAAACTTGACTACAACGAACTTATCGGAATCCACCTCTCCATAGTGAGCAGTGTCGTTTACGTCAAGCTGATTAACGATGCAGTATGTGACAGAATCATCCGAGATACTAAACATGGACTCAAATTTCGTCACTCTGATGGACATGTTGGAGAAGTAACTATTGATCATGCAGGACTGGGCTTACGAAACATACGCATTTTCGAACTTCCTTTCGAGGTTCCGTCTGACTTGGTCATTGACGCCTTACGCCCGTATGGAAGAGTGCTCAGCCACGTACAGGAAAAATGGTCCAACTTCACGACTTACCCCGTTCTCAATGGGGTGCGTCAAATCAGAATAGAACTGACACAACATGTACCCTCGTACTTGTTCATCGGCGGATGCAAAGCTATAGTCATCTACGATGGACAACCCAAAACATGCTCAGGGTGCGGGAAAGAGGGCCACGTGCGTTCCGAATGTATGCAGCGGAGGGTAGTGCAAGTTCCAAATGGCGAACCCGTACCTACGTCCACGTTGACGCCGCTGCCACTAACGTATGCGGACGCATTTCGAACAGATCCCATCCCGATGAATGACCAGGTACAGAATCCTGACAGTTTACGGCAACCGACTGCAGCAGAGACCGCCTCCAGTGACGAAACGACGCACACTTCTGCCGCTCCGGCGCCGACGACGCCCTTAACCGGTAGGAGATATGGAAATTGATCCTGCGGTTGTGCCGACAGCTGCTTTCGTCCCTGAGCACCGGGAGTCACTTCCGCACTCGGATACGGAGGCGCACACGCGCAAACAACGGTCGCCGAAGCGCCACAAGAAACGACGGCTAGCGCCGTCGGATACCTGCTTACTGCAGTCCACGTCAGACGAACTTGGGTGTAACGTCGATATAGTGCATCCGGATGCGCAACGGGAGGTTCTACCCCCCACACAGCAGTACGACGCGAATCACGCTAGACAGGGGTTGAATACAGACACACCGGACGGAAAGCCGACGGAAGCAGACCCTCCGCCCACCGCAGTAACGCCACCGCCTTCGGTCAGCCCGGCCGGAGAGACGCAACGGGAGCTGGACCTCCAGCACAGTAACTGGGCCGACGAATCCGATGCTGACCCACACACTGACGGCGCACCCGCAATGACGAGTGCTGCGTCCACAGGATGTTAACCGCGCAGATGATGCAGATTGACGCACAGACAGCAGGTCACCGGGCAGCAGCACACAAATTAACATAAGCGTTCATGTGCGCTTTACGCACTGAGGAACAGCGGCAGGCATATCGAACAGCCTCTATTAATATTAATACGATCAGAGCGCCTGTAAAATTGCAGTTATTACGAGACATGTTGCATGCGCCAGACGTCGACATCGTTCTGCTGCAGGAAGTATGTGTTGAGAGCTTCCCCGACCTCTATGAGTACGATACGTACATTACACCTACTACCGACGGCGGCAGCGGAACAGCGATACTTCTACGTAGTGGCATAGTAGCCGAAGACGTGGTGTACCTGCCGTCAGCGCGGGGACTGGCTCTCACAGTGCTGGGAGTACGGGTCGTTAACATTTACGCACCGTCGGGGTCCGACAGACTGCGCGACCGATCCCGATTTTACGCAAAGGAGATTGCAACACTATTCTTAGGTCGGTATGAACATGTCTTATTTGGAGGCGACTTCAACTGCGTGCTCGCACCAAAAAATCAACACCCACGTTATACTTCATGCCCGGAGCTGCGACAACTCATACAGGACATGAATCTCATCGATACATGGGAGAAGATACATGGCGACAGACGTGGATACACCTACGTCACGAGTCACTCTGCAAGTCGTCTCGATCGCATTTACGTAACACGTCGTCTCGAACCTGCGATCCTCGATGCGGAATTGTGGCCTGTCGCATTTTCAGATCACATAGCATATATTTGCACGGTCTCCCTGAGTCGTCAACAAGTTTGGAGGAGTCGCAGTGTTTGGAAACTGAATATAGCACACCTCAGGGAACCTGAGTGCAGACGCATAGTCGAAGACGCTTGGCACGTGTGTGAACGACGCCTCCAGACATATCCGACAATGTTGCAGTGGTGGCTGGAATGCGTTAAGCCTGCATTGCGCCGAGCGTTAATTGCATACGGAAGAGAGCAGATGATGTGGAGGCGACACACGACGGAATTTTATTTCACGATGCTCCGCGAACTTTCTGTACAAGTACCTTCACAGGAGCGTCGTGCCGGTATAAAACGAGCACAGGCCCAAATAATTTCCATAACGCGCCGCCGTCTGGAGGGAGTCGCAATCCGTGCAAGGACCTTTGAACGAGTCCGTAGAGAATCACCGTCGATGTATCACGTTATCAGAGAAAAACAACGTAGCCGCAGAACCTTAATACAGACTGTCGTACTGCCAGATGGTCGCCGCATGACAACGCAAAAAGATATTGCCAACGCTTTCGTGGAACACTACGGTCATCTATATGAAGAAGCGGAACACGATCAGCCAGCCTTTCATGAGGTCCGACGAACGCTCTCCGCGTGTCTCGACGAGTCGGCCAACCTGGAGTTAACAGGTAAAATCACAGTTGACGACGTAATGGAAGCGATTGATAAGGGAGCGTCGCACAAATCGCCGGGGCCCGACGGGTTTCCGTTAGAGTTCTATCGTACATTTAAAGATCTCATGATTCCACGATGGACTGCCATGTACTGCGAATTGATGTCTCCCAATGTGCCTCTTCCACCCGCCTTCGTGGAAGGAATGATCATCCCCATCCACAAACAATCTGGCGGCACAGGGATACAGGCCTACCGGCCACTGACCCTTCTTAATTGCGACTACAAGATCTACGCCAGGATACTTGCAGCACGCTTTAAACGCGTAACACGCCAAGTGATTTCACCAGACCAAACCCAGCTAGGAGGAGACAGCAATATACAAACGGCACTCAGTGACTACCGCGATGTTATCGCACTGGCATCAACATGTCGTCTCCGGGGTGTATTGGTATCGATAGACTTCGATCGCACATTTGACAGGCTGAGTCATGCTTATCTCGCGGACGTGATGACAAAAATGAAGTTTCCGGAAAGATTTGTCACCGTCGTTATGAGACTACTCCACGGAGCCGCATCCAAAGTGCTCACCAATGGACATTTGGTGGGGCCCATCACCGTCTCACGATCGGTCAGACAAGGGTGCCCGCTGTCAACGATATTGTGTGCCATCGCTGTCGAGCCGCTGCTCTGCGGGCTCCGGAATCGACTCCAAGGAATGACGATAAGGCACAACAAGTTTACATGCCGAACATACGCAGATGACCTAGTGTTTTTAGCACGGTCAGGCGACGAGGCAAGAGCCTCCTTGCATTGGATTAATTTGTATTGTATGGCTACGGGAAGTCGCCTGAAGATGGCAAAGTTGGGAGCGATGAACATCGGGAGAGGACTCCCGACAGGAAGTGTAGCACCATGACAGCCGATCAATAAGATGAAATGCCTAGGAATTATCTTCACTACAGACGTTCGACGCACGGCGACACTGAGTTACAGACATCTTCTGCAAACAATTCGTGCGAGTGTCCGAAGTCACAGGTTGAGGGCACTGGATATGATACAACGGGTCACCTTTGCCAACACTTATCTAGCCTCTCGCATCCCCCACCTGGCACAAGTTCTTCCTATACCGGTGGTGCTGGCCCGCCGAATCCTGGCGGCACTAGGATATTTTGTGAGCACGGGTCTGCTTTTTAAGGTAGGATACGAAACCCTCACCCTTCCTCGTAGTCGTGGAGGTCTTGGACTAGTCCACGTACGAGACCGAGCAGTGGCTATTTATGTAACCACAATGATAAAGATGTGGACACGACACCAGACATGTCTGACGGGCACCTTGATAGACGAACTCGCTCCACCTTCTCTATCGGCTCCGGTAGCGGTGGCTCACATCTCACCATCGCTTATCCATATGCGAACCTTTTTTGTGGAACACAGTTACGTACATATGGAACTACCGACTACCAGGGCGGCAACGGCACGTGATATATATCACATCTTGACTCGACGACGGCCGAACAATGCCGTAGAGCGCCGCCAACCAACAGTTACGTGGTCAGTGGTATGGCGTACAGTGCACCATCCACACCTTGATACGGGAACGCGCGCACTGTGGTATCAGGTGGTAAATGGGAAATACGTGACTCGTTCCAGGTTGCATACAATTCATATGGCGGACGAGCCACTGTGTCCGCAGTGCAATGTTATAGACACAGAGGAGCATCGCAATGATATGCGGTCCTTCGGCGGACGTATGGTGTTTGGTCAAAAAAATTATCGCCTTCCTCCTTCGGGTGGGGCCGCAAACAGTAGAACCACGCACATTACTTCTCCCAGATAGGACATATTATCCCCGAACAAAGACAAACGCAGTGACTTGGATTCGAGGTTTGACTGTGCGTTATCTTTTCCGAGACGGCAGTAAGAATGTGCTTGACTTCTGGGCCTTATTACAGGAACATCACTCACAGCTTATGAGACATCCGAGATATCGAACATATTACGCAAATTTTTTTAGGGAGTGCCTTGCTTGATCCCCCACCCAGTTGGGGTGTCCCGGGTAGGAGAATGTAATTATTGTCTATAAGTATTAGAACAAGAAAGGATCAGGACAGTGGAGAGGATCCACAAACACACGTGAAGACGTACCCGACACCAACGCGAGGTATGACGGGATTAGCGAGGTACGCGCCTGAAAGAGGAACGTAGACCGTTGTTGTTTTGTCCTGACAGAAGCAGGATCATTTTTTTCACTCTTATGTAAAAAAAGTGGAAAGTCCACTTATTTACGTTTCCCAGAAAAATTTTATTTTATGAAGTCATCGTCTTATATATTAAAAAAAAATGCTAGAAGCAGTTTATGTTTGTTATTGCAAAAAAAAGGTGGATAGAATGTCTGCCATAAAAAAAAAGTGGGCAGCGCGACAGACTGTCAATCCAAAGGGCCCGGGTTCGATTCCCGGCTGTTTTTTTTTTTTTTAAAAAAAGATGGTAGAGCACTTGCCCGCAAAAAAAAGCCCGTTAACGCGCTCCTTCCTGGACTCGGATAGCCGCGCCGGCCCTAGATCGAATCCGCCCGGCGGATTAACGACGAGGGCCGGTGTGCCGGCCAGCCTGGATGTGGTTTTTAGGCGGTTTTCCACATCCTGCTAGGTGAATACCGGGCTGGTCCCCACGATCCTCGTCAGTTACACGCATCGCAGACATGTGAAACACGTCCGCACTATTTCCCAATTTACACTAGATGCAGACAGTTGGGGTACACTGATTCCATCGTGGGGTGTACAGGGTGACGACAGGAAGGGCATCCGGCCATCCCTAACACTAACACTGCCAAATCCGTTGTAACCCCGCCGACCCTGCGGTCGCTGCAGAACTATGGCGTAAGCGAAAGGAAGATTACACGATTTTTGCAAATAAACAGTCCTTTAAGTTTTTGGTGTTAAATTGTCTTGATGCTCCTGAAGACAGACATAAAGCTGCGAAAACAGTAAACCACTGATACATGTCACTGGCATTGTTGTATACGAATGTGTCGTAGCATACATCGACTGCACAAGCGACTCTGTCACTTTATTGCTCGAAATAATAAAGTACAATCAGCACGAAATTCCCTAGACTGGCTTTATACACAGAATTTCAGAGGAAAACAAGAAACTTGACCTTCATGTCAGCTACGAACTTTTCTACGGTATTACCTACTAATGACAGCTCCTCTTGAAGTAAACTTCGTAATTTTGCGACTTCTTTTTCGTATAAATTGCTAAATCTTTTTAAGCGGATTGAAGAACCTGGAAATCAATATGTTCGTCTCACTTGCAATTCAGACGGCCGAGTCTCACAGTTCTCGATCGCTAACGGTGCACTGTCTCTCATGAGCAGTTCTAAGCCTCTCGGGTAGTTTTTTAACATTTCTGCGAGTTGCATTTTGGTGAATATTTCGTACTTCGTGTAAATCTTTCTTCCTTCTATGCATTCACGTTTGGGTCCTACGGAACGAAACTGGCTTTTCTCAGTGATTAACTTTAAGATTTTCCTCCATCCTTCGAATAACCAAAAAATTTACAGCCTTTATTTGTCACTGAAAACCATTACCACACATTTTCTTTCGGCTTGGAAGGTACTCTGTTTTTGTTCTGGATTTTAATTAGCCCAACAGTCATCGTTCGGATCACTTCTCACGTAAATGTCACAGTTACTTGCTCTTTCTTCTGATGTTTCCACAATTTCTAATGAAATGTCGACATCAATATGAATGAATGTCGAAGAAATTAACTCACAAATAACACACGTATAGGTCTTCAGGAGAATTACTGTAGGCGATTTCGATTGCGTACCACATTCTTTATATTCCATTTCCGCATAGTTGGAAACATAAACTGGATTTCCAAATTACTGTGAAACTTTGGAACCTGCACAAAGACAGATGCTATTAACAAGAATTACAAAGAAAATTAATTCAGTTTTATCTTCATTGTTGACACTTCACAATACCTCAAAGACAACTGCTAATTATTACGGGTGTCAAATGAGTTGCATATTTGAGTGAATAATAACTGTGAACAATTGTCGGAGAAACTATCAACAGAAACAGAAATTCGCCTTTACCAAGCATACATGGCCGCTTTGTTGCGCATCCGCTGTGTGCAACAGCTACGGCAGGGGCGTACATTTCTCCAGCCGCTTGGAGACCTACAAACTTGAAAAATATCAACATTTAAAAAAAAAAAAAACTTGCAATGTGTCTTAGCACCTAAAATTTAGACATCGTGTTCCCTTTGGTGTATTCTTCCTGTATAAAAAATTTCAGGGCAGGTTTCGTCAAGTCGGACCGAACAGTTCAATTGTCAATCTATAGCAGCACCTGAAGACACTTTATAATCCAATATTTGATTTTGGAATCTCTGCCTGACAATGATGTAATCTAGCTGGAGTCATCCTGTGTCTCCAGGCCTTTTCCAAGTATACCTCCGCCTGTTGTGATTCTTGTACGGAGTAATCGCTATTGTAGCTGAAATTTGCTGCAGAACTCAATTAGTTTTTGTCCTCTCTCATTGTTACTACCACGCCCATGTCCTCCTGTTACGCTATCGTCTGTTCCTTCCCCTGCACCCGCATCCTAATCCATCATGATTATCAGATTTTCATCTGTCTTTACATGATGAATTGCCCTTTTAGTGTTCTCATATACTTTCTCAACCATCTTCTGCTTGCAATGTCTACATGTAAACCTGAACTGGTGTTGTCGGCGTTCGATTGCTGTCGATTCTGATGAGGATAACCCTGTCACTGCACTGTTGTCAGTAACTCACTCTCTGCCCTACCTTTCTATTCATAATGAATCCTACTCCCATTATATTATTTCCTGGTACTGTTAATATTACCCAATACTCGTCTGACCTGAAATCCTGATCTTCTTTCCAATTCACTTTGCTGACTTTCACTGTATCTACAGGGAGAAGCGAGACTTGCGTACTCGGGGTTCGCAGCGCAACTCCTCACATGCCAGCTATAAAAAAAAATGTCTCTCACAAAATTTCGTCTGATGAGTACATCCGGCAGAAAAAGGATGTTAAAGAGTGGCAGTTTGGCTACACTGTAACCACATGTACGGTAACTACCTCTGTCAGTACACTGCTCTCCTGTTGTACAGTTGGTGCAGTGGTTAAAATTTTGGGTTAGCATGCAACAGGTCGATGGTTCGATCCTGGGTTGAGGCCTATGTTTTTTATTTGGTAAATGTAGTGCACGAGGTACGGTACCTGGCATCTTAATATTCAACAACGGTTGCAGCGAGTGCTCTAGGAAACACTTGCGCTTATATACTACAATTGTAGAAATGGAAGATTGGTCAGCTTTGAAAGAAGCCCTTTTCATGTCATGGAATTCCACAATTACCTCATCCACTAGATGCGAAACCTGTTTTCTTTGTATCCTCCTCCAGTGGTCCCAGAGATCAGTAGCAACTATTATTCTTGTCTCGTTCAGGACTAAACATATCGTTAGGGCCTTACGTTCCAAATAGGACTACCAATGTGCTTTGCGAATAATGTCCGAACTCGGTTACTATTTGTATGTGTTATCACCATGGTCCCATGCCTTTAAACACTTAGTCTAGCAGCCGCATGCTGTTTAGTTTGTATTTCAATGCCGTATTATTATTTTTTTATTCTATCGATGGGACTCTGGAAACATCGCGTCTATTATCGTTAGCGACAAAGTGTAATTCGAAACAGAACATTTCACAATTAGCGATGTCGCTATAAATCATGCAGTACAATATCTGTCAGAGGGGTAATGCGCATTATATGGAACAGGTGCATCTTTAGCATCTCGAAATGGATATTGTTTTTGCAGTTAATCTGTCCTATGAGAGGCCATTTCCTTAAATGTCTATTTCTTATTTGTCTAACCACGTATTTGTTACGTTCAGAGTTACAAAATGTTATAAATTTAGAATACATGTGACGTAAGGAACGGCGCGTATTACAGTATGAAATGTGAGAATGAAGTTAGCAGATAAAAAAGTGCATCCCAACCCAGGATCGAACCCACGACCTCCTGCATACTAACCCAAAACTCTATCCTTTGCACCAACTGTGCAGCACAATTAATACCTGCTGACAAAGCTAGTTACCATACATGTGGTTACAGCGTTGCCAGATTGCCACTCTTTAACGTCCTTTTTCTGCCGGATGCACTCGCCGGACGAAATTTTGCGAGAGACAATTTTTTATCGCTAGCATGTGGGGAGTCGCGCTGCGAAGCCCCAGTGCTCGAATTTCGCTTCACCCTGTACATCAAGCCTTAGAATTTCAACTTTCAGATTTTCTAGATTTTCTGCCACTTGCAAACATCTGACATTCCACGATTCGACTCGGGGAGTGTTAACGTTTCGTTGCTTATTCTAACTTTTCTCGTAGTCACCTCCCTCTTGACAGTCCCCTCCCGGCGATCCGAATGGAGGACTAATGCGGAATATTTGGCCCATGGAGAGATCAACATGACACTTTTTCAATTAGAGGCTACATTTCCTTTGGATATACGCGTCTTTAATCCAGTTGTAATCTCCTCCTCACTTATCGACCTTAATGACAGTGAAAAATTAAACGGCGTGTACCTAATGGAAATTTGGAAAAAGCAATCGTCACCGAAGTTAATCTGTCGGTAAAGAGGGAGGAAAGGGTTACATCTAAATGAAAGGAAAAATGCAAATGAAACTGGAGAAATTAATTTTGAAAAGGGGTAAAGTTAATAAAGAAAGTAAATGTGCGGCCGTTACGTTAACAATTAACTAGCGGTAATTAGATATTTGAAATTTGGGGGAAATTACGGTCGCCAGTCCTATGGACAATTACTAAAGTAACTGAAAAAGAAAGGTTATTACACGTATAATTAGCACTAGAAGCGTGGCAACTGAAGGTTGACACGTGTAGTGTGAAAACTGAAAGTTTGTCAGAAGTAATAAATTTCGCTACACTCTGACTTAATTTAGCAAAAGAATTAATAAAACCGGAAAATTTAAAGTTAATTTAGTGACTGAAATTAAGAGTGAGCTTTGTTTCTGAAGCACATCGAAATTCAGTAAAATACGGTTAGTCTTGGGCTACCTCAACAATCATTTCAAAAGCTACTTGAATCTACGCAATTTAGAAATAAGAGATTTAACTTTGAACTTGAATTAAATGATTCTGAACAATTAACAATAGTAAAATTTAGTACGTACCAAGCTGAGCTGCAGTCACAGGTAAGCTAAAATACGGTAACAAAACTCGCACTCTTAATTTGTGCTTGTGCAATCTAAATATTGTAGCCAGCTATGAATACCTGAACTGAACTTTGAAATTAAAGCAGTGAAATCGAATGATATTACTTTAATGCTGGCGTCTGAATTTTTACGACACTCGGGTTCATTCCGAAAAAGGAAGGGACACTACTTGGTAATGCAATTGGGACAATGAACAACAAAGGTTCATGCTACGTTGGTGTAATTTAGTGAGAAAAATTTAACAGTTTGAAAAGCTGAGGTCTGCCATACAGTTCTAAAACTTTACGTGCTACCAGTCTTCCTTGTTGGTTGATTGAAGGTTTGAAGTCGTCGATCGAGGAGGTGGCGACAGTGACTCATTGTCGGCCGTCGCTGTTGCAGAAGCTGGATGTCGGCGCGCCTTCTTCTCGACACGGTCTCCAGCCGAAACGGGCTCTTGATGTGTGCCAGCTAACGCTCCCGTCCGCGACACCATGTCAGAAACTAACATAGCAAGTCGAGCGCAATTACATGCTGCCAAACCCTGAAAGCGCGGCAACTCGCGGGAGCGCCACGCAACTCACCTGCTCCACTTCCCTCCTACAGCCAGACCCTGCTCTGCCCGCTTTGGTTCTCCACACGACCTATCGATGTATTCGTTCGATAGCATGGTTTTCCCTAGGCAAGACCCAGCGTAAAAATACAAATAGTATTTACAAGACAAACCAATTATACATCGACATAAATGCATAGTAAATAAAATAGTAAAACAATTACAATACATAAAGGCACAGAAATCTCATATCTTCAGGTAACAAAATAAGGAAAAAATTTATAATACATTAGGTGAAAATAGGAGGATATGCATTTGCGGCGTTACAAAGTGGTTTCTATTACCTCCTATATTTTTGTGCCGTTGATGACTACTGAGTCTTCTACTATTTACTGGCAGTTTTCCATATGGCGGCCAGAGAGTGCCCTGAACTTTTGTCCGTTCCTACGCCCTCCTTGAGGAGGCCGCCTGCAGGACGAGGGTGACGTCATATGCCAGAAGCCTTCGGTCCCCACTGCTGATGGTTTTTATTCGAAATTTAAACAATGGCTGGGTTCTAAGCCAGGATCCAGGACAGTTTTGATTACTAGTCAAAGATACTACCACAGATCACTGGTTCATAAATGATTTGTTTAGTTTTCGGTAAATTGTCTGTCACTTAACTTAGAAAATTCAAAATTCATTTGATTCTGTAGTAGGCAGGACATAGCATCCGAATGACGATGGAGGATGGTAGGAAATATGTGTGCAAGATTGACTGTTGTTGCATAACAACTGCCCAGTGCTGCGACTGCGAATATTTGTAAAGAAAGCATGAGAAGGTGAAGTGAATTTCCGTACTTACACATTCATTTCTTGTGAGTTGACATTCTTAGGTTATTTCACACTTTGATACAAGTTATTCATAGTACAGGAGTATGATGTAACGATATATGGTGCAAGTACCTCATGCAGGAAACTTTTTAAAAGTCAACCAACACTAACAACTTCATAAAATACGTATTTGCTCTGTTCTGAATTTTGTTTTTAGGAAATGGTCACTTGCATTCTTTAGATCACATCTGCTACATATTATGCTGGTGTGAAAAACTTAGGGATGAAATTAACTACGGTCGCAGGTTGAAATCCTGCCTCTGGCGTGGATGTGTGTGATGTGTTTAGGTTAGTTAGGTTTAAGTAGCTCTAAGTTTTAGGGGACTGATGACCGCAGATGTTAAGTCCCATAGTGCTCAGAGCAATTTGAAAGTAACTTTCGTATGACATGTCCGCCAAATAACATATCTCGACGATACTTGGACCATACATAGAAATATGTGCTACAAAGTAGTACTGAAGGTAATTGCAACCGCCAAATAACATATCTCGACGATACTTGGACCATACATAGAAATATGTGCTACAAAGTAGTACTGAAGGTAATTGCAACAAATACACAACGAGACCAACAAAGGCGCCTTTTTTTCAGAGCCAACAGTCCCACTAAATCAACGGTGTATACATAAATATGACGGAGAGGGTAAAGAGCTGTTTACGGTTCATAACGCTGTGGTGTATGGGAAGGTATCATTGGTTCAAATGGCTCTGTGCACTATGGGACTTAACATCTATGGTCATCTGTTCCCTAGAACTTAGAACTACTTAAACCTAACTAACCTAAGGACAACATACAACACCCAGCCATCACGAGGCAGAGAAAATCCTTGACCCAGCCGGGAATCGAACCCGGGAACCCGGGCGCGGGAAGCGAGAACGCTACCTCACGACCACGAGATGCGGGCTGTATCATTTTTGAGTGACTGTAGGAACATACAAGATGAATTATAATTTCTAGTTGGTGTGGTGGATGGCAGCTCGCTCTAAATGTAGAAAAAACTAAGTTATTGCGCATTACGTAGGAAAAACAATACTGTAATGTTCGAACACAGCATCAGTAGTCTACTGCTGGAATCAGCCATGTCGATTAAACATCTAGGCGTGACGTTGCAAAGTGTTAAGAAATGTAATGAGCACGTCAGATTGGTAGTAGCAAAGGCGATTGCTCAACTTCATTTTATTGGGAGAATTTTGGGGAAGTGTAGTTGGTCTATGACTGGGATGGTGTATAGAACGTTCCCGTGACCCATTCTTGACTACTGCTCCAGTGTGTGGAATGCCCATTAGGAGTTCTTTTTTGTGATGAACACTTTTAGAGTAAAGTAGTGTGAATCAACACTAAAATCAGATATAAACAATGGTTGTTTTTCAGTTTGTTATGTCATCGTTATTTAGGCTAGTTTAATGCCGTCTTTTATCACTTTCTCTTTGACGTCATTCTTACTTTTAACTAGCCCCTGTAACTTCCGACAGAAGAATTTTTGCAGTACTACTACTACTGAGATATTATCAGTAAAGCTACAGTTAAGTAAGGTGGTGTTCTCTTTTCTCGTACTCAGCTTTACTTCCTGGAAACATTCTAAAGCCAAAATCACACAAATATTTATTTATTTATTTAAAACAGCCATTTTCGACTTTGCTGTCATCTTCAGGTGTGTAACAAAGCGCATATACATAAACTATGCCTCGTAACACTAGTTAAGACGTAGTATTTGAGATAAAAGTTTAAGTTTTCCATTACGAAAGTCTGGTATTACAAAAAACTGAAGGGGAACTGCACATTCACTTACCTTCAAAAATCTTTTTGTTATAAAACATGTTTATTTTAAGTTGGACCTCACGCTGCCATGTGGATAGAAGCAGCACATTCTAAAAGTTTGTCATAACTTAAATATTTAAAACCATAAAGCAACTTGTGCAAATGGACATGTCTATACACAGGGTGTTTCAAAAAGAATATACGGGTTTTAAGGTTTTGTAGCACATATTACATTCACCTTACAATTATAAATAATACACCAAATGAAAGAGAAACACAAACAGTTTTTCTTACAATTATTCAGTGTGAACACCGATCACACATCGAATCGATACGCGAGTTATTCCGAAGCACTGATCAATGTGTCAGGAGTAACTGTTGCAATAACAATGTTTCTAAAGTGGGATAGATCAGGTGGTATCGGAGGCACATACACATGGTCGCGTCAGATCATGTGTGAACGTGGAGGTCATGCATGAAATGCGGTGTCAACAGGCCCCTTGCACCCAATCCACCGATCGGATACAACGTCGTTTCACCAGTCGGGTACTGTTATGCCGGTGAGTCGGCGCTCCATCTTGCTCCCAAACGAAGATGTGTTGTCCGGCTTTTTCCCATTGAGTCACGGGCCATAGCTGTAGCACATCAAGATTAGAAACATCAGTTACAGCTGATTCACCGAAAAATAAAGGCCCATAAACTTTCCGCAGGCATACTGCTTGGGGCTACGCGTGAAAGACTCGTACTCGTTCAACACGTTTTTCAGTCACCCTTAGTCAGTTCGTACTCTCCCCATTGCGCACAGGTACACAAAAAAAAACTGTATAAGTTGCTCTTTCATTTGGTGTATTATTTACAATTGTAAGTTGAAAATAGTAAATGCTGTAACGCCTTAAAACCGGTATGTTCATTTTGAAACGTCCTGTGTGTATACCGCTCACAAGAGCTATTTTTATCCTCATGACAACTTGACGTGAGCTCCAGCGAAAATGTTTCATAACAAAAAAGAATTTTCATGTCATCTAAATGTACGATTCTACTTTCGTCTTTTGTAGAACTTTTCTCTAAAACGTTACGTCTTAACTCGTGTCATGAGACATAGTCCCTGTAAAAAAATGGTTCAAATGGCTCTGAGCACTATGGGACTCAACATCTTAGGTCATAAGTCCCCTAGAACTTAGAACTACTTAAACCTAACTAACCTAAGGACATCACACACACACATGCCCGAGGCAGGATTCGAACCTGCGACTGTAGCATAGTCCCTGTACATGCACTTCGTTACAGACATGAAGACGAAAGAAAAGTCTGTCGAAACCGGTTGTTTTAAATAAAGCAATATTTATGCCATCTTAATTTTAGGTTATTAGTAGCAAATAAAACTGATGGCTTCTTCTGTCTTCTCACTATGAGAAAATTTAAACTTTGTTGCCCTTTTACACTTGCTCATCCTTAACACTTACTCTTTTCGAAGTTTGCTGTACATTTTAATCAGCAGATCTTCCAGAACTTGGCAGTTTCCAATAACATGGATTGTGCTGCCTGCAGATCTTAACATTAGCTTCTGTTTGAAACGTCCCCTTAGAAAAATTAATGAATTACTGTGCTGATAAACATCTTATGTTATTTGCCTTTCAAACAGCTGAGTAAAACTGAACGTACTGAGACATTACTCGCTTTACTTATTCTGATCAACACTAAACTGACACACAATATTTTTAGCGCAACGCAATCTGACTTTCAATAATCCCTACGAAAGAATGGCCCTGACTAACAATAACCTATACCTTTCATGAATCACTTACCTCACAAAAATCTTCGTTACTCAAACTACTGCAATACAGCGAGCGCCAATACTGCCAGCTAAATAAAAGATTCAAACTGCTGAAGTCACTAACTACAGATAGGCATACTTAGCAAATGAAAGATTTTGATAGAGAACAAACAATGTATTTAGTGTTCAAAAGTCAGTTCATGACATCCAGTCTTACAAATTTACTGACTCTGATTGACACACGTCCCGGTCATCTGCTCTCGAAACTCCGCCATCTCACTCACCACATCCACCACTGCTGGCGGCTCACCTCCAACTGCGCAACGCTATGCGCTCTTAACAGCCATCTGCCCAATACTACAATAGCAAACAACGATGCAAACCAGTCACAGACTGCACACAGCACAGCCAGTGATTTTCATACAGAGCGCTACGTGGCGTTACCAATAAGAAAACCTAAACAGCCTACTTACATAGCCCCCATGCTCCCCACAAAAACTTTTACAAATTGTTTTTGGCACTGGCCAATACATATTTGTTACAATTTTTCACAGTTACAATAACAAAGAAATCAAATGCACACACTTACTGATACAAGTCTGTGGCTAGTTTGCATTGTTGTCTGCCATTGTAGTGTTGGGCAGTTGACTGTTAACAGCGCGTAGCGTTGTGCAATTGGAGGTGAGCCGTCAGCAGTGGTGGATGTGGGGAGAGAGATGGCGGAATTTTGAGAGCGGACTATCTGGACGTGTGCATCAGAAAGAGTAAATTTGTAATATTGGATATCATGGACTGATATATATATATATATATATAATGACGTTTGAACACTATAAAGGTAAATACATTGTTTGTTCTCTACAAAAATCTTTCATTTGCTAACTATGCCTATCAGTAGTTAGTGCCTTCAGTAGTTAGAAGCTTTTATTTAGCTGGCAGTATTGGCGCTCGCTGTATTGCAGTAGTTTGAGTAACGAAGATTTTTGTGAGGTAAGTGATTCATGAAAGGTATAGGTTATTGTTAGTCAGGGCCATTCTTTCGTAGGGATTATTGAAAGTCAGATTGCGTTGCGCTAAAAATATTGTGAGTCAGTTTAGTGTTGATCAGAATAAGTAAAGCGAGTAATGTCTCAGTACGTTCAGTTTTGCTCAGCTGTTTGAAAAGCAAATAACGTAAAATGTTTATCAGCACAGTAATTCATTAATTTTTCTAAGGGGATGTTTCATGTTAACCTTGCACCTTAAAATGAAATCCCAACTCAGAACAAAATTACGTATAAACGGAAGCTGCACGTTATAGCATGTTGATCTTCCTACACCAGAAAAGATATTTGTATTACAGTATAGTGAAATGGCGAAAACGACAAAGTGCTACCCACGTGTTAATCTGTCTTTCTTCCCCCCACTCTACCCCCCGAAGTACCGACGCGCTCGTTCGCAGGTACCAGTGAATGGGGACTCACAGAAATCCATCGACTGTGGTCGACCTGTAATGACTGATGTGTTACCCACGAGTCCCCTGAGAATTACGTTCGAGTGCAGGAGTTCCTCTTTCGCGTTATCAGCTGAAAATCAGATAAGCAAAGTGACCACTCTTCTGTAATCTAGCGACGTGTTACTCTGCAATCAAGCAAATCTTTGCGCAACGGTTGATCCCATCGTTCGGGGTGGAATGAATCCATGCAAAGGGGAAAAAGGATTCCCCATTAATCTTAATCCAGGCTATAAAATGGAGGAGTGTAGGTGGATCGGCAGTCACAAGCGATACAGAACTCTTCGAAATGACTGGCCTGCTCTTTATTGGTAAGTGCTTCTTTTATAATCTTTTTAGTTTACGTTAATAAGTTTTTCTGTAGGCGCTGCCGGAATCTGAATTAGAGTTTACTTTGAATATGTCACACAGTCAGCTGCTTTTCAATATTTATCGAAAATGTCTGCCGCGTTGAACAGCTTCGTGTAACCGGGAAAAAGCACAAGTCACTCCTGTTTACCAAAAAAGAGTAATAGGTCGGATGCCCAAAACTAAGCACAATACGCTGACTTTCGGCTATCATAGGATCGTAAAGAGTACTTTAAGCTCAAACGCCACTCGTGTGAAACGAAACACGATATCTTACAGACAACAGATGCAGGTGAACAGGTAGATTGTGTCTTTCCAGACTTCCGTGAGACGTTCAACGGTGAACCATATCGTCGATTAGGTACTTAAACAAGATAGATCGTACGGAGTGTCTTCTTAGATACGCGACTGGCTCGATGAAGCAGTGCGTCGTACTAAAAACAAAAGTTACATGGGCGTTACTTCAGTATATGAGAAGTGCGAAAGAACGGATCAGCAAAACGACAGACTAATATCCATAACTTCTGTTTGCCGCAGAATCCTTAAACATATTCTCAGTCACGATACCTGACAGCTATTAAACCTTGTTGATTCGGTTCAATCCTGTCTCAGGCCATCCTTATTTAGATTTTCCGTGATTTCCCTAAATAGTTTCAGGCAAATGCCGGGATGGTTCCTTTGAAAGGGCACGGCAGGTTTCATTGCCCATCTTTCCGTAACCCGAACTTGCGCTCTGTCTCTAATGACCTCGTTGTCGACGGGACGTTAAACACTAACCTCCTCCTCCTCCTCCTCCTTGTTGATTCACCTGAACAATTTCATGACCACGTGTTCGAGCGGTCAGCATAATCCCTGCTCACACCATTAGCGATGTTCCACGATATCGGTCTCTTTACACAATGTCTGGGTTCTGAAATCGTGTTCCACGTTCCTTCCAGATGCGAATTCCTCGAGAATCACTCTCCAGACAAAATCGGGTCTAATGTGTGAAGAGAGCATTGGCTCACTGTTCGACCGTCCAGATGGCATGTAACGACTCAACTCTAGACGTTACCTTCTATGAAGAGGCGTTAGAGGTAAACATATATCACGTCTCTGCCAGTAAAGGTCACTCTGCCCCAGCCTTCTGTACACCGTTTACCTCGGTACAATATGTCCGCCATTGGATGCTGGGAGGTAAGATGCCAGCTGCCGCGCAGTACTAAGGCGGTACCTCGTGCCCTTACAGCCAAATAATGGTCCTCTATTTCCGATGGCGGCACCTTCATGCCTTACAGCCAAACAGCGGTCCTCTCTTTCTGATGCCATACGTCGTCGGCCGTGCCCTGGTGTTCGGAATAAAGTTTGGGTCTGTATCAACTGTAGCTACATCCGAGAAACAACAGAACGATTCATATGAAGCTATCGGGCCACATCAATTTGCGGCTGCCCTGCTTCCATTCTTCCCATGGCATCGCAGAGAGGCTGGCACGCGTCGTCTTCTCTGTGCCACACTGCACCGTCAGTGACTGTGTACACTGCACCGTCAGTGACTGTGTACACAGCGACTGTGGATGTGGGACTACACGGCAAACACTACCCTGTGCGGTAGGTGCCCGGAGGTCATCCTCGTTGTGGTTGTTGCTGACCAGCACGACGTCTTATGTGCAGAACGCGATCGCAAGGACGTCTCTTGACACTTTGTATGATTATACCGTGAATTTGATACAGGACGGGGAAATGGTGATTTGTTGATTTAATTTCAGACACCAGTCAGCCAGCATAAATAAAAGGTGAAAAATATGCATTAGTGCCCGCGAAGAACACATTCCTGAGTGAGATTCCCATATCCACTTTTATGGGGGGGGGGGGGGGGGGGGGGGGGGACGTTGATGAAAAACACACACCATTTCAAAAATGCACCAAATCCACATTTTTGGAGATATGGCAATGAATTTTTGTAGCACGCTTTACATGAAAGTAACATATTTATATATAAAATCCTTTGATTACACATATATTCAACTTTTTAATGAAATTTGAAGTTTTATTTTTTTTAAATAATATATGTTCCTTTTCCTCAGAAAGTATTCAAGAAATTTCTACAAAAATTTCTCTGTTTCATCTCTTTATGTTTTGTAAGCTTCTCTCATGAGGTTCTTGGAATAGATCAAATAGGAGAATTTTCATAATTTTTTAATTATAATTCCACAAGTACAATTTAAAATTCATGCAAAATTCCAAGCACTTTACCTTATATCTCAGCTTGCAATCAGAATTTCAAAATTTGCTCTTGATACAACGTTTATTAGGTTTACAGAAATACGCGTACAAAATTTCATAATTCTAGCAGTCATAGAATCTTAGGAAAAGGTACATAAACTTTAAAAAACAAACTTTTCAGGAAACGCAATTTGAAAGTTCAACCTAACATTTTTCCTAATTTCACTTCTTCAGAAGGCACCACATTTGAACTCTGGGTCATCTTTCCCTTCAAGGCTTCTCTTCTGTGTGTCTTCTTTCCTTTACCGGGCCTTCAACTGACTTTTCAGCTGCTACAAAACTATTTTTCTCAGGATATCTTGAGTAAAATTTCCTATCTTGAAGCCCATTCTTTCCAATACCTTCATCATCCCGACGTTTCCATCATTAAATACAATAACTGCATCATAAGTTGCAATTCTGACAACTGTAGCAGATGCAAATGTGTTTTTAGGGCATCGTTTCCATATGAGTGAATTTAGAGACTCATTTTGATTTTGGGTTTTGTCATGAACACACTTTTTCAGAAGTGTAGGATCAGCCACAGATGATCTATAAAACGAAAGAGTATGTATCACGGTCTTCTAGATGTACCCCCCAGACATTTGGTTGAAAGAATCGTTGTTCACTGAGCTGGCATTGAAGAGCTTCTTCAAAACATGGGCGTGGCAAGGAGGTCGCGTCACACTTTTAATTAATTTTCAGGCACTTCGGATGCGATTTATACATTGAAACTTTGGGAACTTATTGTCCATGAGTTGTGCTACCAAATAAAAAATAAATCGAAAACAGACATCAACGTCCCCCCTTATTCTGAGGAGCAGATCTGTGGCAGACAACAATGATATGAAATGCTGGCAATCAATTTTTTTGTCACTGTAAGTCGTTACATAGACAATCTGCAACTGGAACTGTTTGAATGAGTGACCTTTTTAGCTGTTTGGCAATATAGGTAAGAGTATAGTATGAGAATGCAGAAGCAGCATTTAGCTTTAGAGTATGGCAGCGGAGCCTAGTTTCACGGTCAGTTAGGACAGTGCAGCAGCACAGTAAATTTTACAGTGGAGCGGCGGAGAGTAGCCTTACAGGGTAGCAGTAGAATGTAAAAGCTGTTTGCAGAAGCACGGAGCAGCTTTGCAACATAGGAGCATAACTGAGTTTTACACTGTAGGAACTGAGTGACTTCGTAGCAGGCTCGGGAGCCTATGGTGACCCGCACCCGAAATTCACATAGTCTAGGGCCATTTAGTCAAGTGACGTGACAGCAATGCTCCTAACGCCTAAATTCATAACTATAGCGTCCGTGACGTTACCGTTTATGGGATAACGCACCAGTAAGAGTGACACGGCAACGAATTATGTCTCAAAACAGGCGTTCTTGAGAGTACATTCATTTCATGTTCACCTCTTCTTCATGTTTTTATACGAGGGTTGGAACTTAAATAGTGGCAACTATTTATTCACAACCGATACAAAAGAGTTACATAGTGGCACCTATTACTGTCTTCAAAGTAGTCACCAGCATTGTGTATATCCCGTTACCAGCGATGTGGAAGGCGTAGTATACCGCTAGCAGAGCCTGGTACTAGTGGAGCGGTCTAAAGTTATGGTGATTCTCGTGTACGACTCTGATTGTGTTATCCCAACGCATTACGTTCCTCCACGGCAGACCGTCAGTGCAGAGTATTAGTACTCGTTTTTGGAGCATCACCTGCGGCCAACTTTGCGAAAGAAGCGGCGACACTTTCTGCGCAACCCACCCATCATTTTGCATAACAATGCGCGGGCGCATCCAGTGCAAGCTGTGGCTGCTCTGTGTGCTCGATGGGACTGGGAAGTACTGTACCATCCACCACACTCCCTGGACTTAAGTCCTTGTGACTTCGATTTGGTTGCGAAGACGAAGGAACCACTTCGTGGCATTCGCCTCGGAACTGTTCCAGACATTCGACAGGCATTAGACCGCTCCAATCGCACCATCGACACAACAGGCTCTGCTAACGGTATACTACGCCTTCCACATCGCTGGCAACGGGTTCTAAACAATGCTGGTGACTACTTTGAAGGACAGTAACAGGTGAAAACATGCAACTCTTTTGCATCGGTTGCGAATAAATAGTTGCCACTATTTAAATTTCAACCCTCTTATTTACTTACGCGTTGTGGACTTACGATTTTTTACAATAAATGTCTTAAAAACTTGCGTTTTAAAATGCAGCAACGCCGTTAGTAAAGAAACAATATTCACGACGCGTAAATAAAAGTGCACTGAGGATGGGTTGCTAGACATACTGAGCCGGCCGGTGTGGCCGTGCGGTTCTAGGCGCTTCAGTGTGGAACCGCGTGACCGCTACGGTCGGAGGTTCGAGTCCTGCCTCGGTCATGTTTGTGTGTGATGTCCTTAGGTTATTTAGGTTTAAGTAGTTCTAAGTTCTAGGGGACTGATGACCACAGATGTTAAGTCCCATAGTGCTCAGAGCCATTTGAACCATAGACATATTGAAATGTCGTAATAAAAAAAATAACGCCTCTAAAAGGAACTGGTTACAGCTAATTCGTAATAAATGTCCTGCAGTTTCCACAGCTGCGGTGTTCTAATATGTCCGTAAGGAACTGAATTATTTACTAATGTTAATATGAAAACAACAGGAAAAACAAAATGCGGCAGTGAGATAGGGAATCCTGGTCCACAAACAATTATGAGTAATTTGGCGAATTTCATCCACGGATCGGATTGAAACCACTCGCGGGCCAGATCCGGTTCCCCACCAGTGGTTTACAGTGTAGTAGGCTAATTAGACAGCAGAGAGCGTAACTTGAGCGACCAGCGCAGAGTGTAGCAGTAGAGTGGTGGGTGTTGCAGCTTCGGTAGGGGCGCTGGTGGCGGTGGCGCAGTCGGCGGCCGGTTCTGCGTGGCACGCCCCCTGCGGGCAGCCTCTGGAGCCGCTGCTACCCAACGTCCCCGGAGGCGGCGAGAGGCGAGTCTCGTGGGAGCTGCAGCTGGCGCATAGCCTCAACAAGCTGTCCAGGCACATCGCAAGATCCCTCGACAGCTTCAAGCAGCAGGGCTTTGAACTCCGCTACGAACAGGTAAGCGTATCTACATCTACACTCTGCAAATCACATTTAAGTGCCTGGCAGAGGGTTTATCGAACCACTTTTACAGTTCTCTATTATTCCAGTCTCGTCTAGTGCGCAGAAAGAACTAACATCCATATACACTACTGACCATTAAAATTGCTACACCAAGAAGAAATGCAGATAAAAAACGGGTATTCATTGGACAAATATATTATAGTACAACTGACATGTGATAACATTTTCACGCAAATTGAGTGCATAGATCCTGAGAAATGAGTACCCAGAACCACCACCTCTGGCCGTAATAACGGCCTTGATACGCCTGGGCAATGAGTCAAACAGAGTCAACAGGTACAACTGCCCATGCAGCTCAACACGATACCACAGTTCATCAAGAGTAGTGACTGGCGTATTGTGACGAGCCAGTTGCTCGGCCACCATTGACCAGACGTTTTTAATTGGTGAGAGATCTGGAGAATGTGTTGGCCAGGGCAGCAGTCGAACATTTTCTGTATCCAGGAAGGCCCGTAGAGGACCTGCAACATGCGGTCGTGCATTATCCTTCGGAAATGTAGGGTTTCACAGGGATCGAATGAAGGGTAGAGCCACGAGTCGTAACACGTCTGAAATGTAACGTCCACTGTTTAAAGTGCCGTCAATGCCATAGGAACTTTCCGTCAGTTACTACGAACTGTGACGTCTCTGACAGGAAATCACAAATCGAGTCACATACCTGAGACGATATTCTATAACTACGCATTTCACTTCTAACCGCTTGTGTGGTGCAGAGTGCAAGGCGTTTTCGCCCTACGCGTTTTTGTCACGACTACATAGGGCACCAGTCTGCCATTGAGAACGCACATCCTGCATAGAACGGCTAGCAGCTAGTGGCCTTGTGGTTAGTATCGCTGAATCTCGATTACAGGGCCACGGGTTCCATCCCCGGCGGGGTCGGGGATTTCCTCGACTCGGTACTGAGTGTGTGTGTTGCTTTTATCGTCATCTCATCTTCTTCATCATCATTGAAGCGCAAGTCACCTAAGTGACGTCAAATAAAAGTGGACTCTGGCCACGCATGCCATACACAAAAAGAAGAATTTGTGCGACGTCCCTTCTCTAATTGATAATCAATAAATGTACTTTTCTGTTAATAATAATCAGTGGCCCATGATCTCAAACAGCATGTAATAGTTCGAGTCTCTTTTGGGGCACTGGTTCGTAGGTGAGACTGGCAATGCTGAAGCAAGAAAAATTAGTACAATTGTTAGGATGATGGTGATGACCGTCAGCTTAAGAAGGTAATGGATACCACTGCTGAGACTATCTCGTGCCAGAGCTCTTATATTGTCTGAGTGTGCCACAAACGGTACAAAAAGTTGTTACGCTGGGAGGAAATGCTACAGAAGTACTGGTCCGAAAGCACTAAAGTTGCAAACGAGAGTGACATCATTCGCACGTACGTGTTACTTGAAGCTTCTAGACAACGCAACATAGCGCAGTACAATATGCGCCAGTAGTCTAGTATTCGGCAGACGGCGTCAAACAGTCGACGCAGTCTGGTGCACATCCATTGCAGCGCTCTGTACGGAAGCTGTGGTGCATGTGTCAGCCAAATGAACGACACAGGAGCCACCACTTGATGTGTGCTGTATCCTGTCTACTCGTCAAATATGGGTTGCCTAGAAAACCAGCTTTCTCGGATCGCTAGACAACAATTCAAGGAAACTATGTTAATGAATTTTATTGTGAAAGGAAAATGACAATACTTAACTTTGAGAATCACACAGAAGAGTCACAAGCAAAGGGCGACATGCAAATAAGAAATCTCTTCAGTATATACAACTCCTAATACAAGTGAAGTAATACAATGGCTGCTTCTGTTCAGGTCGCTGGTCTTCACTCTTCTGTAGAACTCGGCGAATTGGGCCGTGGCTTGTCGTCGCGGAGCTTATATCATCTTCGAATAGAGGGCTCTGCTGTCGCGTCGTCGTCCTAGAGAGGGGTCAGTCCGCGTGCAATTGGTTGACGTCTTCTTCACAGCCCCCTCTGCTCTAATGTTCCCGACACGCGTGGCGGCGCTTGGCCTTACACCGGAACACTGTGCTTCTAAGGTCTGAACGATCAGCCGCTTGTGGATGCATACGTCCTTCTTCCATCCACTGTATCCAGCCGAACACATCTTGTCGTTGCAGAATTCCCTGTTTAAGCTGAATCAGAGCTAAAACACCATTTCTCATTAACAGTATCTTCTTTTCCACTCGATTTCACTCAAGGGCTGATATCATGTACCCCTCCCTAGCAAATCGTAAAACAGAACTTCACTCAATGAACCTTACTTAATACTGGCCTTTTCGGAACTGTTGGACCTGGTAAAAGCCGGCTGCTTGCTAACTTAGTCACTTTTTTTTTCTATAGGACCAAACTGCTGAGGTCATCGGTCCCTAAGCTCACAAACTACTTAAACTAATTTAAACTAGCGTACGCTAAGGACAACACACACATACACGCCCATGCCCGGTGGGAAGACTTCAACCTCCGACGGAGGGAGTCGCACGAACCGTGACCAGACGCCCTAAACCGTATGGCTACCCCGCGTGGCAGTCACTTACTACTGTCACACGTTTATGCTGGTCCTGAAGTTGAATTCATTCGGATTATTCTTTCTGGATGATCCAGTTTTTATCAACATTAGTGCCCCAGCACCGAACGAATTACATCTTAAGAAACTGAATATGAGGCAAAAAAATCTTAGTGAAGACCATGTCGCCGTGAACATACAACCTCCCATAGTGATCACTCAGCCACGCATCGAGAAACCTCGGGTTTTCATAACAGCGCGCAGGTTTCCGTCCTGTGTACGCAAATCACCTAGTAGATAGTGCGGGAAGTTCCATGCGGCTTTTCGCGGATGATGCTGCAGTATACAGAGAACTTGCAGCATTAGAAAACTGTAGCGAAATGCAGGAAGACCTGCAGCAGATAGGCACTTGATGCAGGGAGTGGCAATTGATACTTAACATAGACAAATGTAATGTATTGCGAATACATGGAAAGAAGGATCCTTTATTGTTTGATTATATGATAGCGGAACAAACACTTGTAGCAGTTACTTCTGTAAAATATCTGGGAGTATGCGTACGGAATGATTTGAAGTGGAATGCTCATACAAAATTAATTGTTGGTAAGGCGGGTGCCAGGTTGAGATCCATTGCGAGAGTCCTTAGGAAATACGATCCATTAACAAAGGAAGTGGCTTACAAAATACTCGTTCGACCTATAATTGAGTATTGCTCATCAGTGTGGGATCCGTACAAGGTCGGGTTGACAGAGGAGATAGAGAAGATCCAAAGAAGAGCGGCGCGTTTCGTCACAGGGTTACTTGTTAAGCGTTATAGCATTACGGAGATACTTAGCAAACTCAAGTGGCAGACTCTGCAGGAGAGGCGCTTCTCATCGCGGTGTAGCTTGCTGTCCAGGTTTCGAGAGGGTGCGTTTTTGGATGAGGTAGCGAATATATTGCTTCCCCCTACTTATATTTCCTGAGGAGATCACGAGTGTACAATTAGAGAGATTCGAGCGCGCACGGAGGCTTTCCGGCAGTCGTTCTTCCCGCGAACTATACGCGACTGGAACAGGAAAGGGAGGTAATGACGGTGGCACGTAAAGTGCCCTCCGCCACGCACCGTTGGGTGGGTTGCGGAGTAGAAATGTAGATGTAGATGGAGATCGCAGAAAAGTTTCATGTTTGCGTCATCTACACTCGATAAGTCATTTCACGGTATGTGGAAGAGCGTACTTTGTCCCATAATTTCCCCTTTGATGTCACATTCGGGCAAATAGTTTATGGAGACACGTAGGGGAAACTTCAGAACTTCAGATATGAACACTTTATTCAGTCAGTGAGCAGAGAAATGAAAGCCGAGTGGATCGACTCTTTACGCCAGTGAACTCGAGAGCAATTTGTGACGTCACGGAGTGGATGCGCGCACCAGCTCTCGAGTGCCCCGTATCTGAGGCACAGATAACCAGCTGACAGTAAGTACCGACGTAGTCCAGCCGACAGATGAGGCCCTAGCCTTAAACACGCAGTCATGCTGATAGGTGCCAACAGGCGGCGACCGAAGGAAGTGGCAGTTTGCGGCGCTCATTCCATCTCCCTGTGTGTGTCTCTGCGGTCGACATTCAACTCCCGGCGCCCTGTCGCTGGCTTCTAATGTGTCAGTCATCAGCTCACAGGTATTATCATCGAAATGGGTTCGCTGGGCTATCGTGCTTGCCTGCTTCACGGGACTGCACACTCAACCTGCCTTGAGGCGTTGGCCGCTGTTTGCGTTAACATCTCCAACAACACGTGGTATGAGACTGCGCAGAGCATAAATGTTGGCAACATGTAGCACACAACCTCGTTTGCTCTTACTCCAAGGGGAGATGAATTGTTTCCCGTCTGTCTCCCAACTCTGACTGATACAAATCAGGGCATCGGAATGTCATGTATTGCGGCTCTGGGAGAATACGTGACCAGAACTTGTCTTTCGGTGTCTTGCTAAGCGATTAACTTTTTTCTTTTACTTAGTGAAAAACAAGCATAGCAACTGCTCCTGACGAGGACAATGGAGGTAATCATCGAAAGCTCGAGGTTTTAGCCTGAACTGACACGGGAAGAAACCCTAGAACGTTTCATGCAATAGCTCTAGACTTAAGTATAGCAACATGCGATTCTGGGACTGCTTTTCTCACTTATGACTCACCTCTGCATATTTGAAATGTTTTCGTGTGACTCCGCTGCAGCTTCATCCACTCAATGTCGTCATTACATAGCGATCTGGAAGATCCTTTGACTAGTGGAGGTGAGTGTTCTCGTCGTTGCACTTGTTATTAGCTGTAGCTACAACTGTTTTGCTCCATAACACGATGCACAGAGCAGCCCTCATAGCAAGCGACACTTCACTTGCTCAGGCTGTACTCGTGAAAGTTCACCTGACAACGCAATGCACAGAGCAGCCCTCATAGCAAGCGACACTTCACTTGCTCAGGCTGTACTCGTGAAAGTTCACCTGACAACGCAATCACCACTAGTACCAGTAGCTTCCAATAAGAAGAATGAGCAGCTACATGAAACACTTTAACTCGCAGGCTCCAGCCTTTGTAATCTGAAGCAAAAGGCTTGAATACCCAAACCGCTGCTATCCTCTAATTCCACGAGGAGGAAGTTGATGTCATCTTTAATTAAACAGACTATATAACGTCTTGTAGCACCCAGGCGACACCTATGCTCAAGGTGCACAAAACCGCATGTGGCTCTGCGCCAACAATACCACGAGAAGTTTACGCGCATTCGCGCAGACTTTTGATGTAAGGCTTCTCTTTTGTGGATTAGGGGCCCGCATCTCGTGGTCGTGCGGTAGCGTTCTCGCTTCCCACGCCCGGATTCGATTCCCGGCAGGGTCAGGGATTTTCTCTGCCTCGTGATGGCTGGGTGTTGGGTGATGTCCTTAGGTTAGTTAGGTTTAAGTAGTTCTAAGTTCTAGGGGACTGATGACCATAGATGTTGAGTCCCTTAGTGCTCAGAGCCATTTCAACCATTTTTGTGGATTAGGGGACACATTCACGTTATCACAACAACCAGAGTTAAGGAGGACACAGTCAAAGCTTAACTTAGAACTTACAATCAGTACGCACTTCAAAAGGGCGTACCTACTGGTACTAAAGTTCCTCGGTAGCCTTGGACAATTCTCAAGCAGCCACGAGATGGTGTGGCATCCAAGATGGAGCCTCAATGGTGACGAAGATGTCCTTCGTGACTGCTGTCAGATCCAATACGTGTAGCTTACTTTGGAGGGCTCAGCTTCTATGTGAAGTAAATAAAAGTGTCAGTGACGTAGCTCAGCGTTGGAGCGGAAAGCAATAAAATGTTGACGATACGGAAAAGAAACAGGTCTTGGGAAAAGCAATGGTAAATTATTATTAAAAGACGCGGAGGCCAAACGACAAATCTGTAAGGATGGCCACTCAGAACCACAGATGGTCGCAGCAGAGAAGATACTACATGAAGTGGCTTGTGAGAATAGCTGAATCGACGTATATCGAATAGTTTACTGGTGTTGCCCGGTTTCCGACCACGATCTATGTCAACGAGCCTAAAATGTCTATAAATGAGACCATTACAAAAGCAATTATTCAAACAATTTAGTAACCGTTAAGCCCACGTGTCGTTTCTGCTCTTTTAGATTTAGATTCTCTATATACAATGTTATGTAATAGCTAAATTTGACAGATTCGGGTTGCACTCGGTCTCGTGGTGACAACTGAGGAGCTACTCGACCGAATAGTAGCGGCTCCGGTCAAAGAAAATATCATAACAACCGGGAGAGTGGTGTGCTGACCACACGCCCCTCCTATACGCATCCTAAACTGAGGATGGCACGGCGGTCGGATGGTCCCAATGGGCCACTTGTGGCGTGAAGACAGAGTACTATAAAATTGTCAGAGACAAAAAAATCAGGCAATACCGAATGAAGTAATTTGGCTTCTTTCGAATATGTGGGTCCCATCAGACCACCTCGCCGAGACCCTTGGCACACCGTACTGACGCTAATCTGAATATAAAATGCTTTGAAACGGTGGTTTTGGTGCCTTTGGTACTGTCCATGACGAAACTTCACACTCCATATTTCAGCAGAACAATGCACGGCCGCATGTTGTGAGGAATGTACAAGAGTTCATGGATGAAATGTTGTGCTAATGTTTCCCTATGTAGAACGTCCATCAGCTTAATCGCCACAATACTCCGGCAAAGACTGCTGTCGCCTCATGGACTTGTGTTCAAATGGCAAGGAGGGATATATCGGTACACCATGAATATATTCAGGCCACTTGGAATCCAAACCATAAGGACTGCGAGATATTATGGAGGAGTACTGAATTCACATTGTAAGAGATCTAGTGTGGTTCTGTAATCTCAACTGTCATACACCTACTCTATGGTTTAAAAGTAATTTTATTTAACTGTATCTAGCAAATGGTAGTGCGTATCTGACAGAGTCTTTGGCTAATTTGCGTATCAGTTTAGCGTCCTGATCATGTTAACAGCTTTCCAAATGGAAAATTAAAATTCGTTGACTTTGGATATCTGAATGTTAAGTAAGCCACCATTACCGGCTCTGTTCCAGTATGGTATCAGCGACGAGCAGTTGACTGCCTGGTGGCTGCCAGGTGAGGGTGACGTCATCGTCCTTGTGGAGACCTACAAACAGACAAAACAGGTGAGATACCGTAGTGTAGCCCTGTAATGTTATTTTATCAGATGGTTTAGTCTATGAACATGAGTTGAAGTGGTGTGCAGAATGCCAAAGTCCAGTTCTTATACCATTCGTTGTCTCGAATTCTTATACCTTTCCAAACAAACAATTTCGACTTTCTACTCTTAGTAAACAAGAAGTCCCTGTTAGGGTCCACACAAGAAAAATTGGCGCGCACCTGAGAAGACGGCGCGGAAGCGTTGGGAACAGTTGTAGCTGTGAACAGGCACCCCACGGTAGGGGAAACGCAGCTTGAAAGCACGAACTGACGCAAGTACGAAAATCTCGCGTTATTTGTAGGCGGGTCTACAAAATATTGAGTTAATGGGTTATGTCAGAGTGACGAATAATTCAATAAGTAGATCTTCAAAGACAGTAGTTTCTCACTGGAGCACAAAAAAATGCGTATAAACAAATGGTCATTCAAAAGGTAACAAGTCTGACCACACTCTGCCAGAAGGAAATCTCATAAAACAAAAGAGAGGAAAAAAAATTACTTTGTGATGGACAATGTTGCTCACTCGCCTAATAGAATACCTATAATATAAAATAAAGAATATGCGTCAATCCACCGACAACCTCTTCGACAACATTACTCCGATAGAAAATATTCTTCTCCCTCTTTCATGTTCTTCCTGAAGTAGTGAAGCCTCAGGAAGTACTCTGTAGCTATGCTCTCCTTATTATGCGGCTGTAGTAGCTTGCGGTTCCTTCAATCCTCAAAGACACACTTTCTAACGAGACTTTTTGCTACCTCGTTTGCCTTTCCCGATATAAATTTAATGGCATTGCGTATAATCACATGTGCTTGATTGTGCAGAACTTCCCCTGCACCTACGCTGAGCAAAGACCGCCGTGCTATGTGTGTTGCGTTGTGTTGTGTCATTTAGAGGGAGGAGACCTGTTAGCGAGGTTATCGGTCTCATAGGTTAAGGGAAGGACAGGGAAGGAAGTCGGCCGTGCCCTTTCAAAGGAAACATCCCGACATTTGCCTGGAGCGATTTAGGGAAATCACGGAAAACCTAGCCGGCCGCTGTGGTCGAGCGGTTATAGGCGCTTCAGTCTGGAACCATGCGACTGCTACGGTCGCAGGTTCGAATCCCGTCTCGGGCATGGATGTGTGTGATGTCTTTAGGTTAGTTAGGTTTAAGTAGTTCTAAGTCTAGGTGACTGATGACCTCAGATGTTAAGTCCCATAGTGCTTAGAGCCATTTGAACCAAGGGGTCAGGGTCACATTAAAGTCTCTTTTTTAAGTTTTTCTTGCATAACTTAACAATCATGGTCCCTAGAGGAGACTTGTTCCAGTACAAAATTAAACTGCATTAATTTTCCTTCAAAAACGTTCCATTTACTTTTTTCTCTGGGGCTAATAGTAGGGTTAAAAACTCGCAAATTATTGAAAATAGTGTTTTAATGCGATGTAATTAGCGTTTACTATTAAATGGAAGGAGGTTAAGAACTAATTTAAGATCTGCACTAGATGTAAGTGCGGTGATAAATTGTTGGCTGTGTCCACTCACTGAAATTCGCCAGATCTGCACAGAGTTAGTAGAATTAAAGACGTTCTATAGGGTAGTTGGGTATGATTCAGGTGGATTGTAATGTGTAGATGAGGGTAGTTTGAGGAGGAGGGAGGGGCTCGATGGAGAAAACGAAATCTGAAATGAAGTAGGAGAGAGGGGTGCAGACAAGGCACAGCATGAAGACGAAGGAATAGTGTAGAATTAACTAGGAGGCGGTCAGCGCTAATGTCTGATACGACAGGAAAGAAAAATGTGCAGCTGGTGTGCTGATAGTATGGATGACAAACAGAGTGCATTCCTTGTTTCATTTGGGGAATGTGTGGATTCTTGCATTTATATAGCTGTTTGAATGTGTTGGTATAACTGCGCCTGCTATGAGTTTTAAAATTAGAAAGGAAACAATGCAGTTCTTGACGTCTAGTTTTTGGGTAGCACAGGATACAAGGGGGTGTTCAGCGTGGGACATAACAGGAGAACAGTTGAGAAGATGGTACAGAATCATTGGGAGGAAGGCGAAAGAATGCAGAAGACAAGGTGGGGCGTATGGCGTTCAGTGATTTGAGAGGGTGATTGAACTTTGATGGAGCTGGTATCCAAGCAAATTTGACTTAGAAGAGGATCAGTGAGCTCGAGATTTTATGGATTTGGAGGATAGTACAAGAGTGCGATCTCTTTGCTCGACTGGTTATTATTTTATTGGTTTCAGTCTGTTCAGAGCTTTCTGTTGGATAATTATTAAAAGATGTCTCCAGTGTTGGATAAAAGTCATGGATGTCGAAGTTGCGGTTAGTTCGCCATATAGTTATTGGCTAGATTTTGGAGGACCGAACTTGCGGAGGCACTGAGTGTGAGTGTTTGGAGCTTACGGACGCTCAACGTAGAGGTTATCAGCGCGGTTACACATACTAAAAGAAATGAGGGACGCACTGAGTATTTGAGGAAGTGAGCTGCTTGAGATGGATAATCTATATGAGTTTCTGGAAGGAAACACGGAAAGCTGGGAAAGTGGCGTCATCAGAATCTAATCTAATCTAATAGTGGAAGACACGGAACTGTCAACAAAACTGTAGCTCACCTGTTGTACACATACAGATGCTCAGAGGCTTTGTTATGAGGTACTAAATGACCAGTTCGAAGTGAACACGGTAATTACAGGTGATAGCCATACAAAAAGCTTTGCTACCGTATTTGCTAAGAAAATCTAGCTGTGCAACTGTCACAGACTTGAATTCCACGGCTAAAAAGTTCAGGACTAGGGAAAGGAGACATTTTGGAATAACTGAGGTGAGCGCTCGCAGCGGCGGGATTCAGTACTATGCCATTATCAGAGACGAAATTTTACACATACGATCTTTAACTTAAAAAAAAAAAATCTCTGAGAATAGTCACACTATTTCTGCACAGTTATGACACTGTAGGAAAATCATGAATGTTTCTACAAAGCTTCCCTTTCCAGAAGCCTCGAAAAATCCATATTTCTACGTTCCTGGAAAGCAACTTATGTCCTAATTGCATGTGATGATGAACTGTACACAGTATCTTTATTCTATTTTTTTCATAAACATATAAAACTGTGTTAAAACTAATAATGAAAAAACGAAACTACACTTCCTTTCTAAACTGGATGTACGACGTCTCTTGCAAATAGCGATTTATTTTCAGGTTCCGCTGAAGAATTTACACGTGGACCTGCAACTATTTTCGGCCGCCTTTGGACAGATGATAGAAGAGGAGACAGATCTAGAGAGCGAGCGAGCACTCCTCAGCACGGCCACCGAAAACCTGGAGGTAAGTGTGGACAGAATTTAGTTTTGTAATAGCTACACAAATGGGCAATTAAAAATGAAATGGCGTAACATGAATGAAGCTTTATCGTTGTATTACACATTTTGTGAACTGTATATGGTCGTAGTTACTCGGCCACACGACAAGAAATTTTTTTTGAAGAATTCATTAACAGAGGGAAATCTCCAGAAGTGAGAGTAACTTCGACTGCTGTACACGGCTATGGAACCATTACCTTTCACGATTAACGAGGATTGAACAAAAATATGGAAACAGCGAAATCCCAACTCATAACCATGACGAATGCAGCTTAGGAATCTAACTGGCTTTCAAAGCAGCTTCCAGTCATCTCGAAATGAGAAAATGCAGATCTTGTACGATTTTCAAAGGACTTTGATACCATTCTTCCTGCAAAAGAGTGGTAAGTTTAAGTAACGACGATGCGCGTGGATAGCAATGACGCACAACAAAGGCCCAAAAATATTGAGATCTAGTGGCTGGTGGCCAGAGGAGATGTGAAAATTCAACCTCGGGCTCACAAAACCAGTGCTAGACGATACGGGCTGTGTGAAATTGTGGCCTGCCGCCTAGGAACACAACACCACCGTTGGAAAACAAACGTTGTATCATCAGCCAAAATGGTCACACAATAGTTGGCAGTAACGCGATCTTGCAGAGTAACCATGGGGCCCATGGAATGCCACGATATGGCTACCCAAATCACCATCGAACCAGGATTAGTATGAAACCGGAGTCACAAGACCAAATGACTTTTTTCCACTGCTTCATAGACCCGATTTTAAGGCTTTTTTTCCCTGTTACGGCCTTTTACACCGCTGACGAGTCGTTTTCGAATTTCAGCTCGCCCTGTAATTCCCAGCTTATGGATCTCTCTTCGCGTTGTTTTGGCGCTAACAGGATTCGCCGTTGCCACATTCAGTGCTGCAGGTGTCACCTTATTTTTCATCACAATCCTGTTCAGTGATCGTCTGCCACGATCATTCAACACACATTTTCTTCAGCGGATGATGATGTTCCGCTTTCTCTGCAAGCGGTATCAGTCTTCGATACGAAATACCAAATAGTTCCAAAATGTTCCTCACGGAAGACCCACCAAACGAGCCCCACCAGCTTTTCACACTTTCGAATTCACTTAGCTCCGACATAATGCACTCACAACTACGCAGAATACTCTTCTGGCCACGACTGACACTTTCGATGTACTGAGGACTGCATAGGCACCAATCGTGGTCAAATACAACAGAGCAACCAGCAGGCTTGGATAGCATTTGCATTTATGTTCAAGCATGTATTTCTGGCGATGTTTCCATATTTATGTCCAACTCCTGTATATAAACGACGTCAAAACTTTCGATGAAACCATTCGTAGACAACGCTGTTAACACACAGAGAAGTAGCAAACATTGGGTTAAAAAATGGTTCAAATGCCTCTGAGCAGTATGGGACTTAATTTCTAAGGTCATCAGTCCCCTAGAACTTAGAACTACTTAAACCTAACTAACCTTAGCACATCACACACATCCAAGCCCGAGGCAGGATTGGAACCTGCGACCGTAGCGGTCGCGCGGTTCCACACTGTAGCGCCTAGAACCGCACGGCCACCTCGGCCGGCAGCAACGTTAGGGAAAGAAGAGGAAGAATTAGAGGATGTATTGAACCGAAATATGGCCTGAGAGTAAAGGAAAGGAAAGGCCGGATATTGAAGAGTAACAGAAACAAGACTAGCGATAAATTGGCATGAAAACGGGGCTAAGTAATAGGCGATGTGAAGGAATTCAAGTACTTTTGGAGTAGAATAGCATGATGGATTAAGCAAGCGGGATATAAGAAGCAAACTAGCACAGGAAAAGAGGGCATTTATCGCTAATATACGTATACAGCTACGAAATATAAATTCAAATTGAAAAAAACGTTTCTGGAAATGTACGTCGGACGACAACACTGAATGGAGCTGAATCGATGGCTGTCAGACTATCGAAAAAAAAGAGATTCTCAGTGTTTGAGCTGTGACGGTATAGAAGGATGCTAAAAATTAAATAAACTGATAAAGTAAGAAGGAATATTATGAAAACAATGATCGGGAGGAGGGACGGGACGATATGCCCTTGTTAAGACATCGGTGAATGACTTCCAAGTTAGTGGATGGACCTGTGGGAGTGTGTAGACAGTTAAAACGAATGAGGTACAGTGATGGAAAAGCTCTTCAGAAGCGACGTATTTATGTAGTCCATATTAAGCGACGCTTTGATGGTGTAAAGACCGACGCAACTGGATAATGACTGACTGGAAGCGATTGGTTTGGATTTATGTACCAGGCTATATCCCTGAAGCAGTACAATGGAAGGATGAGAGTTTGGCAAATTCCTGGAGATCGTTACCTGCGACCATCTACAGTTCCAACAATGAAGTACGGAGGAAGTGATGGTTCGGTATCAGGGGATTTTTGTGGTTACTATGTAGTTCCCTTATTGCACTTAAGAAAACGCTAAGTGCCGGTCGTGGTGGCCTTGCGGTTATAGGCGCTTCAGTCCTGAACCTCGAGACTGTTACGGTCGCAGGTTCGAATCCTGCCTCGGGCATGGATGTGTGTGACGTCCTTAGGTTAGTTAGGTTTAAGTAGGTCTACGTTCTAGGGGACTGATGACCTCAGATGTTAAGTCCCATAGTGCTCAGAGCCATTTGAGCCAAGTTTTGAAAACGGTAAGTACAGAAGGATATGAACACATATTGCAACATTGTGTACGGCGCACAGTGGAGGAACAGTTCGGAAACGATGACTGTTTCAGCAGGACAATGCACCCCGTCTGTGCAGCAGTGGTTAGTGGACAATATCACTCTTGAAATGAACTTGCTTGGTCACGGTCCCGACCTGACCCCATTGGAACAGTGTTGGTGGTGAGTTAGAACGTTCTCTACTCTCCAGACGCCAGTATCCAACATCAGTACACACTCTGGTCTAGACTCTTGAAGTAGAACCGGCTATCTTTGTTCCACTCCTCCACAGGCATTCAGATACCGCACTGAGTGTGTCCCAGCAGAGATCAAGCCGTTATTAAGACAAAGGGTTCAGGCACCTCATATTAATATCCACTAATAGCTGTCCGGATACTTCTGATCAAATACTGTACGTTAAATGAAAACTAAAAAGCTTAGATATATTTCTTCCTGAGCTGCCAGTGAAGAAGACACTCGAAATATGCAGGGCAACCGTGTCACCAAGTCATGACGAAAAGGCTCAAGTGCCTCTTGGAAATCTTGAGGATAGAGATTATACTCTGAAATACATAGTTGAATTAAACACCTGAGAAAAAAACAAAATACAGTCATATGTAAATTGAAGGTGGAGTGAGGGGGAGAAAATAAATGAAAGAGAAGGAATTCATGATGTCTGCTGCATCGAGACTTTACGTGGAGTCATTGGCGAAGCGTGAAAAGGTGTGTAGGACCGGGATCCAGCCCAGGACCTCCTCCTTACTAGACAGTTCTACTATCCACTGTATCACATAGGCACAGTGTTTATCGAAATTGCGCGTGTTATCTTAGTATGCCCCTAAACCGACCCACATCACCTAACGCTACCTATCCCCAGTTCTTATCCATGTCCCACTTGCTCGTTACTTTTGAGATTCCCACAGGAGGTTGAACGTGTTTTTGCATTCACACTGAAGGCGGTGCACTCATAGTCCACAGAGGCTAATCAATTGTATGTGTGTACATTCATATAATCAGTACGGACTGGTGACGGACTTCAGTTCATAAAATGTATATGTAATGGCGTTGCTGCTTAATGCTGAGTTTATTGTAGTAGCAGCGTATTAGAGTTTTGGCGTGTTGTGTTGGCAGCTGTTGTGCGAGGTGGAGACTTCGCTGGTGTCCCTGGAGATGGGCGTGCCTTTGCGGGTGCAGGGGGCGGCTCAGGAGCAGCAACAGGTGGAGGGCGTGGCCGCGAAGGAGATGCGCCAGTGGGCGGCGCTGTTACGGTACCGCCACTACCTAAAGGGGTGGGCGCGCCTGCTGCGCCTCAAGCCGCGACACCAGCGCCGCCAGCGGCAGCAGGCCGAGTCATCTTCACTTCCCGCGACGTCTCGCTAGGAAGCTTGCAACGTCAGATCGTGCACGTCCCACGTAGCATAGATCACTTACATTGTTGTACTAAGAATCTGGAGACTGCGTACATCCTTGTCGCTATTTATTATGACGACCACAGATTTGCCACTGTGCGAATTTATTGTACGTTACCAAGACAAGTATGTATTCTTGCTCCAGTTTTATTTATGTTTACGTATTATTGAATGTCAGGTAGTATTTGGATATGAAACGAAGCACTTTTTGCTGAGTCACAGAAAGTGCTGCTTTGCAGACACATTGTTGACCAACGCCAAACTAGGCGTCATTAAAAGAAAGAGGAAATGGTTATGTTGTTATATCATATGTAGATCTCTGCCATTTAAGTACAAATGTTCCTTTAGGCAGTAGGTAATTAGTTTTTTGTTTTCTCCCTCGTGCCTTTGTATTAACTGTTGTATCAGGCAGTGACAATATTCTTGTCACAAAGTCAGGAGTAAAAGTCATCCGTAACGTACGAACCTTGCAAACGGCTCTTTCTATGAGAAGATAATGTGAAGCGAGATTGTGTACAATTTTGTTCATACGTTACTATCGTATAATTCTTCTGTTTTGGTGGCTAAATGTTAGCAGCAAGCAAATGTGTTTTGATTATTTGTGATGTACACACATCAAAACAAGTTTTGTATCACCTCGTTTCCGAGAGTTCTGGAACCTGTACAGAAAATTGGAATAGAGATCAGCAAAAACATCATGTCAGCCCATTTTATTGCTCATGAGAACCACACATTGCATGTCGTACCGCCATACCGCGAGACTTTTAGAGGTGTTGGTCCAGATTGCTGTACTCGCCAGTACTCTAACACCCAGAAGCATGTCCTCTTGTACTGATGCAGGCCTGTATTCGTTTTGGCGTACTGTTCACGAGTTCATCAAGGCACTGTTGGTGCAGATTGTCCCACTCTTCAAGATCCCTCAGAGTGTTTGGAGCGTCGCGTCATAGCCCTTTTCAATCTATCCAAGGCATGCTTGATAGCGCTCCTGTCTGGAGAACATGCTGGCCACTCTAGTCAAGCGATGTCGTTATCTTGAAGGAAGTCATTCACAAGCTGTGCAATATGGGGGTGCGAATTGTCGTCCATGAAGGGGAATGCCTCGCCAATATGCTGCCGATATGCTTGCACTATTGGCCGGAGGATGGTACTCACGTATATTACAGCCGTTACGGCGCCTTCAATGATCACCAGCGGCGTACTTAGGCCCCACACAATGCCACTATAAAACAGCAGGGAACCTCCACCTTGTTGCACTCGCTGGACAGTGTGTCTAAGGCGTTCAGCCTGACCGGGTTCCCTCCAAACACGTCTCTGACGATTGTGTGGTTGAATTCATGTGCGACATTCATCGGTGAAAAGAACATGATGCCCATCCTGAGCGGTCCATTCGGCATGTTGTTGGGACCATCTGTACTGCGCTGCATGGTGTCGTACTTGCAAAGATCGACCTCGCCATGGACGTCGGGAGTGAAAAAATGGTTCAAATGGCTCTGAGCATTATGGGACTTAACTTCGGAGGTCATCAGCCCCTAGAACTTAGAACTACTTAAACCTAACTAACCTTAGGATATCACGCACATCCATGCCCGAGGCAGGATTCGACCTGCGATCGTAGCGGTCGCGCGGTTCCAGACTGTAGCACCTAGAACCGCCGGCGACCCCGGCCGGCTCAGAAGTGAAGTTTCACATCATGCAGCCTACTGCGCACAGTTTGAGTCGTAACACGACGTCCTGTGGCTGCAAGTAAAGCATTATTCAACATGGTGGCGTTGCTGTCAGGGTTCCTCCGAGCCATAATCCGTAGGTAGCGGTCATTCGCTGCCCTTGGGTGGCCTGAGCGGGGCATGCCATCGACAGCTCCTGTCTCTCTGTATCTCCTCCATGTTCGAACAACATCGCTTTGGTTCACTCCGAGGCACCTGGACACTTCTCTTTTTGAGAGCCGTTCCTGGCACAAAGTAACAATGCGGACGCGATCTAGCCGCGGTATTGATCGTCTAAGCATGGTTTAACTACACGATGATGATGATGATTGGTTTGTGGGGCACTCAACTGCGCGGTTATCAGTGCCCGTACAAATACCCAACCTCTGCTCAGTCCAATCTCGCCACTTTCATGAATGAGGATGAAATGATGAGGACAGCACAGACACCCAGTCATCTCTAGGCAGGTCAGACAACACGAGCCGTGTACCTCCTTCCTGGTGGAATGACTGGAACTGATCGGCTTTTGGGCTCCCCTCCGTCTAATAGGCGCTGGTTTCTTTTTACATCTTTGGGTGGTGTTAGTGACATCTCTGAACAGCCAAAGGGACTGTGTCTGTGATACAGTATCCACAGCCAATGTCTGTCTTCAGGAGTTCTGGGAACCGGGGTGATGCAAAACTTTTTTATGTGTATATTTTAATTCTGATCTGTGAACTAATGTTGTTGTTATTCTTGTGGTCTTCAGACCCAGCACTTCACAGTAGTCTACCGAGAGAGGTGGCGTAGTGCTTAGCACACTGGACTCGCATTCGGGAGGACGACGGTTCAATCCCGAGTCCGGCCATCCTGATTTAGATTTTCCGTGATTTCCCTAAATCGCTCCAAGCAAATTCCGGGCTGGTTCCTTCCGAATGTGAGTCCAGTGTGCTAACCACTGCACCACCTCGCTCGGTACACCCTGAGGTAATGTAGGAAACTGGAAATTTGTGGTGAGCTCCTATGGGACGAAACTGCTGAGGTCATCGGTCCCTAGGCTTACAGACTACTTAATCTAACTTAAACTAACTTACGCGGGGCGGGGGGGGGGGGGGGGGGGGGAGGGGGCTATCCCGTGTGGCAGGTAATGTAGGCACGTGAATGAAACGTTATTCAAAGGGGACATCTTAAAGAATGCCATGTATAACACGTGAAGGGTTTATGCACAAATTTTCCTGTTGGAACAGCTCATGACGCAGATGCTGCAAAAGCGCCAACAGAATGGTCTCCACGATGACGTGTATACATATTCCACTGTTCGGTAATCCATTATGATTCACTGTCGAAAAAGCAATCTGCTCTATTCCCGAAGCACTAGCAAAGACAAGGAGAAATCCTGAGTACAGATCTACGCAGCTACTGCCTCGCTACAGTAATATTCACGTAGTCATATTTCATTGCCGCCCGGAATTTAAATTAATAACGAAGGGATTTAGACTGTACTATGTGTGCTAAGTAGAACCAACTCAGTAGTATTCTAGGAAATTTTAGTGGTAAAATTAAAGATCGTATGAAATACGTTAACTTTTTCGTTTTAGTTTTCGTGTTTTCTTGTAGGTTTACTCCTTAAGGATCGTCTCTGAATATTTAATGTTTTATTTTATATGCAGTACTGACGCTGTAAAAACTTGTGATGTATCTGTAGCCTAGCTGGTATTGGGCACTTATGAGTCAATAAACTTTCCTTAATTAACACCCCTGTGTTACTTCTTTTGTATTATACAGAATAATTGTGACTTACATAGTGTACAGTTCAGGGAGTGGTGATAAGCTGAAAGAAATGAAAACAGTTGTTCAAGAAAGACAGATAAGTAAATCAATAGAATGGATGCAACGAAAACAAATGATAAAAAAAAAATTCTTTCACTTCGGGCCCATGGAAGAAATGTTTACAACGCAAAAATAATATAAACATCTTAAGTTTAGAATACATAAAGAGAATGTACTCACACAAACGCATGTTTCAGGCATAATTTGTTGACGTGGCGTGGCGTGTCGAAAAAGGTGTGCCATTCATATCGGTTAGTTACCCATGGCACGGGCGCTATAGATTTGGACTTCACACGCTACCATCGCTGCCGTTACGTCACGTGACGAGGCAGCCCGCGAGATTATGTGAACCAGGCCCGAGGGTCACCAAAGGTCCAATGAGGAAAAGTGTCGTGGGGCATTTGCTAAATCGCCATTTGTGCCAAGATAGAATGGCACTGCAGTTGCTGTGGGTGGGTAACCAACTCTCCTTCCTGTACAACTTCTGTGGGTGTCAACAACATGTTCTTTCGCTGCGCGCTCTGCCGAATGTGTTGTATGGGAATTATAGTTCGATTGGTATGGTAATTCTTAGAAATACGAGGTTTTCGTTGACAGTTTGCATGAAACAGGCTCACCGAAGAAAGAATTAGTCACCCCAGTGCACACGCACAGATGAGTCGTTAAGCCTATACAGATGACACAGTGATGTGTTCTCATGCTCAGCCATGAGCGTGCTTCCTCTACGCGAGGATAAGGCAGGAGCGGTCATTGAGACATTTATCACAAATTGCAAGTAAGATGGGCAAATCTAACTACGTGACAGTGTGGCGAAAAGGGGGCAATCGCGTTTCGCCATGTCCGTGGCCATGCGGCGTGGGATGTTGCTGGACTTGTTGGTGTTCAACGTGTCTCCAAGCAGTGGTGTAACACACGTAGCCACGAAACACGTGAGAATTGTTGCTGGAAAAAGATTCCGACTGAGCGGGTACGGAGACACGTTTCACAATTTGTGAATCAAAACCTCTTCCGAACCCCACAGTATTTGCTGCAAGCAGTGAATGAAGATCCAAACCAACGTGATAGTGGGAGAACTTTGCGACGGGAGCTGTATGCAGTGAACATTTGGTCACCTCAAACAGGCAGATGAAGACTATAACAAGCCCTCCCGGTTAGCCGTGCGATCCAACGCACTGCTTTCCGGGCGGGAAGGAGTGCCGGTTCCCGGCACGAATCCGTCCGGCGGATTAGTATTAAGGTCCGGCGTGCCGGTCTGTCTGTGGATGGTTTTTAAGGCGGTTTTCCATCTGCTACCTCAGTTACACTGTGTCGGCGATTGCTGCGCAAACACTTTCTCCACGTACGCCTACACCATAATTACTCTACCACGCAAACATTGAGGTTACACTCGCCTGGTGTGAGACGTTGCCCCGGTGGGGGAGGGGAGGGGGGGGGGGAGTGTCCACTGGTGCACTGGCTGGGAGACCGAACAGCACAATAACCCTGGGTTTGCTGTGGGGCGGCAGTGGTGTGAGTGGACTGCTGTGGCCTGTTGTGGGGTTGTGAACCACTAAGGGCTAAGGCGGAGACGACGCCTCTCCATCGTTTCTAGGTCTCCAGTTCCATACAACACAATGTAAATGTCGTGTGACTAGGGCCTCCCGTCGGGTAGACCATTCACCGGGTGCAAGTCTTTCGATTTGACGCCACTTCATCGACTTGCGCGTTGATGGGGATGAAATGATGATGATTAGAACAGCAAAACACCCAGTCCCTGAGCGGAGAAAATGTCCGACCCAGCCGGGAATCGAACCCGGGCCCGTAGGACTGACATTCTGTAGCGCTGACCACTCAACTACCGGGAGCGGACATACAACACAATACAAAACTATAACAACAATGTTCATCTGGTTGAAAGAATATGTGGCTGGTTTGCAAAACACTCCCGTACGCTATTACACCTCGACTGACCTGCAAAATCACCTCACTTGAACCCCATAGAAAATCTGTGCTACATTTTGCAACATCGGGTAAAACTCCGACGTCAGCACCCCCACAATTTGGTGGAACTGCGCAATCAAATCCTCAGCGAGTGGCTTAACCTGAATCAAATGTAACTGCATAACCTTGTGGACTTACTTCCTAACCAAATCCAGGTGGTTATCAATTAGACGGTATTAAATGAAGCTTGTAATTAGTGGTCTAAAGATGATTAGGTTTTTGTCCGGTGAGCACATGTCGATTGTTGAGGGCACATGTAGAGACGTTCTAATAAGCGGTAGAGTTCAATTCCAATCAATTCACTGACCCAGATTTTCTACTTGTTATCTGCAGACCCTAACACAGGTCATAGATATTCAATAATCGTGATAACAAACACTGCTTCGTGGTATACGTGGGATGCTAGAGGTGTAAGTGCAGATATTTGTGGTGCTGACAGGGGACAGTGCATTGAACAACATTACATTAGTGTTTATTTCATTTGCAGATTTATTATAGCTGTTACGAGTAGTATGTCTTTAGGTTGATTAGTGCCGCCAATTACACCTGACACATGCAAGCCATTAAAAGTTTATTATCCCCTTGGCAGCGGGTCAGATAC
The DNA here is from genome assembly GCF_023897955.1 of Schistocerca gregaria. Classification (NCBI taxonomy): domain Eukaryota; kingdom Metazoa; phylum Arthropoda; class Insecta; order Orthoptera; family Acrididae; genus Schistocerca; species Schistocerca gregaria. The sequence continues at coordinate 129,203,991 of NC_064923.1, read as the reverse complement.
TGAAGTGGTGATGCGAGGAGTCAAAAGGACAGTCTATACGACCAAGCATATTCCACTTCAAGGTGCAATTATGCCACCCAGAAAACATCAGGTATTACATTAAATGATGTGTTTGCGCAAAGACTGTTAGATGCAGAGAAAACCAACTAATACACTGAAGTTGGTATGTATTGCGATTATTGGTAACCACAATACCTGTACCTATATCACTGACATCCTGTATAGCCGTAAAGAAGTTAATAGGAAATCTTGTTAATGAACAATGAGGTGACAAAAGTTTAAGGATTTACCGTTATACTAATACACAGATGACGGTAGAATCAGCCATACCTTATAAAAGAGCAGTGCATTGTCAGAGCTGTCGTTTGTTGAATTGCCTGGGCTAGCAGGGCAGAGCGGATTAGGTTGTGGAAAGGGGCCAAAATAAGTTGCTGTCAGTTGCACTCAATATACAAACTTTATTTATCAACACACAATATTACAACAAGCTGGGATGCAAAACACTCAAAACTTTAATCGACCACCTTTTATTAACTTTAGATCGACTGAGGACCACACTCAAAATCCAAGACAAAAGGTCTAAGGAAGAAATTGAAATGCAAAGCTCTTCTGGAGGTTGCACCCAAAAGTATTTCTTGAATCTTCAATCCAAAGAGGCTGAAGGCGTTAGCAATTTAATTTCAATGAAACTTGGCTGGAGGCCGCATATTAAGCAATAAGAAGAGGTTCAATCAAAAGGCAGAAAGTCTTATCTTAAAACATTTCATGCAAAATTCGGCTGAAGGCCCCATATAAAAGAATAACAATCTTATGCCTTAAGGGCGAGACAAGAACATTAATTTATGAGATATTGATACTCGGCTGAAGGCCACACATCAACCAAATAACTAAAACCCAAACATGGAAACTGCTATGTAACACACGAGGAACGGTGCTCTGAAGTTTCCAAGGGTCGACCTGGGATTGTAACCCTAACGCCCGTTTCGGTGAGACAGGAAGCCTGTCCAACGACTTCTTAATCTGAAGGCAACCCAACCGACAGACAGCCGATCGACCAACCAACAAAATCAGTTCCGCTCCAAGCAACCGGCAAAACGACCACAGATTTCAATACAACGACACAGAGAATATTGGCGCACACGACGACCAACAACACCTCAGCTGTCGAACTACACGCCGCCCTGGACAGCAACAACACGACGTGAAAAATACACTGCTGAAAATTACGTCAACGACCAGGGCAGATAACGGGAACGTCAACGGCCACAAATCAAAAGATACCGCTGGTCAACTTCAATAACAGGGAATAAATTAAGTTGAACTCCACAGGAAGAGGGCTGGAATCTTAGCCGACTTCAACACACACACGTTGTTGCTCGCGGGAATGTCCCAAAAGCGACATTTAGGATCAAACGAAGTAATGTAAACGGTCGAGGCTCCATAATAGGTTAAGTGAGGACTCACCTTTCACGTCCCATATCCGTGGGCGACGGACTCCGTAGCACTCGCAAGCAGCACCTCACACTACAACCGCGCGTGCACACCGCCAGCGGCCCCGGCCAAAGAACGCAAGACCGACACTTCCTCGCTGCTCCTCGCCAACCGACCGACTCCCCAGGCCCGGAAACGGTGAAAGAACTAAATATACGTCGGCCTATGAGACGACCAACCGAACGACCAATCAACGGTCGCCCCACTCCAATCTGCCTCCGTCGGACAGTTCATGCGAGTCTCCAGCGGTCGGCGAGCACCGGCTGTCGGCGCCTCACCACCGCTCCGTCCCCGACTTCACTGCTGCTGCGTCCCGATTGCACTGCTGATCCGTCTCCGACTGACTGCCAGACACACGACGATCCGGAAACACCATCGGTCGCTCCAGAGATGGTACAACAGTGCATTTATCGATACGCGCTGCTGCTGCCGCTCACGGGCAAGTAAGACAGGAGTAATTAGCTGAATTACAGCCCTATATCACTAACGTCGATTTGCAGTAGGGTTTTAGAACATATACTGCAGTCGAACATTATGAAGTACCTCGAAGAAAACGATTTATTGACACATAGCCAACACGGATTCAGGAAACGTCGTCCTTGTGAAACACAACTAGCTCTTTATACTCATGAAGTAGTAAGTTCTATCGACAGGGGATGTCAAATTGATTCCATATTTTTAGATTTCCAGAAGGCGTTCAACACCGTTCCTCACAAGCGTCTTCTAACCAAACTGCGTGCCTATGGATTATCGTCTCAGTTGTGTGACTGGATTCGTGATTTTCTGTCAGAAAGGTCACAGTTCGTAGTAATAGACGGAAAGTCATCGAGTAATCCGGCGTTCCCCAAGGAAGTGTTATAGGCCCTCTTCTTCTTCTTCTTCTTCTTCTTCTTTCGTTTCACGCTCTTTGGGGTACGCTGGATCAATCATTTGTTTGTGCGTTGTTCTTTTCTTAGGGCCCAGTATTTCTTCATTCTTTCTGATCTTCTTCTCCTCTCTTCTTCCGAGATGAAGGGTTTGGACTTCTGTGTGGATTTGTCTTGGAACCTTATGTTTTCATCTTTAGTAATTAATTTAGCTGTTCGATCAATAAGTGAATTTTCTGAAATCTTTAATTCTACTAGGTCTTTTTCAGTTTCTTTAAGCCAGTTGGGCTTCGTTTTTCGCTTACGGAAGAAGTCAAAGATTTGTTTGGTTAATCTGTTGGAATTCATTCTGAGAAGATGACCATAAAAATTTATTGTCCTTTTTCGCATAGAATCTGAAAGTTTTTCAATTTTCTTCTAGAGAGTTTCATTTTTTATGTATTCTTATTGACTTGAAATTTTGGCCCAATGATTTTTCTTAAAATTTTTCTTTAGCTTAAGTTTCTGCTGCATACAGTGCTTCTGGCTTAATCACTGTCTTGTAATGTGTAATTTTTGACCCCCATGAAAGGGAATTTTTGTTGTATGTATTTTTTGTGAGTTGGAAGGACAGTTCAAGTTTATTTTTTCTGCATTCCATTGCTTTGCTTTCCCCAACATTCCAACTAATGCATTCTCCGAGATATTTGAAATCTTTTACTGTTTCAATCTTCTGTTCTTGAACTTTGAGGTATTTACATGAGTGCTTGATGTTTGTCAGTATCTTAGTTTTTTTCAAAGGAGATGTGAAGACCTATTTTAGCTGCATGTTTCTTTAGTTGAAGGATTTGCTCCCGTGCTTCTTCCATTGTTTCAGCAAACAGAGCCATAACATCTGCAAAAGCAATGCAATTTACTTTAAGGTTCTTCTTTTTGTAACCCAGTCTTATACCACTCTTAATATTTGTGTTCCATTCTCTGACTACTTTCTCAAGCGCACAATTGAACAGCAACGGTGAGAGCCCATCACCCTGTCGCACTCCCCTTTTTATTTCAAAGGGTTCCGATAGTTCGCCCATAAATTTAACTTTCGAAAATGTATTTGAAAGGGTCGCTTTTATAATATTAGCTGTTTTCTTATCCAAACCCATTTCTTCCAGGACTGATAATAGAGATTCTCTATCAATCGAATCATATGCTTTTTTGAAATCAATGAAGGAGATTACGAATGTCTTTGCACTTGATTTTTGGTATGCCATAATGTTTTTGAGGTTTAGTATTTGTTCCGAACATGATCTATCCTTTCTAAAATCTCCCTGGTATTCCCCAATTTGCGGGTCCTATTTCGGCTCTGCCCTGTTCAAAAGGACTTTAGAAAGAATCTTCTACGTTATATCCAGCAGTGATATTCCTCTGTAATTGTTGGGGGTCTGTCTTCAAACCTTTCTTGTGGATAGGGTGGATGAGAGCTGTTCTCCATTCGGCGGGGATCTCTTCTTCTTTCCAGATTTTATCGAAAACACACTTAAGGGATGTAACTGCATTTTTGTCAGCCTTTTTCCATAGTTCGGCAACTATTTGATTTTTTCGGGCCGCCTTCTTGTTTTTAAGTTCTGAAATGACCTTCTGTAGTTCTTCAGTCGTCGGTGGTTCTGAATCAGGCTTCTCATGGTTGTATGTGATGGATTCAAATTTTTCAAGGATGGGTTCACAATTCAAGAGTTTCTCACAGTAGCCTGCTAGTATTTTGCAATTTTCCATGTTACTGTGAGCGATGGTCCCATTTACATCTCGAAATTGGGGGTGGGTGCTTTGTATCTTGATAACCTTTGTCTGAAAGCTCTGTAAAAGCTTCTTGTGTTGTTTTTGGCAAATTCTTCTTCAATTTGGAGGCCCTCTATTGTTCGTGACCTACACTCCTGGAAATTGAAATAAGAACACCGTGAATTCATTGTCCCAGGAAGGGGAAACTTTATTGACACATTCCTGGGGTCAGATACATCACATGATCACACTGACAGAACCACAGGCACATAGACACAGGCAACAGAGCATGCACAATGTCGGCACTAGTACAGTGTGTATCTACCTTTCGCAGCAATGCAGGCTGCTATTCTCACATGGAGACGATCGTAGAGATGCTGGATGTAGTCCTGTGGAACGGCTTGCCATGCCATTTCCACCTGGCGCCTCAGTTGGACCAGCGTTCGTGCTGGACAGCGTGAGACGACGCTTCATCCAGTCCCAAACATGCTCAATGGGGGACAGATCCGGAGATCTTGCTGGCCAGGGTAGTTGACTTACACCTTCTAGAGCACGTTGGGTGGCACGGGATACATGCGGACGTGCATTGTCCTGTTGGAACAGCAAGTTCCCTTGCCGGTCTAGGAATGGTAGAACGATGGGTTCGATGACGGTTTGGATGTACCGTGCACTATTCAGTGCCCCCTCGACGATCACCAGAGGTGTACGGCCAGTGTAGGAGATCGCTCCCCACACCATGATGCCGGGTGTTGGCCCTGTGTGCCTCGGTCGTATGCAGTCCTGATTGTGGCGCTCACCTACACGGCGCCAAACACGCATACGACCATCATTGGCACCAAGGCAGAAGCGACTCTCATAGCTGAAGACGACACGTCTCCATTCGTCCCTCCATTCACGCCTGTCGCGACACCACTGGAGGCGGGCTGCACGATGTTGGGGCGTGAGCGGAAGACGGCCTAACGGTGTGCGGGACCGTAGCCCAGCTTCATGGAGACGGTTGCGAATGGTCCTCGCCGATACCCCAGGAGCAACAGTGTCCCTAATTTGCTGGGAAGTGGCGGTGCGGTCCCCTACGGCACCGCGTAGGATCCTACGGTCTTGGCGTGCATCCGTGCGTCGCTGCCGTCCGGTCCCAGGTCGACGGGCACGTGCACCTTCCGCCGACCACTGGCGACAACATCGATGTACTGTGGAGACCTCACGCCCCACGTGTTGAGCAATTTGGCGGTACGTCCACCCGGCCTCCCGCATGCCCACTATACGCCCTCGCTCAAAGTCCGTCAAGTGCACATACGGTTCACGTCCACGCTGTCGCGGCATGCTACCAGTGTTAGACTGCGATGGAGCTCCGTATGCCACGGCAAACTGACTGAAACTGACGGCTGCGGTGCTCAAATGATGCGCAGCTAGCGCCATTCGACGGCCAACACCGCGGTTCCTGGTGTGTCCGCTGTGCCGTGCGTCTGATCATTGCTTGTACAGCCCTCTCACAGTGTCCGGTGCAAGTATGGTGGGTCTGACACACCGGTGTCAATGTGTTCTTTTTTCCATTTCCAGGAGTGTATATTAACGACATAGGAGACGATCTGAGTAGCCGTCTTAGATTGCTTGCAGATGATCTGTCATTTACCGTCTTGTAAAGTCATCAGATGATCAAAACTACTTGCAAAATGATTTAGAAGCAATATCTGTATGGTGCGAAAAGTGACAGTTGACCCTGAATAAAGAGAAGTGTGAAGTTATTCACATGAGTACTAAAAGAAATCAGCTAAATTTCGATTACGCGATAAGTCACACAAATCTGAGGGCTGTAAGTTCACTAAATACTTAGGGATTACTATTACAAATAACCTAAACTGGAACGATCACATAGATAATATAGTGGGTAGAGCAAACCAAAGACTGCGATTCTTCGGCAGAACACTTTGCAGATGCAACAGGTCTACCAAAGAGACTGTTACACTACGCTTGTCCGCCCTATTCTGGAGTACTGCTGTGCGGTGTGGAATCCGCATCAGGTGGGACTGACGGATGACATCGAAAAAGTACAAAAAAGGGCAGCTCGTTTTGTATTACCGCGAAATAGGGGAGATAGTGGCACAGACATGATACGTGAATTGAAGTGACAATCATTAAAACATAGGCGTTTTTCGTTGCGGTGGGATCTTCTCATGAAATTTCAATCACCAGTTTTTTCCTCCGTTTGCGAAAACATTCTGTTGGCACCAAGCTACAAAGGGAGAAATTATCATCACCATAAAATAAGAGAAATCAAGGCTCACACAGAAAAATTTTAGTGCTCGTTTTTCCCGCGTGCCGTTCGAGAGTGGAACAGTAGAGAGACAGCATGAAGGTGGTTCATTGAACCCTCTGCCAGGCACTTTACTGTGAGTAGCAGAGTAATCACGTAGATGTAGATGTAGACGTTAGTGTCGCCAGTCAATGGAATAAGGAAATGAGGCCGCAGTACCGTAATAGAAGATGACAAACAATAAATGGCATGAACACGAGCCGTGCACGACTCATTTGTACTTAGGTGATTCATGTGAAAAGGTTCCCGGCGTGATTATGGCCGCACTACAACAATTAACAGACTCTGACCGTGGAATGGTATTTGGAGTTGGAGGAATGCATAATTCCTGTTGTATCCACGGACCCAGCCAACCAACCAACTCGCGCCTGCTCGCCCTGACCGTGGCATCGCTGGCCACAGTTCCGGTCGCGGCCGTCGGCGTCTCAGGGCGTTACCGCCGACCGAAGAGGTCGCGCCATGGCTGAGCTCAGGTCCGCAGCGCCCTCTGCCTTCGGCATATAAGGAGGAGCGCTGGCCCCGAGCCGGACAGTCTATTGTGGATTGTCTGTTGCTAACCTTTCGTGGAGTTTATAGCGGAGCCATTGCAGTGTGATATTTGCTATTGTATTCGACTAGGCTCAGTACACGGATTACTCTTGGATATTACTTGGACCTGTACTGCTGGTGCACGTTTCGTCAAAAATAAAGATAAGTTATCTCTTCATTCTAGCTGGCGCAGTTCTTGTCATTAATTATGTTTCGGCCGACAGACATAGCTACATCCTGGTCATTAGCCACGCTTTATACAATTTGTGATGGCTGCCCCAAAAGTACCGCCGAGGACCTTGGGTTTGGGAGCCGTCACAAAAATTCCATTTCGGAATTTAAAACTGCAAGATCCACATTGACAAGAAAGTGCCAAGAATACCATTTTTCTGTCGTTATCTCTTATCGTGGACAACGAAGTGGTCAACAGCAGCGGCGTTTGGGTAGAGCTATCAGTGTTAACAGACAAGCAATACTGCGTGAAACAACCGCAGAAGAAATGTGGGACATACGAAGAACGTATCTGTTAGGACAGTGTGACGAAATTCGTTGTTAATGGACTATGGCAGCAGACCACCGAGAGAGCTTTGGTAACAGCACGACATCGCCTGCAGCGCCTACCAGGGGGTCGTGACGGTATAGGCTGGTCCGTAGACGACTCAAAAACGGTGGCCTAGTCAGTTAAGTCCCGATTTCAGTTGGTAAGAACTGGTTGTAGTAGTCTGGCGTAGACACTATTAAGCCATGGACGATAGTTGTCAACAAGTCATCGTGCAAGCTGGTGGTGGCTCTGTAATGGTGTGGGCTGCGTTTACATGGAGTGGACTGTGTCCCGGTTATGTTCTGCTACTTGGAGACCATTTGCAGCCATTCATAGACTTCAAGTTGCCAAACAACGATGCAATCCTTACGGTTGACAATGCGCCATGTCGCCGCGCCACAATTGTTTGCGACTGCTCTGAGGAACATTCTGGACAATTCAAGTGAATGTTTTGGCCACACGTGAATCCTACCGAACATTTATGGGATATAATCGAGAGTGCAAAAACGCTGCATCGACAACACCTTCGCAGTTACAGACGGCTATAGAGGCAGCATTGCTCAATATTTCTGCAGGAGACGTCCACCGACTTGTTGAGTCCATACGACTTCGAGTTCCGGTACTACACCGTGTAAAAGGAGGTCCGACACGATATTAGGTGTGCCTTGACATTTTTCACCCCAACTGTATAACAAAGATACAAAACTGAATGTTGAAGACATAATCAAATAAAACCACATAACATAAAAGCAATATTATTGATTTCCTAAGCAACTAACTATCAACTTAAATTACTATGATTGTTAGTTATTGCCCCAGAATGCTCGAGATTTGTCCAGTAACTGCGACTATACAATATTTAGACGAGGGGCTCCCAAACTTTTTCTCTGACGGAATGTTTTGAGAATCCTGCTACTTAATGGAACACCTTGTTTATGTCGAACATTTTAAAGAATGAAAGAAGCTTGTTTTATTTCGTGTTTACTTCAATTTTAAATTACAATTAATAACACAGAATGCATAACAAAATTTTAAAATATGAGTAGTATTGTCAAAATTTTGGGGAAAAAACGCCGCCGGACGGAGTATCCGAGTGGTTCTAGGCGTTACAGTCTGGAGTCGCGCGACCGCTATTGTCGCAGGTTCGAATCCTGCCTCGGGCATGGATGTGTGTGATGTCCTTAGGTTAGTTAGGTTTAAGTAGTTCTAAGCTCTAGGGTACTGATGACCTCAGCAGTAAAGTCCCCTAGTGCTCAGAGCCATCTGAACCATTTTTGAAAAAACGCCACGTCATTAACAGTTTTTCGCGGACCTTTCATTCACATCCCGCAGAACACGAACACAATTTGGGAAACTCTGATGTAGTCGTACTACTACACCATATTACAATGTCCCTACCGTCAAGTGCATGTCCCGACAATCCTGAAACGTATGCATGGCCATGTGGGTGAAAACTGCATTTTTAAAATTCATTTTACTTTATTTTTATATCCACGGATGGAAAAAAATCTCAGCACAAAGAAGGAGATCTAAAACATAAACGACACTTGCTAGGCGCGTTTGTACATCTGAAAGATGATTTCTACTCAAAATTCGCGCAAGACGCATACGAGTAGCGCTGACAGCCCCATTGTGCAGCCGGCCGCGGTGGTCTAGCAGTTCTAGGCGCTCAGTCCGGAACCGCGCGACTGCTACGGTCGCAGGTTCGAATCCTGGCTCGGGCATGGATGTGTGTGATGTCCTTAGGTTATTAGGTGTAAGTAGTTCTAGGTCTAGGGGACTGATGATCTCAGATGTTAAGTCCCATAGTGCTTAGAGCCATTTGAACCATTTTTTTATATATATAATTCGACCTGTTGTGTTGCAACTGACAAACAGCATTCCAGTTGGTGTCTTCCAACAGGATAACTCTCTCCCATATACCCCTGTTGTAACCCAACCTGCTCTACAGGGTGTCGCTATGTTGCCTTGGCCTGCTCGATCACAATATCCGTCTCCAATCGAGTATATATGGGACATCATCCGGACGACAACTCTAGTGCAATCCACAAACAGCATTAAACATCCCTGTTCTGACTGACCAAGTTCAGCAAGCATGGAGTTCCATCCCCCAAACTGACATCTGGCACCTATACAACACCATGCACGCACGGTTTCCTGCTTGCATTCAATATTCAGCTGGTTACACTGCACGAGTATTTCACATTTGCAATGACTTACCTCGCGCTTACGTTAACTAGTGACGTTGCAATGTTACCTCGGCAAACGTATTCCCGTAATTTCATTACTCTACATTAATTATTTTTTGCTGTTGTGATTTCTTTCCACCAGTATATTTTATTAAATACAGCTTAGAGGCGTCTACTATTTTCTGCTTTGGAATTAACGCTTTCGTGCTTCATCTACCTTGCTCTTCGGATCTATTGACTTCAGTTTGAAGCTCTGTGCGGCCCACAAAATCCGACCTTTTACAAATACTTTCAAGTCAGAATCTAATTTTATGCGTTACTTTTCTACCCTGAAATGAAAGCAACTGGAAAGGTCATGATCATCGCAACCTTTTGCTCCATATTCACACTTTGGTCCCCATTGCAGGTAGGTGTTGGATTATGTAGTTGTTGGGATATGAGTCATTATCTGTTAACAGATGCACCATACCTCAAGCAGAGCTGATATCTCTCGTACTGATCCTAATGGTTGGGAATTAATGTTGTTTTCCCGCCTTCCAACACTTCTAGCGTTCAAGTGAGACTGCCACCCGTCTAATCACCTGGCTCGCATATGTCTTTTTTAGAAGGATGTGCTCCAGTGATCTCGAATATGCCCTAGCCCATAAGATGCTATCCTGTATCCAACAGACATCTCCCGAGAATCGAATGTGAAACGTCAACAGGTGTAATGTCAGGGGCACCGTCAAGTTTTTATTTCAGAAGGCATGAGCCATTTTCTCAATACATGTGATTTATATACTGATGAGTCAAAACATTATGACCACCTACTTAATAGGAACGAAATACATCACAGATTCTGGGTATCAGGGATCCGACAATTTGTTGGTAGGTTTGTGGAGGTATGTAGCATTAGATGTCTACACACAGGTTATGAAATTCACGTAAATCACATCAGGCGAATTCGGTTGCCGAGACATCGACGCGGGTTCACTATAATACTCCTCAAACCACATGTAGCACGGTTCTGGCTCCAAGACACGAGTAGTTATACAGCTGAAAGGTGACATCGCCATCGAAAAAGACATCAAGCAAGAAGGGATGCAGGTGGTTCGCAGCTGCCAGGGTGTCTTTGATTACTTCCACAGGTCCCCTGAAAGATTAAGAGAATGTCTCCCATAGCATAACACTGCTCCCACCAGCCTGTGTCCTAGGCGCACTGTACGTTCGAGCTCCTTTCACCGCACGACTGCGTTTATTGAGACGTCCATTGACCTAGTGTAGCAATATGCGATTTTCCCGAAAAGCTGACACGTTTCCATTGATCGACGGTCGAATCCCTATGTTCCATACCCGCTACAATAGTAATTGGCGATGTCGTTCGCTAAACGTGTGAACAAGTAATGGTGACCTGCTATGGAGCTCCACATTCAACAATGTACAATGACGGTGTGTTCCGAAACACTTGTGCGTGCACCAGCATTGTGCTATTTCGGCAGAGATGCCACTGATCGACATCTGCCTTACTTTACGAAGCAGACAAGCCTCCTAGCTCCACGTTTTGCGAAGAGTCTTGGACGTCCAGTCATTTAATGCCTCGTGGTAGTTTCACCATCCTAACTCTCTCCATAGATGCCCACGACAGTGGCACGTGGACATTCCACTAGCTTCACCGCTTTAGAGATACTCGTATACAGGCTCTGCGTAATAATAATCTGCCCTTTTATAAAGTAGATTATCTCGATTTATTTCTCCGTTTTCAGACTATATCTTCGCTAGGGTGATCCCCGTCCGTATCTGCTCCACTTACATAGTTTAATTACCGCGTCACGTGCCTGCAACGACATCAGGTGGTATCCAACGTCACGGTGGACAGTGGTCATAATGTTTTGGCTTACGAGAGTAAGTGAGAACATTGTTATATGCTCATAACGTTCCTCTGTTTGTTTCTACAGTGTGCGTTTAGTACTTGGTTAATGTTTTAAACATAAACATATGAAGAATGTAATTGGAGTAAATCACATTTTTACATTCCCAGATTTTACTTTTCCCGCCATTTGCATTATTTTTCAGTTGACTCTGTCGTAGGCACAATTCCTTCAATTAATTATTCCTCTCCTGCCGCTAAAAAGTTTCAATGGATAGCATTTCCCACATTTTCCGATTTTCAATCGCTTTCTATAGAAATTACACCGCGTGCTCACTAAGACACAGCCAGCAGGTAAATGCGTAAAATATAATTGCACATTTTAAAATTTTTCTTAATTTTTCACGCGTTTATGTTTAATTCTCCTTTATGATACGACAATCCATTCCTTTAATGTCGGCAAGAATGAAGAATGCACTTGCGTGTAGCAAACATAGAGCCCATTTGTGAAATATCGATATTCGTGTGCTGTTTTTTTTTTTTTTTTTTTTTTTACATTCGCTTTTGAGACTAACGAATAATATCGAAGCTGTTTCAACAAATGTAAAAGGATTTGCTAACTACAAGGACGCGTCTGGAAAAAGACGTTCCCTCACTTTCGACAATTTCTGCATACTGTCCCATAGGGTACAATAGCTTCAAGACGGTTGTACAATTTTCGTCCATCTTCAATTGATTCGAATGGCTCTAAGCACTATGGGACTTTACATCTGTGGTCATCAGTCCCCCAGACTTAGAACTGCTTAAACCTAACTAACCTAAGGACATCACACACATCCATGCCAGAGACAGGATTCAAACCTGCGATCACAGCAGCAGCGCGTTTCCGGATTGAAGCCCCTACAACCGCTCGGCCACAGAGGCTGGCTCGTAGATCTTCACGGAATGATATTTCTTAAAGGAAGAGATAGCGATTTTGCATTAATTATCCTATCTGCAGTTGCAGTCCAGCCTCCTACAGAGGTCTTTCATTACACTAGTTCATTTTATAACTGACTTTACACATGTCGTACATCATTTTATCGATATTTACAAGTAATTTTCGTGATAATTTTAGAGGCATTTTAGGTCACAAAAATCTGAGCCGTACGTTATACGTACCTTATCATAATCTTAAACTAAATGAATTCCTACTGGTAGCAGCTGCCCAACGCCCTCCCCTTCCCTCTCCGACCACCTGTGTAGTGTGGGAGGCGCCTGCGAACTTCAACGAATGCGCTCCTCTCTGTTCGTAGCAGCGCTGCTCTGGAGCTCTCCAGTCGAAGGCGATGCGCTAGAACACTGCCAGCAAAGCCCCACAATACCGTTGAAGATAATGTTATGATACGGCCGCAAACAAGCACTGGTAATTAACACTGGGGTGAGGAAAGTCATGGGACAGCGATACACACATCTATAGGGTGCTCCATTGATCGTGAACGGGCCAGATATCTCACGAAATAGGTGTCAAAGGAAAAAACAAAAAAAAACGAAACTTGTCTAGCTTGAAGGGGGAAACGAGATGGCATCTATTGTTGGCCCGATAGATGGCGCTGTCATAGGTCAAACGGATATAAACTGCGTTTTTTGTACATACGAACCCCCATTTTTTATTATATATTCGTGTAGTACGTAAATAAACATGAATGTTTTAGTTGGACCACATTTTTTTTTTGTCTTGTGATAGATGGCGCTGTAATAGTCATAAACATATGGCTCACAAATGAAATGTAATGATCGAATCGCATTCGTGGCTGGGAGGCCTCTTGCGGGGAAGTTCTGCCGCCGTATTGTAAGTCCTTTTTAGTTGACGCCACTTCGGCAACTTGCGAATCAACGATGATGGAATGATGATGAACAACACACAACACCCAGTCGTCACGAGGCTGAGAAAATCCCTGACCCCGCCGCGAATCGAGTCCGGGACCCCGTGCGCAGGAAGTGAGAACGCTACCGCAAGACCACTAGCTGCGGACATATGGCTCACTATTTTAGACGAACAGTTGGTAACAGGTAGATTTTTTAAATTAAAATACAGAACGTAGGTACGTTTGAACATTTTACTTCAGTTGTCAAATGTGATACATGTACCTGTGTGAACTTATCATTTCTGAGAACGCATGCTGTTACATCGTGATTACCTGTAAATTCCATATTAATGCAATACATGCTCAAAGTGATGTCCGTCAACCTCAATGCATTTGGCAATACGTGTAACGACATTCCTCTCAACAGCGGGTAGTTCGCATTGCGTAATGTTCGCACATGCATTGACAATACACTGACGCAATGTTGTAAGGCATTGTCGGTGGATTACGATAACAAATATCCTTCAGATTTCCCCACACAAAGAAATCCGGGGACGTCAGATCCGGTGAACGTGCTCGCTATGGTATGGTGCTTCGACGACCAATCCACCGGTCATGTTTTTTATGCTATTCAATACCACTTTAACCGCACGCGAGCTATGTGCCGGATATCCACGATGTTGGAAGTGCATCAGCATTCTGTCATGCTGTAAAAAATCTTGTAGTAACGTCGGTTGAACATTACGTAGGAAATCAGCATACATTGCACCATTTAGACTGCCATCGATAAAATGGGGGCCAATTATCCTTCCTTCCATAATGCCGCACCATACATTAACCCGCCAAGGTCACTGATGTTCCACTCGTCGCAGCCATAGTGGATTTTCCGTTGCCCAGTAGTGCATATTATGCCGGTTTACGTTACCGCTATTGGTGAATGACGCTTCGTCGCTAAATAGAACGCGAGCAAAAAATCTGTCTTCGTCCCGTAATTTCTCTGGCGCCCAGTGTCAGAATTATACACGACCTTCAAACTCGTCGCCATGCAGTTCCTGGTGCATAGAAATGTGATACGGGTGCAAGCGATGTTGATGTAGCATTCTCAACAACGACGTTTTAGAGATTCCCGATTCTCGCGCAATTTGTCTACTACTGATGTGCGGATTGGCCGCGACAGCAGCTAAAACACCTACTTGAGCATAACCATTTGTTACAGGTCGTGGTTGACGTTTCACAAGTGGCTGAACACGGCCTGTTTCCTTAAATAACGTAACTATCCGGCGAACGGTCCGGACACTTGGATGATGTCGTCCAGGATACCGTGCAGCATATATAGCACACGCCCGTTGGGCATATTGATCACAACAGCCATACATCAACACGATATCGACCTTTTCCGCAATTGGAAAACGGTCTATTTTTTCACGGGTAATATACCACGATGCAAATACCGTCCGCACTGGCAGATTGTTACGTGATACCACGTACTTATACGTTTGGGACTATTACAGCGCCATCTATCACAAAGCGAAAAAAGTGGTCCAACTAAAACATTCATATTTCTCTACGTACTACACGAATATGTAATAAAAAATGGAGGTTCCTATTCTTAAAAACGCAGTTGATATCCGTTTGACCTAGGGCAGCGCCATCTAGCGGGCCAACCATAGCACCATCTAGTTTCCCCCTTCAAGCTAGAGAAGTTCCGTTCTCTGTAGTTTTTTCGTTTGACGCTTATTTCGTGAAATATTTGGCCCAGTCACGATCAATGGACCATCATGTATATATGGCGGTAGTATTTTTACGCATTGGCGGAACTGCCATTTGCACTCAGGTGACTCATGCGAAAAGTTTTCCGACAGAGGGCATTAACACACTTTGAACGCGGAATGGAAGATGGAGCTAGACGCTTCGAACATTCCATATCGGAAGTTGTTAGGGAATTCAATATTCCGCAACCCATAGTGTCAAGAGTCTTGTCGAGAATACAAAATTTCAGGCATTACCTCTCACTACGGAGAACGCAGTGGTCGATGGTCTTCTCTTACATCTACATCTACATCTACATCCATACTCCGTAAGCGAAGGGTACCCTGAGTACCTCTATCGGTTCTCTCTTCTATTCCAGTCTCGTATTGTTCGTGGAAAGAAGGATTGTCGGTATGCTTCTGTGTGGGCTCTAATCTCTCTGATTTTATCCTCATGGTCTCTCCGCGAGATATACGTTGGAGGGAGCAATATACTGCTTGGCTCTTCGGTGAAGGTATGTTCTCAAAATTTTAACAAAAGCCCGTACCTAGCTACTGAGCGTTTCTCCTGCAGAGTCTTCCACTGGAGTTTATCTATCATCTCCGTAACGCTTTCGCGATTACTAAATGATCCTGTAACGACCGAGGGCAGCCTCGTTTGCGTAGAGTTTGAAACGTCCGCTTAGAAAAATTGTACAAGACTATGCTTAAACTGACACACAATATTTTTAGCGCAACGCAATCTGACTTTCAAAAATCCGTACAAAAGAATGGCCCTGACTAACATTAACCCATACGTTTCACAAATCACTTACCCCACAAAAATCTTGGTTACTCGAACTAGTGCAATACAGCGAGCGCCACTACTGCCAGCTAAATAAAAGTTTCAAACTACGGAAGGCACTAACTACTGATAGGCGTAGTTAGCAAATGAAAGATTTTAATAGAGAACAAAAATGTATTTACCTTAATAGTCATCAAAAGTGATATATATATATATATATATATATATATATATATATATATATATATATATATATATATATATATATATAGCACTTCATGACATCCAGTCTTACAAATTTCAAAACTCCGCCATTTCTCTCCCCACATCCACCACTGCTGGCGGCTCACCTCCAACTGCGCAACGCTACGCGCTGTTAACATCCATCTGCCCAACACTACAATGGCAGACAACAATGCAAACTAGCCACAGACTGCGCACAACACAGCCAGTGATTTTTCATACAGAGCGCTATGTGGCGTTACCAATAAGAAAAGCTAAACAGCCTGCTTACATAGCCCCCATGCAAAATGTTTTGGGCACTATCCAATACAGATTTGAAAAAGAATTTCATAATTACAGTTAGAAAGATATCAAATGCACACACTTATTAATACAATGTTGGTGAAAAGCTAAAATATTCTCACAGTCCATAAAGACAGTCCTGATCATTTATCACAGTAAAATTGCAGTGTTTTTTTTTCTCAAAGTCTGAGCAGTAAAAGATAATGCACACAGAAGTAGTGGATTTGCATGCAGTCTTGACGAAGTAGTGTTGTCCTTCCAACGGAAAGACAGTGCTGACTCTTGAAATGTGACAGGTAATGGGCCACAACAAAGCAAACCCACAGCAGAGTCCGTCGAAGTTTTGAAGAAGATTGGTAGGTAGGTCATCACAGAGCAGACCCACTGTAGTCATGGTAGAGAGTATGGTATTGGTGGGCCACTGGAGGTGCAGACCCACTGCAGTCCTTGTAGAAATAATGGTTATGGTGGGTCATCAAAGGTGCAGACCCACTGTAGACCTTGTAGAGACGGCCAACAGCCATCTGTTGCGACTGTGCAGGTGCACAATCACCATCGAAGTGTCTTGCGAAGAAAATAGCAAGTCCATAAACCACCACTTGTACACTCACAAAGCTTTTTTTTGAAATGTCCTTAGAACCAGTAATGCTGTTATCCATTCCCTTTCTGAATTATTAACACACGTTCAAACACTATCAGTCCCTACTTTTCACATATTGTGCACATATTATGACCAACAGGAACGTGTGCAGTGAAATGATACTTAATATGAAGAACTGGTGTCTACACAATTATAAATTTACAATATAAGAATACAATTACAAAGGTACGAAATACATCATTAAAGAAAATAACAGTACAGATAACATTTGTAGTAACACAGGCTTTACAAAAGAATAGAAATTAACATATACATCAGTGTTACAGGAATTATGACTTAAGTAAGTTCATAAAAGATCAGAATAACTTTTGAAACATCAAATTTACACATGAGCATTAAAACAAAACGGAATAAATAACGTCTATGCATATTTACAAGGTAAATAACATATTATCAGAAAAATTCAACAACATAAATCTTATTAGCTAGACACATACAGACAGGAAAAACACAAATTCACATAGTGCAATAACACAAGAATACAGGACAGGGTTTGTTTTCAGTGTAACATTTGTTACTGCAGTCCAACCCAAAACTTCATTCCATAGATCTTTCGTCTTATTTCAACATTTTTTTCCACCCAAACAAATCCTATCCAAGCATGCTTTCCGTATTCTCTTCACATCCTCTTTCAAAAATAGTTTTTCTCAATTGCGACGGATGTAACCTGTAATTGTTGTGTTCCTGTTTCCGCGTTCCGCGATTGTCAGTGTCAATTTCCAACTCTTGTAACAATCCCTGAAAAGCTTCAATGTCATCTTTGCAACGCCCTGCCAAAATAATATGTCATAAATGTTCAGATAGTTTGATTAGGCAAATGCGGATGAGTTCTGGGGCGCTGTAAGGGTTTGACATGTACTAATTCTTGTGCAACATGTCTTCAAAATATTTCACAATACTGGAGAATTCAGAGTGTTCGAAATGTTTCATCATTATGATGTTATGTTTTACCCGGTCTTGTGTAGCTTGAGACCAATATGCTGAGAGGAAGGTATGATAAAATTCTCCTTCACTGTGGCAATCGTGAATGACCGATCGCATTCTTACAGCTGGTTCATTCTCTAAGTAGCTACACATAACTTCTATTCTGTGCTCTAATGACCAGTTGGGAGGAAAACAATGAGAGAATTGATGGAGCCACGCTTGTGGATAAATGTCGTTACCGGTATTCTTAAATGTTTTGAATTTACGTGTAGTAATAAACAGCTCATAGTCAAAATCATCATGTCCGCGAGTAGCATATCGGTCATTGTTACGTCGTGTCGGCGGCTCCATCTCAGAATTCGGTGCACCTTGCCAATTTCTTTCATAATTTCCGAAATGCCCTGTGTTATTATTTTGTGGCTTTTCCGTATTTGTAAGTCCCTCTTCCCGTGTTGGAGATTGAGTGTCCTCTAAAATACGTAATTCTTGTATTACCTGTGTCAGCTGATCTTCTACTTCCCGGATTTCTCTTTGGTGTTGCGTATTAATTTCATTCTGATTTTGTTTGAATTTCCTAATTTGTTCGAACTCTTCTGTGTCATTCAGATCATCATCTACCTTTGCAGATAAGTTAGTGAACTGATCCGAAATTTCGGCTACTTTCTCCGATAGTGTACTTATTTCCTCAGTGTGTTTTTCTGAACCAAATTTCAGAGTGTCCATTTGTGTTGCAATCGTATCTACTGTGTCCTTTAAGTTTTCCTGAGTTTTTGCAAGTTGTGTAACCGAATCGGTAGATTTCAACTGAGTCAATTTTAGCTTGCAAGGTCTCATGATTTTCATGAACAAAAGTCTGCAGTTCTTTTATGGCTGATTCGTGATTCTGTAATGTATTTTCATGCCGCGAAAAAATAGGTTGGAAATGCTCAGAAATTTGTGTTTTTACGTCATTACAGACTTTTTGACATTTCGATTCGATTTTATGTAACTCAGTAGTTAAATCTTCACGTGTTTGTTCAAGCGTATGTTCCACTGAGTCTAACTTTTGAAGCTGTTGATCCACTGGGTCTAACTTTTGAAACTTTTGTCCCATTTGTTGCATTAATTGTAATAACAATGCACTGGTGTCTGAAACATGTTCCTCAGTGCTATTCGGCAATGCATTTGAACCGGCAATATTCGCATTTTGAAAAGAAGAAAATGTGTCTTGACTTATTTGAGAAAACGGTGAGGACGCAAAACCTGAATGTACCGTATTTGCAAGATTGTGTCCTGTCATTTCGGATTCCTGACGCGAGCTGTTGCCGACCGATCGATCGATAATGCTTCCCTGTTCACTAATTGTTTCACTGCCTACAGCATTATTTGCAGCCTGCTCCATTACCCTATGCACAATTACAAAATTACTACTTTAAACATTAGTTAATTCATTACTCGGCGGCGCTAACACACTGCTTTCGTCTTCACTGTCATTTCTCAATTTACTTTGGAGCCTAGTATTACGTTTTTCACACGCCATTATTGTCACAACATTTCACACGAAAACACAGAAAAACAGAATTTGAAGAGCAAAACAAGAAAACGCATTAACATAACATTGAAAATAATATCTCGGTAATTGCAAGCGCAGCTGCGAAATACTTGGTGCAAATCTACATGCACGCCACAACTGTTTTACTGTACAAGAATGAAAAACTACAACTACAAAGGAAATTTTCTCTACAATTAAGGACTAGCAATAAACAAAGGCTGCACTAATTGCTCAAACTGCAAGAAAAAATCAGAAGATTCCAGTGAGGTATCCTCGGCTGAGGGTCGACATATGAAACGTCCCCTTAGAAAAATTATACATGACTGTGCTTAAACTGACACACAATATTTTTAGCGCAACGCAATCTGACTTTCAAAAATCCGTACAAAAGAATGGCTCTGACTAACATCAACCCATACGTTTCACATATCACTTACCTCACAAAAATCTTGGTTACTCGAACTAGTGCAATACAGCGAGCGCCACTACTGCCAGCTAAATAAAAGATTCAAACTACGGAAGGCACTAACTACTAATAGGCATAGTTAGCAAATGAAAGATTTTAATAGATAACAAATAATGTATTTACCTTAATAGTCATCAAAAGTTATAGTATATATAGCAGTTCATGACATCCAGTTTTACAAATTTCAAAACTCCGCCATTTCTCTCCCCACATCCACCACTGCTGGCGGCTCACCTCCAACTGCGCAACGCTACGAGCTGTTAACATCCATCTGCCCAGCACTACAATGGCAGACAACAATGCAAACTAGCCACAGACTGCGCACAGCACAGCCAGTGATTTTTCATACAGAGCGCTATGTGGCGTTACCAATAAGAAAACGTAAACAGCCTACTTACAAGTTGTCAGTGCTAACAGACAAGCAGCACTGCGTGACATGACTGCAGAAACGAAAGTATCCTTAAGGATAGTGCGGCGAAATCTGGCATCATTGGACTGTGACAGCAGACGACCGATGCGAGGGTCTTCCTTAACAGCACGAGACCGACTGCAGGCCGCCACTCCTGGGCTTGTGACCTTATTGGTTGCGACCTAGACGACTGGGAAAACGTAGCGTGGTCAGCTGACTCCCGATTTCAGTTGGTAGGAGCTGGTGGCAAGTTTCTAGTGTGGCGCACACCCCCACTAAGCCATGGGCCCAAGTTGTCAAGAAGGTGCGGTGCAATCTGGTGGTGGCTCCACAATGGTGTGGTCTCAGTTTACATGGAGTAGACTGAGTCCTCTGGTCCATCTAAACCGATCTTTTACTGGAAATGGTTATTTTCGGCTGCTTGGAGAGCGTTTGCAACTTTATGTTCCCAAATAACGATCCCTTGTTACTGGGCTATAATTGTTCATGACTGGTTTGAAGGACATTCTGGACAATTCGAGCGTATGATTTGGTCATCGAGGCCGCTCGACTTGAATTCGATCGAACATTTATGAGACAGAATTGAGAGGTTAGTTCCTGCACAAGACCCTGTAGCAGCAACATCTTCGCAATTATGGACGGCTATTGAGGCAGCATGCCTCAATATCTGTGCAGGGGACTTCCAGGGGCTTGTTGAGTCCTGCCTCGTCGAGCTGCTGAACTACGATAGCCAAAAGGAGGGTCGAGATGACACTGGGAGGTATCCTATGACCTTCGTCACGTCATCGTATATTCGCAGTGCCTAAACAGGCAATAATACCCACAATTTTTGCGGCTTCCCGAGTAAGAGATTTTGCTTGTTCTAGAAAGCTCCTTCTTCCTTATTGAAGACTGTAGAGATATCTTCAAACAGCGTTACGTATTGTAGGGATTCAGTCGAGCCCCAGGAACGGATTTCTGGCGAGAGAAAGTTTTCCGTTGAGAACTTCACGTGTGTACTTAATAAATGGTACACTTCATCTAAAGATAACTCTCTTTATCGGTCTGTAGAACAAGAAGATAAGTAACTACTGTACTATCACGTGCACTGTTATCATGGCAGTGGTTATTGCACGTAAAGCGCGTGCGGTGACAGCACAAAGTCTAGTTTTCGCGCCGCGACAGGTAGCGAGCGACCAGTAGCTGCTGGATAATGCGATCTTTCAGCTGACACTGGTCTTTCGCGGCGTTGCCAGTGGACAGTGATTTGCGAGTTGAGGTCAGGGTGATCAGAAACAATCTGAATAGCTTGTGAGGGTGTTGCAGGTTAGATACCGTACGTGGCACCGTTTCCCAGTTTATCAAAACTGAAGTTAGCCGGTCGGACGAATGAGGCCCGCTACATACTGAATTGGTGCATAAGTTCGTAGCGTTTTTTTTTTTTTTTGTAGGTTTTTTAGACACAACAGATACACAAATGGTTCAAATGGCTATGAACACTATGGGACTTAACATCTGAGGTCATCAGTCACCTAAAACTTAGAACTACTTAAACCTAACTAACGTAAGGACATCACAGACATCCATGCCCGAGGCAGGATTCGAACCTGCGATTGTAGCGGTCGTGCGGTTCCAGACTGAAGCCCCTAGAACAGCTCAGCCACACCGGCCGGCCGGCGGATACACATAATAGATACATTAGTCGACAATAATATATTCTGCTTTGCTGTTTACAATAGTTTGCCAATAGTGGGGTAACTTTTCGATTTGGTACTGAGACGAAGAACTCGGTGAGCAGTGTTCGGAGAGCATTTTCAACCGGAAAGGAAATCTCTTGAGGGTTGTTCGATAGAGAACGTTAAAGCGAAGATGTGAGGGCACTAGATCAGGGGAATAAGATGGGTGCGAAAATGACTTCTCAACCGCCGGCCGTAGTGGCCGAGCGGTTCTAGGAGCTACAGTCTGGTACCGCGCGACTGCTACGGTCGCAGGTTCGAATCCTACCTCGGGGCATGAATGTGTGTGATGTCTTTAGCTTAGTTAGGTTTAAGTAGTTCTAAGTTCTAGGGGACTGATGACCTCAGAAGTTAAGTCCCATAGTGCTCAGAGCCATTTGAAGCATTTGACATCTCAACCCAATTTCTCTATAGTCTAGCGGAATGTGGCCGGGCATGATGGTAGAGTAGCACTACTTCATACAGTCTTCCTGGTCGTTGTTCCTAGACTGCGTCTGCAAGACGTCTCAGTTGTTGACAACAAGTATTAGCAATGATGACTACTGCTTGGGGGAAGCAATTCGTGGTACACACAACACCGTCGCTGTTCCACCAGGTCTTTGTACGGGGAGCTACAGCTTTGTTTGGGCCAAATCATTCCTTTTTTTCCCTTATATTAATACAAAGACACAATTTATAGTCAGCAATAACAATACAGGACAGGAATGTTGGTGTTCTCCACGGGCCAATTGATGACGAGCAAGCACGGATGTTCGTCACCCGCAAATTTTTACGATTTATGATTAGAGCATGCGGTACCCATACACCAGAATTTCGAATCTTCCTCATTGCACTAAAATGTCGCACGATGGTGTAATGGTCACAGATCATCACATCTTCCAGATGTCGAGTACGCGGACGTGGATCATTGCGGATTAATGTGTTTAAACAATCTAGATAAAATCCCGAAGGTCTTCCAGAAGAAACTAGAAATCCATTTTCTTGCTGCGCACTGTCCAGTGGCATTAACCTCATACATTATGCAAATGTTTCTGGCTGTCTCTACTGCTGTCACCTCTCTATCCCTTTCAGACCTGATTTTTTTCTGGAGGAACGAAAATTTTTCTTCATGCTCTCATGTTCTTAGGTAGTTTTTAATGATTTTAGATGCAAGACTTATACAAACATATATACCCGTTTTCAATATATATTTTGTGCAGTTTGCTTCTTTTTATGGACTAAAATAACTTAATTTGGAATATTCACTGTTGTAATAAATACATTGATAGTTGAATAACTAGCACGCTAAATAACAATACAATAACAATAAAAATATTCAGTTATACAGTGGAGTATAACTAACCAACAAACTCCTGTGAATTCTGGTGGCCACATGCTGCTGCAAAACCTACATCCACTTTTTGATATTTTTACACTGATACTCAACATGTAAGAGCACTTGTGCACGATTAAAATATCGAACATTCACAGATGTGTACATGAGGTCTCCATCGACGAAAAATATTTTTCTTGCAGCTAACACTTTCTCAATATTTATGTACGTAATTCTAGCCAGTGGGTCTGAAAGGGGTATTGAACGCAAACAGAAGAATATGTTGGTAATGTTCAGTTTTCGCCACATGGCACTCTGTGTGATAGCGTCCAGAACTCCTCCCACTATCAAATTGTCCCCCCTCTGTTCAACTCAAACAGAAGTATATGTCCAAAGTGTCCCAATTTCTCCACTGGGCAATCCATTTTCTAGCTTACACATTTCCACTATCTACAACTGACAAATTGTCAATATGTAAACTCAAAGAACAACACTGAACTACAAATAAAAAATGATAATCGATAAATAAAACGTTATCAACCGGAATACCAACAGATAAAGCAAAAATGCTACGAACTTATGGTTCAGCCTAATACAGGCAGTGTCAGTTGTTCTCATAGCGTAGCGTACAAGACTCTTCAGCCTTTGGCTCGGGTTCGATTCTTACTACCGTCCCATGTCCAGTTGTTGCATCTCCCTCTTGTTCGGTTTTAGGAAACCAAACGAAGAATACGTCTGGCGACAACGTCTCTGGCAATCCGCTTGAAATTGGGCGCTATTTACTGATGGTACAACTTCAATATTAGTAAACTAGGGACGGCGCAACGTATCGAAATTTTTTGTTAACAAATATTTCCCATCACAGCCTACCCTACAACTCTCTTACAAGCGTTTTAGACTGTGATCATCCTGTATGTGTGGTTCTATGGATGGCTGTATCAATCTTCAACCGTACATCTGTGCTGTATTTGAACGATCATTCATCGTTTCCTCAAGTCTTGCCCTGTAGTCTGTAAATACAATTACCAGGATGTCATCCGCATGCGCAACAGCCCCATTTTCAGTGTCTGACCCGACCAACAAATGTAAGAAGGGTTCACTACGAAGATGCAAGAAGAATGGACCATTTATTGGACCTGTGCGACGGCCCTTGGCAATCTTTTCGATTCCTTTGCTATGTCCCACGAGCTACTGTCCACAACAATAATAAAAAGCTCTCGTACAGACGTTTGGGGATCCAGAGATTTCATTGGTGTAAGAATATTACAGGCCAACAAAGGTTGTCGAACGTCGCTCGCATGTCAATCATTTCTATTGCCCGAGCCTGTTTTCCGAATCGCCGAGTCCCTAGCTATTCGCAACACTTGTTTCAGTAATAGTGTTAAATTAAGCAGCATTATTGCACCTATCGTCCGCATGACCTCACGATAGATACCTTCGCGACCTGGTACTTTCCTGTTCTGAGCCAGAAAATGCGATAACAACCTCTTTCTGCCCAAAAGATAACACTAACATCTAATTGTCGTATTCGTTATCTAGTTTGCTATAGTATCTGTGCTCGTGTTATCACAGGAACTAAGGCTTTTAGCAGGTATTCTGCTGCCTCCCTCCACCCAACTGTCACTGAGCCGTCCGCTTTACGATTTGAAACGACGACAGGTCACATAACAACTTTTTACGTAAGTCCCCTTGGTTTGTGTAACACACAGCGTGTGTATGTGTAGTTGTCTAATGTTGTGTCCGCAATTGAATTCTCGCGCCTACAAATGATAGAGAAGACCCTTCCATTGACATCTTACATTTACTGATTTCCATAGAACACAGTATCGTGTTGTGGTTTTATTTCACTTCCGTTTAGCACATCTCGTCGGGATGCTACTAGAACGAATCATAACGTGAATACCATAAATTATTTATTCATAAGAAACTTGTAGAGTCCAAAACTTGAATAAATATAGAGCACCCAGAATTGTATTCTATTGTACATTTAATTTCTAGATTGGCGTAACATACCCGTATGGGTTCGACCTCCTTCAGACCGCTCCTCCCTTCATTAGATGGACACAAAGTTGGATGATACTGCTTAGCGGTGAGAAACAGCAGACCTTCACCCTGACTGGCAGTTTCAGAGAACGCTCAGTGGAAACGCAAATGAAACTCAACACGTTTACTCTGTTTCCCTATCCGCCGAATCTGAGTGCGCATATCACCTACTAAAGTGGGGACAGTAGTTGTATTGCATCGATGATCTGTTTATTGGGGTGTTGGCCGTACTGAAGATGATGTACGTGACGTGTCTGCAATTCTCTGCCTACGCAGTAGACGCAATATGCTGAAATTACCTCAGTACAAGGCAGAACACGAGTCAAGATCTCTGTTCGCTCACCATTCTCAATTATTCTCCAGTAAAGAAGTACTTCAGTGTGTATCTCTCTCTCTCTCCCTCTCTCTCTCTCTCTCTCTCTGTGTGTGTGTGTGTGTGTGTGTGTGTGTGTGTGTGTGTGTGTGTGTGTCAGGTTCCACAGAGAGGTACACAATCGTCACTCGAGTAAACAGAATAACAACTCTGACATGGGGAAACGACTTCACGCACTCATTGTTTCGAAAGCAATCTTTCGCAAAATGTAACCACCAGATTCTCCACCGTTACTCTGGCAAATTTTGTAGCTCAATCCCCAGAGAGAATACTCTTCAATTGCTACCGGGAGGGAAGTGTTCTCGATCGATCCCCACAGAGAAGGTCTTGATCATGCCGTACCCTGCCCCTTCCTGGTCACGTGGCGTCTAAGTTACCACACGGGCGACGAATCCCAGCGGCCTTTACAAAAACATTACCTCCCACTAGATGGGTCATGAATCTGCCGCCAATCACCTGAAGCTCATCCTACTTTCGACAGATTTTCTGAATGGTTCCATTTTCTCTTCTTGGTCTTTAGCACTCCGCCAATCAAAAACGCGTCTCTGCTTTTCGGTGGGAAGCGTGCAGTCTGAAAGAACAGATACCATCGGCGACCAAGCAGCTCGTTAGAGAACGAAATTACAATGAAATGAATACCCCTAGCTGCATACAGGCGTTGGTATGAAAAAAAACGGGGACAGTTGAAAATGTGTGCGCCGACCGGGACTCGAATCCGGGATCTGCTGCTTATATGGCAGACACTCTATCCATCTGAGCCACCGAGGATACAGAGGATAGTGCGACTGAAGGGAATTATCTCTGGCACACCTCCCGTGCGAACCACATTCCCAAATTATTGTCCCGCACTATAGTCATAGTGTCCCTGCCCATTATAACCTTTATTCGCGGCTTGTTGCCGATTTCCGCAAGAGTTCGGGCACTGTTTGCGCATCAGCACAGAAGAAGATGGTCAAATGGCTGTTGAGCCTTAAGTATACAGGGTGTTACAAAGAGGTACGGCCAAACTTTCAGGAAACATTCCTCAGACACAAATAAAGAAAAGATGTTATGTGGACATGCGTCCGGAAACGCTTAATTTCCATGTTAGAGCTCATTTTAGTTTCGTCAGTATGTACTGTACTTCCTCGATTCACCGCCAGTTGGCCCAATTGAAGGAAGGTAATGTTGACTTCGGTGCTTGTGTTGACATGCGACTCATTGCTCTACAGAACTAGTATCAAGCACATCAGTACGTAGCATCAACAGGTCAGTGTTCATCACGAATGTGGTTTTGCAGTCAGTGTTATGTTTACAAATGCGGAGTTGGCAGATGCCCATTTGATGTATGGATTAGCACGGGGCAATAGCAGTGGCGCGGTACGTCTGTATCGAGACAGATTTCCAGAACGAAGGTGTCCCGACAGGAAGACGTTCGAAGCAATTGATCGGCGTCTTAGGGAGCACGGAACATTCCAGCCTATGACTCGCGACTGGGGGAGACCTAGAACGACGAGGACACCTGCAACGGACGAGGCAATTCTTCGTGCAGTTGATGATAACCCAAATGTCAGCTTCAGAGACGTTGCTGCTGTACAAGGTAACGTTGACCACGTCACTGTATGGAGAGTGCTACGGGAGAACCAGTTGTTTCCGTACCATGTACAGCGTGTGCAGGCACTATCAGCAGCTGACTGGCCTCCACGGGTACACTTCTGCGAATGGTTCATCAAACAATATGTCAATCGTCAGACGGCTGTGATACAATACGCCATTCTCCAGGCCTGCATCAGCGCATCAGGGATTCCATGCGACGGAGGGTGGATGCATGTATCCTTGCTAACGGAGGACATTTTGAACATTTCCTGTAACAAAGTGTTTGAAGTCACGCTGGTACGTTCTGTTGCTGTGTGTTTCCATTTCATGATTAATGTGATTTGAAGAGAAGTAATAAAATGAGCTCTAACATGGAAAGTAAGTGTTTCCGGACACATGTCCACATAACATATTTTCTTTCTTTGTGTGTGAGGAATGTTTCCTGAAAGTTTGTCCGTACCTTTTTGTAACACCCTGTATATATATCAAGATGGTATCTGTCCTAAGTCGAACTCACACCCTATATTGCAGTCGGTGCCTTGCGTCGATACTTAGTTGTTATGTGCATTACTAAGAGATTATTCTGCATATCGTAGACATGTTCTGCCCCTATGCTTAGCCTAAAGCTCAGATCGCCAGTCGGCGCCGGACATGACAGTATACTCCTTTCTGGGTGACTAAAGTGGTTTACACGAATCCTAATGTTGTTGTATTTACGATACTTCTGTCATTCTGTAGCTGCTCTTGTAGGTAAAATTTTATTTTAGCATTAGTACAGCTCTTGTAGCACTTGATCTTTCCCCTTTACTGCAAAGCCTAAAAACTGCTCAACAATCCTTATCAAATGGCATTCAGTTTGGGTAATGTTTGCCATTAGCACTTCAGAGTAATTGTCTAACTGTTATTTGAAAACTCTAACGAAGCCTAAGGCTCCAGTTCTGTATTAATCGAAATATTATGATAAATAAAATTTTTAAAATATTCTCCAAAGACAGCATTTAAGTAGTAAGTGGGCAAATTGAGTGCACCTGGCATGTTTTCAAGGCATAACCTTTTTTAAGACTTGGTTACATTAATTATGTCATATAACATTACATCAACGTTTTATAAGATAAAAATTCGAAGCATTTTTAGATAAAAAGTTTATACAGTATAATACCAAACAATATAATATAATTAATTTAATTAATTCATAAAAAAGGTTATGCAATAAAAACATCCCAGTTGGATGCACCCAATTATTACCACATGTAAAAATCAATTCAATTTTGTGAGCACTAATACATTATAGGATTTAATTGAAATCTATACAGAATGAAATAAAAGTTTGAAAATAAAAGTTATTTTGTGCACACAAGAAATATTTTGAAAAAATTACAGAAGTATGTTCATTCTAAATTAAAATCTATATAAAATGAAATAAAAGTTTAGCTGCAAATAATGAACATTTTGAGCACATTAGAATTAATTTAAACAAGGTAGAGAAGATTTTATTCTTCCTAATAAAAATCTATATAGAATTAAATAAAATTTTATTTGAAAACACTGGGCATTTTGAGTGCCCTAGAATTAATTTAAACAATTCATTTTGGTGTATCAAATTTATTGTAGGAGAGCTATCATGAGATTAACATAAAGAAATCAGAGAGTTTAAAGTAAAAATACTAGGATATGAAAATCATTACCATTATTATTAAGTTTCTTATTTCCTTTATATCTCAGTTTAATATTCCCTTTTTCACGAAACTGAAAATTCAGCCGCAAATTAACTTCAAATTTCTGTCTGGCAAAATAGTTCTAAATTCATTATTCAGTTCGAACATATTTTATCTCCATGTGTAGAATGCAAATATTCACAATTGGTAATGTTATATTAAACGACTTACTTGTAGCTCACTAATATTTTTACACAAATTTGTATTATCTGGTGCTTTATATCTTGAAAAAATTGGGTACAACATTTTTGGATTTGCTGTTGGTATATTAAACTCATCTCCTTTTCTAAAATTAGTTCTCTTTTTAGCTTTTTCTACCATACATTAAGTGCTTCCATTTTGTAATCTGTTTTCTCACTCACAATACCGAGTTTATTAACATTATCATCTTTAAACCCAATTTTGTTGTCAACAGACCACACTTCATATTATGTAAACATTTTGTAAAGTTTTAATTTTTTTGAAATAATTCTTGATGAAATGGAAAATCCTGTGAACTACTTAAGTTAAAAAAGGGTAGGGAAAATATGGCATGGGAAGAAGAGGATCTCCTGAAGAGGTAGACTGGGTTGGGTGGGTTTTAAGTTGGTAGGACGGGTAAATGTCAGAACTGAAGGCGAAGACAGTTGAAGTTCCTTTGGGTGAGTATGTGGAGGATGGTGGGATATGTTGACAGATTTGTGGACAGTGTTGGACAGTAGAGGAGAAACTATAGAATTATTGGAGTAGAGTTTGGAAATGGTGTATGTTGTTCCAAGATGTTGAGTGTGTGTTAGGAGAGGTGGGAATTTGATGAGATGGTAAAGAATCCATGTGGTGGAGGGTAGTAGAATGCAGAAGGTAAGGTAGGGCGAGGCCTTGAGAACTCTGGAGGGAATTGCAAAATTTGGAGGGGTTGGGGGATTGGCAGATATCCATTCAATATTTGTATAGCAAAGGATGGCTTGGATCGCGGTTTTGTATGTGTGAAGAACAGTGGAAGAGTGCAATCCCCAAGATCACGCAATTGGTAGTTTTGGTACCTTTAGTCTTTTGCGAGCTTTCTGTTGGATGTTTAGTACATGAGATTTCCAAGTTATTTGCCGGTCGATTGTTATTCTAAAATGTTTTAGAGTGTTAGGTAATTGAATGGGACTGTCGAAACTGGTGAGGTAGAAGTCTTGGAGAGGGTAGGTGCAAGTGGTATGTCCTTTAATTATTGCCTGAGTTTAGGAAGGACTGATCTTCAGGAGCCACTGGTTACACCAAGAGGTAGACTCATAGAGGTGGGTTTGGAGGGGCCGTTGGGATTTCTGGAGTGCAGGATAAAGGGAGAAGAAAGCGGTGTCATCAGCATAATCAAGGAAGTGGTTTGATAGAAGTTGTTTGGGCGCAGGATGCAGTAAGTAACTGGATGTGTGTGTATGTCTGGAGATTTAAGAGGAGACCGGAATGTCATATATGGTCGCAGGCTTTCTGTCGGAAAAAAATCACTCTTGTATGCACCCACACCTGAAAGGGAGACATTCACACGAAGTGTCGAGGAAAATGGTAATCATCAAAAACGTGTCAAATACATGTGATAAAAAGAACGAGAGGAACAGTCTGTTACTGTTGTGTACTGACTCTGAAGACGGAAAAAATTTAAGTAGCGATAGACGTAGAACTCTCTGCACATCCTGGTGTATGGGAGCTGAACACTGTAGCCAACAAGGCACTGAAATGAATTCGCGCTTGAGTGCACTGCCTGTATAGAGGAGATAAAGGCCACAGGTCTACATCTACATCTACACCACACGGTGTGTGGTGGAGGGGACCTTGAGTACCTCTAGCGGTTCTCCCTTCTATTTCGTTCTCGTATTGTTCGTGGAAAGAAAGATTGTCGATATGCCTCTGTGAGGGCTCTAATCTCTCTGATTTTATCCTTATGGTCTCTTCAAGAGATACACGTAGGAGGGAGCAATATAATGCTTGACTCCTCGGTGAAGGTATGTTCTCGAAACTTCAACAAAATCCCGTACCGGGTTACTGAGAGTCTCTCTTGCAGAGTCTTCTACTGGAGTTTATCTATCATCTCCGTAACGCTTTTGCGATTACTAAACGATCCTGTAACGAAGCGCGCTGCTCTCCGTTGGATCTTCTCTCTCTCTTCTATCACCCTATCTAATACGGATCCCACACCGGTGAGCAATATTCAAGCAGTGGGCGAATAAGTGTACTGGAACGTACTTCCTTTGTTTTCGGACTGCATTTCTTTAGGATTCTTCCAATGGATCTTAGTCTGGCAATTAATTTTATATGGTCATTCCATTTTAAATCACTCCTAATGCCTGCTCCCAGATAATTTATGGAATTAACTGCTTCCAGTTGCTGAGCTGCTATATTGTAGCTAAATGATAAAGTATCTTTCTTTCTGTGTATTCGCAGCACATTACGCTTGTCTACATTGAGATTCAATTACCGTTCCCTGCACTATACGTCAATCCGTTGCAGATCCTCCTGCATTTCAGTACAATTTTCCATTGTTACAACCACTCGATATACTACAGCATCATCCGCAGAAAGCCTCAGTGAACTTCCGATGTTATCCACAAGGTCATTTATATATATTGTGAATAGCAACGGTCCTACGACACTCCCCTGCGGCACACCTGAAATCACTCTTACTTCGGAAGACTTCTCTCCATTGAGAATGACAAGCTGCGTTTTGTTATCTAGGAACTCCTCAATCCAATCACACAATAGGTCTGATAGTCAATATGCTCTTACTTTGTTCATTAAACTACTGTGGGGAACTGTATCAAACGCCTTGCGGAAGTCGAGAAACACGGCATCTACCTGGGAATCCGTGTCTATGGCCCTCTGAGTCTCGTGGACGAATAGCGGGAACTGGGTTTCACACCATCGTCTTTTTCGAAACCAATACTGATTCCTACAGATTAGATTTCTAGTCTCCAGAAAAGTCAGACTCCTGCAGCCTGTAGGGCCAGGCTCTTACGCCCATGTTGCGCCCTCTGTCGGCTTGGTGCTCACCAACAGCAGCAGTATTCTAGCGGAATTTGCAGTCTTTGTTGAGGTCCAGGGTAACATTTCGGCTTTTGATAAAATATTGATGAATCAATATATTGGTCCCATTTTCCGTAAACATTCGATGTAGATCGTCGATATTTTATCCACGTATATCGATATGCAAACGTCGATATCGAGTGCCGATACTTTTATTTGATGTTACTCATTTTTTTCGCAATTTTCGATAAATATTTGAAATTGTTCTTCTGAATCTGTAGTAGAACATAATTTTACTTTCACTGTGTCAAGGAGTCTTACTGGTTTTTAAACTGTTATCGTGTCCATTCTTTCTCTTTGACTGGGTGAAGCAAGAAGAGGTGGCACAGAGAAGAAGTTCGATTGCACTGGGGGGTGTGCGGCACACCAGTTACATTAAAAAAAAAAAAAAAGGTAACTAGTTCGCTAATTTTTCACGTCGGCACTCTTCAAAAACTGTTTCTGAAACTGATGAAGAAAAAATTAAATGCCAAGACTGGTCTTTGCGGTGGACGGAGACGTGTGAGGGGAAACGCTGACGTAATCGGCTCTCGGCACTACCAACAGAAACTGCAACGCTTAATTTCACCATGCATTTATGACACTCCAACTGCTAGGTCGCTGGCATTTGCAGAAACGGAAAGACTGGGAAGTCGACTTGGGGTGCTCGGGACAAATCCGATATGTGACGAGATCGAACAACTGATGCATCAACACCTGTTAATGTGCCGTTTACCTGCAGTTACCATTGTTAGCAAAGTGGTTATCACCAGCCGTGAACATGCAACGCTTTCCTTTCATTTATTGCTCTAAGGGGAATAAGCAGGCTGCTAGCTTGTTGATGTACAAAATATCTAATAATTAATCAATGCTTATATATATACAACTCTAAAGTCATGGGTATATTTACAATGCGCTGCCGATATCTTTATAGGCTGGAATGTCGATATTTTTCCGTCGATCTATCGATACTTTTACGATTTAGAGGGACAATAACGATATATTTTAAGTATCGTTATATCTGATTTCAGACATTTTAAAAATATCTACAGTCCTTGTTAACATGCAGTCATATAAGAGCTTCTTAATATTTTTGAAATGAAAGTCCTTGCAAATACAGATTGAAAAATAACACAATGTTACAGACCAGTTTGTGAGTTTTTTAATACCTGCTGCCATGTAAATGCAAGAGGATGGAAACTTTACCACTCCAACCGACGTAGTCAACAAAATGTAGCACAGTTTCTGCCTCTTTCCAATAAATACCTCATGCAACTATTTGTGATACTCGCTGTCTGAGTTAGTGGTGTAGTGACACTGAAAATCTGCAGGACGCTTACTCACAAATCTTACTTTATCCCTATCAGGTCGGATCGAAAGAGGACATAGAAGCAATTCAGAGGAGGGCTGTTAGATTTGTTACTGGTAGGTTTCATCATCACGCGAGTGTTACGGAAATGCTTCAGGAACTCGGGTGGGAGTCTCTAGAGGAAAGGAGGCGTTCTTTTCGTGAATCGCTACTGAGGAAATTTAGAGAACCAGCATTTGAGGCTGACTGCAGTACAATTTTACTGCCGTCAACTTATAATTCGCGGACGGACCACGAAGATAAGATAAGAGAGATTAGGGCTCGTACACAGGCATATAGGCAGTCATTTTTCCCTCGTTCTGTTTGGGAATGGAACAGGGAGAGAAGATGCTAGTTGTGGTACGAGGTACCCTACGCCACGCACCGTATGTAGATGTAGATGTAGTCACGTGACCTTCGAGTCAGCTGAATAATCTAAAGGTGTGGTTGGCTCACAGAATCAAAGTAAACAATCCAAGAGTAACAATACTGACGGGCCAAAACATTATAACCACTTGCCTATTAGCGAGCTGATCCACTTGTTTGTTCATAATGTAGCGTGATATGGATTGGAAACGCTCTTGGTACGTTGGAAGGGAAAGAAATGTGTCGTTTTTGAACCCACAGACTATTATTTTCATTTCTTTAGTTGAAATATATTTAGACGAAAATGCTTCCTGTTGAATCTGATCGATCCACAGAAAAAGAGAATTTTGAAGTTAGGTCTCTGCTGATGACACTGCTACGATTCAGAACTAGCACAAAACGTAGACTATCCTGTAATACGGAGTATTTTCCAAAAAGACCTGTACTTTGTGAAATCTAAGACCGATTACTTGGTGCTTACAGAGAGCACTTCATGGTGCGTCTTTCAAATCTCGGGAATTCAGTTTGAACGTCAGGAGGACTTGTGAGTCATGAAGATAAATTTCACCAGGAAGATGAGCATAGACTATTTACAGGTAGGCCTTGAGAGTAGATCTGTGGGATGTCTTGCTTAGGGCAGTAGAAGCGTTGAGATGGAGCTATGCTGTTCGAGATTTCGGTCACTCGATAGTGGACAAAGGCTTTCCAAAGACTTGGACACTTTGTATCCATCCTAAATAGGTCGCTGAATCGCTCCACATAACGGCATTTCTAAGATCACAGTTTGTAGATTGTGAGAAGTCGCGTGAAAGTTTTGTGCCTCCAAGTGTCACAAATAGTTCTAAATGTATCAGAGCAGCTGTTTAGATTGGTGAAAGTCTTGCCTTGCTGTTTACCAGATTCATGATGACCAAGTACCACAGGTTTGCGATCGAAACTAACTGGCTGCACTGTACACACATTCGCAAATGTTGCAGAAGACCTGTTATTAGTCAGTTGTCAAATATAAATGTCCGACGTTTCCACTGTATTTCTAAAACATTTCTGATGAACATTGGTGTGGCTTGTTTTGGTGTCCTTGATACACATGTATAAGTGCGGTATGGACATCAGATGTATCTACAAGATTTGTAAATCATTTCTGAAGAATGCTGCTGTGGTTCGTTCGAGAAGGGTGATTGTGCGGGAGTTCTTTTGCTGACCTAGGTAGCAAACAGTTCTAGCAGCGAAGGTTTGTTCTTATCATCTACACTGCACATCACTTCATGGTTTGGGATCGCAGGTAGATGAAACATGCTAAGCTAACCAGTACTGCAGAGAATTCTTCCTCATTTCTGCAGGTACCAAGAAACACATGTTTACACAAGTCCTGTAAATTTTGGGTGTGGACCAGACTCCCAATAGCATCCAAAAAGTGTTTAGATAAGGCAAATTTGATGCCTAAGGAATCAATATGAGTGCTCTTCAAATGACTGTACCACATTTTCAGCCTTTCACCACAGACAATTATAAGGGCCCTTGTGTGGGATGTCTTTTGTTGCTCAAGGTTGCAGACAGTCATAATAGTGTTGGGGAATGACGTGTTTAATGGATAGACTAATAAATGTAGTGGACTGATAATCCTAACTTACGCTATCACACCATGGAGATATGAAACTTCACCCTATACATCAACATAAAAGCAAAATTGTAACAGATTGCACCATGCTACAGCAAAATTGTAATAAAATATGCTATAGAGTGCAGACAGCATTTTTAGGGACAGTGGTCGAGTGACGAGCTGCTGTATCCAATGATACACTGCTGATCTAGAGAATAGTTTTTTTTCGATTTCAATTAAACACCACGCCATCAGCAACGTGAAGGAGACATGCCCCCTTCTGGTGACTGACTGACGTCAGCTCGCAGGCAAGTGGCTTCTGGCAAAGAGATGCACATGTAGATGCCATGCAATGCTAGGTCCAGCAATGGCCAGCAGCCTGACAGTAGGTCAAGATCTTCTGCTACTTCTGCTGCTACAGCATTCCACTGTGGAACTGGCGCACCTGGCTACACAGACACAACTTGCATTCACTGCAGAGGTGGGTGGAGATTGCCGTGCATGGGACACAACCTTATTTTCCCCGGCAGCAGTCTAGCGATGGAAGAGGTGGACGGAAGATCAATGGCATGGCGGCACCAGGTCCCATAATGAGAATCAGTGCAAGAGACAGTTGGCTCGACCCATCTCAAACCCACGGGCGCAGCTAGAGGTGCCCAGCCCTCCTGCTGTGACAGCATTTCGCTGTGGAACAGCCACACCTTGGTTACACAGGCCCCATGTGCATTCACTGCAGAGGTGGGTGGAGACTGCCATTCATGGGGCACAACCCACTGTCCCCTAGCAGGAGTCTAGTGGTTACAGACGTGGACAGCAGATGAAAGGCAGTGTAGCACCAGACTGCATTAGGGCACTCAGTGCAAGAAACAGCTGGCTCGGTTCAGTGTCAAACCCATAACCCCATGGCTGCAGCTAGTGGTTCCCAAACATTGGATCATCTAGTGTGGGCTTGGATGAGACCTGGATAAGCTGAAAGAACAAAAAGTTTCTGAGATTTCAGAGGGAGTATTATGCAGCAATTGACTAGAACAGGGGGTAGGAATACAGTAGAAGGTTGCTGAGAATTTCAGAGTGAGTACTATACAATGATTGACTAGAACAGAGGTACGGAATACAGCAAAAAATGAGTGGGTAGCTTTGAGAGATGAAATCGTGATGGAAGTGGAGAATCGAATAGGTAAAAAGACGAGGCCTAGTAGAAAACCTTGGCTATCACATGAGATATTAAATTTAATTGATGAAAGGAGAATGCATATCAATTCAGCAAATGAAATAGATGAAAGGGAATAAGAATGACTAAAAAAATGACATTGACAATGAGTGCAAAACGGCTAAGCAAGAATGGTTAGTGGAAAAACGCAAGGACTTAGAAGAATATTTCAGTAGGCGAAGGATAGCTACCTTCCCCCACAGGAAAATTAAGTAGTGCTTTGGAGAAAAGAGAAGAAGCTATATGTATAGCAAGAACTGAGATGAAAAACCATTATTGAGCGAAGAAGGGAAACCTGCAACGTAGAAAGTGTATACAGAAGGTCTATACAAAGAAGATGAAGTCAGTGTTATAGAAAAGGAAGAGGACATAGATGAGATGGGACGTATAATACTGCGAGAAGAATTTCATAGAGCACTGAAAGATCTGGAAAAGGAGACCTGGAGTACACAACATTCCATCAGAAATACTCATAGCCTTGGAAGTGCTAGTCATGACAAAACTATTCCATCTGGCGCGCAAGATGAATGAGACAGGAAAGTACCCCTCAGACTTAAGAACAATGTCATAATTTCAACTCCAAAAAGATTAGGTGATGACAGGTGTGAATATAACAGAAGTACCAGTTCAGTAAGTCATAACTGCAAAAATTCTAACAGAAATTCCTTGCAGAAAACGGATAAACTAGTAAAAGCGAAAGTCAAGGAAGAGCAATTCACATTCTGGAGAAATGCAATAAAATGCGAGCCAGTACTGATCCTACGACTTGTCTTAGAAGATACATTCAGTAAAGGTAAACCTGCGTTTACAGCATCTATAGGCTTATAGAAAGCTTTTGACAATGCTGACTAGAATTCTCTCTTTGAAATACTGAAGGTAGGAGAGGTAATATAGAAGGACCAAAAGGCTATTTACAACTTGTAAAGAAAAAGGAAATGCAAAGGCTCAATCTAGATATAGTAGGCGTGAGTGAAGTGAAATGGAAAGAAGACAAGAATTTATGGTCAGATAATTATAGGGTAATATCAACAGCGGAAGAAAATGGTATAACAGGAGTAGGGTTCGTTGTGAATAGGAAGGTAACGCAGAGAGCGTGTTACTGAGAAAGGTTCAGTGACAGGGCTGTTCTTATCAAAATCGACAGCAAGCGAAACCGACAATGGTAGTTCAGGTATATATGCCGACGCCACAAACTGAAGATGAACAGATAGAGAAAGTATATGAGGATATTAAAAAAGTAATACATTGTGTAAAGAGATATGGAAATCTAATAGTCATGGGGGACTGGAATGCTGTTGTAGGGAAAGGAGTAGAAGAACAAGTTACAGGAGAATGTGGGCTTGTGACAAGGAATGAGAGAGGAGGAAGATTGAGTTCTGTAATAAATTTCATCTAGTAATAGCGAATACTCTGTTCAAGAATCACAACAAGAAGAGCTATACTTGCAGAAGGCTGAGTGATACGGGAAGATTTCAGTTAGATAACATCATGGCCAGACAGAGATTCCGAAATCAGATATTGGATTGTAAGACGCACCCAGGAGAATATGTAGATTGAGATTAGAATGTAGGAGTGATGAAACTAGGCTATAGTTTAAGAGATTAGTCACGAAGAATCAACACCCAAAGAATTGGGATACGGAAGTACTAAGGAATGACGAGGTACGCTGAAGTTCTCTAAGGCTGTAGATACAGCTATAAGGAACAGCTCAGAAGGCAGTACAGTCGAAGAGGAATGTACATCTCTAAATAGGGCAATCATAGTAGTTGGAAAGGAAAGCATAGGTGCAAAGAAGGTAACTGTGAAGAAACCATGGGTAATAGAAGAAATACGGGGTGCCCATAAAGTCCCTTTACAATTTCAAAAATTTTATTAGAACGGTAGTTGTTGAAATATTTTAATAAAATTTCTTTTATTGTAATCACTGTTTACTAAAGTTTTTATATACATTAAAATTTTGTGTTTTAGACACTCTGTTGATGGAAGGAACTGAAACTCTATAAAATGGCAACTCCTCAAGAGAAGCACAATGTGTATTGAGACAAAATCGGATGTTCAGACTCAATGAAACTTCAGAATGAAGTATGGAAGAGATCACGATCGCGCCCTTCAATCCGTGATTGGCACAAAAAATTTATGGAGATAGGGACAGTGTTGGATAAAGGGAGAAGCGGGAGACAAAGAACATTCGAGAAAAATATCGATCGCGTTTTAAACGTCTTTACTCGATAACCTACCAAGTCCATCCGTACTGCTGCCAGACAGTTGCAACTACCATGGTCAACTGTGCATAAGGTCCTCCACAAGAAGTTACGGTTGTACGCATACAAAGTAAAACTGTTATAGACACTTGAGCCAAATGACAAGACAAAACGGATCTGCTCCAAACGTTCTCAATCAGGGGGAGCCCTATCGATCTTTCTGGACAAGATATGGATTGGCAATTACGAATATAAACTGTAAAAACCCTCACGCTGCACGGCGTTATCTTGCTGAACTGGAAGCTCAGGATATCTCGCTATGAAGGTCAACAAAACGGGGCGTAGAATATAACGTACCGCTGTGTTGTAAAGTTGCCGCATATGACAACCATAGGGATCCGGCTATCCAATGATGTGACACCCCAGACCATCATTACTGGTAGAATTAATTTTTAATACCTTCAGCTGCTGACGGGCGTTGATATATATCAACGGGGACAGGTGAAAATGTGTGAACCGACCGGCACTCGAACCAGGGATCTCGTGCTTACATGGCACACGCTCTATCCATCTGAGCCACCGAGGGCACAGAGTATAGCGCGATTGCAGGGACTATCTCGCGCACGCCTCCCGCGAGACCCACATTTTCACCTTGTATGTCCACAACTACATTCGTAGTGTCCCAACCCGAGACACTCGTGGAAGACTTTCATACCAAGTCCCGTAAGAGTTCGGGGAATATGTGTGCATCGGCACAGAAAAAGAAGGTCATAGCCGGTATTGCCAGATCTACACTACTGGCCATTAAAATTGCTACACCACGAGGATGTGCTACAGACGCGAAATTTAACCGACAGGAAGAAGACCCTGTGATATGCAAATGATTAGCTTTTCAGAGCATTCGCACAAGGTTGGCGTCGGTGGCGACACCTACAACGTGCTGACATAAGGAAGGTTACAAACCGATTTCTCTTCACAAACAGCAGTTTACGGGCGTTGCCTGGTGAAACGTTTTTGTGATGCCTCGTGTAAGGAGGAAAAATGTGTACCATCACGTTTCCGACTTCGATAAAGGACGGATTGTAGCCTATCGCAATTGCCGTTTATCGTATCGCGACATTGCTGCTCGCGTTGGTAGCGATCCAATGACTGTTCGCAGAATGTGGAATCGGTGGGTTCAGGAGGGTAATACGGAACGCCGTGCTGGATCCCAACGGCGTCGTATCACTAGCAGTCGAGATGACAGGCATCTTACCTGCATGGCTGTAACGGATCGTGCAGCCACGCCTCCATCCCTGAGTCAACAGATGGGGACGTTTGCTGGACAACAACCATCTGCACGAACATTTCGACAACGTTTGCAGCAGCATGGACTATCAGCTCGGAGACCATGACTGCGGTTATCCATGACGCTGCATCTCAGACAGGAGCGCCTGCTATGCTGTACTCAACGACGAACCTGGGTGCACGAATGGCAAAACGTCATGTTTTCGGATGAATCCAGGTTCTGTTTACAGCACCAGCATCATGTAGGTCGCATCCGTGTTAGGCGACATCGCGGTGAACGCACATTGGAAACGCGTATTCGTCATCGCCATACAGGCGTATCACCCGGCGTGATGGTATGGGGTGCCATTGGTTACACGTCTCGGTCACCTCTTGTTCGCATTGACGGCACTTTGAACAGTGGGCGTTACATTTCTGATGTGTTACGACCCGTGGCTCTACCCTTCATTCGATCCCTGCGAAACCCCACATTTCAGCAGGTAATGCAAGACCGCTTGTTGCAGGTCCTGTACGGGCCTTTCTGGATACAGAAAACGTTCGACTACTGCCCTGGCCCACACATTCTCCAGATCTCTCACCAAATGAAAACGTTTGGTCAACGGCGGCCGAGCAACTGGCTCGTCACAATACGCCTGTCACTACTCTTGATGAACTGTGGTATCGTGTTGAAGCTGCATGGGCAGCTGTACCTGTACACGCAATCCAAGCTGTCTTTGACTCAATGCCCAGGCGTATCAAGGCCGTTATTAGGGCCAGTGGTGGTTGTTCTGGATACTGATTTCTCAGCATCTATGCACCCAAACTGCGTGAAAATGTAGTCACATGTCAGTTCTAGTATAATATATTTGTCCAATGAATACCCGTTTATCATCTGCTTTTCTTCTTGGTGTAGCAATTTTAATGGCCAGTAGTGTATATATTCATATGGATATGGACACCATATTACTGGTTGTCGGGCCGTATGGCGGTCAGCAGTCAGGCTGGTATCCCACTGCTCTCGGGGTCGCCTCCAGACATGTCTTCACTGGTCATTGGGGCTAAGTTCGAAAAATGATTCATCATTGAAGACAATTCTACTTCCGTCAGCAAGATTACTGGTCAAATGTGCCCAACACCAGTGCAAACAGGTTTATTAGTGTACACAGGTCAATGGTAGTACGTGCAAGGGACGCCGTGTGCTTACCCCCTTTCTGTGGGCCACGTATTAAGGGTCCTTGTGGTTACTCAGGTACCAGTTACACGTCGGATCTATGATAATGGTGAATGCGGGGGTCTGAGCGCCTCTCTGACCATTGATCGGTCCTGAAGTTCTGTCGTCTCTCTAAGGCGGCCCCTTCTTTCTCTACGCTGCTCGACCATGGTTCACCCATTCCTGCCACATCGTCAAATAATGGCATCGCTCCTTTTCAAATGTTGAGCGATTCGGCAATTACTCCATTCGGCTTCTTTGAACCCAACTACACGTCCTCTCACAAACACTGACATCTGCGTATATTGTTCACACACCAGTCTGCGAGGCATAGTTCTGTCTAACGGAGTGCACGGAATCACATATGCAAAGACTTTATGCACTATTTACTATCCTTGCTAGTTGCTTGGTGACAATGTGCTGCACCACCATACATTCATCCATCGGACACCAAAGTCTACAATTTTGTTTCACCCGTTGACACCTGAACAAATATCGTTGATGTTGTTGTTTTTGTTGTTGTTGTGGTCTTCAGTACTGAGACTGGTTTAATGCAGCTCTCCTTGCTACTCTATCCTGTGCAAGCTTCTTCATCTCCCAGTACCTACTGCAACCTTCATCCTTCTGAATCTGCATAGTGTACTTGTCTATTGGTCTCCCTCTACAATATTTACCCTCCACACAATCCTCCAATACTAAACTGGTGATCCCTTGATGCTTCAGCACATGTCCTACCGACCAATCCCTTCTTCTAGTCAAGTTATGTCACAAACTCCTCTTCTCCCCAATTCTATTCAATACCTCCTCATGAGTTATGTGATCTACCCATCGAATCTTCTTCTGTAGCACCACATTTTGAAAGCTTCTATTTTCTTCTCGTACTAACTATTTACCGTCCGTGTTTCACTTCCATACATGGCTACACTGCACACAAATACTTTCAGAAACGACTTCCTGACACTTAAATCTGTACTCGATGTTAACGAATTTCTCTTCATCAGAAACGCTTTTCTTGCCATTGGCAGTATACATTTTATATCTTCTCTACTTCGACCATCAGTACTTATTTTGCTCCGCAAATAGCAAAACTGATTGACGACTTTAAGTACCTCGTTTCCTAATCTAATTCCCTCCACATCACCCGACTTAATTCGACTACATTCCATTATCCTCGTTTTGCTTTTGTTGATGTTAGTCTTGTATCCTCCTTTCAAGACACTGTCCATTCCGTTCAACTGCTCTTCCAAGTCCTTTGCTGTCTCTGACAAAATTACAATGTCATCGGTGAACCTCAAAGCTTTTATTTCTTCTCCATGGATTTTAATACCTACTTCGAATTTTTTTGTTTCCTTTACTGCTTGCCTAATATAGAGATTGAATAACATCGGGGAGAGGCTACAGCCCTGTCTCACTCCCTTCCCAACCACTGCTTCCCTTTCATGCCCCTCAGCTCATAGTTACCATCTGGTTTCTATACAAATTGTAAATAGCCTTTCGCTCCCTGTATTTTACCCCTGCCACCTTTAGAATTTGAAAGAGAGTATTCCAGTCAACATTGTCAAAAGCTTTCTGTAAGGTTGCAAATGCTATAAACATAGGTTTCCCTTTTCTTAATCTAGCTTCTAAGATAAGTCGTACGGTCAGTATTGCCTCACGTGTTCCAACATTTCTACCAGTTTTTCCATTCGTCTGTAAAGAATTCGTTAGTATTTTGCACCCGTGACTTATTAAACTGATAGTTCGGTAATTTTCACATCTGTCAACACCTGCTTTATCGATTAGTGGGTAATTTGCGTAACTCTTCCGTGGTGCATTTCTTTCTTCCTTTTTTTTATAATGTAGTGAGGAATGTGTTGTGTGTTGTGGCGAGTAAGATAATTTTAGTATTTTGTAGTATCAAAATCCTCGTCATTTATAGAGTTTTCGATCTGAGGACCAACATGAATCAATTAATCACAGCTTCCTGTTTTAAAATTTCTTTGTAGCACCTCGATGTGTATGCTCGACATTTTGTTACTGAATACTTTCTCTCAGTTTCATGACTAACGGTGCTTTGATAAAAACACTAGTTATTGTGCTCCTCATGGATTTCTGTACATCCTAAATCAAACTTTAGCTAAGTGTAACTTCAGATGAAATTAAACACTGAAGAGACTGGAACTTCTGTATAACAATTTTCCTGGCTGTTTTATTGATAAAAACACAAATAAAATGCGTCTTACATTTAACTCATCCTGTGTAGATTATACTGCTCCGTTATTTCCATGAAATAATGACTTTTTATTTTATGCATTAGGTGCCAACTTCGAGGAAAATTAAAAATTTATAATTTATTAACTAAGGTTTCTCTCAGAGTTTCAAATAATATTTTTATTCGCGACAAATT
The DNA here is from genome assembly GCF_023897955.1 of Schistocerca gregaria. Classification (NCBI taxonomy): domain Eukaryota; kingdom Metazoa; phylum Arthropoda; class Insecta; order Orthoptera; family Acrididae; genus Schistocerca; species Schistocerca gregaria. The sequence continues at coordinate 129,160,237 of NC_064923.1, read as the reverse complement.
TCAAATTTTTCTTTTATTCTCAAACCATTACGTAGATTAGAAGGTACAATGTTGTTAACAAAACATGAAATACAACACTGTCAAATGGAATGACGTAAATTAAAATTACTGATTTTTCATCTTGCTTTAGTTTTGTCCTGACAGTAGAGGCCTCAGTGTCATAAAATTGAGCCAGAAATGCTGTCTACAGATATTTCCTTACCAATGTTTAATTTCCAGGACAGAGGTCATAACCTTCATATGTATATTATCAATCGAGAAACTGTTTACAGTATTTACGATTATGTAAATGGAGGTTGAGGTGTTCGCATTTCGGATAAAAAAAGACTGTAATTAATACGCTGTTCGTACTTTTATGATATGGATTACCATTACCAGCAAAAGTCGGAACATTTAAACATTCACAACTAAATACAAATTGTGAAACAGAAACGATTCGTTCCTCCTCGGCAACGACATTGCCCCTTAGCCTCAGTCAATAATTTAATCTTGAAAAATTTGTTAGCAAAACGAATTGTCAGCGTAATTAAATGTTGCACAAGACTTCACTATCATTATTAAAAAAAGTCGACTGAAAACGTTACAATAAAGAGAAATTAACGTTTCCTGTATAAGCTGTTTGCAATCAGTATCCACCTGTCAGCTGACTGAAATGTTTCTTTCAATACGAGAGCGTCGTCTTATTTCATCTTTGGTCAAGTGAGGAGTGGAAACTGAAACCTTTGTTAAGTTATTCTGTAACACATACAATTATCTTTTATGAAACGTTGCTTTGTGCACGAAAATCAATGGGAAGTGAATAATACGTGTGTACAAAGGTTTTAGCTACTGGAAGTATTAAACGTGAAGTGAAAAGAAACAGTACGTCCTTAGTCGAAACCGTATGGTTCAGATGGTTCAAATGGCTCTGAGCACTATGGGTCTTATCTTCGATTTGAAGACAGATTCCGTTTCCTACTATTTAACAGTAAAACATCCAACTGCAGCTCAACGTATTTGATCAAAAATGCCAGAGGCATGCATATTAAAATTAAGTCTGAGAGTGCAGAGTGATGTATTAATTTATCTGTTATAACTAAGAAACAGACAAGGAATAAAGTCCTATGGAAATTATGAGAAGCGCAGATAAGTAACAACTTTAACATTTTCTTCAACAACAGAAACAAATTGATGGGAGCACATTTACGTTTACCGAGCGAGGTGGCGCAGTGGTTAGACACTGGACTCGCATTCGGGAGGACGACGGTTCAATCACGCGTCCGGCCATCCTGATTTAGGTTTTGCGTGATTTCCCTAAAAATCACTCAAGGCATATGCCGGGATGGTTCCTCTGAAAGGGCACGGCCGACTTCTTTCCCCATCCTTCCCTAATCCGATGAGACCGAAGACCACGCTGTTTGGTCTCCTTCCCCAAACAACCAACCAACCAACCACATTTACGTCTCTATCTCTGTTAGTGTACAACTCCATGGGGTTATTGCCATTTTGTAAAACAATACTGACATTTTGAGCCCGTGGCTGTGTATAAAATATAGGTTGACTCTTACACAGGAGATTAAAGCAACTAGCTACTTTTTACTATACCATTAATTGATTTAAACAGCTGTTACCGGTTTCGAACCGATAGGTTCATCTCAGTCGGCTAGTTCAAGTTTTACATTATATTTCATGTTTTTTTCCCCACTTGATGAAACTTTCTTGGGGTGGTGGCGCCCTACAACCAAAACAAAATGAGAAACAACGTCTTTTTAATTGAAATTGTGGCTCACGACGATTTTAGTGATGTAAACAAATAATTAGTATTAAATGGAAGATGTCTCGATGACTTTCAATGAATAATCCGCGCCATTACATTCCAGCAATGTCGCGGATTATTCCTATTGTTCTTTTTTTTCAGTCAGTAGTCTTCTAAACGGCTTGATACGGCCCACCACTAATTCCTCTCCTACGTCAACCTCTTCATCTCAGAGGAGCACTTGCAAACTACGTCCTCAATTACTTGCTCGATGTATCGCAGTCTCCTTCTCCTCTAAAGATTTTACCCTCTACAGCTGCCTCTAGTACCATGTAGATTATCCCGTGATATCTCAACAGATGTCCTATCATCGTGACCCTTCTTCTAGTCAGTGTTTTTTGTGTTTCTTTCCTCGTCGTTTCTGCGGAGAACCTTCTCACTCATTCGTTATCTTATCAGTCCACTTAGTTTTCAATATTCTTCTGCAGCACCACATCTCAAATGCTTCTATTCTATTCTGTTTCGGTTTTCCCACGGTCCATGTCTCACTCCCATACAATACTGTGCTCTACAAGTAAATTCTCAGCAATTTCTTTCTGAAATTAAAGTCTATGTTTGAAAGTAACACACTTTTCTTGGCAAGTAATGCCTTTTCCCCAGTGTTAGTCTGCTTCTTATGTCTCCCTTAGCGCCTAGCTAGTAAAATTCCTTAACGGGGTAGGACGTCAAACGTGCCGAACTGGAGCAGGAGAGGCACTACAGGACATTTTAATTTCCACTGTTTATACTTTTACAGATAAATTCATAAAACGTTGTCAGAATGACCAGGAAGGATTCAGGATTCACACTCATAGCAGCATACAAACCATGCTTGTAGGTGTATGAAACTAGAATTTTCCACATCTTTTTAAAACTGTGATAAATATTGAAATAATTAACCATAAAATTTGAATTTTTTCTAAACATGAAGTTTAAAATGTAACAGCTCATTCATTTTTTCTAAGTTTAATAAATTCTAGAGTTTCATACACTTGTAAGTATGGTTTATATGCTGTGCAAAATTCATCGAAGAATCTCTGTTGTTTATGAAGAAAAGTTTAGCTACAGCAACAAATGCAGCCTGTAAAAAGTGAAAAAATTATGAAATTTCAGAAGTAAAAAAATTATTTTGTTATGTTTTTGAACTTTGACTGTTATGAGTGTGAATCCTAAATCATTCATGGTCATGCTGGCAGAGTTTTGTGAGTTTATTTGTAAAAGTATAGACAGTGGAAATTAAAATGTCCTGTGGTGCATCTCCTGCTCCAAGTCGGCCCGTTTGACGTCCTACCCCCGGCAACTACAGTCACTTAATGATCAACGGTCCTGATGTTAAGTTTCTCGCTCTTCTCATTTCCACTACTTCTCATTACTTTCGCCTTTCTTCGATTTACTCTTCATCCGTATTCTTTACTCATTCAACAGATCCTGTATTCCTTATTCACTTTCACTGGAGATAAAAATGTCATCAGTGAATTTCATCATAGATATCCTCCCACCTTGAAGTTTAATCCCATGTTCGATGTATAGATTGAACAATAGGGGCGAAAGACTACTTCCCTGTCTTACACCCTTTTTAATCCGAACACTTCGTTGTTGGTCATCAAGTCTTGTTGTTCCTTCTTCGTTCTTCTGTGTACTGAGTATTACCCGTCATCCCTACATATTACTCCTATTGTTCTCGGAATTTCGAACATCTTGCACCGCACCATTTGACATTGTCGAACGCTTCCTCCAGGTCGACATTTACGGAATGTCTTTATCATTCACCCTAACAAGAGGACCGCACCTACTTGTCTTTTCCGATAGCGCTCAAATTTGCGATACACAGCACTTGGCCGGAAAGGAAAGGAACAGAATGGTATATGACTGTGCAGTTTCTTGTTCAACGCAATTTTGTACCTACTTCTTTCCTTAACATGACTTCTAATTTTGCTCTGAATTATTCCTCCTACACCGTAATTCTGCGTATGTCTTGCCTTTTTCGAGGTAATTTTAGGAATTTGGAGTCATATGCACTCATGAGCCAAGACATTATGAACATTGCCCACTTCGAGTTTGAGTACCACCTGTTTGCGCTACAGGCAGAAGACCCGGCAAGGAAAGCGTGTAAGAAGAGCCGAGACGAATCGTAAATCATTGCAGCGATTATGCGGACCGCAAATTGGGAAAACCAGTAACATAAGCGACCCTACAAACGATCATCAGCAACTAACTTTGTACCGGAGACCGAGGATCTCTGGAAAGGGGAAACTGATCGGCTGCGAGCGTGCCAACGTTGTGAACATCTTTGAAAAGTGACTGAAGGTCGGTGAGACCACGAGTATGCTCCACGTTCTGTCACGAACAGTGGAGTTCCAGCAGACTGTGGAACTTCACTGTTCGTGACAGAACGTGGAGGTCGGCGGCTTTCCCGCTCTGAAGCAGAACAGGTGTCGATAAATGGCAGATCTAACAACGCAGTACAGAGCTTGTGAAGGCGCCGTGCACGTTGTTGAGCACCAAATGATCGCTACGTATTTCCACCTTTACACAACGACTTCATCAACTGCGATCGTAGTGGGCACTGAGTCATCAGATCGGATCGTGGAGCAATGGAAACATTTCGTCCGCTCGAATGAAGTTTATTATTCAGTCTGGTCGATGGTCGTGTCCGAAACTGCTGCTCGAAATGTGCACTAAGCAACAGCCAGTAGGGGGCATTCTTATGCTATTGGAACATTCATGCGAGCATCCGTAGGAGACACCATGAAATATATTGGCTACGCGAAAATTTTTGCTATCCACCTGCATCTTTTCATGCTTCGTGTCTTTCCTACGGCGATGGCATTTTCCATCAGGATAACTGTCCGTGCCCGACGGTTAGAATCGTGTTACAGTGGATTGAGGAGCATGATACTGAAGATAGCTTGATGTCTTGACCACAAAATTAGCCTCATCTCAATCCGATGTAGCTCATCTAAGATGCTATCGGACTACAACGCCGCGCCAACAAACCACCGATGTTTAATTTACACCCTCAAATGGCTCTGAGGACTATGGGACTTAACTTCTGAGGTTATCAGTCCCCTAGAACTTAGAACTACTTAAACCTAACTAATTTAAGGACATCACACACATCCATGCCCGAGGCAGGATCCGAACCTGCGACCGTAGCGGTTGCGCGGTTCCAGACTGTAGCGCCTAGAATCGCTCGGCCATCCCGGCCGGCCTTAATTTACAGGGCTCGCCTAACATTTGAATAGGCATCTAGTACCACACACCTCCTGAAACCTAACAAGGAGATCTGCCGAATCCATACCACGTAGAACCAATGCTGTATTTCTTTTCACGGGTGGACCAACATGCTTTTACGTATTGTCATGATGATTTGGCTCATCAGTATACACTAAGTTGACAAAAGCCATGGGATACCTCCTGATATCGTGTCAGATCGCCTTTTGCCCGGATTAGTGGCATGGACTCAACAAGCCGTTGGAAGTCGTGATCCGAAATATCGAATCATGCTGTCTCTGTAGCCGTCCATAATTGCAAACGTGTTGCCGGTGCATAGATTTTTCCACGAACGGACCTCCTGATTATGCCCGATGAATATTCGAAGGGGTCCATGTCGGGTTATTTGGGTGGCCAGATCATTCGTTCAGAATGTTCTTCACACCAATTACGAACGATTCTGGCCCAGTGACATGGCTCATTGTCATCCATAACAATCCCTTCCTTGTTTGGGAACATAAAGTCCATGAATGGCTGCAAATGATCCTGAGTAACCGAAATATCGGTTCAGTGGGACTAGGGGGCCCAGTCGATTCCATGAAAACATAGCCCGCGCCATTATGGAGCCGTCACCAGTTGCACTGTTGAAAGGGAACAGTCAAATTTGCATGCTGATTTTCAAGTCGTTTTGGCCATAATTGTGAGTGAAGTTGCGATTCTGATAAATGTACTCATCATCTGTAGTATAACATCGTAGATGCAATCATAACCATATTCTTTGTAAAGTCTGTGTTTCGAGACCAAAGATGTTAGCATAAGTCAGAGAGGAGCAGTGTATAGTGTGTGTTAGACAGTCTTGACAATGTACTTGGTTTAAATAGTATGGAAGCTGGCCTGCAGTGCAGTGAAGGTAGCACTTTAAAAGGATTTTGCAATAATATATTTTAATGAAAGATAGTGTGTAAGTGGGATTGTATTACTGGAGGAATTATGTAAGCCAACTTGTAAGGTAATTTATTTTATTATATTTGCAATTATACAGTTTCTTATTGTTAGAACATTGTGTATCATTGAAGTTTGGTGTAGAAATTTCGTAGTGCAATACATGGTTTTGTCTTAAAATTGAAACAAGTATCAAGGAAAGTAATTGTGCACAGGAAAATTATTAAGAAGAATTTTGCTTACTTGTCTAATTGTGAGAACATTATGAAAGTGTGTATTGTTGTTCTGGCTTAATGAAGTATAGTTTATCTTGGAGTCTTGTTTTCATTTATCAGTCGTTAAGTTTAGTTCCTTATTTAAAATTCTTTACCTTTATTAAGGTGTTTTTTACACTCGAACTGGCCGGCCTGAGTGGCCGAGCAGTTCTAGGCCCTACGGTTCGGAACAGTGCGACCGCTACGGTCGCAGATTCGAATCCTGCCTCGGGCATGGATGTGTGTGATGTCCTTAGGTTAGTTGGGTAAGTAGTTCTAAGTTCTAGGGGATTGATGACCTCAGAATTTAAGTCCCATAGTGCTCAGAGCCATTTGAACCATTTTTATGCTCGCACTGCATATTACGAGTTTTGTAATGTCTTGCACTGTACATCGCAAATAGGGTAAATGAAAATTGATTTTTGACAGCTTCATCACTATCTTAATAGTAACAGGATACAAGACACACGAGCGTTCCTTTGCCACAGGTAGGCCAACAGATTCAATTATCATCAAAATTCTTGTTCGTTGTAAGGCACAGTGATAGTCAGAGCGGTATTTGTGAAAATAATGTACTAGTTCAGAGGCTTAATACCAGTAGAACATGTCAGTAAAGTGCTGTCTTATGAGTTTTCAATCAGTTTTATCAAAAAGTCAGAATGCGTAAAATTTTATGTTCACTTGCTATGAAATTAAGTTAATAGTTCTGGTATAATCATTGTTTGGAAGACAAAAGATAAAGATTAACAATACTCAGGGCCAACATTTTAATCTGAGCCGTTTGTCTTGCAGTCAAATACCATATGTAAACGTCATTGGAAACGGATTGATCTCTAGCAGGTGAATCTTTTGATGTACTGGCTACACTGGATATCGCATTGTGTAGCATGAGCTCCGCCTGTTTCCTTTCAAAATTTAATTTTAAAACAAATACGTTTAACAGTGCCTTATCGATAACTTTGGTCCATGGCTTCGTGGTGTCTGCGCTGCGCCACTCCCGAATCAGCTCTTCCAACCGAAATTGAGACTCCGCTGAGCAGTTCACGATTTTCCAGTCATCTAGGGTCCAACTGATATGATCACCAGCCCAAGGGAGGCGCTGCAGGCGATGCCGTGCAGTTAACAAAGCCACTTGCGTCTGTCGTCTGCTGCCAAAGCCCAATGAAGCCAACTTTCGCCACACTGTCCTAACGGATACGTCAGTCCTAAGTCCCACATTGATTTCTGTTGTGATTTCACGTGATATTGCTTGTCTGTTAGCACTGACACAACGCAAACGCCGCTGCCTTCTGCCGTTAAGTGAAGGCCATCGGCCAGTGCGCTGGCCGTGGGGAGCGGTAACGCCTGAAGTGTGGTATCCTCGACACCCTGTTGACACTGTGGATCTCAGAATACTGAATTCCCTAACGATTTCCGAAATGGAATGTTCCATGCTACTAATTCCAACTGCCATTCGTTCAAAGTTTGTTAACTGGCATCATGCGGGCACAATTACGTCGGAAACTTTTTCACGTGGATCTCTTGAGTACAAATGGCAGCTCCGTCAATGCTCAGTGCCTTTATACTTCGTATACGCGGTACTATCGACATGTGTACTGGTACATATCGCCTATTCGATAACTTTTGCCACCTCAGTGTAGTACAGGTGGTCATACAATGTTAATGTAGTTTCAACATCACGATTAGCTATTAAAGACTTACTACACGATGTCTGAAGGAGTAGGTCTTTAAGCGTTACTCAGTCTCACAGGCATAGTGACCTCCTCCATTATGATCAGCAATACTATTTTCAAAACTGCGAACTTGTTCAGGAGCCTCAGAATTTTTGCTCTGCCAGCCTTGAGCGTATAGAGTGACCCAAAAGTCCGTTAATATCTGAAAATTGGGTACTTTACGGAATGATGTGTGTAGAGAGGTAATATTTGACACACTTTCTTCAAATGATATGACGTTGTATTGAAACCGAAAAAAAGTGCACAAAATGACCAACAGACGACCCTTTGTCTGAAAGTAAGCAATAATTATGGTAACAATTGATTTTTAGCAAAGGCGATGTTTTCTGTAACCAATACTCGGCACGTCGCCCGTTCTTCATCAGCAATACATGTAGCTGAGGGACTACGTTGAGAACAGCACTGCACTGTATAACGTATCAGTATGTATGGTGAGAAACTGGCGCCGAATGTTGTCTTTTAGCACCCCCAATGAGGTCGGACTACTGCAGCAAGCTTGTGCCTTCAGGAAAACTCACAACTAATCACAAGGTCTCCGGTCTCGGGGACACGGATGGCTAAGCTTGACGGATGTGGTGGCTCAGCAAGCGATACTCATCTAAGGATGTGCGCACGGTGTCTTTCGCATTGTGTAGTAATATGGTATGGAGCGCCATCTTGCATAAAAGTCGTACCTTCCGGCATGTGATTAGCAGGCGGTGTGGGGGTGATACGATTCTGTAACACAATGCCGTACCTCGCACCCGTCACTGACAGTCTGAGAAGCAGCGCCCCGTATTTCCTCGGAGAAAAATAGTCCGATCACGACTGACGTAGTATATCCACACCACGCATCGACTTTCGTCATACAGTCGGGTTTCCATGACAGTTCTAGGATTTCGGTAGCCCTTATTTTGCAGATGTGGGTGTTGACTGACAGACCCTGGGAGAGTGAAATCGACTTCGTCCGTCCACCGCACGCTAGACAACCACTTGTCATCTTCCCCCCTCCCCCCCTTTCACTTTTCTTTTTAAATGCCTGCAGCGCAAGAGGTCTCCGCGTGATGGCTAACAGCTCATGATGACACCGGATTTTGTGCGGATATCACTGGAGGGCACGCCTTAGTGCTATCCAAACAGTAGTGCGTGTGACGCACGTGCGACTTGAAACTCACGACCGTTGACTTCACCATGCGGAGATGAATCCGCTCAAGTCTGCATTTCTTTCTGAACTGTCCGAGCAGCAGTATCCCTCGCGTCGGATAGCCCATTACGCTGCCGATCGTTTAAACAATCGCTGGTTTCGAACTTCGTGATCATTTTATTCACAACGTCACTTGTCACAAGACCTTTACCCGTTCTAATACCGTCCTTACGGCGATAGGATCGTAAAGCTGCAGTAGCGGATTCTCCGTTCTGATAATCAAGCTTAGCTAATAGCTACTTCTCTGGTACCGTCAACATGCCGCGATAGCTGGTGCATGTGACTCCGACTCCCATTAGAGCTCATTTTATACACGATTATCATGCCGCGTTATTGACGTGTTGCTGTCTAGCGACATCTGTTGATCAGTTTTTGCACTCGTTTTTAGTTTCAACAAAACCCCATGTCATTTCAGACATGTGTGTCAAGTTTTACCCCTCTGTCTGCATTATATCGTGAATTAGTGCGTTTCCAAATATTAACGGGCTTTTGGGTCACACTGTGTGTTGCATCGTGACACTTGTGCTCAATAATATGGACTCAATGAAAAGGAGCGAAGGAGGTGGCGGGGGCTAAGACTCTGGAATACGTAGTATTCTGGATGGTAGCGGTTCAGGTAGCTGTCAGGCAATTCTCATTGAAGTTTTCCTTGTTTCCCAAACTCACTTACCCCAAATTTCAAGATGCTCCCTTTGGAAATGATAGAGCCGATCTCCATCTTTGTCTTCGCTCAAGCCGAGCTCGCAGTCTGTCTCTAGTGACACTGTCCTCGACTGGACGCCAAATTCTAATTTTGATTCGTACATACAAAAGAGCAGTAGCATCGACTCCTAAAATGAAGGACAGAAAAAAAAGGCTACACTTGAATAAAGCTAGTTTAAAGATTGCGTCCGAGTTGTGTGGATTTCTCTGCATGTTCTACTTTCTGGAGGCTTTAATAAGAGGAGAAAATTTGAATGATAAAAGCCATATTTCAAAATTTAAGTCGTACCCCTTCCTCGTGAAAGGATCCTATTATTCTGTTCCTCGAAGCAGTTTAATGAAAATATTTTTCAGCAAATATTTTTCCACGTTTTTTTTTTTAAATTTATTTTTTATTGCTTTGATTTTAAATTGTTTACCAGCATTTCGTGAAATACGTCGTTTCACGACTGAATAACTTGGAGTCACATGTTTGTCGTGAACATGTGTAAAAAGAAATTAACATAAAATAACTCAGAGTATTTTAGTAGTTATGTGACTCACATTCAGCGTTTTCTAAGTTCCACACTATGTGTGTGACGTCAACTGCAAAGGCCGAACGCGTCGTGCATTAGTCGATACTTAGCCCATGCATCTCAGTCAGTTTTAGACTAGATTGGATTAAATGTACCCACACACCTATAGAGTGGAATCGCAACGATTTCCGACTGGAAATGAAAGAAAAAGGTACTACGAACATGTGACCGGAAATGCATCGTTGCCACGGTAGATAGTGGCGACGAATGAAAATTCCTTTCACCACGTGCCGTATCTGTAGCCCACAGATGACAATTATGCAGACTGAAGATGCCAGTTCTGGTAAAGGCTGCTACGTTGGTAAAGAGGACTGATGGCAGAAATCCCGTAATTGTGACGGTCAAGTGGAAAAACCGTCGACAAAATCCATCCCATAGAGAGAATCCGGTGCTGATAATCCTTGCATTCGTTGTAGGTGATAGGGATATTAGCGGTTGGCATGCAGGACACAACATAATCGTATTAAGACCTACACCATGTGGGCGGGCCACTTGTCTGTAGCTTGTAATAGGGTCCGTCTCAATATCCAGTAAAACACAGTCCTCCAGATCTGGCGTACGTACAGTCCGCTGCCTCACTGCATGTTCGTCTGTCTGGTAGGACCCATGATGACACCAACGCCCAAAAAGGGCTTAAAATGTTGTGTGATGTACTTGGTATCTGTGCAGGCGCCAGCTCTGGTGTAGCCGTACTGCTTCTCGGTCATTTCCATCTGCTTGGCCGTACACAGACATCATCTCAGGTTGTTCCCGACAAGAATACCGGACCACTCTGCTGCTTACAATACGCTGTGTGAATCACACATCGTTCAACACACAAGGAACACACGGCATGTTGTCAGAGGAACTGTCCTTCATCAGCGCCATCTACTGTGGCAACGACACGCTTTCGGACACATCATGTTCATAGGACCTTATTTCATCCATTTCCAGCCACGAACCCGTCCTTGCAGTTTATCGGTTATATTAAGGTTCACGACACACACACACACACACACACACACACACATATATATATATATATATATATATATATATATATATATATATATATATATATATATACTCCTGGAAATGGAAAAAAGAACACATTGACTTCGGTGTGTCAGACCCACCATACTTGCTCCAGACACTGCGAGAGGGCTGTACAAGCAATGATCACACGCATGGCACAGCGGACACACCAGGAACCGCGGTGTTGGCCGTCCAATGGCGCTAGCTGCGCAGCATTTGTGCACCGCCGCCGTCAGTGTCAGCCAGTTTGCCTTGGCATACGGAGCTCCATCGCAGTCTTTAACACTGGTAGCATGCCGCGACAGCGTGGACGTGAACCGTATGTGCAGTTGACGGACTTTGAGCGAGGGCGTATAGTGGGCATGCGGGAGGCCGGGTGGACGTACCGCCGAATTGCTCAACACGTGGGGCGTGAGGTCTCCACAGTACATCGATGTTGTCGCCAGTGGTCGGCGGAAGGTGCACGTGCCCGTCGACCTGGGACCGGACCGCAGCGACACACGGATGCACGCCAAGACCGTAGGATCCTACGCAGTGCCGTAGGGGACCGCACCGCCACTTCCCAGCAAATTAGGGACACTGTTGCTCCTGGGGTATCGGCGAGGACCATTCGCAACCGTCTCCATGAAGCTGGGCTACGGTTCCGCACACCGTTAGGCCGTCTTCCGCTCACGCCCCAACATCGTGCAGCCCGCCTGCAGTAGCGTGAATGGAGGGACGAATGGAGACGTGTCGTCTTCAGCGATGAGAGTCGCTTCTGCCTTGGTGCCAATGATGGTCGTATGCGTCTTTGGCGCCGTGCAGGTGAGCGCCACAATCAGGACTGCATACGACCGAGGCACACAGGGCCAACACCCGGCATCATGGTGTGGGGAGCGATCTCCTACACTGGCCGTACACCTCTGGTGATCGTCGAGGAAACACTGAATAGTGCACGGTACATCCAAACCGTCATCGAACCCATCGTTTTACCATTCCTAGACCGGCAAGGGAACTTGCTGTTCGAACAGGACAATGCACGTCCGCATGTATCCCGTGCTACCCAACGTGCTCGAGAAGGTGTAAGTCAACTACCCTGGCCAGCAAGATCTCCGGATCTGTCCCCCATTGAGCATGTTTCGGACTGGATGAAGCGTCGTCTCACGTGGTCTGCACGTCCACCACGAACGCTGGTCCAACTGAGGCGCCAGGTGGAAATGGCATGGCAAGCCGTTCCACAGGACTACATCCAGCATCTCTACGATCGTCTCCATGGGAGAATAGCAGCCTGCATTGCTGCGAAAGGAGGATATACACTGTACTAGTGCCGACATTGTGGATGCTCTGTTGCCTGTGTCTATGTGCCTGTGGCTCTATATATATTAGTGGCATTTTCCCCTCAAAGAGCGCAGCTGGACTAAACAACATTGCCAATTCCTTTTGCTGCCCAAACTTCCCTCATTCGCTCGCTTTGTTTCTGTTTCTGGTCTTCTGTCCATGCTTCTTGTCGGCTTCGTGTCTTCATCTCATCTTCCGGCTGTGTTCTTGTTTGCGTTCTACCGTCCATTTTATGCCTGTTCGTTTGTCACAGTGTATCTCATGTAGTTTACTTTTATTAATGAGGTTCCTGAATTTTATTCTGTCGTTTACTGTGTCTGGAGTGATGTTGAGTTGGTTCAGGTCGTTTTTTTACCTCTGCCACCCGTTTATTGTTTCTTGTAGTTACCCAGTAAAAGATATGTTTGGTCAGCCTGTGTGATGGCATTCTGTATAGGTATCCATAGAATTATAGTCTGCGTTTTCTAATCTTTTCTGTGATTGTCTCCGTATGAAAGTGAAGTTCCATTGTAGGTTTCTTGATCCATATTCCATTACTGTTAGTTACGCCAAATATTTTCCTAAGTATTTTCAAAAATGGTTCAAATGGCTTTAAGCCCTATGGAACTTAACATCTGAGCTCATCAGTCCCCTACACGTAGAACTGCTTAAACCTAACTAACCTAAGGACATCACACACATCCATGCCTGAGGCAGGCTTCGAACTTGCGACCGTAGCAACAGCGCGGTTTCGGACTGAAACGCCTAGAACCGCTCGGTCACATTGGTCGGCAAAGTATTTTCCGTTATACTTTTTCTAGTTGTCTGATACGTGTACGCCCTAGGATTAGTGTGTCTCTGCTGTATACTGTGCTTCGGGGAGCACCACCGTGTTGTAGTCACAAACCATGTAAACGTTCAAACCAGTGAGGTTCATGCGATAGTTCTTAGGCTACATGTAGCCATGCATCAACAAACAGAAAAATAATTTTACGACACTCATTTACAATGATCACATTACTGCACTTAATTTGTGCAGAGGTCCAATTGTACTAATATTCGCATTATTTGATACGGTTAGTAACTTATTTCAGTTGGTTCCACTTAAATTCGTCATTGGAGCAGATGGAGTTGTTTCACAATAAATCCTGTAGGCACCTCTCAAACTGGAGTTTTTTATGGTTATACTTTTTACAGCTGCTGGTAAACTATTGAAAATGTGTATTCCTGAATAATGGATACCTTTCTGGTACAAAGTAAGTGACGTTAAATCTTTGTGAAGATTATTCTTTTTTCTAATATTAATTGCATGAACATTGCCGTTGGTTTTGCAAAGAGATATATATTTTAATGACAAATTTCATTAAGGAATAAATACAGGGTGTTTCAAAATGAATATAGGTGTTTTAAGGTTTTGTAGCACTTATTACATTCAACTTACAACTATAAATAATATATCAAATGAAAATGGCAAATCAGACAGTTTCGTTTGTGTACCTGCGCGCATAGGGGAGAGTACGAAGCGACGAAGAGTGACTGCAGAATGTACTGAACGAGTGAGAGTCTTTCACTCGTAACTCCTAGAAATCAGTTCGCAAGGCTAGTCAGGAGTTAGCAGTTATAGTGGCGTCTGTGTGGACACTCTGAAGAAGACGCTTACATCTACAGTCTTATCGTTTGCGGTTGTTAGAATCTCTAAAGCCTACAGACTACAATTTCCGTACCAACTTTGCAGACGAAATGTTGCTACGTGTCGAAGATTTCCTGGATCGTGTCGTTTCCGGTGATCAATCGATTCAAATGGTTCAGAGCACTATGGCACTTAACATCTATGGTCATCAGTCCCCTAGAACTTAGAACTACTTAAGCCTAACTAACGTAAGGACAACACACAACACCCAGCCATCACGAGGCAGAGAAAATCCCTGACCCCGCCGGGAATCGAACCCGGGAACCCGGGCGCGGGAAGCGAGAACGCTACCGCACGACCACGAGATGCGGGCTAATCAATCGACATTTTACCTAAGTGGAACTGTGAACTTACATAACATGCCCATCTGGGAGTCATAAAATCCGCACGATATGATAGAGAGGCAACGAGATTCCCCTAAATTGAACGTTTTTGTATCACATCCCGGCGAAAGGTTCATGGGCCTTTTTTTCAGTGAAGTAACTGTCAACTGGTGTTTCTTATCTTGGTGCGCTACAACTGGGCTCTTCCTTCAATTGGAAGAGGCTGAACTACAGAAATTTATTTGGAAGGAAAATGGTGCGTCGCCTCTCTGGCATAACGCAGGACGCGATCGGTTAAACAACGCTGTACCCAACCGGTGGGTTGGCCGCAAGAGGCCGAGTGACAGAGCTTGTTTTGCAGAACCACGTTTATAAACGATCTGACGTCATGCGATTTTTACCTGTTGGGATTCATAAAGGGTAATGTGTATGTGCCTCCGCTACCAGCTTATCTATCCTACAACATTGTTGCAGCAATTAAGCCACACTCACTGTTCAACGTTTGGGGAGAGGTCGTCTGTCGACTCGATGTGTGCCGAAAGGTGCTCACATTGAACCCTTGTAAGAAAAACTCTTTGAATTGCTCTGTCATTTGATGTATTGTTTATAATTGTGCTCAGAATGCTACAAAACCTTAAAACCCGTATACTGAAACACCCTGTATGTTGGGAAGCAGTAGTTAATATCCCTAGTTCCTTAAGCATGCCTCTGCAATATGTTCTTGAGTTCGCAACACAAATAATTGTTATTACACATTTTTAGAAGTGGAGAACTATCTTGGCATGATGAGTTACTCCAAAAAAGTAATCTCGTATAACATTACGCAATGAAAGTAAACATAGCATGCTAACTTTTTAATTTTTATCGCTCCTACACCTGACAGTACTCGCATTGCAAATACAGATTTGTTAAGGCGCTCCTGCAGTTCTGTGGTACACTCCTCGCAGTTTACTTCACTATCAAGCTATAATCCCACGAACTTAGCACCCTCAACTTCTATCCATGTGTCGCCGTATTTTAGGGATATACTGCCATGAAATCTCTTACGAATTCCATACTGCTTGTAATGTGTTTTTTTCAAAGTTTAGCGACAATGAGCTGGCCAGGAACCATTTACTGATCACCATGAAAATTTCACTAACCGATTTTTCTAAGACTATACTTGATTAATATTAAAGTGGAAAACACTTCCTAATGTCAGGTTACCTTCCATTCGGAAAGCAGTTGCACTCAGAGACTGTTATATTTCCTTGCAAATTATAGATCGCAGCAATCAGTTGTCCTTTTTAAATTTTATTATGCAGATCTAGATTTCGATTCTTAGTGCACTATTATTTTCGCTCGAAGCACGTAAGTCCCTCTTGATCGGGCTTCACCCACAGTTCATTGAGTATTGAATACTCAGTGAACTGTGGGTGAGGCCCGATCAACAGGGACTTACATGCTTCGAGCGAAAATAATAGTGCTTTGAGAGTGGCTAGATCAGCATAATAAAATTTAAAAAGGGCAACTGATTGCTGCAGTCTATAATTTACTTCCTAATGTACTGAAAAATTGTATTTATTTTCTCACGAACCGGCTTTCGGCTTCTCAGGCCATCTTCAGATGACAACTGAATGTCGCGAACACAGATAAACATGATGTTCGACTTTCATGTCATTTTTATCTGTGTTGGCGACTTTCAGTTGTCATCTGAAGATTGCCAGAGAAGCCAAAAGCCGGTTCGTGAGAAAATAAACATAATTTTGCAGACCAGCAGGAAGTGTATTTCATTTTAATATTACTATCACGTTCTGCCAAGCAACGACGGAAAATTCAATAAAAAAAGGAACTAGACTTGATTTATATTTATTGCAATGTTTGTGTCACCTGTAAACAAAACCTAGGTGGCATCTGATACCGTCGTGGACATACAGTGTACTCGTTCTCCTCCAAAAGACTTTCTCAATAGGCAGTTGTTTAACAGCTGTTTTGATCCATAAGTTCTTTTACGGATCCCTTTCAATGCTGCTTGGTACTTGGAGTTGGAGTGGCTTTCACGATATTGATACACCTTATAATTATGGACAGCACTATATTTACGCATAAATACGGCGTCCAATTTAATGAATCTACATCTGATTCTGTACTCCGGAGGCCTAATCACAGTGTATGGCGGAGGGTACTCCAGGTACCACAATCTGACTCCCCTTTCGTAATCCAGACACAAACGGTTCACGAAGAGAACTATTGTCTGTAGAGCTCCGTACAACATAGAGTTTCTCTAAATTACTAGTCGTGACTATTTCACGAGACGTATGTGGGAGGAATCAATATTTTATTCGACTCTTCTTGGAACATACGATCTCGAAATGTCAACAGTAAACCTCTGCGTGGTTCAGCACTCACCTCTTGCAGCGTCTGCCACTAGTGTTTGTTGAGTATCTTGGTAACGCTTTTGTGCCGGGTAAGCGCTCCACGATGAACAATACTCCAGAGCCGGTCGAACAAGTGTTTTTCAAGTCACTTCTTTCGCGAATGAATTACATTTCCTGAGGATTTCCCCTATGAATATCAGCGTAGCATCTGATTTTTCTACTGTTTGTTTTGGATTGTCATTCCACTTTAGGTTGCTCAGAATGTGACTCCTAAGCATTTTACGTCAGTTAATGTTCCCACTGATTTGTCGCCTATAGCAAAGGTTAGGTGAGGGTAAAGCTCCACTAACGGTCAGTTTTTAAATTGACTGCTAACGATTCAGGTTGGTCTTATTGTAACTTATTCGTCTCGGCAAGTCGTTCGAGAGATGAGAAAATGAGGTACGTCTATTTTTTACTACTTACGTGTAACTTTTCTAATGTTTTACTCGAACATTGTATAATGTAGGGTTTGAAAATAAGAAGCAATGAATTAATCGTCGACACAACTACCTTTGGCCCTCACTTTCTCTTGGGAATAATTGTCCCAGTTGGTCCCCAAATATAACAAGATCGCATTTGTCGGAAAATGTCGAAATGGGGCAAATCCCCTCAAGTATTTTCCGGTAAATAGTCGCAGCTCCAACAAAGCGATGACAATTCTTGACTGATAACTCCCGCAGAAGAAGAAATAATTCCGCTGCCTAAAATAAAGATTTATGAGTACCTTCTTTCTGTCAAAGTATTGGAGTCTGAGCTTCTAACACCCAATATAGAACGAATGGAAGAAGAATGCACTGGAAGAAAAGTTTGTTAACGAGGAAGAAGGACAGGCCAAAGAAGGAAAGGAGCGTGCTGCACAAACAAAACGGTGTCAGCTAGATTTCATTACGTCCCAAGAAAAGGAAGAAAATAGATCAGGCATCCAGTTGATTTCAGAGTCAAATTCAATAGTACAGATACAGATTGGACAAATCGTGAGAGTAGTTTGGATACAGATGTGGACTTACTCTTTGGCGAATAAGTATCCGGAGGAGAAGAAAAAGAAGAAGAAGAGCAAGAAGAACCTGGGGCTTCAAGGAAGAATCAGCGAGCCCAAAAATGTGCACTATTTACTTGGGTACGTAGGTAGCACAGCCTCAGTCACTGAACTCTTTTAGGTTGCACTAACAGTCTCCTTTCGTGGAGAAGAAAGCATTATTTTTGTACATGTATTTTTTGCATTATGTTCATTTCAGTTCAATGTTGTATGGGGTAACTTGACTAGAATATAATAATGTCACAAAGGGTTATTTCAACTGTTTGTGCCAGGTAGTCATCCACTTTTATCCCTGTTTATCTGCCGACCGGTGTGGTCGTGCGATTCTAGGCGCTTCAGTCTGGAACCGCGTGACCGCTACGGTCGCAGGTTCGAATCCTGCCTCGGGCATGGACGTGTGTGATGTCCTTAGGTTGGTTAGGTTTAAGTAGTTCTAAGTTCTAGGGGACTGATGACCACAGATGTTAAGTCCCATAGTGCTCAGAGCCATTTTAATTTGAACTTGTTTATTTCAAAGGAGGCAAAGACGCACACTGCGAGGTTTTACCCCATTTTGAGGAGTAAACCCCGCACTTTTTATTTGAGTTAAGTTATAAATTTCCCTGTAACTAAAGACCAGAGTTAGTATTAGCATGAGTTATAGGTAACAATCCAGTCTATGACTTATATCTGAAACCGCATGAAAATCCACCCCTCATTGACCACAATATTAGAAAAATTGAAAATTGGTTGGGAGGGGGGGGGGGGGGGAGGTTGAGGAGGCTTTACCCCACCTACCCTTATCGAGCCATAAGGGATCTCCTCGCCTATCTATACAAAATGCGTGAGATTTACTTACGTTCATGATCAACCATCAGTCACTGAATCAATCGTAGATCCACTGCAGTGTTGCAACCTATTAGCGACAACGAATACTTTCTTCAGGTCAATGAACGCAACGGCGAGAGAATGCAGCTTGTGTGAAATTATTTGCCGTCTTTGGTTGTCGGAAGTCGCCTGATATGTAGCCAGCGAACGCTGTTCCAAGTCACAATGGCGGCTACCTGTCTGTGTCGCCGCCCCGCAGTAAATACGACGGCGTCGCCGCCTCCGCAATAAACACGGCGGCGTCACCCCCCGTTGGGAGCCCCAGGGGGTGGAACCCTGCCCTCGCCGCCCTGGCCATCCAAGCCCGCGAGGGAAAGCAAACTAGTCCGAGCAGCTGCCTGTTCACTCAGGCCGCTCCCCAGCAGTTCTCTGCGCGTCTACAAGATAGCGCCAAAAGCGGTGCGCCCAGGTTTCCAATCTGTTTTCGGTAGATGGCGGTACGATGCTGAAGCGTACCCAGACGTTCCCGAGAGCATGTCTCTCACCGCATTTTTTGAGCTGTTGCAGTGCAAACTATGGTACCAGGGCCGTACAGAGACCAAAGAGACAGGCTACAACCAAGCGCGTAGGCACAAAGAGGGGCGGGAAGGGTGGGGGAGGGGCGCACTAAAAAAAATACTGCGAGAAGCCTTTCCCATGGCACTTTTTTTTTTCGTTGCATCAGCTCGGGGCAAACGTCGTAAAACAACCCTTTAAGTTCATTGTTGAGCCATTAACTCCATTGTTTTTATTACAAAGGGCAACTCACCGTCTGACCGACCATGCTTTTTTTTCTGCGTTTTGTTCGTTGTTGATCGTTGAGTTTGGTCGCTGTGGACGTTCACGTGACATCCGGTCAAGTTCGTTTGTTGATCCTTCCACTCAGTTTTTCATTACAGAGGCCAACCACCTCTCTGATCGAACGCGCTTTTTTTCTTTTTTTTTTCTTTTCGGGGCGGATGTCGCATGACATCCTTTTCAGTTTTTTATTACAGATGGCAGCTACCCCTCTGGCCGAACACGCTGAGCTACCGCGCCGGCTAAACACTTTTCACTCGAGGGAAGACTTGAACCAAGGACCTCCTCACGCAACCACGGCGCTCCTAACACGCTCAGCTACCGTGCCGGCCTTTCGTGGCCCTTACACGCAATGTACAGTATGTTGGCGGAAGTAGAAACGTTCGGCAGTCACCTTGGAAAACTGGTCCTCTAAATTTTCTCAATAGCATTCCTCGAAAAGAACGTCACTTTCCCTCTATGGAGTCCCATTTGAGTCCCTGAAGCATCTCGATTACACTTCTGTGCTGTTCGAACCTACCGGTAAAAAATCTATCAGTGTGCCTCTGAATTGCTTCGATATCTTCCGTTAACCCGACCCGGTACGGAACACAAAAACACTCGAGCAGTAGTCAAGATTTGCTTTACAGATTAATGACACTTAACCGAAGTCGGCCATTCGCCTTTCCTACCACTGGCCTTAGATGCTCGTTCCATTTCATATTGCTTTGCAAACGTTACGCCGTTGCGTGCAGCACAACACTACTAATGATGTATCCAATCACTAAGCGTTTATTTTTCCTATTCACCCTCATTAACGTACGGTTTTCTACAGTTAGAGCCAGCTGCCCTTCATCACATCAACTAGAAATTTTATCTGAATCATCTTGTGTCACTCAACTTCGATGCCTTACCGTACGTCACAGCAACATCAGCAGATTGCCTCCCACACTGTCAGTCAAATCATTTATGTAGACAGAGAGCAACAGCGGTCCTATCACACTTTCCTGGGGCACACAAAGAAATGACTACGATACAACACGCGTCATTTGGCTTATGTGTCAACTGTGCACATAGTTCACACAGCTGCTGCCTACTACACACCTAGCTCACGTTCAACGATACTAGGAATATAATAGAACCCAATACGTATCGTTACCGTAGGAATTGCGCTGAAAAAAGTAGTGTAATTACAGTACGGAGGCGTTTAACACGACAGAACCCCACGCCTACTGGTCAAGCGTAGCGTGTAGCGGTCAACATGTCAAGTTCTCATTCTTCCCGCGCTCCATACATGTATGTAACGGGATTAAATCTTAATAAGTGGTACAGTGGGAAGTACCCTCTGCCAGGCACTTCATAGTCGTAAGCTACACAGTCCCAGCGTATTATAAATCCTGCTATACCGAAGTAGCTCCCAAAGAAAATAAGTTCGTATGGGATAGCTGAGCAGATATGCAACTGGTCACAAAATTTCCTACCAAGCAGGATACAGCACTGTGCGGAGAGGTATCTGCAGAGACTGGACGACTTCAGGCTTTTCACGTTATCTGTGAGAGTATTCTGTCTGGTAAATTTTATTTTAATATACATCTGTCGACAAAATACGGCCTGGTGTCAAGACTGGTTACCAACTTTCATTGCAGAGAAATATGAAGTTGCGCATTTCACTAAAGGTAAAAAAGTACTGTCCTTGAAATGCAGAGTTAACAGCAGCTAGAAACAGCCATCCCATACGAATACTCAGAAGTAACAATACGTGTAACGATCACACAGACTCAGTTGTAAGTCAAGCATGCGGCAAGCTACCAGTCACTGAGAGCACACTGGGGAACTGAAGTCTTTCTGCAAAAATTTGATGCACACAAATCACTATATAATCCATACATGAACACTACCCAAATGGGCAACACCCATATCAGTCCGTACTGACTGGAGACATCGAAGCGGGCAAAGAAGGGCGACACGAATGTTCATAGACTTACTGGAACGGGTATGGCACAGTAAAAAGTATCTTCTCCCAAGCACTTCACAGTCAGCCGTGCACGAGGGCGTGCTGATAAGTAAAGCCTCTGAATTTTTTATGTGAAAACTCTCAAAGTTTTAAAATAAAACAAACGTAATTAACATATTTATTTCTCAATAGCGACGGACAGAGAAGTTTGTTGAAACTTCCTGGCAGATTCCAGAGAAATTGGTTGATACCGTCAGTGTAGAATGTTTGCTTTGTTGACGCAGCCACAGCTTAAACACTATCAAAGTGAAGTTCTCGTTGTTCCTTAAGCTCTGGAAACAGACGAAGATCGGGTGGAGCCAAGTTGGGGCTGTATGGAGGACGATCGGTGACAGTGATTCCAAGGCGCCGAATTTTTACAGCAATCGCGGAGCTCTTGTGTAATCTGGCATTCTTATGCTGAAAGAGAGGGTACTCCACGTGTGGAAGAACTCTTCGAATTCGAAACTCGTTACAGTACACTGTTCCTCACGTACCGACATTACACACCGCCAAGTTACAAGCTTCAATTCGGAGTCCTCTAGCGACAAAGGGCTTGCAAATATGTAGGCATGAAGAATAAAGTTGTAGAATGTTAATAATGTTTATATTAGTTAAAAAGCTTTAAGGGGATTGGCAAGCCGCTGTGGCCGAGCGGTCCTAGGCGCTTCAGTCCGGAACCACGCGGCGGCTACGTCGCAGGTTCGAATCCTGCCTCTGGCATGGTTGTGTGCGATGTCCCTAGGTTAGTTAGGTTTAAGTAGTTCTACGTCTAGAGGACTATTGACCTCAGATGCTAAATCCCATAGTGCTTTTAGACACTGTACTCGCATTCGGGAGGACGATGGTTCAATCCCGCGTCCGGCCATCCTGATTTAGGTTTTCCGTGATTTCCCCAAATCGATCCAGGCAAATGCCGGGATGGTTCCTTTGAAAGGGCACGGCCGACTTCCTTCCCCATCCTTCCCTAATTCGATGAGACCGATGACCTCGCTGATGGTCTCCTTCCCCAAACAACCTTACCCGTAGTGCTTAGAGCCATATGAGCCATTTTAAGAGGATTCATATAAAAATTCGGGGGCCTTACTTTTCAACACATCCACGTAAATGGTAGGTGCAATCACTAAAGCTGTAGTTGTGCATTTCAGGCCTAAATGTGATATTCTTTCCAATAGGATTTCCGACTTTCAAACACATTTCCATTTGCTATTTCTTTTAAAAACAGAAAACTTTTTCATTCGGGGTAGCATACCAACAAGAGGCGATAAGACGATGCCTCAACAACAATGACAGCAGCAACAAAATAAAGGAAACTATCGCAGTGAACTTAAAGGCTGCTTTTCAAATCAGAAATTGATTGTGATGACTGATGACATTTTAATAAAATGCTGTCTAACAATGAAAAAAAGAAAAAACGATGCAGTAGAAAGGAATTAGCCAAATGGGACGGAAATCGGTAGATGTGACGCTCATGTACAGAATACCGAACGATTACAATTTCAGAAAAATCGGATGATTTGTCCAAGAGAAAGAGCTTCACGAAGTGAGCAGGTTATTAAAAAAAATTGGTTCAAATAGCTCTGAGCACTATGGGTCTTAATTTCTGAGGTCATCAGTTCCCTAGACTTAGAACTACTTAAACCTAACTAACCTAAGGACAACACACGCATTCGAACCTGCGACCGTAGAGGTTGCGCGGTTTCAGACTGTAGCGCCTAGAACGGATCGGCCACCCCGGCCGGCGGCGAATAACACGTTCGTCTCTCTCTGCTCCTTATTCGGCTTGGCTCTGATTAATAGAGTTGTTGTATGTCCTCCTGAGGGATATCGTGGCATATTCTGTCCAACTGCCGCGTCACATCGCAAAAATCCCGAGGTGGTTGAAGGATTCTGCCCACAGTGCTCCACAGGTTCTCAATTGGGGAGGGATCCGGCGACCTTAGTAGTAACAATGAAGTGAACATTCAGAGCACATCGACACCAATGTGGTGTGGCACAAAGTATTACGGTAGGCATTCTGCTGCTTTTCAATATTATTACATCTCTACTACTGACAGATCCCATTCAAAAGTATTGTGCATAGTGTGCACACGTTTTATACGCATTGTTATAACTTGTGTTTGATTTCTGGAATGAACATGCCTTATACCCTTTAAGATACAAATGCAAGGGCATTTACTTTTTTTGCGACAGGTGCCATTAACGGTTTTGCAATGGCCACACTGCGACATAGCCCCCGTTACGCCAAAGCGAAAGTGTCCTGAAAGAAGATCGAGTTTGGAACTATGACGCTGAAAATCAGCGATTTATAACATATGTGTGTGATATCAGGTACGAAATGTTTGTTTTCTTTCCCGTCCGTTTACTCTTCTTTTCTTTATCGTGAGCGAAATTATTAATTGTACATACTCATTCTCCACATCAAGCATATTGGTACTACACCTATCTCTTGTGACTGTTTT
Source organism: Schistocerca gregaria (assembly GCF_023897955.1). NCBI lineage: Eukaryota > Metazoa > Arthropoda > Insecta > Orthoptera > Acrididae > Schistocerca > Schistocerca gregaria. The sequence continues at coordinate 129,136,025 of NC_064923.1, read as the reverse complement.
AAAATAAGCAAAATGATTTCGAGCTCTCTACAATCTTGATATATGACTCGATTGTCGTATATACGAGGGGGGGGGGGGGGGGGGGATTGAATAAGTAATGCAAGACAGTTCTTTTTTCTACCAATTTCGGTTGGAAAAAAAATTTGGAATTTTTTGTAGGAGAGAGTAGCCGAGCGGTTCTAGGCCCTTCAGTACGGAACCGCGCGACCGCTACGGTAGCAGGTTCGAATCCTGCCTCGGGCATGGATGTGTGTGATGTCCTTATGTTAGTTAGGTTTAAGTAGTTCTGAGTTCTAGGGGACTGATGACCTCAGCAGTTAAGTCCCATAGTGCTCAGAGCCATTTGAACCATTTTTTGGGAATCGTGAAATAATCCCGCTTCAGCCCGTATATTTTTATGAAGTTCCAATAGGTGGTAGTGCTATACGTAACATTCAAAATGGGTTCTAAAACGGAGGTGCGTTCCAAGCAGAGAGATTCTTTTGGAGGAAACCCACAGTATCGCAAATATTCGTAGGCGCTTGCAGGATGTCTACGGAGGCCTCACCATGAACAAAAGTATGGTGAGTCTTTGGGCAAGGCACCTCCAATAAGGTCGCTCAAACCTGTCCGATCCCCCTCGTGTACGCCGCCCGCATACAATTCTGATTCCTGCAGTGTTAGAACGTGCTGACACTCTCATTCGAGACGATCCGCAGATCACAATCAAACACCTCGCTGCTCAATTGGAACTCCTTGTTGGTACTGTTGACACATTCGTTCACCAGTTGGGTTACTCAGAGGTGTGCGCTTGCTGGATTCGTGCCGCCAAACAGAAGACCATAAAGAGCAATGAAGGACCATCTGTGCGGAATTGCTTGAGCGTTACGAGGCTATTTGCGACAGTGTTTTATCGAACATCGTCACAGGCGAAGAGACTTCGAACCGGAAACAAAAAGGCAGTCCATGAAGAGACGCCACACCACCTCTCCTTCGAAGAGAAAGCTCGAAGCCGCACCCATCAGCAGGTAAAGTCATGGTGATGGTCTTCTGGGATTCTGAAGGGGTTATTCTGTTTCATGTCCTCCGTCATGTGCAGCAATCAACTCTGAAGTGTGTTGTGTTTCCCAATGAAATTGAAGAAACGACTTCAGCGTGTTCGTCGCGACAAAAAGCAACGAACTTGTCCTCCATGACAACGCAAGGCCTGACACAAGTCTGCGCACACAAGAGGAGCTAACAAACACTTCACTGGACTGTTGTTGCTCATCCGCTCTACAGCCCGGATCTCGCATCTTCCATTTTTTTGGCCCATTGAGGCATGCACTACCCGGAAATCAGTGCGTGGATGATGGAGAGGTTACTTAATGCAGCGAGAAGTTGACTCCGACGTCGAGCAGTAGGGTGGAACGATGCAGTCGCGCAGGCCCCCCAGTAAAATGGCGTAAGGCAGTCACATTGGCCGGAATTTATGTTGGAAAATATGGTTTAGCAGCCAGATAAGTGAGGTTTAATCTGATATATTGGAATCTTCAATAAAACCAACCTACCTCCAGAAAAAAACGTGTTGGGTTGGTTGCTGAACATACCTTGTGAATTTTATGTGCAGGTGAAAATTTCGCGAAATGTGTCAACGTTCAACGGATTGAATGGCAGCACATTCCCAGCCTGCCTAATGTATCCAGCTTGTCTAGTAAACATATGGCCATACAGTCACACATCCATTATTCCTACAGTTTAGCCGGCCGTTGCGGCCGAGCGGTTCTAGGCGCTTCAGTCTGGAACCGCGCGACCGCTACGGTCGCAGGATTGAATCCTGCCGCGGACGTAGATGTGTGTGATGTCCTTAGGTTAGTCACACATCCATTATTCCTACAGTTTAGCTGGTCGATGTGGCCGATCGGTTCTAGTTACTTCAGTCTCGAACCGCGCGACCGCTACGGTCGCAGGTTTGAATCTAGCCTCGGGCATGGATGTGTGTGATGTCCTTAGGTTAGTTAGGTTTAAGTGGTTCTATGGGACCTTATGACCTCAGATGTTACGTCCCATAGTGCTCAGAACCAATTTTTGAACCTACAGTTTTACTTGCTTATTATATTGTCTCTCTATATTGATCAACACGTAAAACGCATCTTTCTGGTGTGATAACTAGTGTTAGACTTTTTGACACTTGCCTATGAAATGTAATGGTTCCCCATTCGACGTATTTCAAATTGCATCTGTCGCAGGAACAATTACTCACTACTCACCATTGCTGATACTAATAATTTCATGTGTAACGACAGGGAGAATAGGTGCAATATAGAAGCTTCAGTTTCAGCTCAAGACTTGAATAGCGTTGTTTTCGTACGCCCGACCTTTGTATCTGCACAGTGAGTGTACTAACGTGTGCAAACCTAGCTTACCACTTAGCGCTCAAATGGACAAAACCTCTGAACTGTCTTCTAAAGTCCAGGGTGTCAAACAGACATTCTAAATAAAATATCACCATGGCCCTGTAAGGCAGCTAATATCAGGCGTGGAGCATAACAAAACCCATTAGAAATGCTGCTGTCACTTACCTAGAATGCATGAATTAATAAAAGTGGAAGTTTCGGGTCTATTCTAGAGAGAAAACACAGCTATTCCCTTTTTTTTACATATAATTTATCAACTATTGCTTTCAGGGGTCAAGTGATAAACAACAATCACGTTCAATTACTTTTGACACTCAATAACAAAACATTTAATTCTTGGACTCATTGAAATGATGATTATTAAAATCGTTATCCCTACACATGAAATTTTTTATCACAGAGTGATTATTAAAAAGTCCTCATCAACTCATTTAAATCTATGTTGTCATAGCTGGTCGATGCACTGAGTTGGTGGAGAATGAATTTACTTTTTGAACTAATGAAAACACTCAATGTGAGAGTAGGTTAGTATCCTAGCTTTTGATATTCAATGGGCAAGCGCATGCAAGTTGGAGTGAGCAAAATCTAGATTCAACATTTACTGTGGCATAATGCGCGATGGTACTTTACCATGCAGCATCTGCAACGGCGTTGTCTCTGTGCTGCATCTAAAACGCTAATTCCCTACTCTGGCCTTGACTGGATTCACTCAGTTGTAACTTTCTTGCGTTCCGTAGAACGCTAATCTTTCCCTAGTCAAAATAATGGCTATTGCACACTCGCTATGGGTTGTCTCCGCCCACAAAAATTCGCGCAGGAATACGTAACATGCTGCTTTGCTGTCTGTCGCCACGATACTTGAAGCGTATCGTCCTCACTTCACAGAAAGCAAACTTAACAACGCCCTCGCTTATTTTGTCTACATTTACTTCTACAATCGTACACTGCCAAATACTGTGATTTTGGCAGCAGCGAGCACTTCCTGTTGTACTTCGTATTAAGGTTATTTTCGCGCACTCAGCGCCAGAAGAACATCTACTTAAACGCCTCTGGGCTAGCTATAACTAGCCCAATTTTGTCCTTGGGGGCATTATGTAGAGTGTTGAAGAAGCTACATTCCCATATTCCTCACTTAACGCCGGTTCTTGCGCCATTTTTTATAGGCTTTCGCGAGATAGTTGGTACAGATCGTCGAACTTTGCCATTTCTAGTTTTCAGCATTTCCATGACGCTCTAGCATAAGCCAAAACGAACTTGCGCTCATGCGTGCTGCACTTCTTCACGTCCGTTCAATCTATGTCCCCTGCTAATCCAGCTTCGTCCATGCCCCACACACTTCAGCGATATTCTTGGATGTGTTTTGTAACCAACTTTCCTTGCAGGCTGATTCTCAGATGTTCAAAGAATCTTAAACAAATTGATGTCATTGATATAGGTCGGTAGTTTAGTTGAGCACATCTGCTATCTTTCTTGTAGACAAGTGTGTCTTCTAACCACAGTTTTTAATAGAGGCGCCTATATTACATTACGGTTGAGAGTTGGGCCAATTCAGCATCAAATTCTGTATGGAATATAAGTGGGACATCAGACCCTGAAGTCTCGTTCAGTTTCAACGATTTCAACTGTTTCTGAGTGAGACTGACACCCGTATTTGCTGTGGTTCTAGAATGAAACAGTGGCAGTACTTCTGCGCCCTCTTTAGTTGAGGAACATTTGAATGAGAAGTCGAGCATTTATGTACTTAAAAAGTTTTGATGTTGCTGAACCACAGTCATACAGTATTTTCTGAAAGAATACACGTCCATCAGGCCTGTGTATTTCTGTATATTCCCTGTGTGTAATCTAGATTTCGGCTTTCACGCCATTGTCGAACGTTTTGCTGCGTACTGTGTAGGATGGCAAATACACAGCAAAATGATGTTAATCGTCTAAGAACACTGTACTTGATAACTGTGTGAAATAATATGTCATCCTGCGCAGTACATAGCAAAATACGTTAATCGATAATGGCTTGAAAGCCGAAATCTAGATTTTACACAAGAAATAAACAGTCAAATGGTGGTGTATTATTTTCCAAAAAAAATTTGCATTTAATTTGCTACCCTCAGTGTCAGACCCCGTGACGTCTATCGTTTGTGTTTCTGAAAACTAACTCTTTGTGGGGCAGTGGCTATCACCAGGCATCATCTCTCTCAAGCGCGGTGGTTATCAATGTTAACCACCTATTTTACGACACCTGGTGACCGAATGGGTCAGCAGTTGTCACTGCGAGCCACACAGTTAGTTGAGGGAGTTCTCCCTAGATGGCATGGCATTGGATATCACGCATTTTGCTTTCCTTTTGTTGGTACAGTTCAATTCGTTTGTTGCCTCGCAGCAGTTTTGTGCCGTTTAGTTGGTGTACGTATTGAAGAACAAATTTGTCCCATATATACTCCATCCATTTCCAAGTAAGTATTTTAATATATAAGTTTAGTTCATGGTAATGACCTCCAGTGCAATAGTTACGTTAAACAAGTTTACTTATTTCATATTTTTGTTACTTTAATCTAGGTTAGCGCTGCTAACCACCACGCAACTGTAATACAGCTTTCATTCAGTATGGCTAGGTGGTGTCTTATTGACGATGAAATACGAAAATTGCTTTTCGAAAAGCTTCCATCAGACTCAGATAGTGAAATAAGTCTGTTAGAAGACTCTGACATTGATCCTACATATGAACCTGACTGTGATAATATTGTGTTATCATGTTATGAATAGAGTAGCAATGACGTAGATGGTAATTTACCAGAAAGTGATCATCACTTGCGCGATAATAAACAACCTTGCATGGCTACAATTCCATCAAATGATGATCCGTCTGCCTCTGAATCAGTTTCTCTGTCCATGCCTAGACGTTCGAGATCACCGGTGGCTAAAGCAACGACATTTGTGACAGTTAATTCTTCACATATACAGCCAAACACCCCAAATCATTCTGGTACCTCTGGTCGATGTGGAAGTGTACCTATTGTTCAGGATGATCCTCCACAATGGAGCCAAAATTTCAGAGTTGAAGCACTGCCTAATTTTGTGGGAAAAATTGGCCCTACAGCTGTTTTTATAGAGTTGTCAAATCCATCGCCACATAAAATATTTTGTGAATTTTTTACTGATGAAATGGTAAAACATATTACATTTCACACCAATTTGTACGCCACACAAAAGGGGCAGCCTTTCGTCCCAACTACTGTAGATTAGGTAAGGGTTTTCTTAGGCATCAATTTATTTATGAGTATCAAAAAATTATCAAGTCATCCAGCTTATTGGTCTTCATCTCCAGATTTAAATGTGTCATATATATGTGACTTGATGGCTGTAAAACGATTCAGTTTTCTCCTCAGTCACATCCATTGAAATGACAACTCGATGATGCCTAAAAGCGGACAGGCTAATTTTGACAAGCTTTTTAAAATTAGGCCTCTTGTTGAAATGTCGAATAAAAGGTTTGCACAATGCTATCAGCCTCATCAAAAAGTAGTAATTGATGAGTCAATGGTGAAATTTAAAAGCAGAAGCTCAAGAAGCAATACATGATGAAAAGCCTGTGAATAGAGGCTATAAAATATGGATGCTGTGTGATGAATCTGCATATAATTTGAAGTACCATATTTATACTGGAAGATTAGCTACAGAGAAGTCTGAACTGAGACTAGATGCACGGGTAGTAAGAGATTTATGTGAAGAACTTTATGGCAAAAATCATATTGTTCTCATGGATAATTTCTTCACATCTTATAATCTTTTTGTCGCATTAAAAGACCAGAAAACATTTGCAGTTGGAACTGTGAACCCTACACGTAAATTCCTCCCAAAACTGAAGGAAGATAAAAAGATGAAACGAGGCGACTTTGACAGCAAAGTCAGCAATCATGGTGTAGCATTTTACAAGTGGATGGACAAACGAGCTGTGACTTTGATCTCTACTAAGCATGATCCTAGTGACACTACAAGTGTAAATAGGAAGGAAAATGGATCACAAAAGTAAAAAATGGTGGCATAGGCTTTTTTCCACTTTTTTGATATGTGTGTAGTGAATGCGTTTATCGTACACAAAGAAATTGAAATGGAACAATTCACGAATAATGACTTCCGAAGGAAAGTGTACGAAGGACTGCTTGCCAAGGCAACTGTCCATTGCAGTGGCCTAAGTCAAAAAGGGAAGAGCGTAACTCTGAGTAAACATAAACCACATGTGGAGAAACAAATCAGATTGGAAGGTAGTGCACATCAGCCAAAACAGACCACCTCAAGAAGATGTGCAGTATGCAGCACACGTGCTGTTCCTGTTGGAACAGTGTGGATGTGTTCTTCATGTAATGTACCTCTTCGTCTACGAAAAGGCAAAACTTGCTTTCAAACATTTCATTCTCAATAATGATGTACTTTTGAGTTGTTTGTGTAAATAATTTCCGAAGAAAACTGTTCAAAATTTTACTTCTCAATATTTCTCAACAAATAAGTAACTAGTGAATATTATGGGCGGTGGTTAACAGAGGTAATTTAATTGACTGTAATTAGAAAAGTAAGCAAAATATTGTATGATTGTAGTAAAATAAATTGTTTTGTTTGGCAAGAAGTTTTATAATTTTGACAAATCACGTGTTTTCATTTTTTAAAAAAATTCCTGCCCCTCAAAGAGTCAAAAAATATGTGGTTGAAACAGATGACCACTGCCCCTGAAAGAGCTACCTTTGGATTCACTGACACCCTTTATATATGACTCAAATTCCTTTGGGTTTTGTGAGGGGTCCTTAGAGAATATTTTGCTATGGCTGTAGTTCATGCATTGCCGCGTTTGCAGCCAAAAGAGTTTTATTTAGCCTGTCTATTTTACACCGACTGCGCACTATTCACTCTTTCTGTCTCAGATTTTTTTTATAGACACTGTATACAGTGGAAGGCCTGTCGCATCACTAACTGTTCTACTAGTTACATATGCATCCAGTGCTGATCAGCCTAAGTCACAGCTTATTTAAATGCTCCTTTCCAGGGCTGAATGTTTGTAGATCCTCCTTCACGTACGACACTGGTGCCTCTTTGTTTGCTGACTTTTGGTTGTACTATAGTAGTCGTTGTTGCTACAACTTCTCAGGGAAACATCACAAAAAAGAGGTCAGGTCTATTTGCTGGCATTCAGTCTAATATCTTTCTCACGTTAGGGGTCACGAACTGTCTGTTCGCAGGATTCGACCATCTACAAAACTGGAATTTTCGTTACCAGATTTAGGTTCATTAAAAATCTCCTCCAGTAGCGACGGTATAAACAGGAAACATATGTGCTAGAGAGCTTAGATTTTCGATTACATCTGGGGTAATCTGGTGATAGATCGAAAACCTGTTTAAGGATTTTTGGCCGCCCTTCATAGTGATTCTTACTCAGGCACTGTCTTATGACGTTAATTTAAACAACTGTACGTTTTTTAACCAATATTACCCTCTGTTACAACGTTTAACTGCATAAATGTACCACACTTTCTTTGTCGGAATGGTTGTTTTGTATCTCGAAACGGCCCAAGATATAATTGCCTCGGGCATGGATGTATGCGATGTCCTTAGTTTGCTTTAAGTAGTTCTGAGTTGTAGGGGACTGATGACCTCAGATGTTAAGTCCCATAGTGCTCAGAGCCATTTGAACCAACCTTCTTTTAGTCGAGATGTGCAATTAATTTCTTTTTTTCCCCCCATTTGATTCAGGACTTCATAAGTTCTCGGTTTACCCATCTAACCTTCAGCACTCATCTGTAGCGCCAGTTGGCTTCTATTATCATCTTGTCTGAACTGCTTGTCGTCTACGACGCTAACTACAGTCGAGACAAATACCTTCATAAAATACTTCCTAACACTTAAATTTATACTAGATGTTAAGAAATTCTTCTATTTCAGAAATGCATTCCTTGCTGCAGTCAGCCTGCTTTTTACGTTATCTCTACTTCGGCCATTATCACTTATTTTACTGCCCAAACAGCAAAACTAGTGTACTTCTTTTAGTGATTGATTTCCTAATCTAATTCCTTCTGGATCCCCTGATCTAGCTCGATTACATTCGTCTTATAACCTCCTTTCAAGACACTATCCCTTCTGTTCAACTATTCTTACAAGTCGTTTGCCATGTCTGACAGAATTATAATGTTATCAGCAAAGCATAAAGTTTTTATTTCTGTTCCCTGAACGTTAATTAAACTTTCAAATTTCTTCTTGGGTTCCTTCACAGTTTTCTCAATCTACAAACTGAATAACTCCAGGGATAAGACAGAATCCAGTGTCAGTTTCTTCTCAAACACTGCATTCATTTCATGTCCTCCGACTCTGTTAACTGTAGTGTGGTTTCTGTAAAAGTTGTAAATAGCCTTTTACTCCCTGTATTTAATTCCTTCTAGCTTCAGAAATCTACATTTATATTAATGTAAATTTAGAGAAAGCTTTTGAAGAACTTGACTGGACTACACTGTTTGAAATTGTGAAGGCAATCGTAAGTATTGGTACAATATTTTCCGGTGTCGACACTTGCAATGCTCTCCTTGCAGTTGGTAGTGTTGTGAACATGGAAGGAAAGGTCTTCAGGTTGAGGAGAGATGGATATTTTCGTTATTGTAAGAAAAGACAGCCATTTTTCTATAAAAGTAAAAAGTTTAATTCTCTTGTATTGGAATGTACGAAATATAAAACACAATGCGAGAGACGCGTGAGGACGAGCGAATAAATTATAAATAAATAAATAAATAATAAATAGTTATAAATAATGGGTACGTGTGGACAATAAATAAGATGACTGGTGGAGGATGATTGCCCTAAAGCTAATACTGCGGTTCGACAGGACAGGCGCGCTGCAGAGAGCGGCGAGAAGGGGAGATTCTGTATCACAGCCAGGAGCGAGCCGCGGGGCGGCTTCAGTCGTGGGGGCGGCGCGGCGGCGGCGGCGGCGGGGGCGGCCGCGGGGGCCGGCGCTACGCCTGCTGGCGCCGCTGCTGCTCCTTCCGCCTCTTGTGGCGCTGGCGGCGGGGGGCGGCTGTCGTGTTCTTGCTCTTGGCGCCGCGGGTCGCGTCCTTCTTCGGCTGCTTGCTCTTCTTCTTGAGGTCGCGGGTCACCTCCTTGAGCACCTCGCCGACCACCTTCTGCCAGTCGGCCAGGAAGGCCTTGAGCAGGGTGAGGTAGGTGCGGTCGCGCAGCAGCAGCTGCGGCGTGCCCTGCGACGGCTGCCGGTGGCGCACCGCGTCCACCACCTCCTCCAGCTGCGGCCGCTGCACCTGCAGCCGCACCTTGCTGTCCACGATCGCCTTCTGCGCCGCGCACTGCAACTGCAACCAGAGAGGCGGCCGCACGTCACAACACAGAACAGCTGGACGTATGTTCACTACTAATGATTACGACGGCCGGAAGAGTGCGGCACCAATAGCTCATGCTACATGTACCACCAACAAGCGACTGAGGAAATCTATTTTCCAGGGACCACGTCTCAGCTACGTTACATACTTCATTAATCTACCAATTGCTGAACGTAGATCCATATTTAAATCAGTTGGCGTTTGTATCTCCTGATGGCTTACAAAATATGACATTTAGAAAACTCACTCATGTTGTTGTATACATCTATACCGTCTACAAGCGGGTTGAAAATCTGTGCTTGAAATTTGTTTTCTTTTGAACTGATGACAAATTCCTGGCTGGGAGGCAGTTTCAGATTTATCACATTATATCTCTGAAACTGTTCAGTTCATATGAATTAGGTATTTTCCAATGAATGCAACAAAACCTCGCTCAGCAATACATCTTTCCAAAATTTCATATCATACAATGTCCGTTAGCAGCTTCAGAAAGGATGTTGCTTTCTTTTTTTATGTAATGTTCAACTAGAAAACGATGTTGCTTTCTTTTTTTTTATGTAATCTTCAACTCGTAGTTGTATTAGGTATTAAAATCACCATCTCCCACAAAAAGTACGTAATAATTCTGAAATTCACGTGTGGCAAAGACCTCTAAGATGCCTCGAAGCACGTGAAAAATCTGTTCTCAGCTATAAACAAGATTGGAGTCATGCTGTGCCTTGAAATAAGCGAAATTTTCGCTTCCCGGAATATTTAGCAGTTGAGAAGGGGGAGGCAGTGCTTCGCGCAGCGGAAGTAGCAACAAAGAGGGAGCGGACCACGGCAAGTTTCCAGCGGTGTATTTCTAGCGGGAGCTGTCAAACGCCAACTGAGTTAAATAGTAATCGTAGGCTTCCACTGCCCCTGTTAGTATCAATAAATTTTTTCAGGGTATGTAACTACATTGTCAATAAATAAAATTCTACGACGTTTCGGCCACTCAAAGCGGTTTGCTTACACACTAAGGAAGGCCATCTGCAACAGTGGGCAAAACGTCGGAGGATTTTATACGTTGACAATGCAGTCACATATCTTGAAAAATTTTATTGGCACTAGGATGAGTAAGATTACATATATAAATGGTTTCTACTGCATCTCTAGTTAATTAAATTATTATGTATGCATCGTAAAGACATCTCCAATGACTTGAATGAACATGTATATATCGTAAAGGAATATCTGTTCGTTCTTTCACCGGAGACTGTTGTTGAAATACATTGTGAGGTAATGAAAGGGTCACGTCCCACATAACTGACGATTTGTCGTCTTCATTTTCCACTGTATGCTAATTATTTGGTTTTTTATACTCCAAGATGCGCATACTTCCTAATAAATATATATTGACGTTTCAGATTACACAAGAGGCCTATATATATATATATATATATATATATATATATATATATATATATATATATATATATACGCTGGCAACACGCCACTGTTCTCGAATTATTAACAATATGTGGCTGATATTTACGTAATTGTTTCGCTGGTTGTTACTGCTTAAAAATGATGTCTAGGCATGTGTTTTCGGGTTTACGAGTTACATACAGATCTATACCGTTTACCGAACGGTAAAGTTGCGAAATCAATATTTTGCCTTGTAACTGATTTCTTGTACACAGTTCCTACCACAAAATTTCTTGATTATTTACGTGTACATGAATGACGCTCATTTATCACGAGATAAAGTTCCATGTTTGCCCATATTAGACTATCTTACTTCATTATCTTGGGATTATTGTAGTACAAACGAAAACGTATATATATATATATATATATATATATATATAAGTGTGACGTTTTGACATTATAATGTGCATGAATACCAACCGATCAGTTACATGACGAAAACCCACAACGGATGGACAACGTGTATTGTAAGTATTGTGACAGCGTTCGGTTGCTTTTGACGATTTCTGGCTGAGTGTTACTGATACAGTTTTGTAAATAATTAAATGCTTTTTCGTATTTAGAGGGTAGGGTAAGTGGAAGACGACATCCACAAATTCGGTTTTCAAGCCCTAGACTAGAGAGAGAGAGAGAGAGAGAGAGAGAGAGAGAGAGAGAGAGTGTGTGTGTGTGTGTGTGTGTGTGTGTGTGTGTGTGAGAGAGAGAGAGAGAGATTGATTAGAAACTCACACTTTTGAGCTTGCTGCGTATCTCGGAGAGGAAGTGGGCGCGCGTGGCGAGGTCCTTGTGCAGCAGCAGGCTGCTGGCTGCGTCCCTCTGCAGCCACGCCACGGTGGCCAGGTACTTCTGCACGCCGTCGTGCACGTGCTGGAGGACGTGGGCCGGCTGTAAACAGACGAGGACATGGCTGTTAGTTCGGTCGCCACATTGAACATGCAGTTGCTTCTTTGCCCTATGCCTTAACACTCGATTAGGCGCATTCCTAATAGGTACACGGATCGTTGCTATAGATCTGAGACATCCCAATGAGGAAAGTGGATAATTTTGTTAAATAAAAAAAAAAAAGATAGCACACTTCTCATTCAAAAGCTGGAACATGAGGAACGATTGTCATTTTTTACATATTTATTGAAAAATAGAACAGAAATTTGAAAAAAAGTTAACATGTCGATTGGAAGTGCTTCATCAGTTGTTTCATTTCCCATGAATCTGAGAGTTAAGAACTACAAATTGAGTTAGTCTGCTAACCTTTTGATGACATGTACATGAAAATAAAGTCTCTGGTAAAGCGTGGACCTTGGAGATCCAGCGCGACTAACCGAGTGTTAATGTAATTGTTGTCGTAGCTAGGAGGAAATTGTGATGTCGTGATCTTACCTTTTCGGGAAGTGTCAGCCCTTGGATGGTGTCCTTGTAGTGGTTGTACTGGTTCCTTGGAAGCCACTCCATGTCCATTTCAATTTCTTTCAGCTGCAAAAGAAGAAAGAACGTTAGAACGATTTTTTTTTTGGTGAATTTCGCTTATGTTAAGGAACTTTTGGGGTTGGGCAGAACACTCTTCCAGGAAACTGTAATTAATTCAAAATGTACACTGCAACATCTGTTCTCGCGCCGGATGCATTCTGCAAGACGATAGCAGACAATTTTTCTCTTTTATAAGTGCGATACAAACAGACGTCTGACGAATAAACATTTTTATAACTGTACATATCTTTTTTTTTTCAGCGAAGTGTGCATTGTGGAATGAAACTTTTGAAGTATGCTGTTCGAGACGCCTATTAAAGATGAAGTGGACGGATAGTGGCATTTACTAGGACTTTTATCAAAGAATTCGTTAGGGAATAATGTCAATGAAAATAATCAAGCGAAGACGACCCGGATAGGAAGCCACAAAATACCCTAGAACCAGTTCCTTGTGAACATCGTTGAATGAGCAATACAAGGAATGACAACGCTAGGTAGATCATGGATGCACTTTTGAAAACAAGCCGTAGAGAATGAGGGAATCAGTAAGTATACCGCGACGAGGGAATTAGCTTGTCATAGATCCAGATGGAAGACGGCCACTTAGAGGTTGATGATGAAGTAGGAGACATTGCGGTAATATATTTCTAAGTGGAAAAAATAATAATAGAAATACTCGAGAAACTTTCTTGGCAAAATTTGTTTCTAAAATCAAATAAGGACCTGACTAAAAAAAATTGGTGCTCAAAGGCAAGGTTATCAGCAAAAACTGATCAAAATAATGTGGTTTCATCCTGAATGCATGTAGCGAAAACCAGTAATGTGTGGCAGGTCACTGTATTCACAATTAGACACCAGATCAATATTTACGAAGTATTGAATCCAGTGTTGCGTAAACAGTAATATACCGTGTGTTTGCAAGGACATTTCATAGAGTCTTGGCACCGTGGAAACCATAAAAGTTGCCATGACAAACAGTACCTAAATATCAGCTATATAGGAGGTGGCAGCTACATCACAGCTAATAAGAGTATTTGCTAGTAAGAAAAGTGAAGGGAGGCTATTCGTGAGTGAAAAAATATGAGAATTGTGTTTGGGCATGTCAGAATCCTTTCAGAACATATTTATTCGTTGAAGCTAACATGGACGCAATAAGTGAGCTTTCACCTCAAGATGAAGTGGAAGACACTGAGGCAGCGGACTGAATCGGGTTAGGACGAGAACGGCGTGTATTCAGGGTGGAGTGGTTGCGTATGCGACAGGAGCGGGTACTCACCCCTTCGTAGACGCTGCTGGCTCGATCCCACTCCTTCTTCACGCTGTTGAAGGTGCCGTGGAGGTAATTTCGGAACACCCTGAGCACCTTCTTGACGTTCTTCATGTTGAGGACGCCTGGGGCGTCCCTGTATATGCCGCAGGGGTCGATCCAGTCGTCCGCCTTGTGGGCGGCGGGGGCGGCAGCGGGGGCGGCGTGGGTGGCGGGAAGCAGCGCCGCTGCTGCCACCAGGAGCACCGCCAGCGCTGACCGGCACCTCCTCAGGCTCTCTGCGGACAAGACAGCGCACTCTCACTCACACGCCCACAGTGCACGGAAAACATTTCAAGAGAGGGCACAGAGCACACACTGCGTGCCACGTCATCTTTTTGGAAAAACTTGTCAAATTTTCAAAATTGTACAAAAAATTCGAGAAGCGTACTAAAAATCTGGACTCGACAAAATTTTCATCCGTACGCACATTCACAGTAATCTATTTTTCCTTGTTTTCGGTACAGCACTGACGGGAGGCTAACAACACTATTGAGTGTGTAGTTTAATCACAAACACAAATTCACTGTTTTTCAGAAGATCTTGAGCACCATTTCGGTTGTGTGCTTTGTATACATGTTTTATTGTGCTGCAGGTGGTGTTTTCATGTTTGTAATTGGTTTTCAGCCCTAAGTAGTCATCATTTTTATTCCACGAACACTTGTTTAGAAATATAGCTTTCTATCTGATGTTACATGAATTATGCGCTCCGTGCTACGTATCCAATGCTAAATTATGCACCAATACTCAAGTCAACAAATACTCCCACCCTCTCTCTAACGAATTGCAATTTTTTTTGTTAGCAGTTGCACTTCCTGTGGCCTAACGCAATGAATATCACGATAGCGCTTATCAAAGCGAGATATGTAAGCACTCGAAAAAGAAATCGTAAATTGCCATATACGATATAATATGCACTAAATATAGTACCAGTCACGACGTCGACGAGGACTAAACACCAAAGAGCTAACACGCTGCGTTATGTACGAATCCACTGCGCCAAAAACGAAAAAAAATCTACAACATTGTCGAACTCGAGGACTCACACAGCTTAGCTTTTCTACAGAACGAAGAGTAGTGCGAACATGCCTCAAAGTCACGAGGCTCGCTACTGAACATCGTCGAGTGAAATATCGCAGCACAGGGCCTCGTAGCTCACTGCACGCTGGACCACTGGCATAAAAACGTCACGGTTGGTAAATTTTCACATACCTATATGTAAACACCAGCGCCAGCATTCGATGACAACAAAACAAGTGAACAAAAGATGAGTGAACAGGATAAATCACCAGCGGAAATACAATTTCACCATCAGTGTTACTAAAAATTAAGTCGTGAAGCACGTCGATTAATACGCATAAATCTGAAATGAGATATCTTCTAAAGAATGTTTCCCTGCACGGTAAGAGGTTATCACATGACCTGCTGCTACAACAAAATGCACCTAGGATGAAGAAGGTAATCCTTTACCAAACCACTATTTAGTGACAACTAAGGTCAGATTAAGCTCAAACGGATAGTCCAGATCCGCGTGTGATATTAAAATAATAGCTCACTTTCCCCTAGTTCAGTGAGATTAGCGTCTGCTACGCGCAGCATTCTGCTTTCTGTTGTTTCTGGACTGAGCAACCGACGTGTGTGACATGTACCCATGCCAAGAAGACGTGATCACAGTTTGACAGGAATCAGTCGCGAAAATTGGCATCGCTGCG
Source organism: Schistocerca gregaria (assembly GCF_023897955.1). NCBI lineage: Eukaryota > Metazoa > Arthropoda > Insecta > Orthoptera > Acrididae > Schistocerca > Schistocerca gregaria. Next base: position 129,120,349 of record NC_064923.1, on the reverse strand, counting down.
TCATCTACTGTGTCATGTAGTAAGGCAGACGACAATGTAAGACCTCACGAAAAATTTAACGTACCTGGCGACGAAATTTCTTTCGAAAGTAAACAGCGGTTATCATTTGTACAGCTACTGGCGCATTTAAGACTAAAAGAGCTAAAATTTCCTCTCGCGGTCACGCAGTGTTACACGTAAACACAGACAGCGAAGATACAACAGCACTGCACTGGTTTCCGAACGAGCGGTCCACTGTCGTCGGGATGTCAGATCGCGAGCAGTCCGCGTTGAGAGGTGAAAGGCGCACGAGCGGACTAACCACCGCGCAGCGACGGTATGTGGTTGACACTCACCGGGCGTCCTCCGGCGTTCACTTGCACACACGCCCCCGTCCCCGCCCCCACACGACACACAGTAGCTCGGCGCACAGTGGTGTAGCCTAGCGTCGAACGCGACAGCGGCCGCGACCTCGCGGCCCGGCGGTCGCCAGCTGACTGCCGTCTCGCGATCGGTGCCTACCTTTATCTGCTTTCACCGTGACGCGTGCTGCGGAGGCGGCGGCGGCGGCGGCGCTGTGTCGGGGGCGCTCGTCAGATTGCACGTGCCGCGTCATCTCGTGTGGTGTGCTGTCGCTGAGCCGCCGGCTCTCGGATTGACTGCCGAGCCTCCGAGCTGAAGGCTTTTATAGATGCAACGTTGATTTCCGAGTAGCGCCCGTGACGCAGGGCGCGCGCCCGCCCCTCCCTGCAGCCTCTTTCATTCATGCCTGCGGTTTCCCCGTCGGCTGCCCCCCCACCACGCCGCCCGCACTGGAGGCGGGAACTGGAGGCGCTGGCTGCGCGCATGCGCGGCGCCGATCTGCCGGCAGACCTGTCTCGCCGCCACTTCTGCAACTATGACGGCGCTCCGTCTGGGTGGGTGTCCACCCTTGCGACTTGCATCGGCGCTTCATCACCTCCAAAACACCGTTCAGTCTGACGCCTCGGCTCACCTGACTCATCAGTTCTTGCGTTACATTTCTACTCTCTTCGCTAATCATTCTCTCATTTCGCTATCTCTGCAGTAGATCAGTAGTTGTCTATATAAATAAACACCCTAAAAATATAAGCGTCGAGATCAGAAAATCAGCCAAGATAAGCTAAATTTGGAATACAGTTTTGTGAGGGAAAAACAGGAAGATATAACTGTGGTATCGATAGCAACGATGCCACAGAATAGTTTCTCAAATTGGCACTGCTACAGACACAGACGACAGCGCCCTCTATCCGGTGCAGTCAAGGTCTACGAGCTCCGCGACTGCTTCAGCCCATTTCGTCAGGTCCAGACAGCTAGGACACTTCGCTTCAACATCGCGCCACCTTGCAAGTTATGTAATATGTTTGCATATGTTATCCGCTAGTAAAGCTGCCTAAACTGTATCTGCAGTAGCGAGAGATTAGTACCTTTTGCCGGCCTGGGTGGCCGACCGGTTCTAGGCGCTACAGTCTTGAACCGCGCGACCGCTACGTTCGCACGTTCGAATCCTGCCTCCGGCATGGATGTGTATGATGTCCTTAGGTTAGTTAGGTTTAGGTAGTTCTAAGTTCTAGGGGACTAATGACGTCATCAGTTAAGTCCCATAGTGCTCAGAGCGATTTGAACCATTTTTTAGTACCTTTTCCTGTTCCTGTTCCTTACCCACGCGCCGCCTCACAGGCGGGACACAAAAATAACGGCGGTGGGCAATGAAAAAATCTTAACTCCACTTGTCTCTGAAAATCTCGTGATTCCAGGAACCAGTAACTCCATTATCAAACAGAGATTAGAGATATGAAAGTCCATCAACTTCACTACTCTGTCAATAACTAGCCGTCTATCATAATACTTCCGTATGTAGCAGCATTACATGTACCGCATTACATATATTTTTAAGAAACCGTTTTGGCTTCTCCTCCAAAATTTAACAAAATGGAGTTATGAGGTTTTCATTGCCTACCGTCGATGAACGGAAGTACTAGAAACCCGTAAAATGAGGTATTATAAGGGGCTGCTGAAATGCTGATGGATTAATCCGTGTAAGGAATGAAGACATCCAACAAGGAGAAAAAAAAGACAAATCAAGACCATAATTACTTAAAGTGATAGAATGGTTGGGCACATATTAAGCCATGACTCCTTTTGAATACTATGAAAGGAAACAATCGTAGGGGCAGACATAGACACGATTACGTACGACAGATCACCGATGAATAGTAACGCTGAAACGAAGAGGATACCTCAGAAGTGACCTCGACGGATAATTGATGCCGGCCGGGATGGCCGAGCGTTTCTGGGCGCTTCAGTCCGGAACCGAGCTGCTGGTACGGTATCAGGTTCGAATCCTGCCTCGGGCATGGATGTGTGTGATGTCCTTAAGTTAGTTAGGTTTAAGTAGTTCTAAGTTCTAGGGGACTGATGGCCTCAGATATTAAGTCCCATATGCTCAGAGGCATTTGAACCATTTTGAAACGACAGCTTGTTGCGATTTTTAATTCTTATTGACGGTTCTGATTTCCGATCGTCATCGTCCGAAAAAGCTTCATACTGCTGGATGACAAGCATACTGCCCCTGAAAACAGGAGTATCATCCACTGTAGGCAAGAGACTTAGTCATTCCTTCTTTACCACTCAATCTTCGACTTTCTAATTATGCCTTTACTTCTACATGTACATCCATACTCCGCAAGCCACCTTGTCGATTTTTGTGCCGTTCATCTATTAAACTTTATTTCTGCTGTCTGTAATCCACCGACTCTTTATTTTTCATTGGAAACCACGTAAAGTAGAGAAAGCCGTGGTTTTGTAAAACATCTCATCCTGCTTTCCTAACCTCTCTCTTTATTTTTCAAATAGTTCTCTGCCCATTATTATTGCTGGTCCTCTAAATAGCATCGCTTTAATCTCGTCGTCCCAAATACAAACACTGTTCCCCATCTTTTCTGTGAGACATTATTTTTCTAGCTCTTCAACCTGATTTATTTGCCGGGCTTTGTGGCCGAGCGGTTCTAGGGGCTTCAGTCTGGAACCCAGCTGCTGCTACGGTATCAGGTTCGAATTCTGCCTCGGGCATGGATGTGTGTGATGTCCTTAGGTTAGTTAGGTTTAAGTAGTTCTAAGTCTAGGGGACTGATGACCTCACACGTTAAGTCCCATAGTGCTCAGAGCCATTTGAGACATTTGATTGATTTATTTATTTATTTGCCGATTCCAGTAGAGGCTGTAGACAAGTCTTCGGTGGACATAGTGAATCATAGGGCGTATGATGGCACGGTCACGTCAACCCTAGCAGACAGTGGCCATCGTGCAAACCGCCCAGTTCGCCGCGCCGCTTGGAGTGAACAACAACTGGAGCACATGTGTCTAGTTACGTGCGCTTCGGCTTTCAACTACAATGTTCCAATGTGTGTGAAATCTTATGGGACTTAACTGCTAAGGTCATCAGTCCCTAAGCTACCACTACTTTACCTAAATTACCCTAAGGACAAACACACAGACCCATGCCCGAGGGAGGACTCGAACGTCCGCTTTCAACTCCTCAGCAATACGGAGAGACAACTCAACTCATCTAAGGTATACAGGTACGCAGCTCGTGGTCGTGCGGTTGCGTTCTCGCTTCCCACGCCCTTGTTCCCGGGTTCGATTCCCGGCGGGGTCAGGGATTATCTGTGCTTCGTGGTGACTGGGTGTTGTGTGATGTCCTTAGGTTAGTTAGGTTTAAGTAGTTCTAAGCTCTAGAGGACTGATGGCCATAGATGTTAAGTCTCATAGTGCTAAGAGCCAAAGATACAACGCAGAGGGTGACTGAGCCGTCAGCCAGGACACAGCAGCTTCAAAAATGGTTCAAATGGCTCTGAGCACTATGGGACTTAACCTCTGAGGTCATCAGTCGCCTAGAACTTAGAACTGCTGAAACCTAACTAACCTATGGGCATCACACACACCCGTGCCCGAGGCAGGATTCGAACCTGCGACCATAGCGATCGCGCGGTTCCTGACTGTATCCCCTAAAACCCCTCGGCCACTCCGGCAGCTTACCCTGTCAGTGGAGGACGCGCGAAAAGGGCCCAGCAATGCCACGCCTCTGCAGGGTTCCAGATCCGCGGTTCCTTCGCGGAACAGATGCTGTCGCCGGCCGGCGTCGTGTGTCAGACCACTTCCTGTTTTCCTTTTTCCCCGTTTCTCATATCAATCGCCTACTTGCACGAAATCGCGCGGAGATAGGGGAAGTGTCACGGCGTGCGTGACGTAGGAGCAGGGAGCCGGCAGTGGATCCTCCGGGAGTGGAGCTCCGTGCGGTGCACGCACTTTGCGAGCGGAATGTTCCGCGGCGGCGCGCCGTAAGAAAGGAAGCGGAGTGCGGGTGAGTCAGCGGGCGGGCGCGCCGGCGATCCGTTGTGCAACCGAAAGGCAATACGGCGTGGCGGGCCGCGAGGGCGCTTATCGCCGGCCCGCGGCAGGTAGGCAACCAACCGCTGCGCCGCATTCTTCGCAGCGGTTTCGTCACGGCCGCCGGCGGAGTCGTCAGAGGGCCTCCACCGGTCCCGGCCTGCTCGCGTAACTGTCGCGCCGCGTCACCTAGGCGACGGCCACTTAGCGGTCCAGCCTTGTCTTGCAACCTTTAAACCTCCGACATTCACTAAAGAAAGCGTTGTATACCAACAATCAGGCAGTCAACGCCAGTAGCTCTCCGAGGTTGTTCACGGACCAAGTAACTCTATCGAGTGTTACGAAATAGTTTTGCAGAGAACGCTACCAGTCACAATATTTGCGTTGCCGCAATTACACTGAAGCACCGAAGAAACTGGTAGAGCCACGCGTATTCAAATACCGAGGTATGTAAACAGGCTGAATACGCGGCTATGTAAAAGTGTCTGGCGCAGTTGCTAGATCAGTTACTGCTGCTACAATGGCAGGCTATCAGGATTTTATTGAGTTTGGACGTGGTGTCACAGTCGGCGTACGAGAGATGAGACACAGCAACCCCTGACGTAGCGATGAAGTGGGGGTTTTCCAGTACGAGCATTTCATGTGTGAGCCGTGAATACCAGGAATCCGGTAAAACATCAAATCTCCGATATCCTGCAAGAACGGCACAAGCGAGACTCGTTCATCGCGACAGAAGTGCAACCCTTTCGTAAACTGCTGCATATGTGGGCCTTGAGCACTATGGGACTTAACATCGGAGGTGATCAGTCCCCTAGAACGTAGAACTACTTAAACCTGACTAACCTAAGGACATCACACATATCCATGCCCGAGGCAGAATTCGAACCTGCTACCGTAGCGGTCGCGCGGTTCCAGGCTGAAGCGCCTAGAATCGCTCGGCCGCACCAGCCGGCGCTGCAGATTTCCATGCTGGGCCAGCAACAAATGGTAGTGTTCGAACCATTCAACGAAACATTACCGATGTTGGCTTTCTGAGCCGAATATCCTTGATGAAATGAAATGTCGTGTGGCTAGGGCCTCCCGTCGGGTAGACCGTTCGCCTAGTGCAGTTCTTTCAATTTGACGCCACTTCGGCGACCTGCGCGTCGATGGGGATGAAATGATGATGATTAACACAACACAACACCCAGTCCCTGAGCGGAGAAAATCTCCGACCCAGCCGGGAATCGAACCCGGGCCCGTAGGATTGGCAGTCCGTCACGCTCACCACTCAGCTACCGGGGGCGGACAATATCCTTGATGAATTCACGACACACAGTGGTTAGCACACTGAACTCGCATTCGGGAGGACGGTGGTTCAATCCCGCGTCCGGCCATCCTCATTTAGGTTTTCCGTGATTTCCCTAAATCGCTCCAGGCAAATGCCGGGATGGTTCCTTTCAAAGGGCACGGCCGACTTCCCTCCCCATCCTTCCTTAATCCGATGGGACCGATGACCTCGGTGTCTGGTCTCCTTCCCCAAAACAACCAACCAACCAATTCACGACACAAATGTTTACGCCTCTCCTGGGCCCGTCAACACCCAGATTGGACTGTTGGTGACTGGAAACTTCTTGCCTGGTCGGACGAGTCTCGTTTCAAATTGTATCGAGCGAATCGACGTGTACGGGTGTGGAGACAACCTCATGAATCCATGGACCATGCATGTCCGCAGGGGACTGTTCAAGCTGGTGGAGGCTCTGTAATGGTTTGGGGCGTGTGCAGTTGGAGTGATATGGGACCCTTGGTACGTCTATCGTCGTATCTAATACGACAGGTGACACGTAAGCATCCTGTATGATAACCTGCATCCACTCATGGCCATTGTGCATTCGGACGTACTTGGGCAGTTCCAGCGGGACAATCCCACACGTCCAGAATTCCTACAGAGTGGCTCCAGGAACACTCTTCCGAGTTTAAACACTTTCACTGGCCACCAGACTCCCCAGACATTAACATTATTAAGCATATCTGGGATGTCTTGCAACGTGCTGTTCAGAAGAGATATCCACCCCTTCGTAGTCTTACGGATTTATGGACAGCCCTGCAGAATTCATGGTGGCAGTTCCCTTCAGCACTACTTCAGACATTAGTCGAGTCCATGCCACGTCGTGTTGCGGCTCTTCTGCGTGCTCTCGGTGGCCCTAGAGTATATAAGGAAGGTGTACCAGTTTGTTTGGCTCTTTATAGCAAATTTACTACCGGAACAACGCGTTTCGAGATACAGACCTCACCTTCATGTTACATCGCCAATACAAAACACTGACTTGGAGTGTGTGTTTATGACGGCTTGAACTCTGCTGGGGACATTTTCAGTTAGGTGTCTGAATGTGTGTGTAGGAATGGCAGCCCATTCTTCCTCAAGATCTGAAAGGAGAGAGCGTAGTGAAGTTGGACGCTGGGGTTTGGATCTACGTTCTAACTCATCCCACAGGTGTTTCATTGGCTTCAGATCGGGACTATGGCCATGTCAGTCCATTTTCAAAATGTTATTGTCCTCAAACCACTGCCTCATTGGTGCCGCTTTGTGACAGTGTACAATTACACGCTAATACAAACTATCTTCATCTCAGAACTGGTCCTACACAGTATGCAAATGCTGCAAAATATCTTACTATCCTTCTGCACTTAGCGGTTTCTTAAGCGTAGTAAGGCCACGACACCTTAACCTCAAAAAATGTGCCCATACCGTAACACCATCTCCTCCCTGCTTCTTTATTGGTACTACAATACATAACTTTCACTAGGCATTCATCAAACCCAGGCCCTTCCACCACACTGCTGTAGGGTATAGCGTTACACATCACTCCAAATCACTTGTTGCCAGTCATGCACTGTCCAGAAGTGTTGCTTTTTACACCAGCGCGAGCTTCGCTTTGTACTGACTGGAGAAATATGTGGCATAGGAGGAGCTGTAGTCCATAAAACCCCTTTCTTTTTAACTCCGTACTAACAAACTCACAAACAAATTCAGCCTCTGTACTGAAGACCACAACAAAAACTCACAGTTATTGTGCTAGCTGAACTGTGGGCAGCACTTTGCAACCCACGAGTTGTTCCTTCTTCCGCTGATTTCTTGTGATTTATTACATCCACCCTTCGCAATGCTCGACGGTCCCTTTTCGTCAGTACATGATGTCTGTCTGGTCTTAGTTTAGTCGTCCTTGTACCCTCTAGTTTCCACTTCACAGTCGTATAACCAACAGTAGATCTTGGCACCTTCAGAAGGGTTGAAATGGTCCGTCTACATTTGTTACAAGACCACGTTCGAAGACACTGAGCCCTGCTGATTGACCCATTCTGCTGTTACTGTTCGTCTAGTGACAACACAACACAATCCTCTCCCACTCCCCCACCCCCTCCCCCCCCCAATCTCCTTTTATACTGGCAGATCCGCATTTCGTGATTTCAGCCATTATCCTCCTTAATGCGAGTCTAGTGCCTCACCAATGCGCCACCTCGCTCCATTTCTTCGTCGACTCGGTACCATTATCAAGTAGGATTAACAGAATAAATAGCGCAGAGTCAAATAAGAGCTGCAACATTCTTCACGGATTTGATTACTGAGCGCGACAGCTTCACAGACGTGTCAATAGCTCTTAGTCGCAATAACACATGCCAGACAGCCCTACTATCAAAATTCTTTGACTGCACCATCCGATACCAGACTTCTATCGCATACCACACGTATTTATTGCTGTGGAGTAATTAGTGGTATACACACTCGTACATACTGGTTCCGACAATCGAACTTGCTGCGTACCACCCGACAGCAGAAGGGGTATGCGGATAATGATGAAGTAATCAGTGACTATTGAACCACTGTTTGACGTATGACAAGAATTCGACACTGAGTCAGGGAGTAAATAGTAGAGGTGTTGAGATAAAAGTGTACGTAATCCACAATGAGTGTTCGACATCTTCCACGGCCTGGTTGTGCTACGTCTCCAAGTTATCTCGCGATCTCCTTGGTGACGTACATAGCAGTGGCTACGCTGTTTTCCTGCTTTACGAACTGCTCCCCGTTTTTAACTGCGTTATGTAATGGCATTCGCCCAAGCAGCGCGGCGCGGACACCTGTTGAAGACCACGCGGCCGCAGAACGCTGCAGGCTGCCCTTGTTCCGCTCAGCAGGTCCTGTCCTGCACGCGGCAGGCGGGTTGCCTACACCGCAGGCGATACGTTGCCCCCGAAGCCACGGCGTGCCGTAACGCTGCCGCACACTTTCTTTCCACGTACCGAGCGAGATCTTCGTTACATGCATTCTCGTCGCAGACGCTGCAGTTCGAAACTGCTAACAAAACCGGACATCCTTGATCAAAGTAGAGCATACGGAACTCGAGTTCTTCACTTACGCTATCGTCGGCGCTGTATTGGCAGCCGTTCAGAAAGAAGGCGGTGCTGGCATACTGTTAAATACACTGAAGGAAATGAAAACTCTCACATCTCTTACACTAGTCCAATATTTATCAAATTTTCTGGAGATGTTCGTCACATAGTTGATATTAGACGATTACAATTAATTCCATTTTGGAACTGTCGCCCAGCATCAGTACGACATGCGGCCCCCAACGGCTCTTGTATTCTTTGTGGCATGGAAGGAAACAACCTCCGAATTTCACCTTGAGGAATTCCTTGCCATGCCTGAAACACATGCTGAGTCAGTTAATGGTAATTATTGAATTGAGGCGGGAGCTGGTACGCACGCGGAAGGTTGCACTGCAACTACGTTCCAAACATCCGTGCAGGGCTCGTACCTCGAGTTCTATTGGCAATAGAAGGTAGTGTCAAGTGTTTCGAAAAGCCCTCGGGCTAGGGACCATTTGTGTACCCAACAGAAGTCTCGTCTTACTGTAAATATCCTCGCAGCACAAAGTTGTAATATTACACTCTTCCTCTACCTTAGGTAAATGGAGCAAATCGGTTGGTTCTTTTTGCATTAGATGTGGTCTACAAGGCGCCATAAATGACCTCGTGGAGGCACCATTAAGGTCATCGGCGGTTCATGAAAATACCCGAAAAACATGTTCTTCGGGTATGAGAACGGAGCCGCTGATTCCAAGTCGGCTGTATACAGCAAATGGCTGAAATTTTTACGATATATTCCTAAAATACACATGTTGAACAACTTTGAAAATTTTCTTAAAATATTTATCCGTTTCCGAGATACGGAGATTTAAAGTTACTCCAGTTGTACATGTAAAGTACGCATGTGGAATCTCGTGTGAGGCAAAAATGTGGGTTATAAAGAGTCGTAGCACGGAGAAATATGCTGTAATGTGGCTCCGTTATCATAAGAAGGGTTCTGAAAACCCGAAGTTGTTGTAGTACTGAAGCACATGTAAAATATTTGCGCACATAAAATCCGGTCTTAGGGTGCAACTGAACACAGTTTGCGATATTTCAGTTTCATTTAAGTAAACTATCAAAATTTTACTGTTCCATGAAGTTCTGTTTACATGAACGAAATGCCCTGCTGTAGCATGGAAAAAAAGAGAACAGCGCAAAAATGCTCCTATCGGAGAACAAAAAAGGCGAACATATTCCTGTTTATTAAAAGATTCCAAGTTAAAAGTAGGGTACCAGCTGCCTCACTCAACCTTCCTCAGCAGCTTCACAAAAGTTTTGGCACGCAAAACTATTCGCGCTTTTTTTTTTGTTGAGAGAGAAGGAGACAATGGCAGTAGGAAAGGGACTAAAAAGTAATTCATATTGGAAGATTAGTAGACAGTGGTTGTACAATAGGAAAAGCGAACGACACAAAAGCAGTGTGAGAAAAAGAGAGGGACACAATGGCAGTTGAACACAGTTGACAGTGACAGAACAGTGCTAGGAAAACAGTGAAGGAGGCAGTGCCAGTGGCAAAGGAATAAAGAGGAGGAGAAAGTGGAAATGGGTGGGAGGCATGATAATGACAGACAGGGTCTATGACAATGACAACGTGAAAGAGAGATGTTGTGACAGCGATAAGAGACAGTAGCAATGGGAAGGAATGAATGAGATAGTAGCAGTAAGAGAGGGCTAGACGGAGATGGTGATAGTGAGGGGAGACAGTAGTGGTAAGACAGAACGAAGCTGTGAGACAGAGAAAGTTAGAGAGATAATGATGATAAGTTGGGGTGAATGAGTGAGTGAGAATCAGCAAGTGGCAGTGGATGGGTATGAGCGACTTACAGCGGCGGACTAGTGGATGTGAGCGAATTACAGTTGGGGGAGATTGTGGGAGTAAGAAGTGGGTTGCTTATTAAGAAGTGCGGGAGTATGTTCGCATAACAAAATTTTTTAAAGTCGCTGAGTGAGACATGCGTTACGCCACTTTTCAGAGTGGAGCATATTCACCTCTTTTGTGCTCCCATAGGAGTATTTTTCTCTGAGGTAAGTGTACGATTTCCCATCGAATCCTATACATGAATTTGAATCAGGGGACAGGGCAGGTCAGACAAATATCCGTGCATTCCTCAAGGCGTTTGTGGTGTGTTGTCCTGCTGGAATATACCATTTATTACTGTGACAGTGAACGGCACAACAACTTTTACCGTTCTTGCCGCATGTTGGAGAGCATTCAGCCTCCTTCAGCAAGTACCAAATCAGTCTCGTTACTTTATCGGGAAGCTTCGCAAACGTGATTAATTGAAGAGGTACAGATCTCAAGAGTCGCTGCTTCCTGTGATCCTTCACCAGGCTACATAGATCCCGATGTAACCAACACAAGCAGAAGCGAAGACACCACAGAATGCCACTCAACCTTCCAGCTGACTCTGCCGCCACATCACGGAAGTCTCTGAAGTCTGTGGAATGAAGTCAGCGGAAAACGACTCACGGCAATTCAAGATTTGAACCCATCTGGCTGTAACCAGTGGTTGACGACTAGTGGTGACACCTTGACTGCAACTTCTGCCAGGATTTCAGCCATTGTTATCCACCTATTCGTCAACCCCTCTGAAGCCATCCGTGGATCTTTCTCTTGCGAGCTTCTTTGGAAGTATTCGTGGTTGCTCTCCTTGCCAGACCGTCCATGTTGTATGCAGTTGTTGTACCGCCAGCAACTACCTGTGCGATCTGGCGACATGAAACTCATACGACCCTCATGCCAACGATTACACCTTTCTCAGTGTGCCGAAAATGGCGAGAATTGGCACGTGCGGATTCTCGCCGCTTGCTCTGTCGCGATCTGTACCTGAAATATTGCCACCACGTATTCACAACATCATTCACCTGCTGGAAATTCTTTCTTCTCTAGATAAAATACTGAAAATAACGCTGCACAAGAATGACATTTTAATGAACGTATAGCACAAGCATGGTAATTGAGAAGTATCGGTTTGCTGACGTTCGGTCAGGCATTCCCATGCAGCAACATTTTACATTATCGTCAGTGTATACACTGATGTGACAAAAGTCACAGCATAGCGATATGCAAATATAAAGGTGGCGGCAGTAACCGTACACAAGATATAAAAGGGCAGTGGAATGTCGGAGGTGTCATTTGTACTCAGGTGATTCATGTGAAAAGGTTTCCGATGTGATTGTGGCCGCACGACGGCAATTAACAGAGTTTGAACCCGGAAAGGTAGTTCGAGCTAGACGCATGGGACATTCCATTTCGAAAATCTTTAGGGAACGCAGTTTTCCGACATCCATAATGTCAAGAGTGTGCCGATAATACCAAATTTCAGGCATTACCTCTCACCATGGACAACGTGTGGTGTCACCGCCAGAGACCACACTTGCTATGTAGTATCCTTTAAATCGGCCGCGGTCCGGTAGTATACGTCGGACCCGCGTTTCGCCACTATCAATGATTGCAGACCGAGCGCCGCCACACGGCAGGTCCAGAGAGACTTCCTAGCACTCGCTAGCGATGGTTCACTGACTTCTACGCTCTCATTTGCCGAGACGATAGTTAGCATAGCCTTTAGCTGCGTTATTTGCTACGACCTAGCAAGGCGCCAGTATCCGTACTATTGATATTGTGAATCATGTACCATAAAGAGCGACGTTCTCCATGAATGGATTAAAGTTAAGTATTCCACCAGCTACGTCCGTTTTTCTCAATTCTAATTCCCTTGCCATGTTCCAAACCTCACGCCAGCCTGCGTGAGCTAAAACGCGTGCATTTCGGCCTCCTTTACCACCCCTGGTTGGCTCTCTTGCCAACCACAACACAACGCTATAGCCGACGATCTTCACTTAAAAGACTGAGAGTAGTGACGTTTCCGTAGAGTTGTCAGTCCTAACAGACAAGCAAGCAATACTGCTTGAAATAACTGCAGGAATCAATGTGTTATGTACGATTTATGTGTCGGTTAGGGCAGTGCTGCGGAATTTGGGATTAATGGGCTACGGTAGCAGACGACCGACGCCGGTACCTTTAGCAACAGCTGGACTCGTAACCTTATCGGTTGGACCTTACACGACGGGAAAACCCTGGCCTAGTCGTATGAGTCCCGGGTTCAGTCGCCAAGAGCTGATGGTGGTGTTCGAGTGTGACGCAGACCTCTCGAAGCCATAGAACGAAGCTGTCAACAAGACAATGTACGAGCTGGTGGTGGCTCCATAATGGTGTGGGCTATGTTTACATGGACAGGACTTGGTCCTCTGGTCCAACTGAACCGATCATTGACTGGAAATGGTTATGTTCGGCTACTTAGAGGCCATCTGCAGGACTTCATGGTCCCAAACAACGATGGAATTTTTATGCATGACAATGCGCCATGTCAGCGGACCACAGTTGTTCGCGTTTCGTTTGAAAAACATTCTGGACAATTCGGGCAAATGATTTGGCAGGCCAGATCGTCCCTGGTGAGTCGCATGGAATATTTTTGGGACATAGTCGAGAATTCAGTTCTTCTACCAAATTCTGCACAGGCAACGGTTTCGCAATTGTAGACAGATATAGTGGCAGTACGGCTCAATATTTGTCCAGGGGAATTCCAGGAACTGGTTGAGTTCATGCCACGTCGAGGTACTCCACCACGCCAGCCAAAAGGAAGTCAGACACGATATTGTAGGGGCTGTCCCGTGAATGTTGCCTGAGTGTAATTCATGAGTATCCATTCGATCGGTCAAGCTTTTCCACGGAGTAACACTTAACATGTCCCTGGTTCACCTTGACAGAGTAATGACGTTTGTTCAAAAGAATTAAACTGTTCAATGTTACGTGTGTTACATGTCCACGAAGCTTCACCAGGCTGTGACAAATTGGGAACTGAAGTAAGAGACACACAAGAGGATTCCGTACCACCAAAACTATGCACATCTCTCGCAGACGACACCGTGTTGTGTGGAGAGTACGATTGTCCTGTCGGATAATTTTATGAATAAAAGAGTCTAGATCATGTACTTATCATTTAACATCCAGTTTCATTCAAATTAGGCCATTCTCTGAACTAAAAATAGAAAAAACGAATAATAATGCATTAGCTATAAGAAGCAGTCGGATGAAAACGAGACAGACGGAAAAAAGTAAGTAAACTATTTCTTATATCAAAAGCTTTCATGATGAATAAATTCGCTCCAGCTGTAATTGGCAAGTTCTTTGTTTGGATAAAACCGTACACACCAGCCGGGTTTCAGGAAATAAATCACATCTTCAGGTGCTACAAAAAATAGATCATATACAAAATTCCATATAAAATTAACTATCATTCAAAGGGTCCATACAAATGTGAACATCAGCTCACGCCCTGATTGCGTACGAGAAAATCGCACCAGTCATGCAAAAAATGCAGAAAATTTATCGAGCAGTATGCGAGATCCGGTGCGGGTGAGGAATGAAAAGGTTATCTCAGTCAACAGGCACCACACCGGGTAAATAGAACCTAACCAAAAACGCCTTGACTGTAACAGCTAACAGCTGCCAGCCTAACGTAGCCTATGAACCAACTGCGACCGACTAGGCATGTGGCATGGGCTTTAAGTAAAATGGAGGCATACATGCCGCAAATTCCAATTTGTCAACCTCAAGTGTAGCTTACCATGTAAATGCCCAGCCCACTGCATATTATGGAAGCCCAGGATGACCGATCAGCAGGCTACCGTGCGAACCGCAATGAGACGCGTGAGAAGAAATATACGTCAGGGAGTGTCCGCCACCGGAAATAATACCGACGGCGAGAGGGACCACCGAAGAAATCATAGTTGACAGCACGGCCGCAACCACATATTTTCTCGCAAACGCCACTCTCAGCTAATAGCGCTAAAACCACTTACGTTATTAATGGTATTAACTGAGGTAGACCTGGTACAGAGCAAACAATAAAACCAAGACATGCAATGTATAATGCAATTGTCAGGAAATAATTCCGCAAATTAAACATAATACTGGAAGATATGACAATATACCGAATACGTCATATTAAGAATGCAAGGCTACGGATGCAGATAGCGCAACACAACGTATAAGGTAATCTACATGATTATGGTGCACAAAATCTCGAGTAACGGAGAAGCCACATGACACGCAACATCCAAGAGCAGAGGACGAGATGTTATACCCCTCAACTAACGCAAAGTTGACAGAGCACGACAATCTATTATAGTGGAGAACGCTACTGAGCCGTGGTGCGCCTTTTATGGCATACCAGCCCTTTGGCGCGACGCTATCGATTACCCAGCTGTAATAGGATATTTATCCCTGTTGTGATCTCGCAGGTTTTTCGCGCTCGGGGCAGTTCGTGTTGGTTGGACTCGCTACGAGGCACAAGGACGTACTTGCGTGGACGAAAGAGGAAAACACGCGTGCTCGGCCAGCAGCGGCACCGCGGTCTACCTCGTAAGACGGTTGCGAGTTTCTGATGAACCTGCCTGATGTCAACTGCGGGCGCTGTTCGTCGCATTGCTTCGGTTCCTGTTTTCTCGGAGAGACCCATCCCTGGAGACCATCTCGAACAACGCTCTCCATCGAAGGTGTAAGCGATTTTGGTGCCTTCGTTTCGTTGAATGATTTGCGTTGCAGCGATTGTATTTGTTGGCTCAAAATTGGCTGTGAGTACTATGGGACATCTGTGGTCATCAGTCCCCTAGAACTTAGAACTACTGAAACCTAACTAACCTAAGGACATCACACACTTCCACGACCGAGGAAGGATTCGAACCAGCGACCGTAGTGGTCACGCGGTTCCAAACTGAAGCGCCTAGAACCGCACGGCCACACCGGCCAGCTGTCCTAATGTACGTGTTGTTGAAGTAAGAGCAGCTGGCAGAGTGTGTAACCGCATGGAGAGCAGCAGTTAGTATTTCTTTTAAAAATCCTCTCGTTGGAATACTATCAGGAAGCTGATTAGCACGAAGGTGTATGTGTCTTATATTTTGGGTTTTTGGGACAGTATCCAGAGGTTATGTAATGTCTGTATGAGATTTTTAGTGTATTTTGATTGCCATCAAATCGACGTCCCTTGTATACTGCTGTAAAATATGGGTCACTTCTATTGAAAGCACTTACCCAGTTATTACTAAAGACTCGTATTCTGTAAACTAAGTCATTTGTACGTAGTTCCTTTATATTCGTGCATTTATTTGAATGCGCTCACTCAGTATTAGAGCAATTACTTCTTCATTTATTTTGTTATTTATTGATCTCTTAACTTATATTAATTGCTGTTTGATCCGTATCTTCTGCAGTCTGTTTGTGTTCTAGTTTTCTGCGAGTTGAGGTGTGTGGGAGCGGCACCACGTTCTGCTTCGGTGCACAGAAGCTGTGACGTGTCGTCTAATGGGAAGTGACTCCCGGTTGGGCCCCGGGGTTTAGTTGTTGTTTTGGACGGCTGGTCTGCTGCTTCCAGCATTTTAACTGAAGTCACCTTTTGCCCAGGGCAGTCTGGCGTCACTGCCCCTTTGGTAAACATTTAACGTGTTCCATGTATATTAAAAAAAGGTTTTTTTATTTGTTTGGGAATGAATTGTATTAAATTGTAACTTGTGTTGCTTGTGTTATTTGGGTTCTTAACGAACTGGTATGCGGTTCATAAATCACTTTCATACTCCAAATCTCTGCTCTTTTAAAAGTAACATTTAAGAATTTCGGCTTTCTGTTTCCAATTTCTCGCAGAAGAAACAAGACACTGACAAAACGTTCTGACGTTATTTGTATAACTTACGTTCTGTTAGTCCAAAACAAACCAGATCTTGATCACGTGAACTGTACTCAAAAACAGTGCGTACAATTCTTTGATAAATATACTTGGGTAGCAGCAGTTTCCAGAGTTCTGTCCCTTTGAATCACCTACGTGAGTATTCAACTTCATACCTCCACCAGAGCTGTTGAAAATAGTTTCGGCGATATTGACTCACTTGGCGTTACGAAAAATTACGATTTGACACCAAATTAATAAATCGTACAGTAGTGGCACAAAAGTTTTCGACGGGTGGACGTAGCCTTTCAAAATATTTCGAGTTTTTATTGAAATGAAACACTTCAGTCGACAGTTATGTTGTATATATTCATGTAGGCGCTACTGAGTGAATAACAAATCATTCAGCTAACAATAACGCAGTTTGCGCAGTGTCATACATTTTATTATGTGACCGTGCTGCTCTTGACATGCGCTGATCAGTCAAAACATTACCATGACTTCCCTCCGCGACACTGAAACCCACCAGGTGGCGTTGTTGGCACTTGAAACAGTAAGGAGAAGAGACGAATGGAAGTCACGATATGGGACTTAAATGCCGAAATCCATTGGTATAAGCGACTTTGACGAAGATAAGACCTTCTCGAGATGTCGCCTAAGGACGAGTATCTCGTAAACTCCGAAGCTGGTCTGCTGCTCGAGTGCTACTGTCGTGAGCATCTAACCGTGAAACCACGATTGGGTTACAAGGTGTCGGACCTCCATAGCCCATCACAGAACGTAGATGTCGGAGTCTCGCTCTGTGAAGCAGAACAGGCTAGGACCTGTACAGATCTGACGACCGCGTACAGTGGTGGTGCAGCAAAACTGTTTCCCAGGCGCAATGTTCAGCACACAATGCTGAACACGGGCTCCGCTGCAATCGACCCCAACATCCTCGACGTTGACAGTTATGACTGCAATGGACACGGAACCACCGAGACTGGACCCTGAGTCATTGTAAACTTGTTGCCTGTTAAGTGAATTACGTTGCTTGTTTCCCCGCCATCCAAGTGAACGT
Organism: Schistocerca gregaria; assembly: GCF_023897955.1. NCBI lineage: Eukaryota > Metazoa > Arthropoda > Insecta > Orthoptera > Acrididae > Schistocerca > Schistocerca gregaria. Next base: position 129,102,793 of record NC_064923.1, on the reverse strand, counting down.
CTGCTCGAACCACGGACGAACGTTGTTGGAGTCAACAATATGCTGTCGGAAACATCAACCTAGGCTTCCAAGGGACCTGTGGTAGTAATCTAAGGCACGATTACAGCTGTGAAGTAGGTAAACGTTACTGCGGACCACCACCTTCACGTCTACCACGACAGGTTTGCATATTCCAACAGGATAGCTGTCTTTGTCGCAAGACCTTAACCATGCTGCAGTCACTTGAGGAGCATGTTGGTAAACTGATGTTGTAGCCACAAAATTAGGCTGATCTGAACCCGATGCAACACATCTGGGATGCTATTGATCGCCAGCGTCGCACCCATAAACACCACCGGCACGTAAATCACGCGATTTGCATGATCTGTACACAAACAACTGGTGTCACATGCCTCCGGGAACCTACCAAGGACTTGTGTAACCCATGCCACGGGCAATCGCTGCTGTACTGCGTTTCAAAGTGTGACAATCACGGTGTTAAGCAGGTGATCATAGTGTTTTGCCTTCTCAGTGTACGAGCTTAACACGCTTGAGAACAATTCGTAATTGTACCGAAATTCGTTTCGTGAATGAAACTGCAGGATAGTTAACATCTGCAGCAAACACCACTGGCCATTAAAATTGCTACACCAAGAAGAAATGCAGATGATGAACGGATATTCATTGGACAAATATATTATACTAGAATAGACATGTGATTACATTTTCGCGCAATTTGGGAGCATAGATCCTGAGAAATCAGTGCCCAGAACAACCACCTCTGGACGTAATAACGGCCTTGATACGCCTGAGCATTCTGTCAAACAGAGCTTGGATGGCGTGTACAGGCTGAGCTGCCCATACAGCTTCAACACGGTACCACAGTTCATCAAGCGTAGTGACTGGCGTATTGTGAAGAGCCACCATTCACCAGAAGTTTTCAATTGGTGAGAGATCTGGAGAATGTGCTGGCCAGAGCAGCAGTCGAACATTTTCTGCATCCAGAAAGGCCCGTAAAGGACCTGCAACATGCGGACGTGCATTATCCTGCTGAAATGTAGGGTTTCGCAGGAATCGAATGAAGGGTAGAGCCACGGGCCGTAAAACATCTGAAAGTAACATCCACGGTTCAAAGTGCCATCAGTGAGAACGAGAGGTGACCGAGACGTGTAACCAATGTCACCCCATACCATCACGCTGGGTGGTAAGCCACTATGGCGATGACGAATACACGCTTCCAATGTGCGTTCACCGCGATGTCGCCAAAAACGGATGCGATCATCATGATGCTGTAAACGGAACCTGGATTAATCCGGAAAAAAGGACGTTTTACCATTCGTGCACGCAGGTTCGTTGTTGAGTACACCATCGCAGGCGCTCCCGACTGTGATGCAGCGTCAAGGGCAACCGCAGCCATGGTCACCGAGCTGATAGTCCATGCTGCTGCGCCGGCCGCGGTGGTCTCGCGGTTCTAGGCGCGCAGTCCGGAACCGTGCGACTGCTACAGTCGCAGGTTTGAATCCTGCCTCGGGCATGAATGTGTGTAATGTCCTTAGGTTAGTTAGGTTTAAGTAGTTCTAAGTTCTAGGGGACTAATGACCACAGCAGTTGAGTCCCATAGTGCTCAGAGCCATTTGAACCATTTGAACCATGCTGCTGCAAACGTCATCCAACTGTTCGTGCAGATGGCTGTTGTCTTGCAAACGTTCTCATCTGTTGGCTCAGGGATCGAGAAGTGGCTGCACAATCCATTACACCCATGCGGATAAGATGTCTGTCATCTCGACTGATTGTGATCCGAGGCCGTTGGGATCCAGAATGGCGTTCCCTATTACTCTCCTGAACCCACCGATTCCATATTCTGCGAGCAGCAATGTCGCGATACGATAACCGGCAATCGCTATGGGCTACAATCCGAGCTTTATCAAAGTCGGAAACGTGATGGTACGCATTTCTCCTCCTTACACGAGGCATCACAACAATGTTTCACCAGACAACGCCGGTCAACTGCTGTTTGTGTGTGAGAAATCGGTTGGAAACTTTCCTAATGTCGGCACGTTGTAGGTGTCGCCACCGGCACCAACCTTGTGTTGAATGCTCTGAAAAGCTAATCATTTGCATATCACAGCATCTTATTCCTGTGGGTTAAATTTCGCGTCTGTAGCACGTCATCTTCGAGGTGTAGCAATTTTATTGGCCAGTAGTGTATTTCACACACGGAAACAAAGCAGATGTGACTATTACTGGGGCAGACATTGTTTCAAAACGAATATCGGGGGCATTTAATACATCAAACGTGCAATTACAGAGATTACATCAAATGAAAGTTTTGTTTGTATACCTGTGCACATTCATATGCCCAGTTTGCTATGTCTTCCTTTAGAAAGCGCTAACAGTAAAGTGAACAAAGAGATTTTCGTATTTCACATATTACAACAATTGATTCTGTTGTTACAGTAAAATGTGCTTCCCGTATTAAGTTCCGTTGTAGTACGCCAAGTGATAAAAACATTCATAGACTGTACTACCAGTTGGAAGACACCGGCTGTGTTTGAAAAATGGAAGAGTACGGAACGACCAAGAGTGACTGCTGATGTACTCAAAGATTAAGATTGTCTTTCTCGCTTAGCCCCAAGAAGACAGTTCGGAAGTCTTTGGGGTGACTCTGAAGGACACGCTTACAACAATGTCCTTATCGTTGGTAACCGTTGCAAGCTCTGAAGCCTATATGGTGCGGTTTATCTCGCAACTTTGCAAATGAAATGTCGCTGCACGACGATAAAGATTTTCTCGATAGTCTTCAATGAGGACTCGACATTTCAACTAAGTGGAAATTTGAACACGCATAATGTGTCCATCTGGGGGTCGACAAGTTCCCATGAGATGGTACAGTTGCAATGAGACTCCCTGAAATTGAATGTTCCTTGTGCCACAGCCCGGCAGGACGTTTATGGGCCTTTCCATTTCGGTGAAGCAACTGTAACTGGTGTTTCTTATCTTGATGCGCTTGACCTGTGGCTCTTTCCTCAATTTCAAGAAGTTGAACCACAGAACTTTATTTGTCGGCAAGATGGTGCGCCGTCTCACTAGCATAGCTCATTACGTGATTTTTTGAACGACGTTGTAACTGAACGTTGGAATGGCCGCAAGGGACCGTGTGACGTATGGGTAGCTTGCTTTGCATAGCCTCCACGTTCACACGGTCTGATACCATGCGATTTGTACCATTCGGGGTGCATAAGGTATGATGTTCCAGTGCCTCTGCTACAAGCTTATCCTACCGACTTCAGAACAATACTGAAGCAGTTAATAAAATTACTCCAGACACACTGATCAAGTTTTGCGAAGAACTCCCCTGTCGACTATACGTGTGCCGTGTGACGAATGGTGCTCACACTGAACACGTGTAAGAGAAACTGCCTGAGTTGTCCTTTCATTTGACGCATTATTTATAATTGAAGATTGAATCTTATAACAAATACTGCAAAGCATTAAAACTCAGATATTAATTTTGAAATACCAAGTGCCGTTCAACGCAGGCTTCTACATCTCCATCTACACCACACTCCGCAAGCGGCCTAAGGGTGTGTGGCGGAAGGTACTTCTAGTACCACTAAATAATTCCCTCCTTCCCTGCTCAACTCGTGAATGGTGCACGGGAAGAACGATCGTCGGTTGTTGTTGATGTTGTGGTGGTGGTCTTCAGTCCGAAGACTTATTTGGTGCAGTTCTCCATGATACTCTATCCTGTGCGAGCCTCTTCATTTCAGAATAACATCTGCAACCTACGTCCTTCGGAATCTGGTACTGTATCCGTTTCTTGGACTGTCTTCTACCATTTTAACCCTATACACTTCCCTTCGATACCAAATTGGTGATCCTTTGATGTCTAAGAACGTGTCATTGTCAGCCGATCTCTTCGTTTTTTCAAGTTATGCCAAAAACTTCTTGTTTCCCCAATTCTGTTCAGTAGTTGCTCGTTACTTACGTGATAGACCAATCTAATCTTCAGCGTTCTTCTGTGGCACTACATTTCGAAAGCTTCTATTCTCTTTTCACCCAAACTGTTCATCGTACATGTTTCTCTTCCACACACAGCTACATTCCAGACAAATAACTTCAGAAAAGACTTCCTAACACTTAAATTTGTATTCGATGTTAACAAATTTCTCTTCTTGAGAAATGCTTTTCTTACCATTGTCAAGCTCCGTTTTATATCTTCTCTACTTCGGCCATCATCAGCAGTTTTTCTGCCCATATAATAATACTTCTCTAGTACTACAAGTGTCTTGTTTCCTAACTTAGTATCACTTGATTTAATTCGATTATATTCCATTATCTTTGTTTTGCTTTTTTTGATGTTCATCCTCCATCCTCTTTTCAAGACACTGTACATTCCGCTCAGTTGCTCTCCCAAGTCTCTGAGAGAATTACTATGTCATCGGAAAACCTCAAAGATTTTAATTTCTTTCCCTGAACTTTAATTTCGATTCAAAATTTTTCTTTGGTTTGCTTTAGTGCTTGTGCGCAATGTGCATACTCAATAACATCGGGGTAGGCTACAACCCTGTCTCAGTCCCTTTCCAAACACTATCTCGGCTCGTGTAACTGCTTTCTGGTTTCTGTATAAGTTCTTAACACCCATTTGTACCCTTTATTTTACCCCTGCTACCTTCAGAATTTTAAAGAGAATATTCCAGTCGACATTGTCAAGAAGCTTCTGTATTAGCTCTAATTTCACGAAATTTCTAATCGTCGTCATTTCGTGAGATGTATGTGGGAGGAAGTAATATGTTGTTCTACTCCTCCCGGAAAGTGCTCACTCGATATTTCAATAGCAAACCTCTGCGTGATACACAAATCCTCTCTAGTGACGTCTGCATGTGGAGTTTGTTGAGCATCTTCGTAACGCTCTCGCGTCAAATGATAGACCCCGTGAGGAATCGTGTCGCTCTTCATTGGACCATCTCTATCCCTTCTGACGGTTCTTCCTGGTTAGGATCCCAGACTGATGAACAATACTCAAGAATCGGTAGAGTAGGCGCCTTTAAAGGCACTTACTTGGTGGATGAGTTACATTTCCTTAAGATTCTTCCTATGAATCTCAGTCTAGTATCTGCTTTTCTACTATTTCTTTATGTGGTCATTCCACTTTCGCTCGCTCTGGATAGTCACTCCTAGATATTTTACAGTAGACACTGTTTCAAGTATTCTATAATCAATAGTGTAATTGTACGTAGTGCATTTCTTTTCCTGTGTATGCGCAATATGTTGCATCCATTTACGTTCAGCGTCAACTGCCAGTGCCTGCCTCATTCATCAGAACTCTGCATGTCATTCTGCAAATCGATACTGTCTTCTCGCGTTGGGAGTTTCTTATAGACAATCTCATGATCTGCGAACAATCTTAAAGAGCTTCCGAGCTTTTTCCCTACTGCATTATTTATATACATTGTAAACAGTAACGGTCCTATCACACTTGCAGGAGGTACTCTGGAAATTATCTTTACAACTATCGATTTTGTTCCGTTAATAGCAAAGGCTTGAGTTCTATCAGCAAAGAAGTTTCGAATCCAGTCGCAAATCTGACCCGATACTCGGTAAGCTCCTATTTTTTCCACTTAACGGCAGTGAGGGGCGCTGTCAGATGCCTTCCTGAGGGCAAGGGACACGATTACAACGTGAGCGCCGCTGTCTACGGCACTGTGGATATCATGGAGGAAAAGAGCAAGCTGAGTTTCGAACGATCTCTGATTGCGGGACTTTTGTTGATTTTTGTACAGGTGATTTTCGTTCTTCAAAAACGCTATAATTCTTGAGCATAAAACATGTCCATAATTCTAAAACAAACAGACTTCAACGATGTAGACTTTTTTTTCCTCACTAGGTACCCTTCGATCGTCCAGCGATCTACAATAAACTGCTGCTAGAAGTGGAGCAAGCTCTTTCGCATAATCTTTGAAGAATCTTATAGGTATGCTGACTCAGCATTTAGGAAAGTGAAAACAACCTTCAGTAAGATTAAAAGCAAAGGTGCTAACATTAAAAGTGCAATGGGAATTACACTATTAAATGTAGAGGAGAGAGTGGATAGGTGAAAAGAGTAGATTGAAGGCCTGTATGAGCGGGAGGAATTGTCTGATGTCGTGATAGAAGAAGAATCAGAAGTCTACAGGCTGTTACAAAAAGGTACGGCCAAACTTTCAGGAAACTTACCTCACACACAAAGAAAGAAAATATGTTATGTAGACATGTTTCCGGAAACGCTTACTTTCCATGTTAGAGCTCATTTTATTACTTCTCTTCAAATCACATTAATCATGGAATGGAAACACACAGCAACAGAACGTGACTTCAAACACTTTGTTACAGGAAATGTTCACAATGTCCTCCGTTAGCGAGGATACATGCATCCACCCTCCGTCGCTTGGAATCCCTGATGCGCTGATGCAGCCCTGGAGAATGGCGTATTGCATCACAGCCGTCCACAATACGAGCACGAAGAGTCTCTACATTTGGCACCTGGGTTGCGTAGACAAGAGCTTTCAAATGCCCTCACAAATGAAAGTGAAGAGGGTTGAGGTCAGGAGAGCGTGGAGGCCATGGAATTGGTCCGTCCCTACCGATCCATCGGTCACCGAATCTGCTGTTGAGAAGCGTACGAACACTTCGACTGAAATTTGCAGGAGCTCCATGGTGCATGAACCACATGTTGTGTCGTACTTGTAAAGACACATGTTGTAGCAGCACAGGTAGAGTATCCCGTATGAAATCATGATAAAGTGCTCCATTGAGCGTAGGTGGATGAAGCTAAAATGAGTTCTAACATGGAAATTAAGCGTTTCCGGACACATGTCCACATAACATCTTTTCTTTATTTGTTTTTTAAGGAATGTTTCCTGAAAGTTTGGCCGTACCTTTTTGTAACACCCTGTATAAGGAAGAGATAGGGGATCCAGTACCTGAATCAGAGTTTAAAAGAGCTTTGGAAGACTTAAGATCAAATAAGGCAGAAGGGGTAGATAACATTCCATCGTAATTTCTAAAATCATTGTAGTAGCAACGAAATCTCTATTCACATTGGTATGTAGAACATAAGAGACTGGAAATATGCAACATGTTTTTCGGGAAAACATCATCGAAAGAATTCCCAAGACTGCAAGACCCGATAAGTGAGAGAATAATCGCATAAGTAAACTTCTCACGCATCGAAGTTGCTCAGAAGAATAATATACAAAAGAATGGAAGAAAAAGAGGATATGTTTGACGACCATCAGATTGCATTTAGAAAAGGCAAACGCACGAGAGAGGCAGTTGTGACCTTGCGGTTGATAATGGAAGCAAGACTGAAGGAAGATCAATACATGTTCGTGGAATTTGTCGACCTGAGAAAAGCGCTCGAAAGTGCAAAATGGTGCAAGACCTTCGAATGTCTAAGCTGTAAGGAAAGAAGATAATATACAATATATACAAGAACCAAGAGGGTTCGGCAAGAGTGGAAGACTGAGAACGAAGTGCTAGGATTGAAAAGGCTGTAAGACTGGGATGTTGTCTTTCACCCGCACTGTTCAATCCGTTCATCGAAGAAGCAATGTCGGAAATAAAAGTAAAGATCAAGAGTGGTCAAGGTGAAGGTGTGTCAATGACAAGGTTTACTGATGACGTTGCTGTCCTCTGTGAAAGTCAAGGAGTATTATAGGATCCGTTGAATGAAGTGAGTAGTCTTGTGGGTACAGAATATGGATTAAGAGTAAACAGAAGAAAAAGGAGAAACGAGAACTGCGAGAAACTTAAAGTCAGGACTGGTAATCACGAAGAAGACCGAGTTAATGAATTCTGCAACATAAGCATCAAAGTAACTTATGACGGACGGAGCAATGAGGACATGGAAAGCAGACCAGCAGTGACAGAAAGGCGTTCCTGGCGAAGAGAAGTCTACAGCTATCAAACATAGGCCTTAATTTGAGGAATAAATTTCAGAGAACGTACTTTTGGGACATAGCACTGGATGGTAGTGAAACATGGACTATGGGGAAACCGGAACAGAAGAAAATCGAAGAATCTGAATTGTGGTGCTGCAAACGAATGTTGAAAACTAGGTGGACTTGTAATGTAAGAAATGAAGAGGTTCTCTGCAGAACCGGCTAGGGAAGGAATATGTGGAAAACACTGACAAGAAGAACGGACATGATGGTAGGACATGTGTTGAGACATCAGAGGATAATTTCCATGGTACTAGAGCGAATTATAGATTGAGACTGGAATAGTGGTAGTGATGGTAAGTTCCCATGGGACCAAACTGCTAAGGTCATCGGTTCCAAGGCTTACACACTACTTAATCTAACTGAAACGAACTTACGCTAAGGACAACATACACCCATGCCTGAGGGAGGACTCGAGCCTCCGACGAGGGTTGCCGCGTGAACCGTGGCAAGGCGTTCTAGACCGCAAGGATATCCCGTGCGGCCGAAACTGGAATACATCTAGCACAGTGTTGAGAATATAGGCTGCAAGTTCTATTCTGAGAGATTGGTACAAGAGAGAAATTCGGGCGGGCCGCATCGAATCAGTCAGGAGAGTGATTCCATTTCACCACTGAGCGATTATACCGGGTGATCAAAAAGTCAGTATAAATTTGAAAACTTAATAAACCACGGAAAAATGTAGATAGAGAGGTAAAATTTGACACACATGCTTGGAATGACATGGGGTTTTTTTAGTTCAAAAAAAAGTGCACAAAATGTCCGACAGATGGCGATCGACAGCAAAACGTCAGTGACTGCGCATGGCAATCGTGTATAAAAGGAGCTGTAATGAGAGAGAGAACCAGTATGCGCCAGCAGATGCAGCATGTTACCATTACCTGAAAAGGTGCTTTTAGTGAAGTTGTATTATCAGAATGGGGAATGTGCTAGTTCAACGTTACGATCCTATCGCCATAGTAAGGGGATTCGAACGGGTAAAGGTCAGTTGACAAATGCAGCTGTGGCGAGAATGATTTCAAAGTTCGAAGCCACGGGTTGTTTAGACGATAGACCCCGTAGTGGCCGACCGAGCAGAAGGCGTAATGCTGCTGAGAGAGTTCAGGAAGAAATGGAGACTGTAGCGGGTTCGTCTATGCACGGGGAAGTCAGCGCTCGTGCAGTCGCACGTCGCACCGCCATTCCATACACTACTGTTTGGTTGGCACTTAGGCGTACCCTCCGATGCTATCCGTACAAAATCCATCGGCATCATGCGCTGTTACCTGGCGATTTAGTGAAGCGGAGGGCATTTGCGGTGTGGGCGTTTCAAAAGATGGCGGAAGATGATAATTGGTTGAGTAACGTGTTGTGGACCGACGAAGCTCATTTCACGCCCCGAGGGTCTGTCAACGCCAACAGCTGCAGAATTTGGGCTACCGAAAATCCTAGAACTGTCGTGGAAACTCCATTGCACGACGAGAAAGTCACGGTATGGGTTGGATTTACCACATCTACCGTTATCGGGCCTTTTTTCTTCGAGGAAATGCGTGATTCTAGTTTTGTAACTGCTACCGTGACGGGTGAGAGTTACGCCGATACGTTACAGAATCGCATCATCTCAAGCCTGGCTGATAAACACATGCTGGAACGTGCGATGTTTATGCAGGATGGCGCTGCACCCCATATTGCTAGATGCGTGAAAGATCTCTTGCGCGCGTCATTTGGTTATGTTCGTGTGCTCAGCCGCCACTTTAATCATGCTTGGCCTCCCGGGTCCCCAGACCTCAGTCCGTGCGATTATTGGCTTTTTGGTTAGCTGAAGTCGTAAGTGTATCGTGATCGACCGACATCTTTAGGAATGCTGAAAGACAACATCCGACGCCAATGCCTCACCATAGCTCCGGACATGATGTACAGCGCTGTTCACAACATTATTCCTCAACCACAGCTATTGTTGACGAATGATGGTGGACATACTGAGCATTTCCTGTAAAGAATATCATCTTTGCTTTGTCTCACTTTGTTCTAATGGCTCTGAGCACTATGGGACTTAACTTCTAAGGTCATCGTCCCCTAGAACTTAGAACTACTTAAACCTAACTAACTTAAGGACATGACACACACCCATGCCCGAGGCAGGATTCGAACCTGCGACCGCTCGGCCACCCGGCCGGCGTCTCACTTTGTTATGCTAATTATTGCTATTCTGATCAGATGAAGCGGCATCTGTCGGACATTTTTTGAACTTTTGTATTTTTTTGGTTCTAATAGAACCCCACGCAGTGATACGGTTTTCAGACACTTCGGCGAGTCCTGGCGTCTCTCACACGGAATGCCGGTAGACAAAAGGTGGCAGTTGCTGTGGGAGCTCTCTCGCTGCCCCAAACGTGTGACGGACGTGAAGGCGACTCTGCCGGCGGATGAGCGGCTTTCGACAGGCACCGGAGCCCGGCGACCACCGGCTCAGAGCAAACACGGCGGGCGGACAGAATGTGGAGTGCCGGCGACTAGGCGCTCGCCTGAAAAAATGTCGACGCAGCCAAAAACAAAGAGGCGTTCGTCACAGGTGTGAAGAGCGGATGTTTGAGCGCAGCAGTATTTGAGCGCCTCGCAAGCTGTTTGCAGAAGAAAGTGTAAACCCCCTGGCCGCGGCGAGGCGGGCCTGGCCCGCTCGCGGCCTCAGCGACGCTGCCGTCGACGCCGCCCCCAGCTGAACGGACCAGTGAAGTGGCGCCTGGCGGTTCCCTCGGTGTATCTCAAAGGTATAGCCTTGGTCCCAAACGCTAAATTTATATAAGTCTACATATTGGGTTGATGCATAAGTTCCTAGCGCTTTCCTGTAAGTTTTATAAACACAACAGATACATATAACAGAGACTCTAATCATTAATAACATGGTGGTGGTGGTGGTGTGGTCTTCAGTTCACAGACTGGTTTGATGCAGCTCTCCATGCTACTCTATCCTGTGCAAGGTTCTTCATCTCCCAGTACCTACTGCAACCTACGTCCTTCTGAATCTGCTTAGCGTACTCATCTGTTGGTCTCCCTCTACGATTTTTACACTCCACGCTGCCCTCCAATACTAATTGGCGAACCCTTGATGCCTCAGAACATGTCCTACCAACAGATCACTTCTTCTACTCAAGTTGTGCCCCAAACCTCTTCTCCCCAACTCTATTCAATACCTCCTCATTAGTTACGTGATTTACCAGTCTAATCTTCAGCATTCTTTTATAGCACAACATTTCGAGAGCTTCTATACACTTAAATCTATACTCGATGTTAACAAATTTCTCTTCTTCAGAAACGCTTTCCTTGTTCATTGCCAGTCTACATTTTATATCCTTTCTACTTCGACCGTCATCAGCTATTTTGCTCCCCAAATAGCAAAACTCATTTACTACTTTAAGTGTGTCATTTCCTAATCTAATTCTCGCAGCATCACCCGACTTAATACGACTACATTCCATCATCCTCGTTTTGCTTTTGTTAACGTTCATCTTATACCCTCCTTTCAAGACACTGTCCACTCCGTTCAGCTGCTCTTCCAGGTCCTTTGCTATCTCTGACAGAATTACAATGTCATCGGCGAACCTCAAGTTCTAATTTCTTTTCCATGGATTTTAGTTCCAACTCCGAATTATTCTTTTGTTTCCTTTACTGCTTGCTCAATATACAGATTGAATAACATCGGGGATAGGCTACAACCCTGTCTTACTCCCTTCCCAACCACTGCTTCCCTTTCGTGCCCCGCGACTCTTCATACTGCCATCTGGTTTCTGTACAAATTGTAAATAGCCTTTCGCTCCCTGTATTTTACCCCTGCCACCTTCAGAATTTGAAAGAGAGTATTCCAGTCAACATTGTCAAAAGCTTTCCCTAAGCCTACAAATGCTAGAAACGTAGGTTTGCCTTTCCTTAATCTGTTTTCTAAGATAGGGTCAGTACTACCTCACGAGTTCCAACATTTTTACGGAATCCAAACTGATCGTCCTGAGGTCGGCTTCTACCAGTTTTTCCATTCGTCTGTGACGAATCTGTGTTAGTATTTTGCAGCCGTGGGTTATTAAACTGATTGGTAATTTTCACATCTGTCAATACCTGCTTTCTTGGGGATTGAAATTATTATGGTCTTGTTGAAGTCTGAGGGTATTTCGTCTGTCTCATACATCTTGCTCACCAGATGGTAGAGTTCTGTTAGTCCTGGCTCTCCCAAGGCTGTCAGTAGTTCTAATGGAATGTGGTCTACTCTCGGGGCCTTGTTTGGACTTTGGTCTTTCAGTGCTATTGATAACATATTCTCCTTCAAACAATGGAAAGTCAGGATGGAATGTAACAATTGAGTCTGTTTCTAGTCGCAGTTTGTGATCATCTATGTGTGAGTTGCGCGCGCGCGTGTGTGTAAGTTGTCTATTTTCGACAAGGGCCTTGTTGGCCGAATTCTCACTTTCCGACAGTCTTTTTATTGGGCCTATCTGCGACTCAGCATCTCCGCTACACAGTAAACAGCAACTTATTCTCCTTCATTGCCAATGTTGGGGAAAGTTTTCGATCCCGCGGTTGTAGAAATTCAAAAAATGGTTCAAATGGCTCACAGCACTATGCATCTGAGGTCATCAGTCCCGTAGACTTAGAACTACTTTAACCTAAGTAACCTAAGGAAATTACACACACGCATGCCCGAGGTAGGATTCGAACCTGCAACCGTAGCAGCCGCGCACTTCCGGACTGAAGCGCCTAGAGCTGCTCGACCACAGTGGCCGGCTGTAGAAATACACGTGGTGTTGAGGCGAACTAATCGTCGTGCCATGTACGGAGTGCACTTTCATCCGGAAATAAAGTTCTTTGAAGAGACCGGAAAAGATGAAAATCCGAGGACGCTTGATCACGTGAATAACGTGGGTGCGGAACGACTTCCCAACCCATACCTGTATAGTGCTTTTTGTGAGTCTAGTAGAATGCGGGCGGGAGTTATCGTGAAGTAGCGTCACTCTACGCGCTCTTCCTGGTCGTTGTTCTTGGACTGCCTCTGTAAGACGTCTCAGTTGTTAACAACAAATGTCAGCAGTGATGATTACGTCTCAGGGAAACAGTTCTTAGTTCATCACACATCTTTGTACGGAGAGTTACTGCTTCATTTGGTCTTAACCATTCCTTTCTTTTCCTTATATTAGCATAAATATACCATTTCTCGTGACCGTACAAGACAGAAATAGTCGATGTTGTTCACGAGCTAGGTGATGACGAAGGAACAGATTTTTGTGATTTTGGCTTAGAGCATACGGTACTCAATTACACGATTTTTGAACCTTCCCCATTGCATGCATATGTCGCCGATGGCCGAATGTTCGCACCTGATCACATTTGGCAGTTCTCGAGTACACTGACTTGGATCATTGTGGATTAATGTGTTTAATGTTCATCAAACCCCAAAGGTCTTCCTGAACGTGGAGAGTCACTAACGTCAAAACAATCCTCTTTAGAACTAGAAAGCCATTTTGTTGCCGTGCTCTGTCGAATGGCATTATCTCCATACACGGCACAAATGTTTCTGTCTCCCCTCATTCCTCTCACCCCTTTATTGAAGTGAAACAGAAGGATAAGTCGAAAATTTTCCGATTTAACCAGTTGGCATTCCATTTTCTAGCGTTCACAACTCCACTCTGTATCTCCAAATGATAAAATGACCATATGTAAAATCAGATAGCAACAGTGAACTACAAATAAGAAATGTCAGTCGATAAGCAAATCCGTAGTAACCGGAATACCAACATGCAAACCGAAAACGCAATGAATTCACGCACCAGCCTAATAAGTGTAGTTGCATAAAACACAGCATTTAATGAGCTTGACTGAAAAAGCCTCAACAAACAACTTTTACCACACCAATATACGTTACTGACTCCCTTAATAAGTCTACAATTGTGTACTCTCAATATTCCGCGGTTTCGAGGATTCTCTCCTCAAACAACTAAATTAAAAATTGGAATTCCAAAGAGTAGACAACTGTGCTCACTCGTAAGCGTCGATTATTGTTTTTCGCTTCAAAATTTTGTATCACTTTGAATCAAATGCAGCTGTTGCATGGTTAAATTGACTAAACAGTAAGTATCGTATACGATGTGAAGATAGTAAACCATCTTCTTCATGTGAGAAAGAACAAACGGAAAGAAGAAATGGCAAGGGATAAGAAGGTCGTCCCTAAACCACTTTGGAAAAATCTGAACGAACATGGCCAACATCTTTCGGCCATACATCGCGCAGTTGGCGTTCCTTAAGGAGATATGGTTTAAACCAATAAGCGGGCAACAGGATAAGTAAATCTGAACATATGCTTGTAAAATACAGTATGCATCATGTACAGCGAAAATATTGGACAAAAGAGAAGGAAGTTTTCTACAAGGTATAGGGATCATGCAGACGGTTTTTGACTGGGTAACTACGGCATTTGCCTGGAGTGATTTAGGGAAATCACGAAAAACCTAAATCATGACACGGGCTTGAACCGTCGTCCTCCCGAATGCGAGGCCAGTGTGCTAACCACTGCGCCAACTCGCTCTGAATATTATTCCTTAGCAACAGACTTGCCTTCGAAGTCTATATTTATCATTTACTGCACAAACTGTTTATACTGTACACAGAGGGGCAACAATTTTGTTGTATGGTTAAGCTTCTAACGCTCTTGAAAAGACAAGTGCAGTGACTTAATGTTCGATAAAGTTACCGTTGAAACTTTTCACAAAAGTGTCCGCGATATTCGCTGAAACAGAAACGCAAAATTGCCAGAATCGGCTGTTGTGGCGTAAACACGGCCAAGTGGGTTACCTCGTGCATCAAGTCTTTTGGCTATCTGTGTGTTCCAACAAAGCAGCTCACGTAAAGATAAGCGCGTACACACATTTCATACTGTTGTTAAGTCTCTCCTGATACGCTAGAAATTAGCACACATTTTAAACAACCATAACTTGTCCTCTTTCTATAACGCATGAAGTAGGCCGCACTTACTCGCATCGCCGATTTCGTCCACATTTATGTTATATGCAGGGCTTGGCCGGAAACGAAAGTGTCACACCAAGCGTTCAGAAAAAATAGCGTTTTTGACACAGATCGGGCGAGGTATGAACCATTTATGTTAGCTTAGTTGCAAGGAAGCGGTTGGTGTAGCGGAAAGAGCAAAAACGGTAATCCGAGGATCATGGGGTCGAGTCGCTATGTGGAAACTTCCTTTTTAATTTCAGTTTTTGGGTTTCTTACGCTACAAATAAACCGCGACAATGCTCAATGTATTTCATCTGATGTGATGAAATTCTGTATGCAAGAGAACAAAGTTCTTCTGCTTAACTGACTCTTGAGGACGAATAACTATTACTGTATTCACAAATCAAAGACCTTTCAAATGTTATTCAAATGTTAATGGAACACACATTGAAACTTCCTGGCAGATTAAAACTGTGTGCCGGAAGAGACTCGAACTCGGGACCTTTGCCTTTCGCGGGCAAGTGCTCTACCAACTGAGCTCCCCAAGCACGACTCACGACCCGTCTTCACAGCTTTAATTCCGCCGGTACCTCTCTCCTACCTTCCAAACTTCACAGAAGCTCTCCTCATTCTGAGAACATACATTGATGAACTAAAATATTACGATCACTTTCCACCAGGCAATGAATGCAGCCTGGAACGGCCGAGCACATGACACGGTAAGGAAATTAAACTCACCCGACAAAGAATTAGTCGCCCGAGAGCGCTCTCCCAGATGAATCAGGAAGCCTCTGCAGCTGGCGATGCAATCAAGTCACGTGCTAAGCAGCGGGTGTGCTGCCTCTACGTGAGCGTAGTGGTCACTGAGATATTTAAGTTTCAAATGGAAATTTTACTTAATCATAGGTAAACGTAAAGACATGGCAGAGTGGCAAAAAGGGGCAATCGTGTTTTGTCATGCCCCTGGCAATACGGTGTTTGCGCCGCGGACTGCACCAAAGTGTCTACAAGTGGTAGCGTAACACACGTGGCCATGAAAAATGATGTCAGAACTGTGCTTCGAAAAAGATCGTGACTGGGAGGGACCGGACACGCGTTTCACGGCTTGTGGACCAAATCGCTTCCAAACCCGGCTGGAATTTCTGCAGACACTAAATGAAGCCCCATGTGAAGTTGTTAGCGAGAGAACATTGCGAAGGGAACTGCATGCAAAGGACATTTGGAATCGGTCACCTCGCAAAAAGTCACTTCTCTCACACAGGAACAGAAAAAAGACAACAATCGAGTTCATCGGGCAGGAAGAATGTATGACTCATTTTCTGAACACTCGCCCACCCTATTACATCTCGATTGGCCTGAAAAATCACCTGGCTTGAACCCATTAGAAAATCTGTGGGACGTGGAACAGCGGCTAAAACGCCGATGTCAACATCCCCGCAGTTTCGTGGAACTGCGGGATTAAATCCTCAGTGAGTGGCTTAATCTTAATGCGACGTACCTTCATAACCTTGCGATCTCACTTCCTAACCGAATCCAGGTGGTTGTCAAACACGGTATTAAGTGATTCTTGTAGTTAGTACTCGAGGGGTGAAAAATTTCATGTCCGCTGCTCTTGTACGATATGTTCGGAAATACCTGTTACAAACTTCTAGGACTTGTAGCAGGTAATAAGTAGATAATATTTTGAATTGCTACCCATATTCCGAAAGGTACCGTCTCCATGCTATACTAACTTGAAAACATGTTGATACCGCGAACTTTTTACAACTAACTGATTAGGTGTGCCCCAGTACATTCCACTCGTTAATAGCCGAAAGAGATTGCTCGTGTCCTGTTCAACGTGATGCAGTACGCCTTCTTCCGAATTCCAGTGTGCGGCGTCTCCTTGGAGCACCGCAGTCACGCCTGATGACGGTGAAGGTACCTTTTCTCGAAACTGTTCCGTAATTGTGGTGAAAAGCGCACGAAATGGAGTCTGACATTGTGGAGTAGCTCTTGATAAAGACGACGACCATCCCTTCCATTACAGCGAGCTTCGCCATTCAGCAGGGTCACGCCAGTACGTTCTGCAAACGCGTACTCAGCAACGTTGTTCTAATACTCACAGACTCGTAAATGAGATTCGGTCCAGGTAAGAGAGGTAGACGGACGTCAAATGACATCAGCAGATCTGACGTAACCACCTCTCACCATGACTACCTTGACTACCGTGACTACCTAGCAAATGTTAACAGACGAGCATAGCACGGAAACGCTACGTTTCTGGAAAAGAGTTCCTGTTCAAACTACACTACTGGCCATTAAAATGGCTAAACCAAGTAGAAATTCAGATGATAAAAGGGCATTCATTGAGCAAATATATTACACTACAACTTCAATGTAATTACATTTTCACACAATTTAGCCGGCCGAAATGTCCGAGCGATTCTAGGCGCTTCAGTCTTCAACCGCGCGACCGCTACTGTCGCAGGTTCGAATCCTGCCCCGGGCATGGATGTGTGTAATGTACTTAGTTTAGTTAGGTTTAAGTAGTTCTAAGTTCTAGGGGACTGATGACCTCAGAAGTTAAGTCCCATAGTGCTCAGAGCCATTTGAACCATTTTTTAACGCAATTTGGGTGCACAGATCTCGAGAAATCAGTGCCCAGAACAACCACCTCTAGCCGTAATAACGGGCTTGATACGCCTGGGCACTGAGTCAAACAGAGCTTGGATGTCGTGTACATGTACAGCTGCCCATGCAGCTTCGACACGATACCACAGTTCATCAAGAGTAACGACTGTCCTATTGCACGAGCCAGTTGCTCAGCCACCATTGACCAGACTTTTCAATTTGTGAGAGATCTGGAGAATGTGCTGCCCAGGGCAACAATCGAACATTTTCTGTATCCAGAAAGGCTGGTACAGGACCTGCAACATGCGGCCGTGCATTGTCCTGCTGAAAGGTAGGGTTTTGTAGGGATCGAAGAAGGGTAGTGCCACGGGTCGTAACACATCTGAAATGTAACGTCCACTGTTCAAAGTGCCGTCAGTGCGAACAAGAGGTGACCGAGACGTGTAACCAATGGCGCCCCATACCATCACGCCGGGTGATACGCCAGTATAGAGATGACGAATACACGCTTCCAATGTGCGTTCACCGCAATGTCGCCAAACACGGATGCGACCATCATGATGCTGTAAACGGAACCTGGATTCATCCGAAAAATAACGTTTTGCCATTCGTGCACTCAGGTTCGTCGTTGAGTACGCTATCGCAGGCGCTCCTGTCTGTGATGTAGCGTCAAGGGTAACCGCAGCATTGGTCTCCGAGCTGATAGTCCATGCTGCTGCAAACGTCGTCGAACTGTTCTTGCATATGGTCGTTATCTTGCAAACGTCCCCATCTGTTGACTCAGGGACCGAGACGTGGCTGCACGGTCCGTTCCAGCCATGTGGATAAGATGCCTGTCATCTCGACTGCTAGGTCGTTGGGATCCAGCACGGCGTTCCGTATTACCCTCCTGAATCCACCGATTCCATATTCTGCTAACAGTCATGGGATCTCGACCAACGCGAGGAGCAATGTCGCGATACGATAAACCGCAATCGCGATAGGCTACAATCCGACCTTTATCAAAGTCGGAAACGTGATGGTACACATTTCTCCCCTTTACACTAGCCATCGCAACAACGTTTTCACCTGGCAACGCCGGTCAACTGCTGTTTGCGTATGAGAAATTGGTTGGAAACGTTTCTCATGTCAGCACGTTGTAGGTGTCGCCACCGGCGCCATCCGTGTGTGAATGCTCTGAAAAGCTAATCATTTGTATATCACAGTATCTTCTTCCTGTCGGTTAAATATCGAATCTGTAGCACGTCACCTTCGTGACGTAGCAATTTTAATGGTCAGTAGTGTCCTTAAACCTAACTAACCTAAGGACATCGCACACATCCATGCTCGAGGCAGGATTCGAAATCGATCCTCAAGTCAGCCTTCACATTGTCCTCCCATCTACGCCTCGGTCTCCCCACAGGACGTTTTCCCTCTAAGTGCCCTACCAGTACTCTGCGCGCTGCCCTGCCCTCGTCCATTCGAGCTAGGTGACCCGCCCATCGCAACCTACGTCATTAAATATACTGATTATACCAGGCCTTGAATAGAGTTCGTGAATCTATTCGTTATGCAGTTTTCGCCACTCTCCGCTAATGTCATCCCTTTTTGCTCCGAAAATTTTCCTCAAAATTTTGTTTTCAAATACTCGAACGACTATCCATTTTGCACAGTGAGAGACCAAGTCTCACACACATACAGCATAATCTTGATGAATATATTTGATAGTAAGAGAAGAAGAAACAGGGATGGTTCATCACAATATCGCCTGCTCGCCAGCGGCTGTCCGTGACTGCTTATTTTTTGTATTCGCAGCTATCCTTCATATCTGAACGCCGTATCCCCTATCCGCAATTTGGGAACGCGCTGTGCCACAGTTATTCAACCGGGGATCCCCCCCTCCCCCCCCCCCCCCCCGGTCGGTGGTTCGAGTCCTCCCCCGGACATGGATATGTGTGTTGTCGTTAGCACAAGTTAGTTTAAGTTAGATTAAGTAGTGTGTAACCCTAGGGACCGATGACCTCAGTAGTTTGGTCCCACAGGAGTTTACCACCACCAACCGGTGAATGGGCTCCTACACTCTAACGTGGAATCCCACCATGTGTTGTTTCTAGTGGCTCCTCGTTTCGTTGAGAGGTGAAGGCTATGTTGAAGCGAGAAGTGAAAAATCTGTGGTCCGCCTGACATTCGATCCCGTGACATCTTGGTTTCCAGGCACGCTCTTTAACGCTAAGAGAGGCACGACAAGTTTTTAGATAGTTTATCTATGGATTCTGGTGAATGAGTTTTTGAGTGTCAAAATAGATTATATAAATGCCTGCTTCTTTTGATTACATTTACTTAGAAGCGTACATTTTTCAATGAATGTTCAATTGCCGGCCGGAGTGGCCGAGCGGTTCTAGGCGCTACAGTCTGGAACCGAGCGACTGGTACGGTCGCAGGTTAGAATCCTGCCTCGGGCATGGATGTGTGTGATGTCCTTAGGTTAGTTAGGTTTAAGTAGTTCTAAGTTCTAGGGGACTGATGACCTCAGCAGTTAAGTCCCATAGTGCTCAGATCAATTGAACCATTTTAATGTTCAATTTTTGATAATATTTACCGGCCAAGATCGAAAATGGGAAAATAGATACCTAGTTTCAATCCTTTCCGGTCATCTTCAGATCTGAAAGATATTGAAATGGAGGTTTACGAGACGGGAATTGCATTCAGCTGCAGTGATATTTGCAAAATGTTTTAAAAAAATTATTGAGCAGTACATGCCAGGACTGAAGCAGTCGTGTCTAAAAGAAGAGGACGGTTTTGTCAGTTGCCTGTTAACAATGCAAGGGAATGTCAGTTGTGAGGTGTATATAAATCAGCCGTCATGGATTGACGTGAAGCTCGACGTAGAAGCATAATAATGTAAGTCTCTGTATGTCATAAAAGCCAAGATAACAACATAAATTTTAAAATAAACATTACATCAAAGGTGTACCATCGAACTCGTGCTTGTAAAATGAGTGTACAGTAAGTAAAGACATGCACTGTTGTTGTGCATTCAAAGTCACACAAAAAATAGCCATACTTGCTGGTGACAACGACAGTCATATGTTCATCTCGACGCTTCAACCCATCCCTGAGGAAAAAGGATCTTGACAGTCGGACAGACAGAAACACAGACGGACGGCCTACCAAGTGATGCTATAAGGGTTCCATTTTTACTGACTGAGGTACGGAAGCCTAAAAATCAGTATTAGGCAAGGCCCTAGCGGAGGTGGTTTGCCATTGCCTGTTGCCTTCCTCTGACCGTAATGGGGATGAACGATGATGATAATGAAGTCAACACAACAACACCAAGTCATCTCGAGGCTGGGAAAATCCCTGCCCCGCCGGGAATCGAAACCGGGACCCCGTGCGTTGTGTGAATAAAACGGCAGCGTCTGATTTCAATAAATATGCAGTCAACGGATGCAGAATTCTCCTGCTCAGCCGTTTTCTCTTGAGCTGGAAAATATGAATCTCACTAGCCGTGATTCTTCAGAGGCCGGAGACGGCTTGCATAGACGGGGAAAATGGTTCAATTGGCTCTGAGCACTATAGGACTTAACATCTATGGTCATCAGTGCCCTAGAACTTAGAACTACTTAAACCTAACTAACCTAAGGACATCAGACAACACCCAGTCATCACGAGGCAGAGAAAATCGCTGACCCCGCCGGGATTCGAACCCGGGAACCCGGGTGCGGGAAGTGAGAACGCTACCGCACGACATACCGCGGACATAGAAGGGGAAACAGATCCAGAATGTCCGCCACACTGGTAGCTGTGACCCCGTATGTGACCGTCAACTGCCCGACTTATTTATCTGAACAGCTTTCCGCTGCTTTGCGTACTGCGCCACGGATGGCTCTAACTTATGGCTCTAATGGCTCTGAGTACTATGGGACGTAACATCTACGCTCATCAGTCCCCTGGGCTCTATCGTACCTCTCTAGCATCTGGGCACGGCATAATAGCGCCGTGGCGATTGGCGCTGCTGCTGCTCCCGTGTGGCTCGAGACAGTGTACCTCGATTTAGCCTACCTCCACGACCATAACAACTGACACGTTCCAGCGCTATGTTCTGGGAAGGATAACGACTTCCTCGTTTTGCCGACGTCACCTGATGTCCAGTATCGCTGATTACTCTCAGCGGGGATCCACCATACCACGGCGCTTTCGCTCATAGGAATAATAACTGCTTGCGCGCCTCAGTGTGAGGTACTATTACTCAACAATTATCTTATACAGGGTGATTCTAAAGTCACTATACATTTCAGTGATATAGTCACTATAGATTTCAGTGATATAGTAAGGGAACATTTGTTTCTTGCAGGTACTGCGACAGAATGCTAACCAAAGAAAAAAGGAATCGCCGTTGCTTCTGCTCGTTTTCGTGGAATGACGTATGAACAGGTGCGGACAGACTTTGCCCCGTCGACTCCAGAAAACAGGCCCCACCAGGCTTGCTATCAAGACCCTCGTCAGTAAATTCCAGCGTACTGGTAGTGTTGCAGATGAAGAATGTCCAGGGAGGCCGGCCATAACGCCAGACACTGTGCAAAGTGTGTAGGAAGGGATCACACGTAACTCTTCCGCATCTACCAGGAGGGTTAGTAGGGAGCTTGGTATTCCTCAAACCACTGTATGGAGAGTTCTTCGTTACAAGCCGCACGAACTTGAGCACCGTATCCAGGTGGTACATAAGCTCGAAGCGGAGGACTACACAGCCAGACAAGCTATGTGTCATGACCTGCTACAAGCTGTGGAAAATGATAATTTGATGGAAAATGTCTTGTTCAGTGATGAAGCTACATTTCATACCGCTGGACATGTGAACAGACGGAAAAGTGAACGTGTGGCTAGGGATAACGAGGTCAACAGTGTACGGGCTCTTTTTCTTTGCAGAACAAATCGTTACTGAAAGCACATACGTAGAAATGTTGGAACAGTTTTCGGAGCCCCAGTTGATATCTGATGGGATTATGGATACTGTTGTTTTTCAACAGGATGGTGCACCACCGCATTTTGCCCTCGTTGACCGGGATTATCTGAATCAAGCATTTCCCGGCAGATGTATTGGTCGTGCCTCTCCACGGATGTGTTCATTCCGCTCTCCTGACTTCACACCCTTTGTGTTGTGTTGGCAGAAGAGCCAACACCGTATTACTAGATGAGGCCGAAATGCACACTTTTTAGCTCACGCAGGCTGGCGTGAGGAGGGAAGAGCTATACTGACGTGAGGTCTGGAAAATGACAAGGAATTATAATTCAGAAAGCGGACGTAATTAGTTTGATACTTAACTTTAATCCATTAATGATGAACATCGCTCTTGACGGTACACGATTCACAATATTATCTGTTCTGAAAACATTCTTGAGATATGACTTTTAGTAACTGAATAAGGTGCCTTGTTAGGTCGTAGCAACTGACGTAGCTGAAGGCTATGCTAAACCGTCGTCTTTGCAAATGAGAGCGTATGTAGACAGTGAACCATCGCTAGCAAAGTCGGCTGTACAACTGGGGCCAGTACTAGGAAGTCTCTCTAGACCTTCCGTGTGGCGGCGCTCGGTCTGCAGTCACTGATAGTGGCGACACGCGGGTCCGACGTGTACTAACGGACCGCGGCCGATTTAATGGCTACCACCTAGCAAGTGTGGTGTCTGGCGGTGACACCACACTTAGACTTTTTAGCATGGATGTTTATCGAGTCTGAGGTATACCAGGTGAAGCTCCGCAGCACTGAGCACTTAGCACAGCGGATTCGAGCCGCAGCTGCTAAGATTACACCAGATACGTTTGGGCAGGTTTTTCGGTCTGCAGTGGATCGCTGGGGAGTGTGCCTAGATATGCAAGGTGGTCACATTGAAATATACTGAAATTATGTCTAATTGTAACATAGGTTGCAGTGTCATTACATATTGTTTAATAAAATTTGTTTAAGTACAAAATTAATTGTGACTTTAGAAACACCCTGTATTTCCAAAAACTACCGTGGAAGTAATTAGAGACGGAGGACAGGCTCGGGTTAGACAAGGGAAAGGTGGATAACAGTCGTGTTTTATTTCTTTTGTGTTAATAAAACCATCGGGACATTCGCCATAAATAATCTAGGGAAACTACGGAAAACTTAAATGTCGATGAGTGGATGCAAGTTTTGAACCCAGTTCTTTTCGAATGACAGTCGGGTACTTATACCACTGATCCAGTTTGCTGTATAATTTTGTAAAGTAAAATTGCAAATGCTTAGATTTTCGTTAATTACCATTTAAAACTGGGGGCTTCTTCCCACCCCTCTGTAACAGAGTGCCTAAAGGATGCTGCTTTCTCGGGTAGCTATACAACAATTCAAGTAAGTCACATTAACGGTTTTTATTGCAAGAAAGAAGACTGACAACATCATCAGGTTACCTTCCATTCAGAAGGCTATTGCTCTCAACGACTGTTATATTGACTTGTAAATAATAGATTTCAGCTATCAGTCTTCCTTTTTAAATTTTATTGGCAGATCTACATTTCAGCTAGAAACTAGCCATTCTCAATGCACTACCATTTTTGATCAATGCATGTAATACTCAATAGTAGTATTCAATGAACTGTGGATGAAGGCCGACCAACAGGCATTACATGCATTGATCAAAAATGAGAGTGCATTGAGAATGGCTAGTTTCTAGCTTAAATGTAGATCTGCCAATAAAATTTAAAAAGGAAGACTGATAGCTGAAATCTATTATTTACCAGATTGACAGTACGTAACTTTGGATTTACAACGAGTTGTCGCAAGCGATGGACGACATGCAAACAGTCAGTGTCATTCACTATATACACTGTCCATGTAAGCACTCACACTCGCTCGTAAGTCACTGCTATCGTTAATATCACAGCTCATCTACTTCTCTCTGCTAGTGTCCGTCTCCTACTGTCCCGCCGAGGCCGGAAGGAGCGGCGCTTATGTTCTCTAGGTATAGAGGCCGCTCCTGTCGTGCTGTGGTCCTAGCCAGCGTACTATTGTCTAACGTCGTCTCAAGCCTTCTCTGCTCTTGCGTTCTTCACCATCGTACCGGTGCTAATCGTTACGACGGAACAAAGACCATGATTAGTCTTTTCGCTTGTTATCTTTTACCAATTGAGCCTCCAGGCCTACTCGAAATGAGTAATGCTTCTCCTTCTAGGGCGACCGAGAATTTATCTTCTTGAGAGTATGTACTTACTTTGTGTTCTGCCATACGCCAGGTCTCGTCGTGGGGGAAGCCTCGTCAGAGAGGTCCACCGCATGAGCGTCTAGGGAAGTGATTCCAGTGGTGGTTTCCCGTTGCCTTTCACTGATGATGATGACATGATAATGAGGGCAACAAAACACCCAGTCCTTGAGCGGAGACAATCTCCGACTCAGCCGGGAATCGAATCCGGGCCCTTTGGTGCGACAGACCGCCACGCTCACCATTTATCTATCGGGGCTGACTGAGAGTATGTAAGGTCAAGTAAATTTTAGTATACGTTTCTCAAGCATTCTCATTCTATGTTTAATCCATTGGTTTTGTTATTCACTTTTTTGGCTCTGAGCACTATGCGAATTAACGTCTGAGGTCATCACTCGCCTAGAATTTCGAACTAATTAAACCTAACTAACCTAAGGACATCACACACATCCATGCCTGAGGCAGGATTCGAACCTGCGACCGTAGCGGTCGCTCGGCTCCAGACTGTAGCGCCTAGAACCGCACGGCCACTCCGGCCGGCTATTCACTTTTTTATCTCGGGGTATACATGTCAAGTACTTTCCTAATATCAGCCTGTTTCACGGGGGTATCCCTTTACTGTGCGTAAAACCGTAATATCTGTTCTCTCGATCTTCAGTTCATCTCTGCGTTTGACGCTCATGTTGCGCTCTCATCCATAAAAGGCTGGTTATACAACATTTAAGCTGCGTCACTTTTCCAATCTTGTCAGTCTTCTTTCTTACAATAAAAACCATTAATGTGACTTACTTCAGTTGTTGTATAGCTACCCGAGAAAGCAGCATCTATCGTGATATACAAGCTACCAAAAATTTCTACCTTATTATCTACGTCTGTTGGTAGATCATGCCGCAGTCAAGATTTTTAGCGTGTAAATTGTTGATATATAATTCAGGTCTTAGAAGTTTACGATCAATTAGACTGTACCTCTTGGAATGCCACGATCTCAATTCTTTTTCAAAAATCTCTTTTACAGGTGTCCTATAGTAACGGAACGCATTTCTACTAGAGGAACAGTGAAGTTGTCAGCATTGGCTGGTTGTCGACGAATAGGCAAGTATCCACGGTCTGTTAGACTCCATTAGGTG
This sequence comes from Schistocerca gregaria, assembly GCF_023897955.1. Lineage (NCBI taxonomy): Eukaryota > Metazoa > Arthropoda > Insecta > Orthoptera > Acrididae > Schistocerca > Schistocerca gregaria. Next base: position 129,076,935 of record NC_064923.1, on the reverse strand, counting down.
CGAACAATGCTGGTGAAAGACTGTTTCCTTGCATAAGTACTTGGTTTTTTGCTATCGGCGTATTATACGTATCAGAACGCCCGTAAAATTCTCTTGCCCAAAAGTATCGTCTTCAGTTTCAGTCTTACGAACCATTTCTTCTTCTTCTTCTTCTTCTTCTTCTTCTTCTTCTTCTTCTGCATCTGACCCTGTTCCTTCTCCACAGATTGTAGATTCATCTCATCTTAGGTCACATCTTCTAGTCGTCCTGCCTTTTCGCAAGCTATGGGTAGTTTGGGAGGCCGTTCAGTGTCCATTCTTTGTGTGTCTTCGTACCACGTGTTGCGATATTTGGTTATTCTGATTCCAGTTGTCTGTACTTTTACTTCTTATCAACTGTTTCGTTTTTTTATGTAATGTCTTCATCAGTAGCTGTTGAATCTTCTTACAAATTTCATTCCTGCTCCATGTGTTTCAGCTAATATTCTCTTTATAGGTACCCATGAAGTTGTGCTGGGAAAGCACAGTCTTATAAAATTTTACTCTCCTTTCTTATTTGGTATTATTTTTCAAACATTATGAATGGAGCTGCTAATATAGCTCCAAATCTAGTCTACAGTTCTATTTCTGTCTCCGTCAATTTGACATCCAAAATAACTGCATGATCACACTTACTCTAAACTCATATTATCTAGAATGCTTTTGGAGCTAAAGAAATCTTTTTTATAATCAGTTACTACTAAATGTTTTTTCACTAGGACCATCTAGACTAGTGGTCGCCAAACTTAAGAAACTTTTGACTCTTTTGTCCTACCGTCAGCTACCAGAAGCAACTAGCTTAGAAACAAGAATTAACATATTTGTGGACCTGACTCTTCGAATTGCTCTTCTCATAAGTTTTCATGTTTCGATTTCTTACAACAAAGCTATGACGATCATTACGTTTTAGAACTTCATCTTCTTTTCTTTATTTGTTTAACTCTACAGTGATTTTTTAGTGTTTCACGTGTTTGCCAAGTGATATCAGTTTTGTCATGCCTTGGTTTCTCCACAGACACCTTAACGGAGTCGTCAATGATTAAACCTGATTTCGATTGACTGTGTTTGTTTCCAGACAAGACTAATAAGGAGAAAACAGCAGTATCTCGTTAGGAGCATTTACGTTTTCTATAAACGTACGAATGGCAGGCTAGTGTCAGCAGCACTCGCAGATTGGTCGCCGACGGTGCTCTTATGTGAAGGAGGCACTTCCGAAGAATTCACAAATGCGCAGGTTCAATCGCAGCCGGTAGGTACAGCCAGGTTTCACTAGGAGCAGGAATTTTGCGACTCGTAGTACGCACTGCGCCAGGCGTACTGAGTCGTCCATTGAACGGTACATAAGAGTGAAGGACAGGGCGTAATGCGTAGTGCTCCAGAGTCATACGTCAGGCGTGACAGACCAACTGGTTCTGGACGAGTTTGATGCGTTGTATGCTGCGTTCTAGTGAATTATTGCCAAAGACGGTAGAAGAGTATCCGTGATCACTGCAAAAATCGAGAAAGGAAAAAATAGGACCACGGCGAGTGCCGCAAAAAAGAAGTGAGCCAGCACTGGGATAGACTGAGATGTCTAAAATGACTAGAAGATGAAAGGAACACTTTCTCAAAATTTATACCACACACTAAAAATATGCAAAATTGCCGCAACGTGTCGCCGGAAGCAAAAAGATGTCTGCAGTGACGGTGACAGTAACTGTCCAGAAACAAGCATCTATCTACAGCCCTACGCTTTGTTTTGCACCTATTATGTAATAATATCTGTTTCTTGCCCCTCATGAACCATGGACCTTGCCGTTGGTGGGGAGGCTTGCGTGCCTCAGCGATACAGATGGCCGTACCGTAGGTGCAACCACAACGGAGGGGTATCTGTTGAGAGGCCAGATAAACGTGTGGTTCCTGAAGAGGGGCAGCAGCCTTTTCAGTAGTTGCAGGGGCAACAGTCTGGATGATTGACTGATCTGGCCTTGCAACATTAACCAAAACGGCCTCGCTGTGCTGGTACTGTGAACGGCTGAAAGCAAGGGGAAACTACAGCCGTAATTTTTCCCGAGGACATGCAGCTTTACTGTATGATTAAATGATGATGGCGTCCTCTTGGGTAAAATATTCCGGAGGTAAAATAGTCCCCCATTCGGATCTCCGGGCGGGGACTACTCAAGAGGATGTCGTTATTAGGAGAAAGAAAACTGGCGTTCTACGGATCGGAGCGTGGAATGTCAGATCCCTTAATCGGGCAGGTAGGTTAGAAAATTTAGAAAGGGAAATGGATAGGTTAAGTTAGATATAGTGGGAATTAGTGAAGTTCGGTGGCAGGAGGAGCAAGACTTCTGGTCAGGTGACTACAGGGTTATAAACACAAAATCCAATTGGGGTAATGCAGGAGTAGGTTTAATAATGAATAGGAAAATAGGAATGCGGGTAAGCTACTACAAACAGCATAGTGAACGCATTATTGTGGCCAAGATAGATACGAAGCCCACACCTACTACAGTAGTACAAGTTTATATGCCAACTAGCACTGCAGATGACGAAGAAATTGAAGAAAGGTACGATGAAATAAAAGAAATTATTCAGATAGTGAAGGGAGACGAAAATTTAATAGTAATGGGTGACTGGAATTCGAGTGTAGGAAAAGGGAGAGAAGGAAACATAGTAGGTGAATATGGATTGGGGCTAAGAAATGAAAGAAGAGGCCGCCTAGTAGAATTTTGCACAGAGCACAACTTAATCATAGCTAACACTTGGTATAAGAATCATGAAAGAAGGTTGTATACATGGAAGAACCCTGGAGGTACTAAAAGGTATCAGATAGATTATATAATGGTAAGACAGAGATTTAGGAACCAGGTTTTAATTTGTAAGATATGTCCAGGGGCAGATGTGGACTCTGACCACAATCTATTGGTTATGACCTGTAGATTAAAACTGAAGAAACTGCAAAAATGTGGGAAATTAAGGAGATGGACCTGGATAAACTGAAAGAACCAGAGGTTGTACAGAGTTTCAGGGAGAGCATAAGGGAACAATTGACAGGAATAGGTGAAAGAAATACAGTAGAAGAAGAATGGGTAGCTCTGAGGGATGAAGTAGTGAAGGCAGCAGAGGATAAAGTAGTAAAAAGACGAGGGTTGCTAGAAATCCTTGGGTAACAGAAGAAATATTGAAATTAATTGATGAAAGGAGAAAATATAAAAATGCAGTAAATGAAGCAGGCAAAAAGGAATACAAACATCTCAAAAATGAGATCGACAGGAAGTGCAAAATGGCTAAACAGGGATGGCTAGAGGACAAATGTAACGATGTCGAAGCTTATCTCACTAGGGGTAAGATAGATACTGCCTACAGGAAAATTAAAGAGACCTTTGGAGAGAAGAGAGAAGGTTTATATGTTGCTCTTAGATCACACATATTTTCATCATTAGTGAGGTTCCTTTGGAGAGAAGAGAGAAGGTTTATATGTTGCTCTTAGATCACACATATTTTCATCATTAGTGAGGTTCCTAACCATCTCCTCTATGTAGTTAGCGGACCACTGAACGTGAAATCGCTCCTGGCAACAGCGGATGCTAAAATTTTCAAATTGTCAAGTTTACCTGTTGTCCATCTCTTCCACAATGGAAAGACATGATCTAGAAGTTGTGACTATTTAAGCACATCTTAAGAAATGCCACTCAGTCAGAGGGCGTCCATTACCTCCATCCCTCCTTCCAGCTCACGTTGCCTAATTTTGATATTACTTTTCAGTATTTGCTCACAATAATTTCCTGTTCTCTTTTGTAAGTCTGCCTTGCCTCGATCTTAAGTTTCGACTGCTCTGTTATTAACTTCTTCATGTGCTAGCACAACAGTGTGTCCACTCACAAGTAGCCACCCTCGGGAGTTTTTTGCGACATAGTTTCAAGTCTTTAGAGTATCGAAAATTTTCTCACTGTTTTATATTTTACCTGGTAGTAAGGTCTGTTGGCCTAGATGAATTACACTTCAGGACCAATAAAAACATGTGATTGCTTACATTCAGGGCTTTAATGCTTTCCCCATAATATTACAACACTACTACGAAGCCTTATATGTTTAATATGTTTGTGGTAAAAATATAAGTCTCTCATTCTAAGGTTACGCGCAAACATCTCACAACTCTATCCGAAATATAAATAGGGTTTCAAACATATTCGGCAGAACAGAGTTCCAACATTGTTACTTGTCACCAACATGAAATCCCAGTCGAAATATTTCTCTTCTGCAGTCCAGCCGGTCCCAGTGAGATGTGTACGTCATCCAGCCTACTCGAAAAGTTAGCTTTACCATGTCTCCACCGGTAAAGCGAGTGACAGTGATAATGACCAGCTATTTAAGCACATCTTAAGAAATGCCACTCAGTCAGAGGGTGTCCATTACCTGCATCCCTCCTTCCTGCTCACGTTTGCCCAGGTTTGATATTACTTTTCAGTATTTGCTCACAATAATTTACTGTTCTCTTTTGTAAGTCTCTCTTGCCTCGATATAAAGTTTCGACTGCTCTGTTATTAACTTTAGATGTAATTGTTGATGGGTGACTAATTGACACTGTTTTCTTGATGTGCTAGCACAACAGTCGGTGTCCACTCTCAAGTAGCCACCCTCGGAGGCGCTGTAAGGTCTCCTTGCTGCTCGCCTACGACCATCGGCGCCTATATCCAGACCTACTGAGGCGCGTTTTCGCGAGGTTCGAGAACAGATGTGAGAGGACTTCGACCAGTGAGGAGGCCGATATGTCATCCGCTTTGCCGAGCGCACAGAGCACCCGGGCAGTAGTCAAGTCCCTCGTACCGTTAATGTATATACTGTATTTAACTTCCGCTACAACCACTAAAATCTGAAAAACTGAATATTTATCTACGAGGGGTGGAGCTTAAATAGTGCTAACTATTTATTCACAACCGACACAAAAGAGTTACATGTTTGCACCTCTTACTGTCAACAAAGACGTCACCAGCCTTGTGTAGAATCCGTTGCCAGCAATGTTGAACGCGTAGTATACTGTTAGCGGAACCTGTTCTGATGATGCTGCGAACGGAGCAGTCTACTGCCTGTCGAATCTCTGGAACAGTTATGAAGCGAATGCCACGAAGTGGTTCCTTCATCTTCGGAATCAAATCAAGATCACCATCACCTGCGACCAGCTTTGAGAAAGAAGCGGTGACACTTTCTGTTCAACTCACCCATCATTTTTCACGTCAATGCGCGGGCGTAAACAGCGCAAGCTGTGGCTGCCCTGTTCCGTCGATGGGACTGGGGAATAGTGCACCATCCACCATACTCCCCAAACTTAAGTTCAAATGTGAATTACTAAGGAACCAAATTGCTTTGGTCTCTCGTCCCTAGACTTACACACGACTTAAACTAACTTATGCTAAGAACAAGACACACTCACGCACGCACACACACACACACACACACACACACACACACACACACACACGCATGCTCGAGGGAGGACTTGAACCTCCGGCGGTAGGGGCCGTGTATGGACTTAAGTAATTGTGACTTTGATTTGATTCCGAAGACGAAGGAACCATTTAGCGGCATTCGCTTCAGAACTGTTCCAGAGATTCGACAGGCAGTAGACGCTCCATTCGCACCATCAACAAAACAGGCTCTGCTAATAGTATAATACACCTTCAACATCGCTGGCAACGTATTCTACATAATGCTGGTGACTACTTTGAAGGACGGTAAGAGGTGTAAACATGTTACTCTTTTGTATCGATTGTGAATAAATAGTTACCACTATTTAAGCTCCAAGGCTCGTACATCGAGAGCTATCTGGTTACCTTTGCCTTAGGTTCATGATTTGTCAAGATCTGGCTGCTTAGTTCAACAATTTTTATCGATACAAGTTTCTCACAATGTCCATTTACAAATTCTTCTTATCAGAAGTCCTGGAATGCTGAAAGTTGCTACACCCTCCTTGCTTCTTCATACTGCAAGTAATAAAAAAAAATAAAAAAGCCTAAACTCATCCATAAATTATGATGCTCGAAACTGAAGTCTTCACTCATACGTGTGCGTTTAATGGGTGTGGGAAGGAGAAACAGTATGCCACTGTGTGTTCCATGGCCTCAGTGCCAATTCGATGAAGTGACTCCATGAAAGAAGTATGCAGAATATGGCAGGTTAGTGCAATGACCATGTGGACGCTTTAACTGAACCGTACGAACACAAGCCACGTCTTTCACAAACCAAAAATAAGACGATTCTGTACAACAGGAGCAAATGTGGTACTGTAACGAATTGAATATACGGTAGTTTTAAAGAACGTAGGCCAAAAACAGTAACGCAAGGTAATATTTGTGTTTTCATTATTGCTGAGAAAGACGTTCCATTAAAGTTTCCCTGGAAATGGTGTTTACGTTCCAGAACTATAGTTTCTGGAGAGATTTGATTTGATAGATTGTAGCAGCATGTTTAAGGTACAGATAAGATGAGACTTCTGAATAACCATAATTATAATTTACAGTAGAAAATAACAAATTTGTTTACATTTAATGAAACTTGATTTATCGCTCTCTAAAAGGATTATGCTACCGTTCCCTGTCTGCTTTCCCAGTTTTTCACCTATAATGATCTTTTTCTGGATTTCATATTATTCGGTGCCACAGCGTATATTGCTGCTGCTGGAAGGAAAACGTGAACAGCTGATTTCTTTTTAGCACTAGAAGCTCGCTCTCTGTGTCCAACACTAACGTGCTCTTTCTGGCGCGTCTAGAAACCCAGAAAGTTTTCCATTCACTTTAGTGCACAGTTGCCGTGCAATTTAAGGAACGTGTAAATAGGCACTTCAACCTTTCGTCATTGATGTAATACATATGTCCCACTAAAGTAATACGCAGTTTCGAGCGATGGGGACTCTATATATCATAACTGCCACATGCTATCATGTAGCGAGGTGCATTCTAAACTTGGAGAAAACTACTATGACCAAGGGATGGATGCACAGAAGTCTGTGAGCGATCAAATGGGGCGGCATGTGTTTATGTGTGGGACAGTGCGCTTGTTTAACCATAATCAGATGATTATCCTCTCCTTCCCAAGAATGCCTGAAGTAAATGATTGTATTTTCTTATACATCACAGACATCGTTTTGAAACATGACTAATGACCTCTATGATCCTTGTACATAACTTGTATGTAGTAGGACATATATGATCTAGAAAACGTCATAGAATGTAGAAAATACAGGTGTGTGGTATCTCAAAGCGATATTAAAATGCTGTGTTGAAATCTCGTGTGCAGTATTTCATGTTTCTCATTGTCACGAGAACAAATATGTTTTGGGACTGATTTGGTAATTTTTTTTTTTGTAGTTGCCATCCTTATAAAAACATTACCAATAAAAACAACTCTGAAAATTCTAGGTTCACATGAAAGAATGGAAACATGTGTCCAATTTCACCGATTTTCAAAATTGGTTAGCTTAAATTTTTTTGATAGCGGAAGTGCATTGTTTATCAGAAAGGAAGACAGTTTATGACCGTTTATTTTTCAAATATATGCTAAATAAATTTTAAACATGAACAGGTTAGAAAAGATGCCAACTTCGAGAAATATGAAGCTGCAGATGATTTTATCTGCTAAGAGCCTGTTACTCTTTCCTGAAGTTCAACCAACGCTATGTTCATGACTGCGGATTGCACCGCACTCAGAGCCACATCGTGGTTATCCTGCATCTTTGGCACAAGTGCCAAAGCTTCACTTTTTCTGTACGGAAATAGGAAATTTTGTAATTTGTAAGAAGATTTTATGTAGTTTATATATAATATAATATTACTTAAATAACCTACATAGGACGAGAAATAATGCATGCAACAGGTGTATCATTCTAGTAAAGTAATAACAAATGGCGTAACTTTATAAAACAGTTTAAAATAAAACAAAATTATTGTTTTATTGTTTATGGCAGCTACTGTACACTGATTTTCGTGTAATGCAAAACAGATTTTATTTGATTTTAGTATATCATTAACAGTACATAACTTATTAAACGTAAATAAAAGGAAAAGGGCTATAATTGAATGTTGAGAACACATTCCTTTCAAAGAATTTTGTTTGTATTATAACTTTATCTTCATTTCGTCGTTTTGAGCGAAGAAAATGCTTTGATTAAATCAATGAACTCAAATTTAACAGCTGTGCCGTATTCTGTCGACAACATGGGTAAATTTGGCAGTCTGTTTCAGCTATGCTCGACATTAATTCAAGGGCTTATTTCAGTGGTGGTACAAGTCCATTTTTGTTCATTCCGAGATACAGAGAACTAAAGTTAAATGAGCGCTGAAAAATCTGTAGTTGAATATTCAAGTATATATACTTGAATTCTTCTGGTATCTCAAGTGCGGATTTTTCAGCACTCATTTAACTTTAGGTCTCTGTGTCTCAGAATGAACAAAGATGGTTTCTACCACTACTGAAGTAAGCCCTTCAATTAGTTTCTCATCATCCTTCATTTGCTGAAACAGCGTCCGGTGTTCGGATAAGCATCTCGTAACAGATACTTTGAAGATAGAAGAATCTTCAAAATATCCAAGTGGGAAGCTATGTCAACGCTCTTCATCATCTGTTTCTACCGGAATTTCAAAGCAGCTGTTTCGTTGACATGATCAGCTGTATGGATACTTCTGGTATGTTTAGCACCACAATATGCTGCCTATCTTCTCAAATTATGGCACAGAGCTCTCATTTAAGGCGTTTCTGACAGAAAGTTAAACTGAAATCTCGGTTTGTTAATTATGAGGTCTTTTCCCATTTCCCTTATTAATCTGTCAAATACATTCAAGCACTGTAGGTTAAACGGTTTCAGTGCAGTGTATAGCTGGCTGGAATCGGCAAAATATCGAAAGCCTTCGTCATGTAGCATATCTGCTTCAGGACCCGCTCGTCGACATTTGAAATATTACAATACGCACAGTATCGAAATAGCTGCAAAAACTGAGCTGCTCAACATGATTTAGCTTTGTAGGCGGCAGATGTATGAACCAAGCGTGCTACTGAAACATATCCAGGGCCGGTTCGAGAACATGTTCCTGCAGTAGCTACCAATCATTTGGCTTCCCTCCCCCCTCGTCCCGTTTTCCCCCGTACACTTTCAGTTTCCTCTAGTAATTAAGGCATGCAGTGTACCCATATTTCGGTGTTGGATGCCCGTGACGCCTACAGGGGATAGGCAAAATAATGTGAACAGCGGTAGTAATGGGAGGGATGTGTTTGACGGTCAGCAACGCAGGTATGGCACGTGTCGCATTGGACTGTGTGTGCTCAGTACGTACGGACTCGGCATCAGTGCAGGTTGCTTACGAGTAGTGCACACTTCGTATTTGCATTCAGAGGCCGAGGTCAACGTGTAATGAAAGACGTAATAGATTTCCAAAGAGGGCAGATTGTGGGAGCCCTTTTAGGTAAAGCATCAGTAACCAATACAGCCAACTTATTGAATGTTTCAAGAGCAACTGTTTGAACATTCATGACAGCCTGCACAAAACATGGAAAGACATCATCGTGTAAACATAATAGTTGGCGCAAATCAAATCTAAATGACAGAGATAGCCATACGCTACACGAACCGTGTCAAAACAACACAAAACTACGGCGGCTAGATGACTGCAGAGCTCAATAGCCGTCCTCGAGACACCGTATCAATCGACATTGTCCGCCGAGAACTCCATAAAGCGAATATTCATGGACGAACTGCTGTACCGAAACCATTAGTGACGACAACCAACGCAAACAGGCGTACAACGTGGTGTCAGGAGCAAAATTCCCGGGCGTCTGGTCATTGAAAACACGTCATACGGTCCGACGAGTAAACGTTTTCGTTAACTCCAAAAGGCGGCTGGGATTACGTCTGGAGAACGCAAAAAGAAACCTAAAATCCTTATTGCTTGATCCCAAATGTTAAGCATGGCCGCGCGGGATTAGCCGAGGGAACTTTGGCGCTGCAGTCATGGACTGTGCGGCTGGTCCCGGCGGAGGTTAGAGTCCACCCTCGGGCATGGCTGAGTGTGTTTGTCCTTAGGATAATTTAGGTTGTGTGTAAGCTTAGGGACTGATGACCTTAGCAGTTAAGTCCCATAAGATCTCACACACTGTTTTTTTTGTTAAGCATGGAGGTGGTGTAAGTAGGCTGTTTAGGTTGTTTTATTGGTAACGCCACATAGCGCTCTGTATGAAAAATCACTGGCTGTGCTGTGCGCAGTCAGTGGCTGGTTGGCATTGTTGTAATACTCGCCATTGTAGTGTTGGGCGGCTGGATGTTAACAGCGCGTAGCGTTGCGCAGTTGGAGGTGAGCCGCCAGCAGTGGTGGACGTGGGGAGAGAGATGGCGGAGTTTTGAAATATGTAAGACTGGATGTCATGAACTGCTATATATATTATGACTTTTGAACACTATTAAGGTAAATACATTGTTTGTTCTCTATTAAAATCTTTCATTTGCTAACTATACCTATCAGTAGTTAGTGCCTCCCGTAGTTTGAATCTTTTATTTAGGTGGCAGTAGTGGTGCTCGCTGTATTGCAATAGTTCGAGTAACCAAGATTTTTGTGAGGTAAGTGATTTGTGAAACGTATAGGTTAATGTTAGTAAGCACCATTCTTTTGTAGGGATTTTTGAAAGTCAGATTGCGTTGCGCTAAAAATATTGTGTGTCAGTTTAAGCATAGTCATTTATAATTTTTCTAAGGGGACGTTTCAGTGGAAGTGTGACAGTGTGGCCTGCCATATCATGGTATTCTGTTGTCCTATCATTATTCTCAAAGGCCGTGTTACAGCCAACTCCCTACAGGAGTTAGAAGAGGTTCTGATCGAAGAGTGGCATAACATTCCACTGAAGACCATATAATCATTATATACCAGTATTCCAAGAAGAATCGCAGCTGTATTACGGGCAAATAGGAGTCCAACCCCTTGTTAATAAATCATACCAAGTACAAGTGTTCTCTTTATTTTGCCTATCCCCTGTATGACAGCTTGGCTTCCCAAGGAGCCGTTACTGTCATAGTGCAGATTTGGCGCCTCTATGCGGGCCTGACTGCACCCTCTACAGCGTCCTGCATTTTAGGTTCTCAGTCCACTTGGAAGCCTGATTAGCTACGTGTTGTGAACATATGTCCTGCAGTGGGGTCCGGTGGAGGTCATTCGAATGCATACGTGCGCGGCTGTCTGTGCGCAAGCCGTGACTCCCTGACACGCAACAGAGTCGCAGTGTGCACGGCTGAGCGAAAGTGGCGCTCTTCCGCAGGTGTGTGACGTCACGGCGGCTGGCGGTGCCAGGAACAGGACGCGGGGCTGTCCCAGCCGGCAGCGGTGACGCACTGGCCGGGGGGGGGGGGGGTGGTGGGCGGGGGGGGGGGGGGCAGCAGGAGGGGGGAGCTGGTGCGACCTGTTGCTCCCGCGACCCTCCCGCCAGGTGCCGAGAGCCGCTACCCGGCGCGGTTGAGCCAGGTAAACACGCGTGACTCTCGCTGACAGGCCGGATAGACGAGACAGTGACGGAAATAGCGAACAGGTGACACACAGAGGGTGGAGTGAAGGCCGGGAGGCTCTAGCACTGATGACTGACTATTAGGCTCGACGTTTCCTTGTCATCATGCTGTTTTGTATCCTGCGTAATAAACACAGCTGCGGCCTACCATTTGTCGTTGTTACATACAAAAAGAAAAATTGATCTCTTTACCAATATCTGCCTGAATTATTTTTTTCTTCTAATTTCTACAAATTAGATATTTATGTGTTTATTGTCATCAGAGAAAAGCAATACAACAATCAAAACAAAAAAATAATCGATGATTGAAACAAAAAAGGGCGTAACATATATGTCACGCTAAGCAGAACACACATTTTGGGCAGAATATATGACAGCAAGTAAAATAATACACGGTATGTGATTTACATCAACTTCAGGCAACAGTACTCACTTTCTGTGATATGGCACAAATCATTCTATGCACAATCCAACATCACATCTGCAGCACATTGTTCTTGGGGTCCCTTTGCAGCACAGTGTCTTCTTTTTTTCTGTGGCATCATGGCTACCAGATGATTTATTTCATCATATCTAATATCATGCAGGGTGTCCAGGACCTCTTGGTACTGCAGTATAGGAAGTCAGGTAACATTTCACAGTGTAGTGCCGGGAGTGCAGCTGAGGCATATTTATATCAGTCCTTTTATGAAGAAGCCACCCGTTATGTATAGAGGTATCTAGAAGCCATGTAAAAATTGGCCCTCATCATTTCTTTCCTCTGCACTCACTCTATATAACGCTACATTTTCATCCATTCGGTCAGTTCCTCCCATATTTTTGTTGAATTCTCCAATTACATTAGTTCGAGGTACAAGTATTGTTATCTTCTCTTGCCTAGAGTATCGGGCAATGGTGCTGACTGGACGGATACCATGGCTTGTGGAAGCAATTGTTACTGTAGAATTATCTAGCCATCTGGCAACGATTATTCCACTTTCCTTGCTGCTCTTGTAATCAAAATCTCCTCTCTTATTCCTTTTGGACATAGTGTTAGAAGGTATGAGATGACACTCTTTAGGCAGACGATTTTCACAAATAGTTCCAGTTACACCAAAACCTCCTTGCTTCAGGTAAATCAACAATATTTGTGACGTAAACAGGTTGTCAAAATAAAACCTGTAGGGAAGATGTTTGTTCTTTTCTGGAAGAGAATCGATCATTTGAATCAAAGGAGCAGCACATTTTCCAAATGCTTTCTCATATTTTTCATTCCTCAGAGGATCAGCTCCTTGGTATATTTGAAAGTCCACCAGATAACCCATGGCTGTGTTTAGACACCCAAATCTAATGGGCTTACCTTTCAGAAACTGTTTACATCAATGTCTGCCAAAATACTTTATCACGCTCTCATCGTAAGACAAATCTTGCTCAGGCAGAAAGTGGAGAGCAGACTTTTTTCTTGGCATATTTATTAATGGACGAAGTTTTCACATTATATCATTAGCATCTATTTTTATGTTGTCACACAAGTGAATGAATCTCATAATTGTTTCAAACCTGTCCCTTCTCATCGTGCTGTGTACCATTTCATTGCTCATGTCCAATCCAGAATCCCAGTAATATTTCTGCTAGGTAAAGGATTATAGCCAGAAAGAATTAGAATTCCTAGAAAACCTTTTATCTCTTCATATGTTATTTTTGGATCTGAGCACTTCTTGAACAAAGCATACTTCTTCAATTCAGTGAGAAGAAATTCAATTACATCGTCGTTACAAAATAATTCGTAGCAAACTGGACTCAAGTTTCTGTATTTGCTATAATCACTCTCAGGAAATATAGAACTAACGCTACGCAGATTGTCTTCTTCCCAATCTCTGATTACAGTTTTTAAGGTCTGCGACTTTTCCTGTTCATCTAGTTTATCATCAGGAGAGAAATTAATCTCAGGTTCACTACCTAAACTGTTTGTACTTGGTAAAACCGCTTCTGCACCAGCCTGGAGTTGCCTTGGTCCAATATTATCGACATTTCTTCCCTCATCTTCTCTTAGCTTCAGGAGGATCAATAAATATATCTGTTACATCTTCTTCCCCCCTTCAAGAATAGCCAGGATATCATGGAGAGATAGACCTCTAAAGAGAACGAATCGTTATTTTCATAGTTTTGCCTAGCGAGACATATATGCAACACAAAATTAAAACTGAATTTGGAGCCACAAAAATAAGAATTGCATTTTGTAGATAACCATTAACATACATTTCAGTACTTTTAACATTATAATCAACCATAATTTAAACAAATTATATTATAATTTGCGATAAAAATGATGCTTACTTCTTATTCCAAGACATAATCTCACTCAGAAAAGTCTTTCGTACTTGCAGCACAAGTCACTGACCACTTAATGCTTGCAGCTGGCTGAAATCTACCTAAACATGAACAACAAAGCCTCCTTATCTGAAAGCCATACAACAATAACACTCCAAACGCAGGCATTGTTGCCAACGAGAGAAAACAATTACAGGCTGTTCCGTGACATATATGTAACACTAGGCAGAAATGGGTTAAATAAGTTGTGAAGAATAAAACCATTAACCCATGCGAAACATGATTTCACTGGACGCACTTCATGCTAGGGATGGTCAAAAGATATCGATGTTTCAAGGTATCGACTTTTCTTCATAATCATACCCGTATATATCATCAGTATTTAAATTTTCTTTCTATAGATTAATCTTTACCCAGTACTGGATATCGAAAGCGATATTTTTATTTTCTGTCTTGTCTTCATTCATAGGCACTGTAGTTTTTCATCATGAGATTTCTTGCCCATTCCAGCTACTGTCAATCTTTGCATTCTGACAGTAACTGTTGTATAACGAGTTGAATTTAATTTCATATTCAAATGAGCATCATATTTGAACATGAATGTACCTACACTACATATTCAAGAAAACCTGTTACTTTCGAGTGTCATTTCTGCCATTTCAAATGATAGTTACGAGATGCAAAATGCATCTCGTGAGAATGCTCGAAATTATTACCCCCTACTCCCAACTATGAGTCAGAATCTGTGCCTATCTTACTCCTTGACTGCCTGATCGAAAACAGATTAACGCACCATAAAAGTAACATAGTCTCGGCACAAAGATCACACACATTACTGCAGTGGTATTTAATGGAAAGTGGACTATGTTGTCTGAAATGTTTGTCGCCATTTTACACCTGTTTTGTCAGAAATTGCTCAATATGCCAAGCCAACTTCTGTTTCGTGCGAAAGTATGGCTTCCCAAATAACGGAAGCAGGCTTGCAGAAGAAAAAGAGCTCTATTAATGTTAACCGGTGATGATTATTGGTTTCATTCATTAGTTTCTTTTAAACTTTCATCCATCATGGATGAGGATCACTGCGACTGTGATGAATAAAGGTTTCTCGAATTTACTGCAACCAGTCGGCTTTTGTTTCGTTCTTCAATTTTTATTACGTCATTACCGGTTTCGAACCGACTAGCGATTCCTCATCATAGTTGTTGATTATCTGTAGCAATGTGGGACTCATGTAGAGTTATTAGTATCCATTGGTTGGTTTGTTGGTGCATACAATATTTTGCAAAATGTAATGAATGTTTACCACTAACACTGATTTTACTGTACTTCACACGCTTTGCTACAGGTAACACTTTCCACGTGCTTTACAAAACGTAAGAATTCATTACGTTTTCCAGAATACTGTGTGCACCAGCAACCAACCAACTGATACTAACAAGTCTATGCGACTCCAATACTGTTGCAAATAATCAATAAATATGTACCATATGATGACGAAACGCTATGCGGTTCGAAACCGGTAATGCGATACTATAAATTAAAGAACAAAACAAACGAAGAAAAGACGATTGGTTACAGTATTCTAAGACACCTTTAATTAGTTTCTTTTTGTAAAAAACTGATTTTATAGTACTTTGTGTATCTTTCATTGATTAATGTGGCATTTAATAAAGTTTTGTCAGTTTTTAAATGTTTCTTAATCATTTATGTGACTTCGATCAGTTATTTTTCGTGACGCCAATAGGTCAATATCGCTGAAACTATTTTCAGCAGGTCTACTGGAGGTTCTTGTTGTTGTGTCTCATGTCCTAATCTAATTCCCTCAGCATCACCCGACTTAATTCGACTACATTCCATTATCCTAGTTTTGCTTTTGTTGATGTTCATCTTATATCCTCCTTTCAAGACAATGTCCATTCCGTTCAACTGCTCTTCCAAGTCCTTTGGTGTCTCTGACAGAATTACAATGTCATCGGCGAACCTCAACGTTTTTATTTCTTCTTCATGGATTTTAATACGTACTACGAATTTTTCTTTAGTTCCCTTTACTGCTTGCTCAATATACAGATTGAATAACATCGGGGACAGGCTACAACCCTGTCTCACTCCCTTCCCAACCACTGCTTCCCTTTCATGTCCCTCGACTTTTATAACTGCCGTCTGGTTTCTGTACAAATTGTAAATAGCCTTTCGCTCCCTGTATTTAACCCCTGCCACCTTTGGAATTTGAAAAAGAGTATTCCAGTCAACATTGTCAAAAGCTTTCTCTAAGTCTGCAAATGCTAGAAACGTAGGTTTGTGTTGTTTAATCTTTCTTCTAAGATAAGTCGTAAGGTCAGTATTGCCTCACGTGTTCCAATATTTCTACGGAATCCAAACTGATCTTCCCCGAGGTCGGCTGCTACCAGTTTTTCCATTCGTCTGTAAAGAATTCGCGTTAGTATTTTGCATCTGTGACTTATTAAACTGATAGTTCGGTAATTTTCACATCAGTCAACACCTGCTTTCTTTGGGATTGGAATTATTATATTCTTCTTGCAGTCTGAGGGTATTTCGCCTGTCTCATATATCTTGCTCACCAGATGGTAGGTTATAAAAAATCCTATTTATAAACTAAAGGTATAATAGCACTGTTTATAATCTATATGTACATTTTCCCAAAATGTAAACTAAATAGTAAAAATATGCACATATTCCAGCGTACTGAAGATAATTTGCAGAGAATAAAGGCGAAACGCGTATCATTCAGTTGTAGTTAGACGGTCTAAAAGTAAAAATTATCAATATACCGTAATATTACACGGAACTGAGAAAGACAGGACTACAAAAGTTGAAAGTGTTCGGTGGTTAAGGAAGCACAGTGTCGACGATACTTAAACAGGCAAAGCGGAAAAAGCATCATCCGCTATATCACGAACGCGGATAAAAATGTGTGTTGAATCATCATGTCAGAAGGCCTTAGAAGAGGTCCGAGACGATAGCGGCAAAAGCCAGTGTCAGCATCAAAACAACACGAGCGGAAATCCATAGCAAGGGAATCGCAGAGCGAGCTGGAATTGCAAAACAGCTTATCAGTGCTGCAAATGTCCGCAACAGGTTCAAATGACATATGCACTATGGGACTTAACATCTGAGGTCAACCGAGCGAGGTTGCGCAGTGGTTAGCACACTGGACTCGCATTCGGGAGGACGACGGTTCAATCCCGTCTCCGACCATCCTGATTTAGGTTTTCCGTGATTTCCCTAAATCGTTTCAGGCAAATGCCGGGATGGTTCCTTTGAAAAGGCACGGCCGCTTTCCTTCCCAATCCTTCCCTAACCCGAGCTGCGCTCCGTCTCTAATGACCTCGTTGTCGACGGGACGTTAAACACTAACCACCACCATCTGAGGTCATCAGTCCCCGAGACTTAGAACTGCTTAAATCTAACTAACCTAAGGACATCACACACATCCATGCCCGAGGCATGATTCCAACCTGCGACCGAATAAAGCGCTTTGAACCGCTCGGTCATAACGGCCGGCTCCACAACAGGAAAACGTGATGCCAAAACCATAAAATCTGGACCGTGAAGCAATGGAAGAAAATCGGGTTACTCTTGTTTCATACTGTTTCCAACTCCTGGCCGAGTTTACCTCCAAGGAATGTAACGTGGCGGGACGTTCGGTAATGACTTTTGTAGCCATATTGTGTTGTTCCATGCGCCCCCATGGTTACTCTGGATCACATTACTAGCAAGGATTACATAACCATTTTGGCTGATCAGGTTCAGCTCATGATCCGTGGCGCCATGTGTGTTCCGCAGTTGTGATCCTGGATTCCAAGTCTACAGGGGCCCTGTGCATGCCTCTCGCATCGCCCAGCATTGGTTTTGTGAGCACGGGTTTGAATTGTCACATCTCCCATGTACACCGCAGTCACAGTCCGCCCCGATTGCTGAGCCTTCAGCGTGACTGATTGTCGTCCTACAGGCCCGAGTTCGGTTCCCGGCGGGGTCGGAGACTTTCTTCTGTCATGGATTGGGTGTTGTGTTGTCTTCACCATCATGTCATCCCCATCCGGCGCGCAGGTCGCCCAACGTGGCGTTGATTGTCATAAGAACTGCTTCAATGCGGCCGGACCTGCCTCACAAGGGGTCTCCCGGCCACTGACGCCAAACGCTCATTACCATTTACCACAGTCACAAGATCTCATTATTTTGAACCTTAGCGGTCTACTTTGAAGAGAAGGGTGCGTGATCGCTGTTCACCTCCATCATTGTCACTTGAAGCTACCACTATTTTGCAGGAAGAACGATGTAACATTCGCTTGAAAACTGTACAGGACCTGCAGTTATCCACTCCCAGACGACTGGAAGTTCTTTTGAGTGACAGATTTTCCTACACCGTATCAGGCATGGTAATGTGTTGTGTTTTTGATGTTTTGGCCAACAAAGGTACAACAAAGCAGCGGTGTGATACCGTTTGTTGATGTCGCTATTGTGTAGGACAAAGTGATGTCTTTGAATGGCTTTGACAGAATTTCTGTTTGGTACAAAGGAATGACTTCGTGTGTGACTCCCATGCCGAGGTCCCAGCGGTTGACAGCTGCTAGTTGGATGATAGTAGGTGCAACTCCGCATGTGAGTGTTCTACACTGCGCCCCCCCCCCCCCCCCCAACGCATCCTACAGGCGCTCGATGAAATTTAAATCGAGGGTATGGGCAGGCCAGTCCATTCGTCGAATATCCTCACGTTCCAAGAATTCCCCTACATGCGCTGTTCGATGTGGTGTGTACTGTGTACAAAGTTTCGGAGGTTTGTACGCCCATGCAATATTGTGCGTCACCACACCATAACAGCTGGACCAGCAAGGCGGTCGTAATCGATAGTTTCCTATCTCTCACCACATTAGGGTACGTCCAGAATCGATACTCTGAATCTTTTCTCATCCGCGAAGTGCACGCAACTCCAGTCCATGTTGGTGGTTCAGTCCCTATGGCACTGGCACCATTGCAAATGATGTCGTCGATGAGAGAGTATCAACGAAACATAGTTGCCAACTGCACTGATGAAGAAATAGAACGCCCTAGCAAAAGATTTCCTTAGCAACCTTGTGGCCAGCATGCCACCTGACTGCACTGCCGTGCGCAGTGTTCATACACCCTATTAAGAACTGGCACGGCTTTTTCCTTGGTGGGAGGACTGTATAATTGGCCCACCCGTCATCGTATTACCATTTGAGGAACTCCTTGAATGAGAAGTAGCGACTTCGTGTCTGGGAAACTGACAACAGCTGGTGTGCTGACCCCAGGACTCTCCACAGTGTATCCGAATGACGCCGTATGGCAGGGGATGACAACGTGGCCGGCCAGAACCAGTAGATCCTCTTGATCCGATGGCGGAGTTCCGTTTTCAGTGTTAGGATAATACACTGCGCCGGCTGGGGTGGCCGAGCGGTTCTAGGCGCTACAGTCTGGAACCGCGCGAACGCTACGGTCGCTGGTTCGAATCCTGCCTCGGGCATGTATGTGTGTAATTTCCTTAGGTTAGTTAGGTTTAAGTAGTTCTAAGTTATAGTGGACTGATGGCCTCAGAAGTTAAGTCCCATAGTGCTCAGAGCCATTTGAACCATAATACACTGCGCAACACAGTTAAGGATCACGGATTCGTAACATGGTAATGGTTTCTCCATAGCGACGTAGAAGTTTGAAATTTTGGGCCAAAGGTGCCTGCAATCTTCCACTGAGTTCTGCAAAAGTGTGGCGACTTGAGACTTTGCCATCAGGTTTGGTGACTCTTCAAACAGCAAGGTATCGATACATGCGAAAAAGAGAGCAGAGCTCGGAAGTTCATGCCAGGTGTAAAGTGGCTTAATGATGTCACATTGGCACCAAATTTCACCACAACTCCGCCGAACGCCACCGTGAGCGTGCCACATGCTGGAGAGGTTGTGCACCTTCTCTTACCCACACTTCGCCTCGTCTTTTGTCACCGTCGCGATGCAGGTCAGAACAGCGACGTCCAGCTGTGAAATCACGCGGTTTCTTTATGAGTGGCTGAGGAAAATATACCAGACACACCACCGCTCAAAATCAACACGAAAAGGCGTCATGGGGTGTTATAAAGCAGAGATGGTAAGTTCCTGAAATATCGATATATATTGTCAGTAACAATAAATAACGTCGATACTGCCGAGGGAAAAATGTCGATGAATCGGTACATCGGTTGATACTTTCGAAATTTACGGATATATAAAAAAAAAACTAGAGCAGTGAAAGACCTAAGTCGAAACAAGGCCACGAGAGTAGACAACATTCCATTAGAACTACTGACAGCCTTGGGAGAGCCAGTCCTGACAAAACTCTACCATCTGGTGAGCAAGAAGTGTGAGACAGGCGAAATACCCTCAGAATTCAAGAAGAATATAATAATTCCAATCCGAAAGAAAGCAGGTGTTGCAGGGGTGAAAATTACCGAATTATCAGTTTAACAAGTCACAGGTGCAAAATACTAACGCGAATTCTTTACAGACGAATGGAAAAACTGGTAGATGTGGACCTCGGGGAGGATCAGTTTGGATTCCGTCGAAATGTTGGAACACGTGAGGCAATACTGACCTTACGACTTATCTTAGAAGAAAGATTAAGAAAAGGCAAACCTACGTTTCTAGCATTTGTAGACTTAGAGAAAGCTTTTGACAATGTTGACTGGAATACTCTCTTTCAAATTCTGAAGGTGGCAGGGATAAAATACAGGGAGCGAAAGGCTGTTTACAATTTGTACAGAAACCAGACGGCAGTTATAAAAGTCGAGGGACATGAAAGGGAAGCAGTGGTTGGGAAGGGAGTGAGACAGGTTTGTAGCCTATCGCCGATGTTATTCAATCTGTATATTGAGCAAGCAGTGAAGAAAACAAAAGAAAAATTCGTAGTAGGTATTGAAATCTATGGAGAAGAAATGAAAACTTCGAGGTTCGCCGATGACATTGTAATTCTGTCAGAGACGGCAAAGGACTTCGAAGAGCAGTTGAACGGAATGGACAGTGTCTTAAAAGGAGGATATAAAATGAACATTAACGAAAGCAAAACTAGGATAATGGAATGTAGTCGAATTAAGTCGGGTGATGCTGAGGGAATTGATTAGGACATGAGACACTTAGAGTAGTAAAGGAATTCTGCTATTTGGGGAGCAAAATAATTGATGATGGTCGAAGTAGAGAGGATATAAGGTGTAGACTGGCAATGGCAAAGAAAACGTTTCTGAAGAAGATAAACTTGTTATAATCTAGTATAGATTTAAGTGTCAGGAAGTCGTTTCTGAAAGTACTTGTATGGAGTGTAGCCACGTATGGAACTGGAACATGGGCGATAAATAGTTTGGACAAGAAGAGAATAGAAGCTTTCGAAATGTGGTGCTACAGAATTACAACGAGCATTAGATGCGTAAATCACATAACTAATGAGGAATTATTGAATACAGTTGGAGAGAAGAGGTTTGTGGCACAACTTCAGTAGAAGAAGGGATCTGTTGGTAGGACATGTTCTGAGGCATCAAGGGATCACCAATTTAGTATTCAAGAGCAACGTGGAGGGTAAAAATCGTAGAGGGATACCAAGAGATGAATACACTAAGCAGATTCAGAAGGATGTAGGTTGCAGTAGGTACTGGGAGATGAAGGAGCTTGCACAGGATAGAGTAGCATGGAGAGCTGCATCAAACCAGTCTCAGGACTGAAGACCACAACAACAACATAACCTATGGGTAAATTGTCCCAAAACGTAAACTAAATAGTAAAAATATGTACATATTCCAGGCCACTGAAGATGCCTTGCAGAGCAAAGACGAAACACATATAGCACGAAAACTGTGTTTCATTCAGTTGTAATTAGACCATCCAAAAATATAAATTGTCAGTATACCTTAAAGCCAAATTCTTTGTCTGCCTTGGTTGCGGAAGTATCCGCTACACAAGCTCTACCAATTTCTCCATAGTCGAAATCACTTAGCTCCGACATAATAAACGTACACTACGCTGCTCATTGTTCTGAACCACGGCTGGCACTTGCGACGTATTGAGGACCGTGCACGGATGCTGTTCGTGGTCGAATGTGCTGTGGATAGCACACTGAACTCGGATTTGTGAGGACGGCGGTACAAACCCGCGTCCGCCCATCCAGATTTACGTTTTCCACGGTTTCCCTAAATCGCTCCAGACAAATGTGCGGATGTTTTCTATGAAAGGGGGCAGCCAATTTCCTTCCCCGTCCTTGGCACCATCCGAGCTTGCGCTCCCTCCCTAATGACCTCGATGTCGACGGAGCGTTAAAGTCTTCCTTCGTACCTTCCTCGTGGTCGAATACAAAAGCACAACCTGTAGGCTTGGCCAGCATCTGCATTTATGTTCAAGCACGTACTTCTCATCATGTTTCCACATATTTGCCCAACCCCTGTACGTATATAAGGACAACAAATCGTCCGTATCAGATTCCCCAGAGGTACTCCTGACATTCCCTTTACCTGTAATAAACACCGGTCCTCTAGGTGTATGTGTTATACTATTTCTAGTGTTTAAGTTAATAATTATGAAGTGCAAAAATCTGAATAACTCTTTTCCGAATGCTTACTAGTCGAGAGAGAGACAGAACGTTCCTTCGTATGAAGGAGAACGCCTTGAGAGTATCTGAAACCTCTGCTGGTAGGGAGCACGCTATTAGGACTGACTATGCATAGGAATCTGTCGAGTACGTAGTATTCTGTCAGGATTAGATTGAAAAAGTGACCTAGTTTCTAGGAACGTCTTTTCAGCGTGGCAGTAGGAAAGATCACCCTCTGTAGCTGAGCAGCCATTGTGTGTGAGACTGTCAGGCGGAGGACCCCGGTTCTATTCATGGTGCTGCCAGGGTGGACTGGAGCGGGTTCCACTCAACATGATGTCACCTGAGCAGCTACTGCAATGAGAATTAGACGCTTCAGGGTGTGGGAGACCGACAACAGCTGGGAGGGCGGCGTGCTGATTATATGCCCCTCCGTACCGGACCTGAATGTCGCCATAAGACACGGCGGCCGGTCGGCATCGCACGGGCCTCTGGTCCTGATGGTGAAGATCTTTTTGTATTTGAAGAAGTGCTAGTACGATTCGTGGTCTGAGGGTTACGCACAAACTTAAAAAATGCTCAAATGTGTGTGAAATCTTATGGGACTTAACCGCTGAGGTCATCAGTCCCTACGTTTACACACTACTTAACCTAAATTATCGTAAAGACAAACACACACACCCATGCCCGAGGGAGGACTCGAACCTCCTCCGGGACCAGCGGCACAGTCCATGACTGCAGCGCCTGATACCGCTCGGCTAATAGGTTCTAGGAGCGCAGTCCGGAACCGTGCGACTGCTACGGTCGCAGGTTCGAATCCTGCCTCGGGCATGGATGTGTGTGTTGTCCTTAGGTTAGTTAGGTTTAAGTAGTTCTAAGTTCTAGGGGACTGATGACCTCAGCGGTTGAGTCCCATAGTGCTCAGAGCCATTTGAACCATTTTCGCTCGGCTAATCCTGCGCGGCAACACAAACTTACTTATGTGTATAAAATCTGAACTCTTCCCGAACAAGCCATGAAGGTCCAACGGTACCGACCGGTCGCCGTGTCATCCTCAGCTCACAGGCGTCACTGGATGCTGATATGGAGGGGCATGCGGTCAGCACACCGCTCTCCGGCTGTATGTCAGTTTGCGAGACTGGAGCCGTTATTTCACGATCACGTAGCTCCTCAGTTTGCCTCACAATGGGTGAGTGCACCCCGCTTGCAAACAGTGCTCGACAGACCGGATGGTCACCCATCCAAGTGGTAGCCCAGCCCGACAGCGCTTAACTTTGGTGAACTGATGGGAACCGGTGTTAACAACGGCGGCAAGGCCGTTGGCTTCTTAAGTAGATGGATGTAATAATGATTTTGTGCTGCTCAGTGGCCTGGTGCAAGTATCTCTTTTACACGTCACTTAGGCGACTTGCATGTCTCTGATTTACCCCAGCTGTCCAACCGGGGAAAGGGCGCCTACAGCTTAAAGTGTAAACAGAGCCACATGTTGTTTCTGACGAATCCTCATATAGTTGAGAGGTGAAGGCTAGGTTCAGGCGAACACTGAAAAAAGTTAGGAGCGACTGAAATGCGATGCCGCGACCTCCCGTTTCCCAGACAAGCTCTTTATTGCTTTTTTGACATCTTTTGTTAAACACACGAAACAAAAATCAAAGGAATCCCTACTTGGCACCGCCACGTTTACCCTACCATAATAAGGACTATTCCACGTCAGGGGTTGACACTAACTGTTCCCAAAAATTCTCAATAGGTGATAGGATCCAGCGTTTTATGATTCTATGAAACATAATACTACAAAAAAAAAAAAATATTGCCGGCCGGAGTGGCCGTGTGGTTCTAGGCGTTACAGTCTGGAGCCGAGCGACCGCTACGGTGGCAGGTTCGAATCCTGCGTCGGGAATGGATGTGTGTGATGTCCTTAGGTTAGTTGGTATTAATTAGTTCTAAGTTCTACGCGACTGATGACCTCAGAAGTTAAGTCGCATAGTGCTCAGAGCCATTTGAACCATTTTGAACAAAAAATATTATTCAAAAGTAAACAAAAATAACATTTGTAGATTGCTTGTGCTCCTTCAGCTAAAAGAAAATTTCTTCTAGGAATGGTGCAGCTCGATTCTTTTTTTTTGTCCACTGCCATCTGCGTCTTCTGTCTCCAACAATGCCATCTAGATATATCTAACATATCTTTGCTACTCAGTGAATGCAGATTTCCATGAAACAGTCAATGTCTTTCTTCTCTCACTGCTTACAACTCAGGACTTTCTGTCTTCGGTATGTTGCGCAGAACGTCTGACTGAATCCGGAATTCCGCAACTAGGGGATGGGAGATAACAAAAACACTGCGAAAATAATTTGCGAAGAGAGTACAGTACCTCGGTGTGCGTTTGAGAGCGTTGTTAGCGTTTACTGCTCGACCATCACCTCCGACATATATGTAGGTCGTTCAGCTAGAGGTTTTGTTGAATCAGATTGGACTATGAAAATATGACATATATGGCCGTGTCTTTTGATCGCATTGGCTTAGAAGCTTAAATTTTTTAAACTGCTCAGGTACGTCAGGCCTCAGTATTTGACATAACTATCAACTTGCTTCGTCAACCCGTTCCTGAGTAAAAGTAATCTTAAGAATCGGACAGATAAGACAAACAAAAAAAAGGGGGGACAAAAAAGTGATCCGGTAAGGGCTCCGATTTTATCGACTGACACAGTCATAATACTATGCTGTTTACATATTCGGGTCGTGTCTTTAAATAGGAGCCAATAGTATGTCGCAGCCTCATATTTCTAATTTCTTTGAGCAAGCAAAACGCAACTTCGGCGTTGGATAGTCAGCATCCATTACAGCGAACCTCGTGCTGGGCTCTCTGTTTACATGTATCTTGTACTGTAGAGAGTTTCCTGAACTTTCTTTGGTTGCCTAACCTTCTTGTAACAACACTCTTAACCTAACCACCAGATCCTGTAACAAGCAGGACCCAAGGGAAGAGAATCCATTAGGTGTACCTTTCAACTCATAGTTCTGGATCCTATTTAAAGGCATGTCAAGCAGTGAATTCCTGCATTAATCAACGTTAATATGGGGTGTTGAGTATCATAACCACTGCATTAAGGAGAATGTAAACTGGAATCGATAAGTGAAATGGATTCTGTGCAATGAACTACATAGTTAATGTACAATCTCCAAACATTAAACACTGACAAGCCAAAACATGACCACTGCCCACCGCATGACTGAATCCCACCTGGCGGGTTTCGGGCACTTGGTTTGATAAGGAAAGTATACCGCAGCGGTTCGCAATTCATGTTTCACATTTCTAGAGAATTAGTAGATTACGTTTTACTCGCGAACCCATGTCCGGAAAAGTCATTCAACGACGCTGTGGAGCGTCAAAGTCATAGGTGCCGGCACCTATAACACGTATATATACATAGCGATTCCGTGATGAGGTTACAAACTTTAAAGGATGATGGAAATGGATAAATATATCAATTTGAGGTAAGGGTTCTTGGTTCGGAAACGAACGAGTCGAAATTTACTAGCGAAAGTGCTACCGATAACTCTGTTAGTTGCACAAACACTGAAACGCCAAAGAAACTGGTATAGGCATACGTATTCAAATTCAGAGACATGTAAACAGGCAAAATACGGCTCTGCGATGTGCAACACCTATATAAGACAAGACGTGCCTGGAGCAGTTGTTAGATCAGTTACTGGTGTTACAGTCGGCGCGCCAGCGATGGGACACAGCATCTCCGAGGCAGCGATGAACTGGGATATTTTCCTGTACGACCATTTCACGAGTGTACCTTGAATATCAGGAATCCGGTAAAACATCAAATCTCCAACATCGCTGTGCGCGGAAAAAGATCCTGCAAGAACGGGGCAAAAGACGGCTTAAAAGAATCGTTCAACGTGACAGAGGTGCAAACCTTCTGCAAATTGATGCAGATTTCAATGATAGGCCATCACAAGTGTCAGCGTGCGAACCATTCAACGGAATATCATCGATACGGGCTTTCCGAGCCGAAAGGCGACCGGTATATGACTAATAACTGCACGGCACAAGGCTTTACACCTTGCCTGGGGCAGGCCGGAGTGGCCGTGTGGTTCTAGGCGCTACAGTCTGGAGCCGGGCAACCGCTACAGTCGCAGGTTCGAATCCTGCCTTGGGAATGGATGTGTGTGATGTCCTTAGGTTAGTTAGGTTTAATTAGTTCTAAGTTCTAGGCGACTGATGACCTCAGAAGTTAAATCGCGTAGTGCTCAGAGCCATTTGAACCTTGCCTGGGCCCTTCAACACCAACATTGGACTGTTGATGAGTGGGAACAAGTTGCATAGTGGGACGAGTCTCATTTCAAATTGCATCCAGCAGATGGACGTGTACGGCTATGGACACAACCTCATGACTCCATGGCCCCTTCATGTCACCAGGGGCTGTTCAGGCTGGTGGAGGCTGTGTAATGGTGTGGGGCGTGTGCAGTTGGAGCGATTGGGACCCCTGGTACGTCTAGATAAGTTTCTGACAGATGAGACGTACGTAAGCATCCAGTGTGATCAACTGCATCCATTCATGTCCATTGTGCATTCCAACGGACTTGGGCAATTCCAGCAGGAAAATGTGACATCCCACACGTCCAGAATGGCAGAAAGTGGCTCTACGAATACTCGTCTGAGATTACACTCTTCCGCTGGTCACCAAGCTCCCCAGATATGAACATTATTGAGCATATCTGAGATGTCTTGCAATGTGCTGTTTATAAGAGATCTCCATCTCCTCGTACTGTTATGGATTTATGGACAGCCCTGGAAGTTTCATGGTGTCAATTCCCCCCCAGCACTATTTCACACGTCGTGCTGCGGCACTTCTGCGTGCTCCCGGGGGACCTTCACGATATTAGGTAGGTGTACCAGTTTCTTTGGCTTTTCAGTGTATGTACCGGTACTGTTGTTGGTAGGACTTTAGGGTATGCAACTTCCATAGGTGGCAGCATGGACGAAAATAAGAAAAAATGTCTAATAAGCATGGCGTCTAACATGCATACCTGTACAGTGTTGATCTTTGCTAGTGTGAAACACATCCCCTCTATTGAAAACGTGCTTATAGCTCTTAGGTTCGGCATTTTAGAAGCCATGGCTACTATGCATTTTTTTTCTTATTTTCATCCATGCTACCACCTCTGAAAGTTGCATACCCGTCTGTAAGTGCCACCTGCGTGCACGGTGCAATCTTCCGCGGCGACGTTTTATTGCGGCTCAGTAACTACCAGCAACCTGTGTGTCGTGCTAGTTGGCAGCGGCGTTATTGCTTCATTAACAGCTAGCGGATTCTCTTGCACCCTCTTATACGTATAGATCACCACAGAAAGAAATGAGAGCTAATGGGTCTACCCTTATTAAGTCAGTACAACTTTATTATCGGAGCTTAGAGCGGACTTGTATTTGGTCTAATTTCCAACAGTTTTTAACAACTGCGTAATGGCTGTTGTCTTCTGATCTTCGGCCGAAGTTTGTTTAATGATGTTTTTTACGTTTTGCCTGCAGGAGTGGCGTGTCAGCTACGTGATATAATCTTCTGCCGCGGCCTAGACTCCAGTCCGTCATCAGCAATGGAGGGCTAAAGTTTAAACATCAGGACAATCAGCAAATAAACATCGGTCGAAGATACCGAGGCAACAACCAACAGGCAATACGTGAACAAGTATCCACGAGAGCCTCAAAAATATGTAGTAGATAACAAACCGATAAGATCAATAATGTGGATCCGCAGTGAAAGGTATATCATTTCATCTTTACACAGGTTAAGTTCGAAACTAACTGCTTCTGACAAAGGACTCATGGAGTGAGTTTACTCCATGGAGGTCAGGCAAATTTTAGAATTGTACGGTATTGAATTTTGTTTGAATCTGATGTACACTGAAAAATAATATTAGTGAAAATTGCTTTTGACTACTTACAGTTATTGCAGCGAGTGCCTTATCTACTGGCCATTAAAATTACTACACCAAGAAGAAATTCAGATGATAAACGGGTATTCATTGGACAAATATATTATACTAGAACTGACATGTGATTACATTTTCACGCAATTTTGGTGTTTAGATCCTGAGAAATCAGTATCCACAACAACCACCTCTGGCCGTAATAACGGCCTTGATACGCCTGGACATTGAGTCAGACAGAGCTTGGATGGCGTGTACAGGTACAGCTGCCCATGCAGCTTCAACACGATACCACAGTTCATCAAGAGTAGTGACTGGGGTATTGTGACGAGTAAGTTGCTCGGCCAGCATTGACCAGACGTTTGCAATTGGTGAGATCTGGAGAATGTGCTGACCAGGGCAGCAGTCCAACATTTTCTGTATCCAGAAAGGCCCGTACAGGACCTGCAACATGCGGTCGGGCATTATCCTGCTGAAATGTAGGTTTCGCAGGGATCGAATGAAGGGTAGAGCCACGGGTCGTAACACATCTGAAATATAACGTCTACTGTTCAAAGTGCCGTCAGTGCGAACGAGAGGTGACCGAGACGTGAAACCAATGTCACCCCATACCATCACGCCAGGTGATACGCCAGTATGGCGATGACGAATACGCGCTTCAAATGTGTGTTCACCGCGGTGTCGCCACACACGGATGCGACCATCATGGTGCTGTAAACAGAACCTGGATTCATCCGAAAAAATGACGTTTTGCCTTCGTGCATCCAGGTTCGTCGTTGAGTACACCATCGCAGACGCTCCTGTCTGTGATGCAGCGCCAAGGGTAACCGCAGGCCATGGTCTCCGAGCTTCAGAGCTGATTGTCCATGCTGCTGCAAACGTCGTCGAACTGTTCGTCCAGACAGTTGTTGTCTTGCAAACGTCCCATCTGTTGACTCAGGGATCGAGACGTGGCTGCACGATCCGTTACAGCCATGCGGATAAGATGCCTGTCATCTCGACTGCTAGTGATACGAGGCCGTTGGTATCCAGCACGGCGTTCCGTATCCATATTCTGCTAAGTGTCATTGTATCTCAACCGACGCGAACAGCAATGTCGCGATACGATAAACCGCACTCGCGATAGGCTACAATCCGACCTTTATCAAAGTCGGAAACGCAATGGTACGCACTTTTCCTCCTTACACGAGGCGTCACAACGTTTGACTGTGCAACGCCGGTGAACTGCTGTTTGTGTATGAGAAATCGGTTGGAAACTTTCCTCGTGTCAGCAAGTTATAGGTGTCGCTACCGACGCCAACCTTGTGTGAATGCTCTGAAAGGCTAATCATTTGCATATCCCAGCATCTTCTTCCTGTCGGTTAAATTTAGCGTCTGTAGCACTTCATCTTCGTGGTGTAGCAATTTTAATCGGCAGCAGTGTAGAATCGCCTGAGAAAGAAGTGGTGCTTGTTGAGTTAGCTTAGCAAACGGACCTTTGTCTTTAATGTACTAGTGTCGTTTATTAGGTAATGCAACACATTTTGTTTCCCAGAGCACGTTAGTTTTATTCAGGATTACAGTACCCCGTATTGTCTCCGCTACTTTGGTACGAATCTCTGTTTTTCAACATAGCTTCCGTTCAATGTGACGGCCCTACGCCCTCTAGCTGGGAGAGCTCGTATTCCCGCATGTTACCACTCTAGTGGTCGGCATCGGATCCAACATCTTGCTGCCTCAAAAATTGTAACGGTCAGCCTAGTAGCGCGCAAGCACCGCCGCACAGGTGGTCCTTCATTGTTCTTTATGGTCTTCGGTTAGGCGGCGAGGAAGCCAGAGGGCACGTCCCTTTGAGCACTCCAAGTGGTAGAGTGTTTGTCAACACTACCAACAGACATGTTTAGTTGAACAGCGAGGTGTTTTATTGTGTCCACTGCGCACTCTTCAAATCAGACTATGTTTTGCGGGCAGTACATGGGCGCACAGACTCAGCCTCGTCACAAACAGAACAGCAGTTAGGCGGGCACAGAGAACTGTCCTCGTCCGACTATCTGGAGCATTTGGCACGACATCGAACGAAGTGCTGTGTGTAGTGCTTGGAATCTTCCCGATAGTTAAAACAATTAGGCATCGGGCCGCACGGTACTGGTTAAAGATGGGCAGACTAGACCAGGTTAATATAATAACTGGTTCTCAGCTGAAAAACAAGCGGGACCTCAAACAATGGAAAATCGATACGTGGCAAGAAGAATGGGCACAAGTGATAAGGGACAGAGAGTACAGACATTTTTTCCGGACATCACGGAAAGGTTAAGAATGAAACATGCCGATCCTAGCCGCGGCATGGTGCATTTCTTGACTGGGCACGGACCTTATCTCACGCACTTGAACCGCGTGAGTCTAAGAGACACATCTACATACACATGCAGAGGTATGGGAACCCCCGAACACGCAATCCTATTCTGCGGGAAATACAGACAACACAGGAACACTTACAAATTGAACGACACATATACGATGCAATCAGAACACCAGAATTGTGGGACGAATTGTGGAACGCACTGACAGAAAAAATCTCTGACGAATGCCATAAAGACCACAGGCGCGAGAGACCGTACAGACGACAAACCATAGTGTGGGGATGAAAACCGAGACAGGAAGAACACCGACAGAGATGCATTAGTCTAAACATAATGTACAGATATCACAATAGATTACACATAACTAAAGCTCAACATGAATAGATGTAAACAGTGCCGACTCACCGTCGCAATTGCCACAGGCAAACACGGCGCTTTAAACCTGTTAATAGCGTAATTATCTTAGTAACAGCTTTAGTAATTAGCATAGTAATTATAGATTAGCACAGATCTTCTTAGCTAAAGCAAAAGATTGGAGACTGGGGATCAATGGCTTCACGACCAATTCCAAGGTTTTCATCCTCAGTTCCCCAGGGTGAAGGGACTATAAACTTCTTCTTTTCCTATCTTCTTTCCTCTTCTTCATTCTAAAACATATTTTTTTATTTCTTTTTCAAAATTTAAACTTCATGTAAATTTTTGGTAAACGGTTTTGGAAAGCTGCTATAAGGAAAAGAGAAGAAATATAAATACCAAACAAAGATAACCCAGCAAAAGGAAACAAAATAAAAGAGACAAAAACAAAACATGATCAACTATGGCCCGCCTCCACGCAGCGGGACACGGGCAACGGTGCGATCGCATGCGGTAACTGGTGTGGAGGTTCAGCCATATCAGCGCCCATATACCTATCGCTGCGGCCAAGTGGTCAATAAAGACCCACCTTAAGCAATTAGGTGGTGGGTCGTAAAATCAGGGCGGCAAGTGAAAGAAAAAAAAGGTGTCCGTCTATCACCTCGCATGAGAGTATCCGCACGGACACAGGGCGCTTTTGCGCATCATTCTTGCGATGATGACTGACGCCTTGCTCAACGACTCACCGTGCTTTCGCCCAGTGCCAGGTCTCCGTAAGCATTCTGTAAGCGCCTATGAATATCTGCGACGGTCTGGTTTTCCGCCAAAAGAAACTCAAAGACAGCTCTCTGCTTGGAACGCTTGTCCGTTACAGACGCAACTGTGACGGCTACGTATAGCGCACACCGATCGGAACTTCAAGAAACTATAGGACATGAAGCGAGAATATTCCGCGATGTCGCACAACAAAGTTCGGCATTTGTCAACCGAAACTGGCCGAGAGAAAAATGTATTGCATTGGTTTCTGAATGCCTCTCCTAAATGTTATTCGTCGCCTCAGCTGCTGATTTAAAAATCCTTTAACGAGAGCTGAGGCGATGAATTTCGAAGACTGTACAGCATCAACAACTGTGCTAACTTGTATCAGAGCACGTTTGTTATTCAAACAGGGTTCCACTAACAGTGATCGTGCCTAACCTTGTAGCCACGTAGCGCTCTGTATGAAAATCACTTAACTGTGCTGTGTGTGGTCTGTGGCTGGTTGGACTCATTGTTGGAATATTCGCTTGTGTAGTGTTGAGCAGTTGGATGTGAACAGCGCGTAGCGTTGCGCAGTTGGAGGTGAGCCTCCAGCAGTGGTGGATTCGGAGAGAGAGATGCCAGGGTTTTGAGAGGTTACTATAAGTGGACGATTTGGACGAGTGTCCGTCAGAAAAAGGAAATTTGTAAAGATGGAGGTCATGAATATGATGACTTCTGAACGTTATTAAGGTAAGTACATTGTTTGTTCTGTATCAAAATCTTTCATTTCCTAACTATGCCTATCAGTAGTTAGTGCCTTCATTAGTTAGAATCTTTTATTTAGCTGGCAGTATTGGCGCTCGCTATATTGCAGTAGTTCGAGTAACGAAGGTTTTTGTGAGGTAAGTAATTCATGAAAGGTACACGTTATTGTTAGTCACGGCCATCCTTTTGTAGGGATTATTGAGAGTCAGACCGTGTTGCACTAAAAATGTTGTGTGTCAGTTTGGTGATGATCAGAATAAGTAAAGAAAGAAATGTCTGAGTACGTTGTTTTGCTCAGCTGTTTGAAAATCAAATAATGTAAGAGGTTTTCCAGCACTGTTATTTTTAAATTTTTCTACGGGAACGTTGCATAATCCTGGTAGGGTCGCCGTATGTAACTACTGATAGGCATAGTTAGCAACGATTTTTATAGAGAACAAACAATGTGTTTACCCTAATAGTGTACGAAAGACATCATTGTCTGCTTATAGTAACCTCTCAAAACTCTGGCATCTCTCTCTCCACATCCACCACTGCTGGTGGCTCACTTCCAACTGCACAATGCTACGTGCTGTTCACATCCAACTGCCCAACAGCACACAAGCGAATGTTCCAACAACGAGTTCAACCAGCCACAGATTGCACACAGCATAGTCAGTGATTTTTGTACAGAGCGCTACGTGGCGTTACCAACATAAAAACCTAAATAGCCTACTTACAACCTAACTCGCTCTTTTCGCCCACGAGACAAAGAAGGCAGTATTTACCGGCGCCAATTTTATGCCATGTTGACTTCCGGATGACAATCGATACAGTTCCGACCTTCGCCTAATGAATAAAATAGAAGCTTATGGAATGTCGGACAAGTGTCCGTATTGCAGAGTTTCTAAAAAAGGATCACAACATTTTATCCTTAACCGAGAATGTTGTGACCAGAAGAAACAATTATGCGGCGATAGCTTTGGGTTCCTTGATTGCTCTGTGAGATGGCACATCGGACCTGTAACTCATGAAATACTTGTTCATTCTGTACGATAACGAAAAAATGATTTACTTATCTTCGACACAGTACTTTGTCACAGGATTGATCGATAACTTACAACAGTCATTGACTTCACTACTTTATGCTCTAATTAAGGAACTGTTCCTTGAGGTATAATGTTCAACCTTCACTAAAGCACAAATTCATCAGAAACTTGAAGAACTTGTTGGTCCTACACTATGATTCTGACTCCTCAAGACCATATCGCAAACTGGGCTGAGCAGTTGCAGGCTTGACACTATATTGAATACAATGTGAGGGCGTTGCTATGCTGAAATGAAGGACATGTCTTCTGGAGGGTCTTCCATTGGTTGCTGCGGATTGCCCTCGCTAATGTCTGTTGTACCGTTTCTCTTTGCCGACTCTGGTGCGGCACCGCGATCTCTGGACGATACCGAGGGAGAAACCTCCAGAAGAAAACGGAAAAGTGGACGTAACTCAGCAGAGTGCTATAGGATCATTACTGTTCACAATTGAACGTGTCCAGATTATCTTGACCACCGTCTGGAAGCAAAATTAAAAAAAAATTAACAATCTGATGTTGTTTAGCTACCAGAAAAACATAAATTAGCATGAGTGCCTTTATTATAACTTCGCTACGAGATAAAATCGGAAAGTAAGGCAGAATAGTTTTACTACCAGAAATCTTTAACAGGTAACAAAACAAAAAAATCACAAATTAACTTGCACGTTTAACCTACTTTCTTACATTGTCACCAACATTCTCAACACATTTCTCCCATGGTGGTACCAGTTTCAGTATGCCCTGTTCGTAGAAAGCCGTTCGATTGGAGTATAGCCCTTTGGAGACTGCTGATTTCACTTCCCCTTCTCTCGCAAACCGTTATCCGACCAGGAATTTCTTCATAGGACCAAATAGATGGAAGTACGATGGTGCAAGGACCAGACTGTTTGGTGGATGCTGGAACACCTCTCATCCAAACTGACGAACAGGAGCAGCAATATGGGGACGAGAATCGGCATGATGCAGTTTGACACCGTCGGCATTAATGTTGTGGCGTTTTTTGCGAAAGGCACCGCGCAACTCAACCAGAGTTTTAATGAAGGCTGCAGTATTCACAGCGGTCCCATGTACAGCTAAACCCACTGTTAACATACCATGCGTATCCCAGAACACTGTCAAAAGCAATTTCCTAGAAAATTGAGTCACTTTGAATTGTTTTCGTACTCGAAAACCAACACGTTTTCGCTGCATTCAGACGTGCTTCGTTTCGGGCTTGTAGTGGTGCGCCCACTATCGACAAATCCCTTCAGAAAGTCATGCGCGGTTCTGGACTGAGGCTCCTATAACCGCTCGGCCACAGCGGCCGGCACAGAGGTGGGAGTGGGCGGTGAAAAATAGACGGGAAATACAATGAAAGATCTAGGATATTAAAGTGGAGTGAATAAAAGAGTAGTTACAGTGAAGAAGAGCTGAGACGGAACAAATTAAGGCCAGATGGGTGGCGGTAACCAAGGACATGTTGTTGTGCTAGTTCCCACCTGCGGAGTAATGAGATACTGGTGTCTGGGGAAAGAGTCAAGTTGGCGCGTGTGGTGAAACAGGCGCCGAGATCACGATTGTCACCTTGTAGAGCATGTTATACAACAGGATATTCTGAGTTGTCAGTACACAGGGGTGAAAAGTATTTAAACCGACAAACTCTGGGATGTTGTAGGGGACATCAAAACAAATATTTTTCACTAATCGCATTTTTTTTCGTATCAGGAGTATTTAAACCGGTAGAGGAAGATTACTCTGGCGGCAAATTAATTAAACCAATAAACACTTTTTATTTTTTTATGACCAAGAGACAACACATTAACACAACCCAATTAATTACAGTAGATTTTGAAAAATGCCTCCATTGACATCTAAACAAAGGTTACCTGTCGGATCATGTTCTATCTGACACGGGCAAAAACCCAAGGAGTATCCTGAATTGTTTCTGCTGCTCCTACTATCCGGGCAACCAGATTCTCTTCTGATGCTACAGTAGTTGCATAAACAAGGTTGCGCATCTGTCCCCACACAAAAAAAGTCCAGAGAGGACATATCTGAGGATCGAGCAGGTCATGGTACAGGACCACCTCTGCCGATCCACGTTCCTGGGAACCGTCGGTTCAGGAATCGACGGTCACGACGACTGAAATGTGCCGGCGACCCGCCATGCTGGAACCACATGCGTTGTCTTGTAGGGAGCGGGACGTCTTCCAGTATTTCTGGCAACGCTCTGGGGAGAATATTGTAATAGTGCCTACCATTTACTGGCCTAGGTGGCAGATATGGCCCTCTTTAACCGTCCCCAACGACACCGACCCACACATTAACGAAGAACAGCACTTGATGAGCGCTAATAACTGTGGCATGTGCGTTATCCTCACTCCAAACATGCCAATTGTGCATGTTGAAGACCCCATCACGCCTGAACGTTGCTTCATCGGTAGACAACACACAGGATGGAAATGTAGGATGCATTTCACACTGTTGCAGGTACCACTGCAGAAACTCTGCACTTGGTGGATAATCAACTGGTGAAATGGACGTAACCAATGCTGTCGAAGGACTGTTCTTACATTCGTCTGATTCGTCCCCATGTTACGTGCAATTGCACGAGTGCTGATTGAAGGATCCCAGGGATATGGCGACTAGGATATTGTTGTTGATAAACCCGCTGTACAGCTCGTCCGTTGTGGTGCGCTACGTAGTACGCACCAACCATATCAGTGTACCTACTCCAAGTGTATCGCTCCATTAGTAAACAGAGACAATGCACTACTACACTGGTGCACAGCAGTTGCCTACAACTGAAGAGCCTAATACACCCTCTAACAACTGAATTTCGTTCAAATGGTTCAAATGGCTCTGAGCACTAAGGGACTCAACTGCTGTGGTCATTAGTCCCCTAGAACTTAGAACTACTTAAACCTAACTAACCTAAGGACATCACACACATCCATGCCCGAGGCAGGATTCGAACCTGCGACCGTAGCAGTCCCACGGTTCCGGACTGCGCGCCTAGAACCGCGAGACCACCGCGGCCGGCACTGAATTTCGTAATACGACCTCTAACAACTGAAGAGCGTAATACGGTCTCCATCGGTTTGAATAATCCTCATAGGTAAAAATTACATTAGGAAAAAATATTTGTTTTGATGACCCATACAACCTCCCAGAGTTTGTCGGTTTAAATACTTTTCACTCTGTATACCCTCTGCGTATGCCCACTCATCCTAATTGATAATTTGGTGGTAGTCATGCCGATTTAGAAGGCTGACCAGTGTTAACATAACAGAATGAGATTTTCACTCTGCAGCGGAGTGTGCGCTGATATGAAACTTCCTGGCAGATTAAAACTGTGTGCCCGACCGAGACTCGAACTCGGGACCTTTGCCTTTCGCGGGCAAGTGCTCTACCAACTAAGCTACCGAAGCACGACTCACGTCCGGTACTCACAGCTTTACTTCTGCCAGTATCCGTCTCCTACCTTCCAAACTTTACAGAAGCTCTCCTGCGAACCCTGCAGAACTAGCACTCCTGAAAGAAAGGATATTGCGGAGACATGGCTTAGCCACAGCCTGGGGGATGTTTCCAGAATGAGATTTTCACTCTGCAGCGGAGTGTGCGCTGATATGAAACTTCCTGGCTCATTCTGGAAACATCCCCCAGGCTGTGGCTAAGCCATGTCTCCGCAATATCCTTTCTTTCAGGAGTGCTAGTTCTGCAGGGTTCGCAGGAGAGCTTCTGTAAAGTTTGGAAGGTAGGAGACGGATACTGGCAGAAGTAAAGCTGTGAGTACCGGGCGTGAGTCGTGCTTCGGTAGCTCAGTTGGTAGAGCACTTGCCCGCGAAAGGCAAAGGTCCCGAGTTCGAGTCTCAGTCGGGCACACAGTTTTAAGCTGCCAGGAAGTTTCATATCAGCGCACACTCCGCCGCAGAGTGAAAATCTCATTCTGGAAACATCCCCCAGGCTGCTTCATCGGTAAACAACACAGAGGATGGAAATGTAAGATGCATTTCACACTGTTGCAGGTACCACTGCGAAAACTCTTCACTGGGTGGCCTATTGTATACCTTATTTTAGATCTACATGACGATGCTGTGCTGATTATATTTATATGTTTTGACAATGCCATTATGGCCTTATCACCTTAGGACATGGTGTAAAAAAGATCTGAGGATGGTCGTTACGGACTGAAACCGGTTATCGTCTAAAGAACTGATATTGTGGTCAAAGACCGGAATAAGAAAGAACATTTACTTGATAAAAGATGCACTGTAGTTTATTAGAACGCAGACAGGGGGAGAAAGATTGT
The DNA here is from genome assembly GCF_023897955.1 of Schistocerca gregaria. Classification (NCBI taxonomy): domain Eukaryota; kingdom Metazoa; phylum Arthropoda; class Insecta; order Orthoptera; family Acrididae; genus Schistocerca; species Schistocerca gregaria. The sequence continues at coordinate 129,039,018 of NC_064923.1, read as the reverse complement.
TATTTATTGGGTTATTACATTTAAAACCTTAAAAATAACACTTAAACATCAGCTACGTAATTACAGCTACTGCGAACGTAATCAACGAGAGTGATCAGGGCTTTCGTACATTTCAATCCCAATAATGAGTTCATAGGAAAACAGGAATGCGGGTAAGCTACTACAAACAGCATAGTGAACGCATTATTGTGGCCAAGATAGATACGAAGCCCACACCTACTACAGTAGTACAAGTTTATATGCCAACTAGCTCTGCAGATGACGAAGAAATTGAAGAAATGTACGATGAAATAAAAGAAATTATTCAGATAGTGAAGGGAGACGAAAATTTAATAGTAATGGGTGACTGGAATTCGAGTGTAGGAAAAGGGAGAGAAGGAAACATAGTAGGTGAATATGGATTGGGGCTAAGAAATGAAAGAGGAAGCCGCCTAGTAGAATTTTGTACAGAGCACAACTTAGTCATAGGTAACACTTGGTTTAAGAATCATGAAAGAAGGTTGTATACGTGGAAGAACCCTGGAGATACTAAAAGGTATCAGATAGATTATATAATGGTAAGACAGAGATTTAGAAACCAGGTTTTAAATTGTAAGACATTTCCAGGGGCAGATGTGGACTCTGACCACAATCTATTGGTTATGACCTGTAGATTAAAACTGAAGAAACTGCAAAAATGTGGGAAATTAAGGAGATAGGACCTGGATAAACTGAAAGAACCAGAGGTTGTACAGAGTTTCAGAGAGAGCATAAGGGAACAATTGACAGGAATAGGGGAAAGAAATACAGTAGAAGAAGAATGGGTAGCTCTGAGGGATGAAGTAGTGAAGGCAGCAGAGGATAAAGTAGGTAAAAAGACGAGGGCTGCTAGAAATCCTTGGGTAACAGAAGAAATATTGAATTTAATTGATGAAAGGAGAAAATATAAAAATGCAGTAAATGAAGCAGGCAAAAAGGAATACAAACGTCTCAAAAATGAGATCGAGAGGAAGTGCAAAATGGCTAAACAGGGATGGCTAGAGGATAAATGTAAGGATGTAGAGGCTTATCTCACTAGGGGTAAGATAGATACTGCCTACAGGAAAATTAAAGAGACCTTTGGAGAGAAGAGAACCACGTGTATGAATATCAAGAGCTCAGATGGCAACCCAGTTCTAAGCAAAGAAGGGAAGGCAGAAAGGTGGAAGGAGTATATAGAAGGTTTATACAAGGGTGATGTACTTGAGGACAATATTATGGAAATGGAAGAGGATGTAGATGAAGACGAAATGGGTGATACGATATTGCGTGAAGAGTTTGACAGAGCACTGAAAGACCTGAGTCGGAACAAGGCCCCCGGAGTAGACAACATTCCATTAGAACTACTGACGGCCTTGGGAGAGCCAGTCATGACAAAACTCTACCAGCTGGTGAGCAAGATGTATGAGACAGGCCAAATACCCTCAGACTTCAAGAAGAATATAATAATTCCAATCCCAAAGAAAGCAGGCGCTGACAGATGTGAAAATTACCGAACTATCAGTTTAATAAGTCACAGCTGCAAAATACTAACGCGAATTCTTTACAGACGAATGGAAAAACTGATAGATGCGGACCTCGGGGAGGATCAGTTTGGATTCCGTCGAAATGTTGGAACACGTGAGGCAATACTGACCTTACGACTTATCTTAGAAGAAAGATTAAGAAAAGGCAAACCTACGTTTCTAGCATTTGTAGACTTAGAGAAAGCTTTTGACAATGTTGACTGGAATACTCTTTTTCAAATTCTAAAGGTGGCAGGGGTAAAATACAGGGAGCGAAAGGCTATTTATAATTTGTACAGAAACCAGATGGCAGTCATAAGAGTCGAGGGGCATGAAAGGGAAGCAGTGGTTGGGAAAGGAGTGAGACAGGGTTGTAGCCTCTCCCCGATGTTATTCAATCTGTATATTGAGCAAGCAGTAAAGGAAACAAAAGAAAAATTTGGAGTAGGTATTAAAATTCATGGAGACGAAGTAAAAACTTTGAGGTTCGCCGATGACATTCTAATTCTGTCACAGACGGCAAAGGACTTGGAAGAGCAGTTGAACGGAATGGACAGTGTCTTGAAAGGAGGATATAAGATGAACATTAACAAAAGCAAAACGAGGATAATGGAATGTAGTCCAATTAAATCGGGAGATGCTGAGGGAATTAGATTAGGAAATGAGACACTTAAAGTATTAAATGAGTTTTGCTATTTGGGGAGCAAAATAACTGATGATGGTCGAAGTAGAGAGGATATAAAATGTAGACTGGCAATGGCAAGGAAAGCGTTTCTGAAGAAGAGAAATTTGTTAACATCGAATATAGATTTATGTATCAGGAAGTCGTTTCTGAAAGTATTTGTTTGGAGTGTAGCCATGTATGGAAGTGAAACATGGACGATAACTAGTTTGGACAAGAAGAGAATAGAAGCTTTCGAAATGTGGTGCTACAGAAGAATACTGAAGATAAGGTGGATAGATCACGTAACTAATGAGGAGGTATTGAATAGGATTGGGGAGAAGAGAAGTTTGTGGCACAACTTGACTAGAAGAAGGGATCGGTTGGTAGGACATGTTTTGAGGCATCAAGGGATCACAAATTTAGTATTGGAGGGCAGTGTGGAGGGTAAAAATCGTAGAGGGAGACCGAGAGATGAGTACACTAAGCAGATTCAGAAGGATGTAGGTTGCAGTAGGTACTGGGAGATGAAGAAGCTTGCACAGGATAGAGTAGCATGGAGAGCTGCATCAAACCAGTCTCAGGACTGAAGACAACAACAACAGTTGCACTTGTTCAATTCCAATGAAATTTATTGTGCTGTCCTTTTCTTAAAGAATAATAGGAAGATTTTGCTTAGTCACTTTTTTCCTGCCTGATGAAAGTATTTAATGAATTTACCATCTTCCTCATGTTCCTAATTTCAGCTTCGAATGTTTCCGTAATGTTCTATTAATTACATTTCTTTATCTTAAACATTTGAACCATGGATTTCATTGGTCCGACAAGCACCTATGGAGCCTATATTCTCCTATCAGCAGCATCACAGTCTCTCCACATCAGTCTATCGTTCACGTAAACCATACCAACAAGAAAAGAAAGACTCACGAAAGAAACAGCTGACTAAATCCGTCGGCAAACGAACCGTGCATCCGAACTTTGAGCGTTGAGCGTGCCCAGTTTCTGACGTCATAGCGTGGAATAGTACGTTCGGGAGTCTTTCCGAACGTGCAGAGCAATATCTGGCATGTCAGATATTCTGAGCGTGCGACTGAGCGTTGACCAATGAGATGGCACAACGCCACCTACGTCACACGCACGCCGTCTCTCTTCAGTACGAGTTGTGAGGCGCCATATTGGCATTCATTTCAAGCCTATATTTATATATGCCGTTTCTGAGCACCTGCAAATTGAGAATCACTGGAAAACCCGTTGTTAACTGTGTGATCCGTTCCAATAAAATAATGAGAAACATCATATTCGTGGCAAAAGAATTATTGTAACTTACGTATTATGAGAGTAAGCTATTTGAAGGCACCGGCACACTGAAGATCCACAGAAAACGCATTGTTATTCGTACAATTTGTTGTAATTAAATTTCAATTAAAAACATAATTGTCTACGATTAACGTTTTTTAGCAAGGGCTAAAACAATATTTTTAAGCAACAGAAACCTGTTATTGATTTAGCGTAGCAGGCACGATAGCTCAGCGTGTTCGGTCAGATGATTAGCTACCCTTTGTAATAAAAAAAAAAAAACTGACTTCACCGATCAACAATGAACTAAAACGGCTGTGTTACGACGTCCGCCTCGAGCAGATAGAACGAAAGCGAACAAAATGAGATTAAAAAAAAAGCGTAATGAGTAGCGTCTTTGTCCATGAATGAGTCATTGCGGGGGCGGTGGTTCCCATATTAGCACCCCAATTTTTTTCCCCCTAACGTTCGCGTTTTTATTTCCTTCTGATACTTTATTATTAGTTTAATATAAGTATATGCTATAATATATGATGTCTGTAAATATAAGTTCACTTATTTTCGAGGGGTTACTTTGTTCGATTGGCCTAATCTATAGGAGAGCTTGCGCTACTTGTATAAAGATATTTTGCTCCTTTTCCTTCTACGCTTCGTAATTCACATGTTGCAAAGATTCTGCTACTAGGTAGGAACAGTGATCAAGTAAGACTGACCGTGGGGTTGTACTAAAATGTGAAAATGATGAAATAATGTTTATCTTATGTGGAGAAGTATTCCAAATTTGTAACGCACTGTTTGTAATGGAACTTTTATAAGCCTGTGTTCTTATTGACTGGACATGGTACTTTCCCTTTCCTTGGACGATGGAGGAAATGTGCGTTTTAATAGAGCTAACGCGGGAATTTTACGCGCTCCCGTTGAATAAACAGTGTGATTTACGAACTAGAGACATCCCTCAACTGCCGCTGGAGTGTGTTGCGATCGCGTATACCACGTTGGGGCCCACGTACCGTATGCAGAAGTCACATCGTTCCTGAGCGTTCAGCAACACGTTGAACTTGGCACGCTCAACGTTAACGTTCGACAGCACGGTCCGTCTGCCGACGCCTTAATGCTACCGCTGCTTCTATCGCCGCAGTGGAGAGGACGGGAACTTACTTTGGCGGTTCGCTGAAGAACAGATAACCAGCGGAAATCAAGCGAGCACGAGCGAATGGGAACCGAACAAGACCGTACGCTGTTCGAACGCGCTCGCCAACCGTTTACACCAGGGACAATTATTTTACGCTAATGCTTGTGTTCGGTCCGATGTAATCGAGGCCTTCAGACTGGTGTTCTGCATCTACATGTTGCAGAGGTAGACTACTGCCCATTAAATTTGCTACTCCAAGGAGAAATGCAGATGACAAACGGGTATTCATTGAACAAAGATATTATACTAGAACTGACATGTGATTACATTTTCACGCAATTTGGGTGCATAGATCCTGAGAAACCAGTACCCAGAACAACCACCTCTGGCCGTAATAACGGCCTTGATACGCCAGGGTATTGAGTCACACAGAGCTTGGATGACGTGTACAAGTACAGCTGCCCATGTAGCTTCAACACGATACCACAGTGCATCAAGAGTAGTGACTGTAGTATTGTGACCAGCCGCTTGCTCGGCCACCACTGAACAGACGTTTTCAATTGGTGAGAGATCTGGAGAATGTGCTGGCCAGGGCAGCAGTCGAACGTTTTCTGTATCCAGAAAGGACCGTACAGGACATGCAACATGCAGTCGAGCATTATCCTGCTGAAATGTTGGGTTTCGCTGGGATCGAATGAAGGGCACGGGTCTTAACACATCTGAAATGTCCACTGTTGAAAGTGCCGTCAGTGCGAACAAGAGTTGATCAAAAAATGGTTCAAATGGCTCTGAGCACTATGGGACTGAACTGCTGTGGTCATCAGTCCCCTATAACTTAGAACTACTTAAACCGATCCAACCTAAGGACATCACAAACATCCATGCCCGAGGCAGGATTCGAACCTGCGACCGTAGCAGGCGCACGGTTCCGGACTGCGCGCCTAGAACCGCGAGACCACCGCGGCCGGCAAGAGTTGATCGAGACGTGTATTCAATGCCACCCCATACCATCACGCCGGGTGATACGCCAGTATGGCGATGACGAATACACGCTTCCAATGTGCATTCACCGCGGTGTCGCCAAACACGATGGGACCATCATGATGCTGTAAACAGAACCTGGATTCATCCGAAAAATGATGTTTTGCCATTCGTGCACCCAGTTTCGTCGTGGAGTACACCATCGCAGGCACTTCTGTCTGTGATGCAGCGCCAAGGGTAACCACAGCCATGGTCTCCGAGCTGATAGTCCATGCTGCTGCAAACGTCGTCGAACTGTTCATGCAGATGGCTCTGAGCACTATGGGACTCAACTGCTGTGGTCGTTAGTCCCCTAGAACTTAGAACTACTTAAACCTAACTAACCTAAGGACATCACACACATCCATGACCGAGGCAGGATTCGAACCTGCGACCGTAGCAGTCGCACGGTTCAGGACTGCGCGCCTAGAACCGCGAGACCACCGCGGCCGGCGTTCGTGCATGTGGTTGTTGTCTTGCAAACGTCCCCATTTGTTGACTCAGGAATCGAGACGTGGCTGCACGATCCGTTACAGCCATGCGGATGAGATGCCTGTCATCTCGACTGCTAGTGATACGAGGCCGTTGGAATCCAGCACGGCGTTCCGTATTACGCTCCTGAATCCGCAGATTCCATATTCTGCTAACAGTCATCGGATCTCGACATCGCGAGGAGCAATGTCGCGATACGTAAACTGCAATCACGATAGGCTACTGTCTGACTTTTATCAAAGGAAACGTGATGGTATGCATTTCTGCTTCTTACACGAGGCATCACAACAACGTTTCACCAGGCAACACCGGTCAACTGCTGTTTGTGTATGAGAAATCGGTTGGGAACTTTTCTTATGTCAGCAAGTTGTAGGTGACGCCATCGGCGCCAACCTTGTGTGAATGCTCTGAAAAGCTAATCATTTGCATATCACAGCATCTTCTTCCTGTCGGTTAAATTTCGCGTCTGTAGCACGTCATCTTCGTGGTGTAGCAATTTTAATGGCCAGTAGTGTAGTTGTAGATGTAGGTAATCGTGATGCCGGAGTCAAGCGCTGCAATCTTTTGTATGCACACAACGGTGATGGTCGGCCGCTCCGAATACCGCACCGGCCGCTGCAGCTAAGCAGGCAGCAGCAGCCCGCGGGCGACATGTGGCGTGGGGCCGTGAACTTGCCGCGCGTGGCGTCACACCAGTGACGTAGGTCGTGCCTCGCTGACAGCCGGCCGGCCGGAAAGCAAACGCCTGCAAGCGGCGCGCTGTGGCCGAGTCGCGGCCGCGGACGTCAATGGCGAAAAAACGCGCCAATCTGTCGCTGGCCGCTCTCGCCGCTGTTTGTTGTCGCATCTGCCGCCACTGCGTGGTCCGCGCCGTACAGTTCCGTCTCGGATGTGGGCCATTCACGGCGCTGCTCCAAGGAAAACGTCGTCCGCCATCTCCTCCACACGTCTTACTCCAGATATCGTAGAACTTCACTGTCCAGCGGCATCCACGTGGTCAGGAGATCACTACACGTTCGATGGGAGGCACACTATATTGCAGTATACGGACCGACCACTAACAACTCTGTACTTGTGGCAATTTTTTGATACAGTCGCCAGGCTTGTTTTTAACTGCGAGACAACATTGTTGTTGTTCTACATCTACATCTACATTTATACTCCGCAAGCAACGGTGTGTGGCCGTGGGCACTTTACGTGCCACTATCATTACCTCCCTTTCCTGTTCCAGTCGCGTATGGTTCGCGGGAAGAACGACTTCTGGAAAGCCTCCGTGCTCGCTCGAATCTCTCTAATTTTACATTCGTGGTCTCCTCTGGAGGTATAAGTAGGGGGAAGCAATATATTCGATACCTCATCCAGAAACGCACATGGACAGTAAATAGTTTGGACAGGAAGAGAATAGAAGCTTTCGAAATGTGGTGCTACAGAATGTAAGGTGTCAGGCAAATCCAACACCTTCCATGAAAGCCCTGACATGATAAACAAATCCAGTAGTATGTCACATAGCTCCGAATAAATCCTGACATTAAATTAACCAAAGTAATGCGAGTAACGAGTGAGCAAATGAAATACCACAGACTAACACAAGAATGCCTAAATGCATGTCATACCTTCCCACCGTGAGACAGACGCAGTTCCGAGGGGAGAAACGAGGACAGAAGCCGAGAGCAGAACCGTGTTAAGCTAGAAGGCCCTACGATAAGGGACGGACTGGACACCCACGTCGCCAGCTAAGCATTACGACGACACCACCCGCAAGTCTTAGCGTGAGACTTCTTCGCGTCTTTGTTGCGTCAAGGACCACCCCCCAGCCCATGTTAAAAGATAGAGCCCTCCAGAAGAACAGTATAGATCTCACGATAACGCGAAAAGGACCACACCAGCTGCAGGTTTTAGCGTGAGACTTTTTAGCGTCTCTGTTACGTTGCAAACTTTAAAAACATTGCCCCACCACGAAAAGTATAGCGTTTCTCATTGGATAGACAGAGTTTTTGTAGGCGGAGCTTAAGGTTAATATTGAGACCCTGATTGGTCAGATGAAAACACACCCAGATAGTTTTTTAAACCAACTTCGGTAAATTGTAGTAAGGAGAAGTTAGGAGGAGAGTTAGTTCCGAGACGGCGAGTTGGATGGCTGCTGTGCCGGCCGCTGCCCCCCTGAAGCTGCCTAACCAAGACAAGGTAACGAACGCACGCGATGCCGCATAACAGCGCATAAAGCTTCACTCAGAACTGCAGAAGTCTCATCTGTTACACCGCCTTTTTGCGTAATACTAGTGTCGGTCGTAAATTAAAGCTCATGGTGTTCGCATTTGCCACTTGAAGTAAAAATCTGAAACGCGAAGATTTTTCTGTTATACAGTTATTGAGAAGCCACATCAGCCACTGTTATTTACGACAAGTTAGATAAGTAATTAAAGACAATTGAGGGTCACTGTAGACCATTTTGATAGTTTTCTCTTTTGTGAAACTTAATTTAAACCTAGATTATAGATGTGATATGGCATAGGTCATCCTTCGATCCATTGTAGAACTTGGAAACCCATTCAGGGAGTATTCGTTCACATTTTTGTTGAACGCAGTTGGTTTTTACCATCCTGTATTAAAACATTTCCCTTTATCAATAGTGCAGTTTAAAAACGATGTTTTGTGAGTAGAATAAAATTTCCAATGGTAAACTTAACTGGTTTTTTGAAGTTATTTTACCAGCTAACTAAAAATAGGAAAGCCTTGAAGCCCTTCCACTAAACTTAGTTAGTATTAAGAATCTTTTACAGGGAGTGCAGTGGAGCTGACGCTGTAATCATTAAGTATTTGGTTATATCATCGCTAGTCTCACTGAACTCTTTTGAATTCTACATGTCATGTGTGGTCTGACGTTTCCATACCAGCAACAGGTCCCAGGTTCAAACAAGTCAATTCCCTAAAAAACACGCTCAGAGCGTCGTTGCGCGAAAGTGGTAGGGAGACACGATATAAAACAAACAGACACCACCATGAATGTTTAGAAGAAGAATGCTGAAGATTATATAGGTAGACCACATAACTAATGAGGAGGTATTGAACAGAATTGGGGAGAAGAGGAGTTTGTGGCACAACTTGACGAGAAGAAGGACCGGTTGGTACGACATGTTTTGAGGCATCAAGGGATCACAAATTTAGCATTGGAGGGCAGCGTGGAGGGTGAAAATCGTAGAGGGAGACCAAGACATGAATATACTAAGCAGATTCAGAAGGGTGTAGGTTGCAGTAAGTACTGGGAAATGAAGAAACTTGAACAGGATAGGGTAGCATGGAGAGCTGCATCAAACCAGTCTCAGGACTGAAGACCACAACAACAACAACAACAACATCCAGAAACGCACCCTTTCGAAACCTGGACAGCCAGCTACACCTCGATGCAGAGCGCCTCTCTTGAAGAGTCTGCCACTTGAGTTTGCTATACATCTTCGTAACGCTATCAAGCTTACCAAATAACCATGTGACGAAACGCGCTGCTCTTCTTTGGATCTTCTCTATCTCCTCTGTCAACCCGACCTGGTACGGATCCCACACCAATGAACAATACTCAACGAGTGTTTTGTAAGCCACCTCTTTTGTTGATGGATTACATTTTCTAGTGACACTCCCAATGAATCTCAACCTGGAACCCGCCTTACCAACAATTAATTTTATATAATTATTCCACTTCAAATCGTTCCGTACGCATACTCCTAAATATTTTACAGAAGTAACTACTACAAGTGTTTGTTCCGCTATCATATAATCATACAATAAAGGATCCTTCTTTCTATGAATTCGCAATACATTACATTTGTCTGTGTTAAGGGTCAGTTGCCACTCCCTGCACCAAGTGCCTATCCGCTGCAGATCTTTCTGCCTTTCGCTGCAATTTTCTAATGCTGCAAGTTTTCTGTATACTACAGCATCATCCGCGAAAAGCCGAATGTTGTAGGCTTACCATACGTCCAGGATTAGCCCAGACAGCCCTGGATTTTTAGTGCTGTCCGAGGTACTGTCTCGGTTTGTAAAAACGTTCGCGGTTGTAGAAGTTTGTGATTGACGAGTTTTATTTTATTTTATTTTCTAATTTTAGACAAGTATGTTCGATACTAATGCTGATTCCTTACAGGCGAATGGAAAAACTGCTAGAGACCAACCTAGGGGAAGATCAGTTTGGATTCCGTATTGTTGGAACACGTGAGGCAATATTGACCCTACGACTTATCTTAGAAGATAGATTAAGGAAAGGCAGACCTACGTTTGAAGCATTAGTAGACTTAGAGAAAGCTTTTAACAATGTTGACCTTTCATATTCTGAAGGTGGCATGGGTAAAATACAGGAAGTATTCAGTTTGTACAGAAACAAGATGGCAGTTATAAGAGTCGAGGGACATGAAAGGGAAGCAGCGGTTGGGAAGGGAGTGAGACAGGGTTGTGGCCTCTCCCCATGGTATTCAAACTGTATATTGAGCAAGCAGTTAAGGAAAACAAAAGAAAAATTCGGAGTAGGTATTAAAATCCATGGAGAATAAATAAAAACTTTGAGGTTCGTCGATGACATTGTAATTCTGTCAGAGACAGCGAAGGACCTGGAAGAGCAGCTGAACGGAACGGACAGTATCTTGGAAGGAGGATATAAGATGAAAATCAACAAAGGCAAAACGAGGATAATGGAATTAAATCAGGTGATGCTAAGGGTATTATATTAGGAAATGAGACACTTAAAGTAATAAATGAGTTTTGCTATTTGGGGAGCAAAATAACTGATGATGTTCGAAGTAGAGTGGATATAAAACGTAGACAGGCAATGGCAAGGTAAGCGTTTCTGAAGAAGAGAAATTTGTTAACATGGAATATATATTTAAGTGTCAGGAACTTTTAAGTTTCGATAAAGTATGAAATGAAACTGATCAAATTTTGACTCAGCATCTTTTGCAGTGTGTGAAAATATACAAAAATTTAAAAAAAAGTAGGTTTGTTATGCTACTGAGAACACTAACAGTAGTTTGGGTACTGTAAAGAGAAGGGAAAGAAAATGTGTCAAGAAAAGTTCAAAGTGATATACATAGGCCTATTGTAGGAATTGATTGTTCAGGTCACATTGCACACAACCTATTTCTTAGAAAAAAGTCTAATATATCATGGGTTGGACAAAAAAAATTGGTTGCCTCCTCCCCCCCCCCCAAAAAAAAAAATAGTAAAGAAACTGTTGTCAGATTTGCTATATGAATCAGTGGTACCCCTTGGCACACCATTGCATAACGGTGATTTTCGGCAGACGTTCTGTCCGATAGACATTCTTCATTCTTCATTGGTTGTCTACCGGTGTTTCTGCTTCGGCAGCCAAGAAAAGAATAGCAGCACGCTGGTCCTGTTTGGACGCATTTGGTACCAATGTCGTCATACTTCACGTTCTCGCATTTACAGCACGCATGAATGCCTCTCTAATCCCTTGCTGTTATGTCGGTGCTTGTATATCTACATCTACATTCATACTCCGCAAGCCACCTGAGGGTGTGTGGCGGAGGGTACTTTGAGTACCTCTATCGGTTCTCCCTTCTATGCCCGCATTTGAATTGCTACATTGCTCATAAGCTAGATGCACGCCCTCAAACGGAGTCTTTCTGATCGCACCTTATAAAAATACCGTAAACGATAGTTATTCTTCCTTCTGTCTAATTTCTAGAATAAATTCCAGATGTAGAAAGTGTATTTTACAGATCTTCGAGAATAGTTCCTTGAATCGGGTTGTGGCAGAGTCCTGTTCGAAGACTAGTTTAATTGAGCTCCCTATATAGTTTATTATACGAAAATCTATTTATATCGCCAAAATCTTCACCTTTTCAAACCGATTGCTGAACCAAGTGTCGTTCTTCCTCTACGTTGTTTACCGCGCGCACTTGCCTCTAGTACGAAATTAACTATTCTTTGGCTGACAGTTCTTCGTAAACTTGCCGCGCCAGGTTCGGAAAAAATCACAAGCAGAAAATGGTTCACGCTTTCGTGTTCACGTATTGACATATTACCTATTGGCTTTCTTCTCAGGATCTTCGGACAATGCTTTTTTAGCGATTTTTCTAACTTTCTGTCTGCACGAGTTGCTGGCATCGTCAAAGATTCAGCCTTCATTGCTGGTGGCGCCGAATTCTGACACTTGTTTGAAATGGTTGCTTTCTGATCTAAGCTCGAATAGATTAGTGGTTTGTGTTTTGTGTTCTTTTTGAGGTGAAATGCCTAGAACATATGAAAATAATGCAGATTCTTTGTTTATATCTATGTTGAGTTAACTGCGAACTCGCAAAAACGGAAAATTTATCCCCTTGTAAAAAAGGGATGTATTTTATTTCGAAGGTAAGGTTAGCGGCCTGGACAAGAACTGGGCCCTAACCATACGCTCTTGGCCACGCACTACACTCCTAGCGAGCAGGATAAAAGCATCACATCTCAAATGCACTGCTTTTCCTATGATCTGAAGGAAACCAAGGGCGACGTACAGTAGCAGTTATTTGCGCTATGATTTTATATTCCCTCTTTCCCCCACTAAAGCTGTACTACACAATAATAATCGAAAGCCACTGGTTGTTTGTAAAGTATCTGGCACACAACACTTGCCTTCAGTATTCGAAAAGACGTCTAGAGCGAAGATTATGTCCAGTTGCAAATATTTTTAGTTCTCCAGATTTGATTTCTTGCTGACTAGTGTCTCTAAGATATTTCTTTAACCTTTTGTCAATGCTGACTAGTATACACTCTCTGAAATTCTGAAGGTATGAGGTATAAAATACAGGGAATGAAAATGTATTAGCGTAGTGTACAAGAGGCTGGGGATGTGGAATGGATTCACTAATTAAAAACGGACTAAGACAGACCTGTAGACTATCTCCCATTTATTCAGTCTTCCTATTTGTAAATGTTACAAATTATAATAGAAACCAGGGTCATATATGGAAAAGGAATTAAAGTTCACAGAGAAGAAAGGAAAGTTTTAACGCCTCTCAGTATCACTGAAATTATAACAGGAATGGAAGATCAATTGAATGGAACTAATAGTGTCTTAATAAAAAGAGCTCATCAGGTGACGATCAGAGAAAGCAAAATAAGGGTAACTGAGTGTAGTCGAATTAAATGAGGCGATAACGAAATACTCGGATTAGAAAATGTGACAGTAGAAACGGCAGATGAGTTTTGCTGTTTGTGCAGTAAAATACTGACAATGGCCGAAATAAAAAGGATATAAACTGCAGACTGCCAGAAGGAAGAAAGCGTTTCAAAAAGAGAAAACTGTTAGCATCAAAAACAAAATTTTAAATTTTAGAAAGCTTTTTTCTGAAACTAATCGTCTGGTGTGTAGGCTTACAAGGAAGTGGATAGTGGACAATAATGAGTGCCGATAAGAAGAGAACAAAATCTGTTCAAGTTTGGCGAAATAGAAGCACTTTGAAGAATAGATGGCTAAATCGAGTAACTAATGAGGAAGTACTGCATCGAATTGGTCAGGAAAGAACTTCGATTAAAGGACGGGATCGATATATAGGGCGTATACAATGTGATCAAAAGTATTCGGACACCCCCCAAAATATACATTTTTCATATTAGGTGCTCTGTGCTGCCACTTACTCCCAGGTACTCCATATCAGCGACCTCAGCAGTCACTAGACATCGTGCAGAATGGGACGCTCCGCGGAACGCAAGGACTTCGAACGCTGTCAGGTGATTGGATGTCATTTGTGTCATACATCTGTGTGCGAGATTTCCATGCTTCTAAATACCCCTAGGTCCACTGATTCCGATGTGACAGTGAAGTGGAAACGTGAAGGAACACGTACAGCACAAAAGTGTACAGGCCGACGTCGTCTGTTGACTGACAGAGACCGTCGACGGTTGAAGAGGGTCGTAATGTATAATAAGCAGACATCTGACCTAACCATCACACAGGAATTCCAGAATATATCAAGATCCACTGCAAGTAGTGCGACAGTTGCATGGGAAGTGAAAAAAATTGGATTTCATGGTCGAGCGGCTGTTCATAGGGCACACATCACGCCTTACTATGCCAAACGACGCCTCGTTTGGTGTAAGGAGTCTAAACAAAAGACAATTGAACGGTGGAAAAACGTTGTATGGAGTGACGAATCACGGTACACAACATGCCGATCCGATGGCAGTGTGTGGGCATGGCGAATGCCCGGTGAATGTCATCTGCCAGTGCGTGTAGTGTCAACAGTAAAATTCGGAGGCGGTGTTGGTATGGTATGGTCGTGTTTTTCATGGAAGGGGCTTGTACCCCGTGTTGTTTTGCGTGGCACTATCACAGAACAGGCCTACAATGATGTTTTATGCACCTTCTTTCTTGCCACTGTTGGAGAGCAATTCGGGGATGGCGATTGCATCTTTCAACACGATCGAGCACTATTAGAGGAAAGGGTTCTCTTTGGGAAGCTAGAAACTCAGATTTACTCGAAGAATAGTTCACCTCGAACATATTTTGTGGTTAAAATTCTCTGTTTCAGCGAACCACGTGACGTGGCGTCACGTGTACTCCCACCTAGGAGGCAGTCAGTTTCGGTTGGGTTGGCGGAAAGGAACTCCGTCGTGAGCGGTAACACGAGGCGAACGCTACAGGCATCGAATGGGGTCATCAACATAAAGCCGGGGCTTAAATGAACGGCTCCCATCAAGTCTCACGTACGCAGTTCTTGATATTGTTCAAAATAGTGTTTCGGAGTGACTGGCCTGCTGTATTTATGAGAACAGAAATTTATCATTGAATATAAATTTAAGCGTCAGGAAACCATTTTCCGAATGTATTTGTCTTGAGTGTAGCCTTGAATGGAAGTAAAATGCGGACGACAGTCATTTCAATGGAGAGGAGAACAGAAACATTTGAAATATGCTCCTATAAAAGAGTGCAGAAAATCTGATAGGTAGATCAAATAAGTAGTGGTAGGTACTGAATGGGATCTGGAAGAAAACATGAGTATAAGAAGAAATAGTTTAGTCAGGACACATCCTCAGGTATCAAGGCTTAGCCAGTTTGGTAATGGAGGGAAATGTGGGCGTATAATTTGTAGCGAGAGCAAATGTGAATACAGAAAACAGCTTGAAATTGATGTTGGTTGTTGTAGCTACGCAGAGCTGTAGACGCAGAGATATACAAACTTGCACAGGATAAGACTAGCATGCAGAGCTGCATCAGACCAGTCCTCGGATAGAATACAACAACAACAATAACAATAGAGTCTTAGGGGACATGTGTCTGCTGCTTACCTTCAGATAACCTATTGTCATTTAGTAAAAAACAAAAATTATTCGAAAAACACAGTTTGTTTAGTTTTTATCCTTAAAGAGATGACTTAGTTATGACCAGAAGAAACTAACAACGTCTGTCCATAGCTGCGGGTTCTTTGGTTGCTTTCGGAGATCGCACATCAGAACTACAAAATGTGAAATATTAGTTCATTTTATTACATGAATGGTAAAAAGATTTACTTAACTTGACGCAGTTCTTTGCCACAATGGTGCTTGCTATTTTATGGTAGTCACTAGCTATTAAAGCATCTCCTGATGCACTAATTAACAAACTTCTGTTGAAGTACTACGTCCAACGTTTAGAAAAGCGGATTTCTATCTGAGACTACTCGATGATGTTGAATGCTTCTGCTGAGGTCATGAAGTGAGGCAAAGCAGTCACATACTCAGCTCTCTGTTGACCTCCGTGCGGAGGCACTGCTGTGTCTAGGAGCTGGAGTGTCTTCTTCAGTCACTCCCATTCGTCATTTGTGGACTGCAGCGAGACATAGCTAATGTCCGTGGGAACGATATGCGTCACCATATTTGATGTGGCGCTACGATCTTCGGACAATACCACAGTTGTGTTATACACTGAGACGCCAAGGAAACTGGAACCCCTGCCTGCTATCATGTTGGGACTCCGCGAACACGCAGAAGTGCCGCAACACTAGGTGGCATGGACTCGACTAATGTATGAAGTCCTGCTGCAGGGAACTGATACTGCGAATCCTGCACGGTTATCCATAAATCCGTAAGAGTACAAGGGGGTGGAGCACATTGCAAGACATCCCAGATATGCTCAACCCCGGAGAGTCTGGTAGCCAGCGGAAGTGCTGAAACTCAGAACAGTGTTCTTGGAGCCACTCTGGACGTGCCCAAATCCGTCGGAATGCACAATCGACACTAATGGATGCAGGTGATCAGACAGGATGCTTACATATGTGTAACCTGTCAGAGTAGTATCTAGATGTATCAGGAATCCCATATCACTCCAACAGCACAGGCCACACACCATTACAGAGTCTCCACCAGCTTGAACAGCCCCCTGACATGCGGGGTCAATGGAGACATGAGGTTGTCTCCAACGCTGTACACGCCTAACCGGTCGATACAATTAGAAACGAGACTCGTCCGACCAGACAACATTTTTCCAGTCATTATCAGTCCATTGTCGGTGCTGACGGGCCCAGGCGAGGTTACAACTTTGTGTCGTGTAGTCATCAAGGGCACACAGTGGGCCTTCGGCTTCTACAGCCCATATTGATGATGTTTCGTTGAATGGTTCGCACGCTGACACTTGTTGATGGCCCAGCATTAAAATATCGATGATGTCTGATTGACTGCTTAGTAAGCTGGCACTTGTTGATGGCCGAGCACAGAAATCTGCAGCTGGCCGTGGTGGCCAAGCGGTTCTAGGCGCTTCAGTCCGGAACCGTGCGACTACTATTGTCGCAGGTTAGAATCCTACCTCGGGCATGGATGTATGTGATGTACTTAGGTTAGTTAGGTTTAAGTACTTCTAAGTTGTAGGGGACTGATGACCTCAGAAGTTAAGTCCCATAGTGCTCAGAGCCATTTGAACAATTCGAACTGAAATCTGCACCAATTTGCGTAAGAGCTGCACTTCTGTCACGTTGAACGATTCTCTTCAGTCGTCGTTAGTCCCGTTCTTGCAGGATCTTCTTCCGGCCGCAGCCATGTCTGAGATTTTATGTTTACTGGATTGCTGATATTCACGGAACACTCCTGAAATGCTGGTATGGGAAAAGCACTACTTCATCGATCGTGCGCCAACTATAACACCACGTTCAAACTCACTTAAATCTTGATAACGTGACACCCTAGCAGCAATAACCGATCGAACAACCGCGCAGGACACTTGTTGCGTTATATTGATGTTGGCGATAGCAGCGCTGTATTCTCCCTGTTTACATACACTACTGGCCATTAAAATTCCTACACCAAGAAGAAGTGCAGATGGTACGCGGGTATTCATTGGACAAATATATTATACTAGAACTGATATGTGATTACATTTTCACGCAATTTGGGTGCATAGATCCTGATAAATCACTACTTAGAACAACCACCTCTTTCCGTAATAACGGCGTTGATACGCCTGGCCATTGAGTCAAACAGAGATTGGATTGCGTGTTGCAGGTACAGCTGCCCATGCAGCTTCAACACGATACCACAGTACATCAAGAGTAGTGAGTGGATTATTGTGACGAGCCAGTTGCTCGGCCACCATTGAACAGACGTTTTCAATTGATAAGAGATCTAGAGAATGTGCTGGCCAGGGCAGCAGTCGAACATTTTCTGTATCCAGAAAGGACCGCACAGGACCTGCAACATGCGGTCGTGCATTGTTCTGCTGAAATGTAGGGTTTCGCAAGGGATCGAATGAAGGGTAGAGCCACGGGTCGTAACACATCTGAAATGTAACGTTCACTGTTCAAAGTGCCGTCAATGGGAAAAAGATGTGACCGAGACGTGTAACCAATGGCACCCCATACCAACACGCCGGGTGATACGCCAGTATGGCGATGACGAATACACGCTTCAAATGTGTGTTCACCGCGGTGTCGCCAAACACGGTTGCGACCATCATGATGCTGTAAACAGAACCTGGATTCATCGAAAAATATGACGTTTTGCCATTCGTGCACCCAGGTTCGTCGCTGAGTACACCGTCACAGGCGCTCCTGTCTCTGTTGCAGCGTCAAGGGTAACCGCAGCCATGGCCTCCGAGCTGATAGTCCGTGCTGCTGCAAACATAGTCGAACCGTCCGTGCAGATGGTTGTCGTCTTGCAAATGTCCCCATTTGTTGACTCAGGAATCGAGACGTGGCTGCACGATCCGTTACATCCATGCGGTTAAGATAGCTGTCATCTCGACTGCTAGTGATACCAGGCCATTGGAAACCTGCACGGCGTTCCGTATTACCCTCCTGAACCCACCGATTCCATATTCTGCTAACAGTCATTGTATCCCGACCAACGCGAGCAGCAATGTCGCGCTACGATAAACCGCAATCGCGATAGGCTACAATCCGACCTTTATCTAAGTCGGAAAGGTGATGGTACGCATTTCTCCTCCTCACACGAGGCATCACAACAACGTTTCACCGGGCAACGCCGGTCACCTGCTGTTTGTGTATGAGAAATCGGTTGGAAACATTCCTCATGTCAGCACATTGTAGGTGTCGCCATCGGCGCCAAACTTGTGTGAACGCTTTGAAAAGCCGATCATTTGCATATCACAGCATCTTGTTCCTGTCTGTTAAATTTCGCTTCTGTAACACGTCATCTTCGTGGTGTAGCAATTTTAATGGCCAGTAGTGTATCTCTGTATTTCGATAATCATAGCTATACGAGTTTCTTTGGCGTATTTTTATCGTATTTATGAATCTACCCTCGTACAACAGCATCGTCCTCGATAAATACGGTCACAGAGATAGTAGTTGGCAGCGACCCATTTTCGGCCTTTGCAGCTCGCCGCCGCCGTACTACTTTGCATCTGGCGGCGCACTTAAAAAGGCGTCCTCTGTAGCGGCGGCGACCGCTGCCGTACCGGGAACAGGAAGCGGGCCTGTGACGGCGACGCAGCACAGCGGGGAGCCACCGCGGCTGCAGTGTTTGCCGGCTCCGCTTCCCTGGAACGGACGCGTCGCGACGTGTTGCGACGCACGGCGCGCTGCCGCCGCCCGGGGCTGCTGTAAGCTCCGCGCGGCTCGGCGCGGCTCGCCTCGGCTCAGCTCGCCGTTAAGCCGAAAGGGGGCCCAAAAAAGCGCGAACGGCCAGAGGCGCGCTCCGAGGTTTATTATTGCTGCTGCCTGGTGACGGCGGCCGCGTACGCACGAGGCCAGCCTCGTCTGCCTCGCACATGTCGCGAAAGTCGCGCGAGGTGGGGCGGGCTCTGCCAGAGGTAGCCACGGAGTTTCCTAGGGGAAAATCAAACTAGTGTTGGTGTTACTCCTTAACTGCACGTCACATTCTCCCTTCAGTTCACTACATTTTTCCCAACAATGGCTGTATTGACGGAAACATTGACTGAAAAAGTAGGCACTTTAGTCGTTCATGGAACGAAAATCACTTTCTCACCGTTCTGGCAATGCATGTCACGCTCTGGTTTCTTTTTCCGAAGTAGGATGAAGAAATCGCTGAAAGCCATGTCAGGAGGGGATTGGAGTTGGGTGGGACAGGGAAGGGGGGGGGGTGGAGGGGGAAGAGATGAAGCAAAATTTGGTAGCCCAGGACAGACGTTTCACTGCACTTTTGCCGTGTCAACATGGGTTTGAACGAAAGGAGCAGGCATTACTGGTGAAACTAAACTATCAATGCAACAGTAATGCTGCAGCTGTACTTCAGTAACATTCCCGGCTGAAAGGATTGCGAAAGGTTCCTCCTCCACCTGCTGTGCGGAGAATGGTTAAATAGTTCGAAAAAACTGGGGAACTCGGCGTCGCTCCGGGAAGACGCCGACGACCGGTTGCACCACAGGTGGTTGATGAAGTCGCTGTTGCTATGGCAGACAACGCTGCTCGCAATTCCCGACCGTCAGGCAGTGCTCGCGCTGTGTCACGACAGTTGAATGTCCCGTGGTCTACTGTACAAAAGGTGCTTCGAACCATTCTCAAATGGTATCCGTATAAGGTCCATATCGTACAGCAGCTTTCACCACAGAACGCGCAATGACGTTGACTTCGCTCTCCACATTCTCGCAAGGATCGAAGTTGACGACGTCCGGCCCTGGACCATCTTATGGACAGATGAAGCTCTTTCTCTCTGACGGGTGTGCTGAACACACAGTTACCGAGTACGGGTATCTTCAACTCCAGGTACTGTGCATGAAGTTGCTCTGTATGGTGACGTGTCACCGTGTGGTGTGGCTTCGCGGCTACGTTCATCATTGGACCATTCTTTTTTCGAACAGGTGATTGCTCAAGGACCAAAGACGAGCAGTGTGATTGGCCAGCATTACTACAATATGCTTCGTGAGCATGTCATACCCGCCCTACATGAGAAAGACGAACTGAACTCAACAGTTTCCAGGCAAGATGGGGACCCACCGCACAACGCTCGTGAAGTTGACCTACTTATCCGAAATAGATTTGGAAACACTCGAATTATCAGCCGATTGTTTCCAAATGTTTGGCAGGCACGATCACCCGATCTTTCTTCCTGTGATTTCTGGTTGACCTCAAGGCCTACCTGGGCTACCTCAAGGCCAGGGTTTACCAGGCGAACATTCACACATGTGCTGATCTGAAGCGCAACATATCAAGAGACGTAGCCAGCATATACCTACGGACATACGTCGTTTCGCTGTGCAGAATAGAGTTCTTTGCTTTCAGACTCTTCTGGACACTATGGGCACCATACTGACCCCCTTTATGGCAGTACTGGTACCGGTATGTAATGGTATCATGCACTGTAGCAGCACATTAAAAGTGTTTAAATTGAATTTATTCTGTATTATTTCTCTTCCTCGTGTCCTTGACATTAATGCTACCAAGTTTGGTCCTCGCACGTTAATTAGTTTTCGTGTTATAAAGTGTAAAATAGGGAAAGTTTAATTATAACCACCCTGTCTATTCTGAAAATAGGGGTACCTTACAGTTGGCATGGCACCGATGAAAACTCTTGTTTAGAATTAAAATTGCTACACCACGAAGATGACGTGCTACAGACGCGAAATTTAACCGACAGGAAGAAGATGCTGTGATATGCAAACGATTAGCCTTTCAGAGCAGACAGGTCTCCGGGGATAATGACGGATGAGTGGGCTGGAAAGCTACAGACGTTACGAACCATCAGCTTCCAGGACGAAAAAAGGAACAGAAGACCGAATAGCCATCCAACTCTGTCAACAAATTTGTTTTTCTCAGAATTCCAAACTTTACTTTTTGTCGCGAAAATGTTATTATTTTGATGTTTGTACCTTTCGGTCGTTTAAGTGTCAGTCAATTCTAACAAATACTTGAGTGTAACTGTATATAAGGATATGAAATGGAATGATTACATGCTGTCTGTCGTTTGTGAAGCAGGTTCACTGCTACAACACTGGAAAAATGCAGCCCTTGTGCAGCGGACTCTGCTTACAAAATACTCGTGCGGCCCAAGCTAGAATACTTCTGAAGTACATGTGACCCATAGCAAATCGTTCTAACAGGGGTATTGCACACACGCAAAGAGCGGCAGGACGAATGGTCATAGGTTTCTTGGGCGCAATGGAGAGTGTAATGGAAATGCTGGAAAATCGAAACTGGCGAACTCTTGAAGATACACACCAAATAGCCCTTGAAAACCTACTTAAGAATCCAGGACTAAGAGATCAGTGGAGCAACATACTACGCGCCCCCCCCCCTCCACCTCCCCACCCATATATCTCTCTCGTCCGGACAACGTAGATAAGGTTTCACTAATTACAGCGCACACAGATGCATTCGAGCAGTTGTTCTTTCCGCATTACGTACACGATTGGAACGGGAAGAAACTCTAATACAATGGTTCCCGAAGTTCCTCCGCTCGAAGGATAGGGGCATGAGGGATGTATAGGTGTGGGCATAGGCAGCTCAGAAGAAAGCAGAAACATGCGGTCAGACAAGTAAGAAATTATATTTCTATTAGTGTTAGCGAGTGCTTTTTTGTAGAGTTGTCAGCATCAGCTTTTCCATGCGTGTCACCAAGTTATTGCTGACAACAAATTCTTCAGTCTGCGCTCAGTATTCTCAACTCAATATTACGCATGTTGTGGTGTGCAGACGTAAACAGCGTTATTACTGATTTCGCACACTGAGTGAAAACGTCTGCTAAAAGATAGTAAACAGTACACAGTGAGAAGTATTTAAACCGACAAACTCTCGGAAGTCATAGGGGACATCAAAACAAATATTTTTCCCTAATGTCATTTTTTCCTGCGAGGATTATTTAAACCGGTGGAGGCCGTATTACGCTCTTCAGTTGTCAGCAACTGCTGTCCGTCAGTGTAGTAGTGCATAGTCTGTTTACTAATGGAGTGAAACACCTGCTGCTGTGTACCAACACCTGCATGAGACCGGGCCATTTAGCAGATTACCTGGACAGGGACGCCATCGCACGGTAAGAACACTGCAATTTGAGGAAGCTGTCTTGCAACATGTGGAACGGGTTCCTTCGATCAGCACTCGTGCAATTGCACATACATGAGGGCGAATCAGACGAATGAACAGTCCTTCGAGAGCAATTGTTACGTCCATTTCACTTACAGCGTGTCCACTACCTGGAACCAGTTGATTGTCCACCCAGAGCACAGTTTTTGCAGTGGTACATGAAACAGTATGAAATGTATCCTACATTTCCATCCTCTGTGTTGTTTACCGATGAAGCAATGTTCGGACGTCATGGAATCTTCAACATGCACAATTCACGTGTTTGGAGAGAGAATAACCCACATGCCACCGTTACTAGCGCTCATCAAGTGCGGTTCTTCGTTAATGTGTGGGTCGGTGTTGTTGGGGACTGTTTAATTGAGCCGTATCTGCTGCTTGGGCCATTAAGTGGCAGGCACTATTACAATTTTCTCGCCAAAGCATTGCCAGAATTACTGGAAGACATCCCGCTCCCTACACGACAACACGTATGGTTGCAACATGACTGGGCGCCGGCACATTTCAGTCGTCGTGTGCGTCCATTCCTGAACAGCGGTCCTGTACCATGGCCTACTCGATCCCCAGATATGTCCCCTCTGGACTTTTTTGTGTGGGGAGAGATGCACAACCTTGTTTACGCAACTCCTGTAGCATCAGAAGAGGATCTAGTTGCCCGGATAGTAGCAGCAGCAGGAACAGTTCAGGATACTCCTGGGGTTTTTGTCCGTGTCAGACAGAACATGTTCCGACGGTGTATACTTTGTTTACATGTCAATAGAGGCATTTTTGAATACCTACTGTAATTGAAATTGGGTTGTGTTAATGTGTTGTCTCTTGGTCATAAAAAAATGGAAAAGAGTTTGTTGGTTTAATTAATTTGCCACCAGAGAAAACTTCATCTGCCAGTTTAAACATTCCTCATTGGAAAAAATGACATTACGGAAAAGTATTTGAAGTCCCCTAAAACCTCCCAGAGTTTGTCGGTTTAAATACTTTTCACCCTGTATAATGAGTACACTACTGGCCATTAAAATTGCTACACCACGAACATGACGTGATGCAGACGTGAAATTTAACCGACAGGAACAAGATGTTGTGATATGCAAATGATTAGCTTTTCAGAGCATTCACACAAAGTTGGCGCCGGTGGCGGACCTACAACGTGCTGACATGAGGAAAGTTTCCAACCGATTTCTCATACACAAACAGCAGTTGCCAGCGTTGCCTGGTTAAATGTTCTTGTGACGCCTCTTGTAAGGAGGAGAAGTGCTTACCATCACGTTTCCGACTTTGATAAAGGTCTGATTGTAGCCTATCGCGATTGCGGTTTATCGTAACGCGACATTGCTGCTCGCGTTGGTCGAGATCCGATGACTGTTAGCAGAATATGGAATCGGTGGGTTCAGGAGGGTAATACGGAACGCCGTGCTGGATCCCAACGGCCTCGTATCACTACCAGTCGAGAAGATAGGCATCTCATCCGCATGGCTGTAACGGATCTTGCAGCCACGTCTCGATCCCTGAGTCAACAGATGGGGTTCGTTTGCGAGACAACCATCTGCACCAACAGTTCGACTATGTTTGCAGCAGCATGGACTATCAGCTCGGACACTATGGCTGCGCCGGCCGGTGTGGCCGAGCAGTTCTAGGCGATTCACATGGAACCGCGCGACCGCTACGGTCGCACGTTCGAATCCTGCCTCGGGCATGGATGTTTGTGATATCCTTAGGTTAGTTAGGTTTAAGTAGCTCTAAGTTCTAGGGGACTAACGACCTCAGATGTTAAGTCCCATAGACATAGTGCTCAGAGCCATATGAACCATTTTTTGAACCATGGCTGCGGTTACCCTTGACGCTGCATCACAGACAGGAGCGCCTGCGATAGTGTACTCAACGACGAATCTGGGTGCACGAATGGCAAAACGTCATTTTTTCGATGAATTCAGGATCTGTTTACAGCATGATTATGGTCGCATTCGTGTTTGGCGCCATAGCGGTGAACGCACATTGGAAGTGTGTATTCGTCATCGCCATACTGGCGTACCACCCGGCTTGATAGTATAGGGTGCCATTGGTTACCCGTCTCCGTCACCTCTTATTCGCATTGACGGCACTTTGAACAGTGGACGTTACATTTCAGGTATGTTACGACCCATGGCTCTACCCTTCATTCGATCACTGCGAAACCGTACATTTCAGCAGGATAATGCACGACCGCATGTGATGAAGTGTGGAATTGTGTACCTGTACACGCCATCCAAGCTCTGTTTCACTCATTGTCCAGGCGTATCATGGCCGTTATTACGGCCGGAGGTTTGTTGTGGGTACTGATTTCTCACGATCTACGTACTCAAATTGCGTGAAAAAGTAATCACATGTCAGTTCTAGTATAATATATTTGCCCAATGAATACCGGTTTATCATCTGCATTTCTTCTTGGTGTAGCAATTTTAATTGCCAGTAGTGTAGATTAAGATAAGATCCAACTGCCACAATGTGTTGTGCGTCATTGCGTCGTCAGTAACGAGTCATTGCACCCTGTGCGTCTGGAACGTCATCTAACAACAGATCACCAGGTGTTGAAAAGTAAACAAAAAGCGTTTTTCGTTGGAAATATTCTTTAAATAGTATTAAACTGGATTCTACTGGGATCTTTCATCAGGAAAATTAGGAAGTTTTGAAACGTCGTGAGAAAACTCTATCTTAATAGCACAAAACAGAAAACATCATACTACTGGTGAGATGTTAGTTAAACCTTAAGTACTAAAAGCAGCCAGAGTTGTTTCTGGAGAAGATAGAAAAAAATGGACAAGACACCTGTTTCAAAAAGCAGTGTGCAAACTAAGATCGAAGAAATGGCCCCGAATGTAAAATAACGGCTAGTTAAGACTGAAAAGACAGTGTCACTTAATAGTATACCGTCAATTTCTGGACGAGGAGAAAATAACGTAAGAACAGTTTTTTTTCTAAATACTTGGAAGCATGTTTCTGATGTATTTTTTGTAGTTAATGAATTTTTGTTGACAGTGGGACAGAGTAATGGGAATTTGGACTGACGGAGAACCAGCTATTTTAGGATCACGTTCTAACTCCCTCTGAGCTGCCAAAGTAAAACTGTGATCTTATTGGCTCTCACTGTATGAACGACAAACATGCACTAGGTTCTAAAACTTTACCAGAGAAACTGAAAAACTGAACATTGCACGTAACGTGGCTATCAGTGTAGTTAATAAAATTAAGTCAAGTGCTGTGAATATACCTTTTTTTTTACGAGTTCTATGTAATGATCTTAATGCTGAACATCAATCTTTAATCTTTCATACACAACTTCGGTGGCTTTGGAAGGGCAATATGCTTAGCAGGCTGTATGAATTGGAATCAGAGGTAGAACTATTCCGTTTTAGCCAAGGGTAAGTTGAGGTTCATCATTCATTCACTGCGGAAAGCTTTATACTTTCCTTACCAGACTTCTTTGAAATCCTGAATAATCTGGATTAGAAACTGCAAGATAAGAACACCACAACACTGGATGCTAGTGACGCCAAAAGGGCCTTCATGGAAAATGCACGAGTATGGAAGCGTCGACTGGATGCTCCCATAACTAACGTTTTGTCATTATCTAAATTAAATGAACTCTTAAATAGACAACAGCGCAATGTCAACGAATGGAGATTTATCATCGGTGCATACTCTCCCTGATGAAATACAAGATAATGCAATTGAACTGAAATGTGATTCGAGTGATAAAGAACAGTTTCAACAAATGGATGTGGAAGAATTTTGATCCAGTTGCTTTTCTCATTATCCAGGAGTGGCAAAGGAAGCTCTAAAAGTGGTGGTACAGTTCTCTTCTACACACCTACGTGAAACCGAATTCTCGACACTACCCATAATGGACACAAACCACGGCAGTCGTCTATACGTTGATGATGATGACATCTGGTTGTGGGGAACTCAACTGCGCGGTTATCAGGGCCCATACACATTCCCAATCTTTACATAGTCCAGACTCGCTACTTTCACGAATGGTGATGAAATGATGCGGAAAACACAAACATACAGTCCCCGAGCGGAGAAAATTCCCAATCCGGGCGGGAATCGAAACCGGTACCCCTTGATCCAGAGGCAGCATCGCTAGCCACTATACCAAGAACTGCCGACCTTTAATGTCGAAAGCGACCTTAGATGTGCTTTAACTGTTTTGGAACCAAATATTCAGGAGGTGCTTTAAGGAAAACAATTTCTATGGTCTCACTGGTGCCCTTTCATGGCATAAAAAAAGTTAGTATGTATAAAAAGTTGATCAACTGAGAACAATATCATTAGATATTTAAGTAAGACATCAAGACATTTCTGTCTCGCCTACCAAGTCCTATCAGACACTATAGTTTTGTGTTACTCTACATTTGATAACCCCCTTTTAGTAAATTGTGGACTGAAGGTTATTGCCAAAACAATAAAGAGGTTTTTGCCAAATAAAGTTTTTCGAAAGAAGCAAAAGAAATCAATAAATAAAACAAATAAGCATAGGGGGCATGAGATATTTTGGGGTAGCAAAGTGGCACAGCAGGTAGAAAACGTTGGGAACTACTACTCTAATGTGTGGGACAAAGAAAAGTATACTCTTCGACGCACTTCACTGTGGTTTGGAGAATACAGGTGCAGAAATGCCGCAGCTGTGAAGCACGACAGACCGTTGATGCAGCCGCACGTGTCTTCGAGTGTCGGAAACCAGCACGTGCTTTTAGCTCTAGGATTTCACCTGGAACACGTCCCGCCCATTCACCCCCCTCCACACCCATCCATGGTGTACGGGCCTCCCCCTAAACAGCCGCCAGTTACGCAAACTGGGAGCTACATCAAAGTTGTTATCGTCACACTCCAACACATGTTACTCTGTGATGAAATTCAGTAATGATAGGAAATTTAAGTTTTTCTGGATAGTAATACAATATGAATATACATTATTAAAAATATAAAAATATTTATAGAAAATTGAAAGCATCACCAGCAATAAAAAACAAAAAATAGCGTGATTTTATTTAAGGGCAACAAGAACAAATTTTCATTAACTAATTCACTTATTTGAGGGAAACGGCAGAGAAAACATACAATCCGAAAACAATGGTCTTGAATCTGCCATGACGGTAGTAAAGCCACGGATGCAGTCGAATAACACTGTTGTCCAAAATCAACGTTATATAGAAATAAGTCAAAGTCGTTTTGTTTATGTAGGCCCTCATAGTAGCTCACGAAAATTGAAGAATATAAGAATGCCATAAGTAGAAATGCCTAATGAAAGCTGTAATATATTTGCTTATATTATATATTTAGTTAGTATTTGCATTGGTAATGGGTGAATTTTAACTTGTAAATTCTTCGAGTACCATACCTGCGCATTGTAAACGGGGTTATAAAGTATTGTGGCTGTTTCTGTGTGATTAGTGTCCTATATGCCGTTGAAAAGGTCTCAGAAAAATAATCTATCGTTGTTCTTCGTCCTGTCTGTTTTTAACCAAAAGATTTATTAATTTCGTAAATGTCATTAAAACTTTTTTTAAAAAAATAATAATAATGCTGTGTAGGTTTGTCACAGAGCAGTTATGGAGAAAATAAATACTGCAGTGCTTCACGGCTGTAAGACGTCCTTCATGCTGTGTTAGTTCCTCTTTCACCTCTAAAACGTTTCAGCAAAACTATTCAGTGAACAACACGCAAAAACATCTTGGATCGATTTAACAAGAACAAAGTAATTTTGATGCCCTCTGGAAGTATATTGAACATTGGTGCTTGTTTCACATATACTATCTGAGTTTCGAAACTTAAGTGTCAAGTAAACTGTGGTTCCTCTTTCTCTAAGCAAATTATTCTTTGCTATTTTGTCTAAAACTGACATGGTCAGACCGTGGCTGTGTACAATTAATGTAGGTTAATTCTTACAAAGAAGAAATCAGCAACCAGCCACTATTAATACTGCTATTTATTTAGGTAAATAATATTTATTTAGGTAAATAATATTTATTTAGGTAAATAATAAATTTAGGTAAATAGCGCCTTTACCAGTTTCGAACTGGAAAGTGCATCATCAGACTGGTGTTCACATGATTTTCAAGATACTCTTTACATTTTTTCGATTTTCATTATTCCACTGTGACGAAGTATTTTTAGTGGGTTATTGCCCTGCGGTAAAAAACAGTGTTCGAAGCGCACTATGTGAAAATAACTAACCTCCAAACGATGAAATACAGCGTAAATAAATATGTGAGGTTAAGTGGTTATGGTACAACAACATCGCGCGGAATTTTCGACTTAAGTACCATAACCACTTAACCTCACATATTTATTTACGCTGTATTTCATCGTTTGGAGGTTAGTTATTTTCACATAGGGCGCTTCGAACACTGTTTTTTACCGCAGGGCAATAAACCACCAAAAATACTTCGCCACAGTGTAATAATGGAAATCGAAAACGGACGATAATGTAATGAGTATCTTGAAAATCATGTGACCAGCCGTCTGATGATGAACTTTCCAGTTCGAAACCGGTAACGGCGCTATTTACCTAAATAAATAGCAGTATTTATAGTAGCTGGTTGCAGTTTTCTTCTTTGTAAGAATTAACCTACATTAAATTATTCTTTGACAGTAGGTTTTACGTGTTTTAACTTTGGGTGCTTTTTCTCACATAGAAGTATGTTTCTTCATAGGCTATCCATCTGAATACTGAGTTCTCGTATTTAAAGAATTCCGTGCTAAATTGTTTTCTATGTTTGCTGTGGAAGTATCTGGCACAGCTGAGGCCAATTGTGCACGTTTTTTGTAACGTGTCTTTCAATTATCTGGCGAAATTTAAGACCTAGCAAGATATTAATTTAACATTCACTCCAAGTGCAGCCGACCGCGGAAAACCACGTGGGTCAACTGGAACGATGCCCAGGCGACGAACAAAGATCGGGAAAACCGGGGCTGAGTGGCCGGGACTTGTTCCGGGTGAAATCCTAGCGCTAACGACTCCTGAAACCAGCGGGTGCCTGTGTGTTCCCTTGGGGTCAGTTCAGACTGCGCTTAGCTCTCGCCTGTCCTCAGAGACCACACACAGCCAGGACAACTTCCACAACCCCCAACAAACACCGCCAATATGAGAACGCTCACTTCATGTGCCCCACGACTTTCACTGGATCTTCGGTAATGCTTGCTGCTACTCCTATTGTGCTGTTGCACAGGACTGTGTACAACATACTCGTAAAACAAAGCTCTTCTCGTAATACAAAGAGAAAATCCCGTTGGCTTCATATCTGATGACTGAGAAGGAAGGAATTCAAACCGTACTTCATGCCAACACCTATTGACAACGTACCGTCGCCCCATATCACGTACAAATGTGATTGGAATGTGTTCAAGAAAAATTTCTTAAAATTAGATCTATTCATAGATTTTCACATGTTATCCATCGGGGATGACGGACTGGCTTGGTTCAAATGGGTCTGAGCACTATGGTACTTAACTTCTGAGGGTATCAGTCACCTAGACCCTAGAACTACTTAAACCTAACTAACCTAAGGACATCACACACATCCATGCCCGAGGCATGATTCGAACCTGCGGCCGCCGGGGTCGCGCGGTTCCAGACTGTAGCGCCTAGAACCGCTCGGCCACCCAGGCCGGCGACGACGGACTGCCAACATAAAAACATTCAACTGAGACGTTCATCGAGAACGGCTCTATATGTGCTCTCAATAGTTAGCATAAGCGCACCAGACAAAAACTTATGCCGCGCGGTCTGGGCGCCTTGTACCGATACGCGCGGCTCCCCTCGTCGGAGGTTCGAGTCCTCCCTCAGACATGGGTGTGTGTGTTGTCCTTAGTGTAAGTTAGTTTAAATTAGACTAAGTAGTGTGTAAGCCTAAGGATCGGTGTTTCATGACATAGAACTTACCACCACCACAAAAAACTTACATCACCATTAGGCATGGGAAAAACCGAACGGTTAAAATCGATACCGGTATTGTACTTCTGAATAACCCGTATTGTTTGGTATTTGTTTGATCTCTATGTTTTATACTTTTTACTAACAGCCGAGTAAAAAAACCAAATACATATTAGCCAAAGAAGCAGTGCTGAAATTTGTGGTTTCTAGATAAAACTTTTTTCAAAAAAAGAATAAAATTTATTTGTAAAGTGTTCATTGCTTTGAAATATTGCCTTATTATAGGAAATGAGAAAGCCGGCCTCAGTGGCCGAGCGGCTCTAGGCGCTTCAGTCTGGAACCGCGCGACCGCTACGGTTGCAGCTTCGAATCCTGCCTCGGGCATGGATGTGTGTGATGTCCTTAGGTTAGTTAGGTTTAAGTAGTTCTAAGTTCTAGGGGACTGATGACCACAGATGTTAAGTCCCATAGTGGTCAGAGCCATTTGAACCATCTGAAATGAGAAAAGTGATCAGTGCTATTTTAATAACAATGCCAACATAAACGCGCAGTAAACCTATAGTATAAGAATTGGTACAGCATTGCTGAGACACTTAGATCCCTGCAGGCGTGCGTGATGACTAAAGGTACGCGTGCAGGTGCTGTGGCAAGACTCGCCCCCACTTGCTCTATACTGTAGTTTGTCTCTGTCTTCGCCGGACATCATTAGTTGTATTTCAGAATCACACCAACCTTGGTCTGGAAATATTTTACGAAGTATCGTAGCTACGTCGAAGAATACTTCATCTGCTTTAGAATATTGAAAATCTGTCTGCCATTTCTATGAAATAATAAAACGAGGAAGGAAATTTCGGTAATAGCAATAAATTAAAAACTTATGAACAGTTCATTATAGGAGGCAAGAAAAATAGTAACCTGTTTTTACATGTTACATAGTTATCTGTTTGTAGCCCTTGAAAACGGTCTTATTAAAGGCAAAAACAGAGTTATTCAACATTACTCTTCACCCTTTAGCACTGACCATTTAATGCCCAAATAGCGGTATGATCCCCGATCACGACATGATTTTTGAGCAGAGCTTCAAAAAATTAAAGTCAATAGGAGAATAGTTACGATTTTACGTTAATATTCAACCAATTTTCGGAAAAGGTAGCGAACAATGGACGAATTTATTTGACTATTTAATTTCATATGTTGTGTCTATGTAACTTGAAACTCGGAGAGTCAAAATTTTTCAATCTTTGTTCGATTTCTACGTTTACTACAGGAAATAATAGAAAAAAGAACTGAAAATAGGTTATTTCACAAACCAGTCATTTTGAGCGGTTTTAACAGTCAGACAAAACTGGCGTGGAAACAGCTGACACAACCGAAAACCCGCTGGTTACAGCAATAACCGCCGTCCCTACCTCGGAGGCTTTGTGTACGCCACTCGCAGGTAGGACAACTTCCACAACCCCCAATTAATAGAGCCAAAATCAGGACCGTCACTTCATGTAACTCACGACGTTCTCTGGGCCACCTGAATTGCGTTTTGCTTTGACTATGGTATCGTTTACTCACGTAAGATTGTGTACATCATACTCGTAAAACAAAGCTCTCCTCATAATACACAGAGAAAATTCTACTGACTGTAGGTCCGATAATCAACGGAGAGAAGGTATTCAAACTGTCTTTTGTGTCTTTCCCTGACAATTATGCCGTCGCTCCACATCATATACAAATGTGGGAAGGATGCGCTCAAGAAACGCGATCTATTCTTAGATTTTCACCTGCTAGCCAGTGGGGATAACGTATTTATGCATAAAAACAATCAACTGACGTTAATAAAGAACGTCTCTATGTGTGCTCTAAACAGTCGTCTTCTGCTCACCGGATGAAAAGCTAGTTATCTCTAGGTAAATCATCGCAAGCATCATTTAATGCCGTGTAATTCCGCCACTGGATTTGATAAAGGCCTGGATTTGGTTGGAAAGTGAATCCACATGGTTGTGCAAGTATGTCGCACCCAGGTTAATCCATCCACTAGGGAAGCGTGCAAAGGATAAGTCACTGCAATCGCGCTATTCATCTGTGTCCTCGGTGGCTCAGATGGATACAGCGTCGGCAATGTAAGTAGATCACGGGTTCGAGTCCCGGTCGGGGCACACATTTTCAGCTGTCCCCATCGAGATACAACAACACATGTCGGCACCTGAGGGTTTCAATTAATAATCATTTGTTCTAGAGAATCTGCACTGTCATCAGTGGTATCTGTTCGTTCGCAAACAGTTATTACCTTCACACACACACACACACACACACATATATATGTATATATATATATATATATATATATATATATATATATATATATATATATATATATATATATATAAAGGCTACCCAGCCACTGACCTTCGTCTGTGCCAATGCTCACAGGTTGCTCGAACTCTTACGGTAATCGTCACCTTAGTGTGCGCGAGTAATGAGTGGATGGGTAAATATCTATTACGAACATTACGCGTATAGATTGTGGACAGTTGGGAATGTGGGTCTCACGGGAAGCGTGCAAGGGATAAGCCCCTGAAGTCGCGCTATTCACATGTGTCCTCGGTGGCTCAGATGAATAGAAGACACGGTAGCTCAGCGTGTTCGGTCAGAGGGTTAGCAGCCCTCTGTAATAAAAAAACTGAGCTAATCGATCAACAACGAACTGAAACGGGTGTCTTTCGACGTCCGCCCAGAGCAGATACAACGAACGAATAGGAACAAAATGAGATTAAAAAAAAAAGCGTGTTCGGTCAGAGGGCTTAGCTACCCTCTGTAATAAAAAAGCTGGGTGAACGGATCAACGAACAACCTGAACGAGTGTTATCGGACGTCCGCGATCAACAAATTCAACGAACAATATAGAACAAAAAATGAGATCAACAAAACAAAAAAACAATAAAAAAGAAAAAAGAGACATAGCGTCTGCCATGCAAGCAGGAGATCCCGGGTTCGAGTCCAGGTCAGGGCACACATTTTCAGCTGTCCCCGCCGAGGTATATCAACAACACCTGTCGGCAGCTGAGGGTTTCGGTTAATTATCATTTACACTAGGGACCTGATAGCATATTTCCAGGAAATTGCGGGGTTGTTGATGTCGGAATTGTACCCGACGTTCCAACATCTCCCACAGATTTTGTATGGTGTTGAAGACAGATGATTTTGCAGGACAGTCGAGATGTAAACGGAAGGAGTGTCTTCAGGAAACCAGTCACATATTTTTCTAGTCCGATGAACTTCGCTACTATCGTCTTGTAAAACAGGTTTATCACTGGAACATTATGCACATGTTGATTGAAAGGCAGTGGCGGCTGTTGCATAAGAGCACTACAGCATGTGAACACAAGTTTTGGTGCCTTGCGCATTTATTGGTTATATTTCTTTGAATGCTGTTGAACGTAATGTAGATGCGGTAATCTGAAACACACGTCACTAAATCTGCCGCGCTGTGTTACATTGCTAGCCATCTAGACTCCGTGAAACTTGGCATCAGCGACCAGAGCAACCTTCAGTTGTCCACGTTTTAAGGACCTCTTTCGCATGTACATCTGGTGTGACGTAATTGCCTTCCAGGCCAAATACATACCGGTTTGACAGACGACGTGCATGGTTCACAGCGTGCAAAACTAGTCCTTACCGTTCAACCACAAGTTTGCGTCAATGCCAACAGGTTGTAGCACACTGCAGCAGATTTTATCCACATTCGCTTGGCATGAATCCCACTAGAATGTAGCGCACTTCTCAGACATGCCATTTCTCTCACTCGGACACCATTACCTCTTATAGTTATACTGATAGAAAAAAACTTGTTTTGTGCGCTTGTGAATGAGATATAGTATTTAAGTATTGGATTTTATCATGCAATAATCCATTTGAGGTACTGAGAACCATATAGCACGTCATTGTTGAACAGGAGACTGTATCATTTACTTTTGCTCCTAACATCTGTTGATTTTATGGTGGGTGAGGTATATCTCTGCTGTAGGCCCACAATGTATAAATGAAAATTCACGAAAAAGTGTCTCACTGGTTTCTCTGATACTCACTTAAATGTAGGTTCATCGACGCTGTGCTTTTGCCCCTTATGATTCTTAGGGCCTCATTTGAATTCTAATCAAGTGACAGTGCTGGCAGATAGTACTACTTGAATTTAATCATTTCCACAAACGGTAGTTTGTGTCTGGATTTGGTTGTTTAGTACGACAGAATCAGCTTTCGTGTGCAATGTCAACACGAACTCTGTTACATCTCTTTTAAGCTTTAACAGAAAAAATTACCAGGAAAAGTTAGCCGCAAAGGGACTAGGGCCTACCAGACCAGATCCGTAGACTGAGAAAGTGATGAAATCCAATAAGCGTGACTACAAGCGAACATTAACTAAGAAGTATATAATAAGCGTAAGTTGTGTGGGTGCAATGTAAGAATGTCTGACTTTCAGCCCAGAAGTTAATTCGTTAACACGTTTTAGGGATCCTACACACTTGTAAAAAGCACGAAAACTTCCACTTACACAAAATGCGAAATGGAGAGTAGCGAAAGCATAAAATTATTCCCCCGGGCCCTAAACTGTACTTAATTGTGTGAAAAATAATAAAATTCCAAAAAGCAATTCTTTCTTTTTTTCAAACAAGTTATGCACATTATTATTATTGTTGTTATTATTGTTGGCAGTTATTTAAATACGTTGATAAGCATAACTGTTATACAGCAGATGCTATTAATTTCACTCTCGTATTTATCTGAATCTAAAAATTTTTGAACACCCAGATTGTATACTCACAAGCAGCCACCGCTGGAAGCCAACACCTGATCATTCACAATGTATAAATGAAGATAGTGGTTCACTTTGATGGTCAGCTCAGTGGCAACACATCGCACACCCACCTCCGACTTGAACCTGACCCTGCACACATTCATGATGAAACGCTTCACTTGGCCTTTGCTGCACTGCTCCATTTGAATATAGGCAAAATCGCGATTCGTCAGACCACATTACGTTCCGCCAGTCAACTAGTGTACACTTTCGATGAATTGTGGTTCAATGAAGACGCGCAGCTTTATGTGCCTGTCTGAAATTTTGAAATTTGTGATAAGGTCTTATGGGACCAACCTGCTGAGGTCATCGGTCCCTAAACTTACACACTACCTAATCTAACTTAAGCTAACTTACGCAAAGGACGACACACACACCCATGCCCGAGGGAGGACTCGAACCTCCGACGGGAGGGAGTCGCGCGGACCGCGCCAAGGCGCCTGAGACCGCGCGGCTAATCCGCGCGACTGCCTATCTGAGCAATGGTCTCTTGCGAGGCGATTGATACCTACTGTTCAGTGCATGCGGTTCCCGGTGCAATGTTTTCTCGATAACAGGTGAGGATGGACCTTCATTCACTGCGTGCAGCAACTGCTGTCATGTTTGGAATGGACTGTGACTGATACGCCGTGAAACGCGTCTTCGCTAACTCTCAGCCAGCATCTTTTTCCTACCACAATTCCGACTTCGTGTTTCGTGGTCGGTCAAGTGTGTTACACCCCTGTTTGTACTTCTCCGCGAAACACACCAACAAATCTAGAAACTTCACACGCTCTTTGGTCAAGGGCACGACCAAACATGATTGCCAGTTTTTGCTACTCTGTCACCTGCTTAGTGGAAGGGAAAAACGTAATAAACGATAACACAACAGTTTGCAACAACACACTCTTGCCGAGCGGAGTCGCCGTGCGCTTTGGGGCGCCATGTCACGAATTGCGCGGCCCCTCCAGCCGGAGATTAAGAGTCCTCCCTCGGGCATGGGTGTGTGTGTGTTGTCCTTATCATAAGTTAGTTTAAGTAGTGTGCAAGTCTAGGGATCGATGTCCATAGCAGTTTAGCCCCTAAGGAATTCACACACATTTGAACACACATTTGAACATTTTGAACACACTCTTTACCGAACTGAGAGAACTGGCCCTGGACAAAGAAAAGACAGCACACGCAGGCAGAAGAACCACGTCCTCATCACACACAGAGACATAAATAAGAAACAGAAGTCGTCAGAACTACCGCTACAGTTTTCACTGCGCTACATTTCTCGCGACACACGCGAACAGCAAGATGGTGTAATGTTTTGGATCACAAAGTGCGAAAGTTTTTCTTTTCTGTGTCTAGAAGTACCTGCAAGTCGTCCAACTAACGGAGTACACGAGAAACTAAACGACGACCTAGTACACATCAAAACTGTATCCACAACACAACCGCAACCACAAGTCTATAACGCTGACATACGTAACCTCATGTTTCAGTATTTATTACTAATAGCCGCTCACACCGTTGCAGATAACATGATGTATGGCGAGGAAAATGGCAACGGAAAAAGCACAGAAAATATGCCGCAAACAGCGACAACAAGTCCTAAAAACATGCTATAACTTACAGCAAATAAGGTAGTATGAAAGTATCCGCAGAAAACTATAATCAAAAAGCAGACAGCAAAAATGTAATACTGTGTTCGACTGTTTGTATAACCCTGCAATGTTCAGCATGTTTTAGATTGAAAGAACCGACTGATGATGGCGATATTTGTCGCTGAAACCAATTTGTGGAATAAATAAGTAAATATATAAAAAACGTGTTTTGCATCAGGGCGGACTCAGTTCCCATATTGTCGTCTCACAAGTGTTAGTTAATATACTTCTGCGCTGTCTTCGTATTATTACCCTACCACTCTGTATGTATTCAGAAGTGTGCCACATTCATTGCTATTTCATTCTTTCTTAACTGAAAACATCGTCTACAGCATTATCCGTAAGACTATGTTAGCTTCAGGTATTTTATTTTACTCAGATATATTACACCAAGACTCAGAGTGCGTGGAGTAGGAACCAATTAAATATGCCCTATCTAGTATCCGCGCGGTGTATATTTACGTTTTAGTGACTTTTTAAAAGCGTCATATGTGGGTTGTCAGTTTTTTTAGCAATTGTTTATGAATCCGGGATCTCCCTGAAAGCTTTCGCAGTTGTTTACGAATATAAAGCTTTTTGTCCACGTGTTGGAAACACTAATATATTCCTTCCTTGCAATTAAACCAACAAGCAAAACTGTAGATTGGTATTTCAAAAACAGTGGTTTTCCATCAACTCTCGTCTCCATAGCAGCGTATTTTCCCAGTGAGCCGCACATTCAATTGAGTATTCATAGTTCCTCGTAGTATTCTTGGAGCGCATAATTCAATAGGTTTTTTTTAAAAAAACAGTCAATAATAACTTAATTTTATTAATTTTTGAGTTGATTCAGTTTCTGACCACGCATCTACTACACTTTGTCACCTCTGTACCACATGTGTGGCGCTTTAATAAATAAAAACGTCTGCAGTCTGAACATATCTTCATTGCTTACAATTTTCCTCGTTTGATTTTCTGCTACTGCATGTTGTGTTGTAGACTCCAACTGCGTGTCATTGTCTATCTTTTGTTTGGGACTGACCAGGATAGCAACAGTAGCCTGTGTTTGCTGAGTTTTTCTTTATACGAGAGGCTTCCCAAAAGAAACCGCACTTATTTTTTTAACATACTTATTCACATATTAAGCACAAACCTTCAATATCCTTCAAAGTACTCTCCACTCGCACTAATGATTAATTCAATTTTTCAGAACACGGTTTAAATTCATCTTTTGTGATGCTTGACACCGCCCCCATAGTTTCTTTACTCTCCTCAGCAAAACACTTTCCTTTCATGTCTCTTTTAATTCTAGGAAACAAAAAAATGAAAAAATGTCGGACGGGGCAAACTCGAGTGAGTATCAGTGGTAAGGACCAGGGGTCACACCATTTTCGGTCAAGAATTGTCATACAGACAGGGCTGTCTGAGCAGGGGCATTGTCATGATGGAAAAACCAGTACCCGACTGCCACAAATCAGGCCGCTTCCGCCGTTCACAGTTGCGCATTCTTTCAAAATTTCCACGTAGAAAGCCTGTTTAACTGTCTGACCCTCCCGACAGGTCCGTAATTCCTTCAGTGGACCGTCCTCAATCTTCGCTGGTGACTGCACGATTCTTCTCAACAGCTTCATGCGTTTGGGCCGTGGAAGGACGACCAAACAAGGTTTATCATCAACCGACATTTCACCATTTTTGAAACGAGAAAACCACTCAAACCCTTGAGTTTTCCCTACATTATGTTCTTCGTACGTCGTTTTTAACATATCAAAAATCTCTCTTTCACTTTTTCCGAGTAAAAAGTAGAATTTCACAGCTGCACAAAACTCAGAAAAAAGTTCTATTTATTTTGGTTACACCCTGTATATCCTTTTTTAGTTCACAAAAAAGCAAGTTTCCATTATGACTGTTACATCTCGTATCCGCACACGCGCGCGCTCGTGTGTATGTGCGTGTGTGTGCGTGTGTGACTGGGCGAGAGAGAGAGAGAGAGAGAGAGAAATAGGAGGTATTTGTTCATTCAATGTGTTAGGTGCATTGCTCCCAAAGTCTAGCTCCACAATAGACACATGCTTATTGCATTTTAGTTTCCTGTAACTGTGATAGCTTTTTTTGCTCTTATCTACTGTATGCATCAACTTCTATCCTCGCACTACTATACCATATTTACGCGCTGAGGCACAGTCTTCATATGTTACGTCACAAGCATTCAGTACATCCCTGCACAGAGTTTTAAGTTGAACACGCAAATATACACTGAAGAGCCAGAGACACTGCTACACCTGCCTAATATCGTATAGGGCCCCCAAGAGCACGCAGAAGTGCCGCAACACGACGTGGCATGGACTCAATTAATGTCTGAAGTGGTTCTGGATGGAATTGACACCATGAATCTTGTAGGGCTGTCCATAAATATGTAAGATGGAGATCTCTTTTGAACAGCACGTTGCAACACATCCCAAATATGCTCAATAATGTTCACGTATGGGAAGTTTGGTGGCCATTGGCAGTGTTTAAACTCAGAAGAGTGTTCCTGGAGACACTCTGTAGCAGTTCGGGACGTATTGGGTGTAGCATTGTCCTACTGGAATTGCCTGAAGTCCGTAGGAATGCACAATGGACATGAATGACTGCAGGTAATCAGACAGGACCTATAGGTGCGTGTCACCTGTTAGAGTCGTATCTAGACTTATCAAGGATCACATATCACTCCAATTGCACATGCCCCACACCATTACAGAGCCTCTACCAACTTGAACAGTCCCCTGCTGACATGAAGCGTCCATGGATTCATGAGGTTATCTCCATACCTGTACACGCCCACCAACTCGATATAATTTAAAACGAGACTCCTCCGACCAGACAATATTTTTACAGTCATCGATAGTCCAATATCGATGCTGACGGACCCAGGCGAAGCGTAAAGCTTCAAAATGGTTCAAATGGCTCTGAGCACTATGGGACTTAACTTCTGAGGTCATCAGTCGCCTAGAACTTAGAACTACTTAAACCTAACTAACCTAAGGACATCACACACATCCATGCCCGAGGCAGGATTCGAACCTGCGACCGTAGCGGTAGCGCGGTTCCAGACTGAAGCGCCTAGAACCGCTCGGCCACAATAGCCGGCCCGTAAAGCTTCGTGTCGTGCAGTCATCAAGGGTATACGAGTGGACCTTCGCCTCCAAAACCCAATATCGATAATGTTTCGTCGAATGGTTCGCACGCTGACACTTGTTGATGGACCAGCACTGAAATCTGCAGCAGTCAGTGGAGTGGTTCCTCTTCTGTCACTTTGAACGATTTTCTTCAGTCGTCGTTGATCCCGTTCTTGCATGAGCTTTTTCTGGTCACAGCGATGTTGGAGATTTGATGTTTTACCGGACTGCTGATATTCACGGTACACTCGTGAAATGGTCGAACGGGAAAATTCCCACTTCATCGCTACCTCGGATATGCTGTGTCCCATCGCTCGTGCGCCGACTATAACGTCACGTCCAAACCCACTTAAACGTTACTGATCTGCCATTGTAGCACTAGTAATATATCTAACAACTGCGCCAGACACTTGCTGTCTTGTATAGGCGTTGCCGACCGCTGCGCCGTATTCTGCCTGTTTACATATCTCTGTATTTGAATACACATGCCTATACCAGTTACTTTGGCGCTTCATTACATTACGGGCTTTGTGTAGCACTATATCGATCGGGCCTTCTGAGCTGCCACCATTGCTTGTATAAGGGACAATCAAAAAGTTTGTGTTTGAGGGAATTGTTGCAGCGTATACGCAGAGTAGCGAGGGTATATAAGTACTGACATCTAGGCAAGGGGTTGGTGTGGCATTCGTGTCTTTCCGACGTACGTGGGGTAAATGCTTAAACGTGAACTATGGTGTCCTTATTTCCAAATGCGTCGAAACAGGGCCAATGTGCTGTTACTATTTTGTTGGCTGCCGAAGGACAGGCACTGGTAGACATCCATTGGAGAGTTCAATTGGTTCAAATGGCTCTAAGCCTATGGGACATCTAAGGTCATCATTCCTCTAGAACTTAGAACAGCTTAAACCTAACTAACCTATGAACATCACACATATCCATGCCATAGGCAGGATTCGAACCTGCGACCGTAGAGCGTCGGAGAGCGAAGAATGTACATGGGGCGGAATGTCTGTCAAAAACCACCACTGTGGAATGGTGCCCCAAGTTCATGATAACGCACGTCCCCATATGTCGCATATGTCGTAACGCAGTAGCTATGCCGATTGAACTGGAACACACTAGAATACCGGCCCTATACTCCTAATCTCTACCCATGAAATTATCACGCCTTAGGTCCCTAAAAAAGGCTTTGATCGGTCGACGATTCTTGTAGGACGAGGAAGTGCAGCAGGCAATTATGCACCTCTTCACGCAGCTGGTGCGTTGGTGGGATGATTGTCTCAATTCTCACGGCGATTTTGCTTGATTGGAATACTTTTTTTGGACTGTACGGCCTTAAAACGGAAATATTTTGATCACCCCTTACTCCTCGCCGCTGGTCTGGATAGCATGTGCTTATCTGCGAGCGCGGTGTAGCCAGTTAGAGGGAAGTTGAGCTCGGCAGCCTGGCCGTGAGTTTTTGGAACTTCGTCGTACGCATGCACGGAGTGATTGTGGACAGTGTCGATCACAGTTAGCAGAGCGACGAGGAAGGAAGTTGTGTTCTGTAGCCAGCCCGGGACTCGAGAGCGAGTTTGTTGCTACGTGGCCGTTCGCATGCACGGAGCTTTCGTGGACCTGGTACGAGGCAGTGAGTGAAGGCTCCAGGGAGGTCGTGCTCGGCGGCTAGCCCGTGAGTGGAGAGTGGGTTATTTACGTGGCCGCTGGCGTACACGGAGCTACAGAGAGGCTGCAGGGATGTGCCGTTTGGAAGCTCTGTAGCCTGTGGCTGACCAGTTTGCTGCTGGTATGGCTATGCTCCATCTATGTCCGAATCACGGAATTGTACTGTGCCCACGATGCCCGCACAATTGACTGTGGCAAGGAACATTCAATTCGAGCAGGTACTTTTCTTTTGGATATGATACCTCACGTCGCTAAGAACTATGCAGTGCGTCTCCATAGTGCTTCATAATTTATTGTATTCACTTGGCCCCTGCCACCCACAAAGTTTTGTGTGTCTTGAGTAATCTCATATACCTTTTGCAAGTGTATGTTCTAAATGGACAGCTGCCTCATTAGAAATTATACGATACAACTTCTATGATAAGCTGTGGTAGTAATTGGTTATGTTCACGGGGATCCACAATATACGAGTGCTGTCCAGAAAGTAAATTCCGATTCATTGCGAAATGGAAATCACAGTGAAAATCAGAAATGTTTTGTTTTTAACAGTTAGCTACAACTTCCAGCTACTTCTCTACATAGTCGCCGCTCCGATTTATAAATGAGATGAGCAACGTGATGCTATCTAGGGTCATACTAGAGCCACTGCCCAACACATCTGTGCTTAGCTGTATCGTATTCTCAAAGTCGTTTGCATTTCACGACCGATCGAAACTTACTTTCTGGACACTCCTCGTTTTCTGTTTGATATGTAATGTTATGGAGCTTGTATGGGGTAATGTGTTCAACGACAGTCGACACGCTAGACATTCCATGTTATGAGTAATGAGTCTGTGTACCAGATGGTGACTTTTGTTACTCGTAGAATGCACAGTTGTTTACATTGCTAATACGAGGTTTCTGGTTATCTATTGTGCGATTTCTTGTGCCCTGTATTTGCTGGCAGACTGAGACACCTGTTCAAATGGTTCAAATGGCTCTGAGCACTATTGGACTTAACATCTGTGGTCATCAGTCCCCTAGAACTTAGAACTACTTAAACCTAAC
Source organism: Schistocerca gregaria (assembly GCF_023897955.1). Lineage (NCBI taxonomy): Eukaryota > Metazoa > Arthropoda > Insecta > Orthoptera > Acrididae > Schistocerca > Schistocerca gregaria. The sequence continues at coordinate 128,996,217 of NC_064923.1, read as the reverse complement.
TAACCTAAGGACATCACACACATCCATGCCCGAGGCATTCGAACCTGCGACCGTGAGACACCTGTACCGAAATCTATGTGGCAGCGCTGTTCTCATTGTGAACATCCTCGCTCCTGCCAAGGAAGACTTCGTTCCTAATAACCGTTATTGTAATTATTGTCTAATTGTTCTTAATTGGTTAAGTGTACACAAAATGAATATTGATGCTTTTGAGTCAGTGCTGCTCCACGCTTGCTGCACCAGTTTGTGTCCTGTGTTATAAAACTGAACACAGTGCTAAAGTTTAATTAAAAATTTTGTTAAGTGTCTTGTAACCTTGAGATATTGGAGTAATATATCCACAAATTTATTTCCTCATCGCACTGGTTTGTTATTTTACGCTATGATACTGGACACATGGTGCAGAATTTTAAACTACGTGTGTTCTTTCTGTAATAGTCATTTTTGCAAATAATGTACTCATGAAATGAATGTGTGAATTTACCATTCAGATCAAATTAAAATTCTGATGTTAGTAATAAATGAATAATTGTGGGATTTTAATTGATTCCACTCTTTTACTTTTGCTGTGGCCCCCACCTGCACACCACATTTGGCTCTAGACTACACAGAATACCGTGGCCTGTAGATGTGCAGATGGCAAGGCACGAATGGGAAGAGTGGTAGTGGTGGGGGCTGCAGGCAGGCATTGTAGGGGAAATGCTGAGCGCTGGTGAGGAAGCACCGTTCTTAGCTGAAGCCTGCACTCACATTTTCTGTGAATATTAAGTGTGGCAACTCCACGCCAACACTCACTTGGAGAGCATTTTAAAAGATCTGACATCTCTTCTTTGGTTAGTATCTAAAAAGAATTATGCCGAAAACGCATCAGTTTATTTAAGCCTGGCTTGTTAACCATTTGTAGCTTCCAGAAAAGTGTCACAAGTGGCGAATTTTCAGTAAAACCTACACATTTCTCTTGCTGCCATGTTAAAATTTGCTTCCTTTGCCAAAATACAACGGAGTTTACACGTCACTGACATGTTGTGCAGGCGAAATTGGGAGAGAATTCTGAAACAGTGGTTTATTAAGTTCATTAATTGAGGAACTGAGGAAAAGTAAGGTCAGTGTTTCATGAAAAAGCACATCCTCAATACAAAATAAACGGTAATGTATTCACCTGTGTTGTTGCAAACCTTTCATTGAGAAAGTTCATGGAATAACATGGTAGATAATGAAGTTTTGCATAATAATCATATGGGAAAATACACTCCTCTTTGTATGCTCTCATTTTCGAAAATGTCATTTAGATATCTGAAACCGTTTATGAGGTATAATGTTGCGGATATTCCACTCAGGCTTTATCGCTGGTGTGACTCGATCGTAAATGAGTGTGCAATGTCAGATCAGTTTAACGAGGCTGGTGACAGGCAGAGACCTCCATGTAAGTGAAAAGAAAAATTCATTACTTGAGCTAAATCTCGTATGCAGCAACAAACTATGTAATATATACCAAACACAAAATCATCGCGACCCCTATTTTTCATTGTAAACGTTTTCGAATTCCGCGCAGTGTCTTATTTCCACGTAAATATCACAATAACTATAACCATTAAGGAAACGAAGGGCACGTCATAATTAACCTGACATATAATGCTACATGTAAAGCAAACATTAATTTTTTATTACTAAATAGTGTCCGTAAAGTCGTTTGAGAAAGATTGCAGACCGTGCTCCTCGATTCTGCCATCCTCGACCGGCAGGAAAGTGACAGATAATGTCAGCCTCCCACTCCAAACAAACGAATGAGCTCACCCAGCGCTTTGGACGAAAATTGGTCACTGCACATAGGCCACTGTATCCTGTGTAGCTTCTGCACATGGCACTGTGACTGTTGATTTGTTGTCTTTCTTGGTCTCCATTCTTGCGTGTGCCAGCATGGCCACAACTAACTTCGGCACGTTTCTCCTTTTAATCATTAGCTTAGGAACCTACATAGATGTCCAGTCTAGTGAACGTATAGCTTTTTCACGATTTATATGTTCTCATAGTATGATGTTTTTACCTTTTTTGCACTTATGTTGAATGAAAGTGATTGCTCGGTTATTGGAACAGTTGGCGTGTTTGGGGTTTATTAATTAGAGTGTTCATTACCTGTCTGTGTCTTTGAACAACTTTTTCTACTAATCTTTCTTTCCGTCAATTTATTCCCTGTTCTCTTTTGAAGTTAAATGGTTCTTCTGCAGATCCTGTTGAATCCATGCAGCATGTAACCTATCTAATTGCCTAAGTATTTTTGTTTCTTTGTGACAACTGTGGTTGCATTTATCATTCTCTCTTTTATTATGGCCTCCCAGCAGTTACCAGAGGAGGACAAGGTTTCCTTTTGATTTTGTTCTTATTATGGTCTTTATGCCGAAGACTGACTTCATGCAGCTGTACTGTTCATTCCTGCAGCACTACAGCAGCTTGCATTACTTTGAACAGAGTTACTGGTAAAACCCTTTATCTCTCTCTCTATAGTATTTTAATCCTTACCCCCCCTCTCTCTCTCTCTCTCTCTCTCTCTCTCTCTCTTCCTCCCTCTTTCCCTCTCTCTCTCTCTCTCTCTTCCTCCCTCTTTCCCCCCCCCCCCTCTCTCTCTCTCTCTCTCTCTCTCTCTCTGTCTCTGTCTCTGTCTATCTATCTATCTCTTCCCCGAGATGCATAATTTTTTCCCCAATACGATCCAGTTCTTCCTCGTTAGTTATTTGGTCTGCTCATCTAAATTTCAACATTATGTTCTGACACATATCAAAATCTGCTATTCTCCTTTTGTCTGAACTGTGTATCTTTCACATTTGATTTCCATACAAGACTACACTGCATACAAATATCTTTAAAAAAGACTTTCTAATATTTACATTCGTCTTAAATACTAAACGACTTTCTCGCTAATTTTATATCCCCTCTCCTTCGGGCCTTGTTATTGAATTTGCTGCCTAGGTAGCAAAATTCCTCTACCTTTAACGTCTCATTTACCAATGAAAATATATTTGCATGAGCTGATTAATTTCAACTACACACCTTTGCTCTTTTACATTTGTTGACATTCATTTCATAACCTTTCTTTCAGGATATTATCAGATCTGTTCAACTGCTATTGCAACTTCTTTGCCGTATCTGACATAACTACAATGTCATCGGTAAGCTGCAAAGACTTATTCTCTCCTCCCTGAACTTAGACTCCGTTTCAAATTTCTCCTTGATGTCCTCTATGCCTTGCTCAGTGCGCACATTGAATAATGTTGGGGATAGGCTACAACCTTGCATCAATCCCTTCTCGACCACTGCTTCGACTCCAATAACTACAATCAGGATTTTTTACAATTAGTGGATGACATTTGGATCCCTGCTACTTTAGTATTTCCAGTCCACACTGGCAAAAACCTTCTCTAAGTTCACAAATGCTATAAATGTGTGTTTACCGAACTTAAATTTGCCTTCGCGATAAGTCGAGGGTCAGTATTGCCTTGCGTGTTTCTACATTTTTCGGAACATAACTGATCGTTCCGAAGTCGGCTTCTACCAGTATTTCCGTTCTATAAATAATTCCTGGCAGTATCTTGCGACTATGTCCTATGAAAATGATGATACGATAATAATGACAGCTGACAGCGGCTTCTTTCTTTGTAAATGCTGTACTACAACTCTATTTGCCTTCTGAGTGTACTTTGCCAGTGTCATACATTGAGGAAACAAAAGTCACGGCACGAACTGTCATTCAGGTGATTCATGTGAAAAATTTTTTCGACGTGACGATGGCCGCACGACGGAAATAGACAGACTTTCAACGCGGAATGGTAGCTGGAGTTAGACGCATCCCACATTCCATGGATAATCCATTATCCACAGCGTCAAGAGTGTGCCGACAGTACCAAATTTCAGGCGTTGCCTCTTATTACGAACAACACAGTGGCCGACGTCCTTCATTTAACGACTGAGAGCAGCGACGCTTACGTAGAACTGTCAGTGCTAAAAAGACAAGCAACACGCCATGAAATAAACGTATAAATCAATGTGGGACGTACGAAGAACGTATCAGTTAGGAAGGTGCAGCGAAATCTGGCGTTAATGGGCTACGGCAGCAGACGATCGATGCGAGTGCTTTTGCTAACAGCACAACATCGTCCACAGTGCCTCTCCTGGAATCGTGACCAAATCAGTTAGACCCCAGACGACAGGGAGATCATGGCTTGGTAAGGTGAGTCGCGATTTCAGTTGGTAAGGGCTGATGGTAGAATTCGAGTGTGGTGCGGACCCCGCGAATCCATGGACTCATGTTGTCAACAAGACATTGCGCAAATTAGTGCCTGCTTCATAATGGTGAGGGCTGTGTTTACATGTAATGGACTGGGTCTTCTGATCCAAATGAACCAATCATTGAATGGAAATGGTTATGTTCGGCTACTTGCAGACCCCTGCAGCTATTCACATACTTCACGTTCGCAAAGAACGAAGGGATTTTCATGGGTGACAATGCGTCATGTTACCGAACCACAGTTGTTTGCCATTGATTTAAAGAACATTCTGGACAATTCGAGCGAAAGATCTGTCCGCTCAGATCGCCCGAAGTGAACGCCATCGATCATTTATGAGACATAATCGATAGGTCAGTTTGTGCACAAATTCCTGCACCGATAACACTTTCGCGGTTACGGATAGCTTATAGAAGCAGTGTGGCTCAATATTTCCGCAGAATACTTCCCACGACTTGTTGAGTCCATGCCACGTCGAGTTTCTGCACTACGTCGGGAAAAATGAGGCTCGACACGATATTAGGAGGTATGCCATGACTTTTGTAACCTCTCAGTATACCCTCTCTACTTCCGCCACCGTTATTTATTTGCTGCACAGGTAGCAAAATTCATCAACCACCTTCAATGTCTGATTTACTAATCTAAATCTATCGGCGTCGCGTGATTTAATTCGACTACACTTCACTGGTCTTTTTATTGACATTACCTTTATAGCCCTTTTTTTTTTTTTTTTTCAAGACACTTTCAAATCCGTTCAACTGCTGTTCCAAGTCCTTTGTCGTCTCTGACAGAATTACAATGTCATCGGTAAAACGCCAAGACTTAATCTCTCCTCCTTGAACTCTAATTCAGTTCCAGATTTCTCCTTGGCGTCTTTTAAGCCCTGCTCAATGCGCAGAGTGAATACTATTGAAGATACGCCCTATCTCACGCCCTTCTCAACCGCTGTTTCACTTTTGTGCTTCTAGACTCTTATAACTGCAGTTTGGTGTTCGTAGAATTAGTCGATTATATTTAGATCCCTGCAACCTTTAGGATTTCCAGTGAAAATTGTCAGAGCCTTCTCTAAATGTATAAATGCTGTAAATGTATGTTTACAGAACTTCAGTCTGCCTTCTACGGTAAATCCAGGGTCAGTATTGCCTTTCGTGTTTCTACATTTCCCGCAACATAAGCGATTCTCCCGAAGTCGGTTTCTATCAGTATTTCCATTCTTCTTTAAATAATTCGTGGAAGTATTTTGCAACCATGTTCAATGAAAATGATGGTTCGGTAATAATCACAACTGTAAGCTCCTGCCATTTTGTGTCCAGTTATATAATATTCTACTTGCTTTCTGAGGGTATTACGCCTGTTATATACGTATTTTACAAAAGGTGGAATTGTTTTTTCACTGTTGGCTCTCTAGTGTTCCAGTGATTCTGTGGGAATTTTGTCTACTCCAGGATCCTTGTTTCAGTGTACACACTTCAGTGTGATCCTTCTTTCAGTGTACTGTCAAATTCTTCTCATAGTATCGTATCTTCCATCTCAACTACGTCTGCCTCCTCTTCTCTTTCAGTAATATTGTCCTGACGTTCGTTTTCCTTGCACTGTCCTGTACATTCCTTTAGCCCTCGTCATTTGCTTAGTACTCGCTTGCCATCTGGGCTCTTAATCATAGAGGTGTTTCTCTTTTTTCCAAAGGTCTCTTTAATATTGCCGTTGGTTATATCTACGAGGACTTTCAATACATAATGCAAGACTTTTTTTTTTTTGTCTGAAAAAATGCGAAATTTATTCTGCGACATCGTGGTCCATTCCCACTTCAGCCTCTATAGTTTCATAAAGTTCCGATAGGTGGCAGCTGTACACGTAATCTTCAAAATGGCGTCTGTAACGGGGTGGGGGGTGGGGGCGGGGCGTTCCAAACAAGGAGCTGTCATTTAGTTTCTTTCGGCGAAAAACCAGAGCATCACAGATATTCATAGGTGCTTGTATAATGTCTACGGAGACCTGCAAATGAACAAAAGCACGGCGAGTCGTTGCACGGGGCTTCTGTCATCTGCGCAAACCTGTTCGATCTCCAGCGTGCTAGCCGGCCGCCCACAACTGTGAATCATACTGTGTTTTAACATGAGGAGACTCTTATTCGAAGTAATCTAGGGAGCACAATAACACAGCTCCCTGATCAACTGGACTTTTCTTTTGATAGTGCTGACACACTCGTCCGTCAGTTGTGGTACTCAAAAGTGTGTGCCGCCTGGGTTCCTCACCGACTAACAGAAAATTGTAAAAAGCAACGAAGGACCATCTGTGCGTTATTGCTTGCCACTACGAGGCTGTACGTGACATTTTTTGTCGAACATCGTCACAGGCGATGAAACGTCCGATCCCGGTAGCTGAATGGTCGTCGGCACGGTAACTCGGCCTATTCGGTCAGGGGGGTTAGCTTCCCTCTGTAATAAAAAAAAACTGAGTTACTGGATCAATGACGAACCGAAACGGGTGTCTTGCGACGTCCGCCCCGAGCAGATACAACGAATGAAAACGAACGAAATGAGATTTTTTTAAAAAATGGGCAGCGTGACGGATTGTCAATCCTTTGGGCCCGGGTTCGATTCCCAGCTGGGTCGGGGATTTTTTTCCGCCCAGGGACTAGGTGTTGTGCTGTCCTCATCATCATCCTATAATCCCCATCGACTGCAGGTCGCCGAAGTGGCGTCAGATTGAAAGACCGGTACCGGCTAACGGCCTGCCCGAAAGGGGGCCCTAGCCACACCATTAAATACAATAAAACAGGCGATGAAACGTGGATTCATCCCTCCAAACCGGAATAAAACGGCAATTCGTGGAGTGGCGCCATACCACCTCTCCACCGAAAAAAAAAAAAAGAGTTCAAAGCCGCACCCTCAGGCGAATCATGGCGACGGCCTCCTGGGACTCTGAAGGAGTTATTTTATTTTATGTCCTCCCTCAAGATGCAGCGATCATCTCTGAAGCGTATTATGCTACCACCTGAAAACTGAAGAAACGACTTCAGCGTGTTCGTCACCGCAAAAATGCAAAGAAACTTGTCCTTCTCCATGGCAATGAAAGGCCTCACACAAGTATGCGCACACAAGAGAAGCTCACAAAACTCCATTGGACTGTTCTTCTTCATCCTTTCTATAGCTCGGATCTCGCACCTTACGATTTCAATTTGTTTGGCCAAATGAGGGATGCACTCCGCGGGAAGCACTGCGTGGATGATGGGAAGGTTTTAATTGCAGCTAGATGTATTCTCCGACGTCGACAAGAAGAATGGCATACAAGCACTCGTAGCAAGGCTATGTAAGGCTGTCGCATTGAATAGATATTATGTTGATAAATAGTGTTTTTTTAGCCAAAAGGGTGGGAAATAACATGGTGTATTGGAATCCTGAACAAAACGAACCTGCTTTCAGGAAAAAAATGTTGTGCATTAGTTACTGATCTCCTCTTGTATCTTCCAGGCAATCAGGCGTGCTACTACAGCTTTGTGCTTCTCCTCTAGCCATTCCTACTTCCACGTTTCGTACATTCTGTTACTCTCATTGCTTTAGATGTCTGTATCTACCTCACTTCCTGAACTCTTATTTTCACTTTTCCTGTATTAAATTCGATACCTTGTGTTCATCCAAGCACTTCTACTGCCTCATGACTTTTTTTCCTAAATGCTGCCTTCACTTTCATCTCTCACAGCTTCGTCTTCTGTTGTACTCCTTTCACCTGTTTCACACAAAAGTTCCCTAATGCTCCCTTTGAAACTATCAACACCCTCTGATTTAATCAATTTGTTCGGATCCCACCTTCTTAACTGCTTAACTACGAGTGTATAAATTGGAAGAATTTAGGATGATTCATCACAGTTTCTGAATCGACGTTGCCCCTATGCACTGTATAACACTCCTACTACATATCTGTGTGCTCGTATATTTTGATGGTCTAGTAACGTCAGAGTTATTAAACAAGTTCTTTCCATAACTGAGATAATCAATATAAAATGGATCTTTTGCATCTGGACGATTATTAAAGATTTCTCTTTGAATCGTGCATTAAATTTTAAGGTGGGCAGAACAGAACTTTGTGGCCATCGAAAAGTGACTCACTGTCATGTGCCTACAGAGTGGCGTAACGTCCGTCTGTAAGCGCTCTGCAGATTATGAATATTCGTATTATTACATCCCTAATACACACAGATCCCGTTCTCAAGTACCATGATTTTGTATATGAGTTTCATAGACGTCTTAATAATTTGCATTCTACTTCTCGGATGAACTGGGGTTAAGGCTTTGAAAAGTTGAACTAAAGGACGTTTCGCTTGTTTGCGACAAATATAACAGGTATTTTTTCTTATAAGAAGTAATGTGAGAGCTACAGATATTCTGTATACTGCCCGGACCATATTACTAAGCCTCTGTTTTAATAAATTGCGATATGGTAGCATTACGAAATGGCTTCCTAGTCCGCTAAAGAGAAAATATTCCGAAAAATACCGAATTTGAAAGTAATTTTTGAGAATATCTCTCGTGGAGACCCGGGGTCTACCAAAAAGTACTTTAAAAATGACTCTCGACCTCAAAAATCATTTAATTTGTGGTAACCGGTTTCGGTCAGTTTTTGACCATCTTCAGACACTCATACCGTGATGGTAGGAGGAGCAGGTGTCATAAGTCCGCGAAAATCAACTGCTCTGCGAGTGGAGCATACCATCGTGGAATGAAGGTTCGAAGATGGTCAAAAACTAACCGAAACTGGTTACCACAAAAGAAATGCTTTTTGCGGTCGAGACTGTTCGTGTTCAGTTTTCAGTTATCTAATTTAAAGCTAGGACATGCAACAAAGTATCAATTTATTACACTGTGTAATATTTTATGAGATGAAATATATCTGCTTTTACCTTCTGGTACAATATCTTCGTTCCCTCTCCGAGAAGCTAAAATATTAATCGTACAACATTCTGCTTGTAATAGGCACTAGTACTACAGTTTTCTGTTGTAACTTCTTTAAAATGGTTCGAAAATGTGTATGACCTCGAAATAATGCTTCATACTGTCATATATGACATTTATTTGCGTGCAAAAATTACTCGAAATGCGTATACTTTCTGCTGACTGACTGGCAGCACACTCTCGAATTTACCTTGCGCTTATCTCGAAAATATATGGCCATGCAGTCGCATAATTTGCACTGCCGTATTAACTATTTGTCACATATTGTTTCGAAATTTCTCAACACATGCATTGCTTCTTACTAGCATGATAACCATTATTAGATACTCATGATACGCTGGCCTATCTACGGTAATTAACTTTTCCTTCTTTGACGTATTTCGTTTTGAATCGCTAGCAGCAATAGTTTCTCACCATAACTAAGAAATAGATGTGTAAAAACAGGTCAAATTCATGTAATATTAAAGTTTCGCTCTATCACAAGCTCTAAACGAACGACGTTATATGAAAGTCACATAACAATGCCTGTCTGATGTTGGCACACATGCACAGTGGATTAATCCATCGATACTCCTACCCTATGTGGTAAGCCAATGATATCCGTACAATGTTTACACAGAGATAACAGCTGTAGCCACATCATGAACTTCGTTAAAAAGAAAAATAGTAAAAGTGTCGGTTGATGAAACTCTTCAGTGCTATTACAATCGGTCGTTGCATCTCCGTATCGTTTGGTCATATAATACTTTAAAAGAGACCGAGCAGTGTTCGTTGGTAGAACACGGCGAGCGTAAAACGGTATTATTTCGAAAGACAGTAGTATAACAGTAAGGTTAAGATTCCGGTTATACGGAAGTACTGCGAGTCATGTCATATCAAGAGTCGTTTAGAGAACATCAGTTACATGCAAAGGGGAGTTTAGAAGTACAGGTAAATTTAAGTAAATTTTTTACGTTGCTTGACTTCACAAAGTGTGTATCTTTACGAAGTTTCTGTAGAATATCCCCATTTAGCGTTCAACAGCAACGCATTTCATCAAACTATTTAACAATACGTTGACGCAAGGTAAGTGTACCTACAAATTATGTAGTACATATACGTAGTATACATCTCGTGTTTCGTAATGTATAGGTATTCTGGTTCACGTAGCTGTGGTTAAAGTTGTATAAAGAAGTCGACTGGTATACTGTAAATATTGCCTCTTTCTGATAAAATTTATATGAATCTTTAGGATATCCCCAAGTTGCAAAAAAAAAAAAAAAAAAAAAAAAAAAAAAAAAAAAAAAAAAAAAAAAAAAAATGTGTATGAAATCTTATGGGACTTAACTGCTAAGGCCATCAGCCCCTAAGCTAACACACTACTTAACCTAAACTATCCTAAGGACAAACACACACACCCGTGCCAGAGGGAGGACTCGAACCTCCGCCGGGACCAGCCGCGCAGTCCATGACTGCAGCCCCTAGACCGCTCGGCTAATCCCGCGCGGCCCAAAGTTGCAGTTAGGTAGGGAGTCAATATCTTGGTTTAAATTGCTGCTTGCGGAATGGACAGCGCTGACATTGCTTAACGTAGATGCTACCCCATTCTGATCGGATTTATTTGATTTTTCGCTATGCCGAATCGTTGCTAAGGTTGACTGTGGCTGTCGTTGTATATTAGGTTATTAGGTGACGAAGAGTCATATTTATTGTTGTAAGAGAAAATCTAGCGTAGTTTCTTAATTAATATTGTTGTTTCGTGTAACCGGACAGGTGAAGTCGCGTAAATGACGTAGATTAGCAGTACGAAAGGATTTATTGCACTGTCTCGAAATTTTTCCACACACGAATTGCCCCCTACTTTCATGACAAGCATTATTCGACCTAGGTAGAGTTCACGCCTACCAATGAATGTAACTTTTCTTCCTCTGATGTATTTCGATTTGCATCCATTAACAGCAACAGTCATTCACTATTGCTGTTACTAATAAATGATGCGTAAAAACGGGGCAAATTCGTCTAACGTTAAAGTTTCACTCCTAGCACAAAATAAGTGTAAACAAACAGCTTTATACTAAAAGTACTACGAAACCCAGTTTGACGTTTTGGCATACAGAATATATTTCTATCATTGTTTCACACAGCTTTAGTTGCGCAGACTTTCCATGCTATATTATACATATTTTTTGTTAGCTATCACTACATCTGTAAGATACGGAACTATGTTTTTTGTTTATAGGTACATTATGTATGAGCATTTCAGTAACATTTACGCGTATTTACAAGTGTTGTATTCGGACTCGTGTATAATATTTTTACATAACAAAATGCCATTTCATTTATGATGACTAGTCATACCAAAAAGCGATGCGTTTTTCAAAGATTTTAAATTTGTCATTTCTCTCTGGCTCCATATTTGCATATAACTCAAGTTGTTATACAAAATCCAACAGATATGGAACTTCAGCTTTAGCGCCATTTAATCCAATACAGCTTCTGGTTGCTCTGTTGTCCATCTAACCACAATAGAGCTATCATGCCGTAAACTATCTATTTTTCTCTGTATATAATACGTATTCGAAGCAGACTAAAAAAGCGAGCAGCAATTCACGCTATAATCATGTCTTATTTTAACCAACACTACGGAATACATATTTGCCACAAAGTTTCTACAGATATACATGTTCTCTCTCGATATTTATGATGTTTGCCAATGAGGAGTAAGATTTTCAATCTGTGTGTCATCACGTTGGCAAAAGTGCGATGTCAGATATCATGTGCTCTACTTGGCCTATGATGATAGAGCGGACAGCATATTCAAAAGTCGCCGGTTGAAACTATTGTCATTTGTTGCGTGTGTAGTGGCGATAGGGAGGAGGGATAGGTGCTAACTGGAAGCTGGTACGTTTGGGAAATAGAACGGAACTCAGCTACTTGCTGCGCTTGTGTTCATTGGCCCAAAAGCAATGACAGTCATACCAAGGTACGCTGAGCTACAGCCGTAAATTGCCTTTTCCGCCGCATGTTTTTGTTTAGCACTTGTCTTTTCCTTGCGTATGATATGGGCGCTTATGACCTTAGTAGTTTTGTGTCCTAAAGCACCAACCAACCACCCAACAGCCTGAAATTACAACTATTACAGTGCTCCTTAGTATCTGTGTAGTTTTACTGTTATTGTACATAATGCGACAGTTCTGTATGTCCTGTGCAATTCTTATTTATCCAATATATATATATATATATATATATATATATATATATATATATATATATATATATATATATAAAATGTTTCTCTCTCTGTTAGGGTCAGTGCTAAACTTGGCAAATGTGGCCTTTTCAGACAACCCAATTAGCGGTCAAGTACTCGAAATGGCTGACGATGTCGATAAGTTGGTTGAAAAACTCAAAGGGAATGGGAATTTCGTTATTCAGTCGGAAGAAACTACAGATAACAACAATGATGCGTCTCTGATTTATTACGTGCAGTTTATACTTGACGACAAATTTCTTATAGATCTTTTTTTTCTGCAGCAAAATAGCTCTGAGAGCAAATGCAGCAGACCCTTATGGAATACTAAACTCTATTATGAAAGAAAACAATATTAATTGGGAAAATTATATAGGCATGTGTACAGATGTATGTCCCAGTACGACTAACTGTTAAGTTGGACGGCAAGCTCTGATCTGTAGAGTCTCCTCAATCTGTTTCGACACACAGTTTTATTCACCGAGAAACACTGACGTCAAAACGCTGGAGCCCTTTCTTTCGTGAGGTTCTTCAATTAGTGACCGAAGACTTCATCAGAAGTCTGCCACCTAAGACAAGATGTTCGCAACAAATGTGCGTCAATATAGGAGTCAACACGTTTCCTAATTTATTACAGTAACTCTCAGTGGTTGTCACGCTTGAATATCTTTAAAAAATATGTATGAACTCATAATGAACTTTACTCTTATCCTGTACAACAGAAACATCAGTTGCGAGAAATTTGTAGATAGTGACTTTGTATTGAAGCTGGTGTAAGTGATATTTCCGAAAAACTCATTTTAATGTAGCCCTTCAAGCTAATGAGAGCAACATTCTGCAACTGTCAGACATAATTACAGCCATCAGTAAGGAACTAATATTGAGGAAGAAATAGTTGGACGATAGATTCACCCTGTATATTACGTTTTCCCTGCCCTGCGCATTATTTTAGATGACAATTCCTTTCACTAGAGTGAAGAATTGAAGTCTGTGTTTGTAAGTTATTTAAATGACCTTAGTGACTACTTTCTGACTTGCCTTCCAGAGTAAGTTGGACAAAACAACTGGATCAAAGATTCTTTCAATACAAAACTTCCATGAGCACTTACAGCTGAAGAAAAAGAACAGTTTATTATTTCTTCAGATTCCACGAAACTGAAGTTCATTTCCTCATCGCTGATTGGGCTTCGCAGCTTCGTAGAGAAAGTATACCGGCAAATAGGTATCAAGGCCCTAGAGTTTGCAGCATCCTACTTACGTGAGGAATGTTTTCGGCATTGGCAGCCTTCACGACGAAATAAGGATAGCGAATAAATGTGGACAAAGAGATGCGGGTAGCAACTTCCAATTGTGTGCCGAGATTTGAGGACCTGATTTCGTTACAAGCGTAAGATGTAATTATATTAAAAAAATCCTTAAAATGCGGTGAGAATACAGAAAAAATTAACCTTCAGTATTCAAATTTATGTTTATTTACTCTGAAGTCGATTATCAAGTGCGAAAGGAAACACGGGTGTTTATGTTCAGCACGATAGAGCCATGGACCCACTGAGTTTCAAAACCTCTGCTCTATAGTTTGACTACGGAAAGCAGTCCGACTGTCCTCTTGGGTAACGTCGTGCAAGTCAAGACATTTCGTGTCGACTGTTAGGACAAGAAAATTAGTTCTGCTTTCGTGAAATCAGTGGAATTCTGGAAACTGTTTTAACAGTTCATTTAGGCCTTTGATATGAATAATTTGAGTTTGTCCCGATTTCTTAGTGGAGATTCAGCTGTAATAAAAAGAAAACTACTAAAACTTCAGATTTTTCTGTTTTTTTTATTCATTTTTGAGATTCCACCGAAACTAAGCGTTTAATCGAAAAAGAAACGAGGTTATCAAAATGTAGGGCACTAAATATTGCTTCTATTGAGTACCAATGAAGGCTTACCATTTGATTTAATGAAATAAAAACTAGCTGCTGAATAAACATCGCCATTATTCAATTACAAATAAATCACATGGTTAATTCGAAAAATCATCTTCCTACTTCCAAAGATTTCCTCCAGTATTTACTTTTGTATTTATATTGCTGGAACATAACCTATACGTTATCTAGAGAATAGCTTAGGAAACAACGAAATTAGCAGAATAATATTAAACGTGTTATATTATATGGGGTGATTCTGTGATGGTGTTACAAATTGTCAGAGATGATGGAGAAAGGTAAATGTATCAATCTGAGGTCGGGAAAAGACCGAGTCGAGAGTTGTAAGCGAAAATCGTTCTGATACCTCTCACACTGTAATACAGGGTGTCCGACTCAAACCTTCCTGATTTCAAAGACGCAGGAAAAAAACAACACGCAGTAGATATGACAATGAAAAATGCACCACGTTGTAGAGCATCTCAAACAATTTGTTTATCATCAACACACCTCTACACGTGAACCAATTTTAACACAAAGAATATCGAGTCTATATTCAATTTCTTGCCAAGTTCTTTGTAAAATTTCCTTTGTTATTGTTACAGTCGCATTAGTGATACGATGTCGCAGCGTAGGAATATCGTCCACTTTCGTCGCATACACGTGGACCTTCACGAGCCCCCACATGAAGAAATCAAGCGGCATAATGTCGGGTGAACGTGGTGGCCAGGCAATGGTTCCGCCGCGTCCGATCCTACGACTGGGAAATTTCCTGTCCAGGAACCTTGCGAACAGCCGTAGACCAATGTGGCGAAGCTCCATCTTGTTGCAAAATGTTGGTGGGCTGCAAGTCTTGTATATGAGAGTACACAAACATGCTCCAACATGTCAAGATACACTGATCCATTCACTGTTTATTCCGCAAAGAACGGTCCAACAATACTATCATGCATTAGGCCGCACCAGACGTTAGGTTTAGGGCTATCACAAACATGACCAATGACAACGTGCGGAATTTCCGATCCTCAAATCCGAACATTATGCCTATTAACCCTTCCTGATAGATGAAAGGTTGCCTCATCTGAGAATAAACATCTGTCCAGGAAGCTGGCATCCGTATCAATAGGCTGCAGCATATCCACAGCAAATTGTCGGCGTGATTTGTCGTTTGGCGTCAGATGTTGCAGAATTTGCACTTTGTAAGCACACATACGAAGATGCTGGTGAACTACACGATGCATTGTTGATCGAGATACATCAGGTTGCCTAGATGCTTGACGAATTGACTTACGGGGGCTTCTGAGAAACGTTTGTCTGATGTCCTGCACTGTCTCTTCTGAAACTCCGTAACGTGCACCGCCAGAATGTTTCACAACACCACCTGTTGCCAGAACCTTCCTATACCATTCCTTAATTGTTTTCACATCAGCTGGGTCACATTCATACATTCGACGGCAATATTTTTGCATAGTAATCGACGATTTTGTATCTGCAAACCACACTACTGCTTGCGCGCGCTTCTGTAGAGTCGCCATTTTCACTTCATGCGACCATGCTGCACTCTGCAGACGATACTTGGCACTTCTGGTGCGGGAATATAAACTCTTTGAGGTGCTCTAGAATGTGGTGCATTTTTCATTGTATCTACTGTGGTTTTTATTTCCTGGGTCCTTGAAATCAGGGAGGTTTAAGAGGGACACCAGGTATATGTACTGGTATTGTTATTGCTAAGATTGTAGGGTAGGCACGAGACCAAAACAAGAAAAATGGCCATTAAATATGGGCTCTAAAATGCATACTTTAAGAGCTTCTTTGGTGGTCTGTACTATTATCTCTTCAATTTGCCCACCCTACAATCTTAGCAACAACAGTACTTGTACATGTATCCTGCTCTCAGATATATGAGAATCATTTTCGCTTATGAATTTCAACTCGTTTGTTTCCGTAAGCGTATCTCTTACCTCAAATTTTTGGCACTTACCCTTCTCCATCATCCTTGGCTGTCTGTAACATCATAGAATCAACCTGTATATAAGGGTAGTTCAAAAAATTTGTTTGCAAGAGTGTTGGTTGATTGGTTGTTTGATTGATATGGGGGAGGGGACCAAATAGCGACGTCATCGTTCCCATCGGAGAACGATGTCGGCTATGCCCTTTTAAAGGAACCGTACCGGCATTTTCCTGAAGTTATTTAGGGAAATAACAGAAAACATATTTCAGGATGGCCAGAAGCGAGTTTGAACCGCCATCCGCCCGAATGAGAGAACAGAGTGTTAACCACTGCGCCGCCTCGCTTGCTACAGGCGTTAGTGAAAAGAAATGCTTTGGGTTGACTATAATTTTATTAATAATAAGCCATCTTAATTTTGTCAACAAACAGAGTTACATTTGATTACATAAATTTTCGTTAAGGTAATACAATAAAACAAAGTACCTTAGAGTAAAAGATTGTTCAGCTGTATACAATCTGTTGTTCTTGAATGTACAGTTTACTTTTTTACACTCCTGGAGGATGAGGGTCAAAATAACATTAACTCTGCCCCTACATTTCTTCCATATTCGTAACCTTGGTGCGATCTCTTCACCTTCTTCCAAAATGTCACTATCTATGTCAGAGTCATCTATGTCAATAATAGGGATGTCATGTGGAACATTGGTGCACGATTAGCCTTTGTATAGTTTGCAAACAATGGTACACTGAATGCTTTTGCTGCAGTGAAAATCTCAATGCCTCCCTGTGCCACATGTGCAGTAATCGGTTTTCAACATCTGACGTGCGTGCTGCTTTCTTCAGTAGTCGTAACTGGAAGAGGCCAAATTTTCAAGACTTCCAGCTCCATTGCGGTGGATCTAGTGGGTTGTTTTTTCCAAGCTTGCACCTGTGAATACATTCTCAAGGAATGCTGTTGACCAGTCGTTTCTGTAGGAGGCAAAGAGGTGAGGTAGAATAGTGTCTCTGATGCACGGTTTCAAAGATTTGAAAGCGATGCACATGTAATGGCTCTGTTTCATCTTCGCAGTGTAGGGCTGCTATGCATTTCTGCCCAGCCTCATCAGCAGGAGCACTAGAGTTGCTGAATATCTCTGCTGATTTCTGTAGGTTGTTTTTCGTCACAAACATTTTGGGGAGTTTGCTTTCCGTTGCCGAAAAGCGACGAAGTCGTTTCGCGGCCACTGAAGGCACGTAAGAACAGAATGTTGTCTTCTGTGACTTGAAATTTAGGGGGCTGCAGACTACGTCGCCTAATCTGCCTTGCCTGGCTTCTGTAGAAAAACGTAGGGGCAATGGGGCTGAAGCGGTCAGTCGTAAGAAGGTCGGAGTGCTGAAAAACGTCAACCGCAGTAGCTTCAATTACGGCATCGGCGATCTCAGCAACATGCTTACTATAGCAGTGCTCAACCGCAAGTTATGCGATGATCTCTGTGTTGCCGTCTATCAGGAGGTGGTGTCCCTTTGGCATCGCCAATGGTTCTCCTCCCTTCACAGGGACAAGCTCCGGCTTATTAAGCCCCTCCCAGCGGCTTAGACGACCTCCTCTCTGTCCTCCCGCCGGGAGGAGGTCATTTTAACTAGGCTGCGTATTGGGCACTGCCTTGTTAGCCAACGTCATTTGATAAATGGCACTATCACACCTCTTTGTACACATTTGCGCCCAAGTATTAACTGTCCGGCACGTCCTGACGGAATGCCCATTTTTTACTCGTTTACGCTCCCGCTTCGTTTTATCGTCTCAGTTATCGGCCGTTGTAGCAAATGACGCGCGGGCTGTCGACCGCGTTTTACTTTTCATCTGCCAAAGCAATATGGCGAAGGCCATTTAATTTTTACGAGTTTTCGACCTCCGTTTCTGTGCGACCCCAGTTGTTTTTTGCGCCCTAAAGCAAAACAAAACCTCAAGTTGTGCGATCAGTAAAGAAATGCGGCGCTGTTTATTCTGTTCATTCCACAGAGACAAAACTTCTTCCACGGTTACCGAGGCTTCATGAAACGTGACGGTAGGTACAGTTGGTAGTTTTACGCCGCCGGTCAGATCAAATGTTCAAAAATGTGTGAAATCTTATGGGACTAAACTGCTAAGGTCATCAGTCCCTAAGCTTACACACTAATTAACCTAAATTATCCTAAGGACAAACACACACATCCATGCCCGAGGGAGAACTCGAACCTCCTCCGGGACCAGACGCGCCGGTCAACTGATTTGAAGCCTACTACATCATCGTATCCATCAGACACAATCGTGAACTTTCGGCCATGCCAACGTTTGATGTAATCTACTACTTTGTAATAATGGTTGGTTGGTTGCTTGGGGAAGAGGACCAAACAGCGAGGTCATCAGTCCCATGGATTAGGGAAGGAAGTTGGTTATGCCCTTTCAAAGGAATCACGCCGGCATTTCCCTAAAGCTATTCAGGGAAATCAAGGGAAACCTAAATCTGGATGGCCAGACGTGGGTTTGACACGAGTCCAGTGTGCTAATCACTCGATATAATAAGGGAAGGAAATGAATCCTTCGCCTCTCATGCTACCCTACGCATCAGAAATCCTCCATCTACCACGAAGGCTGCTTTTTCTATGTCAATTGGTCTTTAAAGACATCGAACAACTTGTAAAACACAGCTTTATATATTCTCCGCATACATACGTAGGCAGAGAATGAGTGTACTGAAAAATAAAAGCCGGCCGCGGTGGTCTCGCAGATCTAGGCGCGCATTCCGGAACCGCACGACCGCTACGGTCGCAGGCTTGAATCCTCCCTCGAGCATGGATGTGTGTGATGTCCTTAGGTTAATTAGGTTTAAGTAGTTCTAAGTTCTAGGGGACTGATGACCACAGCTGTTAAGTCCCATAGTGCTCAGAGCCATTTGAAACATGTTTTTGAAAAATAAAATAACAACGACGAACACTGGAAGAAATCAACTGAAAGCAGAAGGCTCATACTGGTCGTTAGCCTTGTGATTGGCATACTATTGAGTAATGGCGATATT
Source organism: Schistocerca gregaria (assembly GCF_023897955.1). Lineage (NCBI taxonomy): Eukaryota > Metazoa > Arthropoda > Insecta > Orthoptera > Acrididae > Schistocerca > Schistocerca gregaria. Next base: position 128,976,866 of record NC_064923.1, on the reverse strand, counting down.
TAGTTACGATCTCATATTTTTGTCACCCACTTTGATATTTTGATATTTTGAAACCACAATTTAATGCTCTACAACTTCGCTTTTCGTCCCCCCCCCCTCCCCCACACACACACCGACCAAAAAAATCTTGCGTCCGATTTTGCAGTTCTCGGATGCTGCACGTTTTATACCGACGAAATGAGTTTTTTCGAGAAGTGCGAAAATTTGCGTCCTCTAGCGTAGGTTTCTATAGGAAAATTTAATCAAGTAGGAACATTTTGGTACTCAATCGATGCAGAATTTAATGATACACATTTCTGGTAATTTCTAGTTCTTCGATTAAACGATTCGTTTCCGAGAGATTAAAAAAAAAGAAACGAAACAAAAACAAAAATTTCGAAGGTTCGGCGGTTTTCTTTTCATCACAGCTGAAGCTCCACTCGGAAATCGGGGCAAGCTCGGATTATTCATATCAAAGGCCTGCTTGAGTGAATAACAGTTTCCAGATTCTCACTATTGTTTGAAAGGCAACTCCCTTTTTGGACCTAATTTTATTGGCCTATGTGTGTTCTGTTTACGATTACTGCCAATGTATGTATTGTGTTGTGTGTGTCAATTCAGAAATAACATAACAAGTGTGTCTGAACTAGAACATCTCTGATATGCTTTAACAAGAACATCTCTGATATGCTTTCCCCAAACCCTGTTACTTCTGTCGCAATTTATACTATAGCTACAGATCAATACGAGGAGCGCGAAAGCAGTGAGGTGGTCTACTACATTTACTTTCTGATGGACTCTATTTACTCAAATCTTTTATCAACCGAAAATAGTCTCTGCAATCCTGGAAAGACGTTGTGCGCAGTGCGGCTCTTAAATATATTAAAATAATGGCTTCCTCCGTTTCTTCTTAAACGTCGTATTCTAAGGCAAGGGACAAAGCGACAGCTTGCGGTTCGAGAATCAGCGGAAAAAGATAATGTTGGCCTACATCAGTATTATTCAGTTCACTTTCTGAGACAATCTGGTGCTCGCAAACACGTCAGTATCTGTGTTAAAAATAACAATATTCATTGGCTTTACTGATACAAATGTTATATACGTATATATTTCTCTCAAATATAAAAAATTGTAATTACATACTTCATAAAAATGAGCAACTGTTGTCAGTTACCCAAAGAGAATTTTAAATATGATACGACAGCTTTATATTTTGTAGAACAAACTTGGGAAGTGCTCTATAGACCTCAAAATAAAAACACAACATGATAATTAATCGGATAATCGATTATTAGGACAAAGTTAACTGATATGAGTAATCGCTTCATTCAAATAATAGAAAAGGCCACCTAATCGCATTTTACTGCGGCGGCTATGTGTGTGACGTGTGTCGTAGGCCCCCGAAGGAAGTCAGCTTGTTTGCCGTATTAGCTCACCTGCGGTTATCTGCCCGCCTTGATGCCAGCACTGAATGGCACCGTATAACTTCAGCGCCATAACAGACCCGTGATTCATCACGTAACCTTCTCAAGTTGTAAGCCTTAAGGTGTGACTATAAAGCCGACTAATGAGATGACGCGGTGATTAAGAGCCAAGTTATGTTACTCGACACCCACCTGCTACACACAGAGCTACAAGGTACGCCCAAAAGTGAACCACGCCACTGAGACATACCTAACATTTATTTGCAAGTGTTTGTTGTTGTTGTTGTTGTTGTGTTCTTCAGTCCTGAGAGTGGTTTGATGCATCTCTCCATGCTACTCTATCCTGTGCAAGCTTCTTCATCTCCCAGTACCTACTGCAACCTACATCCTTCTGAATCTGCTTAGTGTACTTATCTTTTGCTCTCCCTCTACGATTTTTACCCTCCACGCTGCACTCCAATGCTAAGTTTGTGATCCCTTGATGCCTCAGGACATGTCCTACCAACCGATCCCTTCTTCTAGACAAGTTGTGCCACAAACTTCTCTTCTCCCCAATTCTATTCAATACCTCCTCATTAGTTACGTGATCTACCCACCTAATCTTCAACGTTCTTCTGTAGCACCACATTTCGAAAGCTTCTATTCTCTTCTTGTCCATACTATTTATTGTCCGTGTTTCACTTCCATACATGGCTACACTCCATACAAATACTTTCAGAAAAGACTTCCTGACACTTTAATCTATACTCCTCTTCAGAAACGCTTTCCTTGCCATTGCACGGTCTACATTTTATATCCTCTCTACTTCGACCAACATCAGTTATTTTTCTCACCAAATAGCAAAACTCCTTTACTACTTTAAGTCTCTCATTTCCTAATCTAATTTCCTCAGTATCATCCGTCTTAATTCGACTACATTCCATTATCCTTGTTTTGCTTTTGTTGATGTTCATCTTATATCCTCCTTTCAAGACACTGTCCATTCCATTCAACTGCTCTTCCAAGTCCTTTGCTGTCTCTGATAGAATTACAATGTCATCGGCGAACCTCAAAGTTTTTATTTCTTCTCCCTGAATTTTAATACCTACTCCAAATTTTTCTTTTGTTTCCTTCACTGCATACTCAATGTACAGATTGAGTAACATCGGGGACAGGCTACAACCCTGTATCACTCCCTTCCCAACCTCTGCTTCCCTTTCATACCCCTCGAGTCTTATAACTGCCATCTGCTTTCTGTACAAATTGTAAATAGTTTTTCGCTCCCTGTATTTTACCCCTGCCACCTTTAGAATTTAAAAGAGGGTTTCCAGTCAACATTGTCAAAAGGTTTCTCTAAGTCTACAAATGCTAGAAACGTAGATTTGCCTTTCCTTAATCTTTCTTCTAAGATAAGTCGTACGGCCAGTATTGCCTCACGTGTTCCAACATTTCTACGGAATCCAAACTGATCTTCCCCGAGGTCGGCTTCTACCAGTTTTTCCATTCGTCAGTAAATAATTCGTGTTTGTATTTTGCAGCTGTGACTTATTAAAGTGATAGTTCGGTAATTTTCAGATCTGTCAACACCTGCTTTCTTTGGGATTGGAATTATTATATTCTTCTTGAAGTCTGTGGGTATTTCGTCTGTCTCATACATCTTGCTCATCAGATGGTAGACGTTTGTCAGAATTGGCTCTCCCAAGGCTGTCAGTAGTTCTAATGGAATGTTGTCTACGCCCGGGGCCCTGTTTCGACTCAGGTCTTTCAGTGCTCTGTCAAACTCTTCGCGCAGTGTCGTATCTCCCATTTCATCTTCATCTACATCCTCTTCCATTTCCATAATATTGTCCTCAAGTACATCGCCCTTGTATAGACCCTCTATATACTCCTTCCACCTTTCTGCTTTCCCCTCTTTGCTTAGAACTGGGTTTCCATCTGAGTTCTTGATATTCATACAAGTGGCTCTCTTTTCTCCAAAGGTCTCTTTAATTTTCCTGTAGGCTGTATCTATCTTACCCCTAGTGAGATAAACCTCCACACCCTTACATTTGTCCTGTAACGATGCCTGCTTAGCCATTTTGCACTTCCTGTATATCTCATTTTTGAGACGTTTGTATTCCTTTTTGCCTGCTTCATTTACTGCATTTTTATATTTTCTCCTTTTATCAATTAAATTCAATATTTCTTCTGTTACCCAAGGATTTCTACTAACCCTCGTCTTTTTACCTACTTGATCCTCTGCTGCCTTCATTACTTCATCCCTCAGAGCTACCCATTCGTCTTCTACTGTATTTCTTTCCCCCTGTCCTGTCAATTGTTCCCTTATGCTCTCCCTGAAACTCTGTACAACCTCTGGTTTAGTCAGTTTATCCAGGTCCCATCACCTTAAATTCCCATCTTTTTGCATTTTCTTCAGTTTTAATCTACAGTTCATAACCAATAGATTGTGGTCAGATTCCACATCTGGCCCTGGAAATGTCCTACAATTTAAAACCTGGTTCCTAAATTTCTGTCTTACCATTATATAATATATCTGATACCTTTTAGTATCACCAGGATTCTTCCATGTATACAACCTTCTTTTATGATTCTTGAACCAAGTGTTAGCTATGATTAAGTTATGCTCTGTGCAAAATTCTAACAGACGGCTTTCTCTTTCATTTCTTAGCCCCAATCCATATTCACCTACTATGTTTCCTTCTCTACCTTTTCCTACTATAGAATTCCAGTCACCAATGACAATTAAATTTTCGTCTCCCTTCACTACCTGAATGATTTCTTTTATCTCATCATACATTACTTCAATTTCTTCGTCATCTGCAGAGCTAGTTGGCGTATAAACTTGTACTACTGTAGTAGGCATGGGTTTCGTGTCTATCTTGGCCACTATAATAAGTCCACTATGCTGTTTGTAGTAGCTTACCCGCACTCCTATTTTTTTTATTCATTATTAAACCTACTCCTGCATTACCCCTATTTGATTTTGTATTTATAATCCTGTATTCACCTGACCAGAAGTATTGTTCCTCCTGCCGCCGGACTTCGCTAATTCCCACTGTATCTAACTTTAACCTATCCATTTCCCGTTTTAAATTTTCTCTCCTACCTGCCCGATTAAGGGATCTGACATTCCATGCTTCGATCCGTAGAATGCCAGTTTTCTTTCTCCTGATAACGACGTCCTCTTCAGTAGTAGTAGCAAGTGTTAACGTGTATGTAAATACGTACATCGTCAAAAACAAGACAAATAGTTCAGATCTTCGTGTCTTCTAGTGGTGTAGGTCCACGGCGACTCTTCAGTTTTGGATGTTATTTCTTTTCCAAGTTACAATGGATAAATTAAATGAAAAACATATGTTTCTCACTTCTAAACACAAACAAATGGCTCTGAGCACTATGGAACTTAACAGCTGAGGTCATCAGTCCCCCAGAGCTTAGAACTACTTAAACCTAACTAAACTGAGGACATCACACACATCCATGCCCGAGGCAGGATTCGAACCTGCGACCGTAGCGGTCGCGCGGTTCCAGGCTGAAGCGCGTAGAACCGCTCGGCCACCTCGGCCGGCTTAAAAACAAATAGACGATAAAACTGACCAAGTATGAGGAGATCGAATATGGCTGGCAACTGTGTTGCATATAACACACACTGTTAACACACACAACGCTTTTCACCTTGTGTTTGCGACACGCTGCCCATATTCAACAGAAGCGGTTCCTTTTGTCATAGTGGATCGTGAGTCATTGTTTGAATCTCATGCTCTCTATACTTCATAATCAAAACATTACAATTAATCCATTGTTGCGTATTGTTAATTGGACTGGCTCCTAATTTACTACATGGAACGCATCCGCAGTTGCGAATACTGACAACCATCAGCGGTATGAGGGAACGGTGGCAATGAAAATTTGTGCCGGTCTGGGAATCAGGTTCGGATTTTGCGATTTACACGAGCAGTCGCCTTAACCGCTTTGACTATCCGTGCTCGATTTCCTGTCAAACCCAAACTTCCTACGTCACAACCTGTACGCCTACACACATCATGTAACTCCAATACATGCATGTCCGAAGGAACATCGTATCGTTCTTAATAACACTGACCCTGCAGTGTCGTGTCTAATTTACTGTAGGATTTACTGGTTCATAATTCAAATGGGAGTCCTCCTATATAGAAGTTTCTATCCGCACTATCTTGTGCTTGGCAGGCTGAGAGGCAAAAATCGGAAAGAAATCATCCGCTTACTCAGATCTTTGACGCTTTCTTTAATTCTACGCAATTTCTTCTGTTATATTCGCTGATGGTGCGCGGTACTTTGTGAGGAATGCTCTCTGCGATGCGGAATGTCGTCTCTTTTGTCTTCTCCCACTGATGTTTGTTGATAGTCTCTGTGTCCGTTTCACGCGGTCTGACCAAAGCTATGACGAATAGTGCAATTCTTTGAATATTTTCTATGTCTTCGGGTACCATCCTTGTAAAGTATCCACACTGGCGAAAATAATCAAGAATTGGTCGAACTGTAGCTTTGCATTTGTAATTATGAAATTGTTCTACTATGAAGCGGCGGAAGAATCAGTTAATATTATCATTTGGCTTTTGGTATTGCTCGACTGCAGTCCAGCTACAATGAAAATGATGTAGCACGTCCACATTTTCCACTCGACAAACGTGCGTACTAATTCATTTATCCGAGTATTTATCACTTCACTGAAGCTCTAGCTTGCACTTCGACGACGAATAAGAAAGGAACGACGACAGCTTCGCAGCATCTATTTAGAAAGCCATTCCTCAGTAAGCAGAGCATATGTTAACATACATTGCCACGAGCAAATGTTCAGGAATAACAAAATGAAAACCGTTAGGTTTTCCACAAATCAGGAAGAACGTTTTCAGTGATAATGAAACACTCTTACGAAAATTAAAAAAAAAGTATTAGCACTAATGAGGAGGGATATAACGCCGGGATCAAACTGTTTTTTACTTATTTCTAGGATTAACCCCAAAGAACGGCCCATTGTTACCTCACTTTTAGTGTCTTGATAATGCATATAGTTGTTGATTATTTACAACTCTGACACTTTTCTACTTTATATATCACCTTTGAAGATCAATTAGGTTTTTTAACAACGTTTTATTTCTAATTAAGTCGCACATTGTGCAGGATGGATTTTGGGTGATAAGTTTTTGGTATCCATTGCCGGAAACACCATAAGTTCCTGGAAATTACATGCATTTAGCAACGTCTTTCGCAAACGCAAAAATCTAAGATAATGGCAGTATCATTTAGCGTTAAATGGCTCTGAGTACTATGGGCCTTAACTTCTGAGGTCATCAGTGCCCTAGAACTTAGAACTACTTAAACCTAACTAACCTAAGGACATCACACACATCCATGCCCGAGGCAGGATTCGAACCTGCGACCGCAGCGTTCGCGCGGTTCCAAACTGTGGCGCCTAGAGCCTATCGGCCACTCCGGCCGACATTTAGAGTATCAGAGCCCAACAGTTATAAGACACTAAAATGTTGAATCATAATGAACTGTCAAATATTCAACAAATACTGAACACGATTTCATAAAATAATTATAATTCCTTCAAACTGTGTTCATTAATGAGATATTGAATACCTTTCTTCTTGTTTTCAGATGGAGAAAACTGATGAGAGTAAGCTTTAACCAGTCCTTTTCCTGAACAACCTGCAACAGCATAAATGTTACTTGTATGTCCATCTGATCTTTTGGCAGTAACAACTGATTCTATTTCTTTATGGATGATGCATTTCTGTGACAATGTAGTTCACGACATACTTTATTGTGACCTACCTATGCTACCTCATCACTCGGTTTTATTTCATGAGATTAGTTTCCTTGAACACATTGGAGATTATCAGAATGTCCATCGTCTGTAATATCGTGTAATGTGATAGGCGAATGCCCTAATGATATCATTATTCTGAATGAAAAGATAACAGAAAAGGAAAGATTATATACTTAAAAAGTGACGATTCAAATTTCCAGATGTACTTCTTCACAACCAATGTAACTGGGAATACTTCTAAATTGAAGCAAAACAAAATATCGAGAATGCATCAACTTAAGTAATATTCACACTGTAATCAACAGTATCGATTTCACTGTGGAGAGCTAACAATGGATTTATCAGAAATACCGGTAACAAAAATTTTACGGCAAAATCACAGGTATGGAAAATTCTAGTTTATTCATGAACTGACATGACATGAAGTTCCCTGAAATGAGTCTTCAAAACAGTCATAATTCAAATTATTTAATCGCTCTACGCTTGCATTGATCAGCTAAAGCGATACAAATAGAAATATCACGCTTCTTTTGAATTCAGTCAAAAAAGAGATACAGTTCAAAATAAGTCTTGAACTTCATGGAATTCACTGTTCAACTATCGATGTAAAGGTTTAGTTGTTATGAGCATGTTGGTATTCCAAATAATTAAAGTAACAATTGACCTCTAAACGCCAAGTTATGAAACTATAGACACACACCTTAAATGATTTGTTAAGTATCGTTTCTTCACTTCTGTCAATTTTGTTGTCACTTTAGTAGCAAGGGTGCAATGTGTTTGTGCAGAGTTAAGATACGTTAACCTTCATACACTGATATGGCTTTACAGGCAAATGACTTTGATGGGCGGTAGAACAGACACATATCCGTATTTTAAAATAATTCTTATTCGAGCCGTACGAGCAGGAGTATTTCCCTCGTAAGAACATAATACTGCGTTCTCAGTGCAAGATAGTAATCACACCTACGGCATATCTGTTTACTAACCTACGTGCGACACTGTGTACAAGGCTTCCTCAAAGTCAAGAAATATGACATAAACATGAGACACACTGTGTATTTCGTGAACCAACAAAGCAAGTTGGGTTTCACACGACCGGTACTTGAATTAACCGTCTGTGCTTCCTACACACGACTTTCTCAGTCTGCTTGCTGTAGTCGCTAGTCCAAGTACCTAGGTGGGAGTGAAGTACTTATCGTTCAACTAGCTCTGTTCAAAGGTCATAGCTTTTAGTTACACGACTTTATCCATGACTGTGTAGATATTGTGCAAATCTTGTACCCGGCAAAGCAAGCAAGAGAATTAACGTGTGTGACAACGCTAGCAAGACGCTCCGTCTGCTTCTCTCAACAGAGGTAGAAATTTATGACATATACGATTTAGTTCCGGAATTGCATTTTTGTTTTGGGAAGTGGTGTTTGTCTTCTATTGGTAAGGTCCTACTTTATGCGTAAGGGTAATGGAGAAAGTAAACCAACTCAAGTAATACTAATACAGAAAGAGACACTAAAGCGCTGGAGAAACTGGCATAGGCATGCTGTTCAAATAATGCCCTGTATAAGACAACAGATGTCTGGCGCAGTTGTTAGCTCGATTACTTCTGCCACAATGGCAACTTATCGAGATTTGAGTGAGTCTGAACGTGGTGTTAGAGTCGACGCACGAGCGATGGGACACAGCATCTCCGAGGTAGCGATTTTACCGTACGACCATTTACGAGTGTACCGTGAATATAAGGAATCCGATAAAACATCAGATCTCCGACATCGCTGCGGCCGTGGAAAAAGATACTGCAAGAACGAGACCGACGACGACCGAAGAAAGTTGTTCAACGTGCCAGAAGTGCAGCCCTTCCGCAAATTACTGCAGATTTCAGTGCTGGGCCATAAACAACCACTCGACGAAACATCAACGACATGGGCTTTCGGAGCCTGAGGCCCAAACGTGTACCCTTGATGACTGCACGACACAAAGCTTTACGCCTCGCCTGGGACCGTCGACACCGACATTGGACTGTTGAGACTGGAAACATGTTCCCTGGTCCGACGAGTCTCGTTTCAAATTGCATCGGGTACGGGTATGGGGACAAACATGAATCAATGGACCGTGCATGTCAGCAGGGGACTGTTAAAACTGTTGGAGGCTCTGTATTTGTGTGGGGCGTGTGTAGTTGGAGTGATATGGGACCCCCTGATACGCCTAGCTACGACTCTGACAGGTGACAAGTACGTAAGCATCCTGTCTGATCACTTGCAACCATTCATGTCCATTGCGCATAGCGACGGACTTGGGCAATCCCAGCGGGACACTGCGACACGCCACACGTGCAGAACTGCTACAGAGTAGCTCAAGGAACACTCTTCTGAGTTTAAACACCTCCGCTGGCTAACAAACTTCCCATACTTTAATATTATTGAGCATATCTGGGATGCTTTGAAACGTACTGTTCAGAAGAGATCTCCACACCGTCTTTATCCTATAGATTTATGGATAGCCCTGCAGAATTCATGGCATCAATATCCTCTAGCACTACTTTAGTCATCATAATTATATTAATACCTTCAGCTGCTTACGAGCGCTGATATATATCAACAGGGACAGGTGAAAATGTGGTTCCGACCGGGACTCGAACCCGGGAGCTCCTGCTTATATCCTCTGTGTCCTCGGTGGCTCAGATGGATAGAGCGTCTGACATGTAAGCAGGAGATCCCGGGTTCGAGTCCCGGTCGGGGCACACATTTTCACCTGTCCCTGTTGATACAGATCAGCGCCCGTAAGCAGCTGAAGGTATTAATATAATTCTAATTTCGTTCTAGGCGTCTGCAGGTTATCAATGGTGTCTGTGCTTCCTGAAATGTCCGAAAGAACAGACACAATATCCATACAAGTATACTTTAGACATTAGTCGAGTCCACGCCACGTCGAGCTGCGGTACGTTTGCTTGCTCGCTGGGGCCCTAAACGATATTGGGCAAGTGTACCAGTTTCTTTGGCTCTTCAGTGTATATATTAGAAAACGGTTGACATGTTGCTAACGACACACATACCTGGATATCGCAATGAAACTGAAACAACCTATGTGAAACAGAACAACTGAATGTATGTACTGTACGCCGGGAGATCAGTAGTGGTTCAAATGGTTCAAATGGCTCTGAGCACTATGGGACTTAACATCTATGGTCATCAGTCCCCTAGAACTTAGAACTACTTAAACCTAACTAACCTAAGGACACACACAACACCTAGCCATCACGAGGCAGAGAAAATCCCTGACCCCGCCGGGAATCGAACCCGGGAACCCGGGCGTGAGATCAGTAGTGAGTAGTGGTTGCAGTGACGTTTCAGACAACGACTCTTGTATGTGCTCGACCTGTGAGTGTGTTCACTTGTTCGTTAGTACCCCGTGGAGACACAGCTAAGCTTTAGGTTAGACTACGTGAATTTACGGAGTTAGAAAGGTTGGAGTGGTAGCGGAGCCATATATATTGGATGTTTCAGCTCTGAAGCTCTTAGCACTATATAGTATTCCTACACCCACTATGTGGGTGGGCCCGCTCTAATCGCTTGATGTTCCTACAACTTCAACCAGGTTTTAACTTCGTAAATGAACTGGTGTCTGAGTCATCAACGTCGTCTTCTTCTAGTGATTAGTGTACTAGGACGGCTGGTATAGTAGGGGCTTTAGTTCCTCCTAACAGCGACTATTTTGAGTACGCTCCACAGCGTGACCTTTACATCATTCGATGCATATTGATGAGCTCAGTGGTCGACCACAGAGACGTGACGAGTGTAAACAGAAACGATTGCCAAGTGTTGCCCCACTCACGTGGTAAGGCACACTGGGTGATGTAATAGGTGTAAGCGACAACACAACTCCATTGGTACATGTCTATATGTGATTAGAAGGCTTGCCCTGTGAGGCCTAGAAAACGAGGTAGTGCTAACAGGCAGGTCATTGGACTGCGTAGGACTAACGAGATGTAGTTGGGTCATGTGTCGATGAAACCAGGGAAAAGCATAGGTACCGTGGCACAACAAATTCCACAGCACTTTCGTGGTGATGTTCGATGTCTCACTGACCTTCCCATACACTATAGTTCATGTTAATCAATACCGAGAGCTGTTTGGAGACAATTTGTACAGGTTCATAATGTTACCGAGTCAGGAAACAGCACCTCTTGTAAGCGTGAGTGATTTCCAAATTTCGTTTAACCTACTTGTGGTCCATTCGTTCTGAAACTATGGCACTAACAAACTGAAAACCAAAGGTATGCAAGTTTTTTCTATTTCTAAACATTCATGGTGGTGTCCGTTTGTTCTATATCGTGTCTCCCTACCACTTTCGCGCAACGACGCTCTGAGCGTGTTTTTTAGGGAATTAACTAGTTTGAACCTGGGACCTGTTGCTGGTAAGGAGACGCCAGACCACACATGACATGTAGAATTCAGAAGAGTTCAGTGAGACTAGCGATGATATAACCAAATACTTAATGATCTCAGCGTCAGCACCACTGCACTCCCTGTAAAAGAATCTTAATACTAACTAAATTTAGTGGAAGGGGTTCAAGGCTTTCCTATTTTTAGTTAGCTGGTAAAATAACGTCGAAAAAGCAGTTAAGTTTACCATTGGAAATTTTATTCTACTCACAAAACATTGTTTATAAATTGCACTATTGATAAAAGGAGATGTTTTAATACAGGATGGTAAAAACCAACTGCGTTCAACAAAAATGTGAACGAATATTCCCTGAATGGGTGTCCAAGTTCTACAATCGATCGAAGGATGACCTATGCCATATCACATCTATAATCTAGGTTTAATTTAAGTTTCACAAAAGAGAAAACTATCAAAATGGTCTACAGTGACCCTCAATTATCTTTAATTACTTACCTAACTTGTCGTAAATTACAGTGGCTGATGTGGCTTCTCAATAACTACATAAAAGAAAAATCATCGCGTTTCAGATCTTTTCTTCAAGTGGCAAATGTGAACACCGTGAGTTTTAATTAACGATCGACACTAGTATTACGCAAAAAAGGGGTGTAACAGATGAGTCTTCTGCAGTTCTGAGTGAAGCCTTATGCGCTCAAAAATGCGGCATCGCGTGCGTTCATTACCTTGTCGGTGTTTAGGCAGCGTCAGGGCGACAGCGGCCGGCGCACCAGCCATCCAGCTCGCCGTCTCGGAACTAACTCTCCTAACTTCTCCTTACTACAATTTACCGAAGTAGATTAAAAAAAAACTATCTGGGTGTGTTTTCATCTGACCAATCAGGGTCTCAATATTAACCTTAAGCTCCGCCTACAAAGATTCTGTCTATCCAATGAGAAACGTTATACTTTTCGTGGTGGGGCAATGTTTTTAAAGTTTGCAACGTAACAGAGACGCTAAAAACTCTCACGCTAAAACCTGCAGCTGGTGTGGTCCTTATAGCGTTATCGTAAGATCTATACTGTTCTTCTGGAGGGCTCTATCTTTTAACATGGGCTGGGGGGTGGTCCTTGACGTACCTGAGAAGCGAAAAAGTCTCACGCTAAAACTTGCGGGTGGTAGTGGCCCTTTTTTGTGTTATCGTAAGATCTATACTGTTTTTCTGGAGGGCTCTAGCTTTTAACATGGGCTGGGGGATGGTCCTTGACGTAACAGAGACGCAAAAAAGTCTCACGCTGAAACGTGCGGGTGGTAGTCTTAGAGGTAGGCTGCCGACGTGGGTTTCCAGTCCGTCCCTTATCGTAGGGCCTTCTAGCTTAACACAGTTTTGCTCTCGGCTTCTGTTCTCGTTTCTCCCCTCGGAACTGCATCTGTCTCACGGTGGGAAGGCACGACATGCATTTAGGCATTCTTATGTTAGTCTGTGGTATTCCATTTGCTCACTCGTTACTCGTATTAATTTGGTTAATTTAATGTCATGATTTATTCGGAGCTGTGTGACATACTACTGGATTTGCTTATCATGTCATGGTTTTCATGGAAGGTGATGGATTTGCCTGACACCTTACATATTTACTCAAATTAAGATACATTTCACTTGAAATATTGTTGACCATGAGTTTTCAGGCTCTGAGTAGCTTCAGGGAGTTACCTTGATTTTCTCGGTCAGCACCATTTTGAGCTTCTCAGTGGTGTTTGTTTCGGAACTCTTCCGGTGATTTTTCAGTTTTTGGAAGAGGAAATCTGTTGAACAATGTGGATATTGCAACTCTGAGTCGGAGTGTCGCCAGGCAATAGAAAATAAATTAAGTCACAATAGATGAAGGAACATGGAGCAGATCTTGGACTGCATGTAGCAACTGTAGGGCCTAGAACAGTTCGGCCACATCGGCCGGCCAAGAGGAAGCGCTAATTCTTTGTGAACGTCGCCACAGCTATTGAAATACACAACAGACGTTGTCTTCACCCTTGAGTTTTGAAGCGAGGATTTTTCGGTCTTGAGGACTTTGTGGGGCCCAGTCGGAACTCTGAGAAACATTCCTGGAGCATTTTGGAATGGCAGGATCTTTAAATTTATGAGATAAGTGGTTATCTTTTGTTGCAGTTCATTATACGGCGAGGATTGTGATTCAAGGAATGGTTACATGACTGTTAAATATGGTGCAATAGACTACTGCTGCAGTGTTGCAATTTTTTTCATTATGATATATGACACATTCAGGTACTAGGGGGAAGAATTAAGCACCTTCAATGTCGGTATTCTATGTAGCAAGTAGGTTGATTTTTCTGAGCTGTGTGTAGCTTGCCTCTGGAGTGTTACATGCATCTTGCAAGAGTATCTGAGTTGGCCTAAATACTACAAGATTTGACATGATTTCAACGAAATATTTTCCGAAAAGTAGGATGTAAGTGGGAGAGAAGGCGGTAAATGCAATGAGACTACCTGTTAATCAGGACATAGGAAATCAGTTTATATACAATGGAAAATCAAATGTTACACGGTTTTAAGGAGTTCTTAGAGATTAAATAGAGTTAGTTGCAGGCCCTCATGGAAGGTAGTGAAGCGAAAATGATAGCGACTTCGTCGGTGATTTTACAGGGTGAGAGTTTTGATTTATCTCACGTAATTGCTATTTTTCAGCAGGAAACTTACGTTCAGCTGGACAGTTAGAAGTAACCTGGCAAATGATTTGGAAAAGAATTGGTTCAGGTAAGCTTGCTTCAGGAAATTCTATCTTTTGTTCGAGAAATAGCCACCTGTCATTGATGCGACTGTTTGTATCTTATGCTTTCCAGCGAGGCCTTTTCTTTTCGAAAATTGCATGACCTGGGAAGAAAAGTTGGAGGTTACGTGGAAATCACTAGCAGCTATTAATTTACGACCAAAAGATTGGATGTGCAGTGTTTCAAAACCCTGAAAATCAGTGTATCAGAGAGGCTGGCGGCACTTGCCAAAATATTTTGTCAAGTATAGGAGTGTGGGTTGCTGATCAGGTTAACCATGTTTCCCATAATGATGGTGGCGTAGTAACTGCTAGCAGCGAATCGCGTGCACGTTTAGCAGATGGACCACTATATCGTCGTTACCCTAAAAACTTTGAGAAGTTTCGAAGCATGTGGAGAAGAAACATCAGATGGTATACTGTACACTATGGTGATAAGTTATGGAATATCTCCTAATCACATGTCGGATCACCTTTTGCCCGGAAGAGTGCAGTAACTCGACGTGGCGTGGACTACACACGTCGTTGGAAGTACTCTGTAGAACTATTGATCCATGCTGCCGCTGTGACCCTTAGTAATGGCGAAAGTGTCGACGGTGAAGTATATCTTCATGAACTGACCTCTAGGTTATGTCCCGTGTTGGGCAATCTGGATGGCCAAATTATTTGCTCGAATTGTCCAGAATCTTAAATACAGCAGTCGCGAACACTTGTGGCCCGATGACATGGCGCATTGTCATCCATAACAATGAACTCCATGAATCCATTTCCCATCAATGATCGGTTCAGTTGGACCAGAGGACACAGTCCATTCCATGGAAACACATCCCACACCATTATGGAGCCACCACCAGCTCGCACACTACCTTGTTGACAACTTGGGTAAATGGCTTCGTGGTGTCCGCGCCTCACTCGAACCTACCATCAGCTCTTACCAACTAAAATCGCGACTCCTCTCACCAGGCCACGGTATTATAGTCGTCTAGAGTCCAGTCGACACGATTATGAGCACAAGAGAAACGTTGAAGGGGATGGCGTGCCGTGAACAAGGCACTCGCGTCATCGTCTGCTGCCGTCCATTGACACTAAATTTCGCTATTCTGTTCCAAAGGAAACGTTTGCCATACATCCCACGTCCATGTCTGTGGTTACTTCATGCAGTTTTGCTTGTCTGCTAGCACTGACAACTCTATTCAAACGCAGCTACTCTCGCTCGTGCAACGGCTTTGCATCAGTGGATACACCGGTTCCCGTGAGACCACCGAAGTTAAGCGCTGTTGGGCGTGGCTGGCACTTAGATAAGTGACCATCCAGCCGCCATGGACTGTTGCCATTTTACGTGGTGCACTCAGCCTCGTGATGCCAATTGAGGAGCTACTCGACCGAACAGTAGCGGCTTCGGTCAAGAATACCATCATCACGACCGGGAGAGTGGTGTACTGATCCCACGCCCCTCCTATCCGTATCCTCCACTGAGGATGACACGGCGGTCGGATGGTCCCCCGTGGCCTGAAGACGGAGTGTACTCTCGCTCGTGAAGTGAAGGCCGTCAGCCATTGCGTTGTCCGTGCTGAGAGGTAATGCCTGAAATTTGGGATTCTGGGCACACATTTGCCGCTGTGGAGCTCGGTATATTTAATTCCCTAACGACTTCCGAAATGGAATGTCCCATGCGTCTAGCTCCAACGATCATTCCGTGTTCTGAGTCTGTTAAATCCTATGGTGCGGCCTTAATCGTGTCGGAAACTTTTTAACATGAATCACCTGATTATAAATGACAGGCACGCCAATGCAATGGGCTTTTATGCTTTGTGTATGCGGTACTACCGCCACCTGTATATGTGCATATAGCTCTTCAAATGGTTCATATGACTCTGAGCACTATGCGACTAAACTTCTGAGGTCATCAGTCGCCTAGAACTTAGAACTAATTAAACCTAACTAACTTAAGAACATCACACACATCCATGCGCGAGGCAGCATTCGAACCGGCGCCCGTAGCAGTCGCTCGGTTCCAGACCGTAGCGCCTAGAACCGCACGGCCACTCCGGCCGGCTATGCATATAGCTCTCTCACGACGTTTTATCACCTCTGTATATCTCATGCAGAGCAGTGACATGAGAGCCCAAGCGACCGCCCGCCAAATCGCGAGTCCAGGGTCGGCGCCTGAGGCAGCGCGGCCTACGTGCTGGAAACACCGCCGTGCCGCAGCATCCGCGTGCTCGCCGCGGCGTTGCGAAAGCCCTGCGGTTAGTCAGCAGGAACCTCCCAAGTGCCGCTAAACACGAGGCGCCCGGCTAGGCGGCGCGACACGCCGGAAGCGAGGCTGCGCCGGCCACGGCCAATTTGACGGGCCGCGCCCGCGCCACCGCCACCGCTGCCTACCAGCGTTAAATTGGCTTTCTACTTGGCGGGGCATGCGCAGCTCCTCTAAACACCGCTGTTGTGCGCCGCCTCTGCACACTGCAGAGCCGCCGGCCGACCTCTACCTGCAGCGGCACGCTGCACCACAGTGTTGTGTGCCGAGGATGCCGACAGCCACACTCTACGAATCACTAGAAACAGCGTAACAGACTACGGTCCCACGACTGGCTTGACGCAGCTCTATCCTTCGAAAAATTGCAGCTCCCTACCAACCTACATGGACTCGGAAATTAATAAACACCCATGTTGTTGTTGTTGTTGTTTTGGTCTTCAGCCCTGAGACTGGTTTGATGCAGCTCTCCCATGCTACTCTGTCCTGTGCAAGCTTCTTCATCTCCCAGTACTTACTGCAAGCTACATCCTTCTGAATTTGCTTAGTGTATTCATCTCTTGGTCTCCCTCTACGATTTTTATCTCCCACGCTGCCCTCCAATACTAAACTGGTGATCCGTTGATGCCTCAGAACATGTCCTACCCACCGATCCCTTCTTCTAGTCAAGTTGTGCCACAAACTCCTCTTCTCCCCAATTCTGTTCAATACTTCCTCACTAGTTATCGATCTACCCATCTAATCTTCAGCATTCTCCTGTAGCACCACATTTCGAAAGCCTTTATTCTCTTCCTGTCTAAACTATTTATCGTCCATGTTTCACTTACATACATGGATACACTCAGTACAAATACTTTCGGAAACGACTTCTTGACACTTGAATCAATACTCAATGTTGACTGGAATACTCTTTTTGGAATTCTGAAGGTGGCAGGGGTAAAATACAGGGAGCGAAAGGCTATTTACAATTTGTACAGAACGCAGATGGTAGTTATAAGAGTCGAGGGACATGAAAGGGAAGCGGTGGTTGGGAAGAGAGTGAGACAGGGTTGTAGTCTCTCCCCGATGTTATTCAATCTGTATATTGAGCAAGCAGTGAAGGAAACAAAAGAAAAATTCGGAGTAGGTATTAAAATCCATGGAGAAGAAATATAAACTTTGAGGTTCGCGAAGACATTGTAATTCTGTCAGAGACAGCAAAGGACCCGGAAGAGCAGTTGAACGGAATGGACAGTGTCATGAAAGGAGGATATAAGGTGAACATCAACAAAAGTAAAACAAGGATAATGGATTGGAGTCAAATTAAGTAGGGTGATGCTGAGGGAATTAGATTAGGAAATGAGACACTTAACGTAGTAAAGGAGTTTTGCTATTTGGGGAGCAATATAAATGATGATAGTCGAAGTAGAGAGGATATAAAATGTAGACTGGCTATGGCAAGGAAAGCGTTTCTGAAGAAGAGAAATTTGTTAACATCAATTATTGACTCAACTATCAAGAAGTCATTTCTGAAAGTATTTCTACTGAGTGTAGCCATGTATGGAAGCGAAACATGGACGATAAATAGTTTGGACAAGAAGAGAATAGAAGCTTTCGAAATGTGGTGCTACAGAAGAATGCTGATGATTAGTTGGGTAGATCACATAACTAATGAGGAAGTATTGAAAAGGATTGGGGAGAAGAGGAGTTTGTGGCACAACTTGACCAGAAGAAGGGATCCGTTGGTAGGACATGTTCTGAGGCATCAAGGGATCACCAATTTAGTATTGGAGGGCAGCGTGGAGGGTAAAAATCGTAGAGGGAGACCAAGAGATGTATACACTAAGCAGATTCAGAAGGATATAGGTTGCAGTAGTTACTGGAAGATGAAGCAGCTTGCACAGGATAGAGTAGCATGGGAGAGCTGCATCAAACCAGTCTCAGGGCTGAAGACCAAAACAACAACAACAACAATGCCTCGGCTGATAACTGTCATCAGTGGATCATACACAGATCTCGTAAAAAATCATCTGCGGCCTGCAATCAAATCAAAGCGACGTGGACTGCTGTCAGCAGGTGTCCTTTTGCAACATGACAGTGCAAGACCCCACACTGCCCGTACAACAGTTGCAACAATCACAGACCTGCATTTTGAGTGTCTTTCTCATCCACCATATTTACCAGACCTTGCCCCAAGTGATTTCCATATGTTTGGACCACTCAAAGACGCAATGGGAGGAAAGAAGTTCCGTTCTGATGAAGCGGTAACATACGCGGTGCATGAGTGGTTGCGCGGACTACCAAAAGAATTTTTTCTAAAGGAATTTATGAACTTTGTAAACGGTGGAGGACTTGCATTGAGCATGGGGGAGATTATGTTGAAAAGAGATACAACTTTGTACACTTCTGTACAATAAATAACATTTAAAAGTATATTTAAGGTTTTAATTTGACTCACCCTCCTAAAAATGTATTTTTCCCCCATTTTGCACTGTCAGCAAATTGTAATGTGGTGTGCCGTATCGTGTCGTCAAATAGTGGTGCCTGATTTCTTTGAATCTACGCTGAATCTACACTGACACTGTTATGTACCAAGACATCACTAGACAGTTTATTTCGCACCTTGAGGCACACGAAAATTATTGTTCGTCCCAGTAGGACGGTGCCACTTCTTATGAAAAATTTTGTTTTTAAACTAATTGTTTGATGATCGTTTTATCAATAAGAAATTATGACTCCCACGCTCTCCTAATTTCTCTCAAGAATTCTTTCTGCGGGGCTACCAAAAAGGAAGGCTTTTATAAAACAGAACGCACACACTCGCGGTTCTAGAGATTAACATAACGACGGAAATTGACAGTGTCAGTGGTAATGTTCTCCGCAAAGTGGCCTCAAATATGGTACATGCGTTATTGAACAGGACAGCCTAATTCAGCATATGTTACAAACAATGTGCATTAGGTTACAAAGTGAAACAAGCAAAAGTTTATGAACTATGTCCGTATCCTTAGCGAACATCTTTGTACTTTTTTTTCCCTCCGAATAAGACTTTTATGTGGCGTGGACGCAAATGACATGGTAAAAAGACTATAATGTATGAAAAATAAGGCAGAAAGACATAAAGGATGAAGATTTACTGCTATCGACGCTGCTGCCAACCAATCCTCGAACTGACCTCTTACGAAGAACAAGAAGAAAAAGAAAAACGAGATAGAGCAGGAGGAGGTCAGAAAATACATTCCTGGAGATTATCAACAACATCACAGAGGAAACTTTATATTTGAATCAGACACATGAACAAAGTGATTTTTAAAGCTTCCTGGCAGATTAAAACTGTGTGCCGGACCGAGACTCGAAATCGGGACCATTGCCTTTCGCGGGCAAGTGCTCTACCAACTGAGATACCCAAGCACGACTCACGACCCGTCCTCACAATCTCAGTTCTGGCAGTACCTCGTCTTCCAAACTTCACAGAAGCTCTTCTGCGAACCTTGCAGAACTAGCACTCCTGGAAGAAAGGATATTGCGAAGACATGGCTTTGCCACAGCCTGGGGTATGTTTCCAGAATGAAATTCTCATTCTGCAGCAGAGTGAGCGCTGTTAGAGGGCTGTGAGGACGGGTAATGAGTCGTGCTTGGGTACCTCAGTTGGTAGAGCACTTGCCCGCGAAAGGCAATGGTCCCAAGTTCGAGTTTCCGTCCGGCACACAGTTTGAATCTGCCACGAAGTTTTATATCAGCGCACATTCCGCTGTAGAGTGAAAATCTAATTCTTGAAACATCCCATAGACTGTGGCTAAGCCATGTCTCCGCAATATCCTTTCTTCCAGGAGAGCTACTTCTGCAAGGTTCGCAGAAGAGCTTGTGTGAAGTTTGGAAGGTAGGAGACGGATACTGGCAGAATTGAGGCTGTGAGGACGGCTCTTGAGTCGTGCTTGGGTAGCTCATTCATATGGTTCAAATGGCTCTGAGCACTATGGGACTTAACAGCTGTGGTCATCAGTCCCCTAGAACGTAGAACTACTTAAACCTAACTAACCTAAGGACATCACACACATCCATGCCCGAGGCAGGATTCGAACCTGCGACCGTAGCAGTCGCGAAGTTCCGGACTGCGCGCCTAGAACCGCGAGACCACCGCGACCGGCGGGTAGCTCATTGGTAGAGCACTTACCCGCTAAAGGCAAAGGTCCCGACTTCGAGTCTCAGTCCGGCACACAGTTTTAATTTGCCAGGAAGTCTCATATCAGAGCACACTACGCTGCAGAGTGAAAATCTCATTCTGGAAAGTAATTTTTACTGTGGATAGAGAACGGTCGGACATTTGGACGTCTGTGATGGTCATTTTTTATATAAGCCACTTCTATAAGCAGCATGACCTTCATACATAGCCTACATCAAAGTTGCACAGCATCCACCAACCTACATAGCTTTTCGTTTACAAGTCTCTTGCACCTTCTCACCGAAACTGGGCTTTGGCCGGCCGCAAGCGAACGTTTGCGTTCTTGAGCAATGCTTCTTGTTGCAGTAACCAGGAAGTAAGCGTTTTCTGCCGCATCACGTCAGGGGACGTTACAAAAGGCGACGCCGGGATTAGAGGCAGATGTTTCGGCGTAAGAGCAGAGCAATGATTTCTCGTGCACCCCAGATGGTGGGGACCAGACCGCACTCTTATCTGCAAAGGAACAACGCGGGTGCCTTGCAAAGACTTACGCGGAAGGATGTTATTCCGAGTCCCCGTGAATGTACCTGATAAAGATACACATTGTATCTGACTTTGCCCGAAGCAAACATTGCGGTTTCGTATCGTGAGATGACGTGATGTCTGTCTGTGGCGATTGGTAGGGTGGGTACAAACGCTACGTCATGTGCAGATGAATCCCGCCTCAGTTTGCACAGCAACTCTCGTCATATTTTATCTTAAGTATGACAGGTCAGCTTCTTTCTGCTCTCGACTGATTCAGAGGGTTTTTCGAGTTAGATCAGCTTGTGGTGTGCATATGAAACCTAATCGTCCTGCTTGAAATAGTTGCAACTGAACGTCAGTACCTATCGTCAAGTTTTTAACACTTCAGAATGTCCACGCGCTTGCTAATCGCCCTTAACTAAATATCAAATATCCGATAGCTTACGAATTTCAAGGTCTACATATTCATGTAGTACGCCTGCGACTTCAGTGAATTTGGATAGCTTTGTCTCCGTAAAATCCGTTTTTCACCGTCAAATATCTATGACAAATACTTAACAGAAGACGACACCCAATTTCGAGGTAAAAAGGAATTAAAGACATTAGCTGCCAGTGGGCGTTGACTTGTATCAATGGGGCAAGTTGCAGATTTGTGCCAGACCGGCATTATAGCCCGGATCTCGTGCTTGCTAGGCGTTCACCACTACGCCATCCGGACACAGTGCTCACCAAAACCACACGGACTACCTTAGCGTGCTCCCCGTAATATCCAAATTTTCTGTTTATCACATTACTGGTGAAGTGCCCGTGCTCATTGGCCTCATTATTAGTGCCATCTCGCAGATTCCATTGAGAGTTCGAGCTTGTTATGCATCTGCATTGAAGGGATCATTGGCCATCGTCTGATTCATTATACACTCCTGGAAATTGAAATAAGAACACCGTGAATGTGTCAACTTTATTGACACATTCCTGGGGTCAGATACATCACATGATCACACTGACAGAACCACAGGCACATAGACACAGGCAACAGAGCATGCACAATGTCGGCACTAGTACAGTGTATATCCACCTTTCGCAGCAATGTAGGCTGCTATTCTCCCATGGAGACGATCGTAGAGATGCTGGATGTAGTCCTGTGGAACGGCTTGCCATGCCATTTCCACCTGGCGCCTCAGTTGGACCAGCGTTCGTGCTGGACGTGCAGACCGCGTGAGACGACGCTTCATCCAGTCCCAAACATGCTCAATGGGGGACAGATCCGGAGATCTTGCTGGCCAGGGTAGTTGACTTACACCTTCTAGAGCACGTTGGGTGGCACGGGATACATGCGGAAGTGCATTGTCCTGTTGGAACAGCAAGTTCCCTTGCCGGTCTAGGAATGGTAGAACGATGGGTTCGATGACAGTTTGGATGTACCGTGCACTATTCAGTGTCCCCTCGACGATTACCAGAGGTGTACGGCCAGTGTAGGAGATCGCTCCACACACCATGATGCCGGGTGTTGGCCCTGTGTGCCTCGGTCGTATGCAGTCCTGATTGTGGCGCTCACCTGCACTGCGCCAAACTTGCATACGACCATCATTGGCACCAAGGCAGAAGCGACTCTCATCGCTGAAGACGACACGTCTCCATTCGTCCCTCCATTCACGCCTGTCGCGACACCACTGGAGGCGGGCTGCACTATGTCGGGGCGTGAGCGGAAGACGGCCTAACGGTGTGCGGGACCGTAGCCCAGCTTCATGGAGACGGTTGCGAATGGTCCTCGCCGATACCCCAGGAGCAACAGTGTCCCTAATTTGCTGGGAAGTGGCGGTGCGGTCCCCTACGGCACTGCGTAGGATCCTACGGTCTTAGCATGCATCCGTGCGTCGCTGCGGTCCGGTCCCAGGTCGACGGGCACGTGCACCTTCCGCCGACCACTGGCGACAACATCGATGTACTGTGGAGATCTCACGCCCCAAGTGTTGAGCAATTCGGCGGTACGTCCACCCGGCCTCCCGCATGCCCACTATACGCCCTCGCTCAAAATCCGTCAACTGCACTTACGGTTCACGTCCACGCTGTCACGGCATGCTACAAGTGTTAAAGACTACGATGGAGCTCCGTATGCCACGGCAAACTGGCTGACACTGACGGCGGCGGTGCACAAATGCTGCGCAGCTAGCGCCATTCGACGGCCAACACCGCGGTTCCTGGTGTGTCCGCTGTGCCGTGCGTGTGATCATTGCTTGTACAGCCCTCTCGCAGTGTCCGGAGCAAGTGTGGTGGGTCTGACACACCGGTGTCAATGTGTTCTTTTTTCCATTTCCAGGAGTGAATGTATGTTGACGTAACTGTTACAAAAGATATAAAATCACCACAGAACACAAAGATTTTATAAAAAATCTGCGTGTGTACCAGCCCTCTATTACAGTGGTTCTCAAAATGTGGGTTATGACTCCCGGAGGGGGCGGAGGGGGGGGGGGTTGGATGAGAAGGGGGGGCCGCCAATGGTGTGGAAGGGGGGTATATTTAAACAATTATTAGTAACAAGCAGTTACGTTTATCCTTTCCTTGCCGGCCGTGGTGGCCGAGCAGTTCTAGGCGCTACAGTCTGGAACCGCGCGTACGCTACGGTCGCAGGTTCGAATCCTACCTCGGGCATGGGTGAGTGTGATGTCCTTAGCTTAGTTATGTTTAAGTAGTTCTAAGTTCTAGGGAACTGATGGCGACAGAGGTTAAGTCCCATAGTGCTCAGAGCGATTATCTTTTCCTTCGAACAAAGATGATGCCGTTCATTTAATTTACTGAATTGTAATTATTGTTCATTTCAATCGTTTCTGAATAAATGAAAATGTAAAGCACATAAACAGTTTGAAAAGTATTTCCGTTATAATATTTCATGCAAGTTTGTTTTCTGTTGCACAAATACTTATAAACTGAATTTGGTAAAACAGAGAACAAGGCAAATAATATATTAAAAACTGACAAGGTTTATTGGTAAAATAGGCTGAGTATCTTTACCCGCGAAGGAGACCCAGAGGCAAAACATTTGAGGACCACGACTCTATTAGATCGCAAACAGATCCTGCATTCCATGAACAAGTGTTCCTTGCCTGACGATGGCGTACTTTTAAACTGAATACTTCTCTGAAATAGCGAAAGGACTAAAATTGAAATGATAAAAGATACGTTATCGATGTTTTCAAATTCAGTGCTGATTTGCACTGTGAACGGCGATGTATTGATTACATATCATTATCTTCAGCGTTCTCTAAGGTGCTAATTGGAGAAAAATGTGACGCCGTTGTGGTAAAGAGGTGGAATGCCCCTGGCTTTCTCCAGTACATAATTAACAAAGCCGGTCGTAGGGAGAGACCTTTGGTTTGAAACCAAATGGACGCAACGGTATGGCACACTGGTTGAAGCAATGGAATTATATATCATATTTAGGGGCAACGGAGTTGAAACCCCCACCCATCAGACATTATGATTTAGCTTACACGTGGTTTCTTCAGCTCTGATAAGCATCTCCAAAACGAAAGTAATGTCAGTGGGAAAGAGATATAAACGGATTCTGTGCCAAATAGGAGGAACAAAGTTAGAACAGGTGGACGGTTTCAAGTACTTAGGTTGCATATTCTCACAGGATGGCAACAGAGTGAAAGAACTGGAAGCGAGGTGTAGCAAAGCTAATACAGTGAGCTCTCAGCTACGATCTACTCTCTTCTGCAAGAAGGAAGTCAGTACCAAGACTAAGTCATCTGTGCACCGTTCAATCTTTCGACCAACTTTGTTGTATGGGAGCGAAAGCTGGGTGGATACAGGTAACCTTATCAACAAGGTTGAAGTTACGGATATGAAAGTAGTTAGGATGATTGCAGGTACTAGTAAATGGGAACAATGGCAGGAGGGTGTCCACAATGAGGAAATCAAAGAAAAACTGGGAATGAACTCTATAGATGTAGCAGTCAGGGCGAACAGGCTTAGATGGTGGGATCATGTTACACGCATGGGAGAAGCAAGGTTACCAAAGAGACTCATGGATTCAGCAGTAGAGGGTAGGAGGAGTCGGGGCAGACCAAGGAGAAGGTAGCTGGATTCGGTTAAGAATGATTTTGAAGTAATAGGTTTAACATCAGAAGAGGCACCAATGTTAGCATTGAATAGGGGATCATGGAGGAATTTTATAAGGGGGACTATGACCAGAAGGAACGCTGAAAGGCATAATCAGTCTTAAATGATGATGATGATGATGGTGTTGGTGGTTTCCCCAATAATACCATGTAACTACAATGGATATACATCATGGGGAAATGGCTACAGGACAAGAAACAGTGTAATTCAAATCTTGGAGAGTCACTTGATTTCCATACGCACCAGTCCAAAGGGGTGGACTTTTAATACTAATGTACAACAAAAATCTGTAAGTCTTTCTTCAGTTTAAGTGTCACATTTCGTGTAGCGCTGAAGTTATTAGTTAATAGGTCAAGGGCGTACCCAGGATCTGAACTAAGGGGGGGGGGGGGGGGGGGGGGGGGCAGGTCATACTAGTCTGAGAAAACAAGGGCTCGAGACAATATACAGCACTTCTTATTAAATAAAACTGTAAACCAGTGAAAAAAATACGTTATCGATGGTTTCAAATTCAGTGCTGATTTGCACTGTGAACGGCGATGTATTGATTACATATCGTTACCTTCAGCGTTCTGTAAGGAGCAAACTGCTTTTAATAAACATTTTAAATACGAGAATGCACTTCTACAATCCGAGAAAACATACACCATTTCTTATTAAATAAAACAGTAAACTATTATTGGCAGCAGCCAACCCCCCCCCCCCCCCCCCAATCCTGCCCCTCGCTGCGTACGCCCATGTAATAGGTGCTGAAATTTGAATGAGTACACACAATACCGAGTCGAGCGAGAGAGGCGGAAATTAATTCTTCTTATTCGTTGGGGGACGATTTTAATTTTAAGGTAATAACTTTCAAACTTATAATTAGTAATTTTCGCCAACATAGCGATGGCTGTTGAGGTAGAATCCTTTACGAGAAAGAGGACGTCATGAGTACTAGAATATTTCTGCTGGGAGACAGTTGGCGTTTAGAACCAGCTGGGTAATGGAAACCTGACAGATCACTAGCGTTTTCTTAGAACTCACTCGACTTTTTTTTTCTTCGGCTTGTCCGTTTAGGGCGGTAATAGACAATAGTGTCAACTGCGTTAGTATGCTGTTGTCGTGTTGGGATCGAGTCTAGGACCCAGCACGATCATTCAGTCTGTTTTGACGCTTTTCTGAAGCAGCCATGACATTTGGCCACTGTCCAACACAGTGAAAGTGGCACCATGTTTTATAAAGTATTGAGCGCAGTAATCAGTCGTCCTTTTTTTGCAGGTTTTATTTCGCAAATCCAGATTTAGGCTAGTGCCTAACCATTACCAATGCAACATTTTCTAATTTCGATGCACGTCAGTTCCCTGTTGTTAGGGCGTCAGTCACGGTTCTTTGAATACTACTCAAGAATAGTACGAGCAATTCACACCATTGTATCATATTCACAATATAAAGTTACGTCCACCACCTCGAATTTCTACTACGCTTTGGCCTACGTAAGCCACTGTGAACAAAATTTAAGTAGTGGTTTTATTTGTGTGTCTTCTTATAGTCAGTATATATTTCGACAATCAGTCAAATGGTTTTTTCTCTATCTACAAAGGCTACATTTCTACTTTACGCCCCCTTGGTGTCGACTATATGTTATTCGGTTTCAGATGTAAGCAAAATTTTCCTAAAATACCAAATACGAATTCGATTGACACTTATTAAACGTGTGTAATATCTAACGGCTATTACACTATAGCCCTTTCACAGAAAACGCCTGGAGCCGGCCGTTGTGACCGAGCGGTTCTAGGCGCTTCAGTCCGGAACCGCGCTGCTGCTACGGTCCCAGGTTCGAATCCTGCCTCGGGCATGGATGTGTGTGATGTCCTTAGGTTAGTTAGGTTTAATTAGTTCTAAGTCCAGGGGACTGATGACCTCAGACGTTAAGTCCCATAGTGCTCAGAGCCATTTGAACCATTTTTTGACAAAATGCCTGGCCCAATGAGGGAAATCAGTCCACTTCATTGGGCCGTTTATACATGTTCATATTTTTCAAAATTTCATTAACGTGATTATTTATAACTTTTGTGTGTACTCAAGTGAAATCCAAAATGTAATGTTAAGGTGACACCGAAAATAATATATTTATTACAATATCCGAGGTTTTTATTACACATTTTCTACAGGTGGTAAGTCGATAGCAGGTTTCACCTAGTTTGTACGAAAACCTCCCTTCTCTCGATACTGTCTTATCCATGATGCTTCTGAAACATGAGCTCTTTGGCTACTGTAATTTCCAACGTACCAAAAATGTGACTCCTAATTGGCTCCGATAAGTAAGGCATGACTAGAAAAGATCTCCTTCCTGTTATCATTTCCTTATCTTTTTATAGCTGCGGTCGCAACGGACTCATTACACTTGAGGAAATTTTTGGGCCCAGTGCCGGAAAAACGAGCACCCAGAGCTGTCACTTATTGACAAATTCAACCAGGAAGTGGGGCTTTCCACACTCGCGATTCCAGTCTGTTGTCGAAGTAAGATACGTTTCATCGTGTCTGTACCAACCATTGGAGTTTACTGAATCCGTTGCATTCAAAGCTTTATCGTCAGTGGGTTAGCATCGTTTGAAGTATGTGTACCACCTCTGGCGTGCATAAAAACTATGAACATAGCAGCTAAGAACGTTGAGTTTCAATAAAATATAGGACTGACAAGTAAGGTTAGGTGGTAAAGTCTTGTAGAAAAGGAAGTTGTGTGTATCGATTGAAGAATATTGCTTGGGTCGATACAGACTTCTCCTACATTCTAAAGAAACTTCAGATGGCGCCGTTTCGATAGTAACGTGTCTTGTGAGTTGTTTCATGTACGTTAATGTTGTGAGGGCCAATTTTCTGCTCACTGGAATATTCGGTGGATTTCCATCTGGCGAAATAAGACTCGGCGGCTACATTACTGACGAGTATCTCGCCTAGTTCGGCCATCGCTTAGGGAATGGGTGAATTTCGACAATACTGTAATTCTGGGTGATGGTGTATATAACATGATATTTCAAAAGCTTCAAAACATATGTTAATCCTTGCTTCTCATGTTATGGAATTTTCAGTTGCAGGGTGACAATTATTGAACAATACGAACTAAATCGTCATAATTTATTAACAGTTTGCGATAGGACATTCAAACTGCACTGTTGGCCGCGGGGCATAATGGGAATTAGTATGCGCTGTGTGGTTTGGTTTAGCAAGGAAGCGTACTCTCATTTGGAAGGGTTCGTCAATAAGCAGAACTGACGCATTTGGCGGACTGAGAATCTGCATTTCGCTATCGAGAAGTCTCTTCACTCTCTACAGTTGACTATGTGTTGCGCAACGTCCAGTCACTGAATAATCGATGTGAACGGTACGTGAAGGTTTCGGAAGATGATTTCGTCCCCATTATCCAAAGTGACCCTGATTTCGACAAGACGTAGTTCATGCAAGACGGAACCCGATTCCATCGTAGCAGTATAGGGTCTGACGTCCTGGAGGAGCACGCTGGGGACCGCATTCTGGCTCTGGGGTACCCAGCGGCCACTGGCATGGGCCTGGATTGGGCGCCATATTCTGCGGATCTGAACACATGTCACTCTAGTTTCTGAGGCTATATTAAACACAAGATGTACAGCATTAATCGCAAAACCATTGCTGAGCCAAAACATTCAGCATGTCATCGACAGCATCGATCTTCCAACACTTCAGGGGATCATGCAGAATTTCTTCGTCTGCGTCACATCATCGCCAATGATGGCAGGCATATCGAACGTGTTACACCGCAAATCCGAATATCTGTAGTGACGTTTACATGTTGAATAAATTGTGTGTACGCCAAAGCTTGTAACTAGTTTACATTATTTCATGTAGTTCAATAATTGTCACCATGTACAATTGTCAGTGTGAACAATGCCTAACATTTAAATTGGAAACAAAATTAGCAGTTTTTTTATATATACAACTCAAAAGCAAAATGAAGTAATCCATACGCTGCTGAAACACTAGACTAATTGCATAAACATGTATGCTAGTTAAATTAAATGCTTTGTTAATAAAAAGTGTAACGATGGTGTGACAAATTTGGGATTACAAGCAATTCGTTGCATAGTATTGAACACTTCGAGGTTACGTGGCATAATTTAAACTACACTGAAACAATATTGAGACTGATTTTAATCACGATAATGATCCCAGTGTTCACTTCTAGCTGCATGTGACAGTTCATTGTTTGATATGCCTTCACAGTGATAGAAAGGTAAACTTCTTTACCTGTAATCTTAGTAACACCATTTTCAATCAAAATAGTTGATACATTAACAATTTACTGGATGCACGCTACCCACTCTGTCTCCCGTGGTAGTAGTTTTCAGCCTGCTGAACAATTGACACTTCCCATGTACGAATCCATAGTTCAATAAAGAAAAAAATGCATTTTGTGCTGTGTTGCATCCCTGGGAAATCGGCATGGTTTCTATATCTTCTGAGGATATCTATAGATGAAGGATAAATGAATACATAGTGCATCATGACCATGTTCTTCAGTGTGTACCACAATAGATCTGCCGTGTTAAGGTGTATATGGTTCAGTGCATAATCATGTATATTACTTCCATCCGGAGAAATGTTGTACTACTGCAACGAGAAACTTTCGCAGTGTGTGACGGAGGTTTCCATATAGGAACTGGGGTCGCTTGTCAGCCAGATATGCTTATATTTTTATTGTGTTAGTCACGCATAAGACAACTGTCTTGGAAATTGTAGCCAGCCCCCAAGAATCAGGATGATGGATCATTTCTTTTTCTGCGGCGCGATGATGGACTGTACTAGGAGACAACAGTTAAAAGTTTTTGGACTCTTATTTGGACAGCGTTCCGCAAACGTTCGCATCTACACCAACTGTGTGACATCTCGAAATGGCTGTTACAGGCAGGGAGAAACTATATGGCACCGAAGCGGCGGTCGCCATAGTGCCCATTTATAGATTCATTTCATCTCTCAAAAAGTTCGTAGAGGTACGCAGGCAGCCAAACCCGTTAACCCACCATGCTGCCGCACTCGGCACCAAACCGAAGGCAAATCTGCACTGGAAAGCCAAAGAAACTGGTTCACCTGCCTAATATCATGCACGGCCTCCACGAACACGCACCAGTGCCGCAACACGACGAGTCATGGACTCGACTAATGTCTGAAGTAGTTCTGGAGGGAACTGACACCATGAATCCTGCAGGGCTGTCCACAAATCCTCAAGAGAACGTGGGGGTGGAGATCTCTTCTGAACAGCACGTTGGAAGGCATCTCAGATATACGGAATAATATTCAAGTCTGGGGGAATTTGGTTGGTGGCGGAAGAGTTTAAACTCAGAAGAGTGTTCCTGGAGCCAATCTGAAGCATTTCTGGAAGGTTGGGGTGTCGCATTGTCCTGCTGGAATTGCCCAAGTCCGCCGGAATGACAATGGACATGAATGGATGCAGGTGGTCAGATCGGATACTTGCGTACGTGTCACCTGTCAGAGTCGTATCTAGTCGTATTAGGGGTCCTATATCACTCCAACTGCACACGCCCCTCACCATTAAAAAGCCTCCACCAGCTTGAACAGTCGAGAGAACGACAGTTCAATCCCGCGTCCGGCCATCCTGATTTAGGTTTTCCGTGATTTCGCTAAATCGCTCCAGGCAAATGCCGGGATGGTTCCTTTGAAAGATCACGGCTGATTTCCTTCCCCATCCTTCCCTAATCCGATGAGACCGATGACCTCGCTGTTTGGTCTCTTCCCCCAAACAATCCAATCCAATCCAATCCAGCTTGAACGATCCCTGCTGACATGCAGAGTCCATGGATTCATGAGGTCGTCTTCATAACCGTACTCGTTCATCTGCTCGACACTATTTGAAACGAGACTCGTCCGACCAGGCAACATGTATGTAATAATCAAAAGCCCATCGTCAGTGTTGACGGGCCCAAGCGAGGTGTAAAGCTTTGTGTCGTTCAGTCATCTAGAGTACAGGAGTGGGTCTTCGGCTCAGAAAGCCCATATTCATGATATTTTTGTGAGTGGTTCGAACGCTGACACTTGTTGATGGCCCAGAATCGAAATCTGCAGCAATTTGCGAAAGGGATGCACTTCTGTCAAGTTGAACGATTCTCTTCAGTCGTCGTTTGTCCCGTTCTTGCAGAATCCTTTTCTTGCCGCAGCGATGTCGGAGATCTGATGCTTTACCGGATTCCTGATATTCGCGGTACACTTCCGAAATGGCCGTACGGGTAAATCCCCACTTCATCGCTACTTCAGAGATGCTGTGTCCCATCGCTCGTGCGCCGGCTATAACACCACGTTCATCCTAACTTTAATATTGATAAGCTGCCATTGTAGCAGCAGCAACCGATCTAACAATTGCGCCAGACAATTATTGTCTTATGTTGGCGTTGCCGACCGCTGCGCCGTTTTCTGCCTGTTTACATATCTCCGTATTTGAGTACGCTTGCCTATACAAGTTTCTTTGGCGCTTCAGTGTATATCCGTGACCGAAAGCACATTGGATGATAAGCGAATGTTGCCTACAGAAGCCGAAGCGTTCACTCAGGTCTGCTTTCAAGTAGGAAAGACTGTCTGCGGCAGTGTACTTAACACCTCCTGTGCGAGTTGAAAAACTTACTTCAAGAAGATTGAACTTAGTACATGGCGACTTGGTGCAAAGTATGCTTGAGTGTCTTAATCGAACAATATTAACAGAAGTCATGTCTTTTTGACATTAGAAGTAAAGATTATCACTACAAGGACGGTACAAACTTGATAGAGCATTACATGAAATATGCTGTATGTTGTAAGAGAGCAACCTTCAGACACTGCAGTGGACATTAAAATGAAGCTATGCACTCACAGTACTGCATAGAATAAATGCCATTGAAACCTCGAAGTGAAGTAGTATCAAATCTGCAGTTTCTTCACAGACCAATTCAGCAGGGTCATTGAATACTGGATTAGCTGATGACCGCACTAATTCGTGTCCATCCCCTAACAATCTTTCTGCAGGGCTATGAGGCATGTTATTTTGTTCACGGTCTCCATAGCGACTTACTGCAGCCACAGCTTTGCGACTTTTACTTGGTAAAAACATTCTAAAGCCAAATTCGCATAAAAATTTCTTTATTCGCAAACAACTGCATAAAAATTTACAAACAGTAGCATAAAAATTTTCTTATTTACAATAGGCGTGAGTTCCAACTCAAAATGTAAATATTTTATAAGAAAAACATTTTGAAGAGCTGAAGATTACAGCAATGTTTGACGAAACCGGTTATTTGTAAATAAAGAATTTTTACCTTATTATCACTTTACAAAGATTTTACCACAGGTTTTCTCATCGCGGCAGTACTAACTCTCCGGTTCAGTAAAACAGCAGACAACCGGTAATGCCCCCCCCCCCACCCCACCCCCACAACCTCCTGGCCATACGTTATGTAAAGACTCGATGTATAACAAGTCAAATCTCTGGAACTATGTGTCGTACAATGATATAATTTTGCTAGACCATACAATAATATACACTCCTGGAAATGGAAAAAAGAACACATTGACACCGGTGTGTCAGACCCACCATACTTGCTCCGGACACTGCGAGGGGGCTGTACAAGCAACGATCACACGCACGGCACAGCGGACACACCAGGAACCGCGGTGTTGGCCGTCGAATGGCGCTGGCTGCGCAGCATTTGTGCATCGCCGCCGTCAGTGTCAGCCAGTTTGCCGTGGGATATGGAGCTCCATCGTAGTCTTTAACACTGGTAGCATGCCGCGACAGCGTGGACGTGAACCGTATGTGCAGTTGACGGACTTTGAGCGAGGGCGTATAGTGGGCATGCGGGAGGCCGGGTGGACGTACCGCCGAATTGCTCAACACGTGGGGCGTGTGGTCTCCACAGTACATCGATGTTGTCGCCAGTGGTCGGCGGAAAGTGCACGTGCCCGTCGACCTGGGACCGGACCGCAGCGACGCACGGATGCACGCCAAGACCGTAGCATCCTACGCAGTGACGTAGGGGACCGCACCGCCACTTCCCAGCAAATTAGGGACACTGGTGCTCCTGAGGTATCGGCGAAAACCATTCGCAACCGTCTCCATGAAGCTGGGCTACGGTCCCGCACACCGTTAGGCCGTCTTCTGCTCACGCCCCAACATCGTGCAGCCCGCCTCCAGTGGTGTCGCGACAGGCGTGAATGGAGGGACGAATGGAGACGTGTCGTCTTCAGCGATGAGAGTCGCTTCTGCCTTGGTGCCAATGATGGTCGTATGCGTGTTTGGCGCCGTGCAGGTGAGCGCCACAATCAGGACTGCATACGACCGAGGCACACAGGGCCAACACCCGGCATCATGGTGTGTGGAGCGATCTCCTACACTGGCCGTACACCTCTGGTGATCGTCGAGGGGACACTGAATAGTGCACGGTACATCCAAACCGTCATCGAACCCATCGTTCTACCATTCCTAGACCGGCAAGGGAACTTGCTGTTTCAACAGGACAATGCACGTCCGCATGTATCCCGTGCCACCCAACGTGCTCTAGAAGGTGTAAGTCAACTACCCTGGCCAGCAAGATCTCCGGATCTGTCCCCCACTGAGCATGTTTGGGACTGGATGAAGCGTCGTCTCACGCGGTCTGCACGTCCAGCACGAACGCTGGTCCAACTGAGGCGCCAGGTGGAAATGGCGTGGCAAGCCGTTCCACAGGACTACATCCAGCATCTCTACGATCGTCTCCATGGGAGAATAGCAGCCTGCGTTGCTGCGAAAGGTGGATATACACTGTACTAGTGCCGACATTGTGCATGCTCTGTTGCCTGTGTCTATGTGCCTGTGGTTCTGTCAGTGTGATCATGTGATGTATCTGACCCCAGGAATGTGTCAATGAAGTTTCCCCTTCCTGGGACAATGAATTCACGGTGTTCTTATTTCAATTTCCAGGAGTGCATGTGGATATTGTCGCAAAAGGCGTTGCGAATAGTCAGTAGGAAAGTAGTAATAAAGTAAAACTTCAAGCCTGATGTTTTACTGCTTTAAAAGCAAAAATGTAGCAAATTACTAACTTTTTTCTTTCATTATTTTGTGAAGGTTGTAAATGAGAAAGCATTTCAAAAATATGTGTAAAAGTTCTTGAAGTCGCTTAGTGCTCTCGTTCAGAAATATCTAATGAATGTAGTCAGTCGAATTTGTGTGCGGTGGGTTGCGCTTCATCAAAACATATACAAAATTTCTAACTTTAATACTTGTTGTGTTAACTCTGTAAGGCAAGGTTTTACCCCTTTACGACTATGTCTAGAAGTATTTTAACTTCTACATCTACATTGTTACTCTGCAATTCACACTTAAGTGCCTAGCAGAGGGTTCATCGAACCATTTTCATACTACTTCTCTACCATTCCACTCTCGAATGGCGCATGGGAAAAAGGAACACCTAATTCTTTCCGTTCGAGCTCTGATTTCTCTTATTTTATTCAGATGATCATTTCTCCCTACGTAGGTGGGTATCAACAAAATATTTTGGCATTCAGAAGAGAAATTTCGTAAATAGATCTCGCAGCGGGAAAAACCGCCTTGTTTCAGTGACTGCCACCCCAACTCGCGTATCATATCAGTCACCCCTACTGCGCGATAACACGAAACGTGCTGCCGTTCTTTGCAGTCCTTCGATGTCCTCCGTCCATTCTACTGGGTAAGGATAGCATGCCGCACAGTAATATTCCAACAGAAGACGGACAAGTGTAATGTAGGCCGTCTCTTTAGTGGGTTTGTCGTATCTTCTAAGTGTTCTGCCAACAAAGCGCAGTCTTTGTTTCGCCTTCCCCACAGTATTATCTATATCGTCTTTCCAATTTAAGTTGCTCTTAGTTGTAATTCCTAGGTATTTAGTCGATTTGACAGCCCTTAGATTTGTGCACATTATCGTATACCGAAAATTTATCGGATTTCTTTTAGTACCCATGTGGATGACCTCGCACTTTTGTTTAGTGCCAATTGCCACTTTTCGCACCATTCAGAAATTCTATATATAATACTGAAAACAACATGTTGCCCATGTAAGCTGTGAGAAAGGCAGCTTGCAACTTGTAAGGTGCCTCTTACATGAGGAAGACATTTTTACCAGTTTTAATAAATTATTCTCTCATATTGATGTAGCCGGACATGAATCGGAGAGCATTTCCCATGCTGGTTGGCTAGGTGACGAAGAGACCATATGTCGCGTGTAGTGGGGTGGGGCTCGGCGCTGGACCGTAGCAACAAGCGTCAGCCTGGGAAATATACATGACAGGAAGCACCGCCATCTTGGCGCTACAGTCACCGATTTTCTTTATTTAATAATTATTTATTTTCTTTATTTATATTTAATAATTAAAGTCATTTATGACAACATGAATACTAGGAGGAGCCTCTGGATGTTTAGAACTATTTATCATAATTTTGCCTCGTTAAAATTCACACCCGTTCATTCAGAAATGCATATCTTACAAAGTACGAACTAGACAGGAAATCCACGAACTGAAACGAAGCTAGTAAGAAATACGGACTGCGCGCCAGAGTCGGCAGTCGCCGTTAAGAGCTCTTCCTGTCTTGTTCGGTGGTAGCCATGCTCTCGGTTACGAGTAGTTTGTGACATGAGTGTTTCATTATTGATCTAATGGGAATAAAAGTGGTATTACGGCATTCTGAATGTTTATTTCGGGTAAATAGATACTCCAAAGTTGATCGACAGCAATTTCAGATAATTAGCTTCCACCGACAGAGACATCCAATGCCCCAATGAAGAATCTGCACGGGACGACATTTACGAGAGCTGCACCGGGCACAGGTAGGAGGAAATCAGACAACACGACCCACCAAGGCGGATCAAAGTAGGTCCGACTTACACTCGCAAATTCCGGGTGGAAATGCTGACCAGCCATACTGTACGTCACATATACCATCCTCTACGGACTCGCGGCTAAGCAGAGTAATAACAGTATCAGTTTATAAGTGAGGGGATCTTCCAAACTGCAACTGGAACTATGAAGCGTGCTATTTGCTCTGTTTTAGCTGAGCAGTAAGAAAAGTGAGTATGACATTGTTGTCTGGGATATCTCACTGGGTACTATCCTGTTTACCCGTTTAGTGATATAAACCGTTTCTTGAAATACATAATGAATTAAGTATGTACACTACATTCCAAATGGGGACAAGTTACTCGTCCTTTCTTCCCTGTCCCACCGCCTCGCTGACGGGAGCCTGTAAGGGAGGCTACACGGTTAATTAGTCTCAATTTCCACTCAGCTAGAGTGTCGTGTACCGCAAGTCTCTAGAGGAACGAAAGATTCCAAATGATTTGCACAAGAGCACAGGTAGTCCCAGTCTTCAAGAAGGGTCGTCGAGCAGATGTGAAAAACTGTACACCTATATCTCTGACGTCGATCTGTTATAGAATTTTAGAACATGTTTTTTGCTCGCGTATCACGTCGTTTCTAGAAACCCAGAACCTACTCTGTAGGAATCAACATGGATTCGTGAAACAGCAATCGTGTGAGACCCAACTAACTTTATTTGTTCATGAGACCCAGAAAATGTTAAATACAGGCTCCCAGGTAGATGCCATTTTCCTTGACTTCCGGAAGGCGTTCGATACAGTTCCACACTGTCGTCTGATAAACAAAGTAAGAGCCTACAGAATATCAGACCAGCTGTGTGGCTGGATTGAAGAGATTTTAGCAAACAGAACACAGCATGTTCTCAATGGAGAGATGTCTACAGACGTTAAAGTAACCTCTAGCGTGCCACAGGGGAGTATTATGGGACCATTGCTTTTCACAATATATATAAATGACCTAGTAGATAGTGTCGGAAGTTCCATAAGGCTTTTCGCGGATGATGCTGTAGTATACAGAGAAGTTGCAGCATTAGAAAATTGCAGCGAAATGCAGGAAGATCTGCAGCTGATACGCACTTGGTGAAGGGAGCGGCATCTGACCCTTAGCATAGATAAATGTAATGTATTGCGAATACATAGAAAGAAGGATCCTTTGTTGTGTGATTATATGATGGCGGAACAAACACTGGTAGCAGTTACTTCTGTACAATATCTGGGAGTATGCACACATAACGATTTGAAGTGGAATGATCATATAAAATTGATTGTTGGTAAGGTGGGTACCAGGTTGAGATTCATTGGGACAGTCCTTAGAAAATGTAGTCCATCAACAAAGCAGGTGGCTTACAAAACACTCGTTCCACCTATACTTGCGTATTGCTCATGAGTGTGGGATCCGTACCAGGTCGGGTTGACGGAGGAGGTAGAGAAGATTCAAACTAGAGCGGCGCGTTTCGGCACAGGGTTATATGGTAAGCGCGTTAGCGTTACGGAGGTGTTTAGCAAACTCAAGTGGCAGACTCTGCAAGAGAGGCGCTCTGCATCGCGGTGTAGCTTGCTGTCCAGGTTTCGAGAGGGCGCGTTTCTGAATGAGGTATCGAATATATTGCTTCCCCCTACTTATACCTCCCGAGGAGATCACGAATGCAAAATTAGAGAGATTCGAGCGCGCAAGGAGGCCTTCCGGCAGTCGTTCTTCCCGCGAACCATACCTGACTGGAACAGGAAAGGGAGGTAATGACAGTGGCACGTAAAGTGCCCTCCGCCACACACCGTTGGGTGGACTGCGGAGTATAAATGTAGATGTAGAGGTAGAGAGAACTTGACTAGCATACCCAAGGGTTCTCGTGTGAGATCGTACAGTGTGGTGGAGATGGCGGTGTAGATAGGCGGTGACGGAATGCTCGGATGAGCGCGCGGCGGCCCCTGTGATGGCGCAGAGTGATGAGCGCCGGCCGACACTGGCTGCCCGCGCGCTATTTGATTCCGCGACCGGCGCGGTGCGGAACGCAAGAAGCGGCCGATGAGACGAGGACTAAAATTACGGGCGGCAGGCGAGGCTTTCCCCGCGTCACTCTGATGCAAGGGCCTCGCCGAGTTGACACTCGTTGCGGCTGCGACCCGCCGGAAGTGAATCAGTGCGCCTGAGCCGCCCACGCGGGTCTCCGCCGCCCGACCTGGTCACGTTACACGTAAATTGAAGGTGGAGAGGGGCAGAAGGAAACAAAAGGGAGGGGATCACTACTGTCAGCTGCATCCGGACATTGCGCGGAATCAGCAGCGGCGAGTGGATATGTCTACCGGTCCGGGATTCGAACACGGAATCTCCTGCTTACAAGGAATGTGCTTTAACCACTGCAACATCCGGGACACAGTGTTACCGCAACTGATCGGACTATCTCGGCGCACCTCGCGGCCGATCCACATTTCCATCGAGCGCCACCTATCCGCAATCCCTGTCACTTTTCTAGATGTTTGTTACTCTGAGATTCCCACAGCAGGTAGGACATATTTGTGGATCTGTACTGAAGAAGGTGGCTCCCTTGCCCACCTAGACTAACCATATATACCGGGTGATCGAAACGTCAGAATCAGTTTCAAAAATGAATAAATCACGGAATAATGTAGATAGAGACTTACAAATTGTCACACATGCTTGGAATGACATGGGGTTTTATTAAGGTGAAAAAATACAAAAGTTCAAAAAAATGTCCGACAGATGGCGCTTCATCTGATCAGAATAGCAATAACTAGCATAACAAAGCAAGACAAAGCAAAGATGATGTTCTTTACAGGAAATGCTCAAACTGTCCACCATCATTCCTCAACAATAGCTGTAGTCGAGGAATAATGTTGTAAACAGCACTGTAAAGCATGTCCGATGTTATGGTGAGGCATTGGCGTCGGATGTTGTCTTTCACCATCCCTAGGGATTTCGGTCTATCACGACACACTTGCGGCTTCAGGTAACCCCAAAGCGAATAATCGCACGGACTGAGGTATGGGGACCCGGGAGGCCAAGCATGACGAAAGTGGCGGCTGAGCACACGATCGTCACCAAAGGACGCGCGCAACATGGAGTGGAGCGCCATCCTGGATAAACATCGTACCTTCCAGTAGGTGATTATCAGCCAGGCTGGGGATGATGCGATTCTGTAACACATCAGCGTACCTCTCACCCGTCACGGTAGCAGTTCTTCTGTCCAGCGCCATCTGTCGGACATTTTGTGAACTTTGTTTTTTTTCTAATAAAACCCCATGCCATTCCAAGCATGTGTGTCAATTTTTACCTCTCTATCTACATTATTCCGTTGTTTATTAAGTTTTCAAATTTATACTGACTTTTTGATCACCCAGTATGAATGCGAGAAACCAAACATTCATACACTAAATCGCCCAAGAAACTGTTATAGGCATGCGTATTCAAATACAGAGATACGCAAACAGGCAGAATATGGCGCTGTGGTCAGCAACGCCAGTATAAGATTACAAGTGTCTGGTGCAGTTGTTAGTTTGGTCACTGTTGCTACAATGGCAGGTTATCAAGATTTGAGCGAGTCTGAACGTGGTGTTACAATCGGCGCATGAACGATGGGACACAGCATCTAGCGATGAAGTAGGGATTTTACAGTTCGACCATTTCACGAGTGTACCGTGAATATCAGGAATCCTGTAAAACATCAAATCTCAGACGTCGCTGCGGCCGGAAAAAGGTCCTGCAAGAATGGTACCAACTACGACTGAAGAGAATCGTTCAACGTGACGGACGTGCAACCGTTCCGCAAATTGCTGCTGATTTCGATGCTGGACGATCAACAAGTGTCATTCAACGA
Organism: Schistocerca gregaria; assembly: GCF_023897955.1. NCBI lineage: Eukaryota > Metazoa > Arthropoda > Insecta > Orthoptera > Acrididae > Schistocerca > Schistocerca gregaria. The sequence goes on along the minus strand of NC_064923.1, from coordinate 128,936,754 downwards.
GACATCATCCATATGGGCTTTCAGAGCCGAAGGCCTACTCCTGTACCCTTGATGACTGCACGCCTTGCCTGGGCCGTCGACGCTGACATTGGGGTGTTGATGACTGGAAACATGTTGCCTGGTTTGACGAGACTCGTTTCAAACTGCATCGAGTGGATGCAAGTGTACGGGCGTGGAGACAGGCTCATGAATCCATGGACTCTGCATGTCAGCAGTGGACTGTTCAGGCTGGTGGAGGCTCTGTAATGGTGTGCAGGTGGAGTGATATGGGACCCCTGATTCGCCTAGATACGACTCTAACAGGTGACACGTACGTAAGCAACTGATCTGACCACCTGCACCTACTCAAGTCCATTGTACATTCCGGAGGACTTGGGCATTTCCAGCAGGACAATGTGACACCCTAGACGCCCAGAATTGCTACAGAGTGCTTCAAGCACACTTTTCTTAGTTTAAACACCTCCGCCGGACACCAAAGTCCCCAGACATGAACATTAGAAGCATATCGTGAACGCCTTGCAACGTGCTGTTCAGAAGAGATCTCCACCCCGTCGTACTCTTACGGATTTGTGGACAGCCATGCAGGATTCACCGAGCGAGGTGGCGCACCGGTTCGCACATTGGACTCGCATTCGAGAGGACGTTTGTTCAATCCCGCGTTCGGTCATCCGTGATTTCCCTAAATCGCTCCAGGCAAATGCTGGGATGGTTCCCTTGAAAGGCCACGGCCGACTTCCTTCCCTGTCCTTACATAATCCGATGAGACCGATGGCCTCGCTGTTTGATCACTTCGCCCAAATAACCCAACCCAACCCTGCAGGATTCATGGTCCCAATTCCTTCCAGCACTACTTCAGACGTTAGTAGAGTCCATGCCACGTCGTTTTGCAGCACTTTTGCGTTCTAGGGAGGGGGGGGGGGGTCATTCACGATATTAGCCAGGTGTATCAGTTTCTTTGGCACTTTAGTATATATTTAAGTGCTCGTTTGTCCCGCTCGAGACTGGAACGATAGAGAAATAGCTTGAAGGTTAGTCGATGAACCCTCCTGTCAGGCAATTAATAGTGAATTGAAGACTAGTATGTAAACGTAGGTAATTAAAAATAGTACCACGAGCTTCATATGAATATATTTTAAAGGATGTAAGGTATCTGTTATATACGTCATTATTTGAATAAATGTAAATCATTATTATTACAGTTTTAGAAAACTACATAAACATGGGAGTGTAAAAATGTTTATGAAATCTGTAGTAATTTGTCCTATGGTAAGGGAATTCTGGAAGACATTTGGAAACATGCCGTGGCTCTTACATCAGTATCGTAAGCAAAAGCGTGCATAATAAAAATTTAGTAAAAGAAAAAACCTTGTAATCTTGTTTGATACGTAATGAAGATTGTAAGTAATGCAGGCCTACACAGCAGTCACATATGTCAACAACATAGAATCATAATATATTTGGAGTGAAAAATGTTTTTATATATGACATTCATTATGTTGTGATTAACAGAGCGCTCGTAAATACTTCACTTGCCGACAATCTGATGTAAAATAGTGATACAATACGGAGTCGCTTAATGTTCAAATTATATTTAGCCTGAGATCTTCAGTTCTGTCTCGTGTAGAGGTCCTTTATCGGCCTTCTTGCCTTGCAGTCTACAACAGTCTACATAATCTTCCAAGCTCTTCAGGTGGATATTGCAGTCAGCATTATCAAACGCCCCTGATCAGTCGACAGAACAGAAATACATATCCGTGTTAACATGTAACATCCTTTGTCAGATCATTCTCAAATATCCAATAGTTCCTCGTGTTCCTTTTCGCCTCCTTAATCCAAACTAAACCTACACCATGCTTTTCTTGATTTGTCTTTCTGCTGTCCTGAAAAGAAATCTGTCGATATCATTTGTAATATGCTATAAGAAACTTAACTGTTCGGTAGGCTTTGCACTCTCTATGAGCCCTACAGACGCATCGACAGACAAACTGGAAGTGTGTAGGCGTTTTGATCGATCCACCGATAAAAATTCGGTGTTGGGATGTCGGCCGGGTAGCACCATTTCGCCCAAGAAATTGTGCCGTGCGTAGCGCTTTCCTGCCACCCGTCCGAAAGAAGTTCGTCTTCTGTCACTGAGCGGCATTAAATGCCGTTCTACAGAGTTGATTCAAGTCATTCGACCTTCAAAAAAATGGTTCGAATGGCTCTGAGCACTATGGGACTCAACTGCTGTGGTCATCAGTCCCCTAGAACTTAGAACTACTTAAACCTAACTAATCTAAGGACATCACACACATCCATGCCTGAGGCAGGATTCGAACCTGCGGCCGTAGCAGTCGCACGGTTCCGGACTGCGCGCCTAGAACCGCGAGACCACCGCGGCCGGCCAATTCAACCTTCTGCATTTCGGTTTTTAGGTTTTGTTTCCGATACCTGTTGGACGTAAAACCCTAAAAATCGAATTATGGACAATCAACGAAGGTTCATTCATAAAACATAGTTGCTTTATTCTTACAGGTGTTAAAAAAATCCATCCCATATTCAAAACTTTTGCTAAGAAGGTCAAAGTATAAGATTTTACTTTTGGGTTAACGAGTTACTAAATGCTTCATTTCTTACGGTGTGCACCAACACCAATTTTAGTCATTCTTCTTCTCATTTGAAATGAATTTTTTAAACCTAGAGTCATACGTCAAGCTACATATATAATTAAATTACTCAAGTTAATATGAACATATTTTATTTTATTTATTTTGTTTTACGTGATGTATTTCTCCAGGAAGCTACAAAAGACAACGCACATTTGAGGAAACATTTTGGATAATAGTAAGGACAAGAACACTCTGACATCCTCTAAACTTCAACCAGTGGCTAGAAACAGTCATGTAACCAACAGACTCTGCTCTCAGCCTTTGTTATGATTGATTCTCTTTCGTTAAGAATGGTTTGATGATGATCAGCAGCTCCGTAATACATATTTCAGCTCCGTAACAGAGCGTGCGTGAATTTCGTTGCATTAGGCACTTTTTTGACCACAGCTTTCTCTCGGGTTGTTGTGGACTTGTCATCTCCAAAGCAGCCAAGGCAAACCCCAAGTTTCGTGTGTAAAATGTTAGGGGATCGCGTAAAACATAAACTCAATGAACTTAACATTAAAAAATCGTACCAGGATGGCGCTGTAATCATTGGCTGCAGTCGGTAGGGACGTGAAATTGGTCGGTCTGTAGTTCGGCCGATAAATTTGTGCGTGTGTAGGGCCGTTAAGCGTTGTGGATGAGGAGACTAGAATGTTTTGAGCTATACGTTCGTGTGAAATGTCATCGTCATACATCTCGTTGATACGGCTGGCCAGTGTGAGTACTGCTCCATGGGGCGCTATCTGTTGGCAGAGCGCCTGATTCTGGCTTATGCCTGAATAAGGCGACAGCAGAGGGCTTCTCTCGACCGCGACCCCGCCACCGCTAGCAGACTGTGAGATCGTGACTGTCCCACGTTGCGGACCTCTGGCAGTGACGTGGCGCTGTCCAGCCACATGGCCCGGGTCACGCCTCGGCGGCCCGTGACGTCACACTGACGTCGGTACCAGGGCGTCACTGGCACGTCGCGGAAAAGTCAGGCGCTGGCGGGGCGTTTGACTTGCCTGGAACGTTGACTGCTTCGGCCACAGTTTTCCTCCTCCGCTGATCACATCCTTGTCCGGCCTACATCGCCACCCATTTGCTTCAGTTTAGCTCATCTTAGGGGAAGAGCGCTAGAGAGAGGGATAAGCAGGTGATATAGACGTAGATCACAACTGAGCAGATTTTGTGAGTCATCACTCTTCTAATTTGTTACGGATCGCCATGACTACCTTTCTGTGTCAACCTTTTCATATCAGAGTAGCATTTACAACCAACATCCTCAATTGCACTAAGGTGGGCAAAGTGATGGGGTAGCGATAAAAACATACATAGATGGCTAGATGGCGGTAGTATCAGGTACACAAGGTATAAAATTCAAATCAGTGCATTGGTGAAGCTATCTTTTGTACTCCGGTGATTCATATGAAAATATGTCCGACGTAATTACAGCCACACGATGGGAATGCACACTTTGAAGGTGGAATGATGGTTGGAGCTAGACGCATGGGACAATCTACACTACTAGCCACTAAAATTGCTACACCAAGAAGAAATGCAGATGATAAACGGGTATTCATGCGACAAATATACTATACTAGAAGTGACATGTGATTACATTTTCACGCAATTTGGGTTCATAGATCCTGAGAAATCAATACCCAGAAAAACCACCTCTGGCCGTAATAACGGCCTTGATACCCCTGGGCATTGAGGCAAACAGAGATTGGATGGCGTGTACAGGTACAGCTGCCCATGCAGCTTAAACACGATACCACAGTTCATCAAAAGTAGTGACTGGCGTATTGTGACGAGCCAGTTGCTCGGTTGCCATTGACCAGACGTTTTCAATTGGTGAGGGATCTGGAGAATGTGCTGACCAGGACAGCAGTCGAACATTTTCTGTATCCAGAAAGTCCCGTACAGGACCTGCAACATGCGGTCGTGCATTATCCTGCTGAAATGTAGGGTTTCGCAGGGATCGAATGAAGGGTAGAGCCACGGGTCGTAACCCATCTGACATGTGACGTCCAAAGGAACCCCATACCATCACGCCGGGTGATACGCCAATATGGCGATGACGAATACGCTCTGGTACCTAGGACATAGCCACCTGTGGTAAACTAACATACGCAAACAGCGACAAACGTCGGTAAGCCCCTGCACATCAGCAACACTGACTGGAAACTACCAGCTGCTACTAGAGCCGATCAACAGGCCACAGCAGGGACACCGACCGAGCTCGCCCACAGGCGCACAAACAAGCTGCCAACATTCCCTCACACTGTGTCCCCAGTATATGACCTATCGGACACAAGATCGATAACAAACCTAACTGTTGCAGGCTGCTGACGCTGAACGAGGACTCTGTACTAGCACCCAGCGCCAGGCGCCGAGCAGCACGACGCACAACGCCAAGGTATCGACAAGCATGATACCCACTACTAACAAAGCCTATCCTTGCACAACCTATCGCAGGCAGCAAGAAAACCGCTACTGCTCTTACCACCCGATCTAACTATCGCAGAGGTTTTTATCCCTTGGCTCTTGCCCTGGCACTTTTTTTCCTCTGCCCTTAAAACCACTACCCTTCGTCAGATTTCGACCAATCTATCTCCAGATGAGCGTTTATTAACGGTTAATCCTAACCAGAAGTACGCAAACACTGCAGTACCCACATCCTGCGGCACCTCCCTTTAGTGAATACTAACCCTATTGCAGAGATGGCAGTAGACCTTTTGTGTTGGCCATCATGCCGGTGTGGGCCTGGAGGGGCTCCACCTCTATTAAAAAAAAAAAAAAAAAAAAAAAAAAAAAAAAAAAAAAAAAAGACGAATACACGCTTCCAATGTGCGTTTAGCCCGATGTAGCCAAACATGAATGCGACCATCACGATGCTGTACTCGGAACCTGGATTCATCCGAGAAATGACGTTTTGGCATTAGTGCACCCAGGTTCGTCGTTGAGTACACCATCGCAGGCCCTCCTGTCTGTGATGTAGCGTCAAGGGTAACCGCAGTCACGGTCTCCGACCTGATAGTCCATGCTGCTGCAAACGTTATCGAACTGTTCGTGCAGGTGGTTGTTGTCTTGCAAACCTCTCCATCTGTTGACTCAGGAATCGAGACGTGGTTGCACTATCCGTTACTGCGATGCGGATAAGATGCGTGTCATCTCGACTGCTAGTGATACGCGGCCTTTGGGATCCAGTACGGTGTTCCGTATTACCCTCCTGAACCCGCCGATTCCATATTCTGCTAACAGTCATTGGATCTCGACCAACATGAGCAGCAATGTCACGATGCGATAAACCGCAAACGCGATAGGCTACAATCCGACCTTTATCAAAGTGGAAAACGCGATGGTGCGCATTTCCCCTCCTTACACGAGGTATCACAACAACGTTTGAACAGTCAACGCTGGTCAACTGCTGTTTGTGTATTACAAATCGGTTGGGAACTTTCCTCATGTCAGCACGTTGTAGGTGTCGCTACCGGCGTCTGCCTTGTGTGGATGCTCTGAAAAGCTAATCATTTGCATATCACAGCATCTTCTTTCTGTCGGTTAAATTTCGCGTCTGTAGCACGTCATCTTCGTGGTGCAGCAATTTTAATGGCCAGAAGTGTATTTCCGAAACAGTTTGGGAGTTATATATTCTGCGATCCACAGTGTCAATAGTGTGCCGAGAATACCACATTTAAGGCATTACGTGTCATCACGGACAACGCAGCGGCCGACGGCCTTCACGTAACTGGCGAGAGCAGCGGCGTAGAGGTGTCAGTACTAACAGACCAGCAACACGGCTTGAAATGACAGCAGAAATCAATGTCGGACCTACGACGAACGTATCCGTTAGGACAGTGCGGCGAAATTTAGCGGTAATGGGCTACAGCAACAGACGACTGATGCAAGTGCCTTTGCGAACAGCACGACATCGCCTTGCAGCGCCTCTCCTCGACTCGTGACCATATCCATTGGACCCTTGACGCCTTGAAAAGTGCGGCCTAAGATGAGCCCGGATTTCAGTTTGTATGAGCTGGTCGTAAATTTCGAGTGCGGCGCACACGCCGCGAAGCCATGCACCCAAGTTGTCAACAACGCACTGTGCAAGCTGGTCATGGCTCCATAATGGTTTGGACAGTGTGTACATGGAACAGACTGGGTCCTCCCTAATGAACCCACCACTGACTGCAAATGATTATGTTCGACTGCTTGGAGACGATTTGAACCAATTCACGGACTCCAAATTCCCAAACAATGATGGAATCTTTATAGATGACAAGGCGCCGTGTCGTCGGGCTACAGTTGTTCGGATTGCTTTGAAGAACTGCGCAATTCGATCGCGTGATATGACCACACAAATTGCCCGACATAAATTCTGTCAAACATTTATGGGACATAATCGAAATAACAGTTCGTGCACAACGTCCTGCGCCGGTAACACTTTCGCAACTATGGACGGATATACAGGGTGTTACAAAAACTTCCAGGAAAGATTCCTCACACACAAAGAAAGAAAATATGTTATGTGGACATGTGTATGGAAACGCTTACTTTCCATGTTAGAGCTCATTTTATTACTTCTCTTCAAATTACATTAATCATGGAATGGAAACACACAGCAACAGACCATACCAGTGTGACTTCAAACACTTTGTTACAGGAAATGTTCAAAATGTCCTCCGTCAGCGAGGATACAAGCATCCACCCTCCGTCGAATGGAATCCCTGATGCGCTGATGCAGCCCCGGAGAATGGCGTATTGTATCACAGCCGTCCACAATACGAGCACGAAGAGTCTCTACATTTGGTACCGAGATTGCATAGACAAGAGCTTTCAAATGCCCCCATAAATGAAAGTCAAGAGGGTTGAGGTCAGGAGATTGTGGAGGTCATGGAATTGGTCCACCTCTACCAATGCATCAGTCACCTAATCTGTTGTTGAGAAGCTTACGAACACTTCGACTGAAATGTGCAGGAACTCCATTGTGCATGAAGCACATGTTGTGTCGTACTTATAAAAACACATGTTCTAGCAGCACAGGTAGAGTATCCCGTATGAAATCATGGCGGTGAATCGAGGAAGTGCAGTACATACTGACGAAACTAAAATGAGCTCTAACATGGAAATTAAGCGTTTCCGGACACATGTCCATATAACATCTTTTCTTTATTTGTGTGTGAGGAATGTTTCCCGAAAGTTTGGCCGTACCTTTTTGTAACACCCTGTAGAGGAAGCATGTCTCAATATTTCTGCAGGAGACTTGTCAAGTCCATGCCACGTCGAACTGCTGCACTGCGGCGGACGAAAGTGTCCAATACGATATTAGTAGATATCCAATTAATTTTATGTTCTCAGTGTATAGCTTTAGCGGACAAAAATTAGTTACCCTTATCGAAAAACACTCTGCTAGCATTGGAACATAGTAGATGGTGTAACTCTCGTATGAGTTTGTCATGAGACCTCTCAGCCGCTGACATAACAGAGAAGTGTTGCGTATGTGGCAGTCGTGTGAATGGAATCAGAGGAGTAAGATGGTTATCTACGGAGACTTGGCAGAAAACCAGAAACGACCTATCGTGTCTGCGTAACTAAACCGTGTTGATGTATCAACACGGACTGGTGTGGCACACGCAACCATGTTCCGCGGCGTAAGAACAGCGGTCGTATAAAGATCTTAACTGACAGCAACTGGAGGAAAGTGTCCTGCCCTATCAATTAAAGGCGGTTCCACTGAATGAAGATCTGTCTTATCCAGTCTGAGAGGGAAAAATGCCAAGTGAACTGCATTCATGGGCAATTGAAAGTCGGGTACTTCGCAGTGGGCCATTCCTCACAACGACCCGTAAAGCCGCACGTCTACATCTACAGAGACACAGATGCTTTGCAAGCCACCGCACGGTGTGTGTCGGTCGGTACTATTAGTCATTTCATTTCCTTTTCCAGTCGTAAACAGACCGAGAGAAAAAACGACTGTGTATGTGGTTCCGTACAGGCCCTAATTTCTCCTACGTTATCTCCGTGGTCTTACCAGAAACGTATGTTGGCGGCATTTTAATCGTTCTCCAGTCATCTTCGAACGCCGGTCCTCTAAATTTCCCAATAGTATTCCTCGAAAAGAGAGTCACCATCCCTCCAGGGATACTCATTCGACTTCCCGAAGCATCTGCGTGACACTTGCGTGTTGTTCGAACCTACCGGTAACAAATGTATCAGCCCGCCTCTGAACTGCTTCCATGCCTTCCTTCAATCCGACTTACTGCGGATCCCAAACACTCTAGCAGATTCAAGAGTGGGTCGAACTACAGGCCCATATGCGGTCACCTTTACGAATGAACCACACGTTCCTAAAATTCTCCCAGTAAACTGAAGACTCATATACAACCGCTCGCTCACCGATAGATCTGTACCTACAGATTGGAAAATTGCGCACGTCGCACCAGTGTTCAAGAAGGGTAGTAGGAGTAATCCATTTAACTACAGACCTATATCATTGACGTCGGTTTGCAGTAGGGTTTTGGAGCATATATTGTATTCAAACATTATGAATCACCTCGAACGGAACGATCTATTGACACGTAATCAGCATGGCTTCAGAAAACATCGCTCTTGTGCAACGCAGCTAGCTCTTTATTCGCACGAAGTAATGGCCGCTATCGACAGGGGATCTCAAGTTGATTCCGTATTTCTAGATTTCCGGAAAGCTTTTGACACCGTTCCTCACAAGCGACTTCTAATCAAGCTGCGGAGCTATGGGGTATCGTCTCAGTTGTGCGACTGGATTCGTGATTTCCTGTCAGGAAGGTCGCAGTTCGTAGTAATAGACGGCAAATCATCGAGTAAAACTGAAGTGATATCAGGTGTTCCCCAGGGAAGCGTCCTGGGACCTCTACTGTTCCTGATCTATATAAATGACCTGGGTGACAATCTGAGCAGTTCTCTTCGACTGTTCGCAGATGATGCTGTAATTTACCGTCTAGTAAGGTCATCCGAAGACCAGTATCAGCTGCAAAGCGATTTAGAAAAGATTGCTGTATGGTGTGTCAGGTGGCAGTTGACGCTAAATAACGAAAAGTGTGAGATGATCCACATGAGTTCCAAAAGAAATCCGTTGGAATTCGATTACTCGATAAATAGTACAATTCTCATGGCTGTCAATTCAACTAAGTATCTGGGTGTTAAAATTACGAACAACTTCAGTTGGAAGGACCACATAGATAATATTGTCGGGAAGGTGAGCCAAAGGTTGCGTTTCATTGGCAGGACACTTAGAAGATGCAACAAGTCCACTAAAGAGACAGCTTAAACTACACTCGTTCGTCCTCTGTTAGAATATTGCTGCGCGGTGTGGGATCCTTACCAGGTGGGATTGACGGAGGACATCGAAAGGGTGCAAAAAAGGGCAGTTCGTTTTGTATTATCGCGTTATAGGGGAGAGAGTGTGGCAGATATGATACACGAGTTGGGATGGAAGTCATTACAGCATAGACGTTTTTCGTCGCGGCGAGACCTTTTTACGAAATTTCAGTCACCAACTTTCTCTTCCGAAAGCGAAAATATTTTGTTGAGCCCAACCTACATAGGTAGGAATGATCATCAAAATAAAATAAGAGAAATCAGAGCTCGAACAGAAAGGTTTAGGTGTTCGTTTTTCCCGCTCGCTGTTCGGGAGTGGAAAAGTAGAGAGATAGTATGATTGTGGTTCGATGAACCCTCTGCCAAGCACTTAAATGTGAATTGCAGAGTAGTCATGTAGATGTAGGGAATATTCCAGATGACCATTCCCCTTCCCCACCACAATCGTTGTATGCTCATCCCATTTTATATCGCTTTGCAGCCTTACGCCAGATTTTTAAAAGACGTGACTGCCTCAACCAGGAAACTACTAATTCTGTATCCGAACATTACTGTTTTTTTTCTCGTTTATACATTTTATCACATCAACAGGTAATTTTGTGTGTCAGCTTTTATGCACTTACAGGCAGTCAGTGACGCCATTATCCTGAATACTACAGTGCCATCAACAAACCACCTCAGACTGCTGCCCACCCTGTCCACTAAATGATTTTTATATGTATAGGCCAATCAACAAAGAAACTGGACAACATCTAACTGGAGGAGTGCATTATGGGTCCGACGACTCACCACCTCTCTTTACAAATGACGCAAGAGCCAAACACAAAACGGGGAGTGTACTTATTACGAACAGAATGTGTATACAAGTATAGTACTTTGTATAGTCTATTTGAAAAAAAAGTATTTCCTGTTGCATAATTACGTCGTAACGTGGTTCGGAATGGATGTTATAGTGTAGATGTCAATGTAACTACCAATGCTTGTCATTTCAAAGGTCAGAGGATAGCAAGAGCTTACGGATGGGTATCTGTTCACTCTTCAAGCTACATTGGCAGATATGAGAAAAACCTGAGTATTAAACAAATAGTAAAATTTGGTTTCTGTGTTTGTCTTCGTGTTGACGATTAAACGGCTAAATAATTCCATTTAAATCCCCATAATTAATTTATTCACGTCATTAAGCTATTCTTACAACTATGTTACTAGTGCCTCATTTCTTGCCCTGTCAGCACTCCACCTCATGAGAGAATCTTCTTCACCTACAAGCCTGTTTGACTAAAATAAAAAAAAACAATTAACAGAGTAAAGATCCGAGAAATTAGTGAATATCTATAAATTTCTACATTTTAACGAAATTGTGCTTTAGTCATTACGATTCTAGATCGAATTAGCTTTTTTCTGGAAGGAAAATATTATTTAACTATGTTTCTTATATTGCAAGAAAAATGGAAACAATATTAATCGAATAAGTTATTCTGGCAATAAATAGTTGTCTTCAATAAATGTCATGGCTCTTTTTAATTTTTGTAACGCTAACTATCTAATACATTCGTTGTTAATTAAACTTCAATAATTCTATTTGGGTTTTAAGGGCTTTTTAAGCGAGTTTGAAAAAACGCATGGGATATTTGTGTCGCGTAAAGTCAAAACACTCCTATGCGTTGGGCTTTGTCTATATCCACGGTAGCCGCGAATTTCTTTGGAGGCCGGATACCACTCTAGGGCCGCCTTATCAGTGTGCGCTGGACTGCCATGCCTATGACGTTATGGAGAAAACGTCGAATATAACTTACAAGCGATGTGGCAAGTTGGTTAAGGAAATGGGCTCGTATTCGAGACAACGATACCTGAAATACGGTCCGAACGTCCAGATTTGTTATCCATGATTTTCCTAAATAGCTTGCGACAAATACCGGGATGGCTCCTTTCAATGGTCACGGCGATTTCTTTCCCCCATACCGAACTTATGCGCCGCGTCTAACCTAATCGTTCTTATTTCGGACAGGATAGCGCCGTGTTTGAATCAGTTTTTGAGGCGAGGTCAACATTGTTGTGCATTATGAAAATATTGGTGTCTTCCTTCTTACGTATCAAACATTTTTATGCTATGTTTTAATTTCATAGCAAGGGGACTCTTTTTTCACTTTTTACGCCTTGCTTAGCTACAGCACTGTTCGAAGGACGGGTTCTGGCTGGAGGACATTTCCTAAACATTGTAATCAAAACATTACGTCTGGCCGATAAAAATGTTGAGTTTTGCACAAACGTAGTTCGGAAACAGTAGAAAGGGGAGTACCTCACCACTGCGCCTACGCACTCGAAATCGTTATAAATTTACAAAGTAACCAAATATTTTCATCCCTTTGGAATAAACTAAGTGCAGATCAGTTTCATAACTTTGAGAGTCTCACTGATGGCCACCGAGATTTCGAGGCTATTGAAGATAACGGAAAATCAACTATAATCTTGATTTTCGTAAGAAAGTGAACAACAGGAAACTTAAGATATATTTATAGCAAATGTGCGTGTGTAACGCTATAGATAACTCTTAAGACTGTGAAGTGAAACTAAATCTCAGGAATGTAACCTCGAAGCGCAGACACAGAAGACCAACCTACAATTTTTACACAAATCTTGTGGAAATAGCAGTTGCAGACGAAAAGAATAAATATAGTAAATAAACTGTCCTAGGCTATCCACTGAGTAATGACGTCGCCTTGGTGCAATGTCCCGATGAGTTTCGTATTAATGGTATTCTGGAAGGAAAAGACAATTTGAAACGTGTTGATGCGTTGCATCAGAGGCACGCAGTTTCCCAGCTGATAACACGAGATGATTTCACGAGTGGAATACGCTGAGGCATGCTGCACTGTATAAAGTCTAATCACCTTTTAAAAGTAATGTAGGTCTATGATCTAATTCATTATGTACTGTTTACCTAGATTTTTGAAGAGACTTTGTAGGAAGAGTCAGAGTTCGTGACAAAATACAAACATACAGATATTTAGTGCTACCTATCTTTTTGTCCCTCTGGATGACGCAACGATCAACTAACTAAACTATTAATAATGTGTTGGCCGCGTAACAGTAATCGCGTGTATGATGAACAGAATGTCGGGCCTGGTGGTCTCGTGGTTAAATTGCATGCCTGGAAACCGGAAGGTCGTGTGATCAAAAACCGGTCGGACTGCGTAATATTTCAGTCTGTCTTTAACGTAGTCTTCACCTCTCAGTGATGTGAAGATTCGTAGGAAAGACTCTTTTCTCACATGACAAACAAGTGATCGTAGGACAACGAAACTTCGTGGAAACATTTTGAAGAACACGCTGTAACCGCTCAATGTCATTCATTAAGGTCACGACGACACCCCTCGGTCGACGTTAACACTCGTGGCGTCACTCGCCTTCATACATGGCAGTGGAATTTGAAAATTCGTGACGATAGCTCAATGGTCGTCAATTGATTTAAATGTATTTCCCGCCTGACTCTTAATTCAATTGCTGGCCGGAGTGGCCGAGCGGTTCTAGCGCTATAGTCTGGATTCGCGCGACCGCTACGGTCGCAGGTTCGAATCCTGCCTCGGTCATGGATGTGTGTTATGTCCTTAGGTTAGTTAGGTTTAAGTGGTTCTAAGTTCTAGGGGACTAATGACCTCAGATGTTAAGTCCCATAGTGCTCTGAGCCACTTTTTTCTTAATTCAATTACTGCCACGGGGGTGAGGAGAAAGAACGCATCCTGGAGGTACCAGCATTATGCGTATTTAGATATTCGATTAATCTTAATGGTTTGCAATGTTCCAGCGATTCTATCCGAACTCTATGTTGATGTACCGACAAGGACCATTTTGGGAGATAAACATGCAAGTACGTAATGATATTCAGTTTCTCAATATAGTTCGTCGCACTCACACATTATACATCCGCTGTAAGAACAATTTCATGCATTTGCATTTTTGGTGTCCCACAATATTGGTTGGCTAAATATTATGACGATAAGTTGCATACAACTTCCACAGATATTGTTTATCATGTCGTCAAGACTACGTAATGAAGCCAAAATCGTGGATAAAATTGAAATGTAGTTTGTTTGTTAACACTTCTCTTTTCACTAATTAAATATGAAATATGAATCGGGATTGGAGGTGATGATCCTATCCTTCCTATTTAGTATTTTAGGTTCCCGTTAATTAATATCTGGTAGTTAATAAGCGAACTATTTTTTATGCTGGCGCGTTGTTTGTATCAGTTACCCCCGCAACCGTCCAAGGATAAGACTCTATTAATGTTCCGGGCATACGCGTTTCACCATTTTATAAAATGCAGAATTACGTGAACTATAGTTTTCCGTTGCGCACAACTTTCGTGGGTTCCACAACCATAACAATTTCCCAAGAGTATTTTTCCCAGCCAACACAAAGTTCTAATTATGCTGTCGGATTCATTTTCACTTCACACGACAATAAACGTCTCTGATCACTTGTATTTTATATATGTATTTTAAACGTGGTTGAAGAGTCTTTAAATAATCTCCTTAACGAATTTCGCAGTCGCATACCACTTTTTCATCGACTAGCCCGATCACGATAACTGAAGGTAGAGAGCTCAATAACGTGTTACATGTTCTTTTATATGTATTCAAAAACAAACGCGCCCCTATATCTTTCTGTCCCGCTTGGTGTTTGCTACTTTGCTTTTTATTACTTTTCATTATATTGCTTCGTAGTAATACTGTGCAGTTATTAAAGTTTCGTATTACTTTCCCCTTTTTAGTTTTTCCCCGATTTTAATTAATATGATGCTAATTGACACGCCTGCCCGCAAAGTACCGTTATAATGCGGAAGAGAAATAGGGAATAAACAAAAAAAAAATGGTTCAAATGGCTCTGAGGACTATGGGGCTTAACATCTATGGTCATCAGTCCCCTAGAACTTAGAACTACCTAAACCTAAGTAACCTAAGGACAACACACAACACCCAGCCATCACGAGACAGAGAAAATTCCTGACCCCGACGGGAATCGAACCCGGGAACCCGGGCGCGGGAAGCGAGAAAGCTACCGCACGACCACGAGATGCGGGCAGCGAATAAACCATTTTAATTTCTACATGATGGTATAACATCTTTTAACTGCGCTTCATGTTTACGTTCCAGTTTAAAAACTCTGCACAGTATGACGACCATTTGGAGCCGCTTCAGCCGGGGACGAAACAAGAGAGTGCTCTCTACTGCTGACCGAAACAACGGTGGACAGCGGAATGTTCAGCTGTCATGACACAGCTCGTGCACCGCTTGAACATAGCACACTGGCTACAGCATTCTCAGCCATGGCAGCAGTAACTTCAATAGTTTGCGCCGCAGTCGGCCGGCCGTTGTGGCCGAGCGGTTCTAGGCGCTTCAGTCCGGAACCACGCGGCTGCTACGGTCGCAGGTTCGGATGCTGCCTCGGGCATGGATGTGTGTCATGTCCTTAGGTTGGTTAGGTTTAAGTAGTTGTAAGTCTAGGGGACTAATGACCTCAGACGTTAAGTCCCATAGCGCTTAGAGCCATCTGAACCATCTGCTGCAATTGGCCGTCGGCTTCTCCCAGAAGCAATGGCCAAACCACCAGTTGCTCCAGTTTCCCAAAGATGTTCTTCAAGCCCGCTGCCGAAAGAGAGCTTCTCCGTATTCCTAAACGCGCCGATACTCGCGAAGAGCAGCAGTAGTTCTGGTGTTGCTTTGATACAGCAGCTTTGCGAGTAAGGCCCACTTCGCTTTGTTCCACCGTGATGAACGTCTGCAACTGTAGTGCACACTGATGCTTGTGTTTTAGTCTTGTTTCACTGTACCAGTACCGGCGCCTGACGACAAGTCATGACACTAATACTGCTGACAATGCAAATTCTGTAGCGCACCGTCTGGGCACCGTTCCTATAGAGCTGTATACGCGTACGGTAGCTTTCAATCCACAATGGCTAAAGTAGTGAAAATTTAACTATAGCTACCCTTCACACTCATCTACATCTACATCATACTCCGCAAGCCACCTAATGGCGTGTAGCGGAGGGTACTTTCGGTAACACTCTCTGATCCCTCCAACCCTGTTCCACTCACGAACAGTGTGTGGGAAGAATGACTGTGCGTAAGCCTCTGTATTGGCTCTGATTTATCGAATTTTCTCCTCATGGTCAATACACGGGATGTATGTGGCCCGAAATTTCAGTAGTAACTCTCTACGTGACGTATAACGCCTCTCTTATAACGTCTACCTGTAACGCTCTCTCGCCAGCTAAACGATCTCCCCTGACGAAACGCGCCGCTCTTCGTTGCATCTTCTCTGTCTCCTCTATCAGTCGTACCTGATAGGGATCCCAGATAGATGAACAGTACTCAAGAATCGAGCCAACGAGCGCCTTACAAGCGTTTCCCAAGGAACTTATTCACGCCCCATTATATTTCCTGGTTCCACGTTTACTGTATCTGGTTACAGCACGTTGAAGGATTGGATCTATGCTGCATCTTAAAAGTCAGAGATCATGTAAAAATTTGATGCCGTCTGCCTGACCTCTGGTGTACAGTTTACATCTGCTGCACATGCCTCCCTCCGTGTTGGGACTTCCAGAAACATTACTGTGCCAGATGATGACGAGGCCGTACTGCCGCAGTCCCCCATCTCGCAGAATCCCTCGCGGATGTAATACCGTCTTGCGCCACGATTGCGAGGCGGAATGGAGCTAAGAATAGAACGGACCGCAGCGCTGAATGAATGAGTCAGGGAGCCCGCGAAAGAGTAGTGACGTCTCGGTAAAGGCCGGCCGATAAGCTCATGATGTCAATCCAAACAAGACGCTATCTTCCAGGAGAGCGACGCGCCCCTTGGTAGGCGTTCCGAGCCGAGCTCAGGCGTCGACGCACGTGTCTCTCTGGAGCCGACTGTCGCCCATCTGACTCAGCGAAATACGGCGGCGGAGCCAACTCCAAGCCGCCGAACCGTCGCTCTGCCGGACCTGCAGGGACTCAGGCCCGGCCCTCAATTTGCTGCGGAACCTGCGAATACAGGATGCGGCGGAGCAACTTGCTTATTTGAATATGGCGCTCTGCACCGACGGTTGTTCCGAGGAGGGTGGGGGTAGGCACATTCTAGAGGGCGGAGCGTAAATTTGATACTCCTTAGTCAGCATCCTGAAGTGGACGAAGCCGGTAACCCAAACCAAAAATGTTACTTGCTCTTGAAGTGATCAAATGCGCGCACGGTCACTTTTCAAAATAGGTCACCTACAGCTTGTTGGATTTTTTAGTCAAGTTAGCTGCGCTCGGAGAAAAACACAAGTTGGCTCTACGGTATTGTATTGTATGTTAACCGGGGACCTAGAAACGACGGAGTGGCTCCATCCCCGCCGCAGCCGCAGTGGTCCACAACCCCACGACGACTACCGCAGTCCACTTCACCCCTCCGTCACCCACACCGAACCCAGGGTTATTGTGCGGTTCGGCACACGGTGGGCCCCCCAAGGAACATCTCACACCAGACGAGTGTAACCTCAATGATTGCGTGGTACAGCGATGGTGGTGTACGCGTACGTAAAGAACTTGTTTGCGCAGCAATCGCCGACATAGTGTAACTGAGGTGGAATAAGGGGAACCAGCCCGCATTCGCCGAGGCAGATGGAAAACCGCCTAATATCCCTTCAACAGACTGGCCGGTTCACCGAACCTAGACTCAAAACGTGCCAAGGACCAGGCGCTCCTTTCCACTCGGAAAGCCGTGTTTTAGAACGAACGGCTAACCGGGCGGGCTGGCTCTACGGTACTTTCCTTCCAATTTTCAGATACTTAGGACTCTTCATGACTACTGACGTAGACCAGTCTCATGTATGGTTAAAAAGACACGGAAACTATTTTCATTTCTTATGATGATAATAAGAAACGCTTTTTAAAAGATTCAAAAGTGTAACAGTTCTATACCTGCACTTGAAAATCAGTTTCTGTGTATACTGCATATGTTTCTCAAGTTTGTTCTTAGACCGGCGAGCCATAACACTGTCCTACGTTTTCGTTTAGGTCGTTGGTCGAGTTTGAACGATGTCGTAAACAAAACGAGATACATATGAACGTTCATTCTGAAAATAAAGGCAAAAAGCACTGTGAAATGCCTCACAGGCATTTGTTCCTCTTTCAGTAACTTAGGCGGTGGTGCTGGAAGGTGAAATTTCTGGCGTAAAACTGCTTTCTAAGTCTATGAAGTACGTTGTCAAATAATCAGCAAACCATGTATCACGTGCCTTTCCGGATTTAATGCTTATTAAATCTTTAACGAAAGCAGCTACAACTTCTTTGTGAAGGGGAAAAGCCAAACCAGACACCCAGGGTAATTACTTACCTGTGTCAGCGTTATTTATTTCATCCAACAACGATCAACTTACGGTCTCTCTCATGTGTCACATAATAGACATGAAATTTAAAAAAACATTTTTAACTTACTACCCGCATACGAGGAGTGGGAACTTGCACACATAGCACAGCAGTCGAAGAAAGTGACTAATGATAACAGTGCTACCACCAATACAGTGCAAAGGCTACCAAACAGCAAGCAAAACACTAGCTCGCAATGGACTTGTATATAATATATCACATCGCGCACAGTTGAGCTGTTTGCTGAGGTAGTACTTAACCTGTTCTCTCGCAATCCGCTAATCAGTAAGCTCTTCGTGCACAATCGGTACCCACATACTTACGCGGACGAAGATGGAGCGCGTGTTTGCTGTCAAGGCATACGTTTCTGACGGTCGCTAAATCATCGCCACGCAACGTGCATTCTGTACCCATTTCATATTGCGCATCGTGATCGCGTTCCTAGCTTGTACCCGATTGTTCCTTCGGTAAACAACTTCAAGGAAACTGGTGATGTGCAGAAAAAAGTCTGGACTTTCACGAACAGCGAGGTCACGCCAAAACACTGACACGGTAAGGCTTTCTGTTTTGTGACCCCCTCAGCGCTCTGTCCACCAGCATTCAGCTGCTGTTGAGTAGTCTGCTCATTCTCTGAGGAGAATCCTTCATGAAAAACTGAAATTTCATATAAATTGGCGGTGGAGCAGGAACTTAATCTATGCGTTTTTGTTGCTGGTGAAAGTGCTTGTGAGGTGATTCTTGGCATGCCTCACGACATACTTACGAGGGTGCTGTTGTATAACAGTGACGGATTTCGTTAGGGTTAATAACCCTAGAACATGAAATAAGAGAAAATGTTAGCTTGCTACTTAACCATCGTAAATGCTACTAATCCCAATTTATTGAAAGGAAACCATAACTTATACGTTTTGCATTAGTTAATTACAAATATTAGGTCCCCTATGGTACGATACATACCTAATTGTGCACAAAATATGCTATTTTATACCCTACTGCAGTTGTAAATTTTACGAGGGTTTAGTAATCAAGGATTAAATTCCCTTTGTCTCCAATGAAACGTGGAACTGTTTTACGTGCTTATTTCCTGTTGACTTCGAACTGTACTCCTCTGTTGTGATTTTCAGTGGGATTTAAAAGCAAGCAATTTCAGACGTTGCCTTCAACTAAGCGGGCTGTTCAACAAAAAATGATCATAACTGTTTTTGACAACATATCTTTACTCATAGTCATAATTTTTATGGTCCTTCTGAAAGTAATCTCCCATGAATGCGATTCACTTGTCCCAGCGTTTCTGCCAGTCTTCAAATGCATGCTGGAAACCATTTATTGAGAGGTCCTACACAATCGCCTCCGCAGCCTTCACTACTGCTTCTGATGATGGATAATGCTTCCCACGAAAGAGTTTCTTCATGTTAGGGACTAGAAAAAAGTCACATGGGGACTATAGGGAGAGTGAGGGATGCACTTCACGTTGGTTTTTGCAAGATATTCAGCACAAACATTGCCAATGTCATCGTGATGCAGCATCCAGTGTGCTTCACGGAAATGTGGTCTTTTGCGCCTGATATGGACTTGCAATGTTTCAGGACATCCCTGTAGTATTGTACAGTTACTGATGTGTGAGCAGGTATGACTTGCTGATAAACCATTCCATGAATATCAAAGAATGAGATGACCATAACTTTCCCAGCAGAAGCAACCACTTTTGCTTTTTTGGGGGTTGGTGATGAAGGAGAGTTCAACACTGAGCTTTGCTGCTGGCTCTCAGGATCAAAATGATGTAGCCAGGTTTCATTAGTAGTGATTACATTTGAAAGAAACTCCGGATCTTCCTCTAACATCAACTTTAACTGCATGCAGACTTGCACGCGAATGTCCTTCTGTTCGGAAATCAACAGACTTGGAATCCATAGCGCACAAACACGTGTTGTGTGTAATTTTTCTATCACCAACCTGTGGGTGGCACCCAATGAAATGTTCATTATTTCATAAAGTGATCTTAAGGTAATTCGTCGATTCTCTCTCACAACGACAGCTGCAGTGTTGATGTTTTCTTCCGTAAGAGCAGTGACTGGAACACTGGGTCCAACTTCCTTGGAAATTGTCTCCCCTCTTTAAACATCTTAAACCACCTTCAAGCTGTACTGTAGGGAAGAACAGACTCTCCATAGGCCTCCTGTAACGTTGTATACGCCTCATAAAGATTTGTTGAGACGAAAGCAGAATTTCAAAGCAGCATATTGCTCATCGCCTGTTACCTCCATTGGAGCGGTAGGCGATACTGGTCATGTCTGACATTGCCTGCCTCTCACAGGCGGGAACCACGAGTCCCAACAGTGAAACTACTTCGGCGTATTTGTTGCACATTGAGCTAACAGAATATCATAAGATTAAATTTTAGCGTGAGAAATAATGACCATAAAATTATGATCATTCTTTATTGAACAGCCCTCGTATTAGCGGTGAACATATACCAGTGGCTTTATAACGTCATTGCCATGGCGTCTGACGATCCATGCGTCGGATTTACGACTTGTATCATGTAGATGGCTAATTATACAGATCATTCAACCACCCAAATGCCATTGGGTGTCCCTCACAAACTGCTGGTACTGTCGTCATACAAATGTTGCTGTTGTAGTCTTTAGTTCGAGTACTAGTTTGATGTCGCTCTTCCAGCTACTCCATCCTGTGGAAGCCTCATCGTCTCCGAATAATTACTGTAGCCTACATCCATTTCACCCTGATTACTGTATTCCTCCCTTCATGTCAAAGTGCCTCAAATAATGTTAATAATATACTGTTTGCACCTGGTTGGTATTCGATGGAAAGCCTCAATCAGAATATCATGATGTATACCAGATGACTCAATTTGACCAAAGTGTTATGAAACTGATATTGGATTGTGTTTAGATAAAGTATTACAAGAGGTATCGACCTATCTTTATCTATGTTTAATTAATTAATTATTAGGAATTAAAACATCTTTAAATAAAACTGTCGAAGTGCAGATATTTTGAACTCGTGCTTCGACTGAAATACATGAGTTGCTTCAAAAGGATTTCCTAAAAAAGTGTCATATAACATAATTCGCAGGATTAGTTGATGGAAGCTATCCCCCCACAAAACCTGTTAAGTCACAGCGAATAAGAGTTGGTACTAATTCCACTACACTTTATTAAAGCTGGGAATAGTTAGGGTGAAAGAGAAACCAGATAAAAAAGTCAGTCACGTGAGAAATAGCTTTTAAAGTGAATAAAAGTAAAAAGAACGAAGTGGAAACGGACGCATATTTAAAAGAAAGTTTTATGTATTAGCTACAAGTACTTTTTATGTTACGTCAGAACAAACTCTTACTACATAACATTCAGATTACAGACAGCAAACTAGTTTTCATCTGAAGAAATCGATTTGGAATGGATAGCAATCGATTTCGGGTTTATGAAAAGAGCGACGAGCAAAATAGAATTATATGACAAGACACACAAACGTGTACTCAAACATTCACTAGAGCCTTATGTTTTTGTCTGGGACGTGTATTGCTCCTGAAATACATTTTTTTTTAAATATTCAATCCTCTGTTTCCAACGATGGTTCTCTGGAACTTTCCCTTGGTCGTGTAAATAGCAAAAGACTGCTAGTTGTTCTTACCTCATGAACGTCCAAGGCGCCGGGAGCAACGAAGTGGTCGTAGACAGGTAAATGTCAAGAAAGTACTAACGGTACAGCTGCCTGAAGAAGATCCGTATAGTTTTATTTAACCGCAATCCTGTCTCTCCTTCCCATGTAAAAGTAATCACGACAAAGGTCGAACGGCATGACGCCGTAAAACCTACTAATACGATGACTGGATTACATTATATATTATCTGATCAAAAGTATCCGAATACTCCAATGTAATGCGGAATTGATTACTATACGACACGCGAGGTGGACCTGCCAGTCTAAAAGTTGTCGGAAGACAAGCAGTGCCAGCAGACTGAGTCTGTCAGGAGAAGTCAGTGACATCGAACGCCGACCAGTCATTCGACGGCACTTGAGTAACAAATCCATCAGTGACACTTCAGTCTTTCCAAAGCTGTCCGAGTAGATTGCTGGTGGCATTACTGTGAAGTGGAAACGCAAAGGAATAATCACAGTGGAGTACAGAGGAGATGCTGTTACGGTATGTGGATTTTTTTGGTGTTAAGGTGTTGCCCTCTGTGTTTAAGAAAACGTCAATTATGGAAGGACATGAACACATTTCACAGCGTTGTTACGCGTGCAATAGAGGAACAGTTCTCAGACAATGACTGTTCTGAAAATTCCTGGCAGATTAAAACTGTGTGCCGGACCGAGACTCGAACTCGGGACCTTAGCTTTTCACGGGCAAGTGCTCTACCAACTGAGCTACCCAAGCACGACTCAGGCCCCGTCCTCACAGCTTTATTTCTGCCAGTACCTCATCTTCTACCTTCCAAATTTTACAGAAGCTCTCCTGCCCAGCGTTGAAATTAAAATGTTTGACTTCTTTATTAATTGGAACTTTTATCGCATGTATCTGTTATCTGCTTCCTTTCCTTTTCTTTTCATTCCGTTTCAACTGAAACTTGTGTAGCTTTGCTCATGCCACGTGGTCGTAATTTCATTGTGTGCAATTTCAGTACCGTCTTGTAGAAATTTTGTTCTTAGTTCCACATGAAATTTAATAGCTCTTTGTGTCTATACATTTAGCATTTGCGTTCCTAAAGTTTTCACAAGTCTTAGTAACTTCGCTTTGTTCAAGAAATTTGCAGGTATTTTGTGCCAGCGTATCTTACTCACGTGTGTAAGATGACGCAAATAAATTTCTTTGACAGAAAGTATTCCGTAGTGTTCTTATTTACAATGATTCAACCATAGCGATATGGATTAACCTCTGAGCCTTTGACTTATTGTGATGGATAAAATTCTTTTTATCTCTATTCTTTTGTTTCATTTGTCTATGTTGTGTGAACTTTTCCCACGCGCACATAACATTTCCTTTTTATTTATGACCGAAATATACCTCAACACTCAGTGTAATGGTAGTATTAGTGAGCTAAATAATTAAATAACAGGCAACGATAAACCATAATTCTAAATTAATTTGTGAATTTTTAATATGGTGTTTTTATCTCAATAAACTGAGTTAAACTGTGGCTGTTTCTCAGACATAGCCATCCCCTTTTGTAATATTATTTTAGTACATCCATCTTGGCGTTTCTGAAGCGCACGTGGCAGGCCTTATATTTCCAGCTTTTTGTTGTTCATCTTACTTTTTAATTGAGGCTTAAGCACCTGAATGCTCTGAATTATTTTGTTTATCATGTGTACTTAAATTGTTCCAGACGCACATTTCATCTATTCAATTGATTTTTTTATTGGTGTTAACACTTGATGCTGCTTACCAGTTCAGTGACTGAGTTCTTACATTAAATTTTCCCAATTTTAATTAGAAGTTGCATGGCGACCCAGTTTTGCGGGACGCGGAACTTACAGTAGCGTGCAGAATTCTACGCTTGGTAACTTCGACCAGTTTCTGGTTGCAAATCACTTTCCAGTTAACCATTCACCCATTAATAGCCGTTAAATGTTATTTGATGGGATCTTTATCATTGCTTGGGAGCTGACTACCTTGTTCTGAATAGGCCTATATTTCTCTAGAGTCGGTAAAGAGAAAGGTAAACAAATGTCGTCAGGGCAAAGTCGGTTGCGCTCCCTGGAGTTAACCTCGTGTATTGGCCCAGCGCCCTTGCCCCATTCATCAAGTGACTACAGCCAGGTGGCATATCGGCCAGTGCCCTTATTTGGTAGTGGCGCCCAGCCGTGTCTACCGAGATTTCAGTCTCCCGTTCCCGTGAGTAGACGTGACCCACTGATGTTATCAGCAGTGTCGTACGTCAAAGCGGTGACGCGAGATGTTTGCTCTGGTGCCGGTCCCGGGAAGAGCTGCTGGCATCTGCCTCCCCGCTACATCCGATTCCCATGACGTAAGCTAGATACTGAAGAAACAGTTAGCAGGGCGCGTCTCCCCAGGGGGAAGTACATTCACCTGTGTCAAAGATACAATACTCAGATGGAAATTCCCAAATGAACCCTAACCAGGAGTACGAGTAAAGCATTGTAACGGAAACAGCGGTAATTAGGCTAGTTCCCTGCGCGGCAGAAACGAGGGCTATTTTGTCGCGTCGCAGTTTTGTAGTTCGTTGTTCAATGAGTTGCGCTAACTAGTGGAAAAAAGGTCACATATTACAACTAATTTGCCGGTGGTGAGGAGAACCAATGATTCACGAGCAGTACCTCTCAATTAGGACTGTTCAAAAGTATCGAGAGTCCAATATAGCCCGCCAGAGTGGCCGAGCAGTTCTAGGCGCTACATTCTGAACCGCGCGACCACTACGGTCGCAGGTTCGAATCCTGCCTCGGGCATGGATGTGTGTGATGCCCTTATGTTGGTTAGGTTTACGTAGTTCTAAGTCCCATAGTGCTCAGAGCCATTTTCTGAGTCCAATATATGGATATTTAAAAAAATATCATTATTTGTCCTCGATATATAGAAAAGATGTATCGATATATTGATATATGAACGAAGAAAATATCGGCGTACCGGCTCATAAAAATATCAACTACACATTGTAAATATACAGCCGGTGTAGAGCACTGTATTTAGGTACTGATATATTATTAGATATTCTGGACATCAACAAGATAGCATTCTGCTTAGCCTCCTTAGAGCAAGAATTGAAAGGAAAACGATGCACGTTCACGCTTGGCGATAGCCATAACCACTTTAACAATTTTAACTGCAGGTAACTGACACAATAAAAAGTGTGCGATGCTTCAGTCGTTCAGTTTCGTGTCATAACTGATCTGTCTGGAACACTTCATGTCGACTTCCTTGTTTTTCCTTTCTGCAAATGCCAGCGACCTAGCAGCTGTACTCTCAAAACCACGTGGTGAAGTTAAACGTTGCAGTTTCTGTTGGTAGTGCCGATCGCTGATAACATCGGCATTTCCACTCACACGTCTCTGCCCACCCCAAAGACCAGTCTTGCCATTTATTTGTTGTTCATTAGTTTCAGAAACTGTTTTCGAAGAATGCCGATGTGAGCAAATAGCACACGAGTTGGGTTAAAAATTCTTTTTTAACGCAACTGGTTTGCTACTTCTTCACATCGAATATCTCGTTACTTCATTAACCCCCCCCCCCCCCCTACCCAGTGCAATCGAGCTACTTCTTTGTGCCATCTATACTTGCTTCACACAGTCAAAGAGAATGTTTGCACGTGATTAAAGCTCAAAGTAGTAAGACTCCTTCACACAGTGAAAGTAACATTAAGTTCTACTACAGTTTCAAAAAAACAACTTGAAATATTTATCGAAAATTGCGAAAAAACTAATGTTAAATAAAAATATTGGCCCTCGATAATGCCATTTAGATTTCGATACATCGATAAATCAGCGAAGAAGATATCTCGACAAAGCGAAAACTTTTGGAGAAATATCGATATCAGTATTTTGTCAACAGCCCAAGTCAGATGTAGTCGACTGGAACTTGACGAAGAGTTTGCCTACTCTCGCGTTCCCGTACAGCCCTAATTCAGACCACTGTCACATCCGAAAGCCCGAAGAATCTGAATACTTCAAGGTTCGACCATTGAGGCCACCTTCAGATTCTGTAATGTGCCGATAACTCGACTTCACAAGAGTACACGACATCCCGTGTCCTCCACAATGATCATTCATCACACTAATAGGCCTGATAACAACATTAAACAAGAACAACGCTATGCAGTCTGGCGGCCGTTCTATCTGTCACAGTGAATTGCATTTACGTACCTGCCAACGATATGTACGTGAACGAAGTTGCATTTACGTTCAACCATGTCTTCTGGCAGCGTTATTTTTTTGTCAGGCAGTGTAGAAGAGGAAAGTAGTCTCACGAAAAGTACTGTGACACTAGCCTCTGATGTTACGTACGGGGTGAAGTCTGCCAGAATGTGTATTACTGATGGTTTTCAGTGACAAGAGCACAGAAACGTTAGTTGTTTGTCACCTACTAGTAAAGGGTGAAAATTTGTAATCCTTACAAAATTTATTCATTTATTTGTAAACTTAGATATTCGAATTGTTTCTATTAACAGAAACTTAACGAAATTCAACACAGCCGTAATGTTGAGTTGGTCGTCTCCAAATATCAAATGATATGTATTATGATCCCTAGCAACATGACATTGCTACTGGCTTTGTTCAAACATTCAGCCTTCTAAAATACATCTACGGGTATACTCCACAACCCACCAAACAGTGTGCTGAGAAGGGTACTGCTGATACCACATCTGTGGCCTTGTTCGTTGTTTCATTTGCGAATAATTCGGGGGTAGAGTCATTGCCGGTTAACATCTGCATTAGACTGAGGAAGAGAGAACAGTGCTCAGTCTCCAGGTAAAGGGTTTGTCATTTTGTTACATTTCGCCTCGTACACGGCGTGCTCCCTGCGGTAGCGTGTGGATCTAATGAATAGATGATGGTTGTATGTAGCGACGAACATATACTGAACCACGCAACGAGACCACAGCCACAGCCACAACCCACCATACAGTGTGCTGAGAAGGGTACTGCTGATACCACATCTGTGGCCTTGTTCGTTGTTTCATTTGCGAATAATTCGGGGGTAGAGTCATTGCCGGTTAACATCTGCATTAGACTGAGGAAGAGAGAACAGTGCTCAGTCTCCAGGTAAAGGGTTTGTCATTTTGTTACATTTCGCCTCGTACACGGCGTGCTCCCTGCGGTAGCGTGTGGATCTAATGAATAGATGATGGTTGTATGTAGCGACGAACAGGTACTGAACCACGCAACGAGACCACAGCAAGGGAAAGACCAAATCACCAACGCCCTGTTCCGCGAGGATTTTTTGTGGTTCGTGCCCGAAACGCCTTGGTAAAGCGCCACGAAACTGTTCAAGAATACCTGCCTTACTAGTCCTTCCTGGAGTCTGCAGTCTCCTTTTCGATCTTCCTGTCTAAAGAGAATCGTGAAGGGCGCACGTTTTGCGGATTCCGTTATCGTCCCATGACATTTAGCATCAATGCTTCGGTCATTTCTTAAATAAACCTTTCTCACAGGTACCGGCAGCTTTCTAAAAGTTTCGGAAAGTGTATTTCCACTACTGGAAAATATGCTCATTGTGAAAGAAGGTAGTTCGATTGATCTTTGACTCTTGGAATGTACGTTCTCAGAATTTCAATATTAAACCTGTCTGTGATGCAGAAGACCTCTCTTGTAATATTGTGGAAGATCTCCATAACGCTGCCGCATTTTCGAACGATACAACTAGCCGAATACTTCAGACACATCTAGCTGTATAGTATATTGGGACCTCCTGGTAGTTGATGTATTACATATTATATCTTCCTAGCACGAGACATCTGCACGTTTAGAAATATGTGCATGTATTCCCACAGATATTCAAATATTACGTTGTTCTGGAGCTAAAAACAAACTGCATACATAAAGATTAACTTACCCTGTGGAAAGAAATACAGAAGATGTAGAAATTACTGCGTAGCTTTAGCAAGGGAGTAATATCCTACCTTTGTTGTTCATTATTTATATTGACGAAATAATGGAATAATGAGAGGTAACAAATCTGCCTGACATAAAATGTCCTGGTGAAGATCCCTCTCCGCTAATGACCGCACAGTAATGCCAGGGTAAAGGTGGTTCACAAAAAATGTGTACATTTTTAAAAATCATATGAAAATTTCTGGAATTTTAAATAAGGCGAGCGAAAATTTTAAAACTACTAGACATTAATGCCTGAACATGACGGTAGTTTACCATAATCAGTAGACAAACTACAAAAAACCACACAAAGCATTTCACGATAACTTATCAAAAAAGGCCATGCCAGTAACAGCATATTTGTAAATTGAGACTATAAAAATAATTTGAAATATAGAACGAATAATAGATTCTATGCATTTAATAAATCAGAATTTACGAGCCAAAGATTTAAAAAGATAATATAATTAACAAGTGAGAAAAGGAATAAAATTTATACTTCTCTATGTCCGACGCACACAGTGTTTTCTGTTTAGAAGTAAATGTTGAGCTCTTCACCAAAATAACGCAAGAATTAGTATCTCACACACCAACCCAACGCCATGTTAGTGCAATGTTCAAAAATGTTCAAATGTGTGTGAAAATTATGGGACTTAACTGCCAAGGTCATCAGTCCCTAAGCTTACACACTACTTAACCTAAATTATCCTAAGAACAAACAGACATACCCATGCCCGAGGGGGGACTTGAACCTCCGCCGGCACCAACCGCACAGTCCATGACTGCAGCGTCTGAGACCGCTCGGCTGTTAGTATAATGATGTCGAATACTTTATCATATACAGTGCTCTATTACCGATATGAAGGAGTAAGACATTTCATAAGACTATGTTTTCAATGGACTGACAGTTACTTATTTATCTCACCATGACCCATAATCACAGCCATCATCATATACTGTCCCACTGAAATAATATCCAGTTCTGAGACTTGGGACCCTATGTCTCATATTTGTCTAGTGTTAACATGTAGCGAGATGCTTTAGGCAACTTGCAAAAATATTGCGGACGATGGGATGGATATATAGAAAGCTGTGAGCGATCAAAATGGGGAAAGTGTGTTTTAGGGGGCTATGTGCGTGTGTTTGACGAAAATCAGATCGAATCACCATATTCTCCGTTTCAAGAATACCTCAAGAAACTGTGTTCTCTTACAAATCACAGACATTGTTTTGAAACGTTATTACGTACCTCTACAGTTTTACTGGTTTGTACATAATTAGTATGTAGTAGGATGTATGTAGTGGGATACCCACAAAACTTATAGTGTAGACAACAATGGTGTGTGGTATGTCAAAGGCATCTTCAAATGTTATGTCGAAAATTTGAGTGCTACATTTCACGTTTTTTATGAGGAGAATAAATGCGTTTTGGTACTGATTTGTTACACTATCTTCTGTAATTGTCATCCTGGAGAAGATATCCTAAAATTAAAAATTTAACTCTGCAAATCCGAGGTTCACATTAAACCATAGATCTAGTTACGTGCGTGAGACACAAGTGTCTCAGTTTAAGTATTTTCAAATCGGTGAGCGTAAATTTTTTGTCGTGAAAGTGTATTATTTATCACAAAGGAAGACAGTTGTGATCTTTTATTTTTCAGATGTATGCAAAATAAATTTTAATCTGAAAGGGTTAAAAGTTAAACTGCTGTTAAAACAAAACACACTTAAAAGGCGTTAAAGAAGTCTTTCAAGCATTGCAATACGGTTACAAAAATGCCAACAGAAACCGATGAGGACCATGCTTCGTAGTGGGTTATGTACAGAGTTGTATCTGTTCGTTAGCTAAAATAAGGTGCAGTTGACATTCTCTTTTGTACCACAGTCGCACAAGGAGGATGCGACCAGACCAGTACGATATAAATGCCTCTTGTAACAGCCATGATTGAAGGTGAGGCGTCTTACAGTACGCAGATCTTTTGAAGCATCCAAATTTTTCGTACCAGAAGTCGACAATCGACGCCGGGTTCAGTACGACACATTTGCTGTGGTCCACAGAGTGGGAAGTCATTTAGCGCTTCTCAATGATACAGTTGTGACTGTAGCGTCCGAAACGAAAACAGGTATCTCAACGACATCTCACCGTCCTACAGCATTACTGGTTAATGGTAGTTTCAAATGTCAGTAACAATTCCGACAAAATATTAGACATACTATTTTTAATCTGGAATATGTTCTTTCCAAAAGAAAATTATTGCCAGCTGCTACGAAAAATAAACAAACATGTAAAAACTAACGTTAGAAGAAATTTTGAGGAAAAATATTTTTTTACTTCGACCCCTTGATAAAACATAACCATTGACCTATTTCAACTGAAAAAATGACCATTCTGCAAGTTCATAGATGCGTGTGACACATATTTTATCTTAGAAACATAGAAGTTCAAAAATGTTCAAATGTGTGTGAAATCTTATTGGTCGTAACTGCTAAGGTCATCAGGCCTTAAGCATACACACTACTTAACCTAAATTATCCTAAGGAAAAACACACACACACCCATGGCTCAGGAAGGACTCAAACCTCCGCCTGGACCAGCCGCACAGTCCATGACTGCAGCACAGTACACGGCTCGGCTAATCCCGCGAGGCAAAACGTAGAAGTATTCTAAGATCAAAAATAAGATACAATAATAGATATGAAACTGTTACGTATGTGAAATGAAAGTGTCGTCGTTGATGAATTTGCGTTCTGTTGGAACTTTAAGAAAACGGTAAAATTAATTTTGGTGAAATATGAGATATCTTTATTCTATCGTGTCATGTATGAACGCATTTCATTTTCGAGCGACACGATGTGCGGTAGCGAGCCAGTACATGGGTGCCGCAGCAAAGATTTTTGTTCCGGCAGCTTGCCTTAATACGACCGAGAATATTCCCTACCCCCAGAAAATTTATTTGCAGCTCGTACTGACCGTTCGTCACTGAAGAAGTCGCCAAAATCTCCGATATACACTGTACAAAAGTATTTGTAGGTACTTCCAGGCCATTGCTTCCATTGAAGTCAAGCAAAATATATTTGTGCGTTGGTTTTGTGAAACCATAGTTCCATCGAAGTATACTACGAGACTGTTGTCCTCAGCACGCAGTAAGTGCATTTCACACAAAACTTCGTTCTTGCTGCTGCAATTTTTTCTAAATCCTATTCGAAAGTTTCGTCCACCATCACAATTTCTAAATCAAAGACCAGGGAAGCGGATAAGACAAAGAACGGACGTCTCTGAGCTAGAATAATTAATGTTTTCAGCGAGATTACCCTCCCCCCCCCCCCCCCCCTATTTTTGTAGCTGTCGGATACTCTCACATGTCGTAGTACGTAAGTATAATTCTACGAACTAATTTTTTGTCAAAATCTTCAGATTCCGTATTTTTCATTTTTCATTTATATTCGTTTATAGGACAATCAAAAAGCATGCTCACATCTTGAGATTGTCGAGTTTGTTGGACTGTTGATATGGAACACAGTCGATTCCGAAATACCACAAGCTTTTGTTGTCATTTTATGAACTTACACAAAATTTATATTACTCCTCGTCTCTGTAATGTTAGCCAGATCAGCAAAAACCTTCAGTACATTCGACAGGACAATTTTAGATTTTTTCGGCTGTCTTTTCGCCCTTCACGCACACTGTAGGCACTTCCTCCTGTATTTCGCTCACTACCAAACACATGTCTCCCATAGAGGACTTAAACCGTACGTGGCTCTGACGTACTGCACTGCCTATAGTGTGGTAACAAAACTATGGGGCGACTGAATCTCAGCACTTAGCACCTGTGGACAGCAGGCAGCGGGTGTGACCTAGAAGTGTCGTGACTTCCAATCTCGCAGTGTAGTTGTAAGGTGGTAGGTGGATGGAGTAGTTCGTCAGTATGAGAGTTTTCGATGGTCATCTCGCTAGGGAAAACGATGAAGACGAGTGTAGTACCATTCCTTGAGTCCGACCGCACCGTTTCCTGTTTTCTGGCGATGCGTGCAGTGCCAGGAAGCGGCGCCACTTCCTTTGCGGCGCGAGGACAGGACGGGACGTCCGACCTTTATCCTGAAGGAACCCCACGCCTCCAGGAGCGCCGGCAGTTCCGCATGATTCCCCGGCGCACCTTTGATGTAACAACGCTCGCAGCGCCGGCCGTTATGTAACAGCAACGATCCGTAGACGCACTGCACTTCTCCGTACGGCAGTCGAGATTCCAGGCAGTGGCGATAGATAAGACGCTATCCCAGGGAACAGGATTCAAGATTTCTCCGTACGAGCGGTTTCCTACTCAGTGGAAAATGCCCATGTCTAGAGTTGTGTCTGCATTTTCGGGTGCTTTTGGAAAATGACAAATGGAAGCCCTCGAAGCCAAATAAAAGATGAAGAGCTTCTCCACACACACTGGACTAAGTGGCTTTGTGAACTCGCATTCGGAACTTGAGCGGCTAAAATACCCGTACTTTGATTCAGATTTAGATTTTTTTTAGATTTCTCTACATAGCTGAAACTGCATTCTGGGGCGGTTTCTTTTTCAAAGAAGCACCTGACATCATTCTCCTTCCTGGTCAATTCAAAGGCTTTGCTCTGTCTCTAATCACCAATGTTCCATTTGCAGACTAGCTGACAAACGATGGCACTGTCCGGGTACTTATTTTTCCAATTTTGTATTAGAAACTAAAACAAAAATCTGTGTTTGTAATATAATATTCCGGACAATTTTTATACGTTGGGCACAGCTCTTTCAGATATCTAAAAAGCTATTATCTACACTTCTATGACAAAGCCTCTTCAAAGCTCTGTAGACAGCTACTGTTTGTGTCTACAGCCATCTGGCTTCGCAGTTGAAAGCTGTCAACAGCGCTGCCAGGTATCAGGGATTTCCTTAAGTTGACTCGACTGCAAGAGTGTCTCAGTAGAAAACAATGTATGTAGTAAAACTATACGCCCGTTGACGTATTTTTTCACGTTTATAAGTGTTTATGACGCCACATCTCCTGAACTATCTGGCACAATGACATAATTTTTTGTCGAACTAAATATTTTTGATACTTGGGGAGCAAAATAACTGAAGATGGTCGAAGCAGACCATATAAAATGTGGAGTGGCTGTGGCAAGGAAGAAGAGAAATTTGTTGACATCGAGTATAGATTTGTCAGGAAGTCTTTTCTGTAAGTATTTGTATGGAGTGTAGCCGCGTATGGAAGCGAAACATGGAAGATAAATAGTTTAGACAAGACGAGAATAGAAGACTCTGAGAAGAATTTTGAAGATTATATGGGTAGATCACGTAACTAATGAGCAGGTATTGAAAAGAATTGGGGAGAAGAGGAATGGGTGGCACAACCTGACTAAAAGAAGGGATTGGTTAGTAAGACACATCCTGAGGATCAAGGAATCACCAATTTAGTATTGGACGGAAGCGTGAAGGGTAAAAATCGTAGAGGGAGACCAATAAATGAATACAATGAGCAGATTCAGAAGGATGTAGGATGCAGTAGTTAATCGGAGATGAAGAAGCTTGCCTAGCATAGAGTAGCATAGAGAGCTGCATCAAACTAGTCTCTGGACTGAAGACCATATCAACTATATGGATTCAACTTCACGCTGAATAATATCATGATAAAAAGGTCACCTATCTACAAACAAACGGACGTGGACTGTAATTTAAGTAACTACTCTAGTGTAGATTGAATGAAATTCTGAAATCTTGAGCAATGACGAACATCCTGACGAATGTATTAGATTACTGACGATTGAAATTGGTGCACCACGAAGATAACGTGTTTCAGACACGAAATTTAACCGACAGGAAGAAGATGCTGTGATATGCAAATGATTAGCATTTTAGAGCATTCACACAAGGTTGGCGCCGGTGGCGACACCTACAACGTGCTGACATGAGGAAAATTTTCAACCGATTTCTCATACCCAAACAACAGTTGACCAGCGTTGCCTGGTGAAACGTTGTTGTGATACCTCGTCTAAGGAGGAGAAATGCGTACCATCACGTTTCCGACTTCGATAAAGGTCGGATTGTAGCCTATCGCGATTGCGGCTTATCGTATCGCGACATTGCTGCTCGCGTTGGTCGAGATCCAATGAGTGTTAGCAGAATATGGAATCGGTTGGTTCAGGAGGGTAATACGGAACTCCGTGCTGGATCCCAACTGCCTCGTATCACTAGCAGTCGAGTAGACAGGCATCTTATCCGCATGGCAGTAACGGATAGTGCAACCACGTCTCGATCCCTGAGTCAACAGATGGAGACGTTTGCAAGACAACAACCACCTGCACGAACAGTTCGACAACGTTTGCAGCAGCATGGACTATCAGGTCGGAGACCGTGACTGCGGTTACCCTTGACGCTACATCGCAGACAGGAGGGCCTGCGATGGTGTACTCAACGACGAACCTGGGTGCACGAAAGGCAAAACGTCATTTTTTCGATGAATACAGGTTCTGTTTACAGCCTCATGATGGTCGCATCCATGTTTGGCGATATCGCGAACGCACATTGGAATCGTGTATTCGTCTTCGCCATACTGACGTACTATCCGGCTTCATAGTATGGGATGTCATTGGTTACACATCTCGGCCACCTATTGTTCGCATTGACGTCACTTTGAACAGTGTTACGACCCGTTGCTCTACCCTTCATTCGATCGCTGCGAAACCCTACATTTCAGCATTATAATGCACGACCGCATGTTGCAAGTCCTGTACGGGCCTTTCTGGATACAGAAACTGTTCGACTGCTGCCCTGGCCAGCACGTTCTCCAGATCTCTTACAAATTGAAAACGTCTGGCCAATGGCGGCCGAGCAACTGTCTCGTCAGCCGGCCGGAGTGGCCGAGCGGTTCTAGGCGCTGCAGTCTGGAACCGCGAGACCGCTACGGTCGCACGTTCGAATCCTGCCTCGGGCATGGATGTGTGTGATGTCTTTAGGTTAGTTAGGCTTAACTAGTTCTAAGTTCTAGGGGACTAATGACCTCAGAAGTTGAGTCCCATAGTGCTCAGAGTCATTTCCATTTTCAACTGTCTCGT
This sequence comes from Schistocerca gregaria, assembly GCF_023897955.1. Classification (NCBI taxonomy): domain Eukaryota; kingdom Metazoa; phylum Arthropoda; class Insecta; order Orthoptera; family Acrididae; genus Schistocerca; species Schistocerca gregaria. The sequence goes on along the minus strand of NC_064923.1, from coordinate 128,901,748 downwards.
CACAATACGCCAGTCACTACTCTTGATGAATTGTGGTATCGTGTTGAAGCTGTATGGGCAGCTGTAGCTGTACACGCCATCCAAGCTCAATGCCCAGGCGTGTCAAGGCCGTTATTACGGCCAGAGATGGTTGTTCTGAGTACTGATTTCTCAATATCTATGCACCCAAATTGCGTGAAAATGTAATCACATGTCAGTTCTAGTATAATATATTTGTCCAATGAGTACCCGTTTATCATCTGCATTTCTTCTTGGTGTAGCTATTTTAATGTCCAGTGGTGTATTAATAAAGGCACTAGAGAAATCTGATAAATATTTCCTTTCCCGACTTTCGCTTACTGAACGTCCAGGTTACTGAAAATTAATGAATTTTGCACCATAATTAGCAAAATGAGAAGAACTAGAAAGCTACAAGCATTATACCGCAGTCAAACGACTTGAAATCACTTATTAGAATCAGTTGTACTGTAGAGCTCTGCTGCGGTGTATGAAAGTTGTTTGTTTGTAACAACGTACTGCCTCGACTTCTAGGATAGAAAAGGATTAATTTCAAAATCTGTTACGTTCAAGCATTTGTTAACACCGCAAATTACGTGGACTCATTATTTTCCACTGGCGGATCGAAAATGAAAACAGTGACATTGGACGTCGCCTTCGGTGTCGACCGATCTCAGTAGGATAACTGTTCCATTTCGATGGGATATTCAATATTTACTCTTGAAATTAGAGCCACTACGTTTCTGTTAGAAGAATCTGAGTAACACTAATGCTGCTGTTAACAGACTAGATGTTTGTATTGTATTGAGAGCACCGTAATCAAGGAGAAATACTTCTATACCATTATCAAAATAGTAATGAACGTTACGGAATGCAGAAACGCAACCGGACAACAGAAGTACTCTGGGACCTCATAAGTCAATTTCGCATGTTGCCCCACGCTAAGAGCATTACGGAACAAGAGTGGTGCATTATCAGAAGAGAGTACATATTCCAGGTGCCCTGCAGACACAGTTCTGAAGCGTTACGAATATAAGGTACTACAGTGTGCTAGTGAAATGGCGCGGCTACTGGAAACTTACTCCAAAGTTCAAGTCGGAGAAGAGTGTGATTTTTGTGGGAAAACAGTCTAACTTCCATACAGATTCTCTCTCTTCAGTAAGCTGATAAAACAGCTGGAAGGAAAGAGGTTTTCAACGACGAAAACATTAACACAGCAGTTCTCTAATGCTCCGTGAGCAAGCAATGGATTTCGGTCATTGAGGAACTGAATGGTTCCTATGTGTCCCGACCGTTGTTTACGGAGATCTGGTGACTATGTTGAAAAATAGTGTCATGTATGTCTGTCAGTTTGAAGGTCAGTACAGGCTCCAATACAAGTTTCTTGGCTTACCATGATAGGGTGAAGTTTACTTCTGGAAGTCCCTTAGTAATTTCGGTTAAAAGCAATAATGAAATTGCCGATACTGAGAAAGTTGAGCAGCTGGCAAAGGGGCAAATTTTAGTGGGTTATGTGTTGATACTGAACTTTCATGTAAAGGATTTTATATGTTTTTAGGGTAGAATACCACGATCGTGGCAACAACGATAGAACGTCAAAACTCGATGAGGAAAGGCATTACTCGGAGATACATTGCACCATCGCGACCAAGATCTGGCTTACAGATAGTAGATTGTCAGGATGAACCATCACCGCTATTTTTAGTGCGAGATATGGGCGTGGGTATTCTCTGTGTATGTTCAAAATCAATATCAGTGCAGCGCCATAATGTCATGTGACAGGGATTCGGTTAGAGATCTAAATAATCTGTGCCGTTGCAACAAGTGTGAAATTTCGAAGGAAATGTTTATGCAGCCGGTGAATTTATTGCATACTAGTTCCCGCAGAACGTTATTTCAGTTTTCTACAGTAATATTAAAGTTCTACATCTACATGGATACTCTGCAAATCACATTCAAGTGCCTGGCAGAGGGTTCATCGAACCGCCTTCACAGTACTCCATTATTCCAATCTCATATAGCGTGCGGAAAGAATGAGCACCTATATCTTTCCGTACGAGCTCTGATTTCCGTTATTTTACCTTTGTGATCGTTCCTCCCTATGTAAGTCGGTGTCAACAAAATATTTTCTCATTCGGAGGAGAAAGTTGGTGACTGTAGTTACGTGAGAAGATTCCGTCGCAACGAAAAACGCCTTTCTTTTAATGATGTCCATCCCAAATTCTGTATAATTTCTGTGACACTCTCTCCCATATTTCGCTATAATACAAAACGTGCTGCCTGTCTTTGAACTTTTTCGATGTAATCAGTCAGTCCTATCTGGCATTTCCTATGTGTTCCTTCCATTTTAAGTTGTTCGTAATTGTAATTCCTAGGTATTTAGTTGAATTTACGGTTTCTAGATTAGACTGATTTATCGTGTAACCGAAGTGGATGATCTGACACTTTTCGTTGTTTAAGGTCAACTGCCACTTTTCGCACCATTTCGATATTTCTTCTAAATCGTTTTCAGTTTGTTTTGATCTTATGATGATTTTATTAGTCGATAAACGACAGCGTCATCTGCAAACAACCGAAGACGGCTGCTCAGATTGTCTCCCAAATAGTTTATATAGATAAGGAACAGCAAAGGGCCTATAACACTACCTTGGGGAACGCAAGGAATCACTTCTGTTTTACTCGATGACTTTCCGCCAATTACAGCGAACTGTGACCTCTCTGACAGGAAATCACATTCCAGTCACATAAGTGAGACGATATTCCATAAGCACGCAATTTCACCACGAGCCGCTTGTGTGGTACAGTGTCAAAAGCCTTCCGGAAATCCAGAAATACGGAGTCGATCTGAAATCCCTTCGCAATAGCAGTCAGCACTCTACGTGAATAAAGAGTTAGTTGTGTCTCACAACAACGATGTTTCCTAAATCCGTGTTGACTGTGTGTTGATATACCGTTCAAAAAATGGCTCTGTGCACTATGGGACTTAACATCTGTGGTCATCAGTCCCCTAGAACTTAGATCTACTTAAACCTAACTAACCTAAGGGCATCATATAACCTACAGTCATCAAGAGGCAGAGAAAATCCCTGACCCCGCCGGGAATCGAACCCAGGAACCTGGACGCGGGAAGCGAGAACGCTACCGCACGATAGACTGTTCCCTTAGAGGTAATTCATAATGTTCGAACACAATATATGTTCCAAAATCCTGCTGCATATCGACGTTAACGATATGGGCCTGTAATTTAGTGGATTACTCTTATTACCTATCTTGAATATTGCTGTGACCTGTGCAACTTTCCAGTCTTTGGGTACGGATCTTTCGTCGGGCGAACGGTTGTATATGATTGTTAAGTATTGAGCTAATGCATCATCGTACTCCGAAAGGAACCTGATTGGTATACAGTCTGGACCAGAAGACTTGGTTTTATTAAGTGATATAAGTTGCTTCACTAGTCCGAGGATATTTACTTCTACGTTACTCATGTTAGCAGCTGTTCTCGATTCGAATTCTGAAATATTTACTTCGTCTTCTTTCGTGAAGGCATTTCGGAAGACTGTGTTTAGTAACTCTGCTTTGGCAGCGCTGTCTTCGATAGTATCTCCAATGCTATCGCGCAGAGAAGGAATTGATTGTTTCTAGCCGCTAACATACTTCACATACAACTAGAATCTCTTTGGATTTTCTGCCAGATTTCGAGACAGACTGTTATAGGCATCTCGCATTGAAGTCCGCGCTAAATTTCGAGATTCTGTAAAAGATCGCCAATCTTGGGGATTTTGCGTCTGTTTAAATTTGGCATGTTTGCTTCGTTGTTTCTGCAACAGCGTTCTAAACTGTTTTGTGTACCAAGGAGGATCAGCCCCATGGTTTGTTAATTTATTTGGTATAAATATCTCAATTCCTGCCGATGCTATTTCTTTGAATTTTAGCCACATCTGGTCTACACTTATATTATTAATTTGAAATGACTGGAGATTGTCTCTCAGGTAGGCGTCAAGTGAATTTTTATGTTTTTTTTAATAGGTACATTTTTCGTTTTATTTTTCTAGGATTTGGGGATTACAATATTCAATCTTGCTATGACAGCTCTGTGTTCACTAATCCCTGAATCGGTTTTGATGCTCGTTATTAACTCATGATTATTTGTTGCTAAGAGGTCAATGTGTTTTAACAACCGTTTACTATTCGCGTGGGCTCATGAACTAATTGCTCGAGATGATTTTCAGAGTTCTTACAGCAATCACTGAATCTACATCTGAAAGTAATGTTGCTATTGTGAGTTTAAGTGTAATTTGATTTATAGATGTAATACAGTGATAAATATTGTCATGTATTGTTTTAAAGTATGTTTCATACAATCCGTGTTTCAGAATGTGTTGTTGCATGTTGACTTCTGTAGCTAGTTTAGTGACACATGTTTATTCTAAAGTTCCGATCTTAAAAATGTAATGTAATTCATTTCGAGCACAAGAACAACTGTAATGTAATGCTGGTAATTTTTAAATAGAATAGCTCAAGCTGTTAATTTCCAAATGCAACTAAATTAAACATAATACGGACAAGAGCAGCAGCCATCCCATCGTCTTCAAATGCCGTGCAAATGTTGCAGGGCAGAAGGTCTGTCGATAGTGCAGCCCACGAGAGCTTGCAAACATTGTCAAGAGCATGTACGGTACAGCGTGTCCTCAGTCGTTGCCCTACTGACAGAGAAAATCACCCCGACACTGAGGAATGAAAGCCTTTATTCTTCTTTTTTTCTGCGTGAGAATTTCTGAAACGCTAGCGGGTTGCTAGAGGCGTGGTACCGATTCTGTATCAAACAAGTACAAGTTCATTTTTAGAAACAAAGGGGACGTAAACTACCAGAACTTCTTCGCAAAGTAAGTAGGAAGAATTAGTATGCGGCGACTCACTAAGTCATTTAAAGGACGGACAGGCTTGATTATCGCAAAAGTCGGGTGAGAAATCGTGTCCAAGTTTAGCACGAGCGGGGTGATCTTGCAAACTGCTGCCTTGAGAGTCGGACTGCGTAATGTGAATGAATGCTTTCAGACCTACTCTCGATACAAACTAGTAACGTTATGTTGTAGTTACAAATAGTTGTGAAAGCGGAAGGCTGGAATATGTGTTCCTTATGAGCTCGCTCAACAAAAGAGTCAATGTCAGCAGGAAGGTTTCATATTTCCGCCTTACCGGACTGTAAACGTCCCAGTGTTTTCACAAAGTATGTGACGAAAAATGTATAACATGCTACAGTGTTCGTAAGTCTGCTCATTCACTTGTTGTTGACTTAATCAAAAGTGACTTTCCGTTCAAGAGGATTGTAGTGATGGATCACACATAAAGGGCTTCCATAACCAGTGTTTTTTTGGGATTTAGGCAGTGGTCTAACTTGTTGTCGTTGTGATCTTCAGTGATAAGACTGATCTGTTGCAGCTCCCCATGCTAGTTTGTCCTGTACAAGCCTCATCATGTCCGCACAGTCATTGCTACCTATAAATGTTAAAAATTACTGGTATAAGTCGGTAATTTTGCCACATCGACCTCTGCAGCTTACAAGGGGACCGAACGAAATTCCCTCACCCGATGTGATTCATATGCCGCGAAATTGTTTGAGAGAGAACCGGTTATAAATGTAAACCAAGTTTGTTTAGCAAAGGAATCATTGAAAAACCATGCACATGCAAAAATTGAACGTTCATTACATGTTCTGTATTTTGCAATAATTACTGTTTTCCATGTTTCTACGATCAGTATCATCCTAATTCGTGCACTGCTCCATAGGTTACACATTACACTTGCAAAAATGTAGACACAGCAACATAAATAGAATGATTTTATTGATTTGCCTGAAAGTTTTCGTGTATTCTATTTTTGTTTGCAATCTGCTTCAGAAAAGAGCTTTTTACCGAATTTCAAGATAACGACTAGACAAATAATAACAGAGTGATTAAACACTGATAATTCACTCGGCCATAAATCTGCTGTTAGAGTTACATGGGAATTAAAAACAATACTGGTAGCGTTACTCGGTCTAGAGAATTTGCTCTTATAAAACTAGGCACTTACAAGCTCGGCTGTGGACTGCTTGAAAACTAGCGGCCCTACAAGGAATATAAGCGTTCTTACAATTTCCACATTGAATTTTCTCGTAAGCGATTAACAGTTGCGTCTTCTTGGATACCTACGCAGAAGTCCTAGTTGTGTCCTACACACCGTCAGCATGAATCAAATCAGTGACGGGAATTTTGTACTGTCCTCTTGTTAGCGAAACCTACACCTCGATATATTTACTCATTATGGATACAATTCGGTTGGCCTGTCTCAGCGGGTTCATAACTGGCTGGCTCTGAACACTATGGGACTTAACATCTATGGTCATCAGTCCCCAGAACTTAGAACTACTTAAACCTAACTAACCTAAAGACATCACACAACACCCAGCCATCACGAGGCAGAGAAAATCCTTGACCCCGTCGGGAATCGAACCCGGGAACCCGGGCGCGGGAAGCGAGAACGCTACAGCACGACCACGAGATGCGGGCGCTTCATAGCTCTTCCTCAGACTTTCACTGCTTCAAAAAGCGAGTTCTTGAACAATTTACTGTGGCAGAAATATAGAGCATCCGATCAATGGCTGTCTTGTACGTCATTCCGAATGTGTCGAACAGCTTCGTGTCAAAACGAAGGACGTTCTGTACCTCGTTAGGCAGCTATAATAGCTGCGTAGTGAATGTCATGCTTGTTGTTAATACAAGTGTTTTTTTTTTAATGTTATGGGATTTAACTGCTAAGGTTATCAGTCCCTAATCTTACACACTACTTAACCTAAATTATCCTAGGAACAAATAAACCCACCCATGCCCGAGGGAGGACTCGAACCTCCACCGGGACCAGCTGCACATTCCAATACAAGTGTTTCTCTTGTAAAGTAACGAGAGGGTGAATTCTAGGAAATGCTATACTCTTGTTGAGTTAGGGATATAGTGGTCCAGATATTTTAACGGAAACAAAGTTTTGGTATTTCTGACAAACACAAAGCCATTGGTAAGATTCAGAGTAAAGTTAGAGATAAAGACTAGTAGATGTCGCCAATTTTGTTAAACAAAGCGCTGGACGATCTGACCTGACTCTAGAGAGCAGTAACCGGATAAATAGGAATAGCAGACACACGCGATGGACGAAAAGGTCAATGGCGCCCACGTGGACTACCTGGCCTTTGCGGATGACATAGCGATAGTGACGGAGGCAGAAGAACGTGCAAAGAAACAAGTCGGAAACCGAAATAAGCCGGTCAGAAGGCACCATGAAAAATATTGACAAATTTAAATACTTGAGGTAATCCAAATATATAACACAAAGAAACAGAAGCAATGTGGGAACAATAGAGAAGATGAAAAGGACGTCACTTTCTGTCTGACGTGGGATGTACACAATAAAAAGAATGCATCTCAAGACGGAAAGATCAGACACTACAAAGCAAAGGTGAAGAATGCGGTTAGACTTCTGGTTGAGACGATGACAAAAGATGTCTGTTGATCCATCATGGACATGGGACGTCAGCGGGTTAAGTAATTGTCAATATCAATGAAATTCAACAACCGTGTAACTAAGATGTTGTTTTATTTTATTTTGACGACACCCGGTTTCGTCTTTCCACTGTGCCATATTCAGGTCCCATATGCATCTCTCAAAAAAGACGATAATGCCATATAGTGCTATAAAACTCGGGATTTTGTGAATTCAAACCGTTTAACAAGTGCTTCATTCGCAGACTTGGTAGCAGATGTGGCGGAGAACAAATGGAAAAAGAAGAGAGAAAATACTGAGGAAAATATTAGACCCTAAGAGAGGTGGTGAAAGATGGATGCGAAGACTTAGGGGACAATTTTGCTGGACCACGGGAACAGAATCGGGAGAAATCAAGCGAAATTAAGTTGGCATTGGATGATTTTACCGGCCACTACATTCATCTGTGACAGTTACAGCCATTCGAAAAAGTCTGAGGAGCTCAGAAATACTCATTGGAGGCAACTTTAACCTTCCCAGTATAGACTGGAATGTCCATGAGTCCATTGCACGGCATACGGACAGGCAGCCTTGTGAAGTTTTGTTGAACATAGTTTTCAAAAACTTCTTCAGCAGCTAATACGAGAGATCACTCAAATGGAAACATTTTAGACCTTGTAGCTATAAACAGACCTGACCCTACCGAGGATGTCAGTATAGAAACAGGGATTAGTGATCACAATGTAAAAGGCAACGATGGTTATTAAAGTTAATATATCAGTCAATAAGGCTAGGAGAGTATCTTCGCTAGAAAAGCTGATAAGCAGCTCTGAGCATCCCACTTATACAATGGATAGACATCATGTAGCTCCAATATGATGAACGTTGAGGAATTATGGGCGAAGTTTAAAAGAACTGTAAATCGCGCTGTGGAGAAGTGTGCCCGGTAAGTGCTGTCTAACGCACTGCTTTCCGGGCGGGAAGGCGTTCCGGTCACGCATCCGTCCGGCGGATTAGTGTCGAGGTCTGGTGTGCCGGCCAGTCTGTGGATGGTTTTTAGACGGTTTTCCATCTGCCAGGGCGAATGCGGGTTGGTTCCCGTTATTCCGCCTCAGTTACACTATGTCAGCGATTGCTGCACAAGCACTTTCGCCACGTACGCGTACACCATAATTACTCCACCACGCAGACATTGGGGTTACACTCGTCTGGTGTGAGACGTTCCCAGAGGTGTTCACTGGAGGCCGAACCGCACAGTAACCCTTGATTCGGTGTGGGGCGGCGGTGGGGTGAGTGGACTGCTGTAGCCTGTTGTGTACCACTGCGGGCTACCGCTGGGACGAAGCCTCTCCGTTGTTTCTAGGTCCCCGGTTCCATACAATACAATAAAAGTGGATTAAGGACGGAAAAGACTTAGCGTCGTTTAATAAAAAAATTTCGAATATGCTGAGGAAGTGAGGACTGTTGCACTCTCGGTTCAAAACAGAACGCACAAATGGTGACAGGCAAATGACAAATATTCGTGCATCTGTAAAAAGATCGGTGCGCGAAGCATACAGCTGCCGCCGTCACACCGTATCAAGTGATCTTGCCGAGTACCCGAGAATACTCTGGTGCTACGTAAAATCGCTAAGCGGCTCGAAGGATTCTATCCAGTCAATCGTTGACCAGTGAGGTGTGGCTGTAGAAGATGGCAAAAGAAAAGCTGAAGCTTTAAATTTCGCTTTTAAGAAATCATTCATGCAGGGGGATCGTACATACATACATACATACTTGTACGTGCCTTCGTGTGACCATCGAACAATCTCCCGGATGGACGACATAGTAATTGGCAGCCCTGGCGCAGACAAGCAACTGGAGGAGTTGAAAACAATAAGTCGCCAGTTCCACAACGAATCGTAATTTGTTTTACAAAGAGTACCCTACGGCGTTGGACCCTTACTTAGCTTGCATTTACAGCGAATTTCTCGACCAGCGCAAAGTCCCAAGCGACTGGAAAAAGGCACGGGTGACTCTTGTACAAAAGAAGCGTAGAGAACGGACCCGCAAAATTACAGACCAATATCCTTAACATTGGTTTGGTGCAGAATTCTCGAGAATATTCTGAGTTCGAATTTATTAAATTTTCTTCACAAATCGGCACGGTTTTAGAAAGCATCGCTCGTGCGAAACTTAGCTTGCCCTCTTTCTTAGACGATATCATGCGAACTATGGGTGAAGAGCAACAGGCAGATTACATATTCCTAGGTTTCCGAAAGCGTTTGACACGGTGTCATACTACATATTAACGAAGGTACGAGCACACGGAATGTGGGTTCCCACACATGAGTGGCTCTAAGACATCTTAACTCATGGAACCCAGTTCTTGTCCTAGACGGTGAGTGTCCGTCAGGGTATCGTCAGGAGGGGTGCTATATTTCTCGGTATACATAAATGATCTGACGGACAGGGTGGGCAGCAATCCGAGGCTTATACGGTAAAATGTCGTCTTGAGAGACTAAAGGAGGATCAAAAACCAAAATGTCTGATTGTTGTCATGAAAGACAGGAAGCTCTAACTGTTGAAAACTGCAAGTTAATGCACATGAATAGGCAAACAATCCCATAATGTTAGAATACAGTATTAGTAGTGTTCTGATCCCCACAGTCAAGTCAGATGCATTTAGGTGTAACGTCACGGAAAGCTGCCGGTCCTCGACAATCAAACTGTGGGAAGATTTTGGTGCTCGTTCAATTTAATTAAGAAATATTACAATCACAATTCTAAAATACGAGCGCAACTGAAGCTAAGAGTCAGGCAGGCTATCACCCAGATCATGCTAAATTATCTTCTCACCCTGTGGCATCTTTGACAGAACGTCTCTCTTGCTCGCATTAATTTCCTCGAATATTTCGTGTTTTATTATGTGTAATTGTTCTTTTGCTGAAACAGCAGTAACTGCTTATCAATAACCTGTACTGAATAGCTGAAAGTTGTTTTCCCATTCATTTGAGTGCTATCATGTTAACTGATTGAGCTTCCTGATGGCTTGATGAGGATAGGTTTATTTGAATCTGTCTACTCTTTGTTTATACATATTAGCAGCTTGATGAGAATCACAATGTTTAAACGAGAGGTCTAGGTTAATTACACCTGCTAAGTACGGAAGAAAGCTGATGGCGGGTCATGGTGAGGAAGAGAGCCGTAGGGCAGGTGCTGATTTTACAAAGAGGGGTTTTACATATGGAAGGACAGCCAGTTTCATTCTGATTTTCTACTTACAACAGACGGCATAAATCTTCTCTTGCTAGTATAGTCGGAGTCGCTAAGCACCAGCTAATCACCAGCTTGTCTGAAGTTCTAACTGATGACCTACATACACAAACATTGCAACAAGTTATTATAAATTAATTCGTATCGAACAGTGTGCGCGTTAACGATGGAAGTGCAGAATTCACCTTCAGCATCTCACCTCCTGCCGAAGGCACAAGACAAGATATTTCGTCAGCTAGCCTGCCAACTCCCTCTGTCTATCTCTGCGCATATGCTTATTGCATAAAAATTTCTCGGTTTACCTGCCGCGTCAAATTTGGATAAAATCCCGAGCTTTCGATGACTACCTCCGTCATCTTCGTCAGCTTCCGCTTTTATAAGCAGTGGACGGCTTCTCATTGGCTTAATGACGCCACGGTGAAAACGGCGCGTACAGAGGTGGCGGCCTCTATATCCATAGATTTAATTTGTGCGTTTTATGCAGCGTTGCTTGCAGCGCCATCCATAGCAACAGGCGGAGAACTGCGAGGAATGTAAGAAGTGTCCCTCTGCTCTCTTTCTTTATTATGTTACTTAAAAACCGTCTTGATTTCAAATATTTTTATTCATATGACCGGTTTCGGTTCATTCAGAACCGTCTTCAGATCTGTAAAAATAATGATACTAATTTACTATTTCACGGAAGCAAATCTTTTTCATCCCATCTAATCAACATCAAATGTACCAGAGCGTACCCGATATTTCGTTGACGGGGCCCTCCTGTGCGGCCCTCTTGCCCGCGGCGATGGACATCAGATGACTGAGCGGACCGCGGCACAACACCGAAATGGCGGGAAATACGGAAGCAGACCGTAGAGGAAAACAAGTTCACACCATCACCATAGATATATAAATCGCCCTATGTTTTTTAGATCGTATAAAAATGATAATTTTACTGTTTTTTATTAATGCTGACAAGTACAGATTTTAACCTTGACATCTACATATTTTAATTAAGTATTTTTAAATAATAAAAACAAAGATCTACTGAATATAGTATGTGCAAATGGAATGTAACAAATGTACCAGACGCCACCTGTCGGTAATAGTGTTATAATTAATATAAATTACGTGCACTCTGCCAACCAATTTTATGTGACGTAGCATGTGAAAACTGCTGGATTTGGACGGGTTACTCCTGTAACTGAAATGTCAGGTACGCTCTGGTACATTTGATGTTGATTAGATAGGATGAAAAAGATTTGCTTCCGTGAAATAGTAAATTAGTATCATTATTTTTACAGATCTGAAGATGGTTCTGAATGAACCGAAACCGGTCATATGAATGAAAATATTTGCAATCAAGACGGTTTTTAAGTAACATTATGAAATCACTGATTGCTGTTGTCCCATAAGACATTATGACTGTTTTTGCAAAATCTTTCTTTATCAATTGCGCGCTTCCATGCGTTGTTGAGTGCGTATCCGGAGTCTCTGTTGAAAATATTGTCACAGAGTCTAATTTCAAATGCTTCCCTGATGACAGAGTCCCAATAGTTTGAAGTGTGAGCAAGTATTCTTGTTTCATCGCATGAAACCTTATGTTTATTCAACAAACTGTGCTCAGCCACCGCTGATTTTTTCTAGATACCTGTATTGCAGGTGACGCTGATGTTCCACACAGCGATCGGCGCAACAGTTCTTATAGACTGGCCCACATGATTTTTGTCACACGGGTCGCAACATTTCCTTAATCTCCCTGGGTGGCCGGAAGACTGGTCTGATTCCCTGCCGGCTCAGGACTCAGCCGATCTTGCTGGTCGTGGCACCGCAGTATGGTAGCCGTGCGGTGTGTTGGTCCTCTTGATCTGTTCGAACAGCGCCCTTCCTAGGTTTCTTTGCCAGAGTAGATCTGATATCTCGATCAGAATATCCATTTCTCATGACGAAGATGGCGGAGGTAGTCATAGAAAGCTTGGGAATTTATCCAAATTTGACGTGGCAAGTAAACCGAGAACTTTTTATGCAAGGACTCCGTCGCGAAATACTTCGTAGTCACATATGCTTATTCTTTGTTTCGTCATTGATAGACCTTTTCTAACTACAAAATGGTTCAAATGGCTCTAAGTAATATGGGACTTGACATCTGAGGTCATCAGTCCCCTAGACTTAGAACTGCTTGAACCTAACTGACCTAAGGAGATCACACACATCCATGCCCGAGGCAGGATTCGAACCTGTGACCGTAGCAGCAGCGAGGTTCCGGACTGAAGCGGCTAGAACTGCTCGGCTACAGCGGCCGGCTTTTCTAACTATAAGTCCTATCACTATCGAGCACTATTTGATGGAACTGTTGAAGGGGTTTCTTAATTGTGCTTAATTAACCAGGAAGTTTCCTACGCACTCTTAGTGGTGCTATTCATCTTTAGGGTATATTACATACCGTGATATCAATTTTTAAAGACCGCTCTTCAATTTGAAATTTTGGACTCCTGCCTCTACTGTTTGTGGTAATACCTGACACGTGGTCTCACTCCCACTGCTGATGTGCGCCTTGTTCCACTGCCACAACAGCCGCTAATATTTAATTTTGTTAATGCAATACGTAGCATGTTAATTACAAATGTGCTGAGCACGAGTGTCTCAGATTCTTCTTCGTCCATCACACGAGTGAGATTGGAGCATATTGTATCTTTTACTTCTTAGTTACTCATGTAGCTAGGCACAGGCGCGTATCCACAAATATTATGAAAAGATGAAAAGTACGTAGGTACGAATATTTATGTATGTTCCACATCTCCTCGTGAACCACTGGTCCTATTTCAGCCAAACTTGGTGAACGTATCACTAATCGTAAAGAATCACTGTGGGGGGTAAGAAACACCTACCTGTCAAAGGAGTGAAGATGAAAATGAAGTGTAGTCCATGCCGTGCGAATACCCACACTTTATTCATTTCGTATTTCAGAGTTGTAGCACTTAGTCATTTTCAACAAACTTTAAACATAATTTCAAACCTTTGCGAAACTTCTTCTCGCTACAAGTCCTACAAAATGATGAAAGGGAAAAATCTATCGCTTACTACATTTTCGTTGTTGATGCATCAGGCACGACGTTTTGATTTATTACTTTCTTGCTACCAATTGCGTGCGCTGCACATTTTGCAGACAGTATTCGAATAGAGCACTGAATGTAGCTTCAGAATTACATCGTGTATGACACATAGTTCGTGAAATGTGTCACAAACGCTGAGGTGCGTGGAAAACTGCGTTATCATACATGACGTTTAAATTTATTACTTCTTTGCTATTAACACATTTCGCAGGATGTATCCGCATACGCCGCTGAATGTACCTACAAAATCATATCATTGTATAACACACAACTGAGGAGAGATAACGTCATGATATAAAGCTGAGTGGAAACGAAACTGCAAGACGAAATTCGCTACAGGTACAGATGAACTACGTGTACAGATAGGTGTGCAATTTGTTACATATTTGTAAAATAATAACACGTGCGTACACGGGCAAAGCTTTGCGTAAAGAGCTCCTCCCCAGGATAGATTTCAATAAAAATTGGTAAACTTACTACTTAGTATCTGAAAATAAATACTGTTGGGGTAAGAATCTGCAACTTCCAATTGGGGTGAAGAAGGAAAGGGGCAGGGGAAGATAGACACGACTAGTGTGTGTGTGTGTGGGGGGGGGGGGGAAATTGGAACTGATTGACAGAGATGGAAGGGGAAAGGACAGAGTTGGGGCAGGAGGAGGTGGACCCTGTGGTTGGAAAAAAAAAAAAAAACAGATGAAAAGGGGGGCAGGGGAAATTGAAGGTGGAAGAGGAAATAGAGAGGACAGGGGCAGATGGAAAGAGGTGGCAGGAGCAGATGGACAGAGAAAGGAAAGAGGAGGACAGAAAATGGAGGAGGAGGAGGAGGAGATGGACAGAGAGAGGGGGAGGAAGAGGTGGACAGGGGGCAGGGGGAGCAAGAGGTGGACTAATAGATGATTGGAACAGGTACATATCCGGGCAAAGTCGGATGCTCAGATAGTCTGTTAGAAACGACATGTACTTGACCCCTCTTAGATACATCACTGTAGATCTGCGAATTCAGGCGCTCCAGCATCCTCCGAGGCGACAAGGAACCGTCTGGTGTCTCGCTGGTCATCGTGTCCTGTAGTCGGGGAAAGCCGCGACGTGGCTCAGACATGCCGCGTCAGATACACGGCGCGGCGTTGTGCTATGTTTAGCTGCTCAGCGGCCGTTTAGCACTGCCCACCTGCTTCCGTGTGGCTCCACTCGCTACTCACGATGCATCACTCTACGTTCTCACGCACCACCCACCCAGGTAGGGAACTGCGCCAATCCCCCCGCTTGGCGTCTGTTTATTATTTAGGCGCATTCACGAGGACGGCAGTTAAGACACCGTCCAACCACTCATATGTTGGTATTCTGTTGTTACCCAAAATCGTTTAAGCCCAGTGGCGGGAATTTGACACCAGACATTTGAAAAGGACAAGGTCGATTTTCTAGCTCTGTCTGAATTTAGTTATCTAATGACATTTGCTGGATGCCTATCTAACAGCTTCCGCTGACAACAAAAATTCGATTTTCAGTATATCATATGATTATTGACCGAATAAAAAAATTAGAATTCAGTCATTATCTATCAATTAAGATATGCAATCTTACGTTGATGGTTTAACACGAAAAGTCAAGAATTAAGTTGGAAGCTGTGTATATGCCTTGAGAAAGTGTTGCTACTAGCATGCACATTACCCAGACTACATTCATCCAGTATTTGAGAACGGCAGCACTTAACGATTGCCAACAAGCGTTACACATAATTTCAAGCATTTTACAATTTTTCTTTATCTCTGACATCCGACGCAAAATAATGAAAGGAAAAGAGTTTATCGTTTATTACATGTTCGCTACTCATGAAGTAAAGTTTCAGTAACAGGAATCACGTTTCAATGTACTACTTCTTTACTATTTATTCGCAACGACATTTGCAGAAAATATCCGCAAATGCTGCCACTGAATGTGCCCTACAAAAATATCAATATGCGACACATAGCCAAAAAATATAACATAAACATTGATATCCATAAAGAAACTAGTTTTTGGTAAACTGCACAGCATATTACCCAGACTTTACTCATCCAGGTTTACCTATGTGAATTCGACTCATTACATAATTGGTAGGGGGATGTGGGGAAGGGAAGGGAAGGGGAGGGTTCGGGGAGGAATTAGTTACTGGTATCCACATAAAAAATTGACGTAGGCTCCTGTGTTGGTAAATTTATTATTATTACTATTATTATTTACCATTCAAAAACTTGTTGTTAGTCAAGTGCAAAGATATTAAACATAACGTGTCCTAACAGGAATTTAGACGGACTATTTGTGCAAGAATTACACAACCTAAGGTAATCAAGGTGATGCAACTAGATCACCGCTGGTGGATGATTCACTTTGCTTTGCGCAACTCGTTCGTCGTACTAACGAATGTCGTGTACAGAAGGTGACTTTGTCAGACGTTGAGACGTGCCATCTCTATGGAGTGGGCTTCCCTGGCCCTCACTTCTGGGAGAGCATTTCGGCTCTGTGATCCGCTTCGCGTCTGCACCGGTGACGGGGCCCTCTGGAATGTGCTAAGCCAATACGTCGCCACCACGCCTGCTGAAACAACCGGATCCTCCAGGAGGACGGACTCAGATGAGGAAAGACCTGTGAAATATCTGATGCAACCACTGGACTGGAACGGGGCGCCCCGGGAATTCCTTTCGGTCGTGCAGAAATATACATCCGGACTTCCTTGACGTCAGGCTCTGTTCTCCGTGGCTGGTACAGTTAGTTTCGCTACATTCCTAACGCGCACTCTACGGTTGTATCAAAACCTAATACGTGTGTGATATCATACTTCACAGTCGTCAACGAGGGCGTGCTGTGCTGCAGTAATCCCTCAGACTTTTTCATGTGAAAACTCTTAAGGCTTTTAATACCAAACAAATTTTATTAATACTCTTCGTTGTTGCCCGCGCCCGGTAGCTGAGTTGTCAGCGCGACCGAATGTCAAACCGAGCGAGGTGGCGCAGTGGTTAGACACTGGACTCGCATTCGGGAGGACGACGGTTCAATCCCGCGTCCGGCCGTCCTTATTTAGGTTTTCCGTGATTTCCCTAAATCGCTTCAGGCAAATGCGGGAATGGTTCCTTTCAAAGGGCATGGCCGTCTTCCTTCCCGTCCTTCCCTAATCCGATGAGACCGATGACCTCGCTGTCTGGTCTCCTTCCCCAAACCAACCAACAAACCGAATGTCAATCCTAGGGGCCCGGGTTCTATTCCCGGCTGGGGCGGAGATTTTCTCCGCTCAGAGACTGCGTGTTGTGTTGACCTAATCATCATCATGCCATCCTCGCCGATGTGGCGTCAAATCGACAGACTTGGACCCGGAGAACGGTCTACCGGACGGGAGACCCGAGTCACACGACGACTTCGTTGTTCATGTCTACATTTTTATTTCTAAACATAGTCACCTAGCGAAAAACAGATTTTTCGGAACGAGAGACCAGTTCGCTTGTAACGTCAATGTAGAATTTTTGGCTTTCTTTACGGAGTCACAACCTCACCTCTTCTAGCACCGCTTCATCGCTGTCAGAGTGAAGTCCTCGAAGGTGTTCTTTAAGTTTTGGAAATAAATCAGAATCGGATGGCGTCATGTCGGGCTGTGTGGAGGACGATCGATGGCAGAACCGAAGGTGTTCGATTCTTGCAGATGTAGGAGCGCTCGTGTGTGGACTGGCATTGTCCTGCTGAAGGAGACGGTGCTCTTTGTGTGGACGCACTCTTTGAATTCCTGCTTTGCTTTCAATATCCTAAGGTCTAGCAGTACCTTGAAGCGTTTGTGGCAATGACTTTAGCCATGAATTCCAAATGCACCATACCTTGAACATCCCAGAACACTGTGAGCATGACGTTGCCTGCCGATGCCATGGTCCTGATAGTTTTTGGCATCAGTGATACTTTGTGGCGGGACTCCACTGACGCTATTTTTTTTTCTCGAGGTAAAAATAGTAAACGCAGATTCCGTTACCAGTCACAGCGTTCAAAAGAAACCTATCACCCTCACGCTCAAAACACAAAAGAAATTGCTGACAGACGTCCAGTCGCTTGTGTCTCATGTCAATAGCGAGCATGAGGCACCCATCGTGCGCACAGTTTTCTGTGGTGTAGTTCGGCAATGAAGGTCAGTGCATGATCTAGTGGTATGCCACACTTATTTATGAGCTCTGTCTGCATTACCCGATGATTTTCTCTGATGAGTTCATCAACTAGATTCCTGTGATTCCTCTGTCTGCATTACCCGATGATTTTCTCTGATGAGTTCATCAACTAGATTCCTGTGATTCCTCTGTCTGCATTACTCGATGATTTTCTCTGATGAGTTCATCAACTAGATTCCTGTGATTCCTCTGTCTGCATTACCCGATGATTTTCTCTGATGAGTTCATCAACTAGATTCCTATGATTCCTCTGTCTGCATTACTCGATGATTTTCTCTGATGAGTTCATCAACTAGATTCCTATGATTCCTCTGTCTGCATTACTCGATGATTTTCTCTGATGAGTTCATCAACTAGATTCCTATGATTCCTCTGTCTGCATTACTCGATGATTTTCTCTGATGAGTTCATCAATTAGATTCCTATGATTCCTCTGTCTGCATTACTCGATGATTTTCTCTGATGAGTTCATCAACTAGGTTCCTATGATTCCTCTGTCTGCATTTCCCGATGATTTTCTCTGATTAGTTCATCAACTAGATTCCTATGATTCCTCTGTCTGCATTACTCGATGATTTTCTCTGATGATTTCATCATTTAGATTCCTATGATTCTCGTCTGTTGCCGTACGTGGTCGACCCCCCCCCCCCCCCCCCCCCCCCGAGCTTTGTCACACGCATTGAGGTTAGCACAGCC
This sequence comes from Schistocerca gregaria, assembly GCF_023897955.1. Classification (NCBI taxonomy): domain Eukaryota; kingdom Metazoa; phylum Arthropoda; class Insecta; order Orthoptera; family Acrididae; genus Schistocerca; species Schistocerca gregaria. The sequence continues at coordinate 128,883,021 of NC_064923.1, read as the reverse complement.
ATTTCCTTCATTACGAACACCAAAAACACAACGTAGCACATTGCGGTGTCAATACACTCGTCACCGTAAGCAGCTTTCATTCTTCTGTGGAGTTAAATTAGAGACATGTTTCCTGCGGTTAGAAATTCGATTACAGCACGCTGTTTCTCACATATCGACACGGTTAAGTTGCACACCGCCATATTACACGGAGCCCTCCACCAGCAGGGGGTTGCAACTTGTCAGTGATGTGGAAAAGTCGACCGAGTATAATGTATGACATTTAAGACCTTAATCAAGATTGAGAACAGAATAATAAATTCTGAGACGTTACTTTTCAGCACGGCTTCGTATTCTCACAAACCGCCAACGTCGCCGTCCACGTATGTCTGTAACCACCTTAATGGTTCCATTATAAGGCGTTATGCTGATGCTCCAACATTCCCTCTTAATCAGCTAATTCATTGAATGTCGACTACTGTTGCCCGCTTATGTCAGACGATATTCGACGAGATCGATTTCATTAAGCGATATATTGACCCAACGGTAACTAAATGAAACTCTTATGTAGTCCATCATCAGACCTTATGCCATTGTTCTGGACTGAATTTCAAACCTATCCGCGGTGTCGCGCGAGGCAAGGCTACGTGATGTCGTTGAGAGTGATCCGACGTATGCTTGGAGAGCGTAAACCAGACGGGGCTGCTACGGTCGCAGGTTCGAATCCTGCCTCGGGCATGGCTGTGTGTGATGTCCTTAGGTTAGTTATGTTTAAGTAGTTCTAAGTTCTAGGGGACTGATGACCACAGCAGTTAAGTCCCATAGTGCTCAGAGCCATTTGAACCAGGCGGGCCCTTATTTCTCCAACAGCGAAAGCTATGTGCCGGTTAAGTGTTCCACCTTTCACTCATCACCCAACGTAAAAATGACACCACACTTTTAGCACATTCATAAGTCGCCCTACACTATGCAGACAACATTAAAACACAACTTTCAAACACAGTGCGGAAGGGTGTAACACCATAGCTCTGATGCTGTACTGATTTATTTTGCTTTTGTTTCATTTAATGTTACATCATTGAGTATCTGTAAATGTGTTCGACTGAATCGATAACACAAAATTGTTTACTCCTTTCCTTGTAAAACTTTGATGTCATAATTTGATTCTATGCAGTGTAGTATATCTGTTATTTAAATTCTTTGTCCCATTTGGACGGAACAAAACTTACTATATATAATTGTAGTTTCTGTGTGAATAATGTTTTGTAGAACTGTCAATATGTGCAAATATTATGTTTTATTTAAAACGTTTGTTTGCCGTCATGTAAACTGCTGATCATCACTTAGGGTTTTTAGTTATTCTGTATGTAAAAGTTGTTGTGGTTCCCCTCGGGAACGGAACCGTGCAGCGCGCGCAAATTGTGGTTGGCATAGGTAGGAAAGGTGGAACAAGAGTCAGTCGGGGACGAGCCACCAGTCGGGGACGAGCTACCAAACTGTGCACTCCCGTGTAAATGTTGTATATTGTGCTGGTTCCGAGAGAGGCTTTTCCTGCCGCTTTCCAATGCCTCGGATGGATGGATAAATAGCTGGAACGATTCTGGAATTTGTATCTAACGTCGCCACCAAGAAATGACAGAGTCCAGCAATTCTACCTGCAATTCCACCTACCAACCTGCAATCGCCACCTTATTGCGAAATCATTGTAATGGAGCACTATAGTAATGTACAGTGAAGGATTAGCTTAATGGATGTGTTAGTGTGCTCAAATATAAGGTAATTTATAACTGAATTTATGTACCTACCTTGATATTTCTCCTTATCATAACACCTCTCAGGTTCCTCTCCGTTTGAACTGAAGTTATTTCCGAGTGTCCTTACTGAAAGAACATTAAAGCCCAGTGTTTTGCTAATTGATGCCTCTTGAACACAGTAAAAAGAAAGTTAAAGTTAATGTTGCAAGAGACTGAGTTAAAGTTAATGGTTCTTGCTGAAAATAATTTTCCTAGTAAAACTGCTTATTAATGTGTTGTTGCCAACTTCAAATTAAAAGTTCTTAAGACTGAGGCTTATAAAGTTATGCTTAGTAAATGATCACATTACTGCCTGTTGTAAAGCGCAGAAGGTGAGTCAGTATCTTACATATATGTTAATTTTGTGTCTCACTGTAGTAAAAGTGAAAAACTGCAATTGTGAAACGTTATATACTCATGTTTACTAATTGTTTGTCTATTGTGCTAAGGATAGGTAAGAAGTAACAGGAAGACAACTATTTATGAAAACCATACTTTCCTAATTCAAAAGATAGTGAGAAGCAACCTGTTAGTGGATTCCAATTAACTTTCATTTTAAATAGTAAAGTATTTAACTGAGAGAGACTTAACGTATATCCAATTAATGATTCGGCAGTGAATAGTAAAAATAACGTTCTACTACATCTACATTTATACCCCGCAAGCCACCCAACGGTGTGTGGCGGAGGTCACTTTACGTGCCACTGTCATTACCTCCCTTTTCTGTTCCAGTCGCGTATGGTTCGCGGGAAGAACGACTGTCTGAAAGCCTCCGTGCGCGCTTGAATCTCTCTAATTTTACATTCGTGATCTCCTCGGGAGGTATAAGTAGGGGGAAGCAATATATTCGATACCTCATCGAGAAACGCACCCTCCCGAAACCTGGCGAGCAAGCTACACCGCGATGCAGAGCGCCTCTCTTGCAGAGTCTGCCACTTGAGTTTGCTAAACATCTCCGTAACACTATCACGTTTACCAAATAACCCTTCTTTGGATCTTCTCTACCTCCTCCGTCAACCTGATCTGGTACCGATCCCACACTGACGAGCAATACTCGTTTATAGGTCGAACGAGTGTTTTGTAAGCCACCTCCTTTGTTGATGGACTACATTTTCTAAGGACTCTCCCAATGAATATCAACCTGGCACCCACCTTACCAACAATTAATTTTATGTGATGATTCCACTTCAAATCGTTCCGCACGCATACTCCCAGATATTTTACAGAAGTAACTGCTACCAGTGTTTGTTCCGCTATAATATAATCATACAATAAAGGATCCTTCTTCCTATGTATTCGCAATACATTACATTTGTCTGTGTAAAGGGTCAGTTGCCACTCCCTGCACCAAGTGCCTATCCGCTGCAGATCTTCTTGCACTTCGCTACAATTTTCTAATGCAGCAACTTCTCTGTATACTACAGCATCATCCGCGAAAAGCAGCATGGAACTTCCGACACTATCTACTAGGTCATTTAAATATATTGTGAAAAGCAATGGTCCCATAACACTCGCCTGTGGCACGCCAGAGGTCACTTTAACGTCTGTAGACGTGTCTCCATTGATAACAACATGCTGTGTTCTGTTTACTAAAAACGCTTCAATCTAGCCACACAGCTGGTCTGTTAGCGCTGAAAGTAACAGTGTATTTCGGTACCTGTTATAATTTTGCAAAAAGTTTGTGCTGCTCTAGCTGCTAGCTTCAATCTTAACGTAAACATATGTATGTGTCAGAGTCCACTGCACTCCCGTGTGACAAAGTATAGGTTGTGTTTATCCATTAAAATTACTAATAACTATTTTCTTGAACGAGAATGTTAATCATTCTCTTGCCTATTTAGGCTGGCGACCGTTTTCTTTATCCCTTAAACAGTGCAGATAGGCAAAATTTTGTTTGTTACTGTTCAAATATTTACGTAATTCTGACTTTCATTTCCGATAAGCCCCCTGCCTTAGGTACAACACGGTCAACATAACAAAATTGCTCTCAGAGGGTAACACTGCTCTGTTGCTTTATACCATAATTGCTTTAACAAGGTAGTTTTATTTCACGACCTGCCTACAACTTTAAGGTTATGGTACAGCAGTAGCAGACGGTAGTGTTATAAGGGGACATTGTGGGCGGATAGGCGACTCCTCCGCATCTGGCAGCTGTCTGATTGCGATGCAGGAAATCCAGACCCGCGGTTGCGCTCTTCGGGCAACCAAAGGACTGCGCAGCAGTGGCACTCAGATACCCACTGGTTCGTTGCAAAGACCTCGAATACATGGGGAGAACAATCTCGATATAACATCTAACACGCGCGCGAGTATCATAGTGTCAAACTTACACAAGCATTGTAGTTTCCACAGAAACAGCTACAGACCTAGTCAGTTGCCTCTACCACACCCTTCTGTAGCTTATTATTAGCTTTGCTACCATCGGAAAATTAGTAATCGCCTCTAAACTACATCCAGTTTGACTCTCCATATTCTCCAGGTATGACTGGAATCGATACCTCAGTTTCCATATTTTTTTTTAGCCGCTGTCGGCTGCAACTTTACTATTCTACAGATTAACTACGAAAAAAAAAAAGCTTTTATCTCGTGTGCCTGTCCCCGCTACCCTCTGATGCAACCCAGGTTACTTGGCGAAATTGCATGTCCAATATATACAGTCCAGAGTAGGTCACGAGATTGCAGTGGTGTCTCAAAAGGTACCCCACAACTCCAGAGTGTTACAGCATCCAGATGAAGTTATTCACACCATATTGGCTTATGTGAAAAACTCTCAAAGTTTTGTGTGTGTGTGTGTGTGTGTGTGTGTGTTTGTGTGTGTGTGTGTGTGTGTGCGTGTGTGTGTGTGTGATCCAGGCTGTCGTCCTCGAAGCGTAGCGGCAGAGGTTCAAGAAAAGGCGTAGTGTGTAAAATGGTTTATTCAAACCAAATCGGACAATGGGTTGTAAGGAACTTCTAAACATGTATAGGAAGCGCTCACCTTCGCGGACGTCGATATGCCGGTGGAGCAGGAATTTTATGTGGACTGATGTGAAGCATGATACTGGACGAACCGGAGTAACTTAAGCCGACAAAAAACAGACACGGTTCGATTTTCAAAGATCATCACAGAAGACGTCACACAGGGCATCGCAGGAGCAGTAAATGCCTAGGGTGACAGTGCACCGGGTCCTTCGAAAATATTTACAGATGCTAGCATTTTCCGACGAAGCAAAATTCCACGCTTGTGGTAAGGTAAATACAATGTTCGCATATGAGGCACAACCATTCCGAATACTGTGACGACAGAAGTACGTAATATGCTGAAAGTGAATGTGTGGTGGTGTTTGATGGATGATTGAATTGTGGGTCCATTCTTTTCTCAGAAAAAGTTAATTACAACAATTACCTTCATATACTGGAGCTGTTTGCATTATCACAACTGGCTGACAGCCAATATACAGTCTCTGGATCGGCAGGTGTGGTCCAATTCACTGGCCTCCTAGATCGCGTGACATTGCCCTGATGGACTTCTGTCTATTGGGCCATATCAAGGACACAGTGTAGCAAACGCCTGTCAAGGGCATCATTGATGTGAAGAAGTTAATCGTTGCTGCCATTGTCGAAGCTGGTGCGGGTATGTTGCGCGAGTGTGGATAGAGTTAAGAGTACAGACTGCATGTTGAGTGTACCACCAAAGGCGCACATTTTGAAACTGCTTGAATGGCATAAACATTTTCTGAGATAATGTCTTACAAGCCAGATATGATGCGAATACCTTATTTAGTTAGATGCTGTAACACCATACCTTTTGAAACAGACTGTATTAAAGATTTACTCTCTCTACCAGTGAGTATTGCGTTCACGAAGTGGCTGGCTTTAGCCTCTGTGATAATCCATTCCACTCGCACTGCTTCACCTTCAGGTAAATCGTCTTCTTTCCTTATTGCAGCAGCACTTTTAACTTAACACTTTTATATTTTCCCCAAGATGGTACAGAAATGTCTTTGACGTATTACATCGGCTAGAAACTGGACTCACGAAATTCGTGCAGGTGATGAAGCCAGTTGTAAATGGCTTACAGATTTTCACCGTTGGCTGTCAACGATGCCAATGTCTGTAACTATCGGATGCATCTCTCGCCAATGAGCAGCAGGAGTTATGCCCATGCTGCGCCAACCTTTCACATCAAACCTGCTTGCAAAAATCTCTCGTTTCGTTAGAAGCTGGATTGAAAAATCAACTATAACCAAAATAACAAAATTGCTCCACTACTTCAAAAGTTTCCTGTCAGATGTCACCAAGGACACAACATGAAAGGATTATTTTATTTGTGACTATTGTGCACTGTTAGCACAGTTATTCTCTTACTGCATGACGAGAGACGGTACTATGGAATATCGTCTCCGTAAGTCGTGTCCAATTACTGGGAACAGTCGACGAAATGGACTGGCCATGTAAAAATCTCTGTTGTACCAATGATCTGAATATGCCGATTTAATTTCGCTGAAACAAGGAATCATTGTGTATTTTTATGCCATCTGGGCGAACGAACTTGTGTAGTAAGAACAAAAGCCGTGTTCTTTTTCTTAATCTGTTCCATCAACAGCACCTAACCTAGTTCTACTACACTGCATATCCGTGTTTTACCTGTATTGATATTATCTTATAACCTGTTTTGAACAAAATATCTACTTCGTTCAACTGTCCTCCCGGTCTTTTGTCTTCTGTGGCAGGATTAAAATCTCGTTGGGAAAATTTACATTTATTCTGAGTAAAGTTTGATTCCTTTTCCGAATTTCGAATTGGAATCCATCACTGCTCGCTCTCAGTACAGACTCAGTAACCTCCTTGATTCCTGCTTTCCTTTCATGTCATTCGTCACTTAAGATTGCAGTCTGGCTTTTGTACAACTTATACATAACCTTTCACTCCCCGTATTTTATCCCTGATAACTTCAAAATTCCAATGTGTGTACTGCAGTTCACATTGAGAAAAGTCTTATCTAAATCTATAAATGCCGGCCGGGGTGGCCGAGCGGTTCTAGGCGCTACAATCTGGAACCGCGCGACCGCTACGGTCGGAGGTTCGAATCCTGCTTCGGGCGTGTGTATGTGTGATGTCCTTAGGTTAGTTAGGTTTAAGTATTTCTAAGTTATAGAGGACTGATGCCCTCAGAAGTTAAGTCCCATAGTGCTAAGAGCCATTTTTTTTAAATCTACAAATGGTATGTAACTGTTACTTCAGTGTGTGGACTAAGGTTAGTTTTCGGGTAAGGATTGCCTCGTGTATTCCTACATTTCTCTTGATCCCAAATATATTATCATAAGTCTGTTCCTACCAGTCCGTCTGTTCTTCTGTAGATAACTTGTGTTGGTATTTAGAGTTCCGAAAACAAGTTTCCTTTGTTTATGTTATCGGAAGTAATGAACGCTGGAGAAATTGTGGTTTGCTTTGATGGACATTCATTTGTTATTACTGTGTGTCAAGTGATTCGAAGCATTCGCGCTGCACATCTGCAGCAGCAGACACAAAAAATAAGTATTCGTTGCGTTGACTGAGAAACGTGCGCTTCAGACGTTCTCTGAGAATGGGCACGTGTCACCAGCGTACAGAAATCTATTTGCGGCTTCTCGGAGTTTATGGTTCGCACGTGACGACGGAGCAAATTGTTGAGCGACCGAGTCAGCAGTTCTGCGATGCGCGAGAGTGAAGCAGCTAACTGGCGCTATGAACGACGAGCAAAACTTAGCTCGGTAAGCAATGTCCTGCTTTTTCCCGCATGTTGTTGATTGGGTCTGTGAGACTGCCGTCTTTGCTACACAAAATCTGTGATGGATTGCGCGCCTACCTTAGAAAATTATGCATCGGTTGTCAATTCTGTTTAATGCGGACCACAAACAGAAGAGCAGTAGTAAACAGTGGGCCGGATGTCAATTTTGTAAGAGAACCAATTTCGTAACTCACAGAAATTACAAAATTTTTGAGGTAAGAGCTTATGGGACCAAACTGCTGAGGTCATCGGTCCCTAAGCTTACACACTACTTAATCTAGCTTACCTGCGCGGCAATTATAAAGCATGTGTGCAAGCGCGTTTGTGCATGTGTGTGTGTGTGTGTGTGTGTGTGTGTGTGTGTGTGTGTGTATGTGTATGTGTATTTTATACCTGTCCTCCTAAACCTCTGGACCACTTTCAACCAAACTTGGTGCACGTATCACTTACTGTTTGGAAAGATTCACTGTGGGTTTAAGAAGGACTTAATTATCAACGAGGTGGGGGTGAAAAACCAGTGTAGCCCACGACGAGCGAAAACGCATCCTTCAGTCATCCTAGTGAATGGGAGCACTTACAGACTTGCAACAAACTTTACATACAATTTCAAACCTTATAGAAACTTTTTCGTTGTCGGCCCCCTTAAAATGCTGAAAGGAAGTACATTTCCTACTACATATTCACTGTTATACAGTAAAACTGCCACATAAAGCCTGACTTTCTAATTTATTACTACCTTACTACTGAGTGAGTTCCTGACAGACAGTATTAACATGCCACTGTACAACTTAATGTGCCATAAAAATTACACAATTGTGTTAGTTGTATGACATGTACATCAGGAGTAGGATCCAGAAACACTATGGGATCAAAAGTATCCGGTCACACCCAAAAACATAAGTTTTTCATATTAGGTGCATTGTGCTGCCATCTAATGTCAGGTAGTCCATATCTGCGACCTCAGTAGTCATTAGACATCGTGAGAAGGCAGAATGGGGCGCTCCGTGGAACTTACGGACTTCGAACGTGGTCTGGTTACTGGGTGTCACTTGTGTCATACGTCAGTACGCGTGATTTCCACACTCATAAACATCCCTGGGTGCACTGTTTCCGATGTGATAATGAAGTGGAAACATGAAGGGACGCGTACAGGACAAAAGGTAGAGGCCGATCTCGTCTGTTGACTGACAGAGACCGCCGGCAGTTGAAGAGGGTCGTAATGTGTAACAGGCAGACATCAATCCAGACCATCACACAGGAATTCCAAACCGCATCAGGATCCATTGCACACTGCAAGTACTATGAGAGTCAATCGGGAGGGGGGGGGGGGGAGGAGACTTGGATTTTATGGTCGAGCGGCTGCTCATTAGCCACACATCACGCATGTAGCCGGCCGAAGTGGCCGAGCGGTTCTAGGCGCTACAGTCTGGAACCACGCGACCACTACGGTCGCAGGTTCAAATCCTGCCTCGGACATGGGTGTGTGTGGTGTCCTTAGGTTAGGTTTAAGTTGTTCTAAGTTCTAGGGGACTGATGACCACAGCAGTTTAGTCCCATAGTGCTCAGAGCACGAGAGAGAGAAATGAACAAAGAGGAGGAGGGGAGAGGAGGAGAGAGACACAGCAAGGCAAGGAGGGGAATTCAACAGGCAGAGGTGGGAGAAGGAAGTGGTCAAAGAGGTGAGATGGAGGAGGTAGGCAGAGAGACGGGGGAAGGATGAGATGGACTAACAGTTTGGAAGAAATACATACCTGGGCAACGCCAGGTACACGAGTAGTTTCTAAAAACTCGCCACAATTGCTGTGGCGGCTTTTTTAGTCATCTAAACGTGTGTGGTCGTCCCAACTTAATGTGCTGCGGATGAAAACTGTTGAATATTTCGTTCCTGCGAGCGAACATGATGGTGTGTCGAGTTTGTTGTGATATATCATGTTCTCGTCTGATCCTGTGCCTTAAGTGGGGTGGGGGGGGGGGGGGGGGGGTAGGACGTCAAACGGGCCGACTTGGAGCAGGAGAGGCACCACAGGACATTTTATTTTCTACTGTCTATACTTTTAGAAATAAATTAATAAAACTTTGTCAGAATGACCAGGAAGGATTCAGAATTCACACTTATCGAAGTGAAAATGGAAAAACATAACAAAATAATTTTTTTTTAGATACGCAATTTCATCATTTTCTCACTTACTGTTGGCTGCATTTGTTGCTATAGGTACATTTTTCTTCACAAGCAAGAGAGATTCTTTGATGAATTTTGCACAGCATACGAACCATACTTACAGGTGCATGAAACTGTAGAATTTTCTAAATCTAGTAAAAACTGTAGTAAAAATTGAGATAATTAACTACAAAATTAGATTTTTTCTAAGTATGAAGTTTAAAACGTAACAACTAATTCTTTTTATAAATTAAATAGATTCTAGAGTTTCAGACACCTGTAAGTATGGTTTGTATCCTGTGCAAAATTCTTCGAACAGTCTCTCTTACTTATGAAGGAAAGTGTACCTATAGCAATAAATGCAGCCAACAGTAAGTAAAAAAATGATAAAATTTCACATGTAAAAAAAATTATTTTGTTATGTTTTTGAACTTCCGCTGCTACGAGTGTGAATCCTGAATCCTTCCTCGTCATGCTGACAAAGTTTTATGAATTTACTTGTAAAAGTATAGACAGTGGAAATTAAAATGTCCTGTGGTACCTCTCCTGCTCCAAGTCGGCCGTTTGACGTCCAACCCCCCTTAAATCATATTTGCTTGAATTGATAATTAAAGCCAACCTTTGCGTCAAGAATTGATAATCTTAATTGAGCCGTTGCGGGTCAACGACGCAACTCAAAGTGGGCCACAGGATGGCACTTCAGTAGCTGTGCTCGCCCACGTAGCCTGTGTGGGCAGTGATTCGTTATATAAGACTACACGGCACTCGAGATAAAGAACTTGTACTCGGCAGGCTCTGTCTGGTGGCTGGGAGCCAGCGAACACTGCATGTGCTGGCGGTTTGTGCCAGTTTCCGTAACCTGAATTACGAGTGTGCGGCTGCGCTAGCCTGTGTACAGAGGTGGGTCCGGCAGTGGGAGCCACGTACTGTGTGCCCAGTAGAGCCATCGGTGTGGCAGGCTGTAGCCTGGGTTCCAGTACCGGCGGCAGTTCCTTACAGCGCACAAGCAGCCGCGATACACAGCGCGTATCGGAAGACTGCTCGTCGGGGTGGAGGTCGACGCCAGCTATCGTGCTGCCAACGAACTTTACTCGAAGGTTGTTGGAAAGCAGTGTTACAGCGCAAGGACACCGTTGGAATCACCACTGGTGTTTGTTTGGTATGTTGACTTTTCTTGTTTCTTCGTTCTTCACAACGTTGTTAGTCTAGCTGTCTGTTAACTTACACTGTTGGTTAAGCAGTCTGTTAGCGACGTTGTTGTCCCATCTGTTTAAGGATTTTCTGGTCATTGGTTGTTGTCTGGGTTGTTAGTTTGATATTTATCTCCTTGAGGAAGGTAGTAAAATAGGCTCCGTTATCCTGGTACAATATGCGCAGTGCACGTTGTCTTACAAGCGAGTTAATCACATGTAGAAAGTTCTAATGTAATATCGATGTTACGAAAACATTCAGGCTGATCAGGGAGCTTCCTTGTAACGTAAGACTTTTATTCTACTGTGTTTATGAAATATTTTAAAAATATCAGCAGCTGTTATGTTTTGCAAATTATTTTACTCTTTCCATTTTATATTTGTGCCTTCGCAAAAAATTTAAAATTGTTAAATTCCAAGAGTTTACCTTTTTAAAAGTTATTAAAAAGTTGTTTTAATATCAGAAATTGACTAAATTTGCCGCAGGAGGCAGTGCCCATGTTGTTGAAGTTCGATATTATCTTTTAAAAGGACTTGGACCAGTACTTACAATTTACTGTAACTGTATTCCCATGTCCATCAACTTACACTTACTGTTGTAGTGAATATCAATTGGAAGCGTTCTTGTAACACTGTAATGTAGAAATAGAAGAACCTTCATTTATCGCACAATCGCATCGTCAGTTCAATGAACTTAGCGAATACACTAAAAGAGATTCCGTTGTTAATCCTGCCGCCTACGTCGTATTTAAATGGAAAGATAGAAAAGTTTCTGTTCGAAGGCCGTACAGTCCAGAATTGGTATGCCAATGAGGAAAAACCGCCATGGGCATAGGGCAATCACACTACCGACGTACGAGTCTGAACATACCCGTTTCGTAAAACACCGCGTCCTGATCCATCAAGTAGTCCCGCATTGCCTGCTGAAAGTCAGTCTCCGACAGGGGTCGTCGATCCTTAAAGTTTTAGTATTATTTTTAAGTGAGACTTCGCGCACCATTCCTCGACGGCAATTTTCGACAGACATGCTGCCTCAAACACATTTTTCGTGCTCCGATGGGTGTCTACCGGTGCGATGCTATCAAATTAAGCTCTTAAGAGGAAACCCATCTCAGATCATACTACAAAGTCCCCTGACGAAGTTACAGAAGGCTGTCAAGACAAAGCATAGCGGGAAGCTGTCCAAGGCGGGTCCACTGTGCACGGGATACAATCAAACATGCAGCTTCTATGGGCTATCGTACTTGCTACCCTCCCCCAGTTTGTCCTCATATGGCACTAAGTGATGCTTTCCTCTCTCCTTGCAAGAAGATACCATTGCATGGCAGCTATTTAGAGAGTGACGACGAGCTGAACTTCAAGGCGGGACATTTCTTGAATAGCCAAATTGTAGACATACACACCCATGTCGTGTATTGTTCGGCGAAAAATGTTGTATTGAAGGATGAATTGGAAGAGGAGGAATAACACTGCCACAAAGTTTCACAAGTCATAACAAAACCATTGTAACTAACCCTCCTAGATCAAGACATTGCGTTATACATTGAAGTATGATACACCTCCTAATATGGCGTCGACGCGGCATGGACTCAGAAACTCGTTGGAAGTCCCCTACAGAAATACTGGGCCATCCTAGCTCTACAGCCATCCATAACTGCGGAAGTGTTGTCGGTGCAGGCTTCTGCCCCCATAACTGTTCCATGGAATTGATGTCCGGCAGTCAGGGTAGCCAAATCATTCGCTCAAATTACCCATAACGTTATTCAAACCAATCGCAAACAACTGTGGCCCGATGACGTGGTGCTGTATCACTCATAAAAATACAATCGTTGCTTGAAAATAAATGGTCTCCATTTAGGCGAACTGAACCATTTTCAGTCAATGAACGGTTCAGTTGGATCAGAGAACCCAGTCTATTCCACGTAAACACAGCCCACGATCTTACAGAGCCATTACGAGCTTGCAGTGTCTTGTTGAAAACTTGGGTTCACATTTTCGTGGGGTCCGTGCCGCCCTTGAACCCTACCATGAGCCCTTACCAACTGAAATCGGAACTCATCTGACCAGGTCACGGTTTTCCAGTCGTTAGTGGTCCAACCAATACGGTCACGAGCCCAAGAGAGGCGCTGTTGCCGATGTCATGCTGTTAGCAGAGGCACTCGCGTTGCTTCTGCTGCCATAGAACATTGACCCCAAATTTCACCACACTGTCCTAACGGACACGTTCGTCGTACCTCCCACTTCAGTTTCTATTATTTCACGCTGTGTTGCTTCTCTGTCGGCACTGATTACTGTACGCAAATGCTGCTGCTCTCGGTCGTTACGTGAAGGCCGTCGGCCACAACGTTATCCGTAGTGAGAGGTAGTGCCTGAAATGTGATATTCTTGGCACACTCTTGATACTGCGATCTCGGAATAATGAATCCCTAACGATTACCGAAATGGAATGTCCCGTATCTCTAGCTCCAACTACCATTCCGCGTTCAGTCGTGCGACTTTTATCACGTTGTAAACCTTTCACCAGAATCTCTTGACAATAAATAAGAACTCCGTCACTGCACTGCCCTTTCATACAAAATGAACGCGATACTACTGTCATCTGTATACGTGCATATTGCTATCCCATGACTTCAGTCACCTCGGTGGCATAGTGGGTAACACACTGGACTTTCATTCAGGAGGACGACGGTTCAAACCCGAGTCGGCCATCCAGATTTAGGTTTTCTGTGATTTCCCGAAATCACTCCAGGCAAATGCTGGTATGGTTCATTTGAAAGGGCACGGCCGGTTTCCTTCTCCATCCTTCCTTAATCCGATGGTACCGATTATCTCGCTGTTTGGTCCCCTCCCCCAAACCAACCAACCTCATTGCGCAGGGTGTTTCAGGATCTTCCTGACAAACTTCGAGGGGCGATATACTACATAAAGACGATCATTTTCTGTCAAGGAACGTAATATACGTTTTGGTCCGCCGTTTATGAGTTACGCGGGTGGTGACCATGAGCTCCACCACCTAGTAACGTTATAACGCCCTCCCTTACTTACTGTCCACGTGTATCAAACGAAACACAATTACTGTATTGTACTTACTGTTTCATAGTATATAAAAGTTTATGCTATTATGTAATAAGAGTAAAAGTGTTATGTACTTACCATGCAGACCCGGTCTCAGAGTCCAGTATATTTCCTCTGTTCCTGTATTACCTACTAGCTTAACGACCGCTGCTACGCTCGCGTTTGCGTAGTATTTGCATCAAAACAATTTTTTAAACTGTATTAGCCTTACTGAAATATTAACGTATTTATGAGCCTCTTTTTTTCCAAGTCCATCTGTCGTGGTGAATGTTAAATAGGTGTCGTTGATTTAGTTCACAAATTGGAATACCTTCTAAATTTCCACGCTAATTAGGGCTTCTAAAGCAAGATCTTTTCCGAACATACGTCAGACCAAAAAACGACTCTGGTAGCTGGACCCCAAGATATTTGTTAATCATGCCTTTTGCGTTCTTGTGGTCACACTTCCATAGAAACTGTGATCCCCTCACACACACTTATTTATATCTAACCGAGAAATCGAATACCAGTTTTCATACATGCATTTTTAAGAACACTTGAATAGTTCTTTAATAATTTATTTCCAAAAAAATCTTTCACCACTATTTCACTAGTATAGGCGTTAACTTTCCGAAAATACTGAAATAGGTATTTAATCATTTCTAACCGAGAAACCAAATACCAATTTTTGTAGGTCTAGCTTGAAATATGCTATAGTAGCAACATATTTTCAAAGAACCTTCCATACCCTATTTCAGCCTCTTAAGGGTGGAATTTAAAAACATCCCTTCTTATACGACCAATACAGTATATGGTCAACAACAGCCACTGAAAATTTGAAGTTTTTATCGTTAGTGTTTTAGGCTGGACGACTGTGGATCAGTGAGTGAGAGAGTGAGTGATTCAGGACATTGCTTTTTATGTATAGAGAGTAAAGGTTTTGTCCAGGGTAGTTTAATGGACAATTCACTGGAACACTGTGCTGCTCTTAACTATTTTTTCTGTTGTTTGCCTGTTCTTGACAAACAGTTTACAACAAAACTTCTCAAATACACATTGTGCAGCTTTCTTGAGTTGGGCGATGAACATAGTGGAACAGAGAGCAACATGAACCAAGCTCAATAGCTAGTAAACCGCCTCTACTTTATCCAGATCGCATGATGTTTGAAGGAGCCTTGATGCGATTGGCGCCAAAAATACGTGACGTATTATGACAACAGCTTCCAGTACCCTCTAGAACAGGATATGGTCCAATTTATTATTAAGATAACTGAAATCGTTTTCAGATTTAATTTATATACTATTTGTTGAAAATAGTTAAAGTAAAGCTTTGTAATCCAAATGATGGATAAAAAAAGGCTGCTAATTTTGGCAATATGAAAAACAGACGCTTGATGTTATTATTTAAAATCGTTTTCATTATCGCTATTAAAATTAGGAAAATTACACAAATTATTAGTAAAGACTGATATTTTGTTTACATGAAAACTGATGCATAACAATATTTACTGTAATATTTGTTTTTGAATCATTTAAGTTGACAGCTTTGATTACTAATTTTCACGGTGGAAGATCGATGTTAAGAGATTTATTGATATGAATAATAAGAATGTGTTATCAGAAAGTTTTTTGGCATTCAGATACATTCAGAAATATCTGCAGATGAACTTACATAATTTAAGTGAGAAAATTATCCCAGATCTAACCAAAATTTATTGGGAATCGAGCATTTCGGTTAGCATGTAAATTGCTGTTAGAACCTGTCAAATATTAACAAATTGTAGTTTTGTGCAGTTTTAGTTATTCGTTATTACAACCTTAAGGACGTGTTTACGACTATATATTTCTTGACAAAAAAAATCCTATTTGTCTGACCAATGATCCTTCAAAGTTTGTCGGTGAGGGCGTGAAACATCCTTTATATGCTGTGAAAATATAAGTAATAGCAGGGTACTTTGTTTATATTCCAGTATCTGGCGCACCTTATCTTTTTAGTTGCTAATTACTGCAAATGGCGCACTCATGTGCAATTATTCTATAATGAATAAATGTTGTTAACATTAATCAACTTCAGAAGTGAGCCTCAACAAAAAGTAGTTTTATACAGGCTAATTCTCACAGCCGCGCCTAGTATAGCATTCCGGAAAGCGACTACATCATCGTTCGGTGGTATTAACAAATTTGTGCCGTGGGTCATGGGAAAATAGAGGCCCCGGTTTGCCGAATTACGACTCAGCTGTTAATTATAAGCAACAAGTCACCCTCTTCATCGTGCTGTGTCTTCTCAAACTGCGACGTGGCCCGTGCCATGTATGTTCGGAAGAGCAAATAATGTTGAAATCTAAGAAATGTCGTCAGTAATGTACATCGTTTACAAAGCCAAAGGAAATAAATATAAGTAACACAATCTAACTGCACAACTTCAAGTTCAAGAACTAAAACTTTACTTTTCTTAAACGAAAATTGTGTTAAGAATATGCGTATTACTGCATTTCGACAAAATGAGGACGGCCAGTCCTAACGGCTTCGTTTGATTCTTGCAGTTTCGTCAATTCTTCGTCGTCCCCACTTCTTGACACCGTCTACTTCCTGTAACCCATCTGCTGCTGCTGCTGCTGCTTCCGAAATTTCGAAACATTCGTCCTTAATGTGTGTATCCACAATGTGTAGTACCATACACGGTAAATGTCAATCGTATTTTTGATTGGAGAGTTAAAAAACGCATTCCGAAAGAGCGTCCATTTGTAACATCTTAAAATCTGAGGCTGTTTATAAAATATCCAAAATGCCTAATATTGATAACTGCATATTCGGTGGGACTTAACTTTAGCCGTATAACATGGAGTTTATCGAAGCGGCGAACTTCCTATTGAACAAAACAGTGCTCATCATTCTCTAACTGCCACTGAATTCCAAGCCGTTTGAAGTTACATTAACATTAATTGAATCTGGCTCTACATTCTATTACAAAGAAACTTCACAACTGAAATTTAACTACTGGACTTCAGATCGACCGATCAGGGAATGAACTTCACTAAATGTTTCCTAGTTTTTTTTTTTTTCATAC
Source organism: Schistocerca gregaria (assembly GCF_023897955.1). Lineage (NCBI taxonomy): Eukaryota > Metazoa > Arthropoda > Insecta > Orthoptera > Acrididae > Schistocerca > Schistocerca gregaria. Next base: position 128,866,031 of record NC_064923.1, on the reverse strand, counting down.
AGGATAAATGAGGTGGTTCATGGTGTGGGTTCCTGTAGTCATGTCCTAGTTCATAAACCACGGACAACGTATGAGTGACCAAGTAAGTGGTCCAGACAGTCGGGGTACCAGTTACTATGGAATAAGGCAGGGCATCTCGGACATATTCTGAGTCGTGGTCACCTTTGTGCTCATACGGCAAAGACTACCAAATCCACCGATTAGTCCCTCAACCGTTAGGGGTAATACCCAATGGGACTCAGGGCAAGTAAGGCTAGCAACCTGCTTCCCTGGTACTTTAAATATGATTCTGGCAACAATCAGAGCAAAATGCCTCGGACCTTTGGAGGTGACAGAGTCCCACCTCTAACTGACAAACCAGGGATTCCTAAGATACAACTTGGCAAACAAATGGTAATGAGATGGGGAGCTATTCATATCAATGGGGCCTACTCTGGGAAGAAGGTAGAGCTGGCAGAGGCTGCAAGTAAGATGGGGCTGAACGTTGTAGTTGTAAGTGACATTCGGGTAAGGGGTGAGAAAGAAGAGGAAGTGGGAGAATACAAGGTCTACCCGTCAGGAGTCAAAGCAGGAATAGCACAATGGGGTGTAGGGCTGTACATCAGGAAAGAAATGGAAACCAGCGTAGTTACAATAAGGTATGTAAACGAACGACTGATGTGGATAGATTTGACAGTGTCTAGCAAGAAAATTAGGATTGAGTCAGTATATTCGCATTGTGAAGGGACAGATCAAGAGAAGATGGATAGTTTTTATGAGGCACTCAGTGATGTAGTTGTTAGAGTGAAGGACAAGGACAGTGTTCTGCTCATGGGTGATTTTAACGCCACGATTGGAAATCGAACAGAAGGGTATGAAAAAGTTATGGGTAAATTGGGAGAGGATATGGAGGCCAATAGGAACGGGAAACAACTCTTGGATTTATGTGCCAGTATAGGCTTAGTAATTACAAACACCTTTTCTAAACATAAGAACATTCACCGGTATACTTGGGAAGGCAGGGGAACCAGATCTGTTATTGACTATACAATAACAGATCAGGAATTCAGGAAGGTTGTGAGGGACACACGTGTATTCAGGGGATTCTTTGATGACACTGATCATTATTTAATCTGCAGTGAAATTTGGATTGTGAGGCCGAAAGTGCAGAAGGTCAGTTCCATGTGTAGGAGGATAAGAGTGGAGAAACTTCAGGACAAGGAAATAAGGCACAAGTACATAACAGCATTCTCAGAAAGGTACTAGTTAGTTGAATGTAGTCAATTACAGTCATTAGAAAAGGAATGGACAAGGTACAGGGACACAGTACTAGAAGTGGCTAAAGAATGTCTTGGAATAGTAGTGTGTAAAAGTACGAAGAAGCAAACAGCTTGGTGGAATGACACAGTCAAGGCAGCCTGTAAAAGGAAAAAGAAAGCGTATCAAAAATGGCTACAGACTAGAACTCAGGTACACAGAGAAAGTTATGTTGAAGAAAGAAACAAAGCCAAACAGATAATTGCAGCATCCAAGAAGAAATCTTGGGAAGACTTTGGAAACAGGTTGGAGACTATGGGTCAAGCTGCTGGAAAACCATTCTGGAGTGTAATTAATAGTCTTCGAAAGGGAGGTAAGAAGGAAATGGCAAGTATTTTGGACAGGTCAGGAAAACTGCTGGTGAATCCTGTGGATGTCTTGGGCAGCCGGAGGGAATATTTTGAAGAGTTGCTCAATGTAGGTGAAAACACGATCAGTAATGTTTCAGATTTCGAGGTAGAATGGGATAGGAATGATGATGGAAATAGGATCACATTTGAGGAAGTGGAGAAAATGGGCAGTAGATTGCAGTGCAATAAAGCAGCTGGGGTGGATGAAATTAAGTCGGAACTCATCAAATACAGTGGAATGTCAGGTCTTAAATGGCTACACAGGATAACTGAAATGGCCTTGGAGTCGGGACAGGTTCCATCAGACTGGAAAAAAGTAGTAATCACACCAATCTTTAAAACTGGAAAAAGAAAAGATTGCAACAACTACAGAGGTATCTCTTTAATCAGCGTTGTGTGTAAAATCTTCTCAGGTATTGTTGAAAGGAAAGTGCGAGTATTAGTTGAGGATCAATTGGATGAAAATCAGTGTGGGTTTAGGCCTCTTAGAGGTTGTCAGGACCAGATCTTTACCTTACGGCAAATAATGGAGAAGTGTTATGAGTGGAACAGGGAATTGTATCTATGCTTTATATCTAGAAAAGGCATATGACTGGGTTCCTAGGAGGAAGTTATTGTCTGTTCTACGAGATTATGGAATAGAAGGCAAACTTTTGCAAGCAATTAAAGGTCTTTACATGGATAGTCAGGCAGCAGTTAGAGTTGACGGTAAATTGAGTTCATGGTTCAGAATAGTTTCAGGGTAAGACAAGGCTGCAACCTGTCGCCACTCTTGTTCATATTATTTATGGATCTTATGCTCAAAACAATAGACTGGCTTGGTGAGATTAAGATATGTGAACACAAAATAAGCAGTCTTGAATATGCGGATGACTTAGTTGTGATGGCAGATTCGATTGAAAGTTTCCAAAGTAATATTTCAGAGCTAGATCAGAAATGTAAGGACTATGGTATGAAGATTAGCATCTCCAAAAGGAAAATAATGTCAGTGGGAAAGAAATATAAACGGATTGAGTGCCAAATAGGAGGAACAAAGTTAGAACAGGTGGACGATTTCAAGTACTTAGGATGCATATTCTCACAGGATGGCAACATAGTGAAAGAACTGGAAGCGAGGTGTAGCAAAGCTAATGCAGTGAGCGCTCAGCTACGATCTACTCTCTTCTGCAAGAAGGAAGTCAGTAACAAAACTAAGTTATCTGTGCACCGTTCAATCTTTCGACCAACTTTGTTGTATGGGAGTGAAAGCTGGGTGGATTCAGGCTACCTTATCAACAAGGTTGAGGTTACGGATATGAAAGTAGTTAGGATGATTGCAGCTACTAGTAGATGGTAACAATGGCAGGAGGGTGTCCACAATGAGGAAATCAAAGAAAAACTGGGAATGAACTCTATAGATGTAGCAGTCAGGTCGAACAGGCTTAGATGGTGGAGTCATGTTACTCGCATGGGAGAAGCAAGGTTACCCAAGAGACTCATGGGTTCAGCAGTAGAGGGTAGGAGGAGTCGGGGCAGACCAAGTAGAAGGTACCTGGATTCGGTTAAGAATGATTTTGAAGTAATAGGTTTAACATCAGAAGAGGCACCAATGTTAGCACTGAATAGGGGATTGTGGAGGAATTTTATAAGGGGGCTATGCTCCAGACTGAACGCTGAAAAGAATAATCAGTCTTAAATGATGACGATGATGATGATGATGATGAGGATAAATGAGGTTAACCTCCACAAGAAGTGCAGTTGCGTGCCGGTATGCCCATTGGGCAAAAGTTTAACTGGTTCGAAACCGACATTTATGCACAAAATGGCAGGTGCTCGTCAATTTCAGTAACATTTAACTCGTATAAAATCTAAGCACTAAGATTCCTTTACGGAAAACAGTTTGTGTCATTATATTAGTCACTATTATTTAGCCTGAATTAGGTTAAATAAGAATCTGAAAGTGGGCGCTCGTGTGCTCACACACAGATTGAATCACTAAAAGAGTAAGTGAAGGCAGATCTGACCATTTTCTAGTAAAGGTTGAGTCATCAGAACTGGTGACTCACAGCGGAACAAAGCACGAAACATAATCGACATAATGATGCCTGAGGTCAGTCGTGACCGTTTAAAGTTTCAAGTCGGCCCTTTTTTCATTTAGTTGAACGATAGCAAAGTTATCACTTATGAGAGCTCCATTCTGAAAAATGGCTTTTAAAAATTACAGAAAGTTACGAACACAAAAATCTGAACTAACGCTCATCCAAAATCACCTTCCAAGTGCGCACAAAAGCGACACATCATACTTTCCAGAAGCCACCACAGAGACTGGACTAACTTTGTACTAAAAGCCAATCTGTCTCGATTCCGTGGACAGACACAGAAAAAACTTGGAGGAGGCCAGCTGATCGATCGACAAGCTGAATTTTTCAGTGATACCAGGCTTCTGCTATAATCAGAAAACAGGAGGCACAACATCTGGCTCGTTTGCTCAAATTTTTCAATCGATTCAATGGTTAAAGTGCGAACACGTGCTTGCGTAGCTTGTGAGTCCGAGGAAACCAGTCGCAACGCAGTACGTAAGGGAAGCTGGGTAGACAGCCCGCCAAACCGACGCCCCAAATCGGATCCGAGAAATTCAACTCAGTGGGCGTTCCAGCTGATCCACGAAGTCCATCTGAATTTACCAATGTGCATTGGTTGGCATTCACACCCACATTCGTACAATCTAGAAGTCGTCAATGTTTGGGAAAGGTAGTTAAAGGTTCATGTGGAGCTGAATATCAGACTTAATAAATATGAAGGTAAAAAAATGGTAGTTCTGTTGCTAGCGCGCTTTATCCCCTAGCCTAGTAAAAACTACGAAACACAGGTGGAGAAAAGACACCCAGCAGAATTTGATGAAACTGGAAAATCGCATGAAAGGTGGATTGATTGCCGTCTTTCAACGTTTCTTCGTAATACATTTGTTGTAAGTCGCTTATTTTACCGTTGCAGGACTTGTGTAAGTAGTCCAATCCGGCGCTTTATTTTATTTTTTTAAAATTCTTTTGCGGTTCGTACTTGTAAAAGGCGATTGATACAATGCTGTGAGAAACAGAGATGTCTTCAGCAGTACCACTTTGTTAAATTTATCCATGTTGGATAGAAACTGTTGAGGCATACTATTGGATTAAAAAAGCCATGCATATTATAAAAAATGAATATACGTATAGTATACCTATTTATGTATTTTCCACTTCGCCTCCTAAACTACTGTACCGATTTCAACTAAATTTCGTAAATATATCACTGTCTGGAAACATCCACCGTGGAGGTAAGAACCAACTATTTAATCAAAGGGGTGGGGGCCAGAAAGCAGTCTACCTCCTGTAGGACGGACACCATTACTTTATTCATCAAGTATTTGATAAAGAAAGCACTTTGTGAACTGCAACTAACTTTGCACATAATTTCAAGCCCCTACGAAACTTTTTCTCGCTTACGACCCCGAGAAAGTAATGAAAGGAAGAAGTTTATCGCTTATTATATTTTCGCTGTTCATGTCGCATGAAGCATATTTTAATATATTAATTTTTTTATACTAACTCCATTTGCAGCACATTTTGCAGACAGTATCCACATATGCTGCTAGATGTACATGCAAGATTATATCGTTGTACAATTTATAGGTGGGAAGATAGCTCATAATCATGGCGCTGCGTGAAAATGAAACTGCAGAGCGAAACTGGCTAGAGATACAGAACGATTTCAACATAATTTGGTCCACAAATCAGTTACGATCTGTAAATAAATACTGTGGGATAAGACAGCGTGGTATTATTGAATTCATGTGTGCACAAAAAGAAACCGTGGTAAACATCCATAAACGCCTGTGTGCAGTGTATGGCGATGCTAAAGTTGACAGGAGTACAGTTGGGCGATGGGTAAAGAAAGTTGCAGCCTCAGGAAATACAGAAACAGAGCTCCATGATCAGCCATGCTCTGGACGTTCTGTCACGGCCACTGTTCCGGCTGAATCGTGCGGATGTCATTATTTGTGTCGATTGGCGCATCACAATTCGACAATTGGCTCTACAGTTGCCAGTCAGTATTGGAAGTGCGTCTGCAATGACCGTGACTCTCGGATATTCAAAGAGATGCTCACGATGGATTCCATGAATGCTCACAGCGGACGACAAGATTCGAAGAAAGGCCATTTCATCTTAACTGTTGGGGCGTTTTGAGAACGACGGAGAGGCCTTTCTGTCACGCATCGTTACGGGAGACGAAATCTGGGTGGCATTATCCTCATTCACCACAAAAGAAGAAATTCAAGACAGCTCCCTCTTCCGGAAAAGTCATGGTGACGGTCTGCTGGGATTCTGATGCCGACATTCTCGTGGATGTGATGCCAAGAGGGTCAGCCGTCAATTCAGAGGCATACGTGAAGACTCTGAATAAACTCAAGAATCGTTTCCGATGTGTTCGATTGGACAAGAATCCACCAGAAGTCTTATTCCAACACGGTAATGTATTCTGACACAGAGGTCTGAGAAACCGGGAACACATCGCCATATTGGGTTTGATAACATCGCCTCATCCGCGCTACAGTCCAGACCTGGCACCCTCGGACTCTTTGGGTTGCTTAAAGATTCTCTATGGGGAACACACTTTGAAGGTGACTAGAGTGTCAGTCATTCGGTAGTAACATGGCTACGCCTACAGGACAAGAGCTTTTAGGAGCAGGAATAGATGCTCTTCCATAACGTTGGCGTAGGACTGTAGAACGTCATGGAGACTACGTAGAAAAATTGGACATGGACAAGACAAGTTGATATATATTGTCACCAAATTCTGACTCTTAAGAATAAATATGTTCCAAGAAAAAAATGTGGGGCATTATTTACTGAACGACCCTCGTAGTTATATGTTAGGCGATTCCGGTACTCACAACAGCTAGTCTATAAAAGAACTTTGCAGCTTCTGTCATTTTTATTTAGCAATATATATTGGCACGGTGTACTGCCGTCATCTGTAGATAATTGGACTTAACTTTTAACTACAGATTCTTTTGGAGTGTAATGAAGGATATTTGCTGTGTTTGCCAGTGATGTTCTGTATCGGTATTTATTCCAGTACAAAAACATTTATTCATATCAGTGTGTACTTCAAGTGTTTCGCATATTTAAAGTATCTCAGTGATGTCCTAACTTACGTTTTTGCGGAATATGTATTTTCTGGCACATATAGCACATCTATAAACACATCACCACCTGTTAAGTTTCACATTTAGTTCGTAACATTCCAGAGATTATTAACTACTAAGACGAAGCTCATTTTGTTCTAGCTGGCAGGAGAGCCAACACAGGGTCACCAAAAGAAGCCGAAATGCACGCGTTTTAGCTCACGCAGGCTGGCGTGAGGTCTGGAACATGACAAGGAAATTAGAATTGAGAAAAACGGGCGTAGCTGGTGGAATACTTAACTTTAATCCATTAATGACGGACGTCGCTCTTGACGGTACATGATTTACAATATCAATAGAAACTGATCAAGGCGCCTTGCTAGATCGTAGCACATAACGTAACTGAAGGCTATGCTAACTATCGTCTCGGCAAATGAGAGCGTAATTTGTCAGTGAACCATCGCTAGCAAACTGGCGGTGCAACTGCGGCGAGTGCTAGGAAGTCTCTCTAGACCTGCCGTGTCTGCAATCACTGATAGTGGCGACACGCGGGTCCGACGTATACTACCGGACCGCGGCCGATTTAAAGGCTACCACCTAGCAAGTGTGGTGTCTGGCGGTGACACCACACATTTCAACATTTCCGTGTCTCCGAATTTTGATGTGAAAACTTTTAAGGCTTTTGGAATAAAAACAACCCCTATTAACATTCTGCACCTTCATTGTTCACGTCTACATTTTTGCAGGCCTCTGCCTGCTGGAGGGCCCCGAATTGCAGCGTATAACACGGCGGTTTGTAATGGAACAATAACAGTGCACAAGCAGCAGCGTGCTGTAATCAAGTTCCGAATTCGAAGAGTTCGTCCATACATGGAGCAACCTGTCCTTCAGCCGAACACTGCAGCAATTCGGCGCCCTTCAGGATGCATGGTATCAGTTCCCTCGAGCACTACTTCAGACATTAGTTGAGTCCATGCCACGTCGTCATGCGGCACTTGTGCGTGCTCGCGGGGGCCTACACGATATTAGGCAGGTGTACCAGTTCCTTTGGCTGTTCAGTGTATATATTAATACATGTTATATATTTACTGATGTTGTTGTTTTGAATCCTGAGACTGGATTGATGCAGCTCTCCAGCCTACTCTATCCTGTGCAAGCTTCATCTCCCAATACTTACTACAACCTACATCTTTCTGAATCTGCTTAGTGTATTCATCTCTTGGTCTCTCTCTACGATTTTTACCCTCCACGCTGCCCTCAAACGCTGAATTTGTGATCCCTTGATGCCTCAGAACATGTCCTACCAACCGATCCCTTCTTCTAGTCAAGTTGTGCCACAAACTCCTCTTCTCCCCAATTCTGTTCAATACCTCCTCATTAGTTATCTGATCTACCCATAGAATCTTCAGCATTCTTCTGTAGCACTACATTTCGAAAGCTTCTATTCTATTTTTGTCCAAACTATTTATCGTCCATGTTTCACTTCCATACGTGGCTACACTCGATGTTAACAAATTTCTCTTCTTCAGAAACGCTTTCCTTGCCATTGCCAGTCTACATTTTATATCCTCTCTACTTCGACCATCATCAGCTATTTTGCTCCCCAAATAGCAAAACTCATCGACTACTTTAAGTGTCTAATTTCCTAATGTAATTCCCTCAGCATCACACTAATTCGACTACATTCCATTATCCTCGATTTGCTCTTGTTGATGTTCATCTTATATCCTCCTTTGAAGACACTGTCCATTCCGTTCAACTGCTCTTCCAAGTAGTGTTACTATTATCAAAATCATACACATCTATGTACCTTAAAAGAGCTGGTGAAAGAGGTGGGAAAAATGAAACTTTCCCAGAAAATATTTTATGCGCCTTAGGATAGCCAACGCAGCTTACATAATCTGTCTCGACTGTGGCCGATATAAGTTAGGCAGCCTATCTTATGGTGCATGAAATATTTTACGGGCCAGTTCTATTTTTCCTACCCTATACTTGTTGCGAGTCAATGGCCTTCCCGTTGTGGTAACACCGGTTCCCTTCAGATCGTCGAAGTTAAGCGCTGACTGACGTGGCCAGCACTTGGATGGGTGACCATCTCGACTGGCAAAAGGGGTGAACGGAGCCCTTGTGAGTACAGTCCAGGAGCTTCTTGACTCAGAAGTAGCTGCTCCCGTCACGAAGACTGACAGCGACCAGGAGAACGGTGTGTTGAAATGGTTCAAATGGCTCTGAGCACTATGGGACTTAACTTCTAAGGTCATCAGTCCCCTAGAACTTAGGACTACTTAAACCTAACTAACCTAAGGATATCACACACATCCATGCCAGAGGCAGGATTCGTACCTGCGAACGTAGTGGTCGCTCGGTTCCAGACTGTAGAGCCTAGAACCGCTCGGCCGCCCCGGTTGGCCGGTGTGTTGATCATACGCTTTTCCATATCCGCATTCCGTCACCGTTGGCTGTGGGTGATTGAGGATTACACGGTGGTCGGTCGGTGTCTCTGGGTCTTCCAAGGCTTATTCAGACGGAGTGTGTGTTGCGAAGGGGAGGAGGAGGGGGGGGAGGGAGAGAAAGAGGGGACCTACAGACAGAAATAAACTGTGATCTTCTCGACTAACGAACCACGAGTCATCGCTTGGATTTATTAGTATCAAACACGAGTCGTCTTAGCCAGTGGAAGTGATGAGTCGACGACGCTGAAGTTGTCTTGCACGACACTTGAGACAGACGTACTTTGTGGTACGAAATTTGAGCTGTGGCTCAGAAATGGCGAGTTTCAAACTGCGGCCCACATTTACTGATGCTACTCATGCCTGACGGTGGCTCGTGCAGCCTCCAGAGATGTACGAGAGGGCTAGTCGCCCTGCAGTAGGAGGACGCGTCACGCGCGGCAGTGATCCACGGCCGTCTGCGGTCACGTCCACGTTCTCGTGCCTTCCGGCGGCACAGATGCCCGGCCCGTGACGTGGAGGTGGCGCCGGTAGGTGGCGGCGCCAGCGCGCACCTACAAGGCGCCGCCGAGAGCCGCGCCGCGGCGCCGGACCCGAGGCGGCCGTACAAGGCGTGTCGGCGCTCCGCTCGGCTGTGGGTCGCCTTTCCGGAGATCACCGGACAAGAATGCGTCTGGCCCCGGGCACGGCGGGCGCGCTGTTGACTCACGGCCCGGACGCGGCGCCTCGCGGGCCGGGGATCCTCGAAGCAGATCTGCACGCCGCGCTGTGGGAAAGATGGGAAAGCTGAGGCGTGGCGGGGCGGCGCGGAATGTCGAGTTACTCACGCCGCGCGAATGCAGCCTGCGACCTGGTGCCTCGGCCGCTCGGCGGTTCCGCTGGCACTGCAGGCGGTGTGCTTAGGGAAGCCCGAGACCCGGACTGGCTGGTATTTTTCCAACATCCATGGCCATCGTCACTGAATGTCACTCACTTCCCCCACAATTGCACTCGTATGTCGTTGGTAATATTTTAACTGTAAGATGTGTATATTTCTATTGCCTATTGTCAAACAATAATTTATGAAATATGTTTATATTTTATTAATAGTGTAATATCTCTTTATATTCGATGAATTATTCTGATACAATTCTACCCTAGAATGAAGTTTACTAATTTTCTATCTTCATACTCACAGAATTAATGCGCAAAGTAGGTTCATACAATAGCTATGCCATGAGCGCATAATTATTCTTTGTAGTACTCTCTCTGGTGGTTGTTAGAAAAAAGCTTCCGAGATTGTCTTCGTGCCGATTAGCCTGAGCATTGCTTGAAGAATTGTGCTCCTTCCTACAAAAGGTGTGTATTTGACATTTGAGAATTAGTGATATTCATCGATATATTGCGTTGTGGTTCATCAGAAGGAAACTTTCGAAAGACTGGATACGAACCTGTATTTAATAATCCAAGAGCTCCATTACTTCTTCGGAAGGTTAAACTTCATCAAAGCCAAATATCCGCTTGATCTGAGGTTTCCCGACTGATTAAAAACCGCTCCCAAAATTACGAGGCATTTTGGTTGTACAGATTAGCAGACTGCCGCAAAGCACGAGCCTGCAGAGAAGAAGAATCATCGCCCGATTTCATTCTAACAAGTAAAATTTCTGAATCATTTTCAGTGACTGAGTTATGATTGTGTTTCCTATTATGAATGATTGATTGCTAGAACGAATTGAGAACTACGAAACAACATACACTCCTGGAAATGGAAAAAAGAACACATTGACACCGGTGTGTCAGACCCACCATACTTGCTCCGGACACTGCGAGAGGGCTGTACAAGCAATGATCACACGCACGGCACAGCGGACACACCAGGAACCGCGGTGTTGGCCGTCGAATGGCGCTAGGTGCGCAGCATTTGTGCACCGCCGTCGTCAGTGTCAGCCAGTTTGCCGTGGCATACGGAGCTCCATCGCAGTCTTTAACACTGGTAGCAGGCCGCGACAGCGTGGACGTGAACCGTATGTGCAGTTGACGGACTTTGAGCGAGGGCGTATAGTGGGCATGCGGGAGGCCGGGTGGACGTACCGCCGAATTGCTCAACACGTGGGGCGTGAGGTCTCCACAGTACATCGATGTTGTCGCCAGTGGGCGGCGGAAGGTGCACGTGTTCGTCGACCTGGGACCGAACCGCAGCGACGCACGGATGCACGCCAAGACCGTAGGATCCTACGCAGTGCCGTAGGGGACCGCACCGCCACTTTCCAGCAAATTAGGGACACTGTTGCTCCTGGGGTATCGGTGAGGACCATTCGCAACCGTCTCCAAGAAGCTGGGCTACGGTCCCGGACACCGTTAGGCCGTCTTCTGCTCACGCCCCAACATCGTGCAGCACGCCTCCAGTGGTGTCGCGACAGGCGTGAATGGAGGGACGAATGGAGACGTGTCGTCTTCAGCGATGAGAGTCGCTTCTGCCTTGGTGCCAATGATGGTCGTATGCGTGTTTGGCGCCGTACAGGTGAGCGCCACAATCAGGACTGCATACGACCGAGGCACACAGGGCCAACACCCGGCATCATGGTGTGGGGAGCGATCTCCTACACTGGCCGTACACCTCTGGTGATCGTCGAGGGGACACTGAATAGTGCACGGTACATCCAAACCGTCATCGAACCCATCGTTCTACCATTCCTAGACCGGCAAGGGAACTTACTGTTCCAACAGGACAATGCACGTCCGCATGTATCCCGTGCCACCCAACGTGCTCTAGAAGGTGTAAGTCAACTACCCTGGCCAGCAAGATCTCCGGATCTGTCCCCCATCGAGAATGTTTGGGACTGGATGAAGCGTCGTCTCACGCGATCTGCACGTCCAGCACGAACGCTGGTCCAACTGAGGCGTCAGGTGGAAATGGCATGGCAAGCCGTTCCACAGGACAACATCCAGCATATCTACGATCGTCTCCATGGGAGAATAGCAGCGTGCATTGCTGCGAAAGGTGGATATACACTGTACTAGTGCCGACATTGTGCATGCTCTGTTGCCTGTGTCTATGTGCCTGTGGTTCTGTCAGTGTGATCATGTGATGTATCTGACCCCAGGAATGTGTCAATAAAGTTTCCCCTTCCTGGGACAATGAATTCACGGTGTTCTTATTTCAATTTCCAGGAGTGTAATTACATAGCTAGGAGGAAAAATTACAATAGGATTAAGTAGGAATAATTAATAATAGTCATATTGGAATTATTGTGCTAGCAGGGAATGTCTGCACCAAAGTATTGTTGGCGGGAAGGACCGCACATTGACATAATTTTAAAAAGGGCGGGAAGGACCGCACATTGACATAATTTTAAAAAGGGCGGGAGAGACAGCGTATGGATACATTTTAAGGAGAAAGCGGGAAAGACCGCGCATTGATACATTTTGTAATGGTAGCAGGGACTGTCTGCACCAGAAAGCATTGTTGGTGGGAGAGACCGCACTTCAGCTTTCAGGAAGTCAGTAGTAAGCGAGAAGTGAAGCGAATCGGTAGCAGGTCTGAAACGAGAGGTTGAGACGAGTGGTGTGCCTGGCACCTACCAGCTATTATTTACATTGAGAAACTCAAGATTACTGAAGGTATGTTTGCGCATTGCTAGTTGTAAGATTATTGTAAAAAGTCCCATTTGAACGTTTGTAAAATCATTTCATTACCAGCCGTAAATATTTGAAGAATCATTTTCAGAATTTAATTAACTTTTGCCAGCAATATTGCATTACCGATTATAATCCATCCCAAAAAACCATCAACGTAAAACTTTGCAAAATGTTATTGTACTCAAGAAAAAGTTTAACTACGAATTACGTAACTTCAGTCAAATTAATTAAAGAGTAACGTCAGCTTTGGTAATAAATACAGACACTTTTTATGACAGCCCACCAGCAGCTAATAGAGTATAGTAAAACAGGGTAAGTATACTCATGTCGCAGTTCGGTGTAGCAGTCACATGGCGATCCAGTAACATTAAAAAAGGTAAGGAACAGTTTTGGGTTATTACAGATAACTACTGAGGGCCATGACGACGATACATTTTGTGTTTCGTCGAAATAATCAGAAAATCATTTTTAATAAGTAGCATTTAAATTTCTATGCGAAGATTGAGAAATAGAATTAATCTCATTTGTTATTATTAAGCAAGAGATAGAAATCCTAAGGGAAGGTTTCATAAGTTATTGTAGAAGGGAAGGTTAAACAACAAAAGAGATACAGTGGACACGGGAAGGTTTCATAAGGAGGTCGATGATTTACAGCTTTCCGTAAATCTTGAAAACTCGTAATAGGACCCAGCTGTATTACTCCAAAATTTATCACACGAACAGTGTCAGTCGTCCACAGACCAATTTCCGAAGTCTGGGCGTAAAAAGAAGAAATAAAAGTAGGGCACGACGTGTCGTCACAAATCGTGAAGAAAGTAAGCAAATTAGCGAACAACTTCCACAACGGTTTCGCAACCTAGCATTTTTTTTCATCGTGAGCTGATGTGATGAGTCGTCGTCAAAAACCATAACATAGGCCAACATTTCCATGAAACTGAAATACAGAAACAAAAATAACGTCTTACAATTTCCGTGACGAAAAACGTGATAGAATTAATTTGATAAGCGCTCTTCAGTACAGAACAAATTGTCAAAGATGTTAACAGCGAGCGAGAGATCATATACTAGTTCAAAGAACAGCCTTTCATTGTCGAAGCTCAGATAACCATCCATACATGTTACCTTATTTAATGACATCGTGTAGCATATAAACGGAGAAAAAACATGAAGAAAAACATTTTGATTTTTACACGAGGCCAGTGGAGTGATCGAGCGGTTCTTGGCGCTACAGTCTGGAACCACGCGACCGCTGAAGTCGCAGGTTTGAATCCTGCCTCGTGCATGACTGTGTGTGATGTCCTTAGGTTAGTTAGGTTTAAGTAGTTCCGAGTTCTAGGGTACTGATGACCTCAGAAGTTAAGTCCCATAGTACTCAGAGCCTTTTGAACCATTTTTTACACGAGTATTCATGAGTTTTCCATGAAGTAGTGTTATTTTGAAACTTCAGACAATACATACAAAAGATAAGGGGCAACATGAGGACATAATTGTGTCCATAAATCGTTAAACATCCCAACTAGTCTAAAGCTGTTACCAAATAATTTTCGTGCAACTATTTGCCATGAACAAGATACAAATACATAGGAACAGAAGCACTTACGAAGTAGGGACACACAACATGATATCTACATCTACATCATACTCCGCACACCACCAAATGGTGTGTGGCGGAGGGTACTTCCGGTAGCACAATCTGATTCCTCCAACCCTCTTCCACTCGAGAATAGTGCGTCGGAAGAATGATTTTCGTTAAGCCTTTATATTGGCTCTAATTTCTCGAATGTTCTCCCCGTGGTCATTACGTGAGATATATGTTGGTAGAAGTAATATGTTGTCCAACTCCTCCTGAAAAGTGCTGGTGACAAAGCAACAAACGTTAATTAAACCACTTTTAGAGGCTCCATATTATGTAACGCGCAATTATCATTATTTGTATGTGCAAAGAACCATCAATCCCTTTCAGAACGCTCATCAATATACGTAACATGCAAATTAACTTGCAAATAATTAAAATGCCAAAATCTGTTATAGTAACCAAACAACAACTCATACATATTTAGTAAAAAACCACTATATAACTGTACAGGTGTGCTTCTAATTCTGCCACTATCAATTGCAGATGGGAAATTACGAGCAATATGAAAGTGGTTGAAGTTTTTTCCTCATAATATTAATGGTATCTAGGGTAACATGAAACCTCTAAAGTGGTTTAATTAATGTTTGTTAGTGTGACTTTTTAAATGCTTCTGTTCGTATCTTGTTCATGACAAATGGTTGTAAGCGAAATTATTTGTTAATAGTTTCTAGGAAAATTGGGATGTTTAACGGTTTCTAGAGACAATTAAGCCATCGTGTGTGTTCTCTTGTAGATATCGTATGACGATGTGAAGTGACAGTGTCATTGTAGACATCTTAAAATGTTATGACCTGACTTGAGTCAAATCCAAAGAATTTTTTAATGGTTTTTTCGCTTATTGTTCATATTGTCATTGTATTCATTATATTAAGGCAACAAAAAATGGTTCAAATGGCTCTGAGCACTATGGGACTTAACATCCTTGGTCATCAGTCCCCTAGAACTTAGAACTACTTAAACCTAACTAACCTAAGGACATCACACACATCCATGCCCGAGGCAGGATTCGAACCTGCGACCGTAGCAGTCGCGCGGTTCCGGACTGAGCGCCTTAACCGCGAGACCACCGCGGCCGGCTGCTTAAGGCAACACATATCGATGATTATATGAGCTTTGACAAGACTCGGCTGCTCTTTGGCATGGCGTATAATCTCTTCCTACCTGCCAACATCTTCGACGATTTGTTCAGTACTGAAGAGCGCTTATGAATTCAAGTCACTCTAGTTTTTCCTTACGAAAATTGCAATACTTCAATTTTACTTCTGTATTTCAATTTTATGGAGATGTTAGCGACGTAAAAAAGTAAGTTTCTAATAAACTGTGTAAATTGTTTACTAACTTATTCACTTTCCTCACGATTATTTTTGTAACAAAAATAACCCAGCCTTATACTGATTTTTCGTTATGTCCAGACACCATAACGTAGTTTCTGAACGACTGACGTAATACAGCTCTGGAGTAATACAGTCTTGCTATTACGAACTTTAGGCTCACTGGTAGTCCCGATATAGGCACTAACCTTGTTGCTATGTACTGTCGTGACCTGCGATATGAACTGAGCCCGCTCTGCGAATGGACTGGCAGACGCCAAGGGGAGTGAGTCAGTGCGACCCTCCGTTAAATGGCGGCGGCCTAAATACTTGCTGTCGAGAGGGCGTTGGCGGCCTGTTACTAGTCAGTGTGTCTCTCATCGTAGGCACACTTCATCCAGCGCCTACCATCGATCATCGTGCTACATCTTTGCTGACCGGTGTGCTGCCGACAGCTTACACCAGCGTAACTGGCCAACGGCCATTTATATCTCACGTGTCTGTTTGTGATCGTCGCCATCGCTATCACCGGCAGCGGAAATATGTGCTAGGTAGCCACCACTCTCTGAATTAAGTGTCCATCACTGAAGTGTAGTAAGACTATATGTACTTTTTTTAGGCAAATTCGCCCCTTAGAAGGAGAATCTGTCGCAAGACCAAAGACAAAGGGTCAGCTGCAGCACTGAAACTCCGATGGTTCGAAGTGAGTCTGGACAAAGCAGTTGGGCCATACTAAGTTTTTTGTATAAAACGTTAATTCATTGGTTCCCTGAGACAAAGCGAGGCTTAGCTACTTGATGGTGGAACGAGTCGATACATAATTGACAGAAAACTGACAAGGAAATAAATCAGGTACAGATTTGATAAAAATGTAAGGAATGCAAATGATTGTTATTCTTCAGATAATAAATAAAACTGCACGTTGTTAACAGATTTTTTGTCGTGGGCTGTTGTTGGCTATAGCTTCTAAGGAAGGGGATGTTGCTGCCGGTAACACACCGTATTCAGTCACAATCTTTTACTTTTTCTGTTAAAGTCCAGCTCTTTTCGGAGCTAGAATTCAGTTTATAAGGATTATATTGATTGTTCTGGGTGTTGTATCTACATTAGTTATCAGCGGAAGAAGTAAGTTTTAACAAAGTATTCGAGACATACAGTACGAATCTCGTGCAGTCTACGATAGTGTGTAGACAGTTTTTAACGAGCACTAGTCTGAGTTATATTATCTTATATTATCTCTTTATGTCAATGTAAAAATAACAAGATTTTCCAGACTTCCATGTTGTTGTTTGTTGTTGTTGTTGTTGTTGTTGTTGTTGTGGTGGTGGTGCTCATCAGTGCGAAGACTGGTTCGTTGGAGCTCTCTATGCTACTCTATACCGTGCAAGCCTCTTCATCTCTGAGTGATTACTGGAATCTATATCTTTTTGCATCTACTTACTGTATTTATCTCTTGGTCTCCCTCTACGATTTTTACCACCCCCCAACCCTACACACACTTCTCTCCAGTACTAAGTTGGCGATCCCTTGGTGTCTCACAATGTGTCCTATCAACCGATGCCTTTTTCTCCCCCCCCCCCCCCCCCCACCCCGCTCTACTCAGTACCATCAAACTAGTTACGTGATCTATCCATCAGATCTTCAACATTGTTCTGTAGCACTAAATTTCAAAAGCTTCTCCTCTATACATGGCGACACTGTAGACGACTACTTTCAGAAAAGACTTCCTGACGCTTATCTGTATTCGATGTTAACAGATTTCTCTTCTTCAGAAGCGCCTTTCTGTCCATTCCCAGCCTACATTTTATATCCTTTGTACTTCGACCATGATTACTAATCTTGCTGCCCAAATATCAAATGTGACAATTACTTTAAGTGTCTCGTTTCCTAATCTAATTCCTTCAGCATCTCCCGACTTAACTCGACTACATTCCATTATCCTCGTTTTGCTTTTGTTGATGTTCATCTTATATCCTCCCTTCAAGATACTGTCCATTCCGTTCAACTGCTCTTCCAAGTCCTTTGGTGTCTCTGACAGAATTACAATGTCATCGGCGAACCTCAAAATTCTTATTGCCTCTCCATGGATTTTAATACCTACTCCGAATTTTTCTTTTGTTACCTTTACTGCTTGCTCAATATACAGATTGAATAACATAGGGGAGAGGCTACAGCCCTGTCTCACTCCCTTCCCAACCGCTGCTTCCCTTTCATGCCCCTCGACTCTTATAACTGCCATCTGGTTTCTGTACAAATTGTAAATAGCCTTTCGCTCCCTGTACTTCCCCTGCCACCTTCAGAATTTGAAAGAGAGTATTCCAGTCAACAATGTCAAAAGCTTTCGCTAAGTCTACAAATGCTAGAAACGTACGTGTGCCTTTCCCTAACCTATCTTCTAAGATAAGCCGTAGGGTCAATATCTCCTCACGTGTTCCAGCATTTCTGCGGAATCCAAACTGACCTTCCCCGAGGTCTGCTTCTACTAGTTTTTCTATTCACCTGAAAAGAATTCGTGTTAGTATTTTGTAACTTGATCATTTGGCAGTACTACATTTTTCTCGAAGCCTAATGGTATTTCGCCTCTCTCGTACATCTTGCACTCGAGATGGAATAGTTGTGTCATGGTTGGCTTTCCCAATGCTGACGGTATGTTACCTGCTCCCCGCACCTTATTTCAATTTAAGTATTCCAGTGCTCTGTCAAATTCTGTTCGCAGTATCTTATCTTCCGTCTCTTCATCTAAGTCATCTTCCATTTTTGTAATATTGCCCTCAAGTACATCTTGCTTGTATAGGCCTGTATATACTTCTTCCACCATAAATTTTTTCTTATTTGCTTAGGAATGGTTTTCCATCTTATCTCTTGATATTCATACAGCTGATTTTCTTTTCGCCAATCTCTTAATTTTCCTGTAGTCTGTATCTACCTTTCCCTTAGTGATAAATGCCTGTAAATCTTTACAGTTATCATCGAGCCATTTCTACTTAGGCATTTTGCACTTCCTTGTATTCCCTTTCGCATGCTTCATTTGCTGCAGTTTTATATTTCCTCCTTTCATCAACGGAATTCGATATGTCTTGAGTTATCGAAGGATATCAACTAGGCCTTGTCATTTTACGTACTTGATCATTTGTTGCATTCACTATTTCATCTCTTAAAGTACCCATCCTTCTTCTACTGTATTCCTTTTCCCTGTTCTTGTCAATCGTTCTCCAATACTCCCACTGAAGCTCCCTACAACCTATGGATTTGTCAGTTTATCCAGGTCCCACCTCCTTAACTTACTACCTTTTTGAAATTTCTTCAGTTTTAATCTACAGTTCATAAACAATAAATTGTAGTCGCAGTTCACATCTGCCCCTGAAAATGTCTAACAATTTAAAATGAGGTTCCTAAATGTCTGTCTAACCAATATATAACCAATCTGAAACCTTCCGACGTCTCCAGGTCTCGTCTACGTACGCAGCCTTCTTTCACTATTCTTAAACCAAGTGTTACTATGATTAAATTATGCTATGTGCAAAATTCTACCAGGGGCTTCCTCTTTCATTTCTTTCCCTTAGTCCATATTCATCTGCTATTTTCATTCTCTTCCTTCTGCTGCTATCGAATTCCAGTCTTCCACCACAGCTACATTTTCGTCTCCCTTAACTGCTTGAATAATTTCGTTTAACACTTCATACTTCCCTTCGGTCTCTTCACCTGCGGAGCTAGTTGGCACATAAACTTGTACTACTGCGATGGTTTTGAGCTTCGTGTCTACCGTGCCTACAATAATGCTTTCACTACGCTGTTCATAGTAGCTTACCAGCACTTCCATACTTCAGTGGATCGTAAACCAAACTGTGTCCCTTGAGTGGTATAATGCAGTCATATGCATGAGATGAAGCCCATGTTCAACTGTGGACGTTTTTCAGTAATGCAAAAGACGCATTCTAGCGAACGAATATTGCAGATCCTTGTCACTGAGCCCATGTTGCTTACTTCATAATGTGAAACCATGTTGACCATTAATCGTGCGTGACTGTTTCAAAAATATGAGAAGGTTTTCGAGTACCGCTACCAGTCACAAAATATGTTCACTGCTAAATTATTGATTTAGCCGCATGTTTTGAGGCGACACCTCATCATCAGGCTATGGAGACATTACAGAAACGTTTAACGTAAGTGTTTACAGACATTAAAATTTCTTTATATGATCCTCGTGATCATCCTATGGAGAGAGAGAGAGGAGGATAACATAGTAAGAGGCGATGTCACTTCGTGTGTATTTCTATTTCTTCCATGCCCATAAGTGGAAAAACGAGATCCTAAATGAAATGAGAGTTCGAAAATTTATATTTCTTTACGAATTTCAGTCCAGTAGTCTTAAAATAATAAGTCTTTAACATTAAGGTTATATATGAGTTAGATGGCTCTGAGCACTATGGGACTTAACTGCTGTGGTCATCAGTCCCCTAGAACTTAGAAGCACCCAAACCCAACCAACCCAAGGACAGCACACACATCCATGCCCAAGGCAGGACTCGAACCCGCGACCGCAGCGGTCACGCGGCTCCACACCGCAGCGCCCACAGCCGCACGGCCACTCCGGCCGGCTATGAGTTAGATCACAGAAATATATTTGTAATTCTTAACATAAAAAGTTTTTGTACTGTCATTAGTAAATACGATTGTTACAATCGTTCATTTTGTAATATATTACGCCAACCAACATCAGTGGTACTACAGCAAGACATGCAGAAGACGTTCCTACCAACAACACCAGGATCTACATATCCATAGCCACCTCTAAACTAACCTTGTTTTGACCGCCGTCTTGTTTTCTGCATTGCTGATCTGTTTTGTGTTATCGCATTTTAAAGTCACCCTTGTGAAGTTTGTGAACAATGATGTAGTAGTCAAAGAGAGCCAAGCAAATATCGATACCTCGATACATCACGTGAAGACTGCCACGTCATAAGAACAAAGTGAGTGATCGTTTTACAAAAATTTTCATGTGAGCAGCAGACCAATACACAGAGTGACATCGTCTCTTACTAGATTATCCTCCTCTCTCTCCACAGGATGATCACAGCAGTCATGTAACTCTAATATATTTACACACTTACTTTAAATGTTTTTGTAATGCTACTATAGCCTGATGAGGAGGTATCAGCTCGAAACATGTCACAAAATAAATAATTTAGTAGTCAATAAATTCTATGTCTGTTAGCGTCATTTGAAAACCTTTTCATATTACTAAATTCAAATTCGATGTGTCATTTTATATGCAGGAATTTTCTACTTAGAAATCCAACACGTTTTAAAAGAACTTCCACGAAGTTCGAGAGCTAATTTAGTTGATCGTTCCCACTGCTCTTTCCTGGACTGAGAGTATTCTTTGTGAATGTATACAGTTGCTCGAAAATATAATATCGTAAGACAGCGTAGAGTGAAAGTATTCGAAAGAAAACAAACTGTGACGTTTCAGTGCAAGAGGTAAGAATCCAACAATCTTATAGTAAAGGTAGCAGCGCTGGTTTCTTGAATGTGATACATCAAAGACAGATTTTAACCTTCATTCATAGGAAATTAATGAGTCCAAATTGCCCATTACTTGGCCACCACGCCAGTACAAAATTACGCTTCCACTGGAGCCCACGACTGGTAAAGATCCGGGTTCGAATCGCGCTCCCACAACCAGTTTTAATATATCAGGAAACTTCAAGAGGTATTGTAAGTATGCTGTTTAGGTTTTTATGTTGGTAACGCCACGTAGTGTTCTGTACGGAAATCGCTGACTGCGCTGTATGCAGTCTATGGCTAGTTGGACTCATTGTTGGAATATTTGCTAGTGTAGCGTTGGCCTGTTGGATGTGAACAGATCGTAGCGTTGGGTTGTTTTAGGTGATCCGCCAGCAGTGGTGGATGTGGGGAGAGAGATGCCAGAGTTTTGAGAGGTTACTATGAGCGAAAGATATGGACGTGTGTCCGCCAGGAAAAGGAAATTTGTGTAACTGGATGTCATGAACTGATTTATATATTTTGAGTTTTGAAAACTATTAAGGTAAATACATTGTTTGTTCTCTATCAAAATATTTCATTTGCTAACTATGCATATAAGTAGTTAGTGCTTTCAGTAGTTGGAATCTTTTATGTAGCTGGCAGTATTGGCGCTCGCTGTATTGCTGTAGTTCTAGGAACGGAGATTTGTGTGAGGTAAGTGATTCACGAAAGGTATAGGTTATTGTTAGTCAGGGCTATCCTTTTGTAGGGATTATTGAAAGTCGGATCGCGTTGCGCTAAAAATATTGTGTGTCAGTTTAGTGATGCTCAGAATAAGTAAAGAGAGAAGTGTCTGAGTAGGTTCAGTTTTGCTCAGCTGTGCGAAAATCTAATAACGTAAGAGTTTGCAGCACTGTCATTCTTTAACAAAGAGGAAGTTTCAGTATCTCGGTCACACATGTATGAAATATCCATCGATTTCCGTATGTGGTGCCTCCTGCACATGAGTCAATTAGCGTGCCATAAATCCGTTTACACAAATCTCTGCGAACCGTGACATTAATAACGTCGTTGGTCATGGTTCGATTCCTCTGTTATCACCCATATAGAAAGCCGTCTGTTTTGGTCCACATCTCTCACAGTTATGTCGCGTTATCTGTTGTGTATGTTAAAGATCGACTCGAAAGTGACACAGCTTCAATAGTTTTTGCCGGTTGAGTGTTTGAGACAGTCATAAACACAGTTACTGGTCGCGGCTTCCGTTAGAGTTGCTGAAACATCGCATATTTCTCAGTCATCTGCCTCGCGTAGTTCGCATCAAAACGCAATGTTTATGCTTTGCTCCAGTGCACTGTATCGACGCTCACAGTATTAGAGAGGCTGCATCAGACAAATGTGCTTCAGTTCAGTATGTCAGACGCGACGCAGCTTTTCCTCAACATGCCTTTCAGTGAGCACGCACGAAGTTTTTATCATGCCATAACATTATGATTTCCGTCCTTCGCCGCAGTTTTTAGACACATTTTGTGACTGGGCGTGCTAGTACACAGGGAAGCAGGCAACCATGATGCTCTTGGTGACCACAGACGAGCACACTTGCTGTTTCTTCGGCTCCATCGCAACGACGTGTTTGTCGTTCGTTGAAGCATCAGCAGAGTTAATAAGGGAGGACTTCAAAAAGTAAGTTCGACGTTACTGTGCCCGCCCAGCTAACTTTTATTGAATGTGGTACGCCAACGTAAGAGAAACTCATGGCTATAATTTCAAAATCATCGAACACAAAAGAAAGATCGTTCGGCATTGATGGCAGGGTATCCCCATCTGGGAAGTTTGCAAGTCTTTTCAGTGCGTCGATGATCCTGAAATGACGAAGACGACGCAGTAACTAGTCCCCGAGAGGAGAAAATCTCCTACTCGGACGGGAATTAAACCCAGGCCTGTAGCTTAGAAATTAGACGCACTGGCCACTGATCTAAGAGGGCACACCAATATTGTCACCAAGTCTCTGTAAACAATGGTAGCAGGTTCTAGCAGTCGTTGAAGTCCTCGATGACAGCAATCTACTGCTTGGTCACAGTGCCATTTGAGAACCGCTACGTCAGCATCCTCGTCGTTGGAAATTCTGCGACTTCTGCGAATCAGTTCCTCGATTGTCTGGGCATCTGTTGTCGATATCGACGGCCTTCCTTTCTGATCGTCGTCATTCACACAGTGCAGCCTCTGACACATTGTTAGCGGTATCTCATTACGACTGGACGCCACATTGTATTTGGTCTCTATACGGATTCCTTTTAGCATTCATGTGAATATTTTCAGACTTTTCAGTATTTAGGGTCAATTGCCAATTTTCAACCCATAAACACATCTTTCTTAATTTTTTTCGCAATTTTTTGAACCTCTGATGACTTTACTAGATGATAAACGACAGCATCATCTGCAAACATTCTAAGACGGCTGCTCAGATAGTCTCCTAAGGCGTTTATATAGATAATGAACAGGAAAGGGCCTAAAATATGATCTTGGGGAACTCCAGAAATCACTTCCATTTTGCCCGATGACTTTCCGTCAGTTACTACTAATTGTGACATCTCTGACAGGAAATCACGAATGCAATCATATAACTGAATGTATGTTCCAGGATCCTGCTGTATGTCGACATTAATGATATGGGCCTGTAATTTAGTGGATTACTCGTATTATCTTCCTACTAGTAACCTTGCTGTGCAACTTTCCATTCTTTAGGTACGGATCTTTCGTCGAGCGAGCGGTTGTATATGATTGTTAAGTATAGAGATATTACATCAGCATACTGTGAAAGGATCGTAATTGGTACACAGCCTGGACCGGAAGACTAGCTTTTATTAGGTATGTAAGTTACTTCACTACACCGAGGATATCTACTTCTAAGTAACTCATGTTGGCAGCTGTTCTTCATTCGACTTCTGGAACAATTACTTCGTCTTCTTTGGTGAAGGAATTACATTACAGAACAGAAACAGGTGCAGGTGAAATGGCGCGGCAATTGGAAACGTACTCCGAATCAGCAGCACGGCGGCCGCTATCATTTGTGTGTTCAATCCGTCTAAACTGCACTCAGTTTCGCCGTGAGATTCTGTCAGTACGAGTCACGATTCAGTCAAATCTAAAAGCGTAAATCCAACTAAATACCTAGGAATTACAATTACGAACAACTAAAATTGTAAAGAGCACAGAAAAAATGTTGTGGGTAAGGCAAACCAAAGATTGCTTTATATTGGCAGTACACTTAGAAAATGTAAAAAATATACTAAAGAGATTGCCTACACTACGCTTGTCCGTCCCTTTTGGTGTACTGCTGCGCGGTCTGGGATCGGTACCAGATAGGATTAACGGAGTACATCGAGAAAGTTCAAAGAAGAGCAGCTCGTTTTGTATTATCGAGAAATAGTGGAGAGAGTGTCACTGAAATGGTACAGGGTTTGGGGTGGACGTTGTTAATACAAAAGCGTTTTCCGTTGCGGCGGGATCTTTTCAAGAAATTTCAATCACCGCCGTTCTCCTCCGAAAGCGAAAATATTTTGTTCACGCCTGCATACATAGGGACAGATGATCATCATAATTAAAATAAGATAAATCAGAGCTGGTGTTAGTCTTTTGAAAAAATGTTGAAATATGTGTAAAATCTAATGGAACTGCTAAGGTCATCGGTCCCTCAGCTTACACACTACTTAACCTATATTATCCTAAGGACGAACACACACACACACACACATGTGCGAGGGAGGACTCGAACCACCGCCGGAACCAGCTGCACAATGTATGACTGCAGCGCCTAGACGGCTCGGCTAACCCCGCGCGTCGGTAATCGTCTTTCCCGCGGGCTGTTCGAGATAGGGAAAACAGAACAAGTGATTCGAGGAACCCTCTGCCAGGAACGTAAGTGTCATTTGAAGAGTATCCATGTAGATGCAGCAGATCGGTGTGTGCAGGCAACGCGGAACACATAGTCTCTTCCAACAATGCTCCACTTTGTCGAGGTGTGATCTTACTTCCGTAAGTCCCCTCGTAGTTCCTCATGAGAGAACGAGCAAGACGGTTGCACATCCGTGCCTGAGAGCTCTACTTTCTCCTTATTAGACGCACTGAAAATTACGTACGACAGTACGCAGCACGCGGGGTGGCAACGAGGCGGAGCGGCGCGTCTGTCTCAGAGCACCCGGAATCGCTTCTCGTTATTGTCAAGTATTTTATCGAGGCGAAGAACGGGGCACGGAAACGGAGAACAGAGGCATTGGCTCCAATGTGGGAAACCAGAGTCTGGTTTCTGAGAGAGGGCGGTGTGCTAAGCACAAGTCCTGCCCCTTCTTAAAAGGACAGCAGTGTGATCGACTTTTTGAAACAGTCTGTACGTGACACAGGTTAAGATTCTGGGTAATACACACAACAGCCATTCACATTGGTGGTCTCTCGTTTGTGAGTAGCTGACGAAAAAAAAATCGTAATTTTGTGTGATACTCAATAGCGTTAAAAAAGTGAACTGAACGAGCTGGCTGTGTGGTATAATGGATAAGCTAACACACGCACAAGGAAAAGCTTGTGGGTTCAATTCTCGTCAGGTACAGCACATTTGTTTAAAATATTTATCGTGATGACAACGACTATTATTTTTATTCAATTAATTGGTTTGTATGTAATTTTTTATTTCTGTTGGTCTGTCACATTATTTTAATCACTGTATGAGCTTTTTCATTTGCTTAATTTTTTATTTATGTCACTATTTTACGAATCGGATTTTTTTGTGAATACGAATTTAATTATATTTATCCACTATAATATTCAATCATTTTATAGCTCATTTAAAAAAATAATCTATTTATATTTGTGCAGCGGTGTGAAAAATGTATTTTTGTTACCATATGCGTAATTTTTTTTTTTGCACGGTAATCAACATAAACATTTAAAACATAACTTAAATAGCTATTGCATTGTGGACAAACTAACGCAGATGAAAGTTTAATTAGAACACGGGTTTGTAGGTAAAACGAAATTCAAGCAAAATGAGAAACAGATATAATGAACTCAACAATGTGGACGAAAAAACAAAAGAATTTAAGTCGAAATTAACACATAAAATTAATTAAAAACACATGAACAATATTTTCAAGTGAAGACAGAATGATAGGAAGAAAATGAGAGCAAATGAAAAAGTTGATAGTATGTTTAAAATCATGTGACAAAGGAATGGAATTAAAATGACATTTAAATCAATTAATTGAACTAAAATGGTGATCAAATTCATGTTGATAAAGATTTAAGAGTTTAAAAAATTCTACATTAGACGAGATTCGAACTCACAAACTCCTACTTGAAAAACTGTAAACATATCCGTTTTACTACACAAGCAGACCATATAACGCAGCTTTCGTAACGCTGTTGAGCGTCACACGAAATTCCGATTTTTTTCCAGTTACTAGTAAACCAGGGACCTCCAGGGTGAACGGCTACGGTGCGTGATACCTGGGATCTTAACCTAAATCACTGAATAGATAGTTTCAAAAAGTAGATCGCAGAGCTGGCGATCTCTCCTTGTTAGTGACATCCAGTGACGCTGCAGGCATAGCATGACGCATAGGCTGGTCAACACTTCCAGTCCACGAAGCCTCATCGCGGCATTACTGTGGAATGTGAAACTTGATTTCTGCAGAGATGGACGATCTCACACATCCCACACTGATTCCTCATCGCTGGCTATTTTGCCACTCCTTACAAGTCCTAGGAAGCCATGCACTCGCTTCCCGCATTCTGGCCTGGAAAATATTTACCCAACTTCGAATCATGACTCCCACCGTCCCACACGTAGCTGTCTTAAGGTGCACAAAATATTTTCCGGACCAGTCTTATTTTGTCCATCCTATACAAACTGTATAATACCAAACGGAAACCCGATTTTCTCCAAAACGTCTACCAACTCTGTTACTGCATGGCTCATATCGACATGTTTCTCCAACAATCAAGTCGCTTTATTAACAAATTTTTATTAGGTCATTTTCTTGTCTGTTTCTTCGGTAAAAATTTTGCAATTGATTTTGAACTAACTTCCCCATGAGCGAGACACTTGAAATTTTCTACACAGCTCAGGACTGGATGACAATGCGACACGAACTCGCTCTTTTGTCGAGTGTGTGGCACAGGGTACTTAGTTTTTCCGTTAATTTGTCTGTCTGACTGTTCGGCACAAATTTTGGAATTGAACTTCGACTAACTTCTCAACAGTCTTGAGAATTGAAGCTCCCAACGTAGCTCAGAACTGGGCGAGAGTGCAATATTAACACTCTTCCTTCTCTAGTGTACGGTGAAGGGTACTTTGTGTATCACTACTCTTTCGCCGCGCGGGATTAGCTGAGCGGTCTCAGGCGCTGCAGTCATGGACTGTGCGACTGGTGCCGGCGGAGGTTCGAGTCCTCCCTCGGGCATGGTTGTATGTGTTTGTCCTTAGGATAAATTAGGTTAAGTAGTGTGTAAGCTTAGGGACCGATTTCACACACACAAAAAAACCACTACTCTTCCCTCTTACTCCTGTTCCAGTCGCGAATACTTAGCGTTATAAGTTTGGAAATTTGTGGTAAGGTCTTACGGGACCAAACTGCTGAGGTCATCGCTCCCTAAGCCTACACACAACTTAATATAACTTAAACTAACTTATGCTATGGACAACGCACATACACCCATGCCCCAGGGGGGACTCGAACCTCCGATGGTAGAGCCGCACGGACCGTGACAAGACGCCTCAGACCGCACCGCTACCCCGCGCGGCATGCTTCACTTTCTGAATCATTGCTAGTAAGCCTCTCTGTGAGGTCAAATATCTCCAGTTTTTGCCTTCACGGTCTTTTGGTGACATACACAAAGGAGGAAGAAAAATATTGGTTGCCTCAGGTGAAGAGATTATAATACAAACTTGAAGTTTATGACATGTCACAAAATGATTGAAATCGATTGAAAAAATTCACACTAAAACGCTAAAAAGCAGAAAATAGTTACTTAAATAATTTTTTTAATAAAGCACGCTTTTAAAACGTATTAGAAAATTAAAAATGATTTCTCCTAGCCCCGCACAGACTATTGACCCCGTACAGATATCCATGAACATTGATGCTTGTGAATTATTAGTAACTATGCCAATAATTGTAAAATTTAAAACGAAAAACGTGGGGTGCTTGCGACAGATAGTAAGGAGTGTAAGGAGTAGCCGTCGTTGTCAAAAATCACACAAGAGTTCATACTATTAGCAGTGCAATCCAATTTTTAGTGACTTATGTGAATTGTTCACGAATCAGGTATCTGTAGCATGCGCCCAACGGATTTCGTTTTAAATGTTGCAATTATTATCATAGGTAATACAAAGTAACAAGCACAAATTTTCAGGCTTATCTGTATAGCACTAGTAATGTGTGAAGGACTAGTAGAAATTTTTACATTTGTAATTTCTAGTCAGTTTCAAATGCGTTTTATTAAATTTTTTTATTTAAATCGTTATCGTCTGCTGTCACGGGACTACAGACGCGCCGTTGGGTAGGGTTTCGTTCACTTACGTTGAAGGAGTGCCGTCGGACAGTCTGACGGATTCTGCCGTGCGATTCGTGTCGCCACACGGCCACATAATAATCGCAGCCTAAGCGGAACGAAACAGTTCGCGTAGCGACTGAGTGAATAAGATTCGGACGGTTGTTTCTCTAATGTGACTTCCCCCAGCAACATTCCGTCACTTGACGAAGCCGGTACAGTGTGGTGATACATATTTAACGAGGAAGGAGGTTATTCGTGTCAGAAGCATCATTCCAAAGAAACGCAAAGGAGAAATTACAAAACATATCAAACAGCCAACTTACAGTAAACAAGTCCGGGCGTAAGTTAATGGAAGATTATACCAAGGACGACCAAAACTGGACAACTTTAAGAGAATTTGCAGCTGCTTGGAGCAGATCTTTCTATGTGAGAGACATGGAACAGAGCCGGCAGCAGAGCAAAGTGTCCATGGTTTGCACTTCTCCGCAGCCGCAGTTGGTAATGACGATTGGAAATCCACATTTTTGAGATTACATCTGGACTTTCAAACCGCAGAGCGTAGGCGAACGAAAGAACGCCATGTAGTCCACTTCACTTGGTGACGAGGAGGGAAACTTTCAGATCACTGAGGCCAATGAGAATCGATTATAGCTTACGCTTTCCACATTTCCACTCTCGCTTTGGATGAAGTCTTTACGAGACGTTCCTGGTTCTGATGATCCGTTTCCTGGTCTTCAACCTGTGGACGGTTGGTACAAAATCACGTAATGGATCGTTACTCTTGGGGACCAGGTTTGTTGTTTCCACACTGGTAGCAACTTCAAAACGGGTGTCTAGTGAGCAATATCTGCCACCTTGGCTAGTGGTTTGTTCCACAGGGAGCCGGTTATGGTAAGTGCACGTCTCGTTCAGTGTTTTCTTTCTGTTAATGTTCTTCAATGGGAGCCCCATGTAAAACCGAGTATCTTCCTTAAAATGTTATTTCTGGTTGCCAG
Organism: Schistocerca gregaria; assembly: GCF_023897955.1. Taxonomy (NCBI): domain Eukaryota; kingdom Metazoa; phylum Arthropoda; class Insecta; order Orthoptera; family Acrididae; genus Schistocerca; species Schistocerca gregaria. The sequence goes on along the minus strand of NC_064923.1, from coordinate 128,836,201 downwards.
ATTCAGTCTCGTGTAATGTCAATGTTGCCTGCAGGCCTGATGAGATAGTGTGCCACAAATACTTTAGATATCGTCTAACATTCTATTGTACTCCTTGCGATAAGGGACTGCGTTCACGATGTGCTTGTCTGTGTTTAAGTTGGGAAGCACAGATATTAGTTCCAACTGAGTTTGGGCGAATTTCATTGTCATTGTAACACACTCATTTTCTTCACATTACGTGTTAACTTTCGCTTTATCAGTGAACTTACCCTGAGTTGGCAAAGCCAAATCGTCTGCAAAAAGAAAGCTCTTCGTATGCTTTGCAAGAAGCTGGTCTTTAGTGTAGATGTTAAAAAGTGCAGGCGTCAGTACGTTTCCTTGTGCAAACTCAGTTTTCAGACGTAGACATCTAATGCACTGTCGCTGAAGATAGAGATAAAAAGCTCTATTTCCGAGTAATTCTTCAATGAATTTGGTGAATCTGTAGTCCATGGTAAGCCCGGAGATCTTTATCAGAATATGGCGATTGACAACATCATAAGCAGCTGTTAGTTCGATGAAAGCAACACCATTATCTGTTACGAACTCATCCTCTATACACTAAGTTGGATTAAGAATATGAGATGCATGCATCTTTCCTGGACCGAATTCCGTTTGTTGATGACTTAATGCTCCATCACCCCAAGTGATAATGGGAGGAAACAGTTTACTGTGGTTAATGTAAACACCAGCGAGTATTGTCTGTCTGCCATCAATAGGCGCTTTTCTTGTGATATTCAAATCGTGTGCAGAAGTGAGACGTCTGCACGGGGAATATGTCGCAGCAACACAGTCTGCCTCCGCGAACGCGTGAGCGGTTTTCTCCCGGCTCTGAGGAGCTGAAAACGAATTATCGAGACGAACTGTGGTTCATGGCTGTCGTAATTGGTAGCCGGCTCGCCAGTCAACGACATTTTTACGGCTCTCGTTAATCTCGATGAGCAGGCCGGCACCGAGAGGAAGGGTTAGTACAGACGGGAGGGTACGGCGACGGCGCGTGCGCTGCGGCCAAGTGCTACGCTAGCTAATTCCCGTCTCACTGGCCAGCGAATTGAGCCTTCCTGCCGCATCACACATTATTCGTCGAGTTAGCGCTCGTTGTTGGAGTACTCACCGAATAAACTCTACCATTAGCTGGCCACATGATTCTTTATTTCGCAGAAGTGCACCAGCTCTCTCTCTCTCTCTCTCTCTCCCCCTCTCTCTCTAGCCGACGCTTGGAGCTGCCGTCTGGACCAAAGAGCGCTTTCTCAGTGATATTCAGCGCTCCTACAACGGAGGCACCATTACTGACGCATGAGACACCAGACTTCTGGAACTGAATTTGGACGGGAAGCTCTTGCGGCCCTACTAACAAGGGAACCTCCCCATGGCACCCCACTCAGATTTAGTTATAAGTTGGCACAGTGGATAGGCCTTGAAGAATTGAACACAGATCAATCGAGAAAACAGGAAGAAGTACGAAAAAAATAAGCAAAATATACAAACTAAGTAGTCCATGCCGCAGATAGGCAACATCAATGACAGTGTGAGCTCAGGAGCGCCGTAGTCCCGTGGTTAGCCTGAGCAGCTGCGGAACGAGAGCTCCTTGGTTCAAGTCTTCCCTCGAGTGAAAAGTTAACTTCCTTTATTTTCGCAAAGTTATGATCTGTCCGTTAGTTCATTGACGTCTCTGTTCACTCTAATAAGTTCAGTGTCTGTGTTTTGCGACCGCACCGCCAAACCGTGCGATTAGTAAACGGAAGGACGTGTCTCTCCAATGGGAACCGAAAACATTTGATCGCAAGGTCATAGGACAACCGATTCCTCGACAGGAAAACACGTCAGATATATTCTATACGACACTGGTGACGGCAGTTTTGTCACATGACAGGAATATGTTGTCGACCGAGCTAACTTGTACACTTGGCGAATGGCTAAAAAGATTCCTCTACCTTGCCCTATATAGGTTTTCTTGTGGATGTGATAATCACTTCCAAAAAAGTGATGAAAACATAAGAGTTTGTCACATAAACTGCAACAAATGAATGCAACTGTTTAGGTGTCTATGTTGGTAACGCCACGTAGCGCTCTACATGAAAATCACTAACTGTGCTGTGTGAAGGCTGTGGCTGGTTTGCATTGTTGGAGTATATGCTGTTGTAGCGGGCAGTTGGATGTTAACGACGCGTAGCGTTGCGCAGTTGGAGGTGAGCCGCCAGCAGTAGTGGATGTGGGGAGAGAAATGGCGGAGTTTTGAGAGCGGCTGATCTGGACGTGTGTCGATCAGAGACAGTAAATTTGTAAGACTGGATGTAATGAACTGCTATATATATTATGACTTTTCAACACTATTAAGGTAAATACATTGTTTGTTCTCTATCAAAATTTTTCATTTGCTAACTATGCCTATCAGTAGTTACTACCTTCAGTAGTTTGAATCTTTTATTTAGCTGGCAGTAGTGGCGCTCGCTGTATTGCAGTAGTTCGAGTAACGAAGATTTTTGTGTGGTAAGTGATTTGTGAAAGGTACAGGTAAACGTTAGTCAGGGCCATTCTTTTGTAGGGATTATTGAAAGCCAGATTCCGTTGCGCTAAAAAATATTGTATGTCAGTTTAGTGTTGATCAGAATAGTTAAAGTGAGAAATGTCTAAGTACCTTCAGTTCTGCTCAGCTGTTTTAAAATCAAATAATGTAAGAGGTTTATCAGCACACTAATTCATTAATTTTTCTAAGGGGTCGTTTTCGCATCGGACGGACAGTAATAATTTCCTGAAAATAAAGAATTAAACTTTTCACTCGAGGAAGACCTGAACCAAAGCCCTCTCCTTCCGCAGCTGCTCACGCTAACCACGGGACCACGGCGCTCCTGGGCTCACACTAACCTTGATGTCTTCCTCATAGACTACTCAGTTTGTATATTTTGCTTATTTCTTTCATAGTTCCACACAACTTCTTCCTGTTTTCTCGACTGATCTGTGTTCAGCTCTTCAAGGCCTACCCACTGTGCCAACTTACAACTAAATCTGAGGGGGGGTGCGATGGGGAGGTTCCCTTGTAAGCAACAGTTACACTACGACAGCAGTATGCAGTCCAGACAAAAAGTAAGACTTTATCTTTAACTACATTTATTAGAGCTAAGAGGTAGAGTAACATCTGTGGTACAAGCCCTTGAAAGGGATATTGGCCTGTCTGTACGTAGAGTATAGACTTTCTTCGGCGCGCTACTAGGGTATGGCATGTGGCAAGCGCAGCCCCTGGTAAGCCTCCCCCCCCCCCCCCCCCCCCCCGCTCCCCTTCCATCGGTAAGGCTGAGTCGACCTGAGGCGGTCCTGGAGGATGTAGAAGAGAGAAAATCCCCACATAGGTCTAAGATTAAGTCTGGGACCTCAAGGACGGGAGTCTAGTGATCAGACCTAATTTTTGGGCTCCTCATCCAGGTGTTGAAGGTCGATGGGATGTCGACTAGCCGCTGTGGCAATCTGTGCCCTGCAGGGTCATGGGAGAGTGGTGTGCAGCGGTATGTTGTCAACACATCGATCTCCTTAGTTGCCATCAAGGGCCTGAGTGAGTGCGCCTCGTAACAGACCTACCACCGAGGAAACAATCTTGGCAGCAACGGGAATCGATCCCGAGTCCTCCCTAGGCCAGCCATCTATGCTGACCAGTCAGCTATGGAGGTTGGCGATTAGAGCTATACATAATGTTAATTCACGAATCTCAACTTTGTTTCTATTTAACCAAGTGGGGATTCTTACACAGTAATTGCAGAATAATGGTCGATTATGAGAGTTGTCGGACAATGTGGACTTACATTCTGTTTGAGGCTTTCCATCCGGTGTCACGTCGGATGTTGTAGCATACTTCGATGAGAAGGCTGCTCTTCGTCATCTATTGGTGTCATGGGCAGGAGTTCTAATAGAATTTAAATAATGAAAACTGCGCCAGTTACATATGTTTTGGTGCTTAGCACAACGCGTTTAAAAATTTTATTCTCATTTTCAAGTGCCTATCTGCTCATGTTTTGGTTATGTCTGCATGTGTGATTTTATGCCTGTCTCGGGTGTTTTTGCGATTAAAATATATTGCGCCGCCTCCTTAATACAGAATATCACATACACGAAAGTCATCACACCCTTTGTTTAGAAAACACGCGGGTTTTGTAGTAAAATAATGTGATGGTTTGCGTGTATGTGATATTCTGTATGATGGAGGAGGCACACAGTACCTTCTAACCGCAAGAGAACGCAAGACAGGAAGAAAATCACGCATGCAAACATCACCAAATACATTCATGTAAAAAATACCACATATGCACTTTAAAATGAGAATAAATTCCGTAAGCATCATAACTAAGTAACTGGGGCAGTTTTCATTATGTAAATCATGAATGACACAGCTTTAGACCTTCCTGAAACATCTAATAAGATGAACAAAATTAAGTTCTGGAGTTGTAATGATTGAAAAAGAAAGTAACCTCACCATTACGTCCAGAGGACCACAGGTTGCAGACCTCAGAGAGGCAACTTCTAATATTAAAGTAGCTGCTCATTTTGTAGGATATGGGTTCCGCCTTGTTGCAGACACGCTGTGGTAAAAAGAAAAAGCGGTGTCTGCAAAAAGGCGGAACCCATATGCTATAAATTAACGGCAGACGCGGAAAGAAAGCCAAGAACTGCAAACGCAAAAGATGAATAACTGCTCAATTATTGGCTCAAATGGCTCAGTATTCCGCGTTCACAGATTAAACTCTGCTCAAGTCTCGGTATGGCTGTAATAGTCAGCCAACTCTTGGATATTACTCTTTGTTTTACATGGCCAGTTTACTCGGAAAGTGTCACGCAACATATTTCAGAACATTTTTATCTTCAGTTCCCTTTATCAAGTAGTCGGTTTCTGTCGCTGCATAATAATTGCAAACAAGATTCAGCAACTCGAGTGGCTTTTCTTATTGTTGCCTTCTTTTTACTTCTCTTTTTGGCACGGTGAAGGGACTGCAGTGTTGAGAGACCGTGCTCTGTATATTGGATTAGATTAAGAATATGAGATGTATAAATCTTTCTTGGTCGGAAATATGCATCACCTAACAAACGATAACGGTAGGAAATAATTCCCTGCAGTTAATATAAACACCAGCGAGTATTGTCTATTACCAACAAGAGGCGCCTTTCTTGTGACACTCAAATAATATGCAGAAGTGGGACGTCTACTCGGGGAATACGTCGCGGCAACACAGTGTGTGTGTGTGTGTGTGTGTGTGTGTGTGTGTGTGTGTGTCTGCGAACGCGTGAGCAGTTTTCTCTCGGTTCTGAGAAGCTCTGTCATAGGTCTGTTTCGAAACTGTACTCTGGAGTGGGTGACACTTGCTGCGTGCCTTCCCACCCCATGCCTCTATTAGTTAAATACAGTACGTATCTGCAAGGGAAGAGATTGTTTAATATACTTACTTGAGTTTTAATGGGTAGAACTCGCAATGTCTATTACCACAGGATGGTGAGTTCCTGCTCTGCCTAAAACAACCAAGTTACAGAGCGTCCAAAAAGACACCTCATGTTACTAGACGAAGGGGGTAAACACTTCGTGGTAGGAGATGGAGAAGTGAGAACTTGAACCTGTATGAGTGACTAGGTGAGCCTTGCAGCTACACAGAAGGATGTTTGCACTTGAGTTCAGAGAGAGAGAGAGAGAGAGAGAGAGAGAGAGAGAGAGCTGATCTCAGAATACGGAGCAGCTGCAGCAGCTGCCTTCTCCATTAGGCTACGAGTTCAGCAAGGTGGTCCACCGTGCGATTGCCAATTCCGCAGGAACGCGATATTAGTTCAATCCCTTCAGGTGCCCGTTATTCCATTTCGGTATTTTGCAATCATCTTGTTTGCTTCCAGTACGCGCTCTGGCGAACTCACTGGTGTCCAAACATTTTTCCGTGTTCTTCCTGTAAATTACAAACTGTGCTTACAGTCAATGGCTGTACTCACATCTGCTATTTACATAAATTTTCATTTATCATGGCCCCATGCGTGCCAAAGATACCTTATCCAGGTATTAAATGTTCCATTGTTTATCTCGTTGGGTATCTCATGTGTTTTGATTTTAGATAATAAACCTGATTGTCATAGTGACCACTTATTCCTGCTACAGATTAGATGATCTCTCCTCTCATTTATGTGTGCATGCGCATGGCGTGGTACCCGTATTGTCATGCTTGTTTGCTCTCCCGCTTTTAATTACCATTCAGTAAGATGCTTCTGTTGTGTGACATTGCTTCTCTCGATTAATTTGCATAATCACTTGGGCTGCTTCTCTTCTCTTTAGGTCACCCGAAGTACCCGTATTAGGACTTCAGCCTATAGAGTTCAGCTCAAAGTTAAGCAGTTTTATTGGTATTTTGAAGTACACTAATCACTTAGGATGCTCATGAGGTGCAAACACTACAGAGATATGTTTCCGGATATTGATCTGCCTTTTAGAGTAAACGCATGATTCTAATGCGTTTCTCATTTCTGTTTCGTATGCCTTTCAATTTGTGACTAACGAACTGCGAAACTTGTAGATTCGACGTATATTTCTGACCACCAAAATTTCAAATTCCGGAGGAATAGAAAGTAACAAAATTTAACTTAATGGCGATCCACAGCAGAAGAATGTGTTTTCTGGTCGGTGCTTCAGTCTAGCGACTGATTGTAGAGTCACTCGAAGGAATGTGCACTACAAATCGACATAAGCCGTTTCGACATTTTTTACTGTTTTTATTGTTACAAGACATGAGGTTGTGTTTCGTGCAATGTTTGTAAACGTTACGAGTGTTATTTGTTTAAGTGCTGTGTAGTATATTAAAGCTATTTTGAGGATACTGTCAATTCTTACAGAGATTTATGGTAAATTACTGCAAATTAGTTAATAGGGTTAAGGCATACTTCTTCTTTGTGCACTATTTTGTACCTTGAAACGGAAGGAGGTCTTCTACCACGGAATACGTCATATTTGGAAGTGAACTGAGTTTTTTTTTAAATATCTTCACAGTTTTAATTAACTTGGAAGTGGGAGTGTGTGTTAGTTACCAACAGCTTGTATTTCAAAATATTAACTTTTAATTTGTTTTTCATAACATTCGTTCGTAATTTGACTTCATTTGCTGATTGTTAATGTAACAGAGAATAATATAATTCACAGACAATTAAATACAGTACTTAGCCGGCAGCGGTGGTCTCGCGGTTCTAGGCGCTACAGTCCGGAACCGTGCGACTGCTACGGTCGCAGGTTCGAATTCTGCCTCGGGCATGGATGTGTGTGATGTCCTTAGGTTAGTTAGGTTTAAGTAGTTCTAAGTTCTAGGTGACTGATGACCTCAGATGTTAAGTCCCATAGTGCTCAGAGCCATTTGAACCAAATACAGTACTTACAAGATTTTCTCGATGACACGCTTTTAAATTTGAATATAATATTTGTTACTAAGTACAAGACCTTGGAAAAGTTTTTTACATTAGAAAAATCTTACTTTTGAGGAGTAATTTTCGAAATTTCAGAATAATATTGCAGTGCACATGAAGTGAACATGTAACACCATAGTAAGATATTATGTAATTTTGTTCTTCTGAGTAATTATACTTTGCATAAAGTGTATTTCCTTTAATATGTGCTCTTTGATATGTGGTACTATGTTTTCTCTTTACTGACTAATTGCTTTGGTTGTATTTAGAAATGGATGATTTTGTTAATAAGGGTAAATGCAATGTTTACTTAAAAATGTTTACTTGCTACTTTGTAACTGCTGATCCACACTTAGGGCTCTTGGTTCACGTTATGGTAAAAGATGGAGTGGTTCCCCTCTAAAAACGAAAGTTATTTAACGCGCGAAAATTGCGGCTGTTGCGAATAGAAAGGTGAACATAAGAGTCAGTCGGAGACTAGCTACAGTACAGTTGGCAGCTACTGATTGGAAGGTGCATTGTGCAGGTGCCGAGTGAGGCTTCTAGTGCTTGGGTTTATTACGCCAAAGCCTCGGGTGGATGAATGGATTTAATACAATGTACTGTGGCCTCGAAGTGTTAAAAAATCTGACTATTGCCGCCATGAAAAAAATAATAGAGCATTTTAGTTCCAACGGCAAGTCCATCTGCCATAATATACTCGCCACTAATATTTCCTACTGTAACAGAGAGGGGGAATCATAGTTTGTAATGTGATGGATCAGCACATTTAGTATGTGCAAATACAAGGTAACTCATGCCAAAATTTATTTTTCCATATCATAACACCTATCAGGATTCTCTCCGGTTGAACTATGATTTCCGAGTGTCCAGATCGAGAGGAATGATAATCAAAAAGAAAGACAGTTATGTAATTAATTTTGTTTGAAACTGAGTGAAAAAGGTTATTAAAGATTACTGTGAATTTTGGTAAAATGGAAGAGAAAGTAAGTGTTGCTTTTGTGAAAGCCTTCCAGTGATTCAACTAATTGATTTTAAAATTTAGTGTACTTTTAAAAATTGCTTACTTTACTTCTGGTTTCAAAAGTGAAGAACTATGATGTTAATTAATAGATAACAATCCATTTTGAGGTTAGCTTTAAAAGAAATGTTGTTAAAGATTGGTTTGAAATGCAATACTTAGTGAACGTATTTACTGTAAAATCTGTTACAAAAATGCATACAAGGTGAGTCAATATTTCAAAAGGAGAATTCCAGAAGTTGTCATTCTTTAAATTATTCATGAATGTGTGTTAGTTTGCTTTACGACAGTGGTCAATATTAAGTAGCCCCTCATTGAAAGTTGCTAAAAATACATAAAGTTACTCGATTAATGAATGTTCTTACTGCTCCTGAAGTTTACGTTAAGTTTTGTGCATATTGTGTGCTAAAAAATGTAATATCAGTTTATGTGCACCCACTTATGTTTTATTCTCACTGATGGTAAAGTTACTACGAATAACATTACCAATGAATACAGTTACTTCTTTGGTTTTAAAGAAAAGTGTGAACATTTATGCAAGTGAAATATAATTGAATTTGTGCTGTGTAGAAAATATCTCACAAATAAGACTAGACCCAGGCACAATTTCCAGTTTAGTATTTTCTTGCATTTGTTTTATTGATGAAGTTACTCAGGTTTGACAAAGTATTTAAAATTGATGAGTGTAACAGTGTCTTTCTTGTTTGTGAGGACAGGCATGTTTTACAATAACTTGTGGTATACACAGCTTTCATATGCAAACAGCAAACGAATGTATGCGAAAACAGTGCCCGTCTATGGAGGTATGAAGAGCCATTGCCTTAGAAACGATTACAAAATCGTGTTGTAGACTCGCGCAGCATTTGCATCCAGAATACAGAACCTGTTTCAACATTTCAAAGATGTTTTCACGAATACATGCAAACGAAATTTTTTCGATACTACACTAAAGACGCAGTTAATTTTTGTTTTCATTTTCAACAGAAAATTGGCAAACCAATATCTGGGCTATGCCGGGTTTTGTCAGCGATTGTGTGAGTGACTGTGTGAGTGATTACCAAATGTATTATGACGCTAAGTATTTATGTGATTCTGTGGTAGAGTGCATTACATCGTTAGCAAACATAGGTCAATCTTCCAACTATCGTACATGTTTTATTTCTTTCCAATTCCAAATTATCAGTACATGAATGTAGAAGTTAAATATTATTACCGCTTCTACTTGAAGTGCTACTATAACATGGCATTTGGTTGTCTGAGGCAATCACGGTTTTTTTTTTTTTTGTTCTTACGGGAGTCATAACATGATGTTCTCGTGACCAACAGCCAGTCAAATACTTTCACTGAACGAGAAATTGTCAGCGTAGTTTGTAGTTGTGTACAGACTGTAGATGGCGCTTACGTCAACTACGTAGTTCACTCGCACTGAAATGCAGCTCAGCTGCATATCCGTGGCAGTTTGACGTATCTTTCAAGCAACTTTAGTGGTGTTGCAATTTTTGAGCCAGCATTGTTTGGTTCAAATGGCTCTGAGCACTATGGGACTTAACATCTGAGGTCATCAGTCCCCTAGAACTTAGAACTACTTAAACCTAACTAACGTAAGGACATCACATACATCCATGCCCGAGGGAGGATTCGAGCCTGCGACCGTAGGGGTCCAGCGGTTGCAGACTGAGGCGCCTAGAACCGCTCCGCCACAGCGGCCGGCCAAGAATTGCTTAAGGGACCACAAAATTAAGTGAAACATAGTTAATGGGTGATTATTTTAAGTAAGCGGATTTACTGGCGTGTAAGGCATATATTTGGATTAACTTTTAATTCAAATGCTCATTTGTGTTTTTGAAGAGTAAACAAAGATTTTCTTTATGCGTTAGATACATTCTATGAAGACAGTTGTCTCGCTCGAAACAAGTTGTAATGAAGAATAATTGATGCAGCTGCATGTTGAGAAGACTTTCTGCGAATAGGCAGCAGTAGTCCCGGAACTGCGTCGCCTCAGCGCCGGAGGACGTGAGTCAGTGCGCTGCCGCTGTGGGGGCGGCGAGTGCCACCGTAACCCTGTGCCACTGTGACCCTGTATGGCCGCCAAGTGCCCCAGTGCAGCGTGGGCAGCCACGCCCCCACAGGATGCTAGGATATTTATAGGCCGCTCTGCGTGGCCGACGCCTAACATAGCAGCTTCGTACAAATGTAGAACAGTCACGATACATGGCAAGCAGGCAGACTGATATGGACTACTTCTAATAGCGGGACTGTAATATTTTCATTTACGTAATGGTGTAATGAGGCGTACAAATGAGTTTTGTTGAAATGGATTTGAGCAGTCGACAACTACCCTCATTGTCAGAATGGGGTTTTCACTCTGCAGTGGAGTGTTCGCTGATATGAAACTTCCTGGCAGATTAAAACTGTGTGCCCAACCGAGACTCGAGCTCGGGACCTTTGCCTTTCCAGGGCAAGTGCTACACCATCTGAGCTACCGAAGCATGACTCACGCCCGGTCCTCACAGCTTTCCTTCTGCCAGTATTTCGTCTCCTACCTTCCACACTTTACAGAAGCTCTCCTGCGTAACTTGTAGAACTAGCAAGGCAATGGCCCCGAGTTCGAGTCTCGGTCGGGCACACAGTTTTAATCTGCCAGGAAGTTTCATTTACGCTCATTATGTTACTAGACTCTTACTACCTTCTCCAAAGCACGCAATAAAGTGAGCAGTACCCCGAGGTGGCACAAGTCATGGGATACCTTCTAATATCGGGTCGGAATTCCTTTTACAATGAGTAGTACAGCAACTCGACGTGGCATGCTCTCAACAAGTCGTTGGAAGTCCACTGCAGAAATATTGAGCCATGCTACCTCTATAGCAGATCGTAATTGCTAAAGTGTTGCCGGTCCAGGATTTCATGCACGAAATAACCTCTAAATCGTCCTATAAAATGAGATGGGATTCATGTCGGGCGATGTAGGTGGCCAAATAATTCGCTCAAATTGTCCAGAATGTTCTTCAAACGAATCACGAACAATTGTGGCTTCGTGACATGGCGCATTGTCATCCATAAAAATTCCATCGTTGTTTCGTAACATGAAATCCATGAATGGCTGCAAATGGTCTCAAAGTAGATGGACAATCAGAGGACCGAGTAAATTCATGTAAATACTGTGCACGCCGTTATCTAGCCACCACCAGATAGCACAGTACTTTTTTGACAACTTAGGTGCATGGCTTTGTGAGGTCTGAGCCAGGGCTCCGTCCACGGTCCATGGACACAGGACCATGATAGGAACTGCAGCCTTGTCGTTCTGTTGGCAAATGCACTTGCGTCGGTCCTCTGCTACCACAGCCCATTAACGCCAAATTCCGCAGCACTGTCCCAACTGATAGGTTCGTCGTACTTCCCACATTGATTTCTGCGGTTATATGACGCAGTGTTCCTTGTCTGTTATCACTTTGTACTCTACGCAAACGCCGTTGCTCTCGGTCGTTAAGCGAAGGCCGTCAACCACCGTGTTGTCTGTGGTGAGAGGTACTGCTGAAATTCGGAATTCTCGACACACTCTTGACACCATGCGTCTCTGAATATTGAATTTCCTAACGATTTCTGAAATAGGATATCCCATGCCTCTAGCGCTAACTACAATTTCACGTTCAGTCTGTTAATTCCCGTCGTGCGGCCTCAGTCACGTCGGAAACTTTTTCACATGCATCACCTGAGTACAGATGCCAGCTACACCATTGCACTGCCCTACTACACCTTGTGCACGTAATACCGTCACTTATCCTGTCTCATTGCTTTTGCAACCTCAATTTATATCGAATGAACGAGCAGAATACTGCTCACATAGAGTATATGTTGTGGCGAAGTGTGCTCGAAGGAAACAGCAAATTCTTACTTTCTCTGTGACCACTGCAGTACTTTCGTTAGCAGCGAACAATAACAAAAGGACCGGCATTTATGGTAAAAAATGGATGAAAAGACAGGAGGGGAATCTTGAGCTTTCTTCTGAAATATCTTTGTTTGGAAGACTTATTTAACAAGCTGCATTAAGTGTCAATAAGTTATTTTACACTCTGAATAAAGGACGAAATTTACTGAGTATTTCAGGGGTACCTGTATATTATACACGCTACTCTAATCTGTCAAGCATTTATTAAGAAATGACAACCTGCCCAGGCGGCTGTGCATGTTAATGCGACCGCTTCTGGGACAGGGAGATTTGCCGGCTTCAGATCGAATCTGCCCAGTGGATTGATAACTGCCGACGAGGGTTCGATGCGCCGGCCAGCCTGCATGTGGTTTTCAGGCGGTTTTCTATATATCACGAATGCTGTGCTGCTTCCCATGTTCCGCCTCAGATACACGCTACGTAAATTTTAAAATACTTTCTCACAATTCCAAGCACAATTTACTCTAGATGCATACACATACGGTACAAGGCTTCCATCCTTGGAGAGGGCGCAAGGGAGAGGAGGGGGTACCTGAATGGTAGATTGATGACCTTGGTTGTTTGGTCACCTTAAACAGCTACTTAGCATCAACAGAAACTAATCGAAGTCATGTTCGGCTTAAGCCTTGGATAAAAGCTTCTAGATGTTCAGTTTACGTGAAATCGGAGTTATAACTCGAGCGTTCGAACATCATCAACATCATCGTCTGGACGGGACTGCCCCGGCTGCGAAGTCTGCTTACTTCATTGTGGCTTTCAAGTTTATCATTGGTCTTGCCTTGGAATTCTAACTTCTGCTGGTGGTGTAACATCACCTGGAGGGAGGAATTCTCATGCACAAATGCATAAAACGGGCAGTGCGGCAGTATGCACCTTTTCGGCACCGGACCGCGAGTGAGAGGCGGAGGGGGAACAAAGACAACCCCCAGCATCACCTGTACCTTTAGAAGTTAAGATTAGAACTTTTATGAAGTTCTCAAGTGCTTGCCTGCACCACTCGTATTACAGCCTCCGGCTCTGTTAAAATTCTTACTGTACATGCGATTTTTATCGCTTCTCGTATTCTAGTATCCCCGTTAGTCGATCCGTGGGAGAGGACCGACGTTTTCTGCAAGCTGATTTTGTGCCCTAACGTAGTGTTGCGATCCCCTATCGCCGATTTCTCAATATTTCTGTGCCTTTATATGCGTGTGTTCGTGAAACAAAATCTGTCAAAAAGAACAGTTTGAAGAGTTTGAATGGCGTGATCTTCTCGGTAGTACTAAGAATAAGAATTCTTTTTTTTTTTTTAATTTCTCCACCGTGTTTTCCTTCAAAGCCGAGCATATTTCGTATAGTGCTGTATCACCAATGCACCTGTTGTGATAGGCTTTCCATCTAACGCCCAAATGACACAGCTTTTGTTCAACTCCTTCAGTTAAAACACATCGTCTTCTTACCAATGGTATAGTGTCGTCTTTCTCCTCTAAATCACTTTATCGGAGCGGTGTAGAAACTACGAAGTACACAAGTAGAAGTGTCTTTCCTTCCTTATCGGTTGAAAGAAGACTTACGAGTGAAGGCTTCTCCTTCCATCGGCAATATTCGCGTACCATTTAGAGGGTTTTCAGATGTAAGTATAGATTTACCTTTTTTTCGTGAACATGAAGAACCAAGGCTGTAGTAGCAACTTTTAGAGTGTCTGCCCAGCTCCGTGGACTTGTACTTCAAAGGAACGTGTTAGTGGGAGCTTTCGCTCGAGCAAACGAAGCTGCTTCCCCTTCGTTTCTGATGACATAATCGCTGTGTGAGTCTTTTACTCGTAACGAAGCCATGGGCCGAGACCCGTACACTGGATACTAGAGCCCTTTGGACCTTTCGATGTCAGCATCAGGTAGCAACAGCGTTTGACGATCCTGTTGATGAAAATAAAATGTTTCGGGGAAAAGGTAGAACAGACCGCGAATCTGGCGAGGTTCTGACAATAACTTCAAGGAAGGCGGTTTCCTGTACCTGTTGAACGTGGTTTCAAGACAGCAGTTAGGGACGTTAAGTCAGGGATCGTAGGGAAGACACGAACGCGAGTCTGTGGCACCGTCACCACGGGAAGAAAGGACCGGCCGCTTTTCCTGGCGAACGGCGGAAGCTGAGCGGCGCTCTTCCGTACTCGGAACGTCGCTAGCCGCGAAACTGTGGTGCTGGCGCACGCTAGCTTTGCGGTGGCAGTGTTCCTTTTGAGTTCGAATTTCCGCAGTGTATTTGCTTCCACTGGCAGCTCTTCAGGCTTCCTTCCTCGTCTTTCCTTGTTTCCGAACAACAGGCACAAATTTTTACAAGTGCACCATCTGATCAGATGGACCCGAATACCTCTATGTAGTGCAGAATTATCCGCTGGATCTCACGAGATGCGGACTCACCGTTGTAAAAGGGGACGGAATGTATTTTGTTGTGAGTAGAGAAGCAGTTACAGCAGAATGGACGGTCAGAAGAGCTCACTGATTCGGAACTTAGTAATTGGTATACATCAGGGACATTCCAACCCTCCTTATATTGCGCAGGTCGACTGTTGACATTTGTGAAATAGAAACGCGAAGGAACAACCACAGGTAAAGCAAGACTTTACGTGTACTGACCGGCAGAGAATGTCCAGCACTGAGGCGGAAGATTGTGAAAAAACTACATGAAATCGGCGGAAGGAAAACTGCTCCCTGCTAGTGCATTGTCTGCGTGTAGGGAGTTACAGAAGTGGAGTTCAGTGATCGAACGGCTCCTCAAAACGATATACGTCTGTAGATAATGATAAGGAACGCTTGAGGTGGTATTAAGAGCGGGGGCACTGGAAATTAGATGACAAGAAACGAGTTCTTTGCAGCGATGAATCACGCTCTATCCTGTGGTAATCCGATGAAAGGATTTGTGTTTGGCGAATACGTGGAGAATGTTAACTGCCATCAAGTATAGCGTCAAAACTGAAGTATGGTGTGACGGCTCTCCATCTTCCACCATAATCGAGTACATCAACATGATGACATGAGGTAGCCAAGGAGGTGGAAACTATGCCAAGACTGCTTGGTAACTACAGCAGAAAAACACAATCAATTATTAGGAGTACGAAATAAGAAAGTATTTATTACTAAACTTTGCTGTAGTCCATGATCATTTGGTTGACAACTGTAGAAGACGCGACTAGACTAAGCGTCTGTAGAATGCCATAATTTACAAGTCAGAAATCTTGCAATGACGAACTAATCTCTCGCAATCTTGAATGTCGAATCTGGTGAATTCGAAGACTAACTTGGAACGGAGCTACAAAGATTTGATGGCAGCAACGACTGAGCTGCAGACGATGACTAACATCGGCGCTTGCTGACCACTGAGCGCGGCTACCAACTGTAGACTGGCACAACTGCACTACTCTCCTGCTACATATGAAGTGGCTTAGCGGCGCCTCGCGGAGAGCATAAGTACTGCGACTGCCTGTGTACTCTTTGGTTAACATAGCCGTTCTTCTGTTCCGTTTATCGATAGAATCGCATCTAGCTGATCGAACTCTCAGGCGGCGGTGTGGTTGTATGACTTGCATCACACGGTGGAGGTGCTTCTACGGTAAGAGGGTATTCTTTTTATGGTTAGAAATAATCCCCGTACTGTGCATAACAAAAGGCTATATGTGGAAGGATATGATCACGTTTTTCAGCATTGTGTACCGAGTACTGTGGAGGACCGGTTCGGAGACGTTTGTTCCTGTCACCATGAAAATGCACCCTGTCTAACATTCTGCGCGGTTTCTGTCTGTTCTAACTCATGTCTCCCTACGACTTTCGCGAAACGACGCTCTGAGCGTGTTCTTTAGCGAATTGACTAGTTTGAACCTGGGACCTGTTGCTGGTAAGGAGACGCCAGGCCACACATGACATGTAGAATTCAGAAGAGTTCAGTGAGACTAGCGATGATATAACCAAATACTTAATGATTTGAGCGTCAGATCCACTGCACTCCCTGTAAAAGAATCTTAACACTAGCTCAATTTAGTGGAAGGGGTTCAAGGCTTTCCTATTTTAGTTAGCTGGTAAAATAACGTCGAAAAAGCAGTTAAGTTTACCATTGGAAGTTTTATTCTACTCACAAAACATTGTTTATAAATTGAACTATTGATAAAAGGAAGTGTTTTAATACAGGATGGTAAAAACCAACTGCGTTCAACAAAAATGTGAACGTATATTCCCTGAATGGGTTTCCAAGTTCTACAATGGATCGAAGGATGACCTATGCCATATCACATCTATAATCTAGGTTTAAATTAACTTTCACAAAAGAGAAAACTATCCAAATGGTCTACAGTGACCCACAATTACCTTTAATTACTTATCTAACTTGTTGTAAATTACAGTGGCTGATGTGGCTTCTCAATAACTATATAACAGAAAAATCATCGCGTTTCAGATTTTTACTTCAAGTGGCAAATGTGAACACCATGAGCTTTAATTGACGATCGACACTAGTATTACGCAAAAAGGGGGTGTAACAGATGAGACTTCTGCACTTCTGAGTAAAGTTTTATGCGCTGTTATGCGGCATCGCGTGCGTTCACTTCCTTGTCGGTGTTCGTCAGGGGGCGGCCGCCGGCGCAGCTCCATACAGCTCGCCGTCTCGAAAGCAACTCTTTCCTAACTTCTCCTTATTACAGTTTACCAAAGTTGATTAAAAAAAAACTATCTGGCTGTGCTTTCATCTGACCAATCAAGGTCTCAATGTTAACCTTAAGCTCCGCCTACAAAAATTCTGTCGATCCAATGAGAAACGTTATACTTTTCGTGGTGGGGCAATGTTTTTAACGTTTCCAACGTAACAGAGACGAGAAGAAGTCTCACGCTAAAACTTGCGGCTGGTGTGGCCCTTTTAGTGTTATCGTAAGATCTATACTGTTCTTCTGGAGGGCTGTAATTTTTAACATAGGCTGGGGGGTGGTCCTGGTGGTTAGCTGGCGACGTGGGTGTCCGCCCCTTATCGTAGGGCCTTCTAGCTTACCGCAGTTCTGCTCTCGTTTCTCCCCTCGGAACTGCGTCTGTCTCACGGTGGGAAGGTATGACATGCATTTAGGCATTCTTGTGTTAGTCTGTGGTATTCCATTTGCTCACCCATTACTCGTATTACTTTGGTTAATTTAATGTCACGATTTATTCGGAGCTATGTGACATACTACTGGATTTGCTTATCATATCAGGGTTTTCATGGAAGGTGTTGGATTTGCCTGACACCTTACACCTGTCATAAAGCAATGCCAATGAGACAGTGATTTGTTCTTACTAACATTCCTTAAATGGACTGACCTGCCCAGAAATCCGTTCTGAACACGATGGAACACCTCTGAGATGACCAAGAACGCGGAGTTGTGTCCAGACCCCAATGCCCAATATCATAACTTTCTGTGAAACCTGCCGGCCGCGGTGGCCGAGCGGTTTTGGGCGCTACAGTCTGGAACCGCGCGACCCCTATGGTCGCACGTTCGAATCCTGCCCCGCTCATGGATGTGTGTGATGTCCTTCGGTTAGTTAGGTATAAGCAGGTCTTAGATCTAGGGGACTGATGACCTCAGAAGTTAATTCCCATAGTGCTCAAAGCCAATTGAACCATTTTTCTGTGATGCCAGCTCTTGAGAAATAATCGGCTGCCACCCGTCGACAGATATTCAGATACCTCATTGAAGATGTCTCTAGTAGATCTGAAGCTGTCATAAAGGCGAAGGGTAGACACACACCATACAAATTCCCACTAATAGCCGTATTGACACTTTTTCAGCTAGTGTAATTGCAAGAAGACAATGAACTTGTGTAAAGTTGTCTACTGAAGCAGTTTTGTAATCAGTAGGCTTTGCGCCGCTTCCTGCGGCGTTGCTTCTCTTTATTTTTGTTGACAATGGGACAGTGATAGCAATTTATTGTAATCTGCGTTTCTTAATTTTGTAATTTTATTGAAATTTGCTCTCTACTATCTACGATAGCTTTTAGTCCTTGTAAGGCAACATCTCTGATTTGCTGTATGTTATTGATTCTCTGGTTGTAGTAGTGAGAGGTTTATGTTTTCATTTTCGTTCTTGAGGCATGTGTGTGAAATCTTACGGGACTTAACTGCTAAGGTTATCAGTCCCTAAGCTTACACACTAAGTGACCTAAGTTATCGTAAGGGCCAACACACACACACACACACACACACACACACACACACACACACACACACACGCACAAACACACAAACAGACACACACACACACACACACACACACACATGTCCTAGGGATGTCTCGAACCTCCGCCGGGACCAGCCGCACAGTCCATGACTGCAGCGCCTTAGGCCTCACGGCTATTAATGGGCGGCGTACGTAGACTATTACAGCTTGAATCTGAAGAGAGTGAATATTATGAAGTGAGAAAATACAGACGCTGTTACTCCAATGTTGGTTAGTCTTAATTGTGTAAGCTATTAGGAAACAAAAATCGCTGCAGGTAAAGCGCAGTCACGTACATTAAAAATAACACTCAAAATTTACCAAAGTTGAGCGTTCTACCACAAGCCGATAGCAGTTGACGACAATTACGACGAGAATTTGTTACATTTCCTTCTTTCCGTCGGCGCGACAGTAAAAAAAAATATTTTCACAAATGTTTTCGAGACCTAAGCCTCAATGTCTGAAGAGGTCGCGTGAAAAACCGTCTTTCGAAGAATTTTTGAGCGGTATTCTTATAACAGAAACCCATACCATGTTGGTTCAAATGGCTCTGAGCACTATGGGACATAACATCTGTGGTCAGTCCCCTAGAACTTAGAACTACTTAAACCTAACTAACCTAAGAACATCACACACATCCATGCCCGAGGCAGGATTCGAACCTACGACCAAGTTGGTGAGATTCACAGAAGTGCTGCGTCTTTCGTCGTGAGTTCTGTCAATATAATAGTGTAACAGGAATTTTTAAGAAACTGCAGTGAAAGACTCTGTAACAAACGAGCTGTGGGTCGCGGAGAACCTTATCCACAAAATTTCGAACTATATGTGGTACAAGCCGACTCAAGAAATGTACTGCTTCTTCCAAAAATGGTATCATGTATTGATCGCGATGAGTTACAGTTAACAGACCCTACACAGAGGAGTATCGAAGTAGTGTATCATATATCAGGGAAGTGCGCCTGATGCAGTGCGTAAGCCGCTAAGGTCGCAGGTTCGAATCCTGCCTCGGGCATGGGTGTGTGTGATGTCCTTAGGTTAGTTAGGTTCTGCAGTGACATTTTGTCCTGCTGTTCCAAATATTCAAATATATTTTCTGTGGATTAATTCGAAGGGTCAGTAACGTATGGGTCGAGGCCTGTAAACTCGGCTCTTGCTATCTATACTATATTCATAGAATACTCGTCATGAAGAGTGTAGCTTGGGATTTAGGTGGAGCTCAGACTGGTGGGTTGTGGAGACTTGGGGTACAGTATTTTTATTACTACTTCGCTTGTCATGAAAAGGCCAATTTAACAAGACAGAAAACACTATTGTAAACAAAAGAGTCCTTGGGGCCGAAATAACCTTGAACAGTGCTTGAACCACATACAATATTTTCCTGAAATAATAATAATAATAATAATAATAATAAATACATAACAATTCAAAGTGGACCCGCCATGGGGAACACAACACTTCACAACATACATCTTCGGCCTTCAACAGTTTTGACAATAACAAAAAAAATGGTTTAAATGGCTCTGAGCACTATGGGACTTAACTTCTGAGGTCATCAGTCCCCTAGAACTTAGAACTACTTAAACCTAACTAACCTAAGGACATCACACACATCCATGCGCGAGGCAGGATTCGAACCTGCGACCGTAGCGGTCACGCGGTTCCAGACTGCAGCGCCTAGAACCGCTCGGCCACTCGGGCCGGCTTTGACAGTAACAAGTTACTATACCAGAAAATAATCATTTATCTCTGGTAGAAACTCAATAAAATCACCATTAGGCTCTTCTTTCCTGGCTATTACTACCTACACGTAATCACCAAGATACCATTACCGATATTTTACTCAATTACCGGTGCTTCCGTTTAAATGATCAGAACAAAATGTGGTAATGCGCAATTCATATGAATGAACCACTGCTTCAGTAACAAGATACATATTCAATCTACATAAAAGCTATTGAGTACTGAGTCCGCAGCTTGTAGTCTAGTGCCTAACGTTGCTGCCTATGGATCACGGGGTCCCGGGTTAGATTCCCTCCCTGGTTGGGGAATTTCTATGCTAGTAGATTGGGTGTTTGTGTTGTCCTCATCATTTCCTCGTCATCATTTGTGAGAGTGACTAGATTGGAGTCTGAAAAGATAATATACTGTGTAAAATTTGGGACTTTCTACGGGCGCTGATGTCCACGCAGTTGGGGGCCCCACAAACCAATCTCCATCATCACAGGGTACTCAATACGCCTGCAGTTGTAACAAGGTTTTAAACTGCGCTTAACGTTTAAACGAATGTGTGCGCTAAGCGTACTGATATGAACTGGCTTGCCTTATGACATACTATCCACGTCAGGACGCCCCACTTGAAATAGAGACCATTCACTTCGCAAGGCTCCGTGAGCAATAGCTACAACCAGCCATAATGCAACGCTCGCAACTTCTGGACGAAGTGAGCTACAATTGGCTTCATTTAATGCACCCCTGAATATAACACTGTGACCCAGCTTGAACACAAGAGGCCAGGATACCAACATTAGCTGAAACGCACTTTGACTGTGGTCCTTGCAATCTGCCGAAGCCGTTCCTCACCTTCCTGCGATTGCGTGTGTGCGGCCAGAGAAAACAGCATCCGCTCCAGCACGTAGTTGTCCACACGCCAGCGTCGCCCATGTTGATCGTGTCTGTCCGATGCCGATGCGCACGCCAGCTCAGTGTGTTCCTCGGACTTGGCTCCCTGCAGAACTGCTTTCCTTGGCGTCCCTCCAGCGGCTTCTCGTCACTCCCTGTCGGTCTCTGCGGCGGTGCTCACGCGCACAGAGTATGCGTATCTAGGGAGTGAGCATAGCCTACTGCGCATGTTCTCAACATCTCGGGATTTGGGGTCAGCGCTGCTTTACTACAGTTTGCGGCACTTGGGTAACTTCAATATCACTCACATTTGCCTTATTTTAACATGCGTTTCGCACGCTGGAGATCTAGTGACAGATACCTTGCAGCATTGTCTTTGCTGCGAATGTAAAAAGAAGTATGAGAGAGGAGGATCAGTCACTTTTCATAAGTATGTACAACAAATGTGTAATTGTAAATGGCATATTGATATGACGCACTTTACGTATTGAAAAACATCGAGATACTGTATTATAACGTCGAGACAACTGCTACATAAACTTGCATGTGGGTTTGAGTAAACTGCCCGTCATTGTATACATTATGGCGCAATGTTCAGCTGCAGATAAAATTTATACATGACAGTCAGATTAATTTCCTCAGATTTATGCAGATTCTCAAACCCTTGTGCGTATCTAATGCAATTAATTACAACAGATTCGAGGATATAAATAGTTCAATAGAAAACGTGAAAAAATGTATTATTGACTGTCACTTCTTTTAATACTCCAAAATTCGAACATCGATCTCGTATTTCTTATTTTTCGTGCGTAGTATACTGTTTTACTTTTCTGATGGCTAAAATGGTTCAAATGGCTCTGAGCACTATGGGACTTGACATCTATGGTCATCAGTCCCCTAGAACTTAGAACTACTTAAACCTAACTAACCTAAGGACATCACACAACACCCAGCCATCACGAGGCAGAGAAAATCCCTGACCCCGCCGGGAATCGAACCCGGGAACCCGGGCGTGGGAAGCGCGAACGCTACCGCTCTACCACGAGATGCGGGCCTTTCTGATGAGATAGCGAAAAAATGTTACAGATGTGCAACTTGTCTACAAAAAAACCTAAGGGTAAATAAAGAAGACTAAAGTAATAATGAACGAGCAGGTGGTAAATGGAAATGAGCGTTTGGCGTCATTGGCAGGTCCGGCTGCCTCTTATTACATACGACGCCGCATAGGGCGACCTGCGCGCCAGATGGGGATGAAATAATGGTGAAGACAACACAACACCTAGTCCATGAGCGGAGAAAATCCCCGACCCACCCGGGAATGGAACTGGGGGCCGTAGGACGCAATCCATCAGGCTGACCACTCAGCTATTGACGCGGACAAGCAAGTGGTGCAAATCGCTTACGTATTTATTGTAACAATATCATAGTTTCAAATGTGTTGTTTCTTCGTAACACTCAGGCACCGTCTACACTGTCGTAAGAAAATTAATTAAAATAGACCACATAAATAATTACAATAGAAAGGGTAAAAGTATTGTTGTGTGTCAACTCTTATCCTGTTACTGAAAAAAAAGAAAAAAGTGGAATCTGAGCTATAATACTGTAGCGAGAAAGCAGAATACTATCGCTCTATATATCTTTAAGCCATATTCTTGGTATCAAACTGTTAACATGTCAGTTAAGAAAAGTATATAAAGTTACACGGTACTTCTGACGGTGAGCCGTCTGTAGCGCTAAATAGGCTAAGATGTGTCGCCCCAGAATCACCTGACTTGAGCTGCAACAGATGCTGCGGACAGAATTCACGTTCGGTGCATCCGATTGCTCATTCTACAGAAATTTATGCTCTATGGTCTCATATTCCGCAGCATCCGCCCTCTGGCGGCGCCAGTGCGACACGCCTAGGACGAAGATTGCTGGCACTGGGAAACATAGCCGTGCCTTTCGACGCGGCATAAAATAAAGTAGAATGGCCAAGTATTGGTCACAAAGAATGTTGAAATAAACATCCTGGTTCGTGTTCATGGTAACCTGAACGAGTCAGCCACGTGACGGTAGTAAAACTACAATCAAAAATCACAGAACCACCCCGTGCCTCAACTACGCATTCCAAGCACTGCGGGTTGTACATCTTTTTGGGACGCCAGTACAATCGACGCCTCGTATGGCTTCAAAAGAAGCCGCACTACACGTCTCAAGTCAGCCGTTTCCGTGGGAGACTGAATGGTTGACAGAAAACAAACTGTGGTTGCTCAGATTGACCACAGAGTCATGGCGGACTCAATGTGAACCTCACTTTTGGAAGTAGGTTCTGTTTACCAGATTGCGCATCGGACATAGCCCTTTAACACATGGCTTCCTCCTCTGGCGGGAGGATCCATCACTCTGTGAAGTTTTTGGCGTGCCACTTTCAGTTCAGCACATTATGGCAACGCGTGACCTATATACCCATATTAGGGCAGCCCTCAGTCTTGATGGAGATCTGTCCACCATCCTCGCAGATACTGATTACAGTGTTAGAAGAGTGGTGAAATTTTGTGAACTGTCAGGCCTAATTTCTAAATTGGTAGGGTAGGAGGCAACTTTAACACATTATAAACTGCTCCGCGTGTGGGGACAGCCTATGTCCGCACCCATGAGATGGGTATGCTGATTTTTCGTCAGGGCGCTGATGACCATGATGTTGAGTGCCCCTCACCTCAAATCATCATAATCACCATCATTATCAACAGCTGTTGCCCATTATTCATGTCATTTTGTCCTTCAAAAACAATGAGCTTCATGTGCCAGAATGAGCAATGGCCTTTCGCAAGGTTATCGACGCCAGAAGTCGATTAAATATACACTACGCAACAGAACTATAGGATAAGTTTCTCGAAGCCCCGTAATTGTTTCCCATTGCAACTTGTAAGTTTAAAATTTGGCTGAAATCCATAATGGCACAAAAGCGTGCCGCTCTGCGACGTCACCCGCGGGCTCGACAACGCTTCAAACAGCAATGTGTCGACATATGCGAAAAAGAGGCCAGAGTTCAGAAGTTTATGCCAAGTGTAATCTGGGTTAATGATGTCACACTGGCACCAAGTTTGACCACAGTTCTGCCCAGCACCATTGTTGAGGACGTTTCACTCCATGGGAAGGTCGTCATACACCCCTCTTACACCCTTCTTTCGACGCCTCTACGATGGAGGTCAGGGGGCGGCACACAGCATTTCAGTGAAAGCATTCCCTTCCTCAGGGCGTTGATTAACACATTTTTCGAAGTTGAAAGCGACAGTTCGTAGTCTGGTCAGCCACAGGACGACGTTCTTGACAAACTGACGTGCTGATGACACCGACGGAAATTTCATCGCTTCTCTATGGACATTGTGGTGCTGCAACGCCACTGGATGTGATCGTACCCAGTAGAAGTGTTGAGCGACCACAATTTTTGCTCCCGTTGGAGCCACTAGGGACAGTTCAAATTCATTCCACGAAATATGAATGTGAGTCGATGCGGCAAAGGATGACTATGCTTTCTCAGCTGTCGTGTTCACAGTCTTCATGCATGGTGATCGCAGGGGACTGTGACATTGGTGCATGTGTAAATAAAATGGCAGAAAGGATTCTCTAAGACCACCTGGTATGGCAAAACCCTCAGTAGCACTCGCCCAACTTTACTAAGAATTATGAAGCTGGGCCTGTACAGAGACAACCTATCAAGTAGTCCTAGAGGTCTGCAGGTAGGGAACCTGTTGACGCTCCCCCAATTCCAGCTGCCTGGCTACGGTCGCAGGTTCGAATCCCTTGCACGTCTGGTAAAATGTGGAGTGGCTCCGTCATGTTGGAAGTATACTGCAGTTCACATAGCTAAAGGAACAAGCTCAAGATGCTGATCAAATGATTAAAAAGACAGAAAAAAAGAGACAGGCAAGGCAAACTGTCTTGTCATTCGCTCTTCTAAAATGACTGCCGGCCGCGGTGGTCTCGCGGTTCTAGGCGAGCAGTCCGGAACCGTGCGACTGAGACGGTCGCAGGTTCAAATCCTACCTCGGGCATGGATGTGTGTGATGTCCTTAGGTTAGTTAGGTTTAAGTAGTTCTAAGTTCTAGGGGACTGGTGACCACAGCAGTTGAGTCCCATAGTTCTCACAGCCATTTGAAACATTTTTCTAAATTGACTCTATCTATTCACATGGTACCGATCGTGCTGCACCAACATTGATAGAAATAGGAACTTGGAAATTGGTTTCCATTGTAGGGTCTGGATTGACCTGATTATAACGTCTGTTGTTGATTCTGTTCCATGTAAACGTTGTTTAGATATCACTACTATTAATGGAAGTAAATGACTACTTCCTTGTAATCAGTGACAAAATTCAAGTAGTGTTCCATTATCGACAATGTGAAGATCGTAGACACACTGTTTGTGAAATGGGTACAAGACTTTCGCTTTTTATGTTCGCCATACACAAGTTCATGGCAATTGCTACGTGCAGAGAGACTCCGTGAGTTGGTGGTAGGATTACGCTGCATCGTTTCAACAATGTGTTGCTGTCCCTGCGCAGGTTGTTGGTCTACACACGTTCAGATGAAAACTGGGGACACGCGACGTCCTGAAAACTCTGTACGACCAGGAATTCGACAAGTCAGAATTCTTCGTAAGTAACCGGAGCACTACCAGCACTGAAGACGCAAGCATACAACGTATCTGAATATTCTTCAATAGTGCAAATTTGTCTCATTTAGCCAGCGCGTGTACAAACGCAATTAACACACGCTTGTCTCTGATGCACTAACAATGCACCATGGACAACTGCGCAATCAACAGGGTAGTTCAGCGACAGAAAGGCATTCCGAGCAGTGGGCTGGAATAAAACGTCAAAGAGGTTGCGAGGGTAAGACACATACGTGTGAGCCACTAGCCCAAAGACAAACATACGCTAAATATTTTCAATCTCGGAAACCACTCGGAATAGGGCATATGTCGTATGGACGTTTCTGCTTCAAATGAACGTTTCTGTCGTCTCCATGAATACTGGCCATTTCTTTCCGGACACACTGTATATTATCAGAGAACCTATCATGTAATAAATAAATAAATCGATGTAAATAAAACACTAGAGTATCATTCAGCGGACATATACAAAGTGAACCGTAGTTCACTGCAGATAAATATTATTACATATTACGTAAACAGTATATATAGCGTGGAATCCTCACAAACCCTAACGTCTGCTGACAGTGCGCAATGTAACATCCATGTGGCAATGTGATTATCATCATTAACTGTTGTCTCAAGAAAGAACATGGAATCTAGGACAACGGAACAGTTGTGGGAGACAGGTTTAATGATTGGGTTGGTTTTGACACTCAGCATTTTCTGTGTTAAAATTTATTGTTGCGAATCTAGAAAGGAACATAAATAATACAACGTTTTAAGAGAGATTCGAAATGACCATTAAGCCCAGTGAAGCTGGTGGTAAATACGGTGTAAATTGGTGTGTTCGAAATCATCCATTATAGCTAGTTCAATGAATAAGGAGACGACTAACAACACGTTGTTTACTATGTCGTGAATTTAGTGCTCACTTTAAGGAGACAGTTACGGCTGCAGGTTCTAATACGGTTGCACTGCGGTATTGGCATATGGTTTATGAGTTGCTTACTTGTAATAACGACACGAAATTCTAGATCTTTATAAAAAGGATTTGAATACTAAATGTACAATTCTTTCGCTGAATTTGCGTATATACAACCGCTTGTTGTTGCCTGTCTCACGTTCCTTCGTTCCCAGAGGTTTTCAATTTCGTTTAGTAATCTCGAACGATTAAACTGCAACTTTTCATAGTATTATAAAATCTATATGCGAATGTTTTCGTTTGGACATTTCTTCCTTTCTTTACAAGGATACAAAGTTTTCAATTTTATTTTTTCTCTGCCATTTTTCTATACATATTCGTAAATGTACTTTTTCAGTATTAACGAATGGTATTTCTTCGTGTATTTATTCAAAGTTCAAGGCAAAGTAGCTGTGGGAATTTATGCCATTGTCTGATAAAATTAACGTGTTGTTTAGAGAATTAAGCCAGATGGTTTTGGCAGATCAGGGAAGAGTAGATGGATCTCTAATAGAAGAAGCATTTAGACCACGAAAGAGCTTGAAATTTAACAGTCGTGTGTTGACTAGGGTTCGTTTACGTCTCAGAAGTCGTAATACTGCAATATTCAGAGTCGATGTGGGCGCTTACTTCCTTGTTTTGATGAACATAGCACAATTGGGTGTAATATTCAGTGAATTATGGGAACAATAATTTTTATTTCTTCCCAGGTTTATCCACAAGAGACATTATGCTCAATTCAATAGTCATAATAATCGTCATCAGTGTTCTGCCTAGAGGCAGGTTTTCACATGGTAGTTCTCCAGGCTGTCCGGTCTTCTGCCATCCTCTTCAGGTCCGCATAATTTCCTCTTCCCTTTATGTCGTCTATCATCTTGTATCTCCTTCTTCCTCTCAGTCTTCTCCCACAAACCAATCTTTCCGAAGCATCTACTAGCAAGCACTCCCTTCTCAATGAATGTCCCAACCAGATCTTTTTCCTTTCTCTTACAACCTTCAGCAGACATCTTCTCTCACCAACCCTTTCCAATACTCTTTCATTACTCACTCTTTCCATCCAGCTTATTCTCTCCATTCTCCTCCTCATCCGCATCTCAAATGCTTCTAACCTTTTTTCATCCTCTCGTCTCAGTGTCCATGTTTCTGCCCCATATGGTGCCACACTCTAGACAAAACATTTGCCAAGCCTTTTCCATAGTCCTTTATCTAATTTGCCACATAAGAGTCTCCTCTTTCTGTTGAATGCCTCCTTCGCTTAGGCAATTCCAGTTTTCACGTCCTGGTGACATCTCAAGTCTTCAGTTATTGTGCTTCTGAGACATTTAAATTCAGTTACCTGGCTAACGGTAGATTGTCCTACTTTAATATTGGACAGTCTGCGTCTTGTACTGATTACCATACTCTTTGTTTTTGCTGTGTTTATTTGCATCCCATATTCCACACTAGCTTCATTCATATCTTTGTGCATGTTATTCACTGTCCGCTCACTTTCTGCCACTAATACCATGTCATCAGCAAATCTTATACATTCTATTCTCTTTTCACCAACACATATTCCTCTTTTCCCATCTAAGCTTTTCGCAACAATCTCTTCAAGGTATACGTTATAGTAACTGAGAATATTTTCTCTCTCTCTCTCTCTCTTTCTCTCTCTCTGATTTCATTTAAAATATGATATTTTATTATTTTTATGAACACGACCATTTCTGTTAAAATTAATAAGAGGGAATTTCCTGCTCCGTTACAGATATCATCTTCCTTTAGCTACTACAGGTTCTGCTCTCACTGGATCTGCTTCTTTCAAAAGTGTTCAAATGTGTATGAAATCTTATGGGACTTAAATGCTAAGGTCATCAGTCCCTAAGCTTACACAATATTTAACCTAAATTATCCTAAGGACAAACACACACACCCATGCCTGAGGGAGAACTCGAACCTCCGCAGGGACCAGCCGCACAGTCTAGGACTGCAGCGCCTTAGACCTTGCTTCTTTCGAATTTTCTTAATACCGTATCTCTCATTTGCACCTTGATAGTACACTGAAGTGCTGCTCTTCTGCGAGAGATCTTCGATAAATCTTCAAGCGGTTCTTTCTTTGGCATTCAGAAGGGGAAGCTCATGGTTCCGTGTGTTAACGCTACAATGCTTGCGTAATGCTGTATGGCGATGCCGGACTACTAACCGCAAAGGAAAGAAATTACATCTGGTTGACATTCACTGGCGCCGACGTAACAAAGCTAAACGGCGCTCTAGGCAAAACCTACATGCCATTTTGCAACGCCCATTTGTATTACGATGGCAGGATGCAACGTTTATTCCCCGTATAGGAAAGAACTATGACCTGGCGTGATAAACCACTCAGACATTCAACTAGATACGGGACTGGCAGCACTTTAATACTGGTAGGCCGCGTTGTGAAACTGTGAATGTCTTATGGGCTGCACATGTTCCCAGCTTCATATTACAAATGTCCATGATAGCCGCGAACAGCACACACTGCGTGTCACCCTAGCAATTGTTTCGCGAGGATGTTAAATAGTAATACAAGGAAATAACATGAAGAAAGCGTTAAAAGTCAAATTTTTTGTTTTCGTAGTAGCATTGTTAGAAATTAGCTTAAATTTTGTATCAGTTTGAAGAAATAAACAGATTTTGTCTATTGACCGCATAGTTTTGTTTCAAACCACCACCATTAATACAACAAAGGGACTTTACATGTGCAAGACACCACTACAAGTAGTGGCAGCGTAGGTCTGGTACACAAGTGAAAACAAAGAGAAAATCCCATAAATTACATAGAATTGTAGTACCACAAACTATTACAATTCTGTGCAATTCGATAGGCTTCATTTTGTTTTTGTAGTGTTTCAGACCAATAGAAAAGGCACCCAACACGATCAACAAGTGGCCGTCAAAATCGACAACATTTGGCCAAAAACGTGGCCATCAAAACAGCCAGCATTTGGCCAAAATTTTAAAGGTTTTCTTGAAGTGAAAATTATGTACTTTTTTCTGATGTGTTTCATGTGTTAATTTGATCAGTAAATGATGTGGAAGCATTAAGTGAAAACTAAGAGGAAAATTTTCAGTTTGTTTTCACTTGCGTCCCAGACCTACAATAGCATTACTACTACACGATTCTTTTAAAAAATTTACACAACATAATGTACTGGAGTTACAGATTTTTCAGATTCCACAGTAGACGGCTTGGCGATTCCACAATTCTGAAAATGTTCTTCCTGTTTGGCATTACCTCAGCATTGTTAAGGCAATGAGAGGCTATAGATCTTTTGAAATCGGTTTACAAAAAGGTATCATCCTGGTTGAAGCTGCCAAAGAAACATGATGTACTATAACTACATGGGGCAAAAAGCTGATCAACGCAGTTTCTCTCTGAAAAGCTGGTCGTAGGTTGTGTTCCAAATATGAACAGCATAGAGACAGAAGTGATGACACTTTCTGCAGGTCCTGACCAGCATTTTGGAGGACAATGCTCAAGCACGTGCAGTGCAAGCTGTTACTAATTTGTTTGACTGATGGGGCTGCTAAGCGTTGTACAACCTACTGCACTCCCATGGCTTAAGCCCTCCTAAGTTCAACTCGATTTCTAAACTGAAGGAAACACTTCACGCTATTTAGTTTACATTTGATACAAATTCTTCGGGCAATAGACCGCGCCGCTCGAATTGCCAACGCAACTGGCACTGCTAAGAGTATTCTACGACTTTCACATGGTTGGCAACGGGTTATACACAATGCTGATGACTACTCTGAAGGTCAGTAAAACTTTGAAACACGTATCTATTTTTTACGAGCTGTAAATAAATAGTCACCATTATTAAAGTTCCAACCATCGTGTATACGATTTCACTATGAGGCAAATCTCTGACAGAATCATATTTTCCTATTTCCTTTTCTTTAGTTAACTGTTTCTTGTCATTCTTCACAGTTAGAAAACCCCGACAACTCTAACCACAAGCTACAAGTTACGCATTTCGGCTTGAATAAATGAATAAATTGTTATTGTGCCGTTGTTGTCATGGATAGTTTTTCCTGAACTTTCTAGATAAATGCATGACGTTTAGATCGCTTAGGAGGCGAATTGCTCATTATTATCTCGATGGTAATAGTATTCGTATAAGAAACTACTTATATCGAAAAGCGACCGCTGACAATCGACGTCTATTGCGTACGTGTAACTGCAGTTGTTTTAGAGCTGCAGCTAGTGTTGGCTCGTTCAAATAAAGCACTTCCAGTTGCTCCCGCAACTTTCCAGACTTCAGTGTATTGTGTAGTAATACATAGACCGCATTAATTAAGCTACCGGACAACTTGTAAAGTAGCAAATTATTACGAGTGGTCACATTTCATACTGACGTCGGCTACGGTGTCAGGCATGCGGTGTACTTGCTGAACGCTGCGTGCAATACGTTACACATACTCTCTATGAATGTGAAGAAGTACTATTAAATATTACTCGATCGTTTTCATATATGGTATACAAATTCTGTGAATAGTAGAACCAAAATGCTAAAATTACAAATCAAAAATTTCTATAATTTCGGACGTATAAATGTTTAGCGAAAACACATAACTGCGCTGACATTGTGAAACTGAATAGGGACTGTAATGTGATCATCTGTAGTATCATTTGAAACTACAACCAAGAGGGTAGATTCATAAAATCTAATTTTCTGGAATATTCTTTAGTTTCATTGCAACAGATGTAATTAACAGTACAGTGTGTGTGTGTGTGTATGTGTGTGTGTGTGTGTGTGTGTGTGTGTGTGTTTTGGACAGCGAATGGAGGACATACATGATATGATAATGTGCTATTTTATTAAAACTACGTAAATATAAGCGTGAGAAAGTTGTCGTATAAAAGGGGCATTTATGACGCACGTCAGAGTGAGCTCGATTTTATAACAGGCAGCCAGAAGGGACCTTGAGTGTTAAACTCATTGGTAATTTATTTTGTGGATAGGAATCGTATTTCGTTTTCATTAAATTTTATCTAGTTTCGAAATCACGATATTTCTAGTCTAAAATGAATATGATAACCTGATTAGCTGACATTAGTAATACCGTGATTAAGGAAGTGCGCGAGATGATCTGATGGGCTGCTGAACATACTAAACAATAGGAATTCTGCATTGCCTGCGCATTTGAGTAAGGATTGGTACCTCAGCTCTATGAGCCGAGATAATCGTGCGGGAGGCGTCTTCTGGTTAACACCTATGTAAAATCGCGTTTATCATATTGCACCAAAATGAATAAATCTGCGTGTTTGATTGGTTCTCCCGTAGTTGATGGAAAAGCCAGTACATTGTGGAGTATATTGAGAACGTTTGAGTTTTGTGAGTGATTTATATCAGGAGATAAGCGTGTGAACGTTTCAAGTCGTAAATAAACACCGCGCGGCGTGTTTCGCGCGAATTACGAGACATTATGGCGAGCACTTCTGTACAAGAAGACTGCTAAACAACTGACTGTTTTAACTCGCAGGTAGTCGTGGGTCAGTGACTGTCAGAACGATTAAAATATCGAGTGGGAATAAATATATTCTGACTGCTTTTAGGTGTGAACTTATTACAGGGACAGCCAGGACCTGATAGCCATTTTATGTGTTTCAGAAACAGTAAAAGAAAATTTAGACATTTTTTTCAAACGAGTCATGCAAGAATTCCAAACGCCCGATAGCTTAAGTAATTTTCAGATGCTGCCCATGTGGTGGAGTGACATGGCCTTTTTAGTGGCAGGTATTTAGCACACTTTTCGTCAACGCTGCTTTCATCGGCTAAACCAGTATCTAAAAATCGCAGGGTGAAGGGGCAGACAATGCGAAACCTCTCCAGCAAGGTGGACAGAATGTTTAAAGGATAGAGCGCAACCTGCAAACTGAGTGAGGGTAAATTCTAAGAAAGACAAATTCGAGCATAAGTGCACTGTCTAATAATTACTATTTAGCGCGATGTGACGCACAGTAATTCCTATAAATGTGCTACAAGAGAAATTCATACTTCAGTATATTGATGAGTGAAATGTAACGTGAGAGTGAGGTAACTGCGACAAAACAGCCCGTATAGCCGTGCGCGTCAAAGCGTCTGCTTCTGACACGGGGAGCCGCGCTGGACTCGGTTCTAAACTTCCTGTGTGATTAACGACGAGGGCTGCTATGCTGCACTGCCTGGCTGCAGTTCCTAAAGGGGTTTCCCACATCACGGTAGGCGGGTACTGGGCGTCAGATACACGCTACGCAAACTTTCGGAAAACTTTCTCATATTTTCGACAAGACATTGCCCCAGACGCAGGCAGGTGGGTGGTGAGTAGGAGAGTGATGATCTTAGATGTTTAGTCTCCTTAAAACAATAATCGTCAGCAGAAATAACTTGATAAATGAGTTACACGAATAACATAAATTAGTGGAAAATTTTAAATACGGGATTACAGCGTTCTGCTCAAGGTCTCTTCGGGAAGACGGTTTGCAACCCTACGACCTGCACAATATCAACACCATTACTACCGAAGGAGAGAGGAAGGTGCTTTCTCTAGTTACTACGGTTCCTGTTCCATTTTCATATGATACTATATACGTGTTTCCTTATTTGCAGACGGCCAGTGTGGCCGAGCGGTTCTAGGCGATTCAGTCGCAGGTTCGAATCCTGCCTCGGGAGTGGATGTGTGTGCTGTCCTTAGATTAGTTAGATTTAAGTAGTTCTAAGTTCTACGGGACTGATGACCTCAGATGTTAAGTCCCATAGTGCTTAGAGCCATTTGAACCATTCTTGAAACTGGTGCAAGCGGATTATAGCTGACGTGTTTCGCTGTCTGGTGCAACGCTTATTGTAGCTAACCTCACTTTAATACTTTTTGAATGAAGTTTAGCAAGTGTAACTGCCTTAGTGTAGGTTATAGTATATGAATGTCAGTGCAGTGCGGTTTTGAGTCGATGATTTTCGTGTGAGAGAGACGAGCGAAAAGATGCCGCAAGTAGTCTACTCCTCTCGTATACCACAGAGGGGACCGCAGGCCACGAAGTCCCCTTCCGACTGACCGATAACCATCGACGATGTCACAAAGAAATGGCTCTGAGCACTATGGGACTTGACTTCTGAGGTCATCAGTCTTCTATAACTTAGAAATACTTAAACCTAACTAACCTAAGGACATCACACACATCCATGCCCGAGGCAGGATTCGAACCTTCGACCGTAGTGGTCACGCGGTTCCAAACTGTAGCGCCTAGAACCGCTCGGCCACCCCGGCCGGCAACGATGTCACATATTCTCACTTCATGAGACAATGGGACTGTGAGATTTAATCCGGGACATTGACACAAGATTTGCTAAACGAGAATTCACCTCGGCTGTCCTACACTCGTTTTCCGGCAGAATTTGATACAAGTTTTTTTCTCTTTTTTCTTTTTATAAGTCTTATGGGACTTAACTGCTAAGGTCATCAGTCCCTACGCTTACACACTACTTAACCTAAACTATCCTAAGGACAAACACACACACCCATGCCCGAGGGAGGACTCGAACCTCCGCCGGGACCAGCCAGATGGAAGTTTCCTCAGCCAGTAGATTCGATCCGCATTCTTGTGTTCAATTTCCTCAGGAAACACGTTAATGACGAACTGACTGGAAACTTTAGATTCACCTAGTGATTTTACGTAGCACGTGAATTCCTTGCGTTGCGCCGGCCGGAGTGGCATGGATGTGTGTGATGTCCTTAGGTTAGTTGGTTTAATTAGTTCTAACTTCTAAGCAACTGATGGCCTCAGAAGTTAAGTCGCATAGTACTCAGAGTAATTTGAACCTTGCGTTTCACTAGTCTTTTGCCAAGATGCTATTGTGGATGTTGTAGAAAAGGACGCACTTACTCTCTTGTTGTTGCGCCAGTCACATTCGAGATTTTATCATTCATCTTATGTTCTAATAACCGATAGTGCTACTATTTCCTGGTATCAAATTGTAAGTCACTGCTTAATATTTGTTTGGCGCCCCTTTGACGATATATTTAATGTGGAAAATTGCTCCTCTAAGCGCTTCACACTACAAGTTCATTCAAATTGTAAATGCTATTATGTCTTGAATGAATCGTCCACTGTTCCAATCGATTCTGGTGATAGTAAAGCGTAAATGGTTATTAACCTGAATCTATCGTGAATGACTATTCACATTCAAATAAGTCCGCAAATCATTTAAAATGCGACCTCGTTGGGATAAATAGACTGGGCAACAGAATTAAAGGATCACTTTTTCAAAACCCTGTCATTGTCTCCTATTCGCCCGCCTCCTTAGCTAAATAGTGAGCCCGTCTGACTCCAATGCAGTGGTCCGGTTTAGATTCCCGGCCATTGTCGGAGATTTTCTCCACTCGGAGACTCGGTATTTTGCTGTCCCCATCATGCCATCATCATCGACACGCAATTCGGCCAATGTGGTGCCAACTGAAAAGACTTGCAACTCGACTGCCGAGGTTCGCCAGGTGGGGACACCGGGCCATCAGTGCTACACGACCATTTCGTTTTTTTCATTTTGTCCCCCGTTGCGACGTAGAAAATTGAAATTTGGCTCAAAGGTGTCTACAATCTCCCTCTGTAATGGTGAAAAAGCATGGCTCACTGCGGCGTTTCCCGAGGTCGTGCTAAGCTTGAAACATAAAAGTGTTACCACATGCGAAAAAATGACCACAGCACAGAAGTTCATCTGAAGTGTAAGGTGGGTTAATCGTGTCGCACCGTCATTGAATTGCACTACAATTCTGTTCAACAGCACCGTGGGCGTGTCACGTTATCTGGAGCTCATCACACCCTCCCTCACCTACATTACTCCCCTTCTTTTGTCGTCTCTGCGATGGACGTCAGCGCTGAATCACTAGTTTTTTCACGGATGGCCGAGGAAAATTTTTCAGACACACCGCTGCTCAGAAACTACACAAAAAGGTCATAGAGTCTGGCATAATGGGCGTCAACGAATGCACCCCTTTCCTCAGATCACTGATTTCCGCACTTTTCGCATTCCAAAACGACAGATCTCAGTGTGATGAGTAACACGACGACGTTCTTGACAACCTTCGACTCTGCTGAACCCTCGGACGTTTCAACCCCTCTGAGGACGTTGTGGTGGTCCCCTATGAACATGATCATATGCCTTTGGAGTGTAGTTAGATTGCAGTTTTTGTGCTTGTGTACGGGTTGGAACCATTATGGACCATTAGAAATCTTTGACGAAATATGTATGTTATTTAAAGCAGGAAAGAGCGCTTCTGCTTTTTCGAGCCCTTCTGTTTCATGTCTCCCGATCATGGAGAGGCGCGACCTGGACACATCTGTGAATAAGAAAGCAAAGGGTCCATCTAAGACAGCCCAGTTCAGAAATACCTTCGGTGGCATCTCTTCCCATTTACTGAAATTTCGAAAATGTGGCTTCACAAACAGACCTTACACAGTAGTTTTGGATGCCTGCGTGTAAGCAGCTAGCATTGAAGGGGTGTCAAATGTTTGCCCGCCTGCATGTTTCTAGTACCACTTTGCAAATTTCCTCTGTAAAGGCACAGTTTTAAAATTCTCAATTACAGTGGGCGCCACCGACAGTGTTGCTGAACTGTGGAGTCTTAGACGACGCCTTCATCATTCCATTCATGCACGTGTCAATGTCGCACCCCTCCGTGACCTCACTAGAGGAAGTAGTGAAACAGGAGTGCAGAAAAAGTAAACACACTGTTTCCTGCTTCAGATCACGTTTAGATTTTGTGCTGGTGTGAGCTGTCACCAGCACACCGGTCGGTTAAGATGTAGCGCTAGATAGAAGGCGCCTATAACGAGAGAGGCCAGAGCCATACCAACAAGCAACAGGCCGCCAACGCCCTCTCGACAGCATGCATCTAGGCCTCCGCCGCTTACCGGAGGCTCGCTGATTCACTCTTTCAGTATGGCGTCTGTCATTCACTCGCAGAGCGGGTTTATTTCATCGTAGGCTACGACAGTACATAGCGACCACATTAGTGACTATAGTGAGACTTGTACAGCTAAAGTTTGTAATAGAAAGATTATCGGTGTTGTGTGCAAGAGTACTATTACTTCAAATGGTTCAAATGTCTCTGAGCACTATGGGAATTCACTTCTGAGCTCATCAGTCCCCTAGAAGCTAAAACTACTTAAACGTAACTAACCATTCTCGAGGCAGGATGCGAACCTGCGACCGTAGCGGTTGCGCGGTGGACTATTACTGATGAGCTTGTGCCACAGAACATGAACTCCATCTAGTTATTTACATGTTCATGTAAATAAAGAACCATATTAATCCACGTGTGTTCTAGAAAGAGATATCGGCCACCCATAACAACATCCTCTCCCTTCTGAGCTCATCAGTCCCCTAGAAGCTAAAACTACTTAAACGTAACTAACCTGAGGACATCACACACATCCATTCTCGAGGCAGGATGCGAACCTGCGACCGTAGCGGTTGCGCGGTGGACTATTACTGATGAGCTTGTGCCACAGAACATGAACTCCATCTAGTTATTTACATGTTCATGTAAATAAAGAACCATATTA
The DNA here is from genome assembly GCF_023897955.1 of Schistocerca gregaria. Lineage (NCBI taxonomy): Eukaryota > Metazoa > Arthropoda > Insecta > Orthoptera > Acrididae > Schistocerca > Schistocerca gregaria. The sequence goes on along the minus strand of NC_064923.1, from coordinate 128,798,822 downwards.
ATCCACGTGTGTTCTAGAAAGAGATATCGGCCACCCATAACAACATCCTCTCTCTTGCTTCCTTGCGGTACAAGGCTCTACAATGGCGACGAGGATGGGATACCCTACAGTGGCGACGTGGACTCTACAGAGGCGAACGTGGATAATTCAGTGGCGATCGAAGTTAATCAACTTGGCCGAAGATTTTGCTTGCTTCTCTTGTCTTTAGCTTGCAGAGGTGATAGTGTTCGATTGTTTCTATATGCTAATTTGTTGTGTTCTTGCATGTATTCCAGGAGGGGAGCCGCAGAACTAATCAAATTCCTCTTCTTAAAGGATTTTGCTTGCTTTTTGATATAACGTATTCGTGTAAACCATGGTTACCCTGCCCTCTACACCCTCTGCTACCGCGTTTCAGCAACAGACGGCCAGTGTGATGGACCTAACACGAGCTTTTCAGTTTCCGGACCAACAAATTGCTACTTTACTAACGATGGTACAACAACTACTGGCTGCACAAGCTGTGTCGGCCGCGCAACCACAACCGACCAACCAGCCAGCCCAACAAGCGCCACCGACCAATATCCCAACTTTCCTGCAATTCAATGAAACAGCAGAGGAATGGATTAAATACCTGACTCAGTTCCAAGCTCATTGTCAACTTCATCGTGTTAAGGTACTGTAAAGTTAAAATATTTCATTTCGATTGCGGGGTCCCCAGTGTCCAGGCTAATACAAAAACTATTCCCAACCGCGTCTCCTGGCAAACTCAACTGTGACCCAGTAACAGCTGTATTAACTCAATACTGAGACAAGCAATTCCAAGTAGCTGCAGCTAGATGTCAGTTCTTTCGCTTACAGAAAAAGCCGGAACAGACATACACAGAATTAAAAGAAAAAAAATGTGTGTGAAATCTTACGGGACTTAACTGCTAAGGTCATCAGTCTCTAAGCTTACACACTACTTAGCCTAAATTATCCGAAGGACAAACACACACATCCATGCCCGAGGGAGGACTCGAACCTCTGCCGGGATCAGCATCACAGTCCATGACTGCAGAGCCCCAGACCACTCGGCTAATCCCGCGAGGCCACAGAATTAAAAGGCCTGATAAGGAAATGTAAATTGAAGTGTAGTTGTGGCAACTTTTACAGTGATTTAATGATAGGTGATGCGATAGCGCTCAGTTCCCAGATACTAGAATACGTGAACAGATCTTAAAGTACTCTGATCCATCACTTCCCGAAGTATTGCAAATCTTAGAGGAATAAGATTCAGGTGCCATAGCGGCCGATATGTTAGACCAGCCCTCGATTTGTCGGGTGGACTCACCCCTTGCTTGCGGTAGCCCCTAGCAGCCGCAACAGCGAGCGTGTAAACAGCCGTGCGGACAGCGACGTAGACATGGAAACAGGCCTGTGACCTTAGTGAAGTCTTGCCCTAGATGTTTTGCTCGCCTTAAAGACAGAATTTTCCATCACGTAACGCCACGTGTTACACGTCTGGACAAGGAGGCCATGTCCAGCAGTACAAAAACGACAGTTTTTCCCCCTCCCAGAAAAAAACAGGCTCGTGCACATGCAGTAAACCCCGTGTTTTCCAAACCTATAACAGATTCTGGCAAAATTAAGATTAAGGTTGTGCCCGATTCTCGCCCCAGTGCTGTGCAACGACGTTCTAACAAACTATTTGTCTCATTAAGATTTTCCGGCAGTCGTGTGAACTTGCAGTTAGACACAGGTGCCTCAGTAACTTTGCTTAATCGTACCACGCCTCTCTAAATCTAGCAAGCACCTCATTGCTTACAACGGACAGGAAATTCCAGTGCTTGGACAGTAACTTGCCTGCCACTTACAAATCTCGCACTAGGACAGTAAATTTTGCCGTGTTGAATAGAGAGACAGTGAGCATATATTCGGTTTAGATGCCTTTGAATTGTTAGGAATTAACTTCCAAGACAATGTACTTTCAGTGTCGGCTTTTCGCCAAAAGGCAGTGTAACTAGCTTTCTTAAAGAATTTCCTGAACAGAAGGAATGGGAAAAGCTAATAATTTTCTAGCGCACAGCCTAAGTTTCTCCGTACCCGCCCCGTTCAAATGTTCAAATGTGTGTGAAATCTTACGGGACTCAACTGCTAAGGTCATCAGTCCCTAGGCTTACACACTACTTAACCTAAACTATCCTAAGGACTAACACACACACCCATGCCCGAGGGAGGACTCGAACCTCCGCCGGGACCAGCCGCACAGTCCATGACTGCAGCGCCTCAGACCGCTCGGCTAATTCCGCGCGGCCCCGCCCCGTTCCAATTGCTTTAAGAGACAAAGTAGACAGTGAATTATCAAAATTGCAGGATAATGGTGTAACTGCTCCCATTAAAGTTAGTCAGTGGGCAAGTCCTCTCGTTGTGTTGCCTAAGTCTTCCGGTCTCATTCGCATTTGTGTTGACATGGTCTACAGTCGACACACAGACGGTAGCTGATATCCGTTATCTTGCCCTGAGGAACTCATGAACAGGCTTGGTGCGGTGAGTTGCTTTTCTCAGATAGATTTGCGTGATGCCTACTTGCAAATTCCGTTGGATGAAGAATCACAGAAAGAGTTTCTTGTAAATACACACTTAAGAATATTAAAGTATTTACGTTTGCCCTTGGGCAATGCCTCCACGCCCGCCATTTTTCAACGTTACTTTGAAGAAAATGACACTTTTTCAATCTGCTGTTACAACTACCTTGACGACACTGTCATCTCAGGTCGTACACTAGAGAAACACATTGCCAATTTGCGTACTCTTTTTTCGAGTGTTGTCAGGAGCAGGACTAAAGTGTCGTCTTGAGAAGTGTGACTTTTTCCAAACTGAACCACAGTACTTACGTCACGTGATAAACAGGCAGGGTGTGCAACCCCTCCAACATCGTGTGCTTGCAATTCATGACCTACTTGTTCATCGCAATGTGTTTGAAATGCAATCAGTACTAGGCAAGATGACATACTACTTTTGGTTCAAACAGAATTCCACTCAAATCGCGGTTCCGTTTCATCGGTTGCGTCGCAAAAATGTGCCTTTTGTGTGGACGAATTTGAGAAACTAAAAAATGCCTTGCTTAGTAATGGATGTTTAATGCATGTTGACCCTGCCAAGCCAGTAGTTTTGCAAGTCGACGTTTTTTCGTATGGAATCGGCGCTGTGCTTTCGCACAGAATTGGTGCACATGACAGACCCATAGCTTTTGCCTCAAAATTGTTGCGATTGCTCCACCCCTTGGAATGGGAATGGTTCGCACTAAACAGATAGCGCTCCGGCACCACTTACAAGGCATGGACGTCCATATCGAACAGAGGACATCAGTGTCGCGCATGCGCGGAAAACCAACCAGCTCCACCAATGACATTCTCAGCTTTGCCTAAGACACAATCGCCCTGGCAACGAGTGCACATTGACTTTGCAGGACCATTTATAACACTCTTTGTCTCATAGCGGTAGACTCTTGCAGCAAGTTCCCATTTGCGATGACCTGTGCCTTCTGCCACATCACGTACTAACATACGAGCGTTGCCCTCAGTTTTTTGCGTATGTTAGCCAGAAGTACTTGTGTCGGACAACGGCCCGCAGTTCACTTCACGTGATTTTGAACAGTTTTGTGAACGAAATGGCATTCGTCACCTAACAAGTTCTCCCTTTCACCCCCAGTCCAACAGAGAAGCAGAACGCTTCGTATGCACTTCTAAACAACAAAAATGGTTCAAATGGCTCTGAGCACTATGGGATTTAACATCTGAGGTCATCAGTCCCCTATAACTTAGAACTACTTAAACCTAACTAGCCTAAGGACATAACAAACATCCAAGCCCGAGGTAGGATTCCAACCTGCGACCGTGGCGGTCGCGCGGTTCCAGACTGAAGCGCCTGGAACCGTTCGGCTACACCGGCCGGCTCTAAACAACAGATGGCCAAACTTCGCACCGCCCATACATCGGAACAGGCGCTGAAACTCTTTCTCACCTCCAATCGCTCCTGTCCACGAGGCGGATCGTCACCGTTGGAACTTTTGCATGGCCGCCGCCTTCGAAAGCTGCTACATTTACTAAACCCACAGCATCAACCGGCGCCGCAAATGGTTCGCAAGTATCTCTTTGCGTCGCACGATCTCGTTTTTCTTTTTTTTTCTCAGGGTTGATAGCAACCGTGGGCGCTGGGAAAGAGGCGTGATCCAGGAACGCATCGGCTCTTTTATGTAGTTGACTGCAGGTCCCGATGGTTTGCAGCACCGCCACCAGAACCAAATTCTTTCGTTTCATTTGCCTTGTGATGCTGCTGATTTTCTTCCCCCAGATTCACTGCCTCACAGGACCGTGCGGCCTTAGCAGCCGCCCCCTGGTGCCACAAGGGTAACCATAAAGAGCGGATGGACGAGGCGATCTCACCCCGCCGTCCCCACCCGCTGACCCAATGGATGTGCATCCGCCATCGCCAACGCTGTCGCCCGCCTGGACATATGACCTGGCAGCCGTTTACCAGAGGATGTTCCTGTTGCTTCACAAGGCGAATGGCAGGGTACAATCAGCAGTACGCCATCCTCCAGTGACGGCTCCTGGTTCATCTCTACATCCAGCAACCTACCTCCCCCCTTCTCCCTACACAACAACGGTGTGGGGGGAGGAAAGAGCTGGCGTAAGCTGTCGCCAGCACACTGGTCAGCAAGAAGACAGTAGGCTCCTCATCACGAGAGAGGACAGAGACACACCGACAAGCATCGTGCCGCCAACGCCCGGTCGACAGCAAGTATTTAGGCTGCCGCCACTGACCGGAGGCTCACTGACTGACTCTTCCAGTTTGGCGTCTATCATTAGCTCGCAGAACAGGCTTATTTCATCACCGGCTACGACAATACGTAGCGACCAGATTAGGGACTATAGCAGGACTTGTACGACTAAAGTTTGTAACAGCAAGTTTACCGATATTGTCTGCAAGAGGACTATTGCTGATAAGCTTGTATCATAGAGCATGGACTCTATTCCAGTTAAGTAAATGTTCATGTAAATAAAGAACCGTATTAACTCACGTGTGTATTTGTGTTATAGAAAGAGGGTGTGGTGTCACCGCGCAGACACCACACTTGCTAGGTGGTAGCCTTTAAAGAGGCCGCGGTCCGTTGGTACACGTCGGACCCGCGTGTCGCCACTAACAGTGATTGCATACCGAGCGCCGCCACACGGCAGGTCTAGTATAGAGAGGGTCCCTAGCTCACGTCCCAGTTGTACAGCCGACTTTGCTAGCGATGGTTCACTGTCTACATACGCTCTCATTTGCAGAGACGACAGTTTAGTATAGCCTTCAGCTACGTCATACGCTACGACCTAGCAAGGCGCCATATTCAGTTACTATAATTACTATCTTCAAGAATGTATTCTCAACAGATAATATTGTGAATCATGTACCGTCAAGAGCGACGTTCATCATTAATGGATTAAAGTTAAGTATCAAACTAATTACGTCCGCTTTCTGAATTCTCATTCCTTGTCATGTTCCAGACCTCGCGTCAGTATAGTTCTTCCCTCCTCACGCCAGCCTGCGTGAGCCAAAACGCGTGCATTTCGGCCTCCACTCGAAACACGGTGTTCGCTCTTCTGCTAACACAAAAGAGAGCACTGGCCACCCATGGCAACTGTTGTGGAAAACTCAAATTCAGGATCTTGTTCAAAGACATAATGCTGGCATTTTTGCTATTTGAATGTTATATGAAGTAAATGATAGTTCGACCCCATAATTTGTCTACTTTGCTTATTTTCATTCGCTTATGACATGTGGAGGTATATTTTGGGGTAATTCTTCAATTTCCCAAAGGATGTTTCGCTTCAGAAATGGGCGGTTCAGGCAGTAAGTTGTATATGCTCGTGTAACTCCTGTTGACCCCTGTTAATTAGTCAGGGTAATCTGACATAGACCTCTCAATCAATATACATTCTATGCTGTCATTTCTTGTTTACAATATCAGCTTATTGCCAAGAATTAGCACCTTTCACTCAGTTAACACTAGGCAGAAATCCAATCTGCCTTTAGGGCACACTTCCTTCACTCTTGTGCAGAAAGGCATGCAGTATACTGCGGCATCCATTTCCAATAAGTTACCACAGGAGTTCAAACATCTTAGCAGTAATCCATGTGGTTTCAAATCAAAATTGAAGAGTTTTAATCTGCTGAGGGTTGCCTTGAAAAATTAAGCTGATTCCTGTGTTACATTCTTGATTGCGTTTACATAAACTTATGGCTCCTCTTTTTTGGTTTCTTAAACATTTTATTTTATGACACATTCCATGACCTTTAAGACTTGCTCCCTTGCGGTACAAGACTCTACAGATTTAGCCGAATGACTTTAAACAGTACCTAATGGTTCGAACCTGTACATGAGAGCAAACATTGCGACTGCGCTGTAATCCAAAGGAGTACGAGGATGTTTAATGGTGACGCAGCCCTCAGTATGTCCTTAAAGAAGCGTTGAAACGTCAGCGGGTGTCATCAGCGTGAAAGGTCGTCAGGAACGTCGTCCTGCTGGTCATAGAACTGAAAACTTTCGGTTTCGACCGCTAAATGTGCAGGTATCATCGCCCTGACAAGAGGGTGGTTACCTTGACGCCCTTTATGCCGCCCCTTGAGGCCATTTCGTGCCGATTTTGGGCGACATTGTGTCTGTGACACGTCTACCGTGGCGTTAGGCGGAATTGTGCCACAGTGGCACCATTAACCCAAATTACACTTCAGATGAACTTCTGAACTGTGGCCTTTCATTCGTATGTGTTGACACCTTGCTGTTTGAAGCGTCGCCAAACCCGAGTACGCCATTAGAGGCGCTCTGCTTCTGCATCGTTACAGAGGATGGATGTCGCGCGCCTTTGAACCAAATCTAAAAATTTCTGCGTCGCAATGGAAGACAATTACGGGGTTTCGAAAAAGTGATCATTTAATGCTGTTGGGCAGTGTAGTTTAGATTGCTAGCATGCACCTCCTCGGAAGTGGGATTTTTCAGTTAATTTCTTTCACTACCTCCTGTCTTGAGTGTAATCCATTTTCCAGTGACTAGCTCTATGTTACTGGGACATTTCAGTATGAGGAGAGTGGAATTTCTGGCCATTGTTTCGGATTCTTTGGGCCTTAAGAGAATTTTCAGAACTTGCCAAATTACTATGCCATCCACTACCAAGGCATAAAATGACTCGATACAGCTGAAACTAATGGAAAAGTACAGAATAATATATACTGTTTGCTAATATGCAACTGACTAGAACGCAGTGTGTTGAATCATCTAAATCAAAATGCGAATCGCTACTGATCGTTTTCCGTGCAGTCAAGTACCAGTTTTCTAATCTTCTCGTTGGTGACATTTCGTAGTGTAGCGTCGGATACTTTGCTAGAATAAATTATGCCAGTATGCATTTAACCGTACGCTAAACCTTGGGAATTTCTGTACCCTGTCCTGTCTATGACAGGCCTGTTCTCCGTGTCCTTAGCTTAAATTTACCTGTTTGTATAGTTATTACTTCCTTCATTTAGTATATCATTTATTGGGCAACGTTGTTGGCGACGCAATCAATGCGTCCCCAAGAATTCAACATCGTCATTGAAACTTGGGAATGAGTAACTCGTTGCCGTTACGCAAGAGCTTTCGGACTCTAAGAGTTCCATGACCACATCGTTGGGATCTTCAGTCCTGATTTACAACAGTTGACCGCCGTATGTCTATGTGGTATCGTTTTCACTGCCTCCACTTTCTTGTGAACTGAAAAATCGGCTTTCATGTACAGTTTTACAACAGATATACAGATTTGTTAGCTGTGCGAAAGTATTATGCTCTATCCTAAATCCACATAAAATCGTTCTCATCCATTAGATTGTTGTTGACCTGATGCTTACTTGTGTTGGGAAACAAATTTAGTACTGTATTTCAGCACAACGAGTGCTTTTATTGTCTTGGCTTATTTCGTAAATACATACAAGTGGCCTCCATCGCAGAAGATTGGTAATGCCAATCGAATCCCCGTCTTTTAACATATCACCTGCCGGCAGTGGTAACTATAGTACAATAAAACCACACTTCTCGCTTTTTGTCCCTGTGAACTTCACTCAGTGGTTTTCGTTTGCCTTGCGGTACCATGTCATTGGCTTGTGAGGATTCAACCGTTGTTTCTGCATTCATCGGTTTTACCTCACCGCAAGATGCTGACTGTGCACTGGGGCTTCACTGGTTTGTGGTGAAGTGGGCGTGGTCAGGTAAATGGAACCACGACTTCAGCGAAACCAGTGAACGACTAAAATTTCCAAGCGTGGCGAGGTTTACTCCTTAGGAAAATTCCGCAGTTCTATCGGGACTAGGATCAAGCATTCGAGCGTACGTCGCTTGGAAACACGTAAGATGAAAATAGGAAAATATGTTATCAACGTTCAGTGACCTAGAAGATTGACCACCTAAAGTCCGAAAGTGATACAGTAAGTAACGAATTTAAAAGGTTTATGCTGAGCACTAATGTGCCAGATATGGTTGAACCAAGAGAGGGGTAAATCGATAAAAGTAAAAATAAAAGGGATCCTACAAGTTTATATGCTAGCTTCAAAAGAAGGTGAAACGTCGCCTTAGAAAAATTATGAATTACTGTGCTGGTAAACTTCTATGTTATTTGATACAGAGACTACTGAGTAAAACTGAGCCGGCCGCGGTGGCAGTTCGGTTCTAGGCGCTCAGTCCGGAACCGCGCAACTGCTACGGTCGCAGGTTCGAATCCTGCATCGGGCATGGATGTGCGTGATGTCCTTAAGTTTGTTCGGTTTAAATAGTTCTAAGTTCTAGGGGACTGATGACCACAGACGTTAAGTTCCATAGTGCTCGAGCCATTTGAACCATTTGAAGTAAAACTGAACGCACTCGGACGTTTCTCTCTTCGGGGCTATGTAAGCAGACTGTTTTGGTTTTTATGTTGGTAACGCCACGTTGCACTCTATATGAAAATCACTGACTGTGCTGTGTGCAGTCTGTGGCTGGTTGGACTCATTGTTGGAATATTCGCTTGTGTAGTGTTGGGCAGTTGGCAGTGAACAGAACGTAGCGTTCTGCAGTTGGAGGTGAGACGCCAGAAGTGGTGGTGTGGGGACAGAGATGCTAGAGTTTTGAGATCGGACGATATGGACCTGTGTCTGTCTGTCTGTCAGAAAGAGGAAATTTGTAAGACTGGATATCATGAACTATATATATATATATATATATATATATATATATATATATATATGACTTTCGAACATTATTAAGGTAAATACATTGTTTCTTCTCCATCAAAATGTTTCATTTGCTAAGTATGCCTATCAGTATTTAGTGCCTTCCGTAGTTTGAATCTTTTATTTATCTGGCAGTAGTGGCGCTAGTTGTATTGCAGTAGTTCGAGTAACGAAGATTTTTGCGTCGTGAGTGATTCATGAAAGGTTTGTCAGGACTATTATTTTGTAGGGATTATTGAAAGTCAGATTTCGTTGCGTTAAAAATATTGTGTGGCAGTTTATTGATGATCAAAATAAGTAAAGAGAAGTAAAGCGAGAAATGTCTGAGTACTTTCAGTTTTACTCAGCTGTCTCTATATCAAATAACGTAGAAGTTTACCAGCACAGTAATTTATAATTTTTGCTAAAGGGACGTTTCAAAGGTTACCACTTACATGGCAGTAGTGTGGGACTGACAAATAGCGATGAAGCAAACTCCTTGTTTTTGATACGGATTCCTGGAAGAGGCTTTATACACTGATGAGCCAAAACATCATAACGACCTGTTTAAAAACTTGTTTGTCCGTCTTTTGAACGAATTCTACTAATAAAGGGGTCCGACAGTTTCTTGGTAGGTTTGTGGATGTATGTAGCATTAGATGTCTACGCACAGGTCATGAAACTCGCGTAAATAACGGGACGCTGATTTGCGTAAGCAGTAATGGCGTCCGATAGCAACCCAGATGGGTTCCATAGGATTTACATGAGGCGAATCTGGTCGCCGAGACATCAACCTGAGTTCGCTATAATGTTCCTTAAACCACTGCAGCACGGTTCTGGTCCGAGATCGGAGAATATACTGTTGAAAGATGACGTCACCGTCAGGGAAGACATCAAGTATGAAGGGATGCAGGTGGTTCGCAGCTGTCAGCGTGTCTTCGATTCCATGCAAGTGCAGCAGAATGTCTCCCGTAGCGTAATACTGCTCCCACCGGCCTGACTCCGTGGTGCAGTGGACGTTTCGATCTGCAGTTCACCTCAATGACGGCGCTTTTGAAGACGATCAGTGTAGCAAAAACGTGATTCATCCGAAGAGTGAAAGCGTTTCCATTGATCCTGATGGTCACCTACCCTCCGCAGTCGTAACTGACGATGTCGTTAGGTCAATATGTGAAGACTTAGGGGTAGTTTGCTGTGGAGCTCCATGTTGAACAATGTACGATGAACGGTGTTCTACTTTACGGAGCAGACAAGCCCCCGATCCCCACGTTCTATGAAGATTCGTTGACGTTAAAACATTTCGCGCCTAGTGGTACAGTCACTGTCCTCCAACAGCTTTCCGTAGATGCTCACGACAGTAGCGTGTGAACATTTGACCAGCTTGGACCGTTTTCGAGATACTCGTTCACAGTCTCTGCGTAATAATAATCTGCTATTTTCAAAGTCTCTCGTCACAATGGATTTCCACATTTGCATCCCATGTCTTCACTAGGGAATTACACCGTCCGTGTCTGGTGCGCTTAGATACTTCTGTTACCGACTTACGTGCTCCAAACGCCACCACGCACCATCCAACGTCCCGGTGGGCAATGTCATAATGTTCTGGAATATCAGCTCACGTCAATGCTGAGCTTTCTAGGAAACGAGAAATGTGTGTGTGTGTGTGTGTGTGTGTGTGTGTGTGTGTGTGGTTGCGTGTGTGTGGGTGTGTAGGTGTGTGTGGGTGTGTGGGGGTGTGTTTCGGGAGGGGGGAGGAGAGGGCTGACATTATTAAAATCCAAACAAAACGGATACTGCAATACAGGAGTATTGGCACCTTGAAACAGTGACCAAAGAGGCACGGGAATGGGATCCCAAACAAGGAAGAAAATGTAAAAGAATGCATAAAATGGCGTTTTCGATGCGTGCAGTCACCACACCTCATAGTTCTTAAATATTAGTTACAGCTACTGTAGTCAGATACATGTATTTTTATGAAGTACTACTTGTACAAGTGCATATTTTGCTGTGACTCTGCTTAAACGTAAAAGAAAGATTAGAAAACTGGATACACCTTCTAATCTCCTAATCTACTACTCTCCTACTCCTGTACATCTCCCACTCCCCCTCCCTTTCACCTCCTCCCCCTCTGTCCATATTCTCTCTCTCTCTCTCTCTCTCACGCTCTCTCTCACTCTCTCTCTCTCTCTTTCCCTCTCCCCATCTCCTCATGCCTCATCTCACTCCCCCTCCCTCAGTCCATCACCTCCTCCCCCCCCCCCCCCGTCTCTCTCTCTCCATCCCCTCACCTCACGCCACCTTTCTCTGTCCTTTACATCCTTTCCGTTTTCTATGTTCATATTTTCCCCTATCCACCTCCGCCTACCCCTCTCTCTGACCTTGAGCCTTACTTAGCGTCACAGCAAATTCAGACCTTGCAGAAGTATTCTGCTCATAAACCAATAAGCCACAAATACAACATTCCTGTTTGCTAACAACGTTTCACTATCTAATAAAGAGCGTACAGTCTATATGTTTCTAAACATTTATTACAGTAACATGTAAACATTTGAAGTAAATTGGAAAGTTACCTTTGAGTTTTTTGCTAACAATATTTTCCCTTCATATATTACATACAAATATTTATGTATTGTGTGCATTAGAATATACATATATCAAACACTTAGGTACACTATTAGAATGCAACGTTGTCAAAATTTCAATGCAATCCATTAAGAACTTCTAGAGATACACAATTTTCAATATACGAACATTTACTTTTTTATTTATACCGATTAGTTAATTTAAATTTTAAATAAGGTACAACCCTTTGTCGGTCCAAAAATTTTTTCTGTCTCTTGCCTGTCCTTTTACCTCTGGCGACGATTCTATAACGTGAAAAATGATATACAAAAATCTGAGGAAAGCAACAGCATACCGCCTTCATTAGCACACTCCTAGGAACATACTGGGGTGCTTAAACCAGCCTTTACAGTAGACGTACACACAGGTCTCTCCAGTGATGTCTCTGTAGCTAACAAAATAACGCTACACTCGTCCTGTTCCTACTTGATGCATCACGCACGGACTTCAACATATGTATGTATTGCGAATACATGGAAAGAAGGATTCTTTATTGTATGATTATATGATAGTGGAACAAATACTGGTAGCAGTCACTTCTGTAAAATATCTGGGAGTAAGCGTACGGAATGATTTGAAGTGGAATGATCATATAAAATTAATTGTTGGTAAGGCAGGTGCCAGGTTGAGATTCATTGGGAGAGTCCTTAGAAAATGTAGTCCATCAACAAAGGAGGTGGCTTACAAAACACTCGTTCGACCTATACTTTAGTATTGCTCATCAGTGTGGGATCCGTACCAGGTAGGTTGGCAGAGGAGACAGAGAAGATCCAAAGAAGAACGGCGCGTTTCGTCACAGGGTTATTTGGTAAGCGTGATAGCGTTACGGAGATGTTTAGCAAACTAAAGTGGCAGACGTTGCAAGAGAGGCGCTCTGCATCGCTGTGTGGCTTGCTGTCCAGGTTTCGAGAGGGTGCGTTTCTGGATGAGGTATCGAATATATTGCTTCCTCCTACTTATACCTCCCGAGGAGATAACGAATGTCCAATTAAAGAGGCTTTCCGGCAGTCGTTCTTCCCGCGAACCATACGCGACTGGAACAGGAAAGGGAGGTAATGACAGTGGCACGTAAAGTGTCCTCCGCCACACACCGTTGGCTGGCTTGCAGAGTGTAAATGTAGATCAGCTGGTACGCTGTGAGGAATCTCACAGTTTGGCACGCCAGCATGTCATTGAAGTGCGAGGAAAAGTTGGAGCTGCGTGCTGCGCTGCAGCCATTGAGTATGGGCGGGAGCGTTCCGGAGAGCGCACACTCAGAAGTCGTGGCGAGCGCCGCGTTTGCACGCTAGTCGCGCTGCGCTGGCGCCACGCCGTCTGGCGTCAGCTGGACGCGCGCCAGTACTCACTGGGAAGCCCACCTGCGTCCGTTCTCCTGCAGCTATCGCGCGAAGGCCGCAATAGAAAGGTACTTCTGCAGGCGTTTTCCGAACATGGCTCGACCTAACCCGCTAAACTGACTGAAAATGCGTGACTTAGGGCTATCCGCGCGGCTTTTCGCCGGCACCAAGGAACTAGGTATTTAGGAGGGCGTTCAGTAAGTAATGTAACCCATTCTGTTGTGTACATAGTTCCGCGTAGTCAACGCATACACTAGAGCGTGCCCCGCTAAGCACAACAGCGCAGGCGCAGCGCTCGTCCGTCTCCGCACTACGAGGTGGCGCTGTCGTAGAGACGGACCAAATTCTGCTCAGGCCGATCCGCGTATTAACATGTAACGCAGCCAATGAGATTGCTGCTAAAGTAGAACCTTTTCTCCTCACGGATCACACTCGCGCATTGACAGCTGAACGCGTGAGGTATTATAACGAGTGTACAGACCTCCAATTAGTCAGTCTGCATTAGCCAGTCTGCATTAGTCTGCATTTGTCTGTACCAGTCTATAGTCAAGTTTCAGTCTGCGCCTAATAAGATTACCACATTCCTGTACATAGCCATGAAGAGAAACGTATAGACACTTTGTCAAGTATCAGAGATATGTGAGAATAAGATTAACGTACCAAGACCAAAGGAACTTCAGATTGTCAATTGTAAACAGCATCCAGAATCAAGTTCCGTAATGTCTATGATTTTTATTATTTAATAAATGTGTGTGAAAATTAATCAAGTTCTGTTTAAAGCTGGTCACTGTCAATCTGCTACTCTGAGCGTGCGAGTGGCATTTCTATCGTCTGACCTAACGGCAGAAGATAAACACGCCACAAAAAGACCACGAGACATATTGCTGACACTTGCCTACTTCGTTAGAGCGACAAGTCAAATAATCTGATGATGTGTGTACCGAAGGTCTTACAATACGCACACCACACATTCTTTCTCGCCCAGTTTCTGTTGAAAAACTGTGGAATTTGTCGTGGGGCATCGTACTGTGGAATTTGTTGCGGGGCATCGTGTAATGCTCTCTGTTCAGGTCACATAGTTTCATGAAGTTCCGATTTGTGGCGACACTATACGTAGCCTTCAAAATTGCGTCTGTTACGGAAGTGCGTACCAAGCAGAGCACTCGCAGAGTATATTTTGGCGGAAAACCAGAGCAGCGCAGATATTCACTGGCAGTTGCACAATGTCTGCGGAGACCTGGCCGAGGCGTCTCTCATCATCGCAACAAGGTCGCTCAAACCTGTCCGATCTTCCGCCAGCCGGCTGGCCGCACGCACCCTCAGAAAATCGAAGAAACCGCTTCAGACTGAACGTCACCACAAAAATGCAAAGGAACTTCTTTTCCAAAACAACCCAAGTTCTCCCAAGTCTACCAGAAAACTTCATTGTTTCCTTATCGACCCTTCAGCCTGGATCTCGCACCTATCGATTTCCATCTGTTTGGCTCAATGAAGCATGCACTCCGTCATAAGCAGTACTCGGATGAGGGGAGTTCATTGATACAGAAACGAGTTAAATCTGTCATCGACCAGCCGTAGGTTACCATGAAGGAACGATCCCTTGTCTGTTACTGCTTCTAGGTCTCCTGTAAGATTTCACAACAAAACTGTGTTTTTGTGGCATTATGTGTTTCTGGCTCAGCCTCCACCTAGAAAGGGGAAAGATTTGGAATTCCTTAATGCTGTAATTTAAACATATACAAAAAAAATTCTTTCATAATAAGCGCCTGTTTCTTTGGTAGACTGCAGTTCAAACAGGAGAGGCGTAATGTTAATGAATATTTGTTTATCGTCGAACGAAGTGTATTTAATGTCTTGCTGTTTTCTGGGGCACGCAGCTGTGTTATTGAACTCATTTTGAGGTGTTCTGTCGGGTGAATGACTGCTCCCCACTTCAGTGTATTCTTTTGAGTAGTATTGTAAGGTTTTTTGGATATTTGTCAGTGGGATGTATTGATTCAATTTTGTTTTTCTATTTCTTTTGAATTACGGTGAATTGTTTAGTTTACCTGGTTATTGGCTTAACTCGCGCTTCACGCACTAAATCAGATGATATTGAATTTGTTTTTAAATTCCTGTTTAAAGTAGACAGATTCAAATGTAACTTCATTTATGTTATTTGAAAGAAATGTGTTGGATTGACATTAATGAATTATGTTCAATCGAAGTAAGGGATCCAGTCCTTCATTAGTGCTTAACAGTGGCGTGTGGTTCGGGTTGTGAACCCCGTGCTCGGACCACCCAAACACGGCGAAGCTGTTTCTGGCTGACTCCCCTGCTGTCAGCTCTCTACTGAACTGAAACAGAAGAATATGTCGTAAATGTTCTGATTTATACAGTTGGCACTCCATTTCCTAGCGTCCACAGCTCCGATCGCCATCTCCGAATGACAAAGTGACAGTTTGAAAATTCAAATAGCCACAGAGAACTACAAATAAAAAATGACAATCGATAAATGGACCCGTAGCAACCTAAATACCAACATGCAAAACAAAAACGCCACGAAGTCGCACACCAGCCTGAGTGGTATTAGGGAAAGTTGTATTTCGGGAGAAGGTGTAGAGGAGGCAGGACATCAACAAAGTGTGTCCATACGCCTCCGCCCCCCCCCCCCCCCCCTGCCACCCAAGCGCCGCCTCCACAGCAAGAACCGGACCCTAGATCCACGCTTGGGAGGGACATACAAACATACAATCAGGTCACAGCGGCCGGCGAAGGTCTGAAGGCCACACACATAACTTCCACGGCTGCGTCGCACAAGCAATGCAGCTGACCGACCGCACCTCTACAGTTGTCGGACAGGTGCCGGCTGACTCACGCGCTCCGTCCTTAATGGCGGCTGATCTTAGATGCAACGCACACAGCTGCTCCCGACTTCCATGAAAGCGAGTTTGCGAGTATATTGCCAAAAAAAAAAAAGTTTCGCTGTAGTAGTGATTCGCTAATGGTATTTACGCGTAACAGTCTATTTACACTGTACGACACGGAACGGAAAACATGTCTCAATGTGGTTCGATGGGAGTATTCGCCAAAGCCCGTCAGGTACTCTAGGAAATGAAGTTTTGATGTTGATGTGGTTTGTCAGGGTGGGATTTGCCCACTTTCGCCGCGTTCACTGGTATGAAAGTGCTGGATCTTAAACAGTTGTGAAATCTTAACGCTGGTTTCATTTCTTGCTTTGTTTTCGCGACACGCTACAAAGATTCCTTGATGCCTAGACTGCTCTTCCACAAGAGACTCAACATTTTAACGCCAAAAACCACGGAAGTTTTGCAATACCTGCACAAAGAAGCAGCCTGCACCATGCATAGATAAGTACATTCTACATTATCTGACCAAAAGTATTCGAACACCTTTTAGTGGACATATATATGATGCATATCAACCTTTCGCCTTTATGACGGCTTGAAATCTGCTGTCCACACGTGCAGTGAGGTGTTAAATGTCTGTGGAGGAATGGCAGCCCATTCATCCTCAAGAGCCGAAACCAGGCAATGCAATGATGTTGGACGTTGGGGTTGGAGTGAACTTTACATTTCAATTCATCCAAAACGTATTACATTGAGACTTCATCGGGAACTTGGGCGGGTCGGTCCATTTCAGAAATGTTATTGCTCATAAACCAATGTCGCACTGCCACATGCTGATACAATCAGTCATTGTCTCCGTTATGTTTCTTTGCTGTGTAAGGCCACTTTGTTTGGTATTAAGTGAAAGTGATGTGAGCTTTCTTTTTGTTCAGTGAACCGTACTTCATATTTGTGAACAGGAAATTCTCTAAACTGAAGTCTTCAACTGTCGATATGCCACGGCACAAAGATTCTGAGTTCTGATCTCTGGTTATCAGAAGCAATATTGGTGCCAGTAGTATTCAGAGTGAAGTAAATAACAGAGTTGGGTGTTAGTCACAGTACTGAGAGGTGTGGTAATAACTAGCAGAACACAGAGACACGAATTCAGAGAATGTTGCTTTTTGAAACGTGGTTTTGTGAAGATCGATTTGAGAAGTGTGAATGCATTGAGGCAATGTCATTGCACTGCTTGCTCTCCCATAGTTTATGATAAGTTTGTGAAAGGCAAATTTTCGGTGATTTTTCTTTATTGGTTTGTGTTTGTGTGTCCAGACGTGATTAAATAGTTGTCTTCATATACAGATTGCATTTAGAGTTACAGATTTATCACACCTCCCCCATCCTATTAAGGTATTATATGGCACAGTAATATTTTTTTTACATAGTTAGTGATTTTCGTGAAAATGTAATTGTCAAGGAATGAGTGTTATTTTCACAATATAGTTTATGAATGCTAGTCTCTCCTCAACCATTTGATAAGTCGAGCTTTTGCGACCGTCTTCTCACTAATGTTTTATCTTCTAATTGTGTGTCGTCGCATTGCAAAGAGCGGAACACAGTCATTCAAAGTAAAGCATGACGTGCCTAGCAGAGCAGCTTTTCCTTGTGCTGCAACGAGCAAGATTTCTTTTCTTTAGTGCTTTGCTGCTCCTCTGTATTTTAATACTAATCTCTTTCGAAGAGTGCCAAGTTTCCTTTGTTCCAAGTTAAGTCAAAAAATTTGTTAGAACCGGTTACGTTACTGTCGGGGCACAGTTAAATTATTCACAGTTAACCATTGCATTTCAAAATTATCATCAGCTTCAATTACGGGAAATTTCAGTTCAAACTTCATTTCTTTGTCAGAGACAGTCGTATTCTTCAGTGTGTGTGTGTGTGTGTGTGTGTGTGTGTGTGTGTGTGTGTGTGTGTGTGTGTTTGTGTATGGTTTGTGTGTGCGTATGATTTGTGTGCGCGTATGGTTTGTGTGCGCGTATGGTTTGTGTGCGCGTATGGTTTTGTGTGCGCGTAGGGTTTTGTGAGTGTGAATTCCTAAGGGACCAAACCGCTCAGGTCATCGGTCCCAAGACGTACACACTGCTTAAACTAACGCATTAAGAACAACATACTAAGAACAACACACATACCCATGCCCGAGGGAGGGCTCGAACATCCAGCGGGAGGGGCCACGCAGCTTTCAATTTTATGTACAATTTTTATTCAGTTAGTTTTGTATGTTGAACTGCGCACGCACAGACGCACGCACACGCACACGCACACACACGCACACACACGCACACACACACACACACACACACACACACACACACACACACACACACGAAAGTTTAAGAGGATTTAGTTCGAAACATTCAAATGGCTCTGAGTACTATGCGACTTAACATCTGAGGTCATCAGTCCCTTGGACTTAGAACTACTTAAACGTAACCAACCTAAGGACATCTCACAAATCCATGCCAGAGGCAGGATTCGAACCTGCGACCGTAGCAGGAGCGCGGTTCCGGATTGAAACCCCTACAAATGATCTGCCACAACGCAGGCTCAGTATTTAGTTTACGACGACGACACATGCAAAAACAATGTAAAACATAACAGTTAAAACTTACGCAATACACAGTCCTGTACAATGTGTTCATATCCACATTCCACAATAAGAGGACCACACCCTACCCACGAGAAAGAGAGAGAGAGAGAGAGAGAGAGAGAGAGAGAGAGAGAGAGAGCACATGAAACGCATGCCTGTGGTTGCTGAGAGAATGTGGCAGATGTTTAATCGAGATTAACCTTGTAACCGGCCGGAGTGGCCGAACGGTTCTAGGCGCTACAGTCTGGAACCACGCGTCCGATTCGGTCGCTGGTTCGAATCCTGCCTCGGGCATGGATGTGTGAGATGCCCTTAGGTTAGTTAGGTTTAAGTAGTTCTAAGTTCTAGGGGACTGATGACCTCAGAAGTTAAGTAGTTAAGTCCCATAGTGCTCAGAGCCATTTGAACCTTTTTTTTAGCCTTGTAAAGGAGACTATACACTGAACAGTTTAGCATTTCATACTGCTGCGTCAGTAGTCTACAGAAAAGTGCAGAAATCAGTAACAGTAGTTTATTGGTTGACCATTTCAGATATTGCTGCTCGACCTCAGAGCTGAAACTCTGCATGTTGGTGGGGCTCATATTGAAATGCACTACTTTTTTCCCTAGTGGAGCATGGCTTCATTTATCTGTATGAAAAAGTGGTTCATGATGTGGGTTCCTGTAGTCATGTTCTAGTTCATGAAATGCGGGCAACGTATGAGTGGCCAAGTAAGTGGTCATGACAGTCGGGATACCAGTTATTTTGGAAAAAGGCTGGGCATCTCGGACATATTCAAAGTCGTGGTCACCTTTCTGCTCATACGGCAAAGACTACCAAATCCACCGGTTAGTCCCTCAGCCGTTAGGGGTAAAACCCAATGGGACTCGGGGCAAGTAAGGCTAGTAACCTGCTTTCCTGGTACTTTATATATGATGCTGGCAACAATCAGAGCAAAGTGCCTCGGACCTTTGGAGGTGACGGAGTCCCACCTCTAACTGACGAACCAGGGACTCCTATGATACGACTTGGCAAACAAATGGTAATGAGATGGGGAGCTATTAACATCAATGGGGGCTACACTGGGAAGAAGGTAGAGCTGGCAGAGGCTGCAAGTAAGATAGGGCTGGACGTTTTAGCTGTTAGTGACCTTCGGGTAAGGGGTGAGAAAGAAGAGGAAGTGGGAGAATACAAGGTCTACCTGTCAGGAGTCAAAGCAGGAATAGCACAATGGGGTGTAGGGCTTTACATCAGGAAAGAAATGGAACCCAGCGTAGTTGCAATAAGGTATGTAAACGAACGACTGGTGTGGATAGATTTGACAGTGTCTAGCAAGACAATTAGGATTGTGTCAGTATATTCACATTGTGAAGGGACAGATCAAGATAAGATGGATAGTTTTTTATGAGGCACTCGGTGATGTTGTTAGAGTAAAGGACAAGGACAGTGTTCTGCTCATGGGTGATTTTAATGCCAGGATTGGAAATCGAACAGAAGGGTATGAAAAGGTTATGGGCAAATTTGGAGAGGATATGGAGGCCAACAGGAACGGGAAACAACTCTTGGATTTCTGTGCCAGTATGGGCTTAGTAATCACAAACTCCTTTTCTAAACATAAGAACATTCACCGGTATACATGGAAAGGCAGGGGAATCAGATCTGTCATTGACTATATAATAACAGATCAGGAATTCAGGAAGGCTGTGTGGGACACACGTGTATTCAGGGGATTCTTTGATGACACTGGTCATTATTTAATCTGCAGTGAAATCGGGATTGTGAGGCCGAAAGTGCAGCAGGTCAGGTCCATATGTAGGAGGATAAGAGTGGAGAAATTTCAGGATAAGGAAATCAGGCACAATTACATAACAGCGATCTCAGAAAGGTACCAGTTAGTTGAATGTAGTCAATTACAGTCGTTGGAAAAGGAATGGACAAGGTACAGGAACACAGTACTAGAAGTGGCTAAAGAATGTCTTGGAACAGTAGTGTGTAAAAGTAGGATGAAGCAAACAGCTTGGTGGAATGACACAGTCAAGGCAGCCTGTAAAAGGAAAAAGAAGGCGTATCAAAAATGTCTACATACTAGAACTCAGGTAGACAGAGAAAGTTATGTTGAAGAAAGAAAAAAAAAAACCGAACAGATTATTGCAGCATCCAAGAAGAAATCTTGGAAAGACTTTGGAAACAGGTTGGAGCCTATGGGTCATGCTGCTGGAAAACCATTCTGGAGTATAATTAGCAGTCTTCGAAACGGAGGTAGGAAGGAAATGACAAGTGTTTTGGACAGGTCAGGAAAACAGCTGGTGAATACTGTGAATGCCTTGGGCAGATGGAGGGAATATTTTGAAGAGTTGCTCAGTGTAGGTGAAAATACGATCAGCAATGTATCAGATTTCGAGGTAGAATGGGATAGGAATGATGATGGAAATAGGATCACATTTGAGGAAGTGGAGAACATGGTCAATATATTGCAGTGCAATAAAGCAGCTGGGGTGGATGAAATTAAGTCGGAACTCATCAAATACAGTGGTATGTCAGGTCTTAAATGGCTACACAGGATAATTGAAATGGCCTTGGAGTCGGGACAGGTTCCATCAGACTGGACAAAGCAGTAATTACACCAATCTTTAAAAATGGAAACAGAAAAGATTGTAACCACTACAGAGGTATCTCTTTAATCAGCGTTGTGGGTAAAATCTTCTCAGGTATTGTTGAAAGGAAACTGCGAGTATTAGTTGAGGACCAATTGGATGAAAATCAGTGTGGGTTTAGGACTCTTAGAGGTTGTCAGGACCAGATCTTTAGCTTACGGCAAATAATGGAGAAGTGTTATGACTGGAACAGGGAATTGTATCTATACTTCATAGATCTAGAAAAGGCATATGACTGGGTTCCTAGGAGGAAGTTATTGTCTGTTCTACGAGATTATGGAATAGGAGGCAAACTTTTGCAAGCAATTAAAGGTCTTTACATGTATAGTCAGGCAGCAGTTAGAGTTGACGGTAAATTGAGTTCATGGTTCAGAGTAGTTTCAGGGGTAAGACAAGGCTGCAACCTGTCTCCACTGTTGTTCATATTATTTATGGGCCATATGTTGAAAGCAATAGACTGACTGGGTGAGATTAAGATATGTGAACACAAATAAGCTGTCTCGCATATGCGGATGACATAGTTGTGATGGCAGATTCGATTGAAAGTTTGCAAAGTAATGTTTCACAGCTAGATCAGAAAAGTAAGGACATCTCCAAAACGAAAGTAATGTCAGTGGGAAAGAAATATAAACAGATTGAGTGCCAAATAGGAGGAACAAAGTTGAACAGGTGGACAGTTTCAAGTACTTGGGATGCATATTCTCACAGGATGGCAACATAGTGAAAGAACTGGAAGCGAGGTGTAGCAAAGCTAATGCAGTGAGTGCTCAGCTACGATCTACTCTCTTCTGCAAGAAGGAAGTCAGTACCAAGACTAAGTTATCCGTGCACCGTTCAATCTTTCGACCAACTTTGTTGTATGGGAGCAAAAACTGGGTGGATTCAGGTTACCTTATCAACAAGGTTGAGGTTACGGATATGAAAGTAGCTAGGATGATTGCAGGTACTAGTAGATGGGAAAAATGGCAGGAGGGTGTCCACATAGAGGAAATCAAAGAAAAACTGGGAATGAACTCTATAGATGTAGCAGTCAGGGCGAACAGGATTAGATGGTGGGGTCATGTTACACGTATGGGAGAAGGAAGGTTACCAAAGAGACTCATGGGTTCAGCAGTAGAGGGTAGGAGGAGTCGGGGCAGACCAAGGAGAAGGTACCTGGATTCGGTTAAGAATGATTTTGAAGTAATAGGTTTAACATCAGAATAGGCACCAATGTTAGCACTGAATAGGGGATCATGGAGGAATTTTATAAGGGGGGCTATGCTCCAGACTGAACGCTGAAAGGGATAATCAGTCTTAAATGATGATGATGATGATGAAAAACCTCGCAGAACAACGAACGTTGGAGCTCGGAAAGACCGTATGAACTGCATAAAGAGTATCTGCGAAATGTAAAAACCAGAAGTGTGCTGTCCGGTTAGAGTAGCAACAATTATTGAACTGAATTTGTTCCACCAAACCATTACTTTTGATAAGAATGTAAGCAATACATTGCAGCCTTTTTTAACGGATCAACAGTACCTCTGGTTATTTAATTCAGGAAGGTGCAAGATTCGCTTTCAAAATAGTAAGACAGTTAAATAGACCTGAGAAATATGAAGCAAAAGTACACGATATAAATAGGGAACAATGGACAGAACATTACATGAATCTATGGTCTAATCCAAAGGCACGCAGTCATTTTTAAAATACAACTGATTATGTTAACACGATTTAATTAGTTTACAAGGAAAGGAAGATGTAATAAAAAAAAACGAAAATACAAGAAATGCTCAGGGTTGACTCGATTAACATGGAGTTGATTAAACCTGCAGGCTTATTGTCTATGCGTAAAATTTTACATATGATCTACATGTGTAGTCTAAACACTAAAATTCTGGAAGATTGGCTTACATCAAAAGTTCGGTCGCTGTTTAAAAACGTGAATCTCAACAAAACTTCAAATCGTCAAGATATCGGTATGTTTAACACTGAGTACAAACCATTTTAAGGTGTATGAAATAACAGATTGACTATTATTACGGAAGTGTTACTTCTAGAAGAACAAAGTTGCTTCGTAAGAGGAATGTCATGTAGCGATAATATATTTACTGTACCACAGATATTACAGAAAAGAAAAGAATTTAATTTACCAACCTACGCGGCTTTCACAGATTTTGAAAAACCATTTGACATAGAGGACAGAGAAAACATATGTGAAACTACGGCAAAATCTGGAAGCGCAAATTGTTTAATAAACTGTACCAAGAGTCTATGTAATGCGACTTTATACCAGACGTACTCAATTGGACAAGGGACAAGATTTAATTAAATCGGGGTATGAGACAAGAATGTATTTTATCGCCTGTGGTGTCACCGCCAGACACCACACTTGCTTTTAATTCGGCCGCGGTCCGGTAGTATACGTTGGACCCGCGTGTCGCCACTATCAATGATTGCACACCGAGCGCCGCCACACGGCAGGTCTAGAGAGACTTCCTAGCACTAGCCCAGTTGTACAGCCGACTTTGCTAGCGATGGTTCACTGACAAATTACGCTCTCATTTACCGAGACGATAGTTAGCATAGCCTTCAGCTACGTTATTTGCTACTACCTAGCAAGCCGCCATGATCAGTTTCTATTGATATTGTAAATCATGTAATGTCAAGAGCGACGTTCGTCATTAATGGATTAAAGTTAAGTATTCCACCAGCTATGTCGGTTTTTCTCAATTCTAATTTCCTTGTCATGTTCCAGACCTCACTCCAGCCTGCGTGAGCTGAGACGCGTGCATTTCGGCCTCCTTTAGTAATACGGTGTTGGCTCTCCTGCCAACCACAACATCGCACAGTGTTTTTAATATTATTTCATGAGGATGTTGCCATCTGCAAAGCCGACCGCTGTGGCCGAGCGGTTCTTGGGAAACTGGAACCGCGCTGCTGCTACGGTCGCAGGTTCGAATCCTGCCTCGGTCATGGATGTTAGTGATGTCCTTAGGTTAGTTAGGTTTAAGTAGTTCTAAATCTAGGGGACTGATGACCTCAGTTGTTGAATCCATAGTGCTTAGAGCCATTTGAACCATCTGCAAATGGAAAGAACGAGTGGTGAAAAGAATCCATATGAACAGGAACAAACATTTTTTTTAATACATCATGTTCGCCGTTGACTACAGAAAATTGTTTATTTCACGTTCCTATTCCAATTCTGGCCTTCTATTTTACGTAGTATTAATACACTGTTATTTGCTGATGACACCATATTAACGCAAAATTATGGACATGAAATAAAAGAATAAATCCACTTTTAAAAATAATTAAGAAGGATTACTATTTTAAAAAGCACTAAATGAAGCTAAGTCAGTGTTATTTCATGGGTAACACTCAGTACGGAAAAAATTGAAACTGCAGATCAGGTTTTGGAACGAGATCACTACAGTTCAATGGAGAAATATTTTACTTTGAACAAAGATACGCTTGTACCCATTAAATTACAGTTACCAAAGTATCTATGGCACTACAACCAGAACTTTAAAAAATACACGAAGAGGCACAAAAACTAAATTCTGTAAGGTCAGAGCTGTACCTTTATGGCTGCAACTATGTGTACTGAAACGTGGGTTATGCAGAGAAAAGAGTATTCATTTTCAGGCAGCTGAAATGAAATTTTCACGAGCAGTCAAAGGTTGTACTAAGTTGGACAGCATTCCTAATAAAACATCTGACAAGAACTGAACATTTTTGCTGCGATTACAAAAAGGAACAAACAAACAAAGTTGGAATAAACACCTGAATCGCAAGAAACAACGATTCCAGCGATGGCCGCAAGGAAATAGGAACATAGGATTGCCGTTAAACGATGGAGTTGAGGGCAGAACAGGCAGACAGGCCTGATCTCTGAAAGAAAGAAAGAAAGGAAGGAAGGCAGGAAGGAAGGAAGAAGAAGAAGGAGAAAGAGAAAGAGCAGATGCGTCCCATGCTCCTATGACAGTATTACGTTGTGTTTTTCATGTAATGAAATATCGTATCACCAAAAACACCTCATAGTACGAGTGAACTCTCCTTTGCACCACCAGCCACACGGTAAAATCAGTGGGCCATAGCGTCATGTGGTAGATGGGGCCTGTCTATGGCTGTAGGGATTCCTGTGCAACGAACGAGACACAATTTGCATCATAGGTGGTTGGCCATTATGTTTTATCAGATCTAAAAAAAAGAGCAGGTAACCAAGAACCCCTCCGTCGACAGCTTCATGTGACAATTGGTGTTGTCAGCTCCTACACTATCATCCAGAGATTTCGATAGTGTGCCCGAGTGACGGTTTGCCTGTTACTAGCACGATCTGTTAGCATCACACCATGACAGTCCCAGTTAACAATTGCATCTTGCTGTATCACAATTGGGTCACCTCCTGTTTCAGTGATGCTGAGTCCACGTATTTTCACTGCTTGCTCTGCTTCTTTGTATGAAGGTCATAGTAGTACACGTCGATGGTGATGTGGCGGATGAAGACATCGTATGGACTTGGCGGACACAGCGGTAGCATCTCCGCTGCTGCTTCGATATGGTGGGCTTTGCGAATGAATGTGAGCTGTCGCAGAACCCAGAGGGAGCGTCGTTTGTAATGTTGAAAATATCGTGCACTATGGCCTCGATTGCGAGATTCTCTGTTATTCTCAGAGAGTTGGACCGTCAATTCATTCTTCGTAATTCAGATTTGTCTGCGCGCACGCGAAGCCCATGCGGCACCAACCACCTAACCACTGCCATTTACTGCTGCGTTGTTGCAGTACACTTCCACCAACTAAGCATGGATTGTTGCAGTGTTCTTCACCGTCCAATGTAGAAAACGACACTCCACTATCAGTGGGCCACGACTTACTGTATGTTGTGGCTGGTCTAGCGGCCTGCTACAGTGCTGAGGCGTGACGTTTTGTGTGTACGATGACGGCAGACATGTACCTACTAACAAACTAAGTTTTGATGACGTAAGTATACAAGGGTAACTCCAATAGAAATGCACACTATTTTTGTAAAAATACAGTTTTCATTCATCATGTGTGAAAGTTTTACAGTGTGTAGATACGCCCTTTCTGGTTGTTTTCATACTTACTTAAACCTGTTCCCATGAGTGGCTCCGTCACAGCGTGTCTTCAAGATGGCTGCTACACTTGACGTTCGTCAGAAGCAACGTGCTGTCATAGAATTCCTGTGCTGTAAAAACTAGACAGTGGGAAACATCCACAAGAGGTTAAAAAAGGTGTATGGAGATGCTGCTGTCAATCGCAGTACAGTTAGTCGGTGGGCAAGCAGGTTACGTGATGAAAGCGGACACGGCAATATTGAGGATTGTCCTCGCAGCGGCAGGCCTCGTACTGCACACAGTCCAGACAATGTGCAGAGAAACTAAAAATTCAAAAGCACACCTTCTGCTGCAAAAGTTATGGCTACCATGTTTTTCGATTCCGAAGGACTCTTGCTTGTGGACATCATGCCAAGTGGAACCACCATGAATTCTGAAGCATGTGTGACGGCACTGAAGAAACTTGAAGCTCGACTGAGTCGTGTTCGACCACATCGGCAAAAGCAGGGCGTTTTGCTGCTGCACAACAATGCACGGCCACATGTCAGTCAAAAAGCTTGGAAACGATCACAAAACTCGGATGGACAACACTGAAAGTCCCGCTGACCTAGCTCCATGTGACTATCATCTCTTTGGGAAACTGAAAGACTCTCTTCGTGGAACAAGGTTTGAAGATGATGACTCCCTTTTGCACGCTGCCAAACAGTGGTTCCAACAGGTTAGAACAGAATTTTACCGTACAGGTATACAAGAGCTGGTTCCAAGATGGCGTAAGGCAGATGAGAGGAATGGAAATTATGTGGAGAAATGATAATATTGTTCCCATGGGATGTATCTACACACTGTAAAACTTTCAAATATGTAGATTAAAAGATGGATTAAAAAAAAAGTATGCGTTTCTTTTAGAGTGACCCTCGTATTTTTTGAGGTGGTAATAAATACTTAATCACTTCTTCATACGTTCCTCCTGTATATGTCTGTCCTACGACAATTCGATATGCGATTTTAAATATCTTCACAGGAGCAAGGCGTACGTGTCTGGAAATCAGTTGCTCAGTATGTACAGATTGCTGTAGAACACAGACAAAAATACATTTTGTAGTTGTTACCGGTGAGTAGCGTCAAAAGAGCGGGTCGATGAGGCTTGCAGCTGTCGTGGGATCCATCGGCAGTCAGTGCCCTCACGCCAGCCGCGTGGGACAGACGCGGGCTCCTGAAATATCGACGAGATCACCGGATCGCCATCCGCCTCAGCTGCCGTTCAGCCTATTGACCCTGGCCGGCGCTGCGCGTTGCGTCATCGAAGGCGGGCTGGCCGCTTTGGCCGTAACACGCAATTATATCAACACGTACCACAACACAACATACACTCTACTGCATTTACTGTGTATTTCACACAGTACACTTTGAGGTCCGTGGCAGATTTCGTATTACGCCAAATACCCTACACTAACAAACAAAAAAAAAAAAAAAAAAAAGAAAAAAAAGGCCCAACACGAAGAAGTAGCTGTGCGACATAAACGAAAGTTATACATTAAATGCGTTCGCTGTTGCAAATATGGAGAACCATCAGCTGTACAAAGGGATGACGACAATGTAAATTTGAATTTGTGCCAGACAGGCCGGCCGGATGGGCCGAGCGGTTCTAGGCGCTTCAGGTTCGAATCCTGCCTCGGGCATGGATGTGTGTGATGTCCTTAGGTTAGTTAGGTTTAAGTTGTTCTAAGTTCTAGGGGATTGATGACCTCCGCTGTTAAAACCCATAGTGCTCACAGCCATTTTGTGGAAGACAGGCGACCGAACTCAGATTTACCGCTTATTAGCTAGCGGTCGCCTTACGATTAGGCTATGTCATCAAACATGTGTCTACAATCTGCACTCGTACATCAATTATGTATATTCCCGTGCAGGGGATAAGCGACAAATCCGGGCTCGAGTCCCGGTTGGACACAATTCTCATTGTCGTCATTCCATTATACAGCTTATGGTGGTCCATATTCGCAATTGCGAACAGATTTAATATATTTCAAACTACTGTAGTCACTGCACTGCCTGTTCTTTCGGACATTGAACTGTACAAAGGGCGTTCAAAAAGTTTTGCACAGTCGTCTCTAATTTTTTTTATTTTTTACAGGAGAATAAAATTTTTGTCAACATACTTGGAACGCTTACCTATAAGTTGGTATATAGAAGTATTTTCTTTTTATTACAGGTGAACCATAATGGACCTTTAAGTAGATTTCAGATTGCGACAACAGTCAGTGATGGAGTTCCTCTTCAAGACCGGCTATGACTCTTCCACATTTAATTCACATGGAAGTTGCTCCCTCTTTATGGAAAGGACACAGTGTGCGCAGCAGTATCCAGCGGTGGTTGCAGAGGTTTAAACAAGGTGTTGTCTCTCTACTGGACAGTCCACGATGCGGTAGACGATCGACGGCAGTGAGTGATGTGAATAAGGAGCCCATTAATCAAATCACCCAAAATGACAGATGTGTGACGACACGACACAGTTGCGACGTACCATCAAGACCCACAGTCCACAGCTTCAGGGTCAGCTTATCAGACTACACCATGACAATGCCAAAACCCATACAGCCCTTATGACGAAGGAGAAAATTAGGAAAATGGGTTGGAAAATTGTTCCTCATCCTCCTTACAGTCTCTCTGGTCGTCTGAAGGCCCACCTGAGGGGTAAAACATTTGATAGTGATAAAGACCTTATTTCTTGTGTCAAGCGATGGTGTAAAAGTCAATCCCCAGAAGTTTACCAAAGTGCATTTACATCATGAAAAGAACGTTGGGCCAGATGCGTCACAGCCGATGGAGGCTACATTGAGTAGGTCCAGTGTATAGGTAAATGATCCCAGTTATCTTCACAAAAAATTTCATTCTCTTCCGGCAAAAAATAAAAAATTAGAGAGGACTGTACAAAACTTCCTGAACGCCCTTTGTATTTGTGAATAACACGGGTATAGCAAAATGGTGAAAGAAAGGTGGTCGCCGTGTTTCTACACCTGAAACTTGATGTCTTTTCAAACTTCGCTCCAGTTGCACAAGAGAGACGCTATGAGGATGCAAATAAAGTTTTCTTTAAATACACTCTGTCATTGGTCTTGGGGTGTTAGTTACTGTAGAGATTGGACGTGATGAGTTGATGTTAGGCAAGAATGCCTTTAAGATTACAAAGAAATCATCATCACTATCTCACTGATGGTTCAAATGGCTCTGAGCACCACGGGTCTTAACTTCTTAGGTCATTAGTCCCGTACAACTTAGAACTACTTAAACCTAACTAACCTAAGTACATCACACACATTCATGCCCGAGGCAGGATTCGAACCTGCGACCCACCTCACTTAGTATGAACGAGTTCGTGTAATGGGGCTACGAGAAGCAAGATGTTCCTTCTGCGATACTGCAGAAAGACTTGGCAGAAATGTAACCACTGTACATGACTGATGGCACGGATGGTCACGGGAATGTGCGGTCGCAAGAAGACCAGCCTACGGACGGTCACGTGGCACTGCCGAGAGGGAAGACAGTCGTGTTCGGAGTATGGCTCTGGCGCATCGTATTGCATCTGCAGCAGCAATTTGAGCATCAGTTGACACCACAGTGACACAACTTACTGTTTCAAATCGGTTATATCAAGGACAGCTCCAAGCCAGACGTCCTGTAGCGTGCATTCTGCTGATACCGAAGCACCACCGTTTGCGGCTTCAGTGGTGTCAAGTGAGATGTCATTGGAGGGTAGAGTGGAGGTCTGGCGTGTTTTCTGATAGGTAGTTCTGCCTCGGTACCACTGATGGCCATGTGTTAGCTAGAAAGAGGCCAGTTGAGCGCCTGCAACCTGTACATTTCTGGATTTATAGCCATCATATTCATTTACAAGAAGCTCTTCTTAGATCAGTTCACAAGGCAGCAGTGGCAAGATGTCGTTATGTGATGTGAACTACCAGAGACAGATGGTTTGTTCGGTACGTGTATCGTGAGAAAGACCGTTTAAATTGTGGTCCAGTTAAGATTATATTGGCAACGTATGGTTATTTGGACAGTGTCATAGTAATTACGGAAATGAGCAGTTCATTACTTTGTTGATGAATGGAAACTGTTTCTGACTCTAAAGTGGAATGTAATTGCGCCGTTTCTCTTGCTTTGCTGATAAAAAGTGGTATCTCGTACAAACAAAGTAATTGGAAATTTAATTGCCTCTAAAATATTTGTTCCTCGCTAACCGTTTATTACAGACTCAAGATAACGAATTCACGACCGGCTTGCTGTTTTCTCCAGTGGGGACAACAGCTATATGAGACTGCAGGTTGGTGAACATTTATTAGAACTTACGCATTCCACTCAGGGCGGTGGAAGCAGATAGGCACCTAGCGTGTACTGCAGTCTTAGTGCAAATGAGATCGGTGACACGTCATCTGTGGTAACACAGAGGAGGTAGGAAGGAGAGATATTGTCGAGGGACGGGGTTCATCATACGCACGTATATATCGTCATCTCTCCCTCCATCTCTTTTTAACTCGCCGTAAAACAACCAACCTACCTGCGTGCTAGATACACGGGACCTATAGTTGGAATTATGGTCTGGTGTGCAATTTCGTACGACAGCAGAAGCTCTCTCAAGATTATCCTACGCATCCTGGGTGCAAACTTGTACGTCACTCTGGTGATTCAACCTACTGTGCTACCATTCATTAACAGCATTCCATGTGGTGTTTTGCAACTGTTACGCTCGCCCACATACCGCTGTTGTAACCAAATATGGTGTACAGATGTCGACATGTTGCCTTGGACTGCTCGATCACCAGATCTGTCTCCAATCGCGCACATATAGGGCATTATCGGACGACTCCAGCGTCACCTACAACCAGCATTAATCTTCCCTTTATTGACCGATCAAGTGCGACAGGCATGGAACTACAACCGAAAAACTGACTTCCGACACCTGTATAGCACAACGCATGCACGGTTGCCTATTTGCATTGAACATTCTGTCGGTAACACCAGTTATTAATGTACCAGCATTTCACATTTGCAATGGTTTGTCTCGTGGTTATCTTAACCTGTGGTCTTGCAGTGCCAATCACTTAAGTATTTTATGTATCAAAGGCATTCCCGAAATATCATTTCTCGATATTAATTTTTTTTGTGTTGCTATTTTTTTCTGTCAGTGTACACGAAGGAACAAGAACCGCGAGTTTTTGGGGGCAAAATATTGGCAGGTAGTGAATATGAGGTGACAAGGTTACTTTCTGCAGCTGCTTGCTGCTACGGGAGTGTCCATAAAAAGACGCACATAAGCTGAACAAGGGGGTTTGTCGATGTTACAGCCGGCTTATTATGGCGGATTAGCGAGTCCTCGGAGCTCGTGACTCCTTCACATGTTTACGGGGTAGTTTGCTCACCACTGCATGTGAGTTTATCCATCACTCGAAAGAACCTAAGAAAGAGAA
Organism: Schistocerca gregaria; assembly: GCF_023897955.1. Lineage (NCBI taxonomy): Eukaryota > Metazoa > Arthropoda > Insecta > Orthoptera > Acrididae > Schistocerca > Schistocerca gregaria. Next base: position 128,767,008 of record NC_064923.1, on the reverse strand, counting down.
TGGTCAGGGTGTACCCCAAAGTTGATGCTTTCGAGGTTTTACAGAGAAGGAGGATATGAGTAACAATTGTTATTTACAGCTGTGAGGAAACCAAGCAAGTGGTATTACGAGAGAGAGAGAGAGAGAGAGAGAGAGAGAGAGAGAGAGAGAGAGCGAGAAGGAAAGGGAATAAGTCTCGGAAGAGGAGGGAGGCACTTGAACTGGAGGCGAAAACTGGCTGTTGTAGCGGTCGTGCGAGGAACGAAGGCACTACAGAAGTGGTGAACGAATATAGGCATGGGAAACGAGAAGCCATTTGTAAAATGGCCAGTTGTAAAATATTGAACCGCTTCATCTGCAGTAGACGAGTGTGGTTGGTTGCAAAATAGACTTTCTACCATAGGGATGAATGCTCTACTAGAGAACTGAGCAACGGATTTTTCGGTCGCAGACTAGAGAGCGGTGCGCTACGACTTGAATATGTTTCCTGTACGCAAGCAGGCCGACTTGGAGCAGAAGAGGCATTACGGGACATCTTAATTTACACTGTCTCTACTTTTACAAATAAATTCATAAGACTTTATCGGCATGACCACGAAGGATTCAGAATTCTCTCATAGTAGAAATGAAGTTCAAAAACATAACAAAACAATTTTTTTGCGTGTGGAATTTCATCATTTTTTTTCATTTACCAATGGCTGCATTTGTTGCTATAGGTACACTTTTCTTCATAAGTAAGAGAGATTCTTCAATGAATTTCGGACAGCATACAAACCATACTTGCAGGTGTATGACGCTCTACAATGTATTTAATTTATGAAAAAATGAATGAACTGTTACACATTCAACTTTATGTTAAAAAAACTATTTTTATAGTTAACTATTTCAGTTTTTACCACAGTTTTACACAGATGTGGAAAATTCCAGAGCCAGTCGCTGTAGTCGAGTAGTTCTAGGCGCTTCAGTCCGAAACCGCGCTGCTGGTACGCTCCCAGGTTCGAATCCTGCCTCGGGCATGGATGTGTGTCGTGTCCTTCGGTTAGTTAGGTTTAAGTAGATCTAAGTGTATTGGACTGATAACCTCAGATGTTAAGTCCAGTTGTGCTTAGAGCCATTTGAACCATTTGATTTTCGAAAATTTTAGAGTTTCTTACACTTGAAAGTATCGTTTGTATGTTGTGCAAAATTCATCAGTGAGTCTGTCTTACTTATGAAGAAAAGAGTACCTGTACGAACAAATGCAACCAACAGTAAGTGAAAAAATGATGAAATTTCACATGTAAAAATTAAGATATTTTGTTATGTTTTTGAACTTCCACAGCTATGAGTGTGAATCCCGAATCCTTCTTGCTCACGCTGACAAAGTTTTATGCATTTATTTGTAAAAGTATAGATAGTGGAAATTAAAATGTCTTGTGGTGCCTCTCCTGCTCCAAGACGGTCCGTTTGACGTCCTAGTCCCCTTAGTGGTTACGAATTCATGGTATGCTAACATAAATAAAGTTTATTTTTTAGTTCTCTTTCTTCATGTGTTTGGGGTTTTCAGAAGACTAAGAAAGTCTAATAGGTTATCTCACGTGGTTTTGAAGGTAAAGGGAAGCTGACGACCCTAATACACAGGGTGTCCCACAATTCATGTGACACACTTCTTAATAGATCAAGTTTTACACACGAACCCCTGTCGGAAACGCTTCGCTTCCATGTTACAAGGAAAATAAAATGTTCAGATTTCACTCCTGTTTACTGTGATAGTAGAAGAGCTGTTCGATATTGAGACCACCTAGATTGGTGCACACAGTTCATCTCCGCAGTAAGTTCGCATAAACTCTGTCCATCATCCGTGGTGTATGGTCAACCACTTCTGTCGCAGCCATTATCCGTGCAATCAGATATTTCTCTGACTTGATAGGGACCTCGTAAACAAGATAATTCATGTGGCTACTCAAGAAAAACTTCAAAGGGGTTTAATCGACGGATCGTGCTGGCCAAGCATGTGGTCCACTTCGACCGCTCCACCTGTTCCCGTAAACTACGTTCAGATGGTTTTGGACGCGAACTGCAAAATGTACTGCCGCGCCATCACAATACAGCTACAATTCGTTTCGAATGTCCAATGGCATGTTTTTCAAAAACTCTGCGAGCACTTGTTGCAGGAATATCAAGTACCTGGCACCCGTTAGGTGGGATGGAAGGATGTACGAACCAATCACAGGGTCATCGCAGATACTTTCCCAGCAGACATTGATGGCGGAGATGCGCTGAAATTTTCGTGCACTTGTGGCTGTGTGATTTTCTTGATTCCAAATGTGGCTATTTCGAACGTTCATAACATCTTCCTTGTTAAGAAGCTTTTTGTCGACAAGTAAAATTCGCCTTGGAAACGGAGGAAAACCCGTACAACGGTCTAAAAACCAAGTATAGAAGTTGACACATGGCACAAAATCCGCCGGGAGCATGGCTTGCACCTTCTGAGGGTGATACGGGTGGCATTGCTGCTCAAGAACACGCCAGACAGACCTGTGAGACATATGCAAATGACGTTCAGTGTCTCCAGCACTCGTCGATGGGCTCCCTTCAGCTTGATGAAGCACCTCCTCTTCCGATGCGACAGGGCGCAGCCTTCTTGGAGCACAACACTTTGCTCTATCGCGCCGGCTGGGGTGGCCGAGCGGTTCTAGGCGCTACAGTCTGGAACCGCGCGACCGCTACGATCGCAGGTTCGAATCCTGCCTCGGGCATGGATGTGTGTGTTGTCCTTAGGTGAGTTAGGTTTAAGTAGTTCTAAGTTCTAGGGGACTTATGACCTTAGAAGTTAAGTCCCATAGTGCTCAGAGCCTTTTTTCTCTGTCGCTTGTGAATTTCCCTCTCTGCCGTAGGCGATGTTCTACACTGGCAAACATGAGATGAGATGGAGTCACATGATTTGGAAAGTACTTGGGGTACAAACGTTGAGCTTCTCTTCGATTGAGGTGATCTTCACAGTAAATTAACAACGTATCGGTGTTGGCTGCGAACGTTTACTTAGGCATCCTTTTACTGGGGCGTTGGTCACCTTTACCTCAACTGACGCATCACCAAGACACCTGACATCGCATCATCGTACCATTCATGAATAGGGCAGCCTACCATGAGAGGCGAACTGTATAAGAAGCATCTAGCTTGCGACTATGATTTTGTTTTCCTTGAAAGATGGGAAGCAACTGTTTCTGGACGTCTACTAAGTCGTCTATACAGCCTCCAGACGTAACATGAAATGTAAAACATTTTGTGAGGTATGATGGCAGTCAAGCCGCCGTATTGATTTCTCAAGGAAAGTGTGGTGTTTTTTTAGAAAGGATACGAGGCGAGATAGAACAGGCACGTTACTAGTTCACTTCCAATCAATATGTCAGATATTGTAAATTTCCTTTCGATATGAAGCCGATGTTAAATGACGCGGTATGGGGAAATATATAAGCGGAGCAAAAACGAATCGGGAATCGTTGTAGCAATGGTACGGGCCGCGACTTAGGAGATTTACTTACATTAACGACTTTGATAAAGGGCAAAACATGTCGACAACGGCGGAGCTGGTTGGCTTAAAGTGCTACTGTTGTCAGCATCGCCGACCGCTGTGACCTAGCGGTTCTAGGCGCTCAGTCCGGAACCGCGCGACTGCGGTAAATGCAGACACACGAACTGTGGCAACATTATTACCAAATGTGCCCAGATAGATCCAAAGTGCTGTTATTGTTCTTTTGGCTGCCGAAGGACAAACACTGGTAGACATCCACTGGAGAATGAAGAATATGTATGAGCAGCAAGTCTGTCGAAAACAACCGTTGTGGAATGGTGCGCCAAGTTTTGTGTCACTCGCACTTGGATACGAGACGCTAGTCGATAAGGATGCCCATCCCATCCATTATGACTCAAGTGGGAGACACTACAGCATCTGTCCTATACACCTGGCCTCTTCTCATGCGATTATCACGCCTTTAGCCTGAAGGATCGACGATCCTTTCCGACAAGGTTGTTCAGCAAACGGTTACGGATTACTCCACACAACAGGAAGTTGTGTTTCATCAAACAGATGCCTTCGATCTGTTGCATCCGTGGGGTGATTCCCTCAATGTTCAAGGCAACTTTGCCTGATTGGCATACCAGTTCTGGGCTGTAGGGCCATAGAAATGAAAATTTTCGCACGCCGCTTGTATCTTTTCTGCCACTACTATTAGCCCAACCTGGTAAGAGCCCTACACTGCGGAACAACACTGAAGAATCGTCTGTGCGAGTGTTCTGTAGGCTACTTCTATAGAAGATCAGTTACTCTTCTTAACCTAATATCTGACGGTTACGCCTAGGTTGTTATTGTTTCCTGTGACTCTTCACCAATACCGTAATCAAACAGTAACAAATCTCTCCGTCTGTTAGTGTGCGATTCGTTATTTACGTTCAAGCTCGGCTCACATTCTCTGCAATTAGAGTTACCGCCACAATATAGCACTCCCGGTGTCGACAGGACGCAATTCGTTTCAGAGGCTTTCGAAGATGGCTGAAGCTATCCTCAGACAGAATGTGCGGCTCAAATTGAAGCACCCAAAACGTGGGTTTCAATTTGGTTTGTGCACTCTCAGGAACGAGCTGGTACACCACGTTGAACGTGCTATGCAGTTCTGTCAAATTGCATTTGTCCACTACTGCATACCCGGCGCGCAAAGTACACAGTCTGTTTACGAAAATGGTCGCACGTAAAGTAACTACGCATCTTTGTTACCCACTGCAAGACATCAGTTGGATTGCGCCTCGTCTTCGTGATACAGTCCAATGATCTACCCCACTACGATTCAAGACATACGGAAATCTGGTGTATGCAAGGAAACAGAACGGATGGCTCAAAAAATGGTTCAAATGGCTCTGAGCACTATGGGACTTAACATCTATGGTCATCAGTCCCCTAGAACTTAGAACTACTTAAACCTAACTAACCTAAAGACAACACACAACACCCAGCCATCACGAGGCAGAGAAAATCCCTGACCCCGCCGGGAATCGAATCCGAGAACCCGGGCGCGGGAAGCGAGAACGCTACCGCACGACCACGAGATGCGGGCAGAACGGATGGGCGACCATGACAAATGAACCATAGTTATAGGCCTTTTATAAATTTAATCATGTATACTGAAGAGGGGATTGTTACATACTGAAACTAAACGGGAATTCATAATCATACAATTAACTGAGATTGTTAACTTATGCAAACGAACATACGACATGGAAAAAGAATCTAGTTACACTATATGGTCAAATGTATCCGGACTTCTGGTTGAAAATAACTCAAAAGTTCGTGGTGCCCTCCATCGGTAATGCTGCAGTTCCGTATGGTGATGGCCTACCCTTAGCCTTGATGACAGCTTCCACTCTCTCTGGCATACATTCAATCAGGTGCTGGAAGGTTTCTTGGGGAATGGCAGCCCGTTCTTCACGGAGTGCTGCACCGAGGAAAGGTATCGATATCGGTCGGTGAGGCCTGGCACGAAGTCGGCGTTCCAAAACGTCCCAAAGGTGTTTTATAGGATTCTGGACAGGACTCTGTGCAGGTCAGTCAATTACAGTGATGTTTTTGCCGTGCAACCACTCCACCGCAAAACGTGTATTAGGAACAGTTGCTCGATCCTGTTGAAAGACGCACTCGCCATCCCCTAATTGCTTTTCAACAGTAGGAAGTAAGAAGGTGCTTAAAACATCAATGTAGACCTGTGCTGTGATAGTGCCATGCAAAACAACAAGGGGTCCAAGCCCCATCCATGAAAAACAAGACCACACCATAACACCACAGCTTCCGAATTTTGCTGTTGGCACTACATACGCTGGCAAATGACGTTCACTGGGCATTCGCCATACTTTACCCTGCCATCGCATCGTCACATTGTGTACCGTGACTCTTCACTCCACATATCGTTTTTCCACTGTTCAATCGTCCAATGTTTACGCTCCTTACGCCAAGCGAGGCGTCGTTTGCCATTTACCGGCGTGATATGTGGCTTATGAGCATCCACTCGACCATGAAATCCAAGTTTTCTCGCCTCCTGCCTAACTGTCGTACTACTTGCAGTCGATCCCTTACTGAATATCAGTATTACATAGGAGATGAGTAAGTAGATATAGTTAAGTTTATAATGATGAGTCGGGATGGGTATCTCATGAAAGGCTATACAATACTCTAGTAAATAAACTCGAATTGAAACGCGGAGTCGCGTCGGTCATTATGACAGCGTCGATACAGTGGGTAAGGGGATCAAGCCTGCATGAAAACCCAAAAACAAAGTCATAGCAGAGAGATTATCGTGCAACGCGTGATTGATCAACGCTACATAAACACCAAAACGCTCCTATTCCCTCGTGAGTACTACTCACTCAACTCATTGCCGTCAGTGCGTAGAAGCAAATAGTGGCCTTCCGTCCTCTCGAGATGTATCAAAGTCCTCCCCCCCCCCCTCCCCCCCTTCCAATCCAACAACACTGCGGTGCTGAACGCTCCACGTAAAACGTATAACACGGGAGTGAAATTGCATGTCATCCGTTTTGCCTTGAAAGAAACGTATTGCTTTGTTCAAGGAAAGCTATATCCGATTCTATAGTTACTTTCTCAGTAAAATTCTCAGTTTTCATAAGAAACCACTGGTTTGGGATTCGCGCGTGTCCTCTGCTATGGCGCCTTTCTCATTCGATTTTGAGGAAACTATTTGGTAAAACAATATTATTTTTCGCATCTTATAGCGACACATTGCAGCTTGATAATGATCTTGTTGTCTTTCGTTCTGGACCATAGTTATAGTGTTACTTCGAAGCAAAGTACAACACCGCGCATGTTTTGAAAAGTTTGCTGTGAGGAATGTAGTCGATGGACAATTTACATTTGGTAGGTGTTAGGACATAGGTTGCTGCGTATGAAATGTATCTAATATACCGAAATCGTTTGTAACCGTTAATGGAGGGTCATGTATGTTTCCATTCACAAGAAATTACGTGAGATATTTGAAGATACTCCGCGAGGAGATTGGCAGCTGTGCGCCACGTGCGCAGGTATTGTTTCTTGTTATGCGGACTACGAAACTGTTTCCTGTTTCTCTTCTCCGTATGTTGCCAATGTAAGCCGAACAACAAAGTGAAAGAAAATCTTAATGACATAAAAAGACACCGGGAGTCATCATTTCGTGACGCTAACTGTACGTTTTTAAGTATATGCTGTCTAATTTCAGGAAACAATGTTACCTGTATTATTCAACAAATTCGCTCATTTATTATAACCTGTTAACTTTATAATTCCCGTTTTAGCTGAGCGTGCTGCCAGCAGTTGACGTGTTCTGCTGTTAGTTGTTTTGAATGGCGGACAAGCGATATAACTGAGCTCTGTTATAATGTTAACACGGTTCCTGAACTTTACTTTGTATCAGTGCAGCAAATAAAACAAAAATACGTTTTGTCATCTCGCAAGTAGAAGAAAAACATTCGAAGTGAACAACAGGAAAATAAAACTTGTTTTTCGACCGCACAATGCAGCTGTGCGTGTAAGGGACAACGGTTTTAACATAATGTAGAACAAAGCGTAGGAAAACAAAAAATTGAAATGAAACTTGTGTTACTGTCTAATAAGTGAAGGAAACGTGTACATAATATTAATATATTCTTCTAGAGAAAAGTGCACGAAACTAAGATGAAACTTTACGATCTAGTAACTGGAGTTGGGACTCAGATCACAGCTGTATGTTTCTTCGCAAATTTCTCATTTTCTCTGATTGTTCCAAGAAAGTGTGCACACCATCCGCTAAAACGTCCTCCTCCACCAGCGGTGTCCTACTTCAACATTTTCTCTTCTGGACAGAACTGCACTACGTTACTTATCAAGACTTTTCAGTATGAGCATTGTTGTGGCTGTGCCCTCTTGTAATGTTTTGTGGTTCCTGCTGGATGAGGAGAGGGTGTTATGATAGGTGAGTGGCTGGTTTCCTCTCACTACAAAACAAAAAGCACAAGTGTTTAAAATACACTTTATCACACGAACCAATAGAGTACTTAACTGCAGTGATGTCCAGTCTGATGTTCTGTGGTTAACAGCAATCAAACATGTACTAATTCTTGTATATAGTCCCTGTGCATGTCACAACTATACAGGGTGTTACAAAAAGGTACGGCCAAGCTTTCAGAAAACATCCCTCACACACAAATAAAGAAAATATGTTATGTGGACGTGTGTCCGGAAACGCTTACTTTCCATGTTAGAGCTCATTTTATTACTACTCTTCAAACCACATTAATCGTGGAATGGAAACACACAGCAACAGAACGTGACTTCAAACACTTTGTTACAGGAAATGTTCAAAATGTCCTCCGTTAGCGAGGATACATGCATTCACCCTCCGGCGCATGGAATCCCTGATGCGCTGATGCAGCCCTGGAGAATGGCGTATTGTATCATAGGCGTCCACAATACGAGCACGAAGAGTCTCTGCATTTGGTACCGGGGTTGAGTAGACAATACCTTTCAAATGCCCCCATAAATGAAAGTCAAGAGTGTTGAGGTCAGGAGAGCGTGGAGGCCATGGAATTGGTCCGCCTCTACCAATCCATCGGTCACCGAATCTGTTGTTGAGAAGCGTACGAACACTTCGACTGAAATGTGCAGGAGCTCCATTGTGCATGAACCACACGTTGTGTCGTACTTGTGAAGGCACATGTTCTGGCAGCACAGGTAGAGTATCCCGTATGAAATCATGATAACGTGCTCCATTGAGCGTAGGTGGAAGAACATGGGGCCCAATCAAGACATCATCAACAATGCCTGCCCAAACGTTCACAGAAAATCTGTGTTGATAACGTGATTGCACAATTGCATGCGGATTCTCGTCAGCCCACACATGTTGATTGTGAAAATTTACAATTTGATCACGTTGGAATGAAGCCCCATCCGTAAAGAGAGCATTTGCCCTGAAATGAGGATTGACACATTGTTGGATGAACCATTCGCAGAAGTGTATCCGTGGAGGCCATCAGCTGCTGATAGTGCCTGCACACGCTGTACACGGTGCGGAAACAACTGGTTCTCCCTTAGCACTCTCCATACAGTGACGTGGTCAACGTTAACTTGTACAGCAGCAACTTCTCTGACGCTCACATTAGGGTTATCGTCAACTGCACGAAGAACTGCCTCGTCCATTGCAGGTGTCCTCGTCGTTCTAGGTCTTCCCCAGCCGCGAGTCATAGGCTGGAATGTTCCGTGCTCCCTAAGACGCCGATCAGTTGCTTCGAACGTCTTCCTCTCGGGACACCTTCGTTCTGGAAATCTGTCTCGATACAAACGTACCACGCCACGGCTATTGCCCCGTGCTAATCCATACATCAAATGGGCATCTGCCAACTCCACATTTGTAAACATTGTACAGACTGAAAAACTACGTTCGTGATGAACACTAACCTGTTGATGCTACGTACTGATGTTCTTGATGCTAGTACTGTAGAGAAATGAGTTGCATGTCAACACAAGCACCGAAGTCAACATTACCTTCCTTCAATTGGACCAACTGGCGGTGAATTGAGGAAGTACAGTACATACTGACGAAACTATAATGAGCTCTAACATGGAAATTAAGCGTTTCCGGACACATGTCCACATAACATCTTTTCTTTATTTGTGTGTGAGGAATGATTCCTGAAAGTTTGGCCGCAACTTTTTGTAACACCCTGTATACGATGACTAACGTACCCTCATAGCTAGCTAAGGTGCGAGGCGACGACTATCACTGTGGAAGACTAGAACACAGTGCGACGTATTGAGATTCAATGCCAACTGAGTCCCGATGCGACGTACTGAGGTACTGAGATTGAGGGATTGAGCAGTTCGGTGGGCGGCGGCGGCGTCCTGCGTGTGCGCTGCCCCGGGGCGTTATCGGCGTGTAGCCCGAGGGCGTGTCCTGGTTTTCTCTTGTCATAGGCGCGCGTAGTTCAGCACCTGTTATACAATGTTTCCTAGTGTCGACCCGTGTGCTGGCGAAGATGTAAGTCAGCACAACATGTTCTATGACAATGCAGCTTACATTTGAGCGATGACCACCCATTTCAGCAGACGCTAAGAATACGCAGACGTAGTAACGCGAAATGACTACAACGTGGCCGTGAAATGCCAAGGTACGTGAGTCTATAGTGTACCGCCTTGTATCATCGGACGCCTTTGTTTCCGTCTGTACGTCAACAAAGTTTAGTTCCGCTTTCTGTCGTCGGCAGTGGCGTGAAAACTAACAAATCTAAAGCAAACCCGAGAGAAAGGCGAGATGAGGTAGTGAGTAAACAAGCAGACACAGGGAAAACAGCAGCTGGACTGGCGCTAGGCGCAGTGGGTACCCAGTGCGTGGAGGGGCTGGACACACGCCATCTGGTCCTTCGCCACGGGAAAAGCCACTCTACTTACTTGCATGCTCTGTGGGGACACGAGCTATAGAAAAAAACAGTCGCTGCTCATGGATGTATAAACAGGCTGCAAGCAGGACCACGCTGACCCAGTTCGCGAAAACATTGATCCTCTCAAACAGTGATAGCTACCAGCCCTCCTGAATGAAGGAAGAAGCGGCTCTCGGTCGCAGCCACACAAAAGCCTGGTGCCCGGTCAGTTTCCTGAGACCTGACCTCACCTCACCTCACCTCACATCACCTCGAACTCACCTAATGGAACCATTGGCCAGAGCTCGGGCTGTTCTGCCATGTAGCTTGTTCATTGCCGAAAGTTACATTACAAAATAGGAATGGGTGATCTTAGAAATCATAATTTTTGCTCCATATGAATCAATCCCTATATTACGTATTCATTACATCACCAAAATGAAAATCTGCCTTTTAGTTTAATATACACTCAGGTGACAAAAGGCATAGGATAGAGATATACATGTTTACAGACGGCGATAGTATCGCGTACATGAGGTATAAAAGGACAGAGCATTGCCAGAGCTTTCAGCTGAACTCAGATGGTTCAGGTGAAGAGGTTTCCGACATGATTATGTCCTAATGATGGAATTAAGGCTTCGGATGCAGAATGGTAGTTAGAGCTACACACGTGGCACATTCCATTTCGGAAATCGTTAGGGATTCAATATTCCGAGATCCACAGTGTCAAGAGGGTGCTGGGAATACCTAATTTCAGGCATTATCTCTCACCACTGTCGACGCAGTGGCCGACGGCCTTCACTGAGAGCGTGGCGCTTGTGTAGAGTTGCCATTGCTAACAAATAAGTAACACTGCATGAAATAAATGTAGCAATGAATGTGGGACGTATGACTAACGTATCCATTAGGACAGTGTGGCCAAATTTGGTGTTAATAGGTTACGGCACTAGACGGACGGACGCGACTGGTTTGGCTAACAGAACATCGTCGGAGCTCCTCTCCTGGGCTCGTTACCATATCGTTTGGGCCCCAACGACTGGAGAACCGTGGCCTGGTCTGATGAGTCCAGATTTCAGTTGATGAGAGCTGATGGTAGGTTTCGAATGTGGTGCAGACCTCAAGAAGCCATGGACCCAAGTTATCAACAAGAAACTGTGCAAGCTGGTGGTGGCACCATAATGGTGTAGGCTGCGTTCACATGGAATGGCCTGGAACCTTTGGTCAAACTGAACAGATCATTGACTGGAATTGATTATGTTCGACTATCTGGAGACCATTTCCATACACTCATGAACGTCATGTTCACAGAAAATGTTGAAATTTAATTTTATATGAATGGCAGTGCGCCATGTCACCAGGCCGCAGTTGTTCACGATTGGTGTGAAGAACGTTTTGGACAATTCGAACGAATGGCTTGGTCACCCAGATACCGAGACATGAATCCCATCAAACACGTATGGGATATAATCCTGCACCGGCAACACGTGCACGATTATGGTACAGCTTATAGAAGCACCATGGCAAAAATTTTCTGCACGGTACTTCCCACTGCTTGAGTCCACGCCACGTCGAGTTGCTGCTCTACGCCGTATAAGAGGAGCTCCGACACGAACTTAGGAGGTATCTCATGACTTTTTACGCTCAAATAACACCATCATGACGACCGGGAGAGCGGTGTGCTGACCACACACTCCTCCTATCCTCATCCTCAACTAAGGATGACACGGCGGTCGCTTGGTCCCGATGGGCCCCTTGAGGCCTGAAGACGGAGTGCTCTTTTTTTTTTCTTTGTGATTTTTGTCACCTCATCGTATGTGCATAGTAAGAATGAAACGTCAGGTGGGCTACAGACGGACTCGTTTCTTCCCCCGAAGATTAGCGGGGAAAATCGTGAAGAAGACTGTGGACGCGTCCATAGATTTAACGACTATTTTTTACGCACTTTTAAAACTCTAGCTTGGCGTTCCTCTGGAAACATTAACTCCAACCTAGCGCATTTTAGTTTTCAAATATGCGAAGCAGTGCCTCAGGGTGGCGAAGTTTATTGTCGTAATTATTACGTTGTACTAACAACGCTCCCATTTCACTGGGTCTGCTGAAATGCAGAATTGCTTCCTTGTTCACACGCTAACCGTGTTTTTCTGTCTGTAACATACCATGTGCTGAACTGCGAGAGAGAAGCTTTTTGACATAGACAGTCACCTTGAAATTCTTTGGTCCATATTGCCTGGCACATTCACCAAATCACAAGAACTCACTCAGAACAGAGTGCGCTCTTATTTACACAATCGAATATTCTCGGACACAGTAATACGAAAGTCACAGGAAGTTCCAGAAAACGTGAAGGTAATAGCATAAATTTTTTAGATACAGGATTTGAAATGGAAACCAGTTGGCTCACAGTCCACATCGCTACCGTACATTGGATTTCACAGATTATAGGTCACACAATGTACCGTTCTCCGCGCTGCAAACACTAACATCAGGGGGACTGATGACCTTAGCTGTTTAGTGCCCCTTAAACATCCCAACAACCACTACCACTAACGTCAATTGCTGAAGACTAAGGAAATTGTTACTTATCGTGCCAAGTAAATGCTGTTACATCGGAGGAACGAAGCAAAAGTACAGAGGTATCATCTGTATGAATCAGGGAACGTGCTAGAATTCTGGCGAATGGCAAAGCTGACCAATTCGCAAAAAAACAAAATGAAACAGCGACCCATTCCAGCGGATGATCTAACTGTTGTAGTCAGAGACATGGTCAAAACAGAGTGGAACAAGACGTGGGAGACCGAAGATTGCACAAGGGCACTTGGTAAAGACAAATCTACCCACATTTAGAAATTAATAATTTGTCAGACAAATGTAAAGAATGACTATTACTCTAGGTCTGTCAGTATCAACCACGTGCTGTACATCTGACGTACGAATCAAAAATCTTCACTCAAATATGTAACCTCCTTCGCTCACACATATTTACTATTTTCGTTTTTTTTTTTGTGCGTGTAATATGTATGTGAGGGCAAATACATGGATCTAAACTGCTTTCAAGGTGAATGATGAAATATAATGCTATAGTAATACCATGTTTCAAAATTGCACCAAAAAGCTTCTACGGGATGTAGAAGGTGTCTTGAGGAACAAAATGAGGATAGGAACCCGTCTTCCGAAACGTCATCCAGTGACGCTACTGAGCGTCGAAGTTATATGCGCCGGCGCCTTTATGTATGTATCCATGTACTTATATACAGAGTGATTCTGTGACGATGTTGTAAACTGTCAGGCATGATGCAGTAGCACAAAAGTATCAATTTGAGTTAAGGGACCCAGGACCGGAAACGAACTAGTCTAAAATTATAAGAGAATACCGTTCTGATAGACCTGAGAGTGGAATACCTGTACAGGTGCTGTTGCTGTTGTTGTTGTTGCTAAGACTGTACGATAGGCAGCTTTAAGAAATGTTACTTCGAACCAAAACAAAAAAATGTTCAGTAAACATGGACTCTAAAATTCATGCCTTATTTATCTTCGCTACGGTGAAACTCTTCTCTATTAAAAAAAAGTGCTCATAGGTCTTAAGGCATGCATTTTACAGGCCATGTTTACTTGACGTTTTTGTCTTGTTTTGGTCTATACTATCACCTCTGAAAGTTGCCTATCCTACACTCTTATCAACAGTCCCGGCACATGTATTCCGCTGTCAAACGTATCAGAGCGGTTTTCGCTTATAACTTCCGGTTCGTTCGTTACCGGTACAGGGGTCCTTACGTCAAATTGATACATTTATCCTTCTCAATCATCAGCTTGGACGTTCTGATGAAGCTTCCGGAGGCTGTTTCCTATCCTCATTTCATTCCTCAAAGTACATTCTACATCCGCTAGAAGGTTGTCGGAGTAATACTGAAAAACGTGACAAAAAGTACGCATCGGATTAAGAAACGAAAAAAATACGTTTCCAATATTTTTAAAAACGCTGTCAGCGACGCCAGTGCTCATCCCCTTGCCCCATCCACATGGGATGGGGCGCGGGCTTCTTTCGAATCGAAAATAGGAACATCTCGTTTTTATTGTAAGTTATGACCTGGCGAAGCTACTGGTATAACTGTGAGGTCTTTGATTGCTCTGGGAGATGGGTGGAGTTAAACACAACATAGGAAATATTAGTTAACTTTATTACAATAACGATAAGAAGAGTTACTCAACTTTATACAATCTATTGGCACAGGGATGTGCCGAATGTATGCAACAGTCTTTGAACGTTAAAGCATTGCTTGACTCACGCATCCACTAAACTATTCTCTCGAAGTACAGAATTCTCAATGGTCAGAATTAGTGTTCCATCTAAGACACTAGAACACATGAGCCCTGACTTGTCTATGCTGTGTGCTTCGTCGGAGATCACGAACTGGGCTGAGCGATTGGACGCTTGTCTGTGAATTGGCCTCCATGTGGTGGCACTGCGTCGCTGGGAGAGTGTGGCTCCTTCGCCAACGCCTCCCGTTCGTCGCTGTGGACTGCAGCGAGATATCGCTAACTTCTGTGGTAATGATGCCAGTTACCGACTGTGGTAAGGCGGCGCGTACTTTGGATGATAACACAGTAGATTCGGAATCTACCGAAAAAAATACCTCTATAGAAAACGCTCATGTTGTTGCACTATAGATGCCGCTGTAATAGACAAATAACGCAACTGAGATGCAGAAAGTTCTTATCTCGAGAAAAATGCAGTACATTAACAAAAGAAAACACAAGTGTTCAGCAACTGAGTTAAAGGTTCGTCTGAGATGTTTGCTCTCTTTGCAATGTAATCTGCTGACATGCATTGGTGATAAGCTGAATCACGAGCACGCAACGAGATCAAGTCAGATAATGAATGACTGAATGCTTCAGAACAGCAAAGCAGTGAGTCGTTTGCCACACAGATGTTTTTATGTTTTTTAGTTCTTGCGTTTTTCTCGGGGTAATACCATTTTGGAACTCAAATGAGTTTTTTGTCGATTACAGCACCATCTATCCTACAGCGAAAAAAGTAAAACACACAATAGTTAGTATATTTTGCAATGGAATCACAATGGACTATTAAAAATGAGATTATCCTATTTAAGATTTCATATTTGGCGACTAGCCAGCCCAGTAGAGCTGGGGCAGGGGGATGATCATTGGTATCGCAGGATAGCAATATTAATTGTACTGTAATTGTGTTTTCCCTTTTTAAATTCGATGCGTAGTTTGAGATATTTCGTTGCTTCAAGAGAAAAAAAACCTACCCTATTTCGACATCTCTATCTAATGCAGATGTCACGAGAGTCGGAGTGGCTATTACGTAAGAACTCAGGGTGTATTGTGTTGACAGTGGCGAAGCAGTAACAACAGGGTGGGTCGGTCAGGCGACCTCAGCGACTTCCAATGTGGACTACCCATTAGATGTCACTTGAGTGAAAAATCCATCATGGACATTTCGAAAGCTGTTCATTTGGCATATGATTGTGCAGCGGACAAGCAAAGGAACAACCACACCTACATTAGGACCAGACAAACGTCATGTACTGATTTGAGGAGATCGTCGAGTGTTGCAGAGGGTGGTTGTAAAAATCGCATGACATTGTTGAAAGGAGTGACTCGTGAGTTACCAGCAATCCAGACAGCACAATGACTGTGCTCAGGGAGTTAAAAAGAAGGGGCGCTGTAGACGTGCAGATCCTCATAAGCCAAACATGTCTGCAGTCTGTGCTAGGCGACACTAGAGGTGGTGCAAAGAGCGGCGCCAGTGTACAGTGGATCACTGGAAGCGAGTGATGGATCACGCTGTACCCTGCGAAAATGCCATGGAAGCGTTTGGGTTTGTCGAGCACCTGAAAAACGTTACATACCATCTTACGAGCCGCCCACAGTGTAGTACGAAGGAGGTGGTGTACGTCGTGGGAGTGTTTTTCTTGGTTAGTATAGCTCCCCCAGTTGCGCTTTAAAAAAAAAAAAAAGCTAAATTCCAATGGATATGAACGCATTTTACAGCATAGTGAACTGAGTGCAGTAGAGGAACGATTGAGAGATGATGACTGTATCACCAGGACAATACACTGTGTCAGAAAGCAGCAACAGTGAGGCAACAGTTTGTGCACAAACGTTTCTCAAATGGTCTGGCCTGCAGAGACGTGACCTGAATTCAATGGAAAGCCTTTTGGATGAGCTAGAACGTCGAATTCGCTCCAGGTCCCATCGTCCAACACCACTGTTTTCTCTTGTGAGGTAACGGGCGAGTTGCGGAGCTGGCTTGGCCGCACGGGCCGCTCGGCAAGCAGGGGCTCGTCAGTAACCACGTGGTGTCGAACTCTAGCCGGAGCAAGAGGGGTAGCCCCAGCGCGTGGTCCAGGCCAACCGCGTGGCTGGTAAATCCATGTTGACGCTGTGTCGAGGACTGTGTTTTGTGTCGATGAAGGAGATTTGTATGCCGGGAGTGCCAAAGATGGCGCAATTTGTGAAACCATAATGACAGACATTTCACAGTTCATGTAGAAATTAATAATAGCCAGACCAATCAAGATACCTTAAAAAGAAACAAGTACATTATCATTATTTGCACGACGATTCTGATGGTGTAATCAGATTTTCAACATCTTTATTAGTTTAAAGTTTAGTTTCTGACTGTAAATTATACAAGTAACACCCAGCAATAAATTTCCAAAATCTAAACTATTCATCCGATTTTCTCAATCGATGTTCCTTTAGAAAGTTATTAGTATAAACCTAAATTGGTATGAATTACAGGGAAGTAACTTCAATAGTACATGAGTTATTGGAGGTCAAACGGGCTGATAACTATTGGTCGCGTCAGGCCAAAGGTAGTCCGCAGTTACCCGAAACAACGGTAGCAGCATGCTTATAAATATATTTATTTGTCTATGTCTTTGTTTGTATCCGATATATACTACTCATGAGGAAATTGGTCAAATATTTACTGTGTTTTAGAAAGTACAGAGACATTAGGCTACAGGCTTGCTTGCTATTCCTTTGATAAATGTTAATTGATTTGTTTATTATTCAGTAATGTGTGTTAGAGCGTGTTTATGGCCCAGCCGTAGGAATATTTATCTAATTCCAAGTTATTTAAATGTGAATCCAGTATTTCGTTTGTGTTTCAATATGTTTGTGAGTGTGTGTTGGCTTGGAGACATGTCGGGAGTGCTCTAGCCTATCACAGCGCTCGTTACTATGGTAGGCGACTACCGAACCCAATGGAGAGACTGTATGGAAGTGGGGGAGGAGCATCAGGTCAGAAAGGACGAGAGTGCTGGACGGAAAGGCGTGATTGACGGTCGCAGGAAATACTTCGAGAGTGTTGAGCAGTTTGCACATGATTGCAGGTAAGAGAAATAGTTCTTAGTGTCAGCTGGTGCCCTTGTGAGATTTCTGTGGCTTGTGCATTGTAGACGTAGTACCCATTTAAAAGTGAATATCTCACGAGCCATGTTGTTGCTCATAACTAATTATGTGAAGTAGGACTCTATTTTTTCCGTTTTATTCAACTTACATTTTATTTAATTGCTGGACCATCGACACCAATAAGGGTACTCCAGTAATAAATGGCATTCTTAAAGGTATTTCTGGTATCGTAATCATCACTTAAAGTCGTTAAAATAGTACCTGCAGATTTTATAAAATTGCAATCTTTCATTTATAAATTTCTATATTATATTCAAAATTCGCTATTAGCGAGTGATAGGAACCTTCGATGATTCGATTCATGTGTATATTCATATTGAATACTATAGACTCAGCAGTATTTGGCTTGCAATGTGGCAACTACGTATCGCACCCCCTAGGCAGCGAAACCAGCCAGAACTTTTTACATTTCAACTTTGAGTCTGAGGGTACGTAGTTGAGGCCCACCATTAGTTCTTTTTGAAAGCCCGCACTCTGATTTCGGTTCTTGATGATAAATGGTCTGCTATTTCTCCACAGACGTTCAGACACCTCACTGAAAGAGTCCGCAGCAGGGTTCAAGCCGTAGAAAAGCCGAAGCGTGGACACACTCTATATTAATTACCACTAATTGGTACCTGAATACTTTTGATCATGTCCTATTAGAGAGTATATCAAAAGTATCTGCACACCTGTTAGTGATCATTAATTCATGGTGTGTCCACCATTAATATTTATGACGGTTTGATCTCCGTTGGGGACACTTTCAATTAGCTGCAGCTTTATACTAAATTTACAAAACAAAATTTCAAAGTGACTATAGTTTTATTTCTATTCTTCTACCAACATGGCCTCCCCCCATGAACCATGGACCTTCCCGTTGGTGGGGAGTCTTGGGTGCCTCAGCGATTCAGATAGCCGTACCGTAGGTGCAACTACAACGGAGGGTTATCTGTTGAGAGGCCAGACAAACGCGTGGTTTCTGAAGAGGGTCAGCAGCCTTTTCAGTAGTTGCAAGGACAACAGTCTGGATGATTGACCGATCTGGCCTTGTAACAATAACCAAAAGGGCCTTGCTGAGCTGGTACTGCGAACGGATGAAAGCAAGGGGAAACTACGACCGTAATTTTTCCCGAGGGCATGCAGCTTTACTGTATGATTAAATGATGATGGCGTCATCTTGGGTAAAATATTCCGGAGGTAAAGTAGTCCCCCATTCGGATCTCCGGGCGGGGACTACTCAGGAGGATGTCGTTATCAGGAGAAAGAAAACTGGCGTTCTACGGATCGGAGCGTGGAATGTCAGATCCCTTAATCGGGCAGGTAGGTTAGAAAATTTAAAAAGGGAAATGGATAGGTTAAAGTTAGATATAGTGGGAATTAGTGACGTTCGGTGGCAGGAGGAACAAGACTTCTGGTCAGGTGACTACATAGCTATAAACACAAAATCAAATAGGGGTAACGCAGGAGTAGGTTTAATAATGAATACGAAAATAGGAATGCGGGTAAGCTACTACAAACAGCATAGTGAACGCATTATTGTGGCCAAGACAGATACGAAGCCCACACCTACTACAGTAGTACAAGTTTATATGCCAACTAGCTCTGCAGATGACGAAGAAATTGAAGAAATGTATGATGAATTAAAAGAAATTATTCAGATGGTGAAGGGTAACGAAAATTTAATAGTCATGGGTGACTGGAATTCGGTAGTAGGAAAAGGGAAAGAAGGAAACGTAGTACGTGAATATGGATTGGGGCTAAGAAATGAAAGAGGAAGCCGCCTGGTAGAATTTTGCTCAGAGCACAACTTAATCATAGTCAACACTTGGTTTAAGAATCACGTAAGAAGGTTGTACACAATGGAAGAACCCTGGAGATACTAAAAGGTATCAGATAGATTATATAATGGTAAGACAGAGATTTAGGAACCAGGTTTTAAATTGTAAGACATTTCCAGGGGCAGATGTGGACTCTGACCATAATCTATTGGTTATAACCTGTAGATTAAAGCTGAAGAAACTGCAAAGAGGTGGGAATTTAAGGAGATGGGACCTGGATAAACTGAAAGAACCTATGTCAAAGCGGTAGGTGGATCAAAACAAAATGTCCAGACACTCTGTGACCTAAATGGTACTGAAACAGAGGATAGACTAAAGGCCGAAATAGTAAATGTCTTCTTCCAAAGCTGTTTCACAGAGGAAGACTGCACTGTGCTTCTTTCTCTAGATTGTCGCACAGTTGACAAAATGGTAGATATCGAAATAGACACAGAGGGATAGAGAAACAATTAAAATCGCTCAAAATAGGAAAGGCCGCTGGTCCTGATGGGATACCAGCTCGATTTTACACAGACTACGCGAAGGAACTTGCCCCCCTTCTTGCAGCGGTGTACCGTAGGTCTCTAGAAGAGCGAAGCGTTCCAAATGATTGGAAAAGGGGACAGGTCATCCCCGTTTTCAAGAAGGGACGTCAAACAGATGTGCAGAACTATAGACCTATATCTCTAATGTCCATTAGTTGTAGAATTTTGGAACACGTATTATGTTCGAGTATAAAGTCTTTTCTAGAGACTAGAAATCTACTCTGTAGCAATCAGCATGGGTTTCGAAAAAGACGGTCGTGTGAAACCCAGCTCGCGCTATTCGTCGACGAGACTCAGAGGGCCTTAGACACGGGTTCACAGGTAGATGCCGTGTTTCTTGACTTCCGCTAGGCGTTTGACACAGTTCCCCATAGTCGTTTAATGAACAAAGTAAGATCATACGGACTATCAGATCAATTGTGTGATTGGATTGAGGAGTTCCTAGATAACAGAACGCAGCCTGTCATTCTCAATGGAGAGAAGTGTTCCGAAGTAATAGTGATTTCAGGTGCGCCGCAGGGGAGTGTCATAGGACCGTTGCGATTCACAATTTGCATAAATGACCTGGTGGATGACATCGGAAGTTCACTTAGGCTTTTTGCAGATGATGCTGTGGTGTATCGAGAGGTTGCAACAATGGAAAATTGTACTGAAATGCAGGAGGATCTGCAGCGAATTGACGCATGGTGCAGGGAATGGCAAGTGAATCTCGATGTAGACAAGTGTAATGTGATGCGAATACATAGAAAGATAGGTCCCTTATCATTTAGCTATTTAGCTACAAAATAGCAGATCAGCAACTGGAAGCAGTTAATTCCATAAATTATCTGGGAGTACGCATTAGGAGTGATTTAAAATGGAATGATCATACAAAGTTGATCGTCGGTAAAGCAAATGCCAGACTGAGATTAATTGGAAGAATCCTAAGGAAATGCAATCCGACAACAAAGGAAGTAGGTTACAGTACGCTTGTTCGCCCACTGCTTGAATACTGCTCAGCAGTGTGGGATCCACACCAGATAGGGTTGATAGAAGAGATAGAGAAGATCCAACGGAGAGCAGCACGCTTCGTTACAGGATCATTTAGTAATCGCGAAAGCGTTACGGAGATGATAGATAAACTCCAGTGGAAGACTCTGTAGGAGAGACGCTCAGTAGCTCGGTACGGGATTTGTTAAAGTTTCGAGAACATACCTTCACCAAAGAGTCAATCAGTATATTGCTCCCTCCTACGTATATTTCGCGAAGAGACCATGAGGATAAAATCAGAGAGATTGGAGCCCACACAGAAGCATACCGACAGTCCTTCTTTCCACGTGCAATACGAGACTGGAATAGAAGGGAGAACTGATAGAGGTACTCAGGGTACCCTCCGCCACACACCGTCAGGTAGCTTGCGGAGTATGAATGTAGATGTAGAGGTTGTACAGAGTTTCAGGGAGAGCATAAGGGAATAATTGACAGGAATGGGGGAAAGAAACACAGTAGAAGAAGAATGGGTAGCTTTGAGGGATGATGTAGTGAAGGCAGCAGAGGATCAAGTAGGTAAAAAGACGAGGGCTAGTAGAAATCCTTGGGTAAGAGAAGAAATATTGAATTTAATTGATGAAAGGAGAAAATATAAAAATTCAGTAAATGAATCAGGCAAAAAGGAATACAAAAGTCTCAAAAATGAGATCGACAGGAAGTGCAAAATGGCTAAGCAGGGATGGCTAGAGGACAAATGTAAGGATGCAGAGGCTTATCTCACTAGGGGTAAGATAGATAGATAGATACTGCCTACAGGAAAATTAAGAGACCTTTGGAGATAAGAGAACTACTTGTATGAACATCAAGAGCTCAGATGGAAACCCAGTTCTAAGCAAAGAAGGGAAAGCAGAAAGGTGGAGCGAGTATATAGAGGGTCCATACAAGGGCGATGTACTTGAGGACAATATTATAGAAATGGAAGAGGATGTAGACGATGATGTAATGGGAGATACGATACTGCGTGAAGAGTTTGACAGAGCACTGAAAGACCTGAGTCGAAACAAGGCCCCCGGAGTAGACAAAATTCCATTGGAACTACTGACGGCCTTGGGAGAGCCAGTCCTGACAAAACCCTACCATCTGGTGAGCAAGATGTATGAGACAAGCGAAATACCTCAGACTTCAAGAAGAATATAATTATTCCAATCCCAAAGAAAGCAGGCGTTGACAGATGTGAAAATTACCGAACAATCAGTTTAATAAGCCACAGCTGCAAAATACTAACGCGCGTTCGTTACAGACGAATGGAAAATCTAGTAGAAGCCGACCTCGGGAAAGATCAGTTTGGATTCCGTAGAAATGTTGGACCGCGTGAGGCAATACTGACACTACGACTTATCATACAAGAAAGATAAAGGAAAGGCAAACCTACGTTTCTAGCATTTGTGGACTTAGAGAAAGCTTTTGGCAATGTTGATTGGAATACTCTCTTTCAAATACTAAAGGTGGCAGGGGTAAAATACAGCGAGCGAAAGGCTATTTACATTTTGTACAGAAACCAGATGGCAGTCGAGGGACATGAAAGCGAAGCGGTTGTTGGGAAGGGAGTAAGACAGGGTTGTAGCCTCTCCCCGATGTTATTCAATCTGTATATTGAGCAAGCAGTGAAGGAAACAAAAGAAAAATTCGGTGTAGGTATTAAAATTCATGGAGAAGAAATAAAAACTTTGAGGTTCGCCGATGACATTGTAATTCTGTCAGAGACAGCAAATGACTTGGAAGAGCAGTTGAATGGAATGGATAGCGTCTTGAAAGGTGGATATAGGATGAACATCAACAAAAGCAAAACGAGGATAATGGAATGTAGTCGAATTAAGTCAGTTGATGCTGAGGGAATTAGATTAGAAAATGAGACACTTAAAGTAGTAAAGGAATTTTGCTATTTGGGGAGCAAAATAACTGATGATGGTCGAAGTAGAGAGGATATAAAATATAGACTGGCAATGGCAAGGAAAGCGTTTCTGAAGAAGAGAAATTTGTTAACATCGAGTATAGATTTAAGTGTCAGGAAGCCATTTCTGAAAGTGTTTGTATGGAGTGTAGCCATGTATGGAAGTGAAACATGGACGATAAATAGTTTGGACAAGAAGAGAATAGAAGCTTTCGAAATGTGGTGCTACAGAAGAATGCTGAAGATTAGATGGGTAGATCACATAACTAATGAGGAGGTATTGAATAGGATTGGGGAGAAGAGAAGTTTGTGGCACAACTTGACCAGAAGGAGGGATCGGTTTGTAGGACATGTTCTGAGGCATCAAGGGACCACCAAGTTAGTATTGGAGGGCAGCGTGGAGGTCAAAAATCGTAGAGGGAGACCAAGAAATGAATACACTAAGCAGATTCAGAAGGATGTAGGGTGCAGTAGGTACTGGGAGATGAAGAAGCTTGCACAGGATAGAGTAGCATGGAGAGCCGCATCAAACCAGTCTCAGGACTGAAGACCACAACAACAACAACAACACTAACATGGACTGGAGTTATTGAGGTGTGGTGAACACAGATGCAGCCTATTGCAGGTACCATGATAATATATACACTCCTGGAAATTGAAATAAGAACACCGTGAATTCATAGTCCCAGGAAGGGGAAACTTTATTGACACATTCCTGGGGTCAGATACATCACATGATCACACTGACAGAACCACAGGCACATAGACACAGGCAACAGACCATGCACAATGTCGGCACTAGTACTGTGTATATCCACCTTTCGCAGCAATGCAGGCTGCTATTCTCCCATGAAGACGATCGTAGAGATGCTGGATGTAGTCCTGTGGAACGGCTTGCCATGCCATTTCCACCTGGCGCCTCAGTTGGACCAGCGTTCGTGCTGGACGTGCAGACCACGTGAGACGACGCTTCATCCAGTCCCAAACATGCTCAATGGGGGACAGATCCGGAGATCTTGCTGGCCAGGGTAGTTGACTTACACCTTCTAGAGCACGTTGGGTGGCGCGGGATACATGCGGACGTGCATTGTCCTGTTGGAACAGCAAGTTCCCTTGCCGGTCTAGGAATGGTAGAACGATGGGTTCGATGACGGTTTGGATGTACCGTGCACTATTCAGTGTCCCCTCGACGATTACCAGAGGTGTACGGCCAGTGTAGCAGATCGCTCCCCACACCATGATGCCGGGTGTTGGCCCTGTATGCCTCGGCCGTATGCAGTCCTGATTGTGGCGCGCACCTGCACGGCGCCAAACACGCATACGACCATCATTGGCACCAAGGCAGAAGCGACTCTCATCGTTGAAGACGACACGTCTCCATTCGTCCCTCCATTCACGCCTGTCGCGACACCACTGGAGGCGGGCTGCACGATGTTGGGGCGTGAGCGGAAGACGGCCTAACGGTGTGCGGGACCGTAGCCCAGCTTCATGGAGACGGTTGCGAATGGTCCTTGCCGATACCCCAGGAGCAACAGTGTCCCTAATTTTCTGGGAAGTGGCGGTGTGGTCCCCTACGGCACTGCGTAGGATCCTACGATCTTGGCGTGCATCCGTGCGTCGCTGCGGTCCGGTCCCAGGTCGACGAGCACGTGCACCTTCCGCCTTCCACTGGCGACAACATCGATGTACTGTGGAGACCTCACGCCCCACTTGTTGAGCAATTCGGCGGTACGTCCACCCGGCCTCCCGCATGCCCACTATACGCCCTCGCTCAAAGTCCGTCATCTGCACATACGGTTCACGTCCACGCTGTCGCGGCATGCTACCAGTGTTAAAGACTGCGATGGAGTTCCGTATGCCACGGCAAACTGGCTGACACTGACGGCGCCGGTGCACAAATGCTGCGCAGCTAGCGCCATTCGACGGCCAACACCGCGGTTCCTGGTGTGTCCGCTGTGCCGTGCGTGTGATCATTGCTTGTACAGCCCTCTCGCAGTGTCCGGAGCAAGTATGGTGGGTCTGACACACTGGTGTCAATGTGTTCTTTTTTCCATTTCCAGGAGTGTACATAAGTTGTACATTTAATGGACAGCATTCATTTTTTAGCAGCGAAAATATGGTTTATTTTATAAGAAACCACTCTTAATCTATTACGTACATAGAATAGGAGTATTCCCTGAAAATGTGGTGTTCACATGCCCATTCCATGTAAAAGCTAAAAGACATGAACTCTATCAGGGTGGACTGACATTCCTAATCACGAACGCTGACAGACTCCATTTACTGGATGTAGTCACGAACAGTATATCGAGAAATGAACCAAACAAGTTCAGAATTACGCAAAGACAGAATTACGCATAGAAAAGATATTGAAAGAAGAAGCGGGAGTGAGTGAGATGGAATGTGCGGATGTTAAGGAGGTGTAAAAGGGGGGGACTAGTATCAATGGCGAGGAAATGTTAGTAGGGTAAAAACGCTGTAATTGTACTTCAGTTTCAAATTTAAATACAGTGATGACTAGCAACAGGATGGTGTTGTCGTTTGTAAACAATTTTTTATGGCTCGACGTTTTTGCTGAGTCGAAAACAACTGGACAATGAATTATGATTACAAAATTTTACTTGTTTCACATTAGATTTACAGGCATAGTTCGGTAGGGGCATCTGACTCACCGTGTACATGAAGGAGGTGAACAGGTTTGTTGCATTACTTACCTCCGTTTTGTGTTCTTCCTACCTACTTATATTTTCGGTATGTATATTACATAGAGAACTTTTAATGTATTGTACGATGTGTTTTAGACATACAGGAGGGGAAGTTTTACGATTGCAATAAAATAATTAGTAATTAATAGTGTCACTGTTATTTAAATCCCTTCTTTAAGAAACCAATAGAAGGATTAGTGATTTAGGTACATAGCACGTGAATTTTTCTCTGGTATGTTCCTGGCTGTTAACACAGATATAAATGTAGTTACGTAGTAGTGGGAGGAAGAGAGGCGTGGAGTGGATGTGTTGGCAGCTTGGTTGTTCTGCGTTAGTTAATCTGTTAGTGATGTCCTCAGGAAAAAATTGTTCCCCATTTCAAGCTTTTCGTAGTCTTCTGCTGGACGTGAATTGTCAAAAACTTCATTTTGGTTATGAAGGTTAAATTCCACGTGTTTGTGACCAAGAACAGGGAAAAAACAGTAATTCACTTTGAAGCTTTGTTCAGTGCATTAAATTTTCATAAGGTCACCAGACGACAATATTATTCACCCCTGTGTGCACACACAGACGAATCCTTAAGCCTTTAATGATGGCAGCCGGGCGTGGTAACTGCGGGGTCTCAAGAGCCTTGCCACGGTTCGCGCGACTCCCCCCCCCCCCCCCCCCCCCCTTTCGTCGGAGGAGTCCTCCCTCGGTCATGGGTGTGTATGTTATACTTAGCGTAACATAGTTTAAGTTAGATAAAGTAGTGTTTAAGCATAGGGATCGATGACCTCAGCAGTTTGGTTCAAAAGGCAATTTGCACAGCCAGCCAGAGTGGCCGAGCGGTTCCCGGCGCTACAGTCTGGAACCGCGCTACCGCTACGATCGCAGGTTCGAATCCTGCCTAGGGGATGGGTGTGTGTGATTTCCTTAGGTTAGTTAGGTTTAAGTAGTTCTAAGTTCTAGGGGACTGATGACCTCAGCAGAAAAGTACCATAGTGCTCAGAGCCATTTGAAATAATTACCACAGATTTCCAATTATTGGTGGCACGGTGATTGAGTCATATGCTCAACCGCGTCACACTGGCTTTAAGTGAGCGTTAAGTAGTAGCGATCAGTGAGACATGGGTTTTTCATGATGAATGATAAATACCGTCGTCAGCCTCGTGAAGGCACTGAAACAATTCAACGTCGACAACTGAAAATCTGTGCCAGACCAGGATTCGAATCCTGATTTCCTGCTTTACGGGAGCGCTCGCCTTAACCGTTTTAGCTATCAGAGCGCGCGTCACCTCCGACCAAAATCTCAAATTTCTCACCCATCACTACCCATTTTCCTTACTGCTAACATCATCTCGCTTGATACCCGCGAGTTATCACACTTAGGGTGCACCCATACTGAAGATATCATGAAAAGTCAAGGTAAAGATAATACATACAAGCCTAGATGGCATTTCATGTTATCTTCAGTGTGGCTGCACTCTAGGTCAGACCTCTTGTGGTAATTATGAGAGATGATGAGAGCAATGAGGTAAATGGACAGGGGGAGTAGTGCGCGACGAGTTGGGAATTGGGGTCGGATGTGATGCACGATCGGACACTAGAAGTGGTTACGGCGACCACTCGCGTGAAGCGGGAAATCCGAATCCGAATTAGATTCCCGGTCCGGCCAAATTGTCATTTGTCTCCACTGAATTAGTTCAGTGTCCTCATGCGGCTAACATTGGTATTACTCTTTCATCTTGCATATATACGGGAACGGAATCGTGACTGTGTGTCGCCTATTCTTTCAGACATGTCGGAAAGGACCCCGCACATATTATAATAATTTATGTTTCAAGAGGACATTTTACGTAAGCATGGGAAATGTAAGAACGTTACAAAGTGGCAATAAGACAGTTACTTTTGTCTGTGTTTGTAGTCATAGGGTGCGTGAAGTTGCTAGACTTGTTAGTGTTTCGCGCCGAGCTGTTCAAAGTGTCTGCAAGCAGTGGTAACAAATGTGGCCACGAAACACGATGTCAGAGTTGTGGTCGCAAAAAGATCATGAAAAAGATCAGAGACTCATTTCGCGGCTTGTGAATCAAAATCGCTTCTTAGCCCGATAGGAATAGCAGTAGCAGTTAGTTAAGGTCCATCTGAGACTGTCAGCAAGAGAACATCCCGATGGGAACTGCATGCAATGAATATTTGGTGTCTGTCAGCTCGCATGAGGCCAGTGCTTACACAGGCACATATAGACGACAACAACAAAGTTCATCGGGCTGGAAGAATATGTGACTGGTTTTCTGATCATTGCCCACCTTATTACATCACGACTGGCCTGCAACATCATCTGACTTGAGCCCCATAGAAAATCTGTGGGACATGTTGGAAGAGCAGGTCAAACGCTGACATCAGCATCGCCGCAAATCGGTGACATTGCGAGTTGCTTAACCTGGGTTGGACGTACCCGCACAACTTCGTGGACTGGCTTCCAAACTGAATACATGACTTATCTTTTCTCCAGTGAGCTGATGTATGAAAACAGAAGTTTTCTCTGCCTACAACTACTATAACACTATTTTTCAGTTTAAATTGACACCGGTTTAGATAAATGTCTTTGTCCACAGATCTGTTGTATTACGTACCTAAAAATAACACATTATTATTTCTGGGGGAAGTATGTTACGTCTTCGAGTGAAGCTTTTTGTACCTGTAACCAGTGAGCTCGTGATTTCCCTAAATTGCTTCAGGCAAATGCTGGGATGGATCCTTTGAAAGGGCACGGCCGATTTCCTTCCCCATCCTTCCCTAACCCGAGCTTGCGCTCCGTCTCTAATGACCTCGTTGTGGACGGGACGTTAAACATTAAATCTCCTCCTCCTACTCCAGTCAGCTATACAGCACATGGATCTTGCAGATCTTTCGAGTTAATCAGTCCCCTTATTCAAAGTGAAAAGTGATTAATATATGACCAATTGGTAATTACACTCATGCTCATACATTAAGGATAATGCTGATAAATGGTGAAACAACGCTCTGGTTGGTGCTATGTGGGTTTAAATCACCTCGGGGTATGACCAAGCGGTGCATTTGACCTGTGGTCGTCGCACAGTGGTGCTGGCAGCAGTCCACATACGCTGAGGTGTGTTGGTGCACGTCAGAGTACGGTGCAGCGAGTAAGTGCGCAGTCCCGTTCAGACGTGCTAATGGTGACTGTGTGTTGGAAATGACTCAAAAAACGCATATTGATGACGTATGAGGGGTAGAATACTAGGGCGACTGGAGGCTGGTCAAACACAGTAGGTTGTAACATGGGCCCTCCGTGTGCCAGAAATTGTGATCTCAAGATTATGACAACGATTCCAGCAGACTGGAAACATGTGCAGGCGCTACAGTACGGGACGTCCACACTGTACGACACCACAAGAAGACCGATATCTCACCAACAGTGCCCGCAGACGGCCAAGGAGTACTACAGGTAGCCTTGATCCGGACCTTACCGTAGCCACTGGAACAGTTGCCTCCAGACACATAGTCTACAGATGACTGAACAGACATGGTTTATTAACTCGGAGACCAACAAGGTGCATTCCACTGACCCATGGTCACAGGACAGCCCGTAAAGTGTGCGTAAAGCCTGGTGTCAAAAACACAGTACATGGTCATTGGATCAGTGGTCCCAGGAGATCCCGCAAAGCGTGCGTAATGCCTGCTGCCAAAAACACAGTACATGGTCACTTGGTCAGTGGTCCCAGGTTATGTTCACAGACGAGTGCAGGTATAGTCTGAACAGTGATTCTCGCCGGGTTTTCATCTGGCGTGAACCAGGAACGAGATACCAACCCCATAATGTCCTTGAAAGGGACCTTTATGGAGGTGGTGGTTTGATGGTGTGCGGTGGGATGGTGTGCGGCGGGATTTTGATTGGTGCACGTACACCCCTGCATGTCTTTGACAGGGGAACTGTAACAGGTCAGGTGTATCGGAACGTCATTTTCACCATAATGTCCGCCTTTTCAAGAGGAGAGTGGGTCCCACCTTCCTCCTGACGGATGATAACGCACGGCCCCACAGAGCTGCCATCGTGGTGGAGTACCCTGAAACGGAAGATATCAGGCGAATGGAGTGCCCTGCCTGTTCTCCAGACCTATACCCCATCGAGCACGTCTGGGATGCTCTCGGTCGACGTATCGCTGCACGTCTTTAAACCCCTACGACACTTCTGGAGCTCCGACAGGCTCTGGTGCAAGAATGGGAGTCTATACCCCAGCAGCTACTTGACCACCTGAATCAGAGTATGACAAGCCTTTGTGCGGCCTGTGTAAGTGTGCATGGTGATCATATCCCGTGTTGGTGTCGGGGTATATGTGCAGGAAAGAGTGGCGTTTTGGAACACATGTGTTTCGGGATGGTTTCCTCAAATTATTATCAATACCGTGGACTTACAGATCTGTGTCCTATGAGTTCCCTATGTGCCTATGCTATAAGGGCCAGTTTTGTGTAGTGCCACCTTGTGTAGCACCACATTCTGTAATTATCCTTAATTTGTGAGCATGTGCGTAGAATGAAAGCTACATTTCCGCCCATATTGTGGCAGTAAGTGAAATAAATTTGCTTTCTGTACAACTCGCAATTAGCACAGCCGGCCAGAGTGGCTGAGCGGTTCTAGGCGCTTCAGTTTGGAACTGCGCGACCGCTACGGTCGCAGGTTCGAATCCTGCCTCGGGCATCGATGTGTGTGACGTCATTATGTTAGTTTTAAGTAATTCTGAGTTCTAGGGGACTGATGACACAGAGTGTTAAGTCTCATAGTGCTCAGAGCTATTTGAACCATTTGAATTTTTTTGTCTATCTTCTTAACACAAAGCCAATATCCAACATCACGCTACAGTAATAACGATGCGCCCATCTGTGAAAGTCTATAGGAGCAATCGAATGTCTCAAAAAGTGTCTGATCGCAGTTTTCTGTATTTATATTCAGTACACAACCACAGTTCTTGAACATTCACAATGAACAAGCTTAATGAGGCAACAAATTTTTTTGTTTCATGGAGGGCAATGTGAGCAAAGTAATGCTAGATCGTTCTCGAAGTCACAAGTAGGAATTAGGAGACGCCATATGGTGTTTGCAGTTGAAGCTCGTATTTAGTGGTTTTTATATTTTAGCTTATGTGCTATGAAAGTAGGCACTCCAAAGCCGTGGTCATTGAGGGTTTCTCCAAAACGTGTAGTTTTTGGTTCTATTTATTACAATAAAATTACAGAAAACAAGAAATTGGTGGCTAAAGGCTTTCGATGTTGGGTGTTCCTCGTATTACAGCCTGTCGCGTGAGTGGTAACGTAGGAGGACGCAAGATGTCTTTGAAGTATCGTTGCGCCGTGAGAGGTCCTTGAGTCACTACCAGCCGGGACCTGATTCAGTACGCGATAGGGAGCCACATCATGACGCTAGGAGTAAAACTGCTGTGCCTCTCCAAAATGTTGAAAAAATGGGACTCCTCCCCACGTTGCCGCCATTCTCGCCGATAATTATCATTCGGTGTAGATTCGTTGGTGAACACAATGTGGTGCTGTTCATCAGCAATCCATTCCTCTCTGTTATGGCACCACTCCAGACGGACACGTTGGTGTCCGTAATTCACTAGGCCTGCTGCTGCTAACCCACTAGTGGAGCAGGATGGCACAGAATGTTGGAGAAAGTCTCTTACTCGCTTTAGGATGGCAGACGCAGATGTGAAAGTGCACAATACGGCGTTCATTCGTTCTGATACTCAGACATGTTCCACCAGAACCTTGACGACGAGTATGTCTGCTTTCACATTCCCATGCAGTCCATCATCGAGTCACTGTCAAATCCGACGGCCCCATAAATCTGGGTATTGCATGATGCGACTAGCGGCATCTCGGTGTCATTCCTCCTCTTAAGCTGAGTGTTCATGGCGTCGGACTGCCAAGCAGCTGTCCTGGGTTAGATTCCCGGCCCGATCGAAGATTTTCGCCGCTCGGGGTCCGGGTGTTGTGCTGCCCTCACCATCCTTTCGTTATAATCGACACGGAAGTCGGCCAGCGTGGGGCCATCTGAAAAGACTTGCACAGATGGGGACTCCCGGTCATCAGTGTCATATAGAATTCCGTCTTCAGGCCACGAGTGGCCTACCGGGACCATCCGACCGCCGTGTCATCCTCAGCGGAGGATGCGGATAGGAGGGCCGTGGGGCCAGCACACCGCTCTCCCGGTGGTTATGATGGTATTCTTGACCGAAGCCGCTACTACTCGGTAGAGTAGATCCTCAATTGGCATCACGAGTGCATCCCGAAAAATGGCAACAGTGCATGGCGGCCTCGATGGTCACTCATCCAAGTGCCGACCACGCTCGACAGCGCTTAACTTCAGTGATCTCACGTGAACCGGTGTATCAACTGCGGCAAGGCCGTTGCCATCAGTGTCGTAAGATAATTTTATTTTTGTGTCTTTCACAGTGATCACTTAACAAGTGGCGATGTTACGCCCATTATATAGGCCTGCTAATAACAATAAATGTGAATGTCATGTGACTAGGGCCTCCCGTCGGGTAGACCGTTCCCCGGGTGCAAGTCTTTCGATTTGACGCCACTTCGGCCACTTGCGCGTCGATGGGGATGAAATGATGATGATTACGACAACACAACACCCAGTCCCTGAGTGGAAAAAATCTCCGACCAAGCAGATAATCGAACCCAGGCGCTTAGGATTGACATTCTGTCGCGCTGGCCATTTTTTAATTTATTTTTAATTTATTATTTTTTTTAATCTCATTTTGTTCTATATTGTTCGTTGACTTTGTTCGTAGCGGACGTCCGAAGACACTTGTTCAGGTTGTTCGTTGATCCGTTGACTCAGTTTTTTATTACAGAGAGTAGCTAAACACTATGACAGAACACGCTGAGCTACCGTGCCGGCATTAACAGCACTAAAAATGGAAACACTAATGCACTCTTTTGGCCCTTCTACCTGTCAAATGGTTCAAATGGCTCTGAGCACTATGGGACTTAACATCTGAGGTCATCAGTCCCCTAGATTTTAGAACTACTTGAACGTAACTAACCTAAGGACATCACACACACCCATGCTGAGGCAGGATTCGAAACTGCGACAGTAGCGGTTGTGCTGTTCCAGACTGAAGCGCCCAGAACCGCTCGTCCACAACGGCCGGCTTCTACCTGTCACAGAGTATTGCAACTCTAAACTTCTACATTTCCGCCTCTGGTGGGTACGTGTACGAAGTTACATTGACATCTGACCATGTCTTTTGGTTGCCTCACTTTATTTGGCAGGCAGTACAGATTAAAAAAAAAAAAAAAAAAAAAAAAAAAAAAAAAACCGGACCGGTTTAGGGTTTCCTGTGTTTGTATTCTGATGTGCCTTTTTCTGCCTTCCACGCCTAGAATCCAAGTGAAATTTCACGTCGTGGTGTCACAAAACTCTACCAGCTTCACATCCATGAACACTTTCACGTCCTATGTGCGGATGGCCTAGCACAGTTCTGAGACTTCGTATACGACAGCGGTCAGCACTGGCTGGTACGATGTGAGGTGCCGCCGGCGTTCTGTGTACCGCGTACCAGCGGCCATGAGGTGAGACATTGAAGCTCCGTTTAGTTTCACTTTCCGTTCACGCCGAGAGAGGCTCGCCGTGTATCAGCATCCGCGCTGGAGCAGAGGGCTGCTGTGTCGCTGCTGAGGGCAGAGCAGCGCGGTCACGTGGTGGGGAATTCGCGCCACGGTTCGGTTGGCCGTTGCTGACGCACCTCGTCGCGCCACACAACACACCACAGCACGCAACGTTATTCCGCTAAGCGGATTGCGCGCCGGAAAGGGCTTCCTTCCTCGTCTGTCGTCACCTAGAGCGCAGTCACACAGCTGCGTTCGCCAACCACTTAGCACAGCAAACGTTTAGCCACGAAGGCGTTTGTCGCTTAGGTAATCGGCCGTGCTGCAGTGAGTTGCCCACGAGATAGCGGCCTAGACTCTGCGTAGAGAAATCGTCCACTGGAAGGCAGGATTGTACACTGTAGTGGTCAGATGAGCCTAGCGAACAGAACTCGATATACTGTTCTCAGTGGGGGTGCTTCCCCAGAAGGGGAAGAGCCGTATAACAATTCAAGGAAGTTTTTCAACATCGTTACCCGTAACAATATACAGGCCGGGAATCTACGTATATCTCTACCTGTACTCATAATAAAACTAAAACGGTCGTGTCTGTCCGTTTGCCTATTTGAACAGACTCCAAAACTACTAGACGAATTTTCAAGGGATTTTTCACAGATAGCTTGGGCGTTGCTTGCGGTAACGTGTAAGCTTTATTTCATCAAACTAGGATCTACATCCATACTCCGCAAGCCACCTGACGGCGTGTGGCGGAGGGTACTTTATGTACCTCTATCGGTTCTCCCTTCTGTTCCAATCTCGTATTGTTCGTGGAAAGAAGGATTGTCGGTATGTATCTGTGTGGGCTCTAATATCTCTGATTTTATCCTTACGGTCTCTTCGCAATATATACATAGCAGAGAGCAATATACTGCTTGACTCCTCGGTGAAGGTACGTTCTCGAAACTTCAACAAAAGCCCGTACCGACCTACTGAGCGTCTCTCCTACAGAGTGTTCCACTGGTGTTTATCAATCATCCCCGCAACGCTTTCGCGATTACTAAATGATCATGTAACGAAGCGCGCTGCTCTCCGTCGGATCTTTTCTATCAACCCTATGTGGTACGGATCCCACACCGCTGAGCAATATTCAAGCAGTGGGAGAACAAGTGTACTATAACCTACTTCCTTTGTTTTCGGATTGGATTTCCTTAGGATTCTTCCAATGAATTTCAGTCTGGGATCTGCTTTACCGACGATCAACGTTATATGATCATTTCATTTTAAATCACTGGTAATCCCTACTCTCAGATAATTTATGGCAATAACTGCTTCCAGTTGCTGACCTGCTATTTTGTAGCTAAATGATAAGGGATCTTTCTTTCTATGTATTCGCAGCACATTACACTTGTCTACATCGAGATTCAATTGGCATTCCTTGCACCATGCGTCAGTTCGTTGCAGGATCACGGGGAAAAAATATCGTGATTCAAAGTCCACCTAAAATCATTGTTTCCGCTAGTATGTTTGAAAACGCTAATCTCCAAAACTACTAGACGAGATTTTGAAGGGTTTTCACAGGTAACTTGAACGTTGCTTTGGTCAACTATAGACACTATCTCTTCAAGAAGGAATAACAGAAAAATATCGTAATTTGATATTTTAGCTGTCTGCTCAGTTTAGTAGTAAGAATATTTACCTTAGTGAAGGTGTAGTTCACCAAAGAACTAACAGATGGCGCTACTAGTTTCTTTCACCTCAGTGACAGAATTACTTTTGGGTGTTTACGTCACTGACAGAATTAAGGGCGGCTATCTTACCTTTGCGAGATCAAACTAACAATAAATTTAGTTTGGCTAAGATATAGGGTATACTGGTTTCGCTTCTTTCGATAGGTGTCACTCATATTTGACATCCTGGCTGAGAAAAACGAATTTTTTGAGGAAGTGGTCCAATGAGTATTCTGTTTTCACGGACTGAAGCAGGTAACCCTAAAAAGCGGCAGTATGCAAAGGACCTTCTTCACCTTCCATTGCGAACAGGTTAATTTAAATAAAAATGCCTCTAAGCACTATGGGAGTTAACTTCTGAGGTCATCAGTCCCCTAGAACTTAGAACTACTTAAACCTAACTAACCTAAGAACATCACACACATCAATGCTCGAGGCAGGATTTGAACCTGCGACCGTAGAGGTCGCGTGGTTCCGGACTGCAGCGCCTAGAACCGCTCGGCCACCCCAGTCGGCAATTTAAATGAAACATAGCATACAACATGTACCAAATTGTTATTATTTAGAAAGATATAGCTTTCTGAACCATAGTTGTTAGCCGAAAGCAAATGATTAAGTTCAAAGTTGATAGATTCCACTGCCAACTACACTCCTGGAAATGGAAAAAAGAATGATCACATGCACGGCACAGCGGACACACCAGGAACCGCGGTGTTGGCCGTCGAATGGCGCTAGCTGCGCAGCATTTGCGCACCGCCGCCGTCAGTGTCAGCCAGTTTGCCGTGGCATACGGAGCTCCATCGCAGTCTTTAACACTGGTAGCATGCCGCGACAGCGTGGACGTGAACCGTATGTGCAGTTGACGGACTTTGAGCGAGGGCGTATAGTGGGCATGCGGGAGGCCGGGTGGACGTACCGCCGAATTGCTCAACACGTGGGGCGTGAGGTCTCCACAGTACATCGATGTTGTCGCCAGTGGTCGGCGGAAGGTGCACGTGCCCGTCGACCTGGGATCGGACCGCAGCTACGCACGGATGCACGCCAAGACCGCAGGACCCTACGCAGTGCCGTAGGGGACCGCACCGCCACTTCCCAGCCAATTAGGGACACTGTTGCTCCTGGGGTATCGGCGAGGACCATTCGCAACCGTCTCCATGAAGCTGGGCTACGGTCCCGCACACCGTTAGGCCGTCTTCCGCTCACGCCCCAACATCGTGCAGCCCGCCTCAAGTGGTGTCGCGACAGGCGTGAATGGAGGGACGAATGGAGACGTGTCGTCTTCAACGATGAGAGTCGCTTCTGCCTTGGTGGCAATGATGGTCGTATGCGTGTTTGGCGCCGTGCAGGTGAGCGCTACAATCAGGAATGCATACGACCCAGGCACACAGGGCCAAAACCCGGCATCATGGTGTGGGGAGCGATGTCCTACACTGGCCGTACACCTCTGGTGATAGTCGAGGGGACACTGAATAGTGCACGGTACATACAAACCGTCATCGAACCCATCGTTCTACCATTCCTAGACCAGCAAGGGAACTTGCTGTTCCAACAGGACAATGCACGTCTGCATGTATCCCGTGCCACCCAACGTGCTCTCGAAGGTGTAAGTCAACTACCCTGGCCAGCAAGATCTCCGGATCTGTCCCCCATTGAGCATGTTTGGGACTGGATGAAGCGTCGTCTCACGCGGTATGCACGTCCAGCACGAACGCTGGTCCAACTGAGGCACCAGGTGGAAATGGCATGGCAAGCCGTTCCACAGGACTACATCCAGCATCTCTACGATCGTCTCCATGGGAGAATAGCAGCCTGCATTGCTGCGAAAGGTGGATATACACTGTATTAGTGCCGACATTGTGCATGCTCTGTTGCCTGTGTCTATGTGCCTGTGGTTCTGTCAGTGTGATCATGTGATGTATCTGACCCCAGGAATGTGTCAATAAAGTTTCCCCTTCCTGGGACAATGAATTCACGGTGTTCTTATTTCAATTTCCAGGAGTGTATAATGCACTTTCGAATTCTCTTAACATCACAACGCGTACCTTATCCGAGGTCGTCTTGATGTTCGTATGAAAGCGGCACTGTTCATAATTCGAGCGATCAGGTGGTCTCTTGTGCTTATTTATTGTTGGTAGATATCACTTTCAACTATCCAAACAGCCAAAAATTACAGGGTAACTTCGTCGTCCACGAAAAGTGACCATTTCTGCCGAAGAAAATTGTGAGAACGTAAGCTTTACGCACTGTGTCACCTAGCAATTGGAATGTCAAGAGGCCCCATCATGGTAGGTGAACATACCTTTCCCTGCATCTTAAGGAGACTGTCTAAGTAATGGCGTAGCTCATTTTCAAGTAAGCCTAGTCAATAGTGCTCTGCAAGACAGTGTGGTAACACAACTCGTCAACAGATTTCTGTCACATCATATCACACATTTACAGAGAAGCGTTGCTGATAATATGTGTCCACAAATGCCAGTGGGTTTCCGCGCCAGAAGACTGACCACACTTAACGTATAATTAATACTGCCGTTAGTGGAAATGAAGTACCAACACGTACAATTACAACTTCTCTCTGCAGCCAGCCGTATCTCTGCAACAAGAAAAACTGCACTGATGTTACGTGGAATGTTTCATCACACTTAGTACACCCTGTTAAAGGTTTCCAGTTCACTCAAGATTTATTGTTGTAACACTGCATATGGAATTCATTTATAGGTCAATAGCGCAAGCGGTTCTGAGTTACCAGGTATTCACCGTGGTGAAACACCCATATTAGTACTTGGCGCAACCTCCACGTCGCCATTACAGGCGTTGCGTCTGGCAAACAGTTGATCCTGCAGATGGCGAATACTGTCCAGGGATACGTTATGCCACGCCTGCTCGACATGGTCACGTAGTTCTGTAATAGTTGTTGGTTGGCGAGGCGCACGAGTCACTTCTCGTCCCATCATATCCCACACATGTTCGGCTGGAGACAAATGCGGAGATAGTGCTGGCCAGGGGGAGCTACTGCACGTCTTGCACAGCACGTTGAGTTTCACGGGCATTATCCTGTTGAAACAGCAAAAACATTCGGCACTTTCCGAGCGCCGGGTAGCGTCCCCTCCAGAAACATCAGAGCTGAACGAGAGTTGCAGCTTATCGAAGCCCAGACCATAAGGCGTCTGGTGGGGCCAGTGTGTCTCGGACAAATGCACTCTACGAGACATCTCTCACCGGCTCTACGCCGTGCGCGCAGACGATCATCACTCTTGTGCTGGCACAATCTGCTTTCATCGCAGAAGAGCACGGCGCACCAGTCCGTCTTCCAAGCGATCCTCTGACGGCAACAGTCGGGCCGCTGACGTCGATGGGGGGAAGTGGCAACAGGTAGTAGGGGGAACAGGCGAAGGAGAGCATCAGACAGCTTCGTGAGAAATCTTGAAAATACACTTCTGGAAATTGAAATAAGAACACCGTGAATTCATTGTCCCAGGAAGGGGAAACTTTATTGACACATTCCTGGGGTCAGATACATCACATGATCACACTGACAGAACCACAGGCACATAGACACAGGCAACAGAGCATGCACAATGTCGGCACTAGTACAGTGTATATCCACCTTTCGCAGCAATGCAGGCTGCTGTTCTCCCATGGAGACGATCGTAGAGATGCTGGATGTAGTCCAGTGGAACGGCTTTGCTATGCCATTCCCATCTGGCGCCTCAGTTGGACCAGCGTTCGTGCTGGACGTGCAGACCGCGTGAGACGACGCTTCATCCAGTCCCAAACATGCTCAATGGGGGACAGATCCGGAGATCTTGCTGGCCAGGGTAGTTGACTTACACCTTCTAGAGCACGTTGGGTGGCACGGGATACATGCAGACGAGCATTGTCCTGTTGGAACAGCAAGTTCTCTTTCCGGTCTAGGAATGGTAGAACGATGGGTTCGATGACGGTTTGGATGTACCGTGCACTATTCTGTGTCCCCTCGACGATCACCAGAGGTGTACGGCCAGTGTAGGAGATCGCTCCCCACACCATGATGCCGGGTGTTGGCCCTGTGTGCCTGGGTCGTATGCATTCCTGATTGTGGCGCTCACCTGCACGGCGCCAAACACGCATACGACCATCATTGGCACCAAGGCAGAAGCGACTCTCATCGTTGAAGACGACACGTCTCCATTCGTCCCTCCATTCACGCCTGTCGCGACACCACTGGAGGCGGGCTGCACGATGTTGGGGCGTGAGCGGAAGACGGCCTAACGGTGTGCGGGACCGTAGCCCAGCTTCATGGAGACGGTTGCGAATGGTCCTCGCCGATACCCCAGGAGCAACAGTGTCCCTAATTGGCTGGGAAGTGGCGGTGCGGTCCCCTACGGCACTGCGTAGGATCCTACGGTCTTGGCGTGCATCCGTGCGTCGCTGCAGTCCGGTCCCAGGTCGACGGGCACGTGCACCTTCCGCCGACCACTGGCGACAACATCGATGTACTGTGGAGACCTCACGCCCCACGTGTTGAGCAATTCGGCGGTACGTCCACCCGGCCTCCCGCATGCCCACTATACGCCCTCGCTCAAAGTCCGTCAACTGCACATACGGTTCACGTCCACGCTGTCGCGGCATGCTACCAGTGTTAAAGACTGCGATGGAGCTCCGTATGCCACGGCAAACTGGCTGACACTGACGGCGGCGGTGCACAAATGCTGCGCAGCTAGCGCCATTCGACGGCCAACACCGCGGTTCCTGGTGTGTCCGCTGTGCCGTGCGTGTGATTATTGCTTGTACAGCCCTCTCGCAGTGTCCGGAGCAAGTATGGTGGGTCTGACACACCGGTGTCAATGTGTTCTTTTTTCCATTTCCAGGAGTGTAGATTTGACCTGTTGCCTCAGTCAGAATTGGATGAGCCTCATGTAGTTGAAGCTGTAGAAAGGGCACAACAAGCTTTCAAGGACTTGAAAAAGGCAGGGAAATTTGGAAAGAGAAAGAAAGTTCTGTTGTTAGGTAGTTCCCATGGTAGAGGTGTTGGCCAACTACTGCAAGAAAATCTAGGTCCAGAGTACCAGGTCACAAACTTTTTCAAGCCTAGTGCAGATCGTGGTCAGGTAACAGAGGATATAGGTTCTTTATGTAAGGGATTTTACGAAGGAGGATGTCGTGGTTATAGTGCATGGTCCGGGAAAGAGCATTGACAGAGACTCTGAATATTCCATAGAGAGTGACCTGGTGAAGATAGCATCAGCAACTAAGCATACGAGTGTGGGATTTGTGTCTGTGTTGAGGCGCCATGATCGGCCTCATTTGAACTCTTCTGTAGGGAGGGTGAACTTGGAGTTGGAGTGGCTGCTTAGGACGGATATAGGGTCCCATATTGGTTTGATTCCTGTGGATGCTATTGATAGGTGGGACTACACTAGGCATGGCCTTCACCTCAATAGGAAAGGGAAGGGAAAACTGTCTGGCTTGATTGCAGAAAACTTAAAGTGGGACACTGTCACAAGTGCTAAAATACCAGTGGTCACAGGTGTCAGAGGGGTGCCTTTTTTTAGGATAGCTAAGGGGGATAGAAAACGAGTTTTAAGAGAGATTGGCAGACACACTCCGTTTGAGAAAACAGATGAACAGGAGTCAGATTTTAGCATACAGCCTCCATTTAAACAATGTTTAACAGAAAGTAATCAGAAACTGCCAGTTCATCTTCACCAAAGCAGTTATAATCCCATTAGTATGCAGTATCAGTTATCTTTGTTACACCAGAACATTCTGGGACTCAGAAATAAAGTTGATGAACTACTCATTTCTATCGATGAAATGAATTCATCTAACCAAATTGACATAATGTGCCTCTCTGAACATCAAGTGACCAATGTTAGACATTTCAGGATTTAAGCTAGCTTCCTACTTCTACAGAGTAGATATGGATGGAGGAGGAGTTGCCACATTTATTAAAAACTGCCATACATTCAAGAACATTGACATTAATAAATTCTGTTTAGAGCAGCATCTAGAAGCATGTGCAACAGAAGTAGAGTTCCATAACAGATCCTATAATAGTAACTATTTACCGAGCACCTGCAGGAAATTGTAATCAATTCACAAATCATCTAGAAGCTCTTTTGGGTTATTTAACAGTAAGAAACAAAGAAATTTTGAATGCTGGTGACTTTAGTACAGATTTTCCAATTCAATCTTCCAGTAAACATTTACTGCAGTTAGTAATGTTGTCTTTCTATTTAACTCACACTGTAAACTTTCCAACTAGGATCACTAAATCCTCAAGGACAGCCACTGATAACATTTTTATAGACAAATCAAAGGAACAAAATCATACCATAAAACCTGTAATAAATGGACTATCAGATCATGACATGCAGCTCCTTGTTTTAGCTGTAAATTCTAAGCAGATTATCAAGACTGCTAAACTGAGTACAGGAGAGTATTCAGTCAACCAAAAATTGAGTGTTTTAGATAACTGCTCAAAGATATGAACTGGAAAGATGTTTATAGTGCTCATGACATGAATGAAAAATATAACGCATTCATGAACAATGTCAGTACCGTCTTTGAAAACTGTTTTCCTCTAAAAGTTACTCAAATTAAACAGAAGTCTATAATAAAACAATGGATCACACAAGGAATAAAGATTTCCTGCAAGACAAAAAGGAGAATGTATCTGTCGACCAAGAATAGCTCCAATGCTGATGATTTAGCTAAATACAAGGAATACTGTAAAATATTAAAAAAAGTAATTCAGACATCTGAACAAATACACTACGAGAAGAAGATGGCAATGTCAGGGAACAAAATAAAAACAATATGGGATATAGTGAAAGAGGAGACTGGTAGAAGCAGAAAGGAACAGGAGCAAATAACACTAAGGGTAGATGACACATAAGTAACCGATGGGCATAGTGTGGCAAATCTATTTAACAAGTACTTTATATCCGTTACTGATAGAATGGGATTGTCAGTATCAGTAAATAATGCCCTTGATTATCTGAAACTAGCC
The DNA here is from genome assembly GCF_023897955.1 of Schistocerca gregaria. Classification (NCBI taxonomy): domain Eukaryota; kingdom Metazoa; phylum Arthropoda; class Insecta; order Orthoptera; family Acrididae; genus Schistocerca; species Schistocerca gregaria. The sequence goes on along the minus strand of NC_064923.1, from coordinate 128,724,890 downwards.
TTTACAAATAGCTTCAGGTACATGAATATGTCACTCACCTCACCAAAAGAAATAACTTCCATAATAAAATCTTTAAAAACAAAGCATTCTAGTGCTTATGATGAAATATCAACAAAGTTAATTAAGGCATGTTCTTGTGAGTTTAGTATAATTCTAAGTTACTTGTGTAACGAGTCAATTATAACTGAGACATTTCCTGACTGGCTGAAATATGCAGATGTTAAGCCTCTACTCAAAAAAGGGGATAAAGAGATGCCATCAAACTACAGACCGATTTCACTTTTTCCAGCATTCTCAAAAATTTTAGAAAAAGTAATGTACAGGCAGCTTCTCAACCTTCTGACCACAAATAACATATTATCAAGAACACAGTTTAAATTTCTGAAGGGTTCTGATATCGAAAAGGCTATTTACACCTACAGTGAAAATTTACTTAATTCATTAAATAACAAGTTACAAGCAGCAGGTATTTTATGTGATTTGTCAAAGGCATTCGATTGTGTAAACCACAACATCCTCTTACATAAATTAGAATTCTACGGTGTCACGGGCAGTGCTGCAAAATGGTTCAAGTCATACCTCACTAACAGGAAACAAAGGATGTCAGTGCAAGGGACTAGTGAATTAAGTCATCAGTCATCATCAGAATGGGAAGAAATTACATGTGGTGTCCCACAAGGATCCATCTTAGGGCCATTGCTTTTTATTGTGTACATTAATGATCTCTCATCAGTTACACTGCCAGAAGCAGAGTTCGTTTTGTTTGCAGATGACACAAGTATTGCAATAAATGGTATGTTGAGTGTAGTTCTAGAAAGATCTGCTAATGATATTTTCATGGATATTAATAAATGGTTTAAAGCCAACTCACTGATATTAAACTTCGAAAAGACTCACTATATGCAATTCAGAACTTGTAAAGGTTTCCACCCAGCATATGCAAAGCATAAAGTACGAAGAAGAGAAGATAGAAGAGGTTGACAATCTTAAATTCCTGGGATTACAGCTTGACAATAAATTCAGTTGGGAGGAGCACACCACAGAACTGCAGAAACGAATTAACAAATCTGTATTTGCAATTCGAGTGTTAGCAGACATAAAAGTGAAAAAGCTTGCATACTTTGCCTACTTTCATTCCATAATGTCATATGGCATAATATAAAAGTTTTCAGAATCCAAAAGCGTGTAATACGTATTATTTGTGGAGTAAACACACGGACGTCTTGTAGAAACCTCTTCAAAGAACTGGGTATACTAACTACTGCCTCTCAGTATATTTACTCCTTAATGAAATTTGTCCTAAATAATATATCTCTTTTTCCAACAAACAGCTCAGTTCATGCATACAATACCAGGAACAAAAATGATCTGCCAAGGACTTAAAAGCACTTACTTTAGTTCAAAAAGGGGTCCACTACTCAGGAACACTCATCTTCATTAATTTGCCAGCAAACATAAAAAATTTAGTTACAAATAAAGATCCGTTTAAAAGGGGCCTGAAAGACTTACTAGTGGCCAACACCTTCTACTCCATTGACGAATTTTTTATTAGAAACAAATGATGTATTGTATATATTCATACTATTAGTATTGTTATTTCAGCTTTTTTTAAAAAAAGTGACATGTTCCACGTCCACGAGGATCTCCTCAACACGGATCTATGGAACGAAAAACTAATCTAATCTAATCTGTTGTGGTGTGAGTGAAAGACGGGCTAGTCCTGTGTGTGCCCGAAGTCCCACTGCTAATATCCGGTTTATAAGATTTCGTATTGAGACGTCTAGGCTTACAAGCCCTCTTTACTGTGCTGTGGTAATTGTACGATTTGCCACTGCTGCCCTTATAGTAGGACGATCGTGGCGGGCGTCTGTGCTTCGTGGACGCCCAGAACCTCGCCTATGAGCGTGAGAATGTTCACGTGACCACAGATACCAGCATGTGTGCACGAGTGACTCAACACCTCCAAATTGTGTGAAAATTCACCGAAAGAACCGTCCTACCAGTCGAAAGGCGATAATTCGACCCCTTTCAAACTGGTTTAGCTCTAGGAAGCACGAGTGCATCTCTGTGGCATGGTTGCCTGCTTGTTTTACACGTTTCCACCACACTGAGTGTTCTGGCTGTGAGAACTCCCTATTAAAGGGTAGACACAGACGCCGCTCTGACAGCTATAACACCACGCTAGCTGTTGGCGGAAGACGTTGAAACCATTATCAGTATATCGACTGTCGCCCATGTGGCAGACGCCGTCATCGGATCAAAAGTGATGACGTCTTCCCGGGTGTACTAACATTTCTTTTCCGGCAGTGTATTTGCTGTTCCTCCAGAAGCACCTAACATCAAACAGGTATCGCTGCTCAAACTCATCGGTCGCATTTTATCTGGTGTTTCTTTAGATATCTGCAATTTCGTTTTTGCAGTGTGTAGATGCGGACTGTCCCCTTCCCCCAAACAACAGCCGCCCCCCTCCCCCCGCCTTTCCATAAGGAACAGCCGATTGCGTGTATCTTACGACACCTAGTGTAAATGAAATACTCATGGTAGCAGATGGAGACCATAGAAGAATGGGTTTGCTCCTGGAAGTGTTCTCGCTCCAACGCTATGCAGCATCAATACTAACCATCACTCATTGCCTGAAACACGCCAGAGTTTTGTCTACACTGATGACTGTACGGTCACTGGAGAGATGTAACAAACTGTGTCTAAAGCCGTGGAAGATGGTTCAAATGGCTCTGAGCACTATGGGGCTCAACTTCTGAGGACATCAGCCCCTAGAACGTAGAACTACTTAAACCTAACTAACCTAAGGACATCACTCACATACATGCCCAAGGCAGGATTCGAACCTGCGACCGTAGCGACGCCTAGAACCGCTCGGCACTCCGGCCGGCGCCTTGGAAGAATTTACCACCAACTATAAGGAGAATCACCTGAAGCCGTACCGTTCCAAAACTCGGACCAGTGTATTCCATCTCGGGAATGTGTTTTGTGGGATTAAAGGGACCAGACTGCGACGGTCATCGGTCCAATTCGGGAATTACCAAGCAGCTATAACCCTTCAGATCAATAAGGGATTGGGCTTGAACACTGTCCGCCTCAGCCGTCCGGTGTGGCCGAGTGGTTCTAGGCGCTTCCGTCAGGAACCACGCGACAGCTACGGTCGCAGATTCGAAGCCTGCCTGGGGCATGGATGTGTGTGATGTCCTTAGGTTGGTTAGGTTTAATTATTTCTAACTTCTGGAGGACTGATGACGTCAGATGTTAAGTCCCATAGTGCTCAGAGCCATTTGAACCATTTGAACTGTCCGCCTCAAGGAGTGGGTCTGGACTTAGCGCTTACACATAAGAAACACTGAACACGAAACAGAAAGTGCCTGCTACAAACAATATAGTGCGGAAACTGACATTTACCACATGGCGAGCTTAGCATGCACTGCTACTCCAATGCTAAATATACACTACTGGCCATTAAAATTACTACACCAAGAAGAAATGCAGATGATAAACGGCTGTTCATTGGACAAACATATTATACTAGAACTGACATGTGATTATATTTTCACACAATTTGGGTGCATAGATCCTGAGAAATCAGTGCCCAGCTTCAACATGATACCACAGTTCATCAAGAGTAGTGACTGGCGTATTGTGACGAGACAGTTGCTCGGCCACCATTGGCCAGAGGTTTTCAGTTGGTGAGAGATGTGTAGAATGTGCTGGCCAGGCCAGCATTCGAACATTTTCTGTATCCAGAAAGACCTGTACAGGACCTGCAACAAGCGGTCGTGCATTATCCTGCTGAAATGTAGGGTTTCGCAGAGATCGAATGAAGAGTAGAGCCACTGGTCGTAACACATCCCAAACGTAACGTCCACTGTTCAAAGCGCCGTCAATGCGAACAAGAGGTGGCCGAGACGTGTAACCAAAGGCGCCCCATATCATCACACCGATTGATACGCCAGTATGGCGATGACGAATACGCGCTTCCAATGTCCGTTCACCGCGATGTCGCCAGTCACGGATGTGACCATCATCATGCTGTAAACAGAACCTGGATTCATCCTAAAAAATGACGTTTTGCCATTCGTGCAGCCAGGTTCGTCGTTGAGTACACCGTCGCAGGCGCTCCTGTCTGTGGTGTACCGTCAACGGTAACCGCAGCCATGGTCTTCGAGCTGATAGTCCATGCTGCTGCAAACGTTCTCGAACTGTTCGTGCAGATGGTTGTTGTCTTGCAAACGTCCCCATCTGTTGACTCAGGGATCGAGACGTGGCTGCACGATCCGTTACAGCCATGCGGATAAGATATCTGTCATCTCGACTGTTAGTGATACGAGGCCGATGGGGTCCATCGCGGCATTCCGTATTACCCACCTGAACCCACCGATTCCATATTCTGCTAACAGTCATTGAATCTCGACCAACGCGAGCAGCAGTGTCGCGAGACGATAAAGCGCAATCGCGATAGGCTACGATACGGCCTTTATCGAAGTCGGAAACGTGATGGTACGCATTTCTCCTCCTTACACGAGGCATCAGAACAACGTTTCACCAAGGAACGCCGGTCAACTGCTGTTTTTGTATGAGAAATCGGTTGGAAACTTTCCTCATGTCAGCACGTTGTAGGTGTCACCACCGGCGAGAACCTTATGTGAATCCTCTGAAAAGTTAATCATTTGCGTATCACAGCATCTTCTTCCTGTCGGTGAAATTTCGCGTCTGTAGCACGTCATCTTTGTGGTGTAGCAATTGTAATGGCCAGTAGTGTACGTGTTCGACATGGTACAGGTACAGTCATACCAGACGCATAGATGTGGTGGTTAATGAGACATGTCGCTTTGTCACATGTTGTTAAGTCCCGGCCGGCCAGAGTGGCGGTTCTAGGCGCTACAGTCCGGAACCGCGCGACTGCTACGGTGGCAGGTTCGAATCCGGCCTCGAGCATGGATGTGTGTGATGTCCTTAGGTTATTTAGGTTTAAGTAGTTCTAAGTTCTAGGGGATTGATGACCTCAGGTGTTAAATCCCATAGTGCTCAGAGCCATTTTTTTGTTAAGTCGTACACTCGTAGATAAACTCCATTGTCTTGTTGGTATAGTTCTTCCTGAAAATGGACGCGAAATAGCTGTTTGACGTAAGAAAGGCAAAGCGATGACTACGGAGGTCCACCTTTTTATATGGCCACCAGCCGTCGCATCCTCGGCTGAAATCAAGAAAGAGCTTCTTTGCAACTGCTGAAGGCCTTGGAGGAACACCACAGCAAGACAGAGTGGAACGTCGTTGATCTAATACCACTGAAATGTCTCTGTGAAGTCGTGTCATAAGACGCTTGTCAGCACATGGTGAAGTCGTGTCATAAGACGCTTGTCAGCACATGGTGAAGTCGATGGTTCCGAATGAAGAGATCCCTCCTGGTCTTTCACAGAAACAGGCATCATGGAAGGCTCTAAACAGACCACGCTGTAGCACCAAAAGATGTAAGACCAACCAGTTGAAGTGGGGCCTTTATGTGGAGTCAGTTTCTTGGAACTGGTGCTCTGAAGACTAACATCCATGCACTACAGTGTTCATCTTCAGCCACATGCACTATGAGACACTTGATGAGGACGACATCGAACGCACTCGAAGTAACCATTTTTTCGTCAACCGACGTATGATCTTTTGTCAACGATTGATTTCCTCAAGTTCTATACTTCGTACTTCTGACGTGATAATACGACTCTCATTTAGTTATTGTCACAAACAAAATGCTTTTTAAGTGTTATGTCCATCTGACATAGAGGAACGTCGTTGATCTAATACCACTGAAACGTCTCTGTGAAGTCGTTTCATAACACGCTTGTCGAATTCGGTACAACCTATTCGCTTTACTACCTGATTTTAGCTCAATTCATGAACTCTTCCAGAAAGACTGAGCACTGAAATAAGGCCTTTTGATTATTATATGTGTGTTTAATGTGGGGTTTCGGTTTTGTTTTGTGGGAAACGCTGAGTTGGTCATTGTCTGCTATGAGCAAACGATGTTGCTTCTCGTTCGAAGGAGAGCACATGATGACCAACTTAGGTTTCCAATACCTGAACAGAGAGGTTTACCCATCTTAGTCGAAGGCTGTTTTTGTGTGTGAGGTTGGTGACGGAGGGTTACCCCTCTGGTAGCTTCTGCTGCACGGTGAGCTGGCTAATCTCGAAAGAGGAAGCGACACTCTTCAGTGAACGCTTGGTGAGTACGGACCGTAGCTCTTACGGGGGGCTTCGGGTGATAGGAATAAGGTTGAGTTAGGACTTCGTTATGTTTAACTGGTGAAATACTTAAGAATTTTGGCTTATCTGAAGCGTGGGAAGCGAGTTATTTTTTAATGATTTTTTATCTTATATTTTGTGGAAACTGTTTTTGTGTTTGTGTGTTGATTTTGTGCCACGCGTTTGGTAATCAATGGCCCTTCTGGTTCATCACGGTACCGCAATAGGCTTTATTTTAACAGTTTGCTTGTTTAATGAGCTACAATTTTTGCAAGAATATATGTTCTTTCGTGCGCTTTCTACAAAGCAGCACAACAGTTTGAGTCAGAATGCACCACGTGCTCTAGTTCGGCCGTTTGCAAGCAGCAGACGCAGTTAGTATGTTGAATAATCATCGTACAGCCTTGTGTGTTGGTTAAACCTCTGTCCAGAACAGAGCATGCAAATCTCGCTAAGATATTTTTATGGTATTAATGCAAAGGAGATGATAGTATAATTGTCTCCCACCCCCATCTTCTGTGTTCCTTCTTGCTGTACTTAAATTGTGCTCTGTTTCATTCTCACGTAATTCTTACTTAAATAGTTATGTGTAGTTAGGATGTGCACCCAAATATTTAGTTACAATAAATAGTTTACGTGAAAGATAAATTCTTTGGTGTCGATCTTACCCCCTTACTCTGATTTCAATTCCTGAATTAATCAAGTTGCTTCACGCACGACATGGAGTGCTATTTATCAGGCTGCTTAAAGAATTTGCGCACTTGTCATTAAATTATTAAAGTAATCAATCTAATAATTTTGCAGCTCCGCTTTTTCTAAATGGTTAGGAAGGGCTTGGGCTGGTGGCGACCCTGAATTTCTGAATACTTATCATTATTTGTGTGAGAAAAGCAGCTAGAAATGCGAGATAACGTATATGGCTCGATGAGTAACGTCGTAAACACAGTAACACGTTACACCACATTTGGTTCAGGTACATATACTAACAGAGCCAGCAAAATAGGAAGAATAATCAGGCACAAACTAGCGCTGTTGCATGCCGGTAGCAGTTAGACACCACGGCGCAATTGGTAACATGAGACGGAAAAAATGGAACACGATATGATACAAATGCCTACTGATATTTGAAGTGCTTTCACTATAGCCACGCGACTTGTTCTCGGCCAGTCTCTGATGCAATCGATAACAACAACATACGTCGAATTATCGATAAACATTCATTTAGTTCGTCACCGGGCTTGTATTATCACTGTAACTACGTGGCCTTATCAGTTTCTGATTCCCTCGATAACAACAGAAGACAGTGAAAGATCGAAACAAAATTTGTTCGTGACGCCTTCCTTACCTAACTTTCGACATATGGTGTGAACGCCTACGTGTATGTCATCTATCGCCATTCTGCAGCACTAGTACCTCGTCGCTAGATCTCTGAAAAGTCTTAGTACTTTGCTGCTCCAGTTAACACATACGTTAATCCCAGCATCACACTGAAGTACTTTTTTTGACCGTGTTACCGAACGGGTACTCAGAAATCAACTTTTAAAACTAGTTCGTTTGTAACGAAAAACAAGTAGGCGGTTTCCGTTGTTTCTGGGCGTCGTGAGAAGTACATGATGAATAGTATTTGCCAGTAGGTGACTCCAACTACGCACTGAAAAAACGAACTAAGTATTACTTGTCGAAGCACTGGAGAAAATGTGCTTGATGTCTTTCAGGAGATGCAAGCAAAATATGACACGGCAGACACTTACATCTTTTTGGCGCTACTCGCAGATGATATTTTTTTAAAGAGCAGGTTGTCAGCATTTGACAAGACTGGCTGATTATTCTGAACATACGTAAATATAAGAGTATACGAATAAACAAACTGAAAGGGCCAATATGTTGACTGAACGATCGGCGCTCAGGAACTGAAATCAGTCGCAATGGTCTAAGTGTGTCTGACCACATGAATTTAGGGGGCAACAACTAAGAACTATAGGATGCACTGTAAGAAGCGTAATCCGCGCACGAAGTAGATCGCTTACAAAATCCTCATTCGACAAATTCTTGAGTATTTTTCTATACTGTGGCTTCCTCAACAGATTGCGTTAACAGTAGACACAGAGAAGAATCGAAGAATATTGGTTTCGTTTCATTTTAACTGCATCATCACGTGCAACAAAATTATATCATAATCAGATGAAAAAAAGATAATGGGATGACCCAGCGTTCATAAACAGAAAATTTTCGCTAAGTGGCGGACGTCTCGTGATATCATCACTAACAGTATCTGGTCAGACAGCGGAGTCTTATATGCCAATGGTGATCAAAGCACAGACCGAGTATGATCGTCTACGAAATAATGTAAAAACTGAGCAGCTAACCGTCTGTGCTTTGATGACCATTGAAATACAGAGACTACTCTCGCTTATCAGATACTCATGGTATCACGGAAGCGTCCTACGTAATTTTATGTGACGTTCGCTAGTTAGCGAAAATTTGCTGATTATGAACGCTGGGACATCCCAGTCTGAATATGACTTGATTTTATTTCGCCTGATGATGCAGCTGAAATGCTGCGAAACCGGTCACGTCTATAAATAAAGAATGAAGGGCTAAAACGGTCTTATCTTCTGAAAATGATATATCCAGGCTATCTCTGCCTTGAGTTCAAAGAAGAACTGTGTGAATCGTTTAGGATTTGTTTAACCAACGCGAGAGCGCGAAAGAAATGGTCAGCGAGGAAGTCGCCATGTGTCGCAGAGAGACTGCTTAAACATTTCCGCGAGCCCACGTTCCAAAACATGCTACTTCCTCCAACGTAATGCATCTCACGGAAAGACTGCGAGAATAACCTTAGGGATATTCATACTGAGAGGTAGCGACAAAACTAATGCAGGTAGGGTTAATGATTCTGATCAACTACTGTCCAAGCGCTAGAATGAAATCGGGTTTCGACAGGCTTGAATTATGCCCTTTCATGCAAGTTAGCCTTCTCATACGCAGAAGTTGGCTGACGACAAATGAAGTTACTCGTGCGGGCATTAATATGGTTGTGCAGCTTTTAGCCGAATAGCTTACAGTGATGCTGAGGAAGAAAACGGACCCGGAAATGACGGGTAAGGAAATCGGTATCTCGTATCAATGGTGCCATCTAATAAGGTAGCTATCTCCTGACGACGAAGTATAGTTCGAAAATCATTTTCGAACGAGTAAAATATTTTTGAAGTCCTTTTGAGCCCCCTAGAACATAAAAGGGTAAAACTGAACAGTTACAAGAACAAGGGATGGCTAATTCCTGGAATTAAAATTACTTAAGTTAGGAAGAGAGAGCGATATCTAAATGAGAGGACAAGCCGTAGTTAGCTATTGAAAATGCCTCAGAACCAGTGTTGTGAAATCGTTGTGTCCGTATCTGAGAAATGGGAAATGCAAGCACTTTAGTAAAAACATACAATGCTCTAAGAATAAAACAATAGCAGTTTGGAACGTTATTATGCAAGAAACAAAAAAAAAAACTAATGCACCTGAAACTGAGCCCACAGAAATTAATTCTGATAGGAATGGTGATACCTCGTAATCATTGGCCACCAAATTCACTTATTACTTCCTCAGAACGGCCGCAGACCTCTCATCAACTAACAAATTACTGCATAAAGATGCATTATATTTACTTCAGCAAGCTCTCAATGTGTCATCGGCGGACATTAGTTTCGAATCTTCTATTATTACAAAATTAATCACATCAGTAATGGTCGTAATTCTGCTGACTAGGTTAATGTTTCCTGTAGTCTTAAAATCTTGTGCTGACACCCGAATATTAATTATTAGTCGATGAGACAGAGAGTATTTCCTCCAAATCTTAAATATATTTGAGCCAGTGGGTTTCTGGCGCTAGGCGATATCGATTCTTACTTCCATCTTTGATCGTTGTCCCTGTGCCTTGTTCTCTTTGCGTCTTTGAGGCAGGCTACTTCTGGTGGCGCGCGTGCACAAGTCGAGGAGAGTGGGTCCGCTCATGAGCCGAGTCAGTCCGTTACGTGACGTGATTTCTATGTTGTCGTTGTGGGGAGTTGGCGACACATGTCACGTGCCACGGCCGTATGCCGTGAGGACCAGTAGAGTTGGAACAACGAAGAAGCATGGGCCGCTGCCGGAAAGTATGAAAGTTGTATTGGCACGGCTGGTCAGTGGCGACCAGGATTTGCTGATACCTCGAGAGCTATGTGGATGGATGTTGGTCATGCCAGGGTCCAGCAAAACATTCACTGCAGTGGTGGCGAGGCGAGTTATGTTCTGTAACGGCCGTGAAATTATGTTACTAAAGTGGCTAGAAATAGCGCCTCGTATTTGTATGTTTGGATTTGGTGCTTAGTGACACGCTGAAGAAACGTGTATAGTGGTCGACGCGAGCAATCCCCGCCCCGCGAGCTTGCAGTGGGACTAAAATCTCAGAATTTGAACTCAGGGCCGTCCGGACCCCGTTACCGCTCGATTTCTCTATTCCCTTCAACGAGAGGCTTGTTTTAGGCAGAAGATTTCCTACTGCCGAAGTTGAGTATAAGTTCACCCTTTGGATCGTGTGTTTGTGAAATCGTGATAGATTAACGTTTGCTCGCGTCCATCACGTTCATCAAATTGGCGTTTTCCCATAAGCTTCCATAAAGTCTAGAATCTTCCGGACGTTGAGTGTAGTGGAATGCTAAGTGTAAACAGTACCATTAATAGAACCCTTCAGGTCAGATAGCATCAAATTAATTTTACCTTTTCGGCAAGTGTAAAACTGAGTGAGAAAGGAGATAGTCGACATAGTAAACATTTGGTTATCCATATCATCTATTATTTTGGTTGTTGTTACCGGCACGTAAAGGGGCCGTTTTCACACGTGTGACGGTTAATACTGTAAATACTAATTGTGGAAAGGGCCTTGATATGCGAATGTTGTTAATTGATTATTACTGGTGATGAATTCACGTGAGTGTGTAAGCAATAAAGAAGTTCAAAATTGGTTCAAATGGCTCTGAGCACTATGGGACTTAACATCTGCGTCAACAGTCCCATAGAACTTAGAACTACTTAAAACCTAACTAACCTAAGGGCATCACACACATCCATGCCCGAGGCAGGATTCGAACCTGTGACCGTAGCGGTCGCGCGGTTCCAGACTGAAGCGCCTAGAACCGCTCGGCCACTCCGGCCGGCTCAATAAAGAAGTGTTGCAACTACAAACTGGTTGTGTTACTGTCATACAAGGTTGGTGTGTGCAATCGCCACACCAATGCCGTAGTGACAATCGTATATAAAACGGACCTACACTGATCAGCCAAAACATTTTTACTACTGCCCACTGCGACGTTGGATGCCTCCTGATCGCGTTGCGGGCACATGATGCGACAACAGAAGGAGGTAAGCTGAGCAGATACCGACCGGGGATCACCCTAACGAATATATGGGCTGCATATGGGGAAATCCATTGAGATAAGCGACTGTAATAAAGAGCACATTATTATCACGCTGAGCGTGTGAGCGAATATCTCGAAAAGGGCGAAGCTGGAAAAAATTCACGTTCTACTCTCGTCAGCATCACCTAAAGTAGTAGGGGGATAGACACTAGAAGCTTTATGGTTGGAGGTCCATGGCTCTTCATAGATCCTGCGATTCGGAGGCTTGTCTGCTCTATAAAAAAATATAGATGATCTGCGACATCTCTGCCTAAACAGCACAACGCTGGTGCACATACAAGTGTGTCAGAGCACACTGTCCATCGTACATTGTTGAACATAGAGCTCCGCAGCAGGCTACCCCTACGTGTTCACGTGTTGAACCAACGACATCGGCAATCACGATTGCAGTGGGCACAGGGTCATCGGGATGCGACCGTCGATCAGTATAAACGTGTCGTCTCTTTGGGTTACTGGCATGTTTGATCACTAGGTTGATAGTCGCCTCCACAGATGCCGTCAGCGAGGTGAACGGCGGCTCGAAACGTCCAGCGCACCACGGACGCAGTAGGGCGGAATGAGTACTATGCTTTGGGAGATACTCTCCTGCGCTTGAATGAGACGTGCGGTAGTAATGGAAGACACGAAGGCAGCTGCAACCCACCTGCATCCCATTGTGCTCGATGTCTTCCCCAACTGGGATGTCATCTTCTAGCAGTATAGTTGTCCCTGTTTCGCAGACAGAACCGTGCTACAGTGGTCTTAGGAGCATTATAGTGAACGTGCGTTGATGTCTTGGTGGCCAAATTCGCCTAATGTAAATCCCAGGGAACCCATCTGCGTCGCTATCGGACGCCTTCACCGCGTACGCAGATCAGCGGCTCGTTATTTTGTCGAATTACATGACCTATGCGTAGACGCCTAATGCCACATGTCGCCACAAACCTACCAACAAAATGTCCGATCCCTGATACCCAGAATGAGTTATATACTTCGAAGATGGGCAAACAAGCTGTTAAGCAGGCAGTTATAATGCTTTGGCTCATCAGTCTGTTTCACTCCACCCAGTATTTCCAAAAGTTTTTGGGGACGTGGCCTGGTAGGATACCGATTCACTTTCCTGAACATAACTTATTAATTGTGTGTCCGTTTATCTTTATAATGTGTTTCCCACAGAGAAAGCTATACAAAATACCAGGGATGAAGTCCTGGCAAATCTAAACAGGAAAAATTATCCTGTTGGCATTTTCTGGGTCAAGTTAACAGTTGGGCCCGGGCAATAAACTGATCTTTGATCCGTCACGCGGCAGTGTTCGTCGGTGTGCAAGCAAGTGATCGCATTTTAACTTTCGTAACTTATGCGTGAAATGGCATAACAACGACCAAGTAGGGTGTTCACATTTTTAAGTTGACTGACACAATTGATTGTTGGGGCATGCCCGTGTTATGTATTCCATGCCTGTGGCAGCCCTGCTTAAGTCGCAACAGATTGTAGGCGTGTCAGTTGGCCCCGAAGCTGCAGCCTGGACTGCTAACATTGGTCCACTACCTAGATTACCAATGAGACGATGGTTGTTTGCCGATAGCATTTCGTTACTCGTATTGCGCATGCTTGGAGGATACTCTCCTCTTACCATGCTCTGACAGCGGACGTCAGTAGTAAGTACTCTCCAACATATACGTTATGGCTTTTGCTACGAACACGTATGATTGTAGTAATAGATCTCACCTGAGAACGGGTTCACCGTGACTTACCGGAATGCTCGCATTCGAGACCCTTGAAAGGAATGCAATGTACCTAATATACAGTTTCATTGCTTCACATACGCTAAAGGTTATCAGGGACTAAAGGCACTTAACCTGGGATAAAAATATTTAGTAACTGACGGGGGGATAGAACTTCAATATTTGTTTTTGGCGCTTACTCGTGGAGTCACTGAGATACAGGCTTTCGCCTAAAAGAGCGACTGCAGTATAGCTACTACGAAAACAGCGCGACTTTGACTGAGATACCCAGTTTTTTTTAAAAAAGTCGTGGGTGTCACGGTTTCTTTCCTACAGTAAAAAATACAAAATGCGACCAAATACAAACGTCAGTTTTGAAAAACGACGTTTATGTGCAAGGATGAACTTAAAAATCTTAATACCTCTGTCAATGATCCACGCAAGTTTACCGGTGGTACTTCATTTTAAGAGGAATGCAAAATAACAGTAGATGAAATAATTATAAATAGACAAACCAATTCATATAGAAGAATGCGGAAACAGCGAAAGTAACATGTAATGGCTCTGAGCACTATGGGACGTGACGGGAAAACAAATGTGGATCAGGAGCTGGTGTCTTCACACCGCGCAATTCCGCGCTCCACTACACTGAGAAGCTTTAAAGGAAGAATCTGGCGTGTCATGTCTTTGTGTCGCGGAAAGGAACTTCATCAATGAGTAGCAGCATAGTTTTTAAGTCACTAGCATAACTTACGACCCGCCATATTGAATGGAGTGAACTCCACATTTGGTGTCATTTTTTACTGTAGATATTTGGTCAAAATATGGTTCAAACGGCTCTGAGCACTATGGGACTTAACTTCTGAGGTCGTCAGTCCCCTAGAACTTAGAGCTATTTAAACCTAACTAACCTAAGGAAATCACACACATCCATGCCCGAGGCAAGATTCGAACCTGCGACCGTAGTGGTCACGCGGTTCTAGACTGACGCGCCTAGAAACGCTCGGCCACCAGCGGCCGGCTAACATGTTATGTACGATAAATGAAACTAGCGGTTAAAGTTGATGCGGATCAAAAGACAAGGTAATTTCAGACGAGTACAAACAATGCTTCTAAGAAAAAAATTTGGAGACTTCCGAAAAGAAATGGTCGGTCTAAATAGTAAGGTTGCAACTTTGAGAAAGTGAGAAATTTTTGTTCGTTTCACAAACTGGAAAGTACTGTGAACTGCAGAGAAAAGAGTACGTACCTGAACGAGAAATGAGTTAACATATACATGGGAAGAAGCGCAAAGTAATGAAAAATTAGAAAGGGAGGAAGAAGAAATAGCTTAAGTGCTGCGTTCACCGTAAAGGGCAGCTCAGGGTTTAGCGTCCACTCGATGTCAAAGTCATTCGCGACTGAGCACTTACTCTCTGAGTGGACCAGGATGGGGAGGGAAATCGACCGTCCACTTTTTTCAGGAACCACCCTAGCACTCGTCTCAAGTTACTTAAGGAAATCGCGGGATACCTGAATGTGACTGGGTAGACAGGAATTTCATTTCCGGTGTTTTTGAATGGCAGTTCAATATCTTAACCAGTGCTCCTTTCCGTTCAATCAGAATTCGAGCCGGCCGGGGTGGCCGAGCGGTTCTAGGCACTACAGTCTGGAACCGCGCGACTGCTACGGTCGCGTATTCGAATCCTGACTCTGGCATGGATGAGTGTGTTGTCCTTAGGTTAGTTAGGTGTAAATAGTTCTAAGTTCTAGGCGACTGATGACCTCAAAAGTTAAATCCCATATTGCTCAGAGCCATTTGAAACATTTTGATCAGAATTCGACAGATAACTAACACACTGATGGCCATACCAGACAATGTTCATAGAAAATCCATAGAATTTACAATACTTAAGAGAGATTCTGAAACCAGCAACTTTCTCAAAACGGAGTTCACAATCTATGACATCTTAAAGAAAGGCGGCATCGTGTTTCCAGGAGGAAATGGTGATCGGGATAACAATTTTTTTAACAGAGCACTGTCTCGAGCACCTACTGGTATCTATTAGTGTACTGACAGGTTACATCCAAATAAAGCTATATTCGTATTTAAATTACCGAAACGACGGCAGCTGTCAGCGACATCAGATGGTATTCCTAGAATATGTAACATATATACACCTTAATGATGAATAAACGAACTAAGAAGTGTCACAACTACCGCTTATTCACCTTGCTATCTTGCACTTCGGTACTGATGAGTAAAATTGCGTGAATAACGGTTGAAGTGAAAAGAGAAATTTCAGTGGGCAGCGTAACTTCAGGTTACCCAGACGACACACGATTTGGAAAAAAATTCTTGCATTTCCCTAATGACAGAGAAAATACCATGGTGCCTTCTACACGTATATGAACTCAGAGAAAAACTTCGACTTCGAAATTTAGAATAACATGTTAGAAGTATAGAAAAACATAGCAGTAAATAGGGATAGCAGTTTGGAGAAATCTTCAATATGTCTCGAAATCAAATCAGAACAATTCTGGGAAGTTAACTAACATACACTTTTGGGGAGGATGTGGGACAAGGCTGTAGCCCGATCGTCAGGTACGTAAGGAGGCAATGAGGCTAGTGAAACGGATGGTCAGGAAAAGTACAAAGAGGGAAAATACCACGCTTTGGTTTGCAGATACTTCGTTTTTGATGAATAGGCCCATTCCACACTCACGTGCGAAAAAATCAACCTACACGCACGACACCGTTCAGTTGGTGAGAAGCGATCACCTCCTGTTTACAGACGCGCAACACATTTGTGACATATTTACTGTGCAATCATGTGAAGGGAAATGTATACGAATTACGCATAAGCGAAAATTATTGTTCATCTGTCCCGGGTAACAAAAGAAAAGCTGCTGAATAATACAACGAGCGTCATAGGTGCCGTATAATGCAGGAAACGTAGGAAAACTGCAGGTCGACAACTGAAAAGACATGGGAATTACAAAAAGAAGCAGCTTCGAAAGTGAGTTTTTAACATCCAGATAACAGCGAGACTACAGCAGTAGCACCACGCCGACGAAGCTGCGCAATGGAGTCAATCAAGGTTTCCATCGTGCGCAGGCTTTAAAAGTCGTTCTGCGCGTTTCAGCTTCTCTGACGGCCAGGTGTTAACTGATTTTCTGCCGCTTCGCCAGAGCGGCTGGTGGGAATTACCAAAGAGGTAATGCCTTTTATCGGTGATGGAGAATTCAAACGGAACCGCGAGCGAATCTTCTCTGTGACGAAGGCCTTCCGCTTGTCCCTAATTGTGTGGTTTCCCGCGAGCGCGTTGCAATGGTCCGGGAAAATCCGTGCTCCATTTACCTTTGTGCCCTCTTCCTTCCTGTCGGCAACTGTTGTACTTTTCAATTTTTGCTGCTATTCTAAATATAGGTAGGCGGTGGCTACTGAAGTAAGCCACGACGACGTGGAATCTGATACGTCCCCTTAGAAAAATTAGTGAATTACTTTGCAGATAAACCTCTTACATTATTTGATTTTCAAACAGCTGAGCAGAACTGAACGTACTCAGACATTTCTCACTTTACTTATTCTGATCAACACTAAACTGACACACAAAATTTTTAGCGCAACGCAATCTGACTTTCAAAAATCCCTACAAAAGAATGGTCCTGACTAACATTAACCTATACGTTTCACAAATCACTTATCTCACAAAAATCTTGGTTACTCGAACTACTGCAATACAGCGAGCACCACTACAGCCAGCTAAATAAAAGATTCAAACTACGGGAGGCACTAACTACTGATAGGTACAGTTAGCAAATGGAAGATTGTAATAGAGAACAAACAATGTATTTACCTTAATAGCGTTCAAGAGTCATAATATATATATATATATATATATATATATATGTATATATATATATATATATATATATATCAGTTCATGACATCCAGTCTTACAAATTTACTCTCTCTGATGGACACACGTTCAGATCGTCCGCTCTCAAAATTCTGCCATTTCTCTCCCCATATCCACCACTGCTGGCGGCTCACCTCCAACTGTGCAACGCTACGCTCTGTTAACAGCCAACTGCCCAACACTACAATAGCAAATTCCAACGATGCAATCCAGCCACAGTCTGCACACAGCACAGCCAGTGATTTTCATACAGAGCACTACGTGACGTTACCAATATAAAAACCTAAACAGTTGCGCAGTTGGAGGTGAGCCGCCAGCAGTGGAGGATGTAGGGAGAAAGATGACGGAATATTGAGAGCGGACGATCTGGAGGTGTGTCCATCAGAGACAGTAAATTTGTAAGACTGGATGCCATGAACTGCTATATATATTATGACTTTTGAACATTGTCAAGGTAAATACATTGTTTGTTCTTTATCAAAAGGTTTCATTTGCTAACTATGCCTATCAGTAGTTAGTAACTTCAGTAGTTTGAAACTTTTATTTAGCTGGTAGTAGTGGCGGCTCGAGTAAAGAAGATTTTTGTGAGGTAAGTGATATGTGAAAGGTATAGGTTAATGTTAGTCAGGGCCATTCTTTTGTAGGGATTATTGGAAGTCAGACTGCATTCCGCTAAAAATATTGTGTGTCATTTTAGTGTTGGTCAGAATAGGGAAAGAGCGAAATGTCTGAGTACGTTCAGCTCTGCTCAGCTGTTTGAAAATCAAATAATGTAAGAGGTTTATCAGCACAGTAATTCACAATTTTTTTCTAAGGGGATGTTTCAATACTAGCTGGGTGCCGCACGTTGCTCGGGAATATAAAGGGTACTTATAATTAAACTTGCAAACCGCTGTAGAAATAACACCACTGGTCAGAATGACGTCAAATTGCAACGGAATATTATCAAAGAAGGGGCGAAACGTATGGTAGAAGAATAATAAACAGTTACAAAATGTAGCAATAGATGGCGCTGTAATATAATTTAATAATGGTCGACTACAAATGACAAATGAATCATACACCAAAGCCTAAAGTGTACGTTTGACGTTAAACAAACTGTACTACTCAGAGTGCGTGGGTGTACAGGCGTAATACTGTTAGTTACGTAAGCCCATACGCTACGGCAAGGTCATTTCACATTGGATGAGAAAAATCGGTTTTTAATTGTCCTGATGCCAAAAACCGCTTAAAAAGCATCAATCAAAATCATATCGGATTATTAATTTTGGCATGACTGGCGCAAAAAATGTTCAATATGCTGTCAACCGTTTTCTGCTACAAGTCGAAATCGAGAGACGGCACGTTCCACAACTGATCGAAGTGTTTTCGGGGTCACATTCACAATGCGTTGCGCAATGCGTGCATTCAATGCAGCTCAGTTTGCAATCGGAACACTGAACACAACATCTTTCAGATAGCCCCACCGTCAGAAGTCACACGTATTAAGATCAAGGGGATCACGACGGCAAGGCTGTAGGAAAATGGCGGATGATAATTTTAGCATTTCCGAAATGCCTCTTCAGCAGCTGCTTAACTGGATTTGTAATGTACGGAGGTGCACCATCTTGCATTAAAATGACTCCATCCACACATCCACGCTGTTGGAGAGCTAGCTAGAATGACATGGTAGCGCAAAAGACACTCATAGCCCTTACCAGTGACGGTACAGGTAACAGGACCAGAAGTACCTGTCTTTTCGAAAAAATATGGCCCTGTTATAAATGATGCCGTGAATTCGCACAACACAGTGGCCTTTTCAGGATGAAATGGTACTGGTTGATTTGCGTGTGGATTTTCCGTTGCCCATATTCGACAATTCAGTGTACTGACATACCCTGTCAGACGGAAGTGGGCTTCGTCTACAGCCAATCACTGTTCACTTCCATGCGGACAAGAAATTCTAAAGCAAAGGTCTCTCTTGCTGGCAGGTCAACAGGAAGCAACTCGTGCACGTGGGTAATTTTGAATGGATAGCAGCCGGCCCCAGTAGCCGAGCGGCTCTAGGCGCTTCAGTCTGGAACCGTGCGACCGTTGCAGTCGCAGGTTCGAATCCTGCCTCGGGCATGGACTTGTGTGATGTCCTTAGGTTAGGTTTCATTAGTTCTACGTTCTAGGGGACTGATGACCTCAGATGTTAAGTCCCATAGTGCTCAGAGCCATTTGAACCGTTTTGAATGGATAGCAAAGAAGGACGTTTCGTAGGATTTTACGCACCGCGCTCACGGGTGTGTCCAATGTTCGGGCAATTCTCCGTGCACTACAGGTTTGCACACCGCCACTCGTCTCCTCGTGCATTGCTGTGACTACTACTTCCACTGACGTCGAATCGGTTTCTTTCATCCCTCTACCAGGTTGCACACCAAATGAACAGTCATCGAACCAACGTCTTTTTTCAAATTCTTCAGTGTCCGGAACTTCTGCAGGACGACGTGTGCACAGTCATCATTCTTGTAATACAGCTTTACAAGCAGAGCGCGATCCTGCATTGAGACAGTCCCGGCGAACGTCGCAGAGCGGAAGGAGGTAAAGCTGTGTACCCGGCGTATTGATACCAACTTTAATGGGTCGTGCGCATGTGAGGCGTTTTCATTTACGCATTCTGACACGTACAGCGCCATCTCCTGATCAACTGTCACACTATTTGTCTTCTTCTGCCGTACGTTTTTCCCCTCCTCCGATAATATACCATTCCAATTTGACGTCATTCTGAACAGTGGCGTTATTTCTACAGCGTTTTGAAAGTTTAGCTTTCATTATAATCAGGCTGTATTTATTCCAATCAGCTATTAATTCTCTTCCTTCCTCCTCTCTTTGTCCATCAGCTTCTTCCCCTACTCTCCATCTGCTCCAGTCTCCTCTCTTCATCTGCTCCTCCCCTCTCTGTCTGTCCATATCATCATCCTCCTCCTCCTCCTCCTCCTCTCGTACATCTTCTCTGTCCTTTATATGTCCTTCTCCTCCTCTCCCTCTCTGTACATCATCTCCTCCTCCATTTCTACATTACCGCCTTCCCTCTCTCAGTCCGCCTCCTACTGCCACGTTTTCTGTCCATCTCCTTCTCTTCCCGGTCTCTGTCCATCTTCTCCTCTTCCTCTACTGTCCATTTCCCCCTCCCTGCCTCTCTTTCCATCTCCTGTACATGTCCATTTCCTTCTTCTCCCTCTCTGCCCCGTCTTCCTTCCCCTTCTCCCTTCACAATAAGAATCACCACCCCAATGCGAGGGAGGTAGCTGGTTCTTACCCTCACAGATTTTCTTTCCTGATACTAAGTTGTATGTGTACCGAGTTTGGTTGAAAGCGATCCAGGCATTCAGGAGCTTTTTACCCATTTCTTTGCCGACGTTCGCAGATATCACATACAATTCAGCTATATTTATCATATTTCAAACATATTTGTACACATATTTCACCACTATTTCTAGCGAATTTCGCCCTGCAGTTTCGTTTTCATGCATCTCAATGTTTACGACGTCACATCTCCTGAGCTATACGTCGTTCAGTGATGTAATTTCGCAGGTACGTCCAGTAGTATATGTGGATACTGTCTGTGAAATGTTTTGAGAATATAATTACAGGTAGAGAAGTAGTAAACTAAAACGTTATATATAATGCAGCAGTTTCTCACGCATCTCAGTGTTCAGTGTACATCCTAACTACGCGTCGTCAATTATATATTTTTGCAAGAACATTGAGTGGTATATGTGAATACTGAATGTGTTGAAAATAGAGTTCTTAGTGAAGAAGTAATCAATTAAAAGGTGATGCCTGATGTGGCAGTTTTACTGCATGAACAGCCAAAATCTAGTAGGAGTAGACTTTTTTACGATAATCATTATGTGGGGTGTGTCAGCGAGGAAAAATCTCGTGAAGGTTTGAAATTATATGTAAAGTTGGTCGCAAGTCGTTCTCATTCTGAAATACTGTATGAATATAGTCTGGCTGTTTGCACGTCGTGAGCTATGCTACTTCTTCACCATTACCCCCACCCCTTTGAACGGCAACTGGTTCTTTTCAAACAGTAAGTAATAAGTGTGCTAAGTTTGGTTGAAATTGATCCAGTTGTTTAGGAGGATATGTGGAACATACTTAGACAGATACATAGACCTTTATAATATGTATGGTCTGATTGAAAAGGTTTCAAATGGGATGAAAGGGCTAATACATACAAAAAGAAAAATCAGTAAACATCAGTCCGGTAATATAAAGTATAGAAACCAGTCCACGATTATATTTGGTACCTTAATTGAAAATACCACCCGTGTTGACACATAAATGTAATTCAGAATATGACCAGTTTCGGCTTACTGCCATCATCAGATCATTAACAGTATACTAAATATTAAGGATTGTATAAAACGTGCGATCAAGGAGGAAAGGTACAAATAAAATCACTAGAGAAATGCCAAAATAAAAATCAAATAGAAAGTTATTGAGATGTATCGAACGATCCCGAATAATCATAGGATTAGCAGTCTGAAAGCGTATTTTGTCTAGGTGATTACGAGAGCAATTGATAGATTAATTCATTAATAATAATTAAAATTTGGTGTTTTAAATAAAACCAGTTACCAGAATCGAGATATTTTGATCTCTTGCTTCGCTCGAAATACGTTAATTGTTTCACAATGCTTTTCTAGAGCAGTACTAGAATTTAAATGAGTAGTGCTCCCATATCAAGTTTTGCAGCATACGTTTATGTCCCCTACAGAACCATTATATCACTGCCTATGAGAGGTTGTTCCTATTTCTAGTACACGTTAATATAACTGGGAATAGTTTCTAAAAGGGAAACCAAAATACAAAATCCTGAACCGCAAGAAGAAAGCTGACGAAGCATATACAAGTACAAGGATCGACATAGAAACCGACAGTTACAGTCACATAGTGTATGTAGGAGCCGAAAGTGTCTGTTGTGTTACATCAAACCATCTTTTAATATGCGGAATTTTATGCTATGGTCCACAATGCAGCTGTCATCTGCAATGGCCGGTATTGCTGTGGACTGACCCCCACGCCTCTCCGTGTCGCACCCAGTGACGCAATAGTCAGAGGATGATACGGCAGGTGGTCGGTGACGATTGGCCCTTCATAGCCAGAATAAGGACCTTTATTATTATTTTTCATCTGGAGCAATCGATTTGGAACACATCGACTGTTGGCAATCTGTCTCGGACTGTTGAACAATATGGCGAGTTCAAGAGAACTGAACCACAACTTTTATGTATGTTAGCCTGAAACTGCCGATAGAGCTATGCGACCATGGTCATTAATATAACTGATTGGATTTTAAAGAAGCTGAGTAGTCGTAAACGACAGGTACGCGTTCTTTTTTTCTTTCTTTCCCAAAATGACATGTTACCGGCTCTGCCAGTGTAAACAATATAACAAATAGTCAGTAATCGTTTTTTTCCTTTTTTACGTGCACTAAACATATTGGCGTATTGATAGCCCCAACAATAAACCATAAGATGGGACAAAGATCTTAAGATCTTATAGTTGACGAATAGTCAAGAAGTGTAGTTGCAAATCTAAATATATCTTTTGTAATCTTCTACAAGTCATCTCTTTACAAGACAAAATATTTTTCTACAATTTTGTAAGGTACTTTCTTGAATTTTGTACTACTGCGATGTGTGTTTCAATGTGCCTAAGTGCAGGCACGCAACATGTGGATTTGTTTGTTATAGGTTACTGTTCTAATTTTCAGTAAGCGTATCGGTATTTGCAGAGCCGCAATGCCGTACGGTGAGGCCTCTGGCACAACGTGGGTTACCTGGCAAATGCGAGCCCACTGAAGTAGCAGTTTTTCGTAGTGCTTTTCACTACCGCCATTCCCATTCTCCAAGTTTAAGTTATACACTGAAGTGCCAAGGAAACTTGTACAGGCACGCGTATTCAAATATAGAGACGTGCAAACAGGCAGCGCCTACATAAGACCAGAGTCGGCGCAGTTGTTAGGTCGGTTACTGCTGCTACAATGGCAGGTTATCAAGATTTAAGTGGGTTTCAACCTGGTATTATAGTAGACGCACGAGCGGTAGGACAGAGCATCTCCGAGGTAGCGATGAAGACAGGCTTTTCCCGTACGATAATTTCACGAGTGTACCTTGAATATGCGGCTGGTAAAAGATCCTGCAAGAACACGACCAACGACGACTGAACAGAATCATTCAAAATGAAAGAAGCGCAACCCTTAGGCAAATTGGTACAGATTTCAGTAATGGATCTTCAACATGTGTCAGCGTGCGAACCATTGAACGAAACATCATCTATATCGTCTTTCGGAACCGAAAGCCCTCTCGTGTACGCTTGATGACCGCACGACACAAAAATTTACGCTTCGCCTGGGCACGTCAACACCGACATTGGACTGTTCATGACTGGATACATGTTGGGCGGTCGGACGAGACTCGTTTCAAATTGTATCGAGTGGATGGACGTGTACGCTTATGAATCCATGGACCCTGCATTTCAGTAGGGGACTGTTCAAGCTGGTGGAGGCTCTGTAGTGGAGTGGGGCGTGTGCAGTTGGAGTGATATGGAACACCTGATATTTCTGGATATGACTGAGAGGTGACACGTACGTGAGCATCCTGTCTGATCATCTGCATCCATTCATGTCCACTGTGCATTCCGACGGGCTTGGGCAATTCCAGAAGAACGATGCTTCACCCTGTAAGTAGGCTGTTTAGGTTTTTATGTTGGTAACGCCACGTTCCGCTCTGTATGAAAATCACTGACTGTGCTGTGTGCAGACTGTGGCTGGATTGCATCGTTGGAATTTGCTATTGTAGTGTTGGGCAGTTGGCTGTTAACAGAGCGTAGCGTTGCACAGTTGGAGGTGAGCCGCCAGCAGTGGTGGATATGGGGAGAGAAATGGCAGAATTTTGAGAGCGGACGATCTGAACGTGTGTCCATGAGAGAGAGTAAATTTGTAAGACTGGATGTCATGAACTGATATATATATATATATATATATATATATATATATATATATATATATATATATATATATATATATATATATATATTATGACTCTTGAACGCTATTAAGGTAAATACATTGTTTGTTCTTTATCAAAATCTTTCATTTGCTACGTATGCCTATCAGTAGTTAGTGCCTTCAGTAGTTGGAATCTTTTATTTAGCTGGCAGTAGTGGCGCCCGCTGTATTGCAGTAGCTCAAGTAACGAAGATTTTTGTGAGGTAAGTGATTTGTGAAAGGTATAGGTTAATGTTAGTCAGGGCCATTCTTTTGTAGGGATTATTGAAAGTCAGACTGCGTTGCGCTAAAAATATTGTGTGTCAGTTTAGTGTTGATCAGAATAAGTAAAGAGAGAAATGTCTGAGTACGTTCAGTTTTGCTCAGCTGTTTGAAAATCAAATAATGTAAGAGGTTTATCTGCAGAGTAATTCATAAATTTTTCTAAGGGGACGCACACGTCCAGAATTGGTACAGAGTGACTCCAGGAACACTCTTCTGAATTTTAAACACTACTGCTGGCCAGCAAACTCCCCAGACATGAACATTACTGAGGATATCTGGGATGCCTTGCAACGTTCTGTTGAGAAGAGCTCACCACCCCTCGTACTCCCACTGATTTATGGGCAGCCCTGCAGGACGCGTGGTGTCAATTCCCGGACTACTTCAGACGTTAGTCGACTCCGTACCACATCGTGTTGGGGCGCTTCTGCGTGCTCGTGGGGGCCCTACACGATATTGCGCAAGTGTACTAGTTTCTTTGCTCTTCAGTGTGTGTAACACCTTGCATTTCGTGGCTGTAGGGGTGAGGAAAAAACTGTCAAAGTTGTCTTAGCTATTAAATGGTCTCGGTTCTGTCACTTAGTTGGATTCTTTTTTTGTCATCAGTCTACTGACTGGTTTGATACGGCCCGCCACGAATTCCTTTCCTGTGCTAACCTCTTCATCTCAGAGTAGCACTTGCAACCTACGTCCTCAATTATTTGCTTGACGTATTCCAATCTCTGTCTTCCTCTACAGTTTTTGCCCTCTACCGCTCCCTCTAGTACCATGGAAGTCATTCCCTCATGTCTTAGCAGATGTCCTATCATCCTGTCCCTTCTCCTTATCTGTGTTTTCCACATATTCCTTACCTCTCCGATTCTGCGTAGAACCTCCTCATTCCTTACCTTATCAGTCCACCTAATTTTCAACATTGGTCTACAGCACCACATCTCAAATGCTTCGATTCTCTTCTGTTCCGGTTTTCCCACAGTCCATGTTTCACTACCATACAATGCTGTACTCCAGACGTACACCCTCAGAAATTTCTTCCTCAAATTAAGGCCGGTATTTGATATTAGTAGACTTCTCTTGGCCAGAAATGCCTTTTTTGCCATAGCGAGTCTGTTTTTGATGTCCTCCTTGCTCCGTCCGTCATTGGTTATTTTACTGCCTAGGTAGCAGAATTCGTTAACTTCATTGACTTCGTGACCATCAATCCTGATGTTAAGTTTCTCGCTGTTATATATATATATATATAACTAATTATTTGGTCTATTGTCTACACCAGGAAATCTGATGATGGACAGAGCCCGAAACATATCATCTGAAATGGATGCACCAAGCAAATACTACCTGTTTGTTTGCCAATACTCAGCTGTTCGTGGTGTTCCTTAGCTCCCATTCTCCCGTGAAGGATACCCATCAGGGCAGTCTCCTCAGGCGGACCGCTTCCCTTCCGGCGGTGGCCTCTGCTGCCGCTGTGTGACACACTGTCGCGGTTACAGGCGGCGCTGCCGCTACACGCTGCGATGCGTCGCGGCAGTGGTTGTCGTCTGCGTCGCCCAGTGCGACCTTGGAGCCGTCGTAAACGGTAATGGATCTCGGGTCGGCGGACGGCGTCTTCACGGTAGATCACGCCAGCCGATCCTAATAACCAACCAGTCCCAGACTCGCAATGAAAGAGCCCAGCATAAAAGCCTGCCTCCGCCTGTCTCCCCGTCTGTCACTTGCCGAGGGGGCTTGCGCACGCGGAGATACATACCTGCGCACTACGACATCCTTTCAGTAACGACTACACAACTAGTGGGAATGCCATGTTTACATCTCGTGTTTGACAGGAAAAAATAATCAAATCTACACTGAAGAGCCAAAGAAACTGGTACACCTGCCTAATATCGTGTAGAGCCACCGAGAGCACGCAGTAATTGCGCAACACGATGTGGCATGGACTCGACTAATGTCTGAAGTAATGCTGCAAGAAATAGACTCTATGAATTCTGCAGGGCTCTCCATAAATCCTGGGATGCCTTGCAACGTGCTGCTCAGAAGAGACCTCCACCACCTCGTACTTCTGTCTTTAAGCTGGGTGTAGGTTGTGTTCCGAAAATGAACAGCATAGAGACAGAAGTGATGACACTTTCTGCAGGACCTGACCATCATTTTGCAGGACGATGCTCAGGCACGTACAGTGCAAGCTGTTACTGATTTGTTTGACTGATGGGGCTGCTGAGTGCTACACCACCTACTGCACTCCCCTGACTTAAGCCCTCGTAAGTTCAACTCGATTTCTAAACTGAAGGAAACACTTCACGCCATTCGCTTCAGAACTGCTACAAATTCGTCGTGCAATAGACCACGCCGCTCGAACTGTCAACAGACTTGGCATTGCTATGAGTATCCCACGACTTCCACATCGGTGGGAACGGGTTATATACAATGCTGGTGGCTACTTTGGAACACGTATCTATTTTGTACGAGCTGTAAATAAATAGTTGACACTATTGAAGTTCCAACGTTCGTATATGTTCATGATACGTATTATCCGATCACTGTATCTCGCTCTACGACCATAAACCAATGGCGGCAGCGATGTGGTAAGATTCACCGAAACTTGCCCTTTGCTCCTGGGTATGCTCTCTCGGTTCAGTACACTCCTAGTATCAGGTCCCATGTAAAAATCGCTAACTAAGTCTAAGACATCCATCCAGTCATTTGCTGATCTGTCTGATGTGGCAATTAACGGTAGCGAAACGAAAGCCAAAATCTCAACTTTCACATTCAATTACAACTTGGTGAATTACTTATTTTCAGCTCTTTTAGTTTTCTTCTCTATGCCAGTATGCTGTTTACCATGTCGTCCATACGAGAGTCTGTTCGATGGTCAAACGGCGGCATGTTCGTCCGATTCTTCTGTGGGAAAGATTTCTTGAACATGCAAATTTCTTTCACGCAGGAGGATCGTACAAACGTACTGTCAGACGACGTGACTTTGTCAAACAATACTCTACAGAGCATTACAGGTTTGTTTTTCTTACTCATCCGCGTTACAGTACAGTTTCCTACCTGTGCAACGTCCTCAGTAAGTTGGAAGCGCCAGCCGTGATCATAACAGTGTTTTGTGTACTGTTGAGTGCACTCTGTCGGAGCTTAGTGTATTGCAGCGCGCGAAAATTGTTGGTGCTCTTTTGATGGGTGCTTTCGTGACCAAGATAACCGAAGTGTTTGGAGTTTGAAGAGGCACGGAATCGAAGCTTTGTTCCCTACAGGGAAAACGGAAAAACATCATCCACTGAGTCACAACGCGGATAGAAGTGTGTGTTGAGTGATATTGACAGATGGTCATTGAAGATTATTGTGACGAAAAATAAGAACACGTCAGTTACGGAAGTCAATGCATCACTGAACTTCACGCTTTGGAACTCCAATAGCAACAAAACCACACGAACGGAGGTCCAGAAACAGGGAATTACAGAGAGAACTGAAATTCCAAATCCACATACCAGTGAGGCAAATGCTCGTAACAGGAAAAATTGGTGCCGAGGACATAGAGCGTGGACTTC
Organism: Schistocerca gregaria; assembly: GCF_023897955.1. Taxonomy (NCBI): domain Eukaryota; kingdom Metazoa; phylum Arthropoda; class Insecta; order Orthoptera; family Acrididae; genus Schistocerca; species Schistocerca gregaria. The sequence goes on along the minus strand of NC_064923.1, from coordinate 128,696,753 downwards.
GGAGCAATGGAAGAAAGTCATCTGGTCTGATGAGTCTTGTTGCAAACTGTTACCAACTTGTGGCGGAGTTTATTTCGTGAAAGTGAAACATAGCGGGGGTTCCCCATATTGTCGGACTCCAGAGGCCCCGTGGGTATTTTGAAAGGTCCCATTACGCCAAGGAGTGTTTGACTAGTTTGGCTGATCTGGTACCTCCCATGTTACGGTGTTTGTTCCCCAATGGTGATGCTGTCTTCCTAGACAATAAGGGCCCTGTTCACACAGCACGCATTGTCCAAAACTGGTTTTACGGGCACGAGGATGAAGTGTCGCATCTCCCCGGATCACGACAATCACAAGGCCTCAATATTATAGTGTCTTCGTGGTCTATTTGGCAGAGAAGGATGGGTGATCGCTGTCCATCTCCATCAGAGTTACCTGGGCTTGTCGCTGTTCTGCAGGAAGAATCGTGTAAGATATCATTGAAAACCGTATTACGCGCGAAAATGTGATATTTTTGTGCACCCTAATGTACCTGTGGTCGGAGAGTGAATGAAATGACGAGAGTGCGCGCGCGAGCGACACTGCTGGGTCCTGTTCAGATTAGTGAACATTAAAGTGCTAACTGCGAGGCTTTAAATGTCTGTAGCAAGACACGCCTACAACGGTGACGAAGCTGCACCTGCCGGTCCGTCTCGAAGCCCAAATCGAAATGGGCAAGAGTGGGTGGTGACTTCACTGGTGCCACACTCCTGTAAGATTCCGACTTCAAACAGTCGAGCCGTTGTGAACTATTTAGGAGGGTAGGGTGGAAGTCCACCTGTTTGGAATATAAGACGTGACCATATATTTTTTGGCGACAGAGATTTCCTGTTCTAGCTCAGTTCCAGCGGTTGTAAGGCGGGTTCTTACTGTATCCCTGCGCCTCCGCGAGGAACAAGAATGTTAAAAACTTGAGTTTTTTTAACGGATGCCGCCATTTTGAGTAAATTATCAACATCTCTCAAACTGAAGGCAGCCAAAATAAGATTTCTGATTTCGGCTCCTCGCTATCTTAAGAATCAATGTCAGAAAGTTTCTTTCCTCTCGGGAAATTCATTAATGGTTTATACCGGGACTGGAGTTTTAAGGAACTCGAAATAGGATGCATAGGGATATTATGGATACTCCGCCGGATTATTTCTCACCAAAGGGTTCTGAATCTGTCACCTGACTGATTCTTACTCGTGTTGTCTCGCCACGTGCCGTTCCTGCGAAGCTTCGTTTTGTTTGAAGTTAACTGTGATTGGCACTGTTGCACTAACTAAGCCGTCTGCAGAGAATATTGATTGTACTCCTCAGATTAGGTTTGAGTCTGGTGATATGTGCATCTCAAATAATAAATAAGTACGCCTCCACACTCAGAAGATGACGATGACTTGGAGTTTTTCATCCGACGATATAGCACGTAAGGCCATCAAGACGCACGACCAATAAATGACGGGATCTTGACATTTTGTGTACGACGCAGATCAGATGGAGTACAAGTAAATCAAGGGTAGAATCACTTTTGGGAAAGGGTACCTATGATGTTCCCACAGCTATCCACGTTCATCTGGTATTTGTCAGAAGAGAATCTTGTTCAATACCCGTGGTCTAGGGGTAGCGTCTTTGGTTCATAATCAAAACGTTTTCGGTCCCGCGTTCGATCCCCGCCACTACCTAAATATTGATAAATAATTAGCATTGGCAGCCGAAGACTTCCGGCATAAGAAGTCAACCTCATTCTGCCAACGGCCTTGTCAAAGAGGGCGGAGGAGCGGATAGAGGTTCAGGGGTGGGAAATTGCCCCTAAAGGCGGAAGAATCAGCAATGATCAACGACATGAGGATGCAGAAGGCAATGGAAACCACTGCATTAAAGACACGTAACGTGTATCCACAGGACATGTGGCCTGTAGTTGAAGAAGTGTCATGATGATCTCTCCATTGGCAAAAGATTCCGGAATAGTCCCCCATTCGGATCTCCGGGATGGGACTGCCAAGGGGGAGGTTACCATGAGCAAAAGATTGAATAATCAACGAAAGGATAATGTTCTACGAGTCGGGGCGTGGAATGTCAGAAGCTTAAACGTGGTACGGAAACTATAAAATCTGAAAAGGGAAATGGAAAGGCTCAATCTAGATATAGTAGGGGTCAGTGAAGTGAAGTGGAAGGAAGACAAGGATTTCTGGTCAGACGAGTATCGGGTAATATCAACAGCAGCAGAAAATAGTATAACAGGTGTAGGATTCGTTATGAATAGGAAGGTAGGGCAGAGGGTGTGTTACTGTGAACAGTTCAGTGACCGGGTTGTTCTAATCAGAATCGACAGCAGACCAACATCGACAACGACAGTTCAGGTATACATGCCGACGTCGCAAGCTGAAGATGAACAGATATAGAAAGTGTATGAGGGTATTGAAAGGGTAATGCAGTATGTAAAGGGGGACGAAAATCTAATAGTCATGGGCGACTGGAATGCAGTTGTAGGGGATGGAGTAGAAGAAAAGGTTACGGGAGAATATGGGCTTGGGACAAGGAATGAACGAGGAGAAAGACTAATTGAGTTCTGTAACAAGTTTCAGCTAGTAATAGTTAATACCCTGTTCAAGAATCACAAGAGGAGGAGGTATACTTGGAAAAGGCCGGGAGATACAGGAAGATTTCAATTAGATTGCATCATGGTCAGACAGAGATTCCGAAATCAGATACTGGATTGTAAGGCGTACCCAGGAGCAGATATAGACTCAGACCACAATATGGTAGTGATGAAGAGTAGGCTGAAGTTCAAGACATTAGTCAGGAAGAATCAATACGCAAAGAAGTGGGATATGGAAGTACTAAGGAATGACGAGATACGTTTGAAGTTCTCTAACGCTATGGATACAGCAATAAGGAATAGCGCAGTAAGCAGCACAGTTGAAGAGGAATGGACATCTCTAAAAAGGGTCATCACAGAAGTTGGGAAGGAAAACATAGGTACAAAGAAGGTAGCTGCGAAGAAACCATGGGTAACAGAAGAAATACTTCAGTTGATTGATGAAAGGAGGAAGTACACTCATGTTCCGGGAAAATCAGGAATACAGAAATACAAGTCGCTGAGGAATGAAATAAATAGGAAGTGCAGGGAAGCTAAGACGAAATGGCTGCAGGAAAAACGTGAAGACATCGAAAAAGATATGATTCTTGGAAGGACAGACTCAGCATACAGGAAAGTCAAAACAACCTTTGGTGACATTAAAAGCAACGGTGGTAACATTAAGAGTGCAACGGGAATTCCACTGTTAAATGCAGAGGAGAGAGCAGATAGGTGGAAAGAATACATTGAAAGCCTCTATGAGGGTGAAGATTTGTCTGATGTGTTAGAAGAAGAAACAGGAGTCGATTTAGAAGAGATAGGGGAGCCAGTATTAGAATCGGAATTTAAAAGAGCTTTGGAGGACTTACGGTCAAATAAGGCAGAAGGGATAGATAACATTCCATCAGAATTTCTAAAATCATTAGGGGAAGTGGCAACAAAACGACTATTCACGTTGGTGTGTAGAATATATGAGTCTGACGACATACCATCTGACCTTCGGAAAAGCATCATCCACACAATTCCGAAGACGGCAAGAGCTGACAAGTGCGAGAATTATCGCACAATCACCTTAACAGCTCATGCATCGAAGCTGCTTACAAGAATAATATACAGAAGAATGGAAAAGAAAATTGAGAATGTGCTATGTGACGATCAGTTTGGCCTTAGGAAAAGTAAAGGCACGAGAGAGGCAATTCTGACGTTACGGCTAATAATGGATGCAAGGCTAAAGAGAAATCAAGTCACGTTCATAGAATTTGTCGGCCTGGAAAAAGCGTTCGACAATATAAAATGGTGCAAGCTGTTCGAGATTCTGAAAAAAGTAGTGGTAAGCAATAGGGAGAGAAGGGTCATATACAATATGTACAACAACCAAGAGGGAATAATAAGAGTGGACGATCAAGAACGAAGTGCTCGTATTAAGAAGGGTGTAAGACAAGGCTGTAGCCTTTCGCGCCTACTCGTCAATCTGTACATCGAGGAAGCAATGATGGAAATAAAAGAAAGGTTTAGGAGTGGAATTGAAATACAAGGTGAAAGGATATCAATGATACGATTCGCTGATGACATTGCTATCCTGAGTGACAGTAAAGAAGAATTAAATGATCTGCTGAACGGAATGATGTACACAGTATGGTTTGAGAGTAAATCGGAGAAAGAAGAAGGTAATGAGAAGTAGTAGAAATGAGAACAGCGAGAAACTTAACATCAGGATTGATGGTCACGAAGTCAATGAAGTTAAGGAATTCTGCAACCTAGGCAGTAAAATCACCAATGACGGACGGAGCAAGGAGGACATCAAAAGCAGACTCGCTATGGCAAAAAAGGCATTTCTGGCCAAGAGAAGTCTACTAATATGAAATACCGGCCTTAATTTGAGGAAGAAATTTGAGGATGTACGTCTGGAGTACAGCATTGTATTGTAGTGAAACATAGACTGTGGGAATACCGGAACAGAAGAGAATCGAAGCATTTGAGATGTGGTGCTATAGACGAATGTTGAAAATTAGGTGGACTGATAAGGTAAGGAATGAGGAGGTTCTACGCAGAATCGGAGAGGAAAGGAATATGTGGAACACACTGATAAGGAGAAGGGACAGGATGATAGGACATCTGCTAAGACATGAGGGAATGACTTCCATGGTACTAGGGGGAGCTGTAGAGAGCAAAAACTGTAGAGGAAGACAGAGATTGGAAATCGTCAAGCAAATAATTGAGGACGTAGGTTGCAAGTGCTACTCTGAGATGAAGAGGTTAGCACAGGAAAGGAATTCGTGGCGGGCAGCAACAAACCAGTCAGTAGACTGATGACAAAAAAAGAAAAAAAAGAAAATCTTGAATAAGACCATAATTTTGCAGGCTTGGGCAATATATTACTTCTTCCCTCATACGTCTGGCGAAATGATCATACGTAACAAAAATCAGATAAATTGGACCTCATACGGAAGATAACCAACAGTTGTTCTTCCCTAGCGCCATTCGGAAATGTGCCAATAGTCTGGTGAAATGTCCTTGTGAGATGTTAAAGACTATGACATTTAAAATATTCTGGTCACTGTTTCCACGGTAGGTGCTTAATGACTGTGGAGTTCAGTGCAGTAAAACCAATTTCTCCTCTTGATTTTATCGCCTAAAAGTCTCTAAAGCTCTCAAAAGTGGTTACGGAAGAATTGTGTGTAAGCAACTGCATCGGTTATGTTGGACACATATGTCTATTTGTGCTCTTCGTTTTTAAGATCTGATTGAGGTTTAGTCCACGGGTTCTGGTGCCATACCAAAGTCGGTAACACACACCGATACTATAGACGTTATGGTTGTCTCTCTAGTACCTTCCGCCACGGAAGTCGAACACGCGGCAGAACAAATGGACGTGGTCAGCCCATAGAGGGCTCCGCCTCCGCGGCGGCTATTCCGCGCAGCGGCTCTCGTTCAGCTAGGGCGCCACCGCTAAGCCACGTGCAGACAGCGGCCAATAGCCGCTCTGCCCTAGTCCAGCCAGTCTGGTACTCGCACTGGATTTCGTTCCTATCTCGGCGGTACTGCGTTCTGTTCGTTGCTCGTTGTTAACATTTGCCTGGCTCTGGATCCGAGTGGATTTATGTTTGGTGTTTGGTGTTGTGGTTTTCACAAGCCTCCGTTGTTTATCTCTTCCTCGTTGTGTCGCTCATAGTCGGTCGTGGTCGGTTGTTGTCAGTTGTCGTTGGCCTGTCGTCGGACTCGTCCTGTGTTTACTTGGTGGTGCGTGCTCCACCGCCGGCGGCTTCCCCGCCTGGCGGCTCCGATCCGCAGCCCAAGGCGTTCCCGCTGGTGGTTGTGGTTACAACAGTCTCGCTGCGATCTTCAACGACGAATGGGAGAAGCAGAAAAAGACTCGTCTGTTCAATCATTACGGCAGTGCCCCCGCTTGGAGTTCAATATGGGACTGTGCATGGAAACGCCCACTCCAGAACGTGACCTTAGCTGTAGCAGTCAACAGCATCGAGTAGGACTAAAGAATTATTAAAGTCTGAAATGGATATGTAAATTTGTACGTGTTGAACATTGTACTTCAGGACAAATGTTTGACAATTAGTGCATCAAGAGATGAGTTAATAGTCAATGAGAGTTGTAAATTACCAAACACTCTTGAGGCAAAGAATTGTATCAAGTTAAGTAAATCTTTTTATCACACATGGAAATAAAGTGAACTAATATTTCGTATGTTGTAGTTACAATGAACCATGTACCAAAACAATCAAAGAACCCGCAGTCGCATGACGATTGTCGTTTGGGCCGGCCGTTGTGGCCGAGTGGTTCTAGGCGCTTTAGCCTGGAACCGCGCGACCGCTACGGTCGCAGGTTCGAATCCTGCCTCAGGCGTGGATGTGTGTGATGTTCTTTGGTTAGCTAGGTTTAAGTAGTTCTAAGTTCTAGGGGACTGATGACCTCAGATGTTAAGTCCCATAGTGTTCAGAACCATTTGAACCATCCGATTGTTGTTTCATCTGGTCATAACCCTGACGAAATTCAGGCTGTCAAGTACTCATAAATATGCCAGGAACGATCATTCGAAGCAAAAAAAGTAAACGTGGGCTCTAAAACGCATGCCTTACGAGCTATGAGCAGTCGTTCAGTAGAGATTTGTTTCACAGTATCTAAGATGAGTTAAGTGCTCCCAGCTCTTAAATTATCATTTCTGTCATATACCGGGTGGTCAAAAAGTCAGTATAAATTTGAAAACTGAACAAACCACGGAATGATGCAGATAGAGAGGTACAATTTGACACGTATGCTTAGAATGGCGCGGTGTTTTACTAGAACAAAATAAATAAATAAATAAATAATAAAAAAGTACAAAAGTTCAAAAAATGTCCGACAGACGGCAATTCATCTGAAGAATAGCAATAATTAGAATAACAAAGTAAGACAAAGCAAAGATGATGTTCTTTACAGGAGATGCTCAATATGTCCACCATCATTTCTCAACAATAGCTGTAGTCGGGGAATAATGTTGTGAACAGTACTGTAAACCATGTTCAGAGTTATGCTGAGGCATTGGCGTCGGATGTTGTCTTTTAGAATCTCTAGAGATGTCTGTCGATCACGATACACTTGCGACTTCAGGTAACCCCAAAGCCAATAATCGCACAGACTGAGGTCTGGGGACCTGGGAGGCCAAGCATGACAAAAGTGGCGGCTGAGCACACGATAATCACCAAACGACGCGCGCAAGAGATCTTTCACGCGTCTAGCAATATGGAATGGAGCGCCATCCTACATAAACATCGCACGTTCCAGCAGGTGTTTATCGGCCAAGCTGGGGATGATGCGATTCTGTAACATATCGGCGTACCTCTCACCCGTCACGGTATCAGTTACAAAACCAGAATCACACATTTCCTAGGAGAAAAAAGTCCCTATAACGGTAAATATGGTAAATCCAACTCATACCGTGACTTTCTAGTCGTGCAATTGAGTTTCCAAGACAGTTCTAGGATTTTCGGTAGCCCAAATTCTGCAGGTTTGAGCGTTGACAGACCCTCGGAGCTTGAAATGAGCTTCGTCGGTCCACAACACGTTACTCAACCAATCGTCATCTTCCGCCATATTTTGAAACGCCCACGCCCCAAATGCCCTCCGCTTCACTAAAGCGCCAGGTAACAGTTCATGATGCCGATGGATTATGTACGGATAGTATCGGAGGGTAAGCCTCAGTGTCAACCAAACAGTAGTGTACGGAATGCCGGTCCGGCATGCGACTGCACGAGCGCGGACTTTCCCGTGCATAGACGAACCCGCTACAGTCTCGATCTCTTCCTGAACTGCCTCAGCAGCATTACGCCTTGTGCTCGGTCGGCCACTACGGGGTGTATCGTCTAAACAACCCGTGGCTTCGAACTTCGAAATCATTCTCGCCACAGCTGCATTTGTCAACTGACCTTTACCCGTTCGAACCCCCTTCCTATGGCGATAGGATAGTAACGCTGAACTAGCACATTCCCCATTCTGATAATACAGCTTCACTAAAAGCGCCTTTTCAGGTGACGTCAGCATGCTGCGACTGTTGGCGCATCTGATTCTCTCTCTCATTACAGCTCCTTTTATACACGATTGTCATGCGCAGTCACTGACATTTTGCTGTCCAGCTCCTTCTGTCGGACATTTTGTGAACTTTTTTTTATTCTAATAAAACTCCATGTCATTCCAAGCATGTATGTAAATTTCTACCTGTCTATCCACATTATTCCGTGGTTTCTTAAGTTTTCAAATTTATACTGACTTTTTGATCACCCTGTACTTGAGTGCTTGTCATTGCTCTTGGAACACCCTGTATTTGTTATATCGTGATGCAGCACAGTATGAAACTATGGGTGACTTTATTGTGCCTACTTCCTACATAGGTTCTTGACAGTCACACAGCTGGTGTGTGGATCCCAGCGTAGGGAGTCTGGTCGTTGGCGCCGCCGAAACCGCTTCCGTCCGCGAGGGTTTCCGCTTCTGGGAGCCACAGTTTCAAGAAACCCGTCTGTCGTGACGTGCAGACCACTTCCACCAGGTCTCACAATCGATGGGCGCCTTTTGCGAAACCGTCAAGTAAAGGAAAACTCGTAAAACACATGTGAGACGACAGGGAAAAATTTCCACATTTTGTATTGTCATTTGATATGTAGGCCTACCCAGTGTCATAGTGACTGATCGAGTAATGACGTCAGCACAGAAAATCACAAAACTTCTAAGTTCATGGCCTGATATAACTAAAAGATTATTGGAAGCGCCGCTACCGTGTCATCTTAATCCAGGAATTTCAAAGTATTCATGTAACCATTCAACTCTGTTTCTCACTGTCAGTTCCATTTATTTGTGAGTGGTACTGTGCATTGCTCTGATCATTATTTTCAGTGCGGCTGTTTTCGACCTGGTTCATTGTGAGAAACTTGCAATGGCTCTATTCTTTGCATACAAAGGTAGCTTGGAATATGGGAGGCATTTCGAATGCCTCAAGACATTATGCTTGGTTGGTTGTTTAAGATATGTGCTTATTCGCAGCTAAATGAATTTACAGAACGTGTGTCCCTCGATTAACTGTGGTTACTATATATTCTGAAAACAAAAAATAGTACTTTCAAAAAGAACATATCTGTTGCTATATCAATGTTGCAATTACAATGAGCCAGTGAAAACTAGTCCATACCTCATGACAAAAATGGTTCAAATTGCTCTGAGCACTATGGGACTTAACATCTGGGGTCATCAGTCCCAACCTGCGACTGTAGCGGTCGCTCGGTTCCAGACTGAAGCGCCTAGAACCGCTCGGCCACAGCGGCCGGCTATACTTCATGACAGCGGTGAACAAGTTAAGAGAAGCAACACATACGTTTGGCACCAAAAATTACGAAGAGGAAACGTAGCACTGTGCAATGAAGGACTAACAGATAAGCTGCGTACCAGGCTTTGTTCGATTACTTATTTATACCAGTTTTGCAGAATACAAATAATGAGAAAATCCTTTCTCCCACATGCAGTTACCTCTAAAGATTTATATTTTCTTATTTGCCATCTGTATAGGGACTCGTGTCGCCTATCATACATTCAGGGTTGTCAGAAACAGTCTGAAAAGCTTGAAGGGTGTTGCAGCATCCGTTGTGCTGCGAAATAATTGTTAACAAAAAAATTCCATACGTTGTGCCGTTTCCTAGTTATTTAGCACTGAAGTTATCCAATCAGGCCACTGGGCACGCAAATTCAGCAGCTGAACAAGAGAGCGATAAGAAAGTTACACATGGGACTGTAGTAAGGATCTAACCCGAACAAAAGACGGAGCTGTCGCGTAATCTGTCTTCTACGCTATGATAACAGTTGACAGTAATTGTATCTGACGAACCGCTTGAATTTATGCGTGCAACGGCTTGATAAGCTAACTTCAATGCTAATTAACTCGGAACGGCGCACCGAATAGAACTTCTCTTCAAATAGTTCAAATGGCTCTGAGCACTATGGGACTTAACTTCTGAGGTCATCAGTCCCCTAGAACTTACAACTACTTATACCTAGCTAATCAAAGGACATCACACACATCCATTCCCGAGGCAGGATTCGAACCTGCAACCGTAGCGGTCTCGCGGTTCTAGACTGTATCGCCTAGAACCGCTCTGCCACTCCGGCCGGTTCGAATTTCTCTCTGAACGATTATTTCTCAGCACAACCTACCCTGCAACTGCTTTACAAGCTTTTCAGACTTTTCTGACCACCCAGTATGTGTGCAATAATAGACCTATAAAACGTAACGGGCACTTCGATTGAATTAAATAAGATAGGCGGTGATCGCTTCCATAGTCGCATGGTTAAAGTCGCTGTCTTGGATGCGGAAGTATCCGTATTCAGTTTATGGTATTTCCTCAGATTTTCTCTGAAGTTGGGAGGTCTGGAACTGGGCTACTCAGCTTCCTGAGGTCAAATGAGGATCTGCTTGAATAAAGCAGCAGCATCGTCATCATCTCGGTTAATCCACTGGCAATAACGGTTGGAGGGGTTGGTGACATGCCGATCACATGTCCCACGGCTTAGATCGCTCCTCGTACTAAACTGTAGGCAGTAGTAGGAACGGCCCTAAGGCCTATTCCGTGAGTGTTGTTTACACTACATTTATAATAGCTGGTACAATACGAAATCTTTGAGGTGTAGAAACATAGTAGTTGAAATCGGAATAAGAAAAGTGCTTTGTTCAAATAACATAAATATTACGTGATGGAGAGGGCGGTTAAGAAAGACATTTTGAGCACAGCACTGTATGGGTGTGAAACATGGACGGTGGGAAAGACTGAAATGAAATCCCTTGAAGCACTTCACTTATGGTGCTGGAGACGAAAAGATACATGCCTGGGTATAACCATAGTTCCGTAGGAAACGGCAAACATTTTTATATGAAGGCATCTACCGTCTTGTCTCACGGTGGAATCAATGTATTAACACCTTATGGAGATCTTTGTAGTAACGGGAAACTTATTCAGATTTTTCCATCTGTCTCGTTTCCATTTGATTGCTTCTTCATTCAGCATTCTCCGAGGAATGAGAAGTGGTCCGTTGCCACGGAGAGGCGGGAAGGTCCTTCTATCTAGGATACCACATAATTATTTTATGAATCTTGAAATACCTCCGTTATGCCCCTTTACTGGATTTTGTGTGATTTACCGAAGCCGCTAAACAGTTAACTATTATGACTATGTGACCGTGTGCTTAATGGATGAAAGGCTATCGGTTTTTCTGCTTTGGTTTCGGGGATATTTCAACCGAGTGCGGCTGTTTTGAGACTGAATAGTGGAATGATTGAAATTTTGTCTATTATTAAGGACCACAAAGGCTGCGACGTACAAACTGATATGTATTTTCTACTGACACACAAATTCTGAGGCAGTTGCTACCTTTGCCTTACACGCGTAATTACGGTTTTATCTTTTTATTGGTTGTTGATTTCAAGTACTTCATCACACGCAATGATGATGGTTAACATTCACAACAATCCTCAGTGCAATCCATGGTTGTTGCTGGCCGACGCGGTTGACGCGAACACGCAATTCGGCATTTGTCACTTTTGGTTTCATATCACTCGCGAAACGGTATCGATAAGGGTCCACCCCCAACGATGATCAGGGGGACGCGCTCATTCGTCATACTCCGATGAATTTACCGTTTACTACTCACTCGGACACCATTCTTGTCCGTCTCTCCAGTACCACTGCTTACTCGACACTCGTCTCACTGCCTCCTGCAGCGCTCGACAATCGACTCCAGTCTGCTATCGACCTGGGTGCCGGATACTAAAATCTATGTTCGTGGGATCATGGATCCCTTACAATCTCTTAAGTAAAAGGATAAGCCAATTCAAGGATAATGATGGCAAGTGAAACCACCAACAAAGAAGTCCTGCAAAGAATTATCGAAGGATGAACAGTTAGGAGAACGGTAGGAGGAAGAGGGCAGGAGTGGATTCGTCACACAATAGAGCACAACCATTTCCTCGAAAATGCGGAAGAAGAATCGTTCACAGGGGAAGGTAACTCGGGGAAGGCTGCAACTGCCATTTTTAAAACAAGTTGTGCATACACTGAGGTGACAAAGGTCGTGGGACAGCGATATGCAAATACACAGGTGGTGGTGGTGGTATCGCGTACACAAGGGAGCTGTCATTTGTACTCAGATGATTCGTGTGAAAAGGCTTCCGACGTGATTACGGCCGCACGACGGAAGTTAACAGATTCTGAACGCGGAATATTAACTGGAGCTAGAACCATGGGACGTTTCATCGTTAGAGCATTCAGTATTCCAAGATCCACAGGGTCAAGTGTGTACCGAGAACACCAAATTTCAGGCATTGCCTCTCGCTACGGACAGCGCAGTGGCCGACAGCCTACACTTAACGGCCGAGAGCAGTGGCGTCTGCGTAGAATTGTCAGTGCTAACAGACAAGCAGCACTGCGTTAGATAACAGAAGGAGTCAATGTGGGACGTACGACGAACGTGTCTGTTAGGACAGTGCGGTGAAATGTGGCAGACGACCGCACGATATCCCCTGCAGCACGTCTCCTGGGCTCATGACCATATGGTTGGCCCCTAGATGTCTGGAAAACTGCGTCCTTGTCATGTGAGTCCCGACTTCAGTTGGTAAGAGCCGATTGTACGTTTCGACTGTGGTGGAAACCGCACAAAGCCATGGACCAATGTTGTCAATAAGGTACTATGAAGGCTTGTAGTGGGTCTGTAATGGTGTGGGCTGTTCCAACTGGGAGTGACTATCTGCAGCCATTCATGCACTTCACGTTTCCAAACGGCAATGGAATTTTCAGCGGACCAAACCCTGCGATTGGTTTGAAGAACATACTGGAACAATGCAGTGCATGATTTGGCTGAGCAGGTCGCCGACATGAATCCCATCGAACATTTATAGGTCACAATCGAGAAGTCAGTTCGTTCACAGAATCCTGCACTGACAACACTTTCGTAGTTACGGATGACTACAGAGTCTGCATGACTCAGTGTTTCTACAAGGGGCATCCAACGACTTGTTGAGTCCATGCCACGTAGAGTTGATGTGCTACGCGTGGCAAAAGGACGTCCGACACGATATTAGGAGGTATCCTCTAAGCAGAAACGGACAAATTAGCTTTTAATTAATCTTGCAAACGGATCGAAAGATTGATGATAAAGAAGAAGATTGATGCTTTAGGTAGCACCTTGTGGACTGTCAGATGCACTCAGGCAGCAGCAGCAATGGAGGTGTTGGTTAGTGTCATTCACAGACTTGCGGAAGGTTCAGCGCGTCGGTTGCGTAAGAGGGGACGCTACCGGTGACAGCGCAGTTTTCACTGAGAAAGGCGCGAGTCACGCTGATGAGCGCGCTGCGCGAGTTCAGTCACAGTGGCGACAGCGTATGGAGTCAACACCACGTACTCTGGACAGGATGTTACTGGAAGCCTGCTTCACCGTGGACAGCGGTTTCTCTAGTTGTCGTATAGGCGCAACTCCACACAGGAAGCTCGACTGAATCACTATGCTAATATTTTCCCCTATGTCTGTACTTCTCTTGCACGTTATTGCACACAAGATGAGGCAACATACTGTGCTTCCCCGTGTCTTCCTTCCTTATAGCTGATTTCTTGTCTTGTTTTAAGCTGGCCTAAACTCCGGCGGCAGTTTTATTTACTTTTTTTCCTATTGCAATTGTGTAACCCTTTCTTTCTCCACCAGACTGGTGCAAGTCGTAAAATCATTTCATGTTCTTACTCACTACCTGCTCCTAAGAAAGTATCATGTTAGACGCCAGACATGAGTATCTGCGTGTCACGGGTAGCCAACGAATATAATAAGTTCCTTCCCACTTTCCGCGTAAATCAAAAACATTGCGAAGCTCTTGCAACAGGCTGGAGTTTTCGATTATTATTGCACAGTTAAGTTGAAGTAGACTTATTTGAAGTAAAGAGTTGCGACTGAAAGGGAAGGGGTGGGTGAGAATTGTGTTTTCTTGGTGTATAGGGCACTATAGTTATGGAATGGCGAAAGCTGAAAATTTGTGTTGGCTCAGGACACGAACCCGGATTTACCGCTTCTCATGAGCGGTTGGCTTAAACGCCACGGCCACTGGGACACGGTCCCTGGCGGACTACCATCTCCTAAAAATTAGTACCATGTAAGACGCCTGGCATGAATACCTGCGTATCGTTGATAGTCAACGAATGCAACAACCTGATGGCTTCCTTCCTGCTTTCCACGTAAATCAAAAGCATTACGAAGCTTTTTCAGCCGGCTGGGTTATCGATTACTAATGCACAGTTAAGTTGAAATATATTTGTATGAAATAAAATAAATGGCGCCTGCTCTGTCGGACATGTTCACTCAAACTTGGTTTGAGTTAGCCTATCCCTTTACTTAACAGATTCATAGAATAATTATGTGGTTTCCTAGACAGAAGAACCCTCCCGCTTCTCCGTGGCGACGGACCACTTCTCGGTTCACGGAGAATGCTGTTTGGCGGAGAGTATAAGGACCAATGAAATGAAAACGAGGCAGATGGAAAAATCTGAATAAGTTTCCCATTATTTCAAAGATCTCCATAAGGTTTTAATACATTGATCCAACCGTGAGACAAGACGGTAAATGCCTTCATGAAAAATTGTTTGTGGTTGCCTACGGTAATATGGTTATACCCAGGCATGTATCTTTTCGTCCGGAGGAAATCAGCGGCCACAATGAAACAACTTTGGTGATATGACGGGGGGGATAGATGTTCTCCATTCATGCGATTTTCATATTTTTGGAGTGCTGAAGAAAGACTAACGAAGCCGTCGATTTGCTTCGGACGAAGAAGGGCACGCCTGTTTGTTACTTCTTGTAGGGTCGTATGAGACTGAGGAACATCTGCTGGCACGAGCTCTGGCCGCTGCACTAGAAACTGAAGAGACAACAGGTCAGATGATGAGTGTGTACCAGAACATACTTCGTATGTACAATGTCTGTAACAGCGTTGGTGGTCGCCACACCGAGCCGCTGTTGCAATGCATCACTAGCATTCTGTACGTACAGTATACCGGGTTCTTCTTTATTTTGGAATAATGTATATACGTAATGTTTAAATTTTAATACAAACTGATGAGCTTACGTAATGTTTAAATTTTAATACAAATAGATGAGCTTAAGTGATAAGTGGATGTTTCGTTATGTTTCCTTCAAACTGTTACTTAATGATTGTACTGCGTGACGCTTAATTCAGCTCCTGAAGCAGAAGTGGATGAGTTAAACATCTGAACTGAAACCGTCATACAAAGGAAACGGTACATTTCCGGACAAGGGTTCCTGTTAAAAATATTACCTAATCCCCCCCCCCCCCCCCCCTCGACAAGTTTTAGAAGTTTGCAACGGAAATTTCCGAACATATTGTATATAACGCGTGCAATTAGACTGTTTGAAGGAGAATTCATAACGCAATCGTAGTGTAAAAGTAGTTATTGTTTAGTGCATACCACAGCCCCTCATTGATCCTATGGAAAGGACTTCATTAATAAATGTAATATGTTAGTTTGTATTCTAGATGCTGTTGTTTGGTAACTGAATATGGCGATGAGATCGAAGAATTGTTGAAGCTGTCTGCCCCCTGATTCCCAGTTAGCTGGTGCGCTTGCTCTCATCTGATAATTTTCTGTTGTCTTGACGGTGGCTGGCCGAGGATTCCGTTTCGTCTGTCAAGGGCTCCTTATAGCTTAAATGAACGTTTATGGGAGACAACAGTGGAATTTCGCAGACCATAAAACAGCCCTGGTAAAGACTAAAATACATTGTTCCAAAAACACAACGAAATGCGAGGTAGCCCGTTGCCATACAAAACATGGCATGACAATGTCTTACTGCAGGCAAAGGTATATAAAACAAGTAACTGGAACGAAAGAAGCGTTTGAATAACTCGTCCCGTCTCTGTTGGAGAGACTGAGCGTTACGTCTAAGGGAACCGAGATGACTGGAGCCGAGACGAGCTGTAACACGCCTACCAAGCGGGGTAGTAACGGTTGCGTTACTATGAAATAACGATCGAAATACTCGCGGCTGTATTACTAATCAAAGCTGCACTAACACGAGCTGCGCGGTCCATGGCTGCTACCGAGTACAAGAAGTGTGAGGACACACAGCAAAATGGCAGTAATAACAACGATAGCGGGAATAACAACGCCCTCCAGCCAATAACTGCTACCGACCAAGAGGCCGAGAATCTCTCTCGACACATTTGTCGACTCGGACTCCGCACTATAGTCTGCGTTCGTCACCAGGAAGATGACCCTGCGTCCATCCTAAGCAGGATGGCAATGGCGATTTGTTCTAGCCAATGAAGCCATGCTTCATAGTTCAGAGGTTGGAGGTACTGGAGTGGGGGAATCTGTGAGAAGATGGAGACCGTCTACTGTCCGTCGACAGTGAAGTAGCTGCGGCAAGAATTTCAAAGCAACGGTTCGGCCGGCCTTAAATTTTCGAAATATTGCAAAAGAAATAATTCATATGAGGTTAGCAAAACTACTCCACCCTCAAGGCACGACAGTCTTCTGAATGGGTAAGCCTATAATGGTCTGTACTGTCGGGAGAAAATTCGTTTGATACAACAAGGAGGAGTTATGCATATTGGTCATAAATTGATACCCCAGGTACCGAAAGACAGTGCAAAACTGTTAACTTCAGAGACCAGTGGATGAATGTGCGACGCTGCAGCGCAGTTTCATCGCGCAGCTTGCAAAGATGGTAAACAGGGGAGAAGTCGAAAGCAGGGCATAAGGTCTTCACGAATTTCATTTCAGGTACTCG
This sequence comes from Schistocerca gregaria, assembly GCF_023897955.1. Taxonomy (NCBI): domain Eukaryota; kingdom Metazoa; phylum Arthropoda; class Insecta; order Orthoptera; family Acrididae; genus Schistocerca; species Schistocerca gregaria. The sequence continues at coordinate 128,679,859 of NC_064923.1, read as the reverse complement.
GCTGTATAGTAACTATGTCTTGAAGACAGGCGCGTGAATAACATACGCGGAAGTCTGCATTTGAGAGAGGCTCAAAGTAGCCGGTTGGAGTAAAAAGCGAATCGACCGACATTTGAGTGGAAGCGATGGCACTGTTCGGCGATGTTGGCAGGAATGGGTGAACTATACTGAGAATTACTTTGAACAATTAGTTCATGAGCCCACACGAATTGTAAATGGTTGCGAAAACGCACTTGATTTCCTAGCCACTAATAATCCTGCTCTAATAGAGAGCGTTATGACGGATACAGGGATTAGTGAACACAAGGCCATTGTAGTGAGGCTCAAAACGAAATCTACCAAAACCACTAAAAAAACGCAAAAATATTTATTTAAAACAGCAGATAAAAATTCGCTTGATGCCTTCCTAAGAGAGGGTCTCCATTGCTTCCAAGCTATTAAATGAAAAAAAAAGTTCACTGTTACCAGTCACCGTTTTATTTATTTCCACGACGCGTTTCGAAGGTTTAAACCTCCATCATCGGGTGGATTTACATTAGTAAGTATTACATTTGTGTGTGTGTTGTGTCACGATTTTTGGAGGAACTTGTGACACTGCCTTCAGTGGTCACAGGTTCCTTTTGCTGTTTACAAATGTGGCAGTATACATGTGATGTGTTACGACAGCAAAAGGAACCTGTCACCACTGAAGGCAGTGTCACAAGTTCCTCCAAAAATCGTAACACAACACACACACAAATGTAATACTAATGTAAATCCACCCGATGATGGAGGTTTAAACCTTCGAAACGCGTTGTGGAAATAAATAAAACGGTGACTGGTAACATTGAACTTTTTGTTTCATTAAATGTCAGTAACAGTCGCATTTAAAGCTTCCAAGCTAATTATGTAAATGTAGACCAGATATGGCTCAAATTCAAAGATACAATATCGACAGCAATAGATAGATTCATACCGCATAAGTAATAAGAGACGGGACTGATCCACCATGGTACACAAAACACCTCAGAACACTGTTGCAGAAGCAACGAAAAAAGCATGCCAAATTCAGAAGAATGCAAAATCCCCGAGACTGGTTAAGTTTCACAGAAGCTCGAAATTTAGTGCGGACGTCAATGCAAGATGCTTTTAATAGTTTCCACAATGAAACATTGTCTCAAAATATGTTAGAAAACCTAGACTGATTCTGGTCGAATGTAAAGTATACCAGTGGCAACGGTCAATACTCTCACTGCGCGATAGCGATGGAAATGTTACCGATGATGGTGCCTCAAAACCGGAGTTACTAAATACAGTTTTCCGTAATTCCTTCACGAAAGAAGACAAAGTAAATATTCCAGAATTCGAAACCAGAACAGCTGTTAGTATGAGTGGCATAAAAGTGGATATCTTAGGTGTTGCGAAACAACTCAAATCACTAAAGAAAGGCAAGTCTTCCGGTTCACATAGTACACAAATCGGGTTCCTTTCAGAGTATACAGACACAATAGCGCCTTTCTTAGCAATCATATACAACCGCTCACTTGGCGAAAGGTCTGTTCCGAAAGACTGGAAAGTAGCACAGGTTACACCACTATCCAAGAAAGGAAATAGGAGTAACCCATTGAATTACAGACCCATATCACTGACCTCAATTTGCAGTAGCATTTTGGAGCATATACTTTACTAGAACATTGTGACTCACCTTGAAGAAAATGACTTATTGACACATAACCAACACGGATTCGGAAAATATCGTTTTTGTGCAATGCTGTCGACAAGGGATTTCAGATCGATTCCATATTCCTAGATTTCCATAAGGTTTTGATACCGTTCCTCACAAGCAACTATTAATCAAATTGCGTGGGTATGTATTGTCTGAGCTGTGTGACTGGGTTCGTGATTTCCTCTCAGAGAGGTCACAGTTCGTAGTGATAGACGGGAAGTCATCGAGTAGAACAGAAGTTATATGTGGCGTTTTGAAAGGCAGTGTCATAAGCCCTCTGCTGTTCCTGATTTATATAAATGATCTGGGTGATAATCTGAGCAGCCTCCTTGGATTGTTTGCAGATGACCCAGTAATTTACCGTATGGTAAAATCATCAGACGATCAATTCCAATTAGAAAATGATCTAGAGAGAATTTCTGTATGGTGAAAAAATTGGAAATTGGCACTAAACAAAGAAAAGTGCGAGGTCATCAACATGGGCAGTAAAACAAATCCGATAAATTTTGGGTATACGATGAATCGCACAAATCTAAGGGCTGTCATTGCGACTAAATACCTAGGAATTAGAATTAAGAGCAACTTAAATTGGAAAGACCACATAGATAATATCGCGAGGAAGGCAAAACAAAGAGTGCGCTTTGTTGGCACAACACTTTGAAGATGTGACAAACCCACTAAAGAGACAGCCTACATTACATTTGTCCGTCCTCAGCTGGAATATTGCTGCGCGGTGAGGGATCCTTACGTGGTAGGATTGACGGAGGACGTCGAAAAAGTGCAAAGAAGGGCAGCTCGTTTCGTGTCATCGTGCAATAGGAGTTAGAGTGCCGCTGATATGATACGCAAGTTGGGATGGCAGTCACTGAATGAAAAGCGGTCTTCAATGAGGCGAGATCTGTTTACGAACTTCCAATCACCAAATGCGAAAATATTTTGTTGACACTGACCTACGTAGGGAGAAATGAACCCTCTGCCAGGCACTTAAGTGTGAATTGATAGGAAGCAGGACAGGGCTGCAGTAGGTTTTCTGCACGTCTTGTCATAGGTTAAAGAAAAGTCTTCACTACAGGATATATTCGCTGATTGTCGAACGCTGCTGTTCCTTTATTTCTCTATGCTCCTTTACGCCCATCTGAGTAGCGTGTCGTCTTTTCCCCCACCAAAAATTTATTTTCATCCGTTTTCAGCGTTCGTTCTTCCGTGCATCACGTAGCTTATCGAAAAGGCTTCTTACGCGCAGTTTTGAATGTTTTTATGCCCTGGACGATTTCTTCATGGCTCTCAACTTCTTTTAGTTGAGAAACTAAACACGGCCGAACGAGACGATTCAGAATCGCAAAAGAGTTGCACACCAATCCACTACGAGAAATAGTTGCTTAGCAACGTGGGCTATTTCATTTTTTAATCATACCTTGTAATCCAACGTGACAGTAGGCATTTTAAACGGTTTTTCAGAAACAGTGTCTAATCAAACAGAATGTTAATAGATTATGATGATGAGGCTCCATACTCAGAAGAGAGCAGGGGACGATACGGGAGACCCGCACCGCTGTTCTAGGCAAGGTCCTAGCGGAGGTGGTTTGCCATTGCCTTCCTACGACCTTAATGGGGATGAATGATGATGATGAAGACGACACAACAACACCCAGTCATCTCGAGGCAGGGAAAAAATCGCCGACCCCACCGGGAATCGAAAAGCGGACCGCGTGCGCGGGAAGCGAGAGCGCTACCGCAAGACGACAAGCTGATGACTGTCTTCACATAGCTCCTCAAATATGCTACTGTATTCGCAATTTCATATCATTGAGATTCCAGTGCGTTTTATCTGACGGGCAGTCGTCTAGCAAAACCGAGGTTGTAGGCGTTGCGTCTAGCTAGGGGACCATATGAACGTTCCCTCACCGATTAATTAGGGTTGACAGAGCGTAAAGGGGGCTCTCAATATATGTAAACAGGAAAATGCAATTCTCAACCGTTTTAAAGAAAATCAAATTCAAAAATTTTACGCGTACTAATATACTTTGTATGGTTGGTGATTTTCATGGAGTCCACAATTGAAGGAGTAACTGTTTAGCTACATAAGTGAGCATTATCTGGGTTGAATCTCGCTGCTGTTACGTTTTTTCATTCCCAAGTAATTCCTGGATAGTCTCTCTAGATTAACGACCCTAATCTCGTAATACATCGGTACATAATGGCGGTCCATTTTCGCCTGTTTCTCCTCGGGCTCGTAATTGTTTGGAGATGCAAGTTCTTCAGTTTCTTCAAACAGACGTTTATCTTGGATTTATTGGTGTGCAATTACTTCGTCTGGTGGCACGAATTGTTTATCAGCCAGCATTTCGCCGGCCGCTGTGGACGAGTGGTTCTAGGCGCTTCAATCCTGAACCACGCGGTTGCTACAATCGCAGATTCGAATCCTACCTCGGGCATGGATGTGTGTGACGTAGTTGTAAGTCTAGGGGGCTGATGACCTCAGATGTTAAGTCCCATAGTGCTCAGAGCCAGAGCCAGCATTTCAGAAGTGTTGTAAAATATTTCTTCTCTGACTTCCATGTATTCTTGTATTACTAATGCAGAACTATTCGAAGCGATGAGATTGTTTTGGAGAAAGAGGTGTTCGCTATACACTAAAGCCGTGTTGAAACGCACTTTGGAACTTCGCTGTTAAACGATTCAGCTCCACAGTCGAGTTTATTTTCTTTTGCTGTCTAAGTACCAGCCGCATCACTAAATTTACTTGTAAATTTAGATATATTGAAGCATTGTCAAGTAACTTTTCAGTGGACTACACATGAACGAGGTATTCCCCAGGTTTGTGGAAGCTGTTCCCTTTCACCCTCCGCCAGCCGAAAGTAGCTTGTGCACATGCAGCTGTTTGTGGTTGGTCAAAACTACCTGCAGGAATACCGGGAAAATGGCTTCTTACAGTTAGTAGTGCCATACGTACAGAGGAAAACGGGCTCATGACAAGTTGAAACATACATGCTGGAATACAGTGATAACGGGAAATTCCCTTCAAAATTTTATAGAAAAATCCGATTTTTTGGCCAAAAGACTTCGAAAATAATAAAAGAATCATTAAATATTGATAACATAAAAAGTCATAATAAAGCTGTTACTAGATTTCCGTGGAAACGAAAAGAGAAGTACTGGCAGTGAGATTCAATCCAGAGACCTCGCGTTTATGAAACTAGGCGTTTACTCGATGAGTGATTATATAAAGCTTACAAGGACGCCTAAAATTTCCAAACACGATTTCCTCGATAACGGTCGAGAGTTGCGTCTTCCTATTTACATGTGAAGTTCTAGTCATGTCATAGGTAGAATGAATCACATTGGTGAGAGGAAGTTCGTATGATTCCCCTTGTAAGAGATATTACTCCAATTTGATCGAGAAAGCCACGACGGGGTCAACAGAGGAGTTCCAGGAAACGGCTTCCCCGTTGTACCAATTAGGTTATTTTCTGTCAAGAACAGGTGCCAGGAGATATAGCAAAGCATGTTAATTCACTTCATAAAGGCTATATAGTACGAGGATACCAGTTATGTTCCTTTCAGAGTATGCTGATACAAAAGCCTCATAATTAGCAATCACATAAATAAGCTCGCTTGACGAAAAGACGGTGCCAAAGGAATAGAGAGTTGCCTAGGTCACACCAGTACTCTAGAAAGGAAACAAGGTAATGTGATGAATTACAGGCCTATATAACTGATTTCGTTTTACAGTAAGATTTTTGGTTATATGCTTTGTTCGAACATTGTTAACAATCTCGACGAAACGATTACTGACACTTAGTCACACGAATTCAGAAAATACTGTTATTATGGCGTACATCTAGCTCTTTATTCACATGACGTAATGAGTACTGTCGACAGGGGATTTCATATTGATTCCATGTTTCAGGATTTCCAGCAGTGTTTTGACACCGTTCCTCACAAGAGATTTCTAATCAAACTGCGTCCCTATGGAGTATTACTTCAGTTGTTCTACTGTACTCGTGATTTTAGTGACAGAAAGGTCACAGTTTGTAGTAATCGACGAAAAATCATCAAGGAAAACGGGAATGATATCTGGCGTTCCCCAAGGAAGTGTTATTGTCCCTCCCCCGCCCCTAATCTATCTAAAAGATTTACGAGACTCTCTGCTAGGCCTCTTATATCGTTTGCAGATTCAAAAAAAATGGTTCAAATGGCTCTGAGCACTATGGGACTTAACAGCTGTGGTCATCAGTCCCTTAGAACTTAGCACTACTTAAACCTAACTAACCTAAGGACATCACACACATCCATGCCCGAGGCAGGATTCGAACCTGCGACCGTAGCAGTCCCGCGGTTCCGGACTGAGCGCTTGAACCGCTAGACCACCGCGGCCACCGTTTGCAGATTATTGTGTCATTTACCGTCTAGCCAAGTCATCAGTAGATCAAAACTAATTGCAAAATGACGTAGACACGGTATCTATATGGTATAAAAAGTGGCAATTGACTATAAATAATGAAAGTGTGGAGTCATTCACATGAGCACTAAAAGGAATCCGATAAATTTTGGTTACACGATAAACTACACAAATTTAAAGGCTGCCAATTCAACTATACACCTAGGAATTACAGTTACATGCTTAAACCGGAATGATGACATAGATAATATTGTGGTGAAGGGAAACCAAAGACAGCGTTTTATTTACAGAATGGTCAGAAGATATAACAGGTCTACTAATCCTCTGCTAGAGTAATGCTGTGCGGTGTGGGATGCTTACAAGATAGGATTGTAGGAGGACGTCGAAGAACATCAAAGAACAACAACTCGTTTTCTATTATCACGAAATAGGTAAGAGCTTGTCACGGACATGATAAGCGAGACGGGTAACAATAATGAAAACAAAGGCGTTCTTCGTTGCGGTGAGGTCTGTTCACTAAATTTCCCTAACCAGCTTTCTCTTCTGAATGCGAAAATATTTTACTGTCTCCGACCTACATACAGAGAAGTGAGCACTGTAATAAAATAAGAGAAATCAGAGCTAGTAAAGAAAGTTTTAAGTGTTTACTTGTCCCACGCGCGATGTGAGAGTGGAATGATTCAGAAATATATACTTATATGGACATGGTGTCTGTTCATAAGTATATGGTTCTGGCAATTCCAGCCATGACCTTCTTCTTCTGTGCGGATGCACACATATTCCTTGAACTCTTACGAGACTTGGTAAGAATGTCTTCCACGAGTAATAAGTCTGTTGGGGTGGGACACTACGAATGTCGTGTGTGGACATACAAGGTAAGAATGTGGGTCTCGCGGTAGGCGTTTGCGAGATAGTCCCTGCAGTTGCACTATCCTCTTTGTCCTCGGTGGCTCAGATGGATAGAGCGTTTGCCGTGTGAGCAGGAGATCCAGGGTTCGAGTCCCGGTCGGGGCATACATGTTCACCTGTCCCCGTTGATATATATTGACGCCCGTTAGAGCTGAAAGTATTAATATAATTCTAATTTCATTGATTAAGAAATCGTCTGAAAGGATTCGAAGGACACTCTGCTAGACACTGAAGTGTGAACTGCATTATCATGCATGTGTAGATGTAGATAGTATTATTTTATGTATCCCGTAAAATGTCTGTTTCCTTTCTGCTTGGATCGAACTTCTGTGTAAGGGCCGCGTGGGATTAGCCGAGCGGTCTCAGGCGTTGCAGTCTTGGATTGTGCGGCTGGTCGCGGCGGAGGTTCGAGTCCTCCCTCGTGTGTGTGTGTGTGTGTGTGTGTGTGTGTGTGTGTTTGTGTGTGTGTGTGTGTGTGTGTGTTTGTCCTTAGGATAATTTAGGTTAAGAAGTGTGTAAGCTTAGGGAGTGATGACCTTAGCAATTAAGTCCCATAAGATTTCACACACTTTTGAACATTTTCTGTGTAAGGTATTAGCAAATCTAGTGGCTGTACACCTGTTTTTGTTCTTCCTCTGGCCACATGCTCATGTAACATCACAGTCTACAACAGATCATCCAATGATTCGATGCCCTGTTTAACTGTCTCACCACTCACAAACATTTTGCACATTCTCCAGTGCTACGAGTAAAATTATATACGATCTGACTTTCGGAATTTTAGGTAAGTAATCGTACAGGAAGTTGATGTTTAACGCAGTAGTGCAGTTAGCATTCACTACAGACCTGCTGTCGCCAAATGCTCACATAAAATTTCGTTTTGTTTACAGAGATTAATATTGCTGTTTTTAAATGATGGCCACTCTCGGCAGAGGTTCGAGTCCTTCCCCGGGCATGGGTTCTATCATTCTGGGTGGTGTCTGTTTGTTCTATATCGTGTCTCCCTACAACTTTAGCGCTTCGACGCTTGTTTTTTAGGAAATTGACTAGTTTGAACCGGGGGCCTGTTGCTGATAAGGAGACGCCAGACCACACATGACATGTAGAATTCAGAAGAGTTCAGTGAGACTAGCGATGATATAACCAAATACTTAATGATTTCAGCGTCAGCTCCACTGCACTCCCTGTAAAAGAATGTTAATACTAACTAAATTTAGTGGAAAGGGTTCAAGGCTTTCCTATTTTTAGTTAGCTGGTAAAATAACGTCGAAAAAGCAGGAAATTTTATTTTACTCACAAAACATTGTTTATAAATTGCACTATTGATAAAAGGATGTGTTTTAATACAGGATGGCAAAAACCAACTGCGTTCAACAAAAATGTGAACGAATATTCCCTGAATGGGTTTCCAAGTTCTACAATGGATCGAAGGATGACCTATGCCATATCACATCTATAGTCTAGGTTTAAATTAAGTTTCACAAGAGAGAAAACTATCAGAATGGTCTACAGTGACCCTCAATTATCTTTCATTACTTATCTAACTTGTCGTAAATTACAGTGGTTGATGTGCCTTCTCAATAACTATATAACAGAAAAATCTGCGCGTTTCAGATTTTTACTTCAAGTGGCAAATGCGAACACCATGAGCTTTAATTGACGATAGACACTAGTATTACGCAAAAAAGGCGATGTAATAGATGAGACTTCTGCAGTTCTGAGTGAAGCTTTATGCGCTGTTATGCAGCATCGCGTACGTTCATTACCTTGTTGGTGTTCGTCAGGGGGCGGCGGCCGGCGCAGCAGCCATCCAGCTCACCGTCTTGGAACTAACTAACCTCTCCTAACTTCTCCTTACTACCATTTACCGAAGTTGGTTTTAAAAAACTATCTGGCTGTGTTTTCATCTGACCAATCACGGTCTCAATATTAACCTTAAGCTCCGCCTACAAAAATTCTGTCTATCCAATGAGAAACGTTATACTTTTCGTGGTGGGGCAATGTTTTTAACGTTTGCAACATAACAGAGACGCGAAAAAGTCTCACGCAAAAAACTTGCGGCTGGTGTGGTCCTTTTTGTGTTATCGTAAGATCTATACTGCTTTTCTGGAGGGCTCTATCTTTTAACATGGGCTGGGGGGGGGGGGGGGTGGTCCTAATGTAGCAGACACGCGAAAAAGTCTCACGCTAAAACGTGCGGGTTATGTGGCCCTAGTGGTTAGCTGGCGACGTGAGTGTCCAGTCCGCCCCTTATCGTACGGCCTTCTAGCTCAACACGGTTCTGCTCTCGGCTTCTGTTCTCGTTTCTCCCCTCGGAACTGCGTCTGTCTCGCAGTGGGAAGGTATGACATGCATTTAGGCATTCTTGTGTTAGTCTGTGGTATTTCATTTGCTCACTCGTTACTCGAATTACTTTGGTTAATTTAATGTCACGATTTATTCGGAGGTATGTGACATACTACTGGATTTGCTTATCATGTTAGGGTTTTCATGGACGGTGTTGGATTTGCCTGTCACCTTACAGGGTGTGTGTGTTGTTCTTAGCATAAGTTACTTTAAGTAGTGTGTAAGTGTAGGGACTGATGACCTGTGCAGTTTGGTCCCGTAGGGATTCACACACATTTTAGCATTTTTTTTAAAATGATGTTCTGAGTTTTGTCAGATTATACAAACTGCACATACAAGTGCACCGCATGTACGATTTTCTATAAGGCTATCTCCATTACACTGAGAGTTCATAACTTGCGCATCTGCTAGTTCTCTTGTCTTTTTATGGTAATAATTAACGTCACCCACTGATATGTAAGAGTTCGTTTTCCATCGCACATGCGAGTGTTAATTGTCATTGGCACATAAATAATAGTCACACGCTTCTTTACACGGGCTTGCCGGATATACTTCTCTAAACAATTCCAAATAGTTCAGATTTTTGTTTGAATGATTAGGTAATGAAGACAGCAGTTAGATTTCAACACGAACCTTACTTAGGTACGTATTTGTTTGCATTTGTTGGGACCTCTTGTCATGATGGTGGGACACTGGTTTGTGATGCTGTTATCTCGTTACCATCCGTCCGATCATGTTCCGCATACGATACGTCATTAAAGATCGAATGTTCAAATGTGTTGAATTCCTAAGTGACCAAACTGCTGAGGTCATCGGTCCCTCGACTTACACACTACCTAAACTAACTTATGCTAAGAACAACACACACACACACACACACACACACACACACACACGCACACATCCATGTCCGAGGGAGGATAGGTCGCGCAATCCGTGACACGGCGCTTCAAACCACGCGGCCACTCCGCCCGGCCATTAAAGCCCACTTAGAATGATTTTACAGGTGCACACGAAATATTCAGTTTCATTAAAAAAACATTCCATTAATAAAACCACTGTTGTAATTTTGAAGCGTTACGAATTTCTTGCTGATTTCCAAAAATTTGCCGCACCGCCCAGAACACTGAGATGAGAAAAATCGAGGCATAACGATATGCACATTCACAGATGGCGGTAGTATTGCGTACACAAGGTATAAAAGTGCAGTGCATTGACGCAGCTGTCATTTGTACTCGAGTGATTCATGTGAAATGTCTTCTGACGTGATCATGGCCGCACGACGGGAATTAAGATTCTGAACGCGGAATGGTAGTTGGAGCTAGAGGCATGGGACATTCCATATGGAAGACTGTTCGGGAATTTAACACTACGAGATAGATCCAAAGTGTCAAGAGTGTGCCGCGAATACCATATTTCAGGCATTACATCTCACGCCAGACAACGCAGTGGCCAACGACTTTCACTTAACGACCGAGAGCAGTGATCTATGCGTAGAGTTGTTAGTGCTAACATACCAGCAACACTCCTTCAGATAACTGCAGATACCAATATGGGACAGACGACGAATGCATCCGTTAATACATTGCGGCCAAATCTGGCTTCAATGGGCGATGGTAGCAGACGACCGACGCGAGTGCCTTTGCTAAACGACGACATCCCCTGAAGCGTCTCTCCTGGCCTCGTCATCATATCGGTTGGACCTTAGACGATGGGAAACAGTGTCCAGGACAGCTGAATCCCGATTTAATATAATAAGAGCTTTTGTAGGATTCGATGTGCCGCAGACCCCACGAAGCCACGGACCGAAGTCGTCAAGAAGGCACTGTGCAAGCCGGTGGTGGCTCCATAATTGTATGGCCTGTGTTTGCATGGAATGTACTGGGTCCTCTGGTCCAGCTGAATCGATTATTGACGGGGAGGGTTATGATGTTTTATTTGGAAACCATTTGGAGCCATTCATAGACTTTCTGTTCCTAAATAAACATGAAATTTTTATGGATGACAATGTGGTATGTCAGCGCGCCACAGTTGTTAGCGATTGGTTAGAAGAACATGTCGGACAGTTCGAGTGAGTGACTTGGCTCCCCAGATTACCCGACATGAATTCAAACGAACATTTATAAGACATAATCGAGAGGTCAGTTCGTGCACGAAACCATGCACCTGCAACCCTTTTGGAATTATGGACGGCCATACAGGCATTCATCATTTCTGCAGGGGACTTCTATCGAATTGTTGAGCATATGTCACGTCGAATTCCTTCTCAACGCCGGGCAAAACGAGGTCCGACACGATGTTAGCAGGTATCCCATGACGGTTGTCACATCAGCGTATATCAGAGAAACATCTGCATTCCACTCCCACCTCGTACGTCATACCTGAACTATTATTTACTTTCTCAATTGTTAATTGAGGCTTGGGAGTGATTACGATGGCTCACGCAGCCAGAAATATCACAACGTAATACCGTTGTTTGAATTACAAAGTAATTTCGAGACGATATCTGATAGAATCGGATAACTCTCACTGAGCTGGAACAACAAAAAAGAATGTGAGGTCGTTAATATGAGTGTTACGAGAATTCGTGTAATTTGTGTTAGATGGTAAATGAGACAAATTTTGAAGTTGTCAGGTGAATTAAATGTCCAGTAACTGAAGCTGAAATTAACTCGAAATGAACGATCATGCAAAAAATTTTGTAGGGAAGGTAAACGAAAGACTGCATTTTATTGGCAGAGCGCTTACAAAGTGCGGCATGTAGACTAACAGTACTTACTTTCCGCTGAACTCTGCTCTTCTAGAACTTCAGTGTGCAGTATGGGCCGCCACTAGATAAGATTGACGGAAGAAATCGCAAAATTTAGGAGCAGCGGCTAATCGTTTTGTAGTGTACGAAATAGGAGAGCGATAGAGTGAGTATGTGTCGTGAACACGATAAGTAAGTTGGAATGACGATAGTTTAATCAATGCGGGGAAATTTCAGTCAACAAGTTCCTTCTCCGAGTACTAACGCATTTTACTGCCTCCCACTTCGAGAGAGAGTAAAGTTTCTTGCGATACAATAAATATGGGCTCGTTCCAAAAAATTTACTTGTTTATTTCCACCATGCGCTCTTCGAGAGTGGAGCGGTGGATACAGTCAGAAAGAGTCTTACACCATCCACTAAGCACTTACGTAAACTGCCAAGTAATTAAGTAATTCCAGAATGAGATTTTCACTCTGCAGCAGAGTGTGCGCTGATATGAAACTTCCTGGCAGATTAAAACTGTGTGCCCGACCGAGACTCGAACTCGGGACCTTTGCCTTTCGCGGGCAAGTGCTCTACCAACTGAGCTACCGAAGCACGACTCATGTCCGGTACTCACAGCTGTACTTCTGCCAGTATCCGTCTCCTACCTTCCAAACTTTACAGAAGCTCTCCTGCGAACCTTGCAGAACTAGCACTCCTGAAAGAAAGGATATTGCGGAGACATGGCTTAGCCACAGCCTGGGGGATGTTTCAATAATGAGATTTTCACTCTGCAGCGGAGTGTGCGCTGATATGAAACTTCCTGGCAGATTAAAGCTGTGTGCTTCTGTAAAGTTTGGAAGGTAGGAGATGAGGTACTGGCAGAAGTAAAGCTGTGAGTACCGGACCTGAGTCGTGCTTCGGTAGCTCAGTTGGTTGCCGGCCGCGGTGGTCTAGCGGTTCTAGGCGCGCAGTCCGGAACCGCGCGACTGCTACGGTCGCAGGTTCGAATCCTGCCTCGGGCATGGATGTGTATGTTGTTCTTAGGTTAAGTCGTCTTTCGGCACGCTAGCGGCACGGACGTCTTGTTTACGTCCTCGCCGCGCAGCTCGCTCGCGGAGTTGTTTACGTGATTCTGCCGTCTTAGCGCGCTATATTTCATTCGACAGAGAATGGCTTATGCCCACCGAAAATCGACACTGAAGATTAGCTTTGCACCTGAATATGCCCGACCAAAAGCACTGGAAATCGAACAGTTTATCAGAGATGAAGTCAAGATTGACTGCAACGATCTTGTTGGCATCCACCTTTCTATAGTGAGCAGTGTGGTATACGTGAAGTTGGTCAACGAAGACATATGTGAAAAAATTCTAGATGCAACTCGAAGTGGTCTTAAGTTCCGTCACTCTGATGGACACATCGGTGACGTAACTGTGGAACATGCGGGACTTGGACTGCGCACGATACGTGTTTTTGAACTCCCTTTCGAGGTGCCTTCAGAGGTAGTGGTATCTGCATTCCATCCATATGGAAAAGTGATTAGCCACACAGCTGAGAAGTGGGTTCAGTTCACTACATACCCGGTTCTCAATGGAGTACGGCAGATCCGCATAGAACTAACCAAACATGTGCCGTCCTACTTATATATTGGTGGCTGCCGTGCAATTATTATTTATGATGGACAGCCGAAGACATGCTCGGGATGTGGCAAAGAAGGACACCTCCGTTCCAGCTGTCTGCAGCGCAGAATCACACAGTTACCGCCTGGGGACCTGCCGGCCACGACCGCTCCGACGTCGCTACCGCTGACGTTTGTCGAAGCTCTCCATAGCGACCCCCGACCGCGAACACCACTGGCTCCTACTACTGGTACATCGTCGTCTCCGGTACTGCCTCAGGCTGTTGCGGACGGACCGACGCCCTTGCCTCCTCCTCCCGACGTGTGCAGTGGTGAGCAATCTCAAGGACAGGGGATGGCCCTTGACTCCATGATTGTGCCTACCGATGCTTTTGTGCCTGAACATCCGGATCCCCAGGCGTCTTCGGACACTGAAGATCACGTGCGCAAGCAACGGTCGCCGAAGAGACGTCGGAAACGGCGGATCGCCCCGTCTGACACCTGCAGGACGCAGTCTCAAGACGATGAAGATCAAAATTATCAAGTTGTTCCCCCGAAGGACGAATCCGTGGTGGAAGCACCAACTTGCACTCCGTCGGACGTACAACCATCCTTGCATGCACCAGGCGCTGTACCTATGGACGTCGAACAACAGCTGAGCCAGGACAACTCTTCCACCACCGACGTGACACTGCCTTCGGACTCTGCTGGTACTCCACTGGACGCACACCATCCACGCACCCTTGCGTGGTCTGACGATGTAGCCGACGAAACACCAACTAGTGAGACAGCCGCGAATGCCGCTGCTCCAGCCCACGACTCCTAATCGACAGGGTTACAGGATGGGGATGTGCAGCCTACTGGGACAACATTCTTGTTCGCTGCTGCTCTTCGTGCCTCCATGAGCGTCCCTGTAGTCCCAATTCTACGACAAGCTTACAGGATTGGCTCCATCAATGTCAACACCATTGGCACCCCTGTCAAACTACAATTGCTCCGTGATATGTTGAGGGCGTCGGACCTGGATGTTGCCCTTTTGCAGGAAGTTCGCCTGGCGACGTTTCCTAATGTCTATGGCTATGTTTCCTACCTCACGCCGTGTGCCGACGGTGGCAGTGGGACAGCTATTCTTTTAAAGGAAGGCATTGATGTAGATGACGTGATTTACCTACCATCGGCTAGGGGTCTTGCTGTGACTTTCCACGGTGTTCGAGTCATCAATGTTTACGCTCCCTCGGGCACGGCCAAGCGACGGGAGCGGTCGCGATTCTATTCAGAACAGATCGCTCCTTTGTTTGTTGGACGCTACGACCATATTGTTCTTGGCGGCGACTTCAATTGTGTGTTATCCCAAAAGGACCAACATCCCCATTTCACCACATGCCAGGAACTCAAGCTGATTGTGCATGAACTGAAACTCACCGATACTTGGGACCGCGTGCATGGCGATCGGCCTGGGTATACGTACGTCACCAGCCATTCAGCAAGTCGTCTTGACCGTGTCTATGTGTCCCCAGGACTCGTAACTGCCACGCTTGACGCTGAGTTATGGCCTACCGCCTTTTCCGACCATATCGCCTACATTTGCACTGTTTCGCTCCAGAGGCAGAAGGTGTGGCGCGGTCGAGGCCTGTGGAAGCTGAATGTGGCCCATCTCAAGGATCCGGAATGTAGGCAGGTCGTAGAGACGACGTGGAACAACTGTGTGAGACGCCTTCCAGCGTATCCTTCAACACTTCGGTGGTGGATCGACTGCGCCAAGCCTGCTTTACGTCGTTCTATGATGAATTACGGTCGCGATAAAATGTTATGGCACCGATATACCATGGAATACTATTTCACAATTCTCCGGGAACTCTCAAACCTTGCCCCCTCAGTTCAACGACAGGTTGAAATTCAACGTATTAAGGCGAAGATAATTTCTCTTATGCGTCACCGCCTTGAAGGCACAGTAGTACGCGCAAGATGTCACGAATGTGTACCAGGAGAGCTCCCGTCCATGCATCATGTTATCCGAGAGAAGCAGCGGTGTCGTAGAAAGTTGATCAACGCCCTTGACATGCCAGATGGTCGTCGATTGACGTCCCAAAATGACATCGTAAGAGCCTTCGTGGATCACTACAACGAGTTCTATGCGGCAGAGGACCGGAACGTGGCGGTAATGTCTGATGTCCTCCGTTCCTTGACAGATACCCTGGACGAGTCTGCTGCGGAGATTCTCACGGCGAGAATTACGGCTGATGACGTCGCCGATGCTCTTCATAAGGGTGCGGCAAACAAAGCCCCAGGTCCAGATGGGTTCCCGCTGGAGTTTTACCGCACATTTCATGACATCATGGGCTCACGCTGGACTGCGATGTGTGAAGAACTGATGAACCCTGACTTTCCTCTCCCACCCGAATTCGTAGAAGGCTTGCTTATCCCGGTCCCCAAGCCATCGGGAGGTCGAGGAGTGGAACATTATCGGCCGCTGACCATGTTAAATTGTGACTTCAAGATTTTTACCCGGATTCTTGGCGCTCGCATTGGGCGCGTCGTCCCTCAAGTTATCTCTCTGGATCAAACGTGCTTTGGAGGTGATAGTAACATTCAGACGGCACTCAGCGATTACCGTGACGTTATAGCCCTGACCATGACCTGTCGCAGTCGTGGTGCCTTAGTGACAGTGGACTTCGACCACGCCTTTGATAGAGTGAGTCATGACTTTCTCGAAAACGTACTCCGACGGATGGCCTTTCCCCACAGGTTTATACACCTCGTCTTGCGGCTTCTCCGAGGTGCCACGTCGCGGGTGCTGGTCAATGGCCGTGTGGCGGGCCCTATTAACGTCATGCGGTCGGTCCGTCAAGGATGTCCGCTGTCGATGCTGCTTTTCGCCATTGCCCTTGAGCCACTATTACACGGTTTGAGGAGCCGGTTGACAGGCATAACAATGAGGGGGACTTCTTTCATCTGCCGCGCCTATGCAGATGACTTGGTGTTCTTGGTTCTATCGGAGGATGAAGTGCGAGAGGCACTGGCGTGGATCAACCAGTACGGGGCTGCTGCGGGCAGCCGTGTGAACCTGACGAAATCTAGTGCTATGTCCATCGGTAGAGGCCTTCCAGCTGAGAGTGTGGCACCATTGCCATTAGTGGACAAGCTCAAATGTTTGGGGATCACCTTCACGCGTGATATACAGCGCACGATCTCATTTAACTACAAACGCCTGCTTCAAGCTATCCGCACGAACGTTCGTGGCAACCTCCTGAGAGCATTGGACATGTTACAAAGGGTGGATTTTGTTAACACTCATCTAGTCTCGCGACTACCCCATTTAGCACAGATTTTACCGATGCCAAAGGCAATGGCACACAGACTTCAGGCGGCGTTCGGCTACTTTGTTAGCGCGGGTCTTATCTTCAAAGTCCGCTACGACACGCTGACACTTCCTCCTCGAGATGGCGGCCTCGGCCTTGTCAACGTCCGAGCGAGAGCAGCTGCCCTTTATGTAAGTACGATGGTTAAATCGTGGATCCGCCGCCGAAACGGATTATCGGGAAGCCTGATTGATGAAGTGGCCCCTCCCTCTCGAGTGGCACCCGTTGCAGTAGCCCATATTTCTTCCCCTCTCTCACATATCCGGACCTTTTTCATCGAATACAGTTATGTCCATGCCGACTTGCCTAGTACCAGACCCCCTATGGCACGTGATGTTTACCGAATCATGATGAGAAATCACACTCGGAATGTTGTGGAAAGGCGATATCCTACGATCGCATGGCCCGTGGTATGGCGTTCTGTACACCATACATACCTAGACACGAGCGCACGTGCGACCTGGTATTTGGTCGTTAATGGAAAATACATGACACAACTTCGTCTACATGCCATAAAAATGACAGATTCGCCTCTGTGTCCTCGCTGTCAAACGCTTGATACGGACGAACATCGACTGATGTGTGGATCTTCTGCAGAGGTGTGGCAGCTGATTCAGAAGATGCTTGCCTTTCTTCTACGTACGACTCCCCATGCCATTACACCGAAATCTCTTCTGTTCCCAGATGAGACATACTTCCCAAGTACGAAGACCAACGCTGTGATCTGGATAAAAGGTCTCTCGATCTCTTATTTGTTCCATGAAGGTGATAAGAGTGTTCTTGATTTTTGGACATTCCTGCAAGATCGCTTTACTTTTCTCATGCACCATCCGCGATACCGTCAGTACTATGCCAACTTTTTGGGTAGTGCCTTCTTCGATCCCCCCTGCAGCTGGGGTGTCCCAGGTATGAGAAGATGACTTCAATGAGAGTGTGTAATACCAGGACTCAGTCCCATGTACCGGAAAATGCAATATTCTTCGTGAAGACGTGCCTGGAACATGCCTGACTGCCTTGGGATTCGGTGTGCGTCTACCCACAAGTTGGCGGGACGCGGATGCTGCTTTGTCTGTTCTGCCAGGAGGGCGTTTTCTTTAATTCCTATAATTCCCTTTCTATTTTATATGTTACTGATGGTAATTCCACATAATTTTTTTTTTCGCCTGGAGGGCGTCCTATGTGATATGAACAAATATATGTACAATAAATAAATTAATTCATAAAAAAAGCAAAAAATAAATAAAACATGAAAAAAAGGGGAAAAAACCGGATCAGGTGCAATAAGGTATTTTTTACTTTTTAAATCTTTACGAAATTATTTCGATCGTTCTCTTTAGTCACTTAATTGGCTTACATGTAATTTATTATTTCTAAAAAAAAAAAAAAAAAAAAAAGTTGGTAGAGCACTTGCCCGCGAAAAGCAGAGGTCCCGAGTTCGAGTCTCGGTCGGGCACACAGTTTTAATCTGCCAGGAAGTTTCGTTTTAATTAAGTAATTATTTATACGTAAATGGAGATTTACCTTGACATTTACGAGGGTTGCCCAGAAATTAATGCACCGCAGTTTTTTCTTCAACAATTCTTCACTGAAAATAATGACTATTACACACACTAAAGCATGACGTTTTATCTATAAACCCTATTTTTCCACGTAATCTCAGCTCTTTCTGTGACCTTCATCCAGTGCGAAACAAGGGCGTCTATGTCTTGGCGGTACTAATCCTTGTCCTCGTGGCGGGGCCAGTGCATCACTGTGTGAATCACCTCCTCATAGTCCTCAAAATGTCTTCCACGAACGGCATCCTTTAGTAGCTCAAACAAGTGGTAGTCCGAGGGGCCTAGGTCAGATGTGACAGCCATGGCTGGTCTGCCCGACCGTTGCAAATCGTGGCGCTCGGCCGAACAGCCTTCTGATGACTTCACCGTCCGTGCCCAGCGACTAACCGTACCTCTGTTGACAACAGCTGCTCCATAGATTTTGCACTAGCGTTTGTGAATATTCCCCACAGTTTCTTTCTCTGCAGTGAGAAATTCAATGACGGTTCGTTCCTTGAATGGTGCATCACCTATAGACGCCATTTTGAAACTGTCCTGCAGAAACGGTATCTGTCGGAAGTGACGGAAACTTGGCGAGCTTACTCAGGTGACTTCAAATAATACATACGTAACGTTTCGCATTCGTAGCATTGTTTTCAGCCGAGCGAAAAAATGCGGTGCGTCACTTTCTGGACAACCCTCGTAGTATGAAGTGTCGTGGGTGACGATGCAGATGTAGTCGAGTACGTGTTTGGAAAGCATAATCGGACAAACACGGCTTGTACACATTACACTTACGTACAGAAATTCTTTCAAACCATATGTGGCATACAGCAAACCAGTGCTTAACAGTATTGGTTAAAAACAGTCTTGGTTGCAAAGGTTTTACTGAGTTTGACGAAGGCGACGATGTATTCGACGATGCCCTTTGGCTAAACTGTATAAAGGATCTTTCTAAGAAATACCAAATTAAGATCAACCTAAAGATGCGTAAATAAGGCGAAACGCGTAGTTTAAAATAAAAAAAAACTAAAATTGCAACCAAGACTGTTTTTAACCAGTACTATACTTACATAGCTTTGAGTGAGATGCAGCTGTTACAGCTCTAAATTAAAGTTTGTTCTAGGGATCAGTATCCAGTTAAAGTTTTCTCAAGTTTTTTCTTGCTTGCAAGGCAAATGTCGGAAGTGGAAGTCTTCCCAAGTGGCAGACCCTCAACATCGTTTTGTTCCATTCGGACCTGGGACACCCCATACCGGAGAAGAACAGTGCCAGCATTAAACCTGGATAGTGGTATTCCACTGTGCTGCGAATTTTTCACTCCTTCACGATAGTATTACAGTTATACATTTTGAAATAATGTAGCAGACGTTTCAACCAGAAATATACACAGGAAATAGCCGACTCTGAGAACTTCGCCCACAGTGTTTACACTCCAGTGCAGTGCGACTTCGATTTTCCCTGTGCACTTCCACAGAAATGTGTACACACACTTACTCATCCGTGGACGCCCTGAGTTTTCCGGAACAGGTGAGGGAGTTTGCTCTGGCACCGCTGTTGCGTACCTCGTTACGGTACCAAAGGGAACTGGAAACTCGAAAAGGCGTCAGCTAGCTGCGGTCGCACGCGTGGTGCGCATCTGCAACGTTCATTTGTTTGAAGATGTCAGGAGGTTGCGGGCGCGGCTAGGATTGATGGGTCCAGATGTACGCCAGGCGCTGCACACGCCATACCTACGCGCTAGCTCGGTTCCTCCTAAAGGATCCTCTGTGGCTGGCGACGCATATCAGCGACCCACTCTGCCCGTCATTCATCCTAACACTAATATTTGGGCATACTTAGAACCGCGGCGGCTTCACTTACGACCCTGGTATCTTTGGTACTTTTATTACCCTCTATCACTGGGTGATGTCAGCGCCCGGTAGCTGAGTGGTCAGCGCCACAGACTGTCAATCCAAAGGGCCCGGGTTCGATTCCCGGCTGGGTCGGAGATTTTCTCCTAATCATCATCATTTCATCCCCATCGACGCCCAAGTCGCCGAAGTGGCGTCAAATCGAAAGACTTGCACCAGGCGAACGGTCTACCCGACGGGAGGCCCTCGTCACACGACATTTCATTTCATTTCACTGGGTGGTAATGAACTCATTCTTTAAAGTTCTGGACATTTTGCTTTAAAATCAACAAAAAGATAGTAGCTTTTCGCAAATTATCAATCATTATTAAGAAAACATACACACATTTTCTGTGTGCCTTTACTGGCTAACAGTGATCACCAGTGTTTTGATGTGCATTTCTTACAGACAGTTTTCTTGCACATGTGACAGTTTACAAATTGTTTGCTCCCGAGTCAGTCAGACTTAACAAGGCAACGTGTTCGATTTTTTGGTTTCTCAGGAACGTACTCGGCAGTGAAGCAGGTACCAGTCTCCCTGGTTGCTGTGCCCTTCTCAGCAAGTTCCTCCCCCTGGTGCAGTATGAAGTCACTGCGTTTTTCTTGTCTAGAGTATTGTGCAATACCCTGACATTTGTTCCAGCAAATTCAGCAAGTGGTAAAATGGTGCTTGGGCAGCAAGTGGTGAAATGGTGCTTTGACTGAGTATTTGCGAGTCAGCTGGTCGAGCATGTCCACTCCATGTTTAGAGCAGTTTATGTAATTACTTGCGACTTCTTCTCCAAACGAGCCTCAAGTTTCACGTAACACTGTATAGTGATGGGAATCAAGATATTCTTGCTGTTCTGTCCCTGACAGACAATGTCGTATCATTTTTCTTCTTTCGCATTTTTGGTAGAGACTAACGTTACCCTGCCAGATAGACTCATATTGCCCACAGTACTTTTAGCATTTGCTTTCAGAGTTGCAGAGACAGCCAAGGCGGTGAAAAAATTGTCACATGTGACGTATTTTCCCTTATTCAAGTAATGTTGCATTAAAGTACAAACAGAATTGTTGCAATTGAAAACTGTGTCTATGCAGGACGTAGACAAATAATTACGGGCAGTTGAAAAGAGAGAGAGGGTGAGAGGGAGATATATACGTGCGTATGGTAAACCCCTTCCCTCGATGAGTTCTCTCCTTCATACCTCCTCTGTGTTAACACACGGACGTGCCACTGATCTCATTTCAACTATGATTGTAGAACACATGAGGTGCCCATTTACTTCCATCACCCTGAGAGGAATGCATAAATTCTAATTAATGTTCACCAACCTGCCCTATTTTACAGATGTTGTGCCCTGCACATAAAACAGCGCCTATGCCATGAATCCGTTATCATGTGTAATATATCTTCTTCATCTTACCGACTGGAGAGCGCGAATCCATCGTCTTCCACGGGAACAGTTTCTTGACACCTGTACTGAAGGACAGAGACAAATTGGCGGCGGTTCCATCATACTCTGAGAAACATTCAGATGGACATGTGCATGGAGCTTGTGGAACGCACTATGACGGCCAAGGAGCATCTTACATTGGTTGCAGGTGACGTGCAGCCCTTCAAGGCGATTTCTTTTATTTAATTTTTTTTTTCTTATGGGAGTGGCATTTTTCAGGAAGGTAATACGACATGAGCTCCAATTGATGTGCTGCCTTCCCCCCCCCCCCCCCCCCTCGCAACTCGCCAGATCTGATCCAGAACACTTCTGGGATGTGACTGAACGTGGCGTCATAGCTCATCGCCTATCTCCCAGAATTTATGGGAATTACGTAACTTATGTATGTAGGTATGTTTCAAAATACCTCCAGCGACCTACCAAGGCCTCAATGCTTTCGTGCCACAATGCGTCGTTGCTGTTATCCGTACAAAAGGTGGACATAACGGCTATTAAGTAGGTAGTCATAAGGTTCTGGATGATCAGTGTATACAGTCAGAATGCACTACTAACACAGTATTCCATGGAAGAAGCCCTGGCTATGCGATACTTGTGTAAAGGTACAGTAGTCTTTCAACCTGATTTCCCTCCCTTCCCCTCCACTGCTGGATAAATAAAACCTCATCAAAGCCCGACACAAACGTGAGTTTTGAGATTACTGAGGAAACACACTCTAAAGATAAAGCCAAACAAGATTAGTATATCGGATGCAGCAGTGAGGTCTGAATTGACCCATGCGCGGTTCTAGGTCAATCTAAATTTTCCCTTTAAAAGGTTTCTCCATAAAAAAGGTAAAATTATGATCGTTAAGTAACTTATTTGATAGAAAGTTATAGGAATTCAGCAGTGTAGGTAATAAAACAAAGTAGTGACCAACAAAAGAAATAAAGGACTGTTCACGAGTGACCTAGCCAGGTTTCGAGTGCTAACATGACACGTGACGCATCTAGCAGTGTCTACGCTCAAATGTGAACTCCTGATGCAGCAAAGCTACTCAGTGTTGAGTTGGCCATCTACACCTGCAGAAATACTCCGCAAGCCTCAGTGCGGTGCGTGACGGATGGTATCCTCTACCACTGCTTATCATTTCCTTTCGTGTTCCACACGCAAATAGGCAAATAGAGTGAGGGGAAAACTATTGTCTATATGCCTCCGTATGAGACCTAATTTCTCGTATCTTACCATAGTGGTCCTCAAGCGCAATGTATGTCGGCAGTAGAACCGTTCGGCAGTCAGCTTCAAATGCCGGTTCTCTACATTTTGTCAATTGTGGTTCTCAATAGTGTTTCTCGAAAAGAACGTTGCCGTGCCATCAGGGGTTCTCATTTGATATCTCGAAACATCTCCGTAACACGTGCGGGTTCTTTCAATCTACTGGTCACAAATCCAGCAGCCCGCCTCGTGTAGTGACAACTGAAGTACCATTTCACGCATCCTCAATACTGCATGAAAGTTCTCTGACAATGTGTTACAAACTCCAAGTCACTTTATGCGTCTGCATTCCTATAGTTTTCCTTGCTTCGCCCTGCCCCTATTTACATTCCGTGCATAATTCCTCCCATTGGAATATGTTCAACGCGTAACCATTTCCTCTGACGATAGGACTTTACACCTGCTTATTGCTGCATTTTGCCCGTATCATGCATGCATTCATTTCCGGTTGTGTAGCGCTCATTATTCTATTTAGGGATCATGCACATATGAATCGATGCCCGTCACAAACATTTGAGAACCTTGTATAGCACGCACTTTCTGTAGTCCAGCTGCTGCAACTGTGCGTAGAGCGGTCATGGAGAAGCCGCATTTCATACTTAGAAAGAGTGGTCCCACTACTTCTGCATGTTGTCTGTAATTTCCCTGAGTTCCCACTGCTATGACATAATGCTACTTAGTTTCGTGGTTGTGATGTAGGCTATGCTTTATTATAATTTGCGTTCGTTCTTCCTTTCAGATACATTAGGCACTTAAGCAAATATGTCTCTGCTGCCGACTCATTTCCATTTTTCGAAGACGATAGAAGGAGAACAAAAACAGATACCCGATAGCATTGTTGTTCTCGTAGCAATCGCAGCTCACGCATTATGACGTTCTTGCAGAATGGGAATCTCGCATATCATCAGCAACATTGAATTATCAAACAGAGATCTTGCGAAGCTCAGCTCCCTCGGCCCGTTCATAAGATCAAGAAACGCATAGACGAAAGCACTCAGGCTGACGCCCTTTTCCTTGACTTTTGGAAGGCATCCGATGCAGCTCCGAATTATCTTTTACTGAACAAAATGCGATCTTACCGAGTGTCGCAGCAGATATGTAATTAGAGGATTTCTTCGCAGATCGCACTCAGCGTGTCGTTCTTAACTGAACGAAATCGACGAACATGAAGGTAATTTCCAGGGTACCCTGTGGGAGTGTTAGTGAACTGCAGGCATTTACAGTTCGTATTAATGACACACACGGTCCAGATACCTTAACGTCACCAACGCTTATGTACGTCGTCACCGTACAATCACCACTCACTCACGCCATGTGCCAGCACTAATAGCAGTTGAGGGTATGTAGAACCTATCGAGGGGACGCGGTAGAAAGTGAGGTCGTTGTCGTAATGCGGAAACGGAGCGATGTATCTTACGCCAAAAACCTCACGATCGTTGGTTTTCGGGAAGCAACGGGAAAAGCATTTCTGAAACGGTCAAATTTGTAAACTGTTTGCTTGCAGTCGTTGTTGAAGTATACCGTGCATGGCAAATGGACTCAGTCCAAAACCGGAGCCGGAACACCTGTGGTGCACCGCAGTCCATAGATGACAGAGGTGAACGACGGCTGCGGAGATGTGTACGGAGGAATAGATGTTCGAGCAACAAACGATCCAGATGAACCTCGGGGCTACCAAAAGCGTCTCCTCAACGACCGTTCGGCGAACTTTGGTCATTACAGGCTTCCATATCATGCACCTTTTTAATGCAACCACGCTGACTACCGTTCATCGGTGGCGAAGGCTGGAATTTGCACGCCATTAGCGCAACTGGACCTCCATTAAGTAGCACCAGATGGCCTTTTTAGACGAATCACATTTTATGCTCCATCGGACACATGCCCTTTCACCTGTAGGGCGTGGAGCGTCTGAAAGCAAACACTCTGCAACAATCGTCGGCAGGGTCCAGATCGGTGGGCACTCCATAGGTGAATACACTCCTGGAAATTGAAATAAGAACACCGTGAATTCATTGCCCCAGGAAGGGGAAACTTTATTGACACATTCCTGGGGTCAGATACATCACATGATCACACTGACACAACCACAGGCACATAGACACAGGCAACAGAGCATGCACAATGTCGGCACTAGTACAGTGTAGATATGCAGGCTGCAGTTCTCCCATGGAGACGATCGTAGAGATGCTGGATGTAGTCCTGTGGAACGGCTTGCCATGCCATTTCCACCTGGCGCCTCAGTTGGACCAGCGTTCGTGCTGGACGTGTAGACCGCGTGAGACGACGCTTCATCCAGTCCCAAACATGCTCAATGGGGGACAGATCCGGAGATCTTGCTGGCCAGGGTAGTTGACTTACACCTTCTAGAGCACGTTGGGTGGCACGGGATACATGCGGACGTGCATTGTCCTGTTGGAACAGCAAGTTCCCTTGCCGGTCTAGGAATGGTAGAACGATGGGTTCGATGACGGTTTGGATGTACCGTGCACTATTCAGTGTCCCCTCGACGATCACCAGAGGTGTACGGCCAGTGTAGGAGATCGCTCCCCACACCATGATGCCGGGTGTTGGCCCTGTGTGCCTCGGTCGTATGCATTCCTGATTGTGGCGCTCACCTGCACGGCGCCAAACACGCATCGACCATCATTGGCACCAAGGCAGAAGCGACTCTCATCGCTGAAGACGACACGTCTCCATTCGTCCCTCCATTCACGCCTGTCGCGACACCACTGGAGGCGGGCTGCACGATGTTGGGGCGTGAGCGGAAGACGGCCTAACGGTGTGCGGGACCGTAGCCCAGCTTCATGGAGACGGTTGCGAATGGTCCTCGCCGATACCCCAGGAGCAACAGTATCCTTATTTGCTGGGAAGTGGCGGTGAGGTCCCCTACGGCACTGCGTAGGATCCTACGGTCTTGGCGAGCATCCGTGCGTCGCTGCGGTCCAGTCCCAGGTCGACGGACACGTGAACCTTCCGCCGACCACTGGCGACAACATCGATGTACTGTGGAGACCTCACGCCCCACGGGTTAGAAATTCGGCGGTACGTCCAACCGGCCTCCCGCATGCCCACTATACGCCCTCGCTCAAAGTCCGTCAACTGCACATACGGTTCACGTCTACGCTGTCGCGGCATGCTACCAGTGTTAAAGACTGCGATGGAGCTCCGTATGCCACGGCAAACTGACTGACACTGACGGCGGCAGTGCACAAATGCTGCGCAGCTAGCGCCATTCGACGGCCAACACCGCGGTTCCTGGTGTGTCTGCTGTGCCGTGCGTGTGATCATTGCTTGTACAGCCCTCTCGCAGTGTCCGGAGCAAGTATGGTGGGTCTGACACACCGGTGTCAATGTGTTCTTTTTTCCATTTCCAGGAGTGTACGTCATTCTGGTAGGCACAAGGGATCAACACAAGTGTGCGTCTATCCTTGGAGATCTGCCCATCCCTACATGCAGTTTGTTTTTCCTTGGCACGATGGCATCCACCAGCACGACAATGCAACATTCCAGCTCACAAGTATCTGCGCGATTGGAAGAGCGCCAGTTTACATCACTCTCCTGGCCACCAGACTTCCCGAATTTTAACTCAATGGAGAATACAGCCGTTATCAATGGAGAGACGTCTACAGACGTGAAAGTAACCTCTGGCGTGCCACAGGGGAGTGTTATGGGACCATTGCTTTTCACAATATACACTCCTGGAAATGGAAAAAAGAACATATTGACACCTGTGTGTCAGACCCACCATACTTGCTCCGGACACTGCGAGAGGGCTGTACAAGCAATGATCACACGCACGGCACAGCAGACACACCAGGAACCGCGGTGTTGGCCGTCGAATGGCGCTAGCTGCGCAGCATTTGTGCACCGCCGCCGTCAGTGTCAGCCAGTTTGCCGTGGCATACGGAGCTCCATCGCAGTCTTTAACACTGGTAGCATACCGCGACAGCGTGGACATGAACCGTATGTGCAGTTGACTGACTTTGAGCGAGGGCGTATAGTGGGCATGCGGGAGGCCGGGTGGACGTACCGCCGAATTGCTCAACACGTGGGACGTGAGGTCTCCACAGTACATCGATGTTGTCGCCAGTGGTCGGCGGAAGGTTCACGTGCCCGTCGACCTGGGACCGGACCGCAGCGACGCACGGATGCACGCCAAGACCGTAGGATCCTACGCAGTGCCGTAGGGGACCGCACCGCCACTTCCCAGCAAATAAGGATACTGTTGCTCCTGGGGTATCGGCGAGGACCATTCGCAACCGTCTCCATGAAGCTGGGCTACGGTCCCGCACACCGTTAGGCCGTCTTCCGCTCACGCCCCAACATCGTGCAGCCCGCCTCCAGTGGTGTCGCGACAGGCGTGAATGGAGGGACGAATGGAGACGTGTCGTCTTCAGCGATGAGAGTCGCTTCTGCCTTGGTGCCAATGGTGGTCGTATGCATGTTTGGCGCCGTGCAGGTGAGCGCCACAATCAGGACTGCATACAACCGCGGCACACAGGTCCAACACCCGGCATCATGGTGTGGGGAGCGATCTCCTACACTGGCCGTACACCTCTGGTGATCGTCGAGGGGACACTGAATAGTGCACGGTACATCCAAACCGTCATCGAACCCATCGTTCTACCATTCCTAGACCGGCAAGGGAACTTGCTGTTCCAACAGGACAATGCACGTCCGCATGTATCCCGTGCCACCCAACGTGCTCTAGAAGGTGTAAGTCAACTACCCTGGCCAGCAAGATCTCCGGATCTGTCCCCCATTGAGCATGTTTGGGACTGGATGAAGCGTCGTCTCACGCGGTCTACACGTCCAGCACGAACGCTGGTCCAACTGAGGCGCCAGGTGGAAATGGCATGGCAAGCCGTTCCACAGGACTACATCCAGCATCTCTACGATCGTCTCCATGGGAGAATAGCAGCCTGCATTGCTGCGAAAGGTGGATATACACTGTACTAGTGCCGACATTGTGCATGCTCTGTTGCCTGTGTCTATGTGCCTGTGGTTCTGTCAGTGTGATCATGTGATGTATCTGACCCCAGGAATGTGTCAATAAAGTTTCCCCTTCCTGGGACAATGAATTCACGGTGTTCTTATTTAAATTTCCAGGAGTGTATATAAATGACCTAGTAGATAGTGTCGGAAGTTCCATGCGGCTTTTCGCGGATGATGCTGTAGTATACAGAGAACTTGGCAGCATTAGGAAATCATAGCGAAGTGCAGGAAGATCTGCAGTGGATAGGCACTTGGTGCAGGGAGTGGCAACTGACCCTTAACATAGACAAATGTAATGTATTGCGAGTACATAGAAAGAAGAATCCTTTATTGTATGATTATATGACAGCGGAACAAACACTAGTAGCTGTTATTTCTGTAAAATATCTGGGAGTATGCGTGCGGAACGATTTGAAGTGGAATGATCATACAAAATTGTTGGTAAGGCGGGTACCAAGTTGAGATTAATTGGGAGGGTCCTTAGAAAATGTAGTCCATCAACAAAGGAGGTGGCTTACAAAACAATCGTTCGACCTATACTTGAGTATTGCTCATCAGTGTGGGATCCGTACCAGATCGGGTTGACGGAGGAGATAAAGAAGATCCAAAGAAGAGCGGCGCGTTTCGTGACAGGGTTATTTGGTAACCGTGATAGCGTGACGGAAATGTTTAGCAAACTCAAGTGGCAGACTCTGCACGAGAGGCGCTCTGCATAGCGGTGTAGCTTGCTGTCCAGGTTTCGAGAGGGTGCGTTTCTGGGTGAGGTATCGAATATATTGCTTCCTCCTACTTATACCTCCCGAGGAGGTCACGAATGTAAAATTAAAGAGATTCGAGCGCGCACGGAGGCTTTCAGACAGTCTTTCTTTCCACGAACCATACGCGACTGGAACAGAAAAGGGAGGTAATGACAATGGCACGTAAAGTGCCCTCCGCCACACACCATTGGGTGGCTTGCGGAATATAAATGTAGATGTAGATCTAGATGTAGAATTTGCGGGACGGCCTCGATCGGGCTGTTCGCGTCATGAATCCTCAAGTTAGTAACCTGGCGCTCCTAGTCACGGCAATGGAGGCTGCATGGCCCGACATCCGAGTCGTTACTATCCAGAACCTCACTGACTCTTCCTGCACTTCTCGCAGAAATCAGCGCTGCAAAATGTCATTATTCAGGCTTTCGTGAGAAGTTGGTGGTGGAACTTGAACCTGCTAAATGATTGAAAAGAATTTAACTTTTAAAAAACTGTTTGCGAAAATTAAAACTCGTCTTTTAACAGCCACAATGACCTTTACAAAATTACTTTCTATCGGAAATATTTAACCGCCATGGAACTAGCTGTTGACTTGAAAAAAATGGTAAATTTAAATTTATAACTTCCGAGTGCAAAGTACGGGAACTGATAACTTTATTTAATCACGTCTGAACAATTGAATTATCTAACTCAAACCAGTAAAGAAAAATTCCATTAAAACCATTTGTTATTCAAAAGCATCGAAAGCAAGCAGTGGAACAACATTACCTCATATCTTCACTTGTCAAATTAATCTTCGCCAAATCGCCTTCCACAATTTATAGTTCTCTCTATATTCACCTCTGTTCTCTGCAAACTATTTCAAACTGTTCAATTACCCAGCACCCGAATCACTCACTAACTTCTCTTTGGATGCTGCTGCATCGACAGTACCATTGGCAATCGAAGATCACTGTGCTTCTACTCAGATCCTCTGTCATGTAACATATCGACTATTGAAAACTACAGTTAGAAAAATGATTAGCGCACTAACATGAAATGACACATCCAACGAAAATATAAGGCTCACATCACTTTCCTCGAATACCAAAAATAACATAGAAACCTCACACTGGATAACTGTATGGTTCCCAAGGCCACAGTCGTGCTACAGTGGTTTGAGGAACTTAAGAGGGAACTCCGGTTGACGTCTTGGCCATCAAATTCGTCTGATCTGAACTCTGTGGAACACGTCTGAGACTCTATCGGGCTCCAGCACAGCTCGGCCCGTAATTTACGGAACCTGCGTTGCTTGTGCGTAGACATCTGATGCCACATTCTTCCGTAAACCTTCATAGGACTTGTCGAAGCCATCCCATACAGAATCACTGCTTTGTTGACTTCCAAATGTGGTTCAAATCGTTCGAAAGTCTCTGGGCACTATGGGACTTAACATCTGAGGTCATCAGTCCCCTAGAACTTAGAACTACTTAAACCTAACTAACCTAAAGACATCACACACATCCATGCCCGAGGCAGTATTCGAACCTGCGACCGTAGCGGTCGCGCGGTTCCAGACTGAAGCCCCTAGAACCGCTCGGTCACACCGGCAGGTGATTATAGTCGTTAACGTTCTTCAGCATTCAACACACAAATGTAGAAAAAGTAATACACAGCTACGTGTTTTGAGAGTGAAGCTGCCTTCACTTAGGTTTCGGCTTCACACATTAATGCTTAGCTGTGTACTACACTCCCCACATATTTATGTTGAATGCTAAAAAATGATACGATTATCTTCACAACTGCTCTTCCAGTCTTCAAGATAGACAATATTAGGTGGTCATAATGTTTTGTCTAAGGAGTATATGCGACAATAAACATTACTCAGTCTCTTTTTCCACTTGTGTGATACGTCGCTTTCGAATGGGCTTGGTAATCAGATGGTGTTCTCTCGCAGTATAGCTCACTTCCTCCCAGCCAGTAGCTTGTGCTCGGACAGGAAGCTCGGAGCCGTCGCTTCCGGGCGGTTAGCCGTGACGTCACACCTGTGGTCTTGCTCGCGGGATCACTTCCCGTTTTCGCAGCAAAGAGTTACACTCACTATCTGTCTACGCTGCACGTAGCTTCGCGATAACGGTATTTGTTTGTGGCGGCCCCAGTTACGACACTAATTTCTATGTGGTTTTATGGGTTCCGAGTAAACATTTTGTCGTCAGATCAGATGTAATTCCAATCGCAAAAGTGTGTAGACGGTGAGGGTCTCGTTCTTTTGGAGCATTTATATGAATTTCAGCAAGGAAAAACGTCGTGTGTTCATAGGTCTTAACATCCACTCGAAAGCAGACGTTTTTATTTTCGTTTTATTCTTTCGGAACTGGGAAGGTCAGGCTGTTGTAGAACTCGATACACTGCTCGGTTCTCTTCAAACAGACTCCAGCGGCAAGATAAGCTCACAGCAGTTGTTGAAGTGGAGACCACCAGATGCCCTTCATGCATAACATTTTGTAGCAGTCTCTATAATAACCCTGTTATCTGTTGTAGAATGAGACAAGCTGCTCGGTTGCTACCGAACAATCTCCATTCAATTTCTTGTGGAATTTCGTACACCAACGATTTCATGTAACAATACGGGAGAGAGCCACTGTGGGCACTCAGCTCGTAAGTGGTGTGATGATCTAGAGGTACAGCTTGTGGCTAGAAAGTAAACGGTTGTGGGGTCGAATCCAAGCTGGGTCACGGTTCTTCACTCTGCCGTTTCACCTAGCATTCAGTTTTCAATTATTTGGAGGTACGCAGTTCGAAAAAAGACAGTGTCAGACTGCCACACACTGTGAATTAATGTTGCTGCTACTCAGCCTACGAAACCTAAGATGAGGTATCCTAAATTGCGAAATAAGCCCGCTAAGGACCGTGAGGATGCCAATGCGTCACCCTGTTAGATAATGTTCTTACTGCTCAGACTACGAATCCTAAGTGTGGCATCCTAAAATGTGAGATAACCTGCTTCCCTCAGAGTAGCAATCTCAATTCGCCCTCTTAATTCACCACAGATTCTTCGAGCAGCATGTAGTGAGTTACTCAAGTTTGAAATAGCATAGTAAATATGAACAGTAACAAAAAGATAACCATGTCATCATCGGGCTGTGTTGTGAGACTTACAGTTATGAACAGATTTTTAACCAATAGTTTCCCTGAAACATCTGTATAGCGAATCCAAAATAAGGGATGCTTTATTTTTTATGATAAAACGTTTTACGAAATAGTACTTCAGCAACTTTGCTTCGTTTACTACATATAGTAAGTTCTTTCGGCAATGCAGCAGATCATACAGCTCAGCTTTCTGCCTTCCTTGAATGAAACCTAGATGTGGACACGATACTTCGCGTGACACGGTGAAGTACCCTCCCATAGCGAGTCCATGACAAAGAATTTCGGCAATGAGTCTCAACAGTGCATCACAGTACGCTATAAGCTTCAGAAGCTGTAACACGAGATAGATATGTAAATCATGCTCGTTTCTTCTAATTTTTTCTTTTATTTGTGCCGCCTCAGACAACTTCCGATACATACTGAATGATTCACTTACAAATACACCCAAGATCCGCATACAGTATTTACGTTGGTTGTAAACATTACTATCATCACGATATGCTCCCATCATTGCTACGCAATGTCTCTCCAAATGCAAATTCACTATGGCACACATCATATTCGTGCATCTAAACAAATGTTCTGTTGTGCGCTGCTTACATCGCGTAAGCTAACAGTACGTATTGGGTCGCAAACAAATAGCGCTACACTACCCAAGTCGCCTGGCCGTGCCGAGCCGCCAGTATGTATAAAAGGATAGATTGCACAACAAGTTTATCATTCTGAACATTCATCTTAGTGTTGTTTGTTTTTGAGAAGATTGCGTTTTTCCTCGTGTGAGTAGGGGAAACGTCTAACCAGCTAGGCAGCGGCAAGACCGTAGCCTAACGAGACTACGGTTTATCGTTACATGATATCGCTGCGCCCACTACTGACATATGAATACGGAATCTATGGATTCAGAAAGGCCATATCCAACTCTATGCAGGATGTCAATTACTCCACGCGACTAGCGCGCGAGAGGACGGAAGTATCTTTCGCCCAATCGTGTACGATACCACACCCATGGCACGTACATCGATTCAGGAAAAGGATTTATTTGCAGCAAGACAAGAATCCTCTCATGGGCAGTGCGACGACGTCTGGTTCGCCACGCACTGTCAGCATTGGCGACAGTTGTTATGTCTTTTTTTGACAAAGTAGCAGAGAAAGGAGCGCCTACAGCGATGCACCTGACGACAGCACTGGACACTGGAGAGAACACCACGTCGTCTCTTCAACCTAGTCCCGATTCGACGTACAGAGTCACGACGGGTATACCCGTGTGTGTGGAACATCAACAACGTTTCGAAGTTACGTTTGAAGTCGTCATATTGGATGGTTCAAATGGCTCTGAGCACTATGGGACTCAAATTCTAAGTTCATCAGTCCCCTAGAACTTAGAACTACTTAAACCTAACTAACTTAAGGACAGCACACACGTCCATGCCCGAGGCAGGATTCGAACCTGCGACCGTAGCGGTTGCGCTGTTCCATAGTGAAGCGCCTAGAACCGCTCGGCCACAACGGCCGGCGAGCATGCTGGTGTGGGGTGCCATTTGCTACACCAGAACATAGCCTCTGGCTCCCATAGCAGGTAATTTGGAAAGCTGTCATTACATTTCTGACGTTTTAGGGTAGCTGGCTGTTAACCATTGTCGATGTCTCCGTGCCGTTATCTTTCAACAAAATAACGCAAGACCGCATGCTGCTTATGCTTTACTGTCCTACCACCATGCAGATGATGATAGATTGTTATAGCTGGTACAGCTTCCGGTACTGGATCCGAAAATTTAAAAGCAGCAGTAAACGTTTGTACTCTATTGAGATTTATAAGCTGTCTGTTGCAAAACCTTTTAAGCCATACCCAAAAGTCACAGTTGAGCAAAGAAAAGAACCAGTCGTATAGAGTTGTTGGCTGATATCGCCCAAGGGATAGACAGATCCATCCACCTTACCAGAAATGGTTGCTTTACTAACAGTGTATCACTAGTGTAAATGGGTGTACATAACTGTAATGGGTGATACTCGGTGCCGGTATATACCTTCTCCTCAAGAATAGCATCAACTGCCGAGTTTAATGCCCCTATCCGACTTACAGATTATCGTAAATAGTGATACAAACCCTCATTTCATGAGATACCGAGGAGAGGTTTGGAATTAAACGCAGGGCAATAACGTGAAGTCTCGTGATGAGAAACTGTACACCGCCAGCATTTCTCACCTGGCCGGTCAAATACTGGCACTGAAAATTACTCCAACCACCAGTCTAGGAACTGGCGAGCGCCAAGGAGGATGAGTGCATTAGCTACTTCGGCTACGGACGCGGATGTAACTGAACACAGAATCACCACTTCTGTGGGAATACTTTTTTGTCCTGAACAATACAGAAATACCTTTAAGTTCCTCACGTAGATATGTGGGTGTAATATTACAAGAGTACTTAAACTGGAGTGAAAGTGGTGTACTTGTGTGCGAAAGTTGTATGTGTAGCTTCACATATTACGAAAACATGTTACGAGGAAGTTGGCAGCCCTGACGCCGGCTACGAGCGCTTTTCGCTTGCTGTGTTGCGAGGTAAGTAATGTAGCTAGTAATTGATTGTTTTTGCTGTATATTCTATAGTATTTACGTGCATTAGTGTCAGATAGACTTCATAAATTGCAAAAAAATGGTTCAAATGGCTCTGAGCACTATGGGACTCAACTGCTGTGGTCATCAGTCCCCTATAACTTAGAACTACTTAAACCTAACTAACTTAAGGACAGCACACACGTCCATGCCCGAGGCAGGATTCGAACCTGCGACCGTAGCAGTCGCACGGTTCTGGACTGCGCACCTAGAACCGCGAGACCACCGCGGCCGGCTCATAAATTGCAAGTTTCAGTTTTTACTTGCGTCTGAACAGGAAAAGTGAAGTTTCTGTTTAGGACAGTTTCGAGTGTACGCTAACGTTTGTTTACATTCTTAATTGATGTTAAATACGCGGGATTATCAATTATGCCAGTGTACAATACTCAGTATTTACGTTTATTAATTTCATTTAGACTCGATACATGGAAGGTAGCAGTTTTTATAGTTTTGTTAGGTCGTTTTTGCGTGTACGTAACGTTTGTTTACATTATAAATACGAGCGATAATCAGTAGGTGTAGCTTACCGTAGGTTACTGTATAATACTTTAATAATTTTCACTAGATAGCCCCTAAAAGTTTACTGCAGGTGACTGGTTTTTTTCTTTATTATTCACTAAATAGACCCTAGCAGGAAAGTAAGCAGCAGATCTAGCATCTACCATAAAATTTTATTTCCATTATTGAGTGTCCTTTCTGTCAACTAGCGTGTAGCTGTTACACTTGTGTGGCAGTAGGTTTCCTTAAGTTTCCCATATTAGCTAGATGGATAGGGACTGTGTCTGTTGTGTGCGGATGCAGGAGCAGTTGTCCACAGTCCAGACGCAGCTGGAAGCTTTGTTGGTCACAGTCAACAGGTTCCAAAGTGTCATGTTGAGGTGCGGTGGGGATGGAGTGCCTGGGGCAGCCACTGCTATATTAGATGTGCAGGGGGGATGTCACAGCTCTCTGTAACTGAGCCGACCACAGATACGACTAAGCCGGCAGGCCCACTTTCACATCAGAGTGGGTGGCGGACTGGGTCGAGATCTCGAACTTCAAGGTGAAGGCTGCATGGAGGATGCAGGCTCCTTCCAAATTCCTTGCACTTTGCTAACGGATTCAGTGTGATATCTGTTGCAGGGAAGGGGAGAGGCTGAGCCGGATCAGAATGCACCTTCTGCCGAGATAGTGGCCGCTCCTTCAGCAAGGTCCGGACAGGCACTTGGGGATAGGGGTTTGTTAGTTATTGGGAGCTCCAATGTTAGGCGGGTCATGGAGCCCCTCAGAAACATAGCGGCTAGGGCGGTGAAGACGTGGTTCAGAGCCTAGTTCCTCCCGTCTTTGGCAATTGTGGCGTCCTACAACACAGACTATTCCTAGAGTATTTATTTTGCCGTACCTATGTGTGACATATAACCAACCACTATGGTCACACCATCGATAGAGCCGAAGGCTCAATCGAACTTGCAGTTATTTAAACTCCTAAACATTTGTCCTCAAATACATTCGTCCTTGAAAGAAACTCACGAGACACCTGCCCTTACATATGAAACACTTCCAATTCATTGTCATATCACAAGTGTCAACGCCGCGTCATCCTGCATTGGAAG
The DNA here is from genome assembly GCF_023897955.1 of Schistocerca gregaria. NCBI lineage: Eukaryota > Metazoa > Arthropoda > Insecta > Orthoptera > Acrididae > Schistocerca > Schistocerca gregaria. Next base: position 128,643,593 of record NC_064923.1, on the reverse strand, counting down.
CGCTAGCCTGAGGAGTGTCTTGTCCTCTAACATTTCATACATACTTGTTTCTACAGTTCCAGAAAAAGCTGACCGCATTTTTGGTAAAACTACTCTTAACTGCAGTCTGAGGTCTGAACATTGTTACCCAAAGTCTGACACTTGGTTGAATTCCAAGCCTCCCTTTCTCCGTTCCTTTTAATCTAAATCGAAACTTGTATATTATTACAAGTTCTGCCATTAACTAGAAAGTTAAAATACACACAAAGTTTGTTGGTGAGGCTGTTTTCCGCAGCAGTTGTATAAATATTTCCTTAAAAATTAAACGCTAGTTCTTGGCGTAAATTTCACTATTCAGTTTCCGGATGAGTGTCTAATTTTCTGTCAAAGACATTTATGGTGGACTTTTCTGGAATAATATCGTTTTGTATTTGCATATATTAATTACTGAGTTGAACTGTTACAAATATCATTTTTACAATATTAAGAAAAAAATTTTGTATAAAGATTAGGGGGTGAATTGTTTAAAGTATAAAATTCAGTTATGTAAAAACAAAATTGTATATTATTCCAGAAAAATCCACTTATGATATCTTCCGAATAAAACGTGAAGCACGTCCGAAAACCAAACAGCAATGTTGAGCAAGGAAACAGCGTTTAATTTATAAATGAATAAAGTATATATATCTATTTTGTAAACTACCTGGTGATAAGTAATAAAGTCGGGACAAGTAACTCAGCAAATACATTAAATCATTACAGGATTGTGGACAGTTAATTTTCGAACTCATTGAGTTGTTTACATTTTGGGAGTATTACTCACACAGGAAGTGAATAAGAAAGCACAAGCAATAGCGGCGGCCGCCAGGAAGTTAGCAACAAAAAATGCGTTTACACGGACCAAGCGGATTATACTGCACGACCCTGAGAATTCTCCAGCTTATTCGTGGCGTAGCAGAAATTCTAAAGTCTCCATTCTGAAAGGCGCAATAAACCTGGGACGCCAGCAGTTACGGAAGTGCTAACAACTCCTCTTATCGCTTTCCCATTTGAGAAGAAATAAAACATTATGGCGGAGTCGTTACTCCACACGTATCCATTTTACCAAGGTCCCTGCAACAAGCGGAGGAGGAGCACGTGTGTCTACTTAACAGAGGAAAAGCGAGAAGGCACTGCGTGTCCGCTGCTACCCTAGGCAGCGGACAGCAGAGCCGCCGTACACCATTCAGGGTCTCTTATTCACGTGCCCTACCACTTCGGGAATTGAGTGCGTGAGAAATACCAACGCTATTCCGGGATTTGACTTAAGAGGGGGCCGTGCATGAAAAACACACATTATTTAAAATGTGCGCCAAATCCACAAATTTGAAAATACGTCAATGAAATTTTGTACCATACTTTTTATGAAATTAACACATACTGTTCAGCTCCTTGGATTTTATGTATTTAGCTTTTCTACCGAAATTAAAAAATTTATTAAATGAATGTAGGCATTTTTCTCAGAAAGTATTCAAGAGATTTCTACAAAATGTTTTTGCGTGTAGTAAGCTTCTCTCATGAGGCTTTTTGAATATCTTGTTAATAGGAGAAGTTAAATATTTAGAATTCTGTAAATACAATATAAATTTCTGGAAAATTCCAAGTAGTTTGCCCTCACTTCAGGTTACACTCAAAATATGACAATTTACTCTTGAGACAGCATTTACTGGGTTTCTAGAAATTAGTGCAGAAAATTTCATACTTGTAGCCTCCATAGATTCTGAGAAAAAGGAACTAAAACACGCGATTTCCAGGAAGTGCAATTTTAAATTCAACCCAACGTTTTTCTTACGTCATCGCTTGAAAAGGCCACAGATTTGTGCTCAGGGTCCTCTTTCCCACCAAGATTTCTCTTCTGGTTTCTTGTCTTCTTCCTTCTTTCCTTTACCAGACTTTTCGGCTGTAAATCTATTTTTCTCAAGATGTCGTGAGTGAAATTTCCTGTCTTAAAGCTCATTCTCTCTAATACCTTCATCTTCCATACGTTTCTATCATTAAAAACGAGAATCGAACACTTACGTAACTCTCCGTCAATAGCACAAGGCAAAACAAGAACTGCTTCTTCATAAACAAAGCAGCTAGTTTGTTAATGGTTATAAGAGACGTAAGAGAGTCACAGGTGATCTGTAACACCAAAGAGTATACATCACAGCTTTCTAGATGTACCGCGTCTAAGTTTACTTGAAGGTAATCCACGGAATTGTTGTTCACCGAACTAGCACTGAAGTGCTGCTTCAAGAAATGGACATGACAGAAAGGTCACGTTACAAAGTTAATGATTTTTCAGGCACTTCGGATCAGATTTCATCATAGGAACCTTGGCAACTTACCGTTCATGAGTTACAGTAATAAATTAAAAAATTGAAAACTGACAAATTCGGTCTATTTCATGAACGTCTCCCTTAAGCCCTTAAGCAATTCACGGCTACTGAGTAGAAACCCAAATCTGGACAGATGGATGGCCAGACTGGAATTTGAGTCTCTAACTTCTCTGATACGCTGACAGGCCTTTCTCTGTTGTTCTTTTAGGTCTTTTCTATACCTAGTCGATGACACACCTCTAAAACTGTACGTTAAGAGTTTCATCTACTCACAATACGAACTGCCAGAGATGTTCATGCAGACGTAAAATCCACTGTAAATGTTGTACAGATAGGGTGCGAATAATGAAATATCTATTCATTAGCTTATAAATTATAGCACAACATTCATAATCAATCATAACATAGCATCCATTACACACTACTGGCCATTAAAATTGCTACACCAAGAAGAAATGCAGATTATAAACGGGTATTCATTGGACAAGTATATTATACTAGAACTGACATGTGATTACATTTTCACGCAATTTGGGTGCATAGATCCTGAGACATCAGTACCCAGAACAACCACCTCTGGCGGTAAAAACGGCCATGATAAGCCTAGGCATTGAGTCAAACAGAGCTTGGATAGCGTGTACAGGTACAGCTGCCCATGCAGCTTCAACACGATACCACAGTTCATCAAGAGTAGTGACTAGCGTATTGTGACGAGCCAGTTGCTCGGCCACAATTGACCAGACTTTTTCAATTGGTGAGAGATCAGGAGAATGTGCTGGCGTGGGCGGTAGTCGAACATTTTCTGTATCCAGAAAGGTCCCTACAGGACCGGACCTGCAACATGCGGTCGTGCATTATGCTTCTGAAATGTATGGATTCGCAGGGATCGAATGAAGGGTACAGCCACGGGTCGTAACACATCTGAAATGTAACGTCCACTGTTCCAAGTGCCGTCAATGCGAACAGGAAGTGACCCAAACCTGTAGCCAATGGCACCCCATACCATCACGCCGGGTGACACACCAGTATGGCGATGACGAATACACGCTTCCAATGTGCGTTCACCGCAATGTCGCCAAACACGGACGCGACCATCATGATGCTGTAAACAGAACCTGGATTCATCCTAAAAATGACGTTTTGCCATTCGTGCACCCAGGTTCGTTGTTGAGTACACCACCGCAGGCGCTCCTGTCTCTGATGCAGCGCCGGCCGAAGTGGCCGAGCGGTTCTAGGATCTACAGTCTGGAAGGACACGACCGCTACGGTCGCAGGTTTGAATCCTGCCTCGGGCATGGATGTGTGTGATGTCGCTAGGTTGTTAGGTTTAAGTATTTATAAGTTCTAGGGGACTGATGACCTCTGAAGTTAAGTCCCAGGGGGCTCAGAGCTTTTTGAACCATTTTTGTGATGCAGCATCAAGCGTAACCGCAGCCGTGATCTCCGAGCTGATGGTCCACGCTGCTGCAAACGTTGTCGAACTGCTCGTGCAGATGGTTGTTGTCTTGCAAACGTCCCCATCTGTTGACTCAGGAATCGAGCGTGGCTCCACGATCCGTTACAGCCGTGCGGATAAGATGCCTGTCATCTCGACTGCTAGTGATACAAGGCCGTTGGGATCCAGCACGGCGTTCCGTATTACCCTCCTAAACCCACCGATTCCTTATGCTCCTAACAGTCATTGCATCTCGACCAACGCGAGCAGCAATGTCGCGATACGGTAAACCGCAATCGCGATAGGCTACAATCCGACCTGTATCAAAGTCGGAAACGTGATGGTACGCATTTGTCCTCCTTGCACTTGGCATCACAACAACGTTTCACCAGGCAACGCCGGTCAACTGCTGTTTGTGTATGAAAATCGGTTGGAAACTTTCTGTTGTGGTTGGCAGGAGAGCCAACCGTGTTTTAATAAAGGAGGCCGAAATGTACGCGTCTCAGCTCACGCAGGCTGGCGTGAGGTCTGGAACATGACAAGGGGATTAAAATTGAGAAAAACGGACGTAGCTGGTGGAATACTTAACTTTAATCCATTAATGGAGAACGTCGCTCTTTATGGTACATGATTCACAATACCAATAGTACGGATACTGGCGCCTTGCTAGGTCGTAGCAAATAACGTAGCTGAAGGCTATGCTAACTATCGTCTCGGCAAATGAGAGCGTAGAAGTCAGTGAACCATCGCTAGCAAAGTCGGCTGTACAACTGGGGCGAGTGCTGAGAAGTCTCTCTAAACCTGCCGTGTGGCGGCGCTCGGTCTGCAATCACTGATAGTGGCGACACATGGGTCCGACGTATACAACCGGACCACGGCCGATTTAAAGGCTACCACCTAGGAAGTGTGGCGGCTGGCGGTGACACCACACTTTCCTCACGTCAGCACGTTGTAGATTTCGCCAACGGCGCCAACCTCTTTTGAATGCTCTGAAAAGCTAATGATTTGCATATCACAGCATCATCTTCCTGTGGATTAAATTTCGCGTCTGTAGCACGTCGCCTTCGTGGTGTAGCAATTTTGATGGACATCAGGGGATTCTTTGATGACACTGATCATTATTTAATCTGCAGTGAAATCGGGATTGTGAGGCCGAAAGTGCAGGAGGTCAGGTCCATATGCAGGAGGATAAGAGTGGAGAAACTTCAGGATAAGGAAATCAGGCTCAAGTACATAACAGCGATCTCGGAAAGGTACCAGTTAGTTAAATGTAGCCAATTACAGGCATTGGAAAAGGAATGGACAAGGTACAGGGACACAGTACCAGAAGTGGATAAAAGAATGTCTTGGAACAGTAGTGTGTAAAAGTAGGATGAAGCAAACAGCTTGGTGGAATGACACAGTCAAGGCAGCCTGTAAAAGGAAAAAGAAGGCGTATCAAAAATGGATACATACTAGAACTCAGGTAGACAGAGAAAGTTATATTGAAGAAAGAAACAAAACCAAATATATAATTTCATCATCCAAGAAGAAATCTTGGGAAGACTTTGGAAACAGGTTGGAGACTATGGGTCAAGCTGCTGGAAAACCATTCTGGAGTGTAATTAGCAATCTTCGAAAGGGAGGTAAGAAGGAAATGACAAGTATTTTGGACAGGTCAGGAAAACTGCTGGTGAATCCTGTGGATGCCTTGGGCATATGGAGGGAGTAATTTGAAGAGTTGTTCAATGTAGGTGAAAATACGATCAGCATTGTTTCAAATTTCGATGTAGAATGGGATAGGAATGATGATGGAAATAGGATCACATTTGAGGAAGTAGAGGACATGGTCAATAGATTGCAGTGCAAATAAAGCAGCTGGGGTGGATGAAATTAAGTCGGAACTCATCAAATACAGTGGTATGTCAGGTCTTAAATGGCTACACAGGATAATTGAAATGGCGTGGAAGTCAGGACAGGTTCCATCAGATTGGACAGAAGCAGTAATCACACCAATCTTTAAAAATGGAAACAGAAAAGATTGTAACAACTACAGAGGTATCTCTTTAATCAGCGTTGTGGGTAAAATCTTCTTAGGTATTGTTGAAAGGAAAGTGCGAGTATTAGTTGAGGACCTATTGGATGAAAATCAGTGGGGGCTTAGGCCTCTTAGAGCTTGTCAGGACCAGATCTTTACCTTACGGCAAATAATGGAGAAGTGTTATGAGTGGAACAGGAAATTGTATCTATGCTTCATAGATCTAGAAAAAGTAAATGGCCAGGTTCCTAGGAGGAAGTTATTGTCTGTTCTACGAGGTTATGGAATAGGAGGCAAACTTTTGCAAGCAATTAAAGGTCTTTACATGGATAGTCAGGCAGCAGTTAGAGTTGACGGTAAATTGAGTTCGAGGTTCAGAGTAGTTTCAGGGTTAAGACAAGGCTGCAACCTGTCTCCACTGTTGTTCATATTATTTATGGATCATATGTTGAAAACAACAGACTGGCTGGGTGAGATCAAGAAATGTGAACACAAAATAAGCAGTCTTACATATGCGGATGACTTAGTTGTGATGGCAGATTCGGTTGAAACTTGCAAAGTAATATTTCAGAGCTAGATCAGAAATGTAAGGACTATGGTATGAAGATTAGCGTCTCCAAAACGAAAGTAATGTCAGTGGGAATGAGATATAAACGGATTGAGTGCCAAATAGGAGAAACAAAGTTAGAATAGGTGGACGGTTTCAAGTACTTAGGATGCATATTCTCACAGGATGGCAACATAGTGAAAGAACTAGATGCGAGGTGTAGCAAAGCTAATGCAGTGAGCGCTCAGCTACGATCTACTCTCTTCTGCAAGAAGGAAGTCAGTACCAAGACTAAGTTATCCGTGCACCGTTCAATCTTTCGACCAACTTTGTTGTATGAGAGCAAAAACTGGGTGGATTCAGGTTACCTTATCAACAAGGTTGAGGTTACGGATATGAAAGTAGCTAGGATGATTGCAGGTACTAGTAGATGGGAACAATGGCAGGAGGGTGTCCACAATGAGGAAATCAAAGAAAAACAGGGAATGAACTCTATAGATGTAGCAGTCAGGGCAAACAGACTTAGATGGTGGGGTCATGTTACACGCATGGGAGAAGCAAGGTTACCCAAGAGACTCATGGGTTCAGCAGCAGAGGGTAGGAGGAGTCGGGGCAGACCAAGGAGAAGGTACCTGGATTCGGTTAAGAATGATTTTGAAGTAATAGGTTTAACATCAGAAGAGGCACCAATGTTAGCACTGAATAGGGGATCATGGAGGAAATTTATAAGGGGGGGGGGGGGTCTAGGCTCCAGACTGAACGCTGAAAGGCATAATGTCTTAAATGATGATGATGATGATGATGATGATGATCATGATGATCATGAGTAGTGTATAACGTAACTGAAAAAGATTTCACTCATTCAGCTCAGATAGGCAGATAAACATCAAATTGATAATTATCTAAGATACTAATTTGTGTGTGTGTGTGTGTGAGAGAGAGAGAGAGAGAGGGGGGGGGAGAGGGGGACTAACACAACAGTTTAATGCACTGTAAAACAAATGAAAGTAGAACAAAAAAAGCATGGAATGCTTTTAGTAAACTACACAGAGGTGAAAAAGGTCATGGCATACTTTCTTATAGCGTGTCGGGACCTCTTTTTCCCGGCTTAGTGCAGAAACTTGACGTGGCATGCACTCAACCAGTCGCTGGAATTCCCCTGCAATAATACTGCTCAATGTTGCCTATGCAGCCGTCCACAAATGCGGAAATGTTGCAGTTGCAGAATTTTCTGCACTAACTGACCTCTCGATTGTCCCACATAAATATTCCAAAGGATTTGTGTTAGGCGTTCTGGGTGGCCAAATGTTTCGCTCGAGTTTTCCAGAACGGTCTTCGAAACAACTGAGAACAGTTTTGTCCCGGTGACATGATGCATTGATATCCATAAAAATTACATTGTTTTTTGCGAGCTTGACGCCCATGAACGCCTGCAAATGGTGTCTAAGCAGCCGAACATCCTCAAGATCCAGCACATTCCATGTAAACGCAGCCCACTCCATTATGGAGCCACCACCAGCTTTCACAGTGTCTTGTTGACAATTTGGGTCAGTGGCTTCGTGATGTCTGCGCCACACTCGAAACCATCCACCAGCTCTTACCAACTGAAATCGGGACTCATCTGAAATGACCAGGGCTTTCCAGTCTTCTAGGCTCCAACCTATATGGTCACAAGTCCAAAGAGACGCTGCAGGCGATGTCGTACAGTTGTCAAAGGCACTTGCCTCGTCGATAGTCTGCTGCCACAGCCCATTAACACCACATTTCGCCGCACTCTCCTGACGGATACGTTCGTTGTACGTCTCCCATTGATATCTGCGGTTATTTCACCCAGTGTTGCTTCTCTGTTAGCACTGACAACTGTACGCAAACCACGCTGCTCTCGGTCGTTAAGTGAAGGCCACCAGCCACTGCGTTGTTTGTGTGGAGAAGTAATGCTGGAAATTTAGTATTCACGCACACTCTTGACACTGTGATTTTCGGCACAATAATCTGAATCCAAATGACAACTCCGCTAATGCACTGCTCTCTTGTAACATGTGTACGCGGTACTACCAGCATCTGTATGTGTGCGTATCGCTATCCCTTGATTTTGTCATCTCAGTGTAAATAGCGTTTCCAAAACTAAACTTCTAATGTATGTGAAGGAGAAAGCGTGTCTGTTACCAGATTTGACTTACAGCTATGACACTTTGAATTTTAGCGAAAAAACTATTAAAAAACAGAGGGTTGCACAGTGATAACTGGAGAGGTGCAAGATGGCAATTACTTGGAAAACAAATAACCACATCAGAGCCTGGAGACAGACATTTTACTATAAGAGAGTAGTCAAAAACTAAGGAAGCTTAGTTAAACTAAAGCGTTATATTTTGTTTAATGATTAAGTTACTAATTAATAAGGCCTATAACGTTTTAACAATATCCCTTGTGTCTCAGATTCAACAGAGAGGCAGAAATTAGAAAATATCAATCGTTAAGCATGGGAGTATTTTTGTATCGTTTTCAGGTGGTTGAAATGGCTCTGAGCACTATGGGACTCAACATCGGAGGTCATAAGTCCCCTAGAACTAATTAAACCGACATCACACACATCCATGCCCGAGGCAGGATTCGAACCTGCGACCATAGCGGTCGCGCAATTCCAGACTGAAGCGCCTAGAACCGCACGGCCACATCGGCCGGCTTTGTATTATTTTAATTGTGATAACTCGCATCAACATATTGCGAACTGTTACGGTCCTTTGAATGAAGAAAGAGTCCCTGAGTGTAAGAATACCTCTGTGCGCAGATAACTGGTATTTAGGATAAGCCTGATAATATTAACCGATCACATTTGGTAGAATTTCGCCGTTTGTTATTAGTGGAACAACCAACAAGTAGCGTCCGCCGGCCGCTGTGGCTGAGCGATTCTAGGCGCTTCTGTCAGGAACCGAGCGACTACTCCGGTCGCAGATTCGAACCCTGCCTCGGGCATGGATGTATGAGATGTCCTTACGTTAGTTAGGTTTAAGTAGTTCTAAGCTCTAGGGGGCTGATGACCTCAGATGTTAAGTCCGATAGTGCTCAGAGCCATTTTTTTGGAGTAGCGTCCGCGTCGGGTTGTCGGTTTCTCCACGCAATGGACCTCGTGCTATACCAGTGTTGGTGGGTCTTGTGCTAAGATTTCACGTATTTTAAATGCATAGTAAGGATCCTTAGCTTACTATACCTGACAAAATAATCTGAAGCATCCAGAAGGGAAGGAGGAAACGAAATAAATCCTCACGAGTTGGAAGGATACGAGATGTTTTTCAGTGATGACAAAATCGAGCAAATTTACAAAGAACTTGACAGTGTGGGTCCACTTATCAGCATGATGCCACACCCCTCTGAGCAGAATATTTGTACAAATTCGGTTGGCAAGAGATCATAAAGACGTTGTGTCCTCTCCAGGAGGAAGCTGGCGCACATCTGTTGTAACTCGTCCTTGGTACCCTAGAGACCGGCACTGGAACACAGTTGACGTTCGAGCTGTTCCCACTCGCGACCTGTTGGGGACAGATTTGGGAATTTTGCTGGCCCTGAGAGTACCTCGACATCACGCACACAGTTGACTGAAAAACGTGCCTTGTGTGGATAAGTGTTGTCCTGTTGAAAAATGGAGCCATGATGTTGTTATATGGGAGATAGCGCATGAGGACACAGGATGACCGTGACGTGCCAATGTGGCTTCAGAGTTATCTTAGTCACTACCTGTCGTGACCTGAAGTGATACCCCATGACTCCCCAACATCATGACGCCAGGAATAACACCAAAACATTGGAAGAAAGGGACCTCTTTCCCCGTCGCCATCATACTCGTCAACGATGGTTGTCCAGAGTAGTGGAGAACGGCATTCCATTGCTGAACACAATGCTGCACCATTCACTGGCAGTTTATGCTTCCTGGTTATACAACCATTCCAAATGCAGCTGTTCTCGTGTTAATGGCAATGAGACGTAATTTCCTCATTCGGCTACTGCTAGTCTCCGACCAATGGTGCTGGTTGACATAGAACGTGGCAGGTTGCCCATTACTTGTTCTCGGCTGGCAGGCGCCGCCGTGAAGGGGTTTCGAAGTGTTTGGCACATAGTACAGCGATCGTTACTCGTGGTGTTCAATGTCCACCGGAACCTTGATGACTAGTATGCCTGCCCCCACATCCCCATGCATTCCGACGTCGAATCACTGTCACATTCGAATGCCCCACAAATCTGGATATTGCACTATTCCACAAAAACGATCAACTGGAGACCATAATGAGGCTTCTTTCAAAACCGGTAAAATGCTGATAACGGTGTCTCAGACGAGTACGCTGCGTTTCCGTGTCTGCAGTGATCACTCATGCTATTAACGACCCTTTAGCGCGCCTGTTAACAACACTTTAGGAGTCGCCTATTGCCTGTCTGGTGACCCCTACTGTGTCAGGATGCAGACCGCGGACCTGCGTGGCGTCGTTAGACGCAATAAAATAGTATTCAAGATTATTCCATTAATTACTCAGAATGCAACTCGTTGCCGTGTCTTCTGTGACGGATGATGGCTACGTAATCCGGAGAGGAAACCACCGAATCCTACAGCGGACTAAAGGTTGCCGAAGACTCTGTATCAGTCGACACACAGCGGTTTGCAGCCCACTGGCGAGATACGCACGTCTCGTCAGTAATCCTACTTGGAGATGGTGGTGACCGCGACGTGCGTGTTTCATTCACAATCCAATTTCGGGGTGTACTCAATCTCTCTGACTGCTCCCCGCATTGTCCGATCAGATGGACCGCGATATAGGATGTCGTGCTGAATGCTGCACCTGGTCCGCCGGTACGGTAGCCGTCAGACTCTGGAGTGCCGTGAAACACTGGAGCTTAGGGAAACTTCTGCCCTGGACTGCAGCTATGATGCTACACTCCTGGATTACCCCTCGGTGCTGGCTGCTGTGCTGACTTCAGTACTGGATGGTTAACTTCATAATCCAACGTTATGGATCTTATCTTCTCGTAAGACAGCAAGCGTAAGACCAACACTATAACAATCTGACATACAAGATGTTACCGAAACATAAACAGAGAATCGAGTGTGAACGGCATGAAGGCCAGCATTCTACTGGTCAAGTGCTCTAGGCTAGTGGGAGTGGAGTACTTGTGTCGTCGAGGAGAGGTTCTTCTCTGCGTCCTCATTCGTAATGACCGAATCGGTTCTGCTCTTCTCGAGTCGTCAGCAGTATTCAATTCTGCTATATTTTCTTAACGAATTTGTTATAGTATCTTTACTGCTTAGTCATACCCCAGCTAGGTGGCATTCCGTTCTGCCTATTGTACCTCACATAACGTTACGAACGACGTTCGGTCTGCACGCTTCTATTTTCTGCTGAGATTATTTGCAGTCTCGCTCAAGAGTGTCAAGGCTGCCGTATTCCTAACCAAGTAACGGTGTTGAAATGTTTACGCTTCCCAGCTGGCGGCTGTTGATACTTCTCCGTGATTAACGCCGGCTGTTTAAACTTAGTAAGGAAATGGGAGAGTAAAATATTCTAAATTGTCGTGTAACAACGTCAAATACGAACAACACTAATGCAGTCTGGTGGCGGTTCTACCTGTCACAGAGAACTGCAGCTCTAATCATTCACATACATGGCAATGTTGTGTACGCGTACGAAATTGCAACCGACCATGACAATGGAAAACAACGTCCCAGAAATAAAACAGTTCCAAACCCCTAGCCAGACCAAGGTTTCCAGGGGGTTTCTCTTCGTCGTGTGGCGAAATGGAAAACACCTCAAACTATTCTTAGGTGTAATTCTCTCTACCGCACTTCCAGCCTCTTGGGACGAAGTCCCACAACAGCCCACCCTGCTCTCACGGTTTAAGAATTTAGTAAAAATACTGTTATCATTGCCCGTAATTAGCTCTCATTTCCTATGTCAAGCCCTTTCTGAATATTAGAAGATGTTCGTTCCTTTTTCAGGATTGATGTTTTCGTTTACCTCTGAAACCCGATGATCAATACTGGTGCTCTCATTTCCTTTGATTCCAGAGCAAAATATCAGTTTGCTTCCATAAAAATTAAAAACGTATGATTGTCCTATGGTGTCTTCTGTTCATCCATATTTCTATAGTTGATTTTGAATAATCATTTTAGCATTTCACTGCTACATCACGCTGGTGAGAAAGGTAGATGCTATTGAGGCTATAACGAGACGAAATCTGTATCCTTGGTTTTAACTTTTAAGAGGATCCTGTGGACAGGCAAGATGTACAATAAGTGGAAGAGGTAGTTAAGATCATAATGCACATGAAATGGAGGTGGAACGGTGTCAACGACAAGAGGATGAATGCTGAATGGAACAAGGAAGGTTTCTACTGGACTCTAAGACGCAAGAGTAAAGACCAGGACGACAACCTCCATGAATGCAAGTTTATAATATTAGAAAAATTGCGGGAGAAATGTTGATGTTTTGCAGAGGAAGACCGGAATTCATGGAAGAGTCAGGAGTGCATGTCCGTGTGTACAATGTAGCATAAAATCATTTAACAATTATATTGCTGAATGTAGTCCTTCCGCTTATGGCTGGTGAAAATACTTATTACAATTGCAACTTCAACATTGTTATTTTCAAGCATACTGAAAGCAATGACAAAATGCCGGATCTCCAGCCGTAATAAATATTTCGAAGAGCTATAAGCAGAACGATTACATTCAACAATACGTGAAGGCCTTACATCCAATCCTCACAATATTACAGAGTACTTGCAACCCGCCTGGGTTGGATGATTCGTTTATAATGTGTACCCATATGCACAAACTTTACTAGTGAATAAATCTGTTAGTGAAAATTGTATCTGTGGTGTCACCGCCAGACACCACACTTGGGTAGGTGGTAGCCTTTAAATCGGCCGCGGTCCGGCAGTATACGTCGGACCCGCGTGTCGCCACTATCAGTGATTGCAGACCGAGCGCCGCCACACGGCAGGTCTAGAGAGACTTCCTAGCACGCGCCCCAGTGGTACACCGACTTTGTTAGCGATGGTTCACTGACTTCTAAGCTCTCATTTGCCGAGACGATAGTTAGCATAGCCTACAGCTACGTTATTTGCTACGACCTAGCAAGGCGCCAGTATCCGTACTATTGATATTGTGAATCATGTACCATAAAGAGCGACGTTCTCCATTAATGGATTAAAGTTAAGTATTCCACAAGCTACGTCCGTTTTTCTCAATTTTAATCCCCTTGTCATGTTCCAGATCTCATGCCAGCCTGCGTGAGCTAAAACGCTTGCATTTCGGCCTCCTTTAGGAACACGGTTGGCTCTCCTGCCAACCACAACATTGGCGACGAGAGTAAAAGTGTTCTTATCTAAACTGCCCTGATTTTCTAGTGTAATGGCTTCGCCACAATCTCCAGATGTACTGTCCGAATTTTATCGCTTACAGAGTCAGCAGACGCAGGCCTTACTGGATGCCCTTGGACAGCTCGTCCAGGGTCAACGTGCGATGCAAAATGATGTGGCAGCAGCCGCTTTACCGCTTATGCCGCCACAACACGCTGTTGCACCCACTTTTCGACCTTTTGATGCTGCACTGGAAATCCAATTTGGATTCCATCCCGCCGCCTACAGAATTCAAGGTAACGAGCGGCAGCCTTTTCTCCTTTCCTCCATGGTGGTACAAACGTACCGTGTGATAGTCAAATTATTTCCCCGACGCGACGTAGAACTCTGTCGTACGAAGAAGTTTTGTCTGCATTAGATGCATATTTCAAAGAATCAGTCAATGTAGTTGCGAAAAGATATACCTTCTTCCGTACAAAACGTACGGCAGGTCAGACTAATCGGGAGTGGGTTGCAACCTTGCAAGGCCTTACTAGGGATTGTGCTTTTGAGTGTCAATGTGGACTCCCTTATTCAGATACTATGGTACGTGATGCAATTGCACAGAACGTTTCTGATGTTCGTATAAGGGAACAGATTTTGAAACTAGCAAATCTCTCCCTTCAACAGGTGATGGACATATTGGATCGGCAGGACACACTTGACTTTGCTCAGGAATCATTTGAAACTTCGCCAGCAGCGTGTCAGGTTAACCGGCCCGCCGGGCGAGCTGCACGGAGCACTAAGCAGCCCTCGCGCAAGGCCGTGCCGCTGCCGCCAGGCTCTCAGCCATGTGTACCGTGCCGGCAAGCAAATGCAGTGATCAAATCATGCCCGCGGTGTGCTACTAGACATTCGCGTGAGAATTGCCGTCACGCCAAGCTATTTGCTTTTAATGTAATAAAAAAGGACATGTTCAGAGTGTTTTCCAGAAAAAGCTTCGATCGGAAGCTCAAACTCGTTACAGGCCCTTTGCTTTGCGCCGGAATCGGAATCGAACTAAGGATACTCAGGCTCGCGAAACTTCGCCCATGGAAATTCATGTAGTTCATTCCACTCCGCCCAATGCCACTCTCTCTAACAGTGACAGTGTTCGTCCCAAAAATAGTGTGCGTCGTCATCGCCGGAACTCTCGTCAAGTCGCAAGTGATTATGTACCAGTGTCAGTTCACGTTGCACGAGACAGTCGCCATTGTCGTCAGCAGGACAATAAACTTTTTGTAGACTTGGACATTAACGGCAAAGTGATACCATCCCATCTCGATACCGGAGCTGCAGTTTCACTGATCAATCAAGACACTTACAAGCTGCTGGGCACACCTCCGTTGCGTGACGCAAATGTTAAATTATCCAGCTATTCCGGTCAAGTTATCCCTGTGGTAGGACAGTGCAGCCTTCTTGCAACATACAAAGGACAAACAAAACTTGTGTCATTTTACGTCCTTCGTTCTTCTTCTGCAGTGAACTTGTTTGGTTTCGATTTATTTCAGTTGTTTAACTTGTCCATAGTAAATTAGGTCCTCTCAGTGAACCAGACTGTGCCTTCAGACAGTGTTTCTCATCTATGTGAAGAATTTGCAGACATTTTTGCACCGGGCCTCGGTTGCGCTAAGAACTATAAAGCACATTTGGAACTGAAAGTAAACGCGCAACCGAAATTTTTCAGAGCGCGCAATGTTCCCCACGCATTGCGGGATGAGGTCGCAAAAACATTACACGATTTGGAATCACAAGGTGTAATTGAACGTGTGCAGGCTTCTCTCTGGGCATCACCCTTAGTAATTTTGCCAAAACCTTCCGGAAAGTTGAGACTTTGTGTGGACTTCAAGGCAACAGTGAATCCACAACTAGTGATTGAAACTTTTCCTTTACCCCGCCCGGAAGATCTTTTTGACAAACTGTGCCCGGGTAAATATTTTTCGAAGTTGGACCTCACAGATGCGTACTTGCAAATACCGGTGGACAAAGAATCCCAGCGCGTTTTGGTGGTTAACACGCATCTTGGGTTGTATCAATTCAAACGACTGCCATTCAGGTGTGCATCCGGCCCTGCACTGTTTCAGCAATATCTACAAACTGTTTGTGCGTCGGTCCCTACTGCAGCAAATTATCTAGACGATATTGTGATCTCCGGAAAGACGGAAGAAGAACATTTGGCCAATCTCAGAACATTATTTCAGGTCTTGCGACAACATGGTCTTCGCTTGAGGAAGGACAAATGTGTGTTTTTTGCTCGGGACTTGCCATACCTGGCACATGTAATCAATGCCCAAGGCATACATCCCAGTCCCACGCACCTTCGTGCCATACAAGTCTTGTCTTCGCCGCAGAATTTGAAGCAGCTAAAGAGTGTGCTGGGAAAAATTACGTATTATAACCGTTATATACCACACGAATCTTCCATTTCAGCTCCTCTTCATCGCTTACGCCGTAAGGGTGTTCCATTCGTCTGGACGACGGAATGCGAACGCGCCTTTCGCCAGTTGAAATCGGCGTTGCTTTCCAATACTTGCCTTAAGCCATTCGATCCCCAGAAGCCCCTCTTGTTGATGGTGGATGCATCGGATTTCGGGATCGGAGTTGTGCTTGCGCACAAAGTTGGATCGCACGATCGCCCTATTGCCTTTGCGTCCAAATTGCTCTCGTCTGTGCAAAGAAATTATTTACAGATCGAGAAAGAAGCATTGGCTCTCGTATTTGGTGTTACAAAGTTTCATGATTTCTTGTATGGTCGTCACTTTACCATAATCACAGACCACAAACCTCTGACATCGGTTTTTCATCCGACCAAGCCTGTACCTCCACGTACAGCGCAGAAATTCATTCGCTGGTCTATTTTCCTCTCGCAGTACCGCTACAATATCTTGTATCGGTCCACTGCTAAGCACGGAAACGCCTATGCGTTGTCCCGCTTATCTGTTGCTGAGGATAGGGCATTCGATTCCTCCGAACTTGCTTGTATGTTCATTGGTGCGGAAACCGATGACGTGGTCGAATCGTTTCCGATTGATTTTCGTCGTGTAGCTACAGCCACAGCTGCCGACCCTGTCCTTGCTCCCGTTCTGCGTTTTGTTGCCACGCAATGGCCCTTGTCAAAGTCACGGATCGGGGACCGTTGGTTCGCCAATTTTTTGCTCACAAGGAGAGACTTTTTGTACGACGTGGTGTTTTGCTGTTGCGTTCTGATAATGATCAGTCCAGGGTCGTGGTGCCGCGTTCGTTACAGTCCTCTGTCTTACAGCTTCTCCACCAAGGACATTGGGGAATAGTGAGAACGAAACAACTTGCTCGTCAGCACTGTACCTGGTTCGGAATCGATGCCGCGATTACGAATATGTGTTCTTCTTGCATGGTGTGTGCCGAACAACAATCAGCACCACTGCAGAAATTCTTTGCATGGCCAAAAGCCACTTCCCCTTGGCAACGCTTGCACATCGATTTTGCTGGTCCATTCTGGAATGCTCGATGGTTGGTTGTGGTAGATTCATTCAGTAATATTCCTTTTGTTGTCCGGATGTCTTCCACGACGTCATCTGCCACCATCCAAGCGTTATCCGCTATCTTTTGCATTGAAGGTCTTCCACAGACTATTGTCTCCGACAATGGCCCACAATTCATGTCCGCAGAATTTCAGTCATTCTACAAGGCCATCTGACGTCCGCGCCGTTTTCGCCACAGTCAAACGGTGCCGCTGAACGATTGGTCAGGACTTGCAAGACACAGATGTTGAAGTTAAAAGAGTCGCATTCTCGGGAGGACGCGTTATTGCTCTTTTTGTCCTCGTATCACTCTCAGCCCTGCGATGGTCGCTCGCCGGCTGAGTTGCTCCACGGTCGCCCTCATCGAACCTTGATGTCTTAGCTGCATCCGCCTCATCAGGTTCCTGTGCAGACACTTGCTTTTGCTCCAGGCGACGTTGTCTACTATCGCCACTACCGAGGTTCACCGCGTTGGCTCGAAGGGCGCATTCTTCGCTGCCTCGGACGTGCTATGTATCTGGGTTTGGGGACCTCTGGTGAGGTGCGTCGGCATCTCAATCAGCTGCGCTTCTGTCGTCGCACGGGATCTGCCGCTCGCCGTCCGCTTTCAGCGACGGTGCCGTCCGGTCAGCGCCCCGGGGACCCATATACTGGCCCGCCTCAGCCCCAGGTGTTACCGACGCTGCCTTGCACTTTGCCCCATGGCGACGCGCCTGTTCTCCCGCCGGCGGCGCCCGCAGTGGACGCGTCGCTGCAGCCGCCGGGCGCCTCCCTGGGTCACGCGCCGCCGATCGCTTCCCGTGACCAGCTGTCCTCCGACATGGAACTCTTGCCCGCTCCGGACCATATGTCGTCTTCGCCCGTCGGGTGCCCCGGCCCGATGGAGGTCGACCCTTCGGCCCCTCCTTTCTCTCTACGAGCGCATACACCGCACGTTGGCGTGCACCCTGGAGCAGGTTTTCAGGCGTTTTCCTAGCTCCCCGCGGTCCGAATGGCGGGGTGCGAGTGGCACAGCCTCGCCTGTTGTTAGGCTCCCCACCTCGTCGCATACGTCAACATGCGGTCCTCCCCACGGCGGGCGGAAGCCTTATGCCACAACCGTACGCCGATTTGCAGGGGGGGGGGGGGGGGGAATGTGGTGTCACCGCCAGACACCACACTTGCTAGGTGGTAGCCTTTAAATCGGCCGCGGTCCGGTAGTATACGTCGGACCCGCGTGTCGCCACTATCAGTGATTGCAGACCGTGCGCCGCCACACGGCAGGTCTAGAGAGACTTCCTAGCACTCGCCCCAGTGGTACAGCCGACTTTGCTAGCGATGGTTCACTGACTTCTACGCTCTCATTTGCCGAGACGACAGTTAGAATAGCATTCAGCTACATTATTTGCTACGACCTAGCAAGGCGCCAGTATCCGTACTATTGATATTGTGAATCATGTACCATAAAGAGCGACGTTCTCTATTAATGGATTAAAGTTAAGTATTCGACCAGCTACGTCCGTTTTTCTCAATTCTAATTCCCTTGTCATGTTCCAGACCTCACGCCAGACTGCGTGAGCTAAAACGCGTGCATTTCGGCCTCCTTTAGGAACACGGTTGGCTCTCCTGGCAACCACAACAGTATCAAAATCCCTGCAGTATTCCGTGGTATTAGTCTTCAAATCAGACGGAAAAACTGTCCGGGAGGGCTTTAATTTATAATGAGTACAGAAGATTAACAGATTAAAAATACTAAATATTGACTTAACGTTAATCATGAAAATAAAACTTGTTATGTTTCACTAATTGTACTTTATGCTAACATTACTACTGTAGTGCACTGCCTATGATCAACAAATCTGGCATCTGAAGACATGACTATTTCGTGCTTCAGAAGGATGTTCAATTTGCATGGTAGATAAACAAGGTCGTAACTCGTAGCAAGTGCATAACTAATTACGTTAGGTTTTATGACCGCTGCAACGTCTTTTAAACCGGTCTTACAGCATCACACCACGAACAGGTCCCAACGCTTGGCTTCAAAGTGTCCACTGAATCACATTTCATATTTTGTAACGGGGCAGAGTGGCCCGTTACATGAATTTAACACCAACTTTTGGATAGTTGCTGTTCATCTCTCATATTTCATATATTGCATATACCGACATTTTGCAGCTTTCCCCCTTTCTTTTAATTTTTACATTGAGGTTGCTATCCTTAGAATGGACAAAAACCATTTGGGGCCGGGTTCTGAAAACACATGAGCAGAGATAGTTTGATTCTTACATTATCATCTCCATGGGATTAGGTTTCAGACTCTGAGAATATGTTATGAAGACGCCCGTTTAAATTCAGGAAGATTGTAATATTGAGACCTCTCTCGTAAAATAAACATCATGTCCTTTTCTGCCCCGTGCAATGCTGCATCAAGCTGACTGTTAGCAAAAAACCTTTTTAAGCAACTTGAGAAGTTCACTTTCTTTATCTGTGCAATTTTATAATTTGATGGCGTTAAAATGAAACAAAAAAAGGAAACGTCACAGAACGTAGTGCAGAATAAATATACACCGAAAAATGAAGTAAGGAAGGAATTAATGCTCTAATTTTCTAACATTATGGCATTATTATCTGGCATGCATTGTGCTGAATCACACTCTCATATCAAGTAAAACAGCGGAGTCCATCCTTCGGTTTCCTGAGTCAGCTGTAGCCGTAAGAGCCAGAATACGAAACGAAGATACACATTTGTCATTGAAACTGTAAAGATTAAACGTTAAAATCATGGACTATGGCAGAGACGGAGAGCTCTTGCAGAACTGACTTGTGACGCTCGTTCGCAAAAAATTAAATTAAAATATCAGTTTACACAGGCTGAACATTAATAACGGAAAACATCAGCAAGATGGTTGAAAGGAGGCCCTATTAACACGTGTTCCGAAATGGACGGAGTGCGTGCAATAACGCATCTTCTCGGAACACGCTGTAGAACTGCATCGAATCCACGTCACAACAGATGTTCAGTTCGTTTTAGTTGATAGGGATAGTAGCGGTTGTCATCCAGGATACACCTAATCGTACTTTGGCTTGCACCATGTTGGCGGGCCACTTGGCTGGAGCTTGTACTAGGGTTCGTGTCAATATCCTGTAGAACCTGGTCCTCCAAGTCTGGGGTACACACTGTCCACCGCCTCTGTGCACGTTCCTCTGTATGAAAGAACCCATGATCACACTTACTCCCAGAAAGGACTTGAAATGCTATGTGATGCGGTTGGTGTCTGTGAGGGTGCTTGTTTTGATATAGACGTGCTGGCTCTCGACTGTTTCCATCTGCTTGGCCATACCCAAACGCCATTTCGGTTTGTTCCCGACATGAATACCCGATCATTCTGCGGCTCACAGTACGCTGCGTCAATCAGACAGCGTGCAAAAGACAAGAACATACGGCACGTGGCCAGAGGAACCATTATTCGTCAGCGCCATCTACCGTGGCAACATTTTTCGCTCCATGTTATCGCCCAACATAACATAAGACAGAAGAAATCAGCTACCTAGAATTATTGCTTGTACATTGGCTATTTCATGTGTGTACGGAGTCATTCTTGACGGAAGCACGAATACATTGTTTACAACCTCCAATAAATAAAAGCATCACAATTCAGTAACGATAAAGAATAGATTGAAATTTTAGAGAATCGTTTGGAAGAATCAGTGTGGTAGGGAGTGGGATACTCAAGTACTGAGGAAGAATGAGACACGGTTAAAATTCGCTAAAGACGTGAATACTTCGATAAGGAATTACACAGAAGGTAGTTCAGTTGAAGAGGAATGCAGATGTCTAACAATAGCTACCGCAGATGTTGGGAAAACAGACATAGATACCAGGAAGGTAACTGTGAAGAAACCTTGGTTTAACGGAAGAAACTGATCGACGAAGGAAAAAAGTACAAAAAAGGTTCTGGGGAAGACCGGAATATAAATCACTTAGGAGTGAAAGAAATAGGAAGTGCAGGGAAGCCAAGGCAAAAGTTTGCAGAAAAAATGTGACGAAATCGGAAAAGAAATGAACGCCGGAAGGACTGAATCAGAAAAAAACAAAAGCCAAAGCAACCTTGTGTGAAATTAAACGCAAGGTCGGCAACATCACGGATGCAACGGGAATTCCATCATTAAACGCAGATGAGAGAGCGGATAGGTGGAAAGAATACACTGAAGGCCTCCTTGACGGAGAAGAACTGTCTTGTGATGTAATAGAAAAAGAAATTGTGTTCGATAGGGAAGAAATAGGGAGACTAGAATTTAAATCACAATTTAAAAGAGCTTTGGAAAATTTAAGATCAAACAAGGCCAAAGGGATGGATGACATTCTATCGGAATTTCTATAATCATTGGTGAAAGTGACGAGAAAGTGACTATCGACTTTGGCATGTAGAATGTATAGGGTGTTTCAAAAATGACCGGTATATTTGAAACGGCAATAAAAACTAAACGAGCAGCGATAGAAATACACCGTTTGTTGCAATATGCTTGGGACAACAGTATATTTTCAGGCGGACAAACTTTCGAAATTACAGTAGTTACAATTTTTAACAACAGATGGCGCTGCAAGTGATGTGAAAGATAAAGAAGACAACGCAGTCTGTGGGTGCGCCATTCTGTACGTCGTCTTTCTGCTGTAAGCGTGTGCTGTTCACAACGTGCAAGTGTGCTGTGGACAATATGGTTTATTCCTTAGAACAAAGGATTTTTCTGGTGCTGGAATTCCACCGCCTAGAACACAGTGTTGTTGCAACAAGACGAAGTTTTCAACGGAGGTTTAATGTAACCAAAGGACCGAAAAGCGATACAACAAAGGATCTGTTTGAAAAATTTCAACGGACTGGGAACGTGACGGATGAACGTGCTGGAAAGGTAGGGCGACCGCGTACGGCAAACACAGAGGGCAACGCGCAGCTAGTGCAGTAGGTGATCCAACAGCGGCCTCGGATTTTCGTTCGCCGTGTTGCAGCTGCGGTCCAAATGACGCCAACGGCCACGTATCGTCTCATGCGCCAGAGTTTACACCTCTATCCATACAAAATTCAGACGCGGCAACCCCTCAGCGCCGCTATCATTGCTGCACTAGAGACATTCGCTAACGATATAGTGCACAGGATTGATGACGGCGATATGCATGTGGGCAGCATTTGGTTTACTGACGAAGCTTATTTTTACCTGGACGGCTTCGTCAATAAACAGAACTGGCGCATATGGGGAACCGAAAAGCCCCATGTTGCAGTCCCATCGTCCCTGCATCCTCAAAAAGTACTGGTCTGGGCCGCCATTTCTTCCAAAGGAATCATTGGCCCATTTTTCAGATCCGAAACGATTACTGCATCACGCTATCTGGACATTCTTCGTGAATTTGTGGCGGTACAAACTGCCTTAGACGACACTGCGAACACTTCGTGGTTTATGCAAGATGGTGCCTGGCCACATCGCACGGCCGACGTCTTTAATTTCCTGAATGAATATTTCGATGATCGTGTGATTGCTTTGGGCTATCCGAAACATACAGGAGGCGGCGTGGATTGGCCTCCCTATTCGCCAGACATGAACCCCTGTGACTTCTTTCTGTGGGGACACTTGAAAGACCAGGTGTACCGCCAGAATCCAGAAGCAATTGAACAGCTGAAGCAGTACATCTCATCTGCATGTGAAGCCATTCCGCCAGACACGTTGTCAAAGGTTTCGGGTAATTTCATTCAGAGACTACGCCATATTATTGCTACGCATGGTGGATATGTGGAAAATATCGTACTATAGAGTTTCCCAGACCGCAGCGCCATCTGTTGTTGACAATTGTAACTACTGTAATTTCGAAAGTTTGTCCGCCTGAAAATGTACTGTTGTCCCAAGCATATTGCAACAAACGGTGTATTTCTATCGCTGCTCGTTTAGTTTGTATTGCCGTTTCAAATATACCGGTCATTTTTGGAACACCCTGTATGAGACTGGCAGTTTACCATGAGCCTTTCGGGGGGAAAACGTCATCCACACAATTGCGAAGATTTGCAAGAGCCGACAAGTGCATCCAAGTTACTGACAAAAATAAGATACAGAAGAACGGAAAATAAAACTGGTGATCCGTTAGATGACGATAAGGTTGGTTTTAGGAAATATAAAGGCACCAAAGAGTTTGATAAATGAAGCAAGACTGACTAAAAATCAAGACAATTTCATAGGATTTGTCGACCTGGAGTAAGCGTAACATGGTGAAAGATGTTCTAAATTCTGAGAAAAATAAGAGTAAGCTGTAGCTTCATATACAAGAACCAAAATGGAATAACAAGAATGTAAGACACGGATGCAGTATTTTGGTCCTACTATTCAGTCTATACATTGAAAGAGCAGTGGCGGAAATAAAGCAAAGTTTCGAGACTGGCAATAAAATTCAGGATGAAATGATATCATAGATACGGTTCACTGATGGCATTACTGTCCTCTGTGATGGCGAAGACGAATTACAGGATCAACTGAACTGAATGAACAGTGAAATGAGTGCAGCATACGGGTTGAGAGTAAGCTGAAGAAAGACAAAAGTAATGACAATTGTCAGAAATGAGAATAGCGAGAAACTTAACACTAAAATTACTGACCACGAAACGGACACAGTACAGGAATTTTGATATTTAAATAACCCACGACGGACGAAACTGGAAGGACGTAAATGGAAGACCAGAACTGGCAAAAAGGGCGATCCTAGCCGGCAGAACTCTTCTAGTACCAAAGATAGACCTTAATTCGAGGAAAAGTTTGAGAATGTACGTTTCGAGCGCAACATTGTATGGTGTATGGTAGTGAATTATGGACTTTTGGAAAAGCGGAAGAGAATTGAAGGATTTAAGACGTGGTGCCACAGAAGAATGTTGCAAATTAGGTGGAGTGTTAAAGTAAGGCATGAGAATGTTCTCCGCAGAATTAGCGGGGAAAGGAATGTATTGGAAACACTGACAAGAAGAAGGTACTGGGTGACAGGACATGTGTTACAACATCAGGAAATAACTGCCATGGTGGACAGTAAAAATTGTGAGGAAGACGGAGATTTTAATACATACAACAAACGGTTCAGGACGTTGATTGCAAGTGCTTCTGTGAGACGAAGAGATCATCACAGGAGATGAATTCGTGGCGGTCTGCATCAAACCAGACAGAAGACGACTGATTTTTAAAAAATGTTTTCATCTTGTTCGGATTTTATGCTCTCCACGTTACCGACAATGGCTTCACATTCGGCTATTTGCAATTGTGTGCATGTAACGAAATGGTACTGGCTATCAGTGAAATTAGTTGTTCGTGTCTCCACAGTATAGCTGCACTGATTCTGAAACAAAATGCAGCGCAATGTTCACTAGCGATCGTTCCTCAAGTGATAAAAGGGCCAGTATTGCCTCTGATGCATACAGCAGCCCAAACTGTAACTTCGAGAGAATTCAGTGGTTTCGATTCACACAAATGAGGATTTACGGAATACCAAAATCGCCAGTTTCCTTTTTCCTCAACTCCTCTTAGATGGAAGTGTGCTTCATCTGTGAACCTTCATTATCAATCGTTGTGAGACTGGTTGGAAGAGTCTCTGTCACGCAGCTCGTACGGGTACGGCCTGGTGGCTTCGGATTTTGAATGGAGACTCTATCTTAATATTTACTGTGTGCTGCAACGTTACAAACC
Source organism: Schistocerca gregaria (assembly GCF_023897955.1). Lineage (NCBI taxonomy): Eukaryota > Metazoa > Arthropoda > Insecta > Orthoptera > Acrididae > Schistocerca > Schistocerca gregaria. Next base: position 128,618,707 of record NC_064923.1, on the reverse strand, counting down.
AGAATCTGCTACAATTCTTCAAACGGATGTCCTTGGATTTTGCTGAATAATTCCAGAGTAACTACATATGGCCTTAGACCAACATTCCCCGCTATTTATGTATGTATTAAACCGGGGACCTAGAAACGATGGAAAGGCTTCGTCCCGTGGTTCACAACCCCACAACAGGCCACAGCAGTCCACCCACACCACCGCCGCCCCACACCGAACCCGGGGTTATTGTGCGATTCGGCTCCCAGTGGACCATCCTGGGAAAGTCTCATATCAACCTCAAATATTTGCGTGGTAGAATAATTATGGTGTATGCGTACGCTGAAACGGTGTTGCTGCAGCAATCTCCGACACCGTGTAACTGAGGCGGAATAAGGGGAACCAGCCCGCATTTGCTGAAGTAGATGGAAAACCGCCTTAAAAACCATCCACCTCGACACTAATCCGTCGGGCGGATTCGTGCGGGATTCCCGCTCGGGAAGCAGCGCGTTAAACTGCTCGACTATCCGGGCAGGCTTCTCCACTAGATCATCATCGTTGCCTGTCCGTTAGAATTTGGTGAAGAGATTGCTTAAGGTTTCCGCTTCGGGTCCTTTTAGAACATTAAATTGTATCTGAAGACTATGTCATGTTGCCGTAGGGCTGTGTTCTGACATGTTGTATTCCAGTATCAAGAAAACACGTTGTTCAGTGGAATACTTGAATTCAACCTCTTCCTTCGGTGCGCTAACTTCCTTTCACGGTTCAGCGGTGGAACTGATTACTCTGAGCTGTAGGGAACTATTTAGAGGCACTACGTATTGCGATTACAGAGTCATTATTTAGCACCTTGTGGGACTATTTAATAACTTCGTATAATTTATATACAAAATTCTTATCGATTTCACATTAAACATATCGTTTGTTGCACATGTCTGTCTATCTTAGTTTTCAAGATATTTAATTGTGAAATCAGGGACCTCTTCACTGGGCACACTGGAAATATGATACACGATGTTGAAAAAAGTGAAACCTTTGATTCATAGAATGGTGAAATAAACACCGTAGTTCACGTTCACACCAAATTAAACATATCATGGTTCAGAAAGCACCACAAACATCATCTCCACTGTGAAATGCAAAATTTTTATACTACGGGTTAAACGGCTCATTGGGTCTCGCATGTTGGGTGGATGCCTATTTACGGGCAGTCGAATATATCCTTTGTTTTGTGATGCACTCTGCAACTTGCACCTAAGCTCATTCTGATACACCCTTGTCAGTTTGGTGCTCATACTGTTAATGTTTCATTGTCCGCAGGTATTTTTGCATTGTGGCCAAGATCAGCATTCACTAAAAAGTTGAGTTGGAAATCATTCCTCAAGCCAGGTAAGAGGCACTTCCAAAGTATTTCAAATGAGACAGTACTTTGACACATGCTCTTCCTTATCTGACTGATAAGAGTGTCATTCACCCTTCGCGTAAGGTGATGCCTAAACAAAAGTACAAACAGATGGTCTATATTTTATTCCACATGTCTCATTTCCAGTGTTTGACAGACAACGACCTTTGGTCATTGATGGGTAGGGCACTCTGCAAAGTCGCAGTGGCACATGCGGCTGCAAGTGATTTTTTTTTAAAAAAGTGGGAATCTAGCCTTGTGACACCCGTTTCTTTTTGGGGGTGGGGGGGGGGTGGGGGGTTTCCTCCTCAGACATCTACGGCAAGGGCTGAAAAGGCCTCAGAAGCTAAAGAAGGGCTATTGTCGACAGCATTTAGTGAAATGGAAGAAACAACGGTTTATACTTTTGCAATAAACTGGCCACCTCTACTCCCACCATCAACCCCAACACCAGGAGCAGGTAAAGTGGCAGTGGTCACGTTTTCTCCCTTTAAAAACCCTTTGGACCAGTCCCTGGCTAAAGGGAAAAGGGAAGCCACAGGATAGAAGCCACTTTCAACAAAACCTATTCCAAGAAATTCTTGTCATAGGCTTAAACATCTGGGGCTACCGAAAGGTAGCTCTTCGTAAGAAAGAACCAGAGGCCCACGAAACAGCAGGACCATGATGAGAAACACTGTGACTCAAGCATTGATGAAACCGTGTTGAAGGACTCACCAATTCTATATGAAGAGGACGAGGAGTGCACTTACTTTTCTCAACTAATACTTGCAGAGATTAAGTGCATCAGTTGCTTTCACTACTGTTTTGAACTTTGTACAGGTATCGATAATGGTACTTGGAAAGTTTTTGAGTGTGACTCCTATATCAAAAATCACAAACGTTGAGCATTTTTCTTGTTAAGGCTGACACGTCTGCAGAGTAACCAACAATTGTGCAGTACTCTATGGTTTCGAAACAAACAATTGGTGTGAATAAAGGTTACATTACTAATTCATTAAACTCAGGGGTTTATCTACAAACAGTAATTAGGTACCCCGAAAACCCGAAATTAGGAACCATATTTCCAACTGATAAAAGTTACACGCTTTGTTAGTCCTGCGGTTACAGAATGAGAAAATGTTCGATAGCGTTTTGCAGGGGTAGTATTTAAATATTTCCTGGTAGTAATAAACCGTATTCTTCATGATTGAGAAACTGCTAGTTTACTGGTAACCCTAAATTTAAAAATTGTGCCCGATAATAGGGAACTTTCCCCTACTGTTATTACGTCATGTTCCCTAGCTCCGTGTAGTATATTGTACCTTGTAGAAACGCTGGACAGCCCATACTGATACATCACGAAATGGACTGCTTTATTCACAGTGTGGTAATGGTCACCTAGAAAAACGGTACATCCTGTCTGCCATTTTATCATGTCCGTACATCGATGTATCATTCTGCTCTGATTCCATAGAATGTACTGGTGCACACACATCACTTCACTGCCATGACTTACGGCAGTGGTGGAGAATCGCATGATAACCTAGTAACACTTCTATTCCATCTACATTGCTCAAAGTTCTATACCATCTACATCATTCGAAGTTCTATATCGTTTACATCGTTCAAAGTGCTGTGCCATCTACTTCACTCGAAGTTCTGCACCATACACATCACTCGAAAGCGACCAGTGCGCTCTTTTAAGGAGAACTTAAATTTTGCGTGGTAGCCTTGTTATTATTCGTCGCTTTCACGCAATGAATACTTTATTTCCAAATAACTACTTATTTCAGAAAATTATACCATAAATTAATTAGTGAAAATAGGCAAAAAATTGTTAAGATATTGATTTGTATATTTCCAAACCCAGCAATTTTAAAAGTAGCTGCCACCTTGAAAAACAAACTTTGAAACATTTTGCCTTATTTACTGACTTCATTGATGTACTACCGTAGTTGTTATTCTAATGTACTTACTGTACAGCACTGAACATACAGTAATTAGTTTTTTTCGGGATTAAAGGATAGTCCATTTACAGAGAAGCTTTAAATAACTGATTTCTTGCGTCATTGTTCTCGTCTCGAGATCTTCAGCCATCATTTGTTTAATGATTTTTCTTACGTTTCGACAGCGCGAGCGGTGCCTCTGTGAAAGATTCACCATCCATTTCTGGTGACGGACTGTAGCTGAGCACGCGGTTATATGAAACTTACATGCCGCGCCAGTGTCTAAAGGCTTTTCTTGGTTATTACAACTGTGGTTCTGCCCTCGTCTGCCACAGCTGTGAATCGATCCTCGTTTACCATTCGACTTTACTCTTCACTGCCTGAAGTGCTGTCGTACTTGTGAATTTCTATGGCTCCCTGAACAAGCGGAAGCGGTAGTTACCCACAGCATGAATCTGTGCACCGCCGAGTCTTATTACGTGGCCAGGCTCATACAGCACATGCTTAGCCGTTGTTGGGTTCTCCATCTGTCCTACCCTGAAATGCGGTTGAGTTCGATGATCTTGATACTTACGGCTTTCCAGTCTTTCACGTTTCTACATGAACACAGTATGCGATATATTACCAGTAATGTGAGTCGGTCCCTTTTGTTCTTCGCCAACCTGAGACTCTCTCTGGCAGGAGGAAGGTGTGGCTGGTGGGTGTAACCTTCGGCCGCGGGTTCGACTACAGTCTGTCATCATCAGTGAAGAGTGAATCTTTTAAAATAATGGCGACTCATGTTGACGAAACTTCAGTAAATCACTAATTACTGTCGGCCGAACATAGTAGGACGAGCACCAGTGTGGCAACATGTCAAGAAGTGGCAGAGAAGGCTTAAAAAATTTAACAGCTTTTAATTCTCTGTAAACACACTTAACGATTCCCTCTGTGGCTTTCTCCCTAACGAGATTAATTAGAGCTCTTCAGTAGCTTACAAAAACTGCGAACTCTGCTTGATAGTTGTAAAGTGTATGATACGTCTGTATACTCGCTTCCTTTATAACTACTCATCGTTTCTTGATTGTTTTCTGACATTATATGACGATCAGTTGGGCCGACTTCATTAAGCACAATTGAGTGGAATGCCACTTTTGGTTTGTTATATACTTCGTAGGAACCGTTTTTTGAAAGACGGCCGTTGTGGCCGAGCGGTTCTAGGCGCTTCAGCCCGGAACTGCGCTGCCGCTACAGTCGCAGGTTCGAATCCTGCCTCGGGCATGGATGTGTGTGATGTCCTTAAGTTAGTTAATTGTAAATTAAAACTGAAGAAATTGCAAAATGGCAGGAATTTAAGTAGATAGGACCTGAATAAACTGAAAGAACCGAGGTTGTAAAGAGTTTCAGAGAGAGTATTAGGGAACGGTTGACAAAAAAATACAGTAGAAGAAGAATGGGTAGCTTTGAGAAATGAAATAATGTAGGCAGCACAGGATCGAATAGGTAAAAAAAAAAAAAAAAAAAAAAAAAAAAAAAAAAAAAAAAAACCAGGTCTAGGGTAAATCGTTGGGTAACAGAATTTCACTGATGAAAGGAGAAATATAAAAATGCAATAAGTGAAGCAGGCGAAAAGGAACACAAACGTCTCAAAAATGACATCGACAGGAACAGCAAAATAGCTAAGCAGGGATGGGTAGGGGAGAAATATAACGATGTAGAAAAAAAAATGGTTCAAATGGCTCTGAGCACTATGGGACTCAACTGCTGTGGTCATCAGTCCCCTAGAACTTAGAACTACTTAAACCTAACTAACCTAAGGACATCACACACATCCATGCCTGAGGCAGGATTCGAACCTGCGACCGTAGCAGTCGCACGGTTCCGGACTGCGCGTCTAGAACCGCGAGACCACCGCGGCCGGCTAAGGATGTAGAAGCATACATCACTAAAGGTAAGATAGATACTGCCTGCAGGAAAATTAAAGAGACTTTTGGAGAAAAGACAACCACCCGTATGAATATCAAGAGCGCAGATGGAAAACCAGTCCTAAGTAAAGAAGGAAAGTAGAAAGGTAAAAGGAGTAAATAGACGGTCTCTACAAGGGTGATATACTTGACGGCAGTACTATGGAATTGTATGCAGATGAAAATGAAATGAGAGATATGACACTGCGCGAAGAATTTGACAGAGCACTGAAAGACATAAGTCGAAACAAGGCGCGGGGAGAAGACAACATTGCATTAGAGCTACAGACAGCCTTGGGAAAGCCAGCAATGACGAAACTCCACTATCTAGTGAGCAAGATGTATGAGACCGGCTAAATACCCTCAGACATCAAGAAGACTATAATGTAAAGTTTGGAAGGTAGGAGACGAGGTACTGGCAGAATTAAAGCTGTGACTACCGGGCGTGAGTCGTGCTGCGGTAGCTCAGTTGGTAGAGCACTTGCCCGCGAAAGGCAAAGGTCCCGAGTTCGAGTCTCGGTCGGGCACACAGTTTTAATCTGCCAGGGAGTTTCAATTCCAATACCAAAGTAAGCAGGTGTTGACTTATTAAATAAATAGTTTGGTAATTTTCACACCCGTCATGGTTGCAAAATACTAACACGAATTATTTACAAACGAATGGAAAAACTGGTAGAAGCCGACCTCGGGGAAGATCAGTATGGATTCCATAGAAATGTTGGAACACGCGAGGCAAAACTGACCCTATGATTTATATTAGAGGATAGATTAAGGAAAGGCAAACCTACGTTTCTAGCATTTGAAGATTTAGAAAAAGCTTTTGACTATGTTGACTGTTATGCTCTATCAAATTCTGATGGTGGCAGGGGTAAAATACAGTGAGTGAAAGGCTATTTACAATTTGTCCAGAAACCAGATGGCAGTTTCAAGAATCGCGGAGTATGAAAGGGAAGCAGTGGTTGAGAAGGGAGACAGGGTGATAGCCTATCTCCGATGTTATTCAATCTGTAATTTGAACAAGCAGTAGAGGAAGCAAAAGAAAAATTTGGAGTAGGAATTAAAATCCATGGAGAAGAAATAAAAACTTTGAGGTTTGCCGACGACATTGTAATTCTGTCAGAGACAGTAAAGGACGTGGAAGAGCAGCGGAAAGGAATGGACCGTGTCTTGAAAGGAGGATATAAGATGAACATCAACAAAAGCAAAACGAGAACAATGGAATGTAGTCGAATTAAGTCTGGTGATGCTGAGGGAATTAGATTAAGGAATGAGACACTTAAGGTAGTAAAAGAGTTTTGCTATTTGGGGAGAAAAATAACTGATGATGGTCGAAGTAGAGAGGATATAAAATGTAGACTGGCAATGACAAGGAAAAAGTTTCTAAAGAAGAAAAATTTGTTAACATCGAGTATAGATTTAAGCTCAGGAAGTCTTATCTGAATGTATTTGTATGGAGTGTAGCCATGTATGGAAGTGAAATATGGATGACAAAAAGTGTAGACGACAATAGAAGCTTTAGAAATGTGGCGGTACAGAAGAATGCTGAACATTAGATGGGTATACCAAGTAACTAATGAAGAGGTACTGAATGAACTGGGGAGCACAGGAATTTGTGGCACAAGTGGAGTAAAAGAAGGGACCGGTTGGTAGGACACGATGGGAGGCATCAAGGGATCACCAATTTAGTATTGGATGGTAAAAATCGTAAAGGGAGACCAAGAGGTGAATACAGCAGCAGATTCAGAAGGATGTAGGTTGCAGTAATTATTCGGAGCTGAAGAGGCTTGCACACGATAGAGTAGCATGGAGAGCTACATCAAACCAGTCTCTGAACTGAAAACCACAACAACAACAAAAACAACATCTTCAATTTTGGACGACTTTCCCTGCTTGCGAATTACTGTTCGGAATTGTTATTACACTTCATCCTACACACAACAAGAAAAAGTATCACGCTATTCGGCTACCTATCGGCTGCTTCCTGTGAATGAATGACTGACTGTTCGTTACTACTCCGTCAGGGCTGTATACTTCACTTTAACGATTCCTCATCTAGTGCACGCTCGAAACAAGCAACAGTGAAACTCATTGTTCAGTGTAGAAATGCTTGAACAGGCTTTGCCACGTCTGAAACAGGTTGTACCAGTTCTCATATCGATCCAAATCCCACAAATGTTACCTCATAATTGGTAAGTCATTCACAACACAAAATCGAACCCTGTGGGACTCCCTTTGTGAATTCCGTTCAAGCAATAAAAATTTCTCTCTGTCCAGAATTGTTCGAATTGCTCATCTCCATACAGCGTGTGCGAGCGAGAAGGTGACGGAGGGCCAACATGACACTGCGAGCGCCCGCAGACGTGCACACAGCTGAGCCGGCGCGCGCCAGTACTGGTGTGGCTGACCCAGCGGCAGTGGCGCCTCGCAGTCAGCTGGCGCGCCAGCATCGAGCAGAGCCAGCGGCCGCGACCAAGGCCGCGAGCGCGCGCAACAGGTGTGGGCGCCACTGACTCTCCTCGCCTCCCCTCCCCCCCCCCCCCCCCCCGCCGCTTCCTATCCCTTCCCGATCACCAGCCCGACACGCAACAGGCAAAGCCGTAGCGGCCGAGCTAACAACACGCGCTTTAGCGGCAAGTCACGGATACCCACCGGACTTGTCGGTAACACCCCTTGCAGCAGGAAACGAAAAATAATGTTATTCGTCCATTACGACGACTCGTGGACACTCAAAAGGACCTTAAGCCGTCGGCACACGGACCCTGTTGTCGAACGTGAACGTTGAGCGTGCCAAGTTCAACGTGCTGCTGAACGCTGAGGAACGATGCTACTTGTGCATACGGTACGTGGGCCCCAACGTGGTATACGCGATCGCAACGCACTCCAGCGGCAGTTGTGGGATGTTTCTAGTTCGTAGATCACACTGTTTACTCAAGAGGCTGCGTAAAATTCCCACGTTAGCTCTATTAAAATGCACGTGTCGTCCATTGTTCATATCCTAGTCACGTTGTTGTATATATAATATATACAAATAACAACTTCAATATCGATGTACATGTTTTAAGACAAAAAGGAAAGTACTGTGTCCAATACACAGTTATATACAAGTTTAGACAAGTTCCATTACAAAAAGTGGGACACAAATTTGCAATAGTTCTCCACATAAGATAAACGCTATTTTATCTTCCCCACATTTTAGTACAACCCTAAAGTCATTCTTACTTGATCACTGTTCCTACCCAGTAGCAGAAACTTTACAGTATGTAAATCACGAAACTCAAAAGGAAAAAGAACAAAATATCTTTATACAAGTAGCGCAAGCTGTCCTATAGTTTAAGCCAACCGAACAAACTCACTACTCAAAAAAAGGTAAACTTATATTTACGTAAGATCAGATATTATAGTAATACTTATATTAAATTAACAAGAAAGCCTCAGAACCTATTACATACGAAAAAATTATGAAAAAAATATTTAGACTTATCGATGTGCGAACCACCGTCAGATCACATATCCTTTCTTCTCTCATCAACGCTACTCACTACGCTTCTTTTTTTTTTTTTAATCCTTTTGTTCGCTTTCGTTCGTTGCATCTGCTCGAGGCGGACGTCGTAAGACATCTGTTTCAGTTCATTGTTGATCATATAAGTCAGTTTTTTTTATTACAGAGGGCAGCTAACCCTCTGACCGAACACGCTTTTTTTACCCCTCTCACTTTGTTTGTTTTCGTTCGTTGTATCTGCTCGGGGCGGACGTCACAAGACAACCGTTTCAGTTCGTCATTGATCCATTAACTCAGTTTTTAATAGCAGAGGGCAACTAACCCTCTGACCGAACACGTTGAGCTACCGTGCCGGCACGCTGAAGTGACACCATTTCCTTTATGGCCCTCTTATAAGATATTGCCACTTGTTAAAACCTTTAATCGTAGCTATGTTACTAACTGAAATTTACTTATAACAAATTGTACCAAGAACAATGTGTTTTTTGTGGATCCTCAGTGTGTCGCTACCTTCAAATGATATACAATACGCAAGTTACAATAAATAATTCTTTTGCCACGAATATGATGTCTCTCATTATTTTATTGCAACGAATGACGCAGTTAAGAACAGGTTTTCGAATTTGTCTCAATTTGCTGGTCCTCAGAAACGACATACGTAGAGGCTTGAACTGAATGCCAATATGGCTGCTCACAGCTTTATGCTGGAGGGAGATGGCGTGCATGTGACGTAGTTGGCGTTGTGCCATCTGATTGGTGAACACTCAGACATGTGCCGGGCGTCGTGGCCGTGCGGTTCTAGGCCATGCAGTCTGAAACCGCAAGGCCGCTACGTCGCAGGTGCGAATCCTGACTCGGGCATGGATGTGTGTGATGTCCTTAGGTTAGTTAGGTTTAACTAGTTCTAAGTTCTAGGGGACTAATGATCTCAGAAGTTGAATCCCATAGTGCTCAGAGCCATTTGAACCATATCTGACATGCTAGATATTACTCTGTACGTTCGGAAAGACTCCTGAACGTGCTATTCCACGCTATGGCGTCAGAAACTCGGCACGCTCAACACTCAACTTTCGGATGCACCGTCCGTGTGCCGACGGCTTTCAGAATGTTGAAAACACATTCTGTCTAAGAAGAAAAGTGAACTGAGGTATTATAACTTTTTATTTTCCTTACACACAGTCACAGAACATAATCGGTCCCGCACCTCCCTGCATTGGCCATCTCCACAATGCACAGTAGGGAAATGAGAATGTCTATGGAAAAAGTAATTTTTTCTATGGAAAAAATATAGGCATAGAATGTGGGCTTTCACGGCTCGTATTTGCGTAATTGCTGATATTTGTTGGCGAGCATAAGGTCGCAGTCCAAAGCACAAATCTCTGCCTTACGTTTCGTCTACTAGTGCTGGAGACATCATCAGCGGCTTCAACAACTCAGAAAGCAGTTACAAACAAGCTGAGCAAGGCGAACTGCTTATTTGTATTCGCGCAATAGTCGGTTCGCGACGTCATCAACCGGCTGCCAAACATGGCCGAGACCCGCCGACGTATCCTCTGGAGCACTGGGGAAGAGCTAGAGGTGTTTGTTTTATTTGGGTATTGGAGTATCGAAGAATTACTTTTATCGTTTGTGGGCATTGTCACAGAATATATTTATAATCGACCCTACACTGCTGATTCCTGGAATTCAGAATGGGAAAAGGATAAAATGTCTATAATTTTTAAGCATCTCAATTTTTTGCCAGTACTCGTGATTACAAGTCTTAATTAAAACACACGGTGGCACATGGAGAACGAAATGTCCACAACATAGGCTGTTGTACTAAACTGGAGGACAATAATCAAGCAACAGACAGTCTAACGATAGTTTAAAAATAGGTTTGATTGCAACTTTTTATATTTATACGTTTAAAGATTTACCGGGTTGTACCCTTGCTGTTCTTGCCGTGTAGAGGAGAAGGAGACTGAGATCAGCGTTTAACGTCCCGTCGACAACAGCGTTCACTTAACCTATGGCCTCTTTCGAAGGAGCCATAGGGAGAGATGGAGGGCGCGGAGATTAGTGTTTAATGCCCTGTCAATAACGACGTCTTTAGAGACGGAGCACAAGCTCGGATTAGGGAAGGATAGGGAAAGGAAATCAGCCGTGCCCTTCCAAAGGAACCATCCCGGCATTTGTCTGAAGTGATTTGTGGAAGCCGGCCTAAGTGGCCGAGCGGTTCTAGGCGCTACAGTCTCAGCTTACTGTTTTGAAAAAGAAAGAAAGAAAAAAGATAGAATTCCCTTAGTTTCAAAATAAAATCATAGCAGATCGCAAAGTACCGTAATTAGAAATGACGGAGTAGAACGAACGATCTCAAAGAATACTCCTTACGACCACTCTTTGAGAATCGTGTGTAATACCTAAGAAAGAACCGTGCACTGTTACTGTGTTTCGCGAGTTTGCCGGAGCAAGTCGTACCTCAACGTGTGCTCGTATACATGGGCGCGGCGAGATTGTTTTTTGAACTCTAAAGATTTGTGATCTACTACGACGCACTGAACTTGTAAGAAGTAAATCAGTAACTTCAAATAGCATATCACGTGAAATCCAGATAGTGAAAGATTCGAAATGGTCTTAAACTGAATATTTTCAATAAAAGACTGGACGTTACCAAAAGTGAGAAACTATTAATGATGGACAGATATAGACCGGTTGGCGAGACAAGAATTAACTTTCGTAAAATCAGTTAATGGACTATGGAACTTGCATAATATCTTGGACTGAGGTATACGTCATTAATTCCACCCAGATAGGAAAAGCTACTTCCTTACGGCAACGTTAGGATGTGAAAATAATGCACTAAACCAGCATTCAGTGTTATTACTGCGTTAATAACTTCTTTCAATGCATTCAATATTGTGTACTCAGTAAATAATTATCTGTGCGGCGACATTGATTGTCCAAGGAACGCATTAACAAATTAGCTCTCTGTTACGAACTAGTAGGCTCAAGTAAACTGAAAATCTTTAGTGGAGATATTGGTGTTGTGTATGTACTGAAGTTATGATTAATACCGGAATAGGAACTGATATATCCATACGTGTATTTGTGTTTAAATACGCCGGGGAGCACGTAATTGCTTGACCTGATAGAGACAAATAATGCGCACTCGGTGGGATTTCAGCGCATCCCAAATAGATTTTTTATATGACATCAATATATACAGCTCTACCGCTAGTTAGCCAGACTGCGACGTTATAATGTCTAGGAGACTCCCTTCGCCACATGCCGTCTACGTCGTATGAGTATCAGCCGCTTATAGTTTGACTTTTCCTTGACGTCATATGTAAACAAATATAGAAAAGCTTTTTTAAATTTAAAAATTTTAGTGTAGGTTTCTCTTCCTTGCCAGTGTACATTCTAAAGATGGCCAAAGTACTGCGGCATTTATACTCCAGAAAATACTGTAAGTGCGAATGGGGCAGGGGCAGAATGACGGTTAAAAATACCTCTCCCTGCGCGTCCTGAAGTTAGCTTTCTTTAAATTGTCCTACGGCGTTGGGAAAGTGATAAGCGAAACATGTCGGTATACAAGAAAACTGCACAAAAAACCAGTAGTTTAAACACCGTGAAGCCGCCATTGCAAAGACGGTCGAAACGTCAGTATCAGTTCTGGTTTTAGTTTCGAAATGATGCGGCCTAATTTCCATAAGCACTTGTTTCAAGTTCAGCATTTCAGCTTTTGCTTTCCTACCCTTAGTTTCGGTTCCTTTGGCATTGGCCAGTGCATAGCCAAAACCACTAAACACTGTAAATGTGATCTGTTATTCTGTCTAAAAAAAATACGTCTTCTAGAGAAGTGCTTCTGACAAACTACGGTAAGTAAGGGTTGACTAAACTGCAACCACTCATAGTGTTCGAGTGTGGGCTGTAATTATCATACGGCAGCGGAACTTGGTAGTCATTCTAATGCGTTAATGCGGCACCAATTTACGCTGGAAAAAATACAGTTCCAGTTTTGGTGAACAGGTGCAAACCACGTGCTGTAACGCGACGTCCCAGGTGCTCATATTGAATAAACTGTGCGAGCGGCGCTTACCAATAAAAGCAACATTATACCTTTCTCACTTGTTTGACCTCTTCTGCCCAGGTCCCGTTCTCATTCCATTACATATCAAAACATTTCTATACGTTTTTATTTCCTTTACAGCTTCAGATTTGCACCTAATTGGAACTAATTTTTTTCCACCGTTAATAGGCTGCGCATTAGAACATCTACGAAGTTTCGTTGCCATGCGATTATAACAGCCCATAATAGACCTCTGTGAGAAGCTGCACTTTTATTAATTATAGCCCCTCGGTATTCACTGCAACGGAAACATTTCCAGCATTAGAAAAGAAGAGACAAACAGCATTACTCATATTAAGACTATTCATCAATGGTCAAAATATTATTTTCGAAACGTTCGTTGATCACCAACAAAAGTCTTTCTTCATTTGTCCCTCGCCTTTAATATCCAAGTAGCAGTCTTTCCCCACAGGTGTCAGGCGCATTTTCCCTGGTGTTTTGGCGGATATTTGCAATTTCGTTTTTGCATTGTGCAGCTGGAGACAGCCCAAAGAATTACTGTTCGTCACATCTTTGATGCGATTCGGGCAATAAGTGGTGTAAGTTAGCGAAACTCTTGCCGACCCCTGGCCATTAGTTTGGATGTTCTGATATTCGCCTTTCAGTATATATATTCTTTATCGTCGTTTCTTGTTAACAATATCAGCTTATTGGCAAGAATTAGCAGCTTTGAGTCAGTTAATACCAGGCAGAAATCCCATCTGCATTTGGATCATATTCTTGACTCTTGTGCTGGAAAGTGCTTAGTATACGGCTGCATCCATTTTCAATAAACTAGCACAAGAACTCAAAAAACATAGCGGAAATGCACGCACTTTCAAATTGAAACTGAAGAGTTTCCTCATGGGTCACTCCGTCTATTCTGTCGAGGAGTTCCTTGAAAAATTAAGCTGATTTCTGTGATATATTTCTGATTGCGTTTACATAAACATGTGGCTTGCATTTTTTTTTGCGTTAATAAACATTTTATTTTATATGTTATTACTTTCATGCTGTAATTTCATGTACTGATAAGCTTCATGCCCTTGGTGATTTGCTCCTCAATTTAGTCCTACGGAACTAGGTGTGCAAAATACAAATAAAATAAAACAGAAACCGTCAGTTTGTTTCCCCTCAAGCAAAATTATGTTTAAAACGGAATTTTACTCATCCGTTCGATAGAGCACTCTAGATTAGTCTGGTACGATTCTCGTTTAATTTATCTGTATTAACAGGGACAGAAAAGCACGAAGAATAATGAGTATTGCAGTAGCAGCCCAGTAGCACCGTATGCTTGGCAGTAGAATTGAGCGCAGGCGAGGACAGTGCCGTCGCTGATGGAGTACCGGTTATTATTCGAAATTTACTGTTCCGATATATATATATATATATATATATATATATATATATATATATATATATATATATACTCCTGGAAATTGAAATAAGAACACCGTGAATTCATTGTCCCAGGAAGGGGAAACTTTATTGACACATTCCTGGGGTCAGATACATCACATGATCACACTGAGAGAACCACAGGCACATAGACACAGGCAACAGAGCATGCACAATGTCGGCACTAGTACAGTGTATATCCACCTTTCGCAGCAATGCAGGCTGCTATTCTCCCATGGAGACGATCGTAGAGATGCTGGATGTAGTCCTGTGGAACGGCTTGCCATGCCATTTCCACCTGGCGCCTCAGTTGGACCAGCGTTCATGATGGACGTGCAGACCGCGTGAGACGACGCTTCATCCAGTCCCAAACATGCTCAATGGGGGACAGATCCGGAGATCTTGCTGGCCAGGGTAGTTGACTTACACCTTCTAGAGCACGTTGGGTGGCATGGGATGCATGCGGACTTGCATTGTCCTGTTGGAACAGCAAGTTCCCTTGCCGGTCTAGGAATGGTAGAACGATGGGTCGATGACGGTTTGGACGCACCGTGCACTATTCAGTGTCCCCTCGACGATCACCAGAGGTGTACGGCCAGTGTAGGAGATCGCTCCCCACACCATGATGCCGGGTGTTGGCACTGTGTGCCTCGGTCGTATGCAGTCCTGATTGTGGCGCTCACCTGCACGGCGCCAAACACGCATACGACCATCGTTGGCACCAAGGCAGAAGCGACTCTAATCGCTGAAGACGACACGTCTCCATTCGTCCCTCCATTCACGCCTGTCGCGACACCACTGGAGGCGGGCTGCACGATGTTGGGGCGTGAGCGGAAGACGGCCTAACGGTGTGCGGGGCCGTAGCCCAGCTTCATGGAGACGGTTGCGAATGGTCCTCGCCCGTACCCCAGGAACAACAGTGTCCCTAATTTGCTGGGAAGTGGCGGTGCGGTCCCCTACGGCACTGCTTAGGATCCTACGGTCTTGGCGTGCATCCGTGCGTCGCTGCGGTCCGGTCCCAGGTCGACGGGCACGTGCACCTTCCGCCGACCACTGGCGACAACATCGATGTACTGTGGAGACCTCACGCCCCACATGTTGAGCAATTCGGCGGTACGTCCACCCGGCCTCCCGCATGCCCACTATACGCCCTCGCTCAAAGTCCGTCAACTGCACATACGGTTCACGTCCACGCTGTCGCGGCATGCTACCAGTGTTAAAGACTGCGATGGAGCTCCGTATGCCACGGCAAACTGGCTGACACTGACGGCAGCGGTGCACAAATGCTGCGCAGCTAGCGCCATTCGACGGCCAACACCGCGGTTCCTGGTGTGTCTGCTGTGCCGTGCGTGTGATTATTGCTTGTACAGCCCTCTCGCAGTGTCCGGAGCAAGTATGGTGGGTCTGACACACCGGTGTCAATGTGTTCTTTTTTCCATTTCCAGGAGTGTATATATATATTGCATCACCTCGGTTCCGAGAGTTACGTAACCCGTACAGAAAATTAAAGTAGAGAGCAACATAAACATCTTTTCCGCCATTTTTATTGCTCATGAAAACCACACATTGCGTGTTGTACCACCATACTCAAAGACCTTCAGAGGTGGTGCTCCAGATTGCTGTACACATCGATACCTGTAATACCCAGTAGCACATTCTCTTGCATTGATGCGTGCCTGTATTTGTCGTGGCACACTATCAAGACACTATTGGTCATGATTGTCCCACACCTCAACGGCGATTCGGCGAAGATCCCTCAGAGTGCTTGGTGGGTCACGTCGTCTACAAACAGCCCTTTTCAATCTATCCCAGGCATGTTCCATAGGGGTCATTTCTGGAAGAACATGCTGGCCACTCTAGTCGAACGATGTCGTTATTCTGAAGGAAGTCATTCACAAGATGTGCACGATGAGGCGTGAATTGTCGTCCATGAAGACGAATGCCTTGCCAATATGCTGCTGATATCGTTGCATTATAACTCGGCGGATGGCATTCACGTATCATACAGCCGTTAAGGCGCCTTCCGTGACCAACAGTGGCGTACGTCGGGCCCCTATAATGCCACCCGGAAACAGCAGAGAACCTCCACCTTGCTGCACTCCCTGGACAGTGTGTCTAAGGCATTCAGCCTGACCGTGTTGCCTCCAAAAACGTCTCCGACGATTTTCTGGTTGAAGGCATATGCGGCACTCATCGGTGAAGAGAACGTCATGCCAGTCCTGAGTGGTCCATTCGGCAAATTGTGGGGTCCATCTGTACCGTGTTGCAAAGGTGGACCTCGCCAAGGACGTCGGGCGTAAAGTTGCGCATTATGCAGCCTATTGCGCACAGTTTGAGTCGTAACACGACGTCGGCGTGGCTGCACGAAAAATATTATTCAAAGTGGTGGCGCTGCTGTCAGTTTTCCTCTGAACCATAATCCGTAGGTAGCGGTCATCCACTGCAGTAGTAGCCCTTGGGCGGCCGGAGCGAGGCATGTCATCGACACTTTCTGTCTCTCTGTATCTCTTCCATGTCCGAACAATATCGCTTTGGTTCACTTCGAGACGCCTGGGCATTTCCCTTGTTGAGAGCCCTTCCTGGCAGATACTAACAATGCGGAAGCGATCGAACCGCGGTTTTGACCGTCTAGGGCTGGTTGAACTACAGACAACACGAGCCGTGTACCTCCTACCTGGTGGAATGACTGGAACTGATCGGCTGTCGCATCCCGTCTAATAGGCGCTATTCGTCCGTGGTTGTTTGCAACTTTGGGGGGATTCAGTGACATTTCCGAATAGTCAAAGGGACTGTATCTGTGATACAATATCCTCAATCAACGTCTATCTTCAGGAGCTCTGGGAACCGTGGTGATGCAAAACTTTTTTTGATGTGTGTTTATAAGTATCGCTCTTGGCTCGTCTGGGACCGTTCTCTTGGATGGGTATGCAAAATTTAGCTTTAAAAATTTTGTTTGTAACGGGAAACAAACCGATGCTTTTCGCCGCCAATGAGCGACGCATGAAAGACGTGATGCTCACTGTTTGTTTGGACTGACTCCAGCTACAGAATGCAAAAACTAATTTGCAAATATCTACTGGAACACCAGAGAAAATGTGTCTGACGAATCGTATGAGAGATATCCTGTATAGACATGCACGGTGTATGGGTGTAATGTGTGGAAGCTGGAGATGTGATAGACTGAATAAACTCAGAACGCCAGTGACAAGAACGTTGCAGGAATTGCTTTGGGTCAGGAACATCTTTCATGGAGGTCGTCCGTATGTGAAATTTGGCGTTCAGAATATCTCCAGATAAACACGTTGCCTCACTTATTACTAATGACGAACAGGGGGATCCTGTCGGGGACAGGACAATGGGGGCTGACGTTCCTTCCGCAGGAGTCGTGCATGATGGACGTTCCTCCTTCTCAGGCTGTAAGATTGCTTCAACTCATTCGATAACTTTAATGGGGAATTGCGAGTCTTTCCAATAAATTTCGACATTGACTCCTCTGACTCAGCGTCAGCTACGCGATAATTTGGTAAATGTATCTGTAATAGATGAACTATCATCATCTTGTTACCTGTTTGTTGGTATACATAGCATCTACTTGATAGTACTAGACCGATGTCACAGTCGATTGTTAACTCCGATGAAGGTAACCGACATACATTCGAACACCAGATAGCATCACAGTGTCATAATTTTGTGAAGGCGATCAGGCAGACTAGTTTCACTTTCCTATTTAATGTTTTCCTCTTCTTTTTCTATTGTTAATCATCTGCTTTGATATAACTGTACTATATGAACTCTATCATGTTGTAATTAAAAATAAAATTGCCTTCAGTTGTTATTTATTTTGTACAGAAAATATTCGCGATCTGCTTTAGTTGTCCTGGAGACGAGTGCAATGCCGAAGAAAAGTAAAAGGAAGAAAGAAGTTTTGCACTGAGTATGGAGAACAAAAAGAACTCTGTAATGTGAAGAGGCAGTTTCATCTTCAGTGCTCAGCGCGGCCTGTATCAGTGGCACATAAAACTGATCTGCATTCTTTTTAAATGGGTTTGTGGAGATGACTCCCTTTGAATCGTCAGGACGACTAAGCAGGTCTTGAATATTTTTTGTACAAAATACAAAATAATTTGTGCGAATTTTGTTTTTGAGTGCAGCAAGTTCCGCTTGAAAACTTGAAATCTAAATCCAGTCGGTAACACCAGCTCTCATCAACTTCGATCATGACGTACGGAAAAATCTTCGTCCACAGTGACCAGTAAAATCTCCAGAATCCTCCATTGTGTTGCCTACTGCTCTGTGAATACTTGCGGCAGAAACAGTACTGCTTAGCGAGATATGCATTTGTGAACGAATACGATTATACTACTTTTGATAATCCGCTGTTCTCCCGATATCATTCCAACAGAGGATCGACAGGTTTGGCCCAGTGGCTCCATGTGTCTGTTGTTAGTCTTGTTGATGGTAGACTCCGACGAGCGAAACCATTCAGCTTCCTTCTCCTCGTCGAAGTGTGTGAAGCAGTCGTAAACAAAATTACTGCTTGCTACATGTGCACTTCACAATAGCATGAGTATCCGCTGCTGCTTTTCGCGATTTGGATCAAAACTTCATGAACCAGTCAGCCGCAGTACTCCACCAGTACACTCACTGTCACCACTTTGGACTGGGCACAGTATGCATACATGGTCCTGATAGTAGCTCCATGGTGATTGCCTTCGTATCTCCCAACTTATGCCGTTTGTTTATCAGTGTATCAAAAAGCCATTAGATAAATAAAATAGCCGGCCGATGTGGCCGAGCGGTGCTAGGAGTTACAGTCTGGAACCGCGCCACCGCTACGGTCGCAGGTTCGAATCCTGCCTCTGGCATGGGTGTGTGTGATGTCTTTAGCTTAGTTAGGTTTAAGTAGTTTGTAAGTCTAGGGGACAGATGACCTCAGAAGTTAAGTCCCATAGTGCTCAGAGCCATTTGAACTATAAGTAAAATAAATAAACTTTTTGCGTGGACTAACCAGTCAGGTGTTCGGATCTAAATCTTTGGGATATATCTTTGGTATGCACTGGGAAGAGGAAGTGGATCTCGTCATCTGACACCAAATGGTTTTCCAATCCATCAGGCAGCTTTGTCTCAGAAAAAGGATCGGCGTCGTAAAATGTCTCTTCGCTGTCGGGTATACTGGGTGTCTCTCCATAGTGTCATCAGGAGCATTGGATTGGGCCTGGTTTTCCGGCAGATATCTGCAGTTTCGTTTTTGCAGTGTGCATCTGGAGTCAGCCCAGACAAACAGTGCTCTTCACGTCTTTCACGCGACACCTAGTGCCGACAGAAGGATCGGTTTGTTTCCCGTTAAAAGCAAAATGATTCTTATTGTGATAAGTTACTGGTTTGTTCGGTACAATAGTCCTAAATTAGTCACATACGATTTCTGTTTGTTCAGTGTGTATTAACAGAGACACTAAAACGGCAGACTTACTACTGAAGCAGCGACTCGCGTGCTGCCCTCCCCAGCATTGACATCTACCGCCATGCAGCAGTGCTACTCAGTAGCTTCTAGAGTACTCATTATCCTTCGTGTTTTACCCTGTTAATGTAAATGGGTAAAAGTAATGTCGCAGTAAGCTAATTTGTGACCACTCAATCGAATGGGTCTGAAAAATTCGGCTAGTCCGGAACCACGCGGCTGCTACGGTTGCAGATCGAATCCTGCCACGGGTATGGATGTGTGTGATGTCCTTAAGTCAGTTAGTTAGTTAGGTTTTCTTTCTTTCTTTTTTTTTTAAAAAATCAGTCTACTGCCTGGTTTGATGCGGCCCGCCACGAATTCCTTTCCTGTGCTAACCTCTTCATCTCAGAGCAGCACTTGCAACCTACGTCCTCAATTATTTGTTTGACGTCTTCCTCTACAGTTTTTGCCCTCTACAGCTCCCTCTAGTACCATGGAAGTCATTCCCTCATGTCTTAGCAGATGTCCTATCATTCTGTCCCTTCTCCTTATCAGTGTGTTCCACATATTCCTTTCCTCTCCGATTCTGCGTAGAACCCCCTCATTCCTTACCTTATCAGTCCACCTAATTTTCAACATTCGTCTATAGCACCAAATCTCAAATGTTTCGATTCTCTTCTGTTCCGGTTTTCCCACAGTCCATGTTTCACTACCATACAATGCTGTACTCCAGACGTACATCCTCAAATTTCTTCCTCAAATTAAGGCCGGTATTTGATATTAGTAGACTTCTCTTGGCCAGAAATGCTTTTTTTTACCATAGCGAGTCTGCTTTTGATGTCCTCCTTGCTCCGTCCGTCATTGGTTATTTTACTGCGTAGGTAACAGAATTCCTTAACTTCATTGACTTCGTGACCATCAATCCTGATGTTAAGTTTCTCGCTGTTCTCATTTCTACTACTTCTCATTACTTTCGTCTTTCTCCGATTTAATCTCAAACCATACTGTGTACTCATTAGACTGTTCATTCCGTTCAGAAGGTCATTTAATTCTTCTTCACTTTCACTCAGGATAGCAATGTCATCAGCGAATCGTATCATCGATATCCTTTCACCTTGTATTTTAATTCCACTCCTGAACCTTTCTTTTATTTCCATCATTGCTTCCTCGATGTACAGATTGAAGAGTAGGGGCGAAAGGCTACAGCCTTGTCTTACTCCCTTCTTAATACGAGCACTTCGTTCTTGATCGTCCACTCGTATTATTCTCTCTTGGTTGTTGTACATATTGTATATGACCCGTCTCTCCCTATAGCTTACCCCTACTTTTTTCAGAATCTCGAACAGCTTGCACCATTTTATATTGTCGAACGCTTTTTCCAGGTCGACAATTACTATGAACGTGTCTTGATTTTTCGTTAGCCTCGCTTCCATTATTAGCTGTAACGTCAGAATTGCCTCTCTCGTGCCTTTAATTTTCCTAAAGCCAAACTAATCGTCACCTAGCGCATTCTCTATTTTCTTTTCCATTCTTCTGTATATTATTCTTGGAAGCAGCTTCGATGCATGAGCTGTTAAGGTTACTGTGCGATAATTCTCGCACTTGTCAGCTCTTGCCGTCTTCGGAATTGTGTGGATGATGCTTTTCCGAAAGTCAGATAGTATGTCGCCAGACTCATATATTCTACACACCAACGTGAATAGTCGTTTTGTTGCCACTTCCCCTAATGATTTTAGAAATTCTGATGGAATGTTATCTATCCCTTCTGCCTTATTTGACCGTAAGTCCTCCAAAGCTCTTTTAAATTCCGATTCTAATACTGGCTCCCCTATCTCTTCTAAATCGACTCCTGTTTCTTCTTCTATCACATCAGACAAATCTTCACCCTCATAGAGGCTTTCAATCTATTCTTTCCACCTATCTGCTCTCTCCTCTGCATTTAACAGTGGAATTCCCGTTGCACTCTTAATGTAACCACCGTTGCTTTTAATGTCACCAAAGGTTGTTTTGACTTTCCTGTATGCTGAGTCTGTCCTTCCAAGAATCATATCTTTTTCGATGTCTTCACATTTTTCCTGCAGCCATTTCGTCTTAGCTTCCCTGCACTTCCTATTTATTTCATTCCTCAGCGACTTGTATTTCTGTATTCCTGTTTTTCCCGGAACATGAGTGTACTTCCTCCTTTCATCAATCAACTGAAATATTTCAGTGTTACTCATGGTTTCTTCGCAGCTACCTTCTTTGTACCTATGGTTTCCTTCCCAACTTCCGTGATGGCCGTTTTTAGAGACGTCCATTCCTCTTCAACTTTGCTGCCTACTGCGCTATTCCTTATTGCTGTATCCATAGCGTTAGAGAACTTCAAACGTATCTCGTCATTCCTTAGAACTTCCATATCCCACTTCTTTGAGTACTGATTCTTCCTGACTAATGTCTTGAACTTCAGCCTACTGTTCATCACTACTATATTGTGATCTGAGTCTGTATCTCCTCTTTCTCCTCTTTCATTCCTTGTGCCAAGCCCATATTCTGCTGTAACCTTTACTTCTACTCCTTCCCCTACAAGTGCATTCCAGTCGCCCATGACTATTAGATTTTCGTCCCTTTACATATTGCATTACCCTTTCAATATCCTCATACACTTTCTATATCTGTTCATCTTCAGCTTGCGACGTCGGCATGTATAGTTAGGTTTAAGTAGTTCTAAGTCTAGGGAACTGATGACTTCAGATGTTAAGTCCCATAGTGCTCAGAGCCATTTGAACCATCCAGTCTCAAATGAGAAACACATGTACGCTTTCCGTCGGCACCGGCCGTCGCGTAAAATACGTGATGAGCAGTATTAGCCTAGGATGATTCGAGCCACACATTGGAATCTTTTCATGGCCAATATCTAACGGAACATCAGAGAAAATTGTGCATGACGACTCTTCGAAGAGACATCCTTCATATGGCTAGAACAGTTGTGTAACCTATTCGCTGCTTCGTTGTCGTAGACGACATTTCTTGTTTCGTACCTTTTTAGATCTCGGGATCTTTGATTTCCAAAAAATTTATGAATACACGCCGTGGGCCTTGTATATGAATTTATGAAGATGCTATCTGTTGTTTCGGACATGTTCAAAAGAACAGAAACCATCGGTGACCGTGCAGCTCTAGAATGAAATAATAACTGAATGAAGCCCTAAGCTGTCAACTGGCGGTGATATACATCAACGGGGACATGTCAATAAAATTCTTCTGGCTTAGAGACCGCATTGTCATTTATAAAATTCCAACGTTTCGGCGTCTGTTGCAAGACGCCTTCCTCAGGGTGTGTTGCTAACTAACAGTTAGTTGGAATTTTATAAATGACAATGCGGTCTCTAAGCCAGAAGAATTTTATTGACATTGACAACGGCCGCGGAAGCCTACGGTTACATCAACGGGGACAGTTGAAAATGTGTGCCCCGACTGGGACTCGAAACCGGGATCTCCTGCTTACATGCCAGACTCTCTATTCGTCTGAGCCACCGATGGCACAGATGATAGTTCGACTGCAGGGATTTATCCCTTGCACGCTCCCCGTGAGACCCACATTCCCAACTTACTGTCCACACACTACATTCGTAGTGCCCCTGCCCTCTACACTCATTACTCGCGGCAGACAAACTTACCGAGTCCCGTAAGTGTTCGGGAAATGCGTGTGCATCCGCAGAGAAGGACGTCAATGGCATGTTAATCTTAACTATATATGAATTTGCCGGCACGGTAGCTCAGCGTGTTCGGTCAGAGGGTTAGCTACCCTCTGTAATAAAATAAATAAATAAAACTGAGTGAACGGATCAACGAACAACCTGAACGGGTGTCGTGAGACGTCAGCTCCGAACGTATACAGTGAAAAATATAGAACAAAATGAGACAAGAAAGATGGATACAGCGTCTGCCCTGTAAGCAGGAGATGCCAGGTTCGAGTCCCGGTCGGGGCAAATATTTTCAAATGTCCTGGTTGATGTATATCAACTCCCGTCGACAGCTTAGGGTCTTGATTTAATTATCTTTTCATCGTAGGCCCTGTTCTATCACTTGTATTTTGGTTACCATTGACACAGTTTTAGAACGACTCCCTCGTCCAGGAGACGCCATTATTGGGACTTTCGATGCAAACATTGTATATTAATGGGTGCAGACGAAGTTAACATTAATGTCAGATTTCTTTCTGGCGGCGCTGTTATATGCTGGGCGATTAGAAACAGGGTGAAAAACTTCGAAGGGTGTTGCAGCGTACTTGTGATGAGAAATAACAGTTAAGGAAAACAATAGATACATTGTGCCGATAATTAGCACTGACGTTCGCAAATCTGGTCGTTTCTTGCGCAACTTCGAGCGCTTAGCCAGATATAATTAGTGGCAGTTGTTCTCATATCGTAGATGACAGTGCACGAGACTGCTCAGCCTTTGGCTCGGGTTCGATCCTTACTACCGCCCCATCTCCAATTTCTGTATCACTCTCTTTTTCGGTTTTACGAAACCTGATGAAGAATACGATTGGCGAACGGTCTCCGTCGGGCCTGACTAACAAACGTCACAGCACAACCTACTCTGCAACTCCCTTACAACCTTTTCAGACTGTTTCTGTCCACTCTGTATAAGAAGAACTATCTAAAAATAGCTCCGATCAGTAAGCGGTAGCATTTAGCAGCGTAGAAAGTGTGGCAACTATCTTTAAGTGATGTGAAATGTAAAAGTGTCTCTAAAAAATACGAAAAGGGTAGTACGTGAGATAGAACTGACTCGAGTCAACACGTACAAACACATGGGTGCAAAAATGTGTTAGATTTTGAAATGGAATGATCACATAGGATCAGTCATGAATTAAAAAAAAGAAGCGGCTAACTTCGGTTCATTGGTATGTCACTGGGAAAATGCAGTCAGTCTATACAAGAGATAACGTACACAACCTTTGCAAGGCGCATCGTAGGGTATTACTAACGTGAGTGGGCCCCATACAAGGACAGACTAATTGCAGAGTAAACAAAGCACTTATCGCGTGCTCCATACGGCATAGAAAACGGAAAAATCCTTAAGGAACGTAGATGAATGTAGACGTGTTGAAATGGCTCTGAGGACTATGGGGCTTAACATCTGTGGTCATCAGTCCCCTAGAACTTAGAACTACTTAAACCTAACTAACCTAAGGACATCACACAACACCCACCCATCACGAGGCAGAGAAATCCCTGACCCCGCCGGGAATCGAAACCGGGAACCCGGGCGCGGGAAGCGAGAACGCTACCGCACGACCACGACATGCGGACGTAGACGTGTTCTCATTTATTTATTGTTGTTAATTTGTATATGTTAGTGTTCTGTGACTTCGATAAGACCAGTATTTGTATTTTGTGATATGACTGCGACACATCGCCGGCCGCTGTGGCCGAGCGGTTCTAGGCGCTTCAGTCCGGAATCGCGCTGCTGCTCCTGTCGCAGGTTTGAATACTGCCTCGGGCATGGGCGTGTGTGATGTCCTTATGTTAGTTAGGTTAATCCGATTACACGTATTTTTCGCTTTATATCAATTGTAATATAAATAATAAAGAAAATGACTGTAGAAAATAAAAAAAAACCTGACGAACAGAACTCGATCATCGATCTAGCGGCTTGAACGCCAACCACTTTTTTTTTTTTTTTTTTTTTTAAATAAAAGAAGACATTTTGTTCCGACACCGGTGTGTCAGACCCACCATACTTGCTCCGGACACTGCGAGAGGGCTGTACAAGCAATAATCACACGCACGGCACAGCGGACACACCAGGAACCGCGGTGTTGGCCGTCGAATGGCGCTAGCTGCGCAGCATTTGTGCACCGCCGCCGTCAGTGTCAGCCAGTTTGCCGTGGCATACGGAGCTCCATCGCAGTCTTTAACACTGGTAGCATGCCGCGACAGCGTGGACGTGAACCGTATGTGCAGTTGACGGACTTTGAGCGAGGGCGTATAGTGGGCATGCGGGAGGCCGGGTGAACGTACCGCCGAATTGCTCAACACGTGGGGCGTGAAGTCTCCATCGATGTTGTCGCCAGTGGTCGGCGGAAGGTGCACGTGCCCGTCGACCTGGGACCGGACCGCAGCGACGCACGGATGCACGCCAAGACCGTAGGATCCCACGCAGTGCCGTAGGGAGCGCACCGCCACTTCCCAGCAAATTAGCGCCACTGTTGCTCCTGGGGTATCGGTGAGGACCATTCGCAACCGTCTCCACGAAGCTGGGCTACGGTCCCGCACACCGTTAGGCCGTCTTCCGCTCACGCTCCAACATCGTGCAGCCCGCGTCCAGTGGTGTCGTGACAGGCGTGAATGGAGGGACGAATGGAGACGTGTCGTCTTCAGCGATGAGAGTCGCTTCTGCCTTGGTGCCAATGATGGTCGTATGCGTGTTTGGCGCCGTGCAGGGGAGCGCCACAATTTGGACTGCATACGACTGAGGCACACAGGGCCAACACCCGGCATCATGGTGTAGGGAGCGATCTCCTACACTGGCCGTACACCTCTGGTGATCGTCGAGGGGACACTGAATAGTGCACGGTACATCCAAACCGTCATCGAACCCATCGTTCTACCATTCCTAGACCGGCAAGGGAACTTGCTGTTCCAACAGGACAATGCACGTCCGCATGTATCCCGTGCCACCCAACGTGCTCTAGAAGGTGTAAGTCAACTACCCTGGCCAGCAAGATCTCCGGATCTGTCCCCCATTGAGCATGTTTGGGACTGGATGAAGCGTCGTCTCACGCGGTCAGCACGTCCAGCACGAACGCTGGTCCAACTGAGGCGTCAGGTGGAAATGGCATGGCAAGCCGTTCCACAGGACTATATCCAGCATCTCTACGATCGTCTCCATGGGAGAAAGCAGCCTGCATTGCTGCGAAAGGTGGATATACACTGTACTAGTGCCGACATTGTGCATGCTCTGTTGCCTGTGTGTATGTGCCTGTGGTTCTGTCAGTGTGATCATGTGATGTATCTGAGCCCAGGAATGTGTCAATAAAGTTTGCCCTTCCTGGGACAATGAATTCACGGTGTTCTTATTTCAATTTCCAGGAGTGTATTTGACGACCGAAGTTATCTTGCGATTTTCTCAGTAACGCTTGAGAAGTCGTAGCGATGTCGTAGATTTGATGTTTTACCGGATTTCTGATATTCGCGGTACACTCGTGAAATGGTCGTATGGGAAAATTGCTATTTCATCGCTACCTCTGAGATGACGTGTCCATTGCTCGTGCGCCGACTATAACACCACGTTCAAACTCTCTTATATCTTGATAACCTACAATTGTAGCAACAGTAACCGATCTGACAACTTCGCCACACACTTGTTGTCTGATATAGGCTTTGCCGACCGCACTGCCGTATTCTGCTGTTTACGTATCTCTGTATTCGAATAGGCATGCCTATACCAGTTTCTTGGCGTTTGAGTGTAATAACAAACGGTAACTTTTGTGCAACTGTAGTTACTCAATATTATAACCTTTAAGTTCGCGTTTAGGAGTACCTGTTTCGTAATAAAATGTTATCCTCTTTGTGTGACCTATTACTCCCCAAAGCCCCTTGAAACACCCTGCAGATACCGTGAAAGAGCTGCTGAAAATGACATGAGATGACACGCAGGCTTGCCGCACTGTGCAGTTCCGCACAGCGTGTCCATGTGGGCGAACACCGACGTTCGTCAGCCGGCGCCGGACCTGCGCGTGCCAGTGGAGAGATTAGACTGTTTACGCACAGCCGGAACACGGAGATAAGCATCGGCTGCGCTCTCAGTTCGCCGCCGTTTTCTCCCCCGAAATCACAGTTATTACGGCTCCCGGAGCGGTCCGGGGACGTTATGGGAACGGGACTTATGAATTAAACAGTTTGCCGCGCCTTACGGCCCATCTGGATACACTTTAATTCAGTTAGGAGGCGAGTTGCGGCCAAAAGTCTGAATAAATTTCCATTAGCTAAGTGCGTAATGCGCTGCTCCCTCGGTGCGTAAGCACACATTAGGATGCGCCGCGGCTGGGTTACGTGTTATTACCGCTCAGCGGGTACAGCGCAGTGCGCGGCCTGAGCTGCCGACCGCTGCTGGCTGCTTTGTGGTGGGCGCGAGGCGGAGCGACGCGAAAGCGGTACATGCTTCGAGCGTGTCACTCGCTGCCTCTGCGATCGCGGACGTGCAGCTTCAGCGGCAGCGGTTCCCGTCTTTAATGACCATCATAAGATCTGCAGCAAAAATGGGAAGAACATAAATACAAAGGTGTTTAATATTTATGTCATTATCTAGAATACTGGAATTGAGCACATGTCAACCACTGTTTTTTAACTCTTCCTCTTTTAACAATATCACTTTTGTCGTGTTCTTCTTTTTGTTTTTTTATTACTGTAATGCCTTCTCTACATTATAAACTTATTACGGACTTCAACTATCGTACCCACCATTATTTGAGCTGTTTCAATTAATTATTGAAAACTAGTGTATGCCGACATTAGCGACATCTGGTGAACTTACAACACACGCATCTTGTGGCTACTGTACGACAGCTTGTTTTAAACAGTAGTACGACTGACAACGTAACTCGTGCATGTGATGTTATTTATATGTATTTGACGATGCTGGTGCTGATTCCGCATTTAACATTTGACGATGCCACTATGGCTGCAGTATATTAGGACTTACTTTTTAAGGAACAGGTATGCCTCTTCGTATTTAAAGCGCACAAATGTAAATTATGTGAGTATTACTTTTCATTATGGTCTATGTATTGTTCTTAAGCTGTAGACAGTTTGGGTGTGTATTTATGTTTTTCCCATTTTTGCTGCAGATCTGACAATGGTCATTAAAGACTGAAACTGGTAATCTGTTAACAAAAAATTTGTGACCATAGGCGTAAATCAAAGGAAGCTTATTCTAATTCTGTTTCTCCTTATAAATCTACCAGTTACGTTCCTCCAGCGTTCGGCTTTTGTCTCAAAAACAGTTTCTACCAATGCCATCGTATGCTTGTTGCCAATATTTCCGGCCGTTCTCTCTCTCTCTCTCTCTCTCTCCCTCCCTCCATCTATCTCTCTATATCTCTCTCTCTCTCTCTCTCTCTCTCTCTCTCTCTCTATATATATATATATATATATATATATATATATATATATATATATATATAAAGTAACAGACGTCGTAGAGGGGACGTAAGTTTTACATTGGAACACACGTCCTTGAAAGGTTCTTTTCCTTGTTACAGGGAAAACAAGATGTATAAAGTTCACTCCTATGTACTGTGATATTACAACAGCTACTCGATATGACGGCCACAGAGTTTGATGCACACAGTGTATCTGAGCAGCAAGTTCGCATAAACTCTATCCAACATGCGTGGTGTAGGGTTACTCACTTCTGCCTCAGCCATTATCCGTGCAGCCAGATCTTCATCCGACTGGACAGAGCTCTCCTAAACAAGACTCTTAATGTGAGACCACGGCAAAAGGCCAAAGGACTTAAACCTGGGGGTGGTGGTGTCCGAGGATGTGGTCCATCTTGACCAATCCACCTGAACCCGTAGACTACGGTCAGATGATTTTGTTTGCGAACTGCAAAATGTACTGCCACACCATCCTGCCGGTACCTTAATTGTCTAATGTCCAGTAGCACATCTTCCAAAATCTCCACCAGCACTTTTTGTTGTAATATAAAGTACTTAATACCCTTTGGGGGGGGGGGGGGGGAGGATTTGTGGCCCAACTACAGGACCATTTCAGATACCTGCCTAGAGACGGATGCCAAAAGTGTGCTGAAATCTTCGTGTATACGTGGTTTCGGGCTTTTCTTGATCCCAAATTAGGATATTTTAAGCGTTAGAAACACCTTCCCTGTTAAAATACGCTTTTTTCGTGTGCAAAAGTCGCCTTGGAAACTGAGTAAAATCCACACAACGTTGCAAAAATCAAACATAGAAGTTGACACATGGAACAAGATCCGCCAGAAGCATGGCGTATATCTTCTGAGGCTGATGTTGGCGGAGTCGGTGTTCATGAAGATCACGCCAGACAGACGAGTGAGACTCATGCAAGTCATGTGCAGTAGCCCGAGTACTCGTCTATGAAACGAGCACTTGCCAGCGAAACGCAAAGGTCCTGAGTTCGGGTCGCGGTCCAGCAGACGGTTTTAATCTACCAGGAAGTTCCGTACTAGTCTATTGGATCTCTTCAGCTTGATGAAGCACTACAACAGTGTGCCGCCTTCTTGGAGTACCACAGATTGCTCCGTCCCATGTGAGTTTCCCACTTTTCTGCAGCATCTGTTCTACTCTGGCAACGATAGTATGAAAGGGAATCACCCGATTTGGAAAGTACTTGTGATACCGAAGTTCAGCTTCTTTTCCATTACGGCAAACTTCATCGTAAATTAAAAAAAAACATAATTTGTGTATTCGGGCGTCTCGTTATTGCAGCACTAATCACCGTAACGTCAGCTGGGGCATCACCAGGAAGCATGAAGACAAGGCAGATGGAAACAGAGAACATCACGGGACATCGCGTCATCGTTCCATTCATGTATGTGGATAGCCTACCATAACAGGCGAACTGTGTAAGTAGCTCTTGTTTTCCTTGTAGCAAGGAAACTAAACGTTTCCGGACTTGGGTACCTGTGTGAAACTTCGTCCACCAAGTTCTCTACAACAAGTATGTAACAGGAATTTCGAAACATCCTTCATATAGATAATTTTAATAATAATACACTATTGGCCATTAAAATTGCTACACCAAGAAGAAGTACAGTCGACAGCGGGTATACATTGGACAAATATATTATACTAGATCTGACATGTGACTACATTTTCACGTAATTTGGGTGCATAGATCCTGAGAAATCAGTACCCAGTACAACCACCTCTGACCTTAATAACGGCCTTCATACCCCTGGGCATTGAGTCAAACAGAGCTTGGATGCCGTGTACAGGTACAGCTGCCCATGCAGCTTCAACACGATACCATGGTTCATCAAGAGTAGGGGCTGATGTATTGTGACGAGCCAGTTGCTTGGCCACCATTGACCAGACCTTTTCAATTGGTGAGAGATCTGGAGAATGTGCTGGCCAGGGCAGCAGTTGAACATTTCCTCTATCCAGAAAGGCCCGTACAGGACCTGCAACATGCGGTCGCCCATTATCCTGCTGAATTGTAGGTTTTCGCAGGGATCGAGTGAAGGGTAGAGCCACGGGTCGTAACACATCTGAAACGTAACGTCCACTGTTCAGAGTGCTGTCAATTCGAACAAGAGGTGATCGAGATGTGTAACCAATGGCACTCCATACCATCACGCCGGGGGTAACCGCAGCCGTGGTCTCCGAGCTGATAGTACATGTTGCTGCAAACGTCGTCGAACTGTTCGTGCAGATGGTTCTTGTCTTGAAAATATCCCAATCTGTTGACTCAGGGATCCGTTACAGCCATGCGGATAAGATGCCTGACATCTCGACTGCTAGTTATACAGGCCGTTGGGATCCAGAGCGACGTTCCGTATTACCCTCCTGAACCCACCGATTCCATATTCTGCTAACAGTCATTGGATCTCGACCAACGCGAGCAGCAATGTCGCAATACGATAAACCGCAATCGCGATAGGCTACAATCCGACCTTTATCAAAGTCGGAAATATGATGGTATGCATTTCTTATCCTTACACGAGGTATCACAACAACGTTTCACCAGGCAACGCCGGTCAACTGCTGTTTGTGTTTGAGAAATCGGTTGGAAACTTTCCTCATGTCAGTACGTTGTAGGTGTCGCCATCGGCGCCAACTTTGTGTGAATGCTCTGAAAAGCTAATCATTTGCATATCACAGCATCTTCTTCCTGTCGGTTAAATTTCGCGTATGTAGCACGTCATCTCCGTGGTGTAGCAATTTTAATGGCCAGTAGTGTAATAATAATAATAATAATAATAATAATAATAATAATAATAATTCCGTGTGGCTCGGTAGCCTGGTGCAAGTCTTTATATTGGACATCACTTCGGGGACTCGAGTATCCCTGACTTAAGACAATAATCCAACCGGGAAAAGGGAATCTTCTGTTTAACGTGCAATCTTAACTATGTTTTTGTTTCTGGCGATTACTCCCATCGTTGAGAGTTGAAGGCTAGGTTAAAACGAAGACTGGAAGATCCCTTGTCCGACCAGGATTCTACGCTAGAATCTCACGGTTTTCAGACATGCACTTTACCTCTAGAGGATATGCATATAGACACATCATCTATAGGTTTTGGTGAGCGATTTTGTGAGTACTAGAATAGGCGCGTGTATGACCGTATTTTTTGACTACATTGACTTGGAAGCTAAAATTATTTACATTGCCAATGGACTGTAAACATTAGTGTCTGAGATACATTTCAAGTTGACATCTCTATCCACTCGTGAGAAAAACGCATCTTCACACGCAGACAGACGGACAGCAAACTGATCGTAATCCTATAATGGTTCCGTTTCTATCGAGTGACGTACGATAAACTGAAAAGAATCTGACGAATCGTCTTTTTATCGATTGTCTTTAGATTTCATAGAGACTGCCTCACACTCTGACTGAATCAATATTTATGACAGATAACAGGTGTTTCGGACTTCATAAGATTATGCAACACTCAGCAAAGCCTACTGTCTACATAGAGGGACGATTTGATGTCGTAATGACGTGGAGGATACAGCGTGGTAACTCGGTGACGTGACGTGACGCGGCATCACCCACGTCAGAAGTTTGCTGTTGACTGAGTAAGGCACCAGTGTATATAGCAAAACATAATTTCTGTGGCTAGCATCGACTGAAACGATTGACGCAGATCCTCCCTTTTCTCGGCAGGCACTCAAAGGTCAGGGCTGGAGGGGATTCTGAATGCGAGCGAGCGCCATAGTAAACAGACATATAGGTGGTGGATCCTGCCGTTATGAATTACTGCACTGGGAAAGCAGCTCTGCAGCGGCGGCCGCAGCGAACAGTCGTGTCGGCATCGGTCCTCGTTAATTGTTCAGAAATATCATGAAAATCATTTCTTGTATATAGACTGAAACAGTGAGTGAAAATGTGTACAAAGAGCGAGGATCGAATACGGGTCAAACACATGGAAAGTCTCGTGTGAGGGGGAATTTAAAGTAGAGACTGGCGGGGGGGGGGGGGGGGGGGGAATCGGCTGTGAGAATTTGGATCGACGAGGGAGGCGCAACACAGTAATCCATGCAGTTGTGTGAAGGCCCATGCCACAGAAGGCTTCCTCCGAGACGTCATACACAGAGAACCGAAAGAACTGATAGGCATCTATATGTCTATTTTATCCAACACAGTGTACCTGAAACTGGTTGACGATGCGGCCTGCACCAGACTCCTCCAACGATCTAAAGACGGCTTTTGCTTCTGCCACGCTGACGGTAATGTGAGCTTGGTAGGAGTTGACCAAGCTCGACTAGGAATGCGTACCGTGGGCGTCTTTCAACTACCGTTTGAAGTTCTCGCCAACGTTAGCGCTGACGCGTTGAGGCCGTACGGCATAGTTTTGAGCCACACAGTGGAGAAAT
This sequence comes from Schistocerca gregaria, assembly GCF_023897955.1. Taxonomy (NCBI): domain Eukaryota; kingdom Metazoa; phylum Arthropoda; class Insecta; order Orthoptera; family Acrididae; genus Schistocerca; species Schistocerca gregaria. The sequence continues at coordinate 128,585,467 of NC_064923.1, read as the reverse complement.
GTAATACATTCGAAACGTATCCTGTCCTTAACGGGGTACGCCAAGTGCGTATAGAACTTAAGAAGCACGTTCCATCATATGTTTTCGTTGGCGGCTGACACGCGATTGTTATATATGATGGCCTGCCGAGGACCTGCTCAGTCTGCGGCCAGGAAGGCAATGTTTAAACTGAGTGTCCACAGTACTGCATCGTTCAGGTGCCCCGCAAGGAACTTCCCCAACGATCCACGATGACCTCTCTCCCACTACCGTATGTGGAGGTGGCACGACATCCTGTGACGGATGATTAAAACCTAATACCCTCTCAAGCTGCCGCAAGCTCCATTGGAGAGTCGGTACAGACGACGACGACGACGACGCCACCGCAGCCAAAAGGTGCAGAGGTACCTGCAGCCTGTGCTCATCGCGGCGTCCGGGCACACAGCCGCCGTCACTGTCGGAATGGGACACAGGGACTCTCGATGACCGAGACCGTGTCGAGCCCCGCCCTCCAGTGGATGTTGAATCTCGTAGCCAAAAGCAAAAATCACCCAAGCGGCACAAGAAGAGACGAATGTCAGCTGAAGAACGGGACAGGGGTCAGACTAATTGAAGACATCGACTCCGTTGCCGCGTCCGCAGTTGCAACGGATTCCAGCCTCATTCACCAGAAGGCGCTTGCGCGATAAGGAACACTCTCCTACACCTGGTGGCCCTGAAAAGGAGGCGCATCGGGTCGACCCCCAAAATGTGGACGCCTGTGAAAGTAGCGAGCCACTACTGACCTCACAATCATCTCTTGGTGATTGCGCGGACGACATGGAGGCAGATGATGCACAGCACACATCGTTAGCTCCTCCAGAGCCCATGGGTGACACTGAGCCTGGAGGGCCCTGCCAGTCAGGGTATCATACGGCACAGTAATGCACGTCATGCAGCTGGATGGCTGTGTGGTGTGCGAGGTCACCGTGGGCTTGCACCCATACATTGCCACTTGATACGTCTCTATCATACCGTGTGGGAACAGTCAATATCAATGATGTCCACTACACTGTCAAGACACAGACACGCATGTTACACGACATGCCCAGAGCGGCAGACTTTGACATTGCTCTTCTCCAGGAGATCCGTCCCGAGCTGCGTTTAGACTAAATGGCTACACCACCTACAACCTACCATCTGGTGATAGCGCAGGAGGAAGGGCCATTCTTCTTCGAGATGGCATGAAGGCGACGGACGTGACGTACTTGCCGAACGCACGAGGCATCGCTCTCACGCTTGGCGCAGTCCGCCTCGTTAACATCTACGCTCCCTCCTGTGCTTCACATCTCGGTGAGTGGCACGTCTTTTATACGGAGGAGGTAGCCCTGCTTTTGTAAGGAAATAAGGACCATTGCATAGTGGGCCGCGATTTTAACGACCAGACACCGCATTACGTCCCATGCCCGGTTCTACAAGCACAGGTACGTGACCTCGCGCCCCATGACAAATGCCTCTCACATCATGGGAACCAGCGTGGATATACGCATTTTACCGGCCACTCTGGCAGTCGTCTGGACCGGATATACGTCTCGCGTGGCCTCCGCACGGCGAGCCGTGATGCAGAACTCTGGCTGACGGCCTTAACGGATCGTCTCACTTGTATCTGCACTATCACCTTACCCCAACAACTCACTAGGCTCAGCAGAGGCCCATAGACGCTAAACGTAACCCTCCTTCCCGAGGAAGCGTGTCGGCAGCAGTGCCGTCGTTGTATCAGGCGCTTGCGAATGTGCGCTTCCACGTTGCTGTGGTAGCTGGGATGTGTCAAAACTGCACACCGAAAAACCCTGATGGCCTACGGGTGTGACAGATCGAACTGGCAAAAGACGACATCGGAATTTTACTATACAGCGTTACGTGAGCTGGCGACGCAACCGCCGTCTCCCGAACGTCACATGTTCGTAAAACGCATCAAAGCTCGTCCACTTCGCAACAGGGCAGAGCAGCTGAAAGGTGTCTTCATCCGTGCGCGAATGCAAGACTGCATCGCCAACGAAACGGCATCAGTCTATCACATTGTGCGCGAGCGGCGCCACCGCAAACGTCATCTCATTACGGCGATAAACACGGAGGCTAACGGCCGTGCAGTGACGCAAACGGACATAGCGCAACATTCGCCCGACACTATGGGACCTTGTACATGGAAGATTCGCAAAACGTACGTGATTATGACTAGCTGCTGAACCATTTTCCCGCGCCTAGGGACGTGGCACCCGATGACACTCTGCTGTTGCCCATCACATCCGACGAGCTGACATCGGCCTTGGCACGTGGAGCACCGAACAAATCGCCAGGCCCGGACGGTTTACCCCTGGCCTTGTGGGCACTTTTTATGACCTTATGGTTGACAAGTGGCTCCAAATGTTTCAAGAACTGGTCCGCCCTGATTTCACTGTCCCCACGGAATTCACAGACGACATCGCGATCCCAGTACCGAAACTTGGTGGTTGTAGGTTCGCCCACTCACACTCCTCAACAACGGCTGCAAGCATCCTCCACTCGCGTCTCCACACTGCTATCGGGAAAGCCATCCACACCGATCAGACATGTTTAGGTAGTGTCGGCAACATCCGTACAGCGGTAGGAGCATACGGCGCCCTTCGAGGCTCTCTTGTCGCCGTCGATTTTGACCACGCTTCCAACCGGTCTACCACGGCTTCCTACGCGGTTTTGGAATACATGGGCCTCTCTCCAGAGTGTGCATAGGTGGTCCTTCGTCTGACCTACGGAGCGCGTTCGGCATGATGGTGAACGGCTACCAGTCTTTCAAATGGTTCAAATGGCTCTGAGCACTATGGGACTTAACATCTATGGTCATCAGTCCCCTAGAACTTAGAACTACTTAAACCTAACTAACCTAAGGACATCACACACATCCATGCCCGAGGCAGGATTCGAACCTGCGACCGTAGCAGTCGCGCGGTTCCGGACTGAGCGCCTAGAACCGCGAGACCACCGCGGCCGGCTGTTACCATTGTTGTTGGACGGTCAGTGCGAGAAGGATGCCCCTTGTCGGATATATTATTGGCGGCAGCGCTTGATGCAGCTTTGCATGGTCTACTGAGGCGATTAACAGGCATTTCCATGCGGGACGTGACCTTTCATCGTTGTCTGTTCGCCGATGATGTGGTGTTCCTGGCCGGATCAGAGGATGAAATGCACATGGCGCTTCACTGGCTATGCCAGTACGTGCGATCGCTGGGAGCGTCATCAACGTGAAGAAGACAAAATACATGGATGTCGGAGTGGGGCCTTTCCTACGCAGCGGCGGTGCCCTTCGACAAGGTGCCCGTACTCAAATGTTTAAGAGTGCAGTTCTTAGCAATGTTTACCGCACGGCGGCGGCTACGTTCCGCCGGCTATTACACCAGACACGTGCTCTGATACGGGACAACAAATTGCGTCGAATGGACATGCTCCTACGAACACGTTATGACAACACATAACTAGTCTCCAAACTGAACTGTTTTGGGCATGTCTTTCCCTTGACGGTTACGATGGCTGACAGATTTCAGGCAGGGTCTGGACATTTCGTGAGCGCCGGTCTTGTTTTCAAAGTCCGATACGCCACCCTGACACTGCCGCAGCCGGCGTGCGGTAGTTATCGGTTTAATTCATGTCTATAACCGTGAGAGGTCGCTTTATCTCAATACTATGCTTCGCACGTGGACCTCTGCCCACTCCAGTGTGAAGGGCACCTTGATAGCTGAAGTGGCACCACGCTCTCTGCATCCCTCGGTTTCTGTAGGACACATTTCACCTGCACTCGCCAACGTCAGGGAGATCTTGATTGACTTCAGGTACTTATGGTCAGACCTTCCGACGGCACGGATGCTCAGTATGAAAGACTATTATCATCTTTATCAACAGTAACAGCCTGTCAATACGGTCGCACACGGACATCTCGAAGTTGGCTGGAACACGGCGTGGCGAGCAGTACACACGCTTTTTCTACCTACGACGGTGCGTTCCTTGTGGTACGTGGTTGTGAACGGGAAGTTCGCTATTCGTCAGAGGCTACATTCCATTCATTAAGGTCATCCGAAGACCAGTATCAGTTGCAAAGCGATTTAGAAAAGATTGCTGTATGGTGTGGCAGGTGTCAGTTGACGCTAAATAACGATAAGTGTGAGGTGATCCACATGAGTTCCAAAAGAAATCCGTTGGAATTCGATTACTCGATAAATAGTACAATTCTCAAGGCTGTCAATTCAACTAAGTACCTGGGTGTTAAAATTACGAACAACTTCAGTTGGAAAGACCACATAGATAATATTGTGGGGAAGGTGAGCCAAAGGTTGCGTTTCATTGGTAGGACACTTAGAAGATGCAACAAGTCCACTAAAGAGACAGCTTACACTACACTCGTTCGTCCTCTGTTAGAATATTGCTGCGCGGTGTGGGATCCTTACCAGGTGGGATTGACGGAGGACATCGAAAGGGTGCAAAAAATGGCAGCTCGTTTTGTATTATCACGTAATGGGGGAGAGAGTGTGGCGAATTGGGATGGAAGCTATTACAGCAAAGACGTTTTTCGTCACGGCGAGATGTTTTTACGAAATTTCAGTCACCAACTTTCTCTTCCGAATGCGAAAATATTTTGTTGAGCCCAAACTACATAGGTAGGAATGATCGTCAAAATAAAATAAGAGAAATCAGAGCTCGAACAGAAAGGTTTAGGTGTTCGTTTTTCCCGCGCGCTGTTAGGGAGTGGAATGGTAGAGAGATAGTATGATTGTGGTTCGATGAACCTTCTGCCAAGCACTTAAATGTGAATTACAGAGTAGTCCTGTAGATGTAGATGCATCTGACGGACGACCCCTAGTGTCCGACATGCTCAGTCGTTGAGACGGATGCAGACCGCCTGACCATCGACTGCTGGTTACTCAAGCAGCTCATGCTGGCATCACTCTTGCAGCGATTGCCAGAATCTATCTCCCCTGATGCTATATTGCGCCTCGACGGCGTATACTTTCCACCGACCAGGACGAACGTATTTAACTAGCTAAAAGGCATGGCCCTTTACTACATATCTTGTGATGCTCACAAAGGCACACCCGACTTTTCGTCCCTACTGATATCGACACATGCAGGCTTCAGCCACCACCCGAAGTACAGGACCCACTTCGCTAGTTATTTAGGTTCACTATTTGGGGACCCTACTGCTCACTGCGGCGTTCCGGGTATGAGACGCTGAAACTGAAGAAGAATCCTGGAGCATGCTGATCCACTGCGGACGTTGTAGGATCTTTTTACTAAAAAAATTAAAGAAAAAAAATAAATAACATAAAATAAAATTAAAATAAATAAAACCACATAGACAACCACGCTAAATCCTCTCCCTGACCCTTCGATCACAGAGCACATTGCTGGGTGTGGCGACGGGGCGACCAGGCCTCGGGTGTCGATCCCGGCCCTCCCCATTGCCTTGCTCCTGCAGCGGTTAATGTTATTAAAAAAAGTGGCTAACACACCTGCCTAGTAAGCAGAAGATCCGGGTTCGATTTCCCGCTTTGCTACAAATTTTCTCTTGCAGCTTCAGTATAAACACATAAAATCGTATCTGTAGGACATCAGTAAGGTCTCTGAAACTGTGTCATTTCATTAAAATCATTGTTGGGATTGTGTAGTCACGGTCCAGTCTGTAAAAAGTGACTATTGGGAAGGTAGAAGTAGAGATGATTCTGTGTCAGAAGGTTCTCCCAGTTCGCTCCTTGCCTGTTTTCTCCGCTAGTATAGTGGTTCGTATCTCCATCTGTCAAGCTGGAGACCTGGATTTGATTCCCAGCTGGGAAGCCATCCAATTTTGCAAGAGGCGACTGTTGGGAGAGTTAATGTAGAGATGGTTTTGTGTCAGAGGGCACTCTTCCAGTTAAGTCTGACAGTTTTCCTTGGAAGGATGCTGGTGATCTGTTGTCGCCCGTAGACGCAGTGAAAGACCTTTCAGAATTAATTATTATTTCCGTAAGTTTCAATCAGTGTCTTGACTCGTGGTTGACATTCTCGTCGAGAATTCACGTCGTAAGTGGCATTGAACGAGCCAGGGTAGCTGACGCCGCGCTCTCTTTTCCTGGCCGGCTGCTGCTACGGCTGTTTGACAGTCGCTCTGTAGCCGTGTTGTAGTTCGATCCCGGCCTGAGGTTCAGGTGGCCCTGGTCAGTCCGCCGATGTATTAGGAACGCTTGTGCCCTGAACCAGGACGATATAGAAGACTCCCGGGTCCACATACCTCCGCAGGCTATGGTGTTGAACTCTGCGACTCGTGATCATGGCGCGATAGCCCTCTTTCCCCGCAGGGGCTGTCGTTATTCAGCAGCGTGCAGGAAATCTGCAACAGACTCACGCCAGACGCCACTTTACTGTTCTTTTATAAGGGAAAAAAACGCCTTTCCTTGCGCCATTCTATTTTCTCTCTTCCAGATCTGATTCGCCGTTTACTTTAAGGTAGCTTCAGAGGGATCTAGAATGAAACATTTTTCTTTTGATATGTGATATTTGTAGACTAAAATGCAGTTCACGCCCCGTTTTTTAAGCAAATAAGTGATTACTTAGAGGTATTCGCGTTGTTGATTAGCATTTACATTTCCTCTCATCTGATGACATGCTGGATATCACACTATAACTTTACTTACGAAATATTTAGCAAGTTTTCATGTTCCAAACTTTTTCTTCACAATTTTCATATTGTTTGCTGTTACTGATGAGAGAAAACGCAGATCGTAACAAAAAAACTCGTAAAAGTGAACTTAATCACTTACTTACGTAAAAAACGAGACGTGAACTGTTTTACAGTTTACGAATACCACACATCAAAACAAAACTGACGTTCTAGATCCCACTAAAGATGCCTTAAAGTAAAAAGCGAAACACGACTGGAAGAATTAAAATACACTGCAGCAAGAAAAGGCGGTTTTAATTACAAAAAGAATATTTCTGTGCTTGCTACGGATGATGACCACGTAGACAAACTTGTTACTTTACTGTAATTAGGAAATCGAGTGCGAATGTAATATATACCATCATCCTGTCTGATTACCTTACGAGCTGAAGTGCTGAGGTATTTATGGAGCAAAATAGTGCTTAATGTTTGCCCGATGCGACCTGTCATGATCGCATACCGCTTGCTATTACGAAGGTATCACATGTTCTACCTCTGCCGTGCTTGCTTAACGAGTTTGTTATAGCCTAGAACTGGTTCGTGAAAGCTGCTGGTACTGCCAATACGATGTTGCTACCTGTCTCACCAATGTTGTGTTTTTGCCCTGATCCACTCTCGGTGGTGAATGTTATTCTTCGTGCCCACCTCATTCGACACCGCCGTAATTACGCGAGACAGCTTCGCTCTGGGACTTCGGAAAGTTTAACCATTTGCTTCCTTGTACAATGTTGGCATACAACAGAGCGTCGCATATGTGAGCTGGAAGTAATTAATGTGTCATCTGGCCACATATGCTGAATGGTATTGATATATTTGTGTATGTAGAATTACTATTAGCCAAGTAGTTAAAGATTTCCTCCAAATACCACAACTACAGGGTTTCATCCGCCACTCCTGTTCAAGACAACGACCGAGAGCTTTCGCTGCAGCGAAAGGATATCTCTGAAAAGGTAGTAATCTTGGGATTCAGAAAAACCACGAGATGTGGCGGATTTGCACATATCCAACGACAACTTCTCGGGTACGGTTGGTCTGTCAGACGTAGACGCCGTGGCACGTATTGCCAACGCAAGGAGAGTGTTGTAGGACATGTCAAGGTCATTGTCGCATCAGGTTTGGAGGAAGTTTCATTACGCAAAGCAGTATAGCCTGTTTCTATAGTACTCATAGTTGCTGTAATACAGTGCCTATAGACTCAGATCCTCCCCCCCCCCCCCCCTCATGAACCATGGACCTTGCCGTTGGTGGGGAGACTTGCGTGCCTCAGCGACACAGATAGCCGTACGATAGGTGCAACCACAACGAAAGGGTATCTGTTGAGAGGCCAGACAAATGTGTGGTTCCTGTAGAGGGGCAGCAGCGTTTCCAGTAGTTGCAAGACAACAGTCTCGATGACTGACTGATCTGGCCTTGTAACACTAATCAAAACAACCTTGCTGTGCTGGTACTGCGAACGGTTGAAAGCAAGGGGAAACTACAGCCGTAATTTTTCCCGAGGCATGCAGCTTTACTGTATGATTAAATGATGATGGGGTCCTCTTGGGTAAAATATTCCGGAGGTAAAATAGTCCCCCATTCGGATCTCCGGGCGGGGACTACTCAGGAGGACGTCGTTATCAGGAGAAAGAAAACTGGCATTCTACGGATCGGAGCGTGGAATGTCAGATCCCTTAATCTGGCAGGTAGGTTAGAAAATTTAAAAAGGGGAATGTATAGGTAAAAGTTGGATATAGTGGGAATTAGTGAAGTTCGATGGCAGGAGGAACAAGACTTTTGGTCAGGCGAATACAGAGTCATAAATACAAAGTCATATAGTGGTAATGCAGGAGTATGTTTAATAATGAATACAAAAATAGGAATGCGGTAAAGCTACTACAAACACCACAGTGAACGCATTATTGTGTCTAAGATAGAAACGAAGCCCACGCCTACTACAGTAGTATAAGTTTATATGCCAACTAGCTCTGCAGATGACGAAGAAATTTAAGAAATCTATGATGAAATAAAAGAAGTTATTCAGATAGTGAAGGGAGACGAAAATTTATTAGTCATGGGTGACTGGAATTCGGTAGTAGGAAAAGGGAGAGAAGGAAACGTAGTAGGTGAATATGGATTGGGGGTAAGAAATGAAAGAGGAAGCCGCCTGCTAGAATTTTGCACAGAGCAAAACTTAATCATAGCAAACACTTGGTTCAAGAATCATGAAATAAGGTTGTATACATGGAATAATCCTGGAGACACTGACAGGTTTCAGTAGATTATATCATGGTAAGACAGAGATTTATGGACCAGGTTTTAAATTGTAGGACATTTCCAGGGGCAGATGTGGACTCTGACCACAATCTGTTGGTTATGACCTGTAGATTAAAACTGAAGAAACTGCAAAAAGGTGGGAATTTTTAGGATATGGGACCTGGATAAACTGAAAGAACCAGAGGTTGTACAGAGTTTCAGGGAGAGTACAAGGGAACAATTGACAGGAATGGCGGAAAGAAATACAGTAGAAGAAGAATGGGTAGCTTTGAGAGATGAAATAGTGGAGGCAGCAGAGGATCAAGTAGGTAAAAAGACGAGGGCTAGTAGCAATCCTTGGGTAACAGTAGAAATATTGAATTTAATTGATGAAAGGAGAAAATATAAAAATGCAGTAAATGAAGCAGGCAAAAAGGAATACAAACGTCTCAAAAATGAGATCGAGAGGAAGTGCAAAATGTCTAAGCAGTGATGGCTAGAGGACAAATCTAAAGATATAGAGGCTTATCTCACTAGGAGTAAGATAGATACTGCCTACAGGAAAATTAAAGGGACCTTTGGAGAAAAGAGAACCGCTTGTATGAATATCAAAATCTCAGATGGAAACCCAGTTCTAATCACAGAAGGGAAAGCAGAAAGGTGAAAGGGTCTATACAAGGGCGATGTACTTGAGGACAATATTTTGGAAATGGAAGAGGATGTAGATGAAGATGAAATGGGAGATATGATATGCGTGAAGAGTTCGGCAGAGCACTGAAAGCCCGCATCTCGTGGTCGTGCGGCAGCGTTCTTGCTTCCCGCGCACGGGTTCCCGGGTTCTATTCCCGGCGGGTTCAGGGATTTTCTCTGCCTCGTGATGGCTGGGTGTTGTGTGTTGTCCTTAGGTTAGTTAGTTTTAAGTAGTTCTAAGTTCTAGGGGACTGATGACCATAGATGTTAAGTCCCATAGTGCTCAGAGACATAGCACTGAAAGACCTGAGTCGAAACAAGGAGCCGGGAGTAGATAACATTCCATTAGAACTACTAAGAGCCTTGGGAGAGCCAATCCTGACAAAACTCTACCATCTGCTGAGCAAGAAGTATGAGACAGGCGAAATACCATCAGACTTCAAGAAGAATATAATAATTCCAATCCCAAAGAGAGCAGGCGTTGACAGATGTGAAAATTACCGAACTAGGAGTTTGATAAGTCACGGCTACAAAATACTAACGCGTATTCTTTACAGACGAATGGAATAACTAGTAGAAGCCGACCTCTGAGAAGATCGGTTGGGATTTAGTAGAAATATTGGAACACGTGAGGCAATATTATCTTAGAAGATAGATTAAGGAAAGGCAAACCTATGTTTCTAGCATTTGTAGACTTTGAGGAAGCTTTTGACAACGTTGACTGGAATACTCTCCTTCAAATTCTGAAGGTGGCAGGGGTAAAATACAGGGATAGAAAGGCTATTTACAATTTGTATAGAAACCAAATGGCAGTTGTAAGAGTTGAGGGGCTTGAAAGGCAAGCAGTGGTTGGGAAGGGAGTGAGACAGTGTTGTAGCCTCTCCCCGATGTTATTCAATCTGTATATTGAGCAAGCAGTGAAGGAAACAAAAAAAATTCGGAGTAGGTATTAAATCCATGGAGAAGAAATAAAAACTTTGAGGTTCGCCGATGACATTGTAATTCTGTCAGAGACAGCAAAGGTCTTGGAAAGGCAGTTGAACGGAATGGATACTGTCTTGAAAGGAGAATATAAGATGAACATCAGCAAAATCACTGTAGGGTGTAAAATACTACAAAAAAACACTTCCCCACACACTGAAGCTCTCGAAAAAATGAAACATTTGTCTCACAAAACGAGAAAATACTGAACGATAGTAATCACGTCATAAGCGGCAATGCAATGGCCTGGCTCAAGTCTTTAGGTTTGACTCTACTTCAGCGAGTAGCGTCTCCCTGAAGGAACTGCACTCTGTGTCCGCTGGTGTACCCATCTAGGTACATTCCAGGCTCGATGTTCCTTAACCATTTATTGTCCACTGTTGCTCTCAAGCCAAGTTTCAATCGCAAACTGATTTCTGCAACGTACTTCGGGCTTCACCATTAGACGGGCAACGATGCTTGCAAGCAACATAAAAGCCATCTAATTCAGTGATATTCGGGTATCTCAGGTGTGAAGTTCGTGTATGATGTGCATCTTTTCCAGACATCGTGCAAAATTATGTAAACATCAGTAACCAGTGCAGAAAATTGTGGCGCTGTTTTTGTATGCGCACGAAAACTGCTTATAAATGGAAAGAGGAAGTCTCAAAGGTGAGTTGTTATACGAATGTGTTACGGAATTCTTGCCTGGGCCGTTGCAAATGACGTTTTCTGTGAAGGTGATGCGTCAGAGAGCACCAGTGGATGAACAGTAAGTTCAGAAGAAGGAGAAAACATCAGCTCGTTTTCCTGTGAGTGATGTACAAGTTGACAGTTTTAGTCACTGGAGTATGGGCCAAAGGAAAGAGTGGCATTTGCCCTAAGGGGTATTCGACTGTACAAGGTGGAATTATTCTGTGATGGAATTGTTTTAAGACGTTTCACATTAAGGAATGAGAATACAAAAGTTTACACAGGAACAGGAACAACATTGCAGTATTTATATTACAGTACCTATGTCCTTTTATTGGCAATGATATTAGAGGCATATTTTTGGAAAAATGAAAGTCAGAATTTCAAGTGCCCACATACGCCTAACTGAAGTAAATAGGACTAGCTATTTCTTTTTATCTCGCTAGGCCAGAAATGTGGATCTCAGACTGAGGACAAATCTTTGTTGATAGACTAACAATCATCGATGTACTGAGGTGGATTACCATGATTCGTACAAACATAGTGGTGTTTTTTTTGATGTTACGGTTGAGTTCAAAACACGGTTTGCTCTAGCTCCCCACCACAGTGGTCGTTGGTGTGCAGTCTCTTCTTCCTACCGTGACTACTGGAACAGACACCTTCTTGAACTTGGTTACTGTACTGAAGCCTTCGTCTCCTCTTACGTATTTTACACCCCACTCCTCGCCCCACTGCAGAATCAACTCTTCTCCGATGCCATGATGCGTCCTATTAGTCTTTCAATTGAAACTGCAAGTTTATTCTTAACGGTCACAATTCATTTTATATATTTCTTTTCTTTCCATTACAGGTTTGAGAAGATTAACCACCATCATCATTGTGTGTTTTTATTTCTTTTTTTGTGAATTAGTAAGACATGCAAGTGTAGTGTGTACAATCTTGGAATAACTTTTGGCATTATATAGCCGCAGAGGATAAAACACAGTTTTCTACATATTGATGTACATTAAGTGCTGGCAAAGGGTTTACCGAACTACCTTCACAACAATTATCTATTATTCCAATCTCGAAAAGCACGAAGAAAAGAACACCTATATTTTCCCGAGCGAGCTCTAATGTACCTTCTTTTATTATAATGATCGTTCCTCTCGGTGGAGGTCGGCATCAACAAAATATTTTCACACTCTGAGGAGAACTTTGGTGATGGAAATTTCGTAAGACGATTCCACCGCTACGAAAAACGCCTTCGTTTTACTTACGCCCACTCGAAATCTTGTATCACGTCCGTGACACTCTCTCCACAATTTCGCGATAGTACCAAACGTGCTGCTCTTCTTTGAACTTTCTCGACGTACTCCGTTAATCCTATCTGGAAATTTTTTGGAAATTTGTGGTAAGGTCTTATGGGACCAAACTGCTGAGGTCATCGGTCCCTAAGCTTACACACTACTTAATCTAACTTAAACTAACTTACACTAAGCATAACACACACACACACACACACACACACACACACACACACACACACACGCGCGCGTGCGCGCACACACACACACACACACACACACACACACACACACACACACACACACACGAGGGAGGACTCGAACCTCCGACGGGGGGGCCCGCGTGAACCGTGACAAGGCGCCTTAGACCGCTCGACTACCCTGTGCGGTAAACCTGTCTCGTAAGGATTCCAGACCGCACATCAATACTCCAAAAGAGGACAACCGTAGTGTAGGCAGTCCCTTTGGTAGATCTGTTACATTTTCTAAGTGTTCCGCGAATAAAACGCAGCCTTTGGTTTACCATCCCCACAACATCTTCATTCCAATTTAAGTTGTTCGTAATTGTAATTCCCAGGTACTTAGTTGACTTTACGGCCATTAGATTAGACTGATTTATCGTGTACCCGATGTTTAACAAATTCCTTTTATCACTCATGTGGATGATTTCACATTTTTCATTATTTAGGTTCAATTGCCTATTTTCGCACCATTTAGATATGTTTTCTAAATGGTTTTGTGAGTTGTTTTGACCTTCTAATGACGACAGAATCATCTGCAAACATCCTAAGATGCTGCTCAAACTGTATCCTAAATCGTTTATGAAGAAAAGGAACGGCAGAAAGCCTATAACAGTACTTTGAGGAACGCCACAAATCGCTTCTATTTTACTCTATGCCTCCCTGTCAATTGCCACGAACTGTGACCTCAATGATAGGAAATCACGAATCCAGTCCATAACTGATACGATATTCCGTAACACGCCATTTGAGGTACAGCGTCAAAAGTCTGGAAATCTACAAAGGAGGAATCAATTTGAAAAGTTGACGTGATGCCTCTCTGGTTTGTTTTCAGTGTTGTTGATGGGCACACCATGGTCGGTGAACTTCTCTCTTCTGCTGCTGCGTTAGATGAAGCCGAAACAGCCCTTGCTGTGCTGACAGCTCGTGGTGCTGCAGTCTACGCCGCGCTGTAAATAAGACAGTTTCCTCATTAAAGGAACAGGACGTGGCTGTACAATTCTGCACGGCCGAGCGATCCGTATGCCTGTCCTTTCGGGCGCTACTGGAACGAGGCAGCTGTGATCCTGCATGGAGTTAATGGTCCTCCTGAGTCCATAAATTCAATGTTCGCCTCACAAATTTGCATCCCTACTACTGCTAGCAGTAGCACAGCCAAACGACAGACCACAGTATCGATAGGCCACGACCCTGCTGCTGTCAAATTCAGACACGTACAGACACAGTAGTTTCTCTATCCCTCTCCCTCTCCATCACCGTCTTTTTCATCAATCTTTTCACTCGTTTGATGCAGTCCGTCACGAATTCCTCTCCTGTGCCAAACTTTTCATCTCTGAGTAGCACCTGCAACCTACGTCCTCAATTATTTGCTGGATATATTCCAGTCTGTATCTTCCTCTACAGTTTTTACCGTTTCGGCCCCTCTAGCACCACGGAAGTGATTCCCTGATGACTTAACAGATCTCCTATCAGCCTTCCTCTTTTTCTTGTCAGTGTTTTCCAGGTAGTCCTTTCCTCGCTATTTTGTGAAAAATCCCCTCATTCCATACATTATCAGTACACCTTATTTTCAACATTCGTCTGTAGCGCCACACCTCAAATGCTGCGATTCTCTTCTGTTTGGGTTTTTTCACACTCCATGTTTCACTGTCATACAATGCTGTGCTCCAAACTTACATTCTCAGAAATGTTTTCACGAATTAAGGCCTACGTTTGATAGTAGTAACCTTCTCTTGTCCAGAAATACCGTTTTTGCCAGTGCTCTTCTGCTTTTTATGTCCCCTTAGCTCCGCCCCTCATTGCTTATTTTGCTGCCTATGTAACAGAATTCCATAACTTCGATGTTTAGGCTGAACAGTAGAGGCGAAAGACTACATCAGTGTCTTATACCGTTTTTAATCCGAGCACTTAATACTTGGCCTTTCAGTCTTATTGTCCTCTCTTCGTTCTATTACATAGTGTATATTACCTGTGTTTTCCTCTTTATCACAGAACATCTTGCACAATTTTTTGAACTGAATGTATCTTCAGTTTCTTCAGTCTTGTTTTCATCGTCGGCCGCAATGTGAGAAGCGCCTCTCTGTTGCCCTTACCTTTCCTAGAGCCAAACTGATTGTAATATAATGCAGCCTCAATTTTTTTCCCATTCTTCTGTATATAATTATTGTCAGCAACTTCGACGCATGAGCTGTTAAGCTGACTGTGCTACAGTTCTCAGCTCTTGCTACCTTCGGGGTGATGTTTTCTTCCGAAAGCACGATGCTGTATCTCCACCCTCATACACTGTCCGTTTGTTGCCACTTCACCCAATGATTTTAGAAATTCCGATGGAATGTCATCTATCCCTTCCTCCTCATTCCATCCAAGGTCTTCCAATGTTATTTTAAATTTCATGCTAATACTATATCCCTATCTCTTCCCTATCGACTCCTGTTTCATCTCCCATCTCGTCATCAGGCAAGTACTGTCTCCCATAGATATTTCATAGTGCTCTTTACACCTATCCGTTCTCTCCTCTGCGTTTAACACTTCAATTCCCATTGCACTCTTAATGGTACCGCCCTTGCACTTAATTCCCCAGAAGGTTGTTTTGACTTTTCTGTATGTGTATGCTGTGTCAGTCCTCTCGACTATCATTTCTTCTTTCATATCTTTACATTTTTCATGCATCCATCTCGCCTTAGCTTCCGTGAACTTCCTATCTATTCCTTTCTTAAGTGAATTGTATTTCTGTGTTCCTTCAGATTTTTGTACTTCCTTCTTTCGTCGATCATGTGAACTATTTTTTGTGTTACCCATGGTTTCTTTGAAGTTAACTTCCTTGCAGCTATGTTTTTCTTTCCGACTTCAGTGATAGTCCTTTTTAGGGTTGCCCATTCGTCCACAATTCAACTGCCTACTGAACTATACATTATCGTCTTATACACACCTCACAGAACTTCAGCCATACATTTTATTTCCCTAGCGCTGCCGTATTCCTCTTCTTTGTGTACTATTCTATCTGACTAGTCTCTTAGACTACAGACCGCTCTTCATCATCACTAAATTGCGATGTGAGCCTATACCTGCTCCTGGGTACGCCTGATTTCGGAATCTCTGCATGACCATGATGGAATTTAACTGGAATCTTTCCGTATCTCCCTGTCGTTTCCAATTATACCTCCTACTCTTCTGATTCTTAAACTGAGTATTCGCTATTACTAGCTCAGGTTTATTCTAGAACTCATTTGGTTTGCTTCCTCTCCTGAATCCTGCCTCCGACATGGCTATGTGTGATGTACTTAGGTTAGTTAGGTTTAAGTAGTTCTACGTTCTAGGGGACTTATGACCTCAGATGTTAAGTCCCATAGTGTTCAGAGCCATTTGAACCATTTGAACCTCCTCTCTCGGTCCTACTACAAAGCTCATATTCTCGGTAACACTTTCTTCTACTTCTTCCCCTACAACGGCATTACAATCCCTCAAGATTATTAGACTTTTATCTCCCTTTACGTACTGAACTACCCGTTCACTATGCTCATATACTTTCTCTTCATATTCGGCTTACGACATCGGGATGTATACCGAAACTACTGTTGTTCGAGTTCGTTTGCTGTCCGTTCTGATGAAAACAAACCGGTTACTCTGCTCTTCACAGTAACTCACTCTTTGCCTTACCTTATTATCCATAACGAATCATATTCGAATTATACCACTTTCTGCTGCTGTTAATATTACCATACTGCACTCATCTGACCAGAAATTCTTGTTTTCTTTCCATTTCACTTCATTGACCTTCACTATATCTAGATTAATCGTTAATATATCACCTTCCAGATTTACTAGCTTCCCTACTTCTGACAGTCACGCCAAGACTCAAAGGTGGTTATCCTTTCGTTGGTTATTCGAGCTTCTTTTCAAGATCAGTACACTCTTAGCATTCCCGTCCCTGAGATCCAAGAGAGCGGCTGGACTGGAATCTCTTGCCTATGGAGAAATCATTATGACACCCTTCAACTACAGACCATATATTCTGTAGATACACATCTGTTTAATTAATTCACTGGTTTCAGCTGTCTTCTGTATCCTCACCCCAATCGATCCTCGCGGACTCTTCCTTTTTCCAGGACAGTCCCCACTCAAAGTGCAACAGAGTGCCCTGAACCTGTGTCCGCTCCCCCGACATCTTTGACAAGGCCATTGGTTGAACGACGGTGACTTCTTACGCCGGAAGTCTTCGGTTGCCATTGCTGATCTCTTTCCATTACAAGGCATAACACCATCTAACAAACAAACAACATTAAATAAGATTTCTGTCAAAACCCGTTGCGTAATCTTTCCTATGATACAGAAGGTAGTGGCGATAATCCTACCCACATTGTGCTGTTACGCTGAAATTCGGTTCATTTGCATTTCTAAGTACGTAGTACTCTTCACGCCAATTCGATGTTTCCGGTACCGCCAGTAAATCCTATAGATCAAAAACAGTAGGGTGCCTATCACATTTCCTTGCGGAACACTATACCCTATTTTAATTTTATTAGATGAGTTTCCGTTAGTTCCTGAGTGCTGTAACCTTCATGACATGGAATTAAAAATTCAGTCGTATAGTTGAGGTAGTACTTTATAGATACAATTTTAATGGCCATCACTTCGTTTGGAGAGCATAATTTCCAGTGGACACGATGAAGATGTGAGAAACAGGTTAAATAAATTCCAACTAATGTGCGGCAGCATGATCCGGAAGCCCTTCACCAAGAGGAGGCTTAAAAATGAAATTTTGCGGAACGATTGAAGAGGCATATGAGATAGGGATAGAAGAAACACTATTCAAGGAGCAGAAACAATAATCTTAAGGGGAATGGATGGACATACCCTTGGAGACAAAATAAGAAACGAGAACAGTAAATAGAAAGTAAAATTACTGAACATAAACGAAAAGACAAAAAAGGTCGAGCATCTCTCACAAGGTAACTGCTAAATAGGCTTTGTTCTCTAAACTGACTAATCGGAGACATGCTGAATACCCAAGGAGTAGATCGGAGGACGAACATGAATTGTTACTTGAGTGGAACAGAGTGCATGGTCGACCTTGAAAATCATGACGACAAGAAAGACTTGACGAAAGAAAAAAAAAAAAACAGATTAGTTTAAACGCGGTCGTTTCAGCCGAAGCTTTCCACTAACTGTTACTGATATCGATCGGAATAACAACCTAACTGTTGCCAGTCGTAATTTATTTTGCTATTACTAAGCGTTTCAGAAGTTTAAATTTTCATCATCATACGGATTTATGTCTATGCTGTATGTGGAACTGTTCGAATTATTTTTAGTTCATCTGAGCAATCAATGACCTATACGTAACTTCGAGTCACAGGTCACATCAATATTCACGAAAGGTAGTAGGAGTAATCCACTGAATTATAGGTCTGTATCGTTGTAGTCGATACGCAGCAGATTGGAACAAATACTGTATTCCAGCATTATGAATTACCTCGAAGAGAACTGTCCCTTCACACACACTCAACACGGATTTAGAAAACGTCGTCCTTGTGAAACACAACTACCTCTTTAATCAAACGAAGTGCTGAGTGCTATTGACAAGAGGTTTCAGACGAGTCCGCTGTGGTGTCGTCCGAAGAACGAAGTCTTATGACGGAGTTGGTATCTCTCGATGAAACCGCAACTAAAGACAGTCGCTGACTGACGCAGCAACAAATGAGAGACGTCAGCGTAGACAGGCCCTCAGGGGGTTCCACACTCCACCGCTGCTGGACACTTCCTAACGTCAGAGCGCAGCGCCACTCAGCCCACTTGTCGATCATCGCTTACGACGATAGCATCGTCTTACTTCACATCCAACAGTGCGAGTTGTATTACATGCCAGAACTGTATATCGAAGTTTGTACTCCATCGCACAATCAGATATGAGTATCACTCTGTATAGAACCACGTGGTAAGCTTTATTGTTCAGCGGCAGCGACATATTCGTGGTGACGTTCGTTTGGACCTGGATGTCTTGCAAAGTAAGTGCACTTCATTGTTCAATTTTTTAATGAAGTGATCTAATACCGGTCATTCAAAAAGAAAACAGAATTCAAATCTTTATTACAAACTATAAAAGATAGAAATAAGTTGCACATGTCTCTACATACAGGGTGTTTCAAAAATGACCGGTATATTTGAAACGGCAATACAAACTAAACGAGCAGCGATAGAAATACACCTTTTGTTGCAATATGCTTGGGACAACAGTACATTTTCAGGCAGACAAACTTTCGAAATTACAGTAGTTACAATTGTCAACAACAGATGGCGCTGCGGTCTGGGAAACTCTATAGTACGATATTTTCCACATATCCACCATGCGTAGCAATAATATGGCGTAGTCTCTGAATGAAATTACCCGAAACCTTTGACAACGTGTCTGGGGGAATGGCTTCACGTACAGATGAGATATACTGCTTCAGCTGTTGAATTGTTTCTGGATTCTGGCGGTACACCTGGTCTTTCACCTGTCCCCACAGAAAGAAGTCACAGGAGTTCATGTCTGGCGAATAGGGAGGCCAATCCACGCCGCCTCCTGTATGTTTCGGATAGCCCAAAGCAATTACACGATCATCGAAATATTCATTCAGGAAATTAAAGACGTCGGCCGTGCGATGTGGCCGGGCACCATCTTGCATAAACCACGAGGTCTACGCAGTGTCGTCTAAGGCAGTTTGTACCGCCACAAATTCACGAAGAATGTCCCGATAGTGTGATGCAGTAATCGTTTCGGATCTGAAAAATGGACGAATGATTCCTTTGGAAGAAATGGCGGCCCAGACCAGTACTTTTTGAGGATGCAGGGACGACGGGACTGCAACATGGGGCTTTTCGGTTCCCCATATGCGCCAGTTCTGTTTATTGACGAAGCCGTCCAGGTAAAAATAAGCTTCGTCAGTAAACCAAATGCTGCCCACATGCATATCGCCGTCATCAATCCTGTGCACTATATCGTTAGCGGATGTCTCTCGTGCAGCAATGGTAGCGGCGCTGAGGGGTTGCCGCGTTTGAATTTTGTATGGATAGAGGTGTAAACTCTGGCGCATGAGACGATACGTGGACGTTGGCGTCATTTGGACCGCAGCTGCAACACGGCGAACGGAAACCCGAGGCCGCTGTTGGATCACCTGCTGCACTAGCTGCGCGTTGCACTCTGTTGTTGCCGTATGGGGTCGCCCTACCTTTCCAGCACGTTCATCCATCACGTTCCCAGTCCGTTGAAATTTTTCAAACAGATCCTTTATTGTATCGCTTTTCGGTCCTTTGGTTACATTAAACCTCAGTTGAAAACTTCGTCTTGTTGCAACAACACTGTGTTCTAGGCGGTGGAATTCCAACACCAGAAAAATCCTCTGTTCTAAGGAATAAACCATGTTGTCCACAGCACACTTGCACGTTGTGAACAGCACACGCTTACAGCAGAAAGACGACGTACAGAATGGCGCACTCACAGACTGCGTTGTCTTCTATATCTTTCACATCACTTGCAGCGCCATCTGTTGTTGAAAATTGTAACTACTGTAATTTTGAAAGTTTGTCCGCCTGAAAATGTACTGTTGTCCAAGCATATTGCAACAAACGGTGTATTTCTACCGCTGCTCGTTTAGTTTTTATTGCCGTTTCAAATATACCGGTCATTTTTGAAACTCCCTGTAGAGTATCATTCAAAGTTCTGACACAGCTGGGTAGTTGTTTGTTTATAGCAAATATGGCGACTACACGGTAAGAGAAATCATTTTGTGTGTTGGAATCTGCGCGATATGACTCCATTGTTCAAGTGCAACCAGCATTCCGCCATCGATTCAGCAAGAAGCCTCCGGGCTCTGCACAGACAGATTTTTGACTGACATACAAAATTGTTGGAAGTTGGTTAGATAAGCAAAGAGAAGAGCACTTGGCCACGCATGTCTGATGAAAATGTCGAGCATACCCGAGACGCGTTTATGGGGAGCACTCGGAAGATCATAAGACGGGCCCTAAACAACGGCGTAGCGTGTTCTGAAACGATGGCTGCATATGAAGCCTTAAAAGTTGCAGTTATTAGAGCAACTGCCTCCCGGCGACCATAACACATGGTAAGAATTTTGCATTTCAGTTCTCCAGGATATGGCAGAGTACACTTTTTTAAGCGAATCGACGTTTCCTCTATCGGGTAAAGTAAACCGCCATAATGTAAGACCTTAGGGATCACAAAATCCTGGCGTCGAATATGGAAGAATCTCACGGAAACTGGATGTGTTTTCTGCCGTCTCTCTTCACGGAGTTTATGGACTTTTCTTTTTATTGAAGGAAATTGTGATAGGAACGTTATACTTGTTCCAAAGTTGGTTGTTTCTCCAACTTCACGAAGATCCCAGTGATTTCATTTCTACGCATGACAGCGGCCAGCCTCACTTTCATCTTCAGGTGTGGCGGGCGTTGTCTTAAGTACCCAATCCCACAAGGACGGATTGCAAGAGATGGGCAGTAAGACCTTGTTCATTGCTTTTGGCCTCTCAGGTCACCAAACCTCACATCTTGTGCTTTTTGTTTCTGTGCAAGGTACATAAAAGACAGTCTTTGTCCCACATATGCCAGCTACTCTTAAAGAGCTGAGAAATCGAACTGATGAAGCTGTCGATTAAATAAACAGGACCTGTTGATTCGCGGGTGGAATGAAATGGACCACCGTTTCGATTATTCTCGAGCAACACACAGCGCTAATGTTGAGTACATGGTATAGTGTCTGTGTGAACGTAAAACTTTGAGGCTTCCTCTATCCAGTGACGTGTGCAGTGTGTTTCCATCATTAATACTTTCTCTCTACTAAACAACTAAAATCTGTTCTTTGTTTTAGAATCGCCGCGTATTTTGTGTGTGTTGTGGTATATCCTCTGCCTCCTCCAGAAGTCCGCAGTTCATGGTCGGCAGTCGGCTCACAGCCGTGTTATCGCGCGGAGCTGCTCCGCTCACCGTCCGACGCTCCGCTCGCGGTGATGTTTACTTCCGCGTCGCGGGGTTTGTGTCTATCGAGTCCAGTACTGACGTACTCCATGGCGCACTCGTACCGCCGTGCAACGATCAAAGTAACGTTTCAGGCCGAACATCCACGACTCAGAGCTTTCGAAGTCGAACAGTTCATCCGAGAGGATCTACGTTTGAACCCCCAGGACGTAATCGGCATACACTTTTCCATCACGAGAAGTGTTGTCTACATCAAGATGTCGACGGAGGAAATTTGCACCGACATAATTCACCGTCATGCCACCGGACTGAAATTTAAACACTCTTATGGACGTATGGGTGCTGTAACAGTCGCTCATGCTGGATTCGGTCTCCGGACTTTGCGGGTGTTTGAGCTCCCGTTCGAGGTGCCCAAGGATGTGGTCATTGAAGCTTTCCAACCATATGGCACCGTCTTGGGTCACTTCGCGGAGAAGTGGCAAACATTTACCACCTACCCCGTACTAAATGGCGTCCGGCAAATAAAATTTGAGCTGACGAAACATGTCCCATCGTACCTGCTGATTGGCGGTGTGAGGGCCATCGTCATGTACGATGGACAGCCACGAACACGTGCGCAGGATGTGGCCAGGAGGGACATGTACGTTCCGAATTCTT
Source organism: Schistocerca gregaria (assembly GCF_023897955.1). NCBI lineage: Eukaryota > Metazoa > Arthropoda > Insecta > Orthoptera > Acrididae > Schistocerca > Schistocerca gregaria. Next base: position 128,563,061 of record NC_064923.1, on the reverse strand, counting down.
ACATCGCCGTTTAACACAGACGCCGTTACGCGAAGAGACCCTGGCTTCGACGGTCACGCCCTTACCCATCACCTACGCCAAGGTAGCACAGGAGGGGTGTATGAAAGACTCCGTCCATGTGCCATTCCTACCAATAACTTTCGGTGAAATGGAACACCGTATAGCAGCAGTAAAAGAGAATACAGTCACTCGAGTCATACTCTAAAGATGGAACAAGTCTGGCTATGGTTTATATGCTGGTCGTGAGTCTGGTAGAGAATACCTTGAACATATGTGAATAGTGAATGACAAGTTTGAACCTAAACGTACGTCAATGATGTATGTGCACATATGTAAAATATAAACCATTTAGTATCCGATGATTCGGTAGGAAAGAAGAAGTTTGTAGTTAAGTGCGGAAGTTAAAATTCACACCAAGTTATATTCGTTCCTGAAGACCACATAGTCGTGTTAAATAGGCTGAAAGATTTTGAAAAGCCGTGTTCCGTTAGTGCCGTCTACAGCTAAAAATAAGAGACTTCCGAAATAACCGAATTTCTTTTTCTACTGCTTTTATATTCAGTAATACAGATAAGTAAGCATCACACAAAGGTCTAAAAACTGTGATGAAGGTGAAGGAGTAGGAGATCTCGAGTGATGTGGGGTTGAGGCTGTGGCATAACTCTGTCTCGTTGTCTCCAGCAAAGATTGAAGTTGAAGGTGTGGGGCGCGGCGGCCACGAGATCGAAACGTCACAAATTCATGACTTTCTGAATCGTCACTATTCTATATTATCACTTTTTCATCCTGCAGCATCGGATTTTTCTACTTTGTTACAGCATGGCAGAAAGGAAAAGTTAGAAATATCTTCCAAGAAAGTGTCCGTCGCCTTGCCGGGAGTCACTGGCGATGATCCTGAGACGACAAACGTGTCGCAGTGTTCACTTTCGACATGTATAACTTACCTTCAGATACGTATCTCTCATATAACAGCATACTGCTTTGCAAACTTCTGTCACTCTGTTGATTACACTTGGTACAGAAATTCGGTAGGCAAACGCCAGGCTTTTGTACGATTCTCCTGTCGCCAGAAACCCCACTGTAACTGTAAGTCTGCAAATTAAAAGTGAAATGAAATGGATATGTGATACTCTCATTATATAAAGATGCAGGCAAATCGCCTGACGTATTCGTACCTCCGACTTGGAGAAATACTCTCCCTCATCACAGTAATTTGAATTCCTCCGTCAAAGAATGGCAATAATTTGTTGAAGCATTCATCATTAATCCGCAAATAATTCCGAAATTCGCTAGGATCCTCCGGCACTAATTCTTTCATAATCATGAGCCCACATTAGTAGTTCATGAGCCCACATGATTTGTAAATGGTTGTGAAAACACAAATAATCCTGATCCAACAGAGAGCGTCATGACGGATACAGGGATTAGTGAACACAAGATAATTGTAGCGAGGCTCGAAACCATATCAACCAAAACCACTAAAAGTAAACGCAAAATATATCTATTTAAAACAACAGATAAAAATTCGGTCGATGACTTACTGAGAGAGTCTCTATCCAAGCTAATTATCTAAGTGTGGACCAAATATGGCTCAAATTCAAATATAACGTATCGACACCAATAGATAGATTCATACCGCATAAGTTAATAAGAGACGGGACTGACCCACCATGGTACACAAAACACGTCAGAAAACTTTTGCAGAAGCAACGAAAAAAGTATGCCAAATTCAGAAGAACGCAAAATCCCCAAGACTGGCCAAATTTCACGAAAGCTCGAAATTTAGTGCGGACGTCAATGCGAGATGCTTTTAATAGTTTCCACAATGAAACATTGTCTCAAGATATGGTAGAAAACCGAAAGAGATTCTCGTCGTATGTAAAGTACATCAGTGGCAAAAAAACAGTCAATACCGTCACTGCGCGATCGCGATGGAAATGTGACCGATGATGGTGCCTCTAAAGCGGAGTTACTAAATACAGTTTTCCGTTATTCCATCACGAAAGAAGACAAAGTAGAAATTCCATAATTCTAAACCAGAACACCTGTTAGCATGAGTGACATAAAAGTAGATATGTTAGGTGTTGAGAAACAACTCAAATCACTTAAGAAAGACAAGTCCTCCGGTCCAGATGGTATACCAATCAGGTTCCTTTCAGAGAAAGCAGACACAATTGCGCCTTTCTTAGCAATCATATACAACCGCTCACTTGGCGAAAGGTCTGTTCCAAAAGACTGGAAAGTATCACAGGTTACACCAATATTCAAGAATAGAAATAGGAGTAACCTATAGAATTACAGACCCATATCACTGACCTCAATTTGCAGTAGGATTCTGGAGCATATAGTGTACTCTTACATTATGAATCACCTTGGAGAAAATGACCTACTGATACACAACCAACACGGGTTCAGAAAATATCGTTCTTGTGCAACACAGCTAGCTCTTCATTCCCATGAAGTAATGAGCGCGGTCGACAAGGGATCTCAGATCGATTCCTTATTCCTAGATTTCCAGAAGGCTTTTGATATCGTTCCTCACAAGCGACTATTAATCAAACTGCGTGCATGTGGAGTATCGTCTCAGTTGTGTGACTGGGTTTGTGATTTCCTCTCAGAGAGGTCACAGTTCGTAGTGATAGACGGCAAGCCATCGAGCAGAACAGATACCTGGCGTTCAGCAAGGTAGTGTCATAGGCCCTCTGCTGTTCCTGATTTATATAAATGATCTAGGTGATAATCTGAGCATTCCCCCTTAGATTGTTTGCAGGATGACGCTGTAATTTGCAGTCTAGTAAAATCATCAGACGATCAATTCCAGTTACAAAATGATCTGGAGACAATTTCTGTATGGTGCGAAAAGTGGCAATTGGCACTAAACAAAGAAAAATGCGAGGTCATCCACGTGGGTACTAAAAAGAATCCGATAAATTTTGGGTACACGATAAATCGCACAAATCTAAGGGCTGTCAGTTCGACTAAATACCTATGAATTACAATTACGAGCAACTTAAATTGGAAAGACCACATAGATAATACTGCGGGAAGGCGAAACAAAGACTGCGTTTTGTTGGCAGAACACTTAGAAGATGCGACATACCCACTAAAGAGACAGCCTACATTACGCTTGTCCGTCCTCTGCTGGAATACTGCTGCGCGGTGTAGGATCCTTACCAGGTAGGATTGACGGAGGACATCGAAAAAGTACAAAAAGGGGCAGCTCGTTTCGTGTCATCGCGGAATAGGGGTGAGATGGTCACTGAAATGATACGCGAGTTGGGGTGGCAGTCACTGAAACAAAGGCGGTTTTCTTTGCGGCGAGATCTACTTGCGAAATTTCAATCACCAACTTCCTGTTCCTAATGCGAAAATGTTTGATTGCGACCCACCTACGCAGGGAGAAATGATCATCACAATAAAATAAGAAAAATAAGAGTTCGAACAGAAAGATTTATGTATTCCTTTTTCCCACGTGCCATTAGAAAGTGGAATGGTAGAGAAGTAGTATGAAGATGATTTGATGAACCCTCTGCCAGGCACTTAGGTGTGCATTATAGAGTAACCATGTAGATGTAGACGCTGTAAGCTGCTTCTCTTCTGTGAAGGCACCGTGTCAACCAGCACCTATTTTTTCTCCGAGGTTGTAGTCTGCTTCTAGCGACGCACGCCGTAGCTGAATTAGCCGGTACAGTATTCATTTCTGGTAAATGTATCGCTACTGTACGTTCCCTCAAAACAACAACAAAGAAGACTCGCGCCGAATATGCTAGTAGCGGTACGCTGTTTTTACGTTTAAACACGCTGCGACAAGATCTTGTATGAGCTCATAGTACGGGCCTAGTACGCTTGGAGCCCTTCAGCAGGCTATGTTTTTTCTTGAACACTTTTGTTCTTCGTGTAAAAAGGGCTTTAAACTTTACGTAGCCAACCACACCACGGCAAAGCAAGGCAAAGAACTGACACGCGGCTGGCGCCAGATATAAAGAGAAGGTGCCACTGTTTAGAGGCTTAACAGCTTACTAAATAATGAATACTGCAATATGAATATGTGCATTTTCCTTGTCTGATAAAGTGTAATGAATGTTCCCAGAATGAGGTTTTCGCTCCGCAGTGAAGTCTGCTCTGATATGAGCCTTAGTGGCAGTGTCCGCCGGGCCGAGATCCGAACTCAGGACCTTTTCTTCAGAGCTTTACTTCCTGGGCGTGAGTCGTGCTTGGGTACCGGAGCTGATACAGCACTTGCCCGCGAAAGGCAATGGTCCCGAAATCGAGTGTCGGTCCAACACACGGTTTTAATCTGCCACGAAGTTTTGGAACAAATGCAGGGATTGTTTGATTTATAATCAGTAGACTGCTAGCCTTGTAGCATCTAGGATGCCAAAAGTCTATAGAGTACATGAGGCTGTACACCGATGAGCCTAGACATTACGATCAGTGCCCATTGCAGGGCTGAGCTCCGCCTGGTGACGTTGCGTTCACCTGAAGCGGTTAGAAAACCAGAGACGAATTGGGACTCACTCCGGGCACGATGTGGCACGCAAATGGGACAATCCACAGACAGAAGCGACTGTGACAAAGGGCAGGTTAATATGGTCCGGCTTCTGAGCTCGAGCACCTCAGAAAAGTTTAAGCTCGTCGATTGTTTGCGTGTCGTGAGCATCCAAGGAAACTGAGTGGAGGACGGTGAAACCACTACTAGGTGACAAGGAGTTGGAAATGCACGCCTCATCTCAGAACTTGGAGGTCGGAGACTCGCCCGCTCTGTAAAGCGCGATCTATAGCCGATCTGACGACAAAGTACTGTCCTGGTGTAGGAAAAAGTGTTTCGGTGCACATGGTTGAACATGAGGATCTGCTGCAGATGACCGCTTATAGTGGGATGATTATTGAGATTCGAAGGTGGACCAATGGAAATGCGTCGAGTAGTTGGGCGAATCACGTTTCTTGTTACACTGTGTCAGTGATCGTGTCATGATAATTTGTCACTCTGAAGAACGGCTGTTCGAAACATGCATCAAGCAACAGATTTAGGCCGGAGAAGGCTGTTTTATGCTCTGAGGGATATTAATTTAGGTTTTCACTGGAGCTGTGGCCGTAATCGGAGGCAACATGACGGCTGTGGACTACGTGAATGTTATTGCTGACCACGAGCATTCCTTAGTGCTTAATGCCTTCTCCGAATGGCGATTAAATGTTCCAGCAGAATAACTGTCCGTGTCACAAGACCAGAAACGTACCACAGTGAACTGAAGGGCAAGATAATGAACACCAGCTTGAACATCTCTAGGATGCTTTGGTGAGCCGAGGCCGCGCTTCAAAAACTGCCCGCCGGTAATTAACGAGAATCATGTGACCCATGCGTAGACAGCTGATGCCACATCGTATCGAGACCTAAAACGCACTTGTCAAATCTATGCCACTTTGAATCACTGCTGTGGCCGAAAGTTGAACGAACTCGATATTAACCCTCTAACGTAGGCATGGGCAATCTTTGGTAACCCGCGGGCCTGGTTCAGATTCTTCAGATTAAGTTCGCGGGACACCTTGTCACGTGACGCGACAGCAGTGATGCTAATCAGAGCTAAAGCGTCCGTTACGTTTATGTTTACTGGGTAATGTACTGATATGAATGGGATCCCTTTCACGATATTCCACGCCAATAAATTATTCCGCAGAAACGCATTTTCGAGTGTACTTTCATTTTATGTTGATTCCCTCTACAGACGTTTGCATTGAACATTTCCCTATTGATCACTTTATACCCATAGCTAGCTTAAAAACTTCCGTTGGACGCTTCTGCAATAATGTTAGTAAAGAAGCAATGTCCACGAAAAAAAATTGATATACACTTCTGAAGGTTAGATGTCAAGCATGTTGAAATGTCACACTGGGGAAAAAAATCAAATGCTTTCAGTTAATTCATTAAATTACTTGCAACTTCAAGAGTAGCATTGTTCTACCACATCCAAAATGACTAGAATTATTTATAATGTTTAATTTTACGTATTTATTTATGGACAAGAATTATGTGTAATTTTAATATGCGAAAGAAAATAAAAACTAAATACGGCAATGAAGTAGGCAATCCCAGCCGATAAAGAGTAACTCTGCAATTTTTGGCCAGAGGCAGGTTATTCGACTTCTCAAAATTTAAGGTACTAAATTCCACAGAAACTATGAGTCAGATTTTTTAAAATATTTGTCCAAAAATACTTTCGCTAACTGATCCCATTGGCAATGGGTTGTTTCTGCAAGCGATCTAAAACTATAAGTAACGTGTGTGCGTTGTCAGCAGTGACACAGAGGCGAAAATATTTCTCCCCGCACTCTTGTAAGGAATGGCCTCTTTCCCCCACTATCTGCACGCCCATGAGCACTTGAACCATGGCTACAAGCTGTGAACGGTAACGTGTTTCTCTTTGTTGTTCAAATCCAGTGGTAGCGAAACTACTTTGTACTTGTGCGCAGTAACCAGAATTGTGACTGGTTCGCATCATGAGCTCCGAACACTAGGTGAGTGGAGCGCTGGCGGAAAAATCTAAAAATGCGCTGTGTGTGAGTGCCACGCTCTCTCTCACACGAATTTCTTCCGCGGCCCGGATGGAAACCTATCGCGGGTCGTCGGTTGTCCACCCGTTCTCCAACGCAGGGTCTTGCCATTGGGCAACAAACCGAAAATTTACGTATATTGTTTAGTAAGCAAGTCGTATATGCATGGTTTTCCGTGTGGCTATACTAACAGCCTGGAGGCGTCGACTTACACTGCGTTTAGCGCCATTATATTGGCAGAAACAGTTCAGAATAACCCACCTTTGCTGAAGTTCGAATGGACGTAAACACATGCCAAAGCAGTTGAAGGAGTGAATTATTTCTGCCTCTTAGATCACAACTAGGTACATTTTTAAGGTATGCAACACGCGGCTTATGGTATCATGGATTACACACTGAAGCGCCAAAGAAAATGCTATAGGCATGCGTATTCAAATACAAAGACATGTAAATAGACACAATACGGCGCCGCGGTCGGCAACACCTATAAAAGGCAACAAGTGTCTGGCGCACGTTGTTGAGCCTTGCCTTCCCTCTCCTCTCCTTATCCTGTGGGCACCCTCTCTCCCCTCTCTCCCTCCCTCCTCCCCTCCCCTCCCCCTCACCCTGGGCTTCCACACACCACCCCTCCCTCTCCCATCCTCTCCCCATTGGCATCAACCCCTCCCCCATTCCCTCCTACCCTCGCCCCCTTCACTCTGGCAGGTCCCCGGCCTTACTCGTGTGACAAGTGCATCACCAACCGCCGGAGATTGTCGCCGCAGTGCTTATGTGTTTTGTCGTCCTGTTAGTGCATCCGTGTCTCTTGTTCCGTGCTCCATCGTTCACGTGTGCTACTTTGTATCTCTCCGTTATGTGCTGTGTGAATCACTTTTAACTTGACTGCTCCACAGTGAACGGCTTCTGTTGTTTTACTCTGTTTGTGTACTGTTTTTTAACCTCCATGTCTCTTTGTATCTCTTACTGCTTCTACTATGTTCATGTCTGTGGCCGAAGAGCGGCTTATTTACGCCGCTGTTGGCCTACCTATGTATAGGTATAAAATAACAATAAAGAAAAAAAAATGGCGCACGTGTAACATTGGTTACTGCTGCTACAAGGGTAGGTTATCAAGATTTACGTAAGTTTAACGTTCTGTTATAGTCGGTGCACAAGCGATGAGACACAGCGTCTCCGAGGTAGCGATGAAGTGGGAATTTTCCCATACTACCATTTCACAGTGTACCGTGAATATCAGGAATCCGATAAAGCGTCAAATCTCGGACAGTGCTTCGGCCGGAAAAAGGGACAAAAAAATGGTTCAAATGGCTCTGAGCACTATGGTACTTAACATCTAAGGTCATCAGTCCCCTTGAACTTAGAACTGCTTAAACCTAACTAACCTCAGGACATCAAACACATCCATGCCCGAGGCAGGATTCGAACCTGCGACAGGAGCGGTCGCGCGATTCCGGACTGAAGCGGCTAGAACCGCTTGGTCACCGCGGCCGGTGAAAAAGGGACAAACGACGACTTAAGAGATTCGTTCAACGCCACAGAAGTGCAACCCTTCCGCAATCTGCTGCAGATTTCAATGCTGGGCCATCAACAAGTGACAGCGTGCGATCCATTCAAGGAAACATCATCAATATGGGCTTTTGTAGCCGAAGGCCCACTCGTACACTCTTGATTCATTAGAGTTCTGCAGGCTAATAGATGGTGGTCATGAGTATGGTCTCTTGTATTGCATATGTATAGTGATTCGTGAGTTATTCTGAACTGTTTATGACAGGGTACTGTTTTCCCATTGCCTGATAACGCGGCTGTGAATTTCGGTGGTGTTAAACGCTCGCGGATGAAAGGAAACTACGGTTTTGGGTTGCTCTTCCCACTCAATCTCCTATATGTTTTTAAACTCTTCTGTAAGTTTTCCCAGCCGGCCACCAGTGGTTCTAGGCGCTTCAGTCTGGAACCGCGCGACCGCTACGGTCACAGGTTCGAATCCTGACTTGGGCATGGATGTGTGTGATGTCCTTAAGTTAGTTAGGTGTAAGTAGTTCTAAGTTCTACGGGACTGATGACCTCAGCAGTAATTTCCTTAGTGTTCAGAGCCATTTGAACCATAAATCCTCCAGGGCTGTCCATAAATCTGTAGAGTATGAGGAAGTGGAGATCTCTTCTGAACAGCGCGTTGAAAGGCATCCCACATATGCTCAGTAATATTCATGTCTGGGGGGGTTTGGTGGCCAGCGGAAGAGTGTTCTGGAGCCACTCCGCAACAACTTCGGATGTGTGGGGTATCGTATTGTCCTGCTGGAATTGCCCAAGTCTGTCGGAACGCACAATGGATATGAATGGATAGATGCTGACGTAAGTGGCACGTGTCAGAGTCGTATCTAGACGTATCAGGGGTCGAATATCACTCTAACTGCTGATGCCCCACACCATTACGGAACCTCCTCCAGCTTCTTATCACAGAAGGGAAAGCAGAAAGGTGGAAGGGTCTATACAAGGGCGATGTACTTGAGGACAATATTTTGGAAATGGAAGAGGATGTAGATGAAGATGAAATGGGAGATATGATACTGCGTGAAGAGTTCGACAGAGCGCTGAAAGCCCGCATCTCGTGGTCGTGCGGCAGCGTTCTCGCTTCCCGCGCTCGGGGTCCCGGGTTCGATTCCTGGCGGGGTCAGGGAATTTCTCTGCCTCGTGATGGCTGGTTGTTGTGTGTTGGCCTTAGGATAGTTAGTTTTAAGTAGTTCTAAGTTCTAGGAGACTGATGATCTTAGATGTTAAGTCCCATAGTGCTCAGAGCCATTTTTGTAAGTTTTCCCCTTGTTAACAAGTTTCTTGTAATTTTTATAATGGTTCAGACGGCGGTTCTGAAAAGTATTTATTTGTACGCTGCGTGAATCGCCTCTTGATGTTATTGTGATAGACCAGACTCAGCTTCTACGATTTCTGCTGTACGCTGATTCCAAAGCCTATTCTAGGAGATGACCTCAAAGTGTTTTCTTCTGCACAAATGTCACACTCTTGTCATGTGCGGGGGGACGTCATCGGATCGCTGTTCGTCTCCGGGAGGGCGCGTCGGCTCCGTACCACGGCGGACGTCAGTTAATTGCTGAGAAGACAAATGATACGGCTACTTGGCCACTGTCCGCTGACGAAGCCCACTAACGGGACTTCCAGCGTCTGACGGAAAGCAAAATACCCAACCCAGAAAAGACGCAGCTTAAATGGCTGCAACAGTCCTACTGTTACTTGCTGAGAACTGACGCGAAACAGAAATATAACGTATGATTCGTACTGGCACGCTGTTTAGATGTCGCACGTGGTTGAGCAACATGTCGGCAGAAGTGAGTATTTTTGCTCTTTAGTCCGCTTACCGTACATCCTCGACAATCGAAAATGTGGTCCGTTTGAGAGCTTAAACTTAACCAAACACCACCAACAACACGATTATGTCTGTGAAACTGTAGAATGCTGCGTGCCCTGCAGCTTGTTTGCATTTGTTAAAGGACATCTTGTTGCACACTATGAGCTGCACTTCAAAAGTGCTCCTCTACATCATTTTAAGTCGTTATAAAAATCTTACAGATGCCGACCGACGATCTGTGTATCGCAATGATCGAGACCATGTACAAGCATCATAAAGAGTTTACGTGTGACACTCAAGTCGTTCGATGTAGACGTGTACAGTATACGACACTGTGAAATTCAGCTCATGGTGTACAACCTGTTTTTTATCGAATGACTGGGACTGCTGCATTAATCACAATCCTGGAAGAGCGTCCACATCTACGCTCTGCAAACAAGTGACACGTGCATAGCAGAGATACGTTCCGTTGCATCAAATATTACGGCTTTTCCCCGTGCCAATCACGAATGGAGTGCCGGAAGACTAATTGGTTATATGGCTCTGTGTGTGCTGTAATTAGTCTAATCTATCCTTCGCGACTCCTCTGGGAGCGACACGTTGGGGTTGGTAGTATATTTCTAACTTCATCTCTTAAAGTAGGTTCTAGAAAATTTCTATGCAGCTTCACGCAGGATAGTTTCGCACTTCTTCAAGCATCTGCCAGTTTAGCTCTTTCAAAATCTACGTGACACACTCCCACGGGAAAACAAGTCTATGATCGTTCCAGTTGCCCTTCATCTACATTTACATGGATACTCTGCAAATCACACTTAGTGCCTGGCAGTGTGTTCATCGTACCACCTTCGCAAAAATTATCTATTATTCCAGTCTCAAAAAGCGCACGGAAATAACGAACACCTATATCTTTCATGACGAGCTGTGATTCCCCTTATTTTATTATCATGATCGTTTCTCCCTATGTAGATCGGCGTCAACAAAATATTATTGGCATTCGAAGGAGAAAGATGTGGACAGAAATATCGTGAGATGATCCCATCGCAACGAAAAACACCCGGCTTCTAGTCATGTCCATCCCAAAATCCTGTATCATGTCGGTGACACTCTCTCCCCTATTCCTCGACAGTGCAAAACGTGCAGCTCTTCTTTGAGCTTTCTCGATGTACTGCGTCAGCGTTATCTGCTAAGGTGCCCAGACCGCGCAGCAGTACCACAAATGAGGACAGACCACTGTAGTGTTGATCTGTTACATTTTCAGAGTGTTCTGCTAATAAGAAGCAGCCCTTGGTTTGCCTTCTCCACAACATTTGTTACGTGTTCTTTGCAATTTAAATTTTTCCCAGGTATGTAGTTGAATTTACGGCCTTCAGATTTGACGGATTTATCGTGTGACTGGAGTGTAACGGATTCCTTTAAGCACTCATATGGATGACCTCACACTTTTCATTATTCAGGGTCAATTGCCACTATTTGCTTCATACAGATATATTTTCTAAACCGTTTTACAATTTATTTTGATCCTCTGATGACTTTACTAGACGATAATCGACAGTATTATCTGTAAACGACCTGAGACTGCTGTTCAGGCTGTCTCCTAAGTCGTTTATGTAGATAAAGAACAGCATAGGGCCTCTAACACTACCTTGGCAATCCCCAGAAATCACTTCTGCTTTATTCGATGGCTTTCCATCAGTTACTACGAACTGTGACCTCTCTGATAGGAAATCACAGATCCAGTCACATAACTGAGACGATATTCCATAAGCACGCAATTTCACTTCAAACCGCTTGTGTAAAAAGGCCTCTGGAAATGTAGAAATACGGAATCAATTTGAAATCCCTTGTCTGGAGAACTCAACACTTCGTGTGAGTAAAGATCTAGTTGCGTTTTACAAGAACGATGTTTTCTAAATGCGTGTTGACTGTGTGTCAATAAACCTTTGTCTTCGAGGTAATTCATAATGTTGGAACACATATGTTCCAAAATCCTGCTGCACATCGACGTTAATGATATGGGGCTGTAATTTGTGGATTCCTTCTGCGACCTTTCTTGTGGAACTTTCCAGTCTTTGGAGACGGATCTTTCGTCGAGTGACCGGTTGTATATGATTGTTAAATATGGTAGCTATTTCATCAGCGTACTTTGAAAGGAACCTAATTGGTATACGGTCTGGACCAGAAGACTTGCTTTATTAAGTGATTTACGTTGCATCAGTACCCCGAAGGTATCTACTTCTAAGTTATTCATGTTGGCAGCTGTTATTGGTATCCGTTCAATAACCCCTTGTAAGTAGGTTGTTTAGGTTTTTTATATTGGTAAGGCCACGTAGCGCTCTGAAAATCACTGGCTGTGCTGTGTGCAGTCTGTGGCTAGTTTACATTGTTGACCGCCATTGTAATGTTGGGCAGCTGGATGTTAACAGCGCGTAGCGTTGCGCAGTTGGAGGTGAGCCGCCAGCAGTGGTGGATGTGGGGAGAGAGATGGCGGAGTTTTGAAATTTGTAAGACTGGATGTCATGAACTGCTATATATATTATGACTATTAAGGTAAATACATTGTTTGTTCTCTATCAAAATCTTTCATTTGCTAACTATGCCTATCAGTAGTTAGTGCCTTCAGTAGTTTGAATCTTTTATTTAGTTGGCAGTAGTGGCGCTCGCTGTATTGCAGAAGTTCGAGTAACGAAGATTTTTGGTGAGGCAAGTGATTTGTGAAAGGTATAGGTTAATGTTAGTCTGGGCCATGCTTTTGTAGGGATTTTTGAAAGTCAGATTGAGTTACGCTAAACAATGTCAGGGCCATTCTTTTGTAGGGATTTTTGAAAGTCAGATTGCGTTGCGCTAAAAAATATTGTGTGTCAGTTTAAGCACAGTTTTGTATAATTGTTCTAAGGGGACGTTTCGTTCACCCTCTTAGTCTTGTTTGGTTGAGTCCCACACACTTTAAATTAATTTCATGACACTTACTAATTTTGTTTCACACGTAAGCTACTGTGCTTTGATGACCTAAATCTAATTTTAATCTTTATTTTGGTAATGAAATATTGTTTCCCGTTACCAATCACTGAGAAGTTACCAACATTTATGCTTAGGCCACATTAACACAGGTTGTTCTGCGTTTAATCTGAAATACGGTGGAAGTAGTGTGTTATTATGAGCACCTGCGAGAAATTGAAAGGCTTTCGTCATTATAAACGGAGTGGAGTCCTTCTGTGTGCTAGGACGGCTCACTACTTGGAAGTTGAGAGGGTACCTGTGGTAGTGATATACTTGGTATGGGAAGTGAAGCTGAAGAACTATTTACCCAAGCGTTCGTTGACCGTAGTGCAAAAATGGTTCAAATGGCTCTGAGCACTATGGGACTTAACATCTGAGATCATCAGTCCCCTAGAACTTAGAACTATTTAAACCTGACTAACCTAAACACATGATACACATCCATGCCCGAGGCAGGATTCGAACCAGCGACCGCAGCAGTCGCGCGGTTCCATGCTGAAGCGCCTAGAACCGCTCGGCCACCGTGGACGGCGACCGTTGTGCAGGTTCGTACTGCCTAATCGCGCTGCACTCATCTCCACGACTTATAAAAGCTTCGAATGCAGGTGATGAAAAATAAAGGATCGAGCAAGTTAAAGAAAATACGTGAAGCGTACTTGACATAATATGTAGATACATTCTGTTTAAAACCATAAAAACACTTTCTAAGAACTGGTACGAGAATAATTATTAGACATCATTTGAAAACTTCCCGTCACAGAATAGGCAAAGAGCGTCTTCTTTACCTGGCTGGAGTTCACCAACCGAATAGGTCACGTGGAGAATCGCCAGAACCAGTTGAAAGCCTCCTGACGTCATGGCCAACACAATCTGAGTCATCACTGTCCACTTCTTTTTGCTTAATCAAAGTTTTCTTTAAATGTCGACTATTCTTACTAACGCCAGATTCACGACCAGACGCACCAAGCCCTCTACAACGAGTTTGGGTTTGGGTTCCAGAACAAGATGGCTGTGATATATCATAAGTCAAGTTCCTTTTGATACTTGTTAATTTCCCTTGTCTGCGTCCGCGACCACGAAGATTACCTGCATCTTTTATTGTCCTCTATGTAAGCTTCTAATTCGATTTTATATGAAGGTCCTGTCACAAGATTAGCATCACACGGTTTTCGGCCACGAGACGATGTTTTCATCTCCTCGGGTATGGGATGGATATCCCTTGAAGACACACTAAATGCAATTTTAATAGATCAGTTTCAATAGCATTAAGATCCTCTTCAGTCTGAACTCTCTTTCCGGGTTCCTGTTGTTTCGGTTGGTTGGCAGGCGCCGGAATCAGGACTTCTTCCCCAGCGATGCAGCGATGAATTCATCTTGAAATTCTGAGGGATAAATTCATGTTGCCCTAAACCCATTTACTGCGTCAATGTCGGTTGTGCATCGGACATAGGGTTGGCCAAAGAGAGACGCTATACTACAGGGACCAACAGGTTTGCTTTCATGGAGCATCCATTGACGAATATTCTCGCTGTAGTTAGTCTTAAGTGCATCCATAAAAGTACGATCCATGGGTGGCAGTTTGTGTGTTGTGTGTGAAGGCAATGCCAAAAAGGTGATGAAGTTTTTTCTTGCCACATCAATGTTCCTTACATAGGAGAAGTGACCATCAAGGATGAGTAGAATAGACGAAGTTTCTGTTGGCTTTGTTTTTCCAACAACATGTTTCAACCAGTCCATGAATAGGTTTGTTTGTGTTGTGGTTGGCAGGAGAGCCAACACCGTGTTACATGAGGAGGCCGAAAGGCACGCTTTTAGCTCACGCAGGCTGGCGTGAGGTCTGGAACAGGACAAAGAATTTAGAAAAACGGACGTAGCTGGTGGAATACTTAACTTTAATCCAATAATGTAGAACGTCGCTCTTTATGGTACATGATTCACAATACCAATAGTACTGATACCGGCGGCTTGCTAGGTAGTAGCAAATAACGTAGCTGAAGGCTATGCTAACTATCGTCTCGGCAAATGAGAGCGTAGAAGTCAGTGAACCATCGCTAGCAAAGTCGGCTGTACAACTGGGGCGAGTGCTAGGAAGTCTCTCTAGATCTGCCGTGTGGCGGCGCTCGGTCTGCAATCACTGATAGTGGCAACACGCGAGTCCGACGTATACTACCGGACCGCGGCCGATTTATAGGCTACCACCTAGCAAGTGTGGTGTCTGGCGGAGACACCACAGTTTGAACCCAACCAAATGGGTTGGCTCTCCCTATTGACCCAGGAGGAGCACCTTTCATAAGAACGTTTGCCACATTCGTGCTCGGGATATGAACATCGGGGGAACATAAGAACCTCCCGCCCTCATAGAACAGATGACCGTTACTACAGAACCACGCTCTGCAGTAGTCAGAGAACAAATCTGGCGTTTACTTCTGCTTGCAATTACTTGCGGTATCTTAGTCTGAACTACACTAAGGGCTGTTTCGTCGACGTTCCATAGACGATCTTCTGGATATTTATGTTTCTGGTATTCAGCTATTTTCAAGTCGTAGAATAAGTTAACTCTCTCACAGGTAAAGCCTTTTGCTCGAGCATACGATGTTCTGTTTGGCTTTCAAATTGAAAGCTTATCTTGATGATGTAGAAGAAAATGGTCTAGCCAAGCCCTTCCAGCAATTTCATTTCTGAAGTTTGTTGCAAGTTGGTAGGCCTCTTTCGAACATCCATAGGAGTAAAACCATAGAATTTGGCCTCCATATACTGTAATTAATCCACTAGTTCACTTTATAGGGCTGCTGGTAGAGCTGGTTTTCTTCCAAGCTTTTTAGTTTCAACATCTGCCATCTGTGAGGTATTAGCCTCACACACATACCGGCGCAGAGTTGTTCTTGCGACAGCAAAAATGTTTGGATGCTTTTTTAACTCCCATCGTTTTGCCTACGACAGCAGAGACAGCGTCTCACCACGGCGTGTCACATTTTGTTTTTATCCCAAACCTGCCTTTTGGAGGTTGGTTTAGGTGCCAGATAAGCCCTAGGCATCTGAAAACAAAAATAAAAACATTTTACCGACTGCTTATAACATGGACCCCGGGGTCTACATTACAATTACCATTGGCGGCCATATTGCACTCACCTACACCTTGTAAACTCGTGTAAACAACTTATAAACGAAATAATACCACACTGTTTAATCTATTTGAAACTGTTACCAATACTTCCTAGGTCGTATGCATGGTGCTTACCTCTAAGTATTAACCAATAATGTTATGTTAATAAAGTGAAATTCACATACCTCTCAAAGTTCTGAACAGTAGCTTGAAAAATATAACCTCACTGTCACTCACCCACTCTACTGACCTGCTAACAGCGCTCCTACAGGACAGTGAGGATACTGCTACACTAGGTCCGCCTATCACCACTACAGTTGGCCTAAATGTGATTAAGATATTAAGGAGGGGCCACATTTGTTGCAGGGGCCTTCTTACCACCACTCCCTCTACTATAATCATAATATACTATGTCTTTTCGTTTTGTAAAGTGTGAACCAACTCATTCTAAATTTTTGCTCAATTTTTAGTTCATTTCCATCGTTGAGTTGCCTTGGAATGTAGTAAATAACGGAAGCAGCGCAACAGCATTAGATAAAGAACGTCCAACGACTTGCTTGGATTAATGGTATATTCTTTGTGATGTATACGAACATTGATTACAGATGAATAGTGACTGCACCTGTTGAGTTATGTGTTTAGGGAAAATTGAGCACGGGCTGTAAACAGCTGGAAGCAGTATTGGCCACTGTGGAGAGGCTTCAGGCTGTGCTCTGGGTTGCAGTGGCCTCGGAGCACCTGATACGTACGTTACGGCACATCTGGAGCTTATAGAGGAATCTTGGATTGCTGGTGATGCAGCGCCTTCCGATTCGTTTGTCTCGGTCGGTCGGCACTTACCTAGCTCTGAATTTCAAACAGTGGCAGGGTCACGAATCTGTAAGTGGAAGAGGAAAAGTGGGTAGAGGTCACACTGTTGTCCCTCTACGCCTTAAAAACAGTTTTTAGGTGAGCCAACAGGGGAGTCTCAAATGTTAGGACTGTTAGGTCTTACCGAAAAGTTCGTAGAAGTGTGTAGGGTGAAACTGATTGTCATTAGGAGCTCCAGCTTTAGGTGACACAGGGATCCCCTTAGGGAAATAGTAGACAGGTCTGGAAGGAAGCCCAGTTTCCACCCTGTTTAACTGCCGTATGTTGCTATAGGGCGCGGGAGGGGCGGGGCGGGGGGGGGGGGGGGGGGGGGGGGGCGCTATCTGGCGCATCAGATCACTTGAATGTAACCGATGTAATATTATAGAATTTACTGACGGAATAGGAGTCCTGCTAGTTTCGGATAGTATCACAGAGGCTTTCAGTACCAACTAAAACACTATTGTGAAAAAGATTTCTCTTCGTAACATGACTTGTTTATGATAAAATTTGAAATCACGTGCTTGTCTACTAACCCTCTCATTTCGCAATTTTTCCTTTTTTTAAATTTTTTTTATAGGAAGTAGAACGTGATTGTATCAAACTGACAAAGAAACGCGTTTATACGGATAGAAAAACTTTGAAAAGTAGCCCCAGTTGTGTAAACAACGCTTCAGTTGGCAAGCGGAAACCAGTTAATCAGTTTCGTCAAAATGAGAGTTTTTCCACATTTTCGAGAAAAGGTCATTTCTTCAGTGCTGGCATTGGCGATTAAAGGTTTGTTCAGTTTCAGAATTAAAAAAACACAAGTTGAAATTTTAAACGCTTTTTTTTCCAAAACATCATGTTTCAGTTCGACAGGATCTATAAATTATAAATTACAAGTGCAGTTACATGATACCGGTTTGTAATTTGTGATTCGGCCTTTCTTCTGCTGTAGTACGTAGGATTTTTGCGATGTATTTTAATTCATATTTTTAGTGCACGTATTTATAACATTTTTTGCCGAAAACATTGAGTCTTATTTTAGAGGGCCGTCATTTTTTTAAAGGAAAAAACATTTTTTAGCCGTCCCTACGTACTACGTTACACAATATCATCAGTTTCAAAGGAGTTTTTGAATTTTCTTCTAGGCTGAAAATTGTGGCGATTGGAGCTCCCACCAAACACCCTCGCACTTCGCGAAGGCCTTTCGTCGATGTCATGTAGTGTCCTCTGGGTGCAAGATTTTACTTAAAAAGTACTTAATAGAATATTTACGGAGTACAATATAGGCCTGAAGTCAGTTTTTGAATTTGTTTTTTATTTTAACGAAGTCTTCGATCAATTTCCGAGTAGACTACACGTAAATTTGGCTATGCAGTGCGGTTTCAAGCAAAAGAGAGTAGTTGCCTCGGATGACGTACAAGTGCAATCTCACGTTAATCTTACACAATAGTGTGGGAGTCTACGATAGGTTTTTGAAGAGGCAACACGTGATTCAGCGTGTGAAGTGCGATTTCACGTAAAGACGGAACACTTTGTTAAAATAGTTACTTCTCAAAACGTACAAGTGTGATCTCATGCTGGTCCTGGGGTCGCGTGAAGTACTCTTACGACTTTCACGGCTCTCTGCAAGTAATGGTTAACATCTGGATACTTTACTGTGATCATTAATAGCAGACTTGCTCTCGGAATCTTTTTCTCGATTTTGTCATTCTATGAATAACAGAAATTCTATTGGAATCCCGTTATTTCGCAAGTCTCATTTTTAGTAGTAGTAATAATGTCGTTTGACGAGGGCCTCCCGTCGGCTAGAACGCCCGCCATTTTCCGTTTTGTCACTTTGTTGCGCAGTGTTCATTATGTGCAACTTAGAATCTGCGGCCGGTGAAGAATTAATCGGGGCGACGACGAGTCTTCTTTTCAATACAGGAGGTAAATACTTTGTCTCCAGTTGAGCTAGGAGAAGTGGACGCCGATAATGCATTCAGGAGTCCACCGTGTATGTTTCATCTGACGGAAAGTGTTATATTCAGTAACTCACTGTGTAGTACATAAGGGTTACAATTTGCACCTTTTCGAAAAAAAGCTAACAGGCACATGCCATCCCCTTTGTGAGCAAACAGTTCGAGTAAGTGTAACCCTCATAAATATTACACTTGGCATCGATGTCCGTAGATGTTTTTAAATATTACACTTGACATACCCTCATACGAGTAAACAAATGTCATATGGCATCAGTGAAGAATCTTCCCTGTCCATGGAGGACAGAATGTGTAAAATACAAAGAACATTGTGAAACAGAAGACCCACAGTGTGGTGGGTGGTGTTCAGAATTCTTGCTACTTGGTTAACTCTGGTCTACGAGCACATTTAGCGCAGGAAAAACCCTCCGCTGTGTGTCGCGTCCGGCCTGTCTCCACAGTCCAGCTGACCCGCACAATGAGTGACGTGTCCGGTGACGTATCCGTGTCGTGACGTTAGGAAGTCGCGCTCCTAGCGCCGCTAATTGGTATCAATTTGACGGACGGAGCTGGAAAAACTGAGGCGTAGAAGGTGCTCTTCCACGCTTACGTTGCGCAGTGCACAGTGTCACTTGCGACTGCCAGGATTCCCCACCGGAGAGCAGTCTCGTGGGATCTGCCAGGACCACCAACGGAGTCGTGAAAGCGCGGCCCCAGTCAACTTAGCTGACGAACTGTGAGCGCTCGCTGGAAGATGTCTGCAAACTGACTTCTCTGACGAAATGTAGCACTCAGATCACCGCAGTGCACACTTGTTAACCGTGAAGAACTTTTATGTATTATCAGTCCTTCTTACGAAAATCATAACTCTGAAATAAATCAATAGCTGAAAGTTCCTGACTGATTAAAACTTTGTGCCGCACCGAGACTCGAACTCGGGACCTATGCCTTTCGTGGGCAAGTGCTCTACCAACTGAGCTACCCAAGCACGACTCTCACCCCCTCCTCGCAGCTTTACTTCTGCCAGTACCTCGTCTCCTACCTTCCACTGGCAGAAGTAAAGCTGTGAGGACGGGGTGAGAGTCGTGCTTGGGTAGCTCAGTTGGTAGAGCACTTGCCCGCGAAAGGCAAAGGTCCCGAGTTCGAGTCTTGGTCCGGCGCACAGTTTTAATCTGCCAGGAAGTTTCATATCAGCGCACACTCTGAAATCAATAGGTAATAAATATTTGGGCATCTGAATCACCCTGTATACCTGTCCTGCTTCTCGTAGACTCATACGGCGACGAACGTTCCTCATGCACTGAAAGAGAAAACATTTGCTGGGTTGTGCAAAATATGGAAAGGCCGCAAGAAATGCATGACTGAACATAACTGCAGATATTAGCCAAGCTTGCAAGTTGCACTATTGTATTTTACCACAAACGGCATCTGTGCAGTGTCCTCCATACGTTGCTAGTGCCGATTCTGGTCAGGACAGTACTCTGCGAAGTTGTGGTGAGTGTGTTATGTAGGCCCGTATCTAGAGGGAGGGGGGGGGGGGGGGAGAGGGCAAACCTGGGTACCTCCCCCGGGCAGCAATTTCAGGGGGCGGAAAATTCATATTCTTGAAGAAAGAAAGCATAGTTGCACAAAGTGCCTAGCGTCCAGCGCACGTTCATCTACATCTACATTTATACTTCGCAAGATACCCAATGGTGTGTGGCGGAGGGCACTTTACGTGCCACTGTCATTACCTCCCCTTTCCTGTTCCAGTCGCGTATGGTTCGTGGGAAGAACGACTGCCGGAAAGCCTCCGTGCACGCTCGAATCTCTCTAATTTTACATTCGTGATTTCTCCGGGAGGTATAAGTAGGGGGAAGCAATATAATCGATACCTCATCCAGAAACGCACCCTCTCGAAACGTGGACATCAAGCTACACCGCGATGCAGAGAACCTCTCTTGCAGTCTGCCACTTGAGTTCGCAAAACATCTGCGAAACGCTATCACACTTACCAAAATAACCCTGTGATGAAACGCGCCGCTCTTCTTGGATCTTCTCTATCTCCTCTGTCAACCCGACGTGCAACGGATTCCACACTGATGAGCAATACTCAAGTATAGTTTGAACGAGTGTTTTGTAAACCATCTCCTTTGTTGATGGACTACATTTTCTAAGGACTCTCCCAATGAATCTCAACCTTGCACCCGCCTTACCAACTATTAACTTTATATGATCATTCCACTTCAAATCGTTCCGTACCCATACTCCCAGATATTTTACAGAAGTAACTGCTACCAGTGTTTGTTCCGCTATCATATAATCATACAATAAAGGATCCTTCTTTCTATGTATTCGGAATATATTACATTTGTCTATGTTAAGGGTCTATCGATTGTTCAAATGATTTTGAAACGCATCCCTGTTGGTTTTTGAACAATTTTGCACACATTCTACGTTGATATCTGAACTAATCATACGTTGATTTTTGTATGCGTGCAAACTGCAAGTGATGGCTCTGACAGGAGAATTCGCGTCGCATCTAGAAATAGAGGCTTTCCCGCAAACAAAATGGGACGGGGCTGTACGAACCGAGCCGAATAAACCCGAACGGGTGAATGCCAATCGCTGTTTGTTTATGTGAATGACTGGGTGTGCGAATGCTAAGTGCTGTTATAATTATTAGTGAAATTCATAGATTCGGACTACCAGAGTGGAAATAAACAAACAACAGGTAGGAGAGATTACATATCTTCTAGGTGTATCCAAGAAAATGAAATTTTGACAGAAAATTTTAGCCAGACCGCTACACTACTAAGGGCCTGTTGTTTGGTCCCAGATTAGCAGCCGCTTAATTCTACTCTCGGAATAGCACGAAAAACGCGTTGTACGAACACGTAATAACACCTTACTGGAGAGTAAAACCGGAATAACTACACCGGCGATTTTGGCATTGTTAGTTAAGTTAACCGGAGAACAGGTTTTGACAATGGCAGGAATAGTTACAAAATTAGTGATACCAAGTTTGCTTGTCCTACTACTTTTCGATCTCATGCTCGAGAAACTGGAACATATGAATGAAGTGTGAAACTATTTCCTAACATAGAACTTTTTCTTGTAGTAGGACTAATAGGCATCTGATTCTGGTATTTCGTGAATTATATTCTGTCCTGTTATTTAAGTAAGTGAGGTGCCAAAACAATCTTGCTTATGTGGCGTGTTTAACAGTTGCTGAAATATTAGAAAGGCCTGCTTCTTTTTATGTAGCTAATAGTAAGAAAATAGACGTAATGAAATCGAGAAACCACGCCAGTCTTGGGTACTATTCGTATTAACAGCTTTTTCAGTATTACACAGCGACATACTGATTCATGTAGCAAAATATTTGACGAACTCTGATGAGGTAATAGATTCTTTCGCAGAAACAAAAGCGCGCCGTTTAAAGAAGTAGCAAGATAGAGAGAAAAAAACGCTGGGACCTAGGGATTGGAGCAATGTGTTTCCTATATTTAATTTTATATCACACAAAAGACAAAGTTATCAGCTAATAGGCAACAAAGAGTGCAAGTTTTCTGTAGAGTTCTTATTCTCCCGGTCACAAACAAGCCCACACAGCACTGACCTTTTTTATTTTATTTTTAGGGGCGTGGGATGTGGGAGTGGCCGACTGGGAACAGGAGAGGCTTCACAGGACATTTTAATTTCCACTGTCCTGGATATTGGTTTGATGGCTTCCATTACAAAATACACATGTCTGAATTCCACAGAGCGAAATAGAGCGACGTGCAATAGAAGAATGCTGTGTGCACTTTGGCACAATGAAGGCCAAATAATATGTCACACATTTCATCGAACATATCTTTCTAATACATCAAACTCTTTACAAAGATGTGCGCTAAAAATGAACATATTTTTTTTTGGAAAACCAGTATGTTCTTCAGAAATATTTGACGTCCCATCTCAAAAGCTCCAGGTGTTTCCGTACCCATGGTAGCCGAAACGTTTGGTGTTTCAAGAGGCAAACGTATGGAAGATTTATACTGCATACTGGGAAAACCGAAAAACATTGTCGCGAACGAAAATGTGTGTTGAGTGATCGGGACAGATCGCCATCGAAGAGACCTGTGACAAAAAATAAAGGGATGACAGCTGAAAAAGTCACTGCAGAACTGAATGTCGCACTCGCAAAACCTGTCAGCACCAAAACAACTCGAAGGAAGCTCCGTAAACTGGTAATTGCAGGGCCAGCAAGAATTCCAAAACAGGCATCAGTGAGGCAAATGCCTGTAACAAGAAAACTTGGTGCCGAAGCCCTAAAACTTTGACTATGAAGCAACGGAAGAAAGCAATTTGCTCCGATGTATCTTGTTGCACACTGTTTACAACTTCTGTCGGAGTTCACACACCAAGAGTGAAACATGGCGGGTTTTCGGTGATCATTTGGGCTGCCATGTCGTGGTATTCCACGGGCCCTGTCGCATTACTGTAAATGATTATGTGACTATTTTGGCTTATCCGGTCAATCCCATGGTGCAATGTTTGTTCCCCAATAGTCACGCTATTTCTTAAGACGACAGAGCCCCTGCTCCAGGACTGGTTTTGCGAGCACTAGGATGAATTGTCGCATCTCCTGTCGCCATCGCGGCAACCAGACCTCAATATTATTGAGCCTTTTTGTTCTACTTAGGAGAGAAGGGCGTTTGATAACTACTCACCTCCGTTATGGTTACCTGAATTTTCCACTATTTTGCGGGAGATAGTGTGAAATCAATAACAATAATTTCAAATTAATCTTACAACTATAGTTACTCTGCGTGTAGCATATTAATGACGCAAAACCTTTGAAACTGTGTGTTTTAATAGAGCACTCATCAGACAAGGTTGCGGGTTTACAGTCCATTACATGACCGCCATGACACATTACAGTGTTTTGCGTCTGCATCTACAATTGCAAGGCAGCCCGGATCGACTGCTGGCTGCCACCTCAGTTTGTTTTGGCACGGGGATGACTGGAATGTAGTCCTTACAGACTCATGAGAGAAAATGAGAATTAATAATCAGAAATATTACTGCATATAGCAACAAAAATGTGATAGATCGAAAGACTTGCATCCTCATGTGGGGAGCTATATGAAAAATATTTCGTTAGTCTATTATTTAGCCGTAGCAGTGAGTGCTGATGTATGTCTGTTACCCTGCACGGCAAAATATGGTTCTGGTCAGAGTAACACCATTCCCATTACATCCGATGAAAGCCGGCCGAGGTGACCGAGCGGTTCTAGGCGCTACAGTCTGGAGCCGCGCGACGGCTGCAGTCGCAGGTTCGAATCCTGCCTCGGGCATGGGTGTGTGTGATGTCCTTAGGTTAGTTAGGTTTAAGTAGTTCTAAGTTCTAGGGGACTGATGACCTCAGAAGTTAAGTCACATAGTGCTCAGAGCCATTTTTGAACATCCGATGAAAAGAGAGAGAGATGTGCAAACTAGGTACATTTCAATATTACATTGAAGCGCCAAAGAAACTGGTATAGATATGAATATTCAAATACAGACAAATGTAAACAGGCAGAGCAAGCATTTGCGGTAGGAAACGCCTATATAAGACAACAAGTGTCTGGTGCAGTTGTCACATCGGTTACTGCTGCTACAATGGTAGGTTATCAAGATTTAAGGGAGTTTGGACGTGGTGTTACAGTCGGCATTCGAGCGATGGGACAGAGCATCTCCGAGATAGCGATGAAATGGGGATTTTCCCGTACGATAGTTTCACGGGTCTACGATGAAACAGCTAATCTCCGACATGCCTACGACCGAAAAAAGATCCTGCAGGAACGGAACCAACGACGACTGAAGAGAATCGTTCAACGTGACAGAAGTGCAACTCTTCCGCAGATCGCTGCAGATTTCAATGCTGGTCCATCAACAAGCGTCAGCGTGCGAAACATTCAACGAAACGTCATCGATATAGGCTTTCGGAGCCAAAGGCTCACTCGTGTGTCTCTGATGACTGCACAACACAAAGCTTTACGACTCGCCTGTGCCCGTCAAAACCGCCATTGGATTGTTGATGACTGGAAATACGTTGCCTAGTCGGACGAGTCTCGTTTCAAATTGCATCAGGCGGAGGGACGTGTACGGGTATGGAGACAACCTCATCAATCCATGGACTCTGCATCTCAACAAGGGACTGTTGAAGCTGCTGCTGGCGCCGTAATGCTGTGGGGCGAGTGCAGCTGGAGTGATATGGGTTTGACACGTCTAGATACGACTCTGACAGGTGTTACGTACGTAAGCATCATGTCTGGTCACCTGCATCCATTCATGTCCCTTGTGCATTCCGACGGACATGGGCAATTCCAGCACGACAATGCGACACTCCACACGTCTGTAATTGTTACAGAGTGGCTCCAGGAACACTCTTTTAAATTTAAACACTTCCTCTGGGTACCGAACTCCCAGACATGAAGTCGTTTTGCGGCACTTTTGCGTGTTCGTGGGGGGCCCTACACGATATTAGGCAACTGTATCAGTTTCTTTGGCTCTCCAGTGTATTACGAGTGAAGCACTATTACACGTTACTCGAAAAAACTAATCAATGTGGAGTCTGCCAGAATGTAAAAAACAAAAAAACCATAAATGGATTTTTCCCCATACTGTTCTCTGTGTTTCAATGGTAGTGTGTACATGAATTTCCTGTGGCGATATAATGGTCCCGGTTACCTGAGTCTGTGAAACTGTGCTCTCTTGGTACGATGATGAAAGATTCAAGTGCCCAACACTTTGATTTATCTGTATTTGAAGGCTAATTTCACGAACTGCTCTGTGGATTTAAATACAGATAGACCTATTCACGCGTAAGTTTTGTGTATGTAACTTAAAAGTGTTACGTCCATAGGTACTTACATTCACTGCTAAAATAACATACACACATAAAGAACGTTTTCATTACCTCGGTTCTGAGAGTTCCGCAACCTGTACAGAAAATTGGAATAGAGATCAACATAAACATCATTTCCGCTCTTTTTATTGCTCATGGAAACCACACATTGCATGTTGTACCACCATGCAGCCAGACCATCAGAGGTGGTGGTCCAGATTGCTGTACACACCGGTACTTCTAATATTCAATAGCACGTCCTCTTGCATTGATGCATGCCTTTATTTGCCTTGGCATACTATCCAAAATCCTATCGATGCACTGTTGGTACAGATTATACCATTCCTCATCGGCGATTCGGTGTAGATCCCTCAGAGTGGTTTGTGAGTCACGTCGTCGATAAATGGCCCTTGAGATCTATCCCACTCGTGTTCGATAGGTTTCATGTCTGGAGAACATGATGGCCGACCGATGTTCTTATCCTGAAGGAAGTCATTCACAAGACGAGCACGATGGGGGCGCGAAATGACGTCCATGAAGACGAATACCTCACCATTATGCTGCCGATATGGTTGTACTATTAGTACAAGGATGGCATTCACTTACCGTACAGCCGTTACAGTGCCTTCCATGACCATCAGGGGCGTACGTAGGCCCCACACAATGCCACCACAAAACATCAGGGAACCTCCACCTTGATGCACTCGCTGGACAGTGTGTCCAAGGCGTTCAGCCTGACCGGGATGCCTCCAAACACGTCTCCGACGATTGTGTGGTTGAAAGCAAATGCGACACTCTTCGGTGAAGAGAGCGTGATGCCAATCATGTGCGGTCCATTCGGCATGAAGTTGGGCCCATCTGTACCGCGCTGCATGGCGTCGTGGTTGCAAAGATGGACCTCGCCATGGATGTGGGGACTTAAGTTGATCATCATGCAGGTTATTGCGCACAGTTTGAGTCGTAACGACGTCCTGTGGCTGCACGAAAAGCATTACTCAATATGATGACGTTGCTGTCAGTGTTCCTCGGAGCCATAATCCGTAGGTAGCGGTCATCCACTGCAGTAATAGGCCTTTGGCGGTCTGAGCGAGGTATATCTTCGACAGTTCCTGTGTCTCTGTATCTCCTCCACATCGGAACAGCATCGCTTTGGTTCATTCCGAGACGCCTGGACATTTCCCTTGTTGAGAGTCCTTCGTGGCACAAACTAACAATGCGGACGTAATCGAACCACGATATTGACCGTCTAGGCATGGCTGAACTACAGACAACACGAGCCGTGTACCTCCTTCCTGGTGGAATGACTGGGACTGTTCGGCTGTCGGACTCCCCCCTCCGTCTAATAGGCGGTGCTCAAGCACTGTTGTTGACATCTTTGGTTGGGCTTAGTGACATCTCTGAACAGTCAGAGTGGCTGTGTTCGTGGTACAATACACATTGTCAACGTCACTCTTCAGGAGTTCTGCCAACCAGGACGATGCAAAACTTTTTTTGAAGTGTGTTATGATTTGTGATACATTATCAGTGTTTAGTCCAGCATTCATCCCACATTTAGATCAGTCTGGATGAAACAATGGGGTTGTCGGAGAGGATAAAAATACATTTTTTTTAAATTAATGAAGCGAAATAATTCCTTGTAACTGGGGCCAACCGTTATATACAGGGTGTTAAAAAAGGATGTAGCATATTCGTACGTGATATTAAAACCAGAAGAAATGTTCCTATAATGATATGTCCGGAAACCAATACCTACTGATGTGTGGTCCAGCTTGTGCTCTGATTCAAATTTGTCTATTACGTAGAAATAACACCACAGCGAGCGCAGCCTGACAATCAAACTGAAATGACTCCAAGCACTGTGGGACTTAAAATCTGAGGTCATCAGTCCCCTAGACTTAGAACTACGTAAACCTAACTAAACTAAGGACATCACACACATCCATGCCCGAGGCAGGATTCGAACCTGCGACCGTAGCAGCAGCGAGGTTCCGGACTGAAACGCCTTGAAACGCTCGGTCACAGCGGCCGGCCCCTGAGAAATCCTTCAGCCCTTCGTAGCAGTGAATCGTGCATTCTTTCAAATAACCTGTCCCATTTCGAATTTCAATACATGTATCAGTCACGCTCCTGAAATGTCCTCATATTGTCGATGAATTGGGCATCCACAAATGCCTTTAACGGTTCCCATAGCCAGAAATCCAACGGATTCAGATCCAGTTAATTTCGACGCCCACGAAGAAATCGGTGATACACTGCACCTACTAACAGTTTTGTAACGTTTATTGCTCTCACTATGTCAGCGAAAACTCCTTCACTGATGATGAAGGAATCCTGCTTCCACAACTCCATGATTCGCTCGGGCATTTGCATCTACTCATACTTGCGTATTTTGGCAATTTACTGTGTCTTGTCCTAGGAATCTTGCCACATCTACAAATAAAATGCAAGCTATGAACGGTGGAACTTCACAAGTAATACGGCCCAGGTGTCAACAGGTATTGGTCTCCGGACATATAATTGTTCAAATTTTTATTCTAGTTTTGACTGCTGTGACGGGCTGTCACTGATGAATTGGGTTCTGAACAGATGAAAAGTGACATGATTATAGCACACGTAAAATGTACGAATTGAAATATATTTACAGCTAAAATGGATACTTACCTTCTGCTACACAACTTCTTCTTTGCTGTGACCGTGGATCTGAGCATAGGTACATTTATATCCATAGGTAGAAATAGTCTAACGCTTGTGATGGAACAAAAGCACTGTTCAGTAGAAACTCTTACCCGTGGCACTGTTCATAGTTCAAAAACATATCCAAAAACTTGGAGATATAATCGATTGTCTCTAACTCTATTGTCGCCAGACACGGTACTGTATTCTCTGCTAGCTGTGGACTCGGCGATGACTGGGACGTAACCTGATGTAGAAGTGACCTCGTGGCCGTGTGCCGATCTACACTGGAGAGCAAAAGAAAATGGTACACCTGCATAATATCGTGTAGGGCACCCGCGAGCACGCATAAGGGCAGCAACACGACGTGGCAAAGACTCTATGAATGTCTGAAATAGTGCTGGAGGGAATTGACACCAAGAATCCTGCAGGGCTGCCCATAAATCCGTAAGAATACAAGGGGGTGGAGATCTCTTCTGAAAAGCACGTCGTAAGGCATCCCAGATATGTTCAATAATGTTCATGTCTGGAGAGTTCTCAGAAGAATGTTCCTGGAGCCACTCTGTAGCAATTATAGACGTGTGGGGTGTCTCATTATCCTGCTGGAATTGCCCAAGTCAGTCGGTAGGCACAAGGGGCATGAATGGATGCAGGTGATCTGGCAGATTGCTTACGTGTCACCTGTCAGAGTCGTATCTAGACGTATCAGAGGTCCCATATCACTCCAGCTGCACACGCCTCCACGAGCTTGAACAGCCCCCTGCTGACATGCAGTGGTTCGTGGATTCATGAGGTTGTCTCCTACCCATACACGTCCAGGCGATGCGTAAAGCTTTGTGTTGTGCAGTCATCAAGAGTACATGCGTAGGCCTTCGGCTGCGAAGCCCATATCGATAATGTCTCGTTGAATGGTTCGCACGCTGACACTTGGTGGTGGCCCAGCATCGAAATCTGGAGCAATTTGCGGTAGGTTTGCATTTCTGTCACGTTGCACGATTCTCTTCAGTCGTCGTTGGTCCCGTTCTTGCAAGATCTTTTTCCAGTGCAGCGCTGTCGGAGATTTGATGTTTTACAGAATTCCTGATATTCAGGGGACAATCGTGAAATGGTCGAACGGAAAAATCCCCACTTGATCGCTACCTCGGAGATGCTGTGTCCCATCGCTCGTGGGCCGGCAATAACACCACGTTCAAACTCACTTAAATCTTGATAACCTGCCATTGTAGGAGCAGTAACCGATCTAACAACTGCGGAAGCCACTGTTGTCTTGTATACGCGTTGCTGACCGTGGCGCCTTACTCTGCCTGTTTACGTACGTCAGTATTTGAATACGTATGCCTGTACCAGTTCCTTTGGCGCTTCAGTGTAGAACTTCTTTGCTGTGATTGTGGCGTAGGTACGTGTATATACATAGGTAGAACTAATCTAACACTTGTGATGAAACAGAAGCGCTGTTCAGTAGAAACTATTTCCCGTAGCGCTTTTCAAAGACAAAGTTCACAAACTTATGCAACAAATTGCAGATTCTAACTGTTTGTCTATAACTCCATTGTCGCCAGACACGGTACTGTATTCGCTGCTTGCTGTGGACTGGGCGTTGACTGGAATGTAACCTGGTGTAGAAGTGGCCTCGTGCCCGTGTGTCGATCTGTTTCACGTCAGGCCGCTGGGTGTGTGGCGCGGAGAATATCTGTTGGCGTGTTTCGCTACTTCCGTCTAATTGGTGTGGCCAGCGATGATCCAATAGCAAGGAGCATCTTTGTGGTGCCGATAGCAGGAGCCTATCGACTACACCACACTGACTAATACACTTTCTTTAAGCATCCTGCACCTTCCATCCAGACTTCAAAATACAGCAGATTTATTAGTGTCATTCATTATGTATTTTTGTTCATGTCACCTTCTGATAAAAACCTTTGATCTCAAAGACACAAACCCCCGAGTCAAATGGGTCATATTGCTCAAAGTCAATGGAAACGTCAAACTTGTTGATGTTGTGCGTGGTCACTCATTTGCGTGCATCTTAAATGGTTCTTTAGAGTTGCTGTGGACTCACGAAATCGATGATTGGACCAGAAATTGGAAGTTGTGATCTGTATGACAGGGCAAGGGGCGGAAAGTCGCTGGAATCGAGAGACTAAAAGCTGTAATCGTTAAGGTAGAGGGGATGGTTAGAAGTGGGAGACAGAAAACTGTAGTTGATGGGACACTGGAAGAGTAGTGGCTGGAAGCAAAGGATTAAAAGCTAACTGGACTGATGAGGCAATGTGTCAATCGGGGTGTGGCTCCTTGAAGCTACTGAGGCGAAAGCAAGTTTTTCTTGTTCACCCCCACATTAGCAGAATTTCGTTCCCTGTCGAGCGGACCCACCACTTCGTAGTGCCTGTGGCATACATCTGTTCGTGTGCTGCACTTTGCGAGAGTGTTCTCCTGCTGCTCACTAGAGGGCGAACTGTTCGACTGAATCTGTGACATGGGAAGCATCAAATCTCTGTTTCTCCCGTAGTTGCTCCTACCAGAAATGTTTAGAATGCATTCTGAATGTTGTTCTAGCATGTTTTAGGAGTGCAGCTGGGATGTTAAAACATCTCGTTCCGCTATTGCGGCTATAAATTATACAGGCATTGTGGACTAGTATTGCCTAAGTTCCGAGTGCGATGCTGCGATTGTTCGTTCCTTGAGTTGGTTCGGAAACAGAGGAGGAATAGGTAGTTATGAATATGGATCACATGATCAGTCATTAACATTGTAATCTTTTGTAAGCTCAGAAGGCAAATTGCCCTGAGATTGTTAGTGACGCTGAGCTGATGAAATGTATTACTTACACTGAGATGAGGATATTTTTGCCAATTAGCCTGCTGATCATAATAACATGTTTTTTATCTACTGTCTAAAAAAGACTGAGTTTTGAGCTTATAGTAGCAAGAAAAAAATAGTTCAAACGACTCTAAGCACTATGGGACTTGACATCTGAGGTCATCAGTCCCCTAGACTTAGGACTGCTTAAACCTAGATAACCTAAGGACATCACAAACATCCATGCCCGAGGCAGGATTCGAACCTGCGACCGCAGCAGCCGCGTGGTTCCGGACTGAAGCTCCTACAACCGCTCGGCCACAGGGACCAGTTGGCCAGAAAAGATAAAACGTTCAGCCACTGCAGATTTGTTTGACAGAAGTATGTGGATGTACCGCCAGTCTCTATTGTATCGTTCTGGCACAATACTTGTGGTTTGTCCTATACATAATAATAACATAGCGACGCATAGTTTTACAAATTACGTGGTTTAACGCTTCCCAGAAGAGCTATGATCTTGACATGTAGGAGGAAAACCATTAGCACTAGTCGTTTTCCCAGGAGTCTCGCTTTGAGTAAACACCTCTATTCCCTTTTCCTCTTCTTCGGTGCAAAGAAATCGAGTTTCCGTTACGCGTAGTGTGTTTTAATGAGCGTTTATTACAAACCTTAGCGTTCGGATGGCAGTGATTGTACTGTCACGGTTCCTTGCCACGGAGGTACTATCGTTCGAACGGCTGAAACCGATATGAATGGTTATCAAATACAGAGATTTTTCTGCTGATGGTTAACGTATCGGAAGACTACATAAGGACAAGATGCCGAACCGTGTAATCTCTTGTTGATCCAGAGTGTATTTGGATAAATTGCAGCATACTTGGTATTTTGTTCCGGAGGCGTATGGCTGGAATAGAGAAGACGGGGAATGCTTTAGTGTTACGCAGAGGTACAGCCATGATGCTGGGCGTATGGGGTAATGATCGATATCTGATATGCGATCAGGACGGCTGGCATGTTTTTTGTGTTTCGATTAATCAAATTTCAGTTAATTCTTTATGAAACATCGCTGCAGACAATTTATCGCAGACGAAATATCGATTTCTTCGAAAATTGTATTTTAGATACATCATGAAAGAGATCCTCTTTCAAAGGAGTGGTTAGTTTTGAGACAGAAATCTGTTAATTAAATTTACTGAATAAGAAATCTGACTTTGTTTATTTACGTATTAATTTTATCAAGAAATTTGTTTAATTTCTATAGCTCCGTTTTTAGTGTTTTCACGAATTAAAAAAGAAAAGTTATACAGGCGGTTAATTACTCTAAACCTAAATCAATATAATGTTTTTTTATTCCTTTCTTTGATCACAGTATCAATTCTTTTGACGATGACCAGTGTAAGTAGGATGTTTAGGTTTTTTATATTGGTAACGCCACGTAGTGCTCTGAAAATCACTGGCTGTGCTTTGTGCACTCTGTGGCGAGCTTGCATTGTTGTCTGCCATTGTAGTGTTGGGCAGCTGGATGTTAACAGCGCGTAGCGTTGCGCGGTTGGAGGTGAGCCGCCAGCAGTGGTGGATGTGGGGAGAGAGATGGAGGAGTTTTGAAATCTGTAAGACTGGATGTCATGAACTGCTATATACATTATGACTATTGATCACTATTGAGGTAAATACATTGTTTGTTCTCCATCAAAATCTTTCATTTGCTAACTATGCCTATCAGTAGTTAGTGCCTTCCGTAGTTTGAATCTTTTAGTTAGCTGGCAGTAGTGGCGCTCGCTGTATTGCAGTAGTTCGAGTAACGAAGATTTTTGTGAGGTAAGTGATTTGTGAAACGTACAGGTTAATGTTAGTCAGGGCCATACTCTTGTAGGGAGTACTGAAAGTCAGAGTGCGTTGCGCTAAAAAAATAATGTGTGTCAGTTTAAGCACTGTCTTGTATAATTTTTCTAAGGGGACGTTTCACCGGTTTCAGCCCGTAATGAACATCCTCAGATCTACATCATGTCCTAAAGTGATAAGGCCGTAATGGCATCGTTAAAACATATAGTCAGCACAGCATCGTCAAATGGATTTAAAATAGGGTGCAGAATAGGTCACATCGTCCGCATCTATTAATATAGATGTTAGAGAGAAAATAGGTATTCTAAGCTGGAAATGATATTTGTAAATCAGCAAAATTAACAGTTTGTAATTTATTTTCTGTATTTTGAGGTTTATGTTCGCTCGAAGGAGTAATACTGAAAAGTGACGTCAGTCTGAATATTGACAATTGGGACAAAATTATAGGCAAAAGAAGAAAATGTGTCCGCTCACCCCTTAAATCTTTCTCGAAAACCATAAGAACAGCAGTTTTGAAGCTGCTGGTCAAAGTTAATCTTGAAGAGCGTGCGTTTACTTAATGGAGAAAACCACACCGACGAGAAAAAAAAATAAATAGAACCACCAAGAACGAGTTATGCGACATAAACGAAATTAGGTAGGAGTGTTTCTACAGCTCAAAGACGAAGTCTCTTCAAATTTCGCTCCAATAGCTTAAGAGTGGCGCTAGTTGTATGACAGACTGAATTTTCTTTCTGCGATATTGCAGAAAGGCCTAGCAGTAATAAGTAGCTACTGTACATTATTGCTGGCACCGGTGATCAGGTGAATGTACGGTCTCAAGAAAACCGTGCTCCGGACGGCGACGTGGCAGTACCGAGAGCGAAGACCATCGTGTTAAGGCGTATGGCTCGGCGCATCGTCCTGCATCTGCGGCCGCAATTTCAGCTGCAGTTGGCACCACAGCGAGAGAACGAACTGTTAGAAATTGGTTACTTCAAGGACAGCTCCGAGTCAGACGCTCTGTAGCGCGCATTCCACTTACAGCCTTTGCGACTTCAGTTGTGTCAAGCGAGAGCTCGTTGGAAGGCAGGGTGGAGATGTGATGTGTTTTTTGATGAACGCTGGTTCTGCATAGGCGCCAGTAATGGCTGTTTGCTCGTTTCAAGTAGGTCCCTTGAGGGCTTGGAACCAAAGTGTCTGTGTGCTGGACCTACAGATGGGGTTGTAGTCTCGGGTACGATTTCGTATGACAACAGGAGCACCCTCATGGTCATCCCACGCACGCTGAATGCAATTTTTTACGTAATTCTAATGATTCTGGTGATTCAACCTGTTGTGATGTCATTCATGAACATCATTTCAGTCGGCCGGAGTGGCCGAGCGGTTCTAGGCCCTTCAGTCTGAACCGCACAACCGCTACGATCGCAGGTTCGAATCCTGCCTCAGGCATGGATGTTTGTGATGTCCTTAGGTTTGTTAGGTTTACGTAGTTCTAAGTTCTAGGGGACTGATGACCTCAGCCGATAAGTCCCATAGTGCTCAGTACCATATGAACCATTTCTGAACATCATTCCAGAGGCGGTTTTCCACCTGAATATCGTTCGCCCACATACCGCTGTCGTAACCCAACATCCTCTAGAGAGGGTCGACATGTTGCATAGGCCTGCTCGATGACCAGATCTGAATTTAATGGAGAACATATGGGACAACATCGCATGACAATTCCAGCGTCATCCACAACCAGCATTTACCGCCCCTGCATTGGCCGATCAAGTACAACAGACATGGAACTTGTCCCACAAATTGACATCCGGCAGCTGTTCAAACAAAATGCAAGCACGTTTGTATGCCTCCATTCAACATTCAGACCGTTACACCGGTTATTAATGAACAAGCATGTCACATTTGCGATTGCTTAGCTCGCGCTTACATTTCACTGTGATCTTGCATTGTTAATACTTAAATATGTTACCTACACAAACGTACTCCTGGAATTTCGTTACTCTACAATAATTATTTTTTGGTGTTATGATTTTTTCCGTCAGTGTATTTCTTAGTGAAATAATGACATACATACATCAAAAAAATGTTTTACATCACCTCGGTTCCGAGAGTTCCGGAACTTGTACAGAACATTGGAATAGAGATCATCATAAACATTATTTCCGCCCTTTGTACTGCTCATGAAAACTACACATTGCATGTTGTACCACCATAGAGCCAGACCTTCAGAGGTGGTGGTCCAGATTGCTGTACACACCGGTACCTCTAATAAACAATAGCACGTTCATTGATGCATTCCTGTATTCGTCGTGGCATACTATCCACAAGTTCATCAAGACATTGTTCGTCCAGATTGTCCCACTCCTCAACGGCGTTTCGGTGTAGATCCCTCACAGTGGTTGGTGGGTCACTTCGTCCATAAACTGCCCTTTTCAATCTATTCCGGGTCTATTCCATAGGGTTCATGTCTGGAGAACATGCTGGCCCCTCTAGTCCAGCGGAAGTTGTTATCCTGAAGGAAGTCATTCACAAGAAGTGCGCGGTGGGGGCGTAAATTGTCCTTCATGAAGACGAATGCCTCGCCAATATGCTGCCTATATGGTTGCACTATCGGTCGGAGAATGGCATTCACGAATCGTACAGCCGTTACCGTTACGGCGCCTCCCATGACCACCAGCGGCGTACGACGGCCCCACATGATGCCACCCCAAAACAGCAGGGAACCTCCACCGTGTTGCACTCACTGGACAGTGTGTCTAAGGCGTTCAGCCTGACCGGGTTGCCTCCAAACATCTCTCCGAGGATTGTCAGGTTGAAGGCATATGCAACACTCATCGGTGAAGAGAACGTGATGCCAATCCTGAGCGGTCCATTCGGCATGTAGGCGGGCGCATCTGTACCGCGTTGCATGGTGTCGTAGCTGCAAAGATGGACCTCGGCATGGAAGTCGGGAGTGAAGTTGCGCATTATGCAGCGTATTCCGCAAAAATTGAGTCGTAACACGGAGTTCTGTCGCTGCACGAAAAGCATTATTCAACATGGTGGCGTTGCTGTCAGAGTTCCTCTTAGCCATAATCCATAAGCAGCGGTAATCCACTGCAGTAGAAGCCCTTGGGCGGCCTGAGCGAGGCATGTCATCGACAGTTCCTGTCTGTCTCTGTATATCCTCAATGTCGGAACAACATCTCTTTGGTTCACTCCGAGACACCTGGGCACTTCCCTTGTTGAGAGTCCTTCATGGCACAAAGTAACAATGCGGACGCGATCAAACCGCGGTACTGACCGTCCAGGCATGGTTGAACTACAGACAACACGATTCTTTGTGGAATGACTGGAACTAATCGGCTGTCGGGCCCCCTCCGTCTAATAGGCGTTGCTCGTGCATGGTTGTTTTCATCTTTCGTAGGGTTTAGTGACATCTCTGAACAGTTAAAGGGAATGTATCTGTGATACAATATCCACAGTCTAGGTCTACCTTCAGGAGTTCTGGGATCCAGGTTGATGCAAAACTTTTATTGATGTGTGTAGGTTTCTTACTCACTTCTTTCGCTCCTAACAGTTCGATATCAGTGAGCACGGGAGGAGGATGGTGACTAGGAATCCTGCTAGCCCTGTTTGATGTAACCAAAAATCTTTGTCGTGTAGAATGTGAGGTTCCGAAACTTCCTGAAGTCCAGTGCCATTTCCGTAGTTATTCTTATGCGAATTACTCTCGCTCTTTTTTTCAGGTTTCAAATGGCGTGTATTGCTTCCTGTATCATCGCTTCGTGATGTAATCGATACTGATACTGTCTGCAAGCTATAGCCATGTATCTGGTACCGCAGGGAGGCGCAAGAAACGGCTGTATTAGCGATGGTCTCTGGCGGAAAGTAGGCAAGGGATACTGGTATTTTAATTCTGAGTAACCGGTATTTTTCGGTATTATTCAGTCTCTGTTAATATAATTGTTTTCATTTTTAGTAATAAACCCATAAGAAAAGGGCCCTTCAATTTTCCGTAGCATCAGTGCTAAATTATTTTTTTAAAATAATACTGTTTTTTAAAAACAGGTACTGTTTGTTCATAAAATTCCCATTGCTTTGAAATACTGGATGGTGGTACGAAACGCGAAGAGCAACAATGGTATTCTAAGAACAACGCCTATTGTTTGAAACTACGGTACAGCGTTGCTGAGACAATACCCTATCCGTATCTGCATGGCGTGACCTGTTGGACGGTACGTGAGTGCGTGGAGTACGCGAGACGACTTACTCCCACCTGGTCTACACGTTAGTTTATCGCTACCCCCCTTGCACATCAGTCGTATCGCAGAATGGCACCATCCCTAGTTTGAAAGTACTTAACAAAGTGCGCTAGCAGTTAAGTACAATCCTCCATTTGCTTTAAAATACACTCCTGGAAATGGAAAAAAGAACACATTGACACCGGTGTGTCAGACCCACCATACTTGCTCCGGACACTGCGAGAGGGCTGTACAAGCAATGATCACACGCACGGCACAGCGGACACACCAGGAACCGCGGTGTTGGCCGTCGAATGGCGCTAGCTGCGCAGCATTTGTGCATCGCCGCCGTCAGTGTCAGCCAGTTTGCCGCGGCATACGGAGCTCCATCGCAGTCTATAACACTGGTAGCATGCCGCGACAGCGTGGACGTGAACCGTATGTGCAGTTGACGGACTTTGAGCGAGGGCGTGTAGTGGGCATGCGGGAGGCCGAGTGGACGTACCGCCGAATTGCTCAACACGTGGGGCGTGGGGTCTCCACAGTACATCGATGTTGTCGCCAGTGGTCGGCGAAGTTGCACGTGCCCGTCGACCTGGGACCGGACCGCAGCGACGCACGGATGCACGCCAAGACCGTAGGATCCTACGCAGTGCCGTAGGGGACCGCACCGACACTTCCCAGCAAATTAGGGACACTGTTGCTCCTGGGGTATCGGCGAGGACCATTCGCAACCGTCTCCACGAAGCTGGGCTACGGTCCCGCACACCATTAGGCCGTCTTCCGCTCACGCCCCAACATCGTGCAGCCCGCCTCCAGTGGTGTCGCGACAGGCGTGAATGGAGGGACGAATGGAGACGTGTCGTCTTCAGCGATGAGAGTCGCTTCTGCCTTGGTGCCAATGATGGTCGTATGCGTGTTTGGTGCCGTGCAGGTGAGCGCCACAATCAGGACTGCATACGACCGAGACACACAGGGCCAACACCCGGCATCATGGTGTGGGGAGCGATCTCCTACACTGGCCGTACACCTCTAGTGATCGTCGAGGGGACACTGAATAGTGCACGGTACATCCAAACCGTCATCGAACCCATCGTTCTACCATTCCTAGACCGGCAAGGGAACTTGCTGTTCCAACAGGACAATGCACGTCCGCATGTATCCCGTGCCACTCAACGTGCTCTAGAAGGTGTAAGTCAACTACCCTAGCCAGCAATATCTCCGGATCTGTCCCCCATTGAGCATGTTTGGGACTGGATGAAGCGTCGTCTCACGCGGTCTGCACGTCCAGCACGAACGCTGGTCCAACTGAGGCGCCAGGTGGAAATGGCATGGCAAGCCGTTCCACAGGACTTCATCCAGCATCTCTACGATCGTCTCCATGGGAGAATAGCAGCCTGCATTGCTGCGAAATGTGGATATACACTGTACTAGTGCCGACATTGTGCATGCTCTGTTGCCTGTGTGTATGTGCCTGTGGTTCTGTCAGTGTGATCATGTGATGTATCTGACCCCAGGAATGTGTCAATAAAGTTTCCCCTTCCTGGGACAATGAATTCACGGTGTTCTTATTTCAATTTCCAGGAGTGTATTAAAAATGGGAGGAGGCTCAACGAACTTGCGGCATGAAATAAAGAGGAAAGACCCTCAATGTTCCTTGGGAAAGAAGGTAAATTTAACTCATATACCTACAATTTTATTGACATGCTAGTACCTTGGAACACTTACTGAAACATTAATTTCGGGGTTCCTTCAGGATGAAAAACTGATGCCTTCAAAATGTGGCGATGCGCCGTCGTCGCGCCCTTCTTGGCTCTGAGCACTATGCGACTTAACTTCTGAGGTCATCAGTCCCGTAGACTTAGAACTACTTAAACCTAACTAACCTGAGGACATCACACACATGCATGCCCGTAGCGGTCGTTCGGTTCCCGACAGTAGCGCCTAGAAGCGCTCGGCTACTCCGGCCGGCTCGCGTCTCTCTCCTTCGCCTTACCTGTAGGAGACAGTAAGACCGAGATCTGCCACAGCCTTAACTCCATACCGATACAGATCTACAACCCCTTTGGCGACGTATTTGCGTCTTGCTGGAAGCACAATGAAGTGACAAAAGTCATGGAATACCTACTAACGTCTAGTTGTAGCTAGTTTTGCCGACGTAATGGAGCAGCACGATATGGTATGGACTCAACAAGTCTTTGGGAGTCCTCTGTAGTAATACCCTGGTAATGCTGCCTCTATAACT
The DNA here is from genome assembly GCF_023897955.1 of Schistocerca gregaria. Classification (NCBI taxonomy): domain Eukaryota; kingdom Metazoa; phylum Arthropoda; class Insecta; order Orthoptera; family Acrididae; genus Schistocerca; species Schistocerca gregaria. The sequence goes on along the minus strand of NC_064923.1, from coordinate 128,523,642 downwards.
GCGGAAGCGTTGCCAGTGCGAGATTTTGTGCAAGAACTGTCTCCTCGATTATGTCCCATAAATGTTCGATGGGATTCATGTCGGGCAATCTGGGTGTCTAAATTATTCGCTCAAATTGCCAAGAATGTTCTTCAAACCAGTCGCGAACAGTTGGACACGGTGGAAATTCCATCGTTGTTTTGGGGAAAGAAGTCCATGAATGGCTTAAAATGGTCTCCTAGCAGCCGAACAACCATTTCCAGTCAATGGTGGTGGTGGTGGTGGTGGTGGTGGTGGTGGTGGTGGTGGTGGTTAGTGTTTAACGTCCCGTCGACAACGAGGTCATTAGAGACGGAGCGCAAGCTCGGGTTAGGGAAGGATTGGGAAGGAAATCGGCCGTGCCCTTTCAAAGGAACCATCCCGGCATTTGCCTGAAACGATTTAGGGAAATCACGGAAAACCTAAATCAGGATGGCCGGAGACGGGATTGAACCGTCGTCCTCCCAGTGTGCTAACCACTGCGCCACCTCGCTCGGTTTCCAGTCAATGATCAGTTCAGTTGCAGCAGAGGACCCAGTCCATTCCTTTCAAACAGAGCCAATTCCATCATGAAGCCATCACCAGCTTGCACAGTGACTTGTGGTAACACGGGTCCATGGGTCTGTGGGGTGTGCGCCACATTCGAATCCTACCATTAGGTCTTACCAACTGAAATCGAGACTCATCTGACCAGACCAAGGTTTTCCAATCGTCTAAGGTCCAAGCGATATGGTCACTAGCCCAGGAAAGGCGCTGCAATCGATGTCTTGCTGTCAGCAAAGGCCCCCCGCACCAGTAGCCTGCTTCCATAGCCCATTAGCGTCATATTTCGTTGCACTGTCCGAAAGGGTAGTTTTTCGTACGTTCCACACTAATTTCTGCGGTTATTTCACGCATTGTTGCTTGTCTGTTATCACTGACAACTACACGAAAATACCGCTACTCTCGGTCTTTAAGTGAAGTTCGTCGGCCAGTGAGTGGTGAGAGGAAATGCCTGAAATTTGGTGTTCTCTGCACACTCTGGACACTGTGGATCTCGGAATATTGAATTTCCGAACTATTTCCGAAACGCAGTGACCCATGCGTCTTGCTCCAACTACCATTCCGCGTTCAAAGTCTGTTCATTCCCGTCGTCCGGCCATGATCACGTCGGAAACTTTTCACATGAATATGTTTATGTGCACATCGCTATCCTACGACTTCTGTCATCTCACTGTAATAGCAATAAAACCTCGTAAATCGGTTATTTTGGGTACTTGGTTCAAATGGCTCTGAGCACTATGGGATTCAACATCTATGGTCAGCAGTCCCATAGAACTTAGAACTACTTAAACCTAACTAACCTAAGGACATCACACAACGCCCAGTCATCACGAGGCAGAGAAATCCCTGACCCCGCCGGGAATCTAACCCGGGAACCCGCACTATTTTGGGTACTGAACTGTTTTAACACTCAGATTAAACAGGAGACGTAACAAATCCATATAACCGATAACTGGTTAGTTCAGCGAGAACTGCCACCCCTACCAAAGATCGTAGTATGGAAATGAGCGTTTGGTGTAATTGGCTGCGAGGCCCCTTACAGGGCAGGTCCGGCCGCCATGGTGCAGGTCTTATTACATTCGACGTCACATTGGGCGACCTGTGCGCCAGATGGAGACGAAATGATGATGAAGAGAGCACAACACCCAGTCCCTGAGCGAAGAAATCCGCGACCCAGCCGGGAATCGGACCCGGGCCCGTAGGACGGCAATCCGTCACGCTGAACAGTCAGCTATCGGGGCGGACAGATCACAGTACGAAGCCGGCTGCGTGACTTACCAGCAGGCAGTAAGTTCTCTAGGAAGTTAATCCTTACGCGGCATTTCAACGCGTTACATAAACTCATCTATTCTCGTGGTTTTTCTTTCTGTTTACTACTGTAACTCTGTTTCTGGCAGACGACGACTTGCTCTGTCTTACTGGTTCCTCGTACGGTGCTGTGGCCACTGACACAGCCCGACAGCAAAATTAGCAAAGTTTCATATCAGCGCACACTCCGCTGCAGAGTGAAAATCTCATTCTGGGAACATCCCCCAGACTGTGGCTAAGCCATGTCTCCGCAATATCCTTGCAATATCCTTTCTTTCAGGAGTGCTAGTTCTGCAAAGTTCGCAGGAGAGCTTCTGTAGAGTTTGGAAGGTAGGAGACGAGGTACTGGCAGAAATAAAGCTGTGAGTACCGGGCGTGAGTCGTGCTTCAGTAGCTCAGATGGTAGAGCACTTGCCCACGAAAGGCAAAGGTCCTGAGTTCGTGTCTCGGTCGGGCACACAGTTTTAATCTGCCAGGAAGCAGCAAAATCCTCTGTTCACGCACAAGAATCCTCTAAAATTTATAAGGCCGTTTATTTTAAATACAACATGGTTTGTAATCTTCTTTATTAACTTTGATACACCAGTGTGATTCTAGCTATACATAATGTGCTTTCCTTAAGTTTATTTGACAAGGCGTGTGAAAAATAGGGACTAGTAAATCATTATGTCCTTTGTGGACGACTTACAGCTACTGTAATCTGAAATATAACTTAATAATCTACCAATACACAATAAAAAAATTTCACCGCTATACACACCGAGCTTTCCATGTTATTTTAAGTCTGCTGTGTATGCCCATAAGTCTTTTACTCTTCTTTTCGTGTAAGAATTCCTTCACTCCGTTAATTTAAATCTAACTGTTTTGCTCTTTAGTGTTTTTATATTGCCATGTTTCCACAAACAAAAACATATTTCGTGGACATACATCCAGTTTTCCACGATATTATGTGACTAACAAATAGACTGGTAGCTGATTAGTTCTTTTATTAATATTTCATTCAATTTGTGTATCGGTTTCATGTGTAGTGAGAAATATTACATTTATATCGCCAATACATGGACACATCTACTGACTGCTAAGTTCACTTGCGGCTATTAACTGTGCTTGTAAATATTTTATCCTATAATTTCCTGCATTTCTTGACAAATAACGCGATATCACAAAAAGTGATCACCAGCTCCATCATACTCCATACGCCTGAATTACCATTACTTTCGCCATGACTACACCCTAGCGTCTAGCTGCACATGGAGCAGAAAATATCTCCATCTGACGATGGGCTTGGAGTAGCTCGAAAAGTAGTTCACGATACAATAAATCTTACTAAATTAAAAAAGTGACAAGTGGTATATGTGTACAATTACATTATTGGCGAAATCAGAAAATATCTCCATCTGACGATGGGCTTGGAGTAGCTCGAAAAGTAGTTCACGATACAATAAATCTTACTAAATTAAAAAAGTGACAAGTGGTATATGTGTACAATTACATTATTGGCGAAATCACTGGAAACAGTAACTACCGTAAAATACCACTCAGAGTGACCTGACGAGGAATTAGTAATGAAACAAATGGTAGGAAAAGTAGATGAAAGAGTCATTGGAAGAATCTTAAGGAAATGTAAGTCATCCACGAAAGAAGTGGCTAACAGAACAACTGTTACATTGATTCTTGAGTATTGCTCTCCAGTTAGAGTTCTTACTAATTTCGATCAGTAAGATCCAACGAAGAGCGGCAAGTTTCGTCACGGAATCGTTTAGCCAGGGCGAGTGCAGAGTAAAGTCCAGTGGCAAACGCTGCAAGAGAGACGTTGAGCACAACTGAGAGCCGCACGGGTTAGCCGCGTTGTCTCAGGCGTCTTGTCACGGTTCGCGCGGCTTCCCCCGTCGGAGGTTGGAGTTCTCCCTCGGGCATGGGTCTGTGTGTATTGTGCTTAGTGTAAGCTAGATTAAGTAGTGTGTAAGCTTAGGGACCCATGACCAAAGCAGTTTGGTCCCATAAGAACTTAACACAAATTTCCAAAATTTTCCACAACTAGGCTATTTGATGTCGAAATTCCGATAGAGTGCGCTCGGGAAGATTCAGACAACATGTTACGGGGGTTGACCAGAAAGTAATGCACCACAATGTTTTCTTGAACAATTCTTTATTGAACATAATGAGAATTACACACACAAAACAATGGTGTTTTATGTACACACCCTACGTTTCCACATAAGTTCCATCCCGTTCTATGGCCTTTCTCCAGCGCGAAACAAGGGCGTGTCTGCCCTGTCGGTACCAATCCTTGTCCTGGTGGCGGAGCCAGTGCTTCACTGTGCGAATCACCTCCTCATCGTCCGCAAAATATCTTCCTCGAATGGCATCCTTTAATGGCCCAAACAAGTGGAAGTCCGAGGTGCCTAGGTCAGGGCTGTAAGGTGGATGGGGCTACACTGTCCTACCCTGCTTTGCGATGTGTTCAGTCAGCAGTCCTCAGACATGTGGGGCCAGGCGTTATCGTGTTGGAGCAAAACATCTCCTGGGCTGCTGTGGCGCTGAAGTCGCCTGAAGCGCACCTTGGATTTTGTTAATGTGTTGACATTCTGAAATAATAGTACCACTTCCTGGCATCACATCAGTGAGAATCACAGCTTCACAGTCACAGAACACGGTGATCATGACTTTACTGGAGTAAGCAGTTGCTTAGAATATTTTCTTCTGTTTATGTCGTTTTGTTTCGGACTGAAAATGATGAACACGGGGTTCATCACCTGTCACAATCCGGGACAATAATTCCTCCCCCTCAGCTTCAAAACGTTTCAACAAATCAAGACAAATAATTTTTCTTTGAGGTTTGTGATCCACCGTCACACACCGTGGGGCCCATCTTGAACACACTTTTAAATGTCCAAGAGTGCGGATAATTGTATCCACACTTCCTTTGCTGATTGACAGTGGTAATGCGTCTGTCCTCGCGAATGACATCAGCTCGCTGCAACATGTCAGGTGTGACAGCCGTGGATGGTCTCCCCGACCGCTGCAAATTGTGGAACTCCGCCGAATGGCCTTTTGATGACCTTACTGTCCGTGCCCAGCAACTAACAATGCTTCTGTCGACATCAGGCGCTCCATACACTTTGCAGGAGAGTTTGTGAATATTACCCACAGTTTCTTTCTCTGCCGTGAGAAATTCAATGATGGTAGTAGCTTGTAATGTACGAGGGTGAGTCAAACTAAAACCTTAAATATTTTTTTAAATAATATTTATTATGCAGAAGTAGTACAAAGCTGTATCACTTTCCAACACCCCCCCCCCCCCCCCACACACACACACACCCGCTCAATGCAATTCCTCCAGCGCTTTCGGTAGTCCGCGCAACCACTCATGCACCGTGTGGCGTACCTCTTCATCAGAACGGAACTTCTTTCCTCCCATTGCCTTTTGGAGTGGTCAAGACATATGGAAATCACTTTGGTGATGACGAATGGCGCCATTCCTTGCTCGCTCTCTTCGTTTCTGGTTGGTGGAAGTGAACCCAGGATTCGTCACCAGTAACGATTCTTGCAAGCAAGCCATCACCTTCTGGTTCAAAGCGCCGAAGTAGTTCTTCACAAGTATCAACACGTCATTCTCTCATCTAAGGAGTCAGCTGCCGTGGCACCCATCTTGCAGACACTTTGTGAAACTGGAGCACATCATACACAATGTGGTGTGCTGACCCATGACTAATCCTTAAACATGTTGTAGTGTCATTCAGTGTCACTCGGCGGTTTTCCTTCACTATGGCTTCAGCTGCTGCAATGTTCTGTGGAGTCACAACTCGTTGTGCCTGACCTGGACGAGGAGCATATTCACTGAGGTCACACAATTTGCGAATTTCCTACTCCATTTGTAGACTTGCTGCTGTGACAAAAATGCATGACCGTGCTGAAACTTCATTTGGCGATGAATTTCAATAGGTTTCACACCTTCAATACGCAAAAACCGGATAACAGAACACTGTTCTTCAAAAATGTTCAAATGTGTGTGAAATCTTATGGTATATAACTGCTAAGGTCATCAGTCCCTAAGCTTACACACTACTTAACCTAAATTGTCCTAAGGACAAACACACACAGCCATGCCCGAGGGAGGACTCGAACCTCCGCGGGACTAGCCGCACAGTCCATGAATGCACCGCCTCAGACCGCTCGGCTAATCCTGGAACGCTGTCTTTCCCTGGTGCAAGTCGCAAGTGCGGCGGCCATCTTTATACTGATACTGCGACAGTATGTATGCATCTGCACTATGCTGCCACCTACAGGCCATTCAGCACGCTCTTTGTAGCACGCTTACCAACTTACAGGATAACGACGCGAAATTTCGATTTGTTATTACAAATTTAAGGTTTTCATTTGACGCATCCTCGTACATTACGCACACTGAAATTGTCGTGTAACTGCGCCATCTGTCGGAAGTGACGGAAACTTGTGCAATCACTCAGAAGCCTTCAAATTATACCAGGTAATAAAAAAATTCAGAATAAATTTAAAAAATTAATAAACCATGGAATAATGTAGATAGAGAGGTAAAAATTGACATACATGCTTGGGATGACATGGGGTTTCATTATAACCAAAAAAATACACTCCATATTGCTAGACGCGTTAAAGATCTCTTGCGCGAGTCGTTTGATGATGATCGTGTGCTCAGCCTTCACTTTCGCCATGTTTGGCCTCCCAGGTCCCCAGACCTCAGTCCATGCGGTTATTGGCTTTGGGGTTACCAGAAGTCGCAAGTGTATCGTGATCGACCGACATCCCTAGGGATGCTGAAAGACAACATCCGACGCCAATGCCTCACCATAATTCCGGACATGCTTTACAGTGCTGTTCACAACATTATTCCTCGACTATAGCTATTGTTGAGGAATTATGGTGGACATATTGAGCATTTCCTGTAAAGAACATAATCTTTGCTTTGCATTACTTTGTTATGCTAATTATTGCTATTCTTCTCAGATGATGCGCCATCTGTCGGACATTTTTTGAACTTTTGTATTTTTTTTGGTTGTAATAAAACCCCATGTCAGTCCAAGACTGTGTGTCAATTTGTACCTCTCTATCTATATTATTAAGTGATCTATTCAGTTTTCAAATTTATACTGACTTTCTGATCACCCGGTACATACGTAACGTTTCGTATTCGTAGCATTGTTTTCGGCTGAGAGAAAAAAATGCGGTGCGCTACTTTCTGACAAGCCCCCATACTTCACCCCATTTACGTCTCTTATAGCGATAAAAAAAAAGTGTGGAATTTTATTGGCACTCATTCTTTGCACTCGCCGTTTGCAAATGGAACAGGGAAGGGGGCAAACAGACGACAGTACCTTAAGTACCCTGTTCACACACCGTTAGTTGGCTTGTAGAGAGTGGATGTAGATACCTACACGACCTGCCAAGTGGTTGTTTACATCTAATCTCGGGAATAGAACAAACAACGGTAGGCCTCTGTCGAGGAAATACAACGACAAGACAAACAGGGTAGTCCCACAAGATCCTGTGTTCGCCACTGACAGGTGTGCCCAGTGCAGGTGCAGAGCAGGAATGCGGCTGGCCGTGCAGCGTCCGAGACGGGCAGGTTGAGGCTACGCAGTGCTCCTGGTGGGGAGCGGGGCGCCTGCCGTGGACACAGCCAGCCGTGGAGATGCTATCGCGGTGCTTACAGAATCAATGCGCCGTGAAGGCCGCCGCGCGGGAAAGTGGTGCCGCACCCGCCGGCCGAGGTATGCAAATGCCGCCGCCCCGCCCACGGCAGCGGCAGCCTCCGATAAAGGAAGAGGCCTCAATCAGCGGCGGGGCTGGGCGCCTCTGGGCCCGCCGCACCACCACTCCCTCACTGCAGCCCAACTTCTCGGCACAGAGCTCAGTCTGGCAGTAAACACACGCGCTCACCTACTGCAATGCTCAAGATTCTGCTGCTGTTGCCGATGTTTAGTCTAACCGTGGAAGTACCCCAGCTCTAAAGGATCAGACTGAACGGAAAAAAATACCTTCTTTTTATTATATTGTGAATATGGACTACACCTACAATATTTCAGTTGCTGGCCGGTCGGAATGGCCGAGAGGTTCTAGGCGCTTCAGTCTGGAACCGCGTGAATACTACGGTCGCAGGTTCGAATCCTGCCTCGGGTGTGGATGTGTGTGATGTCCTTAGGTTAGTTAGGTTTAAGTAGTTCTAACAAGGTGTGGTGTGCGTACTGTAAGACCTTCGGTATACACACCATCAGATTATTTGACTTGTCGCTCCAACGAAGTAGGCGCGTGTCAGCAATATGTCTCGTGGTCTTATTGTGGCGTGTTTATCTTCTGCCGTTAGGTCAGACGATAGAAATGCCACTTGCACGCTTAGACTAGCTGATTGACACTGACCAACTTTAAACATAACTTGATTAATTTTAACACACATTTATTGAAATAATAAACAGCATAGACATGATGTAACTTGATTCTGGATGCTGTTTACCATTGACAATCTGAAGTCCCTTTGGTCTTGGTACGTTAATCTTATTCTCACATATCTCTGATACTTGACAAAATGTCTATTCATTTATCTTCATGCCTATGTACAGGAATATGGTAATTTTATTAGGCGCAGACTGAAACTTGACTATAGACTGGTACAGACTAATATAGACTGGTACGGACTGGTGCAGACAAATGCAGACTGACTAAAGAGGTCTAGACACTCGTTATAATGCCTCGCGCGTTCATATATCACTGCGCGAGTGTGATCCGCGAGGAGAAAAGGTTCTATATTAGCAGCATTCTCGTTGGTTGCGTTGCATATTAATACGCAGATCGGCGGAAGCAGAATTTGGTCTGCGTCTAAGGCAGCGCCATCTCATAGTGCGGAGACGGACGCGCGCTGCGCCTGCGCTGTTGTGCTTAGCGGGGCGCGCTCTAGTGGGGAAGTTGTGTACGCGCTGACTACGTCCTTAGGTTAGTTAGGTTTAAGTAGTTCTAAGGTCTAGGGGACTGATGACCACAGATGTTAAGTCCCATAGCGCTCAGAACCATTTGAACCTTATATCATCACTGACGTTGTTTTTCGTTGACAGAAATGCCATCTTACGTGCAGAAAACGATTGTACGAACATGTGTTGGCAGGTTTTTATGATTATATCTTGTACTAGACAAAGGGTGGGGAAACAGCTGTTCGTTGCTTTAATTTTGGGCACCAGTGTAGTTTCACATAAAACTTGCACCGTACCTTTTGAAACACCTTGTACTTATGTATATATTGCTCCTAATAAAACATCAATCTAAATCTGAATTGAAATACTGACATGCATAGTCTAGTACGGTCTCAGGCAGGCGATAATGATTTGACTTTTATCTTACCAGGATGTTACTTAAAAAATTTACTCTCGCACAAAGTTTATAAGACTGTGTTGTGTTCCGATTTGAGCATGTGTTTATTGTAATGTATTCTTATATGTTTTTAGCACTGATGATACTCACATAGCGATTGAAATCTAGATCTGCAGTAAACAGTCTCCGAGTACAGCCGATCCACATGGAAACGAACCTAACCAAAGGAGATGCAGGCAGTTTGTTGGTTTGTATTATAACCTAGCCTCTCCTTCCACTTCTTTAATTCTGACGCCCAGTGCGTAATGAAGGGAATATGCTCAGATACACCTACAGCCCCCCCCCCCCCCCCCCCCATGAACCATGGACCTTGCCGCTGGTGGGGAGGCTTGCGTGCCTCAGCGATACAGATGGCCGTACCGTAGGTGCAACCACAACGGAGGGGTATCTGTTGAGAGGCCAGACAAACGTGTGGTTCCTGAAGAGGGGCAGCAGCCTTTTCAATAGTTGCAGGGGCAACAGTCTGGATGATGGACTCATCTGGCCTTGTAACAATAACCAAAACAGCCTTGCTGTGATGGTACCGCGAACGGCTGAAAGCAAGGGGAAACTACAGCCGTAATTTTTCCCGAGGGCATGCAGCTTTACTGTATGATTAAATGATGATGGCATCCTCTTGGGTAAAATATTCCGGAGGTAAAATAGTCCCCCATTCGGATCTCCGGGCGGGGAATACTCAAGAGGATGTCGTTATCAGGAGAAAGAAAACTGGCGTTCTACGGGTCGGAGCGTGGAATGTCAGATCCCTTAATCGGGCAGGTAGGTTAGAAAATTTAAAAACGGAAATGGATAGGTTAAAGTTAGATATAGTGGGAATTAGTGAAGTTCGGTGGCAAGAGGAACAAGACTTCTGGTCAGGTGACTACAGGGTTATAAACACAAAATCAAATAGGGGTAATGCAGGAGTAGGTTTAATAATGAATAGGAAAATAGGAATGCGGGTAAGCTACTACAAACAGCATAGTGAACGCATTATTGTGGCCAAGATAGATACGAAGCCCACACCTACTACAGTAGTACAAGTTTATATGCCAACTAGCTCTGCAGATGACGAAGAAATTGAAGAAATGTATGATCAAATAAAAGAAATTATTCAGATAGCGAAGGGTGACGAAAATTTAATAGTCATGGCTGACTGGAATTCGGTAGTAGGAAAAGGGAGAGAAGGAAACGTAGTAGGTCAATATGGACTGGGGCAAAGAAGTGAAAGAGGAAGCCGCCTGATAGTATTTTGCACAGAGCACAACTTAATCATAGGTAACACTTGGTTCAAGAATCATAAAAGAAGGCTGTATACATGGAAGAAGCCTGGAGATACTGACAGGTTTCAGATAGATTATATAATGGTACGACAGAGATTTAGGAACCAGGTTTTAAACTGTAAGACATTTCCAGGGGCAGATGTGGACTCTGACCACAATCTATTGGTTATGACCTGTAGATTAAAACTGAAGAAACTGCAAAAAGGTGGGAATTTAAGGAGATGGGACCTGGATAAACTAAAAGAACCAGAGGTTGTACGGAGTTTCAAGGAGAGCATAAGGGAGCAATTGACAGGAATGGAGGAAAGAAATACAATAGAAGAAGAATGGGTAGCTTTGAGGGATGAAGTAGTGAAGGCAGCAGAGGATCAAGTAGGTAAAAAGACTAGGGCTAGTAGAAATCCTTGGGTAACAGAAGAAATATTGAATTTAATTGATGAAAGGAGAAAATATAAAAATGCAGTAAATGAAGCAGGCAAAAAGGAATACAAACGTCTCAAAAATTAGATCGACAGGAAGTGCAAAATGGCTAAGCAGGGATGGTTAGAGGACAAATGTAAGGATGTAGAGGCTTATCTCACTAGAGGTAAGATAGATACTGCCTACAGGAAAATTAAAGAGACCTTTGGAGAAAAGAGGACCACTTGTATGAATATTAAGAGCTCAGATGGAAACCCAGTTCTAACCAAAGAAGGGAAAGCAGAAAGGTGGAAGGAGTATATAGAGGGTCTATACAAGGGCGATGTACTTGAGGACAATATTATGGAAATGGAAGAGGATGTAGATGAAGATGAAATGGGAGATACGATACTGCGTGAAGAGTTTGACAGAGCACTGAAAGACCTGAGCCGAAACAAGGCCCCCGGAGTCGACAACATTCCATTGGAACTACTGACGGCCTTGGGAGAGCCAGTCCTGACAAAACTCTACCATCTGGTGAGCAAGATGTATGAGACAGGCGAAATACCCTCAGACTTCAGGAAGAATGTAATAATTCCAATCCCAAAGAAAGCAGGTGTTGACAGATGTGAAAATTACCGAACTATCAGTTTAATAAGTCACAGCTGTAAAATACTAACGCGAGTTCTTTACAGACGAATGGAAAAACTGGTAGAAGCCGACCTCGGGGAAGATCAGTTTGGATTCCGTCAAAATGTTGGAACACGTGAGGCAATACTGACCCTACGGCTTATCTTAGAAGCTAGATTAAGAAAAGGCAAACCTACGTTTCTAGCATTTGTAGACTTAGAGAAATCTTTTGACAATGTTGACTGGAATACTCTCTTTGAAATTCTGAAGGTGGCTTGGGTAAAATACAGGGAGCGAAAGGCTATTTACAATTTGTACAGAAACCAGATGGCAGTTATAAGAGTCGAGGGACATGAAAGGGAAGCAGTGGTGGGGAAGGGAGTAAGACAGGGTTGTAGCCTATCCCCGATGTTATTCAATCTGTATATTGAGCAAGCAGTAAAGGTAACAAAAGAAAAATTCGGAGTAGGTATTAAAATCCATGGAGTAGGAATAAAAACTTTGTGGTTCGCCGATGACATCGTAATTCTGTCAGAGACAGCAAAGGACATGGAAGAGCAGTTGAACGGAATGGATAGTGTCTTGAAAGGAGGATATAAGATGACCATCAACAAAAGCAAAACGAGGATAATGGAATGTAGTCGAATTAAGTCGGGTGATGCTGAGGGAGTTAGATTAGGAAGTGAGACACTTAAAGTTGTAAAGGAGTTTTGCTATTTGGGGAGCAAAATAATTGATGATGGTCGAAGTAGAGAGGATATAAAATGTAGACTGGCAATGGCAAGGAAAGCTTCTGAAGAAGAGAAGTTTGTTAACATCGAGTATAGATTTAAGTGTCAGGAAGTCATTTCTGAAAGTATTTGTATGGAGTGTAGCCATGTATGGAAGTGAATCATGGACGATAAATAGTTTGGACAAGAAGAGAATAGAAGCTTTCGAAATGTGGTGCTACAGAAGAATGCTGAAGATTAGATGGGTAGATCACATAACTAATGAGGAAGTACTGAATCGGATTGGGGAGAAGAGAAGTTTGTGGCACAACTTGACCAGAAGAAGGGATCGGTTGGTAGGACATGTTCTGAGGCATCAAGGGATCACCAATTTAGTATTGGAGGGCAGCGTGGAGGGTAAAAATCGTCGAGGGAGACCAAGAGATGACTACACTAAGCAGATTCAGAAGGACGTAGGTTGCAGTAGGTACTGGGAGATGAAGAACTTGCACAGGATAGAGTAGCATGGAGAGCTGCGTCAAACCAGTTTCAAGACTGAATACCACAACAACAACAACACACCTACAGCGAAGAGAATTTGATTTGTTTCTTCAAAAGATGTAATCTGACTATTTTGTGAGGAAATGTGTGGTTTTCTAGTCACAAAAGCAGCTGAGAATAGAAAGACGAAGGAAAACGTTTACAAAGAGAAGTACCGACTGTGACTTAAATTTAATTCAGGAAACTCGCGGGGACCGCCTCAGGCAGTAGATTAGCTAATACTCAGAACTAGAAAAAAACGTACTTCGTGAGCTATTTGCCTTCCTTCAGACTTAAAAATTATTAGTCAGAAAACTATTGAATGTCAGAACGTTAGCCCGCATCTCGTGGTCGTGCGGTAGCGTTCTCGCTTCCCACGACCGGGTTCCCGGGTTCGATTCCCGGCGGGGCCAGGGATTTTCTCTGCCTCGTGATGGCTGGGTGTTGTATGCTGTCCTTAGATTAGTTAGGTTTAAGTAGTTCTAAGTTCTAGGGGACTTGTGACTATAGATGTTAAGTCCCATAGTGCTCAGAGCAATTTTTTCAGAACTTTAGTATTTATGTGAAAAATATTCCGAATTGAATGATTCAGGTATGATTACCGAAATGCAGCGTATAAGATACGAAATTTCTTTAATTAAGAGATTTCATCCAGTAGAGAAAATTTTTGCATGGACAACGTCAGAATTATTAAGCTGTATAATTAAATGGAAGAAGCAAGATATTTTAACTAACGTTATTGTGCCTGTAAAAATTCCTTAACAATCACTGTCTCAAATTGCTATTTCTTAAAAATGTTTTTCCAAAGTAAACCGAATAAAAACATATGAGACGCTGACTTAGCCAACAAAGGTGACGTAACCTTGCAGTTTTATCAATTGAACAATTTGCGATACTAAAATGCTGAAAATTTTAAGAATATGTAATTTTTATACTGAAATTGTCGTGTGGTGCTTAGAAACGGCATGTATTTGTATACATTTGGTCTACAGTCGAAAGAGAGCAGGCGTCTCGTGACACTGTACCGAAGGCAGAAAGCATCATGTGACGTAGGTGGCGTTGTTCCATCGCGCTGGTCTACATTCAAACGCACGTCCACCATATCTGACTGCTACATATTGGTCTACGCATTTAGAAAGACACCCGAACGTGCCTTTTCCCACAGTATGAAGTCATAAACTCAGCAAGCTCAACGCTCAACGTTGGAATTCACGGTCCGTGTGCCGACGTCTTTACACACCGCCTGTTTCTTGCTTCAGGAAAACTATAAAAATCCAAAAACATGACCTTCCTCCGTCGAGACTGGAGCCAAAGAGGCGCAAGCACGTTTCTTTCTGAAGTTCGCTCTTCCTCCCCCATCAGTGAACTCCCCCAAATCCGCCAGTCTAAACCACACAACGTGCTACAAATTGTGGTAGGTTTCTGCTTGGTTCTCGACCAGACGTACTGTGGAAGGAAAACTTCAGCCGTTTGATTGGTTCCTCTGCTCCCGCCATTCCTGCAGTGCACGCCAATATTCCAATAGAGGGCGGTTCTTTCTAAAATCAAACTCCTGTGGCCCTGCTGTTTGCTTGTCAGCCCTTGCGTAGCGCTTCTCTTTGCTACCTGCGGAACATCAGATTCACTGTCCCAACGCTGGGCCGCGGAAAATATGAAATAGAAAATCGTGCTACTCGAGCCATGAAGAAATCCATTTGACGGACTCATCCAACACGGCTGTGGGCAATCCGATAGGAGAACCATGAATGGATTTAAAGCAGGATACCTATACTAAATAGGTCCGAAACATTTTAAATTTGAATTTGATCTTAAGTCTACAACGATATTATCCCCACGCCCCTGGAAGAATTTCCCTGATGCTTCACGCATGTGGATCGCAACGTGTTGAGGTGACACTCTAGCTCCAATGCGAGCTCTGGAATTCTGAAACGTTGGCCTTGACACTCCTACAATTCAGTACCCAAGGTTGCAAATGGCCAGTGGGTGGTGAGCGCGGCTTAACAACATCCGCGTTGTAACATTGTTAACATAGCAGCCGGCTGTTACGGACGTTCTTTTAGCGGCTCGACTACAGTCCAAATGTCTACTGGTTCATGCAGTGCTATTTTTAAGTAGAATCACCTCACCTAAAAGGGGCACTTCTTACTGAGCTACCTGCCATAGTGGTCCGTATATGTCTTATCTTAATAATTTGGCGAGATAATAACCATGTTGGCCTATACAACTAGGTTGATATATCTTTTCTTAAATATTTCGGTGTACGGGATAATGTTTACTAACTTTTGTGACTGCAACCTGGTTGACAACTGCCAAAATTTACAGGAATGATAACATACAACCATAGTGGCAACCATTACAGAACGGCTCCAGAATGGAATTAATGAAAGAAAAATAAACAAATATACACTCCTGGAAAATGAAATAAGAACACCGTGAATTCATTGTCCCAGGAAGGGGAAACTTTATTGACACATTCCTGGGGTCAGATACACCACATGATCACACTGACAGAACCACAGGCACATACACACAGGCAACAGAGCATGCACAATGTCGGCACGAGTACAGTGTATATCCACCTTTCGCAGCAATGCACGCCGCTATTCTCCCATGGAGACGATCGTAGAGATGCTGGATGTAGTCCTGTGGAACGGCTTGCCATGCCATTTCCACCTGGCGCCTCAGTTGGACCAGCGTTCGTGCTGGACGTGCAGACCGCCTGAGACGACGCTTCATCCAGTCCCAAACATGCTCAATGGGGGACAGATCCGGAGATCTTGCTGGCCAGGGTAGTTGACTTACATCTTCTACAGCACGTTGGGTGGCACGGGATACATGCGGACGTGCATTGTCCTGTTGGAACAGCAAGTTCCCTTGCCGGTCTAGGAATGGTAGAACGATGGGTTCGATGACGGTTTGGATGTACCGTGCACTATTCAGTGTCCCCTCGACGATCACCAGAGGTGTACGGCCAGTGTAGGAGATCGCTCCCCACACCATGTTGCCGGGTATTGGCTCTGTGTGCCTCGGTCGTATGCAGTCCTGATTGTGGCGCTCACCTGCACGGCGCCAAACACGCATACGACCATCATTGGCACCAAGGCAGAAGCGACTCTCATCGCTGAAGACGACACGTCTCTATTCGTCCCTCCATTCACGCCTGTCGCGACACCACTGGAGGCGGGTGCACGATGTTAGGGCGTGAGCGCAAGACGGCCTAACGGTGTGCGGGACCGTAGCCCAGCTTCATGGAGACGGTTGCGAATGGTCCTCGCCGATACCCCAGGAGCAACAGTGTCCCTAATTTGCTGGGAAGTGACGGTGCGGTCCCCTACGGCACTGCGTAGGATCCTACGGTTTTGGCGTGCATCCTTGCGTCGCTGCGGTCCGGTCCCAGGTCGACGGGCACGTGCACCTTCCGCCGACCACTGGCGACAACATCGATGTTCTGTGGAGACCTCACGCCCCACGTGTTGAGCAATTCGGCGGTACGTCCACCCGGCCTCCCGCATGCCCACTATACGCCCCCGCTCAAAGTCCGTCAACTGCACATACGGTTCACGTCCACGCTGTCGCGGCATGCTACCAGTGTTAAAGACTGCGATGGAGCTCCGTATGCCACGGCAAACTGGCTGACACTGACGGCGGCGGTGCACAAATGCTGCGCAGCTAGTGCCATTCGACGGCCAACACCGCGGTTCCTGGTGTGTCCGCTGTGCCGTGCGTGTGATCATTGCTTGTACAGCCCTCTCGCAGTGTCCGGAGCAAGTATGGTGGGTCTCACACACCGGTGTCAATGTGTTCTTTTTTCCATTTCCACGAGTGTATAAATGTACACTGCAGCACCAAAGAAACTGGTATAGGCATGCGAATTCAACTACAAAGATACGTAAACAGGCAGAATACGGCGATGCGGTCGGCAACGCATATATAAGACAACAAGTGTCGTGCAGTTGTTAGATCGGTTACAGCTGCTGCATTGGCAAGGTAACAAGATTTATGTGAGTGTGAACGTGGTGTTACATTCGACACACGATCCTAGGGACACAGCATCTCCGAGGCAGCAATGAAGTGGGGATTTTCCCGTACGATAATTTCACGGGTGTCCCCTGAATATCAGAAATTCGGTGAAACATCAAATCTCCGACATCTCTGCACCGGAAAAAGATTTTGCAAGAACCGGACGATCGACGTGACAGAAGCTCAACTCTTCCGCAATTTGCTACAGATTTCAATGTTGGGCCATCAAGTGCCAGCATGCGGACCATTCCACGAAACACCATCGATACAGGTTTTCGGAGCCAAAGGCCCCCTCATGTACCCGTAATGACTGCAGGACACAAAGGTTAACTCCTTACCTGGGTCAGTCACCACCGACATTGGACTGTTGATGACTGGAAACATGTTGCTTGGTCGGACGAGACGCGTTTCAAATTGCGTCGAGCGGATAGTGTGTACTGGTATGGACACAATCTCTTGGACTCTGCACGTCAGCAGGAGTCTGTTCGAGCTGGTGGAGGCTCTGTAATGGTGTGGGGTGTGTGCAGTTGGAGTAGTGTGGGATCCCTGATACGTCTAGTACGAGGCTGACAGGTGACACGTACGTAAGCATCCCGTCTGGTTACCTGCATCCATTCGAGTCCATTATGTATTCCGACGGATTTGGGCATTTCCTGCAGGACAATGCGACCCCCCATACATCCTGAAATGCTAGAGTGGCTCCAACGTGCTGTTCAAAAGAGATCTCAACTCCCACGTACTCTTACGGATCTATGGACAGCCCTGTCGGATCCATGGCAATAGTTCCCTCCAGCAGTGCTTCAGTCACCAGTCGAGTCCACGGCACGTCGTCTTACGGCTCTTCTGCATGCTCGCGGGTGCCCTGTAGAGTCCTGCATGACCGAGTAAGCGAACACAAAATATGAGATGGGGCGAGCACCCCATGGCCGGCTGGAGTGGCCGAGCGGTTCTAGGCGCTACAGTCTGGAACCGCGCGACCGCTACGGTCGCAGGTTCGAATCCTGCCTCGGGTATGGATGTGTGTGATGTCCTTAGGTTAGTTAGGTTTAAGTGGTTCTACGTTCTAGGGGACTGATGACCTCAGAATTTTAATCCCATAGTGCTCAGAGCCATTTTTTGAGCACACCCTAAATGGATAGGCTGACGGCGTTATTTCTATTGACCGAGTATAGAAGCCGTGACCGAATACGTAGCACGTAACTTCAAACATATTACACGTGTCATCACCCGTGAGAGACTGCTTCCCGTACGGGTTTCTCATTTGTGGTGTGTGTCTCTCTTAGTAATCATGCAGCGCGAGAAAGCCAGTGCAGTAAGACGTAAGATTGAAACCACTGTTTACATATTGAAGTAACAGGAAGGTCTAAAAAGCCAAGTATGGAGTACATTTCTGTTGGTTGTAGACGAAAACAGTGCGTCTGCTGGGTACGTATCGTGCATAAACCGCTCCACATTACTGTGTTTCCGGTCTGGAACCACTCATTTAAAGAAACGCAGTTGCAAGAAACCTTACATAGATACAGCTCCTTCAGGGATACAGGCAGTAATAAAAATTAGTATTATAGCAAAGAGTGCTAAAGATATGAGACCTTTTAATGCTGTTTCCGGTGAAGGTTTCAGAGAACTAGGCCAAGAATAAATACATCTAGGTGCGAAATATGGAGAAGTTAATGTGGCAGATATCATGTTACATTCCTCTACCATATGCAGACGTGTCAAAGAACAAGCTGATGCAACACGAAACAGTATAATGCCTTCGGTTATTGCGGAAGTTATTAATAAAACATGTTCTGCGGCAATTGACATGTGGACATTCGCATAGTCAGGTGCACTATTTGATGCTTACAACACATTACATTAACACAGATTGGTCTCTTGTGAACAATGTGTTATTTACAACAAAATTCCCGGACGTTAAGAAGACGGGAGTAAATATTATGAAAGAAATTGAAGAGAAGATGGCAGATTGGGACATTTCGCCGGACATGTTGCACAGTGCCGGCCGCGGTGGTCTAGCGGTTCAGGCGCTCAGTCGGGAACCGCGCGACTGCTACGGTCGCAGGTTCGAATCCTGCCTCGGGCATGGATGTGTGTGATGTCCTTAGGTTCGTTAGGTTTAAGTAGTTCTAAGTTCTAGGTGACTGATTACCACAGATGTTAAGTCCCTTAGTGCTCAGAACCATTTGTTGCACAGTTTTGTTTTTCTCTCCGACCAGGGTGCCAATGTATTAAAGGCTTTGGAAAATCACGAAAGGATTCCTTGTGCTGGTCATTGTATGAACACAGCCCTTAGCCATACTTTCGATAAAAATAACTTCTTGTTAAATCATCCCCAACATCGCATCAACAATAAATAAATAATGCAAAACGCTTTGTAAGGTACATTAAGTGGCCTCTACTCGTCTTTGATATCATCGTTGAAAGAAGAGGTCTGCACACGCTTCAACAGCTTATACACTATGCTGGAATCCTAACACACTCAGTATAACAAAGTTGTTGCTTTGCTGATGGAAAAGGACTCCGCTTACAGATTTCAAGGCTATGATAATGAGCTTGCAGCAAAAATTGTGCATTTTCTGAGACTATTTAAAGAGGCCACACATGAATTAGAAGGCGAAAAAGAACCGACAATCCAGTTAGTACTTCTTTGGTTTCACAAACTGCAACAAATTTGCATTGTCAGTGACACTGACTGTCAGGTGAGTAATTACTGCAGTTAAAAGCACTGTTTTATTATGATACGCCATAGATTTGTATTTAACTAGCGTAATAAATGTGTACTAACAGATACGAATTTTTTAACAGGAGCTACAAACGATTAAAAATCGAGCCTTGACTTTCGTTTGTTAGAAGATTGTGATCACTTCCAGACATAAAACTGCTACGTTTCTTTGGCCGTCTTTCCTTGGTCTTATTATGCTTGAAATAAATGAAAAGCGGGAAATTCTTAGCAATGTGCGACAAATGTGAGCTACTTACGCATTTACAACATGCAATCATTAACATAATCGTTTTTGCATAGTTAATGGATAGTGTAATATAGAGAAATGGTAACGTTATAATTCGCACAACATTTCACTAACGTAAAAAATCAGGTTTTTACGGGAACGTTTCGATGATTTCCACATCGGCTGTGTATTACTTGTCTCTTCTGTTTATTGTAATAGATCCTTCAAGTACTGTGTCATCACCACCCAGAAAGAGAGATCGTTTCAAGGAATAGAGGAACAACAGATCATCTGCAGCAGATGAAGTAGATTTCTACATTTCAATGCACCCGGGAGATGATGATGACATCTTAAAGTGGTGGAGCAGACGTGAAACAGATCTGCCAGGCCTGGCTACGGATGCAAGACGTATTTTATGTATCCCGGCAACAAGCGCACCTAGTGAAAGATGCTTTAGTAAAGGCGGCATGTTACTAACAAATCCGGAACGCATTAGTGATTTACTGCTGACCAGCAATAACTATAATTTTGTTTCTGTTGCAAACAAGTGAAAAGTGTGACAAATTACGTCTGTAAATATTTAATGTTCTTTGTATGCTTTCTTTATGAAGATGGTTGTCTTCTAGATTACTTATTTAATGTTAGATTACTTATTTAATGTTTCCTATTACTGAAAGGAAAAATATAGCTTCTGTTTCGAAATGAGACTCGTGTTCTATCCGCGATTGTATTGAAATATCATTTTACTTTCCAAGTGTTTTATGAATTTAGCTGTGTCACGTAACCGTTCTTGGAAACTTTACTTTTGTATTAGAATAGAGAGAGAGAGAGAGAGAGAGAGAGAGAGAGAGAGAGAGAGAGAGAGAGAGAGAGACAAACACAGTGAGTGTGTGAGTGTGTGTGTGTGTGTGTGTGTGAGAGAGAGAGAGAGAGAGAGAGAGAGAGAGAGAGAGAGAGAGAGAGAGAGACGGAGAGAGAGAGAGAGAGAGACGGAGGGAGAGAGAGAGAGAGAGAGAGAGAGAGAGAGAGAGAGGCAGAGACACAGAGAGGCGTTGGATTCGTGCAGTACAGTGCAGCGAACCGGGGCGAGGCGAGGTGTGACGTCAGCGGTGACCGGTCATGCTTGGTTATCCGCGTGTCCGGGATACGGACAACAGACATGGGGCGAGTACGTGGCCGAGCCGAGTCGTATGGGGCCGGACACTAGAGGCTCGGTCCCTCCGTTATCAGGCGAGCCGTGACCCGTCAAACATTGAGCTTTGCAGCACTCTAGTGCCTTACACAATATTAGGTTGGTGTACTAGCTTCTTTGGCTTTCCAGTGTATCTAGTCGTAGTAAGTGTGTAAGAATGTTATCATTCGCAAATTGAGTAGGATTGTCAGGTGTTGTCTAAATTAGTGCTTAACAATCAGCAGTCCAGTAATTTCAGAAGTAGTGAACATGAGGACGTTCGACTATGGATGACGATATCAACGAAGAGATAAGAACTGTTTACTAATGCGCAAGATAGATATTCCGGCAGCTCTGGTATCTCCCAAAGATATTTTAGCTTGGAAATGTGTCGCAACTGGCCAAGGATGTCTCAGTTATTAGAACTCAGCACGCCAACTAGAGCACTGGTCTTAGATTAGCAAAGGGCAGTTTCCCTACCTGAATCCCTTGGAGTACATCGGTCTGCGCCCCGCTTCCCACGGCGTCCCTCCTGCGCTGACGGCAACTCTGCAACAACAACGACAGTACTTCATACCGAATAGTCAGACGCCGCAGTCGACAAGATCTTTTTGTTCTATTTTAACATAAAACATCAGGTTAACATGTTTCTAACATCTTATAATTTTTAACAGACACTTGTTATCTAAATTTCACTTATGTACCATTATTTCAACGAAAATGTGTGTAAAATACCTTCTGCACCATCCAGATCTTTCACCGTTTTACATCTTTTGAAAACTTGTACTGTTCTTATGATTCTGAAGCCGCAAGTTTCATTATACAGGGTGTTACAAAAAGGTTCGGCCAAACTTACAGGAAACATTCCTCACACACAAAGAAAGAAAATATGTTATGTGCACTTGTGTACGGAAACGCTTACTTTCCATGTTAGAGCTCACACAGCAACAGAAAGTACCAGCGTGACTTCAAACACTTTGTTACAGGAAATGTTCAAAATGTCCTCCGTCAGCGAGGATACATGCAACCACCCTCCGCCGCATTGAGTCCCTGATGCGCTGATGCAACCTTGGAGAATGGCGTAGTATCACACTAATCATGGAATGGAAACACACAGCAACGCAACGTACCAGCGTGACTTCAAAGACTTCGTTACAGAAAATGTTCAAAATGTCCTCCGTTAGCGAGGATACATGCATCCACCCTCCGCCGCATGGAATCCCTGATGCGCTGATGCAACCTTGGAGAATGGCGTAGTATCACACTAATCATGAAATGGAAACACACAGCAGCATAATGTACCAGCGTGAATTCAAACACTTCGTTACAGGAAATGTTCAAAATGTCCTCCGTTAGCGAGGATACATGCATCCAAACTCCGTCGCATGGAATCCCAGATGCGCTGATGCAGCCCTGGAGAATGGCGTGTTGTAACACAGCCGTCCACGATACGAACACGAAGAGTCTCTACATTTGGTACCGTGGTTGCGTGGACAATATCTTTCAAATGCCCTCATAAATGAAAGTCAAGAGGGTTGAGGTCAGGAGAATTTGGAGGCCATGGAATTGGTCCGCCTCTACCAATCCATCGGTAACCGCATCTGTTGTTGAGAAGCGTACGAACACTTCGACTGAAACGTGCAGGAGCTCCATCGTGCATGAACCACATGTTTTGTCGTACTTGTAAAGGCACATGTTCTAGCAGCACATGTAGAGTATCCCGTATGAAATTATGATAACGTGCTGCATTGAGCGTAGGTAGAAGAACATGGGGCCCAATCAAGACATTTGATGCCCAAACGTTTACAGAAAATCTGTGTTGATGACGTGATTGCACAATTGCGTGCAGATTCTCGTCAGCCCACACATGTTGATTGTGAAAATTTACAATTTGATCACGTTGGAATGAAGCCTCATCCGTAAAGAGAACATTTGCACTGAAATGAGGATTGAGGCATTGTTGGAGGAACCATTCGCAGAAGTGTACCCGTGGAAGCCATCAGCTGCTGATAGTGCCTGCACACGCTCTACATGGTACGGAAGCAACTGGTTCTCCCGTAGCACTCTCCATACAGTGACGTGGTCAACGTTAACTTGTACAGCAGCAACTACTCTGACGCTGACATTAGGGTTATCGTCAACTGCACGAAGAATTGCCTCGTCCATTGCAGGTGTCCTCGTCATTCTAGGTTTTCCCCAGTCGCGAGTCATAGGCTGGAATGTTTCGTGCTCCCTAAGACGCCGATCAATTGCTTCGAACGTCTTCCTGTCGGGACACTTTCGTTCTGGAAATCTGTCTCGATACAAACGTACCCCGCCACGGCTATTGCCCCTTGCTAATCCATACATCAAATGGGCATCTGCCAACTCCGCATTTGTAAACATTGCACTGACTACAAAACCACGTTCATGATGAACACTAACCTGTTAATGCTACGTACTGATGTGCTTGATGCTAGTACTGTAGAGCAATGAGTCGCATGTCAACACAAGCACCGAAGTCAACATTACCTTCCTTCAATTGGGCCAACTGGCTGTGAATCGAGGAAGTACAGTACACACTGTCGAAACTAAAATGAGCTCTAACATGAAAATTAAGTTTTTCCGGACACATGTCCACATAACATGTTTTCTTTATTTGTGTGTGAGGAATGTTTCCTGAAAGTTTGGCCGTACCTTTTTGTAACACCCTGTAGAAACTGTATTTAATACTTAATCGATATACTAGTGTATTTTCTTGTGACTGTATATAACTGATTTTAAATACAACGAAAATATTGTTAGTTACTGGGTAATAGCCAAAGGTTAAATGTATCGACAGCAACAACGAAATGGCTGTATCTGTGCCGTTGTTTATCTTTGCGTATGGAGACACTCTGTCGCGTTGCGAGCAGAGAGGAGGCAGAGCAGCATGAGTTACGAAAGTGCGAAAGAGTTTGTTGGGTGCTCCCGCCCACGCGGTGTGCAGCTATGCTCGCGCGTAAGTAGACGCGCCTGATTCGTTAACTCACGGGTACTGAGTGCACGGTAGGAGCGGACAGGCAGAGGAAGCTGCAGTTTCACCATATATTGCCTGTCCCACAATTATCCGCGGCTGTGGAGACGACTCGGGGTCTTCTCGAACTGCAGCAACAGCAGCAACAAAGGCAGTCCAGCATTGTCGTCTACTACATTCTTCGTCGTCCGCATAGCTACGACTGGTAAGTGAAAAATAATGAACTAACGCAGGCGTTACGCAGCAACATTTCTTTCACAAAGTATGGCTAAGCTAAATAATAATCTGCAATAGTTAAAATTTGTAGATCACCTGCATTGTCATTGTCCTCAGACAGGCCGGCCTCAGTGGCCAAGCGGTTCTAGGCGCCGCTGTTCTAGGAACCGCGTGACCGCTGCGGTCGCAGGTTCGAATCCTGCCTCGGGCATGGATGTGTGTGTTGTCCTTAGGTTAGTTAGGTTTAAGTAGTTCTACGTTCTAGGGGACTGATGACCACAGAAGTTACGTCCCAAAGAGCTCAGAGACATTTGAACCATTTTTTGTCCTCCGACATTATTACCAAGCAAGGTCCTTTTCTTTTCCACGCAATCACCGAGTGTCGTAAGAAAATGAAGATTGATTAACAATTTACTGCCAGTTTTCTGTGTTTGCTAATGACCAGTTTCAATCTAAATTTTCTGCCTCAGTAACTGTTCATTCTTGTGTTGCATGACAGTGGCCCCTTAAAGTAACGTAAAATTTTACTGGCAAAACTTATAACCAAAGATACAGCACAAATTAAGAGTGAGCAATTTCATTTAATCTGTATTTAGCTTAGCGAGTAACTTCTGCTGGCCTGGTATGTATTTTATTGTTCTTATATTAAAAGTAAAATCAAATGCTCATTTGTTAAAAGTAAATTCAGTCCAAACTTTCAGTAATCAAAAGTAAATCACTTGCCTTTTTCTAAATTTTGCATTACGTTGCGCTGAGGTTACTGAAAGTTATTTTTTTACATAACAATGTTCAAGTCACACCAGTCACTTATTTAACCAGTAATTTAATTCAGCGTTACTTTCAAAATTTAGTATTTCAGAATAAGTAACTGTAAACTCAGTACTTTCTGATTCATGTATTTTAACGTGAACTGTTGTGCTGTGGAAAAGCGTGACAACCTTCTGTTGCCACGCGACTGATTATTTCCTTAAATTTCTTTGCCATACCTTTCTCAAGATTCTGGATGTTCATTGCCCTAGCGGGCTGGCGACCGTTTAATTATCCCCTTTGTAGCTAATCATTCTGTTCTTTATGTTATCAGTGGTTTTGTAGTTAATATTACATGGTACCCTTTTTCTCTCTATGCGGTTCGTGAGCGATTGCACTATATTCCACCAATTTCAAAATTATCACGAGTATCTAGCTTAACACGTTTCTTGTAGTGGACATTTTCGCAGCAGCTGTATATAAATTGCAGTTGTTTCAAAGAAAATGCCTTTTTTGCATGCTGCACATAGAAATTTTTATTTATGCACTCAGACGCGTGTCGCCTTTTTTACGAGGCAACTTCAGTGAGTGTCCTGAAATATTACTCCGCTTTGGCCCAATTTTTCATTTTTCCCCCTTGATTTAAATAAACGCCCGCTCTCACCAATGCCTGTAATTCCTTTGTGTCTGTAATTCATAGTGGCTACTGGATTAAATTGATACTTGTTCCTTTTAACTTGTCCAAAATAACAGATACTTTATATACACTCCTGGAAATGGAAAAAAGAACACATTGACACCGGTGTGTCACACCCACCATACTTGCTCCGGACACTGCGAGAGGGCTGTACAAGCAATGATCACACGCACGGCACAGCGGACACACCAGGAACCGGGTGTTGGCCATCGAATGGCACTAGCTGCGCAGCATTTGTGCACCGCCGCCGTCAGTGTCAGCCAATTTGCCGTGGCATACGGAGCTTCATCGCAGTCTTTAACACTGGTAGCATGCCGCGACAGCGTGGACGTGAACCGTATGTGCAGTTGACGGACTTTGAGCGAGGGCGTATAGTGGGCATGCGTGAGGCCGGGTGGACGTAGCGCCGAATTGCTCAACACGTGGGGCGTGAGGTCTCCACAGTACATCGATGTTGTCGCCAGTGGTCGGCGGAAGGTGCACGTGCCCGTCGACCTGGGACCGGACCGCAGCGACGCACGGATGCACGCCAAGACCGTAGGCGTGAATGGAGGGACGAATGGAGACGTGTCGTCTTCAGCGATGAGAGTCGCTTCTGCCTTGGTGCCAATGATGGTCGTATGCGTGTTTGGCGCCGTGCATGTGAGCGCCACATTCAGGACTGCATACGACCGAGGAACACAGGGCCAACACCCGGCATCATGGTGTGGGGAGCGATCTCCTACACTGGCCGTACACCTCTAGTGATCGTCGAGGGGACACTGAATAGTGCACGGTACATCCAAACCGTCATCGAACCCATCGTTCTACCATTCCTAGACCGGCAAGGGAACTTGCTGTTCCAACAGGACAATGCACGTCCGCATGTATCCCGTGCCACCCAACGTGCTCTAGAAGGTGTAAGTCAACTACCCTGGCCAGCAAGATCTCCGGATCTGTCCCCCATTGAGCATGTTTGGGACTGGATGAAGCGTCGTCTCACGCGGTCTGCACGTCCAGCACGAACGCTGGTCCAACTGAGGCGCCAGGTGGAAATGGCATGGCAAGCCGTTCCACAGGACTTCATCCAGCATCTCTACGATCGTCTCCATGGGAGAATAGCAGCCTGCATTGCTGCGAAAGGTGGATATACACTGTACTAGTGCCGACATTGTGCATGCTCTGTTGCCTGTGTCTATGTGGCTGTGGTTCTGTCAGTGTGATCATGTGATGTATCTGACCCCAGGAATGTGTCAAAAAAGTTTCCCCTTCCTGGGACAATGAATTCACGGTGTTCTTATTTCAATTTCCAGGAGTGCATAATCCCGCCAGATTTGTTGTATTCTGGCTACTATAAGCGACTATAAAGATGATGTTTACATGAAGAAATTATAATTATATTAATACCTTTAGCCGCTGACGGGCGTAAATATATATCAATGGGGACAGGTAAAAAAGGTGTGTCCCGACCGGGACTCGAACCCGGGATCTCCTGTTGACATTATAGACGCTCTATCCATCTTTTTTTTTTTTTAATCTCGTTGCGCACGTCACATGACATGCGTTGAAGTTTGTTGTTCATTCTTTCTCTCAGTTCTTTATTACAGAGGCCAATCAGCTCTCTGACCGAACACGTTGAGCTACCGTGCCGGCTGTCTGAGCCACCGAGTGCACAGAGCACAGTGCGACTGCAGGGTCTACCTCGCGCACGCCTCCTGCGAGACCCACATTCTCACCTTGTATGTCCACACACTACATTCGTAGTGTCCCATCCTAACACACTCGTTACTCGTGGAAGACATTCTTGCCAAGTCCCGTAAGAGTTTGGGGAGTATGTGTTCATCCACAAGAAGGTCATGGCCAGTATTGTCAGAACAATGTACTTATGTGGATATGGCGTCTGTTCTTTTGGACATGTCCGAAAGAACAGACACCATATACATATAAGTTTACATGGACTGTGAACTCTTAAGCATTCCTCACATGGATAGTGTAAGCTAAAGCGCAGGCTGAGCACCATGAGCATTGGGGCGTCAAATCATGAACCATTCATGCACGTGAGCCACATATTAAGTCAAGTCGTATTTCAATAACGCCATAAGACCGCCAAATCATACCCAATATTCAGGCGGGCTTTAGAAAAAAAATATTCTACCAAGGACCCCATGTTACGATTAACCGCTGACATCACAAATACCTTCAACTGTGGCCATAGTGCACTAGCCACATTTGCAAGTATCGAGAGAGCTTTCGATAAAATGTCACATAACGGACTGCTACTAGAGGTGGCATTAAAATGGAAATTCTGCCAAAACTAATACGAATGATGAAGGTGCAGTTAAAAAAAAGTACAGAGTACATGTTGGGGTCTAAACTTCTGATTACTCCACACCAGAAGCAAGAGTACCTGAAGTAGGCATCATCTCTCCACTTCTCTATACAATACACACTACCGAATAATCACTGACCCCGAAAAGGGAAGAAGCTCCACTTAAAAACAAGTTTTTTTTTATTTACTGGCTTATAATTTTGAAGTAAAAATGCTTCAGTCTAATAGAAGGATCTTATAGTTAAACAAACCAGAAGCCATTTGAGTTGCAAATCAGAAGCAAGAAGTGGAGGTGGTTAGGACATACTCTTAGAAGACCAAATAAACATATTGCGAGAGAAGTACTTGAATGTATCCCGCAAGAACGACGGATACGCGGCAGGTCCAAAATGACATGGAGAGGGTCAGTTGGAACAGGAGGCCATCAGGAAGGAATAGGATGGGAAGAAATGGAGATCCTATCAGCAGACAGAACAAGATGGCGATCCTTTGTTGCAGCCCTATGCTTCACATAAGGAGTTAAAGGAATTAATAAATAATAATAATATAGTTAAATTTCCATCAAGACAATCAAGTCTCATCCTTATCTACGATAATAGTGGAAGCTGAAGACATAAATTAAAATTAGTGACACACCCGCGACTTAAACCAAAGGTCTCCTTGTTTACTAGATAGGAATGCTAGACATTATATCACCACATCACTATAGCTAACATTGCTGCACGGACTACACAAGTCCAGTGCCCTCCCCAACACTATCTTCAATTCATATCTTCATATCTTATTGTACCTTTCTTAGATCATCACCATTGCTGAGGAACTCCGGCATTGGACTTGATTAGTCCCTGCAGAAATGTTAACTATAGTGCAGCAGTGGTGTAGTGACTAGCATTTCTGCCTAGTAAGCAAGGATACCCAGGTTCAAGTCCTGGCCGTAGCACAAATCTTAATTCATCCCTTCAGCTTCCGTCATTATCATAGATAGAGATGAGATCCAAATGGCTCGAAGAAAATTAAAGATCAGTAGAGCACCTAAACTATGTACAGTGCTGGGTTTCTACTCCAATGTTGGAGAGCCTCAGCAATAATGACGATTTAAGAAGGTGAAGATAAGCTGAAAATGTTAACTAAAAGGGCATTGGACTTCGGAAGTCCGTGCAGCAATATTACCTGTAGTGCTGCAGTGATGTAATGTCTAGCATTCCTGCCTTAAACAAGGAGACCTGGGTTCAAGCCCTGACTGTGTTATTAATTTAATTTATTTCTTCAGCTTCCACTATTATCGTAGATAAAGATGAGACTTGAATGTTTTGAGGAAAGTTTAGCTACAAGATCCTTCTATTACAATGAAGACTTTTTACTTCAAAATTGGTAGCCATACATAAAAATACTTGTTTTTAAGTGTAGTTACATGAGTAGGAATTAAATTATGTTTTTATTAATGTTAATAGGAATCATGTTTACTTATCCGGTAAACTGACTCAGTCTGCATCATTTCCATAAAAGAATTGTTTAGATGATCTAAGGATTGTGTAACTAATTAACGACAAATGTCATAAGACACGCCACGACATATACTCAAGTTTCCATGGAAAGAAATGGTATTTATGTGCTTCAGTTAAACCTCGCCAAGACCGCTTTACTCATAATCAGTGAACACAATCTCAATCTAACTAACGACCCATGCTTTGACGTGAGATGCCTTTTCCTGTCTGTGCTCATTCACTAGAAGTGCAACTCGCTTTGAAAATCTGGTACGGGTCAAATAGAATTGAGTGCTGTATTTCAGATTCTTGAAGTTCTTCTCCAATTGAAAAGCAACTTTGTTGATCACGAATAATCAATAGCTCCCCACTTCAGTCAAATGCCTTAAAACACAAATTCCACCCTTGCCATTTAAACCACACGAACAATGCCGGCATACTTCTCAGTTTCAGAAGCTGCAAACTGCACCACGAAGTTGTTCTAACATTAGCCAATTAACCACAGGAACAGAAATTCGCCATTCCATCGGCTATATTCTGTCCTGATAACAGATCTTCGTAATGTGCTGCTTCCTGCCACAACTTTCAGAAGTTTCTTTGCAGTGGGTACTGGTGAAAATGGGCCGTCACAGATTATCACAGCCACTCTACACTCCTGGAAATGGAAAAAAGAACACATTGACACCGGCTTGAAAGCCAACCACTTTTTTTTTTTTTAAAAAAAGAAGACATTTTGTTCCGACACCGGTGTGTCAGACCCACCATACTTGCTCCGGACACTGCGAGAGGGCTGTACAAGCAATGATCACACGCATGGCACAGCGGACACACCAGGAACCGCAGTGTTGGCCGTCGAATGGCGCTAGCTGCGCAGCATTTGTGCACCGCCGCCGTCAGTGTCAGCCAGTTTGCCGTGGCATACGGAGCTCCATCGCAGTCTAACACTGGTAGCATGCCGCGACAGCGTGGACGTGAACCGTATGTGCAGTTGACGGACTTTGAGCGAGGGCGTATAGTGGGCATGCGGGAGGCCGGGTGGACGTACCGACGAATTGCTCAACACGTGGGGCGTGAGGTCTCCACAGTACATCGATGTTGTCGTCAGTGGTCGGCGGAAGGTGCACGTGCCCGTCGACCTGGGACCGGACCGCCGCGACGAACGGATGCACGCCAAGACCGTAGGATCCTACGCAGTGCCGTAGGGGACCGCACCGCCACTTCCCAGCAAATTATTGACACTGTTGCTCCTGGGGTATCGGCGAGGACCATTCGCAACCGTCTCCATGAAGCTGGGCTACGGTCCCGCACACCGATAGGCCGTCTTCTGCTCACGCCCCAACATCGTGCAGCCCGCCTCCAGTGGTGTCGCGACAGGCGTGAATGGAGGGACGAATGGAGACGTGTCGTCTTCAGCGATGAGAGTCGCTTCTGCCTTGGTGCCGATGATGGTCGTATGCGTGTTTGGCGCCGTGCAGGTGAGCGCCACAATCAGGACTGCATACGACCTAGGCACACAGGGCCAGCACCCGGCATCATGGTGTGGGGAGCGATCTCCTACACTGGCCGTACACCTCTGGTGATCGTCGAGGGTACACTGAATAGTGCACGGTACATCCAAACCGTCATCGAACCCATCGTTCTACCATTCCTAGACCGGCAAGGGAACTTGCTGTTCCAACAGGACAATGCACGTCCGCATGTATCCCGTGCCACCCAACGTGCTCTAGAAGGTGTAAGTCAACTACCCTGGCCAGCAAGATCTCCGGATCTCTTCCCCATTGAGCATGTTTGGGACTGGATGAAACGTCGTCTCACGCGGTCTGCACGTCCAGCACGAACGCTGGTCCAACTGAGGCGCCAGGTGGAAATGGCATGGCAAGCCGTTCCACAGGACTACATCCAGCATCTCTACGAGCGTCTCCGTGGGAGAATAGAAGCCTGCATTGCTGCGAAAGGTGGATATACACTGTACTAGTGCCGACATTGTGCATACTCTGTTGCCTGTGTCTATGTGGCTGTGGTTCTGTCAGTGTGATCATGTGATGTATCTGACCCCAGGAATGTGCCAATAAAGTTTCCCCTTCCTGGGACAATGAATTCACGGTGTTCTGATTTCAATTTCCAGGAGTGTATTTAGCTCTAACCATAACCCATTTAGGTAGATTAGGAAAAGATGAGTCCGTTATCTCCAGGCAGATCTAGAACCCAATTCCTGAGGCTTCTGGAACCTGATCCTAGCGTCAGGAAGGTGCACAGGTTAGGCCACGAAATGATGTCACAGATTGTCATGCTCGAACATTAATTTGCTATACAAGTGTATCGTACAGCAAACTTGCTTGCCACCAACAACGAAACAAAATGTTTCTGATGACAACTAGGGATAGTAGAAATATTCTGATCCAAGTGCCATTTTTTTCTTTATTGGAGCTTTTCGACCCATAGATCCATGGGAAATAATATAAATTTCATGCTACTGTGATCCAAATGCAAAAACAACCGTCTTTTCAATCTCTCATTTTAGAATCGATCTTTCTTTGAAAAATACATCCTGCCATTTTGATCCAAGTGAAAAACCACACTTTCATCGTTATGGCTCTAATTTAGTGCGAAATCTGGGATCTAAGTGAAAATAATATTATTATTGTGACTCGCCATACGTGGTATCCGCTGTCGTTGCTGCACGCTCTGAAACTACCTGCTACATCTCAGGGATCCTGCTCCTAGTCGTAATTTGCGACCGTAGCGCTCTCCAGCGGCAGTTTTCGCATCTGGCGCGCGAATCACACAGTTTCTTTTGCGAAAACGGACGCGCATAACATAGCTGCATTAGCTCTGTTAGCGATTGTCGAAGAAGAGTGGACAAAATCGGGAAGAGGGTTCCGCCTGCGTCGATCTACATCTACATCTACATGGCTACTTTGCAAATCACATTTAAGTGCCTGGAATAGGGTTCATCGAAACACCTTCACAATTCTGTACTACTCCAATGTCGTATAGCGCGCGGACAGAATGAACACCTATATATTTCTGAACGAGCTCTGATTTCCCTTATTTTATCGTGTTGGTCGTTCCTCCCTATGTAGGTCGATGTAAACAAAGTATTTTTTTCATTCGGAGGAGAAAGTTGCTGATTGCAATTTCGTGATAAGATTCCGTCGCAACGAAAAACGCCTTTCTTTTAATGGTTTACAGCCCAAATTCTGTGCCATTTCTGTGACACTCTCCCCCATATTTCGCGATAATACAAACATTTTCTGTGTGCTCCTTCCAAATTAAGTTCTTCGTAATTGTAATACCTAGGTATTTAGTTGAATTTGCGGCTTTTATATTAGACTGATTTATCGTGTAAACGAAGTTTAACGAGTTCCTTTTAGCACTCATGTGGATGACTTCACACTTTTCGTTATTTAGTGTCAACTGCCACTTTTCGCCCCATTCAGATATTTTTTCTAAAATAACCGTAGACGGCTGCTCTGATTGTCTCCCAAATCGTTTATATAGATAAGGAACAGCAAAGGGCCTATAACACTACCTTGGTGAACACCAGAAATCACTTCTGTTTTACGCGATGACGTTCCGTCAGTTACTACGAACTGTGACCTCTCTGACAGGAAATCACAAATCCAGTCACATAACTGAGACTATACTCCACAAGCATGCAATTTCAATACGAGCCTCTTGTGTGGTACAGTGTGAAAGGCCTTCCGGAAATCCAGAAATACGGAATCGATCTGAAATCACTCGTCAATAGCACTCAACACTTCATGTGAATGAAGAGCTAGTTATGTTTCACAGGGACGATGTTTCCTAAACCCATGTTGATTGTGCGTGAATATAAGTTTTATTCCAGGTACTTCATAATGTTCGAACACAATTTATGTTCTAAAATTCTGCTACATATCGACGTTAACGATATGGGCCTGTAATTTAGTGGATTACTCATACTACATTTCTTGAGTATTTGTGTGACCTCTGAAACTTTCCAGTCTTTGGGTACATATCTTTCGTCGAGTGAACGGTCGTATATGATTGTTTAAGTATGGAGGTAATGCATCAGCATACTCCGAAAGGAACCTATTTGGTATACAATCTGGACCAGAAGACTTGCTTTCATTAAGTGATTTAAGTTGCTTCACTACTCTGAGGATATTTACTTCTACGTTACTCAAGTTGGCATCTGTTCTTGATTCGAATTCTGGAATATTTACTTCGTCTTCTTTTGTGAAGGCATTTAGGAAGACTGTGTTTAGTAACTCTGCTTTGGCAGAACTGTTTTCGACAGTATCTCCATAGCTATCGCTCAGAGAAGGCATTGATTGTTTCTTGCCGCTAACATACTTCACATACGACTAGAATCTCCTTGAAGTTCCTGCCAGGTTTCGAGACAACGTTTCGCTGTTCGTTGTGGAAACTGTTATAGGCGTCTCGATGGCTTGAACAGCAGTCTGCTGGTCGAGGAGCACTACATAATGATGTACAACAATCTGAGATACATATCACAGTCCGTTTGATGTTACTTGATAGGTGACGTCTGTCACTTGCCTCTACAGTGTTGCCACATCGGCCGCCGGCTGCCGCCCGATTAAACACACAATCAGGTCAAGTCACTACAGAAATGCTGTTAATGTGTAACGCGGAATAGTGCTAGAAGTCGCCGCCTCAAGGTATGTCGGAAATGTAAGATGTTCTGTCTGCAGTTGATTTTAAGTGCAATCTGACTGAACTGCGGCAGGAAGCGCATTTTGTTGACCTGTCCTAAGCTAACCACAATCTCGTGATGTCTAACGTATCCGAGAAACCGATAGACATCAGCCTGCGGCTTAACTAAAACCACGACGGCTTTGTTCACGCATATTAAAGCTAACCTCTACGAACAAACTCAAGACAGAGGAAGTTCAGTTTCAGCCCTATAACGAAACTGTTATTTGTTACTATCAGTGGTTACCTGAAATTATCCTCTCACTGGCTACACAAACTGCCGCGGTACCACAACCGATGAGCGGTCCTCGTTGACACTTGGCTTCAGATTATAGACGACACAGACAGATTCCAGACGAAAAAAGAATGGTAGGCAC
Source organism: Schistocerca gregaria (assembly GCF_023897955.1). Classification (NCBI taxonomy): domain Eukaryota; kingdom Metazoa; phylum Arthropoda; class Insecta; order Orthoptera; family Acrididae; genus Schistocerca; species Schistocerca gregaria. The sequence goes on along the minus strand of NC_064923.1, from coordinate 128,489,173 downwards.
AAAAATAAGAGCAAATAAGTCAGTACCCCAAAGGGAGGGTATAGACTCATATGCATATGCAGACGATATTGTAATAGATGCAAAGAATATTGCAAAGTTAAAAGAAGCGATAAACGATATGGAAGATTGGTGTGTCTAACACGGCTTCGAAATAAATGTGGCGAAAAAAGAAATGATGGTACTCAGAAAAGAAGGAGGAACACCTGCATCAGCTGAGATTTTCATACGAGAGAGAAAACTGAAGATTGTACCGGACTACAAGTACCTAGGGGTCACAATAGATACAACTGCAAAATGTTTCACAAAACATGTAATAGAGAAAGCAATGCAAGCAATAATGGCAATACATGAAATACAATACATCAGATCCCTTAGCCTAGAGACAGCAATGGCACTATTCAGTGCCAAAATCTTCCCAATACTGACGTACGGCATAGAAATTATTGGACCACATCTTACAGTGAACAGCTTCACAACACTAGAAAGAGTGGAGGCGATCTATACAAAGAAAGCCATAGGAGTATCCCAAAAGAACACGATCGACCTTGTATATCTGCTGGCGAGGGAACCGTTCCTCATTGAAGACCTTCGGACAATCCTGATGCTACCCAATAGTAGCGCCTTGGAAAGTCTACTTAAAACATTGAAGGAAAAAAGGGAAGACTTACCTCCATAATTTTATAGCTCAGGTGACATGATTGACCGAACATGGACAAACGAAAACTTCGAAATGAGACACGTGATCACCAGATTGGCAGTCCATGGTTTCCACCACCTTATTTGCAACAACACGTCATATCATGAACCAAACGAAATGAGTGAGTGTAAACTGTGTCACCAAATTTGTAATTTTTGCCATGTAGAGCTCTGTACCAAAAGGACACGAACAATAAATGACTAATCAAATCACAATATGTGAAATTTCTAATTTATCTTATTATTATCACTGTAGATTGAATTTTTATGGCTATTTGGCTGCAATAAACTTATTATTATAAGTCAATATCGTGATGAAAATGACGTGGAAAAAAATTATTAGTAAAAAAATTACATTTCAAGCATTTAATTAAATAAAATCGTAGTCAAATTCTTTTGATTAGATACAGGAATTTAAAAAATTCACGATGTTTGATTAGATTCAGAACCTTAAAAAAATCACATTTGACGAGCTTTGAATCTATAACATTCAACAGGTCAGGTTAATACGCTAACCATTGTGCTGAAGCGCAACAGTGACCCAATTTGTTATATTTTTGACTGTGGCGAATTGAATCCTTCCAAAACTCGGTTTCACGCAAAGCGAAGCTTATCTAATGTAAACCGATCTCTGTGGTTATAACCGCATATGTGTTGCTGAATCGCATCTTGTGTGGAAATATCCGAAAGTGTTTAGTTAGTGCTGTGTATGGTACGTGCGTAATTCATTAACATTACTATTTGTGTGCGTCGTTTGTGGTTGTCGTGTGTGGTGAAATACGAAATAAAAGTGTCAGACCTATGATTCGGGATACAAGCACATCAAGACAGAATGCCGGACAAGGGACTGGAAGTGCACTGGCCAACTGTTGTGACAATTTGGCAATGGCGAACGGTCCGGGCGTGACGTTGGGCGCTCTCATCGGAGGAAATCAGCTTCAACGCGGGAACCGAATTTTCAACTATCAAGTAATTTTAATAAGACTATAATACGAGGGTAATCCCAAAAGTAAGGTCTCCTATTTTTTTTACACGAACATAGACCTGTTTATTTCTAGAATGCTTTACATCAGTTTAAAGCTTGAACATTTAGCTATTTTTCGACATAATCACCATTTCTGTCGATGCATTTTTGTAGACTCTGTGGCAGCTTTTGTATGTCCATGTCATACCAGCTCGCCGCCGTGCTGTTCAGAAAGTTATGAACCCCTTCATTCACCTCGTCATCGGAGCTGAATCGCTGGGACCACAATTAACGCTGATAGGTACTGAGAGACTCTGAAAAAACTCCAACGGGCAATTCAGAACCGGAGAAGACGAAAGTTGAGCAATGGCGTACACATTCTCCATGACAACGCTCGCCCACTCATCTCTCGGCAAGCCGTTGCTCTCCTGCAACAGTTTCAGTGGAATACAATCACCCACACACCCTATAGTCCTGACTTGGCGCCCAGTGACTGTCACCTGTTAAAAGATCTCTATCACCTGTTAAAAGAACATTTGGGCGGAAAGCAATTTAGCTCCGACGACGACGTGAAAGAAGAGCTTCATAACTTTCTGAACAGCATGGCCGCGAGCTGGCATCACATGGGCAAACAAAAACCGCCACAGCGTTTACAAAAATGCATCGATAGGAGTGGTGATTATGTCGAAAAATAGCTAAATGTTCTAGCTGTAAGCTAATGTAAACCATTGTAGAAATAAACAGGTCTATGTACTAATAAAAAATAGGAGACCTTACTTTTGGGATTACCCTCGTAGAAGTTATTCGTTAACTCAACTGAATTTCCATCCAATTTCCGTTTTTAAACTGAATACAGTTAAAGTATAATGTCCCATGTCCCTATGCGATGGAACAATACACATATTGTCGATGTTGTATTGACTACCATCACTCTGAATAAAGTCCTTCACGTAGGTTTCAAGATTGGGATTCGTTGCGTAATTTCATTCGAATGGAGACAACATTATTTCCGAACTCCTCACCATCACTTAAAAGATATTTTTACGTAAGATACAAACATGAGGCAGTCAATAAAACCAAGATATATTCCGGAATTTGACAGGAAGGATCATTCGAGGCAAAAAAAAAAAAAAAAAAATAATCCCATAAACATAGCCTCTAAAATGAGGTCCTTAAGAACTATGAACGCTTCATCATCTTCTATACTGTAAAATAAATCGTTTCTACAGCAAACTCTTTTCTTTGCATGTTTTGATTGGCGGTGGTATGGACCAAAACAAGAGAATAAATTGCCCAGTACACATGTGCTCTAAAGTGCATATCTTAGCTGTGTGAGCACTTGTTCATTCTCGCTACTGTGAAACGTATCTCTCCTACTGAACAAGTGCCCGTAGTTCTTAAGGTATGTTTTGTAGAAGACAATTTGCCTTGCTTGGCTCGTACTACCTCCTCCAAAAATATGGAAAGCAAAGAACTTGCTGTAGAAGAGATTCGTTTTACAGTACCGAAGATGAACAAATGCTCGTAGCTGTTGAGGTAAGCATTGTAGAGTTCACCAGACTTTTTTGCTTCGAATGATCGCTCCTTTCTTGTGCTTAAATATTTACCATTGCTCCTTGATCACCCTGTACTTTTACACAAAGTTTCTTAGTAGCAAAACCTTCCTGCGTCTAACATGTATTTGGCTCCTGGCATAGACTGGCAATCATGTTAAGATTTCCGGCCACTGGAGGAACATTTCAGTCTTTGACCTATGCAACAAGAATTGCGGCAAGGAAGGAAGAAAGGGAGGAAGGAAAGAAGGAAGATTGGACTTAACGTGCCGTCGACATTTGAGTCATTAGAGACGAAGCACAAGCTCGGATGGTGTGAAGGACGGCGAAGGAAATCGGTTGTGTCCTCTCAAAGGAATCATCCCCGCATTTGGTGGTGGTGGTTAGTGTTTAACGTCCCGTCGACAACGAGGTCATTAGAGACGGAGCGCAAGCTCGGGTTAGGGAAGGATTGGGAAGGAAATCGGCCATGCCCTTTCAAAGGAACCATCCCGGTATTTGCCTGAAGCGATTTAGGGAAATCACGGAAAACCTAAATCAGGATGGCCGCAGATGGGATTGAACCGTCGTCCTCCTGAATGCGAGTCCAGTGTGCTAACCACTGCGCCACCTCGCTCGGTGGTCCCCGCATTTGCTGGAACGACTTACGGGAAACCTAAATCTGCAAGGCCGTACGCGGGTTTGACCCGTCGTTCTCCCGAATGCGAGTCCAGCGTAATAACCGATGCAACACCTCGCCCGGTCAGTGGCAGCAAATACATTATTTATAATAAATATCGTCGACTATTACACATAACACTGCTATGAAAGTAATAATAAGACACAGCTTCTTTTGGAAAACAAAAGGTGAAAACATTTGGAGGTAGCTAGATACGAACCTGAAATTACTTAAAAATTCACGACGCTATCAAATACGCTACGGGTTCTACGCTACTGCAGTGCCTCAGTTACATGGCATAAGCTGTGTAGCGGCTGTACCTACAAATGTCATTATTTGATATCTAACTGCCATGGCAAATTTTCTACCCAGAACGATACGCCTTTGATAGATCAGCATTGTGCTATAGAATTGAAACGGTGTACTTTTATTGTACTCAAGTTACAATACAACAGTAAAAGCATCAAAGACGGGGAACCGTGACGCCTGCTATTGCTGTCCACTGCACTTCTACGATCAGCGAAAGTGTAATGTCCTTTTCCTATGCCCAGTCCGTACCCTTCACCTCGTGGAGATACGTGAAAGCTAGGCGACACAACACTATGTGTTATTGCAGTGAATATTTATTATCTCCGCTCTTTGCATTTCAGACTATCCCGTTAATAAGTTTAGATTCAAATTATTACTATCGGCTACTAGCGTTTTGTTTAACGGTTGCCGTCACAGATTCTTATTAACAGATACCAGGCGATCGATTCGCGTATCAGAATGAATTAATATCTTTGATTTGCGTAGCACATGTACACCGAAGTAATTCATTCAAATGTCACAGGGTTCATTTAATACAGCACCATGTTTTGCCCGTTGAAAATTATTCCCTTTAATATTAAAGTGAAGTAAACTATTATTGCCCAGAGATAATCCAACACACGGTTTACTTCTCGTGATAATCTATTCTAAATCGTAGGACACCATAGTTTTTCGTTAACTCTGTTTTTATTAGTTATTTTCTTTGATATGATTCACTATTATGAATGGTCACACTTTATATCGATAATAAATGTCCAAACAGGGTCCAAGATACTACTCCAGGCGGATGTAAAATGAATGTGCGCAACGGAAAATAATAAACGCTAAAATGAAGATTTGGCCCTGTCTGACTACCCCTGAAGCAGATCTTAGGATCTCTTAATTCTATAAATTAGAATCTAAATATAAATGAATGATGAAGGCAACTAATCCTACTAAATGATAAACGTTGTTCCTGCTTATATATTTATTGAAGATTAAAGAAAACTTTATATTACAAAGTTTACATTTCGTAAGTAAAATTGCTAATCAATTGCCCACCTTTGCCCCTTATTATGAGTGCCCGGTCTAATATCAATAACGCGAAATAACTGACATGATCTACGTACCAAACACTAGAAGACACTACTTTCAAAGAAGTGGTGTGGAACCTGAGTGGAAATAAACTAACGTGATCACAGCTGTTTAGCTTTTATAGCGCTAATAAGCCGAAGCCGAAGCAATTTGCGATATCACCGTGTGTAATGCGTCCGTACTCGTTTGCTATGATGGAAGAACTCCAGCCGCAAATAAACTCTTTTAAACACTAGGACGGCAGAAGGCGGTCCTGTAATACTGTCTTCTCCTCTCTGTGTTCTACTGACGAGAAAGCCACAAGGATGGAGTTCAGATAACGTTTCAACGTAAGTATAGGGAGAGGAAGTGCTCTCAATTACTGAACGCTGCGTACTCAACGACGACTTCCAACCCGGAGGTGAAGTCCAGAATCGGATAGGTTCGCAACAGATCAGTGCCTAACTGTTCTAACTATAAACTCTCCTGAGAACAAAGACAGCAAGTCCGTTTGTCTCAACAAAAGCTGAGATCGAGCGACCGTCAATACGGGCGTTCACAAAGGAAGACCTCGTCTCTCCAGCGCTGGTTTCCCATCAAGGCTTGGCTCCCCACCATCGTAATTCCGAAAACGAATCATATTCCAGAATCTCGGAATATTCTCCCTGAGGTTCGTTTGAGCACTTGCCAGCAGGATAGTGCGCATGCGCAGAGCTGAATTCGCGTATGAGCAGTGCCTTTTCCCGCTTCTCGCTACTTGAAGCGTGGCTGTTTGCTGTATGAACAGTAGCAGCAACTAGCCAGATACTACCTTGAAAAATTTTTCCAGCGAGCCCAAGCTGCCAGATTCGCGCATGCGCAAAGCAAGCTGTGGTATAGTGGGGGGTCTTTCTCCACGTGACCCGTGTATACGTTTCGTGATGTTGCTGGTCTCTTCGTGTACAGCTCCCACGTCAAATGAAAACAAAACATATTTCTGGGATCGGGAGCCATTAATTGAAAATATGGAAATGGCTCTGAGCACCATGGGACTTAACATTTATGGTCATCAGTTCCTTAGAACTTAGATCTACTTAAACCTAACTAACCTAAGGACAGCACACAACACCCAGTCATCATGAAGCAGAGAAAATCTCTAACCCCGCCGGGAATCGAACCCGGGAACCCGGGCGCGGGAAGCGAGAACGCTACCCCACGACCACGAGCTGCGGAGCCATCAGTTGAATTAATACACATTATCATAATAATGAAAGACCAAAATACCTTAGTAGTTTCAATTTTTCTGATTTTATATTATTTCTAATTTATTGTCAATCAACCATTAATATCTTAATGAAGCTATTCCTATCATATTCATTTTACTAAGGTTTGAAGCTCCTCTTCTCGTTCTTCCGTATCTGCGATTTAAAAACTGGGTCATTTCGGAAATCATCCTAATGCAAACTCAACTAGCGATGTAATTTTAAGATGAGTGTCCAAACAAAACGAAGCAAATTGCAAATATTGTATTTATTAGGCCTACAGTAGTCAAATTATTAAAAATGTGACATTGTACTTTACAGAAAATAAAAGTGAACCCACGGAAGATGACACATGACATGGGCAATATAAAAATAAACTAGTTGTGTTTGCATAAGGCTGATTTCCGAAATAACCCTATTTCTGTCAGTTTTGTAGAGAAATTTGCTTCTATTATTTTTTTCCGCTGAGGCAGTTAGTTTATTTGAAACGAAGTGTTTCATTCCGCACCATTGGCTACTTTCAATTTCGTTCAATTTCAAGTGCAAATTTTCATTTTCTGGTACGAATGACATTATACCATAATAAAGAACCAAATATTAGAATATAATACTGGACCTCCAAGAAAATTTGTATTACAAAAATCAAATAGAAAAGCTGAATATCAGGTACTTCAGAGTGCATCTGGACATATGAATGTGCAATATGAGCGGAATGAAGCATTTTAGTATGGTTTACGAAATTATGATGCTGCTGGGTCTCTGATGTCCTGTTTCGTTTATAACACTGCAAGATCTATATGCTATATACGTACTGACATACGTAAACATTGAATTGAAGCTAACTAAGTAGGAAAATTTAGTCAATAGTTTTCAACCAAATATTTTTTTTAAAATACACTCCTGGTAATGGAAAAAAGAACACATTGACACCGGTGTGTCAGACCCACCATACTTGCTCCGGACACTGCGAGAGGGCTGTACAAGCAATGATCACACGCACGGCACATCGGACACACCAGGAACCGCGGTGTTGGCCGTCGAATGGCACTAGCTGCGCAGCATTTGTGCACCGCCGTCGTCAGTGTCAGCCAGTTTGCCGTGGCATACGGAGCTCCATCGCAGTCTTTAACACTGGTAGCATGCCGCGACAGCGTGGACGTGAACCGTATGTGCAGTTGACGGACTTTGAGCGAGGGCGTATAGTGGGCATGCGGGAGGCCGGGTGGACGTACCGCCGAATTGCTCGACACGTGGGGCGTGAGGTCTCCACAGTACATCGATGTTGTCGCCAGTGGTCGGCGGAAGGTGCACGTGCCCGTCGACCTGGGACCGGACCGCAGCGACGCACTTATGCACGCCAAGACCGTAGGATCCTACGCAGTGCCGTAGGGGACCGCACCGCCACTTCCCAGCAAATTAGGGACACTGTTGCTCCTGGGGTATCGGCGAGGACCATTCGCAACCGTCTCCACGAAGCTGGGCTACGGTCCCGCACACCGTTAGGCCGTCTTCCGCTCACGCCCCAACATCGTGCAGCCCGTCTCCAGTGGTGTCGCGACAGGCGTGAATGGAGGGACGAATGGAGACGTGTCGTCTTCAGCGATGAGAGTCGCTTCTGCCTTGGTGCCAATGATGGTCGTATGCGTGTTTGGCGCCGTGCAGGTGAGCGCCACAATCAGGACTGCATACGACCGAGACACACAGGGCCAACACCCGGCATCATGGTGTGGGGAGCGATCTCCTACACTGGCCGTACACCTCTAGTGATCGTCGAGGGGACACTGAATAGTGCACGGTACATCCAAACCGTCATCGAACCCATCGTTCTACCATTCCTAGACCGGCAAGGGAACTTGCTGTTCCAACAGGACAATGCACGTCCGCATGTATCCCGTGCCACTCAACGTGCTCTAGAAGGTGTAAGTCAACTACCCTAGCCAGCAATATCTCCGGATCTGTCCCCCATTGAGCATGTTTGGGACTGGATGAAGCGTCGTCTCACGCGGTCTGCACGTCCAGCACGAACGCTGGTCCAACTGAGGCGCCAGGTGGAAATGGCATGGCAAGCCGTTCCACAGGACTTCATCCAGCATCTCTACGATCGTCTCCATGGGAGAATAGCAGCCTGCATTGCTGCGAAAGGTGGATATACACTGTACTAGTGCCGACATTGTGCATGCTCTGTTGCCTGTGTCTATGTGCCTGTGGTTCTGTCAGTGTGATCATGTGATGTATCTGACCCCAGGAATGTGTCAATAAAGTTTCCCCTTCCTGGGACAATGAATTCACGGTGTTCTTATTTCAATTTCCAGGAGTGTATATTGACAGAATTTTACAAATCTGCCTTCTGTGAATACGAATTTTAAAAAAAATCTGTCAATGTCACCCCACAGCAAAATGTTATGGTACTTCGAGCTGCGAAGTGTAGTTTTGAAATTAATAATACGACAAGAACTGCTTCCTTATTTGCATTCCTTTTCCGGGTAGAACTGGTAAAACAATTGCTCCAGGTATAACTCCCTATGTCCTCTCAACTACATCCCGCAGGGCTGTGCATGGTGATGTGATGTCCCACCAAGCACGAAATTCCACAAAGAAATGCGACGAAACGCGTATGAGCAGAGCAAGCACAAAGCTGTTAACGCCGTCGTAGCTGTCCATGCGCAGTACAGCCTGTTGTCTGGCAGTGTCTGGCAACTGCTCAAACGAACCTCCTCTCTACAGATTCTTCCGAACGCCGACCAACAATATTTTAATCTTTTGTCGTCCACCGTGGAAAGTTTGCGAGGAAAATCCTATACTCGTGCAATGGTACGCTTCTGAGTAAAAATCCTTGGAAATAATCCAGCCTGGTTTCCAAGGTGCCACTTCTTCCTTCCTCTCACCTGCGTCCAAGATTTTCAGCGTTCGGAAGTATTATCCGGTTATCCTTCCGGCCCCTACTAGAATAGCGGTCGGCCGTCACCCTATTGTGCTCCAGAGCTCAGGTGCCACGACGTCTGTCTAGCTACTTCCTGTGCTTAAGCAGGGCCTACACCTGTGCGGGCCTTCCACCCACAGCTTGAGTTCTGCTTGCATTTCATCTGCACTGGCGTTCCAGCCTCTACTAGTATAGGCAATCATTCATTACGCTGTTTTTATTATAAAGACACTCTGTCACCTTTCATGCAATAAGCGTTAACAATTATTTACAATTTGTACGTGTCAATATCAGTCTCCTTTATATATTCATACATACGGTGTACATCCTTTCACATGATACCTGATTGTGTTTGTAGATCACGGCAGAGTATGTGATTGAGTTCTTGTAAGATGCGAAATTATAGCCACCTCGTAAGGGTCTATAATCGAAAGTCAGGTTGCGACGTGATGTTTGAGTAGTAGCTTCGGCAACAACTAAAGTTCTTAATTGAAATTAATGGTATCGATCTTCTACCGGCTGAGATGTCCGCTGTATATTAGCGTTATCTCATTTCTGTTATCTTTCATATTTCTGAAAGTAAATCAAACGAACAGAAATTTACTCTAAGTATCCCGGCTTCCAATGGTATCAACTATTTCACGCAATGCCGCATGAAATCAAGAGACGCGGTTACTCAGGTCTCAAACGCTAAACGCTTGGACGCTAAAATCTCGAACACAAAGTCTCCCAGATGCTACAAAATCCCAGACGCTAAAGACGTTAGCGCTACTTGCGTTGGGTTTGTATAGATGTTGTGAAACAAAAGGGACGTTCATTAGAAACTCTTTGAATAAAGCCCCTTGTACTTCGCGTATAATACGGTATTCCATTGGCTCTTGTTATTCTTTCATGTAATTTTCTCTACTGTAAAACGGAAATTCGTGACTTTAAATGAAATTTGGGAATTAATTTTTTTAAAGAATGACCAGCTATGTAAAGAGGGATTAATAAGCGTTTAATTACCGACATATAATTTCTTGAAATTTTATACTTAAAACAATGCGTTTTCGAGAGATCGTCAAGGTACTGATGATTCGAAACAGCTTATGTTCATACCAAATATCTACAGCCGGCCGGAGTGTCCGAGCGGTTCTAGGCGCTACAGTCTGGAACCGCGCGACCGCTACGGTCACAGGATCGAATCCTGCCTCGGGCATTGATGTATGTGATGTCCTTAGGTTGGTTAGGTTTAAGTAGTTCTAAGTTCTAGGGGACTGATGACCTCAGAAGTTAAGTCCCATAGTGCTCAAAGCCGTTTGAACCATATTTTGACCAAATATCTACAGTAAAAAATGACACCAAATGTGGAGTTCACTCCATTCAATACGGCGGGTCGTAAGTTATGCTAGTGACTTAAAAACTATGCTGCTACTCATTGATGAAGTTCCTCTCCGCGACACAAAGACATGACACGCCAGATTCTTCCTTTCAAGCTTCTCAGTGTAGTGGAGCGCGGAATTGCGCGGTGTGAAGAGACCAGCTCCTGATCCACATTTGTTTTCCCGTCACGCGAGAGGACGGCTTATCGGTAGCTGTGTCCGCAGCTGCCGCCTCTAAACTAGCTTTACCGTTCAATTTGTCTTCAATGATTTATTCTAAACACATGTTATCCGAGAAAGCTGTAAGTACCGTTTTCGAGAAAACGGTTTGCTATGCAGGTTTATAATGGTCACTTGTACTACAATGATTTTTGAGAGTCAAAGCAGTCATCCACGGAAGAACAGTTCGATAATATTTAGGTATGCAAATAAGAAGAATATGAGAACAGACGAGGTAAATACACTACTGGCCATTAAAATTGCTACACCAAGAAGAAATGAAGATGGTAAACGGGTTTTCATTAGACAAAAAAATGGCTCTGAGTACTATGGCACTTGACATCGGAGGTCGTCAGTCCCCTAGAAATTTGAACTAATTAAACCTAACTAACCTAAGGACATCACACACATCCATGCCCGAGGCAGGATTCTCACCTGCGACCTTAGCAGTCACGCTGTTGCAGACTGAAGCACCTAGAACCGCTGGGCCACCACGGCCAGCATTCATTGGACAAATATATTATACTTGAACTGACATGTGATTACATTTTCACGCAATTTGGGTGCATCGATCCTGAGAAACCAGTACCCAGAACAACCACCTCCGGCCGTAATAACGGTCTTGAGTCAAAGACAGCTTGGACAGCGTGTACACGTACAGCTGCCATTGCAGCTTCAACACGATACCACAGTTCATCACGAGTAGTGACTGGCGTATTGTGACGAGCCAGTTGCTCGGCCCCCATTGACCAGACGTTTTCAACTAGTGAGAGATCTGGAGAATGTGCTGGCCAAGGCAGCAGTCAAACATTTTCTGTATCCAGAAATTCCCGTACAGGACCTGCTACATGAGGTCGTGCATTATCCTGCTGAAATGTAGGGTTCCACAGGGATTGAATGAAGGGGAGATCAATGGGCCGTAACACATCTGAAATGTAACGTCCACTGTTCAAAGTGCCGTCAATGCGAACAAGAGGTGACCGAGACGTGTAACCAATGGCACCCCATACCGTCACGCCGCGTGATACGCCAGTATGGCGATGACGAACGCACGCTTCCAATGTGCGGTCACCGCGATGTCGCCAAACACGGATGCGACCATCATGATGCTGTAAACAGAACCTGGATTCATCCGAAAAAATTACGTTTTCCCATTCGTGCACCAAGGTCCGTCGTTGAGTACACCATCGCAGGTGCTACTGTCTGTGATGCAGCGTCAAGGGTAACCGCAGCCATGGTCTCCGAGCTGATAGTTCAAGGTGCTGCAAACGTCGTCGAACTGTTCGTGTAGATGTTTGTTGCCTTGCAAACGTCCCCATCTGTTGACTCAGGGATCGAGACGTGGCTGCACGATCCGTTACAGCCATGCGGATAAGATCTCGAGTGCTAGTGATACGATCACCGCGAGCAGCAATGTCGCGATACGATAAACGGCAATGACGATAGGCTACAATCCGACCTTTATCAAAGTCGGAAACGTGATGGTACGCATTTCTCCTCCTTACACGACGCATCACAAGAACGTTTCACCAGGCAACGCCGGTCAACTGCTGTTTGTGTGTGACAAATCGGTTGGAAACTTTCCTCATAGCACGTTGTAGTTACCAACCTTGTGTGAATGCTCTGAAAAGCTAGTCATGTGCGTATCACAGCATCTTCTTCCTGTCGGTTAAATTTGGAGTCTGTAGCACGTGATCTTCGTGGTGTAGCAATTTTAATGGTCTGCAATGTACACTGGTTATGACTGTTAATAGTCAAGTGACAACAGGGGTAGGTAGCAGTCGTAGTGGGTTCGGCAGGAGCGGCGGACATGGAATACAGAAGGGCGGCAGAGCCGTTGCAAGTCGCTGGCTCCGCCCCGCACGTAGGCAAGCGCGCATCCCGACAACCTGATGAACCACTCCTCCGCTTGGTTCCGCACACTTTAGCGCGTTTTCAAGCAGAAGCTCTGGGACTAGTATCACATTCTCTGAGCTGCGCTAAGGGCGCCTATAGGTAAGTTTAGCCACTGCAACGCATTCCTGGATGTACTGCAGCTTTGTGTGTATGCACGGAATCGTTTCCATTGCACGTGGAGGACAGCCCGACATGAGATTTTCTCAGTCACATAAATTAGAAACACCTAGTTACACCGCGATCACATGCGCGAGACAAGAAAAACAGAATATAAGACACAAGTTTTTCTGTCTTGCTTACGTGTACGACCAGAACTGATATAGCTAAGCCGGTTGAATATCTCGTTTCCGTGTGTCATTTTTTTTCACATTATTTATGGCGGCAAATTATTTGAAGCGATTTCGTCATCTTGATGATCACTTCCTTCGTACAGGTAATATTTTTGACAAATAAAGAAAACTATTGAATGCCATTGGACTATTGAGGAGGAGAAGGAGATGGATTAGGAGGGGGAGGAGGAGGAGGATGTATTTGTCAGGAATAGGTGATTAAAATTCTGATCCACGTCAATTAATGTCTGCAGAACTACCTTATTACGCCAAAGGAGTGACACGTGCCGTAAAGGAATGCGGCGAAGCGATAACTGGTTAACCTTCATTACACTCTGACGTTTTGGTGACCTGAAATGGCTAGGGAAATGTCTAATAAGTAGAAACACATTTTTATTCCTGTACATAGAATTATGAGCGATTTTTTTTTCCAGCCATTGTACGAGAGCCTTTGTTGCTAAAAGCGAGAGTAGGTATACAGATGTACGAGTAAGTCTTCTACGCAGGATATAGGAGTGTTGACCGAGCGAGATGGTGCAGTGGTTGGCACATTGGACTCGTATTCGGGAGGACGACGGTTCAAACCCGCGCCTGGCCATCCTGATCTAGGTTTTTCGTGACTTCCCTAAATAGCTTCAGGCAAATGCCGGGACGGTTCTTTTGAAACGGCACGGCCGATTTTCTTCCTATCCTTTCTAATACGGGGTGTTCAAAAAGTCTCTCCGCACTGCCGTATGATATTTAGCCGCGCGTGCCGTATGCAACAGTGAATATACCGAAATGATACTCTATGAAATACAAGTTATTAATAATCATTTTTACTTTCAAATTTTCGAATTAAATGTTGAAAGTGTCCCGCGTGTTGTTGAATACACAATTCAATTCGCCTAATCATGTTTCCAAACACAAGCTCTAACATTTCTTCTCTAACAGAAGCAGTGAAAGTGGATATAGCGGTCTTCAACTTATCGATGGATTCTGGACGGTTTTTATAGACAGTTGCTTTCGCTCCACCGTAGAAGAAAGAGTCAGGTGGTGTTAGGTCAGGCGATCACCGAAAACATCAGCAAGCAGACATTGAAACGCGAGCTGTATGCACGGTTGCACCATCTTGTTGAAAATAACCGTTCAGTATTTCACTTAACACAAGTTCTCCTATGAATGGGTACAGAACATCACTGTCGTATCGTTGTGCGTTTATTGTTTCGTTGAAAAATGTGGGACCCACAACTCGACGTTAGAAATTGCAATTTTCACAGAATGATGGGGTTCCTCATGAATACACACTGATTCGCAGTACTCCACATACGAGAATTTTGCGATTTGATGCACCCGGTTAAATGAAACGACGCCTCATCAGTGAAAAACGTTTCGTTAAGAATATCCCTTCCATTTCCTTGAACGAAATTTTTGAACCATTGACAATAATGCAGTCCCTTGCCTGATCAGTATTTTTCAGTTCTTGCACGACTGTCACTCTGTATGGGAAAAGTTCTAATTTTTTCCTTACAGCTGTGAGGGCCGTTCTGACACTAAATCGATTTCCTGGACGGGTTTTCTTACTGACTTGTTCGAGCCCAGGGACATTTTATCGGAAACATCGAGTAGTTTATCCTCAGACAAAACTCTAAGACGACCACTTATCGGTGCATCTGTCACTGAACTCGTACTTCAAAATTTGTTAATCAAATCCCGCACAGTATCGCAATGTGGGAGTGTTGTCTCCGGGAAAACTGAATTAAATGTTTGGCGAACTGAAACTGCGTATTACCGCCAGCTTTGAACACTTGTTCAACTAAAAACACACATTCTTCAATTGTTAGCATTTTAACAGTGACAAAAACGAAACAAAAGAACAAAGGAACTACATTTAAACGTTCACGTCAACACGTAACGACACACACCAATGATACTACTGACGCAACAGTGGAATGTTGGGAGAGTCCACTTGAAGGGAAGTAACCCAGGCAGGCGAAAAATCATACGGCACGCGAGGCTAACAATCAAACGGCACTGCGGAAAGACTTTTTGAACACCCCGTACGAGCTTGTGTTCATTCTCTAATGACCTCGTTGTCGACGGGACGTTAAAAATTAATCTCCTCCTCCCTCCTTGTAGACTGTTCACAACTAGTTCACCTTACTAATTCCGTAATATAACAGTATTTCAGCGTCTCTTTCCATCACGGTAAAATTAAATAAATAAAAATAAAATAAATAAATAAAATAAATTACTTCACTCCAATTAAATAAAAGAAACTAATAAGTTCCCATTCAATTCAGTTCTTTCTCTTCTCGGTTACTCCACATAAGTTAACTACGTTCACATTAACCAAAGCTTTAAAACTACTAATGTCACGACCAAGTCACAACTCAGACATGGTAGAGCGTTTACAAGGCCCCCGAAAACCGGTTGTGGAAGCTGCAGTCCGACAGCATTTTTGTAATCGATATTCGAGTGTTCAGATAAAGAACTAGAAATCTGGAAATCGGTGTACGTACAAAGCAGATTAGGGTGAAAACTTAAACATCGTGCTATAATAGCAGCATGCAGCGCTTCATTTCGCTCTCTCGACGACAGTTACCGCTCATGGCATATACTTTATGAGATATGGAAAGCATTGGAGAGCTTCCCTCACCCAGTGAGCCGTTGAGTCGTGTACTCCACGAGACATGGAAAACACTGGAGACCCTTCCTTGTCCATGGACGTTCAACCGCTGCGCTCAACTTACGTAGACTGTTCACAGCTCAGTCCAAGCACGCACGATTTCGATCCATGATGTTCCATGTGAGATCAGTAAGATCACGGTGGCTACTTACGTCCGAAGAACGGTCTTCACGTGGTTCTGACTGAAAACAGGGTGGGTTGGGGTGCGACATTTTGTTGTTGAAATTACATGTTGCCCGCATGGTGCTACAGGAGAGCAAACGGATGAACATAGTCAGATTGTGCATTCTAGTATAATCTGGCGATGAGAGACCGCGGCAGACGAATTAGTGTCACCGTATCATCCCATTCAAACATCTACTCGAGAACACTTCCCCGACCAGGACAAAAGGCGCCCTGTTAGTACGCAGATGCATCGCTCCTTGTGTTTTCCGATTTGAAGTTGGCGTGTTATTTATTCACCGTATGGCACAGTTGGCGCTACAAGATTAAAAAAAAAACACACACACAAAGTATAAATTTCATACGTGAGGCGCAGTTACAGCTGTCCGCTTAAGGCATATGGATGTTGGAAAGATAAACCCAATTGGATCACATTAGTACGTTCTCAAGTGACATTCTTCAATACGGTAATGGATTAATTCTCTTAGAGCTCCACAGTTCCCCTTTGGTGTCGGAAGTTTTCCCACCCGCATGAAGATTTTGAGCGAATACCGTGTCCTGTACGAACTCGGTTAAAATTTTCCATGAATGACAAGTGACTTGAAAACCACTGTTCATTTCTTACAGATTTAATAGATGACGTAGTTAGTAGGGGCGTTTTCATTCCTCAGTTCCAACTGTTGGGACTACGATTGAAACTGTCACCAACGAGCCGTTGAGCAAAATCCCAGACTGGGTGTCTGAATCGTAACCGACTTCGTAGCAACAAGTTTTGTATAACCTGGTGTATGTGCAGGTCAGGATTATTCGTGGCTTCTTTGTATTCCTTGATGAGTGCTTCCTCTCTGCGCAGAAGATGTGAAGCTATAGAGCTGATAATTTGAAGGAGACTTGACACATCCAGTAACCACCGTCAGCGCAGTATGTATCTGGACGTGTAGCGTTTTGGAGTGAGCACTATTCAATCAGGCTGGAAAATGAACTAGAGCGATTGCTGGCAGCCAGGTCATCTCACGAAGATCCCTTGGATATTATGCTCTTGGACACAGTAATTGACATGTATCAAGACACAATCTAAGACAAAAGAAACGACTCACCATGAAGGAATTATCCGAAATGGCACAGAAATCGTTAGATATGATGTACGTGTACAGGCGTGAAATAAAAAGCGAGGCTGGTAATATTAAGAGAGAAATGGGAATCCACTGCTGAACGCACAGGATAGAGCGGATGGTGAAATGAGTACACTTCAATCTTCAGTGATGGGGAGCACGTGTCTGATGACTTAAGAGAAAAAGAAAATGGAGTCGATGAGGGAGAGATATGGGATCCACTATTAGAATTTAAAAGAGATTTGGTAAAATTGACATCAAATAAGGCAGAAGGAACAGATAACATTCCTAAATTGGTTGGGGAAATGGCAAACTAACGACTATTCAAGTTGGTGTGTAAAATCTATGAGGCCGACGATGTACCATCAGACTTTCGAAGAAATGTTATCAACTCAATTACAAAGATGGCAAGGCCAGATAAGTGCGAGAATTATCACACAGTCGGCTTAACGGCTGAAGCGTCGAAGTCTCTGACAAGAATAATATACAGAAGAATGGAAAAGAAAATTGATCATTTGTTAGATGACGATCACTTTGACTTTAGGAAAGGTAAGGGCACTACATTGGCAGTTCTGAGGTTGGGGTTGATAACGGAGATAAGTCTGAAGCAAAATCAAGACAACCTCATAGGATTTGTTGACCAGGAAAAAGCTTTCGACAATGGAAAATGGTGCAAGATATTCGAAATTCTAAGACAAACGGGAGTTAGCTGAGGGGAAAGAAGAGTTATGTACAGTATATACAAGAACCAAGAAGTAACAATAAAACTGGAAGACTAAGAACGAAGTGTTGGGATTAAAAAGATTGTTTCGCCTCTACCGTTGAATATGCACGTCGATGAAGCGGTGAAGGAAGTAAGAGAAAAGTTCAAGAACGTGATTAAAGTTCAAGGTGAAGAGATATCAATGATAAGATTTTCTGATGAGTTTGCTATCCTTAATAAAAATGAAAAAGATTGGTTGGTTGGTTGGATGGTTGATTTGAGGGAGGGGACCAAACAGCGTGGTCATCGGTCCCATCGGATTAGGGAAGCAAGTCGTCCATGCTCTTTCAAAGGAACCGTCCCGGCATTTCGCTGAAGCAGTTTAGGGAAATAACGGAAAATCTAAATCAGGATTGCCGGACTCGGGTTTGAACCGTTGTCATCCCGAATGACAAAGAATCACATAAGGTATTGATTGGAATGAACAGTCTTATGAGTACAGAACGTGGATTGAGGGCAAAACAGAAAAATTAAGTATGTTTGAGACTGTGTCGGTTTGAGGGCGAGTTCAAGTTTCAAGTTAGGCAAGATCGCTAGCAATCCTTTTTATTACAATGAACAGTTTCGACAGATCTGCGCTGTCATCCTCGAACCTTGTAACATTGTTAGTTGTACAAGCGATCTTGGCTACCTTCGTTCTTCAAGAGAAAAAGGCAAAGGTAATGAGGAATGGGAGAAATGAGAGTAACAGGAAACTTGACATCAGAGTTGGTGATCAGGAAGTAGACGAAGTTAAAGAATTCTGCTACCTTGGAAGTAAAAGAACACATCACGCACGAATCAAGGAAGACACATTAAGAATATTAGCACAGGCAAAGAGCGCTTTACACGCGCTAGGAAAGTCTGCTAGTATCAAACATAGCCCTTACAGTAAGAAAGAAATCTCTGGGAATGTGACTTTGCTGCGTAGCGTTGTATGGTAGTGATACATGGTCTGCGAGAAAACCGGAAGAGGAAAGAATCGAAGCGTTTGAGATGTGATGCTACATAAGATTGTTGAAAATTAGGTGAACTGATCAGGAAATGAGGAAGTTCTCCGTAGAATTGGCGAAGGAATGGGCGTATAGAAAACACTAACAAAAAGAATGGACAGGATGACAGGACATGTCTTAAGACACCAGGGAACTAGAGTGAGCAGCAGATAGTAAAAACCGTAGGGGTAGGCAGGGATTGGAATACATCCAAGATATAAGTGAGCTTCTAAGATGGAAATCTACTCTGAGATGAAGAACGAAGTGCAAGAGTGGAATTCCTGGTGGTCCGTGTCACACCAGTTAGTAGACTGATGCCTCGCAAGAGAAAAAAAAATGTAGATCGAGATGATTCCACAGTATCTATTGTAAACATTAATATCAACATGAAATGTGCTAATTTTCATCATTGTGTAAGAGGCTGCATACAATCAAAATAGTGTCTGTTTTTGAAAGAGAACTGATTATTCAGCAGATCTTTAGAGATTAGGCGTGCACGTTTATACATTTCAAGTTTTTTTTAAATAGGTTCATTTTGCAATCGTTGTCAGCTATATACAAAATTTCCATAGTAAATAAAGATGGCGGAGGAAGAGCAGTATGTTAACGGTCTGACAATTTGAATTTTCCTGAACCTTGTAAACATCCAAAGATGACATTTAACTGTCGAAACCAATTCAGTAGCACAAAATATGCCAATTGTGCAGCTGACGACTGACACCATTTTGAAAAAAATCTTCGCCATAGTTGCTGGAAAAATAACAGCTATCAACAAATTTGAAAAATATGTAAAAATCTGCCGACCGGTTGCATAGGTTTTCTATATACCGTGACCAGGTTACGTCACCTCTGAGGGTGACTTCATCAGAAGGTAAGGTAATTACCTAAAATGAATATGTCAGATTAAACATCTTATCTAATTAAAGTTAACATTAATGTAAACGAGTGTAAAACGAATAGTACTTACATGAAGAAAATGGTTCAAATGGCTCTGACCAATATGGGACTTAACATCTATGATCATCAGTCCTCTAGAACTCAGAACTGCTTAAACCTAACTAACCTAAGCACATCACACAACACCCAGTCATCACGATATTTACATGAAGAACATATCGTCAAAGATGTACAGTGATTTAAGAGCTGAGTTGCTCAAGTCATACATTAAAATATAAGACAAAATGTTCTTCAAAAAGTCAAACATTAAAACATAAGTAACACCGGTGTGGTGTGAGGAGACTGACTGTGTGGCAACTAGTCACGCTGCCAAGTAAACGTCATGTAGGGCGTGCCACAAGCGGGCCACTAGTAACGTGAGCAAAACAATTTTGTATATTACACATTTCCTTCCTCCCCCCATGAACCATGGACCATGCCGTTGGTGGGGAAGCTTGCGTGCCTCAGCGATAAAGATGGCCGTACCGTAGGTACAACCACAACGGAGGGGTATCTGTTGAGAGGCCAGACAAACATGTGGTTCCTGGAGAGGGGCAGCAGCCTTTTCAGTAGTTGCAGGGGCAACAGTCTAGATGATTGACTGATCTGGCCTTGCAACATTAACCAAAACGGCCTTGCTGTGCTGGTATTGCGAACGGCTGAAAGCAAGGGGAAACTACAGCCGTAATTTTTCCGGAGGGCATGCTGCTTTACTGTATGATTAAATGATGATGGCATCCTCTTGGGTAAAATATTCCGGAGGTAAAATAGTCCCCCATTCGGATCTCTGGGCGGGGACTACTCAAGAGGATGTCGTTATCAGGAGAAAGAAAACTGGCGTTCTACGAATCGGAGCGTGGAATGACAGATCCCTTAATCGGGCAGGTGGGTTAGAAAATTTAAAAAGGGAAATGGATAGGTTAAAGTTAGATATAGTGGGAATTAGTGAACTTCGGTGGCAGGAGGAACAAGACTTTTGGTCAGGTGAATACAGGGTTATAAATACAAAATCAAATAGGGGTAATGCAGGAGTAGGTTTAATAATGAATAAAAAAATAGGAGTGCGGGTAAGCTACTACAAACAGCATAGTGAACGCATTATTGTGGCCAAGACAGATACGAAGCCCACACCTACTACATGATGAAGAAACTGATGAAATGTATGATGAGATAAAAGAAATTATTTAGGTAGTGAAGGGAGACGAAAATTTAATAGTCATGGGTGACTGGAATTCGTCAGTAGGAAAAGGAAGAGAAGAAAAACATAGTGGATGAATATGGATTGGGGCTAAGAAATGAAAGAGGAAGCCGTCTGGTAGAATTTTGCACAGAGAATAACTTAATCATAGCTAACACTTGGTTCAAGAATCATAAAAGAAGGTTGTATACATGGAAGAAGCCTGGAGATACTAAAAGGTATCAGATAGATTATATAATGGTAATACAGAGATTTAGGAACCAGGTTTTAAATTGTAGGACATTTCCATGGGCAGATGTGGACTCTGACCACAATCTATTGGTTATGAACTGCAGATTAAAACTGAAGAAAATGCTAAAAGGTGGCAATTTAAGGAGATGGGATATGGATAAACTGACTACACCAGAGGTTGTACAGAGTTTCAGGGAGAGCATAAGGCAACATCTGACAAGAATGGGGGAAAGAAATACAGTAGAAGAAGAATGGGTACCTCTGAGGAATGAAGTAGTGAAGGCAGCAGAGGATCAAGTAGGTAAAAAGACGAGGGCTGCTAGAAATCCTTGGGTAACAGAAGAAATATTGAATTTAATTAATGAAAGGAGAAAATATAAAAATGCAGTAAATGAAGCAGGCAAAAAGGAATACAAACATCTCAAAAATGAGATCGACAGGAAGTGCAAAATGGCTAAGCAGGGATGGCTAGAGGACAAATGTAAGGATATAGTAGCTTATCTCAGTAGGGGTAAGATAGATACTGCCTACAGGAAAATTAAAGAGATCTTTGGAGAGAAGAGAACCACTTGTATGAACATCAAGAGCACAGATGGCAACCCAGTTCTAAGCAAAGAAGGGAAAGCAGAAAGGTGGAAGAAGTAAATAGAGGGTTAATACAAGGGCGATGTACTTGAGGACAATATTATTGAAAGAGGATGTAGATGAAGATGAAATGGGAGATATGATACTGCGTGAAGAGTGTGACAGAGCACTGAAAGACCTGAGTCGAAACAAGGCCCCCGGAGTAGACAACATTCCATTGGAACTACTGACGGCCTTGGGAGAGCCAGTCATGACAAAACTTTACTAGCTGGTGAGCAAGATGTATGAGAGATGCGAAATACCCTCAGACTTCAAGAAGAATATAATAATTCCAATCCCAAAGAAAGCAGGTGTTGACAGATGTGAAAATTACCGAACTGTCAGTTTAATAAGACACAGCTGCAAAATACTAACGCGAGTTCTTTACAGACGAATGGAAAAACTAGTAGAAGCCGACCCCGGGGAAGATCAGTTTGGATTCCGTAGAAATGTTGAAACACGTGAGGCAAAACTGACCTTACGACTTATCTTAGAAGAAAGATTAAGAAAAGGGAAACCTACGTTTCTAGCATTTGTAGACTTAGAGAAAGCTTTTGACAATGTTGACTGGAATACTCCATTTCAAATTCTGAAGGTGGCAGGGGAAAAGTACAGGGAGCGAAAGGCTATTTACAATTTGTACAGAAACCAGATGGTAGTCATAAGAGTCGAGGGGCATGAAAGGGAAGCAGTGGTTGGGAAAGGAGTGAGACAGGGTTGTAGCCTCTCCCCGATGTTATTCAATCTGTATGTTGAGCAAGCAGTAAAGGAAACAAAAGAAAAATTCGGAGTAGGTATTAAAATTCATGGAGAAGAAGTAAAAACTTTGAGGTTCGCCGATGACATTGTAATTCTGTCAGAGACAGCAAAGGACCTGGAAGAGCAGTTGAACGGAATGGACAGTGTCTTGAAAAAAGGATATAAGATGAACATCAACAAAAGCAAAACGAGGATAATGGAATGTAGTCAAATTAAATCGGGTGATGCTGAGGGAATTAGATTAGGAAATGAGACACTTAAAGTAGTAAAGGAATTTTGCTATTTGGGGAGCAAAGTAACTGATGATGGTCAAAGTAGAGAGGTTATAAAATGTAGACTGGCAATGGCAAGGAAATCGTTTCTGAAGAAGATAAATTTGTTAACATCGAGTATAGATTTATATATCAGGAAGTCGTTTCTGAAAGTATTTGTATGGAGTGTAGCCATGTATGGAAGTGAAATATGGACGATAAATAGTTTGGACAAGAAGAGAATAGAAGCTTTCGAAATGTGGTGTTACAGAAGAATGCTGAAGATAAGGTGGATAGATCACGTAACTAATGAGGAAGTATTGAATAGGATTGGGGAGAAGAGAAGTTTGTGGCACAACTTGACTAGAAGAAGGGATCGGTTGGTAGGACATGTTTTGAGGCTTCAAGGGATCACAAATTTAGCATTGGAGGGCAGCGTGGAGGGTAAAAATCGTAGAGGGAGACCAAGAGATGACTACACTAAGCAGATTCAGAAGGATGTAGGTTGCAGTAGGTACTGGGCGATGGAGAAGCTTGCACAGGACAGAGTAGCATGGAGAGCTGCATCAAAGCAGTCTCAGGACTGAAGACGACCACAACCACAGATTTCCTTAAGAAAATAATGAGTATAGCCAATATAGCTTTTAACAAAAATTGATTTTACAAATTATTGAGTAACATTTGTAAATGAGCTTCAAACGGGATAAAGTAGTACAAAGTTCGCTACGTTTTACGTAGCACAGGTAGAACCAGCGTTAAATACGACTGGAATTACATACGTAATGAAGAACATCAGTTCATTATATGACACAAAATTTGAAAAGAAAGCTTGCACAATTAGGTTATCTGGTGTGTTAGTAATGAACGTAATTTAACAGAGGTAAAATAATGTTTCTGAAAAGGAGGAGAGAACCTGGATTATAAGTATCATAAAACTGAGAGAACTGGTTTAAAAGCATTAAAGAAATTTCTTTTTTTCAACTATACTTGTGCATTCAATATGTCACATTTATTTGGTGTACGCCTGAAAATTTCAAGTTCTTCCAAAACATCGAGTTTTCTCCCTTTCTTTTCTCTATGCAGAATCGTCATTTCGTTTAATTCTTTGGGGTTATGCCATGTTATGAAAAGATGTTCTGAAAATGCTGAATTGTGCACATTTGTGTCTTTTTTGCCTAAAAGATATTCTTTGTATCTTACGTTGAAAGCTCTGCCTGTCTGTCCAATATAAAATGCTGGACGTGTATTACAGGAAATTTTATATACCCCTGAGCCACGTAAAGGTTCGCTTGAAGCTTTTAGATTATGAATTAAATTTTTTTGTAAAATAATTTTACGTGGAGAAAGCATCTTCGTAGCCGTATTTTTTAGTTAACAAACGCTAAATCCTATACGATATGTTACCTAAAAAAGGTATTGAGATGTAATTGTTATCATTATTATTAGTTTGACCAGTACCTAAAGTGGCGACCCTTTCTTTAGTTTTTCCTTTAAGGATGTTTTCCACTAGTGAGGGTTCATAGCCGTTATTACATGGTATTGTCTTAATTATATTAACAAAGTCATGTGAGTCATTTCCACGTATGGTAAAGACAAATAAATAACTTACTTTGCAACAAATTATCTTATCTGTATTTAAGTATTCCCGTTAATATAGTAACTGGTAGCAATATTCATAGCAAGTGAACGTCTATTCTTGCAGGATGTTGACAACTGACATTTAACGTGGCTTTTCTATACTTTTAAATTAATTACACACTTAATGTGCAGTCACTCATGCTGCCTGTGCCAGTTTTCCGGCGTCATCTCTCCACCTTCCATGACGTCGTCATCACGGTGTTTTCTTATTCGTTGGAACCCAGCAAGAAACTCTGTAGTTCACGTGCCACCCATATCCCAGCCACCACTGTTTCATTACAGCAGTAATTACATCTTCCCATGATCGACTAATATTCTTTGATAGAATCAATGTGCTAGTATAAATATTAGCCTAGCACCATAGGATAGCCGGCCCGAGTGGCCGAGCGGTTCTAGGCGCTTCAGTCTGGAACCGCGCGACCGTTCCGGTCGCAGGTTCGAATCCTGCCTCGGACGTGGATGTGTGTGATGTCCTTAGGTTAGTTAGGTTTAAGTAGTTCTAAGTTCTAGGGGCTGATGACCTCAGAAGTTAAGTCCCATAGTGCTCAGAGCCATTTTGAACCATAGGATAAGTAGCACTTCTTTAACATAACTGAAGTAGTAACTGAGTTTTCTTCCTTGGACACTTAAATAGCTTGTGTAAATACTAATTTCAATATAGCAAACGAATTAGATTTTGAGAGCCTTGTGTCTTTCCTGTTAGACATCCTTGAAAATTCATCCAGTTTTCGTCTCCAGTTTACGAAGAATGAATGAATGAGTGAGAATGAATGAATGAATGAACGAATGGGCGCTGGTCTTAGCCTTCCTAGAGGAAATCTCAGTTGCCCCTATCGTGTGTCTTCCTGACGTCGTATGCTCTAATTCCCGGCCGTTTTGTTGCAGCAGATGGCTGCCCCGCTGTGATTCTGTCAGTTGGTATCGCATTACTTTGCTCTCCCGCACGAGGCAGAGCCAAGATGATGACAAGAGGCCGCTGTCTTTTTTACGGTTTTCGCTGCTGAGATCATCTCCAGATCCAACTTCACTTAACCTGTCTCTGAACCTCCACAACAAGAAGACACGGTCCTCAAGATGAAGCCGCGTTTCACGTAAGCAGATCCTCTACACTGCGAAGTCGGACAACCTCAATACTCCTTCAAACATTCACACGTTAAACACAATGAAACTGCTGAAGTCATTATGCACGTTATGTTACACGTCTATTGACATGCACACCACGTTAATTGTGAAAAAATCTTTTGTCAAATGAAAAAAAAATGATGAATTTTATAAAAACAGCTGTTACAAATAGGCAAACTACGAGCTAGTAAATTTAAATATCTAGAAGACATCATACAGGATTAGAAAGATTTACAATAAATGTAATAATATTGAAATTGTAAGACACTACACTGGGATGTGTATGTAAATGTAAATTCTGAACAATGAATAGGGAGTAAAGGTACACGAAAGACGGATTGTTAGAAAAATAATAAGTTGAATTCTTACAACAGAGAGTTTGAATCACGGCAGTAATGATGATGTCGACCAGAATAAACAACTGCGCCGGCCGCGGTGGCCGAGCGGCTCTAGGCACTTCAGTCCGGAACCGGGTGTGTGTGTTCGTCCTTAGGATAATTTTGGTTAAGTAGTGTGTAAGCTTAGGGGCTGATGATCTTAGCAGTTAAGTCCTGTAAGATTTCACACACACATTAAGACGACCTATTCCTGAGTACTGCTCGAGCGTTTGGGATCCCTATCAGGTCGGATTGAGGGAGACATAGAAGTAATTCAGAGGCGGGTTGCTAGATTTGTTACTGGTAGGTTTGAGCATCACGCGAGTGTTACGGAAAGGCTTCAGGAACTCGGGTGGGGTCCCTATAGGAAAGGAGGCGTTCTTTTCGTGAATCGCTACAGAGGAAATTTAGAGAACCAGCATTTTAGGCTCACTGTAGTACAAGTTTACTGCCGCCAACTTATATTTCGCGGAAATACCACAAAGATAAGATAAGAGAGATTAGGGCTCCTACAGAGGCATATAGGCAGTCATTTTTCCCTCGTTCTGTTTGGGAGTGGAACAGGGGGAGAAGATGCTAGTTGTGGTACGAGGTACCCTCCGCCACGAACTGCATGGTGGATTGCGGAGTATGTATGTGGATGTAGATGTAATGACATCGTTACAGTTCGTGTTTCCGCATTTACCTCACGCGGAATGGACACGAATGCCACACTAATCCCTTCTCTCTATGTCGGTGCTTGTATACTCGCACTGGAGTCGCACTGCGTTGCATATGCGTTGCAGCAACCCTTCCAAACTTTTTCATCGTCCTTTATATAACAGTCTTTGTATATAGCCTCTATAGTGTGCGCAAGTTGGCGGCACGTCCTTTGTGTAGACAAAGCAGCGGCAGCGTCACAGTACGGGCCGGGTATGTAGGTTATGCAGACAAAGGGTCAACGCCCCCTGCGTCGGGGCGGATCGGTCTTTCACTATCCTTTGAACTATCAGTTCACCTAGATGGATAGTGTTCAGTTTGTCTGCTCCTTCGCTCTGCGATGGCAGATACTGGTTTAGCCGGTAAAAGCAGTGTTTACGAAAAGTCAGCTAAACACCTATAACGCAAAGGTTCAACTGGCTCTGAGCACTATGGGACTTAACATCTGAGTTCATTAGTCCCCTAGAACTTAGAACTACTTAAACCTAACTAACCTAAGGACATCCCACACATCCACGCCGGAGGCAGGATTCGAACCTGCGGCCGGAGCCAATGCAAAGGCCACGTAACTTCAGTCCATGGGCAGCATATCAAAGTTAGTTAAACAAGTGTGTCTTCCGGATTCTTGAATGACTCTTTTGAAAAAATGTCTAAAATTTCCTATAACCTTACTATTATCTTTAAAACACAGAAAATGGCTATCGTGTCCTTAATTACTATCCCGATTACAGCTATGAAATGTTACTGATTGTCTCAGTTCCATATTCACACCCGAGAGCAGCCATAAGATATTTAGTCAGCCCCAATTTTTTAAACACCCTAAACAGTCACTGACCCACGTCGACCAACGAGGTAGCAGAGTCAGTCGTTGCAGGTCCCCTTGAACAGAAGTGATCGCCAATAATGTCTCGTAATTTGCACACAACGCTGAGTTTATATACGACTTGAAATGTCCACAAGCGAAATCTCCTAAAATAAATCACTCACAAAGTTCAAACTTTCACAAAATACTCAACACTGTGCTTGCTTCTCACCAAATACCGATGAAACTCGCGGATTTTTTTCATTTTGGTACAAATTGGATCAGCGCGATTAAACATAAATGTTTTCTAGAAGACTGCCCCTGAGTGACTCAATAAACTCCTAGATGTGAGGGAAAATGTTGATTTCCTATTGGCTTGCATGTTAAGCGGCCAATCAGATGCTCTCGAGCACTTCTAAACTTGCGGTATTTCTAATGTCAGCCAATCAGATTACCACGCTTAACTTAAACTTGACGTCTCGTAATTCCGAGACTAGATAAAATTTAATGAAAACAAAATAGAATCCTTTCCGCAAAATAAATCACTAACAGATTTAATACTCAACGCCCCTTCTGGCTGCCCCCTGAAAAATCAAGCTCACTCGGACATACGTAACAAATTCCTGTATTACTCAACAACTTTCTCACGCTTGGTAAAATTTGGCATTCTCACTCTACGTATATCCTCCATTCGCTCTCTGTCTCTTCAGAGCACCCATACAAACAAAATGCAAAGAAATAATAATTTTCCATTGTACTGTAGATTACGCCAGGTATCTGTGGCAATGAAATTAAAGAAAATTCCAGAGAATTGCACTATATGAACTTATCCTCTTGGTTGTAGTTTCAATTGATACTATTGATGAAGACATTACAACACCTAATTCGATTTCACAATGCCAGCACGGTTATTATGTGTTTTTAAACAAAAATATGTATGTCCGAAAATATTGAAGTTATTGCTTTAAAATTTTAGCACTATGGTTGGATATCCATAGAATTTGGCAGACTAGGTATGAAAAAGATCGATCAATATCTAATAGAACTTCTTCAGATTCATAGAGGGTATGTGTAACGTATTGCACGCAGCGTTAAGTAAGTGCGCCGTTCGTCCTGCTCAGTAGCTGGCGTCAGCTGTCCGAGCTTGAGAACAAAAATCCGCTCTCCTCCCGCTCCATGGCAAGCTACGCTATCAATGCAATATGACAATTCGTAATAATTTGTTAAGTTACACGCCATGAGTGGCGTTTACATCCGAAGTTCGCAGCAGGCACGGTCCGAGAGTAGTCAAACGCTGGAAGCTAGAGAAGCGGAAATAATGATCGCAACAGATCTTCATCCACTTGCTGGCGTATTTAGTAATTGTTATTTACTGTGCCTGGATACTGTCCCTGTCACCACATTAATATTTGCTACTGAGATGGAAGGAAAAGTTTTTAGATGATGTACGTTTATAATACAGGGAGTTTCAAAAATGACCGGTATATTTGTGAAACGGCAATAAAAACTAAACGAGCAGCGATAGAAATACACCGTTTGTTGCAATATGCTTGGGACAACAGTACATTTTCAGGCGGACAAACTTTCGAAATTACAATAGATACAATTTTCAACAACAGATGGCGCTGCAAGTGATGTGAAAGATATAGAAGACAACGCAGTCTGTGGGTGCGCCATTCTGTACGTCGTCTTTCTGCTGTAAGCGTGTGCTGTTCACAACGTATAAGTGTGCTGTGGACAACATGGTTTATTCCTTAGAACAGAGGATTTTTCTGGTGTTGGAATTCCACCGACTAGAACACAGTGTTGTTGCAACAAGAGGAAGTTTTCAAGGGAGGTTTAATGTAACCAAAGGACCGAAAAGGAAGTGAATAGGTGTTCAATATATTTGTTGATTTTAGGAAGACGTATGGTTCCACTGGCGGAGAGACATACATCTAAGTGTTGAACGAATTTGGGATAGATGAGAAGAGAAGAGCACGCACACAACAAACATTGACGAACCTACAATTACTATTTAAGTTATCGGGGGAACCTTCTGAACAGTCTGAAATTAAAACTGAGACATGGAAACGACCTATCACCAATTCTGTTGAACTGTCTAACGGAGAAGTTAATCCAAGAATGACATAAATAAATGAGTGACACAGTACACCAAATGTAATCAACTTAGGTTATCAGAAGACGTGGATTAAATTCAGAGATGATGTAGCATGTTTTCAGCCAAAATATAAACATCGCATCAGAACAAACGGAAGTAAAAGAAAAAGCAAAGAGGACGAGATCACAACTTTCCTTTGAAAAGACCCAGTATCACTCTAGACATCAAAGGAAAACAGGAAGTCCAACGCAAGGTGAGATTCACACCCCAAACATCAGTGAAAAAACAACGATCAGAGAAAGAGCCAGGAAGGTGAAAACAGCATTATGACTATTCCAGAAAGTAACAAATGTTTTTTATTGCATTAAAGGTCAGTTTCCTGCTGTAATTTTTTATTTTATTTGTGTGTTTATCTCGTATAAGAGCAATCGATTTCAGACAGTAATGTCTCGTCTTCAGGTACCTTCAGCTTGTAAAAGCTAGTTTCAACGCAGATACGAGTCACAAAACTGCGTGGGAGATACATTGAAGTCACCAGCTTTAATGGAACGGCATTTAGGTTCTTATTGCGTTCACTCCATGTTGAAGTCCTAAGAGATACCTGAAGATACGACAGTATTTCTCTGAAATACATAGTACGAGGGTCACTCCAAAAGAAATTCACACTATTTTTTTTAAAATCCATATTTTATTCTACATGTTCCAAAGTTTTACAGTGTGTAGATACATCCTTTAGGAACAATATTTTCATTTCTCCACATAATTTCCATCCCTCTCAACTGCCTTGCGCTATCTTGGAACCAGCGCCTCTATACCCGGACGGTAAAATTCTGGACAACCTGTTGGAGCCACTGTTTGGCAGCGTGCACAAGGGAGTCATCATCTTCAAATCTTGTTCCACGAAGAGAATCTTTCAGTTTCCCAAGGAGATGATAGTCACATGGAGCCACGACAGGACTGTAAGGCGGGTGTTTCAGTGTTGTCCATTCGAGTTTTATGATCGATTCCATGGTTTTTCGACTGACATGTGGCCGTGCATTGTGGTGCAACAGCAAAACATCCTGCTTTTGCCGATGTGCTCGAACATGACTCAGTCGAGCTTGAAGTTTCTTCAGTGTCGTAACATATGCATCACATTTTATTGTGGTTCCACTTGGCATGATATTCACAAGCAAAAGTCCTTCGGAATCGAAAAACACCGCAGCCATAACTTTTCCAGCAGAAGGTGTGGTTTTGAATTTGTTTTTCTTGGATGAATTTGCATGATGCCACTCCATTGATTGCCTCTTCGTCTCTGGTGAAAAATGATGGTGCCATGTTTCATTGTCTGTCACAATTCTTCCAAGAAATTCATCTCCACCATTTTCGCACTGTTCCAAAAGTTCGCTGCATACCGTTTTTCTTGTTTCTTTGTGAGCCACCGTCAACTTCCTGGGAACCCCCCTGGCACGAACCTTTTTTAACGCCAACACTTTCAGTGTTCTGCAAACACTTGCTCCCCCTATCCCAACGTAGTGACATTTCGCTCACTGTGATGCGTCTGTCAGCAGTCACCAATTCGTTAACTCTCTGCACATTGTCTGGAGTGTGTGCAGTACGAGACCTGCCACTGCGAGGTCAATCCTCAATATTGCTGTGCACGCTTTCATCACGTAACCTGCTTGCCCACTGACTAACTGTACTGCGATCGACAGCAATATCTACATACACCTTTTTCAACCTCTTGTGGATTATTCCCACTGTCTAGTTTTCACAGCACGGGTATTCTATGACAACACGTTGCTTCTGACGAACGTCAAGTGTAGCAGCCATCTTGAAGACATGCTGTGAAGGCGCCATACACGGAACA
The DNA here is from genome assembly GCF_023897955.1 of Schistocerca gregaria. Taxonomy (NCBI): domain Eukaryota; kingdom Metazoa; phylum Arthropoda; class Insecta; order Orthoptera; family Acrididae; genus Schistocerca; species Schistocerca gregaria. Next base: position 128,457,711 of record NC_064923.1, on the reverse strand, counting down.
GGTTGAACTAAGCGGGTAAGAGGGTAAAACTTTCACACATGATGAATGAAAACTGTATTTTTACAAAAATAGTGAGAATTTCTTTTGGAGTGACTCGCGTACATGCATGAGGCAAACATAAAAACAAAGTAAAAGAAAAGTTATGAGGAAACTGACTTCAGTGGAATAAATAAATATCGCCTTAAAGCTGTATGGATATTTGGTAAGTAGCTGCCTCCACAGAAAAAATGAATTTTTACCCTGAATTGGAGTGCACCATGATTTTCAACTTCGCAGCAGATTAAAAATGTGTGCCAAAGCGGGACGCGAATCTGGGATCAAATGTTCGGTTCCCTGCGAAGCCCACACTGACAGGAAGTTTCTATAACGGAATACTAAATCCCTATTTCATCACACAAAATTCCGATATTACAGTAGCGTAATCGAGCATGAATGTTCATAGGCAGCAGAGACAACTGCCGGAAAAAGCCTCTCAAAAATTAAAAAAAAAGTGTGCAGCATCTTGGAGCAGAAAAAGTATAAATTTAGTGAAATGTATTCGCAGTTGCGAATATGGGTAATCACCAGATATACAGGGTGCTACAAAAAGGTACTGCCAAACTTTCAGGAAACATTCCTCACACACAAATAAAGAAAAGATGTTATGTGGACAAGTGTCCGGAAACGCTTAATTTCCGTGTTAGAGCTCATTTTAGCTTCGTCCACCTACGCTCAATGCAGCACGTTATCATGATTTCATACGGGATACTGTACCTGTGCTGCTAGAACATGTGCCTTTAAAAGTACGACACAACATGTAGTTCATGCGCTATGGAGCTCCTGCACATTTCAGTCGAAATGTTCGTACGCTTCTCAAGAGCAGATTCGGTGACCGATTGATTGGTAGAGGCGGACTAATTCCATGGCCTCCACGCTCTCCTGACCTCAACCCTCTTGACTTTCATTTATGAGGGCATTTGAAAGATACTGTCCACGCAACCCCGGTACCAAATGTAGAGACTCTTCGTGCTCGTATTGTGGGCGACTGTGATACAATACACCATTCTCCAGGGCTGCATCAGCGCATCGGGGCTTCCATGCGACTGAGGGTGGATGCATGTACTCTCGCTAACGGAGGACATTTTGAACATTTCCTGTAACAAAGTGTTTGAAGTCACGCTGGTAGGTTCTGTTGCTGTGTGTTTCCATTCCATGATTGATGTGATTTGAAGAGAAGTAATAAAATGAGCTATAACATGGAAAGCAAGCGTTTCCGGACTCATGTCCACATAACATATTTTCTTTCTTTGTGTGTGAGGAATGTTTCCTGAAAGTTTGGCCGTACCTTTTTGAAACATCCTGTATAATGGAATGACGACAGTGAAAATTTGTGCCGGACTGGGACTTAAATCCGGATTTCTTGCTGATCACAAGCGGTCGGCTGACCATTAGGCTATCCGAGCACGATGACGACCACACCCAAACTTCCATATGTCGTCAACTATGTGTCTGCAACCTACACTCGCACATTCTTTGTGCATATTCCCGCACAGAGAAGACAGTTTAATTGAAAGTCGCTTGCTCAGTGTCGGCGGATAAATGCGATACTGCAATTCCTGTTTTATTCAGAAATATGACGCGAAGTTCATTCGGACATGCATGCTTGTCGGAAGGAATATTGCATTGTCCTTGTGAATAACAGAGCCCCTGCAATATCGTAACAACATATGTGTTGACGTTTCACATAAGATCAAACGAAGAATTATACGAAAAATCTGGATGGACCTCCATCACAAAAATAAAAGGAGGATTGACCTCCATCACAATAAATGAGCCGGCCGGTGTGGCCGAGCGGTTCTAGGCGCTACAGTATGGAACCGCGCGATCGCTACGGTCGCAGGTTCGAATCCTGTCTCGGACATGGATGTGCGTGATGTCCTTAGGTTAGTTAGGTTTAAGTAGTTCTAAGTTCTAGGGGACTGATGACCTCAGAAGTTAAGTCCCACAGTGCTCAGAGCTATTTGAACCATTTGAACAATAAATAAAATAAGGATGACTCTATATGGACAAATTAAAAGCATGAACCCAGACAGAGTTGACAATGTATTCACGTACACAAATAAAAGAAGGATGGACATCCATCACAATAACTAAAAGAAGCATGACTCTATATGGACAAATTAAAAGCATGAACCCAGACAGAGTTGAAAATGTATTCATGTACACAAATAAAAGAAGGATGGACATCCATCACAATAAATAAAAGAAGCATGACTCTTTATGGACAAATTAAAAGCATGAACCTAGACAGCCTTGAAAATGTATTCACGTACACAAATAAAAGAAGGATGGACATCCATCACAATAAATAAAAGAAGGATGACTCTATATGGACAAATTAAAAGCATGAAACCAGACAGAGTTGAAAATGTATTCACGCACCAGGATATAAGGATGACATAAAGAAGGATCTGAGGAAATAGAGCGGTGAGGGGCAGCATAGAAGATATGGGAAATACAGAAAAGTTCAGAGCAGAAATTGTTAGAATGATGGCTATACACGACGAGAAAGCAAGATGAACACGAAGAACATTTTTTAAAGAAGAATGAAAAAAAAGTGAGGGAGGATAAGAAGGAATAGTAGCAATACTCAAAAGAACTTAAGGGATGAAGGTAGTTGTGTAATCGTTGTCTGTAAGCGACTGAAACGATGAAACAAACAATGAATAAAGAAGAGCATGTCTTGTAAATTACGTACCACTTATCCTGTGCTTAGCTGCCTGTATCTTCCTTCGCAGCCCTTGCGACATCACGTTCAGGAAATACGTTCGCATTACTTACGTACATCGCGGATGCTGATCAGGGAACGCGCGGTAAATGATTCCAAGACAACAGTTTGATGACGGACGGAACAGTCGTGTTCGCCGCTCAGGCACCGGGCTATGTTACGGTTCTCTCCGTGCATCACGAGAAGTAATGGTCCTCCTAATTCCAAAACTTTAACATTCGTCTCCAGTAGTAGGCCGTGAATGCTAGTGGCGGTACGTAGAACAGCTGACCGCGGACCGACACTGGACATGTGCAGGCGTACTAGGTGAGCGAGAGCAGAACCAGGCGCCGCGGAACTCAGGGTCGCCGGCGCTGTGCAAGTTGTGTGGCGACCGTGGGTTCAGCACGGGGGCAAGGTCGTCCCGCCGGGAAGTACAGAACAGGAGCACGGGGCAGAGCCGCTGGCGGGGAAACAGTCCCGCCGCGACTGGGCTCCATCCCGACGTGCGAAACGTAGAGCGCTCACTTGTTCTGATCTTAGGCCACCCTGCACAGTGCAAAATCTATACTAACACAAGGTGAATCACCTAAAACTTCCACCGAGCGAGGTGGCGCAGTGGTTAGCACACCGGAATCACATTCGGGAGGACGGCGGTTCAAACACGCATCTACATCTACATCTACATCCATACTTCGCAAGCCACCTGACGGAGTGTGACGGAGGGTACCCTGAGTACCTCTATCGGTTCTCCCTTCTATTCCAGTCTCGTGTTGTTCGCGGAAAGACACATTGTCGGTATGCCTCTTAGAGGGCTCTAATCTCGCTGATTTTATCCTCATGGTCTCTTCGGGATACATACGTAGGGGGGGGGGGGGCAATAAACTGTTTGACTCCTGGGCGAAGGTATGTTCTCGAAACTTCAACAAAAGCCTGTACCGAGCTACTGAGCGTCTCTCCTGCAGAGTCTTCCACTGGAGTTTATCTATCATCTCCGTAACGCTTTCGCGATTACTAAATGATCCTGTAACGAAGCGCGCTACTCTCCGTTGGATCTTATATGTCTCTTCTATCAACCCGATCTGGTACGGATCCCACACTGATGAGCAGTATTCAAGCAGTGGGCGAACAAGCGTACTGTAACCTACTTCCATGTTTTTGGCTTGCATTTCCTTAGGATTCTTCCAATGAGTCTCAGTCTGGCATTTGCTTTACCGACGATCAACTTAATATGATCATTCCAGTTTAAATCACTCCTAACGCGTACTCCAGGATAATTTATGGAATTAACTGCTTACAGTTGCTGACCTGCTATATTGTAGCTAAATGATAAGGTATCCTTCTTTCTATGTATTCGCAGCACATTACACTTGTCTACATTGAGATTCAGTTGCCATTCCCTGCATCATTCGTCAATTCACGGCAAATCCTCCTGCATTTCAGTACAATTTTCCATTGTTACAACCTCTCGATATACCACAGCATCATCCGCAAAAAGCCTCAGTGAACTTCCGATGTCATCCACAAGGTTATTTATGTATATTGTGAATAGCAACGATCCTACGACACTCCTCTGCGGCACACCTGAAATCACTCTTACTTTGGAAGACTTCTCTCCATTGAGAATGACATGCTGCATTCTGTTATCTAGGAACTCTCCAATCAAATCACACAATTGGTCTGACAGTCCATAGGCTCTTACTTCGTTCATTAAACGACTGTGGGGAACTGTATCGAACGCCTTGAGGAAGTCAAGAAACACGGCATCTACCTGGGGACCCATGTCTATGGCCCTCTGAGTCTCGTGGACGAATAGCGCGAGCTGGGTTTCACACGATCGTCTTTTTCGAAACCCATGCTGATTCCTACAGAGTAGGTTTCTAGCCTCCAGAAAAGTCATTATACTCGAGCATAATGATCCTGATTTAGGTTTTCCATGATTTCCCTAAATCGCTTTAGGCAAATGCCAGGATGGTTGGCGGCCGGAGTGGCCGATCGGTTCTAGGCGCTACAGTCTAGAACCGCGCGTTCGCTACGGTCGCAGGTTCGAATCCTGTCTCGGGCATGGATGTGCGTGATAACCTTAGGTTAGTTAGGTTTAAGTAGTTCTAAGTTCTAGGGGACTGATGACCTCAGCAGTTAAGTCCCATAGTGCTCAGAGCCATTTGAAGCAACCAGGATGGTTCCTTTCAAAGAGCACGGCCGATTTTCTTCCCAGTCCTTCCCTAATCCGAGCTTGTACTCCGTCTCTAATGACCTCGTTGTCGGCGGGACGTTAAACACTAATCTCTCCTCTCCTCCACCTAAAACTTCCTCAGCCAATATTGCGGAAAAATGGAAAGTGCTATTGATGCGCGGTTGTCAAGAAATCGATTGGTAGTCAGTGGCTCGCATTCTTAGCCAATAATCAGATTGTACACTGAACGCGCCAACCATAGCACCATCTGGTTTCCCCCTTCAAGCTAGACGAGTTTCGTTCTTTGTAGTTTTTTCGTTTGATGTTTATTTGGTGAGATATTTGGCCCGGTTACTATCAATGGACCACCCTGTATAAACAGCCAGAATACGGCACTGCGGTAGGCAACGCCTATATAAGCCAACAAGTGTCTGGCGCAATTGCTAGATCGGTTACTGCTGTTACAATGGCAAGGTATCGAGATTTAATGAGTTTGAACGTGGTGTTATCGTCGGTATACCTCCGAGGTAGCGATGAAGTGGGTATTTTCCCGTACGACCATTTCACGATCTACCGTAAATATCAGGAATCCGGCAAAACCACAAATCTTCCACGTCGCTGCTGCCGCAAAAAAATATCCTGCAAGGACAGGACCAACGACAACTGAAGATAATCGTTCAACGTGACAGAAGTGCAACCCTTCCGCAAATTGCTCCATATTTCAGTGCTGGGTGATTAACAAGTGTCAGCGCGCGAATCATTAAACGAAATATCATCGATATTGGCTTTCGGAGAGAAAGGCACACTTGTGTTACTTTGATGATTGCACAACACAAAAATTTACGCCTCACCTGGGCCCGTCAGCACTGATATTGGACTGTTGATGACTGGAAACATGTAGCATGGTCGGAGGTGTCTCGTTTCAAATAGTATGGAGCGGATGGACGTGTACGGTCTAAAGATAAGTTGATGAATCAATGGACCTGCATGTCACCAGGGGACTGTTCAAGCTGGAGGAGAATCTGTAATGGTGTGGGGCGTGTGCAGTTGGAGTGATATGGGACCCCTGATACTCCTAGATACGACACTGACAAGTGACAGGTTCATAAGCATCCTGTCTGATCACTTCCACTCTTCCATGTCCATTGTGCATTCCGACGGACTTGGGCAATTTCAGCAGGACAATGCGATACCGCACACGTTCTGAATTGCTGCAGGATTGCTGCAGAATGGCTCCAAAAACACTCTTCTGAGTTTAAACACTTCCGATGGGCACCTACCTCCCTATACATGAACATTATTGAGCATATGTGGGATGCCTTGCAACGTGCTATGATGTTCTCAGAAGATCTGCACCACCTCGCACTTTTACGGATTTATGGACAGGCCTACGGGATTCATGGAGTCAATTCCCTCCAGCACTACTTTAGACATTAATCGAGTTCATCCCAAGCCGTGTTGCGACACTAGTGCGTGATCGCAGTGGCTCTGTACGATATTAGGCAGGTGTACCAGTTTCTTTGGTTCTTCAGTGTATGTTCTGTATATATCTGTGTCATCCATTCTCGTGTATACGTTTCATATCTTTGCGGTCCCCGCTGTCGTCGGCTAGCATGAATGTGTGGTTTGAGTGTAGCTGGCGCTTCGGGTATTCGTAGTTGCCAGGAAGCTTCCTTCAATGTTAGGGGCACTTTAGCCAACCTTTGGGTATAGCTTTGGGGCAGAGATTCATCAGTTGCCATCGGTCAGCATCCATTGTGAGGTTACTACAGCTGGCATCCGCTTACGCTCTCTGAGCCCTTCCGGGTTGCTGTGTAGAACCGAGCGACTGGGCAGGTCAGTTTTACTCTTCCACGGGACACAGGTGAGTGACGACGCTCTGATTAGTATGTCTAGGTGCTAAGCTGGAATATGTACGAGTCAGCTTTTTCTGAGTTTCTGTTAGTCACTCTCGTCTGCGGCATTGATAATTATGTCACACCAACTAATTGAGTCAGGGAACGGTATTAATTTCATTTGTATTCAGTTTATTCGATGAGATCTTATTTGCAACTGTTAACTTGGTGTGGACGAGCGGAACCACCACGTGGTGTACAGTTTTAGTTACTGTCATGTATCATGTATGAATGTGTCGTGTACTTTGTGGAATATTTGAGTTAAATTTTATTCAGTTTACAGTCCAGTTTGTCCTTCTTTCCCTCGGACTTAGTAGCCCCTATTCCGTCGCATCACGTGCATTTCTTTGTAAACCATGAGACTCCATGAGGCACCTCTCGTCATTGAATTGAATCCTCAGCTCCGTCGCAGTGTAGATGCGGTCACGTTTGATAAATTTATTTACAAAATTAATGAGTTGTACGGAACTTCAGAACTGGGCTTTGTTTTCTGTAATTGACCGTTTAAGCTAGTCACGCTCTGACGCAGTGAGCTTCATGTGGGTGGAGTACAGAAGCTTTCTTCTAAATTCTGGCTTTCGTTGTGTAAGTGATCAGTGTGAACGTGGTGTGTGTGATCCTGATAAAGTGTAACCAGTAATTTAGCAAACTCGCCCCCACAGTTGTCGGTTCAGTTGTTGCGTTGTGTATTGTACCATGTGCTTAGATTCTCACTCCAGCATTTTTGTCTTTAACTTAATGTCCATGGGTGTTACTTTTAATGAGGAAATAAATCTTAATTTTTGCTACATTCGTCAGTACTACATGTCACAGAGCCATTCTGAATCCTAGCGAAGAGCCTTAAATCAGTCAGTTTGTACATCAATAGGTGGGCAAGGCGGTTTGTGGCCCATTTTGTTAGTGTGGGTAGCCTACGTCAGGAGCAGGTTTGCCTCTGATTGTATACATGCTCCTGATGTAGGCAACCTGCACTAACAAAAAGGGTCACAAACCACCTTATGCCCTTACCCACATCCCCATAACAATGTTTCAACGAAATTTACCATGATTATCGTATACCCAATATATTGGTACTTTATTACATGAAATGATCTGTGAGGTGGCGCCCTTGTATCAGTTTAATTACTTAATATTTAAATAAATTTGGCCCACTAGTCAGAAATTAGTGTTTGGTACTTGATCGAAGCAAAGAAACTTAGGCTCCACTTATATTGTTATTCTTGAGATTTAGAAAATCAGAAAAGAGATATTTCGTGAATATGATCCTTGTAGTAGTAAAAGATGACAGGTATCATTATCGTTAACGAACTACACAGAAGAGCCAAAGAAACTGGTACACCTGCCTAATATCATGTAGGGCCCCCGTGAGCATACAGAAGTGCCGCAACACGATGTGGCACGGACTCGACAAATGTCTGAAGTAGTGCTGGAGCTAACTGGCACCATAAATCCTGCAGGAATGTCCATAAAACTGTAAGAGTACGAGGAGGTGGAGATCTCTTCTGAACAGCACGTTGCAAGGCATCCCAGATAAGATCAAAATTATTCATGTCTGGGGGGTTTGGTGGCCAGCGGAAGAGTTCAACTCAGCAGAGTGTTCTGGACCCACTCCGCAACAACTTTGGACGTGTGGGGTATCGTATTGTCCTGCTGGAATTGCCCAAGTCTATCAGAACGCACAATGGATATGAATATACAGGTGGTCAGACACGATGCTTACGCAAGTGTCACCTGTCAGAGTCGTATCTAGACGTATCAGGGGTCCAATATCACTCTAATTGCAGATACCCCACACCATTACAGAACCTCCTCCAGTTTGAACAGTCCTTTGCTGAAATACAGGGTCCATGAATTCATGCAGTTGTCTCCATACCTGTCCATGTCCATCCATTCGATACTATTTGAAACGAGATTCGTCTTACCAGGTAACATATTTCCAGTCATCAACAGTCCAATTTCGGTGTTGACGGGCCCAGGTGAGGAGTAAAGGTTCAGATGGTGCAGTCATCAAGGGTACATGAAAGGGCCTTCGGCTCAGAAAGACATTATCGATGATGTTTCATAGAATGGTTTGCACGTTTCTTACACTCGTTGACGGCCCACCACTGAAATCTGAAGAAATTTGCGGAAGGGCTGCGCTTTGTCACGTTGAACGATTCTCTTCGATCGACGTTGGTCCCGTTCTTGCAGCATCTTTTCCAGCTGCTGCGATGTCGGAGATTTTATGTTTACACTCGTGAATTCCCCCCCATGAACCATGGACCTTGCCGTTGGTGGGGAGGCTTGCGTGCCTCAGCGATACAGATGGCCGTACCGTAGGTGCAACCACAACGGAGGGGTATCTGTTGAGAGGCCAGACAAACGTGTGGTTCCTGAAGAGGGGCAGCAGCCTTTTCAGTAGTTGCAGGGGCAACAGTCTGGATGATTGACTGATCTGGCCTTGCAACATTAACCAAAACGGCGTTGCTGTGCTGGTACTGCGAACGGCTGAAAGCAAGGGGAAACTACAGCCGTAATTTTTCCCGAGGACATGCAGCTTTACTGTATGATTAAATGATGATGGCATCCTCTTGGGTAAAATATTCCGGAGGTAAAATAGTCCCCCATTCGGATCTCCGGGCGGGGACTACTCAGGAGGATGTCGTTATCAGGAGAAAGAAAACTGGCGTTCTACGGATCGGAGCGTGGAATGTCAGATCCCTTAATCGGGCAGGTAGGTTAGAAAATTTAAAAAGGGAAATGGATAGGTTAAAGTTAGATATAGTGGGAATTAGTGAAGTTCGGTGGCAGGAGGAACAAGACTTCTGGTCAGGTGATTACAGGGTTATAAACACAAAATCAAATAGGGGTAATGCAGGAGTAGGTTTAATAATGAATAGGAAAATAGGAATGCGGGTAAGCTACTACAAACAGCATAGTGAACGCATTATTGTGGCCAAGATAGATACGAAGCCCACACCTACTACAGTAGTACAAGTTTATATGCCAACTAGCTCTGCAGATGACGAAGAAATTGAAGAAATGTACGATGAAATAAAAGAAATTATTCAGATAGTGAAGGGTGACGAAAATTTAATAGTAATGGGTGACTGGAATTCGAGTGTAGGAAAAGGGAGAGAAGGAAACATAGTAGGTGAATATGGATTGGGGCTAAGAAATGAAAGAGGAAGCCGCCTAGTAGAATTTTGTACAGAGCACAACTTAGTCATAGGTAACACTTGGTTTAAGAATCATGAAAGAAGGTTGTGTACGTGGAAGAACCCTGGAGATACTAAAAGGTATCAGATAGATTATATAATGGTAAGACAGAGATTTAGGAACCAGGTTTTAAGTTGTAAGACATTTCCAGGGGCAGATGTGGACTCTGACCACAATCTATTGGTTATGACCTGTAGATTAAAACTGAAGAAACTGCAAAAATGTGGGAAATTAAGGAGATGGGACCTGGATAAACTGAAAGAACCAGAGGTTGTACAGAGTTTCAGGGAGAGCATAAGGGAACAATTGACAGGAATAGGGGAAAGAAATACAGTAGAAGAAGAATGGGTAGCTCTGAGGGATGAAGTAGTGAAGGCAGCAGAGGATAAAGTAGGTACAAAGACGAGGGCTGCTAGAAATCCTTGGGTAACAGAAGAAATATTGAATTTAATTGATGAAAGGAGAAAATATAAAAATGCAGTAAATGGAGCAGGCAAAAAGGAATACAAACGTCTCAAAAATGAGATCGAGAGGAAGTGCAAAATGGCTAAACAGGGATGGCTAGAGGATAAATGTAAGGATGTAGAGGCTTATCTCACTAGGGGTAAGATAGATACTGCCTACAGGAAAATTAAAGAGACCTTTGGAGAAAAGAGAACCACGTGTATGAATATCAAGAGCTCAGATGGCAACCCAGTTCTAAGCAAAGAAGGGAAGGCAGAAAGGTTGAAGGAGTATATAGAAGGTTTATACAAGGGTGATGTACTTAAGGACAATATTATGGAAATGGAAGAGGATGTAGATGAAGACGAAATGGGTGATACGATATTGCGTGAAGAGTTTGACAGAGCACTGAAAGACCTGAGTCGGAACAAGGCCCCCGGAGTAGACAACATTCCATTAGAACTACTGACGGCCTTGGGAGAGCCAGTCATAACAAAACTCTACCAGCTGGTGAGCAAGATGTATGAGACAGGCCAAATACCCTCAGACTTCAAGAAGAATATAATAATTCCAATCCCAAAGAAAGCAGGTGCTGACAGATGTGAAAATTACCGAACTATCAGTTTAATAAGTCACAGCTGCAAAACACTAACGCGAATTCTTTACAGACGAATGGAAAAACTGATAGATGCGGACCTCGGGGAGGATCAGTTTGGATTCCGTCGAAATGTTGGAACACGTGAGGCAATACTGACCTTACGACTTATCTTAGAAGAAATATTAAGAAAAGGCAAACCTACGTTTCTAGCATTTGTAGACTTAGAGAAAGCTTTTGACAATGTTGACTGGAATACTCTTTTTCAAATTCTAAAGGTGGCAGGGGTAAAATACAGGGAGCGAAAGGCTATTTACAATTTGTACAGAAACCAGATGGCAGTCATAAGAGTCGAGGGGCATGAAAGGGAAGCAGTGGTTGGGAAAGGAGTGAGACAGGCTTGTAGCCTCTCCCCGATGTTATTCAATCTGTATATTGAGCAAGCAGTAAAGGAAACAAAAGAAAAATTTGGAGTAGGTATTAAAATTCATGGAGACGAAGTAAAAACTTTGAGGTTCGCCGATGACATTGTAATTCTGTCAGAGACGGCAAAGGACCTGGAAGAGCAGTTGAACGGAATGGACAGTGTCTTGAAAGGAGGATATAAGATGAACATCAACAAAAGCAAAACGAGGATAATGGAATGTAGTCCAATTAAATCGGGTGATGCTGAGGGAATTAGATTAGGAAATGAGACACTTAAAGTAGTAAAGGAGTTTTGCTATTTAGGAAGTAAAATAACTGATGATGGTCGAAGTATAGAGGATATAAAATGTAGACTGGCAATGGCAAGGAAATCGTTTCTGAAGAAGAGAAATTTGTTAACATCGAATATAGATTTAAGTGCCAGGAAGTCATTTCTGAAAATATTTGTTTGGAGTGTAGCCATGTATGGAAGTGAAACATGGACGATAACTAGTTTGGACAAGAAGAGAATAGAAGCTTTCGAAATGTGGTGCTACAGAAGAATACTGAAGATAAGGTGGATAGATCACGTAACTAATGAGGAGGTATTGAATAGGATTGGGGAGAAGAGAAGTTTGTGGCACAACTTGACTAGAAGAAGGGATCGGTTGGTAGGACATGTTCTGAGGCATCAAGGGATCACAAATTTAGCGTTGGAGGGCAGTGTGGAGGGTAAAAATCGTAGAGGGAGACCGAGAGATGAGTACACTAAGCAGATTCAGAAGGATGTAGGTTGCAGTAGGTACTGGGAGATGAAGAAGCTTGCACAGGATAGAGTAGCATGGAGAGCTGCATCAAACCAGTCTCAGGACTGAAGACCACAACAACAACAACAACAACACTCGTGAATTGGTCGTACGGGATAATCCCCACTTCATCGCTATCTCGAAGATGCTGTATTCAAACGCACTCAAATCTTGATAATCTGCCATTGTATCAGCAGTAACCGATCTAACAACTGCACCATCACTTGTTGTTTTATATAGGCGTCGCCGACCACAGCGCCGTATTCTGCCTGTTTGCATAAATCTGTATTCGAATACGCATGGCTGTACCAGTTTATTTGGCACTACAGTGTAAATATAGGGTAAATTTAAATATCGGTGGTGTTTGCTGCTGGATTCCAGTGCGAGTCGGTTAGGAGAGACTGTATTTTGAACAGTTTGCACAGGGACACTTGTTTGTTGCATTCAACCTGCATAGTTGTTAGGTACGACCACGGATACTATAATACACTGTAGGGGTCACGTGCAGGTGGGCTGTGAGCTGTGACGTCACCGTGGACCATCTCACCACGCCGCACTGCACTGGATCTTATTGACACACCTACTTAACTCATACGCAGGCACAAATGTAATCGAGATTTTCTGTGTTTTAGTGTATGTACTGTTGTTATTGTTAAGCTTTGACTAAGTTAGGTTACTTTCCTACAATCCGTGAAATGCTAGTGTAAAGCCTCGAAAGGATGTCATCCTGTTTCACCATCTCGGAGGGCACTACTTTTTTTTGTTGGAGAGTAGACTCGTGCAGGCTTAGGCCTCATAGAGCCGCAGCACGGAAAAATCCACTGTAACGTCGTTTCAAACTCTTTAACTGTTTTAGCATGTTTTCTTTTTCTGTTCTGGAAAATTACGTTACCACTTTTTTTCAGTTTTTCTCTTTGTTCACTCTCAGTTCGCTCACTACCTTTGCATATTTTTGCATTTTTGATAGCTTTCATTCTGATGAAAGTGTGTGTCCTTAAGAAACAAAATCATAACAAAAGATAACGCTTTACAAGATAGACAACGTGAAGTGGCAGTTTTTACTATATCATTAGATGACCAGTTAGTACAGCGTCCTTTCATAACCACTTGCTGTTGACAGAGAAACAGGCCTAATGGACTATTTGAAATATTTTAATTTCAGTAATTCAACGCTACATAGGGGGAAGACGATCCTGTTAATCTGTATTCTTTTATCTAAGATATTTTCTTTCTGTTTCCGCAATTTCCTACTGTTGGTGTCAGCACGCATTACTGCATTCAGAGCTGTGTTTCTTTTCACGTTAAGTTTTTCTGTAGTAATAATTTCTGTGTTAATTAGTAATATATTTACCACTAAAATATCTTCTCTGTCCTTACGTCAGCTTCATTTTTCTGCTCATGTATGTCTCTCAGTGCACCGGAGGATGCTACATTTAGAGTTGAAACAGCAACAGCATTCAACTTGCAATATTCAACAGTTCACAATTCAAGCCCCTTTCACAATCCAAACCAGTAAAATGTGTTGGGCAGACATTAGTATTTTCAACTAGACACCCATTCTTTTTTAGTTAAAAACTTACTGTGAGAAATCGCTCAATATGCTGATAACTACGGCATAACTCTGCGGTAAACAACCTTGTTTTCACTCGTAAACACAATTACCACACAATAGATTATGACAGCTGCGTGTTACTGGGCTGTGGTAGGAGCCAACTGTCGTCAGTCGCTCTGTTTGCTTCTGCGCATAAACCTCGTGATCCCTACTGTTGGTACGTTGTTGTTATGTTTCCTTACGGTGTGCTCGTATGGCCCTTGAGTGCACTGCACCTATTTAGTTACTTAGTACGTGATAGTCCAAGCAGTAGATCGTGAGTGGTCGGTAAGGTATGTCAGTGCGGAAAAAACCGACATGTTCGTGGTATATGGAGAGTGTAGGAAGAATACAATTTGTTCTTGTAGGTGTATACCGCATGATATTCCAGTAGATGTCAATGACCTCGACAATTATTAATCAATCTGTTCAAGCAGTTATATGAAAGTGATAGTGTAGCACATAGTGTAGCACCTAGACAACGTAACAGAAGGAAACAAGTGACGACAGAAGAGAGGGGAAATGAATGTTCTTGATGCTGTTGCAGTTGATCCGCTCGTTATATCCGCGCAATCGCACGAGGAAGTGGCATGATTCAAGCAGGTGTCTTACATATTCTGCACCGACCTAGTTTCCACGCCTGTCACATCTCATCTATCAAGAGCTACATGGAAACGATTCTGAGAATCGTGTTAACTTCTGTACATGGGCATTAAGACACGATACTTCGTATATATAATGTACTCGTTTAGTGGTGAGAAAACCGTCGAAACATGCACTCTTGCTTTGTTAGCAATTCGCATTGGTTTCGTCAGGTGGAACGTCAGCGTCCATGCAATGTAAACGTGTCATGTGGAGTAGTGAACCACCAGCTCATCGGTCCATGTTTCATAGATGGGACACTGAATGCGCACAAGTATCGCAGTTTCCTAACAGACCACCTTTCACGGATGCTAGAAGACGTCCTCTGCAGAGTATGAGGACCGTGTGGTACCAAAACGATGGCTATCAAGCCCATAATGCACGAAGTATTACAACATGTCTTCACGAATTGTTTCCAAATCCTTGGATTGGCCTGCCCAATTCCAGAATTTACGACTGTAGACTTTTCTGTGGGGAAAGCTGAAAGACGCTGTGTACAAGGACATACCAGCTACAGCCGATGATACGCAACGACTTATTACTGCAAACCTGATCGGACGAATCCAGTGAAATCCTAGCATGTGTGCAGCATTCATTCTGTACTAGATTGTGTGCCAATGGTAATTCTGCACACCGCATGATGGTCAGTTGTCTCGATACTGGTCATAATCTACATGACTAGGGAATACCCTTTTGTTTGTGTGTTCAAAAATGGTTCAAATGGCTCTGAGCACTATGGGACTTAACATCTTAGGTCATCAGTCCCCTAGAACCTAGCACTACTTAAACCTAACTAACCTAAGGACATCACACAACAACACCCAGCCATCACGAGGCAGAGAAAATACCTGACCCCGCCGGGAATCGAACCTGGGAACCCGGGCGTGGGAAGCGAGAGCGCTATCGCACGACCACGAGATGTGGACTGTGTGTGTGTGTGTGTGTGTGTGTGTGTGTGTGTGTCGCGCTACTACAGCTATTGTTCACCTGTCAGCGAGGGAACGGTTAACAACACGACATCTCGTAAACGACTCGCACTAGAATCCCGAAACAAACACCAATGCTACTCTAATTTACCCTACTTCTAGATTGTTGATGTCAATAGGCATTGTTCGATTTAAAAAAGTGTACGTTTTCACAAAAAAATGTAATTACAATCTGTTAACTGGCTAACAGTAGACTATGAGTCCCCGGAGACCAATTCATACTATGAAAACCGCACATCAGTCGCACTTTCCATTTCTCCAGTATTCGCAGTTCTCAGTTTAGAGGGTTCCTACTGTATATGAAGACAAATAGTTGTTTACTGATATTAACAAAAATCTGGAAATTTACTTGACCTGTGTACCATTAATTTTTACAATTGAACAATCAGGCGGCCCTAGGTTATATATTTTTTATGCATATAATAGATAAATAGATATTTAATACAGGAAGAGGAAATGTTGTTACCAAAAATCTCGAAAACTACTTGACCAACTTACATCAAAGTTGTTCACTTTACTCTAAGAAACTTCGTAAGGGTCATAGGATACGTATTTGTTAATGTGTGTGGGCCGTAACGGGTACAAGTGTGGATATTTTTATATGTGCTGCATTAACACGAACACACATCGGTGTGTCTTCCCATAAACAGGCCACAAACTTCACGATTTTGTTTTCTGCGCGGTCTTAGGTGCACCACTAATTGGACTAGATCGTTTTACGTCCACACCGACCAGACTTTTACACCTGACCTGCTGCCCAGTGGAAAACAGTATTAACGGCTTACTCTTGCTACAAATACTGAGGTACTAACCAAAATACGCAGTATTGTAATATCTGTTATTATTAACCTACAAATGACGTAAATACTGTTGTAATGTTATTCAGTGCTCCGTCCTAAGCTGCAAACAGAAATACCTGCACAGCCATTACACCCTGTATATACAGGGTGTTACAAAAAGGTACGGCCAAACTTTCAGGAAACGTTCCTCACACACAAATAAAGAAAAGATGTTATGTGGACATGTGTCCGGAAACGCTTATTTTCCATTTTAGAGCTCATTTAGTCACCTACGCTCAATGGAGCACGTTCTCATGATTTCATACGGGATACTCTACCTGTACTGATAGAACATGTGCCTTTACAAGTACGACACAACATGTGGTTCATGCACGATGGAGCTCCTGCACAATTCAGTCGAAGTGTTCGTACGCTTCTCAACAAAAGTTTCGGTGACCGATGGATTGGTAGAGGCGAACCAATACCATGGCCTCCACGCTCTCCTGACCTCAACCATCTTCACTTTCATTTATGGGGGTATTTGAAAGCTCTTGTCTACGCAACCCCGGTACCAAATGTAGAGACTCTTCGTGCTCGTATTGTGGACGGCTGTGATACAATACGCCATTCTCCAGGGCTGCATCAGCGCATCAGGGATTCCGTGCGACAGAGGGTGGATGCATGTATCCTCGCTAAAGGAGGACATTTTGAACATTTCCTGTAACAAAGTGTTGGAAGTCACCCTGGTACGTTCTGTTGCTGTGTGTTTCCATTCCATGATTAATGTGGTACGAAGAGAAGTAATAAAATGAGCTCTAACATGGAAAGTAAGCGTTTCCGGACACATGTCCACATAACATATTTTCTTTCTTTGTGTGTGAGGAATATTTCCTGAAAGTTTGGCCGTACCTTTTTGTAACACCCTGAATAATACATAAATTCATATACAATATAATGTAATATCGAAACGTTGGTAGTAAAATTCTCGAAATGTTCTTGCCTGATTTACTTTACATTTTCACATGATACTGTAATAAACATTCACACGTACATGGGCTACATATTGTTTTAAACAGCCAAATTCAGGTGCGGGGCTCTGCTGCGAAAATGAGCAGTTTATTGTCTTCCTCATACTCAATTTTAACTACGACAGCAGGACATTTATATGATTAGCCAAATTGTTTCTCCCACCCACATTGGTTCCCATTACATGTATTTTTAAAACAAGAACCGTATACATAACAGTGTTCAACTTTTCCTTCCCTACAGTTGGTTTTCACAGAAAACAGGAATTGTATTTATGTTTGTATTTATGAAGAGAGTGCGTCCGTCCCGGGTAGCTCAGTGGTCAGCGTGACAGAATGTTAATCCTAAGGGCCCGGGTTCGATTCCCGGCTGGGTCGGAGATTTTCTCCACTCCGGGACTGGATGTTGTGTTGCATAACGACCTTAATTTCATCCGCATCGACGCGCAAGTCGTCGAAGTGGCGTCAAATCGAAAGACTTGCACCGGGCGAACGGCCTACTCGACGGGAGGCCCTAGTCACACGACATTAGAATACTACTAGGAAATCTAATTTGCAATAATCGTAAACAAGGCTCAGGGGCAGAAGAACGGGAGGAGGAAATGTACAGAGAGAGAGGAAAGGAGGATGATATGGATAGAGATAGGGGCGAAGAGAAGAGTAGGACGTGTGTATCCAATCCTGAATACATCATCTTCAGATGCACAACGCAAACGAGCTCCTTTGCTTACAATTTTTTCGACACTATCTCTCAGTTGTACTTTGGAAGACTGCTGTACTATGGAGCAATACCCTGGAAGAGACCAGATAGGCATACTGGAACAGGACATTCTGAAGTTTTCCACCTTGTATGTTTATCACTAGAATTTAGTTTTTTCTATCTTGCACGAGTGGCCAATTTCGGTCTCACATCCACGTTATTTTATCCTGTGAAAATCTTTGCACACCGGCTTAGCTATTGCACTCTACATCCTCTTCAGACTGCTTGCTTCAACGAAGCCTTGACCCTCTCTACAATTTTTATCTCCACTCTGCACCTCCCCAACACTAATGTCCTTCCACGACGAAATTAACTATTGCTTGATGCCTCAGCATCCTCGTATGTGTATTATCAACAGAGCTTTGCTTTTAATCAGGTAATGGGCCATAAATTTCGTTTCTCCTCTGTTTGATTTACTACCTCTTCCTTGGTATCTGATCTGCACGTTCTATCAACTATATTTCTCTGTAGCACCACATTTCAAGAGTTCATAAATTTTATTCTTGTCTGCACTGCATTTCACCCACGTTTCATTTTCGTTCAACTCTACATTCTAGATAGATATAAGACATAAATCAGTTTGTAATTCCATAAATCAGTTTGTAATTGCCTCCTAAATCGTTTTCGCAAATTAGTAACACGGAAATGCATATTACACATCTTTAAATGACGCCAAGAAATAAATTCGGTTTCCCTACGTAAGTTTCCGTTACTCAGTGCGCACAGTGGCGTTCCTGGCAATAGATTAAGAATCCATTTTCATAGCTGAGATGATATTTCGTAGACACGCAATTTCATTAGACACCGCTTGCTGGGAACGCTTTCAGATGTAGAAATATGGAATCAATTTAAAATCACTGGTCTATAACGCTCGTTACTTTGTGCGAACAGAGAATCACTGGTGTCTACACAGAAATTCGCTGAATCATCATATGTTGGATGACAGGCGGTACCTTTTTATTGCTGTACGTTCTACTGTTTCACTTTTCAGTGTCGTACAGAACATAATAACCATAGTTAGGTTTATGCGGCTGTGCTAGAGGTACTGAAAACCAGTTTATGCAGTTTCCTCAAGTTATTTGACACGTTTCTCCAACTCGTTACCGGCATCAATGGTCGAGGCTACTAACCGATTGCTCGAGAGGTGGTCCTCCGGTGGTAATCACTTCGAATTCCAGTGGTGAAAAATATTTTCATCATCATTTTTTGCATAGCAAGGGGCAAGGGGACGAGTCAGGCAACGGCCTTGCCGCAGTGGGTACACCGGTTCCCGTGAGATCCCCGAAGTTAAGCGCTGTCGGGCGTGGCCGGCGCTTGGATGGGTGACCATCCAGTCCCCATGCGCTGTTGCCATTTTTCGGGGTGCACTCAGTCTCGTGATGCCAATTGAGGAGCTACTCGACCGAATAGTAGCGGCTCCGGTCCAAGAAAACGATCATAACGACTGGGAGAGCGGTGTGCTGACTACACGCCCCTCCTAACCGCATCCTCAAATGAGGATGACACGGCGGTCGGATGCTCCCGATGGGCCACTTGTGGCGAGTGCAAGGGGACGAGTCATGATGGTGAAACATTCATGATGAGCAGAGTGTGGCAGTATCTTGAGTTAAATTCCAAACTTCTCTTCAGTGTCTCATAGAGTAATGGCGTGTGGCACTGTTGACGGTGATCCGCCAGTCGAATGGGAACTTCCGGTATGGCGTCCCCCTTGGTGCTATTCCAGATGAGTGAGCTGCGATCCGCCACCGGGATTCATCCTCTCTCCTCTATTTAACTGACACTAACAACACAAATACAACAGGACACGCCGGTCCCCAGACGCACTCGTTGACAATGAACTACACCACAAAACACTTACACTCGAGACCCAACAGTTACACTTGACTAAGGAAAGGCGGGTAAAAGCCGAAAATAACGAACGCCTTTTCTACTGAGACGGCTAAACTCATAGGAGTTTTCTGAGCCTACACTTTCATGAGGCGTCTATTCTTCGAATATGTGCCTGTTGTGATTTCTCAAGATTTGTGGTACGCTCTTGTATAAGACAAAAAGGCAGAGAATATTCTCACATTACTTCCTCGTCGAAGCTTGCTGTCCTCTGATACTGCTCCCTGACACTAATTTACAAGGCAAAAAGGCCGAGACCATTGTCACCTAACTTCCGCGTCCATGCTGGATGACCTCTGCTACTGCTTCCTGGTACGGATTTCCTCACTTGAACAGATAATAGTATGTTTTAAACGTTTTGAAAGCGATCTCTTCCGTAGACAGACTACAACTTACAGCATAACGTCACTAAATCGAAGTCTCCACTTGCATGACAATCAGCTGAGCTTATGTCATCATCGTCCCACATATTACCAAACATCAGTTTTTCCACGTTTTTCTATGACGGTTGTGACTCATTGTCAGTGCCCAGTCCTACGTTTCGTAAATTACACAATTTTTCCTTCGTCTACATTAAGAGCCAGTTGTCAGTCTCAGCAGCAGGTTGTTATCTTATCCCGATACGACTGGATAGTTTGGAAACTTTTATCAGTAAGCACTTTCTCATACAACAGACAGCCCAACATTTAGGGTAATCGATATGGATTCCAAAAACATCGATCATACGAAACGTAACAAACGTTCATCGCGCATGATATCTACATCATACACAGAACAAAACTATGTTGTTTACAAGCTTCCGAAAAGCTTTTCGTCGCTTTAATCGAGAGGTCTAACCAGGTTTGCAACTGGACCGAAAAATTCCTGATCGGCAGGACTCAGCACGTTCTCTTAAATGATGGTCAACAGACGTTGAATTAATATCTTGTGTGACACTGGAAAGTGTAATAGGACCATTCTTGATTATGTTTTTCATTAAAGATTTAACGGACAGTATTTGTGCGAAGCTCGTTGAACCGTGCTGCGGCTCGCTTTGGTGCTGTTTGTAGGTTTCCGACCTCTGTGGGAGGCCAGACAGTATCCTTTAGTTGGCGTGGTTGCGGTTGTTTATCTTCTCGTCTTGACTTGTGCCACTCGTTTCGAAAGCGTTGCCTGCCCGATAGTGGCAGCAGCGGCGGTTATCCATATGTAGTAACAGTTGCCCTATCTTTGCGGCGACATCGTTCTTTTTCCGTGTCGTGCGAGTGTGGCAGTTGGTTGGGGACTCAGGAGGAGCCAGGTCCGCGCAGTGGGAGAACACGCCGGGACCGCTGGCGGCGCACATGTCTGCCGGATGGAAGGGCTGTGGTCACGAGGGTGCACGACCTCGACGTAAGCCAGATCCTGTAGGCTTTAAAATGAGTGCATTTCAATACAAGTAGAGGAACCTCCACCACTGTGACATTTCGCGATTCTCCAGTGACTTGGGTTCGTGTTGCTGCTCTAGTGTCGCCGAGGCGAAGAGCAGCGAGTGGAGTGCTTGGGGAAAGCGGATATGATTAGCATTCCTCGACTTCTTATTACTATTAACTGCGTTCAGTTTGTTACAATTTGTTAAGTTCAACCACTTGTATTTTTCCTGCCTGGTGGCCGCTAACGCTCCAGTTAGTCCTGGATGTTAGTGTATGTAACGGCAGTGTACGTTTCCTCGTCTTGCTGCTGCTGTCCGATAAGGCGTCTAGTTTGGACAGTTTTCTTGATTGTAGGGCGTTGGTGATTCTTCTACTGTGGTGGTAGACATTCTTTTCTTCTTCCGGGCGCTCTAAGCACAGTATTCTGGGGGCATAGTGCAGTCCTCCAGTTCCGGCTTTGGCATGTTGTTCCACTCTTGCGTTTGGTTTATTGGACGTCAGGTAGCTTCAGCAAGATTATCATTAGTCATTCATTAGACTGCCACTAGTCTGAGTTACCATGGTCTGAAGTTAATGCAACTCTTGGCTGCCCATCTCATCGCTCGCGAAAGTGTTTGTTGCCGGACTTTCTCAGAGGACGATTCCTGGAGCGCCGTCTGTGAGTGGTCCTTGCGTTTTATTGTTGTATTATTTATTACCATACCTTGTAATGCCTACATTAAAGGTTATTTATATCTAGTTAATAGGTTTGGTCGCCTTCTGGGATAAACTTACCAATGTAAGGGTTTTGTTACAAGGTTACCATCATCTTATTTCAACCGTTTGGTGGTCAGTTGCTTGTTTCTCTTAATTAACCTTTGTTGTTTTAAAGCAGGCTTCTAAATTTTTATATAATTGCCATTCTTGGCGTGTAAGCCTTCATCGTGATCACAGTGGCTTGTTTCTTTAAACGTTATCTGTATCCATATTTTATGGTGTTTTGCTAAATTGTAACGCACTGAAAACACTATTATTTACACAGTTGTTTATGCCTTCATTAATAACGAGTGGTGTTTTTTTGTTTATTGTTGAGTCTGGAATTTCTGATTTGAAAATAAATGTGTGTATTGTAAAAGGCGAGCAATAGTAACTGATTAATGCCTCGTCTACAATCGTAACCGAATACTGCCTTCCCGTGACAATCAGGTTTCACTCGCCTGTTCGCAGTTGATGTAGTTTCCCACGACGAAATTCTGTGTGGCAAAAATTGCAGCATAATCGAATTTGATATGGTCGGAATATCAGCATGGTGTAAAGACTGCCAACTACACTGCCTAACATCAACAGTGAAGCACCAAGAAGACATGGTCGGATATAAATTCGTACAAGGAAGGACTGTTGGTGAGTGTCTGACTTGACTGGAGTTCCACTTACTTATGGCAGCGAGAAGGGCTACCACAGTGCATTAGTGTTGTTGGTGGTTAGCGCTGTTTCCATGCCTGGAAAGGTATATAAGGGGTGAGAACGGCGTCAGGTGTTGAGTAGTCACTATAAAGGGCGCAGAGATGCCCTGAGGGTAGCATATTCGACGTCAAGGTTTCAGTCGAGCATGCCTAACCACAAAAACGGAGCAGCACCGTGTTGTACACCAAGCACATCGTAATTTCTTCACATCTCCGCCTGCCATCCGAGAACAAGTAATGGACCCCCTGCCGCATTCTGTTCATCCCACTTCACTGATCGGAGACTAGGAACAGCCATATTAGGGAATTACGGTCTCGTCCGTAGGCAACCATTAACACCACAACACTGAAATGGATTCACGTATGGTGAATGATGAAAAGTGCTGTGTTTGGAGTGGTGCCGTGACTGGAAAGTGTGGACTGTTGATGGATGGCGTCGCACTTTATTCTGCACTAATCCCAATGGCCATCGTTGGGGAATATGGCGCCGACCTGGGGAGAGGTCCCTTTCTTTTGAAGAGACACAACGGTTTTTTTCTGGTGTCATGCTGTGGGAAACCATCACGTGTGACTTCAGATCACGGTTAGTAGTGATTCACGCAATTCTGACGGCACAGAGGTACGTTACAGTCATACTACACTAAAGCGCCAAAGGAACTGGTATAACCTTTGGATTCATATACAGAGATATTTAAACATGCAGAGTACAGCGCTGATGTCACCAACGTCTATATAAGACAACAAGCGTCTGGCGCAGTTGAGAAATCGGTTACTGCTGCTACAGTCTCATGTTATCATGATTTAAGGGAGTTTTAATGTGGTGTTATCGTCGAAGCAGGAGCGATGAGACGCAGCATCACCGACGTACCGATGAAGTGGGAATTTTCCCGTACCAGTGTACCGTGAATATCAGGAATCCGGTAAACTAATCTCCGACATTGCTGCGGCCGGGAAAAGCTCCTGCAAAAACGGGACCAAGATTCCTAAAGAGAATCGTTCAACGTGACAGAAATGCAACCCTTCCGCAAACTGCTGCAGATTTCAACGCTGCGTTATCAACAAGTGTCAGCGTGCGAACCAGTCAACAAAACATCATCGATATGAGTTTTCGGAGACGAAATCCCACTCGTGTATTCTTGATGACTGCACAATACAAAGCTCTTCGCCTTGACTGGGCCCGTAAACACCGATATTGGACTGTTAATGACTGGAAACGTGATGCCAGGTCGGACGAATCTCGTCTCAAATTGTATAGAGAGGATGGACTTGTGTATGTGTATCGAGAACTCATGAATATATGGCTGCTGCATGTCAGCAGCGGACTGTTCAAGCTGGTGGAGGCTCTGTAATGGTGTGACGCGTGGGCAGTTAGAGTGGTACGGCACCCCTGATACGTCTAGAAACGACTCTGACAGGTGACACGTACGTAAGCATCCTGTCTGATCACTTGCATCCATTCATGTCCATTATGCATTCCGACGGACTTGGCCAATTCCAGCGGGACAATTCAACACCACATACGTCCAGAATTGCTGCAGAGTAGCTCCAGGAACACTCTTTTGAGTTTAAATACTTCCGCTGGCCAACAGACTCCCCAGACATGAACATTATTGAGCATATCTAGGATGCCTTACAATGAGCTCTTCGGAAGAGATCTCCACCTCGCTCCTCCCCCGTACTCATACGGATTTATGGACAGTCCTGTAGGATTCATCGTGTCAGTTCCCCCCAGAGTTACTTCAGACAGTAATCGTGTCCACAGCACCACATGTTGCGGCACTTCTACGTGCTCGCTGCGGCCCCACACGATATTATGTAGGCGTACCTGTTTCTTTGAGTCTTCAGTATATTTCCATGTCTCTGTAACTGAATGATTAAATAATTAATCAGTCAATCAAAATTAGGACAAAATGTCAGTGTTTAACCTGTTACATAGAATTCTGTGTCTCAGACTCTACCACTAGATTTCTTTCAATCAAATTGGATTCCTGAAAAAAAAAGGCCATTCGGTAGAACGTTAAGCGGATGACCGTATGTAATAATTTGTCTCATCAGTGTAGTTGAGGCCAGAGGAGATCACATATGAAAGAATTTTATTGAATTACGAACTTCGAGAAGTGCAGTTGTCAATTTATGAACTTAAGATTTATTGAAGTAGCATCGAACGCAATCTTCCATTCTTTCCTTCCTGAGATTACTCTCTTTCGTTAGAGTATTGCAGGCTAATAGGTGGTCATGATCTCTTGCACTGCGTACATACAGGCTTTTTTTTTTATGGCTGTTAACTCGTCTGTGAAGTTCGTTGTTGATTTCCCTTGCCACTCAATCTCCTATATGTTTTTAAACTCTTCTGCAATTTTTTTCCTTGTTAACATGTTTTTTGTGATTTGTTTTGTGGTTCAAATTGTGGGTTTTGAAAAGTATTTATGTATTTCTACGCTTCGTCAAGCACCTGTTGACTGCACACACACACACACACACACACACACACACACACACACACAACATGTGTATCAGTTTCTCTTCAGTGTACGTCCTAATGTGTTACGCCTCTTGCGACACCGTTGTGGCGTCAGTTTTGAAGAGGATGATTTTCGTCAACTCACGGCATGTGTCTTTACGGACTGTCTGCGTGATTTTTGGGGTACTCCCGTGGCCAACAAGATCCTAGCAGCATCTGTCCGCGATGAAACATGCGTCGGGCTAGCTGTGCGTGTGTCCCAGTGCCAATACTAAGGATATCAAGGACCAGTTGCAACGACTGTCGGCCGCCTTGCCTCGGGAGAGAATACAACAGCTCTATGACACGATCACCAACCGGACAGGTGGACGGACCCATAACAGATGGTGGGAAACGTCACAATGGTAAGTCGGTTCATAAGGTACTTTGTAAACTTGACTTGATTTTGTAATCACTGAATTAACATCACATACCGACTCCAACCTTGACGTTTCATTTCGTTTTTGCCTCCCCTTCCTCGAGCTGCACATTTTCTGTCAGGAATTTTATGTCCGAAGAAAACTTCAAGAACTGTCCTTCACTAAAGAAATTAGGAATATTCTGCGGCCATTGCGTAGGCATTGCATGAGAGACCGCATACGCAGAAGCAGGCACACAACAACTCTGAGTGGAGCTAGCCGGCATTCTTCGCACTGCGCAACCGTGAATAGAACGGGGAGAAACCTTAATACACGATACAATAAGAAGAACGCTCAGTCAGGCGCTTAAAACTGGTTGTAGACGTAGATATAGAACTACGACATCAGCAAACAGATAGTGACTGCTTATAGTGCTACGTCATGAATATTTAAACTGGTCAGTTGTGTTCGTATGACACTCCCTTGTGCACAACTGAAACTACTTCTGTGTTTGTGAATGGCTCTCCTAAAACTCTTAAGCGATGTGTTTTGTCCGCCAAGAATGTTTTTAGCCGAGGTACAAACCTGGCTGAACGTCAATAATGAACGCGTTTCCCTTAGTAAGCGTGGTGTTGAACACGAAGCTGGAAACACCGAATCTTACTGGTCAGCTCTACCTCCATTCAGTGGCTCCTACGACACTGGACGTCAAGACCATGTGTTGAAGGCATTTGACTCACATTAAGAAGAAGAAAGTGCAAATACCCGCGCTACTTTTTCCTTTCTTTCCCTACACCTTAAGGATTACAGTGCGATGGTACTGCATGAATGGACACCACACGACCAGTTTGTTTTTCCGTTTTTTATCCACTTCAGGTTTAAGTCGCATTTGTGGTAACCCTGTCGGCGAAAAGATTTTGAACACTAATATTCACTCTTTTCTTTGATCTATTATGATAGCAAATATAAATAACTTGGAAGTTAAACCTGAACTGGAACTCGTAAGGTGACATCGGACATTGCACAGTAACTAGTCGAGGTATACATGAAAACGCAACTGTTCTTCTACAAATAATATGGTTACATGCGTTGTAAGTCGTGTGTAACTATGTAAGTAAACTTCATTCCTGTGAAACCATTCCTGCAGGATAAGCATTATTTTTATTCACTAGTGTCATTGTCGTCATACCATTAACAATGTTGAGATAGTTTCTTGGGGGAAGGAGAGCGTAATTTTTGTATTACTTTCACGCACGTGCATCATGCAACGTTACGCTCTGCTTCAAGGTCAGACAAATAACGGCTGAATTTTTTCTTGCGACAAAGAATTTAGGAAGTTTGTCGTACGCTATAACGAGGTAAAAACAGCGCAGTGAACTTTATACATCCGGCTGCAATGAATCGTACTCGAACCGTGTTTACAAGCACCTAAAGAATTCTTACGAGACCGTCAGAGATTACCTGTTCCCCAAAGAATGCATTCCTTCCGCCACTCGCATGCCTTTGAACTACATCAGAATATCGCCCTATCGCGAGAGAAGGAATGCAGATGTTAAAGATATAAATTCCTGGGCTCACGTAACCGCTGAGATAAGATAAGGCAAGCTCAGAGGTGTTTGCTAGCGTTCGCTCACCTGAGTCTCGAGCGGAATGTCAGCGTATATGGCGTACCGAAGCGGACAGGTGACATCCCCAACCCACTCTGGGAGATGTCGTATAGAGGCGCTCTACAAATGTCCCTTTCTCTTATTGCTTGTGGTCAACGAAGAACATCAGCTTCCGTTCTTCACTTAGTGCATACGATATACTAGAGACATAGTTTCTAACTGACGTCATTATCCAACTGATGGCACATTGAACGTTTTATTGGCTGATGTGACTCATTCTCTGTAACTGCTACGTCCATCAAATTGTTTTAACAAGGGTATCCGCCCTCGCTTTGGCCTCGTAGACAGGATCAATTCGTCACAATTCCTACACAACTGATTTAAGCTATGACACCATCTGGTTACAATGTGAAACCTCCTGTCCCTTCCAGTGGACCAATCATCAGTAAACACCGATCACTTCTTGAAACACCAATCGTAGCTATTTCTTTGGAATGGAAGACTGTTGAGTGGATGTCAGCAGGCTTGACATATTTAGCAAATCTGATCGAGTACGTACAATAGCCTATGAACCTGCTCCATGAAATTAGAGGTAAGTATTCCATAGCTTTCAGTCTTGTTCTAACTACAGGAAAAAGCAAGCTGGCTTACTCTTTCACGTAAGAGGAAATTAGATATCCTCAGACTGGAACTGAGGTGTTACGCCGCTTAAGACACTGGAGCCATATTTGAAAAGTGTAATATAGCCCATTCAAAATAAAGAAAGAAATGAGAAATAAAATGAATGTACTTGATTCCACCAAAAACTAATTATTTGGAGTGGAGATACATCACAGTGATCATAGCAGGAGTACGATTTAGGATGTAGATCTGTAAAGTATTAATTCTTACCAATATTTTACTCGCTGTGTGATCCAAAATACGGCTCTGTTACCTCCTGGAAGAAATCTTTCTTTCATAGCCAGGTCCAGAGTCGTTGTTACGGAGCATATAAGCTTAGCGACTGCGGGCCGTTATGTTAAGAGGTATAATGCAATGGAATAAAGTGCATTACACAAAGAATAATAATGATCGGACTTCCTGACAAGAAATTTAGACTGCAAGATTACCCTTACGACAAGATGAAATAAAAGTATCAATGTTTTCAACTATTATGACATTGTTATTAGCGAAATCGTAAGTAATTAGGAAGTACGTCCTTATATGAATGCCGGCAAAACGGTGACGGCCAGCAGACCAAACGTGCCTCAGCTACAATCTTTTTTTAGATGAAGAATGAAAATCGTAGCAACGATGGCTGCAGTGTAATACAGATACAACGTACAATTTTATCTTTGAAGTATCAGAACAGATTAATTCATTACGGAAGACGATGGTTCGGATCACTCTCCGATATTCAGGATGTACATACATATCCTGTCCTAATTTACGTCAGGTAAATGTCGGGATCGTTACAATGACACGGTCATTGTTATTTTCCTTTCACATACTTCCCCCGTCCGACTCTAATGACCTCGTAGCCGACAGAACATCAAACATTTCAGTTGATTGTTTCGTGTGACGCTATAGTCTCAAGAGCTCTGTGGTAATACTAATATTCGTCACCCTGAAAAAAGGCGGTCAGACTGATCTGCGATGTCACCTGGCGAACTTCGTGTAGGCTGTTGTTCAGGTATCTCGGAATTCTAACTCTGTTATTCCTTTAGGTATATTCCATCATGGAATTTGTTGCTGACAGTTTTAGTTCGTTCAGAAGAAACTAAAAACTCCATTCAGTGAACGCTAGACGAAACAGCGATCCGCACTTGGGTAACATTTCCTTAAGAAGTGTATAGAAAAATGTGCTCTGTTCTGCAGTTTTCATTTCCAGTGCGCTTCCAGCAGAACTGAAAATAAGACAGATTAATCCTAGGTTTTCAAATCCACTGAGACAGACTCCTATTCCGTGCAGCAGTTCCTCGCAGTCATTGAGAAGTTTTCCGTGAAAGTTAGTGTGCTCAGCAGGAATCCTTAGCAGGGCCTGTCCCTTCCCAGACATATACGCACTCATTACAAGCTTGCCTATATTTACAGCAGAAAACTAAAGCATCGTTTGCCTGCAGAATATGCAATCTTTGTGAGGTGTCGAAGCTACACGACTCCATGTCAGTTGCTATTTATTAGTTGCTATTTATCAGTAGCTATATGCGCTCCATTTCCAGACAAGATACTGTGTTTCATTGTTTTGCCGTTGCAGTATGTGAGAAACGTGGCCTTCGACTGTCAACTGCAACACACCTTGCTAAAGATTGATCTTCTGCCAGCTGAAGTGTGATGTTTGTGTCTTCCGACTCCATGCGGTATGTGCAATAGCCGTTAAACAAAGCCACCTTTGGTCGGCGTTCTGGGAGGGATGGTAAAAGTACTGACAAGGCGGTTCTGCTCCCATCTGCCTTATAGCCTTATTGGAATGTTTGGGATGAGAAGAAGCCACTTGAGAACGACATTGGTCCACAGGAAGCACGCTTCAATAAAAGATTAACTTCCTTTGTGTAAATTCTGCTTGCCGGCGAACATATTTTTGTAATGTATTCAGCGTTGTTTCCCGATTCACTGTAAATTTTCCGATCAGAACTGTTGCCTGAAATATTTCAGACCAGTTAAATAATAGTACTGCTTTTAAAAAGTAGCAAATCTTTAAGAAATACTTTTTAATTCGTTATTGCGTGTTCCATTTATGTTGTGGTACATATTTTTCTGTTTAATTCACTCTTTTGTCAAACTATCGCAACAAATATCTCAAGCAAAAGCATCTATTTTAAACGGTGTTTAAACGTACTATACCTCCCACATCTCCGCAAAATTTCAAGTTTTTGCTTATCAAATTACTTAATAGTACATTTTATACATAACATCTATCACAAGTTCTCATCCCAGCTATATGTTCAACTAAATTTTGTTACCAATTCGATTATTCCGTTGTGCAAACATCTGCATGTGCATATAACTATACAACACTCCACTTCCCCACCTTGCACTATTGCTGTTACACATTCAGTTATCAACTGAATAACGTGGCAATGAATTCCATGTTCATTGAAATAAAAGGTTCCTGTTCTTAGTTGCGTTTTTTCCCTACTTAACCGGTTTCGAGTCAATTACGACTAGTTTCCACTCGACTCATAATTGTATCGAAATCGGTTGGTTGAATAAAAAAACGACAACGTTATTGGGAACTGGAGAGTTTGCTTTCAGTGTGCGTGCAGTCAGTATTTGGAGAAAAACTGTCAACTCAACTTCTTTCTCATTAGCAAGATAAGTTATATTGTATTTAACATCTAAGAGGCTAACTCTTTTCTAGATAAACTAAAAAATAAACCCACAGTCCATCTAGCACTTCATACCCTGGAAGGCACACGCCTTCGACCTTCTGCAGAAGCTGAATGCAGTCTTCTTTACGTTTCGAATGTCATCCATACACAGCACCACTATTACAGTGGAAAGTTTTTTATTTGTGTGGTATCACTTATCGAAGTCGAGTGAGATATTTACTGCGGAAACTCACCACAAGCAAATCTGTTAGAGCCAAAAGGGAGATACTGGACCAAATGTGCAGTTATCTCATGAATTTCACATAGGTCCATGCATATCGAGATGGATCTTCTACAATATGTGTAAAAAGCAAAACATTTTTACTCGAGAACTTGGGCCAGTTTAAAGGGAACAGCAATTTCCATTCAATGACATCGAAAATTCGTGAGCACTATACGAAAACGTGTTCAACACTGTGGTACATATACACCTACAGCGTCAGCAGTTATTTACGGTTGTCACTAACATATTACAGGTCTTGAAACTCAAATTAAAGAATCTTCTTCTGGCAAACTACTACTCCATCCTGCGGGAATATTTAGGACCCCCTTAGTTATACACTGAGGCGCTAAAGAAACTGGCATAGGCATGCGTATTCAAACACAGAGGTATGTAAACAGGCAAAATACGGCGCTGTTGTCGGCAATGTCTACATAAGACAACAAGTGTCTGGTACAGCTGTTAGATCGGTTACACCGACTACAGTGGCAGGTTACTAAGATTTAACTGAGTTTGAACGTTGTGTTATAGTCGGCCCAAGAGCGATGGGACACAGCATCTCCGAGTTAGCTGTCAAGTGGGGATTTACTCGTACGACCATTTCACGAGCGTACCGTGAATATCAGAAATCCCGTAAAGTATCAAATCTCCGACATCGCTATGGCCGGGAAAGATCCTGCAAGAACGGGACCAACGACGACTGGAGAGAATCGTTCAACGTGACAGAAGGGCAACCCTTCTGCAAACTACTGCAGATTTCAATGCTGGGTCATCAACAACTGCCAGCTTGCGAACCTTTGAACGAAACATCATCGATGTGGTCTTCCGGAGCCGAAATCCCACTCGTCCGCCCTTGATGACTGCACGACACAAAGCTTTACGTCTCGAATGGGCCCGTAAACACCGAAATTGGACTATTGATGACTGGAAACATGTTGTCTGGTCGGACGAGTCTCGTTTCAAATTGTATCGAGCGGATGGACGTGTAAGGGTTTGGAGACAACCTCATGAATCCATGGACCCTGCATGTCAGCTGGGGACTGTTGAAGCTGGTAAGGCTCTGTAGTGATGTGGGGTGTGTGCAGGTCGAGTGATATGGGACCTCTGATACGTCTAGATACGATTGTGACACGTACGTAAGCATCCTGTCTGACAACCTACATCCATTCATGTCCATTGTGTATTCCGACCGAGTTGGGCAATTCCAGCAGGAGAATGCAACACCCAACACCAGAATTTTTGCTACAGCGTGGCTCCAGTAATCACTCTCGCTGGCCACCAAACTCCCCAGACATGAACATGATTGAGCATGTCTGAGTCATGGACTGTGCGGCTGGTCCTTGCGGAGGTTCGAGTCCTCCCTTGGGCACGGGTGAGTCTGTTTGTCCTTTGGATAATTTAGGTTAAGTAGTGTGTAAGCTTAGGGACTGATGACCTTAGCAGTTAAGTCCCATAAGATTTCACACACATTTGAACATTTTTTTTAATTTACGGGTGATGAGTGTCTGACTAGGAACGTATCTCGGTAAACCTTGGGCCACGCAGAGAGAGATCTGCTGCAGAAAAGAGGTAACTGAAAGAAGTAAGCAATAAGACGAACAACTCTGACAAATGGTTCAAATGGCTCTAAGCACTATGGGAGTTAATATCTGAGGTCATGACCCCATAGACTCAGAACTTCTTAAACCTAACTAAACTGAGGACATCACACACATTCATGCCCGAGGCAGGATTCGAACCTGAGACAGTAGCAGCCGCGTGGTTCCGGTCTGAAGCGCCTAGAACCGCTCGGTCACAGCGCCCGGCGAACAACATTGACACTTCTAATCAAAGACAATAATTACACTAAAGTCATCGCGCTTTGTGATGGCCGCCTGGTCTTTAAAAAAGGTGCTTGATGAGATTTAAGTCGGGGGAATGAGCATGCAGGTTGATTCCACGAACATCCTCTAGTACCAAGAGCTGCTCCACCTTCGCTGTTCGACGCGATCGCACATTGTCATCAGCTTAAATGAAGCCAGCGCCGACTCCACATCTGAAAAGACGCACATGGGAAAGGAGTACAATGTCGCAATAACGTTGCTCAAAGAGTGTACCGTGTTCGAAGACTTGGAGGTCAGTACACCCATACAACATTGTACCTCCTTACACCGTAACGCCTGGACCACCAAAACCATCGTGTTCGAGAATATTCGTAAGTGCACGAAGTGCACTCACATAGCGAGAGGTGGGGGCACGTAATGCACCTAGGAGCATTGTCCAACATCATCATTGTACTGGTTCAGGTGTTACTGTGTGCGGAGGCATAATGTTGCCCGGGAGTGATGACTTCTAAATCTTTAAAAATGGCACACTTACTGATTAACGTGATTGTGGCATTACTCCTTCCTCATGTGCGTCTTTCCGGGGATAGATTCTGCCTTTGATTCGTTTATACGAATGAGAACGCACGGCCACACAAAATAGCGCAGGTGGAGGACCTCTTGGAACGAGAAGATATTCACCGAAAGGAGTGTCCCGACGGTTCCCTCGACTTAAATCCCATCGTGTACTTGTGAGACGCTTAGGAGGTACTTATTGCCTCAAGTTTGTATGTACCTTCAAGTAATTGTCGACCGCGATGGTGAAGGAATGGAACAGCCTACCACCAGAAATCGCTACTAAACTTGTGGCCAGTATGGAACACTTTGCAGAGTTTGCACTGCTATCTGTGGTGATTACACACTTTGTTAAGAACCATGATTAGCCTTTTGTAATGGCCAAGAAACTATCATAAACCGTGGTGACATTGTCTTTGAATAAAAGTGTCAGTTTTGCTTGTCCCGTTGGGTATTCCTTGCAAGCCGGCCGGGGTGGCCGAGAGGTTCTAGGCGCTACAGTGTGGAACCGCGCGACCGCTTCGGTCACAGGTTCAAATCCTGCCTAAGGCATGGATGTGTGTGATGTCCTTAGGTTGGTTAGGTTTAATTAGTTCTACGTTCTAGGGGACTGATGACCTCAGAAGATAAGTCCCATTCTGCTCAGAGCCATTTGAACCATTCCTTGCAGTTCTTTCTCTGTATGGTTCGAGTTACTTGGCAGTGGCGCATCATGCGAAAGTTTGCTTCGTCCTTCAGTGCACCAGTGTATTTTAACCATAGTCCTTATAAAATTCTATTGTGTTAATTTTATATAACTTACTATAATATTTTACCGAATGCAAATCCGTTCTGCTCGTGACATCCCTTCCACTGCCCTTCCCTGCCTTGTGTCCCCTTCTTCCAAACCACCTTGCTCCCCTTTCTCCCCTCTTCGCTACTCTCTTTACCAGTTACCTAATTAAAAAATTAGGGGCAGTTGCACATTACAGTATTTTGCCGGTGGTTCTGATACAGATACGACGCGACTACATACGCAAGCGCAACACTTATGTACAAACGTTTCTCATTTTTGTAAAATAATGCTTAGTTTTGGTGTGTTTTAAGATCTGAAAATGATCCACGGAGATCGAAACTAGTGACACAATAAAAAAAAATAGGAATATGAAATGTCAACTGCTACTGAAAAATAAACGGCATACCATAACTAAATTAAAATGTAATGCTGTTGGTGATGGGAAGTTTTGCCCATAACATCATAACCGAAAGTGAGAAGGATCATACAGTTTTGTCAATTATCTAAAATTACAAAGGCAGAGACTAAGACAATTAAAAAATACAAAGTGACATATCAAAAGTACTCAGATAATATTTTACAATATATATATATATATATATATATATATATATATATATATATATATATCTTAATAATAGTTATTCAAAGACTGAGGATATCATTCTTCTCCGTTTACAAACATTTTTAAAATTATTCTTATTTATGTGTTGTTTTTTTTTCTTCGATGAAACAGATGCAACTCAGTTGCTTTTATATGTTCAACATTTAGATACACAGATAATTTTCAGTCGTAATATTATGTCAAGAACAGAAACTTACCACCACAAAAATAGGGGCTTGGTTTTCATAAAACAGCAGCAGCAGACCAAGAAGTTTGTTTTCCTGACACTGCAGACAGTGCCATTGGTTACAACCGAAAATGTATAGTGGACGTTCAATAACATGAAGTGGCTGGTTCGAGTCACACAATAAGCAACTCTTTTACAATTTTTCAGATTACTTGCAAATTTACAAATGAAAATGTTGATTACAAAATGTTGAATTACAATTCAAAAAAATATGGTTTATTTTCAATTACTGGTCAAATTTAAATAAATGCAAATTTATTATATAATTAGATAACGAAGGTATAGTGAACGAGTAAAAATGAACGAGTCCCAAAAAAGGACTGGTTACAAAGGAACTCGTTCCCGAAGATGAACGAGTTTGACTCGTTTTATAGAGTGCATCCTAAAGCTGTCATCACAGGTGACGGGAGCGTAGATCTGGTTGAGTTTTATATCACAGCGTTGATTTTAACTTCGCAAAGCATTTTTAAGCGTGAAAGGCACAATCATACAAATGAGACGTAGAGAGGAACATGTCTAGTGGCTTTGGAGACGCAATACTAGTTTACGTTGCGTTCAGTGAAGCCCATGTTTGGCGACTTTTATATTTCAAGTTACGTACTGTGAAAACATGTTGTTTCAAAGCGTAACGTAAACGGGTCTCTTGAAAAACCGTCCTTTTTGTTTATATTTCTTGTAATAAAATCACTGCAAACTATATACAGGGTGATTCCTTTACACTATGTAGAAACTCTAGGGACTGATCGATGAGCGGATACGAAACAAAAAAAAAGAAGGATTTAATGAACTTGTATCCGAAAATGCGAGGTTTCCATGCTAGAGACCATTTATTCAGCCACACATTGTTACATAGATCTGAGTCTAATATGCGCTGGACCATGCAGCCACAGTTACAGCGTGTGTTGAAAACAGTTTCCGTATGCCTCAACACATGAGTGTACGCCTCTTAGCATGTTCTGTCTTACACGTTCACATCGGCCAGGCTGCATCCGAACAGTGTCAAAGGTAGCATGAATACGCTGCCCCACTGTCTCCTCTGGAATGGGTTCTGAATACCGAAACTTCTGAGATGCGCTCCAGAAATTACACCGGTCATGCAACTGGACCCCCTCGTCCGATCCATCGACCAGGGAAGACACGATTGAGATGCGTCCGGACCTTAACGGCGAAGTGGGCTGGACCACCATCATTTAGTAGACACAGAACCCTTCTAATCATTAATAGCACTTCTTCCAGCAGGTGAGGCAAAGTCACCCGCAAGAAAAGCTTATAGTTCCGGCCTGTCAGGCGACATGGAAGAAAGACTGATCCTAAAATAGATCGCCAATTGTCTTGGCCCACACCTTCCAGCTGCATAGATGCTGATGATTCGCTGCTACCATACCATGGGGGCTCTGCGTACTATTCCACAGATGACTGTTATAAAATCTGAGGATATCACTTCTCGTAAAAGTGGCCTCGTTTGTGAATAGGGTGGATGACATAAATTCCGGGATCGTGGTTGCCTGGTGAAAAAAACAGTCACAAAACTGCTCCCGATATGGAAAG
This sequence comes from Schistocerca gregaria, assembly GCF_023897955.1. NCBI lineage: Eukaryota > Metazoa > Arthropoda > Insecta > Orthoptera > Acrididae > Schistocerca > Schistocerca gregaria. The sequence goes on along the minus strand of NC_064923.1, from coordinate 128,421,355 downwards.
TTTGTCGCTAGTAAGCCCTGCACATGTTGTTAAGTGATAATGGTAGTTTCATGAAGAATGTTCCAGACGTTTGTCTGGCATACTCTGCACGGGCGGGCCAACTGCCTGGTACCGACACAGCGGTCACCTTCCGCAGTGTTAATCACATTTTCCTCTAAGTCTGGTGTCCGAACATCTCGGGTACGTCCTCCATGATTTCCTGCTTCTTGTAGCGAACCTGTGTTGCAAACATTGAATGTTGTGGCTATTGTCACCGGGGCTAATGTCCCCTGATACGACCTTCCTTTCCACTAACCGCTGCCATTTGCCTTTCCGTAAGTAAACACCATGTCAGCTAGATCTCGACTCGAATATGGAACCATTGTGTACAACGATGCATCACATCCACTGCAAGGTGAGCCAGCGAGAGGAGTGAATCGGACACAACGTTACCAATTACTATGGCAGGAGAGAACGCTAGGGTATGACGTATGAGGAACAGCAGCACCCTCTAGAAGGCAACCATGCATACTGTACCTGTGGCACATTGTGACTTTCAAGCCACGCCCCCTTATCTATGACATCGTACTATCACGTCACAAGCATCACCATTTTACAATAATGTCACACTGTTGGTAAATTAAAAATTGTAAGGTGAGGGTGGTGGGAATTTTAATACCACATGATTCTATTGCCAGCATTTTTTTTTTAATTTCCAGGTAATATGACACCACTGAATAAAGCTGCAGTGTTTAACGTCATCGCGATGACGTCACACAGAGTAGGACGTAGCATCTGATGTCACACGAAGTGTACTGCAGTGGGCATGGACATACTATTTGTGGGTTCAGTATTGTGTTCTATGCAAAGCATGCCGTTTCAGGGCAGAGGTGAGTTCAAAAATGCCTAGTTTTTTTTTTTTTTTGTAGGATTTCACAGAATGAAATGTCAGCTAATGACAAATCGGCAGTTAGAGCTTTCAGGAAATTTTAAGATCTATGACATAAAGATCTAAAATCGACAGTTAAAGGCTTCAGGACTGTAAGATCAGGGCAATACAGACCTCACTCATTTGTAGAGTTGAAATCAATAACAGGTTAAGTCCCAATTTATTTTTTGCATTTGGTCCTAAAAACCAAGTTAAGCGCCCTTATGAACAACCTGAAGAGCGGGCAAAGTGCTACGATCATTTCTAGTAATGTATGCATGGCCCGAAAGACAGCATGTCGGCCCAGTGATGGGGCTAAAGCGGGCAAAGGGCCACAAAGCTTTGTAATTGTTTGCAGCGGATGTCAGAGATTTTGCCCAGATTGAAAAAAGTAAGAGGCTGGAAGAATGTCAGTGTGTCAAGTACGGAAGAATCTTGTAAAACGTACTATTTCCAAATATAGTTGGATTTAAGTGAAAAAAATGTATCTGGTGCCGTCAAGACAAGAACAGTTCTTAGCGAACTTGAAGTCTGCAGAACCTACAAGATTTTCAAGAAAACGATTACCATTGACATAGTAAAAGCCTTGCCTTACCGTCAAAATAATGTAAAAACAACTTCTCACAAGGGAACCTCCCCATCGCACCCCCCTCAGACTTAGTTATAAGTTGGCACAGTGGATGGGCCTTGAAAAACTGATCACAGATCAATGGAGAAAACAGGAAAAAGTTGTGTGGGACCATGAAAAGAATAAGCAAAGTATACAAAATGAGTAGTCCATGTGCAAGACATACAACAACAAGGATACTGCGATTTCAGGAGCGTCGTGGTCCCGTGGTTAGCGTGAGCAACTGCCGAACGAGAGGTCCTTGGTTCAAGTCTTCCCTCGAGTGAAAAGTTTTATTTTTTATTTTCAGACAACTATCAAAGTTCAGGCACTTACACATGATCAACTTCGCTCTCCAAAATTCCAGGACGTATTCAGATTTACTTGAATATATGCAGGATTTAACGGTCTGCAGAAGGAAAAATTTGAAAACATTAATTAACCGGTTTCGAATCAATTACGACTAGTTTCCACTCGACTCATAATTGTATCGAAATCGGTTGGTTGAATAAAAAAACGACAACGTTATTGGGAACTGGAGAGTTTGCTTTCAGTGTGCATGCAGTCAGTAATTGGAGAAAAACTGTCAACTCAACTTCTTCCTCATTAGCAAGATAAGTTATATTGTATTTAACATCTAAGAGGCTAACTCTTTTCTAGATAAACTAAAAAATAAACCCACAGTCCATCTAGCACTTCGTACTCTGGAAGGCACACGTCTTCGACCTTCTGCAGAAGCTGAATGCAGTCTTCTTTACGTTTCGAATGTCATCCATACACAGCACCACTATTACAGTGGAAAGTTTTTCATTTGTGTGGTATCACTTATCGAAGTCGAGTGAGATATTTATTGCGGACACTCACCACAAGTAAATCTGTTAGAGCCAAAAGGGAGATACTGGACCAAATGTGCAGTTATCTCATGAACTTCACATACGTCCATGCATATCGAGATGGATCTTCTACAGTATGTGTAAAAAGCAAAACATTTTTACTCGAGAACTTGGGCCAGTTTAAAGGAAACAGCAGTTTCCATTCAATGACATCGAAAATTTGTGAGCACTATACGAAAACGTGTTCAACACTGTGATATAGCGTCAGCAGTTATTTACGGTTGTCACTAACATATTACAGGTGTTGAAACTCAAATTAAAGAATCTTCTTCTGGCAAACTACTACTCCATCCTGCCGGAATATTTAGGACCCCCTTAGTTATACACTGAGGCGCTAAAGAAACTGGCATAGGCATGCGTATTCAAACACAAAGGTATGTAAAGAGGCAAAATACGGCGCTGTTGTCGGCAATGCCTACATAAGACAACAAGTGTCTGGCACAGCTGTTAGATCGGTTACACCGACTACAGTGGCAGGTTACCAAGATTTAACTGAGTTTGAACGTTGTGTTATAGTCGGCCCAAGAGCGATGGGACACAGCATCTCCGAGGTAGCTGTGAAGTGGGGATTTACTCGTACGATCATTTCACGAGCGTACCGTGAATATCAGAAATCCGGTAAAACATCAAATCTCCGACATCGCTATGGCCGGGGAAGATCCTGCAAGAACGGGACCAACGACGACTGGAGAGAATCGTTCAACGTGACAGAAGGGCAACCCTTCCGCAAACTACTGCAGATTTCAGTGCTGGGTCATCAACAACTGCCAGCTTGCGAACCTTTGAACGAAACATCATCGATATGGTCTTCCGGAACTGAAGCCCCACTCGTACGCCCTTGATAACTGCACGACACAAAGCTTTACGTCTCGAATGTGCCCGTAAACACCGAAATTGGACTATTGATGACTGGAAACATGTTGTCTGGTCGGACGAGTGTCGTTTCAAATTGTATCGAGCGGATGGACGTGTAAGGGTTTGGAGACAACCTCATGAATCCACGGACCCTGTATGTCAGCTGGGGACTGTTGAAGCTGGGGAGGCTCTGTAGTGATGTGGGGTGTGTGCACGACGAGTGATATGGGACCTCTGATACGTCTAGATACGATTGTGACACGTACGTAAGCATCCTGTCTGACAACCTACATCCATTCATGTCCATTGTGTATTCCGACCGAGTTGGGCAATTCCAGCAGGAGAATGCAACACCCAACACCAGAATTTTTGCTACAGCGTGGCTCCAGTAATCACTCTCGCTGGCCACCAAACTCCCCAGACATGAACATGATTGAGCATGTCTGAGTCATGGACTGTGCGGCTGGTCCTTGCGGAGGTTCGAGTCCTCCCTTGGGCACGGGTGAGTCTGTTTGTCCTTTGGATAATTTAGGTTAAGTAGTGTGTAAGCTTAGGGACTGATGACCTTAGCAGTTAAGTCCCATAAGATTTCACACACATTTGAACATTTTTTTTAATTTACGGGTGATGAGTGTCTGACTAGGAACGTATCTCGGTAAACCTTGGGCCACGCAGAGAGAGATCTGCTGCAGAAAAGAGGTAACTGAAAGAAGTAAGCAATAAGACGAACAACTCTGACAAATGGTTCAAATGGCTCTAAGCACTATGGGAGTTAATATCTGAGGTCATGACCCCATAGACTCAGAACTTCTTAAACCTAACTAAACTGAGGACATCACACACATTCATGCCCGAGGCAGGATTCGAACCTGAGACAGTAGCAGCCGCGTGGTTCCGGTCTGAAGCGCCTAGAACCGCTCGGTCACATCGCCCGGCGAACAACATTGACACTTCTAATCAAAGACAATAATTACACTAAAGTCACCGCGCTTTGTGATGGCCGCCTGGTCTATAAAAAAGGTGCTTGATGAGATTTAAGTCGGGGGAATGAGCATGCAGTTTGATTCCACGAACATCCTCTGGTACCAATAGCTGCTCCACCTTCGCTGTTCGACGCGATCGCACATTGTCATCAGCTTAAATGAAGCCAGCGCCGACTCCACATCTGAAAAGACGCACATGGGAAAGGAGTACAATGTCGCAATAACGTTGCTCAAAGAGTGTACCGTGTTCGAAGACTTGGAGGTCAGTACACCCATACAACATTGTACCTCCTTACACCGTAGCGCCTGGACCACCAAAACGATCGTGTTCGAGAATATTCGTAAGTGCACGAAGTACACTCACATAGCGAGAGGTGGGGACACGTAATGCACCTAGGAGCATTGTCCAACATCATCATTGTACTGGTGCAGGTGTTACTGTGTTCCGAGGCATAATGTTGCCCGGGAGTGATTACTTCCAAATCTTTGAAAATGGCACACTGACTGATTAACGTGATTGTGGCATTACTCCTTCCTCATGTGCTTCTTTCAAGGGATAGATTCTGCCTTTGATTAGTTTATACGAATGAGAACGCACGGCCACACAAAATAGCGCAGGTGGAGGACCTCTTGGAACGAGAAGATATTCACCGAAAGGAGTGTCCCGACGGTTCCCTCGACTTAAATCCCATCGTGTACTTGTGAGACGCTTAGGAGGTACGTATTGCCTCAAGTTTGTATGTACCTTCAAGTAATTGTCAACCGCGATGGTGAAGGAATGGAACAGCCTACCACCAGAAATCGCTACTAAACTTGTGGCCAGTATGGAACACTTTGCAGAGTTTGCACTGCTATCTGTGGTGATTACACACTGTGTTAAGAAACATGATTAGCCTTTTGTAATGGCCACGAAACTATCATAAACCGTGGTGACATTGTCTTTGAATAAAAGTGTCAGTTTTGCTTGTCCCGTTGGGTATTCCTTGCAAGCCGGCCGGAGTGGCCGAGAGGTTCTAGGAGATACAGTGTGGAACCGCGCGACCGCTTCGGTCACAGGTTCAAATCCTGCCTGAGGCATGGATGTGTGTGATGTCCTTAGGTTGGTTAGGTTTAATTAGTTCTACGTTCTAGGGGACTGACGACCTCAGAAGATAAGTCCCATTCTGCTCAGAGCCATTTGAACCATTCCTTGCCGTTCTTTCTCAGTATGGTTCAAGTTACTTGGCAGTGGCGCATCATGCTAAAGTTTGCTTCGTCCTTCAGTGCACCAGTGTATTTTAACCATAGTCCTTATAAAATTCTATTGTGTTAATTTTATATAACTTACTATAATATTTTACCGAATGCAAATCCGTTCTGCTCGTGACATCCCTTCCACTGCCCCTCCCTGCCTTTTGTCCCCTGCTTCCAAACCACCTTGCTCCCCTTTCTCCCCTCTTCGCTACTCTCTTTACCAGTTACCTAATTAAAACGTAAGGGACAGTTGCACATTACAGTATTTTGCAGGTGGTTCTGATACAGATACGACGCGACTACATACGCAAGCGCAACACTTATGTACAAACGTTTCTCATTTTTGTAAAATAATGCTTAGTTTTGGTGTGTTTTAAGATCTGAAGATGATCCACGGAGATCGAAACTAGTGACACAATAAAAAAAATAAGAATATGAAATGTCAACTGCTACTGAAAAATAAACGGCATACCATAACTAAATTAAAATGTAATGCTGTTGGTGATGGGAAGTTTTGCCCATAACATCATAACCGAAAGTGAGAAGGATCATACAGTTTTGTCAATTATCTAAAATTACAAAGGCAGAGACTAAGACAATTAAAAAATACAAAGTGACATATCAAAAGTACTCAGATAATATTTTACAATATATATATATATATATATATATATATATATATATATATATATATATATAAATCTTAATAATAGTTATTCAAAGACTGAGGATATCATTCTTCTCCGTATACAAACATTTTTAAAATTATTCTTATTTCTGTGTTTTTTTTTTTTTTTCTTTGATGAAACAGATGCAACTCAGTTGCTTTTATATGTTCAACATTTAGATACACAGATAATTTTCAGTCGTAATATTATGTCAAGAACAGAAACTTACCACCACAAAAATAGGGGCTTGGTTTTCATAAAACAGCAGCAGCAGACCAAGAAGTTTGTTTTCCTGACACTGCAGACAGTGCCATTGGTTACAACCGAAAATGTATAGTGGACGTTCAATAACATGAAGTGGCTGGTTCGAGTCACACAATAAGCAACTCTTTTACAATTTTTCAGATTACTTGCAAATTTACAAATGAAAATGTTGATTACAAAATGTTGAATTACAATTCAAAAAAATATGGTTTATTTTCAATTACTGGTCAAATTTAAATAAATGCAAATTTATTATATAATTAGATAACGAAGGTATAGTGAACGAGTAAAAATGAACGAGTCTCAAAAAAGGACTGGTTACAAAGGAACTCGTTCCCGAAGTTGAACGAGTTTGACTCGTTTTATAGAGTGCATCCTAAAGCTGTCATCAAAGGTGACGGGAGCGTAGATCTGGTTGAGTTTTATATCACCGCGTAGATTTTAACTTCGCAGAGCATTTTTAAGCGTGAAAGGCAGAATCATACAAATGAGACGTAGAGAGGAACATGTCTAGTGGCTTTGAAGACGCAATACTAGTTTACGTTGCGTTCAGTGAAGCCCATGTTTGGCGACTTTTATATTTCAAGTTACGTGCTGTGAAAACATGTTGTTTCAAAGCGTAACGTAAACGGGTCTCTTGAAAAACCGTCCTTTTTGTTTATATTTCTTGTAATAAAATCACTGCAAACCATATACAGGGTGATTCCTTTACACCATGTACAAACTCTAGGGACTGATCGATGAGCGAAAAAAAAAAAAAAAAGATTTTATGAACTTGTGTCCGAAAATGCGAGGTTTCCATGCTAGAGACCATTTATTCAGTCACACATTGTTACATAGATCTGAGTCTAATATGCGCTGGACCATGCAGCCACAATTACAGCGTGTGTTGAAAACAGTTTCCGTATGCTTCAACACATGAGGGTACGCGTCTTAGCATGTTCTGTCTTACACATTCACATCGGCCAGGCTGCATCCGAACAGTGTCAAAGGTAGCATGAATACGCTGCCCCACTGTCTCCTCTGGAATAGGTTCTGAATACCGAAACTTCTGAGATGCGCTCCAGAAATTGCACCGGTCATGCAACTGGACCCCCTCGTCCGATCCATCGACCAGGGAAGACACGATTGAGATGCGTCCGGATCTTAACGGCGAAGTGGGCTGGACCACCATCATTTAGAAGACACATAACCCTTCCAATCATTAATAGCACTTCTTCCAGCAGGTGAGCCAAAGTCACCCGCAAGAAAAGCTTATAGTTCCGGCCTGTCAGGCGACATGGAAGAAAGACTGATCCTAAAATAGATCGCCAATTGTCTTGACCCACACCTTCCAGCTGCATAGATGCTGATGATTCGCTGCTACCATATCATGGGGGCTCTGCGTACTATTCCACAGATGACTGTTATAAAATCTGAGGATATCACTTCTCGTAAAAGTGGCCTCGTTTGTGAATAGGGTGGATGACATAAATTCCGGGATCGTGGTTGCCTGGTGAAAAAAACAGTCACAAAACTGCTCCCGATATGGAAAGTCTGTCGCTAGTAAGCCCTGCACATGCTGTTAAGTGATAATGGTAGTTTCATGAAGAATGTTCCAGACGTTTGTCTGGCATACTCTGCACGGGCGGGCCAACTGCCTGGTACCGACACAGCGGTCACCTTCAGCAGTGTTAATCACATTTTCCTCTAAGTCTGGTGTCAGAACATCTCGGGTACGTTCTCCATGATTTCCTGCTTCTTGTAGCGAACCTGTGTTGCAAACATTGAATGTTGTGGCTATTGTCACCGGGCTAAGGTCCCCTGATACGACCTTCCTTTCCACTAACCGCTGCCATTTGCCTTTCCGTAAGTAAACACCATGTCAGCTAGATCTCGACTCGAATATGGAACCATTGTGTACAACGATGCATCACATCCACTGCAAGGTGAGCCAGCGAGAGGAGTGAATCGGACACAACGTTACCAATTACTATGGCAGGAGAGAACGCTAGGGTATGACGTATGAGGAACAGCAGCACCCTCTAGAAGGAAACCATGCATACTGTACCTGTGGCACATTGTGACTTTCAAGCCACGCCCCCTTATCTATGACATCGTACTATCACGTCACAAGCATCACCATTTTACAATAATGTCACACTGTTGGTAAATTTAAAAATTGTAAGGTGAGGGTGGTGGGAATTTTAATACCACATGATTCTACTGCCAGCATTTTTTTTTTAATTTCCAGGTAATATGACACCACTGAATAAAGCTGCAGTGTTTAACGTCATCGCGATGACGTCACACAGAGTAGGACGTAGCATCTGATGTCACACGAAGTGTACTGCAGTGGGCATGGACATACTATTTGTGGGTTCAGTATTGTGTTCTATGCAAAGCATGCCGTTTCAGGGCAGAGGTGAGTTGAAAAATGCCTAGTTGTTTTTGTAGGATTTCACAGAATGAAATGTCAGCTAATGACAAATCGGCACTTAGAGCTTTCAGGAAATTTTAAGATCTATGACATAAAGATCTAAAATCGACAGTTAAAGGCTTCACGACTGTAAGATCAGGGCAATACAGACCTCACTCATTTGTAGAGTTGAAATCAATAACAGATTAAGTGCCAATTTATTTTTTGCATTTGGTCCTAAAAACCAAGTTAAGCGCCCTTATGAACAACCTGAAGAGCGGGCAAAGTGCTACGATCATTTCTAGTAATGTATGCATGGCCCGAAAGACAGCATGTCGGCCCAGTGATGGGGCTAAAGCGGGCAAAGGGCCACAAAGCTTTGTAATTGTTTGCAGCGGATGTCAGAGATTTTGCCCAGATTGAAAAAAGTAAGAGGCTGGAAGAATGTCAGTGTGTCAAGTACGGAAGAATCTTGTAAAACGTACTATTTCCAAATATAGTTGGATTTAAGTGAAAAAAATGTATCTGGTGCCGTCAAGACAAGAACAATTCTTAGCGAACTTGAAGTCTGCAGAACCTACAAGATTTTCAAGAAAACGATTACCATTGACATAGTAAAAGCCTTGCCTTACCGTCAAAATAATGTAAAAACAACTTCTCACAAGGGAACCTCCCCATCGCACCCCCCTCAGATTTAGTTGTAAGTTGGCACAGTGGATGGTCCTTGAAAAACTGATCACAGATCAATGGAAAAAAACAGGAAGAAGTTGTGTGGGACCATGAAAAGAATAAGCAAAATATACAAAATGAGTAGTCCATGTGCAAGACATATAACAACAAGGATACTGCGAGTTCAGGAGCGTCGTGGTCCCATGGTTAGCGTGAGCAACTGCGAAACGAGAGGTCCTCGGTTCAAGTCTTCCCTCGAGTGAAAAGTTTAATTTTTTATTTTCAGACAACTATCAAAGTTCAGGCACTTACACATGATCAACTTCGCTCTTCAAAATTCCAGGACGTGTTCAGATTTACTTGGACATATGCAGGATTTAACGGTCTACAGACGGAAAAATTTGAAAACGTTAAAGACAAATGCTTTGACAGAGCACAGGGAAAACTGTGCGACTGTGTAATGTTGCATTCATTTGTTGCAGTTTATGTGACAAACTCTTATGTTTTCATCACTTTTTTGGCAGTGATTAACACATCCACAAGAAAACCTAAATCGGGGAAGATAACTAATCGCGGTCGCAAAACACAGACACTAAACTTATTACAGTGAACAGAGACTTCAATGAACGAACGGACAGATCATAACTTTGCAAAAATAAAGAAAGTAAACTTTTCACTCGAGGGAAGAATGGAACCAAGAACCTCTCATTTCGCAGCTGCTCACGCTATCCACGGGACCACGGCGCTACTGAGCTCAGATCAAATTTGATGTTGCCTATCTTGTACATGGACTACTCAGTTAGTATATTTTGCTTATTTTTTTCATAGTTCCACACAACTTCTTCCTGTTTTCTCGATTTATGTGTGTTCAGCTTTTCAAGGCCTATCCACGGTGCTAATTTATAACTAAATCTGAGGGGGGTGCGATAGGGAGGTTCCCTTGTCAGCTGAAAAGAAAAAGAGTCTGCGATAGACGTTTCCGAGTTTGAAATAGCTAATAGAACATTTTACACACACTTCATCAATTAAAAATGCTTTGAGCGCTATAACATTAAAAGTAGGATTAAAAATAATTTAATCACAGTGTAGCGTATTTGTAAACTGTATCTGCCAAAATTTAATTATTAAAGAAACTGATAAATGCTTCCCTAGTTTTTGCTGATACCTATATTTCACTTAGCACGTTCTGCGTTTTTCAGAATAAAATATTGAATATAAAGCAAGGGAACATAAAAAAACGTTGCCATAGTTGTGTGACCCTTACTGTAGATAAGAAATAAAAAATATTGTTGAAGTTTTTCCATTAAAATATTTTTGTCTAAAAAACCTGAATTACTCGGAATTTGTTTATTGCCACTTATTGATTTCCACGCTACATATGTTAACTGTAGAGTAGTGGACAGAAGTACGGGCTATCAGCTGAAAAGATACCTGTTCGTACGGTGCTTTCTGCTAATTTTTTAAAATCACCTTCATGTTTTTTAACTGATTGTGAGACTTCAATTTAATAGAAGTACGTTCCCTGACATTCGAGGTCCCATATAAACAACAGCGCTCTCCAGTCAGCAGTGAGTTTGTTCGATTTTGTGGAATGCTGTGGAATATCAGCCAAGGAATACAAGATCGCTGTTCACGTCACTGGCTGATGACTCGCAACTCAGTACAGTGTATACATCTTGTGGTGTACACTACCGTCCTCAGACGATCGCTAATACGGGTGCTTTGCGTGCATACGTTTTCGTAAATAAACTTAGTGGTTTGCGTGCTACATACAACAGGCAGCTGACACCAGAGAGCGTTGCGGTCGCAGATTACGCCGAGAAGCACGTTCCGTGTGATGTGTTAGCTCGTTTCTGAGGATGCGCTTGCGTAAAATAGTTTTCAACCTGGTATGTAGTCGCGTCGTATCTGTATCAGAACCACCGGCAAAATACTGTTATGTGCAACTGTCCCTTATGTTTTAATTAGGTAACAGGTTGAAAACTATTTTTGGTGTGCATAGGAGCTGTCAGGTCCAATAATAATAAAGCCTGTCTCGGCCTTATATTCAGTAGGACATTTTACCTCAAAAGGTGGACTCTCTCTTTTAAATAGAAGTAGAGTCAGATGAGTAGTTTCAGCCATTTATTAACAATAATTACAGTCAGTTCTTTGCGAGATCAACCTTAAACGTACTCAAATTAAGAAAACAATCAGTAAACGGTCTTTAAACTTCGTAGTTATGATAGCAACTAAGTTCTCCTTCTAAATTACTGTCTTTTTGCTAAGATGATCTTAGTCAAAATAAACTAAAAGCTCTTCAGTAAACAAAATAATCAATTATTTATTCATTTGGGACGAAAAACAAAAAGATATTGATTAATTTCGGTGATTTCAATTAAACTTCTACAGAAATAACAATCTGTAGTTACGTAATAATACTTATCGTTTGAACCCATTCTACAAATAACATTATGTTTCTTGGAAATCGCTTTGCAGAATTCTGGACAGGATAATTTTACATCTAGAACACTCAAACGGGGGAGGGGAGGGAAGAATTTTACATTTCTACTAAACCATCATAAATTGTACCACCCCAAATTTATTCAAAGAAAGTCATTGTTTATAGGTTATGCATTAGTTAATTACAATTACTAGATCTCCAGTGGTATGTTACACATCAAACTTAGTAAAAAAATATCCTGTTTCGTACGTTGCTGCTATCGTAAATTTAACGAGGTTTCAGTAACCTAGGGTTAAATTATACAACATCATCACTTTTATCATTGTGTCGGTTTGCAGTTTGTTACGTTCCCTTGTCCACTGGGCGTTTATGAAAGTCAACACCGTTTCAGCGCTATCATTATGGCCTGGAATTGCAAAGCAATATTCTTTCAAAATGGTAAAAAGCGACGATCAGTCATCGTTTCCATTCTAACTTGATTAGAGCAGATCAATATTTCGGCTAGTAACTAGCCATTATCAATGCTAAAACTGCAAGAAGTACCTAGTCCGAGCACAGTATATAAATCATAGGTAAAATCAGTTTCATAAAATTTACAAACAGCTAGGAGGCACATGATGTATGCTGTGACTATTGCAACTGATTTGAATATTTTTTCTTTTATTTGTTAATCGTCGTGACGACGTATTTATTTATTTACTTATTTATATTAGTTATTGAATAGATCATGGAGGGCACCAAATACCACCAAGATAGATCGTTGATGTAATTTCTAATCTAAAAAGGATGTGGAGCGTATTGGTCTCTGCTCCACTTCATACAGATTTTAACTATAAGTACAATAACAATAATAGTTAATTGCTGTTACTAATATTGTACATTTATATAAACCAATATAACGTGGGGAAGTTATATATGCCCAATATTATTAACTTAGTCCTCGTATAGCGCCGACCGCGGCGCCGAGCCGTTCTAGGCGCTACAGTCTGGAACCGCGCGACAGCTACGGTCTCAGGTTCGAATTCTTCCTCAGGCATGGATGTGTGTGATCTCCTTAGGTTAGTTAAGTTTAAGTCATTCTTAGTCTAGAGGACTGATGACCTCAGTAGTTAAGTTCCATAGTGCTCAGAGCCATTGGAACCATTTTGAACATCGTATAACAGTGCGTCAATGGCTGTTACCCATTAACAATATGTCCGGACGTATTTCGTACCCTCTGGATCGCATTTTCCACTGTTTCCAAGCAAGCTGTTTTCATAATGACTTGATCATTAATCAGGTTGCAACTTACATTTTTCTGATGGCACTGGATCTCTAGCTCTTCTAAGAGGACGAGGAATCTGCCCTTCTCACCCTCATCCAGTAACCTCACATCAGACGTAAAACTTGGTAACTTATTTTTTGTTGTAAGTAAATAATACTCCATCCCCCAGTGGTATCCTTTCTTTCCAACGCAATGTGTTTCGCAAACCTTATTTCCAGCCGCCTTTCCGTTTGGCAAACGTAATACGCCACATAGTCTGGGCAATCGATTTTATAAACTCCAGCGGCATGACATAAATACTTTATGTCTACAGTATGTTGCAAAGTACATCCTAGGTGCCGAGCGGTTCTAGGCGCTACAGTCTGGAACCACGTGACCATTACGGTCGCAGGTTCGAATATGTGCCTCGAACATGGATGTGTGTGATGTCCTTAGGTTAGTTAGGTTTCAGTAGTTCTAAGTTCTAGGGGACTGATGACCTCAGAAGTTAAGTGCCATAGTGCTCAGAGCCATTTGAACATCGTAGGTTATGTGTGTTTTGCAAAAGATACTCTCATACTCTCACGTCATACGTTCGAAGAACAGTTGCAATCCTTGTACTCATTTTTCCATAGGAAGATGAACTAACAAACTTAGTATTTTCTTTGGAACAATACTGTCAGGAGCTATCTTATTTTTGTATTTATTAACAGTTATCTACAAATACATACGGATAGTTGTACAGTTGTGCAATGTGTCTTATTATTGTATTTTGGTAATTATTTTTGTCTTTTGGCAAAGGAATTTTGAACCCAATTGATAGCAAAATTGAAAAATGCCGTCCGATGTTGAGTAGAGGCCATAATTTCTTTACTATGAAGGTTATGTTTTACGTAGTTCATATAGAGAGCGCTACACAGCTAACCGGAGTGTTCTCTGCATACATTACTTCCATTACATGGTAGTCCTTAAAGAACTGTGACGAGAGCCTGAAACACCGGTGTACACATTCTGGGGCATGTGTAACACTTCCGAAACACTGTTACGTAATTTAACGTACAAGCGCTATAGGTCATGTTATGAATTGTAATTTTTATATACGGTGCTGTGACTACGTACTTCTTGCATTATGAGCATTAATAGTGGCTGGTTACTAGCAGAAATCTGCAACTGCACTAATGGGGTTATAACGGGAACGGCGACTGACTGCTGTTCTGTATCATTTTGAAAGTTATATCACAGCCGTGGAGCCCATTCCAATTACCTAATGGAGGGTAATTTGATGAAGTAATATTCTGTCACTTCAATAGTTTCGATTAAAACACTTCATTAGGTAGTTACTTCTCTCAGTCCGGGTAGGGGCGAGGTGTGAGCGTGTTTTGTTGGTCTGGTATCGGCCCATCGAAAAGTTCTGCTTTGTCTCTCCCGCACTGCGCGTTGCGTAGTTGTGACTTCTTGTGTTAGGCTCCTTCGGCCTTCGAAGATAAACATAGAACGCAGACATAAGAATAACACTGGTATCACGAGAAATCCTTATGGCGTACTTCCACCTTCTTCCTTATACGTTATTAGCTTGTCACCGAGTAAAAATGATAACAAAACCGGACAGGCCGGACTTGTATATACAGGGTGAAGAAAAATTCGCACTTTGGGACTTCGCAGCGCTATTTCTTACATACTAACGGTACAAAAATGTCTGTCACAAAATTTAGTTCTGCGCATATTTCAGGCAGTAAAGGGACGTTAAATATTGGGAAACTGGCAACAATGTAATCTCATTTACGGTATCTACACTACTGGCCATTAAAATTGATACTCCAAGAAGAAATGCAGATGATAAACGGGTATTCATTGGACAAAGATATTATACTATATCTGACATGTGATTACATTTTCATGCAATTTGGGGGCATAGATCCTCAGAAATCAATACCCACAACAACCACCTCTGGTCGTAATACGGCCTTGATACGCTTGGGCATTGAGTCAAACAGAGCTTGGATTGCGTGTACAGGTACAGCTGCCCATGCAGCTTCAACACGATACCACAGTTCATCAAGAGTAGTGACTGGCGTATTGTGCCGAGCCAGTTGCTCGGCCACCATTGACCAGACGTTTTCAATTGGTGACAGATCTGGAGAATGTGCTGGCCAGGGCAGCAGTCGAACATTTCCTGTATCGAGAAAGGCCCGTACAGGACCTGCAACATGAGGTCGTGCATTATCCCGCTGAAATGTAGGGTTACGCAGGGATCGAATGAAGTGTAGAGCCATGGGTCGTAACACATCTGAAATGTAACGTCCACTGTTCAAAGTACCTTCAATGCGAACAAGACGTGACCGAGACGTGTAACTAATGGCACCCCATACCATCACGCCGGGTGATACGCCAGTACGGCGATGACGAATACACTCTTCCAATGTGTGTTCACAGCGAAGTCGCCAAACACGAATGCGACCACCATGATGCTGTAAACAGAGCCTGGGTTCATCCGAAAAAATGACGTTTTGCCATACGTGCACCCAGGTTCGTCGCTGAGTAGACCATCGCAAGCGCTCCTGTCTGTGATGCAGCGTTAAGGCTAACCGCAACCTTGGTCTCCGAGCTCACAGTCCATGCTGCTGCAAACGTCGTGCAGATGGTTGTTGTCTTGCAAACGTCCCCATCTGTTGACTCGGGGATCGAGACGTGGCTGCACGATCCGTTATAGCCATGCGGATAAGATGCCTGCCATCTCGACTGCTAGTGATACGAGGCCGTTGGGATCCAGCACGACGTTCCGTATTACCCTCCTGAATCCACCGACTCCATATTCTGCTAACAGACGTTGGATCTAGACAAACGCGAGGAGCAGTGTTGCGATACGATAAACCGCAATCGCGATAGGCTACAATCCGACCTTCAAGAAGGGTCGTAGAGCAGATGCGCAAAACTATAGACCTATATCTCGGACGCCGATCTGTTGTAAAATTTTAGAACATGTTTTTGCTCGAGTATCAGTTCGTTTTTGGAAACCCAGAATCTACTATGTAGGAATCAACATGGATTCCGGATACAGCGATCGTCTGAGACCCAACTCGCTTTATTTGTTCATGAGACCCAGAAATTATTAGATACAGGCTCCCAGGTAGATGCTATTTTCCTAGACTTCCGGAAGGCGTTCGATACAGTTCCGCACTGTCGCCTGATAAACACAGTAAGAGCCTACGGAATATCAGCTGTGTGGCTGGATTGAAGACTTTTTAGCAAACGGAACACAGCTTGTTGTTATCAATGGAGAGACGTCTACAGACGTTAAAGTAACCTCTTGCGTGCCACAGTGGAGTGTTATGGGACCATTGCTTTTCACAATATATATAAATGACCTAGTAGATAGTGTCGGAAGTTCCATGCGGCTTTTCGCGGATGATGCTGTAGTATACAGAGAAGTTGCAGCATTAGAAAATTGTAGCTAAATTCAGGAAGATCTGCAGTGGATAGGAAGTGGCAAATGACCCTTAACATAGACAAATGTAATGTATTGCGAATACACAGAAAGAAGGATCCTTTATTGTATGATTATATGATAGCGGAACGAACGCTGGTAGTAGTTACTTCTGTTAAATATCTGGGAGTATGCGTGCGGAACGATTTGAAATGGAATGATCATATAAAATTAATTGTTGGTAAGGCGGTTACCAGGTTGAGATTCATTGGGAGAGTCCTTAGAAAATGTAGTCCATCAAGAAAGGAGGTGGCTTACTAAGCACTCGTTCGACCTATACTTGAGTATTGCTCATCAGTATGGGATCCGTACCAGATCGGGTTGACGGAGGAGATAGAGAAGATCCAAAGAAGAGCGGCGCGTTTCGTCACAGGGTTATTTGGTAAACGTGATAGTGTTACGGAGATGTTTAGCAAACTCAAGTGGCAGACTCTGCAAGAGAGGCGCTCTGCATCGCGGTGTAGCTTGCTCGCCAGGTTTCGAGAGGGTGCGTTTCTGGATGAGGTATCGAATATACCGCTTCCCCCTACTTACACCCCGTGGAGATCACGAATGTAAAATTAGAGAGATTCGAGCGCGCACGGAGGCTTTCAGACAGTCGTTCTTCCCGCGAAAAATACGCGACTGGAACAGAAAAGGGAGGTAATGACAGTGGCACGTAAAGTGCCCTCCGCTACACGCCGTTGGGTGGCTTGAGGAGTATGAATGTAGATGTAGATGTAGATATTATCAAAGTCGGAAACGTGATGGTACGCATTTCTCCTCCTTACACGAGGCATGACAACAACGTTTCACCAGTCAACGCCGGTGAACTGCTGTTTGTGTATGAGAAATCGGTTGGAAACTTTCCTCATGTCAGGACGTTGTAGGTGTCGCCACCAGCGCGAACTTTGTGTGAATGCTCTGAACAGTTAATCATTTGCATATCACAGCATCTTCTTCCTGTTGGTTAAATTTCGTGTCTGTAGCACGTCACCTTCGTGGTGTAGCAATTTTAATGGCCAGCAGTGTAGTAAGTGACTGCAACTGTTTTGTAGAAGACACACTGTAATCGCGGTACGAATGTTAAGATGGCAGATACCGTGTCACGCAGACTACTTTTAGCAAATAAAATCAAATTAGCCCCGTCTCAGAATCGGAGCCTCGACTTCCTGCATAGTACCGCTAAACGCTGTCCACTGCACCAGCTACATAGCACTTACTGTATACTGACAGATGAAATTACCGTACGCTTGATTACAGTGTTGACAGATTGCCATTTACTGATCGAAATATGCACAGTACGAAATTTTATGAGAGACATTTTTGTATTGCTAGCAAGTGAGGAATCGCGGTGCACGAATTTTTCAAAAATGGTTCAAATGGCTCTGAGCAATATGGGACTTGACATCTGAGATCATCAGCCCCCAAGACTTAGAACTACTTAAACCTAACTAACCTTGGGACACCACAAACGCCCATGCCAGAGACAAGATTCGAACCTGCGATCGTGGCGGTCGCGTGTTCCAGGCTGAAGTGCCTAGATCCGCTCGGCCACAGCGGCCGGCCACGAATTTATCTTCGCCCTGTATTTGCCTAGTAACGGCCGTAGAAAACCGGACATGTCCGGCTAAAGTAACAGACGTTAAAGTAACCTCTGGTGTGCCACAGGGGAGTGTTATGGGACCATTGCTTTTCACAATATATATAAATGACCTAGTAGATAGTGTCGGAAGTTCCATGCGGCTTTTCGCGGATGATGCTGTAGTATACAGAGAAGTTGCAGCATTAGAAAATTGTAGTGAAATGAAGGAAGATCTGCAGCGGATAGGCACTTGGTGCAGGGAGTGGCAACTGATCCTTAACATAGACAAATGTAATGTATTGCGAATACACAGAAAGAAGGATCCTTTATTGAATGATTGTATGATAGCGGAACAAACACTGGTAGTAGTTACTGCTGTTAAATATCTGGGAGTATGCGTGCGGAACGATTTGAAATGGAATGATCATATAAAATTAATTGTCGGTAAGGCGGGTACCAGGTTGAGATTCATTTGGAGAGTCCTTAGAAAATGTAGTCCATCAAGAAAGGAGGTGGCTTACTAAGCAGTCGTTCGACCTATACTTGAGTATTGCTCATCAGTGTGGGATCCGTACCAGATAGGGTTGACGGAGGAGATAGAGAAGATCAAAGAAGAGCGGCGCGTTTCATCACAGGGTTATTTGATAACCGTGATAGCGTTACGGAGATGTTTAGCAAACTCAAGTGGCAGACTCTGCAAGAGAGGCGCTCTGCATCGCGGTATAGCTTGCTCGCCAGGTTTCGAGAGGGTGCGTTTCTGGATGAGGTATCGAATATACTGCTTCCCCCTACTTACACCCCGTGGAGATCACGAATGTTAAATTAGAGAGATTCGAGCGCGCACGGAGGCTTTCCGACAGTCGTTCTTCCCGCGCACCATACGCGACTGGAACAGAAAAGGGAATAATTATAGTGGCACGTAAAGTGCCCTCCGCCACACATCATTGGGTGGCTTGCAGAGTATAAATGTAGATGTAGATGAACGTGTAAAGACGGACACCTGCGAGCCCTAGGTGTTCTTCATGATGAGAAACACGTTCGTTTGAGGCCGGCGTAAGGCTGTAAAACACCACCAGCTAAGTATACATGTCTACACAATCAGCGAACTGGAGGCACAAGGGAAATATGCACAACACTTCTGCTTAAAAGTAAAAGAACGAATGAAGAGTAACATGTGCGTATACAGTACAGCCTAAACAGCCAGCGTAACCAGGACGCTGGAATCCACGCGCGTTTCTTGTGGTGGACCACCGGCGCCGCAGCAGGCGGTGCCCGGTACCGTGGCGGGCGTGAATCCTCGGCCGGGCAGCCATCCGCCGGCGGCGGGCAGGTGCGACACAGAAGAGGACGCGCCGGTGCTCCTGGGTTCGCGGAACGCCTGAGTCAGGCCGGGAAGCGTGATTCAGCCAGCGCGGGAGCCACTGCGTTGCGCAACCTCGGTGCTGCCGCCAGCTCGCCGGCATCGCACACTGCCAAACAGGTCCCCCGGCACCAACGCTACCTGTCCGCGATCTGGACGCTTTCCTTCACGGTAAACTGCTTTCTCGCTACACGATCTGCTTGCAGCGTCACGGAGACTTTGTCATCACACGCGATTTTCCGTGCATTCCGCCCTCGCGGCTGCTTCGTTTTCTCTCTTAAGTCCGTCTCGCATGGAGCATGGCAGTAAGAGCATACGGACTATCAGACCAATTGTGTGACTGGATTGAAGAGTTCCTACATAACAGAACACAGCATGTCATTCTCAATGGAGAGAAGTCTTTCAGAGTAAGAGCGATTTTAGGAGTGCCGCAGGGGAGTGTCGTAGGACCGTTGGTATTCACAATATACATAAATAACCTTGTGGATGACATCGGAAGTTCACTGAGGCTTTTTGCGGATCATGCTGTGGTATATCGACAGATTGTAACAATGGAAAATTGCACGGAAATGCAGGAGGATCTGCAGCGAATTGACGCATGGTGCAGGGAATGGCAATTGAATCTCAATGTAGACAAGTGTAATGTGCTGCGAATACACAGAAAAAAGATCCCATATCATTTAGGTACAATATAGCAGGTCAGCAACTGGAAGCAGATAATTCCATAAATTATCTGGGAGTACGAACTAAAAATGGAATGATCATATAAAGTTGATCGTCGGTAAAGCAGATGCCAGACTGAGATTGGTTGGAAGAATCCTAAGGAAATGTAAGGCGAAAACAAAGGAACTAGGTTACAGTACGTTTGTTCGCCCACTGCTTCAGTACTCAGCTGTGTTCGATCCGTGCCAGATAGGGTTGATAGAAGAGATAGAGAAGATCCAACAGAGAGCAGCGCGCTTCGTTACAGGATCATTTAGTAACCGCGATAGCGTTACGGAGATGATAGATAAACTCCAATGGAAGACTCTGTAGGAGAGACGCTCAGTAGCTCGGTACGGGCTTTTGTTAAAGTTTCGAGAACACACCTTCACCCAGGAGTCAAGCAGTTAATTGCTCCCTCCTACGTATATCTCGCGAAGAGACCATGAGCATAAAATCAAATCAGAGAGATTAGAGCCCACACAGAGACATACCGACAATTCTTCTTTCCACGAACAATACGAGACTGGAATAGAAGGGAGAACCTATAGAGGTACTCAAGGTACCCTCCGCCACACACCGTCAGGTGGCTTGCGGAGTATGGATGTAGATGTAGATGTACATGTGTCGATCGACATCGGGCGTGCATGTTAGCTAGCAGTGACCCTCGATGCAAGGTCTCCGAGAAGTTCCTTGTTGGCAAACTGTCTGTTCCAAGCTGATGAGCAGTGAGCAGACGGAGACAATACACATTCGAATACTTGATCTAGAACACGGCTAAAGAAGTCTATGCCTGTTTGAGAACGTTAGCTTCGAATGAAACTAACTTTACAACCAGAAGTGTTGTACAAATGAGCACCAGATTTGTCCCACCCATGCAGCCAGTCAGCCTTTGGCAGGGAAGCACTGCGGACAGCACTCGGCCGTCCACGGCGCTAAGCGCGGAGTGTTTATTTACTTCCATGTTACCGCGCTTCTCAGTCGAACAAATTAACGTGGCCAACTCTTACAGGAAGAACACTCTTCACTTCAGCTTTTCTAATGGATACACACGATCCAAAGCGCTGGCTGTCGAGCGCTTCCTACGCGAAGGTGTGAAGATCCTCCGTGACGAACTCGTTGGCATACACCTATTGTATTGAACTGTATGTTAATCGGGGGCCTAGAAACGACGGAGGCTCCGTCCCCGCCGCAGCCGCAGTGGTCCACAACCACATGACGACTACCGCAGTCCACTTCACCCCTCCGCCGCCCCACACCGAACCACTCTTTCAGGGTTATTGTGCAGTTCGGCCCCCGGTAGACCCCTCCAGGGAACGTCTCGCACCACACGAGTGTAACCCCTATGTTTGCGTGGTAGAGTAATGGTGTACGCGTACGTGGAGAACTTGTCTGCGCAGCAATCGCTGACATAGTGTAGCAGAGGCGGAATAAGGGGAACCAGCCCACATTTCCCGAGGCAAATGGAAAACCGCCTAAAAACCATCCACAGATTGGCCGGCTCAGCAGACCTCGACACAAGTCCACCGGGCGCACTCGTGCTGGGGTCCAGGCTCTGCTCCCCAATCCGGAAAGCCGTGTATTAGACCGCACGACTAACCGGCCGGTCTACACCTATCGATAATTAGCAGCGTCGTTTATGTTGACTTCCAACGCTGCCTGCAACGAGATTATTTAATGGACGCGACATGGACTAAAATTCCGATAATTCGCCGGCAACTTCGGGCCTGTGGATGTAGACCACGCAGGACTTGGCTGCGTTTTTGAACTGCTTTTTGCGGTGCGTGAAGATGAAGTCATAATGGCGCTAAGCCCGAATGGAATAGTCCAAAGTCATTTAGCCGAGACATTGGCAGAATTTACGACGTATCCCGTGCTTAATGGTAAGAGACTAGTCCGAATATATCTCAAACGGCACGTCCCATCACATTGCTACAGGCGGCTGCCGCACAGTTCTGATTTACGACGGACAACCTCGAACATGTTCCGGTTGTGGCAAAAAAGGCCACGTCCGTAATGATTGCATGCATCGCCGCATCACACAACTACGACACAACTGTATGAACACCGACCAAACCACAACCGCCCTTCCAATCACCTACGCCGTGACACTACACGTCCAGCCCTCACAAGACGCAGTTCACTAGGATCTCTCAGGACCGATATACCTGGAGGCGTCACACCACTTTGCCACCGGCAATGCCACCGTAGAACGTAATCTACACCCGGACACACCCGCTCTCGAAGAATCGGGCGAGATTCTTACAGACATTGAAGACTGCATCATAGCAGCTGCGACGTTTGTACCGGAACGACGCGAATCGCTGATAAAATTGCCGTAAGCAAAAGTGGCAAAATGCCGCAAGACACCAGAATCGACAACCGAGCCACCTCCGCGTGACAAATCTGACGGCACACACCATAAATCTTTTTTCCGATCCCGCGGAGATGCGTCCTCCATAAGAAGATGATCCACCCAATAAAGACGGTGAGCAAGAACCGCGCCCCGAAGCCATGCAACGTAGCACGCCCGTCATCGCTCAAGCGATTGAGCCTACTCGGCCAGCGCCGCCGCCTCTCACCAATGTTGAAACTGACGGATCGTTTTCGTGGGTGGGTGACGGGGGTTTACCACCTCCACTCGATGCGTAAATGAGATCTGTTCCTCCGTATTACAAACACTAAAATGAGGAAGTTCCTACGACTACACTTGCGACCGCTTTGGACTTCCACAATCCTCCACGACAACCTTCACTAACTATGGTCATATCGACAGCACAGATCACCCACCAGGCATACCAAATGGCTACCATCAACGCCAATAATATCTGCTCCCAAGTTAAACTTCAACTGCTCGGCGACTCCCTAAGAGCAATGGACATCGACATCGCCCTACTATAGGCACTTAGGACAGCAACGTGGTCCGGGTCTTATGGTTGCGAGACGTACGCCGCCCCGACGGTTATAGAACACACAGGCGCAGCCATCCTCCTCCGAGAAGGAACTGCACTTTCTGATGTCGTACATCTCTCAACGGCGTGAGGGGTGGCCGTATCAGGTTAACGGAATGAGAATCATGAATCTCTACGCGTCATTGAGGATAGATAAACGGACGTATCACTCAACGTTCTACGAACAAGATACCACGCCTTTATTTCTTGGAGGGTACAATCACCTCGTCATGGGTGGAGATTTCAGCTCTGTTCTCCAGCGTACAGACCAATACGCACGGTTCACCACATGTCCGGAACTTAGCTGCCTCGTCCGCGCCCCTCGTCTCGTCGTCACTTGGAGAGAAGTGGCAAGTGACTGGGTGGCAAGTCAAGTCAAAATCGCTGACCCCCGCGGGGAATCAAACTCGGGACCCCGTGCTCGGGAAGCGAGAACGCGACCGCGAGACCACGAGCTGCGGACTCTTCATCTGTACCATCAACCTAGGTAGACAACCTATATGGCGCATAGCAGGACATCGGAAACTCAACGTCACGCTACTGCAAGAACCCACATGTCAGCAACAGGTAACCGACACTTGTCACATTTGTGTTAAACGCATCATGCGTTACGAGACCACACTGCAATGGTGGATACTGCGTGGCAAACCGGCCATCCGATGCACCTTCACATAATATGACAGAGCCAGAGCAGGTGGACCCACCGCACAACAGATTTCTACTATACCGCTCCACGCGAGCTCACGGACCATCCCCCGTCCCCGGGTCGCCATAAAGAAGCTCAACGCACCAAGGCAAAAATTTTAAGCTTGACCACGCACTATCTGGAAGAAGCCATTATCCGAGCACGCGGACAAGACAGGATTAATGGTGAAGAATCTTCTGTGCATTACATTGTTCCAAATGTTCGCCGCTGCCGACAGGCCTTAATGTCAACTCTAGACTTACCTGATGGATGACGCCTGAAATCGCAAGCTCCCATTGGCGATGCCTTCAGAACGCGCCACAGACGTCTCTGTTGAGAGGAAGCGGCCGGTGCTGTGCTCTCGCCGAGGTTCCGCAGCAGATCCATCATACACTAGATGCCGCGGCAGCAATTCTCCTTGGGGCGGAAGTAACCAACGACAATGTCCGTCCTTGGCGCTGTGACCAAAGGATATGTTAAGCCCCATAGTGCTTAGAGCCATTTGAAACTGCCCTCAGCGAATATCGACAAGTGATCACTGTGGCAACAAACTCGCGTCTGCCAGGCGTTTTGATCTCCATTGACTTCAACCAAGCGTTTGATCATGTCAGTCAAGCATTCTTCAACGCAATCATGGACCGGATGGCGATTCCCCCGACGTCCCCGCAGGTGATTATGCGGCTCCTTCGAGGGGCAACATCCAGGCTTCTTGTCAACGGGAGACTTACAGAACCTATATGGATCGAACGCTCAGTACGGCAGCGTTTTCCACTGTTGACCGTGCCTTATGTCATTGTGATGGAACCGCTCATCTGCGGTTTACGCTGACGCTTGATAGGTATTCCACTCCGATACCGCGTCTTCCGCTTTCGAGCCTACGCGGACTACTTGGCCCGTGTCGTACGTTCAGCGGTCGACGTACAAGCTACAATGGAATTTATTACCCGTTACAGAGCAGGGCAGAAAGCACTATGAACGTCGCAAAATAATGCGCCATTAAGATCGGCTGTAGCCTTCCCAAAGACAGCATAGCCCTATTTCAACTGTGGACTGGGGCTGTCTTAGAATGGTGAACGCGCCAGATATATGTGCTGCACGTCGGCGATCAATTTTGGAGCGCTACTGCAACGCATCCAGGACAACATACAGAATCACCTACTACGCCCGCTAAATATGTGCCACAGAGTTACCTTCGACTACCCATCTGACAACACGTATACCTCATATCGCGTAGATTCTGCCTATCACCGCGACAATGGTGGCAAGACTACAGGCGGCTTTGGGGTATTTTATATGTTCCGGACACATCTTCAGTATCCAGTAAGGTACCGAAGCAGGATGGTGGCCTCGACGTGTTTAACGTGAGAGCTAGGACCCAGGCAGTTTACACCGATACTATGATCCATTAATGGAAAAGCCAAAATACTAGTTTTGCTGGAATGTCGACAGACTTCCTGTTTCGTGACGCCCGCTGCACGCCTCTGGTACATACACGACCTCCGGCGTCACAAGTTTGTCGATTCTTTCTTGAATACCGAGCGCCTCAGGACCAGGAAGACGATCACCCACGACATCTACCGCCTTCTAAGATCGTGCCCACCTAGGAACCCCGTCGACGCCGGCCGGGATGGCAGAGCGGTTCTAGGCACTACAGTTTCGAACCGCGCGACCGCTACGGTCGCAGTTTCGTATCCTGCCAAGGGCACGGATGTGTGTGATGTCCTTAGGTTAGTTAGGTTTAAGTAGTTCTAAGTTCTAGGGGAATGATGACCTCAGAAGTTAAGTCACATAGTGCTCAGAGCCATTTGAACCATTTTGAACCCCGTCGACGCACGTCACTCCCAGTTTTCATGGCCTACAGTTTGGAAAACGATTCATCAGTCATACCACACCACTGACTCCACCGCGACGTGGTACCTTATATATATTACATGACGGTGCCTCAAGTGCAGTGTCGAAGATACAGATTTACACCTTTTATAAGTGAGTGGCAGCGTCAGCTGTCTGGACCGTTGTAAAGGAGATCGTGGCTTTCCACTTCCTAGTACCCCCACATCACTTCTCTCCTACCATACTGACATACCCTGACGCGACCTACTTTCCATCATATAAGTGGCACGCGATCACATGATTCAATGGCCTGGCTATCAACTACCTCATCGGGGACATCATCGATCCACCCGACTTCTGGACAAGTCTCTAAGTACAACACCACACCCTACTCCGACATCGACAGTTTCGTGCCACATTCACGAACTATTTACAGAGTATTTTCGCCAACCCGCCTAGGAGCTGAAATGTCTACGAAACGTGCCAACTAAGACAGGATGACCCAACGTCCCCTTCGAACGATAGAACGGACGTTGTTCTGACGGCGCGACAATGTAGAGCATGGTGGAGCAAGTCTTCCTAATTTTTTTTACTTCCCTTTTTCCTTCATCCTCTAATTTTTTTTCTTACACATATTTATTCAGGATGGCTCTGCATCTGAAACCGTTTTTGGTTTTCTCCCTCATGAGCTCTGCATAAAAAGAAGAAAATTATGTTGAGAAAGTATATTGATTTACGTTTATTTTATGAAGAACGTCGTCTTTTATTTTAATAAAAAAAAGCCTCGCATGTTGACGTGAGCGTTTTTGGGACGGGGCGGTACGCCAGTAGTCGAATCCGCTGGCAAATTAACGGCGAGCGTTTGTGTGCCAGTCAGCTTCGTTGTGACTCTTAGGCGGTGTTCCACATCCCAATACGTGTATACCGTCTGGTTCCCATGTTCCGCCTCAGATAAAACTCTATTTAAACATTTAGAGCACTTTCACGATGGATTTTCTCTACACGCAGACGGATTACACAGCTTCTTTCCTGGGTGGGAATCGGAGACTGATGGCCGTAGCCGTTTGGTTACTTTAAACACTTACAAGAAGACCACACGGCTATCCGATATTTGTACTTTCTTCCAGCCTATTTATGGTACGTGAAGTGCAGGTCTCATTAGGATGGTTTTGGGAGAAGGGACCAAGCAACGAGGTCATCTGTCCCATCGGATAAGGAAAAGATGGGGAAGAAAGTCGGTCGTACTCCTATCTCAAAGGAGCCATTCCCGCATTTGCCTGGAGTGATTTAGGGAAATCACAGAAAACCTAAATCAGGACGGCCGGACGCGGGTTTGACACGTAGTCCTCGTGAATGCGAGAGCAGTGTGCTAGGCACTGCGCCACCTCGCTCCGTGAAGGACTCAAGTATCGCTGTCACAAGATATTTCGATGTAACTATCATAAATTATTGAGGAAATTGACTTTGATGTTTTTCGAAAATGTTTATTATTCTAAATTAAGGTAGATTATTATTTGATGAAGAGTGTGGCTCTGTGGCAAAGTGCTTGCTTGGCGAAGGGGGGGGGGGGGGGGTGGTTTCGGGGTTCGGTTTTCAGCGAAGTAAAATTTTTAAACAAAGGTGCATTTTCTACGAGCATTTCCAATAGGGGTAGAATACATAAAGATAGGAACAAATCGGTAACAATTAAGAGTTGTAAACGTTGGATAGAGTCTTCGTTTTTTCGCCGTTCAATTTGAATATCTATGTTTAAATATAAATTCATGAAATGTACACTAATTAGGCCATCTAATTGTCATTTTTTTAAAATGCACGTTTGTTGTTCCTAATTACATACCACGCACAAAAATCCAGTTTTCATTGCAAACCTAAATTCTTAATCTCCGATCTTTTATGGAAGATTAAGACGGATGAAAAAAAAAACATTACTAATCAATTTTTTCCATGTGTTTTACGCTTCAAGACTGCTTGTGAGTCATGCACCTTTGTTTCAAAATTCGATCGAAAAAAAACCTTACTCTAGCAAGTTGAACATTAAAGTCGATTTTCTCTAAAACTTTTGAAAGCTGTATCGAACAGCTTTGAGAGTTTGATATTGAAGTTTCGAATATCAAGTAAGGTAAATATTAAAATATACAATAACTGATTGCCGTCTGGTCTAAACGTCCTACATATCTTACATATCTTAAAAAGTCATGCAAGTACATGTACGTAAACTTGGAGCTGACTGAAACAGAGAACGTTTAACCTTTTTCAAAATTAACTGAATGTTACGCCGACACCCTCAAATTTTCACCCATCGGCCAAAATCAAAAGTTTCCGCGTATCGAACTACTGTCCGCGCGAACTATGTTGACACTCGGTGCGGTGACTGTTGGGAGCGCCAGAAAAGGCCTTACCCGTATTCGTTCGTTTCGATCAGGCACTGACTAGAGTGTCAATTTAGTTTGCGCCGACGGACATTGGTCGTATCTGATTGGCTGCTGCCTGCTAGCTTAATGGCGGACACGACATGCAGAAGAAAAAGTAACATTAGCGAACAACACAAACAGATGTGCCAAAGCGATTACAAGGAAATAAAAAATAAAGACCAAATACATTCATTTTCACTGTTAATAACGAGTTACTGACGATGGTGGATACTTTGCCAGAAATTAACGGGCTTGCAATATTATTTATGTTATAGCAAAAAATGGTGTAATGGACCCAACAACTTTCAATTATTATTTTAAGTGTTGCTCAGAAATACAGTTCGATGTGATGAAGAGCAATTAAGTGCAATTAGTGGTAATGGGAATCTAATAGGAGTTTTACAGTTATTTATATAACTAGTTTGCGTAGGTTGAACTTTTTGTCAGTGTTTTTCAAAGTCAGCCTCCGCTTACCTTGTGCTGTAAGCGAGTTGTTGAAGACAGCGTTATTAAGCCCATAATCCTTGAGCATGCAGTTTAGTAATTATCGCCATCTTGCTGTACCTATTGATCGTTGCACCCGGTGTGAATGTAGAAGCGACGTGAGATATTTGTAGAATAATTTCATTTAGCTCTTCTTCATGCAGCGATGACAGTAACACAGGCTTGATTAAATTAACGTTAGACGTATCACGCCGTCATAATGTTTGTTAGCCGTTTATAGACCCAGTTCTGAATTTATGGTTTTCCGTCCAATCACGACTCATTAATGCACCAAAATGAAAAATGTTGCTATCGTAGCACAAAAAAGGCGAATGTATCCTGGGAAAAGTTAGGGATGTAAATGAAGAGAACTTGTTTCCTGACTTACCTGGCAGTTTCATAGACATTTAAATCAAAACATCATGACATACTCGAACTTTTTTAATTGTTAGAATTACTAACCATAGCATGTAATATAATGCATCGTGCCAAGTAAAGTAACAAGATACATGATGTTATGTCACGTAACATGATACATGAACAGGATCGGGGACATTAGCCTGTAAATTGTAAGGTTCAGTTGTGCCAAGACCTTCCAGCTAAGAGAGCTCACTGCGCTTGGGTCGTAGGGATAACTCGTAAAAAAAAATGCGAATATCTGTAAATGTTTTGATTTAAATATCTTTGAAGGTGCCAGAGAAGTGAAAAAGCTCATTCCCTATGTACCTAACTTTGTCCAGGACATTTTCATCCTTGTGGTACGAAAGGAGCATTTTTCTCTCTGGACCCAACTATTATTCTGCCACAGCTTTGATATTAGATCGCCATAGCTTGGCAACCAGTGTAGATTTACGTTGATTCTGGCGACAACTGATCCGGTACAGATTTTTTATTGTCTTTCGAACCATGTTATTTATATCGTGGCAGTGGACAAAACTTTCACAAAAAACAGGACAACCTTTAATTACATGTATTTGTCTACATTCTTACAAAATCTGTACCGATTCGTGCAAATCTGAAATATAGAAGTGGCGCCCGTAATAAAACTCATAAAAACGTGTTTCTTGCACGTAAATCCACGCGATTCTAAAAATTCACAAATACCTTTTTTGCATGTGAAATCCTAAAGAAGGTATACTTTTGATAGCGACTTTTCAGTTGTATCTTAAGAATGAATTTTTAATTTATTTGATTCACTATAAACAGTTTCTGCGCATTCAATTCATACAAGAACTAACTTTATGTGCTACATTTAGCTCGATGTTAAACCATCGTATTTCGACAGCGGATAAAGACTATTGCATGAAAAAATTTATTTTGAATGTATCTACTTTCGTGCAAAGTCTTAACAGATTCGTACAAGTCTGAAGCATAGAAGTGTCGCACTTCAAAAACCTCCCAGAAAAAGATATTTGTTATACGATTTTGCACGTAAAATGCGAATTGTGTACATACGAATGGTGCCATTCGATGAGCATTAATTTCAGACCAATTTAAATGTTTGGAAAGGGTACCAATCGATTCGCACAATTTACCAAGGCGTCAGCTCCGGTCCGTCGTCCAAATATCGCTTACTCTACTGTAACTCGGACCTGTGAGTGGAGTCCATGAAGGCGCACATAGTCGTGGATGAAGCCAAGCACGTCTTCTCGGAATAAGATTGTATACCGTTGGAGACCATAGTATCAAAAAGAGCTCATTGCAGGGACATTACAACTGAGTGGTACTACAAAGGAAGTAGGAAAAGTATTGCCCGTATTTCGGATTACGGACAATGGCGCAATGCCGTTTCTTCGTGTAAGTCCAAAAACTGAGAAAATCTTCCCGCCGGTGGCCAAGAAATATCGTACTTCAACACCGCGGAACTAATTCACAGTCTTCGTTTTTGGGTAGCACAGGTCACCTAGAAATAACATTGTGTGTTTTGTTATTGAGTCAGGAGTGGCACCCATGGGGAAGGCCAGACATCTGCTGCCGCGACACAGATGAAGCAATGATCGTTCGTGTCAGGCAGCCCGCACACGATGTAAAGTGGGCAGTCGGCGAAGTGAACTTCGTGGAGACGAGAACTATTCAGCTGTTTCCCATTAACGGTGCCAAACGACGCAGAGCGTGCAGCAGTGTCAAGAATATGGATACGCAGGTATTTCTGTTCGACCATGTTGGCACGCAAGCCAGTTGCTTCTCGGTGTCGACCGCCTTCATCGACAACAAGCGCACAGGTGACAAAGAGGCAGAAAGGCAGCTGTGCTCCAATAAAAAGGGTGCGATGTGATAGAAGGGCACTGGGATGTGTGACATCACCGGAGTAGCCAATGAGGCCAGTACAAACTTGTATGAATCAAGCAGTAAGCTGTTGTGGCATGTAAGGCAACACAAAATTGTTAAGGCTTTCGTGTCCACTTGTTGACAAACTGCCTATTGTCTTGTGTCTCGGGTTCTTCGGCCGACATTCATCTAGTGAAAAATCGTTAGATGAACGTCGGCCAAAGAACACGAGACACAAGCCAATAGGCAGTTTGTCTTGTTAGGTAACGCCGCCACATCGTTGGCTGTGAACTGACAAAAAGGGCCCGAGCTCTATCCGGAACATGTTAAAACCCACACCCTCTCCAGCCTGGGGAAGGGTGTGGGACTCGTAGAGGACTCTTGAAGACCATCCCGTGGTTAACAAAGGAACCCATCACAGTTAACATGCGGCGAGCCAGAGTGTGCAGGACTGCAAGAGTTTGCACCACATGAAAGATCCGTGATGCTATGTGGATGTTGACGTACAGTGTGCATTGCAGGATGTCAAAGAAGTGAAGGCGACATTCAACGGGTCCAAACCTGATCCGTTGCAGCAGCCGTCTGCAGTTGAGGGCTGCAGAGTGCTGCAGGTCAGCCATACAGTCGATCCAAGGCAGCTTAAGGTATCGGTCACACTGAGCAGGTCAACTCTCCCCTCAGTCAGGCCTGTAGTGATACACACAGCTCGAGATTTACATACATTAAAGGAGCTGCCTGATGCCTCGTCATATATAGCTCCCATGCAAGTGTCGCCCTGCTATCGTCAGCGCTACAAAGGCAGAGGACCAAATTGTGTTCTGAGGTGGTGCAGCAAAATCGATGTCCATCTAGCGACATCCCCTACAGCCATTGTCATAGTCTGCGTATCAGTGGTTCTACGGCAAAGGTGTACAGCAGGGCCGATAAGGGGCACTTCTGTCGCACCGAGCACCTGATTAGGATCGGTTGTGTGAGCCTATCACTATACAGCACCCAGGATGTTGCGCCACACAGGAGATGTATGACAACCTTGACAGTAGTATCCCATATGATGGAGAACGGCTGTAAAAAAATAAAAATAAATAAAAAATAAGTCTAAGAACATCAAAGATATGGGTAAATGTTCAGTTCGAGTGAGGACAATCACATCCCTACATCCCTGTAGGAGCAGACTGCTGCCCGAACGTTTTAAGCTCTACCTAGCGACACCTGATAATAGGACAAGACATGACAGGCCGTTCTCTCAATTCTTGCTGCCAAAAGACGTGAAAAAGATCTTCTTGTTGCTATTCACCAGTGTTAAGGAGAGACAATCACTGATGTGTGGACTGCCATTGAATTTGTGAATAGCAACAATGAGTCGCTCGAGAAAGACATCAGAGATCCTCACCATGGGATAGATCGGTTCTCTCTTCAGATATGTCCATGTGGGCTCTAAGAGATTTCGGAAGCCGGCCGGAGGGGCCTTGCGGTTCTAGGCGCTACAGTCTGGAGCCGAGCGACCGCTCCGGTCGCAGGTTCGAATCCTGCCTCGGGCATGGATGTGTGTGACGTCCTTAGATTAGTTAGGTTTACTTAGTTCTAAGTTCTAGGCGACTGATGACTTTAGAAGTTAAGTCGCATAGTGCTCAGAGCCATTTGAACCAACCATTTTTAGATTTCGGAAAACACAATAAAATTTGAGTGGAATGCTATCAAGGCCAGGCGATTTGAGGACTTCATCTTGTGTTACTGGTGCCTCCAGTTGCAGTGCTGCGTCCTCTGGTATCATGCTGAGCATGAGCCACGAGACTTCTTCAGTGACAGCTGGTGAATGAGAGTGGTTAGCACACAACTTAGCACAATAAGCGTGGAGGGCACAGCCAGTGCTGCATGGGGGGTCATGTTGCCTGTCTCATCATCAGTGATGGTATGAATCAGGGCCAAGCGTCATTGTCGCCTGTCTGCTAGAAGATCAACGGATCTGTGGTCATAAATGTGGGCTCGAATCACCATCCATTCGAGGTGGTGGCGTTAGAGGGCTATGATCTGGGCTTTTGCGCGGTTCGCTATTCTACATCGTTCAGGCGAAAACAGCATCATAGAACAGTCTGTCAAAACTTGGTAATAAAAGTCCCATGATTGCTTCCTTCAAGCTGCTGAGTCTCTGCCACACGCTATCACGTCCCAATGGAGAGCACCATGACAATGATGGATTATCATCACAACGGCGGCGACATGAATCCCAACTCACTTCGATAATCTGCCGACAGTTTGGAGACGCCAGTTGGGCCATAGTCAGCTTCTAAACATCCCTTTCATGCCACAAGATCTAATGGTCAAGAGCGACAGAGCAAACATACGTCACAAGGTCGGAATAAGCTACACGCCATATCTCAGACAGTCGGGTTCCTCCCACAAGCGAGTGCAAGGTATAAAATCGATCAAGGCGACTGTAATGATGTGTGGAGTAGTGCTTAAAACCGGGATGGTCACCATGAATGAGTTCCCATGTATCTGTAAGTTGGAAACAGTGGACTATCTTGACAAGCTCTACGCAAGGCAGATGATGATGATCTGTGCGTAGTGCGTCATGCTACCCCATGGAAAGAGGTAAGACCACCTTCGCAAAGAAGACAGAGCGTTTCTTTCGCCTCCCTGAAGCTGAAGGAGCATATACGTTAATAATTCAGAAACCAAAGGGTTTGAGAGACAAGCTCCTCGTGTCCAATTGTCTGACACATGGGCGACAAAATGTATGTGCCCGAATGGGCTAAGAGAACAATCGATATGTGCTTCTTGTAAGATGGCATGGTCTAAGTCTGCTGATGGAAGTATGTCGTGGAGCATCTCTAGTTTATGTGGGAATGGGTAGCTTTGACAGTGATTGTAGCTATCCGATAAGTCTGTTGTGGCACTCCTGCTGTCGAAACATGAGGTCCACCAATGGCAATCAGCTGGGACAAACCACAAAACCATGGCATTCACTGTGATGGGGTAGCGGTGGACAGCTAGTGGAACATGTGCACCCACGGTTTCTACAGACTGTTCCGATTCCTCCTCTGTGTCATCCACACAAGAAACAGAAGGAACAGCAGCGCATTGTCCAGGGGCAGAACCATCAGGCCACTACCGTATGGCTCGTTAACAAAGGGCGCAGGCAGCAGATGGGAAGTCCAGACAGACTGGAGAGGGTGAACTGCAGAGATAGGTGGGGAAGACAGCATGTTCAACAGCACGCCTTATGAGATTGATGGGCCTTCTGATGTACGTTCACTGACCCATGTGGTCATCCTGAGGAGCCAACAGCCAAATGGAGTACGACTACGTTTCTTGCACTTGCTCGGTGACTTCTCCTTCCAAAAGTGTTGTTCCATAGTAGAGTGACATCAGCCATCATCCGACGCTGCCCCAAATAGAAAGAGTGCAAACGTTAGCCCAAGTCCATGTCAATCGCTTCTGTAGCGTCACTTCTCGGGATCTGGTAGGCAGCTGAGGACGTCATTTCCACCGGAGGTGATGGAGAGGGAATCTGAGGACGTGTGTCCGGGAACGATAGCAGATTGGTAGGCATATTGGCCAGAGTACCTTCGGAACAGCAGTGTAGATGGTAGGGAACACTGTAAGGGTGGTGCGACCTCTCCTATCGGCAACTGAATCAGGTGTCTGCACAGGAAATTCAACCGGAAGTAGCCCTTTTGGCCACAGCCTGCATAAGTTTGTGGCTGACCATCGTACATCACGATCGCCCGCACGCTGACGGCATTCGAATAAGAAAGCACATGCTTCGTCTGTTAAAGTTTGATATGACGCACGTCATTTAAGACGTGGTAGATCTCAAACCTCTGAAATTTTTTGCGATGTGGCTGATGATATTTCTTTGAGGTCGAAAGGCAAATACGACCACACCTTTCGGTATCTCAAAAGGCAGTTCGAAAACAAGCAAAGTGTGGAGGTCGAACATCGTGTGATCAACAGAGACAGTTCCAACGTTGCTGTCAGGGTGTTTGAATTTTAGTCCCTGGGTGAAACGTCGCACAACATCAGTGCAAACTTCTTCGGTCCACATTTCGCTGTACAGGACACTGCTCGCAATGGATAAGTGAATTCCTATAACATCTTGAGGTGTGAGATGAAGTTTGTTATGAATGAACTGTTCCACTTCGTGCATGCTCTGCTTGAAAGGTGATATTTACAGTCGCTCAGCGGTAAGTTAAAGCCATTGCAAGTCAGGAATACAGCGACCTAGCACCACCCGATAACGAGTAAACAACAACACGCCCGCAGAGCTCTGCTACAAGTCGACTGCCCCTAGACCACAGGTGCATACACTCAACCACCACGTCAGGACTTCTAGTATATTGTTCATTAAGTCCCTTGTACCACTGGACAAAGATTTTCGATTACACGAACTATTCCTGATGTTCGACCTTTCTCAGTCTCTATTGACTGGGCTATTACGCCACTACATAATCGATTATTTCGTTCATTTAAACGTATATGGAAGGTTAATGGAAAGTAAACTACTTTTGTAAACGTTACGCTGAAACTAACGGAGTTGACAGTTCGATACAAACTTAACCCTTACAACAGGGCCGGCCAGAAATTCTTCACGCGTGCGGTGTTCCTGCACATGTGCAACTTCCGGGTCACAGCGTGCACGCCGCAGCGGTCAGCGTTCATGTAGTGCATGTTTCTGCGCACAGGTGTCGCTTTATCCACTTGTGTATTCTAGTGCTCTTTCCACAGCTTGCAAGCCAACCCTGGGAAGGCATTTCGCGTATTAAACATTTAAAATACTGTCATAGTCTACTCACTGAGACGTCTACTTTTATGTTAACAGTTTAACCCAGTAAGACAAGTAATACAGTTAACAACCGTGGGTTTTTAATGAGGCAGCTTGACTGACGGCACGTAAATACGAGTAATGTTTTTGATCTAGTATTTAAGAAAGAGAGCTCTTAGCGTCTTCCAAAGAGACTTATTCATGATTTCAAATAACATTAAACTAATGCAAGGTTTCCTATACCTAATTCCCGGCGCCCTCAGTGACACCCATATAATTTCTGTCTCACTGACCTTTGAACAGAATGATAACCGCAGACCTCTCGATGATCACCTGTTATTCCAATACCATTATTCTACATCTTTCATCAGCTCCGTCTGAAATCTGGATAATAACCGACAATTAAATGAATGTTACGTTTTATCGACTTCAACTGAGCGTAGCCCTTAACATATTAAAAAAAAAAACCGTCAATGTAAGTGTACATTGGAACAATCAGTTTAATGACCAACTTTCCTGATAATAATGTAACATGGAGCAGAATGAGGCACTAATGGACAGTTAGTAAACAATAATTTTTAATTATGAAAGGAATAAATCCAAACACGGTTATCACTGGTCATGAGAAATGATAATCGAGTTGATGTGTCTCATCCATTTTCTTAAGGACATTTAATTTTGCTTGCCGTTCTTCACTCTTGAGTACACTACACTCGTCTTTGTGATATGTAGTGTAGTGTCTTTCAATTGAAAACTTACGCTGGCCGCCTATTATTCGGCGGAATGGCAAGCAAACACTGTGAGTTTTCACCAACGGCTACAAAGAAGAATTGCAGTTCCCAGTCATTTTTAAACGACTGAGAACATAGATCTCCCGTCCTTTGCTTTTTCACAGTACCTGCCATTTCTCGTTAATTCTCTGTTAAGGTTACGGATATCAGGGGTAAACGAGACTGGGTATGTTGCGCTCTTGCTTGTACCACAAAAACAGGGAAGTGGAGCCGCCGTCGTTCATTTAGGACACATGTCTAATAACAGATGTCGCTGTCGCACATGTGCAGCACTTCCGCACGTCTGCACACTGTGCAGCGTTTGGCCGGCCCTGCCTTACAAGCATAATAATTTTATAGTCAGAAGGCCCCCCCCCCCACCCTCATGAACCATGGACCTTGCCGATGGTGGGGAGGCTTGCGTGCCTCAGCGATACAGATAGCCGTACCGTAGGTGCAACCACAACGGAGGGGTATCTGTTGAGAGGCCAGACAAACGTGTGGTTCCGGAAGAGGGGCAGCAGCCTTTTCAGTAGTTGCAGGGGCAACAGTCTGGATGATTGACTGATCTGGCCTTGCAACATTAACCAAAACGGCCTTGCTGTGCTGGTACTGCGAACGGCTGAAAGCAAGGGGAAACTACAGCCGTAATTTTTCCCGAGGACATGCAGCTTTACTGTATGATTGAATGATGATGGCATCCTCTTGGGTAAAATATTCCGGAGGTAAAATAGTCCCCCATTCGGATCTCCGGGCGGGGACTACTCAAGAGGATGTCGTTATCAGGAGAAACAAAACTGGCGTTCTACGAATCGGAGCGTGGAATGACAGATCCCTTAATCGGGCAGGTGGGTTAGAAAATTTAAAAAGGGAAATGGATAGGTTAAAGTTAGATATAGTGGGAATTAGTGAAGTTCGGTGGCAGGAGGAACAAGACTTCTGGTCAGGTGACTACAGGGTTATAAACACAAAATCAAATAGGGGTAATGCAGGAGTAGGTTTAATAATGAATAGGAAAATAGGAATGCGGGTAAGCTACTACAAACAGCATAGTGAACGCATTATTGTGGCCAAGATAGATACGAAGCCTACACCTACTACAGTAGTACAAGTTTATATGCCAACTAGCTCAGAAGATGACGAAGAAATTGAAGAAATATATGATCAAATAAAAGAAATTATTCAGATAGTGAAGGATGACGAAAATTTAATAGTCATGGGTGACTGGAATTCGGTAGTAGGAAAAGGGAGAGAAGGAAACGTAGTAGGTGAATATGGACTGGGGCAAAGAAATGAAAGAGGAAGCCGCCTGGTAGAATTTTGCACAGAGCACACTTTAATCATAGGTAACACTAGGTTCAAGAATCATAAAAGAAGGCTGTATACATGGAAGAAGCCTGGAGATACTGACAGGTTTCAGATAGATTATATAATGGTACACAGAGATTTAGGAACCAGGTTATAAATTGTAACACATTTCCAGGGGCAGATGTGGACTCTGAACACAATCTGTTGGTTATGGCCTGTAGATTAAAACTGAAGAAACTGAAAAGGTGGGAATTTAAGGCGAAGGGACCTGGATAAACTAAAAGAACCAGAGGTTGTACGGAGTTTCAAGGAGAGCATAAGGGAGCAATTGACAGGAATGGGGGAAAGAAATACAATAGAAGAAGAATGGGTAGCTTTGAGGGATGAAATAGTGAAGGCAGCAGAGGATCAAGTAGGTAATAAGACGAGGGCTAGTAGAAATCCTTGGGTAACAGAAAAAATATTGAATTTAATTGATGAAATGAGAAAATATAAAAATGCAGTGAATGAAGCAGGCAGAAAGGAATACAAACGTCTCAAAAATGACATCGACAGGAAGTGCAAAATGGCTAAGCAGGGATGGCTAGAGGACAAATGTAAGGATGTAGAGCTTTTCTCACTAGGGGTAAGATAGATACTGCCTACAGGAAAATTAAAGAGACCTTTGGAGAAAAGAGGACACTTGTATGAATTTTAAGAGCTCAGATGGAAACCCAGTTCTAACCAAAGAAGGGAAACCAGAAAGGTGGAAGGAGTACATAGAGGGTCTATACAAGGGCGATGTACTTCAGGACAATATTATGGAAATGGAAGAGGATGTAGATGAAGATGAAATGGGAGATACGATACTGCGTGAAGAGTTTGACAGAGCACTGAAAGACCTGAGTCGAAACAAGGCCCCCGGAGTAGACAACATTCCATTGGAACTACTGACGGCCTTGGGAGAGCCAGTCCTGACAAAACTCTACCATATGGTGAGCAAGATGTATGAGACAGGCAAAATACCCTCAGACTTCAAGAAGAATATAATAATTCCAATCCCAAAGAAAGCAGGTGTTGACATATGTGAAAATTACCGAACTGTCAGTTTAATAAGACACAGCTGTAAAATACTAACGCGAGTTCTTTACAGACGAATGGAAAAACTAGTAGAAGCCGACCCCGGGGAAGATCAGTTTGGATTCCGTAGAAATGTTGGAACACGTGAGGCAATACTAACCCTACGACTTATCTTAGAAGCTAGATTAAGGAAGGGCAAACCTACGTTTCTAGCATTTGTAGACTTAGAGAAAGCTTTTGACAATGTTGACTGGAATACACTCTTTCAAATTCTGAAGGTGGCAGGGGTAAAATACAAAGAGCGAAAGGCTATTTACAATTTGTACAGAAACCAGATGGCAGTTATAAGAGTCGAGGGACATGAAAGGGAAGCAGTGGTTGGGAAGGGAGTGAGACAGGGCTGTAGTCTATCCCCGATGTTATACAATCTGTATATTGAGCAAGCAGTAAAGGAAACAAAAGAAAAATTCAGAGTAGGTATTAAAATTCATGGAGAAGAAGTAAAAACTTTGAGGTTCGCCGATGGCATTGTAATTCTGTCAGAGACAGCAAAGGACCTGGAAGGGCAGTTGAACGGAATGGACAGTGTCTTGAAAGGAGGATATAAGCTGAACATCAACAAAAGCAAAACGAGGATAATGGATTGTAGTCAAATTAAATCGGGTGATGCTGAGGTAGTTAGATTAGGAAATGAGATTCTTAAAGCAGTAAAGGAATTTTGCTATTTTGGGAGCAAAATAACTGATGATGGTCGAAGTAGAGAGGATATAAAATGTAGACTGGCAATGGCAAGGAAATCGTTTCTGAAGAAGAGAATTTTGTTAACATCGAGTATAGATTTGTGTATCAGGAAGTCGTTTCTGAAAGTATTTGTATGGAGTGTAGCCATGTATGGAAGTGAAACAACAGGGAGACCAAGAGATGACTACACTAAGCAGATTCAGAAGGATGTAGGTTGCAGTAGGTACTGGGAGATGAAGAAGCTTGCACAGGATAGAGTAGCATGGAGAGCTGCATCAAACCAGTCTCAGGACTGAAGACCACAACAACAACAACAACAGTTAGAAGGCATGACCAAAACAAATTTGTAATTTTATGCTGTTAAAATTCACAAAGTGTTAGATAAAATTTACATAAAGTTCAACCCAGTGGCTTAAAAGGCCAGTCAGTGAAAACCAAACAAATGGCAAATGTTGGACATAATTCGTGCAGTCGCAAATTTTTTTACAGTGGTCGGAGAGGGTGCCACGAAGAGCATATTAGAAATCCTGACCAGTGGGGGCTGAGTGTGGGAGTTGGGGTGCGTTTGAAGGTCACCTTTGTACGTTTTCCTTGAATAACTCGAAAACTACGCCCTCTAGTGAAAATGTGTATCTTAGTACAAAGTTTAACTACATTTATTTTCCTGCAAAAATGACCTTTTCATTTTTGCTGTAGGATTAATAGTTTGCGCATAGCAAGCGAGAGAAAATAAAAATCTCGCTCGCGGTTTTTGTAAGCCAAATTTAATATTGACGGTTGCATAAACCAAAATCGGTATTGGCAGCTTAATCACCCTGTATCTTCATAATCTGATATAACAGTCCGCAATATGCATCAAACTATTTGTGCTGTACACGAGAGTCACTGGCCCTCACAACAGTTGTGCAGCGATCGACACATCATACTGTCAAGACTTAAGATCTTAATATCTGTCCACAACAAGAAATTGTGCCACCATATTTTCTAATGCGTCGAGCAGTAGTACTGTATGATAAGCAATTTGACAAGTACGGAAAGGATTAGTGTTTTACGTCCCGTCGACAACGAGGTCATTAGAGACGGAGCGCAAGCTCGGGTTAGGGAAGGACGGAGAAGGAAACTGGCCGTCCCCTTTCAAATGAATCGTCCAGGTATTTTCCTGAAAGGATTTAGAGAAACCACGGAAAACCTAAATCAGGATGGCCGGAGACGGGATTGAACCGTCGTCCTCACGAATGCGAGTCCAGTGTGCTAATGACAAGTATGGTTATTAGTTATTTACACAGGGGCACACCAATAACATAAAAACGTGTCACTAATCAAATAGTTATATTACATCGGCCACGGCGTACAGTATACCCGAACTCAAGCGACGACACGATCGCTTTCTTGTTCTCGCTCCAGACTCTTTGTTGATTCTTTTCTTTGTTGACCTATCTTTTTACGCCACTCAACACATAGCACTAAGCACTACACCGAGCACAACTCTTTACAGCTTCATACAAAATTGGAACATAACATAATTTTGTTGTTGGAAAACGACTTTAAACAACATATAAACAACAGTATCTATTAAGTAAATGAAACTTTAAGGGTATATGGAACGCCCTATGCTTACAATGTTAAATTGAGCTAAAAGTTAGGAACATTTTCTCATTTGTTATTTAGACGATACTCTTGATTTTTGCACAGAACGCAGAGATATGTTCTGCTTTTATGCTGAATTATTAATTTTGAAAAAAATAATGTATAGTTTTTCAGATATTTTATTTTTGTAAATGTTAAAAAAAGTTATACATTTTATCAAATATTTAAAAATTTACATCCATTAATACAAAATAATTCCACATATCTTTTAATTCAGATATATTAGAAGGTCTTAAGGAACAACTAAAGAAAATTTCATCTTTCTACTACAAATAGGCCCTGAGAAAATATACCTTATACACAAAAAAACTAAAGTTACGGGAAATTAGCTTCAAAGTTTCTACTTCAGTACAAGCCTGCTCCATAGCTTGTATCATCAGAATCGTCCAACAGCTTTCTCTTGTTGGCTCTGCTCTGCTGTCTAGCCATCTTTGAATATACTTTTATGGCATTATCTGAAGACCGGAGCCGTTCCTTGTCCAAACAAAACATAGTTGCGGCAGTTCGTAGTCCTACACAGGGCCGCAACTTCTGCAGAACTTTGCACTTTGTTATATTGCCCTGATTGAATGATGAAACAGCATCATAAACGTCAAAATGAAGTGTGTTTATACCCACAAACGCAGTTTT
The DNA here is from genome assembly GCF_023897955.1 of Schistocerca gregaria. NCBI lineage: Eukaryota > Metazoa > Arthropoda > Insecta > Orthoptera > Acrididae > Schistocerca > Schistocerca gregaria. The sequence goes on along the minus strand of NC_064923.1, from coordinate 128,379,534 downwards.
AGATAGTCTATTCCATATCACGTGGTTCACGCACTCATTTGGATTTTGAGTCCGGCCATGAATTCATTTCTTTAGTAGACTAATGTCTGCGAGGTCTCGGAATATTGGTTTTATTTCATCCATTATGGCAGGTGGCAGGTGATGAGGGTGACTGTATTGTTTCTTAGTTACCTTGCCTCTGTTGTACTTGCACCAACTATCGTCTCCTTTTGGGCATAGCACATGCTGGGGATTCTCATTGTTTGAAGCTGTATGAAAAAACGGACCTCATTAATTCTGCATCTGCTGTATTCTGTCTTACGGCTAGACCGTAGCATTTCTGAATATGATCTATTGTAGCATCTGTCAGTCTATTCTTACCATCTAAAGTTTTTCCATCGCTCAATTTCTTGCCTTTCATGCTAGCCTTGAGCCGTCCAAGTCTTGATCCCATCCTTTTCTGAACATGGCCAACACACTCTAGTTTGGAAATTTTCACATCATTACCATAGGGTCTCAGTTCCTCAATTTCTTTGAAAGCCTTTGAGTCACCAACTCCAAGATAATTTATGTATCTAACGTTGTACCACTTTACTGAGCGTTGATAAATACTTCTTACACCAGCAACTTCCATACCACCACTTGACCCATAGTAATTAGCCATGCACTCCTCTTCATGTTTATTTTTCTTTTTCTCCTTGCATCTGCAATGCTTGGAAAGTATTTCCACATCAACTACCTTACCAGCGTCCACACTTGTAGCTCTTACTACACCATTCAGAGATGTGTGGCCTCTCTTCTGCCAGCTTCCATCAAAAGCTATGGACAAGTCTCTGCTATCATTATTTTCAACAACTGCTTCCTCAACAGCATCTTTCACGTTTTCCTGTGCCACATCTTCTACAGCAGAGCCTATTGCAATTATGTGTTTGTTAAATTTTGAAGGTGGAGGAGGGAGGTTCATCACACCACACAACATGGCACCTGCAGCCCTGCCCTTTCCTATACACCGTAACCCATAAACCAGTCTAATGCTAATATCGTATCGTTTATCTGTATCTGCAGTAACATGTGAGGAATTGAAGAAAGTAACACTATGTTTGCAATAACTGAACGTCAACTCTAATTCACAAGCAAGTCCTACATGTAAGTTTGTTTTCAATGAAACACCACATTTTCCACATTGTTTGCAGCACACATTATTCTCCAAAACGTCTGATAATAAAGAGACGTTAATTACCTCATATTTTGTAGTCCCAGCATTTAGTTTCTTGTATTCTTCTTAAATTCCAGCTAGTTTTCTTCTTGAAGCACTTTCCGGTGTAGTGGCAGCAGCATCACTCAATGTATCACTACTGATGAAGATGAATCAGACGAATTTTTAATACACTTTACTTTCTTGCGCCAATGTACACGCATTCTAAATACCTTCAGACTAGGTCTTGGCATGTTGAAGGAAAGAAAACTCAATGACTTCTCCACATACGACTTTCCCAACAATGACATGGATGTACTCACAAAGGAAACAATACAAATGGTGCAGAATCTATTGTCAAATGTGTAGCCAACAAAAAAGCTAACTCTCTTGTGCTAAATTATGTCTCTGGCAAGGCTGTCTATATCAGGTATATTTCGCGTCTCATATACAAGGTGCGGAACATCGTGTGTCGAAATTATTTTAAAAAATTATTTAAAATACACTCCTGGAAATGGAAAAAAAACACATTGACACCGGTGTGTCAGACCCACCATACTTGCTCCGGACACTGCGAGAGGGCTGTACAAGCAATGATCACACGCACGGCACAGCGGACACACCAGGAACCGCGGTGTTGGCCGTCGAATGGCGCTAGCTGCGCAGCATTTGTGCACCGCCGCCGTCAGTGTCAGCCAGTTTGCCGTGGCATATGGAGCTCCATCGTAGTCTTTAACACTGGTAGCATGCCGCGACAGCGTGGACGTGAACCGTATGTGCAGTTGACGGACTTTGAGCGAGGGCGTATAGTGGGCATGCGGGAGGCCGGGTGGACGTACCACCGAATTGCTCAACACATGAGGCGTGAGGTCTCCACAGTACATCGATGTTGTCGCCAGTGGTCGGCGGAAGGTGCACTCGCCCGTCGACCTGGGACCGGACCGCAGCGACGCACGGATGCACGCCAAGACCGTAGGATCCTACGCAGTGCCGTAGGGGACCGCACCGACACTTCCCAGCAAATTAGGGACACTGTTGCTCCTGGGGTATAGGCGAGGACCATTCGCAACCGTCTCCATGAAGCTGGGCTACGGTCCCGCACACCGTTAGGCCGTCTTCCGCTCACGCCCCAACATCGTGCAGCCCGCCTCCAGTGGTGTCGCGACAGGCGTGAATGGAGAGACGAATGGAGACGTGTCGTCTTCAGCGATGAGAGTCGCTTCTGCCTTGGTGCCAATGATGGTCGTATGCGTGTTTGGCGCCGTGCAGGTGAGCGCCACAATCAGGACTGCATACGACCGAGGCACACAGGGCCAACACCCGGCATCATGGTGTAGGGAGCGATCTCCTACACTGGCCGTACACCTCTGGTGATCGTCGAGGGGACACTGAATAGTGCACGGTACATCCAAACCGTAATCGAACCCATCGTTCTACCATTCCTAGATCGGCAAGGGAACTTGCTGTACCAACAGGACAATGCACGTCCGCATGTATCCCGTGCCACCCAACGTGCTCTAGAAGGTGTAAGTCAACTACCCTGGCCAGCAAGATCTCCGGATCTGTCCCCCATTGAGCATGTTTGGGACTGGATGAAGCGTCGTCTCACGCGGTCTGTACGTCCAGCACGAACGCTGGTCCAACTGAGGCGCCAGGTGGAAATGGTATGGCAAGCCGTTCCACAGGACTACATCCAGCATCTCTACGATCGTCTCCATGGGAGAATAGCAGCCTGCATTGCTGCGAAAGGTGGATATACACTGTACTAGTGCCGACATTGTGCATGCTCTGTTGCCTGTGTCTATGTGCCTGTGGTTCTGTCAGTATGATCATGTGATGTATCTGACCCCAGGAATGTGTCAATAAAGTTTCCCCTTCCTGGGACAATGAATTCACGGTGTTCTTATTTCAATTTCCAGGAGTGTATATGAGGAAGAAGCATCTGTTCAATTGTTTCTGGATTCTGGCGGTACACCTGGTCTTTCAAGTGTCCCCACAGAAATAAGTCACAGGGGTTCATGTCTGGCGAATAGGGAGGCCAATCCACGCCGCCTCTTGTATGTTTCGGATAGCCCAAAGCAATCGCACAATCATCGAAATATTCATTCAGGAAATTAAAGACGTCGGCCGTGCGATGTGGCCAGGCACCATCTTGCATAAACCACGAGGTGTTCGCAGTGTCGTCTAAGGCAGTTTGTACCGCCACAAATTCACGAAGAATGTCCAGATAGCGTGATGCTGTAATAGTTTCGGATCTGAAAAATGGGCCAATGATTCCTTTGGAAGAAATGGCGGCCCAGACCAGTACTTTTTGAGGATGTAGGGACGATGGGACTGCAACATGGGGCTTTTCGGTTCCCCATATGCGCCAGTTCTGTTTATTGACGATGTCGTCCAGGTAAAAATAAGCTTCGTCAGTAAACCAAATGCTGCCCACATGCATATCGCCGTCATCAATCCTGTGCACTATATCGTTAGCCAATGTCTCTCATGCAGCAATGTTAGCGCCGCTGAGGGGTTGCCACGTTTGAATTTTGTATGGATAGAGGTGTAAACTCTGGCGCATGAGACGATACGTGGCCGTTGGCGTCATTTGGACCGCAGCTGCAACACGGCGAACGGAAACCCGAGGCCGCTGTTGGATCACCTGTTGCACTAGCTGCGCGTTGCCCTCTGTGGTTGCCGTACGCGGTCGCCCTACCTTTCCAGCACGTTCATCCGTCACATTCCCAGTCCGTTGAAATTTTTGAAACAGATCCTTTATTGTATCGCTTTTCGGTCATTTGGTTACATTAAACCTCCGTTGAAAACTTCGTCTTGTTGCAACACCACTGTGTTTTAGGCGGCGGAATTCCAACACCAGAAAAATCTTCTGTTCTAAGGAATAAACCATGTTGTCCACAGCACACTTGCACATTGTGAACAGCACACGCTTACAGCAGAAAGACGACGTACAGAATGGCGCACTCACAGACTGCGTTGTCTTCTATATCTTTCACATAACTTGCAGCGCCATCTGTTGTTGAAAATTGTAACTACTGCAATTTCGAAAGTTTGTCCGCCTGAAAATGTACTGTTGTTCCAAGCATACTGCAACAAACGGTGTATTTCTATCGCTCCTCGTTTAGTTTTTATTGCCGTTTCCAATATACCGGTCATTTTTGAAACAGCCTGTATATAGGCGTTGCCGACAGCGTCACAGTATTCTGCCTGTTTACGTGTCTCTGTATTTGAATAGACATACTTATACCAGTTTCTTTGACGATTCAGCGTATATAGGAGACAAACAAGGTCCAATCGAGGAACATTCTGTCAAGAAAATAATTTACTGGTGAATTACAAGAACAACTTTTTATCTGCAGTTGACAATGGGTAACCGAATGAGTCAATATTAGTGTTTGTCTTCGAACAAGCTGATTGGACACACAAATCTTACAGCCTCTTGGAATGAAGCAAACACCATTCCAGCTATCTATGCTTTGCTACGTAACAACGAGCGAGAAATAAACAATCGCTTTTTAAAGCTAATAAAATTAACGTGCTTTCATGATGGACTTCGAAATTGCTATCGTCCAGTCAGCCCTAAGTTTGTTTCATGAAACCGAGATTATGGGTTGCAATTATAATTTTATTCGCTGTTGCGAAAACAAGTTCATTGTTGCGGGCTTGTTCCTGCAAATGAGAAAACGAAGAAATGTGCTAGAACATCTTCCCCTGTAGATGTTGGGTGATAGTTGTTTTTGTGGTTAGGAGAGTACGTGTGAATCTAAAAGCTTCAGGCATTCTGTGACTGTTTTGTGGATCAGTGGCTCAATAACGAGCGTATTGCAGTAGATATGTGAAACTGCAGTGAAAGGTGCCATGGCACTAACAACATCTCTAAAGGATGGAACCGAAGGACAAAAACGTTAATATCGAAAGTTCACCCAAATATTTACTGACTAAAAGAAATATTCGAGGGGATGCAGAGTACCATGACGCCAGTTGGACCGAATAATTTTAAATTACGATGAGAAAACAAGAAAAAAGTCAGCAATTAAGACGGGCAACACTACTGCAAAGGCTTTGGAAAACTCCAAGTTTTTGTTGATGAGATTTGAACGAACATCTTCTGACCTTTCTTTCATATCCCCATTCATAGTCCGGCCTCAATGGTTTCACTGCTATCCTTACATAAACAATGATATCAGTTGACCTTGTCCCCAAATTACACACGTTTGCTCTTCCTAATATAAAAAATGATGTCACTTAGCTTTAGCCCTTATGTAAACATAATGGTGACTTGTGCTCTTCCTAAGATAAACAATGACATCGCTGTTTATCCAGGTGTAATTTATGACTCTAATACAAGTAAACTGTGCCCTTTCAATTTGCCGCCTCAGCACTCCATCTCCCACTTCTCTTTGCCAATTGGGTGATGTAAAAACGGCAGGAAGTACGAAGGGGCCTTCTTGTACGGGTTAAGGCTTAGGAGCGTATGTCATTTATAATTTATTACCCAGATACCTTGTAACTCTAATTTTTGTAACCATTATCTAAATTACTATAAATTATATTGTTCTACTTTGTTAGTTAATATAATTTGTTACCCCTGTCAAAATTTGGTGGATTCTATTTGCGTCACCTGTAGATTAATTCCTGTAATTAATGCCAGACCCTTTGGAAATATAGTTTATGTACAAACAATGGTTGGGTGTTGTTCCATTGGATAAATTACTATAATTTAATGATGTCATGGCTGTCGAGTAACATTTTCTGCAATGTATGACCACCTCCCATTTATAGATACAGTTTTGGGGTAATATGCTACAATTTTGTCGATTTACTCCCATTAGTCCAAATAATCACTTCTCAGAATCATCATCCACAGACACACATAAATCTGAGACTTTACCCAATGCACTGTGGTGACTGCTAAAGAGATAAACGAATTACACTGACATCTTGTATTAATAGTTTTAACACTGTTAACCTGAAAAACACATCCACCACAGATACCATAGTAAACATCGGCGCTGTCGCACATTTCAAAAAGTTTCCCCGACTCGCTCATTCTGTTACCACGACTCGCTTAGGAATAAGAGTTTACTTAAAACAAACAAAGTGCAAGAAGGGGACCTGAGGATGCACGCAGTTCAGCCAATGCCATACCATAAGCAGTCTTAAATTCTAAGAACCTTTTATACAACTCTTCTCAATCATTGGAGAAGTGTCGAGAAATGCGACGTTATGGACATTACATCGCGTATTTGCTATGTAAAAAGATCTTTACAACAAACATTTTTATGTCTGCTGTGCTAAATACCAGAGACACTCATCATTCTCCAGTGGCAGGGCAATTATGCTCCATGTTGTGTACGCTGTTGCCATGTTACGAGCATTGATTTGTTTTTCATTATGGACAAGTTGATTCTAGAGCGGAATTATACATGGTCATTTGATAGAGCGGCTGGTTTAAGAAAAAATATACGGGTACGAAACCCTTATTAATTTTTGCACATAAATTTAAAACAGAAAACGACTCCTTCTTGATGTTTGCTTGATATAGAGTTAATAATTTCCATTTTAATTTTTAACTTATAGTTTAAATCTCTATCTGAATTCCTTCTCGAATCAGTAATTTGTCAAACACAATATATATCTAATTTCCGTCTGTATGCCCCTGTATGTACACGAATCTCTTTTACCTCAATCTCATTACCATTATGGCACATGAGCAATGATCAAATAAACCTTGCTGCTGTACGTCTAATTGTACTGTGCTTAGTATTGTATCGACTTGATAGTAGATTTCGAGTAACATCGAATAATTGTAATCCCACAGGGACACTGCACGTGTGTTACCTCGTTTCCCTTTGGTTGCGTGGCAGTGTGTTGTGTGACGCACATTATGCAAACACTGTGTAATCAGAAATATCTAGACACTGAATAATGGACATTAATACAGGGTGTGTCTTCCATTCGAATTACGACGTGTGTACAGGATTTATAATTGTTTGTCTGTTTCACAATTCCGCCTGCTACGTGTTCAGACACTTGCGTTTGCGATCTCTGGACTTGTTTCTCATGTCTGCAGTTAATGTGGGCTGCATGGAAGAACAACAACGTAGGTCTTGCCAAACTCTGGACAATATTATGGAATTAATGTGTTTCCCACTTTACTAAGAAAGCGCAATTTTACGTAGCCATTCGATAATGTGGTCTCAGACTACTTATGTGTGGTTCATCTTACTTAAGATTACACAACTCATATATATATATTTGGTGTAATATCATGGTGTACTATTAAGTAAAATGAATCACGTTAGACTGATGTGCGACGGCTAAAATCATTTTGTTAGTAATAGGAGTATCAAATCTATCCTCTAGAATTACTCAGAAAACTTTCGCGAGATCTACATTACTGTTCCTCCATGGAACGCACATTTACTCTGTGGATGCAAAACCAGTCCTGGGATTGCATATGTATACGACCAAACAACTATCAAGCTGAAATGAAAAACAGACAGAAATCATATATACAGACAGAATCATATATACATGTCCCAGCCCTGTCAATCACCATTCTCGTTTTTAAATACAGTCTACATTTCGAATAGACACATCCAGTATTAATGTCCACCAGTTAAGTCTCTACTTACGTTTGGCCAGACAGCATACGTATTATGTTGATCACATAACACTATCATTTAACTATATGGAGATGAGTTTACACATATGATGTGTCCATGTGGAATAAAATGTACTTAGTCGAAATCCACTAACATCTATATCCTATGCTCAGTACAGTGTAGTTAAAGGTGCAGCAGCAAGGCGTATTTTATCATTGCTCTGGAGAACTATTATGCTACTCTCGCCATTAAAAGCTACTGTCTTCAAGATACGCAACAAATTTCTTCGTCCGTACTTTTCTGCAATAAATCTCAATACGCGGTGTCTTTATACTAGTAGACATGCATTACATTAATGTCCACTAGTAGAACACCAGATTCTGTTGATCATACATGAATGCAGAGTGTATATTGGACAGTGCACTAGGGGAGAGCAGGCTCCTCACTCTCGAGTATCTGCTACTCTAGGTATCCGGGAATTCTACTCTGTGAAGCACAATACAACTGTCCTCTTTCTGGCATTAGGTTTATACAAAAGTAACAGATCACAAACTACTCAAAAACACTGTGTCTTCGCAACAAATGTACGTAATTGGCTTCTTTATAAAATAAATTTTGTATTACTCTCTCTCATACACATTTTACAAAAATGATTACAGTGGGAAAACAGATTTAATATTGGGATTTACTGACAGTTATTCTTCCTATTCTCATGAATAGAATAGATGTGGGTTACATGATGCAAGTGAAAATGATGTGGTTAGTGTTCTTAGCTCCAGCCACTATCCTCTTACATCTGCCAAAGAGTAAAATAAAAGAGATTAGTGTTTGTGTACGGCCAAACAGACAAACTTACGTATATATTAGAAGTAGAGAATACCCGCTTTGCGTTTGTCGAATCACTGGTTGGAAAAGAATTAGATGACTCAGATATATATTTAAATTATAAGTCGAATTTCAACTGGATGCTATTAAAACTACACCAGGTGAATGTAAAAAAAAGATTTGTTTTCCTGGATTAATTCAGGACTGCTCCATTGAGTGACCGTGTAAAATTCTGCTTTACAATTGTCTTTTTCATTACGGGAAACAATCCTATAGTTGTAACATGAAAGCATACAGAGTGCGATACGTGACTGCCCTCGATCAGTAGCCATTGGAGAGTAACGGTTTTTTAGTATGCATTACAGCTGATGTAAAAGTATCTACTCTACAGGTCTTGCTACAGAGGAAATATGTCAGAGTGATGTAGTGCTTATAGCGTTCCATTTCTGGAAACATCCTCAACGAGTAAGATACGAGCTACATAAAAAATTCTTGAGTTTAAGACTACCACTTCACACGTCTTCATCTGTCTGCAGCATGGTTGCCAGCCGATGGGCAACTACCGACAAGTCATACCGTGGATCCTTTACTGTACACTCACTGCCTGTGGGTGTGCTTTAATTCAATTGTTGCTGACAACCGTTGGCTAGCAGTCAATACGTTCGCACTGGAACAGCACTGGTAGCGGCAGACGGCGGTGAGGAACTGACAGAAGCCTGTGCGACCACAGGACTCCTCCTCACATTTTAGTACTTCGTTTATTTTTGATAAAATGGATATCTGTCATATCCTATTCCTATTCTGGTGGCAGCAGCAGCATGAGGGGGCTGGTTGAGATTGTTTAAATGTGAGATATTAAATACGTTTTTTTGTGTGACCTGCACAGGGTACTTATTCTGATTGACAACATTAATAGCGACAAATTCAGGGTATCAGGATGACTTGTTTAAACAATATATATATATATATATATATATATATATATATATATATATATATATATATGTGTGTGTGTGTGTGTGTGTGTGTGTGTGTGGGTACGTTTGGATGATGATTCTGGGAGAAAATCGTCAAAATTGTAACTGATTTCCCAAAATTGTAAATAGAGGGTGGTCCATTGATAGTGACTGGGCCAAATACCTCATGATATTAGCATCAAACGAAAAAAATTATAGAACAGACCTGTTCGAACGTGACGAGGGGAAACAGATGGCGCTATGGATGGCCCAGTAGATGGTGCTGCCATAAGACAAACTGATAGAAAATGTATTTCTTAAAAATTGGTACTCCCATTATTATTACGTATTCGTATAGTACGTAAATAATATGAATGTTTGATTTGGAACATTAGTTTCACTTTTTGATGGATGGCGCTGTAATGTAGCAACGCACCTAATAGCAATGTGTGCAATTCATTACTTAAATTAATTACGATAATACGCTTGTTTAGTCATAATAATTACGCAGAAGACACAATCTTGTTAAAATGGAACGTTTAACAGTCGCAGAAAAGGTAGGTTATGGTGTTTCTTTATGGCTATTGTGATCAAAATGCCCAACAAGCTTGTGCTATGTATGTTGATCGTTATCCTGACAGGCCGCCTAATGTCCGGACCCTTCCTCAGACAGTTAATGTATTTAAAGAAACCGGAAGTGTTCAGCCGAAGAACAAGACGCAACCAAGAACTGGAATCAATGAAGATGGCCAAATGAGTGTTTTAGCTGCAGTGGAGGCTAATCCGCACATCAGTAGCAGACAAATTGGGCGGGAATCGTGAATCTCAAAAACGTCGGTTTTGAGAATTCATTTTCATACTCTTCACCCTTACCACATTTCTATGCACCAGGAACTGCATGGCGATGATTTTGAAGGTTTTGTAAATTTTTGCCACTGGGCACAAAATAAATTACGAGACGATAACAGATTTTTTCCAAGAGTTCTATTTAGTGACGAAGCGTCGTTTACAAACAGAAGTAACGTAAACCGACATAATATGCACTATTGGGCAACGTAAAATCCACGATGGCTGCGACAAGTGGAACATCATCGACCCTGGCGGATTAATGTATGGTGCGGAGTTACAGAAGGACATCTAATTGGCCCTTATTGTATCGATTGCAATCTAAGTGGTACAATGTATGCCGATTTCTTGATTCATGTTTTACCTGTTCTGTTGCAAGATGCTTCACTTCATGACGCAATGGCGATGTACTTTCAACATGATGGATGTCCGGCACACAGCACGCGTGTATTTGAAGCGGTATTAAATAGAATATTTAATGACAGGTGGATTGGTCGTAGAAGCACTATACCATGGCCTGCACGTTCACCGGACATTACATCTCCGGGTTCTTTCTTTGGGGAAAATTGAAAGATATTTGCTACCGTGTTCCACCGACGACGCCTGAAAACATGCGACAGCGCATTGTCAATGAATGTGCGACAATTACTAAAGGCGATCTACTCGCTGTTGAGGGGAATTTCATTACACGTATTGCCAAATGCATTGGAGTTGAAGGATATCATTTTGAACATTTATTACATGAATGAGGTTATTACGGTTGCTAACGCAGTAACAGCATACGTTCCCATAATTTACGATAAGGTCAAAAAAGTAAGTGTATATATTGGAACAACAGAAATAAAGTCCAAACGGAACTACTTTTTGTGTTATAATTTCAAAACCCACACTGTAACCAACTGTTCATGGAAATGTGTGAGACGTATTATAAGTGTTGGAATATTGCAGCCCCACCCATCACAAAGCGAAACAAATGTTCGAAATCAAACATTCATATTTATTTACGTAATACGCGAATATGTAATAAAAATGGGGGTACCTATTTTTAAAAAAAAATTAGTTTGTATCAATTTGACCTATGGCAGTGCCATCTAGTGGACCATCCAGGGAGCTATCTGTTTTCCCCCGTCACTCTCTAACAGATTTGTTCTCCTTAGTTTTTCGTTTGATGCTAATTTCGTGAGATATTTGGCCCATTCACTATCAATGGACCACCCTGTATAAATAGCAGGTGGTCATTTATTGCTGAAAGAGCCATTGCACAGTCATCGAGTCATTAAGTTGTCGTAATTTAGCTAATCGGAAAACTCCCCACCATTTTTACATATACAATGTACTGTCGAAGTATTTGATGTCAATCGTAGTAATTAACATGAGAGTGAAGTAAAAACAGAGACAGCCGTATTTTGATAGCTGTCACAAATTATATTAATGAAGATAAGATTAAGGAATAACATATTTCCTAGTAGTTAAAAGATAAGGGTGACATAAATTTTAGTGATAAACTGTTTGGGCATTATGTCGTGGATAATGTTTGCTAGTACGCCTGAACCTACAGGATAGCTACATCCTTGAATTTCCTGTAGTTTTGAAATCACCCAATTGGAGGAGTGTGGGAGTGTGGGAGTGTGGGAAGGTGGGGGGAAGGCTGCAACTTTGAACAACACAGTTTTTTTTTACGTTAGGGTAAAAAACTACAGTTGTATAAACATTACGTAAGAACACATATGCGTGATATAGGTCCAAGCCCAAGTGGCAATAGTTGGGCCACAGCCAAGTTAGTGGTCTGTTTTTATTGGAATCTTAAAATAGACTTGCATAAACTTAACAGAGACATTGTTTCTATAATGTCAGTAGGCTAAAAGAGCAGTTCGGAGATTTGGCAACCATGCAGGTTGGGCTCATATCCCCAATCTATGGCATAATCCCCATAAACTTAATAGAGACATTGTTTGTATAATGTCAGCAGGCTAAGAGAGCAGTTCGGAGATTTGGCAACCATGCAGGCTGGGCTCATATCCCCAATCTATGGCATAATTCCAATTTCAATTTCCTGTAGTTTTTAAGTCGCTAAACTGGCCTAGAATTTTGAGTGAGGTGGAAAGGAGAGGGAAGATGGAGTTTGTGAACATTAGGGTCATAAATTATCCTTGCATTAACATAACAGTAATGTCATTGTTTATATTAGGAAGAGCAGAAATTGCCGTTTTGCTTACGTCGACGCTTAGGCCATGTGACGGCATTGTTCGTATTAGGAAGTACACACCTACGTAATTCATTTAGGACGGACAGATACGTCCCCACTACTCGAATGAAATGTGTAACTTATCAGTCAAGGCCCTGAAGTAACAGGCGCAATGTTCCGTGCACCACGCAGTCCTTTCTGCTCAGGAATGAGTCGCAGGTCCCTTCTAAATTTGCACATGCATGGGCGTGTACTTGCGTGTTGAGTGAGACGGTCATAAGCAGCCAACTTGGATTACGGTTGGTACAGTGTTCGACGAAAGTTGGTCGTTTGTTTCACTAATACTCATCTCGACACAGCTGAAATCGAATAGCTCTGGTAGATCCGTCTGGAACAGTTATTCGTGAAACTGAAACTGCAAATCCCCAGAAATTTCAAAGTGTCATATATCGACGCTTTTTAATTCCTCCTCAGACACTCTGTGCCTTCAGAGTGAAGAGTAACAATGCTGTGTGCTACGAGACGTGAAATAAAAAAATATCTGTCTAGAATTGAGAATGGCCATTGCACCGAGTTTTCAGCCCGGTGAGGCAGCACATACCTATGATCATTTGGCGTTAATTCGGCACGATGCTCAAAATGCGCCTCACATTCCTTCACCTGTTACGTACTGGGTTTTTTCCCACTCTCCACGATTTCATCAGTACAAGAGTCGTTACAGATTACGACAGCGTTATGCTGGCAGTCGCAGAGTGACTTTTACGTAGTGGGAGATTTACCATAACTTACGGTAGAACAGGAAACAGACTTACGTCATTTGCGAAGGATGAAGCAAAGGTAAATGAATTAGACGTGCAGGATAGAGTGACGTGCAAAAGTTCTGTAGCGTACTGTGTGACGTTATAACTCCAATGTTAAAGATCAGAGGAAGCGGTATGACGTCCAGAAGTTGGCCTCTGGTAATGAAACGTGAGACGAGAGGAGTTGCACCTGGTATAACCACAGGAAGCGCCGCGACCTTAACCTTGCCGCGGTAAAAAATTTACTTAAAAATAGCACCACGATGCCGATGTAACGAGGAAAATGCATAACAACTTCCGGCTAAACACTCAACACGCTACCGTACAGTACTGCTACAGGAAGCGTCAGTGATCACGGCTGAGTAAGTGAGTGGTTAGACATTTAAGTTACTTAGCGTGACTGCGTGTCTGCGAATATGTCTTCAACTAAAGGTATTGAAAATGCGATTGTGTCATTATTAGGTAACCATAGTTTAATACGCTTGAGAAATTTGCCCATGGCAACAAAGGGATGGCGTTCAACGATCAACGAGAAACTGTACAAAGTAAACTCAATGGGCCTTGAGTTTCCCTAGTGTAATCGAACGAAGAGATTTGATGAGTAATGATTATTTGTTGGTGAACCTAGTGGGAATAACGAGAAGTGTGGACCTACCAGGAACAGATGAGATTGTAATCAGTACTAATTGTGTTGAAAAGCAGCTTAATATAATAGAATCTTAGAGCCCGACAGAGTCCCGATAAAGTCCTGTGCAGAATTTGTGAGTGACGTATGCTCGTCTCTTTATCATAACTTATCCCAGGTCCATTGATCGGAGAAGTGTTGGCTCTTTTTACAAAGCAGTGGAGGTCACAATGAACTACAAAGCAGGGAGTAGAACTGATTGACAGAACAATTGCGTTGCATTTCCCGCATATGTTTGTAGCAGAATTATAGAATATATTCTGCTTTCAAACATTATGTCCTGATCTTCTCCACCGTAAGTAGCGTAGTTCTGAAAACAGTGATCATGTGAAGGTCAATGCATACCTTCCACACTTGATGTCCTCATTACGACTGGTAGAGAGAATCAGATTGACTCGGTGCTTCTAGACTTCTCTAAAGAAAATACTTTCCTACCAGACATCTAGCCAGGTCTGCTACTTGATCTGAAATATTCTGACAGGCAGAAAGTATCGCGCTCTACTTAATATTGGATCATCATCAGGCGGGGAAACGAAGTCTACTGTAACCTATGGAAGTGTATTAAAAACTAAACTAAACTCAGCCCGAAAAGGCCATGAAGGCCCAACGGCACCGACCGGCCTCCGTGTCATCCTCAGCCCACAGGCGTCACTGCATGACGATATCGAGGGACATGTGGTCAGCCACACCGCTCTCCTGGAAGTATGTCAGTTTCTGAGACCGGAGCCGCTACTTCTCAATCAAGTAGCTCATCAGTTTGCCTCACAAGGGCTGTGTGCACTCCGCTTCACAACAGCGCTCGGCTGACCGGATGGTCACCCATCTACATCTAAAACTACATGCATACTCCGCAATCCACCATACGGTGCATGCCGGAGGATACCTCGTACCACAACTAGCATCTTCTCTCCCTGTTCCACTCCCAAACAGAACGAGGGAAAAATGGTTGCCTATATGCCTCTGTACGAGCCCTAATCTCTCTTATTTTTGTGGTCTTTCCGCGAAATATTATTTGGCGGCAGGAAAATTGTGCTGCATTCAGCCTCAAATGCTGGTTCTCCAAATTTCCTCAGTAGCGATTCAAGAAAAGAACGCCTCCTTTCCTCCTGAGACTACCACCCGAGTTCCTGAAGCATTTCCGTAACACTCACGCGATGATCAACCCTACCAGTAACAAATCTAGCAGCCCGCTTCTGAATTGCTTCTATGTCCTCCCTCAAACCTACCTGGTAGGGATCCCAAACGCTCGAGTGGTACTCAAGAATAGGTCGTATTAGTGTTTTATAACCGGTCTCCTTTACAGAAGAACCACATCTTCCCAAAATTCTACCAATGAACCGAAGACGACTATACGCCTTCCCCACAACTGCCATTACATTCTCGTCAGACTTCATATCGCTCTGCAATGTTACGCCCAAATATTTAATCGACGTGACCCATCCAAGTGCTTCGGTCATCTGACGGGAACCGAGCACTGCGGCAAGGCCGTTGGCAGGAGGATATTAAAACACGTGCAATTCTTGTTGTACACACATTAATGAGGCAGAAGATGGCAGGTAGTTGCAGTATCATCTTTTCCGCGGATGATCCAGTTACCTACGAAAAAAATTTATCTCGTAAATCTTCGGTAGCATCTAGTTACATCTCGAAAAACTGTCACACAGCTGCAAAGACCAGCTATTAACTGTTAGTGTGTGCACGTAGCAAAACTTAAACGTGTGGTATCCTTTGTCTAACGGGTTAGTGAGTCACAATTGGAGGCAATTAAATCCCATAAATGTCTAGGAGTAACATTGTGCAGAGAAGTGTAATGCCTTTCCTGTCGCTCAGGTGTCATTTCAATAAGGGAGGGAAGTCGTGTGCCTCTTTGTCTGCGAATTGTGTTAACATTGTTCCGTGTATCAACGTATTTTAACTGTTTGTGTAGCATGTTGTTCGAGGGGACCAGCCTAGCAACAGTGTAAATAACACTGAGAAACCGCCGAAAAACTCACGCTCAGGCTGGCCGCCTTACGCTATACGCGCAGATCAGAAAACCATTAAAAAAATTAGACAGTGATAACCGCAGTTAACAACTACTCTCACGATTTGGCGACGTAACATATGCAGTATGCTGAATACTGAGTGAACGTTATTGAGAAGGCATAGTACAACAGGACATATCGTAAAGTTTCGAGGAAAACTTGTATGGTTCTCGACAGAGCTATAGAAAAAAAAATTGTCAGCGAGGACAGATTAGATATATTCCACGGCTAACTGAGAACGTTCGGTGTAGAAGCTACTCAGAGATGACGAGACTGATGCAAGAGAGTCGCATCAAACTAGTCTGAAAACTGACGAAAAGGAATTCTAGGTCTGCGTCAGAACCGTATAACCACATAAACACTGCTATAACAGTAAACGCATATTGCTTAAAAAGTGGTGTGAGCGGGCGAAAATTAGCTCTAGGGCTCGTAAAGTATCGTATGCGTCGAATAAAATCACATTGTGTGGTTGAAGGAGCATTTTCGCAGTGTTCAACCGTTCAAAAATTTAAAGTCGTGAGGGACGATTACTTGTCCCACAGTAGAGAGTAAGATGATGGATCTCCCGCTCGTGTGTCACATGAGGGGGAGGAGATGGGCGTCTCGCGGTTCTGATAAGTGTTCATTTCCCACCTTTGGAACTGTTGGTACAGAAGCGACAATTTTTGTGTAAAATGATTTTGGTGTTTCTCCGAGGAGGGAGATGGTGGTAATGTTAAGGACCTGGATTTCCACTGAAACGGAGATTGACTTAAATACTCGTGCACCCATATTTAGTATCCGATGGTGATTCGGGTTACCCGCCTGGCGCCAAGTAACGACAGACAGAACTGTAAGAAATACATGAGCCCCGGATGGCAGCTGCGATCGCAGAGTATTTTGATTTACCTGATACGTTTTGAGATTTGGAAGTTACCTATGATTGTGATACATGTTTAGACGACTTGGCCACGATATATTGATTCACTTTGTGATATCCGATGTCATTCACTTGTTGACCCGCATGTTTTCATTCCACAGGCTTCCACATTACCACCAACTGTTATAAACTGTATCTACCTACACCGAGTAGGGCAGAAAACTGCCGGCCGCGGTGGCCGTGCGGTTCTAGGCGCTGCAGTCCGGAACCGCGGGACTGCTACGGTCGCAGGTTCGAATCTTGCCTCGGGTATGGATGTGTGTGACGTCCTTAGGTTAGTTAGGTGTAAGTAGTTCTAAGTTCTAGGGGACTGATGACCTAAGGTGTTAAGTCCCATAGTGCTCACAGCCATTTGGACCATTTTTGAACAGAAAACTCACGACGAGACCTTTCTCTCCGTGTAACTACACTGGTGTCCAAAATAAAAGCTACAAACCGCTATTTTTCCGTCCTGTAACTCACGATACAATCATATAAACTGTCAACAGATATCGGTACGATCGTATTCTGCAAGCAAGATGACATTCCGGTCAACGGACAACGACGCCGACGATGACGTCAGGGCACCTATGAAACGGGGTAGTGCTTGGCGTGTAGTCCCATATCAATGATCATTCTGTTTACAGTCACAGACGGTGCAATATGGCATGGAGAAGACGCCTACCAGACAGTCTCTGGTGGAGGGCCATAGGAAAAATGGAAGTCGCAAACTGATGTGGTCTGATGGCTTAATGTGAATGGTTCTGTTGCTTCTCGGATGTGGCGACACTTCCTAGAGACCGAAACTGGGACCGACCACGCAGGACATAGAGGACCATTATTTGGCAGTATGGGGCACGGCGGTACCGCCTCAGTATAGCACGGTAACTGGCATCTGACCTGGGCGTTTGTACCGAGGTGAATGGTATACACAAGACTTCAGAAGAGTGGCCTTTACTATCGAAGACCTGCTGTATGTGTGCGTCTGACGCGTCTTCACAGTAGAGAGCGGCTAAAATGGAGTATCAAAATGTCAGCTGGACGGTCGAAGTGTGGGCCAATGTTGTTTTCACAGAGGAGTCCCGATTTGGCCACGAGAATGATTCTCGACGGATTCGCATCCGGAGGGAACATAGTGAACGATTTCGGGAACCAAGCAATGTGAAAACAAACCGATATCGAAGAGGAGCTCTAATGGTAAGGGCAGGCATTTTGTTGACCACTCGTACAAGTCTTCATGAAATTGTACAGCTGGTAAGGTTTAATTGCTTTCAGGTACTGTGACGTGATCTTCGGATCTCATGTGCGGGTGTTGCGAATTGCTGTGGATCCAGACTTCCTGTTGATGGACGATAATGCTCGACCTCATAAAGCATGGGTGGCTGATATTTTCTTGGAAGCTAAAAATATTGCATGCAGTGCGCTGTCTGCTCGATCTCTTGATTTGAATCCCATAACGCATCACGTCAGCATCCACCAATCACTCTCAAAGACTTGCGAGCAACTCTGCAGGAAGAACGAGCGTTACTGCCTCAATATGAGATCGATGGCATCATCCATAGCATATCCCTTCGTTTTCAACTCTGTATTACTGTAGGTGGTCATAGCCCATACTGAGAATATTAACCAGTTGTCAGAATGTGTGTACAAGTCCGTTAAGTTGGAAAAAAACGAAGAACATTATTGTCTGCCGTTATGGATGATGTGGTTGTTTAAAATCTGTACTCCTTACATTGTTTCTACTTTTCAATCACCTGTTGATTCTGTTTTGTGGTAAAACAAACGCAGCCTCGCAAAATTTCCGCTTGTTGCTTTAATTTTGAGCACCAGTGTATTCCAGTGCGTCATGGATCACGAGGTTCTCACGTTGTGACAGCAATAGTTGCAGCTGCAGCAGCAGTAACTGCAACAATAACAACTGCAACTGCAACAGCAGCAATAACAACACAGAAGCAGAAATACAACAGCAACAGAACTACCGAGCGAGGTAGCGCAGTGGTTAGCCCACTGGACTCGCATTCGGGACGGCGAAGGTTCAATCGAGCGTCCGGCCATCCTGATTTATGTTTTCCGTGATTTCCCTAACTCGCTACAGGCAAATGCCGGGATGGTTCCTTTGAAAGGGCACGGCCGTCTTCCTTCCCCGTCATTACCTCATCCGATGAGACCGATGACCTCGCTTTCTGGTCTCCTTCCCCAAAACAACCCAAGCAACAGAATGCAGACCTATTACAGCTTCCGCAACACCAGCAGCAGTCGGTGGCTGCGGTTGACTCGCCACCACCTCCGCCATTCGCTTGTTTGGAAGAGCCCCAAGAGAATCGGGAGCTCTGTTTACCTCATTTTGTTCTTCACTGCAAGGCAATTCAAATCACTTACTCCAGGGGCCAGTGTACGCTCTTACTGACTTCCTGTAGTAAACTGTAATAAGTGACGCAAAACTTACGCCCACTCTCGGATCTCAATAGTCTGATGTGAATTCTAAAATTTTCCCGGCGAACTGAATGTTCAAACAAATTTCGAACTTGCAAGTTGTCGTCGTTTAATTCATCGCACAGTATTTCGACTGGGTCTCTGCCAGCCATCTTCAGGTGAGCCACTTGATAGATTAGTAATTGGACTTTTTCTGACGTTTGCGGTTTTCTGTCTCTTACGGCCACCAAACTCAAGTCATTACGGCTAGGCTTAGGTTCAATGAATGTGTTAAGCAACATAAACAATCGTACGGTGCCTGGGGTATGAGCTGCTGACTCACGAGGCTTGGCAAGGAAGGGTGACTTTTCCTGTAAACATTCCACGCGTCATATGCAGACTCCTTAATACTTGATGTCATCCGTCTCGCTCCAGATTGGTACGTTAGTACGAAAAGCTTAGAAGTTTCTGATCTCATCTTGAGTGGCGTGTTAGAACTTGCCAAAGCTCACGAAGCACAAACTCTGTTTCACGATACCGCGGGCGTCGAGGCTGTTACAAGTCAGTCGCCGTTGTGCTGATAACTTCCAATCAGCGTCATTATCCGATTTATGGAGCACCCATCTGTCCAGTAGTCCCGGTGACACGGGATTCACTAGTAGTGCATTAATTAGAGAAACTATTCCCTCGTCGTCGGTAGACATTCACTAACGGAAGCGCTTTGTTCGGCACCGTCATCGTCACCGGCATGTCCCCAAGCGAGCAGATGCTCGTCCAGCGTTTTCCTTCCTGTCGTTGTTGACAGATCCAGATGCGTTCGTGCCGTCCAGTCGTCTCCAGATTGCGGCCCACAGCATCAACGACGTCACTGGCGTTTCCCTGACACCTGCATCGCGTGATACAAGCCGGAGCACCACGCCAGTGTCAGCCTCGGCCGACGTGCGTCACTGCTTCGGTCGTCGGCGCGCTGCACGCTCTCCTGACGACGCCTGGGGCAGCAGCGGGCGAGGTGCGCCATTTCACGTTGCAACTGCACGTTCACTGTACGACGGCGAATCGTCAGTTGGACACGGTGCGGCCTAGTCTCTGATTTCTGAAGACACACAGTGAAACACTGGCTCCGTGCAGCTGCAGTCTCCTCAGTGGGAAGTGGTGACGTACAGTGGCCACTCGATCCAGTTGCGGAGTCAGGTCATCGTCCAAATTAAGCATAAAACCGTCGCTCGGTCGCTAACTTTCCTGTAGTTAAATCCTAGAATACAGACAAAATTTTTGGTTTAGACAACTTCTCTCTTTTGGTTTTCGAATTCGGTGTCAGGTTAATTCATGTTCATTTGGCCTAACATGCGAGCGCCTTTCACGGAACTTCATGCGTTGTGTGCGGAATTTAAGCAGCCGTTTCCCCGTTCCAGGTCCACATTTCCTCAAAGCAATCGGCAGTGCCTAAGTTTCGCAGGGCTCGTCGAGTGCCGTTCACCATGTGCAAGAAAGTTAAAGCAGAACTACACAGGATGCACAATGTAGGTGTTCTATCACCAGCATCGGCTATCGGATGGGCTACGTCCAGGATCGTGGTTGAGAAGTCTAGCGGATCACTTCTTATTTGTGGCGATTTTAAGCTTTAATGCTCTAGCAAATATCGATTTGTATCCACTTCCACCTGACAGAACACTGAAGGACCTAAGTCGAAACAAGGCCCCGGGAGTAGACACATTCCACTAGAACTACTGATAGCCTTGGGAGAGCCAGCCCTGACACAACTCTACCATCTGGTGAGAAATATATTTGAGACAGGCGAAATACCCTCAGACTTCAAGAAGAACATAATAATTCCAATCCCAAAGAAAGCAGGTGCTGACAGATGTTAAAATTACCGAACAATCAGTTTAATAAGCCACGGCTGCAAAACACTAATACGAATTCTTTACAGACGAATGGAAAAACTAGTAGTTTGGATTCCGTAGAAGTGTTGGAACACGTGAGGCAATACTGACCCTACGACTTATCTTAGAAGCTAGATTAAGGAAGGGCAAACCTACGTTTCTAGCATTTGTAGACTTAGAACAGCTTTTGACAGTGTTGAATGGAAGGCTCTCTTTCAATTTCTGAAGAGAGCAGGTTTAACATACAGGGGGCGAAAGGCTATTTACAATTTGTACAGAAACCAGATTTCAGTGTCTAAGGACATGAAAGGGAAGCAGTGGTTGGAAAGAGAGTGAGCCAGGGTAGTAGCCTATCCCCGATGTTATTCAATCTGTATATTGAGCAAGCAGTAAAGGAAACAAAAGAAAAATACGGAATAGCAATTAAAATCCATTGAGAAGAAATAAAAACTGAGGTTTGCCGATGAGATTGTAATTCTGTCAGAGACAGCAAAGAACCTGGAAGAGCAGCTGAACGGAATGGACAGTGTCTTGAAAGAAGGATATAAGATGAACATCAACAAAAGCAAAACAAGAATAATGGAATGTAGTCTAATTAAATCGGGTGATGCTGAGGGAATTAGATTAGGAAATTAGACACACAAAGTAGCAAATGAGTTTCGCTATTTGGGGATCAAAATAACTGATGATGGTCGAAGTAGAGAGGATATAAAATGTAGACTGGCAATGGCAAGGAAAGCGTTTCTGAAGAGAAATTTGTTAACATCGAGTATAGATTTAAGTGTCAGGAAGTCGTTTCTGAAAGTATTTGTATGGAGTGTAGCCATGTACGGAAATGAAATGTGGACGATAAATAATTTAGGCTAGAAGAGAATAGAAGCTTTCGATGTGCTGCTAGAGAAGAAAGCTGAAGATTAGATGTGTAGATCACATAACTAATGAGGAGGTATTTAATAGAATTGGGAGAATAGAAATTTGTGGCATGACTAGAAGAAGGGATCGCTTGGTAGGACATATTCTGAGGCATCAAGGGATCACGAATTTAGTATTGGAGGGTAAAAATCGTAGAGGAAGACCAAGGGGTGAATGCACAAAACAGATTCAGAAAGATGTAGGTTGGAGTAAGTACTGGGAGGTAAAGAAGCTTGCACAGGGTAGAGTATCATGAAGAGCTGCATCAAACCAGTCTGTGGACTGAAGACCACAATAACAACAACGTATACTTTCTCGACTTGGGGACGTATTGGCCAAACTGGCTGGGGGACAGATCTCGCTGACGCCTACTTCCAGTTGGTGGTAGGATGATCACAAAAAACGGTTTTTAGTGCTTAATACCCCATTCAGCATGTATCGTTATAACAGGTTGCCATTCGGGGTTGCATGCTCTCAGGCGATATTTCAGAGATATCTTGAGCAACTTACTCTAGGTAACCCTAACTGTGTTAATTATTTGGACAGTTTGTTAGTTACCGGGGCCACACGGGGAACGTCACTTACGCAGTCTCCAGATGTTGTTTGAGGGGCTACAAGCGATCTGCACGCGCTGTCGTCTAGATCAATGTATTTCTTTGCGCTAGTGATATACTCTTTGGGCGATGTATTAAGTAGAGATAGGCTTACTCCGAAGCAGGTTTATGTGGCCACCATCGTTGACATACTGACTCCTAAGAACGTCAAAGAACTACAGTCGTGCCTCAGAAGAGTAAATTATTAGGAGAAGTTTATTCCAAATGCGGTCCACATTTCCCATCCAGTCATTCAAAAAAGATATTAAATTCGTGAGGCCAGAGGCTTTCATGCAACTTAAAAAGTGCCTTTCATCAGCCTCTTGTTTAGCAATGTTGAGGCCCAGTGTGTGTTTGACGCTGGCCATTGGCACAATGAACCGTGGCTTTGGTGCTGTACTGTCCCACATATATGCAGACGGTACAGAACAACCCACTCTCTTTGTGTTTAAAAAATTAAATTCAGTACGGAGGAATTATTCACAAAATTTCTGTTAAACATGACACAGAAGTTTCATATGTGTTCCTCCATGCTGTAAAATTCTGCCTGATCACCGCTCACAGTCTCTTATTTTGTTGTTGGGCCCCCATTCGAAATTGTCGCAAAATGGCGAAGCACCTGAATCAGTAGGTGCTGTTCCTCAGTAACTGTGCCTATGAGATCCATTTTCACACCACCATGCAGCATTCCAATGCGGACACGCTTTCTCGTTTGCCGTGTGGCCCAGATGTCACATTTTATAGGAATGAGGGATTGCTTTTTGCCTTAGACAGAAATCAGTACCGGTAGCGGTGGCCGAGCGGTTCTAGGCGCTACAGTCTGGAACCGAGCGGCCGCTACGGTCGCAGGTTCGAATCCTGCCTCGGGCATGGATGTGTGTAATGTCCTTAGGTTAGTTAGGTTTAAGTAGTTTTAAGTTCTAGGGGACTGATGACCAAAGCCGTTAAGTCCCGTAGTGGTCAGAGGCATTTGAACCATCTTTTGGTTCTAGGCGCTTCAGTCCGGAATCGCGCGACTGCTACGGTCGCAGGTGCAAATCCTGCCTCGGGCATGGATGTGTGTGATGTCCTTAGGTTAGTTAGGTTTAAGAAGTTCTAAGTTCTAGGGGGCTGATGACCTCAGATGTTAAGTCCCATAGTGCTCAGAGCCAGAGTGCTCACCCAACGGATTGGCGATCATGGGCCGCAAGTAGATGCAAAAACGGCCCGTGATCCGCTCTTGGACAAGGTGTTGTCCACAGTACGGCTGGGTTGGCCGAAGTATTTGCCTAAGGACACTGACCGCAATGGTGAACCTATTTTTCCCTACAGTACACGCTTCGCGTCACTGAAGGGATCATCATTTTCTTTTTGGTAACGGACAGTGTTTAAAGCTGAGTGATAGTTCCCCCACCCTCCACCCCCACATACTGCAGTTTCTCGAGACTGCGTGTTGGGGAATGTGCAGATTAGAAGCAATAATGTGACGTCATGTTTATCGGCCTGGGGTTGATGCTACCATTGAACTGTCATGCTTGCTGCCGCGCAGGCTAAGCCGAGCAGTCTAGGGCGCTGTAGTCATGGACTGTGCAGTTGGTCCCGGCAGAAGTTCGAGTCCTCTCTCGGGCGTGGGTGTTTGTGTGTTTGTCCTTAGGATAATTTAGGTTAAGTAGTGTGTAAGCTTAGGGACTGATGACCTTAGCACTTAAGTCCCATAAGAATTCAAACATGCTTGCTTCCGAGTGCAGAGCTTCAACCTTGTCCCCGCCGTGACCACCCCTGGAGAGCGGTACTCGTTGATTTCATTGGTGCAATTCGGGGAGCGATGCGGTCGCTTGCTGTCGATTCCCTCTCTAAATTTCCATATGCCATATCGACAGCTACAGCTACTACCGCTGACACTGACTGCGCCCTGTCAGTTATGTTCACGGTAGACGGGGGAACACATCCACACAGTGTTCCAACAATGACCCTTAGTTCATGGCATCTGCGTTTCAGGTTTTTTTGTTGGCGCAGCGTCACTGAGCACCCGACCATCGCCCCATTCCATCTCGCGTCTATTTCGGAAGCTGAGAAGATGGTCAGGACATTCAAGATGCTGGTGCATGAACTACTGCCGACAGACGACTGCCTTCATCAGCTCCCTCGCCTTCTACCCATCCACCCCAGTGATTCATCGGAGCCGAGTTGAAATTTTGTACAGGTGCAGAGGTCGCAAGCTGTTCACGTTATAGGGCAGAGAGTGTGGCAGATATGATACACGAGTTGGGATGGAAGTCATTACAGCATAGACGTTTTTCGTCGCGGCGAGACCTTTTTACGAAATTTCAGTCACCAACTTTCTCTTCCGAATGCGAAAATATTTTGTTGAGCCCAACCTACATAGGTAGGAGTGATCATTAAAATAAAATAAGAGAAATCAGAGCTCGATCAGAAAGGTTTAGGTGTTCGTTTTTCCCGCTCGCTGTTCGGGAGTGGAATAGTAGAGAGATAGTATGATTGTGGTTCGATGAACCCTCTGCCAAGCACTTAAATGTGAATTGCAGAGTAGTCATGTAGATGTAGACCCTGTTACACTCAATTCCGCGTGCCCATTGCCCATGTGGACAGCCATATTACCGCATGAGCACCGCCAGCTGGGCTCGTACTTTCAAGGCTGGAACCCTGGGTGGATCCGAGGTCTCGTCGACGGCAATAGGGGAAGGCAGATGTCTGAGGCTGATACCGGCCAGGAGCAGCTGACCCGGCACCGAAATCAGCTTAGTCCGCACTGTGACGGTACCCCCCCCCCCCTCACCCCCCCCATCCCTCAACCCCATTTCTCGCTACCGCAGGCTTGGCACATCTTCTGTGAGCATTTCAGAGATCGCCCAGCCTACCAGCCTGCCTCCTATTAGTCCAACCGCCGCCCTGGTATTACGCATAGGCAGCAACTATACAATAGGACTCGCACAGGCGGCGCTGTCTCCCAAACCGGATGATTACGCTACGGATCCTCCTCAGCCACCTTTGGCGGGCATTCCTACATCCCTCTCTTCCATTCCTCTATGAAGACTGCAGAATCCTGGCCACTTGCGGCCCAACATGCCGGTTACTGGGCGGGGGCATTTAGCAAAATGGTTCAAAAGTGATTCAAAATGGCTCTGAGCACTATGGGACTCAACATCTTACGTCGTAAGTCCCCTAGAACTTAGAACTACTTAAACCTAACTAACCTAAGGACATCACACACACCCATGCCCGAGGCAGGATTCGAACTTGCGACCGTAGCAGCCCCGCGGTTCCGGACTGCAGCGCCAGAACCGCACGGCCACCGCGGCCGGCGGGGATTTAGCGTCCGAGGACTATTCAGATTCCCTGCGTAGCCCGAGTATCGACATAGAAAACAAGTCAGAGATACTCGGGTTCCAGACGCAAGCCGCGCGCCGATAGAAAATAACTTCTCACCAGCCACTGTTCAGCAGAGTATTTCTATCTCGCCCGATGAACATTCTGTGATTTGAATTTTCCCGCCGTGCGGGATTAGCCGAGCGGTCTAGGGCGCTGCAGTTATGGACTGTGCGGCTGGTCCCGTCGGAGGCTCGAGTCCTCCCTCAGGCATGGGTGCGTGCGTTTGTCCTTAGGATAATTTAGATTAAGTAGTGTCTAAGCTTAGGGACTGATGTCCTTAGCAGTTAAGACCCATAAGATGTCACATATCGCTCACCAAGAAGGAGGTGTGCGACGTAACGGAAAGCCGGCAGGGGTGTTTCATCTCAAAAACGGTCTCTTTTCAGTTTTCGCGCCAGTCGCCTAAGACTGGTGCTAGTAGGGTGCAAATTAGGTTGCTTTTAAATACACGCAGAAACAGTTCGAGAACTTCAGGTACCTTTGAGATTGGACGTGATGAGTTGATGCCAGTCAAGAATGCACCTCACTGAGTCTGAAAGAGGTCGTGTGATAGGATTACGATAACCTGGATGTTCCTTAGGCGACACAATTCAAAGGCTTGGCAGAAATGTAGCCGCTGTATATGAACTCTGGGAGTGGCGGTCACTGTACCATACGGTCGATAGAACACCGGGCTCCAGACGGCAACTTTGCAGTACAGAGAGGGAAACCATCGTGTTTGGCGTATGACTGTGGCGCACCGTACTGCACCTGCAGCATCATTGGACGGTAGGGTGGAGACCTGTTGTGTTTTCTGAGGCAAAAACGGTGCCCTGTGTTGGCTAGGAGGCCAGTTGAGGGCCTACAACCAACCTGCCTGCATGCTAGAAACACTGAACCTACACCTGGAGTTATGGTCTCGGGTGCGGTTTCGTATGACAGTAGGTGCACTCTTGTCGTTATACCACGCCCCCTGACCGCAAACTTGTACGTTAGCCTGGTAATTCGACCTATTCTGTTGTCATTCATGAACAGTATCTCAGGGGGTGTTTTCCAACAGGATAACGCTCACACACTTATCGATGTAATATCTCAACACGCTGTACAGTGTGTCGAAACGTTGCATGGGTCTTGTCGATCACCAGATCTGTCTCCAACTGAAGACATATGGGACATCATCGGACGGAAACTTTGGACTCATCCACGAACTGCGTAACCGTTTCCGTATTCACCCACCAAGTGGAACAGATGTGGAACTCCATTTCTGAAACTGCACCTCTACGACGCAATGCATACATGTTCACATGATTGCATTCAACGTTCTGGCGTTTACACCCGTTATTAATGTACCAGCACTTCACGTTACAATGACCTTCCTCGCGCTTACATTAACCTGTGAACTTGCAACGTTAATCACTTAAATATGTTTCCTAGACAAATGTATTCCCAAAATTACATTTCACTATCTTAATTAGTTTTTGGAGGTGCTATTTTTTTCTCGTCAGTGTATGTTATACGAGGGTAAGTCAAATATTATCTGCAATTAATTTATATTATTGTTTATTTTGGTAGTCCTGCCGTTTTACGTTGATGATGCATGCTTTGTTTATTTATTGTTATATCTTCGCAATTTTCAATCTGCTCTGTTAGTTTACTATCGCTACCGTGCTGTTAATCAAAGCTGCTCCGCTGTCTATTTTCACCACAGAAGAGCAACGTTCAGTGATCCTTTTTTTGTGGTCGGAAGGAGTATCAAGGGATGAAATCCATCGAAGACTTTCGGTACAGTACGGAAACAGTGTTTGCGACAACAGAATGTCTACGAATGGATTTAAAAGTTCCGAAACGGTCGCACAAGTGTTATGCACGATGAAGGAGCCGAATGATCGTTAACCGCTACAGATGAAGAAACCATTGAGCGTTGGAACGATTCTCTTAGACAGACGATTAACTATTAACGAAGTGCCACATCGTCTACAAATTAGTCACAGTTCTGCCTACGAAACCATCCACAACAGACATGGTTTTCATAAAGTTTGTGAAATATGGGTCCCAAAACAACTCACACATTTGCATAAACAAACGTGCTTGGACATCTCCAAAAAGCATTTGGATAGCTATGGTTACGAAGGGCACAACTTTTTAGACAGGATCATTACTGGTGACGAAACATGGATCCATCATTACGAACCGGAGAGTAAACGACAGAGTATGGAATGGAAACATCCAAATTCGCCGTGCGAGAAAAAGTTCAAGACGCAACAGTCTACAGGAAAACTGATGCTTACGGTTTTTTGGGACGTACAACCTCCAGTACTGGAGCATTATGGGGAAAGTGGCACAACAGTAAACAGTGTATGTTGCAGTGAGATGCTTACTGCCAGGTGAAAGCCTGCAGTTGTAAGCAAACGCCGAGGATTGCTGTCAAAAGGTGTTGTGTTGTTGCCCGACAATGACTGTCCGCATACTGCTGCCCACACTGCTGAAACGCTCCAGAAACTCAAATTTGAAGTACTGGATCATCCTCCATATAGTCCCGAGCTTGCCCCTTCTGACTGTCACTTGTTTGATCCACTCAAAGACGCCGTCCGTTTGCCTCGGACGTAGCAGTGAAAGAAGCGGTGCGTTCCTGGCTCGCAGCTCAGCCGAGAATCTTCGTTCATGAGGGTATTAGGAAGCTTGTACAACGATGGACCAAGTGCGTCGAAATGCAATGAGACTATGTCTAAAAATGATGTTCTTGTAAGTTTCCTATTTAATTACGATAAAATTTTATCAATATTTTTCTACATGATGGATTTTCCACTTATATACGGTGGTCTACTGATCGTGACCGAGCCAAATCTCTCACGAAATAAGGGTCAACTGAAAAAACTACAAAGAACGAAACTTGTCTACCTTGAAGGGGGAAACCAGATGGCGCTATGGTTGGCCCGCTAGATGGCGCTGCCATAGGTGAAACGGATATCAACTGCGTTTTTTTAAAATAGGAACCCCCGTTTTGTGTTACATATTCGTGTAGTACGAAAAGAAATATGAATGTTTTAGTTGGACCACATTTTTTCACTTTGTGATAGATAGCGCTGTAATAGTCACAAACATATGGCTCACAATTTTAGACGAACAGTTGGTAACAGGTAGGTTTTTAATTAAACTACAGAACGTAGGTACGTTTGAACATTTTATTTCGGTTGTTCCAATGTGATACATGTACATTTGTGAACTTACCGTTTCTGAGAACGCATGCTGTTACAGCCTGATTACCTGTAAATAGCACATTAATGCAATAAATGCTCAAAATTATGTCCGTCAACCTCAGTACATTTGGCGATACGTGTAACGGCATTCCTCTCAAGAACGAGTAGTTCGCTCTCCGTAATGTTCGCGCATGCATTGACAATGCGTTGACGCATGTTGTCGGTGGGTCACGATAGCAAATATCCTTCCACTTTCCCCACAGAAAGAAATCTGGGGACGTCAGATCCGGTGAACCTGCGAGACATGGTATGGTGCTTCGACGGCCAGTCCACCTGTCATGAAACATGCTAATCAATACCGCTTCAACCGCACGCGAGCTATGTGCCGGACATCCATCATGTTGAAAGTACATCGCCATTCTGTCATGCAGTGAAACATCTTGTAGTAACTTCGGTAGAACATTGCGTAGGAAATCAGCTTACATTCCACCATTTATATTGCCATCGATAAAGTGGAGGCCAATTATCCTTCCTCCCATAATACCGCACCATACACTAACCCGCTAAGGTCGCTGATGTTCCACTTGTCGCAGACACCGTGGACTTTCCGTTGCCCAGTAGTGCATATAATGCCGGTTTGCGTTACCGCTGTTGGTGAATGATGCTTCTTCGCTAAATAGATCGCGTGCAAAAAATTTGTCGTCGTCCCGTAAATTCTCTTGTGCCCAGTGGCAGAAGTGTACACGACGTTCAAAGTCGTCGCCATGCAATTCCTGGTGCATAGAAATATGGTACGGGTGCAATCGATGTTGATGTAGCATTCTTAACATCGACGTGTTTGAGATTCCCGATTCTCGCGCAATTTGTCTGCTACTGATGTGCAGATTAGCCGCGACAGCAGCTAAAACACCTACTTGGGCATCTAACAACGTTACCGCAACAAAGATGAGCTCACGCTGCTAAATACTGCATTTTCGGGCAACAACAGTCATATTATGTGGCAGGCGTCATTGGACCACAGTTAATAAAGTCATTTCATGTAATAATAAAAAAACTAGGCACTCATCTTTTTGTGTTTCCCACGCTGGTCTCGTCGTAAACTCATGGCTCAATCGTTGAAAATCTAGGTGGTTATGATTCCAATCTCGGATGCAAAGAGACCTAGGTTTTATCCGACTATATTCAAAAGTTTTGTAGATGCGCTTATAAAACATTCTTGGAGATTACACTTGTTCTGCACAATGGCAATGTCAAAAAATAATCAGCACTCCGAAATTAAGTTACACTTCCTTTCAATTGCTTTTATTGCAATATCACGCGACACACAAACATCACTTCACAATACAAAACATACTTGAAAATATCTTCCTCACATTTTATAAGCCAACTACAAAATGCATCTTTCCAACATGAAGTCCAAGACGACCTTTTCAAGGTCCGACTCTCTAACAACTCAACAACTAACTAACTATCGCTTACTCGCCCAAAAATCTGAGTTACAAGTACGTCAAAGATCAGAGTGACAAAAGAAGAATACACATAAGAACAACATCATTGCAATATAAACATATCGATGTATCAAAATTGAAATCCAATCTGAATGTTGTCTCAGAAATATGTTAAGTAGTTAACAGAAATACAGTAGAATATTACTGGTATCGAGAGGTTCAGGTGAGGTACCATAATGGTTACGTAATTCAAGTACCATTACAGGCATCATCATTTGTTGGATACATAGCACACGCCCGTTGGGCATTTTGATCACAATAGCCAACACGATATCGACCTTTTCCACAATTGGTAAGCGGTGCATTTAATACGGGTAATGCATCACGAAGCAAATACCTTCTGCACTGGCGGAATGTTACGTGATACGACGCACTTACACGTTTGTGACTATTACAGCGCCTACTACACGAATATGTAATAAAAATGGGAGTTGCTATTTTTAAAAAAAAGGCAGTTGATATCCGTTTGACCTATGGCAGCACCATTTAGTGGGCCAACCAACGCGCCATCTGGTTTCCCCCTTCCAGCTAGACAAGTTTCGTTCTTTTTAGTTTTTTTGTTTGACGCTGATTTCGTGAGATATTTGGCTCGGTCACGACCAATGGACCACCCTGTATAGAGATTTGCAACTGAAGCTGCAGCTGGAAGTGTTGTGAAACTGGCAGTGCCTAAGAATAAAAGGATTGTACAGCTGATACTTCTGAATGAACTATTTTTAACGTCTACTGCGTTCTGTTCCAGTCGACAGTACGACGAGAGTATATGCACTGTTGTGGTTGGCAGGAGAGACAACACCGTGCTAATAGAGGAGGCCGAAAGGCACGCGTTTTAGCTCACGCAGGCTGGCGTGAGGTCTGGAACAGGACAAGGAAATTAGAATTTAGAAAAACGGACGTAGCTGGTGGAATACGTATAGTAACGGACCGCGGCCGACTTAAAGGCTACCACCTAGCAAGTGTGGTGTCTGGCGGTGACACCACATGCACCACGTAGCTGCTGCGAATATATCACATGTTTTCGGCCGTTCCGCGGCGGTGCTGCCGGTGTGAGCACGTGACTGGACGTAAGTGGGTGATCGTCTCCGGCGGTCCCAGACAGAGGGCCGTCCGCCCGCGGCCTACCGTCCACATAATTCAGAGGTCCCAGCCAGCCCACTCATCTCGCAGCCTATCCTATCCTCTCCTCCGCTATCGCATCGATGCCGGCGCAGCGCGGCGCCAGCCTTCACGGAATATGTAAACAAGCGAGAGATGCCATCTCGCCCGCCGCTGCGGGCCTAACCGCGCTTAACGACTGGCGACGTAATCACGTGGGGCGAGGCAGCGCACCGTACACCCAGGGCTGCGTAAGCAGCCAGCAGGCGTCGCGACGTCTACTCGCCGGCAACCATTCATTTTTTCCCCCATATTAAACGTGTCATACGCCCCACCGCGAGGCGCTGATCACATTAATATGGATGAGCTCCAGTCGGTCATCACGCGTGCTGAAAGCCGTAAACTAGTACGTGTCTACGCGGGACTCTTTCAACTAATTTACATCGACATACACGTTTCTCTGTGGCTCGGTGCATCAGTGTGTAAATGGTAGATTACCAATCCATAGGTCTTGGGTTGTATCCTTGACTGTGCAAGACGACACTATTTTGGATATTGTTGCCGGTAGATCTCCCTCTGATGGAACCAAACTGCACGTGGATATGGTTTGGATTATCTAAGTATACGGTCCAGTCACATTGGCACAAATGGCTCTGAGCAATATGGGACTTAACATCTGAGGTCATCAGTCCCCTAGAACTTGGAACTATTTAAACCTAACTAACCCAAGGACATCACACACATTCATGCCCGAGACAGGATTCGAACCTACGACCGTAGCGATCGAGCAGTTCCAGACTGAAGCCCCTAGAACCACCCTGCCACGCTGGCCGGCGTTTCCGTTCCATACTCTGCCGTTTACTATCCGGCACGTAACGATGGATCCATGTTTCGTCACCAGTAACGATCCTGTCAAGAAGTTGCCCTCTTCGTTACCATAGCAATCCAAATGTTTTTTGTAGAAGCCCAAGCACGTTGTTTATACAACTGTGTGAGTTGTTTTGGGACACATCTTGCACAAACTTTATGAAAACCAAGTCTGTTGTGGTTGGTTTCGTAGGCAGAACCGTGACTAATTTGTAGTCGATGAGCAACTTTGTAAATAGTTAATCGTCTGTCTAAGGGTACCATTTCAACTCTCAATGATTTCTCCATTTGTTGTGGTAAACGGTAGTCCGGCTTCTTCGTCGAGCGTAACACTATCCGACCATAACGTAACGGTCGCGTGGTTCCAGTCTTAAGCGCCTAGAACCTCTCGGCCACATAGGCCGGCTCCAGTCACATTAATGTGACACCTGTCAGTACCGTTGATAGTCACTTTTTGCGGCGCCGACGTGCAGAAAGTGTGTCAGTGAGGTTCTGGAAGCCATACCGATTCCAGTGCTGTGGTCAGTTCCGCTAGGTCTCTCGACTGAGGATCCGTGATGCAAACAGCCTGATCGATGTCGTCCCACAGATTCTCGGCTGGTTCAAATGTGTGTGAAATCTTATAGGACTTAACTGCTAAGGTCATCAGTCCCTAAGCTTACACACTACTTAACCTAAATTATCCTAAGCACAAACACACAGACCCATGCCCGAGGGAGTACTCGAACCTCCGCTGGGACCAGCCTCACAGTCTATCACTGCAGCGGCCCAAACCGCTCGGCTAATCCCGCGCGGAGATTCTCGGCTGGTTTTAAAGCCGGGGAGTCTGTTGGCCAGATGAGTACGGTAAACTCACCCTAGTGCTCTTCGAACCGGTCACGTTACAGCACTACAGCCGTGTGAACTAGGTAGTCCACCAGCCTGGTCTTCACCTTACTTGGTCTTTTACTCTTTGAGCTCCCTCCCCCCCCCCCCCTCCCCTTCTCTCTCGTGTGGTCCGTTAGACTTGTTCGTCTTTTGTCTCTCTGTGCTTCTCTAGCCCTGTTTATGTTCTAGTCTTTCCGAGGCAATTTCGGAGTGGAGTAGCTTTGGTAAGTGGCGGGGGCTATAGGATGTATGTCCCTTGATTGCACTCTGCTTTCAGAGGCTACCGGCTGCTCCCTAGATGGGACACCTTGCTTCGCTTTTACACTCTGTCTCCCTTTCTTCTTTTTGTTCTTTAAGTCAGCGTCGCTGACAATGGTTGACCTTGGGGTTTTCTTCACGTGGGTTTTGCGTGGTAGGCTATCTCTGATCTACAGTCATGAAGACCAGTCTGTTCGAGCACAAGGGGACTGATGACCTAGTTGTCTGCTTCCTCTAAGCATCCAACCAACCAACCAACGTACAGCGCGAGCTGTGCGACATGTAGCATCGTCCTGATGGTAGATGCCATTGTGCCGAGTAAGAAACAAACTACATGTAAGGTAGACATGGTCCCCAAGGATAGAAACATACATGTGTTGATCTAAAGCGCCTTTCCGATTTACGAGCTCACCCAAGGAATGCCACGGAAACATTTCCCGGACTATAACGCTCTCTCACCCGGCCTGGAGTCTTCTTACGATTGTTGCATGGCCGTACACAACAATGCAACATGTCCAATGGAGCATTAAACGTAGTTCATCTGGAAAGGCCGCCTGTCGACACTGACGTGTAAATTCCAGCCTTCGTCGCTGATGAACGGTAGTCAACAGAGCTGTATGAGCCAGACACCTACTGCGGAGGCACCAACATTCGGTGAACGGTTGATGAGGAAACAGTATTGGCAGCACCTTTGTTCAGCTGGGCGTTCAGTTGCGTAACAGTTGCATGTCTGTTCACGCCCACACACCTTTGCAGCCATCGTTCACTCCTGTCATCTATGGCCAATGGAGCGCCACAGGTGCCTCAACGCCGGTTTCGGATAGTGCCATTCTGCTACGCACGATATGCTTTAAACACGGTGGCACGGGAACAGCTTACAAAAGCCAACGATCATATCCTTTTGGATGACAGATAAATCACTATGTTTCCGCATTACGATAACAACTGCACCGTTTTCCACATCCCCCCCAACACGCTTTATACACACACTACTATCGGTGCTGCCACCATCCGTAAATGGTTATTGCATGTTGATGTCGAACATAGGCGGTTGTCTCATTGCTCTCACTGGACCGTATACAGGGTGTTACAAAAAGTTACGGCCAAACGTTCAGGAAACATTCCTCACACACAAAGAAAGAAACGATGTTATGTGGACATGTGTCCGGAAACGCTTAATTTCCATGTTAGGGCTCATTTTAGTTTCGTCAGTATGTACTGTACTTCCTCGATTCACCGCCAGGATTGGCCCAATTGAAGGAAGGTAATGTTGACTTCGGTGCTTGTGTTGACATGCGACTCATTATTCTACAGTACTAGCGTCAAGCACATCAGTACGTAGCATCAGCAGGTTAGTGTTCATCACGAACGTGGTTTTGCAGTCAGTGCAATGTTTACAAATGCGGAGTTGGCAGATGCCCATTTGATGTATGGATTAGCACGGGGCAATAGACGTGGCGCGGTACGTTTGTATCGAGACAGATTTCCAGAACGAAGGTGTTCCGACAGGAAGACGTTCGAAGCAATTGATCGGCGTCTTAGGGAACACGGAACATTCCAGCCTATGGCTCGCGACTCGGGAAGACCTAGAACGACGAGGACACGTGCTATGGTCGAGGCAATTCTTTGTGCAGTTGACGATAGCCCCAATGTCAGCGTCAAGGAAGTTGCTGTTGTACAAGGTAACGTTGACCACGTCACTGTATGGAGAGTGCTACGGGAGAACCAGTTGTTTCCGTACCATGTATAGCGTGTGCAGGCACTATCAGCAGCTGATTGGCCTCCACGGGTACACTTCTGCGAATGGTTCATCCAACAATGTGTCAAACCTCATTTCAGTGCAAATGTTCTTTTTACGGATGAGGCTTCATTCCAACGTGATCAAATTGTAAATTTCACAATCAACATGTATGGGCTGACGAGAATCCTCACGCAACTGTGCAATCACTTCATCAACCCAGATTTTCTGTGAACGTTCCGGCAAGCATTGTTAGTGATGGCTTCATTGGGCCCCATGTTCTTCCACCTACGCTCAATGGAGCACGTTATCATGATTTCATACGGGATACTCTACATGTCCTGCTAGAACATATGCCTTTACAAGTACGACACAATATGTGGTTCATGCACGATGGAGCTCCTGCTCATTTAAGGCGAAGTGTTCGTACGCTTCTCAACAACAGATACGGTGACCGATGGATTGGTAGAGGCGGACCAATTCCATGGCCTCCACGCTCTTCTGACCTCAACCCTCTTGACGTTCATTTATGGGGGCATTTGAAAGCTCTTGTCTACGCCGGTACCAAATGCAGAGATTCTTCGTGCTCCTATTGTGGACGGCTGTGATACAGTACGCCATTCTCCAGGGCTGCATCAGCGCATCAGGGATTCCATGCGACGGAGGGTGGATGCATGTATCCTCGCTAACGGAGGACATTTTGAACATTTCGTGTAACAAAGTGTTTGAAGTCACGCTGGTACGTTCTGTTGCTGTGTGTTTCCATTCCATGATTAATGTGATTTGAAGAGAAGTAATAAAATAAGCTCTAACATGGAAAGTAAGTTTTCCGGACACATGTCCACATAACATATTCTCTTTCTTTGTGGGTGAGGAATGTTTCCTGAAAGTTTGGCCGTACCTTTTTGTAACACCCTGTATAAGATCATCTTATGCTACCTCATTCTATTTCACAAGCGTTTCTAATGTTCTTTTCATGGGCACATGTTTTTTGGAGGATGAAAGGAAATAGATTCTGGTAGACTCACTCTTGACAAACGGATTTCATTAATTCACAAAACTGGGAACTACCCACTTTAAATGACAAGATATCACTGCAGGCGTCATAAGATGATACTCTCGTATTGATAATAATCACTGCAGTTGAGAGAAACTGCAAGGAAGACAACATATTACGAACCTCACGACGGTGTGAGGAGGAAGGTGGTCAGATACGCGGAGAAACGGAAAACAGCTCTGCATTAATATTCTACCTTATTAACACAAGTGTCAACGCAAGCATCAAAACCTGTAGTTCTCCAGCATAGGATATATGTGGGTGTACAGAAGAGTGCACAAGCTTCGAAAAAGAGGTTTTCCATTGACGTGTGCCAGTGAAGCTGCTTACGAAATCGTGCTTCAGGTACAAGCTATCATCCTCAGTTACACGAGCCGAATCGCGTAACAGAAACAGCTAAAGTCGAGTGGTTGCTGATGGCAATAAACTCAGAAGAGCGATCGCACAGTGATTATTATGTTTCATACATGGCTCACAATGGTAGACTAAACATCATTCAGACGCATCGAACCATCGAGGCTCTGTCATAATTAATGTGATATACGAAATAATCAAGGAAATCCGAAACGTAATTACTTAACTGGGAGATAACTACTGAGTGTACATGTTCGAATCCATCGTGAAGGAACAGCTAAGGTCGAGTAGTTGCTGATGGCAATAAACTCAGAAGAGCGATCGCACAGTGATTATTAAGTTTCATACATGGCTCACAATGGTAGACTAAACATCATTCAGACCCATCGAACCATCGAGGCTCTGTCATAATTAATGTGATATACGAAATAATCAAGGAAATCCGAAACGTTATTACTTAACTGGGAGATAACTACTGAGTGTACATGTTCGAATCCATCGTGAAGGAAGTCAGTACTTTACCATATGTTTCTCTCGTTAGTTCACTAACTTGATTTACTGAAATAAAATGAAATGAGAACCTCCAAAGTTCTAGAAACTGAATGAAATGAATGTATTGTATTGAAATAACGTCAGCACTAACCCAAGTATGATCTTATCTGTGTTCAAAAGGAACGATAGATCTTACCACTTCATCGTCTGGAGGACGTCTTCTGATTTCAAGATGGCCAACCCAGGCGGCAGGCGCTGAAGAACACTTCTTTTTTTAGGAAGCGCTCTGATTCATGGATACAGAAAATTAGGAGAATCTTCTGGAAAGAGCTAACAGAATAAATTACTTAGAGAAATGCGTGATACACACTGTGCTGCCAGACAATATATTTATTCACAATCGTTTTCGATCATAGACCATCTTCACAGTGAAAAAATATCTATTGTGAAAACTTTATATGGCGCACATGCTGTTTAATCGGAAAGGTATATGCCATTGCTGACCTGAAAACGTCAGAAAATGGTACTTGATAAAATGAAACACAAGCAGACAGGTAACAAGTAAGTGCGCAGCACCTTTGCTCAGACACACCAACACCCAGTTTTCTACTTTCTTAAGCCGTATTATGGACTTACGCATCGTTCTCTGATGTTTTCGAGTCAGCAGTCGTTTATTTTTTGTTAAATAGCGAGTGTGACATGTGAAGCTGTCGCAGTAGACTGTGAAGATGGTCAATGATCGAAA
This sequence comes from Schistocerca gregaria, assembly GCF_023897955.1. Lineage (NCBI taxonomy): Eukaryota > Metazoa > Arthropoda > Insecta > Orthoptera > Acrididae > Schistocerca > Schistocerca gregaria. The sequence continues at coordinate 128,341,204 of NC_064923.1, read as the reverse complement.
CACGTTGTGACTAAATGTGTTGTAAGACAGCACAATGGGTATCGTGCATTTCTCAAAGTATTTCAATGCTGTTGAAAATAGTCTGAAAAAAATTTTTGGTGACAGAAATTAAGTACCCGAGATTATTTGTGAAATAGGAGGGAGAAAAAGAACTGGTCGATACAGGAAATAAATATGCAATCGCACAATGGACAGTCCCTTCGCGAGACTTAAAGGAAACACAAAAATCATCTGTACAACTTACGTACAGGACGATGTAGCTGCTACCACATATAGGTTTTATACAATATGCAGGGCCCTCAATAAACAACGTGCCAATTTAATGTTTTCGTGCTTGCTAGGTCCAAACTACTAGTCCTACAGAAAAAATGAACACGATATTTTTCTGTTAAATTCAGTGTAGCTGAATTTTGCACTGGGGATGGTTTTCGCTAGAGAACTCGGTTTTCGAACTATTCAAGCAAAACACGGTTTAAAAATCACTTTTGAACGTTTTTATTGAATAATTCGAAAAATATAGTTTCCGGCGAAAATGAATTCCACTATAAAATTTAGGGCAGGGTGCAACCGACACCCATTGCAGCCAGAGGTATTAATAGAAAGATCTAAAATTTTGCATGTATAAAGAAAAAAGTTGTATTTCAACGGAAAACATAATAAAACATAGAGAATTATTTTGTCAGAAATTTGAATTTTCAAATTATACTGCCTTCTATTTTTTTTTTTTAAATGCATAAATCACAATTCTAGTCATGCAATGAATTTGACAGTGTTATTGTAGTGCCATAAGAAAGTTATAAGACCACTGAACTACAATAATTAATTTATTGTACAAATCATATTATTAACAGAGGTATGAATTCTGCTCATGCAAAATTAAGTTTTTCTTTCTACATACAATCCTACAAAAATCAGAATGGAGAATCTCGTATTTTTAGTGCGAATGAGATAGAAACAGGTTTCAAACAGCTCGTAAAAATTTCATAGCAATAGCGTGTATACTTCTTGAAAAAAGGCTTCTAATAATGCAAAAAATGAATGCCGACAAAATGAGATTCAAAGAATTTCTGTTCATACTTCTACATGTAATGAGCTCACCACAATTTAAATGTTCTCCATACTGATAGTCCTGAACCTACAGGTTTCTCTTCTCACCCCTTCCAACCTGCCTGCCCAGTATTTGTAGGTAAGACACTGATCTGTCAGCTTTTTTTTGACCCTGCTCTCATCGATGGTGTAAAATGCTTTTGTTGTAAGCACACCTAGATCGACATCAACCCTCTTCAGTTCTGTCACTATTTCCGTCACTAAAACGTAAAAATGCATCATATACACCTATTGTGAGTACTTCATATCCACAGAATGTCCTTTTTGAGCATCTGATCCAAATTAAATTGTTGAGACTTCCATTTGTGTTCTGTGTGTCTCATGAAGACACTTCCTCAATAAATCAGCGTTTGCAAGAAATCTGAATGTGGGCTTCATTGCATTTGTAATAGGTTCTGGTAATAAGTGTTTATGTAAATACGTGACACTTTTGCAGTTGTACTTATACCAATCGTCTTTCGGACACATGTTAGGCATTAGTGTGTGGGCAGTGGATAGTTTGTGGAAAAAAACTGCCCACGGAGCACTCATTACTGCTCCTAATTTTTCAGTAGGGCCTTCCTTTTCCACATAGGAGTTTTTCATCTTTAAGTACTCACAAATAGTAAATAAAACACCTGCAGGAAACTTGTCAGCCAAAGGTATAGATGACAGCCAAAGATATACATGTCAACTGGAGATATCGAAAGAAAATAGCCTTTATATTCACAAAAATTCCGCTGAAGCAGGCAGTTTCCCAAATGTCGCAAAAGGGGAGTGGTTGCTACTGAAGAGTTAAACAGGTAAATATTTTAAAGGCATTTCTAATCCTGTTATCACGCAAAATTCACACACTACATAGATTACCTATTAAGAAAATAATATTTGTCAAAAATTTATTTTCTTGGACACAAACACATTATCCCTTTCCCCCCCCCCCCCAAGTACATCAAATTTCCTAAAAAAAAGGTCTGTTAATTTTTTTGTAGGACTGACAGTTTGCTCGTAGCAAGAGAGAGAATACGAAAATTTCCACGGGATATTTGAAGGCATTGCGGGTTACATAAAACCATAGGTAGAGACAGCTGAATGACCCTGTATGAATATCAATTAATGTGAGTGAATCAATAATGAAAGTCGGTTTCCACAGCGGTTTTTCACCTGGTCCGAGCATATTTTAGTCACTTGGAATGATTTAGTAATGTGAAAAATGCCAGGTTCCACCCTGATTTGGAATGGTTAGGTAATCAGTCTCATTACTAGTTCGATGCAGTACACCGCTTCGTCTTAAAGATCCACCACAACCAACGCCTTCAAATATCTGTTGGATATATTGCAATTGCTGTCTTCCCCTACTAATTTTGCCCTCGACCACTCCATATCGTAACATGGATTTTATTCCTTGATGTCTACAAACATATCTGACTGTTATTTTCCTTATTCTAGTCGACTGCGTGGAGAACCTTCTCATTACATATCTTATCGGTCCCCTTACTTTTCAACAGCCTTCTGTAGCACCACTTTTCCACCACCTGGTTTACCTTCGTTTCCGGTTTTTTCGCAGTCAGTGATTAACTACTATATATTGCTGCAAATTAAGGTATATGATTAGAACTAACACCTTTTTTTTTGCGCCAATGTAGGAGAATTTATTAATGATAGTCTTTCAGCTAGGTTGATGATTGCAGTTTGATGTTAAATTTGTTTCTAATATCGTTTCTGCTACTGGTCATTATTTTTTGTCTTTTCATTTACTCTCAATCCATATTACACAGTCGGTAGACTGTTCTCTCTATTCATCACGTCGTGTAATACTTTATTTCATGAGTACCACCATGGATCTTCTTATTGGTATCGTTTCTCCCGGGATTTTGACCCCACGTCTTCCTTTCTTATAGCTCCTCCGTCATTTATCCATACTGTAATTACTCGTTTTCCCTATAACTTTTTCCTATTTTTGTGAAAATGAACATATACTTGGGTGGTCCTACTCTTGAAACCACGCCATGTACATTTCCATTTTAAATAGATTCATTAACATACTTGAGGCAACTGCCTTTCTGCAGTGATTACACCGGTTCCCGTGAGATCACCGAAGTTAAGCGCTTTCGGGCGTGGTTGGCACTTGGATGGGTGACCATCCAGGCCGCCATGCGCTGTTGCTGTTTTTCGGGGTGCACTCAGCCTCGTGATGCCAATTGAGGAGCTACTCGACCGGATAGTAGCGGCTTCGGTCATTACGCCCGAGAGAGCGGTGTGCTGACCCAAAGCCCCTCCGAATCCCCTGAGGATGACACGGCGGTCGGATGGTCCTGATGGGCCACTTGTGACCTGAAGACGGATTTTAACATACTTGAATGTTTTTTACTCCAACATAGTGATAAAACCCACTTAAGCCTCACTGTTTTCCATTTTAGATATGGATTTCGCGTCTGAGATATGGTTGTATGAAACCCTTATTAGGGCTTCCATCACTTGGTATTTCCTCTACATAGATGTGTGGAATATATCATGCTATATGCGTTACAAATTTATTTACGGCATGTAGCTTGGCAATTCCCATTATGAAGTATAGCGATTGTTTCAAAATAACGCAGCAGCCTTCGCAGGAAATTAATTTTAATCAGTGAACTTACAGCAGATGTTATCCTTCGCACACAAAACACTTATAGTACTTATGTGTTGATGATAGGCATGTGAAGAACATCTTCACAAAGTTTGATATAAGGAACATCAAATGAAAACGAGACAGACAGGAAAAAACTATTTACTATTTCAAAAGTAATTACCATAAGTGTTAATACGATTATCTCTCTGTGACAGAAGACGGTCAATGCCATCGTGGAACAATGTTTGCGTTTGCCTACGAAACCATGATTGGACTCAGGCGTTCATCTTTTCGTCCGAAGCAATCCGTCGGCCACCAATTTAGTTCTTTAAGGCTCCAAAAATACGGAAGTCGCATAGGAAGGGAACAGGACTGTATGGAGGATGTTTCTCGGCTTCGCAACGAAGCTTCTACAGTGTAGTCGAAACAGCCTTGGCAACATGGGGGCTTCCAAACGAAACTTCTACAGAGAAATTGTAACAAGTTTGCCAACATGGCCACTTGTTGTCAAGGTTATTTGGAATTTCCCTGGGAAGCCCTACACAAACTCAATACCGTTCCGATCTTTCCCGACGCGATTTACATATTTCTAAAGCGCTGAAGGAAGACATTCGTGACCATCCATTTGCTTCGGACGAAGAAGTGTATATGTGGGTACAATCATGGTTCCATAATTAGTCGCAAAACATTTTCCCCTGAAGGCACTGACCGTCTTGTATTAAGAGATTTGACAAATGCTTTTGAAATAATAAACAGTTTATTAACTTTTTTCCCATCTGTCTCGTTTCCATCTGACTGCCTCTTTTCGATATTTGGCTGCTGATACACGAAATATGCTTCCCGTCTGTATAGATGACATATTAAAACATGTATTGATGTGTGCTTTTAAGCATTCCCGGCGTATGACCGTGTCTGAAATGTTCTCAGGTGTCCAGGTGGGTTGTGTCGTCACCCGACTGAATAACCAAGAACATCTGAAAAGTAGTATGCGCTGCAGTAGAGTATAGCTCCAGCAACACACCGCCTCAAGTTTTCCGTAGTGTCGATGAACCTTGCCCTGGTTCGCCTAGCACTGTATGGCCGCCGTAAGCCCGTAATGCGTAGTGTGCAAGATTTTAGGCGAAACCTTTCCATTATGAGTAGAATGAAACGGTCATCTGCCTTAACTATCTGAAGAAAAATGATAAGCATCTTCTTATCGTTAACGGTGAGGAATTTTTGAGACTACGGTATGCATGAACAGATCCCACGCAGTGATGGAATTTATACAGATAAGAAGTAAGAGTTACATAATCGTACAATATATACCATTGTCAACGAAACCTCCTGGCGTATCGTAACAACTTGTCAGGTCTAGCCTTGTCTTATATATTGATTTGCCCTTAGCATGTTGTTGCTCTTATTTACTGGGCCACCTTCCCAGACTTGCAGTAGCTACACTCTTATTATTTTAGCAATCCAAATAAAGGACCCTCTGCAGACAGTTTTGGAGATGACTGTAATCTGTACTCGGAAGAACACTGCTCACGGTAGGAACACACACACACACACACACACACACACACACACAGACACCTCACAAACGCTCACACAATTAACGAGGCTATTACTGTGTTCTCTGCTCCCTGAGCTGTTCGCACCTTCAATTTGCATTCAAGGAGGAAAAACCTTGATGTTTTCACGAGATAAAATCGTTCGAGGTTGTCGTAAGCAACGAAGTATTCGGACTTAGCAGATAGCGCTCAAGTACCATTCCAACAGCTTCTGCTGAGAATAATCCTCTGTGTCAGATAAAAGGAGAACTGTAATAGGAATGTTATGCATGTGTCATCAGGAAACGATTGTGTTTTGATAACAGCTTGATATCGAGTATTTCATCACTTGATCGGACGTATTTTGATTTGCATCTGAGTCTTGCAGGCAAGCGAATTTGAAATACAGATGACCAGGAAAAGTAATGCAATAATCAGGTGACATTTATGCTCCAATGAAGCGCTGGTACACGCCCAACTGCGAACCCGGTCGTCGTACGAAATAAGTTTGGTTATGTGACAAGCGAAATGCTGATGGTCGTTATTTTGTTGACGGATGTGTTTACGTACAGCTGCGACGCTGAGACATTGTCAGTAAGTTAATTGATTACTAGAAGAGTTCGTAAGAATACAATGAAAGAATATACTTACAAAAGACCGAATGAGCCCAAATGAACACGACTGTCAGCAGTAGATACACATTTACAAACTCCATAGTGAGTTTCTGCTCGAATGACGAAGTTATGCTCTTCTACAACTATACGCCAGTGGCAGTTTTACATTTTTAGTTGTCCAGTCTTGCCCTTTGCGGTCAGCACATAAAAACCAGAAAAATGCGAGAAGCACTCGCGATTCGAGAGTTCGTAAAAACGTAATTATATGTATGGATGATAATAATAGGAGCCATATCAGTGACCTGCGTAGTGCTCACCTACTACATTTATCCACCCAGAGAAAAGGGATCTACAATTTAACGTGGACTCAGAACAGCGTGTTGTTTCTAGCAACTCACCAGATCGTCGAGAGGTGGTCCGAACGAGTCTCGATCCTACGACCTTTCGGTATCCAGGCACCCGCTTAACCGCTAGATTACCGGGATCGACACGTATATAGATAACTCATTTGTAGGTTCTGTTGTGTGAGTTTACAATTATCAAAATATGTGACGTATAAGGCGGTATATTTTGACTGCATTGACTTAGAAGCTTAAATTATTCATACCGCCAAGGGAACGTAGACCTCAGTAGCTGACATTAATTTCATGTTGATAGCTATATATATATATATATATATATATATATATATATATATATATATATATATATATATATATACGATCCTATAAGGGTTCCATTTTCAACGATTGCGGTACAACATACTGCAAGAAAAACATGTTGACCCCATTTGACATCAGGTGTGTTACATACACTGAAATTCGGAAGAACATTTATTCTGTCATGCCAGTAAGGCTAGGGCATCCTCTTCACTGTTTTAAACGCAGAATGTTTTGCTTGCGCTTCGTTACGTAAAAAAAAATAGACCACGTTATAAAAATTGTTTATGATTACTGGGCGACTCGTGCCTTGATACGTGATATCGTATGGTACATGCCTAAGATTAGTTATTACGATTCTCCGCTGAATAGGTGGATGACACACTTCCTTGGAAACATGAGACGAAATTCGTAACACAGTCATAGAAAGTATTTACACGTATCCTGCATGTAGTTCAGTAGCAACTCGACGACGAGTTCAGAGATCATTTCTTCGGGAAGAGGCTGACGGCATTACACATCTTTACATTTCCCTTTCTCCCTCTGTTTAGAACTAAACACGATGGTACTGTGATTGCAGTTTATCTTCTAGGGAATTGAACAAGCTAATCTAGAGTAGATTTATCGTGTTTTAGCTTCACTACGGATATTTTTTATCGAGAACTATCTCTACATCTACATATATGCTCCGCAATCCACCATACGGTGCGTGGCGGAGGGTACGTCGTACCACAACCAGCATCTTCTCTCCCTGTTCCACTCCCAAACAGAACGAGAGAAAAATGACTGACTATATGCCTCTGTACGAGCCCTAATTTCTCTTATCTTATCTTTGTGGTCTTTCCGCGAAATGTAAGTTGGCGGCAGTAAAATTGTACTGCAGTCAGCGTCAAATGCTGGTTCTCTAAATTTCCTCAGTAGCGATTCACGAAAAGAACGCCTCATTTCCTCTAGGGACCCCCACCCGAGTTCCTGAAGCATTTCCGTAACACTCTCGTTGGTCTACCTCTAAGCAAGGGTGCAGACTGAGCACAGCTTTTCATCTGATATATTTATCGCAATGGTGCGCTTCCTTTGTGTCTTTGGCCGTCGATTTTTCCCTCTATCATCGTTCTTCCCATTGCCTCTTGCCTTCTGACGATGTGACCAAAGTATTTCAATCTCAGGATCACTTCAGCAGTTCGATGTGCTGCCCATAGTTTTGGGAGTAATCTCCTATAGCACCACGTATCCAGAGCGTCAACCCTCCGACAGTCCGCCGGCTGTTTCGTCCAAGTTTCTGTTGCATAGGCCAATATAGGGAAAATTACATTTCTGACGAGGGTGAGCTTTGTCTTGGCAGTGTAGGATGTGTCCTTCCAGATGCGAGCAAGTTTTGTCGTAGAATTTGTCGCCATCGAAATGCTCGTACACGTCTCATGCACGCAGTCTCCGGTGTGAGTGACAACAGAACCTAAACACTAAAAAAGACTGCCGACGTCGTAGCGAGCAATCTTGTGACGTCATGTCAGTTGTCACTAGGGCGACCTACGATCATCACTTTGGTCTTTGTGTTGTTGATATGAAGACCGTATTCTCTCCTTCGTTCGGCCAACCATCACATGATGGTTTCCAGTTGATGTTCGTCTGCGACACTTGTCAGAGTGTCCTATGCATACCTGAGAATGTTAGTTTTTCTGCTACCTACAACGATGCCTTCAAACCAATCTTTAAGAACCTCCCGTGTAGCGTGCTCACTATATGCATTTAACAATAGTGGAGAGATAATGCAACCTTGTCTCACGCCGAAATTAGTAGAAAAGATATTTGGGAAGGTGTTACTGATTCTCACTGTCGCTGTCACCGAAGAGTGCAGTTGCCGGATTAGGTATTCTATAATCCGTTCATCATAAGAATAAACCTGATGTAAACATTGCACTATTTATTCTTCTGCGGTTGCTGGATCCTCATTGGATATTCGTTTCAAGCTGTCTCGAGTACTGTCAGGTATGATAATAAGGGTACGTTTTGAACTGTGCGTTACGCACACATCGACTTAGCGATAGTAGTGGACAACTGCTTTACCGTCGCATTTAGCTTGTACAGCATGGGCCGGTAAGCTGGTCCAAATGGCTCTAAGCACCATGGGACTTAACATCTGAGGTCATCAGTCACCTAGACTTAGAACTACTTAAACCTAACTAACCTAAGGACATCACACACAGCCATGCCCGACGCAGGATTCGAACGTGCGACCGTAGTAGCACCGCGGTTCCAAACTGAAGCGCCTAGAACCGCTCGGCCAGAGCGGCCGGCTTGGCCGGTCAGCTGGCACAGCTAGCCTGCAGTGACGCGGCAAGCTGCAGTTCACTCGTGAAAAGAGAAGAGCAGAGGAGCAATACACCTTCGACTGTCATTTAATTTTAAAGCAAAATGAAATAATACACTGCAAATCTACCACAATGCGCTCCTTAGACGATTAGACGATAACCGCACCACGTTATCGTTTTTAGCTAACACACTATTGTAATTAAAAGCAACAATGATGAAAATACCTGACTTAACCACATGGTAATTTTCCTGCTTAAGCTGTGTGTAACGTTTCAGAGTATTGATGGATTTCCCCGTATAGTTAAATATTGAAGCCAATGAAGATAATCTCTTAGCTTATTCCTTTTCCGAATCCGAGAAATACATTTCAGTTCTGGAAGTGTCACATGCTGCGTTGATAACGAGCCTATCGACGACAGAATCCACGAAGCCAACCAGGCGCAGCATTTTGTCTTCTTTTATGGCGAACCGTTGTATATCCCGCCAGCGTTCGGCAGTGACGTGTGAAAAACCTGCCTTGCCTGTGTTAGCTCTAGTACGTCTGGTAGCTTAACAGTTTTGTTACTTCTCGGGCCAAATCCCGCAGCTTGGTTCCAGATCAGTTCTGTTGGGTTAGTATTGTAATGGTACAGTAGCAAACGTAAAAATGCAGCATTACCATGATGAACTCGATGCTGTGAAAACGATTCTTTTTCATGTTTCTAAGATACTTATTTACCTCTTTTGTATAAAATAATGCATGTAGTCCAAATAAAGAGGATTTGGTTATTCATTTTCGCGTTAAAAACTAAATTCTTATGTTTACTTAATTTAAGCAACTTTTATTAACAGTTTTTCTTAGAACATCGATAATTAAAATTTTGTATTTGAAATGGAAACAGGAATTTCGCGTCAAGTATGTAATTAGGAATAAGAAGACGTGCACTATTCATAAAAATTATGAATTTTATAATTATGAGATGTAGGTATCTCAAATTGAACGAGAAAGAACTTTGATACTGGGAAGACTTCAACCAACGCACGGGAAACTGCATTGCGATCGCATGCCAACACGTTACCGACTGCGTTACACGCTCAATGTCGGTTAACGAACAACTGCATTTTATATAACTCTGGGAAAACTTAGAAAACAATTATCTCCGTAAATTTATGAAAAATAAGAACAGCGTATTTCTCGGCACTTTTTACCTATGTTCCACGCGCGTGTTTCACTACGGAACAGAAAGCACCCTCAGTCATTTTCATACTGTGTATGAAGGCGGGCAGGACGTCAAACGGGTCGACTTGGAGCAGGAGAGGTATCATAGGACATTTTAATTTCCACTGTCTATACTTTTACACATAAATTCATAAAACTTTGTCAGCAACACCAGGAAGGATTCAGGATTCACACCCATTGCAGTGGAAGTTCGAAAACAAGACGAAATAATTTTTTTTTAGGTGCGAAATTTCATCATTTTTTCACTTACTAATGGCTGCATTTGTTGCTATGAGTACACGTTTCTTCATAAGTTAGAGAGATTCTTCGATGAATTTCACACAGCATAGATACCACACTCACAGGTGTATAAAAGTCTAGAATTTATTTAATTTGTGAAAAAACGAATGAAATGTTATATTTTAAACTTCATGTTTAAAAAGACACAAATTTTACAGTTAATTACCCAAGTTTTACTACAGTTTTTAATAGATTTGGAAAATTCTGGAGTTTCATACACCTTTAAGTATGGTTTGTATTCTGTGCAAAATTCATCGAAGGATCTCTCTAACTTATGAAGAAAAGTGTACCTATAGCAACAAATACTGCCATTAGTAAATGAAAAAGTTATGAAATTTTATATGTAAAAAAAAGTCATTTCGTTACGTTTTCGAACTTCCACTCCTATGACTGTGAATTCTGAATCCTTCCTGGTAATGCTGACAAAGTTTTATGAATTTATTTGTGAAAATATAGACAGTGGAAATTTTCAGAACATTCACAGAAGGTTGGCGCCGGTGGCGACACCTACAACGTTCTGACATGAGGAAAATTTCAAACCGATTTCTCATGCACAAACAGCAGTTGACCGGCACTGACTGGTGAAACGTTGTTGTGATGCCTCGTGTAAGGAGGAGAAATCGGTACCATCACGTTTCCGACTTTGATAAAGGTCTGATTGTAGCCTATCGCGATTGCAGTTTATCGTACCGCGATATTACTGCTCGCGTTGGTCGAGATGCAATGACTGTTAGCATAATATGGAATTGATGGATTCAGGAGGGTAATACGAAAAGCCGTGCTGGATCCCAACGGCCTCGTATCACTAGCAGTCGAGATGACAGGCATCTATCCGCATGGCTGTAACGCATCGTGCAGCCACGTTTCGATCCCTGAGTCAACAGATGGGGACATTTGCAAGACAACAACCATTTGCACGAACAGTTCGACGACGTTTTCAGCAGCATGGACAATCAGCTCGGAGACCATGGCTGCGGATACCCTTGACACTGCATCACAGACAGGAGCGCCTGCGATGGTGTACTCAACGACGAACATGGTGCACGAATGGCAAAACGTCATTTTTTCGGATGAATCCAGGTTCTGTTTACAGCATCATGATGGTCGCATCCGTGTTTGGCGACATCTCGGTGAACGTACATTGGAAGCGTGTATTCGTCATCGCCATACTGGCGTATCATCCGGCGTGATGGTATGGGGTGCCATTTGTGATACGTCTCGGTTACCTCTTGTTCGTATCGACGGCACTCTGATCAGTGGACGTTACATTTCAGATGTGTTACGACCCGTGGCTCTACCCTTCATTTGATCCCTGCGAAACCCTACATGTGAGCAGGATAATGCACGACCGCATGTTGCAGATCCTGTACGGGCCTTTCTGGACACGGAAAATGCTCGACTGCTGCCCTGGCAAGCACATTCTCCAGATCTTTGACCAATTGAAAACGTCTGGTCAATGGTGGCCGAGCAACTGGCTCTTCACAATACCCCAGTCACTACTCTTGATGAACTGTGGTATCGTGTTGAAGCTGCATAGGCAGCTGTACCTGTACATGCCATCCAAGCTCTGTTTGACTCAATGCCCAAACGTATCAAGGCCGTTATTACGGCCAGAGGTGGTTGTTGTGGGTAGTGATTTGTCACGATCTATGAACCCAAATTGCGTGAAAATATAATCACATGTCAGTTCTAGTATAATATATTTGTCCAATGAATACTGTTTTATCATCTGCATTTCTTCTTGGTGTAGTAATTTTAATGGCCAGTAGAGCAGCTAAGCTGGGAATATGGACGGCTCCTGCCCAAATGGCCTTTATGCACGAGACAATGCTCCAAGAAATGGCGGAGTGACAGGCAAGCTGGAAGATGGCTTCTTACAGCTCTTCAAGTATCTGCAATAATTCATAGTCAAGTATGAAAGCAAATCAAACCACTGTTGATCTCAGATAAATGAGGTGCATCCAGTGACACATCAGTATTCAAATTTCTTCAGCTTTAATCATCACAGTCTATAAACCTTTACAAAATGAACCTGTGAATTAACAACTTTGAATCGCTTCATGCAATTTTAGCAAACGATATCTCAGATGATAGCATTTCCCTATAGCTATTATTGCTAAAAGCAAAGTATCTGGGTCTAATGTGATTTATTGATTTACAATGGTTTTTTGTATCTTTTTCATTATGCAAATGTTTGTCAGAACATCGTATTCTCCACAATCCAAATGAATGCAGCATGAATACCTCACATTTTGTCATACTTTTATATTTGTTTACTGAATAGTTTACTATTTGGCCAGTAACTTTATTTAAATGTTGACTGCAATGCTAATTTAGAACTGTTCAGTATCATGTGCTAGCTGACACCACAACTGAAAATAGAATCAAAAGACATTTCCGTTAAGAAGACATAAATAATTGTGTCAACAATATTCAAGGGCAATGTGTGTTATCTATTGTGAGTACATTTGTGCAAGAATAATGGTTTATTTAATTATGGAAACGACCTGGGTGACAATCTGAGCAGTTCTCTTAGGTTGTTCGCAGATGATGCTGTAATTTACCGTCTTGTAAGGTCATCCGAAGGCCAGTATCAGTTGCAAAGCGATTTAGAAAAGATTGCTGTATGGTGTGGCAGGTGGAAGTTGACGCTAAATAACGAAAAGTGTGAGGTGATCCACATGAGTTCCAAAAGAAATCCGTTGGAATTCGATTACTCGATAAATAGTACAATTCTCAAGGGTGTCAATTCAGCTAAGTACCTGGGTGTTAAAATTACGAACAACTTCAGTTGGAAGGACCACATAGATAATTTGTGGGGAAGGCGAGCCAAAGGTTGCGTTTCATTAGCAGGATACTTAAAAGATGCAACAAGTCTACTAAAGAGACAGCTTACACTACACTCGTTCGTCCTCTGTTAGAATATTACCAGGTGGGATTGACGGAGGACATCGAAAGGGTGCAAAAAAGGGCAGCTCGTTTTGTATTATCACGTAATAGGGGAGAGAGTTTGGCAGATATGATACGCGAGTTGGGATGGAAGTCATTACAGCAAAGACGTTTTTCGTCGTGGCGAGACCTTTTTACGAAATTTCAGTCACCAATTTTCTCTTCCGAATGCGAAAATATTTTCTTGAGCCCAACCTACATAGGTAGGAATGATCATCAAAACAAAATAAGAGAAATCAGAGCTCGAACAGAAAGGTTTAGGTGTTCGTTTTTCCCTCGCGCTGTTAGGGAGTGGAATGGTAGAGAGATAGTATGATTGTGGTTCGATGAACCCTGTGCCAAGCACTTGGGTGTGAATTGCAGAGTAGTCATGTAGATGTAGATGTAGACAAAGCTTTACTTACGCTGATTGTGAATGGTCTGAAAGTGAGTGAATGCTAATAAAATTTCTTTATTTATCTATTGTTGTAATATGTTAGTTTAGTCTGGGAAATCATTAGATTCAATCAGATTTTCTATTTATAGCTTAAGAACGATTTTTTTTTTTCTGTGGGTACGGCGTTCAGCCAATGGAAACGCAAGCAGTAGCGGAACAAAATGTCCATTTGAGACTGGGGCTTTTCGAGTGAATAGCTTTACACTATTCTTCGTATTGTGTGTGTTGAATTGAAAACCTCATGTTGAACTCTGAGCTGTTTTTAGCTGGTGAAAATTTCGTGTACTGTGATCAAGAAATGGTAGCAGTTTTCGCGTATATTTGATAACAGTTTTGTAACTTTATTGTATTTTAGAAGAGTATTTATGTCTGTATTATATGCGACTATCATAGACTACTTTCCGTTCATTTGAGATGCTCTTTCTTAAATAAACATTATTCAGCATAATACTCTGTCATCTACATCTATTAAAGACATTGGAAAACAGCAGTTTTTTTAAATTATTAATTTATCTTTTATATTTCGGTGTATTTTATTAATTCGCAATTCAAGCCAGTACATCTACTATTTAACTGCAGGATCACAGCAACAGGCAATTATTTGCAGCCGCGCGGGATTAGACGAGCGGTCTCAGACGCTGCAGTCATGGACTGTGCGGCTGGTTCCGGCAGAGGTTCGAGTCCTCCCTAGGGCTTGGGTGTGTGTGTTTGTCCTTAGGATAATTTGGTTCAAGTAGTGTGTAAGCTTAGGCACTGATGACCAAGCAGTTAAGTCCCATAATAATTCACACACATATGAACATTTTTGAATTATTTGCAGCGAGTTAGCTGAGTTGCATGAAAGCAGACGTGTGCGGCTCGAACCTCTGACTACATCGAGCTGTTATTTTTAAATAGAGTCCAGCATAGCCGATCAGGCAAAGTCATAACTGGTTTCTTCATATGGCCTGCTGTTTAGAATAGCTGCTGCACTAGCATTAACCGATAGGTACTGTTGCCACATGAATATCTCGATGCGATATCCGTTTGTCCTCTGTATGATCTGGATGTTCAGGATCTGCACACGGGTTCCCTTACCATGAATAAAGTTTTTCTTTTTTCTTTTTTTTTAATCATGTGTTTGTAGAAGTACGAATATCTTCAGCCTCTCTTTCCATATACTGAGAACTACTGCCTTTGAATATCTAGGAAAGGAGACAAGTCGTACAACTGTAGTCTCACGCTGATGAGGCGAACAGGTAGACGTAACACTGGAAAAGAAGGTCATCTGAAGAAATTGTGCCCCCTTATCATTTTTATAGCAATCCGCTCCTTCTTGGTAACCGTAGATATGCCGCTCGTTTCATTCATTACGCCCAGGGGGGTGTTCCAAAGAACCTCCTAGCAGCATCTTGTAATATTTCTGTAACACCCTGTGAGATTGTCCAAGTGTTTTGCGTGGAAAGATAAAGTCACGGTCAATATTATCTTTCGCATTTAGCTGATAGAAATCGCACCTGGGCACAGCTCCACTTCATGCTCGTTCTCGTCAATGAACCCGATACCTGAGCGCTCATTCCTTCTGGCATTCCAGCGAGAGATTTCCTGAACGCTAGATACCTCAACAGCAGTATAAAAAAAGAGGAAATGAATATAGGGAAGACCTTCGTTCCGGACCATGTTTTTTTCCCCCAGAGGTAACTACGGCCGCATTGTCTGCATATCGGAATGTGGTCTCTCGATAGCTCCGAGTGGAGAAGCAACCGGCATCCCAAAGGTAACTGTGAAAATTTCTGTAGCAAGACATCAAGAGGAGGGCGAAGAAAGTCTTCGTAAGCGCCAAAAAAGCGCGAAGTGCTTGGAACTGAGACCGAGCGTCAACAATTCAGTCACGCCAACCACAGAAATGGGCACGATTTGCCAGGGAATGTCATTACTGTACGCTTGAGACTCCATGCTATTGGAATGTCTCACCGATAGCCTGCAGGTGAACAATCTGATAAGCCGTCGGCACACGGGATGAGTTTTGTGACGTCACTTCCTGCTGTTTCTCGTTGAGGAGCCATTTCCTCACGTGAAACGTAAAATAAGTTCAACGATATTTCGGCGACGTGTCACATAAAATAGAACCAATAGCAATCAAAAACGGCCTCTCCGTAACAAACAGAAAACTTCAGGCCCACAGAAAGCAAGACGCCATGTTGTACTTTTATTATTCAATAGATGGCCGTATTTTGTGGGTGTTACGTTGTACACCCAGTTCACCGTTTGTATCGTCAGGCTGCGGCCACACGAGCGCGTTTATGCTGCGATGCACGCAACAGGCGCGGCTCTGCCAGTGTGAGTGCGAGGTCCAGGGAAATCCCATCAGCAGTGCGTCACTGCACAAACACTTTGTGCAGTTATTGTTAATTTCGTAAAATAAGAATGACGTCCGTGCATTCCGTGCTGCGGTAGTTCTCCACTGGCATCACTTACTGGACAACCCTATGAATATAGGCAAGCACACCGAATGTCACGAGAACGAATTGTTATTGTGTATGACAGAAAATGTCATATTCGTGGTTAAATACTTTCGTATTTAGTTACTATCGCATTCTAACTCGCATGATATCACAGGAAGCTGTCTTAAGCCTATGGCACATTTAAAGATTCGTGAAAAACGAGTCATCTTGTTAGGATTTGTTATAATTAAATGTAAATTAATAACATATCAGCGATTAAAGCTTATAGGAAACTATAACATAAAGTACAAAGGATCTTATATCGACGCTACAGACTGCAACAGTGTGTAGAAGCATCATGTTATAATGCAGAGATTAGGTTGGTATAGTATTCGAGTCCTGTAGTACCTAATTAATTTTTCTTCGCCTTCAAGCTTTCCAAGTATTGTGGGACCTCTCTACGAAATTAGTAGCATTAATTTCTGTAATACTTAAATTTATATAAATACATGTGCGTTCTCTGTGTGGAGTGAGTTTGTTCGACTTGTTGAACACTTATAAGCTGATGTCCTCACGAAACTGATCTCCTCACTAACCTGGACACGTGTCTTCCCTTTCTGTCTTACTACCTGTTCACGGGCATTGTAGTTTTTATTGATGTATACCACATACAAGACAACACGACTAGTGCATAGACAAGGGAAGAAAAGTACGTCTTAATAAAGTTAAGGCAGGAATTTTACGCGCGTCCATTTTCGCGAACAAACTGTATTGATTGCGGGCCAAATAAAGCCGACGAGTGCCACTGCAGAGTGCTCAGAGCACAAAATCACGTTAACCAGCTCGTCCCGTGTGCGGACGCAGCTGTCTCTTATGACGTTGGACATCCCTTCTGCGTGCGCGTCAACGTTAGCTGCCTCGTCCCGTGTGACGACGGCTTTAGAAACGGGGCCCACCGACGTGCAGTGATAAACGAGGAGTGGAAATGCCGAACGTTGTGTCAAACCTCGCGTGTGTCAGAAAAATCACAAACCAATGTATCTCTTTTTGTACGTAACTTACTTGTATCCAAAACACTGAGAAGGTATTCTCACACCACAGAACTGTGCTGCCCACCTCATCACAGTAATATAATTATTAATAATAATAATAGTAATAATAATAAGATAAATTGAAAAATAAATAATTTAGTAAGAAGATTATAGGTGCCAAGCCAGGAACTGACTGGTTCTATGTGCCACCAACAAAATATTTGTATGAAGTGCTGTTAGTACTGAGACATTACGCTTTTTTGTGGTAATACAAGTACAGAGATACAATGGTAATACAAGCAGCAGAACTACAATCGAGGAAAACCTTTTCCTATCAAATGTTGAAAGGTTTACTGTGAAGCTCAAAGTGCTGTCCATAATGTTTTCCAGACACACGTTTTGTTTGTTTTCCAACTTTTTTACTACTTTTGAAATGCTAATTACCTCTTCTTCCAACTTCTTTAGCTTTTTTTTTTTGAAACGTTAATTAAATAATTCTCCAACTTAACACCATTTTTAAAACGCTCATTACCTCTGTCTCCAACTTTTTTACTAGTTTTGAAACTCTAATTGCCTTCTTTCCATTACGAAGATCCTTCACTGATATAACTAAAAAACTTACATACACACTGACACCACAGAATACATGCATCAAGTAAATGGGGAAGGAATTCACGCATGGCACTTGTAACTCCAGAGGGGGGTACAAAGGCCATGTGGCATCAAGTAATGGATGTTTCCCTGATATGTAATAGACGGAAAGTCATCGAGTAAAATAGGAGTAATATCCTGCATTCCCCAAGGAACTGTTATAGGCTCTCTATTGTTCCTGGTCTATATTAACGACACAAGAGACAATCTGAGTAGCCGTCTTAGATTTTTTGCATGTGATGCTGTCATATACCGTCTTGTACAGTCATCAGATGATCAAAACGACTTGCAAAATGATTTAGATGAGATATCTGCATCATGCGAAAAGTGGCAATTGATCCTGAATAAAGAAAAGTGTGAAGTTATTCACATGAGTAGTAAAAGAAATCAGCTAAATTTCGATTACGCGTTAAGTCACACAAATCTGAAGGCTGTAAATTCAACTAAATACTTAGGGATTACAATGACAAATAACCTAAATAGGAACGATCACATAGATAATATTGTGGGTAGAGCAAACCAAAGACTGCGATTCATTGGCAGAACACTTAGAAGACGCAACAGGTCTACTAAAGAGACTGCTTACATCACGCTTGTCCGCCCTATTCTGGATTATTGCTATGCGGTGTGGGATCCGCACCAGGTGGGATTGACGGATGACATCGAAAAAGTACAAAGAAGGGCAGCTCGTTTTGTATTATCGCGAAATAAGGTAGATAGTGTCACAGACATGATACGTGAATTGGAGTGGCAGTCATTAAAACAAAGGCGTTTTCCTTTGAGACGGGATCTTCTCATGAAATCGCAATCACCAGTTTTCTCCTCGGATTGCGAAATCGTTCTGTTGGCACCCACCTACATAGGGAGCCTACCTACATAGGGAGAAATGGTCATCACGATAAAATAAGACAAAACAGGGCTCGCACAGAAAAATTTAAACGCTCGTTTTTCCCACGTGCCGCTCGAGAGTGGAAAAGTAGAGAGACAGCGTGAAGGTGGTTCATTGAACCCTCTGCCAAGCACTTTATTGTGAATAGCAGAGTAATCACGTAGATGTAGATATAGATATGGAACTTGGAACAATTCTAGGAACATGTATCATAATGCCAAGAACGTAACTGCACTGAAAGTCCGTTTTTTGAAGAATTGGCACTCCGATCGCTCGACATTTCCACTCTTCAAGCGAGGTGACGCTCGCCCTGGCAGACGCGTGGCAGTGAAACACAATGTAAATCACCCCTTTGAGAAGTGACACCCAAAGCCAGAAAACCAACACAAGCTGAGCACAAGAACATGAGGGAACAAACACATTACGGTGAACAAAAACATTCTCGTCTATCAAGCATGTGTGCTGAGCATACCGTTGTATTGTGCTCAGACCTGGACATCATAAGCCAAACGAGAATGTAGGCTCAGCGCCTATCGTCTCCTGTGCTTACGAAACATTTTAGGAGCAACGTGGAGGGACTAAAGCGTTGAGCGTGCCAGGTTTCTGACGTCATGGCGTGGGAATCTTTCCGAACGTGCAGAGCAATATCTGGCATGTCAGATATTCTGAGCGTGCGACTGAGCGTTGACCAATGAGATAGCACAACGCCACCTACGTCACACGCACGCCGTCTGTCTTCATTACGAGTTGTGAGGCGCCATATTGGCATTCATTTCAAGCCTATTTTTACACTCCTGGAAATGGAAAAAAGAACACATTGACACCGGTGTGTCAGACCCACCATACTTGCTCCGGACACTGCGAGAGGGCTGTACAAGCAATGATCACACGCATGGCACAGCGGACACACCAGGAACCGCGGTGTTAGCCGTCGAATGGCGCTAGCTGCGCAGCATTTGTGCACCGCCGCCGTCAGTGTCAGCCAGTTTGCCGTGGCATACGGAGCTCCATCGCAGTCTTTAACACTGGTAGCATGTCGCGACAGCGTGGACGTGAACCGTATGTGCAGTTGACGGACTTTGAGCGAGGGCGTATAGTGGGCATGCGGAAGGCCGGGTGGACGTACCGCCGAATTGCTCAACACGTGGGGCGTGAGGTCTCCACAGTACATCGATGTTGTCGCCAGTGGTCGGCGGAAGGTGCACGTGCCCGTCGACCTGGGACCGGACCGCAGCGACGCACCGATGCACGACAAGACCGTAGGATCCTACGCAGTGCCGTAGGGGACCGCACCGCCACTTCCCAGCAAATTAGGGACACTGTTGCTCCTGGGGTATCGGCGAGGGCCATTCGCAACCATCTCCATGAAGCTGGGCTACGGTCCCGCACACCGTTAGGCCGTCTTCCGCTCACGCCCCAACATCGTGCAGCCCGCCTACAGTGGTGTCGCGACAGGCGTGAATGGAGGGACGAATGGAGATGTGTCGTCTTCAGCGATGAGAGTCGCTTCTGCCTTGGTGCCAATGATGGTCGTATGCGTGTTTGGCGCCGTGCAGGTGAGCGCCACAATCAGGACTGCATACGACCGAGGCACACAGGGTAACACCCGGCATCATGGTGTGGGGAGCGATCTCCTACACTGGCCGTACACCTCTGGTGATCGTCGAGGGGACACTGAATAGTGCACAGTACATCCAAACCGTCATCGAACCCATCGTTCTACCATTCCTAGACCGGCAAGGGAACTTGCTGTTCCAACAGGACAATGCACGTCCGCATGTATCCCGTGCCACCCAACGTGCTCAAGAAGGTGTAAGTCAACTACCCTGGCCAGCAAGATCTCCGGATCTGTCCCCCATTGAGCATGTTTGGGACTGGATGAAGCGTCGTCTCACGCGGTCTGCACGTCCAGCACGAACGCTGGTCCAACTGAGGCGCCAGGTGGAAATGGCATGGCAAGCCGTTCCACAGGACTACATCCAGCATCTCTACGATCGTCTCCATGGGAGAATAGCAGCCTGCATTGCTGCGAAAGGTGGATATACACTGTACTAGTGCCGACATTGTGCATGCTCTGTTGCCTGTGTCTATGTGCCTGTGGTTCTGTCAGTGTGATCATGTGATGTATCTGACCCCAGGAATGTCTCAATAAAGTTTCCCCTTCCTGGGACAATGAATTCACGGTGTTCTTATTTCAATTTCCAGGAGTGTATATATGCCGTTTCTGAGCACCTGCAAATTGAGAATCACTGGAAAACCCGCTGTTAACTGTGTGATCCGTTCCAATAAATTAATGGGAAACATCATATTCGTGGCAAAAGAATTATTGTAACTTACGTATTATGAGAGTAAGCTATTTAAAGACACCGGCACACTGAAGATCCACCCACAACGCATTGTTCTTGGTACAACTTGTTAAAATTAAATTTCAATTAGTAATTATCTACGATTACGGTTTCCAGCATGGAGTAAGAAACTATCTGTCGTACGGAGATATTGTTATAGGTTTAGCGTAATG
Organism: Schistocerca gregaria; assembly: GCF_023897955.1. Classification (NCBI taxonomy): domain Eukaryota; kingdom Metazoa; phylum Arthropoda; class Insecta; order Orthoptera; family Acrididae; genus Schistocerca; species Schistocerca gregaria. Next base: position 128,320,000 of record NC_064923.1, on the reverse strand, counting down.
GATAGAGTCACCGACTTGTAAAAAGTTAACTGTCGGGGCGGTGGTTTGCGTCTAGATACTTCCAGATTCTTTTTTTCCTAACATTACCGTTTTTATTAGGTTCTGATACTTTATTATTAGTTTAATATAAGTATACACTATTATATTTGATGTTATGTAAATATAAGTTCACCTTTTTTTGAGGGGTGACTGTTCGATTGGCTTAATCTACTAGACAGCTCGCGCTACTTGTATAAAGATATTTTGCTTACGCTTCGTAATTCACATGTTGCAAAGGTTCTGCTACTGGGTAGGAACAGTGATCAAGTAAGACTGACTTTGGGGTTATACTAAAACGTGGGAATGATGAAATAATAAACATTATTTATTATTATTATGCGGAGAAATATTCCAAATTTGCACCGCACTGTTTGTAATGGAAGTTTTATAACCCTGTGTCCTTATTGATTGGACATAGCACTTCCCTTTTCGTGGAAGATGGAGGAAATGTGAGTTTTAATAGAGCTAACGTGGAAATTTTACGCTGGCCCGTTTAGCAAACACTGTGATTTACGAACTAGAAACATCCCTCAACTGCCGCTGGAGTGCGTTGCGATCGCGTACACCACGTTGGGGCCCACGTACCGTATGCAGAAGTCACATCGTTCCTGAGCGTTCAGCAGCACGTTGAACTTGGCACGCTTAACGTTAACGTTTGACAGCACGGTCCGTGTGCCGACTGCTTAAGCGACAAAGGAGACGGTCCGTGAAGCTACCCAGTATCACCGCCACTCTACAGGAACGTCGCCTGCCCTTGCTACGACACTTACATCGTAGGTCCACTCCCGTCTTCCCTGACGCACACCCCGTAGTGAGACAGCACATGCCAAGGTGGTCCATGCTACCTCGTACCAAAATACGGAAAGCAAAGAATTTGCAGTAGACGGTATGTGTTTCACAGTATCGAAAGTGAAAAAGTGCTCATAGCCGTTAAGTATGCATTTTGGAGCCCGTATTTTCTGCACTTTTTTTTCTTTTTTTGCCCCATATAACCGCTTCTAACAAAACATGTTCTGATAAACGTGGGTCCGAAAAATGTGCCATTTCCGAGATAATGTGATTATTAGTGTGACTGACTTCAGTATGAAATATTTTCCTGGTTAGTGTCAATGTAAATTAAATTTAAACTTTTCGACTACGTCGCCATCAAATTGGGCTCACGTTTCACCGACAGCCTGTTATACCGTGGTAAAGATTGGGAAATGTGGTACAAGCATGGTGGGACACAGGTGCATTTTGCTGCTGATGTAAGGAGAGATCTCACGCGTCTGTATGGCACAGGATGGATAGGTCGAGGCAGTTTCTGGGCCTCGAAGATCGCCTGAGAATCCTCTGGATTTTTCTTTCTTGGGTCATCTCAAAAGTTAAGCTGCAGTAATTATTAGGGCAGCACTTGTTCAAACTACTACCCCACGCAAGGGACGGCAAGTGTCTATTCGTTGTTTTCCCAAAAGATGTAAATTGTAACCTGAATGTAATACTTTCAACCAAAATATTATACCAGGTGTAACATATGTCGTGGATTTTCGTATGTAACATCCACGCCCACTTCTACTAGCACAACTGGAGGCAACCTGCTTACCTCTTTTGTCGTGAAGATGACTCGTAGTCGTCTTCCCGATTGGTTTCTTCTCCGCTGGCAGCAAGGCCTGACGTGTATCCAATACACAGCGCATAACAGTTGTAAGTTGAGAATATTTCAATGCTACTCGCAATAAAAATGAGAATTTCGAAATAATGTGAAGCCACTTGATTTTCTTTTGGTCATAGAATCACAAAATCAAGAAAACTATTCCGAAAGCCAGTCTACTGTTAATGTTCGCAGCAAAGTTTCCGGAAGCTGATCGTTGTTTCCCGAGCATCGTCAAAAGTCTTACATAAATACTTCACACGCTGTTAAGAGATCAACACGAGATCATATTTCCGACGCAAATTCGAATCACGTGTTTCTGCTTCAGAAACCGATCGCAGACTCTTATATCTGATTTTGAAGTTAACGTGACACTGCGTCTGTGCTTCATACGAGGTAGTTTCCAACAAACTGTTCCCTTTCACACGAGGTCGAACTTCATACACGGATTCACTATTGTCTCTTCGGAAACTGATCGTTGACGCCCACTGCGCTATCTTAACATTTTGCCACCAGCCCACTTACGACGACAGATTTGTGATTGGTTTATCTTGTCCACTAGTGACCGGTAAGTTATGATTGATTCGTTCAAAATGAACGCTTCACTCCTAAGAAGTGTGAAGTAACCACACAATTTCAGTGAACTTGGCTTTCAGACATTTCACGCTTATCACACTTCATAAGATTCACAACCTATTCAATTTTGCTGTGGCTTGTTCACTCATTTTCTTTCCCTCTTCCTCTACATCGGCTCTGCGTCACGCATTCCCTCTTCACTTCACAGTTCCATCCTGTCTGTCAGCTGTAGTATTATGCCATTGAAGATACCAGGGTCATTCAGTGAGTAATTTCTCACATTTTAAAAAAAAGCCATTAATATACATAGACAAACATCCTTGTTGGTGCTTCACATTTGATGCTAGTTCTGTGCGCCGGTGAAGTTTCGAACCCTCTTGGCAGATAGCAGAGCCATAGTACAGTGTCAAAATAGCGTCTACAAGCAGCACGCTGTTATTGAATTCTTGTGTGCAGAAAAAGAAACCGTGGTGAACATCAATGAACGTTTGTGTGCAGCGTGTGGCGATGTTGCAGTTGATAGGAGTACATACACTTGGGCGATGGGTAAAGGAAGTTACATCCTCAGGAAATGCAGAAACAGAGCTCCATGATCAGCCAAGCTCGGGACGTCCTGTCACAGCAACTCCTCCAGACACGCTGAATCGGGCGGATGTCATTATTTATGTAGACCGGCGTATCACAACTCGACAATTGGCTCTATAGCTGTCGGTCAGCATTGGAAGTGCGTCTGCAGTGAGCGGGTATCTCGGATATTCAAAGAGGTGCTCACAATGGGTGAAACGAATGCTCACAGCAGACCACAAGATTAAAAAAAAAGGCCATTTCATCTGAATAGTTGGAGCGTTTTGAGACCGACGGAGAGGCCTTTCTGTCACGTATCGTTACGGGGGACGAAATCTGGATGCACCATTTTCCGATGGAAACAAAAAGGCAGTCCACGGAGTGGCATCATCCTCACTCACCACGAATGAAGAAATTCAAGACAACAACGACTGCTGAAAATGCCATGGTAACAGTCTTCTGTGATGGCGCCATTCCCGCGGATGTTACGTCAAGAGAGTCAAAACCAATTCAGAGGCATACGTGAAGACATTGAATAAAGTCAAGTTTGATAGAACAAGAAGCCATCAGAAATGTTGCTTCAACAGGATAACGCACACGCAAGTCTGAGAAAGTGGTAACACATCGCCAAATTGGGTTGGACATCACTGCCTCATCCACCCTACCTCACTCGGACTTCCATCTCTTTCGCCTGCCTAAAGATTCTCTACGGGGAGTACACTTTGAAGACGACGAGAGTATCAATTATGCAGTGGAAACATATCTACGCCCACAGGACAAGAGCTTTTACCAGCAGGAAATACATGCTCTTCCACGACGTTAGCGTACGGCCATAGAACGTGATGGAGACTACGTAGGAAAATGAGACATGGAGAAGACATGTTGATGTATATTGTCACCAAATTCTGACTCTTAACAATATATTCTAAGAAAAAAATGTGGGGCTTTACTAATTGAACGACTCTCCTATAAACGAAGAAGTAACAGTCCGAGGACAACAAGCATGAAAGTAAAAAGCTTACCTAGTAACTCTGGAATTAAAGCATGAGCAGAGTCCACGGCCGAAAGAGAATCCTCGTTGTAGGAATGTTTATCTCATACACATATTTAAATAATTAGATACACTAAATGGCTCTTATCAGATGAGCGTAACTAAATTAAAAATATACTTACATGAATAAAAATAAACTGATTCGCTAGCACTTCTGAGGGAATGCTTGGAGATCACAGTTTAAAGACTCTTTGCTCCTGCCAGATCATTTTTCTTGTCTGTTATAAGGTGTCCTACCTTCGAGAATAGTCTTTCACACGGTGTGGAGGTTAGAACAATACGCAGTCGCAATTTTGCAAAGTCAATGACAGAAAGGAATACTGATTATGTTTCAGACCACCATTAAAATTGATTGCCTTGCCCACGTAGTAGGGGTTCTTGCAAACATTTGTCCACTTCCACTGCTGCATCAGCTCTCGGATGTGGATTACTCTGCAACTAAGAGAGCACCTCATCATATTCAACCCAGAGACAAGAAGTAGATTCGGTGACTAGAACAGGGATTATCACAGCGGCAGTGGATGCGGCAATCACCTGTTTCACACAATGCCTGGTCAGGTTTGATTTTACTTTCTCGCCAGATTTTTTGCCAGAAAATATAAATAATTTGAACGGGGGTTTAAAAATTTGCGTCTGCGAAAACTGTATGTTCGTCTGTTCTGTGAAATCACCGGTTTATCTCTAAATTAGTAACATAATTTTTTCAACGAGCGAAAGACGAATATAACTTTCCAGGCAGTGGCCATCCTTTCACTGCCCATTTCCTCAGTACAATCTTCGGAAACTTTCACAGGCTTGTGTTAAATTTACAGTGTCGTCTGTGGTCAAATTTGGATGATCCGGTTACTTGATGGGTATAAGAGAAATGAGAGAATTCTTCTCTTCAGCTATTCTTTGCAGCATATCAGAGGATGAACTCCGCCTAATGGTGGTATCCTGCTTTAGTATCTTTCAACAGTTCCTGCACATTTTTCAGTTTTCTTTTAAAAAAATTCAACAGTTTCTTCCACTTTATTCAGAATGAGTTGGATGTGCTCGAGGCCATTTAGAACAACTGTTTGCAAATGAGGACTGCGTTTCGATCCCATGTGTCTTACAGCCGCCACAGTATTACCAGCACTCTCGGTATCTACTACGCGCACGATTATTTTTCTTCAGCGCCCCGTTGACTGTTAATACGTCTCAGTTCTTGATATGTACTTTTAATCATATTTAAAGCTTTTTCTTCCCAGGGAAGATGCCAGAGTCAGGTCTTTAACAAAGTGTGCTGCCACCAAAAACTAGGTATCATTTCTGATTAAAGTCTGCCCGTCCAATGTAAACACAACCGCTTGGTTTTCACCGCTTCCACTGTCATGACGTATTGTTGTTACATTCTGTAAGGGCCACTCATTGTCAGAATACCTTCGAACTTTGAAAATGCTTGCTGTCAGCTGTGCTAAATGGGAAATATGCTAAGGTGACAAAAGTCATGGGATAGCGATATTCCCATACATGGCGATAGAATCGTGTACACAAGGTGTGAAAGGGCAGTGCATTGGCGGAATTGTCGTTGGTACTCAGGTGATTCATGTGAAAACGTTTCAAATGGCTCTGAGACTTTAACATCCGAGGTCATCAGTCCCCTAGAACTCAGAACTACTTAAACCTAACTAACCTAAAGACACCACACACATCCATGCCCGAGGCGAGATTGGAACCTGCGACCGTAGCGGTCGCGCGGTTCCAGACTGTAGCGCCTAGAACCGTTCGACCACACTGGCCGGCGAAAACGTTTACAAGAAGACCGCACGACGGGAATTAGCTGACTTTGAACACGGGGCTAGACTCATGGGATATTCCATTTCGAAAATAGTAAGGGAATTCAGTATTTTGGGATCCAGTGTCAAGAATCTGCTGAGAATACCATATTTCAGGCATTGCCTCTCACCACAGACAATGCACTGGCCGACGGCCTTCACTTCATGACCGAGAGCAGCGGCGTTTGCGTAGATTTGTCAGAGCTAAAAGACAAGCAACACTACGTGAATTAACTGTAGAAATCATTGAGGGGTGTAGGAAAGTATCCGTTAGGACAGTACGTGAAATTTGGCGTTAATGTTCTATGGCAGCAGACGACCGACTTTGCTAACAGCACGACATAGCCTGCAATGTCTCTGCTTTTCGTAACCATATCGGCTGGACTCTAGCGACTGGAAAAGCGTGGCCTCGTAACATGGGTTTCGATTTCAGTTCTTAAGAGCTGACAGTAGGGTTATAGTGTGCCGCAGAACCGCCGAAGCCAAGGACTCAAATTGTCAACAAGGCACTGTGCAAGCAGGTGGTGACTCCATAATGGCATGAACAGTCTTAACAAAAACGTCCTCTGTCCTTTGATCCAAATGAACCGATCATTGAGTGCTTATATTCGTCTACTTGGAGACCATTTGCAGCCATTCATGGACTTCAAGTTTCCAAAAAACAATTGAATTTGTATGGATGACAATGCGACATGTAGCCAGGCCATAATGGGTTTGAAGAACATTCTGGAAAATTCGAGCGAATGTTTTTGCCTCGCAGGTCACCCGACATGAATCCCATCGAACACTTATGAAACATAATAGAGAGGTTAGTTCGTGCACAAAATACTGCATTTTCGCAATTATGATTCACTATTTTTGCATGGGACTGCCGACGAGTTGTTGAGTCCATACCGCGTCAACACGCTACACTACGCCGGGAAAAAGTCAGTCCGGCACGCTATTAGGAGGTGCCACATGACTTTGGCACTTCATTGTAATCTTTGACCACAGTCTCCAGTTGTGCGACGTCTGCCTAGTGAATTCTTTTGTTAGGCAGAAGCTTCGTAAAACACACATCCACTGTTTCTTGATTTAATGTCGATTTAATGCTGTTAAAGTGGTTCTCTTTTCCTCTGGCACTGACTACTGTTCGTTTCTAGCAATTTCTGATGTTGGTTGCGGATCGCCCGAGCTATCTTCCGAAGAAATATGGGAACGTGCAGAAGCAGGAGGCGCCAAACGCTGAGAAGCAAAGACACTGTTGGCTGCCCATACGAACAAGACGAACAAGATTAAACATATTTCCTCCTTTATGTGAAAGAGACATTGGACAAAAGTTGCGGTTGGCTTGTCCACCACCTAAATCGCAGAAAAAACCCAAATTTCACTATTTTTCCGTGATCGCGAATTGCTGGAAATCGCATAACAGCGAACAAATACAGAGCTGCTTTTCGTTTAAAAGAAAGTGGGATTTTACCTGAAAGCATACCAAAGCCTCAACGTGACACTTTACTCTTTAAATTTGAAGGATTAGCATTCTCGTCAAAATAAAATTGACACAGAAATTAATGACAAAATAATTAAGGTAAGGCAGGCCCGAGTGGCCGAGCGGTTCTAGGCGCTTCAGTCTGGAACCGCGCGACCGCTGCGTCGCAGGTTCGAATCCTGCCATGGGCATAGATGTGTATGATGTCCTTAGGTTAGTTAGGTTTATGTAGTCGTACGTTATGGGTGACTGATGACCTCAGATGTTAAGTCTCATAGTGCTCAGAGCCATTTGCGCCAATTAAGATAGGTATATAGACTTTATTGAAGTGGTACACATATTCATTCTACGTACGATAGAGATTTTAAGGGGAGCATAACATTATGGTGCATATCACTGGTAATCCTGGAGTTTACTGTCAGAGAGCACAATAAACAATTTATCACTTGGGAGATAAGGATTTTGCTGGCCTCGTCACGTGAAAATGACGAGTAAGGTTAAACGTTTTTCCTTATTTATGTGAGATAGGCTTCTGTATTTATCTTTTCCTTGTCCCCTTCAAACATAATCTATTTAAATTAGATCAGATGCTGCAAGTGCGTAAACTAATGGGTGCTCAATTCCATAGTTGTACCATTTGTTGGTAATATTCTTGAATAGTACGAAGCATTAATGAGTGATAGATGCTTAGTGAACGAAATCGATGCTGATTAAAAAACGGAGCACTTTCGTCAGGCTTCAGCGCTTCCCGAACGAGCTGCTCCATTTGAGCACTTTATAGTGAAGAATGTGAATGAGTGAAGTAGTTCACAGGAATGAGTAGGGTCGAACCATCGCTATTTTCTACCAATGATTATCAATGGCAAGTGAAATTTTGCAAATTAATCGTGGTTTCTGAATATGACTTGAGAGGTACTGAAACTACTGTTAAGAAGTTATCGGTGCAGGTAACGGCAGCTGCACAGTTGGCGATGTATATTAACAATGAAACAGCAAATCTTGGCACCAAGTCTCGTAGGTGAATCTCGGCTGTTGCAGCTCTCTCCCGCTATAGGGCTCCGAACTGTAGCGTGTAACATGGCGGAGTGTAACGTAACTAAGTCGGTGGGTGAGAAACGGCGTGCTGTAATAGCGTGTATAACCGCAGAAAACGTGCCTCCAATTGAAATGCACGGATGAATGAGAGTTGTGTATGGTGATGGCCGTATCGAGATTAGTAATGTAAGACGCTGGGTTGTTCGTGCTTGTGATGTGCGAAACGATGGTGTCAACCTAGACGTGTATGACATCCGACCTCCAGCTGTTTCCAGAACAGAAAAGAACCTCTTTGAGGACTTCCCTTTGTTAGCGTGCAAGCAGAGGTGATCTTGCGCCTCCGTCAACAAAGTCAGACACTCTGCAGTGATCGTATCAACAAACTGGTCTCTCGGGGAGAGGAATGTATTTGTCGCTAGGATGACTACGTTGAGAAATACATATGCAGACACGAAGAATAATACGAGGATCGTCCAAGAAGTAAGTTCCGTTTTATTTCTATCCCGAGCATGCTCGGGAGTTACCCTGACTCAAGGAGAAGACATGTACGCCATTTTCAGATCGTTGCTGCCGATGTGTGCTTTGTAGTGCTTCTTTATAATGTCAGCCGTAATTGAAAATGCCGCCGAGTGTGAACCATATCTATGATTCATTTTCCAAATTCAAAGAAAGTTAAACCAAAAGCAATTCATCTGCGAGGTTTACGGACAAAATGCTATGAGTGATTCAATGGTTAGAAGATCGGTCAGACTGTTCAATGAAGGACGTAATCAATAGTATGATGAAGAACGAAGCTGACGCCCGCCTGTGGTTACTGATGAAATGGTTCATGCAATTGAAGGGAAGATTAAGCACAACCGTAAGTTTACACTTAGTGCCCTTGCTATGGAAGTTCCGCAAATCACACGATCACTAATTCATGAAATTGTTACTGATTAACTGAAATTTCGAAAACTTTGCTCACGTTGGGTAGCCAAAATTCGTACTGAACAATACAAAAAACAGCGGATGCGCAGTGCACTTTAGTTTTCGACACGCTACAATGAAGAAGGCAAAACCTGTGTGTCGTACGACACCCCTGAAACAAAACGGCAATCAATGGAATGAAGGCACACTTCATCCCCAACGAAGGTTAAGCCTAAGCAAATGTTGACACCTCGAAAAGTCATTTGCACCGTTTTATGGGATAGAAAGAGCATTTTGCTGATTGATTTATTACCCTGAGGTCAAACAATCAATGCACATGGTTACTGAGAGACCACTACGGAATTTCGCCCCGTAATACAGAACAAGCGCCGAGGTTTACTGTCAAAATGTGTTGCTTTTTCTCACGATAATGCCCGACCTCACAGGTCGAATGTGACCAAGTAACTCTTACGGGAATTTCACTGGGACGCGTTTGATCATCCTTACAGCCCGGACCTCGCTCCTAGCGACTTTCATCTCTTGTTACACCTAAAATCTTTCGTTGGGACCGAGCGAGGTGGCGCAGTGGTTAGCACACCGGACTCGCATGCTTCCCACACCCGGGTTCCCGGGTTCGATTCCCGGCGGGGTCTGGGATTTTCTTTGCGTCGTGACGGCTGGGTGTTGTGTGATGTCCTTAGGTAAATTAGGTTTAAGTAGTTCTAAGTTCTAGGGGACTGATGACCATAGATGTTAAGTCCCATAGAGCTCAGAGCCATTTGAACCATTTTTTTGACTCGCATTCGGGAGGACGACGGTTCAATCCCGTCTCCAGCCATCCTGATTTAGGTTTTCCGTGATTTCTCTAAATCGTTTCAGGGAAGTGCCGGGATGGTTCCTTTGAAAGGGCACGGCCGATTTCCTTCCCAATCCTTCCCTAACCCGAGCTTGCGCTCCATTTCTAATGACCTCGTTGTCGACGGGACGTTAAACACTAACCACCACCACCACCACCACCACCACCATCTGTCGCGGGTGGTCAGCACTTCAATGGTGAAGACGAGCTGAAATAATACGTTACCGCCGGCCAGTATGGCCGTGCGGTTCTAGGCGCTTCAGTCTGGAACCGAGTGACCGCTGCGGTCGCAGGTTCGAATCCTGCCTAGGAAATGGATGTGTGTGATGTTCTTAGGTTCGTTAGGTTTAAGTAGTTCTACGTTCTGGGGGACTGATGACCACAGTTGTTAAGTCCCATAGTGCTCAGAGCCATAATACGTTACCACATGGTTTAATACACAGGCGACAACCTTCTATGGAGTAGATATACAAAACTTTGTGCCACGCTGTGACAAGTGCCTACAAAATTTCTAAAGCTATGTACAAAAGTAGTTTAATAGTTGTAGATTTTTGTACAATAAATATTTTTTTCTGTATCTGTACACGTTTGTTTTATATAACCGAACAGAACCTACTTTGTGGACATTCCTCGTAATTTAGAAAGTTAATAAAGTTTATTTTATGTACAACGTTTTAAGAATGTTCACATAAAAAAAATCAGAGGCACTACTTCTCAGCACGGCCTCGAAATAAACCTGTATACGCAGACAGTGGAGACGAGTCGCCCGGCTGGTGTGTCATCGGCTCCAGGAGATCGCTCCCGGGCTCTTCCAGGTAGCGGCGCTTTCGCGGGAACACCTCTCGAGTGCCCATGGAACCCATCCGCCACGAGCTGTGACGTGGAACTATTGATTCAGACGAAAACTATTTGCCACTATATTTGGCAACTGGATCCATTGTAACGCTGAGAAATCACGTTTCAGGGGAATTCATTTCGTAGAAAAGTCATTCAGTACACTTGACACACTGCAGAAATGTGATTGTCCCACTGACAAACTGGGCGGTGGAAACCGTAGTGACGAAGTGTTTCAGACGCAAGACGTGTGATCCATTCAAATTCACGTCCAGTCCTTTTTTGAAGTTCGTATATATATATATATATATATATATATATATATATATATATATATATATATAAGTAAAACTGGCGAAAGGTGAAGTATCAGTTATTTTATGGAGGTGGCTTCACTTTGTAACAACTGGGAACATACAATGTTCAGACACTCCGATGTGACACAATCTGGCAGCAGTATCACATTTTTCCTAGGCGCAATCTGAAATCCCGAAGCTTCCATGAAGTCAATATCCCTACAACAAATTATAATCCTAAATAACAAGCATAAATGGACCTAAAATTAATGAATTTATATCAAAATTACATACTGCTTTAGTGGTCCTATTTCGAAACTTCTCGTAAATACAGTAGTACAAACTCGAATTTACAAGAGCTTTTAATATACGAACTTTCATTGTCAATGACCTCCTCAATATGATCGTCATGGAAAGAAACACATATCACAATCTTCTACAATCATGTAGCACAATCCCTGTGCCGACTGTTGCTTTGGGCGCTGTTAAGTGGCGGCTAAAATGCAATACATTCGCAGAAAGTGTCTCAGTATACCCATAGATTTCCCTGTCACGCAGTAGCATCGGTGGTTTCGTACTGAAGGCACTGGTACTTCACAATAAAAAGAATAAAGTGAGACCAAAACAAGTCAAAATTTGAGCCATTTGTCACGGTTAGTTATTTAGATAATTGCGGACCACGGTACAAAAACGACCAAAAAACAATTTTTGCGGTTTTCTGCAGAAGTACTATAACTTTGAACCTCTGGATCCCGGTAATGGATAAGAATACGGATAAAAGTTTAACGTTATCCGAGAACATCCTCTTAAGAACATGATGTTGTTGTTGTGGTCTTCAGTCCTGAGACTGGCTTGATGCAGCTCTCCATGCTACTCTATCCTGTGGAAGCTTCTTCATCTCCCAGTACCTACTGCAGCCTACACCCGTCTGAATCTGCTTAGTGTATTTATCTCTTGGTCTCCCTCTCCGATTTTTACCCTCCACGCTGACCTCCAATACTAAATTGGTGATCCCTTGATGCCTAAGAATATTCCCCACCAACCTATCCCATCTTCTGGTCAAGTTGTGCGACAAACTCCTCTTCTCCCCAATTCTATTCAATACCTCCTCATTAGTTACGTGTTCTACCCATCTAATCTTCAGCATTCTTCTGTAGCACCAAATTTCGAAAGCTTCTATTCTCTTCTTGTCCAAACTATTTATGGTCCATGTTTCACTTCCATACATGGCTACACTCCATACAAATACTTTCAAGAACGACCTCCTGACACTTAAATCAATACCTGATGTTAACAAATTCCTCTTCTTCAGAAACGCTTTCCTTGCCATTGCCAGTCTACATTTTATATCCTCTCTACTTCGGTCATAATTATTTATTTTGGTCCCCAAATAGCAAAACTCCTTTACTACTTTAAGTGTCTCATTTTCTAACCTAATTCTCTCAGCATCAACCGACTTAATTCGAATACATTCCATTATCCTCGTTTTGCTTTTGTTGATGTTCATCTTATATCATCGTTTCAAGACACTGTCCAAACCCTTCAGCTGCTCTTCCGAGCCCTTTGCTGTGTCTGACAGAATTACAATGTAATCGGCTAACCTCAAAGTTTTTATTTCTTGTCCATGGATTTTAATACCTACTCCGAGCTTTTCTTTTGTTTCCTTTACTGCTTGCTCGATATACAGATTGAATAGCATTGGGGAGAGGCTACAATCCTGTCTCACTCCCTTCCCAACCACTGCTTCTCTAGTACCTTCCGCCGCGGAAGTCGAACACGCGGCAGAACCATTGAACGTGGTCAGCCTATAAAGGGCTCCGCCTCCGCGGCAGCTATTCCGCGCAGCGTCTCTCGCGCAGCGATGGCGCAACCTCTAAGCCACGTGTAGACAGCGGCCAATAGCCGCTCTCTCCGGTTTCGTATATAGGGACTCGCTCTGCCCTAGTCCATCGTCCCTCGTATGTGACTATCCACAATTCTAACTCCCGTGCTTTCGACCTCAGCCGGCGTGCCCCAAGGTTCTGTCCTTTCCCCTCTCCTCTATCTCCTGTACACTGCTGATATGCCCAAACCTCCCCCTCCTATTCATCTTGTCCAGTTCGCTGATGACACCGCCATCCTAGCCCTTTATCCTACCATTCAACGGTCCCAACATACGCTCCAAACCACCTTGACCAATTCACCACTTGCTGCAACCAGTGGTTCCTCCATGTAAATCCCTCCGAGACCCAGGCGATCATCATAGGCCGCACCATCCGCTCCTTCCGCCTCCATGATTTCTACCTCACCATTTATGGCCGTCCTATCCACCTCACTCCTACCCTCAAATACCTTGGCCTCACACTTGACCGCCACCTCACCTCGACTCTCCATCTCCTTACCATCCAAAACAAAGCTCACAACCGTCTCCGCCTCCTGAAACTCCTGTCCAGCCGGACGTGGGGTCTGCATCCTTCCACCATCCTTCACACCTACAAATCCTTGATCCGCCCCATCCTCAGTTATGCGAGCGTCGCTTGGATTTCCGCCCTTCCCTGGTTCTACAAAGCGCTCCAAATCCTCGAACGCCATGCGCTCCGCCTCGCCTTCCGCATCTGCCTTCCATCCCCCACACGCATCCTCTACGATCTAATCCCCTTCCCCTACCTTTTCCTTTTCCTTGAACATATCCGCACAATATATATTGTCCACCGCCTTGATCCCCCTCAACCCCTGGTTTCTCCCATCCTCTCCACCCCCAACCAGTTGCCGTGCCTTTACTATTGTGTCCCAACCTCTCTCCATCTCCACACCCTCCATCTCCTTTCCCAAAACAACTTCCACCGTCTACACATCCCGGTTGATGAGCTTCACCCTGACATCTACCCTTCCTACCAACTTTAACCCCATCTTCCTGCCTCCTCCTCAGGGCTCCCTCTCCTCCCCCTCCCTCCTCCTGAGTAGCTTCCCCCTCCTACTCCCCCTCCATCTCTTGTGCCTCCTTTCAGTGTCTCTGTGCTCCCTCCTGCCCTGTCTTCCCTCTTCCTCTCCCACCCCACGTGTTTCCTACCTCTTCATGAACCCACTGATGCCCCTCCTCTCTTCATCACGCCGCCTCCCCAGCTGCCCCATGCTCTCCCCTCCTTTTCCATCCTCTCTGACCTTTTCCCCGGCAGGTCCCACCTGGCAGTTTTATTCTTCGTCGTGTGTGCTCCAAGTGTGTTGTTCCGGAGTGTTTTTACTACTGTGGCCGACTTTTAACCTGTGCCTGCGCATTCAGTGTCTTCTCTGTGTTTTAACAATCACCAACTGTGTTTTTAACTTCCAGGTGACTTTTTTAATGGTCTCACATGAACGTCTCCGTGTCAGTGTATATTTTACCTCAATTTTCTCCCCATACTCTGTTTTATGTTCCCCTTTTTTATCTCCTTATGTATGTATCATTTTATTCTTGTTTTAGTTGTAGTGTCACTCGGCTGAAGAGCGGCGGATTGTGCCGCTGACAGCCCTCACCTGCACATATGGGGCAGGGGAATGAAATCACAACAAAGAAAAAAAAACCCTAGTCCAGTCAGTCTGGTAGTCGCTCTGGTCGTTGCTCGTTGTTGACATTTGCCTGGTTCTGGTTCTGAGTGGATTTAGTGTTGGTGTTAGGTGTTGTGGTTTCCACAAGCCTCCATTGTTTATCTCTTCCTTGTTGTGTTGGTCATAGTTGGTCTGTCAACACCTGCTTTCTTTGGGATTGGAATTATTATATTCTTCTTGAAGTCTGAGAGAATTTCGGCTACAGTAAAAATTTCGATGATCTACCATGAATAGAAATTACAAAAGTGGCCGTCCCTAAAACTGGTACTTTTCGTAGCCAAAAATCATAGTTTTACGGGGTTTGATCAGGAACCGGTACTGAATAAATGGTGATTTTTATAAGCCGATTAAGGTCTATGCTGGACCAAACCAAACGCAAAAGAACCAACCGATTTCTTCAATTTTTCTTGACTGGAGGAAGTGTGTACTTTTTAAATTTTGACGCTGTACTGTAGATCAGTAACAGTATGATAAGTATACAAATGGCCACTAGGCCAAGAGTTATCCAAAACATTTGACGCTTTATGTCTGTGATAAATAGAAACCGGGATATGACGCGTGGCTTTTTGGGAAATACTGGTACCTCTCATGCTCGTGCACGGATCAACTCTGTATGGAGAGAGTGTCGGGAGCACGCGATTTTTCGTGATTTGCTGTAACGAAGAACACGCGGTATAAAATGAACGAATCGCACATGAATTATTCATGGTAGAATACACGAGGTTTCAGAATTATCTTAACTCGTAAAAGGGAGAAACATTACGAGTATAGTAACTCCATGACAAAGCATACATAGGTTTTTTTCACTAAGTTAGCAGGTGGGCTCAAGGCATTGTCCATATTTAGTACTTGCATGGTTCTCACAATTAGTTGGAGACGAATTCCTGGATGGTTCCGACTAGGAGACTCTCTTCGTTCTGCACATTTGCAAGTCAATTTCTTCCTTTCCTTTTTTAAATCAAATGTGAGTCTACATTCATCATTCTGAATGGGAGACCTCACTACACCTAAGGTCATATTGTGGGATAGCTTCATTGTGCATCTGACATGGATATTCATTTTATTCCATTGAGGTTCTAATATGTATGCTACAGCGGATGTATTCCCTGCAATATCTCTGACGTAACGTACGTCCATTCAGCCCTTGCACAGAATACCTTTAGCTCTCAATGAAAATCAATGAAAATTCTTGTAAGGTCGTCGCAGTTCGGCTTATAGCACCGGAACTCCTCCAGCGCAGGTACAGCAACTGAACAGTTTGTTTTTCTTTCCACTAACGACTAATACATCATCTTGAAAACGTTCATCGTTAGGAGGGAGGAATGCTTTCTCTAGTGTCGTAGGATAATACCGAATATGATCCCAGTTGGAATAGCAAAACGCCAGAGCAGGCATTAACTGGAATACAAAAATCTTCATTTAAAATGTCAACTTATGCTTTTCCTTACAGGATATCATATAAGCATTTGTTGATACCATAAAAGATAAACAGTTGCCGAATCATATGTAAAACGATATTTTCATTTTTATAGTTTACTGTATTCATGTTTAAGTATTCCATTTCATTTTCTGTCAGTAATTTCTACGAATGTTATCACGTATTCTGCGTCTGCTGACATATACAGCCTGATGAATAAAAAATAATATCCATGAAACGCAAGTTAAACGCATGAAAAGCAACGCAAAAATGCCACTCAAAGCCCACACAATCATTTTGGTGGTGGTGGTAAGAGGATTCAGAATCATTATTCTGTCTTTGAGGCACTTGATAATGTGGATCTTCCGTCTGAGAACTGCAATCAAAGGGGCACATTCTTTAAGTTAGAATCAGGTTACAGACATAGAGTACTGAAAGAAATTAGAGCAAAACACGTGTAACAATTTCCAAAAAAATAAGACTAATTTGTTTGATTATAACATTATTTATAGCGCTGAGAAACAAGACAGTTCATCTTATTGGATGCCTAGAAGATGTGGAAGATTCTGAAGAGATAAATGTTCTGTGCCTTCTTGAATAGGATGCCATGTAACCTCAGAGATGGAGAAGTTAAATATCAGGGATTATAGACTTGTATAATTTTTGTGTACAATTATCATGGAAAAAGGAGGATTTGCAAACGCTGAACACACTGAAACAAATAGTTCTTATGTTGATCAGAATCTAGAAGCATGTGCTTGTGAGTTCTTACTGTAGAATATTTTTCTGATAATTGTAACAGTCTACAGATACTCTCTGGGAAACTGTCAGCTGTCTGTGAAAAAATCTAGGTTCATTACTGAGCTACCTGTCAGACAAGAAGATACAATCAGTAGTATGTGGAGATTTCAGTGTAGCCCTCTTAAAAAATATGGACATGAAAAATAACAGTACTGTGTTTCAATCTAATATCAGTAGTCAATTTTCCAACCTTTGTGCATATGCAGCAGAATAGTAGGACACTGACTGATAACATTTTTATAGACAGGGCCCATGCTGAAACAATTAATGTGTAACCAACTGCTACTGGACTATCTCATCATGATGCACAATTAATGGAAATAAACAGTCTGGCACCTTACAACCCTGGGCATGTTCATACAAATCAGTGGGGTTTATTAATGAGAAGAGGGTGCAATGTTTTAAGAGTAAGCTAAAAGGCATGGTATGGTGAGTATTATATGTAGCAAGAGATGCTAATGGCAAATTCAATTTATTCTATAGAAAATGTGTGTCAGTGTTTTAAAGTTGCTGTGGTTGTCGTTTCCAGTTCGCCATTGAAAGTTGTTCTCTGCGTTTTGCTTTACACGTGTATCAGGCACGTAATGTGTGTGCGTTCTGAACAATGTAGTTCACATCAGCATGAAGACGAAGTTGTGGGAAGCGAGAAAAAGGAAGCTTGATAATTCTTACTTGCTTTGTGCAGTGATAAGCTAAATACTTATGACTAAAATATGGAGGTGAAAACATTCGATACTGTTCAAAATGCAATGAAGTAAGTTTTAGAACATACATCGTGCCCAGTTATTATTAATTTTCTCGTCAGTTATTTCTGCGGTACCTGATTAAAGTATGATGGAAGTAATTCCATTAGGATGTTGTGTGTGAAGTCTTTGATCTGTTGTTAAAACTAGCTTCCATCTTGTTCTTCTATTGTTCCAGTGATTTAAACAATCTGCTCAAAAACTAACATTTTCTGGTGACTCTGGCATGCTAATAAAGAGTCCAGAGTCAATATTACCACACACAGATTGGATCATAGCTGAATAGGCAAACAGCTATCCACACAAAATGCTTGTTATTAATTTCATTGCAATGGCTACATATTTGTGGAGGTCATCGTAAGTAAAAAATGAAATTTTTATTTGGCATACATTCATCAACGTAAATCGCATATCATGTACAATGTGTATTTCTAAAGATGGCATTGGTGAATGTCGTATGACATTTCACAGGAATGTAAATTATTTCTCTTTACTTTGTTTTCCCAGGTGACATGCAACCAACTGGGCCAAATCTACACAAATGGATGAGATATTTATGATGGCATATACAAATTAGTAAGCATCCAGTGAAAGGCTCTAAACTGTTTTGTTACGTGCCACAAGGAAGCCATGCAACGTAAATTAAAAAATCTGTTGTTTATCGTTCAGTTTTCATTGGTGTTAGAACACTACTGCAAATAGAACTTGCATAATAATGTCCGTATTTTCAGTGGTTGAGTAACAGTTATCCAAGAACATTTTTCCCCTCTACTGTTCAATCAAAGGATGTTGCTGCTATTATCGACGAATCTATAACAGCAGCCCAAGAGAAATTATTTGTAGAATTACAATTCTTCGACCCTTCACCATTGTCATCGGTCAACAAGAAGTACGCAATGTGATACAGCAGACTGAATAGATTAACCTTTCCATTCCTTAAAATTATTGTGAACTAAACATAAATGGCACGTATGTTGATTACGTAAAAGTCAATTCGAACTTCCACTTACATCTCACCACTGCATGTTGTTGCTGTGCTACACGTGAAAGGGTCTCACGAAGTGAATATATTATCGATTCCGAGATAACGTACACTGCTGCAGCAGCAGGAAAACGAAGAAGTTTCTGCGTGACGAAAGTAAGTACAATGAATACTGATTTACTTTGTATAAATTTAAAGAAAATATACAGGCAAGTATTCGTACGTCTATTCGTTTGTACATAAAATGCGTGTTATTAATTTCATTGCAAGTGCTACAGATTTGTGGAGGCCATCGTAAGTAAAAAAGAAAAGCTAATTAAGGAACATCCCAGAATAGTGAAGGCGAATCAAAATAAATTTCAGAAACAAGATAGTGACTGATTTGCGAAAATCTGCTCTTCAGTACTAAACACTACAGCGAATATTTTCAGCTGTCCATTGTGGAAGAAAGTCGTATTTAAGTACTGTTTGTGTATTATGTTGAATACTCCGCTGATCTTGTCAATCCAGCATCGATTTCAGGCTTCGTATATGCGTCTAATCGACTAAAATTTGAGATAACACGACCATCTGAAGAGCGATCATATGCTTCACATATTTTTTTAACTGTTTTGTAGCAAAGTTTTTTTGGAACACGATTACCGGTTTCGGCTATGCAATAGCCATATTCAGAACCTACAGTAGAAGTAAAAGAAGAAAGCATTACTGTGTGCTAAAGTAAAAGGTTTAAAAAACAAAACAGAAATTGTAATATAAAAGTGATATACCTCTCATTCTGGTGCATCGGAACACCTCATAAACACGTAAAAATAGCATGCAATCGATCGCTTCAGACGGAAGTCTCTTAGTTTATCTGAACGTAAATAATTTTCACTAACTAAATGTTTGTGCTGAAACAGCATAACAAACAATTTCAGGTATAACGTAAAATTTCTTGATTATCCATTCCCTTTTCCTCTTAGTCACTTTACCTACATTTATTCTGCAAGCTGTCACTGCGTGACTTGTGTTTTCGCTTTTGATTTCATTTTTGGAAATTGCGCAAAGCAATAGTAACATTTAGAAAGTCGAACCATCTCTTATTCGTAGTGACAGACTAGAGTTTGTGGAGGACAGCTGCAGTGAAAATAGATACTAAATCACTTCATCGTATGTATCTTATTTTATTACACTATCTTTAAAAAGAATTTGGAACAAATTGGTGAATCTTACCTCAAGTTGAAAGTTGCCTGTTAAACAGTCACTTTCAGTTTTTAAGTGATATAATTCCACGACCTCGTGAACATGTCTTCGCTGATAGTTTGTAAATATGTTTCTGTAACCAATATCGATGTATGCAGTGCAGATCTTTGGTTTGCCTCTCTCAGATGTTGGACGGAAGGTGCTAGTCACGAACTTCCGAGTGATGCATCAGTCAGCATGGTGGCGGTTGGAACACTATGCTAGCGAACAGCGTTGAAATGCAAATTTCTCCACAGGCGCTTGGAATGCTTATGCGGCTTGGCTGGAATTAAATGCGATGGAAGCCGGTCTGACGTACTGGCGAGACAGTGTTTCTTTTATTGCGGTTATTCAAAGTGGTTGCTCTTATCCAGTGATTTGTGTTAAATCATTAGTGTGGATCTTGTATCCCACGGCTACTTTTCATTAACTTCGTGTGCTTAGCTTGCTATGAGTTGTGGAAGTGACTTAGTATCCATGGGGTGTGTTACAAAAGTTTCGTGTCTGTGAATTCAGTGGACTTGGAGCTGGTTCCAGAACCGAATTCTTGTTTAGTCCGAAGCATTACTCAGTCAGCTCACTCACTCTCCTCTTCAATTCAGTTTATTCGGTGGTTTTCTGGAAGCTGTTCATAGAACTGAATTTATGTGATTGCTGCTGTATCCGACTTATGTTTGAGGTGTCTTTCGGAAACCAAATGGCTAGTGTCTCATGTTCACTCGATTTGGAATGAATTATGTTGGCTACTCGTACATGCTATTTCCCATTTCCGTTCTCCTAGTTCACTTACTGAAGATTAGAGTTCATAGTGTCATATTCTTTGTCTGCCGTTACTTCGTAACCACGTGTTACAAGATGCCACTATAGTCACAATTAAATGTTGCACATGATACATTTTGGCAAGTATTTAATATCTCACATTGTTTCCCCTGTTTATAAAAATACTTAATTCGTTCTTATGCTTGCTGATTTCAGCATAGTAGTTAAGCCTTCTTTGTGATCGCTGAACGGAGAGGTCCTGTGGCGGATTCTATAAAGTGTTTTTGTTCGCGTAGCGTAAACTGAAGTACATACGGTATTGCATCGACGTGGTTAGCATTCCCTAGCAACTAATACATATTTAAGTCTTTCGAAGGGCAATATATCCAACCGACTCTATGTCGAAATGATACCAATTATTACCCGTCCATATTTGAATACAATCATTACATTTAGCGAACTCGAACCCTATTGTAAAGAGTCTAACTGTAAGTTGTTCGCTACTACACTTACTTAGGTTTGACAGAATCCTACAACTGACTTTCACGTTCATAGATATTGTTATTCAGACAGTGTCTACTGTTTCTTTAGTTGGACGGTTTCTGTAAGCGTGAACTGCACATTTAACTTTGTTTTCATTATCGTAAACGATAGGCCGAAATGTGCTGGATACTAGGCGCATTGTGAAATAAGTCTTTTTTTTTCTTTCGAGAATTTGAATTTGGCACCCCCTGAAATTGTGCCCAGAACAGATGCTTCGGTTCGCCCCCCGGCCCTATATCCGGGCCTGGTTCTCTTACAAGTTTATGGACGCCTTTATGTGTGATGGCAGCGACTCCAGTATGTCCGTAGGTAGTATTTTCACAATCTCGCATCATTGTATCATGGAAAGCAGGTGTCACTGCGTCAAGAACTTCATGGCGCCGATTTCCATACGCGAGTAGTGTTTCTTGCCGGGTGAACCCTAGTAAAGTTAGCTTTGAAAAGCGCGCCGCAGCGCTTAAAGTGAAGCAGTCTCCCTCCGTTTCCTGGCGGTGGCGCCTTTCTCGCAAGTGAAGGCTTCGGTGTCTCCCTCTAGCGGGAAAGGGTAAAAGAGGGCTGTTCGCGTGGGTTTAAGAAGTGGCTCTATGTGCTCTCGTGGAGAGTTGGCAGTCGGGGCATCAAGAAGCGACTTCTCTGCCGGTGCTAGAGGGACAGCACGCAGACCCTGGCATCAACGTAAGTGACGCGAGCAGCGGCTCCGTGGTATGGGGCGTCAACTGCGCGTCCCGAAAGGACGCAAGGGGCCTAATCTGCAGTTCGGCTGTACGCTGTCGACCGGCGAGGAGGTTCTGCAACTCGGCGCGCCTTCCTGCGTCCGTTGACACGGCTGGCAGCGGGCGGCTCGGCAGAGCATTTGGAGGTGCTGCGTTGGTTCAGTCCTGGGAGTCGTAACGCACCAGAAGTTGAGTACTGATTGTTAACAGATTTTATGAAGTTTAATTGAATTCAATTTACCCATTCTTGTTAATTATATCAGCCGTATTTTTTGGTGGTTTCACGCCATTCATTCTCGTCTGCCCATCAGCGGGAATGTGGTAATATTAGAAAGGGTGGTCCGTTTGTCCCCTTTTGAGGACGAAAGGAGGAGATTCAGAGTACATCTGTGGTTCGGATTGCTTCTTTCCCCTCCCAGCTTAGCTGCGGTTTTATTCGACTGTTAGCCTCTGCCATGTCTGTGAAAGTCTAAGGCACCAGTTGCCGTACTGTTTAAAATGCAAGGCACTTAAGACCTGATCCATTCTCTCGCCTGCCATAACTAGTATTACTAGATTCACGTGTAAAAGGTACTCTAAGAAAGAAGAAAAATTCCTTTTTGCCTCGTGGTAAGAACTAGTCAATTGCATAACGAATTCCTGCTCATCTGGAAGCTGTAACTTACGTAAATTTGTGTTTATGTATATTTGGCTATAATCAAGTGAGGTTGTTAATGTACGCCATAGTGGATTTTTTATATTGTTTCTAGTGAGAAAAAACTTTTGTGTTTTTCCAATTCAATGCCTTTTAAGGCTGTTGTGTATTTTCCAATTCAATACCTTTTCAGGCTCTTACTCAACGTGCTTATGTGTTTTATACAGATAGTTTGTTATTATTGTGCTTTCTCGCCATGCGATAGTTTGCAATTTTTATTACGGGTAGAAATTGTTTCCTTGAAGGAGAATGTTGTAATAGTTCGCAAGTCCTACCTGGCGAGCGTGTGTGTTTGCCGTAAGTTAACGGGCAGAAATTTGTAAAACTTTTTTTAAATATACTTTGGAAATGTTAATATTATTAATTGTGGTTTCAACATGACGGTTGCCCAGCGCATTACGCAATGGAAGCACGGGAGGAATTAGGCCGTGTTTACACTGGTTGTTGGCTCTGCAAGGGTAGTCCCTTTTCTTTCTGTGGGAATATTTAAAAAATAAGATGTACCAGTAAGTGCCAACAGGCCAGGAAGACATGATCGATCCCTTCAGAAACGACTGTGCCGACATTCCGGCACACATGCTTATGTCCTGTGTATGGTCATTTGAAAAGCGGGGCACGAAGTGTTTTGAAGTTGGCGGTACTACGTTTTAAGACTCATTCTAATCGGAAAAAGTAGAGTTGCTTTCGCCTCGAGCCACGGCCACAGTGGCGCGTCGAGTAGTCCCAGTTAGATATGTTGGAGGTAACTGAACTGAACTCGCAATGGTTGAGACAATTTGACATACGAGGTAGCTTCCTGAGTAGCAGAATGTCCTGCGCGGCTGTTGGCAGCCGCCAGCGCCGCGACCTTGACACGGCGAGTCGCTGTGGCCGGTACATAAGGAAGGTGCATGAAGAGGTCAGCGATTCCGCGAAGTCAAGCAGGATAGAAGCACCTGTACCAGGAAACTGCGGGTAAAGAAGCGTCGACGCAGCTGGGGCCTGGGACTTGCGATGCGACCTGACGACAAGGCGGCAAACTCGCTTTGATCCGTTTCCTTCACCACCCTCGCACCGACTCGCAAAGTTACGCAGGACTTAAGAGAGTTTACACAACAAAAAATGGTTCAAATGGCTCTGAGCACTATGGGACTTAACATCTGAGGTCATCAGTCCCCTAGAACTTACAGCTACTTAAACCTAACTAACCTAAGGACATCATACACATCCATGCCCGAGGCGGGATTCGAACCTGCGACCGTAGCGGTCACGTGGTTCCAGACTGAACCGCCTAGAACCGCTCGGCCACCAAGGACAGCTTTACACTGTTCTGACAAAGCATTTCAATGACTCCATTCGCTGTTTACGTACCTATTGCGCCGTCGGCGCTTGCATTTGTTAATAATAATAGTTGACTTATATCCACTGGTTTCTAATCCATATTTATACGGAAATACGATGTTCAGCCTTGCATAAAAATTAACGTAAGCGATAGAAAATACTCCTTTGTTTTGCAGTCATTTCAACACAGTTCAAATATTTCTTGGAAATATTTAGGAATAGTACTCCAAAAATACCAGGTGAAATAGCTAAGACAGGCTACCCCAAATGTGTAGTGTTCACAATTCCTATAACAGGCTTCTAGGTGTTGATCAGAAGACTTAGTAGAAAAAGTTCCAAATCCGAAAATGAACCGTTTATTGAAGATCGAATCACTTTCAAATATCCCACTTCACAGTACGCAAACCAAACAAAAGGAGGACTCCGGCATCAGTCCAAGAAGTTATCGTATCCGGGATAAATTTGATGCAGACGGTACTGTTCAGTATGTGCTTCAGGGAAGTTCTGCTCGTCTTAGAAGATCCAGATTCCACGGCTACTGCGTTGTAACATTTTAGCAGTTCACCTAAAAAAAGTCTGTGAAGCAGGGTGCACTTGAAGGCGGGGGAAGCCAATTAAGGGTATCACTAATTCGGAAGGCTGCAAAGCGGAAGGTGTACAGTTCAAGACCGCTGCACGCTTTGAACGAGGACGATACCGCGCGAAGGACAAAGTACTGTGAGTGGTTTCAAGGCATGATTAGCGAGAGTGAAGAGTTTGCAGCAATGGATATCCGGTCCAACGAGGCGCAATTTAAACTGAATGGCAATGTAAACCTGCACAACTGCGTGCACTGGTTTCCCGAAAATTCGCACTTTCATATGGACAAGTATGTTAACGTGTGGTGTGGTCTGTTACCGCTCGGTATGATTGGCCCGTTCTTCTTCGATGGTATTGTAAAGAGTGAGATGTATCTTCATATGCTGCAAACATCGAATTTACCAGCCATCCGACAGGTGTTTGGAAGTTACAGAATTTACCTACAGCAAGAGGACGCTGCGCCTTACTTCCACAGAGATGTCAGAACCCACTTGTATGAAAATCTACCTGGACGGTGGATGTGTCGAAGAGGAAGTGTTGAGTGCCCACCATTATCTGCAAACTTTACGCCTCTCGATTTATACTTATGGGAGGTCTTAAAAATTAAGTTTACCAACAGAAGCCAGCTACACTGTACGAGCCACAAGGAGCCATCGAGGCGTCCTTTGCGGCTCTCACACCGAAAACACTGACAGCCGTAGTTCGGTGAAGAGTTCACTGGCTAAGACGTTGTTTGACTGTTAATGGCGGTCTCTTTGAACACATAAAATAACCTTCCCCCAATGCAAAAATTTTAACGGTACGTCATTTTGTTCCATTGGTACTGGCTAATGAAGTGTGTGTAAATTTTTCTGGACACATCTGTGTATCAATGAATGTATCTGCAAAATTATATCTGTGTGTGACACAATAGTTCCAGATACACTCAGTCGCAAAAGTATCCGGACAGTTGTAAGTTTCATAATGAGTACTCGAGAAACACTGACTATATTTATTAGCAATATATGTGCGTAAAAACATCAATTACAAAAGAATTATTGTAATATTTCGTTTACAAAACATAAATAACAGAAAAAGTTACAACAAAAATGAAACATCCTGCACACCCTGCTGCTACAAAAGTATTCGGACACTGTCCAATAAATTTTCATAAGCTGTTCGACGAAAATGTCATTACCTTGGTGGGTCCACCTTTCATTTTCAATACTTCCTTCAATCTACTAGGCATACTTTCCACGAGATTTTTCGTGAAATCTGGGCCTATATTTGCCCATTCTTGGCGCAGTTTCTCTTTCAAGGTCTCATTCGTATAGATGATGTCCGCGCGGAGGATCCGTTTCAATTTATCCCACAAATGTTCGGTTGGGTTAAGGTCTGGTTATTGGGGAGGGGGATAATTGAAGAGCAACCACATTTGTACAATATGCCCGGTATGCTTGGGATCATTATCTTGATAAAAATGAAAGTTGTTCACAATACCTAGATGTCGTGCAAGCTGCTTCAAATGTCCTCGCAGTATATTCAAAGTGCTTCCTTGTTCATCGTATCATCAATGAACACTGAATCACCCACACCATTGCCGGACATGCATCCCCACACCATGATGCCTCCACCTCCAAACTTTACTGTTGGTTCAAATGGCTCTGAGCACTATGGGACTTAACTTCTGAGGTCATCAGTCCCCTAAACATAACTAACCTAAGGACATCACACACATCCATGCCCGAGGCAGGATTCGAACCTGCGACCGTAGCGGTTGCGCGGTTCCAGACTGTAGCGCGTAGAACCGCTCGGCTTTACTGTTGGTTTGAGGTTCCTGGGATTCAGCTTTTCATTGCTCTTTCGCCACACGTTTGCCTTTCCGTCGCTTTGCCATAATGTAACTTTACGTTCGTCGCAAAATATCACCCGATTCCAGCAAGCCTGATCGTATTCGGCGTATTCCCTCGCAAACTGCATACGTTTCTTCTGATTCACTGCATTTCTGAATGTCTTTCGCCGTGCCACTCGACCTTGGGACTGCGATCGTCGTAGTACTCTCCGCACGGTTTCGGGATGAACTTTTATACCAAGGTCTCCCTCCACCTCACTTGCAATTCGTGTGGCAGATATTTTCGGATTCTGTTGTACCTTTCGCACAATCACACGATCATCTCTCTGTGAAAATGCCCGTGGCCGTCCTGTACTGCAACGGATCTAGGGATCCTCACAGTAACCTCACAGTATATATATTCCCTTATGAAATTTGTTGATAATAATCCAACCCAATTCAAAAGTAATAGCAGTGTGCATACCTATAACAACAGGAGAAAGGATGATCTTCACTATGCAGGGTTAAATCTGACTTTGGCACAGAAAGGGGTAAATTATGCTGCCACAAAAGTCTTTGGGCACCTACCAAACAGCATCAAAAGCCTGACACATTGCCAACTAACATTTAAAAATAAATTAAAAGAATTTCTAGATGACAACTCCTTCTACTCATTGGCTGAATTTTTAGATATAAACTAAGTAAAAAAAAAAAAAAAAAAACTTAATCATTAGTGTCATGCAATATTTTGTGTAATGTAATTTCTTGTACAGACATCTTTTATTAACCTGACACGTTCCACATTATTACGAAGTGTCGTATTCATGATATATGGAACAAGTATTAATCTAATCTAATCTAATCTTGCCGGCAGCGGTGGTCTTGCGGTTCTAGGCGCTGCAGTCCGGAACCGCAGGATTGCTACGGTCGTAGATTCGAGTGCGATGTCCTTAGATTAGTTAGGTTTAAGTAGTTCTAAGTTCTAAGGGACTGATGACCTAAAATGTTAAGTCCCATAGTGCTCAGAGCCATTTGAACCAATCGGTCTTCTTTCTCGAACTGTTCAATAATGTCGTGAACTGTACTTTTCTTCATGTTAACTATTGCGGCAGTTTTCCTGCAGGTTTTCCCCTTCGCGTGGTGATAAACGACAAGTTGGCTTTTCTTGAACGTAGAACACATCCCTCTGCGTCCCTTCGTCGACCTGCACAGCCTCGCGATGCGTGTTTACTAATCATCGCTATCGTCTCGCGGAAATATCGGACACACTGCAGTCGCTTCACCCTCTGTGCGTCTCGGAATGAACTATTCTCTCACGTTGTCCGCCTTTGTCCGAATACTTTTGTTGCACCTTCCCATGCCGTTTTCAGGAAATATTACGTAACAGGCACATGTCCAACAACAATTCTTCGTATTTGACACGTGTTTCACGTTGCGAGATCGTACCCAGAGTCCCAAATACATTACAAAGTGAAATTTCTGTATTTGTTCATGCGGCAAACTGCAAAATTGTGCGCCGTTACGTACTGACCGAAAAATTTTGTGACTGAGTGTATATGACGTCATAAACATTGACATGAATGAATAATTGCCGTATCATTCATGAAGTTTAAAGTAATTTTTACTAACCCGCTGAACGTATTTCATTTATATTTGGTAAGGAGATAACTTGATCCCTGAGGAAGAACACAGGCTACTTTAGAAAGTGTGTAGTACAAGATACCTTCTGATTTGAAGATTGTTATGTGAATTGGGGAAATATATTTACTCTCTGAGAAAGCTGTTTATTCTGTGACTTTTGAACTTAATCATGTTTGTGAAAACTATTTTGTTGGTTGATATGTGCAAGGTCATGCGATTCAAAATAATGAATATAACGCTGCTACAATTTTCAGTACGTTTATTCCATACTTTCACACTATTCTTCCAGATGAAACGCGCATGCGCAAATTGAGAGATAGTCTTCTTCCAGACGGAACGCGCATGCGCTAATTGTGAAATCGTCTTCTTGCAGTCGGAACACGCATGCGCAAATTAAGAAATCGTCATCTTCCAGATGGTAGAAGAAGATTTCTCAATTTGCGCGTGCGCGTTCCTCTCAGAAATTCTCACAGCCTAGCTGCCGGCGCCCCCTCAGTTTACCTGAGAGCCAGCGGCCCACCAAACGTTGGCTGGGGTGAGGAAGCACGTTTTTGACGTTTCAGCTAAGTACAGCCATTGACACGGTACACACGTACCGCTTATCTTACATTTTATGCGAGTCTTTTGCCCTTTTGGGCGTTCTGTATTAATGTTGGACCATGCCTCTTTAGGCAGCTTGTAGTTTTAGTGTTCCGAAGGAGGTGTGGTTATCCGCGCCGAAACCTAGACGGATTCTTTATAATCACTAAATTATTCACGGTTTGCTGATGCACTGCCATGTTAAAAGTTCTTAGGTAAAGTATTGTTTAGGGCCTTAGCTGCACAAACCCTAGCCTGAACCCCACTCCACAGTAACATCTACGCTGCGATGCTAGGGACAGACTGGATTAGAGTGTACGAGTACCAAGGGGATGGAAGTTTCATGCTACAACAAGAAATGCATCTGTAAAGGTTTCTACACAAGATAAAGATATCGACAACTTGCCCTGGCCAGCACGTTGCTTGAATTTGAAACTCGTGGAAAACCTTTGGGGAGTACTTGCAAGGAGTGCTTATCGCAGTGGAAGGCAACTTTAGGCTATATGTGACCTCAAAAGAGCCATAAGAGAAGCGTGGATGCCAAATTCATTGCAAGAGCTGCAACCGTACTACTGCCAAAGAGAACTGATGCAATTAGGAAGAACAGAGGTTAAACAAAGTGCTAACAATGCATGACACAACAGGACAGTGACTGCCTTTATACCAGCCTTCATCCAGGGAATGCAAACGCTATTTTGTTACTTGTGTTATGAAAAGAAACTGTGTAATTCGATGATTTTTTTATGTCATATGTATCTACTATTTTCACAACAAATTCAATACATGTATGTTTCAGATGCAGGAATCCTGCCTTTAAACTGATGTTAATAAAACTCACAAAGTGTAGGGACGGATTCCTGACTGAAAATTGAGGAAAAAAGGTCCTATGAACAACTGTACGGAAATGGTAGGTATGTCTGCAACGACAACAAATCGTCCCGGTACACAGTACAAAACTGCACCACACTCACGTGACAATGAATGTTCAACTTGCCCTCCATGGGAGCAATGCACGCGTTTTCATGCAGGATATACATAATTGTACTTTGCCTTACGCCAAGTTGAATCCACAGTTGCAGGAAGGACCGATGACCGTAGCAGTCTGGTCCCTTTAATCCCACAAACCAACCAACAGTTGCAGGGAGCTTGTCTAGGGTTCGTGTCAGTACCCTGTAGACCCCGGTTCTCTAAATCTGGTGTACACAGCCCGCCGCCTCAATGCACTGTCCTCTGTTTGAGAGCACCCATGATCGCCCAAAGAGGGCCTCAAAAAGTGATGTGATTGGTGTCTGTGAGGCTACTTGTTCTGATATAGCAGCGCTGCCTCTCGACCATGTGCTTGGCCGTACACAAACACCATCTCACCTTTTCCCGGCGTGAACAGCGGACCATTATGCTGCTTACAGCACGCTGCGTCAATCACACAAGCAACACAGAAGAAACGCACGACACATGCTCAGAAGAACTTTCACTCGTCGGCGCCGTCTACCGTGGCATAGAACTACTTAAACCTAACTACATCACACACATCCATGCCCGAGGCAGGATTCGAACCTGCCATCGTAACAGTCGCTCGGTTCCAGACTGAAGCACCTAGGACCGCTCGGCCACTCCGGTCGGCTCCAGGTATTGTGTGAATAATTTGTGTTTAATCTTATCGCATATTAGGTCAACCTTCTAGATAGATGCACATTTTGATTGTAACGCAAATTAATTTGTGAGACGGATTATTCGACGAAATTAATATTTTATTCGATATTCTTTACAGTAAACTACCGATGATTATTTTATATACCGGCCGGCTCCGTTCCTGCAGTTTGTCATATTAATTACTGTTCACCCTCTATATGTAAAGTGGAAGCAACTTTCATTTGCCAGCGCCAACTATCGTGGCAACAATGCATTTCCAGATACAGTTCATAGAGCCTATGTCCGTCCATGCACAGTCAGGGGTCCGTCCATGCTGTTAGTCGGTTTGATTAATATTCAGCCGGTATGTATAAATAGGCAATGTTATCAAACATCTTGAAAATTTTTGGACCATTTCGCTTCAGTTCGATCCACAACAATAAAAATTCGGACAAAACCAGTTTAAAAGTTTCTGTAAGGTGCCATGCTGTGAAAATGTGCGGTTTCGTTTTCCTTCTAACAGTCTGTTTTATCCGTGATATCATGGTATTTAACCTCTAAGGCAGATTGCTTCTCCCATATGTATCCTTTTTCCTTATACATATAATTTTATACAAGAACTGTATACACAATAATGTTTTGCTTTCCTTCCTCGCAGCCGGCGTTAAGAGAAAACGGGGAAGTTGCGTATACGACATATCGGCTTATGATTAGAATACTGCTATGTAATCTGCAACATCAGAAACTTTGTAATCCTACCCATTCGCACATTAAACTATGAAAAATAATGTGACTAAAGGTACCATCCTCACAGATTAAGGAACTGGTGAGGTCTCTCTGATATCCCGTATACCAAAGATCTAAACCGTTTTAAATGTTAATTTTAACCGACACCAGTTCCCAATCAAGATTTCGTTTACAATACGAATAAACAAGGCTCAAGGTCGAAGAGAGGGGGGAAAAGGAGTTGGAAAGAGAGGGGTGGGAGGAAATGAGCAGTGAGTGGAGGAGGAGATGGACGAATAGTGGGGGGAAGAGACGATGAACATAGAACGGTGGGGACGGGGAGATTAAGACCTATATCCAATTTCCTTACATATTTAGCAATGGGAAGTGTAGAGAAATATGGTGTCAGCCCGACCCAGCGTCTGACGTAGAAAGCGATCTTCTCTCGTCTTGGTCTTCGTTCGACTGACGCACTGGGTTTCGTTCTTCACACTCCTTTCCACGGTCAGGGAATTTGACACATTTGACCTCGCTCATCACACTCGGATACGTCCTGCAACCTGAAATCTACGCTGGGCAGTAGACAGAAACTATCGCATTAAAACAAATCGTCTCATCACGCATTCGCGTTCAGTTCTCGTGTGAGGACGTTTGGTGTCTGACACCAATGAAGCTCAGAGTGACAAGCGTTAGTGTCTGTAATTGTTGTAGTCTATAAAATTGTGACGTTCCGTAGGCGTGGAACTTGCCACTACGTTTTCCCCGAAGTACTTTTTCTTTGTAATTTATTGGCTATCGGAATGTGTCCACACAGTCATCTCAAAACAGGAAATGTTACATTACAGTTGGTTTTGATAATTCATGGTAGACATTATTTTAGGTCGTACCCTGATACGATGCAACATAGAAGTAGCGAAGGACTAGTTCTGCATAAAACAAGATTTACAGTCGGAGTGTACGGCAACGAGTGAACAAGTCGAAAATGTAACACAGAATACACAGTGGAAGCTGAGCCGTGGCACGGCTGGCGCCAGTGTTCTCGCACTTAGGATGGCATCGCTGCCATCGATTATAGGGTCACCATCTTTGATTTTCGCGATTAAGGCCGGTGGTCGGGTGGTGAACGGAGAGAGAAAAGGGAGAGCGGAGTGGATATTCGCAGGGTCGGAGGTG
Source organism: Schistocerca gregaria (assembly GCF_023897955.1). Classification (NCBI taxonomy): domain Eukaryota; kingdom Metazoa; phylum Arthropoda; class Insecta; order Orthoptera; family Acrididae; genus Schistocerca; species Schistocerca gregaria. The sequence goes on along the minus strand of NC_064923.1, from coordinate 128,288,052 downwards.
GCTTCTTCACGTTTACCGTGAGGCCTGTGGTACGGCGCCTGTACGCAATGGGCAGGGTCAGCGAGAGATTCCGGCAGCGACTCGATGGGACCTTAGGTTTGGTATCGCGGTGGTGCACTGTTGTGTTTTGGGGCTTTCCTGCCTCGAGGGCATGTATAGGTTGTTGTTACTGGCCATTGAAACTGAGATGTGTCTATGGCGTGACGGAAGAAATGTGTGATGCTCGCCGCTGTTGCATGTGAAAACGCTTCGTCTGCTTTGTGTCTGTGCAGGAAATAATGTGAAGTAAATAGCTGATACTACGGCGACGTCTTGCTCCCACGCGTCGTTGAATATACACTACTGGCCATTGAAATTGCTACACCAACAAGAAATGCAGAAGATAAACAGGTATTCATTGGACAAATATGCTATACTAGAGCTGACATGTGATTACAGTTTCACGCAATTTGGGTGCATAGAGCCTGAGAAATCTGTACCCAGAACAACCACCTCGTCCGCAGCACGTGGTCGTACGGTAGCGTTCTCGCTTCCTGCGTCCGGGTTCCCGGTTTCGATTCCCGGCGGGGTCAGGGATTTTCTCTGCCTCGTGATGACTGGGTGTTGTCCTTACGTTAGTTATGTTTAAGTAGTTCTAAGTTCTAGGGGACTGATGATCATAGCTGTTAAGTCCCATAGTGCTCAAAGCCATTTTTTGAACAACCACCTCTGGCCATAATAACGGCCTTGATACGCCTGGACATTGAGTGAAACAGAGCTTGGGTAGCGTGAACAGGTACAGCTGCCCATGCAGCTTCAACCCGATACCACAGTTCATCAAGAGTAGTGACTGGCGTATTGTGACGAGCCAGTTGCTCGGACATCATTGACCAGCCGTTTTCAATAGGTAAGAGATCTGGAGAATGTGCTGGCCAGGGCAGCAGTCGAACATTTTCTCTATCCAGAAAAGCCCGTACAGGATTTGCAACATGCGGTCTTGCATTATTCTGCTGAAATGTAGGGTTTCCCAGGAATCGAGTGAGGGGTAGAGCCACGGGTCGTAACACATCTGAAATGTACGTCCACTGTTCAAAGTACCGTCAATGCGAACCAGAGGTGACCGAGACGTGTAAGCAATGACACCCCATACCATCACGCCGGGTGATAGGACATTATGGCGATGACGAATACACGCTTCCAATGTGCGTTCACCGCGATGTCGCCAAACACGGATGCGACCATGTAAACAGAACCTGGGTTCATCCCAAAAAAATGACGTTTTGCCATTCGTGCACCTAGGTTCGTCGTTGAGTAAACCATCGCAGGCGTTCCTGTCTGTGATGCAGCGTCAAGGGTAACCGCAGCCATGGTCTCCGAGCTGATAGTCCATGCTGCTGCAAACGTTGTCGAACTGTTCTTGCAGGTGGTTATTGTCTCGCAAACGTCCCCATCTGGTGACTCAGGCATCGAGACGTGGCTACACGATCCGTTATAGCCATGCGGATAAGATGCCTGTCATCTCGACTGCTAGCGAGCGATACGAGGCCGTTGGGATCCAGCACGGCGTTCCGTATTACCCTCTTGAACCCACCGATTCTGCTAACAGTCATTGGATCTCGACCAACTCGAGTAGCAATGTCGCGATACGATAAACAGTAATGGTTATAGGCTACAATCAGACCTTATCAATGTCGGAAACGTAATGGTACGCATTTCTCCTCCTTACACGAGGCATCACAACAACGTTTCACGAGGCAACTCCGGTCAACTGCTGTTTGTGTATGAGAAATCGGTTGGAAACTTTCCTCATGTCAATACGTTGTAGGTGTCGCCACTTGCGCGAACCTTGTGCGAATGCTCTGAAAAGCTAGTCATTTGCATATCACAGCATCAGCTTCCTGTCGGTTAAATTTCCTATCTGTGGCACGTCATCTTCGTGGTGTAGCAATTTTAATGGCCAGTAGTGTATTCCTGAATTGCTGAATGATGAAAATATCCAACGTGTAAAGCAAATGAATCCATTTGCGCCATACTAAAGTACCGTTTTATTCTGCTTAAATCTGTGCCAGTTATATGTGCATTTATATGCCCTTCTTTAGTTGCAGAAGTTATAGAAGTGTGTAAACAGAGAGCTATGTGGAAAAGAATGTAAAGTTGAAATCCTTCCAAAAAGTGAATACACTCAGACTCTGTATCACTAAAGGTGACTTTCGATACCATCACCTAACTTGGTTAATAAGAGTTATTCGGAGGTTGTCATGGTACTGTAAGTAATTATTGTACACAAAATTGATTATTCTGATTATACTAAATTGTAGATGTATATTCGGTTGTGTGCCGCTGTATATTACTATTGTCTCCTCTGTGTGGCGGCCTAACATTGTCAGTGGCTGCAATCATTATTCCTGTCATATTTCGAGTTTTGTATTCGCGGGTTTGCTTAAGCTGACACTGTTAACTTCAGTTGTAAGACCTATAAACAGGCAAGTCAAGCTGAGTGTTGTATGAGCTCAAGACGATATTCTGTTACGTGGTACCTTAGTTTGTTATAGGTTAGAAGTATTTTACGTGTTATTAATATTCTGCTGTTTGCTTTGTCTAAAGAGGAGCTAGTTCTGTGAAGTAGTCGTTTATATTTTTATTAGTGTATTACGCGTTGTGCCTTTCCATGTTAATTGTTTTTAAGAAGCTACAAATGACTCTGTGTATGTTGCAGGTAGCTGAAACTGACGTGTTTACGGGGGTCGCGTCCTGACAGGGTTTTTGCTACGGCACAGCCGGTTATCTTCCTTCAGTACATTCGTTTCGCTTATATCGTTACTACGTTTGTCGAGTGGAATTAGGGCTTACTGTAATCACCTTATATGTTGAAGTTAAGTATGTCCCTTGCCATAGCGCGAACCCTCTTGGATATAGTGTTATTCTCATCTGTAAGGATTGGTAGTGTTATTCATTTGTTCTCATCACATGTATGATTATTTATCTTGTTATATTTAATGTCAGTCAAATGTAAGTGTTAGCGAGGTCCGAATTGGGACGTTGTATTCTCCTCTTGTGGAAACAAATTTAAGTGATTTTATTCCTTTTTTAAGTAGCCTTAGGAAGCGTAGATTTTGCCTTCCTGTTTGGTGTTTTTATGGCTTCCACGTTAATTAAAATTACAATAAAGCTACATTTGGCAACGGAGGGTTTCGTGTATATATTACTTGTAAGTGGATCCTACGTTAAATGCAGGAACCCTACCAGTAGCATACTACGAAAATCCCTTTACCAACACAATAAGAGCTGTTGGTACACATTTGGGATAGTCCCAATTCAGTACACATTAATTAGTACATATCTAAATTAACAATTAGGTGTTCTTTGTATGTCCTATGAAAATTGTTTCAAAAGTTGAGCACAGAGGACTGAATATTTATGCAGATGTATAAGTACCATCTAGACACAACGGGAAAACAACCACATCCAAAGATATACCAGTATGCAAGCACGTACACGCAGGAAGTACATAGTGACATATATTTAGAATCTGAGTATTCCATATTCTGCTAGTAGTAAGTGGGAATATAGGTAGTTAATTGGTCTTCCCGTGGATCTCTAAATATCAAGAGCATTAGATTAGCATCGCAGGGAACTATATCTCGATATTGGCTCTGTTAACAAACTTTTCCTGTAGTTTATACGTTTCTGTATTGTTGCTTGCTAACGAAGTTTGGAGGATGCTTGGGACCTGATGACGAAGCAGTCCGAAGATTACTTGCGGTGACGTTCATGTGATACACGTTCGGAGGATATTGTAGAAATACATGATTTGTATCTTCTCCCTCTCCGCACACATATACAGGGGTCGCGCTATTTCGGGCCGATAAAGGTGTTTGCTGAACTTCCAATGATTAAATTTCAGCTGTGGTACAATTTTTGCGTCTTATTACCCATGGTATACTTGGAATGCTGGGATAAACTAGTATGTCGTACCTGCCCTTGATTTTAGATGTCGACGGCAGTTTCTCTTGCCAGTCCGCTTCTGAGCATGGGTATCGTATGTGTGAGAGGGAGTTTGTCATATTTAGTAGCTCCATGCAAAGATACCTTCTTTTCTACGGCATCTACTTGTTCATTTGGTTATTCCAGAATGGTCTTTCCCCTCTATTACCAAGATGTTACCACAGCTCCTCTGCACCCGAAACACAATGTCGGAAATGCTGCTACTATGGGGTTGTTACAACTATTACGATGGTTTATGATCGGTTGTAGGGCTGATGCACTATCAGAGATGATGACTATTGTGTCCGCTTTGGACGCCTGTGCGAATAGTTTGGGTTCCAAAACAGCAGTCAGCTCGGCTGTTATTACAGTGGTGTGTGGATCCAGTTTGTACGGGCCTTTATGTTTGATTCGGAGTACGCAATAAGCAGTACCAATCTATATACTAAATGTGACGGTAGTATCTGTTCCCGAAAGAACAGTTACCGTTGATGACCATGCAGCTTTGCTAGAAATGAAATGATAATTAAATGGACACCCTAGCTGCAAGCCGGCGTTGATATACTTCATCGGGGACATGTTGAATATGTGTGCCCCGACCTGGACTCGAACCCGGGATCTCGTGCTTACATGGCAGACACTCTATCCATCTCAGCCACCGAAGGCACAAAGGATAGTGCGCCTGCAGGTACTTATCCCTTGCACGCTCCCCGTGAGACCCACATTCCCAACATGTCCACACCACTACATTCACAGAGCGCCTTCGGTGGCTCAGATGGACAGAGCGTCTGCCATGTAAGCAGGAGATCCCGGGTTCGTGTCCCAGTCGAGCACACATTTTCAACATGTCCCCGATGACGTGTATCAACGCAGGTTTGCAGCTGGGGTGTTGGCTCAAATGGCTCTGAGCACTATGGGACTTAACTTCTGAGGTCATCAGTCCCCTGCCTAAACCTAACTAACCTAAGGACATCACACACATCCATGCCCGAGTCAGGATTTCAACCTGCGTCCGTAGCGGTCTCGCGGTTCCAGACTGTAGCGCCTAGAACCGCACGGCCACTCCGGCCGGCAGCTAGAGTGTCCATTTAATTACCATTCCACCTATATACACCACACACAGACAGGAATTCCACTGCTGTCACGTTAGCTGTGTCCTGGTTTTGAAACGTCAAACCGGTCTTGGCATGAATCTGCAGAGTCGACATTTCGTATAAACTGTTACAGTGCAGTAGAAGAGAAACTTTTCCACACCTTGCGCCTTAATGCCTGCAACTCCATTTATTTACCAGTGACGAGTGGAAGTCACTTATTTATAAAGTATCCTCCACACACACAGGAAGCATATCGACCTCTGGATCTTTTACGAAGCACGGGTTGGTTGGGTGATCAGACAGCTCGAGTACGCAGTGAAATCGAGAGTGAGGCGGCAGGGACGGAAGAGGGAACCGCTACTCCGCCAGAGCACGGCGCGGACAGCCCCAGCTGTAAACACGTGTGACGTAACAGCAGGAGCTGAGAATAAATTAGCGAGTCTGCTGGAGCGCAGCCACCTGTGGAGCCGGCCGCAGAAGGCGGCGGAGTGAGTGAGCCGACGCCGCCGCCGTGGGGCGACCTTGCGACCTCCTCGCAAACAGGTTTGCCCGCTGCGTGCCTGGACCTGGACTTGCACCTCGCACTCACCAGTTGCGCTGGACGCGGGGCGCGCCCTCTCACAGCCTCGCGATACTGTAATGAACAATGGCAAATGGGAAGTGTTACACCGCAAAGCAGCAGTCCGGTACTCATACAACTTTGTGCAGGTGCGGGTATTAAATGAATGAAGATCCAGTCCGTGAACGTACCCCCCCCCCCCCCCCCCTCTCCTCCAGTACAACTCTTGCAATATGCTGATGACACCTCATTCCACGCCCTCGCTCCTACCCTCCAACGGTCCCGACGCCTTCTCCAGAATCACCTTGAGCTTTTTGCCGCATGGTGTAACCAGTGTCGTCTGAAAATCAATCCTTCTGAGACCCAGGCAATCATCCTAGGTCTTACCACTCTCTCCTTCCGGCTCCTGGATTGCTTCCTTACCATCTGCGCATGTCCTGTCCGCCTCACCCCCACCCTCACCTACCTTGGCCTCACCATTGACCATCACCTCACCTGGATCCGTCATATGTTCCATCCAATCCAAAGCCCACAACTGCCTCCACCTCCGACTCCTCAAACTCCTCTCTGGCCGGACATGGGGGTTGCACCCCTCTACCATCCTCCACACCTACAAATCCTTAATCCGTCCCATCCTCTGTTATGCCAGTCCCGCCTGGATATCTGCCCCCCCCCCCCAAAATTCTATAAGTCCCTCCAGATCCTCGAGCATCATGCACTCCGCCTCGCCTTCCGTATATGCTATGCCTCACGTCCCCCACGCGGATCCTCTATGACCTGATTCCTTTCCCCCCATCTGCTCCTATTCCTCGAACATATCTGCATACTCTACATCTCCTGCCACCTTGATCCCCCTCCCCCCTGATTACTCCTCTCCTCTCCTCTCCTTCCCCCCCCCCCCCTGCCACGTCTTCACTGTTCTGTCCCCCCTACCCTCCATCTCTGCACCCTTCATCTCCTTTCCCAAGGTCGCTTCCATCAACTCCCCCTCCCGGATGATGCCCTCTCTCCCTCCATTTATCCCTCCTATAAACTCTGATCCTCACCACCCTCCTTTCCTGGGCTCCCACTCCCCCCTTCCATCCTCTTTTTTCCCGCCTACCCTCTCTCTGCCCCCCTTCTCCCCCCTGAGTCCTTTTGCATTTCCCTCCTCTACCTTTCCCATTCCCTCTCGCGTCTGCCCTGCCCCTCCCCTCCCCCTTAGGAGCCCTCTACCTCCTTCGGTTCCCTACCTTTCGTTTTTCCTCTCCTCCCTCCTTGTTTTCCCCCTCACCAGTCCAGGTCCCCTCCTCCCCCCCCCCCCCGTCCCCATCTGCCTTTGGCTATGGTGTGTCATCTTTGTGCAGACATTTTAGTGCAGTGTTTAAAGTGAGTGTTCAGTGTTGTCGGTCTTTTCCGAAGTGTTGCGAACAGAAATCCTACTGTCACAGGGTGTCATTTTTATATCTCTTGCGAACAGAAACCAGACTGTCGCAATGTTTATTTTAATTGTCTGTCTACTACTTTACCTGTCTCCTTCCCGTCTATTTTATTAGCATTGCCAACGCTTTGTTTTATGTTTTAACTTTCCACAATTTTCCGACATTTTACAATTTAAGTCACCGTTTTATCGCCTGCTTTTATTTTCTTATTTTCTTCTTACGTTTTAAACAGTCTGTAGGCTGAAGAGCGGCGTAATAAGCTGCTGCGAGCCCGCCCCCTCCGGGGGAATCGAAATGCAATAAAGGAAAACAAATCACATATCCGTAGTTCATCGACCGCCAGCAGACATGGATAGCTGGGCCATGAACGTCAACATCAGTATGAAGTGCGACCCCACATGTGCCAAGCACATGAAACATATGCTGTGTTAGTTCATGAAGACTGCTGGCTGAAAGCTGCTAGGTATGTGGAAAATATTTATCCCCGAAGGACAAGGTAGTTAAATTTCCATTTTTGATAAAACCGATTAATTGAGATTTAAATATCGTATGGCCCTAGAAGTAAATCTTACAGAAACAATACAAAATTTATTTTATCTTAAACGATTAACAATTAGTCATTTACTACTTTTAAGGCTGATTACTTTGTTACGTAACTGGTAAGCAGATTTGAATAGCATATCCAACCATCTAAATTACTATATAAAGACTAGTCGTTGTTCGATGTCGATACTGAAAAACTCATAAACTACTTGGCCCATTCATTTTAAATTTTTACATGCTATTCTAATACACATCAGGACGCTCAAAAGCTGCAGATCTTTAATTATTTTTGCTATGTAAATATATATTTACTATATAAACTGGGAAACCTTTTTCCCAAACCCTTTCATCTACGTCATGTAAATCTACGTGATTACTGTGCTATTCACAATAAAGTGCCTGGCAGAAGGTTCAATGAACCACCACCTTCAAGCTATCTCTTTGCCGTTCCACTCTCGAACGGCGCGTGGGAAAAACGAGCACTTAAATTTTTCCGTGCGAGCCCAGATTTCTCTGATTTAATCGTGATGATCATTTCTCCCTATGTAGGTGGGTGTCAACAGAATGTTTTCGCTATCGGAGGAGAAAACTGGTGATTGAAATTTCATGAGAAGATCCCGTCGCTAACGAAAGACGCCTTTCCAATTCATGTATCATGTCTGTGACACTATCTCTCCTATTTAACGATAATACAAAACAAGCTGCCCTTCTTTGTACTTTTTCGTTGTCATCCGTCAGTCCCACCTGATGCGGATCCCACACCGCACAGCAATTCTCCAGAATAGGGCGGACAATTGTGGTGTAAGCAGCCTCTTCAGCAGACCTCTTGCACCTTCTAAGTGCTCTGATAATGAATCGCAGTCTTTGGTTTGCTCTACCCACATTATTATCTATGTGATCGTTCAAATTTAGGTTATTTGGAAATGTAATCGCTAAGTATTCAATCGAATTTACAGCCTCCAGATTTGTGTGACTTATCGCGTAATCGAAATTTAGCTGATTTCTTTTAGTACTCATGTGAATATCTTCACATTTTTCTTTATTGAGGGTCAATTGGCACTTTTCGCACCATGCAGATATCTTATCTAAATCATTTTGCAAGTCATTTTGATCATCTGATGACGTTACAAGACGGTAAATGACAGCATCATCTGCAAAAAATCAAATAGGCCTACTCAGACTGTGTCCTACGTCGTTAATACACATCAGGATCAATACCGGGCCCATAATACTTCCTTGTAGAACGCCGGATATTACTTCCGTTTTACTCGATGACTTTCCGCCTATTACTACGAACTGTGACCTTTCTCACAAGAAATCACGAATACAGTCGCACAACTGAAGCGATACTCCGTATGCACACAGTTTGGTTAAAAGACGCTTGTGAGGAGCGGTGCCGAAAGCCTTCTCGAAATCTAAAAATATGGAATCAATTCTACATCCCCTGTCGATAGCACTTATTCCTTCAAAAAATAGTTCAAATGGCTCTGAGCACTATGCGACTTAACTTCTGAGGTCATTAGTCGCCTAGAACTTAGAACTAATTAAACCTAACTAACCTAAGGACATCACACACACCCATGCCCGAGGCAGTATTCGATCCTGCGACCGTTGCGGTCGCTCTGTCCAGACTGTGGGGCCTAGTACCGCACGGCTACTCCGGCCGGGCTTATTACTTCTTGAGTATGAAGAGCTAGTTGTGTTTCACAAGAACGATAAGTCCTGAAACCGTGTTGACTATGTGTCAATAAATCGTTTTTTTCGCGGTACTTAGTCATGTTCGAATACAGTATATGTTCTAAAATCCAACTGCAAATCGTTGTTAGTGATATTGGCCTATAATTCAGCGGATTACTCCTACTTCCCTTTTTGCGTATTGGTGTGACTTGATCAATTTTCCAGTCTTTAGGTACGGATCTTTCTGTGAGCGAGTGGCTGTATATACACTCCTGGAAATTGAAATAAGAACACTGTGAATTCATTGTCCCAGGAAGGGGAAACTTTATTGACACATTCCTGGGGTCAGATACGTCACATGATCACACTGACTGAACCACAGGCACATAGACACAGGCAACAGAGCATGCACAATGTCGGCACTAGTACAGTGTATATCCACCTTTCGCAGCAATGCAGGTTCCTATTCTCCCATGGAGACGATCGTAGAGATGCTGGATGTAGTCCTGTGGAACGGCTTGCCATGCCATTTCCACTTGGAGCCTCAGTTGGACCAGCGTTCGTGCTGGACGTGCAGACCGCGTGAGACGACGCTTCATCCAGTCCCAAACATGCTCAATGGGGGACAGATCCGGAGATCTTGCAGGCCAGGGTAGTTGACTTACACCTTCTAGAGCACGTTGAGTGGCACGGGATACATGCGGACGTGCATTGTCCTTTTGGAACAGCAAGTTACCTTGCCGGTCTAGGAATGGTAGAACGATGGGTTCGATGACGGTTTGGATGTACCGTGCACTATTCAGTGTACCCTCGACGATCACCAGAGGTGTACGGCCAGTGTAGGAGATCGCTCCCCACACCATGATGCCGGGTGTTGGCCCTGTGTGCCTCGGTCGTATGTAGTCCTGATTGTGACGCTCACCTGCACGGCACCAAACACGCATACGATCATCATTGGCACCAAGGCAGAAGCGACTCTCATCGCTGAAGACGACGCGTCTCCATTCGTCCCTGCATTCACGCCTGTCGCGACACCACTGGAGGCGGGCTGCACGATGTTGGGGCGTGAGCGGAAGACGGCCTAACGGTGTGCGGGACCGTAGCCCAGCTTCATGGAGACGGTTGCGAATGGTCCTCGCCGATACCACAGGAGCAACGGTGTCCCTAATTTGCTGGGAAGTGGCGGTGCGGTCCCCTACGGCACTGCGTAGGATCCTACGGTCTTGGCGTGCATCCGTGCGTCGCTGCGGTCCGGTCCCAGGTCGACGGGCACGTGCACCTTCCGCCGACCACTGGCGACAACATCGATGTACTGTGGAGACCTCACGCCCCACGTGTTGAGCAATTCGGCGGTACGTCACCCGGCCTCCCGCATGCTCACTATACGCCCTCGTTCAAAGTCCGTCAACTGCACATACGGTTCACGTCCACGCTGTCGCGGCATGCTACCAGTGTTAAAGACTGCGATGGAGCTCCGTATGCCACGGCAAACTGGCTGACACTGACGGCGGCGGTGCACAAATGCTGCGCAGCTAGTGCCATTCGACGGCCAACACCGCGGTTCCTGGTGTGTCCGCTGTGCCGTGCGTGTGATCATTGCTTGTACAGCCCTCTCGCAGTGTCCGGAGCAAGTATGGTGGGTCTGACACACCGGTGTCAATGTGTTCTTTTTCCATTTCCAGGAGTGTAATTGCTAAATATTGAGCTGTTTTATCAACATACTCTGAGAGAAACCTGACTTGTACACAATCTGGACCGGAGGCCTTGCTTTTATTAAGTGATTTAAGCTGCTACGTTACTCCGAGGATATCTACTTCTATGTTTTACTTCTTTAAAGTCAGTACCACCATTACACTGTTGTTTATTAACAGTGTTACATGTACACTTACACAGTCATGATTTTGGCTTCAAAGTGCCGTTATCAAGTGTTATAAGTGTTATAAATTGCCTAAGCAAAAATTTCGACAAGTTCTTGAGCGATTTACTTCAAATGCTTGAACAACATTGAAAAATATATATATATATATATATATATATATATATATATATATATATATATATATATATATATCCCTCTTGTGTCTACTTCACGGTATAATCATACAACATGTCAACAGATGTCAGCACAATAGTGTTTTTCACGAAAAATAGGATTCCGGTTAACGGAAAACCATGTCAACGTGACGTCAGGACACCTATCAAACGGGGTAGTGTTTCCCATTTAATCCCAAATCCACAATCGCTGTGTGCAGTCACAGATGGCACAGAGAAGAAGCCTACAGACTCTCTGCGGAGGAGGGCCATAGGAAGAATGGAAGCAGCAGAGTCGCAAACTGTTGTGGCTCGATGGCTTAATGTGAATCGCTCTGTTGTTTCTCGGATGAGACGACAGTTTATAGCGGCCGAAACAGTATTCTGAAGACCAGGGCAGGACCGACCAATTGTGACATCAAAAAGAGAGGACCGTTACTTGGTTGTAAGGGCACGACGGTACCGCCTTAATACTGCACTGCAACTGGCATCTGACCTCGCAGCATCCACTGGACGTGTTGTACTGAGGTAAACGGTGTAGAGAAGGCTTCGGCAGAGTGGCCTTTATTGCCGGAGACTTTATGTATGTTTACCTCTGATAAGTCTTCACAGAAGGGAACGTCTAGAGTGGAGTCGTCAAAATGCTACCTGGACTGTCGAAAAGTGGGCCAATGTTCTTTTCCCAGATGAATTCCGATCTGGGCTGAAGGGTAACTGTCGACGCATTTGCATCTGGAGGGAACGTGGCACACGATTTCGGAATCCAGACGTTGTAGAAAGAGACCGATGTCGAGCATGATTCTTAACGGTGTGGGCAAGAATTATGTCTACCGCTCGAACACCTCTTCATGAGTTTGTACGGTCAAGTCGGAAGGGTTTATGGGTTTAATTGATATCAGACATCGTGATGAGATCTTGGGACCTTATGTACGGTTGTTACAAGGCGGTGTGGGGTCAGACTTCGTACTGATGGAAGGTAATGCTCGAAGAGCTTGGGTACTTGATGTTTTCTTAGAATGGGTGCGTGGCGTGACCTTCTCCCTCTCCCGATTTTAATTCGATAGAGCATGTCTGGAATGCACTGGGAACACTGTTTTCATCACGTCAGCATCCCAAAAACATTCAGCAAGACATTCGAGCAGCTCTGCAGGAAGAATGGGCGTTATTGCCTCAAAATGATACTGATGAGGTGGTGACACCTCATGCTGAGCGAATTGCCCAGTTGCCGGAAATTGTGTACAAATCCGTTAAGCTGGAAAATTAAGCAGAAAATTTTTTTCTACCGTTATGCAAACTGCAGCTGTTTACGTTCTATGTTCTTCATATTGTTTCTGCTTTACTATCACCTGTTAACACTGTTTGGTGGCACAATAAAAGCAACATTGCAAAATTTACTCTTGATGCTTTAATTTCGAACAGCAGTATATATATGTAATCTGTAAGAGGGAAAACTTATTAGCAAAAGTATCGAAAAGCTCTTAATCGATTTACAATTAATTTTTACGTGATAGTCTAACAAACATTCAGACAGACTTAAGATATATGCTTCCTTGAACAACACTGTACCTTTTTTCTGTTAAAATCGATTGAGAAAATGTGCGGTTTCGTTTTTTTTTTTTTTCTCACAGGGCGTTTTAACTGTTATAGCAGAGCATTTAAAGCACCAGACAAAGGGATCTCTCCTACATAGTCTTCCTCCTTCCATATAATATTGAACAAAAATTTTAAACAAACGTCTCTAACAAAAATTTTAATTACTTCATCACATTCGGTTTTAACATAAAACAGAAAATCTGCTTATCGCCTTAAACCAGTACAAAATCTGTAACGCGCCAAACTTTGTAATCCTACCGGTTTTCAGATTAAAACTGTGCGAGATACTATCGTTGAAGCAACTATTCTCGTAGATCCGGTAGCTGTCATACTCCGTACACCAATGATCCCAACCGATTTAACCATTTATTTTAAGCGACTTCAGTTTTCAAGTTTTCGTTGCCTACAACAATATAAACACGGCTCAAGGTCGGCTAGGGGGAGTGAGGAAGAGGAAATGTGTATATGGGGGGGGGGGGGGGGGCGGATGGAAGTATAGGGAAGGAGGAGTTGGATAGCGAGAGAAGAGAGGAGGAGGTGAAGAGGGTTAGGGGGAAGAAGTGATGATGGGCAGTGAGAGGGTGGAGGAGAAGGATCAGGAAGTATATGTGAGACGTGCTATTTACTAGTATTAAGGGAACCATGGAAGGGAGGACCCACTAACGTAACTTTCGTTTCACATAACCTGTTTATTTAATAATGTTGTTGTTGCTGTTGTGGTCTTCAGTCTTGAGACTGGTTTGATGCAGCTCTCCATGCTACTCTATCCTGTGCAAGCTGCTTCATCTCCCAGTACCTACTGCAACCTACATCCTTCTGAATCTGCTTAGTGTATTCATCTCTTGGTCACCCTCTACGATTTTTACCCTCCAAGCTGCCCTCCAATACTAAAATGGTGATCCCTTTATGCCTCAGAACATGTTCTACCAACCGATCCCTTCTTCTGGTCAATTTGTGCCACAAACTTCTCTTCCCAATCTTATTCAATACTTCCTCATTTGTAATGTGATCTACCCTCCTAATCTTCAGCATTCTTCTGTAGCACCACATTTCGAAAGCTCCTATTCTCTTCTTGTCCAAACTATTTATCGTCCATGTTTCACTTCCATACATGGCTTCACTAAATACAAATACTTTCAGAAACGACTTCCTGATACTTAAATCTATTCTCGATGTTAACAAATTTCTCTTCTTCAGAAACGCTTTCCTTGCCATTGCCAGTCTACATTTTATACCTCTCTACTTCGACCATCATCAGTTATTTTGTTCCCCAAATAGCAAAACTCCTTTACTACTTTAAGATGCTCATTTCCTAATCTAATTCCCTCAGTATCACCCGATTTACTTAGACTACATTCCATTATTCTCGTTTTGCTTTTGTTGATGTTCATCTTATATGCTCCTTTCAAGACACTGTCCATTCCGTTCAACTGCTCTTCCAAGTCCTTTGCTGTCTCTGACAGAATTACAATGTCATTGGCGAACCTCAAGGTTTTTATTTGTTCTCTATGGATTTTAATACCTAATCCGAACTTTTGTTTTGTTACCTTTCCTGCTTGCTCAATATACAGATTAAATAACATCGGGGAGAGGCTACAACCCTGTCACACTCCCTTCCCAACCACTGCTTCCCTTTCATGCCCCTCGACTCTTATAACTGCCATCTGGTTTCTGTACAAATTGTAAATAGCCTTTCGCTCCCTGTATTTCACCCCTGCCGCCCTCAGAATTTGAAAGAGAGTGTTCCAGTCAACATTGTCAAAAGCTTTCTCCAAGTCAGGTGCTAGAAACGTAGGTTTGGCCTTCCTTAATCTAGCTTCAAAGATAAGTCGTAGCGTCAGTATTGCCTCACGTGTATTTAATAACATATAATTGTTAATTTGTTTTCTTCACAAATTAACAAATTTGTTGAATGAATAAGTTTTTACAAGAGAAATCAAAACAAGAACAACATGACAATAATTGCAAGGGCCAGGACCTGCAGCCCACCCGTTATCGGGTGGAACAGCGGTGTTTGCTACCGCGCTGGACACTGTTTCTCTTATTAAATGCCCTCCTGCAACACATGAAAACCTGTAAGTAATATTAATTGACTTGAGTGTCTCAATTATTCAAACAGATGTCGTATTTTTTTTTTTTTAATTTGGAAACTGTATGTCGAAAGGTTCGGGGATAAGATGCGCACCTATGCTTAAAGGTTAAACAAGTTATGAAACGATTATGACTATGATAAGGCTTGCTACAAAGCGAGCAACCTTTTCATTTCAATCAGCAACCGAGGTGCTACTGGGTCCCAACCCACCACTTTGGACAATCTTATCCTGACTAAAGCCCCGATGATAGTTGACTGTTAATACGTTAAAAGTTAAACTGCTTCTTAGTTATGAAGGCCGCTCTGAAGGAGCACTTATTACTAGAGAACTCACTCGGCGGAACCACAAAATCCAGTTGAAAATACCGCAATAGTAACCCGGTCTTTCAAAGACAGGTTTGCACCCCTTAGTCCAACAGGTAGTTCAGATTATCTCAACTGCAATTACCGTCTAGGAATTGAATAGGTTAACATCTAAATCTAACAACAAGACCCCTGTTTGCTTGACGGCAACCTGTGCCTTTCTACAACTGTTCAGACTGTATTTCCGAGAAGGATCTGTTTCATTAAAACATTAATGATCGGGCATAAACTAGAAGGAAAGGCAATATAATATCAGAACAAATTTTCAAACGGTAACTCGTGTCTAGTACTATACTACGGTCTATATTTACGACCAAAGAGCCGACCGATTAAAACTCTAAGGGTCGGGTACAAACCAGAAAATACTTAGGAGGTCAGGTAGACAATGACACCGATCACCAAGAGGATTACACAATATTACTCCCCTTTATCAGCAAGCAGCTCCATGGATCTACGGTGGGTCACGGCGGTTCCTGAGTGGTGCCGATGACAACCAGGTAGAATGGGGCAGCCAGGCCACGGGCCGTGGCCCGACACGAATTTTGCCACCCACCCGACGGGATGACGGCGTGCTGCTTGCAGCCGACGCTGACCCCGGTGAAGTACTAAGGTATTGTTCCTTTCAGCAGGCCCTCCTTGCTTAACTCATGGCTTTGGCCACTCGGACCTCGTGACCGCTTCTTGTCGCGACGCTACCGCCAACCCCAAACTTGATGCCTCCTCCCTGTGGCCAGCAAACCCGTACATACATCGACAAGCAAAGACCTTATGAGGAGACAAACCACAGATACCAACTCTTCCTCATAAATGCAACGGGGCCGCAAGAGGGATAGTCGATACTATCCTGGAGCAAGTGGTGCCATACAGAACAGTCTACTAACTTGGCTTGGTTCAAATGGCTCTGAACACTATGCGACTTAACTGATGAGGTCATCAGTCGCCTAGAACTTAGAACTAATTAAACCTAACTAACCTAAGGACATCACACACATCCATGCCCGAGGCAGGATTCGAAGCTGCGACCGTAAAGGTCGCTTGGTTCCAGACTGTAGCGCCTAGAACCGCAAGACCACTCCGGCTGGCAGTCTACTAACTCCATGAAACCACAGCTCAATACGCAATTCCTATACACATTTAACAACTGCGAAGCATTGCGGATACGCTAGTTTTCTATATTATTAACTAGCAACCTGCCCCATTTTCGCACACGTAGCTTCGTGTATCTACTCTGGACGCCTTGTCTGGTTCACACACAGAAACAATCATTATAAGTTGAACTCTTCTGTTGGTCCGTGTCTGTGTAACACAGAATCGTAATGTGGGTCGGCTCTGGTGTAAGCACTATTTGACTGCTTACTTCTCCAAACTAGTTTCAGTTGAATATCGTCATCATCAGTGGGTTTCTTTATTCGAAAAGACGCAAAAAGTACCATCGTTACAGCGTTTTACGAAAAAACGTGATTCTATGTGTAACGTTTGGTTCCAGATATTGTTAAAAATGATTCAAATGGCTCTGAGCACTATGCGACTTAACTTCGGCGGTCATCAGTCCCCTAGAACTTAGAACTACTTAAACCCAACTAACCTAAGGACATCACACACACCCATGTCCGAAGCAGGATTCGAACCTGCGGCCGTAGCGGTCGCGCGGATGCAGACTGTAGCGCCTAGAGCCGCTCGGCCACCCCGGCCGGCTCCAGGTATTGTGTGAATAATTTGTGTTTAATCTTATTGCATATTAGGTCAACCTTCTAACTGTAACGCAAATTAATTTGTGAGACGGATTATTCGACGAAATTAATATTTTATTTGATATTCGTTAGAGTAAACTACCGATGGTTATTTTATATTTGTATTTTAACTGCTGGTTGTTAAAATTGAAGCTCAGCTACCCGCAGGGATTTAGTGTGCGCTATAGTTATCGTGTGGCAGCGGAACTTGGTAGATATTCTAATGCTTTAATGCGGAACCAATTTACGCTGGAAAAAAATTCAGTCTCAGCGTTGTCCACCAGGTGCAAATCTGGCGCTGTGAATGCAAGAAAGACGTGTGGAAATATTTCCATATCTAACGGATTAGGAATCGGAGGAGGGCAGGAAAGGCCAGACATGTGAGAAACGCAATATGTTGATTTTATTATTAAGCGCTGCTTACATAATTTTTTCAATACGAGCACTAGATACGTCGACGAAATGCTGCATCCGAAAAAAGACGTGATCAACTGTTGTTCGCAGCAGCTCCGGTGGAATGTGAGCAGCTATACTGGCCTTCAGGTCAGACAGAGGCCGTACGTGTCCCTGGTAAACTCGTTCTTTTAGCTATTCCCTGAGCCAAAAGTCACATGAATTCATAAGAGGTGATCTTGCAGGTTCGTGGAAGGTTGCATCAAATTCGACAATTTTGTGGATTCACTGCACCCTGTAGTGTAAAGTAAATCCGGCCACACGTCGCTAACTTCTGTCCGTGCCACAAACCGAAGAGCAAATTCATAACGTTGCTGTAGCTTATGAGGTTTCAGGTAACGCACTGTCTTAATCTTGTACGGGTACCAGTGTAAAACAGACGGCAAAACTTTCCGTACTGCTGGCAGTGGGATGGACATTTCTCGTGACACTACACGAGCACTTGCACCAGGCAGGGAACGTGCTGCGTGGTCAGTTACAGTGACAGCAAATTCGTCAATAACATACACCAGGATAGGACGCCTTTCTCTTTCAGGTGCCACGGCAAACTCACCCGTGTTTTCGAATTTCATTATGATCTTTTTTAAATTATTTAATGGCATCGCGCCTCTTCTCAGATCTTTCAGTCGGCTACATTCTCTCAATGGAGCAGTGTAATTACTGCCGTTTACATAAAACAGCCTCACTAACAGTGCACTCTCTATTTCTTCACTGTTCACTCACGTTACGGCTTGCCAAATGACAGCGTGTATATCATATGGTCATACAAACAATGCACAGTGCCAGATTTGCACCAGGTGACCACAACTGGAACTATTTTTATTCCAACTGAAATAGGTTCCGCATTAACGCATTAGCGTATCTACCACGTTTCGCTACGGTACTGTAATTACAGCCCAAACTGGACGTCCGTGAGTAGTTGAACTTTAATTATAACCACCCCTTATTTTGAGCCAGGTGCGTATTTCAGACGCCATTGCGAATGTCTAAAACTGTGCAGTACTTGAAAATCCAAAATAAAACCAAATTTTAATCCCAATAAGGGCAGTCATTGCGGCAAATTATTCTCGATCAGTAAATACGACATCCTGTAACACTTTGAGCTCTCAAGTAATACCGTTAGTAATCACACTCGCTGATAAAATTAAGTAATATTGACACGGTTGTGAGTCGTTTCCAAGAGCGCCGCTGACCTGCGGCCGTGTCTGGCTCCAGGTCGACGCCTCACTACGGATGACGTACGAAGTGCGGCGACAGTTATCGCTTATGACAGGGCGGCGTTATTTATAAACAATTCCCATGCAGGGAGCGCGTCAAGTGGTCGGAATATTTTAGCAGTAAAGTGGAGACGCTAGATTGAGACGTCGTCGGGAGATCTCCTGGGGGGAGTATACACGAGCATGAAGTGAGACCACGTGAGCGGATCTGGTCGTCTTGGGCGGAGGATTGCGGGCAAGACCAGCTGAGTGCCACCACAAACCAGGCAGCGAGCGCTGGCCCACCATCCCATCAGCGAATTGCCGTGCATGAACACAGACGGAATTACTGCGAAGATGAGACAGCTATGTTCTCCCAAAGTGTCAAGGGCCAACAATCCGCTCTTTGGAATACAACGGAGAAATACATCTTTATCTACACTACTGGTCATTAAAATTGCGACACCAAGAAGAAATTCAGATGATAAACGGGTATTCACTGGACAAATATATTATACAAGAACTGGCATGTGATTAAATTTTCACGCAATTTGGGTGCATAGATTCTGAGAAATCAGTACCCAGAACAACCACCTCTAGCCGTAATAACAGCCTTTAATAGGCCTAGGCGCTGAGTCAAACAGGGCTTGGATGACATGTACAGGTACAACTGCCCATGCAGCTTCAACACGATTCCAAAGTTCATCAAGAGTAGTGACTGGCATATTGTGACGAGCCAGTTGTTCGGCCACCATTGACCAGACGTTTTCAGTTGGTGAGAGATCTGGAGAATGTGTTGGCCAGAGCAGCAGTCGAACATTTTCTGTATGCAGAAAGGCCCGTACAGGATCTGCAACATGCGGTTGTGCATTATCCTGCTGAAATGTAGCGTTTCGCAGGGATAGAATGAAGGGTAGAGCCACATCTGAAATGTAACGTCCACTGTTCAACGTGCCGTCAATGGGACCAAGAGGTGACCGAGACGTGTAACCAATGGCACCCCATACCATCACGCTGGGTGATAAGCCAGTAGGCCGGCCGCGGTGGTCTCGCGGTTCTAGGCGCGCAGTCCGGAACCGTGCGACTGCTACGGTCGCAGGTTCGAATCCTGCCTCGGGCATGGATGTGTGTGATGTCCTTAGGTTAGTTAGGTTTAAGTAGTTCTAAGTTCTAGGGGACTAATGACCACAGCAGTTGAGTCCCATAGTGCTCAGAGCCATTTGAACCATTTTTGATAAGCCAGTATGGCGATGACGAATACACGCTTCCAATGTGTGTTCACCGCGATGTGGCAAACACGCATGGGACCATCATGATGGTGTAAACAGAACCTGGATTCATCCGAAAAAATGACGTTTTGCCATTCGTGCACCCAGGTTCGTCATTGAGTACACCATCGCAGGCGCTCCTGTCTGTGATGCAGCGTCAAAGGTAACCGCAGCCATGGTCTTCGAGATGATACTCCATACTGCTGCAAACGTCGTCGAACTGTTCGTGCTGATGGTTGTCGTCTTGAAAACGTCCCCATCTGTTGACTCAGGGATCGAGACTTGGCTGCACGATCCGTTACAGTAATGCGGATAAGATGCCTGTCATCTCGACTGCTAGTGATACGAGGCCCTTAGGATCCAGCACTGCACCCCGTATTACCCCCCTGAACCCACCGATTCTGTTAACAGTCATTGGATCTCGACGAACGCGAGCAGCGATGTCGCGATACGATAAACCGAAATCGTGATAGGCAACAATCCGACCTTTATCAAAGTCGGAAACCTGATGGTACGCATTTCTCCGCCTTACACGAGGCTTCACAACAACGTTTCACCAGTCAACGCCGGTCAACTGCTGTTTGTGTATGAGAAATCGGTTGGAAACTTTCCTCATGTCAGCACGTTGTAGGTGTCGCCACCGGCGCCAGATTTGTATGAATGCTCTGAAAAGCTAATCATTTGCATATCGCAGTATCTTCTTCATCTTCTTCCTGCCGGTTATATTTCGCGTCTGTAGCACGTCATCTTCGTGGTGTAGCAATTTTAATGGCCAGTAGTGTACATAGACTACGTGGCTCAGTTAAGCTGTCCACGTGCAATAAATGCGGAGGCGCTTAGCGTATCTTAATTTCGTTTTCACCTTGGGTGAAATGTGATAAATTCCACACAAAACGGTGTAAACTGAGGTGACAAAAGTCATGGGTACCTCTTTAATATCGTGTCGGACCTCCTTTGCATTGCGTATGGTAGAAACTCATTGTTGCACCTACTCAACGAGTCGTTGGAAGTCCCCTCCGAAACACTGAGCAATATTGACTCTATAGCCGTCCATAATTGCGAAATTGCTGCCGGTGCAGGATTTTGAGCACGAGCTTCTCGTTAATACCCCGAAAACTTTCAATGGGATTCATGTCTGGCGGTCTGGGTAGCCAAACCATTTGTTATAGATGTCCAGAGTATTCTTCAAACCAATCGCAAACACTTGCGGCATTGTTGCATGACACCATTGTTTGAGAACATAAAGTCCATGAATGACTGCAAGAGGTCTCCAAGTAGCAAAAAAGAAGCGAGTACCCAGTGTTGTTGTTGTTGTGTTCTTCAGTCCTGAGACTGGTTTGAAGCAGCTCTTCATGCTACCCTATCCTGTGCAAGCTTCATCTCCCAGTGCTTACTGCATCCTACATCCTTCTCAATCTGCTTAGTGTATTCATCTCTTGGCCTCCCTCTACGATTTTTACCCTCCACGCTACCTCCAATGCTAAATTTGTGATCCCTTTATGCCTCAGAACATGTCCTACCAACCGGTCCCTTCTTCTTGTCGAGTTGTTCCACAAACTCCTCTTCTCCCCAGTTCTATTCAATACCTCCTCATTAGTTATGTGATGTACCCATCTAATCTTCAGAATTCTTCTGTAGCACCACATTTCGAAAGCTACTATTCTCTTCTTTCCAAACTATTTATCGTCCATGTTTCACTTCCATACATGGCTACACTCCATACAAATACTTTCAGAAACGACTTCCTTACACTTAAATCTATGCTCGATGTTAACATATTTCTCTTTTTAAGAAACGCTTTCCTTGCCATTGCCAGTCTACATTTTATATCCTCTCTACTTTGACCATCATCAGTTATTTTGCTCCCCAAATAGCAAAACTCCTTTACTACTTTAAGATGCTCATTTCCTAATCTAATTCCCCCAGCATCACCCGATTTACTTCGACTACATTCCATTATCCTCGTTTTGCTTTTGTTGATATTCATCTTATATGCTCCTTTCAAGACACTGTCAATTCCGTTCAACTGCTCTTCCAAGTCCTTTGCTGTCTCTGACAGAATTACAATGTCATTGGCGAACCTCAAGGTTTTTATTTGTTCTCTATGGATTTTAATACCTACTCCGAACTTTTCTTTTGTTACCTTTCCTGCTTGCTCAATATATAGATTAAATAACATCGGGGAGAGGCTACAACCCTGTCTCACTCCCTCCCCAACCACTGCCTCCCTTTCTTGCCCCTCGACTCATATAACTGCCATCTGGTTTCTGTACAAGTTGTAAATAGCCTTTAGCTCCCTGTATTTTATCCCTGCCACCTTTAGAATTTGAAAGAGAGTATTCCAGTCAAAATTGTCAAAAGTTTTCTCTAAGTCTACAAATGCTAGAAACGTAGGTTTGCCTTTCCTTAATCTTTCTTCTGAGCACCCAGTACACACGATGAAAAGGCAGATGACACCATTGTGGAGACACCACCAGCTTGTACGTTGGCCTGTTGACAACCTGGCTCCATAACTTCGTGGAATCTGTGCCATACTCATACCCTACCATGACCTCTTGCCAAGTGAAATCGGGATTCATCTGATTAGGCCACCGTTTTCCAGTCATTTAATGTCCAACCTCTATGGTCACGAAGCCAGGAGAGCCGCTGCAGGCGATGTCGTGCTTTTAGCAAAGGCACTCACGTAGGTCGTCTACTGCCTTAACCCAATGACGTCAAATTTCGATCCACGTGCCACATTAATTTTTGCGATTATTTCGCGCAGGGTTGCTCGTCTGTTAGCAATGACAACTCAATGCAATCGCCACTGCTCTTGGTCGTCAAGTGAAAACCGTCGGCCAATGCATTGCCCGTGGTGAGGGTAACGCTGGAATTTTTTTACTCTCGTCATACTCTTGACATTTTGGATCTCGCAGTATTGAATTCCTTAACGATATCCGAAATGTAACGTCCAATGCGTTTAGTTACATCTAGCATTCAACATTCATGGTCTGTTAATTCCCATCGTCATGCCGTATTCACGTCGGAAACCTTTTCACATGAATCACCTGAGTACAAATGACAGCTCCGCGAATGAACTGCCCTTGTACACCTTGTATACGCAACTCTACCACTATTGTATATGTGTGTATCGCTGTAGCACGACTTTCATCACATCAGTGTCCAGTCTTTTTTCATGTCTTTAGTAACTAAAAAGGCACGATATCTACTTCTCTTCTTCAAGTGGAGAGTGAGTAATTTCTGCTGCTAATTTCGTAGCTCTACAGAAGACAAATTCAACGGCACAGCACTCATCAATATCAGATTGCTTGTTTCGAAGTAATTTAAGTGATTAGAACTTAGGATTTATCTGTTTTAGATAAGAAAGCGATTGCTGTTGTATGCGGAAATTCGTGATTCTATATGTAAATAAGGAAATACTTCACGTCGAAAAAGGAGGAAACAGAGTGTTGGCTCGCCACGATAAGAGCATAAAAGCGGTACAGAGGAAATACAGCTTTCATTCTGCGTATGTCGTTTACACGCCTCAAGTGCTGGTTACTTTTAAAAAATAATGCCTTTCACAAAACAAAGAGAAATTTGGTATGCTACTTTTTTAAGGATACTGCAAAAGGAAGTGAAAAGAACAGTTGAGCCGTGCTCACAAAGGTGTTCAACAAGTATGATAATTTAGCGAAAGTGAAAAAATTGTTATTCGAAGGACACTGGAATGTTACGCATCCGATAAGGAGCAAAACTGCAAGGAGCAGAGCGAAGGAAGTAGATGTTCTGACAGCTGTTTTTCACAATCCACTCGTTAGCTCGAGAGACTCTGCGAGTGCCCCCAGAATAATTCAGCACAGCGTTGTTTGCATTTTGAGAGCGGTATTCCAGAAGAAGCATGGAATTCTATCGCTCGCTTCTGAAGCGACAACAGATAAACAAGTTCGTTCTTTAATCAGTTCTCTTCTTCGATGAAGCTACAATTGCCATGAAAAGCTGAATGTAGGAAATACTCGTGTCTAAGAAACTGAGAATCCTCAGTGGGTGAAGCAAGTTGAACATCACGGGTATTAGAGAGGGAATAATGAGTGCGGAATTATTAGAGACAACGTGATTGATCCTTACGTCACTGAAGAAACCTTAACAGGAGAAAGACACGCACAGTTTGTTAGTGAAGTGCAGCCAAACTCAGAGGAAAAGTACCACTTAAAATTTGAAGATACATTTCGTACCAGCATGCTGGGTGTCAGATTCACTACTCGCTTGTGACTGGCTCACTTCAGCTCTTTTCTTGGCCACTCAATAGCAGGTGAAGATATTATCAGTTTGCCTGCATGTTCGCATGATTGGGCGACAATGGACTTTTTCCCCCTGTGGTAAACTCAGATGAAGTGTATACACAAATTCCGACGACCCAAGAGCATTTAAAACATAACACTGTTGCAGCATGAGCAAAGACATAGAAGGAATCTCTCCAACCTGCCCAGAAGTCCTTCGACCAGCGACTGCAAACGTGTATTGCAGGAGACGGTGATTATTTGAAATACTTTATGTCATAACTGGAAATTTAACGAAGTGTTAACGAGCACATTTTTCTGTGATTTCGTTTTTGTTACTGTTGCAGATGTAATTTTCCAATGTAAGTGTGTATCTTACAATGAATGGCATGACAGGAAATTATTATGTAAGAAACTTTCTACTTCAGTTCCATGTTTTACGAATCTACTCATTATTTTGACGCCGGCCGGTGTGGCCGAGCGATTCTAGGCGCTTGTCTGGAACCGCGCGACCGCTACGAGCGCACGTTCGAATCCTGCCTCGGGCATGGACCTTTGTGATGTTCTTAGCTTAGTTAGGTTTAAGTAGTTCTAAGTTTTAGGGGACTGATGACCTCAGCTGTTAGGTCCCATAGTGCTCAGAGCCATTTGAACCATTTTTTTGGCGAGCACCTCGTTTCACCGCTTTGGCAAAGTGAGAGCCGAATTGGCACCGTAGTTAAGTGGTGAATCATTTTTAGTTCCTACGTCCTTTGTGTACGAATTGGCATGTCGGCCCAACCGCATGTAGCTGTGTGTGATTAATATCAGTTTTAAATTACACTTTCGTCCACTATTTTGCTTTCGTAAGTAGACTCTCTTAGCTGTGTTCAGTTGCAGAGACGCATCAGTCTGAATTGACTGTTCCGCATTATAGTATGAACTTCCACATCAGACAGCAACCGGTTTCATGTTACTAATGAATTTTTAGTTCCACGGAAAGTAATTTTAGGAACTACTGACCGGAGTTTGAATAATGAAACGCAACGCCATTAAATTTGTCTCTTTTAGAACTATCATGCAATCAGCAAAAATTACTGTAGCTCCATTTGAAAAAGCGAAGTTGATATCGATATCGCTTTAATCAATATATTTTTGAAAAAAGACTATACGTCATTTCGTGGAGACTTACAATTCATATGGGTTGAAACGGAAAGACGTTATCTTAGACGGTTCCGGAAATAACTGCGGTGAACAGCTTAGAGCCTTAGATGATTCACCTTGTATATTCTACATGGCACATGATACTTTGTCCCGATGTAATTGATTTTCTGCCATGTTCCATTAGCGTACTGAACGAGGCTAAAGTGATTGTCTGTGCTACTCCTTACGCACCTGAATCTCTGTTATTTTATTCACGCGATATATAGGATTTGTTACTGCTGTAAGTACAAACTAAAGGGGAGAGTGGAGAAAAACTAGAAAAGCAAAAATCCTAGCAACCTTAGGTCAGGACTTCAATGGTTTTCCCCAATAAGATGTATCGTGTCAATCTTACAGTACGATTGACGTGTAAGGCGACGTTTATTCTGCAGCGTCACTGTTGGCACATTGCTGTCGGTTAGTTGAACACGTTACTTTCATTGGCGTGCAGCGAAGAGTGAAGTAACAAATCACAGCTCAAGGTTGAGGGCGTGGCGGCTATATGCGAACAGCGAGACTACATCACAAGCACGACATTATGTTCCAGGTACCATTTCTCACAGTCAATAGCAAACAAAGTGCATTCCATGGCTCCAGACACATTTTCCAAAACAAATAAAGAAATAAAGGGTGACGTTCGGTTCATGTAAGGGTGTGCTAATGGCAATGCACTGGAAGCAACACAATTCCTTCACGAAACGTATCGTCAGAGAAGACAGCCATACTGTAGTGTGTTCACTACGTCCCCTCAGCGCTTGCACAAGATCGACTCGCTCCTGGCGGAGGTTCGAGTACTCCCTCGGGGATGGGTGTGTGTGTTGTTTTTAGTATAAGTGGGTTCCAGTAGCTTTCAATAGTGTGTCAGTCCAGGGACCGATGACCTCATCAGTTTGGTCCCTTAGAAATTCACACACATTTGAACATTTGAACAAGATAGGCTCGTTTAAAATCAACAAGAAACATGGATGCCGATCAAGAACAGTGTCGACACCACGAGTGGAGTTGGGTGTAACACAAGTGGACGCAGTCCGGTTTGCTTACTGCACGAAACGGTCAAATTCGTCAGACTCACGTGTCTCCTTTCCGGCAAGTGCGAAGTGTTCCTGTTGTTATTACTTTTTTCAGTGCTGACACCTCGCTGTTTGGTCTCCTCCCCCCAGAATCAATCAATCAACTAAAACTGGTGTCTCTGCGACTTCGATAATATTGGCATAGTCAAATGTTTCGTTAGTTAATACTACACACAAAAAGTATTGTTTTAAATAGGCTTGCAACGAGATAAGCTTTCTAGCTCTGTAACCACATTTCTAGGCTGACCTGTGACAATCGTTTCCCGTGCCTTCGAACTGTAGCCAAAAGCTTGAAATCGACATGTCGTGAAATAATCAACCCTTCTGATTGTGACTCTGGTCCGCGTCTTACCTGTTAATACACACCCGTGAATATCAGAACGAACATGGTGAGAAGGTTCCAAACGCCGTCTTTATTCCGTCACCTTGTGAACTACCAGAATAAAATTACAAACACCACTGACGCGTTCAGAGTTCAACTGTGCATTATATAGAATGTCTCAAATCGACTCAACCTATTTCACAAGACTGTATATCCTACGCGAATAAAGATTTGAAATTTAAGATGCATTTTAACTTTGGCTATCTAGGCGTGAGTTGTATTTCCGGATCATGTGGATGCTGGTACAGGCCTCTCTTTTGAAGATATCTCCCTCGGTCGTTCTTCATCCAGGGTGGGTCGACTCAAAATGGCTATATCACAGCAACACAGAGACTATCAAGCTTCAACAGGACAAAGTACCACCTGCATGTAAGATAGCATTACTTAAGAGCCAGTACTCTCCTCCCCCCTCCCACCACCCCCCCAATTTCTCATGCACGAGTCATGTTAACATTTCATGATGCCACTATGGCTGCAGTACATTAGAACTTTGTTTTTATGAAAGAGATCTGATGGTGGACATTAAAGACCGATACCGGTAATCTGTTAAGCAAAAAAGATTGTGACCATAGACGTAAATTAAAGGAAACGTATTACATATCCGGGTCACTGTGTTTTTTCGTGACGATGTCGTAGCTTGTGAAGCTGTATCACTGTTGTCGTTTCTATACGACGGCTTCACGAGTGAAGTCCTGCTATCATTGTCCAGATCCATATTGAGTGCCTGCAACTGTAACGCACGCTGATGTTTGCGTTTCAGCCCTATGCAGCCGGATCAGTACAGGTGCTTAACGGCAAGTCCAATCACTAACACCACTAATGACGCAAATCGTGCAGTACGCAACCTAAAACACATTCCTATTAAGCTGGGCACCGATATGGTAAATAGATTGCCGTCTAAAGTGGTTCAAATACCGAAAGTTTAATTAGAGAGCTGTTCGGAACGTAAGATCGAATTGGTCACAAAATGGAAACCACTGTAAAAATCAAAAATTTTGGACACGCGGGGTAACCCCGTGGTCTCAGCCGCCTCGCCATGGTTCGCGCGGCTCCCCCCGTCGGATGTTCGAGGTCCTCCCTCGGGCATGGGTGTGTGTGTTGTCCTTAGCGTAAGTTTGTTTAAGTTAGATTAAGTAGTGTGTAAGCCTAGGGACCGATGATCTCAGCACTTTAGTCCCATAGGAAATTAATACAAATTTCAAATCTTCAAAAAAAATATTTTTTGCAACATTTAGCTACACATTTAGCTACACGCCACTCCAACTTAGACATATATCATAGAAGACATCGGCCTGTGCTTTTCACCAATTCTCTACGCTGGTCTACATCTCGGGTCTAAATATCATTATCTGTCCGAAAATGTGTTCACAGCCAGCGGTTCAGGGTAGAGATGAAAGTCAGGGGGAGGCAGTTACAGGCTGTACTGTGAGTGGAAAGACACTTCCCATCGAAAACGCTGCAGGAGCATATTCATTGAGCCGGCAGAGTGAGGTCGAGAATTGTCACGAAGAAGGAAGCGCACAACAGTTATTTTACGTGGGCTGCATGACTTCAAGCCAAGTCTCTCGCCAAGCCCTCATACTTGGAGGGAGATGATATTTTTTAGGGCTCTTTAAGTGCTCACTTTGCGCTCAGAACTCAAAAGAACGATGGGACGTGATCGACGCGTGTGCTAAAGACACTGCCCAACACGACTGTGGAAAGTTTCATCGGATTTTCACTGTGGTTTCAACTTCGCACCCGATCGGACCTTACATTCCAGATAGCCCTAGTATAACCACCCTGTGGATCTTCAGCAGCAGAGGACCTATGACATCTCCTTGCGGATCACCAGATGCTAGTTCTGTTTTACTCGACGACTTTCTGCCCGTTACTGCGAACTGTAGCCTTTATGACAGGAAATCGCACAACTGAGAGACTGGTTAATAATTCCCCGCAACGAGCTGTGATTAAGTTCCTTTTCGGTTTTCCCGAAGTTCCCACACTCCCATGCAACAGGTTGATCTAGATGTATATTCTCGTAATTCTCTTCCTCAGGTAATGCACATTATTTATTTATTTAGCGTATGGCTAATACAGACATATCATGAAATTACATATACATATGTACATATTGACACACAAGAAACTTAAGTTTGTCTTTACAACTGAATATCCAGTCCTTCAATCCAGCGCACTGCATCTGGAGTTGCTAGCACGAAGTCCTCTTTGGTGCCGTGATAGGCTCGAATCCTGCATTCACTGACAATGTGGTGAACAGTCTGGTATGGAGCCCCGCAGTCACAAGCTGGATCAGGCAGCTTCTTCCACTTAAAGAGAGCATCCCTGCATCGCCCATGGCTGGTACGTATTCTGTTGAGAGTAGTCCAGGTCTTCCGTGGTAAGTCGAATCCACTTGGAAGTTTAGCACCGACCTTTCCATTCTTCAAGAGGTTTGAAATTCTTAGCAACCATGTCAGCAGCA
This sequence comes from Schistocerca gregaria, assembly GCF_023897955.1. NCBI lineage: Eukaryota > Metazoa > Arthropoda > Insecta > Orthoptera > Acrididae > Schistocerca > Schistocerca gregaria. The sequence goes on along the minus strand of NC_064923.1, from coordinate 128,258,712 downwards.
TCGCACAGAGTTGGATGGCGTGATTTCAGTCTCTTGCGATTTAAAAGTGGCAGGTCGCTATGCACAGGTAGGTTTGAATTCCTGGAGATCTTGTGAAATTCTCTCGTAAGAGCAGTACATCTGCGTTGATCAGGAGGCATTATACTGGTTAACAGTGGAAGCCAATAAACTGAAAGTGCCAGATATTATGCGCATTGTCGTATTCTGCTGGGTATCAACAAGCCTTGCATGATGACTATTCATCCAAACAGGTGCACAATACTCAGCACTTGAGTATACCAAGCCCAGAGCTGAAGTTCGCAGGGTGGTTGCTGAAGATCCCCAGGTAGTTCCGCATAGCTTATGGAGGATGTTGTTTCGAGTCCTCAGCTTTTGAGCTAAGTTAAGAAGGTGTTGTTTGAAGCATAGTGTACGATCCAGGATGACACCAAGATATTTTGGGTTCCAATTGTGACGAAGAATTCTGCCTCTGAAACTTACTTCCAGTTTTGCGTTCGCCAACTTGTTATTTAGATGGAAGCAACACACTTCTGTTTTACTCACACTGGGTTGGAGTCTCCAGATTTTGAAGTAATTGTCTAATGCAGACAGACATTGGCTAAAATCTCTTCTGTTGTCTTCATTTCCTGGTGTTTTCCGGCTAGAGCCAGGTCATCGACATAGCAGTATTTTCTGGACGAAGTATCAGGTAGATCAGACAGATATAGGCTGAACAGTAAGGGTGAGAGAACTGATCCTTGAGGCAATCCGTTGTTCAGCTTCCTCTCCTTACTTATGTTGCTTCCAGTGATTACCTGGAACTTCCGATCACTTAGCATGCTGTTAATCAGTCGAGCCATTGTTCTGCAGGGGATAATGCGGAGAAATTTGTAGATAAGGCCTTCCCTCCACACAGTGTCGAAGGCTGCAGTTAGATCAACAAATGCCAAAGATTTTTTCTCCTTCATTTGGTATCCTGACTCTATAAACGATGTGAGAGACAATACTTGGTCACAGCAGCTACGCCCTGGTCTGAAGCCTGCCTTATCAACTGGAACGTTCTCTAAGATAGCGCTACTTATTCTGTTATATATTAGCCTTTCAAAAAGCTTGTACCAGCAGCTGAGTAGGGAAATGGGGCGATAGTTTTCTATCTTGTTGCTTGGTTTGCCAGGTTTCAGAACAGATATTATCTTCGCCTTTTTAAACTCAGATGGAAGTTCATCAGTCAGCAGGATGTCAGTGAAGAATTCTGCCAGCCATTTCTTAGCTTTTCCTCCCATATGGATTAGGAATTCTGGATGGATATCATCGAATCCAGATGTCTTAAGAGGTTTGAGGTCCTTCAGTCCAGAGTCAAGTCTGAAACTGTGAAGGGATGGGTATATTCAGATGAGGGAGATGCCTTCTTTTTCAGGTCACAAAGCTGTCGTCTGATATGTCTTGTATGTTTCTTGTCAGGAGGTACTCTTGAGGTAGTAATGATGTGGGAAGCAATTTGGTCTGGTGTTACTTCGGAATTTTTTGTGCATGCTGCTGCACTTCCTCCCAGTTTTCTCAGAAGACTCAATGCTTTCCTGCTCGAGTGGGTAAAGTCCATAGTTTTGACTGTTTCTGCCCATTTCTGCCTCCGAGACATGTCCAAGCTGGACAATAGTTCCCTAGCTATCTCTGGGTCATCACTTTGCTGGAAGTATTGGTACAGTGTTTCACTTTCCTCATTCCATCCTGGAACATATTCTTTTCGGTATCCTCTTGGCATACACTGTTTAGCTGTTGCTGTTGCTGCACCAACGAAGCGCTGATAGTTATTATGTGATGGAGGTATCCATCGCATGGTCTTATCCAGTTCCGTTGAAAACTTCATCCAGTCGGCTTTCTGGAAATTCCATCGAGCATGCGGAGTTCATCGTATGACAGGAACAGTGCAGCCAATTTGTATTATTACAGGTCTGTGTTGGCTGTGAAGAAAGGCATCTATCACTTTCCTTGTGGTGTTGATGGAAAAGCCAGTTTCGTTGCAGCTAACAAAGCATAAGTCAGGATTTGAATCCTTGTCCCAAGCAGCTGACCTGAAAGTGCCTTTATCTTTGGCATCAAACACTAGATGAAGATTATTATCTTCGATCCATTCTGCAAGCATGTTCCCATTTTCATCATTTTGAGAGTACTTCCAAAGTTCATGGTGTCTATTGAAATCTCCTATGTAAATTGCAGGATGTTCTGCTGTATGTAGGACAAAATCGGGCCTTGTTGTTTTGGGTGGTTTGTAAACATTTGTAATAGCAATGCCGTGCAATTGTATGACAACTGTATGTATATCTGCCTCCACACTTACAGAAATCAGTGTGTGTTGTTACGGGCATGCGTAGCAATCTCATACACCTCGTGGTAAGTTACGCCAAGTCCAGAATATCCAGGAATTCGACCCCGGCTTCGGAATATTTCTTCGCTGGAAACACGAGTTTCTTGAATGGCGACGACATCGATATTGTTGTCCAGCAAAAATTTTGACAGGTAGTCACACTTCGCCCTGCTAATGCTTTCGATATTCAGTTGAAGGAGTCTGATAGTTGGTCCAATGTTTCTTGTTAATGAGCTCTGAAAAGAACTGTTTCTGCTATTTAGTTGATATGTCATTGCCAGGAGATCCTATGGATAGTCTGGCTCCCTGTAATCACTGTTGCTCAATTAGCACCGCCCAGGAGGCACCTGTAGGGTATTTTAAGATTAAACCTACGGACGTGAGCAACGCTACCTCCCGGTAATGAACAAATTTGAAGCTAGTAGTTTTTCTTTAGCGAGGAATACTCCGTTTGCTTGTGCTTATATCCCCCTCGCTTCGTCCGTTATGGATTTGTTTGCTTCCTAGGTAGGGTAATTCCTTCGCTTGGTGTCTTACGATGAAGAGTCGGAATTATAAAACAGAGACTAGTGATGGTAGGAGTCGATGCTTCTCCTTTACTGCAGCTTCCAGTAGCCGACATTACAGGAGAGGCAACCGTCCAGAGGCGGGGCTGCGGAGACAAGATCTGATGTCTTCCTCAGGTGGCGATGAAAATTAGCGGCGGCAGATAAGACGGCCATCTGTCACTGGGTGGGAGGGTAATCACACGCCTGGCGTGCGACCCACGCTCTCCGGAGCACACCGCGCCCTGCTCACCACGGCGCACAGCAGCTACAAATTAACCAGCCGCTTTCCCTGCTCCTGGCTCCATCCGCGTCGTGATTAAGATCGTGTCAGGGTCCTGTCAGCCGCTAAAAAGGGACCGACACGGCGCCGCCTTGTGATTCCTTCCTGTCAGCAAAGTACCTGACAGCCGTACTCAATCACAGACAGATCAAAACACCAACTTCCTGATCGAATACTCACGTCGATGCTGCGATGATATCACAACACTGACTGTAATAATGACATCATCCTAATCTTTGTATCTGTACACTGCAAAAACAGTTTATAGCAACAGGAAAAAATCATTTTATTTTATGGTGACATTCAGTGCTATTTTTCGTCAAATTCGGTACTATTCTTTACCAAATTTGGTGTCTTTTCTGGCCAATTAGTTGTTGTTTTTGACAAATACTTACTTTTTGAGAAATTCACTGTATTGTTTTGCCAAATTCGGTGTTATTTTGTACCATATTAGTTGTTATTTTTGACAAATTATTCATTTTTGCCAAAATAATTATTACTGTATTGCCAAAGTCGGCTCAATTTTTTGCGACATGTTCTGTCATTTTTCTGACAATGTCGGTGTTGATTTGCCAAATGCAGTAATTCTTTTGGCCAAATTTGGTGTTATTTTTTGCCACTTTATTCATTATTTTCTCACATTACTGTAGATGTCGTTTTTGCCAAACTCGTTTTTTTTTACCAAATTCGATGTTACTTTTTTACCAAATTCTTTGTTTTTCATTTCCAGCATTATGCGTTACTTTTTGCTGAATACGCTGTGTTTTGTCAAATCTGTAGTTTTTGTCAAATTCGATATTTTTGTGAAGTTTTTTTGCCAAATTAAATACTGTTATTTTACCAAATTTTGCAATTTTTGCCAAGTTCGGAGTCGTTATTTGCCAAATTCCGTTTTTTTTCAAAATTCGGTGTTGTTTTTGCCAAATTGGATATTGTTCTTTGTTCATGTGAGTGCTACTTTCGTCGTTACGTTGAAATTCATTTCACAGGAAATGAGCACTTCTTTTAGGATCATACAGGTTGGCTCTGAGCACTATGGGACTCAACTGCTGTGGTCATCAGTCCCCTAACTAACCTAAGGACATCACACACATCCATGCCCGAGGCAGGATTCGAACCTGCGACCGTAGCAGTCGCACGGTTCCGGACCGCGCGTCTAGAACCGCAAGACCACCGAGGCCGATCATACAGGAATATCAGCATTAAGGAGATTAGATGACAAATGCAGTTTTAACGTTAAATAATCACTTACGAATATTAGCAAACTATCGCCTCAGATTTATAACTTGTTATAGAAATATCTCTAAATTCGCGTTGTTTTTCGTGTTACTATTTTCGCGAAACTTTCCTGTTCCTACTAACTGAAAGTCTTAAGAGGACACCCCTATGTAACTCTACTATTTCCCCTTCCCCTCCCCCTTCGTGTCTAAACGAGAACGTGGCGTAAGTAGAACCAATGTCGTTAACCAGAAGCATGCGTTCTATTCGCAACTCGTGGTCAGAGTCACTGCCTCTAACAGCGGGGTCCTGGGTTCAGTTCGCGGCCGGGTAGATTTTTCTTCTATTGGGGACTGGTTGTTATATAATGATATCATCCCATCTTCTTCGCCGCTCAAGTCGCCGAAACGGTGTCATATAGGAGGACTTGCACCGAACAACCCGGCAAATAAGACATTACGAACATTTTCGTTTCAGTACGAGCTCTAATCTCTTTTAAATTCCAGTCGTGGCCATTTCGAGAGCTATATGTGCAGGAAATAAATTGCCTCATAAATCTTGTAACGTACACCATCATACCCGCTATGATGCATAACGTCTTTTTAGTAGTGTCCGCTATCGGAGCTTTTTCAGCACCTCCATCACGTTATCAAGTTCGGTGAAAAAAATCCAGTGAAGAAACTCATCACCCTTCTCTGGATTTTCTCTGTCTCCTCACTAACCCTACCTGATCCGGGTCCGATATTGACCATCAATACTCAAGACTCGGTCTTTGCCACGGTGCGTCATCACTCCTGAAAAAAGAAATCAGCTATATCACAATAGCTACCCCATATAGCATGTATCTGGCCGAGATGGAGGGGCTTGCGTGCCTCACCGATACAAACAGCTCTACCATAGATGTAAACACAACAAGGGGGTGCGGATGTGAGATGAAGAAAGTAGTTGTGGAGATATCGCACGAACTCGTGTTTCCTGAAGAGGGGCAACAGCATTTCCAGTAATTGCAGGAGAAGAGTCTGAATAATTGACTGATCTGGCCTTGTATATTAGCCAACCCGGTATTACCTTGTGGGTATTGTGGACGGCCGAAAGAAAGGGCAAGGCACAGCCGTCATTTTTCCCGAAAGTATGCCGCTCGAATGTTGGATAAAACATTCAGAAGGTAAAATTGTTGCCCATTCGACTCCTCGGCCGGCAAGGATGTTGTCAGCAGGAGGAGGAAAACTTGCGTCTACGCGTCCAATTCTTGATCCCTTAATCGGGCAGATAAGTTACGTAATTTAAAAAGAGAGATGAATACGTTGAAGTTTTTTCTTCTTCTCCTCCTTCACGATCACAGGCCATGTAGACAACGCACTGCATCAACTATCTGCTTCCACCGCCTTCTATCTCTTGCAGTCTCTCTCCATCTTGTGGAAATTCCTAATGCTGCGATGTCCTTCTCTGTGTCCTCTTTCCACCTTGTACGAGGTCGGCCCGATGGTCTTGTTGCTTGGAGAGTTCCTTCAAATGTTTTTTGGTGATTCTGTTTTATCCATTCTCGCCACATTTTCCAGCCCATTGCAGTCTCCTACTCTTTAATTTCTGGATGATAGTGGGTTGCTTCATTAGATGACCAATTTCATTGTTCTTCATAATTGTCCATACGCCATTCTGCAACACAGGTCTCCAGATTTTTCTCATTACTTTTCTTTCAAAAACATTCAGTTTTTGTCTTCCATTCTTTGTAAGGGTCCAGCTTTCTGAACCGTACAGTACTATGGGGCAAATGATAGTGTTGTATATCTTCATCTTGTGGTGATTGAGAAAAATTTACTTTTGAGGGGGTTGCTTAATGAGTACAGACATCTTGACCCTGAGGCTATTCTTTCGTTGAAGTTAATTGTGTGAAATTTGTAGTGCGTCGCGGAAGTAGTCCAAGGTCAACACAAAATAGAGGTAATGCTGAAATAGCTCTAACAATGAATGAGGAAATACGAACATGGGTAAGCTGCTATAAATAGCGTAGTAAAACCATTATCGTAAGAAAGCCAACGAATTATTAGTTTCGAGGGGTTAAACAGGGAAGGCGGAACAGGCTCAAATAGGCAAAAATACAACGCCCAGTAGAAATCCTTGGATAACACGCAAGATATTCAGTCTGTACATGAAATCCATTTGTAGTTGTGAATACGGACAAACATCAGTTGTATAACAGAATGAAGGCAATGAAAGTTTGTGCCGGCCCGGGTCTCGAACCGTGATTTCCCGATTTACGCCAGCGGTCGCCTTAACCGTTTTGGCTATCCGTACACACCTCACGGTCAGACGCAATATTTCACATGCATCACATCCTAACTCGAACACACATTGTGTAATTCCCTTATAAGGGAGGACAACACAGGCACTTCAGTTTCGTATGTATCTGCCTATACGGGCAGCGACTTATTACATAATGGGTACGACTGCAGCTTGTGACGCGTAAACGACAATATATGGATGTTTGGGTCTCGCTGTGATTCGTGCGCGGATAGCCGAAGTAATTAAGGCGACCGCTGGAGCAAAGCAGGAAATCCGAGATCGAGTCCCGGTCGGGCACACACTTTTCGTCATTCCATTATACAGTGATGGTTGTCCATATTCGGAATTGCGAATACATTTCAGCCGTTTCATGGTAGTTGAAGTCGCCGCAGTGCCTGTACCTTTCGACATGCATGCATGTCCGAAAAAAGATTGCATCATACTTCTTGGCTCTGAGCACTATGGGACTTGACATCTGAGATCATCAGCCCCATAGACTTAGAACTACTTAAACCTAACCAACTCAAGACATCACACACATCTACGCCCGAGGTAGGATTCGAACCTGCGACCGTAGCAGCAGCGCAGTTCCGGACAGCAGCGTCTAGAACCACACGGCCACACCGGCCATCTCGTACTTCTTAACAGCAGGGACACTGTAATATGATACTCATTTTAATTAACGAAAGGAGAAAAAATAAGTACAGGGTGAAACTAAATTTTCTTTGCTGGCTTTGAAGACAGGTTCCTTACACAAAAACAAGGAAAGAATGTTAAGTAAAGAAGGGAGCAAAAATGTATAACTTAAGAGCTAGGAGCATATGTTCAGTAGAAGAGAAGTGTTTCAGAGTAAGGAAGATGAGCAAGCGCTCATAGGTCTTGAAATATGACTTTTTGAGCCCATGTTTACTGCAAACTTTCTCTTTTCTTGGGGCCACTGTGGCTCCTCCGTAAATACTGAAAGCAAACATCTTGCAGTAGTAGACATGTCTTTCTAAGTATTTAAGCTGAACGCGTGGTCCTAGCTCTTAGGGTAAGCATTTTATTGCCCATGTTTACTAGACGTTTTTCTTGTTTTTATGTAAGAAATCTACCCACGAAGACTGTAAAGGCAAATTGATTACTCCCTAAATGGAGCACGTGAAGCTGACATCTAAAAAATGCGGCTGATAGTTAAAGTGGGTAAATAGGCATGGCTAGAGGACAATTGTAAGACTGTGGGAGCATATGCGAGTATCATAAACATCGCGCCTATAGGAAAATTAAAGAAACCTTTGGATAAATGACATCAGCTATATGAATAACAAGAGCTCTTGTGGAAACCCAGTACTAAGCAAAGAGGGGAAAACTGAAAGGTGGAAAGAATATATAGGTGAAATGGCTCTAAGCACTATGGGACTTAACATCTGAGGTCATTAGTCCCCTAGACTTAGAACTACGTAAACCTAACTAACCTAAGGACTTGACACACATCCATGCCTGAGGCAGAATTCGAACCTGCGACCGTAGTAGCAGCGCGGTTCCGGACTGAAGCGCCTACAACCACTCGGTCACAGCGGACGGTTATGTGTAGAAGAACGCGAGATAGTATTGATTTTGCGACTCATTTCAGAAGCTAGTTTAAAGAAAGAAAAAGTGACATTACTAGGATTTGTAGATTTAGAGAATGCTTTTAACCACGTTGACTGCAGTACACTCGTCGAAATTATGAAGACTGCACGGGTAACATATAGGGCGTGACAGAATATTCGCAACTTCTACGGTAACCAGACAGTCGTACTAAGAGCCCAAGCCTATGGGAGGGAAGCAGCAGTTGAAAAGGTACCGCGACAGATTTGTAGCCAGTCCCCTATGTTACACATTGTGTAGAAGGGATTATAGTTTAGGAAGATGTTACTGACACTTTCCTGAAGATATTTGACTGCAGTGTAGACTTGCGGAGAAGTGAAAGGTGGATCATAAGCAGCTCGGACAAGAAGAGATATGACCTGTTGAAACTTGTACTATGAGCAACGTTGAACATTTGGTGTGCAGATCGTATAAGTAATGAAGAGAAACCGAGTTTGGGTAAAGAGAAATTTATGGCTCTACTTGATTAAAAGATGGGATCGATTGATAGGCATTTCCTGAGGCAACAAGGAATTATCAGGTAGAGGAAGAAACTGTAGGACGGTAATAATTGTAAAGGGTAGCTCCAACTCAAACACAGTAAGAAGGTTCAAATGGCTGTGGGCAACATACTTATGTAGAGAGGGAGCGCTAGCACAATACAGTGTAGATTACGGTGCTGCATCAGAGCAACAACAACAACTTTAAATTCGAAGATTCTAGATGAGGGTTTACCTTGACTTTCATTGTTATAAACTGATACCATGAGTTTGTTGTTGTTATTATTACCAGTCACAAGTTAACCATGCGTCTCAGCGATTTGAACCTCCATCATCAGATGGAATTATGTTGATTAGATAGACACCTATGTGTGACGTTCAAGATTTTGTGTTAAGCTGTGGACTATCCAGCAGACGGATACAAAACTAACTCTCTATTTTACTATATGACTCGTAGTTTTGTAGAACTCTTTGTTTTCGTGCTCCGAGTTTCCTTTTTCTGTCGTGTTCTATCACATACTGCACTTTGTCAACTTTGAACTCAGTAAAGATGGTGTCTCACACTAATTAAGTGCAAAGCACGATAAAATAATGACGTTGCCGACAGGGGAAAAAAAAACAGAACACTATTTTGGAAGAAGTCTCAAAGCACCACCAGGTCTTTGGTTGCACAGATGATCGGCTGTATAATCAACGTGAGACATACATTTCCAGGCCTGCAAATGTTTAGCATAAACTGGCAAAGCTCATGAGTATTGTACAATACGCTTTATATATGTGTCGAGCAATGTTTCCAGGAAAGGGGAAGCCTCTCCTTGATTCGACAGCCGTGTTGGAAAGCTGACACAGAACCAAAGACAGCTTTACTACAAATTTAAACGCAGCCAACGGCTCACAGAGAAATAAGCATCCCAAAGTGTGACGTGTTCAACAAAATCGAAAGTAGGTTACTATCTAACGATTTGACAAAACGTCCAGAGAAGTTTTGATCTTGTGGAAAATCAGTAAACGGATTGTAACCATCTGCACCCATACTAAACACACACTATAAACCTGACAGATACTAAACACTTTTTTCCAAACTTGTTTGAAGAAGGAAGATCATACAGTCATTCCTCCCTAAAATTGTTGCACGAACGTCAAAACAACAGATTTGAAAGTAAGGACAACGAGACAGAAAAACAACTGAAATCGTTCAAAACAGGAAAGGCCGCTGGATCTGATGGGACACCACCACGATTCTACAGGGTGATTCGGTGACGTTTTTACAAATTAACAACGATAATGGCCAAGGATAAATGTATCAATTTGAGGTAAGGCGCTCTGACCCTGAAACGATCGAATCGGAAGTAATGAGCGAAAATCGCCGTGATACTCTTGATAGTGGAATACATGTAACGGTACAGTTGCTACTAAGACTGTTGGGTAAGCAACTTTTAGAGGCGGCAGTATGGACCAAAACGGGGAAAAAATTCCATGTAAATATGGGCTCTAAAGTCCATACCGTAAGAGGTGAGGCTACTTGTTCAGTAGAATACATGAACAACTGCTCATAACTCCTACGGTAGGAATTTTAGAGCCCATAGTTACTGGACATTTTTTTCTTGTTTTGGTCTGTACTACCTCCTTCAAAAACAAGGAAATCGAAGAGCTTCCAGTAGAAGATATGTACACTACTGCCCATTAAAATTACAACACCACGAAGATGACGTGCTACAGACGCAAACTTTAACCGACAGGAAGAAGATGCTGTGATACACAAATGATTAGCTTTTGAGAGAATTCACACAAGGATGGCGCCGGTAGTGACACCTACAACATGCTGACCAACTTCTCACACGCAAACAGCAGTTGAGCGGCGTTGCCTGGTGAAACGTTGTTGTGATGCTCCATGTAAGGAGGAGAAATGCGTACCATCACGTTTCCGACATTTGCAAGACAACAAACATTTGCACGAACAGTTCGACGACGTTTGCAGCAGCATGGTCTATCAGCTCGGAGACCATAGCTGCGGTTACCCTTGACGCTACATCACATACAGGAGCTCCTGCGATGGTGTACTCAACGACGAACCTGGGTGCAGGTATGGCAAAACGTCATTTTTCGGATGAATCCAGGTTCTGTTTACACCATCATGATGGTCGCATCCGTGTTTAGCGACATCGCGGTGAACGCACATTGGAAGCTTGTATTCATCATCGCCATACAGGCGTATCAACCGGCGTGATGGTATGGAGTGCCATTGGTTACACGTCTCGGTCACCTTTCGCTTCCATTGACGGCCCTTTGAACAGGGGAAGTTACATTTCAGATGTGTTACGACCCGTGGCTCTACCCTTCATTCTGTTGTTGTTGTCTGTTGTTGTTGTCTTCAGTCCTGAGACTGGTTTGATGCAGCTCTCCATGCTACTCTATCCTGTGCAAGCTGCTTCATCTCCCAGTACCTACTGCAACCTACATCCTTCTGAATCTGCTTAGTGTACTCATCTCTCGGTCTCCCTCTACGATTTTTACCCTCCACGCTGCCCTCCAATGCTAAATTTGTGATCCCTTGATGCCTCAAAACATGTCCTACCAACCGATCCCTTCTTCTAGTCAAGTTGTGCCACAAACTTCTCTTCTCCCCAATCCTATTCAATACCTCCTCATTAGTTACGTGATCTATCCACCTTATCTTCAGTATTCTTCTGTAGCACCACATTTCTCTCTTCTTGTCCAAACTAGTAATCGTCCATGTTTTACTTCCATACATGGCTACACTCCAAACAAATACTTTCAGAAACGACTTCCTGATACATAAATCTATATTCGATGTTAACAAATTTCTCTTCTTCAGAAACGCTTTCCTTGCCATTGCCAGTCTACATTTTATATCCTCTCTACTTCGACCATCATCAGTTATTTTACTTCCTAAATAGCAAAACTCCTTTACTACTTTAAGTGTCTCATTTCCTAATCTAATTCCCTCAGCATCACCCGATTTAATTTGACTACATTCCATTATCCTCGTTTTGCTTTTGTTAATGTTCATCTTATATCCTCCTTTCAAGACACTGTCCATTCCGTTCAACTGCTCTTCCAAGTCCTTTGCCGTCTCTGACAGAATTACAATGTCATCGGCGAACCTCAAAGTTTTTACTTCGTCTCCATGAATTTTAATACCTACTCCAAATTTGCTTTTGTTTCCTTTACTGCTTGCTCAATATACAGATTGAATAACATCGGCGAGAGGCTACAACCCTGTCTCACTCCTTTCCCAACCACTGCTTCCCTTTCATGCCCCTCGACTCTTATGACTGCCATCTGGTTTCTGTACAAATTATAAATAGCCTTTCGCTCCCTGTATTTTACCCCTGCCACCTTTAGAATTTGAAAAAGAGTATTCCAGTCAACATTGTCAAAAGCTTTCTCTAAGTCTACAAATGCTAGAAACGTAGGTTTGCCTTTTCTTAATCTTTCTTCTAAGATAAGTCGTAAGGTCAGTATTGCCTCACGTGTTCCAACATTTCGACGGAATCCAAACTGATCCTCCCCGAGGTCTGCATCTACCAGTTTTTCCATTCGCGTTAGTATTTTGCAGCCGTGGCTTATTAAACTCATAGTTCGGTAATTTTCACATCTGTCAGCACCTGCTTTCTTTGGGATTGGAATTATTATATTCTTCTTGAAGTCTGAGGGTATTTCGCCTGTCTCATACATCTTGCTCACCAGCTGGTAGAGTTTTCTCAGGACTGGTTGTCCCAAGGCCGTCAGTAGTTCTAATGGAATGTTGTCTACTCCGGGGGCCTTGTTTCGACTCAGGTCTTTCAGTGCTCTGTCAAACTCTTCACGCAGTATCGTATCTCCCATTTCGTCTTCATCTACATCTTCCATTCTATCCTTGCGAAACCCTACCTTTCAGCAGGATAACGCACGAGCGCATGTTGCAGGTTCTGTCCGTACCTTTCTGGATACAGAAAATGTTGGACTGCTGTCCTGGCCAGCACATTCTCCAGATTTTTCACCAATTGAATACGTATGGTCAATGGTGGCCGAGCAACTGTCTCGTCACAATACGCCAGTCACTACACTTGATGAACTGTTGTATCGTGTTGAAGCTGCATGGGCAGCTGTACGTGTACACGCCATCCAAGCTCTGTTTGGCTCAATGCCCAGGTGTATCAAGGCCGTTATTACGGCCAGAGGTGGTTGTTCTGGGTCAGTATCTACGCACCCAAATTGTGTGAAAATGTAATCACATGTCAGTTCTAATATAATATATTTGCCCCATGAATACCCGTATATCATCCGCATTTCTTCTTGGTGTAGCAATTTTAATGGTCAGTAGTGTAATTCACAGCATGGAATGTGAACATGTGTTCGTAGCTCTTATGGTATGAATTTTACAACCCATGTTTACCAGAATTTTCTGTCTTCTTTTAGTCCATACTACCATTTCTGAATTTTGTCTACCACAGAATCGTAGCAGCAACAGTACCGGTACATTTACTCCACTGTTACAGAAGTCGGAACGGTTTTTGCATACAACTTTCGATTCGGTCGTTCCTGGACAAGGATCCTTTACCTCAGTCTGAGACACTTACCCATCTCCATCATCTATGAAAGTTTGTAACACCAATGCAGAATCACTCTGTACGTAGAGTATGCTTAAAAACTTGCTCCTCTTCTGGCAGCTGTGTACAGGAGGTCGCTGGAGAAGTGAAGCGTTCCTAACGATACGAAAAAGAGCGAATGTCATTTAGGTTTTCGAGAAGCGTCGTCTAACAAACCCACAAACCACAGGGCTTAGCACTGATGTCTGTCTGTTGTAGAATTTTCTATAAATATTATACGACCACGAGTTTAGAAACTTCTGCAGACAGAAAATCTCCTCTGTAGGTATCAACATTTATTCTGTAAACAACGATTGTGTACGATCCAGCCTGCTCTGTCCGTGCACGAGACTTAGAAAGCAGTAGATGCCGTCCTCCAAGGATATCGCGTTCCTTGACATCCAGAACGCGTTCGAGACAGTTCCGCATTGCCGCCTGATGATCGAAATACGACCGTACGGAATATCAGACAGCTATGTGACTAGACTGAAGAGTTTCTTGCAAACAGGCATGGCATGACATTCATTACGGACAGAAATCTTCACACGTAAAAGTAAGCACTGGCGCACCCCATGGGAATGTTGCTGAACCATCACTTTTCACAGTACGTATAAATGATCTAGTGGATAACGTCGGAAGGTCGGTGAGGCTGTTCATGGATGATGCTGTCGTATACCTAGATGTTGAAACGCTAGAAAACAATAGCGAAAACGCAGGGAAATCATCAGACAACGAACCTTATGGCAAGGACTGGCAAATGATCCTCGACATTAACATATGTAACGTATTGGGCCTAAATAGACAGAAATATGAATCATTTTATGGTTACAAAATTATAGAATAAAAACTGAAAGCAGTCAGAGCCATCAAATACTGGCGTATGAATACAGAGCGATTTAAAGTGTTGCGAGCACATAGAACTAATCGGAGGGAAGGCATCTCCCAGACTGAAATTCATTAGAAAAATCCACAGGAAGGCTATAAAACCCTCGTTCTACCAATGTTGCTCGTCAACCTGGGATCCATACCAGATGCGATTGATAGAGAAAATAGATCGGAACCAAAGAATAGCAGCAGGTTTCGTTAAGGTGCATTTAGTAAGTGCGAGAGCGTCAGGGATATGCTCAACCAACTCCAGTGCAGACGCTACAAGAGAAGCAATGTGTCTCACACTGAGGTTTACTGTTAGCCGGCCGGAGTGGCCGAGCAGTTCTAGACACTACAGTCTGGAACCGCGCGACCGTTACGGTCGCAGGTTCGAATCCTGCCTCGGGCATAGATGTGTGTAATGTCCTTAGGTTAGTTAGGTTTAATTAGTTCTAAGTTCTAGGGGACTGATGACCTGAGCAGTTGAGTTCCATAGTGCTCAGAGCCATTTTTGAGGTTACTGTTAAAATTTCGGGAGTGTACATACCTAGGGGACCCAGCATCTTGCTGCTTCCTATTTATACCTCGTGGTGAGACCGTAAGGTAAAATTAGATACTCGAGCCCACGTCACGGCGTACAAACAATTGTTCTTCTATCTGACCATTCGATATATGAACAAGAAAAGGAAGGAAGTGACAGAGATACGCAAAGTAACTTTCGCCATACACATAAGATGACTTGCGGAGCATCAACGTTGAGGTGTGTGTGCGTGCGCTGCACGTGCGTGCATGAGCACCAAGGACGACCTGTTGTTATTCACCACGAAAGACGGAAGCTCAAACGACGAGCGGTCGAAAAGTTTCTAGCCCGAGATAGTTACCGAAATGACTCGCACAACACCACCACCTACTCTTATGATAACCCTTTGTGGGTATGCAAGTCAAATTTCGAGGCTCCAGCTTCGTTAATTTTGCCGCTAGGATGCATTGTGTTGTGTACCGTAGTGTAAGCAAAATGGCGAATATCGATAGAATCAAGAACCGTGCTGTGCTTGAATATCTTCATTTGAAGGGAATGACGCACAAGGAAATTGCGGAGGACATGTGGAATACACTTAAGGACAGTGTTAAGTCTTATGCAACACCCAAAAACTGGGTGTCCGACTTCAAACGTGGAAGAACGAGTGTGGAAGATGTGCCAAGAGACGGAAGGCCTGTCAGCGTTGCCACCGCTGAAACAGTGCAATTCACGATACGATTTTGCAGGATCGTTGAACAACGCTGCAACACCTTCAAAATACATTTGGAATCTCCCAAGGGCGTGGTCATGACATTGTTGTGGATATTTTGTGAATGCGGAAATTTTCATCTCGGTGGGTCCAGAAAGACTTGAATGCAGATCAGAGACGGGAGCGTGTGCAGTGTTGTGAAAAAATTGTCCGCCAGTTTGAAGCGGATGAAGACGGCTTTCTTGGAAGGTATGTTGCAATGGACGAAACCTGGGTTCACCACTTTGATCCTTAGTCAACTGGCACAACAATGGATATATTCTTTATCTACTATCCCAACAAAATTCCGGGTGCAAAAATCAGCCGGGAAGGAGGTAACATCGGTCTTCTGGGATACAGAAAGGAAAACTATGGTGGATTACCTGCAAAAAGGCGTAACTATCAATGTATCATACTATTGCACCCTCCTGCGCAGTTTGAGAGAAGAGATAAAGAAAAAAAGGCGCTCGGAGTTCTTTTGCATCAGGACAACGCACTGGCGCACAAAGCCCTCGCAACACTGGAAACTGCGTGACTGCGTGTTCGAATTGTTACGTCATGCACCATATTCTCCAGATTTGGCTTCATCAGACTTTTTCCTTTTCCAAAACCCAAGAAAAACCTCAAAGGATGACAATTTAACAATGATGATGCAGTGACTGATATTGGGACCGCTTGCTTGGACTCGAAATCAAAGACCGTTTATTTGTATGGTTTGTAGAAGTTATCTGAGTGTGCACGTAAGTGTATTAGTGTACATGCGTATTATATTGAAAAATAAATTTGTATTACGAAATTTCTGTCATTGTTTGGTATGCTAGAAACTTTTCGATTCCTAACACCTCTTAGATAACAATGGAGACATTACACATTGGGACTGAAGCATCGTAGTTCCCCAAGGCGTGCTCTGCAATACAACCACAGGAAATAGGAATTGGCCATCAAAGACAATGTCCACCTGTTGACCGCAACAGGCATTAACACTTAATCTGCGAGCAGGGTGAGGAGAATATTTTTGTATGAACTTCCGAATGTGCGTTAGAGAAGTCAGACAGAGCTTCTGAGCAGCGCATGGCCCGACAGCAATTGCAGAGACAGCCGTGCGATAGCTGGCCGGTCCCCTCGAGAATACAATGCGGCCCCAATTATCGCATCCCGAGGCTGGACCTTGAGTTGTCATGACCTCACCGGCCAGAAGAACTGCTCGCTGTCCTACTCCAACCATTGTGTGGAGTCGCCGTGACGTCAGATGCTGATACACACACCACAAGTAGTGTGCGAGAAGCGCTCACTAATTGCCAGTGTGTGAATAAAGATCCAGGTTAACCCGGGTGCCGCCTCAAAATAGCCGGTATTCTATTTAGGCAAAAATACAGCGCAGCCGTCGGCTTTCCTTTACAATAAAAATTTATGACTCAGGAACTTTTCTAGATACAACTACGAGATTTGTCGTAAATGGTAGCGTAACTACAAGTTTTTTGTGGATACACTTCCTCATTTATGTGTGTTTTTTAACAATGGTAACTTCTTGTTGTTGTTGTTGTTGTCTTCAGTCCTGAGACTGGTTTGATGCAGCTCTCCATGCTACTCTATCATGGGCAAGCTTCTTCATCTCCCATTACTTACTGCAACATACATCTTTCTGAATCTGCTTAGTGTATTTATCTCCACACTGTCGTCCAATGCTAAATTTGTGCCTCAGAACATGATGCCTCAGAACATGTCCTACCAACCGATCCCTTCTTCTGGTCAAGTTGTGCCACAAACTTCTCTTCTCCCCAATCCTATTCAATACTTCCTCATTAGTTATGTGATCTACCCATCTAATCTTCAGCATTCTTCTGTAGCACCACATTTCGAAAGCTTCTATTCTCTTCTTGTCCATACTATTTATCGTCCATGCTTCACTTCCATACATGGCTACACTCCATACAAATACTTTCAGAAACGACTTCCTGACACTTAAATCTACACTCGATGTTAACAAATTTTTCTTCTTCAGAAACGCTTTCCTTGCCATTGCCAGTCTACATTTTATACCTCTCTACTTCGACCATCATCAGTTATTTTGCTCCCCAAATAGCAAAACTCCTTTACTACTTTAAGATACTCATTTCCTAATCTAATTCCCTCAGCATCGCCCGATTTACTTCGACTACCTTCCATTATCCTCGTTTTGCTTTTGTTGATGTTCATCTTATATGCTCCTTTCAAGACACTGTCCATTCCGTTCAACTGCTCTTCCTAGTCCTTTGCTGTCTCTGACAGAATTACAATGTCATTGGCGAACCTCAAGGCTTTTATTTGTTCTCTATGGATTTTAATACCTACTCCGAACTTTTCTTTTGTTACCTTTCCTACTTGCTCAATATACAGATTAAATAACATCGGGGAGAGGCTACAACCCTGTCTCACTCCCTTTCTAACCAATGCTTCCCTTTCATGCCCCTCAACTCATATAACTGCCATCTGGTTTCTGTAAAAATTGTAAATAGCCTTTAGCTCCCTGTATTTTACCCCTGCCTCCTTCAGAATTTGAAAGAGAGTATTCCAGTCAACATTGTCGAATGCTTTCTCTAAGTCTACAAATGCTAGAAACGTAGGTTTGCTTTTACTTAATCTATTTTCTAAGATAAGTCGTATGGTCAGTATTGCCCCAGGTGTTGCAACTTTTCTGCGGAATCCAAACTGATCTTCCCCGAGGTCGGCTTCTACCTGTCTTTCCATTCGTCTGTAAAGAATTCGTGTTAGTGTTTTGCAGCTGTGACTTATGAAACTGGTAGTTCGGTAATTTTCACATCTGTCAACACCTGCTTTCTTTGGGATTGGAATTATTATATTCTTCTTGAAGTCTGAGGGTATTTCGCGTGTCTCATACATCTTGCTCACCAGATGGTAGAGTTTTGTCAGGACTGGCTCTCCCAAGGCCGTCAGTAGTTCCAATGGAATGTTGTCTACTCCCGGGGCCTTGTTTCGACTCAAGTCTTTCAGTGCTCTGTCAAACTCTTGACGCAGTATCGTATCTTTCCTTTCATCTTCATCTACATCCTCTTCCATTTCCATAATATTGTCCTCAAGTACATCGCCGTTGTATAGATCCTCTATATATTCCTTCCACCTTTCTGCTTTCCCTTCTTTGCTTAGTACTGGGTTTCCATCTGAGCTCTTGATATTCATACAAGTGGTTCTCTTAACTCCAAAGGTCTCTTTAATTTTCCTGTGGGCAGTATCTATCTTACCCCTAGTGACATAAACCTCTACACCCTTACATTTGTCCTCTAGCCATCCCTGCTTAGCAATTTTGCATTTTATATCGATCTCATTTTTGAGACGTTTGTATTCTTTTTTGTCTGCTTCATTTACTGCATTTTTATATTTTCTCCTTTCATCAAGTAAATTCAATATTTCTTCTGTTACCCAAGGATTTCTTTTTACCTACTTGATCCTCTGCTGCCTTCACTACTTCATCCCCCAGAGCTACCCATTCTTCTTCTACTCTATTTCTTTACCCCATTCCTGTCAATTGTTCCCTTATGCTCTCACTGAAACTCTGTACAGCCTCTGGTTCTTTCAGTTTATTCATGTCCCATCTCCTTAAATTCCCACCTTTTTGCATTTTCTTCAGTTTTAATCTACAGTCCATAACCAATAGATTGTGGTCAGAGTCCACATCTGCCTCTGCTCTTATAATTTAAAACCTGGTTCCTAAATCTCTGTCTTACCATTATATAATCTATCTGATAACTTCTAGTATCTCCAGGATTCTTCCATGTATACAACCTTCTTTTATGATTCTTGAAGCAAGTGTTAGCTATGATTAAGTTATGCTCTGTGCAAAATTCTACCAGACGGTTTCCTCTTTCATTTCTCTCCCCGAATCCATATTCACCCACTATGTTTCCTTCTCTCCCTTTTCCTACTCTCGAATTCCAGTCACCCATGACTATTAAATAGCTTAACCCATGAATTTTTATGGATGCATCTATTAATGTGCCCTGACAGCACCTCTCTTACTGATAGCATAATTTAGGAATATTAGTGTCGTAGTGTCGTCTGTACAGCAGAAAGCGCAATGTTTTTTGTGTTTTTATGAAACACGGACGCCTGTTACGGTTTAGCGACAGTCCGAATTGCCGATGGCAGAAATCCGTCAGACGTGTAGAGTACCAAAGAATGGCGTGAAAAGTTTGCAGAGACTAGCAGTGTTAGTGACAAGGCAAGAAGCTGAGACCTGTAATGTGTGATTACGCTTGTGATTCCGTACGTACAGCATTTCAGTGCAGTACGCGGAAATCGGCACGTCGTGTTTCCAGAGAGCCGGACATACCTTAGAGCACTATAATGAATATTTTACAAAAACAGCTGCGTTACACAAACTGTCTGCAGAATTTTCGGCCAGGTGATAGCGTCAGACGTGCTGCGTATGCTAAGTACATTCCAGAAGGAATCGATGCAGGCAGTGACTTTCTCAATAAAAATATGTATTCCGAGGTAAACGACTTTTCATATCTCCTTCAAAGTAAACAGGTACAACGTCACGTCCGGATCTAGGCCTTTTGTAGTACAACAGATAACGGAAAGCTCGTAAGTGAATCCTTCATGTGGTTTAACGCAGTTACTGGACCTTTCATTTTTTCACTGACCTACCAACACAGCAACTATTTACGTGGACTTGTTGGAACACTACGTTGCATTTCAGGAACATGAATTTTAATCGTGGGTAGTTTTTCATGAAGATGGTGCGCCAACACGCTGAGTGTTATTTGTCTGCAAGTTCTTTAATGAAAGCTTTCCACAGAGATGGTTCTGTAGAGACGGTCCAACATTATGGCCACCACTTTTACCACACATAAACCCTCTGGAGTTTTTTTCTGGGGTTACGTTAAGGATGCAGTGTTCAGTTCTGCAGTTCTGATGTGCAAATTCTTACAGCATGAATACGAGATGCTGTGACGGAAGAGATTTTGGAAAAGACATGAAGAGAACTGGAGCACCGATCAAACTATCTACGAGCAACATAAGCAGAACATATGGAAGTGTATTCAAAAAGTTTTATGAACTTAGCTACCATTTATGTACAACAAACCTCGTAGCTATATCTAGCATAATCGCTTAGAAATAAATAGACAGGAGATTCTCAGGAATGTAAGACCTGTCATTATACGTGAAAGAATAACACATATTTACAAAGAAAAAGAAAAGAAGTTGTTACTTCACAGATCCCAAGTGAATTGGCCCTCAATGAAATTGAATAAGTTAAAATATGAAACATATTTTCATTTAAAAGTTTACACCAGACTTAGCTCAAACATAAAAATCTGTACGGGGTGTCCCAGGAGCAATAGTTAATATTCTGAGATATATAGTTAATATTCAGAGATATGACAGGATATTCGAAGCAAAGATGTCTACTAAATTTGGGCCCCAAAAAACATACATTAAGAACTGTAATCACTTTTCAATCTCTGATGATGTGAAACAACCTCTTCTACTACAGCTCGTTGTTTTTCCATATTCTGAGAGGAGGTAATGTTGAAAGATGTGTATATTAATTTTTGTAGGAACTTTTCTTGTTTTGGATGTCTGAAATCGCACTAGTATGGTGTGAATCGCTTAGACATGCGCGCGCTGCCTCGCAAAGATGCTGCGCCGCACAGAGATCAACCAGAGATAATCCTTGCTCTGCCAGATTTATCTGTTGATCGCGAGGAGAGGACAGGAGACACTTAGCTTAGCTTTGGTGTTCGGTGTGGACAGTCGAGTTTTGGTTTAGTAGCAGCAAGGAACAACAATGAAAATTTTTGGAATTACATTATGAATCAATAGAAGACGTACTCCGGAGAACGAAAAGAACTGATTTTTTCATTGGTGCGGTTATATTTCTGAAGAACGGATTACAGGTAATGATTAAGTTTCTGTTATTTGCGCACCGGTTTGATAATGCAGTATTCTTGGTTCGTCAGACATCCAGATCAGGAATCTTTCTGCTTTTGATCTTTTGTTAAGATTTATCGATCATTGAGAGAGAAATTGATTTAAGAATTAGATTTTGGAATTATGTTTAAGGGAAGGTTATACATGCGAAGCTTAGTTTTTGTAGTTCTTGGACTATTGTTACGTGATTTCAGAGAAAGCTTAACTATTTTTGAAATTTCATTAAATATTATTAATTCAAAGGAAATGAAACTGGAACTGAGTTCATTTAAACCAGAGACGTTGTCCATCTCACGAGTCAACTAATTTTCAATTTTATTTAAAAAACCATTATTAAAAAAAATGTGAACCAAAAATGATAGCAATCTCTTCAGCATATTCGTTGCACCTTTGCTTCTCTTTGTAGTTAGATTTTGCTGCTATGTTATCGAGACGCTCTGCACCTACGACAGCAGTTTGCACCTAGGTACGACAAACTGAGTGAAGAACGGATTCTTCGTTTAGTTAAATTTCACAGGGACCAGCTTTAGTTGCGAAATAATCAGTTTTCTTTTATCGAAGTTCATAGTCAAATTTTTTTGGTTAGAATAAGTTTGAAGCAGGACCCGATTTTCTAAGCATTCTCGCAGTTGAGTTTTTGGCACCGACAGTTAGCATTAAGCAACTTACAAATTCAGAGAAACAGAAACAGATAACTTTCAATTGAATGAAAACAAGAAAAAATTGTCCAGTAACCATGGGCTCCAAATGCACTCCTAAAGGGCTACGAGCACTTATTCAGTAGAAGAGAGATGTTCTTCAGTAGCGAGGATAAACAAGTGCTCAAAGCACTTATCGTATGCACATTAGAACCCATGTTTATGAGACATTTTTTCTTGGTTTTCTCCATACTACCCCCTGTCAAAACATAGAATGGAAAGAGCTTGCAATAGAGGAGATTTATTTCACAAGATCGAAGATGAAGGAAGTGCTATACATTTTACATTTTAGAGGTGAAGTTTCCTAGACGTTTTTACGTCTAATGTTAGTTCCTTTTATATCTGTGTATATTGACCATTCATCTTGGGGCATCCTGTATACGCTCTAACGAGTAAGATTATTTTACAATATTTGCTCACACAGCCCACTTCACCGAAGTGAAGAGCGCAGCAGTCAGATTTTTGTAATTTGATATTATTAACAATATGTACACAAACTGGCTCTACTACTCCATTTGTCAGTGGAATAGGACGTCTTTATCATTACATCACTTAGTCTACACTTAAATCGTACTTTACTAGCTTTCCTGGCCTGACTTCGTACGATTAGCATAAAGTATCTACGGCGAAATGACTTGACTGGCATAGCGTATTTTCTTTGCCAGCCACAAATAAAATAATGCAGAGAACAGAATTAAGCAAGTAAATATCATTGTTTTCATATAACTTAAGCGTTGTAAGCAGCGCACAGCAGGAAAACTGCCAAGAGGCATGAATATTACGTGTTCCACATAGAATTAGCTTTTGGAGCCACATCTCGTCGCAATGATGGGTGCACATCATGATGGAAGTAACATGTTTACAACTAATGTAAATATTGTATGCGAATCATTTGTGTGTGTGTGTGTGTGTGTGTGTGTGTGTGTGTGAGAGAGAGAGAGAGAGAGAGAGAGAGAGAGAGAGTACTGGAGGCTGGCTGAGGTGGGACAAATAAAAGATAAAAATAAAAAAACAAAACACGCGTGATGGACATACGTATTTAGATCGTGCTACAGCGCTCCTCTTGTGAAGCTTACTATGCACTGTTCGCATAGACTCGTAGCCACAATTCACTGTCGTGCCCTACAAAGAATCGTGTCCACATCTAGGTTTCATTCAAGGAAAGCAAAAAGCTGA
This sequence comes from Schistocerca gregaria, assembly GCF_023897955.1. Taxonomy (NCBI): domain Eukaryota; kingdom Metazoa; phylum Arthropoda; class Insecta; order Orthoptera; family Acrididae; genus Schistocerca; species Schistocerca gregaria. The sequence continues at coordinate 128,235,396 of NC_064923.1, read as the reverse complement.
AAGTTGAGTTATCTCTGTTATGCCTTCCTTTGCCCGCCGTGCGGTTCTTCAGTGGATACACGAGCGAGGATCAGAAACCTTTCATAATAGGAGAATTAAAATATTAATTTATTCTACATCTAATATCAATTAGTAAATATAATACATAAATTTGTTGCTGAAGTGGCAGCGTCAGTTGCTAACAGTTGATCTGAATGTAAAAATATATACAGATACAAAAGATATATAAATCTGTCACTCTTCAGCACAAACTACATGGCCACTATGAAGGGCTGTAAATGTTACTCAGCTGAAAAACACACAATAAGGGCTCAGTCCATGAAATTTCGAACTTAATTACACCCACCACAGGAGCTCTGGAGAGCGGATGCGTGCGTCTCATTGGCAGCGGCGGAATCGTTCGAAGCAGTATCCTCGTGTCACGGTAGTGGCTGTAGGAAACACAGCGGCGTAGTTGACGGCGCGCGTATTTGAAAGAGCGGCCTACCGATACCGCAATCTCGTGCAGTGCTGGAAGAACATAGTGCATGTAAACGAAGCAAAATTCCTGCAGCAGCTTTTCGGGAAGCGTTTCACTTAAGGCATAAAAAATAAAACACCGCATTTTAGATTCGCTTGTTTTTTCGCAAAGCAGTTTTTCTCAAACGAATGCAGGCAATCTATTAGTTAAAAAAATGATTATTACCAATTGTAAGTTTCAAGTTACATGATGAGGTTGTTATCTTTTTGTTATTGGTCATATTTATTACTATACTCCAAAGCTGCGTAATTCACGCCAGTTCTTCGAAGGGTTTGCAGTGAATTACGACTGCGAATTGCGATTGCTAATGCGACAGAAGCAGAAATTGGCTGTCTGAAATCGTTTTCGTATTTCGAAAAGTGTCGCCAGTGGAAATTGTTTTACCAGGCTTCTCATAATTTGAAAGTGTTGATACAAATAATATCTTTCGCCCCATGAAGCAGAGAATCGCGGTCATATCTATGTTTGATCCAAGGAAAGCAGAAAGCTGAGATTTGAGACACTTGCTGCGCTGCTGTAAAAATTCGTTTGTGTAAACGAAGCAAAGCTGCATCCCATGTTGCGTTTTACTTTACGCGTAAGGAATTGATTACCACAAGTTTTGGAAGAATTTGGAAATTTGTGGTAAGCACTATAGGAACAAACTGCTGAGGTCATCGGTCCTCAAGCTTACACACTACTTAACCTTAGTTAAACTAACTTACACTAAAGACAACACACACACCCATGTCCGAGGGAGGACTCGAAACTCCAACAGTGTTAGGGCGCCTAGACCGCACGGTTACACCGTGCGGCACACAAGTTTTGGATTCACGGGGTCTTATCTGTATACATTTGTTGCGAAAACGTTTGCAATCAATTAGTTGTCACTTAGGCGACCTGCATGTTCCTAACCAGGGAAAGGGGAGCTATCATGTAACGTTGAGTCCGAAAAACATTTCGCTTCTGGCGAATCTTCACATTATTGAAACGTGAATGTTAGGTTAAATGGTAGATGAAAATAAAGTGAATTAGGCTGGACTCTATACTACAGCTTTCTGATTTCTAACCAGACACTTCGCCGCTATACCATCAGACATGACGCGAACTATGCCACATTTTCCGCTGTGTCAAGTAACTGCTCCTCTCTCGAATTATGGCAGTTGCTCGCAAGGTATAAATGGCGTCACTTTCACAACTAAAGTTCAATTCGTCATAATTCAGACAATTTGTACGAAGTAGTTGGAAACTGTATGCAGAAACCTTCCTCAGGAATCAAATCAGTGCCTCTATTAGTGAAAAATTGATTAAAATTCCGGCAGCCGTTCTGCACTGCAGGAGGGGGACTTCCACATATGTCTACATGAAGAGAAAAGCTTAGTAGCCTAAATCTTTAAAGCTGTAAGCAAGTTATTGAAAATAGATATTTCTGTGACATATAACAAATACCATTAAGGAATAAATATATTCAAAAATGAAGAAATTTCTCCAGCTGTATTTAAGGTGTCGATTTTATTTTGGCAACTAGTTTCAACGTTGTAACTACGTCATCTTCAAGCCCATACACTTGTTGACATCACTGCGTGTGGCTGATACTAGTTGCCAAAATAAAATAGACATCTTAAATACAGCTGGAGGAATTTCTTCATTTTTAATATAAATTTATACCAGCTGACGTCCCACTGTCCTCCATTTCAACTATCGATATGCGAAGGTTCAAATGGCTCTGAGCACTATGGGACTTAACATCTATGGTCATCAGTCCCCTAGAATTTAGGACTACTTAAACCTAACTAACCTAAGGACAACACACAACACCTAGCCATCACGAGGCAGAGAAAATCCCTGACCCCGCCGGAAATCGAACCCGGGAACCCAGGCGCGGGAAGCGAGAACGCTACCGCACGACTACGAGATGCGGGCGATATGCGAAGGAAATATATATTTATAGCAATGATTACTATTCACAATTCCTTGAACAGGCTTCTGTAGAACGTTATTTCCATGTCGTTATTTTCTCATTGCGTTACCACTTAACACGGGTGATAAGCACAAAAATTAGTGATTGTCCTAAACGGAAGCAGTTGAATAGACGAAAAACTGCTTATAACACGTCAGACAGCTGGGGAACAAACAGACCATAAATTTTCTCTGCAGCTAACGCAGAGTTTGGCACTTGGTTGCAGGTTATAGGCGACCCAGGAAGATTCCAAAAGAAAAAAAAATAAAGATAGGAAGAAAAGCAAGAGCAACTAAAAAAGTCTGTACAATGATGAAAATAACACGACAAAGTATCAGAAACGTAAAAAAAATTACGTTTCAATCGATTAAGTGAAAAATAATATAGTTTCTTCTGATTAGATTTATAAACACAAAAAATCGCTGCATTCAAACCTAGAAGCTTCTACACATCAGGTTTATATGATAACCACTTCGCTACGACATTATTCTGGGTTGGATTCAATTATTTACGGCGCTATCGACCCTATTTCAAGGATGAATTGCACCCTTCGAAAATTCAGCTTCGCGCACTGTCGTGAAAAGTTTATCTAACGTAAAGCGAACCCTGTGATGAAGTGACAACTTTCAAGTAACTGTAATCTCACTGTAGGTAAGAGTGTGCAGTGCGAGATAATGAGGGACAGAAAAATTTGCTATGGTCTAAACACATGATCAGCTCCGATATTCTGGGAAAAATCTGAGCAAAGCCTAAATAGGTACGAAATTTCTTTTTTCCATAAGAAAATGGGGAGTAATTACGTTCTTCCACTACAAGGTATGCTTTGGAAACGTGTTTGCTTTTAAACATAATATCCCTCCCTGTACCTGTTTCCTTCTCCACTTGGGTAAACGTATGACGTAAACGAAGCACCACACGTTAAACAATCGCTCTAGTAATGTACGATATGTATAAGAAATACATAGGATGTACTTCCAGTAGTCATCTGGGGCGTACTTTAATGAAACTAGCATTATACAAACATGTTCGTATACGCACTGTTGTGAGCTATGTGTGCAAATCTCGAACCGGGGAAGAACCGGCTGCAGCCTGTTTATTTGCGAATCCTCGTCACGAAAGCATTGGCAGTATGAGTTATCGTTTCGTTAGAATGCTTAACGGCTCGCGGATGACACTGTTTGCAAACAAGGGAATGTCCGCAGTGCAGCGACGATTCCTGTGGTGGTGGCAAATTTCAGGTTACTGCGCAGGTGGTTGTGTCGACAGACACAGAGACTGTTCATGCTGTTCAATTACATTGGTAGGGGGCATCCCAAATATTTGTGTCGCTCCCTCTGGTTTTGATACGACTGATAATTCTACATCTTCACATACTTCGCGACCTACCTTACTGTGTGGTAGATGAGACATCGTGTAGCATTTCCTCACCCCCCCTCCCTTTTTCCCAGTTCCTGTTCCAGTAGCGAATGGTGCACTGGCAGAACGTCTGTTGGGAGGCCTCCGTGTCAGCTTGTATGTTTCTGATTTTACTTTCTTGGTCGTTCCACGAGATACATTTAGGTGGAAGAAATGTATTGTTTGACTCTTTTTAGCAAGAAACTCTCTCGAAATTTCAACAGTAAACCACAGCGTGATGCACAACATCTCTCCTGTAACGTCTGCCGTTGGATATGGATGAGCATCTCCGTGACGCGTTCGTGAATATTGAACCAATACAGGACGAAACGCGCTGCTCTTCTTTGAATATTCTCTGCTTCTTCTGCCATTTCTGTTTCGTAAAGGTCCCAGACGGCGGGGCGTTAGGTCGACGTAATGTTTTCTAAGCTTTCTCATTCGTGAGTGTACCCAAGTTGAATCTTAGACATCTGCTTTTCCTACAATCAGTTGTATGTCGCAGTTACAATTTAAGTTGGTTGGATGGTCGATTTGGGGGAAGGAGACCAAACTGCGAGTTCATAGGTCTCATCGGATTAGGGAAGGATGGGGAAGAAAGTCGGCCGTGCCCTTTCAAAGGAGCCATACCGACATTTGCCTGAAGCGATTTAGGGAAATCACGGAAAACCTAAATCAGGATGGCCGGACGCGGGACTGAAACGTCATCCTTCCGAATGCGAGTCCAGTGTGCTAACCACTGTGCCACCTCGCTCGATAATTTAAGTTGCTCCGTACGCATATTCCCAAATATTTAATGGATGTAGTCGATCGTCACTTGTGTAACGAAACAATAATGGACTATTTATGTGTAAGACGTTATATTTATTCATGTTGAGGGTCAATTGGCTGCACAATCTCGACAGACTTTAACTAGAAATATCTGATTTGAAAGAAGATTTCGTGTTCGGTTGCTAGTGACAATGCAATAGAGTTAAGAAATTTACAGAGTGAGATTTTCACTCTGGAGCGGAGTGTAACCTGATATGAAACTTCCTGGCAGATTAAAACTGTGTGCCGGACCGAGAGTCGAACTCGGGACATCTGGCTTTCGGGGGCAAGTGCTCTAAAGAAATTCCAGTCACGAGGAGAGAAATAAGACAAAAATCCGTTACGCCCTGCGCTGGTTCCTCTGAGCCAGTAAGAACTTGGTGCCTATCCCAAGGATACACCCAGCAGCGCACATTTACCTTCTAGCACTGGCCGCTACGGCTGGCGATTTGCAACTCACTCCCTAGTGCCGATAATAATGCTATCACCTGCTGAGCCGTTAGACGTCCGTGTTATGAAAGGACTCATTGTTAAGGTGTTTGTTAGAGACGCCTTTTATGCCTCATTAAGAGGCACTATGTTTCTTGTTATTCAGCTCTCTGGGTTGTTACCCGCTCTGACACATACTGTTCAGCACTAGACAAGCAAAGAGCAAGAGCAGTATTTTTATGGGAGGTCATGAAATGTATGTTAGAACGCACAAGAAAGCCATCAGGCGTGACTGGACATTACCGGAGCGGAACACACCTTAACGGGCACGCCTGGTGCCTGTGAAAACAAAAAACACACGACTGGTAGCAGGCCTCTGGTGTTTCGCTATAACGTGAGTAGACCTCCATAGATCGCATTGGCGCAGCTTCCACACACACGGAACGACACTACAATGCTCAACAAGCCTCCTCCTGTGCAAAGTTTATTGTTCTTGCTGTGTGGAAGGTGATGGTAAAATTCAGTATAGTATGCTCCCACATTTGCAAGTCTTTGTTTGCTCCAGCGTTATATTGATGTCATTAATACCAAGTTTCTTCATTTGGAACATGTCGAAAGTGGACGATGTAAAATAATTACTCATTATTCTTTCTTGTAGTTAATTTACTTTTTCACTACTCCCTTTATATTCGTTTGTATTTTTGTTTTCCGTTGTCAAGATTTTATAACATATAATTCCTGACCAAGCCACTGGGTCTCTTGTTGATTATTTTTGATGCAACAGCCGAGAGCTGGTATACTGGGATTTGTGCAGCATGGAGATATGGGCTGGTCTTTGCGTAACCCGCCTGAACTGGATCGCGGTCGGAACCAACGAGGCTGGCTTAACGCTAAGTGATTTTCCCGTGACAGCGTGGTGTTTTCCAGGATTTATTGGTAACAAACTTGCAAAAAATCTTTGCAGGGATGAGCAGTTCAGAGAAGAGAATTATTAGCGGAAGAAGGAAATTACCAATCCGAATAGCTGCATCCTGCACTTGAGCCTGATTGGCTGAAAGACAACAAGGTTAAAACATTTTTCAGGGGTTGTAAATAGAACGCTTAGTCGGGGAGCCATGTTGTAGGCCCTCTTCTTTAATGTTTATTGTTTCACAGTTTTTAAGTGGATGCTGCAGCTTAGTCTTTAATCGGTAAGCAGTCTTGCATAAAATGGTGTAGCTCTATGGAAACGGTGTTTAATGAAATACACAGACTTGAAAACGTTTCATGGAAGTTGATAACCTGGACTCGTTTCGGTGGAGACTTGAAGTGACATACTTTAGAGTTTCTTATCGACTTGCGACCTATTGAATATGAACTGCTTCCTGTTTTACCTTTCTGGGGATCGTTAACTAAAGCTGCAAGGGACCTTGTGTAAGCGTGTACCGAATATTAGCAATGGCAGTTTTTTAGTATATTGGTCGGATCTTGTAATGCAGTTAGACTTCTACAGGAGTGGTGTTGGAGTAATGGCAATTTTAGACCTGTCTCGAAAATAAACGTGAAGATGGTAACCCGTACTGAGACCGTTGTAAGTACAGGAGTACAGAAAATTAATCAGGGTAAGCCAATAAACATTCCACAACTAATCTTTGGAGCGAAGTGTTGCCTCACGCAACAAAATGGCCCAGGTTATGGCCATGTAACGCTTTGGACGACGCTACGTACTCTACGAAAACGAGACGTGGTAACGACGTGGGTTCAGTACTGGATTTCTCATTGCTTAGAATGTTCTCAAACCGTATTGTCGTACCTTAAGTTCCTTTGAAACTGCTGAGTCATTTGTTTTTGTTTGTTTTGCTGTTGATTTCTGGATATTTTGCAAGCGTGAGCATCCACGGAAGTTGTCACCTTCAACGAACCTTTCCTATGTGACCGTGTTACAAGGTTGTTGTATGAGATCAATGATTTGGCCACAGTTTCAACTAACGTTCGTGAGAGTTGCGTTTAAAAAAATCAGCATATTCCTACAATGGGGAGTATGGATCACAACTGCAAGAAACAATGAGGAGGAGGAGGATATTGGTGTTTAACGTCCCGTCGACAACGAGGTCATTAGAGACGGAGCACAAGCTCGGATTAGGGTAGGATGGGGAAGGAAGTCGGCCGTGCCTTTTCAAAGGAGCCAGCCCGGCATTTGCTTGAAGTGATTTAGGGAAATCACGGAAGACCTAAATCAGGATGGCCGGACGCGGGATTGAACCGTCGTCCTCCCAAATGCGAGTCCAGTGGGCTAACCACTGCGCCACCTCGCTCGGTAAGAAACAATGATATTTATTCAGTTCCATCTAGGCATCTATTTAAAAATCAGTCACAGGTTGCGGAATGTTCTTTATTAACTTAAGAACGACGCGTTTCGCCCATATAGGGCATCATCGGGGTATCTGAAAATGTAAAGGGACGACGATATGCAAGCATACACATGCATATACATCCAAAAAAATCGGTACGTGACCAAAAACCACCCTTGGTCTCGCATTTAAAATTACAGTTTTGCTAAGCTTCCATGTCTAGGTAACGTGTCCTATGCCATAACTAAACTCTTTCGTGGTCAAAATATAAGGATAGTATATGCTACCTTCAATAAAATCCAATATCAATACATTCCCAATGAGCGTCCCCAGAAGAATAAATATCGTGCCTTTGGCCTGTAAATGCTCGAGTGCGTGAAAGTCAAGCAGCTAATATTGGCCAGACGGGATGGGCTTTTCGAATTAGGTTTCAGGAGCATTTACTAAGAAAGAACAGGTTAAGGATAATTCCGCCTTCGTTGAGCACCTTAAATCAAGTGGCCACCAACCACCTACGCTCGTGAACTAAATGGTTTTGCGTCACGCTCCCAAAGGCAAGAGGTGCAGTCTGCTTCAAGAGATCGAAATTGTTATTATTCACACTCTAAGGATACGTTACTCAGTGATCAGTAATGAAGCAAGAATCAGGTCTTCTGTGATGGCATATTTCCCATTTTTAAGCAGTTTATTAATTTTTAGCTTCTTATTATCAGGGGCTAGGTCTCTTGTAATGAATATGGAGATGTATTTTATCTTTCGGGCATTGTTACCTTTTAGCCATAGATTTGTAGTCTAATCTTCATTTTATTGCTCTACGTGCTCTATTCCATTATTCTCGTACACCGCTTTTGAGCGTAAGGGTTTTCTGTATCTCCTTCCATAGCTTTCGATGTGGCATGTCCTGCAGTGTGTTTATTCTCATATGCTTTAAAACTTTTTATTTATTTTCTAATTTATCGATTATTATTTTAATTGTACGCCGTCATCACACAGTAAAGCAGGTGGCAGCACCGCATGGCGACTGTCATTAATACTAGCCCAATATTTGCATGGGCTTCTATCATTCATATGTATGCACTATCTAAATACGGACCGGCCTCTGGAGCCGTTGTAGTTTACGGCTGTCTACGGTTTACGTGAGGTCCTGTTATGCACTTTTTTTATTTCTCCTTCGCTCTCTTCTATTGCCTGATCCCGGTGATTTTATTTCATTAAATTTTTAATATTTTTCCAAATACGTTGCCTTTTAGTATGTTCTTTGCGGCATCATAACTTCTTGACGGATGCTTCTTGGCAGACAGTTTCTGATCTATTACGTTTTTCTAAATAATTTTGTTCAGTCAGTTTTTGAAGTTTACTTAATTTTACAGGACACGCCGGATATATTGTTATACCGTCGTCCACTTACATTTTCAAATAACCTGATGATTCCCTATCCGGCTGAAACTCATCGTTGTGAGTTAATAAAGAACATTCTGCAACCTACAACTGTTTTTAAATAATAAATTACGATATGTCCAGGAGCAGATGCTTGCTGTGGTGCAGGTCTTTGAAGACAGGCATTCCACTGCGTGCGTTTTATTTAAAGTTGAGACGAGATTCACAACAGACGGCGCAGTGAATTACCAAAATACGTACGTGAGTGCAAATGTAAATCGAAGAGCTGTCGTGGAGGTGAGGCATCAGGACTGTATCAGTATCAATGTATGGGCAGGCCGGCGACAGATACAGAACAGCTATACACTTTACCGGATTGATTAACAGGCGCAGTGCACCAAAGATTTCGGCGCGATGTATTACCAGCGCTGTCGGAGAACTTCACCCTCGCAGAAAGACAACGACTGTGGTTCATGCACCTCGGGTCACCACTCCATATTCTATAGTTCGTGTGACAGTGCCTCACAGCAACGTTTCATGGGCAATGGATTCTTCTAGGAAGTCTGACAAGACGGCTTCCCAATTTACGGGAGCTGAATCCATTTGATTTCTTCTTCAAAAGTGACTAGTGTATGCCAAGTCCATCGGCAATGTGCAGATATTACAGGAACGTCAAACCAATGCATGTGGCAAAATCCACATGGGGTAAGACGTATTTGAAAGAGTGCGTGATACTCTCAGAAGAAAGGCTTGATAATCTCATGCAGAACTGCTTATACCGTCACCTTCTACAGAAGGGAAAGTGGAATGAGACGACGGTCTGGCTCATATCTCTACAGATACTGGTTCGCGTACCTACAGGGGTTTTTCTTCCACTTTTTTTTTCGATGAGCATCCTGTAGTAACATGACACAATTTTTTAAAACATCCCATAAAGTATTGAGCCAGTGCCCCTAGAGATCTTAAATAGAGTTATCTCTTCCGACACCTAGCCTCGGTGTCTCAGGAACGTCATTGACGTCGAATTTGACTGCATGGAAGGAGAGTTCACTGGAGTCTGTTAATATATCTGCCGCGTGGGATTAGCCGAGTGGTCTTAGGCGCTGTAGTCATGGACTGTGCGTTTGGTTCCTCCGGTGGTTGGAGTCCTCCCTCGGGCATGGGTGTGTGTGTTTGTCGCTATGATAATTTAGGTTAAGTAGTGTGTAAGCTTAGGGACTGATGACCTTAGCAGTTAAGTCCCATAAGATTTCACACACATTTGAACATTTTTGTTAACATATCTCAATACCGTTCGTTATTTGGGGACTGAATGGGATGGAACTGCGCACCTAGACGTGTGTGAGTGTTGATCTCTATTTAATCAAACAAAGGTGCGGGATAATAGGTGAAAATCGATCGCATATGTGAAATGGTGCGGCAGCCAGGGGCTAGCTACTGGAGTAATGGGTGGACTGGATTACCTAATAAACACATAATACTTTAAAACTCATTAATCCCAGATTAAGTTTCCCAGAGGAGAAACAAGATCTTAATTATATCTTTATTTAATCACGCCAACACAACAAGCATTACAAATGGTTCAGATGGCTCTAAGGACATCTGAGGTCATCAGTCCCCTAGACTTAGAACTATTTAAACCAAACTAATCTAAGTACAACACACGCATCCATACCCGAGGCAGATCTCGAATGTGCGACCGTAGCAGCAGCGCGGTTCCGGACTGAAGCGGCTAGAACCGCTCGGCCACAACAAGCATTACAGAAAACTCAATCACAACTAGTCATTTAAATCCCGAAATGCTTAGTTAAATTTAAATACCCGAAAATGATTATGGCTACAAGGCAAAGAGTTCTTACAGTGTCAAAATTTACTAGTAACCGAAGCACAATTGCAAAACACTCACAAAGCTGAAAACCAGTTAAAAACTTACACGGCATTCTTTTAAATGAATTACATTCTGAGCTTCTTAAAGAATTAAATTTCACACATCATTAAGGCTGCAAGTTGTCTCAAGAATTGCAGTAATAACAAAGTCAGGTATCACGCCCAGAACCAGTGGGCGTAGCTACTTTCGTCAGGTGACGGAATAATTACACGTAGCGATAACATAGGACCGCTAATCACGACGTACATAACGATCATCTGCTATCAGGATTTACGGTTGTTAACCTACCTGGAACACATGAAAGAATTATAACCACAGGCTCAAAACAAATGGACAAACTTTAATTCATTTGACTTTAGCAACTATCGTGCTGATTAAGGAACCGACTCAAAATAGCCGTTTAAATATATCGACAGCTCCGACCAGTGTCTTGCACAAATAGGTTATTATTTAACTACTTGACAAGATCACTCACGAAACTTGCCCGCACTCAGCACACTTTAATTTCTACAACAGTATCAGGACAAATTTTTACCACAGCCCGTTTAACTACTCGCAACTCGTTCCCGGAAAACGATGAGACTGGTAGGTTTTCCCATAAAAATAAAAATTTTGCAAGAAAATTATCAGAGCTCACCGTTAACTAAAGGAATCTCCGTAACAAGCGGACAAATCAATCCAGATCCAAAGGATGTTCACGATCCTGGTGATAATTAAGTCTTACTTCCATATCTCAACAGCCCTGGGTCCTCTAAAGACTTGCAGTAGAAGCTTCCGTACGCTATGCCGCAGGCCAGCTAACCCTCTCGCCGCTACGCGTTTCCAAACACCACGGCAATACAGGCGTGCTCCATCCGTTCGCCCCTCAGGTCCGTACCCAGTGCACAACTACTGCTAGGAGCGCACCAGAGCGCACGTTGTCTCAACGAACGCAATTCAACCTTCTTTTCTCTGATGGTCGCTCACCAAACGAGCTGTACTAAGGATCCGCTCCCCTCCTTCGTACCCTCTGGTCTCAACCAAAGAGCTGACCACCATCGATACGTCGGGCAAAGAGTACATTCGGACAAGGTAAACTGAACTTCCGCGCCACGGCTCAGTATAACATTTTTATCTCAATAGGTCATGTCTTTGCAACTGCCAACAAAATGGCATGTATTGTCCGCAATTAGACTTGACATTTCATCTGTTTTCCATACCACAAATTTTTCAAGAATTTTTTTGTTTTTTTATATAATCTACGTGACAAACGAAGCGAAGTACCACTAGGAAAGGACGAAACGAAACTGAACTTTATGTGTTGATACGATAGATAAAGTTACTGCAGTTATTAAGAAATCGAGTCAAAAGTGCAAAGAATTTGGCAACAAGAACTCACTTACCTCTATGATGGTGTATCCCGTGTTGTCTGGACGCATGCACTCATTCAGTTGGGAATGGTATCATTAAGCCGCTGCATTCTCCGCTGAGGCAAACTGACACACTATCATTAAGCCGCTGCATTCTCCGCTGAGGCAAGCTGACACACTACTTTTGCAAGTGGTCCTTGATATTGAGGATACTGGCTCTGGGACGTTGTTGATGTTCGAGATCGTCGCATACATCTGGAGATCTTGCTACTGAACAAAGTACCTCAACATCACGCAGACAGTTCATAGACACACGTGCCATTCTTGGGCGAGCATTGTCCTGTTGGAAAATGGCTCGACGATGCTGCCGATTGAGAAGTAACACATGACATCGCTTGATGCCCGTGACGTACCGTTTTACCGTCAGAGTTCCCTCAGTCACTACCAGCCGCGACCTAAAATCATAACCGAGGGCTCCCCACACAATTCCGCCAGGAGTACCACCGCTACACCTCTCCGAATCACTGGCAGAATGGGACTTCCCTCCTGGTAGCCGTCATACTCGCCGACGATGGTCAAACGGGGTAGTGCAGAACTGATGCGACGGCATTCATAAGTAGTCCGAGTTCTCGGTCCTGGTGTCACTCCAAACGCAGCCGTTTGTGCTGTGATGTTAACGGCAGCCATTTGCTAAACCAGTTGATGCTTGTCTCCGACCAATGGTGCCTGATGACACATAAAGTTTCAGGCGTGGATGTGAAGGCGTTTCGATGTGCCTGGAGCACAATATAGCGATCCTCCCTTGTGATGATCAGAGGTGGTCGACCAGAACCTCGACGAGAAGTATGCTTGCACTCACGTTCCCATGCAGTCCATCATTGGACCACTGCCCTATCGAAGTATCCCACTGGATATTGGCAATTCGACCATCCTATTAAATGGAGACCCACAATGATGCACTTTCAAACTCATAACGCTGTCTCGGACAAATACGTGACTTCATCGTGTTCTTAACAGTTGTCACTCAACATCTGACGTTATTCACGACCATTACACGCTACCAGACCTCGTAACAATACCAAATATCAACAAGATTATTACACTCTGGTGGGCATTCTACTTGTCATACAAAATTTCAGCTCTAATCATTCACATACCGTCTGCTTTGTCTACTCGTAGGTTGTGCTGGTTCCCTTATTTTCTTCAGGTGCATACAATTATTGGAAGGATGTGGTTCGTCGACCATTTGGACTGTAAGAACCTAGGAGCACCGAGTTATCGGCCTAGGGAGATACCATTCGAATATATGACCTTTATAATTATCACCGTAATATTTAGTATCTCACGATGGTAATCCAGTACCGGATTAATAATTTGATGCTGTGGCCCGGTGAAATCACTTCGTTGTTTGGGAACATGAAGCCCATAAATGGATGCAAATGGCATCTATCTAGCCGAACATAACCGTTTCCAGTCAATGAACGGTTCATTTGGCCAGAGGACACAGCGCATTCCATGTAACCACAGCCCACATTACTATGGAGCCACCACCAACTCGCACGGTGCCTTGTTGACAACATGAGTCCATGGTTTCATGTGGTCTGCGCCACACTCGAACAGAACCATCAGCTCTTAACAAATGAAATCTGGACGGATCTGACCAGGCCACGATTTTCCAGTCGTCTAGGCTCCAACCGATATGCAAACGATCCCAGGAGAGGCGCTGAAAGAGAGGTAGTACTGTCAGCAAAGACATTTGGGTCGGTCGCTGCTGCCATAGACTATTAAAACCAGATTTCGCCGCACTGTTGTAACGGATACGTTAGTCGTTCGTCCTATATTGATTCTGAGGTTACTTCACGCAGTGTTGCTTGTCTGACGACTCTACGAAAATGTCGCTGGGTTGTCGGTGGTGAGAGGTAATGTCTGACATTTGGTATTCTCGGCACGGCCTTGACATTGTGGATCTCGGAATATTGAATTGCCTAACGATTTCCGAAATGAAAAGTCCCATACGTCTAGCTCCAACTATAGTTAAATGTTCAAAGACCGTCGTGCGCTCATAATCACGTCGGAAATCTTTCCACATTAATCACCCGTTTGAGAATGACAATTGTGCCAATGCATACCTATTTGCACTTCCTGTGCGAGATAGTACGGCCATCTGTATACGTGTATATCGGCAGCCCATGGCTTTGCCACGTCAGTATATATACAGTCAGGCGTCACTTAGAACCTATAACTATGCTTTAAAGTCAGTTCTTACAATATTAGGGAATAACTGCAGTATCATGGCTTGCCACGATACAGATCTTTACAAAGTCATGTACAAATTGGAACAGATATCTGTTCTTCGCCGGCCGCGGTGGTCTCGCGGTTCTAGGCGCAGTCCGGAATCGTGAGACTGCTACGGTCGCAGGTTCGAATCCTGCCTCGGGCATGGATGTGTGTGACGTCCTTAGGTTAGTTAGGTTTAAGTAATTCTAAGTTATACGGGACTGATGACCTCAGATGTTAAGTCCTATAGTGCTCAGAGCCATTTGAAACATTTTTAAGCAAAATATTCGTTGGCAGCAGTCGCCTTCTTTCAAGGCATTCCCATCTGAGTTCACGAAGCATTTCCTAGGGGACTGATGACCACAGCAGTTGAGTCCCATAGTGCTCAGAGCCATTTGAACCATTTGTTCTTCAACTTTGTGTGTGTGTAAGGGGGAGAGGGGGGGGGGGGCAAGGTTTATATTCTTTGGCGACTGCCTTATACTCTCCCGATTGTCAGTTTCATACTGCGGTTAACCAGCTATTCGGTTCACCGCTCATTTTACCAACATCGGCGCCCTTGTATGTTACAGTTTACTTTCTCCAACAATTATCGACTTCTGTTAAAACCTTGAAAATCCCCCTTCTCCGAACATTGATTGCCTCCCGCAGCTGCCTTCCCATCTTCACGTGGCTACATTGCGTCATCTCTGGGTACAGTAATTTAAGACGGCCGATGTAAGCGGTCCGTTAAAACGTGTACGAAGTTTCACTGACAATCGACCATGTCTGCCCGCAGTCCTGCGTGAGCCGCACTTGGGTAGCTCAGTGATTAATCACTTACCCGTGAAAAGCAAAGGTCTCGGAATCAAGTCCCAGTGCGGCAGACAGTTTTAATCTGCCGGTAAGTATCAGAGCACCGCACACAAAGCTGCAAATTGGAAATTCGTTGGGGAAAAAAATTGTGGGGTCACATTTTTGACGATTTCTGGTAATTGATTCATTCCTGCTTGAAATATTTTAGTTTGACATTTGCCCCCATCCCCTCGCTCCAGGGACAATTGACGATTTTCGTTTCTGAATCAGAAGAGAAATTAGGGTCAGAGAGAGCAAAGCAGTAGATTTAGCAAACACGTACTTTAAATGAAATTTCAGTTTTTGTTAAGCCAGACGAGAGACCTTACAATCGACAACCTGACATTCATGAAACATTGAAAGAACGTTGAGATCCATAAATGGTGCTTTGGCTGTAGAAGGTACAGACGACAACGCTTCGATATACACAGTGACAAGGAAAATACAAATATCGCAAATTGCATTCTATACTTGTGGTAATAATTACAACTCATCATGAAAACGGAAACGTATTCAACTGATAAATGGCTCTGCTTGATGGCTAGCGCCTGGAGCAACAACTTCCACCTTCGTACTTTAGAGAAAGACGTTGCTGAGCATCCGAGAAAGTTCTTGTCATACGTAAAATAGCTGAGCGGGCCGAAGGCTTCTGTCCAGTGACTCGTCGACAAGACCAGAGTAGGACTAGAAGACAGCAAAAAGAAAGATGAAGTCTTAAACCTCGCGCTTAAGAAATAATTATGCAAGAGGATCCTACAAACATACCGTCGTTTGACTGTTGCGCAAACTCCCATATGGAGGTGATAGCAATAGGCGTCTCCGGCACAGAGAAGCAATTAAAAAAATGGTTCAAATGGCTCTGAGCACTATGGGACTTAACTTCCGAGGTCATCAGTCCTCTAGAACTTAGAACTACTTAAACCTAACTAACCTAAGGACATCACACACATCCATGCCCGAGGCAGGATTCGAACCTGCGACCGTAGCGGCAGCGCGATTCCAGATTGTAGCACCTAGAACCGCTCGGCCACCCTGGCCGGCAGCAACTAAAATAATTAAAACAAATAAGTTGCTAGGTCCAGACGGAATCAGTACTCCGTTTTACAGAGAGTACCGTCCGGCATTGGCGTCTTACTGAACTTTCATTTATCGCGAATCTCTCGCCCAGTGCAAAGTGCCAAGGGACTGGAAAATGCGCAAGTCATTCCTGTAGTTAAGAAGGGTAAAAAAAGGGACCCGCAGAATTACAGACGAATATCCTTCACATCACTTTGCTGCTGAATTCTAGGACGTATTATGAGTTTGAATATAATAAATTTCCTCTATACAGATAAGCTTCCGACCACAAATCTGAATGGATGTCGAAAGATCCCTCATGAGAGACTCAGCTTGTTTTTTCTCACATGATATCCTTCAAACCATGGATGGAGGAAAACAGACGGATTCCCTGTTCCCAGATTTCCGGAAAGCGTTTGACACAGTGCCCCAATGCAGACAGATGACGAACGTACGATCATGAGGCTTTTTAAGTAACAGAACCCAATACATTATCCTTAGCGGCGAGTGTTCATTAGAGATACAGTTACTGTCAGCAGTGTCCCAGCAAAGTGTGGCAGGACTGCTATTGTTCTCGGTGTACATAAATGATCCGGCGGAAAGAGTGAACAGCAATTTACGGCAGTTTGCTGACGATACTGTGGTGTGCGGGAAGGTACGTAATTGTGTGGTTGTAGAGGGATACAGGATGACTTAGACGGAAGTAGTACTTCGTGTTATGAATGGCAGCTTGCTCTATCTCTAGAAAACGCAAGTTAATGTGAACGAGTACAGAAACAATCCTGTAACGTACGAATACAGCGAGAGTAATGTGCTGCTTGACACAGCCACTTCGATGAAAACACAGCAGGAAAAAAAAAATTTGTACTCAATTTTTTAGGCTTCCAGTTTGTTCAGTATTTATTGTTACAACATATGACGGTTATGAAATGGTTGCATTTGCAGATCAATAGCACAAGCTGTTCTATGCTAACAGGTATCGATGCTTACCGAACACTCGTATCAGTACGTGGTATAGACTCCAGAGGCGACAATGCAGTCACTGAATTTTACATACAGTCTTTCTTAAAAATGACGAAAACTGCCCTGGCATACATTACGCCACGCCTACTCGAGTTGATCACATACTTCTGTAGGAGTTGTTGGTTGACGAGTAGCACGAGATTCTTCTAGTCCCATCATATCCGTCAAACGCTCAATTGGTAACAAGTCCAGAGATTGTGCTGGTCAGGGACTTTGCTGGACGTCTTGCAGAACTCTTTGAGTTCCACGGGCAGCATGAGGGCGAGCATTATCCTGTTGGAACAAGAGATCACCTTCCAGTTGCAAGGATGGAAAAAGAAAGGATCTAACAGCATTGTGGACGAACCCAGCGCTAGCTAGCGTCCCATCCTGAAACACTAAAGGTGTGCGGGAATTGTAGCTTATCGTACCCTAGACCATAAGGCCTGGTGTGCGGCCAGTGTATCTTTGACGAATTTACGCTACGAGACAGCGCTCTCCGGATGTATATCTCATACGCTTAAGACCGTCGCTTACTTGCAGGCAGAATCTGCTTTCGTCGCCGAAGACTACAGCGCGCCATTCCTTCTTCCAAGTGATTCTATGACAGCACCATACTAGCCGTGCATGTAGATGCTGTGGCGTTGAGTGGAAGATGGGCTAGAGGTGTGCGTGCCCGTAGTGCCACAGCTCATAGCCAGTTCACAGTAGTTCATGTTGACATGTCTGGGCTCACAAACCCTCTTATATGTCCTGTGGTGGCTGTACGATCTGCCACTGCTGTCCTTACAATACGACGATCCTGGCCGGCGTCCGTGCTGCGTGGAAGTCCATAACGTAGTCTACGGGTGTGAAAATGTTCATGTGACCACTGACACTAGCATCGTCGCAGAACTGACGCACTATGTCCAACTAGTGTGGCACTCCCCCAAAAGGACTGTCCCACCAATCTGAAGGGCATAATTTGATCTCTTTCAAATTCGCTCGGTCGGCTGTAGGAAGCACGAGTGTCTCTCTGTGGCGTGGTTGCCTTTTCATTTCACACGCTTACACCAGACTGAGCCTTCTGGCTGTGAACCTTATCTATTATAGGGTAGACACAGGTGGTGCTCTACTAACTTTTTCACTACGCCATCTTCGGTTGTTTGCAGATGACGCTGTCACTTATCGACTAATAAGGTATCAGAAGATCAAAACAAACTGAAAAACTATTTAGAAAAAATATATAAATGGGTCGAAAAGTGACAGTTGACCCTAAGTAACGAAAAGTGTGAGGTCATCCACATGAGTACTACAAGAACTTCGGTTACACGATAAATCAGTCTAATCTAAAAGCCGTAAATACAACTAAATACCTAGGTATTACAATTACGAACAACTTAAATTGGAAAGAACACACAGAAAATGTTGTGGGGAAGGCTAACCAAGGACTGCGTTTTACTGGCAGGACACTTAGAAAATGTAACAGACCTTCTAAGGACACTGCCTACTCTATGCTTGTCCGTCCTCTTTTAGAATACTGCTGCGCAGTGTGGGATCTTTACCAGGTAGGTCTGACGGAGTACATCGAAAAATTTCAAAGAAAGGCAGCACGTTTTGTATTATCGCCAAATATGGGTGAGAGTGTTACAGAAATGATACAGGGTTCGTGCTGGAGATCATTAAAAGAAAGGCGTTTTTCGTTGCTACGGAATCTTCTCACGAAATTCCAATCAGCAAGTTTCTCCTCCGAATGCGAAAATATTTTGTTGCCACTGACCTACATAGGATGGAACGATCACCACGATAAAATAAGGGAAATCAGATATCGTACAGAAAGATATAGGTGTTCATACTTTCCGCGAGCTATACGAGATTGGAATAATAGTGAACTGTGAAGATGGTTCGATGAAACTTCTGCCAGGCACTTAAATGTGATTTGCAAAGTATCCATGTAGATATAGATGTACGCTATCTGTTGGCGGGTGACGTTGGAACCATTGTTAGTACATCCAGTTCCCCGAGGTGGTTTATGCAGGCATCGGATCAAAATCGACGTCGTCTTACTAGGTGTACTAGCTCTTTTACCGTCAGTGTACTTAAGCCTAACATTGTAAAACGATATGAAATGGAATAAGCACGTCAGGATGTTAATAGGGAAGACGAATGCTTGATTTCGAAAAATTGGGAGAATTTTGGGAAAGTGTAGCTCATCTATAAAGGAGACAGCTTACAGAACGCTAGAGCGATCCATTTGTTGAGTACTGCTCGAGTATTTATCACACCAGGCCGGATTAAAGGAAGAAATCGAAGCAAATCAGAAGCGTGCTGCTAGATTTTTTAACGGTAAGTTCGAAAATGCTTCGTGAACTCAGATGGGAATGCCTTGAAAGAAGGCGACTGCTGACAACGAACATTTCGCTTAAAAAATGTTTCAAATGGCTCTGAGCACTATAGGACTTAACATCTGAGGTCATCAGTCCCGTATAACTTAGAACTACTTAAACCTAACTAACCTAAGGACATGACTAACATCCCTGCCCGAGGCAGGTTTCGAACCTGCGACCGTGGCAGTCGCGCGGCTCCGGGCTGAAGCTCCTAGAACCGCTCGGCCACTGCTGCCGGCGAACATTTCGCTTAATGACCAAGAATATACGAGAGCTATTCAGAAATTAGGGAACGTTTTGACATTAAAAAAAAAACTAAGTACAAGAAATACATTTTATTATACAAATCTGAAAGGGCGACTGACATACTACTTTTTCACATAGTCACCAAACACATTGAGGCACTTATCATAGCGGTGGACACGCTTTGAAAGAGTTTCGTAGTAAAATTCTGCCACCTGAGGCTTAACTCCTGGAGTTCCGCGTCGTCATTAAAGCGCTACGTTGCATTTTGAGCAACAAGAGGAAGTCGTTTCGTGCAAGATCGAAGCTGAAGGGCGGATGAGGGGAAATTTCGCATTTGAATGAATTAAGGAGCTCTTTAGTGTGGTTTGCCGTATGAGGTCGGGCATTGTCGTGCAAAAACAAAATTTTGGACGTCAGCTACAAAAAATGTTCAAATGTGTGTGAAATCTTACGGGACTTAGCTGCTAAGGTTATCAGTCCCTAAGCTTACACATTACTTGAACTAAATTATCCTAAGGTCAAATACACACACCACCCATGCCCGAGGGAGGACTCGAACCTCCGCCGGGACCAGCCGCACAGTCCATGACTGCAGCGCCCGAGACCGTTCAGGTTCCCTCGCCGTTTGTTTCGAACTGCTCTTCTAAGGCTGTGCAAAGTTTGACAGCACCGGGCAGAATTTATGGCTGCTCCACGTTCGAGAGTCACAATGCTCGGGCGTCCACTCTTCTCTTCATCGTGAACGATGGTTCGGCCAATTTTAAAACTAAATGCACCATTTCCGGACGGAACATTTGCTCATTACGTTAGTTCCGTACACTTCGCACAGTTCACGATGATTTTCTAAGGTTTTTATGTTTTTTGCCAACAAAAACCGCATCACAGACCGCACCTCACAACTGCCGGAATTTTTGATTGCAGCGCATATTTCAGATTTGAATATCGAAAAAACCAGACGCGCAGAGACGTTTCCGCTGTCACGGACACATGCCAGCTGAGCTGTTGAGCACGCACATGCGAAAATATACGCGATCGGCGCGCGCCTAGCGGCGTTAGACGAAAACGTTCCCTACTTTCTGAATAGCCCTCGTAAGATGAGAGAAACTAGGTCTCCTGCGGATGGTTGTAGATAGTCGTTGCTCCCTCTCTCTATCCGCGAGTGGAGCAGAAAAGTAAATGACTAGAAGTCGTACAGTGTACCCTCCGCCATGCACCATACGGTGATTCGAGGAGTATGGTATGGCAGCAAGATACTCGACGAGGCGGCGCTACACCAAGAATGATTGCAGTCAACTCTAAAAATTCACTCGGCTTCTGATTCGAGTATTCGAGAAAAAAATGGTTAAAATCGCTCTAAGCACTCTGGCCATCTGAGGTCATCAGTCTCCTAGACTTCGAACTGCTTAAACCTAACTAACCTAAGGACAACACACGCATCCATGCCTAAGGCAGGATTCGAACCTGTGACCGTAGCAGCATCGGGGTTCTGGACTGAAGCGCCCTGAACCGCTCGGCCACCGCGGTCGGCCGAGTATTCGAGACACATTGACTTGATCGAAGTGTTTGAGTTTTACGTAGTAAATGACGGTTTAGAATTTATTAACATCGACTGCTGCCGAAGCGTTTGGTGGAGGCGAGCGGTTGGCGCTTTAGTTGACAGTGGTTGCCGGTGGTTCATTCCTGGAGCCGCTATTCCTGGGCGCTTCGTGCCTTCCGTTGCGCCACGTGACTATCGGGTAGACGGACGTGTCAGCAGGCGACGCGCGTAATGCCCCTAAAAGGAGAACAGCAGAGAACGGGAGGGCTGGGACATGACGGGCCATCAGGGAGGCGTCCACACGTGCCGTACTCCAGTCCGCTGCCGCCTGCTTCGTCACGGCGCCGCGTCGTTACTCAGCCCGGAGGAATGCCACTCACACGTCTGGGGCTACCTGCTGGCTGCCTTTTTAGCATACGCCTGTGTCTCCGGCGTAGCTTTATTGCCACACGGCCCGCTCACACGCTGCCCGACTCATATTCTGCGCTCCGCCGTCTCAGACGCACGACGAGTGACGAGTACGTGCGCTCGGTGGATTTCCGAGTCGCTCTCCAACACTGCAGGTAGGTAACCTCACCCAATCATTCAACGTACTAGCGCGAATGCTCATCAGAGACAAGGGTATCGTCAGGAGTGCCCCAGACAAGTGAGAGAGGTGTAACACCTCGGTTCAGTTTACAGTGATATAAGCTATAGAAAGAGTAAATTAAAATTAACAATAGAATATTTAGAGGGGAAAATAGTGAGTTCGGTAATTGCAGATGAAAATTATAGTATATCAGCAAGTAGATTAACGTGTAAGCACAGCAAAGCCACGGAAGCTCCGTCATGGAGAAGACAGTGACGTTAAACTCTTGTGATAAAAAAACCTATAAAAAGGCCTGATCGTCATTATTGCCGCCTTTTTTTTCTTGATTGTTTCGTAAAAGGGCGCGGAATCCGTGTCAGTCAGCGAGACAATAATGAGATTGGACTTTATCGTGTTAAGACTCACGATAAACTGTTAGAATATTGCGGAGATTAAAAGTGATGTAGTGTACGATCTCTAACTCTTGGTGGCAACGGAGTATTAAGGGGATTTTAGGACTTTAGTGCTAGATTGGAACTTTACGGATATAAAGACGACACAAACTCAAATTATCTGCTGATACGAGTGAATTCAGAGGCACCGGTATTCAGATATTAACGTGTGGACTTTTGAAAGTGTCGTGTGCCGTTAGTTGCGAATCTGGACGTAGAGTGGGTGTATATCGGTATTTGCGGACTATTTAGATTCCTCCAAGCTAGGGGCCTTTTAAAGAGACCATCATCCATCACCATCTTAATCCTTGAATATAAAGTGTTGTACTTATTTCATTTACCTAGTACTAATCAGTGAAGGTTTTACGGAACCAAAGCTATTCAGCAGCAAGTCACCACCATCTACCGGGAAGCGTGGGCATTAACTAACACGCTAATTGAAATGGCTCTGAGCACCATGGGACTTAACATCTATGGTCATCAGTCCCCTAGAACTCAGAACTACTTAAACCTAACTAACATAAGGACGTCAGACAACACCCAGTCATCACGAGGCAGAGAAAATCCACGCTAATTGAAGTGAACGTTTACGTGTTTTACGGACTGCTTAAAATGAACGTTTTTGACTCTTTGACGTCCCCACTCCCTTCAAAAGGTGGCACAGGCAGAGTTTTAGCCGAGCAAATTACTAAATAAAAGCGATATTTACAAGAGCCACAGTAATAGCAAACCACAAGGCCCGCAACTCGTCGGAGAGTCGCCGCTGTCACGTCGGGAAGTAAAGCCGGAAAACCTACCGACGATACGTATCTACGAGCAGACGTCGACGTGAAGTACCTAAAGAGGGAACCACAAGAGAGTTGGGGATGCTTCAGAGGACCTCTGTTGTTCTCCATATACGAGTGCATAAATGATAGTGCGGACAACAATCTGAGGATGTCTGAAGATGCCGTGGTGTACCGTAACCTGTCGGAGTTGAATGACTGTCGGAAGATACAAGACTACTTAGACAAAATTTCGAGTTGGTGTGATGAATAGCAGCTAGCCCTAAATGTGCAAAAATGTAAGTTAATGCGGATGGATAGGAAGATCAAACCTGTAATGCTCGATTACAGTATTGCTAGTGTCCTACTGACACTGTCAAGTCGTTTAAATGTCTGAGCGTAACGTTGTAAAGCGATATGAGATGGAAAGAGCATGTGAGAGCTGTAGAAGGGAAATTGAATGGTCGACTTCGGTTTATTGGGAGAATTTTTTGGAAACGTGGTTCACGTGTAAAGGAGACCACGTATAGGACGCCGGTGCGACCTACTCTTGAGTACTACTCGAGTATTTGGGATCCGTACCAGGTCAGACTGAAGAAAGTCACCGAAGCAATTCAGAAGCGGGGTACCACTTTTGCTACCGGTAGGTTCGAATAATACGTAAGTGTTACGGAGATGCTTCGGGAAGTCAAAAGCGAATCCCTGGAGGGAAGGCGACGCTCTTTTCGATGAACACTATTGAGAAAATTTAGAGAACCGGTGCTTGAAGCTGACTGCGGATCGATTCAAATGGATCAAATGGCTCTAAGCACTATCGGACTTAACATCTGAGGCCTGGACTTAGAACTACTTAAACCTAGCCAACCTAAGGGCATCACATGGATGTGCCATGCCCGAGGCAGGATTCGAACCTCCGTCCGTAGCAGCAGCGTGGTTCCAGACTGAAGGGCCTAGGACCGCTCGCCCACAAAGGCCGGCGCGGAACGATTCCATTGCCTCCAACATACATTTCACGTAAGGACCATGAAGATTAGTTAAGAGAAATTAGGGCTCATAGGAAGGCACATAGATCGTCCCTTTTTCCTCGCTTTTTTTGCGAGTAGAACAGGAGAAGAAACGGCTAGAAGTGGTACATGTACCCTCCACCGCGCACCGTACGCTAGCTTGCGAAGTATCTATGTAAATGTAGAGATAGGGGAAAAATTTTCTTATTGCAGCACAAAAAAGGTGAATAAGCTCCAGTTCAAAAGATTCTGACTATGAAGAAGGGTACCAGCTCACTTATTCGAACTTTCTCAGCAACTTCAAAATTTTTTTCACGAATTCTGACGTGCGAACATACTTATGCAATTTTTCACATGCAACTGATCTCTCACTCCTTAAAGCTCCTCTAACTGTAACTCGCACACACACGCTATCCGTCGCTGTAAATGGCTCGTACTCGTGCACTCCCACTTGCCCATCGTCACTCACCCACCTAGCCTAACTCGCTGTCATTACCTCTCTGTTCTCTCCTCCAACTGTCACGGTCTCCCATCTCACAGCCACAATCTCTTTCGTTCTGCCGAAGGAGTACAGTCTCCTCTCTCTACTTGATATCACAATTCTGAACGAAATAAGTCACAAATAAAACATATTTTCATCATCATTTATTAACATTGTTAGTTATTTTTGGCGCACCGAAGACATAACAAAATTTTTATATTGTGCACACTGTCAGCATAAGGAGAGACGCAGCAATTTCATAGATTTTCGCACTCTGATTGCCACATAACTGTGACTTACTCAGTTTCATAATACAAAAAGCCATATATGAGGGTCACTCCAAAAGAAATGCACACTATTTTTGTAAGAATACAGTTTTCATTTTGCATGTGTGAAAGTTTTACAGTGTGTAGACACATCCTTCCCACTTGTTTTCGAACTTAGTTCAAACTGTTCCTGTGAGTGGCGCCGTCGCATCATGTCTTCAAGATGGTTGCAACACTTGACGTTCGTCAGAAGCAACGTACTGTTATTTAATTCCTGCGCTGTGTAACGAGACAGTGGGAAACATCCATAAGAGGTTGAAGAAAGTGTATGGAGATGCTGCTGTCGATCGCTGTACAGTTACATCTACATCTACGTTTATACTCAGCAAGCCACCCAACAGTGTGTGTCGGAGGGCACTTTACGTGCCACTGTCATTACCTCCCATTTCTGTTCCAGTCACGTATGGTTCGCGGGAAGAACGACTGCCGGAAAGCCTCCGTGCGCGCTCGAATCTCTCTAATTTTACAATTGTGACCTCCTCGGGAGGTATAAGTAGGGGGAACCAATATATCCGATACCTCATCCAGAAACGTACCCTCTCGGAACCTGGACAGCAAGCTACACCGCGATGCAGAGCGCCTCTCTCGCAGAGTCTGCCACTTGAGTTTGCTAAACATCTCCGTAAAGCTATCACGCTTACCAAATAACCCTGTGACTAAACGCGCCTTTCTTCTTTGGATCTTCTTTACCTCCTCCGTCAACCCGATCTGGAAACGGATCCCACACTGATGAGCAATACTCAAGTATAGGTCGAACGAGTGTTTTGTAAGCCACCTCCTTTTTTGAGGGACAAAATTTTCGAAGGACTCTCCCAATGAATCTCAACCTGGTACCCGCCTTACCAACAATTAATTTTATATGATTATTCCACTTCAGATCGTTCCGCACGCATACTCCCAGATATTTTACGGAAGTAACTGCTACCAGTGTTTGTTCCTCTATCATATAATCATATAATAGAGGATCCTTCTTTCTATGTATTCGCTATACATTACATTTGTCTATGTTAAGGGTCAGTTGTCACTCCCTGCACCAAGTGCCTATCCGCTGCAGATCTTCTTGCGTTTCTAATGCTGCAACTTCTCTTTATACTACAGCATCATTTGCGAAAAGCCGCATGGAACTTCCGACACTACCTACTAGGTCATTTATATATTTTGTGAAAAGCAATGGTCCCATAACACTCCCCTGTGGCACGGCAGAGGTGGGCAAGCCCGTTACGTGATGAAACCGGGCAGGGCAATATTGAGGATTGTCCTCGCAGTGGCAGGCTTCATACTGCACACACTCCAGACAAAATGCAAAAGTTAACGAACTGGTGACTGCTGACAGACGCAATACAGTGAACGAATTGTCACGCTACGTTGGGATAACTGCAGGAAGTGTTTGCGGAATACTGAAAGTGTTGGCGTTAAAATAGGTTTGTGCCAGGTGAGTTTCCAGCATATTGACAGTGTCTCACAAAGAAACAAGAAAAACATTATGCAGCGAAATTTTGGAACAGTACGAGAATGGTGGAGATGAATTTCTTGGAAGAATTGTGACAGGTTGTAAGTAGGCTGATTAAGTTTTTTTATTGGTAACGCCGCCGCCACGTAGCGCTCTGTATGAAAATCACTGGCTGTGCCGTGTGCAGTCTGTGGCTGGTTGGCATTGTTGTAATACTCGCCATTGTAGTGTTGGGCAGCGGCAGCTGGATGCTAATAGCGCGTAGCGTTGCGCAGTTGGAGGCGAGCCGCCAGCAGTGGTGGATGTGAGGAGAGAAATGGCAGAGTTTTGTAATTTGTAAGACTGGATGTCATGAACTACCATATATATTTTTTGTAGAAAGCATCGCAAATACGACACCCTTAAACTTGAAAACATGATTACACTGTAGAGTTCTTCATTTATGATATTTACTGAAATGAAATGATGAGAAACGTTTCATGTCTATTGTCTTGCTAGTTGAAAGATTGTTTACTGCACTATGAAACGGCTGGCGAATGACGTTTCACGCCTTGCTTTGCCTATTTTGTTTAATATCTAGTTTATAGCTGCACTGCAGCATTGGTTACTATAAAATTTAATGGATGTACTAATATAAATATTTTATGCCTACAGATCCAGTAAATAAATAATAACTTCATGATGTACTTAAAAAAAAAACGAAGGAGCTCAAAAAGACATTTCCCTTCACAGAAAGTGCATACAGAATTTTCTTTTCAAGTACATGGTAATATTTTTTTACAATAAATTTTTGTGGTGCACCACTTTAATTATATAGACATTAAGATGTGAATATACATTTCCCTTATCTGCATTGTTGTCTTTAGTGTACTATTTTTTTCTGCTTGTGGGTTTGTCATGTTTAGGTATAAGTTATTAAACTTATTGCTGCTTGCTTTGCTTACTTGCATTTTTTTGTCATTGCTGTTTGTATTAATTGTTTTGTGCTGCTGCATTGCCTCGTCCCTTAGTTAAGCATCTGAGCTCAGTAGATTTAAGTTAGTTTAAGAGGGGGTAGCCTATATAAGAGAATGAGTTGCAATGAATTTGAAGAAATGCACTGAGAGGTTATATGAGAAAAGTACAGAAAGCAGGTATAGATAGGACTTTTTGGAAATAATGAAGAACGAATGGAGATCTCCAAGAAGTAAAGAAAGTTTTGTTTGCAAGATACTGCAGTAAAACAAACCCTGTCCTTTCCCTTTCTATTATTCCGCTATGTGTTTGTGTACTCTTGTATATTTGTGTTCTTCCTGTCTTTATGTGTTTAGCTAATAATATTTACATTGTAGAATTTTTCTGATGTTTAGACATTATTTATTCTCTTTTATTTTAATGCTAATGTGTGAAGTTGATGTTTCAATAATTATTCTGATCTTTTATGTATGTACTTATGTCATAATTTTTGCAACACTGATGAATTTGTTATTTCGATTCTTTTGTAAAGCCTGTACTACTGCAAATGTTCTCTGTATTGTTATGTTATTTAAAGATGTATTTTGTACCTTCTTTATTGTATTTTCATGTTATAAAATTGTAATTGACACCAGTTCATCAAATTAAGTAACTTGTAAATTACATTCCACTGCACACGTTTCTGTTGGTCATAGTATATGGATAATATGTGAGAAGTAGGGACTGATAGTGTTTGCACGTGTGTTAATAATTCAGCAAGGGACTGGATAACAGCATTGCTGGTTCTAAGGACATTTCAAAAAAAAATTTTGTGATTGCACAAGTGGTGGTTATGGACTTGTTATATTATTCGCAAGACTCTTCAATGGTGATTGTGCGCCTGCGCAGTCAAACAGATGGCTGCTGGCCATCTCTACAAGGACTACATAATCTCTACCAGGACTACAGTGGGTCAGCTCTGAGATGACCTACCTACCAATATTCTTCAAAACTGCGACTGACTCTGTTGTGGGTTTGCTCTGTTGTGGCCCATTACCTGTCTGTATGTCAAGAGTCAGCACTGTCTCACCGTTGGAGGGACAACACTACTTCTTCAAGACTATATGGAAATCCACTACTTCTGTGTGCATTTTCTTTTACTACTCAGACTTTGAGAAAAACACTGCAATTTTACTTTGATGAATGATCAGGACTGTCTTTATGGACTGTGAGAAAATTTTAGCTTCTGACCAACATTGTATCAATAAGTGTGTGCATTTGATATCTTTATTATAGTAATTATGAAAAAAATTATCAAATCATTATTGGCCACTGCCCAAAACAATTTGTAAAAATTTTTTGTGGGGAGCATCGGGGCTATGTAAGTAGGCTGATTAAGTTTTTTTATTGGTAACGCCGCCGCCACGTAGCGCTCTGTATGAAAATCACTGGCTGTGCCGTGTGCAGTCTGTGGCTGGTTGGCATTGTTGTAATACTCGCCATTGTAGTGTTGGGCAGCGGCAGCTGGATGCTAACAGCGCGTAGCGTTGCGCAGTTGGAGGCGAGCCGCCAGCAGTGGTGGATGTGAGGAGAGAAATGGCAGAGTTTTGTAATTTGTAAGACTGGATGTCATGAACTACCATATATATTTTGCCTATTAAGGTAAATACACTGTTTGTTCTTTATTAAAATCTTTCATTTGCTAACTATGCCTGTCAGTAGTTAGTGCCTTCAGTAGTTTGAATATTTTATTTAGCTGGCAGTAGTGGTGCTCGCTGTATTGCAGTAGCTTGAGTAACGAAGATTTTTGTGAGGTAAGTGATTTGTGAAACGTATAGGTTAATGTTAGTCAGGGCCATTCTTTCGTAGGGATTTTTGAAAGTCAGATTGCGTTGCGCTAAAAATATTGTGTGTCAGTTTAAGCACATTCGTGTATAATTGTTCAAAGAGGACGTTTCACATAGACCAGTCGTGTATAAATTCTTCTAAGGGGACGTTTCAAGGTGATGAAACATGGCTCCACCATTTTTCACCAGAGACGAAGAAGCAATAAGTGGAGTGGCATCATGCAAATTCACCCGAGAAAAAAAAAAAAGAAATTCAAAACCACACCTTCTGGTGGAAAAGTTATGGGTCCGGTGTTTTTCGGTTCCGAAGGACTCTTGCTTGTGGACATCATGCGAAGTGGAACCACCATAAATTCTGATGCATATGTGACGACACTGAAGAAACTTCAAGCTGACTGAGTCGTGTTCGACCACATCGGCAAAAGCAGGATGTTTCGCTGTTGCACGACAATGCACGGCCACATATGAATCAAAAAACCATGGAATCGATCACAAAATTCGGATGGAAAACACTGAAACACCCCCCTTCAGTCGTGACGTGGCTCTATGTGACTGTCGTCCCTTTGGGAAACTGAATGACTCTCTTCATGGAACAAAGTTTGAAGATGATGACTGCCTTGTGCACGCTGCCAAACAGCGGCTCCAACAGGTTGGTCCAGAACTTTACCGTGCGGGTATACAGGCGCTGGTTCCAAGATGTCGTAAGGCAGATGAGAGGGATGGAAATTATGTGGAGAAATGAAAATATTGTTCCTAAAGGACGTATGTACACACTGTAAAACTTTCAAACATGTAGAATAAAAGATGGATTTAAAAAATAGTGTGCATTTCTTTTGGAGTGACCCTCGTATTAATCAAAATATTTTATTACGTTTGCAGCCGCATTATGGAGACGTGGTAGCTCTTTCCGAGGAAAACAACGTAGATCGCCTGGACAGTTTTAAGGTAAAAGAATTTGTCATTTCAATGGGAATTGCAGTGGAAATCATTAATTTCCCTCTGCACGTACACAGTATCACTTTCATCTGAAATGGCAAAAAGGTCTCGAAACGGCCGCGCGGGGTGGCTCCATGTCACGGATTGCGCGGCTTCTCCCGCCGGAGGTTCGAGTCCTCCCTAGGGCAAGGGGGTGTGTGTGTTGTTCTTCGCATAAGTTAGTTTAAGTAGTGTGTAAGTCTAGGCACCGATGACCTCAGCAGTTCGCTCGCTTAGGAATTCAAACACAGTTGAACAGTTGGTCTCGAAAACAGCTCGAAAACAGTATTAGGTTGACAGAGTTCTCAAAACGTATAGAAAATTATTCTTGTAATTCTTTCAAGACGACAATGAATTCTTCCAAATTCACGTTTTTTTTAAGGCCAGTGAACTTTGGGAAATTGACGATGTTTTTTGTCAGGATTTGTCCCTTCCACAATGCGATTTCTTTTTAAATGCATCTCCATCAGAAATAAGTTGTTCCTCACCTTGTTTAGTATTTCTGTTGCCAGAATACACTCAATTCTACATAACATGCGAAATCCGCATGCTCTGGATGTTCCAATTCTCTTTATTATCATAAATTCAACAATAGCGGATTTTAAATCGAAAAATCGTTGAGGCATGCTCGTTGACTTAACTCTACAGTAATATACGTCTTCATACTGTTAGCCCAGTTCAATCGAAAACTGTTGCAACTGACAGTGGAATTAATGCACGCGACTTCGGAAAATTTACAATTCTTACCACCAGTCACATGCTTCATGTGTGCAAATTTAGCACAAAGTGGTCTTGATGTACAGAACAATGAATCCCGTCTGTCGCTTGTCGTAATTATTTGCTCTTTCGTCGTGGACTAGTTATTTCAATTCCTTCTGTACGATTCTGTAATGTCGTTCTATAGCTAATGCGTTGTACTTGTCGATTATAGACAGTATGTCGCACAATGGATATTGAGAATTCTTATCCTTCTCTTCTCTTCCCATTCATTTTTATAGTCTTGTGACGATAGAACGCTAGCCTTCTTATCTGCAACCAACCAACCTGTGAACTTTTTTATACCCTGGAACACCTAGCGAATGGTAAACAGCGCTGACATCATTATTCCTCCGAACTGAGAAAGTCGAGGCGATCGAAAACTGCCGCAGGGCCATGTTAAACGAAACGTCTTGCTATACCGAGTGCTTCCGAGAATTGCGGAGCAAACCCGAGACTGGCCGAGCCTCGACCCGCGCGTCGTGCTCGAATGCAGTTTAGTGCGCCGTGGCTCACACTGATATATAGTATCTCCGCGAAGCTTTCGAAGAAACAAATTGCCTCGCTTGTAATCTGCTCGTTCAAAACTTTCTGTAACTGCCAATGGAAGTAAACAAGACAGACTGCAAATTTTACAGAATGAAAAATCCATCACTGGCGAAGTAACTTTATTATTTAAATCTTTAGTGACAGATGAAGGCTTTTCAATAGAATCGTTAATGGTGGGTGAAATTAAGTATTACGTGCAATTATAAAGAAATTAATTTCTGGCTGCAACGGTACATGTGTATTAGACAACACAATTTCTGTCGATTCTAGTAACCGTTTATGTATATGGAGATAGTATCTATTCTTTCGGACATGTCCGAAAGAACAGATACCATATATATACCATATATATATATATATATAGAAGGCTCACCGGCCATTTGACTATCTTCTTCTGTGCAGATGCACAAACAGTGCCCGAACTCTTACGGGAATCGGCAGTAAAGCCGCGAGTAATGAGTATAATGGGCAGGGGCACAACGAACAATGCCAGCACGGTAGCTCAGCTTATTCGGTCAGAGAGCTGGTTGGTCTCTGTAATAAAAAAACTGAGTGGAAGGATCAACAAACGAGCTTGAACGGATGTCATGTGACGCCCGCAACGACCAAACAGTGTCTGGCATGTAAGGAGGAGATCCCGGGTTAGAGTCCCGATCGGGGCACACATTTTCAGCTGTCCCCGTTGACTTATGTCAACACCTGTATGCAGCTAAGGGCATTCATTTGACTGTGATTTCATTCTAGTAGCCGTTATTGTATCCTGTTAGCCCGCATCTCGTGGTCGTGCGGTAGCGTTCTCGCTTCCCGCGCCCGGGTTCCCGAGTTCGATTCCCGGCGGGGTCAGGGATTTTTCTCTGCCTCGTGATGGCTGGGTGTTGTGTATTGTCCTTAGGTTAGTTAGGTTTAAGTAGTTCTAAGTTCTCGGGGACTGATGACCATAGATGTTAAGTCCCATAGTGCTCAGAGCCATTTGAACCATTTTTGTATCCTATTATCTTCTCACCAGTGAAAATTTACCTAATTTTAATCCGTTACTATGTAGCCCATGGAGCATAGAATTTTTTTTTTGTTATATACCGGTGCCATTTCACAATAATATTCAGTCGGTTTTAGTGTAGAGGTTTGATTTTAACGCGATGAATGATTGTTGCTTGTAGAGAATGACATACAGGATGTTTATAACTTTTTGGGTCAAAGTGAAGCAGGTGTAGTGGGTCCACAACTGATGAAGTTATTTTGAGATAGGGAACCAACGGTCAGGAACGCATATTTGTTGTTCTTAGTGACGACCACCAGTCTCAACGCATGCGTAGCAACGGCACACGGAGTTCTGCCGCACTCTCTCAAAGATCGCTAGTGTTTTTTTGTACCAAGAGACAAGCAGCTTGGAGACTAGCCAGCAGGTCTTTATCTTTTTCTACGGGGGTTTCAAGCACTAACGTCTTCACGTAGCCCCAGAGGAATAAATCCAGAGGTGTCAGATACGGCGATTGCGCTGCTCATGGACAGGAACTCCCCTGCCAACCTAACGATGAGGGCACGCGTTTCTCAGGTGCTCGTGGACATCAGCATCGAAGTGGGCTGGTTACACCATCGTGTTGAAACCACATCCTTTCGCGGGCAACATGGGATGCAGTCTCCACGACCTGTGGCGGCATGTCTGACGGGGAAACGAGGTAAGGTGTACCCATCAAACGGGGAGGCAGTAAAAAATATCCTATTAGGTAATCTTGGACATTGCCCATCCATACGTTAGTAGAGAATTGTTGCTGGTGGCCACCGATGTGGGTAGTGTTGGGGTTATCCAATCTCCAGACACGGTTGTTGCGGCTGTTGAAAACATGAACAAGAATGAATGAGGCCTCATCCGTGAACAATAAAGACCGTACGAAATTCGGCACTACAGCACTGCAGTGGACAATCCATTGAAAGAAGTGAATGTGGGGCTGAAAATCCGTCAGTCCCAGTGTTTGCACACGTTCTTTATGATAAGTTTGTAACATCTCTTCCATCGGTACTCTCCAAAATGTATCCTCATCGAAGAGTGCGTTTCACGGGTAAGTTGACGGGTGCTTGTTGCTGAATGGTCGGCCACGCTATCCAACACCACTTCCTCAAAGTATGCTGTTCAGACGTGTCTTTGAAGGTAACATTTGCAGGAGCTCTACGTTACGTGAACGAGCCCGTCTCTCGTAAATTGGTATATACGGGGATAAACTTCTTCCAGTTAATATGATGCCTATTAAAAAAGTGCTCTATGTACATTCATCCTGCTCTGCGGCTGTATTTCATCCCTTTATACAAGGTAGGCCAGCAGCGGCTAACATATACCGCTCTTCGGCCAATAGAAGAACAGACATCGAACATGGAGACAAAGAAACAGATATACATGAATGTTAAAAACAGATGATACAGAGGAGAAAAGTAATGGAAGCGTTCGCCAGAAGGGACTGGTTTTATAGGCGAGGTCAACAGTGTACACAAACGAAGACAAACAGTTGCACATGCGAACGAAGGAGCGCACCGAAGAGACCACTGATGCACAGAAATGGAGAAAACACTTTTGTACTATACACTGGTGACAATCTTTGGTGCGGAAAAAACTGAACACACTAATTAGACGGGGGAGGGGGATCAGCCACTGTGTGTAGGGGACAGGCAGTGGGAGAAGGAGGGGTGGGAAAGAGGAGGGGGAAGAAGCCAGTGGGAGAAAAAGGATGAGGGGAGGGGACAGGGTAGGGTTATGTGGGGAAGCCTGGGGAGGAGGGAGGGATTGGGAAACTGGGAGCAAAGAGTGGTGAGGGAGATAGGAAGGTGAAGAGGGAGAGAGTCCTGGAGTAGAAGGGGAAGGAAAAGAAGGGGAGGATTAGATCTGATAGGAGGGGTATATGGAAGGGATGTGGACATCATCAGGAAAGGCAAGTTGGCAGAAGCCGCCTTGTTCAAGGGTGGAGGGTGGAGAGTGTGAAGATGGACAGCAGGTGTGGCAGTGGATTGGGGTGGGAGATGATGGGAAAGACAAGTGGGTGGGGAGGATAAAGCTTGCAGCAGGTGTCAAGGATCTGTATCTGGTCGAGGAAAAGGAGGAGGTGCAGGAAATAAATTAGGTCGTAAAGGATCTGTGTGGGGGAAGGGAGACAGATTCGATAGGTTAGGCAGGATGCTTGGCGTTTGTGGATTTGAAGGAACCTACAGTAGGTGGGAGGGGCTGATATCCAGGTGGGGTGGGTATAGCAGAGGATGGGGTGGATGAGGGACTTATAAGTGTGGAGGATAGTGGAGGGGTCCAAACCCCATGTTCAGCCAGAGGGCACTACATGCTGGCAGATCATGCTTAAATGCATGTCTGCCAATTCTCGTTCCATCTTGACTATGCATCATGCACTGTACACAAAATGACATCTCACCATGGACACATCACATTCTGTCTGGTGCAAAGGAGAACTGACATCAGGGATAGTAGCGTGCATGTGGCACAGGTTAAAGTGCTGGTGCAGTGCATGTGGCTGACACATGGCACACATGCTATGAGCTAAGCTGTATACAGTATTTCTGTTTGGTGGTCAGTGGTTTCCAGTGTACAACAGCCGTACAGGCTCTTTGCAAGAGTGCAGCTGAACTGTATGTAAGGTTGCAATACATGTATTGAGACTGCACTCGTAACGTTGAACAGTTACTATGAACTACGTTGTTGTTCTGTAGTGTACGCTGTGTAAGTCCATAAGACAATAAATATGCATAAATATGCATTTGGTTCCCCATCTCAATATAATCGCTTGTGGACCCGCTATCATCTGTTCTAATTTGATTCAAAAGGTTTGAGACACTCTGTACACATTCCCACTTACAACGATACTTAATTTTAAATGTAAAACGGCTGCAGACCTTATATAATGACATTTAACTCATGTAAAACACGAAATATTACGGTCTTAATGTCTGGTCTGTAATTTCATGTAATCTGACTTATCCACAAAAACTTTAATTTAATCTCATGACCGGCGGAGGTTTGACAGTTTCTAACATGTGGAATACCAGTAGTCCTATTATATTGTATACTTACTGCTGTAATACAAGTTTTGCTAAATTTTGCTACGTGAACACGAGCATCTGAAGATGGGGCTGGCATTCCCGAAGTCTATTATGTAAGAAAGGAACCATCCTTGCAGCCAGAGGCTAATTTTCCTGGTAATTGCAATTCATCACATGGTGGTTTTCCAGCAATCCATGACAATGGAAAGTCAAAGTAAGTATTAAATATTTATGTTTTTGCATTGCATCACTTACAGTATACTGCTATTATCTCGTAACCACAAAACGCAACTCATAGGGCTGTATAGTCAACGAGCAACAACTTTTAGCATAGAAAGCACGTTTATTACGGACACCAACGAGCAGACAGAACACAAAAAGTGTCTCCTGGTCGGAGAGCGCTACTATTTACACAAACATTGAATATTCCAAAATTTGCAAGCATTACAAACATAATTTCTAGAACCTTCTAGAAAAGGTAAATAATAAATAACAGATATTTCCTGGCGATCGTATTAGAACTGGTGACCTCAGTCCACGAGATCCCAACGCTCACCACCACTCCAGATTGCATGCAGCGCACCTCACAGCAATACTTACTCAAGTTACTGAAGTTGAATATGCGTATTGCATTTTTTCCTAGTTTCCGCATTACATTTGATTTATAAAAAACTTAGTTTTCTTTCCGAAACGCAGTGATTGTGTTTCCTCACGTCCTCAAAAACATACAAGTATGTCATTTTCTGTTCATCTCGATTGAATTTCTTTCGGTGCACGACCTTAAGCTTAGGTTCAACACAGCGACGTACTGTTACGCACTACATGACTTGACAGCACGTCACTGTTTTCTCATATTGTGTATCCTCGAAGCGTTTTGTGAGATAAAATTGTCTTCTTATTCGTCATCAACCTTTCGATCGGTTGGCAGCTCTCCACTTGCATCTATTAGAAGCAAATTTCTTTAATTAAGCTCAATTAGAGACTGCTACATAGTGTATAACTTGTTTCAAAAGTTCCAATAGTGGTCTGCCAAGGACTGTCTTTCCTCATAACGTTCCTTCTACGACATTTACAAGGAACTGATTGTGTCGTATTATGTGACTAATTCAAATTTGTCTTCTTCACTCCATTGATCTCCGAAATGACCTCTGCTCACCAATTCTTTGCAGGAGTTTCTGTTTAGTGACTTTATCTGTCCACTTTACCTTTAATAGGTGTTTCCAGCACCATACTGTTTCAAGAGATTTTATTTTATTTTTACTGACTGTCCGAGCTTCATAACCAATCAGTGCTACGCTCGAAATACAGCTCCTTATCATCACTTTCCTCATTTTAGTCTTTATGTTGTCTGAACAAACCATTTTTTCTTTTATTTGTAAACTTTGCTCTTACTTCACTAATTCTTATTTTATGTGTTCTTTCCTTAGTCCGTTCTCAGTTATCTCACTTTCTAAATATTTGTATGATTTTGTTTGTAGTGTAGAGGTTTTTTTTATATTGTGTTATGTTAGTCGCGGGGGTCTGGAGCCAAGTCGACGTTACAACTTACCCCGAGGAGGCATTGTTGGGTCGAGGTCGGGTCTATGAGTAGGACAGTCGATTTCAGGAATATTATTGTTTAAAAACCATTATGTCACAAATGCTGCTTCATGACAGGGGGCATTGTCATGCTCATACATGATCATCATCTCCATATCGTTTATTTACCGTATGCAATACACATTGATGTAAAATGCTTTCATGTCATTCTGCATGTAGCGCTTTATTAAGCACAATTAAGGTACCATAACTAATCACGAGAAACACCCCTGTACCATAACATCATCTCCTACGTATTTCATTTTTGGCACTACACATAATGGCAGCTAACGTTCTCCAGGTTTTCGCCACTCGAACAGTTGTGTCAGATTTCCACTGGATATAATATGATTCCTCAGCCGTGAACTTTCCAATGGCGTCGCTTTTCACACCATCTGAAGCGACGCTTAGCGAATATCATAGCAGTTTTGTAGCTTGTTGTTGTTGTTGTTGTTGTGGTCTTCAGTCCTGAGACTGGTTGGATGCAGCTCTCCATGCTCCTCTATCTTGTGCAAGCTTCTTCATCTCCCAGTACCTACTGCAACCTACATCCTTCTGAATCTGCTTAGTGTAGTCATCTCTTGGTCTCCCTCTACGATTTTTACCCTCCACGGTGCCCTCTAATACTAAATTGGTGATCCCTTGATGCCTCAGAACATGTCCCACCAACCGATCCCTTCTTCTGGTCAAGTTGTGCCACAAACTTCTCTTCTCTCCAATCCTATTCAATACTTCCTCATTAGTTATGTGATCTAACCATCTAATCTTCAGCATTCTTCTGTAGCACCACATTTCGAAAGCTCCTATTCTCTTCTTGTCCAAACTAGTTATCGTCCATGTTTCACTTCCATACATGGCTACACTCCATACAAATACTTTCAGAAACGACTTCCTGACACTTAAATCTATACTTGACGTTAACAAATTTCTCTTCTTCAGAAACGCTTTCCTTGCCATTGCCAGTCTACATTTTATATCCTCTCTACTTCGACCATCATCAGTTATTTTGCTCCCTAAATAGCAAAACTCCTTTACTACTTTAAGCGTCTCATTGCCTAATCTAATT
Organism: Schistocerca gregaria; assembly: GCF_023897955.1. Classification (NCBI taxonomy): domain Eukaryota; kingdom Metazoa; phylum Arthropoda; class Insecta; order Orthoptera; family Acrididae; genus Schistocerca; species Schistocerca gregaria. Next base: position 128,197,263 of record NC_064923.1, on the reverse strand, counting down.
CCCTCAGCATAACCCGGCTTTATTCGACTACATTCCATTATCCTCGTTTTGCTTTTGTTGATGTTCATCTTATATCCTCCTTTCAAGACACTATCCATTCCGTTCAACTGCTCTTCCAAGTCCTTTGCTGTCTCTGACAGAATTACGATGTCATCGGCGAACCTCAACATTTTTATTTCTTCTCCATGGATTTTAATACCTACTCCGAATTTTTCTTTTGTTTCCTTCACTGCTTGCTCAATATACAGATTGAATAACATCGGGGAGAGACTACAACCCTGTCTCACTCCCTTCCCAACCACTGCTTCCCTTTCATGTCCCTCGACTCTTAAACTGCCATCTGGTTTCTGTACAAATTGTAAATAGCCTTCCGCTCCCTATATTTTACCCCTGCTACCTTCAGAATTTGAAAGAGACTGTTCCAATCAACATTGTCAAAAGCTTTCTCTAAGTCTACAAATGCTAGAAACGAAGGTTTGCCCTTCCTTAATCTAAGGTAAGCAGTAGGGACAGTATTGCCTCACGTGTTCCAACATTTCTACGGAATCCAAACTGATCTTCCCCGAGGTCGGCTTCTACTAGTTTTTCCATTCGTCTGTAAAGAATTCGCGTTAGTATTTTGAAGCTGTGACTTATTAAACTGATAGTTCGGTAATTTTCACATCTGTCAACACCTACTTTCTTTGGGATTGGAATTATTATATTCTTCTTGAAGTCTGAGGGTATTTCGCCTGTCTCATAATTCTTGCTCACCAGATGGTAGAGTTTAGTCAATACTGGCTCTCCCAAGGCCGTCAGTAGTTCCAATGGAATGTTATCTACTCCAGGGGCCTTGTTTCGACTCAGGTCTTTCAGTGCTCTGTCAAACTCTTCACGCAGTATCGTATCTCCCATTTCATCTTCATCTACATCCTGTTCCATTTCCGTAACATTGCCCTCAAGTACATCGCCCTTGTATAGACCCTCTATATACTCCTTCCACCTTTCGGCTTTCCCTTCTTTGCTTAGAACTGGGTTTCCATCTGAGCTCTTGATGTTCATACAAGTGGTTCTCTTATCTCCAAAGGTCTCTTTAATTTTCCTGTGGGCAGTATCTATCTTACCCCTAGTGAGATAAGCCTCTACATCCTTACATTTGTCCTCTAGCCATCTCTGCTTCGCCATTTTGCTCTTCCTGTCGATCTCATTTTGGGACGTCTGTATTCCTTTTTGCCAGCTTCATTTACTACATTTTTATATTTTCTCCTTTCATCAATTAAATTCAATATTTCTTCTGTTACCCAAGGATTTCTACTAGCCTTCATCTTTTTATCTACTTGATCCTCTGCTGCCTTCACTACTTCATCCCTCAAAGCTACCCATTCTTCTTCTATTGTATTTCTTTCCTCCATTCCTGTCAATTGCTCCCTTATGCTCTCCCTGAAACTCTGTACAGCCTCTGGTTCTTTTAGTTTATCCAGGTCCCATCTCCTTAAATTCCCACCTGTTTGTAGTTTCTTTAGTTTTAATCTACAGGTCATAACCAATAGATTGTGGTCAGAGTCCACATCTGCCCCTGGAAATGTCTTACAATTTAAATCCTGGTTCCTAAATCTCTGTCGTATCATTATATAATCTATCTGAAACCTGTCAGTATCTCCAGCCTTCTTCCACGTATACAGCCTTCTTTTATGGTTCTTGAACCAAGTGTTAGCTATGATTAAGTTGTGCTCTGTGCAAAATTCTACCAGGCGGCTTCCTCTTTCGTTTCTTTGCCCCAGTCCATATTCACCTACTACGTTTCCTTCTCTCCCTTTTCCTACTACCGAATTTCAGTCACCCATGACTATTAAATTTTCGTCACCCTTCACTATCTGAATAATTTCTTTTATTTGATCATACATTTCTTCAATTTCTTCGTCATCTGCTGAGCTAGTTGGCATATAAACTTGTACTACTGTAGTAGGTGTGGGCATCGTATCTATCTTGGCCACAATAATGCGTTCACTATGCTGTTTGTAGTAGCTTACCCGCATTCCTATTTTCCTATTCATTATTAAACCTACTCCTGCATTACCCCCCTCTGATTTTGTGTTTATAACCCTGTAGTCACCTGACCAAAAGTCTTGTTCCTCCTGCCACCGCATTTCACTAATTCCCACTGTATCTAACTTTAACTTATCTATTTCCCTTTTTAAATTTTCTAACCTACCGATTAAGGGATCTGACATTCCACGCTCCGATCCGTAGAACGCCAGTTTTCTTTCTCCTGATAACGACATCCTCTTGAGTAGGCCCTGTCCGGAGATCCGAATGGGGGACTATCTTACCTCCGGAATATTTTACCCAAGAGGACGCCATCATCATTTAATCATACAGTAAAGCTGCATGCCCTCGGGAAAGATTACGGCCGTAGTTTCCCCTTGCTTTCAGCCGTTCGCAGTACCAGCACAGCAAGGCCGTTTTGGTTATTGTTACAAGGCCACATCAGTCAATCATCCAGACTGTTGCCCCTGCAACTACTGAAAAAGCTTCTGCCCCTCTTCAGGAACCACACGTTTGTCTGGCCTCTTAACAGATACCCCTCCGTTGTGGTTGCACCTACGGTACGGCTATCTGTATCGCTGAGGCTCACAAGCCTCCCCACCAACGGCAAGGTCCATGGTCCTTTTGTGGTTTATCTCAGTCAAATCTGAAGGCCGTAAATTCATTTACGTACCTAGGAATTACAATTACGAACAATTTAAATTGGAAGGAATGCGCACAGAGAGTTGTGGGGAAGGCTAACCAAAGAATGCGTTTTATTGGCAGGGCACTTAGAAAACGTAACAGATCTACTAAGGAGACTGCCTACACTACGCTTGTCCGTCCTCTTTTATAATACTGATGTGCAGTGTGGGATCCTTACTAGATAGGACTGGCGGAATACATCGAAAAAGTTCAAAGAACGTCAGCGCGTTTTCTATTATGGCGAAATACGGGAGAGAGTTCACTGAGATGATGCAGGACTTGGGTTGGAAGTCATTCAAACATAAGCGTTTTTCGTTGTGGAGCAATCTTCTCACGAAATTCCAATCACCAACTTTCTCCTCCGAATGCGAAAATATTTTATTGACGCCGACTTATAAATGGACAAATGATCACCATGATAAATGAAGGGAAATCAGAGCTCGTACGGAAAGGTTCTTTTCGCGCGTTATACGCTATTGGAATAATAGAGAATTGTGAAAGTTGTTCGATGAACTCTCTGCCAGATATTTAAATGTGATTTGCAGAGTATCCATGTAGATGTATATAAGGTAGACTGCTCGATCATTGTACCAATTATTTTTAATTTCTTACGCACCGTCATTTTTGTTGTTGGACTGGTGGTAACACTCTCGAACGCACTGGTGATTCCTTCCACCGATTGCATACTTTTTTTTAATTTTTTATTTATTTATTTATTTTGTTTACAGCCACCCTCCACAATTCTCTAGAGTCCCTGTCCAACAGTACTCAATATCTGCCTGGTTTTGCTTCAGTAGTGGTTGTTGCTTCTCCTTTCCACGTCCCAACCCCATCACCAACTTGGGCAGCTTTAGAAAGGTCGAAAAGTTTCTGACGAATTTGTTAGGCTATATCCAATGACTTGTCCATGTTCTAAGTTACTGAGAGATCCAGTCTGCTATTACGGCTTCTCTAATGACAACACAGTACTCCCTACCTCTTATTATGCTGGCGATTGCCCCTCTCGTGACATCTGGTGGCCATTTCATCGAGGGAACTTCTGACCAAAAACTGCACATTAACATCGCAAGTGACAAACTTCGTGAAACTTTCGACCTTATACACTAGGTTATTTATGTGTATTCTCAACAAATTCACACCCCTTCGGTGCTCGCATGAAGTTCCTTTTTCATCTGAAGATTTCTCTTTGTTGGAAACATTTTTGGTGACAACGCGAAACTGTCGGTGTCAACTGTCTTTTGGTGCTCGCTGAAGTGCTGAACGAGCTGAGTTACACACGATCGTTGCTCGTGAAACCCATGCTCATTCCTACAGAAGAGCTTTTCGGTCTGCAGAAAATTCTGCAACAGACAGCCGTCTATTCCATGGACCTATATTTATATGCATTTGTCATAAGAACTTTACTGAACACGTGAAAAACTTGCTCATGTTTCCAGTTAGTTGAGTCCGTGTACTCCATGTAGGTATCCTGTCAGGTCCTGTCGCCTTTAATTTTTTTGAGCGATGTTATTCGATTTTTTATCTCACGGTTCCTTCCATATCTGTCATGTTAACATTTGTACGACGATTGAAAGAAAGAACTGTAGTACGACCTTCCTCTGCGAAACAGTTTCGGATTTAATAAGGTTGATGTTCGACTCTTTCTGAAATTAGTACGTAATTTCCGACTTTGACTGTGGGAAGTGTAATGACTTAACAAGTGGAAAATGATGAAGATCGCACAGGATCTGACACCAGTTTCCTGTGTGATCTTCATCGTTGTAGCCCCAAAAGATAAGGACTACAGATTTTAGGACAAGAGCAGAGTTTACTGGAAGATTTATTAGAGAAAGTAGAGAAAGGGAAGTGGTGCAGAAAGTGAGCCTATCAAACCTAAAATTTTAGGATACGTGGAGGGACAAGTTTTGAATATGGTGCTGGATTCAGATAGTTATATGTGTATTAAATAAAGAATTTTTTGAGCAGGTAGGAAGGCAAGGCAAATATACGTCATACTCTGTACAAGTGGCACACTTTGGTGGAATGAAGAGATGAAGAGAAGAAACCCAGAAATGAGGAAGTTTTATTAACATTTTCAATAGAAAATTTGAAGTGCGATGATACATTTTTTACCATTCCGTATTTAAATGTTCTGATGATGTTGGGACTTCGCTGGCTAGAAGCATACCAGCCGTGACTATATGAAAAAATGTTAGTTCTCTGTAATATTAACCTGATAGTTCAGAATCCCTTCCTAGCACCATCAGAAAACCAAGTAATGATTTTCGCAAATTAGAGTAAGGTGGAGCCTTCGGAACACAGTAATTTTCAGAATAGCCAGATAGTAGAGATTAATTAAGTTGATAATAGAATTCGAGATGAAGTTCTAACTAGCGACTTCTTAAACGTATGGAATTCCTTGTTCGTTGATGAAAAAACCTAACGGAGAAGCACACTTAATTCAGGCTAACGTAACCTTAATCAATATATATATATATATATATATATATATATATATATATATATATATATATATATATATAGGAAGGCCGATCGAATAAATAGAAGCCACAGTAGAGGTAGCCCAATTTATAAATTCCATGATACTTACTATTGGATGTCGGCAGGTCCTCCTTCACACCATTTTACGGCCCTTTACAATTTCTTGTTCGAATGAAGCTCTCACAAATATACTGTACAGCCCTATCAGTTTATGCGGCCATAAGCAACTTCTGGAGAGCACTAGACCATTCTCTTGATCCACACCTATTACATAAGATATTAGTGTATGTAGATGATGTCCTGGTTATTAAATGAATCTTGTGTGAACATTTAGAGAGACTGGAAGAAGTACTGAAAAAATTCTTGGAGAGAGATATTACCACAAAATTACGTACAAGGCTCAAATGGGACTCAACATCTTAGGTCATCAGTCCCCTATACTTAGAACTACTTAAACCTAAGGACATCACCCACATCCATGCCCGTGGCAGGATTCGAGCCTGCGACCGTCGCAGCAGCGCGGTTCCGGACTGCAGCGTCTAGAACCGCTTGGCCACCGCAGCCGGAAATTAAGTAAATCCTCACTTGGAGTACCCGAAGTGAAGTATGCAGGCCACCGACTGAGGCGGCAAAACTTATGGGACAGCGATATGTTCACGTATAGATAGAGGTAGTATCACATACACGCGGTATAAAAGGACAGTGCATTGGCGGAGCTGTCATTTGTACTCATGTGGTGCATGTCAAAAAATTCCAGAAGTGATTATGGACACACACCGGGAACTAACAGACTCTGAACGCAGACTAGTAGTTGGATCCAGACGTGTGGGACACTCTAGTTCGAGAATCGTTAGGAAATTCAATATTCCGAGATCCACAGTGTCAAGAGTATATCGTGAATACCAAATTTCAGGCATCACCTCTCACTATGGGCAATGCAATAACCGACGGCCTATATTTAACGACCGAAAGCCGCTGTATTTGCGCAGAGTGATCAGTGTTACTAGACAAGCAACACTCGTGAAATAACCGCATTAAGCAATGTGGGACCCAAGACGAACGTACCCCTTAGGAGATTGCTATGAAATCTGGTGTTATTAGACTATGTCCGCGAACGACCGACGCGAGTGCGTTTGCTAACAGCACTGCATAGCCTGCAGCGCCCCTCCTGGATTCGTGATCATACCGGTTGGACCCTAGGCGACTGGAAACCGTGCCCTGGTCGGATGAGGCCCGATTTCGGTTGGTAAGAGCTGATGGTTCAAATGGCTCTGAGCACTATGGAACTTAACATCTGAGGTCATCAGTCCCCTAGGACGGAGAACTACTTAAACCTCACTAACTTAAGGACATCACACACATCCGTGCCCGAGGCAGGATTCGAACCTGCGACCGTAGCGGTCGCGCCGTTCCAGACTGAAGCGCCTAGAACCGCTCGGCCACAACGGCCGGCGAACTATTAACGAGGTAGGGGAGCACCTGATACTGTGCTCGAGCGACCCGCACTTAAGAATATCACACATTTGTGTTAGTCTGTAGTTGAAGACGTCCTCTCAGTTCCAAACCAGAGAAGCGCCATTTGTTCTGAGAACGATACCAAAATACTCCAAAACAGCTTCCACCACTAGCACAGAGTGCAGACGTCATTTGTCCCGACATGGTTCACCGTCTACAACCATTTGCCTCCAATACTCTCAATACCCTCCAGCAGAACATCTCGAACATAGATGCCGAGTGACCACTGGTCTCCATTTCCGACTGGTCGGATATTTCCCTACTGGGCGCCATCAGCCGCAGAGATTTGGAGGCCCATTGACTAGACAACAACCCCTTTCCACTTGTCTCAACCTTTCTGGTCCTAGAACGAGTTAGTCAGTATTACTTACATTTGTTAAGGGGGTCGCACTATTTTGTTAGCCAGTGTGCGTTGAGGGCGTGTCCACAGACTCCTCCTGGAGCTCGGATATAGGCATCCCGCGAAACAGCTAGTTGGGATCGCAGTGGCCCATCTCACAAGCGGGAAAACTCACGGTGCGTTCTCGATGCTTTTACTGACACTGGCAGGAGGAAGGTCTTGCGACTAAGAGTGTACAGTAGATCCACAGAGCACATAGAGGGTCCACATTCTTCTCAGCAGCAACAAAAGTAAAACAGGGCAGTGCAGTATAGTCAACTTGAATCAAGAATTAGATAAGAAATTACATCAGCAGATGACAATAGTAGATGAGATTTGTTAATTGGCCATCAAAATAACTGACCAACGAGTGTAAAGAGCCAATAGCAACAAGAGCGTTTCTGAAAAAGGGTATTGTATGTGTATTAGAACGAATTTTCGTAAAATATTGCTTCATAGTGTGGTCGTGTATGGATGCGAAAGGTGGATGACGCAAAGTACAAGCAAATGGAGATTAGCAGCTTTTGAGAAGTGTTTTTACAGGTGAATGCTGAAAATTAGAAAGGTATGTCGTCCAACTAATGAATAGGTAGTGAATCTAATGTGGAGTAAAAGAGCTTTGTGACCTAACTTGAATGAGAGAAGGTATAGTTTGACAGTGCACATTTCTTAGAGAACGTTAAATACTATCGAATTAGAGGAATTGCTGGTAAATAATTTTTATGCTGTCTGACTAAAATGATGCAGACTATTGCTTTAAGAAACTCGGGAGTGTACACAATGAAACGTCGTCTTCAGAATGGGGAATAATCCTACAGGTGTACGACTCGGACCTATATTTGCTCCAAATTTGTTGTTACAATATGTAAATGATCTTCCATCATATATCCAAGAAACAGAAATAATTTTCTTTGCCGATTGTATTGTAACGGCTCCATGTTATCCGCCATATGGCTTGACACAACAGTTTTATACTCTAAACATTCCTTAGAGAACTTCCGACACTCAGGGAACACCAGGATTATATTCATTATTCGGAATTATGGTTAGTATAGGTAATTAATATTATCACTCTTAGTACTGTCTGCAAGTGTGAGTGCCGCTCATCTGCTGACGTATGTGTGGGCTGTCTGCTGTGAGTTCTATCAATGTGTAGAGGCAGTTTAGCCAACCATTATATTAAGCAGAGTGCGACTGCATTGGACTAGAGAGACATAAGTTCCCCGTCCGTTAGCAGGACCCGTTAGGCTGGCAGACAGCCGCTGTGCGGACTCTCTGAGCCCTTCCGGCCACTGTGTGTGGGCCCTGACGAGGAGAGGCGTGACTGCTCCTATAGTTAGCGAAAGTTGAGGCATTTACGTTCATTTTGAACTTTCCAGCAACTTCCCTGCTAATAAAAGACACTATGGTGTTTCATAAACTCATCTCAGTTAGAAGGTATAAGCAGCTTGTGTAAAATTGCTATTTTTATTCTGTATTACTTATGATGGCTCTGCATTCCACGGAATCATCTTATTCATTAAAATGAATGATTAATGAGTATTTTCATGCTTTATAGGACGTAAATGTTGTTGTTATATAAAATCCTTTACTTAGTTCCTCACAGAAACGCCATATTTCCGTTATCATTTCAGTTAAGTTGTTCTAACTTTCAACTTATAGCGAATCACTAAGCAGAAATTTTGTGTAGTGATGTTTGCTCATGCAAACTGCAGTAGGCGTCTTTCACAAAAGACACAGGTGCCATTTTGAAGTTAAGGATGTCTGCCAAGGCTTTGCGGAAAGCAAATATCGTACAATATAAGTACTATGTCGTTGTTGTGGTCTTCATTACGAAGACTTTGTTGCAGTTCTCGATGCTATTCTATACTGTGCGATCCTCTTCATCTCCGAATAACTGCAGAAACCTACATCTTTTCAATCTGCTTACTGTATTCATCTCTTCGTCTTCCTCTACGAGTTTTACCTCCCAAACTTTTCTCCAGTATTAAATCGGTGATCCCTTCATGTTTCAGAATGTGTACTATCAACCGATCCCTACTTTCGGTCAAGCTGTGCCACAAATTTCTTGCATCCCATTTCCATTCAGTACTTCTTCACTAGTTACGTGATCGACCCACCTAATCTTCAGCATTATTCTATAGCACCACACTTCGAAAGTTTCTATTCTCGTTCCATCTAAACTGTTTATCATCTATGTTTCACTTTCATCCACGGCTACACTACAAACAAATACCTTCATAAAAGAATTCCTAACACTTAAATCTAAATTAGATATTAACAAATTTCGTTTATTCAGAAATACTTTTCTTGGCATTGCCAGTCTGCATTTTATACTGGTTCAAAAAATGGCTCTGAGCACTATAGGACTTAACATCTTAGGTCATAAGTCCCCTAGAACTTAGAACTACTTAAACCTAACTAACCCTAGAACATTACACATATCCATGCGCGAGGCAGGATTCCAACCTGCGACTATAGCGGTAGCGCGGTTCCAGAGTAAAGCGCCTAGAACCGCTCGGCCACGCATTTTATACCGTCTCTACTTCGTCCATCATCAGTTACTTTAGTGCCAAAAAAGCAGAACTCATCCATAACTTTAAGTTCTCGTTTTCTAATCTGATTTTCTTAGCATTACCTGATTTAATTCGGCTATGTACCATTACCCCCGCTTACTTTTGTTGATGTTCATCTCATATCCTCCTTTTAAGATGCTGTCCACTTCGTCCAATGTTCTTCCATGTTCTTTGTTATCTCTGACAGAATTATAATGTCATCGGAGAACCTGAAACTTCTTATTCCTCCACCCTGAACTTTAACTCCTACCCCATATTTTTATTTGGTTTCCTTTACAGCTTGTTCAGTGTACATATTGAGTAATATCTGGAATAGGATACAACCGTCTCTCATTTGCTTTTCAGCCAGAGCCTCCCTTTCATGCCACTCGACTCTTACAACTGCTGTCTGGTTCCTGTGCAGCCTTTCGCTCCCTGTATTTTACTCCTACTACCTTCAGAATTTCAAAGAGAGTATTCCAGTCAACAATGTCAAAAGCTTTCTCTTAGTCTACATACACTATAAGCGTAGGTTTCCCTTTCTTTAAGTTATCTTTTAAGATAAGTCATAGGGTCAGTATTGTATCGCGTGTTTCTACATTTCTCCGGAATCCAAACTGAAACTTCCCAAGGTCTGCGTCTACCAGTTTTTCCATCCTTCTGTAAAGAATTCGTGTTAGTATTTTGCAACCATGATTTATGAAACAGATAGTTCGGTAACTGCTTCCTTTGGTATTGGAATTACTACATTATTCTTGAAGACTGAAGGTATTTCGCCTGTCTCAGACATCTTGCACACGAGATGGAAGAGTTCTGTGATGGCTAGCACTCCCAAGGCTGCCAGTAGTTGTCACGGAATGATGTCTACTCCAGGGCCTTGTTTCTACTTATGTCTTTCAGAGATCTGTCGAATTCTGTTCGCAGTACCGTATCTCCCACCTCATCTTCATCTATGTCCACTTTCCTTTTTACAATTTTGCTTTCAAGTTCATCTCCCTGCTACAGGCACTCTGTATACTCCTTATACCTTTCAGGTATACCTTCTTTGCCTGGGACTAATTTAGCGCCTGAGCTCTTGATATTTGTACAGCTACTTCTCTTTTTCCCAAAGGCCCCTTTAATTTTCCTGTAGGCAGTATCTGTCTTTTCCCTAGTGAAATATTCTTCTAAATCCTTATATTTATATTTATTACTGCTCAGCCATTTTGCACTTCCTGTCAGTCTCATTTTCTACACATTTGTATTCCCTTTCATTTGCTTCATTAGCTGATTTTTATAACTTTTCTCCTTTTGTCAGTTAAACTCCGTATATCTTGTGTTTCAAGGATCTATACCAGGCCTTGTCTTTTTACCTATTTGATCCTTTGCTGTGTTTACTATTTCATCTCTTAAAGCTACCCATTCGCCTTTACTGTACTCCTTTCCCCTGTTCTAATCAACCATTGCCTAATGCCCCCCCCCCCCCCCTGAAGCTCTTAACAACACCTGGTTCTTTCAACTTATCAAGGTCCTACCCCCTTAATTTCCTAACTTTTCCGAATTTCTTCCGTTTCGATCTACACTTCATAACAGATAAATTGTGGTCGGGGCCCACATCTGCCCCAGGAAATGTCTTGCAACTTAAAATCTGGTTCCTTAATGTCTGTCTAACAATTATACATTCAATTTGAAAACTTACGATGTCCCCATGTCTCTTGCATGTATACCACCTGCTTTTATGACTCTTATACCAGGTGGTAATGATGATGAAATTATTTTGTGCGCAAAATTCTAATAGGCAACTTCCAATTTCATTCCTTTCAAAATGGTTCAAATGACTCTAAGCACTACTGGACTTAACATCTGAGGTCATCAGTCCCCTAGACTTAAAACTACTTAAACCTAACTGACCTAAAGACATCACACACATCCATGCCAGAGGCAGGATTCGAACCTGTTGCCGTAGCAGCAGTGCGGTTCCGGACTGAAGTGCCTAGAACCGCTCGGTCACAGCGGTCGGCCATTACTTTCCCCCGTTCATATTCACCTACTATTTTTCCTTCTTTTCCTTTTTCTAATATCGAATTCCAGTCCCCCATCGCAATTAAATTCTTGTCTCTTATAAGTATCTGAATAATTTCTTTTACTTCTTAGTTTTCCTCAATCTCTTCATCATCTGCGAAGGTTGTTTGCTAGTAAACTTGTATTACTGTGGAAGGCGTGGGCTTCGTGTCTATCTTGGCTATAATAATGCGTTCGGTATACTGTTCATAGCAGCTTACCAGCATTCCTATTTTCTTATTCATTATAAAACCCACTTCTGCCTTTTCCCTATTTGACTTAGTATTTATAACCCAGTATTCACCTGACCTGAAGTCCCGTTCCTACTGCCGTCGAACTTCATTAATTCCCACTATATTTAGTTTCAGCCTATCCATTCCCTTTTTTAAATTTGCTAATCTACCAGCCAGTTAAGGGATATGACATTCCACGCTCTGATCCGTAGAATGTCAGTTTTGCTTATCCTGATGACGACATTCTTCCGAGGAGTCCCCACCCAGAGATCCGAATGGCGAACTACTGTATTTTATATTATAGCCTTTTGCAGAGAATTAATTATTAAACTTCAAAAAGAGGTATTTATAATGTTTCAAATATTAAACTGCATTAGGCTTGGTAAGTATTGTAACCAAGCCTAATGCAATTTAACATTTGAAAAATAAGAAATATATTTTTTTTTGAAATTGAATAACTGGTTCTCCGCAGATGTACATGCTTTGAGCAGTACTGAATTTCGTGTATTGTGTTTTAACTAAATCAGTGGATTTAAATATAGTAGAATAGATGAAATTCAGCATTGCTCAAATCCTGACCAAACAATCAGATATAAAGTGTAGGGTAAATGGACGGATAAAACAGGACATTCAGAATCCTAAAGCTGCCCGCACATATTCAATACATATTGACAATACTATTTGTTAGATTTTCAGTGTAATGAAGCGACCTCCCACCCTCAACAATATTGACAAAAATTGACATTGACAAAGCGGTTTTGCAAAGTAAAGATGTCTAACACCCAAATGAATGTGTGTGCTGCTATTATATTAGGTAAAACCTGTAAGCAAGAGGAAACAACGAAACTCAGAACCACGGAACCAAACGTTTTCGTGAATTATTTTCGATGAGTTCTGCATCATACGACAAGTTAATAATCTTGATATGAGTTACAATAGAAAAGTGAATTACGTTAATGAGAGATTCAGTTGCCGCCGACGAGGGATTAGGTATAACCGTGATGTTTCTGGCGACAGGGCAGGTCATCCGACGGGGTGGCCGAGCGGTTCCAGGCGCTTCAGACTGGAACCGGGCGACCGCTACGATCGCAGATTCGAATCCTGCCTCGGGTGTGATGCCATTAGGTTAGTTAGGTTTAAGCACTTCTAAGTTCTAGGGAACTGATGACCTCAAATGTTAAGTCCCATAGTACTCAGAGCCATTTTTGAGGTCATCCGAATCCTTGAAGTTTAGTTCTGTAATATCAGCAAACACATTTAGCAAAATTCTATGGAAACCTGTGAAGTAATTATTTCTGCCTGGCAAGGATATCTTCAGCCAATTAACGTAAAACATTTTTTGCGTTTTGTGATGATTTGTTGTAACTTGGATGCATTTTGCAGACCTCTTACTGCAGCTATGTAACGTATTTTTCGAAGTGGAAGCATTTTTCCAAACTGCTGTATAATTCACAAACCTATGCTATATTCTCAAACTATAAAGTAAGCACTGTCGTAAAAAATCCTCCGTTGCTCTTTTTAAAACAATGGCATGTAGAATTGTTACACTTGCATAGGCCTATTGAAAATTGAATCATGTGTGATGTGAAGACATGCGATCTGAAAATATTAACAATGTACGATAACACTGTGTGGGTGGTTCATGAAGCTCTGCCAACATCTGAATTGAGAATATTGGCAAACGTCGATACTTGACCTCACATGATCAGCCTGTATTGACAATACTGAAAATATTTTGAGGAACATCAATACATCTCGTCAATATTTCTGGTATTGACAAAACGTCAATATGTACCTTCACAAGTCAATATATTGACGATGTGACAGTATTACCGTACGTGTAGGGGCCCGCTTAGATGTTTATATAGATAAGGAGCTGGACTGGAAGTGACATGTTACAAATCGTCTTTCTTTAAATGTCGGTGCACTGCAACCTTTACTTCATGAATAAATCTACATTTTGGAGATTAAAATGGCTAAAAGTTGATTTGCTCTTCCTATTTTCATTCAATAACGTCTTGTGGCATTCTATTCTGGTGTAAATCGTCATTAACGCAAAAATTATTTGTTGCACAATAGCAATAATAACAATAAACTATGGTGCCTGCTACAGAAGTCCTTGTGTTTGAACAGCTATAATCGAGTCAGCATATGAAGATACCTGACAGATGTAATTGGTTGGGCGTGGCTGCTTGATGTACCTACCTCAACCAGCCACGTAAAGCGATTTTGCATTTATCTCCATGGCAACGCCTCAGGGTTGCTTGAAAGCAGTCAAAGGTGCTGCTAACAGATTAGATTCGACTACAGACATACTAGCAATACTGTCACAGTATATGCACTCTTTTGTGAAGTTTGGCATGAACATTAAATCACAGTTTGATAACAACAGTGCAACTAATATTAATATAATATTAGAAAGAGAAATTGTTTATGCTTTCCATCACCCATCCTTAGTGTTCTCGTAAACTTCGTAGCTATGTTACGTTAACGCTCTCAATTTTTCCTTTTAATAAAATATAAAATGATTAATTGAATTAATGAAGTAATGTAGTCCACATCAGAGTATTGTAACACTCACCGATTCATTGAACGAACATGGTACAAAGACACGAGCGTGCCTCTCTTTCGCTCTGCTCTATTCTACAAGTACTGGAAGACGAGTTAGGTCAGCCTTTCCCCAAGAAGACAAATTGTGTCAGCCTTTTCCCATTTATTCTGAGACAGGTGTAAATGAGACACCAGCAGTGATAAAATTTCTCAAGTCAGCGTCTAGTCGCGGATAAATTGATAAAATCGACATCTAAAACCGCAAAGCTAAACAGAGAGTGTTATGCCGCAGCTACAGGAGATGTACCCTGCTGCTGTGTTCCACACAAAGCACGAGGTATTCAGCCACAAAAATCTTTGTCCACCTTCCCTGTGATGCAAGGAACTGAATTAATAATGTTATTCGTTACGCATTGGCCTTCTCCGGATGACATTATTTCAGCTAGACTTTCCATTCGCCTTGTGCCTGGGCCTTAACTTTAACACAATATCCTGGCATTCATTTCCTATACTGTTTCTTCCTCGCATTAATCGACGCTTACCCGGTATTTAGTTTTGGATTTTCTTTGAAACAATGTCCTTGTGTACTTTATTCTTGACCAGAAGGCATTCGATTGTCTTCCAGTGTTATCCCTACTTTTTGCACGTCTATTTCTACTTTGGTGAGTGTGATTCAATGATTTGGAGATGTGTACGCCTACGCAACATAAATCCTCCCAATATCATAGCACTCGACCATTAAAACAATCTTGTTTGACTATGTTCACGCGTGTGTGTTTCCACGTTTCGCCATATGAGAGTACAAGAAACATCGTCAACATGATCGTTTTCGTGGTCAATTTGTTACGATGTAGGGAAGCATAATATTGCATGGGCGTACTGACCTCCAGGTCTTTGCACATGGTACACTCACTGTCAACGTTAATGTGTCACTGTAGTCCTTCCCCAGCTGCGTCTTTTCAGGGGTGAATTCGGCCCTGACTTGTATGGATGACAATGAACAGCGGAGATGGAAGAGCTCTTGGAATGAGAGGATATTCAGTGCTGGGACTGGCCTGCTATTCCCTCGACTTAAGCCCCATCTGTCACGTGTGTGATGCTTTAGGGAGGCATATTGGATCACGTCCAGATGAACCTACAACCATCAGCGCTGCTGGAGGAACAGAACGCCGTACCACAAGAACTCTGTACCAACCGTGTGGCCAGCATGGGAGCGTGTTGCAGGGTATGCCTTGTCTTCCTTAGTGGACACACATCATATTAAGACCCATGTCCTGCCGTTTGTAATGTCGTGGTGAATAAAAGTTTGTTTCATTCCGTGTTCCTGTCTTTACCTTCTGCACTGTACTGCACAGTACTATACTCTAGCAGCTCTTTCTATGCTTGGTCCAAGTTACATCGAGCTGTGTCTCTGGCCAGTGACACATCATGCGAGAGTTATTATTGTTATTAACTTTTGTACACGAGTATAATATTTGTAGTAGGAAAGAACGTGAATCAGTCGGAATACCTAAGAATGACTACAATTTCGATAGAGATGACGACTACAGGCCTTTCTGTCTTCGTGGATATCCACTACCGGGAGTCAAATACCTTACTACGGCCAGCAAGGAACATGCTACCCCACCACGATATTATTGCACTTCGCCCTCCGTGACCGCTTGTCGCAAACACGTGTTAACACTAGATTAAACAAGTACTAAAAAAAACGAAACTCCACCCGAACAGTCCATGAAGGCCCAACGGTACCGACCGGCTGCCGTGTGAAATGGTTCTTTATTTACGTGACCATAACGGCACTTCAGCCCCAGTTCTCGATACCAGTAGTATCGTACTACTTCTCTGCAAAGTAACAGACATATTTTTGTGACAATATTCACATTTGGTTTTAGTAATGTATAGGTACTCTAAAGTATCGATATATTACAGTGATATGGTTCTTGTGTGTATTCATTTCTGTGAGACTGACACAATCTTTGACTTACTTGTAACCGTTTTGGCGCGAATGCTCACAGAGCAGTCTTAGTTTCACTTTGCAGAAGTTAAGTTGTCTTTTCGCTTTGTAAAAGAACAGTCAATTCTTGTGTTTGGTTAAAGTGGAAATTAGATATATGAAGATTGATACCAAACTGTGTTCTTGATGATGTGACAATTAAGAAGAAGTATATGTGAATTTACAAGAAGTTTAATAAAAATGAGGGTCGTGAACACCAAGTCAAAAATTATTTCTACCTTACCATTGTTCTGATCTGAGATTGTTTGATCATTTTCCTGAAAAACGCATTTGTTAGGTCTTCAAATATTGCTGAAATACAGATCTGGACCTTCCAGCAGTCAAAGTGGAATCACCCTAGAATCAACAAGATGAGCCATAACAACTTCGACGAAATCCACGTGGGAATCCATTAAAGATAAGTGTCAAAATTAATAACTTTTTTGCAGTGACTTCGTTATTTCCATTCTGACGATACCATCCACATTCAATAACTTTATTGTTGCCCGATAAAACGAACATATGCTGCGTGAGCAACATTATCATTCTGATTTCTAACCTACTTCTCAAGTGGTGGTATTGTTAGACGTGTCATCCGCAGCCCAAAGGCGTCACTGGATGCATATATGGATGGGGCGCGTGGACATCACACCGCTCTCCCGGCCATATATCAGTTTACGAGACCGGAGCCGCTACTTCTCAGTTTGCCTCACAAGGGCTGAATGCACCCCACTTGTCAACAGCGCTCGCAGACCGGATGGTCACCCACCCAAGTGCTAGCCCAGCCCGACAGAGCTTAAGTTCGGTGATCTGACGGGAACTGGGGTTACCACTGCGGCAAAGTCGTTAGCTAGCAAATAACTACAATGCTGCCTAATGAAATTGTAACTCACAATGAATAATTTCAAAGACAAGTTCTTTTTTTTTTTAATATATTGGCTATTTGGTGGTGCCCATTCATCCAGCTCAATAACAGAAAGAAGATACGACGGCGTAATGGAGATGATTTTCCTGTAAGTTACAACGATACTAAGGTAAGGGTAACACAAAACCCAGTCCCTCGGCAGAGAAAATCTCCGACCCGGCCGAGAAATTTCAAGCAAGTTGTGCATATACTGTCAAGCTGTTCACCATGTCCTTGTGAAAAATCACGGTAAAAAATCCGATAAACCGAATAAAGTGACCTCACTCCCACTTACAACAATACTGTGGTCCACTAATAAATATTTCAGGAATCAACTGTTGTGGCACCAGAACAATAATATTTCGCCCCCCCCCCCCCCTTGACTACGTCAGAATCCGCGTTCAGTATTTACTGAATGATGACAGTGCTCCAATAGCAGTCGAAAGATTTCTCCGACAAATGTACGGGAAAATAGCCTTTCTAAGTGAACGCAATCCGCTCTTTTAGACAGCGTGCAGCCATCCAGGGACAGCGGTGGAATTATGAAGAGGAAGAGTTTCCCATTAGAGGGATCGGAACGTCCATTACTGAATAAGTCTCAAGAGGAATATGGTATGTTCTAACAACTAAGAAGATTTTACCATAGGGAAAATAAATTTTGGAAGACATAGTGAAACGAACAAATGGATTAGATAGGAGACTGGAGTGGAAAACGTAAGTACGGCTGTAACGAAAATAAAGTAGTGATGATCGCAACATTTATTCTGAAGAGTGGATTGTAGACAGACCAAGGAAATTCTTTGCTGGATTTTGGAGACAAGAAATGACCGAGCCTAGGAACAAAAGGAAGGTCGACTAAACCAAATACCGCAATTCACATAAAAGTCTAGAGGAGGCCTTTCTCCAGCAACAGATATAAGGTGCATGATGACCATGATGACGATGCCGATGATGAAGATGAAGATGATGACATCTAATTCTGGCTGCTGCTCGAATACCCTTGTTCCCTGTTTTCTGCATGGGAGTTTCACCCGCCTCTTCAGCCAATTCCACGGGGGAAGAGACATTCAGCTATTTCCATTCCGTCCTCCATTCTTTCCTGTCCTGCTGGAATCTTCTTATCTTTAGACAGATAGGCCACACAACGTTGTCTTAATCAGTTTTACTATTCGTAGTCTTTGTCTGTCTCTACGCCATAACCATAAACAACCCAAATGAATATGGCAACGCATAAAGTTTCATTTCTGTATTCTCTCTCTCCCTCTCTCTCTCCCCCCCCCTCCCCCGCCCTAACACACACACACACACACACACACACACACACACACACACACTTGAGCCAAGTCTGACTTCTGAATTAAGTTCCTTATCAAGCTGGCTTGAGAGGTGATTCTCGCGCATACACAAAAACTCCAATTTGTTTCCAGTTGCAGTTTCGAAACAAACCAACCATTTGGTTTCGGTCTTACATTTGGTGAAGGGTGCTTTTAGGGTGCTTTAGGGTGTCCCATTTATCTTGACCACCTTAAATAACTGTTTGTCCAGATGCAATTTACAAAATGTTTCAAGCAAATCTTCTTTAGCCGACAGGGGGACATCAATCAGCATGATTTTCTTCGTTGTAGCTTTGTTTTTTACAAAGTTATGAACAGCGGTATGACTTTTTTAAAAGGCACGCCGTATTTTTTTATTCGGTAATTCATTTCCTCTCCTAAAGAGCTATTCAAAAATGTATCGAAACACAACGTTATTAATTACATAACACAACTGTGACGTTGACGCTCCCAGCGCTTAGTGCAGGTACTCGGGGTAATGGAACACATCCACGTGCTGACGTTGACAGAGGACAAATGTAAACATAAGTACAATGCACACCCGTCATTCCGTTAACCATCGTCAGTTGAAGAGCTGTGTGAGTAGAATGTTCACCAACGATTGCTACTCGTCTATGGGAAATGCAAGTTCGCAAAACGGTAACTACAATACTGTTTTCGTAGGTACGGGTACATTTAGTACGGTAGTTTAGTCCTTTTAAATAGTGTTGTGTAGAGTAGGCATACAGTAAAAGCTGTCCTTCCTCCAAACCGCATCGACATAACGTTTCTTTTATTGTTGTTGTTGAAGGTAAGCGGAACTGTACAGAGAGCGATATCCTGACAAGAACCCAGTTTCCCGATGGATGTTTTCTCGTCTTGTTGCGACGTTTCAGGAAACGGGAAGTTTCAACCGAAGACAACGCAGTCGTCGTAGCACTTCCACTGACGAAGCTGCCGAAGTTACTGTTCTCGCTTTCATTGCTATGAATCCACATGTGAGCACACGACAGCTTGAACATGAGATTGGCGTTCCTAAAACCAGTCTACATCGTATTCTTACACATCACTGGTTCCATCCTTACCATGTACACCTACATCAAGAATTACATGGGAATGATTTCCAGAATGTGTACAGTTCTGTCAGTGGGCACAGCAGCAAACCTCGCCAGTGTTCTATTTACCGACGAATGTTTCGTCTCAAATAAGGTAAATACAACGAACATGCATTATTGGTCCAGGGACAACCCATGATGTCTTAGACAGGTGGAACATCAGCGTCGATAGGGAGTTAACATCAGGTGTGGGATGCTTGGTACTACAATTATTGACCCTTATTTCATCAATGGTAGTCTAAAGAGCACAGCGTATGCCAACTTCCTGAGACGAATTCTTCCTCCTCTTCTGAATAAAGTGCAGCTAAGAACCAGAATGGTTATTTGGTATCAACACGATGGATACCCAGCACATAATGCCTTGTGTGCATGTCGTGTTCTAAACCGAAGGTATCCAGCCAGATGGATTGGTCGAGGATTAACCGTTGCATGGCCTGCTAGGTCTCCTGATTTAAATCCTTTTGAATTTATTCTTTGGCGATGCGTTGTCTTTCGCGATATTCCAACAACTCCAGAGGACATTCAGGAACGTATCGTGCTTGCTTTAAATTCTCTTCAGCAAGCAACACTGAAGCAGTAAATAATTCTTTCATCCAACGAGTGCACCAGCGTATCGGTGTCCAGGGTCACCACTTTTTGCAAGTTTGAATTTTCTACTCCTGGGAAATGGTACAGGAGAGTCAAAGTGAATTACTTGTTTTACTTAGTTTTCATTTGTTTTCTGGTAACTCCAGCAAGTGGATGAGTTAGTGATATTGGGCTCAAAGTCAGTGTTGTGGTATGTAACTAATGACGTTGTGTTTTAGTGAATGGTACACTGTGATACTAAGAGAGGAAATGAATTACCGAATAAAAATACATGATTCCATTTAAAAAAAGTCATACCGCTGTTCATATCTTTGTAAAAAACAAAGCTACAAGGAAGGTAATCATGCTAATTGATGTCCCCTTGACGGCTAAAGAACATTTGCTTGAAACATTTTGTAATTTTGCCTGCGGACAAACAGTTATTTAGGGTGGTTCAAATAAATGAGACACCCTGTACAGCATGTGTACGAATGTACTTATTAGTGGAACAAAGACCTAACGATGTACAGGTCAAGAAAAATAAATAATTTTGAGTGAATTTTAAAATCCTTTCCGCCGATCTGTATGGCTTCGTAATTGCATTAAGCCATTTGGAGCCCTCAAAGGTCACTTACATGTATATTTTCTGCTCTATCGTTTTCTCCAATGCCATATTATTCCTATTCATGGATTCATCAGCAGGTGTTCCACTAACACATTGATTACAAGCCTGGTTTATTTACTAACTGGTAGCTATGTGTGTGTGTGGGGGAGGGGGGGGGAAGGAATAAAACTTCCTGGGGGTGGGGGCTGAAATTAAGATATTTCAGCTAAGGTTCCGTATAAGCTAAAGTATTTAGAAAAAAATACGCTGAATTTGAAGATGAACATCGTCAGCAAGTTTGAAATACGCTGCTCGTCTATACTTTTTCCTTCATTACGGTCTTTAGCGATACATATCCATTAACTTGTGGATATTTTACTTGTGTTATCTTCGCAATTTCCTTTCGACCATCATTTCAGAATTTTCTTATTTTGAATTATAGCAAAGAACGTATTTGATCCATCTTCGTACGTTTGCCTCGCTGCATCTCCCATTCACAGCCGTTTAATAATTATTGCAATTATAATTACAGGTACTGGACACAAATATGGAAGCATATGCTAGCCAAGGCTGCATTGTCCCTGTTGTGTTTATCCACGAATAACATCTGTGCAATTTCCTTAATATGTTGCAAGTGTCAGCCGTGATCAGGACAGTGTCCTGTGTAGTTGTGAGTGCGTTATGTTGCCGCCAAGTAAATTTGAATGTAGATAAATTGTTGGTGCTCGTATGGTGAATTCTTTTAAAACCAAGGTAGCCGGAGAGTTTGGTGTTTCAAGAGGCACCGCGTGCAAGATTTGTACCGCGTACAGGGAACGACCGCATACAGGGAACGGGGAAAAGCATCATCCTCTAAATCATAACGCGGATAAAACTGTGTGTAGAGTGATCGTGACAGAAGTCACTTAAGAGAATTGTGGCGAAAAATAAGATGACGACAGCTGCAAAATTCACTGCACAACTGAAAGTCGCACTCGCGAAGGCTATAAGCACAAAAACCCTGTCAAGGGTGACCCAGAGGCAGGAAATTGCACGAAGAGCTAGATTTCGAAAATCTAACATCAGTGATGCATATCCCTGTAACAGGAAAACGTGGTGCCGCTACCTAAAACCTGGACTATGGAAGAAAGTCATTTCATTGGGTGAGCCTTGATGCACACTGTTTCCAACTTCTGGCTGAGTTTACTTCCCAACATTGAAACATTGCATGGGCTCGGCATTCCGTGGGCCCCATGGGTACTCCGTAAGGTCACATTATAGCCAAGTATTATGTGATAAGTTTGGCTGATCAGTTCCATCATATGTTACAATTTTTGTTCGCCAGTAGTGATGCTAAAAGACTAGAGGGCCCACATTCGCACAGCTCGCAACGTCAGGGATTGGTTTTGTGAGTGAGCACGATCTAGTATATTTTGTGGATAAGAGTACGAAATCGCTCTCCACCTCCATTATCGTTACCTGCACTTGCTACTGTTCATCGGGAAGAATGGTATAAGATTCCATAGGGAATTATGTATGATCTGTATTTATCCATTTCGAGACAACTGGAAGTTGTTTTCAGTGGCAACAGGTTTCCTACACCTTGTTAGGCAGGGCAGTGTGTTAGGTTTTTGGTGATTTTATATTTCTGTCTTCAGCTTAGCAGTCGGCACATGTCATCAGTAGTAAGTTCTCTATCACCTCACTGATAATGAGAATCCACAAATAAGTACCTAGATTCTAAAATCGCATTAAGTGAACGAAGAAATATTTTAAACTGTGAAATTGGAACCAAAGTACAATTTATTAGACTTCTCGAAGACAATATTCTGGTTGGCAACGCTCTGCGGCAAGTTTGGTGTTAAGAATTCCGATTCGATTCGCCGCAACTTGCTCCTAAGTGAGTAATTCTCTACTGTGGCAGTACTGCCAGAAAAGTAACGAAGCGAAAGAACGTAGAACAATTTTAACGGAGTATAATTTCTGTGACCAAACTATATATAACAAAGATAGTTAAAAACCAAAAAGTCTCACTGATGCTTAATCCTTCGTTCTTAAAAAATCTTACATAAACGAATGAGTTTTAATTGTTTCAAAGTTAACTATTTACCGTCAATTGTCCGTTGTCGACGTTTAAAATTGTGATTTATTGATATAAACTGCTGAGACTTAAGTTTCTGTACAAGATACCATTTTGAAAGAAACCTACATAACATAAACAACACTACAACAAAACACTTGACAATTATCTGTTTATATCACCCAAATTTGTCACATAAACAGTACGCCTCATGGGTATCGGCATCATGATGTTTATAAACTGATAGCTCCAATACCATAACAGAAGTGAATTGAAGCATTTGAGACGTGGTGCTACAGACTAATGTTGGAAATTAGGTGGACTGATAAGGTAAGGAATGAGGAGGTTCTGAGCAGAATCAGAGAGGAAAGGAACATGTGGAAAACACTGACAAGGAGAAGGGACATCTGTTAATACATAAGGGAATGGCTTCCATGGTACCAGTGAAAACTGTAGAAGGCAAAAATGGTAGACGAAGACAGAGATTGGAACACATTCAGCAAATAATTGAGGACATAGTTTGCAAGTGCTACACTAAGATGAAGAGGTTATCACGGGAGAGGAATTCATGGTGGGCTGCATCAAACCAGTCAGAAGACAGACGACAAAAAAAGCTCCAAAAGACATATTGTGTGGGAACAGTATCAGCCTGCCAAATCGATGCGCTCTGCAGTGCAGCCTACAGGCTGACACCAGCATCTAGGGTGCCCTGTATGACAAGTGTGTTATGTCGTGTGTTACGCTGAAGTAGCATCAGCCTGCTTTGTCGACTTGATTAGTATGGCAGCCTGGATGTCAGGGGCAAATAAATGATTTTTAATCCCCTTATGAGTAGCCTGCTATGCATGACAGGTTTGTTGTGGGAGCAACATTCCCAAACTGCTGTACTGAACTGTTATGCAGAGGTTACACATGGAATCACTGGGGACAGATGAGATAGCGATGAACAGAATGATGGGAGAGGGAAATGGACAGAGGTGGGGGAGGAGGATATGGCCAGAGGGAGTGGGGAGGAAGATATGGTCAAAGATAGGGGTAGAGGAAATTGACAAAGAGAGGGAGAGGAAGAGATGAAAAGACAGACAGGATTGGGAGGAGGAGATACATTTGTGAAAATGTGGTGTACAGAGGAAGGAAGACGTGAACACAGAGAATGAGAACAAGGTGTGTTCAATATATGTGTCGAATTCATATGCAGGTGAAGCTGTGGGGAAATGCTAGTCTTTATATTTAGTCCAAACAGTAATGTGCAGAAAGTTGCATGTACATATTTATGACGAAAATATTGTAATAAAAACATCTTGCTGAAATATCTTAAAAAAGTAAAATGTCATTTTATGTTCACAAACAAGAAAATTTACATTAGAAACTGAAAGGATCGGAGATTTGCATGTGGATGCACTGCATCGTACCTCATTGAGGCACTCGGCTAGCATCCATAATGTTGGTAAAATGTAAACGAAGCACTTGAATAATAACAGGTCCTTTCGAACCACCTTTCTATCACTCCATTAACTCAAATTAACTGATAATTACATCTCTATGGTCAATGAGACCATTAGAGAGGGTTAAGTGAGATTGCAATACTGAATTAATAGTAGCTAGTGGCATGAAGTTATTTGATGTGGAGCAAATGAGCGCTTGTTTACGTCGGACAGCCAAAGCTGTGGCAGGTGAGGCATAATGGTGCCAGTTTGGTGACTATGACAGGCTTCAAGTGCACAGAAACCAAAGCGGACGTGGGCAGTCGCTTTAGCACAGCGGAAGCCGCTGTGGAATACGCGGCCTGAACCACGGGAGCTCACTGGTCACAGGGAGCAGAGAGCACAAAGCAGAGCCATGCCCTATTGTCCCTAGAGCCAGAGAAAAGAACAGTTCTTACAGCTTCTTTCGTCGAGTTGCATGGGAAGGAAGGAGCGGATTTATTACCGGCGGATACAATGTGGATCGTTTCCTGAAACTTCCAGTATCATCAGAATCAGCATCTTTGGCGAAGACATTTAACGTAAACATTGCTGGAAAAATGGCTCTGAGCACTATGGGACTTAGTTTCTGTGGTCATCAGTCCCCTAGAACTTAGAACTACTTAAACCTAACTAACCTAAGGACATCACACACATCCATGCCCGAGGCAGGATTCGAACCTGCGACCGTAGCAGTCGCGCGGCATTGCTGGAAGCTGCACATTGCTTGTACGAGAAAGCTAAGGCTTTTTTTTTTTTTTTTTGTTAAAGTGATGTAGACGCACAATACCGTGCAATTTCTCAGGCATGCAAAATAAGTGTGTTGATTGGAACGTGGTCTTGATGTCAGGAATCTTGACAGCGGACGCCTGTTCAATGCCTCGAGATGTGCTGAGGTTGAAGGAACAGTTTTCTGTTTCCGTGTTACAGAGGCAGTTTGCGCAGTACATAAGGCGATGCGTAGTTGGCACGGGGGTACCTTCCAAGTTTTCAATCTTTGGTTTTACCTTTTTGGGGCAAACGTCATATGGAGCACTCTGTGGACGTGCATATAATGTGAGGAACAGGGTTTCCGTAGTGATCAGGGAGGAGCGCAAATGTACTTCTGTTGTGCACCGAGGAGGAGATTTCGTTTTGGAATCTGAGCACAAAGGTGGATTTGAAGGAGAAGAGGAGATGGAGGTCTGCTGTCCGACGTGACGCCAAGACGCGCTGAGCACTGCATATCTAGCTTTCTACACGCATATGGTGAGTATTTTGTAAGACCAGCAATGGTAATCTCCAGACTGAATTTCTCTTACTCTGCTGAGTGCCCACTGCAGCAGCACTTGTTGTCCGATTTAAGCTCGTTGTAGTAGTTCGTTTCAGGGTTCAGTTCACGATCACTGGAATTCGTATTAGTCACATACAGATGCGCTATTCACCACCTGTGGTTCAACTTTGTCAACTGTCAATCAGAACACTTTATGTTATGAATATGATGTACACTAATATCATCGTGTTATCTTGGCCTATGTTTATTAAATTCCACTTAGTTATGGGAAATAACAGTACTAGGAGCGAAAAAATACAATGTATCATCTTCAGTTTCACGGCACAGGACCACATTTTACAGGCATTCGTGTTTAAATAGCTGGAGTATAATTTTCACTGTAGTCACAATGAAGCGAGGCTCTGTGCCTTAGAGATATTGAGAGGCAGAAGTACATTAGAGGTACTCACATCCATGCCCACCAGACAGACGTGCATATCAGTAGACTAATGTAAAAATCTGCTCTGTTTACAGTCGATCTGGTACAAACACGCACATACAAACACACACACACACACACACACACACACAGACTGGTTCGCCTGCCTAATATCGTGTAGGGCCCCCGCGAGCACGCAAAAGTGCCGTAACACAACGTGACGTGGACTCGACTACTGTCGGAGTAGTGCTAGATAGATTTGATATCACGAATCCCGCAGGGCTGTCCATAAATCCGTAACAGTACGAGGAGATGGAGATGTCTTCTGAACAGCACGTTGCAAGGTATCCCAGATATGCTCAATAAAGTTCACGCCTGTGGTGTTCGATGATCAGCGCAAGTGCTTAAACTCAGAAGCCACCCTGTAGCAATTTTGGACGTGTGGGGCGTCGCATTGCCCTGCCAGAATTGCCCAAGTCCGTCGGAATGCACAATGGATACGAATGGATGCAGATGATCAGACAGGATGCTTACGTACGTGTCACCTGTCAGAGTCGTATCTTGATGTATCAGGGGTCCCATATCACTCCGACAGCACACTCTCCACACCATTAGAGAGCCTCCACCAGCTCGAACAGTCCCCTGCTTATATGCAGGGCCCACGGATTTATGAGGTTTTCTCCATACCTACATACGTCCATTTGATCGATAGAAACTAAAATGAGACTCATTTATCAGGCAACGTGTTTCCAGTCATCAACAGTGCAATGTCGATGTTTACGGGCCCAGGCGAGGCGTAAACCCTTCTGTCGTGCAATCATCAAGGGTACCCAAGTGGGCCTTCGGCTCCAAAAGCCCATATTGATGATGTTTCGTTGAATGGATCGCACGCTGACAGTTGTCGATGGTCCAGCATTGAAATCTGTAGTACTTTGCGGAAGAGTTGCATTTCTGTCACGTTGAACGATTCTCTTCAGTCGATGTTGGTCCCGTTCTTGCGGATCTTTCTCCAGGCGCAGCTATGTCGGAGATCTGATGTTTTACCGGATTCTTGATATTCACAGTGCACTCGTGAAATGGTCGTACTGGAATATCTCCAATTCATCGCTACCTCGGGGACGCTGTGACCCGCTCGTGCACCGACTATAACACCACGTTCAAATGCACTTAAATTTTGATAACCTAGCATTATAGCAGCAGTAACCGATGTAACAACTACGCCAGACAATCGCTGACTTATATAGGCGTTGCCGACCGCAGCGCCGCATTCTGCTTGTTTACATATCTCCGTATTTGAATATGCATACTTATACCAGTTTCCTTGGCGCCAAAGAAGCATATCCTCTACTGCTGTCCTATGTTCTCCACGTCATGTAACAACACAGGTTTGTCGGTATGACGAACGTCAATATGTCTAAAATTTGCAAATGGGGCTTCTGACGTCAAGTGTACCAACAGCAATGGCTGAAATATGTGCAATTGAAAGAGGATACTGGCTATAGATTGTAACAGTTTCTTTTCAGAGTCCAGCGTATGATGTTCTGCGGTGACATACGTTTTGTGAGGAGTGAATATGTCTGACAATTCATGTGAAAGGTAATATATCATAAAAATATATAGATTAAAATGACTAGAATTAAACGTCCGGTCATAGCAATAATATGTCCTTACACGAAGCGTGAGTGAACATAACAAATATTGGATCCGAAAGTTTGTCTTTATAATAGAAGTGTATTGTTTTATAACGCATAGAACAAAATTAACTCTGTTCACACGTACCACAGAAAGAAAGCGCAACTTTATAAAACAGTCAGAATGGCATTTTAGTCTATTCCGTAGAAAGCTACAGAGGACGCTGGAAAGAAATCTCTATAGTGCCAGCCTGCAAGAAACTTCCATGTTATAACAGTAAACCATAACAACTAGCTATATTAAAATATATCTTATGTACGGTCTTGTTTCATTAACTTCCCTGTCTTATAAAGAGCAATAAAGTATCCCATGAACTGCTTGTTTTTAAGTTGAATTTGTTCACTGAGAATGTTATTTTGGTTGCGCCATTCGGCGGACATACATTTCGACTTCTAATAAAACCATGTGTTGCCCATTCTCCTGTATGAGAAGTACTTCTGAGTTACTAAAACCTGAAACACAATGCTATTAGTTCTGAAAATGTAAATTGAAAGTCAGTCGATTGCTTTCACACACACTTATGTGAGCGTTGCAAACTATCTTGCATCCTGTTTGTCCAATGACAAGTTACACAACCACAGCACTGAATTTTATACACTCTCGACCTGCTTAAGACTGAAGCTTTGTGCCTGACGCTATTTCGTATATAGTTCTCAATTTTAAAGCCAATTTCAACATCGGGTCTTCGAAATACAAAAATTTGGGCTACCTAGTCTGAGATGAGCCGTACGTACAGCAAAACTGCAGCTTCGGTTTTATTATCTTTTGCTCGAATGATCCCTACAATATTTCTCTGTTAATCCAATTAATCAAGATTTTCACTTTTTCTTTGCAGATTTTGTCAACTACATTGTTGGGATGAACGTTATTACGTGGTATTTATCGGAGCGTATCTAGTTCACATGACCGGCCGTTGTGGCCGAACGGTTCTAGGCGCTTCAGTCTGGAACAGCGCGACCGCTACGATCGCAGGTTCTTATCCAGCCCCGGGCATGGATGTGTGTGATGTCCTTAGGTTAGCTAGGTTTACGTAGTTCTAAGTTCTAGGGAACTGATGATCTCAGATGTTACATCCCATAGTGCTCAGAGCCATTTGAACAATGTTCTAGTACACGTGTTGTGTTCTCTTCATACGTTAGAGTCCACTCTAGCCAATTAAGCATTGCCTGGAGAAAGATATTTAGAGTGTGAGGTGGTGGCAAGATGAAACATGTACGGTGTTGTGTAGGATATTAGCTTCCCAATATATGTTGCAAGTATGTCCTGCTTTGTCATTTTCAATTCTAAGTTCTAGGAAATCGGTCCCAGAACACTCTCCGACTTCAGTCGTAAAAATTACAGTCCTGTGTGTATTGCTGAAACTGCTGTAAAGTTCATCAACAATGTCATTTCTTGGCTTATAAGAACAATCATGTCATCTACATGTCTGTATAATATCTGATCACTTATCGTTTGGTGTACAGTAAAGAAGTTATTCTTAATATGTTTTAAGAAATATCCGTGAGTGTATTAACGAGGCAACATACCATTGTGAGTCGCTTCTTTTATTTGCATATTTTATTTGGAAGAGTAAAATGGTTATGAGATAATACTATCTGCTATATTAAATTAACTCTACGATTACTTCAAATGCAAATTTTCTGTATTTTAACAGGTTATTCTTTATGAAATTCATGTTTGTTCCACGGGGAACATTTTAAATATGTTAGCTACAACTGACTTAGCCATATTTTATAGTTAATAGATATGAGTGATGTCTGTTCTTTTGGACTTGTTCTACGGAACAGACACCATTCACGTCAATAATGCTATGGGCGCGACAGCTGTCTGGTGAAAAAGTTTCAGCGAGTATGCATAATTACCGTCCAAACACCTGTAGCGTTAAGAAATGTGACAGCAGGGTGTTAGCTGGCGGGGTTCGTTGCAATGCGGCGAGCAAGAAGTTGGGAATTATGGTCTAGTGGAAAGCATATCTGGATGGCAGAGGCGGTTAAGACAACCGTTCTAGAGATGCGGAGCACAGATTTTCAACTCTCCCCGTTACATCGCCCAAACGCCCAATGCAGCTGGAAGTCTGTATTTCCTACGTATCTATTTCCCATCCCATTCCTTTACACTACTTTTATCCACATCATCCACCTACAGCTTTCCGGGGGGTCATCCTTCATTGAGTCACACAGATGGTAGTTGGAAGGTGCGTAGGCGGCGGGGAACACAGCTGGCACACACCTTTGACTGACCAACTGGTGTAAGAGTTGTCAGCACTACCAACAGAGACATCCAGCTGAGCAACGAGGTGTCTGATTATGATTCGTCGATCACCTCGAATGCGAATGTCTGCACGTTCCATCAGTGCAGCACCGCCAGCTGTTTGCGTCTAGTCTGCACGTGAGAGATCTGATGGGTTTGCACAATCTTGTTACAATCATGATGACGATGTTTCTCGTCTTCCCCGACGACTCACCGTGCTTTTTTTCACTGCCAGGTACCCATACACCATCTGCAAGCGCCTCGAATATCTGCGATGCTCTGCATTTCTTCCAGAACAAAGCCAATGACAGTCCTGTGCTTGGCACAACTCCGTAATACAAAAAGGTCGTGATTGCAGAATTCTTTGTTAAGCGTTACGTGTTACAGAAGTTCATCATCAGACTGAAGCTGTGGATGAAGTGTACAACGAAATTAAGAACAACGAATAAGTACATATTATCATAAGTATGGCAACACGAGGTAGCCGTGCGGTCTGAGACTCGTTGTCACGGTTCACCTGGCTCCTTCCCCCCCCCCCCCCCCCCCCCCCCCCCCGCCTATGGACCGATGACTTCAGCAGTTTGGTCACATAGTCATTACCTTCCAAATCATAAGTGTGCATCTTAATAGTCCTTATAAGAAATAAGAATTTATGTCGTACGTACATTTAAATCAGAGTTCACTAAAAAGCTGAAGATAGTGAGCACATAGTATGAATATAATACAGACCTCATGTCATATAGTAATATTTGGAAGTGCCGTTGTCTACTCGAAGAGAACCAGTGCCAAAAAAACAGTGCCAAACTAACTGTGGCGAATAAGGTATCTTAGAAGTACACGAAGGCCGGTAGATGGACCAAGTTTGATTTACTTTTAAGTACGATATTAAACGAAATTTTTTATGTAGATTACTAAGATGTGTCCTTATGTTGTTATGTACATATTTACCGTCGTACACATTTCTCCACAGCTTTAGTCTGGTGATGTTTTGAAACGCGAAATGCTTAAAAAAAAAATGTGCGACCAAGACATTTCTATATTTCAAAGTTGTGCCAAATCTGAATGGTCGACTGCCTCTACCAAGGGCGTTTATCTACGTAAAGTAATTGAGCTGTATATACTTGAAACGCCCCTACGTTACAAACGCGGAGTGGCTGAGCGGTTGTGTGCGCTGCAGTCTGGAACCGCGCTACCGGTACGGTCGCAGGCTCGAATCCTGCCTCGGGCATGGATGTCTGTGATATCCTTAGGTTAGTTAAGTTTAAGTAGTTCTAAGTTCTAGGGGGCTGATGATCTCAGAACTTAAGTCATACAGTGCTCGCAGCTACTTGAACCATTCTTACAAACGCCATTTTGAAGTCTACGTATGGCGCCGGCACTTATCCGAACTTCATGACACCCTAGGGGATGAGCCGGAATATCCCATCATGTCCCCCAATAAATTCCAACAAACTAAAATTGGCTAGGGAAAAAAAAGTTGCATTACATATTGAAATATCGCGTACAGTATGTTCTCTTTTATACTTTCTAGTCGCTCACTCTTTCGTTAGATGATATCTCTCGTTAATTTTGTCGTTCCAGATTTATTTTTTTAAATATTTTATTCTACCTCCGAGCGAGTCTTGTGGCTCATTGTGGGCGTGTCTTTATAGCCCATCGTCAGTCGCGAGTGTGCCGCCGGGACGGTATTTATCCCATTATTGGGAGGGTGACAGAGATAAGTGGAGTACGAGAGAGATAGAGACGCGGGACTTCCGCAGTAAACACTGTTAAGTCTGTGCAAGCTATCTTTTAGGGCCAGATCGTACCTGCCTTACGTCGGTATCGGCCGAAGCATGTAAGACAGGGAGGCTCAAGTAGCCGGGGAGGCTCCGATACGAGACTTTAACGACCCGGCGTATAATGAACACGGCGTGCAGCAAAGTGAAACATAATTTATCTATTGAATGTTAATGTGGCGGGCGGTCGGTCGCTGCAGGAGCCCGCGGCGCTGCCGCGCAGATAGCGAGGGCGACGCGGCGGCGTGCCCGCAGATAGGAGGGCTGCGCATGCGCGCTCCGGTTCTCGTGGGAAACGGGGCCGCGTGCATCCGATACGGCCCACACTCCAACACGGTACTCTCTTTTTGTCATAAGAGCCGCTCTGCTCAATCCGTAGGCGCCGATCTAGCCGTGTCTTCTCGCCATTCAGCTTTACCCCCACTGAAGGACCTTCAGTAAGGCGACGTTTGAGTGTCGGCTGTTACACTACTGGCCATTAAAATTGCTACACCAAGAAGAAATGTAGATGATAAACGGGTATTCATTGGACAAATATATTATACTAGAACTGACATGCGATTTCATTCTAACGCAATTTGGGTGCATAGATCCTGAGAAATCAGTATCCGGAACAACCGCCTTCGGCCGTATTAACGGCCTTGATACGCCTGGGCATTGAGTCACACAGAGCTTGGATGGCGTCAAATGGTACAGCTGCCCATGCAATTTCAACACGATACCACACTTCATCAAGTGTAGTGACTGGCGTATTGTGACAAGACAGTTGCTCGGCTACCATTGACCAGACGTTTTCAATTGGTGAGAAATCGGGAGAATGTGCTGGCCAGGACAGCAGTCCAACATTTTATGTATCCAGAAAGGACCTACAGGACCTGCAACATGCGGTCGTGCGTTATCCTGCTGAAGTGTAGGGTTTCGCAAGGATAGAATGAAGGGTAGAGCCACGGGTCGTAACACATCTGAAATGTAACTTCCTCTGTTCAAAGTGCCGTCAATGCGAACAAGAGGTGACCGAGACGTGTAAACAACGGCACCCCATACCATCACGCCGGTTGATACGCCTGTATGGCGATGACGAATACAAGCTTCCAATGTGCGTTCACCGCGATGTCGCTAAACACGGATGCGACCATCATGATGGTCTAAACAGAACCTGGATTCATCCGAAAAAATTACGTTTTGCCATTCCTGCACCCAGGTTCGTCGTTGAGTACACCATGGCAGGCGCTCCTGTCTCTGATGCAGCGTCAAGGGTAACCGCAGCCATGCTTTCCGAGCTGATAGTCCATGCTGCTGCAAACGTCTAACTGTTCGTGCAGATGGTTGTTGTCTTGCAAACGTCCACATCTGTTGACTCAGAGTTCGAGACATCGATGCACGATCCGTTACAGCCATGCCGATAAGATGCCTGTCATCTCGAGTGCTAGTGATAGGAGGCCGTTGGGATCCAGCACGGCGTTCCGTATTACCCTCCTGAACCCACCGATTCTGCTAACAGTCATTGGATCTCGACCAACGCGAGCAGCAATGTCGCGATACGATAAACCGCAATCGCGAAAGGCTAAAATCCGACCTTTATCAAAGTCGGAAACGCGATAGTACGCATTTCTCCTCCTTACACGAGGCATCCCAACAACCTTTCACCAGGCAACGCCGGTCAACTGCTGTTTATGTATGAGAAATCGGTTGGAAACTTTCCTCATGTCAGCACGTTGTAGGTGTCGTTACCGGCGCCAACCTTGTGTGAATGCTCTGAAAAGCTAATCATTTGCATGTCACAGCATATTCTTCCTGTCGGTTATATTTCGCGTCTGTAGCAGTCATCTTCATGTTGTAACAATTTTAACGGCCATCAGTGTAGAAAAATTTTGAAATAAAATTGCTGCAAGGAAACATTCCATAGTTAAAAAACTATGTAGCTACATTGGCATTTGAAGTTAAAGCAGTGACAATTCACAGCTTGCACATGCGAACAAAAACGAATTTAGAAGCGTATGTGACAAGTTTGTAACTAAAGATTTATCCAAACTTCTTTGATTACTGTTTCCTTTCGTAAAAGTTTTCATTTAGTATGTTAGATTACTTCTAGCTTTATTAATAAGCCCCTGTCGTTTTGCGTTTATTCGGTTCAGTATGGCGTCGGGCGCAAAGCTTGACTTCATACAAATCAAAGACGCCTCCTTCTACTTTGCTTTCTGCATACTGTCTCTTCTGTGGTCATGGCAAAACAGTGACTCCCTCGTAGATGAAAGCAAGATCCGCAGGGTGAACGCTAGCCATACAGACACCATGCGCGGACGACCACGGTTCACAGCTACAAGACGTGACTCCGAGCGAGACAGCCA
The DNA here is from genome assembly GCF_023897955.1 of Schistocerca gregaria. NCBI lineage: Eukaryota > Metazoa > Arthropoda > Insecta > Orthoptera > Acrididae > Schistocerca > Schistocerca gregaria. The sequence goes on along the minus strand of NC_064923.1, from coordinate 128,163,024 downwards.
ACCCCGAGCAGACAGCTCCAGTTTGCTCCTGAGCGCTTAAATCCCACGCGCGGTGCTGCAAAGGCACCAGCTCCAGAGCCGCCAAGCAACACTAGCGGAAAAGTTCTGCAAGGACAGGTACCGACGTATAAACGCGCTCGGCCCACTACTATTTACAAAACCTCACGGGCCTGCTCACCAGATATGTCCACTGTAAAAAACGCGGTACACCTTCACCAGCAAAATAACGTGTTAATCGTTGCCATCACATTTGTGTCTACGCATGGGACAGCTACACTTGCCCTGCGAGAATGTCAGAGAATTATCCGACAGTGCGTGACAAGTCTTTCATTTACCAACACTTGTACTAGTTTGCATCCCGTAGCTTGAGAAGCAACGAGTCTCTAAGAATGTACTGCCACCTGTGAAGTGCACCAGAGAGTAGCCAAAAATAATTACCATTGTGGACTGTGTGACGTGCCAACAGCCTTGACACACTGGTTCCCGTCATGTCACCGAAGTTAAGCGCTGTCGGGCTTGGCTAGCACTTGGATGGATGACCGTCCGGGTCTACCGAATGCTGTTGGCAAACGGGGTCCACTCAGCCCTTGTGAGGCCAATTGAGGATCTACTTGGTTGATAAGTAGCGGCACCGGTCACTAAAACCGACAACGGCTATGAGAAGGGCATGCTGGCCCGTCCCTACCCGCAAACGGTGACGTCTAAGAGTTGAGGATGACACGACGGCCGGTTAGTAAAAGATGTTTCCAATGGCTCTGTGCACTATGGGATTTAACATCTGAGATCATCAGACCCCTAGAACTTAGAACTACTTAAACCTAACTACCATAAGGACATCACACACATCCATGCCCGAGGCAGGATTCGAACCTGCGACCGTAGCAGTAGTGCCATTCCTGACTGAAGCGCCTAGAACCACTCGGCCACCGCGGCCGGAGCCGTTTAGTACCTTTAGGCCTTCAAGCCCTGTTCTGACGGTGCTTGTTTGTCTTTTTGGATGAGACGTGCCAAACTTTCGTGGCTGGTGTCACGGGGAAATCAGTCACACAACTTTAGCTGCAGATCATCGGTAAGTGGCTAGTGATATAAGAATGCGGTCATTTATTTCCATGTTTTGTTTTAATGTAAATCTTCTGTGTGAACTATGCTGGAGGGAGAAGCTACAAAATTTAGATGTCGATGGTAGCCAGAAGCAAGGAAGTTCCATAGTAGCAACGAGACTACGGCAGAAAATACGTAGACCGCCACACGATTCTCTGACGCACGTTTACTGCAGTCTGTTAATTGTTAAAAAGTACCGATAACGCTGTCCGCTTTTCGGTCTTTAGGTACGCTAACGTTTCTTTATCACCAAGATTATCAAGACTGAGATGTTAAAGAAATTGTCAAGCAGTGGCCTACGAAAAGACTTACTACAACTTGGAATGTAAACAGACTAGTGCGTCATGACAAAGAACATTTTACTGAGAGTAATTACATTTTTACACTGACTGAAAGAAAAAACCCAACACCAAGAAAGAGTTGTGCGACATTTGATAGCTTGTAGGTGTATTTCTACATGTGAATATGACGATTATTCATACATTATGTGATCAAAATAAAAGTATCCGAACAGCCTTAAAAGCATACGTTTTTCATATTAGGCGCATTTTGCTGCCACCTATTGCTAATTACTCCATATCAGCGACCTCAGTAGTCATTAGACATCGTGAGAGAGCAGAATGGGGCGCCAGCGGAAGTCACGGATTTCGACGTGCTCAGCTGTGTGTGTCACTTGTGTCATACGTCTGTACGCGAGATTTCCACACTCCTAAACATCCCAAGGTCCACTCCGATGTGATAGTGCAGTGGAAACGTGAAGGGACAAAAGCGTACAGGCCGACCTCGTCTGTTGACTGACGGAGACTGCCGATAGTTGAAGAAGGTCGTAATGTGTAATAGGCAGACATCTATCCAGACGATCACAGAGGAATTCTAAACTGTATTAGGACACAATGCAAGTACTACGTCAGTTACGCGGAGGAAGGGGGGGGGGGTGAAAAAACTTGGATTTCATGTTCGAGCGGCTGCTCAAAAGCTACACATCATCCCGGTAAGTGCCAAACAACGCTTCGCTTATGGTAAGGAGCGTGAACTTTGGACGATTGAACAGTGGAAAAACGATTTGTGGAGTGATGAATCACAGTAAACAATGTGGCGATCCGATGACAGGATGTGGGTATGGCGAATGCCCAGTGAACGTCATCTGCCAGCGTGGGACGTGGCAACAGTAAAATTCGGAAGCGGTGGTGTTATGGTATGGTCGTGTTTTACATGGAGGGGGTTGCACCCTTTGTTGTTTTGCGTGGCACTATCCCAGCACAGGCCTACATAGGCCTACATTGATGTTTTAAGCACCTTATTGCTTCCTACTGTTGAAGAGCATTTCGGGGATGGCGACTGCATCTTACAGCGCGACCGAGCACCTGTTCATAATGCACGGCCTGTGGCAGAGTGGTTACTCGACAATAATGTGCCTGTAATTGACTGGTCTGCACAGAGGCCTGATCTGAATCCTACAGAACACGTTTGGGATGTTTTGGAACTCCGACTTCGTGCCGGGCCTCACCGACAGACATCGATACCTCTTCTCAGTGCAGCACTCCGCGAAGAATGGGCTGCCACTCGCCAAGGAACCGTCCAGCACCTGATTCAACGTATGCATGCGAGAGCGGAAGTTGTCATCAAAGCTAAGGGTGGGCCAACACCATATTGAATTCCAGCTTAACCGATGGAGCGCGCTACGAACTTGTAAGTTATTTTCAGCAAGGTGTCCGGATACTTTTGATCAGATAGTGTATTTCGCGCCAGTCGCATTAGAGTGGCGCCAGTAGGGCCACTTTGAGGATGCAGATCGGGTTCCCAGGTTTGATTTAAATACGCGCTGAAACGGTCGTGAGCATAAGATACCTTTTAGTTTGGAGGTAATGAGGTGAAGTTAGTCAAGAATGACTTTAATATGACACAGCTCGCTAAGTTTGAAAGAGGTCATATAAAATGGCTACAAAAAGTGCAATATTCCTTCAACGACACTGCAGAAAGACTAGACAGGAATATCTGTAGATGGTTGATGGCAGCGGTGGTTACGGGAAGATACGGTCGCAAGAAAATCAGGCTACGGACGACCATGTGGTACTACCGTGAGAGATGTCCGTTGTTTTACGGAGTATGGTGTGGCGCCTCATACTGCACCTACGCCGGCTGGAGTGGCTGGGCGGTTCTAGGCGCTACAGTCTGGAACTGCGCGACCGTTACGGTCGCAGGTTCGAATCCTGCCTCGGGCATGAATGTGTGTGATGTCCTTAGGTTAGTTAGGTTTAAGTAGTTCTAAGTTCTAGGGGACTGATGACCTCAGAAGTTAAGTCCCATAGTGCAAAGAGCCATTTGATTTGAACTGCGTCTACACCATGTGTTCGAACAGCAGTTGACACGACGGTGACAACGAACAGATGGTTTACTTCAAGGACAGTTCCCAGTCAGACGCCCTGTAGCGTGTATTCTTCTGACACACCAACACCGTACTACATCTGCAGCAGCAGCAATTTCAGCACCAGTTGGCACCACAGTGACACAGCGTCCACATAAGACAAGAAGTATCTGGCGCACTTGTTACATCGGTTACTGCTGCTACAATGACAGATTATCAAAATATAAGTGAGATTGAAGGTGGTGTTAAACTCGGCGCACAAGCTATGGGACATAGCACCTCCGAAGTAGCGATGAACTGGAGATTTTCACGTTCAGCTATTTCACGAATGTACAGTGAATATGAGGAATCCGGCAAAACATCAAATCTCCGACATCACTGCAGCGAAGAAAGATACAGCAAGAACGGGACCAGCGACAACTGAAGAGAATCGTTGAACGTGACAGAAGTGCAATTCTTCCGTAAACTGCTGCAGATTTCTATGCTGGGCCATCAACAAGTGTTAGCGTGCGAACCATTCAACGAAACAAAATCGATATGGGGTTTCGGAGCCGAGGACCCACTCGTGTATTCTTGATGACTGCACGACACAAAGCGTTACATCTCGCCTGGAGCCGTCTATACCGACATTGGACTGTTGTTTACTGGAAACATGTTGCTTGGTGGGACAAGTCTCGTTGCAAACTGTATCGAGCGGATTGAGGTGTACGGGTCTGGATCAACCTCAGTGAATCCGTGGACGCTGCATGCCAGAGTGGACTGTTCAAGTTGGTGGAGGTTTTGTAATGGTGTGCAGCTGGATTGGTGTGGGACCACTGACACGTCTAGATACGACACTGACAGGTGGCAAGTACGTAAGCATCCTGTCTGATCACCTGCACACATTCATGTCCATTGTGCATTCCGACGGAATTGGGCAATTCCAGGAGAACAATACGACACCCCACACGTCAAGAATTGCTACAGAATTGCTCCAGGAACACTCTTATGAGGTTACACACTTCCGCTGGCCACCAAACTCCCTAGATATGAACATTATTGAGCATATCTGGGATGACTTGCAACTTGCTGTTCAGAAGAGAGCTCCACGCGCTCGTACTCTTACGGATTTATGGACTGCAATGCAGTATCCCTGGTGTCAATTTTATGCCACGTTGTGATGCGGCACTTCTGCGTGCTCGTGAGTGCCCTACACGATATTAGGCAGGTGTACCAGTTTATTTGCCTCTTCAGTCTATAAGAAAGTTTGAGATAAGCAGCAAAAGTTATAAGAAACGATATGTGTGTATGAGGCGGTTAGTTACAAAGCTGAAAATGTGCTTGTTACAGAAAACGGATACAAGAGAAAAAAATCTATAAAAATAAATTAAATGCGGAAAATTGTTTCAAACAGATAGTGGTAGTATGTCTAAGATTAGTTTCTTCTCCATCCATTTCGTTCTGCGTCATCACAGTCTTTACCGTAAGGCCACGGCAGCATCGGATCCGCCTGGCTTTTGGGCCTAGGTACCTCGAGCGACTTACGTTCATAAACAAGTCTCTGTGAAGTTGTGAGACCGACCAGACTGAGCAGTTGCTGACTAAGCTAGCCGTCTGCCGTGTCGCTAGACGAACAGCCGTTGTTGTCGCTTTCTGCAGTGTCACCAATTGCCTTCAAAGATTATGCTACCTGACAAACGTAACTTCATTTGTTACTTCTCAACTACGGATGACGAAGCATTAATGTCAGCTGTTTTCGAAAGGGAATGTTTGTGGCATCCAGTGCACGATATTCACAAAAAGTAATGATTGTAAAGATGATGTGGGAAGATGTTGCAATGCAAACTATCAGCTTCGGTATGTCTTAGCTTTATTTTTATTCACAAAAGTGAGTGCAGATTAATTAATCATTATAATTACATAATAATAATTGTATTGGTTTACGGTATTTTTAATTCTGTAATAAATTCAGAGCTCAATAACTCCATCTAATACCATCACGTTCAGTAATGTTTTGAGACACACAGTTCATTTTCCAGGGCACGAACCATTCTCGATGATGTAATCAACCAAGATATTCCTCGTATTTACTGCGCTGGTCACATATCTGTGCTCTGATCCTTGTGAACTGAATGTTGGCGAATAATTTGCATCATTGTCTTCATAATCGGTGGCCGGTTCATCAAAGAATTTTGAAGACTACATACAGGTTGCATAGTTATTATGGCAGTGTTTAAATCAGTTTCAATAGCTTTCCGCAACAGTCCCCACTGAGATAGCATTGCGCTGAATGCACACTCAGTCCTTCGGCAAGCCCTCGAAAGAAGGCCGTTGTACACTCATCTTCCATCATTAGAATTTCTCTCAGGAAAGGGTTTCATCAAGTAGTCCAACAGAGGATAACCACCATCCCCGTGAGCCGCCTTGGCGCGTTCTATTTTTGTGCATCTTGGCCTACTGGAGCGACCCGTGGGTGGCCCTTCGGTCTCCTGTTTGGTTGTAGTTCCTTGGGGCAGGTTGTTGACCACATAGGCAGGCAGTCGGTCGCAGCCAAGTAGAGATTGTGCGCTGGTCGCTAGAGATGTGTTGGTCGGCAATACTTGGACGTAATGTCGACGCCGCCGGTTCACCTTGTATTGAAGAGGCATAGTTGCTGATGTGGGTGTTGGAATGTTGTTCTTTTTCTGGTGTCGTCTGTTATGCGCAGGTACTCGTTACTTGATTGACATGAATGCTCCCTTGACGAAGTTGCTCTCGCTACATTGGATTGCCTGAGGCTCTCCATCACTTTGTCTCAAGTTTTGAAATTACCTTTTGGAGCCTCTGTTTGAAATTATCTGAGTGCCATATTTGATGGTTGTGACATTTCTTTCAGTTGCAGCTCGTTCGGTGTCTGCTTCCTTTGTCATTTGGGCCTGAAATTAACTGTGTCATGTTCTGGTCCGCCATATATATTAGTGACCACTGAGGTCGAAAATGAGTTTACAGTGTTACTTATAAACCGTCTTGATTGCAAAATGTTTATCCATATGAGCGGTTTCAGTTCTAGAGGAACCGAAACTAGTCATATGAATAAATATTTTGCAATCAAGACGACTTATAAGTAACATTGTAAAATCACTGATTGCGGCTATCATATCAGACATTATGTCTGTTTTTGCAAAGAAATTGAGTTTTATTTGTACTGGAACCTGTTGCTTCCCTGACTGATGTAACGACTATAATATTCCCTACGGCCGTGGCAAGCGAACGTAAGCGGCCGAGTCCGGAACCGTGCGACTGCTACGGTCGCAGGTTCGAATCCTGCCTCGGGCATGGATGTGTGTGATGTCCTTAGGTTAGTTAGGTTTAAGTAGTTCTAAGTTCTAGGGGACTAATGACCACAGCAGCTGAGTCCCATAGTGCTCAGAGCCATTTGAACAATTTTTTTTAGGCGGCCGAATGAATCTTGGCGTATGGTGTGGCGCCTCATACTGCGCCTACGTCGGCCGGAGTGGCTGGGCGGTTCTAGGCGCTACAGTCTGGAACTGCGTGAACACGTTACCACCCGGCTACACAGGCCGATGTCTTGTAGCAATCGGGAGATAACTAAACCAATACTGCCTGTTATTCTAAACCATCTAACTCAGACCTGCCCTTCCATACCCGCCCCTTCCATGTTTTCCCTGTCTGAAGTTTGTTTTTAACGTAATGCTTTTAATTTAGGTGTACAGCTTAATTGATTAAATGATACTTTTTTATTTTTTTACGTCAGTATCTTGATTATGCTCAAGGGTCTTCTCTGATTGATCAAATTTGGATATTTGTGTTGATAAAAAATTTGTGTAATTTTATGTTAGTACACTCCTTGTAAGTTATAACCATTAATGCGAAGCACCCCGTTTGGCCAGCCAAAGGTTGGAACTGAATCCCTTAGCATCACTGTAGCTATCGTTTGCCCAGCGCTAAGCGCGTGATTGAGTATATTAGATTGTACTACTTGCTTTCTAGTCCTTCCTAAATTGGTGTATTTTATTCCTTCAAATCAACTAATTAATCCTCAGTTGGTTTAGTTGAAGAAATTTTGCAGTAATTGTGCAAATAATTTGTAATTTATTAGTGTTTATAGTACCTGTACAATGAAAGATTGTTGGACTTTCGTGAAGTAACAAATGAGTTGTGACAAACTGCCTGCACCTTTCTCATGCACGTTTAGTTCCTTCCTCTTCCTGGGGCGTCCACTGACTTCCACCCGCATTAAAACAAATGGAGTTGTGATGTTTTTTGTGGTGTCACCGCCAGACACCACACTCGCTAGGTGGTAGCCTTTAAATCGGCCGCGGTCCGGTAGTATACGTCGGACCCGCGTGTCGCCACTATCAGTGATTGCAGACCGAGCGCCGCCACACGGCAGGTGTAGAGAGACTTCCTAGCACTCGCCCCAGTTGTACAGCCGACTTTGCTAGCGATGGTTCACTGAAAAATTACGCTCTCATTTGCCGAGACGATAGTTAGCATAGCCTTCAGCTACGTTATTTGCTACGACCTAGCAAGGCGCCATTATCAGTTAGTATTGATACTGTGAATCACGTAATGTCAAGAGCGACGTTCGTCATTAATGGATTAAAGTTAAGTATTCCACCAGCTACGTCCGTTTTTCTCAATTATAATTCCCTTGTCATGTTCAGACCTCACGCCAGCCTGCGTGAGCTGAAACGCGTGCACTTCGGTCTCCTTGAGTAACCCTGCCAACGACAACATGGGCGACGAGAGTAAAAGTGTTCTTATCTAAATTGCCCTGATTTACTTGTGTAAAGGCTTCGCCACGATCTCCAGATGTACTGTCCGAATTTTATCGCTTACAGAATCAGCAGATACAGGCCTTACTGGATGCCCTTGGACAGCTCGTCCAGTGTCAACGTGCGATGCAAAACGATGCGGCAGCAGCCACCGCTAACGCAGCCACAACACGCTGTTGCACCCACTTTTCGACCTTTTGATGCTGCACTGGAAAGCTGGACGGAGTGGTCCCGCCAATTTGGATTCCATCTCACCGCCTACAGAATTCAAGGTAACGAGCGGCAGCCTTTCCTCCTTTCATCCGTCGGGGGACAAACGTACCGTGTGACAGTCCAATTATTTCCCCGACGCGACGTAGCATCTCTGTCCTACGAAGAAATTTTGTCTGCATTAGATGCATATTTCAAAGAATCAGTCAATGTAGTTGCCAAACGGTATACCTTCTTTCGTACAAAACGTACGGCAGGTCATACTAATCGGGAGTGGGTTGCAACCTTGCAAGGCCTTACTAGGGATTGTGCTTTTGAGCGTCAATGTGGACTCCCTTATTCAGATACTATGGTACGTGATGCAATTGCACAGAACGTTTCTGATGTTCGTATAAGGGAACAGATTTTGAAACTGGTAAATCCCTCCCTTCAACAAGTGATGGACATATTGGATCGGCAGGACACACTTGATTTGGCTCAGGAATCATTTGAAACATCGCCAGCAGTGTGTCAGGTTAACTGACCCGCCGGGCGAGCTGCACGGAGCGGTAAACAGCCCTCGCGCCCGGCCGCCAGGCTCTCAGCCACGTGTGCCGCGCCGGCAAGCAAATCACGCCCGCGGTGTGCTACTAAACATTCGCGTGAGAATTGCCCGTCACGCCAAGCTATTTGCTTTTATTGTAATAAAAAAGGACATGTTCAGAGTGTTTGCCAGAAAAAGCTCAGATCAGAAACTCAACCGTTCCAGCCCCATTGCTTCGCACCGGAATCGAAATCGAACCAAGGATACTCAGGCTCGCGAAACTTCGCCCATGGAAATTCATGTAGTTCATTCCACTCCGCCCAGTGCCACTATCTCTAACAGTGACTGTGTTCGTCCCAAAAATAGTGTGCGTCGACATCACCGGAACTCCCGTCAAGTCGCAAGTGATTATGTACCAGTGTCAGTTCACGTTGCACGAGACAGTCGCTCTTGTCGTCAGCAGGACAATAAACTTTTTGTAGACTTGGACATTAACGGCACAGTGATACCATTCCAGCTCGATACCGGGGCTGCAGTTTCACTGATCAATCAAGACACTTACAAACTGCTGGGCACACCTCCGTTGCGTGCCGCAAATGTTAAATTAGGTAGTTATTCCGGTCAAGGTATCCCTGTGTTAGGACAGTGCAGCCTTCTTGAAACATACAGAGGACAAACAAAACTTGTGTCATTTTACGTCCTTCGTTCTTCTTCTGCAGTGAACTTGTTTGGTTTCGATTTATTTCAGTTGTTTAACTTGTGAATAGTAAATCAGGTCCTCTCAGTGAACCAGACTGTGCCTTCAGACAGTGTTTCTCGTCTATGTGAAGAATTTGCAGACATTTTTGCACCGGGCCTCGGTTGCGCTAAGAACTATAAAGCACATTAGGAACTGAAAGTAAGCGCGCAACCGAAATTTTTCAGAGCTCGCAATGTTCCTCACGCATTGCGTGATGAGGTCGCAAAAACATTACACGATTTGGAATCACAAAGTGTAATTGAACGTGTGCAGGCTTCTCTCTGGGCATCACTCTTAGTATTTTTGCCAAAACATTCCGGAAAGTTGAGACTTTGTGTGGACTTCAAGGCAACAGTGAATCCACAACTAGTGATTAAAACTTTTCCTTTACCCCGCCCGGAAGATCTTTTTGACAAACTGTGCCCGGATAAATATTTTTCGACGTTGGACCTCGCAGATGCGTACTTGCAAATACCGGTGGACAAAGAATCCCAGCGGGTTTTGGTGGTTAACACGCATCTTGGTTTGTATCGTTTCAAACGACTGCCATTCAGGTGTGCATCCGCCCCTGCACTGTTTCAGCAATATCTACAAACTGTTTGTGCGTCGGTCCCTACTGCAGCAAATTATCTGGACGATATTGTGATCTCCGGAAAGACGGAAGAAGAACATTTGGCCAATCTCAGAACGTTATTTCAGGTCTTGCGACAAAATGGTCTTCGCTTGCGGAAGGACAAATGTGTGTTTTTTGCTCGGTACTTACCATACTTGGGACATGTACTCAACGCCCAAGGCATACATCCCAGTCCCACACACCTTCGTGCCATACAAGACTTGCCGTCGCCGCAGAATTTGAAGCAGCTACAGAGTGTGCTGGGAAAAATCAACTATTACCACCGATATATTCCACACGCCTCTTCCATTTCAGCACCGCTTCATCGCTTACGCCGTAAGGGTGTTCCGTTCGTCTGGACGACGGAATGCGAACGCGTCTTTCGCCAGTTGAAATCGGCGTTGCTTTCCAATACTTGCCTTACGCCATTCGATCCCCAGAAGCCCCTTTTGTTGATGGTGGATGCATCGGATTTCGGAATCGGTGCTGTGCTTGCGCACAAAGATGGATCGCACGATCGCTCTATTGCCTTTGCGTCCAAACTGCTATCGTCTGCGCAAAGAAATTATTCACAGGTCGAGAAAGAAGCATTGGCTCTCGTATTTGGTGTTACAAAGTTTCATGATTTCTTGTATGGTCGTCACTTTACCATAATCACAGACCACAAACCTTTGACATCGCTTTTTCATCCGACCAAGCTTGTACCTCCACGTACAGCGCAGAAATTCATTCGCTGGTCTATTTTCCTCTCGCAGTACCGCTACGATATCTTGTATCGGTCCAGTGCTAAGCACGGAAACGCCGATGCGTTGTCCCGCTTGCCTGTTGCTGAGGATAGGGCATTCGATTCCTCCGAACTTGCTTGCATGTTCATTGATGCGGAAACCGATGACGTGGTCGAATCGTTTCCGATTGATTTTCGTCGTGTAGCCATAGCCACAGCTGCCGACCCTGTCCTTGCTCCCGTTCTGAGTTTTGTTGCTACGCAATGGCCCTTGTCAAAGTCACGGATCGGGGACCCGTTGGTTCGCCGATATTTTGCTCACAAGGAGCGACTTTTTGTACGACGTGGTGTTTTGCTGTTGCGTTCTGATAATGATCAGTGCAGGGTCGTGGTACCACGTTCGTTACAGTCCTCTGTCTTACAGCTTCTCCACCAAGGACATTGGGGCATAGTGAGAACGAAACAACTTTCTCGTCAGCACTGTACTTGGTTCGGAATCGATCCCGCGATTACGAATATGTGCTCTTCTTGCATGGTGTTTGCCGAACAACAATCAACACCACCGTGGAAATTCTTTGCATGGCCAAAGCCACTTCCCCTTGGCAACGCTTACACATCGATTTTGCTGGTTCATTCTGGAATGCTCGATGGTTGGTTGTGGTAGATTCATTCAGTAATTTTCCTTTTGTTGTCCGGATATCTTCCACGACGTCATCTGCCACCATCCAAGCGTTATCCGCTATCTTTTGCATTGAAGAACTTCCACAGACTATTGTTTCCGACAATGGCCCACAAGTCATGTCCGCAGATTTTGTCATTCTGCAAGGCCAATGGTATTCAACATCTGACGTCCGCCCCGTTTTCGCCACAGTCAAACGGTGCCGCTGAACGATTGGTCAGGACTTTCAAGTAACAGATGTTGAAGTTGAAAGAGTCGCATTCTCGGGAGGACGCGTTGTTGCTCTTTTTGTCCTCGTATCGCTCTCAGCCCCGAGATGGTCGCTCGCCGGCTGAGTTGCTCCACGGTCGTCATCATCGAACCTTGATGTCTTTGCTACATCCGCCGCATCAGGTTCCTGTGCACCGGCAGACACCTGCTTTTGCTCCAGGCGACGTTGTCTACTATCGCCACTATCGAGGTTCACGGCGTTGGCTCGAAGGGCGCATTCTTCGCTGCCTCGGCAGCGCTATGTATCTGGTTTTGGGAGCCTCTGGTGAGGTGCGTCGACATCTCAATCAGCTGCGCCTCTGTCGTCGCGCGGGATCTGCCGCTCGCCGTCTGCTTTCAGCGACGGTGCCGTCCGGTCAGGGCCCCGGGAGCCCATCTGCTGGCTCGCCTCAGCCCCAGGTGTTACCGACGCTGCCTTCCATTTTGTCCCATGGCGACGAACCGCCGCCGCCGCCGCCGCCGCCGCCGCCGCCTATTCTCCCGCCGGCGATGCCCGCAGTGGACGCGTCGCTGCAACCACCGGGCGCCTCCCTGGGTCACGCGCCGCCGATCGCTTCTGGTGACCAGTTGTCCTCCGACATGGAACTCTTGCCCGCTCCGGACCATGTGTCGTCTTCGCCCGTCGGGTGCCCCGGCCTGATGGAGGTCGACCCTTCGGCCCCTCCTGTCTCTCTACAGGTGCATACACCGCATGTTGGCGTGCAGCCTGGAGCAGGTTTTTAGGCGTTTCCTAGCTCCCCACGGTCCGAATGGCAGGGTGCGGGTGGCACAGCCTCGCCTGTTGTTAGGCTCCCCACCTCGTCGCATACGTCAACATGCGGTACTCCCCACGGAGGGCGGAAGCCTTATTCCACAACCGTACGCCGATTTGCGGGGGAGGAATTTGGTGTCACCGCCAGACACCACACTTGCTAGGTGGGAGCCTTTAAATCGGCTGCGGTCCGGTAGTATACGTCGGACCCGCGTGTCGCCACTATCAGTGATTGCAGACCGAGCGCCGCCACACGGCAGGTGTAGAGAGACTTCCTAGCACTCGCCCCAGTTGTACAGCCGACTTTGCTAGCGATGGTTCACTGAAAAATTACGCTCTCATTTGCCGAGACGATAGTTAGCATAGCCTTCAGCTACGTTATTTGCTACGACCTAGCAAGGCGCCATTATCAGTTAGTATTGATACTGTGAATCACGTAATGTCAAGAGCGACGTTCGTCATTAATGGATTAAAGTTAAGTATTCCACCAGCTACGTCCGTTTTTCTCAATTCTAATTCCCTTGTCATGTTCAGACCTCACGCCAGCCTTCGTGAGTTGAAACGCGTGCACTTCGGCCTCCTTGAGTAACCCTGTGTTGGCTCTCCTGCCAACCACAACATTTTTGCCCTGAAAGCGTCTCTCCGGACGTTGATGTGGCTTAGGTCCATCATTTGAAACAATGTTGCACTTTGGAAGTTGCTCAGGGTAACACATTTACAATTCGCGCCCGCTACAGCTTGCAGTAAAACAGAAAGGTGTTGTTCGTACCTGTAATACAAAGATCCCCTATGATGTGGTCTTGCCAACGTCGCATGTTTTCCATCTATTGCAACGATGCACTTCAGAAAATTCCATTTGACAAAAAAAGTCGTTGGCAATGTTTAACGAATGTTTCGTGGTTGGAACTGGCTAGTATTTACTCTTCAATGAGTCCCAGAGTATTTGACATGTCTCCTTCACTATGTCAGCCACTGTTGAGCGTCCCATACGAGAGTGGTACCTGTACCTGTCACCCACTGCTAAAAATCTGAAATTAAAAATCGTGAAAGTATTTTTATTCTACTTCTGTAACAGTTGTACAGTCCTTTTCTAATCATTATAAAACAAACTGACTGATTTTTTATTTTTTCTTCTTTTTTTAATAGAAAAACGTGTAAAGGTGAACTGTGATAAGTCAGCAAAGCACGAAGGAGGAGCTGATGATGTTTTCACATGCTGTTAACGCTATTATGAACACATATAATTTTAAAAAGAATATAGCAATGACCTTCGAACTCACAGACTCCATGTTATAGAAAGTGAAAGGCAATCAACAACGGATGAAAATGCTACACTGTTTCATCACGCTGAGTCTTCAGAGTTGCTAAATTTTCTCTTTAAGTTAACACACCTGAACTACAAAGGAAAAAATGCTTTCTACTGTGTCTACAAACAACAGCGGTCGGTTGTTGGACTTTAAGTGAAAATAATGGAAATAGTGAAGGGAGACAACGGCTGAAATTCCACCTCTGCAGACTTAAATTGCGAAACACAATTCAAAATTAATTGTTGCAGAACTTTATCGGTTCAATATGGTGTTTAACAGCCGCCTTCGGACACTCATGTAACAAAGAACAATGCGCCATTTCAGCAATCACAGGGCGAAGAACAACTACTTAATTTAACCACTACCGACAACGCTACTTCAAATGAAGTTGTGTTCTTCCGGTGTCTTATACTATTCCCCAAACAAGTGCACTGTCGTGTCATATTCCATATGCTGTCATCGATGTCTTGGAAATTTAAATTAAGTTTTAGGAAGTTTCTTCTTACTAACTTATTTTCTCATATGCATCCATCCTCTTCAACTGGATTTAAAAAAATTAATGTATTGACTGTATATTTATTCAACTTTATATTACCACTATACTTTTCTCAGGAGGTATACTCCCTCTGTAATAAGTATATTGCATTTTGTAGCTTGTGTGTAACAGCCGTGAGAAGGATGTCGAATGAGTTTACAATCATTCGTTAACAACCAAAATATTTGCCTTGAAGCTTCCGAAGTTGTTTGTACAACATGTTGAATTCACAACTCTTAACTTCTATCAGGATCAAAACTACACTGAAGAGCCAAAGAAACTGGTACACCCGCCTAATATCGTGTTGGGCCCCCGCCAGCACGTAGAAGCACCGCAACACGACGTGGCATGGACTCGAGTAATGTCTGAAGTAGTGCAGCAGGGAAATGACACTATGCATCCTGCAGGGATGTCATAAATCCGTGAGAGTACGAAGGGGTGGAGATCTCTTCTGAACATTCGTTGCAAGACTTCCCAGGTATGCTCTACAACGTTCATTTCTGGAGAGTTTGGCGGCAGCGAAGTGTTTAAACTCCCGTAGAGTGTTCCGCAACTACTCTGTAGCAGTTCTGGACGTGTGGGCTGTCGCTTTATTCTGCTGGAATTGTCCCAGTCAGTCAGAATGCACGATGCAGATGAATGGATTGGATGCGGGTGATCAGACAGAATCCTTACGTACGTGTTACCTATCAGTTTAGTATGTAGACATGTCAGGAGTCCCATATCACTCCAACTGCGCACGCCCCACACCGTTAGAGAGCCTCCACCAGCTTGAACAGTCCCCTGTTGAGACGCTGAGTCTCATTAGGTTGTCTCCATACCCGTACACGTCCATCCGCCCGATGAAATTTGGAACGAGACTCTTCTGACGAGGGAACATGTTTTCAGTCATCAACAGTCCAATGTCTGTGTTGATGGACCCAGGCATCGCTAAAGGCTTTGTGTCGTACAGTCATCAAGGGTACACGAGTGGCCCTTCTACTCGATTATGTTTCGCGGAATGGGTCGCTCGTTGACACTTGTTGATGGCCCAGCGCTGAAATCGTCAGCAATTTGCGGAAGGGCTACACTTCTGTCACGTTGAACGATTCTCCTCAATCGTTGTTAGTCCCGTACTTGCAGGATCTTTTTCCGGCCGCAGCGATGTCGGAGATTTGATGTTTTGATGTTTTGATGTTTTACTGGATTTATGATATTCACAGTACACTCGTGAAATGGCCGTACGGGAAAATCCCCACTTCATCGCTACCTCTGGGGTGCTGTATTTCATCGCTCGTGCACCGGCTATCACACCACGTTCAAACGCACTTAAATCCTGATACCGTGCCACCGTAGCAGCAGTAACCGACCTATCAACCACACCAGGTACTTGCTGTCTTATATGGGCGTCGCCGACCGCAGCGCCGTATTCTTCCTGATTGCATATCTCCCTATTTGAATAGGCATGCTTGTAATAGTTTCTTTGGCACTTCAGTGTATGTAACCAGAATAATGGCAGTTTCCGCAATAGTTCATACTTTAGAAAAGGTTTGCCAAAAGCATTTTGTGACTCAGCACTGGAAGAGGCATTTACACAGTGCGAGTGAGCAACACGAGGCAATAGTGCTGTGGTGTGGACACCAAGCATCCAAGCACTTCGTGATGTACCTAGGTGACAATAGAAGCGCGTCCGCTGTGGCCGTAGCCCTGCTGAGCTCAGTGATGCTCAATGTTATCCACTGGACGAAACTCAGTGCAGAAGCATAGTACTGTAGAAGAGTTTAAATTGCTTATGCTGATTATTTCTCGATAACATTTGAAACATGACTAACATCACCAATAAAACTCTGTTTCATACTGCAGCACACACTTAAATGAACACAGTTTCTTTTCAGTCTTCTCCGAATTAAAAGGAATTCGTGAATTACTTGGCAATGTGTATTTTGTTTTGGTACATTCTGACAAACATTGGTCCCCACCCACAAATCAACCAACCAAACTATGACAAAGATAAAACGACATAATTTCTTTCAGAAACTTTGAAATTAAAATTCACATTGCGCAGACATTGTTTGAGAACATAATGTGCAATCGGCAGAAAACTTTTTCAACGGAATGCAGAGTTTACTGGATGTGAGGAGTTACGGACAAAACACTTTTTTCACCTTAGAAAAGAATATGGAACGTGTAATATCTAGACTTGCGATTTTTTTGGCCGTGTTGTGTTTTGAAACTAACCGTCTCATATAGGTAAAGAGCAACTTCGCTAATATGAAAATGGTTTGAAGAAAAACAATACCCTGGACTTCTACAATGTGCCTAAATACAAAATTTCAAACAATTGCTCCTACACTTTTGTTTTCGAAAAGAAAATGGGATGCTGTCGTTATCCAATAAAGGATACGGAGAATCATTAGGTAAATATTTCGAGGAAATGTTAAAATGCACGAACTAAATGAGAATTTTTATCACCTCAACTCCTGAAGAGAATTTTCCAGAATCGAAGCTATCATACAAGAAGTAACTTAGACATCATTCGAGACATAGAAAACAGCTAAGCAGCTGGTTAAGATGAAATAATTGTCCCAGAAATGAGGAAACTAGCTGATGGAAATCTGTTGCAGGCGTTAATACGAATAATGCAGACTATATGAGTATGTGCCAAGCAAGATCGTAAGAGATGGAAAAGAGCCACCGTGGAACAACAACCGGGTTAGAAGACTGCTGCGGAAGCAAAGGGAACTTCACAGCAAACATAAACATGGCCAAAGCATTGCAGATAAACAAAAATTACGCAAAGCTAAATGTAGTGTGAGGAGGGCTATGCGAGAGGCGTTCAGTGAATTGGAAAGTAAAAATCCTAAGAAATTTTGGTCTTGTGTCAAAGCGGTAGGTGGATGAAAACAAAATGTCCAGACACTCTGTGACCAATATGGTACTAAAACAGAGGATGACAGACTAAACGCCGAAATACTAAATGTCTTTTTCCAAAGCTGTTTCACAGAGGAAGACTGCACTGTGGTTCCTTCTCTCGATTGTCACAGAGATGACAAAATGGTAGATCTTGAAATAGATGACAGAGGGATAGAAAAACAATTAAAATCGCTCAAAAGAGGAAAAGCCGCTGGTCCCAATCGGATACCAGTTCGATTTTACACAGATTACGCGAAGGAACTTTTCCGCTTTCTTGCAGTGGTGTCCCGTAGGTCTCTAGAAGAGCGTAGCGTTCCAAAGGATTGGAAAAGGGCACAGGTCATCCCCGTCTTCAAGAAGGGACGTCAAACAGATGTGCGGAACCATAAAACTATATCTCTAACGTCGATCAGTTGTAGAATTTTGGAACACGTATTATGTTAGAGTATAATGACTTTCCTGGAGACTAGAAATATACTCTGTCGGAATCAGCGTGGCTTTCGAAAAAGACGGTCGTGTGAAACCCAGCTCGCGCTCTTCGTCCACGACACTCAGAGGGCCATAGAAAAGGGTAAACAGGTAGATGCCGTGTTTCTTGACTTCCGCAAGGCGTTCAATACAGTTCCCCACAGTCGTTTAATGAACAAAGTAAGAGCATATGGATCATCAGACCAATTGTGTGATTGGATTGAAGAGCTCCTAGATAACAGAACGCAGCATGTCATTCTCAATGGAGAGGTGTCTTCCCAAGTAAGAGTGATTTCAGGTGTGCCGCAGGGGAGTGTCATAGGACCGTTGCTATCAACAATATACATAAATGACCTTGTGGATAAGGAACTTCAGTGAGGTTTTTTTTGCGGATGATGCTGTAGTATATCGAGAGGTTGTAACAATGGAAAATTGTACTGAAATACAGGTGGATCTGCAGCGAATTGATGTATGGTGCAGGGAATGGCAACTGAATATCAATGTAGACAAGTGTATCGTGCTGCCAATACATAGAAAGAAAGAGCCTTTATCAGTTAGCTAAAATATAGCAGGTCAGGAACTGGAAGCAGTTCATTCCATAAATTATCTAGGAATGATCATATAAAGTTATTATCTAGGAATGATCATATAAAGTTATTATCTAGGAATGATCACATAAAGTTATTATCTAGGAATGATCATATAAAGTTGATCGTCGGTAAAGCAGATGCCAGACTGAGATTCATTGGAAGAATCCTAAGGAAGTGCAATCCGAAAGGAAGTACCTTATAGTACACTTGTTCGCCTACTGCTTGAATATTGCTCAGCAGTGTGGGATCCGTACCAGTTAGGGTTGATAGATCAGATAGAGAAGATCCAACGGAGAGCAGCGCGCTTCATTACAGGATCATTTATTAATCGCGAAAGCGTTATGGAGATGATAGATAAACTCCAGTGGAAGACTCTGCAGGAGAGACGCTCAGTAGCTCGATACGGGCTTTTGTTGAAGCTTCGAGAACATACCTTCACCGAGGAGTCAAGCAGTATATTGCTCCCTCCTACGTACATCTCGCGAAGAGACCATGGGGATAAACTCAGAGATATTAGAGCCCACACAGAGGCATACCGACAATCTTTCTTTCCACGAACAATACGAGACTAGAATAGGAGAACCGATAAATGTACTCAAAGTACCCTCCGCCATACACCGCCAGGTGGCTTGGGGAGTATGGATGTAGATGTAGATATAGCTAACAGAGGAAATGCCAGGGTATACAAGGTACGCGTTAACTCATCCTTTACATAAGAAAGGAGATAAAATTAAGGGCAACAACTCCAGAGGAATATCACTGTTAGCAGTCGTGTACAAGATCCTTTCTAAAGCGCTGCATAATAGGCTAGAGAAACCAGCTGGGCGACAATATCGGGGCGTACCAAGGTGAATTTCGAAAGGGAAGGTCATGTGGGGAACAAGTCCACATGCTAACCTGAATGGTGACGCCCACCCCCTCACAGGTGGCTGCTGGGATCTTTACAACTTACGCTGGCACGTCTGTTCCGACGACGGCCGGAGTATATCACACCGGTCGAACACCTACACGCAGATACCGCTTACTTTCCCACTACCAGAACGAACGCCGTCAACTGGCTGAAGGGCATAGTGCTGTATTATATTTTGCAAGCCGCGCCTGAAAACGCTCTGACCTTGTGGGTCCATCTGAGGACGACTCATGAGGCGTTCCGCCACCATGCATTGTACCGCGCACGACTACCGAATTATTTACGCGCATTATTAGAGGATCCTCCTGCCCATTGCGGCGTTCCGAGTACTAGAAGACACACTTGAAAATGATTCACGGCACACGATTGATCCTCAGAGAAAACGGCTTACATTCATTACGCGAAGACGACTCGGAAGCTTCTGGTGGCGGTTGTAGGATACAGTTAAAAATAGCAAAAACAAGAATAAAAAAGACTATATATATATATGACCAGCTAGGGTAGCCGAGAGCGCTAACGCGCTGCTTCCTGGACTCGGGTAGGTGCGCCGGCCCCGGATCGAATCCGCTCGGCGGATTAACGACGCGGACCGATGTGCCGGCCAGCCTGGATGTGGTATTTAGGCGGTTTTCCACATACCGCTAGGTGAATACCGGGCTGGTCCCGATGTTCCGCCTCAGTTACACGGCTCGCAGACGTCTGAACACATTCGCACTATTTCATGGATTACACTCGGCGCAGACAGTTGGGGTACACTCACTCCTTCCTGGGGTGTACAGGGTGGCGGCAGGAAGCACATCCGGCCACCGCTTAAACATTAACAGGCCAAATCCGATTAACGATAGCTCCCCCTGCGTAACTGTGGGACAAAGATATATATATATATATATATATATATATATATATATATATATATATATATATATGTGTGTGTGTGTGTGTGTGTGTGTGTGTGTGTGTGTGTGTGTGTGTGTGGGTCTGTGTGTGTACTCTCCCGACGGGGAGAGATTTTCTCCGCTCATGGACTGGGTGTTGAGAGCTGTCCTCATCATCATTTCATCCTAACCCCCGCATACGAGTCGCCCAATGGCGTCGGCTGCAATGAGATTCGCGCTTGGCTGCCGAACTTCCCGGATGGGGGCCTCACCGCCAGCATTGTCACACCAACATTTCTTGATATGTGGAGCAGATCCTGAGTCACAATCCCAGATGCACGTCCTGTGTTGCTGTGTTTGTAGACTCTAAGGCATACGATTTCGATGCCAGACGATATGTGGTGGTGGTTAGTGTTTAACGTCCCGTCGACAACGAGGTCATTAGAGACGGAGCAGAAGCTCGGGTTAGGGAAGGATTGGGAAGGAAATCGGCCGTGCCCTTTCAAAGGAACCATCCCGGCATTTGCCTGAAACGATTTAGGGAAATCACGGAAACCCTAAATCAGGATGGCCGGAGACGGGATTGAATCGTCGTCCTCCCGAATGCGAGTCCAGTGTGCTAACCACTGCGCCACCTCGCTCGGTCAGACGATATGTATTCGAACTATTCAAAGAGGTTTAGTTGATGTGATAAAACAAGAAACATAATTCGGTAATAGTATTAAAGATGAAATATAAATTTTAATTTTTTGGGGGGAGATATCTGAAACTTTCGTTGCGCGAACGAGTGTCAGAAAGGAGATGGTGTATCCCCTGTATTGTTATGTTCTTCGAAAAGTAATCCGAGGGCGAGCAGAATAACTTAAAGAATGGAGCAAATAACCAAATGCAATTGGGCTTTACAAACAAGAAGCTTAGAATTCAGGGTTTAGCTTTCGAGAACTATCTTGAAATACTGCGTGGACACGTAGCAATGGCAACAAGAAAAATCTACATTTTGAAAAAAATGCAGAAAAAAACGGGGCTTCAAATTCCCGGCGCAAAACAAGAATACATAACAAATATAAAAAACGTGCTAAATTTATGAACACATTTAATGGAAAAAGTAAAAGGGTCAATCATAATGTTAATTTTATGGCAGTAATCTTGGTAAGGTAATACAGAAGGACGATCGTGACGCAGAAATTAATGAACTCAGGGGAAGCGAGATGAAAATGACTTTGCAGTTGATTAAAGGTGTGTACGACAAGCGAATTTACGGCACTAAGTTACAGAGATGAAACCAGAGTGTTTAGACACACGCCTGAATGAATGGATCTGGTTAAGATCGGAGAACCTTAAAACATGGAAAAATGGGAAAACGAGGAGAGGAAAATAGTAAGAGAATACTGATCATCATTAAAAATGATAGAAGAACATTGCAACAGGAATAACGAAGATCTGTACAAAAAAAAAAACTGAACAGCTAAATGTAAACATGTTTTACGACCATCTAGTTCGGATGAATGAAAACGGATATGCAAGAGATTACTTGAAAATATCAACTGCAAAAATCTCCCTGTAGCAAGTGGATCTAAGAAATTAGATGTCATCTGAAAGATATGAAGACTGAAAAATATGAAATACTGAACACAGAGTCATTTAGAAAGTAAGTTTTAGATCACCGTCTTTAGAGAAACCCGAAAAAGTAAACTGGAGCAAAGTGGTCACAAGTTCGAATGAAAAAGTATTGTCAAAATCAGAAGTTAAATGTGAAGGAGTTGCCGGCCACTGTGGACGAGTGGTTCTATGCGCTTCAGTCCGGAATGACACTACTGCTACGGTCGCAGGTTCGACTCCTGCCTCGGGCATGGATGTGTGTGATGTCCTTAGCTTAGTCATGTTTAAGTATTTCTAAGTTCTAGGGGATTGATGACCTCAGAAGTTAAGACCCATAGTGCTTAGAGCCATTGAACCCTTTTTGAGAAGGAGTTATTTAAGTGAACCATACCACAGTCAACTCGAGATAAATATTTTACATATCTTATCATTACAACATTCTAAGCATTTGTAATACGGTAAATGTAATGGCGATAGCAAATTACTTTGGATGAGGGGGTGGGGAGCAAAGATGATTAAGTTAGAAATTGTAACCCCCCATAGAACCGAACCCCGAATCCACGCCTTCGAGTTAATTTTAAATTATTCAATGCTGATTTAAATTTCCAGTTTAGTGAAAAAAAGGAATTTGTTTGATTAGCTTGTAATAAAATGGTTCAAATGGCTCTAAGCACTATGGGACTTAACATCTGATGTCATCAGTCCCCTAGACTTAGAACTACTTAAACCTAACCAACCTAAGGACATCACACACATCCATGTCCGAGGCAGGATTCGAACCTCCGACCGTAGCAGCAGCGCTGTTCCGGACTGAAGCATCTAGAACCCCTCATCCACAGCGACTTGCTAGCTTATAATATTAAATATTGAAGACAATTATTTCGTCTGACAGAAGCAAATAATACTATGCGAATAAGGGTACCACTAAGCAGTAAGGTAAGCAAATTAGAAAATTAAGTAATTTGTCCAGCACACGGTCGACTTTGGTACGATCGCAAGAAGCACTGGAAGTGATCGTAGATAGTGCAAGTGAATCCCAAAATCACGAAAAAATATAATAATACAATGCCAGAAAAAAAAAATGTAGCAGCCAGGAAAAGAAAAGGAAATGAAACGAAAATAAAGTCAGATTTTTATAAATGGGCTCTTACTGTCAAGTGCCTCCCCCTATGAACCATGGACCTTGCCGTTGATGGGGAGCTTTCGTGCCTCAGCGATACAGATGGCCGTACCGTAGGTGCAACCACAACGGAGGGGTATCTGTTGAGAGGGCAGACAAACGTGTGGTTCCTGAAGAGGGGCAGCAGCCTTTTCAGTAGTTGCAGGGGCTACAGTCTGGATGATTGACTGATCTGGCCTTGTAACATTAACCAAAATGGCTTTGCCGTGCTGGTACTGCGAACGGCTGAAAGCAAGGGGTATCTACAGCCGTAATCTTTCCCGAGGGCATACAGCTTTACTGTACGATTAAATGATGATGTCGTCCTCTTGGGAAAAATATTCCGGAGGTAAAATAGTCCCCCATTCGGATCTCCGGGCGGTGACTACCCAAGAGGACGTCGTTATCAGAAGAAAGAAAACTGGCGTTCTACGGATCGGAGCGTGGAATGTCAGATCCCTTAATCGGGCAGTTAGGTTAGAAAATTTAAAAAGGGAAATGGATAGATTAAAGTTAGATATAGTGGGAATTAGTGAAGTTCGGTGGCAGGAGGAAAAAGACTTTTGGTCAGGTGTATACAGGGTTATAAATACAAAATCAAATAGGGGTAATGCAGGAGTAGGTTTAATAATGATTTAAAAAATAGGAGTGCGGGTAAGCTACTACAAACAGCATAGTGAACGCATTATTGTGGCCAAGATAGACACAAAGCCCACGCCTACTACAGTAGTACAAGTTTATATGCCAACTAGCTCTGCAGATGATGAAGGAATTGAGGAAATCTATGATGAGATAAAAGAAATTATTCAGGTAGTGAAAGGAGACGAAAATTTAATAGTCATGGGTGACTGGAATTCGTCAGTAGGAAAAGGGAGAGAAGGAAACATAGTAGGTGAATATGGATTGGGGGGAAGAAATGAAAGAGGAAGCCGTCTGGTAGAATTTTGCACAGAGTATAACTTAATCATAGCTAATACTTGGTTTAAGATTCATAAAAGAAGGTTGTGTACATGGAAGAATCCTGGAGATACTAAAAGGTTTCAGGTAGATTATATAATGTTAAGACAGAGATTTAGGAACCAGGTTTTAAATTGTAAGACATTCCCAGGGGCAGATGTGGACTCTGACCACAATCTATTGGTTATGAACTGTAGATTAAAACTGAAGGAACTACAAATGGTAGGAATTTAAGTAGATGGGACGAGGGTAAACAAAGAACCAGAGGTTGTAGAGAGATTCAGTGAGAGCATAAGGGAACAATTGACAGGAATGGAGGAAAGAAATATAGCAGAAGAAGAATGGGTAGCTCTGAGGGATGAAGTAATGAAGGCACCAGAAGATAAAGTAGGTAAAATGACGAGGGCTAGTAGAAATCCGTGGGTAACAGAAGAAATATTGAATTTAATTGATGAAAGGAGAAAATATAAAAATGCAGTAAATGAAGCAGGCAAAAAGGAATACAAACGTCTAAAAATTGAGATCGACAGGAAGTGCAAAATGGCTAAGCAGGGACGGCTAGAGGACAAATGTAAGAATGTAGAGGCCTATCTCACTAGGGGTAAGATAGATACTGCCTGCAGAAAAATTAAAGAGACCTTTGAAGAAAAGAGAGCCACTTGTATGAATATCAAGAGCTTAGATGGAAACCCAGTTCTAAGCAAAGAAGGGAAGGCGGAAAGGTGGAAGGAGTATATAGAAGGTTTATACAAGGGCGATGTACTGGAAATGGAAGAGGATGCAGATGAAGATGAAATGGGAGATACAATACTGCGCGAAGAGTTTGACAGAGCACTGAAAGACCTGAGTCGAAACAAGGCCCCGGGAGTAGACAACATTCCATTAGAACTACTGACGGCCTTGGGAGAGCCAGTCATGACAAAACTCTACCATCTGGTGAGCAAGATTTATGAGACAGGCGAAATACCCTCAGACTTCAAGAAGAATATAATAATTCCAATCCCAAAGAAAGCAGGTGTTGACAGATGTGAAAATTGCCGAACTATCAGTTTAATAAGTCACAGCTGCAAAATACTAACACGAATTCTTTACAAACGAATGGAAAAACTGGTAGCAGCGGACCTTGCGGAAGATCAGTTTGGATTCCGCAGAAATGTTGGAACACGTGAGGCAATACTAACCTTACGACTTATCTTAGAAGAAAGATTAAGAAAAGGCAAACCTACGTTTCTAGCATTTGTAGACTTAGAGAAAGCTTTTGACAATGTTGACTGGAATACTCTCTTTCAAATTCTAAAGGTGGCAGGGGTAAAATACAGAGAGCGTAAGGCTATTTACAATTTGTTCAGAAACCAGATGGCAGTTATAAGAGTCGAGGGACATGAAAGGGAAGCAGTGGTTGGGAAGGGAGTGAGACAGGGTTGTAGCCTCTCCCCGATGTTATTCAATCTGTATATTGAGCAAGCAGTATAGGAAACAAAAGAAAAATTAGGAGTAGGTATTAAAATTCAAGGAGAAGAAATAAAAACTTTGTGGTACGCCGATGACATTGTAATTCTGTCGGAAACAGCAAAGGACTTGGAAGAGCAGTTGAACGGAATGGACAGTGTCTTAAAAGGAGGATATAAGATGAACATCAACAAAAGTAAAACGAGGATAATGGAATGTAGTCAAATTAAATCGGGTGATGCTGAGGGAAGTAGATTAGGAAATGAGACAATTAATGTAGTAAAGGAGTTTTGCTATTTAGGGAGTAAAGTAACTGGTGATGGTCGAAGTAGAGAGGATATGAAATGTAGACTGGCAATGGCAAGGAAAGCGTTTCTGAAGAAGAGAAATTTGTTAACGTCGAGTATAGATTTAAGTGTCAGGAAGTCATTTCTGAAAGTATTTGTATGGAGTGTAGCCATGTATGGAAGTGAAACATGGACAATAACTAGTTTGGACAAGAAGAGAATAGAAGCTTTCGAAATGTGGTGCTACAGAAGAATGCTGAAGATTAGATGGGTAGATCACATAACTAATGAGGAGGTATTGAATAGAATTGGGGAGGAGTTTGTGGCACAACTTGACAAAAAGAAGGGACCGGTTGGTAGGACATGTTTTGAGGCATCAAGGGATTTCAAATTTAGCACTGGAGGGCAGCGTGGAGGGTAAAAATCGTAGAGGGAGACCAAGAGATGAATACACTAAGCAGATTCAGAAGGATGTAGGTTGCAGCAAGTACTGGGAGATGAAGAAGCTTGCACAGGATAGAGTAGCATGGAGAGATGCATCAAACCAGTCTCAGGACTGAAGACCACAACAACAACAACTATGAAGTGAATATATACAAACACATCAAAAGAAGTTTTGCATAACCCCGGTTCCCAGAACTCCTGAAAACAGACGTTGACTGGCGATATTGTATCACAGAAACAGTACCTTTCACTGTCCAGAGATGTCACTAAACCCGCCCAATGATGTAAATAACCATGCATGAGCAGCGCCTATTAGACGGAGGGGGTCCGACAGACGATCTGGTCCAGGCATTCCATCCGGAATGTACGCGACACACACTGTCTGTAGATGGTCAATACGCTGTTTGATCATGTCCGCATTGTTACTTTGTGCCAGGAAGGGCTCTTAACAAGGGAAGTGTCCAGGCGTCTCGGAGTGAACCAAAGTGGTTTTATAAGGACATTGAGGAGATACAGAGAGAGACAGGAACTGTCAATGACATGCCTCGTTCAGTCCGCCCAAGGGCTACTACTGCAGCGGATGAGAGCTACCTAAGGATTATGGCTCGTAGGAACCCTGACAGCAACGTCACCATGTTGAATAACGCTTTTCGTGCAGCCACACGACGTCGTGTTACGACTCAAACTGTGCGCGTAAGGCTGCGTGATGGGCAACTTCACTCCCGTCGTCCATGGCGAGGTACACCTTTGTAACCACGACACCATGCAGCGCGGTACAGATGGGCCCAACAACATGCCGAATAGACCGTTCAGGATTGACATCACGTACTCTTCACCGGTAAGTGTCCCATATGCCTTCAACCAGGCAATCGTCGGGTGCGTGTTTGGAGGCAACCCGCTCAGGCTGAACGCCTTAGACACACTGTCCAGAGAGTGCAGCAAGGTAAGGTCCCCTGGTGTTTTGGGGTGGCATTATGTGGTGCCGACGTAAGCCGCTGGTGGTTATGGAAGGCCCCGTGATGGCTGTATGACAAGTGAATGCTATCCTCAGACCGACAGTGTAACCATATCGGCAGCATATTGGCGAGAAATTCGTCTTCATGGACAACAATTCGCGCCCCCATCGTGCACATCTTGTGAGTGACTTCCTTCAGGATAACGACCTCGCTCGACTAGAGTGGCCACCATGTTCTCCAGACATCAACCCTATCCAACGTGCCTGGGATAGATTTAGAAGGGCTGTTTATGGACGACGTGACCCACCAACCTCTCCGAGGGATCTACACCGAATAGCCATTGAGGAATTGGATAATCTGGACCAACGTGCCTCGATGAACTTGCGGATAGTATGTCAGGACGAAGACAGGCATGCATCAGTGCAAGAGGATGTGTTACTGGGTGTTAGTGGTACCGGTGGGTACAGAAATCTGGACCACCACCTCTGAAGATCTCGCGATATGACGGTACAACATGCAATGTGCGGTTTTCATGAGTAATAAAAAGGGGGGAAATGATGTTTATGTAGACCTCTATTCCAGTTTTCTGTACAGGTTAAGGAACTCTCAGAACCGAGGTGATGCAAAACTTTTTTTGATGTGTGTATAATCTTGGCAGTAAAAGCTCATTTATGAGCTTGATGTTACCCGTCTTGTGCTTGTCATCATAATAGTTCTCATATACAAACCATCGTTGATACACGGTTTGTCTGGGACCCACTGATAAACTTCTTAGAAAATTTTAAAGTTTTCTTTATTATCATTGTAGGGTTAAAACGAATTTAATTTTCGATTTGGTCCTTTTTGTCACAAAATTATTTTAAAAGTGTACCAACTATACTTCTTGAACAAATAACACTCTCTTCACAAAATAAATTCCACATCTTAAATATAGTTAATTGTGGAGGCAAGTACAGCACTGGCCATTAAAATTGCTACACCAAGAAGAAATGAAGATGATAAACGGGTATTCATTGGACAAATATATTACACTAGAAATGACATGTGATTACATTTTTATGCAATTTGGGTCATAGATCCTGAGAAATCAGTACCCAGAGCAACCACCTGTGGCCTCAATAACGGCCTTGGTACGCCTGGGCTTTGAGTCAAACAGAGCTTGGATGGCGTGTACACGTACAGCTGCCTATTCAGTTTCAACACGATACTACATTTCATCAAGAGTAGCGACTAGCGTATTGTAACGAGCCAGTTGCTCGGCCACGTTTCCAATTGGTGAGAGATTTGGAGAATGTGCTGGCCAGGGCACCAGTCGAACATTTTTTGTATCCAGAAAGGCCCTTACAGGACCTGCAACATGCTGTCGTGGCTTATCCTGCTGAAATGTAGGGTTTCGCAGGGATCGAATGAAGGGTAGATTCTCTGGTCGTAACACATCTGAAATGTAGCGTCCACTGTTCGAAGTGCCGTCAATGCGAACAAGACGTAACCGAGCCATGTAACCAATAGCACCCCATACCATCACGCCTGGTGATATAACAGTATGGCGATGACGAATACACGCTTCCAACTTGCGTCCACCGTGATGTCAAACACGAATGCGACCATCATGATACTGTAAACTGAACCTGGATTCATCCGAAAAAATTATGTTTTGCCATTCGTGCATCCAGGTTCGTCGTTGAGTACACTATCGTAGGCTCTACTGTCTGTGATGGAGCGTCAAGGGTAACCGCGGCCATGGTCTACGAGCTGATAGTCCATGCTGTTGCAAACGTCGTCGAACTGTTCGTGCAGATGGTTGTTGTCTTGCAAATGTCTCCATCTGTTGACTCAGGGATCGAGACGTGGCTGCACCATCCGATACAGCCATGCGGATAAGATGCCTGTCACTTCGACTGCTAGTGATACGAGGCTGTTGGGATCCAGCACGGCGTTCGGTATTACCATCCTGAACCCACCAGTTCCATATTCTACTAACAGTCATTGGATCTCGACCTACGCGAGCAGCAATGTCGCAATACGATAAACCGCAATCGCGATAGTCTAAAATCCGACCTTTATCAAAGTCGGAAACGTGATGGCACGCATTTGTCCTCCTTACACGAGGCATCACAACAACGTTTCACCAGGCAACGCTGGTCAACTGCTGTTTGTGTATGAGAAAGCGGTTGGAAACTTTCCTCATGTCAGCACGTTGTAGGTGTCGCCACCGGCGCCAACCTTGTGTGATTGAAAAGCTAAACATTTGAATTTCGAATCTGTAGCACGTTATCTTCGTGGTATAGAACAATTCTAATGGCCAGTTGTGTATTTTCTTAAAGGTGCCTTTTCTTCTCCTCCCGTGCTGTTTTCTGCACTTAAAACGTGTTATGGCCGCTATAATTTTAGCCTGTAGTTTTTTCATATCATCATCAAGTCTTGCAACAGCTCTTGTTTCAGGAATTGCTGCCCCACTATTCATTTTGTCTTCAGCTGCATTCTCAGACTTCCTTCTGCCAACAGATATACAACCAGGGACCTTCCCATGAAATGTAGTTTCTATCCTGTAGCCTATAATTTTCTTTTACTTGAAGATTCTTTCATAACTTGATCAGGCCGTCTTTTATTTAGGATAGTTAACATCAATACACACCATTACAAATTTTATATCACACACAGCATCTGTATTGTTCCTATATATGATATTTTCACGTATCATGTCAGCTTCTGATTTGGATAATGGTTTGCAAAATTCATCATTATGTTTAGACGTCTCTGAGGTGTTGAATTTGCAGGAGCATTACGTATTTCGCGTTCAAAACACTCCGCTTCCACGTATTTACAGATCTTTACGTTTCCTTGGCATTTCTGTAATATCAAACACATCGGCATATTCATCAGACGTATCAATATTAATTTTAAAGTTCACCATAAACAAACACAACAGACAGCAGAAGTATTTTGAATGAAATGACGCACTAAACAGGCTGAAGTTGCGTGACTGTATTCGTGACGTCACAGCGCTCACACAGACCAGCGCACTCGTTTTGGTGTAAAATGTTTAATTTGATTAACTCTACATAAGAGATTTGATACTTTTTGCAAGAAAATATTCAGTTGTTAAATCCAGCGAGCTATTAGATAGAGGCTGCCCTTTCCAAGCTATTACTTGAATTTTTTGGATTTGTTACCTATTTTATTTACAGTGAAGAGCCGCAGAAACTAGTACAACTGCCTGACATCATGTACGTAACCCCCGAGCACACAAAAATGCCGCAACACGACGTGGCATGGACTCAACTAATGTCTGAAGTAGTGTTGGAGGGAATTCACACCATGAATCCTGTAGGATTCCGTAAGAGTACAAGGGGATGGAAATCTCTTCTGAACAGCCTCCCAGATATGCTCAATGATGTCCATGTCTGGGGAGTTTGGTGTCCAGCGGAAATGTTTTAAACTCTTAAGAACGTTTCTGGAGCAACTATGCAGCAGTGTTAGACGTATGGGGTGTCGCATTGTTCTGCTGGAATTGCCCGAGCCCGTCGGAATACACTATGGGCATGAATGGATTCAGGCGATCAGACAGGATGCTTACGTACGTATCTAAACGTATCAGGGGTCCCACATCACTCCAACTGCACGCGCTCCAGACCATTACAAAAGCCTCCACCAACTTGAACAGACCACTACTGACATGCAAGGTCCATGGATTCATGAGGATGTCACCATACCCATACTCGTCCATCCGCTCAATAGAATTTGAAACGAGACTCGTTCTATCAGGCAACATCTTTTCCAGTTATCAGCAGTCCAATGTCGGTGTAGACGGGTGCAGACGAGGCGTAAAGCCTTTCGTCGAGCTGTCATCAAGGGTACACGGGTGGGTCTTCGGCTCCGAAAACCCATATCGATGATGTTTCATTGAAATCTGCATCATTTCGCCGAAGGGTTGCACTTCCGTCATATTGAACGTTTCTCGTCAGTCGTCATTGGTCCCGTTCTTGCAGGATCTTTTTCCGACCGCAGCGGTGTCGAAGTTTTGATGTTTTACCAGATTCCTGATATTAGCGGTACACTAGTGAAATGCTCGTACTGGAAAATCCCAACGTCATCGCTACCTCGGAAATGTTGAGTCCCATCGCTCGTGCACCGACTGTAACATCACGATCAAACTCACTTAAATCTTGGTAACCTATCACTATAGCAGCAGTAACCGATCTAACAACTGCGCCAGACACTTGTCTTATATAGGTCGTATTCTGCCAGTTTACATATCTCTGTATATGAATACGCATGGCGATACCAGTTTCTTTAGCGCTTCAGTGTACATTATATTACGGCGTATGTTCGTAACTTCTTTGAAAAATTCAATGTAAAATTAATGTTACTTCTACATCTAGTGTTCAACCCTGAGGTTGGTATGCAGCAGAGCGCCATTATTCTCTTCTGTCTGACTTCCTCTTCATTTCCACTTATGTGCTACATCCAACGTCATTCATGATCTGTTGCATTTATGATATCCTTGGTCGCACCCGCCGATTCATTCCCTCATTAGCTCCTTGTGCTACTGCTCCAATGATGTAGTTGTATCGTAGAATGTGCCCTGAAAGTTTGCCTCTTCTTGTTTGGATGTGCCTCCACAGAGATCTGGCTTCCTGTATTCTTCTAAACACCTCTTCATTTGTTACTTTGTCTCTCCAGCTGATCATCATCCTTCTATATCGCCACATCTCCAGGGCCTCTAGCCGTGTCCTCCAAACAGAACCTTTCATGATACGTTTCCTTATTTTCAGAAATGTTATTACTGGTGAGTAAGTTCCTTCTACGATTAAATGGAATTTTGACCTTTTGTATTCTGGTCGCAATTTCTTCCCGGCTTCCACCATCTCTTGTGATATTGCTTCCCAGGTAAGTAAATTTCTCTATCATTTCCAGCTCCTCTCTTTTAATTCTCATTCTCAGAGGTTCATTTTATGCTCTTGTACTGCATACCATCACTTTAGTCTTTTTCTTGTTCATTCTCATTCCATACTGATTGCATCGAATTTTTTCCATTCTTCTGAGGACTTCCTCTAGATCTTCTTTTGTGTCCGTGACTATAGCAATATCATCTGCATAATGTAGCATGTCTATCTTCTGGCCATTAATTTTGATCCCCACCTCAGTTGTTTCTCGAACTTGGTCTATAAATCAAATGGCTGTGAGCACTATGGGACTTAACATCTATGGTCATAAGTGCCCTACAACTTAGAACTACTTGAACCTAAGTAACCTAATGACATCACACAACACCCAATCATCACGACGCAGAGAAAATCCCTGATCCCGCCGGGAATCGAACCCGGGAACCCGGGCACGGGGAGCGAGAACGCTACCGCACGACCACGTGCTGCGGACACTTTGTCTATAGCATCCTGGATGTAAACATTTAATATAAGAGGAGAGAGAGCACATCCTTGCCTTACCCCTTTTCTAATATTTGCTTCTTGCTCCTGGTGACAGTTCCTAATCACTGCCACCTCATTCTTATAGAAACTGATTATCACACGGATGTCTTTGTATTTTATTCCTCTTCTCCTCAGCACTCTGAACATCTCTTGTCAGATAACGTTATCAAATGCCTTTTCCATGTCTACAAAGGTAATATAAGTTTGTTTATTTGTCTGTAATTGCTTTTCGATAAGGAGTTTTAGTGCCAGATCGCAACTCTTGTTCCCAATCCCTTTCTGAACCAAACTGATCTTCACTCAGCATATCCTCCACGTTGTTGTTGTTGTTGTCTTCAGTCTAGAGACTGGTTTGATGCAGCTCTCTATGCTACTCTATCCTGTGCAAGATTCTTCATCTCCCAGTACGTACTGCAACCTACATCCTTCTGAATCTGCTTAGTGTATTCATCTCTTGGTCTCCCTCTACGATTTTTACCCTCCACGCTGCCCTCCAATACTAAATTGGTGATCCCTTGATGCCTCAGAACATGTCCTACCAACCTATCCGTCCTTCTAATCAAGTTGTGCACCAACTCCTCTTCTCTCCAATTGTGTTCAAAACCTCCTCATTAGTTGTGTGATCTACCCATCTAATCTTCATCATTCTTCTGTAACACCACATTTCGAAAGCTTCTATTCTCTTCTTGTCCAAACTGTTAATCGTCCACGTTTCACTTCCATACATGGCTACACTCCATACAAATACTTTCAGAAACGACTTGCTGACACTTAAATCTATACTCGATGTTAATAAATTTCTCTTCCTCAGAAACGCTTTCCTTCTCATTGCCAGTCTACATTTTATATCCTCTCTACTTCGACCGTAATCAGTTATTTTGCTTCCCAAATAGCAAAACTCCTTTACTACTTTAAGTGTCTCATTTCCCAATCTTATTCCCTCAGCATCTCCCGACTTAGTTCGACTACATTCCTCCACCTTCTCTTCACTTCTCTTCAGAACTACATTTTTTTTACTTATACGTAGCCCAATAAGAAAAAAATAAGTTCTCTGATCCTAGTGTTTCGCTTTCTGCCCATGCTCGGGTGCATCCAGACAGTTCGGGGAGCATTTGGTTTCTCGCTCGCGGCCTACCAGAGCGCCCAGTGGCGACGCTGGCGGGTGGCGCACCACGGCCGGAGAAATCGGTGTCTCGAGCTGATTGCGACCGCGACACAGTGGCGTGCGTTACGTTTGCGGCAGTCGCATCTCGGTTATCTAAATTGAAATGCTGCAGCCGTCATTTTAGTGCTGCCGCCGGCTGCCGACTGTGCGGCCTCGCAGCACCGCCTGCCGGTCGTGACCCCGCTTGTTTACACGGCGCTCTTTTATCGTAATTCCAGCAGTCAGTCACCAGAACGGCCGACAGCCGTAAATGCCGTTTATCTCTCCGCTCCTCTCCTTTCGACTCTTCTCCTCTGCGCTGTCTGTCGCTCGCGTCACACTTCTCGCCGCGACGCGACTCTCGTTCTGTCATCACAGGTTCCTGGGGAAACACCCCCGAGGGCGCTCCTCTTTAATTATTACACAATTCTTCCTGCACTCGATTAACTACTTCTTCTTTTACACGACCGCCGTTCCGAGTCACGAAGTCAATGAAAAAGTCCAAATCTTCCACTCAGTCTCTCGTAAATAAGTCCGTGTTGAAACTCAAACACAGCATGTAGGCGACTACGAGGGCTGTTCAGAAAGTAAATTGACATTTCAAATTGCGCGGGCGATGTGTTTTCTTGGTACACATGCCCCGAACATATTTTCAAGTGAACATAAAACTTCGTTTGTTTTTTTACAGATAGAAAGGTTATCGTGTTTTAGTGTGCTTGGAGATTTTTGATTATTAAAAAAATGCAGCAAAGATTTTGCATCAAATTTTGAGTGAAAAATGGAATCGAGTGCTCTAAAACACTTCAAATGTTGACAGTGGCATACGGCGAGTCTGCTCTATGTGAGAAAAATGTTTACAAGTGGTACAAGCTCTTGCAAGATGGCCAATGACGAATCTTGCTCTGGACGCCCTAGCACATCAACAACGGATGACAATTACCGTAAGAGAAGTTGCTGAGGATGTTGGCTTATCGCTCAGCTCGTTTCATCCTATTTTCTCGGATGTTTTTGCCACGAGACGTGTGTCAGCGAGGTTTTGTTACAAAATTTTTCAATTTTGATCAGATGATACGTCTCATGAGCATCGCTCACGAGCTCTTTAATGACGTCAGTGATGATCCTGATTTTTTCAAAAGGGTTATAACTGGCTACGAAACGTGGGTTTACGGTTATGACATCGAAACCAAACGCCAATCGCCCCAATTGAAGCATACGGGAGAGCCAAGACAGAAAAAAACATGCCAAATTCGATCAAACGTCAAAGTTTGTTCACTGTTTTTTTTTTTTTCAGTTAGAGCGGCGTAGTGAATCATGAATTTTTGTCTCAAGGTCAATAAAGAGTATTACCTTGACGTTATGCGTCGTTTGCGAGAAACAATACGGTAAAAACGTCCGGAATTGTGGAAAAACAATTCATGGCTTTTGCATCACGACAATGCACCTGCTCATTCACCATCACTTGTGAGAGATTTTTCGCCCAAAAACAACACGGCAATCATGCCTCAGCCACTATATTCACCGGATATGGCTCCCTGCGATTTCCTCCTGTTCTCAAAACTGAAGAGATCTATGAAAGGACGAAGATTTTCAACGACTGAGGAAATAAAAATTGCGTCACTGGACGTACTCAAGGCTATACCAACAAGTGCTTATGAGATGTGCTTCGAGGATTGGAAAAAGCATTGGCACAAGTGTATTGTATCTGAGGGAGATTACTTTGAAGGGCACAACATGAATATTGAAAAATAAATATTTTTTCAAGAAATTGTAAAGTCGCGTTACTTTTTCAACACACCTCGTGTATTTTCCGCGCCCATCCAACATCAGAATATGTGCAGTATATACTCACATTTACCGTGCAGCATCAATGATTCGATGCACGTACATGGTCCATCACCTACGGTTGACGTCAGCGTGCAATACCGAGCGGTCTGGGGCGCTGCAGTCATGGACTGTGTGGCTGGTCCTGGCGGAGGTTCGAGGTTCGAGTCCTCCCTAGGGCATGGGTGTGTGTGTTTGTCCTTAGGATAATTTAGGTTAAGTAGTGTGTGAGCTTCGGGACTGATGACCTTAGCAGTTAAGTCCCATGTGATTTCACACGCGTGTGAACATTTCAGCGTGCAACAGTCACCCGCAGACGGCAGATGGTACCACTAGCTCTGGTGACTATATAAAACACGTGAGCGGCCGCGGAAAATAATACAGAATTAGAGGCATTTGACTGACATCCAAAAGGGCATGATCATTGCCTTCGGGTCAGGGATGAAAAGATTTCCGAAACGGCTATGTTTGTAAACAGTTCGCGTATCGCCTTGGCTCAAGTACGGCGTGCAGGGCAAAATGGTGTTGTCCAAGAAAGGCGTCCAGGCAGCTGTGATGCAGCAGGGGCCATAGATGACAGGGGTGAAAGACGGCTGCAGAGGTGTGAAGGGGCTTACAGACGTGCAACTGTTAAGCAGCTGACCGCCCACATGAGTCTAGAGGCTACCAACATCGACTTTTCATCGATCGTTGCTGCGTAAGGGCCTCCGTAGCAGTTGCGTGTTCAAGCACCCAAGCCGACATCTGTTCGTCGGTGACAAAGGCTGGCCAAGCTGGCGCGCCAGTACCGCAACTGGCGACAGATGAATCACCTTTTATGCTCCGTCGGACAGATGGCTGTTGGCGTGTACGACGTGAAACGTCTGAAAGCAAACACCCTGGAACAATCGTCGGAAGTATCTAGGCCGGAAGAGTTATGGTCTGGAGAATGTTTTCGTGGCGTTCCTTCTTTCAGCTTGCAATCCTACAAGGCACAATGAATCATCACAATTATTTATTGACAGTGTACATCTTTGTTTCGCTGGAATTCTTAAATCTAGTGTCGTGGAGTGCATATACAGTGTCTGATGAAAGTTATAAATATTCCTAACAGTGGTCATTAATATGGGATCCGTCTACTCCTCGCGTCTATGACGGCTGTAACTCTGCTGGCAACACTTTCCGTGAGGCTTCTGAATGTCTACATCTACATCTACATCTACATCTACATCTACATCCATACTCCGCAAGCCACATGACGGTGTGTGGCGGAGGGTACCCTTCTATTCCAGTCTCGTATTGTTCGTGGAAAGAAAGATTGTCGGTATGCCTCAGTGTGGGCTCTAATCTCTCTGATTTTATCGTCATGGTCTCTTCGTGAGATATACGTAGGAGGGAGCAGTATATTGCTTGACTCATCGGTCAAGGTATCTTCTCGAAACGTCAACAAAAACCCGTACCGAGCTACTGAGCGTCTCTCTTGCAGAGTCTTCCACTGGAATTTATCATCTCCGTAACGCTTTCGCGATTACTAAATGATCCTGTAACGAAGCGCGCTGCTCTCCGTTGGATCTTCTCTCTCTCTTCTATCAACCTTATCTGGTTCGGGTCCCACACTGCTGTGCAGTATTCAAGCAGTGGGCGAATAAGTGTACCGCAACCTACTTCCTTTGTTTTCGGACTGAATTTCCTCAGGATTCTTCCAATGCATCTGCTTTACCGGCGATTAATTTTATATTGTCATTTCATTTTAGATGACTACTAATACCTACTCCCACGTAATTTATGCATTTAACTGCCTCCAGTTGCTGACCTGCTATGTTGCAGCTGAATGATAAAGGATCTTTCTCTCTATGTATTCGCAGCACATACACTTGTCTACATTGAGATTCAATTGCCTTTCCCTGCACCATGCGTCAAATCGTTGCTGATCATCGTGCATTTCAGTACAATTTTCCATTGTTACAACCTCTCGATATACTACAGCATCATCTGCAAAAAGCCTCAGTGAACTTCCGATGTTATCCACAAGGCCTTTTATGTATATATTGTGAATAGCAACGGTGCTACGACACTCCCCTGCGGCACACCTGAAATCACTGTTACTTTGGAAGACTTCTCTCCATTGAGAATGACATGCTGCGTTCTGTTATCTAGGAACTCCTCAATCAATCACACAATTAGTCTGACAGTCTGATAGTCCATATCGTCTTACTTTGTTCATTAAACGGCTGTGGCGAACTGTATCGAACGCCTTGCGGAAGTCAAGAAAGACGGTATCCACCTGGGAACCCGTGTCTATGGCCCTCTGAGTCTCGTGGACGAATAGCGCGAGCTGGGTTCCACACGATCGTCTTTTTCGAAACCCATGCTGATTCCTACAGAGTAGATTTCTAGTCTCCAGAAAAGACATTATAATCGAACGTGTTCCAAAATACTACAACTCATCGACTTTTGAGATATAGGTCTATGGTTCTGCTCATCTGTTCGACGTCCCTTCGTGTAAACTGGGATGACGTGTGCCCTTTTCCAATCTTTTAGAACGCTACGCTCTTCTAGAGACCTACGGTACACCACTGCAAGAACTGGTATCCCAGTAAGATTTTACACAGAGTACGCGAGGGAACTTGCCCTCCTTCTTGCACTGGTGTACCGTAGGTCTGTCGAAGAGCGTAGTGTTCCAAAAGATGTCTGTGGTGAGATGGAAGGCAATTTTTCCGCAACAGCCGAAATCAGACAAGGTAGTCAAGATTCGCAGCAAAACAGGTTCCCATTGGGTTTAGGTTGGTACTCTGGCAGGGCAGTCTGTTTCAGGAATGTTGGTGTCCACAAACTATTGTCCCACAGATGCTGCTTCATGATGCTGCTTGTATCTAGCTGATACAAGTAGTTATAGTCCCCGAACTGTTCCTCTGCTGTACGCAGGACACAATGCTGTAAAATTTGTTCATAGCGTTCCTCATTTAGTGTTTAGTTAAGTGCGATGCGTGAACCACACCCTAACTGCGAAAAACAGCCCAACACCGTAACACCACCGTCTCAATACTTCACTGTTGGCAGTACCCAAGACGGCAGATACATTCCACCCGCAGTCGCTAAAGCTAAAGATTGTCGCAGGGTGTAACGTCATTCATTAGTCCAAATCATTCGTTTCCAGTCACCCACTGTCCAGTGGCCTCGCACTTTACACCACATCAAGCGCCGCTTAGTACTTTTTTTTCTTTTTTTTTATACAACCGTCCTCCGTAGAGCTGGACTTTTCTGTCCGTTGGTACACGAGGTCTACCTGGTCTAGGTTTAGCTCTGGTTGTTCCTTCGTGTATCGGAGTTCTCCTGACCGACTGATTCTGTTGTTCTCTACTAACAACTCAGTACTACCCGCCTGCTTTTACACTTGCGGCTCCATACCCCCTGAACTTTAGTGGTCAAAAAATGGTTGAAATGGCTCTGACAAGGAGAAGGCCTCAGACACGGCCAACCGATTCGCCTCAAATTTGGCAGGTCGCTTGTGTACAACCTAAAATGAAGGAATCTAAGATACTTTGGGTCAACACCACCTCGTTTTTGAGAAAATCACCCTTAAAGGTTATGACGAGCAATCAACACAAAATTGACGGAATCAATAGGTAATTGTAAATAGAGAATTTTTCATTATCAGGTATGGGGTCCGAAAACGCATACTTTTCCAGAAATGGGGGTAAGAAACTTTTACAACTGCCGCTTCTGTACCGACACGCAAAAAGCTTTTCACCGGCAGCGCCGGCCAAGGTAAGTGACTCGGAATGGGAGAATCCGGGTTCGAATCTCTTAGAAACCTAGCGGATGTTATTCTTTTCGTTTGTATCTTTCCATATCTCAATTGATAGGGATAGGAGGGTTAATAAGGTAAGTAAATCAATATGGAATGATAATAAGGTAGGCAAACTAATTTCCCATACGCCGTGAGTTACTAAAGTATTAAACTCTTAAGCCTTGTCATATGAAAACAACTCCGAGTAAGAGTACTGCGAATTCCTCACGAGGGATTACAGATTGCCAACCGCGCGACGCTTGTTTACAGCGAGGCACGGGACAGAATGCACGCGCGGAGAGTTAAGGTGTCCCGGTTTCCTCTTCGTCATATCATAGTTGTGAACCTGGAAGACTGAAGGTGTCCAGCACGAGCCTTATAGAAGACAATCGGAAAGAAATGTTTTCCGTCATTAGGCTACCGCGAACCTCGCGGATACATGTAGTGATTTTTCGATCGTTGATGCACCGAATGAAATACGTTTTGTGAATGAATACATTGCCCTTCCGTAAGTAACATATGACGAGTACTGTATGTAGTTTGTAGTAATTAGCGCGTCTGTTTATGCTGTGGTAACTAGTTATTGTTTTTTGTGTCCTATCGTTCGAGATTCGAACCCGGATTCTTCGAGACCCGCCGGCCGTGGTGGTTTAGCGTTTCTAGGCGCTCAGTCCGGAACCGCGGGACTGCTACGGTCGCAGGTTCGAATCGTGCCTCGGGCATGGATGTGTGTGATGTCCTTAGGTTAGTTAGGTATAAGTAGTTCTAAGTTCTAGGGGACTGATGACCACAGATGTTAAGTCCCATAGTGCTCAGAGCCATTTGAACCATTTTCTTCGAGACCCAGCCAGTTACCTTGGCCGGTGCGCTATCAGCGCTGTCGTCGAATAGCTTTTACCATGTGGGTGCAGAAGAGGCAGTTACATAAGTTTCGTTCCTCTATTTCTGGAAAAGTTTGCGTTTGGGGACCCCATACCCGATGATGAAAAATGCTCTATTTACAGTTATCTATAGATCCCTCCAAATTTGAGTCGATTGCTCTACCCAAATTTTAGGGGTGATTTTCTCAAAAATGTGGGGGCGTTGACCCAAAATAAGATTCCTTCGTTTTAGGTTGCACACAAGCGACCTGCAGAATCTGTGCCGAATCCGTTGGCCGTGTCTGAGGCCTTCCCCTTGTGAGTGGTGGTGGCGGTTGTTGGGATATTTAAGGGGGACTAAACAGCTAAGGTCATCAGTCCCCCACTCTTGTGAGTACTATAGGACTTAATTTGTGAGGTCATCAGTCCCCTAGAACTTAGAACTACTTAAACCTAACTAACCTAAGGACATCACACACAACCATGCCCGAGGCAGGATTCGAACCTGCCACCGTAGCGGTCGCGCGGTTCCAGACTGTAGCGCCTAGAACCGCTCGGCCACACCAGCCGGCTCTAGTGGTCAGTTCTGCGTTACAGGTAAGTGTGCGGATACTTTTGAACAGATAGAGTACACTGATTGCAAAAGAAGAAAAAAGTGTTATTCTAGGAAGAAAACATTTTCGACATGTTCATTACAAAACCGTTGTTAAGCTCGAAACTGATAGTAACATCGTTATGACGTGTGATCCCCACAGTCACGACTACACTCTCGATTCGTTGTGGCATGTGCGCAAACACCATCTGTATGTGACCTTCAGGAGTTTCGTGCCGTGCCTGAAACAAAGCATTGCTGACCTAAGACTAGTATAAACGCATATCTTTTCCCACGGCTTCCCATATGAGTTCTGTGGGTGACAAAACAATGGTACGTACACGGTACTCAAGGAGGCGGTCATTCTTTAAAGTGGTTGTGGTATGAACTGCGGTGTTGAGTCTTGCGGTTTCCTAGTGGAATATTCATTTCGTTTGTCTAGACGAAGTGAATGACAACAGGGTTTACCATTACTGCGACATACTGGCAACGCTTACAGAACCTTAAATCTCTGGCAGCCGTATATTTAAATCGAAATTTAAGGTACAAATTATTTGAAACTGTTAATTTAAGTTTCATAAAATTTATTTTTACATTTCTTTAAGTGTTGTTTACATACACCTTGTTGATTTAATTGCAGTAAATAAATCCTGCATTTTTTAAATTTTTAGCACACGAAATAACTTTTTTAATAATACACATAAACGAACTGTTAGAGATCTGAATTTTACACTCTGAAAAATCATAGTATCTCTGCTTCAATTACATTGTCATATAACACTAAATACCAAAGAATCTACATTTTTCTTTGTCACCGCTCAGAAAACATTTTATTTTAAGTAACATGCTATGTATTTTTTTGGAGGAACGGATATGTCAACATCACAATTGTCCTGAAGTTCTTCTTTTTGATGGCGCTCTGTTAGTAGAACTATAATCGCTAGCTTTTGAAAAAACCCTGTATATTTCGTTGAGATATACCACTGGCATCTTCCTCCATCCACCGACAAACAATTTCATTACACGTAGGATCGTTAAAACTGACCCATTCCTGCGAAAACACTCTACACCATGCTGAAGAAAACAGGTACGTAGTTCACGAGGCGCGATCTAGGAGACCCTCAACACTTCTCAGTAATACGTGTCAACAATAAAAAAAGATGGAGATAGTGAAGCCAATAAAAAAACATTGTAGGGGTTGCGATTTGTGGAAGGTAGAGAGGTTGCAGAAGTATTCTGCCAGAAATGACGTTACAGATCAAGGTCGAAAATTTTCGCGCGGTCTGACATACCACACCTCTTGCGTTAAGGGCTATATCAGTCCTGTAGTGACATCCAATAGCTCCCCACTCCACAATTACAGAATATGATGGTGTATACGTCTCGAGGTTCTCTGCTTCCTGTGATCTTTCACCAGGTCGTCTATGGACGTCGATCTTATCTCCACGAACGAAAGCAAAACCGATCTCTGAACACCACACACAGTTTCGCAGTTGACTCTAGCTTCACGCCGCGTATGACTTTGTAAGGTGTCAGGCAAATCCAACACCTTCCATGAACACCCTGACATGATAAGCAAATCCAGTAGTATGTCACATAGCTCGGAATAAATCGTGACATTAAATTAACCAAAGTAATACGAGTAACGAGTG
Organism: Schistocerca gregaria; assembly: GCF_023897955.1. NCBI lineage: Eukaryota > Metazoa > Arthropoda > Insecta > Orthoptera > Acrididae > Schistocerca > Schistocerca gregaria. The sequence goes on along the minus strand of NC_064923.1, from coordinate 128,120,597 downwards.
AAAAAAATGGAATACCACAGACTAACACAAGAATACCTAAATGCATGTCGTTCCTTCTCACCGAGAGACCGACGCAGTTCCGAGGGGAGAAACGAGAACAGAAGTCGAGAGCAGAACCGTATTAAGCTAGAAGGCCCTACGATAAGGGAGGGATTGGACACCCACGTCGGCAGCCTACCTCTAAGACTACCACCCGCACGTTTTAGCGTGAGACTTTTTCGCGTCTCAGGTACGTCAAGGACCACCCCCCAGCCCATGTTAAAAGCTAGAGCCCTCCAGAAAAACAGTATAGATCTTACGATAACACAAAAAGGGCCACTACCACCCGCAAGTTTTAGCGTGAGACTTTTTCGCGTCTCAGGTACGTCAAGGACCACCCCACAGCCCATGTTAAAAGATAGAGCCCTCCAGAAGAACAGTATAGATCTTACGATAACGCTGAAAGGACCACACCAGCTGCAGGTTTTAGTGTGAGACTTTTTAGCGTCTCTGTTACGTTGCAAACTTTAAAAACATTGCCCCACCACAAAAAGTATAACGCTTCTCATTGGATAGACAGAATTTTTGTAGGCGGAGCTTAAGGTTATCATTGAGACCCTGATTGGTCAGATGAAAACACAGCCAGATAGTTTTTTTAAACCAACTTCGGTAAATTGTAGTAATGAGAAGTTAGAAAGAGTTAGTTCCGAGAAGGCGAGCTGGATGGCTGGTGCGCCGGCCGCTGTCGCCCTGACGCTGCCTAAACACCGACAAGGTAATGAACGCACGCGATGCCGCATTTTTGAGCGCATAAGCCTTCACTCAGAACTCCAGAAGACTGATCTGTTACACCTCTTTTTGCGTAATAGTAGTGTATATCGTTAATTGAAACTCATGGTGTTCACATTTGCCACTTGAAGAACAGATCTGAAACGCGATGATTTTTCTGTTATATAGTTATTGAGAAGCCACATCAGCCACTGTAATTTACGACAAGTTAGATAAGTAATTAAAGATAATTGAGGGTCACTGTAGACCTTTTAATAGTTTTCTCTTTTGTGAAACTTAAATTTAACCTAGATTATAGATATGATATGGCATAGGTCATCCTTCGATCGATTGTAGAACTTGGAAACCCATTCAGGGAATATTCGTTCACATTTTTGTTGAACACAGTTGGTTTTTATCATCCTGTATTAAAACATCTCCTTTTATCAATAGTGCAATTTATAAACAATGTTTTGTGAGTAGAATAAAATTTCCAATGGTAAACTCAACTGCTTTTTCGACGTTATTTTACTACCTAACTAAAAATGGGAAAGTTTTGAACCCCTTCCACTAAATTTAGTTAGTATTAAGATTCTTTTACAGGGAGTGCAGTGGAGCTGACACTGAGATCATTTAGTATCTGGTTATCTCATCGCTAGTCTCACTGAACTCTTCTGAATTCTACATGTCATGTGTGGTCTGGCGTCTCGTTACCAGCAACAGGTCTCAGGTTCAAACTAGTTAATTCCCTAAAAAACACGCTCAGAGCGTCGTTGCGCGAAAGTGGTAGGGAGACACGATATAGAACAAACAGACACCACCATGAATGTTTAGATCTTTACTGTTTCTGCTTTGGTGTCAGTGGTAAATGAAGCGTGGCAGCTCAAGATATCAGCCCAGCTTCCAGTAATAATCTGTTTCCCACAGTTCGTGGTGACGCTTCGAGTATATCGTCTGCTGTTGTCATTCACGTATTCGTCACAGCCAATCAAACGTCCTTACAGATGAACTTCGTGTCTACTCTCCTGGCCACACTACTGTCTTGAGTCTATTTCTCACACTTGGTTCTGCAGGCATTGCAATGTCAGTGCGATCTATTGATGTGATGCTTCCATACCCCCGATACCAATGATTCTATCCTTCTCAAAATCCGAAAGGTGTCGATAAGTTGAACTTTCACGATCTCTGGGCATGCTGAGTTTTAACACCATCTGAAGTTTTCTCATAACGTTAGTCGCACCCATTATCCAGCATGTACTCACAACATTTTCATATCATTACTAACAATAAAACTGTAAAACGGTCCTGTCTGTGTGTTTTTGAACACGTTAACCTCCAAAATTACTAAACGGATTTCTATAGGGTTTTTAGTGGTGACTTCAGCGTAACTTAAGGCAACGTGTAGGCTTTAATTCATCAAAATCAGATCACGAAAAGAGATATTCTAGTATGACATTACAATGTAGGTATTTATGCAGTATGTTTCACATCTCCTCCCAAATCACTAGACAGATATTAACCAAACTTGGTACACACATCACCTACTGTCCGCAAAGAATGGCTGTGTGGGTAAGAACCACCTGCCCATCAAAGGAGTGGGAAGTAGTACAGAAGTACAAGCCACAGCGCGCGAATATCCAGATTTTATTCATCCAGTATTTTATAACTTAGTGACTTGCAACAAGCCTTAAACGTAATTTCAAACCTTTAAGAAGCAACATCTCGTTTACACCCCCACAAAAAAAAGGAAAAAAAATATCTTCCTCACATTTCCGCTGTTCGTGCAGTAAAACTGTTGCATCAGACATGATTTCATGACGTTTAAATTTATTACTTCTTTGCTACTCCTCTATTTGCGACATATTTAGCAGACAGCATCCACCAACGCCTCTGCATGTACCTACAAAATTATATTATTGCACAACACAGAGAAAGAGGGAGGAGACGCTGGCAAGAGAAAGCGAAGAGGAGGAGATGTAATGGGAGATGGAAGAAGAAGATATGGACGTTGAAAGGAAAGAGGGGGTGGACAGAGAGAGGAGGAAATGGACAAGTAGAGGAGGGAATAGCAGATGGACAGAGAGAGAACAGGAGGAGATGGAGAGGGACTGGGAAGTGGAGGAGTTGGACAGAGACGAGGAGGAGGAGAAGGAGATGGACAGATAGAGAGGCATAGGAGATGGATAGAGAGATGTGGAGGGAGAAGATGGACTCCTGGAACTGAAATAAATACGTACCCGTGCAACGTCGGATACTCAACTGCTATAGTAATAACTTTCCTCTGTAGCAAACAAACTAAAAGTAAGTTCACAAAATGATGAAATTTAATCAAGATATCCAACCGACACGGAAATACTGGAGTGTCACATAGTGGCTTTCAGATAAGATGTTTTTGATGTAGTAATGTTCATTCTTGTGGGTGTATATAAATTTCTTTGCAAGGCTCATGGCACCCTTTTAGGGAAGGTTGGCTCTGGCTCTGAGCACTATGGGACTCAACTGCTGTGGTTATTAGTCCCCTAGAACTTAGAACTACTAAAACCTAACTAACCTAAGGACATCACACACATCCATGCCCGAGGCAGGATTCGAACCTGCGACCGTAGCAGTCGCACGGTTCCGGACTGGGCGCCTAGAACCGCGAGACCACCGCAGCCGGCTAAGGAAGGTTGGTAACACCAAACGCTAGTGTTGAAATGCTTTCCTCGCCAGGACACACAACGTGGAGTAACGAAACTACCACCTAGAACGTTGTTGTCGCTAGAGGTTTCGTGTTCAGTCCGAAGACTAAATTGATGCAGCTCTCAGTGCAAATTTAGCCAGAGTAACCGTCTTAGTCTCTGAATAACTATTATACCGTACATCGATTTGATTCCAGCCTCGATGTCCCTCTACAATTTTCATTCCGCTCACTTTCTTGCACTACCAAACTGACAATTCCTTGATGTCTCACGATGTGTCATTCAACTGAACATTTCTTGTACTCAAGTCGTGCCAGAGTGTTTTCTTTTTTCGCTTCTTATCTTCTACGGCAAAGCGCTTCAAATGTTCCTATTCTCTTCTTCTCCTAACTGCTTATTGTCCACGTTTTACGTACCTTCAAGGCAACAGTCCATACGAACACCTTAGAAACTTTTAAATTTATGTTAGATGTTAGCAATTTTCTAAATTTCAGAGAAATTCATTTTTTGCTGTTGCCAGTGTGCTTTTTTTTGTTTGTTATTTTGGTTCACAAATAACAAAACTCATCTAATAGCTACAGAGTCTCATTTCCTAATCCATTTCCTCAGCACCAGCTAATTTAATGAGACTGTATTCCATTACCCTTTTTTTATGTCAGTTGATGTGCATCTTATAATCTCATCTCAACACATTGTCCATTCCGGTCGCTTGCTATTCCGAGTCTTACGCAGCACGTAAACGAATTCAAATGTCAGCAGATCTCAAAGCTTTTCTTTCTTCTATGAACTTTAATGTCCTATCGAAATTTGCCCTTGGTTCCTCCACAGCTTGCTAAGTGTTCAGACTGAATAACACTGACGATAGTCAACAATCCTATCTCACTCCCTTTTCATCTTCAGCTCCCTTTTGATATCCTTCGACTCATAACTGAAGTCCCCTTGCTAAACAAATTGTCGATATCTTTACGTTCTCTGTATGTTATTCCTGCTACCTTCAGAATTTCAAAGAGTTTAGTCCATTAAACATTGTTAGAAACTTCCTGTAATTCTACAGGTGCCATAAACATTCTTAGCCTTTTTCGGAAACCTACTTTCTACGATACGTTTCAGCCTGACAACTTTCTAAATATCCCTGAGGCATAAGAATGACCTTCACTGATGGCGGCCTCCATCAGATATTGCATTCTTCAGTCCATATTTCTTATTTGAATTTCCCGATTACGACTTACTAAACTGAAAGATTAGTAATATTCGCATGCATCATCATCTGCTTTCTTTGGAGTGGAAATTGTTAGAGGAAGTGATCTAAGGTCGGGCTCCCATTTACATTTTATGATACAACTTGCAAATAAATTTTAAAAAGATGTTAAAGAAAATAAAACTTTGAAGTATTCTCTTTAACTCGTTGTGATGGAATGTAACAAACTTTCACTACTCTTATTTTACGTTTGAAAAAACACTGGTAAGCTGATCCAACTTTGAGGCGTGATCTAAATTTTGGCTATCCCCACAGATATTGAGATATCATTGCGAGGAAGTTAGTAAAACGAAGGAAAAACACTATATTTACTGAATATAATATTAAAAACATAAAACATAAAGTAATCCAGCGCATTTCTATTTTTAAATCACACTGATTCATCAAAAAACGTAACATAATGTAGGACATTCTAATTTAACGGCAGAAGACACAAATCTTTTATCGGTTGCTGCATGGTCGCTGTGTGCCCACACATAATACGTGATGCGCATGACGCAGATCTCTTCTTATACGTCATTAGAAATGTTTTCTTCCCAAAAGATGCATTCAGCAGCTTCAGCGTCTGGTTTGAGATTTTTTCTTTTTTTTTTTTTCAGCAGGTAAGTCTAAGTCACTCGTCATCAGTGATCGGCGTGGCCGTGTTATCTACATCTTTTTGCTTTTTTTTTGCTCATTTCCGTTTCCATTTTTCCTCTTTCTTGCATTTTTCTCAGCCTTCACAGTACTGAATGATATGTCACCCTCTTTTTCAAACTACAGTTTCTTTTTCGCAGCCCTTGTTTTGGGAGGATTGGTAGAAAATTTTTGTTCAGTAGGTCTAGCTCATTTTTGTAACATTGTTTTGTGAGGAGTGTCAATTACTAGGGCAGATCCTACAGCTTTACGCCCTTTGTTGCTTTTCACTTTGTTTGCCGTAGGAAAATGAACAATTTCTTAAAGGCTAACAGCTGATAAGTTCGACCTGTTTGGCTATGGCCCCTTCATTAAATGGACTGACACATCTGATGTTCCCGGCGTAGGACTGTCAGAAATGGATGGGAAGTCTTGGGAAGCACGTTGTTGGTCGTACCGACAACGAGCTACAGTTTTTCGCTGCTCCATTCGAGGTCTTCAAGTAGTCAGCTTCAGTAAAAATATTTTTGTGAAGCGGATATATCCCTGTGATTCTGAAACCACTCTATGCAATTTCTGCTATCCGTACTTTCTGGAAACTTTTCCAAACAATTCCGTCATTTCATAAATTGTTAGCGGTCAATTTGAATGGCGAAGCCATTGCCTTATGTCTTCACTGCAGTAAACTTTTAATGGCCCCGCGAAAATTTCGTCTAGGGGATGCAGTTTGCTTGTGCAATGTGGGGGGAAGTGACACAACAATCACTTGCGTACTTCTTACACTATCAACGAGATCGACATTAATCGCATGAACGAAAAGCCCCCTCCAGGTTTAGGAAAGTAGAGATTTTTCTGAGGGCTTCACTTTTCTACCAAACGGTTGGAACGATGTACAGAAGATGTTAGTCTGCACCCACCCTTAAGGGTGAGCTACACTAAGGCGGAAGAAGAAACACGTAATCGTTGACTATGCCTGTCGACATATTGACTGATAACCTGCGCCGGCCGCGGTGGCCGAGCGGTTCTAGGCGCTTCAGTCCGGAACCTCGCGACTGCTACGGTCGCAGGTTCGAATCCTGCTTTGGGCATGGACGTGTGTGATGTCCTTAGGTTAGTTAGGTTTAAGTAATTCTAAGTTCTAATAACCAATGACGGACGGAGCAAGGAGGACATCAAAAGCAGACTCGCTATGGCAAAAAAAGCATTTCTGGCCAAGAGAAGTCTACTAATATCAAATACCGGTCTTAATTTGAGGAAGAAATTTCTGAGGATGTACGTCTGGAGTACAGCATTGTATGGTAGTGAAACATGGACTGTCGGAAAACCGGAACAGAAGAGAATCGAAGCATTTGAGATTTGGTGCTATAAACGAAAGTTGAAAATTAGGTGGACTGATAAGGTAAGGAATGAGGAGGTTCTACGCAGAATCGGAGAGGAAAGGAATATGTGGAAAACACTGATAAGGAGAAGGGACAGGATGATAGGACATCTGCTAAGATATGAGGGAATGACTTCCATGGTACTAGAGGGAGCTGTAGAGGGCAAAAACTGTAGAGGAAGACAGAGATTGGAATACGTCAAGCAAATAATTTAGGACGTAGGTTGCAAGTGCTACTCTGAGATGAAAAGGTTAGCACAGGAAAGGAATTCGTGGCGGGCCGCATCAAACCAGTCAGTAGACTGACGACAAAAAAAAAAAGTTCTAAGGGACTGATGACCTCACCTGTTGAGTCCCATAGTGCTCAGAGCCAACTGATAATTTGTGTTGACGTCTCTTCACAACTGTAGTGTGGGGATTCTCATCGGCCCAAATACGTATATTGTGACTGTTTGGCATTCGGTCTCTGGTGAAACAGGCCTCATTCGTGAAAAGTACTTAATCAGGCAAGTGAGAATCTTTTGGGAGATGCCACAGGAAGCGTTGGCTGAAGACATGAGGTCTGAAGTCGGCTGGTGTCAAACCATGCACGTTCTGTGGACGGTAGGGATGTAGCCGTGTTTCCCGTAATACTCGGCACACAGTGCTCTGCGGAACATTCGCTTCGCGTGCAACTGATCGAGTGCCGACTTCAGGCGCCCCATTCACTTGAACAAGCACTGCGTCTCCTAAGTCGGGAGTCCACGTCGTCCCCCATCCTCCTCGGTCTCTGTATTGTGGTTCAAGTTGCCCTGTTTCGCTTAATCGCTGGAGCAGTCTCGGGGCTACTTCCGCTTGCCTGCCTATAAAATGTTGTTGCACTCTACCGACAAACTGCCAACACATATACGCACAAGTTCACTAACTTAATAAAAAATATATTGCGCTGTGAAGTTAACACTAACTTACCTCTGAGATACACTCTCCCAATGTTACAACAAATGAAAGCGTCATTCAACGAAATTAATCTCCAAGTGAAAATTGTCGTTTCACCCAACTACACGTCAGTTGTTAGGTAGCTCAGTTGTTACAGCCGTCGGCGATTAACTTTAATAAGATGACGTCCATAGATCACTGTTTCTAAACTAACCCGAAAGAACACCTTCCTTTATTTGTAAAACGACTTGGCAGTCCTCTCACATGAAAAAAAAATCACAAGTACAAAGCTTCACCACAACGATCAGAAACAGAATATTATTATGTTTTCCTTGCATTTTACATGTGTTTACATTTGCAATCTCTGTTCATACACGATAGGTTCAAAAAGATATTTCTAGTTAATGTGACCACACACCTTTAATTTGTTAGAAAGGATGTTTTTATCTTCCTATTATCCAGTTAGGATTCCTGTCGGGTAATTTTTGCAGTTTTGTCATCTTACATAAAGAAGTAACTCTGCTTCAGACGCTAACGTTAGTTTTACACTCACAGACATCACAGCCCTTACGTTTGTGTCACCTGCATATTCTACGCGCTTTTTATTTCTCTGTAAAACCTCATCATCCTACGCCTAGTTATACTGTCGACTTATGGTGATAATCTTCACTGCTAGCAGTGCTTTCCAGAAAAGTTATCTTTTTGACAAAGCAACTGCGTTTATCCTCTGTTGACCATTTCTCAGACTGAGACTAATGTGGAGCTATAGACACTCAAGCGCAAAAGAAACTGGTATAGAATGCGTATTAAAATATAACAGGCAGAATAAGGTGCTGCGGTTGGCAACGCCTATATAAGACAAGAAGTGCCTGACGCAGTTGTTACGTCGGTTACTTCTACTACAATGGCACGTTTTCAAGATTTAAGTGAGTTTGAACGTGGTGTTACAGTCGGTGCACGAGCAATGGGACTCAGCATTTTCGAGGTAGCGATTTCACGAGCGTACCGCCAATATCAGGAATCCCATAAAACACCAAATATCCGACATCGCTGCAGCCGGGAAAAGATCCTGCAAGAACTGGACCAATGACGACTGAAGAAAATCGTTCAACGTGACGGAAGTGCAGCCATTCCGCAAATTGCTGCAGATTTCAGTGCTGGGCCATCAACAAGTGTCAGCGTGCGAACCATCCAACGAAACATCATCGATATGGGCTGTCGGAGCCGAAGGCCCACTCGTGTATTCTTGATGATTGCACGTCACAAAGCTTTACGCCTCGCCTGGGCCCGGCAACACCGACATTGGACTGTTGATGACTGGGAACACCGTGTCTGGTCGGACGAGTTTCGTTTAGAATTGTATCGAGCGGATGGAGACACCCTCATGTATCAATGGACCCTACATATCAGCAGGGAACTGTTCAAACTGGTGGAGGCTCTGTAATGGTGTGGGGGTGTGCAGTTGGAGTCATATGGGACACCTGATACGTCTAGATACGACTCTGACAGGGGACACGTACGTAAGCATCCTGTCTGATCACCTGCATCCATTCATGTCAATTGTGTATTCTGACGGACTTGGGTAATACCAGCAGGACACTGCGACACCCTACACGTCCAGAATTGCTACAGAGTGGCTCCAGGAACACTGTCCTGAGTTTAAACACTTTCGCTGGCCACCAAAATCCCTAGACATGAACATTATTGAGCATATCTGGGGTGGCTTGCAACGTGCTGTTCAGAAGAGATCTCCACCCCCTTATACTCTTACGGATTTATGGACAGCCCTGCAGTATTCATGGTGACAGTTCCCTCCAGCACTACTTAAGACATTACTGGAGTCCATGCCACGTCATGTTGCGGCACTTCTGCGTACTCACTGGGGTCCTACATGATATTACACAGTGTACCAGTTTCTTTGGCTCTTCAGTGCATAATACATCCCACAATCGAAACAACTGCCATAATCAGTTCTAGCTAACGCAACTTTCGTTTTTCGTTTAAAAATTTCATGACACTTCCAGGATTTTAACATGTGACCCCTTCATCTGCAGTTGAACGCGCTAACCATTGCGCCACTGAACGTCTGACGGATGTAACAGCTCTGCTTAGTGTCTTCTATACAGGAAATCAGCACTAACTTTTGCCAGCAGTACATTTGTTGTACCTTGGGTCGAAGCTCATGACTGGCAGTCGGCAATCCAGTTATAATATACGCATCGGTTTGCAAAGTTCTACAGTTCCTTAGTTTTGAGCGAGTTTTATGATGTTGCAGGTAGCAGGGAAAAAAGACGTCCGTCGTAACAACGTATCGCTGGAGCATAAACGCAGCAACTTTTGCGAGACCTATCAGCGCTAGCAAAATTCATTTCTATTGTTATTTTAAAGTTGCATTTGCATTTTTCTTCACGAAATAGCTACACAGTTTTCAGAACAAGTACGTAAAAACAGCGTAACTTCGGCTAACGCGCCTATAACATACGTGTAGCTTCATCTTACTCCTAGTCTGTGACGTCACCAGAGCATTAACCAATAACAGAGAGTTTTCGATCATGTGACCAGATCTTGATATTTAATGACTTTTAAGCTTTGATTACATAAAAATAACAGATATTTTCCAATAACACTGACCATAAATCAGTTTAATGCTATAATTAATAGGAATAACTACCCACTAGGTTAGCCGAAGGCTCCAACCCGCTGCTTCCTGGACTCTGGTAGGCGCGTCAGCCCCTGATCGAATACACTCTGCGAATTAACGACGAGGACAAGTGTGCTGGCCAACCTGGATGTGGTTTTTAGGCGGTTTTCCACATCCCACAAGGTGAATACTGGGCTTATCCCCATGTCCACCCTCATTTACACGACTCGCACACAATTGAAAAAACGTTCGCACTATTTTGTGGCTTACACTAGATGCAGACACCTGGGGTACACTGATTCTGTCCCAGGGGATGCTGGGTGGCGACAGGAAGGGCAACCTGCCACCTTCTGACACTAACATCGCCAAATTCATAGTAACAGGGCCGATCCCACGTTGAAGTGGGACAAAGCCCCAAGAAAATGATGATGAATCGATCAGAATAACAACAATCTGAACCATAATTTTTTCATACGAAAATTGCCTATTTTAGCAACAGCAGTAGCGGTAATTGTATTCCACTGACAGGGGTAGCAGAACGATTTTCGCTTACAACTTTTGACTCGCTCTTTTCCGGCTTAGGATCCCTTATCTCAAACCGTGGTCTAAAGTTGATTTCGGCTGCGGTGGGGTTGAGGACGTCCGCTGCGCCCCGCCGTGCGCGACCGTGAGCGCTTGCTTGTGTTTACCTTCTCGCGGCCCGAGTTGTATTAGTTCCAAGGTCAGTGTGACTATGGCACACACATGGCGCCACGATACGATCAAAATTACTTTCCAACCAGATCACACGCGTCCTCGAGCCTATGAAATAGAACAGTTCATACGCGACGATCTACTTTTAGATCCGGCGACTGTCGCCGGAATACATTTTTCTATAACGGCGAGCGTGGTTTATGTTAAAATGACCAGTGCACAGGTCTGCGCGACAGTGGTGTCTAAATACTCGAACTCTCTCAGATTCAAACATTCTGACGGGCATATCGGTGCAGTGACGGTGGATCATGCAGGCATGGGCCTAAGGACTGTGAGGGTTTTAGAGCTCCCCTTCGAGGTCCCAGAGGAAGTTGTCAAGGACGCCTCCCGACCATACGGCAATGTTATCAACCACGTTGCAGGAAAGTGGCAAACTTTCTCGGCGTATAAGGTCTACAATGGTGTGCGCCAAATTATACTTGAGCACAAGAAACATGTGCCGTCCTATTTGAACATCGGTGGCTGTCGTGCAATCATCATGTACGACGGTTGCCGCGTACCTGTTCCGGATGTGGGCAGGAAGGCCATGTTCGATCGAGCAGCTAACAACGTCGAATTACGCAGATACCAGTGGGAGACTCCGTTTCCCCGACGGGGACGACAATCCTGCCCCTCACGTACGCTCAGACGACGATGCGCACCATAGTTGAGGACGAAACGGCCGATCAGACACACCCATCGACGCCAGGAGTACCAAGGGAGGAAGAGGAAGGACCCCCGATGCCAACCCACATGTCGCCCCCTCCACAGCAACAGCAGCAGCAACAGTCCCACGGACTCCAGACGCAACGTAACATCCAGAACGCGATGGACGTGGACGCGAACATTGTCCCGACCGCGGCATTCCTAGCGGAAGGTGATACGACGCTGGATTGCCTCCCACATTCGGATACGGATGTCCACGTTCGAAAGCAACGTTCGCCTCGACGACGGAAGCGACGTCGGCTGACCCCTTCTGATGATTGCCTCCTACACACGGCCGGTCAAGAAGGTGACATCTCATCAGACGGAATGGATGCTGCGCCTGCTGAGGATCTAAGTGGTGTAGACGGTTCACTTGCCCATACCACGAGTGCCAAGTTACTTCTTTCACCACAGATGCAGCAGGTCGCGTCGATGGACGGCGCTCCGTCTACCTCTACCAAAGACGACGTACGTGCGGGAGATTTAGGTACCGATCAGCTACACAGCATGGTGTTGCAGCCACTGTGGTCGGACGATGTTGAGGAACTTCCTAAAGAGGGCACGGGTGACAGGGGAGGGGGTGGCATTGGAGATGCCACTCCTAGTGTAAAAGACGCATAATTTGTAACGGGTTTGGTGGGTTCGGCATCTCTTGTAGTTAGCTTTGATTGCCATGGCGTCTACCCTAGGTGAAGAGGCTAGGCAGCACACCTTTCGCCTTGCCACAATCAATATCAATACGCTAAGGGCACCACACAAACTGACAATGCTACAACGCACGCTTGATGCGGCGGACGTCGACGTGGCCCTCTTACAGGAAGTACGTGTCACTAGTTTCCCTGACTTCTACTGATATACCGTCCACATCTCCCACGCCTCTTCTACCGATTGTGGTGTGGCTGTTCTGCTACGGGACAGTTTGGCGGCTACGGACGTACTGTACTTACCGAGTGCAAGAGCCATGGCAGTAACCGTCAACGGTGTACGACTCATCAATGCATATGCCCCTTCAGGATCAGGGAGACGGAGAGATCGGGCCCGCTTTTTTTTCGGAAGATATCACGCGTCTATTTATGGGCAGCATAGACGATAGGGTGATCGGAGGAGATTTTAACTGTACATTATCTCCGTCTGATCAGCAGCCACATCACGTCCCGTGTGCAGAATTGGAAATGCTAGTGCCTGACCTCCACCTGATTGACACGTGGCGCCCTATTCATGGCCCAGCTCCTGGATACACACACTATACAAGTCATTCATCAAGTCGGTTAGACAGGATTTACGTCACAAGCACCCTTTCGACGGCGACAAGAGGAGCATAGCTCTGGCCCACTGCATTCACTGACCACACAGCCTATATTTGCACCATTGCACTCCAACCTGCACGTGTGTGGCGCAGTAGGCCCCCCTGGAAACTGAACGTCGCCCATCTGGACGAGCCGGCATGTAAATGTGCTATCGAAGAGTCGTGGAATGCGTCCTTACAGCGTCGTGGTCGTTACCGATCGACCCTCAGTTGGTGGATTGAATGTGCGAAGCCTGCTCTTAGGCGCACCTTCATGGCTTACGGCAGGGAAGCGGCGGCATGGAGGAGGAGCACGGAAAACTTTTATTACACCGTCCTACAGGAATGTCTTGCTATGGAGCCCTCACCTGACCGGCAGATCATAGTCAATCGCGCGAAAGCGCAGCTCATCTCCTTAGCACGCCATCATTCACAAGGCGCTGTTATACGGTCGCGCGCTCTAGACATGATACAATCAGAAAGGCCATCTATGCACCACGTGCTCCTAGAACGCAGGAGGCTCCGTAGGGCACTGGTAACCGACATGATAACGGACGACGGACGACACGTGGCAGAACAAGCAGATATAGCAGAAGCCTTCTATGGGCATTACGCTCAACTCTATTCAGCAGTGCTCTCTGATATGGCGACGGTAGACTCCGTGTCAGCACATGTCCACGGTACAGTTCCACCAGACATGGTACCGACTTTACTGGGAGAAATGACAGAAGAGGAAGTGCTCGACGCCATTGGTAAAGGTGCTCCCCATAATTCACCAGGAATCGATGGATTACCGTTAGAGTTCTATCGAGCATTTAAACAACTGTTGGTACCGTGTTTGGTTGAAATTTGTCAGGAATTGATGTCCCCGGGTATACCGTTGCCTGCATCGTTCTTGGAAGGACTGATTGTCCCCATCCATAAGCCGAAGGGACGGAATCATGTCCGCGATTATCGCCTCTTAACGTTGTTGAACAGCGACTTCAAGATCTTTTCGAGGCTGCTATCAGAACGTCTTCGGGGCACACTATTGCACGTCCTGTCCAGCGATCAGATGTCCTTGGGGGGACCCAACAACATCAGAACTGCGTTATGTCGTTACAGAGATCTCATCTCCCTTGCACGGGTGAGACGTTTGCCGGCAGCCCTGGCGTCTATCGACTTAAGTCAGGCTTTTGATCGTGTGGGCCACACTTTCCTCACGGCCGTTCTACGGCGCATGGAATATCCCGACCCCTTTATCACAGTGTTGACACGCCTTCTGCATGAGGCTACTTCTCGAGCTCTTGTTAATGGAAGACTGACGGCACCCATGCCGATCCGCCGATCAGTACGACAGGGATGTCCATTATCAACACTGTTATTTGCATTGGCCTTAGAACCTTTGTTGTGTGGTCTCCGAGACAGGCTCACTGGGATACAGTTCGGCGGCTCCATCTATCGCTGCACCGCATATGCGGATGATTTGATGATCGTCATACGAGGAGGCGACGATATGGCCGCGGCGTTGGACTGGATTGCAACCTACGGTACAGCTTCTGGCAGCCAAATCAACGTTGAGAAGTCTGTCGCCTTGAGCATCGGGATTGGGCTACCACAGGAACACATTGCCCCCTTACGCTTCAGTGATACTGTCCGCTGCTGAGGTTTAGATTTCATGAACGACATGCGACGCGCGACGAAGCTCAATTATCGACGCCTTCTTCACCAAATTAGGGCCGGAATTGCAAATCAGCGCTTGCGATCCCTCAACATCGTTCAGCGGGCGTATTAAGCCAATGTACTCGTATACCTTGCGTCCCGCATACCGCTTGTCGCCCAGACGCTACCCATTCCGAAACCCTTGGCTCGTAGCATTATGGCAGCGCTGGGATACTTCGTCACCGCTGGTATGTTACTGAAGATCAGAAACGTATCTCTTACCCTCACCAAGGAAAAGGTGGCCTCGGTCTAGTCAACGTCCATGATAGGGCCATTTCCTCTATGTTAGCTCACATTTATGTCTGCTGCGCCGTATTCCTACGAGCTTCACGAGTCTGCTTCTGACGGCGCTACGACCTGCTTCACTAACAGCGCCGGTGCCACTACCGGGCATCCTAACGCCCCTATTTCATATAGGACCTTTCTATTTAGAACAAAGTTATTGCAGTGTAGCGCTCACGACACCACAAATGGCCACGACTCGACGTATATATCACGACATGCTGCAACGCCGCCCCATAAATGTGATCGAGCTAAAATATCCTGACGTTCGGTGGCGCGTGGTGTGGAAGACTGTACACGATGCCATGCTTGATTCCGACGTTGTTTCCCAATGGTACGTAGTCGTTAATGGGAAGCTGCTGACGCAAGAACGTCTCTACAATATCCACATGGCAGAATCTCCTAATTGTGTGGGTTGTAACAAAGTAGATTCTGACGAGCACCGCCTCAGCTGCGGAGAGGCGGAACCGGTTTGGCACCTAGTGCGGCAGATGCTGGCTTATCTCTTGCGAGTTAGGCCGGAGCATATATCTGCACGCACGTTATTGTTTCCGGATGAGACATTTTACCCCAAGACTCGAACCAACTCCGTCACCCGGATACGTGGACATGCGGTCCATTACCTCTGTCGTGACGGACACAAGAATTTCCTTGACTTCTGGCTCTATTTGCAAGAAAGACATCATGCTATTTCCGGGCATACCAGATATCGTCAATGCTTCGCAAACTACCTATGGAGTGCCTTTCACAGCCCGCCGTGCAGCTGGAATGTTCCAGGCAGTGGCAGATGAGGTCAGAAGGAACTGCAAACAAGCATATATTGAACAATCTTTATCAGTGGGCGCAGTCGCTGGGGAGCCTAACTACGACGTGGTAGCTTTCTTTTCTTGTTATTTACGTTTAATATCTTCGATGGTGTCTTCATTCTGTTTTAGTTTTCTAGGCTTGATTAACTATGACTGTTCGCACATTGATACATATATAAATAAAAAAAGATAACAAAAAAAGTGGGCAGGAGACCTGCGTATCGAATCCAAATAAATACACAAGAACAAACAAAGAACAAAATGAACAACAAATCAAATATAATAAAGTATTATACCCTTTCCTTCCTTCCTCCTTTTATTATTTTTTATATTAAAAGTTCAGAGGCATATTTAATTTTTGTTTCGTTGGCGAAACCTGAAGTGGTGGCGAACGGCCGTCCTAGTTGACTGTCGAAAAAAAAAAAAGGGGGGGTAGCGTCTTTGATTCATAATCAAAACGTCTTCGGTCACGGGATGGGTCCCCGCCACTGCCTAAATTTTGATAAATAATCAGCATTGGCGGCCGAAGACTTCCGGCATAAGAAGTCAGCCTCATTCTGCCAACGGCCTTGTCAAAGAGGGTGGAGGAGCGGATAGAGGTTCAGGGCACTCTCTTGTCCCAGGGGTGGGCAATTGCCCCTAAAGGCGGAAGAATCAGCAATGATCAACGACATGAGGATGCAGAAGGCAATGGAAACCACTGCATTAAAGACACGTAACGTGTATCCGCAGGACATGTGGCCTGTAGTTGAAGGAGTGTCATGATGATCTCTCCATTGGCAAAAGATTCCGGAATAGTCCCCCATTCAGATCTCCGGGAGGGGACTGCCAAGGGGGAGGTTACCACGAGAAAAAGATTGAATAATCAACGAAAGGATAATGTTCTACGAGTCGGGGCGTGGAATGTCAGAAGCTTGAACGCGGTAGGGAAACTAGAAAATCTGAAAAGGGAAATGCAAAGGCTCAATCTAGATATAGTAGGGGTCAGTGAAGTGAAGTGGAAGGAAGACAAGGATTTCTGGTCAGATGAGTATCGGGTAATATCAACAGCAGCAGCAAATGGTATAACAGGTGTAGGATTCGTTATGAATAGGAATGTAGGGCAGAGGGTGTGTTACTGTGAACAGTTCAGTGACCGGGTTGTTCTAATCAGAATCGACAGCTGACCAACATCGACAACGATAGTTCAGGTATACATGCCGACGTCGCAAGCTGAAGATGAACAGATAGAGAAAGTGTATGAGGATATTGAAAGGGTAATGCAGTATGTAAAGGGAGACGAAAAGCTAATAGTCATGGGCGACTGGAATGCAGTTGTAGGGGAAGGAGTAGAAGAAAAGGTTACAGGAGAGTATGGGCTTGCGACAAGGAATGACAGAGGAGAAAGACTAATTGAGTTCTGTAACAAGTTTCAGCTAGTAACAGCGAATACTCTGTTCAAGAATCATAAGAGGAAGAGGTATACTTGGAAAAGGCCGGGAGATACGGGAAGATTTCAATAAGATTACATCATGGTCAGACAGAGATTCCGAAATCAGATACTGGATTGTAAGGCGCACCCAGGAGCAGATATTGACTCAGATCACAATATAGTAGTGATGAAGAGTAGGCTGAAGTTCAAGTCATTAGTCAGGAAGAATCAATACGCAAAGAAGTGAGATACGGAAGTTCTAAGGAATGACGAGATACGTTTGAAATTTTCTAACGCTATAGATACAGCAATAAGGAATAGCGCAGTAGGCAGCACATTTGAAGAGGAATGGACATCTCTAAAAAGGGCCATCACAGAAGTTGGGAAGGAAAACATAGGTACAAAGAAGGTAGCTGCGAAGAAACCATGGGTAACAGAAGAAATACTTCATTTGACTGATGAAAGGAGGAAGTACAAACATGTTACGGGAAAATCAGGAATACAGAAATACAAATCGCCGAGGAATGAAATAAATAGCAAGTGCAGGAAAGCTAAGACTGCAGGAAAAATGTGAAGACATCGAAAAAGATGTGATTGTCGGAAGGACAGACGCAGCATACAGGAAAGTCAAAACAACCTTTGGTGACATTAAAAGCAACGATGGTAACATTAAGAGTGCAACGGGAATTCCACTGTTAAATGCAGAGGAGAGAGCAGATAGGCGGAAAAAATACATTGAAAGCCCCTATGAGGGTGAAGATTTGTCTGATGTGATAGAAGAAGAAACAGGAGTCGATTTAGAAGAGATTGGGGATCCAGTATTAGAATCGGAATTTAAAAGAGATTTGGAGGACTTACGGTCAAATAAGGCAGAAGGGATAGATAACATTCCATCAGAATTTCTAAAATCATTAGGGGAAGTGGCAACAAAACGATTATTCACGTTGGTGTGTAGAATATATGAGTCTGGCGACATACCATCTGACTTTCGGAAAAGCATCATCCACCCAATTCCGAAGACGGCAAGAGCTGACAAGTGCGAGAATTATCGCACAATCAGCTTAACAGCTCATGCATCGAAGCTGCTTCCAAGAATAATATACAGAAGAATGGAAAAGAAAATTGAGAATGCGCTAGGTGACGATCAGTTTGGCTTAAGGAAAAGTAAAGGCACGGGAGAGGCAATTCTGACGTTACGGCTAATAATGGAAGCAAGGCTGAAGAAAAATCTAAACACGTTCATAGGATTTGTCGACCTGGAAAAAGCGTTCGACAGTATAAAATGGAGCAAGCTGTTCGAGATTCTGAAAAAAGTATGGGTAAGCTATAGGGAGAGACGGGTCATATACAATATGTACAACAACCAAGAGGGAATAATAAGAGTGGACGATCAAGAACGAAGTGCTCGTATTAAGAAGGGTGTAAGACAAAGCTGTAGTCTTTCGCCCCTACTCTTCATTCTGTACATCGAGGAAGCAATGATGGAAATAAAAGAAGGTTCAGGAGTGGAATTAAAATACAAGGTGAAAGGATATCAATGATACGATTCGCTGATGACATTGCTATCCTGAGTGAAAGTGAAGAAGAATTAAATGATCTGCTGAACGGAATGAACAGCCTAATGAGTACACAGTATGGTTTGAGAGTAAATCGGAGAAAGGCGAAGGTAATGAGAAGTAGTAGAAATGAGAACAGCGAGAAACTTAACATCAGGATTGATGGACACGAAGTCAATGAAGTTAAGGAATTCTGCTACCTAGGCAGTAAAATAACCAATGACGGACGGAGCAAGGAGGACATCAAAAGCAGACTCGCTATGGCAAAAAAGGCATTTCTGGCCAAGAGAAGTCTACTAATATCAAATACCGGCCTTAATTTGAGGAAGAAATTTCTGAGGATGTACGTCTGGAGTACAGCATTGTATGGTAGTGAAACATGGACTGTGGGAAAGCCGGAACAGAAGAGAATCGAAGCATTTGAGATGTGGTGCTGTAGACGAATGTTGAAAATTAGGTGGACTGATAAGGTAAGGGATGAGGAGGTTCTACACAGAATCGGAGAGGAAAGGAATATGTGGAAAACACTGATAAGGAGAAGGGACAGGATGATAGGACATCTGCTAAGACATGAGGGAATGACTTCCATGGTACTAGTGGGAGCTGTAGAGGGCAGAAACTGTAGATGAAGACAGAGATTGAAATACGTCAAGCAAATAATTGAGGACGTAGGTTGCAAGTGCTACTCTGAGATGAAGAGGTTAGCACAGGGGAGGAATTCGTGGCGGGCCGCATCAAACCAGTCAGTAGACTGATGACCCAAAAAAAAAAGTCTCATACTGATATAACGTACCCTTCTCCATCATCTCTGAAAGTTTGTAACATCAACACGGAATCTTCCAGTATAGACAGTTTATAATTTTAATGCTTGTCTTACTGTGTTAAACCTTTAACTTCATACCTCTTCACGACCTCCACCTGGGACGGGATAATCCTTTTATTCGTTGAGGAAGAGTGATGCCGTGGAAGGAGCTGTACAGGGGAAAATGGTGGGGTAGACTAAGCCTAAAACAGGCAAAACAGATTATGCTCGATATTGGCTATCGCAGTGACATAGATTTGAGCATGTTAGCACAAGATAGATAAACGTGAAGGCCACACCGTGCGAGCTGAAGGACTGACTAATTAAAATAGAAAAAAAAAAACACTGCTAGATTCTGTCGATATCCCGAAGGATAGTAGTTGTACATCTACATTGTCCAGGCACTTTACTGTGACTTCCACCTGTGTTCCACGTCAAAGTGCCACACCCACTCACAGGCAGCTGGTGGCAGCAGTGGATGGTATATTAAGCGTGTCAGGGAGCTGGGGGAGGAGGGAGGCAGAAAACAATGCAGTCGTTGTCGTAATCCAGGAATGGATCGATTTATGTTCATTGGCTTTCGGGCCAAACGTGGAAACATTTTCTCAACGACTATGTCTGAACAGTTCGCGTGCCGCCATGTTTAAAGTATACGGTGCATGGAACAACGGCGCTCTCCAAAACCGGCAACGAGGCAACAGTGGCGCACCACGGGTGATAGATGACAGGGTGAACTACAGTTGCGGAGGTATGCACGAGCGAATAGACGTGCAACTGTTGAGCGACTGAACGTCCACGTGAATCAAGGGGCTACACACGGAGTCTCCTCAACGACTGTTCAGTGAACGTTGCTGCGTATGGGCCTCCCCCACAGGTGCCTGGTTCAAGCACCCATGCTGAGTGCTCTACATTGGAGAAGAAGGCTAGAATTTGCACTCCAATATCGCAACCGGACGACCACTGTGTGGCGATAGGTGACCTTTTCAGATAAAGCACGTTGGCAGATGGCCGTTGCCATGAGCGGCGTGAAATGTCTACGAGCAAACACTCTGCATGGGTTTTGGTGTGGGGAATGTTTCATAGGCATTCGCTGGATCGTTGGTTCAAATGGCTCCGAGCACTATGGGTCATCCGTCCCCTAGAACTTAGGACTACTTAAACCTAACTAAGGACATCACACACATCCATGCCGGAGGCACGATTCAATCCCGCGTCCAGACACCTTCATTTAGGTTTTCCATGATTTCCTTAAATCGCTCCAGGCAAATGCCGGGATGATTCCTTTGAAAGGGCACGGCCGACTTCCTTCCCCATCCTTCCCTAATCCTATGAGACCGATGACCTCGCAGTCTGGTCTCTTCCCCCAACAAACCAACCCGGCTCGCAGTGTACGTGCGTTGTTGAAGAACACTAGAATGAATTTACCGTACTCCACTGCTAACCAGTTTCCTCGGATTTATACCCAGTCGAGGAGCACTTCGATGCTATTTGCGAGGAAAGTTTCCAACCGATTTCGCATACACAAATAGCAGTTGACCGGGTTGCTGGTGAAACGTCCAAAAATTCAAATGGCTCTGAGCACTATGGGACTCAACATCTGTGGTCATAAGTCCCCTAGAACTGAGAACTGCTTAAACCTAACTAACCTAAGGACATCACACACATCCAAGCCCGATGCACGATTCGAACCTGCGACCGCAGCAGTTGCTCGGTTCCTGACTGAGCGCCTAGAACCGCTAGGGTGAAACGTTGTTGTGATGCCTCGTGTAAGGAGGAGAAATGCGTACCATCGCGTTTCCGACTTCGATAAAGGTCGGATTGTAGCCTATCGCGATTGCGGTTTATCGTATCGCGACATTGCTGCTCCCGTTGGTCGAGATTCAACGACTGTTAGCAGAATATGGAATAGTTGGGTTCAGGAGAGTAATACGCAACGCCGTCCTGGATCCCAACGGCCTCGTATCACTAGCAGTCGAGATGACAGGCATCTTATGCGCATGGCTGTAACGAATCGTGCAGCCACGTCTCGATACCTGAATCAACAGATGGGGACGTTTGCAAGACAACAACCATCTGCACGAACAGTTCGACGACGTTTGCAGCACCATGGACTATCATCTCGGAGACCATGGCTGCTGTTACACTTGACGCTGCATCACAGACAGGAGCGCTTGCGATGGTGTACTCCACGACGAACCAGAACCTGGGTGCACGAATGGCAAAACATCATTTTTTTGGATGAATCCAGGTTCTGTTTACAGCATCATGATGGTCGCATTCGTGTTTCGCGACAACGCGTTGAACGCACATTGGAAGCGTGTATTCGTCATCGCCATACTCGCTTATCACCTAGCGTGATGGTATGAGGAGCCATTGGTTACACGTCTCGGTCACCTCTTGGTCGCATTGACGGCACGTTGAACAGTGGACGTTACATTTCAGATGTGGCTCTACCCGTCATTCGATCCCTGCGAAACCTACATTTCAGCAGGATAATGCACGACCGCGTGTTGCAGGTGCTGTACGGGCCTTTTTGGATACAGAAAATGTTCGACCTCTGCCCTGGCCAGTATATGTCCAGATCTCTCACCCATTGAAAACGTCTGGTTAGTGGTGGCCGAGCAACTGGCTCGTCACAATAAGTCAGTCACTACTCTTGAAAACTGTGGTATCGTGTTTAAGCTGCATGGGCAGCTGTACCTGTACACGCCACCAATGCTCTGTTTGACTCAATGCCTAGGCGTATCAATGCCGTTATTACGGCCAGAGGTGGTTGTTGTGAGTACTGATTTCTCAGGTTCTATGCACCTAAATTGCGTGAAAATGTAATCACATGTCAGTTCTAGTGTAATATATTTGTCCAATGAATACCCGTTTACCATCTGCATTTCTTCTTGGTGTAGCAACTTTAATGGTCAGTAGTGTAGTTAAATA
Source organism: Schistocerca gregaria (assembly GCF_023897955.1). Classification (NCBI taxonomy): domain Eukaryota; kingdom Metazoa; phylum Arthropoda; class Insecta; order Orthoptera; family Acrididae; genus Schistocerca; species Schistocerca gregaria. Next base: position 128,098,148 of record NC_064923.1, on the reverse strand, counting down.
ATAGATACTAGCCTTGTGACTGCTCGAATTTCTTTACAAATGGTAAAGTCAGGGTTCCATCACTGTGGAAGCAGACAACACAACTTCGCTCTCGATTGCTCAAGTTTTACGCAAAACATAACAAATACGCAGGTAGTGGAGTTCCAATTATTTGCGGTGAAAGTTTCTAGTCTTGTGGTTATCCTTGCGTGAGCAGAGTCTATCGGTGAATGAGAGGCGGAAATACTCTATCCACTGCAGTTACGCCCATAGATAAAGTCAGCAACTGAGAGTTCGCTAAGAATTATGTCAGCCGTTGTCACGATGTAATCAGCTGCCGTGCAGAGAGGATGCATGGTTTCTCTCCTGTTCTGACAGGTGCATTTTAACTGTCAGCCCGAGTTGCGTTTCGCAGTTAATGGTCGCTATTCAGAGCGGAGTGATGGCTATCCGGCAGTTTAAACATTCTGTAATTGCGACTTCCAGTTGCCGACACGTTAATATATGGCTGAACCAAAAGTAGCGCGAACGCAGCGACGCCAAACAGATCATCACTTCCCTGTCTAACTCAGACATTAGATCAAGCATGCGTGTCCTTCAACAGTTTCTAGGACATTCAGAAAGAGTGATGATTCTACCTAAGTTTCTTTGACATTTAGGTGCAAAAGTGGCTTCCTTTGTTTTCTCGGGTTTCGTGGAACCATCTGAGCCAGTCCTCCACGCTCTTGCAACAAGTAAAATATACAGGGTGTCCCAACTAACTCTGCCACCTCATATATTCCCGTAAGGAAACAAAATGTTAAAAGTGCAGTTGGACAGGGATGCACCTATGTCAGGGACTCACACCACGGGCAGGAATGAAATACGTTTCCTTACATGCATGTGTTTTCTACTGAAATGGAAACTAGAGGCAGAATGAATGATGATAGACTTGGTTTCACCGTTCTAAGCTTCATACATTCCGCAATATCGGACTTTAAAGGATGGCAACGGTGCCGCAGTTTATGCTTTGGAAATAATTCGTGGTTGTAATGTCCTAACCAAAATTATTAATTGCATATAGACCACAACAACTTCAAGTTTGTGCATGGTGTGCAGCTCGGAAAATACACTCACAAATAACCGATAATATCAAGCCCGATGAACCTGCATCACCGAATCGATATCGACGTGCACACCGTTTGCTACTACTGAGGAGACTATGAATAAGTGAGCGTTGCACAGATTGTGGTGTTTCTGCAGATTTTGGCTCTGCCATACACTACTCTCTTTCATGGCGAAAATCACCACCCCAGCAGAACACGACAAGTCTCTTCCCAAACCCTCTTTAGATTATAGTGGCTTTTTAAGAAACGTGTGTCCCACTTCGTCTTTTCTATCAGTGCTCAGCCATAATCAAATCTGAGACACGGAATACTACATAAAACGTTAGCGGGTGGTGCTACACAGTATCATCCAACGAAGTGATTAATAGTTCGATTGAGAATCAGAAACAGTGATCTAATATAGATATAAATCCACCAGAATATTAAATGTATGCTGGCAAATTCTTGCCGCGTACACTGCTAAGACATGTGTCGTTTCACAAACAACATTACTGGGCAGATCAAAATAGAAAATTTAACATAGGCTCGCAGTCGAACTTTAGTACACTAACGCAGAGCCCTAAACACTGCACTAGCTTGGCTAGCGCTGTTACAATGTACAATGGATTGAATGACGATACTTGTAACTGTGATTATAGATAACCAAGTTGCCTTTCCTCGATGTTGGTGTTCAAAAGAAAATATGCACAGAACGAAACTCTGACAGACAGTTTTATACTGTTATAGAGTGTCCCCCCTAGCTCTGCAATATATTATATACTCAAAGACAAAAAAAAACGACACACCACGAAGGAATTACCCAAACAGAATGGGCCGGCCGGGGTAGCCGAGCGGTTCTAGGCCCTACAGTCTGGACCCGCGCTACCGCTACGGTCGCAGGTTCGAATCCTGCCTCGGGCATGGATGCGTGTGACGTCCTTAGGTTAGTTAGGTTTAAGTAGTTCTAAGTACTATGAGACTGATGACCTTAGAAGTTAAGTGCCAGAGTGCTCAGAGCGATTTGAGCCAAACAGAATGGTAATCGTTATATGTGATGTACATGTAAAGCCAGACGAATGATTACAATGTCAGATATAAAGATTCGCAAATAGAGCGAGTCAATAACGCTGTCATCCACCAGTGGTCCTTACGTAAGCAGTTAGATGGCATGTCATTGACTGTTCAATTTTCTGGTTAGATCGTGAAAATCCCGAGATAGTTGGAATGACCTGCTCTTTAATGCTCCAAACGTTCTCAACTGGGGAAAGAGCTGGCGGTGATGCTGGACGAGGTAGGGTTTGACAATAACGAAGCAAACAGTAGAAACTCAGTAAGAGTGCGGGCGGGCTTTCTATTGCTGAAATGCATTTCCATGAAGGGAAACAAAACTGGGTGTAGAATATCGTAGGCGTACCAATGTGCTGTAAGGATGGCAAGCAAAAGGGTCCTGCTATGAGATGAAATGACATCCCAGGCCAGGCCAGACCAGACCACAGTCATATGGCGAGCGCCAGACAGTTTTGGATCCCACCGCTGTCTGGGGCGTCTCCAGCGACGCCTCCGCTTGTCATCGGATCTCAGTTTGAAGCGAGACTTATCACTGCTGAAGACATTTCTACTCCACTCAATAATGTTTCAGGCCGAGTACGTGTCTGGAGCCACGGTACATTTGTTTCACATGTCACGTTTGCTTCCGCATATCAAATCAGATTACACACTAAACTCAGAGTTGTCAGTATCGGTCGAGAACTTTCAGTTTGTACCGTTCCAGGTGGTACGAATCAGGAACTCTTGAAATGGTCCCTAACGTAACAGCCACTGATGAAATGAGATACGTAGCTTTGCAGATTTCTGTGCTCCACAATGTGTAAGTAGGCTGTTTAGGTTTTTATGTTGGTAACGTCACGTAGCGTTCTGTATGAAAATCACTGACTGTGCTGTGTGCAGTCTGTGGCTGGTTTGCATTGTTGGAATATTCGCTATTGTAGCGTTGCGCAGTTGGAGGTGAGCCGCCAGCAGTGGTGGATGTGGGGAGAGAGATGGCAGAATTTTAAGAGCGGGCGATCTGGACTTGTGTCCGCCAGGAGGAGTAAATTTGTAATACTGGATATCATGAACTGATATATATATATATATATATATATATATATATATATAATGACTTTTGAACATTATTAAGATAAATACATTGTTTGTTCCCTATCTAAATCTTTCATTTGCTGACTATGCCTATCAGTAGTTTGTGCCTTCAGTAGTTGGAATCTTTTATTTAGCTGGCAGTAGTGGCGCTCGCTGTATTGCAGTAATTCAAGTAACGAAGATTTTTCTGAGGTAAGTGATTCATGAAAGGTATAGGTTATTGTTAGTCAGGGATGTTTGAAAGTCAGATTGCCTTGCCCTAAAAATATCGTATGTCAGTTTAGTGTTCATCAGAATAAGTGAAGAGAGAAATGTCTGAGTACGTTCAGTTCTGCTCAGCTGTTTGAAAATCAAATAACGTGAGAGGTTTATCAGAAAAGTAATTCATTAATTTGTCTAATGGGATGTTTCAAATGTTTGTCTCCAGAAAACGAAATCCTGTGGAAATTATCAAATCACCGCTGTGCTAGACGTCAAGGGCGTCAAAAACTTCCTTCTAGCCTCTACACGAAAGAGACCACAATCGAATGTGTGAATTTTTGAATGTAGAATAACCCAAAAAATTATTAGACAGTAACCTTTCAACTGTCTACTTCTGTGGCTAGAGCTGATAGGCTTTTTCCTCAGTGGTTGGCATTCAGTTTGGTTCTGCTATCTCTTCCGCCAATTGCAGATTCCAATTAGGGGGCTCCATCCTAGTAGGACATTTTGGTTCATTTGTCTCATATTGTCACGTAACTGCCGACCGATGTGCCCAAGAGGTTCTAGGCGCTTCAGTCTGGAACCAAGCTGCTGCTACGGTCGCAGGTTCGAATCCTGCCTCGGGTATGGATGTGTCTGATGTCCTTAGGTTATTTCGGTAATGTAGTTCTAAGTCTACGAGACTGAGGACCTGATATGTTTAGTCCCATAGTGCTTACAGCCATCTGAATTTTTTTTTTTTTTTGGTCACGTATCTGTTCAGTGCCAATAACGGTAAATTTCTGATATAACCGACCAACATTGTGGCGAAAGTATAAAGTATTCAGCGAGCACTGACAAGCTTTCGGAAACAGAACTCTGGTCGTATTCCGATATTTACGCACAAGTAACTCCTGATACATGATTTCAGAGAGAATAAATAAAAAACTTTAAGATTTCGCAATGACATAGTAATTCCATCAGAGATGGCAAAAGACTTATCAACTGAATAGAGTTGTCAGTGTCTCGAAAAGACAGTATGAGATGAGAATCAGTAGACGTAAATGTGTAACGGAGTCTGCCAGAATTAAGTCAGGCAACGCTGAGGGAAGTAAGATTAGGAAATGAGGCGCTAATAAAAGTATACGACTTTTAATATTTGGGCAGGAGAGTAAACGATTAACGTAGAAGTAGACTGGCAGCAGGAAAAATAAAGTTTTCCGAAAATCAATAAATTGTTAATACCCAACATGAGACCCTTCTCAGAGAATTTGTCTTGAATGTAGCGTTGTATGAAAGGGAAATGTAAATGATTAATAGTACAGCCAAACTGAGGATATAAGGTTTCGAAATGTTGTCCTATGTAAGAATGCTGAAAATTAGATCGGGCTGATAGGGTATCTGATGAAGAGAACTTTATGGTAACGGGCTAAAGGAAATGAACGACGGGACAAATCTCGAGGCATCAAAAAATGGTTAATTTGATAATGGAGATGGACGTGGGAAGGAGCGGTAGTAAAAAATAATGGGGAAAAGCAAGCTATGAAGAGAATAAACAAGTTAAAGTGGCCGTAAGTTGCAGCAGGAGATAAAGAGGCTTGAGTAGGGTACAATAGCCTGGAGAACTGGCTCCAAACAGTCTCGTTACTGCTATTCCGACAAAGTAGGGCGAGGCCGTCGTCACTAAGACATAACCCAATGCAGAAATCAACAAAGTTCTTATCGCCCGTCTCTGTTACCTCATAATTGGTCTATCCCACACGCTCTCTCGCACTGCTCGTAAGACAATTCCCTACATCAGATGTTGCACAGTTATGAAATTCCTCTTCACGTCCTCGGAAATGGTACAAGACACAGTGCTACGCGTTAAAATGTCGACCTCTCGTAACATCGGTAAGGATGCGTGCATGTCCAAAGGAAGATTGAACAATTCTTTTTAGCTACACAGCCACTACAATATCGTATTTATTCGCCGTTACCAGGCAGCACTTACAGTTAAAATGTCCTCCCCTGTACCGGAATTACTTAATGTGTGTACGAGTGCAAGTTTTGACGCAGTAACGATGACGTACAGACGTTTTGGGTCTGGCAGTGGGGCGTGCACGGATAGCCAAAGTGGTTAAATCGAACGCTCGCGTAAAGCAGGATATTCGGTTTGAAGTCCCGATCTGACACCATTTTTGTCGTCAATCCCGCATGCAGCTGACGGTTGTTCGTATTCGTGGCTGCGAATACATTTCATGACACTATGAGGGTTTCGTTTTTACCAGTTACATACGGCATACGGAACCCTAAAGTTGAACAGCTGTGATAAATTACAAGTGTTCTCTGTAACACTGTGCTAAGTAGTTCTGCTCTGGCGGTGCGACAGGAAGCGGCCCGCCCCCGCAATCGCACTACTTTCGGCGAGCTGTTGCACCTCGGCGAGATTCCGTTTGTGCCGCAGCAGCGAGGTGGCCCAGACAGCGCAGCGTGGGCGGCGATCTGGGCCGGCTGTGGCGATACGCATCTCGGCCAATCGGTAATGCGGGTATGCAAACGACGCCAGCCTGCGCGCTCCGGTCGTAACTCACAGTTCTGAGCTCCGAAACGCTGCGCCGCGGGCCACTGGAAGCTGTGCACGCAACACGCGTTGGCGCCTCGCACATAAATCCTGCTCGCTGTTGACAATAAGCGATCGAAACCCACGTGCACTGGCGGCCGTGCAGTGTGGTATCCTGGCAGGCTGGCGTAGTCGTCCAAGCACGTTTACGCACGGGTGGCGAACATTTCCTGAGGAATAGCTGTCAGCTTTTGCCAGAAATTTGCTGCGAATGTAGGCACCGTTGGCAGTACGATGGATATTCAAATTAAAACCTTAAAAGTGCAATTAAAATCGTAAAACTCTGAAATGTTTATACTTTTGCTGCGTGCTTGTGGTCGCCAGTGGAGTGTGATAACTGTCTACCAAACTGGACGTAACGTAGAAGCGTCATACAAGCTTGTTTACACCTTCTGTAACATTAAACCAACAAATTACTTGTTACCGGAACTGAATCTCTCTATGATCTCAACACTGTAGTCAATATACAGGGTGTTACAAAAAGGTACGGCCAAGCTTTCAGGAAACATTCCTCACAGACAAATAAAAAAAAAGATGTTATGTGGACATGTATCTAGAAACGCTTAATTTCCATGTTAGAGCTCGTTTTAGTTTCGTCAGTATGTACTGTACTTCCTCGATTCACCGCCAGTTGGCCCAATTGAATTAAAGTAATGTTGACTTCGGTGCTTGTGTTGACAAGCGACTCATTGCTCTACAGTAGTAGCATCAAGCACATCAACAGGTTAGTGTTCATCACGAACGTGATTTTGCAGTCAGTGCAATGCTCACAAATGCGGAGTCGGCAGATGCCCATTTGATGTATGGATTAGCATGGGGCAATAGCCGTGGCGCGGGACGTTTGTATCGAGACAGATTCCCAGAAGGCGTCCCGACAGCAAGACGTTCGAAGCAATTGATCGGCGTCTTAGGGAGCACGGAACATTCCAGCCTATGACTCGCGACTGGGGAAGACCTAGAACGACGAGGACACCTGCAATGGACGAGGCAATTATTCGTCCAGTTGACGATAACCCTAATGTCAGCGTCAGACAAGTTGCTGCTGTACAACGTAACGTTGACCGCGTCACTGTATGGAGAGTGCTACGGGAGAAGCAGTTGTTTCCGTACCGTGTACAGCGTGTGCAGGCACTATCAGCAGCTGATTCGCCTCCACGGGTACACTTCTGCGAATGGTTAATCCAACAATGTGTCAATCTTCATTTCAGTGGCAAATGTTCTCTTTACGGATGAGGCTTCATTCCAACGTGATAAAATTGTAAATTTTCACAATCAGCATGTGTGGGCTGACGAGAATCCGCACGCAATTGTGCAATCACGTCATCAACACAGATTTTCTGTGAACGTTTGGGCAGGCATTGTTGGTGATGTCTTGATTGGGCCCCATTTTCTTCCACCTACGCTCAATGGAGCACGTTATCGCGATTTCATACGGCATACTCTACCTGCGCTGCTAGAACATGTGCCTTTACAAGTACGACACAACATGTGGTTCATGCACGACGGAGCTAATGCTCATTTCAGTAGAACTGTTCGTACGCCTCTCAACAAGAGATTCAGTGACCGACGGATTGGTAGAGGCGGACCAATTCCATGGCCTCCACGCTCGCCTGACCCGAACCCTCGTGACTTTCATTTATGGGGGCATTTGAAAGCTCTTGTCTACGCAACCCCGGTACCAAATGTCGAGACACTTCGTGCTCGTATTGTGAACGACTGCGATACAATACGCCATTCTCCAGGGCTGCATCAGGGCATCAGGGATTCCATGCGACGGAGGTTGGATGCACGTATCCTCGCTAACGGAGGACATTTTGAACATTTCCGGTAACAAGGTGTTTGAAGTCACGCTGGTACGTTCTGTTGCTGTGTGAGCTCTAACATGGAAAGTAAACGTTTCCCGACACATGTCCACATTACATATTTTCTTTCTTTGTGTGTGAGGAATGTTTCCTGAAAGTTTGGCCGTACCTTTTTGTAACACCCTGTAAATGTAAGCAGATCTCATTAATTATTAGTGATGCAGATGAAGTAAATTTCATGCAGCACACATTGAATGTTCCATGTAGGGGCGTCTGTTTTACAATGGAACACCGCCACAGCTGAGCACAATGTCGTTTAGCGAAAAAAGCCGGGTTCTTTATATTTTAAGTAACTGAAGATGAGCCTTGCCCGTATATGTATTTACTCCAGTCTTCTGTTAGTCCATTACCCCCTTCGCCTTCTCTCTGTTCATCTCCTCTATGACCTCCTGCCTGTTCATCTCCTCCACCCCCTCCTCTCACTCCCCACTCACTCTCTATCTCCTCCTCTCCCCTGTCACTGCCTACTCCCCTTTCTCAGTCCATTTCCAACTCCCCCGTCTCTCTGTTCATCTTCTCCCCTTTCCTTTCTCTGTCCATCTGCTCCCTTTATCTCTCTCCGCCCACTTACATCTCCACTATCACTATCCATCTCCCCCTCTTCTTATTTGTGTCTATCTCCTCCTTCCACGTTGCTGTCTCTCTTCCGACCCCATTCACTCTCCACGTTACCACGCTCACCCCAATTGATGCATCTTACCCCTACAGAATTTCTTCCAGATTGTAACTGACAGGTGTATCAAATTTTATTAAGTACTATCGTTCTCAAGTGCTGGATGTCTAAGCTATGGGTACTCACTCGTCGTGTGCTACACCGTTTTTTCACCCATACATCTTTGACATGTGGATATTTCTTATCCCCACAGTGATTCTTTCCAGACAGTAAGTGATGTGTATAACAAGTTTGGTTGAAATTGGCCACAAGGGGTTGGAAAGACCTTTTTACCCATGGCTTCACCCGCATATGTCAGATGTATTTTACATACTGGGTGATCAAAAAGTCAGTATAAATATGAATGTTAAGTAAATAATGGAATAATGTAGATAGAGAGGTACAAATTAACAGACATGCTTGGAATGACATGGGGTTTTATTAGAACCAAAAAAATACAAAAGTTTAAAAAATGTTCGATAGATCGCACTTCATCTGATCAGAATAGCAATAATTAGCACAACAAAGTTAGACAAAGCAAAGATGATGTTCTTTACAGGAAATGCTCAATATGTCCACCATCATTCCTCAACAACAGCTGCAGTCGAGGAATAAAGTTGTGAACAGCACTGTAAAGCATGTCCGGAGTTATGGTGAGGCATTGGCGTCGGATGTTGTCTTTCAGCATCCCTAGAGATGTCGGTCGAACACGATACACCTGCGACTTCAGGTAACCCCAAAGCCAATAACCGCACAGACTGAAGGCTGGGGACCTGGGAGGCCAAGCATGACGAAAGTGGCGGCTGAGCACACGGTCATCACCAAACGACTCGCGTAAGAGATGTTTCACGCGTCTAATAATACTTTGTTTTTTTGTTTTTTGGTTCTAATAAAACCCCATGTCATTCCAAGCTTGTGTGTCAATTTGTTTCTATCTACATTATTTCGTGGTTTATTAATTTTTCAAATTTGTATTGACTTTTTGATCACCCGGTATATTCAATACATAGCACACGTATTTGTACACATATTTCACTTTTATGTCTACCAAATTTTACCTTGCATTTCCATTTCCATGCAGCTTAATGTTTTGACGTCGTATCTCCTATGCGCTGTATATTGATATAATTTTGCAGATACATCCACTGTTATGTGAGGTTCAGTCTGCGAAATGTTTTGTGAACAGAGGTACTAGTAAAGAAGTAATACGTTAAAATGTCATGCTTCCTGTGTCAGTTTATTGCATGAACACCGAAAATGTAGTATGCCATAATTTTTTTTTCTTTTATCATTTGTTGGGAGTTGTCAGCGAGGTAAAGTTCGCAAAGTATTGAAATTATGAGTAAGGTTTACTCGTTACAAATCTGTAAGGGCTATTCTTTTCAAATACTGGATGACTAAAGTATGGCTATTTACACGTCGTTTGCCACGATACTTTTTCACTCCCACACCTTTGGTATGTGGATGGTTCTTATCCCCTACAGCGACTCCTTCCAGACCGTAAGTGATATGTGTACCAACTTTGGTTGAAATCGGTCTATTGGTTTAGGAGGAAATGTGGAACGTACATACACAGATACATACATTCATATATGTAGTTAAATTTTTATAATTTCCGTGGATCAGGATCCCTCACCTGGACTACTGTAGGAGAAAGAATATAATGGTGGGCTTCATCGTATTCGTTTATTTCAAGTTTGTGTCACAATTAAATGAGTCACAGTTAGTTATCTGCACCAGAAGGTGAACGTCGATTCATTTAATAATGGAACAGATGAGTTCCTACTTGAAGCTCATAAAAATCTGATGTATTTCAGTGTGATTAACGAAGTGAGTTCCACAGCGGAAAACACATTAATACTACGGCGAAAAATGTTGTTGTTGTTCTTCTTCTCAGCGATCACAGGCCCTGTAGATCACGCACTTCATCAACAATCTGCTTCCACCACCTTCTATCTCTCGCAGTCTCTCTCCACCCTGCGGAAATTGCTAATGCTGCGATGTCCTTCTCTATGTCATCTTTCCACATTGTACGCGGTCGTCAAAATCGTTTAACAGCACCGCACAAATAGCCTAATTTTAACATTGTGATAAAAAAGGGAAAAAGATTCATGCAGTTTCTGAAGACTATATGTTATACATGAATGAAATTAGAAACTTGGAGTGGATTGTAGGTTATGCATTGAAACTAAAGATTACCTTAGCCCCAGTTGATATTTCCAGTTCACGTAGTTACCTGGATCGTTCGCTCAGTTACTCGGATCACATATCTGGAGAAGTTAGATATGTGTCATATTTCCGTCCGAGGGCCATCACTCGCCCTTGTAATAGCGCTGTGAGGTTTTTGCTGCTCATTTCTTACTCCAAACTGTCTTGGTAGATAAATGTCGAGTGACTAGTGCCTCCCGTCGGGTAGACCGTTCGTCGGGTGCAAGTCTTTCGATTTGACGCCACTTCGGCGACCTGCGCGATGGGGGTGAAATGATGATGATTAGGGCAACACAACACCCAATGTCTGAGCGGAGAATATCCCCATCCCAGACGGGAATCGAACCCGGGCCCTTAGGAATGACATTCTGCCGCGCTGACCACTCAGCTACCGGGGGTGGACAACTGTCGCGGTTACCACACCTAAAGGACTTTCAGGCCACAGGTCCTGGGGAATGGACAGGGTGCGTCTACTCACATTTTATAGGGCTTTCGAGCGCTCCCCTGTAGACTATGGGTGCACGGTCAGCGAAACCTTCTCATTTGAAGGTCCTTGATGCCATCCACTTTGAGGGTATTAGGTTGGCCACGGTTGCTCGCGGATCCAGCCTCAAGCCCAGTCTCTATACTGAGGCTAGGAAACCGCCATTTATCATCTGGCGGGCAACTCTCCATTATGAGTAAGGAATGGAAGTTTCTCACTACTTCCATGTCACCATCATACCGTACCGTTGCTCGTCCAGCCACCAGCTATAGAACGTCTCTTCACTAACGGTCCTCGGGCACCGGGTCGTTTGGGATACGAGTGAAGTGTCAATTAGTGTCACTTGGTGTGGGGCAAGTTCGTCCTTAATTCCAGGGATTTAACCGCTTTCTACTCTGATTACTGCAGAAGTCCAGAGTGATTTTAGACTTAGTAAAGACCGAGCGAGTTGGCGCAGTGGGTAGCACACTGGACTCGCATTCGGGAGGACGACGGTTCAATCTCGCGTCCGGCCATCCTGATTTAGGATTTCTTTGATTTCCCTGAACAGCTCTAGGCAAGTGCCGGGATGGTTCCTTTGAAAGGGCACGGCCGACTTCCTTCCTCGTCCGTCCCTAATCCGATGAGACCGATGACCTCGCTGTCTGGTCTTCTCCCTGAAACAACCCAACCCCAACTTAGTAAACTACGGAAGAGAACGCACTCTTGTATCTATTTTTAATACATTCTTTTATGACGTATTAACTGTATTCGTTTTTACAGATTGATCTAGACAGATCGATCTTGATTCTTGTTTTCCCTGATTTTGTCCTCAAATTCCGATTGCCTTACCAGTTACTGTATTCGCCTCGGAATTACACACTATCTTACGGGCACTAGAGCAGATGAGATGAGTTACGGGTTCCTACTCTCTGAGTGCCCTTCGTTCTATACAACACTTGTACCAAGCAGATAAACATATTGAGAACATCCAGGGCACCTTCCTACTACTACGACGGCTGGGGAAGAAGAAGTCTTTCAGTTGGGTACCATAGCACATTGGAATTAACGGGAACGAAACGGCGGATATAGCAGCGAAGGAGGCGTGTCGAGAACCTCAGTTACTTCAGTACGCCATCCCCCTGCAAACTACCACCTCGCTCTTGAAGTACGGAGTCATGTATCGGTGGGAGGAAGAAAGGCTGGAAGTCACAGACAAAAAAAATGGTTCAAATGGCTCTGAGCACTATGAGACTTAACTTCTGAGGTCATCAGTCCCCTAGAACTTAGAACTACTTAAACCTAACTAACATAAGGACATCACACACATCCATGTCCGAGGCAGGATTCGAACTCGCGACCGTAGCGGTCGTGCGGTTCCAGAATGTAGCGCCTAGAACCGCTCGGCCACCCCGGCCGACAGTGACAGACAGTAGGCTGTGTCTAGTAAAGCCCACAACACGGCCGTGGTGCACCTCCTTCCAGCCATGCAGACGGTATGAGCTCCTCTTTACTCGTTTTCGCATAGCCCACAGCCTAATAACATGCAGTTTCTTTTCCGGCGAAAGGACCCTCCAGTGTAGGGTGTTTGAGGCGTTCAGATTTCTGTGTCCCAATTTCATTTGGCTGCATTTTATTTTCCGTCCACAGGACAGTGGCAGATTTGCTGACAGGTCTGCCATCTATTTTAAGTGAAGTTCAAACGAAGATGGCTACGGTTTTACAGTTTCATAATCTGTCCAACCAGTTCCAAAAAAAGTTTGGTTGATGATGTTAATGTGTTAACAGGGTGACTGGTTCATCCATGTTTTTTGTAAGTGGTCGGTCAGTTAGATTTCCCTGCACCATTGTTTTAAATCTTCTGTTGTTTCAATATATTTTAATGTGAGTTATACCACCTCCCACCCTTCTCCTTTGTCTTAAGGGATTGTGTGTGTCAACACGATTGAGGAGGGACTAAGTGAGTGAGTGAGTGCCGTAATATCAAATACTGACCAATCGATTCCACAGACCGAACGTGAGGAGAGGGGTTAGTGTAATTGGTTAATACAAACCATAAAAAAAATGCACGGAAGTATGTTTTTTAACAGAAACCTACGTTTTTTTAAAGTGGAACCCCTTAGTTTTGTTAGCACATCTGAACATATAAACAAATACGAAATCAGTGCCGTGTGTTGCATTGTAAAATGTTAATTACATCCGGAGATATTGGAACCTAAAGTTGACACTTGAGTACCACTACACCGCTGTTCGATCGTGTGTATCGGAGAGCACCGAATTACGTGGGGATCCAAAGGGAACGGTGATGGATCTTAGGACAGAAGAGACTGGAACAGCACATTACGTCCACATGCTAACATCTTTTTATTGGTCTTTTTCACTGACGCACATGTACATTACCATGAGGGGTGAGGTACATGTACACACGTGGTTTCCGTTTTCAATTACGGAGTGGAATAGAGTGTGTCCCGACATGTCAGGCCAATAGATGTTCAATGTGGTGGCCAGATTTGCTGCACACAATTGCAATCTCTGGCGTAATGAATGTCGTACACGCCGCAGTACATCTGGTGTAATGTCGCCGCAGGCTGCCACAAATACGTTGTTTCATTCCTCTGTGGTTGTAGGCACATCACGGTACACATACTCCTTTAACGTACCCCGCAGAAAGAAGTCCAGAAGTGTAAGATCAGGAGAACGGGCTGGCCAATTTATGTGTCCTCCACGTCCTATGAAACGCCCTTCGAACATCCTGTCAAGGGTGAGCCTAGTATTAATTGCGGAATGTGCAGGTGCACCATCATGCTGGTACCACATACGCCGACGCGTTTGCAACGGGACATTTTCGAGCAACGTTGGCAGATCATTCTGTAGAAACGCGATGTATGTTGCAGCTGTTTGGGCCCCTGCAATGAAGTGAGGACAATGTTTCAAGCGTCAACTTTAGGTTACAATATCTCCGGATGTAATTAACATTTTACAATGCAACAAACGGCACTGATTACGTATTTGTTTATATGTTCAGATGTGCTAACAAAACTAACGTGGTTCCATTTAAAAAAACGCAGGTTTGTATTAAAAAACATACTTCCGTGCATTTTTGTATGGTTTGTATTAAACAATTAGACTAGCCCCTCTTCACACGTTCGGTCTGTGGAATCGGTTCGTCAGTATTTGATGTGGTTTACGAAATATATCTAGCGGTAACGTTAGGTGACTCACCATATATATATGGAGTATCACATAACTGGATCTTCATAAAAGATAATTCCTTAATGTCTGGTGGATAGCACATTTGTGAAAAGGAAATGAAAACGCTGATCCCTCTAAAAGTAATTTTAAAAATAGCTCAAGATTGTATGTAGAGCCGCATAAAAGAAATACCAGTGCAAAATTAGATAGTTCTTTGGAAAATAAAAACTTTATAGAGCTATGCGTCACTTAAAATTTACTCCAAGTGCTTATTTTCATTCACGTAGAACAGGCAAGGGGAACCACCGTAGCCGCGCGGTCTTGGGCGCCTTCCCACTGTTCGCGCGGCTCCACGTGTCGGAGGTTCGAGTCCTCCCTCGGGCATGGGGGTGTGTGTGTTGTCCTTAGCGGAAGTTAGTTTAAGTTAGATTAAGTGGTGTGTAAGCCTAGGGACCGATGACCTCAGCAGTAGGAACTTACCACCACTCTTGCTAACCTACGGTGACTCATCGACCTACTTCACGTACTTCACTAACCTTGTAGGCCACCTGGTCAAGTGACACGACAGCAGCAGAAGTCAAAATTACAGTGTTCGATACATTAATGTTTAGGTGCAAAATTTAGCCCACCATTCGACTGAAGTAGTTCAGCGAAATCGTCGAAAAGGTAAGCAGTAACGGCTGAACCAATATTTTGATCCTGGTTCTCCAGAATACGAGCGCTGAGCTTTAATACTGTAGATCCTGCCTCGATCTACTGCAGCAGTTCTACACCGTGTCAAACGGCGCAACGGAAGCGCGTTGTCTGTGTCCAAGGTCGGTCTGGCAAGCTGACTCAGAAGCCTCTGTTGTTCTACTTGCTGGAGCGTGACGGGGCCCGTATCTGCACCTGCAAATACGGCCACTCTATCCACGAGAGCCGAAAGGCAGAACGTCTGGCGCCGCCCCCGCCGCCTCCACCTCCGCAGCGCCGCCTCCGCCTTCCGGCGAGGCCACCCGCAGACGCAGCAGCGGCAGCAGACAGAGTGGCGGTGACCGCCGCCTACCGCCAACCACGCCGCCGCCGCTGACGTCAGCTGCGCCGCGGGCAGCATACGTGGGCGGGGCCACTACGCTAGCTATAAGTGGGTTCGCCGCGCATTCCTTCATTCATCCTCCGTAATTTCTGTCATGTAGTTCATTACATGTAGAGTAACTCACATGTGAATCTAAAATCAGATGTTCCTTAAAGTTTCATACTTACACCCATGTTTCACTTCGCCTCATTTGGAGATACAGGATCCCAGCTCTATTAAAGAGTCAGTGGTTCGCAGGTTACGGTTTTCTTCCTTCCCCTCTCCCCTTTTCATCTTCAAGCTTCCCAATAACTTACACAATCTCCATTTTTAATATCACACCTATCACTACTGTTTTAATAATAATAACAATACATCTTTTAATAGAATAATATAGCTTAATTATGATTTAATAATGATGTTTAATTACGACGTACGAGCCAGGTGAAATACACTAGGATTCCAGTGACGATTGCTTTTATGGTCGTGAAACCAAAAGCCAAGCCGGTTCTAGGTGCTTCAGTCTGGAACCGCGCGACCGCTACGGTCGCAGGTTCGGATCCTGCCTCGGGCATGAACGTGTGTGATGTCCTTAGGTTAGTTAGGTTTAAGTAGTTCTAAGTTCTAGGGGACTGTCGACCTCAGATGTTAAATTCCATAGTGCTCACAGCCATTTTTTGAACCAAAAGCCAAAACAAATACAGAAGAATGTAATAATCCAACTCCAAAGAAATCTGATACTGACAGGCGTCAATATCATCGAACTATCAGTTTAATAAGTCATGATTGCAAAATACTAACACGAATTCTTTACAGAATAATGGAAAAACTGGTAGAAGCCGATATTGGGGAAGATCAGTTTGGGTTCCAGAGGACTACAGCCACGCACGAGGAAATACTGATCCTACGACTTCTCTTACAAGGGAACCTCCCCATCGCACCCCCCTCAGATTTAGTTACAAGTTGGCTCAGTGGATAGGCCTTGAAGAACTGAACACAGATCAATCGAGAAACCAGGAAGAAGCTGTGTGGAACAATGAAAAAATAAGCAGAATATACAAATTGAGTAGTCCATCGACAAGATAGGTAACATGAAGGACAGTGAAAGCTCAGGACCACCATGGTCCCGTGGTTAGCGTGAGCAGCTGCGGAACGAGAGGTCCTTGGTACAAGTCTTCCCTTGAGTGAAAAGTTTATTTTCACAAAGTTATGATCTGTCCGTTCGTTCATAGAAGTCTCTGTTCACTGTAATAAGTTAAGTGTCTGTATTTCGCGGCCGCACCGCAAAACCGTTTGATTAGTAGACTAAAGGACGTGCCTCTCCGATGGGAACCGATAACATTTGAAGGCAAGGTTACAGGTCAACCGATTTCTCCACAGGAAGACACGTCTCATATATTCTATACGACAATGGTGGCGGCATTTGCGTCACATCACAGGAATATGTTGTCGACCCACCTAACTTGCCCGATTTATGTTTTCTTGTAGATACATACTCCGGCGCAGTTACCTCGCATCAAACGGACAGACAGATAACAATTCTCTGAAAATGAAAAATTAAACTTTTCTCTCGAGGGAAGATTTTAACGAAGGACCTCTCGTACCGTAGCTGCTCACGCTAACCACGGGACCACGGCGCTCCTGAGCCCACACACTCGTTGGTGCTGCATATCTTACACATGGACTACTCAATTTGTATATTTTGTTTATTTTTTTCATAGTTCCACACAACTTCTTCCTGGTTTCTCGATTGATCTGTGTTAACTTTCTCAACGCCTATCCACTGTAGCAACTTATAACTAAACCTGAGGGGGGTGTGATGGGGAGGTTCCCTTGTAAGAGAAGACTAGAAATGCTAGAAACGTAGGTTTGCCCTTCCTTAATCTAACTTCTAAGATAAGTCGTAGGGTCAGTATTGCCTCACGTGTTCCATCATTTCTACGGAATCCAAACTGATCATCCCTGAGGTCGGCTTCTACTAGTTTTTCCATTCGTCTGTAAAGAATTCGTGTTAGTATTTTGCAGCTGTGACTTATTAAAGTGATAGTTCGGTAATTTTCACATCTGTCAACACCTGCTTTCTTTGGGATTGGAATTACTATATTCTTCTTGAAGTCTGAGGGAATTTCGCCTGTCTCATACATCTTGCTCACCAGATGGTAGAGTTTTGTCAGGACTGGCTCTCCCAAGGCCGTCAGTAGTTCCAATGGAATGTTGTCTTCTCCGGGGGCCTTGTTTCGACTCAGGTCTTTCAGTGCTGTGTCAAACTCTACACGCAGTATCGTATCTCCCATTTTGTCTTTATCTACATCCTCTTCCTTTTCCATAATATTGTACTCAAGTACATCACCCTTGTATAGACCCTCTATATACTCCTTCCACCTTTCTGCTTTCCCTTCTTTGCTTAGAACTGGGTTTCCATATGAGCTCTTGATGTTCATACAAGTGGTTCTCTTACCTCCTTTTTAGTTTTCCTGTAGGCAGTATCTATCTTACCCCTAGTGAGATAAGCCTCTACACCCTTACGTTTGTCCTCTAGCCATCCCTGCTTAGCCATTTTGCACTTCCTGTCGATCTCATTTTTGAGACGTTTGTATTCCTTTTTCCTGCTTCATTTATTGCATTTTTATATTCTCCTTTCATCAATTAAATTCAATATTTCTTCTGTTACCCAAGTATTTCTACTAGCCCTCGTCTTTTTACCTACTTGATCCTCTGCTGCATTCACTACTGCATCCCTCAAAGCTACTCATTCTTCTTCTACTGTATTTCTTTCCCCCATTCCTGTCAATTGCTCCCTTCTGCTCTCCCTGGAACTCTGTACAACCTCTGTTTCTTTTAGTTTATCCATGTCCCATCTCCTTAAATTCCCACCTTTTTGCAGTTTCTTCAGTTTTAATCTACAGGTCATAACCAATAGATTGTGGTCAGAGTCCACATCTGCCCCTGTAAATGTCTTACAATTTAAAACCTGGTTCCTAAATCTCTGTCTTACCATTATGTAATCTATCTGATACCTTTTAGTATCTCCAAGCCTTCTTTTATGATTCTTGAACCAAGTGTTACCTATTATTAAGTTGTGCTCTGTGCAAAATTCTACCAGGCGGCTTCCTCTTTCATTTCTTTGCCCCAGTCCATGTTCACCTACTACGTTTCCTTCTCTCCCTTTTCCTACTACCGAATTCCAGTCAGCTATGACTATTAAATTTTTATCTCCCTTCACTATCTGAATAATTTCTTTTATTTGATCATACATTTCTTCATTTTCTTCCTCATCTGCAGAGCTAGTTGGCATATAAACTTGTACTACTGTAGTAGGTGTGGGCTTCGTATCTATCTTGGTCACAATAATGCGTTCACTATGCAGTTTGTAGTAGCTTACCCGGATTCCTATTTTCCTATTCATTATTAAACCTACTCCTGCATTACCCCTATTTGATTTTGTGTTTATAACCCTGTAGTCACCTGACCAGAAGTCTTGTTCCTCCTGCCACCGAACTTCACTAATTCCCACTATATCTAACTTTAACCTATCCATTTCCCTTTTTAAATTTTCTAACCTACCTGCCCGATTAAGGGATCTGACATTCCACGCTCCGACCCGTAGAACGCCAGATACATATATCACGTAACAAATGAGGATATTTTGAACAGAACTGTGTAAGAGAGAAATTTGTGGCACAACCTGATAAAAAGAAGCGATCGGTTGATAGAATACGTTCTAAGACATCAACAGTTTAATACTGGAGGGGAGTGTGGGGGGTAAAAGACACAGTGAGACCAAGAAATGTATACAATAAGCAGATTCGAAAGAATGAGGGCTGCAGTTATTCGGAGATGAAGAGACTTGCACAGCATACAGTAGCTTGGAAACCTGTGCCAAACCAGACTTCGGCCTGAAGGCTACAACAACAACAGAGTTTATTTAGAATAAAATCTAGCAAACGTTTTAATATAATAACATTTACTTGCTTACATTAGTGCATAAATCATGGCTTTAGCATGACTGCAGTGGGACTGTAATTCAGAGGAACGTGTCATCTCAGAAGTATTCTTAAAAGATTTTGACGTACATGTCAACTAATTCATGTAAGTACTAAAATATCTGCAAACTGTCAGATTTTCGACAGCTTCATAATTTACAACCTATAACACCGAATTGTGCACTCGCCATTATCACTACTTCACTTAGCACAACTATTACGAACAGACACCCGCAGGGAATCCCTACGGACGTTTAAATGAGGGGAATGGCGTTTCTTTCAATCGTTTCTGCACACTTTTGTGATAGTCTTTTCACTGTTTTTGCTTAAATAGAGTATCTTTCCTTTTCTGTCTTCTCTTACTTAGGATTGTTTGATGTGTATCGGATTTGTCGTTGACAGAAGGTGACATTGGTCTATGAACTGCATGTGTGAGTGAAGTTGACTGCAGCAGAACTAATAGTTATGCAGACACTCTCTTAAGACCCAGTGCTGGTATTAACGATATGAAAGATTGTGATCCTTGCAATGAATCGTATGTTGGGAAATGTGTATTTTCTCACTGAAATGTGTTAAACATCATCAGGGGGCCTATCTACTCAAATCAAAGACATGGTTTATGTGAACTCTTTTGTTTACTACAAAAAGTCATGAGAATGCACAAAAATCTTATTCAGTCATGAAATCAAGGGAACTACAGACATGGAATATTAACTATCGCCGGCCTGTGTGGCCGAGCGGTTCTAGGCGCTTCAGTCTGGAACCGCGCGACCGCTACGGTCGCAGGTTCGAATCCTGCCTCGGACATAGATGTTTGCGATGTCCTTAGGTTAGTTAGGTTTAAGTTGTTCTAAGTTCTATGGGACTGATGACCTCAGATGTTAAGTTCCATAGTGCTTAGAGCCATTTGAACCATTTTTTTGATTTACTATCGAAAACAGATAAGTGAACGATTGGTTTGGAAAGTTGTTCGGTGATGGTCGGAATTATTTCAGAATCATACACGCACTTCACGAAATTTATCTCGACCCGCCTGACCATTAATTCTCGTGATTGATTGTCTGCCCCGATAAGTGAGGACGCCCAGTCAGCTGAGAATGCGCTGGCAAACATGGGAAAGTGAATTCGAACAGGAATCTGAACTTCTAGTTGGCGATGGTCCCAACATGCCAAAGCTGCAAGTGACGCTCACCATTATCGGTGGTGCGATATGAGCAGTTCTGTGACGCCACGACTGGCTGCCATCAAGTACGTGGCTAGAACAGTTCTGTAGAGGACTCTAACATTGAACCGCACTCTGAAAATGAAGTCTGCTGTTCTACGTCTACATTTATACCCCGCAAGCCACCCAACGGTGTGTGGCGGAGGGCACCGTACGTGCCACTGTCAATGGTTCAAATGACTCTGAGCACAGTGCGACTTAAGTTCTGAGGTCATCAGTCGCCTATAACTTAGAACTAATTAAACCTAAATAACCGAAGGACATCACACACATCCATGCCCGAGGCAGAACCACACGGCCACTCCGGCCGGCGTGCCACTGCCATTACCACCCTTTCCTGTTCCAGTCGCGTATGGTTCGCGGGAAGAACGACTGCCGGAATGCCTTTGTGCGCGCTTGAATCTCTCTGATTTTACATTCGTCATCTCCTCGGGAGACGTAAGTAGGGGGAAGCAATGTATTCGATACCTCATCCAGAAACGCACCCTCTCGAAACCTGGACAGCAGGCTACACCGGGATGCAGAGCGCCTCTTTTGCAGAGTTTGCCACTTGAGTTTGCTAAACATCTCCGTAACGCTATCACGCTTACCAAATAACCCTGTGACGAAACGCTCCGCTCTTCTTTGGATCTTCTCTATCTCCTCCGTCAACCTCACCTGATACGGATCTCACACTGATGAGCAATACTTTTCATTCCCTACCAGTTTTCATAGATTCAGCTTTAAGAATATTTTAATATAACAGAATAATTTCATAAAACATTACATCTCCTATTTCATCCCCCGAGGTGTTAAATTTCCAAAAAAGCACTGAAAGACGTTGATTTTTATTTCTAACTGGGAAGCTAAATACAAATTATCAGAGATTGAGTTTCAAGAAAGCTTTCGTACCGAAACATTTCTATAAAAATTTTCATCTCTACGGTCGAACGAGTGTTTTGTAAGCCACCTCCTTTGTTGATGAACTACATTTTCTAAGGACTCTCCCAATGAATCTCAACCTGGCACCGGCCTTACCAACAATTAATTTTATATGATCATTCCACTTCAAATCGTTCCGCACGCACACTCCCAGATATTTTACAGAAGCAACTTCTACCAGTGTTCGATCCACTATCATACAATCAAGGATCCTTCTTTCTATGTATTCGCAATACATTACATTTGTCTATGTTAAGGGTCAGTTGCCACTCCCTGCATCAAGTGCCTATCCGCTGCAGATCTTCCTGCATTTCGCTACGATTTTCTAATGCTCCAACTTCTCTGTATACTACAGCATCATCCGCGAAAAGCCGCATGGAACTTCCGACACTATCTACTAGGTCATTTATATATATTGTGAAAATCAATGGTCCCATAACACTCCCCTGTGGCACGCGAGAGGTTACTTTAACGTCTGTAGACGTCTCTCCATTGATAACAACATGCTGTGCTCCGTTTGCTAAAAACTCTTCAATCCTGCCACACAGCTGGTCTGATATTCCGTAGGCTCTCACTTTGTATCTAATATTTTCTGGGTCTCATGAACAAATAAAGCGAGTTGGGTCTCACACGATCGCTGTTTCCGGAATCCATACTGATTTCTACAGAGTAGATTCTGGGTTTCGAGAAACGACATGATAAGCGAGCAAAAAACATGTTCTAAAATTCTACAACAGATCGACGTCAGAGATATAGGTCTATAGTTTTGCGCATCTGCTCGACGACCCATCTTGAAGACTGGGACTACCGTTGCTCTTTTCCAATAGTTTGTTACCTTCCGTTCCTCTTAGAGACTTGAGGTACACGGCTGTTAGAAGGGGGGCAAGTTGTGAGTGAAGCATATGGAGTGGTAATGCGTTTAGTGCCAAGTCCCCAGTCGAAGATCTGCTTCCTAGTCAGTAAAGAACTGACAGCACCCTTATTTCAGCCAAGAATCTAGGCAACCAATCCTCAGAGTTAATTTAAATCAGTTCGGAAATGACGTAATTGTTTCCTTGTAACGAAATCTCCCGCCAGGAGAAGCGAAACGTTAAAAAACCAATAGTCTCGTTTTTCTCCCCATTTCTCTAAGAAACTTTGCACTACGTGTTACATCCTCCTGACGTCACATCAGTTTCAGCAACCGGTGACAGCCAGCCTCGCATCATAGGCCGTGATAAAATCTGAAGATCTGTGCTCGAGGCTTTCCGTCAACTCTGCGCTGTCTTCGTAACCTGTTACATGACAGAGTCGTTTTGCCGTGTTTTTGGGACAGCCTGGAAGTGTATATCAGCCGAATGTATTTTCCTTAGCACAGCCCAGTAGCCTACGTCCTGCCGGCAGAGACCCATCGTCTGAAACGAATGCTTTCATCCGCCCAAAGTGGCTACGTGCAATAAACCGCAGAATACACTGGCTGCCAATAAGACACTAACCGATGCGACTTTCTTCAAGACAATACGAGGACTGCTTCTACCTGACCCTCCCCCCCCCCCCCTTCACCCCCCGCTAGCAGACAAAGGCTCTCCTGCCCCATACCCTCTGCACTTTTCAATTTTAAAGCTTGCACAAGAAAGCAATTTACGTAGCCAGCACCAAATGAAATTACAGGAAGTTGAAACTAAGAAATTAAATCATTGCATTATCTCTCTAATCTACCTGAACTTTTACATTGTCATAGTCTGTCAGGCTCAAGACGCATCCAGTCGAATTATTTGTCTCTGTACATAAAAAAAAATGTCTTGATTGCTTAAAATTTGCAGAGGGTGATTATCCTATACTGTAGATAACATTTAAGAACTGTTTTTTTCCGAAAAAGGAATCAAAGGATCTATGAAAATATGTTTCTCTTATGGCAGTTTTAAAGCTAGAATTAAGAAAATTAGTAATTGGTTTCTACGTCAGAGATAATGAAATGTGTTACATGTAAATTGAAGGTGGATATGGGAAGGATGGAAAGGAAAGGGAGGGGATAAATTATGAAGGAAATAAGTGTTTCAGCATTTTTCGAAACTTTAGCTCCATGGGGAGGCATATTGCGTAAAAGATTTTTTTAAATCAACCATTATTAATGCACTACTGAAGCCTTCATAACGCCACATCTTTAAAAACTGGTGTTTGTCTTTTCGCTCTGAAATAAAAAAAATACTTTTTTCAGCGTTTTTGGAAATTCAACCCCTAAGGAGGTGAAATAGTGGGTAAAAGTTTCTTCAGAATGAGTCATCATTAAAGTACTAATAAATCTCCGTCCATGAAAATTGGTATTGGACTTCTCGGTTATAAATAAAACATATATGTTTCAGTGTTTTTGGAAATTCAGTAATGAATGGGGTAAAGTAAGGGATGAAAATTTTTACAAAATGTTTCCGTGCAAAAGCATTCTTTAAACGAAATCTCTAAAAATTTCTATTTAGCTTCCCAGTTAGAAATAAAAACCTGCGTCTTTCAGTGTCTTTTTGGAAATTCAACTCCTAGGGGGATGAAATAGGAGATGAAATTATTCTGTTATATTAAACTGTTAGGGAATGAAAATTTCTGTGGAAATATCACAACAAGAATTCAAAGGAAGACTTTACAAAGGCCTCTGGAATCACTTTTTGGTCAGAATTACGGTACATTCCCAAAAGGCGTTTTTTCTACGTCGTTAAATGGCGTGAAGAAGAACATGAAAATTGGATTAAAAACACAAAAAATAACTGTGCAAGCCATACGGTCCACGCGAGCAAAGCAGCGCACTCTACGCTATTCCAATACAAACGAAAAAAAGACGAACTTAACGTTTGATGATTTTTCAGAATAAACGCCTTTTCCTGCCTGGAATATTCCTTGCAGCTTCTCAGGCCGCAAATCCATCCACGCGGGATATCCCTCAAGCAAAAACCTAAAAAATGTAATGTCTTAAATATAGCTTATGACGTCTAAAATTCCTTATCTTTTTGGAAACTGTTAGTTGCCTTGTTACTTTATTTCGTGAGATCTAGCCGAGAATTTCGAAATTTATGTACGTTAAAATAAGAAACTTTCATTTAAATGTTCCTCGGGGGGGGGGGGGGGGGGGAGGGGGGGGGTGACACCTGCCTGATTCCCCTTCTTCAATTCTTCACCATGAAATGTCAGACGTATCAAAAACTTTCCTAGATGTTACAACAATACAGACTTTATTGATGCTTTTTTTAGGCAGGAGGAGTGTGTGGCAGTGGCATCAATAAACTGGAACGATGCCAACTATCCGACCATGGTATGTCTCACATGGGTCACTGACAGGGTGAATACACACTGAACAGCTTCAGAATAGGACTCAGCTTTATTCTCCAGTCTTGAAAGCCTGAGACATCAAAAATTAGTGTCCATCACATTTTATCTAAATGCGTTTTATATTTAAATGGAATCTGCCCTGAACTATTAAGCTGTGGGTTTTAGTATTTTAGATAGAATCTGATCCATACCTTTTTTTAGTGCAGTGATCATTCTGACAATTCCTCTGTTGCATTATTTTTATATCATTTTACTGATTTCCCACTTTTTCGTAAGTTTTGCACGTGGACATAAACATGACTTTATTACTTCCTTGCCGGCCGCTTGGGCCGTGTGGTTTAGGAGATTCAGTCCGGAACCGCACTGCTGCTATGGTCGCAGGTTCGAATCCTGCCTCAGGCATGTGTGTGATGTTCTTAGTTTTGTTGGGTTTACGTAGTTTTAAGTTCTAGGGCACTGATGACCTCAGATGTTAAATCCCACAGTGCTCAGAGCCATTGGAACCATTACTTCCTTAAAGAGAGAGACTTTAAATTCAGAACTGCGTTTGGTTATGGAAATCTTCCTCCTAGAGAATAAACACCACATACATTTTCTTGAAGAATTTTATCAAATAAATTAACGTTTGTAATAAAAGTGAAACTGAACACCATAGTTATTTCACTTGTTTTTCATGGCAGCTACAAATTCTGAAGCGAAAAGGAATTTTATTGGTGCTGCCATCATACGGGTTAGTTTGTAAGTGATGCTGTTACGTATCGACGTCTAAGATGAGAGCAGAGTAGGGCCTTACGCGTACTTCAATAATTATTATCTAATGTTAGAAGATGGAAAAACTACGACCTAAAAGGCTTTCATTACAGATGATACAGACTATTTCGCAACACCACAACCGTTCGACGAGTGCAGCGCTTCCAAGTGGAGATCATTTGAACTCGCTATATTAACGATACAAGTTTGCACTATAGATGGATTAACAAACATCTGACCGTTTCGTAACAAATAAAATAGTTTGTGTTTTGTGATAATATAGAACTATATGAAACAGTGGAATGCTTATGCTTCTGACGTCCATTTGAGCAAGAAACCGAATATCTCTGCAGAAATTACACATAACTTTCTCGGGATGTATAGTCATAAAATGGTAACACACGGAATTTCGTAACGCCGTAGATAAACAGAAAACGACACGATACTGAATGAAAGCAAACTGCAGAAGTAATGGGTATCGCAATTCCCACATTCCTTTAGTTATTCACAACGGTTAATATTTATCCTGGAATGATGGATCACGAAAACAAGTTCCAAACACAGTGAAGGAATCTTTGTGGATAATAGGAAAGAACAAAATAAGAGAATTTTTTTCAGAGGGAGACTAACCACAATAAACTACTCATAGAACGTACTAACCAGACGTCTTGCTTGTTACACCACTTCTTTTTTGTAATTTAAATGTGTCAATCAACTTAGGCTTGTAGCTCGTAATTATATTTTCCAAGCTGAAATGGTCCTAAGCTGTCTTCCAGAATCCTTAATTAACCCCTCCTAGTGGGAGATAAGCTTACTGATGAAAAATCAGATCTTCACGTAATGTATAAAATAACCACTTCATGGGCAAATAAATAAATAAATCGTCTCTTGAAACGTCAGCATGGAAAACAAATACGTTACGATTAATTACTCTGGAAAGTAACAGAAACGAAAACGCTTCTAAAGGAAACCAAGTAGTCACTCCTCTTGAAGAAATAAGTACTCGTAAAAATTCTTGTAAAACAACACTGCAAAAAGACTCTAGATGAGAAATTGATTAGCCGAGCGGTCTGAGGCGCTTCAGTCATGAACTGTGCGGCTGGTCCCGTCGGAGGTTCGAGTCCTCCCTCGGGCATGGGTGGGCGTGTTTGTCCTTAGGATAATTTAGGTTAAGTAGCGTGTAAGCTTCGGGACTGATGACCATAGCAGTTAAGTCCCATAAGATTTTACACACATTTGAACATTTTTTTTTGAGAAATTGTGGAAATTTTTCTTGAGAGAAACCAATATCAGCGCACACTCCGCTGTAGAGTCAAAATTTCATTCTATAAACATCCCCCAGGCTGTGGCTAACCCATGTCTCCGCAATATCGTTTCTTTCAGGAGTGCTAGTTCGCAGGAAAGCTTCTGTGAAGTTTGTAAGGTAGGAGACGACATACTGTCTGAAGTAAAGCTGTGAGGACGGGCCGTGAGTCGTGCTTGGGTACCTCAGTTGGTAGAGCACTTGCCCGCCAAAGGCAAAGGTCCCGAGTTCGAGTCTCGGTCCGGTACACAGTTTTAATTGGCAGGAAGATTCATAGACATATGTATTTTTGGCAAATAGTCTGCGAGTCTGTAGTGGACTATCAAAGTTTAGGTGGCGGAATTTTTCTGTCTTGAAGGTTTCAGTACGTGTCCTTCACGAACATGATGTGAAAATGAATCCACGGACTCCATAGTCCAGTTACTACAACTGCGGCTGGCATTGCCGTAATCTGGGAGGGTACCTTAACGATCTTTGTTGACGTATAGCCCACGTCCCTCCAGAGGAGATCTGCTTTAATGTTTTCAAAAAAATGGTTCAAATGGCTCTGAGCACTATGGGACTTAACATCTATGGTCATCCCAGTCCCCTAGAACTTAGAACTGCTTAAACCTAACTAACCTAAGTACAGCACACAACACCCAGCCATCACGAGGCAGAGAAAATGCCTGACCCCGCCGGGAATCGAACCCGTGATTTACTGTTTTAAGTTTTGTAGTATAGACGGACGCTATCTGTTGTAACTTGGGTAGCATATTTTTAAAGTGCACCGTTTGTATGCGGTCCATGTACCGTTGTAGTTATTTCCGTATTGCACATCGCATTAAGTGCTTTCTGCTAGTTCGTTTGCTACATAACCTGAGGTTCTGCCAGAATGTACATCCATAGGTGTTTGGGTTCTGTTACCCTCAAAAGGCACTTGGTATCAGGTGGTCCGCGCGGCTGATAAGGTTGCTGATTTGTTCTTGTTAGAAGCATTTCCACTGACCTGTTCATAATCTTCTGCAATGTGTCTCGCCAACAACAGACTGCTGGCGTCCTCCAGGACTGCTCTGATATCCTCAGCGTATGCCTGTGCTGATATTCTGCAGTCACAAACTGCTACGCCCATGAGAAATCTATGTAACTGTTACAGCAACAGCTCTAGCGCGAAAGCAAATAGAGTAGCCGAGAATGGGCATCCTTTGCGGACCTTCATCAAATAGTACTGATAATGAGAGATTCACGGACCTTAATTTTGGTGGCAGTATTGGCGACACACCGCATAAAAGCTTCAACAGTCTGTCGGAGATACCACTAAGACGCATACACTTTTAAACAAAAATCTAAGAGCACAAAAAGTACAAGGAAATTAGCATGTCAGGCCATCGGTGTCATATTCCGATATATTGCCATTATAGTGGTCACAATTCGTCTAGGAATTACACTATTTCGATTACATATCCAAGACACGATATGTAATTTGTTTTGACCGTAAATTGAGTACATGTGCGTAAAGTTTGGCTCTGAGCACTATGGGACTTAACATATGTGGTCATCAGTCCCCTAGAACTGAGAACTACGTAAACCTAACTAGCCTTAGGACATCACACACATCCATGTCCAAGGCAGGATTAGAACCTGCGTAAAGTTTAAAGCCAATGTTGAGCCACACTATCAGGCGAAAGTGCTGTTCTTCTTCCGGAGAATATTGTTTTTCAGTTAAGATGGTGACGCCTTCCGACACCTTATGTGAAATTAGAGGACAACGCATCTCCTCGTAGTAGATCGTTACAAATTTGATCCAGTTTCAGTCCTGTTGAATACCAAAAGCGTTTATAACGTTCTGCACAGATTCCATCAATACCATCAGACTTATTAGAAGAAATTAGTTTCATTATAAAGGCTATTTTATCTTGATTGATAGGTTCTGCACGAATTCCATCAGCGCCCGCGTTCTCATTAGAAAAATAGATTAATCATATATGAACACACTTTCAGTACAGCACATCTGTGGTATTCAAAGTCCACTCTGATGTGTGAAACTGAATGTAGTCTCAGCAAACCACCACAAATATTCTGTGATGTAGCAGTACAGGTGTACAACTACAGTATCAAAGAGGCTGAGTGTTAGCCCGGTCTTTCTATGAACCTCGATAAGCGCAGGTACGTAGAAATGTCACAGAAAAGACTTGATACACATTCCTCGCCCGTAAACGTTCAGATCCGTCTTCAGTGAAGGATAGTGCAGAAACAGACGGTTGACCAGACAGCGACATAATTTCCCGCATATAGAGTGACATCCCAACAAACCCAAGATATATAGCAATTGATAAATCCTCAGTATCTCTCACCCTACCAGGCTATTCTGAATCTGAGGCTTAGTATTTTTTTTCCTTTTTAAGTCATCATTTTTCTGACTAGTCTGATACAGCCCGCCACCAAATCGTCTCCTGTGCAAACCTCTTCATCTCAGAGTAACACTTGCAACATATGTCCTTTGTTATCTGCTGTATGTATTCGTATCTCTGACTTCTACATCTTTTACCCTGGAAGTTATTCACTAATGTCTTTACAGATGTACAATCATTCTGTTCCTTCCTCTTCTTCTTCTTCTTCTTCTTCTTCTTCTTCTTCTCAGCGTTTCCCACATATTCCTTTCCTCGACGATTCTGCGGAGAACCTGCTCATTCCTTACCTTATCAGTCCACCTAATTTTCAATATTATTCTGTAGCACCACGTCTGAAATCTTTCGTAGTCATCTATTCCGTTTTTCCCACAGTCGATGTTTTACTGCCATACAATGCTGTGACCCAAACGTGCATTCTCGGTAATTTCTCCCTCAAATTAATGCCTATGTTTGATACCAGAAGACTTCTCTTGGCCAGGAATAACATTTTTGCCAATGTTAGTCCAATTCTTACGTCATCCGTACTCTATATATCACGGGTTATTTGGCTGCCTAGGTAGCTGAATTCCTTGAGTTCATCCACATTGTGATTACCGATGCTGATGTTAAGTTTCTAGATGTTCTCATTTCTGCTACTTCTCATTTGTTTCATCCTTCTTCGATTTACTCTCAATCCATATTCTGTACTTATTAACTGTACATCCCTTTTAACAGTTTCTGTACAGGTCTTCTTTACTTTCACTGAGGATAGCAACGTCATTAACGAATCGTATCAGTGATATCCTTTCATCTTGAATTTTAATTCCACTCTTGCACCATTCTTTTATTTCTGTCGCGGCTTTTTCGATGTCTAGACTGAAGAGTAGGGGCAGAAACTTCATGCCTGCCTTACACACTTTTTAATCCGAGCTTTTCATTCTTGGTCTTCCACTCTTATTATTCCCTCTTGACTCTTGTACATGTTGTACATTACCCGTCGTCCCCTATAGGTTACCCGTATTATTCTCAGAATTTCGAACACTTTGTACCATTTGACACTGTCGAATGCTTTTTCTAGGTTGGCAAATCCTATGAAGGTGTATTAATTTTTATTTTGCTTCCATTACCGTCCGCATCGTCAGAAATGCTCCTCTGGAGTCTTTACTTTTCCTAAAGCAAAACTGACGGTCGTTTAACACACTCTCAATTTTCTCTTACATTCTTGTGCATAGTATTCTTGGATGAATGGGCTATTAAGCTGATTATGTGATGACTCTCGCACTTGTCGGCTCTCAGAATCTTCGGAATTGTATGGATGAGGTTTTTTCCGATAATCTGATGGTATAACGCCAATCTCATTCATTCTACGCACGAAGGTGAATAATCGTTTTCTTACCACTTCCCCCAATGATATTAGAAATTCTGATGGGTTGTATCCATCCCTTCTGCCTTATTTGATTTTAAGTCTTCCAAAGCCATTTTAAATTCTGATTCTAATACTGGATGCCCTATATCTTCCATGTGGACTCCTGATTCTTCTTCTATGACGTCATCAGAAAAGTCTCCCCTCTCGCAGAAGCTTTCAGTGCACTCTTTCCACTTATCTGCTCTCTCCTCGGCATTTAATAATGGAATTCCCATTGGAGAAAAAACTTCTCGAAACGTGCGAGGATTCTGTAGTATAGTAGAAGTCTGTAACCCAGTGTCTAGATGTGGTCAAGTGTCCCTTTCGCTCCCTCTTGTGGACGCCTTTGGTATTAGGAAGAATCGAAAACTATTGATGTTCACGTCAGTCACCCTAACTTAGGAATTGCTAGGTCGAGTGAAAATATGCTTGCTGACATTTATCCGAGAGCTTGGTTGACTATAATATTACGCAGATATTTAGGAAATAACCAAACACTTTGGAATTTTCTGTCAGGTATGTAAAATACTTTTTTCTCCCTATTAGGTTCTGAGAAATTATTCCTCTTTCCTGACACATAAAAAAACAAGTGAATATAATCTTTATTAGCTACAATCAAGTCCCAAACAAATTCTTCAGATGTTATCTTCAACTTGTCCAGGAAATGAATGAGAGTGCTCAAAGAAAATTAGCTCCAATATGCTGACAGAGCTCGTCACAACTTTGACGGAGCAGCTAGCGTAATTGCAGTGGAAACACACATAAAATGTGAAAGGCGCATTGCCGTTGACAGTTGTAATTGTAAATCATACTGAAAACAATGGTGGCCGATTACAGCAGCACTCACACTGACAAATTGTGCTCTGTCTTTCGATAAACAAGCGTTGTAACGTAGTAGCAGTTCGTCCTTGTTTGTATAACTACAGATACTGCACTACAGAATCTGTGAAGATACCCCTCTTTGTTTTAACTACATAAAGCGGTTCCAGTATGCAAGCTGACTACTGGGAAAGAGGTGGTCTGATGTATTTAATGAAGTTGTTGATTTCTTCCATTCCTTTTGCACTCGAGAACAAAGTTCACGATTAATTGAAAATACCGGTTTTCCCCATCTCTTTCTAATTACTCTATTACAAGACAGAACTGTGTTCTTAGCTCCTCAGCAATTAAAGGGATGTGTCGCCCACATCTAAAGAACAAACGATTGTCTATAAAATCATCATTTGTGTGGCCATGACTATATTTTCTGAGTAGTGACGTCTCTGACCATCATATAAAACTTTTTGGTGCAGTTTACTCCAAGAAAAATTTCTGTTGCAGCAGGATGATGCCACAGCGTTGAATGAGAATCTAATGCAGATATGTACTCGACTACTTAAAACTTACTGCAGCCAATTCTCTAGAATTACAACACCCTATTATGAGTTTTAAAAATTTTCGGGTGAACTGAATATTCAGAGAAGTTTCGAGCTTGCTGCGGGCCGTCGTTAGCTAAACTCCACGATATTCCGTTTGGGCACCTGAAAGTCATGTTACGGTGAGCCATCGAATATTGAAGACGGTGCCCTCGGTGGTGGAAATGAGTAACTCAAATGTGCTCACGGTTGTTGCTAGTTGCGATCATCGGCCAACTCTGTCTTCTCCGTTTGGAGAAAACTCTGCAGATGATAGAGGTTCCGAGCATTATCCAACTGGTACACTCTATAATGGTTCATAAGATTTTTCGCAATAAGTATTTCAAAAGATTCTTTAAAATGGTGTTCCAAATTGATGTTATTGTGACCAAAATTCTTGTTTTATCAGACTCTGTTGGTTGTACGATGGAGATACGACTTTCAGCAATAGCGGACTTGGCTGGTTGCATAAGGCGAGCACAGTGTTGATGTAAGGTGTAGCGTTGTTCCAGCGTGCGGTCTGGGCTCTGTAAGCCCCACCACACTGGCAAGGTATTCTGTACATTCCACCCTTCGTTAATAACAACCTGTCGTCCATGGACACTATAAGGTCTGAAATTTTAGATGGTGCACGGAAAATGTGGTCATTTTATCAAGGCAAGAGCAAAAAAAAGTACTCCGTTCGAGCAGCCTATAAGATGTGTGACGCCTGCAAAGCATTCTTTTGTACGCTTGTAGAGTTTAGCGGAATATTTATATTCAGATGAGGCTTCACACAGTGAAAAAGAGAAAGAAAATTTAGATTTTTCAGCTGAGGAGAGAGAACCGTGCTATGCTGAACAGGAAGATCTTAACGACTTGGTCGCTGACCTTGACTTCACCAAATCAAATTCTGGCCTCCTGACATCAATTATTAAGCAGTGGAAACTCTTAGATTAAAGAGTGCAAGTGTCATAATAGAGAAACCGCCATTTTTACCCTCATCAGAATAGTTAATTCTTTCACCACAGTGTGACTGGTCTGTTTAAGGCTGTCGGAATAGATTTCAACTCGAATGAGTGGCGGATATTCGTTGACAGCTCATTAAAAAAGCTTTTAGTATGTGACTGTCTTCGGCGTATAAACGACTTGAAAAACGCATATCTGTACAATCAGCTCTACAATTATATGTTTTTTCTCAGCTTGTCTCGATTATTACAGTCAACTTCACGAGAGAAAAACAGTGTACATCAATGGATCAAACATACGTTTCGTCAAATGTAGCGTATATATAACTGCCATAATAATCTGTCTTAAACAGTCCATATAAACGTGCTGTGCCTTGTCACAATTACAGTAGTTCACGCTTGGCGATAGCTCCACACAGTGCGTTTATATGGAATGTGCTAAGACTGCCTACCATGACAATTATATATGTTCTGCATATGGCTGGGTCATATTTGACCAAAATATATTATTGATCCTTTGATGTACACTGCTTTTCTCCTGTGAAGGTGACTGTAATAATCGAATCTGGTTGAGAATAAATAAATAGTTATGGGGATGACGGCACAAGTACGTTTTCTTCAAATCATAATAAACCGTCAAACAAGTTTTACTTCATAATGGGCCAAAATGAAGCGAAAGATACTAAAGCAAAAGAACAGAAACAAGAATAAACCGATAACTTATGAAATCAAATACTTTAAAACTACCTATTTAAATAATTAAAGATAAAAAAAATACAGTTGTACAGATGATAGTACAAATATGCTTTTTCAGGCCATTGAAAAAGAGTCAAACCCGTTTTAGTTCACAATGGGAACAAGTACTTATCTCTTCCTCTGGTTCATTCACATCAACTCAAAGACGATTACCCAAGCAGTAAGTTATTTCTGAAATTCTTCAAATATGATGACGACGGTTCGATAGTAATAGGAGACTTTAGAATGGTTACACTGCTAACGGATCCCCAAAGCGGTTTTACTACGTTTCTTTGCTTTTTGTGTCTTGTCGATAGCAGAGACAGTCTCACTGTAAGAGGCAACACTGGCCAAAGAGAAAATAATGTCTTGTAGGTACCGCTGGTCGACCAATCAAACGTGGTGAATTCTTCGTTATATTTAAAGTTTAGCTTAATGAAGCATCTTATTCTAATAAAGATTCGGTGCCTTTCAAATACTTGGTAGTCTTATTTCCCAAAATCTCTAGGCAGAGTTCGAAGCTAGTAATTCCGTGGGACACAGATAAGGAAGATCATGCATTGCAAGTAATTTCTAAAGATGCTCACTGAGAAGGAGAAAGCTACTTGGAATTGCTTTATAGCAGCTGCTCAGGAATTTCTGGGTAATCGTAAGGAAAAAAAATGTGCAAGTGGTCGACGTTATATATAACTTCGGCGTAATGAAATGCGCAATGTCCTCCGGATTCAATATTCTAGACGCTCTTCTAGTCAATTTCAAAGAGAACATGGAGCACACTCGGAAGAGCAAGGGCAACGCTTCCACAAATATAAACTGGATTTTTAACATCGCTATCAAAGACAGTATAATGAAAATGTGACTAGATCCCCCACCGGGGGCCGAATCGCTCAATAACCCTGAAAGTGTGGTTCGTTGTGGGGCGGTGGGGGGTGAAGTGGACTGCGGTAGTCGCCGTGGGGTTATGGACCACTGTGGCTGCGGCGGGGACGGCGCCTCACCGTCGTCCCTAGGTCCCAGGTTAACATACAATACAATACAATACAATACAATACAATACAAGGTAAAAAGAAATGCTTTGCACCTAGACGCTCGACCTGCAGACTCAGGTTTCAAAGAAGAGGGACAGGCATGGAAAGTCCAAGTCATATATCGGTAAATACTTGTGTCAGTCCTTTATTCAATAATACAGCCAGTTATAATAAGCAGAAGAGGAGGGTGCTGTACAATTACGTCGGAAGTCCTTTCATCATTACAAGTTGCAGGATGATATTTTCCATACAGACACGGCAAACAGAAACTAAAACGCCATCTACTGCATCGAATAAATGCAATTTTCCCGCGTGCACAAGGAATTTTCAGAGTGTCTAAGGAAAAACAAAGGTCGTCGATATTTTGAAAAATTTCTCTTTCATCAGACATTTCGGATGCAGATCACGCCCAGCGGAACATTTTCTTTATGTCGGTGTCGAAAATTGGCACTGTAAGCTTGAATTTATTTGAATAACAGGAGAAGTAATTTCTCGTTCGTTGTCAGTCAAATATGAACAAGGCTGATGAAGTTTTTAATCTTTCTATAGAAATAAACGTGGCGTAATACAAAAATTAGTGAACAGCGAAATGACGTTGGAAATTCAATAAAAGTTCATACACATACAGGTGTCTTTTCCCGATATTACCTTTCAGATTAATATGTACGAAATAATACCACAAGTGTTGAAAAAAATATAAATTATAAAAAAAAGCATGTCTCGATTCTGCGATCCACCGCTTACGGAACTTGAATGCTAACCACACAACGGCCGCCAGCTCCTGCGTAGGGTCGTAACGCACCGGTACATCACTGACGCTCCATATTTCTCTTTTGATTTTCTCGACGTCTTGCTACTGGTATACTATGTTGCACTAATGGACTGCGAAAACTGTGCAAGGTTTGAACTAAATCCGTGATCAGATTCTCGTTGCCTCCTCTGGTGGGAGTCTTTCTTACAGTGTTTGATGGTAGCGTATTCGTTAGTTGTCTCGAGGAACAAAGTGAGGTTTGCGACCCTTACATAGACTGATTCGACAATGAAGCAGTGCTTGGGATTAACCAGTGTCCGCCACTAAAAGTTTCCGAGTAAATATCCGGAGCAATAAATAGTATATCTCGTCACGGACGTCACACATCGCGAAGAGTTCACAGATCCAGGCTGCAAGCGAGTTTTAGTGGGACGGTACGATCGTTTTGTATTCCCAAAACTACACCTTTGCTTCAGAGTGCCCACGTCTCCGACGACGGGTGCTAAAAAACTCTTTCATTTCACGAACTCCTGACAACTCCCGAAATTCTTCGAACATTCAAGCCTTTCAGCTAATGGTCTTCGGGCGTATAATGTAGGCGTCATTTCCTGCATTCTCGCCCCCTGACGGATCTCCAATGAAAAGTGGTGCTTACTTCCAGCCCTATACTCTTCTTTCCAAACACTTGTCTTCTTGGAAAGCCCACACTGAAAGAATTTGAAATGTAAGCAGTGACTCAAACGTTCAAAGTCACAGTCACACTGAACTGATCAGCGTGACCCCATCTTGCCAAACGAATCTTTGATCTGCTAACTGCAGATCCAAGTCTGCTCAGTCACTTCCAAGCTGCCCGTTTTTCATCAAAGTCAGAAGGCAGATTTTCTGAAACTCTTCTGAAGCCAGGTCGAAGGTAGGTCGTAGCCCTCCATAGTTGCAGCCTAGTTTTTGGAGCTTGTTTCCACGGTACACAAAAAGATCCTCGCCGAAGACTGAGATGACTTATGATCGAGACAATAAAGCAATCGAGAATACGGGAAACGTCACAGAGTATGAGGCTAATCCATTCACACCAGAAACATCCACATCCGAGTCCTTTTCAGGACCACAGTTAACAATATTGCCGCTAATGTTTATGTAAAATGTGCCAATGTCAGTCTCACAATTTTTGAGCCGTCTATTGTATAAGAAACGGTCCCGTGGCGCTTATTGGGCCGAGAAGAACGTAGAAACGTCTACATCTCAGGCTGTTTTGTCTGGTTATTTCCTAAACGTAGTGGTTTGCACACGCGATATCGCACAACTCGATTTACAGCCTACGGAACGTTTGTTCTTCCTGTGCTCATTTAGTGCTTCCGAGACAGGCTGCCTATTGCTCGGAGGAGAGGCTGGTGCATTCGAGAATCAAGACTGCTGCGGCGAGTGGGTTCGCTGCCGGCTTAGATGGCGCGTCCTTATCTTGGCTTCCTCAGCATGAACGGCGCTGATATCGACTGACTGCGACGCGCAGCTCAGGTAACCGGTAACGCTGTCGAGAGTCTGCACAGTGCACCGGAACGAAAGGACATCTCGCAGGGAATACCGTGTCCCCCATAGGGGATCGCTTTTAATTACCCAGCTACAGTCAGTCCCTCAACTTCTTCTCCTCCTCCATACGACAGATTCCCAACGTGGGATTACCTCTACGAATGTTATAAACGATCGTTACACAAAAGTCAAATTTTAGGATGAGTCAACTTCATACGTCCTTTATATGAGTAGAGGTAACTCAATATCACAGAGACCCCTCCCATTCGCCCCCCCCCCCCCCCCCCCTATTACCTTTATGCATAGAAACCTGTCCATGTAGCACCCATGAGAATTGGCAGCATCCAGAATGTACTAGTAAGTGAACGAACAATTTAAGTAATTTGAAACCTAGCGTTACTGATCACATGGTCAGTCTTGAACATATTCACAGTTCGAATATAACAAATTTTCTTGAGACCGAAAAACGTGTGTTCACAGATCAGCACCCTTTTAAAGAGCATCGCTCGCGCAAAACTCAGCTCTCCCTGTTCTCACAGGGTATACTGCGAACTATGGATGAAACTGTTGACAATGTTGACTGGAGTACTCTCTTTGAAATTCTGAAGGTGGCAGGGGTAAAATACATGGAGCGAAAAGCTATTTACAATTTGTACAGAAAGCAGATGGCAGTTATAAGAGTCGAGGGGCATCAAAGGGAAGCAGTGGTTGGGAAGGGAGTGAGACAGGGTTGTAGCCTATCCCCGATGTTATTTAATCTGTATACTGAGGAAGCAGTAAAAGAAACAAAAGAAAAATTCGGAGTAGGTATTAAAATCCATGGAGAAAAAATAAAAACTTTGAGGTTAGCCGATGACATTGGAATTCTGGCAGAGACAGGAAAGAGCAGTTAATCGGAATGGATAGTGTCGTCAAAGGAGGATATAAGATGAACATCAACAAAAGCAAAACGAGAATAATGGAATGTAGTCGAATTAAGTCGGATGATGCTGCGGGAATTAGATTAGGAAATGAGACACAAATTAGTAAAAGAGTTTTGCTATTTGGGGAGCAAAATAACTGATGATGTTCGAAGTAGAGAGGATATAAAATGTAGACTGGCAATGGCAAGGAAAGCGCTTCTGCAGAAGAGAAATTTCTTAACATCGAGTATAGATTTAAGTGTCAGGAACTCGTTTCTGAAAGTATTTGTATGGAGTGTAGCCATGTATGGAAGTGAAACATGGACGATAACTAGTTTGGACAAGAAGAGAATAGAAGCTTTCGAAATGTTGTGCTACAGAAGAATACTGAAGATTAGATGGGTAGATCATATAACTAATGAGGAGGTATTGAATAGGATTGGGAAGAAGAGAATTTTCTGGCAGAACTTGACTAGAAGCAGGGATCGGTTGGTAGGACATGTTCTGAGACATCAAGGGATCACCAATATGGTATTGGAGGGCAGCGTGGAGGGTAAAAATCGTAGAGGGAGACCAAGAGATGAATACACTAAACAGATACAAAACGATGTATGTTGCAGTAGGTACTGGGAGATGATGAAGCTTGCACAGGATAGAGTAGCATGGAGAGCTGCATCAAACCAATCTCAGGACTGAAGACCACAACAACAACAACAACATGGATGAAGGGCAATAGGCAGACACCATATTTGTAGTTTTACGAAAAGCGGGCTATTAACGAATGTACATCCATATGGATAAGGTTCCCAGATACTTAGGTGGCACGAACACTTATTAACCCCAGGGAAGTATGATAGCACCGCTGTTATTTTTTGTATACATAACTGATCTGAAGGAGGGGATGAGCAGCAATCTGAGGCCGTGTGCCGATGATGCTGCGGTGTACGGCGAGGTGTCGTTTTCGAGTGGCCGTAAGAGGATTCAAGACGACTGGGACAAAATTTCCAGTTGGCACGACATATGGCAGCTAGCTGTAAATGTTGAAAAATTAAAGTTAATGTAGCTGAGTAGGAAAAACATTACGGCGTCGACAGAGTCGGGTCGATTACATATTTAGGCGTAACGATGCAAAACAATGCGAAATGTGAGGATTGCATTGGAGACGGCGAATGGTCGACTTCGGCTTATTTTTAGAGTTTTAAAAATGTGTGGTTCATGAGTAAGGGAAACCGCGTGTAACGCGTGCAGGTGAAGTAAGAAAGAATTTGAATTTTGCGCTGTCATGCGACAATTGGTAGCCGTGGTTCTTTGATGTTTGTTGTCCGAGACCCTTCCTATTAGTAGGCCGATAGCTGTTGCGTGGTGAGCATTATTGTTTGACGTTTATTTCCTTTATGGAGCACATGACAACTGAGCAACGTATCCGAGTCTTAAAAAGTTATTCAAAAACAGTGAACCTCCCACGGAAACTGTCCGTGAGTTGCGTGAGACACTCGGACGTAATGCTGCTCCAACCGACTCATCAGTTCGGAAATTGATCCGGAAGGTTGCGACCGCGAGTTGTTTCAGACGTTAAGAAAGCAGGACGACAGAACTATGTTCGAACACATAGTCGTGCTTGACAATGTGACCGTAAGCCCCAGAAAATCGGTTCGCCGACGAGATCAACAAGTGAATTTATACCAAGTTCATTGCTTGAAATACTATGAAACGATTTGAAAATGCATGCGTACAAGATTCAACTTCACAAGAGTAGGAGCCTGCAAATCATGGAAAGCGATATACTGTAGATTTACTCTGTTGGTCTTGGATCGTCAAGCGGAGAACGAGAACTTCAAAAAAAAGAGTAATTTTCTCAGATGAGGCGCACCTCCACCTCAGTAGGTACGTCAATAAGCAGAACTGCAGGATGTGGGATAATGAAAATCAGCGAGTGACTGTGGAAGCTGAGGTGCATCCACACGACTGTGTTGTGTGGGTTCTGGGCTGGAGAAGTGATCGGCCCGTGCTTTTTTGAAAATGATGAGGGAGCTGCCTCGGCGACCGCTACGGAAACATGATTTCTGATTGATTTTTCCCTCTTATTGATGAAAATGACGATTTTGGTTTCAAAAAGATGGTGCGACATGTCGCATATCCCTTAAAACGATTGCTACGCTGAATGAAAAGTTTTCTCAAAAAATCATCTCTTTGTGTGGGAAATGGGGATGGCCTGCCAGATAGTGCCCCGTGACATTCTTTTGTGGGCGTTTGTGAAATCAACTGTGTACGTGAACAACCACAAACAATATATCAACTGAAGGATGAAATTAAAAGCGTTATTAACGGGCATCGCACCAGATGTTTGTGAAGGCATCATCGAGAACTTCGATGAACGCATTGCTGGTTGCCGCACGGCCTTGGGTGATCATATGGAGGATATGATTTTTAGTCCATAAATCGGAGAAGTTACTTAATGTGTTTGTAAAAAAAATCGCATTTTCAATCAATTTTGTATCTTCTATAGCATTTTAAGATTCGTCCCTACTTCCTGGAAAGCCTGTAGTTCACGAGTGAGACCCATTCTTAAGTACTGCTCGAGTGTTTGGGATCCGCACCCGTTCGGATTAAAGAAAGACATCGAAACAGTTCAGAGGCGGGTTGTTATATTTGTTACCGGTACGTTCGATCAACACTGAAGTATTACGAAGATGCTTCGTGAACGCAAATGGGAAAATGTGGAAGAAAGGCGATGTTCTTTTCGAGGAACGTTATTGAGAAAATTTAGAGGCCCGACATTTGAAGCTGACTGCAGAACAATCCTACTGGCATCAATATACATTTGGTAACCTAGCTAACAGAGTAGTCCAATAGCGGAAAACAGTAAGCTACAGCAGAATACTGTACCTACACGTGCAAGAAAGAAACAAATAGAGGAGTTTAGAAACAAATCACAGACATAGTGGCAACGAACTAAAAACGGGAGAAACATAGAATTGGGGTTTTCTGAGATCCCTAACGTTTAAATAACAAGCTACCGTTATCACCGTATTCTGCAGCCGTGTTGCCAGGCCATGGAAAACTGAAACCCTATTATAAACGGTTCAAAATAAGTTCAAATGGTTCAAATGGCTCTGAGCACTATGGGACTCAACTGCTGTGGTCATTAGTCCCTTAGAACCACTTAAACCTAACTATCCTAGGGACATCACACACATCCATGCCCAGGCAGGATTCGAACCTGCGACCGTAGCAGTCGCACGGTTCCGGACTGCGCGCCTAGAACCGCGAGACCACCGCGGCCGGCGATATCAAAATAAGTGAAGACGCAATGTAAAGTAGTATTGGAGGAGTCAGAATAAGATTTTTACTCTGCAGCGGAGTGTTCGCTGATATGAAACTTCCTGGCAGATTAGAACTGTGTGCCGGACCGAGACTCGAACTCGGGACCTTTGCCTTTCACGGGCAAGTGCTCTGCCTACTTTTTTATTTTTTATTTTTTTATATTTTTTCGCGCTGACAACATTTTTTAATAAAAAATAAAATACAATTAAAAACGCGAGTCCTCCGCTTTATGGTCCAGCAACGCAACCTCAATTTTTTTCCTTTGTTTCATTGTGGAACAGGAAGGCAGGGTAAACAGTCTTTATTCGTCCAGTTGTGCTGTCCTTAGGGATAAGAAAAGTATCGAGACAGTAAAAACAATTTAGAAACCAGAAAATCAACGTAAAGGCCGCCCTCTTATTGTTTTTATGTATTTATTTTAACATGAATAAGGTAAATGACAATCCCAGTCACGGGCGGGAGTGAAAATGAAGTTATCATCCGCATCTACGTCACAATCCCTGCAGCACGCGGTGTCGCATCATAAATCTGGCAGGAAGCCATATTACCTTGACCATTTCTGCCATTGTGGGCGGCATGTATTTCTCGTACGTCGACCATTCGAAGGAGCATTATCTGAGGCGGTTTCGGTGTTTACCATCGTTGTGTTTTTTGTTTTGTTTTTTTTTCCCGTTACCATAATCCAGTCATAACTAGCGCCAACCGGTAGGGACCAGTTTTCTTCTCAGTGTGCAATATGCCAATATATTTGAACCGCGCAGTACTGTCTCTAGTTCTTCTGCTGAAGAAGTCTTCTCATTTCTGGGACACCCCAGCTGTCAGGCGGATTGTGAAAAACACTTCCTAAAAAATTGGAAAAGTAAGTCCTGTATTCCGTATGACTCCGTATGAGCTCGTGTTGTTCTTGTAAACACATCCAATAATCCATCACGGACTTAATATCGTACGAATACAAATATTTCGTCGCACGTCCAGCGATCCAATTGACTGCATACGTCTTTTGTTTGGGAAAAAAGTTCTTGTACGGTAGAAAAAGTACATCCGATGTGATTTCTGTGTAGTTAGTGCGCCGAAGGAAGGCCAGTTTTCGACGCGTCAGCATCCAGACGTCCATCGCTGCGCCACACACTAAACCATGTTCTTCCGTTGTTAACAGTCCACAGTTTGTGCAAAGAGGAGAATCGACCATATTAATTGTACGTAAACCAACTGAGCTACCGAAGCACTCACGCCCATTCCGCACAACTTTAGTTCTGCCGGTAACTCGTCTCCAACTTTCCAAACATTACAGAACCTCTCCTTTCATGTATTGGAGAAGGTTAAGCTATTGGGCATCCACTTTTAGACGCGGTAGTCAAACGACAGCAGAGAGAAACACCCCAGGGAACAA
Source organism: Schistocerca gregaria (assembly GCF_023897955.1). Taxonomy (NCBI): domain Eukaryota; kingdom Metazoa; phylum Arthropoda; class Insecta; order Orthoptera; family Acrididae; genus Schistocerca; species Schistocerca gregaria. The sequence continues at coordinate 128,055,490 of NC_064923.1, read as the reverse complement.
ACAACGGAAAAAGGAGATTGATGGCCCATAAATATGTGTGACTCAGTGCGTAAATTGACAACAGGTTTATGCAACTTTACTAATTCGATAATATTCTCAATCGTAGAATAATAATTTGGTGTTCCGTGCAGCTTCAAATAAACCCTGAAAAACTTGGTTGTATGATAGAGAAGAAGGAAATGTGTTATAATTTTTGGTCTAAATTATTTAACCTCCAGATGTGTAATATTGGATTGTAATAATAAATAATGAAATTAATTGATTAATAAACAAAAAGAAAGCAGAAAGCTGGGTAGAATATATAGAAGCGATTTACCCATACTACATTTTGTATATACAAGCCTGTAATGACCTGACCAGAAGTCCTATTCTTCCTGCCATTACACTTCACTAATTCCCACTGTATCTAACATCAACCTACCCATTTTTCTTCTTAAATTCAGAAACTTACCTATCCGATTAATTCAACGCCCCAACCGCATAGGATGCCAGTTTTGTTGTTCGTTATGACAACAGCCTCTGAGTACTTCCCGCCTTCGAATCCCAATGGGTACTATTTTACTTCTGTAATATATTACCCAAGAGTATGCCAGCAACATCAAGGCATACAGTAGAGCTCCATCCCTTCGGGAAAATAACGACAGCAGTTTACTATCGCTTTCAGCCTCTCGGAGTACCAACATAGTAAGGCCAATGGCTAATACTACAAAGCTAGGTAAGGTAATATCCCAGACTGTTGCCGCTGTAGCTACTTGAAAGATTGCTGCCCGCCTTCACAAACCACAGGCTATTCAGGCCGCTCCGTACATACTCCTTCGTTGTGATTGCACCAGGCTACCGATATCGTTGAGGCCCCATAGATCCTCTGCTACGACAATGGATATTAATGTACAAATATGTAATCTCTCTCTCCGAAATGAGGTATGCTATTAGCCTGAAGTCGTCAGGTGCTAACTTTTTGGGGAGGGACTGGTTTCCTCATTCGCCTACACCAGTTGCTAAATGCAGAGGCGTTACCAGAACAACTCGATCCATCCTGTACCTGCCCTTGTTCCGACCGTTTCTGATTTACGACGCCAAAGTGAAGGCAACGTCCTTTGATGTACCAAAACTGTCAATCAGGCTGTTAGAAAAGTTCGATTACAAATAGGTTGTGGTTTCAACTTGGTTTCATGTATATCTGTTTGTAATTTTACCTCGCTTCAAGTTAGGAATATCGATTGTTTTTACAGCTTGCTGTGTAAGTGTAAGAACTGAGCAAATGCTGTTACATTTATTTTGAGTAGAACGCTTGTTTCTCTAAAAGAACCTCTGTACATAAAAGACTAGCGAATCCGGCAAGTCGGCCTCTGTGGTCGAGCGGTTCTAGGCGCTCCAGTCCGGAACCACTTCACTGCTACGGTCGCAGGTTCGGATCCTGCCTCGGGCATGGATGTGTGTGATTTCCTTATGTAGTTCTAAGTAGTTCTAAGTCCAGGGGACTGATGACCTCAGACGTTAAGTCCCATAGTGCTTAGAGCCATTTGAACCATTTGAATCCGGCAATGTTTCGTTTTCTCTTTCCCCATCCTACCCCTTCTCTCTGTCAATAACATACGCCGCCTCTCTCTCTGCCCATCATCTTCTCCTACTCCCTCTGTCCGTCTCCTCTTGCCCTTCCCTCTGTCCATTTCCTCCTCTCCCCTCTCTGTGTCCACTTCCTGCTCCCACCCCTCTACCCTTCTGTTCAACTCCTCTTCCTCCCCGCTTTTGCCAGCTGGTGGTGAATATTATCACCTGTAATCGGTTAAATATAATTATGTTTATGTATAATAATTTCATATTTGGCATGTTCATGTGTCGTGATCTTCATGGTAGTGGCAAATGTACACTACTGGCCATTAAAAGTGCTACACCAAGAAGAAATGCAGATCATAAACGGGTATTCATTGGACAAATATATTATACTAGAAGTGACACGTGATTATATTTTCCTGCAATTTGGGTGCATAGATCCTGTGAAATCAGTACCCAGAACAACCATCTCAGGCGGTAATAACGGCCCTGATACGCCTGGGCATTGAGTCAAACAGAGCTTGGATGGCGTGTATAGGTACAGCTGCCCATGCAGCTTTAACGCGATACCACAGTTCATCAAGAGCAGTGACTGGCGTATTGTGAAGAGCCAGTTGCTCGGCGACCATTGACCAGACGTTTCCAATTGGTGAGAGACCTGGAGAATGTGCTGGCCAGGGTAGCAGTCGAACATTTTCTGTATCCAGAAAGGCACGTACAGGACCTGCAACATGCGGTCGTGCATTATCCTGGTGAAATGTAGGGTTTCGCAGTGGTGGAATGAAGGGTAGAGCCACGGGTCGTAACACATCTGAAATGTAACGTCCACTGTTCAAAGTGCCGTCAATGCAAACAAGAGGTGACCGAGAAATGTAACCAATGGCACGCCATACCATCACGTCGGGTGATACGCCAGTATTGCGATGACGAATATACGCTTCCAGTGTGCGTTCACCGCGATATCGCCAAACACGGATGCGACCATTATGATGCTGTAAACAGAATCTGAATTCATCCGAAAAAATGACGTTTTGCCATTCCTGCACCCAGGTTCTGGTTCGTCTTGGAGTACACCATCGCAAGCGCTCCTGTCTGTGATGCAGCATCAAGGGTAACAGCAGCCATGGTCTCCGAGCTGATAGTCCATGCTGCTGCAAAAGTTGTCGAACTGTTCGTGCAGATGGTTGCTGTCCTGCAAACGTCTCCATCTGTTGACTCAGGGCTGGAGACGTGGCTGCACGATCAGTTACAGCCATGAGGATAAGGTGCCCGTCATCTCGACTGCTAGTGATACGAGGCCGTTGGGATCCAGCACGGCGTCCAGTATTACCCTCCTGAACCCACCGATTCCATATTCTGCTAACAGTCATTGGATCTCGACCAGCAGTGTCGCGATACGATAAACCGCAGTCGCTATAGGCTACAATCCGACCTTTATCAAAGTCGGAAACGTGATGGTACGCATTTCTCCTCGTTGCACGAGGCATCACAACAACGTTTCACCGGGCAACGCCGATCAACTGTTGTTTGTGTCTGAGAAATCGGTTGGAAACTTTCCTCATGTCAGCATGTTGTAGGTGTCGCACAGGCGCCAGCCTTGTGTGAATTCTCTGAAAAGCTAATCATTTGCATATCACAGCATCTTCTTCCTGTCGGTTAAATTTCGCGTCTGTAGCGCGTCATCTTCGTGGTGCATAAATTTTAATGGTCACTAGTGTTTGTTTTAAAAAGAAATTTGAAGCATAAGACCCGACGTGACAACATAGATTTGTCTAAACCGGTCATCAAATAAAATTCTTTCTCAGAGGTCTTTGCTTGTGAAGGTTTCTTCAGTTTTTGCATTTTTATGATTATCCCCGTTCAGCAATAAGAGATCCAATTACGAAAACAAAAGTACCACTAGCGACTGGCGCTCACTAATTGCGTCCGTGACTGCTTCAGTGGCTTCCCCGGTCTAAGGAGCTGAAAGGACAGAGGCCGTGCCGGCCGCTAACGAAGCGACGCCAGCCACACGCGGAAGCGGAGCGAGTGTGCTGCGGATCAAAGCGGCGGCAGCAGCTCGTCTTTTATTCCTTTCTCTCGGCGGAGACAAAGCGGCCGGCAGGTCCCTTATTGCCCGCTAGATACGCGAGGCACTGATAAGGCCCCGCATCTGGGTCGCAGCCCAGACCTCAGCAACAGACTCCTGTTGTGTGCTCCTCTGGCTGTGACGTGACCTTCCTCAAACCAGTGTCCACCTCACAGATATTCGACAAATTGTACATATATTCCCCGACCTGTTAGAACTTTAAGTAGGTAACTATTTACGGCTCTCGAGTAGGTGAACAAATGCATTTTGGGTCACCACCTGTACGTACACGCCTTCTCAAAAAAGTGGTTCAAATGGCTCTGATAACTATGGGACTTAACTGCTGTGGTCATAAGTCCTCTAGAATTTGGAATACTTAAACCTAACTAACCTAAGGACATCACACACATCCATTCCCGAGGCAGGATTCGAACCTGCGACCGTAGCGGTCGCGCGGCTCCAGACTGTAGCGCCTAGAACCCCTCGGACACCCCCGGCCGGAAACACCTTCTCAGCCGGTTTCAGTTTTGACAACCATCATCACGGAGAACTATAAAATAAACATTAAAACAGAGAAAAACATGAGACAAACTATTCAGAATAAGGAAACACGTGAATAGAACCGTCGTCAGGAAAGTACTAACAAAGCTGTACATCGATGGACCAAAATGCATTAAATTCTAAAAGGAGACAGCTTATGTTCAGTGCAAACTTCCCACATAATAACTATCGTAACACTATGAATCATAAAAATAAGTAGTGTATACTAGTCGACTCTTAGCTGTTAAGAACTGTTAAGTTCATGTTTACAGCGGTATATGTTACAAACAGACCATCAACAGTAGTACTGTCAAAGATTATAAAAACATACGAAGATCTACGGCCATAGAATATAGGACCTATGCGCTAGTCAAGGTTGCCAATTGACGTCAACATTCTCAACAAATGGTATCCATAATATCGGTGTAATATACAAGTCTATACTGACATTTCACCTAATCATAGTAAAAAAAATTAATAGAATTATGATTATTCAAATGTGGTTAAAAGTATGTTACGTGAATCGAATGGTAGGTTTAACAGCTGTTTAATCGTAAAATCACAATATAGCATGAAAACATAACACTTCTTGAAGTGATAATGCACAATATTGATTTTATTTTCTCGTTAGACAGTTTTAAAACATCATCACTCTTGAAACTTCCTGGCGGACTAAAACTGTGTGCCAGACCGAGACTCGAACTCCGGACGCGAGTTCGATTCTCGGTCCGGCAAACAGTTTTACTCTGCCAGGAAGTTTCAAACCAGCGCATATTCCGCTGCAGAGTGAAAATCTCATTATGGAATCATCACTCTTCTTTCTTTAATGGGAATAATAACATTAAAAACGAACGTGTATGAATCGTCAGTATGGTGTGGTGCGAAATTAGATTTACCTTGTAAGTAACAGATTACAGTAATCAAAACAATGAACCACTTAGGTTCATTACACCTGGATACGAGTTCTAATCGTCAAAATCAAATGCAGTTACATTGTTACACTAAACCTTAATTACTTTCTTTATACTTATGTAATAATATTCCATTTATGGATTACATAGATGCTAACTGCGGTTGAAGTTCTAATTTACCTCTCTACGTTTAGTGTGTACATAAAAAAATTATTGCGTTTGATTTTGAAGATTAAATTGCGTATCCAGGTATAATGACCCTAAGTGTTCATTATTCACTTTACCGTAATCTATTATTAACAACGTAAACCTAATTTCGCACCCCACTACACTTGCGATTTATACACGAAGGCTCATAATATTATTGTTATTCCAATAATTCTTACTGTTTTAGAACTGTCTAACGAAAAAACAGGATTCATATTGTTCTTCATCATTTCAAGAATGTTATTAAGTTTCACTGCTATATTGTGGATTTATGTTTTAACATTCGTTTAACATACCATATGACTCACAGAAAATTACTTTAACCACATTTGAATAATCATAATTCTCTTAAATGTTTTACTACGCTTAGATGAAATGTTAGTACAGACTTCTATATTAATTCAAGTTTATGGACACAACGAGTTGACAACATTGACGTCTATTGGCAACCTTGACTAGCGCATAGATCTTGTATCCATTGGCAGTAGATTCTCGTATGTTTTTTTAATCTTTGACAGCTGTTACCCGTTAGCTGTTAATAACTAGTAAGTTCAATAACTTTATCTTGGGACTCTTCCATTTGGTCCGTGTTTGCATAGAGAAACAACAATAAGGGAGGTGTGAGTCCACCTTGATGCAAAACATTACTTGTTATTTATTTAGTTATTTACTCCCCAAACTAGTTTCAGCGACAGCTATCTCCATCATTAGTTTGTTCTTTAAATCTGCCTTCAGTTACCTTGTATCTTGTATAAGGTAGTATGAAAGTATCCACAGAAAAGTCATTTAAAAAACAAACAGTACAAAGGTAATAATGTGTTAGTGTTTTATAACTATGTTATTTTCTGCATGTTTTAAGGAACACACTAATGATGGAGATATTTGTCACTGAAACAAGTTTGGGGAGTAAGTAAGTAAATAAATAACAAATGGTGTTTTGCATCAAGACGGACTCATAATTCACATATTGTTGTTTTTCCAAGCAAACACGGACCAAATGGTAGCGTCCTAAGATAAAGTTATTGAACTTACTAGTTGTTAATAGCTAAGAGTTGTCTAGTATACACCACTGTATTTTAACGGTTCATAGTGCTCTGAAGGTTATTATTCAGCAAGTCTGTACTGGACACACAGCATTATACTGTATGAAACTTATGTATTTGTGTCCACTGATTTACAACTTTGTATGCAATTTCCAGTCGATCGTTCTAAAAGGCTTGTCTCTGTGTATTACACACGTTTTTATGTTTCTTTATTTTATAGAACTTCGGGATGATGGTTGCAAAAACTGGAATCAGAATAGAGCTGTATACTTCCAGCTGGTGGCTCAAAATTGTTTTCTTTCATTATATGTGATTGGCCGTGCATGACGCGTACGATTCTAAAGCAATCTCCACTGCAGTCTTGGTATTTGTAGCCTGTGCTTCGGTACAAAAACTATGTTGCGAACGACACAGGGGTACTCCAAGGTCCGCACGGGGAGTTGGTGAGCACTTTCACGCCTACCGATAGCACACTACTTGTCACGTTTAACCCAGGTCTGAGCTGAAACGATGGCAGAGAGAGACTGGGATTCCATGGTGGCTAGCCACAAGGTACATGGAATTTTTGCCAATTGTGAAAGAAAGGCTTCACCCTTATTATACTGAATGCAGAGAGATTCATGCCCTCAGACTTACCAGCGCCAATTCTTGGTCACAAACAATTCAAAAATGTCTGTAACAAAAATGTCATACGTGTTTGTATTCACTTTAAAATGACAAGCAAAGAGCGACACCTGGGTAACACTGGAATCAAATGCAGAAAAAGGTATCTTCATTCAGGACAAAGTCACTTCAAGTTGACAATGTGCTATTTTTTATCCTCTTGACAACTTGACGTGAAGTTCAAAGTAAGATGAACACGTTTCACAACAAGAAGATTTTTAAGGTACCGACCTGAAGATGACAGCAGTGTGTGTCGAAAGCGGTTGTCTTAAATAAAGAAATATTTTATTTGGTTGGTGAATGGTTTTTGGAAAATAAACATTTCCAGTTAACGAGCCAGGCCCTCCCATGTAAACACAGCCCGCACCATTATGGGTCGCCACGAGCTCGCTAGTGCCTTGTTGACTACTTGGGTTCATAGCTTCGTGGGGCCTGTGCCATAGTCGAATCCTACCATCGGCTCTCTCCAAGTGTAGTCGGGACTCATCCGACCAGTGCACGTGTTTTCCAGTCGTTTGGGTCCAACCAATATGGTCACGAGCCCAGGAGAGGTGCTGCAGGCGATGTGTTGTCAGCAAAGACACTGGCGTCTGTCGTCAGATGCCATAGCCCATTAATGCCGAATTTCGGAAAAATTGGAGATTTGTGGTAAGTTCTATGGGACCAAACTGCTGAGGTCATCGGTCCCTAGACTTATACACTACTTAATCGAACTTACGCCAAGGACAACACACACACACACACACACACACACACACACACACACACACACACACACACACACATGCCCAAGGGAGGACTCTAAACTCCGACAGGGCAAGCTACGATAACCGTAGCAAGGCGCGTGAGACCTCACAGTTACCCCGAGCGGCACTGAATTTCGCCGCAGTGTTATAAGGGTAACGTTATTAGTACGTCCCACATTGGTTTCTGCGTTTATTTCACGGAGTGTTTCTTGTATGTTAGCACTGACAACTGTACAGAGACGCTGTTGCTCTCTGTCGTTAAGGGAAGGCCATCAGCCACTGCCATGTCTGTGGTGAGAGGTAATGCCTGAAATTTGGTATTCTCGGCACACTCTTGACAATGCAAATTTCGGAATATTGAATTCCCTAAGGATTTCCGAATCACCGTGTGTCTAGCTCCGACTACCACTGTGCGTTCGAAGTCTGTAAATTCCCGTCGTGCGGCCGTAATCACATCGGAAACTGACGTGAATAATCTTATTACGAAAGATAGCTCCGGCAATGTACTGTTCTTTTATACCTTGTGTACGCTCATAGTGCCATCTGTATTTGCGCACAGCGCGTGACACGTCCGAAAATGTACATATTGTATGTGCTAATTATAAACACAGATTAATGATTTGCCGTAAATGAATCATATTTATGCACGAGGGTTGGAACTGAAATAGCGGCAACTATTTATTTACAGCTCGTAAAAAACAGATACGTGTTTCAAAGTTTTCCTAACCGAGATAGGAGGAGGAGGAGGAGGAGATTAGTCTTTAACGTCCCGTCGACAACGAGGTCATTAGAGACGGAGCGCAAGCTCGGGTGAGGGAAGTATGGGGAAGGAAATCGGCCGTGCCCTTTCAAAGGAACCATCCCGGCATTTGCCTGGAGCGATTTAGGGAAATCACGGAAAACCTAAATCAGGATGGCCGGAGACGGGATTGAACCGTCGTCCTCCCGAATGCGAGTCCAGTGAGCTAACCACTGCGCCACCTCGCTTGGTCATTTTACTAACCGTCAAACTTGTCACCAGCATCGTGTGTAGCCCGTTGCCAGCGATGTGTAAGTAGTACGATACTCTTAGCAGTGCCAGTTGTGTTAACAGTTCGAGCGGCGCGGTCTATTGCCCGTCGAATTTATAGCAGTTCTGAAGCGAGTGCCGCGAAGTGTTTCCTTCAGTTTAGAAATGTAATTGAACTTACGAGGGCTTACGTCAGTGCAGTGCAGTAGGCGGTACAGCACTTAGCACCTCCATCAGTCAAACAAACCAGTAACAACTGGTACTGTACATGCTTCAGCACTGTCCTGCAAAATCATGGTCTGGCCCTGCAAAAAGTGTCATCAGTTCTATCTCTAAGCTGGTCGTAGGTTGTGTTCCAAAAATGAACAGCATAGAGACGGAAGTGATGACACTTTCTGCAGGATCAGACCATCATTATGCAGGATAATGCTCAAGCATCGATAGTGCAAGCTGTTACTGATTTGTTTGACTGATAGGGCTGCTGAGTGCTGCACCACTTACTGCACTACCCTGACTTAAGTCTTCTTAAATTCAACTCGATTTCTAAACGGAAGGAAACACTTCATGGCATTCGCTTCAGAACTGCTACACATTCGTCGGGCAATAGACCGAACTACCAACACAACTGGCACTGCTTAGAGTATCCTGCGACTTCCACGTCGCTGGCAAAGGTATATACACAATGCTGCTGAGTACTTTGAACGTCAGTAAGACTTTGAAAATAAATAGTTGCCACTATTAAAGTCCTAAGCCTCGTATACAGTCAAGTTGTCATGCTGGCAACAAGGAACATATCAGATTAATCAGCTGAAGGCAGTAAGGCGAACTAAATTTTGTAACTGTGTAACTGGCGGTTGAATATGACAGTTACTGAGAAGAAAACAGATACGAGTAAAGTCGTATACCTTCATTCATTACCGCTTAAATATGTCCTCTTGTTAGAGCAAGAGCTGGAGCGTTAGGTTGGACTGATAGCGTGGAGCTTTCGATTCAGGAAGTGAAAAATTGTTCAAATGGCTCTGAGCACTATGGGACTATGTCAACACAACTGGCACTGCTAAGAGTATCCTACGACTTCCACGTATGAGGTCATCAGTCCCCTAGAAGTTAGAATTACTTAAACCTAACTAACCTAAGGACAGCATCCACATCTATGCCCGAGGCAGGATTCAAACCTGCAACCGTAGCGGTCGCGCGTTCTAGACTGAATTGTCTAGAACCGTTCGGTCACACCGGCCGGCGATACAGGAAGTAGTCACATTTGTTATTATTAGCTGGTGTTAGCATTTATAGTGTAGTTTATGGTTTCATCATCATTACACAAGAATTGGGCGGAAGTGACAAAAGTCGTGGAATATCGATATGCACATACACAGGCGACGGAAGTATTGCGTACACATGGTGTAAATGGACAGTACACAGGCTGAGCTGTCATTTGTACTCATGGGAAACGGTTTTGAGACGTGTTTATGGCCGCACGTCAGGATTTTACAGACTATGAACGTGGGATGTAGGTTGAGGCTAGACGCTTGGGATGTTCCCTTTCGGAAATTGTTAGGAAATTCAGTAATCGTTGGGGAATTCTATATTCCGAGACCCACAGTGTAAAGAGTGTGCCGCGAACAGCGAATTTAAGGCATTACCTCTCCCCATAGACAACGTGCTCACCCATGGCTTTCACTTAACGACCGTCCGAGAGAAGCGGCGTTTGCGTATAATTGCCTTTGCTAACAGACAAGCAACACTACATGAAATAACCGCAGAAATTAATGCGGGACGTAACGACAAACGTATCCGTTGGGACGAAATTGGCGTTAATGGGCTGTGGCAGCAGTCGACCGAAGCGGGTGATTTTGCTAACACCACGACGTCGCGTGTAGCTGCTCTCCTGGGTTCGTGACCGTACCGATCGCACCCTAGACGACTGGAAAACTGTAGCCTGGTCGTATCGATCCCAGTTTCAGTTGGTAAGTGCAGCAGAAAATGATATAACAGGTGTAGGATTCGTTATGAATAGGAAGGTAGGGCAGAGGGTGTGTTACTGTGAACAGTTCAGTGACCGGGTTGTTCTAATCAGAATCGACAGCAGACCAACACCGACAACGATAGTTCAGGTATACATGCCGACGTCGCAAGCTGAAGATGAACAGATAGAGAAAGTGTATGAGGATATTGAAAGGGTAATGCAGTATGTAAAGGGGGACGAAAATCTAATAGTCATGGGCGACTGGAATGCAGTTGTAGGGGAAGGAGTAGAAGAAAAGGTTACAGGAGAATATGGGCTTGGGACAAGGAATGAAAGAGGAGAAAGACTAATTGAGTTCTGTAACAAGTTTCAGCTAGTAATAGCGAATACCCTGTTCAAGAATCACAAGAGGAGAAGGTATACTTGGAAAAGGCTGGGAGATACGGGAAGATTTCAATTAAATTACATCATGGTCAGACAGAGATTCCGAAATCAGATACTGGATTGTAAGGCGTACCCAGGAGCAGATGTAGACTCAGATCACAATATAGTAGTGATGAAGAGTAGGCTGAAGTTCAAGACATTAGTCAGGAAGAATCAATACGCTAAGAAGTGGGATACGGAAGTTCTAAGGAATGATGAGATACGTTTGAAGTTCTCTAGCTTTATAGATACAACAATAAGGAATAGCGCAGTAGGCAACACAGTTGAAGAGGAATGGACGTCTCTAAAAAGGGCCATAACAGAAGTTGGGAAGGAAAACATAGGTACAAAGGAGGAAGTACAAACATGTTTCGGGAATGAGATTTGACTCTGCAGCGGAGTGTGCGCTGATATGAAACTTCCTGGCAGATTAAAACTGTGTGCCCGACCGAGACTCGAACTCGGGACGAAGACATCGAAAAAGATATGATTGTCGGAAGGACAGACTCAGCATACAGGAAAGTCAAAACAACCTTTGGTGACATTAAAAGCAACTATGGTAACATTAAGAGTGCAACGGGAGTTCCAATGTTAAATGCAGAGGAGAGAGCAGATAGGTGGAAAGAATACATTGAAAGCCTCTATGAAGGTGAAGATTTGTCAGACGTGATAGAAGAAGAAACAAGAGTCGATTTAGAAGAGATAGGGGATCCAATATTAGAATCGGAATTAAGAGCTTTGGAGGACTTACGGTCAAATAAGGCAGAAGGGATAGATAACATTAGATCAGAATTTCTAAAATCATTAGGGGAAGTGGCAACAAAACGACTATTCACGTTGGTGTGTAGAATATATGAGTCTGGCGACATACCATCTGACTTTCGGAAAAGCATCATCCACACAATTCCGAAGACGGCAAGAGCTGACAAGTGCGAGAATTATCGCACAATCACCTTAACAGCTCATGTATCGAAGCTGCTTACAAGAATAATATACAGAAGAATGGAAAAGAAGCAAGGAAGACATCAAAGGCATACTCGCTATGGCAAAAAAGGCAATTCTGGCCAAGAGAAGTCTAGTAATGTCAAATACCGGCCTTAATTTGAGGAAGAAATTTCTGAGGATGTACGTCTGGAGTACAGCATTGTTAGTTAAACATGGACTGTGGGAAAACCGGAACAGAAGAGAATCGAAACATTTGAGATGTGGTGCTATAGACGAATGTTGAAAATTAAGTGGACTGATAAGGTAAGGAATGGGGAGGTTCTACGCAGAATCGGAGAGGAAAGGAATCTGTGGAAAACACTGATAAAGAGAAGGGACAGGATGATAGGACATCTGCTAAGACATGAGGGAATGACTTCCATGGTACTAGAGGGAACTGTAGAAGGTAAAAACTGTACAGGAAAACAGAGATTGGAATACGTCAATCAAATAATTGAGGACGTAGGTTGCAAGTGCTACTCTGAGATGAAGAGGTTAGCACAGGAAAGGAATTCGTGGCGGGCCGCATCAAACCAGTCAGTAGACTGATGACATATATAAAAAATAAATGCAGATATTATTGTTCAAGTGTGGCGCAGACCCCACGAAGCGAACGGCCAAAGTTATAAAAAAAAATGTTCAAATGTGTGTGAAGTCTTATGGGACTTAACTGCTAAGGTCATGAGTCCCTAAGCTTACACACTACTTAACCTAAAGTATCCTAAAGACGAACACACACACCTATGCCCAAGGGAGGACACGAACCTCCGCCGGGATCAGTCGCACAGTCCATGACTGTAGCGCCCTAGACCGTTCGGCTAATGCCGCGTGGCCGAAGTAATCAACGAGGCACTGTGCAAGTTGTTGGTTTCTCCATTATGGTGTGGTCGTGTTTACATGAAATCGACTGCCTCCTGTGGCCCAACTGAACCGATCATTAACTGGAAAATGTTATGTTCGGCTATCTGGTGACCGTTCGCAGACATTAATGGACTAGCAAACACCAATGGAATAGTCACCGCGACTGGTTTGAAGAACATGCTGGATAATTCTAGCGAATGATTTGTCCACACAGACTGCACGATATGAATCCCATTGAACATTTGTGGTATATAACCTAGAGGTCAGTACGTGACCAAAAATTTTGATTCAGCAAGACTTTCGCAAATAGGGACGACTATAGGGGAAGCATGGCTCAGTATTTCTGCAGGGGTGTTTGAACGACATTTTGAGTCCCTGTGAAGTCGAGTTGCTGCACTACGGCGGACAAAAGGATGAGTGCACAGTCTTTGTAATGTTCCACATCTCTACTAACTGCATTCCTTCGTGCTTTAAGTTCCGTTAATTACCACTTCTCGCCAAGTCGAAAACGCCCTCCCCCCCTCTCCCTCCACTTTTAGATCTACTTCTTTTTCCGTTATTCTCTGTTGATAAATTCATGCTTCTCCTAAGTAGTTACCCTACGTTCATAAGCATCATGTAGCCATTTCACTCAAGTATTCTGCTTTGCACCACTTCCGGTGCCACATTGGGACCAACATTATACCGTTCAAAAAAATGGCTCTGAGCACTATGGGACTTAACTTCTGAGGTCATCTGTCCCCTAATCCCGAAGCGGTCGAGCGGTTCCAGACTGTAGCTCCTAGAACCGCTCGGCCACTCTGGCAGGCTCGTTCAAAAATGGCTCTAAGGATTATGGAACTTAACAGCTGAGGTCGTCGGTCCCTAGACTTAGAAATACTTAAAACTAACTAACCTAAGGACATCATACACATCCATTCCTAAGGCTGGATTTGAACTTGCGACCATAACAGCAGCGCGGTTCCGGACTGAAGCGCCTAGAAACGCTCGGCCACAGCGGACGGCCATTATACCGCCTCAAACGAAGATACTAATCTTACTTGTAAATACAGTGTTGCCAAATTGCCATCCCTGACGTTCATATTGTATCGAAAGTGTGAAAAAGATGAATTTTTACTGACATGATTTTTTTTTTCCAGTTTGGTAGAAACTGAAGTATGAATTTAGGGCGAGCGTATTTTTCTTCCTTTTACATCTCCGAGGTAGGAGGGTACTGTGATGGTGGACCCTCAAAGCGTGGTGATAAAACGGCAAAAATTAATAATTACTTAGTGTTAGACTTAAGAAAATAAAGCACTTGGTTTTAGAAATTAATTAAAAATGTTGAGTAACTAGTGAGGAAATTATCATAACAGTTTTATATGCGATGAGAGGCCGACAGATGGCAAATAGTTAATGATGAATTTCAAATGTCCAAATGTGTCTTAATTCCTAAGGGATCAAACTGCTGAGGTCCTAACTTATGCTAAGAACAAGACACACACCCATTCCCGAGGGAGGACTCGAACCTCCGGCTGAAGGGGCCGTAAAGAAGTATATTTCTCATATTGTTGTGAGTCGATACCTAGTTGCATTAAAAAGTTACACCCTGTCGCCAAGATGGCTGTTTCCATTGAAACTAAGTCTCTGATTGAACTTGAATGCTTTCGCACAGAGCGATAAACCTGCAGGCAGAAGTTGGCCTTTAGAAAATGCCAGAACAAAGCAATTTGGCATTCCAGAGCGGTTCTCTCAGAACAGCTGCAGAAGGCACGGTGAGATTGGTTGTAATACTTACTGCCAGTTTGATCTGTCAACTGTTTTCTTTTGGAGGTGAGTTTCAGGCAGCCCGCAAGGCGAGTAGAGCCGCTCACTTTTTGGCCTGCGCCTGAGAGTGTTCACACATTGCACAGGCTGACTAGCCTCTGGACATCACGAACCTAAAGTTTGGGCGTCTCGCCGTAGCACTGCTTCACAGTGCTGAAGCCTCGGAAGGTTACTGCTGAGGCTTCACCGCACGTGTACATAGCGGTAGACTTCAGAGGCCGACAGACAACAGGCTGTCTCGCTATGGAACCGCGCCTACCTTTCATCAGCGACTTCGACCAAATCTATTTTATGTGCAAGGCTCGGCCAGAAATGAAAGTAACGTAATTGTGTGTTCCAGATGGTGCAAGACGCTACTAGGGTTAAGGTCCTGTTAAATCTGATTTCCCACTGACATGATCTGAGTATTGCCAATCACGCTGCAAGTCTCCCACTACGGTCTAGGTGTATATAAAGGAAATGTGTACAAGGAAATGGGAGGAAAGGGTTGACCCTAACACATTGACCTTCGTTGGGTCCCTGATTAAACATTAGTAATTACTAAGAATGGAAATTCACCATCGCAACCCCAGCAGATTTAGTGGTAAAACTACCCAGTGCATAGCCCCTCAAAAAATGTACGCAGATCAAGCATGAAAACAAGAAGAAAGCGTGGTGAATTGCGAGAAAAGAATCAAAATAGAAACAGTGAACGTCCCTAGCCCAATACGCGCAACATCGAACGACTTGCAAAAAGCACTGTGGTTGTGTGGTAACGCTTTTGGACTGGAAAACGAAATATCCATTTTCAAACCTCCTCGTGCCCATTTTTTTTTCACAAATTTATGAACTATCCGTCGAGTCACTGATGTAGCCTTGGCAGTTATTGTACTACACATTGGTTATAAAGTGAGTCATGTGGTAAGAACAAAAAAAATGGTTCAAATGGCTCTGAGCACTATGGGACTTAACATCTGAGGTCATCAGTCCCTTAGAGCTTAGAACTACTTAAACCTAACTAAACTAAGGACATTACACACATCCATGCCCGAGGCAGGAATCGAAACTGCGACCGTAGCGGCTGCACGGTTCCAGACCGAAGCGCCTAGAACCTCTCGGTCACACCGGCCGGCCTGGTAAGAACATACTGCCGTTGCAAGTACGTGTGGTGAATAATGAGAGCAGGAGAGACGCCTCGTACACCTCTCACAAAAACGATAATAACAAGTAAACGGATGAGAACTTGCGTTACAACGAAGGAATTAAAGAGTCAAAACTTCCAAAACGGGACGCAAGAGGCATAACATGTGGTACTTACGTAGAACAAACAGGAGATACGTACTTCTGGAAGTCCCTTTGTTACACGTCGCTGTTGCGATAGGACGTTAGAACACGATGCAGACACACTTCAGAAGACAGCGAACAGGCTGGTCAATGGCCGGACGGACAGTTCGTAATTTAGTGGTGAAAATAATGAAACACGAGGTGATTTGAACGTAGATCTCCCACTTCACAGTCGAGCATGGTAACCACATGACCAGAACGCCACGAGAGTTCGAAGTCGCTCGATGTTCATGCTAATCGTTCACTGTTTCTGTTTTGCTTCTTATTTCCACGGTTCAGTGCACCTTCTTTCTGTTTCCATGCTTGATCTGTTTTAAATTCTTGACGGGCTATCCAGCGGGCCATCTTGCCACTAAATCTGAGGGGGGTAAGATGGGGAAATTCCCTTATAAGTGGTGACGCGTACTATCAGCTAACGTAATGAAAACAAGAGGTTCGTTTGAGCAGTTGCCAGAAAGCGCCAGACAACAGGCTGCACAGCGCATCCACAGCTATGATAACGTAGGCAGCCCGTGCTTGGTGCTTGTTCTGCTCATGCGCTTTTCGTCGCATTTCTGTGTGGAATTTCGTGTGTGGTGGGGCATCAGGTGACCAAATGGAGCCCTGCAGCATGTTGTTGAGAGCACATTTACAATTGTACTTAGAGCAATTGTTTTATCATATCCCACCCAGATTTAGGATGCAAATAAGGAAGCAGTTCTTGGCACAAGCCGGCCGGTGTGGTCGAACGTTTCTAGGCGCTACAGTCTGGAACCGCGCGATCGCTACGGTCGCAGGTTCGAATCCTGCCTCGGGCATGGATGTGTGTGATGTCCTTAGGTTGGTTAAGTTTAAGTAATTCTAAGTTCTAGAGTACTGAAGACCTCAGAAATTAAGTCCCATAGTCCTCAGAGCCATTCGAACAATTTTTTTTAAGTTCTTGGTATAATATCATTTCAAAACTAAACTCTACAGCTCAGAGTACCATAACATTTTGCTATGTGGTGACTTTGACAGATTTCATTCTTAATTCTTACTGTGCAATATTTGCAATCACGTTTACATCTACACAGTACTGAAAAAAAGCTACCAAAAAGGAACACAAATTACAAAAACACGGAAACAGAAGTTCCTTCTGTAGATTACACCAGAAAAAGTGACAATAAATTTCATGAATATTTCAAAATGTGTTAAAAATTAACAAGGTTGTCTGCAAGGCACAGAAATTTTACAACTGACAGTTTATATTCTACTCTAGGAACAAATATAAAGCCATGTGGGGAGTTAAAACGATAAAACGCGATATGCTGCCAGTATACAATTTATATAAGAACGGCATTCTATAAATTTAAGATGCAAACACAAATTGAGAAATAGCTACAGGCCTAGAGTCTTCCGATCGATAAACACTGTTTCACGGAAATTCTGCTACAGCTGCCAATACATTTGAAACAAAATATTTAGTTCAAAACTACTAACCAAATTTGCCTGCTTAGTCAGCTTCAAGTCAATGTATACGTATGTTCGTACGCATATACCATTAAGAGATCTTACAATGTCATAAGAGAAAGAGGACTACTCCAGCAGCATAAACCATCCTAAAATGCTTCATTCCGCTCTAATAGCAAATTTCTCTCTCCAGATGCACTAAGAAGTAACTGATAGTCCCCTTTTGTATGTGGTTTTTGTTCGTTGTCCAATACTGCATTCTCAGGTTTGTTTCTTTATTATGGCATAATGTAATTCGTCCCAGAAAATGAAAATTTGCAGTTGAAGTTGAACAAAGTTGAAAGTAGCCAATAGTGCGGTATGAAACACTTAGTTTATTTCAAACGAACTGCCTCAGCCAAAAAAGTTAATAGAAGTAAATTCCTCCACAAAACTCACAGAAATATCTTCATTAAGACATTAATAGTTGATTGTTATAACGTGGAAATAACATAAAATCAGAAAATTGAAACAACTAAGTTATTTTAGTCTTTCGTGATTATGAGAATGTATATTAATTCACTTCATGGCTCCCGGCCACAGAAATCTGTTTTGTTTTCATTTGACGTTGGAGATATAAACGAAGAGACACCAGCAATGTCCCAAAACATATGCACAGGTCACGTGGAGAATGACCCCCCACTATAACTCAGCTTGCTCTGCGCATGCGTGAATCTGGCAGCTTGCACGCACCAGAAAAATTTTTCCGTGTATCTTCTGGCTACTTGCTGCTACTGCTCATACGGCAAACAGCCATGTTTCAAGTAGCCAGAAGTGGGAGAAGGCGCTGCTCATACACAAATTCAGCTCTGCGCATGCTCACGAGCCAGCTGGCAACTGCTTAAACGAACCAGAGGTCACAAATGACGTAAATTTATTGGTTGTAAATTCAATGATCACTCAGGAAAAACAGTGATCAAATACTCAACACAGGACAGTGATTGCATGTAAACATGCGAACGTCTGATAGTTACAATCTCCGGAAGGAAAGGAGTGGAATACTTCCTATTAAAAAGTACTAACATTAACAGATTACTGATCGAGAAATTTGAACGGTGTTGATGACTGCAGTAGAAGATTAGTGAGTAAAGAGAAACACAGCCCCAAAGTGTAAAATCATGCTCGAAAAGTTACCATACAGTGACTAATTAATCTGAAACAACGTACCTGTCATCTTATACGAATTTCGTACGCCGGTTTGCTGCGAAACTTCCATCAGCTGACAGGAGACAAGACGTGTCGAGGTCGCAGGTAGAGTCGGACGCTGCACGGTGTGGTCCGTCTGTTCGTGAGTCCGTTGCTCAAGTCCAGACAGCGATCCTCTACTTCTCGCGGCGCGTAAGTGTCCTTCCTACAACTCCCTATCAGCGCCACATCGCGAAAAACTGTGTCTGATACTTTGCTCTCGTGTTCCTTTGCTGTGTGAGCCCGCCAAACTGCCATTTAGGCAAATACCGCATCATGCACTTTATTTCTCCAATTCGAAAACGTCTAACAGTTTTGTACTGTTAGGTATGGTATCACTTTTCGGAAGACTGCTATCGCCGACCTATCAAAACTCCTTGTTCTAAAAACTTGCGACTGCCGCCCTATGGCAAATCGCCTATTTCGAAGATTGTGGAATCCGACCTATCGAAACGTGTCCCGCCAAAACTCTCTGTAACTTTGCCCTCTCAATGTTTAAGGTCGTGGCGTCAGCGGCCAATCGACATGAGAAACAAAAAAAAAAAAAACTCTCCTTGCAGGTGCAACTTCACAACAATGCAATTTGACCGCACAGAACACGCCGTTTGCATGGGTGGTCTGTTCCTTCGGAGAAAAGTCTGTATTCATATTCGCCGCTAGTGAGGGCCAGGTGAGTTCACTGAACTCAACCGCTTTCTTCCTTGAGCGCTGCAAATCCGCTCGAAGACTGACACCGCCCTCTGCGGCAGTGAGTGCAACGGCTGTCGGCAGCTCACAAGGGCTCGAGCGCCGACGTTGTTTACCCCCAAGCGCGCACGTCCGGTCACCCGACTTGCTCGTAGAGGACCGTACTTTCACTCCCCGCGAACTATCAGCAGAACGAATTCAACGTGCATCTTAGAATTAAATAAAAGTTAAATTGAATGCTGTACAATCATCACGCACTCCACGGTTGACACTGCTCTTTTCATATACAGGGAGTTTCACAACTCAAATTACACACTGCAGGAGGTTGTAGAGGGGACTTAGTACATTTAGTTTTACATAGAAACCCGTATAACGCAACAAAGCGTTGAAGCTACAGGTGCCTCCGTCTGTAAGTATGTACATATTGTATATAAGATGATTCCACGATGACGTTACAAAATTTCTAGGATAATGGAGAAGGATAATTGTATCAGTTTGAGGCGGGGTCCCTGTAGCGAAAACGACCGAGTCGCAAGTTATAAGCGAAAACTGTTATAATACCCCTGACGAGGGAAACATCGAGTCCATCCTCGGACACATGAGTGTGTCTGTTGTTCTTAGCGTAGGTTGAAGTTCGATTAAGTAGTGTATAAGCCTAGGGACCGATGACCTCAGCTGTTTCGTGCCATAGAATCTTGAAGTTTGGAGAAGATGTGGATCTTATGCTGTAACCATTGTTTAAGCAGGGATTGTCCGAAATTCCGCTCCTTAGGAGCGACACAGGTGATGAAAGGCTTTTTAAAAGTATGTCGCTATTAAAGGAATTTTGAAGCTAGAACTACGGAAACTTGTGTTTGGTTTCTCAGTCAGAAAATAAAAAGTAATGCTTTTTGAAAACTCGACCACTAAGGGAGTAAAATAGTGGGTGGAGTCTTTTTTGAAAATAAATAATTACTAAAGAACTACTGAAAGTTTTCTACAACTATAACAAGGGAAGTTTTAAGAATTATTTCGTCACATTAAAAAAAATTTAAAGATAATATTTAGGAAAATTGGTATTTCACTTCCCGGTTATATATAAAGATATATTTGTCAGGGGATAAAGATTGCTATGGAAATATCTCCACGACAACGCCAAAGGCACGATTAACGAAAACTTTGAACTCCAGCTACCAGAATTGCTTTTCGGTCAGTTCTACGTTTGGAAAAGACCATTCCTTATATGGCCTTAAGTAGAGTGAAAAGCTTAGAAGATGTCGCAATTTGCGAACGACATAAAACTTTGATTGAATAAAAACAAAACAAAAAAGTCTTTTTCGGACAACATGCACCGGGCTCTGGGCCAGTAATACAACATTTTCAGCACTATTTCAGATAATTTTCAGTGTAAGTGATTCATCAACGTGATCCACAGATTACAGTTCTGTTCTTTTTCCACTGCACCAACCGCTACCTGGAAACTTCTCCAGCATAAATGGCTCATGGCTCGCCATATCCGCGCCAAAATTGCTATTTTTCTAACTAAACCCTTGGCCGCTCCCACTCCTGTTACTTTCATTTCTGGCCAATACATACAAGTAAAACAGATTGGAGAAAAGCGGTGTCAGTGTGGTGCCACATATACTACGGTCAATCGCCTTCTAGATGGCGCACATACGAGGAACCACTTTATGCTTCCTCTGAAAGGCATTCCAATACTCCATTCATCCACCAACAGTTACATTTGCCACCACAGAGCCTGTTGAAGTTATGAACTATCTTTCCGCTTCCAATAAATATTGCCGCTGGAGGTGGCCGAGCGGTTCTAGACGCTTCAGTCCGGAACCGCACGACTGCTACGGTCGCAGGTTCGAATCCTGCCCGGGCATGGATGTGTGTGATGTCCTTAGGTTAGTTAGGTTAAAGTAGTTGTAAGTTCTAGGGGACTGATGACGCCAGAAGTTAACTCCCATAGTGGTCAGAGCCATTTGAACCAATAAACATTTGGGGGTTGCACATTAAAATGCCGCCCACAGGATTTAAGCAGCGTTGCTCTCGTACAGTTGCCACGAGTTGCTTACAGTTCTCGGACATTGATCAGACAGTTCTAATTTGAAGTCATTAGTTTCTGCCTATTTCCACTCGTCGAACAGTTAACGCGGAGTGTGGAAGTTTAGTCGAAGTGACTGCCAGTGTCTACTGCGAGGTTGGACTTACACTCTCTAAATAGCAGTCCACACTAAATTTGAACTAGATTAGGTAGTCACCATCTGTACTGTTCCGTTAGGTTAGTTTCAGAATTTTTACATCAGTGCCATGCTTTCTCCTCAAACAAAGGCCGAGTTTATTTTGATGTGCATGTCGTCTTTCACCCCGCCTGTTCAGTCTATACATCGAAGAAGCAATGAAGGAAATAAAAGAAACCTTCAAGTATAAGATTAAAATTCAGGGTGAGGGGATATCAATGAGAAGATTCACTGATAATGTTGCAATTCTCGGTGAAGGTGTACTTAAAGGATCTGTTGAATGGAATGGTTTAATGAATACAGAATGTGGATTTAGAGTAAACCGGAAAGAGATAAACGTAATGAGGAGATGAGGAGCAGTAAAAATTACAATAGCAAGAAACTTTACAACAACATTGGTGATCACGAAGAAGATGAAGCTAAGGAATTCTGCTACCTTCGAGGCAAAATAACCCATGGTGTACGAAGCAAGGACATAAAAAGCAGACTGGCAATCGTAGCCAAGAGATGTCTACTGGTATCACACATAGGTCTTAATTTGAGGAAGAAATTTGGAGTACAGCATAGTAGTCAATGATGGAAAGCGGGAAAACCGGAACAGAAGAGAATCGGAGCGTTTGAGACGTAGCGCTACAGAAAAATGTTGAAAATGAGATGGACTGATGAGGTAAGGAATGAGGAGGTTCTCCACAGAATCGGTGACGAAAGGAACATATGAGAAACATTGACAAGAAGAAGGGACAGGGTGACATAGGACAAGTGTGAAGACATCAGGAAATAAGTTCCGTGGTACGAGAGGGATCTATAGAGGGTAACAACAGTAGACGAAGACAGACGTATGAAATACACTCCTGGAAATGGAAAAAGAACACATTGACACCGATGTGTCAGACCCACCATACTTGCTCAAGACACTGCGAGAGGGCTGTACAAGCAATGATCACACGCACGGCACAGCGGACACACCAGGAACTGCGGTGTTGGCCGTCGAATGGCGCTAGCTGCGCAGCATTTGTGCACCGCCGCCGTCAGTGTCAGCCAGTTTGCCGTGGCATACGGAGCTCCATCGCAGTCTTTAACACTGGTAGCATTCCGCGACAGCGTGGACGTGAACCGTATGTGCAGTTGACGGACTTTGAGCGAGGGCGTATAGTGGACATGCGGGAGGCCGGGTGGACGTACCGCCGAATTGCTCAACACGTGGGGCGTGAGGTCTCCACAGTACATCGATGTTGTCGCCAGTGGTCGGCGGAAGGTGCACGTGCCCGTCGACCTGGGACCGGACCTCAGCGACGCACGGATGCACGCCAAGACCGTAGGATCCTACGCAGTGCCGTAGGGGACCGCACCGCCACTTCCCAGCAAATTAGGGACACTGTTGCTCCTGGGGTATCGGCGAGGACCATTCGCAACCGTCTCCATGAAGCTGGGCTACGGTCCCGCACACCGTTAGGCCGTCTTCCGCTCACACCCCAACATCGTGCAGCCCGCCTCCAGTGGTGTCGCGACAGGTGTGAATGGAGGGACGAATGGAGACGTGTCGTCTTCAGCGATGAGAGTCGCTTCAGCCTTGGTGCCAATGATGGTCGTATGCGTGTTTGGCGCCGTGCAGGTGAGCGCCACAATCAGGACTGCATACGACCTAGGCACACAGGGCCAACACCCGGCATCATGGTGTGGGGAGCGATCTCCTACACTGGCCGTACACCTCTGGTGATCGTCGAGGGGACACTTAATAGTGCACGGTATATCCAAACCGTCATCGAACCCATCGTTCTACCATTACTAGACCGGCAAGGGAACTTGCTGTTCCAACAGGACAATGCACGTCCACAAGTATCCCGTGCCACCCAACGTGCTCTAGAAGGAGTAAGTCAACTACCCTGGCCAGCAAGATCTCCGGATCTGTCCCCCATTGAGCATGTTTGGGACTGGATGAAACGTCGTCTCACGCGGTCTGCACGTCCAGCACTAACGTTGTTCCAACTGAGGCGCCAAGTGGAAATGGCATGGCAAGCCGTTCCACAGGACTACATCCAGCATCTCTACGATCGTCTCCATGGGAGAATAGCAGCCTGCATTGCTGCGAAAGGTGGATATACACTGTACTAGTGCCGACATTGTGCATGCTTTGTTGCCTGTGTGTATGTGCCTATGTGCCTGTGGTTCTGTCAGTGTGATCATGTGATGTATCTGACCCCAGGAATGTGTCAATAAAGTTTCCCCTTCCTGGGACAATGAATTCACGGTGTTCTTATTTCAATTTCCAGGAGTGTATATGAGGATCTGGGTTGCAAGCGTTATCTCCAGATAAGGACGTTGAAACAGGAGGGGAAATTCAAGGCGGGCCGCATCAAAACAGTCAGAAGAGTGGTTACCCAAAATAAAATAATAATAAAATAATAATAAAATAAACGGTACGTCACGGGCAGACTACTTTTAAGTACAGTAGTGGACAAAACGAGTGAGACCCCTCGCCTTTTCGTTATGCTCATCCGCACAGCTTTAAAGTCTGCTACACAGTATCACAGGCAAGGCGACGAAGTGCTACCAACATACTATGCAAGTTTGCTCAGCTGATGTGCTGAGAGAACTGGAGAAACTCGCTCTTCGAAGACGCCACAGCATCGTCTACCACCACGTCGGGAAAAACGAAATACCTCCAGTATATGTGTTGTATTCGCATATCTGTGACTATGACTTGGATCTAAAGTATGGTTATGGATAGCACGTTTGCTCAGATTACAAATCTAACATCATGAACAAATACAAGGGGAAACGAATTAGGCGTCCTTCCTCTTCCGTAACATCAAATATATTTTTTAGTTATTCTTTCTTAAATGAACTGCGCGTAAAATCATTCACCAGAAGTGAATAACTTTTTAGTAACACCAGATGATATTATCAGCTTGCCGGCGCGTGTTATCCGTGAGCTCAACGGCGTCATATCGCGGGCCGCGCGGCTGCTTGCGCCGTCAGTTCGAAGCCTTCCCCGGGCATTGATGTGTGTTAGGTTAGGTAGGTTGAAGTAGTAGATCTAGGGGACTGATGACCTATGCAGTTTGGTGACATAGTTCTTTGAGGTATTTTTTCCCATAAATTTTCTTTGCATAAACGGCCGTGTCTTTACATTGCGATGACATAGCTCACATTTTTACACCACAAAGGGAACGTATGCTGCAGGAAGTGCAATACATTTGCGCTTATTATGTCCACCCGTATTCGAGGTAAACGGGTTTTAAGGTTTGGGTAGACAGATAGACGGTCAAGAAAGTGAGACTAGTAGCGTTCCATTTTTATCGATTTACGTGATGAAATTCTAACAACGATAATAGCTACCTACCACAGTTACTGAAGAATAGGGCCGCATAATAATTTATCCTAGTCTTTATTCGAAATGTTCCAGTTGCAGTCGATACATCAGCATATTAATCGTAGCTACGCTTTCGATCCAAATCACGTTTACTGAATGCAAATAAAATCCATTTTCTTATACACGTGGTAATTCAGATCCCACTATTAATGCCACCGCGTTTTAGATGTGCGAGCATTCCCATTGCTAGCTACCTTAAGGACCACCTCGGCTAATGAACGTTTTCTGGCTGGGGCACGTCTAATGGAGAATTCTAAACATTGTAGAATACGTTTGGCACCTACGTCGCCGCTTATTTCCTGGGATGGCGCAGAATAATCCTACCAAATTTACTCGCTAATAACAGTTTTTAGTTATTTCGATAAACATCCCGAATGATGGCCACATAAGCGGTGACATAAAGGTAGACAATTCATGTTTTTGAGTCCAGAAACATCTATGCAACAGAAACTGCAGATCATTTTGCAATTTTCATTGCAAAATTGTCTGCTTATACATGTCTGGGATAATAATAGAGAGCTGTTTGCCTGGGTTGTCTGCTAGCGTAGTGAAAGGTGTTTGCTATTGCAAGGGAGGTCTGGTTTGTTTTCGGTTCTAATCTCGATGGGGGCTGATGACTATCAGTAAAGGAATACGTTTTATTGGTACCTTTATTCTGTACCAGCGCCCTGTGGATGTCGATATGAAACTTTTGTAGAATTTTATAGTTGTTACTGCCTACTTTTTCCGCTTATGTTAATAACTGAATTGACTTAAGTGTGGCACAGAATGATTTTTAATTTAATTTCGTTATGAACCTTGACGCATTGCTAAATTTGCACACTTTCATGGTAGGTCAGCAACGGTAATCCAGTATGACTGGTCTGAACGTTGACACAGACCGTTTCGCGGGCGGGTGCGCATAATATTTTGATAATTCGTAACGATCTGGGGTACTTCGTCTTACTAAAGCAGTTATGTTATCTCGATAAGCTGAAATTCATTTTTATTAGTACAGTTCATACTAATTAGCCTTCCTTCTTTCATTTATATTTTATATTTAGGTGTTGTGGTTAACACACTAATCAGCATTAATATAGTCTTACACATGATTGAAAGCAGACTTTAAAGCTGTGCGGATCAGTATAACGAATAGGCGAGGGGTCTCGTTCGTTTTGTCCACGACTGTACCATAAATTTCACGTTATTTCAACTCGGTTAAGACTGTTACGGTGGACATTACGTATACATTTATTGTAAGTCGCTATTAATGTTGATGCAAATATTTGTTGATTGTCGTGTGAATGTAAAATATAGAAACAATTTTTTATCGCAAGCGATGAAAACTTTTCTACTTTGATTATTATTCAGTCTTACTCTTAAAATATGCAACGATGGATTGTCGAAACGATTTTGAATAGAGATAGGTTTCACAATTAAAAGCAACCAATTCTGGAGTGATACAATCCTTATTTTCTCACTCACAATTTACTCCAGATGAAATTAACGTAAATGAATTTCAAGTTAGTTGCTTTAAGCTACAATAATTGATATGGTAAAAGAACAACAACGAAAGTCACATACTGCAACAACCACAGAGTTAACAACATACAGCATTCATAAATTTTTACCTTACAAGGACTCAAAGAGAGCTAGTCAGAAAAAATTTATTACAATTTATTTGAATCAGTCTACAATAAACTGCTCTTCCTGTTCCACTATTAACAGAAATGAAGAAAAAGAACCGTGAACACACTCCTGGAAATTGCGCATGTCGTCCATATTGACGTTCCAGTGACTCCAGAAAATGAGACTGTATTAGCATCCCAACTGAACAGAAAATTCAAAGAATTCCGTTACCCTCTGCGCCCTTCAAAAGTTTCGGAACGCGTTTCCTCGAGATGTAAAACATTAATTTGGGCATCCTTCCGTGAATGGCGCTGGAAATCATTAAAACAAATGCGTTTCTCGTTGCGGGAGATCTGTTGACGAAATTTTGATCACCAACTTGCTTCGGCAAATGGAAAAATATTTTGCTGACGGCAACCTATATAGGGAAAAAGATAAGCGTAAGAAAATAAGAGAAATAAGAGATCTGATGGAAAGATTTAAGTGTTCGCTTTTCCTTACGCCCCTCGAGATTGAGAACAGTAGAGAAGTAGTCTGAAACAGCTTCGATGAACCCTCTGCGTAGCAGTTACGTGTGAATTGGAGTGTAGTCATTTAGAAGCAGACACAGAAGAACGAAGAGCTTTGATAAACAAGTGCGCAAGGCAGGGAAGCAGTCTTTTGTCCCTGCAGTTCAGTCTACGCATCGAAGAAGCAATAACGGAAACAAGAAAATATCAAGAGCATGAGTAACAATACAGAGTGAAAGGATATCAATGACAAGATTCGCTGATGACATTTTAGGACCTGCTGAATAGAATGAGCAATCTAATAATCTATGGGATGAGAGAAACCGAAGAAAGATTGAAGTAATAAATGATAATTTTAACATCAGAATTGAGGACCACAAGGAAGACAATGCGAAGAAATTCTGCTACCATGGGAGCAAAATCATGGTGAGTGAAGCAAGGAGGCTGACCAAGGGAAATCTATGCCTTAATTTAGGGAAGAAAGTTATGAAAATGTACGTGATTCACGGGCTATGAGAAAACCAGAGAAAAATAGGATCGGAGCATTTGATACCTGATGCTATAGCAGGATGTTGAATCTTGGGTGGACTGATAGGGAATGAAGAGGTTCTTCGCAGAACCGGCGAAGAAAGGGACATATGGAAAAGTGACAAGAAGAAAAGGATGGTAGGAGATGTGCTAAGAGATCGCGGAAAAATTTCCATATTTTAGAAGTAGTCGTAGAGGGTAAAAACTGTTGAGAAAGACCGAGATTTGGATATGTCCAACAAATGAAGAAAGACGTACATGGGAAATGCTGCTCTGAGATGAAGCTGGCTGGCACAAGGAAGGAATGAGTGGCATGTCGTATCAAATCATTCCGAGGACCGATGACTAAAAATATACAACAAACGAACAAATGAAATAGCTGTGAATGTCTCTGGATTTAAGTATGTCAAACGAAACTGTAAAGCATTTTGGACGGAAAATTATTGAATCGTTTCTTGAACTCTACATTTACCTCAAAATATGTCACATTCCAAAATTCAGGAAGAAATCACGTGGGATGCATACCTACAAACAGGTCTTAAAAACCATGTGGATATAACTAATGTGTCTTTGGTATAAATTTTTGGAAAGAACGTTGCTGAAATGCGTCAACAAGCAAGTTACAGACCAGTATACAATTTTATGTAGACAGATTCATAATCAGATCCGATGCACAAGGTGATTCAGCCGATCCGTTTTATGCAACCCACTATGCCTTCGAAAACCATGAGCGAGAGTTTCATACTCTCGCGGTCTACGCGTGAACTGTTTATCCCACAGAAAAATGAACGGAGCCTTTTTCTAGAAAATTTAACATAGTTCAATTTTGTACTGACATACGTTTTCAATAGAGGCTACAGTTGCCGAGTTATTGAAGAAAACTCGTTTGTACGTTTTCCTTAAATACTTCGAAAACTGCGAGCTCCAGCGAAAACGTACGAAATTAATCACATTAGATTTCCTACAAAATGTTCCTTTTAATTTTTTCTGTAGGTCTCATAATTTTAACGTAACGAATGAGAGAGTATGACAATCTTACTGTGTTGCAGGTTGCATAAAACCTATAGGTAGAGCAGCTGAATCATTCTATGTACAGGGCAGGCTCGAAACACACAGCATTAAGGTTGTGGCTTACATTGGATTGGCAGCGGTTTATGATATTGTCAGTCGTCGCATACTGCTAAAGAAGTCTGTTGGCTTGCCAAACACTACAATTTCATCAAAGAAGAATTAATGTAGTTTCTCAGGGCCAAGTATTCGCCAAAATACCACAGCGACTCGTATTTGCGCCTGCTCTTTATAGCACCTATATTAATAAGAATACACTTAAAGTTTTCTTTATATATATATATATACGATTTGGCATCGTCAGCTAAGGCGTAATCTTTTGAAGAAATGGAAGTTTACCTGAAAGATGCTTTGAAGAAGATTAGCATTTACTTCATTAAATTTCCTACAAAATATAGGTCGAACGAGAAGCGTCATAGCTCGTACTTTCCAAACATCCATTTTTCCTGTTGATGGACTTGATTCTGGAAATTGCTCTGTTACCTCATGATTTTCTTGATACATAATCATGTAACTTATAACTACGTCCGATGATCAGGTTTGCTCTTTCCGACATTGGCAGCAACATCATGAATGATAATTCAAACTGTGCGCACTTCATCTCTTGCAGAGACAGGTATATCGTAGATTTAGCACCTCATGACAAGAAGTATAACTTGATGATACGCTATTGCCAAAATACTTCAGCGTCAACTTGATCGTACGTTGACGCACACAGAGCATTGCCATAACATGACAAAGAAGTTGTAAGCCGGAAATTACGTCCTTAGGAAGATAATCGGTAGTACATGGGGCTTTTAGCCACAGCCTTTAAAAATACAGTAACATTATTACTGTCTGCTAATGCACGGCAGAACACGCATTTGCTGTCAGGTACAAGACTGGTCACGCGAAAGAGGTCGACAACTCTTTGGCAGCCATCATATGTAGCTCCAAGATTCTTCCCTCAGAGCAGCAGAGGTTGCAGCATCGTGCGTATGAAGTAATGAATTGTGTGAGGTACCAGTAGCAGATGATACCTTATCGTGGAAGAGACTGGAAGAATTGTAGGCTATAAATGTGACTGGCAGATACGCTCGAATGCTGCGGGCCGAAATGCTTCCTTCCTTACATTAATATTTTAATAATGGTGCATTAACATGTTTAACGTTCTGGAATAGTTCTCTCCAAATAGCACGCTACTGCCTACATAATTCTAAAGTCGGAATTACATGTAAAACTAAAAGCAAAGCTAAACGAAAAGGCAGAAGAAGCCCTTCGGCTGTCTTCGGAGTTCAGCCTAGACCGGAATCCCAAGCGAAGTAGCGCCGTTATCTAATGATCCCGGAAAGCATAGTTATAGGGTACAGATGTGTTGTCTGATGCAGGCCGGTTATATACCTATTTTACGTATAAAAGTTAATCAGATCAGTTTAAGAATTAGTAACGTGTAACAATTTACTGATGTCGCAAGATAAAGTTGTAAATTCGCAGAAGCACCAAAAAACTGATGTAGGCATTCGAAATGAAATACACAAATATGTAAAGAAGCACAATACGGCGCTGCAGTCGGCAACGCCCACATAAGACAACAAGCGACTGGCACAGTAGTTAGATCGGTTACTGCTGCTACAATGGCAGATTATCAAGATCTGAGTGAGTTTGAACGTGGTGTTATAGTCGGGGCGCCAGCGATGGGACACCGCATCTCCGAGATAGCGATGAAGTGGGGATTTTCCCGTACGAAGACTTCACGACTGTACCGTGAATATCAGGAATCTTTGACATCGCTGGGGTCTTAAAAAGATCCTGTAAGAACGGAACCAAAGACGACTGAAGAGAATCATTCAACGTGAGAGAAGTGCAATGCTTCAGCAAATTGCTGCAGATTTCAGTGCTGGGTCACCAACAAGTGTCAGCTTGCGAACCATTCCACGAAACATCATCAGCATGGCCTTTCGGGTCCGAAGTCCCACTAGTGTACCCTGCACAACACAAAGCTTTAGGCCTCGACTGGGCCTGTCAACACCGGCATTTTGGACTGTTGATAACTGGAAACATGTTGTCTGGTCGAGCGAGTTTTGTTTCAAATTGCAGAGAGCGGATGGAGGTGTACGGGTATGGAGACAACCTCATGAATGCATTGAGCTTGCAAATCGACAGGGGACTGTTCAAGCTGGTGGATGCCCTGTAATGGTGTGGGGCGTGCGCAGTTAGAGCAATATGGGACTCCTAAAAGATCTACACTCCTGGAAATTGAAATAAGAACACCGTGAATTCATTGTCCCAGGAAGGGGAAACTTTATTGACACATTCCTGGGGTCAGATACATCACACGATCACACTGACAGAACCACAGGCACATAGACACAGGCAACAGAGCATGCACAATGTCGGCACTAGTACAGTGTATATCCACCTTTCGCTGCAATGCAGGCTGCTTTTCTCCCATGGAGACGATCGTAGAGATGCTGGATGTAGTCCTGTGGAACGGCTTGCCATGCCATTTCCACCTGGCGCCTCAGTTCGACCAGCGTTCGTGCTGGACGTGCAGACCGCGTGAGACGACGTTTCATCCAGTCCCAAACATGCTCAATGGGGGACAGATCCGGAGATCTTGCTGGCCAGGGTAGTTGACTTACACCTTATAGAGCACGTTGGGTGGCACGGGATACATGCGGACGTGCATTGTTCTGTTGGAACAGCAAGTTCCCTTGCCGGTCTAGGAATGGTAGAACGATGGGTTCGATGACGGTTTGGATGTACCGTGCACTATTAAGTGTCCCCTCGACGATCACCAGAGGTGTACGGCCAGTGTAGGAGATCGCTCCCCACACCATGATGCCGGGTATTGGCCCTGTGTGCCTCGGTCGTATGCAGTCCTGATTGTGGCGCTCACCTGCACGGCGCCAAACACGCATACGACCATCATTGGCACCAAGGCAGAAGCAACTCTCATCGCTGAAGACGACACGTCTTCATTCGTCCCTCCATTCACGCCTGTCGCGACACCACTGGAGGCGGGCTGCACGATGTTGGGGCGTGAGCGGAAGACGGCCTAACGGTGTGCGGGGCCGTAGCCCAGCTTCATGGAGACGGTTGCGAATGGTCCTCGCCGATACCCCAGGAGCAACAGTGTCCCTAATTTGCTGGGAAGTGGCGGTGCGGTCCCCTACGGCACTGCGTAGGATCCTACGGTCTTGGCGTGCATCCGTGCGTCGCTGTGGTCCGGTCCCAGGTCGACGGGCACGTGCACCTTCCGCCGACCACTGGCGACAACATCGATGTACTGCGGAGACCTCACGCCCCACGTGTTGAGCAATTCGGCGGTACGTCCACCCGGCCTCCCGCATGCCCACTATACGCCCTCGCTCAAAGTCCGTCAACTGCACATACGGTTCACGTCCACGCTGTCGCGGCATGCTACCAGTGTTAAAGACTGCGATGGAGCTCCGTATGCCACGGCAAACTGGCTGACACTGACGGCGGCGGTGCACAAATGCTGCGCAGCTAGCGCCATTCGACGGCCAACACCGCGGTTCCTGGTGTGTCCGCTGTGCCGTGCGTGTGATCATTGCTTGTACAGCCCTCTCGCAGTGTCCGGAGCAAGTATGGTGGGTCTGACACACCGGTGTCAATGTGTTCTTTTTTTCCATTTCCAGGAGTGTAGATACGACTCTGACATGTGGCAGGTACGTAAGCACCCTGTCAATCACCTAATCGTCTAGGTACGACTCTCATAGGTGACTGTAACCATACATGTCCATTGTGCATTCCTACGGACTTGGGCAATTTCAGCAGGACAATGCGACACCCCACACGTCCAGAATTGCTACGGAGTGAGTCCAGGAACACTCTACTGTGTTTAAACACTTCCGCTGGACACCAAACTGCTCAGACATTAACATTACTGAGTATATCTGGGATGCCTTGTAACGTGCTGTTCAGAAGAGAGCTCCAGCCCCTCGTACTCTTACTCTTATGGGCAGCGCTGCAGGATTCATGGAGTCTAGCACTACCTCAGACATTAGTCGAGTCCATGCAACGTCGTGTTGCGCCACTTCTGCGTGCTCACTGGGGGCCCTACACGATATTGGATTCTTTCACTCTTCAGTATATATTAATTACGTGTCACTTGTTCGAAAGACAGTGGATGAAGTTTGTAACTTGCAGTTTCTTGTGCTTTACTTAAATACGAGGGACTTCCCCAAGTAGTGACCCAACTAGTTATTTACGAAATATCAGTTCCTTACCAAGAAGTCATTACAGCCTCAAAACAACGGATGTACGACCAACGCAATGCTGTCTGCGCAGGGGACTGCACATTTGTCGAAATTAAGACAACGCTGTACATTTCACTCACATTTTCACTCACGTCACGTGTAATGCAGTCCCAAAAAGAATGGCATCATTAACGCGTAATCTATGTTCAGACAGAGGAGGCTAAAGTACGGTACAGTAATTCAACTGTTCATATTATTTTACACCATACAAGGAACGTGCAGTCTGAAGCCTACACCATTTGTCAAGGTATATCAGCTGTCAGTCATTGCTTCCCCAAACATTTTTCGCGATGTTTCTGCCAGTGTTGAAAGAGCAAACCTGATCACCAGACGTAATTATCAGTTACGCGATTACGTACCAGAGGAAGAATAAAGAAAACGAGCAACCTCCTGAAACAAATCCATCCAAAGGAAAATGGAAGCTTGGAAAGTACAAGCTGTAAACGTGTCTCGTTCGATCTCAACCTTCTGGAACTCTCCCTTCTGGCCACCAAGAGATGTGGACTATGTCACGCCATTTTATTCCACTACGTTCTGGATCGGCAGGTCGAGATATAATCAGAAGGGTGTCGATTTCCGGTCGTTTGTACCGGTTGGGGCTGCAGAGAAGCTCAAAACATGAACCACTTGCTCTTCTGCCGGTTCTTTACCGTCCTCTGCACCATAGAAGACGTACTTCAGGCCATGCCAGGTTTTTCTTGGCGTTGTGCATGATTTAGTCTTTGATGCACCTGTACCCACACTTTCTTGCTTTAAATTAGTTGTTTTATAAACGTTGTTTGCTGTAATTCAAAATAAAAAATAAGTATCTGGAGAAACACGCATCGTATGGAAAAGAAAAAAAAATCCAGAGGAACAGTTAATATTTTCAAAGGGGACACCTACCTGTGCCGAAACTGGCCACTCACTAGCACCGTTACCCATCCTTCCCCCCGTCCCCATGGCTAATGAGTCAACTTTTTAGTTCAATATGAGAACCCCCTATTTTTATTGCAGATTCTGTTTCTACGCCAAATAATTGATTAGAACTTACCCGAAAATTTTTTTTTCTATTTGTGCTAGCTGGCATAATTATTGACAAAATTCAGTTTTTCCAGATTTTGCGATTAAGAACCGGCTCATTTGCTTCTACATTAAATTTGCGATAAAATATACTTTTGTTCTAAACAGTTGATGTGTTTGTTAAATATTTAATTTAGTTTTTCAGATTTGATTCTACGGCAAAACTTTTATGGTTAGACATGTAAAAGTCTGTCAAATATCTACATCTACAGCAAGCCACCTGACGGCGTGTGGCGGAGGGTATTTTTAGTACCTCTATCGGTTCTCGCTTCTAATCCAGTCTCGTAATGTTCGTGGAAAGAAAGATTGTCGGTATGCCTCTGTGTGGGCTCTAAGCACTCTGATTTTATCCTCATGGTTTCTTCGCGAGATATACGTAGGAGGGAGTAATATACTGCTTGACTCCTCGGTGAGGGTATGTTCTCGAAACTTGAACAAAAGACCGTACCGAGCTACTGAGCGTCTCTCCTGCAGAGTCTTCCGCAGAATTCAAGCAGTGGGCGAACAAGTGTACTGTAACCTACTTCCTTTGTTTTCGGATTGCATTTCCTTAGGACTCTTCCAATGAATCTCAGTCTGGCATCTGCTTTACCGACGATCAACTTTATATGATCATTCCATTTTAAATCACTCCTAATGCTTACTCCCAGATAATTTATGGAATTAACTGCTTCCAGTTGCTAACTTGCTATATTGTAGCTAAATGATAAAGGATCTTTCTATCTTTCTATGTATTCGCAGCACATTACACTCGTCTACATTGAGATTAAATTGCCATTCCCTGCACCATGCGTCAATTCGTTGCAGATCCTCCTGCATTTCAGTACAATTTTCCATTGTTACGACCTCTCGATACACCAGAGCAGCATCCGCAAAAAGCCTCAGTGAACTTCCGATGTCATCCACAAGGTCATTTATGTATATTGTGAATAGCAACGGTCCTACGACACTCCCCTGCGGCACTCCTGAAATCACTCTTACTTGGGAAGACTTCTCTCCATTGAGAATGACAAGCTGCGTTCTTTTATCTATTTTTAACGTAACATAGCTTTCTGTCTCCTTTCAGTGAATGGTCGCACGTCTGGGATGGTTGATTTTGACGAGTCTCCCCGAATTCCACCAACTGGATGAATGATTTAAATGTGTTCTACCGTTCAACTGCTCTAACTCTCCCTCTGGCCGCTACGCGGCTACCGGCGGAATGCAGTCCGCAGCCAACGAATGGGAAAATGTTCATAATAATACTGACAGGAGCACCTACCACATGCCGAAATAAATCTCCACATACAGCCTTAAATCTCCACACACATCCCACCGCTCAGCGGTCCATGGCGAGCTTTTATAACTTTGAACACCAAACGAATCCTCTCCAGAACTGTTTCTCGTACATTTGATGTAATGGATGTTTTGTCTGCAGCAGAGAAACTCGAAATAAGATTAATTTATTATGAAACATATTCGCTTTCTACGTCTATGCACTGATGCCAGCGGTTTGTCTGACATGAAAATTTGCGACGCACAGCGACTCCAAGCCGGATTTCCCGCTTATAAGATTTGTATCCCTGTGAGACAGTCACGGATTTTGCGAGCATAAGAACTGTGACCTCGTGGCATACGGAAGTTTGGAACGATTCTGGAGGCGTCACGCATAGCTGATGTGGTTGCCGGCACTGTAGCTCGGCGTGTTCGGTCAGAGAGCTGCGCTCTCTCTGTAATAGAAAAAACTGAGTCAAAGAACCAACGATCAATTTCAACGGATGTCTTGTGACGTCCGCCCCGACCAAACGCAACCAACTATATCGAATAAAATAAGTAAAAAATTAAGAAAAAATGTGGTTAAGGAGAGCACTCACGGTCAGCGGGAAATACGGCTTCCAGTCCCAGACCGCCATTTTAGCTCCTCGAGGCGTGAATAAAACATTGGTGGTGTTACTGTCTGCATTCATACTGCGTCTGCGTCTTCACAAATCAATGTCCTTCAGATATGCATGCATGCCTGCCTTGTATTGCGGAGATGCAGTACTGTATAAAGGGAGACATTGTAACCATAAATCATGAATTTTAATTTATGGCGGTGCTGTAAGAAATAGATGCTGATATTGCTTTTTAGCCCACGATATCGTAACAGCGTTTATGGTGTTGTAACACTTAATTACTACCGAAGGGAGCGTGACGCGTAGAAAAGGAACCTGAAGAGTAAATTACGTGGAGCAGCAATAACAAAATTCTTGTACAACAAATATGCAAAACTCAATTAAATTTTTAACAAAAATATCAAACGCTTGGAACAAATACATTACAGTGAAACGTAGAAATAAATGAGGCGGTCCATAATTTTAAAAAAATGAATTTTGTCGATTTCAGCGCCATCTACCACGGACGAACAAAAAAATTGTTTTGAATAAGCACAAGGTGCTTCTTTGCCGCTGGATCCGACTATGCAATAAAATGAGGGTTTCCCTTCCCATGGGGGATAGGGATTAGGATGGCCTGTTTTAGCTGAGACAGATCTCTCCTTCGAAAATATTAACTTTTCATGTGGAGCCTTTTTTTCGTACGATGTGTAATTTTTGAGATACTTAAGTCTTCCAAAACAAACACACTCTGTACAATCTGTATTTCAGAGTTTCCTAATGAAATGCAATCCGAAAACAAAGGAAGTAGGTTACAGTACGATTGTTCGCCCACTGCTTGAATACTGCTCAGCAGTGTGGGATCCGTACCAAATAGGGTTGATAGAAGAGATAGAGTAGATCCAACGGAGAGCAGCGTGCTTCGTTACAGGATCATTCAGTAATTGCGAAAGCGTTACGGATGACTCCAGTGGAACACTCTGCAGGAGAGACGCTCAGTAGCTCCGTACGGGCTTTTGTTAAAGTTTCGGGAACATACCTTCACCGAAGAATCAAGCAGTATATTGCTCCCTCCTACGTATATCTCACGAAGAGACCATGAGGATAAAATCAGAGAGATTAGAGCCCACACAGAAGCATACCGACAATCCTTCTTTCCACGAACAATACGAGACTAGAACAGAAGGGAGAACCGATAGAGGTACTCAGGGTACCCTCCGCCACACACCGTCAGGTGGCTTGCGGAGTATGGATGTTGATTTAGATCCTTTCTTTCGCTGCTTCTGATACGAGTGAAACAAAATACTATAACAGTAAGGAAACCAGAGCTGCTCTAGAATGTTCATATTACAAATCATTTCTAGAATTATGGGGTAAGCTCATAAAGTATCAGTACTCTGGCGGAATACTGTGCAACCGAAATATATTTGCGAGTATTTAGATTGCCTTTGTATGCAACAAGAGGAATCTGGCTGAGAATACGTGTATGAAACTATTCATATACACTGACGGCCAAAGAAACTGGTATAAGCATGCGTATTTAAATACAGAGATGTGTTAACAGGCAGAATACAGCGCTGCGGTCGGCAACACCTATAAAAGACAACCAGTGTCTGGCGCAGTTGTTAGGTTGGTTACTGCTGCTACAATGGCAGATTATCAAGATTTATGTAAGTTAGAACGTGGCGTTATAGTAGGCGCGCGACCGATGGCACACAGTATCAACAAGGTAGCGATGAAGTGAGGATTTTCTCGTAAGACCATTTCACTAGTGTACCGTGAATATTAACAATACGGTAAAACATCAAATCGCCGACATAGCTGCGGCCGGAAAAAAAATCCTGCGAGAACAGGAGGAGGAGGAGATTAGTGTTTAACGTCCCGTCGACAACGAGGTCATTAGAGACGGAGCGCAAGCTCGGGTGTTGGAAGGATGGGGAAGGAAATCGGCCGTGCCCTTTCAAAGGAACCATCCCGGCATTTGCCTGAAGCGATTTAGGGAAATCACGGAAAACCTAAATCAAGATGGCCGGAGACGGGAGTGAACCGTCGTTCTCCCGAATGAGAGCCCAGTGTGCTAACCACTGCGCCACCTCGCTCGGTGCGAGAACAGGATCAACGACGACTGAAGATAATCGTTCAACGTGACAGAAGTGCAACCCTTCCGCAAAGTGCTGCAGATTTCAATGCACGGCCATCAGCAAGCGTCAGTGAGCGAAGCATCATCGAAATGGGCTTTCGGAGTCTTAATGACTGCACGACGCAAAGCTTCAGGCATCGCTGGGGCCCGTGAACACCAGCGTTGGACTGTTGATGACTACACACATGTTGCATGGTCGGACGAGTCTCATTTCAAATTTTATGGAGCGGATGGGCGAGTACGGGTATGGAGAGAACCTCATGAATCCATGGACCGTGAGTGTTAGCAGGGGAATATTTAAGCTGGTGGAGACTCTGTATTGGTGTGGGGCGTGTGCAGTTGGAGTGATAAGGGACCCCTAGAACGTCTAGATACGACTCTGATATTGGCTTGTACGTAAGAATCATGTCTGACCATTTTTCTGTTTCCATTATTGTCCATTGTGCATTCCGACGAACAAGGGCAATTCCAACAGGACATTGCGACGTCCGACACTCCACTAACACATCCGATGGCTGCCAAACTCTCCATTATTGAAAATATCTGAGATGCCTTGCAACGTGCTGTTCAGAAGACATATCCCTCCCATCGAACTCGTGCAGATTTGTGGACAGCCCTACACACTTCATGGTGTCAATTCCCTCCAGCACTACTTGAGACATTACTCGATTCCATGGCACGTGTTGCGGCACTTCCGCGTGCTCACGAGGGCTCTAAATGATACTAAGCAGGTGCAGAAGTTGCTTCGGCTCTTCAGAGTGTGTACTATGAGTGGGTCCCGAGGAGCGTAAACACTCCAATGAAAAATAATGATTTTAGTTTATCTTTATCAGTCACTGCTAATGTTTTTCGCATGTCATTACCTCAGTAGTACGACCTCGACCAGGTTCACTACGTTGCTGTTAACAACACGTATGCCCCACAGTATTTCTATGTAGAGACATCTTGCATCTGCAACTGAAATAAGGATTGAAGCTAAAACTGTAAGGGCACCATCGGAGTTAACAACACAGCAGAAAACCAAGGCCCAGTATTGAAGTCGCTAGCATCTTTAAATGGTAACACCACTGCAGAATTTAAAAAAAATCCTTTTTTATTGGCTTAAGGGATGCTTTGAGCCTTCTAAAATATGAAGGCAAAAAGCCTAACCCCTCAGAAAATTTGTTCTTTGGAATTCCGAGGTCCTCCTCCAGCGCCTCGTATGACCCGAAACGGCACACCTGCGCCAACTCGATACCCCGGTAATGTGTGGGCAAAGTTAGAATCATTTTAGAACAAATGTACGTTAGCCTGGCCTCAGCAAGCATCATTACGTGTACGAAAAAGACAATTCTTGAACTCCGAATCTTGATTACTGTGTGCAGTACTGACGTTTGATTGTTCATTTGTAATCTTATAGTGCACAGGTTTGTTTTTCAAGTAAGAATAAGTGGTACGAAAGTGCAGAAGACAGACAAGGTATGGAAACATAGTATCCAACGCGGCGTCGAAGCAGTTTGACATCACAGCTCCAGTGAGTAGATATGAGGCTGACAACAGTTCGGAAGGAGTGACTGCCTCTGCTAAGAAACTGAAAGGTAGTGACCATGATTTTGAAGTTGTGAAGTTCGGTGGCAGGAAGTAGGGGGCTGTTTCGTGGAGAAGACCAGACAGCGAGGTCATCGGTCTCATCAGATTAGGGAAGGACTGGGAAGGAAGTCGGCCGTTCCCTTTCAAAGGAACCATCCCGACATTTGCCTAGAGCGATTTAAGGAAATCACGGAAAGCCTAAATCAGGATGGCCGGACACGGGATTGAACCGTCGTCCTCCCGAATGCGAGTCCAGTGTGCTAGCCACTGCGTCACCTCGCTCGGTCCATGATTTTGACGTGGATTATATATTCAGCTATAGGATTATAAATTCCCGTTTACTCTGTTATTTTTCAACATGTGAAACGTTGGAAGAATCAAGTCGTCGAGGTTTAGATGGTTCAAATGGCTCTAAGTACTATGGAACTTAACATCTGAGGTCATCAGTTCCCTAGAACTTAGAACTACTTAAACCTAATTAACCTAAGGACATCACACACATCCATACCCGATGCAGTATTCGAAACTGCGATTGCAGCAGCAGCGCGGTTCCGGACTGAGGCGGCTAGAACCGCTAGGCCACAGCGGCCGACAGTCGAGGCGTAGAGTTCACAATAATTATTGTTTGTTCAAACTGACCAGAAGTTGTTATACCAAATAGCAAGTGTACACGGAATGTATACGGAATCAGACGTTGAATCGTCCAAATAATGCGCCTCCTTTTAGTAGGGCTGAACGGACTTCAAGGGTTTGTGCGTTCATGGAATTGCCACGACCGACATTTCAACCGTTCAATGATAGTGGATATAATATTGATCGCAAAGGCAACAGTACGTTAGGCCAGTCTTGGCATAGCAGATTATTGGTAAGAATTTTCTTAGAGTAGAATTTTTTCGTTTGTTTGTTTCTGTAACACATTTCAAAACTTAAAACGCATCTTTCTCAGAATGTGATGTTTAGAAACGGCACGCAACAGAACTTCAACAATTATAAATCCTTTTATTTGAAGACTTAACCACAATTTTGAAATAACATTCCCGAGTGAACCACACAGGGCAGGCAATTTAAGCAATATCTATTAACATATGACGTTTCTTTTCTTTGGTAAAAATTGAACAACTTTAATCACACACTCGCTAACTAAACAAAAATCAATATTTTTAAAATCGTATAAATGGTTCACTAGCTACACTCATGTAGACTGCATTGGCATTTTTTCTTTTTCGCAGATTCAAATTGGCACCAATTAAAGTGCGTGCCGCATATTAAACATGCCTCGGGAGAATTCCTGCAATGCCGCTATTTTGTCATATTTCCTGACAGGAATTTTTTGTGATATACTTAAAGATACGCTCAATAAATACCCCAAGTATTATCACTTTTCCTTCCTCCCAAAAAACTATGAAGAGAACGCTTATTTAGGCTATTACAGTGATGTTACCGCTTAACGCACATAAACTAAAGAGCCAAAGAACCTGGTACAACTGTCTAATATCATGTAGGGCCGCCGCGAGCACGCAGAAGTGCCGCAACACGATGTGGCATGGACTTGATTAATGTCTGAAGCAGTGCTGGGGGAAACTGACAACATGAACACTTCAGGGCTGTCCATAAATCCTTAAGAGTAGGAAGGGGTGGAGATCTCTTCTGAATAGTACGTTGCAAGGCATCTCAGATATACTCAATAAAGTTCAAGTCTGAGGAGTGTTTAAACTCATAAGTGTCTTCCTGGACCCACTCCGTAGCAATTCTGGACGTGTGGGATGTCGCACTGTCCTGC
Organism: Schistocerca gregaria; assembly: GCF_023897955.1. Classification (NCBI taxonomy): domain Eukaryota; kingdom Metazoa; phylum Arthropoda; class Insecta; order Orthoptera; family Acrididae; genus Schistocerca; species Schistocerca gregaria. The sequence goes on along the minus strand of NC_064923.1, from coordinate 128,014,070 downwards.
TGGAATTGTCCAAGTCCGTCGGAATGCACAATGGACATGAATGGATGCAGGTGATCAGACAGGATGCTTACTTACGTGTCACCTATCAGAGTCGTACCTAGACCAATCAGGGGTCCCATATTACTAACTGCACACGCCTCACACCATTACAGAGCAACCACCAGCTTGAAGTCCCCTGTTATCTTGCAAGCTCCATGGATTCATGAGGTTGTCTCCATAGACGTACACCTCCATCCACTCTATACAATTTGAAACAAAACTCGCCCGACTTGGCAAAAAGTTTGCAGTCATCAACCGTTCAATGTGAAACACATGGTCCATGGATTCATGAGGTAGTGTCCATGACCGTACACGTCCATCTGCTCTAAACAACTTGAAACGTGACTCGACCGACCAGACAACATATTTCCAGTCATCAACACTCCAATGTCGGCGTTTACAGGTCCAGTCGAGGCGTAACGCTTTGTGTCGTGCAGGGTACAAGAGTAGAACTTCGGCTCCGAAAGCCCATATTGATGATGTTTCGTGGAATGGTTCACAAGTTGACACTGATGGCCCAGCACTGAAATCTGCAGTAATCTGCTGAAGGGTTGCACTTTTGTCACGTTGAACGATTCTCTACTGTCGTCATTGCTTCCGTTCTTGCAGGGTCTTTTTCCGGCCGCAGCGATGTCGGAGATCTGATGTTTTACCGGATTCCTGATATTCACGTGAAATGGTGGCACGGCAAAATCCGCAGTTCATCGCTACCTCGGAGATGCTGTAATACCACTTTCAAACTCATTTAAACTTTGATAACCTGCCATTGTAGCAGTAATAGACACGCCAAACACTTGTTACGTTATATAGTCGTTGCCGACCGCAGCGCCGTATTCTGCCTGCTTACATATTAAGTATTTGAATACGCATGATACCAGTTTCTCTGGCGCTTGAGTGTGTATTTAAGGACTGTACAAGAGGTGTCATAATTACAAGTTTCAGGGCACCGCGCTGTCCGCCATCCTCACCTGCAGTGACACGGTGGTGATTTTTGCGGAGGCTTTGCTCTTTCTCCGGACGTTTGGCATCAGCCGCCATCCTCTCCACAGCCTAACGGAAGGACAATGCGTCCGTAATGACTAGGACTTCTAACCGGGACAAAAACGGATGACATTTGGCCTTCTGTGGTGGCGGCAAGCATCGTGGCACGACCCGACACCCATTACACGGTTTTAGCAGTTACGTCCCGGCAACGTCTCATTTCGTGCGCTTACAAGCCGCATTTGCCTTCCGGAAGCAGGACCACCTCTTAAGTTCGGCGATTGCTCCGAGCAGTGCGAGTTTGTCGGATGGCATCTGCGGCTGCTAGGGCGTCGCGGTAGCTGTTTGCAGACCCTGGCCGTGAGCGCTGCGGTCGGCCCTCAACCTAAGGAGCTGACATCATTTGGCGTTGTTAGCGAAAGATATTTCAGCTGCACTACTATTCTCAAATGCTCGCTGAGCTGAAATGTGAATAGAGGCGATGGCCTTGAATATGTTTACGTTTAGCTCAGCTTTAACAAAAACAGAAGTTACGACATATGTATATAGAACACCTATTACTACTTTACAACTGTGAAGAAGATTTACAGGATCTGTTGAATGGAATGAAGAGTCTTATAAGTACAGGATATGGATGAAAGGTAAATCGAAGAAAGACAAAGGTAATGAGAAATAGTGGAAATGAGAACAGTAAGAATCTTAGCGTCAGGTTTGGGATCTCAGAGTGAATGAAGTTAAGAAATTATGCTAGCTAGGCAGCACAGTAAACCAGGCGGACGTAAAAAGAGGACATAAAAAGCAGACTAGCCCTAGAAAAAAATGCATTAGTAGTCGAGAGAAATCTGCTATTATCAAACATAGCCTTAATTTCAGGAACAAATGATCGAGAATGTACGTTTGGAGCACAGCACTGTATGGCAGTGAGGCATGGAGTGTGAGAAAACCGGAACAGAAGAGAATAGAAACATTTGAGGTTTCATGCTGTAGAAGAATATTGAAAATTAGGTCGACTGGTAAGGAAAGAAATGGGGAGTCTGACCGCAGAGTCGTCGGGGGAAAGAATATATGGAAAACACGTATAAGGGGTAGGATAACAAGACGCCAATTAAGACATCAGGAAGTATCTTTCGTCATACTAGAGGGAACTGTAGAGAGTAAAAACTGTAGAGGAAGACAGAGATTGCGATACTTCCAACAAATAATTGGAAACATCGATTTCAAGTGTATGAAGTAGTAAATGAGTTTTGCTATTTGGGGAACAAAATAACTCATGGTGGTCGAAGTAGAGAAGATATAAAATGTAGATTGACAATGGCAAGGAAAGCGTTTCTGAAGAAGAGAAATTTTTTAACATCGAGAATAGATTTAAGTATCAGGAAGTCGTTTCTGAAAGTATTTGTATGGAGTGTAGCCATGTATGGAAGTGAAACATGGACGATTAATAGTTTCGACAAGAAGACAATAGAAGCTTTCGAAATGTGGTGCTACAGAAGAATGCTGAAGATTAGATGGGTAGATCACATAATTAATGACGAGTTATTGCATAGAATTGGGGAGAAGAGAAATTTGTGGCACAACTTGACTAGAAGAAGGGATCGGTTGGTAGTACATGTTATTAGGCATCAAGGCAGCACCAATTTAGCATTGGAGGGCACCGTGGAGGGTAAAAATCGTAGAAGGAGACCAAGAGATGAATACACTGAATACACTCCTGGAAATTGAAATAAGAACACCGTGAATTCATTGTCCCAGGAAGGGGAAACTTTATTGACACATTCCTGGGGTCAGATACATCACACGATCACACTGACAGAACCACAGGCACATAGACACAGGCAACAGAGCATGCACAATGTCGGCACTAGTACAGTGTATATCCACCTTTCGCAGCAATGCAGGCTGCTATTCTCCCATGGAGACGATCGTAGAGATGCTGGATGTACTCCTGTGGAACGGCTTGCCATGCCATTTCCACCTGGCGCCTCAGTTGGACCAGCGTTCGTGCTGGACGTGCAGACCGCGTGAGACGACGCTTCATCCAGTCCCAAACATGCTCAATGGGGGACACATCCGGAGATCTTGCTGGCCAGGGTAGTTGACTTACACCTTCTAGAGCATGTTGGGTGGCACGGGATACATGCGGACGTGCATTGTTCTGTTGGAACAGCAAGTTCCCTTGCCGGTCTAGGAATGGTAGAACGATGGTTCGATGACGGTTTGGATGTACCGTGCCCTATTCAATGTCCCCTCGACGATCACCAGAGGTGTACGGCCAGTGTAGGAGATCGCTCCCCACACCATGATACTGGGTGTTGGCCCTTTGTGCCTCGGTCGTATGCAGTCCTGATTGTGGCGCTCACCTGCACGGCGCCAAACACGCATACGACCATCATTGACACCAAGGCAGAAGCGACTCTCATCGCTGAAGACGACACGTCTCCATTCGTCACTCCATTCACGCCTGTCGCGACACCACTGGAGGCGGGCTGCACGATGTTGGGGCGTGAGCGGAAGACGGCCTAACGGTGTGCGGGACCGTAGCCCAGCTTAATGGAGACTGTTGCTAATGGTCCTCGCCGATACCCCAGGAGCAACAGTGTCCCTAATTTGCTGGGAAGTGGCGGTGCGGTCCCCTACGGCACTGCGTAGGATCCTACGGTCTTGGCGTGCATCCGTGCGTCGCTGCGGTCCGGTCCCAGGTCAAAGTCCGTCAACTGCACATACGCTTCACGTCCACGCTGTCGAGGCATGCTACCAATGTTAAAGACTGCGATGGAGCTCCATATGCCACGGCAAACTGGCTGACACTGACGGCGGCGGTGCACAAATGCTGCGCAGCTAGCGCCATTCGACGGCCAACACCGCGGTTCCTGGTGTGTCCGCTGTGCCGTGCGTGTGATCATTGCTTGTACAGCCCTCTCGCAGTGTCCGGAGGGTCTGACACACCGGTGTCAATGTGTTCTTTTTTCCATTTCCAGGAGTGTGGATTCAGAAGGATGTAGGTTGCAGTAGGGACAGAGATGAAGAAGACTGCACAGGATAGGGTAGCATAGGTGACGGGCCGCATGAGACAAGTCGAAGGAAGCATTACTGAAAAAATTCCGAATGGCCATAAGTCTGTTGCACATTTTTCAGAGAAAAACTTCATATGAAAGCCAGGGAAAGGTACAATTCGTCGAATCAAGCACGATAAAAAAACACTGGTTAAAAATCCACCATTCCGGACCAACGGATGTAAAAAGACAATTTATTGCATCTGTATTCATGGTCAGGTGCTAATCTTTCAAACAAACTCTGACCGTCTTCAATTCACCCTTAATTTTGTAGCACTCCTCTAACGTCGAGACTTCACTAAGACTTCCGGTAAGACTGCTAAGCATCTTATACGGCTCAAAGCTTTCCCTACTGGACCACTTAAGTAGGGTTTCCCAATATGAATGAATGCAAAATTTATGCTGCCTGACAAAAAAGCGAAATACGCAGAAGGGAAGAAGGGAAAGAAATGAAATTTCTTGGGTTGACAGGGTATTTGATTTCACTGATTACAGAATCCCGTCAATTTCACAAAGCACTTGGCAGTATGAGTCCATTTATCAGTATCGCGTTTCACCAGTAGTGGCCTAGATGCACTCTCTGATACAATGCCTTCATTTCATAGAGACATAAGCTATGTGTGAACGATCATCCCCCTGTTGAAAAATGGCTCCAAGATAGGACATGAGGGCACTGTACAGAGCGGTTACAAAAGTCATGGGATGCCTCTTAATATCACGTCGGACCTCCTTTGAGACTTTTAAGACTTACAGTTAAGTCTTCCAAGGAAGCAACTGAGAATTCACGACGTCCAGAAACTTAAGGCTCTAGTATGCCAATAGCGATTATTTTTAGAGGTATAATTAATTGCCAAAACTGGTAGCGAAAATAAAATAGAATAAAATAACTTCTCAATTGCATCACAATTTGTTGAATTTCTTTGCTAAACATTTAACCACCCGCTGTCCCCTGTCCACAATGGATCAACAGAGGCGAACAGTTGTGGCCCGTTGACATAACTTATTGTCACCCATAAAATTGCCACCGTTGTTTGGCAACATGAAGTGGCCGGCGAAGTCGAAAAATCGATGAACAAATCCCTTTTTTTTTTTTTTTTTTCAAATGGCAGTCATTGTGTTTCCTATGGCCCAAATAACTTAAGCGAGGTACAACTGTTAAAGAATCTTATATACTTCGCTAACGTCAACTCAATTTTGATTTCAGACTAGCCAGCTAATCTATGACATACCGCGCCTGGAGGTCTACATCGAAATTTTGTTTCCTTCCGATGTCACTTCCGCCTTTGCTCTTCCACTCTTTCGGTCCAAAAATTTCCAATTTGTAGAGGAAATATCAAGAAACATTTTATCCAAATTTGACATCGGTATCTATAACATCCCCAGAAAAAATTGTGAGAGAACTTTTTTTTTTTTTTTTCGCGCCAAAGATAGTAAACCTCCCCTTAAGATGTTCACGATCCTTTTGTACCCTACAAGGCATGGTAACAATACTAAACACGAACACCACACGCTCCGGTTCGTGCTCTACATGTCGCAGAGAATTGTAAATTTAATTATTTACAAATGTGCCGATCCTGTGTACATGTATGCTATCTTGACATTCGACCGCGTCTTCTGAATGCTTCATGGTGTGTTTTTATTTTATTTTATTTGATTTTATTTCCCCCAGGTAAAGTAAACGGCACGCTACTCTCGTTTCACTCCGTTGCAACGCTAGCAACAGCTTAGTCGTGACTGCTGTCAACACCAATGAATCGCTTGATCGTCGAACAACGGATCCTCATAGTCATAATTTATTTCAGTTGCGAGAAAAGCCCTTGAGAAACACATTGCTAATTGCGTGCAAAATTTGAGGTAAGTGGTATAGTTACTGATGTAACGACACGGAAGTGTCTTGGCACAGGCCGGTCTGCTGAATATTTCAGTAGACCGGCACGGTATCGAGATTTGAGGCTGTTGAAAAATCAAGATGTGTATGACATTTTCGCGAGGGCGTTTACCGAACAGGCATTTCCAATTAGACGGCTACGTCGATGAGAATAACTGTCGGAATTCGAGTAACGGAAAACTTCACATAAAATTCCAAATGGCTCTGAGCACTATGGGACTTAACATCAATGGTCATCAGTCCCCTAGAATTTAGAACTACTTAAACCTAACTAACCTAAGGACATCACATAACACCCAGCCATCACGAGGCAGAGAAAATTCCTGACCCCGCCAGGAATCGAACCCGGGAACCCGGGCGTGGGAAGCGAGAACGCTACCGCACGACCACGAGATGCGGGCTAAAATTCCAACTGCCGATTTATGCAATACGAGCCACTGTTTAACGCTGATTTAGAGCGAGCCGAATGATTGGGACTCCAAAACGCTGCGGATATAGAAGTGATGGTGAATGACGCACGGGATCATAACTCGACAAGTGAGTTTTTGTCGCCGCTATTCGAGGGGATGGACCTGGAGAACAAGTGGCTCTAGTCAGATGACTCCACGTGTCTTACTGGGCGCAAATCATGCCAGTTGCTGCAAGAGAGATTTCCTGGTCGTGTCATTTGGTGCTAGGGAGGGCAGTCCTGACCAGTACGATCTGGCGCCATGATGCCGTGTAACTACATCTAGTGGCGTTTCGTGCACTCACGTCTCAATGCTAATAAAACGAAAAACCGATTCATCAGTCAGAGGAACAAACTGGACGTGTCACTGTGCAAATCTATGAAGACATGTGCTAAAACTTCGTTACAAAATTTTGTGAAAAGAGTGAAAGGTAAGGTATTGACTGATATTTTTCCGATATTGTTTTCCACCCGAAATCGTAATGTGATTCAACACTAATGTTTCCTCAGTACTTAGATTTTAGACTCTAATCGTCGTTTATAAATCGTGAACAGTACGGTGCTCTCAAATTTCTTTAAAATGCACCGGAAACTACAGTCGCTTCTCAAAATCACGTGCTATTATCATGCAGGCTGCCGATCAGTCCGATATGGCTGCATCGACGCCATACGCCAGTGCGACGCTTTCCAATCTACAGGAAGTGGACAAAATATGGAGATACCTAAAACACTACACTTTATCATGACTAATACGATGGAGAAAACCCGTTGGCATCTAAAACAGTTGCCAGACATCATGGAATGGATAAATAAAAGTACTGTGGGGGGTTTGAAACAGAGTCTTATACCATTCTTCCAGAAAATAGTTGCACGTTCAGGGAACAATGATGGAGTAGTATAGGGATCACGCACCTTTCATTGTGAAGTTGAACATAGAAGCTCAATAACTTTGAGATTCGGTGACTGTGGTGACCGAGCAGAGCTCGTGCTCTCAAACCCAGTCGTAGACGCTGAGGTCTGTGTGAACAGGGGTTCTGTCAACTTTGAACACAACGTCACCATTGGGGAACAATGTCCCATTTTATTGTAGGTGGAACCCCCAGGGAACGTCTCACACCAGACGAGTGTAAACCCTATGTTTGCGTGGTAGAGTAATGGTGGTGTAACGGTACGTGGAGAACTTGTTTGCGCACCAATCGCCGACATAGTGTAACTGAGGCGTAATAAGGGGAACCAGCCCGCATTCGCCGAGGCAGATGGAAAGCCGCCTAAAAACCATCCACAGACTGGTCGGTTCACCGGACCTCGACACAAATCCGCCGGGCGGATTCGTGCCGGGGGCTAGCGCTCCTTCCCGCCTGAAAAGACGTGCGTTAGACCGCACGGCCAACCGGGCGGGCCAACATTGTCCCATACGATGGCTCTCATCAGCCAAAATGAACGCATAACCCTTGGCAGTAATGTGACCGTGGGGATTAACCATGGGGCCCATGGAATTTTGCGATCCGGCTGCGCAATCATCACCATGTTTTCATTCGTGGTACGTGACTCGGCCTGAAGTTGGAAAGAGTGTGAAACAAAAGTCATCCGAGCAAATGACTCTTCCATTTCTCCATAAACCAGAATTCATGGTTTCGGCACCACGTTATCCCGTTACGGGCAACTGCATCACTGGTGAGGTGTTTTAGAATTCCAGCTCAGCATGCAGTTCCCAGCTTATGGAGCTCCTTTTCAGTTGTTTTTGTGCAACATTCAGTTCCAGAGTGACTCCTGCAGCTTTCGTCACCGTCACAGTCCTCTTCAGTGACCGTCGGTCACTATGACTCAACACTATTTGGTTTGCGTTGTGACTTAGCGGATCATATTCTTACACTTTCCCTGAATGCGATAGAGATCTTCGGTACGATGCCTCTTGAAACACCAAACACTTTGGCTAACTCGGTTACGGAAGCACTCATCGTGGAAGCACCAAGAACTTGACCACTTTGCAGTTCCTTTGGCTACCGTATAACGCACTGACAACTACACAGAACACAGTTCCGTCCACGACTGACATTGTACATGTGGCGTTCGTGGTCGAATGTAACAGCATATACTACTGGCTTGGCTAGCGTCCGCATTTATCTTCAAGGATGCATTTCTCCCGTTGCTTCCATATTTTTTCCAACCCCCATATGTGCCACCATGAAGTCAGCGTTTCAGAAACACTATTATGGTTCGTCCGGCAATGTTCACAGCTATTTACTTGAAAGTGTATTGCATTAGGTTAAGTTTAATTTCTAATTCTGAGTGATAGAATACCCGGACCTTTAAGTGTGAGTAAACAATGCACTACCAATGAAGAAGACATGTGTGTTAGACGTAACAAAGCATTGACTGAGGTGGAAGAAATGAAGTACTTGGGAAGCAGTGAGTGCAACAGTGATTATTCCGACTCCACACACGAATGTTCAGACTCGGAAGAAGATACAGCGTCGACTGTTCTACATATAAATCTGTAGACAAACTCTGCAAATCACTTTGAAATGAATGACAGAGGGTACTTCCCAAATTAACCGGTATTTCGGTGTTTACCCGCTTCATTCACACCTCGAGATTTGTTGGTTAAATATCTCTGTGTGCGCAGTCATTAACCTAATCTTGTCTTCGCGGTCGATTCGTAAGGGGCTGTACTATATTCCAAGATACCTCAACTGACTGTGGTTCTTGGAATTCCTTGAGTACACTTTCGTCGGATTGCGGGTCTCTATCTTCAAGCATCTGGCAGTACGTGTTTATCAGAACTCCCGTGGATCAGACAAACCTGTCACCATTGTGCTAACCTTTCTATACCTTTAATGTCTCCTAATAGTCCTTTTTGCTTACAGACTCCACATACCTGAGCAATATACTAGGATGTGCAGCGTGAATGTTTCGTAAACGATTTCTTTTGTAGACTGGTGGGGCATCCGCGGTATCCTACAAAAGAACCAGTTTTGCATCTGCTTTATCGACGTCTGTCTCTATATGGTGATAATATTCCATATCGCCACAAAATGCTGCAGCAAGATATTTGTATAAGTTTGACTGGCTACAGTTGCGAGTTATTGATGTAATCATAGACTACCACGTTTCCATATTTTGTGAACTGCATGGTGTTATATGTTTGGGCACTTAAATTAAATTTCCAGTCTCTTGTGCTGCTTTCAAACCTTATCAATATCTTGCTGAATACATTTGTAGCTTTTTCTAGGAAATTATCGGTGTTTTCGTTAACTATGCTCACTGACACGGAGGCGGTCATTCTTTTGGATGTATCTCTACGACGGACGCATATCAATGATATTGGGTGGCAGTTGGGAATCACTTATGCTAAGATATTTATCGATAGGTATGGCTGGTGTTTTCTTCCCGCTACTAGAGAAAGTATTTTGTACAAAGTATCCACGGTATATCACAGACACAAAGGGGTTAAATCAACCGCAACTTTTGTAAAGCATCTGAATTATTCCACCAAGCCATGTGCGTTAGTCAGTTTCTAAGATTTTAGATGTACCTCAGCATTACTGTCATGATATCGGTATCGCTTGTATTTATATTGATGTGGGAACTAAAGTGGTGCGTTACCCCTGGATCCTCCTTTGTGGAGGAGCATTTTAACGTGGAGTACAGCATTTCTCCTTTAGGTTTCCTATATTCCATTACGGTTCCTCTGTCAAACATGAATGTCTCAACACTAACTCCCACTGACAGAACTAATTACCAGAATTTAGTCGGATTTTATGAGATATTCTGTTATGGTAGTCGTTGAAGAGTTCATACACCACCATTTCTACAGCATAACGCAATACAAAATGGTTCAAATGGCTCTGAGCACTATGGGACTCAACTGCTGTGGTCATTAGTCCCCTAGAACTTAGAACTACTTAAACCTAACTAACCTAAGAACATCACACACGTCCATGTCAGAGGCAGGATTCGAACCTGCGACCGTAGCAGTCGCACGGTTCCAGACTGCGAACCTAGAACAGCGAGACCACCGCGGACGGCTAACGCAATACATTTAAACATTTAACATTATATATACCCCTGGAAATTGAAATAAGAACACCGTGAATTCATTGTCCCAGGAAGTGGAAACTTTATTGACCCATTCCTGGGGTCAGATACATCACATGATCACACTGACAGAACCACAGGCACATAGACACAGGCAACAGAGCATGCACAATGTCGGCACTAGTACAGTGTATATCCAACTTTCGCAGCAATGCAGACTGCTATTATCCCATGGAGACGATCGTAGAGATTCTGGATGTAGTCCTGTGGAACGGCTTGCCATGCCATTTCCTCCTGGCGCCTCAGTTGGACCAGCGTTCGTGCTGCACGTGCAGACCGCGTGAGACGACGCTTCATACAGTCCCAAACATGCTCAATGGGGGACAGATCCGGAGATCTTGCTGGCCAGGGTAGTTGACTTACGCCTTCTAGAGCACGTTGGGTGGCACGGGATACATGAGGACGTGCATTGTCCTGTTGGAACAGCAAATTCCCTTGCCAGTCTAGGAATGGTAGAACGATGGGTTCGATGACGGTTTGGATGTACCGTGCACTATTCAGTGTCCCCTCGACGATCACCAGAGGTGTACGGCCAGTGTAGGAGATAGCTCCCACACCATGATGCCGGGTGTTGGCCCTGTGTGCCTCGGTCGTATGCAGTCCTGATTGTGGCGCTCACCTGCACGGCGCCAAACACGCATACGACCATCATTGGCACCAAGGCAGAAGCGACTCTCATCGCTGAAGACGACACGTCTCCATTCGTCCCTCCATTCACGCCTGTCGCCACACCACTGGAGGCGGGCTGCACGATGTTGGGGCGTGAGCGGAAGACGGCCTAACGGTGTGCGGGACCGTAGCCCAGCTTCATGGGGACGGTTGCGAATGGTCCTCGCCGATACCCCAGGAGCAACAGTGTCCCTAATTTGCTGGGAAGTGGCGGTGCGGTCCCCTACGGCACTGCGTGCATCCGTGCGTCGCTGCGGTCCGGTCCCAGGTCGACGGGCACGTGCACCTTCCGCCGACCACTGGCGACAACATCGATGTACTGTGGAGACCTCACGCCCCACGTGTTGAGCAATTCGGCGGTACGTGCACCCGGCCTCCCGCATGCCCACTATACACCCTCGCTCAAAGTCCGTCAACTGCACATACGGTTCACGTTCACGCTGTCGCGGCGTGCTACCAGTGTTAAAGACTGCGATGGAGCTCCGTATGCCACGGCAAACTGGCTGACACTGACGGCGGCGGTGCACAAATGCTGCGCAGCTAGCGTTATTCGACGGCCAACATTGTTTTTCCTGGTGTGTCCGCTGTGCCGTGCGTGTGATCATTGCTTGTACAGCCCTCTCGCAGTGTCCGGCGCAAGTATGGTGGATCTGACACACCGGTGTCAATGTGTTCTTTTTCCATTTCCAGGGGTGTATATACGCTAATAATTCAGAGTGTTATTTGCTGCAGTGTTCCTTAACAGGTATTGCCATACTAGTCAGCTACGAGCAACCAAATGTTTTTTGATCATGTCCAATACCTCAGGATGAAACAATTTAATTTTGATGAAGTCGACACCAATTGGCCCCGGTACCAGGCGCCTATGAATGGACTCAAAGCAGAAGTCGCTATTCAGCCTGTTACAAATGGTGTATTCAGCTCTTTTGCCCAGAAAGTCTTCGTAACAGTCGCATACCTGCTCCGCTTTTAGGAGCGCCAGTATTTAGTTTACTAGACTACGTAACTCATCGAAAGCATTACAGAAGTCAGGGAACATAGATTCTGGAGAAAATGGAGGAATCGCGATGGTTTTTCCTTTGGGTCTCCGCTTTGTTTGTGGACAGGGAATCATGAGCTTATCTTGGATACTTTGCGCAACAGAGAGCCTGGCTATAGTAACACCCGTCACCAAATATTTTGCAATTCTCAGTTGTTGTTTGAGATTTTTTTTACTGATTCTTAATGTCTTTCATCGGTTGATTTCATATCTGAAATTGGTTTCGTTCTTTATGCTCTGGTTTCATGTCTTTCGAATTTTTCCTTTCCAGCCATCTGCTATAAGATTTTTATATTACCGACAGTGTTGCAATATTTTATCTGTTTTCCTTTCCGATATGATGTCACTTCATAATGGCTATGAAGAGGCATCAGTGTAACAGTCATCCAAAAAGTTTCTGCTACACTTATGGATACTAGACACTTCTTCAGCAAAGACACAATATAATATCCTTTGTGAAGTAAGGTTATATACTTTGGACTTCCCTTTGCGACCAAGGGAAAAGATGGGTCCCACATACTTCATGACGCAAGTGGGTGGTAATGCTGCGTTACTGGACGAAAGTACCAGTATCACACAAGTGACTGTTTTACGTACCATCTTCATACTAAAATAGCAGACAAAATATATATCGTAATATCCTCTCAGCTATCAGACACACCATGCACTCTGATGAGCTACCACATTCAGTTTTTATAGAATTTACTCTATCTGCAGATGCGGATAACGACCAAAATCAGGAGACAGGTGAAGAAAGTGCCTGCGACTTACATTCCTTAAATCCCTTACACTCCTCAACTAATCTGTCTTTCGTAGTTTACAGATGAAAATAAGATTACTGCCATAATGTCTCAGATCTTTTCCAGGAATTAGGGATTACGTTGTAGAGTCCCGTTACGGACGTTTATGTAGATAGTTCAGACTGCGTTTTGAACTGTGTTCTACTATATGATGCAGATGTCTATGGACCTGTTCCATTTGCTCAATCTGCGTATTTACGAAAGCAATGTAATGACACGAAGAAACTGATTGACCCACTAAAATATCAGCAACGCAAATGAACAATATGCGTAGACCTTTAAAATGGTTTATCAGCTGCTACCCCAACAGAGACGATTTACTAAGTCCCCCTGGTTTCTTTATATGTGGAACAGACGTGCAATCGATACGCATGTAACCAGAAGGAGTGGACTGTACGTGACGCTGTGTTACCAATGGTCCAATTATCAGTCCACAAAAAAATAATTTTCGCTTCATTTCATATGAAACTAGGTTTAATAAAACTGTTTGTTGAAGCATCAGACTAATACGGTGGATGCCTCCAGTATATAATCAGTGCCCTTGCTCCTTTGTTACTTGAGGACATCAAGGAAAGAAGATTTAATGGAACCCAGATTTGGGTACTTGCATATCATAAAGAATTCATCACGAAGATGGACATCAAGGAAGGGGTTGCATGGATGTAATTCGTCGCGGTAATGTAAATCTCTTGGTAGTCGTGGCATTAATAAAAATCTTTCTTAGTAGCAAGACAGCTGCTGACTATGAAAGACTCATAGCCGATATGTTATTTCATGTCCTGGGGTATAATATTAGTACTAAACTCCATTTGCTTTACAGTCACCCTGCTAAATTCCCTAAAAACTCAAGATACGTCATTGATGGACAGAACGAATAGTCCGTCAGATCCTTAAGACTATGGGGGAGCGCTGACAAGGGAGATGGGACAAACAACTGACGGCAGACTATTGCTGGAGTATTAAACAAGATCCCCTGCAGTACTCCACAAACGGAAGTGCTAGAAACGCAAGTATCTGCCTCACTAGAGTAGTCAGTTATAAGTCCCTTTAATTTGACTGTCATCTGCTTCATGATGGTATGTGCCTCAATTTATACCACTGAATGGAGCTAGACTGTGTTTCTGTTTAACCTGTGCTTAATTTTATTTGTATTACTTAGCTAATTTCAAGAGATTTAAATCATATTTATTCAGCTACCAAATGATTTAATGATAAAATCATGAAAATTGACATTTTTCAATTTGAAAAAAAAACCTGGAGCTTTCACAGCAAAACAGTCTTCAGATATAAAATCAGCACCCTTGGACTAGCTAAGAACAGTTGCTTTAAGCAATGCAACGATGAAACAAAAACTTTGTTGATTAGTGTGATTATTTGCTCCAGATCACCATTTACTTACCTTTTTAAACATCCAATAATGAAAAAAAGGAAGGAACAAAATTGTGTGTGTTTAAGATGACAGCTATTGAGATTTGTGTTTCAGTTATGAGTTTGTAAGCTATCTACAGATGAAGTTATTTGGATCCAAATTTAGTGTACGACGAAACAGATTGTATGTATGGAAACTGGCTGTATGTACAATAATAAACTTTCATCGCTATAAGATTTATAACCAAACAGAATATTGGCAACAGATATGCACATACGAGTATACCCTCAGGTAAACGCATTGTGAATTAAGACACACTTACCATAGCGTCTGGAGGACGGAGATCTACCTGCATAGTCTGAGGGCCGGGTGTTACCGACTGCGTCGTATGCATTGGAGCCGGAAAATAAAATTATCAGCAGTATTATGGGCAATGCGAAGGGGCCTTCAGCCTATCTGTCACGATTGTGAGGGGTCCACTTGTGCGTGGAGCCCGATTTTGTAATATATTTCATGAAAAATGACATGTAATGGTTTTCACATGTAGAAGAGAGTGTATCGCCACTGAACCAAAGATTTTGCCTGAGAGGCAGAATCCATTGTAAATAAGGGCGCGCGGAGCTCAGTAGTCATTGCCGTTGCACGTTGTTATAAGTATGATGGAAGACTTAAAGCTAGTGGCTAGCTGTGATAATTTAGATGTTGGCCTATAGAGGTAGAGTAATACAGTTTTACAAGGCAATGAAATTTTGCACACTCAGTTTTAAGTATGCAGCAACACAATGTGGTTTTTGCTAATTTTACAGTCCTGACCCTTGAATGTAGGACAAAGTATAGGTTGATCAAGAATGCCCGATTTGTAATATTGTGTGTTTTGTAATCCTGATACAGACAAGTTAAATTTTGGAATATTTTTTGTCAAACGATGTTAGACTTTTGTAGTGTAACAATCCAAGTGACTAATTACGTCAGTAAGTGAGAATTGTAGAACAATTGAGAAGTTTGAAGTTAATGTAAAATGTTTTATATTAGATTTTGTGAAGGAGAAACTATTTTGAATACGATTTTCGAACTGAAGCATTAGGTCTTAGCGTATCCCGTTATCAGTACCTCATCTTCTTCCAAGTCGTGTTCCTTTAAATCCAGTGAGTATTTTTGAAAAGGAAATGACTTTCCAATCAGAGTCAGAAAAATATTAAAGTTCCAAAATCAGGAAAGTATTAATGTTTGTAACTGCTTTAATCCGGCAACATTGCACAGCGCTGAGGCACTATCCAAAATTATCACTAACCATTTGCAAGGTTATTCATTTATCAACTAATCTACTGACATTATTTGTATGAAGCTATTTTACGGCCGGCACTGCACTTTGCTGAGCGAAGATTGAATATTTTGTATGCCTAATGTGGAGAGAACAGAGCTAAGGCAAATTAATTTCGTTGTTTGCCTAGGGAATTTTATCAGTTTACTGCACAGGCCATAGATCTCGGGGCTCACGAGACTAAGTAAACTTCAGAGGGATTGATTTCGTTGTAAGCATTACATTCTGGTTATCCAGATTAAGTGGTTTAATTTTTCTTTCGATTACAGTAAAACTGATTAATTACTTTGAATAACAGTTCTTTTTAAAGAAAGTATACTAATTTACTGTGTGTTTTGTTGTTGAGCAAACGGTGTTGGTTTTTCTCCTCTAACCATTCAAAATAACCAGTATTTTTCTGTACACACGGTGTCAAGAAACCCCGCAGAATTTTCATGTATGATCAGTAAAAAGATATCAAGAAACTCAGTACAACTTTTATATTTAACCAGTTGCGTTGGATCATATGTTGGGGGTTGTTCTGAGGGAGGAGACCAGACAGCGAGGGAGTTGGTCTCATCGGATTAGAGAAGGACGGGGAAGGAAGGCGGAAGTGCCCTTTCAAAGGAACCATCCCGGCATTTGCCTGGATCGATTTAGGGAAATCACGGAAAACCTAAATCAGGATGGCCGGAGGCTGGATTGAACCATCGTCCTCCCGAATGCGAGTCCAGCGCGCTAACCACTGGGCCACCTCGCTCGGTGATCATATGTAAGTGGTGTTTCATCATGTAAGGTTCCGGGAACGTCTGCACCCGCACCCTACTGTGAGGGTTACTTTGTCCATAGATATCCTCCCAGCAGCTACAGACATGTGTTCTACATACATGTATAACCAAAAGTCAGTTCATTCTAGAGCCCTCAGTGCGGTCTGGCAGAGGTCAATCCATGTAGAAATCGTCAGATTTTCTGTGCCTGTGAAGTGAAGGAGGCGCTGCCTTTCACAGGTGCCTTCTTCAAAAACAACGCCACTTATAATCTGTTTCAGCTTAGGGGACTGCAACCAGTACAACAATCTTAATCGTTTGTGTGTGAAATTAGGTCATGATTAATAAAAACCGTTTTAGATGTAAGGATAAAGGGAGAGGTATGGGTAGTGGTGGGGAGTCGCAGTAGTGCCCTCTGATTGACTAGTTAACAGTCTTTTTGAGTTCCAGAAGCAACAACTTCTGAACTTGGGGGCTGTGAAACTTTGTTGCTCTCCCCCAGAGGGGGGAGATTCGAGAACACTAATATTTAATTTTGTCGATTAAATTATAATCTTACTCTGATAGCATAAAACACATAGTAACACAGTTTAACGAATGATGTTCTGTTGTGCTGTTGGTGCTAGAATATAGTTTCATATTTAAATGCTATCGTCAAAAAATAAATTTTAAACGTCCGTTAAACGAAAATTGTTTGTTGTTGTTAAAGTTTATCATGTTCTTATTGTAGCTGTACCGGAATAGCTACGTTATATTCATTCACTTTACAGAACAACATTCCTAGTCACCGACAAGCTTGCTCTTAGCAGCAGGGCTTCTGAAACTAACAACAAGACTATCCCACATTACCAGAGAATACATAGGCGTACATACTCATATTAGGTCTCTAAATACTTTCCTTCCTCCCTGCTGCAACAGTGTAGTTCCATAAGAGTATTATTCGATCTCTTTCTAACCACAAAGAAGGCGTTTTCGCACGAATCTTATCTGTAACTCAAAAAAGCATTTTATTGACTTGCTAATTTGGTTTCTAACGGTATCAAAAGAACTGGAATCGTCGTAGAAAGAAGTGCTTTGAGCTCAGTGGTAATTATGTTGCGTGCAGGTGTACGTAAAATCTCGCTATCATTTCGAAAGATCGTAATCTGGAAGCCATTAGAGACATGGAGTCGAGGTTGTTGTATATCTTTTAGGAGCTCAAAGCCTTTTTTTCCGTTTAATTTTTATTGTGGAATTGAATTGGAGTGAATCTTATTGGCGATAGACCCGGAAAAGGCGCAGAGTACCGTCTGGTATGCAGATCCATGTCATTTACAATGGTACTAAAGAATTCTTGACACCAGTATAGTGCGGCACCATCGGAAAAGACAGGAACACAAGACTGATCACGTGGTTCAAAAGCTTTTAAGCAGTACCAAAGACTTTCCTCCAGGTCCGGCTGTGGCTCAAGCACATATTGATAGAGTATGGGCTGCAAATGAAAACAGACCCCAGAACTTTATTCGTCGTGCATCACACGAATTACAGGAAGAAAAATCAGTTTTACGTAATGCGTGAAACGTCCCCTTAGAAAAAAATTATACAAGACTGAGCTTAAACTGACAATATTTTTTAGCGCAACGCAATCTGAATTTCAATAATCCCTACAAAAGAATGGCCCTGACTAACATTAACCTATACGTTTCACATATCACTTAGCTCACAAAAATCTTGGTTACTCGAACTACTGCAATACTGCGAGCACCACTACTGCCAGCTAAATAAAAGATTCAAACTACGGAAGGCACTCACTACTGATAGGTATAGTTAGCAAATGAAAGATTTTAATAGAGAACAAACAGTATATATACCTTAATAGTCAAAATATATATGGTAGTTCATGACATCCAGTCTTACAAATTACAAAACTCCGCCATTTCTCTCCTCACATCCACCACTGCTGGCGGCTCGCCTCCAACTGCGCAACGCTTCGCGCTGTTAGCATCCAGCTGCCGCTGCTCAACACTACAATGGCAGACAACAATGCAAACTAAACACAGACTGCGCACAGCACAGCCAGTGATTTTCATACAGAGCGCTACGTGGCGGCGGCGTTACCAATAAAAAATCCTGAACAGCCTACTTACATGTGTTACACAGGCGTTTTCACCATTTTTGCCAAACGATCGTCCTCAGTACATAGTGGCTTTAAACATCGGGATTTAAGATTCGAAAAAGTCACAGAATTTATGTTAACACATTCGTGACAACCCGAATCTTAGTCATTGAGTGATAGTTCTGATTTTCTTTGCAGAAGAGACCATAAGGGGAATGTTCCCCTGGAGGTGGTCGTATAGTTCCTTCTGCGACAGAGGGTGGCGCTGCAGCCGTCTATCACCTGCCATCTTGACTGTGCAGCCTCACAATGGAATCAGAGCGCGGGTTGTTCAAATGGCTCTAAGCTCTATGGGACTTAACACCTGAGGTCATCAATCCCCTAGACTTAGAACTACTTAAACCTACTCCTAAGGACATCACACACATCCATGCTCGAGGCAGGATTCGAAACTGTTACCGTAGCAGCAGTGCGGTCCCGGACTAGCGTCTAGAGCCGCTCGGCCACAGCGGCCGGCACGTGGGACATGCCGAATGACATTTTCGCTAAGAGGCGGATTGGTCTTGATCTCATCGTAGGGCTCTGGCTCTCACGTCGTCACGCCATTAGACTTCTCTTTGTGGGGCTACGTCAAAGATAGCATATACACACAATACTAATCAATTACAGTGCTAAATTTCGTGAACGAATCAATAAAGCAACCAGAATTGTTGATGTTGCAGTACTAACCCGTACAAGGGCACAACTCCAATGTCTACTAGCTATGGGCGGAGTTCACATTGAAACTGACATAACGTAAAAAATTTCGAGAGCTGCTAAACGTTTTACAACCATTCTCTATTTCTAACAGTTACGAAATTATGATTTTTTTTTTTTTTTTTTTTGTAGTATAGAGAGACTATATGGGCACCTTTTATTTTCGTCAGCTCTAGTAGCAGTAACGTTACAGTTACAGTTTGTGTTAGCACTGTGGATGTGTGAGCAGCAGACATGATAATAGTGCGATGGCGTACGACGGGTTGCCGCGGGTGTGGCTGCAGGCGAAGCACGCCTCGCGCATCAGCAAAGTCATGCGCGGTCGGCTAGGCACAGAAAGCAAACGTACGATGGCGAATCGTGTGACTCAATACTTGCGGACCGTTCGGTTGCAGCTGCCTGTGTTGCAAAGAGAGAATCGGAACCGCTGATGACATCTCCGATAGCGGCTAACCACTGGTCGTCATATTTATTTGCTGCTTTCGCTTGTGACATCACCTCCTCCAGCAAGAACGCTAAATATAAACAACTTAGTCAGCGCTATTCCTGCAATCGTTCTGCGATAACACCTGTTTGGCACCAATGCACTTCAGTGAGAGGTACCAGACTGTTATGGTTATTCACACGTTCGTGGAAACTGTAACAGCAGGAAGGGGGTAAGTGTGACTGACATGCAGTTTATACCACAAATGAAATAATGACATTACACATGTCAATAGGGTTGTAGAACTGTAGGTGACTCCTCTGAAAATCTTGAGTGAAGCTTCCGCTAGCGTAAATCAGACGCTCCATGTCATGACGTTAAATGAAAGGAGGCCTGTATGTGTTCATATAGAAGTCTCGTCGTCAAATGCTTTTTCTTAGGAGCCAATATTGACACTGTAGGGGGATACATCGGGCCGCATACTTCGGGGAGGGACGTAAAGTGACCACAAAAGGACACATTCAAGTTTCACCACATCATGCCTACTGACAAGCTTACCATGTAGGCATTTTGAATTGCATATTATAACGTTTGTTGTTGTGGTCTTCAATGAGAGGCTGGTTTTATGCAGCTCCCCATGCTACTCTATCCTGTGGAAGCTTATTCATCACCCAGTATCTATTGCAACCTATTTCCTTTTGAATCTGTTTAGTGTATTCATCTCTGTCTCCGTCTACGATTTTTACCCTCCACTCTTCCCTCCAATACTAAATTGGTGATCCTTGATGCCTCGTAATATGCCATACCAACCGATCCCTTCTTCTAGTCAAGCTTTACCACAAATTTCTCTCCAACTCTCTTCAGTACCTACTCATTAGTTACGTGATCTACCCATATAATCTTCAGCATTCTTCTGTAGCACCACATTCCGAAAGCTTCTATTCCTTTTGGTCTAAATTATTTATCGCTACGTTTCACTTCCGTACATGGCGACACTCCATACAAACACTTTCAGAGACTACTTCCTGACACTTAATCTATACTCGATACTAACAAATTTCTCTCCTTCAAAACGCTTTCCTTGCCATCGGCAGTCTACATTTTATACCCTCTCTACTTCGACCATCAGTTATTTTGCTCCCCAAATAGAAAAAAATCATTTACTACTTTAAGTGTCTCATTTCGTAATCTAATTCCCGTAGCACCACCCGGTTTAATTCGACTGCAATCCATTATCCTCGTTTTGCTTTTGTTGATGTTCATTTTATATCCCTCAAGACACTTCATTCCGTTCAGCTGCTCTTCCAGGTCCTTTTCTACATCTACATCTACATCCATACTCCGCAAGCCACCTGACGGTGTGTGGCGGAGGGTACCCTGAGTACCTCTATCGGTTCTTCCTTCTATTCCAGTCTCGTATTGTACGTGGAAAGAAGGATTGTCGGTATGCTTCTGTGTGGGCTCTAATCTCTCTGATTTTATCCTCATGGTCTCTTCGCGAGATATACGTAGGAGGGAGCAATATACTGCTTGACTCCTCGGTGAAGGAATGTTCTCTAAACTTTAACAAAAGCCCGTACCGAGCTACTGAGCGTCTCTCCTGCAGAGTCTTCCACTGGAGTTTATCATCTCCGTAACGCTTTCGCAATTACTAAATGATCCTGTAACGAAGCGCGCTGCTCTCCGTTGGATCTTCTCTATCTCTTCTATCAACCCTACCTGGTGCGGATCCCACACTGCTGAGCAGTATTCAAGCATTGGGCGAACAAGCGTACTGTAACCTACTTCCTTTGTTGTCGGATTGCATTTCCTTAGGATTCTTCCAATGAATCTCAGTCTGGCATCTGCTTTACCGACGATCATCTTTATATGATCATTCCATTTTAAATCACTCCTAATGAGTACTCCCAGATAATTTATGGAATTAACTGCTTCCAGTTGCTGACCTATTTTGTAGCTAAATGATAAGGGACCTATCTTTCTATGTATTCGCATCACATTACACTTGTCTACATTGAGATTCAATTGCCATTCCGTGCACCATGCGTAAATTCGCTGCAGATCCTCCTGCATTTCAGTACAATTTTCCATTGTTGCAACCTCTCGATACACCACAGCATCATCTGCAAAAAGCCTCAGTGAACTTCCGATGTCATCCACCAGGTCATTTATGTATATTGTGAATAGCAACGGTCCTATGACACTCCCCTGCGGCACACCTGAAATCACTCTTACTTCGGAAGACTTCTCTCCATTGAGAATGACATGCTGCGTTCTGTTATCTAGGAACTCCTCAATCCAATCACACAATTGATCTGATAGTCCGTATGCTCTTACTTTGTTCATTAAACGACTGTGGGGAACTGTGTCAAACGCCTTGCGGAAGTCAAGAAACACGGCATCTACCTGTGAACCCGTGTCTAAGGCCCTCTGAGTCTCATGGACGAATAGCGCGAGCTGGGTTTCACACGACCGTCTTTTTCGAAACCCATGCTGATTCCTACATAGTAGATTTCTAGTCACATATGAAACATTTGTAAGTGAAAAAGAAAATAATATATAGGAACAACATGAATCTTTCTGAAGCCTTCCTTTTCAGTAGCTAAGCGGGTAACGGTGGCCCAGTGCCATCATAACAGGACCCCTTTTTTCTCATTTCCGCGCACATTTTCTGGGCATTTTGATGCCCTATTATCTTAAACAATAACAACCGGCTCCAGCAGCTCATTTTTACTAACGTTATTGGGGTTAACGCCTTGGGCACTATTCCCGACGAGCAGGGTGGTCACTTTTCCCGGCTGGACGTCATGTTGGTATTACTGCGCCACAGAAGCAATAAAACTGAAAGAAATAAGGAACTACATTTGCAGGCCAAAACACGTTGTTTACACCAACACTAAAAATTATTTCCTTCCATACAAGTCAGGTAACAAGAATGATACCTCTCAAAATCAAGAAAGTTTTTACTAAAAAATAAGGGAACAAGCTTCCTCCATCAATCTCCTTGACAACGATGGTGGCGTATGTTAGAAGTATTGTTGCCACTTTTGGCAGGCAGCAGCACAGTCCAGATCAAAAAATTATGCAGCGGCCACTTTTTCCGTCTAGGTTATTTTATCACACCTTCTCCTACGTACCTTGTTGTAAAGTGGCAACCTGCATAAATTAGTGTCATATTAATTATGAACAGTATTTGAAGTACGAGACACCAGTCGGGATCACAAACGTATACTAATTTTAGTGTCTTTTTATACTAATTGCGTTACAGCCTTAATTTGATTTTACATTATATTATTTTTTACAAAAAATACCACATTTGAAGGTGCACATTCACTAATGGATGTTACTTCCGTCTGAACTGTATGCAGTGGGAACCGATCGGAGCGAGTTATGCACTCTGGTGAGTAGTGGGCAGTGGAAGACAATGAAATACTGTATTCCCATTATCACTTCTAACACAGCAGTGGCCCCGCTACCAAACACTCAGCCCCCTTCTGTAACACCCAAACATACTTAGCTCAGTGCCGAATTCACCAACGTGAAATAAAATACAGCACATCTTAAAGCATTACTCTGAGTATTTTTATGTGAAACGGAGCAAGAAAAATATCCCATTAAGAAGCTCTTACCGTTAGTTGATGGTTTTGGGTTCTGCTATTTATTACTACAGGCGTATTGCCATAATATACAGCTGAGAAGCACGTGTTGAACGAACACTTGATTCGAGCCGTATACTGCCCGTGGGCCGTATTTTGACGGCCACTAACAGAACCTCTTTTCACGAGGTTTGTGACAGACAAATCGCCTACAGTGGTTGGCAGCGAACCCCTACGGTCAAGTTGTCAACGAACAGTAATCGCAGTATAGTGATATGGCGGCGTTTCAGCCGAACTTCCCTATCAGGAAAGCCGGTTCATCTGTCGTTGTTTGAAGGTGTCTTGCGCGTTCCTGCCAGCATGTGAACTGAGAGTCTCCTGCACATACAAGGTATCTAGAGTTCCAAACCACACTTAATGGCTGACAGTTCATCGAACCACCTTCACAATAATTTTCTATTATTCCAATCCCGAACATCGCGCGGGAAAAACGAATATATCTGTCCGTCCGACCTTTGATTTCCGCTATTACAACGATCGTTTAGCGTCAAAAACATATTTTCGTATTCGGAGGGAAAAGTTAGTGATTGAAGTTTCATGAGAAGATACCTCCGCAACGAAAAACTTGAATGATAAATGCGTGAGTTGACACGATATACTGGTTTATTACACAATATTAGTCACTTCCTAACAGAACCGTGAGGAAGACGCTTTCCCAGGTGTTTGGGGGGGGGGGGGGAGAATTATAAATTATATGCTTTGTAACTATCGCCAAGTTCCATAGTCCATTAGTTATTACGAATGAAATTGTCTGTGTTCACTTCCTAAATAGTGCTAACTTCAGGTTATCTAATTAAAAGTCACTTCGGTCTAATATATGCAAGTCCTGTTTCTTACTTCTAAATAAAGTAGTATTTGAAGTCAAAGTATCGTTTCACTGCATCATAGTGGATCGCAATCAATTCTGAAAAATAAATCAATGTAATTGCGCTTACATATACGAGTATTCGAAAGTACGACCTGCTTCGGCTAACTCTCTTAACATAGTGACAGTGGATTCAATTATCCTTAGCCATTATTCACGAATCTCAAATAGTACTCACACGGAGTATTC
Source organism: Schistocerca gregaria (assembly GCF_023897955.1). Lineage (NCBI taxonomy): Eukaryota > Metazoa > Arthropoda > Insecta > Orthoptera > Acrididae > Schistocerca > Schistocerca gregaria. Next base: position 127,989,634 of record NC_064923.1, on the reverse strand, counting down.
TTTGGGAACGTTGGTTCTACTTTGTGAATATTAATTATAACGATTTTGCTACTTACTATGATTTTGAATTTTGAGTTTTATTTTACTGGAATCCTATCTTTGGTTGGTAGGTTGGTTTGTGGGGTTAAAGGGACCAGACTACTACGGTCATCGGTACCTTGTTCCATAAAAACTAAAACCACCCGAAGAGAATAAAAAACGAACAACAGGAAAGACAGCAGACGAAACAGGACATGAAATACTCTGACAGAGACCAGACAAAACAAATTAAAACACACAGTATGACGGTGGTTGGCCGACCGTAGAGAAAAAGAGGAAAAGCCAACCACCAATAACACTTTAAAAACTCAGTTTGAAATCAGAGGCTAAAGCCAGAATCAACAAAAAAACAAAAAACTCAGATTAAAGGATAAAAACCCCCGCCCGAATAAAACACAAAACCAAGTCCACCATGGCAGAGTCATCTGATAAAAGAGCAGAGAGCGTGTCAGGCATTGCAAAAGTCTGCCTGAGCACGGTTAAAAGGGCGCACTCCGACAGAATATGGACCACCGTCAAGGACGCCCCACAACGACAAAGAGGGGGGATCCTCACGACACAGTAAGTAACTGTGCTTGAGTCGGGTGTGGCCAATGCGGAGCCGACAAAGGACGACTGAGTCCCTGCGGTTGGCTCGCATGGATGACCGCCACACAGTCGTCGTGTCCTTGACGGCACGGAGTTTGTTAGGGGTGGTCAGACCGCGCCATTCAGCATCCCAAAACGAGAGAACTTTGCGGCGTAAGACTGCCCGCAAATCAGCCGCCAGGAGGCCAATCTCCAGAGATGGTGCACTGGTGGCTTCTTTCGCCAGGTGGTCAACAGTTTCATTGCCGGGTATACCAACATGGCCTGGGGTCCAAACAAAGACCACAGACCTGCCGCTACGGGCGAGAATATTCAGGGACTCCTGGATAGCCATCACCAGACGAGAACGAGGGAAACACTGGTCGAGAGCTCGTAAACCGCTCAGTGAATCGCTACAGATAACGAAGGACTCACCTGAGCAGGAGCGGATATACTCTAGGGCACGAAAGATGGCGACCAGCTCAGCAGTGTAAAAACTGCAGCCAGCCGGCAACGAACGTTGTTCAGAATGGTCCCCTAGAGGTAGTGCATAACCGACTAGACCAGCAACCATCGAACCGTCGGTGTAGACAACGCCAGAGACCTGATACGTGGCCAGGATGGAATAAAAGCGGCGTCGGAAGGCCTCCGGAGGGACAGACCTTCGGGCCATGTGCCAAGTCGAGCCGAAGGCAAGGGCGAGGCACACACCACGGGGGTGTACGCAGAGGGGCCCGGAAAGGAGGTGGAACAGGGAATCACCCAAGCCAGGAAAGAAGCTGTTTGACACGTACGGCGATCGGACAACCCAACCGGGGCCGACGTTCTGGCAGATGGACGACTGACTGCCGGAATATGACACGATAATTTCGATGCCCGGGCAAGTTAAAAACATGGGCAGCATAAGCAGCCAGTAATTGTTGGCGTCGTAACCGCAGTGGAGGGACACCTGCCTCCACAAGTATGATGTCCACAGGACTGGTTCGGAAGGCACCAGTGGCAAGGCGTATCCCGCTGTGGAGGATTGGGTCCAGCACCCTCAACTCAGATGGGGATGCTGAGCCATAATCCAGACTCCCGTAGTCCAGACGGGACTGGATTAACGCCTGGTAAAGCCGTAGGAGAGTAGATTGGTCGGCGCCCCACCTGGTGTGGCTCGGGCTTCGCATAGCATTTAGATGCCACCAACACGCCTGTTTATGCTGCCGAATATGAGGCAGCCAAGTCAACCGGTCATCAAAAACCATCCCCAAAAACCTAAGTCACTCCACCACTGTATGAAGCTCGCCGTCAAGATAAAGCCGCGGCTCCGAGTGAACAGTACGTCGCCGGCAGAAATGCATAACGCAGGTCTTGGCTGCGGAAAACTGAAAACCATGCGCTACAGCCGAAGACTGCGCCTTGCGGATTGCGCCTTGCATTGCTGACGTTCAGCAGCTGCAATGCCAATAGAGCTGCAGTAAAAGCAGAAGTCGTCAGCATACAGCGAGCCCGTTAATGGCTATTAAAAAACAGACAAACACTGAAAACAGAACCCTGTGGCACACCGTTCTCCTGGACGTGGGAGGAACTATATGAGGCCGCGACGTGCACTCGGAAGGTACGATACGACAGAAAATTGCGGATATAGATCGGCAGAGGGCCGCGAAGACCCCATCCATAAAGCGCAGAAAGGATGTGATGACGCCATGTCGTATCATACGCCTTCCGCATGTCGAAAAAGATAGCAACCAGACGCTGACGGCGGGCAAAGGCAGTATGGATGGCCGACTCCAGGCTCACCAGACTGTCGGCGGCAGAGCGGCCTTTACGGAACCCACCCTGAGACGGAGCCAGAAGGCCTCGAGACTCCAGTACCCAATTCAAGCGCCGGCTCACCATCCGTTCAAGCAACTTGCAAAGAACGTTGGTGAGGCTAATGGGACGGTAGCTGTCCACCTCCAAAGGGTTCTTCCCTGGTTTCAGAATGGGGACAACAAGACTTTCCCGCCATTGCGACGGAAACTCACCCTCGACCCAAATGCGGTTGTAAAGATCGAGGAGGCGTCACTGGCAGTCCACTGAAAGGTGTTTCAGCATCTTAGAGTGGATGCTATCTGGCCCAGGAGCGGTATAAGGACAAGCGGCGAGGGCACTTCGAAACTCCCACTCACTGAATGGAACATTGTACAATTCAGGATGGTGAGTGCGAAAAGAAAGATTCCGACGTTCTATCCGCTCCTTAATGGAGCGGAAGCCCAAGGGGTAGTTGGCAGAAGCGGAAGTCATAGCAAAGTGCTCTGCCAAGCGGTTTGCTATGACGTCGGAGTCAGTACAAACTGCTCCATTCAGTGACAGCGCAGGGACGCTGACAGAGGTCCGATAGCCATAGAGGCGGCGAATCTAGGCCCAGACCTGCGATGGAGTGACATGGAGGCCAATAGTGGACACATACCACTCCCAGCACTCCTGCTTGCGTTGGCGGACAGTGTGGCGGGCTCGCGCACGCAGCCGTTTGAAGGCGATAAGGTGTTCGATTGAGGGATGTCGCTTGTGACGCTGGAGCGCCCGCCGGCGAGCTTTAATCGCTTCAGCGATCTCAGGCGACCACCAAGGCACAGTCCACCGCCGAGGGGACCCAGAAGAACGGGCAATGGCAGATTCGGCGGCAGTAACGATGCCGGTGGTGACCGGTTGAACCGCTGCATCAATGGCATCGTTAGAGAGAAGCTCAATAGCGGCAGTGGAGGAGAACAAGTCCCAGTCAGCCTTATTCAGAGTCCATCTGCTAGGGCGCCCAGAAGACTGACGCTGTGGTACTGACAGAAAGATCGGAATGTGGTCACTACCACACAGGTCGTCATGCACTCTCCATTGGACAGACCGTAAGAGGCTAGGGTTACAGATGGAAAGGTCAATGGCGGAGTATGTGCCATGCGCCACACTAAAGTGTGTGAAGGCACCATCATTTAAGATCGAGAGATCGAGCTGTGCCAATAAATGCTCAACGATGGCGCCTCGACCTGTTGCCACTGACCCATCCCACAGATGGTTATAGGCGTTAAAGTCGCCCAGTAACAAGAAAGGTGGCGGCAATTGGGCTATCAGAGCAGCCAGGACATGCTGCGCGACATCACCATCCGGTGGAAGGTAAAGACTGCTGACGGTGACAGCCTGTGGCGTCCACACCCGAACAGCGACAGCCTCTAAAGGTGTGTCGAGAGGTACAGACTCGCTGTGAAGAGAGTTCAGGACATAGATGCAGACGCCACCAGACACCCTTTCATAAGCTGCCCGGTTCTTATAATAACCCCGATAGCCACGGAGGGTGGGGGTTCGCATTGCCGGAAACCAAATTTCCTGCAGAGCAATGCAGAGGAAAGGGTGAAGGCTGATAACTTGGCGGAGCTCAGCTAGATGGTGGAAGAAACCGCTGCAGTTCTACTGGAGGATGGTGTTGTCCAAGGCTGAGGAAGGCGTGACGGGACTGGGAAGGGAGATTACGCCGCTGGGTCACCTGCTGCCTCCGATTTAGCACCTGTGGTGTGCTTTCCATGGCGTCTGATGGACCGGCGAGATCGAGGTACGCAGCGGACGCCAGAATCTCCACCGCAACCTCAGACGCTGAGCTGGAAGGTTGCAGTGGGATGGCTGCCACCGCGAGTTCCTTGGGCTGAGAGCTCTTCTTGGGTTTCTCACGCCGTTCTTTTGGTCGCACCGGCTGGGAGGGCTTCACCGATTCAGTCTTCGGGACGGAGGAGCAACGTGAAGCCCTACGACCAGCTGATTGCGGGCACTTACGCCATTGTCGGTCGTCAGCCTTCTCGCTGGCGGAAACCTGGGAAGGGAGGGACCCAAGGGACCCCTTGCGAGCGTGAGAAGCCGAAGAAGTTGGACACTTCTCCGGCTTAAAAGTGGGGACGGACGTCCCCGATGGGTGGGATGGTGTTGCTCCTGAGGTAGGTGGTGCAGGAGCAACCCGGTGTGTAGAGCCCCCACGGTCGAGGGGGCAGGAGGAGTTTTACTACTCGTCGATCCGGCCACAATTGGAGAAACATACGGGGCTAGCACAGGTGTTGCAGCAGCAGCGTAGGAAGATGTCATTCTCACAGGATGGAGTCGGTCGTATTTCCTTTTGCCCTCAGTATAGGTTAGCCGGTCCAGGGTCTTGCATTCCATGATTTTACGCTCTTTCTGGAAAATTCGGCAGTCTGGCGAGCAAGGTGAATGGTGCTCCCCGCAGGTGACAGATGGGAGGCGGGGCACATGGAGTATTGGGATGTGATGGGCGTCCGCAATCTCGACATGTGAGGCTGGAAGTGCAGCGAGGAGACATATGGCCGAACTTCCAGCACTTAAAGCACCGCGTCGAGGGAGGGATATAGGGCTTAACGTCACATCGGTAGACCATCAGCTTGACCTTTTCCGGTAATGTATCTCCTTCGAAGGCCAAGATGAAGGCACCGGTAGCAATCTGATTTTCCTTCAGACCCCGATGAACGAGCCAGACGAAATGTACACCTCGGCGCTCTAAATTGGCGCGCAGCTCGTCATCAGACTGCAAAGAAAGATCCCTATGGTATATAACTCCCTGGACCATATTTAAACTCTTATGGGGTGTGATCGTAACGGCAACATCCCCCAACTTGTCACAAGCGAGTAACCGTCGTGACTGGGCAGATGATGCCGTTTGTATCAGGACTGACCCAGAGCGCATTTTTGACAAGCCCTCCACCTCCCCAAACTTGTCCTCTAAATGCTCGACGAAGAACTGAGGCTTTGTGGAGAGAAAAGACTCCCCATCAACCCTCGTACAAACTAAGAAGCGGGGCGAAGAACTGCTACTGCCATCCTGAGACTTACGTTCCTCCCACGGTGTGGCCAGGGAGGGGAACGTTTTCGTATCGTACTTCTGAGCGTTAAACTGAGCCCGAGAACGCTTAGAGACTGCTGGCGGCTGGCCACCAGCGAGAGACTATGCACCACGCTTCTTTGCTGATCATCCGCCCTGATGCCACCTACTCCGACCAAGGGCCCTCCCCACGGGCGCCACCCAGCCACGGCAAGAGCCACCTGGCAGGATGGCCGTTGCCGGGACTCCCGATACCCCAGGAGGATAGGCATCTACTCCTTGGCACACGTGGGGAGTTAACGGCGCAATCATCAGTAGAGCGATCCCTGTGTTGTCAGGGGGCTACAACCAACAGGGTACATGGCGGCCCCACCACAACGGACTGGCTACCGTGCTGGATGTTAGGTAACATGTGGTCCATGGTCGCCGTCGGTGCAGAAAGAGGCACTGCACAGTGCAAAGTGTTATCTGCACGCAGAAAAAGTCATGCCCAAGAGATGGAGAGCGGACAGGACTGCAGTTCAATGGTGTATAAGCTGGAGAAAGGTCTGATCGCAAGATGGACACAATGCACCAAGTAAGGCGCCTTTCCCCAATCGGTTAGCTCTTCCCAAAATTTTGAGAGATGGAGGTCAAACCCAACAGGGGACCATCATACAAGGCCGAAAAATGTGAGGCAGGAATACCTTGGGCCTATTCTAAACCCCGAACCCGCAGGGGGAAATCCTATCTTTCTTTCGTATGTTAATAAATTACTAAGTATTAGATTCCTGATTCAATTACTGGTTAACATCCAAATAATGGAACTTGGACCTTGCCGTTGGTGGTGAGGCTTGCATGCGTCAACGATACAGATAGCCGTACCGTAGGTGCAACCACAACAGAGGGGGGTATTTGTTAAGAGGCCAGACAAACGTGTGGTTCCTGAAGAGGAGCACAGCTTTATTCCGGAGGTAAAATAGTCCCCCATTCGGATCTTCGGGTGGGGACTACTCAAGAGGACGTTGTTGTCAGGAGAGAGAAAACTAACGTTCTACGGATCGGAGGGTGGAATGCCAGATCCCTTAACCGGGCTGGTAGGTTAGAAAATTTAAAAAGGGAAATGGATAGGTTACAGTTAGATATGGTGGGAATTAGCGAAGATCGGTGGAAGGAGGAACAAAACTTTTGGTCAGGTGAATACAGGGTTATAAATACAAAATCAGATAGGCGTAATGCAGGAGTAGCCTTAATAACGAATAAAAAATAGGAGTGCGGGTAAGCTTCTACAAACAGCACAGTGAACACATTGTGGCCAAGATGGACCCAAAGCCCACGCCTACTACAGTAGTGCAAGTTTATATGCCAACTAGCTCTCCAGATGAAGAAATTGATGAAATGTATAAAGAGATATAAGAAATTATTTAGATAGTGAAGGGAGATGAAAATTTAATAGTCATGGGTGACTGGAATTCGAGAGTACGAGAAGGAAGAGAAGGAAACGTATCAGGCGAATATGGATTGGGCTAGGAAATGAAAGAGGAAGCCGCATGGTAGAATTTTGCACAGAGCATAACTTAATCATAGCTAACACTTCGTTCAAGAATCGTGAAAGATAGTTTTATACATGAAAGAACCCTGGATATACTAAAAGGTTTCAGATAGATTATATAATGGTAAGACAGATTTAGGAACCAAGGTTTTAAATTTTAAAACATTCCCAGGGGCAGATGTGGACTCTCACCACAATCTATTGGTTATGAACTATAGATTAAAACTGAAGGAACTACAAATAGTGTGAATTTAAGTAGATGGGACAAGAGTAAACAGAAAGAACCAGAGGTTGTACAAAATTTCAGGGAGAGCATAAGGGAACCGTTGACAGGAAAGGGGGAAAGAAATACAGTAGAAGAACAATGGGTAGCTTTGAGGGCTGAAATAGTGAAGGCAGCCGAGGATTAAGTAGGTAATAAGACGAGGGCTAGTAGAAATCCTTGGGTAACAGGAGAAATATTGAATTTAATTGATGAAAGGAGAAAATATAAAAACGCAGTAAATGAAGCGGGCAAAAATGTATACAAAAGTCTCAAAAATGAGATCGACAGGAAGTGCAAAATGGCTAAGCAGGGATGGCTAGAGGACAAATGTAAGGATGTAGAGGCTTATCTCACTAGGGTTAAGATAGATACAGCCTACAGGAAAATTAAAGAGACCTTTGGAGAAAAGAGAACTACTTGTATGAGTATTAAGAGCTCAGATGGAAACACAGTTCTAAGCAAAGAAGAGAAAGCAGAAAGGTGGAAGGAATAGAGGGTCTATACAAGGGCGATGTACTTGAGGACAATATTATGGAAATGGAAGAGGATGTAGATGAAATGAGAGATGATACTGTGTGAAGAGTTTGACAGAGCGCTGAAACACCCAAGTCGAAACAAGGCCCCCGGAGTAGACAACATTGCATTAGAACTACTTACGGCCTTGGGACAACTAGTCCTGACAAAACTACCATCTGGTGAGCAAGATATGAGACAGGCGAAATTCCCTCTGACTTCAAGAAGAATATATTAATTCCAATCCCAAAGAAAGCAGGTGTTGACAGATGAGAAAATTACCGAACTATCAGTTTAATACGTCATAGGTGCAAAATACTAAGGCGACTTCTTTACGGACGAATGGAAAAAACTGGCAGAAGCCGACCTCGGGGAATATCAGTTTGGATTCCGTAGAAATGTTGGAACACGTGAGGCAACACTGACCCTACAACTTATCTTAGAAGAAAGATTAAAGAAAGGCAAACCTACGTTTCTAGCATTTGTGGACTTAGAGAAAGCTTTTGACAATGTTGACTGGAATGCTCTTTCAAATTCTGAAGGTGGTGGGGGTAAAATACAGGGTTCGAAAGGCTATTTACAATTTGTACTGAAACCAGATGGCAGTTATTAGAGTCGAGGGACATGAAAGGGAAGCAGTGGTTGGGAATGGAGTGAGACAGGGCTGTAGTCTATCCCCGATGTTACTGAATCTGTATATTGAGCAAGAAGTAAAGGAAACAAAAGAAAAGTTCGGAGTAGGTATTAAAATCCATGTAGAAATAAAAACTGAGGTTCAACGATGACATTGTAATTCTGTCAGAGACAGGGAAGGACTCGAAAGAGCAGTTGAACGGAATGGACAGTGTTTTGAAACGAGGTTATAAGATGAACACCAACAAAATCAAAACTAGGATAATGGAATGTCGTCGAATTAAGTCGGGTGATGCCGAGGGGATTAGGAAATAAGACAAAGTAGTAAAGGTGTTTTGCTATTTTGGGATCAAAATAACTGATGGTCCAAGTAGAGATGATATAAAATGTGGACTGGCAATGGCAAGGCAAGCGTTTCTGAAGAAGAGAAATTTATTAACATCGAGTTTAGATTTAAGTGTCAGGGAATCTTTTCTGAAAGTATTTGTATGCAGTGTGGCCATGTATGGAAGTGAAACATGGACGATAAGTAGTTTGGACAAGGAGAGAATAGAGGCTTTCGAAATGTGGTGCTACAGAAGAATGCTGAAGATTAGATGGGTATATCACATAACTAGTGAGGAGGTATTGAATAGAAGTGGGGGGAAGAGGAGTTTGTGGCACAACTTACCAGAAGAAGGGATCGGTTGGCAGGACATGTTCTGAGGCATCAAGGGATCACCAATTTAGTATTGGAGGGCAGCGTGGAGGGTAAAAATCGTATAAGGAGAGCAAGAGATGACTACACTAAGGAGCTTCAGAAGGATGTAGGTTGCAGTAGGTACTGGGAGATGAAGCTTGCAAAGGGTAGAGTAGCATGGAGAGCAGCATCAAACCAGTATCAGGACTGAAGACCACAGTAACAATAGTGTTAACTATAAACTTCTTTGCTTGTTCATTTTTCATGGAATTTGGTAATTGTTTTGGGCAAGTGTTTGGGAATGTTGGAGCTAATTTTTGATTTTCATTTCTCGTCGGAGGAAGTGGCATTACATAGGGTCGGACAAGGATAGTGTAGCAGTTCTCTAGCAGTTGTGTTACATTTTGTAAGTGTTCTGCCAATAGAAAGAGGTCTTTGGTTTTCCTTTCCCACAACATTTTCTATGTGTTCTCTCTCATTCAAATTGTTCGTAATTGTAATTCCTAGGTGTTTTGTTGATTTACGGCCTTTAGATTTGCCTGATTTTTCGTGGAACCGAACTTTAACGGATTCCTTTTAGCTCTCATGTTGTTGATTTCACACTTTCCATTATTTTAGGTCAATTGCCAATTTCCGCACCATTTTGATATTTTTCCTAAATCGATTTTAAATTCCTTTTGTTATCTTCTGATGACTATAGACATTACAAACAGCATTCTCTGCAAACAACCTAGGTCAGGTGCTCAGATTGTCTCCCAAATCGTTTGTATAGATAATTAACGGCAGAGGGCCCATAACACTACCTTGGAGAACGCCCCAGGTCACATGCGTTTTACTGCATGAGTTTCCGTCAGTTACTGTGACCTGTGACCCCTCTGACAAATGACGAATCCCGTCACACAACTGAGGCAGTATTCTATAAGGACGCAGATTCACTACAAGCCGCTTGTGTGGTACAGTATCAAAGGCCTCCTAAATGCTGAAATACGGTATCAATTTAGAATAACTTGTCAATAGCCCTCAACACTTCCTGTGTGTAAACAGCTAGTTGGGTCTCACAAGAACGATGTCTCCTAAATTCGTGTTGACTGTCTTAAGAGACCGTTCCCTTCGAGGTAATTCATAATGTTCGAACACAATATATGTTCCAAAATCCTGCTGCATATCGACGTTAATGATATGGCCTGTCATTTAGTAGATTACTACATTTCTTAAATACTGGTGTGACCTGTGCAACTCACAGGTCTTTGGGTAGGGATCTTTCGTCGAGGGAGCGGTTGTATATGACTTAAGTATGCAGCTACTGCATCAGCATACTCAGCTGTTATAATCTAAGTCTGTAGCAACAATAATGAATTTCATAAGTAAACATTGCCAGGCACATGCACTTTTCGATTACAGTATCTATACGAATAGGAACATGACATTTTATTCCACTCCATCATAATATCAAAAACGTTAACAGGGCAGTACAACTCAATGTATAAAATTTAAGTATCGTTCAGAAGACCGAATGTGTCAGTAATGAAACGAGGCTGCCATTTCGTCACGTATGATTACTTAGCCAGAGTTGTCAGAAGCGACAAAATTTCTGAAGGTACACGCATGAGTCAATCTATGGTGCATCCTGTGCGACTGTCCTTGGGCTGACAAGTGGCAAGGCGACAGTAATGTTCCGCTGAGCTCTTAGCAGCGGCAGCCCATCAAGGTTTTTCAGTCGGAAGTTTTAAAGTGCGTTTTCGTTACTCGGTGTTGTGGTCGAACTTCTGAACTATGTACGCAGATCTAGGCGGAATCACATGGTGCTTTAATCAGAAAGATCGCCCGATGCGTGTTTAGAACGCATTACTATTATAATTCTCTGCGTTAACTTACAAGACGTTATTCCTCTTCTGATATTTCTTTCAGGCATGTTAAATTCATTTATTGACGTTTCTTACATAACGGAATATGGTGATGGGCGAATGGATTTGAATCGAAGACCGCGGCATACGTGAAGAGAGGACCACGAGAAAGACAGGTTGTGGCTCATTTTTCACAGCACATAACACTGCAGGTCTTACGAGTACGCCTCTCCGGTGGAGAGCGAGTAACTATTTAGACGAGTTTAAAAACTCTAGACTGCACGCAAGCTCTCGATAGCACACGACAGAGTTAAGATCTTTACTTCAATTACGCTTAGTGAGGCAGATAAGCAGACTAGTGTGACGTCAGAAGTTCCTTGCGAGGCCCGTACTTCTCGTGGGCCCCAGACTGTCTCTAGTGACATCACGGACTGAGTGCTACACACAGCCTCAGGCTCGACGGATGTAGCAGTTCACAGAGTGATTTCCAGTTGGAAACTTCAGTGCAAACGTGTAGACCGTTATACAATGTACATTTCCCTCGGATTACGTAACAGCTGTAAAGTAGCGAGAAAAGGAAACTGGAATTATAACCACTTTTAGCTGTATCAATGTGACTCACACCCAAACCTCCAGATATCAGACACGCAGCTCGGTACCAAACGTTGTACGTCGATAGAAGATCAACCAAAACACCTGTTTAGTTCATGTATGAGAGATCGTCAGTAGAACATACTTGAAAGCAAATTGAAAGTAACGTGAGAGCTACGGAGCACAGGAATGAGGACATTGTACCAGAGGTCCCATGTTCAAATCCCGTTATTGACAATTGGTTTATAACTGTTTACCCAAAAAACAGTTACATTGGAAACAATTTTCCTGGCATATAAAAGGACTTCTCGGAGTTTATAGCAATGTTCTTTTGTCATTCTGCTTTCGCTTTGTTAGCTGGAAGTAGCAAACCAATAGAGTACATCTGTATAGATAGGTGTGGTGTTTCATCAAACATGTATTTGAGAAGAGAGACCGCTCGTGATGAAGCAGCTAGAGCATTTGTAGTTTCACAGATTAAGCACAAACATTCGCAAGTATTAACAAACCTATTTAACACTATCAAGCATAATACAATAAAAATAGGCGTTATTGGGACATGTACGCCGACAGAAGATCAACCAAAACACATGTTTAGTTCTTACTATGGGCGATCGTCAGCAGAACATACTTGAAAGCTTGAGGCAACCATCTAACGCTCTACCAACTACCCGAAGGTAGCTATACATACTACCTTCAAACGGTTATGCTTTTCCTGTGCTCTGTAGTTCTAGCATTACTTTTGATTAACGTTAACTTCCGTCCTGCTGGACAAAAACATGTATGAACTTAACCGCAGTTTTGGTTGCTACTCTATCTGAGCGCCTGGCATCTGAAAGTTTGGGTGTTAGCTCAAAGTTGTGTGTCTTAACTAATAGTTTGCATGTTTCACGAAAGATCTTAACTGAAGCACTCTTCCAAATTTATCTCATGTCGCAAATAATATTTTATGCCACGTGACAAACGAAAACAAACATTCAAAACGAAAAAAATGAAAGGTGATGAGTACACATTTATTCAGAAACATCAAGTAACTTACATCTACTGTTCGTTGCAGGGGCGATTGTTCCTTATTTTAGAAAAATAATTTGTGAAAATATTTTCCTAAATGTGACACGTTTTTGAAATGATTTCCTTCACAATTTTAACGTTAGTGCATGTCTATGAAAAGCTATGACAATCAACTGTCCTATCCAGATGCTGTCTGAACGCTTCCCTATGATTTAGGCTACTTACGTTAGAAACAAACATTCAGAGTTATCAAATATGAGTGTCTGAAACAATGTGTATGCTTCAACGACATATGAAACATGAAATCATGTGCTTTCTTTGAGGCACCTCTGCGCAGATTGAGTAAGTATGAGTTAATCTCACTGTTAATCCCGTTTGCAGTGAACAAATCAGCACAAACAACAAGTACTTTACATTCATCATGCCCACTTGCGAATTTTAACTATCAATAAGATACATATTGGACATTGTGTAACAGAAAACTTAAATCGTAATAAGAGGTTTCTATTTTATTTACAGTTTCATGCGGATGCTCTAAATTCCTGACACACACTTGTTCATTGAGTGTTTCTAAAGAAATCGGTCTTCGACTGAGTCTCCCCTAGAAAATCTGTCAGTAACATTAACAAATATTTGCCCCCCACCACAGTGCTGAAAACGTTTTCAGTTAAATGAATGTTGGTGTATGTAGCATTGAAGGAAACGTATCTGCTGTTAAGTCTCCAGTATGTTTAAAAAGAGGGGCAAGTGCTGTAAATTTTTCCAGTGCATTAGGAAGTTGTCAAAATTTTTGAAGTACTGCATACTGGCGTCATCAAAACTGTACTGGTTCTTGCTATGGATCTCTGACACCTGTAGCTTCCTAATAAAACTTAAATGAACACTATTACTTTTTAAGTCACTGATGCATTCATCTATCCATCATGGAGTAAACATCGTCCAATTTAATCTTAATATCCACACAGTCACCATTCAGAAAGCTATTCAAATGACAAAGCAAGTTCTCTAATGAAGAGTACCTGGTAAAAAGAAGGCTCAAATGGCTCTGAGCACTATACTACTGAAGAGGATATTAAATGATACCCTTGTTTCTACCTGTTAAGTCCCAGAGTAAAGCTGGTTCTGGCGCAATTTTGATGTCAAATTGCTCGCAAATTAATGAAATTGTTTAATTAAACCACTCCTCCCGTTAACCTATTGTTCTGCTGACCAGTTTATGATTTTAACCTAGTGGTATACTGATTGATTTGAGGTATAATTTGTCCCAATCAAACACTCGCCATTTGAGTCTTCTCAAATTTCCTCATAAAAACCTGATAATACACACAACACACACATACATACATACACTTTTGTCGCTACTCTCCCAGCATAGTGGCTAGGTCACTATTCAGCTAACCAGAAGGCATCACAAGGATGACCCCAGGACTTGCCTGTAGCACAAGCTGACTAGCCAGTAGGCAGAATCGTTCATTGTACCCAATAACCCATCAAGGCTAAGCTGCCAGTTCTGGTCAGCTGCTGGACAGAGACAAGCAGATATGCTTTCGATTTACAATGGTAACTGCAATTTCCCTTTAACATAGGTTCCCCAGTTTAAAAATCCACTTTACTCAATTCAAAATGGGAATCTTACTATTGATGCACTTATAATTTCTCATGCCAAATGTAGATTCCTTCCTTTCTTAGAGATTATTTTCTAAGTCAGAAAGAATTGGACCATATATGTATTTTCACATAACTAAAAGATTGTTACATGTTGTGAAATCTTTTACACCAGTATGGCATAGGATGTATTTCCTTTAAGTATTTATCATCTGGTAAAAAAAATGGTCATATCAGCTTAATATCATTAATGTCCTTAATGTCCTGCACCATAGATCTGGAATATTAAACTCTTTTTGGCCCATGATGGAGTGCTAAAGGCATGCTCTACCAGGTTTGTATTACCACCTTATAAATTCAGTAATATATATGTGATGATGATGATGATGATCGTCTCCCCTTGTGTAGATGGGAGATTTAAGTTTCTTTAGAACATCTCATTGAAACGAAAATAGCCTAATTACTGCTCCATCTCATGAATCATATCGCTGGTACTCTCCACTGCCTCATCTCTTCCACCCATCTGGTAGCACATTTATATCAAATGGATTGACTAACTAATTAAATTAAAGAAACCCACGCAGGAGTAGTAACTTTTTCCCACAGTTGGGTTACACTCAACAGGTAACTAAAATGGAAATCCCTGGAGGGAAAGAATGTTTGTTTTGAGGGATACTATTGAGAACATTTGAAGCTGATGGCAGAAGGATTCCACAGCCATCAACATTTCATGTAATGACTGCAAACATAAGATAAAAGACATTAACGATCGTATGGAGGCACATAGACTGTGTTTCTTTCCCTTGCTGTATTTGCAGCTACAATAGGAAAGAAACTGGCTAGTAATGGTACAAGTTATATTCGACCACACACTGTAGAATGGCGTGCAAGGTAAGCATATAGATGCAGATGTTAATTTACTTGACCTATTAAGGTGTCAGTACATCCATTTATAGAATATGGTTCTCATGCTACTGATTCTCTCGATAAAAACCTTGTATTAGCCCCTAATTTTATCCTTGCATTCACTTCACGAGACGTATGTCAGAAGTTGTAATATGTTTGACCACAATACTTAGAAAAATGGGTGCAGAGCTCACCTCTAAACTCACCTTTCGTCATAGTATCACTTACCTGCTGCATTCTCACAAATCCTCCTGTCTTCGACGTTTATAGCATTTGAATCCACCACATTTCGAAGAGTATTAGATGGCCCATGCCAAGTCACAGACTCCTGCTAATTCTCTCGAAATCCCATCACATTTAGACAGGACTGCTTCATAACTCGCAAAATTGTCTATTCCTCCACCTGTCACTGATTGGGTAGGGACATATCACAATGATAAAAGTAGCACGCAAACATACAGGACGAAACTCGCAACAATGCAGAGTCTATGTGGACTGCATAAAGAAATTCAGAAGCATAACACCAAAAATTCACTGATATTAAATGACCATCTATAACTATCCATCTATACATGTCCCTATCTCTTTTCTTGTGTAACTGATTACTATACTAGAAATACGACAGTGTAATTATGTCAGCGTTCTCACTGACAGCACTATGCTACTCTCCTTGTTATTTTTGTGGAGTTGAACAAACTATAAAAACTTTGCTAATCTGGTAGACATCTCTACAAGATTTTCTTACGATATATCATAAAACCAATACCATTTGCATGTTGGTATCTACCAAATGTGGTGATCCCATTAAATATACATGTATTAATTCACTGGTGCAGGGGCCAGTGCTCAAAATCACTTCCACGGACCTGTGTAAAGTTTTGTCGGCTGTATTGGAAGAAACCTATATCCCACAGATTATCAGTCACAACAGAGGGTTCTTATGTTGTTTCGTTTGCAGTTTCATATCCTTTTTTTCGTTTTTCTTGTTTCTATTTTAACACCCTGAAGCAGTCTGACTGCAGCTTTATACACTGCCATGACACAAGTATCAGGTGGTAAACCAACATTATCACATGAACATTGCATTGTATAAAGTAAGCTGCTCCCACAACACAGGATGGTTGAAATGAAAGACAGAAGCGGTATTTCTTAGTGACAAAAATGTGGAAGACACCAGAACATATGGAAATTGTGTTTGCCACGTTGTGGAGTGTCTCCAAACAGTTGCTCAGAGGAAATGACCTATGTTCCCTCTCATCTCCCACAGTGACTGGAAACAAGATGTCTCAGTGTCACATTTTCAAAGACACCAAGGACACTGATTCCCCATATTAGTGGTGCATATACACCACAGGCATACGTCCACTGCTTTGGTGTCTTAGATGATGGTCATCCTCTCCTCCAAATCTTTGGGGGTTGAGTGTCATTTTTGTGTTGTACAGTGCATAGCCACATGTAGGACAGGGGATATTCTGCATGACTTAAACCCATACTGCATGGATAGTATGCAGCATCAATTATCAATCTCACTTGAGTAGTAATAGAATGATTTTCGTACACCCAAGGAAACATGTTAGTATCCTTATTCCTTTACATTTTTGTTGCATTTTCATCAGACTTACGTAGTTTCCATCAATTTTCGTGATAACAGGTTTTCCATAGTTTCGATGCATTTCACCTAATTACTCAAGTTGCAAACCACCACTCTCGACGACTTGTCACGTCAACAGAACATCTCATATCGATATCATGATGCTATCAGTCGATAATACTGCAGCATGGTTCACATTACTGTATCGTTGTTTAACCATTCTCTTCATTATTTTGCGAGAGCTATATATATGTGGACTTAAATTGTGAGCCCTGTTTCACTGATTACATCACATGAAACAAATATTGTTCCTTAGCGTAGGAAATAGCCATTGGCAGAGAGAAGGTGCAGAAATTGTGTTCCTTAGCCAAAACGCTTTATCAGTTCATTAAGATTCTACTATTTATCTCTCCCTATATGGATGAGAGGCGAAGTATTCTCTCAATCGTTGGATAAAATCAGAGATTGAAATATCTCACCAACACTTATGATTACCATCCCACCAAACGAATAATATCCACATAAACACCCTGCCCTCTATCAGAAATGAAAAACTCTAGATGGTCTGTCCATACATTTTGTAAGTTTTTCTCTGTCTTTAACCAACCCTCCCTTCAACGTTGTCTCCAATTTAATTAGGAATTGACCAGAAGCAGGAGAGAACCATACCTGCTACATTAGATGTCTCATGAGGAAACAGTATCCACATAATCAATGCATTTCAAGATTTTGCTTTTGGAAAGAAAATAACGTGTTCCAAACTCGCATGCCCAACCGATGCGAGTGGTACAAACAGGCATTCTCATCCCAGTACCATAACTGCTGTTTCATACAAATCTTACGCCCATCAGCCATCCAGTTCCCCATGATCTCTGTAGATGTGTGCATGCTGAGGTTATTGCTCCTTATTGAAGTAGGGTAGGTATGAGCCTGACAAATTTGAGAGTGCTGTGGGGATATAGCAGACGGTTAATAAGATACGAAACATGGTTTATCTAAGATGGCGCATCAGATGGAAGCACTTTGAAAAATTTTACACACATCTCTTGTGTTATTAACTCTATAGTATTGTTTAGTGTGTGCATTCCATGTCAAAATGCATTGGAAGCAGAAGAAAGTTTATACAACATAAGCACACACTCCTATGGCTACACAGACCTCCACTTAAACGGTCTATAATGGTGATGCAGTCTGGTTTCTCATATGTTAGTCACCCGAAATGCAATGCTGTTTATACTCCAATGCAATAAATATATATTCAGCATCTGACAATTTCACCTTGCGAGTTTTCTTTCGCACTATGATGATAAACATCAAGACAATGAAAATACACCTACACAAAACGGGAAAGAAACCATCTTTGTGACACAGGCATTAGTTAGCTTTCTGAAGGTGTACAGCGTCCACTGCTCACTTCCAATTACCGTTCAGAAGTTATTCTATGCTTGTTTCAGTCGTATACAGTAATTGTTGGCAAATGGAAATGCTTGAAACGACATCTTACGAGGAAATAGATAAATGCATGGCAGCGGCGTCTGACATGTGAAACGGCATGCCATGCAGCACTAACTCCATGAAGAGAACAGTCTCATCCACACAGAACAACTATCGAGCAAATGTAGACAGGGGTTGCAGTACCTCATAAACCCCTGTCAGTGACTTAGAATCACTTCCATTATGTAACTGAAGGTTCGATTTATGTCAAACATGCATCTTTTTTGTCTGAAGGATGGTACCAAAATAGGTTTACCACTGGTTTGGTGGACATGTTTGAACGCTCCTGCATTGGAATAGCTCTGCCAACAGAGGTACGAGAGGTTTATTAACAGTTGCAGGTAGACAGTTCTGAATCACAACCAGATCATGGAATTTTATGTAAGTTGAATTAAAGTTATATCACACCACAGATATAAGCGGTAGGAAGAATAGTTAAATGTTTGATAGACAACCTACCACATCATCTTCCTTTGTGTAGAATTCATCATCGCCATTAAATCCTGTCTCGTTACTACATATCCCAACCTATTATTCCATCTACTTTCCATCATCTTTTAATGCAAATCCATTTCAACTAATAAGCAGATGGTTCCCTTTTCTAGAACAGCACGGAAGACAGCAGTGAACTTGCTGTTTCATAATCTCAGTAGACAAACTGCAGAATGTTGTTAAAAAAACATGCACCAACTGTTGTTTAAGGTATTTGTTAATTGACACCACATGCTTGTGATTGTTAGAGTGCAGAGAAGGACCTTGTAACAGTTAGGCAGTGCTTCACAGGGTCAAACATGTGATCCATTCAGTAGCTGTATATTGCAGTCCCCAAGCTAGTAATACAATACTCCTTAATAGGCTTACTACGTTTTTCATGATCACATGTCTGGACACTTTACAAAAAATCTTCAAGGTGATAGCTGATAGTTTAGGGGGCACACCAGGGCCTGTGATCCGACATCTATAAAATTATTACTCTATTTGGTGGTCATCGACGTTACGCAATCTAGTGCAGCTGTCTTATTCTGTTCACAATCAGTTACTGTTTTCCTGGTTCCCAGGCCTTCAGTGTTGACCTTTTCGCGTGTTCCTCTTGCTGTCACACACTCATTCCTGTGTATAAGAATTATTCTTCACCAAGCAGACATGTATGTACTCTCATTCTACATCCGTTTTCGCGCGTTTTGTGACACGCACACGCACACGCACACGCACACGCACACGCACACGCACACGCACACGCACACGCACACGCACACGCACACGCACACGCACACGCACACGCACACGCACACGCACACGCACACGCACACGCACACGCACACGCACACGCACACGCACACGCACACGCACACGCACACGCACACGCACACGCACACGCACACGCACACGCACACGCACACGCACACGCACACGCACACGCACACGCACACGCACACGCACACGCACACGCACACGCACACGCACACGCACACGCACACGCACACGCACACGCACACGCACACGCACACGCACACGCACACGCACACGCACACGCACACGCACACGCACACGCACACGCACACGCACACGCACACGCACACGCACACGCACACGCACACGCACACGCACACGCACACGCACACGCACACGCACACGCACACGCACACGCACACGCACACGCACACGCACACGCACACGCACACGCACACGCACACGCACACGCACACGCACACGCACACGCACACGCACACGCACACGCACACGCACACGCACACGCACACGCACACGCACACGCACACGCACACGCACACGCACACGCACACGCACACGCACACGCACACGCACACGCACACGCACACGCACACGCACACGCACACGCACACGCACACGCACACGCACACGCACACGCACACGCACACGCACACGCACACGCACACGCACACGCACACGCACACGCACACGCACACGCACACGCACACGCACACGCACACGCACACGCACACGCACACGCACACGCACACGCACACGCACACGCACACGCACACGCACACGCACACGCACACGCACACGCACACGCACACGCACACGCACACGCACACGCACACGCACACGCACACGCACACGCACACGCACACGCACACGCACACGCACACGCACACGCACACGCACACGCACACGCACACGCACACGCACACGCACACGCACACGCACACGCACACGCACACGCACACGCACACGCACACGCACACGCACACGCACACGCACACGCACACGCACACGCACACGCACACGCACACGCACACGCACACGCACACGCACACGCACACGCACACGCACACGCACACGCACACGCACACGCACACGCACACGCACACGCACACGCACACGCACACGCACACGCACACGCACACGCACACGCACACGCACACGCACACGCACACGCACACGCACACGCACACGCACACGCACACGCACACGCACACGCACACGCACACGCACACGCACACGCACACGCACACGCACACGCACACGCACACGCACACGCACACGCACACGCACACGCACACGCACACGCACACGCACACGCACACGCACACGCACACGCACACGCACACGCACACGCACACGCACACGCACACGCACACGCACACGCACACGCACACGCACACGCACACGCACCTCTTCGGATTGTATTACGACAGCAAGTTATACTCTCGTGTACCGTTTGGCACCACTAGGGACCGTTCATAACCATTCGACGAAATCTGGGCGTGATTCGGTTCCCCCACTTCCCCCCCCCCGATCGTTTCTTACATCTGTGCTGCAGACACATCAACAAATAGTTCAATTTATGCAGCCGCCTCGATAGTACCCATCCGAAAAGCAAAATAAATTTTGTAACAAAGCAAGAGGCAGCCATATATCAAAAATTTATTTTTTAAATCATGGAAGAACTAAAAATACAACAAAGCGCCTCTGAATCGGTGGCGTTTAGGCTGATACAGGAAGCGAATTTTTTCGTAATAATGTCATTATAAACTACATATCACGATAAAAATCTTATTACTGTTAGAGTAACGTTTCAGGATACAAAAACCACACACGCACTATTGTCTTTAAATATCTGCATACTGCAGTAATTGCTAGTGGAAAGTAATGTATAGTTTCTGTAAAGAAAAGGCATAAGCGTTTACTGACGAGCAATTTAAATGGAAAGGCTTATTGAAAACATTACACTATACGGAGTTGCTTTTTCTTTTCATTTTATCGTGGCGTATATTAACAGTCTAAGATTCAACAGAGATGGCAATGGAGAATCTGCTATTGTTGACGTAAAACCACATCAAAGGCGAACATGTAATAATCATAGCGACAAGCATAAAAAACTGAACACCTGCAAGTAAAATATGACAACCGATCTATTATTTTTCTGTGTGTCAACGGTAACAGCGATGATAGCACTACAGTAAGGAACGTGAGATAAAACTAACGAAAATTAGCGTATCAGCTCACGCCATCGGAATGAGGTGCGGCTAACACTTTTTTCATTGCGCTTACACCAGAGAATAGTGGTCCAATAAAATCATAAAATCATTGTACGTAGTCGCTTGTATAAGATCGGTCGTTGAAGCTCCTCCGTTGCAACGCGATAGCATTTGACTCTCTGGGTTGGCAGTAAGTCATGCAATGTGCTTCATCTGAAAATACATACCACTTTGGGCTATCTAAAAGTTTCGTATCTCCTGAAGTTAAGACGTCCAGCGAAAAGGAGTAATGGGTCTATCATAATAAGCAAACGAAACACTCGATTGCTGTCGCCTTAATGCAAAAATATTAGACTATAGATGTTGGTTTACACAGTCATCGAAAAATATTTATAATTATAAATGTGCATTGCAAATAGGACATAGGAAACCAGTAGGAAAATTGTTGTCCAAATAATTCCATACAGAAACTCTTTCAGTGTACTTACAGGTGGCATGTAGTACTATAATAGTTCACACCTGGTGCTGTAGTTGACACTAAAGCCTTTAGTGGGACATGAGAATTCAAATTATGTCTTTTCATATGCAAATACATCTCTGAGTTTCGCAACAGTAAAAGAGGAATAGTCGCTGTTGATGGTGAAACAGCTACTAAATGTGTTTGGAGCATGAAGTCATAAGCCGAAGTAGATGTATTTTGCACAGGTCGGATTTCCATGGAGGTACATTCCGCTAAATCAGTATGTTACCTCGATAGTATTTATTTCAATGTGTCCACACAAGTTTTCGGCATGGAATTACTGAATTGTCAAACATACACTACGGAAATTAGGGAACGCAAACATATTTAATTTGCCACCGGGTAATTAATACCTTTGCTGGGAGCCCTGCGATATGACTGATCACGTTCATGACACAGCATATCCGGAGAGTAACATTCAGTTTTAATATTTCCCTAATATTTATAATTAAATGTAAAATTTGGTCTGACCACAGCTCATATTACAGAATAGTCATCGTTGGTCATATTCTCTGCCAGCTGCCTTGTTGCTCACAGGGAAGAAGACATGTAACTTATTTCTCGTCTGCCTTTAGATAAAAAGACTTGGTGTCGGCTATTACTGTGGAAATGATCCAGTGTACTTGGACAGAGTAGTTGTAAGAGTGTTTCATAAGATTACTGGATACGAGGTCCTCCTGTTATACAAAACACTATTTTTTTCATGTGACCCAACCATGTTGCTGCAGCACCACTTGTCATGTGTACATTTAATTTATGGAAATCTGTGAAAAACTAATTTTGAGGGTTAACCTATGTACGAAAATAAGGCCTAAACAACAGTTAGTTTTGTCATTACCTTACTTTGACAATATTTGCTTCAGCAAGATTATTTGTGTAGTCATCCACTGGCACCTTCTCTAGACAAAGCTCATGTCGTCCTGCAGGAGTATATGAAGGGCTTATTTCAGTAGTGGTACAAGTCCATTTTTGTTCGTTCTGAGATACGAAGTCCGAAAGTTAAGTAAGCGCTGAAAAATCTGCAGCTGAGGTACCAGAAATATTCAAGTACGCAAATTTTTCAGCGCTCGTTTAACTTTAGGACTGTCTCAGAACGAACAAAAATGGACTTGTACCACTACTAAAATAATCCACTCATATCGTATAACATTAACGTAAGGCAAAACAAACTACAATTATTCTTTAGGCCTAATTTTCGCAGATTCGTTATCATTCAACATATGTTCACATTTTACAGATTGTAAAAAATAAAGTTCACTGACGTTGGCACAGATGTCCTGAGACGTGTTCGAGTCACAAAAAAAGATTTTTGCATAACAAGCGAACCTTATATCGGATAATTTTAACTGCAAACACTGCAAATACAAGAGCAGCAAACCAAAATGATGAATATGTCTCAGTAAGAGGTATGTGATAAAACGAAAAGCTACTTAAGTTCAGTATCGTGACTAGTGTACACACTTTAACTATGTATTCAACATTTTTTAAGTAGCATATCCTGTATCCTGACAATGTTTAGTAGTCTGCTTCTGTCACGTGAGAGAAAATTGAGGAAAAACTTAAGCGATATGTTGCTAAATAAAGAAAAAAGTAAACAGCGTCACTGTGTCCTCAAATCACAGTTTCGCTGAGTGTCATGATGTCGATATAAGTTTTATAAATTGTCCCACAGTCTTAACGTACTCTTGAGAATTTTAAGTTTTTAAGCTTGCATAAGCGGTTGCTGCATATACACAGTTATATACGTATGGCAACTCGGAGCCACGATGTCAGAGCAGTACCGTTTTTATTGGCAGTCTTCATTCGGGACTGTTCGGCTGAAATCGGCAGAGTTGCCCGTTTCCGGTAGCCCGGCGTCCAGTTCAGCCGAAATTTCCGGTCAAAGCGTTTCGTGGCGCGGAGGCGGCCACGAAGGGGCGGGCAACAGGTGCTGCCGGCTGCAGAGAGAGCTTACCGTGCGCGTGGTTGAGCGGGGGCGGCGGCGGCGGCGGCGGCGGCGGCTGGGACCTACCTGGAGGCGGAGGCACGGACATCGTCAGGCGCGGGTGACCGCCATGGCAGAACTGCCGAGTGCCGGCAGCCGGCGAGGCAGCTCCGCGCCACGCCGCGACACCCCACTACTGCTGCAGCGGCGGCGGAGGCAGAGGCTGCGTGGGTGATACGGCCTGCCTCGGGGCTCCGTCGTGCGCCAGTCACACAGGCTTGTCCACTAAGCATCGGGGAATCCCCGTCATATTCAATACTGAATTTCCTGTCGAGTTAGCCCAACTGTTAATCTGTTGTAGACCTCTTTAACAAAAGACGGTGCCCAGTAGCTGGAAGAAAGCACAGGTAACACCTGTCTACAACAAGTAGAAGTGATCCACGCAACTACCGTCCAATATCAAAAATGGTTCAAATGGCTCTGAGCACTACAGGACTTAACATCTGAGGTCATCACTCCCCTAGAACTACGTAAACCTAACTAACCTAACGACATCACACATCCATCCATGCCCGAGGCAGACTGAAGCACCTAGAACCGCTTGGCCACCCCGGCCGGCGTCCAATATTGACAAATTTGTTGCTGAATCTTAGACCATACTGAGCTCAAACATAACGTGGTATCTTGAACAGAATGACCTACCATTATGGATTTCGAAAACATCGATCAAGTGAAACCGAACTCAATTTTTTTCTCACATGACGTACTGAAAGTTTTGAATCAGTGAGGTCAGATACATGCAGTATTTCGTAATTTCTGAAAAGCCTTTGACTCAGTACCACACATATGCCCATCGTCCGAAGTTCCATCATATGTTGTATCTAGCGAAATTTGTGGCTAGCTTACTAAATTGTTGGTAGGGAGGGTTCAGCATGTTATATTGCATGGGGAGCGGTTGTCAGATAAAGTAATTTCGGGTGCTCCAGAGGGAAGTGTGTTGGGACCTATGCTGTTCATGTTGTGTATTAATGACCTTGAGGACAAGATTAATAGTGACCTCAGACTTTCTTGAGATGATGCAGCTACGTATAAAGAAGTACTGTCTGGAATGTGCAAATATTGCCCATTTGCTTTAAGTACTCAGAAAAGTGAAGCTGTGCACTTCACAAAATAAGAAAACATAGCATTGTATGACTATAAAATCATTGAGTCACAGTTGGAATAAGTTAATTCATACAAATACGTTTGTGTAACATTTGACCTTGAGGACAATATTAATAGTGTAATGTTGTTGCATTAATTTCGTCTGAAAGCGGTGCTGATAGACAAAAGCGGGTTAAAAGCTGCGAGCGGTCTGGGGAAGTTAACCTTGCATTACTGCAAAACTGTTTCACCAGGTATCCAGTCTATCTTACCAAATTCCCAACCAGAGTAACATTAATTATCTTTTAATAGTCATCCGAAAACCGGTGATATATAAAAAAGATAATTTTAATAAAATAAATTTCCAAATATAAACTGATTTCTTTTTAACATTGATCATTGAAATTTCAGCATATTAAACTTGAGTCATAACTAAGGTGGTGCCTTATTTAGGATTGTGAAAATGTGAGTTTGTAATCTTACGGAAGACATCAAATATGGAGCCAAGATTGGGAGACTGCAAACAACACTGCATTCATAAAATAAGACACGAAGAACGTTGAAACATATCCAAGAGGAAATTAACCACAACCAACCGATTCAATTTTCACCCAAAGAAGTTACGTCCGTAGCGCAATCCTGTCCGTCATGTAATTACCACATATTGGTATACTAAATTCATACTAACTCTGTGAAATCTTCCCGAAAAGATTAGCTGAGGGCTACTTTGATGATTACACCACATGCTTCACGTGGTCAACTTGGCTTACACAGAGCGTAACTCCACAATAATTTTGATTATTAAAATAAATTATATCGAAACGCAATTTACCAAAGAAAAACCTCTAACTGGTTACTATCGTCTTACTATTAACCTGATGGGTCAAACAATTGTATAAGCACGTGGTACTGGTCTCAAAAAGTACATCCCACGAGGGTTGATCATGAAGAAAAGTTGCTATATTGAAAAATATTGTCAAGACGAGACGTTATAATCTCACGCACATTCGCATTCAAGATTGTTGATCTTAGAGTTACGTATCAACACGTGGTTCCACTTTACTCACTAAGTAGTAACAAAGCAATTACCGGAATATATTCCGAACTTCACACTCAAATTATACAGCGTTGCAATTTAAGATAACATTTTAGAGCTAAACCTGAAATAAAGGTGATTAAATTTTCAGTTAGGCTGAACTTAAGAAATCCATTGTCCTACGGACTTAGACACGCGCTTAGCCGGAGATCTCACCACTTCAGACGCTAGCCACGGACAGACTGCCCTGGCCCGCTATCGATCGTGCTTCACAAATACAAAACGGAAGTGACCAGAGAGACAGCTCCCTATACAAACATGACAATGGACGGACAGGACCATATTAAGAGTAGGAACCTCTTTGCTTGTCTGCTACCCTCAAGCATGCAACTAGAAATAAATTTGCACACACAGAAGGGAAGGGGGATGACAGTATCTTACATACAGTATATAAAAGCAAGCGGATGTAGGATCCGTATGAGACTGTGGCATGAATTACATATAAAATGTGTTCTAAAGTGTAGTAGTGTGAGAAATCGTTTTTGTTTACGTGTAAAAGTAAGACGTTCCACTACTCAGTCTCCTCCCAGATAGAACCACCACAGTAAATTTAGGAGGAGGAATTTATGCCGTAAATTCCAAGAGATTTAAGAAATTAACACGAAAGGAATTTAACAGAGACCTTTCAGTAGTAACCTCAGACTTCCAGCAGATGATGCAGCTACCTATAAAGAAGTACTGTCTGGAAGAAGTTGCATAAACATTCAATCATAGAATTTCAAAACTGTGCAAATATTGCACATTTGCTGTAAATATTCAGACACGTGAAGCTGTGCACTCCACAAAAGGAGAAAACATGGCAGCCTATGACCATAATCGATGAGTCACAGTTGGAATCGGTCAATTCATACAAATACCTTTGTGTAACACTTTGTAAGGATATGGAATGAAATGACATAGGCTCTGTTGCGGATAAAACAGGTGGTAGACTTAGATTTGTTGGTAGAATACTGGGGAAGCACAACCAGTCTACAAAGGAGATTGCTTACAAATCATTCGTGCTACTCGTTATAGAATATTGCTCAAGTATAAAGGACCTGTACCGGATAGGACTAGCAGGGGATATGGAACGCATACAGAGAAGGGCAGCACAAGTGGATTGAATTTGCTAGAGATATTCAAGTCTCATCTTTATGATACTGTTGGAAGCTGAATAAATGTATTCGTGCCATGGCCAGGAATGGAACCCGGGTCTCCTTGCTTACTATGGAAGGAATGCTAACCATTACATTGTATACGAAAATGAGACTTAAATGTCTCGAGGAAATTTAATTATAAGATCTATAAGGCCTATAAGATCACCTGAGGTACAGTATTTCCCCATTACGTTCAATGCTGGGGGTGTGCTATTCCAATGCCTGGAAATAGTGACGATTTAGTGGGGAAAAGCTGAAGATATGAACTGAAATGTGTGTTGGGGGAACATTGGACTTGGGTAATCCGTGCAGCAGTGTTAGCCATAGTGCTGTTGTGGTGTAATAGTTAGCATTCCTGCCTCGTAAGCAAGGAGACTAAGGTTCAAGTCAGTCTGCTTTCCACAGCGCTGCGGCGAGACGTCCTGTTTACGTTCCGTCCGACGGTCGCGAGTGCCCGTAGTTGTTTACTACTTCGTCGCCGCTGGTTTAGAGTCCATCACTACCGATGTAGTATGGCACATTCATACAGACAAAGGACCATCAAAACAGTTTTCAACCCGGCAGCGAGCTTTTGAAGTGGAACGTTTTCTACGTTACGTCAAAATTGATCCGCAGGACATAATTGGTATCGATCTCTATCACGAGCAGTGTTGTCTGCTTCAAGTTAGTAAGTTACGAAGAGTGCAACAGAATCGGGTGCGCACATGCAAACGATCTTAAATTCAGATATTCTAATGGCCACATCGGGGCATTATTTACCGATCACGCGGGGCTTGACCTCCGTACGGTACGGGTGTTCGAACTCTCGTTCGAAATGCCACCGGACGTAGTCACCGCGGCTCTCCAGTCTTAGGGCAGAGTAGTCAGCCACATGGCCGAAAAATGGATTATCTTTACATCGTACACGGGGTTGTTGTTGTTGTTGTCTTCAGTCCTGAGACTGGTTTGATGCAGCTCTCCATGCTACTCTATCCTGTGCAAGCTGCTTCATCTCCCAGTACCTACTGCAACCTACATCCTTCTGAATCTGCTTAGTGTACTCATCTCTCGGTCTCCCTCTACGATTTTTACCCTCCACGCTGCCCTCCAATGCTAAATTTGTGATCCCTTGATGCCTCAAAACATGTCCTACCAACCGATCCCTTCTTCTAGTCAAGTTGTGCCACAAACTTCTCTTCTCCCCAATCCTATTCAATACC
This sequence comes from Schistocerca gregaria, assembly GCF_023897955.1. Taxonomy (NCBI): domain Eukaryota; kingdom Metazoa; phylum Arthropoda; class Insecta; order Orthoptera; family Acrididae; genus Schistocerca; species Schistocerca gregaria. The sequence continues at coordinate 127,961,052 of NC_064923.1, read as the reverse complement.
TCTTCATTAGTTACGTGATCTATCCACCTTATCTTCAGTATTCTTCTGTAGCACCACATTTCGAAAGCTTCTATTCTCTTCTTGTCCAAACTAGTTATCGTCCATGTTTCACTTCCATACATGGCTACACTCCAAACAAATACTTTCAGAAACGACTTCCTGATACATAAATCTATATTCGATGTTAACAAATTTCTCTTCTTCAGAAACGCTTTCCTTGCCATTGCCAGTCTACATTTTATATCCTCTCTACTTCGACCATCATCAGTTATTTTACTTCCTAAATAGCAAAACTCCTTTACTACTTTAAGTGTCTCATTTCCTAATCTAATTCCCTCAGCATCACCCGATTTAATTTGACTACATTCCATTATCCTCGTTTTGCTTTTGTTAATGTTCATCTTATATCCTCCTTTCAAGACACTGTCCATTCCGTTCAACTGCTCTTCCAAGTCCTTTGCCGTCTCTGACAGAATTACAATGTCATCGGCGAACCTCAAAGTTTTTACTTCGTCTCCATGAATTTTAATACCTACTCCAAATTTTTCTTTTGTTTCCTTTACTGCTTGCTCAATATACAGATTGAATAACATCGGGGAGAGGCTACAACCAAGCCTCATTCCCTTCCCAACCACTGCTTCCCTTTCATGCCCCTCGACTCTTATTACTGCCATCTGGTTTCTGTACAAATTATAAATAGCCTTTCGCTCCCTATATTTTACCCCTGCCACCTTTAGAATTTGAAAAAGAGTATTCCAGTCAACATTGTCAAAAGCTTTCTCTAAGTCTACAAATGCTAGAAACGTAGGTTTGCCTTTTCTTAATCTTTCTTCTAAGATAAGTCGTAAGGTCAGTATTGCCTCACGTGTTCCAACATTTCGACGGAATCCAAACTGATCCTCCCCGAGGTCTGCATCTACCAGTTTTTCCATTCGTCTGTAAAGAATTCGCGTTAGTATTTTGCAGCCGTGGCTTATTAAACTGATGGTTCGGTAATATTCACATCTGTCAGCACCTGCTTTCTTTGGGATTGGAATTATTATATTCTTCTTGAAGTCTGAGGGTATTTCGCCTGTCTCATACATCTTGCTCACCAGCTGGTAGAGTTTTGTCATGACTGGCTCTCTCGAGGCCGTCAGTAGTTCTAATGGAATGTTGTCTACTCCGGGCGCCTTGTTTCGACTCAGGTCTTTCAGTGCTCTGTCAAACTCTTCACGCAGTATTGTATCTCCCATTTCGTCTTCATCTACATCCTCTTCTATTTCCATAATATTGTCCTCAAGTACATCGCCCTTGTATAAACCTTCTATATACTCCTTCCACCTTTCTGCCTTCCCTTCTTTGCTTAGAACTGGGCTGCCATCTGAGCTCTTGATATTCATACACGTGGTTCTCTTCTCTCCAAAGGTCTCTTTAATTTTCCTGTAGGCAGTATCTATCTTACCCCTAGTGAGATAAGCTTCTACATCCTTACATTTGTCCTCTAGCCATCCCTGTTTAGCCATTTTGCACTTCCTGTCGATCTCATTTTTGAGACGTTTGTATTCCTTTTTGCCTGCTTCATTTACTGCATATTTATATTTTCTCCTTTCATCAATTAAATTCAATATTTCTTCTGTTACCCAAGGATTTCTAGCAGCCCTCGTCTTTGTACCTACTTTATCCTCTGCTGCCTTCACTACTACATCCCTCAGAGCTACCCATTCTTCTTCTACTGTATTTCTTTCCCCTATTCCTGTCAATCGTTCCCTTATGCTCTCTCTGAAACTCTGTACAACCTCTGGTTCTTTCAGTTTATCCAGGTCCCATCTCCTTAATTTCCCACATTTTTGCAGTTTCTTCAGTTTTAATCTACAGGTCATAACCAATAGATTGTGGTCAGAGTCCACATCTGCCCCTGGAAATGTCTTACAACTTAAAACCTGGTTCCTAAATCTCTGTCTTACCATTATATAATCTATCTGATACCTTTTAGTATCTCCAGGGTTCTTCCACGTATACAACCTTCTTTCATGATTCTTAAACCAAGTGTTAGCTATGATTAAGTTGTGCTCTGTGCAAAATTCTACTAGGCGGCTTCCTCTTTCATTTCTTAGCCCCAATCCATATTCACCTACTATGTTTCCTTCTCTCCCTTTTCCTACACTCGAATTCCAGTCACCCATTACTATTAAATTTTCGTCTCCCTTCACTATCTGAATAATTTCTTTTATTTCATCGTACATTTCTTCAATTTCTTCATCATCTGCAGAGCTAGTTGGCATATAAACTTGTACTACTGTAGTAGGTGTGGGCTTCGTATCTATCTTGGCCACAATAATGCGTTCACTATGCTGTTTGTAGTAGCTTACCCGCATTCCTATTTTCCTATTCATTATTAAACCTACTCCTGCATTACCCCTATTTGATTTTGTGTTTATAACCCTGTAGTCACCTGACCAGAAGTCTTGTTCCTCCTGCCACCGAACTTCACTAATTCCCACTATATCTAACTTTAACCTATCCATTTTCCATTTTAAATTTTCTAACCTACCTGCCCGATTAAGGGATCTGACATTCCACGCTCCGATCCGTAGAACGCCAGTTTTCTTTCTCCTGATAACGACATCCTCCTGAGTAGTCCCCGCCCGGAGATCCGAATGGGGGACTATTTTACCTCCGGAATATTTTACCCAAGTGGATGCCATCATCATTTAATCATACAGTAAAGCTGCATGTCCTCGGGAAAAATTACGGCTGTAGTTTCCCCTTGCTTTCAGCCGTTCGCAGTACCAGCACAGCAAGGCCGTTTTGGTTAATGTTGCAAGGCCAGATCAGTCAATCATCCAGACTGTTGCCCCTGCAACTACTGAAAAGGCTGCTGCCCCTCTTCAGGAACCACACGTTTGTCTGGCCTCTCAACAGATACCCCTCCGTTGTGGTTGCACCTACGGTACGGCCATCTGTATCGCTGAGGCACCCAAGCCTCCCCACCAACGGCAAGGTCCATGGTTCGTGGGGGGAGGGTACACGGGGTACGAAGGTCAAAATTCAACTGACCAAACTTCTACTATCCTGTCTTTGGCGGATGTAGGGCGACTTATCTGTGAGGGACCGCCACGCACTTGCTCTAGGTGTGGCCAAGAAGGACACGTCAGGTGGGATTGTCTCTGACGACGGCTTGCTCAGATCCCGACAGATGAATCTATGCCTCCTACGGTGATAACCATTGCTCTCCATTATGCTGGGATTGCACGGGCAGTAACCCTTTGTGATGCCGACCACATCCGTCTAATAGCCGCCTCCGATAGCGATGCCACGATGGATTCTGCAGTACTGGATCGAGCCACTACAACGGCACCCCCTACTGAGGACAAACACCCATTAACCTTGCAAGAAAGCACGGTTGATAGGAAGAACATTGACCCACCGATTGTGCCGACAGCGGTTTTTCTTCCAGACACCGGAGCAGCTGAAGAGATCCAGCCACCTTCGCACCTGAAACACTTCCGTGAACAGCGTTACCCGCGGAAACGTAAAAGACAGCGGCGTGCTCCATCGGACGAGTGCTTGCAGCGAACGTCTGACATGGGCTGTGGACAATCCGACGATGGTACCGGCGGTACAGAGCCCCGAGTAACATCCCATCTAACAGATCGCCATGGTAGCGGCATCTGTGCCTCCAACGGCAACACAGCCGCGGGATCACATACAGACAGCTGCTGCCGATTCCCAGTTAGTAGCGCGAAGGAGTCTGCGACTAGTGCCGCAGCATCCACCAACAGCCGATGGTATTTCATGGCGACTGGGCAAACGATGGTGAGGGAAACTCCTTGCCCATCGTGTCGGGCGACAAGCGGGGGAATCCACCCCACCAGTGTTGCTCCTTTTCCACCATCAGTGTCAGCGATTGGACAACCTAACGTCACTTGCACACACCGATTACGAAAGTGTTATGGCCAACACGGGTGCTACGTGTAGACCTCTACTATCGAAATCAACACAATACGGACGCGCGTTATGTTATCCTTGCTCCAGGATACGTTTAATTCTGCTTCCATTGCCGGGCGGAGTGGCCAAGCGGTTCTAGCCGCTACAGTCTGGAACTGCGCGGCCGCTACGGTCGCAGATTCGAATCCTGCCTCAGGCATGGATGTGTGTGATGTATTTAGGTTAGTTAGGTTTAAGCAGTTTTAAGTCCTAGGGGGGCTGATCTCAGTCATGTTAAGTCACATAGTGCTCAGAGCTATTTGAACCATTCGACGACTTCCCACACACGTACGGTAATGGCACATGCGTCTCTCGAGCTTCCCCACAGGCAGCGGCGTCACTTAGTTTCTTGGATTCTTGGGGAAAGGATAGTGGCGGACGACACTCTTTCTGCCTGGGGAAAGAGAAACGGCATTCACGCTACTGGATGTACGCACCTTCCGGGACGGACAAACGTCGCAAACATTCACGATTCTTTGAGGAAGATGTCGCCCCGCTGTTCCAAGGCCGCCACGACCATATGGTGTCTGAATGTGACTACAATTGCATACTGGCACCCAGAGACCAACTCCACGACATAAACCGTGGCCGGAACTCTAGACTAATCCTAGGCTTGCAGATTCACACACTTCACGAGTCACTCTCCCACTCGCATCGACCGGATTTATGTCCCACGCTCTGTTGCCGCTGGGACGCGGGATGCGGAACTTTGGCCTGCAGCTTTCTCAGACCACTCAGCTTACATCTGTACCCTCACAGTACGGCGACAAGTGTGGAGAAGCTGCAGTCCATGGAAATTAAACGTCGGTGACATATCGCACACGGACTGCCACCAAGCCGTTGAGGATACCTGGCATTCGTGTGAAAATCGCCCCCGTGCATATCCCACAACGATCTGCTGGTTGTTGGACTGCGCCAAACCGGCACCGAGGCGAACGTTGATAACCTACGGTCGCGAACACGCTGCTTGGCTTAGACATGCACTCGATTTTTTGCCTGCGGTAACGACTAACGGGTATGACGTTACAGTTTCCGATGTGAAGTGTACGCTGACGGCCTGGTGATTGTCGTCCGCAACGCCGACGACACAGCCAGCGCACTGAATTGAATGGCTACATATAGCATGGCCAATGGTAGTCTTATCAACGTCGCAAAATCAGTGGCGATGAACGAAGGTGTGTGTCTGCCTGCCTGCGGACAGCGTCACCCCCTTACAGCTCAGAGATACTTTGAAATGCCTCTGTACTGATTTCACAGACGATATACGACGAACCGCTGCTCACAACTTTGGACGACTTTTACGAAATGTTTGGACTGGACCAACAACCACCAACGGACCCAGTATGTCAACAAGCATTTATCGTCACACATTCCGCACGTCGCCCATATTTACCTATACCGGTGATGTTATCTCGCGGTATACTGGCGGCCTTTGGGTCTTCCTGATTTCAGGAACGCTTTTTAAGACTCACCCTTCCCCGGATCGGGGAGAGCTTTTCGTGACAGAGCGGCCACCCTATTTGTGAGCACGTTAGTCAAACTACGACACCGCCGTCCTGACAGTCTGACGAGTTTGTTATTGGAAGAACTAGCGCCGCCCTCCCTCTCGCCCCCTGTGCCGATACACCACGTCCCCTCGCCACTCTTATAAATCGGTGTCTTTTACATCGAACTCAGTTACATTCGAGTTGCCTTACCAGCGACTCATCTGGCGACGGCACGGACGGTTTATCGTGTCCTGCGGCGTGGACGACCCGATAACATCGTCGAGAGGAAGCATCAGAACGTCAATTGTAGAGTAGTGTGGAGGATAATTCACCACGTAACACTGACGTCGCGGCGATGTGGTATATCACTCAACGGTAAGCAGGGGACCAGATAAAGGCTACAAGGGATCCATACGGTTGACGCACAAATGTGCACGAGCTGTGGCTCTCCAGACAACGATGTGAATTAAGACTTAGCCGTGGCAACTACCGCAGTGTGGCACTTACTGAAGCAAATGTCAGCATACTTACTTCCAGTAACACCGAATAATATCGAACTCTAGTCCATATTTAACCCAGGATGAGACGTATTACCCACGCACGAAAACTAATGCAGTGACGTGGCTCGGTGGACATGCACTGCATTATTTGTTTCAAGACGACACTAAGGACACTCAAGACTTTTTGAACTACTTGCAGGATCGACATTGCAAAATCCTTCGTAACCCAAAGTATAGTCAGTATTTTTCCATTTATGGAGTGCGTTCTACCCGACCCTCCATGCAGCTGTATCACACGGGTAACAAGCTAAAATTGCAAGACGATGATAGAACACTACACGGTACAACGTGTGATCTACCTTCATGATTGCGAGAAATCATACATGGGTGATAAAGCAGATCGAGAGTTGCGTCGTGACCCCTCGCAATGTGTGGCAGTACTTGCCCCATTTCCACTTGTCCCCAGTGCAAAAGGTTTTTCTCAGTTTGTTTCCTACCCGGTGCAAGATGTAGTACCGGTTAATGGTAGTACGGATTTCACCCTTAGGTTTTATTTAATAGCTTCCTTAGCCTCACACTTTGCTCTCTTTCTTTTTGCCCTTTCCTGCAACTATAATATGTTTACAGTCATGTGCGTCCTCAACTCTACGCAACGAGTGTCATTAGCTTCAGTTACTTAATGCTTAAAAAGCTAATTAATTAAATAAAATCACAAAAAGTAAGTGTACAAATAAAAATAAATGGAAATTAACAAAAAGCGTGTATAAAAAATAAGTATTTGGTGAATGTTCTTTTGCTGGGGTCATTGATGGAGGAAAAATGAATATCACAAGAATGTGCAATCATGAGAAGAAAGCCGTAATAAATTGTTATAGTATCCTAAAAGTTACAATACACTTCATTTCATTCAATAAAAAAAATTTAACTGTGGTTTATAGCAATGAAATCGCTTGGCTGAGTTTGACGTTGTGTAGAGTCTCTTAGATGTATTGTTGACATGATCATTATATATGTGTATTTGAGATGAAGCTGTAATAAATCAATACCCAAAAGTCCTGGCTGCAGCGCAAATTTTAATTCATTTATTCAGACTCCACCATTATCGACCACAGATTTGACTCATGGGACAGTGTTACAGTATTGTTGAAAATCTGAACTGGCAGATTCCATAAGACGTAAATTATCCCGAATGTCTACTAACAGTTTCAAGAACGAGCTTCAAATGATGACTCTCCGAATGTACTACAACCTACGTATCCCTCACCTAGGGAATTTGAGAACAAGATAAGAATAATTACTGCACTTGCAGAGGCATCAGTCATTCTTCCCTGATAGGGGAAAACCCCTAATAACTGGTACAATAGGACGTACCCTCTGCCGTGCACTTCTGGGTGGCTTATGGAGTATGGATGTAGGTTTAGATGAATAAAGGAAGAGCGAGATGGTACTGCTGGTTGGGAGACTTCGAGGAACACTTTCAGGAGCCTAACCGGAAGGGATTTTGCTCTGCGCTCAGTGGTCGCTATCCACGCGGGATATGGAACTCTGTCGTAAGTGTACTTTATCAGGGTGGGTGAGTAATTGGTATGTGCTCTAACTGACCAACGACGTCCTGACACCTATTGGTGTACCAGCCTTCGCCTATACAGGTTGGCCCATTGATCGTGACCGGGCCAAGTATCTCACGAAATAAGCACCAAACGAAAAATCTACGAAGAACGAAACGTGTCTAGCATGAAGGGTGAAACCAGATGACGCTATGGTTGGCCCGTTAGATGGCGCTTCCATAGGTCAAACTGATATCAACAGCGTTTTTTTTATAATAGGAACCCCCATTTTTATTACATATTCGTGTAGAACTTAACGAAATATTAGAGTTTTAGTTGGACACTTTTTTCACTTCGTGATAGATGGCGTTGAAATAGTTACAAACATATGGCTCAAAATTTTAGACGAACAGTTGGTAACAGGTAGGTTCTTTAAAATAAAACGTGGAACGTAGGTATGTTTCAATATTTTATTTCGGTTGTTCCAATGTGATATATCTACCTTTGAGAGCTGATTTCTGAGAACGCATTATGTTACAGCGTGATTGCCTGTAAATACCACATTAATGTAGTAACTACTCAAAATGATGTCCGTCAACCTCAATGCATTTGGCAATGCGTGTAACGACATTCCTCAAAACAGCCAGTAGTTCGCCTTCCGTTATGTTCGCACATGCATTGAGAATGCGCTGACTCGAGTTGTCAAGCGTTGTCGGTGGATCATGGTAGCAAATATCCTTCAACTCTACAGAGAAAGAAATCCGGAGACGTCAGATACGGTGAACGTGCCGGCCACGGAATGTATGGTGCTTCGCCGACCAATCCACCTGTCATGAAATACGCTATTCAATACCGCTTCAGCCATACGCAAGCTATGTGCCGGACACCCATCATGTTGGAAGTACATCGCCATTCTGTCAAGCAGTGAAACATGAAGTAGTAACATCGGTAGAACATTACGTAGGAAATCAACATATATCGAATCATTAAGATTGCCATCGATAAAATGGGGGTCAATTAACCTTCCTCCCATAATGCCGCACCATATATTCTAGATCTACATCCATACTCCGCCAGCCACCTGACAGTGTGTGGCGGAGGGTACCGTGAGTACCTCTATCGGTTCTCCCTTCTACACCAGTCTTATTGTTCGTGGAAAGGAGGATTGTCGGTATGCTTCTGTGTAGGCTCTAATCTCTGATTTTATCCTCGTGGTCTCTTCGCGAGATATACGTAGGAGGGAGCAATATACTGCTTGATTCTTCGGTGAAGGTATGTTCTCGAAACTTTAACAAAAGCCCGTACCGAGCTACTGAGCGTCTTTCCTGCAGAGTTCGGTTTCGCGATCACAAAATTTTCCTGTAACAAAGCGCGCTGCTCTCCGTTGGATCTTCTCTACTTCTATCAACCCTATGTGGTACGGATCCCACACTGTTGAGCAGTACTCAAGCAGTGGACGAACAAGCGTACTGTAACCCACTTCCTTTGTTTTCGGATTACATTTCTTTAGGATTCTTCCAATGAACCTCAGTCTGGCATCTGCTTTACAGACGATCAACTTTATATCATTCCATTTTAAATCACTCCTAAAGCGTACTCCTAGATAATTTATCGAATTAACTGCTTCCAGTTGCTGGCCTATTTTGTAGATAAATGATAATGGAACTATCCATGTATTCGCAGCACATTACAGTTGTCTACATTGAGATTCAATTGCCATTCCCTGCACCATGCGTCTATTCGCTGCAGATCCTCCTGCATTTCAGTACAATTTTCCATTGTTACAACCTTTCGATACACCACAGTATCATTTGCAAAAAGCCTCCGTGAACTTCCGGTGTCATCCACAAAGTCATTTATGTATATTGTGAAAAGCAACGGTCCTAGGACACTCCCCTGCGGCATACCTGAAATGACTTGGGAAGACACCTCTCCATTGAGAATGACATGCTGCGTTCTGTTACCTATGAACTCTTCAATCCAATCACACAGTTGGTTTGAGTCCACATGCTCTTTGCTCATTAGACGATTGTGGGGAACTGTGTCGAACGCCTTGCGGAAGTCTGAGACTCTTGGACAAATAGCGCGAGCTGGGTTTCATATGACCGTCTTTTTCGAAACCAACGCTGATTCCTACAGAGTAGATTTCTAATCTCCGGGGAAGTCATTATACTGGAACATAATACGTGTTCCAAAATTCTACAACTGATCGACGTTAGAGATATATGTATGGTTCTACAAATCTGTTCGACGTCCATTCTTGGAAACGGGGATGACCGGTGCCCTTTTCCAATCCTTTGGAACGCTTCGCTCTTCTAGAGACCTACGGTACACCGCTGCAAGAAGGGGGGCAAGTTCCTTCGCGTACTCTGTGTAAAATCGAACTGGTATCCCATCAGGCCCAGCGGCCTTTCCTCTTGAGCGATTTTAATTGTTTCTCTATTCCTTTGTCGTCGATTTCTATTTCTACCACTTTGTCATCTGTGCAACAATCTAGAGAAGGAACTACAGTGCAGTCTTCTGTGAAACTGCTTTGGAAAAAGACATTTAGTATTTCAGCCTTCAGTCTGTCATCCTCTGTTTCAGTACCATTTTGGTCACGGAGTGTATGGACATTTTGTTTTGAGACACCAACCGCTTTGACATAAGATCAAAATTGCTTAGGATTTTCTGCCAAGTCAATACACAGAACTTTACTTTATAATTCATTGAACGCCTCTCGCAAAGCCCTCCTCACACTAAATTTCGCTTCGCATAAATTTTGTCTGCAAGGCTGTGGCTATGTTTATGTTTGCTGTGAAGTTCCCTTTGCTTCGCAGCAGTTTTCTAACTCGGTTGTTGTACCACGGTGGCTCTTTTCCATCTCTCACGATCTTGCTTGGCACATACTCATCGAACGCATATTGTACGATGGTTTTGAACTTTGTCCACTGATCCTCAACACTATCTGTACTTGAGAAAACTTGTGTTGAGCCTTCAGGTACTCTAATCTCCCTTTTGTCACTTTTGCTAAACAGAAAAATCTTGCCACGTTTTTTAATATATTTACGGCTGATATCGATGCAGTAACCGCTTTTGATCGCCGATTCCCTGTTCTGCGTCCACTGTTTCAAATAGTTCAGGTCTGTCACCAGAAGGTCTAATATGTTATCGCCACGAGTCTGCTCTCTGTTTAAGTGCTCAAGGTAGTTTTCAGATAAAGCACTTAAAAATATTTCACTGGATTCTTTGTCCCTGCCACCCGTTATGAACGTTTGAGTTCCCAGTCTATATCCAGCAAATTAAAATCTCCACCCAGAACTACAACATGGTGGGGAAATCTACTCGAAATATTTTCCAAATTATTCTTCAGGTGCTCAGCCCAAGAGCTGCCGAGGCAAGGGGGCCAGAGACATCCAATTACCATGTCTGAGCCTGCTTTAACCGTGACCTTCACCCAAATCATTTTACATTTCCGATCTTCGTCAATTTCCTTCGATACTATTGCACTACTGATCGCTATAAACATGCCTCCCCCTTCACTGTCAAGCCTGTCTCTGCGGTATACATTCCAATCTGAGTTTAGGATTTCATCATTGCTTACGTCTGGTTTCAGCCAACTTTCTGTCCATAGTACTATATGGGTGTTGTGACCGTTTATTAATTAGAGCAGTTCTGTGACTTTTCTATAGACGCTCCTGCAGTTTACTATTAGCACATTAATATTGTTATTCCTTGCTGCATTTTGCCTACGCCTACCTTGCCGCGTCTCAGGAGGCGACTTGTCAAGCCTAGGAAGGGAATTCTAACCTAAAAAACCCACATGTGCATTCCACACTTACTCCGATAACCTTGCAGCCACTTCCGGCGTGTAGTGCACGCCGGACCTATTCAGGGGGACCCTACATTTCTCCACCAGATAGCGGAGGTCGAGAAATTTGCACCCCCAGATCTCCGCAAATCCTTCAACTCGGCTCTAAACCAGAGGACCGCGATCGGTTCTGGGAACGATACTACAAATAGTTAGCTCTGATTCCACCCCACGAGCGAGGCTTTCCGGCTTCACCAATTCCGCCAACCGCCTGTACGAACTGATGACCTCAGAACCCTGACGGCGGGAGTCATTGGTGCTAAGATGAGCAACAATTTGCAGTCGAATGCACCCATTGCTCTCTATCGCCACCGGCAGGCCTCTTCCACATCTCGGATGAGACCCCTTGCAAGCACACTGAACACTGGCCACTGGCCTCCTTCCCCGACCTTTCCGCTATTTCTCTAAGGGGCTCCATCACCCGCTTAACGATGGAGCTGCCAATAACTAACAGTAACTAATAAGCCCTTCCCTCCGCGTGCCTGCTCGGACGTTGCTGAAGGAACGGCCACAGGCAGAGCGGGCGATGCCAGACGGCTAGCCTCCACATTGACCCTCCGCCTATAACGCCGCTGAATCTGCCACTATACTTGGAGAGAGGGTGGCCCATCAACAATGGTACCCGCGAAGATGTCTAGACAGTACGGACAGTGGGTGAAGCTTGTGACACCTGGGGTGTACCATGCGACGGACCACTGTCGTTACACTCTGAGGCAGCAGCCTGAAGACGGCTGACCGAGGCCATCAACACGCTCAGCTGTTCGCGAACAGTTGCCAGTTTCTACTACGTCCGCAAACAGCAGTCACAGATCCTATCCAACCTAAGAAATCGATTTACTGTAGAGAGTTCAACTTTAAACTAGACTGCTAATTCACTAAAGCAGGCTGACTAAACAGGTTGCTAGCCCCCTCTTGTAGCAAACAAAATAGCACTACCTGTCAACAGAGAGTATTCAAAACAAACGCTAGCACTACTGGCACTATGGTTGACTAAAACGACTCTCGGTCTGTATTAAAAACAAACACGCAATCTATGATACACTAGTACTAGCACTCGCCAATTATAGCTTCCTAAAAACAAAAACACACGGAAGAAGCGACAAGTATGAAAAATACAATTACTTAAATTAAGGTAGCTCGATGCACAGCAGACGTGAAGCAGGCGGCAGTAACGACGACATTGGCACTACTGGCACTACTAGCACTATGGCTGACTAAAGCGACCCACTCCAAATGTATTCAAAACAAACACGAAATCTATGGTACACTAGTACTAGCACTCGCCAATTGTAGCTTCCCAAAATCAAAAACACACGGAAGAAGCGACAAGTATTAAAAATACAGTTATTACTTAAATTAAGGTAGCTCGATGCACAGCAGACGTGAAGCAGGCGGCAGTAACGACGACATTGGCACTACTGGCACTACTAACACTATGGCTGACTAAAGCGACCCACTCCAAATGTATTCAAAACAAACACGAAATCTATGGTACACTAGTACTAGCACTCGCCAATTGTAGCTTCCCAAAATCAAAAACACACGGAAGAAGCGACAAGTATGAAAAATACAATTACTGAAAGTAAGGTAGCTCGATGCACAGCAGACGTGAAGCAGGCGGCAGTAACGACGACATTGGCACTACTGGCACTACTAGCACTATGGCTGACTAAAGCGACTCTCTCCAAATGTATTCAAAACAAACACGCAATCTATGGTACACTAGTACTAGCACTCGCCAATTATAGCTTCCCAAAATCAAAAACACACGGAAGAAGCGTCAAGTATTAAAAATACAGTTATTACTTAAATTAAGGTACCTCGATGCACAGCAGACGTGAAGCAGGCGGCAGTAACGACGACATTGGCACTACTGGCACTACTAGCACTATGGCTGACTAAAGCGACTCTCTCCAAATGTATTCAAAACAAACACGCAATCTATGGTACACTAGTACTAGCACTCGCCAATTATAGCTTCCCAAAATCAAAAACACACGGAAGAAGCGTCAAGTATTAAAAATACAGTTATTACTTAAATTAAGGTACCTCGATGCACAGCAGACGTGAAGCAGGCGGCAGTAACGACGACATTGGCACTACTGGCACTACTAACACTATGGCTGACTAAAGCGACCCACTCCAAATGTATTCAAAACAAACACGAAATCTATGGTACACTAGTACTAGCACTCGCCAATTGTAGCTTCCCAAAATCAAAAACACACGGAAGAAGCGACAAGTATGAAAAATACAATTACTGAAAGTAAGGTAGCTCGATGCACAGCAGACGTGAAGCAGGCGGCAGTAACGACGACATTGGCACTACTGGCACTACTAGCACTATGGCTGACTAAAGCGACTCTCTCCAAATGTATTCAAAACAAACACGCAATCTATGGTACACTAGTACTAGCACTCGCCAATTATAGCTTCCCAAAATCAAAAACACACGGAAGAAGCGTCAAGTATTAAAAATACAGTTATTACTTAAATTAAGGTACCTCGATGCACAGCAGACGTGAAGCAGGCGGCAGTAACGACGACATTGGCACTACTGGCACTACTAGCACTATGGCTGACTAAAGCGACTCTCTCCAAATGTATTCAAAACAAACACGCAATCTATGGTACACTAGTACTAGCACTCGCCAATTATAGCTTCCCAAAATCAAAAACACACGGAAGAAGCGACAAGTATGAAAAATACAATTACTGAAAGTAAGGTAGCTCGATGCACAGCAGACGTGAAGCAGGCGGCAGTAACGACGACATTGGCACTACTGGCACTACTAGCACTATGGCTGACTAAAGCGACTCTCTCCAAATGTATTCAAAACAAACACGCAATCTATGGTACACTAGTACTAGCACTCGCCAATTGTAGCTTCCCAAAATCAAAAACACACGGAAGAAGCGTCAAGTATTAAAAATACAGTTATTACTTAAATTAAGGTACCTCGATGCACAGCAGACGTGAAGCAGGCGGCAGTAACGACGACATTGGCACTACTGGCACTACTAGCACTATGGCTGACTAAAGCGACTCTCTCCAAATGTATTCAAAACAAACACGATATCTATGGTACACTAGTACTAGCACTCGCCAATTGTAGCTTCCCAAAATCAAAAACACATGGAAGAAGCGACAAGTATTAAAAATACAGTTATTACTTAAATTAAGGTACCTCGATGCACAGCAGACGTGAAGCAGGCGGCAGTAACGACGACATTGGCACTACTGGCACTACTAGCACTATGGCTGACTAAAGCGACTCTCTCCAAATGTATTCAAAACAAACACGATATCTATGGTACACTAGTACTAGCACTCGCCAATTATAGCTTCCCAAAATCAAAAACACACGGAAGAAGCGTCAAGTATTAAAAATACAGTTATTACTTAAATTAAGGTACCTCGATGCACAGCAGACGTGAAGCAGGCGGCAGTAACGACGACATTGGCACTACTGGCACTACTAGCACTATGGCTGACTAAAGCGACTCTCTCCAAATGTATTCAAAACAAACACGATATCTATGGTACACTAGTACTAGCACTCGCCAATTGTAGCTTCCCAAAATCAAAAACACATGGAAGAAGCGACAAGTATTAAAAATACAGTTATTACTTAAATTAAGGTACCTCGATGCACAGCAGACGTGAAGCAGGCGGCAGTAACGACGACATTGGCACTACTGGCACTACTAGCACTATGGCTGACTAAAGCGACTCTCTCCAAATGTATTCAAAACAAACACGAAATCTATGGTACACTAGTACTAGCACTCGCCAATTGTAGCTTCCCAAAATCAAAAACACACGGAAGAAGCGTCAAGTATTAAAAATACAGTTATTACTTAAATTAAGGTACCTCGATGCACAGCAGACGTGAAGCAGGCGGCAGTAACGACGACATTGGCACTACTGGCACTACTAGCACTATGGCTGACTAAAGCGACTCTCTCCAAATGTATTCAAAACAAACACGATATCTATGGTACACTAGTACTAGCACTCGCCAATTGTAGCTTCCCAAAATCAAAAACACACGGAAGAAGCGTCAAGTATTAAAAATACAGTTATTACTTAAATTAAGGTACCTCGATGCACAGCAGACGTGAAGCAGGCGGCAGTAACGACGACATTGGAACTACTGGCACTACTAGCACTATGGCTGACTAAAGCGACTCTCTCCAAATGTATTCAAAACAAACACGCAATCTATGGTACACTAGTACTAGCACTCGCCAATTGTAGCTTCCC
This sequence comes from Schistocerca gregaria, assembly GCF_023897955.1. Lineage (NCBI taxonomy): Eukaryota > Metazoa > Arthropoda > Insecta > Orthoptera > Acrididae > Schistocerca > Schistocerca gregaria. The sequence goes on along the minus strand of NC_064923.1, from coordinate 127,945,432 downwards.
AAAATCAAAAAAACACGGAAGAAGCGTCAAGTATTAAAAATACAGTTATTACTTAAATTAAGGTACCTCGATGCACAGCAGACGTGAAGCAGGCGGCAGTAACGACGACATTGGAACTACTGGCACTACTAGCACTATGGCTGACTAAAGCGACTCTCTCCAAATGTATTCAAAACAAACACGCAATCTATGGTACACTAGTACTAGCACTCGCCAATTGTAGCTTCCCAAAATCAAAAACACACGGAAGAAGCGACAAGTATTAAAAATACAGTTATTACTTAAATTAAGGTACCTCGATGCACAGCAGACGTGAAGCAGGCGGCAGTAACGACGACATTGGCACTACTGGCACTACTAGCACTATGGCTGACTAAAGCGACTCTCTCCAAATGTATTCAAAACAAACACGATATCTATGGTACACTAGTACTAGCACTCGCCAATTGTAGCTTCCCAAAATCAAAAACACATGGAAGAAGCGACAAGTATTAAAAATACAGTTATTACTTAAATTAAGGTACCTCGATGCACAGCAGACGTGAAGCAGGCGGCAGTAACGACGACATTGGCACTACTGGCACTACTAGCACTATGGCTGACTAAAGCGACTCTCTCCAAATGTATTCAAAACAAACACGATATCTATGGTACACTAGTACTAGCACTCGCCAATTGTAGCTTCCCAAAATCAAAAACACATGGAAGAAGCGACAAGTATTAAAAATACAGTTATTACTTAAATTAAGGTAGCTCGATGCACAGCAGACGTGAAGCAGGCGGCAGTAACGACGACATTGGCACTACTGGCACTACTAGCACTATGGCTGACTAAAGCGACTCTCTCCAAATGTATTCAAAACAAACACGCAATCTATGGTACACTAGTACTAGCACTCGCCAATTGTAGCTTCCCAAAATCAAAAAAACACGGAAGAAGCGTCAAGTATTAAAAATACAGTTATTACTTAAATTAAGGTACCTCGATGCACAGCAGACGTGAAGCAGGCGGCAGTAACGACGACATTGGCACTACTGGCACTACTAGCACTATGGCTAACTAAAGCGACACTCTACAAATGTATTCAAAACAAACACGATATCTATGGTACACTAGTACTAGCACTCGCCAATTGTAGCTTCCCAAAATCAAAAACACACGGAAAAAGCGTCAAGTATGAAAAATACAATTACTGAAATTAAGGTAGCTCGATGCACAGCAGACGTGAAGCAGGCGGCAGTAACGACGACATTGGCACTACTGGCACTACTAGCACTATGGCTGACTAAAGCGACTCTCTCCAAATGTATTCAAAACAAACACGCAATCTATGGTACACTAGTACTAGCACTCGCCAATTGTAGCTTCCCAAAATCAAAAACACACGGAAGAGGCGTCAAGTATTAAAAATACAGTTATTACTTAAATTAAGGTACCTCGATGCACAGCAGACGTGAAGCAGGCGGCAGTAACGACGACATTGGCACTACTGGCACTACTAGCACTATGGCTGACTAAAGCTAACTAAAGCGACTCTCTCCAAATGTATTCAAAACAAACACGATATCTATGGTACACTAGTACTAGCACTCGCCAATTGTAGCTTCCCAAAATCAAAAACACATGGAAGAAGCGACAAGTATTAAAAATACAGTTATTACTTAAATTAAGGTAGCTCTATGCACAGCAGACGTGAAGCAGGCGGCAGTAACGACATTGGCACTACTAGCACTATGGCTAACTAAAGCGACACTCTACAAATGTATTCAAAACAAACACGAAATCTATGGTACACTAGTACTAGCACTCGCCAATTATAGCTTCCTAAAATTGGAAACACACGGAAGAAGCGACAAGTATGAAAAATACAATTACTTAAATTAAGGTAGCTCGATGCACAGCAGACGTGAAGCAGGCGGCAGTAACGACGACATTGGCACTACTAACACTATGGCTGACTAAAGCGACTCTCTCCAAATGTATTCAAAACAAACACGCAATCTATGGTACACTAGTACTAGCACTCGCCAATTATAGCTTCCCAAAATCAAAAACACACGGAAGAAGCGACAAGTATGAAAAATACAATTACTTAAATTAAGGTAGCTCGATGCACAGCAGAGGTGAAGCAGGCGGCAGTAACGACGACATTGGCACTACTAACACTATGGCTGACTAAAGCGACTCTCTCCAAATGTATTCAAAACAAACACGAAATCTATGGTACACTAGTACTAGCACTCGCCAATTATAGGTTCCTAAAATCAAAAACACATGGAAGAAGCGACAAGTACGAAAAATACAATTACTTAAATTAAGGTAGCTTAATGCACAGCAGACGTGAAGCAGTCGGCAGTAACGACGACATTTTCACTACTAGCACTATGGCTGACAAAAGGGACTCTCCAAATGTATTCAAAACAAACACGAAATCTATGGTACACTAGTACTAGCACTCGCCAATTATAGCTTCCTAAAATCAAAAACCCACGGAAGAAGCGACAAAAATTAAAAATACTATTACTTAAATTAAGGTAGCTCGATGCACAGCAGACGTGAAGCAGGCGGCAGTAACGGCGACATTGGCACTACTGGCACTACTAGCACTATGGCTGACTAAAGCGACTCTCTCCAAATGTATTCAAAACAAACACGAAATCTATGGAACACTAGTACTAGCACTCGCCAATTATAGCTTCCTAAAATCAAAAACACACGGAAGAAGCGACAAGTATGAAAAATACAATTACTGAAATTAAGGTAGCTCGATGCACAGCAGACGTGAAGCAGGCGGCAGTAACGACGACATTGGCACTACTGGCACTACTAGCACTATGGCTGACTAAAGCGACTCTCTCCAAATGTATTCAAAACACGAAATCTATGGTACACTAGTACTAGCACTCGCCAATTATAGCTTCCTAAAATCAAAAACACACGGAAAAAGCGACAAGTATGAAAAATACAATTACTTAAATTAAGGTAGCTCGATGCACAGCAGACGTGAAGCAGGCGGCAGTAACGACGACATTGGCACTACTGGCACTACTAGCACTATGGCTGACTAAAGCGACTCTCTCCAAATGTATTCAAAACAAACACGAAATCTATGGAACACTAGTACTAGCACTCGCCAATTATAGCTTCCTAAAATCAAAAACCCACGGAAGAAGCGACAAGTATGAAAAATACAATTACTGAAATTAAGGTAGCTCGATGCACAGCAGACGTGAAGCAGGCGGCAGTAACGACGACATTGGCACTACTGGCACTACTAGCACTATGGCTGACTAAAGCGACTCTCTCCAAATGTATTCAAAACAAACACGAAATCTATGGTACACTAGTACTAGCACTCGCCAATTATAGCTTCCCAAAATCAAAAACACACGGAAGAAGCGACAAGTACGAAAAATACAATTACTTAATTTAAGGTAGCTCGATGCACAGCAGACGTGAAGCAGGCGGCAGTAACGACGACATTGGCACTACTGGCACTACTAGCACTATGGCTGACTAAAGCGACTCTCTCCAAATGTATTCAAAACAAACACGAAATCTATGGTACACTAGTACTAGCACTCGCCAATTATAGCTTCCTAAAATCAAAAACACATGGAAGAAGCGACAGAAATTAAAAATACTATTACTTAAATTAAGGTAGCTCGATGCACAGCAGACGTGAAGCAGGCGGCAGTAACGACGACATTGGCACTACTGGCACTACTAGCACTATGGCTGACTAAAGCGACTGTCTCCAAATGTATTCAAAACAAACGCGAAATCTATGGTACACTAGTACTAGCACTCGCCAATTATAGCTTCCTAAAATCAAAAACACACGGAAAAAGCGACAAGTATGAAAAATACAATTACTTAAATTAAGGTAGCTCGATGCACAGCAGACGTGAAGCAGGCGGCAGTAACGACGACATTGGCACTACTGGCACTACTAGCACTATGGCTGACTAAAGCGACTCTCTCCAAATGTATTCAAAACAAACACGAAATCTATGGTACACTAGTACTAGCACTCGCCAATTATAGCTTCCTAAAATCAAAAACACATGGAAGAAGCGACAAAAATTAAAAATACTATTACTTAAATTAAGGTAGCTCGATGCACAGCAGACGTGAAGCAGGCGGCAGTAACGACGACATTGGCACTACTGGCACTACTAGCACTATGGCTGACTAAAGCGACTGTCTCCAAATGTATTCAAAACAAACACGAAATCTATGGTACACTAGTACTAGCACTCGCCAATTATAGCTTCCTAAAATCAAAAACACACGGAAAAAGCGACAAGTATGAAAAATACAATTACTGAAATTAAGGTAGCTCGATGCACAGCAGACGTGAAGCAGGCGGCAGTAACGACGTCATTGGCACTACTGGCACTACTAGCACTATGGCTGACTAAAGCGACTCTCTCCAAATGTATTCAAAACAAACACGCAATCTATGGTACACTAGTACTAGCACTCGCCAATTATAGCTTCCCAAAATCAAAAACACACGGAAGAAACGACAAGTTTTAAAAATACAGTTACTACTTAAATTAAGGTAGCTCGATGCACAGCAGACGTGAAGCAGGCGGCAGTAACGACGTCATTGGCACTACTGGCACTATGGCTGACTAAAGCGACTCTCTCCAAATGTATTCAAAACACGAAATCTATGGTACACTAGTACTAGCACTCGCCAATTATAGCTTCCTAAAATCAAAAACACACGGAAGAAGCGACAAGTATGAAAAATACAATTACTTAAATTAAGGTAGCTCGATGCACAGCAGACGTGAAGCAGGCGGCAGTAACGACGTCATTGGCACTACTGGCACTATGGCTGACTAAAGCGACTCTCTCCAAATGTATTCAAAACAAACACGCAATCTATGGTACACTAGTACTAGCACTCGCCAATTATAGCTTCCTAAAATCAAAAACACACGGGAGAAGCGACAAGTATGAAAAATACAATTACTTACATTAAGGTAGCTCGATGCACAGCAGACGTGAAGCAGGCGGCAGTAACGACGTCATTGGCACTACTGGCACTACTAGCACTATGGCTGACTAAAGCGACTCTCTCCAAATGTATTCAAAACACGAAATCTATGGTACACTAGTACTAGCACTCGCCAATTATAGCTTCCCAAAATCAAAAACACACGGAAGAAGCGACAAGTATGAAAAATACAATTACTTAAATTAAGGTAGCTCGATGCACAGCAGACGTGAAGCAGGCGGCAGTAACGACGTCATTGGCACTACTGGCACTACTAGCACTATGGCTGACTAAAGCGACTCTCTCCAAATGTATTCAAAACACGAAATCTATGGGACACTAGTACTAGCACTCGCCAATTATAGCTTCCCAAAATCAAAAACACACGGAAGAAGCGACAAGTATGAAAAATACAATTACTGAAATTAAGGTAGCTCGATGCACAGCAGACGTGAAGCAGGCGGCAGTAACGACGTCATTGGCACTACTGGCACTACTAGCACTATGGCTGACTAAAGCGACTGTCTCCAAATGTATTCAAAACAAACACGAAATCTATGGTACACTAGTACTAGCACTCGCCAACTATAGCTTCCCAAAATCAGAAACACACGGAAGAAGCGACAAGTATGAAAAATACAATTACTGAAATTAAGGTAGCTCGATGCACAGCAGACGTGAAGCAGGCGGCAGTAACGACGTCATTGGCACTACTGGCACTACTAGCACTATGGCTGACTAAAGCGACTCTCTCCAAATGTATTCAAAACAAACACGAAATCTATGGTACACTAGTACTAGCACTCGCCAATTATAGCTTCCCAAAATCAAAAACACACGGAAGAAGCGACAAGTATGAAAAATACAATTACTTAAATTAAGGTAGCTCGATGCACAGCAGACGTGAAGCAGGCGGCAGTAACGACGTCATTGGCACTACTGGCACTACTAGCACTATGGCTGACTAAAGCGACTCTCTCCAAATGTATTCAAAACAAACACGAAATCTATGGTACACTAGTACTAGCACTCGCCAATTATAGCTTCCCAAAATCAGAAACACATGGAAGAAGCGACAAGTATGAAAAATACAATTACTGAAATTAAGGTAGCTCGATGCACAGCAGACGTGAAGCAGGCGGCAGTAACGACGACATTGGCACTACTAGCACTATGGCTGACTAAAGCGACTCTCTCCAAATGTATTCAAAACAAACACGAAATCTATGGTACACTAGTACTAGCACTCGCCAATTATAGCTACCCAAAATCAAAAACACACGGAAGAAGCGACAAGTATGAAAAATACAATTACTGAAATTAAGGTAGCTCGATGCACAGCAGACGTGAAGCAGGCGGCAGTAACGACGACATTGGCACTACTGGCACTACTAACACTATGGCTGACTAAAGCGACTCTCTCCAAATGTATTCAAAACAAACACGAAATCTATGGTACACTAGTACTAGCACTCGCCACTTATAGCTTCCCAAAATCAAAAACACACGGAAGAAGCGACAAGTATGAAAAGTACAATTACTGAAATTAAGGTAGCTCGATGCACAGCAGACGTGAAGCAGGCGGCAGTAACGACGACATTGGCACTACTAGCACTATGGCTAACTAAAGCGACTCTCTCCAAATGTATTCAAAACAAACACGAAATCTATGGTACACTGGTACTAGCACTCGCCACTTATAGCTTCCCAAAATCAAAAACACACGGAAGAAGCGACAAGTATGAAAAATACAATTACTGAAATTAAGGTAGCTCGATGCACAGCAGACGTGAAGCAGGCGGCAGTAACGACGACATTGGCACTACTGGCACTATGGCTGACTAAAGCGACTCTCTCCAAATGTATTCAAAACAAACACGAAATCTATGGTACACTAGTACTAGCACTCGCCAATTATAGCTTCCTAAAATCAAAAACACACGGAAGAAGCGACAAGTATGAAAAATACAATAACTGAAATTAAGGTAGCTCGATGCACAGCAGACGTGAAGCAGGCGGCAGTAACGACGTCATTGGCACTACTGGAACTACTGGCACTACTAGCACTATGGCTGACTAAAGCGACTCTCTCCAAATGTATTCAAAACAAACACGAAATCTATGGTACACTGGTACTAGCACTCGCCACTTATAGCTTCCCAAAATCAAAAACACACGGAAGAAGCGACAAGTATGAAAAATACAATTACTGAAATTAAGGTAGCTCGATGCACAGCAGACGTGAAGCAGGCGGCAGTAACGACGACATTGGCACTACTGGCACTATGGCTGACTAAAGCGACTCTCTCCAAATGTATTCAAAACAAACACACAATCTATGGTACACTAGTACTAGCACTCGCCAATTATAGCTTCCTAAAATCAAAAACACACGGTTAGAAGCGACAAGTATGAAAAATACAATAACTGAAATTAAGGTAGCTCGATGCACAGCAGACGTGAAGCAGGCGGCAGTAACGACGTCATTGGCACTACTGGAACTACTAGCACTATGGCTGACTAAAGCGACTCTCTCCAAATGTATTCAAAACAAACACCCAATCTATGGTACACTAGTACTAGCACTCGCCAATTATAGCTTCCTAAAATCAAAAACACACGGAAGAAGCGACAAGTATGAAAAATACAATAACTGAAATTAAGGTAGCTCGATGCACAGCAGACGTGAAGCAGGCGGCAGTAACGACGACATTGGCACTACTGGAACTACTGGCACTATGGCTGACTAAAGCGACTCTCTCCAAATGTATTCAAAACAAACACGAAATCTATGGTACACTGGTACTAGCACTCGCCACTTATAGCTTCCCAAAATCAAAAACACACGGAAGAAGCGACAAGTATGAAAAATACAATTACTGAAATTAAGGTAGCTCGATGCACAGCAGACGTGAAGCAGGCGGCAGTAACGACGACATTGGCACTACTGGCACTATGGCTGACTAAAGCGACTCTCTCCAAATGTATTCAAAACAAACACACAATCTATGGTACACTAGTACTAGCACTCGCCAATTATAGCTTCCTAAAATCAAAAACACACGGTTAGAAGCGACAAGTATGAAAAATACAATAACTGAAATTAAGGTAGCTCGATGCACAGCAGACGTGAAGCAGGCGGCAGTAACGACGTCATTGGCACTACTGGAACTACTAGCACTATGGCTGACTAAAGCGACTCTCTCCAAATGTATTCAAAACAAACACCCAATCTATGGTACACTAGTACTAGCACTCGCCAATTATAGCTTCCTAAAATCAAAAACACACGGAAGAAGCGACAAGTATGAAAAATACAATAACTGAAATTAAGGTAGCTCGATGCACAGCAGACGTGAAGCAGGCGGCAGTAACGACGTCATTGGCACTACTGGAACTACTGGCACTACTAGCACTATGGCTGACTAAAGCGACTCTCTCCAAATGTATTCAAAACAAACACGAAATCTATGGTACACTGGTACTAGCACTCGCCACTTATAGCTTCCCAAAATCAAAAACACACGGAAGAAGCGACAAGTATGAAAAATACAATTACTGAAATTAAGGTAGCTCGATGCACAGCAGACGTGAAGCAGGCGGCAGTAACGACGTCATTGGCACTACTGGCACTACTGGCACTACTAGCACTATGGCTGACTAAAGCGACTCTCTCCAAATGTATTCAAAACAAACACGCAATCTATGGTACACTAGTACTAGCACTCGCCAATTATAGCTTCCTAAAATCAAAAACACACGGAAGAAGCGACAAGTATGAAAAATACAATAACTGAAATTAAGGTAGCTCGATGCACAGCAGACGTGAAGCAGGCGGCAGTAACGACGACATTGGCACTACTGGAACTACTAGCACTATGGCTGACTAAAGCGACTCTCTCCAAATGTATTCAAAACAAACACACAATCTATGGTACACTAGTACTAGCACTCGCCAATTATAGCTTCCTAAAATCAAAAACACACGGAAGAAGCGACAAGTATGAAAAATACAATAACTGAAATTAAGGTAGCTCGATGCACAGCAGACGTGAAGCAGGCGGCAGTAACGACGACATTGGCACTACTGGAACTACTAGCACTATGGCTGACTAAAGCGACTCTCTCCAAATGTATTCAAAACAAACACACAATCTATGGTACACTAGTACTAGCACTCGCCAATTATAGCTTCCTAAAATCAAAAACACACGGTTAGAAGCGACAAGTATGAAAAATACAATAACTGAAATTAAGGTAGCTCGATGCACAGCAGACGTGAAGCAGGCGGCAGTAACGACGTCATTGGCACTACTGGAACTACTAGCACTATGGCTGACTAAAGCGACTCTCTCCAAATGTATTCAAAACAAACACGCAATCTATGGTACACTAGTACTAGCACTCGCCAATTATAGCTTCCTAAAATCAAAAACACACGGAAGAAGCGACAAGTATGAAAAATACAATAACTGAAATTAAGGTAGCTCGATGCACAGCAGACGTGAAGCAGGCGGCAGTAACGACGACATTGGCACTACTGGAACTACTAGCACTATGGCTGACTAAAGCGACTCTCTCCAAATGTATTCAAAACAAACACACAATCTATGGTACACTAGTACTAGCACTCGCCAATTATAGCTTCCTAAAATCAAAAACACACGGTTAGAAGCGACAAGTATGAAAAATACAATAACTGAAATTAAGGTAGCTCGATGCACAGCAGACGTGAAGCAGGCGGCAGTAACGACGACATTGGCACTACTGGAACTACTAGCACTATGGCTGACTAAAGCGACTCTCTCCAAATGTATTCAAAACAAACACACAATCTATGGTACACTAGTACTAGCACTCGCCAATTATAGCTTCCTAAAATCAAAAACACACGGAAGAAGCGACAAGTATGAAAAATACAATAACTGAAATTAAGGTAGCTCGATGCACAGCAGACGTGAAGCAGGCGGCAGTAACGACGACATTGGCACTACTGGAACTACTAGCACTATGGCTGACTAAAGCGACTCTCTCCAAATGTATTCAAAACAAACACGAAATCTATGGTACACTAGTACTAGCACTCGCCAATTATAGCTTCCTAAAATCAAAAACACACGGTTAGAAGCGACAAGTATGAAAAATACAATAACTGAAATTAAGGTAGCTCGATGCACAGCAGACGTGAAGCAGGCGGCAGTAACGACGTCATTGGCACTACTGGAACTACTAGCACTATGGCTGACTAAAGCGACTCTCTCCAAATGTATTCAAAACAAACACACAATCTATGGTACACTAGTACTAGCACTCGCCAATTATAGCTTCCTAAAATCAAAAACACACGGAAGAAGCGACAAGTATGAAAAATACAATAACTGAAATTAAGGTAGCTCGATGCACAGCAGACGTGAAGCAGGCGGCAGTAACGACGACATTGGCACTACTGGCACTACTAGCACTATGGCTGACTAAAGCGACTCTCTCCAAATGTATTCAAAACAAACACGCAATGTATGGTACACTAGTACTAGCACTCGCCAATTATAGGTTCCTAAAATCAAAAACACACGGAAGAAGCGACACGTACGAAAAATACAATTACTTAAATTAAGGTAGCTTAATGCACAGCAGACGTGAAGCATTCGGCAGTAACGACGACATTGGCACTACTGGCACTACTAGCACTATGGCTGACTAAAGCGACTCTCTCCAAATGTATTCCAAACACGAAATCTATGGTACACTAGTACTAGCACTCGCCAATTATAGCTTCCTAAAATCAAAAACACACGGAAGAAGCGACAAGTATGAAAAATACAGTTATTACTTAAATTAAGGTAGCTCGCAGCACAGCAGACGTGAAGCAGGCGGCAGTAACGACGTCTTTGGCACTACTGGCACTACTAGCACTATGGCTGACTAAAGCGAATCTCTCCAAATGTATTCAAAACAAACACCCAATCTATGGTACACTAGTACTAGCACTCGCCAATTATAGCTTCCTAAAATCAAAAACACACGGAAAAAGCGACAAGTATGAAAAATACAATAACTGAAATTAAGGTAGCTCGATGCACAGCAGACGTGAAGCAGGCGGCAGTAACGACGACATTGGCACTACTGGCACTACTAGCACTATGGCTGACTAAAGCGACTCTCTCCAAATGTATTCAAAACAAACACGCAATGTATGGTACACTAGTACTAGCACTCGCCAATTATAGGTTCCTAAAATCAAAAACACACGGAAGAAGCGACACGTACGAAAAATACAATTACTTAAATTAAGGTAGCTTAATGCACAGCAGACGTGAAGCAGTCGGCAGTAACGACGACATTGGCACTACTGGCACTACTAGCACTATGGCTGACTAAAGCGACTCTCTCCAAATGTATTCAAAACAAACACAGAATCTATGGTACACTAGTACTAGCACTCGCCAATTATAGCTTCCTAAAATCAAAAACACACGGTTAGAAGCGACAAGTATGAAAAATACAATAACTGAAATTAAGGTAGCTCGATGCACAGCAGACGTGAAGCAGGCGGCAGTAACGACGTCATTGGCACTACTGGAACTACTGGCACTACTAGCACTATGGCTGACTAAAGCGACTCTCTCCAAATGTATTCAAAACAAACACACAATCTATGGTACACTAGTACTAGCACTCGCCAATTATAGCTTCCTAAAATCAAAAACACACGGTTAGAAGCGACAAGTATGAAAAATACAATAACTGAAATTAAGGTAGCTCGATGCACAGCAGACGTGAAGCAGGCGGCAGTAACGACGTCATTGGCACTACTGGAACTACTAGCACTATGGCTGACTAAAGCGACTCTCTCCAAATGTATTCAAAACAAACACACAATCTATGGTACACTAGTACTAGCACTCGCCAATTATAGCTTCCTAAAATCAAAAACACACGGTTAGAAGCGACAAGTATGAAAAATACAATAACTGAAATTAAGGTAGCTCGATGCACAGCAGACGTGAAGCAGGCGGCAGTAACGACGTCATTGGCACTACTGGAACTACTGGCACTACTGGCACTACTAGCACTATGGCTGACTAAAGCGACTCTCTCCAAATGTATTCAAAACAAACACGCAATCTATGGTACACTAGTACTAGCACTCGCCAATTATAGCTTCCTAAAATCAAAAACACACGGAAGCAGCGACAAGTATGAAAAATACAATTACTTAAATTAAGGTAGCTCGATGCACAGCAGACGTGAAGCAGGCGGCAGTAACGACGACATTGGCACTACTAGCACTATGGCTGACTAAAGCGACTCTCTCCAAATGTATTCAAAACAAACACGCAATCTATGGTACACTAGTACTAGCACTCGCCAATTATAGCTTCCTAAAATCAAAAACACACGGAAGAAGCGACAAGTATGAAAAATACAATTACTTACATTAAGGTAGCTCGATGCACAGCAGACGTGAAGCAGGCGGCAGTAACGACGTCATTGGCACTACTGGAACTACTGGCACTACTAGCACTATGGCTGACTAAAGCGACTCTCTCCAAATGTATTCAAAACAAACACGCAATCTATGGTACACTAGTACTAGCACTCGCCAATTATAGCTTCCTAAAATCAAAAACACACGGAAGAAGCGACAAGTATGAAAAATACAATTACTTACATTAAGGTAGCTCGCTGCACAGCAGACGTGAAGCAGGCGACAGTAACGACGCCATTGGCACTACTGGCACTACTAGCACTATGGCTGACTAAAGCGACTCTCTCCAAATGTATTCAAAACAAACACGCAATCTATGGTACACTAGTACTAGCACTCGCCAATTATAGCTTCCTAAAATCAAAAACACACGGAAGAAGCGACAAGTATGAAAAATACAATTACTTAAATTAAGGTAGCTCGATGCACAGCAGACGTGAAGCAGGCGGCAGTAACGACGTCTTTGGCACTACTGCCACTACTAGCACTATGGCTGACTAAAGCGACTCTCTCCAAATGTATTCAAAACAAACACGCAATCTATGGTACACTAGTACTAGCACTCGCCAATTATAGCTTCCTAAAATCAAAAACACACGGGAGAAGCGACAAGTATGAAAAATACAGTTATTACTTAAATTAAGGTAGCTCGCTGCACAGCAGACGTGAAGCAGGCGGCAGTAACGACGACATTGGCACTACTAGCACTATGGCTGACTAAAGCGACTCTCTCCAAATGTATTCAAAACAAACACGCAATCTATGGTACACTAGTACTAGCACTCGCCAATTATAGCTTCCTAAAATCAAAAACACACGGAAGAAGCGACAAGTATGAAAAATACAATTACTTACATTAAGGTAGCTCGCTGCACAGCAGACGTGAAGCAGGCGACAGTAACGACGCCATTGGCACTACTGGCACTACTAGCACTATGGCTGACTAAAGCGACTCTCTCCAAATGTATTCAAAACAAACACGCAATCTATGGTACACTAGTACTAGCACTCGCCAATTATAGCTTCCTAAAATCAAAAACACACGGAAGAAGCGACAAGTATGAAAAATACAATTACTTAAATTAAGGTAGCTCGATGCACAGCAGACGTGAAGCAGGCGGCAGTAACGACGTCTTTGGCAGTACTGCCACTACTAGCACTATGGCTGACTAAAGCGACTCTCTCCAAATGTATTCAAAACAAACACGCAATCTATGGTACACTAGTACTAGCACTCGCCAATTATAGCTTCCTAAAATCAAAAACACACGGGAGAAGCGACAAGTATGAAAAATACAGTTATTACTTAAATTAAGGTAGCTCGCTGCACAGCAGACGTGAAGCAGGCGGCAGTAACGACGTCATTGGCACTACTGGCATTACTAGCACTATGGCTGACTAAAGCGACTCTCTCCAAATGTATTCAAAACACGAAATCTATGGTACACTAGTACTAGCACTCGCCAATTATAGCTTCCTAAAATCAAAAACACACGGAAGAAGCGACAAGTATGAAAAATATAATTACTTAAATTAAGGTAGCTCGATGCACAGGAGACGTGAAGCAGGCGGCAGTAACGACGACATTGGCACTACTAGCACTATGGCTGACTAAAGCGACTCTCTCCAAATGTATTCAAAACACGAAATCTATGGTACACTAGTACTAGCACTCGCCAATTATAGCTTCCTAAAAAAAAACACACGGAAGAAGCGACAAGTATGAAAAATACAGTTATTACTTAAATTAAGGTAGCTCGCTGCACAGCAGACGTGAAGCAGGCGGCAGTAACGACGTCTTTGGCACTACTGGCACTACTAGCACTATGGCTGACTAAAGCGACTCTCTCCAAATGTATTCAAAACAAACACGCAATCTATGGTACACTAGTACTAGCACTCGCCAATTATGGCTTCCTAATATCAAAAACACACGGAAGAAGCGACAAGTATGAAAAATACAGTTATTAGTTAAATTAAGGTAGCTCGATGCACAGCAGACGTAAAGCAGGCGGCAGTAACGACGACATTGGCACTACTAGCACTATGGCTGACTAAAGCGACTCTCTCCAAATGTATTCAAACAAACACGCAATCTATGGTACACTAGTACTAGCACTCGCCAATTATAGCTTCCTAAAATCAAAAACACACGGAAGAAGCGACAAGTATGAAAAATACAATTACTTAAATTAAGGTAGCTCGATGCACAGCAGACGTGAAGCAGGCGGCAGTAACGACGTCTTTGGCACTACTGGCACTACTAGCACTATGGCTGACTAAAGCGACTCTCTCCAAATGTATTCAAAACAAACACGCAATCTATGGTACACTAGTACTAGCACTCGCCAATTATAGCTTCCTAAAATCAAAAACACACGGAACAAGCGACAAGTATGAAAAATACAATAACTGAAATTAAGGTAGCTCGATGCACAGCAGACGTGAAGCAGGCGGCAGTAACGACGTCATTGGCACTACTGGAACTACTGGCACTACTAGCACTATGGCTGACTAAAGCGACTCTCTCCAAATGTATTCAAAACAAACACGCAATCTATGGTACACTAGTACTAGCACTCGCCAATTATAGCTTCCTAAAATCAAAAACACACGGAAGAAGCGACAAGTATGAAAAATACAATTACTTAAATTAAGGTAGCTCGATGCACAGCAGACGTGAAGCAGGCGGCAGTAACGACGTCTTTGGCACTACTGGCACTACTAGCACTATGGCTGACTAAAGCGACTCTCTCCAAATGTATTCAAAACAAACACGCAATCTATGGTACACTAGTACTAGCACTCGCCAATTATAGCTTCCTAAAATCAAAAACACACGGAAGCAGCGACAAGTATGAAAAATACAATTACTTAAATTAAGGTAGCTCGATGCACAGCAAACGTAAAGCAGGCGGCAGTAACGACGACATTCGCACTACTGGCACTACTAACACTATGGCTGACTAAAGCGACTCTCTCCAAATGTATTCAAAACAAACACGTAATCTATGGTACACTAGTACTAGCACTCGCCAATTATAGCTTCCTAAAATCAAAAACACACGGAAGAAGCGACAAGTATGAAAAATACAATTACTTAAATTAAGGTAGCTCGCTGCACAGCAGACGTGAAGCAGGCGGCAGTAACGACGTCATTGGCACTACTGGCACTACTAGCACTATGGCTGACTAAAGCGACTGTCTCCAAATGTATTCAAAACAAACACGAAATCTATGGTACACTAGTACTAGCACTCGCCAATTATAGCTACCCAAAATCAAAAACACACGGAAGAAGCGACAAGTATGAAAAATACAATAACTGAAATTAAGGTAGCTCGATGCACAGCAGACGTGAAGCAGGCGGCAGTAACGACGACATTGGCACTACTGGCACTACTAACACTATGGCTGACTAAAGCGACTCTCTCCAAATGTATTCAAAACAAACACGAAATCTATGGTACACTAGTACTAGCACTCGCCACTTATAGCTTCCTAAAATCAAAAACACACGGAAGAAGCGACAAGTATGAAAAATACAATAACTGAAATTAAGGTAGCTCGATGCACAGCAGACGTGAAGCAGGCGGCAGTAACGACGACATTGGCACTACTGGCACTATGGCTGACTAAAGCGACTCTCTCCAAATGTATTCAAAACAAACACGAAATCTATGGTACACTAGTACTAGCACTCGCCAATTATAGCTTCCTAAAATCAAAAACACACGGAAGAAGCGACAAGTATGAAAAATACAATAACTGAAATTAAGGTAGCTCGATGCACAGCAGACGTGAAGCAGGCGGCAGTAACGACGTCATTGGCACTACTGGAACTACTGGCACTACTAGCACTATGGCTGACTAAAGCGACTCTCTCCAAATGTATTCAAAACAAACACACAATCTATGGTACACTAGTACTAGCACTCGCCAATTATAGCTTCCTAAAATCAAAAACACACGGTTAGAAGCGACAAGTATGAAAAATACAATAACTGAAATTAAGGTAGCTCGATGCACAGCAGACGTGAAGCAGGCGGCAGTAACGACGTCATTGGCACTACTGGAACTACTAGCACTATGGCTGACTAAAGCGACTCTCTCCAAATGTATTCAAAACAAACACACAATCTATGGTACACTAGTACTAGCACTCGCCAATTATAGCTTCCTAAAATCAAAAACACACGGTTAGAAGCGACAAGTATGAAAAATACAATAACTGAAATTAAGGTAGCTCGATGCACAGCAGACGTGAAGCAGGCGGCAGTAACGACGTCATTGGCACTACTGGAACTACTAGCACTATGGCTGACTAAAGCGACTCTCTCCAAATGTATTCAAAACAAACACACAATCTATGGTACACTAGTACTAGCACTCGCCAATTATAGCTTCCTAAAATCAAAAACACACGGAAGAAGCGACAAGTATGAAAAATACAATAACTGAAATTAAGGTAGCTCGATGCACAGCAGACGTGAAGCAGGCGGCAGTAACGACGACATTGGCACTACTGGCACTACTAGCACTATGGCTGACTAAAGCGACTCTCTCCAAATGTATTCAAAACAAACACGCAATGTATGGTACACTAGTACTAGCACTCGCCAATTATAGGTTCCTAAAATCAAAAACACACGGAAGAAGCGACATGTACGAAAAATACAATTACTTAAATTAAGGTAGCTTAATGCACAGCAGACGTGAAGCAGTCGGCAGTAACGACGACATTGGCACTACTGGCACTACTAGCACTATGGCTGACTAAAGCGACTCTCTCCAAATGTATTCCAAACACGAAATCTATGGTACACTAGTACTAGCACTCGCCAATTATAGCTTCCTAAAATCAAAAACACACGGAAGAAGCGACAAGTATGAAAAATACAGTTATTACTTAAATTAAGGTAGCTCGCAGCACAGCAGACGTGAAGCAGGCGGCAGTAACGACGTCTTTGGCACTACTGGCACTACTAGCACTATGGCTGACTAAAGCGAATCTCTCCAAATGTATTCAAAACAAACACCCAATCTATGGTACACTAGTACTAGCACTCGCCAATTATAGCTTCCTAAAATCAAAAACACACGGAAAAAGCGACAAGTATGAAAAATACAATAACTGAAATTAAGGTAGCTCGATGCACAGCAGACGTGAAGCAGGCGGCAGTAACGACGACATTGGCACTACTGGCACTACTAGCACTATGGCTGACTAAAGCGACTCTCTCCAAATGTATTCAAAACAAACACGCAATGTATGGTACACTAGTACTAGCACTCGCCAATTATAGGTTCCTAAAATCAAAAACACACGGAAGAAGCGACACGTACGAAAAATACAATTACTTAAATTAAGGTAGCTTAATGCACAGCAGACGTGAAGCAGTCGGCAGTAACGACGACATTGGCACTACTGGCACTACTAGCACTATGGCTGACTAAAGCGACTCTCTCCAAATGTATTCAAAACAAACACACAATCTATGGTACACTAGTACTAGCACTCGCCAATTATAGCTTCCTAAAATCAAAAACACACGGTTAGAAGCGACAAGTATGAAAAATACAATAACTGAAATTAAGGTAGCTCGATGCACAGCAGACGTGAAGCAGGCGGCAGTAACGACGTCATTGGCACTACTGGAACTACTGGCACTACTAGCACTATGGCTGACTAAAGCGACTCTCTCCAAATGTATTCAAAACAAACACACAATCTATGGTACACTAGTACTAGCACTCGCCAATTATAGCTTCCTAAAATCAAAAACACACGGTTAGAAGCGACAAGTATGAAAAATACAATAACTGAAATTAAGGTAGCTCGATGCACAGCAGACGTGAAGCAGGCGGCAGTAACGACGTCATTGGCACTACTGGAACTACTAGCACTATGGCTGACTAAAGCGACTCTCTCCAAATGTATTCAAAACAAACACACAATCTATGGTACACTAGTACTAGCACTCGCCAATTATAGCTTCCTAAAATCAAAAACACACGGTTAGAAGCGACAAGTATGAAAAATACAATAACTGAAATTAAGGTAGCTCGATGCACAGCAGACGTGAAGCAGGCGGCAGTAACGACGTCATTGGCACTACTGGAACTACTGGCACTACTGGCACTACTAGCACTATGGCTGACTAAAGCGACTCTCTCCAAATGTATTCAAAACAAACACGCAATCTATGGTACACTAGTACTAGCACTCGCCAATTATAGCTTCCTAAAATCAAAAACACACGGAAGCAGCGACAAGTATGAAAAATACAATTACTTAAATTAAGGTAGCTCGATGCACAGCAGACGTGAAGCAGGCGGCAGTAACGACGACATTGGCACTACTAGCACTATGGCTGACTAAAGCGACTCTCTCCAAATGTATTCAAAACAAACACGCAATCTATGGTACACTAGTACTAGCACTCGCCAATTATAGCTTCCTAAAATCAAAAACACACGGAAGAAGCGACAAGTATGAAAAATACAATTACTTACATTAAGGTAGCTCGATGCACAGCAGACGTGAAGCAGGCGGCAGTAACGACGTCATTGGAACTACTGGCACTACTAGCACTATGGCTGACTAAAGCGACTCTCTCCAAATGTATTCAAAACACGAAATCTATGGTACACTAGTACTAGCACTCGCCAATTATAGCTTCCTAAAATCAAAAACACGGAAGAAGCGACAAGTATGAAAAATACAATTACTTAAATTAAGGTAGCTCAATGCACAGCAGACGTGAAGCAGGCGGCAGTAACGACGTCATTGGCACTACTGGAACTACTGGCACTACTAGCACTATGGCTGACTAAAGCGACTCTCTCCAAATGTATTCAAAACAAACACGCAATCTATGGTACACTAGTACTAGCACTCGCCAATTATAGCTTCCTAAAATCAAAAACACACGGAAGAAGCGACAAGTATGAAAAATACAATTACTTAAATTAAGGTAGCTCGATGCACAGCAGACGTGAAGCAGGCGGCAGTAACGACGTCTTTGGCACTACTGCCACTACTAGCACTATGGCTGACTAAAGCGACTCTCTCCAAATGTATTCAAAACAAACACGCAATCTATGGTACACTAGTACTAGCACTCGCCAATTATAGCTTCCTAAAATCAAAAACACACGGAAGAAGCGACAAGTATGAAAAATACAGTTATTACTTAAATTAAGGTAGCTCGCTGCACAGCAGACGTGAAGCAGGCGGCAGTAACGACGTCATTGGCACTACTGGCATTACTAGCACTATGGCTGACTAAAGCGACTCTCTCCAAATGTATTCAAAACACGAAATCTATGGTACACTAGTACTAGCACTCGCCAATTATAGCTTCCTAAAATCAAAAACACACGGAAGAAGCGACAAGTATGAAAAATATAATTACTTAAATTAAGGTAGCTCGATGCACAGGAGACGTGAAGCAGGCGGCAGTAACGACGACATTGGCACTACTAGCACTATGGCTGACTAAAGCGACTCTCTCCAAATGTATTCAAAACACGAAATCTATGGTACACTAGTACTAGCACTCGCCAATTATAGCTTCCTAAAAAAAAACACACGGAAGAAGCGACAAGTATGAAAAATACAGTTATTACTTAAATTAAGGTAGCTCGCTGCACAGCAGACGTGAAGCAGGCGGCAGTAACGACGTCTTTGGCACTACTGGCACTACTAGCACTATGGCTGACTAAAGCGACTCTCTCCAAATGTATTCAAAACAAACACGCAATCTATGGTACACTAGTACTAGCACTCGCCAATTATGGCTTCCTAATATCAAAAACACACGGAAGAAGCGACAAGTATGAAAAATACAGTTATTAGTTAAATTAAGGTAGCTCGATGCACAGCAGACGTAAAGCAGGCGGCAGTAACGACGACATTGGCACTACTAGCACTATGGCTGACTAAAGCGACTCTCTCCAAATGTATTCAAACAAACACGCAATCTATGGTACACTAGTACTAGCACTCGCCAATTATAGCTTCCTAAAATCAAAAACACACGGAAGAAGCGACAAGTATGAAAAATACAATTACTTAAATTAAGGTAGCTCGATGCACAGCAGACGTGAAGCAGGCGGCAGTAACGACGTCTTTGGCACTACTGGCACTACTAGCACTATGGCTGACTAAAGCGACTCTCTCCAAATGTATTCAAAACAAACACGCAATCTATGGTACACTAGTACTAGCACTCGCCAATTATAGCTTCCTAAAATCAAAAACACACGGAACAAGCGACAAGTATGAAAAATACAATAACTGAAATTAAGGTAGCTCGATGCACAGCAGACGTGAAGCAGGCGGCAGTAACGACGTCATTGGCACTACTGGAACTACTGGCACTACTAGCACTATGGCTGACTAAAGCGACTCTCTCCAAATGTATTCAAAACAAACACGCAATCTATGGTACACTAGTACTAGCACTCGCCAATTATAGCTTCCTAAAATCAAAAACACACGGAAGAAGCGACAAGTATGAAAAATACAATTACTTAAATTAAGGTAGCTCGATGCACAGCAGACGTGAAGCAGGCGGCAGTAACGACGTCTTTGGCACTACTGGCACTACTAGCACTATGGCTGACTAAAGCGACTCGCTCCAAATGTATTCAAAACAAACACGCAATCTATGGTACACTAGTACTAGCACTCGCCAATTATAGCTTCCTAAAATCAAAAACACACGGAAGAAGCGACAAGTATGAAAAATACAATTACTTAAATTAAGGTAGCTCGCTGCACAGCAGACGTGAAGCAGGCGGCAGTAACGACGTCATTGGCACTACTGGAACTACTGGCACTATGGCTGACTAAAGCGACTCTCTCCAAATGTATTCAAAACACGAAATCTATGGCACACTAGTACTAGCACTCGCCAATTATAGCTTCCTAAAATCAAAAACACACGGAAGAAGCGACAAGTATGAAAAATACAATTACTTAAATTAAGGTAGCTCGATGCACAGCAGACGTGAAGCAGGCGGCAGTAACGACGTCTTTGGCACTACTGGCACTACTAGCACTATGGCTGACTAAAGCGACTCTCTCCAAATGTATTCACAACAAACACACAATCTATGGTACACTAGCACTAGCACTCGCCAATTATAGCTTCCTAAAATCAAAAACACACGGAAGAAGCGACAAGTATGAAAAATACAATTACTTAAATTAAGGTAGCTCGATGCACAGCAGACGTGAAGCAGGCGGCAGTAACGACGTCTTTGGCACTACTGGCACTACTAGCACTATGGCTGACTAAAGCGACTCTCTCCAAATGTATTCAAAACAAACACGCAATCTATGGTACACTAGTACTAGCACTCGCCAATTATAGCTTCCAAAAAAAAAAAACACACGGAAGAAGCGACAAATATGAAAAATACAGTTATTACTTAAATTAAGGTAGCTCGCTGCACAGCAGACGTGAAGCAGGCGGCAGTAACGACGTCTTTGGCACTACTGGCACTACTAGCACTATGGCTGACTAAAGCGACT
The DNA here is from genome assembly GCF_023897955.1 of Schistocerca gregaria. NCBI lineage: Eukaryota > Metazoa > Arthropoda > Insecta > Orthoptera > Acrididae > Schistocerca > Schistocerca gregaria. The sequence continues at coordinate 127,923,387 of NC_064923.1, read as the reverse complement.
CTCTCCAAATGTATTCAAAACAAACACGCAATCTATGGTACACTAGTACTAGCACTCGCCAATTATAGCTTCCTAAAAAAAACACGGAAGAAGCGACAAGTATGAAAAATACAGTTATTACTTAAATTAAGGTAGCTCGCTGCACAGCAGACGTGAAGCAGGCGGCAGTAACGACGTCATTGGCACTACTGGCACTACTGGCACTACTAGCACTATGGCTGACTAAAGCGACTCTCTCCAAATGTATTCAAAACACGAAATCTATGGTACACTAGTACTAGCACTCGCCAATTATAGCTTCCTAAAAAAAACACGGAAGAAGCGACAAGTATGAAAAATACAGTTATTACTTAAATTAAGGTAGCTCGCTGCACAGCAGACGTGAAGCAGGCGGCAGTAACGACGTCATTGGCACTACTGGCACTACTGGCACTACTAGCACTATGGCTGACTAAAGCGACTCTCTCCAAATGTATTCAAAACACGAAATCTATGGTACACTAGTACTAGCACTCGCCAATTATAGCTTCCTAAAAAAAACACGGAAGAAGCGACAAGTATGAAAAATACAGTTATTACTTAAATTAAGGTAGCTCGCTGCACAGCAGACGTGAAGCAGGCGGCAGTAACGTCATTGGCACTACTGGCACTACTAGCACTATGGCTGACTAAAGCGACTCTCTCCAAATGTATTCAAAACACGAAATCTATGGCACACTAGTACTAGCACTCGCCAATTATAGCTTCCTAAAAAAAAAAAAACACGGAAGAAGCGACAAGTATGAAAAATACAGTTATTACTTAAATTAAGGTAGCTCGCTGCACAGCAGACGTGAAGCAGGCGGCAGTAACGACGTCATTGGCACTACTGGCACTACTGGCACTACTAGCACTATGGCTGACTAAAGCGACTCTCTCCAAATGTATTCAAAACACGAAATCTATGGCACACTAGTACTAGCACTCGCCAATTATAGCTTCCTAAAAAAAAAAACACGGAAGAAGCGACAAGTATGAAAAATACAGTTATTACTTAAATTAAGGTAGCTCGCTGCACAGCAGACGTGAAGCAGGCGGCAGTAACGACGTCATTGGCACTACTGGAACTACTGGCACTACTGGCACTACTAGCACTATGGCTGACTAAAGCGACTCTCTCCAAATGTATTCAAAACACGAAATCTATGGCACACTAGTACTAGCACTCGCCAATTATAGCTTCCTAAAAAAAAAAACACGGAAGAAGCGACAAGTATGAAAAATACAGTTATTACTTAAATTAAGGTAGCTCGCTGCACAGCAGACGTGAAGCAGGCGGCAGTAACGACGTCATTGGCACTACTGGCACTACTGGCACTACTAGCACTATGGCTGACTAAAGCGACTCTCTCCAAATGTATTCAAAACACGAAATCTATGGTACACTAGTACTAGCACTCGCCAATTATAGCTTCCTAAAAAAAACACGGAAGAAGCGACAAGTATGAAAAATACAGTTATTACTTAAATTAAGGTAGCTCGCTGCACAGCAGACGTGAAGCAGGCGGCAGTAACGACGTCATTGGCACTACTGGCACTACTGGCACTACTAGCACTATGGCTGACTAAAGCGACTCTCTCCAAATGTATTCAAAACACGAAATCTATGGTACACTAGTACTAGCACTCGCCAATTATAGCTTCCTAAAAAAAAAAACACGGAAGAAGCGACAAGTATGAAAAATACAGTTATTACTTAAATTAAGGTAGCTCGCTGCACAGCAGACGTGAAGCAGGCGGCAGTAACGTCATTGGCACTACTGGCACTACTAGCACTATGGCTGACTAAAGCGACTCTCTCCAAATGTATTCAAAACACGAAATCTATGGCACACTAGTACTAGCACTCGCCAATTATAGCTTCCTAAAAAAAACACGGAAGAAGCGACAAGTATGAAAAATACAGTTATTACTTAAATTAAGGTAGCTCGCTGCACAGCAGACGTGAAGCAGGCGGCAGTAACGACGTCATTGGCACTACTGGCACTACTGGCACTACTAGCACTATGGCTGACTAAAGCGACTCTCTCCAAATGTATTCAAAACACGAAATCTATGGCACACTAGTACTAGCACTCGCCAATTATAGCTTCCTAAAAAAAAAAAAAAACACACGGAAGAAGCGACAAGTATGAAAAATACAGTTATTACTTAAATTAAGGTAGCTCGCTGCACAGCAGACGTGAAGCAGGCGGCAGTAACGACGTCATTGGCACTACTGGCACTACTGGCACTACTAGCACTATGGCTGACTAAAGCGACTCTCTCCAAATGTATTCAAAACACGAAATCTATGGCACACTAGTACTAGCACTCGCCAATTATAGCTTCCTAAAAAAAAAAACACACGGAAGAAGCGACAAGTATGAAAAATACAGTTATTACTTAAATTAAGGTAGCTCGCTGCACAGCAGACGTGAAGCAGGCGGCAGTAACGACGTCATTGGCACTACTGGCACTACTAGCACTATGGCTGACTAAAGCGACTCTCTCCAAATGTATTCAAAACACGTAATCTATGGTACACTAGTACTAGCACTCGCCAATTATAGCTTCCTAAAAAAAAAAACACGGAAGAAGCGACAAGTATGAAAAATACAGTTATTACTTAAATTAAGGTAGCTCGCTGCACAGCAGACGTGAAGCAGGCGGCAGTAACGACGTCATTGGCACTACTGGAACTACTGGCACTACTGGCACTACTAGCACTATGGCTGACTAAAGCGACTCTCTCCAAATGTATTCAAAACAAACACGCAATCTATGGTACACTAGTACTAGCACTCGCCAATTATAGCTTCCTAAAATCAAAAACACACGGAAGAAGCGACAAGTATGAAAAATACAATTACTTAAATTAAGGTAGCTCGATGCACAGCAGACGTGAAGCAGGCGGCAGTAACGACGTCTTTGGCACTACTGGCACTACTAGCACTATGGCTGACTAAAGCGACTCGCTCCAAATGTATTCAAAACAAACACGCAATCTATGGTACACTAGTACTAGCACTCGCCAATTATAGCTTCCTAAAATCAAAAACACACGGAAGAAGCGACAAGTATGAAAAATACAATTACTTAAATTAAGGTAGCTCGCTGCACAGCAGACGTGAAGCAGGCGGCAGTAACGACGTCATTGGCACTACTGGAACTACTGGCACTATGGCTGACTAAAGCGACTCTCTCCAAATGTATTCAAAACACGAAATCTATGGCACACTAGTACTAGCACTCGCCAATTATAGCTTCCTAAAATCAAAAACACACGGAAGAAGCGACAAGTATGAAAAATACAATTACTTAAATTAAGGTAGCTCGATGCACAGCAGACGTGAAGCAGGCGGCAGTAACGACGTCTTTGGCACTACTGGCACTACTAGCACTATGGCTGACTAAAGCGACTCTCTCCAAATGTATTCACAACAAACACACAATCTATGGTACACTAGCACTAGCACTCGCCAATTATAGCTTCCTAAAATCAAAAACACACGGAAGAAGCGACAAGTATGAAAAATACAATTACTTAAATTAAGGTAGCTCGATGCACAGCAGACGTGAAGCAGGCGGCAGTAACGACGTCTTTGGCACTACTGGCACTACTAGCACTATGGCTGACTAAAGCGACTCTCTCCAAATGTATTCAAAACAAACACGCAATCTATGGTACACTAGTACTAGCACTCGCCAATTATAGCTTCCAAAAAAAAAAAACACACGGAAGAAGCGACAAATATGAAAAATACAGTTATTACTTAAATTAAGGTAGCTCGCTGCACAGCAGACGTGAAGCAGGCGGCAGTAACGACGTCTTTGGCACTACTGGCACTACTAGCACTATGGCTGACTAAAGCGACTCTCTCCAAATGTATTCAAAACAAACACACAATCTATGGTACACTAGTACTAGCACTCGCCAATTATAGCTTCCTAAAATCAAAAACACACGGAAGAAGCGACAAGTATGAAAAATACAATTACTTAAATTAAGGTAGCTCGCTGCACAGCAGACGTGAAGCAGGCGGCAGTAACGACGTCATTGGCACTACTGGCACTACTGGCACTACTAGCACTATGGCTGACTAAAGCGACTCTCTCCAAATGTATTCAAAACAAACACGCAATCTATGGTACACTAGTACTAGCACTCGCCAATTATAGCTTCCTAAAAAAAACACGGAAGAAGCGACAAGTATGAAAAATACAGTTATTACTTAAATTAAGGTAGCTCGCTGCACAGCAGACGTGAAGCAGGCGGCAGTAACGACGTCATTGGCACTACTGGCACTACTGGCACTACTAGCACTATGGCTGACTAAAGCGACTCTCTCCAAATGTATTCAAAACACGAAATCTATGGTACACTAGTACTAGCACTCGCCAATTATAGCTTCCTAAAAAAAACACGGAAGAAGCGACAAGTATGAAAAATACAGTTATTACTTAAATTAAGGTAGCTCGCTGCACAGCAGACGTGAAGCAGGCGGCAGTAACGACGTCATTGGCACTACTGGCACTACTGGCACTACTAGCACTATGGCTGACTAAAGCGACTCTCTCCAAATGTATTCAAAACACGAAATCTATGGTACACTAGTACTAGCACTCGCCAATTATAGCTTCCTAAAAAAAACACGGAAGAAGCGACAAGTATGAAAAATACAGTTATTACTTAAATTAAGGTAGCTCGCTGCACAGCAGACGTGAAGCAGGCGGCAGTAACGTCATTGGCACTACTGGCACTACTAGCACTATGGCTGACTAAAGCGACTCTCTCCAAATGTATTCAAAACACGAAATCTATGGCACACTAGTACTAGCACTCGCCAATTATAGCTTCCTAAAAAAAAAAAAACACGGAAGAAGCGACAAGTATGAAAAATACAGTTATTACTTAAATTAAGGTAGCTCGCTGCACAGCAGACGTGAAGCAGGCGGCAGTAACGACGTCATTGGCACTACTGGCACTACTGGCACTACTAGCACTATGGCTGACTAAAGCGACTCTCTCCAAATGTATTCAAAACACGAAATCTATGGCACACTAGTACTAGCACTCGCCAATTATAGCTTCCTAAAAAAAAAAACACGGAAGAAGCGACAAGTATGAAAAATACAGTTATTACTTAAATTAAGGTAGCTCGCTGCACAGCAGACGTGAAGCAGGCGGCAGTAACGACGTCATTGGCACTACTGGAACTACTGGCACTACTGGCACTACTAGCACTATGGCTGACTAAAGCGACTCTCTCCAAATGTATTCAAAACACGAAATCTATGGCACACTAGTACTAGCACTCGCCAATTATAGCTTCCTAAAAAAAAAAACACGGAAGAAGCGACAAGTATGAAAAATACAGTTATTACTTAAATTAAGGTAGCTCGCTGCACAGCAGACGTGAAGCAGGCGGCAGTAACGACGTCATTGGCACTACTGGCACTACTGGCACTACTAGCACTATGGCTGACTAAAGCGACTCTCTCCAAATGTATTCAAAACACGAAATCTATGGTACACTAGTACTAGCACTCGCCAATTATAGCTTCCTAAAAAAAAAAACACGGAAGAAGCGACAAGTATGAAAAATACAGTTATTACTTAAATTAAGGTAGCTCGCTGCACAGCAGACGTGAAGCAGGCGGCAGTAACGACGTCATTGGCACTACTGGCACTACTAGCACTATGGCTGACTAAAGCGACTCTCTCCAAATGTATTCAAAACACGAAATCTATGGTACACTAGTACTAGCACTCGCCAATTATAGCTTCCTAAAAAAAAAAACACGGAAGAAGCGACAAGTATGAAAAATACAGTTATTACTTAAATTAAGGTAGCTCGCTGCACAGCAGACGTGAAGCAGGCGGCAGTAACGTCATTGGCACTACTGGCACTACTAGCACTATGGCTGACTAAAGCGACTCTCTCCAAATGTATTCAAAACACGAAATCTATGGCACACTAGTACTAGCACTCGCCAATTATAGCTTCCTAAAAAAAAAAAAACACGGAAGAAGCGACAAGTATGAAAAATACAGTTATTACTTAAATTAAGGTAGCTCGCTGCACAGCAGACGTGAAGCAGGCGGCAGTAACGACGTCATTGGCACTACTGGCACTACTGGCACTACTAGCACTATGGCTGACTAAAGCGACTCTCTCCAAATGTATTCAAAACACGAAATCTATGGCACACTAGTACTAGCACTCGCCAATTATAGCTTCCTAAAAAAAAAAAAAAACACACGGAAGAAGCGACAAGTATGAAAAATACAGTTATTACTTAAATTAAGGTAGCTCGCTGCACAGCAGACGTGAAGCAGGCGGCAGTAACGACGTCATTGGCACTACTGGCACTACTGGCACTACTAGCACTATGGCTGACTAAAGCGACTCTCTCCAAATGTATTCAAAACACGAAATCTATGGTACACTAGTACTAGCACTCGCCAATTATAGCTTCCTAAAAAAAAAAACACGGAAGAAGCGACAAGTATGAAAAATACAGTTATTACTTAAATTAAGGTAGCTCGCTGCACAGCAGACGTGAAGCAGGCGGCAGTAACGACGTCATTGGCACTACTGGCACTACTAGCACTATGGCTGACTAAAGCGACTCTCTCCAAATGTATTCAAAACACGTAATCTATGGTACACTAGTACTAGCACTCGCCAATTATAGCTTCCTAAAAAAAAAAACACGGAAGAAGCGACAAGTATGAAAAATACAGTTATTACTTAAATTAAGGTAGCTCGCTGCACAGCAGACGTGAAGCAGGCGGCAGTAACGACGTCATTGGCACTACTGGAACTACTGGCACTACTGGCACTACTAGCACTATGGCTGACTAAAGCGACTCTCTCCAAATGTATTCAAAACACGAAATCTATGGCACACTAGTACTAGCACTCGCCAATTATAGCTTCCTAAAAAAAAAAACACGGAAGAAGCGACAAGTATGAAAAATACAGTTATTACTTAAATTAAGGTAGCTCGCTGCACAGCAGACGTGAAGCAGGCGGCAGTAACGACGTCATTGGCACTACTGGCACTACTGGCACTACTAGCACTATGGCTGACTAAAGCGACTCTCTCCAAATGTATTCAAAACACGAAATCTATGGCACACTAGTACTAGCACTCGCCAATTATAGCTTCCTAAAAAAAAACACACGGAAGAAGCGACAAGTATGAAAAATACAGTTATTACTTAAATTAAGGTAGCTCGCTGCACAGCAGACGTGAAGCAGGCGGCAGTAACGTCATTGGCACTACTGGCACTACTAGCACTATGGCTGACTAAAGCGACTCTCTCCAAATGTATTCAAAACACGAAATCTATGGCACACTAGTACTAGCACTCGCCAATTATAGCTTCCTAAAAAAAAAAAAACACGGAAGAAGCGACAAGTATGAAAAATACAGTTATTACTTAAATTAAGGTAGCTCGCTGCACAGCAGACGTGAAGCAGGCGGCAGTAACGACGTCATTGGCACTACTGGCACTACTAGCACTATGGCTGACTAAAGCGACTCTCTCCAAATGTATTCAAAACACGTAATCTATGGTACACTAGTACTAGCACTCGCCAATTATAGCTTCCTAAAAAAAAAAACACGGAAGAAGCGACAAGTATGAAAAATACAGTTATTACTTAAATTAAGGTAGCTCGCTGCACAGCAGACGTGAAGCAGGCGGCAGTAACGACGTCATTGGCACTACTGGAACTACTGGCACTACTGGCACTACTAGCACTATGGCTGACTAAAGCGACTCTCTCCAAATGTATTCAAAACACGAAATCTATGGCACACTAGTACTAGCACTCGCCAATTATAGCTTCCTAAAAAAAAAAACACGGAAGAAGCGACAAGTATGAAAAATACAGTTATTACTTAAATTAAGGTAGCTCGCTGCACAGCAGACGTGAAGCAGGCGGCAGTAACGACGTCATTGGCACTACTGGCACTACTGGCACTACTAGCACTATGGCTGACTAAAGCGACTCTCTCCAAATGTATTCAAAACACGAAATCTATGGCACACTAGTACTAGCACTCGCCAATTATAGCTTCCTAAAAAAAAAAACACGGAAGAAGCGACAAGTATGAAAAATACAGTTATTACTTAAATTAAGGTAGCTCGCTGCACAGCAGACGTGAAGCAGGCGGCAGTAACGTCATTGGCACTACTGGCACTACTAGCACTATGGCTGACTAAAGCGACTCTCTCCAAATGTATTCAAAACACGAAATCTATGGCACACTAGTACTAGCACTCGCCAATTATAGCTTCCTAAAAAAAAAAAAACACGGAAGAAGCGACAAGTATGAAAAATACAGTTATTACTTAAATTAAGGTAGCTCGCTGCACAGCAGACGTGAAGCAGGCGGCAGTAACGACGTCATTGGCACTACTGGAACTACTGGCACTACTGGCACTACTAGCACTATGGCTGACTAAAGCGACTCTCTCCAAATGTATTCAAAACACGAAATCTATGGTACACTAGTACTAGCACTCGCCAATTATAGCTTCCTAAAAAAAAAAAAAAACACACGGAAGAAGCGACAAGTATGAAAAATACAGTTATTACTTAAATTAAGGTAGCTCGCTGCACAGCAGACGTGAAGCAGGCGGCAGTAACGACGTCATTGGCACTACTGGCACTACTAGCACTATGGCTGACTAAAGCGACTCTCTCCAAATGTATTCAAAACACGTAATCTATGGTACACTAGTACTAGCACTCGCCAATTATAGCTTCCTAAAAAAAAAAACACGGAAGAAGCGACAAGTATGAAAAATACAGTTATTACTTAAATTAAGGTAGCTCGCTGCACAGCAGACGTGAAGCAGGCGGCAGTAACGACGTCATTGGCACTACTGGAACTACTGGCACTACTGGCACTACTAGCACTATGGCTGACTAAAGCGACTCTCTCCAAATGTATTCAAAACACGAAATCTATGGCACACTAGTACTAGCACTCGCCAATTATAGCTTCCTAAAAAAAAAAACACGGAAGAAGCGACAAGTATGAAAAATACAGTTATTACTTAAATTAAGGTAGCTCGCTGCACAGCAGACGTGAAGCAGGCGGCAGTAACGACGTCATTGGCACTACTGGCACTACTGGCACTACTAGCACTATGGCTGACTAAAGCGACTCTCTCCAAATGTATTCAAAACACGAAATCTATGGTACACTAGTACTAGCACTCGCCAATTATAGCTTCCTAAAAAAAAAAAACACGGAAGAAGCGACAAGTATGAAAAATACAGTTATTACTTAAATTAAGGTAGCTCGCTGCACAGCAGACGTGAAGCAGGCGGCAGTAACGACGTCATTGGCACTACTGGCACTACTGGCACTACTAGCACTATGGCTGACTAAAGCGACTCTCTCCAAATGTATTCAAAACACGAAATCTATGGCACACTAGTACTAGCACTCGCCAATTATAGCTTCCTAAAAAAAAACACACGGAAGAAGCGACAAGTATGAAAAATACAGTTATTACTTAAATTAAGGTAGCTCGCTGCACAGCAGACGTGAAGCAGGCGGCAGTAACGACGTCATTGGCACTACTGGCACTACTAGCACTATGGCTGACTAAAGCGACTCTCTCCAAATGTATTCAAAACACGAAATCTATGGCACACTAGTACTAGCACTCGCCAATTATAGCTTCCTAAAAAAAAAAACACACGGAAGAAGCGACAAGTATGAAAAATACAGTTATTACTTAAATTAAGGTAGCTCGCTGCACAGCAGACGTGAAGCAGGCGGCAGTAACGACGTCATTGGCACTACTGGCACTACTGGCACTACTAGCACTATGGCTGACTAAAGCGACTCTCTCCAAATGTATTCAAAACACGAAATCTATGGCACACTAGTACTAGCACTCGCCAATTATAGCTTCCTAAAAAAAAAAAACACGGAAGAAGCGACAAGTATGAAAAATACAGTTATTACTTAAATTAAGGTAGCTCGCTGCACAGCAGACGTGAAGCAGGCGGCAGTAACGACGTCATTGGCACTACTGGCACTACTGGCACTACTAGCACTATGGCTGACTAAAGCGACTCTCTCCAAATGTATTCAAAACACGAAATCTATGGCACACTAGTACTAGCACTCGCCAATTATAGCTTCCTAAAAAAAAACACACGGAAGAAGCGACAAGTATGAAAAATACAGTTATTACTTAAATTAAGGTAGCTCGCTGCACAGCAGACGTGAAGCAGGCGGCAGTAACGACGTCATTGGCACTACTGGCACTACTAGCACTATGGCTGACTAAAGCGACTCTCTCCAAATGTATTCAAAACACGAAATCTATGGCACACTAGTACTAGCACTCGCCAATTATAGCTTCCTAAAAAAAAAAAACACGGAAGAAGCGACAAGTATGAAAAATACAGTTATTACTTAAATTAAGGTAGCTCGCTGCACAGCAGACGTGAAGCAGGCGGCAGTAACGACGTCATTGGCACTACTGGCACTACTGGCACTACTAGCACTATGGCTGACTAAAGCGACTCTCTCCAAATGTATTCAAAACACGAAATCTATGGCACACTAGTACTAGCACTCGCCAATTATAGCTTCCTAAAAAAAAACACACGGAAGAAGCGACAAGTATGAAAAATACAGTTATTACTTAAATTAAGGTAGCTCGCTGCACAGCAGACGTGAAGCAGGCGGCAGTAACGACGTCATTGGCACTACTGGCACTACTAGCACTATGGCTGACTAAAGCGACTCTCTCCAAATGTATTCAAAACACGAAATCTATGGCACACTAGTACTAGCACTCGCCAATTATAGCTTCCTAAAAAAAAAAAACACGGAAGAAGCGACAAGTATGAAAAATACAGTTATTACTTAAATTAAGGTAGCTCGCTGCACAGCAGACGTGAAGCAGGCGGCAGTAACGACGTCATTGGCACTACTGGCACTACTGGCACTACTAGCACTATGGCTGACTAAAGCGACTCTCTCCAAATGTATTCAAAACACGAAATCTATGGTACACTAGTACTAGCACTCGCCAATTATAGCTTCCTAAAAAAAAAAAACACGGAAGAAGCGACAAGTATGAAAAATACAGTTATTACTTAAATTAAGGTAGCTCGCTGCACAGCAGACGTGAAGCAGGCGGCAGTAACGACGTCATTGGCACTACTGGCACTACTGGCACTACTAGCACTATGGCTGACTAAAGCGACTCTCTCCAAATGTATTCAAAACACGAAATCTATGGCACACTAGTACTAGCACTCGCCAATTATAGCTTCCTAAAAAAAAAACACACGGAAGAAGCGACAAGTATGAAAAATACAGTTATTACTTAAATTAAGGTAGCTCGCTGCACAGCAGACGTGAAGCAGGCGGCAGTAACGACGTCATTGGCACTACTGGCACTACTAGCACTATGGCTGACTAAAGCGACTCTCTCCAAATGTATTCAAAACACGAAATCTATGGCACACTAGTACTAGCACTCGCCAATTATAGCTTCCTAAAAAAAAAAACACACGGAAGAAGCGACAAGTATGAAAAATACAGTTATTACTTAAATTAAGGTAGCTCGCTGCACAGCAGACGTGAAGCAGGCGGCAGTAACGACGTCATTGGCACTACTGGCACTACTGGCACTACTAGCACTATGGCTGACTAAAGCGACTCTCTCCAAATGTATTCAAAACACGTAATCTATGGTACACTAGTACTAGCACTCGCCAATTATAGCTTCCTAAAAAAAAAAACACACGGAAGAAGCGACAAGTATAAAAAATACAGTTATTACTTAAATTAAGGTAGCTCGCTGCACAGCAGACGTGAAGCAGGCGGCAGTAACGACGTCATTGGCACTACTGGCACTACTAGCACTATGGCTGACTAAAGCGACTCTCTCCAAATGTATTCAAAACACGAAATCTATGATACACTAGTACTAGCACTCGCCAATTATAGCTTCCTAAAAAAAAACACACGGAAGAAGCGACAAATATGAAAAATACAGTTATTACTTAAATTAAGGTAGCTCGCTGCACAGCAGACGTGAAGCAGGCGGCAGTAACGACGCCATTGGCACTACTGGCACTACTAGCACTATGCCTGACTAAAGCGACTCTCTCCAAATGTATTCAAAACACGAAATCTATGGTACACTAGTACTAGCACTCGCCAATTATAGCTTCCAAAAAAAAAAACACACGGAAGAAGCGACAAATATGAAAAATACAGTTATTACTTAAATTAAGGTAGCTCGCTGCACAGCAGACGTGAAGCAGGCGGCAGTAACGACGTCATTGGCACTACTGGCACTACTGGCACTACTAGCACTATGGCTGACTAAAGCGACTCTCTCCAAATGTATTCAAAACACGAAATCTATGGTACACTAGTACTAGCACTCGCCAATTATAGCTTCCTAAAAAAAAAACACGGAAGAAGCGACAAGTATGAAAAATACAGTTATTACTTAAATTAAGGTAGCTCGCTGCACAGCAGACGTGAAGCAGGCGGCAGTAACGACGTCATTGGCACTACTGGCACTACTAGCACTATGGCTGACTAAAGCGACTCTCTCCAAATGTATTCAAAACACGAAATCTATGGTACACTAGTACTAGCACTCGCCCATTATAGCTTCCTAAAAAAAAAAAACACGGAAGAAGCGACAAGTATGAAAAATACAGTTATTACTTAAATTAAGGTAGCTCGATGCACAGCAAACGTGAAGCAGGCGGCAGTAACGACGCCATTGGCACTACTGGCACTACTAGCACTATGGCTGACTAAAGCGACTCTCTCCAAATGTATTCAAAACAAACACGCAATCTATGGTACACTAGTACTAGCACTCGCCAATTATAGCTTCCTAAAAAAAAAAACACGGAAGAAGCGACAAGTATGAAAAATACAGTTATTACTTAAATTAAGGTAGCTCGCTGCACAGCAGACGTGAAGCAGGCGGCAGTAACGACGTCATTGGCACTACTGGCACTACTGGCACTACTGGCACTATGGCTGACTAAAGCGACTCTCTCCAAATGTATTCAAAACACGAAATCTATGGTACACTAGTACTAGCACTCGCCAATTATAGCTTCCTAAAAAAAAAACCACGGAAGAAGCGACAAGTATGAAAAATACAGTTATTACTTAAATTAAGGTAGCTCGATGCACAGCAAACGTGAAGCAGGCGGCAGTAACGACGCCATTGGCACTACTGGCACTACTAGCACTATGGCTGACTAAAGCGACTCTCTCCAAATGTATTCAAAACAAACACGCAATCTATGGTACACTAGTACTAGCACTCGCCAATTATAGCTTCCTAAAAAAAAAAACACGGAAGAAGCGACAAGTATGAAAAATACAGTTATTACTTAAATTAAGGTAGCTCGCTGCACAGCAGACGTGAAGCAGGCGGCAGTAACGACGTCATTGGCACTACTGGCACTACTGGCACTACTGGCACTATGGCTGACTAAAGCGACTCTCTCCAAATGTATTCAAAACACGAAATCTATGGTACACTAGTACTAGCACTCGCCAATTATAGCTTCCTAAAAAAAAAAAACACGGAAGAAGCGACAAGTATGAAAAATACAGTTATTACTTAAATTAAGGTAGCTCGCTGCACAGCAGACGTGAAGCAGGCGGCAGTAACGACGTCATTGGCACTACTGGCACTACTAGCACTATGGCTGACTAAAGCGACTCTCTCCAAATGTATTCAAAACACGAAATCTATGGTACACTAGTACTAGCACTCGCCAATTATAGCTTCCTAAAAAACAAACACACGGAAGAAGCGACAAGTATGAAAAATACAGTTATTACTTAAATTAAGGTAGCTCGCTGCACAGCAGACGTGAAGCAGGCGGCAGTAACGACGTCATTGGCACTACTGGCACTACTAGCACTATGGCTGACTAAAGCGACTCTCTCCAAATGTATTCAAAACACGAAATCTATGGTACACTAGTACTAGCACTCGCCAATTATAGCTTCCTAAAAAAAAACACACGGAAGAAGCGACCAATATGAAAAATACAGTTATTACTTAAATTAAGGTAGCTCGCTGCACAGCAGACGTGAAGCAGGCGGCAGTAACGACGTCATTGGCACTACTGGCACTACTAGCACTATGGCTGACTAAAGCGACTCTCTCCAAATGTATTCAAAACACGAAATCTATGGTACACTAGTACTAGCACTCGCCAATTATAGCTTCCTAAAAAAAAAAAACACGGAAGAAGCGACAAGTATGAAAAATACAGTTATTACTTAAATTAAGGTAGCTCGCTGCACAGCAGTCGTGAAGCAGGCGGCAGTAACGACGTCATTGGCACTACTGGCACTACTGGCACTACTGGCACTACTAGCACTATGGCTGACTAAAGCGACTCTCTCCAAATGTATTCAAAACACGAAATCTATGGTACACTAGTACTAGCACTCGCCAATTATAGCTTCCTAAAAAAAAAAACACGGAAGAAGCGACAAGTATGAAAAATACAGTTATTACTTAAATTAAGGTAGCTCGCTGCACAGCAGACGTGAAGCAGGCGGCAGTAACGACGTCATTGGCACTACTGGCACTACTGGCACTACTAGCACTATGGCTGACTAAAGCGACTCTCTCCAAATGTATTCAAAACACGAAATCTATGGTACACTAGTACTAGCACTCGCCAATTATAGCTTCCTAAAAAAAAAACCACGGAAGAAGCGACAAGTATGAAAAATACAGTTATTACTTAAATTAAGGTAGCTCGCTGCACAGCAGACGTGAAGCAGGCGGCAGTAACGACGTCATTGGCACTACTGGCACTACTGGCACTACTAGCACTATGGCTGACTAAAGCGACTCTCTCCAAATGTATTCAAAACACGAAATCTATGGTACACTAGTACTAGCACTCGCCAATTATAGCTTCCTAAAAAAAAAACACGGAAGAAGCGACAAGTATGAAAAATACAGTTATTACTTAAATTAAGGTAGCTCGCTGCACAGCAGACGTGAAGCAGGCGGCAGTAACGACGTCATTGGCACTACTGGCACTACTAGCACTATGGCTGACTAAAGCGACTCTCTCCAAATGTATTCAAAACACGAAATCTATGGTACACTAGTACTAGCACTCGCCAATTATAGCTTCCTAAAAAAAAAAACACGGAAGAAGCGACAAGTATGAAAAATACAGTTATTACTTAAATTAAGGTAGCTCGCTGCACAGCAGACATGAAGCAGGCGGCAGTAACGACGTCATTGGCACTACTGGCACTACTGGCACTATGGCTGACTAAAGCGACTCTCTCCAAATGTATTCAAAACACGAAATCTATGGTACACTAGTACTAGCACTCGCCAATTATAGCTTCCTAAAAAAAAAACACGGAAGAAGCGACAAGTATGAAAAATACAGTTATTACTTAAATTAAGGTAGCTCGCTGCACAGCAGACGTGAAGCAGGCGGCAGTAACGACGTCATTGGCACTACTGGCACTACTAGCACTATGGCTGACTAAAGCGACTCTCTCCAAATGTATTCAAAACACGAAATCTATGGTACACTAGTACTAGCACTCGCCAATTATAGCTTCCTAAAAAAAAAACACGGAAGAAGCGACAAGTATGAAAAATACAGTTATTACTTAAATTAAGGTAGCTCGCTGCACAGCAGACGTGAAGCAGGCGGCAGTAACGACGTCATTGGCACTACTGGCACTACTAGCACTATGGCTGACTAAAGCGACTCTCTCCAAATGTATTCAAAACACGAAATCTATGGTACACTAGTACTAGCACTCGCCAATTATAGCTTCCTAAAAAAAAAAACACACGGAAGAAGCGACAAGTATGAAAAATACAGTTATTACTTAAATTAAGGTAGCTCGCTGCACAGCAGACGTGAAGCAGGCGGCAGTAACGACGTCATTGGCACTACTGGCACTATGGCTGACTAAAGCGACTCTCTCCAAATGTATTCAAAACACGAAATCTATGGTACACTAGTACTAGCACTCGCCAATTATAGCTTCCTAAAAAAAAACACGGAAGAAGCGACAAGTATGAAAAATACAGTTATTACTTAAATTAAGGTAGCTCGCTGCACAGCAGACGTGAAGCAGGCGGCAGTAACGACGTAATTGGCACTACTGGCACTACTGGCACTACTAGCACTATGGCTGACTAAAGCGACTCTCTCCAAATGTATTCAAAACACGAAATCTATGGTACACTAGTACTAGCACTCGCCAATTATAGCTTCCTAAAAAAAAAACACGGAAGAAGCGACAAGTATGAAAAATACAGTTATTACTTAAATTAAGGTAGCTCGCTGCACAGCAGACGTGAAGCAGGCGGCAGTAACGACGTCTTTGGCACTACTGGCACTACTAGCACTATGGCTGACTAAAGCGACTCTCTCCAAATGTATTCAAAACACGAAATCTATGGTACACTAGTACTAGCACTCGCCAATTATAGCTTCCTAAAAAAAAAAAACACACGGAAAAAGCGACAAGTATGAAAAATACAGTTATTACTTAAATTAAGGTAGCTCGCTGCACAGCAGACGTGAAGCAGGCGGCAGTAACGACGTCATTGGCACTACTGGCACTACTAGCACTATGGCTGACTAAAGCGACTCTCTCCAAATGTATTCAAAACACGAGATCTATGGTACACTAGTACTAGCACTCGCCAATTATAGCTTCCTAAAAAAAAAACACACGGAAGAAGCGACAAGTATGAAAAATACAGTTATTACTTAAATTAAGGTAGCTCGCTGCACAGCAGACGTGAAGCAGGCGGCAGTAACGACGTCATTGGCACTACTGGCACTACTAGCACTATGGCTGACTAAAGCGACTCTCTCCAAATGTATTCAAAACACGAAATCTATGGTACACTAGTACTAGCACTCGCCAATTATAGCTTCCTAAAAAAAAAACACACGGAAGAAGCGACAAGTATGAAAAATACAGTTATTACTTAAATTAAGGTAGCTCGCTGCACAGCAGACGTGAAGCAGGCGGCAGTAACGACGTCATTGGCACTACTGGCACTACTAGCACTATGGCTGACTAAAGCGACTCTCTCCAAATGTATTCAAAACACGAAATCTATGGTACACTAGTACTAGCACTCGCCAATTATAGCTTCCTAATAAAAAACACACGGAAGAAGCGACAAATATGAAAAATACAGTTATTACTTAAATTAAGGTAGCTCGCTGCACAGCAGACGTGAAGCAGGCGGCAGTAACGACGCCATTGGCACTACTGGCACTACTAGCACTATGGCTGACTAAAGCGACTCTCTCCAAATGTATTCAGAACACGAAATCTATGGTACACTAGTACTAGCACTCGCCAATTATAGCTTCCTAAAAAAAAAAAACACACGGAAGAAGCGACAAGTATGAAAAATACAGTTATTACTTAAATTAAGGTAGCTCGCTGCACAGCAGACGTGAAGCAGGCGGCAGTAACGACGTCATTGGCACTACTGGCACTACTAGCACTATGGCTGACTAAAGCGACTCTCTCCAAATGTATTCAAAACAAACACGCAATCTATGGTACACTAGTACTAGCACTCGCCAATTATAGCTTCCTAAAAAAAAACACACGGAAGAAGCGACAAGTATGAAAAATACAGTTATTACTTAAATTAAGGTAGCTCGCTGCACAGCAGACGTGAAGCAGGCGGCAGTAACGACGTCATTGGCACTACTGGCACTACTAGCACTATGGCTGACTAAAGCGACTCTCTCCAAATGTATTCAAAACAAACACGCAATCTATGGTACACTAGTACTAGCACTCGCCAATTATAGCTTCCTAAAAAAAAAACACGGAAGAAGCGACAAATATGAAAAATACAGTTATTACTTAAATTAAGGTAGCTCGCTGCACAGCAGACGTGAAGCAGGCGGCAGTAACGACGCCATTGGCACTACTGGCACTACTAGCACTATGGCTGACTAAAGCGACTCTCTCCAAATGTATTCAAAACACGAAATCTATGGTACACTAGTACTAGCACTCGCCAATTATAGCTTCCTAAAAAAAAAAAACACACGGAAGAAGCGACAAGTATGAAAAATAGAGTTACTACTTATTAAGGTAGCTCGCTGCACAGCAGACGTGAAGCAGGCGGCAGTAACGACGTCATTGGCACTACTGGCACTACTGGCACTACTAGCACTATGGCTGACTAAAGCGACTCTCTCCAAATGTATTCAAAACAAACACGCAATCTATGGTACACTAGTACTAGCACTCGCCAATTATAGCTTCCTAAAAAAAAAAACACACGGAAGAAGCGACAAGTATGAAAAATACAGTTATTACTTAAATTAAGGTAGCTCGCTGCACAGCAGACGTGAAGCAGGCGGCAGTAACGACGTCATTGGCACTACTGGCACTACTAGCACTATGGCTGACTAAAGCGACTCTCTCCAAATGTATTCAAAACACGAAATCTATGGTACACTAGTACTAGCACTCGCCAATTATAGCTTCCTAAAAAAAAACACACGGAAGAAGCGACAAATATGAAAAATACAGTTATTACTTAAATTAAGGTAGCTCGCTGCACAGCAGACGTGAAGCAGGCGGCAGTAACGACGTCATTGGCACTACTGGCACTACTGGCACTACTAGCACTATGGCTGACTAAAGCGACTCTCTCCAAATGTATTCAAAACAAACACGCAATCTATGGTACACTAGTACTAGCACTCGCCAATTATAGCTTCCTAAAAAAAAAAAAACACACGGAAGAAGCGACAAATATGAAAAATACAGTTATTACTTATTAAGGTAGCTCGCTGCACAGCAGACGTGAAGCAGGCGGCAGTAACGACGTCATTGGCACTACTGGCACTACTGGCACTACTAGCACTATGGCTGACTAAAGCGACTCTCTCCAAATGTATTCAAAACACGAAATCTATGGTACACTAGTACTAGCACTCGCCAATTATAGCTTCCTAAAAAAAAACACACACGGAAGAAGCGACAAATATGAAAAATACAGTTATTACTTAAATTAAGGTAGCCCGCTGCACAGCAGACGTGAAGCAGGCGGCAGTAACGACGTCATTGGCACTACTGGCACTACTGGCACTATGGCTGACTAAAGCGACTCTCTCCAAATGTATTCAAAACACGAAATCTATGGTACACTAGTACTAGCACTCGCCAATTATAGCTTCCTAAAAAAAAAAACACGGAAGAAGCGACAAGTATGAAAAATACAGTTATTACTTAAATTAAGGTAGCTCGCTGCACAGCAGACGTGAAGCAGGCGGCAGTAACGACGTCATTGGCACTACTGGCACTACTGGCACTACTAGCACTATGGCTGACTAAAGCGACTCTCTCCAAATGTATTCATAACACGAAATCTATGGTACACTAGTACTAGCACTCGCCAATTATAGCTTCCTAAAAAAAAAAACACACGGAAGAAGCGACAAGTATGAAAAATACAGTTATTACTTAAATTAAGGTAGCTCGCTGCACAGCAGACGTGAAGCAGGCGGCAGTAACGACGTCATTGGCACTACTGGCACTACTGGCACTATGGCTGACTAAAGCGACTCTCTCCAAATGTATTCAAAACACGAAATCTATGGTACACTAGTACTAGCACTCGCCAATTATAGCTTCCTAAAAAAAAAAAAACACACGGAAGAAGCGACAAGTATGAAAAATACAGTTATTACTTAAATTAAGGTAGCTCGCTGCACAGCAGACGTGAAGCAGGCGGCAGTAACGACGTCATTGGCACTACTGGCACTACTAGCACTATGGCTGACTAAAGCGACTCTCTCCAAATGTATTCAAAACACGAAATCTATGGTACACTAGTACTAGCACTCGCCAATTATAGCTTCCTAAAAAAAAAAACACACGGAAGAAGCGACAAGTATGAAAAATACAGTTATTACTTAAATTAAGGTAGCTCGCTGCACAGCAGACGTGAAGCAGGCGGCAGTAACGACGTCATTGGCACTACTGGCACTACTGGCACTATGGCTGACTAAAGCGACTCTCTCCAAATGTATTCAAAACAAACACGCAATCTATGGTACACTAGTACTAGCACTCGCCAATTATAGCTTCCTAAAAAAAAAAACACACGGAAGAAGCGACAAATATGAAAAATACAGTTATTACTTAAATTAAGGTAGCTCGCTGCACAGCAGACGTGAAGCAGGCGGCAGTAACGACGCCATTGGCACTACTGGCACTACTAGCACTATGGCTGACTAAAGCGACTCTCTCCAAATGTATTCAAAACACGAAATCTATGGTACACTAGTACTAGCACTCGCCAATTATAGCTTCCTAAAAAAAAAACACACGGAAGAAGCGACAAGTATGAAAAATACAGTTATTACTTAAATTAAGGTAGCTCGCTGCACAGCAGACGTGAAGCAGGCGGCAGTAACGACGTCATTGGCACTACTGGCACTATGGCTGACTAAAGCGACTCTCTCCAAATGTATTCAAAACACGAAATCTATGGTACACTAGTACTAGCACTCGCCAATTATAGCTTCCTAAAAAAAAAACACACGGAAGAAGCGACAAGTATGAAAAATAGAGTTATTACTTAAATTAAGGTAGCTCGCTGCACAGCAGACGTGAAGCAGGCGACAGTAACGACGCCATTGGCACTACTGGCACTACTAGCACTATGGCTGACTAAAGCGACTCTCTCCAAATGTATTCAAAACACGAAATCTATGGTACACTAGTACTAGCAATCGCCAATTATAGCTTCCTAAAAAAAAAAACACACGGAAGAAGCGACAAGTATGAAAAATACAGTTATTACTTAAATTAAGGTAGCTCGCTGCACAGCAGACGTGAAGCAGGCGGCAGTAACGACGTCATTGGCACTACTGGCACTACTAGCACTATGGCTGACTAAAGCGACTCTCTCCAAATGTATTCAAAACACGAAATCTATGGTACACTAGTACTAGCACTCGCCAATTATAGCTTCCTAAAAAAAAAAACACACGGAAGAAGCGACAAGTATGAAATATACAGTTATTACTTAAATTAAGGTAGCTCGCTGCACAGCAGACGTGAAGCAGGCGGCAGTAACGACGTCATTGGCACTACTGGCACTACTGGCACTACTAGCACTATGGCTGACTAAAGCGACTCTCTCCAAATGTATTCAAAACACGAAATCTATGGTACACTAGTACTAGCACTCGCCAATTATAGCTTCCAAAAAAAAAACACACGGAAGAAGCGACAAATATGAAAAATACAGTTATTACTTATTAAGGTAGCTCGCTGCACAGCAGACGTGAAGCAGGCGGCAGTAACGACGTCATTGGCACTACTGGCACTACTAGCACTATGGCTGACTAAAGCGACTCTCTCCAAATGTATTCAAAACAAACACGCAATCTATGGTACACTAGTACTAGCACTCGCCAATTATAGATTCCTAAAAAAAAACACACGGAAGAAGCGACAAGTATGAAAAATAGAGTTATTACTTAAATTAAGGTAGCTCGCTGCACAGCAGACGTGAAGCAGGCGACAGTAACGACGCCATTGGCACTACTGGCACTACTAGCACTATGGCTGACTAAAGCGACTCTCTCCAAATGTATTCAAAACACGAAATCTATGGTACACTAGTACTAGCAATCGCCAATTATAGCTTCCTAAAAAAAAAAACACACGGAAGAAGCGACAAGTATGAAAAATACAGTTATTACTTAAATTAAGGTAGCTCGCTGCACAGCAGACGTGAAGCAGGCGGCAGTAACGACGTCATTGGCACTACTGGCACTACTAGCACTATGGCTGACTAAAGCGACTCTCTCCGAATGTATTCAAAACACGAAATCTATGGTACACTAGTACTAGCACTCGCCAATTATAGCTTCCTAAAAAAAAACACACGGAACAAGCGACAAATATGAAAAATACAGTTATTACTTAAATTAAGGTAGCTCGCTGCACAGCAGACGTGAAGCAGGCGGCAGTAACGACGCCATTGGCACTACTGGCACTACTAGCACTATGGCTGACTAAAGCGACTCTCTCCAAATGTATTCAAAACACGAAATCTATGGTACACTAGTACTAGCACTCGCCAATAATAGCTTCCTAAAAAAATAAACACGGAAGAAGCGACAAGTATGAAAAATACAGTTATTACTTAAATTAAGGTAGCTCGCTGCACAGCAGACGTGAAGCAGGCGGCAGTAACGACGTCATTGGCACTACTGGCACTACTAGCACTATGGCTGACTAAATCGACTCTCTCCAAATGTATTCAAAACACGAAATCTATGGTACACTAGTACTAGCACTCGCCAATTATAGCTTCCTAAAAAAAAAAACACACGGAAGAAGCGACAAGTATGAAAAATACAGTTATTACTTAAATTAAGGTAGCTCGCTGCACAGCAGACGTGAAGCAGGCGGCAGTAACGACGTCATTGGCACTACAGGCACTACTGGCACTACTAGCACTATGGCTGACTAAAGCGACTCTCTCCAAATGTATTCAAAACACGAAATCTATGGTACACTATTACTAGCACTCGCCAATTATAGCTTCCTAAAAAAAAAACACACGGAAGAAGCGACAAGTATGAAAAATACAGTTATTACTTAAATTAAGGTAGCTCGCTGCACAGCAGACGTGAAGCAGGCGGCAGTAACGACGTCATTGGCACTACTGGCACTACTGGCACTACTAGCACTATGGCTGACTAAAGCGACTCTCTCCAAATGTATTCAAAACAAACACGCAATCTATGGTACACTAGTACTAGCACTCGCCAATTATAGCTTCCTAAAAAAAAACACACGGAAGAAGTGACAAATATGAAAAATACAGTTATTACTTAAATTAAGGTAGCTCGCTGCACAGCAGACGTGAAGCAGGCGGCAGTAACGACGTCATTGGCACTACTGGCACTACTGGCACTACTAGCACTATGGCTGACTAAAGCGACTCTCTCCAAATGTATTCAAAACACGAAATCTATGGTACACTAGTACTAGCACTCGCCAATTATAGCTTCCTAAAAAAAAAAACACACGGAAGAAGCGACAAGTATGAAAAATACAGTTATTACTTAAATTAAGGTAGCTCGCTGCACAGCAGACGTGAAGCAGGCGGCAGTAACGACGTCATTGGCACTACTGGCACTACTGGCACTACTAGCACTATGGCTGACTAAAGCGACTCTCTCCAAATGTATTCAAAACACGAAATCTATGGTACACTAGTACTAGCACTCGCCAATTATAGCTTCCTAAAAAAAAAAACACACGGAAGAAGCGACAAGTATGAAAAATACAGTTATTACTTAAATTAAGGTAGCTCGCTGCACAGCAGACGTGAAGCAGGCGGCAGTAACGACGTCATTGGCACTACTGGCACTACTGGCACTACTAGCACTATGGCTGACTAAATCGACTCTCTCCAAATGTATTCAAAACACGAAATCTATGGTACACTAGTACTAGCACTCGCCAATTATAGCTTCCTAAAAAAAAAAACACACGGAAGAAGCGACAAGTATGAAAAATACAGTTATTACTTAAATTAAGGTAGCTCGCTGCACAGCAGACGTGAAGCAGGCGGCAGTAACGACGTCATTGGCACTACAGGCACTACTGGCACTACTAGCACTATGGCTGACTAAAGCGACTCTCTCCAAATGTATTCAAAACAAACACGCAATCTATGGTACACTAGTACTAGCACTCGCCAATTATAGCTTCCTAAAAAAAAACACACGGAAGAAGTGACAAATATGAAAAATACAGTTATTACTTAAATTAAGGTAGCTCGCTGCACAGCAGACGTGAAGCAGGCGGCAGTAACGACGTCATTGGCACTACTGGCACTACTGGCACTACTAGCACTATGGCTGACTAAAGCGACTCTCTCCAAATGTATTCAAAACACGAAATCTATGGTACACTAGTACTAGCACTCGCCAATTATAGCTTCCTAAAAAAAAAAACACACGGAAGAAGCGACAAGTATGAAAAATACAGTTATTACTTAAATTAAGGTAGCTCGCTGCACAGCAGACGTGAAGCAGGCGGCAGTAACGACGTCATTGGCACTACTGGCACTACTGGCACTACTAGCACTATGGCTGACTAAAGCGACTCTCTCCAAATGTATTCAAAACACGAAATCTATGGTACACTAGTACTAGCACTCGCCAATAATAGCTTCCTAAAAAAATAAACACGGAAGAAGCGACAAGTATGAAAAATACAGTTATTACTTAAATTAAGGTAGCTCGCTGCACAGCAGACGTGAAGCAGGCGGCAGTAACGACGTCATTGGCACTACTGGCACTACTGGCACTACTAGCACTATGGCTGACTAAAGCGACTCTCTCCAAATGTATTCAAAACAAACACGCAATCTATGGTACACTAGTACTAGCACTCGCCAATTATAGCTTCCTAAAAAAAAACACACGGAAGAAGCGACAAATATGAAAAATACAGTTATTACTTAAATTAAGGTAGCTCGCTGCACAGCAGACGTGAAGCAGGCGGCAGTAACGACGTCATTGGCACTACTGGCACTACTAGCACTATGGCTGACTAAAGCGACTCTCTCCAAATGTATTCAAAACACGAAATCTATGGTACACTATTACTAGCACTCGCCAATTATAGCTTCCTAAAAAAAAAACACACGGAAGAAGCGACAAGTATGAAAAATACAGTTATTACTTAAATTAAGGTAGCTCGCTGCACAGCAGACGTGAAGCAGGCGGCAGTAACGACGTCATTGGCACTACTGGCACTACTAGCACTATGGCTGACTAAAGCGACTCTCTCCAAATGTATTCAAAACAAACACGCAATCTATGGTACACTAGTACTAGCACTCGCCAATTATAGCTTCCTAAAAAAAACACACGGAAGAAGCGACAAATATGAAAAATACAGTTATTACTTAAATTAAGGTAGCTCGCTGCACAGCAGACGTGAAGCAGGCGGCAGTAACGACGTCATTGGCACTACTGGCACTACTGGCACTACTAGCACTATGGCTGACTAAAGCGACTCTCTCCAAATGTATTCAAAACAAACACGCAATCTATGGTACACTAGTACTAGCACTCGCCAATTATAGCTTCCTAAAAAAAACACACGGAAGAAGCGACAAATATGAAAAATACAGTTATTACTTAAATTAAGGTAGCTCGCTGCACAGCAGACGTGAAGCAGGCGGCAGTAACGACGCCATTGGCACTACTGGCACTACTAGCACTATGGCTGACTAAAGCGACTCTCTCCAAATGTATTCAAAACACGAAATCTATGGTACACTAGTACTAGCACTCGCCAATTATAGCTTCCTAAAAAAAAAACACACGGAAGAAGCGACAAGTATGAAAAACACAGTTATTACTTAAATTAAGGTAGCTCGCTGCACAGCAGACGTGAAGCAGGCGGCAGTAACGACGTCATTGGCACTACTGGCACTACTGGCACTACTAGCACTATGGCTGACTAAAGCGACTCTCTCCAAATGTATTCAAAACAAACACGCAATCTATGGTACACTAGTACTAGCACTCGCCAATTATAGCTTCCTAAAAAAAAACACACGGAAGAAGCGACAAGTATGAAAAATACAGTTATTACTTAAATTAAGGTAGCTCGCTGCACAGCAGACGTGAAGCAGGCGGCAGTAACGACGCCATTGGCACTACTGGCACTACTAGCACTATGGCTGACTAAAGCGACTCTCTCCAAATGTATTCAAAACACGAAATCTATGGTACACTAGTACTAGCACTCGCCAATTATAGCTTCCTAAAAAAAAAAACACACGGAAGAAGCGACAAGTATGAAAAATACAGTTATTACTTAAATTAAGGTAGCTCGCTGCACAGCAGACGTGAAGCAGGCGGCAGTAACGACGTCATTGGCACTACTGGCACTACTGGCACTACTAGCACTATGGCTGACTAAAGCGACTCTCTCCAAATGTATTCAAAACACGAAATCTATGGTACACTAGTACTAGCACTCGCCAATTATAGCTTCCTAAAAAAAAAAACACACGGTAGAAGCGACAAGTATGAAAAATAGAGTTATTACTTAAATTAAGGTAGCTCGCTGCACAGCAGACGTGAAGCAGGCGGCAGTAACGACGCCATTCGCACTACTGGCACTACTAGCACTATGGCTGACTAAAGCGACTCTCTCCAAATGTATTCAAAACACGAAATCTATGGTACACTAGTACTAGCACTCGCCAATTATAGCTTCCAAAAAAAAAAAAAAACACACAGAAGAAACGACAAATATGAAAAATACAGTTATTACTTAAATTAAGGTAGCTCGCTGCACAGCAGACGTGAAGCAGGCGGCAGTAATGACGTCATTGGCACTACTGGCACTACTAGCACTATGGCTGACTAAAGCGACTCTCTCCAAATGTATTCAAAACACGAAATCTATGGTACACTAGTACTAGCACTCGCCAATTATAGCTTCCTAAAAGAAAACACACGGAAGAAGCGACAAGTATGAAAAATACAGTTATTACTTAAATTAAGGTAGCTCGCTGCACAGCAGACGTGAAGCAGGCGGCAGTAACGACGCCATTGGCACTACTGGCACTACTAGCACTATGGCTGACTAAAGCGACTCTCTCCAAATGTATTCAAAACAAACACGCAATCTATGGTACACTAGTACTAGCACTCGCCAATTATAGCTTCCTAAAAAAAAAACACACGGAAGAAGCGACAAGTATGAAAAATACAGTTATTACTTAAATTAAGGTAGCTCGCTGCACAGCAGACGTGAAGCAGGCGGCAGTAACGACGTCATTGGCACTACTGGCACTACTAGCACTATGGCTGACTAAAGCGACTCTCTCCAAATGTATTCAAAACACGAAATCTATGGTACACTAGTACTAGCACTCGCCAATTATAGCTTCCTAAAAAAAAAAACACACGGAAGAAGCGACAAATATGAAAAATACAGTTATTACTTAAATTAAGGTAGCTCGCTGCACAGCAGACGTGAAGCAGGCGGCAGTAACGACGCCATTGGCACTACTGGCACTACTAGCACTATGGCTGACTAAAGCGACTCTCTCCAAATGTATTCAAAACAAACACGCAATCTATGGTACACTAGTACTAGCACTCGCCAATTATAGCTTCCTAAAAAAAACACACGGAAGAAGCGACAAGTATGAAAAATACAGTTATTACTTAAATTAAGGTAGCTCGCTGCACAGCAGACGTGAAGCAGGCGGCAGTAACGACGCCATTGGCACTACTGGCACTACTAGCACTATGGCTGACTAAAGGGACTCTCTCCAAATGTATTCAAAACAAACACGCAATCTATGGTACACTAGTACTAGCACTCGCCAATTATAGCTTCCTAAAAAAAAAAACACGGAAGAAGTGACAAGTATGAAAAATACAGTTATTACTTAAATTAAGGTAGCTCGCTGCACAGCAGACGTGAAGCAGGCGGCAGTAACGACGCCATTGGCACTACTGGCACTACTAGCACTACTAGCACTATGGCTGACTAAAGCGACTCTCTCCAAATGTATTCAAAACACGAAATCTATGGTACACTAGTACTAGCACTCGCCAATTATAGCTTCCTAAAAAAAAAAACACACGGAAGAAGCGACAAGTATGAAAAATACAGTTATTACTTAAATTAAGGTAGCTCGCTGCACAGCAGACGTGAAGCAGGCGGCAGTAACGACGTCTTTGGCACTACTGGCACTACTAGCACTATGGCTGACTAAAGCGACTCTCTCCAAATGTATTCAAAACAAACACGCAATCTATGGTACACTAGTACTAGCACTCGCCAATTATAGCTTCCAAAAAAAAAAAAACACACGGAAGAAGCGACAAATATGAAAAATACAGTTATTACTTAAATTAAGGTAGCTCGCTGCACAGCAGACGTGAAGCAGGCGGCAGTAACGACGCCATTGGCACTACTGGCACTACTAGCACTACTAGCACTATGGCTGACTAAAGCGACTCTCTCCAAATGTATTCAAAACACGAAATCTATGGTACACTAGTACTAGCACTCGCCAATTATAGCTTCCTAAAAAAAAAAACACACGGAAGAAGCGACAAGTATGAAAAATACAGTTATTACTTAAATTAAGGTAGCTCGATGCACAGCAGACGTAAAGCAGGCGGCAGTAACGACGACATTGGCACTACTAGCACTATGGCTGACTAAAGCGACTCTCTCCAAATGTATTCAAAACAATCACGCAATCTATGGTACACTAGTACTAGCACTCGCCAATTATAGCTTCCTAAAAAAAAAACACACGGAAGAAGCGACAAGTATGAAAAATACAGTTATTACTTAAATTAAGGTAGCTCGCTGCACAGCAGACGTGAAGCAGGCGGCAGTAACGACGCCATTGGCACTACTGGCACTACTAGCACTATGGCTGACTAAAGCGACTCTCTCCAAATGTATTCAAAACAAACACGCAATCTATGGTACACTAGTACTAGCACTCGCCAATTATAGCTTCCTAAAAAAAAAAAACACACGGAAGAAGCGACAAGTATGAAAAATACAGTTATTACTTAAATTAAGGTAGCTCGCTGCACAGCAGACGTGAAGCAGGCGGCAGTAACGATGTCATTGGCACTACTGGCACTACTGGCACTACTAGCACTATGGCTGACTAAAGCGACTCTCTCCAAATGTATTCAAAACAAACACGCAATCTATGGTACACTAGTACTAGCACTCGCCAATTATAGCTTCCTAAAAAAAAAACACACGGAAGAAGCGACAAGTATGAAAAATACAGTTATTACTTAAATTAAGGTAGCTCGCTGCACAGCAGACGTGAAGCAGGCGGCAGTAACGACGCCATTGGCACTACTGGCACTACTGGCACTACTAGCACTATGGCTGACTAAAGCGACTCTCTCCAAATGTATTCAAAACACGAAATCTATGGTACACTAGTACTAGCACTCGCCAATTATAGCTTCCTAAAAAAAAAACACACGGAAGAAGCGACAAGTATGAAAAATACAGTTATTACTTAAATTAAGGTATCTCGCTGCACAGCAGACGTGAAGCAGGCGGCAGTAACGACGTCATTGGCACTACTGGCACTACTAGCACTATGGCTGACTAAAGCGACTCTCTCCAAATGTATTCAAAACACGAAATCTATGGTACACTAGTACTAGCACTCGCCAATTATAGCTTCCTAAAAAAAAAAACACACGGAAGAAGCGACAAGTATGAAAAATACAGTTATTACTTAAATTAAGTTAGCTCGCTGCACAGCAGACGTGAAGCAGGCGGCAGTAACGACGTCTTTGGCACTACTGGCACTACTAGCACTATGGCTGACTAAAGCGACTCTCTCCAAATGTATTCAAAACAAACACGCAATCTATGGTACACTAGTACTAGCACTCGCCAATTATAGCTTCCAAAAAAAAAAAAACACACGGAAGAAGCGACAAATATGAAAAATACAGTTATTACTTAAATTAAGGTAGCTCGCTGCACAGCAGACGTGAAGCAGGCGGCAGTAACGACGTCATTGGCACTACTGGCACTACTAGCACTATGGCTGACTAAAGCGACTCTCTCCAAATGTATTCAAAACAAACACGAAATCTATGGTACACTAGTACTAGCACTCGCCAATTATAGCTTCCTAAAAAAAAAACACACGGAAGAAGCGACAAATATGAAAAATACAGTTATTACTTAAATTAAGGTAGCTCGCTGCACAGCAGACGTGAAGCAGGCGGCAGTAACGACGCCATTGGCACTACTGGCACTACTAGCACTATGGCTGACTAAAGTGACTCTCTCCAAATGTATTCAAAACACGAAATCTATGGTACACTAGTACTAGCACTCGCCAATTATAGCTTCCAAAAAAAAAACACACGGAAGAAGCGACAAATATGAAAAATACAGTTATTACTTAAATTAAGGTAGCTCGCTGCACAGCAGACGTGAAGCAGGCGGCAGTAACGACGTCTTTGGCACTACTGGCACTACTAGCACTATGGCTGACTAAAGCGACTCTCTCCAAATGTATTCAAAACAAACACGCAATCTATGGTACACTAGTACTAGCACTCGCCAATTATAGCTTCCTAAAAAAAAAACACACGGAAGAAGCGACAAGTATGAAAAATACAGTTATTACTTAAATTAAGGTAGCTCGCTGCACAGCAGACGTGAAGCAGGCGGCAGTAACGACGTCTTTGGCACTACTGGCACTACTAGCACTATGGCTGACTAAAGCGACTCTCTCCAAATGTATTCAAAACAAACACGCAATCTATGGTACACTAGTACTAGCACTCGCCAATTATAGCTTCCTAAAAAAAAAACACACGGAAGAAGTGACAAGTATGAAAAATAGAGTTATTACTTAAATTAAGGTAGCTCGCTGCACAGCAGACGTGAAGCAGGCGGCAGTAACGACGCCATTGGCACTACTGGCACTACTAGCACTATGGCTGACTAAAGCGACTCTCTCCAAATGTATTCAAAACACGAAATCTATGGTACACTAGTACTAGCACTCGCCAATTATAGCTTCCTAAAAAAAAAAACACACGGAAGAAGCGACAAGTATGAAAAATACAGTTATTACTTAAATTAAGGTAGCTCGCTGCACAGCAGACGTGAAGCAGGCGGCAGTAACGACGTCTTTGGCACTACTGGCACTACTAGCACTATGGCTGACTAAAGCGACTCTCTCCAAATGTATTCAAAACAAACACGCAATCTATGGTACACTAGTACTAGCACTCGCCAATTATAGCTTCCTAAAAAAAAAACACACGGAAGAAGCGACAAGTATGAAAAATAGAGTTATTACTTAAATTAAGGTAGCTCGCTGCACAGCAGACGTGAAGCAGGCGGCAGTAACGACGCCATTGGCACTACTGGCACTACTAGCACTATGGCTGACTAAAGCGACTCTCTCCAAATGTATTCAAAACACGAAATCTATGGTACACTAGTACTAGCACTCGCCAATTATAGCTTCCTAAAAAAAAAAAACACACGGAAGAAGCGACAAGTATGAAAAATACAGTTATTACTTAAATTAAGGTAGCTCGCTGCACAGCAGACGTGAAGCAGGCGGCAGTAACGACGTCTTTGGCACTACTGGCACTACTAGCACTATGGCTGACTAAAGCGACTCTCTCCAAATGTATTCAAAACAAACACGCAATCTATGGTACACTAGTACTAGCACTCGCCAATTATAGCTTCCTAAAAAAAAAACACACGGAAGAAGCGACAAGTATGAAAAATACAGTTATTACTTAAATTAAGGTAGCTCGCTGCACAGCAGACGTGAAGCAGGCGGCAGTAACGACGTCATTGGCACTACTGGCACTACTAGCACTATGGCTGACTAAAGCGACTCTCTCCAAATGTATTCACAACAAACACGCAATCTATGGTACACTAGTACTAGCACTCGCCAATTATAGCTTCCTAAAAAAAACACACGGAAGAAGCGACAAGTATGAAAAATACAGTTATTACTTAAATTAAGGTAGCTCGCTGCACAGCAGACGTGAAGCAGGCGGCAGTAACGACGTCATTGGCACTACTGGCACTACTAGCACTATGGCTGACTAAAGCGACTCTCTCCAAATGTATTCAAAACACGAAATCTATGGTACACTAGTACTAGCACTCGCCAATTATAGCTTCCTAAAAAAAAAACACACGGAAGAAGCGACAAGTATGAAAATTACAGTTATTACTTAAATTAAGGTAGCTCGCTGCACAGCAGACGTGAAGCAGGCGGCAGTAACGACGTCATTGGCACTACTGGCACTACTGGCACTACTAGCACTATGGCTGACTAAAGCGACTCTCTCCAAATGTATTCAAAACAAACACACAATCTATGGTACACTAGTACTAGCACTCGCCAATTATAGCTTCCTAAAAAAAAAACACACGGAAGAAGCGACAAGTATGAAAAATACAGTTATTACTTAAATTAAGGTAGCTCGCTGCACAGCAGACGTGAAGCAGGCGGCAGTAACGACGTCATTGGCACTACTGGCACTACTAGCACTATGGCTGACTAAAGCGACTCTCTCCAAATGTATTCAAAACAAACACACAATCTATGGTACACTAGTACTAGCACTCGCCAATTATAGCTTCCTAAAAAAAAACACACGGAAGAAGCGACAAGTATGAAAAATACAGTTATTACTTAAATTAAGGTAGCTCGCTGCACAGCAGACGTGAAGCAGGCGGCAGTAACGACGTCATTGGCACTACTGGCACTACTGGCACTACTAGCACTATGGCTGACTAAAGCGACTCTCTCCAAATGTATTCAAAACACGAAATCTATGGTACACTAGTACTAGCACTCGCCAATTATAGCTTCCTAAAAAAAAAAAAAAACACACGGAAGAAGCGACAAGTATGAAAAATACAGTTATTACTTAAATTAAGGTAGCTCGCTGCACGGCAGACGTGAAGCAGGCGGCAGTAACGACGTCATTGGCACTACTGGCACTACTAGCACTATGGCTGACTAAAGCGACTCTCTCCAAATGTATTCAAAACAAACACACAATCTATGGTACACTAGTACTAGCACTCGCCAATTATAGCTTCCTAAAAAAAAACACACGGAAGAAGCGACAAGTATGAAAAATACAGTTATTACTTAAATTAAGGTAGCTCGCTGCACAGCAGACGTGAAGCAGGCGGCAGTAACGACGTCTTTGGCACTACTGGCACTACTAGCACTATGGCTGACTAAAGCGACTCTCTCCAAATGTATTCAAAACAAACACGCAATCTATGGTACACTAGTACTAGCACTTGCCAATTATAGCTTCCTAAAAAAAAACACACGGAAGAAGCGACAAGTATGAAAAATACAGTTATTACTTAAATTAAGGTAGCTCGCTGCACGGCAGACGTGAAGCAGGCGGCAGTAACGACGTCATTGGCACTACTGGCACTACTAGCACTATGGCTGACTAAAGCGACTCTCTCCAAATGTATTCAAAACACGAAATCTATGGTACACTAGTACTAGCACTCGCCAATTATAGCTTCCTAAAAAAAAAAAAAACACACGGAAGAAGCGACAAGTATGAAAAATACAGTTATTACTTAAATTAAGGTAGCTCGCTGCACGGCAGACGTGAAGCAGGCGGCAGTAACGACGTCATTGGCACTACTGGCACTACTAGCACTATGGCTGACTAAAGCGACTCTCTCCAAATGTATTCAAAACACGAAATCTATGGTACACTAGTACTAGCACTCGCCAATTATAGCTTCCTAAAAAAAAAAACACACGGAAGAAGCGACAAGTATGAAAAATACAGTTATTACTTAAATTAAGGTAGCTCGCTGCACAGCAGACGTGAAGCAGGCGGCAGTAACGACGCCATTGGCACTACTGGCACTACTAGCACTATGGCTGACTAAAGCGACTCTCTCCAAATGTATTCAAAACAAACACGCAATCTATGGTACACTAGTACTAGCACTCGCCAATTATAGCTTCCAAAAAAAAAAAAACACACGGAAGAAGCGACAAATATGAAAAATACAGTTATTACTTAAATTAAGGTAGCTCGCTGCACAGCAGACGTGAAGCAGGCGGCAGTAACGACGTCATTGGCACTACTGGCACTACTAGCACTATGGCTGACTAAAGCGACTCTCTCCAAATGTATTCAAAACAAACACGAAATCTATGGTACACTAGTACTAGCACTCGCCAATTATAGCTTCCTAAAAAAAAAACACACGGAAGAAGCGACAAATATGAAAAATACAGTTATTACTTAAATTAAGGTAGCTCGCTGCACAGCAGACGTGAAGCAGGCGGCAGTAACGACGCCATTGGCACTACTGGCACTACTAGCACTATGGCTGACTAAAGTGACTCTCTCCAAATGTATTCAAAACACGAAATCTATGGTACACTAGTACTAGCACTCGCCAATTATAGCTTCCAAAAAAAAAACACACGGAAGAAGCGACAAATATGAAAAATACAGTTATTACTTAAATTAAGGTAGCTCGCTGCACAGCAGACGTGAAGCAGGCGGCAGTAACGACGTCTTTGGCACTACTGGCACTACTAGCACTATGGCTGACTAAAGCGACTCTCTCCAAATGTATTCAAAACAAACACGCAATCTATGGTACACTAGTACTAGCACTCGCCAATTATAGCTTCCTAAAAAAAAAACACACGGAAGAAGCGACAAGTATGAAAAATACAGTTATTACTTAAATTAAGGTAGCTCGCTGCACAGCAGACGTGAAGCAGGCGGCAGTAACGACGCCATTGGCACTACTGGCACTACTAGCACTATGGCTGACTAAAGCGACTCTCTCCAAATGTATTCAAAACACGAAATCTATGGTACACTAGTACTAGCACTCGCCAATTATAGCTTCCTAAAAAAAAAAAACACACGGAAGAAGCGACAAGTATGGAAAATACAGTTATTACTTAAATTAAGGTAGCTCGCTGCACAGCAGACGTGAAGCAGGCGGCAGTAACGACGTCTTTGGCACTACTGGCACTACTAGCACTATGGCTGACTAAAGCGACTCTCTCCAAATGTATTCAAAACAAACACGCAATCTATGGTACACTAGTACTAGCACTCGCCAATTATAGCTTCCTAAAAAAAAAACACACGGAAGAAGTGACAAGTATGAAAAATAGAGTTATTACTTAAATTAAGGTAGCTCGCTGCACAGCAGACGTGAAGCAGGCGGCAGTAACGACGCCATTGGCACTACTGGCACTACTAGCACTATGGCTGACTAAAGCGACTCTCTCCAAATGTATTCAAAACACGAAATCTATGGTACACTAGTACTAGCACTCGCCAATTATAGCTTCCTAAAAAAAAAAACACACGGAAGAAGCGACAAGTATGAAAAATACAGTTATTACTTAAATTAAGGTAGCTCGCTGCACAGCAGACGTGAAGCAGGCGGCAGTAACGACGTCTTTGGCACTACTGGCACTACTAGCACTATGGCTGACTAAAGCGACTCTCTCCAAATGTATTCAAAACAAACACGCAATCTATGGTACACTAGTACTAGCACTCGCCAATTATAGCTTCCTAAAAAAAAAACACACGGAAGAAGCGACAAGTATGAAAAATAGAGTTATTACTTAAATTAAGGTAGCTCGCTGCACAGCAGACGTGAAGCAGGCGGCAGTAACGACGCCATTGGCACTACTGGCACTACTAGCACTATGGCTGACTAAAGCGACTCTCTCCAAATGTATTCAAAACACGAAATCTATGGTACACTAGTACTAGCACTCGCCAATTATAGCTTCCTAAAAAAAAAAAACACACGGAACAAGCGACAAGTATGAAAAATACAGTTATTACTTAAATTAAGGTAGCTCGCTGCACAGCAGACGTGAAGCAGGCGGCAGTAACGACGTCTTTGGCACTACTGGCACTACTAGCACTATGGCTGACTAAAGCGACTCTCTCCAAATGTATTCAAAACAAACACGCAATCTATGGTACACTAGTACTAGCACTCGCCAATTATAGCTTCCTAAAAAAAAAACACACGGAAGAAGCGACAAGTATGAAAAATACAGTTATTACTTAAATTAAGGTAGCTCGCTGCACAGCAGACGTGAAGCAGGCGGCAGTAACGACGTCATTGGCACTACTGGCACTACTAGCACTATGGCTGACTAAAGCGACTCTCTCCAAATGTATTCACAACAAACACGCAATCTATGGTACACTAGTACTAGCACTCGCCAATTATAGCTTCCTAAAAAAAACACACGGAAGAAGCGACAAGTATGAAAAATACAGTTATTACTTAAATTAAGGTAGCTCGCTGCACAGCAGACGTGAAGCAGGCGGCAGTAACGACGTCATTGGCACTACTGGCACTACTAGCACTATGGCTGACTAAAGCGACTCTCTCCAAATGTATTCAAAACACGAAATCTATGGTACACTAGTACTAGCACTCGCCAATTATAGCTTCCTAAAAAAAAAACACACGGAAGAAGCGACAAGTATGAAAATTACAGTTATTACTTAAATTAAGGTAGCTCGCTGCACAGCAGACGTGAAGCAGGCGGCAGTAACGACGTCATTGGCACTACTGGCACTACTGGCACTACTAGCACTATGGCTGACTAAAGCGACTCTCTCCAAATGTATTCAAAACAAACACACAATCTATGGTACACTAGTACTAGCACTCGCCAATTATAGCTTCCTAAAAAAAAAACACTCGGAAGAAGCGACAAGTATGAAAAATACAGTTATTACTTAAATTAAGGTAGCTCGCTGCACAGCAGACGTGAAGCAGGCGGCAGTAACGACGTCATTGGCACTACTGGCACTACTGGCACTACTAGCACTATGGCTGACTAAAGCGACTCTCTCCAAATGTATTCAAAACAAACACACAATCTATGGTACACTAGTACTAGCACTCGCCAATTATAGCTTCCTAAAAAAAAACACACGGAAGAAGCGACAAGTATGAAAAATACAGTTATTACTTAAATTAAGGTAGCTCGCTGCACAGCAGACGTGAAGCAGGCGGCAGTAACGACGTCATTGGCACTACTGGCACTACTGGCACTACTGGCACTACTAGCACTATGGCTGACTAAAGCGACTCTCTCCAAATGTATTCAAAACAAACACGCAATCTATGGTACACTAGTACTAGCACTCGCCAATTATAGCTTCCTAAAAAAAAACACACGGAAGAAGCGACAAGTATGAAAAATACAGTTATTACTTAAATTAAGGTAGCTCGCTGCACGGCAGACGTGAAGCAGGCGGCAGTAACGACGTCATTGGCACTACTGGCACTACTAGCACTATGGCTGACTAAAGCGACTCTCTCCAAATGTATTCAAAACACGAAATCTATGGTACACTAGTACTAGCACTCGCCAATTATAGCTTCCTAAAAAAAAAAAAAAACACACGGAAGAAGCGACAAGTATGAAAAATACAGTTATTACTTAAATTAAGGTAGCTCGCTGCACAGCAGACGTGAAGCAGGCGGCAGTAACGACGCCATTGGCACTACTGGCACTACTAGCACTACTAGCACTACTAGCACTATGGCTGACTAAAGCGACTCTCTCCAAATGTATTCAAAACAAACACGCAATCTATGGTACACTAGTACTAGCACTCGCCAATTATAGCTTCCTAAAAAAAAACACACGGAAGAAGCGACAAGTATGAAAAATACAGTTATTACTTAAATTAAGGTAGCTCGCTGCACAGCAGACGTGAAGCAGGCGGCAGTAACGACGCCATTGGCACTACTGGCACTACTAGCACTATGGCTGACTAAAGCGACTCTCTCCAAATGTATTCAAAACAAACACGCAATCTATGGTACACTAGTACTAGCACTCGCCAATTATAGCTTCCTAAAAAAAAACACACGGAAGAAGCGACAAATATGAAAAATACAGTTATTACTTAAATTAAGGTAGCTCGCTGCACAGCAGACGTGAAGCAGGCGGCAGTAACGACGTCATTGGCACTACTGGCACTACTAGCACTATGGCTGACTAAAGCGACTCTCTCCAAATGTATTCAAAACACGAAATCTATGGTACACTAGTACTAGCACTCGCCAATTATAGCTTCCTAAAAAAAAAAAAACACACGGAAGAAGCGACAAGTATGAAAAATACAGTTATTACTTAAATTAAAGTAGCTCGCTCCACAGCAGACGTGAAGCAGGCGGCAGTAACGACGTCATTGGCACTACTGGCACTACTAGCACTATGGCTGACTAAAGCGACTCTCTCCAAATGTATTCAAAACACGCAATCTATGGTACACTAGTACTAGCACTCGCCAATTATAGCTTCCTAAAATCAAAAACACACGGAAGAAGCGACAAGTATGAAAAATACAATTACTTAAATTAAGGTAGCTCGATGCACAGCAAACGTGAAGCAGGCGGCAGTAACGACGCCATTGGCACTACTGGCACTACTAGCACTATGGCTGACTAAAGCGACTCTCTCCAAATGTATTCAAAACACGAAATCTATGGTACACTAGTACTAGCACTCGCCAATTATAGCTTCCTAAAAAAAAAAAACACACGGAAGTAGCGACAAGTATGAAAAATACAGTTATTACTTAAATTAAGGTAGCTCGCTGCACAGCAGACGTGAAGCAGGCGGCAGTAACGACGTCTTTGGCACTACTGGCACTACTAGCACTATGGCTGACTAAAGCGACTCTCTCCAAATGTATTCAAAACAAACACGCAATCTATGGTACACTAGTACTAGCACTCGCCAATTATAGCTTCCTAAAATCAAAAACACACGGAAGAAGCGACAAGTATGAAAAATACAGTTATTACTTAAATTAAGGTAGCTCGCTGCACAGCAGACGTGAAGCAGGCGGCAGTAACGACGTCATTGGCACTACTGGCACTACTGGCACTACTAGCACTATGGCTGACTAAAGCGACTCTCTCCAAATGTATTCAAAACAAACACGCAATCTATGGTACACTAGTACTAGCACTCGCCAATTATAGCTTCCTAAAAAAAAAACACACGGAAGAAGCGACAAGTATGAAAAATACAGTTATTACTTAAATTAAGGTAGCTCGCTGCACAGCAGACGTGAAGCAGGCGGCAGTAACGACGTCTTTGGCACTACTGGCACTACTAGCACTATGGCTGACTAAAGCGACTCTCTCCAAATGTATTCAAAACAAACACGCAATCTATGGTACACTAGTACTAGCACTCGCCAATTATAGCTTCCTAAAATCAAA
The DNA here is from genome assembly GCF_023897955.1 of Schistocerca gregaria. Classification (NCBI taxonomy): domain Eukaryota; kingdom Metazoa; phylum Arthropoda; class Insecta; order Orthoptera; family Acrididae; genus Schistocerca; species Schistocerca gregaria. Next base: position 127,884,402 of record NC_064923.1, on the reverse strand, counting down.
AACACACGGAAGAAGCGACAAGTATGAAAAATACAGTTATTACTTAAATTAAGGTAGCTCGCTGCACAGCAGACGTGAAGCAGGCGGCAGTAACGACGTCTTTGGCACTACTGGCACTACTAGCACTATGGCTGACTAAAGCGACTCTCTCCAAATGTATTCAAAACAAACACGCAATCTATGGTACACTAGTACTAGCACTCGCCAATTATAGCTTCCTAAAATCAAAAACACACGGAAGAAGCGACAAGAATGAAAAATACAATTACTTAAATTAAGGTAGCTCGCTGCACAGCAGACGTGAAGCAGGCGGCAGTAACGACGTCTTTGGCACTACTGGCACTACTAGCACTATGGCTGACTAAAGCGACTCTCTCCAAATGTATTCAAAACAAACACGCAATCTATGGTACACTAGTACTAGCACTCGCCAATTATAGCTTCCTAAAATCAAAAACACACGGAAGAAGCGACAAGTATGAAAAATACAGTTATTACTTAAATTAAGGTAGCTCGCTGCACAGCAGACGTGAAGCAGGCGGCAGTAACGACGTCTTTGGCACTACTGGCACTACTAGCACTATGGCTGACTAAAGCGACTCTCTCCAAATGTATTCAAAACAAACACGCAATCTATGGTACACTAGTACTAGCACTCGCCAATTATAGCTTCCTAAAATCAAAAACACACGGAAGAAGCGACAAGTATGAAAAATACAGTTATTACTTAAATTAAGGTAGCTCGCTGCACAGCAGACGTGAAGCAGGCGGCAGTAACGACGTCATTGGCACTACTGGCACTACTAGCACTATGGCTGACTAAAGCGACTCTCTCCAAATGTATTCAAAACAAACACGCAATCTATGGTACACTAGTACTAGCACTCGCCAATTATAGCTTCCTAAAAAAAAAACACACGGAAGAAGCGACAAGTATGAAAAATACAATTACTTAAATTAAGGTAGCTCGATGCACAGCAGACGTGAAGCAGGCGGCAGTAACGACGTCATTGGCACTACTGGCACTACTAGCACTATGGCTGACTAAAGCGACTCTCTCCAAATGTATTCAAAACAAACACGCAATCTATGGTACACTAGTACTAGCACTCGCCAATTATAGCTTCCTAAAAAAAAAACACACGGAAGAAGCGACAAGTATGAAAAATACAGTTATTACTTAAATTAAGGTAGCTCGCTGCACAGCAGACGTGAAGCAGGCGGCAGTAACGACGTCTTTGGCACTACTGGCACTACTAGCACTATGGCTGACTAAAGCGACTCTCTCCAAATGTATTCAAAACAAACACGCAATCTATGGTACACTAGTACTAGCACTCGCCAATTATAGCTTCCTAAAATCAAAAACACACGGAAGAAGCTACAAGTATGAAAAATACAGTTATTACTTAAATTAAGGTAGCTCGCTGCACAGCAGACGTGAAGCAGGCGGCAGTAACGACGTCTTTGGCACTACTGGCACTACTAGCACTATGGCTGACTAAAGCGACTCTCTCCAAATGTATTCAAAACAAACACGCAATCTATGGTACACTAGTACTAGCACTCGCCAATTATAGCTTCCTAAAATCAAAAACACACGGAAGAAGCGACAAGTATGAAAAATACAGTTATTACTTAAATTAAGGTAGCTCGCTGCACAGCAGACGTGAAGCAGGCGGCAGTAACGACGTCTTTGGCACTACTGGCACTACTAGCACTATGGCTGACTAAAGCGACTCTCTCCAAATGTATTCAAAACAAACACGCAATCTATGGTACACTAGTACTAGCACTCGCCAATTATAGCTTCCTAAAATCAAAAACACACGGAAGAAGCGACAAGTATGAAAAATACAGTTATTACTTAAATTAAGGTAGCTCGCTGCACAGCAGACGTGAAGCAGGCGGCAGTAACGACGACATTGGCACTACTGGCACTACTGGCACTACTAGCACTATGGCTGACTAAAGCGACTCTCTCCAAATGTATTCAAAACAAACACGCAATCTATGGTACACTAGTACTAGCACTCGCCAATTATAGCTTCCTAAAATCAAAAACACACGGAAGAAGCGACAAGTATGAAAAATACAATTACTTAAATTAAGGTAGCTCGATGCACAGCAGACGTGAAGCAGGCGGCAGTAACGACGTCTTTGGCACTACTGGCACTACTAGCACTACTAGCACTATGGCTGACTAAAGCGACTCTCTCCAAATGTATTCAAAACAAACACGCAATCTATGGTACACTAGTACTAGCACTCGCCAATTATAGCTTCCTAAAATCAAAAACACACGGAAGAAGCGACAAGTATGAAAAATACAATTACTTAATTTAAGGTAGCTCGATGCACAGCAGACGTGAAGCAGGCGGCAGTAACGACGTCTTTGGCACTACTGGCACTACTAGCACTATGGCTGACTAAAGCGACTCTCTCCAAATGTATTCAAAACAAACACGCAATCTATGGTACACTAGTACTAGCACTCGCCAATTATAGCTTCCTAAAATCAAAAACACACGGAAGAAGCGACAAGTATGAAAAATACAGTTATTACTTAAATTAAGGTAGCTCGCTGCACAGCAGACGTGAAGCAGGCGGCAGTAACGACGACATTGGCACTACTGGCACTACTAGCACTACTAGCACTATGGCTGACTAAAGCGACTCTCTCCAAATGTATTCAAAACAAACACGCAATCTATGGTACACTAGTACTAGCACTCGCCAATTATAGCTTCCTAAAATCAAAAACACACGGAAGAAGCGACAAGTATGAAAAATACAATTACTTAAATTAAGGTAGCTCGATGCACAGCAGACGTGAAGCAGGCGGCAGTAACGACGTCATTGGCACTACTGGCACTACTGGCACTACTAGCACTATGGCTGACTAAAGCGACTCTCTCCAAATGTATTCAAAACAAACACGCAATCTATGGTACACTAGTACTAGCACTCGCCAATTATAGCTTCCTAAAATCAAAAACACACGGAAGAAGCGACAAGTATGAAAAATACAATTACTTAAATTAAGGTAGCTCGATGCACAGCAGACGTGAAGCAGGCGGCAGTAACGACGTCATTGGCACTACTGGCACTACTAGCACTATGGCTGACTAAAGCGACTCTCTCCAAATGTATTCAAAACAAACACGCAATCTATGGTACACTAGTACTAGCACTCGCCAATTATAGCTTCCTAAAAAAAAAAACACACGGAAGAAGCGACAAGTATGAAAAATACAGTTATTACTTAAATTAAGGTAGCTCGATGCACAGCAGACGTGAAGCAGGCGGCAGTAACGACGTCTTTGGCACTACTGGCACTACTAGCACTATGGCTGACTAAAGCGACTCTCTCCAAATGTATTCAAAACAAACACGCAATCTATGGTACACTAGTACTAGCACTCGCCAATTATAGCTTCCTAAAATCAAAAACACACAGAAGAAGCGACAAGTATGAAAAATACAGTTATTACTTAAATTAAGGTAGCTCGCTGCACAGCAGACGTGAAGCAGGCGGCAGTAACGACGACATTGGCACTACTGGCACTACTAGCACTATGGCTGACTAAAGCGACTCTCTCCAAATGTATTCAAAACAAACACGCAATCTATGGTACACTAGTACTAGCACTCGCCAATTATAGCTTCCTAAAATCAAAAACACACGGAAGAAGCGACAAGTATGAAAAATACAGTTATTACTTAAATTAAGGTAGCTCGCTGCACAGCAGACGTGAAGCAGGCGGCAGTAACGACGTCATTGGCACTACTGGCACTACTGGCACTACTAGCACTATGGCTGACTAAAGCGACTCTCTCCAAATGTATTCAAAACAAACACGCAATCTATGGTACACTAGTACTAGCACTCGCCAATTATAGCTTCCTAAAATCAAAAACACACGGAAGAAGCGACAAGTATGAAAAATACAATTACTTAAATTAAGGTAGCTCGATGCACAGCAGACGTGAAGCAGGCGGCAGTAACGACGTCTTTGGCACTACTGGCACTACTAGCACTATGGCTGACTAAAGCGACTCTCTCCAAATGTATTCAAAACAAACACGCAATCTATGGTACACTAGTACTAGCACTCGCCAATTATAGCTTCCTAAAATCAAAAACACACGGAAGAAGCGACAAGTATGAAAAATACAGTTATTACTTAAATTAAGGTAGCTCGCTGCACAGCAGACGTGAAGCAGGCGGCAGTAACGACGTCATTGGCACTACTGGCACTACTGGCACTACTAGCACTATGGCTGACTAAAGCGACTCTCTCCAAATGTATTCAAAACAAACACGCAATCTATGGTACACTAGTACTAGCACTCGCCAATTATAGCTTCCTAAAATCAAAAACACACGGAAGAAGCGACAAGTATGAAAAATACAATTACTTAAATTAAGGTAGCTCGATGCACAGCAGACGTGAAGCAGGCGGCAGTAACGACGTCTTTGGCACTACTGGCACTACTAGCACTATGGCTGACTAAAGCGACTCTCTCCAAATGTATTCAAAACAAACACGCAATCTATGGTACACTATTACTAGCACTCGCCAATTATAGCTTCCTAAAATCAAAAACACACGGAAGAAGCGACAAGTATGAAAAATACAGTTATTACTTAAATTAAGGTAGCTCGCTGCACAGCAGACGTGAAGCAGGCGGCAGTAACGACGACATTGGCACTACTGGCACTACTAGCACTATGGCTGACTAAAGCGACTCTCTCCAAATGTATTCAAAACAAACACGCAATCTATGGTACACTATTACTAGCACTCGCCAATTATAGCTTCCTAAAATCAAAAACACACGGAAGAAGCGACAAGTATGAAAAATACAATTACTTAAATTAAGGTAGCTCGCTGCACAGCAGACGTGAAGCAGGCGGCAGTAACGACGTCATTGGCACTACTGGCACTACTAGCACTATGGCTGACTAAAGCGACTCTCTCCAAATGTATTCAAAACAAACACGCAATCTATGGTACACTATTACTAGCACTCGCCAATTATAGCTTCCTAAAATCAAAAACACACGGAAGAAGCGACAAGTATGAAAAATACAATTACTTAAATTAAGGTAGCTCGCTGCACAGCAGACGTGAAGCAGGCGGCAGTAACGACGACATTGGCACTACTGGCACTACTGGCACTACTAGCACTATGGCTGACTAAAGCGACTCTCTCCAAATGTATTCAAAACAAACACGCAATCTATGGTACACTATTACTAGCACTCGCCAATTATAGCTTCCTAAAATCAAAAACACACGGAAGAAGCGACAAGTATGAAAAATACAATTACTTAAATTAAGGTAGCTCGCTGCACAGCAGACGTGAAGCAGGCGGCAGTAACGACGACATTGGCACTACTGGCACTACTAGCACTACTAGCACTATGGCTGACTAAAGCGACTCTCTCCAAATGTATTCAAAACAAACACGCAATCTATGGTACACTAGTACTAGCACTCGCCAATTATAGCTTCCTAAAATCAAAAACACACGGAAGAAGCGACAAGTATGAAAAATACAGTTATTACTTAAATTAAGGTAGCTCGCTGCACAGCAGACGTGAAGCAGGCGGCAGTAACGACGTCATTGGCACTACTGGCACTACTGGCACTACTAGCACTATGGCTGACTAAAGCGACTCTCTCCAAATGTATTCAAAACAAACACGCAATCTATGGTACACTAGTACTAGCACTCGCCAATTATAGCTTCCTAAAATCAAAAACACACGGAAGAAGCGACAAGTATGAAAAATACAGTTATTACTTAAATTAAGGTAGCTCGCTGCACAGCAGACGTGAAGCAGGCGGCAGTAACGACGACATTGGCACTACTGGCACTACTAGCACTATGGCTGACTAAAGCGACTCTCTCCAAATGTATTCAAAACAAACACGCAATCTATGGTACACTATTACTAGCACTCGCGAATTATAGCTTCCTAAAATCAAAAACACACGGAAGAAGCGACAAGTATGAAAAATACAATTACTTAAATTAAGGTAGCTCGATGCACAGCAGACGTGAAGCAGGCGGCAGTAACGACGACATTGGCACTACTGGCACTACTGGCACTACTAGCACTATGGCTGACTAAAGCGACTCTCTCCAAATGTATTCAAAACAAACACGCAATCTATGGTACACTAGTACTAGCACTCGCCAATTATAGCTTCCTAAAAAAAAAACACACGGAAGAAGCGACAAGTATGAAAAATACAGTTATTACTTAAATTAAGGTAGCTCGATGCACAGCAGACGTGAAGCAGGCGGCAGTAACGACGTCTTTGGCACTACTGGCACTACTGGCACTACTAGCACTATGGCTGACTAAAGCGACTCTCTCCAAATGTATTCAAAACAAACACGCAATCTATGGTACACTAGTACTAGCACTCGCCAATTATAGCTTCCTAAAAAAAAAACACACGGAAGAAGCGACAAGTATGAAAAATACAGTTATTACTTAAATTAAGGTAGCTCGCTGCACAGCAGACGTGAAGCAGGCGGCAGTAACGACGACATTGGCACTACTGGCACTACTGGCACTACTAGCACTATGGCTGACTAAAGCGACTCTCTCCAAATGTATTCAAAACAAACACGCAATCTATGGTACACTAGTACTAGCACTCGCCAATTATAGCTTCCTAAAAAAAAAAACACACGGAAGAAGCGACAAGTATGAAAAATACAGTTATTACTTAAATTAAGGTAGCTCGCTGCACAGCAGACGTGAAGCAGGCGGCAGTAACGACGACATTGGCACTACTGGCACTACTGGCACTACTAGCACTATGGCTGACTAAAGCGACTCTCTCCAAATGTATTCAAAACAAACACGCAATCTATGGTACACTAGTACTAGCACTCGCCAATTATAGCTTCCTAAAATCAAAAACACACGGAAGAAGCGACAAGTATGAAAAATACAGTTATTACTTAAATTAAGGTAGCTCGCTGCACAGCAGACGTGAAGCAGGCGGCAGTAACGACGACATTGGCACTACTGGCACTACTAGCACTATGGCTGACTAAAGCGACTCTCTCCAAATGTATTCAAAACAAACACGCAATCTATGGTACACTAGTACTAGCACTCGCCAATTATAGCTTCCTAAAAAAAAAAAACACACGGAAGAAGCGACAAGTATGAAAAATACAGTTATTACTTAAATTAAGGTAGCTCGCTGCACAGCAGACGTGAAGCAGGCGGCAGTAACGACGTCTTTGGCACTACTGGCACTACTAGCACTATGGCTGACTAAAGCGACTCTCTCCAAATGTATTCAAAACAAACACGCAATCTATGGTACACTAGTACTAGCACTCGCCAATTATAGCTTCCTAAAATCAAAAACACACGGAAGAAGCGACAAGTATGAAAAATACAATTACTTAAATTAAGGTAGCTCGCTGCACAGCAGACGTGAAGCAGGCGGCAGTAACGACGTCTTTGGCACTACTGGCACTACTAGCACTATGGCTGACTAAAGCGACTCTCTCCAAATGTATTCAAAACAAACACGCAATCTATGGTACACTAGTACTAGCACTCGCCAATTATAGCTTCCTAAAAAAAAAAACACACGGAAGAAGCGACAAGTATGAAAAATACAGTTATTACTTAAATTAAGGTAGCTCGCTGCACAGCAGACGTGAAGCAGGCGGCAGTAACGACGACATTGGCACTACTGGCACTACTGGCACTACTAGCACTATGGCTGACTAAAGCGACTCTCTCCAAATGTATTCAAAACAAACACGCAATCTATGGTACACTATTACTAGCACTCGCCAATTATAGCTTCCTAAAATCAAAAACACACGGAAGAAGCGACAAGTATGAAAAATACAATTACTTAAATTAAGGTAGCTCGATGCACAGCAGACGTGAAGCAGGCGGCAGTAACGACGTCATTGGCACTACTGGCACTACTGGCACTACTAGCACTATGGCTGACTAAAGCGACTCTCTCCAAATGTATTCAAAACAAACACGCAATCTATGGTACACTAGTACTAGCACTCGCCAATTATAGCTTCCTAAAAAAAAACACACGGAAGAAGCGACAAGTATGAAAAATACAGTTATTACTTAAATTAAGGTAGCTCGCTGCACAGCAGACGTGAAGCAGGCGGCAGTAACGACGACATTGGCACTACTGGCACTACTAGCACTATGGCTGACTAAAGCGACTCTCTCCAAATGTATTCAAAACAAACACGCAATCTATGGTACACTAGTACTAGCACTCGCCAATTATAGCTTCCTAAAAAAAAAAACACACGGAAGAAGCGACAAGTATGAAAAATACAGTTATTACTTAAATTAAGGTAGCTCGCTGCACAGCAGACGTGAAGCAGGCGGCAGTAACGACGTCATTGGCACTACTGGCACTACTGGCACTACTAGCACTATGGCTGACTAAAGCGACTCTCTCCAAATGTATTCAAAACAAACACGCAATCTATGGTACACTAGTACTAGCACTCGCCAATTATAGCTTCCTAAAATCAAAAACACACGGAAGAAGCGACAAGTATGAAAAATGCAATTACTTAAATTAAGGTAGCTCGCTGCACAGCAGACGTGAAGCAGGCGTCAGTAACGACGTCTTTGGCACTACTGGCACTACTAGCACTATGGCTGACTAAAGCGACTCTCTCCAAATGTATTCAAAACAAACACGCAATCTATGGTACACTATTACTAGCACTCGCCAATTATAGCTTCCTAAAATCAAAAACACACGGAAGAAGCGACAAGTATGAAAAATACAGTTATTACTTAAATTAAGGTAGCTCGCTGCACAGCAGACGTGAAGCAGGCGGCAGTAACGACGACATTGGCACTACTGGCACTACTAGCACTATGGCTGACTAAAGCGACTCTCTCCAAATGTATTCAAAACAAACACGCAATCTATGGTACACTAGTACTAGCACTCGCCAATTATAGCTTCCTAAAATCAAAAACACACGGAAGAAGCGACAAGTATGAAAAATACAATTACTTAAATTAAGGTAGCTCGCTGCACAGCAGACGTGAAGCAGGCGGCAGTAACGACGTCTTTGGCACTACTGGCACTACTAGCACTATGGCTGACTAAAGCGACTCTCTCCAAATGTATTCAAAACAAACACGCAATCTATGGTACACTATTACTAGCACTCGCCAATTATAGCTTCCTAAAATCAAAAACACACGGAAGAAGCGACAAGTATGAAAAATACAGTTATTACTTAAATTAAGGTAGCTCGCTGCACAGCAGACGTGAAGCAGGCGGCAGTAACGACGACATTGGCACTACTGGCACTACTGGCACTACTAGCACTATGGCTGACTAAAGCGACTCTCTCCAAATGTATTCAAAACAAACACGCAATCTATGGTACACTAGTACTAGCACTCGCCAATTATAGCTTCCTAAAAAAAAAACACACGGAAGAAGCGACAAGTATGAAAAATACAGTTATTACTTAAATTAAGGTAGCTCGCTGCACAGCAGACGTGAAGCAGGCGGCAGTAACGACGACATTGGCACTACTGGCACTACTGGCACTACTAGCACTATGGCTGACTAAAGCGACTCTCTCCAAATGTATTCAAAACAAACACGCAATCTATGGTACACTAGTACTAGCACTCGCCAATTATAGCTTCCTAAAATCAAAAACACACGGAAGAAGCGACAAGTATGAAAAATACAGTTATTACTTAAATTAAGGTAGCTCGCTGCACAGCAGACGTGAAGCAGGCGGCAGTAACGACGTCATTGGCACTACTGGCACTACTGGCACTACTAGCACTATGGCTGACTAAAGCGACTCTCTCCAAATGTATTCAAAACAAACACGCAATCTATGGTACACTAGTACTAGCACTCGCCAATTATAGCTTCCTAAAAAAAAAAACACACGGAAGAAGCGACAAGTATGAAAAATACAGTTATTACTTAAATTAAGGTAGCTCGCTGCACAGCAGACGTGAAGCAGGCGGCAGTAACGACGACATTGGCACTACTGGCACTACTGGCACTACTAGCACTATGGCTGACTAAAGCGACTCTCTCCAAATGTATTCAAAACACGAAATCTATGGTACACTAGTACTAGCACTCGCCAATTATAGCTTCCTAAAAAAAAAAACACGGAAGAAGCGACAAGTATGAAAAATACAGTTATTACTTAAATTAAGGTAGCTCGCTGCACAGCAGACGTGAAGCAGGCGGCAGTAACGACGTCTTTGGCACTACTGGCACTACTAGCACTATGGCTGACTAAAGCGACTCTCTCCAAATGTATTCAAAACAAACACGCAATCTATGGTACACTAGTACTAGCACTCGCCAATTATAGCTTCCTAAAATCAAAAACACACGGAAGAAGCGACAAGTATGAAAAATACAATTACTTAAATTAAGGTAGCTCGCTGCACAGCAGACGTGAAGCAGGCGGCAGTAACGACGTCTTTGGCACTACTGGCACTACTAGCACTATGGCTGACTAAAGCGACTCTCTCCAAATGTATTCAAAACAAACACGCAATCTATGGTACACTAGTACTAGCACTCGCCAATTATAGCTTCCTAAAATCAAAAACACACGGAAGAAGCGACAAGTATGAAAAATACAATTACTTAAATTAAGGTAGCTCGATGCACAGCAGACGTGAAGCAGGCGGCAGTAACGACGTCTTTGGCACTACTGGCACTACTAGCACTATGGCTGACTAAAGCGACTCTCTCCAAATGTATTCAAAACAAACACGCAATCTATGGTACACTATTACTAGCACTCGCCAATTATAGCTTCCTAAAATCAAAAACACACGGAAGAAGCGACAAGTATGAAAAATACAGTTATTACTTAAATTAAGGTAGCTCGCTGCACAGCAGACGTGAAGCAGGCGGCAGTAACGACGACATTGGCACTACTGGCACTACTGGCACTACTAGCACTATGGCTGACTAAAGCGACTCTCTCCAAATGTATTCAAAACAAACACGCAATCTATGGTACACTAGTACTAGCACTCGCCAATTATAGCTTCCTAAAATCAAAAACACACGGAAGAAGCGACAAGTATGAAAAATACAATTACTTAAATTAAGGTAGCTCGATGCACAGCAGACGTGAAGCAGGCGGCAGTAACGACGTCATTGGCACTACTGGCACTACTGGCACTACTAGCACTATGGCTGACTAAAGCGACTCTCTCCAAATGTATTCAAAACAAACACGCAATCTATGGTACACTAGTACTAGCACTCGCCAATTATAGCTTCCTAAAAAAAAAACACACGGAAGAAGCGACAAGTATGAAAAATACAGTTATTACTTAAATTAAGGTAGCTCGCTGCACAGCAGACGTGAAGCAGGCGGCAGTAACGACGACATTGGCACTACTGGCACTACTAGCACTATGGCTGACTAAAGCGACTCTCTCCAAATGTATTCAAAACAAACACGCAATCTATGGTACACTAGTACTAGCACTCGCCAATTATAGCTTCCTAAAAAAAAAAAACACACGGAAGAAGCGACAAGTATGAAAAATACAGTTATTACTTAAATTAAGGTAGCTCGCTGCACAGCAGACGTGAAGCAGGCGGCAGTAACGACGTCATTGGCACTACTGGCACTACTGGCACTACTAGCACTATGGCTGACTAAAGCGACTCTCTCCAAATGTATTCAAAACAAACACGCAATCTATGGTACACTAGTACTAGCACTCGCCAATTATAGCTTCCTAAAATCAAAAACACACGGAAGAAGCGACAAGTATGAAAAATGCAATTACTTAAATTAAGGTAGCTCGCTGCACAGCAGACGTGAAGCAGGCGTCAGTAACGACGTCTTTGGCACTACTGGCACTACTAGCACTATGGCTGACTAAAGCGACTCTCTCCAAATGTATTCAAAACAAACACGCAATCTATGGTACACTATTACTAGCACTCGCCAATTATAGCTTCCTAAAATCAAAAACACACGGAAGAAGCGACAAGTATGAAAAATACAGTTATTACTTAAATTAAGGTAGCTCGCTGCACAGCAGACGTGAAGCAGGCGGCAGTAACGACGACATTGGCACTACTGGCACTACTAGCACTATGGCTGACTAAAGCGACTCTCTCCAAATGTATTCAAAACAAACACGCAATCTATGGTACACTAGTACTAGCACTCGCCAATTATAGCTTCCTAAAATCAAAAACACACGGAAGAAGCGACAAGTATGAAAAATACAATTACTTAAATTAAGGTAGCTCGCTGCACAGCAGACGTGAAGCAGGCGGCAGTAACGACGTCTTTGGCACTACTGGCACTACTAGCACTATGGCTGACTAAAGCGACTCTCTCCAAATGTATTCAAAACAAACACGCAATCTATGGTACACTATTACTAGCACTCGCCAATTATAGCTTCCTAAAATCAAAAACACACGGAAGAAGCGACAAGTATGAAAAATACAATTACTTAAATTAAGGTAGCTCGATGCACAGCAGACGTGAAGCAGGCGGCAGTAACGACGTCATTGGCACTACTGGCACTACTGGCACTACTAGCACTATGGCTGACTAAAGCGACTCTCTCCAAATGTATTCAAAACAAACACGCAATCTATGGTACACTAGTACTAGCACTCGCCAATTATAGCTTCCTAAAAAAAAACACACGGAAGAAGCGACAAGTATGAAAAATACAGTTATTACTTAAATTAAGGTAGCTCGCTGCACAGCAGACGTGAAGCAGGCGGCAGTAACGACGACATTGGCACTACTGGCACTACTAGCACTATGGCTGACTAAAGCGACTCTCTCCAAATGTATTCAAAACAAACACGCAATCTATGGTACACTAGTACTAGCACTCGCCAATTATAGCTTCCTAAAATCAAAAACACACGGAAGAAGCGACAAGTATGAAAAATACAATTACTTAAATTAAGGTAGCTCGCTGCACAGCAGACGTGAAGCAGGCGGCAGTAACGACGTCTTTGGCACTACTGGCACTACTAGCACTATGGCTGACTAAAGCGACTCTCTCCAAATGTATTCAAAACAAACACGCAATCTATGGTACACTAGTACTAGCACTCGCCAATTATAGCTTCCTAAAATCAAAAACACACGGAAGAAGCGACAAGTATGAAAAATACAATTACTTAAATTAAGGTAGCTCGATGCACAGCAGACGTGAAGCAGGCGGCAGTAACGACGTCTTTGGCACTACTGGCACTACTAGCACTATGGCTGACTAAAGCGACTCTCTCCAAATGTATTCAAAACAAACACGCAATCTATGGTACACTAGTACTAGCACTCGCCAATTATAGCTTCCTAAAAAAAAAAACACACGGAAGAAGCGACAAGTATGAAAAATACAGTTATTACTTAAATTAAGGTAGCTCGCTGCACAGCAGACGTGAAGCAGGCGGCAGTAACGACGACATTGGCACTACTGGCACTACTGGCACTACTAGCACTATGGCTGACTAAAGCGACTCTCTCCAAATGTATTCAAAACAAACACGCAATCTATGGTACACTATTACTAGCACTCGCCAATTATAGCTTCCTAAAATCAAAAACACACGGAAGAAGCGACAAGTATGAAAAATACAGTTATTACTTAAATTAAGGTAGCTCGCTGCACAGCAGACGTGAAGCAGGCGGCAGTAACGACGACATTGGCACTACTGGCACTACTGGCACTACTAGCACTATGGCTGACTAAAGCGACTCTCTCCAAATGTATTCAAAACAAACACGCAATCTATGGTACACTAGTACTAGCACTCGCCAATTATAGCTTCCTAAAATCAAAAACACACGGAAGAAGCGACAAGTATGAAAAATACAATTACTTAAATTAAGGTAGCTCGATGCACAGCAGACGTGAAGCAGGCGGCAGTAACGACGTCATTGGCACTACTGGCACTACTGGCACTACTAGCACTATGGCTGACTAAAGCGACTCTCTCCAAATGTATTCAAAACAAACACGCAATCTATGGTACACTAGTACTAGCACTCGCCAATTATAGCTTCCTAAAAAAAAACACACGGAAGAAGCGACAAGTATGAAAAATACAGTTATTACTTAAATTAAGGTAGCTCGCTGCACAGCAGACGTGAAGCAGGCGGCAGTAACGACGACATTGGCACTACTGGCACTACTAGCACTATGGCTGACTAAAGCGACTCTCTCCAAATGTATTCAAAACAAACACGCAATCTATGGTACACTAGTACTAGCACTCGCCAATTATAGCTTCCTAAAAAAAAAAAACACACGGAAGAAGCGACAAGTATGAAAAATACAGTTATTACTTAAATTAAGGTAGCTCGCTGCACAGCAGACGTGAAGCAGGCGGCAGTAACGACGTCATTGGCACTACTGGCACTACTGGCACTACTAGCACTATGGCTGACTAAAGCGACTCTCTCCAAATGTATTCAAAACAAACACGCAATCTATGGTACACTAGTACTAGCACTCGCCAATTATAGCTTCCTAAAATCAAAAACACACGGAAGAAGCGACAAGTATGAAAAATGCAATTACTTAAATTAAGGTAGCTCGCTGCACAGCAGACGTGAAGCAGGCGTCAGTAACGACGTCTTTGGCACTACTGGCACTACTAGCACTATGGCTGACTAAAGCGACTCTCTCCAAATGTATTCAAAACAAACACGCAATCTATGGTACACTATTACTAGCACTCGCCAATTATAGCTTCCTAAAATCAAAAACACACGGAAGAAGCGACAAGTATGAAAAATACAGTTATTACTTAAATTAAGGTAGCTCGCTGCACAGCAGACGTGAAGCAGGCGGCAGTAACGACGACATTGGCACTACTGGCACTACTAGCACTATGGCTGACTAAAGCGACTCTCTCCAAATGTATTCAAAACAAACACGCAATCTATGGTACACTAGTACTAGCACTCGCCAATTATAGCTTCCTAAAATCAAAAACACACGGAAGAAGCGACAAGTATGAAAAATACAATTACTTAAATTAAGGTAGCTCGCTGCACAGCAGACGTGAAGCAGGCGGCAGTAACGACGTCTTTGGCACTACTGGCACTACTAGCACTATGGCTGACTAAAGCGACTCTCTCCAAATGTATTCAAAACAAACACGCAATCTATGGTACACTATTACTAGCACTCGCCAATTATAGCTTCCTAAAATCAAAAACACACGGAAGAAGCGACAAGTATGAAAAATACAGTTATTACTTAAATTAAGGTAGCTCGCTGCACAGCAGACGTGAAGCAGGCGGCAGTAACGACGACATTGGCACTACTGGCACTACTAGCACTATGGCTGACTAAAGCGACTCTCTCCAAATGTATTCAAAACAAACACGCAATCTATGGTACACTAGTACTAGCACTCGCCAATTATAGCTTCCTAAAATCAAAAACACACGGAAGAAGCGACAAGTATGAAAAATACAATTACTTAAATTAAGGTAGCTCGATGCACAGCAGACGTGAAGCAGGCGGCAGTAACGACGTCATTGGCACTACTGGCACTACTGGCACTACTAGCACTATGGCTGACTAAAGCGACTCTCTCCAAATGTATTCAAAACAAACACGCAATCTATGGTACACTAGTACTAGCACTCGCCAATTATAGCTTCCTAAAAAAAAACACACGGAAGAAGCGACAAGTATGAAAAATACAGTTATTACTTAAATTAAGGTAGCTCGCTGCACAGCAGACGTGAAGCAGGCGGCAGTAACGACGACATTGGCACTACTGGCACTACTAGCACTATGGCTGACTAAAGCGACTCTCTCCAAATGTATTCAAAACAAACACGCAATCTATGGTACACTAGTACTAGCACTCGCCAATTATAGCTTCCTAAAATCAAAAACACACGGAAGAAGCGACAAGTATGAAAAATACAATTACTTAAATTAAGGTAGCTCGCTGCACAGCAGACGTGAAGCAGGCGGCAGTAACGACGTCTTTGGCACTACTGGCACTACTAGCACTATGGCTGACTAAAGCGACTCTCTCCAAATGTATTCAAAACAAACACGCAATCTATGGTACACTATTACTAGCACTCGCCAATTATAGCTTCCTAAAATCAAAAACACACGGAAGAAGCGACAAGTATGAAAAATACAGTTATTACTTAAATTAAGGTAGCTCGCTGCACAGCAGACGTGAAGCAGGCGGCAGTAACGACGACATTGGCACTACTGGCACTACTAGCACTATGGCTGACTAAAGCGACTCTCTCCAAATGTATTCAAAACAAACACGCAATCTATGGTACACTAGTACTAGCACTCGCCAATTATAGCTTCCTAAAATCAAAAACACACGGAAGAAGCGACAAGTATGAAAAATACAATTACTTAAATTAAGGTAGCTCGATGCACAGCAGACGTGAAGCAGGCGGCAGTAACGACGTCATTGGCACTACTGGCACTACTGGCACTACTAGCACTATGGCTGACTAAAGCGACTCTCTCCAAATGTATTCAAAACAAACACGCAATCTATGGTACACTAGTACTAGCACTCGCCAATTATAGCTTCCTAAAAAAAAACACACGGAAGAAGCGACAAGTATGAAAAATACAGTTATTACTTAAATTAAGGTAGCTCGCTGCACAGCAGACGTGAAGCAGGCGGCAGTAACGACGACATTGGCACTACTGGCACTACTAGCACTATGGCTGACTAAAGCGACTCTCTCCAAATGTATTCAAAACAAACACGCAATCTATGGTACACTAGTACTAGCACTCGCCAATTATAGCTTCCTAAAAAAAAAAAACACACGGAAGAAGCGACAAGTATGAAAAATACAGTTATTACTTAAATTAAGGTAGCTCGCTGCACAGCAGACGTGAAGCAGGCGGCAGTAACGACGTCATTGGCACTACTGGCACTACTGGCACTACTAGCACTATGGCTGACTAAAGCGACTCTCTCCAAATGTATTCAAAACAAACACGCAATCTATGGTACACTAGTACTAGCACTCGCCAATTATAGCTTCCTAAAATCAAAAACACACGGAAGAAGCGACAAGTATGAAAAATGCAATTATTACTTAAATTAAGGTAGCTCGCTGCACAGCAGACGTGAAGCAGGCGTCAGTAACGACGTCTTTGGCACTACTGGCACTACTAGCACTATGGCTGACTAAAGCGACTCTCTCCAAATGTATTCAAAACAAACACGCAATCTATGGTACACTATTACTAGCACTCGCCAATTATAGCTTCCTAAAATCAAAAACACACGGAAGAAGCGACAAGTATGAAAAATACAGTTATTACTTAAATTAAGGTAGCTCGCTGCACAGCAGACGTGAAGCAGGCGGCAGTAACGACGACATTGGCACTACTGGCACTACTAGCACTATGGCTGACTAAAGCGACTCTCTCCAAATGTATTCAAAACAAACACGCAATCTATGGTACACTAGTACTAGCACTCGCCAATTATAGCTTCCTAAAATCAAAAACACACGGAAGAAGCGACAAGTATGAAAAATACAATTACTTAAATTAAGGTAGCTCGCTGCACAGCAGACGTGAAGCAGGCGGCAGTAACGACGTCTTTGGCACTACTGGCACTACTAGCACTATGGCTGACTAAAGCGACTCTCTCCAAATGTATTCAAAACAAACACGCAATCTATGGTACACTATTACTAGCACTCGCCAATTATAGCTTCCTAAAATCAAAAACACACGGAAGAAGCGACAAGTATGAAAAATACAGTTATTACTTAAATTAAGGTAGCTCGCTGCACAGCAGACGTGAAGCAGGCGGCAGTAACGACGACATTGGCACTACTGGCACTACTGGCACTACTAGCACTATGGCTGACTAAAGCGACTCTCTCCAAATGTATTCAAAACAAACACGCAATCTATGGTACACTAGTACTAGCACTCGCCAATTATAGCTTCCTAAAAAAAAAACACACGGAAGAAGCGACAAGTATGAAAAATACAGTTATTACTTAAATTAAGGTAGCTCGCTGCACAGCAGACGTGAAGCAGGCGGCAGTAACGACGACATTGGCACTACTGGCACTACTGGCACTACTAGCACTATGGCTGACTAAAGCGACTCTCTCCAAATGTATTCAAAACAAACACGCAATCTATGGTACACTAGTACTAGCACTCGCCAATTATAGCTTCCTAAAATCAAAAACACACGGAAGAAGCGACAAGTATGAAAAATACAGTTATTACTTAAATTAAGGTAGCTCGCTGCACAGCAGACGTGAAGCAGGCGGCAGTAACGACGTCATTGGCACTACTGGCACTACTGGCACTACTAGCACTATGGCTGACTAAAGCGACTCTCTCCAAATGTATTCAAAACAAACACGCAATCTATGGTACACTAGTACTAGCACTCGCCAATTATAGCTTCCTAAAAAAAAAAACACACGGAAGAAGCGACAAGTATGAAAAATACAGTTATTACTTAAATTAAGGTAGCTCGCTGCACAGCAGACGTGAAGCAGGCGGCAGTAACGACGACATTGGCACTACTGGCACTACTGGCACTACTAGCACTATGGCTGACTAAAGCGACTCTCTCCAAATGTATTCAAAACACGAAATCTATGGTACACTAGTACTAGCACTCGCCAATTATAGCTTCCTAAAAAAAAAAACACGGAAGAAGCGACAAGTATGAAAAATACAGTTATTACTTAAATTAAGGTAGCTCGCTGCACAGCAGACGTGAAGCAGGCGGCAGTAACGACGTCTTTGGCACTACTGGCACTACTAGCACTATGGCTGACTAAAGCGACTCTCTCCAAATGTATTCAAAACAAACACGCAATCTATGGTACACTAGTACTAGCACTCGCCAATTATAGCTTCCTAAAATCAAAAACACACGGAAGAAGCGACAAGTATGAAAAATACAATTACTTAAATTAAGGTAGCTCGCTGCACAGCAGACGTGAAGCAGGCGGCAGTAACGACGTCTTTGGCACTACTGGCACTACTAGCACTATGGCTGACTAAAGCGACTCTCTCCAAATGTATTCAAAACAAACACGCAATCTATGGTACACTAGTACTAGCACTCGCCAATTATAGCTTCCTAAAATCAAAAACACACGGAAGAAGCGACAAGTATGAAAAATACAATTACTTAAATTAAGGTAGCTCGATGCACAGCAGACGTGAAGCAGGCGGCAGTAACGACGTCTTTGGCACTACTGGCACTACTAGCACTATGGCTGACTAAAGCGACTCTCTCCAAATGTATTCAAAACAAACACGCAATCTATGGTACACTAGTACTAGCACTCGCCAATTATAGCTTCCTAAAATCAAAAACACACGGAAGAAGCGACAAGTATGAAAAATACAATTACTTAAATTAAGGTAGCTCGATGCACAGCAGACGTGAAGCAGGCGGCAGTAACGACGTCTTTGGCACTACTGGCACTACTAGCACTATGGCTGACTAAAGCGACTCTCTCCAAATGTATTCAAAACAAACACGCAATCTATGGTACACTAGTACTAGCACTCGCCAATTATAGCTTCCTAAAAAAAAAACACACGGAAGAAGCGACAAGTATGAAAAATACAGTTATTACTTAAATTAAGGTAGCTCGCTGCACAGCAGACGTGAAGCAGGCGGCAGTAACGACGTCTTTGGCACTACTGGCACTACTAGCACTATGGCTGACTAAAGCGACTCTCTCCAAATGTATTCAAAACAAACACGCAATCTATGGTACACTAGTTCTAGCACTCGCCAATTATAGCTTCCTAAAATCAAAAACACACGGAAGAAGCGACAAGTATGAAAAATACAATTACTTAAATTAAGGTAGCTCGATGCACAGCAGACGTGAAGCAGGCGGCAGTAACGACGTCATTGGCACTACTGGCACTACTAGCACTATGGCTGACTAAAGCGACTCTCTCCAAATGTATTCAAAACACGAAATCTATGGTACACTAGTACTAGCACTCGCCAATTATAGCTTCCTAAAATCAAAAACACACGGAAGAAGCGACAAGTATGAAAAATACAATTACTTAAATTAAGGTAGCTCGATGCACAGCAGACGTGAAGCAGGCGGCAGTAACGACGTCATTGGCACTACTGGCACTACTAGCACTATGGCTGACTAAAGCGACTCTCTCCAAATGTATTCAAAACAAACACACAATCTATGGTACACTAGTACTAGCACTCGCCAATTATAGCTTCCTAAAATCAAAAACACACGGAAGAAGCGACAAGTATGAAAAATACAATTACTTAAATTAAGGTAGCTCGATGCACAGCAGACGTAAAGCAGGCGGCAGTAACGACGACATTGGCACTACTAGCACTATGGCTGACTAAAGCGACTCTCTCCAAATGTATTCAAAACAAACACCCAATCTATGGTACACTAGTACTAGCACTCGCCAATTATAGCTTCCTAAAATCAAAAACACACGGAAGAAGCGACAAGTATGAAAAATACAATTACTTAAATTAAGGTAGCTCGATGCACAGCAGACGTGAAGCAGGTGGCAGTAACGACGTCTTTGGCACTACTGGCACTACTAGCACTATGGCTGACTAAAGCGACTCTCTCCAAATGTATTCAAAACACGAAATCTATGGTACACTAGTACTAGCACTCGCCAATTATAGCTTCCTAAAATCAAAAACACACGGAAGAAGCGACAAGTATGAAAAATACAATTACTTAAATTAAGGTAGCTCGATGCACAGCAGACGTGAAGCAGGCGGCAGTAACGACGTCATTGGCACTACTGGCACTACTAGCACTATGGCTGACTAAAGCGACTCTCTCCAAATGTATTCAAAACAAACACGCAATCTATGGTACACTAGTACTAGCACTCGCCAATTATAGCTTCCTAAAATCAAAAACACACGGAAGAAGCGACAAGTATGAAAAATACAATTACTTAAATTAAGGTAGCTCGCTGCACAGCAGACGTGAAGCAGGCGGCAGTAACGACGTCTTTGGCACTACTGGCACTACTAGCACTATGGCTGACTAAAGCGACTCTCTCCAAATGTATTCAAAACAAACACGCAATCTATGGTACACTAGTACTAGCACTCGCCAATTATAGCTTCCTAAAATCAAAAACACACGGAAGAAGCGACAAGTATGAAAAATACAATTACTTAAATTAAGGTAGCTCGATGCACAGCAGACGTGAAGCAGGCGGCAGTAACGACGTCTTTGGCACTACTGGCACTACTAGCACTATGGCTGACTAAAGCGACTCTCTCCAAATGTATTCAAAACAAACACGCAATCTATGGTACACTAGTACTAGCACTCGCCAATTATAGCTTCCTAAAATCAAAAACACACGGAAGAAGCGACAAGTATGAAAAATACAATTACTTAAATTAAGGTAGCTCGATGCACAGCAGACGTGAAGCAGGCGGCAGTAACGACGTCTTTGGCACTACTGGCACTACTAGCACTATGGCTGACTAAAGCGACTCTCTCCAAATGTATTCAAAACAAACACGCAATCTATGGTACACTAGTACTAGCACTCGCCAATTATAGCTTCCTAAAAAAAAAACACACGGAAGAAGCGACAAGTATGAAAAATACAGTTATTACTTAAATTAAGGTAGCTCGCTGCACAGCAGACGTGAAGCAGGCGGCAGTAACGACGTCTTTGGCACTACTGGCACTACTAGCACTATGGCTGACTAAAGCGACTCTCTCCAAATGTATTCAAAACAAACACGCAATCTATGGTACACTAGTTCTAGCACTCGCCAATTATAGCTTCCTAAAATCAAAAACACACGGAAGAAGCGACAAGTATGAAAAATACAATTACTTAAATTAAGGTAGCTCGATGCACAGCAGACGTGAAGCAGGCGGCAGTAACGACGTCATTGGCACTACTGGCACTACTAGCACTATGGCTGACTAAAGCGACTCTCTCCAAATGTATTCAAAACACGAAATCTATGGTACACTAGTACTAGCACTCGCCAATTATAGCTTCCTAAAATCAAAAACACACGGAAGAAGCGACAAGTATGAAAAATACAATTACTTAAATTAAGGTAGCTCGATGCACAGCAGACGTGAAGCAGGCGGCAGTAACGACGTCATTGGCACTACTGGCACTACTAGCACTATGGCTGACTAAAGCGACTCTCTCCAAATGTATTCAAAACAAACACACAATCTATGGTACACTAGTACTAGCACTCGCCAATTATAGCTTCCTAAAATCAAAAACACACGGAAGAAGCGACAAGTATGAAAAATACAATTACTTAAATTAAGGTAGCTCGATGCACAGCAGACGTAAAGCAGGCGGCAGTAACGACGACATTGGCACTACTAGCACTATGGCTGACTAAAGCGACTCTCTCCAAATGTATTCAAAACAAACACCCAATCTATGGTACACTAGTACTAGCACTCGCCAATTATAGCTTCCTAAAATCAAAAACACACGGAAGAAGCGACAAGTATGAAAAATACAATTACTTAAATTAAGGTAGCTCGATGCACAGCAGACGTGAAGCAGGTGGCAGTAACGACGTCTTTGGCACTACTGGCACTACTAGCACTATGGCTGACTAAAGCGACTCTCTCCAAATGTATTCAAAACACGAAATCTATGGTACACTAGTACTAGCACTCGCCAATTATAGCTTCCTAAAATCAAAAACACACGGAAGAAGCGACAAGTATGAAAAATACAATTACTTAAATTAAGGTAGCTCGATGCACAGCAGACGTGAAGCAGGCGGCAGTAACGACGTCATTGGCACTACTGGCACTACTAGCACTATGGCTGACTAAAGCGACTCTCTCCAAATGTATTCAAAACACGAAATCTATGGTACACTAGTACTAGCACTCGCCAATTATAGCTTCCTAAAATCAAAAACACACGGAAGAAGCGACAAGTATGAAAAATACAATTACTTAAATTAAGGTAGCTCGATGCACAGCAGACGTAAAGCAGGCGGCAGTAACGACGACATTGGCACTACTAGCACTATGGCTGACTAAAGCGACTCTCTCCAAATGTATTCAAAACAAACACGCAATCTATGGTACACTAGTACTAGCACTCGCCAATTATAGCTTCCTAAAATCAAAAACACACGGAAGAAGCGACAAGTATGAAAAATACAATTACTTAAATTAAGGTAGCTCGATGCACAGCAGACGTGAAGCAGGCGGCAGTAACGACGTCATTGGCACTACTGGCACTACTAGCACTATGGCTGACTAAAGCGACTCTCTCCAAATGTATTCAAAACAAACACACAATCTATGGTACACTAGTACTAGCACTCGCCAATTATAGCTTCCTAAAATCAAAAACACACGGAAGAAGCGACAAGTATGAAAAATACAATTACTTAAATTAAGGTAGCTCGATGCACAGCAGACGTGAAGCAGGCGGCAGTAACGACGTCATTGGCACTACTGGCACTACTAGCACTATGGCTGACTAAAGCGACTCTCTCCAAATGTATTCAAAACACGAAATCTATGGTACACTAGTACTAGCACTCGCCAATTATAGCTTCCTAAAATCAAAAACACACGGAAGAAGCGACAAGTATGAAAAATACAATTACTTAAATTAAGGTAGCTCGATGCACAGCAGACGTAAAGCAGGCGGCAGTAACGACGACATTGGCACTACTAGCACTATGGCTGACTAAAGCGACTCTCTCCAAATGTATTCAAAACAAACACCCAATCTATGGTACACTAGTACTAGCACTCGCCAATTATAGCTTCCTAAAATCAAAAACACACGGAAGAAGCGACAAGTATGAAAAATACAATTACTTAAATTAAGGTAGCTCGATGCACAGCAGACGTGAAGCAGGTGGCAGTAACGACGTCTTTGGCACTACTGGCACTACTAGCACTATGGCTGACTAAAGCGACTCTCTCCAAATGTATTCAAAACACGAAATCTATGGTACACTAGTACTAGCACTCGCCAATTATAGCTTCCTAAAATCAAAAACACACGGAAGAAGCGACAAGTATGAAAAATACAATTACTTAAATTAAGGTAGCTCGATGCACAGCAGACGTGAAGCAGGCGGCAGTAACGACGTCATTGGCACTACTGGCACTACTAGCACTATGGCTGACTAAAGCGACTCTCTCCAAATGTATTCAAAACAAACACACAATCTATGGTACACTAGTACTAGCACTCGCCAATTATAGCTTCCTAAAATCAAAAACACACGGAAGAAGCGACAAGTATGAAAAATACAATTACTTAAATTAAGGTAGCTCGATGCACAGCAGACGTGAAGCAGGCGGCAGTAACGACGTCATTGGCACTACTGGCACTACTAGCACTATGGCTGACTAAAGCGACTCTCTCCAAATGTATTCAAAACACGAAATCTATGGTACACTAGTACTAGCACTCGCCAATTATAGCTTCCTAAAATCAAAAACACACGGAAGAAGCGACAAGTATGAAAAATACAATTACTTAAATTAAGGTAGCTCGATGCACAGCAGACGTAAAGCAGGCGGCAGTAACGACGACATTGGCACTACTAGCACTATGGCTGACTAAAGCGACTCTCTCCAAATGTATTCAAAACAAACACGCAATCTATGGTACACTAGTACTAGCACTCGCCAATTATAGCTTCCTAAAATCAAAAACACACGGAAGAAGCGACAAGTATGAAAAATACAATTACTTAAATTAAGGTAGCTCGATGCACAGCAGACGTGAAGCAGGCGGCAGTAACGACGTCATTGGCACTACTGGCACTACTAGCACTATGGCTGACTAAAGCGACTCTCTCCAAATGTATTCAAAACAAACACACAATCTATGGTACACTAGTACTAGCACTCGCCAATTATAGCTTCCTAAAATCAAAAACACACGGAAGAAGCGACAAGTATGAAAAATACAATTACTTAAATTAAGGTAGCTCGATGTACAGCAGACGTGAAGCAGGCGGCAGTAACGACGTCTTTGGCACTACTGGCACTACTAGCACTATGGCTGACTAAAGCGACTCTCTCCAAATGTATTCAAAACAAACACACAATCTATGGTACACTAGTACTAGCACTCGCCAATTATAGCTTCCTAAAATCAAAAACACACGGAAGAAGCGACAAGTATGAAAAATACAATTACTTAAATTAAGGTAGCTCGATGCACAGCAGACGTAAAGCAGGCGGCAGTAACGACGACATTGGCACTACTAGCACTATGGCTGACTAAAGCGACTCTCTCCAAATGTATTCAAAACAAACACGCAATCTATGGTACACTAGTACTAGCACTCGCCAATTATAGCTTCCTAAAATCAAAAACACACGGAAGAAGCGACAAGTATGAAAAATACAATTACTTAAATTAAGGTAGCTCGATGCACAGCAGACGTGAAGCAGGCGGCAGTAACGACGTCATTGGCACTACTGGCACTACTAGCACTATGGCTGACTAAAGCGACTCTCTCCAAATGTATTCAAAACACGAAATCTATGGTACACTAGTACTAGCACTCGCCAATTATAGCTTCCTAAAAAAAAAAACACACGGAAGAAGCGACAAGTATGAAAAATACAGTTATTACTTAAATTAAGGTAGCTCGCTGCACAGCAGACGTGAAGCAGGCGGCAGTAACGACGTCTTTGGCACTACTGGCACTACTAGCACTATGGCTGACTAAAGCGACTCTCTCCAAATGTATTCAAAACAAACACGCAATCTATGGTACACTAGTACTAGCACTCGCCAATTATAGCTTCCTAAAAAAAAAAACACACGGAAGAAGCGACAAGTATGAAAAATACAGTTATTACTTAAATTAAGGTAGCTCGCTGCACAGCAGACGTGAAGCAGGCGGCAGTTACGACGACATTGTCACTACTGACTACATAAACCCGCCTAGGTTGATGATGTTCCATTCGTTGCAGTCATTGTCGATTTTCCTTTGTCCAATAGTGCATCATATGCCGGTTTACGTTACTGCGACAAATGCGTGAACTATCGCCCAATCAGCTTAACAGTTCACTTATCAAAGTTGCTGACAAGCATAATACACACCAAGAGTGGAAAACAAAATACACTATGTGTTAGATGACGATCAGTTTGGGTTTAGGAAAGGTAAATGTACTAGAGATGTTGTTCTGACATTGCGGTTGACAGTGGAAGCAAGATTTAAGAAAAATCTAGACACGTTCACAGGATTTGTCGACCTGGTAAAAGCGTTCGACAGTGTGAAATGATGCAAGATGTTCGAAACTCTGAGAAAAATAGGGAAATCTATAAGGGACCACAGTTAATATACAATATTAAAAATAATCAATAGGAAACAATAAGAGCGGAATACCAAGACCGAAGTGCTTTGATCAAAAAGCGTGTAAACACGACGTAATGAAAGTGAAAAGGATTTACAGGATCTTCTGAATGAAATGAACAGTCTAATGAGCACAGTCACTTGTCTATCTTGTCATTATGCGTTTCGATGGTTCATAGCATCATCTTCAGGCGGAGAACTGTTTATTTCCATGGCTGGTATTGATGAAGAGAGCAGACGTCTTTTCATTGTGGCAGATCTTGGCCAGTGTGAGTTTCTTTCAGTGTTTTGCTAACAATAAAAAAAAATTGAATTTCTGACAGTGAATTGTACTTAGAGGGACAGTAGAGTTGTAAACAGTCTGCATATTGCAACCCAATGTATGCCCTCTACACTGTACCTTACATTCACACTGTATCATCAAACTTGTTCTACATGTTACAGATATGTTTATTTACATTGTATATATAAGAATAATGAAAGATAAACATAAATATGGTTTTCTTTTTTAAAGACGTATCAAAGTGCTCCACCA
Organism: Schistocerca gregaria; assembly: GCF_023897955.1. Taxonomy (NCBI): domain Eukaryota; kingdom Metazoa; phylum Arthropoda; class Insecta; order Orthoptera; family Acrididae; genus Schistocerca; species Schistocerca gregaria. The sequence continues at coordinate 127,857,429 of NC_064923.1, read as the reverse complement.
GAATATTGTCATGAGCACAGTTCAGTTATTATGTTAGGTAGTTATATATACATACTTCTTTTAATACGAATGGGCCCCAGCATTATTTGCAGAAATGATGATAAAATTGTTATTTAAGAGAATATGTTTTCCTTCCGTTTTAATAAATGTGATTTGGCTGCACCTTGATATAGATATGTGCACACTTCAGTTATTATATTAATTTCTTATATATGAAACGATTACAACAGATTATGCATATGTATTATGGGTTGAAGTTATTGAAATATGAATGGGAGTCGTTACAGTAATTGTTGTGCATTGAACCTGTAAATTATGGAAATGATTTAAGTACTGTATCAAACATTTTGAAAAACGTAGTTGAACGTGTTTCATCATTGCCGTTGAGTAGATGTTCCCCAGGGTTCTTACTATGTATGCCATCAGCTATATCTTCGTGTAGAGATATTAGGTATCGTTTTTTCAGTGTATGTAGTATTTCAAGGTTGCTTTCTACATTGTCAAATGAGTGTCCTTTTTGTTCTATACAGGAAGCTATTACAGATTTTTGTGATGTGTTGTAACGGAAGGTGTTAATGTGTCATTGAATCTAGTGTGGAAGCTATGGCCTGTTTGATTTATGTACTGGGTTGGGCATTTATAACATATAATTTTAGATATGACAGAGGATAAAAATTTATGTTTGCGGACGTCTTTGGCGAATTTTATTGATATTTTGGAACGGAATTTTTATTCTGTGTTACTTGAAGACACTGCTAATTTTTTGAGAGATGTTACTGAGGTAGGCAATGCACTTTGTTAGTATATTTTCCTGGTTCTTGATCGTTATTTTGTTCATTTTGTTTTTTATTTTTAACTGAATTGTCTATTAATGTTGGTTCGTACGCATAAGCTGCAAAAATTTGTTTTATGAATTTTGTTTCATTCGGAAAGTTCTCATCACTTAGTGGGATTTTTAGAGCTCTATGATTCAAAGAGCGACATGATGTTAGTTTGCACATGTTGGGATGGCAGGAGGAAGCACGTACGTTTACCTCTGTAGTGACTGGTTTCCTGTAAATTTGGAAGACATTTTTACTATCTTGTTTACAGATGGTTAAATCAAGGATGTTAATGCTATTATTTATTTCCTGCATTTTGTTGAATGTTTGGAGCATGTCCTGGATGTCATCTGCACAGTAAGAATAAAAATATCTGACAAAGAAATGAGATCTAAATTTCAATTTACTTAAATGACCCTGACAATAATTTCGAAATGCAATGCTTCACAATAAATTATGTTACTGTGTCCTATTACTGATGTTAAAGTGGCCCTAACAAATTTTTATGAGTCACATTGTGGCAGGAGGAGTTCGATACTGCTCGAAAGTGATGTTTGTTAAAGTACAGTGCAGCAGCAAAACAGCTAAGTAAAAGAAGCCTTGCATTAGTGCAACGAAAGGAAAAGCTGTCTGCTATACTATGCGCATGATGCTGTATGTTTGAACCACAGCGTTCTACTAAGTGCAGTGTGGCAACATATGATTAGTAAATAAAACTTCCTTGAGGAGACGGTTGTAGGAAATAAATTTCCTGAAGGATGTAGAAGAGCTAGCACTCAAAAACTGTATGGTAAAACACTTATTTCTTAACGATTATAGACACCTTTAGTAAAATCGCTTATATTTAAAAAATATGACTCTAACACAAAATTAGTTAATAATATTGAGTGGTGAATAAGTTTGAGTGAGCATGTAATTTGCTTTTAATCCCGTCTCGATAATCAAGCTAACTGCAACAAAACAAAAAGGAAAAACTTATGTTAAATAGATGCCTTTCTCAAATTCATTATAAATTGCGCTTGTGTAAGCAATTTAGTGACAACATTACCTGAATATCAACACATTTCTCAAATCAATATCCATAAAATTATATTTCCAATAAGCAACATTTTCTGCGTTTGCATCTCCGTCTTCTGCTAGTTATTTCCAGACAACTCAGCTGAGTGACCAGCACCCGACTCTCTCTCTCTCTCTCTCTCTCTCTCTCTCTCTCTCTCTCTCTCTCTTTCTCTGCCCTCAACCCCCCTCGACCCTCCCCCCCCCCCCTCCTCTGTCATATAGCATTTCTGTTTGATAAATATACAGCGTACAGACATGAAGTACGACACATCTTTTAAAAGAAGAGTGCACATCACCTTAACTGAATATTAAAAATAAGCTATAAAACGTAGAACTTTCGTAGACAGCTACATGTTTGTACCAAGAAAGATAACTATAGAATCACAGCAACATCTGGTTCCAAAGTGACGGCTTGAGAAAGCTTGTAGACCCTTTCGGAAAAAAAATACACGGATTTTTTTATTTGCACAAAGGGAAGGAGGTACAGATTTGATTCATACATGCACTAAGAAACACAAAAGCATTATATTGGTTTAGTAATAGACAGAGAGAAGGGCAGTAGTCCGTAATGTATTGGGTACAAACAACAGATGCATTGACACCTCAAATGCTTTAATAGTGGAAAGAAAGTACGTTCTGGAGATAGATAAAGTAACAAGATGAAATAACCATACTGCCGCTAGTTCTGTGGATGCGAGGAAACGATAATGTTATTTATTCTGAATGCTATGGAATTCTGCCCCAGAATATGCAAGTCATATGTCTTTGGAACTGTAAGGCAGAAGGTTATGTCCAGCACTGTTGGTTCTTCAAGATTTTTCGATAGCTCCATCTGCAAGATAATTATTTTTTTTTAATAATCAATTTGACTCACTATGTAGGTGGATCTGGGTGACCTTAAAGTGAATTTCGTCTATTATTATGGTTTTCCATGTACACAGAAATAAAATCACACCCTCCTCATCCTCGGTGCGATGTCCACGTCACAGCATACACACACACACACACACACACACACACACACACACACACACACACGCGCGCGCGCGCGCGCGCGCGCGCGCACACACACACACACACACACATACACACACACACACACACAGACACAAATAGTGTGTAATTACATTCACACTTTTTTTTTTTTTTGATACCGATACAAATCAACGACGAAACTGTGTGTGAAATATGAGAGTATACTGAAAAAATGTTATCTATCTGCCAATAATTTTAATTATTTAACGAGGAAATTGATAACACAGACTCCTGCTGTTGTTACTTTCTCACAAAACATTATTCTTTGAAATTTTTGCTACTACTACAGAGGGTACATAAACGATGGTCTGAGGACGTATATTATTGTATAAAACTACAAATGTTAGTTCTATTTAAAACGATACCAAAGTCGTACCCACGTTATGACGACCCTCCCCAACCTACCATGGAGTTTTCAGTCTTGGGATGACTTCTCATATTTTCTGTAGGCATTGGGACTCATACTTTAATAACACATACACGCCAGTATGTATCCTTTTTTTGATGTGCATACACCACATCCATGCTGCTCATCGTTGTTGGACCCACACTCTACCCCACGGCCCTACGATATCCAAGCCTCACGACGCACAAAATGGTGTGACGCTGTTGCAAGTCCACTTACATTTGGATGGTGACATGAGAAAATCACGTGACATGAAGTGTTGTCATCATGACTTTTACCTGAAGCTTTTTGGTACAGATATGAATAATCATCATCAGTAAAAATCATCTGATGTTTGTGGTCATTCTCTTCATATTGGCGTGCAAAAAACGAGTTAGTGTTTGTCAGACACATTTTGTGAATACTAAAACAGATTGACATGGGGTCTAAACAAACATCTTCTGGAAAAATTAACGTAATTACTATTGAATTCTGTGGAAGTGTACACTTTCCAAGTAATCAGAGGGTATTTCACGCAGTGTTGCTTGTCTGTTTTCACTGACAACTCTACTCGCAGTGTTACCTGTCTGTTAGCACTGACAACTGTACGCAAACACCACTGCTCTCAGTCAGCAAGTGAAGGCCGTCGGCCACTGCGTTGTTCATGGTAAGAGGTAATGCCCGAAATTTGGTATTCTCAACACGCTCTTGACACTGTGGCTCGCTGAATAATGAATTCCTTTACGATTTCCGAAATTGAATGTCCCATGCATGTGGCTCTAACTATCATTCCGCGTTCAACGTCTGTCAATTCCCGTCGGAAATATTTTCACTTGAAACACGTGAGTCCTAAAAAAATAGAATATGGAGAGAAGGATGAAAGGAAGATTGTGTTTAACGTTCCGTCAGCATCGAGGTCATTGACGACAGAGCACAAGCTCAGATTGTTTCAAGAATGTGGAATGAAATGGCCGTGCCCTTTCAAAGGAACCATTCCGGCATTGACCTGGATCATGGAGATAATGGAAAACCTAAATCTGGATGGCCGGATGCGGGTCTGGACCGTCGTCATCCCGAATGCGAGCCCAGTGTGCTAACCACTGTGGCACCTCGCTCCATAATTAGAATATGTATTGACATTATGGATAAAAAAATTTGTAATGTGGTTGGTTCGTGATGTTTTCGATTTGTGTGTGTGTGTTAGGTTCTTCTTCAGTACTACAACAGATAATATTGTAACTGGTAGTGTGTCACAACCCCACAACGTCATGTCAGTATCAGTATTCTGTGATAAAATACCCATGATTATCCATTATGATTAACCCTATCTACAGTTATTTATCACTTACATACATATGCCTCTAGGTCACTTGATCAGATGATCATGACGTCTCTTCCCAAATTTTTTTAGAACACACATATTCAGTACGGTATTTCGTATCACTCACAAAAACGGACCAAGTGAGGAAAATATCTGCCTGTATGAGCCGTAATTTCTCTTATCTTCGGTGAAATGTACATAGTCAGTTGTAGATGTCAGTTCTCAATAGCGTTTTCGCAAACAGTGCGTTGTCCAGTTTTTCACGTAACGCTAGTGTGTTGATCAGACCATAACGCTAACAAGTCCAGCAATACGTCATTACCTTTGGGAAAAAGTCTTCTATTAAGTTCGTAAGGAGCATGTTTCAGCATATCCAAATATCAACAAAAGACTTATTGCTATGAAATGCGGCCAGTGACCTTATTAAAAACATAGGTTGACTATAAGTTTTTTTTCGTTTCTTCTTCTTCATAGGAGGCAGTGTGTGAGTCTGTTTTGTGAAACATGATCGTTCTGTACCACTGCGTACATAACCAACACTCATATTTAATGACCTCATCACAGTGGTCAGTATGGCACCATTACTTGCTTATTTGCTTCAGTGATTCACTTGTGTCGTGTCGGCTAATGTTCTAAAAGTTGCACGATATTTCAGCGAGAAATCTGCTCACCATCTTCAGGTGCTTACTAATGTGTTGCTGTAGTGGCTCGCCAATATATGCGCTGGCTCGCTAGAAAAACGCAGGTGACCAGGGGAGGGGCTATAACATCATCGTAGGTGAATCATAGAGTACTTCGACATTCAAAGACCGCTGCCGGAGAAACGGACCACTGTCTTCGCATGCGCGAGGTGGGGAAAGCGCGGCAGCGTATCACGGCCCAGTGCGCGCGCGGGCTGAATGTTGGCGTCCAGTTCAAGAGTCGGAACTCTGATTCACCGTCCGTGTTGACTCGGATTCGTTCGTCTGCGACTGTCGATGCCTTAGTACCGCCAATGCTGGTTCCTGTACCTTTCTAAGCTGAAAGCCCATATCTCTCCTAATTAGATCGTTATTTATACTCATTTCGACTGCTTCTTTAATGATGGAGTCCTATTACGTTAAGGCAAACGAAAAGATCTTTCCAGAATGAGATTTTCACTCTGCAGCGGTGTGTGCGCTGGTATGAAAATTAAAAGCGTGTTCCGGACCGAGACTCGAACTCGGGACCTTTGGCAAGTGTTCTACTGACAGCTACCCAAGCAAGACTCACGACCGCTCCTCACAGCTTAAATTCTCCGGGCACCTAGTCTGCTATCTTTCAGATTTCACAGAAGCTCTCCTGCGAACCTTGCAGAACTGGCACTCTTGGAAGAAATGATGTTGCGGAGACATGGCTCAGCCACAGCCTGGGAGATGTTACCAGAATGTCCGTAATTCACACGAAGTCCAATGTCAAGGCACTGTTCAGCAGCAGCAGGCTTTTCTGGCTCACCTAATTAGGTGTGACGTCTATGTTCATCGTACCTTAAGAGATTTTTGCCCATCCACTCATTACTCGCGCACACTAAGGTGACGATTCCCGTAAGATGTTGGGAAACCTGTGAGCATCCGCACAGACGAAAGTCAATTTAACTATATATGAAGATAGTAACTGTTCTCGAAAAAACAGATACCATTGGTGACTCCATCGAGGTATATGAACAACACCTGTCGGCAGCTGACAGAATCAATTAATTATCATTTATTCTAGAGAAGTTGCACGGTCATCAATGGTATCTCTTCTTTCGAGAACAGTTACTGTCTTCATACATAATTGTAATAACGTGTGCGTCTTTGGAGAATCATCTAAATTGTTATTGGTAATACAGGGATGATATCTTTGTCAATGTACTTACAGAAGCTGCACCAAGGAATCCATTTTCGTGTTCATCAATGCATTGCAGAGAATCGTCGTATTCTGTTATAACACTGAGCCACTGGAATATCGTCGTCACTTACGTGTATGTGTTTGTGTGTGTGTATGACGACGATATTGCAGTGGCTCAGTGTTATAACAGAATACGACGATCCTCTGCAGTGCATTGATGTACACGATATCCCAGGAAGGGGAAACTTTATTGACACATTCCTGGGGTCAGATACATCACATGATCACACTGACAGAACCACAGGCACATAGACACAGGCAACAGAGCATGCACAATGCCGGCACTAGTACAGTGTATACCCACCTTTCGCAGCAATGCAGGTTGCTATTCTCCCATGGAGACGATCGTAGAGATGCTGGATGTAGTCCTGTGGAACGGATTGCCATGCCATTTCCACCTGGCGCCTCAGTTGGACAAGCGTTTGTGCTGGACGTGCAGACCGCGTGAGACGACGCTTCATCCAGTCCCAAACATGCTCAATGGGGGACACATCCGGAGATCTTGCTGGCCAGGGTAGTTGACTTACACCTTCTAGAGCACGTTGGGTGGCACGGGATACATGCGGACGTGCATTGTCCTGTTGGAACAGCAAGTTCCCTTGCCGGTCTAGGAATGGTAGAACGATGGGTTCGATGACGGTTTGGATGTACCGTGCACTATTCAGTGTCCCCTCGACGATCACCAGAGGTGTACGGACAGTGTAAGAGATCGCTCCCCAGACCATGATGCTGGGTGTTGGCCCTGTGTGCCTTGGTCGTATGCAGTCCTGATTGTGGCGCTCACCTGCACGGCGCCAAACACGCATACGACCATCATTGGCACCACATCAGAAGTGACTCTCATCGCTGAAGACGACACGTCTCCATTCGTCCCTCCATTCACGCCTGTCGCGACACCACTGGAGGCGGGCTGCACGATGTTGGGGCGTGAGCGGAAGACGGCCTAACGGTGTGCGGTACCGTAGCCCAGCTTCATGGAGACGGTTGCGAATGGTCCTCGCCGATACCCCAGGAGCAACAGTGTCCCTAATTTGCTGGAAAGTGGCAGTGCGGTCCCCTACGGCACTGCGTAGTATCCTACGGTCTTGGCGTGCATCCGTGCGTCGCTGCGGTCCGGTCCCAGGTCGACGGGCACGTGCACCTTCCGCCGACCACTGGCGACAACATCGATGTACTGTGGAGACCTCACGCCCCACGTGTTGAGCAATTCGGCGTACGTCCACCCGGCCTCCCGCATGCCCACTATACGCCCTCGCTCAAAGTCCGTCAACTGCACATACGGTTCACGTCCACGTTGTCGCGGCATGCTACCAGTGTTAAAGACTGCGATGGAACTCCGTATGCAAACTGGCTGACACTGACGGCGGCGGTGCACAAATGCTGCGCAGCTAGCGCCATTCGACGGCCAACACCGCGGTTCCTGGTGTGTCCGCTGTGCTGAGCGTGTGATCATTGCTTGTACAGCCCTCTCGCAGTGTCTGGAGCAAGTATGGTGGGTCTGACACACCGGTGTCAATGTGTTCTTTTTTCCATTTCCAGGTGTGTATATATAGTGTGCGTGTGTATTTGACGACGATATTGCAGTGCCTGTGATCTTAAGAATTAAGGAAACAGGCATTGCACTGTCGTATTTATCCGCTGATGCCAGGCAGGTACTTTCTTTTAAAATATCCACCACAGTATGGGAATTCCATAATGTGCTCACGAGTACCGGTTCTGACGCAGGAACGATGACATATGGATGTTTGCATCTGGCGATGATTCATGTACAGATTGCCGCACTGGTTAAGAAAACTGCTGGGAAATCTGGGTTTGTGTCCCAATCTGGCACTACCTTTCATTGTCATCATTCCCTTGTACAGCCGATGGTATTTCATATTTACAACTGCAAATACATTTCATAAATATATGTATGTGATGACATTAACGCATATGTAAGTTTTGTAGCAATTTTTGTTTTTTTAACTGCAGTGTGCTAGCTGTCCTGGATGAGTATTTGGAACAGTATGGATTAGTCGAAAATACATTAATAGTGATGACTGTTTCTCTGCAGCCACTATAGAGCCTTTAGTAATGTCACATGTATTCATTGTTTTACAGGGTTTATTTGTTTGGATATCAAAATGACAATCATGTGTCTTCAATCCATCTGGAAGCTCTGGCTGGCTGAGACTGACACCATCCACATATAACTGCTAGTTTTGAAAGCAGGGTTCTGGCTGTTTCAGAGAGAGAGAAAGGATGAAGGGAAGGTTATAGCGATTATGTGAAATGCAGGTCACATATTTCCACCGACATGTTGACACCAGTTTTCTAACATTACCATGGGGAGGAGGACCCTCCCTATATTGGAGGTGATTACATCTAATGTAATGCAAATTTCTCAGCCACTTGTAGCATGGTGTTTTACAATCATGCCTGACTCCACACACCAGCTTTAGAGGGGTGCTCTACCCTGCTGGCGGCATACTTTCGATCTGGTGGCTGCAGACAACAATCAGGTCTCTCTAGGTGCGTATTTTTTAGTGCTTGCCTAGTTCGTATACACAGATTACCTTTGGTTGGGTATCATTAATCCTCAGAATTTTGCTATGCAGTTGCTATTTCCGAGGCCACAACCACCCCCGTTTTAACACATAAACTACGATGTCACAAAATCTTGTAAGGTAGTGGTGACTTAGTGAGTGTTTATCTACTACAGTGTGGCATTTCTTACACATGTAGTATCTTTGGTTGGAAATCGGTATAATCACAGAGTTTATAGAATTTGCAGTGTCATTAATATGTTGTGATGAAATTATTTCTAGAAACAGTGGGAATATGTTCTAACACATACAATATGACGTCAAACACATAGTAGTTTGAAATTGGTGGATTAGCAGGTTCGGACACATATTGCTGCATTGTCGCGACACGATGTTAAGAGAAGAGGGATGGAACTTGAGAGTATTTATATATCTATCATGTGTGGTCTTTGCTGGTGTCTTGACTCACAAAATTCATATAATATTAATTTTTTTTGTTTAGCAATTAGATCTTGAGTGAGATGACTTAACACAATTACAATTATTTCTTATTAACAAATATACACAGCCTGATATTCTCCAGAGTGAAGCCACCTACTCAATTGCCCCTACTGTAAAAGATGAAGATGGGAAAAGTGTGCTTGACTCTCATTAGTACAACGGAAGGAGAGAGGAAAAATGGGAGACAGGGAATGAGAGAGGGGGAGGGGAAAGGTAGGAGTGACTCTGGATGACCTTGATCAATTGTCATTGGTTCTCTGGCAGAGTGGGGCGTGACCATGATCGTTATCTGTCCTGGTATTCTCACTGATAACGTTATGTCCCTTTAAATCATGTCCCTATAAATCGCTTCCGTTAAAAATCCCATTATCTGGTGATACATGTCCTTTTAAATATAGCACCCACCTTGCTATACTACTTACATAGTTCGCAGAAAAGAATTGTGCGCTAATTGCCACATGAATATCACCTAGAGTGCAAGTATCACACACATTTGTACCTCAAATTAAAGAGAAATGAAACGTTAATTACAAAATGACACGGTAGATATTCTACCAGGAAACACACTGAGAGTATCCCTAGGATCTTCATGTTCTAAGCACCTGATAATTAAGTGGCCAAAATGGTTCAAGCTGCATACTTCTTTGAGAAGGTCAGAGCTGCTGAAGCTTCCAAAAAAGCAACATTTGCTTTGACAAAACAACTGTAGTAGTGCGAGAAAGAAGGTGGAATGAAATCGAAAGAGATGGAGACACGCGAAATATGCTCAGCAAAATTCATGGATTGGTGCCATGTTTTTTCGTTCATCTCTTGCAGCTCGGAAGACGTCAATGTCTGATACCTTTGTTACGATCAAAAGTTGCGGAACAGCCATTTTTCGCGGTTACCGTTTAAATACTGGTGGCGAGACCTTTTTTCCAGAAGGGGAGGCAAATTAATGCAAGTGAAATTGCAAAGGAAGTTGAGTTAAATTTCTGGAGCACTGGTACGTGACAAAGGAAATCTATACTAAAAATGTATCAAGTACTGTCATGAAAGCTAGTATTCTGATCCAGTATCTGGAGAAACTACTTACCTACCGATTTTATGCGAATTCAGATCTCAATGAAGATTTCATTTGCAGCACCAATCAACAAGGCTCAAAGTCAGACCGGGGGGATTAAGAGGAGGTGGACAGGGTGGGGGGAGGGGGGGGAGGAAGCGCACGTAAAGAGGGGGAGAGGTACAGAGAGAGGTCGGACATTAAAATGAACGCCCAGTTCCAACACATATACAGCAATTACGAAGCATTGCTGGGTTCGCGAGTGGGACAATAAAGACATTAGCCGCTATGTTTGCTAACGGATCCCAGCCATTCACACAAGAAGGAAACTGCAGCGTATCAACCCAAGCAGAGGATGTCCAGATCGTATTAAAACGTGGACTGTACCCTTTCTGCACTCACACAAAATCACGAAAAGGTACTAGACAGATCCAAAATTGGAGAGATGGCTACATCAGATCACGTTGCATTACAACGTCGTCTCACCAGTGATATTTGGTGCTGCGACGCTGTGGATTTTTATCCCCGCTGTGCTATTAGAAATCCTGATTCGTGCGAACTGTAAATAACATTGGCGACAAGACTTCACGCAGGAAGCTACCCATCATTTACAGAAAAGATTTCCGTTTACCCACAGAGATTAGATTTTACCATCTACGACAAACCATTCAGACCAAAGAGCCATGTGATATTAAGTGCTGGTGTTGCTCAGCTCCACTCGCACCCACCTACAGCTCAGCATGTGCTGCATTTTCGCCAAGTATTACGTTGGTAAGTGCCTGGCTATCCACCCTAACCTGGTGATCTTACTGTCACTGACATCTACCATTTATCATACCAGAGGAAAATTTTATTTGATGCACATTTACACAGTAACCAAGAGCTGTAGGTGTCAATCTCAGTCTGGATTCAGTCTCAAATAGCGGACTTACACAGTACAGAAGAAAAAGTTGATTACTCAGTATAGTAAGTGTCTCAGCTATGGTGCTAGAGTGTTGAACCTGTCGAGATGTAGCTCAACAATCACTCTGTCGATTTCAGTTACCGTTTCCAGGAAACTATGTTTCCTTTACTTTGATTGCTCTTAGGTAAGGTTAGTTGGTATTCTTTTCTTGGGGGTGGTGGGGGGGAATTTAAGGAAATCTTCAGCAAGGTCATCACTCCTTGCCCAATAAGTAGGCCATCTGGTGCTAGTGAAATCAGCCAGAAACGCGACTGATTTAAGGACTGCTAAAATTGAGGCATTGAATGTAATATTGATGCCAGAGAAAAATAACTTAAAAAGAGGTAAATTTGTGTGGCTGGAGCTAGTATGCCAGTCAGATAGCAGACGAGTGGTACCCCAGGTTTCATCTGTGGTGAGAGACACCTTATTCGCTTCTAACCCCCACCTCCCTCCCTCTGCCATACCCATGAAGAAGCTGGACAGTAAGACAATGAGTGATATATTATTGCAGGGAAAATCGTAATGGTAAAAGCGAGAAAGTTAAAAAATGAATGAACATCGGCTGGATCGTCAATAGTAAAATAAGATAGTAAGTGAATGGTTACAGCTGAGCGCACCCAGAGTTCAGTATGCGACAGGGTACGTCCCTCACACAACCATTCCACCCGCAATCAACTATAGTCAAAGTGTTACTGTTGGTAATAGAACCCACTCTCCCAGAGGAAGCATTAAAACCTGAGCAACTGTTCATTCATCATCAGCTAGCATCAAGGATAAGGATTCCTTAAGACTATTATCTTTATCGAAGTGACACCGTTAAAAAGTGAGATTTCATCTGAACAGGCCTCCCACCAGTAGAAACCGAACACTGTGTCATACTCAGCCGTATGGTGTCAACAGATGCGGATGTGAAAGAGCGTGTGGTCAGCACACTACTGTCTCAGCCGTTTTGGGACCTAGAACCGTTACTGCTCGGTCAAGCAGCTCCTCAATTGGCATCACGATGCTCAGTGCTCTCCAGTGAATCAACAGCACATGGTGGCCCAGATGGTCACCCATCCAAGTGCCAATCACGTTTGATGGTGATCTGAGGGGGGCCAGCGTATCCTATGCGACAGAGACGATGACTAGAAGGTCATGTAGGATGTGGTATAAAAAAGGCTAACAGCATTTAAAAAATTAGAACAGACTAAAATAGGGAAGACCAAGGTGGCTGTGAAAGGAGTTAGCGCCTAGGACCCACAGAGCCCAGCAGTCCAGCATGCAATAGGAGACACATCAACTCCAGCCACTCAGTTGCGCTTCAGTAGTGGTTTACAACATTATATCTGACAGAAAAAAAACACTTTATTAGAGGAAACGAAGAACTGGTTTAGTTGTCCATAAGTCGTTTATCGACGTTAGAGTCAAAGAATTCTGAAACTTCTGCTTGGGGATAAGACAGTCCACCAGGATAATAAATTACAGTATGAAGGGAGGGGATAATGTGGCTCGTTACATACGATAAAACAGTTGGCTAATTTGGTATGGCCAGTGTGTAGACGATGTAGGACGAATGATTCCTTTTGAGAGAAACGGAAGGAGGAACACCACGCATCCATTGTTTCGTTGATAGTGAGGAGTAGCCCACCAGATGTTGTCCTAGTTCCAAGTGAATTGGGATCTTTTTTGCATTCTCATAATATTGTTATCTTGAATGTTGGGACGGTAATTGCCTCCCTATGCAGCTCTTTCCTCACGATACCCACATGACTTCAGACCCAGAGAAAGACAACTGAACAGCTAGTTCAATTGAAGTCAGAGAGGAGGTCGTTAATAGCAGATACAGGGTGTTTCAGAAATGACCGGTATATTTGAAACGGCAATACAAACTAAACGAGCACCGATAGAAATACACCGTTGGGACAACAGTACATTTTCAGGCAGACAAACTTTCGAAATTACAGTAGTTACAATTGTCAACAACAGATGGCGCTGCGGTCTGTGAAACTCTATAGTACGATATTATCCACATATCCACCATGCGTAGCAATAATATGGCGTAGTCTCTGAATGAAATTACCCGAAACCTTTGACAACGTGTCTGGCGGAATGGCTTCACATGCAGATGAGGTGTACTGCTTCAGCTGTTCAATTGTTTCTGGATTCTGGCGGTACACCTGGTCTTTCAAGTGTCCCCACAGAAAGAAGTCACAGGGGTTCATGTCTGGCGAATAGAGAGGCCAATCCACGCCGCCTCCTGTATGTTTCGGATAGCCCAAAGCAATCACACGATCATCGAAATATTCATTCAGGAAATTAAAGACGTCGGCCGTGCGATGTGGCCGGGCACCATCTTGCATAAACCACGAGGTGTTCGCAGTGTCGTCTAAGGCAGTTTGTACCGCCACAAATTCACGAAGAATGTCCAGATAGCGTGATGCAGTAATCGTTTCGGATCTGAAAAATGGGCCAATGATTCCTTTGGAAGAAATGGCGGCCCAGACCAGTACTTTTTGAGGATGCAGGGGCGATGGGACTGCAACATGGGGCTTTTCGGTTCCCCATATGCGCCAGTTCTGTTTATTGACGAAGCCGTCCAGGTAAAAATAAGCTTCGTCAGTAAACCAAATGCTGCCCACATGCATATCGCCGTCATCAATCCTGTGCACTATATCATTAGCGAATGTCTCTCGTGCAGCAATGGTAGCGGCACTGAGGGGTTGCCGCGTTTGAATTTTATGTGGATAGAGGTGTAAACTCTGGCGCATGAGACGATACGTGGACGTTGGCGTCATTTGGACCGCAGCTGCAACACGGCGAACGGAAACCCGAGGCCGCTGTTGGATCACCTGCTGCACTAGCTGCGCGTTGCCCTCTGTGGTTTCCGTACGCCGTCGCCCTACCTTTCCAGCATGTTCATCCCTCACGTTCCCAGTCCGTTGAAATTTTTCAAACAGATCCTTTATTGTATCGCTTTTCGGTCCTTTGGTTACGTTAAACCTCCGTTGCAAACGTCGTCTTGTTGCAACAACACTGTGTTCTAGCGGTGGAATTCCAACACCAGAAAAATCCTCTGTTCTAAGGAATAAACCATGTTGTCCACAGCACACTTGCACGTTGTGAACAGCACAAGCTTACAGCAGAAAGATGACGTACAGAATGGCGCACCCACAGACTGCGTTGTCTTCTATATCTTTCACATCACTTGCAGCGCCATCTGTTGTTGAAAGTTGTAACTACTGTAATTTCGAAAGTTTGTCCGCCTGAAAATGTACTGTTGTCCCAAGCATATTGCAACAAACGGTGTATTTCTATCGCTGCTCGTTTAGTTTTTATTGCCGTTTCAAATATACCGGTCATTTTTGAAACACCCTGTATCAACAGAAAGGTCTATCAGTAGTCTGGAGATTACTCGTTGAGTCATAATTTCAGAGCTAAGGTGCCGCTGGGCGATACGCCTGGCAATCATAGTCCATGCTAGACGAGACCAGTGCCCACTAAATGTGGATGAGGATAGTGCAGTCCACACGCCACGAGCTGTGGACGAGGAAGCAGAGAGCACTACTAAGAATTCGCAAGCAGTTAGTTTGTAACTGATAAATACAGAGTACCTATTTCATCTTTTTATCAAATAAGAGCCACAGTTTTATGTGTTGGGTACACAACTTGAGTCTTATGTCGGGATGAACAGTGTTACGATGACAGAAATGCATGACTTGCGATTTAGCAGGAGAAAATTGGAAGCCATGGGAAAGGATGCAAGCAAAGCCTTTAGATAGCCACTTGTAAGTGGTGTTTACCTAAGCGTATAGTTTGGTAGCCATATCAAATGCACAAATTATTAACATACTTTTCTAGCATAACTGCTGCTCCGATGCAGCCATTGATGGCATTGAGGACGAGAGTAACACACAGCTTGAGATGCCAGGAATGACGTTCTCTGGGATCCATGAGCTCTATATCTACAACCATATGATTACTCAGTAATTCACAAATTAAGTGCCTGGCAGAGGGTTCACCGAACGACCTTGAAGCTACTACCCTGCCGTTCCACTCTCGAACAGTGAGTGGGAATAACGAACACTTAAATCCTTCCGTGCAAGTTCTTATTTCTCTTATTTTATTATGACGATCACTTCCTCCTATATATGTGAGCGCCAAAAAAATATTTTTGCATTCAGTGCAGAAAGTAGGTGATCAAAATTGCTTAAAAAGATCCCGCCGCAACGAAAAACCCCTTTGCTTTAATGATTGCTTTCCAATTCTCAAGTCATATTCGTGACACTCTCTACCCTATATCACTACAATACAAAACAACGTGCCCTTCTTTGAACTTTTTCAGTGTCCTCCGTCATCCCTACCTTATTAGGATCCATACTGGGCAGCAAATTTCCGGACGAATAAGCTTGGTATAGGCAAATTCCTTAGTAGACCTTTCGCTTTTTTTAAGCTTTCTGCCAACACATCAAAGTATCTGGTTCGCTTTTTTCACAACATTATTTATCTGATCATTCGAAGTGAAGTTATTTGTAAGTGTAATTCCTAGGTACTGAGATGAATTCAAAGTGTTTAGGTTAGTGTGATTTATCGCGTACCCGAAATTTAGAGGATTACTTTTAGTACTTCTAATGCCTACCCACTTTTCATTATTGAGAGTCTATTGTCACTATAAAGTTGTCTTCATGGGAATTATGCCGCTATAGGATACACCTACTGCTAAATTTACACTTACAGCAACTGCTCCCCACATCACTGACAAAATAAAAATAACGAAATCTGATAGGGATCATTCCAGCACTGATGTGCCAACCTGCAGACAACCAGCGCTGCCAGATCCAACCCAATGATCATTGCTGCTACCAGCAAACGCGACGTGTGGGGTGCCTGCAAAACTCAGTACAGGTGACGTCACCGCCACCCCGCAATCGCCGCCGGGTGCGACAGACCTCAGCCTGCCCCATCTCCCCAGGAACGTTGGAGAAAATCGCATTAATTAAACAAACAGACTAGAAATGTGCGTGAATTCGTCGCCGTCCGACTTACCCGACAGAGGGCTGGTGAGAAATGCCAAAATCTGAAACACTCAGCAAGGTCCTTAATGCCCATGAGAACACCTCCCATCCACCCCGACACAAGCACTATAATCTAATTACCAGATAAAAAGGAGATTATTACTTATCGAATATTCCGTCGGCTCTTGGAGAAACACAGACATAGTAATAACATTAATAAATAGTATCAATAACCCACAATTATATTTATTTAACAATTCGTTATGAACTGGCTTTCGGCTTCTTAGGCCATCCTCAGATAACTTAGTACTAACAAGGAAACCTCCCCGTCGCACCCCCCTCAGATTTAGTTATAAGTTGGCACAGTGGATAGGCCTTGAAAAACTGAACACAAATCAATCGAGAAAACAGGTAGAAGTTGTGTGGAACTGTGAAAAAAATAAGCAAAATATACAAACTGAGTAGTCAATGCCCAAGATAGCAACATTAAGGATAGCCTCAGCTCGGGAGCGCCGTGGTTCTGTGGTTAGCGTGAGCAACTGCGGAACGAGAGGTCCTTCATTCAAGTCTTCCCTCGAGTGAAAAGTGTACTTTCTTTATTTTCGCAAAGTTATGATCTGTCCGTTCGTTCATTGACGTCTCTGTTCACTGCAATAAGTTTGGTGTCTGTGTTTTGCGACCGCGGTTAGTAGACGAAAGGACGTGCCTCTCCAATGGGAACCGAAAACATTTGATCGCAAGGTCATAGGTCAACCGATTCCTCCACAGGAAAACAAGTTTGCTATATTCTATACTACACTGGAGACGGCATGTGCGTCACATGACAGGAATATGTTATCGACCCACCTAACTTGTACACTTGGCGAATGGGTAAAAAGATTCTTCTACCTTGCCCGATTTAGGTTTTCTTGTCAATGTGATAATCACTCCCAAAAAGTGATGAAAACATAAGGGTTTGTCACATTAACTGCAACAAATGAATGCAACAGTTTCACAGCCGCACACTTTTCCCTGTGCTCTGTCAAAACATACGTTTTTAACGTTTTCAAATTTTTTCGTGTTTAGACCGCCAAATCCTGCATATGTCCAAGCAAATCTGAACATGTCCTGGAATTTTGGAGAGCTAAGTTGATTATGTAAAAAATTAAAATATTAACTCGAAGGAAGACTTGATCCAAGGACCTCTCGTTCCGCAGCTGCTCACACTAACCACAGAACCACGGCGTTTGTGGGCGCTTTTTATCCTTGATGTTGTTATGTTGCCTCATGGACTGCTCAGTTTGGATTTTTGTTTATTTTTTTCATAATTCCACAGAACTTCTTCCTGTTTTCTCGATTGATTTGTGTTCAGTTTTTCAAGGCCTATCCACTGTGCCAACTTATAACTAAATCTGAGGGGGGTGCGATGATGAGTTTCCATTGTAAGCGTTAACGCTTAGTACTATGTTATCTGACAATGGCCTAAGAAGCCGAAAGCCGGTTGATAACGAACTTTTAAGTAAATGTTATTGTGGAACATTAATGCTGTGTGTTCAAGGTATTAATGAGAAAGGAGCTTAAAGATGGTTTGAGCCACACAATCTCTGTCGTAATCTTCTTCATTTGAATAAAAAATAATGAGCTGAGCAGCCTACAGAGCGCTTCAGTTGGTGTCGGATGTCGGTTGCATATCAAAAAATAAAAAGTGTCAGGCTGCGAATGGCCTGAGGTTTTTGTTATGCCAGCCCTTGCTGAGAAACTCACGACCAGCTTTGTGACAGCCGCTTCTTAACTGGCTATCTTTCAAACACATAAAAGATAACTGGAATACATCCTTTTCTCTTTTACTCCCATGTCACAGAGACATATAATGAATTTATTAATGACAGAGAATTGCTTCAGGCTCTTGATTTGTTATACGATAGGGTTCCAGAGCTTCACTCCTGGAAATGGAAAAAATAACACATTGACACCGGTGTGTCAGACCCACCATACTTGCTCCGGACACTGCGAGAGGGCTGTACAAGCAATGATCACACGCACGGCACAGCGGACACACCAGGAACCGCGGTGTTGGCCGTCGAATGGCGCTAGCTGCGCAGCATTTGTGCACCGCCGCCGTCAGTGTCAGCCACTTTGCCGTGGCATACGGAGCTCCATCGCAGTCTTTAACACTGGTAGCATGCCGCGACAGCGTGGACGTGAACCGTATGTGCAGTTGACGGACTTTGAGCGAGGGCGTATAGTGGGCATGCGGGAGGCCGGGTGGACGTACCGCCGAATTGCTCAACACGTGGGGCGTGAGGTCTCCACAGTACATCGATGTTGTCGCCAGTGGTCGGCGGAAGGTGCACGTGCCCGTCGACCTGGGACCGGACCGCAGCGACGCACGGATGCACGCCACGACCGTAGGATCCTACGCAGTGCCGTAGGGCACCGCACCGCCACTTCCCAGCAAATTAGGGACACTATTGCTCCTGGGCTATCGACGAGGACCATTCGCAACCGTCTCCATGAAGCTGGGCTACGGTCCCACACACCGTTAGGCCGTCTTCCGCTCACGCCCCAACATTGTGCAGCCCGCCTCCAGGGGTGTCGCGACAGGCGTGAATGGAGGGACGAATGGAGACGTGTCGTCTTCAGCGATGAGAGTCGCTTCTGCCTTGGTGCCAATGACGATCGTATGCGTGTTTGGCGCCGTGCAGGTGAGCGCCACAATCAGGACTGCATACGACCGAGGCACACAGGGCCAACAGCATCATGGTGTGGGGAGCGATCTCCTATACTGGCCGTACACCTCTGGTGATCGTCGAGGGGACACTGAATAGTGCACGGTACATCCAAACCGTCATCGAACCCATCGTTCTACCATTCCTAGACCGGCAAGGGAACTTGCTGTTCCAACAGGACAATGCACGTCCGCATGTATCCCGTGCCACCCAGCGTGCTCTAGAAGGTGTAAGTCAACTACCCTGGCCAGCAAGATCTCCGGATCTGTCCCCATTGAGCATGTTTGGGACTGGATGAAGCGTCGTCTCACGCGGTCTGCACGTCCAGCACGAACGCTGGTCCAACTGAGGCGCCAGGTGGGAATGGCATGGCAAGCCGTTCCACAGGACTACATCCAGCATCTCTACGATCGTCTCCATGGGAGAATAGCAGCCTGCATTGCTGCGAAAGGTGGATATACACTGTACTAGTGCCTACATTGTGAATGCTCTGTTGCCTGTGTCTATGTGCCTGTGGTTCTGTCAGTGTGATCATGTGATGTATCTGACCCCAGGAATGTGTCAATAAAGTTTCCCCTTCCTGGGACAATGAATTCACGGTGTTCTTATTTCAATTTTCAGGAGTGTAGATTCGATTCATAACCATATGATCCCACACCTAAATGTCACTTACTGTCTATCTACCCATTGTCTTCAACAGTATTTATCAAGAAGGGTTTTTCCCTGTCACAGTGGTGAGTGAGCCATTACCCTAATCACTAAAATAGGCAAACATCCAACGTCCATCTAAAGTTACCGACTGGTTAGCTTGATCAATTTGCTCTACAAAATGCTTGAAGGGAAAGTAGCCTAATGGTTATGCTGAATTCTGGCATAAATGAGCCCATGGTCCCACAGTTCACGAGGTATTGAGGAAAGACGATCCACAATTGACCATCACATTACACCCTGACCACCAATTCGACGGGCTTCTTCTAACCGCCAATATCTCTCTGTAGTCTTTTTTGATCTACAGAATGTACACAACATCGCTTGACATTCACATATTCTGCTTAACCTTACGCACCTGAGGCTTTTCATACTCACTGCCTACTTCTATTAGTCAGTTTCTATCACAACGATATCTACAAAGGGTCTAAAAGCGTTCAGAGGATCGATTAAATATAATTGGCGGTGGAGTGTTTGTTGGTGTCAGAAGTAGTTTATCGTGTAGTGAAACTGAAGTAGATAGTTCGTGTGGGTTAGTATGGGTATAGGCTATACCTGACAACCGGAATAAATTAATAACCCGTTCCTTCAAGCAACTCTCTCCACCGACCCATATGATGCAGTTGCTGAACAGCTCAAAGAAAACTTGAGACTCATTTCAAATAGGTACTTCACTCTTACAGTGGTAGTTGGTGGCGACTTCAATCTATTCATGACATGTTGGCGAAAATACGTCTTTAGAGTCAGTAGTGGCATAAAACGTCATCAAAAACGTACTGAATGCTTTCTTCGAGAATTATTTTGGACAGCTAGTCCAAAATCCCACTCGAAATGTAAATGATTGTGAAAACGTATCTGACCTCCTAGCAAAAAATAATCTTTACCAAATAGGGATCGTCATGAAGGATACAGGGATTAGTGCCACGAGGTCGTTGTAGCAAACCGTATCATCTAAATCGACCAAAAATAAACGTAAAATATATCTCTTTGAAATTGCAGATTGAAATTTCCTTTGTGCGGTCCTAAGAAGTAGTCTGCATTCCTTCGAGTTTGACTATGTTAGTGTAGACCAGATAAGGTGTACATTCAAAGAAATAGATCCATGCCAATTGGTACACAAAAAAGGTAAGAACACTTGCAGAAGCAACGAGAAACACATGCCAAACTTGTAAGAAGCTAAATCCCTAAGATTGAAGAAGTTCTACAAATGGTTCAAATGGCTCTAAGCACTATGGGACTTAACATCTGAGGTCATCAATGCCCTAGACCTGAAGTTCTACAGGAACTTCAATACGAGATAATTTTAATTGAATCTCTTTGGCAGATTAAAACTGTGTGCTGGGCCGAGGCTCGAACTCGGTACCTCCGTTGCACAGTAAAAATTGCACTCTGGAAACATCCCTCAGGCTGTGGTAAACCCATGTCTCAGCAATGTCCTTTCTTCCAGGAGTGCTGGTTCTGCAAGTTTCGCAGAAGAGCTTCTGTGAAGGTTGGAAGGTAGTGAAACGACTCCTTAGAAATATTATATATATGACTGTGCTTAAACTGACACACAATATTTTTTTAGCGCAACGTAGTCTGACTTTCAATAATCCCTACAAAAGAATGGCCCTGACTAACCTATACCTTTCACAAATCACTTACCTCACAAAAAATCTTCGTTACTCGAACTACTGCAATACAGCGAAGGCCACTACTGCGAGCTAAATAAAAGATTCAAACTACGGAAGACACTAACTACTGATAGGCATAGTTAGCAAATGAAAGATTTTAGTAGAGAACAAACAATGTATTTACCTTAATAGTCATAATATATATATAGCAGTTCATGACATCCATTCTTACAAATGTACTATTTCTGATGGACACACCTCCGGATTATCCATCCTCAAAAATCCGCCATCTCACTTCCCCACATCCACCACTGCTGGCGGCTCACCTCCAACTGCGCAACGCTACGCGCTGTTAGCATCCAGCTGCCCAACACTACAACGGCGAGTATTACAACGATGCTGCACACAGCACAGCCAGTGATTTTCACACAGAGCGCTACGTGGCGTTACCAATAAGAAAACCTAAACAGCCTACTTACAGTAGGAGACGAGATACTGACGGAAGTAGAGCTGTGAGGATGGGGCGTCAGTCGTGCGTGCTTCATAGAGCACTTGCCAGCGAAAGGCAAAAGTTCCGAGTTCGGGTCTCGATCCAGCACACAGACTTAATTTGCCAGAAAGTTTCATAACAGCGCACTCTCCGTTGCAGAGTGAAAATTTCATACTTTTAGCTGGTTCCACAACGAAATTCTGCCTCTAAATCTGGCAAAAAATCAAACAGATTTTGATCATGTGTAAAGTACACCAGCGGCAAGATGTAGTCGACAACTTCACCGTGCTTTAGCATTGGGTATGTTACTGATACCATAGCCACTGCAACAGAGTTACTAAACATGGTTTTCGGAAATTGCTTCACCAAAGGAGAAGAAGAAAGCACGCGATTGTTCGAAATTTGAATCAAGAAGAACTGTCAACATTAGTAAGTTAGAATGAGATAATTTCAGTGTAGCGAAGCAGCTTAAAGTACTTAATAAACGCAAGGTCACGGGTTTAGACTGTATACCAGTTAGGTTCCTCTCAATGTATGCTCATACAAAGCTCCATATTCAGCAATCATATACAACCGCTCGCTCGTAAAAAAAGATCCGTAGCTAGAGACTAGAAAGTTGCACAGGTCACACCAATACTCAAGACAGGAAATATGAGTAATCCCATGACTTCCAAACCCGTATGACTAACGTTGATTTGCAGTAGGATTTTGGAACATTTGCTGTGTTCGAATATTATGAATGAACTCGAAGAAAACGATATATTGACAAATAGCCAACACGGATACATAAAATATCATTCTTGTCAAATACAAACAACTCCTTGTTCTCACAAAGAAATGAGTGCCGTCGTTAGGGGGTGTCAAATTGATTCTACATTTTTAGATTTCCAGAAGGCTTTTTACACCGTTCCTCACAAGCAACTTCTAATCAAATTGCGTGTCCATGGTTGTTGTGCGACTAGATTCGTGATTTCCTATTGAAAAGCTAGCGGTTCGTTGTAAGTGACGGAAAATCATTGAGTAAAGTAAGTAATATTGAAGTTCTCAAACGAAGTTTTATATAAGCTCTCTACTGTTGCTGATCTAGATAAACGTTTTAGCAGACAATCTGAGCAGCCCTCTTAGATTTTTTGCATATGCGGCTGTCATTTTCCGTCTAGTAAAGTCAATAGAAGTTCAAAACCAATTCCAAATTATTAAGGCAAGTAATCAGCTGAAAGATCTCTGTTGGATTCCTTTCATGTTAGTTTCTTAAATCTGTTGTCATTTACGGCATACATTCCACTTCTAAATTTACCGTGGTGTTTCTGACTCTATCTGGGAAGAGACTGAGCAGTGGAACGTGTTACTTTTACACATAAAAAAGAACGATCTGTCACACTACTACACTTTAAAATACAGCTTATATGTAATTCATGTCACACTGTCTCATACGGAACCTACATCCGCTTTCTTTTATATACTGTATATGATAAGATACTGTCATCCCCCTTCCCTTCTGTGTGAAAGGATGAATGAGCAAATGTATTTCTAGTTGCATGCTTGATGGTAGCAGACAAGCCTGTCTGCTAGAGAACAGTAGGACCAACGTCGGAACATGTAGGTACGCTTTCTAAAAGCAAAGAGGTTTCTATTCTTGCTATGGTCCTGTCCGTCCCTTGTCATGTTGGTATAGAAAGTTGTCTCTCTGGTATCTGTCAAGCACGCTCGGTAGTGGCCCAGGGCAGGCTGTCCGCGGCGAGCGTCTGAAGTGGTAAGATGTCCGGCTAAGCGCGTCTCTGCTCTGTCCGTAGAACAATGGATTTCTTAAGTTCAGCTTAACTGAAAATTTAATCACCTTTATTTCAAGTTTAGCTCTAAAATATCTTATGTTATCTTAAATTGCAACGCAGCGTAATTCGAGAGTGAAGTTCAGAATATCTTCCAGTAGTTGCTTTGTCACTACTTTGTGAGTAAAGTGGAACCACGTGTTGATGATGCGTAACTCTAACTAAGATGATCAATCTTAAATGCGAATGTGCATGACATTACAACGTCTCGTCTTGACAATATTTTCCAATATAGCAACTTTTCTTTATGTTCAACCCATGTGGGGTGTACTTTGTGAGACCAGTACCACGAGCTTATACAATTGTTTGACCCATCAGGTTAATAGTAAGACGATAGTAACCAGTTTGAGATTTTTCTTTTGTAAACTGCGTTTCGATGTAATTTATTTTAATTATCAAAATTATTGTGGAGTTACACTATTTGTGTAAACCAAGTTGACCACATGAAGCCTGTGGTGTAATCATCAAAGTAGCCCTCAGCTATTCTTTTCCGGGAGATTTCGCAGAGATTTAGTATGAATTTAGTATACCGGTGTGTGGTAATTTCATGACGGACAGGATTGCGCTACGAACGTAACTTCTTTGGGTGAAAATTGAATCGGTTTGTTATAGTTAATTTCCTCTTGCATATGTTTCAACGTTCTTCGTGTGTTATTTTATGAATGCAGTGCTGTATGCAGTCTCCCAATCTTGACTCCATATTTGATGTGTTGCGTAAGATTACAAACTTACATTTTCACAATCCCAAATAAGGCACCAGTTTATTTTTGAATCAAGTTTAATATGCTGAAATTTTAATGGTACAATGATCAACGCTAAAATATAAACTGATTTAATTCTTTATATATATCACCAGTTGTCTTAAGGTGGCTATTAAAAGATTATAATTAATGTCAGTCTGGTTGGCAATTTGGTAAACTAGACTGGATACCTGGTAAACAGTTGCTCAGTAATGCAAGGATAACTTCCCCAGATAGCTCATAGCTTTTATACCGCAATTATTGTCTTGAATATCAGCACCGCTTTCAGAACAACTTAATGCGTCAACATTACACATCTTGTGGTGTGGCAGTTCTTGTTATGTCCGCGCTTGCTACGAAAATATGGAATGAGGAATTCCGCCTTATGCAAGACACATTTCTTTTTTTCTGCACATTTTCATAACCATCCACAAGCTTCCATAAACATTGCTGAAAACTTGACCTGTATCCCACAATTTATCCATGATGTTAATTAACAATAATAAAATGTGAAAGTTATTTCTTGCTTCTACAGCTGAACTGATACTCAACGAAACATATTAACCTAATTCTAGGACCGCTGTTGCAAATAATTCTGATTATAAACTTCACATTTACACACTAACACGAATGAAGAGTAAATCAACATAAGTTTCCCCTTAGCAAATCACAAATAAATGTCGCTGCTCATTTGACCCCCACACAGCAGACTCCACCTACAGGTGCCATTTATTCTGACTTACCTTTCTTCATTAGCATAATTCATAAATTCTCATCTCCCATACGCCTACATACACACACAATAAGATTCCCAAAATTCTCCACCTGCTCAAGAGTGGCCCGAGGACATTTTTCCACAAAAGAAACACATCATTTGGCGTCTCCCTGACCATTTTTTCACACTGTCGCCATATCATTTGGCTCCCACTCCAACCTTGACTCCCTTCCGCATATGTATCCCATCAATTTCATCCTGACAACTAATAGTGAATATTTATATGAGATGTGCTCCCACAGTTCACCTTTATAACCTACTGAACTCTGCTGGCGACATTTTTAATGAGGTGTTTGTATGTCTTTCGAGGAAAGGCAGTTAATGTTTCCTCAACGGCCAAAACCAAATATGGTGGTGATGTTGGACATTGGGGTACTGAGTGAACTTGACGATCTAACTCATGCCTAAGGTGTGCCTTTTGGTTAATTTCGGGACTCTGTGCAGGCCAGACCATTTCAGGAATATAGTTATCGACATACTCATGCCTCGCAGATGCCACTTATTCCAGGGTGCTTGTCATGCCGACCAAACAACCATCATCTCTGAACTGTTCCACTAATGTACACAGTTAGCTGTGCTGCAAACAGTGTTTATATCTTTACGAATTTGGGGTCTTCTTAAAAAGAATATGAGGATCACCCATGAACAATATGTCCATACCGTAACACCACCTGTTCCTTGCAGAACAGCTAGCACTACACGTGATGACAGGTAACATTCCCCAGGGACTCGACAACCCCAAACTCTTCCACTGGATGCCATTGGGTATAGCATGGTTCATCATTCCAAATCACTTGTTTCAGTCATGTACAGCCCAGCTGCATTGCTGTATACCATCTGAAGCGTCGTTTAGCATTGTCTACAGAAACATGTGCCTTATGGGATCTTATTCTACCATTGTACCCCATTCTTTTTTTTTACCTCCCTATTGACAATCATCGTGCCAGCTGGAATGCTGTTACTACTTTGAAAATCGTGTGTGAGTCCTTCTGTTGGTTCCACGTGATTGTTTATAACCATCCTTTGCAATGTTAGAGGGTCCCTGTCGATCATTACGTCGCTGGTCTTAGTTTAGCTGTGATTGATCCTTCTCTTTTCCTTTTGACAATTACAACATGAACAATAGTGCAGCTGAAATGTCCCTGACGGTTATGTTATTGCGGTGACATCGAATCACTAGCTCCCATTCGAAATCACTGAGATATTCTAACTGATCCACTCCCCTGTTACTGACTTCTCTACTGGCAAAACAGTACGATATGTTATTGCGGTGACATCGAATCACTAGCTCCCATTCGAAATCGCTGAGATATCCTAACTGATCCACTCCCCTGTTACTGACTTCTCTACTGGCAAAACAGTACTCACTGCTTGCTTTTTATACTAGAGTGTCTGTATCTCATGACACTTAGTTGTCACTCCACGTTACATACATGTGTACAGACACTTTTCATAGGACAGTACATGTTATTTGCCATTCTTTGGGCTCCTCCTATTTCCTTTAAAATAAATCTAAATCTATTGAGCATGTAAATGGATTGACGTCGGTATTTGTTGTGATACATAATTTGCCAGTGTTTGCAATAGAGTCTCTGCTGGATCCTCTCAGCATGGCATACCAAGTGACCACATCTGTCGCTTGGCCCTTATACTGGCGTTGCACCCACACCTGACACCCATGCAAATATTTGGTTGCAAACTGAACCGTTAAGCTCACTTTCTGCTGTCCATGCTCATAAGGGTAGAACTTCTGATATCACTTTCATTCCAAATGCTCGTATTATATCACACAACATACATATGAATGTAACAACACATCATGAAAACCACCCAAACTACTTACAACTCCGTGCAACATAGTAAAGATATACACTTCATGTACACTTGAGTACACATGAATCTTACTTTTCAGTATACAATCTCAAATCAGCAATGGTTTGTAGACCAAAATGTTTCCTACATTCTGGGTAAAGTAGTCTATAGGCATTGTGGTGTGAGCCTTCAACTATCTGAATCGGTCCATGATGTAATAAAATGTTTCTTAACCTCTCCATCAATTTCACTTGATTTTTCTTCAGTTCTAACCAATACTTTACCTTCTAATTTAATTCTTGTTACCCTATATCAATAATCATGTCTCTTCTCCATTTCAAGACCTTTTCTATCATTTTTGACAATAATAATTGGATTATAATATTAGCTTCTACTGAGTTCTGTAACATTCTACTGGGTTCTATAACATTTCATTTTTGTTTTGGTCCTTACTGCTTCCTTGTCAACCATGGCCAAAGGAAAGAGATTTGCTTTACTTTTATCACTTCACTTTGTAGCCTACTATGTGTAATGAATATTGAGAATGAGTTAATTCCCAGGCTTACAACAAAATGCTTATTTACGTTTACTTAATAGTTCAATAAGTTCTGATTTGTTTTCCTCTGACAAATGTTTCATTTCTTCTATTTTACTGCATATATGTTGTGTGGAGCACATCTTATCAATCCCTTCATTCCACTGTCAATTCACTTTTAAATTTAATTCTTCTCTGTAACATCCAACACCAAATTTTAAAATCCTATCTTTCACAACAATATTGTAATAACGTTTATGCATAAATAATATTCATTGCCAAACAAGACACAACAAAACTTGTATGAGGTGTGTTCAAAAGAAAAAGTGTGAAACAACACTGTGGGTATAACTGGATTCTTGTTCAAAAGTAATCACCATAGGCCTTAACACAACTATCCCACTGTTTTATGAGCCAAAAGATTCCCTGTTCCCAGAATTCTTGTGGCTGTGAGAGGGACCAGTCCTGCACTGTACTCTTTAGTTCACCATCTGAGGTAAAGCGCCTATCTTTGAATGTTTTCTTAGCTGACCAAACCCGCTTGAACTTGGCCATTACATTTTTTGTGGCCTCAGAGATATGTGGACACACTTTGTTGTGGAGCAGAATAACTCGTTCCAACAGCAGCCCAGGCAGTTTGCTCTTGATGGACTTGAATAGGTTCAAATGGCTCTGAGCACTATGGGACTTAACATCTCTGGTCACAAGTCCCCTAGAACTTGGAACTACTTAAGACTAACTAACCTAAGGACATCACACACATCCATGCCCGAGACAAGATTCGAACGTGCGACCGTAGCAGTCGAGCGGTTCCCGACTGAGCGCCTTGAACCGCGAGACCACTGCGGCCGGCAGACTTGAATAGTTTATGAAGTGTCTCACAATACCAGTCACTGTTAATAGTTTTTGAGGAATTCGAAGCGTATTGAACTGCTGGAAACGACAGTGAGGATCTCCTTGCCTGCTGAGTGCAAACTTCTACATTTTCGGAGGAAGGTGATGACAGTGTATTCACATTCCTAGGTGTTCCATTACATTATCCCAAAGCTGCATATGCAAATTTCAACCAGTTTGATTGTTACAGTGTTTCACACTCTTTTATTGGAATACACATTATATTAAAACAGACATCAAATATACACTACAGCTAGGCCCATTTCGTTATCACAGTAAACGAAATATTCACCAGCTCAAAATAGTTTATAGTTCAAAATGATGATTTAGAAATTAATGCTCGCGATACAAAGAATAGTATCTTATAGTCTGTCTATTCTCAGTTAAGTGAATCAAGTGGAAATAGAGTCCTACTCTGGAGTACATACAGACCTTTAGAAATATGAAGTCCCTCCCGAAGTTGAAGTATGGTAGCAGCTGTTCACCACCCAGAATCAAACACACAGGTGGCTGAATCACATATGTTACCTCAGGCAGGTCTGCCTTCTACCAGCATTGAACACGAAGTGTCCCGATCACTAAGTTGCGCCCTTCACTCGAAAAGTCCCTGTCCCTGTCTGCACTAGAGTTCCAAAGTGTTCTGCTGGTGTTTGCTTTTCCATTGGCCGAATACCGTCTGTACAAAGTACATCGTATATAAGCTCTACAGTTATGATCGGATTCAAGTTGACCAGTTCCCAGGCAAAATTAATATATTACAACAATATTTAAATAAAGACATGTCATAAGCATGTGGCTACACTCAGATCGTTTAAAATAAATATAAGAGATACTTGGTTCATAAATAAAGAAGCCAGCATTCCTGCACAAGTGTGCTCACGATGAATGACAACAGACTGTCCTTAAATATTGCTTAAACAGTTATATACGCCTTCTGGACAGAAACGTCTTTTGATTCTCTTTCCAATTGCGGTGCCCTCTAACACATGCGATTGAGCACTTTTAAATTAACACAGTTTTTTAATAGCACATGCAATCGACATTTAAAGAAAGCGCTGGCAAATAGTGAACTGTTAATTAAATAACTACAAGCCAACGTATGAGTTACTGATGCTGTGTTCATTTGTTGTGGAGAATACGATGTTCTGGCAAACATTTTCCCGGTGAAATAGATGTAAGATACGTCGTAAATCAATAGATGAAATAGATGCAGACACATGGCTTCCATGGATGACAGGTATAGTGCACTGCTCTCATCTGAAATATCGTTGTTGAAATAGCATGAAGCGATTAACAATGTTATTTGAGAGGCTCAATGTGTAAACTTGTATTCTCTGTGAAATATTAATTTCGATAGTTTTAAAGAAATTGAAATATTGATGTCACTGGATGAATCTCGTTTTTGTGGGATCAACAGTATTATTCAGATTTTCATTCGTATTTAATTGTGAGTTATTGTCTAACCTCAAAGAGCTGTAACTTAGACATCTTTAAGATTATATGACACTTCACCATTTCCTGGAGCATAGTCTCCTGCATAAAGGCAATCGAGCGACAAATGTCTTAATTCCAGGAATTGGTATTTGCCCATTTCCGATGACGCTGCTCGTCTCAGCACCTGGACATGCTGGGGCACCCGCATAACGTCCTCGTCCAGCTCTCCTCAGAATCAGTATTAGGTGGACAAATGACTCACTTACATACACGTATTGTTACATCTCCGACTTAAAATCTAAAAGCATTTATCTCTTACTTAGCTTGCTGTCTTCCTTTTAATTCCACTGACACATAGCTCTACCATCGCCTGACGCCTTACTTACCACCAGAAAGATTCAGCCAAATCTGGCACACTAGACCCGCAATCTAATAATACAATCTTCTGTATATTACCCCCTTTCACATTAGTAATCGGTTGAACCTCCTCCGTAACTGCCCTCTATTACTCAGATTTTTCCAAAATACCAGCTTCAGTTTATTCCCTGCACTCAATTTTCATTTTACTTACATCTTTATACACATTCCTAAATTCAGTTTCTGTATCTTTCTTAAATAACTCATTCACTGTTTCCCCAGTATCCTGATGACCACTTAATTATGTGGCCTGCGAGCTTTAAACTTCAGATTGTCTCATTTGTTTGGAATCAGCATTTTATGCATTTTCACATAAGACGCTCAGTCATTAATACTATATTCTGCTTTCTCTTTCCCCACCCATACACTATCAATACCCTCATTCCAGTTTAATGTGGCTGTTTCCATTGTCGTTTTTATGCAATGAGACCAAATTAACTGTCAGCTGCATGTCTAACTTTTTTTTACTTCTTCTATGCTCTTTCCACTAATAGGTAATGTTACCCCAAGATGTTTAAAAACTTTACTTTCTTTTACATTGCCAGCATCATTTTCTAAATACATTGCCTCATTTTCTTCTACTGAAAGATAATAATTTTTGGCATGATTTAATGAAAGAACCTATCGTTTGTATTGTTCTCAGAGTTTCCTGAAAATATATTCCACATCCTAGACATCTGTTGTGATGATCACTTGGTTGTCTGCCAGATGTAAGGTATATAACGTTTCTGTATCAGTTGGGATTATAACGCATTTGTATTTATACAGATATTCTCAAATTCAGCGAATGAGTGTAGGTGGAGCAGATACTGAACCCTGCACCACTGCTCGTGGCATGGTCCTATGGGAGGTGGTTTTCAGTTGTCTTTTTATGATCTACTGTGAGGTGTTAAGAGTGTGTCTGCGTTCTGTGGATGACTGTAAAAAGTGCTTGTATAATGTAGTGTTGGGTCTGTATTATTAAGGATGAAGTGAAGGGAGAAGGTGAAACCCAGTGCTAGCACAAGGCCTACTCATAGAGGAAAGCATCAAGGGGAGCTCCAGATGTGAAAATTTCGTCCACCACCAAGATCTGACATGGCTTACCTCTGAGTCCAGTGGCACTCAACAGGCATGTGTTAGTGACCTGAGCTAGAGAGGCCAGTCATTTATATATCCATTCTTGTAAATCTTCCTCTGAATGGATTTTGAACAGAGCAGGTGCCAAAGGACATTCTTGTCCATGTCCTTTTGTAATTATAAATTCAGCAGATACCTTTTTACCCATCTTTATACAACTGATGCAGTATGAAACTCCTTCACAGATAATATGTAAGTCTTATAGACATCATTTTTCAGCATGCTCTCCCACAAATTACTTACTAGGCTCATTTTGTAATCTTTGCAGATCTATGAACATGAAATGGATATTTTGATTTCTAGTAACTTAGCTCCCTATTAAATTTTGTGAAGCAGATATTCTGCCAATACAGGAGTGTCTAGATCGAAACCCATTTTGCGCTTCTACATTTACTTTTCATTCCTTTATGTGCTACTTCATCTCTCTGTCATACCATGTTACTGCTGAAAGCTTCACAATAATCCATCTGTAATTTTTACATTCTCTCAATTCATATTTTTTTTATTTATGTAAGTAATATATGTTTCTTCCATTCAGCAATTTGATACCATTTTAAACATTTATCAGATACCCTTGACAAAATCTCACAAATAACTGTGTTTGTGGCTTTTATGAGCTCAATACTTACATTGTTTGGTCCCAGAGCCTTACCAGTCTTCATTTGTTTGAACACATATAGTACCTCATCATGACTTATTGCTGGCACAGCGCTAGACCCCTCACTTCCTGCCCCAGTACTCTTCTGTTTTCGTCTTAAACTCTGTCTTCTGCTAACAATCCATACATATAGTGCTGATAAAAGCCTGCTCACTATTCTGCGTCCTCATCATTTGGCTAATTTTGGGGCCTTGTTGATCCACAAGTTCCCTCTGGAATTTTCTACAGACCACATTCTTTTGCCAATGCCCGTTCTTTATTTTGACAGATGCTATTATTCTTTCTGCGAAATGTTCAAAGATCCTCTTCCAGTTTCGTACTCAGCCACTTATAACACACTTGTTTTTTTTCTTCATGATTCGCTAGATCATGTCGCTCCATTGAGGGTCAACTTTGTGTCGTACACTGTAATAAGGAGAACCATATGTTCACCTTCCATCTAGAATTTGTGAATAATACTTCTATTCTTAGGATTTACTATTTCTTTGGTCGATGACCACAATTAAGATCTTTATGTGCATTCATTGGTGCAGGGCTTCCACTAACTCCACCTACTGCTTCATTACTATTGCGATTATCCATCTTAACACATTTCCAACGTTGAGGTGGCTCATCTTCAGGAAACAAAGAATTCTCATCCTCATTCATCCCATATTACTTCCTCATAAATAATTTCACTTTCATTCACTAAATGTCACCTCATTTTCTTTATTTCACATGGGGTAGAACTAATACAACGTTTCGGATACATCAATAACTTTAATTAATGTCAAACCCAAATTCTTTTCATTAGTTCCCGATTCAGCCACTACATTTCTATTATATCAACCCCTATCCAAGGAAGAGCGACTATTAGCCAGTATGTTGTGAACAGATGCTGGAGATGAGATGGAATATCAGGAGGCTCCAGAGAATGACAAGTGCCAGTGTAACAAGTTTTTATTGAAGTATCTCTGCTGCGTTATGTACTGGGTCAGTGGCTGGCTGACCGATGATTTAATCTGGGATGGCTGCTTGCACACCCTACGATGTAGATGTGGAGTTTCCATCGAGCACCGCTGGCCTAGTTATGTTAGCTGACCACACAGTTTCCACACTTGCGTCATGTACTCAATGCTGCTGATATGGCCTAAGGTGGTTCATAGTTGCATCATGGCCATGGATGCTCACGACAATGATATGGCTAATCTGTTGGCGGTAGACAGCTGGTGTGCATGGTGAGTGACCCACTCTACCCTGGGCAACAATTGGCTGTGCTGTTTGAGTTGACCAGAAATGGCCAGCTATGCAGTGGTACTAAGTCTGGGGAGGGAATTAGTCTGTAGAGCTGTCGCCCAGACATGGCCTTGAACTCGTGATATCTACTGGTAGGTCCATGAGACTTTCTCATTCTGTCTTCCTGGTAGGGCTGTAAGACTAAGAATAATTTTATTACACAAATGTCCAGTTCTTGTAGCTGACAGTGGCACACTCGCTGTGCGTATGTGCCGCTAATAGTCACATTTCCTAAAACACTGCTGCCATTGTCAGTGTGGAAATCTGCCTTGCCCCTTGCTGCACTAGTCTCTGCAGTACCGCTGAGTTTGCTGCTTCAACAAAATGACCTAGCTCACAACATTGTGTTGACTTCATTGAATTATTAGTGATATCATCTTGCACTCACTTGCCATCAATCCTGCTGTAATATACAGCTCACGTTCACACTAATTTGCTAATATAAGATCAGTACATTGTATGACCACCTGCCCCTCTCTGAACAAGTGCTGATCCCTCAAGGCCAATCTCGAAAACTGTTTTATATTATACTACATGTTCGTGCAAAACAAAGAGAAATCTATAAGCGAAACAACTAGTGGCTTCCCCAAAAGGGTTCGATACTGAATCCAATCTCACTTACATGCTATTTTACCTATGAATCTATCTCTCATTCCTGTTTTACATGTTTAGAACGTTTACCTTCATAGCTTGTCCCACTGATTCCTTTTCTGTCAACCTTAAATTTACATCTTTTCTGCATTTACGGTAGTAGGTTACATTCTCAATCTCTCTTACGCCCCAGGGATCCAGTCTGCTGGATTCTGGACTACTGGTCATTTACGCTGAAGTCTAGGTGACTACATCAAAATAAATAAATAGATAAATAAACAAATAAAAATAAAATAAGAGATCCATACAGCAGAATTACAGCAACTGTGGCAGGTGGTACTGTGGCACTCAAAATCATCATCACATGTCGTTATCCTTCTCTGAACTGCTCTACTTTCGGCCAACACAGTTGCAGTTGTGTGATGCTCACTTGTGTGATTCCCGTATTCATGACTGGTAGAAACAAGGTTGGCCCTGTTTTGTTGCATGAAGTCCAGTTGGTTAATAGCCCACTTCCCTTAAATTCGGTCTGTCTGGCTTTCATCAGCTTCCCATGCTCGTAACAACTCGCCACTGTTACCAAATCCTGATAACTGGAGTAAATCCAATGACAATCTGCTCACTGCAAATGCAGTTTGGGTTACATAATATCCCTTGAACAGTGTAGTACTTTGCGTTTGTCTAATAACAGTTGCATTGCACATGTGTCTAGGTTGTTAATTTCTGCCACAAGCACATGTTATTAAGTATGTTTCTGTAAAAATTTACTGTGTAATGTGCCACTCTTCTGCTATCTCAAAAGGTTCTAATCACTCTAGGCACTATGGGACTTAACATCTGAGGTCATCAGTCCCTTAGACTTAGAACTACTTAAACCGAACTAACCTAAGGACATCACACACATCCATGCCAGAGGCAGGATCCAAACCTGCGGCCGTAGCAGTAGCGCAGTTCCGGACTGAAGCACCTAGAACCTCTCGGCCACAGCAGCCAGCCTGCTGTCTTAGTTC
Source organism: Schistocerca gregaria (assembly GCF_023897955.1). Taxonomy (NCBI): domain Eukaryota; kingdom Metazoa; phylum Arthropoda; class Insecta; order Orthoptera; family Acrididae; genus Schistocerca; species Schistocerca gregaria. Next base: position 127,822,284 of record NC_064923.1, on the reverse strand, counting down.
CTGTGACCCACCTTTCTACTGTTTCCTTAGTTTCGTTCAGTTCTCTATTACCCTCTCTCTTCCAAACACTGTTTTTAAGATTTTACTTCTCAGCATCCAGCCAACCTCTCCTCCGCATTCTCCGTGCGTTAGAAACCATTTTCAATGTCCACTGATGGCTGGTATCCCACACATATTTTTACTTTAAGAACAACACTCCTTTTTCCAGGTCCTGGTTCTGCACTGCCCCTGTCCTGATCCGGGTGATGAAATGCGATACTGCTATGACGTGTATTCCTTCCATCCTTGCCCATGACATATCACAACCTCGGAACAGGGACAAATATTGTCCTTCCTCCCCCCTCAAAAGTCTGCTGCCAATAGCAAACCCATTGACACAAAAAAACCAGCTAAAGTCGCTACACTAATACAACTTATTCACTACAATCCTACACATATGTAATATATATGTAAAAAAAAAAAAAGAAATCCTTGAGAAACACCCCTCATGTCCTTTACTTCAACGAATATGGTACTTCATGCACAAGATCAACCCATCTTGTCTCTTACTCCAATTCCTTCTCATCACATTCTTCTCCAGCTCCAACCATGAAATTTCTAGAATCGGCTCTGGACTGCCTCAAAAGCTCGTAGACCTCTAACGTTACTTTGGCGTTCATCTTGGCAGCTGAAACTTCACATTGACCAGCAAAGTAGTCTTAACAACCTGACAGGATCCTTGAAACCTTCTCATGAACCTCCTTATCATTCCTTTCAGTGTGTAGCTACTAGATAACATCACCGATTGTCCCGCTTTATACTGTGGTAAAGCTGCCATATGTTTCAGTGATTCCTCCTAGTTCTCTCTTCTATTAGTCTTCTGTATTAATTTCCATTCTTTCCATACTGTTTTCACAAACTTAGGTAGCTACTCTTTACCTTTATCTTTCATTGCCTTTATGAAATCTTGACTGACCATACAACACCTTAAGTGGCTACAACCCAGTATTCCTGCATACTTTTGAATTATATTTTGATATGTCATACCTTAGGTTTGTATTTCAGTCACTATGATGTGCATTCACACAGTAACTTAACATTTTTTCCAGTTGTTCCACGTACTGTTCCTTTCTACCATTGGCCTGTGGATAAAGAGGACTACATTTTAACATCTTCCCATGCAGTAACTCATATAGCTGTTTCAGTAGATCCTACATGTAATTCATACCCTGTTCCGTAATTATTGTACCTTGCCTGCCAACTTCAACATCCAGTTTTCATCCACTGCTTCTGCAACTGTCACTGCCTACTGATTCAGCATAGCAACTTTCTCCACATATCAATAAAAGTGATCTACTGTTGTTAATATAAATCGGTTTCCTGCTTATGTATAACAGAATGGTAATAATATATCAATGCCAAGTATTTCAAATGGTTTTGATGCTTCTGGTAGCACCTGCAATGATAACTCGCTTATCATTCACGTCAGTTCACTGTGCACATTGTATACAATTCCTCTTTTATTGATCTACATTTCTTCCGCCCTCCATGACCAGATAACATGTGATCATGTGCTTCCTTTAAAGCCCCTTCCTTTAAATTCCCTGGCACTACCACATGTAGGCCTACCCTTGTTTTCTTGAACAACAGTCTGTAGCATGTACTAAACCGTTATTGTATATGGTGTTATTTACAGTCAATATTAGTAATCTACACTGCCTACCACTCTGCAAGACACTTACCCAGAACTTTCAACACTGCTACGTTCCTGTTTAGAGCAACTGCATTCCCATGCTTCTTCCCTGGCATGTGTACTACTTTGTAGTCCAATTTACTATGTCTCATGCCCCACCTAGTCAGTCTGCTATACATGTGCATCACTCCCAATAAACACTTCAAATCGTGTGACTTGTCATCACTCGAAATTTTTTTGTGTAGAGATAACATCTAAAATATGTGACACCATTATTAGGGTCCAGCATCTCTTTTTCTGTCACTGAATAGTTATTTTCCTCTGCATACAGCTCTCTCGAATGTAGACTTATCTCCTGCCTTGAACACATCCCAAAGTATGACTGGATGCATCACATGAAAGAATAAACCCCTTCTGAAAGTCCTCAGATACCTCAGCCAGGCTCGATATCTTCAATTTTTCAAACAAACCCTGAAACATTTCTGCCCACATGAACATCACACCTTTCCTTAGAAACTGTGCGAGGGGCCATGCTATATTACCAACTCCTTTCATGGATTTTCTGTATTAATCTGAAATCCACAAATAAGGCTGCACTTCCTCATATGGCTTATGCACTGGGAACTCTCGAAGAGATTGATGAGTCTTAGGTCTGTGATTACTCTGTCTTTACTAATTACATGACCAGAATACCCTGTTTCTTAACTGCATTAGAATGTGCTAAAAGTCAGATGTGAAGCTTTCAGTCTCTTAAATACTTCCTTCAAATGTTGTCTCTGCTGCTCCATGTCATTTGAGAATATGACGATAAGTAAGGTAGACCCTGACACAACTCCAAACTTCTCAACATACCATTCAACAACCTTTGAAATAGGGCAGGTGCATTTTTCAATCCAGATGGCGTTCTCTTGAACTGATAGCGCCACCGTTGTACTGAAATTGTTGTCTTTGGCTTGTCTCAGGAGCAACTTCCAGATGATGGTAACTATTCCTGAAATCTGTGCTCGAAAAGTGCCAACATTATTTCAAGTTGTCAGTGGTCTCTGCAATGTTGAGGATAGGTTATGCAGCTGTTACAGTCTTTCTGTTCAGGTGACAGTAGTCATAAAAGAACTTATAATGTCTAAAACAATGTGTAAACATTTCGATACAACCACAATTCCTGCACCCCATGGTCTAATACTCTCTTATATTATCTCATCAGCTAACTGCTGATTAAAAATAGTTTCCATAATCAGCTGCAAACACAGAGGGATGGAACATGGTTTCTGATATATAGGTGCTTCGTTCCTTGTTGGTATTCAGTACTGAGTCACAGAAATTGCTGACAACAGACTCTGTGGAAAACATTCATCCTTAAATTACAGCAGTAAGTGTTCCATCTGCACTCTATCTAGTCCCTTTAGATGCTGAACTTATCGGTGGCTTGTGACTGTTTGTGGTTCACACTCCTCATGCACCACTCAACCTCATCCTGAATGTCCAAACTTAATATTAACATTTCTTTCCTTAACTTAAATTCCTCATCACCAAAATTATCTATATTTATGGGTACCACTCTCCTGCCACATGTCTCTTATGTGCATACAGCACTTCTCTTAATAAAAGGACTTTTTCTGGATCCGATTTATCATTTTATTTCCAGAGGCTCTACTACACATAACATACCCATAGGTAGATCTGTATCCACATATACCCAAAGTTGCTTCGCAGAGCCACTTGGCACATATTCATGGGAACCAAGCCTTAGTGCATTTGTACACAGTACTATGGTTTCTCCAATAAGATGGACGTTCCTTGCAACACTTCTATACTGGCAACAACTTCCTCTAGCTCGAATGTCATTCCACTAACATCTACTGTACATTGCAGAATGTCAGTTTTAGCTGAATGCTGATTCACAGACTACCCACCAGGATCATGCTGTAGGCCTCGATTACTTGTGGTACTACCTCTACACGCTGCTTAAATCGAACATCCCCTATACGGAAACCTACATCCACCAGCATCTGACTCTCATTATTATCCCTGACCCTGTGTAACATATAGCATGGTGAGTAGCGTTGCATTGCATCCACTAAGTTTCTACAGGCAACTGACACATACCACCATGTGTGCAACAGAAACTTGTACTGTTTTTCTCTTACAGCACACATTACTGCGCACTCCACTTCTTCATATGTATTTGTATCATCTAATTTTAATAGGAACACCTTTAGGTGCACTTCCGGTTCCCCCTTCTGTTTAAATGATGCTTACCACATCATTGTCTACCCCTATTCCCATTATCAGAGTTCTGCTGGTGATACCTTCATTTTCCTCTATTTTCACAGGGCTGGCGATACTACTTCTGTAAATATTCCCTCTGTTCACACCTGTAACACTTAATGTTTGCAAATAATACCCCATGTTTAAATGTTGGTATGTCACTTTCTTTGCATTCCATCACTAAGCTAATAACAGAATACAGATCATTTGGTGCAACTGTACAAACTCTTCTTCATATGTCTGACAGTAACCCACTCATAAAAGCATAAGACGCCCTCTGCTTAGTTTCTAGCATCAAAACGCCTTTGATGTTTCACTTTGTCCTAGCTCGTATGTGTATTCATTGTATTTCTCTATCCTCTCCCATAATCTTCCTTAGTTTCCCATGACTCTTCACAATAATGCTCTTCTACTCCTGAAAATACCTTATACTATTCTGTTTTTTTTTGTGTCTTTGTAGAAACTCCTTCTTCAACCATTCAAGTTTTGTTAGATTCTTTAATACTTCTGTACACATTATGTGCATTTTCACTTCTTGCACTTGTCACACTTTTGCTTCCTGCAAGGCTTGACTGTCCATCCAACCACCCATTTCTGCTGACACAAACCCTCTGATGATTTTCCAGAAAAGGAAACGATTTATCTTGCGGTAGCTAGGTCCACTTATGCTTTCGTACCTGAAGCAATCACCCTTCTACAGCCCTAGCTGTCAGCTGCCCATGTAGCTGCGTAATATCTGCTGTCAGCTGCACTACCTCTGCCAACAATATCCACAGTGCTTCCAGCTTTGGCAAACATTGTGTCTCTGACTCTACCATTTAGACACTTTCTTTCCATTACACACAACAGTAATATAACAAGAAATAACAACTCCAAAACACCAACAAAAAATAAAACTTTATGTCTTATTATGAGCCACCTCCACTTTGTAGCGATATGGCCATATCAACAACATTTACAAGAAGTTAGAGGTATTGAATGCCTGCACAACACAGTATGCCCAAGTAGTTTACACTATGTAAACCATACAGACACCAAATGCTGCTCTCTACAATTACCCTCAACCTCAGGTAAGTCAGTTGGCTCATCCAGCTTAAGCAAAATAATCTGTAAATTCCGATGACATCTCATTTCCATGTCTGTTACATCCTCCGAAATGTAGCTGAATGGTTCATCACTCATGACATCTTGTTTGACACAGTAGGTCATGGTCTAGACGCCATGCTACGTGCAGACGACGCCGCAAATTCTAACACCAAACTACAACATTTCCAGTGCATGGAGGAGCAACTATGATCCAAGATGGGATGCTTGCGTGGTGGAGGTGAAGTGGGAGCCCCAAGGACACCAGAGGACGGCAGCTATACAGAGTGTTACAAATATGTACGGCCAAAGCTTCAGGAAACATTCCTCACACAAAAATAAAGAAGAGATATTATGTGGACATGTGTCCGGAAACGCTTACTTTTCATGTTAGAACTCATTTTAGTTTCGTCATTATGTACTGCACTTCCTCGATTCACTGCCAGGTGGCCCAATTGAAGGAAGGTAATGTTGACTTCGGTGCTTGTGTTGACATGCGACTCATTGCTCTACAGCACTAGCATCAAGCACATCAGTACGTAGCATCAACAGGTTATTGTTCATCAAGAACGTGGTTTTGCAGTCAGTGCAGATTTCCAGAACGAAGGTGTCCCGACAGGAAGACGTTCGAAGCAATTGATCGGCATCTTAGGGAGCACGGAACATTCCAGCCTATGACTCGTGACTGGGGAAGACCTAGACGAGGACACCTGCAATGGACGAGGCAATTCTTCGTGGAGTTGATGATAACCCTAATGTCAGCGTCAGAGAAGTTGCTGCTGTACAACGTAACGTTGACCACGTCACTGTATGGAGAGGGCTACGGGAGAACCATGTACAGCGTGTGCAGGCACTATCAGCAGCTGATTGGCCTCCACGGGTACACTTCTGCGAATGGTTCATCCAACAATGTGTCAATTCTCATTTCAGTGCAAATGTTCTTTTTACGGATGAGGCTTCAATCCAACGTGATCAAATTATAAAGTTTCACAATCAACATGTGTGGGCTGACGAGAATCTGCAAGCAATTGTGCAACCACGTCATCAACACAGATTTTCTGTGAACGTTTGGGCAGGCATTGTTGATGATGTCTTGATTGGGCCCCATGTTCTTCCACCTACGCTCAATGGAGCACGTTATCATGATTTATAACGTTAATTAAAATCCATCTTGATTGCAATTTTTTTATATTCATATGACCGGTTTCGGTTCATTCAGAAACATCTTCATGTGATGTGACATAGCATGTGAAAATTGCTGGATTTGGACGGGTTACTCCTGTAACTGAAATATCAGTTCTGAAGATGGTTCAGAATGAACCGAAACCGGTCATATGAATATAAAAAGATTGCAATCAAGACGGATTTTAAGTAACATTATAAAATCACTGATTGCTGTTATCCCATAAGACATTATGTCTGTTTTTGCAAAATTATCATGATTTCATACGGGATACTCTACCTGTGCTGCTAGAACATGTGCCTTTACAAGTACGACACAACATGTGGTTCATGCACGATGGAGCTCCTGCACATTTCAGTCGAAGTGTTCGTACGCTTTTCAACAACAGATTCGGTGAGCGATGGATTGGTAGAGGCGGACCAATTGCATGGCCTCCACGCCCTTCTGACCTCAACCCTCTTGACTTTCATGGATGGGGGTATTTGAAAGCTCTTGTCTACGCAACCCCGGTACCAAATGTACAGACTCACCGTGCTCGTATTGTGGACGGCCGTGATACAATACGCCATTCTCCTGGGCTGCATCAGCGCATCAGGGATTCCATGCGACGGAGGGTGGATGCATGTATCCTCGCTAACGGAGGACATTTTGAACATTTCCTGTAACAAAGTGTTTGAAGTCACGCTGGTACGTTCTGCTGCTGTGTGTTTCCCTTCCATGATTAATGTGATTTGAAGAGAAGTAATAAAATGAGCTCTAACATGGAAAGTAAGCGTTTCCGGACACATGTCCACATAACATATTTTCTTTCTTTGTGTGTGAGGAATGTTTCCTGAAAGTTTGGCCTTACCTTTTTGTAACACCCAGTAAATGTAACAACATCTTTAGTGAAGCATCTGCACTGCTTCGACCAACTGGTCAGTGGCCAGCTGGCTGTAGAATTCTGCTGGCTGGTTTATTGCATGCCACATGCATGGAATGTTCACCGAGTGCCAGCGGCTTTGTTACATCAGCCAACCATACGGTTTCCTTGCCAGTGGAACCTACTCGATGCTGCTGTGTCTGCTATGTCCCTGAGTAACACCAGGCTGCGTTACAGTAGCTGACACCCATCATGACGAGACGCCTGTTCTCCAATGGTGGGAGATGGCTGGTGTTCACTGTTCCATCACAGGGTCTGCTGTGCTTTCGGGACTGATGTGGGATGGCCAGTTGCACCCTGACACTAATTCCAGGGCGGGGTTTAGTGCACAAAGCTGTTGTCCTGCCGTCGCCTCAAAATGGTGACCCCTACTGAAAGGTCCTTGTGGCGACCTCGTCCATCGCAGCCCCATCGTCCTGGTAGCTCTGTGAGACTAAAATTTAGTTACAAATATGTCCAGTACTTACAGTCAGCAATGACACACTTGTTGTGTACATGTGCCTTTACCAGTTACGTGTTCTAATGCACCACTGGGGCTGTCAGTGTCAAAGTGGAAATCTGACTTGCTCCATGCTGCATTAGTCTCTGTAGTATCACTGAGTTTGCTACTTCAACAAGCTAACCTGCTTCACAACACTGCATTGGCCTTGCTGAATTATTATACTGACAACATTCCACGCTCACCTGCCACCAGTGCTGCTGCAGTACACAGCTCATGCTCACACTAATATGCCCATGTCTGGTCGGTGCAGTACACTACTGAATGATTCCCCAGCACAATGGTTCAAACGGTTGAAATGGCTCTGAGCACTATGGGACTTAATATCTATTGTCATCAGCCTCCTAGAACTTAGAACTACTTAAACCTAACTAACCTAAGGACATCACACAACACCCAGTAATCATGAAGCAGAGAAAATCCCTGACCCCGCCGGGAAACGAAGCCAGAAACCTGCGCGCGGGAAGCGAGAACGCTACCGCACGACCACGAGTTGCGGACCCCAGCATAATAATTAGAAGGATCACTGGTAAAGTTATTTCTTCTATGTTTCTTACAATTCCGTCTTCTGTACCATCTATTGTATTTAAAAATCAGCGTCTGCACTAATTTTCATTGTTTGTAATAGTATCCATGTTACACATGTCTGTTTCCTTCCTTTCCCTTTTATAATAATTGCTCATCCTATCGCAGCCCTGTGTGGCCATATTCATTAGCATCTACGTGGACCTTAAAGCACTAATTAGTTTCTCGACTGCCTCCATTAAAAATTAGCACCTGTTATAGCCTCTTGTCTTGTCGCCTGCTGTTAATCATCTCTTCTTTGGTCAGAATTATCTCGTCTTCTCCCATAATTCCTGTTTTCTGTCGAGTAAATGTTTCTGCAGTCTCTATCTTGATTATTGTATCCACTCTCTCATCTCTGAATTCTCTCTATCTGTTACCATGAATCCCATTAAAATTATTATTGTTGTAGTTTCCCTCTCCTAATTTCAATTTTTTTTTCTCTCTCAGTTTCCAAGAAATTTTGGTTTATAGTGCAGAGCCTTATCTGTATTTTTAATTGAGTTGAGAAATTCCTCCACAAAAACAGTAGGACTGTGAATAAGTCCCGATTCTTAAGATACTGGCTGTCTCCTCTTAAAAGTTGTCACTTCTTTTATCACATCCAGTGCTCAATACAAATGGAAATAACTTATTTAACCGCCTAACACGTGATTCTTTGTTGCTCTCTTTCCTACTTTTGTACTTTGGCCCACTCAGAAAATAGTTCTGCAGCCTTAATTGCTTAGCATTCCTGAAATACACTCCTGGAAATTGAAATAAGAACACCATGAATTCATTGTCCCAGGAAGGGGAAACTTTATGGAAACATTCCTGGGGTCAGATACCGCTGCGGTCCGGTCCCAGGTCGACGGGCACGTGCACCTTCCGCCGACCACTGGCGACAACATCGATGTACTGTGGAGACCTCACGCCCCACGTGTTGAGCAATTCGGCGGTACGTCCACCCGGCCTCCCGCATGCCCACTATACGCCCTCGCTCAAAGTCCGTCAACTGCACATACGGTTCACGTCCACGCTGTCGCGGCATGCTACCAGTGTTAAAGACTGCGATGAAGCTCCGTATGCCACGGCAAAGTGGCTGACACTGACGGCGGCGGTGCACAAATGCTGCGCAGCTAGCGCCATTCGACGGCCAACACCGCGGTTCCTGGTGTGTCCGCTGTGCCGTGCGTGTGATCATTGCTTGTACAGCCCTCTCGCAGTGTCCGGAGCAAGTATGGTGGGTCTGACACACCGGTGTCAATGTGTTCTTTTTTCCATTTCCAGGAGTGTGTTTATTCAAAAACATAATTTTAAAGGTTTTGAAATCAACAAACTGCTCAGCATGCATCTTAGCCCATGTCTAAGTTCCCCCTTCTAATCGACCATTTACAAACTTAATTCGAGCTACCGCACTCATGTCAGCAACAAGGTTGTCTTTATACGCAGTGTGGAAATCCACTGCATTATATCTATTAAACTTCTTGGCTACGCTGCTGCTGCTTTTAATGTTTATTATTAAGTGTGCATTTTAACTTCTATAACATTTACTTGTTTTATTATGTTTGCGTTTCTATTACTAATGCTTTCACATATATATACATTCATTACATTCCTTATGAGTCTGTAAATGACATACCTTTCACTTTTGTTCTCGCACCTTAGTTCGCCCCATAAAATCGCTCTCAACGTTTTCAGCTTGATTGTTAACCCTTCTCTACATCACCCACGCTACTATTAATGCCTATTTTTTTAATTACATTAAATTTTACTTTCAATTTCTATGATTTACCCTTCCAAATGGTCAAATATCCCATTTCCAATATTTATATTATCTTCAAGCTTTGAGTCTGAATCTTCAGAATTGCTCCCAGATTCAGATTTCAAATCGCAGTTTCACTTTTCATTCCACAAGTTTCGAATGCATATTCCCAATTAATTCAAATTTCATTTTCTCAAATTTTTAATACATACTCTGAACTACTTCAGATTTCAACTCCTCTAGTTTCTCATCAAAAGTACTGAAAATTAATTTCTCTTGATCTACTGATTTTCCATACGCATCTAATCTCATTGTATTCTATGGCTTTATTAAAATTTTGACTTCGGCTCATACCTTTCTTGTAGGCTTTAGACTCCATACTTGTCACTTTCTTGGTATTATTCTGATTAATTGTCCCTATACAAAAATCATAATATAGAACTGTTAGCCTTCTTGATAGGTGCCACACCCAAATAATGTTCTCCAACAACGAGTTGCGAGTTCAATCTCACACGTACTATATTCCCTGGATGCATAAATTAAGTGCCAGGCGTGTACATTCTACTCGTTACATTTAATCAGATTCACAATAGCACGAGCCCCTGTATGATAATAGAAACTCAGTACGAATTTTAAATAAATCCGGTTACACAGAAAAATCACTTTAACTGTAACAGTTACTGTCCCAAAATGTTTGACCCAGCACTAACAGCGATAACCACAAGTTCTTCTGACACTCGACGAAGTTATTCCAAAAGACGACTAAAGTAAAGATGTTCAGAGTCCAACTAAACTGTCCGAGATGGATTTCATCTAAGTAATGGTTCACCCTAAGTCCAAACCAACGTTAAACATGAGAATTACAAGTCCAACTGAACCATCAACGATATTACAAAGTATTCTGTCGACTGATGCCCCAAAATCTAGAAGGTCAGCGAAATGTTGTGGCAAAATCGTGACTAGGGTGGTATGGATGCTGTCTCAGTTGCTGCATCCAGACGACAACGCAAAAGCAAAGACAGCGACCCCAGGCTGTCGCTAAGCCATGTCTCCGCAGTATCCTATCTTTCAGGAGTGCTACTTCTGCAAGGTTCGCAGGAGAGCTTCTGTAAAGTTTGGAAGGTAGGAGACGAGATACTGTTACAATTATTATTAAAAATATTGCGAAAGTTCCTAACATAAGTTCCTTGCCTCAATAAGCAATGTAATACTTCATTTGCATAGTCGCTTTATGTATCTGCTTAGTCGCCTCACTCTGCTGTTGAATTTGAAGTACCGTGCTCTGCTCCAAATTTTATGGTTTATGCCACATGTGTGCAAACGTGTGAAAAGCTGTTCTGTCCATTGTCAGAGCTGGCGTATTGGGTGAGGCATCTGGACCAGAGTGAATCTGACAGAACCACATGGGCCAGCTGGTTTCTGCCTCGCAGGGTCACCATACCATCAGCATCCCTGTCAAGTGTCTGAGCTAGCGGATGGCAAGTGTCCGCAGCTACAGCATTTGCTCACCAACTGCTATGCTCAACCAAAACCTGTCTGTCACCTGGTGTCCCTTTAACGTCGTGTTACAGGTTCCCTGCATCACTACTGGCGCTCTCTGTCCTGCAGTCACTAAGCAACGTTCTTATCCAGTAGGCTATGGCTGACGATCAGAAACGAAAAGGAAGACCACAGCTGTAAAGACTAGAAAATCAAAGTCGATGAGAAACTGAGTTGTTGCATGCAAAACATGATATGTGTTGTCGCTTATTCCCATTAATTGATACTTCCACGATAAACAGAGAAAGTACAGCTCTGTCACTAATTTCAGATTTTCAAAAAATATGGCTCCCAGTAGTCCTAACGTGTGTGGTGTTCGCGCCAGGAAAACGATGAAATTGGGTGATGTGTACAAATTCGAGGATGATGTAGATAACTATGTCGCAGATAAAGAACCGAATATATTGCTGAACGAAAATACGCTTCAAAAGTTGTTGCTGATGACGCAAATCTGAATATTTATTCAAGCAAACATACAGTGTAGTGTTCCTTACCATAGTTTATGTGAATTTACATGACAGTGCGGAGGCACACATACTAAGGGCTACTCTTTCATATTTTGCTGAATCACTGATTAATTTCTGAGGTTGCTATATTTTATTATTGCAAAAATTGGCAATTCAAATCTTAGTATCGTAAACTGACACGCCCTTTAATTTTGAGGTGTTTCCAAGTAATGTTTCGTTAACTCACCCAGCAAGTGAAGAGCTAAGAGTCAATGTTAACGCATATAGCGTGTACTGAGTTTTCAAAGTATTATTCGTCAGTGTATTCTTAAGGATAAAACTCTTGACAGAATTAACGACTTTGAAAATCTATCAAAATATCTGAATAATTTGCCCAAATAAACAAATCACTTTGAATAAAATTCAAATAAGTTATTTGCAAAATTTCGTTTTAACTTTAGCGCACAGTTTCTCAAATCAGTTTAGTTGTTGCTTACCGTTGTTTACAGCTGAGGTCGTCAAATTACAATGCAGTCAATGTACTTAACTTATACATGAACTGAGCCCATCTCTCCTACTCTGGATCTTGTGTGCAGATGATGGTGATTTATGTGCTGACTGGCAAGTGGGCTGTTGTAGCTTATGACTGCATGAAGACGTCACTGCAGTAAGATGCCACTGATGTATGGATGCATTGCCTACATGTAGGCATTGCTACATGGAGACACACTGTGACACTACGTGAAGATGCTGCTTGCATTGCGCGCTCTGGTGGTTGCTGCTAGAAAACGCTGCTCTTAAGGACTACTGTAATGGTGACATACCAAGTGGCACAAATCTGCTGCCTCTTTCATTAAAACTTACTAGTACACCTAGAAGCTGCACTGTACACATTGCATTGCACTGCTGCACGACTTTAAAAGCTCAGAGCCCCAATGCTGACTGTGCTAATGAGGAGACCAATGCAACTGCTATATATCCCAATTTCCCAGAGACTTCGCTCAGTGGGGGAGAGATCGAAATAAGTGAACACATGACTCGGCTTATCTTTACGTGATTAACCATTTCTGAGAACATGGCAGTCAAAGTTTTCAAGGTATTTTATGCGTCTTTTAGCGAGCAAACAGTCCAACTGAAGCGTTGGTAGAAAGGTTAGCGTCACAGCTTCACACTTCGAAACCCGATTATTATTTTTATTTGTGTTTTTCATTTATTTAAGCATCTCTGTAGAAGACTCTGCATCTGGACAGGTCTCGGAAGACCCAGCGGCACTGATCGACCGCTGCATCATTCTCAACCTGTAGGCGTTAGTGGATGTGGAGATGGAGGTGTGTGGGGTCATCACACTGCTCTCCAGTCCATAGTCACTTTTCGTGACCAGAGCCACTTCGTGTCAGTTAAATAGCTCCTCGATTCGGCCACACAACGGCTGAACACAACCCACTTGCCAACAGTGCTTGGCAGACAAAATGGTTGGCAAAGCCCGACAGCACCTAACTTCAGTGATCTGACAGGAACTGGTGTTACACTGCAGCAAGGCCGTTGGCTTGTAGAAAACTACTACACGAATTTTCCCAATGTATACTGAAATAACGTTATCCTTATTCGTCTACTAATTGCATGACTGGTGAATTAACTTACAAAAATAAAAAGTTGATGAATAATAAAATTATTTGAAATTGCTTTAGATGGAAAAGGCAATCCAATCCCAGATGAACCAACACAGTTGCGCTTTTATGGGGCCCTGGCAAAACTAGTCCCAAGTAACTGCCACTGGACAAATAGCTCAGTCTGAGCTATCGCAAACCGAACATTTGAGTTTGGCTCATGGAATCAACAGAGCTTAGTCAAACACTGTTCCTATTAAGCCCTAATCGAAGTAGGAGTCAATCCTGAAGACCTTTTTGCTATTAAAGTCATAAGTAAAATAAGAAACACAAAAATTCTTTAAACGAATATTACAATTTAAGTTAACTATATGAAACAATTCCTCGTGATAATGATGTTGTCTACAATGAGAAGTTCAAACGTTAGATCATACGTCTATTCAATACAAGCACTCAAATATGCTTGGATGGTGACCTCACATGATATTAATAATTCACTGGAAGATAATTCAAACTTTAAAAATGAAATATTGTTAAATAGAGCAAGCATTGCATTCACAGCCAGTATGTAGTGGAGAAATAAGTCGCACAATAAATCAATAGGAATGTGATCAAATTTTAAACTTCGATAGCGTAAAATCTAGCTAATACGTCCGTGCATTAATGCAACTGAAGTCATTCAAGTTCATTCCACAACTGAAATTGTGCTACACAGTAAAATTCAGCCAGGTTCACAGCTGCTTACAACAAAATAACATTATAATCCGTGTGGTCATAATGAACCAGTCACTGAATATAGACGTAAAATTCTAGGTTTGAAGTTCTGCACTTGCGATCACATAAATATGTAAGGTGGCTATAATTTCGCACCTTAGAAGCACTCATCCACATCCTTTGCCGTGATCTCCATACACAATTAGGTATCATGTGATAGGTTGTACATCGTATACATGAATATTTAAAGGAGACACACAGACACGAACGCCTTGTAAATAATTGTTAACGCTTATTGCATGAAAGGTGACGGTGCGCCTTTATTATCAGAACGACGTAATGAATGATTGCCTAAACTACTAGAGGTAGGAACGCCAGTGGAGATGAAACGGCAGGCAGAACTCAACCTCTAGGTGGAAAGCCCACACAGGTGTTAGTCCTGCTTAAACACATGAATTAGCTAGACAAACGTCGTGACACCAGAGCGCGAAAACACTATACAGGGCCGCTATTGTAGCAGGAACGGAAGGATAACCGGATAATACTTCCGAACTTTGCAAATCTTGGACGCAGGTGAGAGGAACGAAGAAGGGGCACCTCGGAAACCACGCAGGTTGGGTTATTTGCAAGGATTTTTACACAGAATGGTACCATTGTATGAGTACAGATATTTCCTCGCAAACTTTCCACATTGGACGACGAAAGACTAAAATATGGTTGGTCGGCGTTCGGAAGAAACTGTAGGGAGGGAAAATATTCTGTGATTTCGGGAATATGATTCGTTATCGGAATTACGATGATGGGGAGCTGAGCCTTTCTGGGAGGCCAGTGGTGGAGAGACGAGGTCTTCTGTTGGGTGCGCCCGTGTGTGACGGTCGCTCGATATCAGCTTTGCTGGTACAGACGGACTTGCTGTCTTTGCTCTTAGGAGAGTTTATAGTTAAAACAGTTGGGCACTGTGCTGTTGCTAACCTATACGATCCTGGACTTCACCACGGGTTGAAAGTCGTCGTTAAGTACGCAACGTTGAGTAACTGAGAGCACTTCCTCTACCTATACTTAGGTTGAGACGTTATCTGAACTCCGTCCTTGTGGCTGGGAGTTCGCATTTCTCGTCTGTAGAACACAGAGAGGAGAAGACAGTGTTAGAGTATATTAGTCAGAGGACCGCCTTCTGTCGTCCTACTGTTTGAAAGGGTTTGTGGCTGGAGTTCTTCCATTGACGCAGACGTGTACGAGAATCAGCACTCCCAAGCACTAGGCGCAGTACATACGGTGATATCGGAAATTTCTTCGTCTTATTAGGGCTATAAAAGCTAAACAGCTGTGGTCACGTTAGTTTATTTCCACTGAGGTTCCACACCACCGTAGATCAACTTTGAAAGTAGTGTCTTCTCATGTTTGGTACGTAGATGACCTCAGTCATTTCGCGTTATTGGTATTAGACAGCGCAGTCATAAAAAGGGGCAGATTGGGCAATTAATAGTAATTTTTCTTAGGAAATGTGAACTTCGTAATATAAAGCTTTTACAATAAATATATAAGAAGGAACAACGTTTATCGTTTAGTAGGATTAGTTGCCTTCATCGTTCATTTATGTTTAGATTGTAATTTATAGAATTAAGAGATCCTAAGATCTGCTTCAAGGGGTAGTCAGACACGGCCAAATCTTCATTTTAGCGTTTATTACTTTCCGTTGCGCACATTCATTTTACACCCGCGTGGAGTAGCATCTTAGAAATATTGTAAGTCTCAGAAAAACAGTTTGAAACCCAAACGGCGCTCTGGATGCTAAACGGATGCAAGACCTCACCAAAACGACCAGTCACTGACAAAAGACCTCGAGGCTGCCTGATGATAAACTTAGTGATGTGGCTACTAGCTATTCAATACTTTGTCTTAAAGCATAATCACCATTTGTGAATATTGCATAAAAGCTTACCATTTATGCATCTAATAATATAAAGTAGAAATTTTTGGTTAGTTTGCAATTTCAAGAGAACCCTTTTAATTCCATATTCTTGTAATAACAACTAACTTTGTGAGATTTATTCTCCATGTCCGGTGTTGCACTGTAACTAGTCAAAACAAAGACTTTGATTCGTCTACACTGCGGCCTTACGGTAGTCAAAATAGAAACTTTGTAGTTTTACCAATTATCGATGTTGCGTTTCGGGAACAGAGGAACTATCGCAACATCCTGCTGGTGCCAGAATGTCTGGAAATGAACGAGGATGTTGAGCACTCAGCCCGTAAATGTATGTTAGTATGTATCTCCCCAATGTACGTAACTGAATACTGATGTATCTACACTATGGCTGTAATAACCAAGCCAGGTTCTTGTATACTGTCTAGATTAGTAACAGCCATGGCGAGCTGAACTTCACGTGGATCGGGCGTGCGGGCAGCGTACGGGTCATGTCTTGGCCTTGTCTCAGCTTTGCCCGTTCCTTCCCTGAAGTATTCGGCACAGCTCTACGATTAGTTTAGTATTACCGTTTAGCCTTTCTTAGTGTCGGCACAACTCTCTTCATTTCGCCAGAATCTTGGTGTCAGCACTGTTTAACCTTAGCTACTTGTTTGTGATATGAACGACGCTCATAGGTCAGTGGCTGATAACACAAAAAGAGGCAATCCATCAATCTATTCTCACAAGTTTTTAAAAGTGAATGGGAATGACAGAAGAGAGAGATAAGAAGTCTCAATATTTACGTGTATTCTGCAATCGCACGAACGATATGTACTACAAATTTGCAATGAAACAATTTTATAATACAACGCTGAGAGAATATGAAGGATTAGTTGACAATGAAAGACCGAAAAATTGCAACTATCGACACACAGTATTCATTGTTCTCTATATCAAGAAGCACTTTGTGCTGAATTTGCAGGCATGGAGACGTGAAGATATTGTTGGTATGAACAGTACAACTTCTGAAGTCACAAACATTACTCCACTGTCATTTGCAACAGTTTTCGACAGAACTGAACAAACACTATGTATATTTCGTATATTACTGCAAAGTGCATTGGTTGAGTCAATGGGCATGCCTAGAGCGAATTTCGATTTAAAACTCACTGTTGTTGAATTTGTGAAGGAAAAAGAAGTGCGGAAACGAAAATTAGAACATCCGGAATGGATACCAGACCTTGCATTTTAAAAGGGATTGACTGCATAGTGGCCACAGTAAGACACTGCAAGATGAGAAACAATTTCTTTCTGATTTGTATTGGATGCATTAAAAAGCAAACCGAGTTTCAGAATGGACACTGTCTGACAAACACAGCCCAGTTACCTAAGCTCATTGCCGTTACATCAAAAGGCGGGTTTCAAGATTTATTGTGGTCTTAAAAGAATTACAATGATAATTTCTTAGACGTTTTGAGGAAACAGTCAATCTTACATTCGTTTTCGAGCTGTTTCTGAGACCATTTGCGATTTTAGTTGAAAGTACTCTCATCCATGTCCAGATGTAGCTGACTACCTGTAAGGAAATTCCCGTTTTAATGAAAAATCATTTTACTTCAAAACTGTCGAAGATTTTTGAACTGATTTCTTCAGGTAGAATTTCCATGTATTTACAACGAGGTTGCAATATTGCTACAATATTTCGGTTGACATATTTGTGTGAAAGCTCTTTTCTCAATTATTAAATAAGTCACGATTATGTGGCAACCTGAGGGCGAAAATATAGTATGTCTTTAAAGTGTCAAAAACAATTAAACAACGCTGAAAATTTGTTTCGTTTGTCATCTACATTGTTGTGAAATGCAAAGTAGAAATCAAATCGTGTACAGTGTGAGTTCACTGCCATTTAAATGCGGCGCGTTCGCAGTTTCTCCCTGTTACCGCTCTTCGGACCCAGTGTGGCGTCACGGTGGTTGAAGCGTGTAGTTAGCCTGAGCGCTATGGAAAACTCATGGCAGGGCACTGCTCGCGAGCCCAATTCTTGGCCGCCCCTGGTAGAGATGATGGTTTTAGACCTGTGGAAGTGTTCAGTAGTCTGTCTGCAGCTTTTGAAAAACTTCTTAAAGCGCTTTTATTGTAAATTGAGACAAATATTTATTAATATGGACTGAACTGGAAAATTGGAAATTCGTGGTAATTTCTGTGGGACCAAACTGCTGAGGTCATCGGCCCGCAGGCTTACACACTACTTAATCTAACTTAAACTAACTTACGCTAAGGACAACACACACACACACACACACACACACACACACACACACACACACACACACACACACACACACACATGCGCAGGGGAGGACTCGAACCTCCGACGGGGGGAGCCGCGCGAACCGTGGCAAGGTGCCCAAGACCGCTCGGCTACCCATCGTGGTCCTGAACTGGGACTGGGAATATCCCAATATTGGTTCATCTATCGTTTCTTACCGTGCGACCGATAGGATATTTATGGCATCCTACCTCTCTGTATCATGTGATACAGTTTCGTCTTGCTTACTCCTTTCAGTATACTGCTGATATAAAATACGTATCATGTCAGAATCTGTCGTTTGTTAACCGATGCAACTTCGTACCAGGGTATGACTTAAATTTATGTATACTACGAATTGTCAAAACTAACTGTTGTGTAACATTTCCAGTGTTGAGATGGCTGATGGGCACATTCACAAAGTCAATAAATTCAAAGTAAAAATATCAACTTTAGGCATATTAAATGCCACAAAGAAAAAGTTTTGAAAGAGTTTGAAATTATATGTGCAAATCGTTAAGTGCTCTTATTCTCAAAATCCTGGATGAATAGAATCAGGCGCTTTGCGAGCCATTAGTTACACTACTCCCAAACGTGCGAATAGTCCCTAACTTTAACCCTTGATTTACTGTGTTAAACATTTAACGTAAAGATGTAGCTCATAAAATTTGATCAATAATTATATAAAATACTGAAAATCATAATTTTGTTGCCTCAGTAAGGCATTAGACAACTTTTCTGCAGCTAGTACCTCTCTGACCATTTCCACCTCTTAGTAATACCATCTGAAAAATGCTTGTGTCAGGGAGCGCTCGCCACACCCCCTCCATCAAGCCTATGTATGGCCTCCAGTCATATGTCGCTTTGACTTACACTGTCTTCTCTCTTTTCCACTGGCACTGTCTCCTCTCTGTTCCCACATAACTATCTCTCTGCTACTCTCATTCAGCACAAGAAAGCGCAAATATGCGGATATCATCTGTTGCCAAAATTTTTGATGGGGCAGCTGGTTCTGCTCTTTTCTGTCAGACTCTTCGAAAGAAGAGCATATTTGCATTTTTGTACTGTGACTGGAGCATTTTCACGATGGTTCCTTTCTTTTCCCCGCTACAGCAGGGTTTGCTGTTTATATAAAACGAATTCTTTAAGCGAGTAGTTCTGATACTTTCTTAATATCCTTAGACACATTTATATACTTTGGCACACATAAACAACAAGGAAGTACGTATAATATAAGGTTAACAAGAAATCGTCTGCTTTACATTTTTGCTGCATACTTCCCTTATCATTGGAAATTCTTCGATAAGGCTAGGCTTATGCTTGAAACAGTAAAAATGTTATTAGAAATATTTTATAAACTTGCTGTCTCTCCAATTTTACGTGATTTTTTGCAGCTATTTTGAGTTCTTTTCAGGTACGTCAAGACCCTATTCAGCCCATTTATTCTCATTGGACATACACACATCAAAAAAAGTTTTGCACCACATCGGTTCCGAGAGTTCCTGGACCTGTACAGAAAATTGGAGTAGAGATCAACATAAACATCAATTCCACCCTTTTTATTGCTCAGGAAAACCACATATTGCTTGTTGTACCACCATTTAGCAAGACCTTCAAAGGTGGTGGGTCAGATTGCTGTACACACCGGTACCTCTAATGCCAAGTAGCACGTCTTCTTGCATTGATGCATGCCTGTAATCGTCGTGGCATGCTATCCACAACTTCATCAAGGCACTGTTGGCCCAGATTGTCCCACTCCCTCAGAGTCGTTGGTGGGTCACGTCGTCCATAAACAGCCCTTTACAATCCATCGCAGGCATGTTCGATAGGGTTCATTTCTCGGGAACATTCTGGCCACTCTAGTCGAGCGATGTCGTTATCCGAAAGGAATTCATTCACAAGATGTGCACGATAGGGGCGTGAATTGTCGTCCATGAGTGCCTCGCCAAAATGCTGCCGATATGAGAGAACGTGTTGCCAATCCCGAGTGGTGCATTCGGCATGTTGTAGAGCCCATCTGTACCGCACTGCATGGTGTCGTGATTGTAAAGGTGGACCTCGCCATGGACGTAGGGAGTGAAGTTGCGCATCATAGAGCCTATTGCGCACAGTTTGAGTCGTAACACGACGTCATGCGGCAGCACGAAAAGCATTATCCAACGTGGTATTGCTGTCAAGGTTCCTCCGAGCCATAATCCGTAAGTAGCGGTCATCCACTGCAGTAGTAAGCCTTGGGCGGCCTGAGCGAGGCATGTTATCGACGATTCCTGTCTCTCTGTATCTCCTCCGTGTCCGAACAATATCGCTTTAGTTCACTCTGAAACGCCTGGACACTTACCTTGTTGAGAGCCCTTCCTTGCACAAAGTAAAAATGAGGACGAGATCGAACCGCAATATTGACCATCTAGGCATGGTTGAACTACACACACAACACGAGGCGTGTACCTCCTTCGTGGTGGAATGAGTGGAATTGATCGCCTGTCGGATCCCCTCCGTCTTATAGGCGTAGCTCATACGTGGTTCTTTACATCTTTGGGCGGGTTTAGAGACAAATGTAAAGAGTCAAAGGGACAATGTATGTAATACGGTATCCACAGTCAAGGAGTTCTGGGAACCGGGGTGATGCAAAACGTTTTTTTGGCTTGTGTATTTGTAAAGGTGTGAAATACCCATTATGCAGAGACACCGCGCCATTAGGTTTTCTTGGTGAAACAATGCTTGCTGAACACATTGTTTGGTAAGCTCAGAATCCTTGCGATGATCATAGAACCCCTGCCATATGTTCACTACATCAGACAAAATTGCATTTATACCTCAGACTAGATACAACGATCACAATTTACGTGCATAAGTACAGTAACTTTGATCTTCGGATCTCGGCAATGGCTAACGATATCGAAAAAAATTTCAAGGTTCCCTAAGAACATCATAGGAACTATGTACTGAAAAATTTAGATGCGTTACCACGAATAGAGGTGGTCATAGTCACAATTGGTACTTTAAGTACCCAAAAACACGGTTTTTCTGGTTTATCTTCACGAAAGATTCAAATTTTCGAAAACAGGGAAATCGAATTTCTAGACGAACTTACAGTTAAAGTTTGTGCAATTTTCTATGTTCTGTTATTTAGATAGTAGCGGTCAACGGTGCAAAAACTGCTAAATGCTACTTCTTGGAGATTTCCGCATAAGTACAGTAACTATGAACCTCACGATCTCGACAACGGGTAATGATATCCAAATAAGTTCCCAAAGAATATCTCTTAAGAACAAATGGTAAAACTTACGACAATCTGCTATGGTTCTATTGGCTCTGAGCACTATGGAACTTAACAGCTGAGGTCATCAGTCCCCTAGAACTTAGAACTACTTAAACCTAACTAACCTAAGGACATCACACACATCCTGCCCGAGGCAGGATTCGAACCAGCGGCCGTAGCGGTGGCGCGGTCCAGACTAAAGCGCCTAGAACCGCTCAGTCACTACTGCCGGCAATCTGCTATGAATATAATTTATAGAAGTTACCATCCCCACATCTGGTAATTTTAGTACACAAAAATAATGTTTCGGAGTTTTTTCAGCAACCCACTACGAAGAAATGACGCTTTTATAAGCCTCCTAAGCTCGACCCTAGACCACATACCTACTGCAAAAAAACGTTCCAATTTGCCGACTTGCTCAACTTTTCTGGGCTGCTGGGAGTGTGCAGTGTTTAAATTTTGACCCTGTACCGTAGAATACCTATCGTATGCCCGTTCTATCCGTAAGTATACAAATGGACTGTCCAAAACACTTGACTCCTTATTCTTGTGATCAATAAAACCCAGGATACGACCATCTGAAAATTTCTTCGGCTGTAACGAATTATAATTTATCTTGTGGTGAGACGGAGGTGGAAATGAAAGTAGGAATTATTGAAGAAAGATTTGGTACTATGTTTCTACAAACATCTGAAATTTTAACAATTGCGTCTAAGCAAGAGTATATAGCTATAATACTGTTACACAGACTACAAAGTTTACGCAATTGACAGATGTCGCAATTTCGGAGGGTGTAGTGAGGTAGGAGCCTAAGAGCACAGCTTTCATTCGTCCTCTCTGCTTAAATATATAGCTGCAGTCGAATCGTTAGTAACCGTTTCGTAAATTCTGGGGTGAAGACAAACATCGCACCACATGACGAGCGAGAAACGCCACCTGACCCGAACGCTAGCCAAATGCCGCTGATTGTAGCTGACGAATTTTAGTGACTCAAGTTGATACTGGTTTCGCAAGGCTCATTCCCAAGTCTCACTATGTTGTGGGCGTAACTGTTGTTCTCCGTTTACGTTTTGCCCGTTGGCAGGGCTACGCTCTCTGCTTACAGAGCAGGGTATGTTTGTTAATGCCTGGCAGGAGTGACCTCCAGTGAATTCGTGCTACGGGCACCAGACCTCAGACGCACACACACACACACACACACACAAATGCACAGCGCTCATCACGGACACGCGGGGCGATTTTCTGTCCGTAGTGACATCAGGCTACTTGCCGCCAGCTCCTAATTACGTCACAAATTACCTCCACGTAGGTCTGTTTGGTCTATTAGAGAAGCAGAGGAGAAAAAGCTGGCTCGGCAGGCAATTTTTGTACCGGAAGGGCAGTAACAAGCGAGCGGCGGCAGGCGCATTATCAGCAGAGTCGGAGCCGCACGGAAGACGACGACGCAGACGCTGAGCCAACAAACTGTCTGTGTTTTGTCACTTATCGTCCACTACCATCCACTTCACCATACTCCTTTACTTGCTGACACCATAGAAAGTTACAACACGTTGTAAACACTAAATGTCAGGGAGATTTTATTATTTGCAACCAAGATTTTCTGGTTTGTTCTACTGTGAACACCTGTCCGTGATTTCTAATGACTCTTTTTTCTGGTCGATTACGTAGCTGTAACTTCTCTTCTGTTGAAACTTGGCTGGCCGCTATGGCCGAGCGGTTCTAGGCGCTTCAGTCCGGAACCGCGCTACTGCTACAGGCGCAGGTTTGAATTCTGCCCCAGACATGGATGTGTGTGTGACGTCCTTAGTTTAGTTAGGTTTAAGTAGTTCTAAGTCTAGGGGACTGATGACCTCAGATGTTAAGTCCTATAGTGCTTGCAGCCATTTTTTTTTTCGTTGAAACTTCGGGACTGAGAGGCTGTGCTCGATACCAGAAATTATTTACTATGCCAAACTTTGATATTTCTGTAGTACTGACCAATGGCGAAGAGCAGTTGCATGTCATTCTATAGTCCCTTACAGCTCGAGACACGGACAGAGATTGCATTCTTGCTGGTTCCAGCGACGGTTGCCCTAAGCAAATGCACGTGCGTTGCTCTTCAAGAAGGCGTGTATACTGAAAATTATGTCGCTCGTTTGCTAGTGCCGAATTTGTCACTTACCACGATCATCAGCGGAGAGAACTCACAACAAATGGAACAAAAATTCATTGAATAGCTCACTGCAATCACGTTTAATGCTCTCATTGGCTACGTCATTCTCAGCAGAGCGCTGGCAACACTATTCAGCTATCCCCGGTTATCGGAAAGTGCGTGGCGTAGATGGGCAGAACAAGTCTAACTCGTTGGCCATCGTTCTACTACTAGGGTTTATCTCAATAGCATTTACTCAAAAATTCAATTTACTGTGGAGAAAGAGAGCAATTGGCAACTTTCTGGGCTACGTTCGTAATCAAACGATCGGGAGGAATACTTGACTACAAGGAGTACGAAAGGCAGCACATATTTCCGTAAGTAATCGAATCAGATTCCGGAACAAAACGGAGAGGTGTAATTAATATCTTGGTGGATAAGGCAAATGAAATATTCGAGTAGGTTTACTTACATTTACACCTACATATACGCAATTACTCTGCTCTTCATTATAAATTATATGGCAGAGGGTTCAATGACCACCTTCAAGCTGTCTCTCTACCGTCTCACTCTCCAACGGCGTGCGGGAAAAAGGAGCATTCACGGAACTTTCTACAAGCGAGAGGTTGTATATAATTGCTAAATGTGGAGCTATTGTATCAGCATACTCTGAAATGAACCTGACTGGTATACAATGCGGACTGGAAGACTTGACTTTACTAAATGATTTAAGCTGCTTTGCTACACCGAGGATATCTACCTCAATGTTTCTCAACTTGGCAGTTGTTCTTGATTGGAATTCAGGGCCGGCCGATGTGCTCGAGAGGTTGTAGGCGCTACAGTCTGGAACCGCGCGACCGCTACGGTCACAGGTTCGAATCCTGCCTCGGGCATGGATGTGTGTGATGTCCTTAGGTTAGTTAGGTTTAAGTAGTTCTAAGTTCTAGGGGACTGATGACCTCAGAAGTTAAGTATCATAGTGCTCAGAGCCATCTGAACCATTTTGGAATTCAGGAATATTTACTTCGTCTTCTTTGGTGAAGGAGTTTCGGAAAACCGAGTTTAATAACTCTGCTTTAGTGGCGCTGTCATCAGTGACTTCAGCGTCGCTATCGCACAGTGAAGATATTGGTTGCATCTTGCCACCACTGTGCTTTATGTATGACCAGACTCTCGTTGGATTTTATGCGAGATTCCGAGACAGAGTTTCGTTGTGGAAATTATTAAAAGCATCTTGCATTGAAGTATGCACTACATTCGAACTCCTGGAAAACTTGGCCAGTCTTGGGGATTTTACGTTCTTTTAAATCTGGCATGTTTTTTCTGCTGCAACAAGAACTGTTACTTGCAGTCGCCTCTCATGAAAAATGGCTACCCCAATAATAAAGCTGAATTACCACTACGACTAAGAAAAATGATTTCCAAGACCAGTGAGCACTGCCTTACCGAGGGCGTGGCGATATAGGCCTCTGACGAGGGCGCGGCCACAAATAGACACAAAATCAGACTAACTGAGGAGGAAGGAATGCTGCTTAAGTATTAACTGGGAGAGGTACCAGGTGGTTTTAATTAAAGTCTAGCCACTTAAAGAGATCTAGTGACAGCTGTAAATATCGTATGCCCGGGAACCTTGGTGGATATTCTAGTGTGTTAATCCAGAACCATTTTACGTCAGAAAAAAATTAGATCCAATTTTGGCTACCAGGTTCCAATCTGGCATGTGAATACGAGAATGACGTATATAAATGTTACGACATGTTCGACATGTAATGGATTAGGAATGGGACATGGCCAGAAAAGGTCAAACAAATGACAAAGGCATGACATTCATTTTATTACTGACCACCGTTTATACAGTTTGCTCAACATGAGCAGCGGGAAAGTCGATGAGACGGTGTACAGCGCTAGATTTGCATCTGGTGACCAAAACTGGAACAAATTCTTTTGCAGTGAAAATCTGTTCTGCCTTAACCCATTAGAACACATCCCAAGTTTCGCTGCCACATGATAATTACAGCCCCCAGTGGACTTCCGTCAATTCCTCAGTTTAAGTAAAGCTATCCGGTTCATCCACCCCTTGTGTTCGTACACTCTCCCTGCAAGAAGAATCCTTTCGGACAGGCTTGCGCATGTAAGCTCACGCTATTCACACAGTTTCATTTCTCAAATGTCATCTCATTCCCGTAGCGTCATGAAAGAACGACTACTGTTGAACAGAGTTTTATCACTGGTATGCTTTATGCTGTAACAGGACGCTTAGTCAACGCAGCTGCTACCTACAGTGATCTCTTGTGTTCAACAGCGGAGTTCTTGCTGCTACTTCGCAATGATATAGAAGGATCTAAAACGTCGGCGTGGAGATGGGGGAACAGCGATGCCACTCGACAGAAGGTTTCCGATTTTATGTGATTTCTGCCAACTGAGGACTGGATGGAGACGCGACCGTGCAAGAAGCAAGGACGCAAGCAGGACGGCGGTGTGGATATGTAAATTACTCGGCCATCTAGCCAGCACGTTTTCTGTCCTAAGTTTCACCCTGGTCCGATATGCTCTGTAGATAAGGAATCAAGAATAAGTCTTCTGTGGTTGATTAGTAGAGTTACGGGTATGCGTTGTTCTTTTGATCGCGAAACTCGAATCCTCGTGTAAAGAAACGTATGCTCTGCCATTGGTCGTTAGCTGCATTGCTCAAGTTCCTTTGCCTCACTGCACAAGCCGTTTTGCTGTCTCATATCCAAGTGCTGTTTGTATCGCACATGTCAGAACCAATCGCTGCGATGTGGGCAGCACTGTTACAGGTGAAATGCGCCAGAAATTAGTGGGTTTGTTTCACGGTGTTCCCGGGGGTCAGGGATTTTCTCTGCCTCGTGATGGCTGTTTGTTGTGTGTTGTCCTTAGGTTAGTTAGGTTTAAGAGGTTCTAAGTTCTAGGGGACTGATGACCATAGATGTTAAGTCCCATAGTGCTCAGAGCCATTTGAACCATTTTTTTGTTTCACGGTGCAGGGGCATATTTTATTTTCTCTCTGTTTCTTTAGTAAGTTCTTTCTGATTCACCAGTCTTCTGATTGGTTTGATGCAACCCACCATAAATTTCTGTCCTGTACGAACCTTTTCATCTCAGAGAAGCAATTGCACCCTTCGCCCTCAATTATTTGTTGCATGTATTCCAATCTCTGTCTTACTCTACAGGTTTTTATCTCTACAGCTTCTTCTAGTACCATGGAAGGCTTTCCCTGGCCTCTCAACAGATGTCCTATCATAGGGTGTAGAAAAGTTTCCGCTACCAGTCACAATAAAAGATTATTTATTCGTCACACGACCGATTTCGGGTTTGTGCCGATCCTCAGGTGTTTATACATTCATGTGCATCTTTATATTGCTGGAGATCAATGTTTAAATACAAAGGAAATTATTTGCTCGTGACTAGTCAGATGGACGTGAAAACAATTGTAAGTGGCAAGGCAGCATTTGTCGAAAATAAGGCTATGCTTACATAAAGATGAAGCATCCTTATAATTATGATGTGGTGACAGTTTTACCACTCAGCTGCACATCTGTTATCATTTTCATGTCCATTAGTGAAAACAAACTGAAACATGGACATGAAAATGATAACAGATGTGCAGCTGAGTGGGAAAACTGTCACCACATCATAATTATAATAAGGATGCTTCATCTTTATGGAGGTACAGACATATTTTGTTTCCACTTCTATCTGTTTAGTCACCAGCAAATAATTTTCTTTGTATTTAAACAATGATCTCCAGCAATATAAAGATGCACATGAATGTATAAACACCTGAGGATGGGCACAAACCCGAAACCGGTCGTGTGACGAATAAATAATTTTTTATTGTGACTGGTAGCGGAAATTTTTCTACACTCTATTAAGGAACAGACACGAAGTTCAACAGCATCTGCTATGGATTTAATTTACTAGATGTCCTATCATCCTGTCTCTTCTTCTTGTCATTGTTTTCTGTATGTTCCTTTCCTTGTCTATTCTGCGGCAAACCTCCTCATTCCTTACCATAACTGTCCACCTAATTTTCTACATTTTTCTGTAGCACCACATCTCAAATGTTTCGATTCTCTTCTATTCCGGTTTTCTCACAGTCCATGTATGACCGCCATACAATGCTGTGCTCAAAACGTACATTCTCAGCAATTTCTTCCTTTTGCCATTGCTAGTCTCATCTTACGTCCTTTTTCAGTTCTTCATCGGTTATATTGCTGCCTAGGTAGCAGAATTCCTTAACTTCATCTACGTCGGCGTCAGTGTTTCTGATGCTTTTTCTCTGTTTTCATTTCTGCAATTAATGATTAATTTCTTCTTTCTTCGATATATACCAAATCCATATTCTGTGCTCATCAGACTCTTCATTCCATTCAGCAGATCCTGTATTTCTTGTTCGCTTTTACTGAGTGTAGCAGTGTCACCAGGATTCTCATCATTGGTACATTTCAGCTTTAATTTTAATTCCACTCTTGAACTTTCTTTTATTTCCAACATTGCTTCTCTGACATATAGATTGAAAAGCTGGGCTGAAACATTACATCGCAGTGTTACGATCTTGTTAATCACAGCACTTCTTTCTTAGTCTTCCACCCTTATTGTCCCCCTTGGTTCTTGTACACAATATGTATTACCCATTTTTCCCTACAGCCTAGCCGTCTTTTTCTCACGATTTCGAACATCTTGTAAAATTTTACATTGTCGAACACTTTCTCCAGGTCGACAAATCTTGTGAGCGTGTCTCGATTTTTCTTCAGTCGTGCTTTCATTACAAACCGCAACGTCAGAACTGCCTCTTTGGTGCCTTTACCTTTCCTAAACACAAACTGATCGTCATATGACATATCCTAAATTTTCTTTTCAATTCCTCTGTATATTATTCTTGTCAGCAGCTTGGATGAATGATCTGTTAATCTGGGAGAAAAAAAACTACTAAGGTCATCAATCCCTAAGCTTACACACTACTTAACCTAAGTTAACCTAAGGACAAACACACACACACATGCACAAGGGAGGACTCAAACCTCCGCCGGGACCAGCCGCACAGTCCATGACTGCAGCGCCTGAGACAGCTCGGCTAATCCCGCGCGGCTGTTACGCTGAGTATGTGATGATTCTGGCTCTTGTCGACTATTGCAGTCTTGAGAAATTTGTGGACGACGTTTTTCCGAAAATCAGATAATATTTCGCCAGATTCTTACACTCTACAAACCAACATGAAAAGCATTTTTGTTGTGAGTTCCACTAATGAATCTAGAAATTCCGATGGAACTGATCATCTATATCTTCTGCCTTATTTGATCTTAAGTCTACCAAATCTTTTAAATTCTGCTTCTGATACTGCACCCCTGTCTCTTCCATATCGACTACTGTTTCTTCTTCTGTCACGTCATCAGACAAGTTCTTCCCCTCACAGAGGCTTTCAGTGGACACTCGCCACCTCTCTTCTCTTCCTTCTGCCTTTAACAGCGGAATTCCCATTGCACCCTTAATGTTACGGCCTTTTCTATTGGATTCACGGAAGATTCTTTTGACTTTTTTATATGCTGGCTCAGTCTTCCGACAATCATTCGCGGGCCGCGGTGGCCGAGCATTTCTAGGTGCTTCAGTTTTGAACAGCGCGACTGCTGCGGTAGCAGGTTCGAATCCTGCCTAGGGCATGGATGTGTGTGATGTCCTTAGGTTAGTTAGGTTTAAGTAGTTCTAAGTTCAAGGGGACTGATGACCCCAGATGTTAAGTCCCTTAGTGCTCAGAGCCATTTGAACCATTTAACAATCATTCTTCACATTTTTCTTGCAACCATTTCGTCTTATCTTCCGTGCCTTTCCTATTTCTTTCCTTCCTAACTGGCTTGTATTTGTGTCTGCTGAATATATGTGAACATTTTTTAACTACTTTCGTCAATCAACTGATGTATTTCTTCTGTTCCCCTTTGTTTCATCGTAGTAAGCTTCTTTGTGGCTATGTTTTTCTTTTCAACTTCTGCGACTGCCCTTTTTAGAGATGTCCATTCCTCTTTCAACTGTAATGGCTACTGAGATATTCATTATCGCAGTATCTAAAGCCTCAGAGAATTTCGAGCATATCTCTTCACTCCTTAGTGTTTCCGTGTAACACTCTTTGCGCATTGATTTTTGCTCATTAGTCTCATAAACTTCAACCAACTTTGTCATTACTAAATTATGACCTGAGTCTGTACCTGCTCCTGGGTACGCCTTACAATCCAATATTGCGTTATCTCTGTTTGAGCAGGGTGTAATCTAACTGAAACCTTCCCGTGTCTTCTGGTATTTTCCAGTTATCTGTTCTCCTTTTGGGATTCTTGAACAGAGTATTCGCTATTAATAGATGAAATTTATTGTAGAGCTCAATTAATCTTTCTCCTCTGTAATTTCTGGTACCTAGTCCATATTCAGCCCTAGCCATTTCTCGTACTCCTTCCCCTACAACTGATTTCCAATCCCCCGTGACTATCAGATTTTTATCTCCCTTTACGTATTGAATTAACTGCTCAGTATCCTCATATACTTTATGTATTCCTCCAGTTTATATATTTATAATTCCTTTAGTACAGTGAGACACTTAATTTGTTGTGGGCCATGTTTTTCATCAACATAACTCATTTAAGTACACGTTTTCTATAACGCGTCATTTATGTTAAAACTAGTTACAAAATTTGATAAACATGCGTAGAAAAAAACTGCGGAAAGGTGTGTTTACGAAGAGGGAAGTGTAGGATGTGGGGTTGAAGGACGGGAGAGGACGTAACTTTGTCAATCCTCAAACGGCGCAGGGTCACCTCAGTTCGACTCTGCTAATGAGGAACAACTGCCGCCAACTGGGTAAGTTTTCCTCTCTTTTATGGACAACATTACGAGTCGCCAAGGGAAAGTTTTGCTGAAGCTTCTTTTTCAAATAAATGAATTCATTGGAACAACAAATGGTTCAAATGGCTCTGAGCACTATGGGACTTAGCTTCTGAGGTCATCAGTCCTCTAGAACTTAGAACTAGATAAACCTAACTAACCTAAGGACATACACATCCATGCCCGAGGCAGGATTCGAACCTGCGACCGTAGCGATCGCGCGGTTCCAGACTGCAGCGCCTAGAACAGCTTTGCCACTCTGGCCGGCCTTGGAACAACAAAAGAATAATGTCATCCACTGGTGATAGCGTCCGTGTATAAAATTCCATGCAGGTATATATTTGAATCACAAAAAAAGACAAGCACTCGGTCAGATGAACATCAGAGAAAATATCGCTTTGGACAAATTGCTAAGTTGGCTGTAACGGAACAAGCTTTACCTTATGAAGACACAGAAACAAAACGATAATTAAATGGACACCCAAGCTGCAGACAGGCGTTGATGTACTTCACTGGGGACATGTTGAAAATGTGTGCCCCGACCGGGACTCGAACCCCGATTTTCATGCTTACATAGCATACGCTCTGTCCTTCTGAGCAACCGAGGGCACAGGGGACAGTGCACCTTGCACACTCCCCGTGAGACCCACATACCCAACATGTCCACACCACCACATTGGTAGTGCGCCTAATAGATGTTTGCCCATCATACTCATTACTCGTGGTATATTAATCTACCAAGCCCCGTACGAGTTCGGGCATAGCGTGTGCGTTCGCACACGAAAGTCAATGACCGGGTAGCCATATTTTAACTATATATGACGGTAGTCACCACCCCCCCCCCCCCCCTCAATGAGCCATGGTCCTTGCCGTTGATGGGGAGGCTTGCGTGCCTCAGAGATACAGATATCCGTACCGTAGGTACAACCACAACGGAGGGGTATCTGTTGAGCAGCCTTTTCAGTAGTTGCAAGGGCAACAGTCTGGATGATTGACTGATGTGGCCTAGTAACAATAACCAAAACGGCCTTCCTGTGCTGGTACTGCGAACGGCTGAAAGCAAGGGGAAACTACGGCCGTAATTTTTCCCGAGGGATTTCAGCTTTACTGTATGATTAAATGATGATGGCGTCCTCTTGGGTAAAATATTCCGGAGGTAAAATAGTCCCCCGTTCGGATCTCCGGGCGGGGACTACTCAAGAGGACGTCGTTACCAGGGGAAAGAAAACTGACGTTCTACGGATCGGAGCGTGGAATGTCAGATCCCTTAATCGGGCAGGTAGGTTAGAAAATTTAAAAAGGGAAATCGATAGGTTAAAGTTACATATAGTGGGAATAAGTGAAGTTCGGTGGCAGGAGGAACAAGACTTCTGGTCAGGTGACTACAGGATTATAAACACAAAATCAAATAGGGGTAATGCAGGAGTAGGTTTAGTAATGAATAGGAAAATAGGAATGCGGGTAAGCTACTACAAATAACATAGTGAACGCATTATTGTGGCCAAGACAGATACGAAGCCCACACCTACTACAGTAGTACAAGTTTGTATGCCAACTAGCTCTGCAGATGACGAAGAAATTGAAGAAATGTATGATAAATAAAAGAAATTATTCAGATAGTGATGGGAGATGAAAATTTAATGGTCATGGGTGACTGGAATTCGAGTGTAGGAAAAGGGAGAGAAGGAAACGTAGTAGGTGATTATGGATTGCGGCTAAGAAATGAAAGAGGAAGCCGCCTGGTAGAATTTTGCACAGAGCACAACTTAATCATAGCTAACACTTGGTTTAAGAATCATGAAAGAAGGTTGTATACATGGAAGAACCCTGGAAATTCTAAAAGGTATCAGATAGATTATATAATGATAAGACAGAGATTTAGGAACCAGGTTTTAAATTGTAAGACATTTCCAGGGGCACATGTGGACTCTGACAACAACCTGTTGGCTATGACCTGTAGATTAAAACTGAAGAAACTGCAAAAAGGTGGGAATTTAAGGAGATGGCACCTGGATAAACTGAAAGAACCAGACGTTGTACAGAGTTTCAGGGAGAGCATAAGGGAACAATTGGCAGGAATGGGGGAAAGAAATACAGTAGAAGAAGAATGGGTAGCTTTGAGGGATGAAGTGGTGAAGGCAGCAGAGAATCAAGTAGGTAAAAAGACGATTGCTACTAGAAATCCTAGGGTAACAGAAGAAATATTGAATTTAATTGATGAAAGAAGAAAATATAAAAATGCAGTAAATGAAGCAGGCAAAAAGGAATACAAACGTCTCAAAAATGAGATCGACAGGAAGTGCAAAATGGCTAAGCAGGGATGGCTAGAGGACAAATGTAATGATGTAGAGGCTTATCTCACTAGGGGCAAGATAGATACTGCCTACAGGAAAATTAAAGAGATCTTTGGAGATAAGAAAACCACTTGTATGAATATCAAGACCTTAGATGGAAACCCAGTTCTAAGCAAAGAAGGGAAAGCAGAAAGGTGGAAGGAGTATATAGAGGGTCTATACAAGGGCGATGTACTTGAGGACAATGTTATGGAAATGGAAGAGGATGTAGATGAAGATGAAATGGAAGATACGATACTGCGTGAAGAGTTTGACAGAGCACTGAAAGACCTGAGTCGAAACAAGGCCCCCGGAGTAGACAACATACCATTGGAACTACTGACGGCCTTGGGAGAGCCTGTCCTGACAAAACTCTACCATCTGGTGAGCAAGATGTATGAGACAGGCGAAATACCTTCAGACTTCAAGAAGAATATAATAATTCCAATCCCAAAGAAAGCAGATGTTGACAGATATGAAAATTACCGAACTATCAGTTTAATAAGCCACAGCTGTAAAATACTAACACGAGTTCTTTACAGACGAATGGAAAAACTAGTAGAAGCCGACCTCGGGGAAGATCAGTTTGGATTCCGTAGAAATACAGGAACGCGTGAGGCAATACTGACCTTACGACTTATCTTAGAAGAAAGATTAAGGAAAGGCAAACCTACGTTTCTAGCATTTGTGGACTTAGAGTAAGCTTTTAACAATGTTGACTGGAATACTCTCTTTTAAATTCTGAAGGTGGCAGGGTAAAATAAGGGGAGCGAAAGGCTATTTACAATTTGTACAAAAAAAATGGTTCAAATGGCTCTGAGCACTATGGTACTCAACTGCTGTGGTCATCACCACTTGTATGAATATCAAGACCTTAGATGGAAACCCAGTTCTAAGCAAAGAAGGGAAAGCAGAAAGGTGGAAGGAGTATATAGAGGGTCTATACAAGGGCGATGTACTTGAGGACAATGTTATGGAAATGGAAGAGGATGTAGATGAAGATGAAATGGAAGATACGATACTGCGTGAAGAGTTTGACAGAGCACTGAAAGACCTGAGTCGAAACAAGGCCCCCGGAGTAGACAACATACCATTGGAACTACTGACGGCCTTGGGAGAGCCTGTCCTGACAAAACTCTACCATCTGGTGAGCAAGATGTATGAGACAGGCGAAATACCTTCAGACTTCAAGAAGAATATAATAATTCCAATCCCAAAGAAAGCAGATGTTGACAGATATGAAAATTACCGAACTATCAGTTTAATAAGCCACAGCTGTAAAATACTAACACGAGTTCTTTACAGACGAATGGAAAAACTAGTAGAAGCCGACCTCGGGGAAGATCAGTTTGGATTCCGTAGAAATACAGGAACGCGTGAGGCAATACTGACCTTACGACTTATCTTAGAAGAAAGATTAAGGAAAGGCAAACCTACGTTTCTAGCATTTGTGGACTTAGAGTAAGCTTTTAACAATGTTGACTGGAATACTCTCTTTTAAATTCTGAAGGTGGCAGGGTAAAATAAGGGGAGCGAAAGGCTATTTACAATTTGTACAAAAAAAATGGTTCAAATGGCTCTGAGCACTATGGTACTCAACTGCTGTGGTCATCAGTCCCCTAGAACTTAGAACTACTTAAACCTAACTAACCTAAGGACATCACACACATGCATGCCCGAGGCAGGATTCGAACCTGCGACCGTAGCAGTCGCACGGTTCCTGACTGCGCGCCTAGAACCGCGAGACCACCGCGGCCGCCCAATTTGTACTGAAACCAGATGGCAGTTATAAGAGTCAAGGGACATGAAAGGGAAGCAGTGGTTGGGAAGGGAGTAAGACAGAATTGTAACCTCTCCCCGATGTTATTCAATCTGTATATTGAGCAAGCAGTAAATGAAACAAAAGAAAAATTCGGAGTAGGTATTAAAATCCAGGGAGAAGAAATAAAAACTTTGAGGTTCGCCGATGACATTGTAATTCTGTCAGAGACAGCAAACGACTTGGAAGAGCAGTTGAATGGAATGGACAGTGTCTTGAAACGGGGATATGAGATGAACATCAAGCAAAACGAGGATCATGGAATGTAGTCGAATTAAGTCGGGTGTTGCTGAGGGAATTAGATTAGGAAATGAGACACTTAAAGTAGTAAAGGAGTTTTGCTATTTGGGGAGCAAAATAACTGATGATGGTCGAAGTAGAGAGGATATAAAATGTAGACTGGCAATGGCAAGGAAAGCATTTCTGAATAAGAGAAATTTGTTAACAACGAGTTTAGATTTAAGTCTCAGGGAGTCTGTTCTGAAAGTATTTGTATGGAGTGTAGCCATGTATGGAAGTGAAACACGGACGATAAATAGTTTGGACAAGAAGAGAATAGAAGCTTTCGAAATGTGTTGCTACAGAAGAATGCTGAGGATTAGATGGGTAGATCACATAACTTATGAGGAAGTATTGAATAGGATTGGGGAGAAGAGAAGTTTGTGGCACAACTTGACCAGAAGAAGGGCTCGGTTGGTAGGACATGTTCTGAGGCATCAAGGGATCAGCAATTTAGTATTGGAGGGCAGCGTGGAGGGTAAAAATTGTAGAGGGAGACCAAGAGATGAATACACTAAGCAGATTCGGAAGGATATAGGTTGCAGTAGGTACTGGGAGATGAAGAAGCTTGCACAGGATACAGTAGCATGGAGAGTTGCATCAAAGCAGTCTCCGGACTGAAGACCACAACAACAACAACATGACGGTAGTATCATTTCATTTCTAGCAAAGCTGCATGGTCATGTACGGTAACTGTTCTTTTGGGAACAGATACTACCGTCATATATAGTTCAAATATGGCTTCCCGGCCATTGACCTTCTTGTGCAAACGCACACGCTATGCCCGAACTCGTACGGGGTTGGTAGATTAATCTACCGCGAGTAATGAGTGTGATGGGCAAACATCTATTAGACGCACTACGAATGTAGTGGTGTGAACATGTTGGGAATGTGGGTCTCACGGGGATCGCGCAAGGGATAAGTCCATGCAGGTCCAGTCTGCTCTGTGCCCTCGGTTGCTCGGAGCGTGTGCCTAGTAAGCAGGAGATCCCGGGTTCGAGTCCCGGCCAGGGCACACATTTTTAACATGTCTCCAATGAAGTACATCAACTCCTGTTTGCAGCTAGGGTGTCCATTTAATTTCTAGCAAAGCCGCATGGTTATCTACGGTAACTGTTCTTTCGGGAACAGATACTACCGTCATATATAAAGAAATAAAAGTTTGTGAAATAAGCGTTTTAGCCCAGATAACGCACTTTAATGAGGTCGTGTATAGACAACACTACATTTTGCATATTATCTCATTCTTTTTACGATTATAAATCAGTTGTATTTTGTATACTTTGACTATAAAACCGATGACTAAATACTTATAGTTATGCATATGTACTTCATAATTTTGCTGTATCGAAACTACGTTGTCAATCAAATTATTTTCGTTATTCATATTTGTAAATAACTGATCTCATCTTGGGGGAATGATTTTCATCTACAAAAGCAGGGAATTTATAGTCCTGTAGCACGACGCACAGAGCACAAAGAGACTTGAGGTCAGTCACTGGTAGTGTTACAATACCGTCGACAGCTTGGGAGACGACCAGAATTCACTTTTGTGCAGTACAGTACTGAGTGTTGCACAGTGTTGAATGGAAACGCCCATTTGGTATATTTACAGTAAAAAGTCGTCTCAGCTATGTAATTTCCTCGTATGCAAGATTTTTCGATCTGTCTTGACGTTGCTCTCGTATCAAGTCCAGCAAACACTGAAGCCAAAAAATGCAATATACCAAGCGGTGGTTATATCTTTAAATGTGAGACGTGAGGACATTGGAAAATAATAACTACTCACTGCTTACATGTCAGTGTTTCAGTTATAAACGCTAGAATGTTCTTCTTTTTTCATTACAACTGTAACAGAAGAATCAATTATGTTATGGTAAGGTGTAGCATGATATACACGAGTAACAATGTGTGTTAGTATTACTTGGAAGCTTACCACTTACTTTCTGAAATAGCATCTTCAAACTTCGTATTGTTGACTAAAGAACAATTACTTCCAGTACAAATGTTTATGAAGTGCAGTTAAGGTTGCTTTATGAAACTCCTTCCACACACAAAAAAGTGGTTGGTTAATTTGTGAACGCAAACTGCTATTACTCGGATTCTTAACAGTAGTAATTGCTACAGTTCGTGGTTAATCTCAATACTAAGATCTTGCAAAATTGCGTAAATTAACATGGTTAACGAGTGACGTCATTTCTCTTTGAATAAGGTCAGTAATACTAGAGTCAAAAGTACAGAAATAAGATTTTGCATTCTTGCTTCGATTTTTCATTAACGTCAAATTTGTAAAATTACTAGGATAATTGTGTTCATGATTTCCAGTGCAAATACGGGAAAAGTTCTAACTGGATCTCCTGTCCGAATATTGAACACAGGTCCCGTACTTTAGTGATGGTTTAGCGTGTATAAGGATCTATAAGACGACCGATCTAATATTTTAGAGCGTTTCATTTTTAAATTATAAGATAAAATTTGATACAGAATTAATTTTTTTCCCAAGCGTGATGCAAAGACGTTAAAACTTTAACTTAAAATGTATATTTTTAAATTTAGGATTCTGAGAGTTTATAAATACGTTTTTTATTATTGTTTTCTGAAAATTCACTTCTTCTGGCGCTTCGTTACACGTTCATCTTTCTCGGTCTGAACGTGGAACAAGAAACATCTAAGTCTCGCACACTATCTGTTTATAGCTTGCAGTATAAAAATTAATTGTTTAACACTATTTCATTCCTTAACATAACATAAGATTCCTGCTCTTAAATAATAATTTCTAAATTTAAATGTATTTATATGAATTACAGAAGCAAAACAGGCCACCTTCAAAGCGTGTGTGTCGCAATGTTCAACAATCATACGATTCGAGATTCGTTTGTGCTCTTTCGCTGGTAATTCTCATAACAGAGAACGAACTTATTTTGCTCAATACAGAAGTCCTATAATCGGAATTGCTACATTTTTTCTGTGTATGAGTTTTATTAAAATTTCACGTTCAAATGTCACTTAAAAATCACAGCACACAACGAAGACCTGTTGACCTGAAACGAATACCATTTTTTCTTATGCATGTTGACGGAATTTATTTAAAATATCTCTCACGTTTTCAGGTGCATACAGGTACATATTTCAGGATTAATGCCTTGTCTGAAGTACAGTTTAAATTCCATCGCTACTGGAATGTGTCTTCTTGCCCCGACAAATGTACGCAAGCGAAACTTTAAGTTATTCTCATTTATTAATATAATTTAAATGGAAAATTTGCTAAGCACTTTCGAATAATACGATTAGCTGAATACATGCGTTGGGTAAAAAGTACCGGCTGCACGGTAATAATTCATACCAGGTTTTACAGACAGACATTCACCATATTACTTACCCTCAGTATAATCGTCCCAGCACCTCGAACATCTTCCCTCCGACAGAGTTGGAAGGCATAGTACGTCGTCAGTGGATCCATCTCTGCTGCTGTCCCGTTAGGGCAGTGCGCGGATGGTATCCCTCTCGTATCGTAGCGCGTACCACGTGAAATAAAAAATCACTTGACGCCTTGCTGAGAGACAGCCTCCACTCCTTCCAAATTAGCAATGTAAGTGTAGAACAGATGTGGCTTCAATTCAAAGAAATAGTAAAGACAGAAATTGAGAGATTTATCCCAAATAAATTAACTAACGACGGAGCTGATCCTCCTTGGTACATAAAACAAGTCAGAACACTGTTACAGATACAACGAAAAAAGCATGCCAAATTTAAACGGACGAAAATCACCCAGATTGGCGATCTTTTACAGAAGCTCAAAATTTAGCGTGGACTTCAACAATAGTTTCCACAACGCAACTTTGTCTCGAAACCTGGCAGAAAATCCAAAGAGGTTCTGGTTGTATGTGAAGTATGCCAGTGGCAAGACACAATCACTGCGTTCTCTGCGTGACAGCAATAGAAATACTATCGGCGATTGTGCTGCCAATGCAGAGTTACTAAAAACAGCCCTGCGAAATTCCTTCACCAAAGAAGACGAAATAAATATTCCAGAATTTGAGTCAAGAACAGCTGCAAACATGAGTAACGTAGAAATGGATTACCTCGGAGTAGTGAAGCAACTTAAATCACATAATAAAAGCAAGTCTTCCGGTCCAGACCGCATATCAGTTAGCTTCCTTTCAAAGTATGCTGATACAATAGCTCCATACTTAACAATCACATACAACCGTTCGGTCGACGAAAGATCCGTACCCAAAGACTGGAAACTTGATCAGGTCACACCAATATTCAAGAAAGGAAGTATGAGTCATCCATTACATTACAGGCTGATATCATTAACGTCGGTATGCACCAGGATTTTGGAGCATATATTGTACTCGGAGATTATGCATTACCTCGAAGAAAACGGTCTATTGACACCCGGTCAACACGGATTTGGCCTTCCGGAGTGGCCGAGTGGTTCTAGGCGCTTCAGTCTGGTTCGTAGTTTCGAATCCTGCCTCGGGCTTGGATGTGTGTGATGTCCTTAGGTTAGTTAGGTTTAAGTAGTTCTAAGTTCTAGGGGACTGATGACCTCAGAAGTTAAGTCCCATAGTGCTCAGAGCCATTTGAATCAACACGGATTTAGGAAACATCGTTCTTGCGAAACACAACTAACTCTTTACTCACAAGAAGTGTTAAGTGATATTGAGAAGGAGTTTCAAATTTATTCTGTATTCCTCGATTTACGGAAGGCTTTTGACACTGAACTACACAAGTGGCTTCTAATGAAATTGCGTGCCTATGGAATATCGTCTCAGTTATCTGACTGGATTCGTGATTTCCTGGCAGAGAGGTCACAGTTGGTAGTAACTGACGGAAAGTCATCGAGTAAAACAGAAATAATTTTTTGCGTTCCCCAACCCCAAAGTAGTGTTGTAGGTCCTCTGCTGTTCTTTATCTACATTAACGATTTAGGAGAAAATCAGAGCATCCGTCTTTGATTGTGCGCAGATTATGCTGTCTTTTATCGACTAGTAAAGTCATCAGAAGACAAAAACAAATTGCAAAACCATTTAGAAAATATATCTATATGGTGCAAAAATTGACAATTGAGCCTAAATAATGAAAAGTTTGAGGTCATCCACATGAGTGGTAAAAGGAATCCGTTAAACTTCGATTACACGATAAATCTGTCAAATCTAAATGCCGAAAATTCAACTAAATACCTAGGAATTACAATTACGAACAACTTAAATTTGGAGAAACAAATAGAAAATGTTGTGGGTAAGGCTAAACAAAGATTTCGTTTTATTGCCAGAACCCTTAGAAAATGTAACAGATCTACTAAAGAGACTGCCTACACTACACTCGTCCGTCCTCTATTAGAATACTGCTGCGCGGTGTGGGATCAAAATGATTCAAATGGCTCTAAGCACTATGGGACTTAACTTCTGAGGTCATCAGTCCCCGAGAACATAGAACTGCTTAAATCTAACTAACCTAATGACATCACACACATCCATGCCCGAGGCAGGAGTCGAACCTACTACCATAGTGGACGCACGGTTCCAGACTGTAGCGCCTAGAACCGCTCGGCCAATTGTGGGATCCTCACCAGATAGGATTGACGAAGTGTATCGAGAAAGTTCGAAGAAGATCAGCACGTTTTGTATTATCGCAATATAGGGGAGAGAGTGTCACTGAAATGATACGGGATTTAGGGCGGACATAATTAAAACAAAGGCGTTTTTCGATGCTGCTCAATCTTCTCAAGAAATTTCAAGCACCAACTTTCTCCTCCGAAAACGAAAATATTTTGTTGACTCTGACCTGCATAGGGAGAAATGATCATCATTATAAAACAGGGGAAAACAGAGCTCGCACAGAAAGATATAGGTATTCGTTTTTTCCGCGTGCTGTACGCGAATTGAAATAATAAAGACTAAATGTGAAGTTGGTTCCATGAACCCTCAGCCAGACACTTAAATGTGATTTGGGGAGTATCCATGTAGATGTAGATGTAGAGGTAGATATGACGGATGTGACGTAACTTCGTTTTTTCGAACAGACCGTATTCGCAAAGACTCATACCGAATGAATACATGAATCTTCGAGTATCTCCCACCCTCACATACGCAGGAGCTCCCGCAATTAGTTCGCCGAGTGGGGTCGTGCATTATGATGAAGGATGGTGGGCTGCAGTGTCAGAAGGATACGTTGTTGTGGGATCTGACCATGTGCTACATCATTCTTGATCTACAGACGTAAATTATCTCCTAAACTTACTGTCATGGTTCTTGATCTGGTCTCCCGCACTTTCAGACGGTACTCTCAGCAGCTGACTCAAACATAGCCATCGCCGCTCACTGCACAACTACAAATGACCTTCTGCTGTCAGGTGACGCACGTCTTTCATATTACGGTAGTGTTGCCACTACCTTTTATGTAACGCATTCGGGATTTTTTGAATGTTAATAACATTGCATATTCCTAGCAGGAAAATTATAAAATACGAGGGCTGTTCGGAAAGGAATGTCCGATCGGTTGCGAAATGGAAACCACGGTGAAAATCAAAAAGGTTTTGTTTAAAACAGTTATCTACAATTCCCAGCTACTTCTCTACGTAGTCGCCCTCCAACGTAGACATTTGTCGTAGAGTTATTCCATCTTTAGAATACCTTCGTCACAGAAAGCAGGAGCCTGTGCTTTCCGCCAGTCCTTTACGCTGGTCTACAGCTCGTTCCTGTGCGAAAACATTGTCTTCAAAGTCAGCTGTTCGTGAGAGTGGAGATGAATCTCAGGGGTAGCCAATTACGGGCTGTGTGCTGGGTGACCAAATACTCCCCGTCGAAAACGCTACAGGACCATCTGCATTGCTCCTGCAGTGTGAGGTGGAGAGCTGTCACAAATAACGAAACACAGGCTGGCCATTGTGGCCGAGCGGTTCTAGGCGCTTCAGTCGGGAACCATGCGACTGCTACGGACGCAGGTTCGAATCCTGCCTCGGGCATGGATGTGTGTGATGTCCTTAGATTAGTTAGGTTTAAGTAGTTCTAAGTTGTAGTATGTTGTGTCACATAGTGCTCAGAGCCATTTGAACCATTTTTCGAAGGAAATACATGGCAGTTATGTCCTGTGGCTTGCATGACACTAGGTGAAATCTCTCATCAGGCCTTCATACTTGGCGGGAGACGCTTTTTCTAGGCAAATTTACGTTCTCACTGTGCTCTCAGAACTGAGAAGAACGACGTGGCGTGATCGACGGGCATACTATAGAGACCGCCCAACACATCTGTACAAAACTTCATTAGATTTTCACTATCGCTTCCATTTCGCACCCGGTCGGACCTTACTTTCCGAATATCTCTCGTAAAAACCAAGAAATAGGGGCGTGAGATGCTTCAAAATGGTTCAAATGGCTCTAAGCACTATGGGACTTAACAGCTGAGGTCATCACTCCCCTAAACTTAGAACTACTTAAACCTAACGACACGTCCATGATCGAGGATAGATTTGAACTTGCGACCGTAGCAGCAGCGCGGTTCCGGAGTGAAGCGCCTAGAACCGCTCGGCCACGGCGGCCTTCTGCGTGAGATGTTTATATGTTTTGTACAGATGTGTTGGGCAATGTCTCTAGTATGCCCATCGATCACGTCACGTCGTACTTTTCAATTCTGAAAGCCCAGTGAGGACGTAAATTTGCCTAGAAAAAGTGTTTCCGGCCAAATATGACGGCCTGGTGAGAGATTTCACCTGGTATGGCGTCTTCCAAGGTCCAGTCCGTGAAATCGATCTTACATCTCACTAGCTACATTTCTCTCCACGAACGAAGCACAAATCTGATTCGTCTGAAGCTCCGCAACGTGAAATTCAGATACCTGACGTCAGAAAATTCAGCCAGTTTCCGCATCTACATGATTACTGTACAATTCACATTTAAGTGCTTGGCAGAGGGTTCATCGAACCACAATCATACTATCTCTCTACCATTCCACTTCCAAACAGCACGCGGGAAAATGGTTCAAATGGCTCTGAGCACTATGGGACTCAACATCTTAGGTCATAAGTCCACTAGAACGTAGAACTACTTAAACCTAACTAACCTAAGGACATCACAAACACCCATGCCTGAGGCAGGACTCGAACCTGCGAGCGTAGCAGTCGCGTGTCTCCAGACTGTAGCGCCTAGAAACGCTCGGCCACTCTGGCCGGCAGTGTACAGCATACGTTTTTAGAAACATAAGAGATGGAGGACTCCTTTTTAGAGACATTAGGCAAGGAGGCATCGTCAGAGAAGGGACGGAGTCGCCTTCAGACACGTTAGGGGCCGAGCCTGCGACCGTAGCAGCCCCGCGGTTCCGGACTGCAGCGCCAGAACCGCACGGCCACCGCGGCCGGCTTCGCGCGGGAAAAACGAACACCTAAACCTTTCTGTTCAAGCTCTAATTTCTTTTATTTTATTTTGATGATCATTCCTACCTATGTAGGAGGGGCTCAACAAAATATTTTCGCATTCGGAAAAGAAAGTTGGTGACTGAAATTTCGTAAATACACTCCTGGAAATTGAAATAAGAACACCGTGAATTCATTGTCCCAGGAAGGGGAAACTTTATTGGCACATTCCTGGGGTCAGATACATCACATGATCACACTGACAGAACCACAGGCACATAGACACAGGCAACAGAGCATGCACAATGTCGGCACTAGTACAGTGTATATCCACCTTTTGCAGCAATGCAGGCTGCTATTCTCCCATGGAGACGATCATAGAGATGCTGGATGTAGTCCTGTGGAACGGCTTGCCATGCCATTTCCACCTGGCGCCTCAGTTGGACCAGCGTTCACGCTGGACGTGCAGACCGCGTGAGACGACGCTTCATCCAGTCCCAAACATGCTCAATGGGGGACAGATCTGGAGATCTTGCTGGCCAGGGTAGTTAACTTACACCTTCTAGAGCACGTTGGGTGGCACGGGATACATGCGGACGTGCATTGTCCTGTTGGAACAGCAAGTTCCCTTGCCGGTCTAGGAATGGTAGAACGATGGGTTCGATGACGGTTTGGATGTACCGTGCACTATTCAGTGTCCCCTCGACGATCACCAGAGGTGTACGGCCAGTGT
The DNA here is from genome assembly GCF_023897955.1 of Schistocerca gregaria. Taxonomy (NCBI): domain Eukaryota; kingdom Metazoa; phylum Arthropoda; class Insecta; order Orthoptera; family Acrididae; genus Schistocerca; species Schistocerca gregaria. Next base: position 127,778,032 of record NC_064923.1, on the reverse strand, counting down.
AGGAGATCGCTCCCCACACCATGATGCCGGGTGTTGGCCCTGTGTGCCTCGGTCGTATGCAGTTCTGATTGTGGCGCTCACCTGCACGGCGCCAAACACGCATACGACCATCATTGGCACCAAGTCAGAAGCGACTCTCAACGCTGAAGACGACACGTCTCCATTCGTCCCTCCATTAACGCCTGTCGCGACACCACTGGAGGCGGGCTGCACGATGTTGGGGAGTGCGCGGAAGACGGCCTAACGACCGTAGCCCAGCTTCATGGAGACGGTTTCGAATGGCCCTCGCCGATACCCCAGGAGCAACAGTGTCCCTAATTTGCTGGGAAGTGGCGGTGCGGTCCCCTACGGCACTGCGTAGGATCCTACGGTCTTGGCGTGCATCCGTGCGTCGCTGCGGTCCGGTTCCAGGTCGACGGGCACGTGCACCTTCCGCCGACCACTGGCGACAACATCGATGTACTGTGGAGACCTCACGCCCCACGTGTTGAGCAATTCGGCGGTACGTCCACCCGGCCTCCCGCATGCCCACTATACGCCCTCGCTCAAAGTCCGTCAACTGCACATACGGTTCACGTCCACGCTGTCGCGGCATGCTACCATTGTTAAAGACTGCGATGGAGCTCCGTATGCCACGGCAAACTGGCTGACACTGACGGCGGCGGTGCACAAATGCTGCGCAGCTAGCGCCATTCGACGGCCAACACCGCGGTTCCTGGTGTGTCCGCTGTGCCGTGCGTGTGATCATTGCTTGTACAGCCCTCTGGCAGTGTCCGGAGCAAGTATGGTGGGTGTGACACACCGGTGTCAATGTGTTCTTTTTTCCATTTCCAGGAGTGTAGTTCTCGCCGCGACGAAAAACGTCTTTGCTTTAATGACTTCCATCCCAACTCGCGTATCATACCTGCCACACTCTCTCCCCTATTACATGATAATACAAAACGAGCTCCCCTTTTTTGCACCCTTTCGATGTCCTCCGTCAATCCCACCTGGTAAGGGTCCCACACCGCGCAGCAATATTCTAACAGAGGACGAACGAGTGTAGTGTAAGCTGTCTCTTTAGTGGACTTATTGTATTTTCTAAGTGTCCTGCCAATGAAACGCAACCTTTGGCTCGCTTTCCGCACAATATTATCTATGTGGTCTTTCCATCTGAAGTTGTTCGTAATTTTAACAGCCAGGTACTTAGTTGAATTGAGAGCCTTCAGAATTGTACTATTTCTCGAGTAATCGAATTCCAACGGATTTCTTTTGGAACTCATGTGGCTCACCTCACACTTTTCGTTATTTAGCGTTAACTGCCACCTGCCAACCATACAGCAATCTTTTCTAAATAGCTTTGCAACTGATACTGGTCTTCGGATGACCTTACTAGACGGTAAATTACAGCATCATATGCGAACAACCTAAGAGATTGTCACCCAGGTCATTTATATAGATCAGGAACAGCAGAGGTCCCAGGACGCATCCCTGGGGAACACCTGACATCACTTCAGTTTTACTCGATGATTTGCCGTCTATTACTACCAACTGCGACCTTCCTAACAGGAAATCACGAATCCAGTCGCACCCTACCCCATAGGCCCGCAGCTTGATTAGAAGTCGCTTGTGAGGAACGGTGTCAAAAGCAATTCGGAAATCTAGAAATACGGAATCGACGTGAGATCCCCTGTCGATAGTGGCCATTAATTCGTCCGAATAAAGAGCTAGCTGTGTTGCACGAAAGCGATGTTTTCTGAAACCATGCTGATTACATATCAAGAGATCGTTCCCTTCGAAATGATTCATAATGTTGGAATACAGTATATGATCCAAAACCCTACTGCAAACCGACGTCAATAATATCGGTCTGTAGTTCGATGGATTACTCCTACTGCCCTTCTTAAAAACGGTGCGACCTGCGCAATTTTCCAATCTCTAGGTACAGATCTATCGGTGAGCGAGCGGTTGTATCTGATTGTTAAGTCACGTCCAAACACGTCTTCACGCAACGTTCGAAGACGGCACTGGCCTCGTTCGCTGCGGACACAAAACCGCACCGCCCCACGGGGCTCGGCCTCCCTGCGCAGAGCGTCTCGGCAGTTACGGAGCTGGGCTCGTCGTAGCGGGATTCGGGTCCGGCTGGCAGCAGCTCGCAGCCGCGACACAGTAGGTGCGTCTGCGGGCGCACCGTGCTGCGCGCCGGCTCGAGGCGGTCGCTGTAGCGGCCAGACAAAGGCGGCGGTAATTGGAAGAAGCACAATGGCCGCGTTTGCGCCTTTTGTTGCCTGCGTGGCTTGGCCTCTGGCCGCGGCTGTCCTTCGGCGTTCGCAGGTGCGTCGCCTCTGGTGATTCGTCCGCTGTCTGCAGGCTCTGGCAACCTGCCAGCGTGTCAGTCGCTCCAAAAGCACTGAGGTGACGGAAGTCACGGGATAGCGGTATGTACATACATCTGCGGATGGCGGTAGCATCGTGTACACAATGTACAAAAGGGCAATGCATTGCGCAAGGCTGCCATATTCAGGTGGGCCATGTGAAAAGGTTTCCGATCTGATTATGGTCGCGCGACGGGGATTAAAAGAATTTGAACGCGGAATAGTACACTACTGGCCATTATAATTGCTACACCAAGAAGAAATGCAGATGATAAACAGGTATTCATTGGACAATTATATCATACTAGAACTGACATGTGATTACACTTTCACGGAATTTGGGTGCATAGATCCTGAGAAATCAGTATCCGGAACAACGACGTCTGGCCGTAATAACGCCTTTGATACGCCTGGGCATTGAGTCAAACAGAGCTTGGATGGCGTGTACAGGTACAGCTGCCCATGCAGCTTTAACACGATACCACAGTTCATCAAGAGTAGTGACTGGCGTATTGTGACGAGCGAGTTGCTCAGCCACCATTGACCAGACGTTTTCAGTTGGTGAGAGATCTGGAGAATGTGCTGGCCAGGGCAGCAGTCGAACATTTTCTGTATCCAGAAAGGCCCGTACACGACCTGCAACATACGGTCGCGCATTATCCTGCTCCAATGTAGGGTTTCGCAGGGATCGAATGAAGGGTAGAGCCACTGGTCGTAACACATCTGAAATGTAACGACCAATGTTCAAAGTGCCGTCAATGAGAACAAGAGGTGACCAAGACGAGTAGCCAATAGCAACTCACAGCATCACGCCGGGTGATACGCCAGTAGAGCGACGACGAATACACGCTTTAAATGTGCGTTCACCTCGATGCCGCCAAACACGGATGCGACCATCATGATTTTGTAAACAGAACCTGGATTCATCCGAAAAAATGACGTTTTGCCATTCGTGCACCCAGGTTCGTCGTTGAGTACACCATCGCAGGTGCTCCTGTCTGTAATGCCGCGTCAAGGGTAACGGCAGCCGTGGTCTCCGAGCTGATAGTCCATGCTGCTGCAAACGTCGTCGAACTGTTCGTGCAGATGGTTGTTGTCTTGCAAACGTCCCCATCTGTTGACTCAGGGATCGAGACGTAGCTGCACGATCCGTTACAGCCATGCGGATTAGACGCCTGTCATGTTGATTGCTAGTGATACGAGGCCGTTGGGATCCAGCACGGCGTTCCGTATTACCCTCCCGAACCCACCGATTCCATATTCTGCTAACAGTCATTGTATCTCGACCAACGTGAGCAGCAGTGTCGCGATACGATAAACCGCAATCGCGATGGGCAACAATCCCACCTTTATTAAAGTCGGAAACGTGATGGTACGCATTTTTCCTCCTTACAAAAACGTTTCACCAGGCAACGCCGGTCAACTGCTGTTTGTGTATGAGAAATCGGTTGGAAGCTTTCCTCATGTCAGCACGTTGTAGGTGTCACCACCGGCACCAACCTTGTGTGAATGCTCTGAAAAGCTTGTCGTTTGCATATCACAGCATCTTCTTCCTGTCGGTAAAGTTTTGCGTCTGTAGCACGTCAACTTCGTGGTGTAGCAATTTTAATGGCGAGTAGGGTAGTTGAAGATATACGTGTGGGACATTCCTTTTCGGATATCGGTACCGAATTCAATATTCCGAGATCGACAATGTAAAGAGTGCACCGAGAATATCAGATTTCAGACATTACCTCTGACGACGGACAACGTAGTGGCCAACGGGTTTCATTTAACGACCGAGAGCAGCACTGTTTGGGTAGAACTGTCAGTGCTAACAGACAAGACACACTGCAAAAAAGACAGCAGTGAGAATAGTGGTGTTCACCGAACGACTTCATGTAGGCATCTTTTCAAGGAGTTAGGTATTTTAACTGCACTATGAGAGTACATTTATTCACTAATGAAATTCGTTACAAATAATCCATCTCTATTCGCGAAGAACAGTAATAATAATGAGCGTATGGCATTGGTGGCCGGGAGAACCCTCGCGGGGCGGTACGGCCGCGGTTCCACAAGCTCTTTAACGCCACTACGGCGACTTGCGAGTGAATGAGGATGAAATGATGATGAAAGACACACAACATCCAATCATCAGGAGGCAGAGAAAATCCCTGACCCCGCCGGAACTCGAACCGGGACTCTGCGCGCGGGAAGCGAGAAACCTACCGCAAGACCACGAGCCGCCGACGCGAAGAACACTCATGTTCATACATATAACACTAGAGGGAAAAATTACCTTTAGTATCCGTTATTGAAGCTGTCTGTTGCTCAAAAAGGAGTACATCATTCAGCAACAAAAATCTCTGATCATTTGCCCAACAACATAAAGTGTCTGGCAGGTAGTAGAACAACTTTTAAATCTAACTTAAAATAATTTCTTTTGGACAACTTCTTCTACTTCTTGGACGAGCTTCTGTTTCAGAAATGGTAAAACAAAAACTCTAAATGTAGTTGCATGTGTAGAACTAAAAATTTCAGTAATATTAAGATTAGCACTATTCATGTGTGTATATATATCTTGTAATCTGACTTGTTCCATCATATCGATAATATAATCGGGAATATGATCTACGGAACATGACATAACTGAACTAAACTAAACTGCGCGAAATAACCTGTGAAATGTGGTACGTACGACGGACATACCCCTTAGGACAGTGCGACTGAGTCTGGCGTTAACGGGGTATGGCAGCGAACGACCGAGTCGAGCTGCCGGCCGCGGTGGCCGAGCGGTTCTAGGCGCTTCAGTCTGGAACCGCGCGACCGCTACGGTCGCAGGCTCGAATCCTGTCTCGGGCATGGATGTGTGTTATGTCCTTAAGTTAGTAACGTATAAGTAGTTCTAAGTTATAGGGGACTGATGACCTCAGATGTTAAGTCCCATAGTGTTCGGAGCTATTTGAACCATTTTAATTGGACTCTAGTGCTTTTGCTAACAGCACAACATCGTCTGCTTGCCTCGTGACCATATTGGTTGGACCCTAGACGACTGGAAGACCGTAGCCTGGTCGGATGAGTCCAGACTTCAGTTGGTAAAAGTTGATGGTAATGTTCGAGTGTGATGCAGACTCCGCTACGTCATGTATCCAAATTGTCAACAAGTGACTGTGCAAGCTGGTGGTGGCTCCGTAATGGTGTTCGCTGTGTTTACATGAAATGGGTCCTCTGGTCCAACTGAAGCGATTGTTGACTGGAAATGGTTATGATCGGCTACTTGGAGACAATTAGCAGCCATTCATGAAAGCATTGTTCCCAAACAACGACGGAATTTTTGTGGAAGATAGTGTGGCATGTCGCCGTGCCACAGTCGTACGCACTGGTTTAAAGAACATTCTGGACATTCAGAGCGAATGATATGGTCACTCATGTCGCTCTACATGAATCCCATCGATAATTTATGGGGTAGAATCGAGCGGTCAGTTCGTGCACAAAACCCAACACCATTCATACAGGGTGTTTCAAAAATGACCGGTATATTTGAAACGACAATACAAACTAAACGAGCATCGATAGAAATACACCGTTTGTTGCAATATGCTTGGGACAACAGTACATTTTCAGGCACACAAACTTTCGAAATTGCAGTAGTTACAATTGTCAACAACAGATGGTGCTGCGGTCTGGGAAACTCTGTAGTAAGATATTTTCCACATATCCGCCATGCGTAGCAATAATATGGCGTAGTCTTTGAATGAAATTACCCGAAACCTTTGACAACGTGTCTGGCGGAATGGCTTCACATGCAGATGAGATGTCCTGCTTCAGCTGTTCAATTGTTTCTGGATTCTGGCGGTACACCTGGTCTTTCAAGTGTCCCCACAGAAAGAAGTCACAGGAGTTCATGTCTGGCGAATAGGGAGGCCAATCCACGCCGCCTCCTGTATGTTTCGGATAGCCCAAAGCAATCACACGATCATCGAAATATTCATTCAGGAAATTAAAGACGTCGGCCGTGCGATGTGGCCGTGCACCGTCTTGCATAAGCCACGAGGTGTTCGCAGTGTCGTCTAAGGCAATTTGTACCGCCACAAATTCACGAAGAATGTCCAGATAGCGTGATGCAGTAATCGTTTCGGATCTGAAAAATGGGCCAATGATTCCTTTGGAAGAAATGGCTGCCCAGACCAGTACTTTTTGAGGATGCAGGGACGATGGAACTGCAACATGGGGCTTTTCGGTTCCCCACATACGCCAGTTCTGTTTATTGACGAAGCCGTCCAGGTAAAAATAAGCTTCGTTAGTAAACCAAATGCTGCCCACATGCATATCGCCGTCATCCATCCTGTGCACTATATCGTTAGCGAATGTCTCTCGTGCAGCAATGGTAGCGGCGCTGAGGGGTTGCCGCGTTTGAATTTTGTGTGGATAGAGATGTAAACTCTGGCGCATGAGACGATACGTGGACGTTGGCGTCATTTGGACCGCACCTGCAACACGGCGAACGGAAACCCTAGGCCGCTGTTGGATCACCTGCTGCACTAGCTCCGCGTTGCCCTCTGTGGTTGCCGTACGCGGTCGCCCTACCTTTCCAGCACGTTCATCCGTCATGTTCCCAGTCCGTTGAAATTTTTCAAACAGATCCTTTATTGTATCGCTTTTCGGTCCTTTGGTTACATTAAACCTCCGTTGAAAACTTCGTCTTGTTGCAACAACACTTTGTTCTAGGCGGTGGAATTCCAACACCAGGAAAATCGTCTGTTCTAAGGAATAAATCATGTTGTCCACAGCACACTTGCACGTTGTGAACAGCACACGCTTACAGCAGAAAGACGACGTACAGAATGGCGCACCCACAGACTGCGTTGTCTTCTATATCTTTCACATCACTTGCAGCGCCATCTGTTGTTGAAAATAGTAACTACTGTAATTTCGAAAGTTTGTCCGCCTGAAAATGTACTGTTGTCCCAAGCATTTTGCAACAAACGGTGTATTTTTATCGCTGCTCGTTTAGTTTTTATTGCCGTTTCAAATATACCGTACACCCTGTACTTCCGTAATTACGCACGGTTATAGAAGCAGCGTGTCCCAGTATTTCTGCAAGGGACTTCCCACGTCGAGTTGCTGCACTGCCCCGCGCAGATGGACGCCCAACACCATATTAAGAGGTATCCCGTGACATTTATCACCTTAGTCTACACTGTGCGGCCATAATTATACCGATAACCCACCGAAAGAGACTTACAGTACATATCATATGGAATGTAATCGCAGACTTCGGAGGAGCAGTTCCGTATATACAAAAGCAGTTCGGCGATGGACATCTCTTGAAAGGTTAAATAACCCCTGTGTGGTCACTCTTGCACCGTTAATGAAGTCCTCCATTTCTTAGGTTTACCTCAACTGGTAAAAACCGAACATTTCTACATATCTACATCTACACATATACTTCGCTAGCCACCAAGCGGTGTGTGGCGGAGGGCACAATTCGTGCCAAATTCAAATCCCCCCCCCCCCCCTTTCACTCTAATCCACTCGATGATCGCTAGACGTAAAAACGACGGTCTGAACGCCTCAGTACGATGTCTAATTTCCCTTATCTTTGAATGGTGACCATTGCGCGATTGGAAAGTTGATAATATATGCTCTATATCCTCGGCGAAGATCGGATTTCGGGATTTAGTGAGCAGCCTCATCCGTTTAGCTCGTCGTCTATCTGCAACTGTGTCCCACTTCAAACTTTCAGTGAGATTTGTACCGCTCTTTCGATGGCTAAATGTACCAGTCACGAATCTTGCCGCTCTTCTTTGGACCTTCTCAATCTCTTGAATCAGACCCAACTGGTAAGGGTCCCATACAGACGAACAATACTCTTAGACTGGACGATCTAAAGAACTGTAAGGAATTTCCTTTGTTGGAGGACTGCATCGCTTCAGGATTCTACCAATAAACCGCAATCCAGTGTTCGCCTTGTCCTTTACTTACGTAGTCTGATGATTCCATTTGTAACCATTTCGAATAGTCCCGCCCAGATACTTGACGGATGTTACCGCTTCCAAAGATTAGGCATTTATTGTGTACTCTTGCATTAATGGGGATTTTCACCTTGTTATACGCAGTAGGTTACACTTAATAATATTGAGAGATAACTGCCAGTCTTTGCACCACGCATATATTTTCTACAAATCCTCATTGATTTGTTCACAACTTTCGTGTGATACTACTTTTCTGTAGACTACAGCATCATCGGCAAACAGTCTACTGCCGCTGTCATTACCATCAACCAGATCGTTTATGTAAATCGTAAAAAGCAGCGGACATGTTACGATGCCCCGGGGGCACACCTGATGTTACGCTTGTTTCTGTTGAACTTACCCCATTCAGGACGACATAATGCTCTCTGTCTATTAGAAAACATTCTATCCAACCGCATATGTCATCGGATAGACCGTAAGAGCGCACTTTGTGGAGCAAGCGACAGTGCGGAACCTTTGTAACATCGTTTTGTTGTTCGCCGGTCTGTCCGGATTTTTAGACCCCTTTTTCTCACGAACTGGTTTAGGTATCGAGTTGAAATGTACGTCAAATACTAAGGCCTACAATCTGTTGGCGGTGTAAATAATTTAAGCTTTTAAATCAAAGCAGTCAGAAGATACGGTCATATAGGATAAAACAGAGATAGCTGGCCATGGTTTTTACAAATTCCAGTTCAAACCCTTACAAAGAAAGTGGAAAATTGACATATATTGCTTTATATACTCATAAAAAACAGACTTCGTTCATAAACATAGAACAAATTTCAAACGAACTACGAATTATTTTTGATTTATATAAACTACCTGTTATAAATGAGTTGAGTAGGGCAAATTATTTCAGACTTCCGCACAGATCGGGACATCTACACAAGAAAAGGTGAAAGCAATATTTGCCTGCGTTTTCAAGGTTAAACTTACGTTTCAAGTAAAGCTGCACAGCAAAATTGTAAGCTAAACTCCATAGGCTGTCATTTGCGAGAGGAGACCCGTGGGCTTGCATTTATTTCATAAGACAGGTACGTCGTTCTTCAATGACTAAACCCAAACAGTAACATGGACCAAATGCTGTTTTTGAGTCACATCACATTTCTATTTTTCGCTCTATGGCTTCCCTTGGAATATTAAGCTCTGACTGAATAACCAGCATTTTTTTTATTTTATTAATGACAATTTGGAGGTCTCCTATTCTCCCTGGCATCTGTGAAAAAAGTGAATTACCGTCAGAATTAAAATATGAACAATGTTTTAAGGGATGGTAAACTACCCCAAAGATAGTAAGGCCATCTCTCTCAATCGGTAGGGTGAGATGGTCATAGAACTTCATTAGACATGGTGGATGAGAACGCACAGAGAAGCAATATGATGGTAGGAAGGTAGACCTACACAGCCCTTAAATGTAATTTTCCGTAACTACCCACAGTTTAACTTACGAAGAAATGGGAAAGTCCTGACGTGCTATATTATATTAAGGTGTATTAAAATCTAAAATCATGAAAAAATTCACTTTTACTGAAATAAAGAGTAAAGTGAAGCATCAGCGTGCTGCTCACTGACCGGCAAGGCTGCGAAGTACGGCCGTTATCGTCTCTCCCGTATGGCCATCTATCCCTGTTTTACGCTAAGTCACATAGAGTGACACCAAAAAATAATTAATGTAGAGTAATGAAATTATGGGACTAGTTTTGCCTGGGTAACACATTTAAAATTAATGATTAACATTGTTCAAGATCACAGATCAATGTAAGCACGAGATAAGCCATTGAAAATGTTAATTTCTGGTACGTTAATCCCCAGTGTAGCCACCAGAATGTTACCAGAATGAGATTTCCACTCTGCAGCTGAGTGTGCGCTGATGTGAAACTTCCTGACAGATTAAACCTGTGTCCCAGATCGAGACTTGAACTCGGGACCTTCGCCTTTCACAGGAAAGTGCTCTACCATCTTTTTTTATTTTTTATTTTTAAACTCTATCCACTGGTTTGTTTTTTTTAGCTCATTTTGTGACATCCGATGACACCAGTTCAGGTTCTTCGCCGATCCGTTCACTCAGTTTTTTCTTTATTACAGAGGGTGTTTAAACCCTCTGACCGAGCACGCTGAGATACCGTGCCGGCATTACCATCTGAGCTACCCAAGCACGACTGACGCCCCGTCCTCACAGCTTTACTTCGGCCAGTACCTCATCTCCTACCTTCGAAACTTTATAGAAGCTCTCCTGCGAAACTTGCAGAACTAGCATTCCTGAAATAAAGGATACTACGGAGACATGGCTTAGCCACAGCCTGGGGGATGTTTCCAGAATGTTCCCAGTCGTGCTTGGGTAGTTCAGATGGTGGAGAACTTGCCCACGAAAGGTAAAAGTCCCAAGTTCAAGTTATCGGTCCGGCACACAGTTTTCATGGACAGATTTACGCCAGAAATGGGTTTCCAAACCTACTTTCTGTGTAATATCGTCATTTGTGTGGCCATACTCTCCGCAGTTACTGTATAATTACTGAAAAGCCATTCACATCCGTACTTGCAACTACTAAAAGCACGTATTTATTTTACTATACGTGTATCATTTTATTCGCTAAAAACATCTTCAGTGGTCTGGAAGTAGACAAATTAACAAATTTTATTTTGGTCCTAGATTCAAAAGTATTTAAAAGAATTTCGGTGCAATTGCTTACGTTACTTCATTTCTATATAGCTTCTGCTTAATGCATAAAGGCCAACTTCACGTATAGGACACAGCAGAAACCATTCCAAAGTGAAGTCAAATCATCACACTTAAACAGCTTATGAAAAATCTGTAGTTAAGCCTTGGTCGCATCTTACAATATTTTTAATCCCACTCTTAGAAATGGCTCAAATGGCTCTGAGCACTATGCGACTTAACATCTAAGGTCGTCAGTCCCCTAGAACTTATAACTACTTAAACTGAAGTAACCTAAGGACATTACACACATCCATGCCCGAGGCAGGATTCGAACCTGTGACCGTAGAAGTCGCGCGGTTCCGGACTGCAGCGCCTAGAACCGCTCGGCCACTGCGGCCGGCCCACACTTGGAGCTCCGTTATCAATTTAACTATTGTGTGATGCCTCAGAACGTGTCGTATCAGTCTATCTCTTCATTTCGCCTAGTTCTTTTAAGTAAGTTAGTCAATGTGTCCTTGAATTAATAATTCTGATTTCCTACCTGTAGTGAAAGTCATACTGCACCTAATAATGGGCGTTGAAGGAAGCACCGGTAACACAAGACGTCGTAGGCCAGACAATTTTTTAGTTGTCTCACTCCTTTCGCAATCAGAGAAGTAGAAAACCCTGACTCAAAAGTCGCGAAACCTTTAAATAAGTCATTACTGATATGGTCTTCGTAATTTACACCATACTCCTGCTGACCCTGTGGAGAAAGTGGAGTAAGAGAGAAAAAAGTATGGTAACGAAATTTTACCTTAGAGATAACTGGGGAAGAAGTTTAATAGGCTGCTGACCAGCGTACTAGCACGTACGTAATACGGAGAGTGATACCGTGATGGTGTTATAGATTTTCAGGGAGTTTGGAGAAGTATAAATGTATCAGTTTGAAGTAATGGACTCACTTTCTTTCATAACTTCTCTCAGCACATCACATACCTAGGATTATCCATTTCCGAGGTGCTTAGCATTCTTTACATTCTCGTTAGTTCTGGCAGAAGACATCTAAAATGGGTATCTTTATCCCTTCAAGACTTCTGATACCGTGAGAAATAGGTTCCGAATAATTTATGTATTCACGAAGGAGTTGTATTTCAATTTCTTTAAAAGCTACTAATCCAAGTTTGCTTATAGTGTCCTGTAGAATATCTTTTACTGTGAGTAGTCTTGAATTATTTGTAGTATGACTTCCATCGTGCCGAACATGGTGTAGCGTAACGACGTAAGTTTTGTATAAATGATTTTCCTTTGACATATGACCATGTGCAGATTTCGTCCCCAACGTCAGTTACAAAACACTTCGGAATTATTTAAACTCTTTTTATAAGTGGTCGCTGAATGGTTCTTGAACGAAACTATAATTAAAACATCATCATTTGAGTCGTATGCGCAGAATTACGTCACTCAGTCCAGTTGGTTTGCGAAAACTTTTTTCAATTTAGATGTCGTTTGTTTCTTCTAAGAAATTATATTAATGCAAGTTATCTGCTTTAATAAATATTAGAACCACACTGAATAAACTTTCAAGATTCAAACTCGTGATGACCGTTGTCAAAAATCAATCATCTTGTCAAATAAATTAGTAATACCTCTTCCTTAACATAATTCTTCCTAAATAAATTCTCGGAACACGTATTTAAACTTTTGTAGTATACACTAGTTTATTACCTTCCTATATACTACATATAGACGTGAACCTGAGCCTTGACAAGATAGGACTGAACATTTACAACATAATTAAACTTTCTGTGACGTCATTGTTGCAGAAACATTACAAATTCTTATTTTTTCAGTTTTTAGAAGCACGACGCAACAACTCGGATCAGGATCTTCTGTTGCTGTTTGGCTGTCGACCCGCGACGTATAGTGGCCAGCAATTTTCTCTCTGGTCCCGGCAGCGAAGATGCTGTCCCCGTTCGTTGCGCCTCCCTCTCCGTACATGAAACATAAAAATAAATACAAAAACTTTATATAATTCACAACAATTATAAATATTACAAAATACCTAAACAAAACACTAAATCAAACTTACATTCACCTGCAAACTAGGCTGACACTGGTGGATGGGTGACGCTTCAATTTCACGTCCCACTACAATGGATAAACAGGAGATTTTTGAGTCGATTCGAAATAGGTTTCACAGGCTTTAGGAGGCTCTGAGCACATCTACTATAATGCTTGACACTTTCAGATGGCTGCATCGTAAGGTTTTGTTTGAGGTCTGGCATTATTCACATCTCTTAATTCTGTTAAACGTAATATGTGTCTGGCAAACTCTCACAATTAGGCTGTGTCCGGAATTTCTCTATTCCTAACACAAATAACTATAATAATAATAATAATAATAACTAGTATTACCATGCATAACTGAAATGTTTTGAATATGAGGTAAATCTTTTTCACTTGTTCCGGTTTCGGAATCTTTTTCATTTTTTCTAAAAGTTTTGAACATATTTGATCCATTGCCAGTAATAGTTTTCACGATTTTTGTTAGCTTTAAATCAAATTCAGAATGAATGTCCATAATTTGTTTAGCTGCATTATCGTAACTGGGAGTTGTGCTAAATCTCCTACAACCCAGAGGTACATTTTTTTCATTCAAATATTTAACATTCAATCCATTGAGATGTTACACTCAGAAACTTCTCTTGGATGATGACCGAATATCATTAGTAGTGCATACAAAATCAGCCTTTTTCAAAGCTCCTTTTTTATTCTTATACACCCTGTACATTGTTCTGCAATTTTTATTGCGTGTTTTCCGGAACATAGTTTTTGATGGGTCAGAGAAGTGGTGTGGACCTTCAGTAGGAGCCTTAAAGGAGCCGTAGTCTACAACTGATATATGTGATATGGTATCACTTAGGAAACAAATAATCACCATGGTGAAATCGTTGTCGACACTTGCAATATAGTGTTGGATAAACACTGCTTGGATATACACACTATTTACAAATGTATAGTTATCGTTGTCATACCGAATGAACTCTCTTGGTATTGTTTGTGAGTAAATTCGTCATCGCACAAAAATGTAATATAGACCTTGCTCTCTTCTTCCTTCACGTCCTTTTGATGTCGCTAGGCATTATCAGATGATTTCGGCATCCTTTATAGCAAACAAATAGTAGAAGTAAACATATAATGTGTATTCAAGTGGTACAGCATTTTCTAACAGTTAGGGTCATGGTTACATTCAGTTAACAGGTATACCCTTGGCGCCATTTGTTTCCGAATTGCCACTATTTTTGTTTAAACAAATGGCTCATTAAATGAGTGAAAAGAGCCAAACGTGAAATAAAAAATTCAAGAGAAACATTTTACACACACACACACACACACACACACACACATACACACACACACACACACACACATATATATAAGCATTTTAAATTAAACAGAAAATGCGTTTGAAAAAAAAATATTTCAAATGCAAAATAAAAACAGGTAGTTTGCATTTGGTATATGCGTTGCAGTAATTTTTTCAGCATCTTGCACATATTGTAAAAACCACAATTTTACAATTACATTGCGTTGAAAGTTAGAAAAACTAACTTGGTTTACATCCATAAAAGGTTCTTTTTCATTGCGCTGTTTGGCAGCAAGCCACGTGTAAAGGATTCTTTCTCGAAATACTGGCGAGAATAGCTGATGATTTGCAGTGGTATGTATTCTGAGGCAGTCTTGTCGGGATGTGATTTCTTTCTCTCTCTAGAAGAGATAAAACCAGGTTTTAGGCTTTTGGACCAAATTTCTTACCTGACGATAAAATCACTAGCACTAGCGGAGTGCATTCATTTAATACTGGACGATAGCTATCCATCAATATCTCGAAAAATCTTGTCGTATAACTGTGGATTTATTTGTCGAGCTCATGAGTCAATTAACAGAAGAATTATGTTGTCCTGCACGCAGAGCTACAATTAAGATATATTTGTATGAGGCTGCAGTAAATTTCGGGTGTATTGATGAATTAATAATGACACTGCTACATTTTTCCACAAACTCACTCACCGTTTTTTGAATCCGCATTCCGTTCGCGTGCAGATGCTGAGGGATGCTCGAACGTTTAAATGAAATCAACGAAATACGAAGTCCTGTACACTTTGATCACAATACCCCCTTGGAAAGGTTTTCGCAGAATCTTTCGTGGACGTGCGATTACGTTCCTTTCTTTTTACAGTCCCAAATTTCCCTTTGCCTTCCCTTTACACATGCTATTTTCTTCTGAATTTGGACAACTGTGGACCTAGTGGCACTTAATGTTTTTGGCTTTCTTTTCCTATTTTCCGAGCACCTCTTCATTATTTCACTTCCTTTCTCTCCTCCTCGGAAATGTAATCTACATCTACATCTATCTACATCTACATCCGTACTCCGCAAGCCACCTGACGGTGTGTGGCGGAGGGTACCCTGAGTACCTCTATCGGTTCTCCCTTCTATTCCAGTCTCGTATTGTACGTGGAAAGAAGGATTGTCGGTATGGTTCTGTGTGGGCTCTAATCTCTCTGATTTTATCCTCATGGTCTCTTCGCGAGATATACGTAGGAGGGAGCAATATACTGCTTGACTCTTCGGTAAAGGTATGTTCTCGAAACTTTAACAAAAGCCCGTAGCGAGCTACTGAGCGTCTCTCCTGCACAGTCTTCCACTGGAGTTTATCTATCATCTCCGTAACGCTTTCGCAATTACTAAATGATCCTGTAACGAAGCGCGTTGCTCTCCGTTGGATCTTCTCTATCTCTTCTATCAACCCTACCTGGCGCGGATCCCACACTGCTGAGCAGTATTCAAGCATTGGGCGAACAAGCGTACTGGAACCTACTTCCTTTGTTGTCGGATTGCATTTCCTTAGGATTCTTCCAATGAATCTCAGTCTGGCATCTGCTTTACCGACGATCAACTTTATATGATCATTCCATTTTAAATCACTCCTAATGCGTACTCCCAGATAATTTATGGAATTAACTGCTTCCAGTTGCTGACCTACTATTATGTAGCTAAATGATAAGGGACCTATCTTTCTATGTATTCGCATCACATTACATTTCGCTACATTGAGATTCAATTGCCATTCCGTGCACCATGCGTCAATTCGTTGCAGATCCTCCTGCATTTCAGTACAATTTTCCATTGTTGCAACCTCTCGATACACCACAGCATCATCTGCAAAAAGCCTCAGTGAACTTCCGATGTCATCCACCAGGTCATTTATGTATATTGTGAATAGCAACGGTCCTATGACACTCCCCTGCGGCACACCTGAAATCACTCTTACTTCGGAAGACTTCTCTCCATTGAGAATGACGTGCAGCGTTCTGTTATCTAGGAATTCCTCAATCCAATCACACAATTGATCTGATAGTCCGTATGCTCTTACTTTGTTCATTAAACGACTGTGGGGAACTGTGTTAAACGCCTTGCGGAAGTCAAGAAACACGGCATCTACCTGTGAACCCGTGTCTAAGGCCCTCTGAGTCTCGTGGACGAATAACGCGAGCTGGGTTTCACACGATCGTCTTTTTCGAAACCCATGTTGATTCCTACAGAGTAGATTTCTAGTCTCCAGAAAAGACATTATACTCGAACATAATACGTGTTCCAAAATTCTACAACTGATCGACGTTAGAGATATAGGTCTATACTTCTGCACATCTGTTCGACGTCCCTTCTTGAGAACGGGGATGACCTGTCCCCTTTTCCAATCCTTTGGAACGCTTCGCTCTTCTAGAGACCTACGGTACACTGCTGCAAGAAGGGGGGCAAGTTCCTTCGCGTACTCTGTGTAAAATCGAACTGGTATCCCATCAGGACCAGCGGCCTTTCTTCTTTTGAGCGATTTTAATTGTTTCTCTATCCCTCTGTCGTCTACTTCGATATCTACCATTTTGTCAACTGTGCGACAATCTAGAGAAGGAAGCACAGTGCAGTCTTCCTCTGTGAAACAGCTTTGGAAGAAGACATTTAGTATTTCGGCCTTTAGTCTGTCATCCTCTGTTTCAGTACCATTTTGGTCACAGAGTGTCTGGACATTTTGTTTTGATCCACCTACCGCTTTGACATAGGACCAAAATTTCTTAGGATTTTCTGCCAAGTCAGTACATAGAACTTTACTTTCGAATTCATTGAAAGCCTCTCGCATAGCCCTCCTCACACTACATTTCGCTTCGCGTAATTTTTGTTTGTCTGCAAGGCTTTGGCTATGTTTATGTTTGCTGTGAAGTTCCCTTTGCTTCCGCAGCAGTTTTCTGACTCGGTTGTTGTACCACGGTGGCTCTTTCCCATTTCTTACGATCTTGCTTGGCACATACTCATCTAACGCATATTGTACCATGGTTTTGAACTTTGTCCACTGATCCTCAACACTATCTGTACTTGAGACAAAACTTTTGTGTTGAGCCGTCAGGTACTCTGTAATCTGCTTTTTGTCACTTTTGCTAAACAGAAAAATCTTCCTACCTTTTTTAATATTTCTATTTACGGCTGAAATCATCGATGCAGTAACCGCTTTATGATCGCTGATTCCCTGTTCTGCATTAACTGATTCAAATAGTTCGGGTCTGCTTGTCACCAGAAGGTCTAATATATTATCGCCACGAGTCGGTTTTCTGTTTAACTGCTCAAGGTAGTTTTCAGATAAAGCACTTAAAAATATTTCACTGGATTCGTTGTCCCTGCCACCCGTTATGAACGTTTGAGTCTCCCAGTTTATATCCGGCAAATTAAAATCTCCACCCAGAACTATAACATGGTGGGGAAATCTACTCGAAATATTTTCCAAATTATTCTTCAGGTGC
Source organism: Schistocerca gregaria (assembly GCF_023897955.1). Classification (NCBI taxonomy): domain Eukaryota; kingdom Metazoa; phylum Arthropoda; class Insecta; order Orthoptera; family Acrididae; genus Schistocerca; species Schistocerca gregaria. Next base: position 127,760,187 of record NC_064923.1, on the reverse strand, counting down.
TGAGCCACAACAGCTGCTGAGCCCGCGGGCCTATAGAGACATCCATTTACCATGTCTGAGCCTGCTTTAACCGTGACCTTCACCCAAATCATTTCACAATTCGAATCTCCGTCAATTTCCTTCGATACTATTGCACTTCTTATCGCTATAAACACGCCTCCCCCTTCACTGTCCAGCCTATCTCTGCGGTATACATTCCAATCAGAGTTTAGGATTTCATTACTGTTTACGTCTGGTTTCAGCCAACTTTCTGTTCCTAGTACTATATGGGCGTTGTGACCGTTTATTAATGAGAGCAGTTCTGGGACCTTTCTATAGACGCTCCTGCAGTTTACTATTAGCACATTAATATTGTTATTCGTTGTTGCATTTTGCCTACTCCTGCCTTGCCGCGTCTCAGGAGGCGTCTTGTCGGGCCTAGGGAGGGAATTCTCTAACCTAAAAAAACCCCATGTGCACTCCACACGTACTCCGCTACCCTCGTAGCCGCTTCCGGCGTGTAGTGCACGCCTGACCTGTTCAGGGGGACCCTACATTTCTCCACCCGATAGCGGAGGTCGAGAAATTTGCACCCCAGCTCTCCGCAGAATCGTCTGAGCCTCTGGTTTAAGCCTTCCACTCGGCTCCAAACCAGAGGACCGCGATCGGTTCTCGGAACGATACTACTAATAGTTAGCTCTGATTCCACCCCGCGAGCGAGGCTTTCCGCCTTCACCAACTCCGCCAACCGCCTGTACGAACTGAGGATGACCTCTGAACCCAGACGGCAAGAGTCATTGGTGCCGACATGAGCAACAATTTGCAGTCGGGTGCACCCAGTGCTCTCTATCGCCGCCGGTAGGGCCTCGTCCACATCTCGGATGAGACCCCCCGGCAAGCAGACAGAGTGAACACTGGCCTTCTTCCCCGACCTTTCCGCTATTTCCCTAAGGGGCTCCATCACCCGCCTAACGTTGGAGCTCCCAATAACTAATAAACCCCTCCCCCCGTGTGCCTGCTCGGACCTTGCTGAAGGAGCAGCCACATGTCCACTCACAGGCAGAGCGGGCGATGCCACACGGCCAGCCTCCACATTGACCCTCCGCCTCGTGCGCCGCGAACGTCGCTGAACCCGCCACTCCCCTTGGGGAGAGGGTGGCCCAACCGCGCCCGGTACCCGCGAAGATGTCTCGACAGCAGGGACAGTGGGTGAAGCATCTAACACCTGGGGTGCACCATGCGACGCACCAGACTCCCCACTGCCGCTACACTCCGAGGCAGCAGCCTGAAGACGGCTGACCGCGGCTATCAACACGCTCAGCTGTTCGCGAAGAGTGGCCAGCTCCTCCTGCGTCCGTACACAGCAGCCACACATCCTATCCATCCTAAGAAATCAATTTACTATAGAGTGTTAATCGACTTTTAACTAGACTGCTAATTCACTAAAGGCGGTTGATTATTGACTAAACTGTGATTGCTAACTAATTCTTGTAGAAACAAGGAAAATAGCACTACCTGTCTCTGGACGGTATTGAAAACAAACACTAGCACTACTAGCACTATGGCTGACTAAAGGGACTCTCTGACTGTATTCAAAACAAACACGAGATCTATGGAACACTTAATAGCACTCTACTATTAAAGCTTTCTAAAAGCAAAAACACGCAGAAGAAGAAGTGACAAGTAAGAAAAATACAGATAATACTTAAATTAAGGTAGCTCGCTGCACAGCAGACGTGAAGCAGACGGCGGTTAGGAACCCCTCGTTGGTAGTTTCTTTTCAAATGATTTCTGAATTATTCTCTGTTTTGGATCATCTCTAGTGTAATTTCAATTTCTTGCCCATCACTTTTGAAGTCTTCTACCAACTTGAAAGTATATTTGAATGATTTGATGCAATTGAAGACCCTTTCGCGCAATCAGTGTTCGTCCATTCTTGCAAGGTGTCTTCAAATTTCACCGTTGTTTCCCCATTGTGTCCCTTAATATTTCGGTGCCCTTGTAGAGCTGCTTTTTACTCTAATTTTTGGGAGTTCCAGCTATAGCCCATGAATTTTCCTAACGATCTTCCTGCTTTTCTAGTTCTTCCGTCACTTTTCATTTGGAATAAGACGCTGGGAAGCACGGAGTCTCTCTGGTTTTATAAGTGGCTTACAGTGCCTTATTCTGGCCTTGTAAGACATCGCTTGGCTGTTGTGCCAGTTCTGTGTTAGTTTGTTAGTAAGTCGACATTTCTTTTTCTTTCTTGGATTTCCACTTTATCCATTGTTTTTATGTTGGGTTGGATACATTCTCCTATTTAATCTTACCATATTTTAGCTGCAAGTATTTCTCTCCTTGGTGCCTGTGTTCCATGTAGTCCGTCTTTTCGTGTGAGACTTTAAGACCGATTTCCCAACGATTCCAGATCTCCAGAATTCATTGCTTATGTTTCCAGTTTCTGGCTAAAGGGACTAGATCATCGGCAAAAGCTAAACACATTATATCCAAATTGTTTCCTTTCTTTACAAAGTGTATTCCACTTATTCCTTCCAGCTTCAAGAAACTTAACTTCCGAAATGGTGTCTGTCAGAGTTTCTTTTATGATTTCCCTTGTTTTTCTATAAGTTCCGAATTCCTCTAAAACGCTAAATAAGATTTGTCTGTCAATTGAGGCGTACGCATGTTTAAAGTAGATAAAAATTACTGTTGTGTTTCGGCTCCTTCTTTCTCTAATTATCAGAATGCTCTTGAGGTTGAATAACTGTCCCACGCATGACCTGCTCTTTCGGAAACCAGCTTGATATTCTCCACTGCGGAGATCAGTCCATTCTTCAGCTCTCCTCAGTGGGACTTTGGAGAGTACTTTATAAGCAACTGCAAGTAAGGAGATACCTTTATAGTTGTTCGGATCTGTTCGGTTGCCCTTTTTATAAAGTGGGTATATGAGCACACATTTCCAATGTGTTGGTATCTTTCGAGTTTTCCATTGTCGGTACCTTTTATATATCTTCTTTACGCCAGTGTGTTCTATCTGCAGCTACTTGTTCTCCAATCTTCCATATTTCACTCACAATATCGTCAACTCGTGTATTATTATCCTTGAGCTCCTTGATTACCACCTGATTTCACTGTGGCTTGGTGATTTAGAATGCACCTTATTGTGGATTTGTTTCTGAGTATCCAGTCTTTCCTGAGGCTCTTCAAAGCTTAGCAACACTTTCAAATAGTCTTGAAAGAGCTGAAAGGTTTCTTTATTCGTTTCCAGCCGCTCGCCTAAAGCAGAGATTTGGTCGTTGATATCGCTACAGCTCCCCTCTGAAAGAGCTGGTGTTATTCTTTTTGAACTCTTCTTCCAACTTTTCCACTCTGATTTTGTCATACTTCCTTCTCCCTGCTGTCTGTTTCTTTTCTTTCACTATTGCAGTCTCCCCTTTTCTCCTCTTCCAGGATTTTAATCTTCTTTCAATGCTTCTTCAACTTTTAGTTTCATTCTTACCCCTGTTTCCGTTTTCCCGGAGGGCTTACCAAACTTCCGGGTGGACTGCTTAGGGCTTCTCTGATTTCTTACCAGCTGTTCACCTCCGTATTGAGACAGTTTTTGAGGTCCTTGCCTTTGTTTCGATTCAGATTCTTCGTAGGTTTCTTGTTTATCTTCGGCTTGGGTGTTCGGCTGAAATCTTATTTTCATTTCTGAGTGAACGTTGGTGCTCTTTGTTACATTAACGTTCAATTTCTCTTTTCAGTTTCGGGCTGTTATTGCGACACGGTCATCTGGAACTAGCCTACCACTGTGTTGGCAGAAATACGTTTTCTTCTTTCTTAGTAATGTTTTGAAGTATCTGAACATTAGCTGTGGACTGAACTGTCCGCATAAGGCGATAGTCTTTCCCCATTTTTATAGGTTCTTTTATGTGCCAGTTTTGTCTATCACTATTGTTTTAAATCTCTTAGGTTTTTTTTATTGGCAACGCCACATAGCGCTCTGTATGAAAAACCATTGGCTGTGCTGTGTGCAGTCAGTGGCTGGTTGGCATTGTTGTAATACTCGCCATTGTAGTGTTGGGCAGTTAGCTGTTAGCGGCGCGTAGCGTTGCGCAGTTGGAGGTGAGCCGCCAGCAGTGGTGGATGTGGGGAGAGAGATGGCGGAGTTTTGAAATTTGTAAGAATGGATGTCATGAACTGCTATATATATTATGACTATTAAGGTAAATACATTGTTTGTTCTCTATCAAAATCTTTCATTTGCTAACTATGCCTATCAGTAGTTAGTGCCTCCCGTAGTTTGAATCTTTTATTTAGCTGGCAGTAGTGGTGCTCGCTGTATTCCAGTAGTTCGAGTAACCAAGATTTTTGCGAGGTAAGTGATTTGTGAAAGGTATAGGTTAATGTTAGTCAGGGCCATTCTTTTGTAGGTATTTTTGGAAGTCAGATTACGTTGCGCTAAACATATTGTGTGTCAGTTTAAGCACAGTCTTATATAATTTTTCAAAGGAGACGTTTCATATGTCGACCCTTAGCTGAGGATACCTCACTGGAATCTACTGATTGTAGTTTGTGTAATAAGTGTAGATTTTGTTTATTGCTAGCACTTAATTGTAGAGAGAATCTCCTTTGTAGTTGTAGTCTTTCATTGTTGTACAGTAAAATAGTTGTGGCATGCATGTACATTTGCACCAAGTATTTCGCAGCTGCGTTTGCAATTAACTAGATATTATTTGCTATGTTAATGTGTTCTCTTATTTTTGCTCTTCAAATTGTGTTTTTCTGTGTTGTCGTGTGAAATATTGTGACAATAATGGCGTGTGAAAACGTAATACTAGGCTCCAAAGTAAACTGAGAAATGACAGTGAAGACGAAAGCATTGTGTTAGCGCCACAATGTAATGAATTAACTAATGTTCAAAGTAGTAATTTGGTAATAGTGCATAGGGAAATGGAGCGGGCTGCATATAATGGTGTAGGCAGTGAAACAATTAGTGAACAGGGAAGCATTATCGATCGATCGGTCGGCAACAGCTCGCTTCAGGAATCCGAAATGACAGGACACAATCTTGCAAATACTGTACATTCAGGTTTTGCTTCCTCACCGTTTTCTCAAATAAGTCAAGACACATTTTCTGCTTGTCAAAATGTGAATGTTCCCGGTGCAAATGCACTGCCAAAAAAGCATAGAGGAACAGATTCCAGACACTAATACATTATTATTGCAATTAATGCAACAAATGTAACAAAATCAGAGACAAACACAGCAACAAATGACACAATGCAACAAATTTTCAAAAGTTAGACACAATGGAACAAAATCTTCGGAAGTTAGACACCACACCTGAACAAACACGTGAAGATTTAACAGTCTCATTGCACGCAATATGCGTTGACATTTAGTTTATATATCTTCCCGTGTAACACTTCAGTGTCACTCATTGTCCTATCACGTACAACACACGTCTTTACACCTCTCAGTCCCGATCGCGACTCCTGTACACGGTTAACCACCGTTTCGCGCTTGTCTCCTCCTGCTCGCTTCTGATTGGTCCATCTCATCATCTAATAGAAGTTCACCATAATTTAAACTTTTCTCTTAAAACTTATTAAATGATAGTTCTCAGTGCAAGCAAGAACACCGGTATGTTTGGAAGTTAAAATTTAACAGTAATCTGCAGCTGGTCGCGGTGGCCGAGCGGTTCTAGGCGCTCAGTCCGGTACCTCGCGACTGCTACGGTCAAGGGTTCGAATCCTGCCTCGGCATGGATGTGTGTGATGTCCTTAGGTTAGTTAGGTTTAAGTAGTTCTAAGTCTGGGGACTCATGACCTCAGGTTTTGAGTCCCATAGTACTTAGAGACATTTGAACTATCTCGCGTTTTTAGATTTCATGGATCTCTTTCTTCCGCACCGGCCATTTCATGGGACTCTTATCCCCACCTCAGCAGGTAGGTTCGTCTGGCTGCTATCCACTTCCGTACAGTCACTAGACCGTGAGCTCTGGTTTCAGCACCTACGATTTGAAACACCTGCCAACAGTGGGGAGCTCAACACTTATCGACTACTCTGTTACAAATATGTTTTCTTTGACATATGTATTTCAGGACGCTAGACCTCTCATTCAAGGAATGGGATATATCACTATGTACCCCTCTTCTAAGAGAAAACATGTCGTAACCACACATTCAACTTTATTATACAAGTGTTACATAAATGGTCACGATAGTTTCCCTATCACATTCAGTTTTTCTTTAAATTAATCATTGTTCAAGTGGTTCAAATGGCTCTGATCACTATGGGACTTAACTTCTGAGGTCGTCAGTCACCTAGAACTTAGAACTACTTAAACCTAACTAACCTAAGGACATCACACACATCCATGCCCGAGGAAGGATTCGAACCTGCGACAGTAGCAGTCGCGCAGTTCCAGACTGTAGCGCCTAGAACCGCTCGGCCACTCCGGCCAGCTTTATCGTTGTAGTATTTCTTTGTGTTTGGTTTTACTATTAACACATATTTTATTATATCTTATCACGAAAATCTCTTTCTTGGAGAAACTAAAATTATCTATAACTCGAGAATCAAGCGTCAGAGCACTCTGAGATTATTTTGTTTCATCGGAATCAGGTAATTTACTTAACTTTAATAACTTTATTTAATCAGTTTGGAAGAAATGCTCCCTTGTTGAGGATCTCTACCATTGCACGAATAATATAACTCGTAACATTTCTCAACACTGCCCTTCCCGGGATTATGTACTCTTTACCCTTGCTATCGTGATGTAACTCTCTTCCCATAAAGTGGTAGGGGTCATCCCTTCCTTGGGTCCAACCTTCTCTGGGACAGCTTACCGATAAACTCCTACAAAGTGATTGCAGTACTCCTTTCCTTGGGTCAACCCGAACCTGGTATAATTTCCCTTCTCTAGGGTAACCTACCTGTAAACTCCCACAAAGTGCATCACACAGCTTCTTTACTATTGTTTGACGTACTCCAGTACTTCTCCTTTCGGTTTTTCTTTTTCCTATCTCTACATCCAGACTCCTACAGACTCCTAATTTTCTCTGGACCGTTCTCTTGATGACCGTTCTGCCTATCGCTACTCTTCTCCTTTTACATGTTACCTTATCACTCCTACCTTTCAGTTATTCTGACACTTGACCCCTTTATTCTCCCTTCGAAAAAGTGACAAGACTAACTCCTAAAAAAACACAAAAAATCTATTTTTGTTCCTATAATGTCGCCCACATATGCTTGAGAAAGTGTGCGTGATTGCACACTGTGTGTGTGTGTTTGTGTGTGTGCGTGCGTGTATGTGTGTTGTATGTGTGTGTGTGTGCCTGTTCCTTGCCCAGTCCACTGAAGTAAAACTTTACAATCACCTGTCAAGAGATGTCGCTAATGACGCGGAAAACAGGGAAGTGTCTCAGCGATAGAGACATACAGTATGATCATGGAAAGAGGGAATTCAGAGTTGGTCTTGAAAGTTGAGAAGTAAGGAAGTGAAAAAAGAGAATCAGAGTGTTTTATACATTTGCGTACTCCAAAATGTCCCTACCCTCTATGAATGAAATTTATAAATCGAACTCCACCGTTTGTGGTATACACACTCTCCATTTTAGTCTGACTTTCTTAACCCTCCAAAATAATTCATTGCTTTGGGTGGTACAGTCTGACTCTTCGTCGTCTAATGGGTTATCTAAATATTCAGATTGTGGTGTCACCGCCAGACACCACACTTGCTAGGTGGTAGCCTTTAAATCGGCCGCGGTCCGGTAGTATACGTCGGACCCGCGTGTCGCCACTATCAGTGATTGCAGACCGAGCGCCGCCACACGGCAGGTCTAGAGAGACTTCCTAACACTCGCCCCAGTTGTACAGCCGACTTTGCTAGCGATGGTTCACTGACTTCTACGCTCTCATTTGCCGAGACGATAGTTAGCATAGCCTTCAGCTACGTTATTTGCTACGACCTAGCAAGGAGCCAGTATCCGTACTATTGATATTGTGAATCATGTACCATAAAGAGCGACGTTCTCCATGAATGGATTAAAGTTAAGTATTCCACCAGCTACGTCCGTTTTTCTCAATTCTAATTCCCTTGTCATGTTCCAGACCTCACGCCAGCCTGCGTGAGGTGAGACGCGTGCATTTCGGTCTCCTTTAGGAACACGGTTTGCTCGCCTGCCAACCACAACAAAGATCTTCTTGAACGTCACTCTATTTTTTTTTTTTAAATTTCCCGCGAACTATTGTAGTACTTTGCGTCGAGTAATGCTAGGGTTAGTTTTTCTTGTATTGTTTGTGGCCAGTATTCAGGTCTAAATTTCTTCTGAAATCCTTCCATGAAGTAAATTATTCCGAGTGAGCATTCCCCCACTCTGCAGCATCCCCTACTAGATAACTTCATGCAAAATATGTTTTCCGAGTATCCTTCCATTTTTGAGGTGAAGTTCTCGGAAAAACTCGGAAGAAGAACGTTCGGTGCACATCTCCGTCAGGTTTAAACTTTGGGAAATACTTGTTTAGGTTCATGCTACTGACTAATTATAGTTCTTCTAATAAAGTACTTTCTGTGGTTCCTTGTCACGCTTTGGCCAATTCATCCTACAGTCGTTTAAGTTCATTGTTTGGATGAGTTACTTCATCCCAGGAGAGCTGTACACTATGTACGGATCATGCATTCTCTTGAAATTTTTGATCTATTAAGGCCTGGACTTTTTCCTCCGGACCCGTTAAGATATCATGTGAAAAAACGGAATTTCCGTTCTCGCTCCTTTTCTCTAAAAGTTAAATATGATTTTGCGCGTCTAAGACCTGATCCTTTACAAGTTGACACTCATTTAGTGAAAATTCTCGCAAAGTATCTACATCAGTATGAATTTCCCTAATCTTGAATTTCGTCACGTACAAGGTCGCATTGTTGAAGCATTTCAGTTTGAACTTCGTTGTTAAAAACATTTCATTTTTAATGTAGTGTAGTCACTAAACGCTCCTCCAAATGCACGAGTTTCTCATCAAAATGACCAAAGCTGTCATTATTTCTGTTAAGTAACTCCTACCCAAACTCTCTTTGAAATAATTTTGTATGTGCTTAGTAAATTTATCGTTTTATTCCAAAATTATACCTAAATTGTTTTCTCCTGACGTGGTCAACCTACTTGTGCTGACAGGCATAAACAAATATTTTATTCGTCGTCTGAACACGCTTACCGTCTATACCGATGTTGTTTATTTTAGATTTATTGTATTCCACAGTTGTTTTATTTTATCACTCACAACACATACAACTTTTTAAAACGGTCGCAAGCGAAGCTCACAGTGAACATTATATTGCATGCTGCCGATAGACCGCTCTTCGATTGCTAGTTGTTCGTGGCTGCGTACTGCCGACGTGTTAGCTGTGGTGTGCAACCTGCGGACGACTGCGTTATGCCGACGAACTGAGTGTTCGTTGCAGTGTGCCGACGGTGGCACGTGAGCTGCTATCTTTCGAAGACTGCTTGTAGATGGCGTACTGCTGTTGGGTGAATACTGGTTTGTTTCTCCCCAACACAGTTCTTCTTTCTTTTGCACTCAATTAGATTATTCGTTTCTGATTCACTTTGTCGTCTCTACAGTATAGAACGTCTTGTTGTTTTATTCCCATTGCCCATGCGTTTCTTCCTTGGAGCTTTCTAAGGAAATTTTCTTGATATTTAGCTTTTTGTTACACTTTTTCAGTCTTTTAGCTGCTAAGGTCGCCACATAAAGTGTTGCAGGTTGGCTTGGGATGTGTGGTGCTTTGTTACACATCACCTCATGCACCAAACACTTAAATAAGTTGCCACCAGAACACACCTTTTATATACAATGAATGTTGCTTACTGGATATTCGGTCGTCTTTAAATATTATTAATCATGGTCCAGCTAGTCTGTGCCCTGAATCCGTGTGCCTTCTTCCTGCAACTTGACTCAGATTTCGCCTTCTTACAGGCTGCAGATAAAGCTGCCGAAAATTAACTTCTCGTTCTCTGTCACCCCACCACATAATTGAGAAGTAAGATTCAGTTCACCTTCTTATATTATCTTCAAAATTACAATTCAGTACATGATAAATGAGGACAGCTATCAACTCGTACACTACCTCTCTGTACTACGTACGTAACAGATCTGATACTCAACTTGATAAGTTACAATTACAATCCATTTATTATCTCTCACATCTCGCGTTTTTAGATTTCATGGAGCTTTTTCTTCCGCACCGGCCAGTCCCTGGAAAATTATATCCCCACCTCAGCAGGTACGGTCGTCTGACTGCTATCCACTTCCGTACAGTCACTGAATCGTTAGCTCTGGCATCAGCTCCTATGATTTAAAACACCTCCCAACAGTGGGATGCTGAGCGGTTATCGCCACTCTGTCACGAACATCTGTTCTCTAACATACGTTTTTAAGGGCGCACGGTCATGTAAATTGGTTCAAATGGCTCTGAGCACAATGGGACTTAACATCTGAGGTCATCAGTCCTCTACAACTTAGAACTACTTAAACCTAACTAACCTAAGGAAATCACACACATCCTTGTCCGAGGCAGGATTCGAACCTGCGACCGTAGCGGTCGCCGATTCCAGACTGAAGCGCCTAGAACCGCTCGGCCACACGCACGGTCATGTAGAATTGAAAGAAATTTCCACCATTTGATTGTTAATTGTTCATTTATTTTACCCAATCATGATTTTGGCCCTATAGCCGTTTTCAAATGCATGGCGAACTGAAAACTAGTAAAGCGTACATATCATACAGTGCAGGTCATAGGAACAGAAAGTTATTACGTATTGGAAAACTTTACTTACATATTAAAAATATGCCTGATCTGTATGTGACACGTCATCATCCCAACAACTTATATCTCTTCGTATAGACCAGGTGTACCACAGGATATGAGTATATATAGAAAGACACGTAATATGGCTGACATTCCAGAATGGTAGAGCACTGGCCCGCCAAAGGCAAAGGTCCCGAGTTCGAGTCTCGGTCGGGCACACAGTTTTAATCTGCCAGGAAGTTTCATGGCTGACATGGTCAAATGTTCAAATGTGTGTGATGTCCTATGGGGCCAACCTGCTGAGGCCATCTGTCCCTAGTCTTACACACTACATAAGTTAAAATAAGAACAACACGTACGCCCGAGGGAGGACGCAAACCGCCGGCGGGAGGGGCCGTGCAGTCCGTAACATGGCGCCTCAAACCGCTCGGCCACACCGCGTGGCGCTGATATTCTCCACAGTGCCACAGAGTACGGCGGATTTAACAGCCATTAGGTTCCTGTGACCTGCATTAGTCACCTCTGTTCATCAACTGACGTTAACATACGTGAAAACAGTGTCACAGTGAAAGACAACTTGCCTACAAGACCAGAAATATGTTTTATCGACGATGATATGTCACAGACAGATCAGACATATTTTAACATGTAAGTAAAGTCGAAGATAATTTTGTCTCTTCCGCATCAGATAATTTCGTGGTCACAGATCTACTTGCCCACGCTTAGAGAGGGAGAAAACTATAGCACTATAGTTTTTTATTGCGGTTTATTAGTGAATGAAGTCGAAAGACGGTCGAAAAAGCAGGATCTAATCTTTTATACCTACATCTCTTCCGAAACCGCTCCATGACCAGGTGTAACTGTACCATGTCAACGATATTACTGGCGCTATACGAGAAAACGCTACGTCTTTCGAACATTCTTGGTAAGTGTTTCAATTTTACGGCACATTACTATAACCTGTAAGTCTGTCTTATTTGAGAGGATACACCGGTAAACATAGAAACTGCTGCACCAGCAACCGCCAGCTATGTCAGTGTTACGCAACAGTCCACAGTGGTATCATCTCTACGTCGGGCACACCGGGCTCCCTTAGTCAACGCAAGAAAGTGACGAACAGTGGACCTTATCAATTAGACTGCAAGACGCTTTCCAGGTTATTACGAGCAGTTATACACGTTTAAAGACCGTCGTATTTGCGTGAATGCTTCACTGCACTGTCTCTGATAACCTCCACGTCAACAGGCCGTTAAACGATAATGCCCTTCCTTCCTTTAGATTAATTTCGTTGACTGAATGGGGCTGTTCTGTGTAAAACACGGTAGCTGGAGCTATTATTACACGATGACGCACACCATGTAGCCCCGCACGCTCTGCTGGAATGCAGAGTTCGCCATCCATCGCACAATCCAAGTCTTCAACTGACTGACTGACCTGACGGAGTATGCGGCAGTATGGTTCCTGTGCTGTTCACTTTGTCCAAATCTCACAGCACTAGAGACAGCACCATATTTGCAGATTATCTATATATCAACTTCCCGTCAAACTGTGCGAGTGATATCGATGCTGGCGATATGTTGCTGTTGTTGTGGTCGTCAATCGGAAGACTGGCTTGATGCAGCTCTCCGTCATATTCTCTCCTGTGCCAGCTTGTTCATCGCCGAGGAACTACTGCAACATACCTCCATCTAAATCTCCTTAACTGTAATCGTCTCTTGGACTGCTCTACGGTCCACACCCCCATCTCCACCCCCCCTCACAACCATACACACACACACACACACACACACACACACAAACACAAACACACACACACACACACACACACACACACACACACACACACACACACACACACACTCACACACACACACACACACTTCCCACTTCCATCCCATACTACACTGACGGAAAAAAAATCGCCACACGAAGAAATAATTAATGTATAGTACCGAAATTTCGGTGCAAACAGCCTTGACCCAGTGGTAACACCGGTTCCCGTCAGATCGCCGAAGTTAAGCGCTGTCGGGATGGGCTAGCACTTGGATGGGTAACGTTCCGGTCTGCCGGGCGCTGCTGGCAAGCGGGGTGCACTCAGCCTTTGTGAGGAAAACTGAGGAGCAACTTGATTGAGAAGTGGCGGCTCCGGTCTCGGAAAATGGCCGGGAGAGCGATGTGCTGACCATCCGCGTCCAGTGACGCCTATGGGCTGAGGATGACATGGCGGCCGGTCGGTACCGTTGGGCCTTCAGAGTCTGTTCGAGAGGAGTTAAGTTTAATGAAATTTGGGTAAGACATCTGTCCATGTAATATAATTAAGTGATTAACATTGTAAGATCACAGGTTAACGCAAGTGCGAGAGAAGTCATTACAAATTTGAAATGCTGTTACATTAAAAACCCGCTGCAGCCGCCAGAATGTTTAACGAAGTTACGTAAACGTCCAAGCATTCTGTTGTACAAGAGCCGAATGTCATTTCATGGGGTGGAGTTCCATGCCTGTTGCATTTCTTTGATCAATGCAGGGACGCTTAATGCAGGCTATGGATGATGATGTCCAATATGTGCTCGGGTGGTGATAGATGTGGTGATCGAGCAGGGTAAGGCAACATATCGACACCCTTTGGAGCACGTTGAGTTGCAACAACGATATGTGGGCGACCGTTATCCAGCTGAAAACACCTCCTGGGATGCTGTTCATAAATGGCAGCACAACAGATGGAACAACCAGACCGGCGTACAAATTTGCATTCAGGATGTGTAGGATAACCAAGAGAATGCTCCTGGTGTCATATGAAATCGCACCCCCACACCATAATTCCAGGTTTCGGTCAACTGCGTCTAGCACAGACGGGTTTATTGCAGGTCACAACGGGTCTCCTTCCAACCAACACACGGCCATCACTGCCACCGGGGCAGGACCCGCTTTCGTCAGAAAACGCAACAGACCTCCAATCCCTCATCTAAAGAGCTCTCGCCGGACACCGCTTAAGTCACAGATGGAGGTGGTTTGGAGTCAAGGAATGCACGCAACAGGGCTCGGAGCTGTCCTTGAAGTAACCGATTTGTAAAAGTCAATTTTGTCACCGTGGTTCCAATTGCTACTAACTTGCAATACGATACACCAGAGCTATACGCCGAACTCAATGGTTTTCCCTCTCGGTAGTGCCTTGTGGCCGTCCAGAGCACGGTAGTCTTGCGACACACGTTCCCGTGACCACAGCTGACAGTAGTTATGTACAGTGGCTACTTTCCTGCCACATCTTTCGCGCGACCGCTACGGTCGCAGGTTCGAATCATGCCTCGGGCATGGATGTTTGTGATGTCCTTAGGTTAGTTACGTTTAAGTAGTTGTAAGTTCCATTCCAAGGGACTGATGACATCAGATGTTAAGTCCCATAGTGCTCCGAGCCATTTGAACCATTTTTTTGCCAAATATTTCTGCAATATCGCACAAGGAACATCCAGATTGTTATATCCCTGTCACACTACTTCGTTCAAACTCAGTGAGGTGCTGATAATGGCGTCTTTGTCGCCTTAAAGGCATTTTTGACTGACCAGCTCAACACGTCCAATCTCAGGTAACTAACGCTGACGACCGTTACAGAGCGTACGTACAGCAAACCTGTTATGGATACACATAGCGGCGCCACTAGAGATTAGCGTGAAATGTGAATAGACACCATCTTTCCGATGTAGAGCCACGCCTATCAATTTCGTTTATGTCGCAGAACTCCTTCTTAATGCTGTGATATTTTTTCCATCAGTGTAAACTGACGATCCCTTGATGTCTCAGAAATTCCTTCTTTCATTTGTGTTGTGCCACAAATTTCCTTTCTACCCTATTCTGTTGAGTATCTGCTCATTAGTTGCATGATCTACCTGTCTAATCTTTTGCATCCTTCTGTAGCACCACATTTCAAAAGCTGTTCCCTTCTTGTCTGCACTGTTTAGCGACCATGCTTCACTTCCATAAGTGGCTACATTCCTGATAAATACCTTTGGAAAAGACTTCCTAACACTTAAATCTATATTCGATGTCAACAAATTTCTATTCTTCAAAAACCTTTTTCGCATCATTTCCAGTCTACCTTTATGTCCTCTCTACTTCGGCCATCATAACTTATTTTACTGCCTAAATAGCAAAACTCATTGACTACTTAAAGTGTCTCTTTTCCCATTCTAATTTCCTTATTAGCAGCTGATTTAAATTCGCTACATTCCATTATCCTTGCTCTATTTTTGTCGACGTTCATCTTACATCCTCCTTTCAAGACACTGTTCATTCCGTTCAGCTGTTGTTACAAGTCCTTTGTTGTTTCTGTTAGAATTACAATATCCTCGGCAAAAGGGTGTAAAATATCAGTTTTTCAGTATCCCTTAAACAAGGAATGTTATATGCAAAAACGTTGCTGGGTTCAAAACAGGAAGCCTATTTGATATATCTGCTCTATGAAAGGTCTATTACTGTCAACTTACACGCAGTTTTTGTGAATAAATTTATTTATTTATTTATTTTTATAATAAAGCTTGCATAGATTTTCATAGACTTTCAACTGAATAAAATCGAGTTCTTGGACCTTGACTAAAAGAAGGGATAGGTTGATAGGACACATCCATAGGCATCAAGGAATAGTTAATTTCCTGACAGAGAGAAGAATGCGTTTAGCAAGCCCAGGTTTGAATACAGTAAGCAGACTGAGATGGACATAGGTCACAAAAGTTATGCGGGAATGAAGAGTATTGCACAGGATAAGCAAGCGAGGAGCTACGTCTGAAGACAATCTCAAACTGTAGACCACGACAAGAACCAACAACAATGTTCATTCTGGAACCAACAACAATATTTTACAGTGAGTGTGGAAAATGACTACTCACATCCAGCATCCAGTAAAAGTATATAGAAAATAAAATAATGGAAGCCCAGTATTTCGAGTGTTTAACAATGATGCCCATGTATGAATAAATGAACATGGTAGATGATTATCAACATTATTCAAAAAAGAATCGATACTACCAATATACCGCTTCCATCTTAGCACTGTTGCGCTCCTTTGCACTGGTATACGAAAAAGCGTGTCGATATATAAGAGCTATTGTCACATTAATTCGGTTTTTCGTATCTTTACTACAAGTACCAACAATATATCCACTCCTACACTAACTGCAGGTCGAGAAACATGCAATGTGGACAGCAAGTGTCTGATAAATGCACACATATATTCTACCACGAAACACACAAATGAGGGCTGCAATGTTCATAAACTGTTTTAATAACGCAATAATCGCAGAACCGTAAATGTTACTTCAGCCGCTGTGGTCTGTTTACAGTCCTTTAGACCTACTGTCTTTCTGTTCTATCTTACTGTTCATTCACTGGCATCTCGATCATTTGAAAGTCACTGTTCATATATCAGATTCGCTTTTTCTAATTGGCACAGTTGCCTGCAATTAACTTTTTCTCGCTGGTGATCTCGTACAGGAATATGGCCTTAACTTTATCTCAACACAGTGAAATGTATTCGCAGTTGCGAATATGGACAACCATCAGCTGTATGATGGAATGACGACAATGAAAGTTTGTGCCGCACTGGGAGTCGAACCCCGATTCCCCGCTTATCGGGAGTATCCGCCTTACGGATTGGCTATCCGACCACGGCCCAACGCCAGACCCAAACTTCCATACGTCATCAGTCATGTGCCTTCATTCTGTACTCGTACATTCATTATGTATATTCCCGTAAAGGGGAGACATTTTACTGGAAAGTCGCTTGCGCGGTGTCGGGGGATAAATGCGATATTGTAGCGCCTGTGTTATTCAGGATCACCATGTAAAGTTCCTTCGCACATACATAATGGATGTACGAGTACAGGATGTAGACACATGATTGATAACACATGGAATTTTTGCGTCTGGCGAGGATGGTGTTGGGGTAGCCAAATGGTGTGGCCACCGTTGGCGATATGGTGGAAATCCGGATTCGAGTCCTGCTCAGGTACACATTTTCCTTGTCATTTCATTATACAGCAGATGGTAGTCCATATCCGCAACTACGAGTACATTTCATGTATTTTGTGAGGGCTGTAGTCGCAGTAGTGCACGTTCCTTCGGCCATGCCTGCAGGTCTTAAGCAACTTTAACTCGTAATAACACAGGCACTGGAATATCGTATTTTCTCAACACGGTTGCCTGCTGATATCACGACATGACACATGAACAAAAGCATCATCATTTGTAAATTCTAATTACACATGATTTAGAGTCTCTCTCTTTATTGGAAAGCTCAGCAAATTGTTTTCAAGTCCACGTTTGTTGATTCCGTAACATCGACGGCATGGCTGATTGCAGCGTCGACGACATGACACACAAATAGGTAAAGTGCATACATCAAGATAATTTATAGATACTTTTGCAGACGAATACTGAAAAAAACATAAAACTACTATGAACAGTGCCAATTTTAACAATTTTTGACAACCCAACCGTTGGCTTTCGATAAACTATTTGACCAGCAATACTCGTACTGCCCGCAGCAGAATATCACGCACGACTACCAATCACTCGTTCTCGAAAGAAGCAACTATCGATTCTGAGGCACTCAGCGACACGATAGTAAGCGTACAACACTTCAGCTTTCGTGAATTAATAAACGTTGGCATACCATCGACAGAAAACAATGGCCCCATGTCGCTAAGTTACCCATCAAACTCGGTCAAGAAACAAAAATTAGTTTTATGCAACTGAGATGGTTTAAACCACAACTTAACGATAGACGCCTGCAGAATCCACGACAGACAACGTTCACCTAAAACAGATGCCCAGCAATGAACCGCGCTGTAGGCTTTGGCGCTAATAATACGAACTGGAAGGATTCGAGCCCCATGACTGTAGATTTCTACATTATTAAATCCATAATGTTCTTGGAAAAATTTATATCTCTGAGCTCGTTGTTTCTTCTAGAGATACAGGTCCTTGGCTTCTTTACATATTCTGAGGTTTGTTCCCAGTGAATAAATTAAATGAAAAATTTTTCATGATCTTTGTTCAATAACCACTTGAATACTAAGGATATATGATAACACTGTTCAGATATGTCTGACGTCAGCAATGTCACTATAACATCTAATACACCAGTCACTAGTTAGGTAACTAGCACCGTTACGTACCATCACGCTTCTATCTACAGCTACCAGTCACTGCTCTGCAACTGTCCTCCCCCCCCCCCCCTCACCCCCTCCCCGACACACACACAATTTTTGGTTGTCAGGGTGAGATTTCCTTTATAGAACTAATTGCTTTATTATATCTCGTAAATTTTATAAGAAATCATAACAACCTTAAACACATTGAAAGGTCTCTGTTGAGATGCAGTTGAAATGCGTCATGCTGTAGCCAGCCTCACATTCATTTTAATTGTACAGTTTTATTGAATCAGTAGTGTACTAGTGGTACATGGTGTGGGTTCCTGTAGTCATGTCCTAGTTCATGAACCACGGGCAACGTATGAGTGGCCAAGTAAGTGGTCCCGACTGTCGGGATACCAGTTACTTTGGAATAAGGCTGGGCATCTCGGACATATTCTGATCTGTGGTCACCTTTTTGCTCATACGGCAAAGACTACCAAATCCACCGGTTAGTCCCTCAGCCGTTAGGGGTAAAACCCAATGGGACTCGGGGCAAGTAAGACTAGCAACCTGCTTCCCCGATACTTTAAATATGATGCTGGCAATAATCAGAGCAAAATGCCTCGGACCTTTGGAGGTGACGGAGTCCCACCTCTAACTGATAAACCAGGGACTCCTAAGATACGACTTGGCAAACAAATGTTAATGAGATGGGGAGCTTTTAATATCAATGGGGGCTACTCTGGGAAGAATTTAGAGCTGGCAGAGGCTGCAAGTAAGATGGGGCAGGACGTTTTAGCTGTTAGTTACATTCGGGTAAGGGGTGACAAAGAAGAGGAAGTGGGAGAATACAAGGTCTACCTGTCAGGAGTCAAAGCAGGAATAGCACAATGGGGTGTAGGGCTTTACATCAGGAAAGAAATGGAACCCAGTGTAGTTGCAATAAGGTATGTACACGAAAGACTGATGTGGATAGATTTGACAGTGTCTAGCAAGAAAATTAGGATTGTGTCAGTATATTCTCATTGTGAAGGGACAGATCAAAATAAGATGGATAGTTTTTATGAGGCACTCGCTGATGTAGTTGTTAGAGTAAAGGACAAGGACAGTGTTCTGCTCATGGGTGATATTTTAACGCCAGGATTGGAAATCGAACAGTTTGGTATGAAAAGGTTATGGGTAAATTTGGAGAGGATATGGAGGCCAACAGGAACGGGAAACAACTCTTGGATTTCTGTGCCAGTATGGGCTTAGTAATCACAAACTCATTTTTTAAATATAAGAACATCACTGGTATACTTGGGAAAGCAGGGGAACCAGATCTGTCATTGACTATATAATTACATATCAGGAATTCAGGAAGGCTGTGAGGGACACACGTGTATTCAGGGGATTCTTTGATGACACTGATCATTATTTAATCAGTAGTGAAATTGGGATTGTGAGGTCGAAAGTGCAGGAGGTCAGGTCCATATGTAGGAGGATAAGAGTGGAGAAACTTCAGGATAAGGAAATCAGACGCAAGTACATAACAGCGATCTCAGAAAGGTACCAGTTAGTTGAATGTAGTCAATTACAGTCACTGGAAAAGGAATGGACAAGGTAGAGGGACGCAGTACTAGAAGTGGCTAAAGAATGTCTTGGAACAGTAGTGTGTAAAAGTAGGATGAAGCAAACAGCTTGGTGGAATGACACAGTCAAGGCAGCCTGTAAAAGGAAAAAGAAGGCGTATCAAAAATGGCTACATACTAGAACTCAGGTAGACAGAGAAAGTTATGTTGAAAAAAGAAACAAAGCCAAACAGATTATTGCAGCATCCAAGAAGAAATCTTGGAAAGACTTTGGAAACAGGTTGGAGACATTGGGTCAAGCTGCTGGAAAACCATTCTGGAGTGTAATTAGCAGTCTTCGAAAGGGAGGTAAGAAGGAAATGACAAGTATTTTGGACAGGTCAGGAATACTGCTGATGAATCCTGTGGATGCCTTGGACAAAAAAAATGGCTCTGAGCACTATGGGACTTAACATCTATGGTCATCAGTCCCCTAGAACTTAGAACTACTTAAACCTAACTAATCTAAGGACAACACATAACACCCAGCCATCACGAGGCAGAGAAAATCCCTGACCCCGCCGGGAATCGAACCCGGGAACCCAGGCGCGGGAAGCGAGAAGGCTACCGCATGACCACGAGATGCAGACGGATGCCTTGGGCAGATGGAAGGAATATTTTGAAGAGTTTCACAATGTAGGTGAAAATACGATCAGTGATCTTTCAGGTTTCGAGGTAGAATGGGATAGGAATGATGATGGAAATAGGATCATATTTGAGAAAGTGGAGAAAATGGTCAATAGATTGCAGTGCAATAACGCACCTGGGATGGATGAAATTAAGTCGTGACTCATCAAATACAGTAAAATGTCAGGTCTTAAATGGCTACACAGGATAATTGAAATGGCCTGGGAGTCGGGACAGGATCCGTCAGACTGGACAAAAGCAGTAATCACACCAATCTTTAAACATGGAAACAGAAAAGATTGTAACAACTACAGAGGTATCTCTTTAATCAGCATTGTGGGTAAAATCTTCTCAGGTATTGTTGAAAGGAAAGTGCGAGTATTAGATGAGGACCAATTGGATGAAAATCAGCGTGGGTTTAGGCCTCTTAGAGGTTGTCAGGACCAGATCTTTAGCTTACGGCAAATAATGGAGAAGTGTTATGAGTGGAAGAGGGAATTGTATCTATGCTTTATAGATCTAGAAAAGGCATATGACCGGGTTCCTAGAAGGAAGTTTTTCTCTGTTCTACGAGATTATGTAATAGGAGGCAAACTTTTGCAAGCAATTAAAGGTCTTTACATGTATAGTCAGGCAGCAGTTAGAGATGACGGTAAATTGAGTTCATGGTGTAGAGTAGTTTCCGGGGTAAGACAAGGCTGCAACCTGTCTCCACTGTTGTTCATATTATTTATGGATCATATGTTGGAAACAATAGACTGGTTGGATGAGATTAAGATATGTGAACACAAAATAAGCAGTCTTGCATATGCAGATGACTTAGTTGTGATGGCAGATTCGGTTGAAAGTTTGCAAAGTAATATTTCAGAGCTAGATCAGAAATGTAAGGACTATGGTATGAAGATTAACATCTCCAAAACGAAAGTAATGTCAGTCGGAATGAGATATAAACGGATTGAGTGCCAAATAGGAGGAACAAAGTTAGAACAGGTGAACGGTTTCAAGTACTTAGGATGCATATTCTCACAAGATGGCAACATAGTGAAAGAACTGGAAGCTAGGTGTAGCAAAGCTAATGCAGTGAGCTCTTAGCTACGATCTACTCTCTTCTGCAAGAAGGAAGTCAGTACCAAGACTAAGTTATCTGTGCACCGTTCAATCTTTCGACCAACTTTGTTGTATGGGAGCGAAAGCTGGGTGGATTCAGGTTACCTTATCAACAAGGTTGAGGTTACGGATATGAAAGTATCTAGGATGATTGCAGGTACTAGTCGATGGGAACAATGGCAGGAGGGTGTGCACAATGAGGAAATCAAAGAAAAACTGGGAATGAACTCTGTAGATGCAGCAGTCAGCGCGAACAGGCTTAGATGGTGGGGTCATGTTACACGCATGGGAGAAGCAAGGTTACCCAAGAGACTCATGGGTTCAGCAGTAGAGGGTAGGAGAAGTCGGGACAGACCAAGGAGAAGGTACCTGGATTCGGTTAAGAATGATTTTGAAGTAATAGGTTTAACATCAGAAGAGGCACCAATGTTAGCACTGAATAGGGGAACATGGAGGAATTTTATAAGGGGGACTATGCTCCAGACTGAACGCTGAAAGGCATAATCAGTCTTAAATGATGATGATGAGTAGTATACTAGAGAGATTTTGATCCCAAGAACTTAGCGTGTACGGAATGTAGGGCATAATTATCAAGGGACAAGAGTAATGATTGCCGCGATTACACATTCTCAATTTCAGTACAGCTTGATGCACTGAATCTCTGTGTATTTAGAGGGCAGAAGTGCAGAACAACGGCCAAAGGATGCCGCTGGGGCAGGGAGCAGGGGAGACGAGGTCAGCGTCCGGGGGAGAGGTTGCCCGCAAGCCAATGAATAGGAAAGGGCCACTGGCCACTTCGCCACGCTCCTTCAGGTCGGCCGGCGGTTTCTCTGTTTGAGCGGATTAGCGTTTCCTCGAACTGGCCGCGCCTCAGCTGGTGCGGTTCGCCAGCTGACACCCGCACTTCTGCGATGCCGCGATGAATCCAAACTGCCACTGACCACCCGTATAGTAGGCGGGGCTTCCGGTGGGCAAGCTATAAAAGCGTGCGACTAGGGATGCCTTGAAGAGATAAGGTCCCTTCGTGACGTGTGAAGAGCAAAACTCCACCGTTAGCACCAGCTTTGAAGCATGTAGATGCCTCGTTGTGGTTTTATTAAAAATACAGTCTAGGGTGTTCCCAACTAGCGGAACGCTGGCTTAACATCTGCCGTTACTCTTCCTAAAAAAAAAAAGATAAGATTTGTTTCCATAATAAGTGTGTCATGTTTAAGACGAAGTTTCCCATTGGCAGCGTTTGAGGCGTTCATTTGGATTGCCTTATCAGGAATTTTGACGGCATTGCGGGGCAGAGGCGTACAGCACACGTTTTCAGAAACATGAGAGATGAAGTCCTTTTTAGAGACGTCCGATACAGTTCCCAACAGTCGTTTAATGAACAAAGTAAGAGCATATGGACTATCAGACCAATTGTGTGATTGGATTGAAGAGTTCCTAGTTAACAGAACGCAGCATGTCATTCTCAATGGAGAGAAGTCTTCCGAAGTAAGAGTGACTTCAGGTGTGCCGCAGGGGAGCGTCGTAGGACCGTTGCTATTCACAATATACATAAATGACCTTTTGGATGACATCGGAAGTTCACTGAGGTTTTTTGCGGATGATGCTGTGGTATATCGAGAGTTTGTAACAATGGAAAATTGTACTGAAATACAGGAGGATCTGCAGAGAATAGACGCATGGTGCAGGGAATGATAATTGAATCTCAATGTAGACAAGTGTAATGTGCTGCGAATACATAGAAAGAAAGATCCCTTATCATTTAGCTACAGTATAGCAGGGCAGCAACTGGAAGCAGTTAATTCCATAAATTATCTGGGAGTACGCATTAGGAGTGATTAAAAATGGAATGGTTATATAAAGTTGATCGCCGAAAAAGCAGATGCCAGACTGAGATTCATTGGAAGAATCCTAAGGAAATGCAATCATAAAACAAAGGAAGTAGGTTACAGTACGCTGTTCGCCCACTGCTTGATTACTGCTCAGCAGTGTGGGATCCGTACCAGATTGGGTTGATAGAAGAGATAGAGAAGATCCAACGGAGAGCAGCGCGCTTCGTTACAGCATCATTTAGTAATCGCGAAAGCGTTACGGAGATGACGATGGTCTTATTATAAATTGAGGAGGACTGATATCTTTACCTGGTTACACCAATCGTTACTCAGCGGCATTTTGTTACCTATGACATAGCATTTATATTTGCAGCAGAAGATGCAACTTACAAGAAGGAAAACCGGCTAAGTGAGTTATAAGCGACCTGAATAAATACAGCTGCAGCGAACCAATTGACATTTTATTTAGTTTCATTTTAGTAGTTTTAACAACAGTATTTTAAAAAGCTGTTCGCTGTATGAATCGTCAATCAGTCATGTGACATATCAACACAATCATCAGTTTAAGAACGACCCTGCGAGTAAATTCAATTAGTCTCTGCGTTAAGCTGTAACCAGAGTAAACTTCATCCTTTTTATGAGACATACCGCCCACCATAGCCGTTTCACATACACATCTCCAGGAACCCAGATTCTGCACTCATTTCTTCGTAGAGAGAATTTATTTACTTGTTCCTGTCGGGTTACAACCTACTAGATTGTACACAAGTCAAAATGTTTCAGAATTCCTCTATCATTCCAGCCTAATTTCTATACTCACAGCTACAGTTCACATATCAGGGCCATCCTTGAGTTGTGTTTCTTTGGGCTTACATCAATAGCATAAATTTGAATCGTAGTGGGGTGATCTGCATATCGAGAGGAAATACTCGGTGAATATCAAAGACTCATTAGTAAAGTACAGCGCCGTGTTAGCAAAGGAAGCGAGAAGGCAGCTTATTGGCAACGTGAGTCCGTTCACACACACCAGAATTTCGGTGCCTTAACGTCAATACTTATTGTTAATAAGTAAATTAACCAACAACTATTACACGCATGGATCACAAGTAAATCTAATTTGTTTATTTGCCATGCCACCATAAGAAGAGAACATTGGAGAATCACTAACCGTCCCCAAATGTACACGCAAGTGCAAGAACTGTTATTCAGTCTGAAGTGTTTACAAGAAGAAAAGAAGCGGTCAGTTGTTGCTCTTGTAGAATTGAAATAATACGTCCGTGTTCGGTTGAACTTTGTATGATAGCGTTATTCCTTGTGGAACCGCCGTCAAATGTTCAAATCAGTAAGAAGCTACGTATCAGTGTCAGACCTGACCGAATTTTTAATTAATTATGTTATTTAAGACTTGTTGGGAATGGTGGGGACACTCACACAGGATGCGGTGCGGGATAAATTCTACTTGCTAAAATCAATTTACGCCAATCATTCGGCAGTTTTACCCACACCAATAGCAAAAATCCACGAACTGTTTGTTTTCCATGAATTAATTAAGGCTCACGGCCAATGTATTGAATGGTTTACTGCAGCACCACATAAATGAAAGTACTGATAGTGTGCGGGTCCTGTACGCAGGCAAATCACGTTGGTAGTATAAAAATAGAACGTTATTGATAAACGGACAGAAGCAATAAAAACATTAACAATCAAAATTTGCCATAATATTACCAAACTGAAGCTATAATTGTACATTACCTTTAGGCATACCAAACAGTATAATTTGATCTAGAGAATATGATTTCGGAGTCAAATTTTGTCAGTGTGTTTTAAATACATTTGAGGTTTTCTTATTCATGTTCTAAATAAAACACTTTAACTAAAAATCATCTACTTTGAGTTCCTCACCTGTCTGAATCTAACTGTTCTGACCGCCTACTTCCACTGCAATATTTCAAAATGTTGTATCAAGCGTGACGGAATTAGACCAACAAACCCTATTATTTCAGTGCCAATAAAAGAGTATTTAAAAAGACAATATGAAAGAAAGTTAAGAGAAATTTCCGAAAAGGAAACCAAAAGCGAACTCTTGAATCACACTGTAACGACTTATCCCTTTAATCTACACTGATACCACAATAGCAGCCTTATTGTACTCACCACACCATAATTAAAGTGCAGTCCCAAAACGCTGAGAAAAGAGAACCACTACTCAGAATGACGTCAAATTTCAACAGCATGTTTTTGATATATGTTGAAACGCCTGAAAACATCAACAAAAATTTTACCAGCACAAGGCGTTGTAAGGATCTTAACGTAAATGGGGTCGGCTACAAATGACAAATGAATCGCAATACGGCGGTTTGAGTTGTGCATTATACAATCCGTACTGTTCAATATACGTGGCTGCAAAAATTTGTCAGTCAACAGTTGTGCCTCTGTTAATTAGGTAAGGCCTTCCACCCTGGTGAGACCGTACCACATTGGATAGGAAAATTCGATTTTTAACTGTCCTGAGCCAAGAAGGGCACAAAAAGCGAAATGGCATCGGATTTTAATTGTCCCTAACCCGAAAACAGCATGAAAAGGAAAATGACATCAGTTTTTAATTGTTCTGGGGCCACAAATTGTCCAAAAAGCGAAATGGCATAGGTTGCTTTCTGTTTTGAGACTAGCGCAAGACATGTTCAATATACTGTCCACCGTTTTCTGCCACGAGCCCAAATCGAGAAACAGCATGTTTCAGAACAGGTCGGGGTAGTTCGGGGGGTCACTTTCAGAATGCATTGTGCAATGCGTGCGTTCAGTTCAGCTGCGGCCATAGTTGGAGCAATGAATATCTTTCAAATAACCACGTAACTAGAAGTCACACGGATGAGGTAATCTGAACGGCCGGGCTGTCGGGAAATGACGGATGACAATTCTAACGTTTCAGAAATGGCTCTGCAGCAGTCCCTTCACTGGCTGTGCAATGTGCAGAGGAGCCCCATCTTGCATAAAAATGGTACCACACATCCACTGTGTTGAAAGGTTTGAAGGTTGTTGGTGTGCAAAAGGCTCTCATAGCTTTTACCAGTGACGGTAAAGGTAACTGGACCCTTTGGACTCGAAAAACACGGCGTTATGGTAAACTATGCCGCCAACCCGCACTACACTGTCACCTTCGCCCAATGAAGTGGTAGGGTTGACGTGCGTGCGTGTTTTCCGTTTCCTATATTATGTAGTCCGTTTAGACGGAAACAGGCTTCGTTTGTTCACATAATGTTCCATGGCCATCCATTCTCCACTTCCATGCGAGCAAGAAACTGCGGAGTGAGTGCCTGCCTTATTGGCACGTCGGCAGGAAGCAACTGCTGAACATGGGTGATTTTGTGCGGATAGCAATGCAAGATGTTTCTTAGGATTTTAAGTGCCGTGATCGCAAGTATGTCCAACGTTCTGGCAATTCCTCGTGCACTGGATGTTTCAATACCATCGCTCTACCCCTCCTGCAGTGCTGTGGCCCCACCTTCGACAGGCTTCGGATCAACTGCTTTCCTCTCTCTACCTCACGGCACTTCAAAATAACCTGTGTTTTCTAATTTCGTAATCATTTTCTCCAGACTCTTAGCAGACACTGGATCAGTGTCTTGTTTCCTACCCTTGAATGTCTGCAACTTCGGCAGGTCTACTGGGGCAAAGTCACCGTTCTTGTAAAAGAACTTTATTTTTTTATTTAATAGAATTGCAGCCGAATAGCCATATACAGTTACTTTGCTTAACATTTTACATTTACGTTTTACATTTTTGCATATTCATTTATCGATTTCACTCTTTTACTACACAGTTCTATGTGATATCGTTCACAGGCTTCGTTACACAGTTCACATACACATGTTGTGATTGAGTCATGATAAGTTTTGTTTTTGCAAATTAGATGATGGAAGGCGTGAATAGAAAATCTACTTACGACATGTCGCAGTTCGTGGTTTGGTGCTGTCCATGAGCGGTTCGTCATTGCTTCTTTGCCATAGAACTCCGGCCATCCTTTTTCTCGTTTGTCCTCCATGATCTTCAGTTGATTTCTGGAAGCCCTGGTGTGTGGCATCATATACTGAAGTTTGATGTCTTCGGTTAGGAATGTATCTCTCGCTAGCAGGTACACTAGTCTAGATCTTGTTGTCTTTGAGAGACCTAGTGCTCTTTTTAGATAAGTCGGTTTTACCTTTTCTAGTGCTTCTAGAATTTTTTCTGTCAGGCGGTCCCATATAACCTCCATCTGATAGTCCAGGATTGGCAATATTTTTGCGGTTGAATAATTTCATGGCCGCTTCTAGACTGAGTAGGCCGATGTTTTTTATGTCCTGTATTGCTATTTTGCTTGGGCTGCACATTCTGTTGTATGTTTTGTGAAGCATTTGGCTGTTGATTGCAATGTCACCCGTAGGATGAGATTTTTGTTTTTTGGTCCTCTGATGGTGATTTCTGCATTCTTGGGTGTTTTGCCTCCTTTTCTGAAAATCACAATTTCTGTCTTTCTTATGTTTATGTGTAGTTTGTGTTGACTGCACCATTTGACTATTTTCTCAATGAATTTCTGCATCTTCAGTATATCTGTTGAACCACATATGTGTACATCTTCTTCATTTTCTCCAGTTCGCAGTATTTCTTCAGTTGCAAAAATGTACAGCAAAGGGCTCAATGGTCACCCTGTAAGACTCCGTTCGATTGCAGAATGAGGTTCGAAAAAGAGAGGTTTTCTGATACTGTGATGTATTTGAGGATTGACTTGATTATTCTTGCCCATACGCTATCTTCTCCCATTGTGTTTTCCAGTTTTCTATAAGATCTCTTTCCAGTAAGTCAAAGGCTTTGGTGAAGTCTGTGAACACTGTCTAGAACATTTGTTTCTTTTGTAGCGCTTCGTCGATGTCGTTTAGAAGAAGCCTGGCTGCCGTAAGTGTTGATCTTCCAGATCTGAAGCCCATTTCTCGTTCTGGGAGATGACTGTCCACACAGGCTTTGATTTTTTGTATAATTATCTTTGAAAACATCTTGAACTGAGTATTTTCCAGGGATATGCCTCTGGACTTGTTAGGGTCCGTTGGATCTCCTCTATCTTTCTAGGGAACTTTTACTGTCGAGTGTCTCCATTGGGTTGGAATTCTTCCACGTTCCAGGCATTTGCTGAATAGTTTGATCCATAAGTGCTGGAGGGCCTCTTTTGCACCTTTTGTATGTTCATTACATATATTTTCAGGTCCTGCTGCTTTCTTGTTCTTCAGTGCTTTTATTACTTCTTTTACATCTTCTTCATTTATAGGTTCCCATAAGCACTCCGTCTTCAGGCCACGAGTGGCCTACCAGAACCATCCGACCGCCGTGTCATCCTCGGTGGAATATGCGGACAGGACGGGCGTGGTGTCAGCACACCGCTCTCCCGGTCGTTATGATGGTATTCTTGACCAAAGCCGCTACTATTCGGTCGAGTAGCCCCTCAACTGGCATCACGAGGCTGAGTGCACCCCGAAAAATGGCAACAGCGCATAGCGGCCTGGATGGTCACCCATCCAAGTGCCGACCACGCCCGACAGCGCTTAACTTCGGCGACCTCACGGGAACCGGTGTATCCACTGCGGCATGGCCGTTGCCCCAGAGGTTCCCATACATTGTCTTTTTCCTTAGTTTAATGTTGATTCTCTTTATTACAAGAGCGCGATCCTTCATGGAAACAGTCACGTTGAACGTCGCATACGCAAACTGAGGAACAGCCGCGTGCTGCGCTTCTCTCGGTGTGCGTATTCTGACCCCATATACGGGTAAAATCTCCGCCTGCTACCTGAGTGGAGGGCGCGTCTGAATGCCATGCAGCGGACCAGGCTGGTCCGTAGATCGTTTTCGCCCAGGTACTGGGTTTTGTGTTGTCCTCCTCATGACTGTATCATCATCGGCATGGAAGTTGCCCATTGTGACGTCACGTGTAAAGGCTTGCAACTCGGCGGCCGAATTTCTCCAGGTGGGGACTCTCAGCCATCAGTGACACACGATCATTTTATTTCGCTTCATTGGTCAAATTTTGGTTAAATATTGTTCATCCAATAACTTTTCCCCCACGCGTCAATAATATGCTGCCCAGACTTGACGCCATTCTGAGGAATGGTTCTCTTTCTACATCGTTTTGAAACTGGAACATTAATTATGGATACCCTGTATGAAATAATGATCGCGGTCTTTTTCCCTGGAGCACTGATCACGATACCCTTGTCTCTGATGAACATTCGCCATCGAAGACAGTCTATTGGGTTTTGTTACTTAAGAAGCCTTCATGCCGCTCACATTGCCGCTAACCCGTTCCGTGTGCTTGTACCTTCGTTAACAATCTTCAGTAGCGCACTCTGCTAAATTCCGGAAATCTAGGAATATGCAGTCTGACTATTGCTATCCCTCCACGGTCTCAGAAAAGGACAAGCTGAGTTTCACACGAGCGATGCTCTCTAAATCCGTGCTGATTTTTGAGCGGCAGCTACTCCGTCCCAAGGACATTTATTATACTTTTAACTCCCTACGTACACTCACTGCGCTACTGGTAGCACTTAAGAATTGACAGCTGAGATTTCACACTGATTTCAAGCTGTTTTTTGACAACCACGCTCCGCGATGCCCCATGATCCACGTCCGTCAGTAGACGACATGTGCCTGGTGTTGTTTTAGCTGCCGTTGTTACTTTGTGTTTCTACTTCGCAATAAAAACACCAGCAGTCAACCTGGGCTGCTTTGGAAGGACTGAAACATTCGTGGTGGATCTGTTACGCAGCCAACATCCAGTGAACAGTCCTCGTTCGGAGCCACTAATTTCTCCTGACCGACCGATCCTGCTGTTACTGTTACTCTACCAACAACAGACGAGTCATTCTCTCGTGACATCTAGTATCGAGGATAATATACACTACTGGCCATTACAATTGCTACACCACAAAGATGACGTGCTATAGACGCGAAATTTAACCAACAGGAAGAAGATGCTGTGATATGCACATGATTAGCTTTTCAGAGCATTCACACAAGGTTGGTGCCGGTGGCGACACCTACAATGTGCTGACATGAGGAAAGTTTCCAACAGATTTCCCATACACAAACAGCAACTGAGCGGCGTTGGCTGGTGAAACGTTGTTGTGATGCCTCGTGTAAGGAGGAGAAATGCGTACCATCGCGTTTCCGGCTTTGATGAAGGTCGGATTGTAGCCTATCGCGATCGCGGTTTATCGTATGGCGGCAATGATGCTCGCGTTGTTCGAGATCCAATGACTGTTAGCAAATTATGGAATCGGCGGGTTCAGGAGGGTAATACGGAACGCCGTGCTGGATCTCAACGGCCTCGTATCACTTGCAGTCGAGGACAGGCATCTTATCCGCATGGCTGTAACGCATCGTGCAGCCACGTTTCGATCCCTGAGTCAACAGATGGGAACGTTTGCAAGACAACAATCATCTGCGCGAGCAGTTAGACGACGTTTGCAGCAGTATGGACTGTCAGCTCCGAGACCGCGGCTACATCACAGACAGGAGCGCCAGCGATGGTGTACTCAACGACGAACCTGGGTGCACGAATGGGTGCACGAATGGCAAAACGTCATTTTTTCGGATGTATCCAGGTTCTGTTTACAGAATCATGATGGTCGCATCCGTGTTTGACGAGATCGCGGTGAACGCACATTGGAAGCGTGTATTCGTCATCACCATACTGGCGTACAACCCGGCCTGATGGTATAGGGTGCCATTGGTTACACGTCTCGGTCACCTCTTGTTCGCAAGACGGAACTTTGAACAGTGGACGTTACATTTCAGATGTGTTACGACCCGTGGCTGTACCCTTCATTCGAAGCCTGCGTCCGCATCTCGTGGTCGTGCGGTAGCGATCTCGCTTCCCACGCCCGGGTTCCCGGGTTCGATTCCCGGCGGGGTCAGGGATTTTCTCTGCCTCGTGATGGCTGGGTGTTGTGTGATACCTTAGGTTAGTTAGGTTTAAGTAGTTCTAAGTTCTAGGGGACTGATGACTATAGATGTTAAGTCCCATAGTGCTCAGAGCCATTTGAACCATTTTCGAACCCTGCAAAATCCTACATTTCAGAAAGATAATGCACGACCGCATGTTCCAGGTCCTGTACTGGCCTTTCTGGATACAGAAAATGTTCGACTGCTGCCCTCGCCAGTAAATTCTCCAGATCTCTCACCAACTGAAAACGTCTGGTCAATGGTGGCCAGGCAACTGGCTCGTCACAATACGCCAGTCACTACTCTAGATGAACGGTGGTATCGTGTTGAAGCTGCATGGACAGCTGTACCTGTCCACGCCATGTTTGACTCAATGCCCAGGCGTATCAAGGCTGTTATTACTGCCAGAGATGGTTGTTCTGGGCACTAATTTCTCAGGATCTGTGCACCGAAATTGCGTGAAAATGTAATCACATTTATCCAATGAATACCCGTTAATCATCTGCGTTTCTTCTTGGTAGAGCAATTTCATTGGCCAGTAGTGTATATTATGTTACATCTTAACAGAAATTTAATATCCGAAAATGTTGGTGTCAGAAACAATCAGGTCTCAACGAGACACTGCTGGTGTGCTACATGTAGATCTTAGAATGCTATGAATGATGAATTCGTGAAAATTAGATCACAATGTAGAGGTGCTGCAACGAGCACCCACTACGGGCCATAAGGCCTAAGAGCACTGGAAGGTGCTGTTGGACCACTGGGTATTGAATTTTCATCCAGCAGAAGGGTCACAATCCTTGAACGGTATGGTCGCTCGAGAATTCTGCAGGGCATTCGGCAATGGGCGTTCGGCATCTGCGAGAAGTGAACACTTAACAGCAGGCAGATGCAAGGCAAAACGTCAGGATGGTTGCTGGACTGTTGGGAGGCGGAATCTTCTACACAGGAGTCATAGAGGTGCAGATGTAGTGTCATATGCGAGAATATCGCGGCTGTTAATGTGTAACGGCGCAGTAGCGGTCGCTCCCAACTACTTTATTCAGTCACGATAGTGGATCAACGCATGAACGGCCCAAGGCTGACAAATACACAATTATGGGGCACCTCTGTTATTAATGCATTACCATGTCCCCCACACCCGGCAATCGTTCTAAGTGAACAAGCATCCAAATAGGTTAACTATAGAGTGTGGTAGCTGTGACAGGTCACCCCAAATACAGTACATCTACAATGAGGCGAATTTTTTTAGATATTCTCCAGTTATTTTATTAATACAGGAAATAAATTTCCTGAACCAGCGTGCGCTCATTCTGAAAAGTTTGTGACGTCTCGACTAGGCATAGGTTTTACTGATTTACCTTTACCTGCATTTATGTTCCACAAACCACGTAACGGTGCGCGGCGGAGGGTACTTGGTGTTCCACTGTCACTTCCCCCTTTTTCAGTTCCTGTCCGAATGGTTCGTTGCTTCACTTCGTTTTGTACTCATCTGGGCCCGCTAAGTCGTATGGATCATACACGGACGTCATATACACTATGTCATCAAAATTATCTGGACACCCCAAAAACATACGTTTTTCACGTTGGGTGCAGCATGCTGCAACCTACTGCCCGGTACTCCATGTCAGCAACCTCAGTAATCATTAGACATCGTGACAGAGCGGAACTCATGGCCTTCGAAAGTGGGCAGGTGATTGGATATCACTTCTGTCGTACATCCGTTTGCGAGATTTCCACACTCCTCAACGTCCCTAGGTCCACTATTTCCGAGGTGAAGGTGGGGTGCAAACGTGAAGGGACACGTACAGCACAAAAGCGTACAGACCGACCTCGTCTGTTGAGTGGCAGAGATTGCCGACAGTTGAAGAGGGTCGTAATGTGTAATAGGCAGACATCCATCCAGATCGTCACACAGGAATTCGAAACTGCATCAGGATACACTGCAAGTACTATGGCACTCAGGCGGGAGGTGAAGAAACTTGGATTTCATGGTCGAGCGGCTGCTCATAAGCATCACATCACGCAAGTAAATGCCAAACGACGTCTCGCTTGGTGTTCAAGCGTCAACATTGGACGATTGAACAGTGGAAAAAAATTGCATGGAGTGACAAATCACGGTACACAGTGTGACGATCCGATGACAGGGTGAACGTCATCTGCCAGAGTGTGTAGTGCCAACAGTAAAATTCGGAGGCGTTGGTGTTTTGATGCGGTAGTGTTTTTCATGGAGGGGGCTTGCACTCCTTGTTGTTTTGTGTGCCATTATCACAGCACGGGCCTACATTGATGTTTTAGCCACCTCCTCACTTCGCACTGTTGAAGAGCATTTCGAGATGACGATTGTATCTTTCGACACTATCGAGCACTTGTTCAGAACGCATGGCCTGTGGCGGAGTGGTTACACGACAATAACATACCTGTAATGGACTGGCCTGCGCAGAGTCCTGACCTGAATCCTATAGACCTCCTTTGGGATGTTTTGGAAAGCCGACTTCGTGCCAGGCCTCGCCGACAGACATCGATACCTCTCCTCAGGGCACCACTCCGTGAAGAATGGGCTGCCGTTTGCCAAGAAACCTTCCAGTCCTTGATTGAACGCATGCCTGCGAGAGTGGAAGCTGTCATGAAGCCTAAAGGTGGGCCAACACCATATTGAATCCCATCATTACCGATGGAGGGCGCCACGAACTTGTAAGTCAATTTCAGCCAGGTGTCCGGACACTTTTGATCACATAATGTATCACGCTTTGAGACCAGGACGCTGCTGTCTTCGATTATTTTTTTTTTATTATTATTATTAAGATAGGCCTATTTCAGCGTGACTGTCACCGTCAGGCTAGGTCAGGTGGTTTTGATGTCCTTACGACATCGCAGTCTTAGTTGCTCTCACTACTGTATAACTTTGCTGTTTTAATGTTGGTGGAGCTATGATAGGTATTAAACTGCAGCTGGAGCTCCAGCTTCAGTTTCGGAACTGTACTGCAAGGTTTGTTACCGGTAGGTTCGATTAGCACACAAACGTTATCGAGAATCTTCGTGAAATCAGATGGCAATCCACGGAGGGAAGACAACATTCTTTTCGCACTGCACTATAGTGAAAATTTATAGAACCAATTCTTGAGGTCAATTGCAGAACGATTCTACTCCAGCCACCGTACATTTTACGTAAGGTCCAGAGTTTAAGATGTGAGAAATTAGAACTCAAACGGAGGTTTTTAGACGGTCGTTTTTCCCTCGCTCTACTTGCGACTGGAACAGGGAAGGAAATGACTAGTAGTCGTATAGAGTACCCTCCGTCATGCACCATACCATTCTTTTCCCAGTATGTATGTAGATGCGGACAGATTGAGACAAGGAAGACATCGTCTACCTGGGCGGCGCCTGCGTCTACTGCTCTCTAGGTCTCACGGACGAACTGACGAAATGTACGAGCTAGGTTTCACACGATCGTCGATTTCGGAACCATGTTTCCCCCTACACACTCCAGAAATGTCGTCACACGCGAACATAAAGCATGTTCCAAACTTCAGCAACAGACTGACGTCAGAGGTATAGGCCTGTCGTCTGTTCGACTATCATTCCTAAAAATGGGAATGACC
Source organism: Schistocerca gregaria (assembly GCF_023897955.1). Taxonomy (NCBI): domain Eukaryota; kingdom Metazoa; phylum Arthropoda; class Insecta; order Orthoptera; family Acrididae; genus Schistocerca; species Schistocerca gregaria. The sequence continues at coordinate 127,725,573 of NC_064923.1, read as the reverse complement.
TGTGCTTCTTTACAATACTGATACTGAACCTCGTGCTACAAATTCAAAGTTTTCATCTCGTGATGCCAGTAACCAAAACGACATTAACAATAACGGTGCGTTTTAAGCGATGCAGACAGTCTTATTCGAAAAATATTCTCAACTCATTTTTAATGTATATATCTAGGAAATTATGACATGACACGCAATGATTGCGGGGGTCAGACATGTAATCCAGTTGTGGAAATTCAAAAAACTCTGAAAGTCTGGTACGAGAGTGTTTTGAGCTTTTGTGAAGGTGGATTGTTGGTGGACCCACTCACACTCGACTAAAGCGAGTGCCAGTGGCGAGATTGTGTCACAGGAGTTTAGCGAAATAATCGCTCTATCGTTTTTATCTGTGTGACCAACTACGAAAATAATTTTGAAATAGTTTTTTTCTTAGCGCTTTCTTCCACTTTTATTATTTTAAAACGTTTATTAAATTGACTAATTATTGCTTTAGCATCTATAAACACGTGAAATAATTTTATAACATCTTTAAATCGTAGGAAAAATTTCGGTCAGGGGTAACAAGCTCGAATTGTAGCGCGGCTGGAGGAGATTGAGAATTAGAAAGGTATTTATGATTAGAATTCTAGTGGTGAAGATGATGTTTTGGAAGAGCAGGACCATCGATTTGAGGCTGAACAAGAGGAAGAATTCCCGGGTGAGGCGATTAAAAACAGTCCTGAATTTGCATGTAACGAACGATCCTGTTGAAGTGGGCAGAAGGTTGATTTTTATGTTGACATAGATGACACTGTCTACTTGAAGACTCCTACTCTGAATGTCTTTCAGAATAAAAAAAGCTTTCTTGACATTCCTCTGATGGGAAGTCTGCCATCGGCACGGGGAATTGCGCAGAGAAGTTCAAATGGTACTGCTATGACTGCAAAAGAACACAAAACAGAAATACTTGATGTGTAGCGCATGTAATAAATTCGTTTCCCTGATCAATCCCACGCTTTCTGTATGTCTTGTTCCGAAAACCATCCTTAAATGAGTACGTTGGGCATTCAGTAAGTAAAGCAACACTTTCTTTTGTGCAATTAGGTAAGTTACACTCAGGATTCAAATACACCATATTATTCCTCACTCTAGTGGCAACAAAATCCTATTTTTCAACTTAATCTCGGGCCAATGGGATGGCCTTACGCCCCCATACTGCGAGGGCCTCTATGCCTGCATGGTCCGCCCCGACAGCTGAACGGTCAGCGTGACGCACTGCCGTCCTAAGGGGCCCGGTTTCTATTCCCGGCTGTGTCGGGGATTTTCTCCATTCAGGGACTGGGTGTTGTGTTGTCTTCATCACCATTTCATCCCCATCCGGCGCGCAGGTCGCCCAATGTGGCGTCGAATGTAATGAGACCTGCACCAAGGCGGCCGGACCTGCCCCGTATGGGGCCTCCCGGCCAATGACGTCAAACACTCATTTCATTTCCATATGCCTCCATGGAACCACTCTACTGGCCGGCGCTGATGCTGCGTCACTAACCTCCACCATCATCCACGTACTGCTTCTCGCGGAGTGCAGCCTTCATTGGGCCAAGCAGATGGAAGTCGGAAGGTTCGAGATCCGCCTTATAGGGCAGATGAGAAATAGCAGTCCAATGAAGTTTTGTGAGCTCCTCTCGGTTGCGCAGACTTGTGTGAGGCCTTGCGATGTCATGGAGAAGGAGAATTCGTGGCGACGAACACGCTGAAAACAGCTGCTTCAGTTTCCTGAGGATAGGACAATAGACTTCAGAGCTGATCGTTGCACCATGAGGGAGGATATCAAACAGAATAAACCTTTCACTGGCCCAGAAGACCGTTCTATGACTTGAACGCCTGAGAGTGCGGTTTTGAACAGTGTCTTCGGCGGAGAGGTGATGTGTCGTCACTCCATGGACTGTGGTTTTTTCCGTTTCCAAGTGATGAACCTATGTTTCATCGGCTATGACGATATTGGACAAAAAGTTCCACGATCAGCCTGTTAACGCACAACAATTCCGCGCTTTATGATTTCTGTTAGGCGACAAGGAACCCAGCAAGAACAGTCCTTTGAGTACCCCGACTGGTGGAATAGTGAGTCAGTACTACCAACAGAGAATTGCAGCTGTGCAGCGAGGTGTCTGATTGTGATCCGTCGATCATCTCCAATGACAGTGTCCGCTTATTCCAATATTGAAGGCGTCATAATTGTGTTCAGCTGGCTGGCAAGCGGGCGATTGGACATGTTTAGGCGAACATGGTGCGAAGATGACCGAGCCTCGTCCAACGACTAACCGTGCTTTTGTTCACTGCCAGGTCTCCGTACGCATTCTGCAGGAGCCTATAAATATCTGCGATGCTCCGTTTTTCTCCCAAAGGGAACTCAATTTCAGCTATCTACTTGGAAGGCACCTCTGTTACAGACACCATTTTGAAGGCTACGTGTAGTGCCGCCACCTATCGGAAATTCGTGAAACTATTGGGGCTGAAGCGGAAATATTTCAATATGAACCACAACAAATTCCGCTTTTTGTCAACCGAAATCGGACAGTAAAAATGTGTTGCATGGCTTACTGAACACGTGTGCGAAGTGGCAGCGCGGTTTGAGGCACCACATCACGGATTGCGCGGCCCCTCCCGCCGTAAGTTCAAGTCCTCCCTCAGGTATGGGTGTGTGTGTGTTGTTCTTAGCATAAGTTAGTTTAAGCAGTGTGTAAGTCTAGGGACCAATGACCTCAGCAGTTTGGTCCCTTAGGAATTCACACATTTCAACATTTCAGCTTACTGAACGCCCCTAGTATTTTTCAGAGTATTTATTTTTTCAATCACTCATTCAGAGCCAACGATATCATGTACTATAAACTGAGATGTGCTATTCACATTTTATTGTTTTCTAAAAAAATGAGGTAGTATGTTACTTTTTGCTGTTAATTTTTGCTAGAGACTTTTATGCGCAACACATAAAACACTCGATAAAAAATCAGTGTCTTCTGTTTTCCAGCTGATAAAATGGCATACCCAGGTAATACGGCAGACACTTAGGTTCCTGTTTAGAGCGTGATCATAAGTAGGTACATGTAGCCTAGCTATGTAATTTTCTCCATGGCACTGAAAAGGGCAACCGCTTTGCCGCAGTGGATACGCCGGTTCCCGTGAGATCACCGAAATTGAGCGTTGTCGGGCGTGGTCGGCACTTGGATGGGTGACCATCCAGGCCGCCATGCGCTGTTGTCATTTTTCGGGGTGCACTCAGCCTCGTGATGCAAATTGGGGAGCAACTCGACCGAATATTAGTGGCTTCGCTCAAGAATACCATCATAACGACCGGGACAGCAGTGTGCTGACCCCACGCCCCTCCTATCCGCGTCCTCCACTGAGGATGACACAGCGGTCGGTGGTCGTGGTAGGCCACTTGCGGCCCGAAGACGGAGTGCATGGCACTGAAAAGAGCCTTGGAACCGCACTTCAGTGACGTGGCTTGTTTAGGAATCAGAACAGTGAAAAACTGACACCATGTAAAGGGGCATCCTCCTTTAGGATACCTTTTATTCAACATTAGTAGTCGATACCAGTAATATTTTTCGAATTTTGGATGGATCAGCTGTTTTTTTAAAAAATTCATACAATTTTTTACACAATATGTATATTTCAAAGCAGAATTTAGGAAAAGGAGTTACTTTATTTTCGTTGTTACAATCTATTTGTACTAGCTCTGAATGTACAGTTAAATTTTTTTAGAAATATTTGAAATTACGAAATATTTGGTATACTTAAAATTTCTATTATTAATTACGCAATCTAGTACTGTTTATTATGTTTATTTCTGGATTCATTTATGAAATAATAATCGAACTAATAGAAATTCATTTGTCAAAAATAAAAAGAAAACTGTAAACGCTTTGGAATACTGTTATTACTGGAGAGTGAAGTAGTTGTAAAGATGCCTCTGATGTGATATGACGTATTTTTGATATTTTGGACGAACAATGTAATTTCAGCTTTGTTAATGTGAAAATTCAAAAGAAAGTGTGATATAGCAAAATGTGATACAATAAATTAACGTAAACATAACGGTATTCTTCAAAACGGTATTCTTCAAAATTATTTAGATCAATTGAACCATGAGAACCAAAAATGTCAGAATTTCAGTTTCAAGAATCAGACCCCTAGACATGAAGAACTGGGGCCAACTGTGCAAGAAAAGATCAGTAAAAAGTTCATAGTAAATCTTACTCCTCTCGAATCTTCAGAAAAGACTTTACTATAGTGAACAGCGGATCTTTAGGTAATCGATCACACAACACAAGAACAACTAAAGTTGCTTAGTAGTAAGAAGGCATCAGGACCAGATGAGATACTTGTAAGGTTCTACAGACAGTGGGTGAAAGAACTTGCTCCCATTCTAGCAGCAGTTTATCGAGGTTTGCTGGAGCAATGAATAGTACCAAGCGACTGAAAAAAAGCGCAGGGCGTTCCCGCACTAAAGAAGGGTTGTACGACGTGTGGGTATAATTATGCGCCTACATCGTTGACGTCAATCTGTCATGGAATTATGGAAGACGTTTTATGCTGAAGAATAATGACGTTTTGAAGAACGAACATTTTCTCAATAAAGATCAATACGGATCCCGCAAACAGAGATCTTGCAAGACTCGGATAGTTCTGTTTCTACATTAGATTCATTTCGCGGCTGTGTTCCTCGAATTCAGGATGAAACTTGACACAATCCTGCACTGCCGCTTACTGAAAAAAAATTACAAACTTATCGAGTGTCAGACCGGATTTGTGACTGGTTTCAAGACTTCCGGGCAATTGAATCTCAATGTAGACAAGTGTAATGTGCTGCGAATACATAGAAAGAAAGATCCCTTATCATTTAGCTACAATATAGCAGGGCAGCAACTGGAAGCAGTTAAATCCATAAATTATCTGGGAGTAAGCATTAGGAGTGATTTAAAAGGGAATGATTATATAAAGTTGATCGTCGGTAAAGCAGATGCCAGACTGAGATTCACTGGAAGAATCCTAAGGAAATGGAATCCGAAAACAAAGGAAGTAGGTTACAGTACGCTTGTTCGCTCACTGCTTGAATACTGCTCAGCAGTGTGGGATCCGTACCAGATTGGGTTGATAGAAGAGAGAGAGAAAATCCAACGTAGAGCAGCGCGCTTCGTTACAGGATCATTTAGTAATCGCGAAAGCGTTACAGAGATGATAGATAAACTCCAGTTGAAGACTCTGCAGGAGAGACGCTCAGTAGCTCGGTACGGGCGTTTGTTGAAGTTTCGAGAACATACCTTCACCGAGGAGTCAACAGTAAATTGCTCCCTCCTACGTATATCTCGCGAAGAGACCATGAGGATAAAATCAGAGAGACCAGAGCCCGCACAGAGGCATACCGACAATCCTTCTTTCCACGAACAATACGAGACTGAAATAGAAGGGAGAACCGATAGAGATATTCAAGGTACCCTCCGCCACACACTTCCAGATGCCTTGCGGAGTATGGACGAAGATGTAGATGCAGATGTAGATAGAATCCAACACGCCCCTCTTAACGGAACAAATTCAACATATGTAAAGATAATTTTCCGAGTACCCCAAGGATGTGTGGTAGACCATTACTGTTTTCGAAGTACGAAAATGGTCTAGTAGAAAGCGTCCGAAGCTCTTTAGAACTAAAAGAAAGTAGCAACGCCAGACGGTGGTCTCGATTTGCAGACTGACCTGCAAAGGTTTGATGAATGGCACAGCCACTCACAGTTCAACCTAGGCGTAAACAAACGTAACCTATTGCTCATACACAGGAGGAGAAATCAGCTACTCTACAGCTACACTACTGATGACAAATTTCTGGAGACAGTATCCATTGTAAAATACACTAATGGCCATTACAATTGCTACACCACGAAGATGACGTGCTACAGACGCAAAATTTTACCGACAGGAAGAAGATGCTGTTATATGCAAATGATTAGCTTTTGAGAGCATTCGCACAAGGTTGGTGTTGGTGGCGACACCTACAATGTGCTGACATGAGGAAAGTTTCCAAACGATTCCTCATACACAAACACAAGTTGATCGGCGTTGCCTGGTGAAACATTGTTGTGATGCCTCTTGCAAGGAGAAGAAATGCGTGCCATCGCGTTTCAGACTTTGATAAAGGTCGGATTATAGCCTATCGCGATTGCGGTTTATCGTAACGCGACATTGCTGCTCGCGTTGGTCGAGATCCAATAACTGTTAGCACAATATGGCATCGGTGGATTCAGGAGGGTAATACGGAACGCCGTGCTGGATCACAACCGCCTCGTATCACTAGCATTCGAGGTGACAGGCATCTTATCCGCATGGCTGTAACGGATCGTGCAGCCACGTCTCGACCCCCGAGTCAACAGATGGGCATGTTTGCAAGGCAACAACCATCTGCACGAACAGTTCGACGACGTTTGCAGCTTCACGAACTATCAGCTCGGAGACCATGGTTCGGGTTACCCTTGACGGTACACCACAGTCAGGAGCGCCTGCGACGGTGTACTCAACGACGAACCTGGGTGCACGAATGGCAAAACGTCATTTTTTCGAATGAATCTAGGTTCTGTTTACAGCATTATGATGGTCTCATCCGTATTTGGCGACATCACGGTGAACGCACACTGGAAGCGTGCATTCATCATCCCCATACTGGCGTATCACACACGGCATGATTGCATGGGGTGCCATTGGTTTCACGTCTCGGTCACCTCTTGTTCGCGCTGACGGCACTTTGAACATTGGTCGTTACATTTCAGCTGTGTTACGACCCGTGGCTCTACCCTTCATTCGATCCCTGCGAAACCCTACATTTCAATAGGATAACGGCATGTTGCAGGTCCTGTACGGGCCTTTCTGGATACGGAAAATGTTCGACTGCTGCCCTGGCCAGCACTTTCTCCAGATTTGTCACCAATTGAAAATGTCTGGTCAATGGTGGCCGAGCAACTGGCTCGATACATGGGCATGGGCAGCTGTACCTGTCCAAGCTATCCAAGCTCTGTTTCACTCAATGCCCAGGCGTATCAAGGCCGTTATTACGGCCAGAGATGGTTGTTCTGGGTACTGATTTCTCAGGATCTATACACCCAAATTGCGTGAAGATGTAATCACATGTCATTTTTAGTATATTTGTCCAATGAATACCCGTTTATCATCTGCATTTCTTCTTGGTGTAGCAATTTTAATGGCCAGTAGTGTATTAAGGAGTCACTGTCCGCAGCGATCTTACATGAAATGATCACATAAAACAAAAAGTAGGAAAACAGGTGCTAGACTGGTTTTCACGGGAAATGTAAATCATCCAAGAAAGGACTGGCTTACACGGCTTTTTTCAACCGATTCTTGAGTACTGTTCATCAATCTAGGACCCCTACCAGGTGGGACTGACAGAAGAGATAGAAAAAAATCCAAAGAAGAGCGGTGCATTTCGTGACAAGATCGTTTAGTCCGCGAAAGAGCGTTAGAGTGATGCTCAACAAACTCCACTGGCAGACGTTACAAGAGAGGCGTTTTGGATTACAGTGAGGTTTAGTACTGAAATTTCGAGAAAATAGTTTCCAGGAAGAGTGAGACTTTCTCCTACATACATGTCGTGAATGACCACGACGAGAATATTCGAGAAATTAGAGCTAATACAGAGCGTTACCGACAATCATTCTTTCTACGTGCCATTCGCTAGTGGAACTGATAAGGGAGACCAGTAAGGTGTACCAGAATCACTCTCCGCTACGCACCGTTAAGTGACTTGCGGTGTATGACGTACACATAGATTCATATAACAAAGATGAGAGTTTTGTTGTTGTTTCAGGAAAGATCTTGCATGGCGTGGGTTTCTGTTGTCATAATAGCGTTATCGCAACCGAGGAGAGATGTGACCGAAATAAACTCCCTGTTTCGCGTATCTCGTGTTCGTTGCGCGATAGGTGCCGATTGTATCTCATAAGCGAGTCGTTATGGAACGAGTCGATGGAGGCAACAGCGCAGTTATCGCAGAGTGGCGACTGAGTCGGCGGCTGGCCGGTCGCAACCTCCTGTAATTTGTGTAGCGCCCGACTCTGATAAGGGGATTCCTCGCTGCTTACTCACCGTGTTTGCCGCCGGAGGAACAACAGCGTCAATGGGCGTCAGACGTAACGTGCGGTGTGGGGCGTGTCGAAACCTGTTATCACCCCACCTGTCGCCAAGGAATGTGTAGGCGCTTACGCATATCACCAGCTGAGGACCGGATTCCTAACGGTGCGCCCGTATGCACGTGTTTTAAATACTGCAATCCTTGTGCCAAGTGCATTCCGGCTTCCGAATGAGGTGTACCTGTACAGTGGGGAAGAAAAAAGAAGTTGTGTCCATGGACAAATTGTGAGCCTCGCATATTACCAACTGATTTTGGCGTGTTTCTCTACTGGATGCGTCTTACGAGGTTTGTTCAAAAATTTTCAGACCGATCTGAAACCTGGTAGTCAATGGAAGGCAGGATTCGGTTACGATTGTGTACGGGGCTGTTATCATTTACTGTTGGTTGACTCTTACAGTTACACACAATTTATTTTAAACCAGTAATACCAGACTCAACAATGAATAGAAACACCACGCGTTATTAATGAAGGAACAAACAACTGTGTAAATAAAAGTGTTTTCAGTGAGTTACAATTTAGCAAAAAAATGGTTCAAATGGCTCTGAGTACTATGGGACTTAATATCTATGGTCATCAGTCCCCTAGAACATAGAACTACTTAAACCTACCTACATCACACAACACCCAGTCATCACGAGGCAGAGAAAATCCCTGACCCCGCCGGGAATCGAACCCGGGAACCCTGGCGCGGGAAGCGGAAACGCTACCGCACGACCACGAGCTGGGGACTAGAATTTAGCAAATCAGCATTAATTACAGATACAGCAGATAATGTTTTAAAAGCAAGCCACTGTGGTCTGGGCAGAAGGCCTTACACGCCAGGAATGGCAATAAATTAAGAATTGTTTAAAACTCGCTGCAACTTACAAATTACAGGTATTGAAATATTAAAGGCAAGTTGCTACAAACACAACAGGAGGCATCAGTGGCCAGGAATGGCAGTAAATATGGTTTTAAGGCTTACTGTTGAAATATAAATACCAAATTAGAATTTTAAGGCAAATTACCACAATCACGGTTGAAGGTCTTACACGCTAGGAAGGGCAATATTATTTTAAAACCTCCTGTAAAACAGAAAATACAATAGCAAACGTTAATTAAAAAATAACATGCAACTTATAAGCAAACGGGTGAAATAAGATGATTGTAAGCTTTGTAACACAACCCTAAACATCCACTGAATACGACACTGCTAGATTTATTCTAGAAGGCGACCAGAGCTATTAACTAGACATATATATTACCTTTAATGTAGCCATTACAAGGTACTGTAATAAATAATACAAAATAAAACACACGGACCAGAACATAAGTCCCTTAAAGGGTACAGAGGCAGATTATACCCGCAGAAGGCGTTGACAGAAGGAACGTTACAGTGAACTCCTGGTCATCAGACCTCCTTTTAGAACACATGTGTCTTAAAGAACCAAGGGGCCACAGACGGTGCTCCAGGAATCGACCTCTCAGAAAGTCCGGCATCAAATAATTTTGCGAGCGATGAGATAGGCAGCCAAGAGATGGATTCACTTCACAAGCTGGTAACTCAGACTAGTGGCAGTCTAATGAATGACTAATGATAATCTTGCTGAAGCTACCTCACGTCCAATAAACTAAATGCAACGATGGCACACTGTGCCAAAGCCGGAACCGGTGTTTTTCATTATATCCCCAGAATACTGTGTTTAGAGAGCCCAGAACGAGAAAGGAAGAACTACCATCAGAGTAGAAGAATCACCAACCGGCCTACAATCAAGAAAGCTGTCACACCTACACGCCTTACCGGAGAGCAGCGGCAAGACGAAGAAACGTACACTGTCGTTACATACACTAACCACCAGGGCAGGTAACTAGGGCGTTAGCGGCCACCAGGCAATAGAAATTACCGGTGGTTAAACTTAAGAAATTGTGACAAGTTGAACGCAGTAGATAGTAATGAGAAGTCGAGGAAAGCTAATAAGATCTGCCTTCCCCAAGCACTCCACTCGCTGTTCTTCGCCTCAGCTACACTGCGAGCAGCAACACGAGCCCAAGTCACTGGAGAATCGTGAGATATCACAGTGGTGGAGGTTTCTCGACATGTATTGAAATGTACTGATCTTAAAGATTGCTGGATCCGGTTTACGACAAGGTTGTACACCCTCGTCACCACAACCCTTCCATGTCTGCCACCAGCAGTCCTGGCGTGTTCTCCCACTGCGCGGACCTGGCTCCTCCTGAGTCCCCTACCGAACTGGACCCGCAAGAACCACGACGTCACCCCAAAGATAGGGCCACAGTTACTACGTACCGACAACCGCCGCTGCTGCCACTAGCGGACAGGACACGCTTGCGAAACCGAGTGGCGCGAGTAAACACGAGAAGAAGACGAACAACCGCAACCATGTCAACTAAACGATACCGTCTGGCCTCCAACAGAGGGTGGAAACTTACAAACAGCACCAACGTAAGCCTCAGCATGCCTCATGTTCGTAATTTCGCGCCAACTGTGTATTTATCGAAAAGCGATTGGCACCCGTGTACACGCCTGTGTTTAATGTGTAACTGCCGGAGGTTTCATTGTTGTATGTTTGTTAGTTATTGTTCAGTGCTGTATTGTGTAGAACTTTGCGTTGCACAGTTTGCGAATTACGAGATGGCAGGGCTAGAGGAGCAACGCGGCTGCATTAAATTTTGCGTGAAACACCAAAAAACCTTTACAGAGACACACCAAATGATGAAGGAAACCTACGGTGATGAGTGCTTAAGCCGTACTCGGTGTTACGAATGGTTCACACAGCTGAAAAATGGACGGACGATGTTAAAGATGACCTTCCTTCAGGACACCCTTCGACGTCTACGAACGACGCTCGTGTCACGAAAGTTAACGAAACTGTGCCAATCGAAGACGGAGAAGAGTGTAACATTTTAGTTGCATCATGTCATGAAATTCTGACAAGCATCTTGGAATGCATCGTTTTCCCGCCAAGTTCGTCCCACAGCTCATGACTCAAGACAAGAAAGACCTTCGCCTCGCAATTTGTGAAGAGCTTTTGGATCGTGAAAATGAGAACGAGGTGTTCCTTAAGAGAATCGTAATTGGTGATGAGACGTGGGTCTACGGTTATGATGTTGAGATAAAGGTTCAGTCTTCACAATGGGTCGGGAAAGGTTCTCCAAGATGAAAAAGGAGCTCGTCAGGTCAAGTCAAATGTCAAAGCCATGCTGGTAGTTTTCTTTGACTTTGATTGATTAGTCCGTCATGCAGCACTGCGGACCTTTTTTTCCAAAGTTGAAAACTCCGTTGTAAGGACGAAGATTTGCAACTGTAGAAGATTCACAGACGGCGCTTCGCACGATCCAGCAAGAGGCGTACCAAGACTGCTTCCGGAAGTGGAAACGGCGTTGGGAGCGGTGTATCAGTTGTGGAGGAGAGTATTTCGAAGGAGATCATGCACAATAAGTAATAGGTAAGCGCAGAAAAATTTTGTGGGCACAGTACCGGAATTTTTTGAACAGACCTCGTATGCGTAGTAACTGATGTATTACACCAAACAGTGACTGATCTAAACTAAGTTTCCCAAGGCGTGTCTTCTTATTCTCAACGTCACGCAGCAGGTCATCTCGGACGGGAGTATTTGTATGTATGTGTTATACGCTGAAATACGACGTAAATCTACTGTTCGCTCTTCATTGTCAGGGATACAGTAATCTCGCTTCTGGCTGTGAATGAATGAATGAATGGCGTGTAGTGAGGGCCTCCCGTCGGGTAGACCGCTCGCCTGGTGCAAGTCTTTCGATTTGACGCCACTTCGGCGACTTGCGCGTCCATGGGGATGAAATGATGATGAGTAGGACAACACAACACCCAGTCCCTGAGCGGAGTAAATCTCCGACCCAGCCGGGAATCGAACACGGGCCCTTAGGATTGACAGTCCGTCGCGCTGACCACTCAGCTACCGGGGGCGGACGCTTCTGGCTGTAATTGCTAGACATCGATAGTTGGTCATTATCTCGTAGTTACACGTACGTGGCCGCGCGGGGTAGCCGCATCGTCTGGCGTATGTTGTCACGGTCCGCGCTGCTCCCTCCGTCGGAGGTTCGAGTCCTCCCTCGGGCATGTGTGTGTTTGTCGTCCTTAGCGTAAGTTAGTTAAGGTTAGATTAAATAGTGTGTAAGCTTAGGGACCGATGATCTCAGCAGTTGGTGCCAGAAAACCTTACCACCAATTTCCATTTACACTTAATTAATTGACCATTCATACAGTATAACATGGGTGTTTATAGAGAAATTATAAAACTTTCAAAATATAAAACTGAATGAAAATTCCCACAGTCCTCAGTAACAGTATTTATTGAATTAGATTCGCTTAGAGACTTAACACTACAGGTGTCGAAACTTTTAAGTTGCATCTTACGGTGTCTATAATACTGTGTCGTATGGTATACGAAACTATTACAGAATTCCGAAGAGTAACAGATGGCGAGGCTAGTGAAAATCCTCTGAGTTCTTCATTTGGTAAAACCAATACCAATGATGAACGTCGAGTAGTGTTAAAATCACGGTGAACTGTCATCAACTGACCGATTAAAATATGTTTCTGTAGGCCTATGTCAAGAATTGGACTTTTAATTGAGTTTTATACAATGACGGAGAAAAATCGCAACAGAAGGAAAGATGCCTGGAATATAAACGAAAAGTGGTAGGCGTCAATTTCAACATCCGAAAAAAGGATGATGTCTATTCACATTTCGCTCCAGTCGCTTAAGAGTGACGCTAGTAACGCCACTATGAGGATGCAAATCAGGCTTGATTTAAATACACGCTGTAACGGTCGTGAGCGTTACTTGCCTTTGAGACTGGAGTGGTGAGTTGTTTGTCGAGAATGCTTTTAAAGCGACAAAGATGCCATTATTAACACCTCACAGAGTTTGTACGAGGTTGTGTAACAGGGCTACGAGAAGTGGATGTTCCTTTTGCGATACTGCAGAAAGATTTGACAGGAATGTAGCCATTGTTCATGATTTATGCCAACGGTCGTCACAAGAATGTACGGTCGCAACATGACCAGGCACCAGATGGTCATCTGGCACTACTGAAAGGGAAGACCATCGTGTTCGGAGTACGGCTCTGGCGCATCGAAATGCATCTGCAACAGCAATTTGAGCAGCAGTTGCCACCACATTTACAGAACGAGCTGTTACAAATCGATTACTTCATCCACTGACCTCAGGCGCTCGCTCATTGGAGGACGGGGTGGAGGTCTGTTCTGTTTTCTGATGGAAGCTGGATCTGCATCGGTGCCGGTGACGAGCGTATGTTTGTTAGAAGTAGACCAGTTGCGTGTCTGCATCCAACCTGTTTGGGTGATTTGACATTGAAAGGCCCAGCTTAACCCGCAGAACAGAACAGGTAGTTTAAATTGTGGAAAGGGGCCAAAATAAGGGACTGTCAGTTACACTCGAACATACAACTTTATTATTTGATCAAATATGACAAGAGCCCAATTTTTTTTAACACAGAGCTTTAATCCTTGGGACTTAATTGCCGGCTGAAGGCCACAATAATTTAGAAACGGCTGAAGGCCAAAAACTTAAAACGCAAGCCTTATCTTACAACACATTTTTAATTAGGCTGGAGGCTCAAAGAATCAGATTTTCAGAGCAAACAATTTTAATTCAAAATCCGCTGAAAGCCCAACACTTAAGGCTAAACAACATTAATTTTTTTTTTAATTCAACAACATTAAAACAGTTCTTTGAACTAGGCTGAAGGCCTTAAGAGCAAAACAACTCAAACTCCAAAGCGGCTGAAGGCCCAACACTTAAAATTCAACAACATTAAAACCTTTAAAATGCCAAAGGTCTTACGTGAAACAGTTCCTTAAATTAGGCTGAAGATCTAAAGGAACATACGCCTAAAGCTAAAACAACCTTCATTTTTTAAAAAAATCGGCTAGAAGCCATACAAGTTCAAACAAAAAGAACAAATAAAAAAAAGGCAGTACACACAATGGTGCTCAGATGTTCAAGGGTCGGTCTTGTGCTATCAATAGCTAAGATGCCACGGCTTAAGTTCAAGTAACTAAGTTGGCACTACGAGGGACACCGACGATAGCGCCATCTAGCAGGCGCTGTCCAGGTCTACGAGCTACGCTACAGATTCAGCCATTTGATCAAGAGGAGACGGTCGGGACACTATGCTTCAGATTCGCACCTCAAAGCAAAGTTATGTATAATATTGTTGCTAAAGTAAAGGTGATTGTAATTCACACTGCAATACCGAGAGATTTTCACCTTTTCCTGCTCCTACCCACGCGCCGCCTTCCAGGCGGGATACAAAAGGCCTGGAATTCAAACACTAATGCTCGTTTAGGTAAGACAGGAAGTCGGGCCAACCATTCACGATCCGACGACAACCCAACCGACCACCAGTCAACGGACCAAGCGACAGGATGCCCCAAAAGCCCACAACGAAATTCAAACGACACAACGTGAACAGTTGGGGCTAGCTTGTAGGTAAAGTGAAAGCTGAACTTTCGTGTCCTGGATCGGTGAACCACGTGACTCGCAGCAATGGGAACTGTTGTGGTTGGCAGGAGAGCCAACACAGGGTTACTAAAGGAGGCCGAAATGCACGCGTGTTAGCTCACGCAGGCTGGCGTGAGGTCTGGAACAGGACAAGGGAATTAGAATTGCGAGAAACGGACGTAGCTGGTGGAATACTTAACTTTAATCCATTAATGGAGAACGTCGCTCTTGACGGTACATGATTTACAGTATCAATAGAAACTGATAATGGCGCCTTGTTAGGTCGTAGCAAATAACGTAGCTGAAGGCTATGCTAACTATCGTCTCGGCAAATGAGAGCGTAGAAGTCAGTGAACCATCGCTAGCAAAGTCGGTTGTACAACAGGGCGAGTGCTAGGAAGTCTCTCTAGACCTGCCGTGTGGCGGCGCTCGGTCTGCAATCACTGATAGTGGCGACACCCGGGTCCGACGCATACTACAGGACCGCGGCCGATTTAAAGGCTACCACCTAGCAAATGTCGTGTCTGGCGGTGACACCACAGGAACAACCCCTCACACCCCGACCGCATGTGGACCCCTCGGGCGGTTCCGGCCAGACACGCGCCACGGAGACTTCCTCGCTGCTCCACGCCAACCGATCAACTGCCGAGGCCCGGAAACGGTGGAAGGACCAATTATACGTCGGCCGATGAGACGACGAACCGAACGACCAACCAAAGGTCGTCCCGTTGCAATCTCCCTCCGTCGGACAGTTCATGTGTATCGCCAGCGGTCGGCGAGCACTGGCTGTCGGCGCCTCACCGGAACTCCGTCGCCGACTTCACTGCTGCTGCTTCCCAACTGCACTCCTGGTCTGTCTACAGCTGACTGCCACACACATGACGATCCGGAAATACTATCGGTCGCTCCAGAAATGGTAAGAGAGTGAACTTATCGATACGCACTGCAGCTGCCGCTCACGGGAAAGTAAGACAGGAAGTTAGTGACGCCAGTAAATGGAATAAGAAAACGAGGAGACAATACCGTAATTAAAGATGACAATTAATAAATGGCTTGAAAACGAGCCGTGCACGGCTCAGACATGTTGTGCTGCTGTTGATGAACAACATTCCAGCAGGTGTTTTCCAACGGAATAGGCCGGCCGCGGTGGCCGTGCAGTTCTAGGCGCTGCAGTCCGGAACCGCGGGACTGCTACGGTCGCAGGTTCGAATCCTGCCTCGGGCATGGATATGTGTGATGTCCTTAGGTTAGCTAGGTTTAAGTAGTTTTAAGTTCTAGGGGACTGAGAAACTAAGATGTTAAGTCCCATAGTGCTCAGAGCCATTTTTGAACCAACGGGATAACGCTCGCTGTTGTATTCCAAGATGCTCTACAGAGTGTCGTCTGGCTCATCATCGAACAACAACTTCAGCGTCATCCACAAACAGCATTAACCGTCTTTGTGTTTACCGACCAGGTGCAAGAAGCATGGAACTCCAAATCACAAACTGACATCAGGCAGCTGCACAACACAATTCGTGCACGTTTGCATATTTGCATTCAAGACTCTGGCGTTTACATCGGTTATTATGTATAGTACTTCCCATTTACGATGGCTTATCTCACGCTTCCATTAACCTGTGGTCTTGCAATGTTAACCACAGTACTTCACATTTACGATGGCTTGTCTCACGCTTCCATTAACCTGTGGTCTTGCAGTGTTAATTACTTAAATATGTTACCCAGACAAATGTATTCACGAAATTTTATTACTCTATACTAACTACTTTTTGTTGTTGCGATTTTCTATCCATCAGCGCACTTTAAAAGTTTTAATACTTATATGTAAACACCTCTCTTATGCTGTATGACTGGTCAGTCAGTTATGTACGGGTTGTATCATAATTAATGACATAAACGGATACAGTTACAAGTACACGATACTAGAAGCAAAAAAGTCTCAGCTCAGTAAACATAGGGTCGAAAATGCATACCTTAAGAGATACGAGCAATTTTTCATCTTCGGTACTGGGAAGCAAATCTCTTCTACTGCAAGCTCTTTGCTTTCCACATTTTGTGAAGTAGTAGTATGGACCAAAACATGAAAAAGTGTCCTGTAAACATTTGCTCTAATATGCATACCTTAAAAGTTATGAGGAATTGTTCATTAGAAGAGTTGGGTTTCCAAGCAGCGAAGATGAGCACGTGCTCATAGCTCTTAAGGTATTCTTGCTTCTCGTATGGAGTACTTTCAATTCTATGCGTTTACACCATTAATTATGATACACCCAATATAATTACTTTATCTGTGGCTGCAATAGTTTTAGAATTGTATCTCGCAGTTATTTGGCGCATTATCTGCCTCTATCCGACGTCACGTCCCTTTTTTTGGATTTCCGAATACATAGTGGAGGGTTGTTCAGTTTGCTTCACTCTGATCACTGTGTTGCCTCTCTATGATAACCTGCCTCTTTGGTGTGGATAGTGGTCTTGCTGCGAGCATGTTTCATGACTGAAGGTACGTGATGTGACTGTACAATCCTGCGCAGATGAGCGAATATGTCTGCACTCTCGTGCGCTAGTCGCATGGGACTGTTAAGGACCTGCTTGCCTTTCAGCGTAGCCCTCCTGACCCCATGGATTCCGTATCCGCATTGCGGACCAATGTGCTAGCATTATCGCAGAATGATACACAGTTAATTTATCATGAGCGCATACACATATGTTCACAGACACATACGGGTATAGGTTGACCTTTTTGTGTTTGTTTTTGCTGTTATGGCGTTCAGTACAAACTCAGGTTTGATGCACCTCTCCTCGCTAGCCCATTCTGTAGAAGCAATTTCATCTGTATACAGGGTGTTACAAAAAGGTACGGCCAAACTTTCAGGAAACATTCCTCACACACAAATAAAGAAAAGATGTTATGTGGAAATGTGTCTGGAAAGGCTTAATTTCCATGTTAGAGCTGATTTTAGTTTCGTCAGTTTGTACTGTACGTCCTCGATTCACCGCCAGTTGGCCCTATTGAAGGAAGGTAATATTGACTTCGGTGCTTGTGTTGACATGCGACTCATTGCTCTACAGTACTAGCATTAAGCACATCAGTACGTAGCATCAACAGATTAGTGTTCATCACGAACGTGGTTTTGCAGTCAGTGCAATGTTTACAAAAGCGGAGTTGGCAGATGCCCATTTGAAGTATGGATTAGCACGGGGCAATAGCCGTGGCGCGATACGTTTGTATCGAGACAGATTTCCCGACAGGAAGACGATCGAAGCAATTGATCGGCGTCTTAGGGAGCAGCCTATGACTCGTGACTGGCGAAGACCTAGACGAGGACACCTGCAATGGACGACGCAATTCTTCGTGCAGTTGATGATAACCCTAATGTCAGCGTCAGAGAAGTTGCTGCTGTACAAGGTAACGTTGACCACGTCACTGTATGGAGAGTGCTACGGGAGAACCAGTTGTGTCCGTACCATGTACAGCGTGTGCAGACACTATCAGCAGCTGATTGGCCTCCACGGGTACACTTCTGCGAATGGTTCATTCAACAATGTGTCAATCCTCATTTGAGTGCAAATGTTCTCTTTATGGATGAGGCTTCAAATTGTAAATTTTCACAATCAACAGGTGTGGGCTGATGAGAATCCGCACGCAATTGTGCAATCACGTCAACAACACAGATTTTCTGTGAACGTTTGAGCAGGCATTGTTGGTGATGTCTTGATTGGGCCCCATGTTCTTCCACCTACGCTCAATGGAGCATGTTATCATGATTTCATACGGGACACTTTACCTGTGTTGCTAGAACATGTGCCTTTACAAGTACGACACAATATGTGGTTCATGCACGATGGAGCTCCTGCACATTTCAGTCGAAGTGTTCGTACGCTTCTCAACAACAGATTGGGTGACCGATGGATTGGTAGAGGCGGACGAATTCCATGGCCTCCACGCTCTCCTGACCTCAACCCTCTTGACTTTCATTTATGGCGGCATTTGAAAGCTCTTGTCTACGCAACCCCGGCACCAAATGTAGAGACTCTTCGTGCTTGTATTGTGGACGACTGTGATACAATACGCCATTCTCGATGGGTGCATCAGCGCATCAGGGATTCCATGCGACGGAGGACATTTTGAACATTTCCTCCAACAAAGTTTTTGAAGTCACGCTGGTACGTTCTGTTGCTGTGTGTTTCCATTCCATGATAAACGTGATTTGAAAAGAAGCAACAAAATGAGCTCTAACATGGAAAGTAAGCGTTTCCGGACACATGTCCACATAACATATTTTCTATCTGTGTGTATGAGGAATGGTTCCTGAAAGTTCGGCCGTACCTTTTTGTAACACCCTGTATAACTACTGTAATCTACATTCACTCGAGCCTCCTTACTGTATGTAAACCTTGGCCTGCCTTTACAGTTTTTACACATCACACTCCTCTCCGTTACCAAATTCGGTACTCTTGATATCTCAGGATGCACCACGTCAATCGACGCCTCCTCTGATCAAGGTATTTTATAATAAAACTCTTTTCTCTCCAAATGGATTCATTAGAATTTTCACTTTTGTACGAGATAAGACTCCGAATTAATACTTTCAGAAGATACTTACAGTTATTTTCAAGCTAGTATCTCACTTACAGAAACACTTTTCTTCATTTTGCCAGTCTGCCTTTAATATCATAGAAGTAACTATCTGGGGAAACTCTGCAGCGAAACGAGCAGTAAGAATAATATGTGGTGTTCACCCACAGATACCTCTCCAAGGAGCACCGCTAATGAAATTCGTAGTAAACAATCCATCACAATTTGAGAATAATAGTGACGTCCACAGCTACATCACTAGAGAAGAAAAATGTCCTTTATTATCCGTTGTGGAAGCTGTCAGTGGCTCAGAAAGGAATTCAGTTACTAGCAATAAAAATGTTTGATCATTTGCCTGATAACATAAAATGTCTGACAACTAGCAAAGTAAGTTTCAAATATAATTCATAATCATATCTCCTGGAGAACTCCTTCTATTCCAATGACGAATTTCTGCTCAAAAGCTGGTAGCCAGGAAAAAGGGAAAGAGTGTAGTTTCTTGAGTATGACAAAAATAATGTGTTGATTTACGTTACCACAAACAATGTATATTTGTCCCCTGCAAATTAACTCCTTCTACGTTATTTCGACAAAAGAATTGTTTAAATGATCTATGGAGCGTGTAACTCTTTAGCTCAATCATCGACAGTTATTTGTATTTTGCTGCCCAAATAGCGAAGCTAGTTGTTCGCTTCCAGTATTTAGAGTAGTGCTCTAAGTCCCTCAGCATCAACTGATTTAATTCGACTACACTCTACTACCTGTATTTTGCTTTAGCTCATATTCATCTTATAATCCTTTTTAAGGCACTGCTCTTTCCATTCAACTGCTCCCCCAAATCGTTTACTCTTTCTGGCAGAATTAGTGTCGTTGGCAAATTTCCTAATTTTTATCTTTTCCCCTGAACTTTAATTATTTTTCGAGCTCCGTCTTTGGTTTCGAGTACCGTATAATCAATGCACATATTGCATAATGTGAGGGATTGGCTGAAATCTTCTATTTCATGTTCTTGGTCTACTAAAATTGCAGTCTGCTTACTGTACAAGTTGTAGGGAGGTTTTCACTCCGTTTATACTATTCCTGAGAACGTACGAATGTCAAAGACTTTGAATAAACAAATTTCTATATAGAAAGTTCAATGAACTCCTCAGTGGTATTGTTTCTTTTTACAATTTTTCTTGTTAGTAAACGAACATACATACACTAAAAATTAGCATAATGTAAACAACAGATTTCAGTTTTCAACTCGAAAAGAGTCGGTCATTTTCGTACCCTATCATTGTTTTAACTTTGCCTGACTTACTACTGTTTTATTTGATATCACTATCAGGTATACTTTTGGTCTGTCAGATGCCGATGCTTGGAGGAGGGTTTTCTGCTGAACATCAGAGTTAATTGTATTTTACATACAATTATTGGGATCAGCAGGCTCATTCCTTTCCATATGCCAAGCTCTTGCATTAGATGAGAACGTAGTGATATAGTTTTAACTTTATAGGCAGTGCGTTTCTTTATTTTCCTGGGAGCAGTGGAAGAATGTGTTAGCTTATGCCTGCCTGGCGGAAATAAGTCTGATCGGCGTAAGTGAGTCTTCCAGCTGTTTTTGAAATCAAGCTCTTTGATTCCCTCTGTAGGATTTCGCACCGAACTATTTCTTTTTAACATGGGCCAGGGACTAGTCAGTTGCCATCCCTCCAGAAAGAACTAAGTTTGGACACAGCATCTAGAGGAAATTTGTGAATCTTCTCAGATCCGAGAAGCCGACGAGTAAACATCTTCTCATCGACCATGGAATTAGATACGAGAGGCGTTGAATAAGAAATGGAATACGAAAAAAAAAAATTCGAATGTTTCAAATACCTCTGAGCATAATGGGACTTAACTTCTGAGGCCATCACTCCTCTAGAACTTAGAATTACTTAAACCTAACTAACCTAAGGACATCACACACATCCATGCCCGAGGCAGGATTCGAACCTGCGACCGTAGCGGTCTGGCGGTTCCAGACTATAGCGCCTAGAACAGCTTGGCCACTCCGGTCGGTGAAATGCAAAACGTTTTTGCTTTTAAAGCATATTGGTTTTAATCAGGATTCCAATATACTACATTAATCCTCACTCTTTTGACTACAAAATGATTTCCGTTCGCCGGCCGCGGTGGTCTCGGGGTTCTAGGCGCTCAGTCCGGAACCGTGCGACTGCTGCGGTCGCAGGTTCGAATCCTGCCTCGGGCATGTATGTGTGTGCTGTCCTTAGGTTAGTTAGGTTTAAGTAGTTCTAAGTTCTAGGGGACTGATGACCTCAGCAGTTATATCCCATAGCACTCAGAGCCATTTGAATCATTTTTTTGTGCTTACTTTTCAACGTCATCAAGGTACTGAAAATTAACTACACTGTTGATCTGTTACTTCTGAAGCCGTACCATTCCTCTTCCAGATACGGTTCTACGACCATTCTCAATCTTTGCAGAATGATCTTCACAGAATCTTCAGTCCATGTGACAGCAGCGTTATTCCTCTACAATTAGTGGTCTTCTGTCTACAGCTGTTCTTAAACAGATGAATTATAACACCCTTCCGCTAGTCTGACCCCTTTTTTGTATCATCAGTCTTCTGACTCGTCTGACGCGGCCGCCTCGAATTGTCTTGTGCCAAACTTTTCAACTAAGAGTAACACTTGTAGCCTACGTCTTCTGTTATTTGCTGCATGTGCTTCAATCTCTGCCTTCCTCTACAGTTTTTGGCGTCTACAGCTTCCTCTAGTACCACGGAAGTCATTACCGAACGCCTCAACAGGTGTCCTATCATCCTTCTTCTCGTCAGTTTCCCATATATTCTACGCAGAACAGTAAGGCCACATCACTCTTCCATCCCTTTCAAAAACTAATAAAAAGTAATCTCCCAAATAGCAATCCCCACTAGTCACATGCGTTTGGCATCACAGAAAATTAAGTTCTCTCACTGAGCGAACCCATAAAATGAGTCCTAAAAGACTTGTTTTAATATAAACGGCATGGCAAAGTAAATATTGCCTGATTAATCCTTAGTTAATGGTCTTAACGTGAGTGTAAACATGGTACATTAAGCTTGTATATGGAGTTTTCAGCAAAAGATTGCAGCTTCATAGAAGGGATCTCTATTCCATTATAATGTTCATAGAATTCGTTATTTTCTAAAATTTAGGCTGGATATAGTGCACGCTTGTTACAGTAAGCATGATCTTCACCGATTTAATCTAATAAAATTCCAAGCTTCATCATATACGGTGTGTGTATGTGTGCGCGATACAAAAAGATTTAAGAGATCTTGGCATATCAGTTTCTTTTCTTTATCAGAATCAAAAAATAATATTTTTTTACATGGCGTGTCATTACCTAAGCAACAACTCTTTGATAACACAGTAAAAAGGGCTAGTACATTAATTTAATTGTATAAGACACGAAATTAATTCATATGGAATCTAGCAACTACGAAGTGTTGAGTATTAAGTTAATGTCAATGGTCCTCATTGACTTATTTCAACAAAATTGTCATGTAACATTGAGCAATATCTGCGTGCATAATACAAATGAATTTCAAAAAAAGCTGACTTAGCAGCTACTTCGGTTCATGACGACAAAAATTTTTTGTTTTTCCACATTGGGATAGCTTCATTAAGTTACTTAAATAGACCAGTATATTTTATTACACAAATTTGTGCACAGTAAATGCACAAGACATAAACCGAGGAACTACTTCTGTATATGAGAATAAAAAATTATGTCTTCTCACATCTGGATATCTAGATTCAGATTCTTAAATAAACTAAGGTGTTTCGTTGAACAAAGTTTGTGTCTGCAATAAATACAAGAGAAACTGATCCAGCGACTATTTTTCTTTAACAACTTAATAAACAGTGCGTTGCCATATCAGGATGTCTTGGCGATGCCAACAAATATTTCTTAAACTAATAAAGGTATAATACAGACTAAATTAATTCACTAGAAAATGGAATTTAGGAACTATATAGTATTGATTATCATGTTACATTAACTGGTGGCGACTCCGAAGTGTTTCTGTGAGTAAATCTGCAAGTGTAATGACTTGCGTGATTTCAGTGTTCCCACTGACAACAAGAAATTTCCTCCTCTCTGGGCGGTGGCTCGTGTATGGAAATTTTAGCTGTTAAGTTTTAGCATACAGAGACGCTTTCTCACAGTGGTTGCCATTTCAGAGGCATAAGGTTCACCGACCTTGTGCCTGTGGCCACTTGTGAGCCGTCAGCTTGTCCTCTGGGACCAACTAGTGCGTGCGGTTGTCTTTCTTTGATTCAACATGTCCGCCGACACTGGGACACGCAGCCTTGAAAGAGGCTGAAGCTGGCATTGGTCTGTATCTTCCTAGATGGCTCTCAAATTGTTTCTCTCTCAATCAGTTTGTTTCCACAATAGAGTAAGCTTCAATGAGTAATATTTTGTGAGGGTACGACCTGTTTAGCATAGCATATGATAATCACGTCATGAAATTTGATATGAATGCAAATATAAACCAATGGAATATTTTCTTTAAGTTCATTTAATAAATTCAAACAATTCGCGTTTTCCATATCAAAAGTTGGGTTCAGATACTGATTTAGTCATTTTCGTTACTCACACTTAAAAACACTATCTTGTTACTCCTATATTACACATTCTTGTTACCTCCCGAGGTCTTAACTCTAACAAAATTGCATTGTTACACTGCTGTATGTCTGTCCATATCGTCACTAAAAGTGAAATCTGCATTAAACATGTTAATTTCAGAAAGGGTTGCTTAACACAAATAACCAACGTTACCAGGCCAAACAGGCAAGTGAACGTACGGTGTGTTGACTGTACAGTGTGTTGACTGCAAGACGGCAGAGTTGTGAGGCTACCAGTTGCAGTGCTGGTACTACAAATTGCGCGTCATTCTTACACGAAAGCAGACGAAAGGCCTGGAAGTAAAACTCGCTTTAAATGTTGTTTGTAAACGAAACTGAAATCGTCATTCGCTCACAAACCATTCATCCAATAATTTTGCGAGCGTCGCGACGTTATACTGGTTTCCTTCTAACCGTAGGCATACCGGTAGGGGTTGTTGGCGACTCCCGAGACGGGCCAGCAACTGCCTCTTCACGCATTTTGATAATGTTTAGCACAACTGCACAATAAAAACACGCAGAACAGTACAGCGCAAAACAATAACGAAGCAGACGACAATGGCTACCTTGTACAACACAGTCAGCTACGTAGTGATGGCAGCAGTCGAAACTGCGTGCCTACCGAAGCCTAACGACGTTTACCGATTTCTACCGATTCAGGACTAGGGAGAGGTTTGCCATCTAAAAGTTTACACACTGTACAGAAAAAGACACTGAGATGGACGCAACATCTAAGAAACACAGCTAGGTTTCCCCAACACTCTCACACCAAATTCGCGGTATACAAATTCTAAACATCTGGTCAAATAATGCAGTGAATTCTTAGCATCAAAAAAACATGTAACAACACCCTTCTAAACCCGAATATACAGGTTTCCCCCAAAGAAAATTTACTGTCTCACCGCTTGAGCTAAAACTGCACAGCATATGGGCCAGATGCCGAAAACAAAGGGTTTGAGCGCTTTCCAAAAGGACGGTTTAGGGCATTATATATTGTTATCTTGCAAAGACACTTCTGGAAAAGATGTTTGCACTTCATTCTAAAATATACGCAAAAGAAGTATTATTCTCAAGCAGTGTGGAACTATCGCTCCATGTAGTTCTGTGAGTGGCATGTGTGGCTCAGTACCAAACTAAGTTTTTGCGAGATGCGTCTATGTTAGGTGACCTAAGCATCTAATCATTTTTGTGACTCACCTCAGAAAAGGTAAATACATATCCACAAGAAACAGTAGGTACAATGACGCAGATAAAAACACTAGAATGCTAATCACTAATGGCGCTTTAATACACTCACAGTGAAGAAGTGGCCCTTGCCTGCTCTCACTTTCTGCTTATATTTAGTTAGACATATTCACTACAATCTGGAGCAGGATTTCTTGTCTCAGTAACTTCTATTCCACGGTTTTCCGTTTTTGTCAGTGATCTTTGTACGAACTGGGCCTATCCTCACAATGTCTAATTGCAATGACTACTCTGATTTTGTGTTTGTCTGCCGTTGCAGCTTTCCCTGACGCTGCCATTCCTGGCGGAAGTAGAGCTCATTCTCCTATACTCTGGTACATTTTCATCGAGATAAGTCGAGCTTAAATACCTCCAGAGCCCATTCTCCTATACTCTGGTACACATTCATCGAGATAAGTCGAGCTTAAATGCCTCCAGGTCAATAGTCTCAACACAAGCAGTTCTCTATTGTGCTCAGTTCGCATTGCGTTGATAAAAAGTTGAATTAGCTCTCCATTACTGTATTGATAGCCGAGATATTGATTCCGCTTCAAGTTCTCTTCCCTATACAGTGAGCAGGAGTATAAGCAGGTTGCTGCCAATGATGGGGTTCTTATTATACTTAATAGTAACCTATTTCGCTCTCTAGCCAACCATTATAATCTCACAATTTCAGTTTCGAATTCCTTGGAAGTATTATAGTGTCTTGAGATGGGTAAAACTTTCGTTATAGCTCTCTACTCTTATGACTAGTCATAAATTCAAAATTTCTCTGGATTGACCAAGAGTTCTGCAGACTGTCTCCAAATTGGCCTACACAAGTTTTGATGTGTATGTCTCCATCTGTGAAAGAGGTGCAGAATTTCTTCAGTGAGAAAAAATACGTATCTTCAAAGTCCTGTCTGTTGACGGACACAGATCTCTATGACTGACACGATCAAATGTATTATTTCGCACGTCAATATCTCTTGTTCTCAACACATGCTAATCGTACAGGAATGATTGAGGTATCGTTATAAAGGTTATTTTAAACAGCCTCTGAAACTGAATACCGATTTTGCGCAAAAACTTGCTATTTGTGAAAATTTTTAACATAAAAGAGATGTTTACCTATCAATAGGCTAAAGAGCGTCATGGATGCTTAGCTTCCTAACTATATTTTACGAAGTTAACTTGTTAATGACGAATAAGAGACCCCGTTTTCATATTATTTTATTACAAATACCATTGCATTTGTTTTAAAGTACTTATTAGGTATATAATTTGTATACAGCATTGACATTGATCACAACCATGACCACCGTGGTAGTGCATTATCTCTGTCCCTATCCCTTAAAGAAAATTAAAAACAAAAATTGCACGAAGATTACGTTCGTACGTCTAATGTCGTTTACACTGAAGTACTGTAATGCTCTGCAAAGAGATTTGTTCAAAATTAATGATGTTGAAAGTAAATGCAAGGAAGTATCGGAATTTCATAATTGTTGTTTCGTATCGTTCGGTTCGTTTTTAAAGATGTTTCCTCTTCATTCCCACAACTATACATATCTCAACGACTACAAATATTTCAAATACGTTTATTATGTAAAACCCTAAAATTGCGAAAGTTTCGCACAAATCCACCGATTCTCCTATAATAGACCCGTCTTGTGTCGTTGACTGCCTGCCACTAAACTCTTGAATTCGCACAAATATGCCGATTATTATTAATGCATTCCCTGCTAGGGGCATTGATGGCACCACGACTCGCAGCCAATTTATGTCTTGTTTTATGTTTTCCACACTTTGTTTAAGTGTTACAAGTTTCTCAGTTTCAGAGAATCACACTGGTTCTGTACCTTCGTTTTCCAAAGCCTTCGTTTTCCAGGAAAGCGAGGTGTTTTCTTCTTCTACTTTTCTTATATCTATCTCAACCTGGACCAGCCTAATTAAGTTTCTTTTGACTGTCTTTAAAGCCTCAGCCACCTCTTCGTCAACGGTTTTAATCCTCCTCTAAATTCTTCATGCCGTTCTACCATCTCTTTCTAAAACTGCATTCTCTCTTTGTCGACTTGTTCCCGATCAGATTCTGATAGTCTCCTGTCCGCCTGGCATTACTATCTCTCTCTCCTACCTTTCTTATCTCTTTTCTGCCACTTCCCTGTGTCCTTTCGACATCCTGCATCTTTCTTCTGCTATTGCTTTTATCTCTCTCGTCTGCCTTTTTTCTGTATGCTTCTGCTATTTGAAGCATTTGCTTTAACCATAGAGGAATATCTCTTATGTTTTCAAAATTCCTATCACTCTGTGCCATTGAAGGCGGTGTGTACAAATTTTGCAGCTTTAACTAAATTCAACTTCCGTTTTGGTATCTGGGGTTTCAAGTAACGCAGTTGCTGCCGACACCTGTCCCACACAACATTCCGATGTGGACTGTCCTGATTTCTTCTCTTTCTCGTACTTACCCACCTGGCTCTATCCATATATACAAAAATTGAAATTAAATGTTATCCCACAACTTTCAACATAAACAAATGAACCTAATGTGAAAAAACGTCTGTACTCACATTGCAGTAAGTGTTCTCACGTAATACACAAAAAATCGGCACAGGCAAATTCCCCAAAATACAGCTATACACAACAAGTAATGTGTACAAAAGACATACTGCTGGTTAGTGCACATACGTATACAAGATGGTACAAAATGGTCTTTACAACTAGTTACACCGTAAGATGTGTTTCGCTATGTCGTTCTGACTTCAAGATTCAAAAAGAGACCAAAAACAATATTCTACCCCAGAGCTGACATGAGCGTTGCATAATCTTAAAAGTGCAGTTGAGCAGCATCAGGATACATAATCTGAGTACCCTCATTGCTCGTTGCTATCTCAAAATTGCTGATAAATTTTTCAAGTACTTGGCCTCTGCACACAAGAACAACGCCGACACAGGAAAGCATAACTCGGTAGTATACTTGCCAATATAGTGATCAATACAAATGTTGCATATTGTATTATCAACACTGGACGTAACAGGAAACAAACATGATTTTGTTCTGTCAGATACAGTAACAATAAAACAAAAATAAACGAGATTAAAGCATTTCCACGTGTAAATGGAAAAAGAACTTGCAGTCGATGCCACTGCAAACACTGTAGTTGGTGCTCACTGTCATCTTCCATAACTCGTTGTTAATGAACCAAATGGCCCTTCTCATAAGACCTTAGTATGTGATATAAATTTCATCTTGATATTGCTATCCGTTCTTGAATGGATTTTTTTCCCTTACTTTTACTGTGAAGTCTTGTTGCTTGCCAGATTTCGTGATCATAGGGAAACGGGATGTACACTATAGTTTTTGATATGTAAGTTTGCGAGTACCAAAATATGTAACATAAATGGTCATTTCTTTTGACCGCATTGGCTTAGTAGCATACATGAACTACAACGCCAAAAGACTATAGACATTAGTATGTGTTTTAAATTTTAACTTGGCATGTCTAGCCGCTCCTGAGGGAAAGTGATCTCACTAGACGGGC
The DNA here is from genome assembly GCF_023897955.1 of Schistocerca gregaria. NCBI lineage: Eukaryota > Metazoa > Arthropoda > Insecta > Orthoptera > Acrididae > Schistocerca > Schistocerca gregaria. The sequence goes on along the minus strand of NC_064923.1, from coordinate 127,696,932 downwards.
AGACAGACAGACCGGTGGATAACAACTGACAACTTTTTTTTTGTTTCAAAGTATTAAAAATTAATAATTTTCTAATTTTTTCCCTTCCCTTGTACTGTGAAGTTTTGCTTCTTGCCAAATTTTATGATTCTAGGAATATGTGAAGTAAAGACCGTAGACCTTAGTATGTACCAAATTTCAAATCGGTATGTCTACCCATTCCTGAGATGTGATGTTCTTAAGAGTCGGAGAGACAGACACATAACAAAGTGATCTTATAAGGGTTCCGTTTTTACATACTGAGATATGAAATCCTTAAAACTAAACACTGCATGCAATAATGTCATGGTTTATATTATTCACTTCTGTCACATCACGTTAAAGAGAGAGTAATATGAGGAACTAGTCTTCGTCTCTTACTGTTCAGTCTCTACATCGAAGACGCAATGACTATATCACATTACTGTCAAGTGTTGTTTCGTGATATCAGTTCATTCCTCTCTCACTATTTTACAGGTAACATATGCGGGCGCTGGAAATGAGTACTTAGAGAGGAAGTTTTGTTCCCAGCTTTTAGTAACATGCCTGACTTTGCTTGACTGAACTAAGTTAGTCAGTGTTGATATCGACTGAAGTTGTGGCTAAACGCCAAGAGTTTTCCAGATGATTTCGTGTTCTCATTTGTGATTCGACATAACTCGTCCGACTTAAAAGAAGTTCACACACGTGTTTCTAAATAGTGATATCATCTTTAAAGGATGTTTGTAAAAAGCTGGATATTTCTTCTTTTCCAAGTATGTTTTATAGAGTTCTTCCAAACCAACCTCATTAAATTTCTCTTTTAACTGTGCATCACATTGCTTTTCACAGCATTCCTTTTGTACATTTACCGGTAATGAACTTATGTTGATGGAGGAAAAAAGAAGAAAAAAACAGATGTTTCTTAAACTGCTGAAACCGGTTTACGAATTTTTATTTCAAGTCGCCAATCACCTGAACTAAACCTTCGCGTCTCCCAGCCATTGCTGGGGCACCATCCATTGTTAGCACCGACAGGTTGTTAAGTTTTAACGGAAAGCGACTTAATGTCGATAAGCTTCCAACAAATCTCGTGACTTCGTGGAATCCTTAGGTGGATACAGTTTTATTAAAATAGTGATCAACATCTCTGACATAAATCGCCATTTGGACGGTATCCGCCATATCTGTGCATTCATCCAAAATAAGAGATTAAAATGTAAATTCAGATGCACGAGATTTCAAATTATCTACAATTTGTTTTCCAGTGTCGTCTACATGTCTAGTAATAGTCTGACAAGACAGGTTTACTTTTGAGAAAACTTTCTCTTTTCTGGACACACAATTTCAGTGACTATCTCTAAGCATTCCGTAACCATTTCGCCATCTGAATGCGGCTTTGATTGTTTTGCCGGCATCAGAGCTACTGCGTACGTCACTTTTTCACAGATGTTGACTCCGAATTCGCTCTTAGAAATGCCTGCTGTTGAGCAGAAAGTTTCCTTTATTAGTCGTTTACCTGGTACCTGTCGAAATTGTCACTTGTACTTATCAAACACAAGAGCATGTTTAGTCTCGTAATGAGGTTTAATGTCATGTTCTTTCGGAACGGAGATAGATTCGTGGCGTATCAGGCATGTGGATTTTGTTTTATGTTTCACAGAAAAATAGTTCACAGTCCACTTGTTTTGGAAAGTTCTCAATTCCTTTGTAACTTTCCTCTTCTAGGTCCTGTCAGTTAATTAGTTGACACCATACCAGATATACTTCTTGAACTGAAACAAACATTATTTTTACCATAAGTCGGAAACTGACAAAGAGATCACACAATAATCGGAGTTTTTTTTAATTTTAAGTTCAAAATCAAATATCTGTTACCTAAAATAGTTCGATGAAACTCTCAAAAATTCCATACGAAAACTACCTTCAAGTTCCCGAAAGTTGTTTAACAAAGTAAAACAATTTGACTGTTTTGATGGGCTGTGTGGCTCTGTTGCTGGATGCGCAACTGCCACAAGGGTGGTCTTCGATTCCCAGTTGTGGTAAATTTTTAAACAAAACTTCCTTCTCCATAGGAATTTCCGTGAAGCGTAGGGTACATTAAGATTTTTAAAAAATTTGGAATGTTTTTCTTCTTTTTAAACAACCTTATATATAAAGAATCGGTGATTAGATATTTATACATGTAATTAAAACTGTTTTTTTGTGTGTGATACGTAATTACGAATAAGAAGACGTGAATTTATCATAAAGATGACAAATATGTGTTCATTAGCATATATTTATATGATGTAGGTATTTGAACTGAACGGAAATAATATTTAAAAAGTAATGTCCGAAACTAAACTCGAATCAGAAATCTAGCAATTATCAGTCTCGAGCGCTGTTTTTTTTCAGTCTTTATGTATTTCACGCTTCACGGAAATACTCGTAGAATATGCCACTATGTTTAAAAACATATATCAACTATGCAAATACGTTTAAAAACACAACCTACCTGCGAATCGAACCCTGACCCTCAACAACGTTGGTTAACGTCGTACGAGAGAGCTACGCTGCTCGTCAAGATACTGGTATTTCATTTAAGAATTACACGCAACTGGTAAACTTGATAGTCTGTTCTGTCGAAAACTTTTGAGAGCAGTTTTCATTTCTTTTAGGAAAATGATATTCTGGTTATCAACGTCATGTATCATTAATGAAGTAAATTACATAAGCTTCACTTAACCTAGCAGCCTTACTTTTAAATTTCGACCCCCATTTTAACTTCTTTTCTTATGATTGTTTCGTAAAGCTATTCTGTATTTCAAGTGGATAACATTATTACTTACTGCAAATAAGAGAGAAAGACAGGTGGATGAAGTTGCTCTTGCAGGGTCTCTCTTTCTACCGGAATCCTTAAACGTCATCAGTAAAAACACCGCACTACAATTAAGTATTTATTCATTTTGTACTAATAAAGTTAAAAGAAGGTACTGAGACAGAAATCACTGTTAATGTCGATCAACTCATCATAAAATCAAAGCAGACCCATTAAAATTAAAGACAAGCGTCGCAGTTTAATTGTAAAAAGATAAAGAATTATCATAGATGTGTCATTTCCCTGGCACGTTGCGTATCCAGCACTATCGATAGCGGCTTGTATTTCTGTTTCCGTCTGGTTCGGCCTGCACAGGCGCTGAGCCGGCTGCTGCCCTCTGGAGCGTTTTTCGCTGGGGGTCGCGCGCGTTCGGCTCGGCAGGTGGATTCGCACCGAGCTGGTGGTATTTTGCCTTCCGCCCCGGCACGGAGGTGTGGTCTCGCTGTTGGCGGGCCTCGTTGATTTGGGCATTGGGCAGTGTGCCGTGTTGATGATGTGGCGTAGTGGACAATTGATGGATTCCCGCACGAGATCGCTCGAGGTTCTCAGCCTCTGAAAAGGATGCCACGATATCCCTTGGGTTTCCGCACTCAGGACTGGTAAGGACTGCAGGGCAGTTTTGTCGGAGTCTGGGTGTCGAGTTTTCTGCTGGTGTGTACCCGGTCGTCGCCCCTGTTTTCCCGCCCGGGGGGCAGCCGTATCTGTTGGTGGGAATTATTTAGCAGCGTGTGTGCTCACGCGCCTTGATACTGAGTTGAAATTACTGTGGTCAGGCTGGCTCGGTGGCTGGAGTGTGTGTTGGTTTTCTGGCTTGCTGGGGACTGCGCGCACGCCTGTTCCATTTGTGATGTGGCAGCAATCTGATATCTTTATGTCCGCTTGTTAAGTTGCTAGCAATTGCTCTTAGCCTTGTGCTTACTTATTGTATTTATATTGCTGGGCATTGTCATTTGTCTGTCCTTTTACGTTTATTGGTAGTGTCAAGTCTAAGACGATGTCCAAGGTACTAGACTTGTCTGTACTTAATCCTATTTTAATTCTTGGCATTTCCTTGTTCTTCTACTCTTATTTATCTTATTTATTTGTTGTGCCAGTTAGCCCTAAGAGGATGTCAGACCTTGGTACCTGTCAACCTTATTTTGGCTACTAGCGCTCAGGTGCAATATTGCCGGGCTTATCCCGGATTTGTCATTAACTGAGAGCTTTTTATACTGTATTTTTAGTAGTGGGTTTGGCAAGTGCACTTGCGTATGGTATTTATTGTGTTTGCCCCTCCCCCCTTCTTCCTCCTTCGTGTAAACTGATTTTGGCAAAATTGCAAGGTGGCCTGTGTTATTACCTATGTAAGTTGCCCGCTGCGGTAGTCGTAACATGTTTTGACCGGCAAGCGGCCCAAGTTGGCGAAAGTTTGTATGTGTTTGCGCTGTTAATGTTGGGCCTTGCCGTACATATATTTACTCATGTACGTGTTGTTGTGTTAAGGATTTTTTGGCATTTTTAGCTGAGATGCCTGTTGAAAATTTTATCACTCTTTTAAAGTAGGTATAGGAAGGAGTAACTTCAACTGAAAATTTAATTGTAAATTATACATATGTGCTTCACATTTAAAAATTTAACCGTATTAGGTGAAAGTATGTAGTTTAATGCACAATGATTATTTGTCCAAGTATCAAATTGTAAAGTTTGTTTGGCAGTGACTCAAACTACACAAATAAGTTTCTCTGTTCACATTTCACATTATTATTACCTCATATTGTAAGCAGTTTGATTGTTTGTGTCACTGTAATTTGTAAACAACAGTGTAATTCATTACAATTAATTAATTGTTTTGGGGAAATAAACCTTGTATTGTAAGTCCCCAATTCATTAACCGAATCCCATCCAAATCGTCCGCTGAATAGGTCTATCGCTATCGAATGTGCACCACGTACACAGGTGAAGGGCCGTAACGTTACCGTCGATAGTGTTGTGAATTGGCTATGTTCTCTCACTCGTCTCACTCGCGCAGCGCAACAAACGAATCAGGCTGCACAATCCACACTATTGCTGATTGTTGGGAATAACAGTCTTGCCTCGACTAAACATGTGCACCAGCTACTCTGTTCGTATCGTCACACTTCTAACATTAGAATGCTTATAGTTTTATGACCTTCACACCACTTGTACAAAAGCTCAGATTACAGCTGTCTTTCTTAAATGGGTTCCTCCACCCCCATTCCGCCCACTGGCTGGCTTCAAGATGGTCCGTCACTTGGCCCAGGTAAAATCCTTTGCGAACCAGCGCCTCCTGCACCACCCCTAATTGGGAAGAGTGGAATGCCACAGACTGAAGGCCCTCTGCAGCAACAATTCACAGAGCTCTGCTTCCCCAAATCACTCGCATAACCAGGTCACTGGACACAACATTTACAGCCCACAATCGATCTTCTTCCCTCTTGTCTGTTGTCTCCACTTTGTCCCCTCGGGTACAAGTTCTCTACAAGCTACACATGCAGTTACATGAACATTCTGCCCACAAGTTCCTCGTGTAAAAAAGTCATAAACCATACATACCAGATGTAGTACTGACCTAAAATATGAATATTAATCCGACCGACAATGTAGTTAAAATGTGAGAGTGGCATTCCATCCCTCAGTAATGACAATGGGCGGTATTTCGCTTCGAAAAAAACATAATTATGCAGCGAGTTTACAAAATATGTCACATATGTGTCTATTATTATCTCTCATTGCAAATATCGTTTACATGATGATGACATTCTGTTGTACCTAAGTGTAAGCCTAACTCCAAATTTTTCTTTTGTTTCCTTCACTGCTTGCTCAATATACAGATTGAATAACATCGGGGAGAGACTACAACCCTGTCTCACTCCCTTCCCAACCACTCTTCCCTTTCATGTCCCTCGACTCTTATAACTGCCATCTGGTTTCTGTACAAATTATAAATAGCCTTTCGCTCCCTGTATTTTACCCCTGCCACCTTTAGAATTTGAAAAAGAGTATTCCAGTCAACATTGTCAAAAGCTTTCTCTAAGTCTACAAATGCTAGAAACGTAGGTCTGCCTTTTCTTAATCTTTCTTCTAAGATAAGTCGTAAGGTCAGTATTGCCTCACGTGTTCCAACATTTCGACGGAATCCAAACTGATCCTCCCCGAGGTCTGCATCTACCAGTTTTTCCATTCGTCTGTAAAGAATTCGCGTTAGTATTTTGCAACCGTGGCTTATTAAACTGATAGTTCGGTAATTTTCACATCTGTCAGCACCTGCTTTCTTTGGGATTGGAATTATTATATTCTTCTTGAAGTCTGAGGGTATTTCGCCTGTCTCACACATCTTGCTCACCAGCTGGTAGAGTTTTGTCATGACTGGCTCTCCCAAGGCCGTCAGTAGTTCTAATGGAATGTTGTCTACTCCAGGGGCCTTGTTTCGACTCAGGTCTTTCAGTGCTCTGTCAAACTCTTCACGCAGTATCGTATCTCCCATTTCATCTTCATCTACATCCTCTTCTATTTCCATAATATTGTCCTCAAGTACATCGCCCTTGTATAAACCTTCTATATACTCCTTCCACCTTTCTGCCTTCCCTTCTTTGCTTAGAACTGGGCTGCCATCTGAGCTCTTGATATTCATACACGTGGTTCTCTTCTCTCCAAAGGTCTCTTTAATTTTCCTGTAGGCAGTATCTATCTTACCTCTAGTGAGATAAGCTTCTACATCCTTACATTTGTCCTCTAACCATCCCTGTTTAGCCATTTTGCACTTCCTGTCGATCTCATTTTTGAGACGTTTGTATTCCTTTTTGCCTGCTTCATTTACTGCATTTTTATATTTTCTCCTTTCATCAATTAAATTCAATATTTCTTCTGTTACCCAAGGATTTCTAGCAGCCCTCGTCTTTGTACCTACTTTATCCTCTGCTGCCTTCACTACTACATCCCTCAGAGCTACCCATTCTTCTTCTACTGTATTTCTTTCCCCTATTCCTGTCAATTGTTCCCTTATGCTCTCTCTGAAACTCTGTACAACCTCTGGTTCTTTCAGTTTATCCAGGTCCCATCTCCTTAATTTCTCACATTTTTGCAGTTTCTTCAGTTTTAATCTACAGGTCATAACCAATAGATTGTGGTCAGAGTCCACATCTGCCCCTGGAAATGTCTTACAACTTAAAACCTGGTTCCTAAATCTCTGTCTTACCATTATATAATCTATCTGATACCTTTTAGTATCTCCAGGGTTCTTCCACGTATACAACCTTCTTTCATGATTCTTAAACCAAGTGTTAGCTATGATTAAGTTGTGCTCTGTGCAAAATTCTACTAGGCGGCTTCCTCTTTCATTTCTTAGCCCCAATCCATATTCACCTACTATGTTTCCTTCTCTCCCTTTTCCTACACTCGAATTCCAGTCACCCATTACTATTAAATTTTCGTCTCCCTTCACTATCTGAATAATTTCTTTTATTTCATCGTACATTTCTTCAATTTCTTCATCATCTGCAGAGCTAGTTGGCATATAAACTTGTACTACTGTAGTAGGTGTGGGCTTCGTATCTATCTTGGCCACAATAATGCGTTCACTATGCTGTTTGTAGTAGCTTACCCGCATTCCTATTTTCCTATTCATTATTAAACCTACTCCTGCATTACCCCTATTTGATTTTGTGTTTATAACCCTGTAGTCACCTGACCAGAAGTCTTGTTCCTCCTGCCACCGAACTTCACTAATTCCCACTATATCTAACTTTAACCTATCCATTTCCCTTTTTAAATTTTCTAACCTACCTGCCCGATTAAGGGATCTGACATTCCACGCTCCGATCCGTAGAACGCCAGTTTTCTTTCTCCTGATAACGACATCCTCCTGAGTAGTCCCCGCCCGGAGATCCGAATGGGGGACTATTTTACCTCCGGAATATTTTACCCAAGAGGATGCCATCATCATTTAATCATACAGTAAAGCTGCATGTCCTCGGGAAAAATTACGGCTGTAGTTTCCCCTTGCTTTCAGCCGTTCGCAGTACCAGCACAGCAAGGCCGTTTTGGTTAATGTTGCAAGGTCGACTATATCACTCCCGCCTATTAATTAGGAGGGCTGCCTGCTGATACTTGTTTGGAAAGTCATACCCTGTGTTTGCTTTATCGTCTTCTCAGTCATTGCACTCTTATCTACTTACGCGCAACTCCTAAAATACTGGCTGAAAAGCCCGGCAGAAATACTCATTCTCGACAAAGTAATATCCTCTCTGTACCTCTACTCAACATTGCCATGTTCTCTAAATCATTTCCTGTATCAGGAGCCCAACTCTCGAACAATCTTCCTCAAAATATTAGAGAAATCATAATCCCTTCTATTACAATAGCTATCTCTTTTGCAACTCACTCTCACCAACCCTCCCACCCCAACCACTTATTCCTCCACTTGTGTACAGTTTTTTCTGTTTAAATTCTCTTCTTCGCAGCCATTGTCACTTTCATTTCAATGTTCTCGTCTTTCATTACCTCTTCTGCTTCTTTTTATACCAAAAATTGCTTCAGAGGAGCTAAACTAATCAGTACCATTCTTAATGCCTCCAGTATTTTTTCCCTGTTATTATTATTCTTCTTGCCTATTATTACTTTTTATTAATAATGCAAAATATTATTATTGAGTTTATTATGTAATAATTAATTAGTGTCATTCTTAATTCCTCCATTATTTTATCAATATTATTAGTTACAGAATGAGATTTTCACTCTGCAGTGGAGTGTGCACTGATATGAAACTTCCTGGCAGATTAAAACTGTGTGCCGGACCGAGACTCTAACTCGAGACCTTTGCCTTTCGCGGGCAAGTGCTCTACCAACTGAGCTACCCATGCACGACTCACGCCCCGTCCTCACATCTTTACTTTTGCCAGTACCTCGTCTCCTACCTTCCAAACCTAACAGAAGCTCTCCTGTGAACCTTGCCCGCGAAAGGCAAAGGTCCCCGAGTTCGATCTTGGTCCGGCACACAGTTTTAATCTGCCAGAAAGTTTAATATTATTGGTGCTACCACCATTATTATTGTTGCAAATCATTATTTTCATTAATAACTCAAATCATTATTATTTTGACTGTTATGTAATATTTTGTATGTGATTTCCCGGTCAGGTGTAACACTGAATCTTAAGGCCCTAATGTGATCAGGCTAACTAAGCAATAAATAAATATAGGAAGTAGTATTGGTCAAAAATAGAGAAAAGGTCCTATAATGAATTTTCCAGAAACCAAGACCTGTTGAGATATGAACCAATCTGTCCTTTCAGTCACACCCATCTGTTGCGTGGAACCAATGCCTTTAAATGTTCATATAGTCAGAAATATAACGGATTTAGGTTCCGTGAATGGTGAAGCTCTCTACCAGATCTCCTGGACAAATCCATGCTACCAGTATGTCAGATCACCTTGTATTTTCACAATTTCAGTTGCACGACACAAATGATTCATGATTCTTTCGATGACATACCAGAGATGTACACATCCCCCTTTTAACCTGCCCATGCTTGCCTGTTCGCCAGACAAGCAAGCTGCCGCATGTTCTCAGCCAAAGTACAGGCTGCTTTACTCGCAATCAAGCCTAGCTAAGTGGTAGTAGTGGTTAGTGTTTATCGTCCCGTCGACAACGAGGTCATTAGAGACGGAGCGCAAGCTCGGGTTAGGGAGGCATTGGGGAGGAAATCGGCGTGCCCTTTCAAAGGAACCATCCCTTCATTTGCCTGAAACGATTTAGGGAAATCACGGAAAACCTAAATCAGGATGGCTGGAGACGGGATTGAACCGTCGTCCTCCCGAATGCCTAGCTAAGTCCAACACAAGTAGGCTAAAGGAATCTGGCTGGCCTACCTGCCCGGTACTTGGCAATTTACTCTGTATGCTTTCCGCGTAAGGTCAGGACGTTTTCTACCCGAGTATCTAAAGTCGATGTTCAGCATATTACATATATTCGTTCTGAGTTATTGTAGTCCAGAAAATTGTAGATTTTATTTGTCCTTTTTTCCTACTAGGCCTCTTTTGGGCTTACTTATTTACTTAGATATGAACGGTTTTCTCTGTAGCTTCACCCTCTTTCGACTACTACTGGCTATTCTTATTTCGAACCATCATTAGGTCGCCTCTAATACGTGTTTTCTATAGGAAGCAAAGCAATCTCTGAAAGTCGAGACTCTTTGCACTTAATAACTTGTAAATGTCTTTTAAATTGCAACGCCAACTAAATTAAGGTTTAGCAAGATTAGTTTCTGTAATGTTAGTGCGTTTCAGCCAAATAACAACCAATTATAACAATTTTAATTACGTTTAACTGTGGGTTCGCTGAATTCATTCTAAGAGACCAAACCAGTTCATTCTAAATTCTCCAAATATACAAAATCCTTTTTATGTCAATGTAAAAAGTCTATGTCTGAAAGAAGAAGCTTTTTCTTAATACCTAGCTTTCTTCGCAATACGTTGCACACAACGAGAATGTGGTCTTCAATAACGAATGAGTCTTATATTTTTCCTATGTCAGTCAGTGTTTGCCCTAAACTTAGAAAACCTACATAATGCCAAATGGCCTACTGTTAAGTAGGCCTACTGTTACGTAGTTACACATGTAAGCCACTACAACTTTGTTCTCTTTTAAAAAAATTATGGAGTAAGGAAACTACTGGTGAATTTTACAAAAACGTCGTAACATACTAGATGTTCCGAAATTAGTGTTAAGTAACGTTTCACACAGTCTACACTGCGAGTCACCTACCGGTTTACTTTGAGCTGCCTCTTAATCACATGAAAACTTTTCCCATGTTGGGTTGGGCTCTGTTTCGTGACTGGTATAATTCCCCTGTTCTTAATTTCTCCTCAGTCTCCATTAGGTTTTGGTTCCAGTGTTAATAGCTGAGTTGCAGTGAAACTATCTGCACAGATATAAAGAAAGATATTCTGTACTCGCGAATGTTGCAGGCTGAACGGATCTCATGAACCTTGCGAACCTTGTGGGCACCAAGTTGGCCTGCTTTAACTACTGTGCTTCAGTACACATGCACTCTTGTTTCTCCGTTGCGGTAGAGTGAGCTGCTTTAACGGTTGCGATGGAGATAGGGGCAGGCAGGCTGAAAGAATTTTTACACCTCTGTCAAATAAAGGGTGCTTCAGGCGCCTCCACCGATGCAAACCGCAACACCGTCAGAAACAATGCGTGAACCGTTAGCCCTACAGAAAACATAAACAGGACACTTTCTAGGATATTTAATGTAGTTAAATTTTGTACTGATAATCGTTTTCGCTGGAGGCCACAGTTTTCGATTTAGTCTAGGAAAGCGCGTTAAAAGGTCATTTATGTACGTTTCTCTTGAATAATTCGAAAATATGGCCTCTGGTGAAAATGTATCCGAGCACAAAGTTAACTACACTAAATTTCCTACAAAAAGGTCCTGTTCATTTTTTCTGTAGGACTCATAGTCTGTGTATAGTGAATGGGAGAATGTCATAATCTTGCTTGTGGTATCTGAAGGTGTTGTATAAAACCCATGAACAGGGATAGCTGAAACACCTTCAGATTAAAGTGGCCACAAATGATGAGCGATCAAATCTCTTAAACAAAAGAAATAGTTCTTGGCTGATTATTTTTACCTGAAAGATATGTTACCAATCACCAACTCTGACCATTTAAAAAATAAGTTAGTGAACAGCACAGATAAGAGCCATGTACATGGGTACAATGCAGCTGAGAAACTGCCAAAGCGTGTTAATGGCTATGATTAACACAGTGGAGTTGAAGAGTGACCAATACAATTCTCATTAGGGGAACTTCTTCTGTTACACTGAATTTACCTTCAAAAGAATTCTTCAAAATAACACACAGCACATTAGAATTTTAATTTTATAATATATTCTAACTTTTTGTCATTCATTGTGCCGTTCTGAAATACAATCAATATCTTTGACTTGTCTTCGCATTGCTACTACTCTCTGTAGGCTCCACATAATAATGATAATAATAATAATAATAATAATAATAATAATAATCTGTGAGTTCAATAGTGCCATCGCAGGTTCGTCTTCCTACCATGATTAATTGTTTCCAACAACTGCCATCCCAGACAAGACACAATACGTAGCACACCATAAATAGTTTAAAAAGTGCTTTCCGTCGTGTAGCATTTAAACTGTTGTGTTGACTGAAGAGCCAACACCGTGTTACTAAGGGAGGCCGAAATGCACGCGTTTTAGCTCACGCAGGCTGGCGTGAGCAGGGAACGATTATACTGACGTGAGGTGTGGAACGTGACAAGGGATTAGAATTCAGAAAGCGGACGTAATTAGTTCGATACTTAATTTTAATCTATTAATGATGAACGTCGCTCTTGACGGTACATGATTCACAACATTATCTGTTCAGAAAACATTCTTCTAACTGAATATGGCGCCTTGCTAGGTCGTAGCAAATGACGTAGCTGAAGGCTATGCTAAACTGTCTTCTTGCAAATGAGAGCGTATGTAGACAGTGAACCATCACTAGCAAAGTCGGCTGTTAAACTGAGACGAGTGCTAGGGAGTCTCTCTAGACTAGACCTGCCGTGAGGCGGCGCTCTGTCTGCGATCACTGATAGTGGCGACACGCGGGTCCGACGTATACTAACGGACCGCGGCCGATTTAAAGGCTACCACCTAGCAAGTGTGGTTTCTGGCGTTGACACCACAAAAACTCCTTTGCTTTGCTTGATAAAGATTATGAGGCGTGAGGAACAAACTGAGAGTGCAGAACACCTATGTAACCTTGAAGAAAGTTATAATTTATTTCCTTAATGATACGTATACCTTTCTGGCATCAATGAGTACCGCAAGATATCAAGAATAAAGGGGAAGTGGACATTTTAATTGGCTGTAATGACTGTTATAATTTTTTTCAGTGACCAGCGAGTCATCTTTGAAAGTGACAGAGATACGTAATTCGATCTACAAACTCCTATGCGCTGTTACATTATCTGTGACAAAGTTCAAAGGAAACACGACTTAGTAACATTTGGATTCTTAGTTACATTTGTTAGAGCGATATTTTCTTTTATGCGCATGAATTTTGGCTGAGCGCTTTACTGTAACTATAGTGGTTTTCCTTTTTTCATTTGACTTTAGATTTCCATCAGTCCTTCGCGAAAGCTCCCTAAGTGAACGATGTGAGAAGGAAAGTCTGCAAACCGACCAAACATAACAAAATTCGTTTTCAGCATTTTCGGGATGGGGACATAGACTGAATATCAAATCACATTTAAGACCAGAAAAACCTGTAAAAATGATTTCCTGACGCTGTATCATTCACGAAATAACTGTAACTTTTTCTGTTTCAAACGACTGTTGCGTGCACACGACAGAACTTGAGAACAAGAAACAATCGCAAACAATAGTTCGCTATTGTTTTGGGGCAGCCAGCATGGCAGTGCCTTCTTCAAAGCAACGTAAAACGTAAGTCTGTAGCGCCGCTCCCCTTATTGCACCTCCATGCACTTCGCTGAATATATTTCAACGAGATTCATTTTGATTAGTGTACCGTCTAATCTTCTCATTCTCGCACCTACCTAGAATAAGTCCGTAGTTATTCCGAGTCATTGCCGGTTCAAATATATCTGAATGCAATGGAATGCCAGATGGATAAAGATTTCTGCATCTGAAATGGGAATTCAGTTGCATGGACATAATGTGTTCCAGAACGGAGCCGAGTTTCATTATTGTGATGCCGCATCATCTCATTAGCCAAAGTGAAAATATTTTTTTTTTTCTTATGTGCCTACTGTTTTACTGAAGAATTTATTGCCATATGTCAAAAACGTTCTGGCTGCGTTCCTTGCTACTGACTTCGCAACAAAAGTGAAGTATACATTCATTTGTATTTACTCTTTACTAGCAAAGATATTATAAAAAAGGCTAGCAAGTAATAGTAGATTAAAACTGAAGAAACTGCAAAAAATCTGAGAAATTAAGGAGATGGTACCTGGATAAACTGAAAGAACCAGAGGTTGTACAGAGTTTCAGAGAGAGCATAAGGGAACAATTGACAGGAATAGGGGAAAGAAATACAGTAGAAGAAGAATGGGTAGCTCTGAGGGATGTAGTAGTGAAGGCAGCAGAGGATAAAGTAGGTACAAAGACGAGGGCTGCTAGAAATCCTTGGGTAACAGAAGAAATATTGAATTTAATTGATGAAAGGAGAAAATATAAAAATGCAGTAAATGAAGCAGGCAAAAAGGAATACAAACGTCTCAAAAATGAGATCGACAGGAAGTGCAAAATGGCTAAGCAGGGATGGTTAGAGGACAAATGTAAGGATGTAGAGGCTTATCTCACTAGAGGTAAGATAGATACTGCCTACAGGAAAATTAAAGAGACCTTTGGAGAAAAGAGGACCACTTTTATGAATATTAAGAGCTCAGATGGAAACCCAGTTCTAACGAAAGAAGGGAAAGCAGAAAGGTGGAAGGAGTATATAGAGGGTTTGTACAAGGGCGATGTACTTGAGGACAATATTATGGAAATGGAAGAGGATATAGATGAAGATGAAATGGGAGATACGATACTGCGTGAAGAGTTTGACAGAGCACTGAAAGACCTGAGTCGAAACAAGGCCCCCGGAGTCGACAACATTCCATTGGAACTACTGACGGCCTTGGGAGAGCCAGTCCTGACAAAACTCTACCATCTGGTGAGCAAGATGTATGAGACAGGCGAAATACCCTCAGACTTCAGGAAGAATGTAATAATTCCAATCCCAAAGAAAGCAGGTGTTGACAGATGTGAAAATTACCGAACTATCAGTTTAATAAGTCACAGCTGTAAAATACTAACCCGAGCTCTTTACAGACGAATGGAAAAACTGGTAGAAGCCGACCTCGGGGAAGATCAGTTTGGATTCCGTAGAAATGTTGGAACATGTGAGGCAATACTGACCCTACGGCTTATCTTAGAAGCTAGATTAAGAAAAGGCAAACCTACGTTTCTAGCATTTGTAGACTTAGAGAAAGCTTTTGACAATGTTGATTGGAATACTCTCTATCAAATTCTGAAGGTGGCAGGGGTAAAATACAGGGAGCGAAAGGCTATTTACAATTTGTACAGAAACCAGATGGCAGTTATAAGAGTCAAGGGACATGAAAGGGAAGCAGTGGTGGGGAAGGGAGTAAGACAGGGTTGTAGCCTATCCCCGATGTTATTCAATCTGTATATTGAGCAAGCAGTAAAGGAAACAAAAGAAACATTTGGAGTAGGTATTAAAAATTCATGGAGACGAAGTAAAAACTTTGAAGTTCGCCGATGACATTGTAATTCTGTCAGAGACGGCAAAGGACTTGGAAGAGCAGTTGAACGGAATGGACAGTGTCTTGAAAGGAGGATATAAGATGAACATTAACAAAAGCAAAACGAGGATAATGGAATGTAGTCAAATTAAATCGGGTGATGCTGAGGGAATTAGATTAGGAAATGAGACACTTAAAGTAGTAAAGGAGTTTTGCTATTTAGGAAGTAAAATAACTGATGATGGTCGAAGTAGAGAGGATATAAAATGTAGACTGGCAATGGCAAGGAAAGCGTTTCTGAAGAAGAGAAATTTGTTAACATCGAATATAGATTTATGTATCAGGAAGTCGTTTCTGAAAGTATTTGTTTGGAGTGTAGCCATGTATGGAAGTGAAACATGGACGATTACTAGTTTGGATAAGAAGAGAATAGAAGCTTTCGAAATGTGGTGCTACAGAAGAATGCTGAAGATTAAATGGTTAGATCACATAACTAATGAGGAAGTATTGAATAGGATTGGGGAGAAGAGAAGTTTGTGGCACAACTTGACTAGAAGAAGGGATCGGTTGGTAGGACATGTTTTGAGGCATCAAGGGATCACAAATTTAGCATTGGAGGGCAGCGTGGAGGGTAAAAATCGTAGAGGGAGACCGAGAGATGAGTACACTAAGCAGATTCAGAAGGATGTAGGTTGCAGTAGGTACTGGGAGATGAAGCAGCTTGCACAGGATGGAGTAGCATGGAGAGCTGCATCAAACCAGTCTCAGGACTGAAGACAACAACAACAACAGCAAGTAATACTCTATAACTAGTGTCAAACACGAAAATAAAAATTCGGTTAAACTGGTATTTCGGAATACTGACGTTTCGTGCTGATGGGCTATTGACAGGATCCCATATATATTCCCATTCTTTCCGATTCGATATCGCTACTCACAATTCTGTCATTATTAGATGAACTCTCCAAAACCAGAACAAGAGTATAAACTGTATTCCATTCCATACATAAATTATAAGGGACGTAAAAGTAATTGCTAAATCACAAATGCAACCCAAAATTCCTGCCATGAAACACTACAAATATCAAAGGAAAATATTTTTAGTTATGCAAACAATTGTCTTTGTTATTTTTTTTCGTGACCACTCAACATGCCTAAAACAATCAGGTGACAGTTGTTTGCTTAAAAACAGCAGATACGAATTTAGTAGTAAAAGGCAAGTATTGTTATTCTTATCTCCAAGATAAACGGCACTGAAACCGCAACTGAGAAAAAAATGACTATGCATGTTAACAATATAATTTAATTCCCTCATTCAACCATATGAGAAAGTCCAACAGAGGACAACTCACCAAAGTCTAACATACACAGCCGCGATACTCTATGGTGTGACATTTGTTACCGTTTGACAACTTGAACGACATTAGCAATCCAAGCGGTCAGAAAGTACACAGTTACATGTGTCTTAAGGATCGTGTATGGTTTTTAATTATTTATCTACTTAATTAACGAGATAATTGTTGTATTTTTGCTTAACATTCGTTGTTAAATTACCAAGAAACATGAAAGAGATGTGAAAACAGCTGAACCTCACTAATTCATATCTTTGGTTGTCCTTTCTTATTGCGTTAGGAACTTTCTTCGCCACATAAAAAAAAACTTTTACGGGCTCTAATGCTTCGGCCATTCTTACTTTTGACTTTCTAATACAGGAATATTTTTGTAAATGTAATTAATATGCTTCAAAAGTGAATGTGTTGTAGATTCTTGTAATTTTGTCTCACATGTAGCACAAATTGTGGAATTCGTTTCTTTTGTGTTGGGAAACATTTTTTTGCTTTGGACGTTCCGTTATCACGTGTGTCACAGCTGTGACGGCAAATTTGGTACATTAAATAATGTATGTATTTCTGCGTTCCAGTCACTGGTTTGGCTGGAGCTCTAGCGAACAAAACTTCACGTTGCTGGGTTGATGCACGAGGTGTGATTGGAAAGCTTTAAGAATGGATCCGCTACTGCTTACTGATTTGGCGGGCAAGTACACGGAGGGTGGGGAGTGAGTTGTTGCCTTGTGCTTGAACGCCCTCTGACAGGAAACTACATTTCCTTTATTCATTTCGTTGTGGCAGCTGGTTGAGTGCGGGTCTGTTAGGGGTTTTGCTGAAGGCAGTGTGCGTCAAAATGGATGTAAAAACGGAGCAACGAGTTTGTGTGAAATTTTGTTTTAAATTCGGGAAATCAGATTCTGAGACTTATGAACTATTGAAAACAGCTTTTGGAGAGAATTGTATGAGCCATTCAAATGTTTTTGTCTGGTTCAACAGATTTAAAAAGGGCCGCGAATCATTTGAAGATGAACCATGATCCGACCGTCCTTCCACCTCAAAAACGAATGAAAATGTTGTGAAAGTTCACGACTTAGTGCGCTCTGATTATAGACTTACAGCTAGGGAGATGGCCGATGAACTTCATTTAAGTTTCTATGCAGTTAATTAAATTTTAACTGAAGATCTGGACATGCGTCGAGTGTCCGCAAAATTCATTCCAAAAGTGTTGTCAAGTGACCAGAGACAGTACCGACATACAGTGTGCAAAGAACTGATTAATCAGACTAAAATGACCCAGATTTGTTAAGTAGAGTAATTACAGGTGACCAATCGTGGGTATATGGATATGATCCTGAAACAAAAGTGAATTCTTCACAGTGGAAGAGTCCAGGTTCACCACGACCGAAAAAAGCACGGCAAAGTTGGTCCAAGGCGAAGACAATGTTGGTGATTTTTTTTTCTGTTGTACCGGTATTGTGCATCATGAATTTAGCGGGCAGACAGTTAACCAGCAATACTTCAAATGTGGCCTTCAGAGTTTGCGCGAAAAGGTGCGGAAGAAAAGGGCTACATTGTGGAAAGACAGGAGTTGGGTGCTACACCATGACAGTGCTCTGGCTCATCATGCCTTCTCCAAAATTCCTGTGCTTCCGCAACCACCATATTCTCCTGATCTGGCCCGTGCGTACGTCTACCTGTTTCCTAAACTGAAATTTTCCCTGAAAGGGGAGCGATTTGACTTGACTGAAGACATCCAGGCAAATACTGAAAGCGTCCTTACCACGTTTCAGGAAAAAAATTCCAGGAATGTTTCCATAAGTGGAAACACCGTTGGATCGGTGTGTTCAGTCACAAGGGGACTATTCTGAAGGAGATGCATCACAGTAGCATGTAAGTAGCACCATTGCACAACTACAAGTCCATTCTTAAAACTTTCCAATCACACCTCGTAAGATGTCTTTCCGTGAAAGGTTCTTTCCGTGAAAGGTCAGGTCTTCTGGTGTTTGCAAGCAATTTCATTTCTTATTAAATAAAATTTACATTCTTCATTAAATATATCTCCCTCAAAGGTGAATCGTAAAAAGACTGTTCTGTAATGTACCACATCAGAGCTCCTAGGGTGCTTAGAAAATTAAAGAATGACAAATGCAGTTTCATTGTTTAGTTATTGTCGGTTTTTATGGCGCTACATACAGTCTATATTGTACAAACTACGTTATAAATCGGTCTAAACGATAGTACTCGCACTCATCCGATATGATGTCCAGAAGTTTCACTTGCTGGCCTTGGGTAACAAAAAAGAGACAGGGTGCCACGATTGTTATTTTAGACTGTTATGTTACTCTCAGTTCATTATCAGAAGATTTCATCTGCACATTTTGTTGTGTAACAAATTTTAATTCACTTTTCTTTCGTGACTCTCTGCAACATCCTGTAAAAAAAAGGCTTGCAGTTATTGTAGTAAATTGATTCAAAGAGTATTTTCACTGTCCACAGCAAAAATGCAACCTCTCGGTAAGTCACCAAATGTTATATACACTGAAGAGCCAAAGAAACTAGTACACCTGCCTGATATCGTTTAGGGCGGCTGCGAGCACCCAAAAGTGTGCATGGACTAGTGTCTGAAGTAGTGCTGGAGGGAATTGACACCATGAATCCTGCAGGGCTGTCTATAAATCCGTAAGAGCACAAGAGGATGGAGCTCTCTTCTGAACAGCAAGTTGCAAGACACCCCTCCGGTCGCTGTGACCGAGCGGTTCTAGGCGCTTCAGTCCGGAATCGCACTGCTGCTATGATCGCAGGTTCGAATCCTGCCTGCCTGATGCTGGAAATCTGTTTTACTATCTAGGAACAGTGCGAGAGATGTGGAAAATAACATAGATAATGCTGTGACCAGACGAAACTACTTTCGTGCATCCATGACTGTGGGTTCGTTGACTGTTCAGGAAGAAGGTTCAGAAATGGCTCTGAGCACTATGGGACTTAACTGCTGTTGTCATCAGTCCCCTAGAAATTAGAACTACTTAAACCTAACTAACCTAAGGACATCACACACATCCATGCCCGAGGCAGGATTCGAACATGAGCCCGGAGCGGTCGCGCGGTTCCAGATTGAAGCGCCTAGATATGCTCGGCCACAACGGCCGGCTCTGGAAGAAGGCTCATCACACTAGAACGTGTGAAATATTCGTTCATTTCATTACATGAATGACTAAAAAATTAACTTTGACACATGTGTTAGTAATGGGATTGCTGATAATTTACAACTGTCAGTGACTATGAAAGTCCACAAATTAAGAAACTATTCTGTTGACGTGGAAAGTTCGATGTCTATGAAGTTAAGTTTCATCTGAGGCTTTAACAACTCGTTGGTCCTTCACTATGATGATAACTGCTGTAGCTGAGGTTTCGAAATGCATGCTCGATTCTATACTGACCTCAGCGTTAGGACGCTGCTCTGCTGAGTGGCGAGGCGTGCTCTTAAACCAAAATTCATAAGAATGACTGCGAAAAACCTATACAACGAACGATACAGAGAACATGTAATAGATAGTCAACTACAACTTCCCGGGCTTCTCTTTCAGATTCGCTCGTGTTCTTAATTAATAAGGCCGGAGTCAAATGAAAACCAGACGGATTAAAAATAAGTTAGAAAACTGTTTATCATTTCAAAATTAATCACTGCAACTATTAACACACTGTTGGCCACTAAAATTGCTACACCACGAAGGAGAAGTGCTACAGACGCGAAATTTAACAGACAGGAAGAAGATGCGGTGATATCCTAGTGATTAGCTTTTCAGAGCATTCACACAACGTTGGCGCCGGTGGCGATACCTACAACTTGCTGACATGAGGGAAATTTCCAACCGATTTCTCATACACAAACAGCAGCTGACCGGCGATGCCTGGTGAAACCTTGTTGTGATGCCTATTGTAAGGAGGAGAAATGCGTACCATCACGTTTCCGACTTTGATAAGGGTCGGTCTTAGCCTATCGCGATTGCGGTTTATCGTATCGCGACATTGCTGCTCGCGTTGGTCGAGAACCAATGACTGTTAGCTGAATATTGAATCGGTGGGTTCAGGAACGTAATACGGAACGCCGTGCTGGCTCCCAACGGCCTCGTATCACTACCAGTCGAGATGACAAGGCCTCCTGTCCGCATGGCTGTAACGGATCGTGCAGCCACGTCTCGATCCCTGAGTCAACAGATGGGGACGTTTGCAAGACAACAACCATCTGCACGAACAGTTCGACGACGTTCGCAGCAGCATGGACTATCATCTCGGAGACCATGGCTGCGGTTACCGTCGACGCTGCAGCACAGACAGGAGCGCCTGCGATGGTGTACTCAACGACGAACCTGGGTGCACAAATGGCAAAACGTCATTTTCTCGGATGAATCCAGGTTCTGTTTACAGCATCAAGATGGTCGTATCCATGTTTGGCGACATCGTCTTGAAAGCACATTGGAACCGTGTATTTGTAACCCAGCGTGATGGTATGGGGTGCCATTGGTTACACGTCTCGGTCACCTCTTGCTCGCATTGACGGCACTTTGAACAGTGGACGTTACATTTCAGATGTGTTACGAACCATGGCTCCACACTTCATTCGATCACTGCGAAACCCTACATTTCAGCAGGATAATGCACGACCGCATGTTGCAGGTCCTGTAAGGGGCCTTTCTGTGTACAGAAAATGTTCGACTGCTGTCCTGGCCAACACATTCTCCAGATCTGTCACCAATTTGAAACGTCTGGTCAATGGTGGCCTAGCAACTGGTTCGTCTCAATACGCTAGTCACTACTCTTGATGAACTGCGGTATCGTGTTGAAGCTGCATGGACAGCTGTACCTGTACACGCCATCCAAGCTCTGTTTGACTCAATGCCCAGGATCAAAGAGCATAAGCGACATTGCAGGTTGGGGCAGGTGGAGAAATCGGCCGTGGCAGAGCACGCACTGAGTGAGACCGACCACGTAATAAAATTCCTCCACACGGACGTTCTGGCTGTAGAGAAGTACTATCACACGCGTTTGTTCAGAAAAGCTGTAGAAATACAAAAACACGCGAACAGTTTGAACAAGAAAGAGGAAAGCCTTAAGGTAAACGGATCCTGGCTTCCCGTACTGCAGCGAACGACCGTCGCAGGTTGCAAGAGGAGAACCGCACCGGATATGACCGCGGAGAAGCCCTCGGACGTTGGCGCGCCAGTTACATATAGTCTGCGGCCGCGAACTCGGCTCCAGTTGACCACCGGCAATGGAGGGTGAAGCTTTGACAATGCCAGCCACTCGTGCTGGCGAAACGTCAGAAAAATCATTAGATGAACGTCGGCCGAAGAACCCGAGACAGAAGCCAATAGGCAGTTTATCAACAAGTTGCCACGAAAGCCTTAACAATTTTGTATTACGCCTCTACGGGGATGAGATTTGCAGATTGTATCGACGCCTTGACCAACGACGGAAGAAGAAAGCGCGACTGATGTCGTCTCTCGCCTTTCTGTCACGGTGCCGATATGAATGTGCTACACCGAAGTTCGTGAGATGTAAGCTCCTATTCACCACCGCTCAAGCACATCGTATCTACGACAGAATGGAACGAACTTTTCTTCGCGAGCGAATACATACAACACGGAGAGACTTGGCAAGAACTGATCAGGAACTTCTGGACATTTTCTATCAACTAAGTAGCAGAATGCATCGAGACGACTGGGACAAGATCGACAGCAAGACTCACAGGAGCAAGCAGAGCGAACTCGAGCGGCAGAAGAAGAAGAAGTTTGAAAGATGCCGGAAGCAGACCGACAAGGCGATTCCCGACATGTCACACACAGTGGCCAACGTCACTGAACGACAATTGACAGAAGAGGAAGTGTCTGTTCTTCAAAAAGGAGGGAATTTCGCTATCATCCCGAGGACTATACCTATGTAGGACATCATTGCCAACACCGAAGCAGCCATTCGGACCCTTCCTTGTGAAAGGGCAGAGGAAATACGCACGGATGAGCCAGGATACTGCGCCGAGTAAAACCACCAGCTTGCAACCTGAAGAAAGAAGAGGTACAAGCCATTAAGAATCTCAACGCCGACAAGAGTATATTGGCACTGCCTGCCGATAAGGAGAATGCGACCGTCGTAATGAAGACCCAAGATTATGAGTAAAAGATCGGAGACCTATTAGATCTGACGACGTACCGAAAACTAAGCGCGGATCCGACGCAGCGTATCACACGGAATACGAATCGATTAATCAAGGCGTCTTCTCTGCCGGCGGACATACAGAGAAAGCTGGGCAACACAGAAGCCCTACCACCTCGGCTGTATGGATTACCCAAGATCCATAAGAACAACGTTCCACTGAGACCGATCGTTAGCGCTCCTGGATCACCGACATACACTCCTGGAAATGAAAAAAAGAACACATTGACACCGGTGTGTCAGACCCACCATACTTGCTCCGGACACTGCGAGAGGGCTGTACAAGCAATGATCACACGCACGGCACAGTGGACACACCAGGAACCGCGGTGTTGGCCGTCGAATGGCGCTAGCTGCGCAGCATTTGTTCACCGCCGCCGTCAGTGTCGGTCAGTTTGCCGTGGCATACGGAGCTCCATCGCAGTCTTTAACACTGGTAGCATGCCGCGACAGCGTGGACGTGAACCGTATGTGCAGCTGACGGACTTTGAGCGAGGGCGTATAGTGGGCATGCGGGAGGCCTGGTGGACGTACCGCCGAATTGCTCAACACGTGGGGCGTGAGGTCTCCACAGTACATCGATGTTGTCGCCAGTGGTCGGCGGAAGGTGCACGTGCCCGTCGACCTGCGACCGGACCGCAGCGACGCACGGATGCACGCCAAGACCGTAGGATCCTACGCAGTGCCGTAGGGGACCGCACCGCCACTTCCCAGCAAATTAGGGACACTGTTGCTCCTGGGGTATCGGCGAGGACCATTCGCAACCGTCTCCATGAAGCTGGGCTACGGTCCCGCACACCGTTAGGCCGTCTTCCGCTCACGCCCCAACATCGTGCAGCCCGCCTCCAGTGGTGTCGCGACAGGCGTGAATGAAGGGACGAATGGAGACGTGTCGTTTTCAGCGATGAGAGTCGCTTTTGCCATGGTACCAATGATGGTGGTAAGCGTGTTTGGCGCCGTGCAGGTGAGCGCCACAATCAGGACTGCATACGACCGAGGCACACAGGGCCAACACCCGGCATCATGGTGTGGGGAGCGATCTCCTACACTGGCCGTACATCTCTGGTGATTGTCGAGGGGACACTGAATAGTGCATGGTACATCCAAACCATCATCGAACCCATCGTTCTACCATTCCTAGACCGGCAAGGGAACTTGCTGTTCCAACAGGACAATGCACGTCCGCATGTATCCCGTGCCACCCAGCGTGCTCTAGAAGGTGTAAGTCAACTACCCTGGCCAGCAAGATCTCCGGATCTGTCCCCATTGAGCATGTTTGGGACTGGATGAAGCGTCGTCTCACGCGGTCTGCACGTCCAGAACGAACGCTGGTCCAACTGAGACGCCAGGTGGAAATGGCATGGCAAGCCGTTCCACAGGACTACATCCAGCATCTCTACGATCGTCTCCTGCATTGCTGCGAAAGGTGGATATACACTGTACTAGTGCCGACATTGTGCATGCTCTGTTGCCTGTGTCTATGTGCCTGTGGTTCTGTAAGTGTGATCATGTGATGTATCTGACCCCAGGAATGTGTCAATAAAGTTTCCCCTTCCTGGGACAATGAATTCACGGTGTTCTTATTTCAATTTCCAGGAGTGTATAAACTGACAAAACACTTGGCCTCTCTGCTCCAGCCACACGTGGGGAGGACCGACACATACATTAAGGATTCAGGACATTTCATTGAGAAGCTGAAGAAACTGAAACTTTACCAAACGACATCCTGGTCAGCTTTGATGTTGTTTCGTTATTTACGAAAGTGCCACTCAGAGACGCTCTGGAGCACATCGGTTCCATTTTCCCGCAAGACATCAGAAAGCTCTTCCATACATGTCTCACCACGAGCTATTTCACGTGGAATGGCGATTTCTACGAACAGCTGGAAGGCGTCGCCATGGGTAGTCCTCTCAGTCCAGTGGTGTCCAACTTCTTCATGGAACAATTCAAAGCACAGGCACTGGACTCGGCGACTTGCAAACCTAAAGTGTGGTACACGTACGTCGATGATACTTTCGTGGTGTGGAGCCATGGTGAAGAACAGCTCGGTGACTTCCTAAGACTCTTGAACAGCCTCCGTGCCAACATAAAATTTAACATGGAAGTAGAAAAGACAAGAAACTGCCATTTCTAGATGTGCTGGTCACGAGGGACGGCGAAAACCTGGGACACAGCGTGTATCGAAAACCGACACACACAGACCGATACCTGCACAAACTGTCAAACCACCACCCGAACCAGAAAAGAGGCATGATTAATACGCTCGTAACGAGAGCATGACGAATATGTGAGCCGCAACACATCAAACACGAAATGCAACACCTGGAAACTGTCCTGAGGAGCAATGGGTACTCCACAAATTATATTAGAAGTGTAACAGAGCCAAACACTCGGCGAAGTAAGGAACCAGAAAAAAAGGCGGGTACGGCCTTTCTGCCGTACATTCCCATAGTGACGGACAGAATCGGCCGTATATTGCGCAAACATGGCGTAAAGACGATTTTCAAACCGACAAGGAAGATCAAAGAGTGTCTTAGATCGGCGAAGGAGAAAAGACACCCACTTGCAATGTAGGGAATTTACCGTATACCATGCACATGCGGAAAAGTTTATATCCGAATGACTAGACAATCCATTAACACCAGGATCAGAGATCATCAGCGACATTGCAGGTTGGGGCAGGTGGAGAAATCGGCCGTGGCAGAGCACGCACTGAATGAGACCGACCACGTAATAAAATTCCCCGACACGGAAGTTCTGGCTGTAGAGAAGTACTATCACACGCGTTTGTTCAGAGAAGCTGTAGAAATACAAAAACACGAGAAACAGTTTGAACAAGAAAGAGGAAAGCCTTAAGGTAAAGGTATCCTGGCTTCCCGTACTGCAGCGAACGACCGTCGCAGGTTGCAAGAGGAGAACCGCACCGGATATGACCGCGGAGAAGCCCTCGGACGTTGGCGCGCCAGTTACATATAGTCTTCGGCCGCGAACTCGGCTCCAGTTGACCACCGGCAATGGAGGGTGAAGCTTTGACAATGCCAGCCACTCGTGCTGGCGAAACGTCAGAAAAATCATTAGATGAACGTCGGCCGAAGAAACCGAGACACGAGCCAATAGGCGGTTTGTCAAAACTTCGTGTGCCTATGTACGAGGATTGGAACTTTAATAGTGGCAACTATTTATGTACGGTTCGTACAAAATAGATACGTGTTTCACAGTTTTACTGACCTTCAAAGTAGTCACCAGAATCGTGTATAACCCATTGCCAGCGATGTGGAAATCGTAGGATACTCTTAGCAGTACTAGTTGTGTTGACAGTTCGAGCGGCACGGTCTATTGCCTGACAAATTTGTAGCAGTTCTGAATCGAATGCCGTGAAGGTTTCCTTCAGTCAAGGGAGTGCAGTAGGTGGTATAGCAATTAGCAGCACCATCAGTCAAACAAATCAGTAACAGCTTGCACTGCACGCACTTGAGCATTGTCCTGCAAAATGACCGTCAGGTAATGTAGAAAGTGTCATCACTTCTGTCTCTAAGCTGGTTGTAGGTTGCTCCAACAATGAACAGCACAGAGACAAAAATGATGACACTTTCTGCAGGACCAGGTCATCATTTTGCAGGACAATGCTCAAGTGCGTACAGTGCAAGCTGATACTGATTTGTTTGACTGATGGGGCTGCTAATTGCTATACCACCTACTACACTCCCCTGACTGAAGGAAACACTTCGCGGTATTCGCCTCAGAACTGCTACAAACACGTCGGGCAATAGACCGCGCCGCTCGAACTGTTAACACAACTGGCACTGCTAAGAGTATCCTACGACTTCCACATCGCTGGCAGTGGGTTATACACAACGCTGGTGACTACTTTGAGAGTCAGTAAAACTTTGAGATACGTTATCTATTTTGTACGAGTTGTAAATAAATGGTTGCCACTATTGAAGATCCAACACTCGTATTATAGTAAAGGCAACAGAAAAACTGCAGCACTTCACACAACGCAGACGTCACACATAAATAACATAATACCCTAAAAAAGCACCTCAGAAATATTTATTTAAGCGCGTTTTGCAACAGATAATTAAAAGAAAATTTTGTTTGGCAGGAACAAATTTTATTTTGTAACAAACCTTGGAAGTTCAGCCTAGATTTAGCTCTATCGTAAGGGATAGACTTGTTTCGTGCTGTAATCATTAAGGCTTTTTACGTCAAAAACCGATTGGTAAATGTAGTGGTACGGTTGACCTAAAATCCTCATTGTTCACATTTATAAACTATGAACACCATATGGCAGCAGACTATCTGTAATCATCAGCGTGTGATCAGCGCCAGGACTGCAGGGTTACAGGGTCTGCACTGATACCCTGACGGAACTTCCGCCTTCGTCGCCTACCAAACTAACGACGAGCGCGGAGAAAGTGCTTCAGAAAGCGACGCCGGCCCTCGCTATCTGGCGAGATATACTGTTACGACACACTGGCACCCGACCGATCTCGCATAAATACGGCGAGCGGCAAACACGCACGTCACACGCATCAAAATTTCCGCCCGGCTCGGAGATAACTCAGCGCGTAATGATGGAGTGCAGCCGACGGGGCACAGATGTACGAGCGGAGCAAGCGCGCGACCGCAGCGCTGCCCCTGGCGGGACGCGGAATTACCGAGCGGCGCCGCGCCGTGAGGCGTCCATCACGTCAGGGGGCGCCGCTCTCCTCTCGTATCTGCGGCGACATCTGCCTGTGCTCCAGCAGCCGAGCGCCGCGCCCTGTGCCACAGGAAACCACTTGACTCACTCTTCTTTTTTTATCCCTTGCTAGCTGTGTACAGGGCGTTGTCACGTTATGTATTTATACTAATCTTCTATTAGTCCATCTCCACCTTCCCTCTTTCTGTGTTCATTTCCTCCTTCAACCCTTCCACGGCTGTCTCCTGCACCACCTCCCTCAATCTACCACTTCCACCCTCCCCAACCCTCCTGGATCACATTTTCCTCCTGTTCCTCTCTCTGTCCGTCTCCTCTTCACCAACTCGTCCATTTTCTCCTCCCCTCTGTCCATCTGCTTCTTAATCTGCTGTCCATTGCCTCCTCGCCCTTCTCTCTCCAAGATTATCATGTTAACACTAAGGGTAGGTTGGTGTTTCTTACCCCCACAGTATTTCTTTCCAGATCGTTACTAACACGTGAACAACATTTTGTTGAAATCATTCGAGTGGCTTTGCCCACGTACGTACATGTCACATATATTTCACATAGATTTAATATACTTCACACGCATTTGTACACGCATTTGACCCGTGTCTCTAGCGAATTTTTGCTGCGGTTTCATTTTCATTCAGCTCAATGTTTATGATGTCATTCTCCTGCATTACATGATTTACCATGAAATAATTCTGCAGATATATCCAGTATATACACTGAGGTAACAGAAGTCACTGGGTGCATCTTAATTTTGTTTCAGACCTCCTTTTGCGCCGAGCAGTGCAACAACTCTACGTGACGTGCACAATTTTGTCTCTGGAAGTCCCCTACAGAAATGAGTCAGTTTCCTAATTTTGCTCACGGACTGACCTCTTGTTGTTGTTGTTGTTGTGGTCTTCAAAATGGTTCAAATGGCGCTGAGCACTATGCGACTTAACATCTGTGGTCATCAGTCGCCTAGAACTTAGAACTAATTAAACCTAACTAACCTAAGGACATCACACACATCCATGCCCGAGGCAGGATTCGAACCTGCGACCGTAGCAGTCGTGCGGTTCCGGACTGAGCGCCTAGAACCGCGAGGCCACCGCGGTCGGCCTGTTGTGGACTTCAGTCCAGAGACTGGTTTGATGCACCTGTCCATGCTACTCTATCCTGAGCAAGATTCTTCATCTCCCAGTACCTACTGCAACCTACATCCTTCTGAATCTGTTTAGTGTACTCCTCTCTCGGTCTCCCTCTACGACTTTTACCCGACACGCTGCCCTCGAATACTAAATTCGTTATCCCTTGATGCCTCAGAATATGCCCTACCAACCGATCCCTTCTTTTCGTCAAGTTGTACCACAAACTTCTCTTCTCCCCAATTCTATTCAATACCTCCTCATTAGCTATGTGATCCCTCCATCTAATCTTCAGCATTATTCTGTAGCACCACATTTCGAAAGCTTCTATTCTCTTCTTGTCTAAACTATTTATAGTCTATGTTTCACTTTCATACATGGCTACACTCCATACAAATACTTTCAGAAAAGACTTCCTGACACTTAAATCTGTACTCGATGTTAACAAATTCAGGGGTCAACAAACTAACCTGTAATAACTGTCCCTCATATTACATTGGTCAAATAGGCACAGCTGTGAAAACAAGATATAAACAACACCTATTAGGTAAAAAAGGAGCGAATATACACAGCTCTACTTTTGCTGAACACCTTTTGATGGCCGGTCATACGCCTAAACATTTAGAAGACACTGTTATCCTACACAGAGAAGTCAAAGGGCGTAGATTAGATCTGTGGGAAGACTTACAAATTTTCAAATATCTAGAGCTCAAGGACGGTAATATACTGAATCTTGCTTGTAGACAATTTTTCGAAGGCTTTAAACCTATACTGTTTATGGTATAACATTAATGCTCGTAACCTTAGTGGTCTATTTCCTCAGGAAGCTATGATGCACCTTCAATGCTTTAAGCTCTACCCTTTATGCAATGTGGTTTTCTCATGACGTATGTTTGCCACTACATTGGCCCTTATGTGATTTTGTCTGGCTCTAAAAGTTTGGTTCCCTGTGAATGTGTATTAACTGGATTGTGTACCAGTGTTCGTAATTCTGTCTTGACAAGAGCCATTACAGTCAATTTTAAAGTTCTGACATATATACCGTTTGTGGGCTTCACTAATATAGTAATGTAATTTTTCTATTTTTGCTGTATATGCCACTGGGCGTAATTCTCTCGGCGTAAGCGCCACCTGCTTTTTTTATGTATAAGTACGTTATTTGTACCAATGCTCCCATACTGTTAACACGGAATGTTAAACGCCTTCCTTCTTTTTTATTGTTACTTTGTCTAAGGACGTTATTAATACTGATAGTTTACACGTTGCCTTTGTACGCCAATTGGCACACGGTTCTCGCCATAAGCGCCACCTGCCCTTGTCTCAGAGTAACTACGCTCGCCGATTACACTCAGTCGGTTGTGAGCTCTGCAAGATCCATGTACTAATTTATATTTACGTGACAAACCCTAATTCTAGGGCTATATTAGATTTTGACAAATGGATCTATGCAGACATTTGTATAAACGGCGATTGTACATTAGTCCTTACTAATGTAAAATTGTGAGTATCAGTCGTCGTTATCACATTTCTGTAATGGAAGAGTTCTCTAATTCGTGTTAAAATTTATTATTGACTTAAGTTTCATACTTTCCTAATTAAGCTATGATGTTCATTGTCCTTAGGCCACCTTCTGAAGAAGACAAATTTATATTTGTAGAAACCTAGGTAAAGAATTCTTTATCAATTGCAACTGGTCGTCTGTTTACAGTTTTATTACGTGGAACCGTTGCTGTTGTGCAGCTATGTTTAAAATACTAAATTTCTCTTCTTCAGAAACGCTTTCCTTGCCATTACCAGTCAACATTTTATATCCTCTCTACTTCGACCATCATCAATTATTTTTCTCCCCAAATAACAAAACTCATTTACTATTTTAAGCGTCTCATTTCCTAATCTAATTCCAGCAGCATCACCCGATTTAATTCGACTGCATTCCATTATCCTCGTTTTGCTTTTGTTGATATTCATCTTATATCCTCCTTTCAAGACACGGTCGATTCCGATCAGCTGCTCTTCCAGGTCCTTTGTTGTCTCTGACAGAATTACAATGTTTTTATTTCTTCTCCATGTATTTTAATTCCTATTCCGAATTTTTCTTTTGTTTCCTTTACTGCTTGTTCAATATACAGATTGAAAAACATCGGAGAGAGGCTACAATCCTGTCTCACTTCCTTCCCAATCACTGTGTAAGTAGGCTGTTTAGGTTTTCTTATTGGTAACGCCGCTTAGCGCTCGGTATGAAAAATCACTGGCTGTGCTGTGCGCAGTCTGTGTTTAGTTTGCATTGTTGTCTGCCATTGTAGTGTTGAACAGCGGCAGCTGGATGCTAACAGCGCGTAGCGTTGCGCAGTTAGAGGTGAGCCGCCAGCAGTGGTGGACGTGGGGAGAGAGATGGCGGAGTTTTGAAATTTGTAAGAATTGGTGTCATGAACTGATATATATATTATGACTATAAAGGTAAATACATTGTTTGTTCTCTATTAAAATCTTTCATTTGCTAACTGTGCCTATCAGTAGTTAGTGACTTCTGTAGTTTGAATCTTTTAGTTAGCTGGCAGTAGTGGCGCTCGGTGTATTTCAGTAGTTCGAGTAACGAAGATATTTGTGAGGTAAGTGATTTGTGAAACATATAGGTAAATGTTAGTCAGGGCCATTCTCTTGTAGGGATTATTGAAAGTCAGATTGCGTTGCGCTAAAAACTATTGTGTGTCAGTTTAAACACAGTCTTGTAAAAATTTTTCTAAGGGGACGTTTCAACTGTTTCCCTTTCATGTCTCTCGACTCTTAAAACTGCCATCTGGTTTCTGTACCAATTGTAAGTACCCTTTCGCTCCCTGTATTTTACCCCTGCCACCTTCAGAATTGGAAAGAGAGCATTCCAGTCAACGTTGTCAAAAGCTTTCCCTAAGTCTACAGATGTTAGAAACGTTGGTTTGTCTTTCCTTAATCTGTTTTCTAAGATAAGTCGTAGGGTCAATATTGACTCACGTGTTAGAACATTTCACGGAATCCATACTGATCTTCCTCGAGGTCCTACCTGTTTTTCCATTCGCCTGTAAAGAATTCGCGTTAGTATTTTGCAGCCGTGGCTTATTAAACTGATAGTTCGGTAATTTTCACATCTGTCAACACATGCTTTATTTGGGAGGGGAATTAATATATTCTTCTTGAAGTTTGAGGGTATTTCACTTGTCTCATACATCTTGCTCACTAGATGGTAGAGTTTTGTTAGGCCTGGCTTTCCGAAGGCTGTCAGTAGTTCTAATGGAATGTTGTCTACTTCTGGGGCCTTGTTTCGACTTAGGTATTTCAGTGCTCTATCAAACTCTTCACCCAGTATCATATCTCCTATTTCATCTTCATCTACAGTCTCTTCCATTTCTATAATATTGTCCTCAAGAACATCGCCCTTGTATAGACCCTGTATATACTCCTTCCACCTTTCTGTTATCCCTTCTTTGCTTCGAACTGGGTTTCCATCTGAGTTCTTGATATTCATACAAGTGGATCCCTTTTCTCCAAAGGTCTCTTTAATTTTCCTGTAGGCGGTATCTACGTTACCCCATAGTACCTCCTCATCCTTACATTTGTCCTCTAGCCTTCCCTGCTTAGCCATTTTAAACTTCTTGTCGTTCTCATTTTTGAGCCGTTTGTATTTCATTTTGTCAGCTACCTCTTGATTATGTCTCATAAATATTCCATGGGATTCATCAGGTGATGTGGGTGGTCAAATCATTTGTTCGAACTGTCCACAATGTTCTTTCATGGCACATTGTCATCTGTGAAAATTTCATTGTTGCTCGGGAGAATGAAGTCATGAACTGCTGCAAATGGTCTTCAAGTAGTCATTTCCAGTCAATGAACTATTCAGTTGGACTAGATGACCCATTCCATGTAAACACAGATCACGCCATTATGGAATCACTACCAGCTTGTACAGTACCTTTCTGACGACTTGGCTTCGTGGGATCTGCGCCATCTCCAATCCTACCAGCAGCTCTTACTAACTGACATCAGGACTCATCTGACCACCTCGTAGTTTTTCAGTCGTCTAGGATGGAAATGCTTTGGTCACGAGCCCACGAGAGACGCTGAAGGCGATGTTGTGCTGTTAGCAAACACACTCGCATTGTCCGTCTGCTACCATATCCTGTTGACGCCAGATTTCGCGGCACTGTCCTAACGAGTACGTTCATCGTAGGTCCCACATTGGTTTCTGCTGTTATTTCACCCAGTGTTGCCTGTCTCTAAGCACTGACAACCCTTCGCAAACGCCGCAGCTCTCGGTCGGTAAGTGAAGGCAGTCAGCCACTGCACTGTTCGTGGTGAGAGGTAATACGTGATATGTGACACTCTCTGCACACTCGTGACAGCATAGGTCTGGGAATATTGAATACTCTAACGATGTCCGAAATGGAATACCCCATGCATCTAGCTCCAATCAACATACCACATTCGAAATCTGCTAACTCCCATCGTGCGACCGTAATCACGTGGAAAATTTTTTCTCGTGAATCACTTGAGGACGAATTATAATTCCACCATTTCACTGCTTTTTGTACCTTATGTTCGCTATATTACCACCATTTGGGTATGTGCATATAGCTGTCCCATGACTTTGTATCTCAGTGTTCATTACTACTGTTATCGAAAGGTGCTCTGCACAGAGTTAGTGGTAAATAAGTAATAAACTAAAACATGATGCATGGTAGAATAATTTCTCAAACATATTTGTATTTGGGCTACTATCTCATGAACTATGTGTCGTACAATAATGTGTTTTTCTAGTTATATTCAGCAGCATATGTGGATAGTGTCTACGAAATTTGTTGCGAATGGAGTTTGTTGTAAAGAAATAATAAACTAAAATGTCATACATGATGCCACAGTTTGTCATGCATCTGAGTATCTGTCGTCATGTCACCTAAAATGTGTTCTCTACAGTGATGTAAGTTTTCAGGTACAGCCATTGACCTGGCTACGATGTGCGAAACGTGTTGCGAATTGAGTGAGTAGGAAAGAAGGTATAAATTAAAGCGTCAAGCACGATGCAGTCGTTTTTCACGCACCTTAGCGATTATGACGTCATTTCTGATGAACTATGTGTCATACAATAATATAATTTTTCTGGTACATTTAGTGGTATATGTGAATACCGTATGCAAAATGCGTCGCGAGTGTAGGTAGTAGTAAAGTAGTAATAAATTGATACGCCATTATTCACTCGGCACTATCACTGCATGAACAGGGGAAAACGTAGCACGAGATAAACTCTTTTTCTTTCATCATTTTGTGGGGGTTTTCGGTGATAAAAGCTTCGTAAGGGTTTTAAATTGTGTATAAAGTTCCTTCAGATCACTAAGTGCTTTATTTCTCACATACTGGATGACTAAAATAAGGGTATTTGATTGTCGTGGACTTCAATGACTTTAACCCCCCCCCCCCCCCCTTTGCCACACCATCCACCTCTTCCATAGGAAGGTGGTTCTTAGCCCTACAGTGATTTTTTCCAGACAGTAAGTGCGATGTGTATCAAGTTTGGTTTTTATCTACCCAGTGACTTAGAAGATATGGAACATACATACACATATACATTACATCCATTTTTGTAATATATCTGGGTATGGTATTTCATGTACAGTACGCAACACACTAATGAAAACAATGACGTTGGGGAATCAATGCCAGATGAGGTGTGTAAAGGCATTCGACGTATGATAAAAGGAAAGGCACGTGGTAGTCTCTCAGAAAACATAATCGAAAGTGGAGGGAAAGTAATACAAAAGTAATCTTCAGAATTATTTCCACATTGCTTGCTGAGGGACATATTTCCCCGAAATGGGACCGCGTTATCTGTGTTGCTTTTGTAATCAACGATAATGTTTGCTGCATGCAGTTCTCCATTTCTGTTTCGAGATACACCTACCCTCTATGTTTCAGCATAGCTTCTCCATCCCAAATCATCAACTATCCACATTGATAGAACAAGTAAAATTGCTAACTACCCTACAGTTGGTCGAACACCACAGTGCTTTGCTAGGCATATTTTTCGTGGATTCGCTATGCCTTTGACTGTAGTCTGATTTATCTAACTAGTTATAGAACAGGGCTTCACAGCAAACGTGCTGCACGAGCGTAAGGTGAACGAGGAGAGCGGAGGCCCGTGAACAGCGAGTGCAGTATCTGCTCCCTCCGTCGCCGCAGAGGATGCGATGGGGAGACGCTTGGGGACATGTAAAGGTGGAAATCGGTCCTGACGGATATATAGACTGTCTCTATATTTCTTGTCGATTTACAGATCAATTGCTTCAAGCTGCAGATAGCGGAAATTGAACACTGGAAACTTTTTCATTTCTCCGTTCAGTTGCGCTGAGAATCCTGGTTCTTTTCTTCCCAACATGACTGGTGCTCCGTTTGTAGACACATAAACTAATAAATTTATTTAAAAATACATCATCTACACTTTCTTGAACGCTGTTGAGAATGTTACACCTAGGTGTACAGCTGCGACATCTACACTTTCATAGAGCTCTAAAAGATGCGTCACACACTCTTTATAAGTACTTTGCTAGCTGGCCCTGAACTCATCTGCCATAACCTGTGTGGTACGCATCATTGTCTGGTTTGATAACGGCACAACGAGAAATTGCTCCCCCTGCAGTAGACACAAATATTCAGCTGCAGTTACCGAATATTCTCTAACTAAATCACCATTCGTGAAACGGCGAAAGGACTTTGCTAAAAGCAATGTGATTTTGGTAGCTTCCTTTTAAGCTTTAAAACCTGTTATACAGACGCGCGTAGTGGCCGTGCTGTTCGAGGCGCCATATCACGGATTGGGCGGCCTCCCCGCCGCAGGTTCGAATCCTCCATCGGGCACGGATGTGTGTGTTGTTCTTAGCACAAGTTAGTTTAAGTAGCGTGTAAGTCTAGGGACCGATGACCTCAGAAGTTTGGTCCCTTAGGAATTCACAGACACACCTCTTATACACGGTTACGTCCTTCACATTTTGCGTTTCCTCATTGTCTGACGTTGTAAAACGTTTAATACCTTTGTAAACTGAAATTCCTCAGGTTCTACGATACAGTGAACAACTTTTGGAACCGTTATAATGTTGCGAGTTCCGCAGATTTGAATGCGAAGGAAGTGTCGGTGCTACGCAACGCCGACTCATCTTTGCTGCTATTGGATGCCACCGATGTCAAAACTGATTCTCTCCTAATTCTCTTATGACGCTTCTCCCATGTTGTGGGGACTACATGATGCGCGCACATTTCCCTCACTCCTCACGACGCCAAAACGGCTCTGCACTTAAGTCTTTTTGCAGACGGACTAGCAGTTTAAGGTAAACTCTTAACCTCAGTGCAACTCAATGTCTGTTAAAAACAATACAAGAAGCAATAGAACTTACAGGTGAAAGATAAGTCTTAGGATTGAACGCGGATTGAACGCAAGACCTCTGGATGAGCAGACTAATACTTCATGACTGTATCATCGCACTGCCAGTGTAGCTTACATACTATGTTAAATATTCACATCTAGTTGTATACTCATATCTGGGCCTCTTCATGTGATTCACTCTTTTTACCATCCCCTCAACCGATGACCTCGCTGTTTGGTCCCCTCCCCCAAATCAACTAACCAACCAACTATCCCCTCAATTAACTTTCACCCGCGATTCATCTGTGCTTGCCTGCTCTATCTCTTGCATCCAGTCCACTACGGTATACACTTTAATCCCATTCCCAACTGATCTATCTGATCTTCAACTGGCTCTTGGGAAACTACATTCTAAAGGCTTCTTCTATATTTTTTATCCCGCCTCGCCCAATGTGGACGAGAAATGGGTTGCTATCGGCGCAACATCCTCCTCTTCGGCCAAAAGCTTTAAAATATACGTTAAGAAGCAACAAACATGGTTACAAGATTCAAATTTTAATCTTTTTTAAATCGATAAAAACGTGAATGTTTGGTACTATATATATAAAGTTACACTGTTGATTTTCTTTTTTTAATTAAAATTGAAAAGACTCGTGAAAATGTACATATTTAAAACACATTGATAAGAATGGTGGCATTTATTAATAAAGAGCACTGAACTATCGCACTGGCAAAAAAAAAAAAAAATGATTTTAGGAAGAGCGTTCGGTATTTTGTGGGGCTGAAGGGTATGGGTATGAATCGTGCACCTTTGGGCGGTGTCTTTGGAAATGAAGGGAGAGTTTGGGGTGGAAGACTGAAAGGGATGGCCGAGCGGTTCTAGGCGCTTCAGTCCGGGACCGCACTGCTACTACGTCGCGGGTTCGAATCCTGCCTCGGGCATGGATGTTTGTGAACCCTTTAGGTTACTTAGGCTTCAGTAGTTCTAAGTCTAGGTGACTGATGACCTCAGATGTTAAGTAACACAGAGCTTAGAGCCATTTGAACCATTTGAACTGAAAGGGAATAGGAGGTTTGTGTACGTATGGTGTAATATAAAAAACAGAAGAGACTGGGAAGGACAGAGAAGGAAACACGAAGGGGTAGCCCTGATGTGGAGTGGAATAGACGGGAAGGAATTATAGTTGATATTATGGACAAATATCAGGGTGGGTATCTTCGCTTGGAGGGGTGAGCCGACTGTATCACCTTGCACCATCGCTTGCCGGTAAGACGAAGGTGGCAGACTGGTGAAGAAACCATAAATGGTGCTCAATGGGAAAGTCTGTAAATGGTAATAGTGTGCATAACCATGACTGCTCGCTTTGGAACAAAAAAGATCCTTTCTACCCGAACTGACACGCTACAAGATATCTTTTCATACGTTAAAACATTAAAATTATGCAAGGCCATGAATTATTAATGCGAGCTATGAAAAGATTCCAATCACAAATGTTACGTTCTACTCACGACAGCTTACCATTCACCCGCAACCCGAGGAAGCTTACATCTTCTAATCGTGCTTCCATTGTAGTACACATGAAT
The DNA here is from genome assembly GCF_023897955.1 of Schistocerca gregaria. NCBI lineage: Eukaryota > Metazoa > Arthropoda > Insecta > Orthoptera > Acrididae > Schistocerca > Schistocerca gregaria. The sequence goes on along the minus strand of NC_064923.1, from coordinate 127,659,465 downwards.
GCTGGCACGAAGAGAATATTGTGTAAGAAACTGGTCAGTAATAATTTTGTATAACGCAGTAATCTGCCGCAAGTCTTTCAATAGGTCACCACTTCGGAAACTACTGCGTTCTTAATGTCCCTCAGCCGTCCTGCAAGAGAAAAGGGACATATAGTGTAACGTGGGACCTGATCAACTTGTCGTTCTTGATTTCTCTTCATACCGCTGACAAGTGAAGGCTAAGTTAAAGACAAAACTGAAAATTTCCAAGGTCCGACGGGAATCCGATCCTGCGACCTTTTGATTTCCGGATAAGCGCTTTACTGCTAGACTTTAGGCCCGACAGAAACCATTTCTCTCTTGAGTACTGGAACAAGTGCCAACTTACTATCTGTGAAAAAGGGTTTGTAGAAGAATACGTGTAGTTAGGTTAGTACCGATAAGAAAATTCAGTTGAGTTATACGACACCACAATCAAAACACCAACTTGGGCCACACCAAAAATAAATATTCTTACAGACGGTTGGTAATAAAACGAAGCCAAATAAGAACAAAAAAGCAACAAATACACATGATTCAACCAAAATTACATTTTAAGCTGTACAAAAATTACTCATTATAATACATTAAAGTACAACCAATATCCAACACACATCACCAACCACTCAAAATAAACTCTTAAAGTTTTGTATGTTTATACCTTGCTGAATTACTAATTTTTCAGGCAGAGTGATGAAAATATTAAGTAGGTCTGTTACTTACAATAATCTGCTGAACTGAATATGAAAATCGTAAGTTTCCGTTTCCATATCATCAAAATGTTCGGAAAACGCGTTTGGATACAGACAGGTGACTGAAAAAATTAAAACAATGTAAGAAACCTTCATCTTTTGTTATCCACACTGTGCATTTCTAAAACAGCTATTATTACATGTTAGTGCCACGTTTCATGGATCATTTGCATGATAATTCGTAATGATTTGTAAATATATCAACGTGCAGACCATTTACAAATGTTTTTAATTAAATATACACATATGAGTTAGTAATTACCACCCACCACTATTTAAAAAAATAAAATAAGGAAGAATAAAGCTCTCCAATTGTCAGTATCAACAATGATTTTCATTTATGTGTTTTTGTTAATATTTAACGTCACTGAATATAATGGTAGTATCTAATGTTCAAAAACTCAATTTACTTATAATTTAGTTCCTTCAAAAACATGAGCACATGTGCAACCAAATCATGATACAAAACACAGCAAATTACACTCCAGATTCCTCGCGTGCATTCCTTTCAGCCAGCCATTTTCCGTGCCTGTTCCTTTCCTCTCGATAGTCCAGCCACCCTATCACTTTTTTTTCATCGTCTTGTGCTGCCACCCAGCGACAAAAACGGGTGTCATGGGAGCTACCTACGAACGTCTTATTCCGTTTGAAGATGCTTCTCAGTGGACCATTATTTGAAATGGTACTCAGTTGCTGCAGTAAATCTGAACCAAACATACTGTTGTCATACGATAGCAAAACTGCTACAGAGTCATCTTCTACAACTGAAGGAAGATCGTTAAGAAATACCAAAAAAATAAATAAGTAACAAATAAAAAATGGTCAGCTTATTTTTTTTTGTTTCAGGTGATTGTGAAAGAACTTCGTGCTATTTGTCTAAACTAAGTGAATGCACCACCCACATTTCAACACATTCCACAATGCAGTGCAAGACGGAAAATAATTAGTGTCATCAGACACATTTCCTCGTGTGTTTCGGTAGAATTTTACATTTTCGTTATTGCAGTATACAAATCTACGTTTATAACATTTGTATATTTAGAGAAAGGTTTCAACAACGTCGATTGGAAAATACTATTTGAAATGCTGAAGAAGCAGGGACAAAATATTGGAGAGAAAGGTTTTCGATAACTTGTGCGGAAACCTTACTGTAGTTATAAGAGTCATAGAACATGAAAAGGAAGCAATAGTGGAGAAGGGAGTAAGGAGTAATTCAATTTGTACTTGAGGAAACATTAAAGAGAACTAAGAAGACGTTCACACAGAGAATTTAAACCCATGGGGAAGACATAAAAACTTTTCCGTTTGGCTATGATATTCTGTTAGAGACAGTAAGGGTTTTGGAAGGACAATTGAATGGGATGGATAATGTCCTGAAAAAAGCTTATAAGACGAAAATCAATTACAGTAAAACAAAAGAGATGGATTGTTGTCGAAATAAACCAGAAGATGGCTCAGGAGATATCTGCATGGAGTCCAGCCTTGTAAAGAAGTGAAACATGTACAACAAGCAGTTCAGACAAGACAGGAATAAAACAATTTAAAACGTGGTGCTAAAGAAGGATACAGGGATTAGATGTGTAGACGGAATAATTGTTGAGGATTTATTCAGTCTAATTGGGGGAAACGAAATTTTTACCGCAACTTGAGGAACAGAAGGGATCGGTTATCAGAACTTATCTTAAGGAATCGAGGAATCGTCAGTTTTGTAAAGGAAGCAAGTGTGGGCAGTAAAAATTGTAGAGACCGACTAAGGTTGAGTACATTAAGCAGATCCAAATGCATGTAAGCTGCGGTAGTTATTCGGAGATGAAGAACCTTGCACAGGATAGACTGGCGTGGAGAGCTGCATCAAACCAGTCTTTGGACTGAAGACCGCAACGGCAACAAATGAAGTGAGCCTAACAAATGAAGCACAGCAGGTGATTCACGCGGCTCCCATCTTTAGCGGAAAACGTCGTTGTTTCTTCATTACAAACACATTTTAGTTCAACTTAAATTTAATGCGCCCATTCAATAGAAACGTCCGTAATTAATCTAGTGCAAGATCTGGTTTAATGCTACGCCCTGTAGCACTTATATCTGTAAACGTTCATTCACCACGTTTTATTTGCGTGACATTCCCCTATACTATGCTGGCCGACATTTCCAGAGGCAGATGTGGACTCTGAAGACAATCTATTGGTTATGAACTGCAGATTAAAATTGAAGAAACTGCAAAAATGTGAGAATTTAAGGATATGGGACCTGGATAAACTGACTAAACCAGAGGTTGTACAGAGTTTCAGGCAGAGCATAAGGGAACAATTGACAGCAGTGGGGGAGAGAAGTACAGTAGAAGAAGAATGGGTAGCTCTGAGGGATGAAGTAGTGAAGGCAACAGAGGATCAAGTAGGTAAAAAGATGAGGTTTAGCAGAAATCCTTGGGTAACAGAAGAAATGTTGAATTTAATTGATGAAAGGAGGAAACATAAAGCGCAGTAGATGAAGCAGGCAAAAAGGAATACGAACGTCTCAAAAATTAGATCGACAGGAAGTGCAAAATGGATAACCAAGGATGGCTAGAGGACAAATGTAAGGATCTAGAGGCTTATCTCACTAGGGGTAAGATACATACTGCCTACAGGAAAATTAAAGAGACCTTTGGAGGAAATAGAACCGCTCAGATGGAAACCCACTCCTAACCAAAGAAGGGAAAGCAGAAAGGTGGAAGGAGTATATAGAGGGTATATACAAGGACGATGTACCTGAGGACAATATTATAGAAATGGAAGAGAATGTAGATGAAGATGAAACGGGAGATACGATACTACGTGAAGAGTTTGACAGAGCACTGAAAGACCTGAGCCGAAACAAGATCCCAGGAGTAGACAACATTCCATTATAACTACTGACAGCCTTCGGAAAGCCAGTCCTGAAAAAACTCTACCATTTGGTGAGCAAGATGTATGAGACAGGCGAAGTACCCTCAGAATTCAAGAAGAATATAATAATCCCAATCCCAAAGAAAGCAGGTGTTGACAGATGTGAAAATTACCGAGCTATCAGTTTAATAAGTCACAGCTGCAAAATACTAACGCGAATTCTTTACAGACGAATGGAAAAACTGGTAGAAGCCGACCACGAGGAAGATCACTTTGGATTCCGAAGAAATATTGGAACACGTGAGGCAATACCGACTTACGACTTATCTTAGAAGAAAGATTAAGGAAAGGCAAACCTACGTTTCTAGCATTTGTAGACTTAGAGAAAGCTTTTGACAATGTTTACTGGAATACTCTCATTCAAATTCTGAAGGTGGCACGGGTAAAATACAGGGAGCGAAAGGCTATTTACAATTTGTACAGAAACCAGATGGCAGTTATAAGCGACGAGGGGCATGAAAGGGAATCAGTGGTTGGGAAGGGAATGAGGCATGGTTGTAGCATCTCCCCGACACTATTCAATCTGTATATTGAGCAAGCAGTAAAGGAAACAAAAAAAAAAAAAAATTCGGAGTTGGTATTAAAATCCATGGAGGGGGAAAAAAAAACTTTGAGGTTCGCCGATGACATTGTAATTCTGTCAGAGACAGCAAAGGACTTGGAAGAGCAGTTGAACGGAATGGACAGCATCTTGAAAGGAGGATATAAGATGAATAGCAACAAAAGCAAAACGAGGATAATGGAATGTAGTCGACATAAGTCGGGTGATGCTGCGGGAATTAGATTAGGAAATGAGACACTTAAAGTAGTAAAGGAGTTTTGCTATTTGGGGAGTAAAATAACTGATGACGGTCGAAGTAGAGAAGATATAAAATGTAGACTGGCAATGGCAAGGAAAGCGTTTCTGAAGAAGAGAAATTTGTTAACATCGAGTATAGATTTAAGTGTCAGGAAGTCGTTTCTGGAAGTATTTGTATGGAGTGTAGCCATGTATGAAAGTGAAACGTGGACAGTAAAAGGTTTGGAGAGGAAGAGAATAGAAGCTTTCGAAATGTGGTGCAACAGAAGAGTGCTGAAGATTAGATGGGTAGATCACATAACTAATGAGGAGGTATTGAATAGAATTGGGGAGAAGAGGAGTTTGTGGCATAACTTGACGAGAAGAAGGGACCGGTTGGTAGGACATGTTCTGAGGCATCAAGGGATCAGAAATTTTTCATTGGAGGGCAGCTTGGAGGGTAAAAATCGTAGAGGGAGACCAAGAGATGAATACACTAAGCAGATTAAGAAGGATGTGGGTTGCAGTAGGTACTGGGAGATGAAGCAGCTTGCAGAGGATAGAGTAGCATGGAGAGCTGCATCAAACCAATCTCAGGACTGAAGACCACAACAACAACATGCTGGCCGGCGTTGTGAGGTCTCTCTGATATACAGGATGTCCCAGGAGGAACGATCAATATTCAGGGATATGACAGGAAGGCCCAATCTAAGCAAAACATACTAGTAAAATTGAGCTTAAAACTGCAGACTTTAAGTGCTATAAGTATTTTTTACCTTCGATGCTGTGAAACAAATCTGTTCTAATGCAAGTTCTTTGAGTTCCATATTTTCGGTGGATGTAGTATGGACCAAGAAAGGAGAAAAATGTATAATAAACATGGTCTCTAAAATACCGAAAGAGATATGAGCACTGTCTTTTTTTTTCTTGGTTTGGCCTATACTACTACCTCTCAAAACATGGAAAGCAAAGATTTTGCAGAAGAATAGATCTGTTTTACATTATCGAAGATGATTAGATGATGAAGTGTTCGAAGCTCTTAACGAATGTTTACTATAATTTTTTGCTTCGCATTTTTCTTGTTGTCATACCACTGAATACTGACCATGCTTTCTGGGACACCCTGTGGTTGAAATAAAGTCTTCGCATGATTAAAGACATTTATTTCTGAGGAACAATGTTAGTTACAGCTATGTGGTTTAACTCATACAGCTTTTTATGGATACACTTCCTCATATCTGTACCATTTTTTTCCAAATGACAGCTCAACTCACAAAGTTTTTTGTTGATATACTTCTACATGTACACATTGCTCCTCAGGAACTGAAATTTGAACCACCTTTCGAGAATATGATGCTGTGCCACACAGGAAGTTTTTAGCCAGCTAAAGAATATAGTGACGTGACTGTCGTTTATCACTCAGAGATATTTGATTATATTTCTGCTCATTTCTTGGCCCTTTTTTAGAGTACAAGGCTTGCTAAAAGAGAAGGAAGACTTTCAGATTATAGTGTTGAGAGACGAGCAGCCTACCTTGATCGCAGGAGGTCAGTCACAGAGGCTCTGGAGAAGTAGGTCCCCAGGGCACTTCTGTTTGGATAAGTAATTGCGATAAGCCCCCGCCCGATGCTTTGCCGGCGAATGCGGTTTCCTTCTTTGAAGACAGCTGCCACTAAGGCACCACATGTCCCTAGAGCAGTGGTCGTCGGACTACGGCTCGCGAGCCGCTTGCAGTCCGAATCAATTACTCAAGCTTCCCCCAGTTCTCAGCCTATTTTATAATAATTCGCATCTAGCAACTAACAGACCACCCCAGAAGAATAATATTAAATGTGCTTCACTTTAATTAAAGTCGGTGATTTCTATAGTGAGCAAGTTAACTGCTTGCATGATACGCAGAAAGATACGTAGCGTGTCAAATGCGGGCTTAGAGGATGTGACAGGAGGATGTTTTATTGTTTGTCTCTCGCTAATGACAACTCACGAGTGGGTGTGCAGCTCTTACCGATCAGCTGTAATGGTATAAGTTTTGACACGGAGATCAGACCGGATTCGTGGATGCGCACTGCAGCGACGATCATGTTCAAATGTGGTTCATATTTGTAGAAATATGGGAGTAAACTGAATTTATTGTAATACAATGAGATGAGTACAATTCAAATGATATTCGAAACATTTAGTAAACATTTGTGATCGTGTCTTTTGTTGTATACTTCATTTAAATATAAGTACAATTACTTTTATTTATGAATTGCTTAGTCATTTGCTCGTACACATAACACAACAATAGTCCAAAAGCAATAACAGTGTCATATCTTTGGAGTTTCAGAGGCTGCCACCAATCTGAAATGCAGAGCAGTCAACATGAGGTGTGCCGATTGGTAAATGGAAATGAGCGTTTGGCGTCATTGGCCGGAAGGTCCCTTACGGGGAAGGTCCGCCCGCCTTGGTGCAGGTCTTATTACATTCGACGCCACATTGGGCGACCTGCACGCCGGATGGAGATGAAATGATTATGAAGACAATACAACACCCAGTTCCTGAGCGGTGAAAATCCCCGACCCAGCCGGGAATCGAACCCGGACCCCTTACGATGGCAGTCCGTCACGCTGACGATTCAGCTATGGGGGAAAATTGCCGAATGGTGCCAAACGGCACTTGGGAACCGCGGCCACCGTAAGCTAGTCAATTGCTGGTTCATTGCATACAAATCTCTGTAGGTTAACGATGAATAATAAGATTTCTACGTGTACGGACCAAGATGCCGTCCCACAATGTCAGCATTGGCTCTTGAACAAAAACGTTTGGTGACCATTGCCATAGAGTATAATTATACATTGAGAGGCACCCATATGCCTTGCTCATACTGTGGCATCAAGCAGTCAGGCCTGCAAGATGAGTGGTCTGCCAAGCGAGTGGACTTATTCTTATTTATCGACAGACATGAACTCTAGTACTCACAATTAAGTTACAAGTTATTCTCCTGTTTGAATATTACGCAACGGGTACGGAAACGCAGATCTGATTGTTAATAATTTACACAACTCTGGCTGTTCACTACTTACTGGCAATACCACATATTCTTTCTTATTTAACGGCTTTGATCAACACGTGGCCATCGCACTGAATATGAATGGTGCACACATTATAAATTCTGGGTATCATCACAACATACTAATCGAAGGAAAAGGCCACCAATCTTTTTCTTTTCACTATCTTATTTATTTCCGATAAATTCTATAATCTAAACACACAAATTCTATAACCTACAACAATAACACATGAAAAATTCCGCCCAGTATGCATGGCTTTCCGTTGGTGATTCTCTATCTTATGGTCTCGTAATTATTTAACGCTACAGTGCACTTTCCTGGATGCTGGATCTTTTGCTATATCTCACACTTCGACTCTCACACCCATCATTAGGAAAATTTCCCCCAGACCGAGAGGTACAAAAAGAACATGCATAACCCACTGCCTCTGAAACTGTCTTGTTACTCTTCCATGCCAACCACACACACTTAAATTTCATGAAATACATCACACTCCCAACATACAATACAAAGAATAGTCACAACGTTATAATCACATCACTTTAAGCTTTCCCACTTCAATTGGTATTTATCCCAGTTTCACACGACACTGCCCCACTTTGTAATTTTTCTTTCCTACTATGAGGATATATGCACGTCTTCCTGTGCAGTGCAAGCCAAGTGGCGTTGCTGGATAGACGGCTACTCACCTTGCTTCTCTCTCTGAATATTATAGTTTGAATCAAGCGCCACACGGAAATACAACACGCAAAGTAATATTAAGAACATATTCATCACACACGCGAGTCCTCAACTGATACCATGGACGAGTACTTCTCTTTATCCTTTGTCTCATACACTGATTGAGACTCACACAGTACTCACCACGTGGAAGTACTCGTCTCTAATTTCAAGTACTGCACACGCAATTTCTTAAATATTTCCAACTTATAGTACACACGCTAGTAATTCAGCTTAACTTAAGCACTCAGAAGTATTTCAACTTATTGCTACATGTGGTCACTTCTGAAGGTTACTACGATCCTCTTAATATTACCTGCCTGACATATAATTCTCCCCACAACAGTTCCTGAAATAGAGAAATTATTATTCCAAACTACTTTTAAGTATTTCACTTGCATACCATGTCTCCACTCTTTTGTCTTTACGTAGCACAGCTATGACAGGTCTTACCAACACTAGATCCAGCGGCAGAGTGCTGAAACATGGACGATCTCGCACCTCCGCCAAGGTGGGGAGCACCATGCTACCGTATGGGTCAGCCACATTTCAGGCGCTCAAAGCTCCGGTAAATTTCATCTCTTTGGTTCCACCAAAGGTAACCAAAGGATCGTCTCAAAGATGATCATATAATTACATTCACTATCTGCGGTTAACAGACGACCATACATTCATTCATTTCACAGATCTCACCAAACTGGGTGTAGGGATTTTTTTTTTTTTTTTTGCAGTGCACGTGCGATCAATTATACAAATAAATTGTCATTCTTTCCCACACTGGTATCCGGCTTCGCTGTATTAATTGAAATTGAGTTATTGTTAGAAAAAATATGTTGTACTGACAAGAGTAACGAAGAATGTTGTACCTATTTTCAATGTCGGGCGGTACTGTACCCTTTCAACATGATGAATTCACCTTCCCTTTACGCATTTCTAAGAAAGGGCCGCTACGATGCTCTTCCGCCAATGTGACAAAATTGTTGCCTTTCGCTCCTAATCTTGTTAGCCAATCAACTGATTCTTGCCCGTCACCAGATATAGACGCGAAGACCTCGACCAATGAGTGGAACATGGCTAGCAGCTCAAAACCAAACCCTTGCATGTAAAGACGCATTTAGCAAGCCAAGAATGAGAAATTTGTCCAGGATTCTCCTGTAGTCACGAGATTAAAACGAGATGACTACTGGCCTCTGTAGCAATGGCTGGATGTTCTCCCCTGCATGTAGTTTTTCAGCGTCAGGAGGAAGAAAATTTTGGACACTTGCGTGAGGTAGCCTCTGGGTCACTTGTAGTCCAGAGGTCGTCGGAGAGGGGGCTGGAAGGGGGCAGGGGGCTTTATCTGTTGCAATGCCGGCGGTCTTTATCCAGTGCTGATTGGTGCGTTCTGGCGCAAGTTTACTGAGTGGGATTAAGTGTCACACTCGGCATTAGCACTATCCACTTCCTGAGTTGCTCGCATTTGCTGGATTTACTGTGCACGTACAGCTGCCCGATTAACTGTATTATTTCGTTGGTCTTGGACTAGTTCACTTAGCATTTGCGAGCTGAAAAGATCAGTAAAAGCTTGTAGCCTTTGCCAAGTAGTTTTCCACGAAGGTGAGGTACCTTCAGGACGTTCATGATTAAACTAAGATTCTAGAGAGCTTTGTGTTTCACTATTTTAGGTGCCTTTGTGTTCGCTGTGTTGGAGGCATTTCTCAAACAACATTTCGAGACTTTATACTCAGTTATAAAGTTATTTTCTATCATTTTAATGGGGTATGCGACTAGATTTTGAGTGAATAAATGACTTATTAAATAAAGATCAGACTTAATTTTGAGTCTCAGTACCAAAATATTGTCCTACTATTCATTATTAATCCTGGTCAAATGGTCCTATAAAAACAAAACTATTCGCTCAAATTACTACAGGAGGTGGAAAACATTTATTTCGAACAAGAACGTATGGCCTCTGAAGTCAGCTTGTGACATAAGGGAACATTTAGTTAATGGTGCAGACGTAAACCGTCTTGTCGGTGTCGCTGAATCGGAACGTATATTGACACACAACAGTGTTGTGTGTGTGTTTATGGTTGGTGCCGATGTTTGCTTGGAAACACACCGATTCCTTCTCAGCATCACTGCGTTCTGATGACAACAGTAAACAAACCGATTGAGTCCCAGTCGTTCCTGCCTTGTGTCAGCAACAGTGGACATGGAGCGGTTTACGTATTCTGAAATAACTTATATGCATTGGTATACGGGTCTGTGGTTGGAAAAGGACAAGTGCAGCGACGGTGTATCGACACTGCTTTCCCAACCGACGGTTTCCACAACACCGAAAATTCGGACGTCTGCATGGCCTGTAACGTGTAACATTCCTCTCCAGTATGGATGATACAGGTCGCAACCGAACGGAACGGAGCGAAATCCTCAATGCAAAACGAGATTCGCTGATACGTTGAAGACACTCCATCTACACTGAAGATCCAAAGAAATATCGTGTAAGGTCCCCGCAAGCACGCAGAAGTGTCGCACGACAACGTAGCATGGAGTCGACTAATGGCTGTAGTAGTGCTTGAGGAAATTGACACCATGAATCCTGCAGGGATGTCCATAAATCCTTAAGAGTACGAGGGGTGGAGACCTCCTCTGAACAGCATGTTGCAAGGCATCCCACATATGCTCAATAGTGTTTGTATCTGGGGAATTTGGTGGCCAGCGGAAGTCTTTACACTCAGAAAAGTGTCCCTGCAGCCACTCTGTAGTAATTCTGGAAGTGTGAGGTGGTGCATCGTCCTGCTGGAATTGCCCAAGTCCGTCCAAATCCACAATGGACATGAGTGGATGAAGGTTATTAGATAGGATGCTTACGTGTCACCCGTCAGAGTCGTATCTCGGCATATCAAGGGTCCCATGTCATTCCAACTACACACGCCTCTCACCATTGCACAGTCTCCAACAGCTTGAAGAGTCCCCTTCTAACATGCAGGTTTCATGGATTCATGAGGTTGTCTCGGTGCCCGTACACGTCCATCCGCTCGATACTATTTCAAATGAAACTCGTCCGACCAGGCAACGTACGTGTCACCTATCAGAGTAGTATCTACACATATCAGGGGCTCCGAAAGCCCATATTGATGATGTTTCGTTGAAGGATCACAAGCTGACACTTGTTGATGGGCCAGCACTGAAATCTCCAGAAATTTGGGGAAGGGTTGCACTTCTGTCTCATTGACGATTCTTTTGAGTCGTCGTTAGTCCCATTCTTGCAGGATCTTTTTCCGGCCGTAGCGGTGTCGGATATTTGATGTTTTACCGGGTTCCTGATATTCACGGTACACTCGTGAAAAGGTCGTACCGAAAATCCCCCCTTCCTCGCTGCCTCGGAGATGCTGTGTCCCATCGCCCATGCACCGACTATAACACCACGTTCAAACTCACTTAAATCTTTATTACAGGCCATTGTAGCAGCAGTAAGCGATCTAACGACTGCGCCAGACACTTGTTGTCTCTATAGATGTTGCCGACTGCAGCGCAGTTTTCTGTCTGTTTACATATCTCTGTATTTGAATACGCATGCTTATACCAGTTTGTTTGCTGCTTCAATGTACAAGTACACGACGTAATACACACATCCTTGGGATCTGACAAAGCATTCTTTGGACTGTATTTTATGGCCAGCAGCTTCATCCTTTCCATTTTCAGCGCGTGGCAGCACCTGAAGGATTTCCCCAAGGCGTGAATTTCGCGTAATGGTTTTTACAACAGACTACCCTGTACCTCTTACCTTTGGCCGAGGTCATGTACAACCACGATGCTTTTTTTACTCGTGAACGCTATTTCAGTACCCTTAATTAACATGCTTCGGCATTTGTGAATCCATGAGGTACTCTAACTTGTGCTCATCAACAGCATTTCGGTGTTAATGTGTGGCGCGGTATTCTCGGCGACAGATTCATTAGACCATACATCCTTCCACTCCTCCTCATCTTAGTGGAAAATGTGAGCCGGCCCCTGTGGTCGAGCTGTACAAGGCGTTTCAGTACGGAACTGCGCTGCTGCTACGGTCGCAGGTTCGAATCCTGCCTCGGGAATGGTTGTGTGTTAGTTTTAAGTAGTTTTAAGTGTAGGGGACTGACGGCCTCAGTGCTTAGAGCTATTTGAACCATTTGGAAAATGTGTTTCCAGAAATGCTGGACGATGTGCCTCTGAATGATAGACGAGGGAAGTACTTACAGCAAGATAGGGAGGCAGCTCATTTCATCACTGCTGTGAGGAATCACCTGAATCGATCGATGGGGGTGGACCTGTGGCCTCACCACCCATGTCATCTGACCTCAGATGTCTGGATATCTTTATCTGGGGGGACTATGAAGCAGCTGATGTATGAAATCGTTGTAGAAACAGAAGAAGACCTTCTCGCTAGAATTGTTGCCTCTTCTGGTACCACTGTGGACACGTCAGGAATCCTTCGAACTGACAAGACAGTCAATGGCCTGGTGGTGTACCTCAAGCATGCAGGGCAATGGTCACGCATTCGAACAGTTGCTGCTATTAGCATGCTAAACTACTTTTTCCGTAAATCGCCCCTAGCATCAGAAGTTCACGTCATGCACCATATGTCACCATATGTACCATAGCTAAATCTATATCTTTCCATTTTCTTCGCGTCCTGTGTTAATCTGAACGACCAGTTTCAGTAACCCCTGTATAACCCCAGCATTCCTAATTTGTTTTCTCATTGTCATGGTGTTGCACTGAAAAACAGGTGCCAGTCCTTTTGTTTGAGTATTAAATACGTGGGTATTTTGCTCTGTGATTGCATTTATTATTTACGAGCTGCTAAATGCAAGTTAGAAAAAAGAGTATAGTGAAGACAGCACAGATTCTATTCGTGTCGACGCAGATCGTTGAACCAAAAACAGTCTGCTTTCAACGTTTATAGACAGAAGGACCAGTTAAGGTGATCCAAGATCGCAGCCAGCACTTTTCCCACATGTAACCCTCTAAAAATTGTTCTGTGTTTTTACGTTAAGCATTTAGTGTTCAGTACACTAGTTTCCTGATGTTCAAAGTCTTACGCCACAAATACGAGGTGGTGTAGAGTTTGTAGAAGTTGAGTATCGCCTAGACTCTCTCCAGGTAAACAACGGAGCATTTGTGGAAATGTACCCATTAAAAACTTCAAGAGCTGAGCTAGCATTAGCATTAAACTTTATAGATTCGGGGGAACCAAGCTTTCAGACCGTGAACAGTGTCCATGGGTCTTATAGCGCTGAACCTCGCTGCGCTTCTCCCAGAGACACACCACGCTGTCTGCCCGAGAGAAGGGGGAAGACGGGGAAATTGCAAACAAGCCGTATTTAAACGACTGTTTCTCAACAGCATAAATCACAGACAAAACAAATTTTCGAATTATTTCATTATTATGACGCGCTGGAAACATAATTGAGCCATGATGTGGCTCGCGTTGGTGCTGTTTGTGGGTTTGAACCCTCTGTTGGAGGCCAGACCATATCCTTTAGTTGGCATGGTTGTGGTTGTTTGTCTTCTTCTAGTCTTGACTGGCACCACTCGTTTCGCAAGCGTTGCCTGTCCGCTAATGCCAGCAGCGGCTGTTATTGATATGTAGTAACTGTTGCCCTATCTTTGGAGCGAAGTCGTTGTTTTTCCGTGTCGTGTAAGTGGGGCAGTTCGGTTGGAGATTCAGGAGGAGCCAGGTCCACGCAGCGGGAGAACACGCCGGGACCACTGGTGGCGCAGGTTTACTGCCAGATGGAAGGCCTGTGGTCACGAGGGCGCACGACCTCGTCGTAAACCGCATCCTGCAGGCTTTAAGATGAGTGCATTTCAATTCAAGTAGAGAAACCTCCACCATTGTGACATCTCGCGATTCTCCGGTGATAAATTGCTGCTCGTAGTGTCGCCAAAGCGAAGAGCAGCGAGTGGAGTGAGTGCTTGGGGAAAGCGGATCTGATTAGCTTTCCTCAACTTCTTACTGCTTTCAGCTTGTTAATATTTGTTAAGTTCAACCAGCGGTATTTTTCCTGGGTGGTAGCCTCTAACGCCCCAGTTGCCTGCCCTGGGGGTTAGTGTATGTAAAAGCAGTGTACGGTTCCTCGCCTTGCCGCTGCTGTCCGCTGAGGCGTGTAGTTTTGACAGCTTTCTTGATTGCAGGCCGTTGTGATTCTTTTGCTTTGGTTGTAGTGATTCCTTTCTCGTTCCAGGCTCTCTAAGCACAGTATTCTGGGGGCCTAGTGCAGTCCGTTAGACTGCCACTAGTCTGAGCTACCATCTTGTGAAGTGAATGCAACTCTTGTCTGCCTATCTCATCGCTCGCGAAAGTGTTTGTTGTCGGACCTTCTCAGAGGTCGATTCCTGGAGCACCGTCTGTGACTGGTCCTTGTGTTTTATTATTGTATTATTTATTACCATATCTTGTAATACCTACATTAAAGGTTATGTATGTCTAGTTAATAGTTCCGGTCGCCTTCTGGAATAAATCTTGCTGCGTAAGGGTTGTGTTACAAGGTTACCATCATCTTACTTCACACGTTTGATGGTCAGTTGCTTGTTTCTTTTCATTAACCTTTGCTTTTATTTGCTGTTTCACAGCAGGTTTCTAATTTTTTTTATATAATCGCCGTTCCTGGCGTGTAAGGCCTTCAGCCGTGATTGTGGTCTTCTGTTTTGAAAAAAAAAAAATGATTCGATATTTGTATTTTAGCAGTAAGCCTTAAAACCTTATTTACTGCTGTTCCTGGCATATGATACCTTCTGCTGTAGTTTTGGCTGCTGTGTTTGTGGCCACTTACTTTTTAATGTTTCAATTCGTATAAGTTGTAATTGCAGCGAGTTCTTAAACATTCTTAATTTATTGCCATTCTTGGGCCTTAGGGCCTTCAGCCGTAATCACAGTGGCTTTTTTTTCACATTATCTGTATTATATGGTGATTTGCAAGATGGTAACCCAGTGAAAACACTATTATTTACACAGTTGTTTATTCCTTCATTAATAACGTGTGGTATTTTGTCTTTATTGTTGAGTCTCGAATTACTGTTATAAAAAAAATGTGTCACTGTGAAAGGCAACCAATAGTAACTGATTACGGCCCCGTCCACGATCGTAATCGAATACTGCCTTCCCTTGACTATCAGGTTTCAGTAATATAATTTTTATCTGGTATAAAGTATTGGCAAACTGACAGAAGCAGATAATTTCAGAGAATTTCGCCCTCAGATTTCCAAGTAATCGTGATTTATTTAGTGACATCACCGAATAAAGGTCCATCACACACACATATTGTTGGAAATATTGTGGCATTTTGCAGCCTCATTACGCAGACCTGGAAACTCTACCGGAGTAAAAAGCAATGAAGACGTTCTAGAGCGTTTTAACGTAAAAGGGTTTGTCTTTAAAACGGGAATTACCTCGCTGGTAAATGAATCGCATTTTCACTTGCACAGGGGCGCTTTCAACTCAAACGGATACCTGTCTCTAAAGCAGCTCGAAAACAGTCTAAAGTTGACAGTGTCCTCTAAAAGTTTAGGAAGCTATCCTTGTAAGTATTTTAAGGCCAGGATGAATTCTTCATACCTCTCGTTTTCTTTAACGCTTTTGAGCTTACGGACTGACTACTGAGCCGTGGTAAAAATTGCTGTGTTGAAGAGCGTGCCGCAGCGCGTAGTGTGAAGCAGTCGCCCTCCATTTCTGGTGGTAGCGGTTTTGGTGTCTCCGTCTGGTGGGAAAGAGGAAAAGTTGCCTGTTCACGTGCATTTGAGGGGCGCTATGAGCTCGCCAGTCGGTCAGTGTGGGTCAGTCTCTCGTCCGCGTTTGTTAGACAGTTAGTGTCTGTCTGTCGTTTGGAGTACTAGTATGTTTGTTGTTCGGATCAACCTTTAAAGCAGGCAAAATGAGAGTCTTTCCACTCCGCCAGTAAGAGAACTCAGCGAGTGGTCGCTCAGTCAGGGCTTAGTTCCTGTATCTGAGTCTGCGCGTTTGGCCGCCAGTCTGCTTGAGTTTGCTCAGGCAATGGTCATTGGCGGTTGGATCGGTCGGTTGGTCGGTCGCGCTGAGACACAAGATGAGCGTCTTGAGGGTCGGCACATGTGAGGTCGCCACGTGAGTCCAGTGGGCCGCGGCGTATAGCGAGGGCTAGTGACTTCGCGGCCGACACGAGAGCAACAGGAGTCAACCCATGACATCGGTATAGCCGGTGCGAGCTGCGACGCCGTGAGACGGGAGATCGGCGCGCCTTCCTGCGCTCGTTAAAGTGGCTGGCAGCGGACGGTTCGGGAGAGCGATTTGGGGGTGCTGCGCCAGGTCTTATCGAGAAATCGCAGTTTATCAGAAGTTAAGTGATTCGTGATATGTTGTTTGATTTACTCTTGTTAAATTCTACTTGTTTTCTTGGTGAAGTCACCAGCCGTTTTGCTTTGGGGTAGCCCCATCATTCTTCTCCGTTTTCCCACCCGCGGGAATGTGGTTGTTTTTGTAAACTGGGTGGTCCGTTTTTCCTTTGTGGGGTAGGGGCGGGTCAGAGCAACCTGTGTTTCGGGTTGTTCGGTACTCTCCCTATCAATCTACCGTGCGTTAGTAGCTGCCTCTGTCATGTTTGTCGGGTTTGGTGTGTTAAGGAATTTATTGCTTGGAGTGTAACGGCCTAATACCTGAAATATGTTTTGATCTTTGGAAACTTTTATATTATTGCACATGATCTTGAGATGCGGTATCTATGTACTTAAGAACATCTTCACTATTGTTTGGCAAAACTTGTAGAATTTTATATAAGATGGCATTTCATGGGCTTTTATTTAAATGATCATTTTAGTATTTCACCGCAAGACTTTTCTGAGAAGTTAAAATCAAGTTGCACCTTCGGTGGCAATGTTAATATTTTAACTGTTAGAGTTTTGTACCATTTCCATCCCTCCTATGGGGGGTGCATAGTTTGTGTGCTTGTGTAAACTGTTAAAACCCTTAGTTTAAAGTAATCTGGCGTGTTGCAGATTTGCACCAGAGTAGTCTTTCAGAGGCTACTGTGAGCGGTCGTAACTACGGCCGTGTCAAAAGGGAGCGGCAAGGTTCTGTGCAAGATAGCTCATACAGTCAAAACTTGTTTCTTTCTGCCCCTGAATAAATTGTAACTCTGATATTAAGAGGATGCTTTCTGATTATAATTTTAAATCTGTTTCTTTAAAAAAAATGCTTTTAGGCACTATTAAAGTGAACATAGTTCCCATTTGTTAAAAGGAATTTGGTTATGATTTCATCAGTTACTCCCTGGCAACTACTTCTATGCTTACATAGTGTGATTAAATGTGTTAATTTTCTTGATGAATCGCTAGTAACTAAAATAAATTCTTAAGAATATTCTTTGAAAATAAATCACGGTTCAACTATGTTTGTCAGAATTTATCCCCTCTATAATGTGATATTCTTGTTAAATGAATCATGCAATACCTGCTATCCATTCTGGATGATTTAATTTTCGTTTTTGCAGAAATTTTGAATTTCCTTCATACATTCAACAGTAGTGGGTTTGTAAATTGAAAAATCGTTCCAAGCTTGTTGCTTGACTTAATCAATATACTTTGCAAAAATATATAAAGTCTCCATACTCTTAGTTCATTTCTACCGAAAATTGTTGCAACTGACAGTGGAATAAATTTAGAAATTTTACTATTCGTACCACCCACTTCATCCTATGTTCCATGCCTGCATTCTTTGCATAAAGTGCTTCTTGATGTACAAAACCATGAATCCTGCCTGTCTACCGTTGTATTTTTGCTCTTTCATGGTCAACTAACCTTTAAATTCATTCTGCATGGTACTGTAGTGTCGTTGCTTAGCAAATTTGCAGTAACCAACGCTTATGAGACTCCCCGAATGCCTAATACATCGTGAGATTTCTCGCCACTGTCGGCCTCTGTGGCTGAGCGGTTCTAGGTGCTTCAGTCTGGAACCGCGTAACCGCTACCGTCGCAGGTTCGAATCCTGCCTCGGGCATGGATGTGTGTGATGTCCTTAGGTCAGTTAGGTTTAAGTAGTTCTGAGTTCTAGGGGACTGATGACCTAAGATATTAAGTCCCATAGTGCTCAGAGCCATTTGAATATTTTCTCTTCTATCACTCCTCCCTTTGTTTATTTATTTTTTGTTTTAAACGCTTGTGACGATAGATCACTAGACGTTTCGTGCAAACGGCCACTGCACCTGTAAACGTTCTTCATACCACAAACAAATAGCGAAGGATAAAGAACGCGAACACCACAATTCTGCCGGACTAAAAGAGGTTTGCCGACCGAAAAATGCCACACAGTATTACAAATCAAATGTCGCTTTGTACCGAGTACTTCCGAGAAAGACCGAGCGAAGCCGACACAGACACCCCCTTGGCCCGCCCGCATCCCACACACATAGCCCGCGTGAAGTTTGGCACGACGTGACGGTTCCTGGCTTAGCTGTAACTTGCATAGTTCTTTAGAAATAAATTTTCGTATTATGGTAAAACTTCGCTCTCACCCTGTATTGTAAGTAGGCTGTTTAGCTTTTTTATATTTGTAACACCACCTCTGTATGAAAATCACTGGCTGTGCTGTGTGCAGTCTGTGGCTGGTTGGCATTGTTGTAATACTCGCCATTGTAGTGTTGGGCAGCTGGATGTGAACAGCGCGTAGCGTTGCGCAGTTGCAGATGAGCCGCCAGCAGTGGTGGATGTGGGGAGAGAGATGGCGGAGTTTTGAAATTTGTGAGACTGGATGTCATGAACTGCTATATATATTATGACTATTAAGTTAAATACGTTGTTTGTTCTCTATCAAAATCTTTCATTTGCTAACTATGCCTATCAGTAGTTAGTGCCTTCAGTAGTTTGAATCTTTTATTTAGTTGGCAGTAGTGGCGCTCGCTGTATTGCAGTAGTTCGAGTAACGAAGATTTTTGGTGAGGTAAGTGATTTGTGAAAGGTATAGGTTAGTGTTAGTCAGGGCCATTCTATCGTAGGGATTATTGAAAGTCAGAGTGCGTTGCGCTAAAAATATTGTGTGTCAGTTTAAGCACAGTTATGTATAATTTTTCTAAGGGGACGTTTCATAGTATATACTGCCATGCAGCAGCGCTACTCAATTCATCTTGGAGTAATACCTTAATCAAATGAAACTACATGGTTCCAAAGACTTTTTAAAGTCTCTATTATCTATGATATGCAAACCAAAGCAACAAATGTTTGTACCACGGTTGAGGTTCGAATGCAGTTCTCCACTCACCTGGCAGATATGACAATCATTACGCCAGCGTGGCAAAGTGGATTTGCACACACGCACGGACTATCATAGTACGCCTCGCTCCTCAGTCCAAATTCCCATTCACATCTCAGCCCACTTGTCATTGTCAAGACTATCCAGCAGTATTGGAACAGCCTGAAACACAGGAACAGGTGCTTTAATCAAAAGAAACTATATGGTTCCAGAGACCTTTTCAAGTCTCAAACATCCGTGATGTATATGTGCAGATTGAAGTGACGAAAGAAAGTGTGTACCGAGGCCGAATTTGAACTGGAATGGGAATTTGAGTTGAGGAGGGAGGTGTGCTAGGGTAGTCCGTGCAGTTATGCAATGACTCTGTGCCAGGGTGAGATAATGATTAGTTCATCTGCCCAGTCAGCAGCAGACTCACGCTCGAATTTTGGGCTTAGTACAAGTCTTCATTTCTCATTGCTTTCTGCATACAGGGGGTAGGTAAAATAATGTGAACAGTGGTGGTAATGGGGTGGTTGTGTTTGACGGTCAACAACGCAGGTAAGGCACGTGTCGCGCTGGACTGTGTGTGTTCAGTGCGGACTAGGCATCAGGCTGTTCACGAGAATTGCACACTTAGTATTTGTGTTTAGAGGCCGAGGTCGACTTACAGTGAAAGACGTAACAGCGTTCCAAAGACGGCAGATTGTGGGGGCTCGATTAGCTACAGTATCAGTAGCGAAGACAGCCAACTTAATGAACTCTTCAAGAGCAACTGTTTCAACAGTCATAACAGCATACCCAAAAAACTGAAAGACATCGGCGTGTAACCGAAATAGTGGGCGCCAATCGAAGCTAAATGATAGAGATCGTCCTACGCTAACACAAATTGAGTCAAAACAACACAAAACTACGGCGGCTAAAGTAACTGTAGGATTCAACAGCCATCTACTGAAAGGTCACTGTTGGATTCCTTTCATGTTAATTTCTTAAATCTGTTGCCATTTACGGCATAAGTTCCTCTTCTAAATTTACTGACTATCTGGGAGGAGACTGAGTAGTGGAACGTGTTACTTTTACACGTAAACAAGAACGATCTGTCACACTACTACACTTTAAAACACAGTTTATATGTAATTCATGTCATACAGTCTCATACGGAACCTACATCCGCTTTCTTTTATATACTGTATATGATAAGATATTGTCATCCCCCTTCCCTTCTGTGTGAGAGGATGAATGAGCAAATTTATTTATAGTTGCATGCTTGAGGGTAACAGACAAGCCTGTCTGCTAGAAAACAGTAGGACCAACGTCGGAACAGGTAGCTACGCTTTCTAGAAGCAAAGAGGTTTCTATTCTTAGTATGGTCCTGTCCATCGCTTGTCATGTTGGTATAGGAAGCTGCCTCTCTGGTCACTTCCGTTTGTATGTGTAAGCACCCTCGGTAGCGACCCACGGCGTCTGAAGTGGTAAGATCTACGGCTAAGCGCGTGTCTTCTAAGTCCGTAGGACAATGGATTTCTTAAGTTCAGCCTAACTGAAAATTTAATCACCTTTATTTCAGATTTGGAACTAAAATATCTAATGTTATCTTGAATTGCAACGCAGTGTATTTAGAGTGTGAAGTTCAGAATATCTTCCAGTAGTTACTTTGTCACTACTTTGTGAGTAAAATGGAACCACGTGTTGATCAGTAACTCTAACTAAGATCATCAATCTTAAATGCGAATGTGCGTGAGATTATAACGTCTCGTCTTAACAATATTTTTCAATATAGCAACTTTTCTTTATGTTCAACCCATGTGGGGTGTACTTTGTGGAACCAGTACCACGTGCTTATACAATTGTTTGACCCATCAGGTTAATAGTAAGACGATAGTAACCAGTTCGAGGTTTTTCTTTTGTAAATTAATTTTCGATCTAATTTATTTTAACTATCAAAATTATTGTGGAGTTACACTCTTTGTGTAAACCAAGTTGACCACTTGAAGCATGTGGTGTAATCATCAAAGTAGCCCTCAGCTATTCTTTCCGGGAAGATTTCACAGAGAGTTAGTATGAATTTAGTATGCCAGTGTGTGGTAATTACATGACGGACAGGATTACGTTACGAACGTAACTTCTTTGGGTGAAAATTAAACCGATTGGTTGTGGTTAATTTCCTCTTGCATATGTTTCAACGTTCTTCGTGTGTTATCTTATGAATGCAGTGCTGTATGCAGTCTCCCAATCTTGGCTCCATATTTGATGTGTTCCGTAAGATTACAATCTCATATTTTCACAATCCTAAATAAGCACCAGTCTAGTTATGAATCAAGTTTAATATGCTGAAATTTCAATGATCAATGTTAAAATAAATTTCCAAATACACTCCTGGAAATGGAAAAAAGAACACATTGACACCGGTGTGTTAGACCCACCATACTTGCTCCGGACATTGCGAGAGGGCTGTACAAGCAATGATCACACGCACAGCACAGCGGACACACCAGGAACCGCGGTGTTGGCCGTCGAATGGCGCTAGCTGCGCAGCATTTGTGCACCGCCGCCGTCAGTGTCAGCCAGTTTGCCGTCGCATACGGAGCTCCATCGCAGTCTTTAACACTGGTAGCATGCCGCGACAGCGTGGACGTGAACCGTATGTGCAGTTGACAGACTTTGAGCGAGGGCGTATAGTGGGCATGCGGGAGGCCGGGTGCACATACCGCCGAATTGCTCAACACCTGGGGCGTGAGGTCTCCACAGTACATCGATGTTGTCGCCAGTGGTCGGCGGAAGGTGCACGTGCCCGTCGACCTGGGACCGGACCACTGCGACGCACGGATGCACGCCAAGACCGTAGGATCCTACACAGTGCCGTAGGGGACCGCACCGCTACTTCGCAGTAAATTAGGGACACTGTTGCTCCTGGGGTATCGGCGAGGACCATTCGCAACCGTCTCCATGAAGCTGGGCTACGGTCCCGCACACCGTTAGGCCGTCTTCCGCTCACGCCCCAACATCGTGCAGTCAGCCTCCAGTGGTGTCGCGACAGGCGTGAATGGAGGGACGAATGGAGACGTGTCGTCTTCAGCGATGAGAGTCGCTTCTGCCTTGGTGCCAATGATGGTCGTATGCGTGTTTGGCGCCGTGCAGGTGAGCGCCACAATCAGGTCTGCATACGACCGAGGCACACAGGGCCAACACCCGGCATCATGGTGTGGGGAGCGATCTCCTACACTGGCCGTACACCTCTGGTGATCGTCGAGGTGACACTGAATAGTGCACGGTACATCCAAACCGTCATCGAACCCATCGTTCTACCATTCCTAGACCGGCAAGGGAACTTGCTGCTCCAAAAGGACAATGCACGTCCGCATGTATCCCGTGCCACCCAATGTGCTCTAGAAGGTGTAAGTCAACTACCTTTGCCAGCAAGATCTCCGGATCTGTCCCCCATTGAGCATGTTTGGGACTGGATGGAGCGTCGTCTGACGCGGTCTGCACGTCCAGCACGAACGCTGGTCCAACTGAGGCGCCAGGTGGAAATGGCATGGCAAGCCGTTCCACAGGACTACATCCAGCATCTCTACGATCGTCTCCATGGGAGAATAGCAGCCTGCATTGCTGCGAAAGGTGGATATACACTGTACTAGTGCCGATATTGTGCATGCTCTGTTGCCTGTTCTATATGCCTGTGGTTCTATCAGTGTGATCATGTGATGTATCTGACCCCAGGAATGTGTCAATAAAGTTTCTCCTTCCTGGGACAATGAATTCACGGTGTTCTTATTTCAATTTCCAGGAGTGTATAAACTGATTTATTTCCTTTTATTTAAATTCTCATTTATATATATATATATATATATATATATACCACTATGAAAAGATTATAATTAATTTTAGTCTGGTTGGGAATCTGGTAAGCTAGACTGGATACCTTTTGAAACAGTTGCGCAGTAATGCAATGTTAACTTCCTCAGATAGCTCTCAGGTTTTAACCCACTTTTATGGTCTTGAATGCCCAGCACCGCTTTCAGAATAAAATAATGCAACAACATTACACTACGAGACCCCGTACATATCCACACTGTCCCCCGAGAACTCGATAAAGCGATTTCTCATGGACGAGCTGTTATACTAAAACGATTAGTAGCAGCAACCAACGCAAAGGAGCCTAAAACATGGTGTCAGGAGTATAAACCCTGAACGGCTAATCAGTATGAACACGTTAAATTGTCTGGCGAGTCAACGTAGTAATTTCCAACATCGGACCGGGTTTACGTCTGGAGAACGCCAAAAGAAGCCTACAATCCTCATTGCTTGATCCCAACTGTTAAGCAAGGAGGTGGAAGTGTGGTGGAGGGGGCAGCCGTACCATGGTATTCTGTTAGCCTCATCATTACTCTTAAAACCCTGTTACAGGCAACGATTTTGTGAATATTTTAGGTGATCAGGTGCATCTCATGATTCAAATGTTGCTCCCCAAAAATGATGCCATATTTCAGGACTATAATGCACCCATTCACACAGCCAGGACAGTACAATCGTGGTATGAGGAGCATAGAACTGAACCGCAGCGTTTTCCCTAGCCACCACAGTTCCCGAACTTGAACATCATGGAACCATTGTGGGTGGTATTGGAGCGCAGACACCGGTGCAGATTTGCGCCTCCCTCATCACTACAGTAGTTAGAAGACTTTCTGAATGAAAAGTGTTACAACATTCAATTGGAGACTATACAATCGTCACATCACAGTATTCCAAGAAGAATTTCAGCTCTATTACGGCAAAATGGGGGTCCAACCCATTACTAATAAGCCATTCCCAAGTAAGTGCACGTGTTCACGTTATTTTGCCTACCCCCTGTATAAACATCACATATATTTGAGACATGAAATGTCTCTGGAACCATATGGTTTCTTTGGATAAATACTGCTATGCCCGTGTTTCAGGCAGGAACCCCCATTTCAGCCGGCCGTGGTGGCCGAGTGGTTCTAGGCGCTACAGTCTGGAACCGCGCTACCGCTACGGTCGCAGGTTCGAATCCTGTCTGGGGCATGGATGTGTGTGATGTCCTTAGGTTAGTTAGGTTTAAGTAGTTCTAAGTTCTAGGGGACTGATGACCTCAGAAGTTAAGTCCCTTAGTGCTCAGTGCCATTTGAACCATTTTTTGATCCTCCATTTCGTTCGATGCTGAGGTCACTATTCCAATACAGTTGGAGAGCCTTTGCAATGCTTTTTCAGTTACGGGAGAATATCAAGTGGGCTAAAGTGTGAAAGGGAATGAGGGTTGGAGAGGGAGGCGTACTACGATAATCCGTGCAGTTGTGCAAAGCCATTGCGTCAGGGTGGCGCAGCGGATAGCGTATCTGCCAAGCGAGCGGGAGATCTACGTTCGAATCCCATCCTTGGTACAAACTTACGTTCGTAGCTTTAGTCTGAATGTATACATAACAATTTAACTCCAGAAATACCATTGCTCACAGTTTGTTCTTCGTATTTTGATGTGCTAGATAGCGCATTTCGTTAAAAGAAATAGAACATAACACTATGAAACATCCTGGCAGATTGAAAGTGTGCGTCCGACCGAGACTCGAACTCGTAACCTTTGCCTTTCGCGGGCAAATGCTATCCAAGCATGACTCATGCCCCCTCCTCATAGCTTTACTTCTGCCAGTATCTCGTCTCCTACCTTCCAAACTTCACAGAAGCTCTCCTGCCGACCTTGCAGAACTAGCACTCGTGAAAGAAAGGATACTGCGGAGACATGGCTTTGCCGCAGCCTGGGGGATGTTTCCAGAATGAAATTTTCACTCTGTAGCGGAGGTCCCGAGTTCGAGCCTCGGTCCGACACAGTTTTAATCTGCCAGGAAGATTCAATTAAAAGTATCTCGCATTGAAGTCTGCGCTAAATTTCAAGCTTCTGTAGAACTTCAAGCCTAGGGGACTGACGACCACAGATGTTAAGTCACATAGTGCTTAGAGCCATTTGAACCGTTTGTAGAACGAGACGAGATACTGGCAGAAGTAAAGCTGTGAGGAGGGGGCGTGAGTTGTGCGTGGGTAGCTCAGATGGTAGAGCACTTGCCGGCGAAAGGCAAAGGTCCCGAGTTCGAGTCTCGGTCCGGCACATAGTTTTAATCTGCCAGGAAGTTTCATATCAGCGCACACTCGGCTGCAGAGTGAAAATCTCATTCTGGAAACATCCCCCAGGCTGTGGCTCAGCCATGTCTCCGCAATATCCTTTCTTTCAGGAGTATTAGTTGTGCAAGTTTCGGACGAGAGTTTCTGTAAAGTTTGGAAGGTAGGAGACGAGATACTGGTAGAAGTAAAGCTGTGAGGACAGGGCGTGAGTTGTGCATGGGTAGCTCAGATGGTAGAGAACTTGCCCGCGAAAGGCTGAGGTCCCGAGTTCGAGTCTCGGTCCGGCACACAGTTATAATCTGCCAGGAAGTTTCATATCACCGCACACTCCGCTGCAGAGTCAAAATCTCATTCTAGAAACATAACATTAATTTGACACTTCTTTATCCAACAGACACATAAAATTCCACTTTAAAAACTGTAAACGAACCCACAATTTCTTTTGATACCGGGCGTCTCATAAAACTCTTGATGATCAGTATTTGTTTGAGCTGATTCCATCTACACACTGTAAATAGGAAACCTCAAATATCCGCCAAAACGCTACAGACAACTCTTACAAGAGACAGGTTGTGTAATACGGTCAGCTGAACAACAATTCCTAGAACTACAGTGCAAATATGTCAGTAAATATTGTTCAGATAAATAGCCAACATTTCTACTGAACCATATTTTTTCAAACATTTTTGAAAGCAAACCGTATGGTATGGTATGGTATGGTATGTGCTAAGTTTTTTATGAGACCAAACTGCTGAGGTCATTGGTCCCTAGGCTCACACACTATTTAATCTAAGTTAAACTAACTTACGCTAAAGACAACACACCGCCCATGCTTGAGGAGGACTCGAACCTCCGATGGGGCCAGCCGCGCGAACCGTGGCAAGGCGCCCAAGACCATGCGGTTACTATGTGCGACCAAACCGTTTGCAGAAGAGTCACCACTCAGTGTTTGATATCAGAGATAGTTCACATGAAGTACAAATTTTAGGACATTTCAGAGCACGAATTACAGCCAACTCATCACGGCATAAGGCAACACTCGCACCGAGGTTTCAATATACGTAATATCAATGAGGTGACATGCTAACGTTGAGAGCGTCTGACGGTTACTTCTTCTACAACTAGTTTTGCGAGAAAATTAAAATTTCAAAACAATTCTGTCATTAGGTGCAACGCTTACTAACTTCTTTCATCAGAGGAAAGTGTTTATCTTCCAGTGGTTAACGAATAGGAGGTCTCAGGGAAGACCTGTTATGTAAACACGAAATGCAAAGCACGTCGAACTTCCTGCAGATGTTCTTCCAAGTACTGTCGCTATCTGCCCTTGCAATTTGTGTATATGTTGCTAACTCTTTTTTGCGGTCGCTGGAGATAAACGATATGACCTCTACGTATTACACAGTTGAAGATAAACTCCAATGGCCGGGAACCGCTGGCTGCCGTGATTCATACAACCGGCGCACGCAAACAAACAGGTCTTATTGATTTCGGAATTCCTGGAACGGCGCTGGAGATTCTGTCAATAGGTCAGGAACACTCAGAAACTGATGCAGGGATTTATGCTGTTGTTTGGCAGCACACATAATCCGTTAATCAAACATACTAATACCATTTCACTTACGTTCTCTGATGTACAGTGAGAGAACTCAGTGGGGGTGTAGACGTGAAGTTTAGTGATATGGACAGATACCAGTCAAATGCATTCATTAATTATAAATTGAAGTGTAATGAGTATGTTGATTGCAATATTCGAAAGGTAACTTGACGAACCATCAGAGGCTTTTAGGGTTTGGTTTGTGCCTGAAAGCTAGTGCATAGCCAACAGGACTTCATTCCGCAAATATATACAATAAGAAACGTTACAGTACGACAAAGACATTGTGCACCGAATGCTTTGATTAACGTTAGGTCTCTATGGACAGTATTATTTAGTGGTAAACAAAAAGAATTACACTCCTGGAAATTGAAATAAGAACACCGTGAATTCATTGTCCCAGGAAGGGGAAACTTTATTGACACATTCCTGGGGTCAGATACATCACATGATCACACTGACAGAACCACAGGCACATAGACACAGGCAACAGAGCATGCACAATGTCGGCACTAGTACAGTGTATATCCACCTTTCGCAGCAATGCAGGCTGCTATTATCCCATGGAGACGATCGTAGAGATGCTGGATGTAGTCCTGTGGAACGGCTTGCCATGCCATTTCCACCTGGTGCCTCAGTTGGACCAGCGTTCGTGCTGGACGTGCAGACCGCGTCAGACGACGCTTCATCCAGTCCCAAACATGCTCAATGGGGGACAGATCCGGAGATCTTGCTGGCAAAGGTAGTTGACTTACACCTTCTAGAGCACGTCGGGTGGCACGGGATACATGCGGACGTGCATTGTCCTGTTGGAACAGCAAGTTCCCTTGCCGGTCAAGGAATGGCAGCACGATGGGTTCGATGACGGTTTGGATGTACCGTGCACTATTCAGTGTCACCTCGACGATCACCAGAGGTGTACGGCCAGTGTAGGAGATCGCTCCCCACACCATGATGCCGGGTGTTGGCCCTGTGTGCCTCGGTCGTATGCAGTCCTGATTGTGGCGCTCACCAGAACGGCGCCAAACACGCATACGACCATCATTGGCACCATGGCAGAAGCGACTCTCATCGCTGAAGACGACACGTCTCCATTCGTCCCTCCATTCACGCCTGTCGCGACACCACTGGAGGCGGGCTGCACAATGTTGGGGTGTGAGCGGAAGACGGCCTAACGGTGTGCGGGACCGTAGCCCAGCTTCATGGAGACGGTTGCGAATGGTCCTCGCCGATACCCCAGGAGCAACAGTGTCCCTAATTTGCTGGGAAGTGGCGGTGCGGTCCGCTACGGCGTTGCGTAGGATCCTACGGTCTTGGCGTGCATCCGTGCGTCGCTGCGGTCCGGTCCCAGGTCGACGGGCACGTGCATCTTCCGCCGACCACTGGCGACAACATAGATGTACTGTGGAGACCTCACGCCCCACGTGTTGAGCAATTCGGCGGTACGTCCACCGGCCTCCCGCATGCCCACTATACGCCCTCGCTCAAAGTCTGTCAACTGCACATACGGTTCACGTCCACGCTGTCGCGGCATGCTACCAGTGTTAAAGACTGCGATGGAGCTCCGTATGCCACGGCAAACTGGCTGACACTGACGGCGGCGGTGCACAAATGCTGCGCAGCTAGCGCCATTCGACGGCCAACACCGCGGTTCCTGGTGTGTCCGCTGTGCCGTGCGTGTGATCATTGCTTGTACAGCACTCTCGCAGTGTCCGGAGTAAGTATGGTGGGTCTGACACTGGTGTCAATGTGTTCTTCTTTCCATTTCCAGGAGTGTATTTGTACTATATTTGTGCCATTCAAGGTTCACAGTAATGGGTTTTAATAGAAAATCCTTATAACTCATGTTCATGTACTATATTTTGTAGCGTTACGTATTTGTTACGGTAGGAATTTAAGTATATGGAGGAATTAAATGTTGGTTTTTGACTAATTACAAATGCACTTTTCTGCCATAGATGAATGCATAAGAATTTGACAGTTTTGATTTCTAGGTAACATTTTCTTTGTGGAAGTCTAGAAAACATTTTTCCCCAAGGCACAAATCAGCATCACACTTCTAACAGGCAGCTGAGGGACTCCCCATATTGCAGTTCAGAAATTTGTATTTCCCTCTCTTCTCAGACTCCAATGGACCATCTTCAACAGTGTCCAGGTGTACATTTTACTCCCGGAAGTTAAAGAAAATGTCTACTGATAAGTGTCCTTTGAAAACTACTAACACACAAACAGTCCAGAATAATGCTATAACACAAATTCAAGTAAAAAAAATTAAAAGCTTTCCATCTTCAGAGATGTCTGATATAGCATCCAAATTTGTTGGCACCCAACTATCATCTGTTCCGACTGCTGCACGAGCGAATACACTGTTCTCCCTTCCATGAAAAGTTACATGATTAATCATACATAACAACCACAGTTTTCTTGTGAATGCCAAAGCTGACACAATTGTAATGTTTAAAAACATATTCTGACAAATTTTTGAAATAATGTCAGCGACAATAATTTTGTATTCAGGTATATCTCAAAATTATCTACAATACTTAATACCTTTCTTTTAAATTTATTAATTCACAGTTCTTAACAGTCCTTAGGAGATAAACGTGGAATCATACGTCGTTTGTAAACAGCACAAATTCGGACAGTGGAGATTGTAAGTAGGCTATTTAGGTTTTCTTATTGGTAACGCCACGTAGCACTCTGTATGAAAATCACTGGCTGTGCTGTGTGCAGTCTGTGGCTGGTTGGCATTGTTGTAATACTCACCATTGTAGTGTTGGGCAGTTGGCTGTTAACAGCGCGTAGCGTACCGCAGTTGGAGGTGAGCCGCCAGCAGTGGTGGATGTAGGGAAGTGAGATGGCAGATTTTTGAGAGTGGATGATCTAGACAGAGACAGTAAATTTGTAAGAATGGATGTCATGAACTGCTGTATATATAATGACTTTTGAACACTATTAAGGTAAATACATTGTTTGTTCTCTATCAAAATCTTTCTTTTGCTAACTGTGTCTATCAGTAGTTAGTGCCTTCAGTAGTTTGAATCTTTTATTTAGCTGGCAGTAATGACGCTCGCTTTATTGCAGTAGTTGGAATAACGAAGATTTTTGTGAGGTAAGTGATTTGTGAAACGTATAGGTTAATGTTAGTCAGTGCCATTCTTTTGTAGGGATTTTTGAAAGTCAGATTGCGTTGCGCTAAAAATATTGTGTGTCAGTTAAAGCATAGTCATGTATAATTGTTCAAATGGGACGTTTCATATGTTGACCCTTAGCCGAGGATACCTCACTGGAATTTTCTGATTTTTTCTTGTAGTTTGTGTAATTAGTGTAGCTTTTGTTTATTGCTAGCGCGTATTTGTAGAGAGAATCTCCTTTGCAGTTGCAGTCTTTCATTGTTGTACAGTAAAACAGTTACGGCATGCATTTAGATTTGCACCAAGTATTTCGCAGCTGCTCTTGCAATTAAGTAGATATTATTTTCAGTGCTATGTTAATGTGTTTCCTTATTTTTGCTCTTCAAATTGTGCTTTTCTGTGTTATCGTGTGAAATATTGTGACAATTATGGCGTGTGAAAAACGTAATACTAGGCTCCAAAGTAAACTGAGAAATGACAGTGAAGACGAAAGCAGTGTGTTAGTGCCACCGTGTAATGAATTAACTAGTGTTCAACATAGTAATTTGGTAACTGTGCATAGGGAAATGGAGCGGGTTGCAAATAATGGTGTAGGCAGTGAAACAATTAGTGAACAGGGAAGCATTAACGATCGATCGGTAGGCAACAGCTCGCCTCAGGAATCCGAAATGACAGGACACAATCTTGGAAATACTGTAGATTCAGGTTTTGGGTCCTCAGCGTTTTCTCGAATAAGTCAAGACACATTTCGGGCTTGTCAAAATGTGAATGTTGTCGGTGCAACTTCACTGCCGAAAAGCACTGAGGAACATGTTTCAGACACCAGTGCATTGTTATTACAGTTAATACAACAAATGGGACAAAGGCTACAAAAGTTAGACACAACGCTTGAACAAAATCAGAAACAAATGGGACAAAATCTTCAAAAGTTAGACACAATGGAACAACACCAGAGACAAACTCAGCAACAGTTAGACGCAATGGGACAAAAGCTTCAAAAGTTAGACTCATTGGAACGTACGCTTGAACAAACACATGAAAATTTAACTACTGAGTTACATAAAATCGAATCGAAATGTCAAAAAGTCTGTAATGACGTAAAAACACAAATTTGTGAGCATTTCCAACGTATTTTTTCGCGGCATGAAAATACGTTACAGAATCACGAAGCAGCCATAAAAGAACTGCAAACTATTGTTCATGAAAAATCATGAGACCTTGCAAGCTAAAACAGATTCCGCTGCATCTACCGATTCGGTTACGCAACTTGCAAAAATTCAGGAAAACTTAAAGGACGCAGTAAATACGATTTCAACACAAATGGACACTCTGAAACGTGGTTCAGAAAAACACACTGAGGAAATAAGTAGACTATCGGAGAAAGTAGCCGAACTTTCAGATCAGTTCACTAACTTATCTGCAAAGGTAGATGATGATCTGAATGACACAAGACCTGTAGCCATCACTGACACAGAAGAGTATGAACAAATTAAGAAATTCAAACAAAATCAGAATCAAATTAATACGCAACACAGTAGAGAAATCCGGAAAGTACAAAATCGGTTGGCACAAGTAATACAAAAATTACATATTTCAGAGGACACTCGCGCTCCAACACAAGAAGAGGGACTTAGAAATACGGGAAAGCCACAAAATAATAACACAGGGCATTTCGGAAATTATGAAAGAAATTGGTAAGTTGCACCGAATTTTGATTTGTAACCGCCGACACGACGTAACAATGACCGATATGCGACTCGCCGACTCGATGATTTTGACTATAAGCTGTTCATTACTACACGTAAATTCAAAACATTTAAGAATTCCTGCAACGACATTCATCCACAAGCGTGGCTGCATCAATTCTCTCATTGTTTTCCTCCTAACTGGTCATTAGAGCATAGATTAGAATTTGTGTGGCTATGTAGAGCATGAACCAGCTGTGAGAATGCGATCGGTCATTCACGATTTTCACAGTGAAGGAGAATTTTATCATGCCTCCCTCTTAGCACATTGGTCTCAAGCTACACAAGGCCGAGTAAAACATAGCATCATAATGATGAAACATTTCGAAAAATCTGAATTTTCCAGTCTTGTGAAATATTTTGAGGACATGTTGCATAAGAATCAGTACCTGTCAAACCTATACAGCCCCTCAGAACTCATCCGCATTTGCTTTTTCAAATTACCTGAACATTTACGACATATTTTTTTTGGAATGACGTTGCGAAGACGACAATGAAGCTTTTCAGGGACTCTTACAAGAATCAGAAATTGACACTGACAATCGTGGAACGTTAAAACAGGAATACAACAATTACAGGTCACATCCGTCGCAATTCCACGATGAAAGAAATAACAACTGGATATGACAAGGCTATTCTCACAACACAAATCGTGACCAAAACAGACAAATTGGGAACCAAAATAATTATTATCAAGGGAGACAGAATAGACGCGACGGTCCAGCGCGCAGCTACGATTCAGGGAGAATTTCTCCACCACGTGACCGACAAGAAAGAAACTATGGAATCTGACAACAGACGATATGATCGTAACGACAGACCTGAATTGCATCAGAACTGGAAGGATTCAAACACAGCAGGGCCCTCTCGACTAGGTGAATTTGTAGAAGTTAGGTCTCCACATCCCAATAACGACGCGTGCCATCAAAGAGTCAATAGGCAGTGACTCTTACCGCTCGCAGCCACAAAACGTACTTACGAAACTGACGACGCAGGTGCCGTAGCTAGTAATTACGTAAAAATGGAAGACATTAGGGACATCTTACGCCAAGAACACGATGTACAACATAACAACATTGCATATCGTGTGATTCACATTACAGTAAATGACGTAAAATTTACGGCAGTACTTGACTCTGCAAGTCCCATTTCAGTAATTAACGAAACAGCTTTTAGCAAATGCAACAAACCGAACGATTGCCCCACACTTCCTTTACGTAAGATTAAATTACAAGGTGCAATTTTTGGAAAAAGTGTAGATGTACGCCAACAAACCAAATTAGAATTCTTTTGTCAAAGCCACAGCTTCTCTATCAACATTCTTATTGTTCCATTATTATATTGGGAGCAGACTTTTTGAATGAATACAAAGCAATCTTAAACTTTCACGATGCTGAAATAAGTTTAGAGAAAGAAGGTAAGTCAATAGCTTTGAAATTTGAAGATTGGCTCTCAAACCATGACGAAGAAATTAATCGGCATTACCTCCTGTTAGACAACAGGTCGGAATTTTCGACGGAACTTGACACTAACAATCACTCTACAAGTACTGACAGGGATGATATCGACGGCCCATTGGATACTAATGAGTTAATTCAGAATAAAATTCAAATAATTGGGGAATGAGGCAAGGCCTTTTTGAGATTTTACAAGTACATTCCACAGTTTTTACTCATAAAACAGGAACAATCAAGGGATTTCAATCCCAATTTTGTGTTCGTGAGCATACTAAATTTTGTGTTAGACCATACGTAATTTTGGCACATTATAGGGACCGTGTTAGAAAATCTATCCTTGACGAGAGCGTTATTGAGCCTGCAGTAAGCTCATACAACAATCCATTACATTTAGTTGAGAAGAAAAATGGATCGATCAGACAAATCAATACTATCATCATTCCTGAAACAGACAGGCCGCAAACGTTGGAAGAACTTCTTCAAAACTTTAATGGTGTAGAAGTGTTGTCTTCTATTGATCTCAGATCCAGCTTTTATCAGATTGAACTTCATCCAGAATGTATAAAATACACAGCTCTCCTTTGTTTCTGCATTTGTTGTCAGTTTCGGAAACTTCCTTTTGGTTTGAACATTTCTTCGGCAGCATTCATTCGTGGGTTAAATTCCATATTACCTGAGTTATTAAAACGTCACATCACCTTATATGTGGACGATATTCTGATAGGAGAAGCCTTATGGGAACAACACAATTGCATTCCAGTTCCATCCACAAAAAAAAACAAGTCCGCAGTTTTCTAGGTCTCGTAAATTTTTACCGTCGTTTTCTGAATATGCAAATTCTAGTTACACCAAAACTTTGTTCTCTCACTGGAAAAAATACTATTTGGAACTGGGACGAACAAGCACAGTTGGAATTTAATTCTTTGAAAGAAGCGTTACTTAACGCGCCAATACTAGCTCATCCAGATCTGTCACAAGATTTCTGCCTTAGCACGGATTCTTCTAAAGTCGGTCTTGGTGCCCATTTATTTCAAGAAGCCATAGAAAATGACACTGCTGTTCAGAAAACCATTGCTTTTGCTAGCCGAGTGCTAACAAAACCTGAAAAAAAATATTCCGTTACTGAATTAGCAGCTTTAGCTATCGTTTGGGCATTTAACAAATTCCGTTTCTTTCTTTCTGGTAAACACGTAAAAGTATACAGTGATCATCGTGCAATACAATTTCTTATGTTTTCAAAATTAAATCATGACAGGTTAAAACGTTGGTCATAGTTTCTGCAAGAATTCCACCTCACAATAGTCTACATTCCCGGCAAGGAGAACATTGTTGCGGATGCACTGTCACGCGCACCGGCCGGGCTTGAGAAAAGTAACACAGAAGGCAACCTCGATAAAAATTTCAGTATTCCTTACATTCACAAAGTCGCCTTTGAAAGTTTCATCGCCACATCTTTAAAGGACATTGCTTGTGAACAAGATAAAGATCCGATTTGGAAAGACATCAAAAGTAAGTGGCATGAAAAGACACACACACAGATTCGGCATTATTATCTGGTTGGAAATAACATACTGTTCAAACGCTGCACTGTTGATGACAAGCTATGGGTACTTTGCATTCCTGACGATTTTGTTAATAAGCTCATTTGGTTCATTCATTTCAGCTATGCACATTTTGGACCACGAAAATGTTATCATATTCTTCGGACGACTTGTTATTTTGACAATATGGAAAAGAGAATTCGAAGAGTCTTGTCTGTTCGTAAACTTTGTCAAAAGGCTAAACCATCTACTGTATCACATCATGCTCCGTTGTTTCCTATCATTCCTTCTAAATTAAAAGAATTTGCTGCTGTTGATCTCTTGGGACCGCTTGTCAGAACATCTAACGAATTTTTGTACGTTCTGGTCCCCGTTGAACTAACTTCAATATTTGTTTCTTTCACTCCGTTACGTAAAGCCACTGGAAGGTCTGTATCTAACGCCTTTGTTAAAAATTTCTTACGTGAAGTTGGACACGTTAGTAAAGTCATTTCAGATAACGGACCGCAATTCAGATCTGCTGTTTGTTTGGTCTCGCATGCTTCGGAACCATAAAATCAAACCTTTTTTTATTTCATTGTACTCACCACATTGTAACCCCTCCGAACGGATTATGAAAGAAATCAATAAGCTTTGCAGACTTTATTGTCACAGAGAGCTTCAGCATTGGGACAGATATTTACACTTATTTCAAAACATGCTGAATGAAATGCCTCATGACTCCACTGCTTTACCACCTATTCTTGTACTGAAGAATGAAGAACCACCGAACAGTATCAGAGAGCTTGTACCTTTCCCGAATACACGTAAACTTCGACACAAAGACATAACTGATTTGGCTATTAAAAATATAAAATCTGCAGCAGAAAAAAGGAGAGAACTACGCGGTAAAGCAAATGCAAAGAAATTATATATTGGTCAGAAAGTTCTCATTAAAGCTCATTCATTGTCACATATGAAGAAACATTTGAGTCACAAATTCGTTTTAGTTTACAATGGACCTTACAGAATCCGACGTATACCACATGATAATTGCGTTGAAGTTGAAACTCTGCGTACTAGGAAGAGTAAAGGTTTGCAGCACATTTCACATGTAAAACCGTTATTGAAAGATAGTCTGCTTTTTAACTTTGTCTTTGCCATAAAACTTTTCACTTTACATTACTAGCATGCTTTGTCAGACTTACAATCTGTTAACATGCAACAATGTTTGAAGTTAAATATCCATCAAGAAGCAAGAGAACTTATTTAAACAGAAATTACGAATGCATTGTTATAGTGAACAGAAGTCACAGTGTTATTGTGTGTGTACATTCTTGCTTGTTAGTTGCACGATTACGTAACGACTACAAGGCTTACATGCTTAGAACATGTACTGGTATTGCTAATGAGATTTTAATGTAACGTTTTGGTGTACTTGAAAATACATTCTGGATTTAAAGTACTTTCTGTGAGGTACCAGATGACACAGTGGTTAGTTTATGTGACAGTTACACGATTTTATCACGACGCTACTAATGAGTGACAATCTACAATGTTGCTTTTGCGGTGTTTTTGTTTTATATCTGCATAGTTTTTCTGTATTATTCTGGAAAGTAAAACATGTTTTAGTAGTAACTTTTGCGGTATAGCTAAAATGAGACAGCCTTTTCCGTAGCACAACAATACGTTACAGCACAGTATTTTCTTCATCACGGCAAAAAGCGTAATAAGTAAGATATCCATAAGCAAAGCATTTCACTTATTATGAAGTACGTACATTGACTTCTGCAGAACTTAGCTTTTGGGGGACGATAACTACAGCACTTCCACAGAGATTATCTTACAACAAGATGCACAGTTTAGCGCTACAGGACACGCATTTGAGTGATTATACTT
This sequence comes from Schistocerca gregaria, assembly GCF_023897955.1. Taxonomy (NCBI): domain Eukaryota; kingdom Metazoa; phylum Arthropoda; class Insecta; order Orthoptera; family Acrididae; genus Schistocerca; species Schistocerca gregaria. Next base: position 127,622,524 of record NC_064923.1, on the reverse strand, counting down.
AAACCATTTATTTTTCAAGATTTTTGAATCACAGAGAGAGTTTCCCATGATACATTTCATTCCATTGCTGTAATCTGTAACACCTGGGGGTATAATTACGTTAATCCTCAGGGGGGGGGGGGGGGGGGTAGTACACGATTACTTTGTGTACCATGTGTGTGGTAAGAACAAGGAGCCCTAGCTAATATGGTATTTGCTTATACAACTCTACATATAGGTACCATATTTCGCTAACACATAAATTACACAGCTATCTGACCATTTAACTGAGAGAGACAAACATTTATTTTACTACATCAGAGACAGATGTTTACGTAATTACACCTTTGGAAAACTTCACACTTACGAAATTGTATTTTGTTTGTACTTTGTGAACTGTTCATATTTTTGCGGAACCATTGTTATACTATGAGAGCTTTGAATGATGTATTTGGTATGGGATCATGATTTTTAAAGCACATTTGAGGTATATGACACTATTGGAATGAGCAGAGAATTTTTTTTTAGGTTTTGACATGATTGCAGAAAGCTACAGCGTTTTAGAGATTTCACTGAGGTGTTATGATGTTATTTATACGACGACGATGTGTATTATGCTGTTGAGGTATGTTTATGATCAATAAGCTGATGCTATATGAGGAATTTGATTATGATATGTATTTATTATGATGAAATATTGAAGTGTCGTAGCAAGATTGATGTGTCGACGATTATGTATATGTGTAATAAGGTAAGGAATAATGCGTAGTGGTTAGGGACTCTGACTTGTGAAAAAGGATGTTAGAAACCAAGAATCATACTTTAAGAGTTATGAAATGTGCGTAAATGCGTGAATGTATCACAATGCCAACGAATATTTTTTGGACACTGTTATATTTGTAGGACTTTGTTTCTACAGATATGCAATGCAAATTCTCGACCTGTGAAATTTTTATATGAGACTGTCACTGTAGTGCAAACTGGTGTCGTAAATATTTCGGTAAGAAAGTTAAGTGACCACCTTCAAGTAATGCGTCGTGGGTGCCCAGGTGTGCCAGTCGCCTGGAGAAAAAGTCATTAGGTGAAAAAAAGGAGACCATTAACTTCGATATTGACATTCCTATGTAGAAAGCATCGCAAATACGACACTTTCTGATATTTACTGAAATGACTAATGGAACGATGAGAAACATTTCACAGATATTGTCTTGCTGGTTGAGAGATTTTTTACTGCCTTATGAAATGCCATATGGCTAGTAAATGACGTTTCACCCCTTGCTTTATGTGTTTATTTGCTCATTTTGTTTAATATCTAGTTTATAGTTGCACTGCAGCATTGGTTAAAATAAAATTTTATAGATGTACTAATATAGATATTTTATGCCTACAGATCCAGTAAATAATAACTTTATGATCTACTGCAAAAAAACGGAGCACAAAAAGAAATTTCCCTTCACAGGACTTGTATACATAATTTTCTTTTCAACTACTTGCTAATATTTTTCGTAGAATAAGTTGTGGTGCACCACTTTAATTACATAGACATTAAGATGTGAATAGACATTTCCCTTAGCTGCATTATTGTCTTTAGTGTAATATTTTTTCTGCTTTAGCTTTCTCATGTTTAGATATACGTTATTGTATTTGCTGTTGCTGTTTTCCAGGCATAATGTTACTGAATTTCAATTTGTATTACGCTGTTAAGCCAGCATTGAGAATTTATACGAAAAAAGTACAGAAAGCAGGTATAGGTAGGATTTTCTTGGAAATAAATAATGAGATAAGATAATGGAAATATAATGAGGTAAGAAATATATGAATATACACTCCTGGAAATTGAAATAAGAACACCGTGAATTCATTGTCCCAGGAAGGGGAATTTTTATTGACACATTCCTGGGGTCAGATACATCACATGATCACACTGACAGAACCACAGGCACATAGACACAGGCAACAGAGCATGCACAATGTCGGCACTAGTACAGTGTATATCCACCTTTCGCAGCAATGCAGGCTGCTATTCTCCCATGGAGACGATCGTAGAGATGCTGGATGTAGTCCTGTGGAACGGCTTGCCATGCCATTTCCACCTGGCGCCTCAGTTTGACCAGCGTTCGTGCTGGACATGCAGACCGCGTGAGACGACGCTTCATCCAGTCCCAAACATGCTCAATGGGGGACAGATCCGGAGATCGTGCTTGCCAGGGTAGTTGACTTACACCTTCTAGAGTAAGGTTGGGTGGCACGGGATACATGCAGACATGCATTGTCCTGTTGGAACAGCAAGTTCCCTTGCCGGTCTAGGAATGGTAGAACGATGGGTTCGATGACGGTTTGGATGTACCGTGCACTATTCAGTGTCCCCTCGACGATCACCAGAGGTGTACGGCCAGTGTAGGAGATCGCTCCCCACACCATGATGCCGGGTGTTGGCCCTCTGTGCCTTGGTCGTATGCAGTCCTGATTGTGGCGCTCACCTGCACGGCGCCAAACACGCATACGACCATCATTGGCACCAAGGCAGAAGCGACTCTCATCGCTGAAGACGACACGTCTCCATTCGTCCCTCCATTCACGCCTGTCGCGACACCACTGGAGGCGGGCTGCACAATGTTGGGGCGTGAGCGGAAGACGGCCTAACGGTGTGCGGGACTGTAGCCCAGCTTCATGGAGACGGTTGCGAATGGTCCTCGCCGATTCCCCAGGAGCAACAGTGTCCCTAATTTGCTGGGAAGTGGCGGTGCGGTCCGCTACGGCACTGCGTAGGATCCTACGGTCTTGGCGTGCATCCGTGCGTCGCTGCCGTCCGGTCCCTGGTCGACGGACACGTGCACCTTCCGCCGACCACTGGCGACAATATCGATGTACTGTGGAAACCTCACGCCCCACGTGTTGAGCAATTCGGCGGTACGTCCACCGGCCTCCCGCATTTCCACTATACGCCCTCGCTCAAAGTCTGTCAACTGCACATACGGTTCACGTCCACGCTATCGCGGCATGCTACCAGTGTTAAAGACTGCGATGGAGCTCCGTATGCCATGGCGAACTGGCTGACACTGACGGCGGCGGTGCACAAATGCTGCGCAGCTAGCGCCATTCGACGGCCAACACCGCGGTTCCTGGTGTGTCCGCTGTGCCGTGCGTGTGATCATTGCTTGTACAGCCCTCTCGCAGTGTCCGGAGCAAATATGGTGGGTCTGTCACACCGGTGTCAATATGTTCTTTTTTCCATTTTCAGGAGTGTATAAGTACAGAAAGTATGCTTGGATAGGAATTTTTTTGGTGGAATAAGACGAAAGATCTATGGAATGAAGTTTTGGGTTGGACTGCAGTACCAAATGTTACCCTGAAAACGAACCCTGTCTTTCCTTTTGTATTATTCCGCTATGTGTTTATGTATCCTTGTTATTTGTATTTTTCCCGTCTTTATGTGTTTAGCTAATAAGATTTATGTTGTAGAATTTTTCAAATACTATGTTATTTTCTTTGTAAAGATGTTTAGACATTATTTATTCTGTTCTGTTTTAATGCTCGTGTGTGAAATTAATGTTTCGAAAACTATTCTCATTATTTTATGTATTCACTTATGTCACAATTCCTGTAACACTTATGTATCTGTTTATTTCTATTCTTTTGTGAAGCATGTACTACTGCAAATTTATCTGTATTGTTATTTTCTTTAATAATGTATTTTGCACCTTTGTTATTGCATTCTCATCTTATAAAATTGTAATTGATACCAGTTCATCAAATTTCTGATGGTCATAGTATATGCAAAATATGTGAGAAGTTGGGACTGTTAGTGTTTGGACGTGTGTTAATAATTCAGCAAATGACTGATTAACAGCATTGCTAGTTCTAAGGACAATTCCAGAAACTTTGTGAGTGCACAAGTGGTGGTTTATAGACTTTCTATATTGTCCACAATACTTTTTGATGGTGATTGTGCACCTACATAGTCGCAGTAGATGGCTGCTGGCCATCTCTACAAGGACTACAGTGGGTCTGCATCTTTGATGACCCACCAATACCATTATTTCTACAAGGACTGCAGTGGGTCTGCACCTCTGGTGGCCCACAAATACCATAATCTCTACCAAGAGAACAGTGGGTCTACTCTGTGATGAACTACCTACCAATTCTTCAAAACTTCGACTGACTGTGCTATGGGTTTGCTCTGTTGTGGAACATTACCTGTCTGCATGTCAAGAGTTAGCACTGTCTTTCCGTTGGAAGGACAACACTACTTCTTCAAGACTGCATGGAAATCCACTACTTCCGTGTGCATTCTCTTTTACTGCTCAGACTTTGAGAAAAAAAAAACACTATAATTTTACTGTGATGAATGATCAGGACGTCTTTATGGGACTGTGAGAAAATTTTAGCTTTTGACCAACATTCTATCAATAAGTGTGAGCATTTGATATCTTTGTTATTGTAATTATGAAAAACGTTATCAAATCATTATTGGCCACTGCCCAAAACAATTTATAAAATTTTTTGTGGGGAGCATGGTGGCTATTTAAGTAGGCTATTTAGGTTTTCTTATTGTTAACGCCACGTAGCGCTCTGTATGAAAATCACTGGCTGTGCTGTGTGCAGTCTGTGGCTTGTTGGCATTGTTGTAATACTCACCATTGTAGCGTTGGGGAGTTGGCTGTTAACAGCGCGTAGCGTTCCGCAGTTGGAGGTGAGCCGCCAGCAGTGGTGGATGTGGGGAAGTGAGATGGCAGATTTTTGAGAGCGGATGATCTGGACAGACAGTAAATTTGTAAGAATGAATGGCATGAACTGCTATATATATTATAACTTTTGAACACAAATAATGTAAATACATCGTTTGTTCTCTATCAAAATCTTTCTTTTGCTAACTGTGCCTATCAGTAGTTAGTGCCTTCAGTAGTTTGAATCTTTTATTTTGCTGGTAGTAATGGCGCTCGCTTTATTGCAATAGTACGAGTAACGAAGATTTTTGTGAGGTAAGTGATTTGTGAATGATACAGGTTATTGTTAGTCAGGGCCATTCTTTTGTAGTGATTTTTGAAAGTCAGATTGCGTTGCGCTAAAAATATTGTGTGTCAGTTTAAGCACAGTCATGTATAATTGTTCAAAGTGGACTTTTCATGAGATGTCTTCACGATCGTTTACAGTGAGTGACCACGTTTTTTTTTTTTTTTTCATTCCGATAATACTAAACTAGACTGAAATCGAGGCGAGGGTGTCTTTATATGTTGTGGGGATCACTGTTAGGGCAGACACAGAGGAACTTACAGGAATAGGATTGACCAACCTGCACAACGCGTCCTTCGATGCCACTCACAGCCGTGATCTAAACTGAGAGACCATAGTTACCTCCAAGTGGCTTCACATATGACGCTAAGGTATTGGCGGTTGAAGTATCAGTAACATGAAATGGTTAGCTAAATTTTGCTGGTTCTTAATCTAAATTGGGGCAACATCTACATCTACGTGATTACTCTGCTATTCACAATAAAGTGTCTGGCAGAGGGATCAATGAACCACCTTCAAGCTGTCTCTCTACCGTTCCAATCTCGAACGGCACGTGGGAAAAACGAGCACTTAAATTTTTCTGTGTGAGCCCTGATTTCTCTTATTTTATCTTGATGATCATTTCTCCCTATGTAGGTGGGTGGCAACAGAATAGTTTTGCAATTGGAGGAGAAAACTGGTGACAGAAATTTCAAGAGAAGATCCCGTCGCATCGAAAAATGCCTTTGTTTTAGTCATTGCCACTCCAATTCACGTATCATGTCTGTGACACTATCTCCCCTATTTCGCGATAGTAGAAAATGAGCTGCCCTTCTTTGTACTTTTGCAATGTCATCTGTCTGTCCCACCTGATGCGGATCCCTCACCAGACAGCAATACTCCAGAATAGGGTGGACAAGCGTGGTGTAAGGTCTCTTTACTAGACCTGTTGCACCTTCTAAGTGTTCAGCCAATGAATCGCAGTCTTTGGTTTGTTCAGATTTGTGTGACTTATCGCATAACAGAGTCGAAACAAGGCCCCCCGGAGTAGACAACATTCCCTTGGAACAACTGACGGCCTTGGGAGAGCCAGTCCTGACAAAAACTCTACCATCTGGTGAGCAAGATGTATGAAACAGGCGAAATACCCTCAGACTTCAAGAAGAATATAATAATCCCAATACCAAAGAAAGCAGGTGTTGACAGATGTGAAAATTACCGAACTATCAGTTTAATAAGTCACAGCTGCAAAATACTAACGCGAATTCTTTACAGACGAATGAAAAAACTAGTAGAAGCCGGCCTTGAGGAAGATCAGTTTGGATTCCGTAGAAATGTTGGAACACGTAAGGCAATACTGACCCTACGACTTATCTTAGAAGCTAGATTAAGGAAGGGCAGACCTACGTTTCTAGCATTTGTAGACTTAGAGAAAGCTTTTGACAATGTTGACTGGAATACTCTCTTTCAAATTCTAAAGGTGGCAGGGGTAAAATACAAGGAGCGAAAGGCTATTTACAATTTGTACAGAAACCAGATGGCAGTTATAAGAGTCGAGGGACATGAAAGGGAAGCAGTGGTTGGGAAGGGAGTGAGACAGGGTTTTAGTCTCTCCCCGATGTTATTCAATCTGTATATTGAGCAAGCAGTAAAGGAAACAAACGAAAAATTTGGAGTAGGTATTAAAATCCATGGAGAAGAAATAAAAACTTTGAGGTTTGCCGATGACATCGTAATTCTGTCAGAGACAGCAAAGGACTTGGAAGAGCAGTTGAACGGAATGGACAGTGTCTTGAAAGGAGGATATAAAATGAACATCAACAGAAGCAAAACGAGGATAATGGAATGTAGTCAAATTAAATCGGGTGATGCTGGGGGAATTAGGTTAGGAAATGAGACACTTAAAGTAGTAAAGGAGTTTTGCTATTTGGGGAGTAAAGCAAGGAAAGCGTTTCTGAAAAAGAGAAATTTGTTAACATCGAGTATAGATTTAAGTGTGAGGAAGTCATTTCTGAAAGTATTTGTATGGAGTGTAGCCATGTATGGAAGTGAAACATGGACGATAAATAGTTTGGACAAGAAGAGAATAGAAGCTTTCGAAATGTAGTGCTACAGAAGAATGCTGAAGATTAGATGGGTAGATCACATAACTAATGAGGAAGTATTGAATAGGTGTGGGGAGAAGAGAAGTTTGTGGCACAACTTGACTAGAAGAAGGGATCGGTTGGTAGGACATGTTCTGAGGCATCAAGAGATCACCAATTTAGTATTGGAGGGCAGTGTAGAGGGTAAAAATCGTAGAGGGAGACCAAGAGATGACTACACTAAGCAGATTCAGAAGGATGTGGGTTGCAGTGGGTACTGGAAGTTGAAGAAGCTTGCACAGGATAGAGTAGCATTGAGAGCTGCATCAAACCAGTCTCAGGACTGATGACCACAACAACAACATCGCGTAATAGACATTTAGCTGATTTCTTTTAGTACTCATGTGAGTAACTTCACACTTTTCTTTATTCAGGGTCAATTGCCATTTTCGCGTCATACAGATGTCTTATCTAAAACATTTTGCAAGTCGTTTTGATCGTCTGATGACTTTACAGGATGGTAAATGACAGCCGCAGCTGCAAACTATTTCAGACGGCTACTCAGATTGTCTCCTATGTCGTTAATATAGGTCAGGAATAATTGAGGGCATATAACACTTCCCTGGGGAACGCCGGATATTATTTCTGCTTTACTCCATGACTTTCCGTCTGTTACTACGAACTGTAACCTTTCTGATAGGAAATCACGTATCCAGTCGCACTACTGAGTCGATACTCCGTAGTCACGCAGTTTGATTAGAAGACGCTTATGAGCAACGGTGTAGAAAGCCTTTTGGAAATCTAAAAATATGCAATCAATTTGACATCCCCTGTCGATAGCACTCAGTAATTCATGAGTATAAAGAGCTATTTGTGTTTGGTTCAAATGGCTCTGAGCACTATGCGACTTAACTTCTGAGGTCATCAGTCGCCTAGAACTTAGAACTAATTAAACCTAACTAACCTAAGGACATCACACACATTCATTCCCGAGGCAGGATTCGAACCTGCGACCGTAGCGGTCGCTCGGCTCCAGACTGTAGCGCCTAGAACCGCACAGCCACTGCGGCCGGCCTATTTGTGTTTCAAAAGAACGATATTTTCTGAATCCGTGCTGACTATTTGTCAATAAATCGTTTTCTTCGAGGTACTTCATAATGTTCGAATACAGTATATCTTTCAAAACCCTACTGCAAATGGAAGTTAGTGATATAGGCCTGTAATTCATCCGATTACTCGTACAGCCCTTCTTGGGTATTGGTGTGACTTAAGCAATTTTCCCGTCTTTAGGTACGGATCTTTCTGTGAGCAAGTGGTTGTATATAATTGCTAAATATGGAGCCATTTTATCAGCATACTGTGACAGGAACCTGACTAGTATACAATCTGACCGGAGGTCTTGGCTTTATTAAGTGATTTAAGCTGCTTCGTTACACCGAGGATCTCTACTTCTTATTCTTGGCTGAAATTCAGGAATATTTACTTCGTCTTCTTTGGTGAAGGAGTTTCGGAAAACCATGTCTAATAACTCTGCTTTAGTGGCACTGTCATGAGTGACTTCACCGTTGTTATGGTGCAGTGAAGGTTTTGATTACGTCTTCCCACTGGTGTGCTTTATCTATGACCAGAATCTGAGTATTCTGCCAGATTTCGAGACAGAATTTCGTTGGGGAAATTATGAACAGCAATTCGCATTTAAGTACGCGCCATATTTCGGACTTCCGTAAAACATTTCCAATCTTGGGGATTTTGCGTTCTTTTAAATTTGCATGCTGTTTTCGTTGCTTCTGCAACAACGATCTGACCCGTTTTGTGTACCATGGGGATCAGTACCATCACTTATTAATTTATATGGTATAGACCTCTCATTTGCTGTCGACACCATCTCTTTGAAAACATTCCACAACATTTCTACACTTACAAGAGCAGATGTGAAGGGGTAAAGACTGTCTCTTAAAAAGGCTTTAAGAGCCTTTTTTCAGCTTTTTAAAATATATATACTTTGCGTTTCTTTCTGATAGTTGTAGGTGTTACGGTATTCAGCCTAGCACCAACTGCCTTGTGGTCGTTACTCCCTGTATTCGTCACAATACTCAGAATTTGTCCAGGATTATTTGTTGCTAAAAGGTCATATTTGCTTTCGCAACCATTTACGCTTCGAGTGGGCTCATGAACTAATTGTTCAAAATAATTTTCTGAGAAAGCATTCAGTACAATTTCGGATGACGTTTTGTGACTGCCGCCGACTTTAAACGTATAATGTTTCCAGCATATCTAGGGTAGATTAAAGTCACCACTGTCTATAATTGTATGAGCGGGGTGCTTGTTTGAAATGAGACTCAAGTTTCCTTTGAACTGTTCAGAAACTATATCTTCTGAGTCGGGGGGGGGGGGGGGGGCGGTTCGGTGAAACGATCCAATTAATAGTTTAGTCCGATTGTCAGGTATAACCTCTACCCATACTATTTCACACGAACTATCTACTTCAGTTTAGCTACAAGGTAAACTACCTCTGACATCAATAAATACTCCACCACCAACCGTATTTTATCTATACTTTCTGAACACTGTTAGACCGAAAAAATTTCGGATGAACTTATATCCGGCTTTAGCCATCTCTCTGTACCTACAACTACCTGAGCTTCATTGCTTTCTATTAGGGCTTGGAGCTCTGGTTCTTTCCCAACACAGCTGCGACAATTTACAACTACAATACCAATCGTTTCTATAACAACCTTATTGTCTTTTACCTGCCCACTTTTAGAAAGACGTCCATTCTGTTGTTCCCTGAGACCCTGTAACCTAGAAAAGCCACCCAGTTCCTTCCACATAGCCCCAGAAATCTATGCAGCCGCCTCCTGACCTATTAAGCGGAACCCGGAAACCCACCACGCGATAGCGCAAGTCAAGGAATCTGTAACCTACACGGTCACAGAAACGCCTGAGCCTCTGATTCAGACCCTCCACTCGGCTCTGCATCAAAGGACCACAGTCGGTTCTATCGATGATGCTGCAGATAGTAAGCTCCACCTTAATCTCGGAAGCAAGACTGGCAGTATTTACCATTTCCGGTAGCCGCCTGAAACCAGACAGAATCTGCTCCGATCCAAAGCGACACACGTCATTGTTACCGACATGAGCCATCACCTGTACTCTTCATGAGGTCCGGAAGCACCCTTTCCACATCCAGAATGACTCTACCCGTAATGCAAACGGAGTGCACACTGGCTTCCTTCCCCTCCTTGGCAGCCATGTTCCTAATGGACCCCATTACGCACCTAACGTAGGAACTCCCAACTACCAGCAAACCCATCCTCTGGGAATGCCCAGACCTGTTCCTCTGGAACGGGGTGGACGACTGCATCCGGCTCAGAGACATCGTCAGCCACAGATAACGCCGGAAACCTGTTCGTCAAACGAACCGGAGAGGGCCTACGATCGGTCCCTCGGAAAGTTTTTCGCTGCCTGCCGGGCTTTGGAATGATCTCCCACTCGACCGCGGGTGAGGGGTCAACTTTAGTGCAGGCAGTACCCGGGGCGGCTACAGCAGTGGACCGATCGGAGGACACATGGTACATGCTCGTGTCCCTCGAATCCCCGCGTTCGATCCCCCACAATGACGCTCCTTGGCAGCAGCCTCAAGCTGTGTGACAGAAGCCAACACAGCCTGGAGCTGTGAGCGAAGGGTCGCCTACTCAGCTCACATCTGCACATAACAATCACAGTTCCTATCCATTACTGCACTCCACCTGTTTGAAGCTCGTAAAAATATGTAAGAAGCGAACGGTGTACTCGCCTTAGTAGCAGCAGGAACTAGCGGTGCGCTCTCGCTGACGGTCTAACCGACACTGTAGATGTAGATGTAGAAAGTACGCAGTTCGTGACATATTGTCGACATCTCATTTTCTAGTATTCCACCAAAATTTTCGGCAATTCACTTGTCACTTCCTCTTCGCCTACCATGGGCTGACCGCATATGGTCATGCGCTTGTGCCAAGACTGTTCCAGAAAGCTGCAGGTATTAGCACTAATAGTTCGTACTTTGCTGTACTGCGCAGCAAGCTGTCATGCATCACAAACTGAGGCCGAAACTTCAACTGACAGTCAGCATCAGCAGCTTGAGCCTTTAGCCATTCAGCAACGTTCCTACTCAGTGTTTGAAGAACTGAAATATTTCTACTTATACTGTTGGCTCTCACTACCATCTATATTCTATCCTGGGACAACCCCAGAGCCGTATTGCTTGCAACACAAAACAAGATAATTTCTTTTTCAAAATTGGGGAATATAAAATGTGGATCTGATACTGGTGCTCACTTTAAAGTATCGAATGCTGTCCATCATTCTATAGACCTTTCAAATTTCGCTCCTTTCCATACCAAATGATTCAAAGGTCCAGCAGTTTCAGCTACGTCTGTTATGAGTCTACGAAAATAATTACAGAGACCAATGAAACTCTGCAGTTGTTTAACTTTCTTCCATGGCGAAATATTTTGAATTGCTGAGATCAGATGTGGATCTGTTCTTAGACCGTCCTTGCTAATTATATCCCCAAGATAATTCACTTTCACTGCTGCAAAATGACATTTATCGATGCTTAGCATTAGTTGTGCCGTACTCCTCCAACAGTCAGGCTTGCTCTTCCACTATTATGTCATCCATATACATCAAACATTCTTTTGGTTTCAATCCCCTAAGCACACCACTCAATTCTTGAGCCCAAATGGAAATGACCTGGAATGGAAAAAGTGGTCCTTGCTCGATCCTCTGTCACTACTTTTATTTGATGATTGCCACTCTTTAAAACCATTTTAGAGAAATATTTACTCTGATCCAAGTTGTCCTGAGTCTGTTATATTTGGTATTAGATATGCGTCGTAAATCGTTTGTGCATTGAGGTACTGCCAGTCACAGCAAAGTTTGTATTTTTCAGTTTGATCTGGTGACATTTTCGGCACAAAAATTATACATACCCCCAGAAACAGTCACTATACTAAATAATAACGTCATCTAGCTTCTGATCGATAAATTGTTCCCTTATTGGTTTTATTCACTGGAGCATTATTCCGTACTGGTATTCTGTCCAGTATGAGTGTCGTTGCTGATAACGGATCATCTACATCTACATCTACATCCATACTCCGCAAGCCACCTGACGGTGTGTGGCGGAGGGTACCCTGAGTACCTCTATCGGTTCTCCCTTCTATTCCAGTCTCGTATTATACGTGTAAAGAAGGATTGTCGGTATGCTTCTGTGTGGGCTCTAATCTCTCTGATTTTATCCTCATGGTCTCTTCGCGAGATATACGTAGGAGGGAGCAATATACTGCTTGACTCATCGGTGAAGGTATGTTCTCGAAACTTTAACAAAAGCCCGTACCGAGCTACTGAGCGTCTCTCCTGCAGAGTCTTCCACTGGAGTTTATCTATCATCTCTGTAACGCTTTCGCGATTACTAAATGTTCCTGTAACGAAGCGCGCTGCTCTCCGTTGGATCTTCTCTATCTCTTCTATCAACCCTACCTATCACTCACATTAAAGAAATCCATGAACTGTGGTAATAATGCTTCCATAAATTCTCTATCACTTACGTGCAAATGGAGAAGCGCCTCGTCAGAGGTGGAAGGACGACTTGTGCTCCTCTTGCAAGATGGTAGCACAGCAAAGCGTCAGGTGGCGTCTGCAATGACACAGGCGCCATTCGTCCATGGAATCTGTGTATCGATCATTAAAGTATTCTCATGGACATTGAAGATTTGCACTCAGAAGTCTCGCCCCAGATACATCTCAAGTACTCTCTGGGTCACAGAGGTCGGTTCTCAGGGCCTGTTCAGAAAACAGGAGCGAACAGCGTCAGTGTCTGCCACAGGAAATGGATGCGCAGCAGTGGCACCAACCCTCTCGAAAGTGGATGATGTACAGCATCCAGGTCATACAGGCCAAGTCTCTGGCAGATCTTCAGAGTGATGGCGGCTTCAGCGACCCTTCAGTGTTGTCTTTGAAGTTGGCAGCGCAGCTGTCAGTAGCAGCGTCACTCCAGCCCGACTCGTGGTTCCATAAACGAGGAAAGACAGCTAGGCCTGCCGAGGGCCAACCTCTAGAGTCTCCCCTCTCACTGGCTAGCTGAAATTTACACAAGGGCTGAGACTACGCACTAGGTAGTCGGAAATCAGCTCTCATCAGTCCATCATTTGTTAAGAACTGTGGGATATTTATGTTGATGCTTCCCGTGCACCCTGCGGCGGTGGAAATGGCTATGACATCATGTATCCTGCTTTTTATTCGCTGTCTATCTCCTAGTGACTTCAGACTTTCACAACTTCACTATTTTTCAGAGGCTGTCTTCCGGGGGCTCAGCACCTGAATACTTAAAGTTTTCTCGTACGTAACCTTGCTTACGAAAATCTGCTTTATCACTAGTACGACGGTATCAATCAGCTTCCATGATGTGATTATGCTTAGCTTGAAGACCTGGGCGCTTGCTCATTCCGCTGTGCTGTGATAGCTACCGCGTTTGTCGCAACTCGCTCAGCATTTCCCCAGTGTGAAAGTCACTGACAATGGTGGTTCGCCTTTAGGGAGCTACCGAGGTGGAATTCGGACGAATTGTTATTGGGAATGCTATCCTGGGGCGTAATTTAACCATCACCTGTCCTAGTAGCAACGGGCAGTGTCCCATGCAACCTTTGCAGTAACTTTTGTCATGCAACTCAGGGATTACCCCTATTAGTGAAGTTTCATTTTAACACAAATCATACTGAATTAGTTTACATGAAGCATCCCGTTCTGATGATGATACTCTGTTACAGTGCTGTATTGCAACTTTTAACTCAGACTCGACATTTTGATGAATCCTTGTATCTTTCTCAAATATCCATTTCATCAGTTCCTGAGAAACATTGTAGCCCTAGACATGGAATTGTTCTTTCCATTTTACCTCTTATTCAGTAGATAAGTTTTTTAATCTCTTGGTTGGCTGCTGATAAGTTCCTTTCAGGTTGTATTACTCCACTTGTATTGAATTTATTTCGTCTGTTAATCTTTTCATAGCATCAAGAATGCCCTGCTAAGAATCTAATTCTGAGACTTTGGATTTTAGGATAACCTGTTTTAATGATAAGTGAGCAAAACGTTTATTCGTCATTCCATCAAGTTTTAATGCCATGAGATCTAGATTTGTATTCATAATTGCTTTTAATATTTTATACATATCCTGGAAAGGGTCTGAAGTGTGTTTAGTTTGTGGAACAGACTTCTCACCTTCAACTTGGGATTGTATTTTGCCAGCAAAATCCGCTGCCACAGGCATGTGACTCATGATCACTGTTTTCTACCGATCCCATATTCATAATTTTATCTACACTTACCACGTCACAGATGACTGGAACTGTTTTAATAAATGTTGTGCAGCCATCAGAAAAAGCAATATAAGAGTAACATTGAATCAGAGTGAGAATTTTCAACAGTAAATTATCAATCTGCAGAAATAAGTTAGTAGTACTTTTCTATATTGTCCACACTGTGCAGAAAGTTAGCCATCTTGTTGACACAACTTTCAAGGATTCTTCTGCTGCTCATTTGTAATTAATTAACAAATTTTAACACTAAATTTAAGATAAAACATGGGCCTTCAACTATCTACCCTACTGACAAAATTTTATAACAGCAATAGGTAGAGGAATAAACAGTGACATCCCTACCTTATTTGTCGTGTCATATTGTAGATCGTCATACTGGAAAATTTCATTTAGACAAACGAGAATATCACTTGACATTACTATTATTACCACGTTCCTTTAATACTATTCAATCAAGCACAAGAGTTCACCTTTGATTTTTTGCCAAAAGATACGTTATAGTACGTAGCAAGAGGTCATTTTTAAAATAGTGCGTTGCAGATTGGTCATATTAATTTATGTTCTTTTTTATATTTAGCTAACTTTACAGAGTACACATATATGTACAAATATGCATATGGTTTTAATGTTTGATAATATGATGGGCTTTTATCGATCTAAATTAAGTTTTAACAAATTAATCAGTCTCAATTTCTAAAAAAATTATTCATGGTTACCAGTTTGTCTTTGAGGATCATAAATGTCTCCTTATATGCAGAGATGATGAGTGGGCCCAAACATGCCAGAAGGCACATTCGTTGATTGCTATCGAAGAATGTACCTTCTGGTATTTGGGCTCCACTCACGGTCTCCACAAATCGCTGAAGGAGACATTTAACAGTCTGGACACGGTCATTAAGAATTTGAAATAGTTACCATGAATAAAACTGCTTGGTGTCAAGATTGATTACGTTATTAAAAATTTTCATAATTCTTCAGCAATGCTAGGTACTGGTGATGCACTATAAATACTGCACAAAGAAGCACAACGCTAATTGAAGTTTTTTTACAAAGAATTTCCTCCGAACTTTTCTGGTGGGTAAGCTTTGAAAGGGCATACCATACTTTCTGTAAAAATACATAGATATACTAGTACCACCAATGATATATATGCATTCGAGGCTACCTCGAATGCTCACTCCTGACATGAAACAGAGGAGACTGGACACCTGTCAACAATTTCTTTTCCGGTTTGAGTGTTAGGATGATGTAATCCTTAATAAAACTGTGACAGCTGATGAAATGTGGGTTCGCCCTTTTGGCCCCAAAAACAATAGAGCGACGAGTTCCACCACCGAGGTTCACCGACACCAATAAAATTTCAAGGTCATGCCACTAGGAGGCAAAGTGATGCTCACGGTGTTATGAGATGTTCAGGGTGTGGTGCACTCGGAAGTCGTGGGTAAGGGCACCACTATAAAGTGTCCAAGGTACTGCGAGACTCTGAGAAAACTGAATGCACGATTTAGAAGAGATCGTCCACGCATAGAACAACCTCTTTTCAGCAAGTCAATGCCAGAGCACACACGAGCTCTGCGACATCTGCAACAATCTAACGTCTTCGGTTCACAGTCATTGATCATCCTCCACACAGTCCCGATTTGCGACCATACGATTTTCGTTTGTTTCCAAAAATTAAAGAACACCTTCGAGGACTTAATTTCGTTAGTGATGAACAGGTGCAAGCAGAGATGAGGCTGTCTCCCTCAACAAAGTCAAACATTCAATAGTGATGGTATCAACAAACTGGTATCTTGTTCGGAGAAATGTAGTCATCGCCACGGTGACTATGTTTAGAAATAAATATGTAGGCATGAAGTATAAAGATGTAGAAAATAAAGTGTGCTTTATTTAAAAACCTTTGAGAGTTTCCACATAAAAAATTCAGAGCGATTACTTTTCAGCACGCCCTCCCAATAAAATCATTCACTTGATCATGTAAAATACTGTGTACCGTCCCGTGTAGGCTGCAAAGTTCTCGGCGATATAGACCAGATACCGTGTCACTACACTTCAGGCGGTTGAAGGAAGCGCTGGGAGGCAAACACTGCAAAAGCAATGAAGAGCTGAAGACCACCGTACACGAGTGGCCGCATTTACGAGCTAAAGAATTCTCTCCGCAAGGTTTCCATGAAGTTCCGAAGCGGTAGAATACGTCCATCACCAGTTGCGGGAAAACGTCGAAAGGGGACGGTCATTGAGTTATGCAACACATTTATTTCTCAGACAGTTTCTGTTGAAAAATACCAGAATTTATTGTGGGATATCGCGGAATATTCCCTCTTCAGCCCCCTTTAGTTTCATGAAATTACGATAGGTGTCGGCGCTGTTACCTAGCCTTCAAACTGGCGTCTGTAAGGAAGCTATGGTCCAAGCACAGAGCCATCACTGAGTTTCTTTTGGTGGAAAACCAAAGCATCGCATAATGATAACGGAGACCTGGCAGTGAGGCGATGAGTCGTTGGGCGAAGCGTTTGCCATCATCCCAACACGGTCGCGTAAACCTCTCTAATCACCCGCGAGCCAACTGGCCTCAAACAACTGTGACTCCAGGAATGTTGGAACGTGCAGACACCCTGATTAGTGGTGATAGTTGGATCACAGTCAAAAACCTCGTAAGTTGCTTGTTCGTTGCTAGGCAGATCGTGACTATTTTTTGTCGAACATCGTCACAGGCGATGAAACATGATTTCATCACTTCGAACCGTAAACAATCGGCAGTCCATGGATTTGTGCCACCCCAAGTCTGCTCCGTAGAAAAAAGAAAAAAGCCGCGCTTTAAGCCGGTAAAGTATGGTGCCTTTCTTCTGGGACTCAGGAGGGGTTATTCTGTTCCATGTCCTCTCTCGTGGTGCAAACGATCAATTCTGAAGTGTACCGCGCTACCCTCTAGAAATTGAATAAACAACTTCTACGTGATCATCGCCACAAAAATGCAACGAACCTCTGCTTCACCACGACAACGAAAGGTCACGCTTAAGTCTGCACACCCAAGTAGGAGCTTAAAAAATTCGTTGGACTGTTTTTCCTCGCCCACCCTACAACCAGCATCTCGTAACTTCCGACTCCCATCTCTTTGGTTAAACGAAGGATGCATTCTGGAGGAAGCTGTGCGTGGATTATAGGGAGGTTATTGATGCAGCAGCAGCAGCAGCAGCAGCAGCTTGGTCCCGACGTGTACTAGTATGGTGGTACCATGTGGGCATTAAGACCCTCCCAGTAAGGTGGCGTAAGGCCGTCGCATTGAACAGAGATTATGTTGAAAAATAAGGCTTTGTACGGAAAGGATTGGCGTATTTTAATCCTGAAAAAGGAACTGCTTAGAGGGGAAAAAAATGTTTTTCAGTACTTGTTGAACGCCCGATGTATTTCTAACTTTTCTCTATTAGTTTATTCGCATCGTACTAGATGATTAAAGTTTTCATTTGAATCAGGCTCATATATACATCAGACTGAAGTCTTTCAGTGAGAAATCGAGAAACATTAGGCCAGGTAAGGTACGATGTCAGAGTAGACACCACAACGCTAACTTTTACAAAGTGTTACAATTGGTACGATACCGTTCCACTTGTTCGCCAGTGTACTAAAAACTCGTGTTTTTCCCATACTTCTCGAAACCGCAGAGCCTCGCGTGTGTGGCATATCGCGGGAGAGGTCAAAACTCGAGACCCCTGAGGCCACCGACCAGGGTGCATACCCAGCGCGGCAGCGAAACAATTAATCACGGGTTTGTCGTGCGTCAGGCGGGAGCGACCTCGCTTATCGCTGTTTGTAAACGCTGGGCCAGCCGTGCCGGCTCTGCGTGCGCGTCACTTCTTTTGCTGTTGTTTAGCGCCCAGCGTATCCGGTTTTGCGGGTCGTGAGCTTTCCTCGTTATATTAGATGTTTCCACCGCCTATGCCTATTTTCTCAGACTATTAAGTCCAGGTAAGACAGAATCAGACGGACGACAACTTATTACAAAATTTCGCCATCCAGAAAAGTCATATGAGACGAGAGGACCACTTTTTGGGTATCAGAGAGCTGATCGCGTTCAAATAGGTGTCGCATTACAACTTGGATCTTTCGTGGAAAAGTGCTCTACCGACTGAGGTACCCAAGAACGACACACTACGCAGCCTCACAATTTCAGTTCCGCCTTACCTCTTTTCCTACTTTGCGAACTTCACGGATGTTGCCATGCACACTTTTCGGGTCTAGCAATGCCGTAAGAAACGACGTAGCAATTAATTGGCATAACTACAGCCTAGGGCAGTGGTTTCCAACGTTCCTGAGAGCATTGCCCCTAAATGCATTCACATGTTACCTAGTACCCCTCCTCACCTCCCGTCGTCAACATTAGGGCCTAACTAAACTTGACATTGAAGTAAAAGTTTTTAGAATCTCCTTATTTTTAAAACGACGAAAGGTAAATGGTGTTTAGTTTCTGTCGATGTTTTATTAAAAAACAAACTAGTAAGTGAATGAGCCAATTAGTACCGCTCGTTTCTAAAAATCACATTTACAGAATGATGAAGCAATTCTCAGTACCTCGCGAGTACTACCTTCCGAGAAAAGAGAGGTTACTATCCACACTAAGAGTAGACAGTTGTTATAGGGCATGCCTCCTCTGCACCACTTTGCCCCCTAGCGACGCTTGCTTCACCTACATACCGCACCTCCAGTCGACATCAACCAAAATAAACTATGTGCACTATACTTATTGTACAAGGTCGTTCAATAAGTAATGCCCCACATTTTCTTTTTCTCAGAACATAAGAAGTGCGAAAATAAAGTAATGAGAGTGATGGGAAAAGAAATGTTGCTTACCGTTTCAGTCAAGTTTAATGTTGTCTCCTTCAAAGTAGTTGCGTTCTGATTCCACACACTTTTTCCAGCGCTTCTGCCATTGATGGTAACATTTCTCGAACTAATCTTCTGTAATATCCTCCAAGACCCTCGTCACAGCTTTTTGGACGTCTTGTGTTGTTTGAAAATAGTGTCTCTTGACGGCCGTTTTGATTCTTGGAAATAGAAAGAAGTCGCACGGAGCGACATCTGGTCAATAAGGTGGCTGTAGTAGTACTGAACTTTCTTTTGAAGTTAAAAATTGCTGTACTGACAGAGCAGTATGGGATGGAGCATCATCGCGATGCAGAATCCAATTATCAGCAATGTTGCCACGGACACGAAGAACTCTTTTACGAAGTCATTCTAAAATTTCTTTGTAGCAATATTGCTTAACTGTTTGTCCAGGAGGCACCCACTCTTTCTGAACAATTCCCTTGGAATCAAAGAAGCACACAAGCATGCATTTCACTTTTGACTTTAACATGCAACCTTTTTTTGGTCTGGGTGATCCGTTTAAGCACCATTGCGAACTTTGGCGTTTTGTCTCTGGATCGTACTGAAAAAAAAAAAAAACCAACTTTCATCGCCAGTGATAACACGGCTCAACAATTCTGGATTGATTTCCATTTGCTCAAACAGATTGGCGGCACATTTTTCCGTGTTTCTCACTGCTGTGGTGTGAGATTTTTGGGAATTATTTTTCCACAGACCTTTCTCATACCAAGATCTTCAGTTGTTATTAGATGAACCGTTTCTCGATCGGTTTTCAGTTCTTCTGCAATCATTTTCGCGAATAATCTTCGTTCAGATCGTACGAGTTCACACACCCTGGCCAAGTTGGCACCCATCCGTGAAGTTGATGGTCGTCCACTGTGGTCTTCAATATTCGTTTTGCCTTCACTAAACATTTTATGCCAACGAAAACCTTGAGCTCTTGAGATAACCTCTTCTCCAAAAGCCTTCTGAAGTTTACCGTAAGTTGTCGTCGCGTTTTCACCCAATTTAACGCAAAAATAAATGTCACACTGTTGCGCAATATTATGCGGTTCCATTTCCGTGATGAAAGACACAAACACATGTTAACTTGTTACAGCACAACTCATGACCGAGCAGTTGCATCGATGTGCCGCTCGGACTAGAAGCAGCTTAGACCAAGGTCAAAGATACACAAGGCTAAAGGGTTGCCGCATCTTCCAGAGAAAATCAGTCTCATTACTTCATTGTCATACTTCGTATTTAGTGTTAAGAATCAGAATTTTGTGACAGTAAACATCGACATCTCTTGTCCATGTCCTATTTTCCTGCATAGTCTCCATCACGTTCTATGGCAGTTCGGCAACGTTACGGAAGAGCATGTATTCCCTGCTGGTAAAAGCTCTTGTCCTGTAGGCGAGCCATGTTTTCATTGCATGACTGACACTCTTGTCATCTTGAAAGTGCGTTCTTATAGAGAATCCTTAAGCAGCCCAAGGAGATGGAAGTCCGAGGGTGCCAGGTCTGGACTGTACGGTGCATGAGGCAGTGATGTCCAACCCAATTTGGCGATGTACTCATCGTGAGCACCTCTCTGAACATCCGAGAGACTCGATCACTGCAGACGCATTTCCAGTGCTGACCGACAACTGACGGTACCCTTTATGAGAAATTAGGCATATCTCAGCTTAACTAATACCACTAGTATATCAAAATTATGTAGACCAAGAAAAATGGCGTGCTTATATGATGCAAGACGTAAGGAAAATGGGTGAAGAGCACGAGATGTTCGTTCCTCAGTAATTTTAAAAAATGATAATCAAAATTACTTACATTACGATGTACTTCAGTGGTAGTATAGGGTACCCTTTGAGCTCTGATTTTGGAGAGGCAGGTAAATTTGTTACAAGGCCCCCTTGAATGCTAAGACAATGGTGGAAAAGCAGTTTAACTAGATTATTGAAGGGCTGCTTTTTTATCATATTTGTAACACAGTGTCGTTCTATAACAGTAGTAGTTACATTAAATCATTTATGAAGTTGCTTTCCAGCAAGCGTTTGGGATGATTTCTTAACAGAGTTGGACGGGTAATTCTCATGGTGTGATGTTCTCATT
The DNA here is from genome assembly GCF_023897955.1 of Schistocerca gregaria. Taxonomy (NCBI): domain Eukaryota; kingdom Metazoa; phylum Arthropoda; class Insecta; order Orthoptera; family Acrididae; genus Schistocerca; species Schistocerca gregaria. The sequence goes on along the minus strand of NC_064923.1, from coordinate 127,601,154 downwards.
ACGCTACTTCATTAGATAAGCTAATCATTATACAGGGTGATTATGATTAAAGTTAAGCTTTCAAAACGCTAGGCATAACACCACTGGTCAGAATGACGTCAAATTGCAATGGAATGCTATCGGAGAAGGGGTAAAACGTATGGTAGAAGAAAAAAAATAGTGTAAAAATTAATCAATAGATGGCGCTGTATGTGTCAGAATACATAAATAAAAGCACCTGTCATGCGGACGACCCATTGAACATAGTATATTAAAACGCGGTATACACGGCTTTTCCTCCTTTCGCATCTGCACCTATCGCCATTACTGTCTCAATGCAGGATCGCGCTCTGCTTGTAAAGCTGTACTACAAGAATGATGACTGTGCACACGCCGCTCTGTAGAAGTTCCAGACACTGAAGGGTGTGAAAAAAGGCGTTGGTCAGTTGGCTGCCGTAGGTCTGTAGAAAATGATTCGGAAATCCGAAAAGACGGAAGCAGTGGCCACTGCAATGCAGGAGAAGATGAGAAGAGAAGAAAATTACCCAAGTGCACGAGTTGCTTCCTGTTGACCTGCCAACAAGACAGACCTTTGATTTAGAATTTCTTGCTCACATGGAAGTGGTCAATGATGTGCCATGGAAGATTTTGTGGACAGACGAAGCCCACTTCCATGTGACAGGATATGTCACTACACAAAGTTGTCGAATATAGGCAACGGAAAATCCACACACAGATCAAACAGTACCACCTCATCCTGGAAAGGTCACTGAATGGTTTTACGATATCATTTATCATAGGGCAATATTTTTTCGAATAAACATTTGCTTCCTGTTACTTGTACCGTCACTGGTAAGCGCTATATGTGTCTTTTGAGCAACCACGTCTTTCCAGCTCTCCAAAACAGTGGATGTGTGATTGGGATCATTTTTATGTAAGATGGCGCAACTCCGCACATTGAAAATCCAGTTAAGCAGCTGCTGAAGCGCCATTTCGGAGATGCTAGAATTATCAGCCGCCATTTTCCAACAGTGTGGCCGCTCTGAGCACCTGATATTAATGCGTGTGACTTCTGGATGTCGGGCTATCTGAATGATATCGTGTTCAGTCTTCCGATTGGAAACTTAGCTGCATTGAAGGCACGCATTGCTCAACACATTCTGAACGTGACTCCAGAAACACTTCGATCAGTTGTGGAAAATGCTGTTTATAGACTTCAACCTGTTGCAGAAAATGATGGACAGCATACCGAACATGTTTTGCGCCAGTCACAAGGAAATTAAGAATCCGATTTGATTTTGATTGATGCTTTTTATGAGGTTTTTGGCCTCAGTAAAATTAAAACCAATGTGATTATCCTTTTTATACGGTTTTTGGCCTCAGGACAGTTAAAAACCAATTTTTCCCTTTCGATGTGATACGACCTTGCCGTGGGGGACGGACTTACGGCCGGCCGCGGTGGCCGTGCGGTTCTAGGCGCTACAGTCTGGAACCGAGTGACCGCTATGGTCGCAGGTTCGAATCCCGGCTCGGGCATGGATGTGTTTGATGTCTTTAGGTTAGTTAGGTTTAATTAGTTCTAAGTTCTAGGCGACTGATGACCTCACAAGTTACGTCGCATAGTTCTCAGAGCCATTTGAACCTTTTTTATGGACTTACGTAACTAACAGTATCACACCTGTACACCCATGCACACTGAGTAGTACAGTTTTTTTAACGTCAAACGTACACCATAGACTTTGTTGTATGATTCATTTGTCATTTGTAATCGACCACCATTAAATTATGATGCTTACAGCGCAGTCTGTTGCTACATTTTGTAACTAGGTATTTATTTTTCTTCTACCATACGTTTTCTCTCTTCTCCGATAATATTCCGTTGCACTTTGACGTGATTCTGACCAGTGGCGTTATTTCCACAGCGGTTTGAAAGTTTAACTTTAATTATAATCACCTTGTATGTTGTTCGACATTTTCATGATTGGATATGGGGTGTCTCAACCTTCTACCTTGGTATAGTCTACAGAAAAGCTGAGACTTCTGCGACGGGGCCTTCACTTTGCAAATAACAGAAGTGATTTTTTGTCACAAGAATGAAACTGCATGGTATATTTTACAGACTAATAGCTTGATAATTACGGTTTCTTGAACAGGGGAGCCATCATAGAACGTAGTTCACAATTATAAACACTATGTAGTGCACAATAGTAGTTTGGAGTTTTTGCGATTTATGTTCTTACATATAAAAAATGTCATATCTGCTTTCTCATCAAGACAAGTATCTGCTTCTAATCTACCACTATAGACAATATAGTGTCACGACAGCATTATAAATAAGCGATGACAATAAAAAGGTTTTGTTTTTGTTTTTCGAACAGTGGGCTGTACAGTTTATCAGATGCTGTGTTACAGGAGTTGTCGGTGATGACCAGGTGAGATGGACCCAAGGATGTGGTTTTGGCGATGTCGTCGGCTGTCGTGGAACCCAACTTCGTGATGCAGCTCTCGATTGGAAGATTATCAACCGAAACAGAAGTCGAGTGGCATCTGCTCAGTTCTTCTTGCATCTTAAGGTTGCCTCAGACCGTTCAGCATTATCAGGTAATATGAAACAGTTGTACAATGGAATCACTAATACATAAGGTATGCCCTACACAGGTTTTACCGAAACAAATTTTTGTCAGGACAAAAATACAAATTTTTACATAAATGTAAAGAACAATGCATATATTTACTGTGTTAGGTGGTTCCGTGTTTAGCTTGGGCGGGCATCTTTTCATGTTTCATTGAGAGGTGGCAGAAGCCCCTCTCATATTTCAATCTTACTCTGAGTAATTTCATTTTCCTCTCTCATTGTATGCGGTGAAAAATTGCTATTCCTTCACATGCAGACTTCCCACGCAGCGTCTCTCGTCACCCGGGCAGTCCGGTGACAGGTGGGCTCTGCTGAACTTGAAAGGGTTAAGCCGACGGGTGTGAGGGAGCCGAGTGAATGCTTTCCAGACGCCGACATTGGTATAATAGCGGCGGAGACACGCCCGCAAGGGCCTAAAGGAGCGGCTGGGCTAGAGGTTCCGTTACTTCGCAGAAAGCGAAAACACTTTCTGGTGGGCTACCAGCGAGGCGCGGGAATGACTTGTGTTCCCAGGCAGTCTTGGCGGGCAAATTCCCACGTTTTCTACAAAATCGTAACTGTGATTGGCTTGCTCATGGCATAACTCCGTGACGTAGCAAAATCGGCGCAGAAATTGGCTCCAAGAATCTCCATTGGTGGAATGGTAGTGCTTCGGCAATAGAGTGGAATTTTCCGGCGGTTTTCGAGTTGCTGATTGGAACTTTTAACCACGGCAGCTGCCTGGGGGCAGGAATGTTCTGTGTTTGGTTTGTATGAGTGCTCTTGTGGTAGTCGCCTCTCGCCTTTCGGTCAGAGTAGGTTACAAGACTGAGCTCTCGCTGCTCTGGACAGCCTGCCTTCCGTTGGCTGTCTAATATACTTTTATTTGATTGTAACTGTTTAACGAACTTGCTGAAGTTTCGACTTCAACGTAACTTTCCGAGTACAGTTGGCAATTGAGCATTCTGCCTACAAGCGGCCTATGTTGTCTGTCTTCAGCAGTTTTGGCTAAAGTTGACTGTATCGGAGTTACTGTGTGACTTCGCTGGTTAAAATCAATCATTGTACCGTCAGTGATTGTGTGGCGAGCCTTCTTCGTCTCCCTCAGAGGCGCATTTGTATTGATAGGAAGTCTTTAGTCTGGAACAACCAGACCAAGACAATTTGTTTCGGGCTATACTCGCGACATTATCATCACCACGATGGGACATCGAAGCAAACAGCCATCGCTTCCGGTATGCCACATCGTGTCCTTGCACTTAAGAAGACAACTTGGTAATGTATGTCCGCAGCACTGGCAGACTAGGGAATTTGCACTGTGATAATCAGAGCTGAGCAGAGAGCGCCTGTTCGTCTTTGCTAACTTTGTTCTGTCGTGGGTGTTCATTGTCTGAGTTATCACTACTGTATCAGCAATTAATGTTGAGTTGGCTGGGTGTTTCTCTTAAGATCTGAGTTGCAACGAATTGGCTCCACATACCACTTGGTCATACATGTCACAATCTAGTTTATGGACAACTTCACCTTCACAGCATTTATTTGAGTATCCAATTTGATCCAATTCGATGTATTGTAGATGTTTCATGTGTTTTGTTTATGATTTTGAGTTTAGTCATAATAAATCAAGTAGTTATTTTGGACAGAACTTTCATTCTGTTAATCGGTAGAGAAACCCTTTCATTTCTCACTACGTTACTGAAACTTTCATTTATTTAATTAACGTCTATCAAATTAAATTACTGCAGGTGCCAAACTCTTTTCTACTCCACTTGCAGGGTCGATTACAGTCGGTTCGCATTTCTTCTTAATCCATGTGCAACAGCAAAAGTAGGAGTTAGCAAAGGGGGGGCTTAGAGCAGCATTTCCGTATGAAGATTCGAGAAGAATTTAGTGTTAAATACACTGCTAGCCCCAGCACCTCGCATCATTTGTGAAACGTCACTCGCCGTCCAGTCAGTCTGGAACCGCGTGACCGCTACGGTAGATTAGTACTTGTTCCATAGATCATGAATACGACACTTCGTAATGATGTGGAACGTGTCAGGTTAATAAAAGGTGTCTATACAAGATATTACATTAGGCAAAATATTCATAGACCCTTTTTCTCGGAGGTTGCAAAATTACCCACTTACTATATCCAAAAATGCATCTAATGAGTAGAAGGAGTTGTTATTAAGAAATTCTGTTAATTTCCTTTTAAATGTTATATGGCTATCTGTCACACTTTTGATGCTATTAGGTAAGTCACCAAAGACTTTTGTGGCAGCATAATTTACCCCTTTCTGAACCAAAGTTAGATTTAACCTTGAGTAGTGAAGATCATCCTTTCTCGTAGTGTTGTAGCCATGTACACTTCTATTACTTTTGAGTTCGTTCAGATTGTTAATAACATATTTCATAAGAGAATACATATATTGTGGGGCTACAGTGAAGATTTCTAGCTCTTTAAATGTCTGCAGGATGATCTTGGATGAGCTCCAGGAATTATTCTGGTTACACGATTTTCTGCAATTAACACTCTTTTACTCAATGATGAGTTACCCCAGAATATGATGCCATATGAAAGCAGAGAATGAAAATAGGCGTGGTAAGCTAATTTACTCACATGTATATCGCTAAAATTTGCAATGGCCCTAATAGCATAAGTAGCTGAACTCAAACGTTTCAGCAGATCCTCAGTCTGTTTTCTTCCCTCATCATTGCATACACATAGAAATTTTGAATATTCTATCTTAGCTACAGATTTCTGATCGAAGTCTATATTTATTAATGGGGTCATTCCATTTACTGTGTGGAACTGTATATACCGTGTTTTGTCGAAGTTTAAGGAGAGCCCATTTGCAGAGAACCACTTAATGATTTTCTGAAAAACATCGTTTACAATTTCACCAGTTAATTATTGTCTGTCAGGTGTAATAGCTATACTTGTATCATCGGTAAAAAGTACCGGCTTTGCACCTTCGTGGATATAGAATGGCAAGTCATTAATATATATTAAGAACAGCAGAGGATCCGAGACCAAACCTTGTGGAACCCCATTCTTGAATGTTCCCCACTTTGAGAAATCACCAGTTTTTTGCATATTATGTAACTGTTTATTTCAGCTTTCTGCATTCTTCCAGTTAGGTATGATTTAAACCATTTGAGCACTGTCCCATTCATACCACAATACTTGAGCTTATCTAGAAGTATTCGGTGATTTACATAATCAAAAGCCTTTGATAGATCACAAAAAATCCCAACGGGTGACTTCCGGTTACTCAGAGCATTTAATATTTCGTTAGTGAAAGTATATATAGCATTTTCCGTTGAAAAACCCTTCTGGAAACCAAACTGACATTTTGTTAAAACTTTATTTTTACAAAGGTGTGAAGTTACTCTACAATACATTACTTTTTCAAGAATTTTGGATAACGCAGTCAGAAGAGAGATTGGGCGGTAGGTGTTGACATCAGACGTATCCCCGTTTTTATGCAGTGGTATAACAATGGCATTCTTCAGTCTACCTGGGAAAATACCCTGCTTCAGAGAGCTATTACATATGTGACTAATAATCCCACTTATTTCTTGGGAACAAGCTTTTATTATCCTGCAGGAAATACCATCAATCCTATGTGAGCTTTTATTCTTGAGAGAGATTATTATCTTCCTAATTCCGATGGAGAGTTTGGTGGAATTTCATTTGTATCAAATGGTGTGGGTAAGGCCTCTTCCATTAACTGCCTTGCTTCTTCTAATGAACATTTAGATATTATTTTCTCTAAAACATTTAAAAAATGATTATTCAAAATGTTTTCGACTTTCTGCTTGTTGTTTATCAAGTTTTCATTCATTTAGATGGTGATCCCATCATCCTGTACTCTTGCTTGTCCTGTCTCCCTTGTAATAATATTCCAAATTGTTTTGATTTTGTTATCAGAGGTATTAATCTCAGACATGATGCACATGCTTCTGGACTTTTTAAAAAGGTTCGAATCCTGCCTCGGGCATGGATGTGTGTGATGTCCTAAGGTTAGTTAGGTTTAAGTAGTTCTAAGTTCTAGGGGACTGATGACCACAGATTTTAAGTTCCATAGTGCTCAGAGGCTTTTTTTTTTAAAAAAAAAAACGTCATTCATTGCCCGTTCTAAGGTGATTTAAGTGATTAAGTTTGTGATAGACGAGTTCATAGGGCCAAAATCACTTTCGTAATTAATGTTCACAACATGCCAATTGTAAGCGTCTCTGCTGGGCAAGTTTTACTGTTTTTTACACATACACTCTCCTAGTCAATAATGTCAGTGCACCGATCATTTGCAGCCACACTCAGGACTGGCGTTCCGCCACACAGAACGGTTGGAAAACGCCAGTACTCGTTGACTCTTGCGCGTTGAAACAGTGAATTCTTTAGCGTGAGTGTCTGTGAAGTGTGTGAACGGGAGTTGCACTAGGTTAACATCGCCATCTTGCACTGCCCTATGAGCAGATGGCATTTTAATGAGTTTTTCCCCAGTAAGTGCAAATTTCATGATAGAGCACTAAAGTTTTAGTTCTGTATTCCTTATCAGCACAGTCTAAAGCACTGTGCCACCACTGTTATTGATATCTTTCCATCATTGTCCGATACCCTCGTCACAGCCACACAAACACAATAACTGTTTTTTTCTTTCTTAGAAACCAGGTTCATAGTATCAGAGTCATTAGTCTATTATTTATAGTCTATTCTTTTGTTTTTCCTCTACAGTTCTCAAGCATTGATTGTAAAACATAGTTAGATAACATATTTACAAGAAATTGTGAGCATCTTTGTGTAAGAATCAGAATCATATACTACGACAGAAGTAGGCATACCATCATTTAATATTTTTCATATTACGATCCTGAAATGACTTCATGTACTCCTGCACTGTTTAAGAATTATGTATTGTGAAGTCAGAACAACATTGTCTATTTATAGGACGAATTCAACGTTTGCGCAGGGTGTCGAATCAAATCAAGTTTGGAACTCGGAAAAGTGCAGAGAAACCAAACGAAAACTTAGGCTCAAGGCTGAGCAGATTATATACTCACAATTGGTGAGAGGCATGGAAAACTTTACTCATTCGACACTGCCTTACTTTACTAAAGCTAATATTTACTTGATTTTGAAGAGTACTAAAGTAAGTCATTTTCATAAGGCTACCTTATAGTAAAATAACAGATTAAGATTTACAAAAGGTTCGCATTCAGAGTACTTTTTGTGCCATGTCCCTCTTTGTCTGGCTCCAGAATTAGCGGAAGAATACGTATCATTATCAGCTATGCATCCTTACTTCAGATATTACAGCAGACTGTTCACATTGTGAAGTGTCAACTCTTATAAACCGATTAGCGTCTTCGTTTTCTCCTCTGAACGTAAATATGTTATTTCTCCAGGGGAACAGCGCAATCATTATTATCTAACAATCACAACCAGTGAATCTTCTCGTTCTGTTCTTGGGTCAAAGTAGCGATATCTTTGACCATCATGGCACTTAAGTTTCGTATTCAGCGTACTGTCCTAGCAGTGTTTTTTGCTTTACTCTTCATATAACTGCTATTTACACATTTATATACATCAATATACGTTTGAATAGTCTAGAAAGAACAAGAGGAAACACATAATTGGTTCATCTATCTAATCAGTAAGTAAGGTTTAACTTCACTTCGACATTAACATCTTAACTTTCCCTTTCGAATGAATGTCCAAATATTGCAGTATTAAGCTCATAGTGTTTCTTCAGCTCATACAGATATTTTTCTCAAGTATGGTTCTAACTAAGGTTCTGACAATTGTAATATCACATATTACAATTAATTATTACATTTAAGCATAAAATTTTACATATAATATAAATAAGATCTTTTATTTAAACAAGTACTTCTTCATGTCCTAATGAGCATACCATCCATTAATTTAATTGGTTTTAGGATAAACCAGGAGATAAATTCCCTCATACGGAATCCTCACTGTCTTATAGGGACCTAGGTACAGAAGTTGCTACTTACTGCTACTTTTATGAACAAACGAAGACATTATTCGAGTTTTAGCAGAATACATTCTTTTACCTGATGTTTTTGCATTTGTCTGAATCTTCAGTCATCAGTAATCTTTCTCAGGTGTGCCTGTTCAGTGAATGAGACTAATCCTTTTCTCACCTTCTGTTCTCAGGAATATTCAACTCTGTGTCGACATGGAAGAAGATTTGTCCATTCATTTTTCTCCTTCATCCTACTAACAAGCCCAGCTTGAGTGAATAGTGTGTTCAACAGTGGTAGATTGTTCACTACCTGTTGAAAGAGCTCTAAATATTCTACCAACTTTTTCTTGATTGCAGTGTGCATGGATCCTGATGAATCTGTTAAATTTTCAAAAAATCCATTCATTGGGATTTTTCTAGGATGAAAGCTTTATAGCAAGATCTGCTTAACTCCAGTTTCATGTAAAAGTGTTTTCCGTGCTTGAAAAGTGTAGTTTGAGACGTTATCTGACAGCACAAAGCAGGCTTGCCAATTCTTGGTGTATAACTCTTCTCTCTTCTTTCAATGATTGGAACAGTGTGGTAGACTTCTTAGGATTTTCATGTGTTTTCTGCCTCTGTAAATATTTCACCTTTACTGTACTGGGACAAAGGGGCACGAGTGAACTGCAAGAGTAGTGGATAAGAATTCGATTCTGTGTTCTGTACAATCTGTGCAGCACCTGACGGCCATTCAGTTGTGCAGCACTAGGGCTTCTTATTAGATGCAAAGCAGCGAGCAACAGAGTTTTCGAGAAGGTGGTCTCTTGTTTGTGAATATGGGAGAAATTATTTGCAATTTTTCTTTTTATAGAAATGCAAACATGTTAATAGTTTTCTTGGCTGTATGGATGGAGAAGAATTTTCGACCAGTTTATCAACTTAACTGATATACATGTAAAAATGAAATATTTGTTTGTTCGAAGTATTAATTGAAGGAAGTCATTGTCTCTTGGATGATTAATAATATTCATGCCTAGTGTTAATTCATTCTCCTTGCTATCAGAGTGCCACAAATAATGCAGTGGCATTCAATATTTGAAATTTTTGTAATGAGAGAAATTCGTAATTGTTAGTCACTTTATGTTTACAGTCATTTTTCACAATAATCAAAGTTTAATTTTTCAAGAACGATTTTATTTTAAGTAAAACCTTCCTCCAACATTCTTAATAAAGTTTTAAAAATTTCGCCATGTATGCGTTGGAAATTATGCCACAGGTAGCCACAGATTGTTTCCGACTAGCAAAGAAAAATTTAAGAGAGTAGATTGTTTTTCTTTAGCTTCTGCAATTGCAGATTTAAATTTCCTTCCGAGAACGTCAATGCACCAGACACAAAATAGCTTCCTGAGGATGAGGTAAGTTACTTTTCTTTCAAGCAGATCACATTTTGTGTTCTTGTGACCAAACAATACATCAGAAGTTTCAGATCTTGTGCTAATTGATCACATAAATTTACAGTGAACAGTGTACGTAATTTTGAACAGTTATTTTCTACAGAGTTGAACAATATTTTATTTTGTGTCAACTGTCACTACATGTTACATAACTTTCATAATATACTTCAGTAACATGTTTCAGTTCAATAGTTTTCATGGAATACACAATTGATTTCCTCTCAGATTCAGCTGGATTCATTTTCATTATTTCAGATCCAGTATTTCATTATCTCATGATAGTGTTCACAAGCACAACACAGGGCCCACCAACAGTCAATTTTGGTCAGCTGTTCAACATGGTATCTTAGGGACATGTTACATGAGGAGAAAGATTTCTGGAAATAGAATATTCAGTATTTCATATACAGATAAATTACATATAAGGCTTCCAGACATTACACTATATTATGCAACATATTTCGTAAAAATACAACAAACCTAAACCCACCTCTAGCTGAGAACAAAGTCCCAGTAACATCTATTGAGATGATTTGTAGTTGGTTGGATGGTATTACAGGATGTAAGACAGTATAACAGAATTTGTTTTAGGGTTTTGCTTCTTGTTATTTAAGGCATATTTTAAGTAGCTGCTGTATGTCTTCTCATGTTACAAAAATAGCGATGTAACCTGAACTTACCGATACATTTTGAGGCACCATAGTGACCGCAGGTGTTCGGTGTGTACCAAACCAACGCTGCCTGCACACAACGGGAATACAAATGCTCCATGTATTGGAGTGTGTATCACATCTATAAATTAAAACGTCATTCTATATTCTCAATGATGATTTTGCTTATCTGCGCTCTTTTATGAAAACAGTGTTTAACCTTATATTGCATTTTGTAGAAACAAATATCGACACTCTAAGTGCATATATAATAATTTTCATGGTATAAGAATGCTTAATGCTTGATGATTGTAATAACTGAATTTCTGAAAGGCCCATACTACAACCGTTGCTTCACTCTGTGACAATGTGTCGCTGGGAAAATTAACAACATGTATATCTTGCTTTCATTCTTTATCATTTATTTCAAATAGACATCACCCTAGGACATAAAATGAGGCATCTGTCACTATGGAAAAATCTTTGGTGATATCTGGAGGTAGTTAAATGTTAGAGTTAACTAAAACATCCTTTATTGGATCACAACCTCATGTCCACATTCATGATGCTTTTTCTTCAACAGTCTTAACAGAACTGTACTATTTAAAAGCTGATTTGGCACAAACCTTTGAAAAAAATTAAGATAAAAATTGCTTTAATTTTTTATGCTGGTATAAGGAAAATTCTTCATGGCACTTACTTGTTCTGGGTCTGATGTTATTGTTGTACATGAGATTATGTGCATAAGAAACTTGCACAAATTCGCTGTAACCCCTTCTTCAGAAAATTTGTGTAACATCTTTTCTTAAAAATCCACATGTTCCTCCCATATGTTGGTGCCTATTAATAAATCCTCAACATGTAATGTAACTATGTCTAGAAGTTCAAGCTCTAATACATTATCCAAGGCAGAAATGAGAACACCTGATCTCAGGATTAGACCAAATGGTAATACACAAAAATGGTAAAAAATAAAGGCAATATACTTTCTAGATTCGTTACTGAGAGTTACCTGCCAGTATGAACTTTTCAACTCTATACTGGTAAGATATTTAACTCCATGAAACTTTGGTAACTGTACATCCTAATTTTCATATCAGGTCCTTACAGGAATAATGAGGTTGTTAATGGCTGTCACATCTAAAACTAGGCGAATGCTTGTATCAGGATTTGACAGAGCTAATTGTGGACAAGAACAAGATGACACAGAAGGCTCAGTTATTCTCCATTCAACCATAGTCTTTTTTTGGGCCTCCTGCCCTCTTGGTTCATGAGATGGAATATGTATTATGACAATGTATCTCATGGTGTGGTTCTTAAGGGGCAGCTGCAAATGTACATGAGCGTTTTGAAAAATTAAGAAAATTGCACCACAGTTGCTTAATCCACAGTCTTTTGTTGGATTCATGACTGGTTCTGTGACAACATTAGCGTGATGATAACCTCAGATTTAGTTTTTACACCAGATGATGGGACAAAGTGTTCCAAACCTGCCCATGTAACCAATAAAAAACTCTGGATTAAACAATTACCCTGCAGCTTTCTTCATTTTTCAAAAAATATTTCATACTGATGTGTATTAATAATACCAGGCCCCCTTCCAAATACATACTTTTCTTTTAATTCTGCTTGTTGCATTGAATCCCAGTAGTGCTTGCAATAGACAGAATCCAAAGCCATAAAAGCAGCCATCAGTCACTAGGAAACATCTCTGATTGTATCTGGATGGTGTCAAATATAGGAATTAACTACAGCATCCATTATCATATCAAATTCGCAATATTTATTTATTTATTTATTTATGCATTTATTTTACCTGGCAAGATTAGGGCCTTCAGGCCCTCTCTTATACCTAACCAGGCATACTCAGATTGAACGAGTTTCAGTTTCTACAGAACATTGTTTGTCTGACTGCAGTGTGAGGGTATGCTACTGCCGCATCTTGTCCTTGTCTTAAATAATTTTATCCTTACTCTAAGGCAGTACTTACCATGCTCTCATTTCGTTTTCTTCAAATCTGCTAGAACCTCCGGCCTATTAATGTTTAAGAAACATTTACCTGGTGATGATGATGTTTGGTTTATGGGGCACTAAACTGTGCATTCATTAGCCTAGCCACTTTCATGAATAATGATGGAATAATGAGGACAACACACACATGCATACATCAGGCAGAGAAAATCCCCAACCCAGTCAGGAATAGAACCTGGGACCTTGTGATCCAGAGGCAGCAACGACAGCCATAAGACCACGAGCTGCGGACATTACCTGATTAGAAGTCGATTAGAGTGTGCTTTTCTCAGAGGAAATCAGTGCCAAGAATGCATCATACTACTAATCCACTTGTACCAAGGAATTGGCATTTTGTCACTCTGTGTGCTGTTTTAACCTCCACGTGTGTTTGGGTCTTGACACTTGTAGATTTAAAAGCAACAGTTCCTCTGATTTTACAGATTTTTATTGAATATTTGGTACTTTTGTGACCCCAAGAATTTCATTGAACAAATTGGATGATATAATGCTCAGCATAGCACCCATTTCTAATAAACCTCAATCAATACCTTTCCCACTCCTGCATGTACAGTGGCTCAGACCATCTCTTCATTCTGAACTCTGCATTTAAAATGGTCTGTAGTTAGTTCCTCCCTTATGTCTGCATCATCGTTGTAACATAGCAGATTTGCTGCAGTATCCTAGTTGCCCCCAATCCACCCCATGTCCAACATTTGGTGGCGCAATGTGGCTAAATTTAGTTTATTGGTCCAGAATTAGCAGAGCTAGGTTCTTTCACCGCTTCAGTGACGTTTGCTGAAGAGTTCTATGTCCATCCATCAACTTCAAAAACATAGTTCTGTACAGGATATTAGGGATGCTATCACTGTTACGAATGGGTAGTTGGTTGCGAGTTTCCACCTGGGAATTCCATCTATTGTTATTGTGGTTTTTAATATTGAGTGGCCAGTGGGTATATCAGTTAGCATAATGTCGTGAATGATAGCGCTTTTGATTTTATTTCCTTTTATTTGAGTTCAGTGAACCACAGTTCATCTGCTCTGCATTACTCATGAGAGGCAGCCCAGCTGCATGACGTATTTTACCCGATTCTCGCTTACTTCACTGTGGCTATACCACTGGCTGTGTGGTAGAGAGTACTGTGCTTGACTGTTATTGTTATGATTATTCAGTTTAGTATAGTCTTGTATAAGGAGAAGTGAGTCCAGCACAGGAAGAAAATGATATAAATTGGTTTCAGATACATGGACCAATTTGTGCCTCAGATCCAGCAACAACTTAGTGGTTAATATTCTTAGGACATCCCAATTAGATATGGGCTCATTCCAGTACCTTGTCTCATTTAGGAACTTTTCAAAGTAATTGTGGAGGATGTCCTACTTGCTATTAAAGGGTTCCAGATTAAAGACTTCCTTCTGCAGCCTTTCATGGATACTCCAAGACAAGTATTCAGCTAAGAACACGCTCAGATTTAGTGTAATCCTGATAACTCTCTGCAGTCTTGGTGGCCCAAAAGGCGGCCTCCCCTTTTATGAAACCTGTGATGAAGTGAATTCTTTGTTGATCAGTCCAAGACCTTAGTAGCACACCTTTCAGTGGATTACTGAAAACGGCAGGGTGGATACTTTTTGCCAGAGTGGACATTTGAAATTGCATATATTTCAACAGACTTTGGTCCAAGAGGACAGATGACAACTGAGGTGCTGCTCCCATCCCAGCAATGCGTTACTGAGTGACATGCCCATGTAATTTAAATCATTGTCATACCTTCTCTAATATACTGTAGGACTAATGTTACCATCTTTTTTTCTAACAACAGGGAGGGCTGAGTCAGTTACTTTCTGTTCAACTAACGTTAACTCCTGTTGCACGTCACTGATTTGTGATGCAACATTTTCTCATCATTTCACTAAGTCTTCTTCTATCACCGTTAAAATTTATTTTAACTTGGCGTTCACTGCTTCTCCTCAAGTGCATCACTGTGATAACACCTCAGTGTCTTTCTGCTGAACGGCAGGCAGTAGCTCCTTTAAATAATTCTTTTATTATGTTGATTAAGAGCCTGGTGCACTTTACAAACATGTAACTTTCTTTAAATAAATTATTGAATGAAAGCATGACTGTGTACTAGATACAAAATTGGAGTTATTGTGTAACGTGTTGTAACTGCAAGTGTTGTGCTTACTCTGTGTTAATGTTAGAAAAAATTACACCAACTGACTGGGGAATGCAACTCCTAATAAAGAAATATAGTCACCACAAAATAAATTGAGTCCCTTAGGCACCAAATCCTGTGGCCCTGTTCAAAACTGATAACTTTGGTCCTTGTGCATTTAACAAATAAATTAAATTTTCTTACCTCTAAAGTAACAACGATGTAACACGATAGATTCTCGTCTCTTATAAGAAAAATATAAATATACTAGACACAGGCTCTGCAGTGTGCAAAGATGGCCATAATATTTTGAAATGCACATAAAATTCTTTTAGCTGATAAATGAAAACATTAAAGGAAAGTCCAATGTTTTTGTAAAACATATGACCTGGACAGGGAGGCGGTACTGATTGTGGTGAATTACTAACACTGATCTTTTTTGTGTAACATACTCCAAGTTAAGTTTGACCCACCAGGGTAGTCGAGAGTGCTAATGCGCTGATTCCTGGACTTGGGTAGGCGTGCCGGCCCCAGATGGAATCCACCCGGCCATTATGCCAGACAGCCTGGATGTGGTTTCTAGGCGGTTGCCCACATCCCACTAGGTGAATACTGGGCTGGTCCCCCATACTCCGCCTCAGTTCCACGACTCACAGACATCTGAAGATGTTTGCAATACTTCATGGCTTACACTAGGTACAGACAGCTGGGGTACACTACTTACATCCCAGGGGGTCCGGGGTGGCGGTAGGAAGGGCATCTGGCCATCCTCTGCAACTAACACTGCCAAATCCTTAAAAACACAGCCAACTACATGTGAGGCGGACAAGGCCCAAAGATAGAAAGAAAGAAAATACTCCAAATTAAGTTTGGCTTTTCAAAAAAGCAACTGACATCTGAAATTACATTACCCAGAAAAATTATATCTCTTTGCTAATTGATTGACAAAGAATGAGATTTATGCAGCAAGTGTTATCAAATCTTAACAATAAAGGGATAAATAAAAATAATCAAATTACATATACCTGTTTTAACCAATCTTAGAAACAATACAAAAGGTAAATATCTAACTAGCATTTACATCAGATCAGTTTGCATACTTTTGGGTAATTCAGTAACTATAAATTATCAGCCAATCATCTACACTAAAGCACTGGCAAAACGAGAGTCATAAATATTTAACATATTTACCTTGCTTGTGAGAAGGCTTCTACTTATATGTTCTCTTAATTCTTATATTAATGTAACACTTGGTGACTTCACAGAGCATGCCACAAAAATGGCCTACTCCATCCTCTTCCACTCACAGACAGCTTCCTACTATTGTGCGCCAAGCATTCTCTTACTCCAACACTGTCTCAGATCGGAAACATATCTTTGGCTCTGCAGTCATGCACAGTTAGCGATCTGCATTATATAGTGTATCAGAGACATAAACCGTTAATAATATAATAGTTTTATTTTAGTTTACATTAATACTATAATCGTATTCAGGTGCCACATACAAGTGTATCCCAATAGACACATTTCAAATCTTTAATTAACATGACATTCCTTTTTGAAATCTGTGAACAGAATAATCTTTTCCCAAATTTTCTCTCTCTGTGTCAAATTATCCTTTAATTATGCCTCATATTGTGCACTGAAATTCTGTACCTTTAAATCAAGCTTTCAGACTGACAGTTTCATTTCAGTTGTTAGTCCAACAATTGTTTCACTGTGTCAGGCAAGCACATTCAGATGCAGCTATCTTGGAAGTTAATATGCCACATTTTAATCACGAATTTGTCATGTCAGTCTTCATAACACTTTGCTGTAATGTTAAATTTGATAGAGAGGTAGTTAACCTGGTTATTTTAGAAAAAAATTCGTTATGTTCAGTGGTTATTTCATCATATACTCCAGCTGACAATTCACTATGCAGGGCAGACATTTCATTACGAAATTTTACATTTCTATAGGATATTTCATCTAACTCATTTGACATTTGCTTTGTCATCTACATGAAATTGTGAAGCCATCCACCCCCTATTTCGATCAAATCATAGGATAAATTACTTCGCTTCAAGCACAAAAGTCAATTTCATGAGTCAAAGCACCTAGAGCAGCCTCAACTCTTTTGCTCTCATTGCCACTAATTCCACATAGTGTTTCAAGTTCCTATTTGGACAGTTCCTCGAGTTTTACCATAAGACATAAAATGAATGAAACTGCATATGTGAAATAATGTAACCCTAGGACAACATGAACATCAACTGCTTAATACTGCTGAACAAAAATGTTCTGGGATACGATATTACTGAGATGAAACAACAAAACGCTGCTGTGTCCTCATGCATGCTCACTAAATTAAGTCAGCCATTTTGTACAATCTAAATTCTTGCTATTGTTCAAACTATTATTGTGAAGTTCAATCTTCTGGGTAACTAGGCCATGTCGTATTTCTTCTAAAAGATCGACGTTTCAACCCCTTTGCTGGGATCTTCCTCAGGATCTTCTGGTGTCCACTACTACTAGAGAGTGGACTACTAGTAGTAGTGGACACCAGAAGATCCTGAGGAAGCTCCCAGCAAAGGGGTTGGAACGTCGATCATTTTAGAAGAAATATGATATGGCCTAATAACCTAGAATATTTTAACTTCAGTGACACCAGCCATGAAAGCCTGCAGACTTTCATATTATTGTGAAATTTGTAAAATTAATCTAGCAACTAATATTTGTTTTGAATGATCACAAACGATGCTACACTTCTTTCTGTGTGCAGTCAAGGGCAACAGACACTGTAGTGATTACCTTTTCTCTTACAGCGTAGTACAGGCAGCAGAAGTCCAATTATTTTAAAAAATTTCTAATTCTTCCGATTATATAAATTTTGTTTGTTTATAACGAATTTTCCTATTTCTCTTTATGTTCTCTTTCCATTTATCAAACATGTCATTCATGAAATAAAAACAAGACAGGTTATAAAATGTTTGCTATTCCATCATCTCAAAGCTAAGTATTTGGAGTCGAGATACATCCCAATGACCACAGAAGGAGAACAACAAAGAAATATATGTTTTTGAATATCAATGTTCATTACTATTAAACCATCTACTTGGCTAAATGCCCTGTTCTTAGTGTCAGGTGTAGAATTTTCAATGGGGAGCAGAAAGAAAGTTTCATGATAGTGTTCCATGGTAACATGACATACAATGCAACAGAATGACCAGCATTACATAAAAACCAATAATGAGACATTGTGACAAAGCTTGTAGATTGCCAAGTTTGACTTGCAAAGAATGTGAATGTGAATGTAATGGCACGTGGATGGTGCATAATCCATATGTCATCCAACGATTCGTTTCCCATTACTACTGATATGCTGAAAAATATACAGTCACTTTACATAGTATTAGTAGACGATATGGGCACCTTTTCTAAAAAATAAGACTTGTATGAGCCTTATTAATATTACTATTAGATCACAATACATAGAGCAAAGGAAAAGGCGTACTTACATGATGCAAGACAAAATCAAAAGGAGTGAAGAGCATGAGACATTTTGTGACTCACTTAATTGAAAAACTGAGAAACAAAGTTACTTAAACGATCATATAAATTAGTAGCAGTATGAGGTTCAGTTTGTTTTTGAAGTTGGAGAGAGAGGTTAATTTGTTGAAGTACATCCAGGGAAATCACAGCTCATATTATTTGCTTTGCCTGTCATTAGGTTCCCAGCATGTAAAAATTCTGACACTTCATTATCTACTAGTATTTAACAATCTAATAATCGTCTTAAAATTTCTTATAATCTCGTTTGTTAATTTGTTGCAAACAATTCGTAAGTCTAGTAATGTAATGGAACACCAGCCATGAACCATGATCGTTAGGACAGAAAAATTCTCACCAACAATTACATATTACATCACAATATCTGCACAAGAAACATGTATACTTAAACCAACCATGCCTGGGCATTCCGTTCCTCACAACTCCTACATGCTGCATCCTTGTTGGGATGCTACATGAAGTTATCTTTCAGTGACTTTAGTAATTTTCAGAGGATACAATTCTTACATTGGATAGTTTCTTCCCCTATCAAACCAGATATATTCTCTCTCTTTATCAACATTCCTGGAACATTTCCCGATATTTCTATTAATTATGAAATTTGTTTACTAAATTAACTTACTTCTGATTATTTTTTAAGGTGTTCAGTTTACATATTGAAAAATACTTCAACAGAATATCTTCTACTTTTGAAGTCATCAATTGTGTGTAATATTACAGTATGATGATAATTGTTAGTTTTGGACAATCTAAATACAACTGAATGAAACACAGCTTACATGCCATAAGCGTATCGCCTTTATTCTTTGCAGGGCATCATCAGTGGCCTGGAATATGTATGCATTTTTACTATTGAGTTTACTATTTTGGGTCAATGTGCATATAGATTACAAACAGTTCTGGTGGTTCGCTTTTCTATAGCACAGTAAACAATTAAATTGTGTTTACAAGTTCCATCCCCGAATTTCTATATGTTGTGTTCGCGCTCCTTTTTTGGCGCTGTTCTTCAAATATTTAGCGTTTGGGTTTTTGCTTTCTGTTTTCCACACTTCATAGCACTAGGAACTGAACACTTGTTTTAATGCTACGTTTTGGTTTGTGTTGCTGACTGTTGGAGGTTATTGCCAAAGATCGAATGCTTTTGCCAACTTTCGAGCATAATTTTTTAGATATCTGTGAACTATTTCTGTGTGTGTGTGTGTGTGTGTGTGTGTGTGTGTGTGAGAGAGAGAGAGAGAGAGAGAGAGAGAGAGAGAGAGAGAGAGAGAGAGAGAGATTAGAAGGCGGAAAGACAGACAGAGAGAGAGAGAGAGAGAGAGAGAGAGAGAGAGAATGAATCAAAGAGTGAAAAATAGAGAGAGGAGAGAGAGAGAGGGGGGCGGGGGGAAGGCGTGTTTTTGTTTCAGTATGGCTACATGTGCAAGATGGATGACTTTTATATTATCATTTCTTTTATTATGTGAGGTATGCAGTCTGTACTTATGTTTATTCGCTCATTTATTACATGTCTGTTTTCAGCTATGGCTTTATGGATGTCGAAGTTTTCCTGCGTTTGTATAAGATAGTGTCATGGCTCGTTTATTCTTATTATTTTCATATCTTGTTCCGTATTTGTAGGATGGTGGTTATGGTGTTTCAAGTGCTCTGCAAATTTGGAAAGGTTTGTTCCAAACAGCACATAAAACTATACAAACCCTCCAATCAAACTTAACCCAACCAACAACCAAGAGGGACAAATTCAGGGATCATGACCGTATGAACTTGAATTTCAAAGTTTTGAAGCAATACTCATAGGCATTAAGTTACAGGAATTTTCAAACATGATACAAATAACGCATCTGGTGTTGGAAGTATGAAACAAACCATTCCTCATTTGCGGTGCACTTAAAACTCCATAACCACCATCCTACATACATGGAACAGGATATGAAAATAATGAGAACAAACAAATCATGACAAATATCTTATACAAACAGAAGAAAACTTCAACATCCCTAAAACCATTGCTGAAAATAAACGTGTGAAAAATGACCAATTACTCAGCACTAAAGACTCCCCACTACAGTAAAAAAAATTATTATAAGAGAAAAATCTTCCCTCCGGCACATGCAGCCACACACATACCCCCCAACCCCGATCAAGAAACGCATATACATACATATATACTCAAACAGATCACAGCAGATATCTCAAAAGTTACATTTGAAAGTTGGCAGTAACATTGGCCATAACATCTGACAGTCGGCTACTGTAACCAAAATATAGCATCAAGACAGTCGTTGAGTTTCTAGAACTATGAAGCGTGGAAAACGTAAAACAAAAATCCAAATGGCAATTGCACGAAGAAAAACAGCGCCAAGAAAGGAACGAAAATGCAACTCATGGAAAATCATCCACGCAACTGGTAAGCAGAATTTAAAATAGTACTGTGCACTAGAAAAGCCAAGCACCAAGTCTGTTTATAAGGAAAATATTTGCATATTCCAGACCACTGATGATGTCTTGCAAAGAGTTAAGGCGAAACTCATATGGCACGAAAATTTTGTTTTATTCAGTTGTAGTCAGACAGTCAAAAAGTAAAAATTATCAACGTAATGTAATCCTACAGTCTTCGTTCATGTGTTTTCCTGTGTACGCACATAGTCTCTTTCTATAGTTATTGTTCTTATTGTGTTAGCACCTGTCTTTTCATGTAGTACTCTCTCCCTTTCTTCATTTTCAGCTGTACTTCTACTCATATTCACCAGTTCTCATCTTCTTTTCTCTCTCTGTTCATCATCTGACATCCTATGGATTCCAGCTCTTAAACATCCAAATCCCCATTACAGGTTCAAACTTTTGTGATGATACCATCTGATTTATGCTCTGCAACAAATCACAAAATATTTTACTCCTATCTGTATCATGTACGTGCTTTCTCTTAAACATGAATTTTTCTTCCTTTGCCCCATAGCTGCAAACTACACACCATCTAGCCACAACAACATGCAGGACTGTGTTCCCTCGTTATTTTCAGGCATGTCAGGTATGGTTCGTGACCAAACATGGAGTTGACCAAACCCTAAGATCGATAAATGTCACCTTCAGTAATCATCCCAGGACAAGGAACATTTCATATATATGGCTTGTAGCATGACTGCTGCCCACACTACCTGGAACTCTCTCGTTAAATTGGGCCTTATTTATTGTTTACTATTAGCATAATAGCACACATACCTTTCTGTGCCATCTCTAAAGACAGAACATTGCTCTTCTGCTTCTTACAATGAGTCGAATTGCCATAACTCTCAAATAACAGGGAGGGCATCTCTCAGTGGACGGTAGTAGATAGTCTGAACAAAGGATGCCGCCACACTTCTCCTTCTGTGACATCATAAAACATTGCCAGTTTCTCCTGCTCCTCTCGCTCCACATGTGAGGTCACAGATTTTTTAAAGACTTCACCCTGCCCTCTGACAAAGGCCAACTAGCAAAACTTAAAGAACTACAGGAAATGAAACAATGACAGGATATTAAAAGTAGCGTGAGTGTGCTACACTTTTTCCCCCACTACTCTTCTGTCACTGTGGAAGTAGGGTTGTTGCTCTTCATATAATCTGGAGGGAAATCCAAGATGGTGCATTGTCTTTTTGGTGTGAAATTCAAGAATTCATGCTTGTGATCCAGGATGGCTGACTAGAGATACTGGCACAGCTCTATGACGTCAGATTCCTAGATGGTGACCACTGCCCATGCACAGCTAATTGTCCATGCACGTGAGCTATGTGACAAGGGGAGGCCACGACGTTTGGAACGCGGATTTAGTTCAAACTTCGTACACTCGTAGTACTCCATTACGACAACAAAATGTGTAAGCAGTAGCGCGTACTTCTAAAGCGCTATTGAGAAAATCGCAAGATAATTTCTGTCGTCAAATATATACCTGTGCGTGGTCGCTTTTAACATGAAGTGGCGGCGGCTGAATGGGTAGCCTTCAAGCCCCGTAATCGCTGGACCGAGTCCCGTTATTTTTAACACAGTCATTTTCTTTACTATTTATATTACAATCGATATAATGGGAAATATACATAGAATCTGATGAACTTTTATTAAATTTACAATGTTACTTGGCAGTCTACAAATTTTTATTATCACAAATAATACACTCCTGGAAATGGAAAAAAGAACACATTGACCCCGGTGTGTCAGACCCACCATACTTGCTCCGGACACTGCGAGAGGGCTGTCCAAGCAATGATCACACGCACGGCACAGCGGACACACCAGGAACCGCGGTGTTGGCCGTCGAATGGCGCTAGCTGCGCAGCATTTGTGAACCGCCGCCGTCAGTGTCTGCCAGTTTACCGTGGCATACGGAGCTCCATCGCAGTCTTTAACATTGGTAGCATGCCGCGACAGCGTGGATGTGAACCGTATGTGCAGTTGACGGACTTTGAGCGAGGGCGTATAGTGGGCATGCGGGAGGCCGGGTGGACGTACCGCCGAATTGCGCAACATGTGGGGCGTGAGGTCTCCACAGTACATCGATGTTGTCGCCAGTGGTCGGCGGAAGGTGCACGTGCCCGTCGACCTGCGACCGGACCGCAGCGACGCACGGATGCACGCCAAGACCGTAGGATCCTACGCAGTGCCTTAGGGGACCGTACCGCCACTTCCCAGCAAATTAGGGACACTGTTGCTCCTGGGGTATCGGCGAGGACCATTCGCAACCGTCTCCATGAAGCTGGGCTATGGTCCCGCACACCGTTAGGCTGTCTTCCGCTCACGCCCCAACATCGTACAGCCCGCCTCCAGTGGTGTCGCGACAGGCTTGAATGGAGGGACGAATGGAGACGTGTCGTCTTCAGCGATGAGAGTCGCTTCTGCCTTGGTGCCAATGATGGTCGTATGCGTGTTTGGCGCCGTGCAGGTGAGCGCCACAATCAGGACTGCATACGACCGAGGCACACAGGGCCAACACCCGGCATCATGGTGTGGGGAGCGATCTCCTACACTGGCCGTACACCTCTGGTGATCGTCGAGAGGACACTGAATAGTGCACGGTACATCCAAACCGTCATCGATCCCATCGTTCTACCATTCCTAGACCGGCAAGGGAACTTGCTGTTCCAACAGGACAATGCACGTCCGCATGTATCCCGTGCCACCCAACGTGCTCTAGAAGGTGTAAGTCAACTACCCTGGCCAGCAATATCGCCGGATCTGACCCCCTTTGAGCATGTTTGGGACTGGATGAAGCGTCGTCTCACGCGGTCTGCACGTCCAGCACGAACGCTGGTCCAACTGAGGCGTCAGGTGGAAATGGCATGGCAAGCCGTTCCACAGGACTACATCCAGCATCTCTACGATCGTCTCCATGGGAGAATAGCAGCCTGCATTGCTGCGAAAGGTGGACATACACTGTACTAGTGCCGACATTGTGCATGCTCTGTTGCCTGTGTCTATGTGCCTGTGGTTCTGTCAATGTGATCATGTGATGTATCTGACCCCAGGAACGTGTCAATAAAGTTTCCCCTTCCTGGGACAATGAATTCACGGTGTTCTTATTTCAATTTCAAGGAGTGTATGATATTCAGAACTATCGACTAGAAAACGACCAAACGCGTAAAGTGATACTAAAACTATATGAGAACTCCCTTATACCTGGAAGGAGCCTGAAACTACTTGTTACCTCGACGTTTTGACCGGCACAGACGGCTTTCGAAAGATGTACAATAAATCGTCGCTTTCGACATTACGAGTACAATGGCAGGATCGTATTTTTCGTAAAAATATGGAAAACAAAGTTAAACGCACCAACTGCATTGAATAAATGCTGTTTCCGCATACGCAAGGTCTTTTGAGGTTTTATATGTAAAAACAAACCCGTTAACATTTTACAAACCTCTCTTTCAGTCGATAACTTGGAAGCAAACCATGCATAACGCAACATTTCCTCAAATATCGGCGTTGGTAATTGATCATGCAGTATCGAGTGTATTATAAGAGCGTCTTCACTAGAAGCAATTTCTCGTTCTTTTACGATTAAATACGAACAATTTTGAAGACACAGACAAGCATACATTTTCAGTATCACTTCATGTGTTTGGTCGTTTACTAGTCGATAGTCAAGAATATTATTTTACTTGTGATAATAAAAATTCAAAAATTGTTCAAATGGCTCTGAGCACTATGGGACTCAACTGCTGAGGTCATAAGTCCCCTAGAACTTAGAACTACTTAAACCTACTTAACCTAAGGACAACACACACATCCATGCCCGAGGCAGGATTCGAACCTGCGACAGTAGCGGTCGCACGGTTCCAGACTGCAGCGCCAGAACCACTCGGCCACCAGCGGCCGGCAATAAAAATTTGTAGAGTGCCAAATAACATTGTAAATTTAATAAGAGTTCATCCGATTACACTTATTTTCCCCAATATATCAATTGTAATGTAAATAGTAAAGAAAATGTCTGTGTAAGAAATAAAAAAAAACTGACGAACAGGACTCGATCCAGCGATTACGGGGCTAGAACGCTACCCACTTTTTTTTAGAAAAAATCTCATTTTGCTCTCTATTGGTCGATGAGTTTGTTCGTAGCGGACGTCCGACGACAGCCGTTGATCCGTTCACTCAGTTCTTTTAATTACAGAGGGTAGCTAACCCTCTGACCGAGCACGCTGACCTACCGTGCCGGCTCCACTCAGCTGCCCCCGCTTCAGGGTGAAACCGGCCACGCTCAGGTATATGCATTTGACGACCGAAATTATCTTGCGATTTGCTCAATAACGCTTTAGAAGTACGCGCTACTGCTTACACATTTTGTTGTCCTAATGTAGTACTACGAGTGTACGAAGTTAGAAGTAAATCCGCGTTCCCAACGTCGTGGCCTCCTCTTGTGAGCCAAATTGAGACAGGCAGCTACTGAAGTGTGCATGCCGATGCACTGGCTAAAAGTGCCACCACTGCCGCCAACAGCCTGACTGCAACTAAGAAGTTCCTGAACTCATCATCACGCAGCACGAACCGTCATGTGACGTCAGACCACTCGTTACCAGTCACAGACTGTCTGATGCTCTGTCTGTGTACAGCGATGGGTGACTTACCGAAGTTCGATGACTGCCCTTACTACCATCAAAAGGACGCATCGATACCACACAGTGGTAATAGGAGCATGTGAATAATCTGATGCGCTGTGTTGGAGCGTGCCTGTTATTGGTAGTGCAAGGATTTTCCCTTTTTGTATCTGGCCTACTATTTCACGACAAGAAAACGTACTTGGGAGAGCCATTCATAACCCAGATAAGAGATGTAGCAGCGAATGTAAACTTGCGTGCTATTTTCCTTATACTGTTCATAGCTGACCTACTTTTCTGCAGCGTGGAAAACCACTCAGGTTTGCTATTTACGTCGTAACCAGTCTGCCACATACAGTAAACTTGAAGAGATTTTCGAGGGAGTTTGGGGGGACAGATGGACGATGGGAACCCGTATCTAGGAACGTCATCCAAAGAGCCTACAGGTAGCTGAAGTTACAGGTGCTGGCGCCTGCTATTACGCCTTCCTTTTTGCAGCAAACGTGACTTTGTACGCTGGCGGACCACTGGCGGAAGGTATCGCAGTGTTGTTTGTCATTCAGTGATCGTGACTCATTGCCACTATCGCCAGTGGAGAAGATGGAGCTAGTTTCCGCATAGGAAGTCCTTGTCTTCTATGGATGCGATGCTCTGTTGCCTCTGTGAATGACGATTTTGGTCACGGGTTTCCATCTGTAGTTTATTTTTCTCCTGAAAGCCAGTCAAATATCCGCTGTTTTTCGGGTGAAAAATAGCCTGCAGATGGAAACCCATGTCCAAAAGCATCATCCACTAAGGAAACAGAGCTTCAAGTTCTCGGGAGGAAAGGCCTTTCTACACTCCTGGAAATGGAAAAAAGAACACATTGACACCGGTGTGTCAGACCCACCATACTTGCTCCGGACACTGCGAGAGGGCTGTACAAGCAATGATCACACGCACGGCACAGCGGACATACCAGGAACCGCGGTGTTGGCCGTCGAATGGCGCTAGCTGCGCAGCATTTGTGCACCGCCGCCGTCAGTGTCAGCCAGTTTGCCGTGGCATACGGAGCTCCATCGCAGTCTTTAACACTGGTAGCATGCCACTACAGCGTGGACGTGAACCGTATGTGCAGTTGACGGACTTTGAGCGAGGGCGTATGCGGGAGGCCGGGTGGACGTACCGCCGAATTGCGCAACATGTGGGGCGTGAGGTCTCCACAGTACATCGATGTTGTCGCCAGTGGTCGGCGGAAGGTGCACGTGCCCGTCGACCTGCGACCGGACCGCAGCGACGCACGGATGCACGCCAAGACCGTAGGATCCTACGCAGTGCCTTAGGGGACCGTACCGCCACTTCCCAGCAAATTAGGGACACTGTTGCTCCTGGGGTATCGGCGAGGACCATTCGCAACCGTCTCCATGAAGCTGGGCTATGGTCCCGCACACCGTTAGGCTGTCTTCCGCTCACGCCCCAACATCGTACAGCCCGCCTCCAGTGGTGTCGCGACAGGCTTGAATGGAGGGACGAATGGAGACGGGTCGTCTTCAGCGATGAGAGTCGCTTCTGCCTTGGTGTCAATGATGGTCGTATGCGTGTTTCGCGCCGTGCAGGTGAGCGCCACAATCAGGACTGCATACGACCGAGGCACACAGGGCCAACACCCGGCATCATGGTGTGGGGAGCGATCTCCTACACTGGCCGTACACCTCTGGTGATCGTCGAGGGGACACTGAATAGTGCACGGTACATCCAAACCGTCATCGAACCATCGTTCTACCATTCCTAGACCGGCAAGGGAACTTGCTGTTCCAACAGGACAATGCACGTCCGCATGTATCCCGTACCACCCAACGTGCTCTAGAAGGTGTAAGTCAACTACCCTGGCCAGCAAGATCTCCGGATCTGTCCTCCATTGAGCATGTTTGGGACTGGATGAAGCGTCGTCTCACGCGGTCTGCACGTCCAGCACGAACGCTGGTCCAACTGAGGCCCCATGTGGAAATGGCATGGCAAGCCGTTCCACAGGACTACATCCAGCATCTCTACGATCGTCTCCATGGGAGAATAGCAGCCTGCATTGCTGCGAAAGGTGGATATACACTGTACTAGTGCCGACATTGCGCATGCTCAGTTGCCTGTGTCTGTGTGTCTGTGGTTCTGTCAGTGTGATCATGTGATGTATCTGACCCCAGGAATGTGTCAATAAAGTTTCCCCTTCCTGGGACAATGAATTCACGGTGTTCTTATTTCAATTTCCAGGAGTGTATGTAGAAGTTAGGTCTCCAATGACGATCGTGGCAGTCAGTCGTGATAGTGAATAACAAACAACAGTGAGTAACGTGCCAAAGGAATGCCTTAGTGGCAGGCGCCGGCGCCCCTATCTACGATGTTCTGTATTTTCATTGGATAAAGTTTCTCGAAACAGGTTTCTATTATCGATTCGTTCCTCAATACACGCCCTACAACCCCTCGAAATTTGTCGTGCCACTTCTGCGACATCCTGTATAGTTAATAACTACTAAGTGTGTTTTTTCCCTGAGGCCGGGGTATAAAACACTCGGTCCTGTATGAAACTGCAGGGCTGTTTACAGCAGACCCATGAAAAGGTATTCATCAGGAACCTGAAGAAATACTTTCGAGTTCACCAAATGAAGAAATTTCGGCGCAGTCAGCGCAAAACGATGCGTCAAGTACTAATATATGAACCTTCCAATGTGGTTGTAAAATAAATGATTCAGAAATGGTAGACCTCGATCAGCGAATAAAGAAGTTTGAAGAAAATAATTATACATTAACAGCTTTCATATTAGACCATAATACACACAAATAAAACAGTCACTTGCTCATATTGCCACTGCAATTTTCATGAGTCACATCATCATGTTCAGGTGAAGAGTTATTTATTCACATGGCTTGTGTTGGTGAAAATAACAGGCTTCTTTCCACAGTCGCAGACGAAGGACAGTGTGGGTTGTTTTATGTCTTTTGCTAATGATGAAAATAGCTTATTTAGAAAAGACACTTTAGAGGTGGAAAAACAAGATTTTTTGAAGGTGAACTGTACTTACAGGGGCAGTAGACTTGTAAAAAGTCTGCATACTTTTGCCCTATGTATGTCATCTTCACTGCACGTTACATTCACACTGTCATTTCAAAAATATTGTACATGCTACAGATACGTTTGTTTACATTGTATACATAGATAAAAGATTACATGGTTTCTACATAGATATTTTTTCTTTTTAAAAAATATGAATGAGCTGCACCGGAGTATGGACATGTGCGCAACTCAGTTCCTATACTAGGTAGTTATATGTACTTTTTGTAAATATGAATGTGCTGCAGCACTGGACATAAAAATAATCATTAAATGGTCATGTACATAAGTATGATTTTCTTTTGTTTCAAAAATTTCTATGGGTTGCTCTTCAATATAAATATGAGCGCACTTCAAATATGTGTTAATTTCTTTTTTATAAAATGAGTACAACAGGTCATGCATAGAAAGGGTGGTCAACAAAAAGTGTTAAATACTTTGTAAGTGGTAGTGCTCATCGAAACGAGAAAAATAAGTTCAATGAACATCAGTCTAGAAATGCATATTTTCTGAAATAAACACTTGTTTACATGAGGTGTTCAACGTGGAGTCCATTCATGACTATGCACCCGTCTGCCTTCCAACGTAAGGAATGATGCACCCTTTGAAGTATACCTGGTTGCTGTTGTACCTGCTTGCAAGTATTGAAGATGCGACAGTGTAATGTCGTACATTGTTGACTGGTGTGACGTAGACTAGTTCCTTCAAGTGTGCCAATAACCAAAAGTCTAAGGGATTGAGGCCTAGGCAACGAGCAAGCCAAGTTGCCCCTCCCCCCAACCAATACAGCGGTCCTGAAATGTGTGCGTCAGATGTTCGCGCACATTGAGACGAAAGTGTCAATCACATTTGTATTCGTTGCTGCAAGGGCACAGCTTCCAGCAATGTAGGCAATACATTAATGAGGAAGTCCAAATAACTCGTCCCAGTTAACAATTCTGGAAGCACGTATGGCCTAGTAATCCTCACCAAGTATGACTTCCCAAACGTTGATTGGGAACTGGTGTTGGTGCAGTCTTTACCGAAATGTTGGTTATGGAAATTCGCAACACCATCTCTTGTGAATCATGCTTCATCGGCAAATAATATCTTGGATGTGAACACTGGAAATGTGGCACACTTCTCCAACAGCTATTGACAGAACCGCCATCTGTCATGATGATCCTGTGGCTTTATGGCCTGAAAGCGCTGAAGATGATATGCGTACAGCAATTATTCATGATGTATCCCCCACATAAGAGAATGAGACACGCCTTCTGCTGCCGCTAATCGTCACACACTGTTCCCAGAGGTTTCCTCAACTGGACGTAGCACACACTCCTCCGTATGAGACGTGTGGAGTGTGTTTGGCCTTCCATAGTCAGTCTTCCGAGGTGCAAGGGTACCTGTGTCACTCAGATCTGGAAAAGTCTGCAGAGCAACTTATCAATGGACAACTTATCAATGGACAACTTATCAATGGGCACTCAGCACAGGGGATATTTTGCAGCGTAGAAGGCATGGGCTCGCAGGCTTTGTATTGTACATTTGCTAAACCACAGCAGAATATCATATCCGCCAACTCATTTGTGAAGTAGTAGGCTTGCTTTGCTAACAAGTGGCGGAAGAGGGAAAATGTAAATGTACTACATCATTTGTACATACAAACAGCGCAATAACAGTAAAAACAATTGCATCCGTATTTAGAAGAAAGTAAAACACCATGATACGTACTCAGAGTTGAAAGTACGGTACAATAAGGCTCATGAACAGGACTAAAACTAACGTAGCCTACAACACGACTTGAATCACACAACTGACTGCAGACGACTTAACGGTAGAGAGAGTACTATGAGTAAGACGTTATAATACCCTGTCGACAAATTTGACAGACCGCCAATGCAACGACAATGATAGTATCTGAAACCAGCCCATACTATAAACATTTGTTTGTCTTGGAAAGTATACGTTTCCGGACCCATTTTACTGTACATACTTTTCTTGTTTCAACTGAGTATTACCACCTCTCCAAATATTCTACACTTTCTTTCGAACACCAAATATATCTCCTGTTGAACTTACAGAGGGATGAATTGGAGTGGTTGCATTAATTGCTGTTCATTGAAACCGTAAATTATGAGAATGGTCTAAGCAGTTTATCAAAGCTTTTGAAAAAGTTGGTTGAGTCCATTTCACTATTTTCGTTGAGCGATATTCTCCAAGTTTCTTTCTGTGTATACATATTTCTAGTTCTTCACATAGATACATTCTGTCTATTTTATTCAATGTGTGTAATATTTCAAGATTGCTTTATACATTGTTAGGTCGATATGTTGTATCTTTTTATGGCAGCTATTGCAGATTTGTGTGATATGCTGTATCAGAAGGTGTTGATGTGTTCTTTGAATTTGGTGTGGAAGTTATGGCCTGTTAGACCTATGTGCTGATCTAGACATTTAAACACTTGATATTATATATGCCAGTTGTCTAAAATTTGACCGCTTTTTAAGTTATGAGGAAGTCTTTGGAAATTCTCTTTTGTGTTTGGAACACAATTATTATTTTTTGCCTCTTGAAGATATTGGCAGTTTTTTAGGAGATGCTACTGAGAAATGGGACGTATATTATTAGTGTATTTGTTGGTTCTTGGTGATTATTTTCTTCATTTTCTTTTTTCTTTCTTAACTAAATTGTCTATTAGAGTGTATTTACACCTGTTAGCTGCAGCTATTTGTTTGATGGTTTTTATTTCATTCTGGAGGCTCTCATCACTCAGTGAGGTTTTTAGAGCTCCATAGATCATTGAGCAGTAAACTGCTAGATAGTGCTTATTGGAGTGGCAGCAGGAAGCGTATATGTTTACGTCTGTGATGGTTGGTTCCGCCTAAATCTAGATGACATATTTGTTATCTTGACTGTGTATGCTTAAATCGAGGAAGTTAACACTATTATTAATTTCCTCTTCACCGATGAACTTAATATTCTTGTGCATTTAGTTGAACGCTTAGAGGACGTCTTGGACATCATCTTCTTTCCCCGTTGATGATCATAAAGGTTCCATCTATTTATCTTCTGTAGAACTAAACTTTTTGAATGCTTGTTGCCTTTTTGTGAAACGTTTGTGCTCTAGTTGGCTGAGTATTTCGGCTATTGTTCCTGATATGCTGGCGCCCGTAGATAGATCATTTGTTTGTAGATTTTTCCATCGAAAGAGAAGAAATTATATTTTAGCACAATTTCCAGAAAATTAATGAACTCTGTTATTTCTGCGAGGGAGAGCTTCTTGTACTTTATGAGGATTTGTTTAATAACAGCTAAAGCATCAAGAATGGGTATGTTACTAAACAGATTTGTTGCATCTAGGGAGATCATGATGATAAAGAGATCTTCGATCTGAGTACTTGAAGATTAGACTCCTACAACAATTTAGCGGAAATTTACCAACGCAGCCTCCGCCCTCCCCATCATTACCGCTGACATAGGCGGGCAGGTGACGCCGAGGTCGGAGCGCATATTCGAACCAAAACTGCACATGGCAGAGGAGTCATTGGCCGTAATTACGATGACATGGCTCCTACTCTACGCCAGCCCCAGACGCTGCAGGTGGTGGATCACGAGAACGACCACACAACACAACGAGTAGAAACTGAAGTGAAGGAGTCCGCAGACGTCGTGGCAAGAGTGGTGCAACATAAGCTACAGGATTAAAGAGCACCGGAGGTCGAGATCAGAGCGTGGAAAGAACGTTCGCTGAAGAGTCACAAGAAGCCCTGCGTAGACTCTGGAGAATCGCCCCCTCCTCACCCTGAGACACTTAATGACTCTGGTAATATTGGCCTGTCTGACACGGACCAAGAGCCGTCGGATGACGCTGAACAGGTGCATTCGGACTGCGAAAGGATGTTGTGTCTTTTCGACGATACATCCCCGGAGGTATCCATCGACCGCTCAGCAGCTGATGATGGTGGTGTGGAAGATTAACGTATACTACATACCAGTACAGCTTGCAGCATAGTAGAGATCCTCACGTGTATCGAGTGGGCTGAAGAGGACGGAGATGTCACTGGCGTGACTGCTCCCCTTGACAGAGACTCGCATTCCTCGTCCACAACTCAGGACATGATGGCGCTGGACGACGTCAGACAGGGAATCTTTTGAGGACGTGTAATGGGACCACTGACTTTGAACATTTCTGCCAATTCACCATTGAGTGAAAATGACGGATACTCGGACCTAGGCATACAAAATATGGACAGTTAAAGTTGATGCTATTAGATCGGCTGTGAAACAACAACTTTTCTGGAACATGCGCTATGCTGTAGATGTGGGTATACTGATAGTGTACTGCAGCAATCCAGGAAGTACACGGCTACATCTCCTACACCGCACCGAAGTCGGACAACGGCAGTGGAAAGGCGATATTGGTCCGAGAGTGCATCCCAGTTCGCGACCTGGGTTATGTACCTTAGGCATGGGGATGACGATAGCAGTTCATGAGATCCGTACTGTCAATGTGTACGCCTCATCTGGAACTGAAAATAGACGAGTGCATACCAAATATTATTCGCAAGTGATCGTGCCGTTATTTACCGGCGGATTCTATGATTTACTGGTGGGTGGAGACTTCAACTGTGTATTAATCCCAAGGAATGAAACTTCACATTACAATACCTGTCGGTAACTACAAGCGATATGCCTGGAAATGGACTTGACCGACACATCGTACAGAATCCACGGAAATAGCGAAGGATACCCACTTTTCATTAATCACTTAGTAAGCCGACTTGATCGCAAATATGTTTTGGCCTGCGAATAAGGTAGTCCATGCTGAACGATGGCCCACTGTCTTTACCGACCATCTACCACGGAAATAGCGAAGGATACCCACTTTTCATTTATCACTTAGTAAGCCGACTTGATCGCAAATATGTTTTGGCCTGCGAATAAGGTAGTCCATGCTGAACGATGGCCCACTGTCTTTACCGACCATCTACCACGGAAATAGCGAAGGATACCCACTTTTCATTAATCACTTAGTAAGCCGACTTGATCGCAAATATGTTTTGGCCTGCGAATAAGGTAGTCCATGCTGAACGATGGCCCACTGTCTTTACCGACCATCTACCACGGAAATAGCGAAGGATACCCACTTTTCATTAATCACTTAGTAAGCCGACTTGATCGCAAATATGTTTTGGCCTGCGAATAAGGTAGTCCATGCTGAACGATGGCCCACTGTCTTTACCGACCATCTACCTTATCTAAGTACCATACCCTCCCTCAACAAAATGTATGGAGAAGTCGCGTCATATGGAAGTTCAGTTCGTCAATGTTGATAGACCCCGAATGTCATCAGCGAGTCGAGAACGTATGGGCGACGTATCAACGCCGCATTCCAAACTGCGCCTCGATGTTTCGCTGGTTGTTAGTACGTGCTGAACCGGTGATGCGAAGATCTCTTACACAATACAGTCGAGATAAGAGAGTAAGGATGAGAAACACTATTGATTATTGTTACGCGATACTTCGTGAGTTATCATTTCGGGATCCGTCTCCAGAACATCATACAGAAGCTCATCGTGACAAGGCACGCATCTTATCGATCACGCGACGTCGACTGGGAGACATCCAGATCCGTCTAGACGTCTGGACAACATTGCTGGGAACGCACCTCAACGCATCATGTGTCACGAGAACACAGATGTTTCCGCCGATCATTAGACACAGTGCTCCATCACTCAAAGACTCGTCGACTGATGACACAAAAGGACGTTGCGGTTAGCTTTCTGGAGCATTTCCGCCATCTCTTTGCCGGAGCACCGACGGACCACCGGGTAGGAGAGAACATATTGCAACAGTTGTCTCCGAGACTGAGTGAGATGGATAACGTTGCACTAATGGAGGCACTCATAAAAGATGAAATGATGGGGGCTCTCAAGAAAGGAGTGGCAGCGCGGGATCGGATAACTTTAGAATTTTATCGGGAATTCGCGGAAGTGGGTGGCGACGCACAATGAGCTGATGCGCTCTAACTTGCACCTGCCGCAGTATTTTTTAACGGCTTTTATTCTCAATATCCCAGTGCCGGAAGGGAGTCTAGGTGCGAATCAATATCGGCCGCTCACCATACTAAACAATGACTACAAAATCTTCGTACGACTGCTAGTGCCTGGCCTTTAACTGACCATATCGAGGATTAGATATTTGGGCGTAACATTGCAGAGCGATATGAAGTGGGACAAGCAAGTAATGGCAGTTGTGGGGAAGGTGGATAGTCGCCTTCGGTTCATTGGCAGAATTTTGGGAAGATGTGGTTCATCTGCAAAGGAGACCGCTTATAAAACACTGATACGACCTATTCTTCAGTACTGCTCGGGCGTTT
Organism: Schistocerca gregaria; assembly: GCF_023897955.1. Classification (NCBI taxonomy): domain Eukaryota; kingdom Metazoa; phylum Arthropoda; class Insecta; order Orthoptera; family Acrididae; genus Schistocerca; species Schistocerca gregaria. The sequence continues at coordinate 127,566,276 of NC_064923.1, read as the reverse complement.
GGGATCGCTATCAGATCGGATTAGGGAGGACATAGAAGCAATTCAGAGGCGGGTTGCTAGATTTGTTACTGGTAGGTTTGATCATCACGCGAGTGTTACGGAAATGCTTCAGGAACTCTGGTGGGAGTCTCTAGAGAAAAGGAGGAGTTCTTTTCGTGAATCGCTACTGAGAAAATTTAGAGAACCAGCATTTGAGTCTGACTGCAGTACAATTTTACTGCCACCAACTTACATTTCACGGAAAGACCACAAAGATAAGATAAGAGAGATTAGGGCTCGTACAGAGGTATATAGGCAGTCATTTTTCCCTCGTTCTGTTTGGGAGTGGAACAGGGAGAGAAGATGCTAGTTGTGGTACGAGGTACCCTCCACCACGCACTGTATGGTGGATTGCGGAGTATCTATGTAGATGTAGATGTAGATATCTCCACTGATTAGGCATGCCAAAAAGTGCGAAGCAACATCCACTCAGCGTTAAGTAAATACTGGCAACATCACAGCCTTTGCGGAAAGATGTCTAATATGAGCAGCTGTAATACGTGTAGACTTTGATCGAGCATTTGATAGGGTAAACCATGATTTCTTCATCGACAGTTATTACCTGAATGACGGTTCCACAAGCATTCTTCTCCATAATTACCACCAAAGATGATGGTAAAAGGTCGGGAAGTAAGATCAGTTCAAATTAAGAACTCGCTCGGCAAGAGTACCCTCTCTCAGTGGCGCTTTTTGCGATACCACTCGACCCGCTGATGTATGTTATGCGACGCTTTCTCACTGGAATAACGCTGCATGATACCTCACTCATCTGTCGTACCTATGCGGAGGACCTGATACTCCTCGTCCGTTCAGGAATTCAAGTACGTCAGGCTGTCGGGCATCTCAATACTTACAGGATTGTGGGAAATATCCAAAATACTACGCACTGGACGAGGTCTGAAGACATTCCAGACCGTTTCAGACGATGGGAACGGTGAGATGACTAGGAATCACGTTTACCCGTTCACTGAGACAGTCAGGGGCGGCGAGTTGTCGGCGGCTGCTTCAGAAAGTTCTATTGTCCGTACGTAACAATTTGTTGAGAGCGCCCAGCATTATCCAACGTGTAACGTACACCAATTACAATGAAATTAATACCCCTAGCTAGGTACGTTCGTTGATATAAGTCAACGGGGACAATTGAAAATGTGTGCGCCGATCGGGACTCGAACCTGGGATGTCCTGCTTACATGGCAGACCCTCTATCCATCTGAGCCACCGGATGCACAAACAGTGCCAAATTCTTACTGGAATCGGCAAAAAGCCGCGAGTAATGAGTATAATAGGCAGGGGCACTATGAATATTGTGCGGGACAATAAGTTGGGAATGTGGGTCTCACGGGAGGCGTGCCAGAGATAAGTCCCTGCAGTCGCACTATCCTCTGTGTCCTCGGTGGCTCAGATGGAAAGAGCATCTGTCATGTAAGCAGGAAATCCCAGGTTCGAGTTCCGGTGAGAGCACACATTTTCAACTGTGTCTGTATGCAGCTAGGGGTATTCATTTCATTGTAATTTCATTCTAATGAGCTGCATGCTCACCGATGGTATCTGCAGTATCCGAATGGACAGATACCATCTTCATATACGTATAACGTACACCAATGTTCTTCTCATGTCACGACTGCCATATTTAGCGTGGATCCTACCGATATTGAATGGTATCACGGACTGCCTGATGGCTGGCATTGGGTACTACATCAGTACTGGGAGGTTATTTAAGATCAAGTATGACACGTTAACCCTACCGTTCCAGAATGGCGCCTCAACCACACGAACGTGCGTATCCAAGCTTTGGCACTTTATCTGCGAGCGATGGTTCGGAATACGCAATAGCGAAAAGATACAGTAACATTACCTCTGATAGATTAACTTCTTCTGCGCTCGTTCGAACCTGCGATAGTGGTGGGCAACAACTCAACTTCACTTGCACACTTAGCCTCATTATTAGTTGATTGTATTTATGTTCGTTCGGAAGTAACTGCTATGAGGAGATCCACGACTCAGGAGACCTATCGATGCTTAATCAATAACCAAGGCCGTAACGTCATGGAAGTCAAACATCCAACGTGTGATTGTCAGCATAGCTTGTGCTCAATGCATACACAACTGTCGTTAACAGCAGCGTGATCGACGTGGTATATCCTCATGAGACTTAAAACTGCCGCACGGCACCGTTTTTACGCTGTTTCTCCCCTTTGTATAACCTGTGATTTGTTGGACGTGGACACGGACTGCGCGGCCCCTCCCGCCAGAGGTTCGATTCCTTCGTCGGGCACGGGTGTGTGCATTGTTCTTAGCATGAGTTGGTTTAAGTTCGTTTAAGTAGTACGTAAGTCTACGGGCCGATGACCTCAGCAGTTTGGTCCCTTCGGAATTCATACACGTTGAACATCTGAGCACTTGTTGGACACCGAAGAAGATGGCCTGGTGTGTGCGCTGCGAGGGACGTTTGGATGCTTGACGAGTCGTATGTTGGTATTCCTTCGGTGCACCATCGATGCAGTAATCGCGTTAGATGCACCTTTCTTACCGGACACGACGTTCTTTCATGACTAACGCGGTCAACTGGATCGCTGCACAATTGACACATGCTTCCACGAGATGTATAGTCTGTTTGTCTGTGACGGATTATTGGATATACGAAAACAACATTAGCTCAGTCTTTGTCTTATGAAATAAAGAACTTGATTTGCCAGCTATTTAGGAAGTGTATTTCACAATCCGCCAGACAGCTGAAGTGTCTCTGGAATGAGACGACACGCAAGAGCGAAAATTTAAAGACGATAATGTACACAGTTAATGTATGTTGGCGTATTGCGCATTGAGAAGACGACTGGCCCCCTACTGTTGGCGCCAGATCTGACTGGATAATTTTCACGACTCTTACGAACGATGGCAAGGGGTTGCAACGATTCACATAATGTTCGTGTAATTGTTGGGCACCCAAAGCAGGGATGCCGCCCAAATGACGGGAATGGTTAAGTTCATCCGGCTGGATGAGCATTTATATACAGGGCTTCGCAGCGCGACTCCTCACATGCCAGAGTTAAAAAAATGTCTCTTACAAAATTTTGTCCGGTGCGTACACCCGGGAGGAGAAAGGACGTTAAAGAGTGGCAATCTGGCAACGCTATAACCACTACCTCCGTTAGCACGTAGTAATTGTGCTGTACAGCTGGTGTAGTGGATTGAGTTTTTGTGTTAGCATACAGGAGGTCGAAGCTTCAATCCTGGTTTGAGGCATGTGTTTTTTATTTGGTAAATGTAGTCGAGTGGTACGGTACCCGGCAACTTAATCGTCAACAACGATTGCACCGGATACTCTAGAAAACATTTGCACCTATGTACTCCAATCATAGAAATGGAAGGTTGGTTAGCTTAGAAAGAAGCCCTTCCCTCGTCGTGGGCGTGCATTTATTCGCACCCCTAGATCTTCTAGATGCGATACCTGTTTTCTTTGTATCCTCCTACAATGGTCCTATAGATTAGTACCAACTATTATTTTTGTCTCGTCCAGGTCCATTACGTTACCAGTAGGACTAGCAAGGTGCTTTACAAATAACGCCAAACTCGATTACTATTTGTATGTGTTATCCTCCGGGCGGGGACTACTCAGGAGGATGTTGTTATCAGGAGAAAGAAAACTGGCATTCTACGGATCGGAGCGTGGAATGTCAGATCCCTTAATCGGGCAGGTAGGTTAGAAAATTTAAAAAGGGAAATGGATAGGTTAAAGTTAGATATAGTGGGAATTAGTGAGGTTCGGTGGCAGGAGGAACAAGACTTCTGGTCAGGTGACTACAGGGTTATAAACACAAAATCAAATAGGGGTAATGCAGGAGTAGCTTTATGAATAGGAAAATAGGAATGCGGGTAAGCTACTACAAACAGCACAGTGAACGCATTATTGTGGCCAAGATAGATACGAAGCCCACACCTACTACAGTAGTACAAGTTTATATGCCAACTAGCTCTGCAGATGATGAAGAAATTGAAGAAATGTACGATGAAATAAAAGAAATTATTCAGATAGTGAAGGGAGACGAAAATTTAATAGTAATGGGTGACTGGAATTCGAGTGTAGGAAAAGGGAGAGAAGGAAACATAGTAGGTGAATATGGATTGGGGCTAAGAAATGAAAGAGGAAGCCGCCTAGTAGAATTTTGCACAGAGCACAACTTAATCATAGCTAACACTTGGTTTAAGAATCATGAAAGAAGGTTGTATACGTGGAAGAATCCTGGAGATACTAAAAGGTGTCAGATAGATTATATAATGGTAAGACAGAGATTTAGGAACCAGGTTTTAAGTTGTAAGACATTTCCAGGGGCAGATGTGGACTCTGACCACAATCTATTGGTTATGACCTGTAGATTAAAACTGAAGAAACTGCAAAAATGTGAGAAATTAAGGAGATGGGACCTGGATAAACTGAAAGAACCAGAGGTTCTACAGAGTTTCAGAGAGATCATAAGGGAACAATTGACAGGAATAGGGGAAAGAAATACAGTAGAAGAAGAATGGGTAGCTCTGAGGGATGTAGTAGTGAAGGCAGCAGAGGATAAAGTAGGTACAAAGACGAGGGCTGCTAGAAATCCTTGGGTAACAGAAGAAATATTGAATTTAATTGATGAAAGGAGAAAATATAAAAATGCAGTAAATGAAGCAGGCAAAAAGGAATACAAACGTCTCAAAAATGAGATCGACAGGAAGTGCAAAATGGCTAAGCAGGGATGGCTAGAGGACAAATGTAAGGATGTAGAAGCTTATCTCACTAGGGGTAAGATAGATACTGCCTACAGGAAAATTAAAGAGACCTTTGGAGAGAAAAGAACCACATGTATGAATATCAAGAGCTCAGATGGCAGCCCAGTTCTAAGCAAAGAAGGGAAGGCAGAAAGGTGGAAGGAGTATATAGAAGGCTTATACAAGGGCGATGTACTTGAGGACAATATTATGGAAATAGAAGAGGATGTAGATGAATACGAAATGGGAGATACGATACTGCGTGAAGAGTTTGACAGAGCACTGAAAGACCTGAGTCGAAACAGGGCCCCCGGAGTAGACAACATTTCATTAGAACTACTGACGGCCTTGGGAGAGCCAGTCATGACAAAACTCTACCAGCTAGTGAGCAAGATGTATGAGACAGGCGAAATACCCTCAGACTTCAAGAAGAATATAATAATTCCAATCCCAAAGAAAGCAGGTGCTGACAGATGTGAAAATTACCGAACTATCAGTTTAATAAGCCACGGCTGCAAAATACTAACGCGAATTCTTTACAGACGAATGGAAAAACTGGTAGATGCAGACCTCGGGGAGGATCAGTTTGGATTCCGTCGAAATGTTGGAACACGTGAGGCAATACTGACCTTACGACTTATGTTAGAAGAAAGATTAAGAAAAGGCAAACCTACGTTTCTAGCATTTGTAGACTTAGAGAAAGCTTTTGACAATGTTGACTGGAATACTCTTTTTCAAATTCTAAAGGTGGCAGGGGTAAAATACAGGGAGCGAAAGGCTATTTATAATTTGTACAGAAACCAGATGGCAGTAATAAGAGTCGAGGGACATGAAAGGGAAGCAGTGGTTGGGAAAGGAGTGAGACAGGGTTGTAGCCTCTCCCCGATGTTATTCAATCTGTGTATTGAGCAAGCAGTAACGGAAACAAAAAAAAATTTGGAGTAGGTATTAAAATTCATGGAGACGAAGTAAAAACTTTGAGGTTCGCCGATGACATTGTAATTCTGTCAGAGACGGCAAAGGACTTGGAAGAGCAGTTGAACGGAATGGACAGTGTCTTGAAAGGAGGATATAAGATGAACATTAACAAAAGCAAAACGAGGATAATGGAATGTAGTCAAATTAAATCGGGTGATGCTGAGGGAATTAGATTAGGAAATGAGACACTTAAAGTAGTAAAGTAGTTGTGCTATTTGGGGAGCAAAATAACTGATGATGGTCGAAGTAGAGAGGATATAAAATGTAGACTGGCAATGGCAAGGAAAGCGTTTCTGAAGAAGAGAAATTTGTTAACATCGAATATAGATTTATGTATCAGGAAGTCGTTTCTGAAAGTATTTGTTTGGAGTGTAGCCATGTATGGAAGTGAAACATGGACGATAACTAGTTTGGACAAGAAGAGAATAGAAGCTTTCGAAATGTGGTGCTACAGAAGAATACTGAAGATAAGGTGGATAGATCACGTAACTAATGAGGAGGTATTGAATAGGATTGGGGAGAAGAGAAGTTTGTGGCACAACTTGACTAGAAGAAGGGATCGGTTGGTAGGACATGTTTTGAGGCATCAAGGGATCACAAATTTAGCATTGGAGGGCAGCGTGGAGGGTAAAAATCGTAGAGGGAGACCGAGAGATGAGTACACTAAGCAAATCCAGAAGGATGTAGGTTGCAGTAGGTACTGGGAGATGAAGCAGCTTGCACAGGATAGAGTAGCACGGAGAGCTGCATCAAACCAGTCTCAGGACTGAAGACAACAACAACATCATCATGATGGCTTTCAACATTAAGTCTGGTTAGTGCATGCTGTTTAGTACGTGTCTCAATGCATTATTTGTGGTGTCACCGCCAGACACCACACTTGCTAGGTGGTAGCCTTTAAATCGGCCACGGTCCGGTAGTATACGTCGGACCCGCGTCTCGCCACTATCAATGATTGCAGACCGAGCGCCGCCACACGCATGTCTAGAGAGACTTCCTAGCACTCGCCCAGTTCTACAGCCGACTTTGCTAGCAATGGTTCACTGACTTCTACGCTCTCATTTACCGAGACGATAGTTAGCATAGCCTTCAGCTACGTTATTTGCTACGATCTAGCAAGCCGCCAGTATCCGTACTATTGATATTGTGAATCATGTACCATAAAGAGCGGCGTTCGTCATTAATGGATTAAAGTTAAGTATTCCACCAGCTACGTCCGTTTTTATCAATTCTAATTCCCTTGTCATGTTCCAGACCTCACGCCAGCCTGCGTGAGCTAAAACGCTTGCATTTCGGCCACCTTTAACAACCCTGTGTTGTGTCTTCTGCTAACCACAACATTGGCGATGAGAGTAACAGTGTTCTTATCTAAATTGCCCTGATTTACTTGTGTAATGGCTTTGCCACAATCTCCAGATGAACTGTCCGAATTTTATCGCTTACAGAATCAGCAGACGCAGACCTTACTGGATGTCCTTGGACAGCTTGTCCAGGGTCAACGTGCGATGCAAAACGCTGCGGCAGCAGCCGCTTCACCGCTAACGCAGCCACAACACGCTGTTGCACCCACTTTTCGACCTTTTGATGCTGCACTGGAAAGCTGGACGGAGTGGTCACGCCAATTTGTATTTCATCTCGCAGCCTACAGAATTCAAGGTAACGAGCGGCAGCCTTTTCTCCTTTCATCCGTCTTCGTGAGTTCGTACCGTGTGATAGTCAAATTATTTCCTCGTCGCGACGTAGCAACTCTGTCCTACGAAGAAATTTTGTCTGCATTGGATGCATATTTCAAAGAATCAGTAAATGTAGTTGCCAAACGGTATACCTTCTTTCGTACAAAACGTACGGCAGGTCAGACTAATCGGGAGTGGGTTGCAACTTTGCAAGGCCTTACTATGGATTGTGCTTTTGAGTGTCAATGTGGACTCCCTTATTCAGATACTATGTTACGTGATGCAATTGCACAGAACGATTCTGATGTTCGTATAGGGGAACAGATTTTGAAACTATTCAGTCCCTCCCTTCAACAAGTGATGGACATATTGTATCGGCAGGACACATTTGACTTTGCTCAGGAATCTTTTGAAACTTCGCCACCCGTGTGTCAGGTTAACCGGTCGGCCGGGCTAGCTGCACGGAGCAGTAAACAGCCCTCGCGCCCGTCCGCGCCGCTGCCGCCAGGCTCTCAGCCACGTGTGTCGCGCCGTCAAGCAAATGCAGTGATCAAATCATGCCCTCGGTGTGCTACTAAACATTCGAGTGAGAATTGCCCGTCACGCCAAGCTATTTGCTTTTATTGTAATAAAAAAGGACATGTACAGAGTGTTCGCCAGAAAAAGCTCAGATCGGAAGCTCAAAACAGTTCCAGGCCGTTTGCTTCGTGCCGGAATCGAAATGGAACAAAGGATACTCAGGCTCGCGAAACTTCGCCCATGGAAATTAATGTAGTTCATTCCACTCCGCCCAGTGCCACTCTCTCTAACAGTGACTGCGTTCGTCCCAAAAATAGTGTGCGTCGACATCGACGGAACTCCCGTCAAGTCGCAAGTGATTTTGTACCAGTGTCAGTTCACGTTGCACGAGACAGTCGCTCTTGCCGTCAGCAGGACAATAAACTTTTTGTTGACTTGGACATTAACGGCAAAGTGATACCATTCCAGCTCGATACCGGAGCTGCAGTTTCACTGATCAATCAAGACACTTACAAACCGCTGGGCACACCTCCGTTGCGTGCAGCTCTGAGCGCTATGGGACTTAACATCTATGGTCATCAGTCCCCTAGAACTTAGAACTACTTAAACCTAACTAACCTAAGGACATCACACAACACCCAGCCATCACGAGGCAGAGAAAATCCCTGACCCCGCCGGGAATCGAACCCGGGAACCCGGGCGCGGGAAGCGAGAACGCTACCGCCCGACCACGAGATGCGGGCGTTGCGTGCCGCAAATGTTATGTTAAGTAGCTATTCCTGTCAAGATATCCCACTGTTAGGACAGTGCAGCCTTCTTGCAACATACAAAGGACAAACAAAACTTGTGTCATTTTACGTCCTTCATTCTTCTTCTACAGTGAACTTGTTTGGTTTCGATGAATCCACAACTAGTGATTGCAACTTTTCCTTTACCCCGCCCGGAAGATCTTTTTGACAAACTGTGCCCGGGTAAATATTTTTTGAAGTTGGACCTCGCAGATGCGTACTTGCAAATACCGGTGGACGAAGAATCCCAGCTTGTTTTGGTGGTTAACACCCATCTTGGTTTGTATCGATTCAAACGACTTCCATTCGGGTGTGCATCCACCCTTGCATTGTTTCAGCAATATCTACAAACTGTTTGTGCGTCGGTCCCTACAGCAGCAAATTATCTGGACGATATTGTGATCTCCGGAAAGACGGAAGAAGAACATTTGGCCAGTCTCAGAACATTATTTCAGGTCTTGTGACAAAATGGTCTTCGCTTGCGGAAGGACAAATGTGTGTTTTTTGCTCGGGACTTGCCATACTTGGGACATGTACTCAATGCCCAAGGCATACATCCCAGTCCCGCGCACCTTCGTGCCATACAAGACTTGCCTTCGACGCGGACTTTGAAGCTGCTACAGAGTGTGCTGGGAAAAAATTACGTATTATAAAAGATATATTGCGCATGCCTCTTCCATTTCAGCTCCGCTTCATTGCTTACGCTGTAAGGGTGTTCCGTTCGTCTGGACGACGGAATGCGAACGCGCCTTTCGCCAGTTGAAATCGGCGTTGCTTTCCAATATTGCGTTACGCCATTCGATCCCCAGAAGCCCCTTTTGTTGATGGTGGATGCATCGGATTTCGGGATCGGTGCTGTGCTTGCGCACAAAGATGGATCGCACGATCGCCCTATTGCCTTTGCGTCCAAATTGCTCTCGTCTGCTCAAGGAAATTATCCACAGATCGAGAAAGAAGCATTGGCTCTCGTCTTTGGCGTTAGAAAGTTTCATGATTTCTTGTATGGTCGGCACTTTACCATAATCACAGACCACAAACCTTTGACATCGCTTTTTCATCCGACCAAGCCTGTGCCTCCACGTACAGCGCAGAAATTCATTCCCTGGTCTATTTTCCTGTCGCAGTACTGCTACGATATCTTGTATCGGTCCACTGCTAAGCACGGAAACGCCGATGCGTTGTCCCGCTTGCCTGTTGCTGAGGATAGGGCATTCGATTCCTCCGAACTTGCTTGCATGTTCAATGATGCGGAAACCGATGACGTGGTCGGATCGTTTCCGATTGATTTTCGTTGTGTAGCTACAGCCACAGCTGCCGACCCTGTCCTTGCTCCCGTTCTGCGTTTTGTTGCTACGCAATGGCCCTTGTCAAAGTCACGGATCGGGGACCCGTTGGTTTGCCGATTTTTTGCTCACAAGGAGAGACTTTTTGTACGACGCGGTGTTTTGCTGTTGCGTTGTGATAATGATCAGTCCAGGGCCGTGGTACCACGTTCGTTACAGTCCTCTGTCTTACAGCTTCTCCACCAAGGACATAGGGGTATAGTGAGAACGAAACAACTTACTCGTCAGCACTGTACTTGGTTCGGAATCGATGCCGCGATTACGAATATGTGCTCTTCTTGCATGGTGTGTGCCGAACAACAATCAGCTCCACCGTGGAAATTCTTTGCATGGCCAAAAGCCACTTCCAAGGGCAACGCTTACACATGGATTTTGCTGGTCCATTCTGGAATGCTCGATGGTTGGTAGTGGTTTATTCATTCAGTAATTTTCCTTTTGTTGTCCGGATGTCTTCCACGACGTCATCTGCCACCATCCAAGCGTTATCCGCTATCTTTTACATTGAAGGTCTTCCACAGACTATTGTTTCCGACAATGGCCCACAATTCATGTCCGCAGAATTTCAGTCATTCTACAAGACCAATGGTGTTCAACATCTGACGTCCGCGCCGTTTTCGCCACAGTCAAACGGTGCCGCTGAACGATTGGTCAGGACTTTCAAGTCACAGATGTTGAAGTTGAAAGAGTCTCATTCTCGGGAGGACGCGTTATTGCTCTTTTTGTCCTCGTATCACTCTCAGCCCCGAGATGGTCGCTCGCCGGCTGAGTTGCTCCACGGTCGTCATCATCGAACCTTGATGTCTTTGCTACATCCGCCGCCTCAGGTTCCTGTGAAGACACCAGCTTTTGCTCCAGGCGATTTTGTCTACTATCGCAACTTTCGAGGTTCACGGCGTTGGCTCGAAGGGCGCATTATTCGCTGCCTCCGACGCGCTATGTATCTGGTTTTGTGGGCCTCTGGTGAGGTGCGTCGGCATTTCAATCCGTTGCGCCTCTGTCGTCGCACGGGATCTGCCGCTCGTCGTCTGCTTTTAGCGACGGTTCCGTTCGGTCAGCGCCCCGGGGACCCACCTACTGGCTCGCCTCAGCCCCAGGTGTTACCGATGCTGCCTTCCATTTTGCCCCATGGCGACGCGCAGCCGCCATCGCCGCCGCCATCGCCACCGCCGCCGCCGCCTGTTATCCCGCCGGCGACGCCCGCAGTGGACGTGTCGCTGCAATCGCCGGGAACCTCCCTGGATCGCGCAACGCCGATCGCTTCCCGTGACCAGTTGTCCTCCGACATGGAAATCTTGCCCGCTCCGGACCATATGTCGTCTTCGTCCGTCGGGTGCGCCGGCCCCTCCTGTCTCTCTACGGGCGCATACACCGCATGTTGGCGTGCACCCTGGAGCAGGTTTTCAGGCGTTCCCTAGCTCCCCGCGGTCCGAATGGCAGGGTGCGGTGGCACAGCCTCGCCTGTTGTTAGGCTCCCCACCTCGTCGCATACGTCAACATGTGGTCCTCCCCACAGCGGATGGAAGCCTTATTCCACAACCGTACGCCGATTTGAGGGGGAGGAATGTGATGTCACCGCCAGACTCCACACTTGCTAGGTGGTAGCATTTAAATCGGCCACGGTCCGGTAGTATACGTCGGACCCACGCGTCGCCACTATCAATGATTAAAGACCGAGCGCCGCCACACGGCAGGTCTAGAGAGACCTCCTAGCACTCGCCCAGTTGTACAGCCGACTTTGCTAGCGATGGTTCACTGACAAATTACGCTCTCATTTCCCGAGACGATAGTTGGCATAGCCTGCAGCTACGTTATTTGCTACGACCTAGCAAGGCGCCAGTATCCGTACTATTGATATTGTGAATCATGTACCATAAAGAGCGGCGTTCGTCATTAATGGATTAAACTTAAGTATTCCACCAGCTACGTCCATTTTTCTCAATTCTAATTCCCTTGTCATGTTCCAGATCTCACGCCAGCCTGCGTGGGCTAAAACGCGTGCATTTCGGCCTCCTTTAATAACCCTGTGTTGGCTCTCCTGCCAACCACAACATTATTATTATTATTATTTCTTTCTTATCTCAGACGTTACGTCTGGTCAAAAGTGGAATGTAACGCGGACCTTGATCAAGCGTGACTTCCTTTTCACTCTACGGTTTATGTTATATTGCATTTAGGAACTTTCGGGTAATTGAACATGTATCAATAATTACAGATTTCTGTAGCTGTATATATAAGTTTGGATGTAGTTGTATTACATTGATGTACTGGTGGATATTGTGTGGTATGACTCCTGTAGTTGAGAGTATAATTGGTATAATGTCAACTTTATCTTGATGCCACATATCCTTGACTTCCTCAACCAGTTGGATGTATTTTTCAATTTTTTCTCATGTTTTCTTTTGTATATTTGTTGTATTGGGTATGGATATTTCGATTAGTTGTGTTAATTTCTTATTTTTATTGGTGAGTATGATGTCAGGTTTGTTATATGGTGTTGTTTTATCTGTTATAATGGTTCTGTTCCAGTACAATTTGTATTCATCATTCTCCAGTACATTTTGTGGTGCATACTTGTATTTGGGAACGTGTTGTTTTACAAGTTTATATTGTAAGGCAAGCTGTTGATGTATTATTTTTGCTACATTGTCATGTCTTCTGGGATGTTCTATATTTGCTAGTATTGTACATCCGCTTGTGATGTGATCTACTGTCTCTATTTGTTGTTTGCAAAGTCTGCATTTATCTGTTGTGGTATTGAGATCTTTAATAATATGCTTGCTGTCATATTTGGTGTTTATTGTTTGATCCTGTATTGCAACCATGAATCCTTCCATCTCACTGTATATATTGCCTTTTCTTAGCCATGTGTTGGATGCGTCTTGATCGATGTGTGGCTTTGTTAGATGATACGGGTGCTTTCCATGTAGTGTTTTCTTTTTCCAATTTACTTTCTTCGTATATGTTGATGTTATGTGATCTAAAGGGTTGTAGAAGTGGTTATGAAATTGCAGTGGTGTGGCCTGTGTATTTATGTGAGTGGTTGCTTTCCGTATTTTGCTAGTTTCTGCTCGTTCTAGAAAGAATTTTCTTAAATTGTCTACCTGTCCATAATGTAGGTTTTTTATGTCGATAAATCCCCTTCCTCCTTCCTTTCTGCTTAATGTGAATCTTTCTGTTTGCTGAATGTATGTGATGTATTCTATATTTGTGGCATTATGACCGTGTAAGTGTATTGAGAGCTTCTAGGTCTGTGTTACTTCATTTCACTACTCCAAATGAGTAGGTCAATATTGGTATAGCATAAGTATTTATAGCTTTTGTTTTGTTTCTTGCTGTCAGTTCTGTTTCCAGTATTTTTGTTAGTCTTTGTCTATATTTTTCTTGTAGTTCTTCTTTAATATTTGTATTAATTTTCCTATTTTCTGTCTGTATCCTAGATATTTATAGGCATCTGTTTTTTCCATCGCTTCTATGCAGTCGCTGTGGTTATCCAATATGTAATCTTCTTGTTTAGTGTGTTTTCCGTTGACTATGCTATTTTTCTTACATTTGTCTGTTCCAAGAGCCATATTTATATCATTGCTGAATACTTCTGTTATCTTTAGTAATTAGTTGAGTTGTTTATTTGTTGCTGCCAGTAGTTTTAGATCATCCATGTATAGCAGATGTGTGATTTTGTGTGGGTGTGTTCCAGTAATATTGTATCCATAATTTGTATTATTTAGCATGTTGGACAGTGGGTTCAGAGCAAGGCAGAACCAGAAAGGACTTAATGAGTCTCCTTGGTATATTCCACACTTAATCTGTATTGGCTGTGATGTGACATTATTTGAATTTGTTTGGATATTAAGTGTGGTTTTCCAATTTTTCATTACTATGTTTAGGAACTGTATCAATTTAGGATCTACTTTGTATATTTTCAATATTTGTAATAACCATTAGTGGGGTACACTATCAAAAGCTTTTCGGTAATCAATGTATGCATAGTGTAGTGACCTTTGTTTAGTTTTAGCTTGATATGTTACGTCTGCATCTGGTATCAGTTGCTCTTTACATCCTCGTGCTCCTTTGTAACAGCCTTTTTGTTCTTCATTTATAATTTTGTTCTGTGTTGCATGTGTCATTAATTTCTGTGTAATGACTGAAGTTAATATTTTGTATATTGTTGGTAGGCATGTTATGGGGCGGTATTTAGCTGGGTTTTCTGTGTCTGCTTGATCTTTAGGTTTCATATAAGTTATTCCAAGTGTAAGTGTATCAGGGAATGTGTATGGGTCTGCAATATAACTGTTAAATAATTTAATTAGCTGTGAATGTGTTGAGGTGAACTTCTTTACCCAGAAATTTGGTATTTTATATTTTACAGGGGCTTTCCAATTGTGAGTAGAATTAATTGCTTTGGTGACTTTATGTTGCAAAATTATCACTTCAGGCATTTGTGGTATCATCTTGCATGTATCTGTTTCTGCTTCTATCCACCGTGCATGCCTGTTATGTTGCACCGGGTTTGACCATATGTTGCTCCAGAAGTGTTCCATGTCTGTTATGTTTGGTGGATTGTATATTTTAATGTGTGTGTGTTATCTATTGTCTGGTAAAATTTCTTTTGGTTTGTGTTGAATGTTTGGTTTTGTTTCCTTCTATTTTCACTTTTTTGTATCTTCTAAGTCGTTTGGCCAATGCTTGTAATTTCTGCTTCTTTTCATCTAATTGCTCTATCTCTTCTTGTTGTGAGATTTTACCTAACCTTTTTTCCTTTTTTGTCTGATATTTCTTTTCTTATAAATTGTGTTAGCTGTCCAATGTCTTCTCTCAGTTTTTCTATTCTGATCTGTAGCCTGTGTTGCCATGCTGGTTTTGTGGGTTTCTTCTGTGTGTTGGTTGGTTCTGATCCTTGCCTAGTGTCTATATTTACTGTAGTGAGTGCTCCTATATAAACCAGTAGTTGTAACTCTTCCATAGTTGTTTTTTCATTTATTTTGTTGTGTATGACTGTGTTGATAGTTTTTATTGTTGTTTCTACTCGTGGGTTATTTGGCGGTCTATACAAGAATGGTCTAATGTCTATATTTGTGTCTTTGTATTCTATATATGTCAGATCCCTTAATCGGGCAGGTAGGTTAGAAAATTTAAAAAGGGAAATGGATAGGTTAAAGTTAGATATAGTGGGAATTAGTGAAGTTCGGTTGCAGGAGGAACAAGACTTCTGGTCAGGTGACTACAGGGTTATAGACACAAAATCAAATAGGGGTAATGCAGGAGTAGCTTTAATAATGAATAGGAAAATAGGAATGCGGGTAAGCTACTACAAACAGCATTGTGAACGCATTATTGTGGCAAAGACAGATACGAAGCCCACACCTACTACAGTAGTACAAGTTTATATGCCAAATAGCTCTGAAGATGACGAAGAAATTGAAGAAATGTATGATCAAATAAAAGAAATTATTCAGATAGTGAAGGGAGATGAAAATTTAATAGTCATGGGTGACTGGAATTCCGTAGTAGGGAAAGAGAGAGAAGGAAACGCAGTAGGTGAATATGGACTGGGGCAAAGAAATGAAAGAGGAAGCCGACTGGTAGAATTTTGCATAGAGCACAACTTAATCATAGTTAACACTTGGTTCAAGAATCATAAAAGCATGCTGTATACATGGAAGAACCCTGGAGATACTAAAAGGTATCAGATAGATTATATAATGGTAAAACAGAGATTTAGTAACCAGGTTTTAAATTGTAAGACGTTTCCAGGGGCAGATGTGGACTCTGACCACAATCTATTGGTTATGACCTGTAGATTAAAACTGAAGAAACTGCAAAAAGGTGGGAATTTAAGAAGATGGGATCTGGATAAACTGAAAGAACCAGAGGTTGTACAGAGTTTCAGGGAGAGCATAAGGGAGCAATTGACAGGAATGGGGGAAAGAAACACAGTAGAAGAAGAATGGGTAGCTTTGAGGGATGAAGTAGTGAAGGCAGCAGAGGATCAAGTAGGTAAAAAGACGAGGGCTAGTAGAAATCCTTGGGTAACATAAGAAATACTTAATTTAATTGCTGAAAGGAGAAAAATATAAAAATGCAGTAAATGAAGCAGGCAAAAAGGAATACAGACGTCACAAAAATGAGATCGACAGGAAGTGCAAAATGGCTAAGCAGGGATGGCTAGAGGACAACTGTAAGGGTGTAGAGGCTTATCTCACTAGGGGTAAGATAGATACTGCCTACAGGAAAATTAAAGAGACCTGTGGAGATAAGAGAACCACTTGCATAAACATCAAGAGCTCAGATGGAAACCCAGTTCTAAGCAAAGAGGGCAAAGCAGAAAGGTGGAAGGAGTATATAGAGGGTCTATACAAGGGCGATGTACTTGAGGACAATATTATGGAAATGGAAGAGGATGTAGATGAAGATGAAATGGGAGATATGATATTGCGTGAAGAGTTTGACAGAGTACTGAAAGACCTTTGTCGAAACAAGGCCCCCTGGAGTAGACAACATTTCATTGGAATTACTGATGGCCTCGGGAGAGCCAGTCCTTACAAAACTCTACCATCTGATGAGCAAGATGTATGAGACAGGCGAAATACCCTAGGACTTCAAGAAGAATATAATAATTCCAATCCCAAAGAAAGCAGGTGTTGACAGATGTGAAAATTACTGAACAATCAGATTAATAAGCCACAGCTGCAAAATACTAACACGAATTCTTTACAGACGAATGGAAAAACTAGTAGAAGCCGACCTCGGGGAAGATCAGTTTGGGTTCCGTAGAAATGTTGGAACATGTGAGGCAATACTGACCCTACGACTTATCTTAGATGAAAGATTAAGGAATGGCAAACCTACGTTTCTAGCTTTTGTAGACTTAGAGAAAGCTTTTGACAATGTTGACTGGAATATTCTGCTTCAAATTCTGAAGGTGGCAGGGGTAAAATACAGGGAGCGAAAGGCTATTTACAATATGTACAGAAACCAGATGTCAGTTATAAGAGTCGAGGGGCATGAAAGGGAAGCGGTTGTTGGGAAGGGTGTAAGACAGGGTTGTAGTCTCTCCCCGATGTTATTCAATCTGTATATTGAGCAAGCAGTAAAGGAAACAAAAGAAAAATTCGGAGTAGTTATTAAAATCCAAGAAGAAGAAATAAAAACTTTGAGGTTCGCCGATGACATCGTAATTCTGTCAGAGACAGCAAAGGACTTGGAAGAGCAGTAGAACGGAATGGATAGTGTGTTGAAAGGAGGATATAAAATGAACATCAACAAAAGCAAAACGAGGATAATGGAATGTAGTCGAATTAAGTCGGGTGATGCTAAAGGAATTAGATTAGGAAATGAGACTCTTAAAGTAGTAAAGGAGTTTTGCTGTTTGGGGAGCAAAATAACTGATGATGGTCGAAGTAGAGAGGATATAAAATGTAGACTGGCAATGGCAAGGAAAGCGTTTCTGAAAAAGGGAAATTTTTTAACATCGAGTATAGATTTAAGTGTCAGGAAGTCATTTCTGAAAGTATTTGTATGGAGTGTAGCCATGTATGGAAGTGAAACATGGACGATAAATAGTTTGGACAAGAAGAGAATAGAAGCTTTCGAAATGTGGTGCTACAGAATGTATGCTGAAGATTAAATGGATAGATCACATAACTAATGAGGAAGTATTGAATAGGATTGGGGAGAAGAGAAGTTTGTGGGACAACTTGACCAGAAGAAGGGATCTGTTGGTAGGACATGTTCTGAGGCATCAAGGGATCACCAATTTAGTATTGGAGGGCAGCGTGGAGGGTAAAAATCGTAGAGGGAGACCAAGAGATGAATACAGTAAGCAGATTCAGAAGGACGTAGGTTGCAGTAGGTACTGGGAGATGAAGAAGCTTGCACAGGATAGAGTAGCATGGAGAGCTGCATCAAACCAGTCTCAGGACTGAAAACCGCAACAACAACAACATATGTCAGCTGAATTTTTTCTTGTGTATATAACATGTGTGTCACTTCGTGTTCTATTTGTACTTGTTCTGCTGGCAGTCTCAAGATTTCGTTTTCCTCTCGTTGTTTAATTGATGCGTGTTGTTCTTTGTTTGTTTGCTCTTGGATGTGTGAGTCCATTAGTGTGTTTTCTTCTTCTTCTGATTGCACATTATTTTGTTCCAGTATTTGTTGTACTTGTTGTTAGATGTTTTCTAATTCTGACTGCGGTATCCTGTTATTTTTTATTATTACACGGATCTGATCAGCTAGTCGTTGTTCTGTTAAAAATTTTAATTCTAGGTATCTGGTAATTTTTATTATTATTATTGTTATTATTATTACTATTATTATTATCATTCTATCGATGGGACTGTGGAAACATCATGTCTACTACAGTCAGGGAAGCTGTGTAATTCGAAACCGAACATTTCACAATTAGCGGTGTCGGGATGAACCATGCACGACAATATCTGTCATAGGGGTAAAGTGCGTTAGGTGGAACAGCTCGCAGGACTGCCTGCGTGTTTATATTGTTTGCACTGTCCACCAGACAGGGACTGGTTGCCAGCGGAATAATGCGGCTGTGTCAGACTCATTGTAAACCTCTAAACCAGTGTGGCAGACGTATGCCATAAACAAACGATCAATGTGTGGATATGCTTATGGTCCTTCGTGCATCTGATAGCCGGGCTGGTGTTGGCGCTCGTAAATATGCCGCTAGATATCCTGTTCGACGCCATGCAGATAAAAATGTGTTTCGTCGTCTGGAGCTGCGCCTTCGGGAGTCATGTTCTCTCCTTTCACCATCGCGTGACAGAGGTGTCCATGGACTCGCCGTACTCCAGCTGCTGCGGAAGCTATTCTGGAGGTCATACACCAAGAGTCTCAGCGAAGTTCAGGTAGCGTAGCAAGGCAGCTGCGTGTCTCGCAACGCACGGTCTTTAACGAGCTGCACAAGCATGGGCTGCACCCCTATCATTATGTTTTCACACAACACCTGCACCCTGCAGATCGCCTTCAGCGGATGCAATTCTGTGAATGGTTCCAACAACAACAGGAAGCCTAAGATGACTTCTTGAACACAGTAATGTGGTCGAATGAAGCAGCGTTCACTCGTGAGGGTGTCTTCAACATGCACAATGCCCACCATTGGTGTGAGGTTAACCCTCACCTCACCCTTTACCGTGGATATCCAGTTCGCTTTGGTATCAACGTCTGCGCCGGAACATTGTGTAGCATGTGCTTGGGCCCGTACATATTGCCTGAGTTGCTGACTGCACGAAAGTATCATGCATTCCTCTCAAACTATCTTCTTGATGCGCTGGAAGAGGTTGCACCACATGTTCGGCCAAGGATATGTTTCCAACATGATGGTGCACCTCCAAACTTTGGAACTAATGTGCGCCGACAGTATTTGGACAGAACATTTCGAGGGAAATTGCTCGGACGCGGAGATCCAGTTGTATGTCCACCGTGTTCACCTGATCTAAATCCCCTGGATTTCTTCCTTTGTGTCACCTGATTGAGCACGTTTACTCTACTCCGCCAGCGAATGTGGAAGAATTGGTACCTCATGTTCATGTTGCTCTTGTTACTGTGGACGCAGCTTTGCTGCGAATGGTCCAGATCTGCATGATCCGACGGGTTGCGCAATGTTTGCACATGCAGGGAGGTCGCTTTGAACATCTGTTGTTCTGAGGACAACGTATTGTGAATGTGAGGCGGTCATTAACATGGACGTTATTATTATCACTGGTTGCTAATCTGCGACATCTGAGCGCTCATATTACATGCAGTATAAATGACACGTAGATGTTATGTTATTGTCCTGTGCTATCATTTTTAGCATCTCGAAATAGATATTGTTTTTGTAGTTATTCTGTCCTATGACAGGTCATTTCTTTCAGCTGTCTATTTCTTATTTGTCTAACCACGTATTTGTTATGTCAAGCGTTACATAATGTTGTAAATTTAGGATGTATGTGACGTAAGGAACGGTGTATATTACAGTATGAAATGTCAGAACGAAATTAGCAAATAAAAATAAATCAGCCCAACCCAGGATCGAACCCTCGACCTCCTGCATGCTAACCCAAAAGTTCTATCCACTGCACCAGCCTTTTTTTTCGTTGAGTTTGATCTGGGAGGACGTCACAAGACATCCGCTCAAGTTAATCGTTGATCCTTTTACTCACTTTTTTTATTACACAGGGCGAGCAGCCCTCTGAATGAACACACTGAGCCACTGTGATGGCAGCACAACTAACATGTGCTAGCAAAGTAGTTACCGTACATGTGGGTACAGTGCTGCCAGATTGCCACTCTTTAACGTCCTTTTTCTGTCAGTTGTAATCGCCCGACGAAATTTTGTGACAGACATTTTTTTATCGCTGACATGTGAGGAGTCGCGTTGCAAAGCCCGAGTGCGCGAATTTCGCTTCACCCTGTATACCCAGCTGTCTGTAGAAATAAATGAAGTGTGTATGACATCTGGATTACCTTTTATTATTGAATTACCTGTATGTTAGTGGACATATGATATTCAACATGTCGACGTATCTACATGTTTCTGTTCATCTAGAGGTCTCTCGTCGGACCCTAATCGTAGTATTTCTTCTCATTAGTAATCATCCTTTTGACAGTACCGGTATATATAATGTATACTGTATATAATGTTTTATCAGCAGAAAACTTCAGTGATTCTCTACACGCCATTTTTATAGTATTTCTTCTATTCGTTTTGCCTTGCTCCTGTCTGTGTGCTCTTTATGATCCTCCATTCGTAATCATCCCTGTTGTTTTCAAGGCACAAATGTAACAAGGAAGTGCTCTGCAAGGGAATTCAAAACCTCTGTATGCAGAGAATATCAGTAAAGATAACACACACACACACACACACACACACACACACCACACTGTAAACACTAGTGCCAACAAATAACCAAAGATAACCACTGTTACTGATAGTGAATATTAATAACCAGTGGGTAAGGCGGCATTGACTCCATTCCCCTACTGTTTGACAAGAAAGAGAGCATGATTTAAGGCAGAATTTACTCAAAAACCTCCGGATGCATTCATAAAATCACTTGATAAGTTAATTACGGCTACTTCCTTAATAACAATATTCCAGTAGCTGGAAGTACAAGGCAGAACCTCTGTGTTCTTTTATTCCATAGGATGACGAGTGCCATGGAAATGTTTTGCTGTAGTCGATTTTCTCGGCTGTTGTTTGCGTGTGTGACGCTTGTGCTCGGTACACCAATCCTTCACGGTACTGATTGTCTGACAAATGTATACGACATACAACTGCAAGCGATATGATAGACATATGCCTTACACAAACCGAGAACCTAACAGGACCCTAATCTCAGGTGATTGTCGGAAAACGTATCTACATCACATTTCTACAAAATACGACCACATCTGTTGCAAGTGCTTCTAGCGTAAGGCAGAAAGTCTATAATACTGATGCCACCTAGGTATTATCATCACCCACCCAGTGTAAAATTGGTCGATAGTACAACAGAAGTATTTCACTATAACCATTCTAACGAAAGGTGACCTCAAGATGGGCTAATTCAGCTGACAAAATTTTAGGGTCTGCGGTATCGTGGACCCTGTGAATCAAGAAACGAAGTACTCTTTCACACCGAGCTGGATAGTGACAGCCGTCAGCCTGTACATACAATTCCATTTCTGAAAAAAAAAAATCGCCGCTTTCAACGCCGCCGACTTCAAGGCATGTTCATCGATGTATTCCATAAAAAAATTGGTGACAAAGGCATGAATCAAGGACCTTCTCGTCAGTGAGGCGGCTTGCGTGCCTCGGCGATGCAGATAGCCGTACCGTAGGTGTAACCACAACGGAAGGGTACCTGTTGAGAGGCCAAACAAACATGGTGGTGCTTGAAGAGGGGCAGCAGCCTCTCAAGTAGTTTGAGGGCAACAGTCTGGATGATTGACTTCTCTGGTCTTGTAACATCAACCTAACGGCCTTGCTGTGCTGGTATTGCGAATGGCTGAAAGGAAGGGGAAACTCAGGCCGAAAGTTTGTGCGAGGGCATGCAGCTCTTCTGTGCTGTTAAATGGTGAAGGCATCCTCTTGGGTAAAACATTCCGGAGATAAAATAATCCCCCATTCACTTTTCCTAGCGGGGAAAACCCGGTAGGGCGTTGTCATCAGTAGTGACAAAACTGGCTATCTACGAATCGGAGCGTGGATTGTTAGACCACTTAATCGGGCAGATAGGTTTCAAAATTTAGAAAGGGAAATGGATAGGTTGAATTAGATATAATGAGAATTAGTAAATTTCGGTGGCAGAAAGGACTGGACCTGTGGCTAAGTGGATACATGATTATAAAAAGGAAATCAAATAGGGATAATGTAGGAGTAGGTTTAATGACGAATGATAAAATGAGAAAGCACGTAAGCTACTATGAAAAGCATAGCGAAAGCATTATCGCAGTCAAGATAGACACGAAACACACTTTTACCGCAGTAGTACAAATTTGTATGACAACTAGCTCTGCAGATAACGAAGACATTGAAGAATTGTGTGATGAGGAAAATAAATTATTCAGATAATTAAGGACGATGAAAATGTAATAATGAATGGGACTGGAAGTTGATAGCAAGAAAAGGAAGAGAAAGAAGAACAGTAGGTGAATATGGAATAGGGGGAGGAAGTGAAAGAAGAAGCCGTCTGGTACAATTTTACACATAGCATAATTTAATCATCACCAACACTTGGTTTAAGAACCGTGAAAGGAGGTTGTATACGTAGAAGAGACCTGGAGACACAAGAAGGTTTCCCACTGATTATATAATGGTAAGATAGAGATTTCGGAACCAGATTTTAAATTGCAAGACATCCCCAGGGGCAGATGTTGACTTCGACCATAATTTATTAGCTACGAGCAGTAAATTAATACTTAAGCTATTGCAAAAGGTTAGGAAATTAAGGAAACGAGACCTGTATAAGTTGAAAGGACCAGAGGTTGTTGAGAGTTTCTTAGGGAGCATAAGGCAACAGTTGACTCAAACATAGAAAAGAAATACTGTTGAAGACGAATGCGTAGCTTTAACAGAGGAAATAGTGAGTGCAGCAAAGGATCAAACGATAAAAAGACAAGGCCTAGTAGTAACTCTTGGATAACACAGGAAATACTGAATTTAATTGATGGAAAGAGAAAGTATAAAAATGAAGCAGGCGAAAGATAATACTGATGTGTAAAAAATAAGATAGACAGAACGTGCGAAATGGGTAAGCAGGAATGACTAGAGAAGGAATGTAAGGATTTAGTAGCGTGTTTCACCAGCGGGAAGATAGAAACCGCCTACCGGAAAATGAAGGAGGGCTTTGGTGAAAAGAGAAGCAGCTGTATGAATATCAAAAGCTCGAATGGAAAACTACTCCTACGCAAAGAAGGAAAAGCCGAAAGTTGGAAGGAGTATGCAGAGCTTCTACATCTACATCTACATCTACATGGTTACTCTGCAATTCACACTTAAGTACCTGGCAGAGAGTTCATCGAACCATTTTCGTACTACCTCTCTACCACTCCACTCTCGAACGGCGCGTGGGAAAAAGGAACACCTAAATCTTTCCGTTCGAGCTCTGATTTCTCTCATTTTATTATGATAACCATTTCTCCATACGTAAGTGGGTGTCAACAAAATAGTTTCGCATTCGGAAGTGAAAGTTGGTGATTTAAATTTCGTAAATAGATCTCGCCGCAAAGCAGGCCGACTTTGTTTCAGGGACTGCCACCCCAACTCACGTATCATATTTGTGACACTCTCACCCCTACTGCGCGATACCACGAAACGAGCTGCCCTTCTTTGCGTTTTTTTGGTGTCCTCCGTCAATCCCACCTGGTAAGGATCCTACACCGCGCAGCAGTATTCCACCAGAGGACGGACAGGTGTAATATAGTCTGTCTCTTTAATGTGTTTGTCGCATCTTCTAAGTGTTCTGCCAACAAAGCGCAGTCTTCGTTTCGGCTTCCCGACAATATTATCTATGTGGTCTTTCCAATTTAAGTTTCTCGTAATTGTAATTCCCAGGTATTTAGCCGAATTGACAGCCCTTAGATTTGTGCGATTTATCGTGTACCCAAAATTTATCGGATTTCTCATGGTACCCATGACCTCGCACTTTTCTTTGTTTAGTGCCAATTGCCACTTTTCGCACCATACAGAAATTCCCTCTAGATCATATTGTAATTCGAATTGATCCTCTGATGATCTTACTAGACGGTAAATTACAGCGTCATCTGGAAACAATCTAAGGGGGCTGCTCAGATTATCGCCTAGATCATTAATGTAAATCAGGAACAGCAGAGGGCCTATGACTCTACCTTGCAGAAAGCCTTCTTTCTACTCGATGATTTACCGTGTGTCACCATGAACTGTGACCTCTCTGAGAGGAAATCACGAATCCAATCACACAACTGAGACGATGCTCCATATGCACGCAATTTGATTAATAGTCGCTTGGGATGAACGGAACCAAAGCCTTCTGGAAATCTAGGAATATGGAATCGATCTGAGATCCCTTGTCGACAGCACTCATTACTCCATGGGAATGAAGAGCTAGCTGCGTTGCACAAGATCGATATTTTCTGAATCCGTGTTGGTTATGTATCAATAAGTAATTTTCTTCAAGATGATTGATAATGTTCGAGTACAGTACATGCTCCAAACTCCTACTGCAAATTGAGGTCAGTGATATGGGTCTGTAATTCAATGAGTTACTCCTACTTCCTTTCTTGAATATTGGTGTGACCTGTGCTACTTTCCAGTCTTTAGGAACAGACCTTTTGTCAAGTGAGCGGTTGTATATGATTGCTAAGAATGGCGGTATTGTGTGTGCATACTCTGAAAGGAACCTGATTGGTGTACCATCTGGACCGGAAGACTTGCCTGTCTTAAGTGATTTGAGTTGTTTGGCAACACCTAAGATATCTACTTTTATGTCACTCATGCTAATAGCTGTTCTGGTTTCGAATTCTTGAATATTTACTTCGTCTTCTTTCGCGAAGAAATTACGGAAAACTGTATTTAGTAAGTCCGCTTTAGTGGCACCATCATCGGTAACATTTCCATTGCTATCGCGCAATGACGGTATTGACTGTTTTTTGCTTCTGTACAAAGGAAATGAACTTGAAGATAATATTACAGGAATTGAAGAAAACGTAGATGAAGATGAGATGGGAAATATGATACTACGAAAAGAATTTGAAACAGCGCTGAAAGTCCTAAGTCGAAAAAAGGCCCCGGGAGTAGAGCACACTGCATCAGAACTACTTTTAGCCTTGGGAGAACCAGCCATGACAAAACATTTCCATCTTGAGTGTGAGATGTATAAGACGTGCGAAATTCCCTCAGACTTTAAGAAGAATGTAATAATTCCAGTTCTAAAGAAAGCAGATGCTGTCAGATGTGAATATTATCGAACTATCAGGTCAGTAAGTCACGACTACAAAATACTAACACGAATTATTTGCAGAAGAATGGAAAAGTTGGAAGAAACTGACCTCGAGGAAGATCAGTTCGGAGTCAAGGGAAATGCAGAACACGCGAGGTATTACTGGCTGTATTACTTATCTTAGAAGGTAGGTTAAGGAAAGGCAAACTTTCCTTCATAGTATTTGTAAACCTAGAGAAAGGTTTGGACTATGTTGACTGGAACTCTCTCTTTGAAATTCTGCAGGTAGCTGAAAAAAAAAAAAAAAAAAAAAAAAAAAAAAAAAAAAAAGGAGCGAAAGGCTATTTAGAAGTTGTACAGAAACCAGACGGCAATTATAAGGGTCGAGTAGGTGTGAAAGGATACAGAGGTTGAGAAGGGACTGAGACGGATCTGCAGCCCATTCTGGTGTTCTGCAATTTGTACACTGAGCAAACAGTAAAGGAAACAAAAGAAAAATTTGGAGCAGGGATTTAAATTCAAGGAGACGAAATAAAAACTTTGAGGCTTGCTGATGACAATATAATTCTATCAAAGATAGCAAAGGACTTGGAAGAGCAGTTGAACGGAATGGACAGTGTCTTGATAGGAGGATAAATGAACATCAAGGAAAGCAAAATTAGCTAATGCAATGTAGTCGAATTAAATCAGGTGTAGCTGAGGAATTAGATTAGGAAACGAGACACGTAAAGTAGTTGATGGGCAGCAAAATACTGAAGATGGCCGAAGAAGAGACGATATCAAATTATACTGGAAATGGCAAGAAAAACATTTCTGAAGAAGAGAACTTTGTTAACATCGGATATAGAATTAATACTTAAGGAGTATTTTCTGAAAGTATTTCTCTGGAGTGTAGCCATGTATGGCAGTGATACATGGACGTGAACAGTTTAAACAGTTTACACAAGAAGAAAATAGAAGTTAACCAAATATGGTGCTACAGAAGAAGATTAGATAGGTAGATCACGCAACTAATGAGGAGATACTGAATAGAATTAGGGAGATAAGAAATTTGAGGCACAATTTGAGCAAAAGAAGGGATCGGTTGATAGGACACATTCTGAGACATCACGGTATCGCCAGTTCATTACTGGAAGGAAGTGTGGGCGGGGGGTTAAAAAACGTAGAAGGGAACAAGAAGACCAAGAGACGAATACAGTTAGCACTTTCAGAAAGGTGCAGGTTGCAGTAGTTAATCAGAGACGAAGAGGCTCACACTGCACTGCACTGCCTCAAATCAATCTTCGGGCTGAGTACCATAACAACAACACGTGACAATGGGCTACAACTGTCTGCTCGTAGTGCTGCTCACTGGATAAAAAGTAAGTGGAAGTCAAGGCATATCGAAATAGGTCCGTTAATTCTACATTAAACCTGACGTAAGTTAACTGTAGCGAATGGGAGGAACGCGAGTGAAGAGAGAGACTCCATCAAAACTTACCAAGACGTTAATGTCATTCAAACGCATCCCCTCTAACCGACGTAAGAAATCCGCCGAGTTCTCATCGTGATGCTCACACCGACCCACTAGTGGCCTCAACAGAGTAGCAAGGTGTTTTCCCACACGAAATGCCGTTGCATTTATATGACGGGCGTTCAGTATGTAATGCAACACATTTTTTTCTGGAAGGAGATTGCTTCTGTTCATGATTTCAATACGCCATATTATCCCCTACACTTTTGACTCCAAAGCCCTACTTTTCAACATAACCTGCGTTCAATGCGATGGTCTTACGCTACCTTACGGACAGGACCTGTACGCCGGCATGGTACCACTCTACTGGTCACGTCGGAACCAACGTCTTGCTGCGTCAGGATCGTCTCCATCATTCACGTATTGCTTCCTGCATAGTGCATCCTTCATTGGGTCACACAGATGGAAGTCCGAAGGTGTAAAATCCGGGCTGTAAGGTGAATGAGGAAGAACAGCCCAGTAACATAATGTCGGCCACTCGCGGGTAGGCAGCCTTGTATGAGGCCTTGCGTTTTCATTGAGAAAGAGAAGTTCTTTTGCATTTTGGAGACGGCAAAGCGGAAGTGGGTTCTTCGACTTCCCGAAGGTGTATGCGGCCTCGCAGCACGCGGGAGACGGGACAGATTCGAGCGATGTTGTAATAATCATGACACACGCCCCGCCCAAAGATTCACCCAGCTTTTGTTCACACCGAAGCCTCCGATGCACTGGATTCCCACAAAAATAAACTGAATGTTGGCTCTCGAGTTTGAACGCACCTCCGTTACAGACCCTCATTTGAAACTTACGTATAGCCACCTATAAGCTTCATCAAACTACAATACTGGCCATTAAAATTGTCACACCAAGAAGAAATGCAGATGATAAACGGGTAATCTTTGGAAAAATATATTATACTAGAGCTGACATGTGATTACAATTTCACCCAATTTGGGTGCATAGATACTGAGAAATCAGTACCCAGATCAACCACCTTTGGCCGTAATAACGGCCTTGATACGCCTAAGCATTGAGTCAAACAGGGCTTCGATGGCGTGTACAGCTACAGCTGCCCATGCAACTTCAACACGATTCCACAGTTCATCAAGAGTAGTGACTGGCGTGTTGACAACGAGCTTGTTGCTAGGCCACGATTGACCAGACGCTTTCAACTGGTGAGAGATCTGGAGAATGTGCTGGGCAGGGCGGCAGTCGAACATTTTCTGTATCCAGAAAGGCCCGTACATGACCTGCAACATGCGGTCGTGCATTATCCTGCTAGAATGTAGGGTTTCGCATGAATCGAATGAAGGGTAGAACCACGGGTCGTAACACATCTGAAAAGTAACGTCCACTGTTCAAAGTGCCGTCAATGAGAAAAAGAGGTGACCGAGACGTGTTACCAATGGCACCCCATACCATCACGCCTGGTGATAAGCCAGTATGGCAATGACGAATACACGCTTTCAAAGTGCGTTCGCCGCGATGTCGCCAAACACGGATGCGACCATCATGATGCTGTAAACGAAACCTGGATTCATCCGAAAAAATGACGTTTTACCATTTGTGCAACCAGGTTCGTCGTTGAGTACACCATAGCAGGCGCTCCTGTCTCTGATGCAGCGTCAAGGGTAAACGCAGCCATGGCCTCCGAGCTGATAGTCCATGATGCTGCAAACGTTGTCGAACTTGTCGTGCGTATGGTTGTTGTCTTGCAAACGTTCCCATCTGTTGACTCAGGGATCGAGACGTGACTGCACGATCCGCTACAGCCATTAGGATAAGATGCCTGTCATCTCGACTGCTAGTGATACGAGGCTGTTGGGATCCAACACGGTATTCCGTATTACCCTCTGAACCCACCGGTTCCATATTCTGCTAGCAGTCATTGGATGTTGACCAACCGGCAGGGGTGACCGAGCGGTTCTAGGTGCTGCAGTCTGGAACCACGCGACCGCTACGGTCACAGGTTCGAATCCTGCCTCGGGCATGGATGTGTGTGATGTCCTTAGGTTAGTTAGGTTTAAGTTGTTCTAAGTTCTTGGCGACTGATGACCTCAGAAGTTAAGTCCCATATTGCTCAGAGCCAGTTCAACCCTTTTTTTTATCTCGACCGAGGCGAACAGCAATGTCGTGATACGATTAACCGCAATCGTGATAGGTTACAGTCCGATCTTTATCAAAGTCGGAAACGTGGTGGTACGTTTTTCTCCTCCTTACACGAGGCATCACAACAACGTTTCACCAGGCAACACCGGTCAACTGCTGTTTGTGTATGAGAAATCAGTTGGAAACTTTCCTCATGTCAGCAAGTTGTAGGTGTTGCCACCGGCGCCAACCTTGTGTGAATGCTCTGAAAAGCTAATCGTTTGCATATCACAGCATCTTCTTCGTGTCGGCTTAATTTCGCGTCTGTAGCAGGTCATCTTCGCGACGTAGCAATTTTAATGGCCAGTAGTCTATATGGGCTCACGTGAGAACATTCCAACAATGTCACGCAAGTAATTCTGTATTTTTTCAAACGAAACCGGCCGAGAAAGGAAATGTGTCGCATTACTTGAAAGCACCTCGAATTAAGCCTAAGAGAAACCCCTTCAAAAAATTGTTCAAATGGCTCTGAGCACTATGTGACTTAACATCTAATGTCATCAGACCCCTACGACTTAGAACTACTTAAACTAACCTAAGGACATCACACACATCCATGCCCGATGCAGGATTCGAACCTGCAACCGTAGCGATCGCGCGATTCCAGACTGAAGCGCCTAGAACCACTCGGCCACAGCGGCCGGCGAGAAATCCCTTCGTTTCATATCTTTGGAAGGCTGTATAATCTGGGGGAGGCACCATATTAAGGGATAAGTGATAATCATCTGCAACAAGGAAATTGTCTTCAGAAAGTTGTTAGTCTTTATATCAACATTTTTTGTATAATCAGCCCCGATCCTCCGATAAGGTAAATCAGATACTAAGCACTGCATCTTTTGAGCGTATTAGTCTACTGCAATGTTATTGCACCTGGGAGTGAGTGTGTTCCCGTCGGCTTATCATGAATTTTTACTGTGGTATTTCACAAGGAGACGGTGGACCACTTGATAGTATATGCATAGCTCCCTGGAAATCATTCATAATGCGAGGCGTTTTATTGTAACAACACAGCGCGTTTCCGATAATGGCAACAGGACAACTAGTGCAATAATACGAGTATTATGAGCGTGTAGTAAACTGTAGCATTGTCGTTGTCTGTGAGTAAGATAACAACATCCATATCCACCCTGAGTGAACGTAGAGCAGCCCGCTCAGCTGGTCTTATACGGCTCTTGTGTGAACGTGCCTCAGTCAACATGTAACGTCCCTTTAGAAAAGATTATGAATGACTGTACCAGTAAACCTCTTACGTTATCTGATTTTCAAACAGCGCAGCAAAACTGAACGTACTCAGACATTTCTCTCTGGTTCTGATCATCAGTAAATTGACACAGAATATTTTTTTTTAGCTCAACGCAATCTAAATTTCATAATCCCTACAAAAGAATGGCCCTGACTAACAATAACCTATACCTTTAATGAATCACTCACCTCACAAAAATCTTCGTTACTCGAACTACTGCAATACAGCGAGCGCCAATACTGCCAGCTAAATAAGATTCTAACTACCTAAGGCACTAACTACTGATAGGCATAGTTAGCAAATGAAAAAATAAATGGTTCAAATGGCTCTGAGCACTATGGGACTTAACTTCTGAGGCCATTAATCCTCTAGAACTTAGAACTACTTAAACCTAACCAACCTAAGGATATCACACACATCCATGCCCGAAGCAGAATTTGAACCTGCGATCGCAGCGGTCTTGTGCTTCCAGACTGTAGCGCCCAGAACCGCTCGGCCACACCGGCCGGCAGTTAGCAAATGAACGATTTTGATAGACAACAGACAATTTACATGAAAGGCTTACTATCTCATTTACCTTATCGGAGGATCGTGGCTGATTGTACAATTTACCTAAATAGTGTTCAAAAGTTATCATATATACACTACTGGCCATTAAAATTGCTACGCCACGAAGATGACGTACTACAGACACGGAATTTAACAGACAGGAAGAAGATGCTGTGATATGCAAACGATTAGCTTTTCAGAGCATTCACACAAGGTTGGCGCCGGTGGCGACACCTACAACGTGCTGACATGAGGAAAGTTTCCAATCGATTTCTCATACACGAACAGAAGTTGACCGGCGTTGCCTGGTGAAACGATGTTGTGATACCTCGTGTAAGGAGGAGAAATGCGTACCATCACGTTTCCGACTTCGATAAAGGTCGGATTGTAGCCTATCGCGATTTCAGTTTATCGTATCGCGACTTTGCTGCTCGCGTTGGTCGTGATCCAATGACTGTTATAAGAATATGCAACCGGTGGGTTCAGGAGGGTAATACGGAACGCCGTGCTGGATCCCAACAGCCTCGTATCACTAGCAGTCGAGATGACAGGCATCTTATCCGCGTGGCTGTATCGGATCGTAAAGCCACGGCTCGATATCCCTGAGTCAACAGACAAGGACGTTTGCAAGACAACAACTATCTGCACGAACAGTTCGACGACGTTTGCAGCATCATGGACTATCAGCTCGGAGACCATGGCTGTGGTTACCCTTGACGCTGCATCAGAGACAGGAGCGCCTGTGATGGTGTACTCAACGACGAACCTGGTACCACGAATGGGAAAGCGTCATTTTTTTCGGTTGAATACAGGTTCTGTTTACAGCATCATGATGGTCGCATCCGTGTTTGGAAACATCGCGATGAACGCACATTGGAAGCGTGTATTCGTCATCGCTATACTGAGGTACCATCACCTCTTTTTCGCATTGACGGCACTTTGAACAGTGGACGTTACATTTCAGATGTGTTACGACCCGTGACTCTACCCTTCATTCGATCCCTGCGTAACCCTACCTTTCAGTTGGGTTAATGCACTGCCGCATGTTGCAGGTCCTGTACGGGCCTCTCTGGGTATAGAAAATGTTCGACTGCTGCCCTGGCCAGCACATTCTCCAAATCTCTCACCAATTGAAAACGGCTGGTCAATTGTGGCCGAGCAACTGGCTCGTCACAATACGCCAGTCACTATTCTTGATGAACTGTGGTATCGTGTTGAAGCTGCATGGGCAGCTGTACCAGTACAAGCCATCCAGGCTCTGTTTGATTCAATGCCCAGGTGTATCAAGGCCGTTATTACGCCAGGGGTGGTCGTTCTGGGTATTGATTTCTCAGGATCTATGCACCCAAACTGCGTGAAAACGGAATCACAAGTCAGTTCTAGTATAATATATTTATCCAATAAATACCCGTTTATCATCTGCATTTCTTCTTGGTGTAGCAATTTTAATGGCCAGTAGTGTATAGATATCAGTTCATGAGATCCATCTTCAGAAACTCCTTTTTTCTGGCGGACACACGTCCAGATCGTCCGCTTATAGCAACCTCTCAAAACTCTGGCAGCATCTTGAGCAGTCTGAAAACAGCATGTTCATCAGAACTTACAACATCAGTGACTGGTAAGCGCTTAGGCGTTGGTGCAAAATTTAAACCTTTCGCTAGCACGGATGAAGCTGTGTTATCAATAGCTTTCTCCTTGTGATCGATCAGTGAATGTAGAGACATTGTGTTGGACTCCGAGCCAGAGAAACGTTCACACCTCACTGAATACCGGGCAGTTACAGAGTGGAATTCCCAGTTAGACTGCGACCGTGAAGCATTGTCCTGACAGTACCAAGATAACATCTAAATACGGCAACAAACAGACTCTGGAATGCACATTTCGCTACTGACATAGTGTTATTAAGCAAACAGTTGAAATTTAATTAGCAAGTGATCCTATAAACGGAGATGGAGGTTTTTGCCTAAATTATGAGTGCAATCTTGCTCTCTTCCTTGTCAAAAACAGCGGTATGGAGTTAACGGTACCTCAACTTGTTAACACCAACTGCCGTTTAACTTCTGACATCGTTTATCTCTGACTGTGTGGTAGCGCTCTTGCTCACAGTACACGTGTGTATATGTGCCTGTGGGTGGGTGTCTGTCTGTCTGTCAGTAAGTGATTTTAAAATTCCTTTGCAAAGCGCTTCCTTGCTGCACTCGTGCCTTAAAAGTTTCCACCTTTCAAAATATCGACGGTTGTGGAAGACATCGCTTATGTAATATCCGATTGCAGGCTATAAAATCTTCACGGGTTATCAGCCGAGTGGCGTCGTCTTCTAGTCGCAACGTTTCAATGGATTGCGCATCTATCAATCTATCATCTTCAGGCGCAGTGTCACGTATATAATAGGGAAATGGGACAGTAATACTTCGACAATGTGATATCCTTGTCACATCCTTTTTTTATGGACTACCATCTGACAATTTCCATGGGATTAGAATTCTCTCTTGCAACAGGCAGTAATTAAAAAGTCTTGTCAACTCTTCCAGTTCCGGCGAACTGCACCATTCATGCAGTCTGGCCCATTAGTCTTTTTCTCTTTTTCTTTAACTAACATTTAACTACTTTTACTTCTTACCCAGTGTCAGGTGTCACTGATACATCTTCATTATCTTCTGATGATCCGGCAGTAGTAAGCAGCCTAAACGACTCTTCCCAGCCTTTTATTAGCTGACCATCATCTCTTTTCGAGGCTGAAAGTATATACGTGCTTTTATTTTGCTAACCATTAATGTAAACGGATTTAGACTCAGTTTACTTAAAGCAAATCACTATATATTTTAATGGGATTTCCCTTGTATTCTTATCGCTTTATTGCGTAAATTCTTAGCTGTTCTACTCTCTCTCTCTGTCTCTCTCTCTCTCTCTCTCTCTCTCTCTCTCTCTCTCTCTCTCTTTCTTATTCTCTCCCAAGGCTCGAAGATAAAGGCGCTGAAAAATTAAATTTGGTCATCTCAGGTTCTCCACAAGCAGAATCTAAATCAATATATTGTATTATCCATCATAAGCGAGACATACAATGTTAACAAACTCTCGAAGTTATGGAAATAAGTAGACAATAATTTTCCCTTGTTCCATATGCCAATGTAATACAATTGGAAGTCTCTGTTACAGGTAATCAATACTTTTCTTCATGGATTCTATTAAGTAGTTCTCTCCTTTGGGTATTGTGTGGTGGTTTGCAGCATTTATGTATAGAAACTTTTATGCGACTGTCTTCCCTGTATTTCATTGTACATTCCTTTAGTAGAAAATTCAGTAAGTCGAACAGGAAGTCGTAAATCTACAGCGCTATACTTTGTTGCTTACAGAGACCATACACTCAGCCAGTACTATGAATATAGAGCACTGAATGGAAATGGCACAACTGCTTTCAAACTTGTGTGGGGTATGAAGCCAGAAAGAGAAATAGTTTTGTTTTGCGAATTAGAATGACTCCAAATTCTTCTTTAATGCAGCACGCTCGGAAACAGCACATGAAGCTAGTTCACCTCGATAAGAGAATCACTGTTCAGTGAAAATGTGTATCATTTTTGTTTGACGGTAAACATCCGTCAATTCTTTGATGTAGAGTGTGTTCGATTACTACCTTATTATGTTAGTAATTACCAGAGACTCTACAGAGCCTGAACAAACTAGTACTGTACGACTGTTTGTGTGCAGTCAAATCAGGTGTTACTGTTTACTCACTTAGCGCCTTCACAACCCGATAGTAAATTGCCATGAAATAGGCTTACCAGCAACACTTACAAATAACTGCCAGCAGTGACACTAGGGTTATCAGGCCTCAGCGCTTATGAATCATGCAGTAACGTGAAACGTCAGAGCTCGTGTGCTCCAAGCTGTTCGCAATCGCCCAGAATCCACAGCTGCTATAAAGCAGAATGGTATACTGCTCGGTGGAATCAATAACATCAGGAACAAGGCCTACATATGGTTCGGCTCATAGGATCGCAGTTCAGAGCAAAGAATGGGGAGAGACTTCGGACCACGGTGGTAAGCACAGATGGGGCCACACTTCAAATCAAAGTTCTCAGTATAGGATGATGCTGGGTTTATGATTATAGCGAAAGGGACCGATGGGGCAATTGACAGCATTGAGTTTGAGAGCTCATGGTGAGGTTATTTGGTGATTATAGTCAATGGCACGGGGTGAGACAGTCCTTAGGAGCGCAGGTCAGAGATCAGAACGAAACGCAATACAGGATTATAGTTTGAAGGCACAGGATTAGGCATCCAGCAAAATCGCAATTGAAAGCACAAGATGGATAGCGGTTAATATTACAGCTAGCGGTACAAGATGCGTCGCTTTTTAGGATGCCAGTTGGTGGCACATGTGTCAGGATAGACAAATCTTAGGATCTCGGTTTAGAGATCAGAACTTGGCAGCCCTTATAATAACTAATGGTGGATCAGTCCTTGAGATCGGAGTTCAGAAATCGGCACGATGCTACATGGTTGCAGTCTGACTACGAATTTAATTCTGTAACTACCCAGAATTTCGTGATGTCTGAACATTTCCATTGTTCAGAGGCCAATACTATGACTCCACATTCTGCAATCAGTCTTGAAAGGTGACTGAATAACAAACTATGTCATCCGTGCATAATTCCACTGACACTACATTGAGTTATTGTTGTTGTATGCGGCTCCTGCTCCAGCCTCCGAGGTGTGGGTTGTTACTATTCACTGTGGCAGTGTTAGTTGCATAGGGTGGCCGGTTGCCCTACCTGACGCCTCCCTGAACGCCTCAGAATGGAATTAGTGTACCCCAACTGCCTGCATCTTTGGAAGCCATGTAATAGTGTGAACGTTTTCAAATGTGTGCGAGACGTGTAAGTGAGGCAGAACGTGGAGACCAGTTCGGTATTCACATAGCGGGATGTGGAAAACCGCCTAAAAACCACATCCAGGCTAGCCACCATACTAGCCCTTCGTCGCTAATTCGATCCTGGGCTGGCGCCCCTTCCCGAGTCCCGGAAGCAGGCCATTAGCGTTCTCGGCTACCCCGGGAGGTACTATATTGAGTATGACACGCTAATTTCATGTTGGGGAGACTTTCAAAATCGAATCCCTGGTAAGCTTGCGCTCCCTACTCCTATACGGTGTGAACCCACCAAAATCGCAGTTTAAGATTTTCTCAAGCGGTGTACCCTATTCTCCTAACAATTTTATTCACGAACGTTCGGCAGTACTATTTGGAAGATTGCGAGCGTCGACTAATAACAACTCCCCGCCCAAAAAAGCTGCTAGCGCCGACCTATGGCAAATCGCCTCTCCCAAAGTTGTGACTGCCTAGATCCAAAAATCGTCCCGGTAAAACTTTCTGGAAATTTCATTTTGTAAAGTTTATGATTGTAGTGCCGGCGGCGTTGCAGCAAAGATATCTTTACGAGACAGACAACGTTGATGGCTGGTCCAGTTCCTTTTGGAGAAAACTCCATATTCATGCTCGTCACTATGGAGAGGACTCAGGGTGGCCACTAAAACCATAGCACGCAGTTTCCACCTTCTGCGAGCTTCGAAAATTGGGTCAAATGCCAATACCACCCTCAGCCACAGAGAGTGAACCTTTGACCTGCTCCTCAAGGGCTCAGGTGGGCAGGCGGGCCGTGGCCTCCCTCTCCCCCCCCCCCCACCAACCCCCTCTGTTGAACGTCCAGTGACTCGGATCACATGCTAAGGCTGACACTGGGCCATAATTGTACTCCTTGCTAACTACCAGAGAAATAGACTCACAATGCATTATACAATTAAAAGAAAACAGGAAATCCTCTACAGGCATGCACTCCCATGGATAATACTGCTCTAGTGCACATACATTAGAAACGACAGAGGAAATTGTCCTCTCATATAAGGAACAAAATTTCCTTTGTGAAAAGAATGAAACATGAGGCTGATACAGAATATATATTTTAATAATAATATCTTTCACTGGTGATAGCATCTCAGTCACACAAAGTATACCCTGTCTGACGAAAAATTATAGGATCCAAAAAAGGAGAAGCAAACGAAACGAAACGAAACTTCACTAGTGGAGACAGAATGTAATGTTTTCTCAGTGATAGCAAAATCGAGTCAAATTTGTAAAGAAATGGGCAATATAACCCATTTATCAATATGGCTTTCCAACCCATCTCACCTGGATGGATTAACTGATTCGGTTGGGAAGGGCGTCATAAAGCAATCGTATCGTCTGCTGAGGCAAGCCAGCCCACGACTGTTTTAACTCCATCTGATCTAATCATCACAGATCTGGCGATCTTTTTGACCATGGGTGTACCTGAACATCCCACAGACAGTCCATATAGACATGTACCATATATGGAAAAGTATTATCCTGTGTAAAATGGCACCATGGCAGTCACATGTGGGGCATCATATGAGGATGAGGGATGTCTGTGATGTGCCATTGTGCCGTCAGAGATCCCTCAGTTGCTACCATCTATGACCTGACGTCATTCCCAATTGTTTCCCCCACCACTGGAAGAATGGAGCCTCTAGTCCATATCAACACAATGCTCACTGACAACGTTCATCTGAGTTAGAGCAAAATCGCAGTCCATTTCCGAATACACTGATATGTCATTCATCAGTAACCCATACTTCCCAGTCTTGAGGCCACTCTGAATACAAACTTCTGTGGTGTTAACAGCAGCCAGTGCATGGGATGCTAACTCCATTGTTCAGCTGTTGCTGATCCCAGACCAGTGGTGCAGGATGGCACAGACTTCTGCAGGAAGCCTTTACTTGTTTTCAGAGGACAGGCGTCGTTGTGAAGGGATTACAGTGTGCTTGGTACACTATTCAGGAATCATCCGTTGTGGTAGTAACGTGCGGTCAAACGGAACCTTGAAGATGAGTATGCCTGACCTCAAATTTCCTACAATCCAACATCGCACCACTGTCACATTCGAAAGCCCCACAAATCTCGACGCCACATGACTCGACTAAAGTATCACTGTGCCAAGCGATGAGAGCGCTGTCTCACACGAGTATGTGACATCTCTGTGTACTCAACATCTGACACTGTACACAACCCTTACATATCTTACCAGGTCTGGTGAAAACAGTAATGCTCTGTGGTGGCCGTGAAAACGGCCTTGCGCAGTGGTCACACCGGTTCCCGTCAGATCACCGAAGTTAAACGTTGCCGGGCAGCGCTAGCACTCGGATGGGTGTCCATCTGGTCTGCCGAGCGCTGTTAGCAAATGGAGTGCACTCAGCCCTTGTGAGGCAAACTGAGGAGCTACTTGACTAAGATGTAGCGGCTCCGGTCTCGTGTGCTGACCACACGCCCCTCCATATCCGCATCCAGTGACGCCTGTTGGCTGAGGATGACACGGCGGCCGGTCGGTGTCGTTGAGCCTTCGAAGGCCTGTTCGGACGGAGTTCTCTAGTGGCCATTCTACATGTTACAGAGATTTGTAGCCCTAATCACTCAACAGAGTGTTACACCCACGTATTTGAGCTGATATCATCATCGTCATCATCATCAGCCAATTCAGTCACTTGGTGATGTGGTCTCCTTGAGTCGGCGTGCAACATAGGACCCCAGCAGGTTCTTCATTTCTGATGATCTTGAGCTTCCTGTTGTCAGTTCACTCCGGCTCGCTTTCTTAAGTCTCTGCCCATCTGTCCGCTAGTCTTCTCCTTCGTCTTTTTCAGTAAATCTGGCTCCAATCTAGTACCTGCGTCGATTACCTGCCACCTTTTCTTCAAGTGTAATGTCCCCCCACTACCATTTCATGATATTCACTCTTTCCAGTACGTCACTGACCCTTGTTGTCCGTCTGACATCAACTGCTCTCCTTCTGTCTTTCTTCGTGCAGTCCAAAATCGATCTTCCCATTCCGCATTGGGTCATTTATTAGTTTGCTAACAATGAATTAATTTACTGTCAATTTCTCACAGCCAGTAGTTAAAAATTGTTTCCTTCGTCTTTCTACCGATATATTATCAGAAGTAAAGAGTATCTTCCACAAATTTCGCAGCCTAATTTAATAAGTCTAAGTATTCCTGATATTAGGCTTCGTTTCAAATTTACAAGTCTATCCATATAGACATATTTTGTGACCCTTTGCAGTTGCGTACTTCCAACAGACGTATTTCCCTCCGATGTCCATTCACTCATCACGATCTTGGTTTTATGAATTTCGAGCCCATCAGCAAACCTCAGGTTATTTCCATTAAAAATGAATGTCGTTTGATTCTTACAAAGAAGAAGACAGCAACCAGCAACTCTTAATACTACTATTTATTTACGTAAATAGCGCCGTAACCGGTTTAGAACTGACATTTCGTCATCAGAAGGCTGGTCACTAGATTTTGCAAGATACACTTCACATAATCGTCAATTTTCGATTTTTATTCTTCCACTATGGCGAAATATTCTTGGTGTGTTGGAATCCTGCGGTAGAAAACAGTGTTAGAAGCGCCCTATTTGAACATAAATAACCTCCAAACGATGAAATACAAAGTAAACAAATATGTGAGGTTAAATGGTTATGATACTTACATCGAAAATTCCGCACGATTTTGTTGCAAATTTGTAGGATTGTATTTTTCAAATATTCGAAAATATATGCAGCACTTACACTTCTCACCGTTAAAATTGCTACACCAAGAAGAAATGCAGATGATAAACGGGTATTCATTGGAAAAATATATTATACTAGAACTGAAGTGTGATTACATTTTCATGCAATTTGATATTATACTAGAACTGAACTGAAGTATGATTACATTTTCATGCAATTTGGGTGCATAGATCCTGAGAAATCAGTACCCAGAACAAGCATCTCTGGCCGTAATAACGGCCTTGATGCGCCTGGGCATTGAGTCAAACAGAGCTTGGATGGCGTGTACAGGTACAGCTGCCCATGCAGCTACAACACGATACCACAGTTCATCAAGAGTAGTGACTGGCGTATTGTGACGAGCCAGTTGCTCGGCCGCCATTGACTAGACGTTTTCTGTTGGTGAGAGATCTGCAGAATGTGCTGGCCAGGGCAGCAGTCGAACATTTTCTGTATCCAGAAACGCCCGTACAGGACCTGCAACATGCGGTCGTGCATTATTCTGCTGGCACCCCTTACCATCACACTGGGTGATACGCCAGTATGGCGATGACGAGTACACGCTTCCAATGTGCGTTCGCCGCGATGTCGCCAAACACGGACGCGACCATCATGATGCTGTAAACAGAACCTGGATTCATCCGGAAAAATGACGTTTTGCCATTCGTGCACCCAGGTTCGTCGTTGAGTACACCATCGCACGAGCTTTTGTCTGTGATGCAGCGTCAAGGGTAACCGCAGCCATGGTCTGTTCGTGCAGATGGTTGTTGTCTTGCAAACGTCCCCAAATGTTGACTCAGGGATCGAAACGTGGCTGCACGATCCGTTACAGCCATGCGGATAAGATGCCTGTCATCTCGACTGGTAGTGATACGAGGCCGTTGGGATCCAGCACGGCGTTCCGTATTACGCTCCTGAACCCACCGATTCCATATTCTGCTAACAGTCATTGGATCTCGACCAACGCGAGCCGCAGTGTCGCGATACGATAAACCGCAGTCGCGATAGGCTAGAATCCGATCTTTATCAAAGTCTGAAACGTGATGGTACGCATTTATCCTCCATACACGATGCATCACATTAACGTTTCACCAGGCTACGCCAGTCAACCGCTGTTAGTGTATGAGAAATCGGTTCGAAACTTTCCTCATGTCAGCACGTTGTAGGTGTCGCCACCGGTGCCACGCCATCCTTGTGTGAATGCTCTGAAAAGCTAATAATTTGCATATCACAGCATCTTCTTCCTGCCGGTTAAATTTCGCGTCTGTAGCACTTCACCTTCGTGGTGTAACAATTTTAGTGGACAGTAGTGTATATGATTTCACATCGCCATATTGAGCAAAGCACCACACACACACACACACACACACACACACACACACACACACACACACACACACACATACACACACACACCAAAATGTATTGCAGTTTGCCAAATACAACAGTGCCAGAGATGTTCTCTCTCAGAGACGTTACAATTTACAGATTGCTTTGTTTTTAAAGAATAGACATACCAGTATGAAAATTAAAACACAAAGATAAACATTACATTATGAGCATATAATATTCCAGATGAATTTAACTGATGTAGTAACCAGCTTGTGTGAATGAAACTTATATGATATTTTGTAAATACTGTGCTAGGTACAGGGAGCAACATAGAGGTGAGATAAAATTAATAATATGAAAGTAGCAATTATATTACCATCATCTTTTAAAATCTTCTGAACAGCCGTCTGTTGATGAACTTGTCAATTGGAAACCGGTTACGGCGCTATTTACTTAAATAAATAGCAGTATTAATAGTGGCTGGTTGCCGTCTTCTTCTTTGTAAGAATCAACCTACAGTAACTGTACACAGCCACGGTCTCACCATATCCTTTTTAGACAAAAGAGCACATTAATAATTGAAACTTCCTGGCAGATTAAAACTGTGTTCCCGACCGAGATTCGAACTCGGGACCTTTCGCGGGCAAGTGCAGGCAGGAGAGCTTCTGTAAAGTTTGGAAGGTAGGAGACGAGATACTGGCAGAAGTAAAGCTGAGAGGACCGGGTGTGAGTCGTGCGGGCGTGGGTCGTGCTTCGGCAGCCCAAGTGGTAGAGTACTTGCCCGCGAAAGGCAAAGGTCCCGAGATCGAGTCTCGGTCGGGCATACAGTTTTAATCTGCCAGGAAGTTTCAAATCAGCGTACACTCCGCTGCAGTGTGAAAATCTCATTCTGGAAACATTAAAAATTGTTGACACATTTATTTTACAGTGCAGTACGGCTCTATGGAGGGAACAGTTACCAGTGTCTGGAGAGTCTCGATCATTTAGCATGTAAATTTTGTTTGGCCGACGTAAACGCCTTTGGCGTCGTGAGCTGTATGAGACCTCGGATGCCGCTCTGACTCTCCAGGCCAACTGAACATGCGCGTGGCAGGGTGTGTGTTGAACCAGCCGGGCTGGACGGGAAGCGAGACGCAGGTCCCAGAACGCAGGACAGAGGACACAGGTCATGGCGCGCCGTCCACAGTTCCGAGAACCGCGGGGGACACGCCTGTCCGGAACCCCGGCCTCTTCATTGTCTGAGCGGCGAGCACCTTCCTCTCTAACGGCGCCAGTCGCCTCGTCTGCTGAGTCACACCACATTCTCTCAACACTGCTCGCCGTCCCCATGTTGCTGTGTTTCTTCAGTATTTGTTTCAAGTCTCTGCTGGTCCGTAAGATATACGTTTGTGCCGGTGAGACCTATATAAAGTTTATTTTCTACGTCTACATATACTGAGTGGTCTATTGACAGCGACCGGGCCAAATATCTCACGAAATAAGCATCAAACGAAGAAACTACAAAGGACGAAACTCGGCTAGCTTGAACGTGGAAACCAGATGGCGCTGTGGTCGGACCACTAGATGTCGCTGCCATAGGTCAAACAGATATCAACTGCGTTTTTTTTGTTTTTTTTTTTAAATAGGAACCCCCATTTTTATTGCATATTCGTGCAGTACGTAAAGAAATATAAATGTTTTAGTTGGACTACTTTTTTCGCTTTCTGATAGATGGCACTGTAATAGTCACAAACGTATAAGTACGTGGTATCACGTAACCTTCCGCCAGTGCGGACAGTATTTGCTTCGTGATACACTACCCGTGTTAAAACTGACCCTTTACCAATTGCGGAAAAGGTCGGTATCGTGTTGATGTATGGCTAAGGTGATCAAAATGCCCAACGGGCGTGTGCAATGTATGCTGCTCGGTATCCTGGACGACATCATCCAAGTGTCTGGACCGTTCGCCGCATATTTACGTTATTTAAGGAAACAACAGGAAGTGTTCAGCCATATGTGAAACGTCAACCACGGCCTGCAACAAATGATGATGCCCTAGTAGCTGTTTTAACTGCTGTCGCGGCTAATCCGCACACTAGTAGCAGACAAATTGCGTGAGAATTGGCAATCTCAAAAATGTCGGTGTTGAGAATGCTACATCGACATCGATTGCACCCGTACCATATTTCTATGCGCCATTAATTGCATGGTAGCAACTTTGAACGTCGTGGTCAGTTCTGCCACTGGGCACAAGACAAATTACGGGTCGATGACAGATTTTTTGCACGCGTTCTGTTTAGCGACGAAGCGTCATTCACCAACAGCGGTAACGTAAACCGTCATAATAAGCACTATTGGACAACGGAAAATCCACAATGGCTGCGACAAGTTGAACATCAGCGACCATGCCGGGTTAATGTTTGGTGCATCATTATGTCAGGAAGGATAATTGAACCCCATTTTATCGATGGCAATCTAAATGGTGCAAGGTGTGCTGATCTCCTACGTAATGTTCTACCGATGCGGTTGAGTTGACAAAGGTACATGTATCACATTGGAACAACCAAAATAAAATGTTCAAACGTACCTACTTTCTGTATTTTAATTTAAAAAAACCTACCTGTTACCAACTGTTCGTCTAAAATTGTGAGCCATGTGTTTATGACTATTACACCGCCATCTGTCACAAAGCTAAAAAAGTGGTCCAACTAAAACATTCATATTTCTTGGCGTACTACACGTATATGTAATAAAAAATAGGCGTTCCTATTTAAAAAAAAAAACGCAGTTGATATCCGTTTGATCTATGGCAGCGCCATCTAGCGGTCCAACCATAGCGCCATCTAGTTTCCCCCTTCAAGCTAGACAAGTTTCGTTCTTTGTAGTTTTTTCGTTTGACGCTTATTTCGTGTTGTATTTGGCCCGGTCACGATCAATGGACCACCCTGTACACTCCGTAAGTCACTGTGCACTGTACTCGGAGAGGGTAGTTAGTGCCAAATTACCAGCTTCCTGTCTTAATCCATTTGCGTATTGGGCGAGGGGAAAATAACAGCTTATGTGCCCTTATCTCCGTTACGATATACTTAACGGTCCCAACCTGAGAGGCACGGCAGTGGAAGTGTATAATGGCCGAGCAGTCTTCTTCGATTACGGATTCTCGAACTTCACCTAAAGAGGTAACTCGTCCTGCTTTCTACAACATTTGCCACCGATGTTTCTTAACATTTTTGAAAAACTTTCGTAATCGGAACGCCGACTTGCCACGATCTCAGCAGCCGCCTCTAACATGTTCGATGTTTCCTGCCATGCCTATACTTTATAGCGACTGCAAACTCTTCAACAATAACTGTTGGTACATCGAAAGTGTCTCACCATTATCAAGATCCCTGAAATGCGCTGTTACTGAGTTACTGTCAACGTCCATCAACTTTTAAACGGACTGTTCGGTGTAATGTTGGATAACTGATGTATCTACATCTACACCTACATGACTACTTTGCAATTTATACTTAAGTGCCTGGCAGAGGAATCATCGATCCTCTTTCACATTATTTCTCTACACTTCCACTCTCTAACAGCGCGTAGGAAAAATGAACCTTTCTGTACATGCTCTGATTTCTCTTATTTTATTACGATGTTCTTTCCATCCTATGTAGTTGGCGACAGTAAAATATTTTCGCATTCGGAGGAGAAAGCTATTGACTGAAATATCGCGAAAAGTTCTA
This sequence comes from Schistocerca gregaria, assembly GCF_023897955.1. Lineage (NCBI taxonomy): Eukaryota > Metazoa > Arthropoda > Insecta > Orthoptera > Acrididae > Schistocerca > Schistocerca gregaria. Next base: position 127,521,703 of record NC_064923.1, on the reverse strand, counting down.
GCCGCAACGAAAAATATCTTTGGCATTCTCTCTCCTATTTCGCGATAATACAAAGCAAGGTGCCCTTCTTTGGATGTTTTCAGTGTCATTCTGTACACTATCTGATAACGATTCTATACCGCATAGCAGTACTTAGTACAGGAGGGACAAACGTAGTGTAGACAGTCACTTTAGCAGACCTGTTCCATCTTCCCATTCTTCTGCTAATAAAACGGAGCCTTTGGTTTACTTCCCCCACAACATAATCTATGTTATTGCACCATTATAGTTGTTTGTAAGATATTTTCTAGATATGTAGTTCGATTGCAAGCCTTAAGATTTGCGTGATTTAATATGTAGTCCTAACCGAAATTTAATGGACTTCTTTTCGTACTCCTGTATGTAAGTTCACACGTTTCCTTATTCAGGGACAATTACCACTTTTCGCACCTTAGAGATAACGTGTCTAAGTCATTTTGCAATTGGTTTCGATCTTTTCTAGACCGTAAACCTTAGCATCCCCTACAAACAATCTAAGAGTGCTGCTCAGATTGCCTCCTAAGTCGTTTATTTAGATTAGGAACAGCGGAGGGGCAATAACTCTTCCCTGGAGAACGCCAGATAAAACTTTCATGTTAGTCGATGACTTTCCATCGATTACGACATACTGTGACCTCACTGATAAGAAATCACGAATCCAGTCACACAACTGAAGCAGAATTCGATAGGCACACAATTTCATTAGAAGTCTCCTCTGAGGAACAATGTCAAATGCCTTCTGGAAAACTTGAATTATGTATTAAATTTGAGATCCTTTGTCGATAGTGTTCATTACTTCTTGTGAACAAAGAGCTAGACGTGTTTAGAAGAACTATCTTTTCTGAATCCATGTTGACTATATGTCAGTAGACCGTTCTCGTCAACGTAGTTCATTATGCTACAACACAACATATCTTCCACAATTCCGCTGCAAATCGAAGTCAGTGCTTGACCCCCATGTCGACGCAGACGGTTTACCATGGGTTGACCGGGCATAGTTGCTGATGTGGGTGTTGGAGTGCTATTCATTTAGTGGTGCCGTCCGTTCTGCCCTTTTGGGGGTAAGGTACCTGTTACTTGATTGACAGGTGTGCTCCCATGTTTAAGTTGCCCACGCTGTGGTGGATTGACTGTGTCTTTCTCAAGTGCTACGTTCACGCTTTGGTGCTGTAGCGTGGATAGTTACGATGCCACAACGTAAGTACACGCTCTCCTAAGTTGGTTCTAAGAGAGAAGACTAACTACGACGACGACAGCGCCCTCTAGCTGACGCTGTGGAGCTGAGGGAGTGCCGTCTTGATTTCCGTCCATTTCATAAAGACCAGACGGCCTGGAAATATTGCTTCTTCTACCGAGTGGGCTAACTTACTATTGAGATTTTGTATTAGTTACGTTCAGTTAAAGTATGCAACGAGTATGTATTAGTTTTGAGATTATACAGAACAGTCATCCTAAATTCACAGTATTAGACATGGGCTATGGCTTCACACCTACGTGCTCACGATAACCATAGTTATGTACGCATTTGATATTTACTTGTGTTTTTTCTCTCTATTAAAAGTGTTAAAGTTACATGCAGTACCGAAGTGCTTCACCTCTCCTGCTCCTACTCGCTTCCTTCTCTCACGGGCTATATTACAGAAGCAGTTCATAAGAGCAGACCCACGCACCGCCTATCCAGGCGGGATACAAAAGGTGCCTCTGTTTGAAGTTATCTGAGTGCCATATTCGTGTGTTTTAAAGTTTGTTTTAACTACAACTTGTTCAGTGTCTGATTGCTATTTCAGTTGCGTCTGAGTTTAACTGTCATACCTTCTAGGCCGCCACGTGTGTTAGTGACCACTTAGGTCGAAACTGATTCTTATTTGGTTTGTAAGTTGTTGTTTCCCTAACTGATGTAGCGCCCATAAAATTGCCTACGGCTATGGTAAGCAAACGCTGGCAGCCCAGTGAGTCTTGGCTTATTTGGGTAATTAAGTTCTATACAGTACTCAGATCAAAAATTCCAGTAAATCTGAAGAAAGCAGTATTTGATCAATGCATTCTTCCTGTGATGACGTATGGCTGCGAGACATGGACACTGAACTCATTTACAAAAGGGAAACTTAGGACAGCACAGAGAGCCATGGAGAGATCAATGCTGGGCTATACAAGAAAGGATAGGAAAAGGGCAGACGACATCCGGTCTGTGACGGAGGTTAACGACATCTCAGAGACAGTAGGTTCCTTGAAATGGCAGTGGGCTGGCCACGTCGCAAGAAGAAAAGACAACAGATGGACGAAGCTAGTACTGGAGACCGGGAGAGCACCGGAGGCCTAGAGGAAGACCACCAGACAGATGGGACAAAGACATCAAGAAGATCGCTGGTAACACCTGCCAGAGAACTGCCCAAGACCGGCCCACTTGGAGAAGACTGCTGAAAGCCTACCTGAATCCACGACTCGAAGAGGCCACATCATTTAATGATTGAACTGGCTGATGATGATGAACTCTGGTTGCCCCCTTTCAAGAAAAACAATATTTATTGTTTCAAATATAATTACTATTGTAGTTGTTTGAGTGTTAGCCCTCAAGATTTTGCTTGTTATCTTTCAAACTACTTACTTTAATGTATTTGAGTGCAGTGTGCTTTTCTCATCATTACATTAACTAATTGCATTTTATTGTAAGATTATTTTTACTGTAAAATTCTTGTTGTTATACATAAGGTTTGGTTGGGGCTTGGGCCACGCCCACATTGAGCTTCTTGTCTTTGTCTGAGCATTTTCATATGTTCTGTTATTATTATGGATGAATTACATGTTTGTTTGTTTTTTTGCTCTCGGCCTTGCGAGCTGTTCGTAACGTTTGGAGGCGTTCCCCGGGGTATTGTCTGCTACCCGCCGGTTTATCGGGCTTAGCCTGCCCGCGTCGGCTGTGTATGTGCGAACGGGCGGTTTGCCGCTTCCCGTCTCACCGTAGCTTGTGAAACGTTGTGGCCTCGTGGCTTCCTACGGCATCCCTCATAAGTTGAGTTTCTGTCTAATAGCAGTCGGGCGTTAATTTAACCAGTAGTGCCCGTTATTGTAAACCACATTACACAGACCTGGCTTGACGTACCTGCCCCTTCCACGTTTTCTGTGGTGTCGAAAGCTAATATGCCACGGCGTAGGGGAAAGTTCTTAAGTTGGCACTACGAGAGACACCGACGGCAGCGCCCTCTAGCCGGCTCTGTGGAGCTCTACGAGCTCCGCTCCAGATTCAGTCCACTTCATCAAGAGCAGACGGCCTGGAAACATCGCTTCAACCTCAGAGGGTGTTGGCTCGCTATTGAGACATTGAACTACTTACGACGGGTCTAAGATATTGCTCGTCATTGCGAAGTTATGTAACCATTCATTAACTTGTTTTTGCCAGTAGTAAACATCCACAATTCACACTGCGGTACCGAGAGATTTTCACCTTTTCCTGCTCCTAGTCGCTTTCGTCATTCGGCCAACCTTTCAGTTTTCAGGAGCAGACCCACGCGACGCCTTCCAGGCGGGATACAAAATTCTCCTTGTCTCAAATTTGGTTTCTAATTGGTGTAATGCTCAGTTTCTTAAATGGTATTTTATTATTTTTCCACGTCAGCATCTTGAATATGACCAAGGGGATTCTCTGATTGATCAAATATTGGATATTTGTGTTAATTCCAGACTCTTTATTTGCACGAAGTAATGGCCGCTATCGACAGGGGATCTAAAGTTGATTCCGTATTTCTAGATTTCCGAATAGCTTTTGGCACCGTTCCTCACAAGCGACTTCTAATCAAGCTGCGGGCCTATGGGGTATCGTCTCAGTTGTGCGACTGGATTCGTGATTTCCTGTCAGGAAGGTTGCAGTTCGTAGTAATAGACGGCAAATCATCGAGTAAAACTGAAGTGATATCAGGTGTTCCCCAGGGAAGCGTCCTGGCACCTCTGCTGTTCCTGATCTGTATAAATGACGTGGGTGATAATCTGAGCAGTTCTCTTAGGTTTTTCGCAGCTGATGCTGTAATTTACCGTCTAGTAAGGTCATCCGAAGACCAGTATCAGTTGCAAAGCGATTTAGAAAAGATTGCTGTATGGTGTGGCAAGTGGCAGTTGACGCTAAATAACGAAAAGTGTGAGGTGATCCACATGAGTTCCAAAAGAAATCGGTTGGAATTCGATTACTCGATAAATAGTACAATTCTCAAGGCTGTCAATTCAATTAAGTACCTGGGTGTTAAAATTACGAACAACTTCAGTTGGAAAGACCACATAGATAATATTGTGGGGAAGGTGATCCAAAGGTTGCGTTTCATTGGCAGGACACTTAGAAGATGTAACAAGTCCACTAAAGAGACAGCTTACACTACACTCGTTCGTCCTCTGTTAGAATATTGCTGCGCGGTGTGGGATCCTTACCAGGTGGGATTGACGGAGGACATCGAAAGGGTGCAAAAAAGAGCAGCTCGTTTTGTATTATCACGTAATAGGGGAGAGAGTTTGGCAGATATGATACGCAAATTGGGATGGAAGTCATTACAGCAAAGACGTTTTTCGTCGCGGCGAGATCTATTTACGAAATTTCAGTCACCAACTTTCTCTTCCGAATGCGAAAATGTTTTGTTGAACCCAACCTACATGGGTAGGAATGATCATCAAAATAAAATAAGAGAAATCAGAGCTCGAACAGAAAGGTTTAGGCGTTCGTTTTGCCCGCGCGCTGTTAGGGAGTGGAATGGTGGAGAGATAGTATGATTGTGGTTCATGAACCCTCTGTCAAGCACTTAAATGTGAATTGCAGAGAAATCATGTAGATGTAGATGTACACATAAACTTATGCTACTGCACTTTTTGTAAGTTATGTTGATTAATGTTAAGCACACCTTTCGTCAGCCAAATGTTGGAATTGTAATCTTTAACATCACTGCTGTCATTGATTGGCGACTCCATGGAGTGTGCACAACGACCATACACACTCCTGGAAATGGAAAAAAGAACACATTGACACCGGTGTGTCAGACCCACCATACTTGCTCCGGACACTGCGAGAGGGCTGTACAAGCAATGATCACACGCACGGCACAGCGGACACACCAGGAACCGCGGTGTTGGCCGTCGAATGGCGCTAGCTGCGCAGCATTTGTGCACCGCCGCCGTCAGTGTCAGACAGTTTGCAGTGGCATACGGAGCTCCATCGCAGTCTTTAACACTGGTAGCATGCCGCGACAGCGTGGACGTGAACCGTATGTGCAGTTGACGGACTTTGAGCGAGGGCGTATAGTGGGCACGCGGGAGGCCGGGTGGACGTACCGCCGAATTACTCAACACGTGGGGCGTGAGGTCTCCATAGTACATCGATGTTGTCGCCAGAGGTCGCGGAAGGTGCACGTGCCCGTCGACCTGGGACCGGACCGCAGCGACGCACGGATGCACGCCTAGACCGTAGGATCCTACGCAGTGCAGTAGGGGACCGCACCGCCACTTCCCAGCAAATTAGGGACACTGTTGCTCCTGGGGTATCGGCGAGGACCATTCGCAACCGTCTCCATGAAGCTGGGCTACGGTCCCGCACACCGTTAGGCCGCCTTCCGCTCACGCCCCAACATCGTGCAGCCCGCCTCCAGTGGTGTCGCGTCAGGCGTAAATGGAGGGACGAATGGAGACGTGTCGTCTTCAGCGATGAGAGTCGCTTCTGCCTTGGTGCCAATGATGGTCGTATGCGTGTTTGGCGCCGTGCAGGTGAGCGCCACAATCAGGACTGCATACAATCGAGGCACACAGGGCCAACACCCGGCATCATGGTGTGGGATGCGATCTCCTACACTGGCCGTACACCTCTGGTGATCGTCGAGGGGACACTGAATAGTGCACGGTACATCCAAACCGTCATCGAACCCATCGTTCTACCATTCCTAGACCGGCAAGGGAACTTGCTGTTCCAACAGGACAATGCACGTCCGCATGTATCCCGTGCCACCCAATGTGCTCTAGAAGGTGTAAGTCAACTACCCTGGCCAGCAAGATCTCCGGATCTGTTCCCCACTGAGCATGTTTGGGACTGGATGAAGCGTCGTCTCACGCGGTCTGCACGTCCAGCACGAACGCTGGTCCAAATGAGGCGCCAGGTGGAAATGGCATGGCAAGCCGTTCCACAGGACTACATCCAGCATCTCTACGATCGTCTTCATGGGAGAATAGCAGCCTGCATTGCTGCGAAAGGTGGATATACACTGTACTAGTGCCGACATTGTGCATGCTCTGTTGCCTGTGTCTATGTGCCTGTGGTTCTGTCAGTGTGATCATGTGATGTATCTGATCCCAGGAATGTGTCAATAAGGTTTCCCCTTCCTGGGACAATGAATTCACGGTGTTCTTATTTCAATTTCCAGGAGCGTATGTTAAATTAAAAGGAAGGTCAGCGTTGGCCGTAATATTGATCTTTTATTGATAGCAGAATCGATTTTCGATCACATGGTGATCACCTTGAGTGCTGTACAAATTAAACTTTTTGTGAATAACTCAAGTTATTGTCATCGTTTCTCAGTTTTGTGTATTGATAAGTTGATACCAGTGACTGAGTTTAATTTGTACTGCACTGCTATCTATAAAACATTAATATTACGGCCAACGATGACCTTCCTTTTAATTGCTGTCATTGTTTGTCCATCGTCATGTGCATGTCTGAGATGTACTTGATTGTACCATTTGCTTGTTAGTCCTCCCTAAATTGGTGCATTTTATTAGTTTAAATAGGCTGATTAATCTTCTGTTGGTTCAATGGAAGAAATTTTGGAATAATTACCTGAGTCACTTGTTTTTTATTAATATTTTTGGTACCTGTGCAATAAAAAATTGTTGTTATGTGAAGAAACGAATGACCTGTGATAAATGGCCTGCTCGTTTCCCATTCCCGTTTAGCTATTTCCTCACCCTGAGGTGTTCAGTGACATTTCATCAATAAATTGTACCATGCAGTGATTTGAAAAACTACGCCCTATCGTAGACAAAGCTATGATCCATGCAATTAAGTTATGAACGCAATCCGACAATAAAATAGTAAGAGAAATTACCTGAGCAGTTCGTACTTACATTAAACGCTCAGTAATAAATAAGAGGCATAACAAATGGAAACTGAACTAAAAGGAATATAAAAGATCATCTCTAATATTTTATCAATAGCGAATGTGTATTATCAGCTCTACTTGGGGTCACTTATTGTTCTCTGGGTATGTTCAATCCGATATGTAATTGTAACAGTCTACATCTGGGTATGTTCAATCCGATATGTAATTGTAACAGTCAACTATGATACATCGAACACATACAGTTTTGTAGAGCTAAGTAGAGCGTCGCTGCAAGTTACACCAGGGTCACGACGTATCTCGTTTGCTGCAAAAATGCACGCAGAGATGCTCTCCATCAAAACTACTGCTGAGTAGTTTTGGTACATTTCATCAATGATGTAGCAGATGTTAGGATTACCGGTTGCCGTTGTGGCCGAGAGGTTCTAGGCGCTTTCCTCCGCTGCTACGGTCGCCTCAGGCAACGATCTGTGTGATGTCTTTAGGTTAGTTACGTTTAAGTAGTTCTAAGCCTAGGGAACTGATGACCTCAGATGTTAATTCCCATCGTGCTCAGAGCCATTTGGACCATTGATTGCCGGCCGGAGTGACCGTGCGGTTCTAGGCGCTACAGTCTGGAGCCGAGTGACCGCTACGGTCGCAGGTTCGAATACTGCCTCGGGCAGGTTTAAGTAGTTCTAAGTTCTAGAGAACTGAAGACCTCAGGAGTTAAGTCCCATAGTGCTCAAAGCCATTTCATTTTGTCCCAGGTGTCTGAAAATTCAGGTGACTTACAAGCAGGTTTTTCTCACCAGCTACATCGTTTTCACGGGATTTGTAAAGCTATTTTCTTTGTGATTCCGAGATGTTGCCCGGAAAGTACGTTCGATACTCAGAGTTCTCGTTTATTCGTTGCCACCATGTCGATTATGTTTGCATAAACTACTTGTAAATTGTACTGAGTTTCTGTTATATTCACTAACTTACGTCTTCACTGGAATTACCGGCAGCCACTAAATATATTGGCCTCCATGTCAATCCTAACGTATTTTCATGAAGTCGTGTGTTTCTTACATCGTTAGTGTAATTAATCAAGGGCTAAATTGCACGTGTCTTCCCAATCAAAATGTCTTGCTTTGTAAAAAGATTTTCAACAAAGCAGGTAAGTTGACACAAACGCATTTTCTTCGAGATTTCCAGTGGCTGAGACTACGATTCCACATAATTCTATTCACCACACATGCTAAATGTTCATACGTTGAAAGTGGCTAATTAGTTTTTGTTGTACGGTAGTATATAGTTATACATACTTGTATTTTGTCTGTGTGGTAATGTGAAGTTGTACTCGTAATTAGAGAAACAGTTAAGCTGGTAATTAACTTCGTAAGTGATCTCGTAATTGTTGAAAAGTGATCAGCAATGCAAACTTTAACCAGAAATGCGACATAAAACTGTGTACTGCAACGCCCATGGCAAGAGTAGAGTCTATACGTTAAATTTAAGAAAAGTGCCCTGTTAGCAATAATACAAGCAATCTGACTGTGAGAAAAATATGAAACATAAAAAAACTACCAAAAAGGCCCTGTCTGAAAAGTATGTCACTGTTAATTGTATCACACGTAAATTATAAATGGCCTACCTGTTTGCACACTGAATTAATGCTGTACTGATGCTATCTCCAAGCAGCTTCAATTGCTGTTGTTTTGCGAGTTAGAAAATAAAAATTTAAACTACTAGGTAAATGATGTACAATGCTTTAAACTATAGAGACATCCACAAAACTGCTTTGCTAATAAATCTCATTACTGTGATGATTATTGTCAATTGATTTCTGTTCCTGAGAAACAAAGCAAAATTGTATATGTGAAATTTGAAATAAAGAGACGAATGCTCATTGGTGGAAAAACAAAAAATAACTGTATCAACAAAACTTTACATCACTAAGACAAAACATTTTAACACTTGAAACATTAAAAATCACTTTACATTAATTGTGGAAAAACCTGAACAACCTCTCTTACTTTCTTACAAACACGTACGCTATCCATCTTTGAAGAAAAATTTGTAAATCACTATTCTTACATTAGCGTAAAAATCTCCAGTTCTAAATTCATGACATAATTAATTACTATGCTTGGATGTCTCAGCAAATGCGCTATTACTGTACCTTTTGAAGTCTTCTGAATGAATTTAGAAAATATCTCTCCACAAATTAAAAAGAACGTAAGAAAATTCTTGCAGGCACACAGCACGGGCTAAACACATCTTACTCCGCAAAAGGTACAAGGCGACTCCTCTCTCGCTCCAAGTCTACACTCCACTCGCAAGCAAAGGTTCTGCTAACAGTCTCTCGTAGTAAAACCTATTTGGCAGAAATGTTGCCCACTATTACTCAAATGCTATTGAAGCTTTAATTTTCCTTGTGACATCCAAAATATTATACACTTAAATACACTTAGAAACTGTGCAGAACGTGGTCAGCGGTTAATGCACGTCTTCAACCTTCAATTCAATTACTTTCGAGAAATCCCCTCCCCCCCCCCCCCCAATTGTTGTTGCCATTTCCGTGAGGTTGCTATCAATTGTTACTAATAAAGAGTCAACTAGCAATGTCACTGGGTCACAATTACCATCTAGGGGTGCATGTGAAGGCACAAACCGTGTTCGTCAGTTTGTATGAACACTCATGTAGTGTAGAAGGGAGTGGTAGCTTGCAGTATCTTTGCTTCCATTTATCAGCTTGCCTCAGCTTCAGCCATCGTTTGACGCACAATCACAAGCGCATCAGTCTACTCGTAGGCGGTGGTTGCATAAAACGCTGCAACGTTCCCTATCATTGACCTCCGAGTTATCGTAAAATATTTAACGTTTAAGTCTCATTACGTAACTTCCATTACGAGTTCCGGATCATTGCACAACTCTGGAATTGTGATGATATTGTTCTAATCTCTGACATTACGAAAAGTCTCCACGGAACGTTAAATTTTCGTTGATATCTGCCAGAAAACCTATCAGTGTCGTCTGTTGTGAAGGCGTCATGGTGTGGGATAATTTTCCTCGTGGTTACAAGCATGTGTTACTAGGCGGAGAATTAACAAAAGTTTGCCACTCTTTAAAGAACTCTTTCTATTTCTCACGCCTCATCTCGCACATATTTACAGTAGGCTTTTATCGATGTTCGTTGGCTTTCCTCCTCGCTAATTTACGTGACCAATATATCATAGGTCACTCAGGTATACCATCTTCTTTTAAATGATTTTCATGCTGCCAATCTTTTTCGATGTGTTTCTGTCCATGTCTGAAAAGAGAAACTGGCCACATTGTGATTCCCGTATTGCACGACGCTGGTTTATTGCGGCATCGCACGCAATGCCGAGTAGCCGGAAGCAAGGGACGAAGCGTCTTTACTGTAATAATTTTTTGATTTTATGCTCGATTTAATATTTTTTATTCAGACGAGTTTTGGTAAAATTTATTTAAACGAAGGAAGACACGTAACCTGTATATTACTCTGTAATCACGCCAATGACACATTAGGAATCCTACATTACCAGCAGCTATCGTTTTCTTCTTTTGTGTAAAAAAAAATATAATAAATAAAAATATAAAAAACAGTGACCATAAGTATGAACTATTTCACAGCTAAAAATTTAAGTTCTGAGTATTGGAAACAATTCTGATATTTTAACATCAAATTTTGTAAATGCGGGTGTACTAATCCAGCTAAATATGTACAGAAGACAGTCTTTGGCAAATATGTAAACTCTTTGCTTTGTATAGTATCTCTTTCCAGCTTCATTGTGTACTGACTTGGCAGAAAGTGGTGATAAATGGAAGTCGATTCGTATCGTGACGCCGGAGAAGGGAGATGTATGATCTGTTTTGTATGTTGAAATTCTGCTGTCATAATGTGTGAAATGTTACAGAATACAAACGTTTAAGAGTTGAGATACGCGATTTCATTTAGTATTTCGAGAAGAGTCTGATTTTTACATAATTCTTTCACCAGTTAATTTTCTCTGCAGACATCCTAGAAGAAAACCTGCGGACCTCGACATATCTCCAAAGAAGACAGCGAAGCCACCAATGAATATCAAGATAATAAGCTCAGTAAAACTTCATATTTTCATGTGTCAGTGTGTCTTAAGATTTAACTCACTTCAAAACAATGATTAACGCCTGGTCTGAGAACAGCTCGTTGCATAAAAACATTGAAGAGACAGCAGGGAAATGAGCAGGTCCACATTCAGTGAAGCAGAAACTCATGGGCATCGATCTGTGATAGGATTTAAACTTTACCAGCTCAGGTCTGATGATTCGCCTTAACCAATGAGGGCGCCTCACACTACGCTAACAAACAATATGATTCTTTTAAATAATTCTTTGTGTTATTATTCAGGTCCCAAGTCCATTGAAAGATATGGTTTGGACTTGGAGCTTCCAAGCTGCGCTTACCCAAGCCGCTTTACATCCTGAAACGTTGCACAACAGCTCTGTGTGATATGCAGTTTCTACACCTGCTTCTACCTCTATACTCGGAAAATGACTGTGAATTGTGTGATAGAGAGTACGTGCCATTGTACTAATTAATAGAGCTTTCGCCCATTTGATTCACATACGAAGGGCAGGAAGACTGATCGTCTAAATGCCTCTGTACGTGACGTAATTAATCTAATTTTGTTCTCACGATCCCTGTGGGAGCTATGTGTAGGGGGCTGTAGTATATTCCCAGAGGCATCATTTGTAGTCGCTTCTCGAAACTTTGCAAGTAGGCTCTCTCATTATAGTTATATCTACCTTCAATAGTGTGCCAGTTAAGTTCTTTCAACATCCGTGTGACACTCTCCCGCTGGTCAAACAAATCTGTGATCATTATTTCTGCTCTTTTCTGTATACGCTCAATATTCATTGTTAATCCTATCTGGAGCAATGTTCTCGGGCTGGCCGCTCGATCGATTTGTAAACAACCTCCTTTGTAAGCCGACTGCCTTTCACTGGTACTCTGTCAATAAGCCGAAGCCTGCTACTTGCTTTTACGATTAAGTATATGTGAGTGTTCCATTTCATGTCTCTGCAAGGCTTTACACACAAGTTTTTGCACGAGATTCTTCTCTTTTTTATCAATTACTCATTACAGCCTCGTGGTCATTATGTCTAGCTATAAGATAATGATATAAACAAATATTAAGTTTTTACTAATGTACTTTGCGTTTGGTATCATCTGAAAGTCCGCTATATATACGTGTACTTCTTTACCCAAATTACGTCATTTTCACTTATGCAACTACAGCGTGTGTATATTCGGCTGGAAACCTACTCCTACGCTGGAAGAAATAGCTAAACATAGATACTTCAAAAGGGTTGCACTCTTTCAGACCATTCTTAAATAAAATGCTCTCTGGATGACAGAACTGAAGCGAAAACTTTTCTATACACAAATTTTCTGCTTTCGATTTACTGCTATGAACATCAAGTTAAGAAAACAAAAAACAAAAAAATGTCTGCGTATGGAATAGTCGGTCGTGATTCCGCTTCTGGGATTTCCGGCGCCTTGCACCAGTCTACTCATTTGGCGCTGCTTCGAAGACTTGCGATTCGATGATCATGAAATGATTATGACAACACACACACCCAGTGTCGAGCGCAAACAACCCTCGACCCAGCTCAGAATCGAACCCATGGTCCCGTGATCGAGAATCAGTAACGCTATGAAAATTAAAAGATGTTATAAGATCAATTGCTGTAACTAACTGCTTAGTGAAATCTCTATTTGCAAATGTATTTCATTGGTGTGCATGTTTCAGCGAGAAACGCTGTTGTGTGATTTAGAGAACTGTACGACTGCGCGATCATCATGCAACCACCAAAGTATATAGTTCCTTCTCCTCGCCCCATACGCGAATACGAAAGAAAAACGATGACTTTGATACGATGTGTCCTCCTCCATTCAGTGTGAAGGTTGCCTGCTGAGCGGCCACATTCAATTTTCCCCTACTGTTCTTTCATAAAACACGAACTTGCCTTTACTGATACCTGGCAAAGATGTCTTTGTAGCCAGTGTCGATATGCGACTAGATGCAGCGTGGTCGCCCTTGATGGCTTCCGGGGTCTTCAGCTAATCAGCATGCTGGCAGTTTAAAGTAGATGCTAGCAGTTCGCTTTGATTCAGCCTTTTTAGTTGGAGAGACAGTCTAAGGCTGCAAGTTACATGCACTATGGCTTGTTTCTAGCTGTTATCGAGAACGTTACCTTTGCGGGTACTCATTGGGAAAACCTTATTCTCAAGTGATTCATATGGCGATCGTATCCCATCTCTTAATTTCCGTTAATGTGGTAAATTTGAAATGAATTTCGAAGACGAGCATGTATCCAAGCATACTAAGTTAGAAAATTTCCATATCTTGGTGAATTCGTTGAGCTTGAAGCTGATTACAGAATGGGGTCCTTATCATTCATGCCGTAACATTATGCTGTGAACTCAATCACTCCCTCAATCAGTTTGGCTCATTTTACGTCTTTCATCAATAGAATTAAAGAATCATTCTTTATAAACCTCGTAAATGTCTCCCACTGCGACGAAATAGCCTCGAAGGTGTCATAAAGGGCGTCAATGAAGCTATCTCTTTCTCTGGGGCGATGATTCCCACACATTTCACTGTCGAAAACGACAGTTAGCAGTGCAATGAGCAACAGGAGAGTCTTCTTGACAACTCTTGACATTGCTAACAATCTCGGACGTTTCAACCGTTGTCCAAAAATTTTGGTGGGGCTGTATCCCCTTTGAACTTGTTCGCACCCTTTCGGAGTGCAGGGGGACCGCAATTTTTGCTCTCGTGTACAGGTTGGAACCACAAGGGACCGCTGAAAACCATTCGACGAAACATAAACGTTCTCAACAAAGTTTCGGGCACTGAAGATGTTGCGAAACTGGGGGGTCTTAGGCGGACTGTAGCTGGTCCCGACGGAGGTTCGAGTCCTCCCACGGGCATGGGTGTGTGTGTTTGTCCTTAGGATAATTTAGGTAAGTAGTGTGTAAGCTTAGGGACTGATGACTTTAGCAGTTAAGTCCCATAAGATTTCACACACATTTGAACATTTTCTTATGCGGACCATTTGCGGATTTTAAACGTCGAAGGGTGTCAGCACTGTCACAGGTTGTCAAGAACAGCTTCTTGTTGCTCATCGCACTTCGAAATGTCGTTTTAGAGCTCGAAATGTGTTGGAATCGACGCCCCAAAGAAAGGGATGGTTTCATTGACGCCTTTTATGTCACCCGCAGAGGTCATTCCGTGTCGCTTCTGAGCGGCGGTATATGTGAAATGTTTTTTGCCACTCCTAAGATAACCTCGTGAGTTCAACCTGGGTGTCGCGGAGATAACAAAAGAAAGTGTGAAATGTGGGTAAGAGGTCTACGACAACCTTCCCATCATGTGACACATCCGAGATGGCATTTGGAAGTATTGTGGAGGAGCTTTGTGTCAATGTGACATCATTGACCCACCTTACGTCTGACATGAATTGAGCTGTGATCTTTTTTCTCCTGAGTCGACACCTTGCTATTTGAAACGTCCGTTGTTTTTTTTACAAAATAATCAATCACTCTCTCCATGGACAAAATGTCGTTTTTTCCAAAACTCCAATTACGATACGGGGGGTTGAGCCATTTGTTCCAATTGTAAGCCCTATGGTATTTGACATGAAACTTTCTAAAAAAAATGTGATAGAATTGTGGTATTTTAATTGTGAATACATTTCAGTGTATAAAAGCTGGAAACTCCTTTGCATGAACAAAGTATTAAACAAACATCTCAAGAAAGCAAAAATCACAACATATAAAAATGGTAGTGCTCTTTAGCTAGATCAAGAGGCTATTCTGCCCAGTATATTTCAGTGTCAAAATAACAAGCATTTACCACAAGTGAACAGTTTTCGTCCTTTTGCATCCACACCTGCTTCGTGAGACCACGTAGCACATCTCTGGCACTTTATCCAGTATCCTTTCTTGAACGATTCTGGCGACTTAGGTTTCAGACCGTAAAATCTGCAAGGACTGTTCTCATTATCGTCTTCAGTTTCATTTGCCTGTAAGTCAACACTCGATTCATTCAACTGGCGACCATGTGTCATATTTGCGCTACCCTTCCTTTCATTCTCTATTTTCAATCCTTCGTCACTTCATAGTTCTTGACGGATGCGAAATGCCTTGGTTCTGTTCCTACCTTCGTTGACTTCTTTTTGGACATTCTTCCTACTGGGCTAGCTATGGCTGCATTGAAATGCGAAGTATTCTAATGATTAACGGAGGAGGATCGTGCCAAAGGGCACTCAAGTTGAGGCTGGGAAATTTTTAGGAATCTCCGAAAGAGGACACGATGGCACAAAGGAAATGTCTGCCTGGAAACAAATTAGTCTTCAGGAATGGCTAACGAGTTTAAAAGGAACTATCCAGCGCATTTAATTCATTTAAACCATTTCCAACGGTGGCAGCTTTATTCGAAGCTATAGAAAACAGTTCTCCAAGATTAAACTTGTTGATTTTACCTTGTGGTGTTGTATGCATTTAATTTGTTTCAGAATGATGGTAGAAAACTTTCAGCGTTTTGGAAAGTGAAGCTAAATGACTTGCGTCGTGTGAGGTGGAATGTAGGTCATCTCTCTCTCTCTCATTCTGACTATAATATTCCAGGCACCGGAGAAAACAATGGGAGCTACAGCTATCCAAAGTTAGAAGACACTTTCCAGGTGAGCAATTCTTCTGAAAGCCTTTGAGACACATTAGAAAAACATCCTCCTTCTCATACCCAGAATCAGAGATGGCGGCTTTTGAACCCGCTGGCAGAAGATGTTTGTACACCTCTCTAAATGAAACACCTTTGAAAATAGCAAATAGAGGAATAAAAACGTCACCAGTACTTCAGAAAACTATAACTAGTGACATTTTTTCCACTCTCTACGTTTTCTATCTTCACTACTTTACCGGTACCTTTTGTTGCCACTATTTTAGGAGGGGAATTATTAAGGGGCAAATTCTGTTTCGTCAACGTTAGAGATCAGACGAGGCTTGCTACAAACTCCAGTCTAATTAGACAAAGTTCGAAGCTAGTTGAAAGATTCAGTTAGAACATGCTTATTCGTCTCCTTAGCTCTAGCTTTTGAATAGCTTTGTGGTTTTCGGAGAGATAAATCATTAGGTCTCTTCACAAACCCAGTAAACCAGTCTTTACCTGCAATCATATTTTCCATGCCCCAGGGATGCTTCATGTTACTTTTCGTTGCATAAGTAAATGCTGCTCTTGGAATTTGTTCAGTGCAGCCAAAACCACTTGCAGCTGTCTTCCAACCTAAAACTTAAATCATCCTCTCCCTCTGGAGTAAACATAGCTAGATGACTAGCTGGTCTATAAGGTTTCTTTTCTCCTGTTTCCGAATCACATTTTGAAATAGTTACTCGTTCTTTAAGTGTCGAATAAGGAGCTTCGAACATTGCAGCAACTACTCTCATACGTCTCCGCTCATAACGCTCGTTGTTTCATATCTTCCTCGGACCACAAAGCGCTTGGCTTTTGTCCTTGGTACGTACAGACCATCCCAAAACATACAAAGGAAAGATATTCTATAAAATTTCACATTAAAACATCAATTAAACTAGTAACTTGACTGGGGAGACTTTTCGATTAAAGATCCAAATCAGACCTTTCTGTAAAAAGCTGGTAATATTTGTTGATACAAACAATGTATAACCTGTGTTCTTATATAAGTAACAACAAAAGTTCAAAATTTCACGTGATTGTGCATGGTATGCCTTAATTTGTTAGGTTTTATTCCTTAACTACGGAAATAATCCACCAAAATTCGCTTATTTCAAGTTTCTTCTTCTGTCCTCTCAATAATGTAACAGAAAACAAAAGTCAAAACAAGAGAAAAGAAACTTCACAAATGAGTTAAGCATTATAAATAAATGTAATATAAGTTAGTTTCAAGTGCAATGATAATCTTACCTGAGAGTTTCTTCTTCTATCCTCTCAATGTGATAGAAACACTTGTCAAAATAAGAGAGACACAATAAGAAAGATGCAAAATGAGTTGTTGTTGCTGTTGTTGTCTTCAGTCCTGAGACTGGTTTGATGCAGCTCTCCATGCTACTCTATCCTGTCCAAGCTTCTTCATCTTCCAATACCTACTGCAACCTACATCCTTCTGAATCTGCTTAGTGTATTCATCTCTTGGTCTCCCTCTACGATTTTTACCCTCCACGCTGCCCTCCAATACTAAATTGGTGATCCCTTGATGCCTCAGAACGTGTCCTACCAACCGATCCTTTATTCTGGTCAAGTTGTGCCACAAACATCTCTTTTCCCCAATCCTATTCAATACTTCCTCATTAGTTATGTGATCTATCCATCTAATCTTCAGCATTCTTCTGTAGCACCACATTTCGAAAGCTTCTATTCTCTTCTTGTCCAAACTATTTATCGTCCATGTTTTACTTCCATACATGGCTACACTCCATACAAATACTTTCAGAAATGACTTCCTGACACTTAAATCTATACTCCATGTTAACAAATTTATCTTCTTTAGAAACGCTTTCCTTGCCATTGCCAGCCTACATTTTATATCCTCTCTACTTCGACCATCATTAGTTTTTTTGCTCCCCAAATAGCAAAACTCCTTTACTACTTTAAGTGTCTCATGTCCTAATCTAATTACCTCAGTATCAGCCGACTTAATTCTACTACGTTCCATTATTCTCGTTTTGCTTTTGTTGATGTTCATCTTATATCCTCCTTTCAAGACACTGTCCATTCCGTTCAACTGCTCTTCCAAGTCATTTGCTGTCTCTGACAGAAATACAATGTCATCGGCGGACCTCAAAGTTTTTATTTCTTCTCCATGGATTTTAATACCTACTCCTAATTTTTCTTTTGTTTCCTTTACTGCTTGCTCAATATACAGATTGAATAACATCGAGGAGAGGCTGCAACCCTGTCTTACTCCCTTCCCAAACACTGCTTCCCTTTCATGTCCCTCGACTCTTATAACTGCCATCTGGTTTCTGTACAAATTGTAAATGAGTTAAGCATTAGAAATAAATGTAATATAAGTTAGTTTCAAGTGTAGTGATAGCATAAACGATTATTAAATTAAAAGATACAAAGTAGAATCTCTGTTACAATAGAGCAGACTCCCTTAGACGCCCACCTAACTCTCTCAGAGCTGGAGAAAAAGCCACCATAAATCAACGGCCATCTGAAGACTTCGACTTCAGGTTTCGATGTCGAATATTTGTGCAGAATCAACGAGAGCCCCAACAGAGCACAACGCACACACACACACAAACACACACACACACACACACACACAAAATTTTTATTTTCGTTTAGGACAGTGGACAATACTGTCTAAGAAATAAGTTAGTTCCATTTCCCTAATTTGACCACAGTTTTCTGGACGTTTGCCTTGGTCATCAGGTGAGCGTCGGAATTAGAAGACCCCACCTTCCTATATATTCCGAGATGGATTCCCTCTGCCACAGTACCCGTCTATAAGGATGTTTGGTTGAAAAGAACGAAGTTCTCTTAAGAGTTTGGAATTAATGATAAAAGGAAAATTCAGTTTACGATTATGATCCAAAATTCTACCCCTTTAAGCCTCTAGGTTCAACTTAATTGATGCATTTTGTTTGTACGTCCCACTCGTAAATTGTCTGACGATAGTCTAACAAGCTGAAAACAATATCTTGATAAATGCAAACTGAACAACAACTCCAGCATGACTCTTCGCTCTTCAGTGGAGTATGCTCTTAATTTAGACTTCCTGGTAGAGTAAAACTGTGCGCTGCAACAAGAATCGAACTTGGGATTTTGCTTTTCGCGGGCAATTGCTCCACCGACTGGGATATCCAAGCCCTCTTACAGGCAGGAGATGAGCTGCACTCCGAAGTAAAGCTGTGCGGGCGGTATGTGAGGCGAGTCGGTCTGTAGACCACTTCCCAGGGAGAAGCAAGGTCCCACGTTCGCGTCCGAGGTCCGGCACAAGAAACAAAACTGCTTGTATGCTTTTTCAACGTTGGATATGGCATCACACTACCACGAATCCATGGGACAATCTGTCAACTTGATTATTCATTTCCCAACATAAATCCTCACCTGGGGATGTACAGGAGTTTGGCAAAATAAGAGAACACCGCGAGAAGTGCAGGCCTGAACATAAGCGCAGATGCTAGGCAAGTCTGCAGGTGGCGCTGTTGTATTTGATCACGAACAACTCCTATGTAGTGCCATCAAAACCTTGCAAGAGCCAGGAGTGGTCAGAACAGTGTTCTGTGCAGTTATGAGTGCATTATGTCGGAGCTAAATGAGTTCAAAGTGGGAAAGTTGTTGGTGCTACAAAAACGAAGATAATCGAAGTTTTTGATGTTTCAGGGGCCAGAGTATAGAAGATTTGTGCCGCATACACTGAAAGTGGAAAAACAACATTCGCTAAGTCACAACGCGGACGAAAGTGTGTGTTGAGTTATAGTGACAGACAGTCAGTCAAGAGGACTGAAACCTGGTCGTAGTCAAGGGAAGGCAGGATTCGGTTTCCATTGTGGATGGCGCCGTAATCAGTTACTATTGGTTTCCTTTTAAAATTACACAATTTATTTTAAACCAGTAATTGCAGATTCAACAATAAATAAAAAAATTCCACATGTTAATAATGAAGGAATAAACAATAGTGTGAAAATAGTGTTTTCAGTGAGTTACAATATACACTCCTGGAAATGGAAAAAAGAACACATTGACACCGGTGTGTCAGACCCACCATACTTGCTCCGGACACTGCGAGAGGGCTGTACAAGCAATGATCACACGCACAGCACAGCGGACACACCAGGAACCGCGGTGTTGGCCGTCGAATGGCGCTAGCTGCGCAGCATTTGTGCACCGCCGCCGTCAGTGTCAGCCAGTTTGCCGCGGCATACGGAGCTCCATCGCAGTCTTTAACACTGGTAGCATGCCGCGACAGCGTGGACGTGAACCGTATGTACACTTGACGGACTTTGAGCGAGGGCGTATAGTGGGCATGCGGGAGGCCGGGTGGACGTACCGCCGAATTGCTCAACACGTGGGGCATGAGGTCTCCACAGTACATCGATGTTGTCGCCAGTGGTCGGCGGAAGGTGCACGTGTCCGTCGACCTGGGACCGGACCGCAGCGACGCACGGATGCACGCCAAGACCGTAGGATCCTACGCAGTGTCGTAGGGGACCGCACCGCCACTTCCCAGCAAATTAGGGACACTGTTGCTCCTGGGGTATCGGCGAGGACCATTCGCAACCGTCTCCATGAAGCTGGGCTACGGTCCCGCACACCGTTAGGCCGTC
The DNA here is from genome assembly GCF_023897955.1 of Schistocerca gregaria. Taxonomy (NCBI): domain Eukaryota; kingdom Metazoa; phylum Arthropoda; class Insecta; order Orthoptera; family Acrididae; genus Schistocerca; species Schistocerca gregaria. The sequence continues at coordinate 127,501,261 of NC_064923.1, read as the reverse complement.
TTCCGCTCACGCCCCAACATCGTGCAGCCCGCCTCCAGTGGTGTCGCGACAGGCGTGAATGGAGGGACGAATGGAGACGTGTCTTCTTCAGCGATGAGAGTCGCTTCTGCCTTGGTGCCAATGATGGTCGTATGCGTGTTTGTCGCCGTGCAGGTGAGGGCCACAATCATGACTGCATACGACCAAGGCACACAGGGCTAACACCCGGCATCATGGTGTGGGGAGCGATCTCCTACACTGGCCGTACACTTCTGGTGATTGTCGAGGTGACACTGAATAATGCACGGTACATCCAAACCGTCATCGAACCCATCGTTCTGCCATTCCTAGACCGGCAAGGAAACTTGCTGTTCCAACAGGACAATGCACGTCCGCATGTATCCCGTGCCACCCAACGTGCTCTAGAAGGTGTAAGTCAACTACCCTGGCCAGCAAGATCTCCGGATCTGTCCCCCATTGAGCATGTTTGGGACTGGATGAAGCGTCGTCTCACGCGGTCTGCACGTCCAGCACGAACGCTGGTCCAACTGAGGCGCCAGGTGGAAATGGCATGGCAAGCTGTTCCACAGGACTACATCCAGCATCTCTACGATCGTCTCCATGGGAGAATAGCAGCCTGCATTGCTGCGAAAGGTGGATAGACACTGTACTAGTGCCGACATTGTGCATGCTCTGTTTCCTGTGTCTATGTGCCTGTGGTTCTGTCAGTGTGATCATGTGATGTATCTGACCCCAGGAATGTGTCAATAAAGTTTCCCCTTCCCGGGACAATGAATTCACGGTGTTCTTATTTCAATTTCCAGGAGTGTAGTAAATCACCATTAAAGACAGGTACAACAGATAATGTTTTAAAAGCAAGCCACTGTGATCTGGACAGAAGGCTTTACACGCCAGGAATGGCAATAAATTAAGAATTGGTTAAAACTCGCTGCAACTTACAAATTACAGGTATTGAAATATTGAAGGCAAGTCCCCGTAAACACAGCAGACGGCACCAGATGCCAGAAATGGCAGTAAATAAGGTTTTAAGGTTTACTGCTAAAATACAAATACCAAATAAAATTTTAAAGCAAATGACCACAATCACGGCTGAAGGCCTTACGCACCAGGAGTGACAATAATATTAAAAAAATATGGAACCTGCTGTGAAACAGCAAATACAAAAGCAGAAGTTAATTAAAAAAACAAGCAACTGATCCAAACGGTGCTCCAGTAATCCAGGAATCGACCTCTGAGAAGGTGCAGCACCCAACACTTCCACAATCGATGAGACAGGAAGCAAAGAGTGGTATTCGCTTCAAAAAATGGTAACTCAGACTAGTGGCAGTCTAACGAATGACTAATTATCATCTTGCTGAAGCTACCTGACGTCCGATAAACCAAATGCAATGATGGAACAATACTCCAAAGCCAGAACCAGCGATCTGCACTACGTTCCCAGAATACTATGCTTAGAGTGCCCGGAACGAGAAAGGAACTACAACCACCAGAGTAGGATAACAATAAGAAGTCCAGGAAAGCTGACCAGATCCGCCTTCCCCAAGCACTCCACTCACTGCTCTTCGCCTCGGCAACACTACGAGCAGGAACACGATCCCAAGTCACTGGAGAATCGCGAGGTATCACAATGGTGGACGTTTCTCTACTTGAATTGCAATGCACCAGTTGTTTAAAGCCGGCTAGATCCGGTTTACGACGAAGTTGTGCACTACAGCCCTTCCATCCGGCAGTCCACGCGCGCCGCCAGCGGTCCCAGCGTGTCCTTGAACTGCGCACCTGGCCTCTCCTGAGTCCCCAACCGAACTGGCCCACTCACACGATCTGGACAAACAACGCCGTCGCCCCAGAGATAGGGCAACAGTTACTACGTATCGATAACCGCCGCTGCTGTCACTGGCGGACATGCAACGCTTGCGAATCCGATTGGTGCCAGACAACACTAGAAAAAGACAAACAACCACAACCATGCCAACTAAAGGATACGTCTGGCCTCCAACAGATGGCGGAAACCTACAAACAGCACCAACGTGAGCTGCAGCACGGCTCAAGGACTCTAACGAAAAACAAGAGGACGAAAGCTGTAAAACACTACAACACCCAATTTCGAACTGGTGAACCCTATCAGCACCAAATCAATTCAAATTGCAGGTCGAGCTGGAATTACAAAACCAAACATCCAAAAGTCAGTCACAGCAGAAAAATGTGGTGCCGAACCTATAAAAGCGGGACTATGCGGCAACGAAAGAATGTCATTCCTTCAGATGAGTCTTGTTTCACACTGTTGCCAAGTTATGATCGAGTTTACATCTGACGTATGCCATACCTAGCCTATGATGCAGACTGCTTGCTGCCAAGAGTGAAACACACCGGGAGTTCTGTGATGATTTGGGCAGCCATATCGTGCTACTCCATGCGCACCACCTTTACCCTGTAAGGTCACGGTACTGCCCGGGATTATATGTCCATTCTGGTCCATCAGGTCCATTCCGTGGTACAATATTTGTTCACCGATGTTGATTCTGCGTCCCAGTACGACAGGGACCCTGTTCGCACAGCTCACATCGTCCAGGACTGGTTTTGTGAACACGAGGATGAACTGCCGCGTCTCACCTGGCCACTACAGTCACTAGATCTCAATCATAGTGAGCCTTTATAACCTACGCTGGAGAGAAGGGTGCGTGACTGCTGGTCACATACATCGTCATTATTTGAACTAACCGCTATTTTGATCATACAGGAGCTGTATTTATGAATTCCAAGACGAGTGGAACCTATTTTGAATGCCACCGGTATTCTTACACCGTGTCAGGCACGGTAATGACCGTATTTGTGGTACTCCACACTTTTGCCCACGCCCTGTGTGTGTTGTGGATGGATGTGGCTAGTATTTCTAGAGTATAGTTTTTCCATTGCTCCGCTGTGGACAATTATGAAATTGAACAGAAGGCAAGAGGAACATTTTCTCGATTAGTACCAACACACACTCACATTCTGAACGCTTGAATCGTAGTGTCATAGTAAATCTAATGGTTTGGAAATAATGCAATATGTTCCGAATTACAGATTAAACAAGACGAAGAAATGTACATCTACTGCAAAAAACGACGGTAATCTCTCCTACTCAAGCGATTTTGTCATATGATGACATGGTTGGACACCGTGGCTGTTATTTGAAGACAAATGTTGATGTTGTTGACACAGCAACCAGCCGCAAACTTTTTTAAGTTCCTCTATTCAAAGGGTACCATTACCAATTTCGAATCATAACGATTCATCGTCAGACGGCTTTTTTTCCTGATTAATTATCCTACAATATAAATAATACGAAAATTTAATAGTCATGGGTGACTGGAATTCGTCAGTAGGAAAAAGGTATCAGGTAGTTTATATAATGGTAAGACAGAGATTTAGGAATCAGGTTTTAAGTTGTAAGACATTTCCAGGGGCAGATGTGGACTCTGACAACAATCTATTGGTTATGACCTGTAGGTTAAAACTGAAGAAACTGAAAAAGTTGGGAATTTAAGGACATGGGGTCTGGATAAGCTGAAAGAACCAGAGGTTGTACAGAGTTTCAAGGAGAGCATAAGGGAGCAATTGACAGGAATGGGGGAAAGAAACACAGTAGAAAAAGAATGAGTAGCTCTCAGGGATGAAGTAGTGAAGGCAGCAGAGGATCAAGTAGGTAAAAAGACGAGGGCTAGTAGAAATCCTTGGCTAACAGAAGAAATATTAAATTTAATTGATGAAAGGAGAAAATATAAAAATGCAGTAAATGAAGCAGGCAAAAAGGAATACAAACCTCTCAAAAATGAGATCGACAGCAAGTGCAAAATGGCTAAGCAGGGATTGCTAGAGGAAAAATGTAAGGATGTAGAAGCTTATCTCACTAGGGGTAAGATAGATACTGCCTACAGGAAAATTAAAGAGACCTTTGGAGAGAAGAGAACCACGTGTATGAATATCAAGAGCTCAGATGGCAACCCAGTTCTAAGCAAAGAAGGGAAACCAGAAAGGTGGAGGGAGTATATAGAAGGTTTATACAAGGGCGATGTACTTGAGAACAATATTATGGAAATGGAAGAGGATGTAGATGAAGACGAAACAGGAGATAAGATACTGCGTGAAGAGTTTGACAGACCACTGAAAGACCTGAGTCGAAACAAGGCCCCCAGAGTAGACAACATTCCATTAGAATTACTGACGGCCTTGGGGGAGACAGTCATGACAAAACTCTACCAGCTGGTGAGCAAGATGTATGAGACAGGCGAAATATCCTCAGACTTCAAGAAGAATATAATAATTCCATCCCAAAGAAAGCAGGTGCTGACAGATGTGAAAATTACCGAACTATCAGTTTAATAAGTCACAGCTGCAAAATACTAACGCGAATTCTTTACAGACGAATGTAAGTATTAGTAGATGCAGACCTCAGGGAGGATCAGTTTGGATTCCGTAGAAATGTTGGAACACTTGAGGCAATACTGACCTTACGACTTATCTTAGAAGAAATATTAAGAAAAGGCAAATCTACGTTTCTAGCATTTGTAGACTTACAGAAAGCTTTTGACAATGTTGACTGGAATACTCTGTTTCAAATTCTGAAGGTGGCAGGGGTAAAATACAGGGAGTGAAAGGCTATTTACAATTCGTACAGAAACCAGATGGCAGTTATAAGAGTCGAGGGGCAATAAAGGGAAGCAGTGGTTGGGAAAGGAGTGAGACAGGGTTGTAGCCTCCCCCCGATGTTATTCAATCTGTATATTGAGCAAGCAGTAAAGGAAACAAAAGAAAAATTTGGAGTAGGTGTTAAAATTCATGGAGAAGAAGTAAAAACTTTGAGGTTCACCGATGACATTGTAATTCTGTCAGAGACAGCAAATGACTTGGAAGAGCAGTTGAACTGAATGGACAGTGTCTTGAAAGGAGGATATAAGATGAACATCAACAAAAGCAAAACGAGGATAATAGAATTTAATCAAATTAAATCGGGTGATGCTGAGGGAATTAGATTAGGAAATGAGACAGTTAAAGTAGTAAAGGAGTTTTGCTATTTGGGGAGCAAAATAACTGATGATGGTCAAAGTCGAGAGGATATAAAAATGTAAACTGGCAATGGCAAGGAAAGCGATTCTGAAGAAACGAAATTTGTGAACATCGAATACAGATTTACGTATCAGGTAGTCGTTTCTGAAAATATTTGTTTGGAAGTGAAACATGGACGATAACTAGTTTGGACAAGAAGAGAATAGAAGCTTTCGAAATGTGGTGCTACAGAAGAATGCTGAAGATAAGGTGGATAGATCACGTAACTAATGAGGAGGTATTGTATAGGATTGGGGAGAAGTGAAGTTTGTGGCACAACTTGACTAGAAGAAGGGATCGGTTGGTAGGACATGTTTTGAGGCATCAAGGGATCACCAATTTTGCATTGGAGGGCAGCGTGGAGGGTAAAAATCGTAGAGGGAGACCAAGAGATGAATACACTAAGCAGATTCAGAAGGATGTAGGTTGCAGTAGGTACTGGTAGATGAAGAAGCTTGCACAGGATAGAGTAGCATGGAGAGCTGCATCAAACCAGTCTGAGGACTGAAGACAACAACAACAACAACAACAACAACAACAAAATAAATAATACATAATTATAAGAACGACACAAAGATCGTTGAGTTACAGATTTGCATTTGGATTGACTCATGTCCAATGTCGATTTGGAGTGCTTGTTTTCGTAGTTTTCGTCCAGCAGACCACATTCGTAGTTTTCGCCGCATTCTCATCATTTCACACACAAACTTTCATAACTGAGCGCATCATATTTGTCACTGAATGCATTTCCGCCACATTTATATCGTTGCACACGTAAATTTGTAGAACTGAGCACTTCAGCATAGTCACAGAACAGACTTCTAACATGCACCGCATGTTTTAATAGATACATAGTGTTTACAATCATATGAGTGTCAAAGGTGAAATGATATATCGTAATATTACAAAGATGCTACATGTTTGAAAAAGATCATATAATCACTTATGCAACGGAAACGCCTTTTACACCAATACAGAGAGATATTGATTTTGTGAATATTAGAGCGAATACTGCTACACCAATTGTAAAGATATTCCATGTCAAGATAGATACAGGAATACTATTTACTTTGAAGGGTTGAAATTAAATTATGGAAATTTTTCAGGAAAGGGGTGTTAGCCAGGTCATTCCTGGAAGGTGTTCCTCCAACAAAGACCCATTCTCCATCTCAAACGAGTGATTTCAGTCAATCATTATGTGGTAATCAACATTGTACCAGTGGACGGATTGGATGGAAACGGCACCATCAACGTACTGTAATAAGTACCACAGTTGATAGTGCGATTAATTTTAGCAATTTTACCAGTTTTGCCGTAACTTCAACACCGACCAATGACGTGGCAGCAAGCTTCCCAGTTTCTGCATCGTCACTAAACCACGCTTCCACTGCTTTGCAAGAACCATACATTAGACTGCGAATGTAGATAGATGGTTGGGCAGTACGTCCATTTATGGTTAATTCTCGAACATATACACCAAAATATACCAGACGGCGTCCTAAATCGATCTACATATTTCTGTCAGTTCGATCATAGCGCATAATTTAAGATTACGACTGCCCATCTTTCCCTATGTGGACAGGAGTCACAGAGCATTCTCGCATTCTTAGGATAAAGTTGGAGATTGAAAGATCTCTCCACATTGTCTTTGGCCAACCCTTCCTGCGACAATGTCCATGATTTAACTTGCAGCCGAACAGAAGTAGGAGGCTACTGCACACGCCACATAACGCGTCTCGTGAAGCAACAGAGCAAGCCAAGTCCATAACTGCTGATTAGTGAAGACTTCCCCACCAGTCTTACTCACAGCGCCAATCCAAGTGTACCTGATCTCTCGAGATGTATGCATGTCGAGGAGGTTAGCATCTCTCATCGGTGTATGGAAGATATGAGAGTGTTGTAGTGACATAACAGACAGTTTGAAGAAGAAACTTACGGTTTATACTGACGGTTGTTCTTTGTCTACTGTATGTTTTATTACTTTAAGTAACGTTTGGTTGGTAGTTTTGTCTGCTCGATTATTATGTGTTTCATTTCGCTTACTGTCTTTTGGATTTGGAAGTTCTCTTGTAGGGCCAGCAGATGTTTCTTGTTACTGAATCTGGCTACTTTCATGTCTGTCTCTATTGTGGTAGAGAGGTGATTTTCTTATCGGAGGTATTCTGCATACCCAGACACACAGCACCTACCACAAACACTTACACGAACAACACCATGACTACACAAGGATATAAGACAAACGCTCAACACAAATGCTGATGCGCACTCACATATGGAAAGAAATTATCACACTTTGAGCAGAGTCTCACACACACTAAACATCACACACAACTTGTTGTACACTTCTAAACATCGAAAACATTTTACATAAACAATGTAATGGACCATAAGGAAAATTTAAGTGCAAATTCTTCTAAGTTTCGCCACTAACTTCACTAAAACATCCACAACCAACTAAAAATCACGTGTTTTCTTATATATTGCAGTAAAGTCAACGAAATTAAGCAGAATCTCACACATCAAAAACATCACATAGGAATGACATAACAAACATAAAAAACGCACTTGAAAGTGTGAATCATTTCCCGAAGCACTTCGTGTGAAAAATAAAATAAACAAAATCGTGACTGGTAGCAGATGAGTTATTTATAAACAAACCTATTGTTTTCACAGTCGCGGGCTTTCAAAATCAATTATAATGGATCAAATCAGACTATAAAACTACAATACCAAAGCAAAATCTGAATACATAAATGTATTAAGAAGGAACTTGATACTAGCATCTGCCAAAAATCCTATATTTAGTAACGACAGTGTAATAGCCGTGATGCTCTATAGGTAAGGAAGACCAGCACCTGAATCTCTCTCTCTCTCTCTCTCTCTCTCTCTCTCTCTCTCTCCTCGTGTGTGTGTGTGTGTGTGTGTGTGTGTATGTGTTTGTGTGTGCGCGCACGTGTTTATGACAGAGAGAGATTATCATTATATTATAGGTGCAAAAATAGCAATAATATGAACCGATTGTATGGACATACAGCCAAACGTATTTTTTTAAAGAAAATAATTCTCATTTCAGTCGTTTTGATGCCCCAGACACTCGTACCAATAGGTACGCGAAAGTCACTGACATCTGAATGGAAGCAGTACGTGGTAAGTTGCTGCTACCGTGCTGTCATGACCTGCTAAACATCGTCGGCTCTGCGTGCTTTTCATAGGTAAGTACCGTGTAAATCACGGGGATGATGCTAGGATGGATAGTTACCAGCCAGCTTGCTGCTAGTGACGTGAATACTCAGACAGGACTGTGGGCTTCATGACAAGTTCTACGAAAGTTGAATAGCTGCAGTAGAAAGACGTGATACACGCCACAGGAATGTAAACTCTTCTGTACGTGCACTGCAATGCTGCAGATTAAAAAGAAATGAGATAAGTGCAATAAGAGAAACTACGGTCACGGCACAGAAAACGCTGAATATAACCACAAAATTTAGCAGTTGACTGTGGCTAAGCTCTCTTACTCTTAGGCACAGCGAAATGGTCGAGTATCGTTCCGTTGCTGTTACTGATACCAAAAGTTCGCATGTAAATCTCGAAACTCTTTCTCTCGCCTCAAGTGCTTCACCGTGTTTTCCTTCGACGCGAAAACTAGTCTGTACAGGCATTTGGCTATTTCCTAAAATGATGACAAATGAGGACGTTTTATGGGATTGCGTTCTGGACAAACACTTCCTTCAATACTGGTATTTAACCTTCCATACAGCACACTCCACTCATTTTCTTTCGTTGAAGGCCAAAAGTGTGCGCAATTTTCTTGAATTACTTCTGACCAATCGGACAAATGAAAATACAAAATCCTACAGTTTCCGTGTTGTTTTTGGATGCTTGACGTCAGTGTGAGTAGACATCAGAACAGCTGACGCAACCAGCTAAAGTATAAAAATTCCTTAGCTGTTGAAAATGATAACAGCACTCGAGGACTTGCTGAGGTGTCTAAAAATTCGATGTCCACGTGTCTCAGTTCGGAACAGAGCGTATGAAATGTTTTGAACGTTTATCCACTGACGTGTCTGTAAGCTACATGGCAATATATCGTGATAACGTGGTCCTTATCTTCAGCAAGGTTCTTATCACCTGTGCTTCTTCTTATCGACGTAGAGAAATGCAGAAAGATTTCTAGTGGATCGACAATTCTTGCAACGACTGGTGGTCAACTCCGAACGTAAATAAACGTACAGCACTGTTTTTAAATAGGAGAAGAGATTCATCACTCTTCAATTACACTGTTGTTATTGTTGTTGTTGGGGTATTTAGACGTAAGACTGGTTTGACGTAGCTCTCCACGCTCGTCCGTCAGTATGCATACCACACTGCTGTGTCTTACTGCCAATGGACAATTAACACAACCAATAAAACAAAGCCAAAACAAAGCCGATGAGTACTGAAAGCAAGCTTCAGCATCAAGAGTATCGTTGGTATTACTTTTGTTAACAGCAAGTACCGCTAGAGAATGGAATTAGTCACACAAACAGCGCACCATCCACAGCTCCACTGATGTATAAATATTTTAAGTATAGTATAGAAACAAAGCTTAATGGGAGTAAGAAAGCAAACTAAATACAACAGCTTTGTGACGAGCCACAGGACACCATGGGTTGTTTTTGCGAAAATACCCTCAAAATATCCTCGAACAAACTCCAACACTTTGTCGCTGGAGTTAGAGTTCACCTTGCAGCGGTTAAGGCGCTCTGTCCGGAACCGCGTGACTGCTACGGTCGCAGGTTCGAATCCTGCCTCGGGCATGGATGTGTGTGATGTCCTTAGGTTAGTTTGGTTTAAGTAGTTCTAAGTTCTAGGGGACTGATGACCACAGATGTTAAGTCCCATAGTGCTCAGAGCCATTTGAACCATTTTTCACCTTGCATAAACAAAACTGAAGATTTCCTTCGAGAAAACAACAATATAGGGCATAAAGGTTCAAGAAGAACTTTTAAGATTAATTTAAAGGGAAATTAAAGCATACACATTTTCTGTTCACAGAGAGTGTAAAAAGATATCTTATCTGGATGAACCCCAAAGCTCCATACCTAAGAGCTCAACACAAAATTGAAAATGAAGAAATTCCAGTCAGACCAGATGTTAATTTTCGAGAATCACTCAGCATAGAGACACTCTCACAAACTTCATAAAATATTGTCCACAAGATACACATGCAGCGAAACGTGCTCTATAGGAAACTGCATGACTGAAGCTAACGAAACGGAAAGAGTGAATACTCTTAAACTCTTACATTTTGTATCTCTAGACATGAAAAGCTTAAACACCGTCATTCCAGTAGACAAAACCACATATTTGATTCAGGACAATTTACTAAAAGAGAAACTATTCCAATACACAGAAGACAAGGAATTTATAGGGCTACTCAAATTAACTGTAATATCTTTTTAGTTCCAGTGATAAGATATAAAATGCTCATGGAGGCTTTTTAGAGTTTGTGTTAGCTGAGAGCAGTCACGGTTTGAAGTGAACTGTTAGTGCTAAAATCCTGAAGAAAGAAAAAAAAAGCCGGCCGTGATGGCCGAGCGGTTCTAGGCGCTTCAGTCTGGAATCACGCGACCTTACGGTCGCAGGTTCGAATCCTGTCTCGGGCATGGATGTGTGTGATGTCCTTAGGTTAGTTAGGTTTAAGTAGTTCTAAGTTCTAGGAGATTGATGACCTCATATGTTAAGTCCCATAATGCTCAAAGCCATTTGAACCATTTGAAAGAAAAAAAACACAATTGACATTGTAACAATTATTAAAATCTGTATGTCGGGTGCATTTGTGGGTAATTGGTTATAATTTATTCCTTTACAAACAACACAACAGTAGCACCTTCAATTTGCTAATGGTTGAGATTCAAGCTTTAGATGATTCATGGGAGATAAGTTTCTGGATGTGTTCCAAATCGCTGGCAATACAGACACATAAGAAAGAAACAGACAAATCACTAATATAGCTACCGTTAATAATTACAAATAAACATTAGTAATATAACAAAGTTTCAAGATTACAAACAAACATCCAGTCTATTAATATAAATTATCGACTCTGGAGTTGCGAGCAGGAAATCGTAGGGGCTCCCATTATAGGCTCTTCTGCAACACTCTTCAACAGTGTGGCTGATGGTCTGAAGTTCTCCGCAGTCACACTGAGGGGATAGTATTTTACCCCCTTATACAGGGAGTAAGCACATCTGCCATGACGAGTTCTATTTAGACTGTACCACGTTTTGCGTGGCAGGTCAAAACCAGGTGGCTTTCGTGTGATGCAAGGCATGTTATGATTTTGCCATGCGGTCCATTTTTCAGACCATGCGTTTGTGATACTGAAACCTTCTTGTACACAGTTCCTTGCTGTTCTTTTTGGCGGGTTCCTATATCGAAGCCTATTAGTGTTTGCAGCCTCAATGTCTTGGAGGATTGGCAGGCTTCCATTTCCATGATGTTTTTGTATTCACGTACATAGGCGCCAGTACGTCACAGGTGATGAGGCGGGATGTGGCTTAATATTGGGAGCCATTGCGTTGGAGTGTGTTTAATTACTCCAGAAATCATCCTTAGAGTATTATGCAACTGGACATCCACCTTTTTTACACGTGGGCTGTTTAGCCAAATCGGAGCACAGTATTCGGCAGCCGAGAATACAATTGCTAAAGCAGAGGTGCGAAGAGTGGAGGCCGTTGCTCCGCTGGTAGTATTACAGAGCTTTTGAATAATGTTGTTTCTTTTCTTTAATTTTTCGGCAGTCTTTGTTAGGTGCCCTTTAAAAGATAGTGTTCTGTCCAGCGTCATGCCCAAGTACTTCGGAGTTTTGTTATGCCTGAGAACGGTGTTTTCAAATCGAATGTTTAGTTCCTTTCCAGCGAGTTTGTTGTTGAGATGGAAGGAACTAACCTCTGTTTTGGAAGCATTTGGTTGAAGTGTCCACTTACGGAAACATTCACCCACTATCTTCAGGTCTTTCGTTAGGATATCCTCAGATGCTTCAAGTGTGACACATACTGTAGCGAGGGCCCAATCGTCAGCATACCCGAACTTTCTTGATTGTGTTACCTGAAGGTCTGCAATATAGAGGCTAAACAGCAGTGGTGCGAGCACTGATCCTTGCAGTAAGCCATTATTTAGTTTTTTGATGGAGCTGTAGTCAGTGTCCATACTTATTTGGAACACCCTATCATTGAGCATGCTGTCTATTAAGTGTGCTATAGATTTGCAAGGAATTGCTTGAAGAATTTTGTACATGATGTCTTCTCTCCACACAGTGTCGTAAGCTGCAGACCCGAACTTTCTTGATTGTGTTTCCTGCAGGTCTACAGTATAGAGGCTAAACAGCAGTGGTGCGAGCACTGAGCCTTGCAGTAAGCCATTATTTAATTTTTTGATGGAGCTGTAGTCAGTGTCCATACTTATTTGGAACACCCTATCATTGAGCATGCTGTCTATTAAGTGTGCTATAGATTTGCAAGGAATTGCTTGAAGAATTTTGTACATGATGTCTTCTCTCCACACAGTGTCGTAAGCTGCAGACCCGAACTTTCTTGATTGTGTTTCCTGCAGGTCTACAGTATAGAGGCTAAACAGCAGTGGTGCGAGCACTGAGCCTTGCAGTAAGCCATTATTTAATTTTTTGATAGAGCTGTAGTCAGTGTCCATACTTATTTGGAACACCCTATCATTGAGCATGCTGTCTATTAAGTGTGCTATAGATTTGCAACGACTTACTCGAAGAATTTTGTACATGATGCCTTCTCTCCACACAGTGTTGTAAGCTGCTGAGAGGTCAATAAAGGCGACTGATGTTTTCAATTTTCCTAGAATCCCGCCTCAATGTATGTAGTGAGTGACAACACCTGGTCAGTACAACTTCTTCCTGACCGAAAGCCTACTTGTTCAACTGGGATCGCCCTGAACAATTCTGGGCTAATTCTGTTATATATAAGCCTCTCTAGTAATTTGTAAATTAAAGAGAGCAGGGCAATTGGTCTGCAGCTTTTTGGGTTGTCAGCTGGATTCCCAAGCCTTAGAATAGCTTTTACCTTAGATCGTTTGAGTTCTTGTGGGATGTTGCCAGTTTGCACTATGTTTGTGAAAAATTGAGCAAGCCATACTTTTATATATTTGCCACAGTTTATTATGAATTCAGGGTGAACGTTGACGAAACTTGGTGCCTTTGTTGGTTTGACATCTTTCAAAGCTTTTTCTATGTCATCGTTAGAGAAAGGGCGAGAGTGATCAGTTTCTGTGGCTTCATTTTTTAAGATTTTGAGTTCTCGCTTCATTTGGATTGTATGTGTTTTATCCTTTTGTGTCCTAGACGTGTTAACTAGATGTGCAGCTATGTAATTTGGTCTTACAGCTGCTTTTTGTCGTCGTGCTGGTGGGCTGTTACATAGTTTTCTCAGCAATGCTCATGCTCGCCTGCTAGATGTTTGGAAATTGAGGCTTTCTACAGTTTCCGTCCACTTTTGACTTCTAGCAGCATCCAAGCTGTGAAGCAGTTCCTCCGCTATACCCTGATCTCCGGATTCAAGGAAGCTCTGGTATAGTTCTTCGCTGCTTTGGGACCATCCAGGGATGTATTGTTTGCGTTACCCTCTTGGTATGTGCTTCTTAGCCGTGCTTATCATGGCACCAACAAATATTTGGTAATTTTTGCTAGTAGGTGGTATCCATCCCAAACATTTGTCCAGATCTGTGGAGAACCCAGTCCAATTGGCATTTTTTAAAATTCCATCGTGAGAGAGGAATAGAGGTACTTAGTGAAATTTGAATTCCTACCTCTGATTGGACGGTGTTTACTGTGCGGAAAGTCGGGCAGAACTCTACGCAAGGGCATGAGAGGTTGGTCTCTGTCGTTGGACGTGACGAAACACAGGTCAGGGTTGTATTCCTGTCTCCAGGCAGCTGATCTAAACGTAAATCGATCCTTAGCATCGAATACATGGTATAAATATTCGTCTTCTGCTCATTTTGCTAGTGCTTCTCCATTTGCATCATTGTCTTTATATTTCCACTGTTCATGAAATCCCCAGCGTATGCAGCAGGATGTGGCTGAGTTTGAAGAACGTGGGCTGGTCAAGGTGTAGCAGGTGGCTTATAAATATTGGAGACGGTAATGCTTCCGATTTTTGTGGCAACGTTATGAATGTCTTCGTTGGTGGATGTAGAAATTAGGAAAGCGTTTTCAATATCTTGTTTGACATATGTGGCTACTCCATAAGACCTATGATAGGTCTCTCCCAACATCTCATAGCCTGGTATTTTCCTCCTTTTATTTAGTTGTCGCACTGTATCACAATGGGTTTCCTGTACAGCAACCAAGTCAATGTTGTCATTTTTTAATAGTTTTGATAGAAACTGACACTTAGCATAGCTTATGCCTTCTATGTTTATGTTTCAAATTAGAACCACGGGTCCGAGTTTCCTGGTCAAAGGGACCTGAGAAGGGCCATTTGGTCTGTCTGGTGATATAACTCTTACTGAAAGTGTCTTATAGTCAGCAGATCCTCAGATTATCTGACTGCCAGTATGTGCTAGTTCATTTAACGTTACCGAGGGTGCACATGAAGTGTTATACTACGGACGCGAACTAGCTTTACACTGGCAGGCATGTTAGAACCAGATGCAAATGTTTCACAACAGACACACGAACCCACTACGTTCACATGCATTCGCAATACAGGTCCTCCAGTCACACACATGAAACGAAGTGGAAACGTTAAGGGTTATGTACAGCACAAAAGCGTACAGGCTGACCGCCGACAGTTGAATAGGGTGGTAATGTGTAACAGGCAGACATCTATCCAGACCATCACACTGGAATTCCAGACTGTATCAGGATCCACTACAAGTACAATGACACTTAGGCGGGAGGTGAGAAAACTTGGATTTCATGGTCGAGCGACTGCTCGTAAGCCACACATCACGCTGCTAAATGCCAGATGACGCCTCGTTGGTGTAAGAAGCCTACACATTGGACGATTGAACAGTATAAAAACGTTATGTGGAGTGACGAATTACGGTACACAATGTGGCGATCCGATGGCAGGGTGTGGGTATGGCGAATGCCCGGAGAACGGCATCCGCCTGCGTGTGTAGTGCCAACAGTAAAATTCGGAGGCGGTGGTGTTATGGTGTGTTCGTGTTTTTCCTGGGAGAGGGGGGGAGGGCTTGCACCCCTTGTTTTGCCTGGCACTATCACAGTATGGGCCTACATTGATGTTTTAGCACCCTGCTTGCTTCGCACTGTTGAAGAGCAATTCAGGGATGTTGATTGAATCTCTCAACACGATCGAGCACCTGTTCATAATGCACGGCCTGTGGCGAAGTGGTTGCACGACAATAACATCCCTGTAATGGACTGGCCTGCACAGAGTCCTGATCTGAATCCTATAGAACACCTTTGGGATGTTTTGGAACGTCGAATTCGTGCTAGGCCTCACCGACCGACATCGATACCTCTCCTCAGTGCAGTACTCCATGAAGAACAGGCTGCCATTCCCCAAGAAACCTTCCAGCACCTGATTTAACGTATTCCTGCGAGAGTGGAAGGTGTCATCAAGGCTAAGCTGGGTCAACACCATATTGAATTCCAGCATTACCAATGAAGGGCGCCACGAACTTGTAAGTCATTATCAGCAATGTGTCCGTATACTTTTGATCATATAGTGTATATACTTAGATATGTACATACATATACATTTTTTTCATATGTATGTATAAGCTTATATTGTTCCTGTAATTGTTTCCTTTCATTTATAATAATTAATTATGTCATGATCGTTTAGTAATTATAGCGTTCCCATTACCGGAATTCGGCAACTCATTGCCTTCTTCAAATGTGATTAACCCACTAACAGCTTCGTCATGATATTGTTGGGTTCTACTTATGCACTTTGGATGCCATGAAGTCATTATAGTTCATTCATATAAATCTTACACGACTTCACGATATTCAGAGAGAATGAGTGGAATAATTACATATCATGACGAAGCTGTTAATGGATTAATCACATTTGAAGACGGCAATCAATTGCCGAAACCGATAATATGAACGTTGTAGTTATAAAGTGATCCTGATGTTACAAATTGTTATGTGAATCCTTGCAAGGTCGCCTAGATCTACTTGTCAACTTTCCAATTCTTAAAAAAAAAGTTTCGACTCTTGACCAACGTGGAATGTTATGTCGAAAAGTATCGGATCACTTAAAAACAAAAATTAGTGAATACGCGCTTGGAGATGTTCGGAGAGAGGAGAAAAGGTATCCTGTCTCAATTGCCGAAGGGTGCTGCCACGGTAAGTCATAAAATCTTATTCTCCTTCAGCAGATCACCATTTTTTTATGTTTTTGATTGTCCGTTACTCAAGCGCAGTGAAGCAGTCCACTACCATTTCGTATCGTGTAGTGATCTCTTCATCTCCGAGAAGCACTCATTTGTTGGATATATTTCAATTTCTGTCGTTATTTACAGTTTTCGTCCTCCTTAGCTCTACTTAGTTCCATGGAAGCTATTCCCTGGTTCTTAACACGTGTTGTGTCACCCTGTACCTTCTTCTGGTCAGCATTTACCAATAAAATAAATTACCCCGCCGGTTCTATGGGTACCCTTATTCCGTATCTTACTTAGTCCACTTAATTTTTAACAGTCTTCTGAAACACCACATTTCAGACTCTTCGACGTCCCTTCTGTCCCATTTTTCAGAATCTGTGATTCACTTGACATCAGTGCCGTATTCCAGTCCTACATTCTGAGAAGATACTTCCACAAAGAAGCCCTACGTTTCACGCCTAGGAATGCTTCTTATGTCGTCCTCGCTTTGTCCGTCAGGCGTTAATTACAACTAGTCTGCCTTTTAATGGTACAAGATCTGATCTAGTCTTTAAAGCAAGAGACTCTCAGCTTTCCTGGTTGATCGGTCTCCACATAATCCACAAGGCTAAATGGTGCTTCATCGACATGCCTACAGCTAATGTTAGTGGCTGTGCTAATGAGGTTCTGTTGTATCTGTGTTTTATGAAACACCGCTATCTAGGTGGCAAACGGCCGATGTGGTCGTATAGAGCAGCGCAGTCATTGCGGCTCTGTGTAATGGCACTCTAGGGCAATGTGGCGAGGCAATAACCGCTTGCGATGTCGAAGAAATTACAAGCGCACACTCAACCCCACACTAGTACTGTTTCTCACATGACATCATCTTGCTTACTATAATAGTATACAGGTCCTATACGGCTTCCTCCATCTTATCGGCGATTCTGTTTACTTCACTGCAGGTAATGGAATCCAGTGATTCAGAGTATAAGTTTACAGTAGATGCTAGTGCAAGAATTAGCAGTCCGCAACGACGTATAGAAGGCGCTCCTGAAGACCCACGCCTCACCTCTCAGCAATAACAGCACCCTGACACTGAGGTCACTATAGCGTCGAGCCAGCAAGAGCTCTTCGCAGTTCGAGATCTCATCTGAAGGAGTCAGTTTCATAGTATAAGACAAATGTGATAGCTAAATTTTCTGAGGGACGTATTCATTTAAATGTGGAACTTCGTATTCCAAGAGAACAGTTTGTTAAAATGTGCATCAAGCGATGCTTTAATAGTCAATAACAGTTGTAACTTATGAAGTAATTTGTGGCAGAAGAGTGAGTCAAATTCAAGCAAATCTCTCATTCATGTGTGTAATGAAGGGAGCTAATATTTCACTTTTTCTAGTACGATGAGCCTTCTACCACAGCATCCAAAGAACCCACCATTGCAGTTCCCATGGCTGCAACAGTACATGTGTGTGTGTGTGTGTGTGTGTGTGTGTCAACACGTGATTTAAAATAGGAATAATAAGTTAAAAATTCCGTCTCACCCTTAATCATTACTGTCGAAATACCATGTTCTTGCCTTATTTAGTTTGTTGTTGTTGTTGTGGTCTTCAGTCCTGAGACTGGTTTGATGCAGCTCTCCATGCTACTCTATCCTGTGCAAGCTTCTTCATCTCCCAGTACTTACTGCACCCTACATCCTTCTGAATCTGCTTAGTGTATTCATCTCTTGGTCTCCCTCTACGATTTTTACCCCCACGTTGCCCTGCAATACTAAATTTGTGATCCCTTGGTGCCTCAGAACATGTCCTACCAACCGATCCCTTCTTTTTGTCAAGTTGTGCCACATACGCCTCCCCAATTCTATTCAATACGTCTTCATTAGTTACGTGATCTATCCACCTTATCTTCAGCATTCTTCTGTAGCACCACATTTCGAAAGCTTCTATTCTCTTCTTGTGCAAACTATTTATCGTCCACGTTTCACTTCCATACATGGCTACACTCCATACAAATACTTTCAGAAACGACTTCCTGACACTTAAATCAATACTCGATGTTAACAAACTTCTCTTCATCAGAAACGCTTTCCTTGACATTGCCAGTCTACATTTTATATCCTCTCTACTTCCGCCATCATCAGTTATTTTGCTCCCCAAATAGCAAAACTCCTTTACTACTTTAAGTCTCTCATTTTCCTAATCTAATTCCCTCAGCATCACCCGACTTCAATCGACTACATTCCATTATCCTCGTTTTGCTTTTGTTGATGTTCATCTTACATCTTCCTTTCAAGACACTGTCCATTCCGTTCAACTGCTCATCCAAGTCCTTTGCTGTCTCTGACAGAATTACAATGCCATCGGCGAACCTCAAAGTTTTTATTTCTTCTCCATGGATTTTAATACCTACTCCAATTTTTTATTTTGTTTCCTTTACTGCTTGCTCAATAAAAAAGACTGAATAACATCGGGGATAGGCTACAACCCAGTCTCACTCCCTTCCCAACCACTGCTTCCCTTCCATGCCCCTCGAGTCTTATAACTGCCATCTGGTTTCTGTACAAATTTTAAATAGCCTTTCGCTCCCTGTATTCTACGCCTGCCACCTTTAGAAGTTGAAAGAGAGTATTCCAGTCAACATTGTCAAAAGATTTCTCTACGTCTACAAATGCTAGAAACGTAGGTTTGCCTTTCCTTAAACTTTCTTCTAAGATAAGTCGTAAGGTCAGTATTGCCTCACGTGTTCCAACATTTCTACGGAATCGAAACTGATCTTCCTCGAGGTCGGCTTCTACCAGTTTGTAAGTAATTCGTGTTAGTATTTTGCAGTTGTGACTTATTAAACTGATAGTTCGGTAATTTTCACATCTGTCAACACCTGGTTTCTTTGGGATTGGAATTATTATATTCTTCTTGAAGTCTGAGGGTATTTCGCCTGTCTCATACATCTTGCTCACCAGATGGTAGAGTTCTGTCAGGACTGGCTCTCCTAAGGCCGTCAGTAGTTCCAATGGAATGTTGTCTACTCCGGGGGGCCTTGTTTCCACTCAGGTCTTTCAGTGCTCTGTCAAACTCTTCACGCAGTATCGTATCTCCCATTTCATCTTCATCTACATCCTCTTCCATTTCCATAATATTGTCCTCAAGTACGTCACCCTTCTATAGACCCTCTATATACTCCTTCCACCTTTCTGCTTTCCATTCTTTGCTTAGAATTGGGTTTTGCATCTGAGCTCTTGATATTCATGCAAGTGGTTCTCTTTTCTCCAAAGATCTCTTTAATTTTCCTGTAGGCAGTATCCATCTTACCCCTAGTGAGATAAGCCTCTACATCCTTATATTTGTCCTCTAGCCATCGCTGCTGAGTCATTTTGCACTTCCTGTCGATCTCATTTTTGAGACGTCTGTATTTCTTTTTTCCTGCTTCATTTACTGCATTTTTATATTTTCTCCTTTCATCAATTAAGTTCAATATTTCTTCTGTTACCCAAGGAGTTCTATTAGCCCTCGTCTTTTTACCTACTTGATCCTCTGCTGCCTTCACTACTTCATCCCTCAGAGCTACCCATTCTTCTTCTACTGTACTTCTTTCCCCCATTCCTGTCAACTGTTCCCTTATGCTCTCCCTGAAACTCTGTACAACCTCTGGTTCTTATTTAGGTATCTACTTGAAAATGGAAAGAGTGATGAAAACAAAGATTTGTCGTATGCAGTTAAGGTAGAACATCGTAACTTAGTATTCCCGATCTACAACTGCTGCAGTAGACATATCTTATTGCATGACTGGCAGAAAAGTACTCTCTCTCTCTCTCTCTCTCTCTCTCTCTCTCTCTCACACACACACACACACACACACACACACACACACACACACACACACACACACACGATCTGACCACCCTGACTGATCTCATTCACTTACCGCTCACCCTCATGACAACAGCACACTCCATTGCTACTCTCTATAATTCCCGTGACCCCTCACTTAATTCAGGAGACTCCTGTTAGTGTTAAGAGCGGCCATTATTAACAGATATTGAGTACAGTATCTGATAATGTTGTGTAGCTCCGCTTTTACTTATATCGACGAGGTAAAGTGTACTGGCTGGACAAGGAAAAAGACGTTACAGTTTCGCTGACCGTAGAAGTGCGAGTAAGCAGCAATAGGAGGCGCCGCAAGGCCCCCAGGACACGTTATGTGCATCCGTACGGTGCTTCCACACACCCCCGTTACCACAAGAAAACTGGTAACATTGACAAGTGGATAAGATCTCATGAAAGAGAACGACAACGTGACAGTAAATCACCGACAGGTGTAAAATTATAAGAAAACGTATAAAGATGGGTAGGTCAGGAGCCATGCCAACAACTGAGCAAGGAGGAAATCTCTTCCGTGGGTAACATGTAAAACCAGATCAGTCACTTTCTGGTCGTCTGCTAGCACCATAGGTAGCATGACAACAAGTGTAAGGTTTCACCGTAAGGTGGCCAAATTAGGACAGCTCAGTTGGATGTGGACCATTATCAGACGGGCACCGCACAAACGGCGATCCTCGCGTCAGAGGGCCAGAGGCTGTGACCATAGGTCAGCCAAGTGAGGCCAATGCAAAGCCAACAGAGAACAGTAGTTGGCTTTGCCCTGTGATGAATAAGAGAAGACTGCCACCTGGTTGTGGTCCCCTGTATGGTTTATTCGGGGTAACCATGGAGCACCAAATCATGGTTCAAAAAAATAGTTCAAATGGCTCTGAGCACTATGGGACTCAACATCTTAGATCGTAAGTCCGCTAGAACTTAGAACTACTTAAACCTAACTAACCTAAGGACATCAGACACACCCATGCCCGAGGCAGGATTCGAACCTGCGACCGTAGCAGCCCCGCGGTTCGGGACTGCAGCGCCAGAACCGCACGGCCACCGCGGCCGGCCAAATCATGGTTCAAATGACTCTGAGCACTATGGGACTTAACATCTGAGGTCATCAGTCCCCTAGAACTTAGAACTACTTAAACCTAACTAACCTAAGGACATCACACACATCCATGCCAGATGCAGGATTCGAACCTGCGAGCGTAGCAGTCGCGCGGTCTCGGACTGAAGCGCCTAGAACCGCTCAGCCACCGACCAAATCATGTTCCAAGCCTCTAACAACTGACGGTGTAGAGTCGACCGAAGATGCAGTTCCAGCAAACCCACTCCGAAGTCGGCACCCTGGCAGCCAACTTCGGCAACCGGTCAGCATGTTCGTTCCCTGGGATCCCAAAAATGACGACTGTCCAGCTTGGTAGTGGCCATAATGGAGATTCTGGATAGTCACAACCAATGGATGTCGAGGGAAGCATTGGTCGATAGCCTCAAGTCTACTCAGGGAGTCATTGCCGATTAAGGACTTCTCGGAGGTGCAATAAAGAACGTGGGTGAGAGCTTGAGAGAAGGCCACCAATTCTCCAGTGAACACATTGCATCCGTTCAGCAGGGAGCGCAGTTCATTGCACACTACATGTATGTAGACACAACCGGTTCGCCTGTCTACTGTAGAATCGTCAGTGCATATCACTATAGAAAAGAAAAGCATCAACCGCGGCCAGAAACAAATGGCAAGCATTAAGGAGTCCTCCGTTAGGCCGCCCGACTGCTACGGTCGCAGGTTCGAATCCTGCTTCGAGCATGGATGTGTGTGATGTCCTTAGGTTTAATGAGTTCCAAGTCTAGGGGGCTGATGAGCTCAGATGTTAAGTCCCATAGTGCTCAGAGCCATTTGAACTTACGTTAGGTATTGGAGGAAAACGTGGGCGTACAGGTAGCGCAAGGATTAAATTAGTAAGCAGGTTCAAATGGCTCTAGGTTGCAGTAGTTATTCAGAGATGAAGAGGTTTGCGAAACAGTGCTTATAGTGGACAGCTGCATCAAGCCGGTCTTCTGACAGAAGACCACTACAACAGCGCTGTGTTCATCACTGTGCAGATATTGATAGGACGAATAAACACGCGGAGGGTCAACAAGACCACCAAAATCTCTCTCTGTAAGAAATCGGCGGATAAGATTCTGCGAATGGTGGAGTCCACACAGCCAGTCACGAGACGGCGCGAGGTGGCAGCAGCCGGCTCCTCTAAACACGTAAACACCGTCGTGAGAGCGAGGCTGTTTAGTCGCGGCATGGGGCAGCGCGGTCACAGCTGTTGAGTCACGTCCGCGAGCATCGCGCAACGCCAGGAGATAAGCGCCGGCCTTGACGCGTGACGTCACCGCAGTGACCGGCCCAGCTGATGCCCGACCAACACTGCGAATGAGAAACCATGGCTCAAAGAGATCATCATCAACGACGAGCACTTGGAGAAACATCTCCATTATATTGCATTCTACAACTGCATCTTCATCCACATATATACCGTAAGCCACCGCACAACGCGTTGTGAAGGGTACCATCTGCACTACTTGTGTTTCCCCTCCTGTTCCACTCGCAAATACAGCAAGGGAAAAAGGAATTATATTTCACCATATGAGCCCTAATTTCGCTTATCTCATCTTGTGGTCCTTACGCAAAATGTATGTTGGTGGTAGCAGAATCGTTCTGCAGTTGGCTTCCAATGCTTGTTCTCTAAATTTTCTCAACAGTGTTCCTATAGCCGGCCGGGGTGGCCGAACGGTTCTACAGTCTGGAACTTCGCGACCGCTACGGTCACAGATTCGAATCCTACCTCGGGCATGGATGTTTGTGATGTCCTTAGGTTAGTTAGGTTTAAGTAGTTCTAAGTTATAGGGGACTGATGACCTCAGAATGTAAGTCCCATAGTGCTCAGAGCCATTTGAACCATTAAGTTCCTTGAAATGAACATAACCTTCCCTCCAGAGATTTCCATTTGACTTCCAGAAACATTTACGTAACACTTGAGTGTTGTAAGAACCTACCGGTAACAAATTTAGTATCCTTCCTTTAATCCGATCTGTTATGTATGGTCAAACACTGGAGCAGCACTCAAGAGCAGGTCGCACTAACGTCGTGTATTTGATCTCCTTTCCAGATCAACCATACTTTCCCAAAATGCTTCTAATAAATCGAAGTCTACCACTCGTCTGCGCTACCACAAGCCCCACACGCTCGTTCCATTTCATATTGCTTTGCAGTGTTACTCCCAGATATTTAATCGACGTGCTGTCTGAATCATGACACAATTAGTGTTGTATCCGAACATTAGGTGTTTGTTTTTCCCACTCATCGGTACTAATTTACATTTTTTCTACATTCTGAGCTAGATTCCATTCATCACACCAATTAGAAATTTTATCTAAGTCATCTTGTAACCTGCTACAGTCACTCAAGGTCACATTGACCTTCCCATACATCACAGCATCAACAGCAAACAGTCGCAGACTGCTGCTTACCCTGTCCTGGTAAGCTGGTTTCTATTGCTTAAGAAGTCCTCCAGTCACTATTACATGGGACTGGCTTTTTCTGACTCGTATACGTGGGAAGGAGAAAGAGATATCAACAACTTATCTTTGTCTGTCCAATTCGTTTCGTCTTTATTACTTTTGCTATGAGATTACGTGAAGCTGCACTGCTTATTACCGTCCTCAATATTGCAGTCGTTATCGCATCTGAGCTGGAGTGTTACTCAGTTCCTAAGCTTTATAACGGTCTAGTTACGAAAGCCTTTTATTATTTTCTAAGGTATTAAATTAATATTCACAAAGGAAGATACCGCATCTTAAACGGTTATTGCGAAAGGGTTTCATTAGCTCCATTTCGTAATCGTTAACGTGTCTCTGTTGTCATTTCTGCCCTCGCTGTTCGGTGGTGTCAGTAACAATCCTCGAAGAAGAAGAAGTGTGTCGATGTCTTCATTTCATTGACTCAAAAAAAGGTTTCAGCGTTACTACTATAATCACACCATTGCTGAGTAACGTGTATCACTGTCTATATTGTATGAGGGCATACATAAAAGAAAAGCTTTGATTTTTACACCATACTTACCATTCGATTTATTGCGAGGTTCGTATCTTGATGTTAATTAGTTTTCTGGATGACGGTGCGCTAATGCGCTGCCACGTGTCCCTCAGACAATCCGCCAGTATCTACAATACTAACAGTGGGAGTTGGTCAATAATAAATCGTATGCAATTGCAAGAGATGTTTTATGTCGCTGTATTCTGTGATCTATCAGTTTTCGTGAACTTAGAGCTTTCGACTTGTCAGTGCGGTAGTGCCTCTCTGTCCTCAGGTTGTACCATTGCACATCATGGAGTTACAATGGACACTTTGTCCCGAGTGACTTGATGAATACGTGTATAAATGTACGTTTTTTATATGCACTTCTCGTCCCAGTAACTGAATAATTTTCGTAGTAATCTCCTTGCCTGTTTATAGAAACCATTTAATGTTAGTATGAGCCTCTCCCAAATAAGAGTTATGGTATAGTAAATTAATCGTGGGAACCAGTCTGTTTTATTTTATATTGTGGCTATTTAAAAGTGAATTAGCAACATGTGTGAATTCATGACAATCTTTGAGGTATAATTCACATTTCCCTAACACCTCAATAGTCCAGTTTTGTCCTTTGAATATAGAATTGCATCTCATTTAAATATATTTGATCTTGGTATAGTAATGTTGCTATATGTGTATCGATGATGATAAAGATAAACCAATAGTCGTTTTCAGATGCTATGAGGATCTAGAAGACACCTCATTTCCGTTGCGGCCCATCAAGTAACCCATATCCTCAACAGCAATTGCAAGGGTTCCTCATCTTCAGATTTAATAGAGACTAATTTATACAGCGTTGAAATTGAAGGACAGACACAGTGCACCACCTGCTATTTATTTATGGCAGTCTGTTCAGCCCAGTGACCCATTTCTTCAAGTGTAACTTATTTGTGAAAGATCTCCCCCACACCCAACATTTCACAGATAGGGCATACACCATCTCACTGCACTGTTCTTCGAGTGATCCTGCCTTTAGACAGATTACAAGTCTAACCTGTGTTGCATGGCTCTTACGAAGCAACTAATGTCGATGTCGTGGATGTGCTGGTGTAAGCTGGTGCCAGCACACCATGTGGTATAGAAGTTGCACAAAGATCGACAGAGGCCAAAAACAGACTCTCAGGAAACGCGCCGCCAACGCCCTGTCAACCACCAGTATTTACATACCCGAAGCAGACCGGAGGGCCAGTTAGTTCGGGTCTGTCGCAGTCTGTTGCACCGAGTGACTTCCCGTGTCATTAGTTGCATCCCAGTGGGAATCGCAGTAGCAGTAGCTCCGCAGCTAACTCAGAGACAGGCAACACTTATCAATCGTATCAGATCAAATAATGTACTTTCTACTTCACCGGCAATGAGGCTAATGTGGATTCTATAGAATCTACTATCATCTTGAATTAAGCAAACTTTCCGTTCTTATGAATAAAGAACCCAGTTAATCCACATGTGGATTTTGTGTTATAGAAAGAGGATACTGGCCACCAAACAACATCCTCTCCTTGCTTCCCATGGTACAGTTCTACAGAGACAATGACACAACATAAAAGTGGAGGTACAGAACAATCACCATGGAACAAGAACCACTTCATAATCGACCCACACATGAATTTTTAAATAAAAGCAGTGAAGATATGATTGTAAAATAGTGTGTCCTTGTTTTTTATTCGGGCTGCGCTGATGTGTTGGTAATTTGTGCCAGGCCAGGTCTATAGAAGCTATTACTGATTAAAACAGCTAAAAAGAGATTGGTTGCTTAACAGATTATAAAGTTGTTAATTCAGGGATCGTTGTTTTATATTATTGTGTGAACTGATATTATAGTGTCCTTGGTTAATTTTGGTCAGTTGGCAGAGTTTGTAGTATTTAAATCACTGTGTAAAATTATGAAAATCATTCACTCTTTGGCTTTACATTTCGTGCTCAGTTTGTTGCACCGAGGCTCCAACATGCACGATCAGCTGCCCTTGCAACGCTCAGCGAAGCGCCGTTATACACAGGGATGCGAGAGTCAGCCTGAGGCCCCAACACCGTTTCACAAGAAGGTGTATTCAGTACGCAAGAGCTCCTATTCCGCAATCTGATGAACCAGAAGAAGCTAGTCAGTGCCTCTGAAGGGTGAAGTTAGGCAATACTCCAGCTCCGACTACGTTCCTTCAGGAGCTAACTAAACAAGAAGAGCAGGACGAATAAATCCATCACCATCCAACAGCGAAGCCTAGCTGCTGCTACCTGTTGTCTCGTTCAGGGTAGAGGTGTAGCTGTTGGATAATTAATGACCGCCGCAAGACTCTCGTAAATACTCCCTCAAGGCAGACCACCATTATCAGATGTGCTAGATTCTTACGGACGTGCCAGATGAAGTTTCCAGTCAGGACGTCGTCCCCAGTAGCAGCAGGCAAATGGGGACCACTTGCAGACGTCTTGGCGACTTGACACCACTGAGTATATTTCTGGATGACTGCCTCCTGGACCTCTCTAATGGACACTTGTGCGAAACTAGCGTGGAGGCGGCCCGGCCTACCTGTCAGTGTGCTCCAGTTCCTGAAGGTTTACATCGACACTGTTCACCACCCGTTGCGGGCGTTCACCTTAGATTACTACTGCGCTGGACGCTACTGTTTGAACACCGCCTATCCCGCTGTGGTACTCGGGGACCTCGACGTACAGGGATTGTTACAATCGACATCGGACACATTCGGGAGCTGCTTCTCTTACGCCACTGCACGTCGCCAAGACGCGGCCCATGGTTGCTCCTACACAGGCAGTTGCTGGCTGCGGCGCTCGGCGCGCCGGCGCTGTTGACGTAATCGAGGGGCGTCAGCTCCTCGCCAGCTGTAATCTATCTCCGTGCTGCAATGGGTAAAGGACTATCGTAAACATGCCCGCCCGGCTAGCCGCGCGATCTAATGCACTGCTTCCCGAATGGGAAGGCGTGTCGGTCCCTGGCGGATTTGCGTCGAAGCCGGTGTGCCGGCCAGCCTGTGGATTGCTTTTAGGCGGTTTTCCATCTGCCTCGGTGAGTGCGGGATGTTTCCCCTTATTCCGCCTCCGTTACACTATGTCGGCGATTGCTACACAAACACTGCCTCGACGTACACATACACCATAATTACTCTACCATACAAACATTTGGGGTTACACTAGCCTAGTATACGACGTTCCCGGGGGGAGGGGGGGGGGGGGGGAGTTAACTGGGTGCCGAACCGCACAATAACCCTGGGTTCGGTGTGGGGCGGCGGTGGGGTGGGTGGACTGCTATGGCTTGTTGTAAGGTTGTGGACCACTGCAGGTACGGCGGGAGAAAGCCTCTCCGTCGTTACTAGGTCCCCAGTTCCATACACAATACACAATCATAAACATGGGTGCCGCCGTCAACTCTACAACGTAACGGCTGATTCTTCCGACGGCCTGGAGTCAAATGCCGACTCTGACAAATTGTTTAGTAGCGTCACCGGAAAAGCGGAATATTTTAATAACAATCAGATGATAAATCTAGGGCGCATCCAGACATGATCGTTGTACTGATAACTTAATTCTCCCAGTCTGCAGCTCGTGGTCTAGTGGTTAGCATTTCTGCCTCTGGATCATGGGGTTTTTATAGCAGACAGATGATAAGTCTAGGGCCCCTAGTCATGATCAATACATTAATAACTTAATTCTCCCAGACCGCAGCTCGTTGTTTTGTGGTTAGCATTTCTGTCTTTGGACCACGTCAACCCGGGTTCAATTCCCGGCCGAAGTGGTGATTTTAACCGCACGGGGATTGGCTGTTTGTGTTAGCCTCATGATTTCGTCATCTATCGGGAAAATGGCGAGACTGCACAGTATAAAGATTGGGACTTTGTACGGGCACTGACAACCGCGTCGTTGAGCGCCGACAAACAAAACATCATCGTCATATCAATTGTCTCAGCGGATTCCTGTATATGCTGATTATGCGGTTAAAAAATATGTTTAAGCTCAACTATACTGTTCGGAATTGGGAGCTGGCCAATACATTTCTTAAAATTTCCGTCTCATTTTAAGAAACGGAAAGCCGTGCATATGTTATAACAGTATGTTTAATCATGTGTGTGTGTGTGTGTGTGTGTGTGTGTGTGTGTGTGTTTGTGTGTGTGTGTGTGTGAGAGAGAGAGAGAGAGAGAGAGAGAGAGAGAGAGAGAGAGAGAGAGAAAGAAAGAGAGAGAGAGAGAGAGAGAAAGAGAGAGGGGAGAGGGGAGGGATGAATGGAATCTTAATTATGTAACTGATAATAATACGTAATTCAATGTGTAAAATGTGTTTGTTAAGTAAATGTAGATGACTGTATGAGTTTTCGCTCATTTGACTTTAAGCAAGGGAAAAAACATTGTCGAACATTCCTGATACATTAGGAACTGCGAACGCAATTTCCTCTAGTATAACGGCATAAACGCCTCCAAACAACAAGACACTGCTACTTCCGCAGATCTCAACAACATTACTAATTAGTCAATAACGAATAGTCGCACAATAGAGAGAGAATACGAATTTCAGATTAATTTTGTTGTTGTGAATGTTGTGGTCTTGACACCCCCCCCCCCCCCCCCCCCCCCAGACTCGTTTGTGCAGCTCTCCATGATAGTCTGTCCTGGACAGGGTACTTCATCTCCCCATAACTACGGCAGTCAACATCCACTTGAATCTGTTTACTGTAGTCAGACCTTGATCTCCCTCTCACCAAAATATTCACCTCCAACACTTCCCTCACTTACGAAACTAACTATACGTTGAAGTCTCAGATTTACTTCCATAATCCCACCGCTTTTTAGTATAGTTGTGCTATAAAGGTGTTTTCTCCGTAATACGTTGCAGTACCTCCTTGTTAGTTACGTGATCTATCCATCGAATACCCTGCATTCTTCAGGAACAGATTTGAAAATTTCGATTCACTGCTCGTCTGTACTCCTTACCATCTTCGTTTCACTTCCTTACACGGCTACATTCAATAGAAATACTTTTAGACAAATCTTTGTAACACTTAAATTTATATTAAATGTTAATAAATTTCTTCTATCAGACACCAGTTTCTTGCTGCTACTAGTCAGCGTTTTATATTCTCTTTATTTAGTCTATAGTTTGTTCTTTTGTTTCCTGAATAGGAAAACACATTTACTATTGTTATTGTCTTCTTTCATAATATAACATCGCCTGACTTTAATTCACCACACTATATTAACCTTGGTTACACCTTTTTTATGCTATTCAAACAACCTGTGTTCATGACACTATACATTCCATTCAACTTATCTTCCAGATCATCTGCCAAATCTGATAGAAATATAACATTACGGGTAACCTTAACACTTTCATTTCCTCTTTAATTTCTTACAGTGATGCAGGTGCTTGCACTATGTGTGTGATTAGTAATTATATATACTATCCGATATAAAGTATCCGAATAAGAAGCGGACTCGATCCACGGATGCCTCGAGAGGCGGGGAGTATCGTGTTGTCACTAGAGCAGCAGTAACAACAGAATGGATCGGTCAGCAGATTTCAGTGACTTTGATCGTGGACTCGTTACAGGGTCTTTTTTTTTTTTTTTTTTTTTTTTTTTTTTTTTGAGTCAGCTGTCGTCCGGTTTGACGGGGCCCGCACCTGCAACCTTCATCCTCAGTTATTTTCTGGATGTATGCCAATCTCTGTCTTCCCCCACAGTTTTTGCCCTCTACATCTCCCCCTAGAACCATGGAAGTCACTCCCTGATGTCTTTAACAGATGTTCTATCATCCTGTTCCTTCTCCTTGTCAGTGTTTACCATATATTCCTCTCCTCTCCGATTCTGTGTAGGACCTCCTCTTTCGTTACATTTTCAGTTCATCTAATATTCAACATTCGTCTGTAGCACCACATCGAAAATGATTCACTAACATACAATGCTGTGCTCCAGATGTACCTTCTCAGAAATTCCTTCCTAAAAATTAAGATCTATGTTTAATACTAGGGGACTTCTCTTGGTTAGGAATGCCCTTTCAGCCAGCGCTAGTCTGCTTTTGATGTCCTCCTTGCTCCGTCCGTCATTGGTTATTTTTCTGCCTAGGTAGCAGAGACCCTTAACTTCATCCGATTCGTGACCATCAATCCTGATGTTAAGTTTCTCGCTGTTATCGTTTCCATTGCTTCTCATTGCTTTCGTCTTTCTTCGATTTTCTCTCAATGCGTGTTCTATACTCATTAGACTGTTCATTCTATTCAGGGGAATGGGGGGTAACAGATCCATCAGTAACATTTCAACCCTTTTAAAGCTGCCCAAGTCTACTGAAGCTGATGCGACTGCGAAGTAGAAAGGCGAATCTATAACCGCAGCTACACTCATGCTCTTAAATGAAGGATAATGCTGATACATGGTGAAAAAACGTTCTGGTGGGTGGTTTGCGGGTTTAGATCACCTCGGTGTATGACCATGCGGTGCATTTGACCAGCGGCCTTCACACGTTGGTGCTGGCAGTAGTCCACAAACGCAGAGCTGTGTAGGTGAATGTCAGAGTACGGTGCAGCGAGTAAGTGCGCAGACGTTTCCAGACGTGCTAATGGTGACTGTGTGTTGAAAATGGCTCAAAGAACACATATTGATGACTTTATGAGGGGTTGAATACTAGGCCGACTGGAGGCTTGTCATACGCAGCAGGTCTTAGCACGGGCCCTCCGTGTGCCACAAAGTGTGAGCTCAAGATGATGGCAACGATTTCAGCAGACAGGAAACGTGTCCAGGGGTTAGAGTACGGGACGTCCACAGTGTGCAATACCACAAGAAGACCGATATCTCACCATCACTGCCCGCAGACGGCCACGGAGTACTGCAGCTAGCCTTGCTCGGGACCTTACCACTGGAACTGTTGTCTCCAGACACACAGTCTACAGACGACTCAACAGACAAGGTTGCATTGCACTGACCCCTCGTCAGGAGAGCCCGTAAAACCTGGTCTCAAGAACACAGTACATGGTCATTGGAACAGTGATCCCAAGTATAGTCTGAACAGTGATGCTCGCTGAGTTTTCATCTGGAGAGGAACCAGATACCAACCCCTTAATGTCCTTAAAGGGACATGTACGGAGTTCTTGCTTCCATCGTGTGGGGTTGGATCATAATTGGTGCACGTACACTCCTGCATGTCTTTGACAGAGGAACCGTAACAGGTCAGGTGTATCGGGACGTCATTTTGCACAAGTATGCCCGCCTTTTCAGCGGTGCAGTGGGTCCCACCTTCCTCCTGACGCATGATATCGCACGGTCCTACCGTGCTGCCATCGTGGAGGGTATCTTGAAACAGAAGACACGAGGCGAATGAAGTGGCCTGCCTGTTCTCCAGACCTAAACCCCGTCGAGCACGACTGGGATGCTCTCGGTCGACGTATCGCTGCACGTCTTCAACCCAAAGGACACTTCACGAGCTCCGACAGGCACTGGTGCAAGAATGGGAGTCTGACCCCAGCAGCTGCTCCACCACCTGATCCAGAGTATGCCAACCCGTTGTGCGGCCTGTGTACGTGTGCAAGGTGATCATATCCCATACTGATGTCGGGGCACAAGCACAGGAAACAGTAGCGTTTTGTACCACATGTGTTTCGGGACTGTTTTCTGAACTTACCACAAATACCGTGGACTTAAAGATATGCGTCGTGTGTGTTCCCTATGTGCCTATGCTATTAGCGCCATTTTTGTGTAGTGCCACGTTGTGTGGCACCACATTCTGCATTTATCCTTAATTTATGAGCATGAGTGTATATCAAGACCAGACAGAGCTCATGAACTGACGGAACAGGGACAGTCGAGCAATTCAGAGGGTGGTTGTAAAAAATCGTATCAAATAAGCGAAAGGGATCACTCTTGAGCCCCAAAGAGTTTCCAGCAGACCATCTATCACGACGACATGGGAGTTAAAAGAAATGGGGCGCTGTGGGAAAGCACTTCCTCATAAGTCACACTTCTGTGTAGTATGCTAAGCGACACTTCAAAAGGTGTAAAGAGGGACGCCAATAGACAGTGGATGATTAGAAACGATTGATTGGAGTGACGAATCACTCAACGCCCTGTGGCAATGCCATAAAGGGTTTGGATTAGGTGAACGCCTGGAGTACGTTACCTTCCACCACGTCTAGTGCCAACTGAGTAGATATTGTTAGTGTATGCGGGTGTCTTTCGTCGCTACATTGTGGTTCTCTTATTGTGCTTAAGAAAGCCCTAAATGTGGAAGGACATCAGGACATTTGACAGCATTGAGTAGTGTGTACAGTAGAGGAACGGTTCACACACAATGGTTGTATCATCAACGCCACCCCAGTAGAGTTAGAGCCGCCATAAAGGCGAAAGGCGGACACACCTCACACTGACGTCCACTAATAGGTGTGATCACATAGTGTGTGTGTCTTCCAGTGGTCAGAGGCCATATTGCACGTTTCACTTTATCTAGGAAGATTTTGTAGACAACTGAATGCTTAATAGCTGAGAAAACTGTCAACATTGTGTCTCTACTGAACAAAGCAGATATGAAAAGAGAGAAACAGGGACTGAGGCAAGGAGGGAGATATTGGACGAAGGGACGCACTGTGAAAGAGGGAGGGGTGTGGCGGGGGGAATAGAGAGAGAGAGAGAGAGAGAGAGAGAGAGAGAGAGAGAGAGAGAGAGACGGAGACACTGTGTAGCCAGAGAAAGGTAGCTATTTTTAAATCAGTAATGGGAGATAACTGTAAACACAGCTATCACCTGATGATAACGACATCATTCTCCGAAATCCTAAGTGGAAACAGAAAACAAAAATGTGTCGCAGTTATTTGTGTGTTTCAACTGAAATTCGTATGACTGTTGGCATTCATAGTTACGTCAGTGAAACTCTTTTGATAGATATCCGCCATTGTGAAATATAACTTTTCCTGCTCTTATTTTTGTACCATTGACATGTTTCGACACAATTGTGTCATCTTCAGAAATGGCTACTTGTGTAATTATTTTAAATTTTGGTTGAAGACGGTCTGTTACACGAGAAGAAACAATCCTAATTCGATTGAAAAAGTAAATGTTGTTTAACAAAACCGTTTTCACCTTATATTGATAATCACACGAGTGACACAAAAAATTGTTCAAATGGCTCTGAGCACTATGGGACTCAACATCTTAGGTCATAAGTCCCCTAGAACTTAGAACTACTTAAACCTAACTGACCTAAGGACATCACAAACATCCATGCCCGAGGCTGGATTCGAACCTGCGACCGTAGCAGTCCCGCGGTTCCGGACTGCAGC
Source organism: Schistocerca gregaria (assembly GCF_023897955.1). Taxonomy (NCBI): domain Eukaryota; kingdom Metazoa; phylum Arthropoda; class Insecta; order Orthoptera; family Acrididae; genus Schistocerca; species Schistocerca gregaria. Next base: position 127,467,586 of record NC_064923.1, on the reverse strand, counting down.
GCCAGAACCGCACGGCCACCGCGGCCGGCCGAGTGATACAATATGCGGTAATTGTGCTCTGATATACTGAGACTATTTGAAAGTACATCCAAGTTTTAGAAATTACTGTGGCTTGTAAAGTATGGTTAACTCTAAATTTGCACTCGGAGTAGAAATTCAAATTCGTAATTGGAAAATCGAAAAGTACGAGGTCGTTTTGACGATTGTTCTCCAAGCCCATAAAACAGAAGAAGTGGGAAACATACTTATGCACTCACAGACAAAACACTATAAACTTCTTACTTTCCTGAAACACCCGAAAACTAGGCATCATAAAAGTTATCTCTTCAGACAGTTGAAACATACATTAAACGTAAGAGTTTCACAATATTTTGGAGACCAGCTTTTTCCCAGACAAAACAGTCAACTCTTGTATGTTACCAAGATCTTCCTGCCAAATTTGTCATGAGCATGGAGGCTGATTATATTTTACTAAGTGGTGTGGCCACGTCTAAAACAGATTTTTGAACTGACTTACCCGGCCAGTTATAAGTAACTTACAGTTTAAACTAGGTTCCGAATTGCGGTTCAAATTCATACGTTCACGTAGACAAATCCTAGCCAGAGGGGAAATATACGGTAAATGACAAAATAATCCTAGGAGCAACAGTGTGAGATTTATGGCCTGATATTACCCATTTAGCAAACATACCTCACTGCCATTAATTTCTCACGAATTGAAATTGTTATCACGAATCTGAAACGGAACTCTGGTCATATTTTATGTTTAAAACGATTTTTTGAAAAAAGTCGCTGCAAGTAAGACGATTTCATGCACCATGGAACAAACATCTCAGGACTGCCACTACGTAATACTTCAGAAAATTCATACCCGACTATTACATATGAGGCTTTTTTACTATGAAGTATTTAGTTTTAAGTCTAGTGAAGACTGCTTTCGTCTTCCAGATGATCCACAAACAACATTTATGATCAATAAACAGACACAGCCAAATTAGGACCATATAAATGGTGAAGGGAAAGTAGCAATTATTTTAAGTCTTGTTGTTTGTCAATGGCGCCAGCAATCATTCGCAGTCATTATGAGAGAGAGATCACATCAACTATACGAAGGACAGTGAGCAGTGTTTCATTTTTATGATGTATCCAATGCCATGAGCTGTATTTGGGGTGTTGAGTTCTGTGTGGGATAAATGGAGTAGATACTGGAAGATGGAGACAAGAGAGAGGGCAGAGGAGTCGATGTGTTTATAGGCTGTTGCATATATGGAGTGAGCGAAGTGGGGGGAACAGGGATTGCAAAGGCATCGACGATACACGACGCAAAGTGATATACTTTGCTTATGTTATCAGGCAGATGGTGATTTACTGTGCGAGAGTGGGTAGTAACGACCAGAACATTTGCCGGTAGGACAATGGAAGGACTCCCAGTTTTTAAGATTTTATAGGGGGCGTGGGGTTTAGGTTGGTAAATATTTAGTGCCAGTCCCGGCGCTTCTTCCCATTTAGTGTGTTAAAGATTAGACGCTGTATTTGCCGGTGGAGAATGAGTGTTGACAACTCACGAGTCTGGAGAAACTAGCGGTGTAAGTGAACAAACCACTGGGACTCGTGGAGGGAGTATGGAGTGAGGACAGATGAGTGTGGTTGGGACATCGGCGGATACAGCTTGGTGTATGACTATTTATCTCCTCGAACAGTAAAGAAAATACACCCCTTTTCTCCCAGCTATGCTTCTTTCTTTTTCTATTTCTTACTCAGTTGCGTCATTAGTTTCCCGTGTGCTAATAAATACAAAATCTAGAGGCGTATATCACTAGGGGTAAGGTAGATACTGCCTACAGGAAAATTAAAGACACCTTTGGCGAAAAGAGAACCACTTGCATGAATATCAAGAGCTCAGATGGAAATCCAGTTCTAAGCAAAGAAGGGAAAGCAGAAAAGTGGAAGGAGTATGTAGAGGGTCAATACAAGAGCGATGTTCTTGAGGACAATATTATGGAAATGGAAGGGGATGTAGGTGAAGATGAAATGGGAGATATGATACTCCGTGAAGAGTTTGACAAGTGGAAACAAGGCCCCGGGAGTAGACAACATTCCATTAGAACTACTGATGGCCTTAGCAGAGCCAGCCATGACAAAACTCTACCATCTGGTGAACAAGATGAATGAGACAGGTGAAATATCCTCAGACTTCAAGAAGAAGATAAATTCCAATCCAAAAGAAAGCAGGTGTTGACAAATTTGAAAATTACCGAACTATCAGTTTAATAATCCACGGCTGCAAAACGCCAACACGAATTCTTTACAGACGAATGCAAGAACCGGTAGAAGTCGACCTCGAAGAACATGTGAGGCAATACTGACCCTACGACCTATCTTGGAAAATAGGTTAAGGAAAGGCAAACCTACGTTTCTAGCATTTGTCGACTTAGAGAAAGCTTTTGACTGGAATACTCTCTTTCAAATTCTGAAGGTGGCAGGGGTAAAATACAGGGAGCGAAATGCTATTTACAATTTGTGCAGAAACCAGATGGCAGTTTTAAGAGTCGAGGGGCATGAAAGGGAAGCAGTGTTTGGGAAGGGAGTGAGACAGGGTTGTAGCCTATCCCTGATGTTATTCCATCTGTATATTGAGGAAGCAGTAAAGGAAACAAAAGAAAAAAATTGGAGTAGGTATTAAAAATTCATGGAGAAGAAGTAAAAACTTTGAGGTTCGCCGATGTCATTGTAATACTGTCAGAGACAGCATAGGACCTGGAAGAGCAGCTGAATGGATTGGACAGTGTATTGAAAGGAGGACATAATATGAACATCAACAAAAGCAAAACGAGGATAATGGAATGTAGTCGAACTGAATCGTGTGATGCTGAGGTTATTAGATTGGGAAATGAGACGCTTAAAGTAGGAAACGAGTTTTTGCAAAATAACTGATGATGGTCGAAGTATAGAGGATATAAAATGTAGACTGGCAATGGCAAGGAAAGCCCCTGCATATCCCCGGCCTGTCGGTGCCATTGGGCCTTCATGGCCTGTTCGGGAGAAGTTTAGTTTAGTTTTATGATGTTATGTTCTACGGGATTAATTAAGTGAGTGACCCGCTTTTCAACTTACAAGATTATATCAGTATTTATGTGAGTAACATAACCAAAGGTGTTACAACATTTGTAAACATCACTGGTTAAGATGAGGCACAGTCATAGAATACATGTCGTCTTTGGTACTGTAGTGGTAATGCAATTTGAAATGTAAAAAGTTGAACATCAAATACATACAAATGGAGTAAACAGAAAAAAGCAAACACTAAACTCTAAAACTGTGCCTGTATAGCAGGTGATTTAATAAATGAACGTAATAAAATAAAACAAAATAGATACTTGACAGGGCTTCTTGCTATCCTCATTGGTTATTGTTCTTTCTCTTCCTCTTCAGTCTTATTTCTCACTACAGGCCACGGCTAAATGTGTCTTCCTGTAATTTATACTTAGCTGCAGTAACAATTTGGCATGTGGCATGTCATCAGGACTACCGAAGGTTAAGTGCTGGCCACCGATTTGGGTATCACCGAATGTCCAGTCGGCCCCCCAGTTAATGTGCGAGCAAGCAGTCTTTGACTCACACGAAGTCAAATACCTACCTTCAGTATAGGAAACGCAATGATCACGCAAAAGGAACGAAACTGTAACGAAACAATAATTATTTCAAGTCGCAAACAGACATTGAAAGAAAAATATTTTATGAATAAAATTCTCTCAGCTGTCTGTATTTCGATCCCGTGCTTTTTATTTCCAGCAAGTATTTTGAAGAGCCGCGCGGGATTAGCCGAACGGTCTAGGGCGCTGCAGTCGTGGACTGTGCGGTTGGTCCCGGCGGAGATTCGAGTCCTCCCTCGGGCATGGATGTGTGTGTTTGTCCTTAGGATAATTTAGGTTAAGTAGTGTGGAAGCTTAGGGACTGATGACCTTAGCAGTTAAGTTTCACAGGATTTCACACACTTTTGAACATTTTTTTATTTTGAAGAGAAATCTCTATTAGAGGATTTCCAAGATTCACTAAAGGATAGTGAAGCAGCCACACTGCATATTTTGAGAATCCACTTCACTGGTGGTCTAGCACAAAAGTTTTTCTTTGTCCTTTGATTTTCATTATTCACACATCATCAACATACTGATGCATACCGATGTTTATACAGGGTGGACAATATGAAACTAGCATAAAAAGTATTTCAAGCGCTTTACGATAAGTAAGCAGCTTACATCATCCGCCCCGAATGCAGATCATACTTATCTTAACTTGCCTGAAATATTTTGCCGATCAGGTTTATTTTGCCAGCCTGCTATCATTTTATTGAAACGGAATACAGAATACAAACGTTCGAGGGATTGTTATCCATAAAAAAAAAACAAATGGAAAAGCAACATCTTTTGCTACATAGTCACTCTCTTCAGTGATGTTTTTTGAAGTGACAAACTCAACAATGAAACGGAATACAGAATACAAACGTTCGAGGGATTGTTATTCATAAAAAAAACAAATGGAAAAGCAACATCTTTTGCTACATAGTCACTCTCTTCAGTGATGTTTTTTGAAGCGACAAACTCAACAATGAAACGGAATACAGAATACAAACGTTCGAGGGATTGTTATTCATAAAAAAAAAACAAATGGAAAAGCAACATCTTTTGCTACATAGTCACTCTCTTCAGTGATGTTTTTTGAAGCGACAAACTCAACAATGAAATGGAATACAGAATACAAACGTTCGAGGGATTGTTATTCATAAAAAAAACAAATGGAAAAGCAACATCTTTTGCTACATAGTCACTCTCTTCAGTGATGTTTTTTGAAGCGACAAACTCAACAATGAAACGGAATACAGAATACAAACGTTCGAGGGATTGTTATTCATAAAAAAAAACAAATGGAAAAGCAACATCTTTTGCTACATAGTCACTCTCTTCAGTGATGTTTTTTGAAGCGACAAACTCAACAATAGGCAGTGGCGGGAGACGCCGTACGCCGTTGCCTAGCAGCGGACAGACGCTGTAATCGAGAGGCATCTGTTTCATTCCAAACGAAGCTCATCCTACCTGGCCGTTGTCGACTGTTTTCTTAAAGGTAAGCATAAACCGTCTTCTCAGCTAAAGTGCACATACTGCGTCCGTGGCTCTTCCATTGCGTGGTGCTGTTCACAGTTATTTACTATTAGTAATATCCAATTGAATGATAGTATACGGTAGCCCACGAAAATCGATCGATCTTGTAATCTTGGTTGTCACAAAAATTGGGCTGATGTGTCCCGAATATGTCATGATTTACAAGGTTGTGGTTAGGTTGTGTGTGACCTGTTAGCTATTCGAATTGACGTGAGAGAAACAAAATACCAACTAACTTACTTCACGAAACATACTCAGTTACAGATAGAAATGTGATTGTCTTCCCACGTCCGACCCATGACTCACTGTGTTCATTTCCTATCTTTCATCACTCGAACGGTTACCAACAACTGGCCGAGCGGTTCTAGGGGCTTTAGTCCGGAACCGCGTTGCTGCTACGGTCGCAGTTTCGAATCCTGCCTCGGGCATGGACGTGTGTGATGTGCTTAGGTTAGCAGGTTTAAGTAGTTGTAAGTCTCTGGGACTGACGGCCTCAGATGTTAAGTCTCATAGTGCTTAGAGACATTTGAACCATTTGCTACCAGCAGCACCACGCCTAGGAAAAGCTGTGGGAACCACAAATACACATCTGCCATCTTTTGTTCCATTGTCTCCATATGCTAATGGCCATTCTAGGCACTCTGAGGATGAAAGGTTACTGTTACGTATTTTTACTACACTGACAGGATGCGGCGAATAGAAGATTACTTGGGAGACCATATGAAAGGAAAGTATCCTGGCAGAGCACGCAAAATAAAAGATATCTATTGTGTAAGAAGAAGGTGGAGGGATCAAATACAAGCATGCCCCATAATCATCTCGTTTCCACGTTCCTGCAGACGGAGTACTCTCCAGTACTCATATAAATGAAAAAGAGTTTTTATTGTTGTGGTCACCAGTCCAAAGACTGGTTTGATGGACCTCTCCATGCTATCCTGTGCAGGCCTCATCTCCTAGAACTGGTGATCCCTTGACGCTTCAATATGTGTCCTACCAAACGATCCCTTCTCCCAGTCAAGTTCTGCCACAAATTTCTCTTCTCCCCAATTCTACTCAGTGCCTCCTCATTAGTTACGTGATCTGCCCATTTCATCTTGGGCATTCTCCTGTAGCACCACATGTCAAAGACTTCTTTCCTCTTCTTGTCTAAACTGTTTATTGCCCATATTTCATTTCCATACATGGCTACACTCCATACAAATCCTTTAAGGAAAGGCTTCGTGAAAATTAAATCTATACTCCATGTTAACAAGTTTCTCTTTTTCAGAAACCCTTTTCTTGCCATTGCCAGTCTACATTTCACGCCCTTTCTACTTCGGCCAACATCAGTTGTTTAGCTGCCCAAATAGGAAATCTCACATACTGCTTTAATTGTCTCGTTTCCTAGTCTAATTACCTTAGCATCACCTGATTTTATTCCACTGCATTCCCTCATCCTCGTTTTACTTTTGTTGATGTTCATCTAATATCTCTTCAAGACACTGTCCTTTCCGTTAAACTGTTCTTCCAAGTCCTTTGCTGTCTCTGACAGAATTACAATGTCATCAGGAAACCTCATAGTTTTTATTTCTTCTTTCTGGACTTTAATCCCTGCTCCAAATTTTTTTTCCTGTACTATACGCTCAATATACAGATCGGGGATAGGCTACAACCCTGTCTCACTCCCGTCTCAACCACTTGCTTCCTTTTCACAGTAGAATTGTAAAAAGTAAAACGGCCCTCGTATATAACTATAGTCGATGGCCCTAACTAATCAGCCGACCGCTGTGGCCAAGTGGTTCTAGGCGCTTCAGTCTGGAACCGTGCTGCTGGTACGATAGAAAGTTTGAATCCTGCCTCGGGCATGGATATGTGTGCTGTCCTTAGATTAGTTAGTTTTAAGTAGTTCTAAGTCTAGGGGACTGATGACCTCAGATATTTAATCCCAAAGTTCTTTGAGCCATTTTAACCTTTTTGAACCCAATCAATCAATAATCAAAGACTGGCAGCGGTTACCTAGCTGCAGAAATAGTAGTAAGGGGAATTCATTTACTAACTATTAATTTTACAAGTATCTACGACCAGAGGAGAAACTGTACGTAACAGTCATCTACATTCATAACTAACAAAATGTACTCAAGAATGAAAGTATTTCACTTAAAATTTGTATATACACAATTGGTCTAGAAAGTGCTGTGCAAAATGGAAAAAAAAAGGTTTTACCTCCAGAAATCACACGGAATCAACTTCAACCATGAGATGTGTCATCTTTGGCTGGGCTGTTGCATGTAACGTTTCATTTTTGTTGTAGCGATTTGTGGAAATCTGTGCCATGATTAATTTGTAGAAATCTGTCTGTTAGTATAGTGGATAGTGATAAAGACTGCAAGGATCGAGCTGCTGACACCCATCTCAGTTCATATTTTTGCTTAACTTTCTAGTTCCAGGTTTCTTTATTTAATAAGATTCACAATTCCATAGAACAATGGATCTACATCTACATCTACATGGCTACTCTGCAATTCACAGTTAAGTTCCTGGCAGAGGGTTCATCGAACAATTTTCATACTACTTCTCCACCATTCCACACTCGAATGGCCAGTGAGAAAAAGGAACACCTAAATCTTTCAGTTCGCGCTCTGATTTTTAAACTAGCCACAGACTGCACACAGCACAGCCAGTGATTTTCATATAGAGCGCTACGTGGCGTTACCAATATAAAAGCCTAAACAGCCTACTTACACCCCTACGTAGGGGGGTGTCAACAAAATAGCTTCGCATTCGGAAGGGAAAGTTGGTGATTGAAATTTCGTAAATAGATCTCGCCGCAAAGAAGACCGCCTTTAATTCAGGGACTACCACCCCAACTCGCGTATCATATCAGTGACACTCTCGCCCCTTTTGCGCTATAACACGGAACGAGTTGCCCTTCTTTGCGCTTTTTCAATGTGCACCGTCAATCCTACCTGGTAAGGGTCCCACACCGCGCAGTAGTATCCCAGCAGAGGACGGACAAGTTTAATTTAGGCTGTCTCTTTAGAGGGTTTGTCGCATCTTCTAAGTGTTCTGCCGACCAAGCGCAGTCTTTGTTTCCAAGACACACAATATTATCGATGTGGTCTTTCCAATTTAAGTTACTCGTAATCGTTATTCCTAGGTATTTAGTCGAATTGACAGCCCTTAGACTTGTGCGATTCATCGTATACCCAAAATTTATCGGATTTCTTTTAGTACCCATGTGGATGACCTCGCACTTTTCTTTGTTCAGTGCCAATTGCCATTTTTCGCACCATACAGAAATTCTCTCTAGATCATTTTGTAATTGGAATTGATCGTCTCCTGATTTTACTAGACCGTAAATTACAGCGTCATCTGCAAACTATCTAAGGGGGCTGCTCAGATTATCACCTAGATCATTGCTGCATACATAGTTCTGTGTAGTCAGCGCGTACACAACTTTCCCACTAGAGCGCGCCCCACTAAGCACAACAGCGCAGGCGCAGCACTCGTCCATCTCAGCACTACGAGATGGCGCTGCCTTAGAGACAGACCAAATTCTGCTTCCACTGATCCGTGTATTAATATGCCACGCAGCCAATGAGATTGCTGCTAACGTAGAACCTTTTCTCCTCGTGGATCACACTCGCGCAGTGATGCCTGAACGCTCGAGGTATTATAACGAGTGTACAGACCCCCAATTAGTCAGTCTGCGTTTATCTGCACCAGTCTGCATTAGTCTGTACCAGTGTGCATTAGTCTGCATCAGTCTGCATCAGTCTGCATTAGTCTGCAGTCAAGTTTCAGTGTGCGCCTAATAAGATTATCATATTCCTGTACATAGCGTTGAAGAGAAATGTGTAGACACTTTGTCAAGTATCTGAGATATGTGAGAATATGATTAACGTACCAAGACTCAAGGAACTTCACATTGTCAATTTTAAATAGCATCCAGAATCAAGTTACATAATATCTATGATTTTTATTAATTTAATAAATGTGTATGAAAATTGATCAAGTTCTGTTTAAAGTTGGTCACCGTCAATCTGCTACTCTAAGCGTGCAAGTGGCATTTCTATCGTCTGACCTAACGGCAGAAGATAAACACGCCACGATAAGACCACGAGACATATTGCTGATACTCGCCTACTTGGTTAGAGCGACAAGTCAAATAATCTGATGGTGAGTGTACCGAAGGTCTTACAGTACGCAAACCACAATCATCATCTGTAATTCAGGAACAGCAGAGAGCCTATGACACTACCTTGCGGAACGCCAGATATCACTTCCGTTCTACTCGATGATTTACCGTTTTTCACTACGAACTGTAACCTCTCTGAGAGGAGATCACGAATCCAGTCACCCAACTGAGGCGATTCTCCATATGAACCACGACCGGATGGTCGGAAAAGCCGTTTGCGGATGTCAGATGTGTCTCTAGGGGTGCGGCGATTTCTAAAGGGAGACCCACTCGAGGACAGGCTGTGCTCTGACCACTTATCGGCAGGCGGGGTCTGTCAGACACGTTGTTTTGTCACGGTGGCCCCAGGAGGCCGAGTACAGCTCGTAGTACTTACAGCGGAAATTCCCCATCGCACCCTCCTCAGATTTAGTGGTAAAATGTTCTAGTGGATAGCCCGTCAAAAACTGGACACAGATCAAGCATGGAAACAGGATGAAGGTGTACTGAGCTGTGAAAAAAGAACCAAAATAGAATGTGAACTGTCCAAGGTTTAAGACACGGTCCCGTGGTTGTCTGGTCGCTTTGTTGGACTGCCAAGCAGGAGATCCATAATGAGATTTTCACTCTGCAGCGGAGTGTGCGCTGATATGAAACTTCCTGGAAGATTAAAACTGAGTGCCGGACCGAGACTCGAAATTTCAGGAGTGCTAGTTCTGCAAGGTTCGCAGGAGAGCTTCTGTAAAGTTTGGAAGGTAGGAGACGAGATACTGGCAGAAGTAAAGCTCTGAGGACGGGGCGTGAGTCGTGCTTGGGTAGCTCAGTTGGTACAGAACTTGCCCGCCAAAGGCAAAGGTCCCGAGTTCGAGTCTCGGTCTGGCACACAGTTTTAATCTGCCAGGAAGTTTTAGGAGATCCATGTTTAAATCTTCCCCGTCCTCATATTTTTTTTTTCACCATTTATGAATTGACCCTCCGGTCATTGACGCGTCTGTTCTTCTACAGGCTTGGCAATTTTCATATCATACTTTGGTTGCAGAACATGAGTGATGTGGTAAGAATACATTACCGTCGCAAGTAGATGTGTTGGAGTGAGAGCAGGCGAGGTACCGCGTAGGCCTCTCACAGAAATGAAAACAACAAATTAACGGGTGTCACGTAACACAGGAATTCAATAGTCTAAAACTTCCTAAACGGAACGGAGGAGTCATAACATGTGGTACTTGGTAGGACACATAGAGATGCATAGGCCTGGAGGTGTCTTCCTTACTCTTCGTTGTTGTTAACGAACGTTACACCACGACACAGACACAAATCTCAATACAGCGAACAGGCTGCCCGCAAGACAGTTCCTAATTATATGACAAAAAGTATAAAGCACACGAACCAGGTCTGAACACGGATTTCCCCTTTACAGTCTCATACCACGACCGAAGGCCCATTCAACTTTGATCGGTGTTGCACTTCGGTACACCTTCTTCTTGTTTTCATGCTTGATCTATGTTCGGTTTTTCACGGCTATCCACAGGGACATCTCACCACTAATACTGACAAGGATGCGATGGGATTTTCCTAGTTAGAACTGCCAACTTCGTCTGGCACTGCAGGGACGACTTCCGGAAAGGTTCGGCTTGGGAACTATGCTGTGCGTCTGGTCAATGCAAAATAAATGATTTTACGAGCCGCTATCGCTGATTAAAAGATCCTCTTGGTGGTGCGTTTTCGCCTACAGTCCTTTCGGGAAAGCTTGGCGAATCAGTCCTCAACAAAAGACAGCAATCTCATTATTTCCACGTGGAAAAGTTATGTGGCAGTTATTGTTAACGTTTTTCTCCTTTTTGACGGCCTAGGCATGGTGGCAGCCAGATGCAAAACCACACGAACAATAAATGTCCCACTTGTGAGGCGGGAAAGCACCTCATTGGGTAGCTCAGAACATATATACTAGGCGGGACATTGGAGTTCAGTTTCTACATTTCTGTGGACAATCTTTGGGCGAGCAGCTCAGTTTCTAAAATTTCAATGGACAATTTTTGGGCGAGCCTTTCCACTGGTGGAGCGAAATTTGCCCGTACTATTGCGGGGGGGCTCTTTAGCGAAGAAGAATGTAAAATTTTAGAGAGACTTGTTTGAGGTGCATGGATGAGGGCACTGGATCTGAAGGCGCAGAGAGACATGGACAGGCACTCGAGAATCAGCTCGCCACCCCATGACTCGTGAGTTGTTACTGTCAGCGGGTCGCAGCAGACGCAGGTCTCGCCGCTCTCAACTATCGATTTTGGTGAGAATAGCTTGCAGCATGGACCATTACGCGAGGAGATGGTTCGAAGTTTTCGGTTCGTTCCTTGTTAACTTGACTAGACAGCGCGACTTGAAATTTCGTCTTGTAGCAAAGGGCTCTTCGATGAGCGAACAGGTTTAGATATTTGCATGTGGAACCAATACATTGTTTCCTGCTACAGTCGGAGAAACCATTACGTACTCAATGGCAATTATGGTTCAAATGGCTCTGAGCACTATGGAACTTAACATCTGAGGTCATCAGTCCCCTAGAACTTAGAACTACTAAAACCTAACTAACCTAAGGACATCACACACATCCATGCCCGAGGCAGGATTCGAACCTGCGACCGTATAGGTCGCGCGGTTCCAGACTGAAGTCCCTGGAACCGCTCTGAAATGGCAATTATGCTTTACATGGGGACAGTCTGTTGAGATGACTGTCGCTCTTTTCTTATCCATTACTTGCGAGAACGTCGAGCAGAGATCAGCACTTGTTTTTTTCCCTTTATTTTATTTTATTAATCTCTCTAATGTGTGTTTCCTTTTTGCGTCACTGTATGCGGAGTGTAAATAAATTTGGGATTAGTATGGACCAGTTTTATTAATTCAGTAGATAGACTATCTAAGCAAGTTATTAAAGAACCAATACACAGAACTCACTTACAAGCGTCTTTCTTTTCTCACTCTGTGACCTATTGCTTTCCCAACTCAGTTGTGTATCTAAGTTCATGAGGAGCAATCTATGTCTCAGTCGATTCAGTCAGAACACATCGTAAAAGCGACCAAAAGTTTCGTTAGCTCTTGCGTTAAAATGGCGATCCTGCACAGGGTTCGCTTACTTTAGACATTCTGATGGACATCGTGATCTTGCGTTTCTACCATGAGGTCTTTCTTGGCAGGACACGCCTTGAATACACTGCCGTGGATCTAGCTGCTGTGGGGTTCTCAGTGAGAAGAAGGCAATTCAGAGTCATGTCTCTGAAAGAGAAGTCAATCTAGGGGAATTCTTGAGGGTGTTTATGTTCTGTCGTTGCAACTACAAAAATGCGTGATTTTTCTCTCCAGACGTGTTTTGCTTTATTGAGGTAAAGCATCATATGTGGTCTGTAATTAACTTATTTACATTTTGATTTGCTTTAAGATCTAAAAACAGTTCGTCAAGAACATGTTGATTTGTACTTACGGCGAACTGTTTTTCGATCTTGAAGCAAATCAAAATGTAAAAAACGTAAATAACTTAATTACAGACCACTGATGATGCTTTACCTCATTAAAACGAAGCGTGTCTGGTGAGAAAATCATGCATTTTTGTAGTTTCAACGACACAACATAACACCCTCAAGAATTGTAAAGCAACTACGGACAATACGGCCACACAAATAAAGAAAATTGGGGAAGCTTAATTTTTTACTGCTGGAACAGTTAACTGCGCTTTTTTTATTCTTTCAGAAATTTGTTCTTGTATTGTGTCTTATTGTTATTACGGAGTCGTTTATGAACAATAGAAAATTTTAGAAGGGTTTTAGGGTATGGTAGGTTTGGGATACAATGTTGATATGTCATGTGTGGCTCACGTACAAGAAGACAAATTTTATTCTTATATTCAACTGTAAACAGAGGCAGACAAGGAGTCAGAGCGGGTGCAAAAAGAGAGTTAGAAAAGAAAGGCTATGTAACAAATATGAGCTTCCACAAAGTGGAGGGAATATGCCAGTAGCAGCAGAGCAGGCAGAATTTCTTGTAGCATGTGTAGATCTTAGTGAGCAATAGGGTGATCTTATTTTATAGAATGGAGAAGGAGCCAAAGGAGACAGAATCTGTGAGTACACAAATGAGAATGCAGCAATGCCACAAAACATACATGAGATTGTGACTTCCGGAATTTCCATTATAGAATATAACACCAGGACAAGTTTTATCATACTTTGGAGAAAAGGATTAGAATGATGTGTCACTGAAGCTTATTGTAAAAGCGAGTGACGATAAAAAAGAGTTGCTGGGTTGGCAAGAAGAGCATTTGCTTGAAACTGAGACCGAATTGGAACAAACTGCGATAATGCAGCAGTAGCGTATCTGCGTAGAACACTGGCAAGAGGAGAAAAATAGCAGTGTTGAGAGCATAGGAAAATAAATAAATAAATGAGGTAGAGAAGCGAGTTAATCAGGCACTGACAGAGAATGAAATTCGATTGTGAGAGGCAACAATGAGATAACAGAGCAGGAAGTGCGGAATGCATCTGAAGGATCGGACAGTATGTGTCCAGTACCAGCAGCGGAATCTGCAGAAGTTCAGGCATGTCTCATATAGAAACAGAGACAAGAAGGAATACGTAAATGGTTGAGCCACAGGAGCGAACGATTGTGGAGATTTCAAGATGAAGGCCGCGTAGGTGCTAGGCTCGCAGGAATATGCCAGTAGTGCACGTAATATTGCAGTATTTACAGAAAAATATTATCGCGAAATTAGATTTATGGTCCAGAAATAAACCATGGTTGGGAATGTTCTCTCACATCAAAAGAGCATGAGGAAGAGCACGAAGAAGAGCAAAATCTGGCAACAGACAGTCAAGCGAGATAAGAAGAAGAGGATGAATCTTCAAACCAGAAGTACTTTTTTTTGGTGCTGATATTCAAAGTTTTTATGGGTAACGGAAATGCTTTACACACAAAGCCTTGGATTGAACAATTCGACCACTCTTTGCTCCCTATATGGTCGTTAAAACTTCGTTTGGAAATCACATGTGGTTACCTCAAGAGTGCAACGACCATGAGAATGCAACTATTAGCTTTACAATGCACATCATATAAGCAATTTAAGAATGCATTCCTAGCAAATTATTCGTCTAGTACAGTTCTGCTCTAATAAAATACAGCATAACTGTAATATCTCTGCAGGACTGTACTAGACCAATGATTTGGTAGGAATGCATCATTAAATTGCTTATATGATGTGCATTGTAAGCCTAATAGTTGCATTCTCATGGCCGTTGCACTCTTGAGGTAACCACATGTGATTTCCAAACGAAGTCTTAAGGACCATGTAGGGAGCAAAGAGTGGTCGAATTGTTCAATCCAAGGCTTTGTGTGTAAAGCACTTCCGTTAACCATAAAAACTTTGAATATCAGCTATATTTTATTAGAGCATCGAAACACAGATTATTTTGAGTTTCGTACCTTGTGCATTTTTGTGGTGATTTCTGGTAAACGTCTGTCGTCTGCTTACGTCACCTGGTTTGATATTTTAATGAAGCAAATATTTGACTCTTATCTTAATGAGGCAGGTAAGCAAGTCAAAGGTCGAGAGAAGTGAAGGGGAACAAGTGATGAGGTGTTCATCTGTAGCAAGTTTGGTGTCAGCTGGATATTTCATTGACAGACTACTCGAGAGAGAGAAGAGTCCACTGTGATTTTCTTGTTCTGCGGAAGTAGACGAGTAGAGACGTGGGATGTGTTTCAGTCAAGTCATTGCGAACATGGTGAAGGTTTCTCTCAACACTGTATAGTATTCCACATTGTGATGTTCTTAGATGGAAAGCAGAGTTGTTGTTACGACGTCGTTGCTCAAGGATCGGGGATTGTGGGGTATATTGATGCCCATATCAAATGGACGTTTGGACCATAGATTATGGAAAGATGGTACATTTTATGTTTTTGCTTAGCAGCTGTAAATGAGTGGGGTTGTTTGATTTTTGCAACTGCATATCGATTATTATGTTAATAACTGATTTGGGTTTTTCTTAGCTTTTCCGCCAAAATATAATTTGCAATATCTTTTAGACGCATTGTGGGCTACATTAAGATAATTTGCATGCTTCATAATGAGCTAAGAAAAATCTTTTAAAATGCGGTTGAGTAGGTGTTTATTTGAAAAACATACATCATATAAATGTATACGAGTGAGATGCTTTACCAGTGCGAGAAAGACAAAAAATACGATTACAATCGAGTAAGTAAATTCAGTAGCTTCAACAAGGAATCTCTGCAAAAGCTAGTTACGCTGTTCAGATTAGAAATTACCAGGTCGATACTGTGAAAAGCAAAGTAAGCGAACTTACGAATACCATTAGACTGCTATGTTGTTTTGAATATTCGTGATCTAATAGTGAGGTTGGCATCACTGGGGAATATATATACATACAGGAATGTGAAGTAAGAGGCATGGTTAAGTAAAATTAAAACATTCTGATGTTCAGTGGATAGTAACCTATTATCTCTCTTGGAATATAAAATCAACAGTGTAAAAATCTGTAAGAAATAATAATCATGGAAAACAAACATATAATGAAATGACTGCGCCAGCATCTAAAACGGAAGAGTGCATAAAACAGTTAGGCAAATTATATATCTATATGTTTGTAGTTCCGACCCACTAAAATGCCCACAAGAGCAAAATTCATTTTCTACCATAATCTTTGACTATCAGGGATAGTTTTATGAACAATGGAAGTATGTTTCATACGATTAAAAAAGTTGTCTCCTAGTGAGACGAGTTATAAGTTGTAAGGTGGCCGTCCCGTGAACTACTTGAGTAAATCGAAAAATGTCCTTTTCTGAATAAACTATGCCCTGCAATAGACAACGTAATGACCTATGTAATTAATTAATGAAAGTTTCAGTCTGAAGTTAAGAAATACTTGTGTATGTCATACTTACTTGAAAGACGCAACGTAAATTGGCAGGCATAACAATATCATATTTAACATACGTAAACATAACACAAATTCCTAAGATTTCAGCATCCGTAAGTGTGTTTTAGCAACATTTTTTATAGTCGGTCACAATGAAAAGGGAGTTGTTGTTGTTGTTGTGGTCTTCAGCCCTGAGACTGGTTGGATGCAGCTCTCCATGCTACTCAATCTAATGCAAGCTTCTTCATCTCCCAGTACCTACTGCAACCTACATCCTTCTGAATCTGCTTAGTGTATTCATCTCTTGGTCTCCCTCTACGATTTTTACCCTCCACGCTGCCCTTCAATACTAAATTGGTGATCCCTTGATGCCTCAGAACATGTCCTACCAACCGATCCCTTCTTCTGGTCAAGTTGTGCCACAAACTTCTCTTCTCCCCAATCCTATTCAATACTTCCTAATCTTCAGCATTCTTCTGTAGAACCACATTTTGAAAGCTTCTATTCTCTTCTTCTCCAAATTATTTATCGTCCATGTTTCACTTCCATACATGGATACACTCCTTACAAATACTTTCAGAAATGACTTCCTGACACTTAAATCTATACTCGATGTTAACAAAATCCTCTTCTTCAGGTACGCTTTCCTTGCCATTGCCAGTCTACATTTTATATCGTCTCTACTTCGACCATCATCAGTTATTTTTCTCCCCAAATAGCAAAATACCTTTACTACTTTAAGTATCTCATTTCCTAATCTAATTCCCTCGGCATCGCCCGACTTAATTCGACTACATTCCATAATCGTCGTTTTGCTTTTATTGATGTTCATCTTATATCCTCTTTTCAAGACACTGTCCATTCCGTTCAACTGCTCTTCCAAGTCCTTTGCTGTCTCTGACAGTATTACGATGTCATCGGCGAACCTCAAAGTTTTTATTTCTTCTCCATGGATTTTAATACCTACTCCGAATTTTTCTTTTGTTTCCTTCACTGCTTGCTCAGTATACAGATTGAATAACATCGGGGAGAGACTACAACCCTGTCTCACTCCCTTCCCAACAACTGCTTCCCTTTAATGTCCCTCAACTCTTATAACTGCCATCTGGTTTCTGTACAAATTGTAAATAGCCTTTCGCTCCCTGTATTTTGCCCCTGCTACCTTCAGAATTTGAAAGAGAGTATTCCAATCAACATTGTAAAAAGCTTTCTCTAAGTCTACAAATCCTAGAAACGTAAGTTTGTCCTTCCTTAATCTACCTTCTAAGGTAAGTCGTAGGGACAGTATTGCCTCACGTGTTCCAACATTTCTACGGAATCCAAACTGATCTTCCGCAAGGTCTGCTTCTACCAGTTTTTCCATTCGTCTGTAAAGAATTCGCGTTAGTATTTTGCAGCCGTGGCATATTAAACTGATAGTTCAGTAATTTTCACATCTGTCAACACCTGCTTTTTTTGGGATTGGAATTATTATATTCTTCTTGAAGTATGAGGGTTTTTCGCCTGTCTCATACATCTTGCTCACCAGATGGTAGAGTTTTGTCAGGACTGGCTCTCCTAAGGCCGTCAGTAGCTCCAATGGAATGTTGTCTACTCCGGGGGTCTTGTTTCGACTCAGGTCTTTCAGTGCTCTGTCGAACTCTTCACGCAGTATCGTATCTCCCATTTCATCTTCATCTACATCCTCTTCCATTTCCATAATATTGTCCTCAAGTACATCGCCCTTGTATAGACCCTCTATATACTCCTTCCACCTTTCTGCTTTCCATTCTTTGCTTAGAACTGGGTTTCCATCTGAGCTCTTGATATTCATACAAGTGGTTCTCTTATCTCCAAAGGTCTCTTTAATTTTCAAGTATACAATATCTATCTTACCTCTAGTGAGATAAGCCTCTACATCCTTACATTTGTCCTCTAGCCATCCCTGCTTAGCCATCTTGCACTTCCTGTCGATCTCATTTTTGAGACGTCTGTATTCCTTTTTGCCTGCTTCATTTACTGCATTTTTATATTTTCTCCTTTCATCAATTAAATGCAATATTTCTTCTGTTACCAAAGGATTTCTACTAGCCCTCGTCTTTTTACCTACTTGATCCTCTGCTGCCTTCACTATTTCATCCCTCAAAGCTACCCATTCTTCTTCTACCGTATTTCTTTCCCACATTCCTGTTAATTGCTCCCTTATGCTCTACCCTGAAGCTCTGTATAACCTCTGGTCCTTTTAATTTATCCAGGTCCCATCTCCTTAAATTTCGACCTTTTTGCAGTTTCTTTAGTTTTAATCTACAGGTCATAACCAATAAATTGTGATCAGAGTCCACAACTGCCCCTGGAAA
The DNA here is from genome assembly GCF_023897955.1 of Schistocerca gregaria. Taxonomy (NCBI): domain Eukaryota; kingdom Metazoa; phylum Arthropoda; class Insecta; order Orthoptera; family Acrididae; genus Schistocerca; species Schistocerca gregaria. Next base: position 127,449,027 of record NC_064923.1, on the reverse strand, counting down.
TGTCTTACAATTTAAAACCTGGTTACTAAATCTCTGTCTTACCATTATATAATCTATCTGAAACCTGTCAGTATCTCCAGGCTTCTTCCATGTATACAGCCTTCTTTTATGATTTTTGAACCAAGTGTTAGCTATGATTAAGTTGTGCTCTGTGCAAAGTTCTACCAGGCGGCTTCCTCTTTCTTTTCTTTGCCCCAGTCCATATTCACCTACTACGTTTCCTTCTCTCCCTTTTCGTACTACCGAATTCTAGTCACCCATGACTATTAAATTTTCCTCAACCTTCACTATCTGAATAATTTATTTCATCATACATTTCTTCAATTTCTTCGTCATCTGCAGAGCTAGTTGGCATATAAACTTGTACTACTGTAGTAGGTGTGGGCTTCGTATCTATCTTGGCCACAATAATGCGTTCACTATGCTGTTTGTAGTAGCTTACCCGCATTCCTATTTTCCTATTCATTATTGCACTTACTCCTGCATTATCCCTATTTGATTTTGTGTTTATAACCCTGTAGTCACCTGACCAGAAGTGTTGTTCCTCCTGCCACCGAACTTCACTAATTCCCACTATATCTAACTTGAACCTATCCATTTCCCTTTTTAAATTTTCTAACCTACCTGCCCGATAAGAGATCTGACATTCCACCCTCCGATTCGTAGAATGCCAGTTGTCTTTCTCCTGATAACGACATCCTCTTGAGCAGTCCCTGCCCGGAGATCCGAATGGGGGACTATTTTACCTCCGGAATATTTTACCCAAGAGGACGCCATCATTATTTAGTCATACAGTAAAGCTGCATGCCCTCTTGAAAAATTACGGCCGTAGTTTCCCCTTGCTTTCAGCCGTTCGCAGTACCAGCACAGCAAGGCCGTTTTGGTTATTGTTACAAGGCCAGATCAGTCAATCATCCAGACTGTTGCCCCTGCAACTATTGAAAAGGCTGCTGCTCCTCTTCAGGAACCACACGTTTTTCTGGCCACTCAACAGATACCCCTCCGTTGTGGTTGCACCTACGGTACGGCTATCTGTATCGCTGAGGCACCCAAGCCTCCCCACCAACGGCAAGGTCCATGGTTCATGGAGGGAGGGAAAAGAGAGTATAAACCCCCTCCGATTTGTAATGAAAATGAAATGAAATGTCGTATGGCTAGGGCCTCCCGTCGAGTAGACCATTCGCCTGTTGCAAGTCTTTTCGGTTGACACCACTTCGGTGACTTGCCTGTCGATGGGGACGTTGAGATGATAACGAAGACAACACAACACCAGTCGCTGAGCGGAGAAAATCTCGGGACCAGCTGACAATCGTACCCGGACCCCTTTGCATTGTATTCCATCGCGCTGACCACTCAGTTACCAAATAACAGTCAAATATTTTCTTCTTTAGAAGCAAGTGCAGGCTATCTGCGTCACTGTTAACGTCTTTACTGTAAACTACATACACAAAACGGGATACTTAATGTTCCGCATATTGGACACTAACGGTGATGTGAAAAAACCGTCTGACAATCAGTTAATGAATCAACCTTTATTGCAAAAGTTAGGAATAGCCTTGAGCAGTTGCATAATAGTCGGCAGCTCGTGGTCGTGCGGTAGCGTTCTCGTTTCCCGCGCCCGGGTTCCCGGGTTCGATTCCCGGCGGAGTCAGGGATTTTCTCTTCCTTGTGATGACTGGGTGTTGTGTGATGTCCTTAGGTTCGTTAGGTTTAAGTATTTCTAAGTTCTAGGGGACTGATGACCATAGATGTTAAGTCCCATAGTGCTAAGAGCCATTTGCATAATACACTCCTGGAAATTGAAATAAGAACACCGTGAATTCATTGTCCCAGGAAGGGGAAACTTTATTGACACGTTCCTGGGGTCAGATACATCACATGATCACACTGACAGAACCACAGGCACATAGACACAGGCAACGGAGCATGCACAATGTCGGCACTAGTACAGTGTATATCCATCTTTCGCAGCAATGCAGGCTGCTATTCTCCCATGGAGGCGATCGTAGAGATGCTGGATGTAGTCCTGTGGAACGGCTTGCCATGCCATTTCCACCTGGCGCCTCAGTTGGACCAGCGTTCGTGCTGGACGTGCAGACCGCGTCAGACGACGCTTCATCCAGTCCCAAACATGCTCAATGGGGGACAGATCCGGAGATCTTGCTGGCCAGGGTAGTTGACTTACACCTTCTAGAGCACGTTGGGTGGCACGGGATACATGCGGACGTGCATTGTCCTGTTGGAACAGCAAGTTCCCTTGCCGGTCTAGGAATGGTAGAACGATGGGTTCGATGACGGTTTGGATGTACCGTGCACTATTCAGTGTCCCCTCGACGATCACCAGAGGTGTACGCCAGTGTAGGAGATCGCTCCCCACACCATGATGCCGGGTGTTGGCCCTGTGTGCCTCGGTCGTATGCAGTCCTGATTGTGGCGCTCACCTGCACGGCGCCAAACACGCATACGACCATCATTGGCACCAAGGCAGAAGCGACTCTCATCGCTGAAGACGACACGTCTCCATTCGTCCCTCCATTCACGCCTGTCGCGACACCACTGGAGGCGGGCTGCACGATGTTGGGGCGTGAGCGGAAGACGGCCTAACGGTGTGCGGGACCGTAGCCCAGCTTCATGGAGACGGTTGCGAATGGTCCTCGCCGATACCCCAGGAGCAGCAGTGTCCCTAATTTGCTGGGAAGTGGCGGTGCGGTCCCCTACGGCACTGCATAGGATCCTACGGTCTTGGCGTGCATCCGTGCGTCGCTGCGGTCCGGTCCCAGGTCGACGGGCACGTGCACCTTCCGCCGACCACTGGCGATAACATCGATGTGCTTGGAGACCTCACGCGTCACGTGTTGAGCAATTCGGCGGTACGTCCACCCGGCCTCCCGCATGCCCACTATACGCTCTCGCTCAAAGTCCGTCAACTGCACAGACGGTTCACGTCCACGCTGTCGCAGCATGCTACCAGTGTTAAAGACTGCGATGGAGCTCCGTATACCACGCCAAACTGGCTGACACTGACGGCGGCGGTGCACAAATGCTGCGCAGCTAGCGCCATTCGACGGCCAACACCGCGGTTCCTGGTGTGTCCGCTGTGCCGTGCGTGTGATCATTGCTTGTACAGCCCTCTCGCAGTGTCCGAAGCAAGTATGGTGGGTCTGACACACCGGTGTCAATGTGTTCTTTTTTCCATTTCCAGGAGTGTAGGTACACAGTACCTGCTTCGCCACTGGTGTCAGATAGTATCTAAGTGATGAGGGTAAGCAATGTCTATGGACCGCTGAATATATAAATGAAAGTTATTTCAAATGAACAGAATAATACAATATAAGTCTGTGCACAACGACACATTTTAGATAAGCCATAAATACGTAGACTTCATCTGAGCAAAATTCCATGCGTGAAACAACATCTATAATCGTCTGAAACGGGGGAAAACTCACTTCAGGTCTCGAATCTTTTGATCTCACAAAGTCATTGGATTAGAAATGACAAGTTAACCATGAACCTACGTGCGGTATTCATAGCAACTTTGCAATATGACTCAGTGAATATTTAACCATTACGTATGATTTACGAAATAAATTTCCAGTAGCCAGCAGCAGAAAACATAAAAGCACATCTAGCCTTGCCCACTAAATACACAAAAGTAAATAAATTGCAGTAGTTTAAAAGAATAACGCATTTTGCATGCTCTACATTAATCTTTTGCTCCCAGACGGGTTTCGGGCCAAGGATTCTTCCGTAAGTGCCCTGGACTATTACACGGTTTTCGGTTTGCAAACATAATTTATAAATTTAAAACAGTTCTGTTAAGTTTTTACTGTAAGACAGAAAAGTAGTTACAGATTAGCGCATAACTCATTACTTGTAAGCCAAAGAGCTTTCACTCACGTGGCCAACTGGTTGAAAGTTTGCAGTTTTCCTTGCAGTCACTGCTTTCGAAATATAGCACTGCGTAGTGATGCCATTTTCTATTGGGACCCTAGAGTGTCATTCGTTTCTGTAATTGTTGCCTGCTTTCTGAGGGTTTGCTTTCAACTATTTTTTCTTTCACTATATCTGTGCTCATGCGTAATATTTCATATTAGATTTTCTGTACACCCACTTAAGATGCATTATAACCAAGGAGAAATGCATGTAGAAGCACAAGTTAAACAAAAAACATAACTTACAAAATGGAAAAGACATTCCCCTTTTGAAGAGCTCCAATTTATATACAGTTGTCATGAAAATGGCCACCACAACAAACACTACAGCAATTCGTTTGAAACTAACGAGGGGATCACATGGCAATCGTATTTTTGCACTTTATTTATATTTAAGGTACACGAAGTTCAACGCTCAAATATAAATCATCAAAAGCATTACGATGTAACTTTCAAAAATGTCGAGATAACAGAATTTTTCCGGCTGGATTCAGTAGAGTACGCTAAAGAAAGGAAAATTATTCTAGACAGTTTGTGTAGCTATGTGGCAGACTCGCTTCGCTACTATGTGAGTAGCACAGGCTCAAATCCCAGCCCTGCCACAATTTTAAACACAGATGACTTCCCACGAATATTTCCATAAAGCGTAAATTAGGTAAGGAAGAAAAATAATTTAATCTGTGACGTTATTTTTAATTTACACTATCTCTTATAAAAGATCGGTAATTAAGAATGTAAATTTACAATAAAATCTGGACCATTATGTATGATATGTAATTATAAATAAGAAAATGTGCATTTTTCATAGAAATAGTAAGCAGATGTCTGTTATATGACATACATTTGATGAATTTTATTTTTAATAGACTTAGGTAATGCAGCTGCACGAAAGAACACGAAAGAAATAATGACCGGAAAAAAACTCGAACCGGTTAGTACCAGCGCTACTGTTTTTTTTTTTTCTATCTTAATGTACGAGTATTACAAGCTAAACGGAATAGGCAGTAGGAGAGGTGCCTGTGTTTAAAAATTTGCATCAGCCGGGAATCGAACCTAAAACCGTCCGTGTCAGGCGAGCGTTCTACCACACAGTGTCACACCCTGGCGAGAAATCTCGATCTTTCTTTAGCAAACCAAAGATAGCATGAAAATTTCAAGATTGATTGAGAAATTTTAAGATCTGCATCTAACTATTTTGGTAGATTAATATTTGGGTTCTGAGCTTCACGTACAATAAATATAAAAAAATACATTAATTCTGTTTCCGTGTCGTCCTCTTCTAAGTCACAGCGTCCTCTCGTGAGAGGGTCACTATGTTATTGGCTCGCCGAACTGGAAACCAGACACATGACATCCTATAAGCTCCAGAAAACACTTCAAAGGTAGCGTGTATCTGTAGGTGAAACAGGGTACAGAACGATCTTTGTAGTAATACTGCAGTAAATATCTCTCGACGTCATAAAAATACAGTAAGCATGAAAATGAGCATTGAAAGTGGCGATTTAGAGGGCAGCATTCAAAGCTGACGTCGAACATTACACGACACACAACATGCCCTATCCTGTGGAGGGTCTGACCCCTCCTGCAACTCGCAGAAACAAAAGTAATAAAAGTAATATAGCTCGCAGAAAAGCCATATGCCAGCCATCCAATGACTCTTGCTTATTCCATTACCGTTATTTTAAATTCGACCTCTAAGTCGGAACAGCTAACATCCATATCCACACACGACGCCGAGGCTGATGCTGTGGAAAATTACCTGGTATTGTGTCTGCGACTTGAGAAGCGTCACATGACCGAAGCACGAGTCCACTCGAATGTCCCCTTTAGCTACACTGAGGGTTGTGCAATTTGAATAGCACTTCCGACCTGTCTGGACCTGCGCGATATTTACGCCGTCAACGAGATTAGCAGGTGTTATCAAGTGTCGTTCGCTGTAGTTCTTGCAATCTGTTGAGAAATTCCTGGTAATGTCTCGCTATTTCCCAAAGATGGAGATAACGCCGCAGCCTCTGTCTCTCTTGTCCCCGCTATGAGTCGAGACAGATTCGATGCGTGGTTTGCGGCGCCTATTGAAAGACACATCAGACGCCCATGAGTACTTCGCAAAATTTCGTTTCCTAGCGAATTGAGAAGAGGGATGAGGAGAAGCAACTATCCGGTTACGATTTTAAATTATGGCAGCAATTTTGTTTGCTTTTGTTTCTTACTCAGGAGATTGCGGCGTCTGGTGCAATAGCCGGAGTCCGTAAGAAGTTGATCGACACGTGTGAATTGGAAGTGTCGCACTCTGAAGCTGAGACCTTATGAGTCGGTCTTCCCTCATCCACATAAAGTGGTTCTGCTGGGGAAATACACAACGCCTACTGAATGTTGTGTTCCGAGACTAAAACGCTCGGTTAGATGTTGGTGGGTTTTCATTGACTTTCCTTTTTCGTCTCCCGAGTTTGAAGTATTTCTTGAGGTAATGCTGCATTACATCCTGAACTATTTTAATTAGGGCGACAGTATTTCGTTGGAGATAACTAAAATTTGTGGTATTTATCGATCGTCGTGTAAGTATCGAACAGTCAACGGAAGTAATAAGATTGAAAACACTTTTTGCGTGGGTGTATAGGCATTGAACGTTTGGAACACTGCCAGCGATAATGAGAACTGTACGATACCTTTTCTTTCCATAGCAACTCAAAATTCATTCTATGTCCTCTTTATAAGTTTAATACTTCTTTTCCAGTCCTCTGTCTTGACTTCTCTTCAAAATGTATGCTTACATGTAACTTTCGGGACAACCAGTAGTTATTACTATACTTTACTTAATTCACTTAAATCAAGAACAACTTCTAAGTGTATTACACACTCAATATAATACAGCAGAAGAATATAGGAACGCTAAATGGACTGATGTAAGAAGCCTTGGCCTCTCAAACTATTAAATCGCTTAGCACTATGGGAGTCGCGGCATACTAAGTCTTCTGTCTCCCCTCACTATTTTCTGTCTCGAAACATATCCACGAGGAAAATAAATTAAGAACAATAGAAAAAATATATGATTTAAAACAGGGGGATTACCTGTGCAAGTAGGCTGTTGAGGTTTTTATGTTGGTAACACCAATTAACGCTCTGTATGAAAATCACTGACTGTGCTGTGTGCAGTCTGTGGCTCGTTTGCATTGTTGGAATACTCGCTAGTGTAGTGTTGGGCAGTTGGATGTGAACAGCGGGTAGCGTTACGCAGTTGGAGGTGAGCGGCCAGCCGTGGTAGATGTCGTAAGAGAGGGCAGAGTTTTGAGAGCGGACGATCTGGACGCGTGTCCGTCATAAAAACGAAATTTGTAATACTGGATGTCATAAAATGATATATATATATATATATATATATATATATATATATATATATATATATATATATATATATATAATGACTTTTGAACACTATTAAGGTAAATACATTGCTTGTTCTCTGTCAAAATCTTTGATTTGCTAACAACGCCTATCTGTAGTTAGTGCCTTTAGTAGTCAGAATCTTTTATTTAGCTGGCAGTATTGGTGCTCGCTGTATTGCAGTAGGTCGAGTAACGAAGATTTTTGTGAGGTAAGTGATTCATGAAAGGTATAGGTTATTGTTAGTCAGGGCCATTCTTTTGTAGGGATTATTGAAAATCAGACTGCATTGCGCTAAAAATATTGTTTATCAGTTTAGTGATGATCAGAATAAGTAAAGAGAGAAATGTATGAGTACGTTCAGTTTTGCTCAGCTGTTTGAAAATCAAATAACGTAAGATGTTTACCAGCACAGTAATTCATAAATTTTTCTAAGGGGATGTTTCACCTGATTTCATATCCACGCTTCGTAAGGTAATCTTAACAAATGGTTCAAATGGCTCTGAGCACTATGGGACTTAACTTCTGAGGTCATCAGTCCCCTAGAACGTAGAACTACTTAAACCTATCTAACGTAAGGACATCACATACATCCAAGCCCGAGGCAGGATTCGAACCTGAGACCGTAGCGGTCGCGCGGTTCCACACTGTAGCGCCTAGAACCGATCGGCTACCCAAGCCGGCCAAATCTTAACATATAGATGACGTACCGAAGGAGATCTTGACTGCGATAATCTAAAGTACCCACAAATTATGGCCGATGCTTTGTTGTGTAGCAATTCTCCTTCAGAAATATTACTGTTACTCATAAAGATACTCACGCTCAATCTAAATGACACAAAATCAGACCACGTAGAAGATCGGTCCTACTATGAAGGTGAATCAACCAACTATCGGAAGGAATTTTAGTGGACGAATTCTAATCTATGTACAAATATTATATCGAAGCAACTAAAATACCCATTATGGTAACTAAATATGAAAGAGTGGTAAATCAACTCGGAAGAAATTTTATAAAATTAATTGAAGGCATTTCGATTCTATGCGTGTCCACTAAGAGTGCGTAAGTGCTTTAATTTTATTAACGTGGACGTGCACGGTTCTCGTAATTTGCTATGCATTTGAAGACTTTAGTAGCCACTGCCCTAAAACTTCGAATCGAAAAATGAATAACACTATAAAGTTACATCATCAGCTCACTATTGCCTCTGTTCGACGGAACATTTGTTTCGATATTAAGCCAGCTATAAGAGTGGGGGTAGTAACTGATAACACACATTTTCCGTTACATGTAACCAATCTGTGCGAAAATTGGAAGTTTGTTTCACAAAAAGGACCTGTACGATCATAGAGCAACTTAAACCGAATGCAACTGGAAAAATAAATGAGCACTGTCGATGCCACGTTTGGCGGACCCAGTAGTGGTCAAAGTTGTCCATTAGCTGTCGAAGAATGCTCACTCATATTCTCGGAATTTTTTCAGAGCGTGGTGGTCAGGTCATTACTGGGTGTTGAAATGTGCTGCCTCAAACAAATAAAATTTCCTAAACTAATTTCCTCACCATCGCCTGATCTAACTCGACTAGTCTGACTTACCCCTGTTCTCTTTTTGCTGACCTTCATCTCATAAACTATTTTGAAGACATAATCCTTTACGTTCTAGCGATATTTCGAATTTTTCGCCGACGGCGACAGATTTACAATATCATCTGTAAACCTTCAAGCTCGAATTTTTTCCCTCGATCTTTAACTCCATTTCCTACTTTCTCTTTGCTTTCCTTTTCTGCTTGCTCCGTTCTCAGATTAAATAATGTTATTCATAGGGGACAGGCTACAACCATATTTGACCTTCTCAGAAACAGGCTCCATTCCATGTCCTTTGACTTTTATAACCTCGGTGTAATTTCTGTACAAATTGTACGTAGCCTTCCACTTCCTGAACTGTATACCTGTAACCCCAGAATTCAGACGGTGTGTTCCCAGCAACATTGTCAAAAGCTGTTGAGCTACCATTTACTAAACGCTGACTGGCTTGATTCTTCACTGCTGCCAGTCACTTAGCGATTAATGATTTAAATCTACATTGTCATCGGCCACCTATTGATACTTGGTGTAACACTTACCTGTGAAAAATGACTATGTGATAGCTAGATTAATACAGCGATGCTTTGTTCACGCTGTTGCTTATCGTCAGTTTCAAGCGGGAATTACTATACAACCCTCATCAGAGAGTTTTGTGCTCCATAAGTAAAGCAGTCAAATCGTCGTATTCTCTGAGTGACAAGCGCTATAGAGACTTTAACCTTTGATTTGCCAATGAAAGTTCGCGAGTGTGAATTGTCTTCCAACCGTTGGCTTCTATCCTTTTGCCAGTGTTTACTTTCAAATAATATGTAGCCGAAGGAAATGTCTGTTAATTCTCACTGTGGATTGTGATGGTTTTTCACCGTCATGCAGAGGCGGTCTGCCTATGTAGTTAGTAGGAGTAATCCACTAAATTACAGCCCCATATCGTTAACGTCGATATGCAGCAGGATTCTAGAACATATGTTGTGTTCGAACATAATGAATTACCTCGAAGGAAACGGTCTATTGACACACAGTCAACATGGGTTTAGAAAACATCGTTCCTGTGAAACAAAACTAACTCATTATTCACATGAAATGCTGGGTGCAATTGACAAGGGATTTCAGATCGATTCCGTATTCCTGGATTTCCGGAATGCTTTTGACACTGTACCACACAAGCGGCTCGTAGTAAAATTGCGTGCTTATGGAATATCGTCTCAGTTATGTGACTGGATTTGCGATTTCCTGTCAGTGAGGTCACAGTTCGTAGTAACTGACGGAAAGTAATCGAGTAAAACAGAAGTGATTTCAGGCGTTCCCCAAGGTAGTTTTATAGGCCCTTTGCTGTTCCTTACCTATACAAACGATTTGGGAGACAATCTGAGCAGCCGTCTTCGGTTGTTTGTAGATGCCGCTGTCGTTTATCGACTAATAAAGTCATCAGAAGATCAAAACAAAGTGCAAAACTATTTAGAAAAAATATCTGAATGGTGCGAAAAGTGGCAGTTAACCCTAAATAACGAAAAGTGTGAGGTCATCCACATGAGTACTAAAAGGAACTCGTTGAACTCCGGCTACACGATAAATCAGTCTAATCTAAAAGCTGTAAATTCAACTAAATACCTAGGTATTCGAATAACGAACAACTTAAATTGGAAAGAACACACAGAAAATGCTGTGGGGAAGGCTAACCAAAGGCTGCGTTTTATTGGCGGGAGTTTTAGAAAATGTAACAGACCTACTAAGGAGACTACCTACATTATGCTTGTCCGTCCTCTTTTAGAATACTGCTGCGCGGTGTGGGATCCAGGTAGAACTGACGGAGTACATAAAAAATTTCAAAGAAAGGCAGCACGTTTTGTATTATCGCGAAATATGGAAGAGAGTGTCACAGAAATGATACAGGATTTGAGCTGGAAATCATTAAAAGAAAGGCGTTTTTCGTTGCGACGAAATCTTCTCACGAAATTCCAATGACCAACTTTCTCCTCCGAATGCGAAAATATTTCGCTGACACCGACCTACATAGGGTGAAAGGACTACCACGATAAAAAAAGCTAAATCAGAGCCCGTAAAGAAAGATGTAGGTGTTCATTCTTTCCGCGCGGTATACGAGATTGGAATAATAGAGAATTGTGAAGGTGGTTCGATGAACCCTCTGCCAGGCACTTAAATGTGATTTGCAGGGTATCCATGTAGATGTAGATGTACAAGATGACAGGTCCTTGTAGCGCACAGTATTCAACTTCAGTCTCCTGCTCCGAACTGGACATACACTCCTGGAAATGGAAAAAAGAACACATTGACACCGGTGTGTCAGATCCACCATACTTGCTCCAGACACTGCGAGAGGGCTGTACAGGCAATGATCACACGCACGGCACAGCGGACACACCAGGAACCGCGGTGTCGGCCGTCGAATGGCGCTAGTTGCGCAGCATTTGTGCACCGCCGCCGTCAGTGTCAGTCAGTTTGCCGTGGCATACGGAGCTCCATCGCAGTCTTTAACACTGGTAGCATGCCGCGACAGCGTGGACGTCAACCGTATGTGCAGTTGACGGACTTTGAGCGAGGGCGTGTAGTGGGCATGCGGGAGGCCGGGTGGACGTACCGCCGAATTGCTCAACACGTGGGGCGTGAGGTCTCCACAGTACATCGATGTTGTCGCCAGTGGTCGGCGGAAGGTGCACGTGCCCGTCGACCTGGGACCGGACCGCACCGACGCATGGATGCACGCCAAGACCGTAGGATCCTACGCAGTGCCGTAGGGGACCGCACCGCCACTTCCCAGCAAATTAGGGACACTGTTGCTCCTGAGGTATCGGCGAGGACCATTCTCAACCGTCTCCATGAAGCTGGGCTACGGTCCCGCACACCGTTAGGCCGTCTTCCGCTCACGCCCCAACATCGTGCAGCCCGCCTCCAGTGGTGTCGCGACAGGCGTGAATGGAGGGACGAATGGAGACGTGTCGTCTTCAGCGATGAGAGTCGCTTCTGCCTTGGTGCCAATGATGGTCGTATGCGTGTTTGGCGCCGTGCAGGTGAGCGCCACAATCAGGACTGCATACGACCGAGGCACACAGGGCCAACACCCGGCATCATGGTGTGGGGAGCGAACTCCTACACTGGCCATACACCTCTAGTGATCGTCGAGGGGACACTGAATAGTGCACGGTACATCCAAACCGTCATCGAACCCATCGTTCTACCATTCCTAGACCGGCAAGGGAACTTGCTGTTCCAACAGGACAATGCACGTCCGCATGTATCCCGTGCCACCCAACGTGCTCTAGAAGGTGTAAGTCAACTACCCTGGCCAGCAAGATCTCCGGTTCTGTCCCCCATTGAGCATGTTTGGGACAGGATGAAGCATCGTCTCACGCGGTCTGCACGTCCAGCACGAACGCTGGTCCAACTGAGGCGCCAGGTGGAAATGGCATGGCAAGCCGTTCCACAGGACTACATCCAGCATCTCTGCGATCGTCGCCATGGGAGAATAGCAGACTGCATTGCTGCGAAAGGTGGATATACACTGTACTAGTGCCGACATTGTGCATGCTCTGTTGCCTGTGTCTATGTGCGTGTGGTTCTATCAGTGTGATCATGTGATGTATCTGACCCCAGGAATGTGTCAATAAAGTTTCCCCTTCCTGGGACAATGAATTCACGGTGTTCTTATTTCAATTTCCAGGAGTGTATTTCCAAGTTACGGCTACACCGCCCCGTGACACTCCGACACACCGTTTAAGTCTAGGGTATGTCCAATGCGTTTTCTGAGCGATTTCCTGTTTTGAAATTAGTATATTTCTATTATTAAGTAAGTGACTACATCACAAAGTAGTCATTATTTACGCTGTTATAGTTTAAACTGAAAATGAGAGCTAAGTGGTAGACAGACACGTGTCTAATTGAATATTTCATGATGGACTGGCTATTCATGGTATGCTTACCCGTACTGTGCCAGATCCAACTTCTAAAGAAACAGCGAGACTCTCTTAGGAGTAAAACGAAACGTTGAGCTACCGATGGTAATGTGCTGAATGAACCGCGTTTGGCTCCCGAAAGCGCAGTGTGACTACCGTGGCAGAAACTTGTGGACAGTTCATTCACACGGGCCAAAGAAATTCTGGTCACAAGTACAGTAGCAAAAAAGTAGTGTCCAGCTACTTATGGACAACAGAGGAACAGGAATTGAAGGTATTAAAGCAAAAGCAAAAACGCTGAACTCTGTCTTCAAATGCTCTTTGACAAAAGAAGATACATAGCAGTGCCAAATTACAATTCTTGCACCATTGTAAAGATGAGTGATACAACTATTAACATCAGTGGACTGAACAACAACTGGAATCGCTAAATTTATACAGGGCTGCAGGGCCTCTAGGCACTCCCTGATAGTTTCTATAAAGAGTTTTCAGCTAAGGTATCTTCTCTTTTGAACATAACATACCATAGATAGTACGAACTGTGCCTAGAGGATGAAAATGAGCGCAAATCACATACGTCTACAAGAAGTGTAGCAGACGTGATCCCCGGAACTGCCGACCAACGTCATAGACGTCCATCTGCTGTAGAATTCTATCACGTAATATGCGCTCTAACGTAATGAAGCATCTAGAACAGAATTATCTCCTCTGCATCATCCAGCGTAAATTCCAAAAACATTCAGTCATGCGATACCAAATTCGTACTTTTTTCACATGACATCCTGAAAAAAACCACTAAGGTGTTTCTTATTTTCCGAAAAGAATCTGACCCAGCGCCATACTAATGCTTATTCACAAAAGTTCGAGTATATGGACACTCTAAAAAAAGAATTGTGATTCCACTGAGGACTTCTGCTTATGTAGTACGCATCATGTAATCTTTTACGCAGGGTCACCGGATATTTAATGTTTTCAAAGAAAGACTGCACAGATGGTCATACTTTAGCTTGGCTCAAGGGCGCCGGTCTCGGAAATGCTTAAAGTAACAGACGCCTGTAAAAAGACGCAGATTATTCTTAGAAAGTGTATTTAAAAAGTTTTAAGTACCAGTATTAAGCCAGCCTCTGTGGCCGAGCGGTTCTAGAAGCTTCAGTCCGGAAACGCGCTGCTGCTACAGTCGCAGGTTCGAATACTGCCTCGGGCATGGATGTGAGTGATGTTCTTACGTCAGTTAGGTTTAGGTAGTTGTAAGTCTATGGGACTGGTGACCTCTGATGTTGTCCCATAGTGCTTGGAATCATTTGAACCATTTTGAACCAGTATTAACCCTAGGACGCCTAAGGGAGGGGTTCGTTGAACCCACTTTTTTTATGTCCCCTGCTTTTGCCCAAGTAACTTTCATACTACTTATTCCCTTTGAGTTATTGTTTGTTGGCTATTTTATGAAACGTTAGTGTCAATATATTTTTATAAAAATTCCTGCTTTGAAAGAAAAAATAAATAGACTTATTATAGGTCCAACAACATCCCCCCCCCCCACCGCCACCCTTAGGCTTCCATGCTATAGAAAATTTCCCTTACTAGGATTTCGTATTTCTCATCTTTACAATAATGCAAGTTAGTTTCTTGTTGGTTGGTATTCTTGATATTCACAACAATCGGTTTACTTTCAGAGGAAATGATTGTTGATGTCAGTCAACTGTTATTTATCTTGTACACTTGCAGTGAGTTAGTGCAGTTCCCAACACGTAGGCCTCCAGTAACTTTGGTGTCCTACACAGCAAAAACGAAACCAAGTAAAAACTTACTGATGTTGTCAACAATGCACCAAGATAAAGACACTGTTGCAGGGGAGAAGAATAAAACCGAGATAGATGCATATTATAATTCGAATAAGGGGGAATTGATACAATTGATTAAATGGCGCGTATGTACACCTGCAAGAGGGGAACAAAGAGATATCCTCTATCTGTATTTTACTCTCTCATCGACATTTGTGATATCAATGCAACCACCATATTCATCCAGCACCATCCAAGATGGAATGAAAAGAAACACAACAAACGGAAAGTTTATCTTCTGCAAGCTGGGATGGAACTAGTGAAACTGCAGGTAGAACAAAAAAGTGCCAATGCAAGAGTGTTATCTAACCAAATTGTTCTATCAATGGAGACTATTCTACAAAAGAAAATCAAGGAAGTGACAACAGAAGCACATCAGCCTCCTGCAGGGAAAGGTCGGTGCAATATTTGTGTAAGAAAAGCAAAACAAAGAAGCAGAAGTACAACAATCTAAGTAAACCAAAACAGTATTGTGTACAGTGTCATAAACATGTGTGTAACATGCATTCAGAAAAAATTGTGAAGTGTGTCTTGTGCCGTGAAGTTGAGGACTCAGAGTAGTCTATTGTATATAAACACATCTGTATTTTGTATTGTAATATGTCAATTTTTTATTCACTCAATCCAATATTTATAACAATTAACAACATTTATAAACCGATGCCTTAGTTAAAATACTTAAACCATTTTTAAAGTTGTAATTTTATGTCAGTAAACTTATTTAATACCTGTGGGCTCTACGGACCCCCTCCCCCTCCCTTATGCATCCAAGTTAGAGAAAAAGGCTTGGATGTCCTAGGGCTAAGTGCGGAATCTAGAGATATACAGAAAAGAATTGCAACACGAAGAAGGAATTGTGCGACATAAATCAAAGTTGGTAGACGTGTTTCTATTGAAAGGGTACAGTACCGCCCGACATTGAAAATAGGTACAACATTCTTCGTTATTCTTGTCATAACAACATATTTTTGTAATAATAACTCAATTTCACTTAATACACCAAAGTCAGATACCAGTGTAGGAAAGAAGGATAATTTATTTATTTAACTGATCACATGTGCACTCCCACAAAATAAATCCCTACATCCAATTTTGTGAGATCTGTGAAACGAATGAATGTATGGTCGTCTGCTAACCGCAGAATGTGCAATATATTATAACCTTTGAGACGGTCCTTTGGTCACCTTTGGTGGAACCAAAGAGATGAAATTTACTGGAGCTTTGAGCTCATGAAATGTGGCTGACCAATACGGTAGCAAGGTGCTCCCCCACTTCGGCAGAGGTGCAAGATGACCTGAAGAACGGCCATGTTTTCAGCACTCTGTCGCTGGATCTTGTGTTTGTAAGACCTGTCCTAGGTGTGCTCCGTAAAGACAAAAGAGTGGAGACATGGTATGCATGTGAAGTACTTAAGAATAGTTTGGAATAATAATGTCTCTATTTCAGGAACTTTTGTGGGGAGAATTAAATGTCAGGCAGGTAATATTAAGGGGATCGTAGTAATCTTCGGAAGTGACCATCGGTCATAACGAAACCACGAGTAGCAATAAGTTGAAATACTTCCGAGTGCTTAAGTTAAGCTGAATTACTAGCGTGTGTACTATATGTTGGAAATATTTAAGAAATGGCGTGTGCAGGACTTGAAATTAAAGACGAGAACTTCCACATGGTGAGTACTGTGTGAGTCTCAATCTGTGTATGAGACAAAGGATAAAGAGAAGTACTCGTCCATAGTATCAGTTGAGGACTCGCGTGTGTGATGAATATGTTCTTAATATTACTTTGCGTGTTATGTTTCCGTGTGACGCTTGATTTAAACTCTAATACTCTGAGAGAGAAGCAAGGTGAGTCAGCCGTCGATCCAGCAACACCACTTGGCTTGCACTGCACAGGAACACGTGCATATATCCTCCAGAGTTCACAGTAGGAAAGAAAAGTTACGAAGTGGGGCAGTGTCGTGTGAAACTGGGATAAATACTAATCGAAGTGGGAAAGGTGCAAGTGATGTGATTATAACGTTGTGACTGTTCTTTGTATTGTATGTTGCCAGTGTGACGTATTTCATGAAATTAAGTATGTGTGGTTGGCATGGGAGAGTAACAAGATAGTTTCAGAGGCAGGGGGTTATGCATGTTCCTTTTTGTACCACTCGGTCTGGAGGAAATTTTCGTGATGATGGGTTTGAGAGTCGAAGTGTGAGATATAGCAAAAGATCCACCATCCTATCCAGAAAGTGCACTGTAGCGTTAAATAATTACGAGACCATAAGATAGAGAATCACCAATGTAAAGCCATGCCCACTTGGCGCAATTTCTCATGTGTTATTGTTGTAGGTTAGAGAATTTGTGTGTTTAGGTTATAGAATTTATCGGAATAAATAAGATAGTGAAAAGAAAAAGATTGGTGGCCTTTTCCTTCGAATAGTATGTTGTCATGATACCCAGAATTTATCATGTGTGCGCCATTCATATTCAGTGCGATGGCCACGTGTTGATCAATGCCGTTAAACAAGAAAGAAAATGTGGTATTGCCAGTGCGTAGTGAAGAGTCTGAGTTGTGTAAATTACTAATAGTCAGATG
Source organism: Schistocerca gregaria (assembly GCF_023897955.1). Classification (NCBI taxonomy): domain Eukaryota; kingdom Metazoa; phylum Arthropoda; class Insecta; order Orthoptera; family Acrididae; genus Schistocerca; species Schistocerca gregaria. The sequence continues at coordinate 127,431,801 of NC_064923.1, read as the reverse complement.
TACGTTTCCCTTTCCGTTGCGTAATATTCAAACAGGAGAATAACTTGTAACTTAATTGTGAGTACTAGAGTTCATGTTACTCGATAAATAAGAATGAGTCCACTCGCTTGGCAGACCACTCATCTTGCAGGCCTGACTGCTTGATGCCACAGTATGAGCAAGGCAAGCGGGTGCCTCTCACTGTATCTGAAAGATGATATCTACTCAAATTTCGCACCAGTCTCATGAGTATTTTGCTATTAACGGCACTATGAGGATTTTCTTTAAATACACGCTGTATATTTGAGACTGGGCGTGGTGAGTCGACGTTGGCAAGACTGCCTTTAAGGTGACAGAGACGCCATTATCAGCACTTTACTGAGTTTGAAATACACTCCTGGAAATGGAAAAAAGAACACATTGACACCGGTGTGTCAGACCCACCATACTTGCTCCGGACACTGCGAGAGGGCTGTACAAGCAATGATCACACGCACGGCACAGCGGACACACCAGGAACCGCGGTGTTGGCCGTCGAATGGCGCTAGTTGCGCAGCATTTGTGCACCGCCGCCGTCAGTGTCAGCCAGTTTGCCGTGGCATACGGAGCTCCATCGCAGTCTTTAACACTGGTAGCATGCCGCGACAGCGTGGACGTCAACCGTATCTGTAGTTGACGGACTTTGAGCGAGGACGTATAGTGGGCATGCGGGAGGCCGGGTGAACGTACCGCCGAATTGCTCAACACGTGGGGCGTGAGGTCTCCACAGTACATCGATGTAGTCGCCAGTGGTCGGCGGAAGATGCACGTGCCCGTCGACCTGGGACCGGACCGCAGCGACGCACGGATGCACGCCAAGACCGTAGGATCCTACGCAGTGCCGTAGGGGACCGCACCGCCACTTCCCAGCAAATTAGGGACACTGTTGCTCCTGGGGTATCGGCGAGGACCATTCGCAACCGTCTCCATGAAGCTGGGCTACGGTCCCGCACACCGTTAGGCTGTCTTCCGCTCACGCCCCAACATCGTGCAGCCCGCCTCCAGTGGTGTCGCGACAGGCGTGAATGGAGGGACGAATGGAGACGTGTCGTCTTCAGCGATGAGAGTCGCTTCTGCCTTGGTGCCAATGATGCTCGTATGCGTGTTTGGCGCCGTGCAGGTGAGCGCCACAGTCAAGACTGCATACGACCGAGGCACACAGGGCCAACACCCGGCATCATGGTGTGGGGAGCGATCTCCTACACTGGCCGTACACTTCTGGTGATCGTCGAGGGGACACTAAATAGTGCACGGTACATCCAAACCGTCATCGAACCCATCGTTCTACCATTCCTAGACCGGCAAGGGAACTTGCTGTTCCAACAGGACAATGCACGTCCGCATGTATCCCGTGCCACCCAACGCGCTCTAAAGGTGTATGTCAACTACCCTGGCCAGCAAGATCTCCGGATCTGTCCCCCATTGAGCATGTTTGGGACTGGATGAAGCGTCGTCTCACGCGGTCTGCTTGTCCAGCACGAACGCTGGTCCAACTGAGGCGCCAGGTGGAAATGGCATGGCAAGCCGTTCCACAGGACTACATCCAGCATCTCTACGATCGTCTCCATGGGAGAATAGCAGCCTGCATTGCTTCGAAAGGTGGATATACACTGTACTAGTGCCGACATTGTGCATGCTCTGTTGCCTGTGTCTATGTGCCTGTGGTTCTGTCAGTGTGATCATGTGATGTATCTGACCCCAGGAATGTGTCAATAAAGTTTCCCCTTCCTGGGACAACGAATTCACGGTGTTCTTATTTCAATTTCCAGGAGTGTAGCTTGTGTAACAGGGCTACAAGAAGCTGGATGTTCCTTCTGCGACATCGCAGAAAGACTTGGCAGGAATGTGGCCACTCTACATTACTGCTGGTGGCGGTGACCACGAGAATGTGCGCTCGCAAAAAAAAAACGGACTCCGAACAGCCACGTGGCACTACCGAGAGGGCAGACCATCGTGTTCGAGGTACGGCTCTGGCTCATAACACTGCATTTGCAGTAGCAATCTGAGAAGCAGTTGGCACCGCAGTGACACAACGAACTGCTACTAATGGGTTACTTCAAGGAGAGCTCCGAACCAGATGCCCTGTAGCGTCCATTCCACTGACCCCAAAGCACCACATTTGACACTCTCTCTCTCTCTCTCTCTCTCTCTCTCTCTCTCTCCTCTCTCTCTCTCTCTCTCTCTCTCTCTCTCTCTCTCTCTCTTGTATTTTTTTTTTTATTTTTTTCTGTAGCTGGTTCTGCCTCGGTACCAGTGATGGCCGTGTGTTTGTTAAAAGGAGGCCATTGGAGGGCCTGCAACCAACCTCTGTGCTTGTTAGACACTATGGAGCTAGGCCTCGAGATCTGGAGTGCGATTTCGTATGACAGCAGGAGAACCTTCGTGGCTATCCAACGCACCCTGACTACAAATTTGTCATTCAACCTGGACAGCATTCTAGAAGTGTTTTCCAACAGGATAACGGCATGTTGCTTTGGCCTGCTCGAGCACCAGCACATTTGGGACATCAGCTCCAGCGTCATCCACAAACAGCATTAACCGTCCCTGTATTGATCGACCAAGCGCAACAGCCATGGAACTCCATCCCACAAACGGACATTGGCACATGTACATCGCAATGCATGTACGTTTGCATGTTTGCATTCAACATTCTGGAGATTATGGTGGTTATTATTGTACCGCAACCCACATTTGTAATGGTATATCTTGCGCTTGCATTAACCTGTAATCTTGCAATGTTAATCACTTTAATGTGTTCCCTACATAAATGTATTCCCGAAATTTCGTTATTCTACATTAATTATTTTTCGGTGTCCGCCCCCGGTAGCTGAGTGGTCAGCGTGACGGATTGCCGTCCTATGGGCCCGCGTTCGATTCCCGGCTGGGTCGGAGATTTTCTCCGCTCAGGCACTGGGTGTTGTGTTGTCTCCATCATCATTTCATCCCCATCCGGCGCGCTGGTCACACAACAATCAACAACGAACAAAATGCAAAATAAATAAATAAATAAATAATTGCGGTCAGCGTGACAGAATGTCAATCCTAAGGGCCCTGGTTCGATTCCCGGCTGAATCGGAGATTTTCTCCGCCCAGGGACCGGATGTTGTGTAATCATCATCATTTCATCGCCATTGACGCGGAAGTCACCGAAGTGGCGTGAAAACGAAAGACTTGCACCCGGCGAATGGTCTACCCGACGAAAGGCCCTAGTCACACGACATTTACATTTTATTTTTCGATGTTGAGATTTTTTTCCGTCAGTGTATTTCAGCACCTTATTCACCGCTGCCCAAGTCACCGCCAAGAAAAAATTAAACTCATTACTCACACTCACAGGGTCATTCTCTCCGTACTTCGTAAGAGACTGAGACGTGAAGAAATCGCACTGTGGCACTTTGATAATCAACTACGATTTATAATTTCATTTAAGTAACCGTGGATAAGCAAGCACGATCAGTTGGATTGACGTTGTATGGTAGACGTTAGCGTCACTATATAATTTGGTTTATCCCTGTTTGTATCGAACCTGAGTATAGCATCTACAGTACGACATAGATATTATACGTATAAGCACTGTTTAGTTTTATCGCATCTGATTCCCTTTTTCATCGCGATTTCCTAGTTCTCAATGGAATGTTCGTACGTACTCGTGAATTTCAAGGAAGAGATAACAGTACTCGGAAGTAATCGCAACTAGATATTTTGTTACATAAATTATCTGCTAAACAATATTGTCTCGAGCCAGTGTGGTAACGAACTTAAATACCTTTTATTTCTTATCGCAATGCGCCAAACCCTGTCGCAGTTTTGCACCAATGTAATAGGGAAAATCTGTTCACACTAACCCCATTCGATATTAATAAAGTAACATACGTTAAAAATAATCACGTCTGTACCTCATCAATATCAGTATCAAAAACTCGTTATGTAAGCCTTTTATTAATGAAAATTCCGTCCAGCGAAAATTTCGCTCTTTTGTCATGTAAATGTATCACAGTATCTAAGGTTAAGCGACAAGTCGGATCAGCGATTTAGTTTACTACCTACACCGGCTTTTTTAATTGCTTTTTTGCTTTGCTTTTTTATCTTTGTCCTATGCAATTAGTATGAAATATTATTGAATTAAACATACTTTATTAACATTTGATTCCCAAGTAAACCTGTTTAAAAATATTTCTATTTCATTTTAAATAATTATAAAACTTTGCGCCAGCTTTATCGCAGTTACAACCACCTGGGTATATTCAATACCGTTGTTTAACTTGATAGACCTTTTTAGGCCATCATCTTTCAGTTTCGTCCTTGAAGGAAAATTTATTTTGCATCATAAATCAGGTACCAAATTTTCTTTTGAACACCTTGGCTTTATGTGACCTCTTTTGTTTCAAACTTCGTCGTAAGCGTACGAGTGTCAGAAAAAGTCCCTTCTGACACTACAAAAAAAGCGCAAAGGAATTAAAGCTGCTACCACCACTTACCTCCATACAATTAAACAACCAGAACAAACTCAAAGCCTCTTCAGGTGTTAGAAACACACGTCACACAAAACAATTCCTAGTTGAAATAATCACTCGACACACACGTCACACAAAAAATTCCTAGTTGGAATAATCACTCGACCCTGTTAATCGTGAGTGATAGCTTTGGTGTTCGTATGTCTTTCATTTTAATGGTTCCTTTAATAGCCGTGTTTACCCTTTAACTATCCTAGGGCAGGTCTCTACGACCTCACTGCCAAATCATGATTGTGGGAACAAGGTAAACTTACGTCTCGAGATGACAGAGTCTGTCACCATAAATACAACGCTCTTGAGCCATTACCTCGCTCAAGGCCCATAATCTACCAATACACATTATAATACGGTAACGATAAATAGATCATTGGGGAATCGCCTTTGAGAAAATGTGCAAGAATGTAATGCTTAATAAAGGGGAAAACGAATATAGAAAGTATAACATAAGAGATGACTGTGTATTGCAGAGTTCAAAAGAATATACGTGAGTTATGGCATTACAAGAAGCATGGAGAATGGAGTAAAAAAGCAGGAGTTAGGGAGAACATGTTTGAAATGACCAGGTAGAGTCAATAGGCTACGAAGAAACTTCGTCATTGGAAGTTATGAACGTATGGATCGGAAGCTGGGCACGCGGTTAAATTTCTTGAGATGGGATGGACCTGATTCATGTAGGTATGGGAGAGAGGAAAGGTAGGCCAACCCAGAGACGGGATGGTCTAACCCTTAGCAAGGTAAATCCATAGAAGGAGTGTCCTGAATCGGTTCTGTATGGGATCATAAAGGAAAGGAACACTCACTTCGCAAAGACGACAATGTACATACACATTATCTGCCCGAAAGATAAACTGTAAGCGTGCGTATTACTGAGATAAGAAGTTGAAAGGTCGCTGTGAGTCACTCTAATGAGATATTTACCGAAAATAGTGAAAAGCAAATTATTGAAGCTTCGTTTCCGTACATTTGGACTTAATGTAAATCTGCGATTTGAACTGTGGAAAGTTGAGGAGATTGAAACGTCAGCATGTAACTTCTTACGGTAAATAAAGACTTAAATTTTTTAAATCTCAATAAATTCGAGAATCTTGTGCTGTCACAAGCTAATGTAATGGGATTGTGTTTGAGTAAGGACTCTGTAATCATGATTGAGCGTGATCAAAAATGGTTCAAATGGCTCTGAGCACTATGGGACTCAACTGCTGTGGTCATCAGTCCCCTATAACTTAGAACAACTTAAACCTAATTAACCTAAGGACATCACACACATCCACTCCCAAGGCAGGATTCGAACCTGCGACCGTAGCTGTAGCGCCATTCCGGTCTGAAGCGCCTAGAACCGCTCGGCCACAGGCGCGGCAGAGCGTGATCAAACACAGCAAATATCTCTCAAGCGCTTTCAAGATAGCCCAACAATGTATGAACAAAGTAATTGGTGTGTGATAATAGTGCAATAAAATGTGAAATATGGACGTCATTTACTAGACTAGAATACAAGAAGCAACCTCAGTTTTAAATCAGTAACCTCTAGCAGGTTGAGCAAATAACGTTAAGAAAGAAACAAGAATATTAAAAAGTTACGATAACTTTTCTCAAGTAAACTGGATTTTGTGATAATATTTATCTAATACGAAAATACATATTATGATATTTACTACCTGCAAACTAAATAATAAATAACTGAAAAAACTGAGACAAGAAATATAACGTGACATGTTTTTATTGTGTGAAGATAGGTTTAGTAATGATAAAGATTTTAAAAAAAGTTAAAGGTTATAAAGCGTCTGTAATTTGTTATGTAAGTTGTTTTACACAACATCCTTCATCTTAATGGGGTGTCTGTGGAGTAACATAATGTTCAATTGGAATAACATGTTATACTTCTTCATCCCAAGCAGAAAAAAGTTCGCATAAAAACATTGTTTATATATAGTATTTAAGTAGAGAGCTTCTGAGTGTGCCCGGTTTTATTCGATATATGTGCAGATTTGATGGGAGAAGTGTGCACTGGTATCTGTTATAGAGTTCGTTTCATTTCATTCACTTGACAAAGAAATACAGGATGAAAATCATCGTGATGCCTTTTGCAGAGGCAACACTGACGATTTCTGGCAGATTCTCAGGCGTCTCATGTCTACGTCCACATAAATACTCTGCAAATCATTGTGAAATGAATAAAATAGTGTATTTACTATTGGACTACATGTTACGATTTTGTGCTGTGTCAATTTGAAAAAGCACTTACTGAATTTTGCATCCAAAAATAAGTTAATTACCAAAGAAAGTAAAAAAAAGTTTCTAAAAGTTTTTTAATATGTGTTTTGTAACTGTGTTGTAGATTTCATAATGTCAAGATGCATGCAGTATGTGTATGTTCGAGAGTTGCTGTCGTGCGCTGCAACCGATCTTCCCGCAGTGAAAACAGGTTACAGCCTCTCGCCATAGCTGGCCGTTATGAGAACAGTCGACTACCTTCATCAGCAATATTTAAGTTGTCCATGAACCATGGACTTTGCCGTTGGTGGGGATGCTTGCGTGCCTCAGCGATACAAATAGCCGTACCGTAGGTACAACCACAACGGAGGGGTATCGGTTCAGAGGCCAGACAAACGTGAGGTTCCTGAAGAGGGGCAGCAGCCTTTTCAGTAGTTGCCAGGGCAACAGTCTGGATGATTGACTGATCTGGCCTTGTAACAATAACCAAAACGGCCTTGCTGTGCTGGTACTGCGAACGGCTGAAAGCAAGGGGAAACTACAGCCGTAATTTTTCCCGAGGGTATGCAGCTTTACTTTATGATTAAATGATGAAGGCGTCCTCTTGGGTAAAATATTCCGGAGGTAAAATAGTCCCCCATTCGGATCTCCGGGCGGGGACTACTCAAGAGGACGTCGTTATCAGGAGAAAGAAAACTGGCGTTCTACGGATCAGAGCGTGGAATGTCAGATCACTTAATCGGGCAGGTAGGTTAGAAAATTTAAAAAGGGAAATGGATAGGTTAAAGTTAGATATAGTGGGAATTAGTGAAGATCGGTGGCAGGAGGAACAAGACTTCTGGTCAGGTGACTACAGGGTTATAAACACAAAATCAAATAGGGGTAATGCAGGAGTAGGTTTAATAATGAATAGGAAAATAGGAATGCGGGTAAGGTACTACAAACAGCATAGTGAACACATCATTGTGGCCAAGATAGATACGAAGCCCACACCTACTACAGTGGTACAAGTTTATATGCCAACTAGCTCTGCAGATGACGAAGAAATTGAAGAAACGTATGATGAAATAAAAGAAATTATTCAGATAGTGAGGGGTGAGGAAAATTTAATAGTCATGGGTGACTGGAATTCGGTAGTAGGAAAAGGGAGAGAAGGAAACGTAGTAGGTGAATATGGATTGGGGGAGAGAAATGAAAGAGGAAGCCGCCTGGTAGAATTTTGCGCAGAGCACAACTTAATCATAGCTAACACTTCGTTTAAGAATCATGAATGAAGGTTGTATACATGGAAGAACCCTGGAGATACTAAAAGGTATCAGATAGATTATATAATGGTAAAACAGGGATTTAGGAACCAAGTTTTAAATTGTAAGACATTTCCAGGGGAAGATGTGGACCCTGACCATAATCTACTGGTTATGACCTGTAAATTAAAACTGAAGAAACTGCAAGAAGTTGGGAATTTAAGGAGATGGGACCTGGATAAACTGAAAGAACAAGAGGTTGTACAGAGTTTCAGGGAGACCATAAGGTAACAATTGACTCTCTTTCAAATTCTAAAGGTGGCAGGGGTAAAATACTGGGAGCGAAAGGCTATTTACAATTTGTACAGAAACCAGATGGCAGTTATAAGAGTCGAGGGACATGAAAGGCAAGCAATTGTTGGGAAGGGAGTAAGACAGGTTTGTAGCCTCTCCCCGATGTTATTCAATCTGTATATTGAGCAAGCAGTAAAGGAAACAAAGGAAAAATTCGGAGTAGGTATTAAAATCCATGGAGAAGAAATAAAAACTTTGAGGTTCGCCGATGACATTGTAATTCTGTCAGAGACGGCAAAGGACTTAGAAGTGCAGTTGAATGGAATGGACAGTGTCTTGAAAGGAGGATATAAGATGAACATCAACAAAAGCAAAACGAGGATAATGGAATGTAGTCGAATTAAGTCGGGTGATGCTGAGGGAATTAGATTAGGAAATGAGACACTTAAAGTAGTAAAGGAGTTTTGATATTTAGGAAGTAAAATAACTGATGATGGTCGAAGTAGAGAGGATATAAAATGTAGACTGGCAATGGCAAGGAAAGCGTTTCTGAAGAAGAGAAATTTGTTAACATCGAGTATAGATTTAAGTGTCAGGCAGTCGTTTCTGAAAGTATTTGTATGGAGTGTAGCCATGTATGGAAGTGAAACATGGACAATAAATAGTTTGGACAAGAAGAGAATAGAAGCTTTCGAAATGTGGTGCTACAGAAGAATGCTGAAGATTAGATGGGTAGATCACATAACTAATGAGGAAATATTGAATAGGATTGGGGAGAAGAGAAGTTTGTGGCACAACTTGACCAGAAGAAGGGATTGGTTGGTAGGACATGTTCTGAGGCATCAAGGAATCACCAATTTAGTATTGGAGGGCAGCGTGGAGGGTAAAAATCGTAAAGGGAGACCAAGAGATGAATACACTAAGCAGATTCAGAAGGATGTAGGTTGCAGTAGGTACTGGGAGATGAAGAAGCTTGCACAGGATAGAGTAGCATGGAGAGCTGCATCAAACCAGTCTCAGGACTGAAGACAACAACAACAACAACAACAACAGGATAGAATAGTAAGGGACGGATGTAGATTGCAGACATAAGGTAGGTGAAGAGGAAACAATGCTTAATGGAATACCGATCTATGAAGTAACGATTCAATTAACTCTGACTGTCGACGGATGTCACTCTAAAGGGTGCAGATTCAGCTGGGAATTTATTCACTTGAGAAGAAAATACTATTCTGTATAATGTCATGCTGCCTACTGTACCTAAATAAAATTAGTGTCAGTATCTTTTTTTCGGTTAACCTCATTTCATTTAAGATAAATCTCTTGCCATTCCCCTTCCTGGAAACACCTTAGCACCTGTGAAAAATTTGTTGAGCTTCAATCTTTTCCTTTGTAGCTGAAGCAGCGATTACAATTAAGGCTAAACTTTCTGCTACAACAGACGAAAAACAAATGAACACATATCGACATACCTTAGGTTACGTAAATACGTAAACTTTTGATTTGTTTCCATAAAAAAGGCTAACTTTCCCTCAGATAAGTAATTAACACAATGAAAACATATAAATCTCAGTAATCAATACACAGAATAAACAGAAGTCTTTTACGCTCTGACACGGAGTGTCTGAGTAATACTACATCTTTAGTGATCCTATGTGGACTCAGCAGAAGGTAACATAACCACCACCGGGGTTAAAAGAATAGATATACATTAAGTTTGTTTCTGCTCTTCTTTGAAATAATACACTTCTTATCTCTGTACATCAAACCCAATGTCCTGACTGATCGACTCATCATCGCTCAGCCCAAACAGCTAAGGACACAAACTTGAAATCTGGTGAAAGTGTTGATCTGCAGGCGTCGTTTAAGAAGCCGTTTTTAGAAATTCCAAGCGTAAGGTGTGTAATACTGGATGAATGTTTTGTTTTTCTTTTTGAAAACCGTCGCTGTCGACTCCATTTTGATGCTAGCTCTACAAAAATTGGTATTTGGTTTCTAGGTCAGAAATAAAGAAATACGTGTTTCACTGGTTTCTGATATACAACACCTGTTTGGGTGAAACGTGCTATGAAAGCTTTCGTTGTGCAGGACTTTTTGAAGGTAAATCTATGAAAATTTGAATGTGGCATCTTATTAGAAATAAAATATACGCGTATCGCTGTTTTTGGAAATTCAGCCCCTAAGCGCGTGACGATTGTTGCAAAACTATTTCATTGCAAAATCATTTTTAAAGCTAAATCTTTGAAAATTGCTGTTTGGCTTCTTGGTTAGAGATGAAAAATTCGTGATTCACTATTTTTGGAAATTCAACGCCTAAGGAGGTGAACTAGGGTCAGATTGATTCATTGAACCATCATCTCCCAGCCCAAACTGTTAAGGATACAAACCGGAAGTTTGGAGAAGGTATGGATCTTACAGTGTAGGCATCGCTTAAGAAGGGATTGTGCGAAATTCCACTCCTAAGTGGGTGAAATACGGTATAAAAGGATTTTTTTAAAGTATGTCGTTATTAATGGAATTTTGAAGCTCGAGCAATGAAACCTGTATCTGGTTTCCCCGTCAGAAAATAAAAAATATGTATTCCAGTATTTTTGGAAGCTGAACCACTAAGGGGTTAAAATAATGGGTAAAAGTATTTTTGAAAATAAATAATTTACTAAAGAACTACCAAGGGATTTGTAAGGCTAAATCTGTGACAATTTGTATTTGACTTCTCAGTTTCAAATAAAAAATACGTGTTTCAGTGTCTTTGGAGACTCGGGTCCTAATGAGGTGCAATAGGGGATGCAAATTTATAAGAAAATACGAGTATTTCGTTACATTAAAATAATTTGAAAGTCAGATTCATGAACATTGGTATTTCACTTCTCGATTACATATTAAAAATATTTGTTAGAGGACGAAAGCTGTTGTGCAAATATGTCCACAACAACACAAAGGCATGATTAACAAAAACTGGGACTCCAGCTACCAGAATCTCTTTTTGTTCAGATGTACATTCGGTAAATACCATGCTTATACAGGGTGTCCCAGGCTATCTTGTCCACCCAAAATATCTCTGGAACAATAACAGCTATTGGAAAACGACTTTCACCGGTAGCAATGTAGGGCTGGGGCCCATGAATGTGCGTATTTGGAAACATTTTAAAACCAAAGAATATGTGTTTTTTAAAACAAACTTATGTTTTTTTTTTTTTTTAATGGACCTCCTACATTTTTTCTTCAGCAATCCATAGCATGACAAAGCACAGACACAATGGCGTTGACTGCATCGCAATATTCCCATTACATCCCGAGATATTAAGACGCGAAAATGACGCTTGAAACAAGCGACATGCGCTGCTAGCGCACGTCCTGAGGCTCAGGCGTGAACCCAACGCTGCCCGTAACGTTAGTCACTTATCGTTAATCCGTTACTAAAAAGGTAATGCCGTTCAACGTTAAAACTTTACTTTACTGTAGATCTAGCGCAAGTAACAGTTAAGCAATCACTCGTAATAGTAAAATTCATGTTGATGGTTTTAGTGAAACGAGCAAGCAGACTAAAAGTTTTAGCGTTGTTTAGGTAAAAATGTTTTGATTTGGGAAGTTCAGGTAGGACTTAGAAGATGAATGTAAACATGTTTAACCAATTAGTTTTATTATCACGTAATTATCAATGTTATGTTTATCTAATGCGTTAAATGACAAATTGTTGCAAACAAATGTTTCTTAACGTCACTGGGTAAAATGGCTCTTTGTACAAACTTCCACTGTGATACCAGCACTACATACTAAACATAGCGTTCACATCTCATGCTCAAAGTGATGCCCATTGGCTTGCATACATAGGGTCGCTCTGCAGATGAAGGATGCCCTACTTCGTGCTAGTGTTTGCTCTTTTATGGCTGTACAAGTATCAATAATGCGTTGCTTCATGCCCTCTGGTGTTGTTGGGTCATGTTGGTAAACAGCGTGCTTCACTGCTACCCAAAGAAAATAATCCAGCGGTGTAAGGTCCGGAGATCGGGCAGGCCATCTAACTGGGCCACCTCGTCCAATCCACCTACCAGGGAACTTACGTTTCAGAAGTCGTCGTGCTCGTAAGGCGTTATGTGCAGGGCATCCGTCATGCTGATACCACATGACCATTCTCCGGTTCAGAGGTACGGTGTCCAAGAGAACAGGAAGATTGTGTCGTATAAATCTGGAGTATTGTCTGCCATTTTGGATGCCATTTATAAAGAAAGGTCCGGTAATGGTATCTCCAATAATCCCACACCAAACATTAACTTTCCACGGACGTTGATGCTCTACATGACGGAGCCGTTTTGGATTGTCTGCGGACAAATAATGTATATTCCTCATACTGACAATTCCTTTGTTGGAGAATGATGCCTCGTCGGTCTGCAAAAGAAATTGGATTAGTCAGAAGTTTTTGCTGAACCCATCGACAAAATGTTATCCTATTGCGGAAGTCATTTCCATGAAGTTCCTGGTGTAAATGAACATGGTAAGGATGAAATTTATGACTTTTAAGAATACGCAGTGCACTTGATTTCGACACACCAACTTCACGTTCAATTTGACGTGTGCTGATTTGAGGATTCACAGCTATGGTAGCGAGCACAGAAACTTCAGCACGTTCGTCTGTGCGTGTTCTAGGACGATGTCGAGGTCTTGGATTTAAGCTTCCCGTTTCACGTAGACGAGATGTGAAACGACCAAACATCCGGCGCGAAGGCGATGGCTTGTCGGGGAATCGTCATCTGTACAGTCGTTCTGCCTGAACAGTATTTCGTCCACCTACAACAGGGTACAGTACAGGTACGTAGAGTAGGGTAGAAAACAGACATATTAAGATCATCATTAAGATCATAATCTTCGCTAGCACGACTATCAACAAACAAGCAATCTCATCACGTATTTCTCGTCAACGTACATTCTCCATAGATCAGCATCATTTCTACCATATCTTCATGTGTGTACATTATACTGTGCAGTATAAGTTCCACAACACAACGTTTATTCACAATGTGTACTACCTCCGTGCCGTCACTAGATTACTCTGATGCACGACTACACTGGCAAGCGGTGTACTGCCCGACAAAGCAACATCAAATGGGATGCTCGGAGGGTGGTGGAGTACAGGAGTTTGCATGGGTCGCAAATCAAAAACAAGGCGAAGTGGTAACTGTGGCAGTAGTGGGAACTACGTTGGACACTTGACTAGGTAGAGCCAGGCCCTGCTCGACAGGCGCAATGGGTCATATAAGGCATTAGATAAACCTTATTTGGGTGTCCAGGTTAAATAAGACAACCTGACGCTTGTACACCGATCGGTACTGGTTCATATTGTGTACGTAGATACGTAAAACGTGCAAGAGGGAAACCATTATGTGCTAATGAGAGTTGATGGCAGCAGACCGTATTATTCGTTTCGGATCTCTTGATAAGTATGGAGGTGTGATTACACATGTCAATCACATCGCGATTACGGGCAGCGTGGGGTTCACGCCTGAGCCTCAGGACGTGCGCTAGCAGCGCATGTCGGGTGTTTCAAGCGTCTACTTCGCGTCTTAATATCTCGGGATGTAATGGGAATATTGCGATGCAATCAACGCCATTGTGTATGTGCTTTGTCATGCTATGAATTGCTGAAGAAAAAATAAAGGAGGTCCATTTAAGAAAACATACGTTTGTGTTAAAAAACACATATGCTTTCGTTTGAGAATGTTTCCAAATATATACATTCATGGGCCCCAGCCCTGCACTGATACCGGTTTGAGTCGTTTTCCAATAGCTGTTATTGTTCCAGAGATATTTTGGGTGGACAAGATAGCTGGGCCACCCTGTATAGCCTTAATTAGCGCGAAAAGCTTAGGAGGTGTTGCGATTTCTGAATAACATAAAAATTCGATTAAATAAAAAAAAATGTCTGCAGGCCATACAGTCAAAGCCAGATAAGCAGCCGAAGCTAAGCTAGTACCAAATAAAAATGATATTATAATGCGGGAATCAGACTGAATTTAAACGTTATTGAATCTAAATATTATAGTATGATGGTCCCATCTCTGACTGGAAAGATAAACCTATCGTAGGGCTGTTCATAAGTACCTCATAAGTTTCAGAAGACGACTTAGTGAGAATTCTGAGGCAATCAGAAAACAGTCACATATCAGTAGATGGAGCACCTCTCAAGCACCGTTGTTGTTGTTGTGGCCTTTAGTCCAGATACTGGTTTGATGCAGCTCTCCATGCTACTCTATCCTGTGCAAGTTTCTTCATATCCCAGTACCTACTGCAACCTACATCTTTCTGAATTTGTTTAGTGTATACATCTCTTGGTATCCTTCTACAATTTTTACCCTCCACGCTGCCCTCCAATACTAAATTGGTGATCACTTGATACCTCAGAATACGTCCTATCAACCGATCCCTTCTTATTGTCAAGTTATGCCACAAATTTCCCTTCACTCCAGTTCTACTCAATACCTCCTCATTTGTTATGTGATCTACCCATTCAATCTTCAGCATTCTTCTGTAGCACCACATTTCGAAAGCTTCTATTCTCTTCTTGTTTAAACTATTTATGGTCCACGTTTCACTTCCATACATGGCTACACTCCATACAAATACTTTCAGAATCGACTTCCTGACACTTAAATCTTTACTCGACGTTAACAAATTTCTCTTCTTCAGAAACGCTTTCCTTGCCATTGCCAGTCTACATTTGTATATCCTCTCTACTTTGACCATCATCAGTTATTTTGCTCCCCAAATAGCAAAACTTATTTACCACTTTAAGCGTCTCATTTCGTAATCTAATTCCCGCAGCAGCATTCGACTACATTCCATTATCATCATTTGCTTTTGTTGATGTTCATCTTATATCCTCCTTTCAAGACACGGTCCATTCCTTTCAGCTGCTCTTCCAGGTCCTTTGCTGTCTCTGACAGAATTACAAAGTCGACGGCGAACCTCAAAGCTTTTATTTCTTCTCCATGGATTTTAATTCTTATTCCGAATTTTTCTTTACTTTCCTTTACTGCTCGCTCAATATACAGATTGAATAACATCGGATATAGGCTACAACCCTGTCTCACTCCCTTCCCAAACACTGCTTCACTTCCATGTCCCTCGACTCTTAAAACTGCCATCTGGTTTCTGTACAAATTTTAAATAGTCTTTCGCTCCCTGTATTTTACACCTGCCACCTTCAGAATTTGAAAGAGAGTATTCCCGTCAACGTTGTCAAAAGCTTTCTCTAAGTCTACAGATGCGTGAAACGTAGGTTTGCCTTTCCTTAATCTATTTCCTAAGATAAGTTCTAGGGTCAGTATTGCCACACGTGTTTAAAGAATTCGCGTTAGTATTTTGCAGCTGTGACTTGTTAAGCTGATAGTTCCGTAATTTTCACATCTGTCAACACCTGCTTTCTTTGAGAGTGGAATTATTAAATTCTTCTTGAAGTCTGGGGGTATTTCGCCCGTTTAATAGATCTTTCTCACCAGATGGTAGAGTTTTGTCAGGACTGACTCTCCCAAGGGCTCAGTAGTTCCAATGGAATGTTGTCTACTCCGGGGACCTTGTTTCGACTCAGGTCTTTCAGTGCTCTGGCAAACTCTTCACGCAGTATCGTATCTCCCATTTCATCTTCATCTACATCCTCTTCCATTTCCATAATATTGTCCTCAAGCTCATCGCCCTTGTATAGACCCTCAATATACTCCTTCCACCTTTCTGCTTTCCCTTCTTTGCTTATAACTGGATTTCCATCCGAGCTCTTGTTGTTCATACAAGTGGTTCTCTTTTCTCCAAAGGTCTCTTTAATTTTCCTGTAGGTAGTATCTCTCTTAACCCTAGTGATACTTGCCTCTACATCCTTACATTTGTCCTCTAGCCGTCCCTGCTTAGCTATTTTGCACTTCCTGTCGATCTCATTTTTGAGACGTTTGCATCCCTTTTTGCTTGCTTCATTTACTGCATTTTTGTATTTTCTCCTTTCATCGATTATATTCAATATCTCTTCTGTTACCCAAGGATTTCTATTGGCCCTTGTTTTTTTAGCTACTTGATCCTCTGTTGCCTCCACTATTTCATTTCTCAAAGCTACCCATTCTTCTTCTACTGTATTTCTTCCCCCATTCTCGACAATCGTTCCCTAATGCTCTCCCTGAAGCTCTCTTTCAGTTTATCAAGGTCCCATTTCCTATAATTCTCACCTTTTTGCAGTTTCTTCAATTTTAATCTACAGTTCATAACCAATAGATTGTGGTCAGAGTCGACATCTCTCCCTGAAAATGTCTTACGATTTAAAACCTGGTTCCTGAATCTCTGTCTTACCATCATATAATCAATCTGAGACCTTCCAGTATCTCCAGGCTCCTTCCATGTATACAACCTTCTTTCATGATTCTTAAACCAAGTGTTAGCTACGATTAACTTATGTTCTGTGCAAAATTCTAGCAGGCAGTTTCCTCTTTCATTCCTTACTCCCATTCCATATTCACCTACTATGTTTCCTTCTCTTCCTTTTCCTACTATCGAGTTCCAGTCACACATGACTATTAAATTTTCGTCTCCCTTCACTATCTGAATAATATCTTTTATCTCCTCATACATTTCTTCAATTTCTTCGTCATCTGCAGAGCTCGTTGACATATAAACATGTACTACTGTGGTAGGCGTGGGCTTCGTATCTATCTTGGCCATAATAATGCGTTCACTATGCTGTATGTAGTAGCTTACCCGCATTCCTATTTTCCTATTTATTATTAAACCTACTCCTGCATTACCCTATTTGATTTTGTATTTATAATTCTGTATTCGCTTGTCCAGAATTCTTGTTCCTCCTGCCACCGAACTTCACTAATTCCCACTATATCTGGCTTCAACCTATCCATTTCTCTTTTTAAATTTTCTAAACTATCTGCCCGATCAAGGGATCTGACATTCCACGCTCCGATCCCTAGAAGGCCAGTTTTCTTTCTCCAGGTAACAACGTCCTCTATGACGGCTTTTGCAGAGGCCAACATAGACCTACTGTAGCAAACACACTCCTGGAAATTGAAATAAGAACACCGTGAATTCCTTGTCCCAGGAAGGGGAAACTTTATTGACACATTCCTGGGGTCAGATACATCACACGATCACGCTGACAGAACCACAGGCACATAGACACAGGCAACAGAGCATGCACAATGTCGGCACTAGTACAGTGTATATCCACCTTTCGCAGCAATGCAGGCTGCTATTCTCCCATGGAGACGATCGTAGAGATGCTGGATGTAGTCCTGTGGAACGGCTTGCTATGCCATATCCACCTGGCGCCTCAGTTGGACCAGCGTTCGTGCTGGACGTGCAGACCGCGTCAGACGACGCTTCATCCAGTCCCAAACATGCTCAATGGGGGACAGATCCGGAGATCTTGCTGGCCAGGGTAGTTGACTTACACCTTCTAGAGCACGTTGAGTGGCACGGGATACATGCAGACGTGCATTGTCCTGTTGGAACAACAAGTTCCCTTGCCGGTCTAGGAATGGTAGAACGATGGGTTCGATGACGGTTTGGATGTACCGTGCACTATTCAGTGTCCCCTCGACGATCACCAGAGGTGTACGGCCAGTGTAGGAGATCGCTCCCCACACCATGATGCCGGGTGTTGGCCCTGTGTGCCTCGGTCGTATGCAGTCCTGATTGTGGCGCTCACCTGCACGGCGCCAAACACGCAGACGATCATCATTGGCACCAAGGCAGAAGCGACTCTCATCGCTGAAGACGACACGTCTCCATTCGTCCCTCCATTCACGCCTGTCGCGACACCACTGGAGGCGGGCTGCACGATGTTGGGGCGTGAGCGGAAGACGGCCTAACGGTGTGCGGGACCGTAGCCCAGCTTCATGGAGACGGTTGCGAATGGTCCTCGCCGATAGCCCAGGAGCAACAGTGTCCCTAATTTGCTGGGAAGTGGCGGTGCGGTCCCCTACGGCACTGCGTAGGATCCTACGGTCTTGGCGTGCATCCGTGCGTCGCTGCGGTCCGGTCCCAGGTCGACGGGCACGTGCACCTTCCGCCGACCACTGGCGACAACATCCATGTACTGTGGAGACCTCACGCCCCATGTGTTGAGCAATTCGGCGGTACGTCCACCCGGCCTCCCGCATGCCCACTATACGCTCTCGCTCAAAGTCCGTCAACTGCACGTACGGTTCACGTCCACGCTGTCGCGGCATGCTACCAGTGTTAAAGACTGCGATGGAGCTCCGTATGCCACGGCAAACTGGCTGACACTGACGGCGGCGATGCACAAATGCTGCGCAGCTAGCACCATTCGACGGCCAACACCGCGGTTCCTGGTGTGTCCGCTGTGCCGTGCGTGTGATCATTGCTTGTACAGCCCTCTCGCAGTGTCCGGAGCAAGTATGGTGGGTCTGACACACCGGTGTCAATGTGTTCTTTTTTTCCATTTCCAGGAGTGTATGTGATTCATCCGAGGAGGCGACACGTTTCGATTGATCTTCGGACGAGCAGGGACTGTCTCATGCCCACTGCAATAGTAAGTGACGACGCCGTGGAGTCAACACGTGAACAAGTAGGTGTGGTCTGCTGCGGATCTCCGTGTTTAACAATGTACAATGAACGGTGTGCTCCGAACAACATTGTCCTCTTTCGGCGGAGATGCCACAGATCACCATATGTCCTATTTTACGGAGCAGGCAAACCTCCGAACCTCACGTTCCGTGAAGAGTCGTGGATAACCAACCACTTGGCGCCTTGTGGTAGTTTCACTGTCCTCCTATCTCTTTCCGCAGACACTCACGAGTGAAATTCTGAAATATTCCACAAGCTTCGCCGTTTTCGAGATTCTCTTTCACAGGATATGCGCAGTAACAATCTGCCCTTTGTCATAGTCGCTTATCTCAATGGATTTCCCCATTCGCCGCTCGTATCTTTGTTAAGTTGATCCCCCGTCGGTGTGTGCTCCACTTACATACTTTTGTTACTTCGTCACGTGCCCGCCACCAAGCGGCATCCAATGTCGCGGTGGGCAGTGGTCATAATGTTTCGGCTGATCAGTGTATAAGCTTACCCGTGTATTTACCATGGTGTTATTCCTCGGAGACCGGCCGCTGTGAGCGAGCGGTTCTAGGCGCTTCAGTTCGGGATCGCGCTTCTGCTACGGTCGCAGGTTCGAATCTTGTCTCGGGCATGGATGTTTGTGATGTCCTTAAGTTAGGTAGGTTTAAGTAGTTCTAAGTTTAAGGGACTGATGACCTCAGATGTTAAGTCCCATAGTGCTTAGAACCATTTGAACCATTCCTCGGAGGAAGGTCACTAAAGGTGCAGCCATTGTTTTCCCTGGCGTTTGCTGTTTTATTTTGCTGAGTCCGTGATTAGTGTCCAGCAGCAATCGACTACCACAGATGCTCTCTACTTTTCCTGGACATTTCTATGTCCAAAATGTGACGTTGGAACCCTTGTTACATCACCTCACTTTTCAGGTGAGTTGTGCTGGTGGGATTCGAGGAAATCTAACTTAAACCAATTCTGTTGCAGCAGTAGAGAACATCTACATCTACATGTACGTGGATACTCTGCAGATAAAACTTAAGTGCCTGGCAGAGGGTTCATCGAATCACCTTCACAACAATTGTCGGCCTAAGTGGCCGGGCGGTTCTAGGCGCTACAGTCTGGAACCGCGCGAGCTCTACGCTCGCAGGTTCGAATCCTCCCTCGGGCATGGATGTGTGTGACGTCCTTAGGTTAGTTAGGCTTAAGTAGTTCTAAGTTCTAGGGGACTGATGACCTCAGAAGTAAAGTCCCATAGTGTTCAGAGCCGTTTGAACCATTTTTTCACTACAATTCTCTGTAGTTCCAGTCTCGAACAGCGTGCGCGCAAAAACAAAAACGAAAAAAAAGAAAAAAAAACAGTATCCTTACAATTTCCTGCTCTCGTTATTTCCTAGAAAATTTATTGACACTTGAACACTTGAACAAAGGCATGCCAAGCAAACTTCTCATCACCTGTCAGTAATACGTTGGAATGCTCTCTTTGTACAGTTTGCGTTGCAGTTTCTCGCACAAATAGAGAAATACTTCCCCAGTTGCGTCCAAGACCTTCACGAAGTTTTTCATTTGACCCAATTTTGTATGAAGAGCAGGGAGAATTTTGTTCTTGAATTCGACAAGTGTTTCGTGCATAACATTGTGAGATTCTGACTCAAGTGATTGACGTTTAGCCCAGTCTTCTTTTCATAATGAAGTGGTTTGGTGCAGCTATCTCAGAGGCACAGGAAGCAACATAATTTGGTGTAGCCTTGTTGCAGCGCAAGTATGAGTAATATGACTGTGACTTTCAGATACCCGGACATCTGCCATTTAAATTTGTCATAGCTCAATCGCTGGTAACACGTAGCCACTATGCAGCACCACACACATGAGACTTGCTTCGGAGGAATCAATGAGCAATCTCCACTGATCTCTTTTATAATCAGTGCCCACAGCTGCTGTTAATGCCTGTACATCAGACCAAAAATGCGAAGTTCTTTTCACTTTCAAAAAATGGAAAGAATGTCATATGGCGGTTACGGAACTTGGAACGCAGTCACATTTACCGTCTCATCAAGACAGTACCACTGTTGTAGTCTAAAGGCCAACAGTTCAGGTTTATCTTTCGTCAGTTTCAGATCTCTCACTAGACCTTTAACTTCACACTGTGTTATTTTGCGAATCTCTGTACACTCATTGTTACACACAAAATCAAAATCTTTCGATGAACTATTTTTTGAAATTACTGGTGCAGCATTAGTTTCACTACCACCCTCGTCACTACAGCAGTGAAATGGGACTGGAACAGGCAGTCCGTCCCCGTTAGGCTCTGGTCGCATGACCGATGGCATGTGAGGGTGGATATTGTAAGTAAGACTTTTTCTTCTGGGAAATACCGTGTGTTACGGAATTGTCATACGAAAGTAACAATCATTCACATGGTTTGATGGTCCTCGCCGGACCATGGGTCTAATACCAACACCAGTCGAAAAGATTTTACGATTTATCCACGAAAGAAGACTCGAGAAGAAGATATGCTACAGCCGGAGTTCCGACTGTACGCCTTCCTAGTATATGGCACTATTGGCCTCCTTTGCGATTTCAGTGTGGCCTGACCGTAAATGAATAAAAAATTGACAGCAATATTTACGCGTCTGAGAGGCTTATTGATCACAGGAATTGCAGTGATCACACGCACTAACTACTCTTCATCAACATGCTCTTCCAGCAGACGAACAGAACACAGATTGTAACAAACTGAAACTAGCTTAAAATGAAACATGTTCCGCTGCTCCCTTCCTCTTCCCCTTCCCTTTGTTGCTACGAGTCCGATCTAAAAACAACGACAAAATACAAACAGCTATTGTCTGAAACTTCGTCACTCTGTCTACAATAATAGAAATTTTGAAGCATATACGGGAGGAGATTGACAGTGAATGCTATTAAACTGTAATTATAACTACACTACTGGCCATTAAAATTGCTACACCACGAAGATCACGTGCTACAGACGCGAAATTTAACAGAAACAAGATGTTGTGATATGCAAATAATTAGCTTTTCAGAGCATTCACACAAGGTTGGCGCTGGTGGCGACACTACAACGTGCTGACATGAGGAAAGTTTCCAACCGATTTCTCATACACAAAAAGCAGTTGACCGGCGTTGTTGGGATGCCTCGTGTAAGGAGGAGAAATGCCTACCATCACGTTTCCGACTTTGATAAAGGTCGATTGCGGTTTATCGTATCATGGCATTGATGCTCGCTTTGGTCGAGATCCAATGACTGTTAGCAGAATTGGAATCGGTGGGTTCAGGAGGGTAATACGGAACGCCGTAATGGATCCCAACGGCCTCGTATCACTAGCAGTCCAGATGACACCAATCTTATCCGCATGGCTGTAACGGATCGTGCAGCCACGTCTCGATCCCTGAGTCAACAGATTGGGACGTTTGCAAGACAACAACCACCTGCACGAACAGTTCGACGACGTTTGCAGTAGCATGGACTATCAGCTCGGAGACCACGGCTGTGGTTACCCTTGACGCTGCATCACAAACAGGAGCGCCTGCGATGGTGTACTCAACGACGAACCTGCGTGCATGAATGACAAAACGTCATTTTTTCGGATGAATCCTGGTTCTGTTTACAGCATCATGATGGTATCATCCGTGTTTGGCGACATCGCGGTGAACGCACATTGGAAGCGGGTATTCGTCGTCGCCATACTGGCGTCTAACCCGGCGTGATGGTATTGGGTGCCATTGGTTACACGTGTCGGTCACCTCTTGTTCACACTGACGGCGCTTTGAACAGTGGACGTTACATTTCAGATGTGTTACGACCCGTGGCTCTACCCTTCATTCGATCCCTGCGAAACCGTACATTGGAGCAGGATAATGCACGACCGCATGTTGCAGGTCCTGTACGGGCCTTTCTGGATACAGAAAATGTTCGGCTGCTGCCCTGGCCAGCACATTCTCCAGATCTTTCACCAACTAAAGACGTTTGATCAATGGTGGCCGAGCAACTGGCTCGTCACAATACGCCAGTCACTACTCTTGATGAACTGTGGTATCGTGTTGTAGCTGCATGGGCAGCTGTACCTGTACACGCCATCCAAGCTCTGTTTAACTCAATGCCCAGGCGTATCAAGGCCGTTATTACGGCCAGACGTGGTTGTTCTGGGTACTGATTTCTCAGGATCTATGCACCCAAATAGCGTGAAAATGTAATCACATGTCAGTTCTAGTATAATATTTTTGTCCTTGAATATCCGTTTATCATCTGCATTGCTTCTTGGTGTAGCAGTTTTAATGGCCAGTAGTGAAAATGCATCCCCCCCCCCTTTTTGACTTGGAAACGAGGGCTACTTCGAGTTTTTCATTGTTAATTTCGTTGTCAGCGTGGTTGATATAGTTGACAATCATTGCTTTCATCCCATTTTCGCTGTTGACTAGTGTAGTTGGTGTAACACTTCTTTGCGAGCAGTGACTGTGTGATAGCTAGATTAACACTGCAGTGCTTTGTTCGCGCTGTTGCTTATCGTCGATTACAAGCACTTCTTCCGCCGTGGGAGATTTTTGTGCTGTGTAAGTAATACTGTCAAATTTTCGCACACTCAGAGTGAGAAGCAGTGTTCAAACGTTTCGCCTTATCTTTTTTAATGAAAGTCCACGAAAGTACGTTACCATTGGTCCATAGCTTCTTACACTGGTTTTTAGCATAATGGTGTATAAGTGTGAAGTAGATTCTTTACATCTTAAGAACGAATTTGGTGCTACACTATTGTACCATTGATTGATATGACGAGTTGAACCACAACAGGAGCGACCCCTCGCGGTGAATTGACAATCGGTTGCCTGGCACGGTGGTCTGTCTCAGTGGAGTTTTTAGGCGATTTTCCACGGTTTTTTAACGTAAATTCAGGGTTGGTCCCCATCTCTACCTCACGAAGTACGAATTGTTAAGCATTCACACACAGATGGCGCATACGCCTTCTCTCCTTTACGTTAATTGTCGACTATGGCGACATGAAGGGCGTGGGCAGGAGATGTTAAAAACAATGTGTAATTATTGATTTTTCCTTGTTATTGTTTTAGCAGCTAAAGTGATCGACGAGTTGTCTTTTATACTTATTTATTCAGTGCTCATTTGAGAGATTTTTTGTAGGTGAAATTTCCGTGTAATGTTAGTTTACTGATGTGATTGTTCGTCCTCACAATTTTCGCTTCCGGTTTCATGTTGGATGGCTCATGTCCGTGCTTTATTACGTTTTGCAGTGATACGTATCTCTTTTTGGGATGTGATTCTTCTAATGAAACTAAATGAAAAGCTTTCGTGTTTCCACCTTTATGACTGGAGGTCTTGGGGACCACGGCTGTTCACTATTGTAAGTAAGGTCTACAGTCTTCCTTATGATCTTACTTCTTGTGTAGCTACCAGTTTCGGCGCTTCAGTGCGCCATCTTCAGGTGTTTGTTGATGCTGAAGGGGTCATCACGATCCTTATATATGCTGCTTCAGTAGACGAAATACATGGTTTACGCAGACTAACTTTAACTGTGATATTTGCACTCCACTGATGACTGAAATCTGACATCACAGTCAGATAGTCTGCGTAAACAAGTTCCGTTGGACAGTGAAGAGATACGAAGAGACAGAAACTGTCGATGACATGCCTGGCTCAGGCCGCCCAAAAGCTACTACTACAGTCGATGACCGCTACCTACGGATAATGGCTGGGAGGCACATGGAGAGCAAAGCCACCACCTTGAATAATGCGTTTCGTGCAGCCACAGGACGTCATGTTACGACTCAAACTGTGCGCAATAGGCTGCATGATGCACAACTTCACTCCCGACGTCCATGGCGAGGTCCATTTTTGCAACCATGACACCAAGCAGCGCGGTACAGATGGACCAAACAACATGCCGAATCGACCGCTCGGGATTGGCATAACATCTCTTCACCGATGAGAGTCGCATATGTCTTCAACCGGACAATCATCGGAGACGTGTTTGGAGGCAACCCGGTCAGGCTGAACGCCTTAGACACACTGTCCAGCGAGTGCAGCAAGGTGGAAGTTCAAAAAAATGGTTCAAATGGCTCTGAGCACTATGGGACTTAACATCTGAGGTCATCAGCCCCCTAGAACTTAGAACTACTTAAACCTAACTATCCTAAGGACATCACACACGCGACCGTATCAGTCGCGCGGTTCCGGACTGAAGCGCCTAAAACCACTCGGGCACCACGGCCGGCGGTGGAGGTTCCCTGCTGTTTAGGGGTGGCATTGTGTGGGGCCGATGAACGCCGCTGGTTGTCATGGAAGGCGCCATAACGACTGTACAATACGTAAATGCCATACTCCAACCAACAGTGTAACCATATCGGCAGCATATTGGCTGGGCATTCGTCTTCATGGATGGCAATTCGCGCCCCTATCGTGCACTTCTTGTGAATGACTTCCTTCAGGATAACGACATCGCTCGAGTAGAGTAGCCAGCATGTTCTCCGGACATGAACCCTATCGAACATGCCTGGGACAGATTGAAAAGGGCTGTTTGTGGACGACGTGACCCACCAACCACTCTGAGGGATCTACGCTGAATCGCCGTCGAGGAGTGCGATAGTCTGGATCAACAGTGCCTTGATGAACTTGTGGATAGTATGCCACGACGAATACAGGCATGCAACAATGAAAGAGGACGTGCTACTGGGTATTAGAGTTACCCGTGTGTACAGCAATCTGGACCACCACCTCTGAACGTCTCGCTGTATGGTGGTACAACAAGTAATGTGTGGTTTTGATGAGCGAAAAAAAGAGTGGAAATTATGTTTATGTTGATCTCTATTACAGTTTTCTGTACAGCTTCCGGAACTCTCGGAACCGACTTGATGCAGAAGTTTTTTTATGCGTGTTTTTTCGTTAAACAAATCACATACCAAGAATACAGAAGCACCTAACGAGGGAAAACATAAAAAATGACGATGTGTTTTCATGTCTGTACTCCAGCAACAAACCTTCGTACGCTATTCAGAGATATCTTGGGAGTATTTTACTACAAGATAACGTCGTCCTAGGTGGCTCGTTACAGAGTAATGATGTAATTGTGATTTATGCGATTTGTTACCCCAGTCACCAGTAATTCTGTGAAAGTACCTTTCCAACAATGAAAAAGCCTGTAATACGCAAACACCAAAACGCACAACGCAAAACACACGATAATTCAACAATATTCACATGATGGAAAAGTGCTGTCTGTGTTGCGGTCACCGTTGCTGCGCGACAGCTTAGGATAGAGTCCTTCGGCCGCATTTCCACTGCAGTGACTGAACACGAGGTGCATATAAGCTAAGACTTCATCTATAAAACTGCTAACACTGCTGTGTGTCACTGACAACGTACGACTGATACTACCGGGAAAAAAACAATTCAGGCAAGAGCGAACAGTACTGAATACTACCTTGAAGGCGAAGAGTAAGGTATGTATCACTGCTGACAACATTAAATTCCTTCAGTGACCAGAACAAGTTTGTTTCCAATCAAAACACACAGCACATAGCATCCAAATATACGATACTGTACAGAAATTTTTTCTGAACAATAACGATACAAAGAGAAATGGGGCTAATAAATCGAACGAAACGCAACTACGCGATATTGCAGAGCCTGTGTTGTTAAAAAGAAGTGCACTAATAAGAGAAAGAATCGTAAGCAGAAACAAATATTAATTTAAATCACGAAAATTGTGTTACAGGAGGTTGTTCCTCTCCCAACAACAAACTAATAACAAAAAACTATAATGTAGTAACAAAACGGTGATTATTATACAACGCAAATCTGATAAACAAAAAAATCAGTATTACAGGCCACTGATGAAGCTTCACAAATAAAAAGGAGTCAAACGTGTATGATCGAAGGAACGTTGGGTCGTTCTTCTTAGCAATATGGACACTGCAGCATCGTATTACATTTGTGTATAAGAGTGGATTGTGACGCATGAGGGACGACATATGGAAGTTTGGGTCTGGTCGTGAGTCGTGCACGGGTAGCCAAAGTGGTTAAAGCGACTGTTCGCGTAAAGCGAGGATTCCGGGTTCGAGTCCCAATCTGGCACAGGTTTCCACTGTCATCACTCCCTTATACAGCTGATCGTTGTTATTACTCTCAATCGTGAATACATTTCATGAAAAGCACTTACTTATACCGAGCCACTGAGAAGTCGAGTCTCTCATACGAAACTACAGAGAAAATTTCTGGTACAGAGAAAATTCCTCTAAACAGCATCCGAATTTTTTTCTGTGGAGCTTGGACTCGCCATGTTTGCTGGAAGCGGTTGAGTGGATTTTGCGCCCGAAGGTCAAATAATGATAAGTAAAAAGAAATACAAACTATTACTGCAATTTGAAAATGGGGCGTGGCTTATATAGGTACTGTACGTATTGGCATCATATAACATTGATCTTAGCACGCCTCGTACGTCATCAAACAGTTCACTCGCAATTGCCTGGACTTAGAGTGACGAAAGATAATCTCGGGCAATTCTCATCCCGATAGCCACGTCGCATACCGCAGGTGAGAGCTTATCAGTTCATACACACAGCACAGGGGAAAGCGAACAGCACCGTCTGCGGTTAGCCGCGTGCGAAGCCTTGTAAATAAGTTCTGCAGGCGGCGCCGTGGAAGACTGTCTGTGGCGCTCCCCCCACCCACACCTCTCCATCCCCCCCTCCACTCCCTGTCATCACTGACGTCACGTTTGTCGCGCCACTGACAGGTCCCGGTAAGTTACCTGTTCCAGCGACGAACGGCGCATTTCGCGGAATTTCTCAAGACAATGCAAGAACCAGCGGGATTTCGAGTGCCCCGATCACCGGCCACCTGATGAGTATGTATCAGCTGCTTAGGAGGTATCGCTCGCATAGCACAGCTGTGAGTCAGTGTTATCAGGGCTCCACGTGACGATGAACAGATTATCTGCAGCTGGTGGCACTTGTTCCTCTAAGCGAGCTGTGGCTGGTGCAGCTGAAAGCACTATGTTTGTATGGCCTCCCGAAAGCGGTTTTCCGTAATACTAATTTACCCATTCTGGTTGTGACTGTTTTTCAAGGTAACACTCCACTAACGATTCTGGAAATGTAAGTTCCGCACTCAGCTGTAAGGCTGCTCGATATTGGACTTTGTGATGAAGACGTACTGACAAAAGCATCATGGAAAACGATTTTTTAAGAAAAAAAATCATCATCATCTTTAATTTTCAAAATTATTTATTTATGAAATCCACTGTTGCAGCTACAGCTTTTATTCTGTTTCAAGAAGAAAGCAGTGACACTGCGGAACTACTACTGTCTTGAATTCCAGCATTCAAGCACGTTCTTTTCATTGAACTACAAATGCCTGGAGATCAAATTCCAGTTTTCAGATTCAGTGCAACGAAACTACATTGACAGTTTTCTCCCATTGGAATACATCCAACATGATGCCTCTATAAACTGTCCACAAAGTATCATAAGTTACCCTATCAGAAAAAAGTATTATATCTCACCAAAACACACACACATACACACAAAAAATGTATACACAAACAAATCACAGATACTTCAATAATTACACACGAAAGTTGGCAATAACATTCGATGTTTGGCAGTAACTTCTTACTGTCGGCAACTCAACCCAAAACATTGCATCAAAACAAGTATTCAGTTCTTAGTGCTGTGAAGTGTGGTAAAGAAAACCGCAAACTGGCATTTATAGGAAGAGGAACAACACCAAAAATGCAACAGGAACGTAATATGTAAAAAATCATCCACGCAACGTCTAAGTACAGTTCAAAATATTGCCACACAATAGCAAACAGCAACCACCAGAACTGTTTGTTTATAACCTATAGGTACATTGGCCAAAATGTAATCTAAATAGCAAAAATATGTACATATTCCAGGGCAGTGAAGATGCCTTGCAGAATGTAAAGGTGAAACGGTATGGCACAAAAATTGTGTTTCATTCAGCTGTAGTCAGACAGTCCACAAAGTAATAATTATCAACATGATGTAATGTTACATGCAACTCAGGAAAACAGGGCTACAAAAACAGAAGATGTTCTCCTATCAGAACATTTAAGTATAGCATAGGGCAACAAAACTCAATTAATTCTTGCCCTACTAATACATATTCAACATCATGTCTTCGTCGACTGTCCCATGAATCATTAAATGTTCTCCCGTCAACACAACAAAATATGCAGCCCGAGCAGGATAAGTTGCAATGTTTGGCGGAAAAGTGCCAAAGACATTACGTTACATATATTTTATTGAAGGAAAACTGCTAATGTAGTTCCTCTTTTCTCTAAACACGTAACTCGACGAGAAGAAAAATATCGTGTGGGTCAAAGCAATAATACAAAATGTCTGACAGCGACTACCTCACGTCTAGGAAAACAGACACTGCTAAAACGAAACTAAAAATGGTTCAAATGGCTCTGAGCACTACGGGACTTAACATCTGCGGTCATCAGTTCCCTAGAACTTAGAACTACTTAAACCTAACTAAGGATTCGAACCAGCTACTAGGTATCTTGTGGGGTACATAACGCCATGATTACATACAGAAGCTTCTCCTTTTCAAACAACGGAAGCGTTGATTCTCAGGACAGTAAATAAACATCTTAAGTGCAGTGACTAATGCTGAAAACGTAGTTGAGTTTGCTAGGTGTGCTGCACTTCTGCCCCAGGTTGTATCACGATTCTGCGGAAGACCTGTATTGGACTGCGTGACTAGCAGCAACCTAGAGCAAGTGTCCATCGAAGAAGGAAAAATGAGATTGATATCTAATGTCCCTTCGATAATGAAGGCATTAGATACGGGGCAGGAAAGCAACAGAGACCTTTTTGCACAACCATCCCGGCATTTGCCTTGATCGATGTAACCATCGGAAACCTGGTTTGTCGGATGGGAATATAAAGCCTTGTCCTCCTGAATGCGAGCCCCGTGTGAAGCCACTGCGACAGTTCACTCAGTTGTTGGGCGAAGAAATGAACTCTTCGTGAAGTGAACTGTATTGTTTCGATGAAAACTCAAATGTGTTACGTGACTGACTTCTTCACTGCCCGTTTCCAGCTTCCTGCGTTTGCTTGTGAACCAATGACCTCCATCGTTGTCAGTATCTCCGCCACTCTTATCCTTCTTTAAATAATCTGATTTTCTTTCCTTCTCCTCTGTAGACTCCCTCACTGCGCATTTCTTTCTCTCTCTTCTTCGTGGTCCCTTTCTAGTTAACCTTCCAGATTTTTTTTTCTCGCACTCTCTCCTCTTTCATCGTCAGGACTTGTCCATACCACTTCAACTTTGTTTCCTCTATCTTCTCCTGAAGTTCCATGATACCCGTCCTCTTCCGGATGTTCGCATTTCTCGTTCTACGCTTTCTTGTCGTGCTTTCAATAGTTTTTAAAAATTTCATCCCTGTTATCTGCATTCTTCCCTCTTTCCTTTTCGTTGTAATCCGTGTGCTAGCTGCATATGCTAGGATGCTTTCATAATAAGTATGTGCTAGCTGCATATGCTAGGATGCTTTCATAATAAGTCGAATGGGACATATTTGCTTCCCGTTGGGAAGCCTCTGTTCCACAGAAAACGACCCGGACTTTGGTAGTCGCTATTTGCTCGTTGCATTTTTCCCCCAATCTCTTCGGCTAGCTTGCCCTCATAACTTACCATATTACTAAGTATTTGAAATTTTTCATTATCGGTACCTCTAATGTTTTTCTATTCACTTTTATCTTTCCCTTGCTTCCTTCCATTCTCTTACCATCACTATTGTTTTTCCCTTTTCTGTGCTTATCCTCATCAAAAATTCTTCTATCTTTTGGATACTTGCATTTGCATTTAGCCCTCACCCATACCACAATGTCTTCTGCAAACAACATGGTTTTTGTTGCATCTCTTCCTAATTTCTGTTTAATATTCTTATGAATTTTGACCATGGCTGTGATGGATAATATGAAAGACAACACAATTCTCTGTTGTAGACCAGTTTCTACTTCAGCTCCTACACTCGTCTTCACTCTACTAACACAACTCTGCGAACACAACAGACGAGCACTATTTTTGTGTGAGCGACTCTTAAGCTTAATAAACCCCAATCCAAGACTTAAGTTTTCTGATATTCCTAAGATGTTGCTAGCAACTTGTCTGTAGGTTTTCTCGTACGCTGTTCACGTTGTACTTTTCCCGGTCCAGAGGTCGGTTAAAGAGGCTATCTGAATTGTTGCTTGATACCTTCAAGGCCCATGTCAATGCTGTTGTAGCCGTGAGAAGGTAACCTTGTCTCATGGCTTTACTGAGGCTGGCTATCGTTATCAGAAGTGTTTCACAAGGCAAGGAGAGCAGGGAGTGGGTCCGGGTACGCCGATTAAATTTTACTTCGCTGTTGGTGATGTAATTAGGCCACGGCGCGCGTCAGGTACACAGCACAAGACATTTCTTTCGCGACTTCGTGACATTATGAGAAGACAAAAATGTTACAAAGGTTAAATGTTATCCTCGTTCTTCAGTACTAAGAGTTCCATAAAGAAACTTTTAAATTCTTTCTATTTCTTTTTCGTCCATATCGAAACAAAAGATAACCAGTGAAGCAAACATTATGCATTTATGTGAAACTCCTGTCTTTTTATTAATAGACGGTAAATGATCTAGGCAGAATATTGGAGAAGCATCTACCTTGGTGTATGAGGAAGTTACGTTACATAATCTTAATGAGACTGACATTGCAATGATATTTACATTCATCGCTTTATTATTATTATTATTATTATTATTATTTTGTACCGCTCAAATACTATGCAGACTGAGCAGTTACCTCTCTGAGGACGCCTCTACGAGGGAGCGTGATAAAATAAATGTATAAATAAATACGTAGAGATATTCATTATACACTTTGCTCTTTTCGTGATTGATACTTCATCTCGAGAATGCAGTGTGGGCTTTCTGCGTCAAGTTTGATGTAAATTTTTATGTCATACACATGACTAAATTATTCGTGTTCTGTGCTTTTCTTATACAGTATGTCATGTCCCTCACGTCTTTCATCTCCAGAGAACGCCTTCGTTAAACACTGTTTGGTTGACAACCACGCATGTTGTTGACAACGAGTTTCTCGGTAACCTAGGATGGTTCAAACGGTTCTGAGCACTATGGGACTTAAGTTCTGAGGTCATCAGTCCACTATAACTTAGAACTACTTAAACCTAACTAGCCTAGGGCATCACACACATCCATGCCCGAGGCAGGATTCGAACCTGCGACCGTAGCGGTCACGCAGTTCCAGACTGTAGCGCCTAGAACCGCTCGGTCACACCGGCCGGTTGACCTAGGATGGCTCGTTTCGATAAAAGTTGATCTT
Source organism: Schistocerca gregaria (assembly GCF_023897955.1). Taxonomy (NCBI): domain Eukaryota; kingdom Metazoa; phylum Arthropoda; class Insecta; order Orthoptera; family Acrididae; genus Schistocerca; species Schistocerca gregaria. The sequence continues at coordinate 127,399,587 of NC_064923.1, read as the reverse complement.
CTTCAGATTTATGTAGAATACTGATGTGTATTTCCTGTGTGGACATGACTGTTTGCTTGCAGAACTAAATATATCTGCTGTTTATCAACTTCGATCAAAAATGTTCAGATGTGTGTGAAATCTTATGGGACTTAACTGCTAAGGTCATCAGTGCCTACGCTTACACAGTACTTAACCTAAATTATCCTAAGGACAAACACACACACCCATGCCCAAGGGAGGACTCGAACCTCCGCCGGAACCAGCTGCACAGTTCATGACTGCAGCGCCTGAGACCGCTTGCAACTTCGATCGAAACTAGTCATGGCGTAAGACAAATGTGTAACTGAGTTGGCGAAATAAAAGATAACTGTTTTTATTTTTTTAATACAGGGTGTAACGGGTACAAGTGCATATAGATTTCTGTGTGGTACCTTACAATCTACCCACATTAGTGTGCTTGTTGTTTTTTCTCCATGATGAGAAGTTTTCCCACGAACACGCTACAAACTTTACGTACGATCTGAAGTTTTCTGCGCGGTCGTACTGCACCACTGTTTCACGTCCACACTTCATTACCCAACCCGCTCCCCAGGGCAAAATAAGCATTAATGGCTTGCTCTTGCCTAGAGTTGTAAAAATACAGTATGCTACGGTAGACTATCGTAAGTAAGCTTAGTCTGCAGCAATTTTCCTTGTAGTTTTGGTCAGTTAAGATAGTAATCGCGTTACCTGTACTCTAGGTGCGTCGCATACCTATTGGGCGTTACCCCATTTTGATCGTTTTGTTTGGTTACGCTATGAGTGTGTCAGTCGATTCCCGTAAAATGTGACAGCGGTGAGCCGTCTATAAACTGATTAAGAATATACTGTATAAAGCGCCGCGTAACTTAAGGAACATTATTGTTGGAGATACAATAAGTGATCAAAACTATCCGTACACCCCTAAAAACAGAAGTTTTTCGTATTGGCTGCATTGTGCTACCACCTACTGTCAGGTATTCCATATCAGCGACCTCAGTAGTAATAGTCATCTTGAGAGAGCAGAATGGGGCGCTCCGCGGAACTCACGGACTTCGAACGTGGTCAGGTGATTGGGTGTTCTTGTGTCATAAGTCTGTATGCAAGATTTCCACACTCCTAAACATCCCTACGTCCACTGTTTCCGATGTGATAGTGAAGTACAAACGTGAAGAGACACGTACAGCACAAAAGCGTACAGATCAGGCTCGTCTGTTGACTAACAGAGACCGCCGACAGTTCAAGAGGGTCGTAATGCGTAATAGGCAGACATCTATGACATCTATCCAGACCATCGCACAGGAATTCCAAACTGCATCAAGATCCACTGCAAGTACTATGACAGTTAAGTGGGAGGTGCGAAAACTTGGAATTCATGGTCGAGCGGCTGCTCGTAAGCCACACATCACGCCTGTAAATACCAAACGACGCCTCGTTTGTTGTAAGAAGCGTAAACATTGGACGATTGAACTGTGGAAAAACGTTATGTGGAGTGACGAATCACGGTACACAATGTGGCAATACGATGGCAGGGTGTGGGTATGGCGAATGCTCTGTGAACGTCATCTGACTGCGTGTGTAGTGCCAACAGTAAAATTCGGAGGCTGTGGTGTTATGGTATGGTCGTGTTTCTCACAGAGGGGGGCTGGTACCCCTTCTTGTTTTGCATGGCACTACCGCAGTGCAGGACTACAACGATTTTTAAGCACCTTCTTGCTTCCCTCTGTTGAAGAACCATTCGGGGATGGCGATGGCATCTTTCAATACGACCTAGCACCTGTTCATAGCGCACGGCCTGTGCCGAAAGGGTTACACGACAATAACATACCTGTAATGGACTGGCCTGAACAGAGTCCTGACTTGAATCCTATAGAACACCTTTGGGATGTTTTGGAACGCCGACTTCATACCATGCCTCACCGACCGACATCGATACCTCACCTCACTGCAGCACTCCATGAAGAATGGGCTGCCACGCCCCAAGAAACCTTCCAGCACCTGATTCAACGTATGCTTGGAAGAATGAAAGCTATCATCAAGGCTAAGGATGGGCCAACACCATATGAGTTCCAGCATTACCGATGGAGGGCGCCACGGACTTGTAAGTCATTTTCATCTTGGTGTTCGGCTACTTTTAATCATATAGTGAAGTTGTCCTTCTGTCTGTTGCTTAGCAACAAACAGTATTGGTACCAGGATTGTAACTGTCTGTGTTTAATTCATGTTTCATTCGAAAATTGTTGATTTGTAATGTGAAACTGTGGAATGTTATAGTAAAAAGTAAAACAAAAAAGATAAATTTTTCATATCTCACTGGAATAGGCATTTCCCTGGAAAAAGCGTAAAATTAAAAAAAAAGTCAAAACAGAAACATATCAAACATCGTTTCAATACAGAATTGTTAAGACTTTCGTGGCCACTTGTTGAAAAACTGTCTGTTAGCTTCTGTCTCGGGTTCTTCGGCCTATGTTTGTATAAAGATTTTTAAAAAAAATTGTTCAAATGGCTCTAAGCACTATGGGACTTAACATCTGAGGTCATCAGTCCCCTAGACTTAGAACTACCTAAACCTACCTGACCTAAGGACGTCACACATATCCATACCCGAAGCAGGATTCGAACCTGTGACCGTAGCAGCAGCGCGATTCTGGACTGAAGCTCCTAGAACCGCTCGGTCACAGCGGCCGGCTAATGATTTTTCACCAATTAAACGTCTGCCGAAGAACCCGAGATAGAAGCCGATAGGCAGTTTACTGCTTCAATACTTCGTCGAGATTACATAAAATAAGCTTCTTTTCGTCATAAACAACTTTCGCACTTATCAGTAATAACAAGAAACTCTTGTCCTTGAACTAGATGAAGAACGCTCTATTGAGTACAAGATAACAACAATAATTCTATAGATGGTTACATCTGTACGTGTAAATACTAACTGCTTTGGTTACGTAAAAGCGCAGAAGTTAAGCGATCAACTAATTTTTATTACTTATAAAATACAGTTTATATTTTGTAAGTATGTAAAATGAATTGTGGACTAACACTGTACGAAGTGCCAAATAAACAAACGAATAAAAATTTCTGTCACGCATTCATTTTCGTTTCTTTTCCTACTAGTGCCATCAATACCACCAGTAACCTTACCATTTACTACGTCATTTACGTCTTGTGTTGAAACCACCCAACCGTAGTTTTTGTAGAGCGCAACTCTATTCTTGCCATATGTACCGGGTGATCAAAAAGTCAGTATAACTTTGAAAACTTAATAAGCCACGGAATAACGTAGATAGAGAGGTAAAAATTGACACACATGCTTGGAATTACATGGGGTTTTATTACAACAACAACAAAAAAACAAAGTTCACAAAATATCCGACAGATGGCGCTGGACAGCAAAACGTCTGTGACTGCGCACGACAATCGTGTATAAAAGGAGCAGTAATGAGAGGCAGAATCAGTCACCCTCGACCGTCGCCTCTCCTGGACCCCCCATCTCCAGACAATCCAAGCCAAGGCACACTCCCGCCTCCGCCTCCTCAAGCTCCTTTCGGGCCGTACGTCGGGTCTGGACCCCTCCACCTCCTCCACACCTATAAATCCCTCATCCGCCCTATCCTCTGCTACGCCCATCCAGCCTGGATCTCCGCCCCCCCCCCTTCCTTTTATATATCCCTTCAAATCCTTTAACGCCATGCTCTCCGCCTCGCCTATCGCATCCGTCTCCCCTCCCCCACACGGATCCTGTACGATCTCATTCCTTTCCCCCACCTCCTCCTTTTCCTTGAAAGGATACGGATCCTGTACACCTCCCACAAACTCGACCCTCCTCACCCGCTTGTCTCGCCCATCCTGTCCCAACCCCGCCCGCTGCCGCGCCTGTATACCCACGTCCCACGTGGTCTCCATCTCTCCACCCTCCTTACCCTCTCCCAAGGTGGCTTCTGGCAGCTCTCCCTCCCTGATGATGTCCTACTCCCCTCCATCTAACCCTCCTATCAACTTTGATCCTCCCTCCCTCTTCCTCTGTCTGTTCCTTTGGGCACCCTCCCTCCCTCCTCCCTTTCTCCCCACCCCTCCCCCGGGCTTCCCCTCCCCTGTCCCTCTCCCCCTCCTCCCATCTCCTCAGCCATTGGCATCTTTGTTCTCCCCTCCCCACCCTCTCCCCCCCCCCCTCACCTTTCTTCCCCTCTTGGCAGGTCCCCGGCCTCGCACACACTACGTGGACTTTCGCGCGCCGTAGATCATCACCATCTGTGTCTCGTGTGTGTGTGACGTCGTTTTGTGTTTTTAGTGTCCACCGTCACGCTTCTACTTTCACTTGTGCCATCGGATTCGTCAGTGTTCTATGTGCCGTGTCAACGTGTTTTCGGTGTCGTTATCGTCGAGTGTGAAAGGTTCCGTGTTATTTTTATGTATCTGTGACCACTATTTTTTAGCCCATCACTATGTTCATTCTGTTTCTCCAACCTGTGTTCTGTCATTGTCAACACTATGGCTGAAGAGCGGCGTAGCATGCCGCTGACAGCCTACCTGTTTGTATAGGTGTTAAAATAACAATAAAGGGAAAAAAAACAAAAAAGAGGCAGAATCAGACGCACCAGCAGTCGCAGCATGTTGATGTTACCTGAAAAGGCGCTTTTAGTGAAGCCGTATTATCAGAGTGGGAATGTGGTAGTTCACCGTTACGATCCTATCGCCATAGGAAGGGGATGCGAACGGGTAAAGGTCCGTTGACGAATGCACCTGTGGCGAGAATTATTTTGAAGTTCGAAGCCACGGGTTGTTTAGACGATAGACCCCGTAGTGGCCGACCGATCACAAGGCGTAATGCTGCTGAGACAGTTCAGGAAGAAATGGAGACTAGCGGGCTCGTTTATGCACGGGGAGGTCAACGCTCGTGCAGTCGCACGTCGCACCGGTATTCCATACACTACTGTTTGGTTGGCACTGAGGCGTACCCTCCGACGCTATCCGTACAAAACCCGTCGGCATCGTGAACTCTTACCTGGCGATTTAGTGAAGCGAAGAGCATTTGCCGTGTGGGCGTTTCAAAAGATGGCGGAAGATGACGATTAGTTGAGTAACGTGTTGTGGACCGACGAAGCTCATTTCACGCTCCGAGGGTCTGTCAACGCCCACAATTGCAGAATTTGGGCTACCGAAAATACTAGAACTGTCGTGGTAACTTCACTGCACGACGAGAAAGTCACGGTATGGGTTGGATTTACCACATGTACCGTTATCAGGTCTTTTTTCTTCGAGGAAATGCGTGATTCTCGTTTTGTAACCGCTACCGTGCCGGCTGAGAGATACGCCGATATGTTACAGAATCGTATCATCCCCAGCCTGACAGATAAACACCTGCTGGAACGTGCGATGTTTATGCAGGATGGCGTTCCACCCCATATTGCTAGACCCGTCGAAGATCTCTTGCGCGTGTCGTTTGATGATCGTGTGATTAGCCGCCACTTTCGTCATGCTCGGCCTCCCATGTCCCCAGACCTCAGTCCATGTGATTATTGGCTTAGGAGTTAGCTGAAGTCGCAAGTGTATCGTGATCGACCGACATCTCTAGGGATGCTGAAAGACAACATCCGACGCCAATGCCTCACCATAACTCCGGACATGCTTTACAGTGCTGTTCACAACATAATTCCTAGACTACAGCTATTGTTGAGGAATGATGGTGGATATATTGAGCATATCTTTGCTTTGTCTTACTTTGTTATGCTAATTATTGCTATTCTGATCAGATGAAGCGCCATCTGTCGCACATTTTTTGAACTTTTGTATTTTTTTGGTCACTGCCAGACACCACACTTGCTAGGTGGTAGCCTTTAAATCGGCCGCGGTCCGTTAGTATACGTCGGACCCGCGTGTCGCCACTATCAGTAATTGCAGACCGAGCGCCGCCACACGGCAGGTCTAGTCTAGAGAGACTCACTTAGCACTCGCCCAGCTGTACAGCCGACTTTGCTAGTGATGGTTCACTGACTACATACGCTCTCATTTGCAGAGACGACTGTTTAGCATAGCCTTCAGCTACGTCATTTGCTACGACGTAGCAGGCGACATATTCAGTTACTACGAATGTATTCTGAACAGATAATATTGTGAATCATGTACCGTCAAGAGTGACGTTTATCATTAATGAATTAAAGTTAAGTATCAAACTAATTACGTCCGCTTTCTGAATTCTAATTCCTTGTCATGTTCCAGACCCCACGTCAGTATAGTTCTTCCCTCCTCACGCCAGCCTGCGTGAGCTAAAACGCGTGCATTTCGGCCTCCACTAGTAACACGGTGTTGGCTCTTCTGCCAACACAACACTGATCAACCCAAAAACATATGAAATATAATGGCTGTGATTATTAGTCAGCAAAAGACGTAATAGTGATGCGCTGTTGTTCAATACGCCGCCCTCAGTCACCAGTAGAAATACATGTGCTTAAATCGGTTACGTTGCTCCGTACTTAGCGACAGTCGTGAGACTGAGAATCCGTGTCGGACTGGGGGCGTCCCCAGTACCTGCGCGTGTGTTGCTGCCCCGTGCTGTACCCGGCGGACTATTGCGCCAGCCAGGTGTGGGTGTGTGGGCTTGTGAGCCCGCGAGGCAGTGACCGGCCGCGACTGTTTGCCGAGGGCGCCTCCTCCGCGGTCGAAGGCGCCGTTATCTGCCCGTCTGGTTGCCCGCCGCTCTTCCTGTCTACAGGGCCGCAGATGCGTCCAGCGGAGCCTGCTCACCAAGTTAGAGGTACCAGCAGAGTCGTGACGTGACGAAAGTGACGGGATGTCTCCTAATATCGTGTCGGACTTACTTTTGCGTAGTGCAGCAATTCGACGCAGCATGGACTCAACAAGTCTTTGGAAACTTCCTGGCAGATTAAAACTGTGTGCCGGACCGAGACTCGAACTCGGGACCTTTGCCGTCCACGGACAAGTGCTCTACCAACTGAGCTACCCAATCACGACTCACGCCCCGTCCTCACAGCTTTACTTCTGCCAGTATCTCGTCTCCTACCTTCCAAACTTTACAGAAGCTTTCCTGCGAATCTTGCAGACGCAGGCAAAGGTCCCGAGTTCGAGTCTCGGTTCAGCACACAGTTTCAACCTCTCAGGAAGTTTCATATCAGCGCACACTCCGCTGCAGAGTGAAAATCTCATTCAAGTCTTTGGAAGTCCGCTGCAGAAATACTGAGGCATGCTGCCTCTCTAGCCGTCCGTAATAGCGGAAGTGTTGCTACTGCAGGATTTTGTGCACGAGCTGATCTCTCCGTTATGTGCCCTAAATGTAAGGTGGGATTAATGTTTAGTGATCTGACTGGCCAAATGTATGCTCGAACTCTCCAGAATGTTCGTCAAACCAATCGCGGACAATTTTGACCCAGTAACATGACGCATTCTCAATTATAATAAACCCATTGTTTTTTGGGATCATGGCGTCCACGAATGGCTGAATATGGTCTCCAGGTATCGGATCATAACCATTTCCAGTCAATGATCGCTGCAGTTCGACCAGAAGACCCCGTTCCAGTCCGTGTAAACACAGCTCATACCATTACGGAGCCACCACGGGCTTGCACGATGCCTTGTGGGCAACTTAGGTTCATGGTTTCGTGGGGTCTGCGCCACATTCGAACCCTACCATCAGATCTTATGAGCTGAAATCGGGACTCATCTGACCAGGCCATGGTTTTCCACTCGTCTGGGGTCCATCAGATACAGGGTGTTTCAAAAATGACCGGTATATTTGAAACGGCAATACAAACTAATCGAGCAGCGATAGAAATACACCGTTTGTTGCAAAATGCTTGGGACAACAGTACATTTTCAGGCAGACAAACTTTCGAAATTCCAGTAGTTACAATTGTCAACAACAGATGGCGCTGCGGTCTGGGAAACTCTATACTACGATATTTTCCACATATCCAACATGCGTAGCAATAATATGGCGTAGTCTCTGAATGAAATTACCCGAAACCTTTGACAACATGTCTGGCGGAATGGCTTCACATGCAGATGAGATGTACTGGTTCAGCTGTTCAATTGTTTCTGGATTCTGGCGGTACACCTGGTCTTTCAATTGTCCCCACAGAAAGAAGACACAGGGGTTCTTGTCTGGCGAATAGGGAGGCCAATCCACGCCACCTCCTGCATGTTTCAGATAGCCCAAAGTAATCACACGATCATCGAAATATTCATTCAGGAAATTAAAGACGTCGGCCGTGCGATGTGGCCGGACACCATCTTGCATAAGCCACGAGGTGTTCGCAGTGTCGTCTAAGGCAGTTTGTACCGCCACAGATTCACGAAGAATGTCCAGATAGCGCGATGCAGTAATCGTTTCGGATCTGAAAAATGGGCCAGTGATTCCTATGGAAGAAATGGCGGCCCAGACCAGTACTTTTTGAGGATGCAGGGACGATGGGACTGCAACATGGGGCTTTTCGGTTCCCCATATGCGCCAGTTCTGTTTATTGACGAAGCCGTCCAGGTAAAAATAAGCAGTAAACCAAATGCTGTCCACATGCATATCGCCGTCATCAATCCTGTGCACTATATCGTTAGCGAATGTCTCTCGCGCAGCAATGGTAACGGCGCTGAGGGTTGCCGCATTTGAATTTTGTATGGATAGAGGTGTAAACTCTGGCGCATGAGACGATACGTGGACGTTGGCGTCATTTGGACCGCAGCTGCAACACGGCGAACGGAAACCCGAGGCCGCTGTCGGATTACCTGCTGCACTAGCTGCGCGTTGCCCTCTGTGGTTGCCGTACGCGGTCGCCCTACCTTTCCACCACGTTCATCCGTCACGTTCCCAGTCCGTTGAAATTTTTCAAACAGATCCTTTATTGTATCGCTTTTCGGTCCTTTGGTTACATTAAACCTCCGTTGAAAACATCGTCTTGTTGCAACAACACTGTGTTCTAGGCGGTGGAATTCCAACACCAGAAAAATCCTATGTTCTAAGGAATAAACCATGTTGTCCACAGCACACTTGCACGTTGTGAACAGCACACGCTTACAGCAGAAAGATGACGTACAGAATGGCGCACCCACAGACTGCGTTGTCTTCTATATCTTTCACATCACTTGCAGCGCCATCTGTTGTCGAAAATTGTAACTACTGTAATTTCGAAAGTTTGTCCCCCTGAAAATGTACTGTTGTCCCAAGCATATTGCAACAAACGGTGTATTTCTATCGCTGCTCGTTTAGTTTTTATTGCCGTTTCAAATATACCGGCCATTTTTGAAACACCCTGTATGATCATGAGCCCAGGCCTGGCGTACTGTCCTAGCGGATACGTTCATCTCACGTCCCGCAATGATTTCTGCGCTCATTTCAAGCAGTGTTGCTTGTCTACATCTACATCCATACTCCGCAAGCCACCTGACGGTGTGTGGCGGAGGGTACCCTGAGTACCTCTATCGGTTCTCCCTTCCATTCCAGTCTCGTATTGCACGTGGAAAGAAGGATTGTCGGTATGCTTCTGTGTGGGAGCTAATCTCTCTGATTTTATCCTCATGGTCTCTTCGCGAGATATACGTAGGAAGGAGCAATATACTGCTTGACTCTTCGGTGAAGGTATGTTCTCGAAACTTTAACAAAAGCCCGTACCGGGCTACTGAGCGTCTCTCCTGCAGAGTCTTCCACTGGAGTTTATCTATCATCTCTGTAACGCTTTCGCGATTACTAAATGTTCCTGTAACGAAGCGCGCTACTCTCCGTTGGATCTTCTCTATCTCTTCTATCAACCCTATCTGGTGAGGATCCCACACTGCTGAGCAGTATTCAAGCAGTGGGCGAACAAGCGTACTGTAACCTACTTCCTTTGTTGTCGGATTGCATTTCCTTAGGATTCTTCCAGTGAATCTCAGTCTGGCATCTGCTTTACCGACGATCAACTTTATATGATCATTCCATTTTAAATCACTCCTAATGCGTACTTCCAGATAATTTATGGAATTAACTGCTTCCAGTTGCTGACCTGCTATTTTGTAGCTAAATGATAAGGGACCTACCTTTCTATGTATTCGCATCACATTACACTTGTCTACATTGAGATTCAATTGCCATTCCGTGCACCATGCGTCAATTCGCTGCAGATCCTCCTGCATTTCAGTACAATTTTCCATTGTTGCAACCTCTCTATGCACCACAGCATCATCTGCAAAAAGCCTCAGTGAACTTCCGACGTCATCCACCAGGTCATTTATGTATATTGTGAATAACAACGGTCCTATGACACTCCCCTGCGGCACACCTGAAATCACTCTTACTTCGGAAGACTTCTCTTCATTGAGAATGACATGCTGCGTTCTGTTATCTAGGAACTCCTCAATCCAATCACACAATTGATCTGATAGTCCGTATGCCCTTACTTTGTTCGTTAAACGACTGTGGGGAACTGTGTCGAACGCCTTGCGGAAGTCAAGAAACACGGCATCTACCTGTGAACCCGTGTCTAAGGCCCTCTAAGTCTCGTGGACGAATAGGGCAAGCTGGGTTTCACACGACCGTCTTTTTCGAAACCCATGCTGATTCCTACAGAGTAGATTTCTAGACTCCAGGAAAGACATTATACTCGAACATAATACGTGTTCCAAAATTCTACAACTGATCGACTTTGTCTGTTAGCATTGACAATTCTACGCAGAAGCTGCTGCTCTCGGTCATTAAATGAAGGCCGTCGGGGACAAGTTTGCCCGTGGGGAGAGGTGATGCCCAAAATTTCGTATTCTGAGTACACTCTCGTTCCTGTACATTCTCGAATATTGAATTCCCTACCGATTTCCGAAATGAAATGTCCCATGCGTCTAACTCCAACTACCATTCTGCGTACAAAGTCGGTTAATTCCTATCGTGCATCCACAATCACGTCAGAAACGTTTTCACATCCATCACCTAACAACAGATGGCAGCTCCGCCAATGCACTGCCCTTTTATACCTTATGTATATGACATTGTGATGTTTGGATAGGGCTGGAAAAATTATGCTGGAGCAATTTGTGTAATGAACCACGCGTGTGTAGTACTACTCAACGTCATCACTTTTGTAGCACAACACCTCATCGTCCCCAGGCCATATACTGTCTTTAGATTTGTAAGAATGCGTGAATCAGTATCTCGATTTGCTGTGCTCTAACACACTCAGGGACTTTAATCTTCGTGTGCTCCAAGACAGTTACTGGTCTTAGTCGCGTAACCTGTGCTGCTATCCTATTCCTAACCCAAAAATAATCTGACTGTCAGTAACGTTGAATCTAATGGTAAAATGACTGTTTGGTTTTGTTAATAAAGATAAATAAGGTGATCAAATATGAGTTAAACCACTAATAAAGTTAGAGAAATTTCCTTCTTGAAGAAAACAGCTAACACCGTATTACATCCTGTTTTGAAGCCATTGCTAAATAAATACTTGACACCAAGGTTCAGTATTGTGTAATGCATTTCTGCTGTAAGAGCATTCCAAAACCGGTTGCCATGTGTTTTTATATTGGACGCGCTCCATATTCTAGAAATATGTTTGCTTATTGCTTGAATGGTATTGTAAGAGAGATATTCTTTCAAAGTTAGACAGTTCAATTAACAAACGTTGTTGCGAGCGAGACGTTTGCTAGTCTGTTTATATCTCTAAGTAGAGAGTTGTAGAAGCTGTTGACAGCAACTGATTTTGTGAATTTATCAGCACCCGAGATAAATGTTAGAAGATACCGTTTTAACTGAATGAACTCAGAAGTTTAAAGTGTTAAAATTTATTTCAAAATTATATGTCTGATTTGGACTATCAACCGTATTTTAAAAGCCTACAAATAATTGTAACTGCTAAACGAATCCATGTCGAAATATTACTTTCCAATCTATAGCCTCCTTTATGAAATATGATCGTGTGTTGGAGACGTAACCAACAGCCCAGTTGCTTAAAATCTATTAGTTGCACTATCACGGTCATAAGCTCTGTAAAAAGTGTAACACTAATCTGCCATTAAAAGGTTGTATAGAGCCTACTATGAAAATATGGAATACTGATTGGCAGACCCCCAGCAGTCATGATACAACATGGAGCTATTGTGGCACGTCTACCCAGCCAGCAAACGTATGGCACGCGAAGATACATTGCGAAATTATTAAAATATTTCTTCAATAATGGACTGTCAGTTGAAAGCTTCGGTTGATTAGATAACACACTGATAACAACGATTTCCCGCTTAGGTTACTCGTTATATAAATTCCACTGCTAGCTTCGATCGTCATACCATTATCGCCACGTGGATGACGTCCTGTTTACATCGTGAAATACATTTGTGGCACGCTCATATGACGGTCTTATGGAAGCCCGTCACAACACCAAAAGTAGTGGTAAAATGTTAATGTCAATTGCAGCATTGTAGGTGTTTAACATTGCAGAGTGTATGTGCAAACAGTACTCACTGTATAACAGAAAAAAGATGCGCTGTGTGATGCGACAGCATGCCAGGTGTGTCATTACACAGTAATTTGCACGTTTTACATGGCAAAGATTTTAGTTGTCACAATAAATGTTATGAACATTGCTACACTAATACCGCTTAAAGCTTAGTTTAGCAGCATATGATCCGTTACGCTTCATACATCCGCATATAAAGGCAGCTTAGGTCTCAATAAAAGGAGGCACCAGGATATGATGATGTTTCTGTACAAATGATTAAAGTTAGAGGAGAAGCTCTACATAAAAGCTTAATAAATTATTTAAGGACCGAATGAGAAGGAAGACAGTTCCTCAGAAATGCAGCAATACCGTAACGACACTCCTTCACAAGAAAGGCAGAAGACAAGACGAAAGACTAGAGATCAATCAGTCATCTTTGCGTTATTTACAAGATGTCCAATAACTGTATAATGAATGGTGAACGCATACCCTAAAAGTTATGAGCACTTGTTCATTAGACGACTTGTACTTTGAAGTAGCGAAGATGAAAAAGTGCTCGTAAGGTATCCATTTTAAAGCACATGTTTACTGAACTTTTTTTCCTTGTTTTCGTCGGTATTACCACTTCCAAAAATATGGAACGCAAAAAGTTTGCAGTAGAAAAGATTTGTTTCACAGTACCAAACATCAAGAATTGCTCATAGCTCTTAAGTCTTAAGGTACAGGTTTTACAGCCCATGTTTACTTGACTTTTTTGTTTCGAATGATCATTCCTGTCATGTCCTTGAATATTGACCTCCATTTCTGAAGCACTTGTGTGTGTGTGTGTGTGTGTGTGTGTGTGTGTGTGTGTGTGTGGGTTGTTAATACTCTTCATTTTTACATCTGATCACAGCTACAAAACCGAAAACGGTTGTGAATTTTAATAACATTATGTGTGACCTAGTCATTGGTTTCCACCATTTAACTAACATTCAATAAGTTTCTGTATGCGAAACTCGTTGTGTAATTTTACCTTATTTAAGGAGTATATTGCGTACCTCCCGCTATCTTTTTGCGATTGTGCTGAAATCCTAATCGTTTGCATATCCAAACAAGTACGAGGAGCTGTCACACAGTTTTCATTCCTACCTCAACAAAATAAAGTTACTTAATTGGTGCCCAGTTTACCCAAAAAAAGTTTCAAATGGCTCTGAGCACTATGAGACTTAACATCTGAGGTTATCAGTCCCCTAGAACTTACAACTACTTAAACCTAACTAACCTGAGGACATCACACACATCCATGCACGAGGCAGGATTCGAACCTGAGACCGTAGCAGTCGCGCAGTTCAGGGCTGAAGCGCCTAGAACCGCTCGGTCACTGCGGCCAGCCCAGTTTATCCATTGGCTCCACCATTTTGTTGTGGCTACTACAGTGGTGCGGGGATTTCGCTCTGTGAAGTGATCGACCGGCAAACACAGAAAAAGTTAATTATGTAACTTTATTACGTCGAGGTGATACTTAAAACCTTATCTCTCCTCCTCGTAGTGCAGTTCATTCCAATATGACGTTTCTTACACGTCTGCTTCATGTTTGCAACTTTAATGGCGAGCATTGTAGAAAAAGAAATGAAACGGGGAAACGTTTAACAACGAAAAAAATACAAACAGAATCAACGAATACATCTGAACCCCATACGTGACGGAACAATTGACCCTTACGAAATTAATGCGGAGACACATGCAGAAATACTAATACTAACGTCGGTAGGTAATAAAGAATGACAGCAGTACTCAAACCGTCATAAGAACCATTAAATCGATGTTTCATTTCCATTTTGAATGAAATGAACCACTCTTTTCGTCCTAATGGGTTGCCAAAAGTCTCGTTCCCGATTTACATTTGTCACGCTATCAGTTTCAACATTACAGGCATGTAGTCCTCTCATCCACTTTCGAAAGTGTGTGTTTTTCGTAATCACCATCCAGTATTTCATGCCTTCCTATGAAGATATCGAATCCATTATAGGAACTCTGTACATTTACATTTTAAATTAAAGATGTCTGTTTGCAGATTTTAAGGAAACTACTCTGACTACCGTACTTTGTCACAACTGCTATAACTTTCATTGCATTGTATTTCTTATGGTTGGATCCATGGCTTCCAGACATTGATTAAAAGAAATGTTGCTTACATTGAGGCTACTCTTAACCAGTTTTAACCTAACGGTCATTTTCAACTTTATATACACATTTATGGTGTTAGTAGATCGTATATGAAAGTAAAATTACCGCGGTAGATCCCAGTTGTAGGATAGCAGTATGGTTTAGGCCAGGGGCAAGGGGTATAAAAACTGTGTATCTGCTAAGCACAAGGTTGTCAGTGGGCATACTGGCCACAATAACGATCTTATCTCAAGGTCACTGATAAGGACTTGCAGAGTCAAGTTACACACTTGGGCAACTTATATTCAAGGTCATCCCCAGGAAACCACCTGTAACTGATCAAGGCCATCTAAGGGAGCTCCCCCCCTCCCCACCCACACACATCCTTCTCACAGCCTTTCTCCCTTCCCGCTTTAGACCAATAAAATTTAAGCCCCTCTGCCTCCTCTGGGTGGGCTCACTCTGGAGCTGTGCACCCATAAGGAGTGGATCAGGATTTTTCGTATATTTTCCTCAATTTTAGTTACTTTTTATAAATTTTCATATTTGTACAATTTTACATGTTATTTTGCATTTTTACAATTTTTCCTATTTTACACATTTAATCGAATTACGTGAGTTCCGTCCTACTGCTCTCGGCGTCATGTCAGTGTTAAATCACGTCACATTGTGTTGTGTCAAGACATCACATCATGTCAGTGTGATAATGCTCTCATGTAATCACAATGCACCCCATGTGTGCAAAACTATTTGAATTATTTATTATTGTTTAGCCATCACTACATTACTAATGTGTGTGTGACATCATAGTGTATTTGTTAGAAATGAATGCATTGCCATGTTGGTAGAAGTAATAATGTGATAGCAAATTCTGTAAGTGTTACTGTTTCACCGATTCCCAACCAAAGATATTTATGTATAAGAAATACCACAATAGATAAACCTTCGCTTATCCATCACCACTTTACTAGACTATATGATAGCACAGTTTATGTATTGAAACAAATGTGTTGTCGGAATTGATAAATTAATGATGGCATAACAAAATTCTGAGGTTTACCTATTTCAAACCACAGATGCTGTGTGTATAAGAATTAGCACAAAACTACAAAATAGACACATAGAGAGAGCTGTGCAGTATCTCCAACCACCCCCCAGGGAAAAGTGAGTCGCCTGCAGGGTAGAGGACTCCTCAAACATCGATGCTTGGAGTGTAGCCATGAGCACACTGCTCCAACCCAGCAGTAGACAAAGGAACTTGATTTATTTTCAGTGTATTTGTCTCTGACCTGATTGCTGGTGCAAAAGACACTGCTGCTCCTGTGTCAAGCATTCGGTGATGGATGTACCGCCCACAGTAATAACAGCCAGAAAACAGATCCCAACGGTGGAAATATGTGGGCTGCATTGCACATAAGTGTCATCCCCTCCCGCCTTTGTATCTCTGAAGCAATCAGAAGTCTGCTTTCAAAACTAGCGCTTATGCATGGGTGGCGTCAGTCTCGGTCAGCCAGAACTCCCAGGCAGAACAAATATCCATTTAACAGGATTTAAGCTATTGCATTATTATTAGCGAGTGTCTAACACTGCAAGAGAACAAGTAAAAAATCAGAGAAGGATAATTCCCAATCCTTCTGTGTTGGTCACATAGGTAAGATTCAAATGTGAGCAAGAGTGGCGCAATGCAACGAAACTGTTATGCTCCCTCTTACACATGGAGCAAACTAAGCATTACAGAAAAAATTAGCGTCAACTACAGGCCTACACTGGCGGTGGACAAGATCTGTCAGAGTTTCCAGGAAGAATAGAAAGGTATGGACACCAGATAAACTCTGCAGCAGTAGTGTGCGACATCACTCGTACAAGGATGTGGAGTATATATACAAGTCCCTGCCATCCAAATTAGACTGAGGACTGCTCACAGTGCAGCAAAAATAAACTATTTCTACTTAACAAATCATAGACCCTATGGTCCTGTGGACGCCTCTGCCACTAAACAACAAAATGCGGAAGCAGAGAGCTGCAGCAATCACACAATACAGAACTGAACAATTATGGACAGGAACTGGGCCACACACATCTTTGAAGGAGTTGTAGCTGACGCCACAACCACCACGACACAGCAGCTGACCCCGGAACCGCGAACGAGACCCAGCCACATGTCTGCACAATACTACACCATCCAACTGCCTTCGACTCCACTGTCGCCTAACCCGCCCCAGACATTGACTTATGGCACTACGAGTCTCCATCCAGCTCTGAGAATGCTGGCCAGATCATGACCGACACCTTAGAAATAGCGCTGCTCGTGGAAACGAAAAGTCTAGTCTTGGAGAAGGGCTGCCACAGCCTCAACTTGCAGACATTGATTGACAGTCACCGCCAGCAAACGTCCTATGCAAAACTGATAAAAGATGAGGCATTACAACAAAAGATGAGGCGTATCCACACAGTGGCACCATCTCAGATAATGGCTATTGATAAGGCAGCCAATGTGTCACCTGCCAAAGACGTGTGAGACCCAGTAGACAACCACACAGAAAGCAGACAGCTGTAAAAAGTTCTAATTTTTTTCTTGTTGTTGCTGTGGTATTCCGTCCAACTACTGGTTTGATGCAGCTCTCCATACTGCGCTATCCTGTGCAAGCCTCGGCATCTCCGAGCAACTATTGCAACCTACATCCTTCCTAATCTGCTTATTGTATTCATCTCTTGGTCTCCCTCTGCGAATTTTATCCTCCATGCTTCCCTCCAGTGCTAAATTGGTGCTCCCTTGATGCCTCAGAACGTGTTCCGTCAACCGTTCACTTCTTCTAGCCAGGTTGTACCACTCGAGCATTCTTCTGTACCGCTATATTTCAAATATTTCTGTTCACTTCTTGTCTAAACTGTTTTGTTGTCCGTGTTTTGCTTCCGTTCATGGCTACACTCCATAGAAATACTTTCAGAATGGTCTTCCTGACACTTAAATCTATGTTCGATGTTAACAAATTTCTCTTCTTCAGGAACGCTTTTCTTGCCATTGCAGTCTGCATTTTATACGCCCCCTACTTCGACCGTCATCAGCTGTTTTGATTCAAAAAACAGCAAAACTCATCTGCTACTTCAATTGTCACATTTCCTAATCTAGTTCCCTCAATATCATCTGATTTAATTAAACTATATTCCAGTAACAGCGTTCTGCTTTTGTTGATGTTCATCTTATATCTTCCTTTCAAGACACAGTTCACCTGCTCTTCCAAGTCCTTTGGTGCCTCTGACAGAATTACAATGTTATCAGCAAACGTCAAAGTTTTAATTCTTCTCCCTGGAATTTAATTCCTACCTCAAATTTTTCTTTTGTTTCCTGTACTGCTTTCTCCATATACAGATTGAATAACACCGGGCATAGGCTACATCCCTGTTGCATTCTCTTCTCATCCGCTGCTTCCCTTTCGCGTCCCTCGACTCTTATAACTGCCATCTGGTTTCTGTACAAATTGTAAATAGTCTTTCGCTCCCTGTATTTTCCCCATGCCACCTTTAGAATTTGAAAGAGTGTATTCCAGCCAATACTGTCAAAAGATTTCTCCAAGTCTACAAATGGTATAAACGTAGTTTTATCTTTTCTATCTTCTCTGAGATGTTCCTACATTTCTCCGTAATCCAAACTGATCTTCTCCGAAATCGGCTTTTAACAGTTTCTCCATTCTTCTGTAAAGGATTCGCGTTAGTACGTTGCAACCGTGACTTATTACACTCACAGTTCGGTAATTTTCGCACCTGACAGCACCTGTTTTCTTTGTAATTGGAATTATTATGCTCTTCTTGAAGTCGCAACGTATTCCTCCTGTTTCATACACCTTTCTCATCAGATGGAATGGTTTTGTCATGGCGAGCTCCCCCGAGACGATCAGTAGCTCTAACGTCGTATTCTCCACTTCCGGGGACTTGTTTTGACTTACGTTTTTCTATGCTTTGTCAAATTCTTCACGCAGTATTGTATCTCCCTTCTCATCTTCATCTACGTCCTGTTCCATTTCCATAATACTGCACTGAAGTACATCTCCCTTGAATAGACCCTCTATATACTCCTTCCACCTTTCTCCTTTCCCTTCTTTGCTTAGGACTAATCTTCCATGCGAGATCTTGATATTCATACAGGTAGTTCTCTTTTTGCCAAAGGTCTTTCTAATTTTCGTGTGGGCACCATCTATCTTACCCCTTTTCATCTTTACATTTGTCCTTTAGCCATTCCTGCTCAGCCGTTTTGCACTTTCTGTCTGTCTCATTTTTTAGACGTTTGTGTTCCCATTTACCTGCTTCATTTATTGCATTTTTATATTTTCTCCTTTCATCAATTAAAGTCAATATCTCTTCTGTTCCCCAGGGTCTTCTACTAGTTCTCGACTTTTTATCTCCTCAATCCTCTGCTGCCTTCACTATTTCATCTCTCAAAGCTACCCATTCTTCTTCTACTGTATTCCTTTCCACTCTTCTTGTCAATCGTCCCCTAATGGTCCCTCTGAAACTCTCTAGAACCTCTGATTCTTTCAGTTTATCCAATTCCCAACTCCTTAAATCCCTGTTTTCTTGCAGCTAATTGGTTTGGTTTCATTTTAACAGAAGAGCTAAAACAGTTTAGGTCTAACCCGCCACTGCCCGCGCCGAAACTAAGTTTACGTGCGGTATCACACCCTGTATATGTAGTAAAGCCAACTAGTGCCCTTAAATAGTGCAAGGAGTCCCTCTACCAGTTTTTTGTTAGACACAATTTCTTCAGGTTTAGTTGTCTCGAAGATTATATATCTTTTGCTCTCCAATGCCATACATTCAAAGATTAGGTGTGATGCAGTTTCTTCACCCTCATCGCAGATCCTACAATTAGGGTCGTCTTCCATTATACCCATTGTATGTAGGTGTCTTTTGAAGTTCCCATGGCCGGCCATCAGTCCAGTCATGAGTTCAATCTCTTTCCTGTTCAACCCCAGAATTACAAAAAAAATAAAAATGGTTCAAATGGCTCTGAGCACTATGAGACTTAACTTCTGAGATCATCAGTCCCATAGAACTGAGAACTACGTAAACCTAACTAACCTATGAACATCACACACATACATGACCGAGGCAGGATTCGAACCTGCGTCCGTAGCGGCCGCGCGGTTCCAGACTGTAGCGCCTAGAACCGCTCGGCCACGCTGGCCGGCCCAGGATTACAGACCTTCTTTTAAAACATGGCCTGGGCATCATTACCTTACAATGTTTTTGTTTATCGACCTTGGTCCAATATCCTACGTGCTGTTTCCTAAGCCAGTTCCGTAGTTTTAAATTTGATCATAGCCTTGGTGATTGTCAAGACAGGTTTCGGTCCAATAAATGAAAGGAAGTTGTATACGAAAAAACTGGAGACACTGGAAGGTTTCAGATTGATTATACAGTGTGTCCCAGATATCTTGTCCACCCAGAATATCTCTGGAACAATAACAGCTATTGGAAAACGACTTTCACCGGTATCAATGTAGGGCTGGAGCCCATGAATGTAGATATTTGGAACATTCTAAAACGAAAGCATATGTGTTTTTTAACACAAACTTAGGTTTTTTTTAAATGGACCTCCTATATTTTTTCTTCAGCAATCCATAGCAAGATAAAGCACATACACAATGGCGTTGATTGCATTGCAATATTCCCATTACATCCCAAGATATTAAGACGCGAAGTTGACGCTTGAAACACCCGACATGCGCTGGTAGCACACGTCCTGAGGCTCAGGCGTGAACCCCACGCTGCCCCTAATCGCGATGTGATTGACATGTGTAATCACACCTCCATAGTTATCAAGAGGTCCGAAACGAATAATACGGTCTGCTGCCATCAACTCTCATAAGCACATAATTGTTTCCCTCTTGCACGTTTTACGTATCTACGTACACAATACGAACCAGTACCAATCGCTGTACACGCATCAGGTTGTCTTATTTATCCTGCACACCCAAAATAAGGTTTATCTAATGCGTTATATGACCCATTGTGCCTGTCGCGCAGGGCCTGACTATAGCTAGTCAAGTGTCCAACGTAGTTACCACTACTGCCACAGTTACCACAACGCCTTGTACATGATTTGCGACCCATGCAAACTCCTGTACTCCACCACCCTCCGAGCATCCCATTTGATGTTTCTTTGTCGGGCAGTACACCGCTTGCCAGTGTAGTCGTGCATCAGAGTAATCTAGTGACGGCACGGAGGTAGTACACATTGTGAATAAACGTTCTGTTGTGGAACTTACACTGTACAGTACAATGTACACACATGGAGATATGGTAGAACGACTGTACAGTAGACGATTCCCTGACAACCCATCGCCTTCGCGCCGGATGTTTGGTCGTCTCACATATCGTCTACGTGAAACGGAAAGCTTAAATCCAAGACCTTGACATCGTTCTAGAACACGCACAGATGAACGTGCTGACGTTGCTGTGCTCGCTACCATAGCTGTGAATCCTCAAATCAGCACACGTCAAATTGAACGTGAAGTTGATGTGTCGAAATCAAGTGCACAGCGTATTTTTAAACGTCATAAACTTCATCCTTACCATGTTCATTTACACCAGGATCTTCATGGAAATGACTTCCGCAATGGGGTAACATTTTGTCAGTGGGCTCAGCAAAAACTTCAGACTAATCCAAATTTTTTTGCAGATGTTCTCTTTTCCGACGAGGCATCATTCTCCAACAAAGGAATGGTCAATATGAGGAATATGCATTATTGGTCCGCTGACAATCCAAAATGGCTCCGTCAGGTAGAGCATCAACGCCTGTTGAAAGTAAATGTTTGGTGTGGGATTATTTGACATACCATTATCGGACCTTTCTTTATAAATGGCATCCAAAATGGCAGACAATACTCCAGATTTATACGACACTATCTTCCTGTTCTCTTGGACACCGTACTTCTGAACCGGAGAATGGTCATGAGGTATCAGCATGACGGATGCCCTGCACATAACGCCTTACGAGCACGACGACTTCTGAACCGTAAGTTCCCTGGTAGGTGGATTGGACGAGGAGGCCCAGTTAGGTGGCCTTCCCGATCTCCGGACCTTACACCGCTCGATTATTTTCTTTGGGGAACAGTGAAAGATGCTGTTTACCAATATGAACCAACAACACCAGAGGACATGAAGCAACGCATTATTGATGCTTGTACAGCCATCAAAGAGGAAACAGTAGCACGAAGTAGGGCATCCTTCATCCGCGGAGTGACCCTATGTATGCAAGCCAATGGGCATCACTTTGAGCATGAGATGTGAACGCTATGTTTAGTATGTAGTGCTGGTATCACAGTGGAAGTTTCTACAAAGGGCCATTTTACCCAGTGATGTTAAGAAACATTTGTTTCCAACAATTTGTCATTTAACGCATTAGATAAACATAACATTGATAATTATGTGATAATAAAACTAATTGGTTAAACATGTTTACAATCATCTTCACATTTTTACCTAAACAACGATAAAACTTTTAGTCCACTTGCTCGTTTCACTAAAACCATCAACATGAATTTTGCTATTACGAGTGAATGATTAACTGTCACTTGCGCTAGATCTACAGAAAAGTAAAGTTTTAACGTTGAACGGCATTACCTTTTTAGTAACGGATTAACGATAAGCGAAGTTAACTTTGTGACTAACGTTGCGGTACACAGATATGTTACAGAACCGCATCACCCCTAGCCTATGGGATAAATACCTGCTGGAATGTACGACGTTAATGCAGGATGGCAGCAGACCGTATTATTCGTTTCGGACCTCTTGATAAGTATGGAAGTGTGATTACACATGTCAATCACATCGCGATTACGGGCTGCGTGGGGTTCACGCCTGAGCCTCAGGACGTGCGCTAGCAGCGCATGTCGGGTGTTTCAAGCGTCAACTTTGCGTCTTAATATCTCGGGATGTAATGGGAATATTGCGATGCAAACAACGCCATTGTGTATGTGCTTTGTCATGCTATGGATTGCGGAAGAAAAAATATAGGAGGTCCATTTAAAAAAACCTAAGTTTGTGTTAAAAAACACATATGCTTTCGTTTTAGAATGTTCCAAATATCTACATTCATGGGCTCCAGCCCTACATTGATACCGGTGAAAGTCGTTTTCCAATAGCTGTTATTGTTCCAGAGATATTTTGGGTGGACAAGAAATCTGGGACACACTGTATAATCAATCTGAAACCTTCCGGTGTCTCCAGTTGCTTCGTATACAACTTCCTTTCATTATTCTTAAGCCAAGAGTTAGCTATGATTAAATTATGCTCTGTGGAAAATTCTACCAGGTGACTTTCTCTTTCACTCCTTTCTCCCAGTCCATATTTACATACTACTTTTCCTTCTCTTCCTTTTCCTACTATCAAATTCCAGTCCCCCATGGCTGTTTAATTTTCGTCTGTCTTAACTATCTGAATAGCTTCTTTTATTTCAAGAATATTTCCTCTTTCTCCTTCTCATCTGCGGAGCTAGCTGGCATCTAAACTTGTACTACTGTGGTGGGTTTGAGTTTCGTGTCTATCTTATCTACAATAATGCGTTCTCTATGGTATTCATAGTAGCTTATCCATATTCCTACTTTTTTATTCGTTATTAAACCTACTCCTGCATTACGCCTATTTTACTTCGTATTTATAACCCTGTATTCACCTAACCAAAAGTTATGTTCCTCCTGCCACCGAACGTCACTAATTCCTACTATATCTAACTTTAACCTATCCTATCCCTTTTTAAATTTTCTATCCTACATTCCCGATTAAGGAACCCGATATTCCACGCCTTATCCGTAGAACGCCATTTTTGTCTCTCCTGATGATGACGTCCTCCTGAGTAATCCCCTCCTGGAGATCCGAGTGGGGGACCATTTTACCTCCGGAATATTTAAGCCAAGAGGATGTGATCATGATTTATCCATACAGTAAAGCTGCATGCCCATGGGGAAAAATTGTGGCTGTAGTTTCCCCTTGCTTTCAGCCGTTCGCAGTACCAGCACAGCAAGGCCGTTTTGGTTATTGTTACTAGGCCAGATCAGTCAATCATCCAGACTGTTGCCCCTGCAACTACTGAAAACGATGCTGCCCCTCTTCAGGAACCACACTTTTGTCAGGTCTCTCAGCAGATACCCCTCCGCTGTGGTCGCATCTACGATACGGCTATCCGTATCGGTGAGGCACGCAAGCCTCTCCCCGAATGGCATGATCCATGGTTTATGTTTCTTTTTTTATTACGCATGTATCTATATATCGAGGATAACACCCGTAATGACATACTATTAACGTTAGCAGAGGTTATGCGCGCAGCAGCAAATCATTAAGTTGATTGTATTAAGCAAAAAATTTCTGAGATGAATAGGCCGTAACTTGTGTCGTGTTGACCATAGTGATGGGAGCATTAATGAGACGTTTTGGTTACATACGCAGTACTTAACCGTGATCGGCGCATCGCAAAAAGAGTCCACACACTGCTTCCTTCAAATAAGAGTAAACGAAGATCGAAATAAAAAAAATTATAGTCTATCCATGTTGTTGATAATTTCGCTGGCAGTGGACATTTTGTTGCTTTAAAAGAAATCGGAAATTTGTGGTAAGGACTATGGGACCAAACTGCTGAGGTCATCGGTCCGTAGGCTTTACACACTAATTAAACTAACTTACGCTAAGGACAACACACACACTCATGCCCGAGGAAGGACTCGAACCTCCGACGGGGTGAGCCGCGCGAACCGTGGCAAGACGCCGTAGACCGCATGGCTAAACCGCGTGGTGTTGCTTTAACATGCTTCTTATTTACCTAGTAGAAGACTTTTCCCAAAAGCAATATTGTAGTAGGATCGACCAACACGCTAGTATTTATGTGAACTCCAATTGCATAGTTCTCTTTTCGCAAAAACAGTATTCAGAATTTACATTCATAGCCAGCACACGTTTTCCGTAAGATAAGAGATGGTTCAAATGGCTCTGAGCACTATGGGACTTAACATCTGAGGTCATCAGTCCCCTAGAACTTAGAACTACTTAAACCTAACTAACCTAAGGACGTCACACAACACCCAACCATCACGAGGCAGAGAAAATCCCTGACCCCGCCGGGAATCGAACCCGGGAACCCGGGCGTGGGAAGCGAGAACGCTACCGCCCCACCACGAGATGCGGGCGTAAGATAAGAGAAATTACGACTCGGACATATAGACGTATCGCCTCTACAACATACGAGGCTCGCAAAACGTTGAGGACTGTTCCTGATAACCTACATATTTCCTCTTGACAAACTTCTGAAATATTTACCTCGACTGGGGATCTTGGCTGAAAGCGAGATGTAAGAGCTCGGCTGTGGTGAGTGGGACCTCCCAACAACACCTACGTGCTCATCGAACTAACGATATGCAAACTGGTGTAAGCCTTATACTGCCTTAACCGTGGAAATTGCTAACCAGCGTAACTGAAAATGCTCTGTGATCTCAAGACTGTATTGAATGCAAATGAGAGGAATTCTCATTAATCATTTGTCATGCAAATTAATTAAATTTCGTACTACACATATATTGTTCCGCTCAGAAGAAATCGATAACATTTATTATTTAATGAATGTCGCCTAATCTGAACAGCTGTGGGCCAATGAAAAAAAGGGGAAAAACCAATCTATTTTTCTTTTAGATATTGGATTTATTTTTCCGTCAATTGCTGCACTATTAAAGGAATGTTTTCTCGTAACTGAGACAAATATGAATGCTTACTTGAAAGACATATTATCGCTGAAAAAGTTCTAAAAAATTATGTTCCACTTTGGAATCGACCTTGACGTGCTCAAAAGTACAAAATGATGGCTTGAACGAAGCTCGCTTGGGACATAAAGTTTTGCTAGCAAATGGTAGATACCTCATTAAACAGAAGATTGCTACGGAATTGCAGTTGGTTTCCGAAAATCTGTGCAGCTCGCTAACCCAAGTTAAAACCAGGTAGAAGATCCGAAATAAATAAAAACGTTGAAAAAGCAACACAAGTTGCACAACTGACCTCGCAGATTGTAAGCTGTTGAGAAGAGAAGCAGTGAAGAAATGACACTTATTCAAACGATTCAGCGAAAACGGCGCCATGTTTGAAGTACCTCATGGACATGCATCTCCACATCGTCTCCCTGTCTTACTCACTGTGCACTCGGCTCTCTCAAACCCACGGCTTGGAGGGGAGAATTCACAACTTTCACCACAGTGACGATCAAGAATTACCAAAACATATAATATGCAAGGGAAGCCCGATAAAATTTCTCCACTATTGCTTACTGAATGCCCATTAACGGGCAAGAGGTTGTTACACAGTACTGTATATGCTGTGTCGCAACTCATTAGGTTCCTGCGAGTATAGCTATCACAACCGAGAGAAACCGTTTTCAAACTGTATCTACTGCACATGCGCAGCTTCACGATAGTTTCTACCGTTACAACTCTTCGGGTTTACTCAAACGCATATTTCCCGTGTTTCGTTGTCTGACTACCTGTAGCTCTAGTTGACACTTCTGTTCTCTTTGCATTGCTCAAATGTTTCTGATTGAAATAACGAAACATTGGACCCGGTACGTTTTTCTTTCGTGCTTAGCACTTTGCGTTTTGAGAATTTATTCTCATTGTGAAGTGCAAATATTTACGTAAGTATTCTGTGTGCTGTTTGTAGGTGTGTTGTGCCTTTCTTGCACTGTATTGTTTTGTCTTTTTGAGATTAAGGTACCGTAGTGTGCCTCCTACATCAAGCAGTAATACACACACAAACACACACACACACACACACACACACACACACACACACACACACACACACATTTACACACATACACATACAGTGTGAAATTTCGCAAACAGTATGAGTAATGGTTTGCTTGTACGTGGTTTCCTGGATAATGCAGAAGGCACAGTACCACATAACCTCAAAAATACTGCTACAGTGCAAGACAGACAGCACGACATAAAAATAGTAATGTAAATATTTTATTTCATGACAATGCGAAATTCTCGAAATGTGTCGTGTTAACCATGAAAAGCTACGTAAGTGGTACAGTGTTTCATTATTTAAAGAAAGAATGACAGTTGCAGGCTTTCCAAAAACATATATTATGACGAATGAAATTTAGACAAACATTTCTGCTTCCCGGTTGTGGCCGACACACTCAGGAGTAGCGAAGCAGTGATACAAAATGTTAACTGAAGAGGTTCTGAATTACCCCTAATACCACTTAACCCCTCAAAATCTTTGTTTTCTTTTGCATATTATGATAATATGCATATGTTGAAACAATTTGAGAAGCTTGACTTATTCATTTTGGTAAATGAACTTTTGATGCTGATTCACTATGCATTGCAAATAATTAGTACCAATGTTAATAACTGCAATGTAGAAAATGCCCGAACATTACAAATGTCGGAAATTATCTCATCTGAAGAAAAATTACAGTCGGTAGGGAGTGGCTGTAACGTGTCCACTGGTTATGAACCTGGTATGCAGCTTAATTTCACTAATATGTAACAGCATATCGGGTTTATTTCCACCTACGCTACCTCCCCTCTAAAGTGAGCCAATTTAACATGCGCGTGTCATTTGTAGCAATGAATGTAGTACGTGATCCCCAATTATCGGCTCTTGTGATTGGATCCTTGTACGGAAGAGGCAAAATTCATTCATTGTAAAAGTGGCGTTAACAGAGGATTAGTGAGATCCTTTTCCTTTTGATTCCCGATGCTTTATATATGCAACGCGTTTCCGCAGAAAAATCCCTCAACGGAATAAGATTACGCTAGGACGTACTAAATTTTCACAGTGGGTTGTTTATAAATAACTTATCTGGTACCAGTCACGATTTTCTGTTATTCATATTTTGCACGACGTGTTTCGGGAAATGATTTCCATTTTCAAGTGTATTTCTTTCTACTATGCCATATTTACGTAATGTTTTCGATGTGTCAGGTAAAATCGACGAAACGTGTCGTGTAAAATATGAATAAAAGAAAATCGTCACTGGTAGCAAAAAGTTATTTAAAAAAAACTGTTTCAAATTTGCAGTCTTTAAAAAAATTCTAATGGATAAAATCAGAAATTTTCACAAGGTTGAGACATAAAATTCCTTTAAAAGGCTTGCAGGAACCTAGTACTTATTTTCTTCAACGAGAATGCTGCGAGACTGAACACAAAAAGCTAAGCTCATTTCTTTGGCGAAGGCTTATTAAAGGCTTTGGAACCGGGGAGAATAATTTTCTCTCCTCGGTCGAAACCACCTGTAACCCTCCATTGGCCGCAACTCCATTGGCAGTTTTCACCCAGCCACAAACCACGAGAACTCGGAGGATGGCTGCAGACTGCGTCGAACTCTTTCGTGTGGTTGCAGCTGTATCTCGAACGAGACAATTCACACCACAACGTCTACGCCAATGACGCATCTGATTGGCCATCACTGTCTGGAGATATTCTGGACTTTCCCCACACTGGGAACGGCAGAATGCCGGTGTCGCGTGTTTGAATCAGCCGGCAGGAAAAGCAGATTCGTCACGCCAGCAATAGCAAGAGGCCCTGCGGACGCTCTACTTCAACTTCTAAGACCCATGCCGCCCCGCGAACAGCGGAAATCGGCCATTTTGTGGCTTAACAGTTCTGTCAAACAGCAGCCCAACAGGGGGTCCTGAACCGTCGTATATCCAAGGTGCTGAGACCACCCAGGATTCTCGCCCCATCTTGTCAGCCTTGAAATACACAAATCTTACTCCGGAAGCCCGCAGCTATATATTTCCCTCCAGCACAGTTAACAACATCAAGTCGCCAATTTTACTTATTATAGTACGTCGGTATGTGACAGTTCTGTCACACTCATTCTCTTTTCTTCGAGAATGCGTTATGTCCACATGACTACGTTACGTTTTCATACTCGTTCACTTTAACTGAAGCGTAGGAAAACTCGAACGTCATACTTGATTAAATAATAGTGTCTATAGGGCACTCGTCTCTGGATGCCTTTTGCGATCATTACGATTCACCTTCACAGTTTCATTGACATCGGACTGCCTGTCCCACAGTCCGAACGCCTCAGAGGCCCTTCCGCTTGTATTACTTTCTCGACGTGCTCATTCTGCAATTGTTTGTTTAATTAGTGAAAAACGACATCAGCAGCTGGTAAAACTTCTCAACAGCAACTGGAGCGGCTTTTCATTAATCTTCTGCATGTTTTCTGGAACTTTCCTACGAGACTTTCTTATCTATTGTAAGGAGAATTATATCTTTTTTTCCAATGCAGTGGACACAGTTTTCGAAGACGACTTCAGCGACGCAACATGTGTGGCACTTCATCAGACAGTAACATGATATCACTTCGCAAACCACCGTCCGCCCATCAGGGGACGCTTCGTCAGCTGTTCTTTTAAGCCAGGGCCTCAGTTCTTCTACAGGCTCCTGTCCAGAGCTAACTACTACAAGTTCCTGTGTTTTTAGCCACCGACATCCTTTAAGCGGCGATCCTCCCCCACTCTTTCCTCAGTGCTCTCAGCTGTGGACGGTAAGACACCTTTTACTTGAGTGCCCCTATTTTACTCCGTCATTTGAAGCTCTTTTTGGGGACAACCAGCCCCTTTGTGTAGTGGTTTTTTAAGCTTTCATTCTGCTTTTAGTTTCTCCAATATTTTGAGTTTCGTTCCCATTGCTGCTGGTTTCCATTTTCGTTTTTTACCTTTTCATAAGTCACAGACCG
Organism: Schistocerca gregaria; assembly: GCF_023897955.1. Classification (NCBI taxonomy): domain Eukaryota; kingdom Metazoa; phylum Arthropoda; class Insecta; order Orthoptera; family Acrididae; genus Schistocerca; species Schistocerca gregaria. The sequence continues at coordinate 127,370,289 of NC_064923.1, read as the reverse complement.
GGCGCTAATGACCATAGCAGTTTTGCGCCCTAAAACCAAAACAAAAAAAGTTCCTCATTGAGATATGCCACAATTGCCTCTTTATCTAACTTACTCAGTACGTAGTTCTTCCTGAATGTTCCAGTTGCCCTTTGCACTTTGGTTATCATTGTTGCTACAACAGCTTCATGGTCACTAATACCACATTCAATGTCGACAACGTCAAAGAGGTCATGTCTGTTCGTTGCCATTTGCATTATAAATGATATTCCAAACCATTTTTTGCTACGTAGTTTTCAGACAAAGTATTTAGTAACGTCTCGCAGGATGTCTTATGACGCGAGTATCACTTAAAAAACTATAATTTTCACAATCGATTGTTTGATGATTAAAGTTTCCTCTCATGATTACTGTTTGACTGGGGATCTTACGTGCTAAAGAACTGAGATTTTCCCTTACGTTTATGGTTACATCCGGGTCTGAGTCTTATTGTCGACGGAAAGCTCCAACTATAAGTTTGTCACTACCAATGATACGGAGTCCTGCCCTAACAATATGACGTGAAGGATGCGTTGCACCTGTGTTTTCAAAAGCAATCTCTTTTGTAGACTAAAATAGAAATATTATTCCATGCATCTGCTTATTGGGATCTGTCATCTAACAAGAAGTTGAGATCAGAATGTACGACAACAACATGGACCGCGACAGCACATATAGACTCTGTGGCGCAAGGTATCGGACGCTTGCTGTTGAAAGTCAAGAGGGAAATCAACTGAGTCACCCAGTACCAAATGAGATCAGCATCGCTAACATTATTCTTCAGTCATAGCCATCGGCAGAATCTATAGGAGCATACGGCAGTTCCGTGACTTCGTGACGAGTCTATGACATAATTCGGCCAACTAAATAAAAGCATCTATCGGCCTACTGAAATGGCTTGACGATGATGGCGTAGAAAGTTACCGAAAGCTTGAGACTAAACGCAAATGTGACGTGGCAAGAACTCCGCGAAGCGCTAATTCAAACAAGGTTATTGTTTTGTGTTTAAAGTCCCCTTTTGGCTTCCTCTGAATTAGATCACTTGATACTTTAACATGGGTAACACAGAAATACATATCTGCATAGTGTGATGAACAGAAATCAGCAGCTGTTCAGCCACTTTTGTACAATATTTTTATTTCAGTTAACTGGGTCACATCACCGTGGCGCCCATAAAATAAATCTTGATGTGATGTTTACAGAATTTCTCTCCTAACAGTCGTCAAAACTACTTTATGTGGTGTTTTGGCAGATATCTGCAATTACGCTTCTGCACGCTGTAGGCTGTAGACGGAGTCGGTCCTAACACACATATTGCTCACCAAGTATTTCGTGTCCATAGTCGACGGAAGGTCTCGGTTTGTTTTCAGTTATAAACGAAACAATTTTTAAAGCTGTGTTTTAGATGTCCATTTGGTAGAGCTAGGCCATGTTCGTTTAATCCACGTGTAGAAACTGGGACAGTAAAACAGAAAGAATAGACACACCAAAAGCGGCTGAAAAGTGCTACTGTAAGGCGGTAACAGTCAGCACTGGTCAGGGCGCCATCCGACCTGCTGCTGGAGTACTGGTTGTTCTTCATTTTTTACTGCCCCAGTTTCTACTCGTGGATTAAACGAATATGGCCCTTGACTAACTCCGCTCTATCGAATGGGTAACTGAAATACAGCTTTAAAAATCATTTTGTTCGTAATGGAAACCAACTGAAACTTTCCGTATACACTGTGCGTCGCATGAAAAGATGCTATGAGCAGTATATGTTTGCGTCCTCTGAGTCTTAGGCGGCGGCATGCCTGAATAAAATCTTCTCAGTTTTAAAATCGCGTCATTTCGTATAAAATACTCTTAGCTTTCGGTGGCTATCTCCACGATCGTCGTCAGGCACAAAAACCAGTGACTGCGTGGCCCGGCACGGTTTTCTGCTTATAAAAGCACGAATGCAGCATCTGCCACCAATTAGAGAGGGCCGAAACGACGCGTGCGTGAAAGACGTGATGCATAGCTCGCAGCAACTCCAATCCGCCACAGGGACTAGTGACGTCACACGGCGTGAGGGGCCGGTATCACATTTGAAACACCCCCTCTCCTGCCTCCCTACAAGCGCCAAGCATTTGTCTTTGCATTCTTTCCATATGCAAAGCCCCCAATCCCCGTCTAATAAGAGTGCACGTCTAGTAACTATTAAATTGTTGCTCTTTACTCTTACGATCGGCTGGTTTTTTTTTTTTTTTTTTTTTTTTTTTTTGCGAATCCAGTTCCTTACTGCAAAAAATGGAATTTCTATTCTCTGCCGAAACACGAGATGAAATGCGCCTGACGACTCATAAACAGCGCCTGACGACTATAAACAGCACAGACGAGAAGAATATTGAAGATTAGGTGGATATGACGGGTAACTAATGAAGAGATATTGCATCGAACTGGTGAGAAAACTTTTAATGGGACCTAACTTAAAGAAAGCAGCATCTTGAGGCATCAGAGAATAGTTAATTTTGAAATTTAGGGTAGTGTGGAAGAGATAAGGGCTAAAATGCAGAGAAATTATAGTAGTTATGTGCTAATGAAGAGACATGTACGGCATAGACAACAGAGGATAAACTCATCTCCAGAATGAAGATAAAATAACAACAACTAGAACATCATCAATAAGTATAATCACCTTGATTAAAGGTTATGCTTCAAATTCCATCATCATAAAGGTAAAATTTAATAAACAGCACGATTTTATCGGACTATCAATTCTGTTTTTTCTTTTATTTTTTGCATTCCAAAGATTCACATATTTTAGACAAAGTCTGAACACACATGTAGCCAGTGAGTCTATTATATTGTCCCATTCCTATGGAAACTATATTAATTGTTCCATGAGCAATAGCTACAAAACCGGTTCAAATGGCTCTGAGCACTATGGGACTTAACATCTGAGGTCATCAGCCCCCTAGAACTTAGAACTACTTAAACCTAACTAACCTAAGGACATCACACACATCCATGCCCGAGGCAGGATTCGAACCTGCGACCGTAGCGGTTGCGCGGTTCCAGACTGTAGCGCCTAGAACCGTTCGGCCACCACGGCCGGCAGCAAAGGGTTAATTTATTACCAGCGAGCATTAGGTAATCCTTGCCGTAGTGCACAGAAGCAAGATGCATTCTTTCTACTCGGAGGCAGCGATGTTTTCGTTCTCTCCAAGTCAGATATCGTTTCGGGAGCGTTTCTAGTAGTTACGAAGGCAAACGGAGGTATCAGGTACTTGCAGCGTACACTCGATAGAGCTTCTGAGAAGGATGGAGCTAATCATACAGTCTGTAGAAACATTAATCAAAATTTTTATGGTACTCTCCAGATAACAATCTCGAGAGGTCTTAACGAGATGAAGCACCAAGCAATGCAATACAGTAAGTAGAAGAGATGGCAGAACCGACGGGATTGTTCATTCCTGAAGCAAAAGTTAGTGAGTTGTAACTAGAGTGTTGGTTGTCAGAGTGGTTGAGTGATGAAGTTTCTCGAGCTGTACTGGACTTGAGAATTCGAGGAAACATCCTAGCAAAGTAGGGCGACTGAAGATGATAAAAAGAAATATGTATATCTTTTTTATCATTTTTATTCATTTCTTGTTTTTGTTTATTGTTATTTGCGAATAAGCCCATTATGGCTACGCACTGAACATAGAATGGGCATTTCCCTTCCTTTGTGCCCATATTTCTTTCCTCTCATCTTGTGGGCTTCAATTCTTTCTTCAGATCACGTTCTTGCAGTCTTCTTCTATGTTTTCTCCATTCGGTCAAATTACCATTGATGAATTTTGGACCTGAAAATTTCACGGTTCTGCGTATGTTCTGAAGTAGTTTTTGCCAATTTCAGACAAACAAGTCGACTATTTGTTTCATAAATATGTCTGGGTACATTCTTTTATTTTGCCTATAGAATCTTACACCGCGTTTTATAATGTCTCTATCTATATTTATGTATCGTTCGATTTCTTGATTCCTTCTCGTCCGCTATTGTTCGTCTACAAGTTTTGGACCTAAAATTTTACTTAGGACTTTGCGTTCTTTTTTTCAGAGAATTCAGTGTCTGTTTTCCTGTTCAAAAAAAAGTGTTTCTGATACGTAGAGGCATTCTTGTTTAATTACGGTATTGTAATCTCCTAGTTTTGCGTGCTTGGAAATAAAGTTCTTGTTTCAGATGTTTTGCGTAGGTCACTTGACATTTTCCATCTTATTGCATCTAATTTCGTTTACTTTTGTTTTGACACCATTTTCTTGAATGGTTTCAATCAGGTATTTAAATTGTGGAGCTGGTTTAATTGTTCCATAGTTCGTCTCCATGAATTCTGGTGCTTCTTGGTTGAAACTCGTGTGGTCTACTCTCTATTTCAAAAGATATTTGGAGACATACTTTAACTGCAGTCTCTTTAAGAGTCCAATACGATTTTGTGCTGATGATATGTCAAAAGCTAAAATTGCTACATCGTCTGCAAATGCTACGTAATCTTTAGATAAGTTGCCTCTACGTAAAGTGGTAGGTTGGTCAATTTAGTGGATTTATTTGTATTTGCGCTATTCTCGTATAACTTTCTCAAGGACGCGGCTGACGAGAAATGGAGACAGGCCATCCGTCTGTCTGACTGCCGTTTTTATTTTTGAAGGAGCTGAGAGTTCTCTCATAAAGTTCACCTTGGACTTTATATGCGTCTGTGTCTGTTTTATGATTGCATGAGTTTGCAGATCTACACCTTGCTCTTTTAATGTTGGGAAACGTGATTCGCAGTGAATTGAATTACAGTCTTTTCAAAATCAATTAAAACGCACTTATTTTTCTAGAAGTTCTCTGACATCTAAGAATTACTTTTGGATTCAGTAATCCTTTGGACGCGAGCAGCCTGGTCTGAATTCTCTTAATATTCTTCACTTTTTTAATCAAATTGGTTCTGAGCTCTATAGGAAAACCTCTGGGATATAATTTTGTATACTGCTGATATTAGTGAGATTTACCTGTAGTTATTCACATCTGTTCTGCCCCCCTTCTTGAGTAACGGGTGAATTAATGCATTTTTCTGTCTTCTGGAAATTGTTCTGTTAGTCAATTGTCTTGCATGATTTTGGTGGTAATTGTAATGAAGTTTGAGCCTGCTGCTTTGAGGATTTCTTCTATGATTCTATCTTCCTCCGATGTTTTGTTGTTTTTGAGTCTTTCGATCTGTCTGTCTATTTCTTTTTCATCGCGTTGTAATGAATTTGGGTAGTCACATTCTTCTGACGGAAATCTTTATGTTGGTTCTGAGCTGGTAAGTAGTTCTTCGAAAAATGTGGCAAGTTGCTTCCAGTTTTTTCTTCTTTGAAACATAGACTTCGTAGCTGAAATCCTATGAACTTAGTTTTGAAGTTCGTATAGAAAATGCGTTTGTTGTTTGTCTTGAAGTCTTTCTCGATCTCAAGTAGTTGATCGTGTTCGTATTTCCTTTTGGCCTTTCTGATTAATTTGGCTCTCTCTTCCCTCATTGTCAGAATGATTTGTAATTGTCTCCTATCTTGTTGCTGTTCCAGCTGTTGTATATCTTCATTCGAAATTGAATTGCATTCAATATTCCTTTTTCCACGAAGAACTTTTATTTAAAAAATTTCTTTTCTGCGGCGGAAATAGTTTTTGTGCTGTTTCAATCAATTTGATTTAGAATTGTGGGCAATTGTTTGACTGCTTTTCATCCAGTCCTTCCGTGAGAGATGTTTGAAGCCTGCTAATATCAGTTTTGGTGATACGTGGCTTCTTCTTTTAATTAAAGATTGAGAAAGTTAAATTTACTTTTATTTACTAATGAATGAATATCTTCTTTCCGTTAATTTTAATAACATGCTACATGTTTCACAACAACAAAGGGAAAAACATCAAAAACTGACACAGACCCTGTCGAGAGTACCTGGAGACTGTTAATGGCGTATATATTTTCCAGCCCAGTCCCGGATCTGGAGTTTTCGAAGATATAATAAGGTAGCAACAGAGCTGAATCTGTAGTGTTAGAGTTGTAAGTAATTATACTTACCTCACCTATCGAGCAACGCTCGATCCCCTTATCAAAATAAGTTCTCATGTGTAGACGTGTAGACCTGTAGATATTTGCTTGATGAAAGTCAACAAATAAAATGTATTTTGAAACATCTCTACAGATTTAAACTGTGTGCCAGAGCGAGATGGTCCAGCAAGATATACACGACGGCTTCTGTCAAGTTATTAAAGTAGCAGAGAGGAAATAGTAGAACTGAGGCTATAAGGACAGTTTAGAGTCATCCTTGGTAATGTAGGCAGTAAGATCATTGCGCGCGAAAACCAACGTCTTGCGTTCGAGTGGCGATCCGTCTCACAGTTTCAATCCGCTATGAATTTTCACTAAAGGGTGCACTCCGCTGCAAAGCGAAAGTTAGTCCTGAAAATATTTTGTACTGGGCGCGTCCTAATTAAGCCTTATAGTGAAATGGCTTAAGTCACACATCTAGGCGAAGTCTTTGGCCGTCATGTTATTATTTTTTTCGTGAGAATGTTAGAAGAAACCATACAATGAGGGGTGTATTTTCAGTGGCGTCTTCTGGTGATGATGATATTGCCTATTTCTAGGCTCTCGCACTGTGCCACATTTCAGAGTAAGTACTGTAACGGAACAGGAATTCCTTCTGGAGGGAGGTATCCAGGTGATCGGTTTATACTTCTCATCTACCGTCTTGCTGCCTAGTTCGCGGTAAGGTTCACTGCGTTCCCTGGATCACGGGAGGAAGACCGACCTCGAGCTGTGACACCGAGGATTTTTCTGTAAAGCAACGCCTGGCGTTGCCCACATCTCTGACGGGGATGCGAAGTGTTCGCTGAGATAACGTTGTTTCCAGAGAGGTCGAAAAGATTTACGAGAGTTAAATAAATACACATTTGGTAGATAAAAGTGCGTTGTAATGCAGAATTCGGCAATAATATGACAGCCTTTTAATACAAGAGGGAATCAAATGATAACTTTGTTTCCAGAGAGGTCGAAAAGATTTACGAGAGTTAAATGAATACACATTTGGTAGAGAAAAGTGCGTTGTAATGTAGCATTCGGCAATAATATGACAGCCTTTTAATACAATAGGAAATCAAATAATAACTTTAAACACTTTTTTTTTTTTTACTGGGCAAAAGTGGAACACGCGGGTGTATTTTTTCGACATAGTGTCCTTTTAGTTTAATGTACTTGTAAGACGCGCACGGATTCTTTTGAAAAAAAAAAATCTTTTGGCTGTGTGCTCAGCACTTGTGTACTCTCTTGATCGGAACACAATTTCTTCCCTCCCACCTCCTCTTCCAGAGGTCCAAACATGTGGTAATCACTCGGTGCGACGTCTGGTGAGTATGGTGGATGTGGCAGAGTATCAAATTGGAGGCCATCGACGGTTGCAAGTGTTGCACGAGCGTTATGAGGCCGAGGATTGCCACGATGAGAAATGACACCAGCAATCAGAAGCCCATGTTGCTTTGATCTTACTGCAGGTTGAAGCTAATTTCTGTAGGTATTGCACTACGACGCACTGGTGACGGTGTTTCCCCTAACAGTGTAGTGTTATAAGACTACGCCTGCATCAGCTCAAAAAAAGAGTCAGCAAAACCTTCCCTGCAGATGGCTTCTGGGGTTTTGGAGGTGAGGAATGGCGCCATTTGTTGGTTGTCGTATTTGCTTCGAATTGGTGGTAGCGTTTCCGTGCAGAGGCCATCACCTTCCACTTGAAAGCGTCACAAAAGTTCGTCACAGATGTCAACGCGTCGCGTCTGTTGCGGAGTGAGCAGCGGCGACATTTTGCGGACACTTTGCGAAACTTAAGTACTTCGTGAATGATGTGATGTGTTGAACCGTACCTAATGTTCAGGTGTGTGGCTGTTTCGTCCACCATCATACGGCGATATTCGATCGCAACGGCTTCAACAGCTGCAGTAGGCTTTGGTGTTACATTGTGGTGGCTCCACCCGGGCGCTGAGTGTTGTCACGCCATTTCCGAAGTTTCTACTCCACTCATACACTTGCTGCACCAACGGTCATGCATAACCATACTGGGCCTTCATCCGCCGATGGCTTTCAATAGGTTTTGTACCTTCACGGACGGAACGCTGTTCATCCTTGTTGCATATGGCGAGCGGGGTATTGTGGCAGTTCATCACTGGTAACAGTAGAGCCAATTTACAGAACAATGGCTCGAAATGTTGATTTCTAATTACACCTTTAAGGTTTTCATTTCACTCGTTCTCGTATACCACGGCCGAGTTTATCGAGACAAGACTTCGGTGCTGCAAGTATCCGATTCGGATTTCAATACGGGCAAGGTAAGTAGTTTCTCTGTTTTGTGACTCAGTGGCCGCGCTGGTGGTTAAGTGGGGCGGCAGGAGGAGGTGCATAGGCTTTGCTGTTAGCAGCTCAAGTCGCTGTCTGGCGGAGTTTCAGAGAGCCCCGTGGCGTAGGAGTTTTGCTTTGAAGTAGGCACATTATTGGTTCACTAGTTAGCGCCCGTGGCTACGCTCGCGTTTGCGTAGTAAATACAACAAAAATAATTTTACAAACATGTATTAGACATAGCGAACAATTAATTTATTAAAGGGCCGTTACTTTTTCTATGCAATTCTGACGAAGCCGATTTGTAGTGGTGATTGCTAATTACCTTTCTTTCTTTTGATTCACAAGTTACAATATCTTCAAAACTTTTCACGCTATTTGAGGTCATAGAAGCATTTTTTGGATGTATTTCTAACCAAAATGAGACTCTGGTGTTCTTGTGGTGGTTTTTCCATAAAAACTTTCATTTCCTTACACATTACTCTTTACTTCTAACAGAGAGGTCAGATACCAATAATCTTAGATTTAGCTTTAAAAATGTCTTAATACACAGGTAACGAAATATTTTCAAAAATATTTTAATCTTTATTTCACCTGTTTAGGAACTGAATTACTGAATGTGTAAGTTTTTTTTTTATTTCCAACCGAAAAGTCAAACACCAAGTAGCATAAACTTGGCTTCAAAAATGTTTTAATGTTACGAAATATTTTCACAAAATTTTTCATTCCCGGTTTCACCCTCCTATGGGCTCAAAGTGTAAAAACACTAAAACATGTACTTTTTTATTTCATAGCCAAAAGTCAAATACCAGTGTGCATAAATGTAGATTCAAAAATGGTTTCGTTGTTCTTTAATAGTGATTTACTTTTTTAAGAAAATTGACCCATCAGTAACTTCTTTAGAGTTTGAATTTCCAAAAAGACTGAATTTCTTTTTTCTTTTTAATTTCTGACCTAAAATCCAAATACCATTTATCGTAGTTTTAGCTTCAAAATTTCTTTAACACAGGCTTGTTTCCAAAAAACGTTTCATCCCGTGTTTCGCCTCATTGCGGATGGAATTTGGAAAAATCCCGCCTTAAAGAATGCCGACAGTGTAAGAGCAACACCTTCTCAAAATTTCAAGTTTCTATATTTCGTGATTTAGGATGGACGATAATGGATAAGTGAATCAGTCAGGACATTTCTCTTTATATGTAATGAATCTCCCGCACTCTAAGATCCTGTGTAGAAGCTTGCAGCCACTGTTTGTCACAGCTATTTCACGCTTCTTAGCAAAGGCGCAATCTCGTGGCATTTACCTGCAGTCACGTCAAAACCGATATGGGGAAGATTTTAGCTGCACAAGCGCAGTCGCGTGAGTAGTTGTGTGCGTTGGGCCGAGATGCTGGCAGCGAGTTCGCTTTTTTTATGCCTTTCCTTGCTTGGGACAACAGTCTCCTGACTGGTTTGATGCAGTCCGCCACTGTTCTGTCTCTTGTGCCGATCTGTTCACCTCAACTTACCTCTTAAACCAAGGTTCACACTTATTCGTCTTATATATTACAGACTTTTTAAAATTCAAAAAGGTAGCGCCTAGTGCCAGAACTAATCGCAGCGAGCAGCTGTGTACCGAGCACCACTGGTTGTCACGTGCGTTCGCGCGTGGAAATATAGATGCTCAACAGTAGCTACCTTTACGTTAGGAATTAGATTAAAATGACCATTAAAACTGTTAATGGCGTAATATGTAAACGAACTTACTTCTGAGGAGAGCGAGAATCCTATAAACTGATTCGGAGTCCGTAAGAAAGATTAGCTATTATTCGGCAAAATTATTCCTCAATTTTGAATACATTACTATTCGACTAATGAAAGTGGAGTCAGACGTCGGCGACTGCAAAGGCAACGTAACGTCAGGGCCGGTGAAATAAAGGGTGAAAAACCTTCGAAAAAGTTCTTATTTCTCAATTGTACTTAATGACCAGCTGTCAAATGAGAAATAGCCTCTGGCGGCCTACCGACCTCTTCCGCGCAGTGGAGCATGCTATTTCTCTTCAGCTAAGCAATGTAGTTTTATGACTGGTTACTATAGTTTTATACTTGACATGGTCAAACCTTGGCATGCAATAGTTTTGTGCTGATCCCGGCGGAGGTTCGAGTCTTCCCTCGGGCATGGGTGGGTGTGTGTTTGCCCGTAGGATAATGTAGCTTAAGTACTGTGTAAGCTTAGGGACTGATAACCTTAGCAGTTAAGTCCCATACGATTTCACACACATTTGAATATTTGAACAATAGTTTTGTGTCAACAGCTTCTGAAGAAAGACAAATTACTTCGGCTGAAACCTAGGTAAAGATTGGTTTCTGTTTGCTACTGAGTCTGACGTGTTTTATGTTCAAAGCATATGTTGCATTAACCCTAAAATATCAGTCACGAAATCAGATAAATACAAACAGGAATTCGCGATGAAATTTGTGTTCACTGCGCACAGCGTTTTAAATTTTAACGAAACTGAGTTCATTTTTAATAAAATAACACTTATTGCAATTAATAACGGTTCATCACTGAAATAATGATCGCATGTGTGGGGGATTAAATGAAACGGGACAGTATCGCTCGTCTGCGTAAACTTCAGAAAAATCACGGGAAAAAAATTATAGATCCTTTTGCGCAAGCCTGAAGTTAAAGTATCACAACTACGAACTAACTGAATTCTAAAAAAATTTTCAAATGGCTCTAAGCATTTTGGGACTTAACATCTGAGGTCATCAGTCCCCTAGACTTAGAACTATTTAAACCTAACTAACCTAAGGACACCACACACATCCATGCCCGAGGCAGGATTCGAACCTGCGACCGTAGCAGCAGTGCGATTCCGGACTGAAGCGCCTAGAAACGCTCGGCCACTTCGTTCACAAAATTAACTGCAGAAAATTTTTTGAAGTTTAGACTAGATATTTAGAAATATTCAGATTCACTTACAAGGTAAAATACAGCCGCACATAGGTGCTGTCTGTTCAGCTCTCAACCCTGGCTGCCTACCGAAGAGCGAGAAAGCCAAAGAGCCTTGTGCAAAAATATCCACCGCGACCTACACCATTGCTTTGAAGTGAATGAAATATACACGCTTCAGACTTCCGGAACATACCTAAAACTGTATACATAACGTTAAATACACGGATCATGAATTTTCACGTACAATCCCTCAACTTCCAAGTGCTGTTCTTAATTTTTCTCTAACTTCGATATTTTCTTCATAAATAATTATTTTGTCCATGTGAACGCTACTTTGCGTTGTCATGTTACTAGCAAACCCAACCAATTCCAACTAAGAACACTCGCACATTACTAATTATGTCTACTTAGTGGTGCTGCCGCTACTTTCAATATTTCGTATTTTATTTGCGCGAAAATTCAGCTTCTTATGCAGGAATGTACATATCGGCCTGTAATTCAAAATAGGTAATATTTATAAATAATATACCGTAACAGTTCGATAGTGCTCACTGAGACCTATCCATTTTTTTGTCTCTTTTCACCATTACTGTGATGTACTGTCTCATGTCAGACGCAGCAAATGGCTTACTTGATGATGTGAACGCAATGAAAAATGGCCTGAAAGGAGGTTACTAGAGGAACATCAACAAATATAAAACAAATGTGAAATCGAATTAAAGCAGGTGATGCTCAGGGAATTAGATTAGAGAAATAAAACATGAAAAAAGCGGACGAGCTTTGCTATTTGAGAAGGAAAAAACTGACAATTGCTGAAGTAGAGAGAACATGAGACGCTTAATTGCCATAGCAACTACAGCATTTTCTTTAATTTTACATTTGAGTATCTCATGAAAGTATTTTTCCGATTGTAGTTTTATATGGAAGTTAAACATGCACGATAAACAGTACGGGCAAGAAGGGTTTACCATTTAAAATCTTGTGCTATGGAATAGTGCTGAAGATTAGATAAGTAGACTGGGTTACTAGTGAAGGGCTGTTTAATGAAATTTATGGGTTAACTTGCCTACAAGAAGCGATTGGTTGACAGGGCTCATCGTGAGGCATCGAGGAACAATCTCTTGGAAATAGAGAGAAGTATGTGGTTTCAAGGTCGCCTTAAGGGAAGATATAAAGCCACTTCATAGGCTGGAAAATAGGAAATTTGTGGTAAGTTCTGTGGGACCAAACTGCTGAAGTCCCTAGGCTTACACACTACTTAATCTAACGTAAACGAACTTACGCTAAGGACAACACACACACCCGTGCCATAGGGAGGACTCGAACATCCGACAGGGGGAGCCGCGCGAACCGTGACAAGAGGCCTGAGACACTGCGGCTACCACGCGCGGCTGGCTGGAAATAAGAGTTGCTACTGGTAGGTCTGATCAACACACAAGTATTACGGAGATGCTTGGTGAACTGCAATCGTAATCTCTGGATGGGAGACAACGTTCTTTTCGTTGAACACTACTGTGAAATTTTCAAAATTTGCATTTGAAGCTGACTGTAGAATGATTCTAATGCTGCCAACGTACATTTCGCGTTAGGATTGAAAGATGGCAGGTCTTTCCGACTTGCCTTTCTTTCACATTGTTTACTCATCGAGCTGATAATCAGATGCTCTGTGATCAACGAGACTATTAGGGACGGTTGACAGTTGAAAGTTATTCTGGGATGGGACGCCACAATGAAAGTTAACCCGTGGTGCTGACTGTACAAAACGATTGAGAATGTAGTAACATTTACAAACAACATATATTTTTTAAAATAAAAACAGACATAAATTATAGTTCTTGATTGAATAATGTAAACAACTAACTGTTGGGTTAAGAAAACAATGGACAGGGATCCTAGGTGGCAGAAGTGAGAGTCACATACTCTGGTCCTAAAAATGTGGATACCGCAATCTGAATTGATGTGACACTGAGCAGACTTTGACTGTTCAAATCTACAGAAGTTTATAGAGGTGCAGCTGAGAGCAAGTGGCGATTGAGATCTGTAGGCCTTACAAGGCCGGAGCAGCTGTACGCTACCCTATTTGCTTCGCGCAGTGATATAACTTGCAGCTGGCGTGATGTGTGCGGCGGAGGCGAGACGTGAGGCAGCACCTGTGAATCGATCGCGGCAACGAAATAAATGCAAAACTCTCACAGTCTAGCGATCAGGCAGACGGATCGCAATTAACTCTCTACCAGAACAGTGAAATCATAGTAGATTTCAGTGTGTTACACACCCGTTCGCTGGTCGTACCAAGATCAATTTGGCTCATTTATACGACAGAGCGTACAAGGATACCAAACCTCAAGATTGGTAAACCAAAAACGAATAAGTGTGCCCTCGGCAAACAAGAAGTCCAAGGTGTTTGAAGTCACACTATTGATACAGTAAGAACTTCACCACAGGCTCCCCTGTCTAAACTACTCGCAAGTGAAGTCAGTCTCAGGACAGGTCCCAAGTATCAACCACACATGCTGTGCCTCTCCTAGGCTTGTGGCCATATTGGTTGGACCCTAGACAACTAGAAAACGGTACTATGCTGAGATGAGACCTGATTTTAGTTTTTGCGTGCTGACAGTTGGGTTCGAGTGTGGCGCAGACCTCACGAAGCCATGGACCTAACTCGTCAACAAGTCACTAGGCAAGATGGTGATGGCTCCACAATGGTGTAGGCTGTGTTTACATGGAATGGCCTGGGTCCTTTGGTCCAAGTGAACTGATCATTGACTGGAATTGGTTATGTTCGGCTGCTTGAAGACCTTCTGCAGGCATTCATGGAGTTAGTGTTCCTAAAAAATAACTTCAAGTCACTGGACCACAATTGTTCGCCATGGGTTTGAAGAACATTCTGGACAATTTGAGCGATTGATTTGGCCGTCCAAATTTCCTGACATGAATCCCATGGAACATTTATGGGGCCTAATGGAGAGGTCAGTTTTTGCACTTCATCCTGTACTGGCAACACCATCACAGTTGTAGACGGCAATAGTGGCAGAATGGCTTAATACATCTGCACGGGCTTGCTCGCAGAAATCTTTTATGCTAAGGCACAGGCGACGGAAAAGGAACTCATGAACACCCTTGTGCAGTATGACCAGGAACGTAAAAAATACGATCGTCTACTCAATGAGTAGCTGAAGAGGAAAACATGCAAAAAAACTCAAAAGAAAAGGAAAAAAAGGAAGGATAGTCTAACAAAACACCAAGCCCCAGAGAAGGAAATGTCCGAATGCCGACTTGTTAAGCCACTGCCACGTCGAGATGCTTCAGTAATCCGGGCAGAAAATGGTCCAGCACAATATAAAGGGTTTTCCCCCCGACCGATTAGGTAAGATCAAACCACGACTATTCTTTCACGAGTGCCACTCCCTCACCACATTGCTGAGTAGACTTACGCAAGTTAACACTTAACTATGGTGAGATACGGAGGGTGATCATCTGCTAAGTACGCGTCGCGTCTGCTTTCCCCTCTGCTCTCTCCGCCTCATGTGTCCCCGAAAACTACTCCAAGCCCAAGTGTCTCCGAAGAAGACTCCGTTCGCAGTGTCAATAAAAGCTTGCGCTCTCTGCTTCCACTCTCGCGATGCTGCCATAGCTGCTAGTAATCCAGTCTCAATCGACGTCTCTAGCTCTGACACTGAGAAATTTCGTCTCAAGAATAGGACGCTCATTATGAAAAAAATTTGATCTTTTTCCCGAAGTCGCGAGTCCGACGACCTCTATTTTGATCCTCTTTCTTTAGTGACCGAGCGGTTCTAGGCGCTTCAGTCTGGAACCGCGCGACCGCTACGGTTGCAGGTCGAATCCCGCCTCGGGCATGGTTGTGTGTGATATCCTTAGGTTTGTTAGGTTTAAGTAGTTCTAAGTTCTAGGGGTCTGATGACGTCAGATGTTGAGTCACATAGTGCTCAGAGCCATTTTAGAGGTACACTCCTGGAAATTGAAATAAGAACATCGTGAATTCATTGTCCCAAGAAGGGGAAACTTTATTGACACATTCCTGGGGTCAGATACATCACTTGATCACACTGACAGAACCACAGGCACATAGACACACGCAACAGAGCATGCACAATGTCGGCACTAGTACAGTGTATATCCACCTTTCGCAGCAATGCAGGCTGCTATTCTCCCATGGAGACGATCGTAGAGATGCTGGATGTAGTCCCGTGGAACGGCTTGCCATGCCATTTCCACCTGGCGCCTCAGTTGGACCAGCGTTCGTGCTGGACGTGCAGACCGCGTGAGACGACGCTTCATCCAATCCCAAACATGCTCAATGGGGGACAGATCCGGAGATCTTGCTGGCCAGGGTAGTTGACTTACACCTTCTAGAGCACGTTGGGTGGCACGGGATACATGCGGACGTGCATTGTCCTGTTGGAACAGCAAGTTCCCCTGCCGGTCTAGGAATGGTAGAACGATGGGTTCGATGACGGTTTGGATGTACCGTGCACTATTCAGTGTCCCCACGACGATCACCAGAGGTGTACGGCCAGTGTAGGAGATCGCTCCCCACACCATGATGCCGGGTGTTGGCCCTGTGTGCCTCGGTCGTATGCAGTCCTGATTGTGGCGCTCACCTGCACGGCGCCAAACACGCATACGACCATCATTGGCACCAAGGCAGAAGCGACTCTCATCGCTGAAGACGACACGTCTCCATTCGTCCCTCCATTCACGCCTGTTGCGACACCACTGGAGGCGGGCTGCACGATGTTGGGGCGTGAGAGGAAGACGGCCTAACGGTGTGCGGGACCGTAGCCCAGCTTCATGGAGACGGTTGCGAATGGTCCTCGCCGATACCCCAGGAGCAACAGTGTCCCTAATTTGCTGGGAAGTGGCGGTGCGGTCCCCTACGGCACAGCGTAGGATCCTACGGTCTTGGCGTGCATCCGTGCGTCGCTGCGGTCCGGTCCCAGGTCGACGGGCACGTGCACCTTCTGCCGACCACTGGCGACAACATCGATGTACTGTGGAGACCTCACGCCCCACGTGTTGAGCAATTCGGCGGTACGTCCACCCGGCCTCCTGCATGCCCACTATACGCCCTCGCTCAAAGTCCGTCAACTGCACATACGGTTCACGTCCACGCTGTCGCGGCGTGCTACCAGTGTTAAAGACTGAGATGGAGCTCCGTATGCCACGGCAAACTGGCTGACACTGACGGCGGCGGTGCACAAATGCTGCGCAGCTAGTGCCATTCGACGGCCAACACCGCGGTTCCTGGTGTGTCCGCTGTGCCGTGCGTGTGATCATTGCTTGTACAGCCCTCTCGCAGTGTCTGGAGCAAGTATGGTGGGTCTGACACACCGGTGTCAATGTGTTCTTTTTTCCATTTCCAGGAGTGTTGATTACTGAGGGTGGGCAGTAGACTAATTGGTCTCTAATGTTGAGGAAACATTGAGTCTTTTCCTGCTGGTTTCGCAATTGCTATCAGTTCTGCATGTTTAAACCGAGACGGGAATTTTTGCTGTCTATCTCTACTCTCTAATATCTTCTTCTTGTCGGAAGTAGTTGTGCTGAAGGTTATTGTCCCTTTGCGACATTTCCTCCGCTGAGACTGTGTGTGTTGGGAAGTGTTGTTCTATTATTGTTCTGATTCGTTGAGATATGTTGCTTTCTTTTGCTATACTCAGAATAGTAGTGATTTAGGGCGCTTGTATTTGTCGTTTTCTTGGTCGTACTGGCCTAATGTGTTTATGAGCTCATTATGTGAGGTTCCGGCTTTGGCATAAAACCGCCCTGCCAGTTTCCGGAACCGTGTTTGGATGGTTTCAATGTCCACAGCAGCGCGGAGGTCTGCTGCGGGAAAGCGTGGAGGTACGTGTAGTGCCCGACGGAGGGCTCTGTTTTGGATTTTTTGTAGGTGATCAAGTGTCGATCTGGCAGCGTAGCCCCATACAGGGAACGCGTACTCCAGTATCGGCCTAATAAGGCTTCTACAGACCGCTACTCCAGTGCTGGGGTCGACTGAACTGTGTTCGTTCAGAATGGGGTAGAGGACCTGCATTCTGCCAAGGGCTTTCCTGCGGAGTTCCTCGATGTGGCACTTCCAAGTTAGTCTCTTGTCCAGAGTCACACCGAGGTATCTCGCGCTGTTTCTACAGGGGAGATTTTGCCCTTGCAGTTTCAGCAGCTGGATGGGTCGTCTTGGGGGTCGGCGTTTTCCGAGACGTCTTGTAGTCATTAAAGCCTGTGTCTTTTAGATGTTTAGCGACATACGCCATTTCTTGGCCCGTGTGTCTGTGTTGTTTAATGCCGTTTGTAAACGTCTAGTAACCAGGTTCTTGTTCGTGGAGCAGAAGAAGAATGCGGTGTTATCTGCGTATTGCGCTGTTTCGACGTGCTGAGTGACTGGGATGTCCGCAGTATAAAGGTTGTATAGGGTGGGACCCAGAACGGACCCTAGCGGCACTTCGGCGCGTATTCTTCTCCTGCTCGACTCTGATCTATCGATCATAACGGAGAATGTCCTACTGGTTAGACAGCTCTGTATTAATTTTACTGTCTTCTCTGGGAAGCCCTGGGTGTACATTTTGTCCAAGATTTTGCACTGAGACGGGAATTTCTGCTGTCGCGTAAGTTCGTTGAATATATCAGCCACCGTTCATATAGCTTGCGAACAACGATCAAACGTAACTCAGCCTGACTTCCCGCCTGTGTTCCACACGGACGGCGTTTTCAATAGCGGCGCCAGCTACAAGGCTGGTGCTAACGGCGGCGTAACGCCCTTCCCATGTTAGGAAGTGATCTGAAGTTCCCAAGGCGGCCGAAGTCACACGTTCGCACAGCATGGGGCCCGGACACCCCGCTCACTACGCTGGTCAACAACAGCAGTTTGGAGGCGCTCTACAGAAAACGCTGCGGCCCTGCGGAAGTGCACAAGGCGGCTGGCGGACCACACCAACTGAGGCGCCGCCAGTTCGGGGGAACGCTAATCCCCTCAAACTGAGAAGCCGCCAGCCCACCTGAAGGAGCGTGCCGAAATGGCCAGTGGCCCTTGCCTATTCAGTGGCTTGGGGATAACCGCTTCCCCGAACACTGACCTCGCCTCCCCTGCTCCGTGCCCTAACGCCATCCCTCGGTCGTCGCTGTGCAGTGCCGCCCTATAACTAAACAGAGATTCAGTACATCAAGATGTATTCAGATTAGGAATGGGTAATCGCAGAAATCATCCTGCCCCTAGAGAATGAAGCCAGGTACACTAAGGTGTTGAAAATCATGTTATACCTCCTAACATTGTATCAGACTTCCTTTTGCCCGGAGTACCGCAGCAACTCCAGGTGGCATGAACTCAACAAGTCTTTGGAATCCCTGCAGAAATACAGAGCCATGCTGCCTCTGTAGCCACCCAACATTTCGAAAGTGTAGCTGGTGCAGGATCTTGTGCTCAAAAACTCACCTCTCCTTTACGTCCCGTAAATGGTCGATATCTTTCGAGTCGGGCGATCTGGTTGTGCAAATCAATCGTGAACAGTTTTCACCTGGTGACATGGCACAATGTCATCCATAAAGATTCCAACTACGTTTGGCTATAAATGTTCAAGTAGCTGGACGTGAACACTTCCAATTAATGATCAGTTCAGTTGGGCCAGAGGACACAGTCCGTTCCACGTAAACAAAGCCCATACCATTATGCAGCCACCATTAGTGCCACCGCTAGCTTGCCCAGTGCCGTGTTGACAACTTGGTCGCATGCCTTCGTGAGGTCTGCGTCACACTCGAACCCTACCATCTGCTCTTACCAACTAAAATCGGGGCTCATCTGACCAGGCCACGGTTTTACAGTCGTGTATGGTCCAACCAATGTGGTCACGACCTCAGAAGAGGCACTGCAGGCGATATCTGCTGTTAGCAAAGCCACTCACGTCGATCGTCTGCTGGCATAGCCCGTTAATGCCAAATTTCGTCGCACCGACCTAACGAATATGTTCGTCGTACGTACCACGTTGATTTCTGCTTTTATTTGATGTGTGTTAGCGCTGACAGCTCTACGCAAACGCCTCTTCTCTCGATCGTTAAGTGAAGGCGATAGCTTACTGCACTCCCTCCCACAAAAATACCGACCCATCAGCCCGCTGAGCGCGCTCAGTAAGGTCGTTGAGAAGGTGATTCTAAAACAATTCACTCGGTTTTGCATTAACGATGACACCCTGCGCCGGGAGCAATTGGGATTCAGGAACCACCAATCGACATCGCAACAACTACTGAGAGTCGTAGAGTACATAACACACGGTTACAACATGTACAAAGCAACTGGGTCAGTGTTCCTTGACATCGAGAAAGCTTTCGATCGTCTCTGGCGTAATGGCCTCATCCGCAAACTCACGGACGCTGGGTTCCCCGACGGACTCGTATGTCTCGCACAGTCATAACTCATCAACAGATGTTTCAACACTGATATTCAGGTAAACAATCGGCACAACATATTATCCAAGCAGGGGTACCCTAAGGTAGCATTCTCGGGCCCTTTTTGTTTAATCTCTACATTAATAATATTCCAACGACACAAAACACGACGGTTGTCATCTACGCTGATGACTCAACCATCCTTGTGCAAGATTGGAAACCGTCAAACATTAATAACAGACTACAGACAGCAGTTAGAACTGCCGAGCCTTGGTTGGAGAAGTGGCGTATTAAAGTGAACGTCGACAAGTGTCTGTTTACTCGCAAACCGAAATTACTGCGCAAACACCAAAACTGTAGACCAATAACACTACATGCAAGCCCAATACGCTTCACTGCAAAAGTCAGATACCTCGGTGTCTGGGTAGACCGGAAGCTTACATGGGGGGACCACATACAACACATGAGCAACAGGGCAAACGCGGGGCTCAAACAACTCTATCTTACGCTCAACAGGAATAGTACACTGAATAAGAGTGTGTAGGACATTATACATGACACTGATTAGACCGCTGATGACATACGCAGCTCCTGTTGGGGATACGCAGCGTCCACACACCTGGACCAGGTATTACGTATCATAAGCAATGCCCCCCGATACACGCGGACAGCGGACCTTCACCGAGAATACCGACTGGAGACACTCCAGGAGGTATTCAAAAAACTCGCCACACGACTGTACAACAATCCTCACATCCTACACCTGGGCAACTACGACCACACCGTAGACGGGAACACAACCGCCCAAAGACACTCCTCAGGGACTAACCATCTATGGTAATTTCGTAACTACTCAAACGACACAATGAGGCGAGCCCCCGCACATTAGCCACTGACTATCTTGCTAGCAGAGCCTCTGCCATGGGAACTGGCAATCGCAGGGAAGCCAAACACGACTTACAAACAAACTCC
This sequence comes from Schistocerca gregaria, assembly GCF_023897955.1. Classification (NCBI taxonomy): domain Eukaryota; kingdom Metazoa; phylum Arthropoda; class Insecta; order Orthoptera; family Acrididae; genus Schistocerca; species Schistocerca gregaria. Next base: position 127,349,628 of record NC_064923.1, on the reverse strand, counting down.
CAACACACATCACGCTGCCAGTTCTTTTGAGGACCATCGAACTGACAAACCTACAACGACATGGCTATGTTACAGGAGCAGCAGCAGCAGCAGATGGCCCTGGAGACATCGTCGGACCAGCAGCAGCAGCGCTCATGTCCTCGACAGGACTGATCATTCCGTGACAATCTGGCATTACTTCCACGGTACTGATGCACGATACCCAACCGCTAGCATAACCCTACTTTGCACGATCTGTCGCAGATAGCAAGAAACCGCTACTGCTCTTACTACCCAACCTGACATTATCGCAGAGGTTTTTTTTTCCCTTGTCACTTGCCTTGTCACTTTTTCCCTCTGCCCTTAAAATCGCTCTTCTTTCAAGCTTGATTCTGTCAAGTTTTTTCGACCACTTCTATCACCCAGATGCGCCCGTATTAATGGGTAATCTTACCCAGACGTAAGGATAACGTGGCAGATCCTCGCTCCAGCGATCTCCTCGATTCTAAATACCAACAATGCAGAGGTGAGAGTAGACCTTTTGAGGGGCTCCCACCAAAAAACTGCGCCGACCGTGGTGAGACGTCATGCCTGAAATTCGGTATTCTCGGCACCCTCTTGACACTGCGGATCTCGGGTCCTAACTATTTCCGAAACTGAATGTCCCATGCCTCTAGCTCCAGCTACCGTTTCTTGTTAAAAGTCTGTTAATCACTGTTGTGCAGGCACAATACCGTTTCAAATGAATCACATGAGTACATATGACAGCTCCGATAATGCACTGCCCTTTTATACCTTACGTACGCGGTACTACCGCTATCTGTATATGTACGTATTGCTATAATAAGATTTTCGTCACCATAGCTCATTTCGTACACACCACATTCCCGAGAGCAAATTCCGCCTACCATGTTACTGAATCAATAAACATCTAAAATTCGGATGTAGCGGGAGACTGGCTACAGCCTAACATGTTTCAACTAAAACAATAAATGCGTTGATAACATGCATGAAACTATCCTCTAGCATTAGTATATGTTGTAACAAATTATTTCCAAGCCGCTCAGGTGCTGTATTCCTGTTTCGACATCCAAGGCGCCTCAGCCACTTTCGGTGGCTGGGGTGGGGTGCTTTGTTCGACATGAAGATGATCTATGTAAAGGTTTTTTAAATTACCGCTACCAGTCACAAACATTGCTAACCATTGTATTATTTATTTATTTTGCTACATGTTTCGGCGGAATACCTCATCTTCAGGCTAAATGGCATTACAAAAACAATTTCACGATAAGATTACACTGATGTTACATAGTCTTTTCACAAATGCTGCGTGGCACGCCAGAAGAACAGAGTGAGTGACTGTTACAAAACATTTTCATGCAAACATCAGCCCAGCTTCCAAAATGACACCGCCTCTTACTAAGTTTCCTCTTCTTCCACAGGATAACTACAGCATTTATGAAAAGACTATGTAACATCAGTATAATCTTATCGTGAAATTGTTTTTGTAGTGTCATTTAGCCTAATATGAGATACTCCCACGAAACATGTAGCAAAATAAACAAATAACACAATGGTTAGAAAAGTTTGTGACTGGTAGCGGTAATTTAAAAAAAAACTTTATATATTTCTTGAGATAATCATGGTCAAAAAATAGTCAAAATGACTTCAAATTCTGAAGAAGATCGCTTGAAGTTTGCCTAATCTTTCTAAATGGCTGGTTTTACGTGGAGGTTTCCCCATGACGGCCATTGCAGAAAAACCTTGTAAATGTCCTGCCAGATGGCAACACCATAAAAAAAACCTCTGTAACCAGAAACAGGGAAAAGGCCGATTTCAGCTCCTACTTTTTGCTCCTGTTTTCTGATTTTCTGAAAAGCCTATATTGTTAAAACAATTTCATGACTCGGCGGGGAGCTCACGACATGGAGAAAGTCAGCCCCCAGCCACCAAGGGATTGAGATGGCAAGTCGCGTGCAGAGTCAGTGTTTTAACGCAGTTACCGATTCGGAGTTTTGGAGCGAGGCATCCTCCGTGATCAACAGAGTCAGGTTTCTGGCACTGAAAGCCGACGGATTATTCGAAAATTTGTTCCCGTGCTCGCGCATCGAATACTGCTTTGTCCTATTTTTCTGTTGTTCTCTTTGAGTGTCGTGGAATAACGATTGTGGACACTTTCGGTGATCTAAGGGCTCAGAAGAAACCAGGAGCCCGCAGCTAGTCGAGCAGTAATGGTTTAGTGAACGAGGCAGACTTCGCTGTGGATAATTCTGGTCAATAAATTTCACTGTTTTCTGTGCATGTCCGAGATTGATGTTCTTTGAACGACCTTTTCCCTGTTGACATTTGAACGTTATTCCTGTTTGTTGTTAGGGTCATTATTAAACACAATTGTTAACAGCCAGTTGAAGCTGTTTCATTGAACTGTCAATGGCGAATCTTTGCAGTGCAGTTGACGGTCTAGGTAAGCAACAAGGCTTTTAACCCTAGTAGTGTACACCTGAAACTGTCGCACCAGGGTCACAGTGGCCCTCACCTATTTGATGGAGAAATCGACTGAAAATAGAAAATTAAGAATGAAATTGGACTCTCGTGCACTAAACTCATTTTATTTCATTTCTCTCGTATACTTTTTCACTCAATATAAGTATTAATAGATCTAAAATTCGAGACTAAGTAAAACCTGTCATGGAAATATTTCAGTGACGAAACCTGAAAATAATCCGGATCCAAAGACTTTCTTAGCAGTTTCATTACATGAAGAAGCTATTCATTCAATGAATATTACACGAATATATTGAGGTGTTCTCAGTTATTTATAAATCTGTTCGTTCATTATTTCTTCACTCTTGGAATATGGTCTACAATATTATCGGCGGCTGGCAGGTCTGAACCATCAGGGACAATAGTGTTCCAATATTAATCACTCTTATCGTGGATGACTGTATTTTCTTCGTCGCTCTCTTAAGACTCGGTATTCTGATCAGTTTCGCCATTGTCCATAATTACTGTAGGAGCTTCAGTTTCAGAATCACTTCCGTCACGAAAATCACTTACATCACTTTCACAGTTGAGTTCTAACAATGCTTCCCGCATAGCATCTTCCGCTAGTAACATGTCATTCCTACGTGCCATTTTCACAGAAATGAATTTCGCTCAGAGCAACTGAACAGTGACCCTTGAAAAAATATTTGTGTCAGATTAATTAAACAACTATGTCTCATACGTTCGAACGTCCGTCCTCTACTTTCTCTGGATCCAAAGTCATGTGGGAATCCCAGGGAATGAATTGGCTGACCGTTTGGTTAGAGAAGCAGATACTTAAGATACTTACTCCCCCCCCCCCCTCCCCCGATTTCCTTTCACGATTCCAGCTGCGGATATGCGTATCTACGTCAAACCTCTCTTTGCCCAGCAGTGGAATGCCATCTGGAGCGCTACTGCTCATAGTAATAAACTTCGCATTATCAAGGAGCCTGCTACAGTTTGGGGCACTTCTTTCCGACCCTCTCGGAAGGAGTCCACTGTTTTATGCCGTTTACGCATTGGCCATACCCAGCTCACCCATTGTTTCTTCCTACGTAACGATCCACCCACACAATGTGGTTGTGGCGCCAGACTTACGATATCACACGTATTGGTAGCATGTCCCCTTCTTTCGACCCACGGTCGATCCACGGTCGACCTGGCCCTTGGTTTCCTCCGTGGAAGTGGTTTTTATTTCCAGATGTAAGGTCCTCCTTCAGCCTTGGAGCAGGGGCTGGTTGGTTGTGGTTGGGACTCCTTTTACAGCCTGCACGGTCTGTGACCTCATGACCGCCGCCCTTCCTTCTAGTTTTTACATTTGGTCTCACCTTTCATGCTTTTACTCTGCGTGTGTAATGACCATTCGTTCATAATTTGACTCCTCTGACTGACTCCGTCCACTTTTAGCAGACCTTCTTTCTTTTGTAACCCACTTCGGAATTGCGGGACTGATGACCTCGCCGTTTGGTTCCATACTTTCTCAGTTAATCAATCAACCTGTCCTCTACTAGATCTCACTCGATGCTGAAGTTACATTGGTGGCAACGGGCTGTGTATGTGAAGTGGCGTATGTGCTGTAACAACAAAAACCTCCAGGGTCAGAGTGGTCGTAGTATACACTTCTAATCTTAATTACGAACTTCCCAGTTGTGAAGTTTAGCCCTGTCTCGCGCTTCAAAGCGAGGCTGGAGACCCTTACTTAACCTTGTTGGCCAGTGTGGCACAGTAGACAATTAATCCAGTTCCGCCGAAAGCGTTCCCGATTAAATCCGTGGAGCAGTACGTGAAGGATCTCGCGTGCCGCACATAGCCAACAGTGCGTGAACCCCTATTCTAAAACGAGTATTTCATTTAAAAATTAGTCTAAACATTTTCTGAGAAAAGATTCGATGTTCCTATTTGCATTATCTGTGTAATAAAAGAAAGTTTTTGAGAGAACCTTGGCTTTTCACACTTGTCCTTTTTGCTCTCAGTGCGCTGATGTAAGCATAGTGAGCTGTAGAGCTGTAGTTGTAGTGAATTTATGATAAATCACCCAGTCCACATGTTTAATTTCATTATTCATTGTATTATCCAGCGTTTCTAGCGGGGAAGACGCAACACTTCGATATGGTACCGACCCGTCATTGGTGTCATTGTATTACAAATCTGCAATGTCCATTCTTATTTATTGTATGTGAGGAACCTGCAGTCATTCAGAAAAGAAGTCCGAGGCTTATTATTTTCTTTTATTTTCTTTTTTCTTTTTTTTTCAAATCAGTGATACAGCATAGAGCGTCAACCAAATCGCGACATGTAAATTACGTTTTCGAAAAGTTGCAATACACGTCATGGGTATCGACAGGACATGTGGGCTGTAATTAAAACAGTGTCATGATGATCTCTTCATTGATAAAAGATTCCAGACTAGTCTCCCATTCGGATCTCCAAGAGGGGACTGCCAAGGAGGAGGTGACCATCAGAAGAAGACTGAATAACCAACGAAAGGACAACATTCTACGAGTCGGGGCTTGGAATGTAACAAGCTTGAACGTCGTAGGGAAGCCAGAAAATCTGAAAACGGAAATACTAAGTCTCACTCTAGATACAGCAGAGGTCAGTGGAGTTAAATGGAAAGAAGACAAGGATTTCTGGTCAGAAGAATATAGCGTAATATTAGTAGCAGAAAATGATATAATGGGAGTAGGATTCGTTATGAATAGGAAGGTAGGGCGGAGAATTCGTTACTTCGAACAGTTGAGTGGTAGGACAGTTCTCATCAGAATCGATGGCAAACCAATACTGTCAATGATAGTTCCTTTGGAGCACAGCTTTGTATGATAGACAGCCATGGACTGTGCGGAAAACGGAACAGTAGAGAATCGAAGCATTGGGGATGTGGTGCTACCGAAGAATGTTGAAAATTAAATGTACTGACAAGCTCTGGAATGCAGAAGTTCTCCGCAGGATCAGCAAGGAAATGAATGTGTGGAAAACACTGACTGAAAGAAGGGAGAGGGCGGTAGGCCATCTGTTCAGACGCCAGGGAATAACTTGCATGGTACTAGAGAGAGCCGTAGAGGGTAAAAACTGTGGAGGAAGACAAGAGTTCGAAATATATCCAGCAAATAACTGAGGAAGTAGGTTGCGAGTGTTAGTCGGAGATGAAAAGGTTTGCAAGGAGAGGAATCAGTGGCGGGGCGCAACAAACCATTCAGAAGACTGATGACTCAAAAAAATAAATCAGTCACTCCACATCCTTTGGTGTGCTGCACCCAATATCAGTCTGGGACGACAAACTCTATTCTGGTAACAAAGTCCTGAAATATTTAACTTAGGGGAGGAGGAAGGCAACTTAGAGATTCTACCCGCAGCCGCTAATGTGACTTCGCTCACTGCCACGAAATCTTCAGGGACAGAAGAGAGGAAAAGTTTCAATGTGATTGTAATAGATTCATACACATTACAACGATAAATTGCAGCAAATCTTATATTTCCGTGTGACCTAGGGGAAGTTGAAAATGTTAGTCGACAACTGGATCTTCCATAAAGTGATTTCGATTTCTGCATCACAACGTTCTAACGCTCAAATAAGAACTCACCATTTTAATAATGAAATATGTTTTTCCAGTCTCATAAAATAGCGCTTCTCTCCTGGCTCTTCTTCAAAATTATCGTCACCGTCGAATTATCATCAGCCACTTTACGTCCGGTGTTGGATAAAGATCTCCTTTACACTTTTATCAAGCGATTCTGTTTGTGCCCAGGCATGTTTGGATACGTCGGCTGCGCACCTCTCAGTATGTCGTCGTCTCGGTCTCTTCTCAATTCTTCGAATCCTGTAAATGCTTCCTTGGTATGGCTACAGACCCTTCGCCTGATTACATGTGCAGTTAATATCCAAGTTATTTTCATTTCAGTTATAATCATGTCTTCCACTGCATTCTGCTTCTTGACCCATTTGATTCTGTCACTGTCTTGTAAACCGGAGGCTTTTCCTCGATGTTTTCTACACTCGTCAAGAGTCTTCAGCGACTGTTTCATCCAATCCTTACATATAAAGTGTATATAATTATTCGATTAATAATAAATCCGAATACACTGTATGGAGCACTACCTCAATCCACACATATTACGAAAGTGAATGTACATCTACGTGTATGTATCTTCCACACAGTCTCATAAACCACTCGACCAATTTCAACCAAACTTGGTACACTTAACACTTACCGTCTGTGAAAAACCGCTTTGAGTGTGAGGTGGCGAGGGGAAAGAAGCACTTGTCTATCAAAGAGGTGGTGGTGGGTGTGAAAAAGCAGCGAATATCGTTACTTTAATCATCCGTTATTTAAGAATGAAAGAACTTCATGACTTGTAATCAACTTTACACATATTTACAAACCTTTAAGAAACTTTTTTCTTTCTGACAACCTCCACAAAATAGTGAAACAATACACTGATTGTATTAGAAACATTATGTCATTCTGTGACACGTAGTTCAGCGAAGCTGACGAGCTAGGTGAAAATGAAATTCCAGGCCGCAATTCGGTAAATATACAGGTGAAATGAGGAAGTATTGAATAGGATTGGGGAGAAGAGAAGTTTGTGGCACAACTTGACCAGAAGAAGGTATCGGTTGGTAGGACATGTTCTGAGGCATCAAGGGATCACCAATTTTGCATTGGAGGGTAGCGTGGAGGGTAAAAATCGTAGAGAGAGACCAAGAGATGACTATACTAAGCAGATTCAGAAGGATGTAGGTTGCAGTAGGCACTAGGAGATGAAGAAGCTTGCACAGGATAGAGTAGCATGGAAAGCTGCATCAAACCAGTCTCATGACTGAAGACCACAACAACAACAAACAGGTGAAATATGTGTAAAAATGTATGTAACATATGTGATATACACTCCTGGAAATTGAAATAAGAACACCGTGAATTCATTGTCCCAGGAAGGGGAAATTTTATTGACACATTCCTGGGATCAGATACATCACATGATCACACTGACAGAACCACAGGCACATAGACACAGGCAACAGAGCATGCACAATGTCGGCACTAGTACAGTGTATATCCACCTTTCGCAGCAATGCAGGCTGCTATTCTCCCATGGAGACGATCGTAGAGATGCTGGATGTAGTCCTGTGGAACGGCTTGCCATGCCATTTCCACCTGGCGCCTCAGTTGGACCAGCGTTCGTGCTGGACGTGCAGACCGCGTGAGACGACGCTTCATCCAGTCCCAAACATGCTCAATGGGGGACAGATCCGGAGATCTTGCTGGCCAGGGTAGTTGACTTACACCTTCTAGAGCACGTTGGGTGGCACGGGATACATGCGGACGTGCATTGTCCTGTTGGAACAGCAAGTTCCCTTGCCGGTCTAGGAATGGTAGAACGTTGGGTTCGATGACGGTTTGGATGTACCGTGCACTATTCAGTGTCCCCTCGACGATCACCAGAGGTGTACGGCCAGTGTAGGAGATCGCTCCCCACACCATAATGCCGGGTGTTGGCCCAGTTTGCCTCGGTCGTATGCAGTCCTGATTGTGGCGCTCACCTGCACGGCGCCAAACACGCATACGACCATCATTGGCACCAAGGCAGAAGCGACTCTCATCGCTGAAGACGACACGTCTCCATTCGTCCCTCCATTCACGCCTGTCGCGACACCACTGGAGGCGGGCTGCACGATGTTGGGGCGTGAGCGGAAGGCGGCCTAACGGTGTGCGGGACCGTAGCTCAGCTTCATGGAGACGGTTGTGAATGATCCTCGCCGATACCCCAGGAGCAACAGTGTCCCTAATTTGCTGGGAAGTGGCGGTGCGGTCCCCTACGGCACTGCGTAGGATCCTACGGTCTTGGCGTGCATCCGTGCGTCGCTGCGGTCCGGTCCCAGGTCGACGGGCACGTGCACCTTCCGCCGACCACTGGCGACAACATCGATGTACTGTGGAGACCTCACGCCCCACGTGTTGAGCAATTCGGCGGTACGTCCACCCGGCCTCCCGCATGCCCACTATACGCCCTCGCTCAAAGTCCGTCAGCTGCACATACGGTTCACGTCCACGCTGTCGCGGCATGCTACCAGTGTTAAAGACTGCGATGGAGCTCCGTATGCCACGGCAAACTGGCTGAAACTGACGGCGGCGGTGCACAAATGCTGCGCAGCTAGCGCCATTCGACGGCCAACACCGCGGTTCCTGGTGTGTCCTCTGTGCCGTGCGTGTGATCATTGCTTGTACAGCCCTCTCGCAGTGTCCGGAGCAAGTATGGTGGGTCTGACACACCGGTGTCAATGTGTTCTTTTTTCCATTTCCAGGAGTGTATATGTGAAATATACACTGAAGCGCCAAAGAAAGTAGTGTGGGTATACGTGTTCAAATAGAGAGAGATGTAAACAGACAGAATACGGCGCTGATGTAGACAACGCCTGTATAAGTCAACTAGTGTCTGGCGCAGTTGTTGGATCGGTTACTGCTACTACACTGGTAGGTTATCAAGATTAAAGTGTGTCTGAACGTGTTGTTACAGTCCTCGCACGAGCGAAGGGTCACAGAATCTTCGAAGTAGCGATGAAGTGGGAATTGTCCCGTACGACCATTTCACGAGTGTTCCGTGAATATCAGGAATCCGGTAAAACATCAAATTTGTGATACCTTTGCGGCCGGAAAAACATGCTGCAAGAACGGGACAAACGACGACTTAAGACAGTCGTTCAACGTGACGGAAGTGCAACCCTTCCGTAAACTGCTGCAGATTTCAAGGCCGGGTTGTCAACAAGTCCCAGTGTGCGAACCATTCAACTGAACATCATCGATATGAGCTTCCGAAGCGGAAGGCCCACTCGTGTACCCTTGATGACTGCACGAAACCAAGCTTTAAGTCTCGCCTGGGCCCATTAACACCGGCATTAGACTGCTGATGACTGGAAACATATTGCTTGGTCGGGCGACTCTCGTTTCCAATTGTATCGTTCGGATGAATGTGTACGGGAATGGAGACAATTTCATGAATCCACGGACCCTGTATGTCAGCAGGGGACTGTTGAAGCTGGTGGAGCCTCTGTAATGGTGTGGAGCGAGTGCAGTTGGAGTGGTATGGGATCCCTGATAACGTCTAGATACGACTCTGACAGGTGACACGAACGTAAACATGCTGTCTGATCACGTGCATCCGTTCACTGCGCATTCCTACGGACTTGGGCAAGTCCAGCATGTCAGTACGACACCCCACACTTCCAGAATTGCTACAGAGTGGCTCCAAAAACACTCTCCTGAATTTAAACACTTCCGCTGGTCACCAGACTCCTCAGGCATGAACACTATTGAAAGTATGTGGGATGCCCTGTAAGCTGCTGCTCAGAAGAGATCTCCACCTCCTCGTTGTCTTACGGATTTATGGAGACTTCTGTACGATTTATGGTGTCAGTTCTGTCCAGCACTACTTCAGACGTTAGTCGAGTCCATGCCACGTCGTGTTGCGGCAATTCTGCATGCTCGCGGGGGTCCTACACGATATTATGCAGGTGTACCAGTTTCTTTGGCACTTAAATGCATCTGACATGTGCGTACGTGGGCATGCCAATGGTAAAAACTTATGCTAAACCCTTGCAACGATTTAAGTCAAATCTGGTACAAACATTATTTACAGTCTGGAAAGAAACACTGTATGGGCAAGGCCTACCAGCCTCCTATTGTGGTGAGGGTGATAAAGCAGAGTGAGAAGTGATGAGGAGAAGATGAACAGACACATAGGTGGAAGGAGGAGATGGGCACAGATAGTGAGGTTGAGGAATTGTGAAGAGCGAGGGGGACTGGGAATTCGGCAGAGAGAGGAGAGAAGAGAAAGACAGAGAAAAGGAGAGGAGGAAATGGACAGAGATTGGGAAGAGGAGAGTAGAGGGTGGGGCGGAGGAGGCTCACCGAGAGAGGGGTTGGAGGATACGCGCACTTAAATGCATCTGACATGTGCGTACGTGGGCATGCTGAAAGATAAAATGGATGGAGAGACTGGAAAGTAAGAGATGGACTAATAGAAGATTGGAACATATACACAACCCGGCAATGCTATGCACTCAAGCAGTATTTGATAAGGCGGAAAACTTATTATATTAATTTCGACTGGAGCCTCCGAAGTGTTGTTTACATACAGGATCATGAGATGGTGAAGTCAAAGTAATTTTAATACCCGCCAAACATATTGTTCAAGAAAGTGTAAAAATGTCGTAAATCATTGAAGAAGAGAGCCGTTTAGTTCACATTGGCTGCAGCTACTCTGTCACCTCATCTTCAGAAGGATCTTCTAGTGGCTCCAGGAGCCAGTGACTCTACCTGTCCACATCGCTTAAGAAACTACATCACAGGTCAACGCGGCTTGCCTGGTAAATTCTGCTGTCGCAGTTACATATCACCAGCATATACATCCCATAAAATTGATGTAGACATGCTTTGGGCCCCATTCTGTTAGAGATGCCCCATTCTGTTAGAAATTCTCGACGGTAACGTTTCCAGTTCAGGACTTAGCCGGCCCTCATTCGATGAAGGTTTTTGTCCGCAGAGCTTGGTTTTGAGATCATTTGTATGAATTAGTGTGGAATTTGACGGTGTCTTTGCGTAGTACATACTGGCCTCCATTACTGTGAAGTCATTTGTGAGGACGGAATATGTAAGAAATGAAGGTCAGGAGACTACGCCACCTTACAGTGTTTAGACTCAGATCGTTAAGAATCTTGCCGCACCGCAAGAGAAAAAAGTGCCTACTGCAAGTGCTGAAATTATGCATGCACACTGTCTACTCTGCACTCCACATACCGATGCTACTTGGATAAGACATGCCGCACTTGCCACCCTTTCCATTGAATCTCGTTTCTCTCGTAGTCAAAAATATCTACCTCTCAAGGCGGTTTGCCACATTTTTACCAGACAGGACTCTCTATGGACTGGACAAACATTTACTTCGTGTTTCGTCATCTTCTCTCGTTAATAGTGATTCCCGTGGACGAACTGCAACACGATGGATGTTCTGCAATACTGGATTGGTATCACCAGTTGTGCAAGAGCTTTGTTTTGAACAGTAATGCTGCTTAAAAGATGACTATTGCATATACTGTTATTTATATATATATATATTTGACGATGCTAGAGCTGATTTTGCGTTCAACATTTGAAGATGCCACTATGGCTGCAGTACATTAGGACATGTTTTTATAAAACAGTCCTGAAGATGGTCATTATAGACTGAAACCGGTAGTCTGATGACAAAAAGTTTGTCACCATAGACGTAATGTAAAGGAAATTTGTCCTGTATACGGGTCACTGTTTTATTCGTGACAATGTCGCAGCTTGTGAAATTTATACAAAGGCTGCCAAGTAATTTGTTGTGGTTAATGGTCAATATAGTATATCTACATTCAATCGACTTTCTGCCTGTATGTTACGATTTTGTGGCCTTCCCACTGCCTCTTATTCTACAACAAATACTGGCGGAAACATTTGCTGCAGGTTCGACCTCCAATGCTGCCATAGTTAAGAAGACCTTAAAATAGGCTAGCTTTTATAAGCAGGTAGGGGAAGCATTAACAGCTAGGACCAGCATGTTCGATTAATTCATCTAATTTAATAATCTCCTTGAAGGCATTCTAGTGAGACTCACAACCTTTCTTTGCGAATTTTCTTTAACATGGAATTTAATAACTTACGTAATAAGCCACGACCTAACGTTCCATGCCATGTTCGTAATCGTCACAACATAGTGATACTTTGTCAGGACATTTAAACGCTCCACAGTCTCATCCAGTAATTCTCAACATGCACCACTTCAACCTCCGTTGAGCAACCCTCGGTTTTTGAATAATTTTCGTATTAGAGAACCCTGCCTCAACTGGTAAAATAAACTGATCATAAACTTCCATTTCCAGACACACCGGAAGTTTTGTTCTGAATATGTTACCATGCTTAACAGATGGACTCCAAATCAGTTTTACACTTCTGTTCGTTTACTTTACACGTGCAACACGGTTACGTGTAGCTGTGGTATGCAATGCACATAAGTCTTCCCATTTTGTAAGAACTAAAATTCAGAGTAATTCACTGACTCAACGCATTCTCTACATATTTACAGCGTTCACCAAACATAATTTTGATGTAACTTTGTATCTATTAATATTGCTTTATACGTCATTAGGGAAATTTCTCGGTGTGTTAAAAGTTCAATACTGCTTTCGTGCGATAACATAAGGACTGTACAGAAAATATTGTTAAATAGATCATAATTTGATTTCTAACTAATGTAGATAGTTCCGATCGAACGTCTATTTACAATGTCTGTTCCTCTATACTTGCAACATAGCGTGTACGTACTAACTGTGCTTGTAAATTGCAACTCAACACATGCTTCGTTAAGAATGGCAATTTGCGCCAATTATGGACGCAATTCTCAGTAGCTGTTTGCGAAAAGCCAGACGTAATTGCATTCAGTTCTTTCCAGCCACTGTCTACTTGTCTGAATTACCGAAGTCACAGAGCGAATGATCCGTTCTTTCAGTGGATGGTGAGTAACGGACCAGCCCTATTTGCTGATCACCTTATCGTTGCGTGGTGAGTTCACATTCATTTTCCTAAGGGTTTATCCACGGTTTTGGAGTACCTGTTGCTGTTGATGGAGAGACTGCTTTCCAGAAATCTTAAGGGATATGACGCACTCGTCATTCCAAAAAATAATGTTCGCAAAGAATTTTAACGTAAAATTTAAAACTTTCTCGGCGTGTGGATTGAGTATAGCCTACCCGAAGATGGCTAAAAAAGCTGCCTGGAATATCGTGGCAGCAAGTTAGGTACACTGATATTTATGTAGCAATAATGTTAATGTTTATTGGTGACTGTTAAACTTCTTAGGTTTTGGAGAATAAATTTACCATCATTCCATGGAATGAATTTTCGTTTTAAAATTACAGAGATATGTACAGTTGTCAATTCAAAAACTACTCAAAACACATTAGTTCACACTTCAGATTCCACTTTTAAAATTACATTTACCCCCCAAGACTTTCGAAAATAGAAGAATGGAATTCAGTGTTTGTCGGATATTTGCGTAAGACGGTTTAGACACTCACAAAAATGCCATTTTCAGGTGACACTTAAAAGTGCTGCCACAACTTTCACTTGTTTTTAATGACAATGCAATGATGCACTGTTAGTGTTGAAAGGATTACGTAATTTATATCATGTAGACTTCGAGTTTTTTTGCAGTTATCACTTGAAAATGGCAAAAACTGAGATTACAACTAGCTACCTGTGATGAAATGGAAGACTAACTTATTAAAAATGAGCATAAAATTTAATAGCGTTTCGTTGCCAATGAATTTGATGTGATTAACCGTGTGACAATATTTTTAGCAGTTTTTACATTAGATTTTTTTAGTGGTACCTTCGTTTTACAAATTATATGCAAATTTCGGTTTCCGTATTTTTCAAATATTTAATACTGTTTCATCTGCTCCCTGCTGATTACAATCGTTGCATTACGTATATACTGAGGTTGAATAGTTTGTATTTGAGTTTCGCCGAAAAATCTTATTTAAACACTATTCAAAATTATGTTGTCACAACTTCAGTGCCTTTTACTTGGTCACAGAATCGATTCCATTATAATACGAAATCAGAAGTAATTTAATTTTGTTTTGTTTGTGATGACTTGTACGAAGACGATGTTTGTACGTTCGACCATCTGTCGTAACATGTGCTCATCGTTTAATATTGATTCATCGTTATCGTTATTGATCTGATGGCGTAAAAGCTGGCTGACTCTTACAGACAGAATGCCGCCGAGCATCGATTGCGAAAGCTACCCTACTTAATGTTCTGTAGCTAATATATATTCTGGCTGAGTAAGATTTTATCTTAAAACGGGTTTGTGGGAGCCACGTCGCTTTCACACTACGTTCCAATCTGCTCATCAGGAAATCGCAGGATTTTATCGCCTTAGTGGACGGCTGGCGACACCTGGACGCAGAACAAATAACCCATGTCACCCTTCAGCTACTGTCCTGACATCTGCCGCCCAGTCTGAGTACTGAGACCGAAACCTGTTCAAAGCGTCGCCCCGATAAGAAAGTGATGCAATATTGTTACCCAGCTCAGGTACCGAGCCCAGCCGACCGATAACGGAATGATTATCTGCGCAGATATTTCGTTTTGCGAGCTGTAATATCGTACGTTCAAAGATGCCAAGTTCGTTCTTTGTCTAGGCTGAGAAAGCGCAACCCTTATGCAGACGTTCTGGTTGAAGGCCTCAAAGCAACAACAGTTCGGAGAGCGCTTTACCCTATAAGTCGACCGCACTGCAGCAGATAAGAAATTTTTTCTTCGCTTTACTGGCAGGTGGAAGTAACGGCAGCAAAGGTGATCTGGAATAATCAAATCGTTACGTTGGATAGAATAAAAGACGCTTAGGAGTCAGTAACGCACTCGCATATGGAAAACCAGCATTTCTGTAAGACAAGATATGGCTTCAGGGCAAAGCCAGAGTCCGAAACTAAGGCTACCGTTCAAGGCAACAACGAAAACACCGCTGCTAGCTCAATCAACACTGCCGCACAAACACAGTCCCCCTGTTAATTACCATAGAACACTCAACAAGGAAACCTAGACCTAGATACGGGAGATATATCACTGGGGGTCTATGCCTCTTCGTACCAAAGTCATGAAGAAGTGGCACAAGACATAACACGAGGCACAGGGAACAACTGATAAGATTATACATCTGTAGAATTTAAACAGTGCGTGCGATTTACAGACACCAGTCGAATCCCAGAAAAGTATGAGTAAAGGTGAAAGTAAAATAGATACGAAGCCATTGCACTCAAGGATAACGAGTAAGACGAGCTTATGGCAGCGTCTACTACAAAAATCACAACTACGACAGATATGCCGATGAAACTCCGCCAAAACTAACATCGCCGCCGAGAAATACACTACTGGCCATTAAAATTTCTACACCGAGAACATATGCAGATGATAAACGGGTATTCATTGGACAAATATATTATACTAGAACTGATATGTGATTACATTTTCACGCAATTTGGGTACATAGATCCTGAGAAATCAGTTCCCAGAACAACCACCTCTGGCCGTAATAACGGCCTTGATACGCCTGGGCATTGAGTCAAACAAAGCTTGGTTGGCGTGTACAGTTACAGCTGCCCATGCAGCTACAACACGATACCACAGTTCATCAAGAGTAGTGACTGGCGTATTGTGACGAACCAGTTGCTCGGCCACCATTGACCAGACGTTTTCAATTGGTGATAGGTCTGGAGAATGTGCTGGCCAGGGCAGCAGTCAAACATTTTCTGTATCCAGAACGGCCCGTACAGGATCTGCAACATGCGGTCGTTCATTATCCTGCTGAAATGTAGGGTTAGGCAGGGATCGAATGAAGGGTAGACTCACGGGTCGTAACACATCTGAAATGTAACGTCCACTGTTCAAAGCGCCGTCAGTGTGAACAAGAGGTGACCGACACGTGTAAGCAATGGCACCCTATACTATCACGCCAGGTGATACGCCAGTATGGCGATGACGAATACACGCTTCCAATGTGCGTTCACCGCGATGTCGCCAAACACGGATGCGACCGTCATGATGCTGTAAAAACAACCTCGATTCATCCGAAGAAATGACGATTTGCCATTCGTGCACCCAGGTCCGTCGTTGAGTACGCTATCTGTGATGCAGCGTCAAGGGCAACCGCAGCCATGGTCTCCGGGCTGATAGTCCATGCTGCTGCAAACGTCGTCGAACTGTTCGTGCAGATGGTTGTTGTCTTGCAAACGTCCCCATCTGTTGACTCAGGGATCGAGACGTGGCTGCACGATCCGTTATAGCTATGCGGATAAGATGCTTGTCATCTCGACTGCTAGTGATACGAGGCCGTTGGGATACAGCACGGCGTTCCGTATTACCCTCCAGAACCCACCGATTCCATATTCTGCTAACAGTCATTGGATCTCGACCAACGCGAGCAGCAATGCCATGATACGATAAACCGCAATCGACCTTTATCAAAGTCGGAAACGTGATGTTACGCATTTCTCCTCTTTACACAAGGCATCACAATAACGTTTCACCAGGCAACGCATGTCAGCTGCTGTTGTGTATGAGAAATGGGTTGGAAACTTTCCTCATGTCAGTACGTTGTAGGTGTCGCCACGGCGCCAACCTTGTGTGAATGCTCTGAAAAGCTAATCATTTGCATATCACATCATCTTCTTCCTGTCGGTTAAATTTCGCGTCTGTAGCACGTCATCTTTGTGGCGTAGCAATTTTAATGGCCAGTAGTGTATAAAGTATACAGAAAGTGAAGTTCAGTTAAATGATGCACCAGAAACAACTGTCCAGACAACTCAAAACTATCTTCCACAGAGATGGCTTAAAATAGCATAACAACTCATTTGAAAATCAGAACGGGTAGTAAACTTCGCTGAGCGGTACAATATTCATTACATGTTAATTGAAAGTGCAGAGAGGGAGAATGGAAAGGAACGGGAGGGGATTAGTGCAGTCAGCTGCATCCGGACATTAAACGTAATCAGCGGCGACAAGTGAAAATGTGTGCCGGACCGGGATTCGAACCCAGGATCTCCTATTTACTAGGGAGGTGGGTTAGCCATTGCGCCATCCGACACAGCGTATCAAAACTCCGCAGAATATTTGGCGAACTACCTATCCCCACTCCCTGTCCATATCCTCCATGTTTGCTACTCTGAGATTTCCCCAGAAGGTCAAACGAGTTTGTGCATCTGCACTGAAGAAGGTGGATCCATTGCCCAGTTACGCAAATCAAGTATATGAATGGACGGAGTCTGCTCTTTTGAACATGTCCAAAAGAACAGGCACCACACATTTATACAGTACAATGTTCAGTTGCACACGAACCACCCCCCTGAAACCAAACAGCTAAAAGTCATCATTAAATGCGCTTACGCGCAAATGACAATGAAACAGCTAAGGCATGCATTATGTTAGAAAAGTTTTCCTGCTCCCAACGTATTCCAATGTAAGAAAACGCAGTGGAATAACAAATGACATGACAGTGACCGAGCTTATGGAATCCAGCACTTGTTATATACGCATAGAAGGCTGTATCAGCAAAAAGAGCTGCTAAAAACTATTGAAAACTATTACTCGCTGCCGCACTGTGGGCCAACTCGCTTCAAAACCCGGACAGAACAGAAAAAAAAAACGGGGAGCGGTCCGACGTTAGTCCCGCGAAATCTTGTGTAGATGGCACTGGTGCATACTCGCTCAGTGCTATGATTTCATTCCAGTCTCATGTCGATATGATACGTGTCGGCCGGCCGGCGTGGCCGAGCGATTCTAGGCGCTTCAGTTTGGAACCACGTGGCCGCTATGGTCGCAGGTTAGAATCCTGCCTCGGGCATGCATTTGTGTGATGTCCTTAGGTTAGTTAGATTTAATTAGTTCTAAGTTCTAGGGGAATGATGACCTCAGATGTTGAGTCCCATAGTGCTCAGTGCCATTTGAAAACGACTCACTAGGCACTGCATTACAAATGACACCCTGAGGCCGGAGCAATTCGGCTTCAGGAATCACCACTCGACAACACAACAACTCCTCCGCGTCGTCGAATACATCACACACGGATACAACATGAACAAAGCAAATGGTGCGGTGTTCCTGGACATCGAGAAGGCTTTCGATCGTCTATGGCACAACGGCCTCATACGCAAACTAAACGACGCAGGGTTCCCCGACGGGCTCGTACGTCTCATACACTCATATCTCACGGACAGGAGTTTCAACACTGACGTGCAGGGCAAACAATCGACACGACATGGTATACAGGCAGGGGTACCCCAAGGAAGCATCCTAGGGCCCTTACTGTTTAACCTCTACATTAACGACCTCCCAGATACACATAACACGACGATGGCAATCTACGCGGATGACACTGCCATCCTAACGCAAGATTGGAAGCCGTCTAACATTAACTCACGACTACAGACCGCACTCAGAACGGCAGAGCCCTGGTTGGTGAAGTGGCGTGTTAGAGTAAACGTCGACAAGTGCGAAGCCGTTCTGTTCACCAGAGGACCGAAACTACTGCGCAAACGTCAACACTGCAATCAAATAACACTACACGCACGCCCAATACGTTTCCGAGAGAAGGTCAAATACCTCGGTGTCTGGCTGGACCGGAAACTACTCTGGGGGGACCACATCCAACACGTGACCAACAAAGCAAACGCGAGGCTCAAACAACTCTACCCTATGCTTAACAGGCGTAGCACACTGAATAGGAGGGTGTTTGGGTCCATGTACACCACACTTATCAGACCTCTGATGACGTATGCTGCTCCCGTTTGGGGATACGCTGCGCCCACACGTGTGCGCCGTCTGCAGCTCATACAGAACAAAGTACTCAGAATCATAAGCAACGCTCCGCGCTACACGCGCACCGCGGACCTTCACCGGGAATATCGGCTAGATACCATCTTGCAGGTATTCCAAAAACTCTCCACACGACTGTACAATAACACGAGACACTCGCGTAACCAGTTTTTCTCTGGGTAACTACGACCACAACCATAGATGGAAACATAATAGACCAAAAACACTATTAGCACGAAACTGAACATCTATGGTCGATAGCACGCTAACATGACAGTACTGGCGAGCCCCTGCAACTCAGCTACTACTGGCAACCCCAGATGCTTAACCCGCCGAAATACCGGCAATCGCAGGGAAACCGTACTGCACACAGCACGCAAACCAGCCACACACACACCCCACACTGTGAGCTGATCTATGACCGATCGCCCACTAACATATGACGACAATGAAATGTTTCAGGGACGCAGCAGCAGCAGATCCTGGAACGAGCGCCAGCAACGACAACGGTAACGATGCACGATACCTCGCACTAACATAACCACACCTTGCATGCGCTGTCGCAGCTAGCAATCCGCTACTGCCCTTACTACCCGTCCTACTGTCGCAGAGGTTTTTTTTCCCTTGGCGCTTGCCTTGGCACTTTTTTCCCTCTGCCCTTACAACCACTACCCTTCGATCGTTTTCGACCACTTCTATCTCCGATGGACCATGTAAATGAGTAATCTTACCCAGACGCGTGGATAACATCACAGCCTGCATCCTGTGGCTCCTGATTCTAAAACTAACGTGTTATACGGAGGTGACAGTAGAACTTTTGGTTTGGTCACCACGTTGGTGCGGGCGTGGAGGGGCCCCATCCTATTGAAAAGTGCCATTTGAACCAGTTTGATATGTGTCATTACAGTTGAAAGTATACAGTGAATCGGACAACGATGAATTTTGCAATTATTGCTTGTTTGGTCTGTTTTGTGTACGACAGCTATCCTTCCTAGTTGTCAGAATAAAATAAGATTCGTACCATTCCAGAAGGTATGATCATGACTTCTTTAACCAGTGTAATAACGTATATCGACTTTTGGTATCATCCGAACCCGTTGGCTAAATATTTTGTAAATGGGTCTCCTGCTGCCTCAAAGAGTATAGTTAATAGCCATCTGCGTGTAATTACTGGCACGTCTTTAGCGGATGGTCATTTTCCGATCGTGTGGAAATGCCACCATATATAAATGGCTCTCTTTAATGCAGTCATCTTTCAAACTATTATATGCACAGAAAACGTCGTTAGGATTTTCTTAGGGAGCCATTTTGGAATTCTGATCATAACTTTTTTTGCAATTTGGCAAATATTTCATTTACAGTATTAAATTTCCCCGAGTAATATCGTTTCTTTCCCGCAATGCTACAGAACTATCAAAATCTTTTACAGGGCCATGAAAGTAATTCGGAATATTAGCTATGCACCACCAGGGACAGACACGGCAAGCAGTGTTGAAAGGTCTCTCACGAAAGACAATAGTTCTACTCACCCGCATCATCAGTAGTTGTCTAATCAATGAATACTTCATGAAGCTTTACATTATTTAAACACTATAAATTTAAGTACTACCCTGTAGTACCAAAGAAACTCGTACACCTGACTAATATCGTGTAGGTGTCCAGTGAGCACGCAGAAGTGCCGCAACACGATGAGACATGGACTCGACTAATGTCTCAAGTATTGCTGGAGGGAATTGACACCATGAATCCTGCACGGCTGTCCATAAATCCGTAAGAGTACGAGAGGGTGGAGATCTCTTCTGAACAGTACGTTGCAAGGCATCCCAAGTATGCTCAATAGTGTTCATGTCTGGGGAGTTTGGTGGCCGGCAGAAGTTTTTAAACTCAGAAGAGTAGTCCTGGAGCCACTCTGTAGCAATTCTGGATGTGTGGTGTAGCGTTTTCTTGCTGGAACTACCCAAGTCCATTGGAATGCACAATGGACCTGAAAGGATGCAGGTGATCAGACAGGATGCTTATGTGCGTGTCACCTGTCAGAATCGTATCTAGAAATGGTCGTACGGGAAAATCACCACTTCATCACGACCTCGGGGATGCTGTGTGCCATCGCTCGTGCGCCGAATGTAGCACCACGTTCAAACTCACTTATATCTCGATAACGTGCCAGTGTAACAGCAGTAACCGATCTAACAATTCTGCTAGACACTTGTTGTCTTATATAGGCGTTCCAAACAGCAGCGCCGTATTCTGCTTGTTTACATATACGCGTGCCTATACCAGTTTCTTCGGCGCTTCAGTTACATAAAGAAAGAGAAAAATATAAAATATAAAAACCAAAGAGATGGTTTTTTTCTCTTCGTAATCAAAGCGAGTAATTATCGAAGAAGTCGAGTTCTGGAATACTGTAAACTGGTGCTCAGTGTTGTTTATGAGAAACGAATACATATGTAACTTCAACTGTTTTTGCACCTTTTCTGCTCTGTGAGCCCAGTGAGAGTAGAAGTAAGTGTTTTGTATACCTCTTTGCTGGCAGTAATTGATCTGTTTGTTATACACTACTGGCTATTAAAATTGCTACATCACGAAGATGACGTGCTACAGACGCGAAATTTAGCCGACAGGAAGAAGATGATATGATATGCAAATGATTAGCTTTTCAGAGCATTCACACAAGGTTGGCGCCGGTGGCAACACCTACAACTTGCTGACATGAGGAAAGTTTCCAACTGATTTCTCATACACAAACAGCAGTTGACCGGTGTTGCCTGGTGAAACGTTGTTGTGATGCCTCGTGTAAGGAGGAGAAAAACGTACCACCACGTTTCCGACTTTGATAAAGGTCGGATTGTAGCCTATCGCGATTGCGGTTTATCGCATCGCAACATTGCTGCTCGCGTTGGTCGAGATCCAATGACTGTTAGCAGAATATGGAATCGGTGGGTTCAGGAGGGTAATACGGAACTCCGTGCTGGATCCCAACGGCCTCGTATCACTAGCAGTCGAGATGACAGGCATCTTATCTGCATGGTCGTAACGGATCGTGCAGCCACGTCTCGATCCCTGAGTTAACAAATGGAGACGTTTGCAAGACAACAACCATCTGCACGAACAGTTTGACGACGTTTGCAGCAGCATGGACTATCAGCTCGGAGACCACGGCTGTGGTTACCCTTGACGCTACATTACAGACAGGAGCGCCTGCGATAGCGTACTCAACGACGAGCCTGGACGCATTTATTCAGATGAATCCAGGATCTGTTTGCAGCACCTTGATGGTCGCATACGTGTTTGGCGACATCGCGGTGAACGCACATTGGAAGCGTGTATTCGTCATCGCTGTACTGCCGTATCACCCGTCGCGATGGTATGGGGTGCCTTTGGTTACACGTCTCGGTCAACCCTTGTTCACATTGACGGCACTTTGAACAGTGGACGTTACATTTCAAATGTGTTACGACCCGTGGCTCTACCCTTCTTTCGACCCCTGTGAAACCCTACATTTCAGTATAATGCACGTACGTATGTTGCAGGTCCTGTACGGGCCATTCTGGATAGAGAAAATGTTTGACTGCTGCCCTGGCCTGCACATTCTCCAGATGTTTCACCAATTGAAAACGTCTGGGCAACTGGCTCGTCACAATACGCCAGTCACTACTCTTGATGAACTGTGGTATCGTGTTGAAGCTGCATGGGCAGCTGTACCTGTACACGCCATGCAAGCTGTGTTTGACTCAATGCCCAAGCGTATCAAGGCCGTTATTACGGCCTGAGTTGGTTGTTCTGGGTACTTATTTCTCAGGATCTATGCAGCCAAATTGTTTGAAAATGTAATCACATGTCAGTTCTAGTATGATATATTTGTGCAATGAATACCCATTTATCATCTGCATTTCTTCTTGGTGTAGCAATTTTAATGGCCATTAGTGTACTTAGTCATGTTTAATTATTTGAGGATCAATTATCTTCTACATTTACTTTGTCAAGAACACGATTTTCATTTTATTTTTATAAATTCCAGTGACCGACGACCAACAACTGGAAGCGGAATGCTGGATGATGAAAAGATTGAAATGCATTCGCCTTCTATCGTTAATTCTTCTTTAACTGAAGAAAGAGCAACCCTAAAATTATTTTGCCGTTCGTTTACTTTCTCTTATATATTTTTGTACGTAATAACTGTTCTCAACATATCGGTCATGGATCCTTGAGCAACAACGTGAACCAACATACACGTACTCACTGCCCTGATACTGTCCTATTTTTATTATTATATATCTAAATGTTAATGACTTCTGTTTTCCACGGTGCTTCCACGAAATGAATTTTGCCCATCGTCATTGGAACCCACTTTCTTGTCCAGATAATGAAGTCTTACGTCATTAGCAATATTTTGTGTCGTCACTTATTGAGAAACTTGGCACTGAAATACCTCAATGTAAAAGAAAGGCTCGTTTCATTCCCTATCGCCTGCAGAACTTTCAGAGTTGTGCCTACACCGAAACGTGGAGGAGACCTGTTTCTGCCAACCAGCCACTGTCCGATGAGCTTGTTGGTAATACTCAGAAAGGTGTTAAAAAGAGTCATCCGTATAGGATTAAAACGGTACCTAACGGAAAACGACATGACCAGACCGAAGTTGTCAGCAGAACACCAACTATGAACAACCACCGAACACACACAACATAATTTCAACTTACATAAACCTGCAGTGGCAGTGTTCTTTGATGCAGTCAAGGCGCGCGATAGAGTTTGCCGAGAAAAATTAATTGTAAAAATGCACTGACAAACACCAAAACAAGACTGTTACATGAAACTATTAGACAGTTTCCTGCAATACAGATATTCTTCGTTTCCATCGGTGCCCAGGGATTTACTGTAAAGACACCTCAAGCGTGCGTACCGCAGGGATCCATGATCTCGCCCATCTTTTTCAACCTCTGCATTAACGATCAGCTGGTGATACAACACGTTACGAGTAGTTGATATGCAGATGACACGGCATTCGATACATCATCAACGGCTCACAACGTCAAATACACACTATGGAAACTTAGCCGGAGGACAATAAAGTAGCACTGAACCAGGCAAAATAGGTGGTGGTGGTGGTGGTTAGTGTTTAACGTCCCGTCGACAACGAGGTCATTAGAGACGGAGCGCAAGCTCGGGTTAGGGAAGGATTGGGAAGGAAATCGGCCGTGCCCTTTCAAAGGAACCATCCCGGCATTTGCCTGAAGCGATTTAGGGAAATCACGGAAAACCTAAATCAGGATGGCCGGAGACGGGATTGAACCGTCGTCCTCCCGAATGCGAGTCCAGTGTGCTAACCACTGCGCCACCTCGCTCGGCAAAATAGGGTCGTAATCCTTTTTGCAGAACAAAGAAGACCAATACTCACAGCATTCCAACCACTTTGTCAAGAAGTCCCATGCTCAACGTCGACAAAATACACTCTAAGACTAAAAAAACGACGCACCACGAAGGAGTTATACAAATTGATTAGAAACTAATAATCATATAGGTATCGACGGAAAATGCAGAATTGTAAAGTTTGGCAGCCGATGGATGAATGTGTGACGCTGCAGTGCAATTTCACTGCGCAGCTGCCAAGGATAGTTAACAGAAGATATGTCGATATTAGGGCACTGAGATTTTCACTCTTTCCACTCATTTGGACAGTTACTGTACCTCACAGAGGGACGCGTGCACAATACACGCGGATGTCAGCATCTGAGAGAGGACGTGTAGCTGGTCTCAAAGAATCTGGTTGAGGTAATGAGCGAATCACTCGACGTTTGAGTATGATCGATTCCGCTACTCTACGATATTGTTAGGAGTGAGTGAACCACGGCCAAACAAAGCGTCAAGAAGGAAGCGGTCGATCTAGAGAAATGACAGAACGACAGTACCGAGCAATCGTCAGAGACACACTCAGAGCTTCTGATTCATCATCATCATCAACGCCCCTACATGTAACTGGTGCTTCAGTGACCAACACGGACCATTAATAGGCGGATCACATAAAGGGGTCAGCTCACGGCGCTCCTTGCGCCGACTGCCACTGTCCTCTGAACACCAACAAGTCGTCCGACCCCGGTAGCTGAGTGGTTCTTGCCAGCACGGTAGCTCAGAGTGCTCGGTCAGAGGGTTAGCTACCCTCTGTAATAAAAAAACTGAGTGAACGGATCAACAAAGAACCTGAATGGCTGTCATCGGACGTCCGCCACGAACAGATTCGTCGACCAATATAGAGCAAAATGAGATTAAAAAAATAATAAAAAAACTCCCTTGAACCCATTAAAAAAAAGTGGTCAGAGCGACAGAATGTCAGTTCTAAGGAACCGGTTTCGATTCCCGGCTGGGTCGGAGATTTTCTGCGCTCAGGGACTGGGTGTTGTGTTGTCCTAATCATCATCTTTTCATCCCCATCGACACTCAAGTCGCCCAAGTGGAGTCAAATCGAAAGACTTACACCCGGCGAAGGGAGGCCCTAGTCACACGACACGACGGCGACAAACAAGACAATCTGCAGTGATGTTGGGAACATTCACTTGGAATGTCATTGAATGGTGTAGAATTGTCTTCAGTGATGAGCTCCAAGTCGAACTGAGTCCTGATGACCAGCGAATACGTGTCTCGAGATTCCGCGGACAGCAGTGAGATATCAGTTTGATTGTAGCCCGCCCTATAGGGCTACAACCAGGACTGACGACCTAGGGTGCCACTTCGTTTCATAGCAGGACCCCTTTGGTCGTCATCCGCGGCAACCTTACAGAATTGACGATATTTTGCGCCACGTTGTGTTGCCCTTCATGGCGAGACACCCTGGGCTTACATTTCAGCAAGATGAGGCCCGGCGAAAGTTTCTACTGCTCTTCTTCGTGCTTGACAAACCCTCCCTTGGTCTGCAATGTCACCGGATCTCTTTCCAACTGAGAACGTTTGGAGCATTATGGGCAGCGCCCTCCAACCATCTCGGGATTTCGATGATATAAGGTGCCACTTGGACACGGTTTAGCACTATATCCCTCAGGAGGAGTAGGTATTAAAATCAGTGGAGACGAAATAAAAACTTTGAGGTTCGCCGATGACATTGTAATTGTCAGAGAGAGCAAAGGACTTGGAAGACGAGTTGAACGGAATGGACAGCGTCTTGAAAGGAGGATATAAGATAAAAATCAACAAAAGCAAAACGAGAATAATGGTATGTAGTCGAATTAAGTCGGGTGATGCTGAGGGAGTTAGATTAGGAAATGAGACACTTAAAGTCCTAAAGGAGTTTTGCTGTTTGGGTAGCAAAATAACTTATGATAGTCGAAGTAGAGAGGATATAAAATGTAGACTGGCAATGGCAAGGAAAGTGTTTCTGAAGAAGAGAAATTTGTTAACATCGAGTATAGATTTAAGTGTCAGGAAGTCGTTTCTGAAAGTATTTGTACGGAGTGTAGCCATGCATGGAAGTAAAACATGGAAGATAAATAGTTTGGACAAGAAGAGAATAGAAGCTCTCGAAATGTGGTGCTACAGAAGAATGCTGAAGATTAGATGGGTAGATCACATAACTAATGAGAAGGTATGGAAGAGAATTGGGGAGAAGAGGAGTTGCCGGCCGCGGTGGTCTCGCGGTAAGGGCGCTCAGTCCGGAACCGCGTGACTGCTACGGTCGCAGGTTCGAATCCTGCCTGGGGCGTGGATGTGTGTGATGTCCTTAGGTTAGTTAGGTTTAAGTAGTTCTAAGTTCTAGGGGACTGATGACCACAGATGTTAAGTCCCATAGTGCTCAGAGCCATTTGAACCATTTTTTGAAGAGGAGTTTGTGCACAACTTGACAAGAAGAAGGGACCGGTTGGTAGGACATTTTCTGAGGCATCAAGGGATCACAAATTTAGCATTGGAGGGCAGCGTGGAGGGTAAAAATCGTAGAGGGAGACCAAGAGACGAATATACTAAGCAGATTCAGAAGGATGTAGGTTGCAGTAAGTACTGGCAGGTGAAGAAACTTGCACACGATAGAGTAGCATGGAGAGCTGCATCAAACCAGTCTCAGGACTGAAGACTACAACAACAACAACCATTTCTGTTAACTTTTTGTCAGTTGGGTTATTGAAACGTTAACCGTAGGTCCTGGCAAGTAATCGCCTATACATGCGGGACTATATTTCTAGACTGTATTTACACAGTTCACTCCTTACTTGTGACTAATGTCAGTATAATATCTACCAGTGACAAATCTCAGAAATAGCGTAAAGCGAAGAAATAAAAGAAGTCACAGAAATCGCGTGAATCGCAGAAGTAGCAAAAATCTCAGATGTAGCAGAAATAGCATTAATGTAGTGAGTAGAGATACAAGTTATAAATTAGTTAACTGCGGTACTTAACAGCGCAAATCGCAGTTACAGAAAAGTAGCATTCAGAGAAAGCGCAGTTTATCCCATCGCTTGTTTGTGTGTGTAATTTTCGCTTCACAAACATTAATATGCCCTCAATAGTAAATGCCTGATGGCCGAAGTTATCGAACAATTGTAAAGTAAAAGAAATTAACCACCGATAGCAGCGACAGAATCTATTATTCTTTATCTCTGCCGTTCTTGCTCGGTGTCTGTAAATCTCTATGTACATGTGTCGATTAATTATATAAAAAAGAATTCTGTTGTTTCAAGACGAATGAGGCATTTGGCGCCTCACCTTTTACTGTTTGTATTCCATGAAAGGTGGAAGCGGACTCCCTGCGTTACGCATCAGTATTTAATATTTTATGTAAAAAAATACAATAAACGTGCTAAATTTATTTTTCCAATCAGAAAACATGTAGTTTCCTGCAACTGATTACGAACAGACAGCATCAAGAGGACATATTGACTGTTATGTACAAAGTATTTAACCACAATGGTCATCTGTTGTAATTTAACATGAAAAGGTACGTAGCATTAAAAAAAACGTGTGTTAAAGATAAGTGTGCTTATTTTAGTAAATTAACCTTGATGAGTTCCATCTCCTCATTTACTTGAGTGATAATTATTTTGTGTTAGTTCATCACCAGAAATTACGATCACGCTGATGGACCGAACGCAGCATGAGGTAGAAGGAACATTATCGTTTTCCTATTCTTTCTGAATCAACTCTCTTTTCTTAATTGTATAGTGTTGCATTTCTTTTAAAGTTTATAAATCTTCTGGTCCCTTAGTTTTGTTCCGGGTATGACTACATCATTACTATAAAAACGCACACAAATGATAATGTTTCTTCCGAACGATCTCACATAAATCAATCTCCTGCTCTTATTCAGTTATTTAACGCTCAACGTATGTTATTATAATAGTGTAATCAATCCCTGATTCTGTTGCCCAGTGACCCACCAAAATATTCACTTTTTCGACGTTTTTCAAAAAAATATAAAATAAAAATTATTTTTCTTTTCGCCCCAAAAGAGCAACGCTACAGTGTGTGTGTGTTTGGGGGGGGGGGGGGGGGTTGGTGGGTGTGTGGGTGTGTGGGTGGGTGTGTATGTGGGGAGGGGGTGGGGGATGGATTGGGTGTGATTGTCAATGAGTGTAAATTAGAGAAGATGCGTTATATGTTCATTAGGGGTGTGAGTTGAGGGTGGGGGACTGTAGGGGGGGGGGGGGGGCAGAGTGATTGTTAAGCCACCCTCACATGTGTAGTAACAACGCTGTCAAACCGTCAATATATTGAAATTCTGGGGGCGCGTATTGATCTATTGGCAATACTAGAAATAGTGACAACAATATTGATGGACCTGAAAATATTTGCAGGATTGTCAATACATACTAAACATGTGAGGCCAAGTATAGACGATTTTACGATATTCTCCATTCAGATGTTAACAGAGGATCATAAACCAACCACACGGAGTTAGTGTGCAGTGTTTAGATTCTCATTTCGCCGTTGTGTATATCTTACCCCAGATTCAATGTTTAAGTAGTCTTTTAACACAGAACAATCATCAACTCATCTATGATACTGCATACTTAATTAATTTGAAACTATAGTATAAATTGGTGAGTTACACAGCAGCACAGCAGTTTAGAAAAACGCTTCCATTTCGAAAAATACGTCATATATCTCCTGTGATTAGTAAAAGATCTACGAAATTTATAACAATTTCTTCAAATTATCAAAAAGTGTAAAAAAATGTTTTACGTTTTCTGAACATGCCCTTGTCAGACAAGATGTAACTGCTTTACAGGTTTCCATAGAATTTTTCTAATTGTGTTTGCTGATATTATAGAACTAAACTTTGATTTTGTTTCTCCTTTTTACCTCGTACCAATGTTAATAACTCGTCGTACGATGCAGGACTCATCGAAGAATAATTTATGAAATCTTTTGTGTCTGTCGTCTGATTTTAGTCAGTAAATCAACATCTGACCAGTGCCTCCTTTTTTACAACCATTCTAGGACTCATTTCCTCTTTTTCGTTGTTCTCTGTAGCCAACAAGCTATAGCTAATATAATTGCAGCACTCGCCACGTATTGGGTGTTCGACGTCTTAGCCTTCTAAAATCGCATTGTCTGCACACAATTTTTTGTCAGTATTATTGACATGTGAGGTCGCTTCAGTATACTGAAGGTCTGACAAACTAGTCAATAAATACTGAACGTGTGCAGGTCATTTATAATTCCGAAAGGACTGTTAGCTTACGTCGCACAAACCAATAATAGTTAATATTCTACAGTATTTCAGAAAATACTACAGTTCTAGTTTTTATTAGGTTGGTGCAGAAGTTCGTAGTAGTTTTTTTTTCATGTTGGTATTCCGGATGCTACGTATTTATTCATCAATGGTCATTTTTTATTTGTAGTTCATTGTTGCTATTTGAGTTTACATATTGCCATTTTGTCTGTGGAGAAACCGGAACATTTCCGACAAATTCTCTGTTTGAGTTCAATAGAGGGGTGACGGCAGCGCAAGCAACCAGAAACATTTGCGCCGTGTATGGGGGTAACGCCACTGGACAGAGCGCGGCAAGAAAATGGTCTTTTCATTTCAAAGAGGACCGTATTGACTTAAAAGATTCTCCAGATTCAGGAAGACCTTCGGGGATTAATGATCCACAATGATCGACGTGTACTAAAGAACTGGTAGATGTAGTGAACTACGATCATTCTACTGTCCTGCGATATTTGTGTGCAGTGGGGAAGGTTCAAACATAGGGTGTACGGGTACTTCATGCTCTAAGGCAAAATTATAAAAGTCACCAGGTGGGTATGTATGTATCTCTGCTCGCTCGCAATTAATTGGCTAGTGAACAACACCGACCATTCCTCTCCTCTGTCGTTACTCCAAGGAAAAGAAAGGAATTACTGAGCGCAAACAAAGCAGCAACTTCCCGTACAAAACGACCTGTGCGCATTACGTTTACGCACCTGGTGGAAGAGCGACGGCGTATTGTACTACGAACTGCTCCCCCGAGATGAAACCATCACTGTTGACATTTATTGTCAACAACTGAGACTTCTTGCAGACGCAGTCCGAGAATAACGACCAAGAAGACTGCGTGAAACGATATTACTCCGCGATCGCACGCATGCTTCTAGACCGATAAAAACGATATAGAGGGTGGTCCATTGATCGTGACCGGGCCAAATATCTCACGAAATAAGCGTCAAACGAAAAAACTACAAAGAACGAAACTTGGCTAGCTGGAAGGGGGAAACCATATGAGCTATGGTAGGCTCGCTAGATGCCGCTGCCATAGGTCGAACGGATATCAACTGCGGTTTTTTTTTTTAAATAGGACCCCCCCTTTTTTTTTTATATATTCGTGTCGTACGTAAAGAAATATCGTGATCGCTTTGTGATATATGCCACTGAAATAAAATGTTCAAACGTACCTACGTTCTGTATTTTAATTTAAAAACCTACCTGTTACC
The DNA here is from genome assembly GCF_023897955.1 of Schistocerca gregaria. Lineage (NCBI taxonomy): Eukaryota > Metazoa > Arthropoda > Insecta > Orthoptera > Acrididae > Schistocerca > Schistocerca gregaria. The sequence goes on along the minus strand of NC_064923.1, from coordinate 127,318,837 downwards.
AACTGTTTATGGCTCACAATTATAGACGAACAGTTGGTAACAGGTAGGTTTTTGAAATTAAAATACAGAACGTAGGTACGATTGAATATTTTATTTTGGTTGTTCCAATGTGATACATGTACCTTTGTGAACTTGTAATTTCTGTGAACACGTGCTGTTACAGCGTGTTTATCTGTAAATACCACATTAATGCAATAATGCTCAAAATTATGTCCGTCAACCTCAATGCATTTGACAATACGTGTAACGACATTCCTCTCAACAGCGAGTAGTTCGCCTTTCGTAATGGTCGCACATACACTGGCAATGCGCTGACGCATGTTGTCAGGCGTTGTCGGTGGATCACGATAGCAAATATCCTTCAACTTTCCCCACACAAAGAAATCCGAGGACGTCAGATCCGGTGAATGTGCGGGCCATGGTGCTTCGACGACCAATCTACCTGTCATGTCACGCGCCCGGGTTCCCGGGTTCGATTCCCCGCGGGGACAGCGATTTTCTCTGCCTCGTGATGACTGGGTGTTGTGTGACGTCCTTAGGTTAGTTAGGTTGAAGTAGTTCTAAGTTCTAGGGGACTGATGACCTTAGATGTTAAGTCCCATAGTGCTCAGAACCAACCACCTGTCATGAAATATGCTATTCAATACCGCTTCAAAGGCACACGAGCTATGTGCATCATGTTGGAAGTACATCTCGTAGTAACATCGGTAGAACATTACGTAGGGAATCACCATACATTGCTCCATTTAGATTGCCATCGATAAAATGGGGGCCAATTATCCTTCCTCCCATAATGCCAGACCATACATTAACTCGCCAAGGTCGCTGATGATCCACTTGTCTCAGCCATCGTGGATTTTCCGTTGCCCAATAGTGCATATTATGCCGGTTTACGTTACCGATGTTGGTGAATGACGCTTCGTCACTAAATAGAACGCAAGCAAAAAATCTTTCATCCTTCTGTAATTTTTCTTGTGAGTAGTGGCAGAACTGTACACGACGTACAAAGTAGTCGCCATGCAATTCCTGGTGCATAGAAATATGGTACGGGTGCAATCGATGTTGACCGACGTTTTTGAGATTCCCGATTGTCGCGTAATTTGTCTGCTACTGATGTGCGGATTAGCCGCGACAGCAGCTAAAACACCTACGTGGGCATCATCATTTGTTACAGGTCGTGGTTGACGTTTCACATGTGGCTGAACACATCCTGTTTCGTAAAATAACATAACTACCGGCGAACAGTCGGGACACTTGGATGATGTCGTCCAGGATACCGAGCAGCATACATAGCACACGCTCGTTGGGCATTTTGATCACAATAGGCATACATCAACACGATATCGAGCTTTTCCGCAATTGGTAAACGGTCCATTTTAACACGGGTAATGTATCACGAATCAAATACCACCCGCACTGGCGGAATGTTGCGTGATACCACGTACTTATACGTTTGTGACTATTGGCTCTGAGCACTATGCCACTTAACTTCTGAGGTCATCAGTCGCCTAGAACTTAGAACTAATTAAACCGAAGTAACCTAAGGACATCACGCACATCCATGCCCGAGGCAGGATTCGAACCTGCGACCGTAGCGGTCACTCGCCTCCAGACTGTAGCGCCTAGAACCTCACGGTCACTCCGGCCGGCGTTTGTGACTATTACAGCGCGATCTATCACAAAGCGAAAAAAGTGGTCCAACTAAAACATTCATATTTCTTTACATACTACACGAATATGTAATAAAAAATGCGGGTTCCTATTTAAGAAAATGCAGTTGACATCCGTTTGACCTACGGTAGCGCCATCTAGTGGACCAACCATAGCGCCATCTCGTTTCCCCCTCCAAGCTAGACGAGTTTCGTTCTTTGTAGTTTTTTCGTTTGATGCTTATTTTGTGAGATATTTGGCCAGGTCACTATCTATAGACCACCCTGTATAGGAGTCGGGCTGGAAAGTCACTCCGCCCCCTCTTTATCAACCTCATCTTGCGCCCTCAGATTTTCACCTTTTGTGCTCTCTATCGAACAACCTTCGAGGAACTTTCTCTCTGGGTGAAAATGCACTCTGAGCTTGGCTCAATGCGGTTTTCGCCTCAAAACCACGTGATCTCTATAGTCGCAGAGTCGAAAAGCTACCCCAGCGTTGGCAGACTGTTGTAAATAGCAAAGAAAAATATATTATTAGTGAATAGGGTCTGTGTAAGGTGTATATGTTATGTTTATTAAACTTATGGAAAAACGCTTCCGGCTGGTCCCGGTGGAGGTTCGAGACGTCCCTCGGGCATGGGTGTGTGTGTTTGTCCCTAGGATAATTTAGGTTAAGTAGTGTGTAAGCTTAGGGACTGATGACCTTAACAGTTATGTCCCATAAGATTTCAGACACATTTGAATATTTTTTTGAAAACCCTACGAACTTACGTACCGATCCATTAGGTACACAGTACTTTGTAATCCTGTTTATAGCTTCAGATTATTTTTTTAAAAAATCTGTAATTGGACTTGCAATAATTCGTACTGGATCAGCCAGACTTGGTGACTTTTCACTGCATGTGGTCTTCAGATTACGTTGTAGCGAAGGCTGGGGGAGAAGTAACCGCGTTTTGTCTCGCCGAGATGAACGCCGTTACAGTACTGGAAGCGACAACGAGGCGGGCGTGTTCAGGAGCTCGGGTCACGGCCGTGTGGCCACGTCAGGGGCGGAAACGGCCGCAGGCTCGGCGGCGGCGGCGTCAATGGGCAGTGATTTACAGGAGTGGGTCGGGCCGCCCCCTCCCCGGCTCGCACCTGCGACCACCCACCGGCGACTAGTTTATTGCGCCTGTCCGTGTTTCGCCAACGCCGCCTTTGAAGCGTCCCAATGCGCGGTAACTAGGCGCTGGGGGCAGTGTCAACATGCCCCGCGAGGACTCTATCTGCCGCCTCAAAGCACCGGAAGCGGCCGGTTCTTGTACTGCCTTGCCTACCTGCCTTAAATCACCGCTCCTTCTACTCTACTTGGCGTGTCGCCTTTGCTAACAGGACCCCCAACAATACCACGCGGGCAGCGCTCTTCTCGCCTACAGGTACCGCTCCATTAACACTGCTTTCGCAGATATGCTGGACTCTGCAAACACGCTGGGGAACGTCTCGGTAACGATCACTGTTCAGAAGTAGTGATGAAAGAAATGTTCAACCCCTGACACTGTGTGTTAATTTAATCCCTACCCTACGTATTTCAGAAAGCTACCTTCCATTATCAGGTTTAGAAGGATTGACGCTTACACTGTACTATAACAAGATAGGTAACTAGTGACACTTTTTGGGATACTCGCAACGAAGCGCAAGGGGGGAACACAAGATCTGTATGACAAGTGACCACATTTCACGCATTCCGTTTGCCACAAAAAACTGTCAGTACGTGAAATAGACTCATAGACACTGGCTGTAATAAGGTAGCGGGAAAAACAGACAGCCTCAGCTACGACTGCCTGTCTCTGAGTAGGTGGAATGGGTGAAATCCGACCTGCGACGTTGATATGCAAGAAGCATCAAATATACACTGATAATCCAAAACATTATGACCACTGCGCACCGCGATGTTGGATGCCTCCTGGTGCCGTTGCGAGCATAAGACGCCGAAACAAATGTATGACAGCAGAGCAAGCGTAAACGAAGTATCACCCTTGCGAATATCTACTACATCTACATACATACTCCGCAATCCACCATACGGTGCGTGGCGGAGGGTACCTCGTTCCACAACTAGTATCTTCTCTCCCTGTTCCTCTCCCAAACTGGCTATATGCCTCTGTAAGAGCCCTAATCTTTCTTATCTTATCTTTGTGGTCTTTCCGCGAAATATAAGTTGACTGCAGTAAAATTGTACTGCAGTCAGCCTCAAATACTGGTTCTCTAAATTTCCTCAGTAGCGATTCACGAAAAGAACGCCTCCTTTTCTCCAGCGACTCCCACCCGAGTTCCTGAAGCATTTTCATAACACTCGCGTGATGATCAAACCACCAGTAACAAATCTAGCAGCCCGCCTCAGACTTGCTTCTATGTCCTCTCTCAATTCGACCTGATAGAGATCCAAAACGATCGAGCAGTACTCAAAAATAGGTCGTATTAGTGTTTTATAAGCGGTCTCCTTTACAGATGAACCACATCTTCCTAAAATTCTACCAATGAACCGAAGACGACTATCCGCCTTCCCCACAACTGCCATTACATGCTGGTCCCACTTCATATCGCTCTGCAATGTTACGTCCAAATATTTAATCGACGTGACTGTGTCAAGCCCTACACTACTAATGGAGTATTCAAACATTAAGTGATTCTTTTTCCTATTCATCTGCATTAATTTACATTTATCTATATTTAGAGTTAGCTGCCATTCTTTACACCAGTCACAAATCCTGTCCAAGTAATCTTGTATCCTCCTTCAGTCACTCAACGACGACACCTTCCCGTACACCACAGCATATCAGCAAACAGCCGCACATTGCTATCCACCCTATCCATACGATAGGGGCTAGAAATGGGGAAATCCACTAAGATAAGCGACTTTGACAAAGGGCAGATTATAATTACACAGAGCCAGTGAATGAGTAATTCTATAACGGTGAAGTTGGTCGAATGTTCACCTGCTACTGTCGTGGCCAATCGCTGGTGGACGCACTAGTGTTTGGGGGAACACCGTTCACTGTGCACTGTTGAACATAGAGCCCGGCAGCAGACCACCCCTACGTGTTCACATGTTGGCCCAACGGCGTCGTCAACTACGATTTTATTGGGCTCGCGACCATCGGTATTATACCGTCGAGCAGTGGGAACGAGTCGCCTCTTTGGCTGAATCACATTTTTTGCCACACTAGGTTGAGGGTCGTGTCCACAAGCGCCGTCATCGAGGTGAACGGCGGCTCAGGAAGTGCAGCGCGCCACGGACGCAGGCTAGTGGAAGCAGTATTGTGCTCTGGGAGACACTTCGGTGAGTTTGCATAGGACCTGTGCTAGTAAGTGCTAGTTGACAGCTGCAAATCACCTGCAATCCTTTATGCTTGATGTCTTCCCCGAAAGCGATGTCATCTTACAGCGGTATAATCGTCCGTGCCTCGCAGCCGGAACCATGGAAGGGACTGTGCGTTTTTTAGGTTAGAGGGCCTCAAGAAACCACAGAAAGAGCGTCCGTCTAAAATGGGGCAGATAAAACACAGTAAGGTAGTTGTAGAAACGATCGGTATTGTAGTTGTAAATTGTAGTAGCTGTGTTGGGAAAAACCCAGAGCTCCAAGCCCTAATAGAAAGCACTGAAGCTCAAATAGTTATTGGTACGGAAAACTGGCTAAAGCCGGAAATAAGTTCAGCCGTAATTTCCTCAAAGGACCTACCAGTGTTCAGATAGGATAGATTAAATACAGTTGGTAGTGACGTTTTCATTGCTGTCAGAAGTAGTTTACCTTGTAGTGAAATTAGTGTAAGTAGAGGTTATACTTGACAATCGGACTTAACTATTAATTGGATCGTTTTACCGACCTACGGTCGCAGGTTAGAATCCTGCCTCAGGCATGGATGTGTGTGATGTCATATGGTTCAAATGGCTCTGCGCACTCCGTGACTTAACTACTTTGGTCATCAGTCCCCTAGAACTTAGAACTACTTAAACCTTACTAACCTAAGGACATCACACACGTCCATGTCCGAGGCAGGATTCGAACCTGCGACCGGAGCGGTCGCGCGGCTCCAGACTGTAGCGCCTAGAACCGCAAGGCCACTGCGGCCGGCAATGTGTGATGTCCTTAGGTTAGTTAGGTTTAAGTAGTTCTAAGTTCAAGGGAACTGATGACCTCAGGGCCATTTGAAGCATTTTTACCGACCCCCCCCCCCCCCCCCCCTCACCCTCCCAGACTTGGAAGGTATAGTTGCTGATGTGGTATCACAGCCAGACACCACACTTGCTAGGTGGTAGCCTTTAAATCAGCCGCGATCCGTTAGTATACGCCGGACCCGCCACTATCAGTGATTGCAGACCGAGCGCCGCCACACGGCAGGTCTAGTCTAGAGAGACTCCCTAGCACTCGCCCCTGTTGTACAGCCGACTTTGCTAGCGATGGTTCACTGTCTACATACGCTCTCATTTGCAGAGACTACAGTTTAGCATAGCCTTCAGCTACGTCATTTACTACGACCTAGCAATGCGCCAAATTCAGTTACTAGAAGGCATATCTCAAGAATGTATCCTGAACAGATGATATTGTGAATCGTGTACCGTCAAGAGCGACGTTCATCATTACTGGATTAAAGTTAAGTATCAAACTAATTACGTCCACTTTCTGAATTCTAATTCCTTGTCATGTTTCAGACCTCACGTCAATATAGTTCTTCCCTCCTCACGCCAGCCTGCGTGAGCTGAAACGCGTGCATTTCGGCCTCCACTAGTAACACGGTCTTGGCTCTTCTGCCAGCACAACAGCTGAACAGTTCAAAGAAAACTTGAGTATCATTTCAAGTAGGTACCCCACCCATAAAATTATAGTCGGTGGCGACTACAGTCTACCCTCGATATACAGGAAAAATTATACGTTTAATGCCACGGCAGGCATAAAATGTTATCCGAAATTGTACTGAATGCTTTCTCAGAAAATTATTTCAAACCGTTAGTTCATGAGCCCACTCGAAGCGTAAATGGTTTCGATAGCATACTTGACCTCTTAGCAACAAATAATCCTGGACAAATAGTTAGTATCATCACGGATACAGGGATTAGCGGCCATAAGACAGTTGCTGCTAGGCTGAATACCGTAACCCCTACAACCACCAAAAGGAAACGCAAAGTATATGTATTTAAAAAAGCTGATAAAAATACTCTTGACGCCTTTTTAAGAGACAGTCTCCACTTCTTCCGATCTGATTACGTAAGCGTAGAAAAGATGTGGAATGATTTCAAGGATATACTATCAAGGGCAATTAAGAGATATATACCACATAAATTAATAAATGACGGTACTGATCCCCCACGGTACACAAAACGGGTCAGATCGCTGTTGCAGAAGCAACGAATAAAGCATGCCAAATTTAATAGAACGCAAAATCCCAATGACTGGCACAGTTTCGCAGAAGTTCGAAATATAACGCGTACTTCAGCGCGAGGTACTTATAATAATTTCCATAACGAAAACCGGTCCCGAAATCTGTCAGAAAACCCAGAAAGATTCTGGTCATACATAAAGCACACCGGTAGCAAGACGCAATCAATACCTTCACTTCGCGATAACAACGGTGAAGCTACTGATGACGGTGCCACTAAAGCACAGTTATTAAACATGGTGTCCGAAACTCCTTCACCAAAAGAGACGAAGTAAATATTCCTGAACTCCAATAGAGAACAACTGCCAAGATGAGAAACATAGAAGTAGATATCCTGGCTGTAGCAAAGCAGCTTGAATCACTTAATAAAGCCAAGGCCTCCGGTCCAGTTTCTATACCAGTCAGGTTCCTTTCAGAGTATGCTGATGCGATAGCTTCATATTTAGCAATTATATACAACCGCTCGCTCACATTTAGATCCGTACCTAAAGACTGGAAAATTGCTCAAGTCACACCAATACCCAAAAAGGGAAATAGGAGTAATTCGCTGGATTACAGGCCCATATCACTAACGTCGATTTGCAGTAGGGTTCTGGAACATATACTATGCGCGAACATTAGGAATTACCACGAAGAAAACGATGTTTTGACACATAGTCATGACGGATTCAGGAAACGTCGTTCTTGTGAAACACAACTAGCTCTTTATACTCATGAAGTATAAAATGCTATCGACAGGGGATATCAAATTTATTCCATATTTTTAGGTTTCCAGAAGGCTTTCGACACCGTTCCTCACAAGCGTCTTCTAAGCAAACTGCGTGCCAATGCAATATAGTCTCAGTTGTGCGACTGGGTTCGTGATTTCCTGTCAGAAAGGTCACAGTTCCTACTAACTGACGGAAACTCATGGAGTAAAACAGATGTAATATCCGGCGTTCAGGAAGTTTCATAGACCTTCTATTGTTCCTGATCTATATTAACGACACAGAAGACAGAGAGTAGCCCTCTTAGATTATTTACAGATGACGCTGTCATTTACCATCTTGTAAAGTCATCAGATGACCAAAACAAATTGCAAAATAATTTAGATAAGATATCTGTGTGGTGCGAAAGATGGCAATTGACCCTGAATAAAGAAAAGCGTGAAGTTATTCACTTGAATACTAAAAGAAATTCGCTAAATTTCGATTACCCGATGAGTCACACAAATCTGAAGGCTGTAAGTTCAACTAAACAGTTAGGGATTACAATTACAAATAACCTAAATTGGAACGATCACATAGATAATGTAGTGGGTAGAGCAAACCAAAGACTGCGATTCATTGGCAGAACACTTAGAGGGTGCAACAGATCTACTAAAGAGACTGCTTACCCTACACTTGTCCGCCCTATTCTGGAGTATTGCTGTGCGGTGTGGGATCCACATCAGGTGCGACTAACGGATGACATCGAAAAAGTTCAAAGAAGGGCGGCTCGTTTTGTATTATCACGCCACAGACATGATAAGTGAATTTTAGCGCCAATCATTAAAACAAAAGGCGTTTTTTGTTGCTTTTCATAAATTCTCGATCCCCAGTTTTCTCCTCCGATTGCGAAAACATTCAGTTGGCACCCAACTACATAGGGAGAAATAATCATCATGATGAAATAAGAGAAATCAGGGCACGTACATAAAAAATTAAGTGCTCGTTTTCCCGCGCGCTGTTCGAGAATGGAACGGCAGAGGCAGCTTGAAGGTGGTTCATTGATCCCTCTGCCATACACTTAATTGTGAATAGCAGAGTAATCATGTAGATGTAGATGTTACGGTGGTTTGAGGAGCGTTATAGTGAACACACGTTGATGTCTCGGCGACCAGATTCGCCTGTTGTAAAACCTACAGAACCCATCGGGGTCGCTATCGGGCGCCATCACCGTCTACGCAAATCAACGACCCATTATTTACGCCATCTGCATGACCTGTGCGTAGACATCTAATGCCACACACCTCCACAAACCTACTAACAAACAGTCGGATCACCGACACGCAGAATCAGTGATGTATGCATACAAGCTATTAAGCAGGTGGTCATAATGTTTTGGCTCAACAGTGTACATTGCATTGTTGTTGTGATCTTCAGTCCGTAGGATGGTTTCGTGGACCAGTCCACACTAGTCTATCATATGCAACACTCTTCTTCTCTGCATAACTGCTGCAACCTACATCCTACTGAACCTGCTTACTGTGCTGAAGCCTGAGTCGCCATCTAAAACTTTTACCCTCCCTATACCCTTCCCCCTCCCTTTCCCCCCTCCCTCCCCCCCCCCCCCCCCCCCCGCCCCACACACATATATACTCACAAACACATCATCCAAATAACGATTCCTTGATTCCTCGGGATGTGTCCTATCAACCAGTCCCATATTTTAGTGAAATTGTACCAAAATTTTCTTTCCCTCCCATTTCGATTCATTACGCTCTCTTTACTTGTTGGATCCATCTATATAATCTCCAGTACCACATTTCAAGAGTTTATATTCTCTTCTAGTCTGAAGTTCTAATCTCCCACGTTTCACTTCCGTCTAAGGCAGTGATAGTTTCCCCCTGAGAGATAAAATGAGGTTCGACTGTATTTAGATCGTGAAAATTATTTTGAAAGCTCATTGCTATTAGGTTGGTACATAAGTTCTTCGCCTTTTTTGTTGTGTGTTTCTATTCAGATTTCTGTGGATTTATTTGTCAATTGTTTTCTTATTTGCAGTTCATTGCTGCTATTTGAGTTTACATATTGTCATTTTGACATCTGGCGATCGTCGGAATATTTCCGACATATTCCTGTTTAAATTTAGTAGAGGGGTGACGGTAGCCGAGGCAGTCTCACACATTTGGGTCGTGTATGCAGATAATGCCATTGGACCGAGCACGGCAAGAAAATGGTATTCTAGTTTTAAGAAGGATCGTTTTGACGTTAGTGATTCTCCACGTTTAGGAAGACCTTCGGGTGATCTGGGTACTCAGATCATTCGCTCCACCTGTCCAGAATGTTCTTCAAACTAATCGCGAACAATCGCAGCCAGGCGATACGGGGCATTGTCACCCATAAATAATCTATCGTTGCTTGGAAACAAAGTCCATGAATCCATGAATGGCTGCAAATGGTCTCCAGGTAGCCGATCGGTTTAGCTGTACAACTCCATTTCTTGTAAACATAGCCCACTGTATTGTGGATCAGCCAGCAGCTTGCCAGTGCCTTGTTGATAATTTGGACCCATGTCTTCATGGGATCTGCACCACATTCAAAACTTCGTATCAGCTCTTACAAACTGAAATAGCGACACACCTGACCAAGCGATGGTTATCCAGTCGTCTTAGAGTCCAACCGATATGGTCAAAAGTCCAAGAGAGGCGCTGCAGGAAATTTTGTGCTACTAACAAAGGCTCTCGCGACTGTCGTCTGCTGCCATGGCCCATTAAGGCCAAATTTCGCCGCAATGCCATAACGGATACGTGCGTCGTATGTCTCACATTTAATTTCTGCTGTTTTTTCACTTGTGTTGCTTGTCTGTTAGCACTGACAAATCCACTGCTGTCGGTCGTTAAGTGAAGGCCGTCGGCCAGTGCGTTGTCCGTGCTGAGAGGTATTGCTGACACTCTCGGCACGCTCTTGACACTGTGGGTCTCGGAATTTTATATTCCCTAATGATTTCCGTAATGGAATGTCCCAAGCGTCTACCTCCATCTACTGTCCCTGTGTTGACCTCTTAATTTCCGTCGTGCGACAATAATCACGACGGAAACCTTTTGATATGAATCACCTAAGTACAAACGACAACTCCTCCAATGCAGTGCCCTTTTACATCTTGTGTTCCCGATACTTGCACCATCTGCTGCAACCTACATTCTACTGAACCTGCTTACTGTGCTGAAGCCTGAGTCACCATCTAGATCTTTTACCCTCCCGTACCCTTCCCCCCTCCCTTTCCCCCCTCTCTGAAGTACTGTCAGAAAGAAAACTACACATAAATATTCGAACTGAAAACGTGCTTTCAGTTTTCAGAAATGTAAAATAGTGCTCTTCAAAAAACGAAAACAACTTGTAACTATGGTAACAATATCGAAGAGTCGCAGCTGGTACCGATCAACTCATACGATTACCTGGGCCTAACACTTTGCAGGGATCTAAAATGGAAAGGTCACAGAGACTCAGCCGTAGGCAAGCACAGGCAAACTTCGATACATTGTTACTGAAATGCAATAAGTATACGGCGGAGACTCCATAGAAAACACTCGTTCTACCATACTAGATTGTTGCTCAAGTGTGTGGGGCACGTTCCAGAAAGGACTGACAGTGGATATTCTACGAAAAAGAGAAAGGCGGCACTAATGGTCTCTGGTTTGCTTGACCAACAGGAGTTCGTGACGGAGATGCTGATGAAACTGAACTGGAAGACACTTGAATGTGGAGGCAAACTATTCCGAAAAGCCCAGTCCGTAAGTGTCAAGAACCAGCTATAAACTATAGATCTATGAATATACTACAACGTATATACTACAACCCTCTACGTATCGGTCCAGTAGGAACAGCGTCCACTGAGACGTTTAAGGTATCGTTCTTCCTCGCCCCATAAGTGATTGCAACAGGTATAATTATTGTAACAAAGAAAATTGTTTTCGTGTTTTTTTGGGCACATATAGGTCAACTGGACGAGCATACATATCGCTAGGGGTGGAAAAAGAATCTACGTTTCCGTCGTGATTATGGTCGCACGACGGAAATTAAGAGGTCAACACAGGGACAGTAGATGGAGGTAGACGCAGCATCAGTTGTTTTGCTCCCCAATCAGCAAAACTCATCTACTACTTTAAGTGTCTCATTTCGCCGAGCGGTTCTAGGCGCTTCAGTCTGGAACGCGCGGCCACTACGGTCGCAGGTTGGAATCCTGCCTCGGGCATGGATGCGTGTGATGTCCTAGGTTAGTTAGGTTTAAGTAGTCCTACGTTTTAGTGGACTAATGACCTCATATCTTAAGCCCCATAGTGCTCAGAGCCATTTGAACCATTTTGAACGTATAGACGAAATGCATAGCAGCTGATTCTTCATCAGTAAATCTGCCTATACCGCCGTGTGTCACTATTAATGTTCAATTAACACTGCTGGTAAAGCCAACCCGAGACTGGACATTCGCACAGAATGTCAATATTCCGAGGAACACAGTTTCGGAAACCCTGCGAATAGATGTTTCTTGCAACTGTTTCGTCCTCCCTACATGCAGGGACTAGAAGCGTCACAGATGGATGGAATGTTTAAACAATAGGTAGACAAAAGTTAATCGAAAAGTTTGAGGGAAAAAGAGGGGCAAGCGTGAAAGTCTTATTGAAGACCATATATAGAAAACGTTGGAGGATGTCGGTGGACAAAGACTGCGTACCGTGACGCTTAGTAATGACACCACGACCCGAAAACATTAATATAAAAACGAGGTCATTATTGAGCAAATACGCCATTTCTGATTTAGACCGCCGAAGCCCATCATAAGGCGAAAAATGTTTTTCTTCAGTCATGTGAGTTTACACACTGGTATGTAGGGAGGGGAGGGAGGAAGTGGGGGCAGGGTGTTAGCACTTATCCCAAGACGACAGAAAAGTTTCAAGAGTTGTATCAGAGGAATTGCAAAATTAAATTAAATAAAATAAAAAACAAGGAAAACTGGGAAGTAGCAGCAAAACTTCGTCAGCGTCCAGGCTTCTTCCTATGGGGCGATACAAACTACGTAGCCGAAGCTCCGTCTGTAAATGTGCCACCGTAAAAGGTAAATAACAAATAAAATTGAACAAAATGTCTGTATTTCGCAGTCGTATCTACATATTGCGAGATAATGCTTCAGTGGCAGTCGTGGTAGAAATCTTATAAGTTCATTGCAGGCATATAGGAAACAGAATGAAGTATAGTTATGGTCGATAAATGTGAAATGGAAACGAAACGGAGGACTTTCTCCATGCACCACCAGTGAACCAGATTCTCGCAATATGCAGGTACGACTGCTTTGCCAGGTCATGACCAAACGTCTCGACTGAATCTTGTGAACATTAATGATAGTTTTCGCCTCGAAGTATGAAGTATGTGTGGGAAATGAAAACCTAAAAAAAAAGGAAAAGAAATACAAACAGTATTCAAGAAATGTAGACGTTTCACTTCTCTTTGTGCCTCGTAAAAGCATTGTGGATTTGTTTAAAAAAAGTATCAGTGATCTAGTGATCTTTAGAACGGTACGGCGTGTATTACAAAGTATTACAAATATGTGCGTCCACCTTTTTCTCCGACCTGCGAACTGGTTCAGCCAACCCTTAGTAAGGAGGATATGGCAGTTTCACGTGGAATCAAACCGAACTTGCTACTTTGCACACTTCGCTTCACTTCCGTTAGATATGTGGCGGGGATGAAATCCATGTTAAGTGCTAGTAAGAAATCTGATGTCACAGTGTGAATCGATAGGGTCTACTTACGCTCACAACTACTTCTTCATTCTTTTGGCAAATGCTACACCTTGCTGAATCATCTGTTCTCTTTTTTCATTCGCCGCCCTTTCTTTACCTCTTGTTCTGATCTTGATTATCTTGTGTGAAGTTATCTCGAGTGCCTTCTTGCTTCTTCCCTTATCACCTTGCCTCGAATATAGGCCGACTGTATACCCGTGCGAAAGACAGTGTAGGTAACCACCTGTTTTAAAAAATCATGAATTTTTATTGCTCGAATTACGTTTCTGTCTTTCCACACTTCCCGCGGTACTTCGAGATTTGTTTATCTTTCCATCAAGATTCTTATGGTCTTTGTGCCACTAGAAAATTTCCCGTCCCTCTTGAACAATCTCCTCTTGTTTCCCCATGGTAATCTGTTCCATTCACACAGATCTGTAGTTCACACAGATGACTGTGTGAAGAATTTCCGTATGTCTGTGCATCCACACAGTTCCGTATGTCATACAAGGGACTGTGTGAAGCATTTCCGTATGTCTACGTTGGTATGTTTGCTTCCAAGCATTTTTTACTTTCTTAATCATAAATGCAGGTTCTCTTGTACTATTCATCTCTACGCTTCTGTTAAACATCTGTTATCGTATGAACTTACGCCGTCGAGATAACAGAACTGCTTATTTTGTTAATTTTACCGTCATCAGTATTTACCTCCGAAATGGTTTCTTTCATCTTTTTCCTAATTAGTATTTTTTTAGTTTTCTTCGTATTTACTTTTAGTTTTCTCTTTTCTAGGAATCATATATTATCTGCAATATTTTGTTAATATACTTTTATGATTTTGAAACTATCACTTTGTAATAAGAAAACATGACGTGGTGCCACTCATCATAAATTATTTTTTCACTCTTTCAGTGGTTCACAATTATCTTAACAGGGCTGAACAGGTTCCCTAATTCAGAGGAATGCAGATAAATCCATTTGTCTATTTGTAGTCTTACTTTTTCAGTTGCATTCATAATCACCACTAAAGCTGTTCTATGTAAGTGGCGTACCACCGCTGACAACACAGGTCAGACAACAGCGAAGCTGAAGAAACCCTGGTGTAGAATAAGGCCTTGGGGCAAGTGACAACCCTTGTCGAATCTTACACATAACTGCAGCCGAATTAATACAAGCGTTGAAAATATTACAACTCATATCCGTGACCAAATGTGAGTCAGGATGCAGCGTATCATTTTCCTGGCCGCCCATGTGCGCTACTGTAACCTTTTCCGCCAGTTTCCGGTTGCAGGGGGCAGGGAGTTTTGTTTAGCCTGAAGATTATGAACTGGTCTTTCTCTAATCCTACTAAATGGGCGGTGGTCGTAGCCGACTTGGCTGATTTTAAGGACGAGAGTTTTCCCTACGACGGCTCATCTTTTACGACCCCCATTGTAGAGAAATTTACGAAGTCCAGAAAGAAATAGCTTCTTACAGAACCGCTACAGGTGGGAGCGGGAAGTAGCCAATGAATGGCAACATTCCGTTTCTGACTCTGTTGGTCTGAGATGCCTCAATCTTAAATAATTTACTGGAGCTGTTTGGTGTTCGGCAGGCCGCTGTGGCCGAGCGGTTCTGGGCACTTCACTCTGCAACCACGCGACCGCTACGGTCGCAGGTTCGAATCCTGCGCCAGACATGGATGTGTTTGATGTCGTTAGGTTAGTTAGCTTTAAGTAGTTCTAAGTTCTAGGGGACTGATGACCTCAGGTGTTAAGTCCCATTGTGCTCAGAGCCATTGGAACCATTTTTTTGCTTGGTGTTCGCGGAATCGTGGGATCGGACAAAAGGTCTCGCGATCGTAGGTTTGCCCTCTGGGCTAAAGTGTGGTGACCCGAAGTATTCGACCGAGATATTTTTCCAGTTCTAAAAGTCACAACAATCGGTAGTATGTTCCCGTGACGTAGCGTGGAATTCTGCTGAGGCATTTGCTAGTCTTCTAGACGAATGCTGTCTTTAATTGTACATGCAGGTGCCCTGTTGATAGACCACTTGAATCAGATGGCGGAGTCTGTACCTAGCTGGACGGTGGTGTTCCGTTGAACGGAACGAACTTATCTAGGTTTAATTGAAGCAAAAACATTTCCTATGTTTCCGTGAAAATTTGAGAGTTGTGCCTACCCATTTATTGGCGTTGAGCTGTATTTCTTTTGCATCCCGCCGCGTAGGTCTGCTCCTGTAAACTGAAGGGTAGGCCGAATGTAGGAAGTGAGTAGGAGCAGGAAACGGTGAAAATGCTTCGGTACTGTTCTTAGAAAGGGTTTTACTATATCACAATGTGAACTGAATACATAACTTTGCACTGAGACTCGAATCCTTAGACGCGTCGTAAGTAGTACATAGTCTCAATAGCAAGCGAAGTGTCTCGGCCGCCTGCTCTTGATCAGATGGGCAGAATCTGGAGCGGAGCTCGTAGAGCTGTCCCGCTCCGGCTAGAGTGCGGTGTCGTCGGTGTCGGTGTCGTAGTGCCAACCTAGCAGAGCGCAGCCACGTTGTGGCATCGTAGCTACCGATACCACAATTTTTGTTTTGTCTTGTGGAGATTATCGCTGGAAGTTAATAGGAGCTAGATGGACCCTGTGTATTGAAAGTCGGTACTCAACGGAACCAACTGTCCGCTGTATCCGACGCCGATTCACCTCACTTATCGTGGTTCTGGTTATGTTTCGAGTTTGTTTCCGCTGCGAGTCACAAGGCAGCTTTGATGAACGTCATTAATGGAAAATGGTGGACTTTGCTTTCGGTTGCGCTGTGAGTGTTTGAATCTTTGTATGTGTGTGGGCAATTGGGCGTCGATGTTGCGTTCCCTAGTCAATCCCACCCTCACTGAGCAATGATGATGATCAGCAGTTTCTTTTTACGCAACCATAGCGGTAGCAATTTATACATGCAAAGTTTTTTTGAATCTGAGGAGTGCGCTTTTTCTTGTGAATAAAACTCGACTTGGAATCAACTTATCCCGTTAAACTTTTCACCAATGTGAATACCTGACACCTGTTGTGGTTATAAACATCGTGTACCCTGTAAGAGAAAGATACTAGGAAGCAGTTAGCAAAGTTCCATACGCAATCGGTCGCTATTAAGTACGTAGTTTCTTAATGAGAGAATACAGGCTTAAATTCCATTTACGTGTTTGTGATTTGGCATTCAGAGGAAGCTAGAAATTGACAAGCACTGTTTTGTTCGATAGGAAGCTCGCGTCTACGAAAAGTCCACGTTATATGGCAAAAAAGCATCCCACCGAAGAACCAATTAACAATATTTCTGACATTTTTATAGGTAATAAGCAGTGAGTGCCTTCTAGTACGAACTATTAGTAATTTATGTGGTCCAGTGCAGTGGTTATAAACTTTCTGTCGTGAGAAATGCCGTCTCTAGGGTCAATGTGAGGCTGGTGATCTTTATTTAAATTGATCGGATAGTGACATAGTGCAGATATTTATTCCGGGTTCGCCATCGAAGGTTTTCGATTAAATATGTACGCAGTAAGTCGCATAATTTGTCTCGTGCCCCACAAATCGCTGAGAGTGCATGGCTTGTGGCCACGACCACATGTGTGATTTCACGGGATACCACAGCAACTCCGCGGAACGTTTCAAGGACGCATGACTACAAAAGACGAAATGGGTAATAAAACTACATCTTATATCTTCTTCTTTCTTCTTTACGTTTTGGCCATCTGAGGACCTATATCTCGGGTTCCTGCATTTCCATTTCTCCCATGTCCCTTTGTACCTCTTGGATCCAGTGTACTTTGGTTATCTAGTTCACAAGAAACTGTATTATTTGGTGCGTTAACCTGCTCTGGTGCATTCTAAGGATGTGTCCGAAGAATATGCTCCTTCTTTTCCCGAAAGTGTCAGCAATTCTCCAAACTTTGGTACAAAATTTTCGGTTCGCTCGTCTTCTAAACTGGTCATCTTCTGTTCTTCAAGGCCCCAATATCCTCCTGTGAATCTTCCATTCCACCACTTCTAGACTCTTAAGTACTCCTGTTCTTACTAGGTTAGAAGTTTCTGGTGCTCATAAGGCTGCAAGCCGTATCACTGTTTGGTGATGTCTTAGTCTTGCATTGATCGAAATGTTCCTTCTATAGTAGATGTTCATAGTTCGTATGCTAAAATCATCTTGTTTATAAGTGCTCCCATTGCTTCCTTTTCTGTCATGATTAGTTGTTATCCATTCTCCCTGGTATTTAAATCTCTCTACCTTCTGAATTTTATCTCCTGGTATTCTCAACTATCTAGGAGCTGCCTTGATGTTTTTCATATACTGCGTCTTCTCGATAGGATCTGTAGGCCTGCCTTAGTCGTTTCCCCTTTTATTTCCGTGGTTTGGTTAACCGCCCCTTCTATTGATTGCGACAATATCACAATACCGTCAGCGAACGCTAGACAATCTAACATTACTCCTTTTCTCTTGCTCCCCCGTCGTATTCCACCGACTCCTTTCATTTCTGGTCACCATTGCCTGAGGGAGGACTCGAATCTCTGCTGGGACCCAAAATATCAGAGACTATTTGGAACAGCGGTTGAAATGTAGCAATCAACATCTTCTCAGTTTGGTAGGTAGCTTTGGGGGATCAAATTATCAATGAATAGCCCATCCCAGATGTGGCATACATAAATAAACTGGCATACCATCTTCCCCGCCGAACAGACGCCCTTATCAAGGGTAGAGGTGCAGTTACACGATATTAGAGTGATGTCTTCCAGAGATGACTAATTTTATGTCCGATGCGCTTCTTTGTATACGTAAACATTTGTAACATTTCCTAATTTGTATTTTATTGGTCTTAAGTGAATGTAAATTATCTGGAAGATAGAAACGTTGCTACTGCAAAGAGAAATGCTAAGGCCCAAAGATTGATATATCGAATATAAACTGAATTCTGAGCTAATGTAGCAGCAAAGACAAGTAAATAGAGATAGCTGTTTGTAGTAACCAAGTATTAACCAAGGAAGCTTGAATAAACGGGAGATGACGTTATTTATGACGAACACAGACGTCAGTTCAATCCTGTCCGCCATATTTTTGAGTCTTAGTTGTCTGCTTGGTAGTTAAAATCCTGTGTCAGACATAACCTCTTAGCGTCAATGCGCTGAACTGACAGTCAGATCTCAGTATTTACTTCGAAACATTATACTTTCGTGGATGAATATTCATCATTAGACAGTTCAAAACCTAATTTTTAACGCCTTTTCTCACTCGTCGAGCGTGGTGTACGTATTGGCAAAACATGTGAACGTTTTATTTCTGTTTTAAGTGAGATCGAAGAGCAGCAGTGCTGTACAACATTGCACTAAGACTCACCAGTCAGTATACCGGAGGTGTTCTTCACATTATCGGAGTAAGGGCGTTTCTCTATATTCCAACCTTCTTGGTAATAACATTGAATCAGATCTATTTTACAGACATCAGTAAATAGGTAAAACATTCTTGTAAAATATTTGACGAAAGTGAACAAGAACAAGTTTCGTAAAGTGTAATCTCTAAGTTACTGTACTGAGAATACGATCGAATGAAGCCCTAACCTGACTCGTTGTCATGAAGTTTTTGTTAAGAGAAAAATTTCACGAGCGCAGGCAGAAATTACACAGGTATTATCGTATTTCCAAACGATCACTGGAGGTGATTTTTATATAAAACCGTGGCGACCTCTTCGATCGTTAGAGACAGCCATTACGCAAATAGTTCATTTTATATAAGGTTCTACATAATTTCTAAGCTACTGTCCTACAAGTTCACTTACACATTTTAGGGCAACGTATTCAATCGTGTAGTAGAGGTATGAACATCTAAAATTGATGACATTAAATAATACTGAACTTGTCAAACGCCATTCCACCACACTGTTGAGCAACGGATCTGCATCAGCGGAAGATATTGAAACGTCCCCTTAGAAAAATTATACAAGCCTGGGCTTAAACTGACACACAATATTTTTAGCGCAACGCAATCTGACTTTCAAAAATCCCTACAAAAGAATGGCCCTGACTAACATTTACCTATACCTTCCGCAAATCACTTACTTCACCAAAAATCTTCGTTACTCGAACTACTTCAATACAGCGAGCGCCACTACTGCCAGCTAAATAAAAGATTCAAACTACGGAAGGCACTAACTACTGATAGGCATAGTTAGCGAAAGAAAGATTTTAATAGAGAACAAACAATGTATTTACCTTAATAGTCATTATATATATATATATATATATATATATATATATATATATATATATATATATATCAGTTCATGACATCCATTCTTACAAATTTCAAAACTCCGCCATCTCTCTTCCCACATCCACCACTACTGGCGGCTCACCTCCAACTGCGCAACGCTACGCGCTGTTCACATCCATCTGCCCAACGCTACAATGGCGAGTATTACAACAATGCCAACCAGCCACTGACTGCACACAGCACAGTCTGTGATCTTCATACAGAGCGCTACGTGGCGTTACCAATAAAAAAAAACTAAACAGCCTACTTACAATATCAAAAGAGAGAGATCCTACACAACGAGCGCTGTTCTGTTTAAGGTAAGATCTTTGACCCAGCTTCGCTTTAATCTACGTTGTCTCCTCCCCACCCTTGTGCAATTAAACAATGGAGACCAACTTGCGCTTCGCTGACGTGGCATCCTACAAGCCATGGATCAAACCAGTTAGATGCAATATTTCTCGATTTCCGAAAAGCATTTTACACAGTACCACATCGACGCTTATTATCAAAAATTCGATCGCATGGCATTTCAAGCGAAATTTGTGATTAGATTGAGAATTTTTTGCTAATGAGGACGCGGCACGTGATCAGGGATGGAGAGTCAGCTACACGTGTAGAAGTAACTTCAGGTTTGTCCCATGGTAATGTGTTGCGACCCTTGCTGTTAATTTTGTATATGTAATGACCTTGCAGGCAATATTAATAGTAAACTACTGCGCGAGGTAGCCGCGCTGTCGGAGCGCCTCGCTACGGTTCTCACGGTTCCTTCTGTCGGAGGTTCGAGTTCTCCCTCGGGCATGGATGTGTGTGTGTGTGTGTTGTCCGTAATATAAGTTAGTTTAAGTTAGATTAAGCAGTGTGTAAACCTAGGGACCGATGACCTCAGCAGTTTGGTCCCATAGGAACTTACCACAAAAAAAATAGTAGTCTCAGACACTTCGCAGATGGTGCAGCTGTCTATATTGAAGTATTGTCTGAAAAAAGGCACAAATTATCAGCCACAGCTTGTTAAGATTTCAGACTGAAGAGAGATTACTTGCTTAAAACGTTCAAAAGTTTAGAATTCCGCACTTCCCAAACCGAGTCACAGCTGGAAACTTTCAACTCGTGCAATAATCTGTGTGTAATATTTCGTAGGGATATGAAATGAAACGATCGCAATAGGCTCATCGTAGGTAATGCAGATGACAGATTTCGGATTGTTGGTAGTCAGTCTAGAAACAAACCTGTTTGCAAATGATTCGTGCGACCCATCCTAGAATATTGCTCAAGTATGTGGGATCCGTAGCAAATACTTCTAACAGAGGATACCGATGCTGCACAGAGAACGGCGGTACGAATAGTCACAGGTCTGCTTGGCCCATGGGTGAGTGTTACAGAGGTTCTGATGAAACTGAACAGACACTTGAAGACAGACGCAAACTATAACGAGAAAGTCTACTTGCAAGGACAGGGTTTAAATGAGGATTCTACGAATATACTGCTGCCTCCTAAGTATCGTTCCCATAGGGATCGTGAGGGAAGTTTACATTACGTACAACGCGCATAGAGACATTTAAACAGTCATTCTTCCTGCGCTCCCTACGTGAACTGAATAGAAAGAAGGCCTAATAATGTTACAATGGGAAGTACCGTCTCCCATGCACTTCACAATGGTCTCCAGAGTACAGATGTAGAGATGTAGCAGAATAGGACTTCCTGAAGTATACAAGACATCCACAGTTGTACTGCGGTATGTACACTATGTGATCAGAAGTATCCGGACAACCTCAAAAACATTCGTTTTTCGTATTAGGTGAATTGTGCTGACACCTACTGCCAGTTACTCAATATCAGCAACCTCAGTAGTCATTAAACATTGTGAGAGAGCTGAATGGGGCGCTCCGGGGAACTCACGGGCTTCGAACGTGGTCAGATGATTGGGTGTAACTTGTGTCATACGTCTGCACACGATCTTTCCACATTCCTGAACATCACTAGGTCCACTGTTTCCAATGTGATAGTGAAGTGAAAACGTGAAGGGACACGTACAGCGCAAAAGCGTACAGGCCGGCAGTTGAAGAGGATCGTAATGTGTAATAGGCAGACATCTATCCAGACCATCACACAGGAATTCCAAACTGCATCAGGATCCACTGGGAGTACTATGGAACGTAGGCGGGAGGTGAGAAAACTTGGATTTCATGGTCGAGCGGCTGCTCATAAGCCACACGTCACGCCGGTAAATGCCAAACGATGCCTCGTTTGTTGTAAAGAGCGTAAACATTGGACGGTTAAACAGTGGAAAAACGTTGTGTGTGGCGTGACGAACCACGGTACACAATGTGGCGATACGATGGCAGGTTGAGGGTATGGCGAATGCACGATGAACGTGATGTGCCAGTGTGTGTAGTACCAACAGTAAAATTCGGAGGCGGTGGTGTTACGCTGTGGTCGTGTTCTTCATGGAGGGGGCTTGCGTCCTTTGTTGTTTTGCGTGGCACTGTCACAGCACAGGCCTACATTGATGTTTTAGGCACCTTCTTGTTTCCCACAGTTGAGGAGTAAATCAGGGATAGCGACTGCATCTTTCAACACGATCGAACACTTCTTCATAATGCACGGCCTGTGGCAAAGTGGTTAGACGACAATAACATCCCTGTAATGTACTGGCCTGGACAGAGTCCTGACCTGAATCCTATAGAACACCTTTGGAATGTTTTGGAACGCCGACTTTGTGCCAGGCCTCAACGACCGATATCGATGCCTCCCCTCATTGCAGCACTCCGTGAAAAATGGACTGCCATTCCTCAAGAAACCTTTCAGCACCTGATTTAACGTATGCCTGCGAGAGAGGAAGCTGTCATCATGGTTAAGAGCGGGCCAACACCATACTGAATTCCCGCATTACCGATGGAGAGCGCCACGAACTTTTAAGTTATTTTCATCCATGTTTCCGGATATTTTGATCACATAGTGTACATGAAGAAAGGGCCACACGAAATAGAAAGTGGACTGGAAACTGTTAAAAACCTGTACTAACTTGTTCGCCAAAAAGGTAGAGATGTAACGTATACACTGAGATGACAGTATGAGAGGCGTTCAGTAAGTAATGCAATACATTTTTTCCTCGGCCGATTTCCGTCGATAAACAGCAGAATTCGTTGTGGGATGTCATGGAATATTCCCCTTCTGTCCCTATAGTTTTATTAAGTTCCGACAGATAGCGACGCTAAGCGTAGCCTTCAAAATGGCGTCGATAACGGCTGTGCGTTCCAAGCAAAGGCCTATCATTCAGTTTCTTTTTGCAGAAAACCAGAGCATCGCAGATATTCATAGGCGCTTGCAGCATGTCTACGGAGGCCTGGCGGTGAACGAAATCACGGCGAGTCGTTGGGCGAGGCGTCTGACATCATCGCAAACATTTCCGATCTCCAGCGTGTCGGCCGGCCGCACACAGCTGTGCTGCCCTCAGAAAATTGTAGAAACGACTTCAGCGTGTTTGTCACGACAAAGATCCAGACGAACTTCTCCATGACAGCGCAAGGCCTCACACTAGTCTGGGCGTCTGAGAGAGGCACACGAAACCTCAGTGGACTACTCTTCCTCATCCACCCTACAACCCGGACCTCGCAGCTTCCGACTTCCATCTATTTGGCCCAATGAAGGATGCACTGCGCAAGAAACAGTACGTGGATAATTGGGAGGTCATTAGGATAGCAAGACGTTGACTTAGACGCCGACCAGTAGAGTGATACCAATCGCGCATACAGGCTCTTCCATTAACGTAGCGTAAGCCTGTCGCATTGTACGGAGATTATGTTGAAGAGTGTGATTTTATAGCCAAAGGATGAGGAAGAGTATGGTGTATTGGAATCATGAATAAAACACATCTCCTAAAAAGAAAAAGAAAGGCACTTATTGAACACCCCTCATAATACGAGTAATACAGCCAAACGATAAAAAATGTCATTGCGAATATGATAACCAATTAGCCTACCAGCCAATGGTTTTACAGTTAACACTCAAAAATTTAAAATATGAGTTTTACTATTTTATGATGTGTCTTTCATATGAAGCGCTAATTTAATCAACATGACTGGGATAGTGAGGCAATAGATCAACATCCTTCCAGAATGAATGGCCTGTGAGAATGTCTTTGAAGCCTGCAGAGAAGAACATTTTTGGCTATAGTCTTGTTCCTCCGAAAAGAATTCCATTACTCTCTCGTCGTATTAAGCTGGACCTAATGAAATCCTTACGCAAATACAGAGAGTGTTTCAAGCAACTGTGCGGGATGTTAACTCGTCTAAAATGTAAAGCTGTCATCAACACGAAAGTTGGTTTGAACGTAACAGTGTATGCCGTTGCCTACGTGCCATATTTGGATCGACCTACCCACCCAGTTGCAAGAGGACCTGCTTCTTAACGTTAGTCCCGAAACAGGTGTAACTCATACTTTTCACTGTAATGAAAATTACCTGAGGGGAAAGATGTGTTGAATTTCACGCAAAATTGGTTGACGACGTGTTTGTTGGTGCGAAATGTTTTCGATTACAAGGTCAGTCATAAATGACTTTCTATGTGATATAAAACAATCGGGGATGGATATGGATTGATTACTTTTTCTTAAAATAAAATACCCTCTCCTATCTCCATATAGGTGAACATCTACCATACCACTTCTTCTCTTATATACACTCAACTCTTATCATCTCTCTCTCTCTCTCTCTCTCTCTCTCTCTCTCCATATATATGTGTGTGTGTGTGTGCCTAGAATAGTTGTTCCTAACCTGGCGACAATTATTGTCTGAGCGGTAAAATGAAATTTTCTGAGAGGTAAACTCTAAACGATTCATTGTCCTTTCAGTTACGAAACTAAATTATTTTCAAAAGATCGTTACTATTATCGCAATTTTGTAATACTCTAGTAATAATTATAGAAGTTATCAATAAAGACTTTTTAACAATTCGTAGCACTAATGCTATGGAGGTTACATATATTGTGCTTTGTCCCGACGTCGCTAATTATAAAAGGGTGACGTATAGGCAAACAGTACTAAATATCTCAAGAAAACGTCTTCTCCAAGCTGTAGACAGTACGTGCAGTAGTCCAGAAATTGCTTCATTACTCTCTTCGAAACAGATAAATGAAGTAATTGACAGCACGACACAGCAGTAACTACATAAAGACTACTATAGTGCTGTATGCAGTATTGTTATTGGTATTATTATTACGATTACTATTAGTTGCTGTGGTCAGATACACAGGTTTAATAGCCTGTAGTCTTCCAATTTCTGACAGTTCAGAAGTAAGGAGTGGAGCAATCAAGTGATTTACGAACAATAAATATAGTATATATGAAGATAGTAACAGTTCTCGAAAGAACAGATACCATTGATGACCGTGCAGCTTCTCTATAATAAATGATAGTTGATTGAAACCCTCAGCTGCCGACAGGTGTTGTTGATATATAGCTCGAAGGGGACAGCTGAAAATGTGTGCCCCGACCGGAACTCGAACCCGGGATCTCCTGCTTACACGGCAGACGCTCTGTCCATGTGAGCCACCGAGGCCCACCCATTACTCGGGAATAGTCACCTTAGTGGGCCTGAGTGTTTACCTCCACTGTGGATAGTTCGTTTTCTTTCCTGAGAAGGTGGTTGCATAGCACTTGCGATGCACCACGAATTGGCTCAAATGGCTATAAGCACTATGGAACTTAAGGGCGGTAGGACATCAAACGGGCCGACTTGGAACAGGAGAGACACCACTGAACATTTTAATGTCCAGTGTCTATACTTTTACAAATAAATTTATGAAACTTTTTCACCATGACCAAGAAGGATTCAGAATTTACAGTCATAGCAGTGGAAGTTCGAAAACATAAATAAGTAATTTTTATAACATGTGAAATTTCATCATTTTTTTTCACTTACTAATGGCAGCATTTGTTGCTCTAGGTACACTTTCCTTCATAAATAAGAGAGATGCTTCGATGAATTTTGCATAGCATACAAACCATACTTAAAGGTGTATCAAACTTTGGAATTTTCCAAATCTATTAAAAACTGTGGTAAAAATTGAGGTAATTAACTATAAAATTTGTGTTTTTTCTAAACATGAAGTTTAAAATATAACAGCTGATTCGCTTTTTCATAAATTAAACAAATTCTAGAGTTTCATACACCTGTCAGTATGGTATGTATGCTGTGCAAAATTCATCGAAGAATGTCTCCAATTTAGGAAGAAAAGTGTACCTATAGCAACAAATGCAGCCATTAGTAAGTGACAAAGCGATGAAATTTAACGCGTAAAAAAAAATCACTTCGTTATGTTTTCGAACTTCCACTGCAATGAGTGTGACTCCTGAATCCTTCCTGGTGACGCTGACAAAGTTTTATGAATTTATTTTTAAAAATATAGACACTGGAAATTAAAATATCCAGTGATGCCTATCCTGCTCCAAGTCGGCCCGTTTGACGTCCTACCCCCCTTAACGTCTGAGGTCATCAGTCACCAGACTTTTAAAACTATTTAAACCTAACTAACTTAAGGACATCACACACATCCATACTCGAGGCAGGATTCGAACGTGCGCCATAGCAGCAGCGCCTAGAACCGCTCTGCCACAGCGGCCGGCACACCACGAATTCCTTCAGCATTCGTTCTCTCTCCCCCCCCCCCCCCCGTCTCTCTCTCTCTCTCTCTCTCACTCTCACACACACATACACACACACACACACACACACACACACACACAGTATCATTAATCTTAATGCAATTTTGTCATATGATGACATGATGGAGACCGTGGCTGTTGTTTGAGGACAAATGTTGATGGTGTTAGGGCAGCAACCAGCCACAAATTTACTTTCAGTTCCTTTATTCAAAGGAAACCGTTACCGGTTTCGAATCGTTGTGATTCATCCTCAGACGGTTTACACTCTTTCTTTATGACATGTGATGTCTTTTTACAGATTAATTGTCGTGAAACGTCGTTTTCGAGTGTATATTTTCATAACATTCGTCCAACAGATCTAAATGTATTCACACTGCATCCTCGTTGTTGCACACGTAAATAGTTCTCACTGTAAACTTTAGATTTGTCGCGGAGATCATTTCAACCACGCACCACATGTTTTGATACATACAAAGATCTCTTTATGAAAACAAACACTCGAAACCGACGTTTCACGACAATTAATCTGTAAAAACACACCACATGGCATAAAGAAAGCGTGTAAACCGACGGAGGATGAATCACAACAATTCGAAACCGGTAACGGTTTCCTTTGAATAAAGGAACTGAAAGTAAATTTGTGGCTGGTTGCTGTCCTAACTCCATCATCATTAATCTTTCATCATTTTAAAAATAAAAATATTCTAAGAAAAGTCTTTCATTCTGCAGTTTAGATAGGTGCTTAAGTAGGTGATAATGTCGGGAGGGGGAGGGTGGTGGGGGCATTAGCTAATGTCTAATGGCATTCAGAGGTAATGGTCTAAGAAAGTTGGGAACCTCTAGCCCAGAGTAGTCATTTACAAGACTAAGGGAAGGTGGCAGACAGATAAAATTATTTCATTACAGCGCGTTTTCGGCACTTGTCTCGTAGCGTCTCCACCAGCTTTTCACAGCGCTCAGCAGATTCGCTTCGCCAGGAACCGCACCCTGCGGGCAGGGAGAGGTGCGGCTAGCCTCTGTGGTGACGCGACTTCTCGGGGGGTTCGCTTTCGCCGTCCTTTGTGCGCAGCGGGTCTTTGGCCGGCTGAGCCCCGCGACTGGTTTGTCGCTGTTTACCGCCGAGATGTGCCGTGAAGTGACAATGGCAGGGGCGGTGCCTGTGTTATTATTAGTGGCGGGGAAGGCCGCATTCTTGCACCTCGCCGTGGAAACGGATTCCACGGCTGACTTCCCACAGCGGCGCCTCTGAAGCCGTAACGAGTGGCGGAGGGTGCGTGCTCCCCGCTGCGTGGGCGTGTGGGAGCCGGCACGCACACACAGCGGCGGCGCCAGGTACCCGCGCAGCGGGGGTGCGCCAGGCAGGCTCACAACTGGGTTCTCTCCGCGGCCGCGCGCACCCTGCCGGGAACTCAGGCGCGCACTTTGCCGCAATCGCGGTGGTCCTGCGGCAGGCATCGATCGTCAGTGACGTGTATACGAGGGCCATTCTCCAGACGTCTTTATTGGACTTAAAATTTGTCTCGATCGCACGTTTAGAAAATGATGACCGGTTTCGATTGCTCAAGCTTCGGTCCACATATCTCCCCAGACAGTTCAATATTTGACTGTACAAAACCCTGATCCAACCCGTTGTTACATGGCTGTGAGACATGGAATATCCAGAAACAGGACTTCCG
This sequence comes from Schistocerca gregaria, assembly GCF_023897955.1. NCBI lineage: Eukaryota > Metazoa > Arthropoda > Insecta > Orthoptera > Acrididae > Schistocerca > Schistocerca gregaria. The sequence continues at coordinate 127,290,712 of NC_064923.1, read as the reverse complement.
TAAGCTCCTTGTTTTTGAGAGAAAAGTGTTTCGGAAGATGTTCCGTCCGGTTCTGGATGCAGATACAGGTGAATGGAGGATCGGATATAACCAAGAGCTGGAGGAACTATACCAGCAGCCCAACATAGCTGTCAAAGGCAAACGAATGCAGTGGGCCAGCCATGTGGCCCGGATGGAGGATCACAGGTGGCTTCGGAAGCTCCTGGATTTCACACTTACAAGAAAGATACCGCCAGGGAGACCCAAGAAGCTTGGAGGGAAGGCCTCCATGAAGATTTAAACCAAGTGTCAATAGATGTGAACGGATGGCGGATAGCAGCAATGGACAGAATACAGGGGAGGAGGAAACTTGTAAGTGCGTCCGGTCCACTGGGCCTGATCACGTAGTAGTAGTAGTAGTTGTAGTAGTAGACAGACAACCTAATGTTCGTAAAAAAATTCTGCCTACTTACAATATGCACTGTATAAAAAGAGAAAAAGGCAACAGAGAACATAATATTAAAATTCGGTTACAGTGAGTAACACGACCCGTGTAGTACAAACACGTTCTGTGTCATTAAAACTACCGTATGTTTCGCAGGGTATTTCAAGACCACACTGAAAAAATTACAAGGATACAATCCATGATGTAAATACCTCCAAGAGTCCCTACCGTGAATCAGGAATATACAAACTCAAATGTGATACATGCCCAAAATTCTACATCGGACAGACAGGCAGAAGTTTTGAAATTAGATACAAAGAACATATTGATGCTTTAAGACTTGGTAACTTGAACAAATCAGAATTTGCAGCCCATATTGCTGAAGAAAACCATTCCGTGGGAAACATTGAGGACAACTTAAAAATTTTGCATCTAGCAGAAAAAGGAGCCACTATGAACATATTAGAAGAATTAGAAATACACACACACACAAACAGCATCCCAGACTATATCCTTAACGAACAAACAGAGTTAACTAACACCCCTTTCCTGTCCAAAAATTACTTTCCAGCTTCCAAATCATATAATATTAGTACACCTATCTGCAGATCAATTAGCAAATTTATATGTTACTATAATTCTCAAGATGCTGAATGTAATTAAATAATATACTATTTTACCTATACAGCTCTAAATATATATATATATATATATATATATATATATATAACTTTATAATTAATTTAGCAATATCAACTCAATAAATTCAGTCTCTCTGTACTAATGTAAAAGGCATTACAGTTGTGTAAATGAATATATGATCCTTTCCAGACATATGACATCATCGTCAAATGTTACGATATATATCAGCATCTGTGATACTCATATGTTTGTAAGCTCTTTGTATGTATCAAAACATGTGGTGCGTGGTAGAAATGATCTCAGCGACAAATCTAAAGCGTTCAGTGAGAATTATTTAAGTGTGCAACAGCGAGGATGCAGTGGGAATGAATTTACATCTGTTGGACGAATGTTATGAAGACAAACACTCGAAACCGACGATTCAAGTAAGTCACATGCAACGAAAATCTGTAACGTAACCATCTGTGTGTGGCGTGCTTATAATTATGTATTATTTATCTTTTAGGACAATTAATCTGTAAAAAACACACCACATGTCATAAAGAAAGCGTGTAAACCGTCTGAGGATGAATCACAACGATTCGAAACCGGTAACGGTACCCTTCGAATAAAGGAACTGAAAGTAAATTTGTGGCTGGTTGCTGTCCTAACACCATCAACATTTGTCTTCAAACAACAGCCACGGTCTCTATCATGTCATCATATGACAAAATTAGTTGTGTGTGTGTGTGTGTGTGTGTGTGTGTGTGTGTGTGTGTGTGTGTGTGTGTGTTAAGGAACATGTGGTGTCACCGCCAGACACCACACTTACTAGGTGGTAGCCTTTAAATCGGTCGCGGTCCGGTAGTATACGTCGAACCCGCTTGTCGCCACTATCAGTGATTGCAGACCGAGCGCCGCCACACGGCAGGTCTAGAGAGACTTCCTAGCACTCGCCCCAGTTGTACAGCCGAATTTCCTAGCGATGGTTCACTGACAAATTACGCTCTCATTTTCCGAGACGATAGTTAGCATAGCCTTCAGCTACGTTATTTGCTACGACCTAGCATGGCGCCATGATCAGTTTCTATTGATATTGTAAATCATTTACCATAAAGAGCGACGTTCTGAATTAATGGATTAAAGTTAAGTATTCCACCAGCTACGTCCGTTTTTCTCAATTCTAATTCCCTTGTCATGTTCCAGACCTCACGCCAGCCTGCGTTAGCTAAAACGCGTGCATTTCGGCCACCACCACCACCTATCAACTTGCTGCACAGCTCCTAGAGGCGTCGTGATCCTGTGGAGTCGTACCAGTCCTGTCATTCGGCTTCTGTTTTCATGCTGTCAGGCATTTTAATATTTCTGAATTAATGTTTTCTTGCTGTCAACCCTCAATTAAGCATGGAATACCGATATGATTAGCACACTGACATGACTGTGTTACATTGAGGCGAGGGGAAATGGAAGAGCACATTTTCGGATTCACGAAAATTGTCTCCCCTAACGGAAGACACCAACGCTACTTGCTGCAATTGGTGTACGCTTATGAGGATCAGGTAGTTTGCATCACAACTAGGGAAGGGCACGATATTTCGTCGCGTCAGTTGTTTTCGTACATAGTGCAGTTAGTAGAGCAACAAACTATACATGCACCATAAAGATAGTAAGTGCTATAGACTATTACAACAGGACATACCAGCCGTCTAAGTTACGATGCGAGTACTTTAAGTATGAATAAATTACTACAAAAATGGATTATTCGAGACAAGGTCAATAATATGACACGAAAAGATATATAACAGAGTTTTCTTACTTGACAACACTCTCGGAGGCAACATGTATGTAAGTTGCCAATAACAGCATCGTCAACGCATACACAGTTTTCGCAGTGTGCGCTTTTGATGAAAGCAAGTTGGTCCTTTCTCGTGGAAACACGCTTTCGTTAATCCTTCTGCGAAGCAGTACTCTCAGGATGTTTGAAATACACCAGGAAAACCTTTGGTGTGCCCACATTAAAAATAAAATGCGAATTTGATTAAGTTGAAGAATCGTGGCGCTGAGAGCTGGAGGTACATAAACCATTGAAGGCGTAAGAAGTGATCTCTATGCCATATGTTAATGTCGCTGTCAGAAGATATAATTGTAACTGTGATAAGTTTCACAATTTTTTTTTTTTTGGCCTGAAGAAGAAAATGCATTATTTTGTGACAGACAGTCTTGTTCTTACGTTTCAGTTTATTTAACAACTAGTTGGTAACTTTGAATTGCCATGAATTTTGAGTCAGTTCTCTTCTCTGTTTTTAGTGCTAAGAGTCTCAATGTGAGGTCTAATATTATTGCGTTTTACTGTCTCTTTGCTATAAAATGGTCACTTAATCCACGATTCATCATATCCTGCAGATTTTTTGGGTTTGACGATTGACGTTGTGTTAGCTGTTTTCAAAGTTTTGTATCACAGTACTGCTCTTTAATTTTCTTTTTTGTGACAACACTGCTATAATTTCCAGGCCAGATGCAATATCAGGTGCTAATCCAGGACGAAACAGACGGATAGGGTCAACGTTTCCATCTTTCGTCCTTGGCTGTTTTGTCTATATCTTGTACGCATCAGCCAGATGTTCCTCTGGAAACTTCGTTTCTTTGGAGGGAATGGCTGATAAGATGAACTACTGTTTCGCCTGAAATCCGCCATTGGTGATGTTGCTCCATCTCCTCACTGCCAGGACACTATCTTTTTTTTTTTTTTCGTCTGTAGCTTCATTTGTTCATAAATAACACGCTCTTCTCCTGTAGGTACGTATTCTGCAACACCAAAATGCTCCATCAGCAGTTTCACAATTACTGCCGGTCTCACTGTCCAGGGTGAAACACTTACTAACTCTGTAATCGCACTTCTACAGCACAGAGATAATCTGATCTACTCTAATAGCCCCCCCCCCCCCCCCCCCATGAACCATGGACCTTGCCGTTGGTGGGGAGGCTTGCGTGCCGCAGCGATACAGATGGCCGTACCGTAGGTGCAACCACAACGGAGGGGTATCTGTTGAGAGGGCAGACAAACGTGTGGTTCCTGAAGAGGGGCAGCAGCCCTTTCAGTAGTTGCAGGGACAACAGTCTGGATGATTGAGTGATCTGGCCTTGCAACATTAACCAAAACGGCCTTGCTGTGCTGGTACTGCGAACGGCTGAAAGCAAGGGGAAACTACAGCCGTAATTTTTCCCGAGGACATGCAGCTTTACTGTATGATTAAATGATGATGGCGTCCTCTTGGGTAAAATATTCCGGAGGTAAAATAGTCCCCCATTCGGATCTCCGGGCGGGGACTACTCAGGAGGACGTCGTTATCAGGAGAAAGAAAACTGGCGTTCTACGAATCGGAGAGTGGAATGTCAGATCCCTTAATTGGGCAGGTAGGTTAGAAAATTTAAAAAGGGAAATGGATAGGTTCAAGTTAGATATAGTGGGAATTAGTGCAGTTTGGTGGCAGGAGGAACAAGACTTCTGGTCAGGTGACAACAGGGTTATAAACACAAAATCAAATAGGGTTAATGCAGGAGTAGGTTTAATAATGAATAGGAAAATAGGAATGTAGGTAAGCTACTGCAAACAGCATAGTGAACGCATTATTGTGGCCAAGATAGATACGATGCCGACACCTACTACAGTAGTACAAGTTTATATGCCAACTAGCTCTGCAGATGATGAAGAAATTGATGAAATGTATGATGCGATAAAAGAAATTATTCAAGTAGTGAAGGGAGACGAAAATTTAATAGTCATGGGTGACTGGAATTCGTCAGTAGGAAAAGGGAGAGAAGGAAACATAATAGGTGATTATGGATTGGGGCTAAGAAATGAAAGAGGAAGCCGTCTGGTAGAATTTTGCATAGAGCATAACTTAATCATAGTTAACACTTGGTTCAAGAATCATAAAAGAAGGTTGTATACATGGAAGAATCCTGGAGATACTAAAAGGTATCAGATAGATTATATAATGATAAGACAGAGATTTAGGAACCAGGTTTAAAATTGTAAGACATTTCCAGGGGCAGATGTGGACTCTGACCGCAATCTATTGGTTATGACCTGTAGGTTAAAACCGAAGAAACTGCAAAAAGGTGGGAATTTAAGGACATGGGATCTGGATAAGCTGAAAGAACCAGAGGTTGTACAGAGTTTCCAGGAGAGTATAAGGGAACAATTGACAGGAATGGGGGAAAGAAACACAGTAGAAGAAGAATGGGTAGCTCTGAGGGATGAAGTAGTGAAGGCAGCAGAGGATAAAGTAGGTAAAAAGACTAGGGCTGCTAGAAATCCTTGGGTAACAGAAGAAATATTGAATTTAATTGATGAAAGGAGAAAATATAAAAATGCAGTAAATGAAGCAGGCAAAAAGGAATACAAACGTCTCAAAAATGAGATCGACAGGAAGTGCAAAATGGCTAAGCAGGGATGGCTAGAGGACAAATGTAAGGATGTAGAAGCTTATCTCACTAGGGGTGAGATAGATACTGCCTACAGGAAAATTAAAGAGACCTTTGGAGAGAAGAGAACCACGTGTATGGATACAAGAGCTCAGATGGCAACCCAGTTCTAAGCAAAGAAGGGAAGGCAGAAAGGTGGAAGGAGTATATCGAAGGTTTATACAAGGGCGACGTACATGAGGACAATATTATGGAAATGGAAGAGGATGTAGATGAAGACGAAATGGGAGATACGATACTGCGTGAAGAATTTGACAGAGAACTGAAAGAGTCGAAACAAGGCCCCCGGAGTAGACAACATTCCATTAGAACTACGGACGTCCTTGGGAGAGCCAGTCCTGACAAAACTCTACCATATGGTGAGCAAGATGTATGAGACAGGCGAAATACCCTCAGACTTCAAGAAGAATATAATAATTCCAATCCCAAAGAAAGCAGGTGCTGACAGATGTGAAAATTACCGAACTATCAGTTTAATAAGTCACAGCTGCAAAATACTAACGCGAATTCTTTACAGACTAATGGAAAAACTGGTAGATGCGGACCTAGGGGAGGATCAGTTTGGATTCCGTCGAAATGTTGGAACACGTGAGGCAATACTGACCTTACGACTTATCTTAGAAGAAAGATTAAGAAAAGGCAAACCTACGTTTCTCGCATATGTAGACTTAGAGAAAGCTTTTGACAATGTTGACTGGAATACTCTCTTTCAAATTCTTAAGGTGGCAGGGGTAAAATACAGGGAGCGAAAGGCTATTTACAATTTGTACAGAAACCAGATGGCAGTAATAAGAGTCGAGGAACATGAAAGGGAAGCAGTGGTTGGGAAAGGAGTGAGACAGGGTTGTAGCCTCTCCCCGATGTTATTCAATCTGTATATTGAGCAAGCAGTAAAGGAAACAAAAGAAAAATTTGGAGTAGGTATTAAAATTCATGGAGAAGAAGTAAAACTTTGAGGTTCGCCGATGACATTGTAATTCTGTCAGAGACGGCAAAGGACTTGGAGGAGCAGTTGAACGGAATGGACAGTGTCTTGAAAGGAGGATATAAGATGAACATCAACAAAAGCAAAACGAGGATAATGGAATGTAGTCAAATTAAATCGGGTGATGCTGAGGGAATTAGATTAGGAAATGAGACACTTAAAGTAGTAAAATTGTTTTGCTATTTAGGAAGTAAAATAACTGATGATGGTCGAAGTAGAGAGGATATAAAATGTAGACTGGCAATGGCAAGGAAAGCGTTTCTGAAGAAGAGAAATTTGTTAACATCGAATATAGATTTATGTATCAGGAAGTCGTTTCTGAAAGTATTTGTTTGGAGTGTAGCCATGTATGGAAGAGAAACATGGACGATAACTAGTTTGGACAAGAAGAGAATAGAAGCTTTCGAAATGTGGTGCTATAGAAGAATGCTGAAGATAAGGTGGATAGATCACGTAACTAATGAGGAGGTATTGAATAGGATTGGGGAGAAGAGAAGTTTGTGGCACAACTTGACTAGAAGAAGGGATCGGTTGGTAGGACATGTTTTGAGGCATCAAGGGATCACAAATTTAGCATTGGAGGGCAGCGTGGAGGGTAAAAATCGTAGAGGGAGACCAAGAGATGAATACACTAAGCAGATTCAGAAGGATGTAGGTTGCAGTAGGTACTGGGAAATGAAGAAGCTTGCACAGGATAGAGTAGCATGGAGAGCTGCATCAAACCAGTCTCAGGACTGAAGACAACAACAACAACAACTCTAAAAGCAAACACAAACCCATGTGAAGTTTTGTGAACACTGCGCTGCTTGCAGATCGATACGTAAATAAAGCGCTGTACTAGGGAGGGAAGACGTATTACCGCCCCACCTATTGCCCCTGTTTCTCTCAATATCGTTAGAACATAGCAGCCAAAAATTTGCAAAGAGTTTGTTTCTCTAGTCAATATCAAAACAGAAGTGTTTTTGTTTATTCTCCCGAGAACAACCGTGACCTGCCCTCGGCCGAATGTTCGTGGTGGTGGGCGTGACATGAGAACGCCAGATTTTAAGGATGAAGTCATCCTTCAGGCAGCACTGGTAACGTAGCCCGTGCTATGGGAACATGTCACTTACGAGATCTGTTCAAAAAATTCCGGAACTTTGCCAACTAAATTTTTGTTCTCTTACCTTTTCTTACTGTGCATGGTCTCCTTCGAAATACTCTCTTCCACAATTGCTACATCGCTCCCAACGCCGTTTTCACTTCCCGAAGCAGTCTTGATGGATCGCGCGAAGGGCCGTCTGCGAATTTCCTTTAATCTCGTCTGTCGTTGCAAATCTTCGTCCTTTCCACGGGGTTTCCAACTTCACAAATAAAAAGAAGTTCAGAGGGGCCAGGTCTGAAGAGTACGGAGGTTGAGGCAGCACAGTGATTTCTTTTTTTCTGTAATAGTCACGCACCAACAGGGATGACTGTGTTGATGCGTTATCGTGATGCAAGAGCCATGAATTGTGTCGCCACATTTCAGGCCGTTTCTTCTCAAAATTTATCGCAAGCGTCGCAACACATCCAGATATAACCACCGATTAACAGTTTCTCCCTGTGGATCGAGTTCATGACGAACAATTAATCCTTCAAGAAAACTATCAGCATCGCTTTGCCATTTTGCCTGAAGAGCTGTTGTTGGTATTGGAGAACCTTTCCCGATCCACTGTGAAGATTGAACCTTGCTTTCAACATTATGACCGTAGACCCACCTCTCAACACCAGTTACGATTCCCCTACAGAACATCTCGTTCTAATTTGCATGATCCGAGAACTTGGGAAGCGAAGATCTTTCTGGTCTGGACTCATGAGCCTTGAGACAAACTTGGCGGCAACGCGGTGCTTTTCTAAATGATGTGTAAGGATTTCATGACATGATACAGCTGAAATGTACATTCTTCAGCACTCTCGCGGATAGTCAGCTTCGATCAGCACACACAATTTCGTTGACTTTCCTGACCTGAGCGTCTTCGGGAGAAGTCGAAGGCTCATCTTAACTTCCATCCGTCCATTTTTAAACCGTGTGAAACATTCGTAACACTTAAGCACTCATCAGCATGGGCTTCCTGCATCATTTGGTGTGTCTCTCTAAAGGTTTTCTAGAGTTTCGCGTAAAATTTAACGCAGACGCGTTGCTCCTCTAACTCTGCTATCTCTAAATTCGCAAACTGTGCGACACAACGTTCTACTCAGCACAGCACTGAACAATAATTAATAGGCATACAACAATGAATCTTTCGGCAGTTAAACACAGGCGTGTGCAGGTATGCCAACCGCGTTTCGCTCCAACACACCATTTGCACGAAAATACGAATCTTTTTGAACAGACCTCGTATATGTTTGCAGAGTACGAGCGTAGTAGTACAACCTAAGCGCGAACCATCTTCAAAAGGTGCAGGCTTTACGATCAACTAGTTACTCATGTATTACGCAATTTGTGCAGTGGTTCGTATAGGAAAGAGTGAATAATATTCTCTTCCACACACAGGTTTTATTTACAGATCAGTGTGAGCAAGGCCACAACACAAAGTTGTGATTATATGTCAGTGATAAAAGTGGTAGTGCGATTTCCAGACCACATGTGAGGAAACGCAGATCAGCAAATCGCAAGTAATTACTTGTTTACAAAACAATCGCGAATTGAACTATTTAATTATCTAAAACTAACAAAACTGTATCGTTATAGATTCCGCTGATGATGCCTTAGAACAGGAAAAGGCGAAACGCGTGTGGGAAAAATAAACAAAATAGCAGCAGGAAAAGGCAGTTTTTATTTACAAAACAAGTATTTATATGCTTGCTGCGGCGGATGCCCACACATACAAACTTGTTAGATCAGACCTTCTTTACACGTGACGGGTATTTTAACAGCAAGAACAAGTACATTGCGCCCTGTCAAGGAGTGCGCGGCCCTTTCTAGAGGGGGTTCGAGTCCTCCCTGGGACATGGGCGTGTGTGTGTTGTTGTTAGCATAAGTTAGCTTAAGCAGTGTGTAAGTCTACGGACCGATGACCTCAGCGATTTGATTCCTTAGGAATTCACACACATCTGAACATTTTTGAACAACCACATCTGGGACTACGAAATGCGGTTGCTGTTAGATCGCACCAGCGAAGATTCTCCGTAAAATCTGGCCGGGTGTTATGGATAATCATCTTCTAGGACCTGTTCACATAGGGTAACTGAAGCCGCTTATTTACAGATCCTTTCGTGTGGCAGAGTGTTCGCCGCATTTGAAGCTCCTTGATTACTTTCTGTGGGGACACGTCAAGAATATGTTTTACGGTACTCCAGTTGCCAGTAGCTCCCAGCAGATAGCCCGAATCACTGGTCCATTCACCAGTTCCGACAGAATCGTGACGTGCTCTCCATAGTTGGAGGGGTGTGCAGGATGTATTGGGTTGGTGCATAAGTTCGTATCTGTTTCCATAAGTGTAGTAAACGCAACCGATACAAATAACAGAGATTTTAGTCATCAATGACATATTCTCCTCCACTATTTACGACAGTCTCCCATCGCTGGGGTAATTTTTCGACTCCGCGAGTGTAAAAATCACATGCTTTTGATGGGAAAACTCCTCGAGCCATGATCCGAGTGAATTTTCATCTTGCAAGGAAGTACCTTGGAGCTTGTGCGATAGACATCGGAAAAGGCGAAAATCTGAGAGCGCAAGATGAGATGAATAAGATGGGTGGGGAATGACTTTCCATCCAAATCCTGTTTGGTGTTTTTTGTCAGTCCAGTAGAATTTGGGCGGCCATTATCATAGAGTAGTAAGCATTTGAACGCCGTCTGCCTGGTTGCTGTTCTTGAACTGCGTCTGCAAGACGTCTCAGTTGCTGACAATAAATGTCAGCAATGATAGTTATCTAGAGAGAATTTCTTTATGGGGAAGGTGAAAAAAGACTGCGCTTTTTGGGCAGAACACTTAGGAGATGCGACAAACCTACTAAAAAGACAGCTTACATTACACTTGTCCGTCCTGTGCTGGAACATTGCTACGTCGTGTGGGATCCCTACCAGGTAGGATTGACGGAGGATATCGAAAAAGTGCAAAGAAGGGCAGCCCGTTTCGTGTTATCGTACAATAGGGGATTGGATTGGATTGTTTGGGGGAAGAGACCAAACAGCGAGGTCATCGGTCTCATCGGATAGGAGGGGGAAGGAAATCGGCCGTGCCCTTTCAAAGGATCCATCCCGGCATTTGCCTGGAGCGATTTAGGGAAATCACGGAAAACCAAATCAGGATGGTCGGACGCGGGATTGAACCGTCGTCCTCCCGAATGCGAGTCCAGTGTGCTAACCACTGCGCCTCCTCCCTCGGTCTGCAATAGGGGTGAGAGTGTCACTGACATGATACGGTAGTTGGGGTGGCAGTCACTGAAACAAAGGCGGTTTCCTTTGTGGCGAGATCTATTTACGAAATTTCAGTCACCAACTTTCTCTTTCGAATGCGAAAATATTTTGTTGATACCCACCTATGTAGGGAGAAATGATCATCATAATAAAATAAGAGTAATCAGAGCTCTAACGGAAAGATTTAGGTGTTCCTTTTTCTCACGCGCCATTCGAGAGTGAAATGGTAGAGAAGTAGTACGAAAATTGTTCGATGAACCCTCTGCCAGGCACTTAAGTGTGAATTGCCGAGTAGCCATGTAGCTGTAGATGTGGAGGAAGCAATTTGTTGAGACTGCTACGGTCGCAGGTTCGAATCCTGCCTCGGGCATGGATGTGTGTGATGTCCTTAGGTTGGTTGGGTTTAAGTAGTTCTAAGTTCTAGGGGACTGATAACCACAGCAGTTGAGTCCCATAGTGCTCAGAGCCATTTGAACCATTTTTTTTTGAAGCAATTTGTAGTACACAACACCGTTCCTGTTCCACCAGACGCATATTATTATTTTTTGTCGATGCGTGCATGTCTTTCTACGGGGAATTGCTGCTTTGGACTCAACCATTCCTTTCTTTTGCTAATGTTAGAGTAAACACACCATTTTTCATCACCAGTAATGATGTAGGACAGCCGGCCGGTGTGGCCGTACGGTTCTGGCGCTTCAGTCTGGAACCGCGTGACCGGTACGGTCGCAGGTTCGAATCCTGCCTCGGGCATGGATGTGTGTGATGTCCTTAGGTTAGTTAGGTTTAAGTAGTTCTAAGTTCTAGGGGACTTATGACGTCAGCAGTTGAGTCCCATAGTGGTCAGAGCCATTTGAACCATTTGATGTAGGATAAGAATAGTCTGTGTTGTTCACGAACCATTTGATGACGAGCAAGCAGAGAAGCACTTATGACCACCCATTGATATTTGTGATTTTGGCTTAGAGCACGTGGTACTCATACACCACATTTTTGAAGCTTTGCCGTAGCATCCAAATGTCGCACGATGGTGGGATGATCAGTGTTCATTTGCCAGTTCTCGAGTACAGTGACGTGAACCATTGTCGATTAATGCATTTAAATAATCTTCTTCAAACCCTGAAAGTCTTCCTGAATGCGGAGAGTCACTAACGTCAAAACGACCCTCCTTAAAACGAGAAAACTATTTTCTGGCCGTGCTCTGTCCAGTGGCATTATTCCTATTATCCCTATAAGGCCCAAATGTTTCTGGCTGCCTCGGCTGCTCTGACCCCTCTACTGAACTCAAGTGGAAGCATGTGTCGGAAATGTACCGATTTCTTCAGTTCCAACTCCAGCTTCTAGCGTCCACAGCTCTGTCCAGTATCTCCAAATGACAAAATGACAATATGTAAACTCAAATAGCAACAGTGAACTACAAATAATAAATGAGAATCTACAAATAAACCCATAGCCATTGGAATATGTACACGCAAAATAAAAGCGCTACGAGCTTATGCACCATTCTAATATTGAGACACAGGGCGGATTGTATGAACCATTCATGTAAATTATTGTCATACCATGCCTGATAATAACAACCATTAAGTTCTGTGCAGTTGTAGTTATTCGAGGTCCTGAAACACCCTTATACTTTTATTATTTAACATAGAGACTAAGCGACATCTACATAGAGGGCACAAAGGTGTGCACAGTTATATTATTATGTTTGTCATATCAATACAGCAAAATAAAGCACACGGGAAAAAAGAATGTTGGAACTATATCTTACGGGAAAAAAAGAATTTCACAACTGATAACCATAAAAAGTGGGAAGGTTGTATGGAATGATTGTATGGCATTGTTGGTTGGTAGAACCTCCTCCTGGTGCAAGTCTTCCTACTTGAAGCCACTTGCACGTGTTTGTGATGAAGACAAGATGAAATGATTAGGACACCGCAAGCACCCAGTCATTGGGCGAAAAAATTCTCCAAACCTGCCGGGAATCGCATCAGGGACTCTGCGATCTAGAGGCATCAATGCTGAGCTATTGTATGTGAGAAAATAGAAGACACATTCTAAATGAGTGGGCTGCCATTTGATAATGAAAAGTAATTTAACGAATATACACAACAACAAAAGTATTGCTTTATTTCTAAATTCACGGAACAGAAAACAAAACTTGGCTCTGTAGCGTGTCTACATACTCACTGACAAGGAGCCCAGTTCACTAAATAAGAGAATTAAAAACACACACACATTTGTGTAGTGACAAAATCCCCTCTTTTCCACGGAGGATTTTTCTCACCACTCAAGAGCAACGTCAGTACGTAGTGGAACGTCCTGTTTCTCGTATGCAGCCATATATCCGTCGTGGCATACCATCGATGAGATCATCACGCCAGTCCTGGTCCAAATTCGCGCAGACCATGAGGCCGTTGTAGCCGTCCAAAAACAGCTCGTTCAGTCAATCCCACACATGTTCGATTAAGTTCATGTCCGGGGAACAGGCAGTCCATTTCTGGTGACGTTGGCGTGCTGAAGCAACGCGTTCACGCGAATAGCACAGCGAGCATGCGAGCTGTCATCCAACACGAACTGTTCACCAAAACGTTGGCGATACTGTCACACTATTGCCTGCACAATCTCGTCCCTGTACAGTAAAGCTCTGGATGAAGTATGGGTAAACCGATATTTTCTCCAAAACATATCGACGTATATCGGCGATACGTTACTCTCCGATATATTGATATCAAAATGTCAGTATCGAATGACGATATTTTATTTTATATAATTCTCGTCAAATTGTAGTAGAGTATAATTTTACTTTCGCTGTATGAAGGAGTTTTACTACTTTTTGAGCATTCATGACATCCAATCTTTCTCTTTGGCTGTTTCAATCAAGTGCATGTGGCACAAAAGAAGAAGTCCAATTGCACCGGCGGGAGAGAGGGGGGGGGGGGGGGGGGGGGGAGGCGAATGGAATAACAAGATTTCCGATGTAAAGAAATAGTACATCAGTTTCATTCAAAGACATTTTTTAACGCAACGATTGTGCTAATTTTTCATACCGACATTCTTCAGTAACAGATCCTGAAAATGATGGACAAAAATCTAAGTGACAAGACTGGTCTTTGCTGTGGGCGCAGACGTGTGAAGCGAAGTGTTGACGTAATCGGCGCTCGGCGCTACCAACAGAAACTGCAACGTTTAGTTTTACCGCGCAATTGTGACACTACAATTGGTAAGTCGCTGGCGTCTGCAGAAAAAAAAGGGAAATCGACATGAAGTGTTCCAGACGAATCCGACATGTGACGAAACCGAACTAAGGACCCATCGGACACCTTTGTTTGTGTGACTTACATGTAGTTACCATTATTAGCACAGTGGTTATCGCAAAGCGTGAACGAACACCGATTTCCATTCATTTCTTGCCCTTAAGAGGATAAGCAGGTTGCTAGCTTGTTGATGGTTCAAATGGCTCTAATCGCTATGGGACTTAACATCTGAGATCATCAGTCCCCTAGAATTAGAACTGCTTAAGCCTAACTAACCTAAGGACATCACGCACATACATGCCCGAGGCAGGATTCGAACCTGCGACCATAGTAACAGTGCGGTTCCGGACTGAAATGCCTACATCCGCTTGGCCACAGCGGCCGGCTAGCTTGTTGATGTACAGAATATTTAATAATAAATGAATACTTCAAAATACCGCTCTGAAACTGGCAATACTTTTGCAATGTGCAGACGATATTTTTATAGGCCAGTACGTCGAAATTTTTACTTTCGGTATACCGAAACCTCTTTCGATGTATCTAAGGCCTATAGTGATATCTTTTAATTAGCGATATATCGGATTAAAAAAAAATATGAACGGTCTTACTGTGCAGTGCAGCAGTCAGACTGCACTCAACAACAACGAGAAGTGTACAGCGACCCATGTAATTCCATTTCAGAACATCACTCCACCATCACTTTGCTTCACATGTGGGACATAGTGTTCGAGGCGTTCGATGTTACCAGGTTGTATTCACAAACGTTGTCTGCGGATATCAGGATACAAAAAAATCTGAGTTTCGTCCGTATTCAACAATCTACACCAATCCCGTTCGCATCATGCAATAGTCTTCTAACAGTTTGATGCAGTACCTGACGTTCTGCAACCTCGTCGAACGTTAAATTCAACTCTGGAACATCCAGTCCACGGTTCCTTTCATTCAAAAGGTGTAAATATCGATCATAATGTGCACCTCTCGAAAGTGGACGGCCTTTGTGTTGTTTCCACAACACTACCTCTCAGTTGGGACGCATTCCATCCCCGCGACAAATCACTTTCACTTCAGTGCAGCCGGCCGCTGTGGCCGAGCGGTTCTAGGCGCAGCAGTCCCGAACGGCGCTGCTGCTATGATCGCAGGTTCGAATCCTCACACACACCTTGCCCTGCATGGGTGTGTGTGATGGCCTTAGGTTAGTTAGGTTTGTAACTCTAGGGGACTGATGGCCTCAGATGTTAAGTCCCATAGTGCTTAGAGCCATTTGAATTTGAACTTCGGTGCACACCTCGATCAATTTTCCTGGTTGACAAGCCTTCTGCGCGTAGCTTGATGATACGGACCTGATCACTGTCCTTTGTAGTCCAGTCAACGAAGGAAAATTAAGGGAAAAATCGTGTAGTCGCAAATCTTTGCACAGTACTGAGAAGGAGTGTCTCTGACATCGCAGACCGGTGGGATGTAAATGTTGGTGTGGTTGGGTGAGTTAAAGGCCACTTCTTCATGTTTTTCTCGAATAACTCGAGACGCGCGAAAATGTTTATCGATACAAAATTAAACTACGTTATATTTCCTAATATCCTACATAAAGGTCTTACTCATTTTTTCTCTGGGGCTAATAGTTTCCACGTTGCAGGTGACGGAAAAATCGCAGATTATTAAAATAACGTTCCAACAGTATTAAATTAATATTGATCTTTAAATGAATTGGGTTGAAAAAGTTCAGTAGATCCGTTTCAAGCGATAAATTGCTTTCCAAGGCTGTAACACGGTGGAGGGAGGAGAGATGTGGGGTAGAAGCGTGAGGGGAGGTAGGTCGCCGGATTGTGTTCACGCACTTCCCTCCTTGGTAGGTTTGCAAACTGAATAAAGGTCGATGAGATGCTTCCCTGCTATCTACCCCAATGCAAGAAGCAACTACAGTGTGTTTCACAAAGTTATACAGATCCTCCCACGCTGACCCTCATGAATCACTGACAGCTCAAAATGAGTGAACACTACAATTAATGCAGATATGAGTTACTAATAACACTAACGTAAATAATGCATATGGACAGAAACCACGTAAATATCTGCACACTGTTCTACAGTGCCAGAGCAGTGATTGATACCTAATCAAATGGCTCTGAGCACTATGGGACTCAACTGCTGTGGTCATTAGTTCCCTAGAACTTAGAACTACTTAAACCTAACTAACCTAAGGACATCACACACATCCGTGCCCGAGGCAGGATTCGAACCTGCGACCGTAGCAGTCGCACGGTTCCGGACTGCGCGCCTAGAACCGCGAGACCACCGCGGCCGGCTGATACCTAATCGTCCTGTACGGTAGCTGTTGTGTTATTCCTGGAAAGGCAGCTCTCTCAGTCACGAATATAGTTCACCTTTCAGTTTACAAACAGACTATACCTCCCCAACATTTCCAGTCCAGTCATCTTACGAGAGTAGGCAAAGTAACTTCACTTAGCTCGTGTCTATGTAGAGGAGTTATTTTTAGTAACACTTATTTGCAGGTCTTAAGGGAGCTATCATGTAAAAAATCTCAACAACTGGAGTTGTCAACAGTCTACGAGACTATCAATAAGTAGTCATCGTGGTCGGTTTCATTGTCTCCACCTTCACTGTCTGGAATACTTTTCACAGCATCAGGGAAATCATATGAATCAGCTGTCCCAAAATCTGTAGAGGCTTGAATTGTCTCCCTCTGCAACACAAGTAGGTCACTTATGTGTTATAGAACTTCAGACATTTCAGCATAAGTCAGGCAATGCATTAGGGTCGATTACTGACTTAGGTTTGAAAAAGATTAAGTCTTTGTAGGCCCATCTTTTCAGAGATGGTTTCGGGACCTCGATTGTTCAGTACAGAATGTCAAATCAAATACGTTACAGCGATCACTTAAAACATCATCTCAATGATGATGAGATGATGTTTGAAGTAACCGTTGTATCAAAAATCTGCAGATACCATTCTTTTAATGCTGGACCCTACTTTGATCGGAACCGAAATTGGAGTCTTCCTACACGTCGGTCACGGGTCTGAAGATGGTGTAATATATCTCCGAAACTGGTAGCCCAATGAAATAAGAATTTGAAATTTAGACTGCTGAAAGGTATTTGATTTTACATTCTGAACATGATCAGTCCCATTATATCAGACAAATTCACATCCGTCTTGGAAGATATACTGCGGATGCATTATAAGTGGCTCTACACAGCGTAGCCCACTCTAAACATCCAGTAATTCCTCAATGGAAAAAAAAATTGGTGACTACCAATAACACAGTTAATGGTGAGAGAAGTGCTGTAACTATCTGGTTATTCATTGATTCTCTACCAAGTGACGAAAATAGAATTGCACCCCTTTACAATCCGCTGAAACGATAGACAGCATCAAGGTGCTACATTTACCAATCCAATCCCTTTTCCACCAGCAAAACATAGATCACTGGCAATATCATACTGACAAATGATTCCATAAAACCCCACATAACAACTGCAAATAAGTAGTCATCCAATGAACTAAAAAGAATCAATTTCCCTCCTAGCTGTGTAGAACAGTATGCACAGATTAACATTGAATCTGTCTACCTGTGTTTCATGCGTTACTCTTATTAGCAAGTCATAAATGCTTTCTATGTAGCGTTAACACACTTTGCGGAAAATAAAGACCGCCATTCATTAGGTACAGTGTAGAGGAACCGCATAACTTTTTCAAACACCCTGTAGTTGCTTTTTGTGACGTAGTGTGGTAGACACAGTGGCGAATCACCTGATCGACCTTCATTAATTTTGCAAACCTATGAGAGAGGGAAGTGCATGAACACTATCCGACGACCTAGCTTCCCTCGCGTTTCTACCGCACGCATCTCCCCCGTCCATCCTGTAAATCCCTGTTACATAATTTATCCCTTAATACGTGTCTAGTGCACTTACGTGTGGTCACACATTTAATACTTCTTTTTATTTCACTTCATTTAAAGATGAACATAAATATTATACCATTGAAATGAAATGTCGTGTGACTAGGGCCTCCCGTCGGGTAGACCTTTCGCCTGGTGCAGGTCTTTCGAGATGACGCCACTTCGGCGACCTGCGCGTCGATGGGGACGAAATGATGATGATTTTGACAACACAACACCCAGTCCCTGAGCGGAGAAAATCTCCGACGCAGCCGGGAATCGAACCCGGGACCTTGGGATTGACATTCTGTCACTCTGACCACTCAGCTACCGGGGCCGGACATTATACCATTAGAACAATATTATTAATAATCTGCGATTTTTCCATCCCCTGCAACGTGGAAACTATTAGCCCTAGAGAAAAGAAATGAAGAAGACCTCTTTCTCAGGAAATTTAATGTCGTTTAATTATGTGCTGAGAAACATTTTCACTAGAAGTAGCGGTTTTCGAATTATTCGGGGGAAAAGTAACAACTGACCTGTAAATGCCCCCACCTCAACGCTCAGACTCCACCAGTCAAAACTTTTAGTCTGTTTTTCACGACACTTTCTCCTTGTCTTACGCAAAAATTTGCGATTACGTTTTTTTTCCGTTAATCGAGCCTTTTTATCTTCGTTGACTGGGATATTGTGGCATGACGGGTCTTCACACTACTGTTCTGCAGACTTCTTAATGCGCTCCTGATGGTGCTCTACTTTCAGTTGCAACACTGTAATCCATTCGAGTGCAGTGTTGTACCCGTAGGTAGCGCTCATGGTAACTGTGTGTATGTTTATTATTATTATTTATTTTATGGCCTTCATTGGATCACTCTAGTCAGAAATACAAAGTTGTAAACAGGTTGTTATGCAGGGATACAATTTGGTTCAACAATAACTTAATGTGATATTTAGGTAATATAATTATTAGAGTCTATTCTTATATGAAAGAGGTTTTGCTCTTCTGTCTGCCCAATATTTCTTCATTCTTTCAGATATTTTCTTTCTTTCTTCATCTGAGACCACTCTTCCTGTACTCCTTTTATTGATTTTCATTTGTAGTCTGGTTTGCGGGTCTTGCAGTATTCTGGTTTTCTCTGTCTTGTTTTTTAGGTCATCTACTGTAATTTGAAGTTCTATTATATCTTCCTTAATTTCTGCGATCCATTTAATGTCGCTCTTGCTATTCCATAATTTTTGTATTATTTTTTTACTAATTCTGTTTTCTGGAGTTCTCATCAGATGCCCAAAGAATGAGATGCGTTTCTTCCTGATTGTGCTCATTGCTGGTTCTATTTTCTTATATACTGTTTCATTTGATGCTATTCTCCGATGTCCATTTATTTTATATTGTTTATTTGTACATGTCCTAATTATTCTTCTTTCTGTTCTAGTATTCTGTCAATTTCTGCTGTATTAGTTGTTTTGAAGATATTTTCTGCTGCATACGTTATTTCTGGTTGTATAACTGTTTTATAGTGTTTTAATTTTGCATCTACAGATAGGCTTTTTTGTTGTATGTAGTTTTGGTAATGTAATTTGCGTAGTTCAGTTTTTTTATTCTATTCTGCCATGATGGCTTCTCATTTAGGTTGTATGTTATTATTTCGCCTAAATATTTAAATTTATCAACAATTTTGATTTCCTGTTCTCCTATTGTAATTTTGTTTGCAAGTGGTGGATCAGTTAGCACAATCTTTGTTTTTTCAAATGATATTCTCAGGCCTACTTTCTCTGCAATTTCTTCTAGTGATTTCACTTGTTGTGTGGCTTGGTGAACGGTGTTGGCTAGGAGAGCAAGATCATCAGCGAATCCCAAGCAGTTTAAGCTAATAACATCTCTTGCACTTCCGGATCTTATCATCTTTGGATTGTGCTTGTACCATTCTCTCATTATGTATTCCAGCGCACAGTTGAACAGTAATGGTGATAGGCGGTCACCTTGTCTTAATCCTGTTTTTATGAGGAATGGTTCCGAAATTTCTCCTCTAAACTTCACTTTTGATTTGTTATTGGTTAGAGTGAGTTGTATTATTTTATTTAGTTTTGGAGAGAGTCCTAGATTTCTCAATATTTTTAATACTGAAGGTCTGTGGAGACAGTCATATGCCTTCTTAAAATCTACAAATCTTACTGCCAGAGGTTTGTTCCGTTTCTTGCAGTATGCCATAATCAATTTTAAACTATTTATCTGCTCTGCACAGCTTCTCCATGGTCTGAAACGCCCGCATCTCGTGGTCGTGCGGTAGCGTTCTCTTTCCCACGCCCGGGTTCCCGGGTCGATTCCCGGCGGGGTCAGGGATTTTCTCTGCCTCGTGATGGCTGGGTGTTATGTGATGTCCTTAGGTTAGTTAGGTTTAAGTAGTTCTATGTTCTAGGGGGCTGATGACCATAGATGTTAAGTCCCATAGTGCTCAGAGCAATTTGTTTTGGTCTGAAACCTCCCTGATATTCCCCTAACTCCTGTTCTAATTGCTCCTTGATTCTTTCATATAGGATCTTGGATAGAATTTTGTATGTGAAATCTAGGAGAGAGATTCCTCTGTAGTTGTCTGGGTTGCTCTTATCTCCCTTTTTGTGTAGTGGGTGGATGATAGCTGTCCTCCAATGTTCGGGAAATCGTTCTGTTACAAAAATTTTTGTTTGAGCCATGTGCAAGGAGGTCTTGACTGTGTCACTTGCATATTACCACATTTCAACAAAAACCTGATCTTCTCCATATGCCTTATAATTTTTTTATTGTTCAAGAATTTTTTCTACTTCTTGGAAAGTTGGAGGGTCTAGTTTGTTAGGTTTGGTTTTTATTGGGGTATTTATTTTGATTTGTAAGGGTTCTTTGGATTCCTCGCAATTCAGAAGTTTGTTAAATGCTTTTGCCATGATTTCTGCATTTTCCTTGTTACTGTGTGTCATTCTTCCATCTTCATCTTTCAGTATTAGTGTAGGGGCCTCATATTGTTGTAGTTGCTTCCCAAACATTTTATAGTAGTTCCTGGAGTTGGTTTTATGATAATTACGTTCTATAGAGTTTATAATACCTTTATGAAATCCTCTCTTGATTCTTCTAATATTTTGTGTGAATTTTTTTTTTCTTTCATTTTTTAGGTTGATGGCATTTTCTTCAGTTTTATGTGTTTGAAACTTTAACCCTACTTGGTGTCTATCCTCAAGGAATTTGTCACATTCTGATGTCCACAATGCATGTTTCCTTCGTGGGTTCAAGGGAGCTAGATTTTCTGCTTCTTTTTTAAGATTAGGCACTAGTTGTTCTAGATCATCTGTTAATTTGATGGTTTGTGTTATTTGTTGGTATTTATTATTTTTAATTAGCTCATATGGGTCAAACCTCCTTTTTATTTTATTAGATTTTCCGGTCTTCTTCTTTAACGGAGTGAATTTGATTTTAATTTTAACCATATAATGAGCCTGTGTCTACTCCTCTCAGTACTTTAACATTGTGGATCTCCTTATGAAATTTTTGTCCATACAGACATGGTCGAGCTGCCACTCGCCCTTCCTCCACTCTGGATGTTTCCATGTTTTAAGTTTACTTGGCTTCCTCTTAAAGTATGTTGATTTAGATATAAGGCTGTGTTCTCTGCAGAGTTCTACAAGTCTTTGACCGTTTTTGTTCGTAAATTTATGTGAACTCCATTTTCCAATTATATCTTTATATTTCCTTTCTTTTCCCAACTGAGCATTGAAATCTCCCAATAAGATTTTTACATTCTCTTTATTTACTCTGTTCACAGTTTATTCTAGAAGGTCCCAAAATTCATCTACCTCTTCCTTTGTTTTTGTTAGACAATTTTTTCATTTGTTGGGGCATCAGCATTTATTATTGTATAGGTTTTATTCATAGTTTTAAAGCTTAGAGTCGCAATTCTTGGAGATATTGCTTGGAAATCCGTTACTGAATCTATTATTTTTATGTTTACTAAAAACCCTGTTCCAAACTGGGGACACTGTTTCATTGCCCTCGGTCCTGGTTACCCATTATAAATTCTGTATCCTTGTGATTCGAATGGGTCCTGTGTGGTGTTTCTCATTTCTTGGATCCCTGTTATTAAATTTTTTTGTTTATTTAGTTCATCTGTGAGCTCCTTGAGTTTTCCTGTCTGAAGTAGTGCGTTTATGTTGTGTGATGCTATATAATTTATTTGCTCATGTTTAAACTTCTTTTTGTGTTTTAGTGTGCATTTGGATGGTTGCAAACGCTCCGATTCGTTGCTGTCTTCTAGTTAACTACCCACCGAATCCGATGTAGCCTTTCCTGCCTTTTTGAGCAGGACGTTGGAATTTTTTTTTCCTAAAAGACCTTTCCATTTTTGACTTTCGAAGGTTGTCATACCTTAGTTGGAGCAAGTTCCGATTTACAACTACGGTTGTTAACCGCAGAGGGTGTGTTTGGTCCGCGAGAGCTATTTTATTTCACTCAAGTCCGCCAGTAAACCGGTGAGGACTTCCGTATCCGTAACCTGGGACGCGCGAAGTAGGAGTATCACCTCTCCTCCTACTATGACAGCATAGTAGGTTCGTGGTGTGTGTATGTTTACTAGGGGTAGCTTCCTATCGGTACAGGCGGTACAGGAACCGTCATAATAGTAAGACACCTGCTTTCTTACTATGAATTCAACCATGTAATTTTGCAGACCTTTGTGCTCTCTAGGAGAGTAATATAAAACACCAGCTATTTTAATGACACAGTACGTGTTTGCGATACACGTGACGTGTTACTAGAACGAAATTTTAATGGTATACTCTGTCTTTTTTTCAGTACATTCTGTAAATAGATAGAATTGTTTTATGAACAATAGTTTTTTCTGTCTGTTTTAGATCTGAAGATGACTGATTCAGCAATTGAAACTGCTTATTATTTTATAAACGTGCGATCAAGGCAGATAATTCTTATGTGGAAATGTAAGATCGCATACCCCACACACCTGACCATGTTAAGCCTTATAAAAATTTTATTCAAGATAAGCTCCGCGTTTGGTGGCCTGCATATTACTTGTAAAATGTGGCACTGAGCACTACCCGACGTAACTTCTGTGGTCATTAGTCCCCTAGAGCTTAGAACTGCTTAAACCTAACTAACCTAAGGATATCACACATATCCATGCCCGAGGCAGGATTCGAACCTGCGACCGTAGCAGCAGCGCGGTTCCGGACTGAAGCGCCTAGAACCGATCAGCCACAGCGGCCGGCAAAGTGCTTGCTTTTATGTATGTAAAGGTAGATGCAGGTTAGTTTTAAAATTCATTAATATATTATTCTTCAACCCTACTCATGCAGCTACTCTTACAAACGTCTTTGAGTAAGATCTCCTTCTGACTCCAAAACTTTGTGAGAGTTGTGTTTTTGGTGCTCTGATTTAATTTCCTTTTTATTTTACGGACCGTGAAAGGTACCAATCCATTGACTAGTGTATTGTTTCTGAACTCTGCGAAACTCAGAGGTCATCACCAGTGGTTAAGAAACACGTCACCCTTGTCGTACCGAGTCAGAAAAGTCAGTACCGTTACTGTTCGTTGTTTTTTGTCTTCATCAGTCAAAATCAAGGAAACTACCTGGCGACACATATCTATACTGCAAAGCACCACTAACAACTAGAGAAATAACTGGTCGTTAAATTTCAGAAAACACAAGCTCAGTCCATCATTGTGAAACGTCTGCACACTTCAATTTTTTTCCTCAGTCCTTGGTTTGAGTTCGTCAGTCGTAATTGAAGGTCGGCCTGATCATGTGCTTCACCCTGAACTTCAGCTTATCCGCTATTACACATGAAGCACCATTTTCTAACTAAACCTCAATTCATCGCATTTCCATTAACTTCATTTATCTGCCTGTAAACTTCGAAATAGCGGACTTTTTTTCATTTGTAAGCATACTACTTTTTAACAGAATCTTAATTTTGCGACACGTTTTAAAATCCCATAGAAAAACAGTAAACCATAAATCCTGCTGGCTATTAGTTTTTCTGGTGCCAACGATTAGGAAGAAGTTTGAAGCGGAAGCGGGAGCCGCGCGGGATTAGCCGAGCGGTCTCAGGCGCTGCGGTGATGGACTGTGCGGCTGGTCCCGGCGGAAGTTCGAGTCCTCCCTCGGGCATGGGTGTGTGTCTTTGTCCTTGGGATAATTAAGGTTAAGTAGAGTGTAAGCTTAGGGGCTGATGACCCTAAAAGTTAAGTCCCATAAGATTTCACACACATTTGAACACTTTTTTTTTTTTTTTTTTTTTTTTTTTTTTTTTTTTTTTTTTTTTTTTTTGGCAGCGGGAGTGGTGGCAGACTTACGCGATTCGTCAGATGAAAACATTCTTTAATTTTAGATGGAGTCTCGAATATTCCCAGCAGCCGTCTCAGGTCTCTCTGTAGTGGGGAAAGTTGAAATACGAGCCCCAGTGACAAGAAGAAGTAGTGTGAGATTCATAAGCTTGTAGCTTGCTGGGAACCGCGCGACTTTTGAATAAAAAAATTTAGCCAAGGCTTGAGACCGTCCTTCATGAATAAAAAGTTACCTTTCGTTACTGTCAAGCAAAAGGTTGGTTTTAACACCACAGTGCTTTAGCTTGTACGGTCCTACGCTTTCCTTCCTCTGACCTTTGAATGAGCTTAGGCAGCTATACATTAGGGAGACATACAGTTAATGTGGACGCCAAACCACGATTCCCACTGCGATTATTCACTTCAACGAACACTGCCAGATGTGAAAGAAGGACGACCGGGGAAAATCGGGCGACTGAAAAGTTTCTGTTCCAATACCATACAGTCCAGAATCGTTACGCCAATCAAGCAATCGCCTTAAGCATTGAGGCTATCATCCAACAGACGCACCAGGTTGAAGATACCTGTTTGTAAAAGAGCACGCCTTTCGCACTACGTCATGTCGTCCTACAGGAATCGTCAAGCCTTCAAGCCATTTTTTAAGGGATTAAAGGTGTGATAATCGCATGGGAAGAGATCAGGACTATATGGCCGATTCTCGAGGTCTCCCACTTGAGCTAGCGTAATGGATGACGCTAGCCTCCCAGATCGACTGGCGTCTTGTGTCGAATGCCGACCAGCAAGGAAATGGAGCGCCATTTCACAAAGGAGGTTTTCGACAGACATGCTGCCTCACGCATTCTTCATTCTCCAATGGATGTTGAAATATAAATTCCTATTTATATTACTTGAAAGAATGTTTTTAATCTCGTCAAATAGAGAGAATATTTTATAGCTGAGATGATCTCTATTGACAGAAAATAGTAACTTTTATAACGGATTTACCTTTTGTAGTTTCTGTAGTAAAGTTCTGGAAGAAATCATTCAGCGGTAAATATAGTGTTTTTGGTTTGTATGATGGCTGACTTTTAAAGAGCAAGGTAAATCTTTGCAAAGAATAGTATTTTTTCTTATTAGTGTGCAGAAATGGGGCCGACTAATGATGAAATGTAGAATATCTGAGACTCTGGAAATCTAACTACTAAATAATTTTTTATGAAAATCCTTTTTTTACAACAATTCAGGTTACTATTTAGAAAAATTCTTCTGCAAAGAAAATACAACGGAATTTGCCAACTTACGGTAAAAATTAGTTATCGTTAATAATGTTTAATATTTCCTGTTTACAAATTTGAATGCACATCAGCAGAGCAAATCGTTGTGGGAAATAATAATATCGCGGTACTGCGCTGAATAACACGTCATAAGACAAAAATAATAATATTAAGATACAGCTCGCTAGAGCTAAAATGTCTGACAGAATAGAATCTGATAGTTCGAGAGGCTAATAGAAAAGCGCTAGAACAACAGAGAGCGCAAAATCAGTCACACATCGTAATTTATAGTACTAACAGAGATCTTACTGCCGCGCCGATCACAGTAAGCTTGGCATTTACACTCAGACAATCAGCGTTACATGATCGCTGCAGTTAACGCAAAATATATCTTTCCTTTGACAGAAATAATTAATTTTTTCTACTGAGTCACGTGGGGCGTTATTCCACATGTCTGCCGGTATTTGTCTTTCGGCAGCGAAGAAAAGAATGACAGTACATTGGTCCTGTTCGCTCGCAGTTCTTAATTTGGACGCCATAATTCACGTTTCCGCACGCACGTGGGAAAGACACGAATGCCACACTAAACCCTAGACTACCTGTCGGTGCTTATATAATCCTCATCGGGGTCTCGCTAAGTTAAATATATGCTGTAGCAACGCCCTCAATCGGAAACAGCTTTTTGATCGCCCTTTATCTTTATATACTTTCTTAGTTCAGGAGTTAACTCCATATTGGCCTTCATTTTTCGGAGTCGTTCCTGCTGGGTACCGTAACAGCACAACATCTAAGGTAAAGTTCTTGCTCCACATAATCATAGCGGAAGGAAATAAAACTGCAAAGCCAAAGAACAACAGCTAGAGCAACTACTATCATTCAGCCAACCATATTACCGCACAGAGGCGATTCGTCGCCAAATGATTCATCGGATTGCATGGGAATTACAGGTGATCAGCAGTTCACAGCGATCTGTGCACACGCATGCGACGTTCGGAATGACAGCGCGTTCTGGTGAAAGAATTCTAAAAACCTGTCCTCAGTGTGTGAGGCCCTTCAGACAGTTGTATTCCTGGGGCTTCTTCTACCAGGCAGTAAGATTGTGTATGTGTGTGGGGGGAGGGGGGGTTATCGAATAGATGCACGTATTCACTTTGCTTTCATTGCTTCTTCCACAGTGCCAATTGTTTTACTCTAGCAGAAGCGTTATTTCACTCGGTGCAATCAGTTCGAATGTTATTTGCTTTTAATAACCTCGGCCAATCGTTTCCCATTCTTGAATTTTTATGTTAATCACTGAACGCTGTAACATCAAAAGCTGAACAAGTAATGCAACACATATTTTATTTTTTCGTCCAGTTCCGGTTGAACAAATGCGGCATTTGTTGTGGGACATCATGGAATATTTCAGCTTCAGCCCATATAGTTTCATGAAGTTCCGATAGTTCGCGGCGCTGTACGTAGCGTTCAAAATGGCGTCAGTAACGGAGGTACGTCCCAAGTGGAGAAAAAAATGGTTAAAATGGCTCTGAGCACTATGGGACTTAACATCTGAGGTCATCAGTCCCCTAGAACTTAGAACTACTTAAACCTAACCAACCTAAGGACATCACACACATCCATGCTCGAGGCAGGATTCAAACCTGCGACCGTAGCAGCAGCGGGGTTCCGCACTGAAGCGCCTAGAACCGCTCTGCCACAGCGGCCGGCCCAATCGGAGAGCTGCCATTGAGTTATGCTTGCAGAAAGTCTACAAAAACTTGGTAATGAAGTACTGTAAGTCGTCGGATGAGGCGTTTGTTAGCATCGTAACAAGGTCGCGCAAACCTGTCCGATCTCCCGTGTGCCGACCGGCCGCAGACAGCTATGACTCTTGCGTTGTTGGAGCGTGCGAGTACTCTCTTTCTAGGTGATCGACGGATCACAGCCAGACACCCCGCTGCTCAGCTGGGCGTCTCTGTTGGTAGTGCTGACACACTCGTACACCAGTTGCGATCCCCAAAGGTATGTGCCATCTGGGTCTCTCGCCGCCTAACAGAAGACCATAAAGAGCAACAAAGAACCATCGGTGTGGAATTACCTGTACGTTACGAGGCTGATCGGAACAAATTTTTGTGAACGTTTTCACAGGCGCTGAACCGGAAACAAAACGGCAAACTTTTCGATTCGTGCCACACCACCTCTCTTCCGAAAGAAACGCAGAAAGCCGCACCCTCCACCGCGTGGTTATTCTGGTTGATGTCCTGCCTTATGGTGCAACGATCAACTCTGCAGTTCATTGTGCTACCCTCAGAAACTGAAGGAATGATTTCAACGTGTTCGCCGCAATAAAAACGTAAACTAATATCTCCTCCTCCACGACAACGCAAGACCTCATACAAGTCTGGCATCCGACAGGAGCTCACAAAACTTCATCGGTCTGTTCTTCCTCATCCACCCTACAGCCGGATCTCGCACCTATCGACTTCCATCTGACTGGCCCAATGAAGGGTGTCCCTTTAACTGCCCTTCTTTTGTAACGGAAAATGGTGGACCTCCCTATCACCCACAGTAATACATCAGATCAGACACCATTTTCATTCATGCTGTAGCAGTTAAAATACTACGAAGAAAATCATTTTAAGTATTTGGTTTTTTTCAGTGTTCAAGAAATCAAGTACATTTTTAGCAAAAACCTTTCTCGAAGTTAATTCTTCATCTGAAGTTTGCTGTACTCTTTCTTGTGATTCCGCCGATAGTGACAGTTATTTGTAATTACTTTAATCGTCGATCGTCCATTGCCAGACCATGCACTTTCTAGGTGTCAGCATATGTTGCAGTTTTAACACATCCACCTCGTTTACTATCAACAGGTGTACGACCACTTTTAGAATCAACTACCCATTTCTTTACAGTTGATACTGATGGACATAAGTTATTTTACGACATATTGATACAAAAATAAAAAATTATGATTTCATTCGCATCATGGCCATATCTCTGGGTTACGTTGAGAACTTTTCACTCTGTCTTGTTCTTTATCGGCGTCGACCGTTGGAAAAGTTAGAAGGGAGAAGACGTCATACTGGAGTTTTGAGATCGAAACTTTATGGGGGTTAAAACTGTGTGCCGGACCGAGCACTTGCCCGCGAAAGGCAAAAGTCCCGAGTTCGAGTCTCGGTCCTGCACACAGTTTTAACCTGCCAGTAAGTTTCATATCAACGCACACTGCGCTGTAGAGTGAAAATTTCATTCTAGTTTTGAGATCAGATCCCGTGCTCGCTGAAAAAAATTATGAATTAAGGGTGGGTCCGCCTTTTTGCAAGTGCACAGCCGAAAGAGGAAACAAGTTGTAAATGTCACATATAAAAAAAACACTCTGCAGAAAAGATTTAAAAAACACCACCATAGGTGAATTCAATAAAGCAGATATATAAAATACCAGCTAATCTGCGATGACTGTTAGTCGATGTATATCGCAGAGACACCCAAAAATTTCAGGGCAAGATACTCAAAACATTTAAGAAGATTGAAAAGTGACAGCATGCCTTTCACGTTTGTAGACCACCTAAAGAAAAATACCCACCACCCCTATGCCAGAGAAATAGATTTCCAAATCTTAGAAGACTGTAAAAATCTCTACCAACTTATAACAAGAGCAGAAAATTACTACATCGAGAAAGCTACCATACATGGCAAAAAAGTTATGAATGACCTAACAGTACTATGTAACAAATTGGTATTCAACACTATAAACGAACCTTTCTCAAAGTTAATTCTTCATCTAACACACACACACACACACACACACACACACACACACACACACACACACAAAGAATAGAAACAAACTGAACAGAATGAGAGTTCGCGGAAGTCAAAACAAAACAAAGCTCCCAACAAACAACAGTCGGCAGCGCATCAGAGACGTGAATTTATGCAATGAAACGTGCGTCCAAGCGACAGTAACGTAACAGGACGCAGTATTTACAAACGAGCAGGAGAAAACGTGACGAACTACACGAGCCGGCCGTAGTGGCCGAGCGGTTCTAGGCTCTACACTCTGGAATCGCGCGACCGCTACGTTCGCAGGTTCGAATCCTGCCTCGGGCATGGATGTGTGTGATGTCCTTAGGTTAGTTAGGTTTAAGTCGTTCTACGTTCTAGGGGACTGATGACCTCAGAAGTTAAGTCCCATAGTGCTCAGAGCCATTTGAACCATTTTTTCATGACAACGACATTTGCACACACACACACACACACACACACACACACATACAATGAAAGGAACGCCATTCAAATGTAATATGCGCAGAGAACAGAACGGCGTGGAAAGTGTATTGAGAAATCATATGTTGCATTGTCATTATTAGGTTAGCTACGCTTTTTTCTTCAGACGGCTACATTAGTGTTGCGCAAAGAGTCAATGTCAGCTGTTTCACAATTAACAAACGCATTAAGTGTTGTGAAACACAAATCGCAGCTGTGAACAGTGTGACACACAAAACTACGAGGAGTTCACTTGTCACATAAAAGCTACGGAGAACAGATTTTCATTGCATTTGAACGTGACGATTGAATTAAGAAGAATCTGTCCAAACAAAGAAAAATTAAAAACTGATCATTGGGTTACACCGCATCAGAAGACATTACATTATGTATATAACACACGTAGATGAGTTTCCTACGATGCTACGAAATTTTTCACAGCAGTGTTTATTTTCTTCTATGTTTTTAGTATCTACAGGGTGTTTGTTTTAACTTGAGACGACTAAGTAGCTCAAAAACGACAGATCGTGCGAACAAAATATTCTAAGTGAAAAGTTAATATTAGTGAAGGAGAAATCAATTTCCTTACCTCTCTTCGTGCGTAACCGTGGTCAACTTTGTATTTTCAAATGAAAACCCCCAATTTTTATTGCATATCAGGATTCTATGCCAAGAAATACATACGGTTTACTCATACCATGGGTTTACATTTGTTGTAGATCTCGCTGTAAGCGAAAAATATCAACTGTGCCCATTTTTGCAATTAAGAACCGACGTATTTCATTCTACATTTCATTAAGTGTGTACCTGAAAACCTTTGTACTTTAACGGGTCATATGTTCGAAATTTAGTTCAGTATTGCAAATTCGATTGTACGGTACAACATGGTTGGCCGTTTCACTGTCTGGTTAGAAACTACTTTTAGTGTGATTCAGGAACGACGTTGTGGATGTAATGGTTTCCTTTTCCTCTCGTGATGCTTGATTTCGGTGAGTCCTCTCGCCTCTCGCCAGAGAGGTGGTCTACGGTGAATACCCATGGTAGATGCGCCTCTCACTTTTACTTAATGGACATTTTCGTTATTGTAAAAGTTGTGCTTTGTATTTCACCCGTAGCCGATAGCGGCAGCGCGAGATGTTCGGTCGTGTATGGAAACACACAACGAAATCCGTCGCCCTCGTGGCGGGATTCGAGGGCGACCACCGAAATCAAGCATTCCGATGGTATGGGGACTCACGACGATGAACGCCATAGGGAACAGAAAACTACGCCAGAAATGTCAATGTCTAGCCATATTATTTAACTGTACAATCACACTTGCAACACTCGCGTAACGTCAAATATCAGTATCAACAGTAAGAACACAAAGTTTACGTCGTACATCAAACATAAAATCGAAAGCATTGGTTCGTAATTGCAAAGGCAGGGATACACAATATTTGTGGATTACAACGCCATCTACAACGAATGGGAAACAACGATTTGAGTTAACGGTGCGTATTTTTTGCTGTAGAATCCGAACGTGCAATAAAAATGGCGGGTTCCCATTTGAAAATACAAAACTGACTCCGCCGACGTAGGAGGGTTGCCAGTTGTAGCACAGACATATTGCTCTGTCTACTAGTATTAACTTTACACCAAGAACATTTTTTCATATAATGCGTTGTTTTCGATATATTTAGTTGTCTGAAGTTAAAACAAACATCCTGTGTAAAAGATGATGCGAGGTTACGTGCACGTACTACGTAACAGGAACGTGTCGCTGTCGCGACGTTAACGAGACGCCTTACCCCTGCACTGTGGGGCAGGCAGTGTAGTGTGGCGATCTGCGGACAGATGGCGCGCGCTGTCGCTTCAACCACGCAGCAAGCCACGAGGGCGCGCGGATTTCGAGCAGGTGGAACGTGTCCTCACCTGAGCAGGAAATAAAACGAGTAGCAAATGGCGAGCTGCAATTAAAGGTTAGCACATTGTCTTGCGAAATAATACACCCTTACTGCTTCTTTCACCGCTAAAACATGAAATTTACTTCGATTCATTCATGGTTTATTAGAAAGAAATTCCACGTGAAATATTTGAACCACATAACGTACATGGAGGGTCA
Organism: Schistocerca gregaria; assembly: GCF_023897955.1. Lineage (NCBI taxonomy): Eukaryota > Metazoa > Arthropoda > Insecta > Orthoptera > Acrididae > Schistocerca > Schistocerca gregaria. The sequence goes on along the minus strand of NC_064923.1, from coordinate 127,258,733 downwards.
GCATAGGGACACGAATGTGAAATAAGTGATGTAGGAAGGGCAGAGAACGTAGACTACGATGAGACGCGAGATATGGTACTGCGAGAAGAATTTGTCAGAGCACTGAAAGGCTGAAATCGAAATAAGACCCCAAGAGTAGACTACATTCCCTCAGAACTACTGATGGCCTTAGGAGAGTCAGCCATGACAGAATTATCCCATCTGGTGTACAAGCTGTATGAGACGGACGAAATACCCTCAGACTTGAAGAAGAATGTAATAACTGCAGTTCCAAAGAAAGCAGATGCTGACAGGACTGGAATTACCGGTCGATTTAATAAGTCATGGTTGCAAAATGTTGTTGTTGTTGTTGTCTTCAGTCCTGAGACTGGTTTGATGCAGCTCTCCATGATACTCTATCTTGTGCAAGCTGCTTCATCTCCCAGTACCTACTACAACCTACATCCTTCTGAATCTGCTTAGTGTACTCATCTCTCGGTCTCCCTCTACGATTTTTACCCTCCACGCTGCCCTCCAATGCTAAATTTGTGATCCCTTGATGCCTCAAAACATGTCCTACAAACCGATCCCTTCTTCTTAGTCAAGTTGTTCCACAAACTACTCTTCTCCCCAATCCTATTCAATACCTCCTCATTAGTTACGTAATCTATCCACCTTATCTTCAGTATTCTTCTGTAGCACCACATTTCGAAAGCTTCTATTCTCTTCCCGTCCATGTTTCACTTCCATACATGGCTACACTCCAAACAAATATTTTCAGAAATAACTTCCTGACACTTAAATCTATATTCGATGTTAACAAATTTCTCTTCTTCAGAAACGCTTTCCTTGCCATTGCCAGTCTACATTTTATATCCTCTCTACTTCGACCATCATCAGTTATTTTACTTCCTAAATAGCAAAACTCCTTTACTACTTTAAGTGTCTCATTTCCTAATCTAATTCCCTCAGCATCACCCGATTTAATTTGACTACATTCCACTATCCTCGTTTTGCTTTTGTTGATGTTCATCTTATATCCTCCTTTCAAGACACTGTCCATTCCGTTCAACTGCTCTTCCAAGTCCTTTGCCGTCTCTGACAGAATTACAATGTCATCGGCGAACCTCAAAGTTTTTACTTCGTCTCCATGAATTTTAATACCTACTCCGAATTTTTCTTTTGTTTCCTTTACTGCTTGCTCAATATACAGATTGAATAACATCGGGGAGAGGCTACAACCCTGTCTCACTCCTTTCCCAACCACTGCTTCCCTTTCATGCCCCTCGACTCTTATGACTGCCATCTGGTTTCTGTACAAATTGTAAATAGCCTTTCGCTCCCTGTATTTTACCCCTGCCACCTTTAGAATTTGAAAAAGAGTATTCCAGTCAACATTGTCAAAAGCTTTCTCTAAGTCTACAAATGCTAGAAACGTAGGTTTGCCTTTTCTTAATCTTTCTTCTAAGATAAGTCGTAAGGTCAGTATTGCCTCACGTGATCCACCATTTCGACGGAATTCAAACTGATCCTCCCCGAGGTCCGCATCTACCAGTTTTTCCATTCGTCTGTAAAGAATTCGCGTTAGTATTTTGGAGCTGTGACTTATTAAACTGATAGTTCGGTAATTTTCACATCTGTCAGCACCTGCTTTCTTTGGGATTGGAATTGTTATATTCTTCTTGAAGTCGGAGGGTATTTGGCCTGTCTCATACATCTTGCTCACCAGCTGGTAGAGTTTTGTCATGACTGGCTCTCCCAAGGCCGTCAGTAGTTCCAATGGAATGTTGTCTACTCCGGGGGCCTTGTTTCGACTCAGGTCTTTCAGTGCTCTGTCAAACTCTTCACGCAGTATCGTATCTCCCATTTCGTCTTCATCTACATCCTCTTCCATTTCCATAATATTGTCCTCAAGTACATCACCCTTGTATAAACCTTCTATATACTCCTTCCACCTTTCTGCCTTCCCTTCTTTGCTTAGAACTGGGTTGCCATCTGAGCTCTTGATATTCATACACATGGTTCTCTTCTCTCCAAAGGTCTCTTTAATTTTCCTGTAGGCAGTATCTATCTTACTCCTAGTGAGATAAGCTTCTACATCCTTACATTTGTCCTCTAGCCATCCCTGTTTAGCCATTTTGCACTTCCTGTCGATCTCATTTTTGAGACGTTTGTATTCCTTTTTGCCTGCTTCATTTATTGCATTTTTGTATTTTCTCCTTTCATCAATTAAATTCAATATTTCTTCTGTTACCCAAGGATTTCTAGCAGCCTTCGTCTTTTTACCTACTTTATCCTCTGCTGCCTTCACTACTTCATCCCTCAGAGCTACCCATTCTTCTTCTACTGTATTTCTTTCCCCCATTCCTGTCAATTGTTCCCTTATGCTCTCCCTGAAACTCTGTACAACCTCTGGTTCTTTCAGTTTATCCAGGTCCCATCTCCTTAATTTCCCACATTTTTGCAGTTTCTTCAGTTTTAATCTACAGGTCATAACCAATAGATTGTGGTCAGAGTCCACATCTGCCCCTGGAAATGTCTTACAACTTAAAACCTGGTTCCTAAATCTCTGTCTTACCATTATATAATCTATCTGATACCTTTTAGTATCTCCAGGGTCCTTCCACGTATACAACCTTCTTTCATGATTCTTAAACCAAGTGTTACATATGATTAAGTTGTGCTCTCTACAAAATTCTACAAGGCGGCTTCCTCTTTCATTTCTTAGCCGCAATCCATATTCACCTACTATGTTTCCTTCTCTCCCTTTTCCTACACTCGAATTCCAGTCACCCATTACTATTAAATTTTCGTCTCCCTTCACTATCTGAATAATTTCTTTTATTTCATCGTACATTTCTTCAATTTCTTCGTCATCTGCAGAGCAAGTTGGCATATAAACTTGTACTACTGTAGTAGGTGTGGGCTTCGTATCTATCTTGGCCACAATAATGCGTTCACTATGCTGTTTGTAGTAGCTTACCCGCATTCCTATTTTCCTATTCATTATTAAATATACTCCTGCATTACCCCTATTTGATTTTGTGTTTATAAACCTGTAGTCACCTGACCAGAAGTGTTGTTCCTCCTGCCACCGAACTTCACTAATTACCACTATATCTAACTTTAACCTATCCATTTCCCTTTTTAAATTTTCTAACCTACCTGCCCGATTAAGGGATCTGACATTCCACTCTCCGATCCGTAGAACGCCAGTTTTCTTTCTCCTGATAACGACGTCCTCCTGAGTAGTCCCCGCCCGGAGATCCGAATGGGGGACTATTTTACCTCCGGAATATTTTACCCAAGAGGATGCCATCATCATTTAATCATACAGTAAAGCTGCATGTCCTCGGGAAAAATTACGGCTGTAGTTTCCCCTTGCTTTCAGCCGTTCGCAGTACCAGCACAGCAAGGCCGTTTTGGTTAATGTTGCAAGGCCAGATCAGTCAATCATGCAGACTGTTGCCCCTGCAACTACTGAAAAGGCTGCTGCCCCACTTCAGGAACCACACGTTTGTCTGGCCTCTCAACAGATACCCCTCCGTTGTGGTTGCACCTACTGTACAGCCATCTGTATCGCTGAGGCACGCAAGCCTCCCCACCAACGGCAAGGTCCATGGTTCATGGGGGGCAAAATACTAACACGGATTCTGCACAGAAGAATTGAAAAATTGGTAGAAGCCGACCTCGGGGCAGATCGGTTTAGAGTTCGGAGAAATGTTTGAAGACGCGAAGTATGTATAACTATCAGACTTCAAACAACCCAATACTCAGCATAAAATTCAGCAAGCTATGTTTAGACTATAAAATAGTACCCAGCTATGTAATCATAACGATCACAACCACAGGTGGAAACACAAGCGGTCAAAGACACTGGTAGCTAGGGCATAGCCACCTGTGGTAAACTAACATACGCAAACAGCGACAAGCGTCGGTAAGCCCCTGCACATCAACAACAGTGACTGGAAACTACCAGCTGCTACTAGAGCCGATCAACAGGCCACAGCAGGGACACCGACCGAGCTCGCCCACAGGCGCACAAACAAACTGCCAACATTCCCTCACACTGTGTCTCCGGTATATGACCTATCGGACACAAGATCGATAACACACCTAACTGTTGCAGGTTGCTGACGCTGAACGAGGACTCCGTACCAGCACCCAGCGCCAGCCGCCGAGCAGCACAACGCACAACGCCAAGGTATCGACAAGCTTGATACCCACTACTAACAAAGCCTATCCTTGCACAACCTATCGCAGGCAGCAAGAAAACCGCTACTGCTCTTACAACCCGACCTAACTATCGCAGAGGTTTTTTTCCCTTGGCTCTTCCCCTGGCACTTTTTTTCCTCTGCCCTTAAAACCGCTACCCTTCGTCAAATGTCGACCAAACTATCCCCAGATGAGCGCGTATTAATGGTTAATCCTAACCAGACGTACGCAAACATCGCAGTACCCACATCCTGCGACACCTCACTTTAGTGAATATTAACCCTTATGCAGAGATGGCAGTAGACCTTTTGTGTTGGCCATCATGCAGGTGTGGGCGTGGAGGGGCTCTACCTCAAAAAAAAAAAATCATAACTGCAAACAACATGTGATCTGCACCACAACAGACAAAACGTAAGGCTGAGAAATCAGCGTGTTACCACACCACAAGCAAAGGAGATAAACAGATCAAAACACAACAGAGCCATAAGTAACGCGCAAAATAACGCGATACCTACTCATTTTCGTTCGGAAATGCATAATAAACGAAAATGAAAATTACGTTTTGCTGTTTGCCGATGACAAGCTGTAGATTGTGTAGCAGACTCACAGCTAGCAACATAAAGATTCAGTAACTTCACGTAAAGTATCTAAAGTAATGCCTACATCCATCCTTTTTCCAAATAAGCTATGAAACCAGATTTTGAGACATACTGCAATAAACAACATATAATTCATCAGCCCAGTCGAACATATCTTAACTGTGAACTGTAAACAAACCATGTATAATATTAGAAAACAATCACTTCATTCACAAATGTAAATATTTTGCACCAAATGTTTTCTCTAAGTGTTAATATGTAATAACAGTTTTACAGAAAGGAAATAAAGTAACCCACTGAATATAGCACAAAAAGTGCTGAAACATGTCTGCATAAAAAATAAAAAATAAAATAATAAAAATCCAACGGTGTCTTGCTTACGGCGCAACTCCTCACCCGGTCTATTATCATGTCTCATATTGCACAATGCATTTACTTATAACACAGTTACTGTAGTTAATCAATTAATCACCTGCTCGCACTTCGTGAGACAATTGCAGTGCCACAGCTTTGCGGAAGCTGATGGTGACAGCAGTCTGAAGTAGAACAGTTGACATGAAGCGTTCCGAAGGAGAAGAACTTGGGAGCTGCAGGCATCGTTTCCCGCTCTCTCTCTATAACTAGGCTATTGCGAGCTCGTAACATACAAATTTATGTATGTTACCAATCAGTAATTACATCGGTACATGTACGGCCTTTAGTGCCGCCCCACAATGTCAGTACTCGCTCTTCAGAAGAAAAGTCCGACGCCCACGATGTTAAAATCTCGGATCATTACACACAACGATTTCGGAGATATAAAATTTTACCTACAAACAATAATAAATTTTCTTGTACTACGAGACAGAGTTATGGAGCGAAATATATTTACTTCTAAAAACTTATGAAACCATAACTACAATATCAATTCATAGACATAGATATAAACAAAAGCAAAACAAGGATAATAGAGTGTAGCCAAATGGTTCAAATGGCTCTGAGCACTATGCGACTTAACTTCTTAGGTCATCAGTCGCCTAGAACTTAGAACTAATTAAACCTAACTAACCTAAGGACATCACACACATCCATTCCCGAGGCAGGATTCGAACGTGCGACACTAGCGGTCGCTCGGCTCCAGACTGTAGCACCTAGAACCGCACGGCCACTCCGGCCAGCGGAATGTAGTCGAATTAAATTGGGTGATGCTGAGGGAATTAGATTAGGAAATGAGATGCTTAAAGTAGTAAATAAGTTTTGCTATTTGGGGAGCAGAATAACTGATGATGGTCGAATTAGAGAGGATATAAAATGTAGACTGTCTACGGCAAGGAAAGAGTTTCTGAAGAAGAGAAATTTGTTAACATCGAGTATAGATTGAAGTGTCAGGAAGTCGTTTCTGAAAGTATTTGTATGGAGTGTAGGCATGTATGGAAGTGAAACGTGGACGATAAATAGTGTGGACAAGAAGAGAATAGAAGTTTTCGAAATGTGGTTCTACGGAAGAATGCTGAAGATTAGATGGGTAGATGAGACAACTAATGAGGAGGTATTGAATAGAATTGGAGGGAAGAGAAATTTGTGGCATAACTTCACTAGAAGAGGGGATCGGTTAGTAGGGCATATTCTGAGGCATCAAGGGATCACCAATTTAGTATTGGAGGGCAGCTTGGAGAGTAAAAATCGTAGAGGGAGACGGCCAAGAGATGAATACACTCAACAGATTCAGAAGGACGTAGTTGCAGTAGGTACTGGGAGATAAAGAACCTTGCGCAGGATAGAGTAGCACGGAGAGCTGCATCAAACCAGTCTCTGGACCGAAGACAACAACAACTACAGACATAGATTATCTAGAATTTTCTTTGTTTTCTCTTCAGTAGTTTGCCAACGTAAAAGTAACCATTTCAAAATTATTATTTAACTATGTTTTGTTGCGTAACTGCTTTAGGAAGAGCAAGAGAGTGTATGGAGGACGTACGTGAAGTACAAAAGTTTTATATTATTGAAGACTATGTAAAAGGACGTGTGATAAAATCTTTTGAAATCGGGTGTCACATTATGTATGTTATGTATAAAAACAGCCAGAATTAAAGTTAGGATTGTAATGAATTCGTATGGGAGTAATTTGAATTTTGTTTTGTTTTTATTCAAACTCAGTTACTTAAATTTACTTCTTTCATATTTACTTATTACATATTAGATGAGTCAGGGATTACCGCGGCTACTTGAAAGCAGAAGCGATTTCTGATTGGCCGTGCAAATCATTAGCCAATGAGAATTAAGCTTTTGTCTCGCTTACTTTAGGGTTCTGTGCTGTAGTGCATTGATTCTAGGAGTCGCTTGGGCGTCTTCTTAGTGAGCAGAACATGTGGAGTCGTGTCACACAAATATCGGCTACGAAAAGGCAAATCATTCATCCTTTTGTTTCTTTTGCCATAAATCTGAGGCCGCTACACGTTTTAAGCCAATCAGTGACATGTTGAGGTTTTTTCTGAATTAATTTGGAAATATCTTGTTAATGAACAACTCCGCGTTGCGTGTTTCGTGAGTTTTTCGAAATATTATGGCTAGCACTTCTTTTTAAAAAAAAATTAAAAGAAAAAGAAAAAGAAAACCACTAAAGACCTGACGTAAGAACTTGCGACAGCTGTGGGTCAGTGATTGTTAAGATCGGTTTAAATCGTGGAATTTATTCGGGTTGGACGTGTAAATTTTAGATCCTTTACGTGATGGTAAATAGTATAACAGTGAACTTGCAATGAAAATAGTTTTTCGGCAACAAGTGGGAACCTGAGAGCCATTTCAAAATTGTTTCAGCTGCAATAAAGCCTGATTAAACGAACTTTAAACCTATTGTGCAAGTAGTTGGATTCCCGGACGCCAGATATTTTCTTACGAGCTTGCAGGCAGTGTCTCCAAGCTTCAGTTGTACGGTCTCCGTCTGGTAGGTATTAGTCGGTGTTTGCCTCACGTCTGCTTTTCACCGACTAAAACAGTATCTGTTCTCACAAAGAAAGAGCAGCCTGAAATACTAACTTTTCATGAAAAGGAGAGAAAACTGCCCAGAATGTACTCACCGTTTTTGATAATGAGAGCATTTAGCGACTTCCAGCAAACTTTAAACGTAGTTTGAGATCTTTTCTAAATTTTAAGTTTTGACTGTTTCATTAGTGTCTGGGTAAATAATCCTAAGCCAATAAATTCGACAGCATTAGGAATTTACGTCCTCAACTATAAAGGTTTTGCATGCGTAACGCCAAGTATTTAACACATTAACTCCTTTTTAGAACAATCAGAGGTTCTATTTTTGACGGATTCGTGGTCGTAGTGTTACTGGTATCTTACAAAGAAGCTAGTAAATAGTGTGTCATATCTGTCTTTTTTTTTTTTTTTTTTTTTTGTAAAGCTCATTAGACTAAATCCTCTAAAAATGTTGTGCTGCAGCAGAGTTAACCGTCCTTGGTATTAGAAAATTTCACGTTTCATAACACTAAAAGAGAGTGTTGATTTGTACAAATTGATGACGGACGTTAAGTATGACGATAGATGCGAGATGACGTACTGTGACGACGCTTCATCTACTCAGTGTTACCCTGGACTAACACTGATCTTGCCAATCAACCGAGAGACATGACTGCTGGCTCTAAATGTACGTCATCTGTCTGCATTCAGTAACACTTCTCATTTTTAATACTTTTCATACTCAACCCCGAAGGGCATATTGCACATTTAAAGCTCGGCTGTCGTAAGGCAAATTCCAGCAAGTTGGAAATTTGGCAATGAGATTTGTAATTGGGTACGTGCATTATTACTGACACACTGTTTAACTACCCTCTTCTTCCCTGTGTCAAGTCGCGGAAACATTACGCCTCAACAACAAGTACGAGCTTTTGCGACGCACGGGATATCCCCGGGCGATGTAGCTACACCACTGTCGGCGATGGCAGCGTTAATCATGCGACACGGAGGAACTTTCAGCGCTGCTGTATCAGTAAAATAGCTTTCATAAAGACCACTGGTGACGCATTGCTCCGTCGGGCCTGTGCAAGGAAGTAAAAACTCTTGTCACAATTGATACTATTACTGCCGGACAATATCAGAGATTCCAGAATGGGTAACGTCTACAGAGAAACGTATGAAAGTAGACGAACGTGTCAAATCACTGTTAGGGAAGGCGAATTGAAATCTGGGTTCTGGGAAAACGCAGTGTGTCTGTAAAGGAAATGGAAGACAAGGCATTCTAGAACAGTTCTCCAAACACCTCGGCTATTCAAGTAGGCTCGTCAGTAGACATGGAACATATTCACATTAGCTGTTCTAAGACAGTAGTAGTTTGGCGTAGTGTATACGATAGTGCTGAGTCGATAATCAAGGAACTTGAATGGGCGTCTTTAGAAGTAAGGCAATGTACTCTAAGCAAATTTAGAGAAACAAGAACGCTGTGCGAAAATATTACTGCCTCCGTCGTAGGATTCACGTAGAGCTCCTAAGATAAGGGAGACTGATACGAGTACAGCGACATATACACTTACACTTTACGATCAAAAGCAGCCGGGCACCACTACGTATTCTGGAATCGACCACTAGATGTCACGAGAGGTGGACCCGACAATATGAGTATAAAAAGAGGTGAAGAATTCTGTGTTGTCAGCAGAGAAGTATCAGAGAATGGATTGATCAGGAGAGCTCAGTGATTTCGAAACTGTGCTAGTGACTGGATGTCAGCTGAGTAACAAATACGCCAGGGACATTTCAGTCTTTTTAAAACCGCCCAAATTGACTGATGGTGATGTGAGTGTGAAGTGGAAATGCCAGTGAACAACAACAGCAGAAGCAAGACAAGGCAGCCCTCCTGCACTGAGGGACAGGGGGCGTCGAGCATAGCTGAGGGTGGTTGTGAAAAACCGCGTGAAATCAGCGGAAGGAATCACTCTTTAGTTACAAAGTACTGCCAGCCCATGTAGCAATTTCCTTAAGGAGTTAAAAAGAATGGAGTACAACAGTCGATCAGATCGTAAGCCACACACTTCTGGAGTGAGTGATAAGCGAGGCTGGAGGTGGTGTAAAAGGCGACGCCCCTGGACAGTGGATGACTGGAAACGAGTGACGTGAAGTGATAAATCGCGACATGCCTACGCCATCCCTTGGAAGGGTTTGGGTCGGGCGAATAACTAGAGAATCTTACCTTCCATCAAGCTTAAGGCTAACAGTCAAGTAAGGAGTGGTGGTTTACGATACGTCTGTGTTTCTTGCACTTTGGATGTGGTTCCCTTATTGCGCTTAAGAAAACAGTAACTCCTAAAGGATACTGACACTTTTTACAGCACTGTGTTCTGAGTGCAGTAGAAAAAATGGCTCTGAGCACCATGTGACTTAACATCTGAAGTCATCAGTCCCCTATAACTTAAAACTACTGGAACCTAACTAACCTAAGGACATAACACACATCCATGCCCGAGGCAGCATTGGAATCTGCGACCGTAGCGGTCGCGTGTTTCCAGACTGAAGCGGCTAGAACCACTGGGTCAAAAAGCCCGCCTGAGTACAGTAGAGGAACAGTTCGGAGACGATGATTGTTTGGATCACTAGGTTAGTGCACCGTGTCATAAAGCAGCATGCATGAGAGAATGGCTTATGGATAACAACATTCCTATAAAAGGACTAGCATGCCAAGGGTCCCGACCTAAACTCAATGGAACACTTCTTAGACCAGTTAGAACGCTGAATTTCATGCCGGATCCAAGCGTCCAACTTCACTACCTTCTCTAGTTTCGGCTCTTGAGGAAGAATGGACTGCCATTCCTCCGCAGATGTTCAGACACCTTACGGCAAGCGTCCCCAACAGAGCTGAAGCTGTCGTGAAGGAGAAGGCTGGATACACCAAAATAAATGTCGACTGGTAGGTGTCCAGATACTTATAGCCAGACACTCTAGGTATAGCACACACAATACCGTTACGATTCTATTCAGGGTGCTAGAATGGTACATTTCCAATGCAAGGCCGCATTTGGTAAATTTAGAGAAACGATTTTCACGGAAGATTGTGTCCGCTCCCGGTAGCTGCGTAGTCGGGGCGACAGAATGTCAATCCTAAGGGCCTGGGTTCGATGCCCGGTTGGGTCGGAGACTTTCTCAGCTCAGGGGCTGGGTGTTGTGTTGTCCTAATCATCATCATTTCTTTCCCATGGACGCGCAAGTCTCCGAAGTGGCGTCAGATCGAAAGACTTGCACCCAGCGAACGGCCTACCGACGGCAGGCCCTAGTCACACGACATTTACATTTTTACCGAAGACTGTGCCACAGCATTATTCCCTACATTGTGTATTTCACGTAGGGATCACAAGATAAATTCGGCCGCGTAGTGAAACATAGAGACTTATTGTGCTCTCGCTTAATACTCGAATAGAATAGGTCAGACTTTCGGTGCTGTTTGTACGCAGTACCCATCACCATACAATGCACTGTGGCTTGCGGAGTATATATTAGATGTAGAACATGTACAATGTCTTGAACATCTGTGATCAATCAGCGATGTCGTTGTACAATGTCAACCGTTTTCTTGACTCAGTCGCCTCTATGATTACGATGGTTGCCCAGAAAGAAATGCACCGCATTTTTTTCTTCAAAAATTATTTAGTGAATATAAAGAGAATTACATCATAGCTAACACTTGGTTTAAGAATCATGAAAGAAGGTTGTATACATGGAAAAAGCCTGGAGATACTAAAAGGTATCAGATAGATTATATAATGGTAAGACAGAGATTTAGGAACCAGGTTTTAAGTTGTAAGACATTTCCAGGGGCAGATGTGGACTCTGACCACAATCTATTGGTTACGACCTGTAGACTAAAACTGAAGAAACTGCAAAAATGTGGGAAATTAAGGAGATGGGACCTGGATAAACTGAAAGAACCAGAGGTTGTACAGAGTTTCAGGGAGAGCATAAGGGAACAATTGACAGGAATGGGGGAAAGAAATACAGTAGAAGAAGAATGGGTAGCTTTGAGGGATGAAGTAGTGAAGGCAGCAGAGGATCAAGTAGGTAAAAAGACGAGGGCTAGTAGAAATCCTTGGGTAACAGAAGAAATATTAAATTTAATTGATGAAAGGAGAAAATACAAAAATGCAATAAATGAAGCACGCAAAAAGGAATACAAACGTCTCAAAAATGAGATCGACAGGTAGTGCAAAATGGCTAAGCAGGGATGGCTAGAGGACAAATGTAAAGATGTAGAGGCTTATCTCACTAGGAGTAAGATAGATACTGCCTTCAGGAAAATTAAAGAGAACTTTGAAGATAAGAGAACCACTTGTATGAACATCAAGAGCTCAGATGGAAACCCAGTTCTAAGCAAAGAAGGGAAAGCAAAAAGGTGGAAGGAGTATATAGAAGGTCTATTCAAGGGCGATGAACTTGAGGACAATATTATGGAAATGGAAGAGGATGTAGATGAAGGTGAAATGGGAGATACGATGCTGCGTGAAGAGTTTGACAGAGCACTTAAAGACCTGAGTCGAAACAAGGCCCCCGGAGTCGACAACATTCCATTGGAACTACTGAGGGCCCTGGGAGAGCCAGTCCTGACAAAACTCTACCATCTGGTGAGCAAGATCTATGAAACGGGCGAAATACCCTCAGACTTCAAGAAGAATATAATAATTCCAATCCCAAAGAAAGCAGGTGTTGAAGATGTGAAAATTACCGAACAATCAGTTTAATAAGCCACAGCTGCAAAATACTAACACGAATTCTTTACAGACGAATGGAAAAACTAGTAGAAGCTGATCTCGGGGAAGATCAGTTTGGATTCCGTAGAAATACTGGAACACGTGAGGCAATACTGACCTTACGACTTATCTTAGAAGAAAGATTAAGGAAAGGCAAACCTACGTTTCCAGCACTTGTAGACTTAGAGAAAGCTTTTAACAATGTTGACTGGAATACTCTCTTTCAAATTATAAAGGTGGCAGGGGTAAAATACAGGGAGCGAAAGGCTATTTACAATTTGTACAGAAAGCAGATGGCAGTTATAAGAGTCGAGGGGCATGAAAGGGAAGCAGCGGTTGGGAAGGGAGTGAGACAGGGTTGTAGACTGTCGCCGATGTTATTCAATCTGTATTTTGAGCAAGCAATAAAGGAAACAAAAGAAAAATTCGGAGTAGGTATTAAAATCTATGGAGACGAAGTAAAAACTTTGAGGTTCGCCGATGACATTGTAATTCTGTCAGAGACAGCAAAGGACTTGGAAGAGCTGTTGAACGGAATGGACAGTGTCTTGAATGGAGGGTATAAGATGAACATCAACAAAAGCAAAACGAGGATAGTGGAATGTAGTCGAATTAAGTCGGGTGATGCTGAGGGAATTAGATTAGGAAATGAGACACTTAAAGTAGTAAAGTAGTTGTGCTATTTGGGGAGCAAAATAACTGATGATGGTCGAAGTAGAGAGGATATAAAATGTAGACTATCAATGGCAAGGAAAGCGTTTCTGAAGAAGAGAAATTTGTTAACATCGAGTATAGATTGAAGCTTTCGAAATGTGGTGCTACAGAAGAATGCTAAAGATTAAATGGGTAGATCACAAGACTAATGAGAAAGTATTGAATAGGATTGGGGAGAAGAGAAGTTTGTGGCACAACTTGACCAGAAGAGGGATCGGTTGGTAGGACATGTTCTGAGGCACCAAGGGATCACCAATTTAGTATTGGAGGGTAGCGTGAAGGGTAAAAATCGTAGAGGGAGACCAAGAGATGAATACACTAAGCAGATTCAGAAGGATGTAGGTTGCAGTAGGTACTGGGAGATGAAGAAGATTGCGCAGGATAGAGTAGCATGGAGAGCTGCATCAAACCAGTCTCAGGACTGAAGACCACAACAACAACAAAGAGAATTACACACAGGAAAGAATGGTGTTTCATCTACACTCCCTACTTCTCCATATAATCTCCATCCCGTTATATGGCCTTCCTCCAGCGCGAAACAAGAGCGGTGTCTGCCTTGTCGGTAGCAATCATTGTCCTGTTGGCGGAGCCAGTGCTTCACTGTGTGAATCACCTCCTCATCGTCCTCAAAATGTCTTCCACGGATGCATATTTTCACGGCCCAAACAGGTGAAAGTCCGGGGGGGCTAGGTCAGGGTTGTAGTGTGGATGGGGTTACACTGCCCAACATTGTTTTGTGATGTGTTCAGCAGTCCTCAGACTTGTGTGGGGCCGAGCATTATCGTGTTGTAGCCAAACATCTCCTGGGTTAATGTGGCGCCCAAGTTGCCGGGAGTGTGTCTTGAGTTTTGTTAATGTGTTGACATACGCTTCTGAATTACTGGTACCGCCCTTGGCATCACATCAGTGAGAATCACACCTTCACAGTCAAAGAACAGGATGATCATGACCATACCGGCGCCAGCAGTTGCTTTGAATTTTTCCTTCTGTGGGGAGAGTGGAAATGGCTCCATTCCATCGACTGTCGTTTTGTTTCGGGCTCTAAATGGTGAACCAAGTGTCATCACCTGTCACATCCGGGACAAGAAGGCCTCCCCCTCAGCTTCAAACAGTTCCAACAAATCAAGACAAATGTTTTTTCTGTGCGATTTGTGATTCACCATTAGACACCGCGGGACCTATCTTGCACACACTTCTGAATATCGAGCCGGCCGCGGTGGTCTCGCGGTTCTAGGCGCGCAGTCCGGTACCGTGCGACTGCTACGGTCGCAGGTTCGAATCCTGCCTCGGGCGTGGATGTGTGTGATGTCCTTAGGTTAGTTAGGTTTAAGTAGTTCTAAGTTCTAGGGGACTAATGACCACAGCAGTTGAGTCCCACAGTGCTCAGAGCCATTTGAACCATTTGAATCTGAATATCGAAGAGTGCGGATAATTGCAGCCACACTTCCTCTGCTGATTGACAGATCGAGCGCCAACTGCCGAGTCGTAATGCGTCTGTCCTCGCGAGTAACAACTTCTTCTCGCTGCAACATGTCAGGTGTGACAGCCGTGGATGGTCTCCCCGACCGCTGCAAATTGTCGAGCTCCCGCTGAACCGTCTTCTGATGACCTCACCCTACGTGCCCAGCGATTAACTGTACTTCTATCAACAGGAGATGCTCCATAGACGTTGTACAAGCATTTGTGAATATTCCCCACAGTTTCTTCTCTGCAGTGAGAAATTCAATGACGGCAGGTTGCTTGTCACGCATATCACTTACAGACGCCATTTTGAAACTGTCCTGCAGCTACGCTGTCGGAAGAGATGGAAACTTGGGGCGATCACTCAGGAGGTTTCAAATAATACATACGTAACGTTTCGCATTCGTAGCATTGTTTTCGGCTGAGAAAAAAGTGCAATGCATAACTTTCTGTGCAACACTCGTAGAATCCATTTTTTAATTCTGGCTACCGCCTAGCAGAACCACACATATTGTAATTTTGCTATATAATTAGCAGAAAAGTTCCCTTGCCGTCGCGGAAAGTCTTAGAAATTGTAATCGTGTCAAACGCTAGCTGGGAAACTGCAGCAAGGTCTTCACCGTGCGTTGAAAACATTACTGAGTATCACACAGTGCTTGGATTTGGCAAAAATTTTTGTATCAGTTCACGAGAGAACGAGTATGCCGGATCCCGCATGACTCGAATCATCTTCCAGAAACCCAGCATGTACTTGCGCTTGTCTCAGTGACTAGTTCTTAGGGCATGTATTATAACACTCCTAACAAATACGGATCGAATAATTATTTCTCTGATAATCTGTCTCTAACGCCTTGCAAAAGTTAGGTTACAGATGTTCTGCTAATCCGGCAATATTGGTTTCACTTGGAAGCTTCTTTCTGGACTTTGAAATTTTGCACGTATTAGTGTGTGTATAACAGATCCCATATGAACACTGCCGACCGCAAGGACTTGCACAAAATGTCCACTTGGCGTAATGAATATCGGCTTTCTGTGTAGATGGATACAGGCGAGAAACCTACAACAAAAAGAGAGTACCACGTACGAGGGCGTGCTGAAAAGTAATGTCCCCGAACTTTTTTTGTGAAAACTCTTAAACGTTTGTCAATAAAACTAACGTAATTAATAGAGGAATGTACGTACGTGGGAAGCAAAATCACAAGGGATGCAGAAGCCGGAAAGAAATTGCGAGCAGAATACAAAAGGCCAAAATTGTATTTAATCGGAGGAGGAACTTACTCACAAGCAATAACATCAGTCTGAAAATAAGGAAACGTATCGTGAAAGGTTTCGTTTGGAGTGTCGCCCTATACGGATGTAAAACTTGGAGAATTGGAAGAGAAAATAAGACAGCTAGAGGTTCCGGAGACTTGGTTCTGTAGAAGGATGATGAAGACCAGCTGGAGCGACAGAGTAACAAACGAAGAGGTGCTTAGAAGAGTACAGGAAACCAGATCTCTGTGTACGCACATCCAAACAAGAAGAGACGAACTTGAAGGGCACAAACCTACGACATAACAACATCATTGGAACAATAGCAGAAGGAGTTATTGAGGGAAGGAATCGGCGAGGGTGACCAAGGATATCATGCATGCAACAGATCATGAATGAGGCTGGATGCAACACATACGTGGAAATGAAGAGGAAGGCAGACAGAAGAAAGGATGGCGCTCTGGTGCAATCCAACCTCAGGGTTGAACACTAAAGAAGAAGAATTAACTTTCTACATGTTTATTCTTCACGTCTACATATTTATTTCTCAGCATAGTCATACTGGCGTCGGTCACATTTCTCCCAACGGGAGACCAGTTTCTTGATACCGTTACCGTAGAATGTTGAACTTCGTTGAACCCCACTCCTGCTTGCACCACTTCATCACTATCAAATTGAAGTCCTCGAGGCGTTCTTTAAGTTTTTGGAACAGACGAAAGTCGAATGGGGCAATGTCGGAACTGTGTGGGGGATGATCGATGGCAGTGAACTCAAGGCTTCGGATTGTTGGAGATGTTGCAGCGCTCGAGAATGGTCCGGCAATGTCCTGCCGAAGGAGAGACCGCTGTATAGACAAAGTCTTTTGAATTCAAAAATTCTATTACAGCACGCTGTTTCTAACGCACCGACATAGCTACGTTATACACTGCCCTCTTAAATACCTGTCACAGTTCGGAAAAATCTAGTGACAGAGGAGTTCATATATGTAGACATGAAGAGTAAAGGTGTAGAATTTAATAACGTTTGTTTTATTTAAAAACCTTTAACAGTTTCCACATTAAAAATTGTGAGCCGTTACTTTTCAGCAGTCCCTCGTACAATCTGTAAGAGCGTGGTCGGCATTACACACAGATAGTAAAAGATATCGCCTTCATTCTTTCACAGTCCACCAGACAAAATCTTTGTCCTTCATGCAACGTTCATAAAACATTAGATTACTTTCAATTCTTGACTGAGATACGAAAGTGTTTACCGGCAATTAAAATGCACAGAAGTTGCCGACTGCCAAACGTTGATTCATCGACAAAAATAAAGATTGGGTACTGCAGGAGGACAATGACCCGAAGCAGCGCAGGAGCCTTTGCTGTGACTGAAAACAGAAGAGAAGTGTGCAGGTACTGGATTTGCCCTTATAGTCGCCTGACGCTAATCCCGTAGAGAAAGTATGGTCTTACATGAAAAAGAAGTTGCAAGGGAAAACGATATTCACTTTGAAACTACTGTCAACGCAAATTCAACGCATCTGTAAATCTTCTCCACGTGAATACGCGGAAAACTTGGTTTCAAGCATTCCCCAGAGATGCAAAACAAATATCGACGCTGCAGGTGACTCGACGTTGTGATTGCATTTTTCTTTTGTTCATGTATGCTGTATGTACTAGTAAATATTGTAGTATGTTGTCAAATAAATATTTCTACTGATTAACCCGACCACGATCTTATTTAACAGGTCGTAATATCGTAACATCAGTGACGAACATCTACAGACGAGTGAATAGTGGTATTTATTATTTTATTGTACAATGTCGGCGTTTGCAGTTCAGATTATGCATTTCTGAGGGAACATTAGATAATGTGAATTGTAGATAAAGACCTTGTACAGTAAAGTAATAAATATTACATGCATTGACTAGTTAAAAGGACGATCACATGTCCTCCCTGTTTCGGGAATAACAGTGTGTGTGCTAGCATTAGGAAACGTGATCAAGTGTGAGATATGGAGCTTTGGATCTGTCCAGTAGCCGCACGCGGGTAGTGGTTAAGGCGACCAATCGCGAGAAGCGGGAAATCCGGTTTCGAGTCCCGGTCTGACACACATTTTCTTATGTCACTAATAAATAGTAATGCAGTTTGCTTACCAAATTGCTTCATATTTGAATAGGGCTTTGGAAAAGAGGATCTGAGAGAACGCAGCGTACCTCTAAAGCAAATTGCGCACAAGTTGCTAGTGTGACCGATTCTAGAGCATTGCTCTGGGGTTTGGTGTCAGGCATGTCAGTTCAGAGGAAGTGGTTCTCGGCTCTAACGTCGGTACAGCCCCAGTGAAAGGGTAACAGAATGCTTAGGATACTTAAGGAGAAAAGGCGGTGTCTTTTGTTCTGAGACGGTAATATGTTTGTTCGCTCGGCCATCTTCCGTAGCAACTGTTATAAGCAAATGTAATAGGTTTCTCCATGTTAGGCTTTCTGCAGTTAACGAGTATTTTTCACCATACGCGTTTCGTCTTTATTGATAACGCATCTTCTGTACTCATTCCTCAAATATGGTACCGTGTACGTAATAGTCTCTACATTTTGGTATTTATTGATTTGCGTACTCACGTTTTCTTACGTTGCTTTTGTGCTTTTCCCCTTTACCTAACCTTTGAAAATTTCACAAGACAAACGGTACTGTAGTTTACACGCGTTCCCCACTCGCCACAGTGTTAAATTTTTACTGGTATGTAAATCACAGAAAACATACCGTTTATGGCGTCTGGCCATCCTGATTTAGGCATTCCGTGATTTCCCTAAACCACTCCAGGCAAATTCCGGGATGGTTCCTTTGAAAGGGCACGGCCGACTTCCTTCCCCATCCTTCCCTAATCCGATGAGACCGATGACCTCGCTGTTTGGTCTCTTCCCCCAAACAACCCAACCCATACCGTTTATGTTTTATAAAAGTGAACTGACAAAGTCCACTTGAAAGTCTTGGATAATCCTCGGTAAAAACAAAAAGTATTAAAAAAACGTAAACCGCCCAGCAGCTCATAGTCAATGTCAAAAGCACAGTACATGTGCAATCTGGCGACAAAAAATCGTCTTACAAAATTAGGCACTGCCTGCCGTGTATACCCATTAGATGACTTTCAGACACACTACCACTTAAAATGCGTTTTAACGATCTTACAGTGGCTACTGGAAGTCGAAGTTGGGACAAAGCAACGTCGACAATTAAAGTATTAAGGGATCATTATTCTCCTCTGGTACGAAACATTTAGTTGGAAAAGTTAATGTGCTATAAGTGGAATAAAATCAAGGCTCATATACATGGATCTTGTGTAGGATGTAGGGTGGAAAGAGGTGGCCTCATCTGGTGCAACCCCTGTTGTTTGGCGAGCAGCGGCCAGCCCTTGTCGGCCAGGTGCGTTCACCCCGGCGGGTCGCGACGAGTTTCTGCGCTCTGCCTCCCTCTACCCCACCCCTCTTTTCGAAGGACCGGGCCTAGTTACAGCTGGCTGCCCCGAGCCTGCATTGTTCTCGTACCGGTATCTTCTTACGTCCGGCTATCGCAGTAACTGTCTCCACACCCACAATGCTGCAGCCTGCTTAATTGTTTAAAATATTTGGTTGGTACATAAGCTGGTAGCGTTTTTATTTTTCATGTTGGTAATTCGATTGCTACGGGTTTGTTTATCGATTCTCATTTTTTTTTATTCGTAGGTCACTTTTGCTATTTGTATTCACATATTTTCATTTGGAGATAGTGAGTGGAGCTGTGGACGCTAGAAAATGGAGTGCTAAGTGGAGAATCGGAACCTTTTGCGACATTTTCTTCTGTTTGAGCTCAATAGACGGGCGACAGCAGCAGAGGCAGCCAGAAACATTTGTTCCATGTATGGAGATAATGTTATTGGACAGCACGGCAAGAAAATGGTTTCCTCATTTTAAGGAGGATCTTTTTGACATTAGTGACTCTCGTCGTTCAGGAAGACCATCGGAGTTTGATGAAGAAGATTTAAACGCATTAATCGACTATAGTCCCCATCAGTGTACTCGACAACTGGCAAATGTGATGAAATATGATCATTACACCATCGCTCGAAAACTTGCATGCGATGGGAAAGCTTCAAAAATGACGTGGTGTGGATACCGCATGCTCTAAGCCAAAATCACAAAAATCATCTGATGGTCATAAGTGCATCTCTTCTTGCTCGTCATCAATTGGCTCGTGAAAAACGACGACCATTCCTATCCTGTACGTTACTGGTAATGAGAGACGGTGTCTGTACGCTAACATAAGGAAAAGAAATGAACAGTTGAGTTTAAAGCAGCGACTCTCCCCTACAAAGACCTGCTCGTACCCACAGAAGATAATGTCACGCATATAGGGAAACAGCGAAGGTTAAGTTTACTACGAATTGCTTCCCCGAGGTTGTAATCATCACTGCTGACATTTATTGTCAACAACTGAGACGCCTTGCAGTCACAATCCAAGAACAAAGACCAGAAAGAATTCGTGAAGTGACGTTAGTCGACAACAAAGCCCGCCCGCCTGCTGCTAGTCTGATAAAAGACACGACACAGGAGCTGGATTGGGAGTTTATTCCGCACCCACCTTATTCGCCTTTTCTTGCGCACTCTCTATCGAGCAACATTCGCCGGCCAGAGTGGTCGAGTGGTTCTAGGCGCTATAGTCTGGAACCCCCGACCGCTACGGTCGCAGGTTCGAATCCTGCCTCGGGCATGGATGTGTGTGATGTTCTTAGGTTAGTTAGGTTTAAGTAGTTCTGAGTTCTAGGGGACTGATGACCACAGATGTTAAGTCCCATAGTACTCAGAGCCATTTTTTGAACAACCTTCACGGAACTTCTTTCATGGATGAAAATGCGCTCCATACGTGGCTCGTCCAATTCTTCAGCTCCAGACCACATGATTTGTACAGTTACGGAAACGAATAGTTACCCCAACGTTGGCACACTTGTAAATAGTCAAGGAGAATATATTATTGGTGACTAAAGACTCCATCATGTGTATCTGTTGTCTTTATTAAACTTACGGAAAAAGGGTACGAACCTACGCAGCAATGTAAAATAAATAGGGTCATCCGTCATAAATCCCACGTTCTACACATGCTTCAGCTCTCATAGTTGACGCGATAGTACGAGACATTTATACTGTAACGTTATTCTGGAAAATCACACAGCTTCAATAACCCAGAGTTGTCTTTCATTAAAATGTTCAAACGACTGATCGACAATGGTTGCTCCCTTTGCAATGTGGTCTAGAACAGTTCACCCATTCGACATCGTACTCAAGTGAGACGTGAGAGGCTCTTTTAGCTATGACTCGTTATCTATGAATTGAAGTGGACTCTGCTACTATAATACCGGTTTGCTTATTTGGACTCATTAATAGTGATTTACATAGTTCTTATTTTAGAAGAACCTTTTTCATTACTTATACCTACCACTTTGGCTACGTACCGCATGATAGCATTAAGATCATATTGTAGGTGTACGTCCTATGTATCTGACAAGAGAGCAGTACCCCGACGCAGAATGTAAATGCACCCCCTTTCTAACTTGGGAATATCCTGGATGAATCTTTATCACAGTTACTACTTTATTTAGTGTTAATTTAATGCTTTCTCGCTTTATCTCCTCGCTGCTAGACACTCGATGCATTCTCTCTTGCGTCACATTGTGCGGGGGAAAGGCGAGTCATATTGTAGTGTTCGTGTTCTAGCCTTGCATCGAAGTTTCTAGGTGACTACAGGTCAGTCATTACTTTGACGGTTCCGGGCAATCACCACTAACTAGCATGACTGTTGTTTGACGCACATCACCATGAATGTAGCACCGTAGGTTCTAGACTATTCATGTTGTGCATTGTCGTTTGAACTGATTCTCATTTAAATTTGTACGTAATTTTAACCTCAGAATCACTATGTTACACTTCTATCACACAACTGCCCTACATGAAACATGTATATTTTTATTTTTATTTTATGTCTGTCGTCGTATCCATAGCTGATAGTAACAATTCTGTGGACCTAAAACACACTGGTAAGAGCTTTTGGTAGAAACTGTCCATAATCTCATAAGTAAAATACTGTTCGACACTACGTTTTCACATACCTAGGCCTATGTTTCATTTTCATCCATGTAAAAATTAATATGTCAAAACCTGCTAAGGGGTTATGTTTCCACATGCCTGCGGTCTATAAGAGAAGTAAGATTTTCTTTTCTTGAGCAACCATCCTCGAGAGTGTATTTATACTTTGTAGGAGGCACTGCGATCGATGGTGGTATGTAAACTATACTCCACACACACCGCTGGTCCTCTCGAAATTT
Source organism: Schistocerca gregaria (assembly GCF_023897955.1). Taxonomy (NCBI): domain Eukaryota; kingdom Metazoa; phylum Arthropoda; class Insecta; order Orthoptera; family Acrididae; genus Schistocerca; species Schistocerca gregaria. The sequence goes on along the minus strand of NC_064923.1, from coordinate 127,236,471 downwards.
CGAGACTGAAAGCGCCTTTTTTCAGCATGGCCATTGTCTTATTGTTACATTCAACAAAGCCCACGCGCTATCAGTCAAGGCCGAGAATGCGAGAAGAGAGTTTCCTTCGGAATGGTTGCGTGTAGTTACGTTACACCAAAATTATTTGAACAGTTTGTTAAAATGATGAATTATGAGTTTGGAAATACGCCATTGATTGAAGTGGTTGGCGTTCATACCATGCCGCTGCCCGATGGCGGATAATATAGTCTCTTTTTTTCTGGTTCCGCTAAGACGCATTGATTTGGAGCCCTTTCACTGAGTAGCCAGACCGCATGTTATAGGCCTATGTTACCAAATACAATAATTTTTATACTCCTGAAGATGGGATATTAAAATTTTAATAAATAATTCATACAACTGACTCTCTTTAAATTAATTAATCGTAATGTATGCATCTTAGAGCCATTGTTTACTAAATTTTTTTTCTCGTTATATGATGAACCTATTCCTGAAGTTTTGCCGTCGAGTTTAGAAACACCATGTACATTTATATTTCGTAAGCTATCATATGGTGCGTGACAGAGGGTATTTCTAGCTCTCCTTCATCCCCCCTCCAACCACACCTCCCTCTTTTCTTGTTCCATTTGCTATTGGTGTTTGAAAGAAGGGCTGTCTGTGAAGCTCCATGTGTGCTCTACCTTCTCTGATTTTAACACGGTGGTCATTTCGCGAAATACACATGGAAGGGCGTAGAATGTTGGATGACTCTTTTTCGAACATCCATTCGGGGACTTTTAACAGCAGCCCTCTCCGCGGAGCTCAATCCCTCCTTTCTGGCGTCTGACACTCTTGTTCGTTGAGAATCTTCGTAGCGCTCTCGGACACACTAATCGAAACACTTTGCTCTTCGTCGGGTCTTCTTTTATCTCCTTCACTAGTTTTATATCGCGTACTACCAGAGTGATGAGTAATATTCAAGAATCGGTCGAACAGATGTTTGTATGCCATTTCATTCGTAAATAAGTTACATTTCCTTAAGGCAGAACTCTTCCACTGATTTTCAGCCTGACATCCGCTTCTCCTAGGTAAGGTTGTCAGGTGTCCGGCTTTAGCCGGACATGTCCAGCTTTTTACGGTTGTGTTAGGCCAAATTTGTACATGTCTGACCTGTCTATACATCAAAATCAGGTGGAAGGATTTAGAGCAAACGTGAATAATATGTAGGCCACCATCAATGCCAAAGACTACTTAAAATTGTGGTCATGTGAATCTAACACACAATCAAAAGGCTTTCAACGGATCGAATATATAGCTGATATTTCAACACGGGATAAAGTAGCGGAAACTGCAGATATTTTCTAAAAAAAAAAATTTCACAGATTTTCGCATTCAGGTTGCTACTTAATCGTGGCTTATTCAGTTTTGTAATCGAAAGAATGCCTTTCACACATATATGTTGATGGAAATATTGTAGCACTTCTGCAACCTCGTTATGGAGATGCGGAAACTCTGCCTGAAGAAAACAATATCGACGTCCTAGACAGTTTTACATCAAAGATACTTGTCTTTAAAACGGGAATTGCCTTGCAGATCAAACAATTACGTTTGCGCTTGTACAGGGGCGCTATGAACTGAAACCACAAACGGTCCCGAAAACAGCTTGAAAAGAGATGTAAGATAGTATTGTCTACAAAACGTTTAGCAAACTATCCTTGTAATCGCCTGAAAGCCATAAGGAATTCTTTCAATCTCGAGTTTTCCTTAACGCCAGCGAGCTTGGGGAACAGGACTGTGTTTGTCAGAATGCGTGCCTTCTATAACGCGATTTTCTTCTTAATTGCGTCTTCGTCATAACAGAAAGAAGTTACCTCGCAGTGTCTTACTCTGGGCAGTTTGCAGACAAGTCCACTTAAAATGCGAACTCTACAGTTCATTTCAGATGTTCTAATTTTCGTCCCTGCACTCTTTTTTCCTTCATAAATTCAACAGCGAGTTTTAGAACGAAAAATCGTTCGAGACATGCCCCTTGGTTTAAGCAACGTACTTCGCAGTAGTATATAAAGTCTCTGTAGACTTCGTTCAATTCCATCGAAAACCGTTGCAGCTGTAAGTGGAATAATGCGTGCGACTTTAGCAATTTTACTATTCGTTCCATCAATTTCTTCACGTGTTGCATATCTGCAAATCCACCACAAAGCGTCTGTTCAAAAATGGTTCAAATTGCTCTAAGCAATTTGGGACTTAACATCTGAGGTCATCAGTCCGCTAGACTTAGAACTACCTAAACCTCACACACATCGATGCCCGAGGCAGGATTCGAACCTGAGACCGTAGCAGTAGCGCGGTTCCGGACAGAAGTGCCTAGAACCACTCGGCCACAACGGCCGGCAAGTGTTTGTTGATGCACTGAACAATGTATCCCGTCTGTTGATCATTGTAAATTTTTGCTCTTTCATTGTCACTTAAGACATTAAATTCTTTCCGCATGGTATGGAAATATTGTTCCATAGCAAATATGCAGAATCCGTCGCTTATACTAACTGAGAATTCGCGTGTCTCTCTTGTGTCATTGTGATTCATTTTAAAGGATTGTGACGATAGATCGCTAGACTGCCTCTTTTTGTGCAGACAGCCACTGGCCGTGTGAACGTTCACCATACCACGAAAAAATAGCGAAGAGTAAACAGCGCTGAGACAGGCCGGAGTGGCCGAGCGGTTCTAGGCGCTTCAGTCTGGAACCGCGCACCCGGTACGGTCGCAGGTTCGAATCCTGACTCGGGTATGGATGTGTGTGATGTCCTTAGGTTAGTTATGTTTAAGTAGTTCTAAGTTCTAGGGGACTGATGACCTCAGCTGTTAAGGCCCATAGTGCTCAGAACCATTTGAACTCATTTAAACGGCGCTGACACCACGATTCCACTAAACCCACAGAGTTGTGCCGACAGAAAATTGCCACACTGCCTTGCTAAATGAAATGTCACGCTTTTAGTACTTTCAGTACTGCAGCCCAGTCAGCAATCGTGATAATCTAATATATAAGAAACTACCAGCCTCGATTGTGGTAATGAAATCAACCTTTACCTAGGTTTCAGCCCAAGCAATTGAGCCTTCTTCAGAAGGTAAACCTGGTTCTGTAATATGTCTACGAGGGCATGGTCTAGAAATAAAACTAAAACAGCCTGAAGAGACGTAGTCACATTTTAAAAATGTGGCACATAAGTACTAAGTCACCACTAAGACTTAAACTCCGGCGAGTTTCACGTGAGCTCCCGAGGCCCACCGCACGGAGTCCATCGTGACGAAGCACTCGCCGGATCTTAAGTCTTGGTGGTGACTTAGTAATTATGTGCCACATTTTTTAAAATGTGACTACGTCTCTTCTGGCTGTTTTAGTTTTATTTCTAGACCATGCCCTCGTAGACATGTTACAGAACCAGGTTTACCTTCTGAAGAAGGCTCAATTACTTGGGCTGAAACCTAGGTAAACGTTGGTTTAGTTACCACAATCGAGGCCGATAATTTCTTATATATTAAACGTCCCGCTCTTCGGGTACTTCCGAAAAGGACCGAACAAAACCGAGTGACAGTCCGGACCTTGGGTCGCACACGGCCTGCACACGATGCAGTTTGGTTGCCTGTGGCCTGCCCCGTCCTAAGGCATCAAGGGAACATCAATTTGGAGCTAAATTTCGGGGCTAAAACTGCAAATGGAGAGCAAAATGTGAATACAGTAAGCAGGTTCAAATCGATCTAATTTGCCGCTGTATTGCAGATATGAAGAGGCTGGCAGTGGATAGAGTAGCACGAAGAACTGCATCAAACCGGTCTTCAGGCAGCAGACCACAACAGCAGTACAATCAGTTAGGTGATCCTAACAGCTATTGCACTGAGGAAATTTCCGAGCGTGGCGGTGGCACGACGTGCGAGTGCTGCACGCGCCACAGAAGGCAGACGAGCGGCCCGTGCTGGAACTGGATCGCCCCCTCCTCTGGGGTTGCGCCCCGCGCCAGTGGGGTAGGACTCGGGGGGCGCAGGGTGTGGGATGCGGGGTGATGCAAGAGCGAGTCGCGACACGCAGAAGCACCCCGCGCCAGCGGAAGTCGGCAGGTGTCGGCGGGACACAGACAGACCCACATTCAGACACACCCGGCGCGTGCCACGTGGCAGTCTGAAAGGCGGCGCAACCGCCAAACAGCCAGCTGGCGCCGGCGGCATGTTACCGTACGTAACGGGGCCACCCCCTGCTTTGGGCCGACAAATATCACAAACCGGTCCATCTACGCGCGATGACGCAAGTAGCGGTCGGCGGCTGCATCTCTCTTCCTGCAACCGCTTCCGTCTTAAGGCGGAAGATGTCTGCAAGGGGCGGTAAAGCAGCACTTGAAATTGAAGAAGAAAAAGTGTGAGGCCTCTCCCCAAGAATACCGTTAAATTCCGTGTACACAATGCACTAAACAATGGATATAACACACACATGATTGATAAATTATCACAAAAAATCCAAAAAAACAGCAAACAACAAAGCTCCACACCAGACACCTATGCAGTCAACACAAAAGTCTGCAGAAAGCAACAGAAAATATGTCTCACTTCCTTTTCTAGGGAGCATATCGCATAAAGTAATCTCTTCAAAAACAAAAACGTAAATATAAGCTTACACATAAACCATAAACTTCAGCAGCTAACCCTTCATAACATAAAGAATAACAACCCCTCCCCCCCTTACAAAAGATCAGGTATATATAAACTCAGATGCCAAAATTGCCCTTCCTTCTATATTGGACAGACTGGGAGAAACTTTGAGATTAGATTCAAAGAACATTTAGGTGCCATACGTCTGAACAATCCTTCAAAATCTGCATTTGCAATGCACACAACTCTCAGTAAACATAGAGTAAAAAGCATTGAAGACCCCATTCAAATAATGCATCATGTTGAGAAAGGTAGCCTCATGAATCTGCTTGAAGAGAGAGAAATATTTATACACATAAAAGCAAATCACCACATCATATTCTTAATGAACAGACGGAGCTAGCCAATGCAACCTTTCTACAAAACTTCACTCACCTATTATCCAGTCTAAAACATAAATAAACACAACTCCTTTTAACAACAACATGCATTCGATAATCCAAATAAAGTATTACATCATAATATGGCTGCCTGCTCAATGACACATTACTGCAACTGTAAAATTGATTTAAATATAAAACTGGTGTGCCATGCTAATTAATATAATTACTGCTCTCACATTATACATGTATCTCATATATATGTTGTCACCTGTTTATTGCACTGTATTTACACAATATCATGTTAGTAACATTCATAGAACTGGCCATCACATTTTCCCAATTTATTTGTAATTAATGATCACTGAATACGGTATTCATTGTAATATAAATACTTGTAATGCTACCTTGATTCCTGAGAAAAAAAATACTGCTACAGTACTTGATTCAAAATTACAGTGCACCATAGATAGATGTTAATACAATTGTTATTGTCATATTATTAATTTTATCTCACCTCTATGTTGTTCCTTGTATATAGCACAGTACTTACATAATACCATACACGTAGCATTCACACAAGCTGGATACTACATCTGTCAACTTCATTTGTAATATTACATGCTCATAATGTAAGGTTTATCTTTGTTCAAAAATGGTTCAAATGGCTATGAGCACTATGCGACTTAACTTCTGAGGTCATCAGTCGCCTAGAACTTAAAACTAATTAAACCTAACTAACCTAAGGACATCACACACATCCATGCCCGAGGCAGGATTCGAACCTGCGTCCGGAGCCCGGAGCGGTCGCTCGGCACCAGACTGTAGCGCCTAGATCCGCACGGCCACTCCGGCCGGCGTTTATCTTTGTGTTTTAATTTTCATTAAGTTTTGTTATTCTTTAAAAACAATCATTCTGTGAAATCAAAGCAAGCTATGTATTGTAATGTCTCTGAGAGAGAACGTTTCTGAAACTTTTCTGTTTGTAAATCTGCAATCTTGTGATAACTTCGCATGTGGTAAATTCTTTTTGGTGTGTGTGTGTGTGTGTGTGTGTGTGTGTGTGTGTGTGTGTGTGTGTGAGAGAGAGAGAGAGAGAGAGAGAGAGAGAGAGAGAGAGAGAGAGAGAGAGAGAGAGAGAGTGGTGCTTTGCACAATATGGTGATGTACAAATTGCATAAGTTCTGGATATATTTTGGAATATTCGAAAAATTCAATTCTGCAGCTTCGCAACAAAACCGCGCGGAATTTTCGACGTAAGTACCATAAGCACTGAACCTCACACATTTATTTACGCTGTATTTCATCGTTTGGAGGTAGTTACTTTCACATAGTCCGCTTCTGACACTGTTTTCTACCGTAGGGCAACAACTCACCAAAAATACTTCGCCACAGTGGAATAATAAAAATCGGAAACGGACGATAATGTAAAGTGTATCTTGAAAATCATGTGAACAGCCATCTGATGATGAATTTGCCAGTTCGAAACCGGTAACGGCGCTATTTACCTAAATAAATAGCAATATTAATAGTGGCTGGTTGCTATTTTCTTCTTTGTAAGAATTAATTTTAAAGGTGGCGATTCAACTAAATACCTAGAAACCACAGTTACGAACAACCTAAAATGCAACTACCACGTAGAAATTACTGTGGGGAAGGCGAACCAAGGACTGCGTTTTGCTGGCAGCTCACTTACGAGGAGATCACGGGCAGTGTCATCACCCGATTTCCCGGTAACTTCGCTCAGTGGAAGAGGGTCAAAATAAGTGAGCACTATCTTGGCTTCTCGGTAGATACTCGACAGTTCCTGAGAAAACGACGGCCAATGTTTTCGCCATATATTATATGCCTCTGAGCAGGGTGAAAGTTAAACCGAGGCGGTGGTCCAGTGGCTAGTTCCGCTTCGAGTGCGGACCGGGAAGGTTCTTGTTTATTGCACTTGCCGCAGTGTCGCTTGTGCGAAATTTTCCTCGTTAGTGTGTCATAGCGCTTATCTGTAGGTGTTCGTCTACTTGAACCTATGGCTAGCTTGGCTTCTTCGTATATTCCACGAAAAGGTACTGTGCGTCTTACTTTCGATAAATCAATGCGACACGTGCAACCCGGGTCTCTAGAAATCCACGACTGGCTTGTCGGTACAATTTGTGTGAACTCTCTTCAGGTTCACACAGTTTATTTTGACGCAGACGAGTAGGTGTTTGAGTGAAATTTATGGATCCACTTGATGTTGAAAGATAACTGTCGCAACATGGTTCTCAAGTCCCGTTGAAGCATCGCAACAATTACGCAAGTATTGTGTCAATCCCAGATGCTACAAGTGACTATAACAATGTTCGAGTGTTCAACCTCCCGCCGGATGTAGATGAAAACTTCCTAAAGGACGTATTGACTCCTTGTGGTAACGTGAAAAACATTGGTTTTGAACGTTGGTCTGCTAAACACAGATTACAGTGTTATATTGGAATTCGTTCCGTGGAAAGGCATATCAAAAGCAATATTGCATTACATTTAAAAGTCTGTGGTTACCGCGTTCGTGTCATGTATACTGGCCAAAAGGGAAGATGCTTCCTATATAATGAAAGTGGACACGTTCGGTTTAATTGCTATCGGAAGGTTTTTGTATTATAGCCGTCATTAGTGCAGCGTCGCAAATTAACGGTTGCTGATCTTATTCCTTCCCGACGTCGGGTCTACTTCTGCTTCGAATCATAATGAACAAAAAAGACTCTTCTGATAATCGTGTAAATGAATTTCTGCCTTCACCTCAGTGACAGAGACTGGTTCTGATCTGTCTTCCTACCACAGTTGCCCAAGGACGCTCTGGGAGTATGCGGTTCGTAATAGCTGACATTCCTTCGTGTGGTCTCCGGCGCATATCGCGATATTTCATTCACGTTTTCACCTGGGTTTCACTTTTTTCTTGCCTCATCTCCCGAGAATATGAATTCTAGTTCTCTCAAAATTCCTTTGAAGGCTTCCACGTCATTGCCTCCGCACCCTACCAACGACTGTTGGTATTTTAGTGGCAGCTTCATTGTACACAATTTGATCAGTTCTCCATCGACGTTTGATATATACAAACGTTGGTTTTTCTTTGCCATTGCTTCGAAAAATTTTACGGGGCTCTTCACTCCTGAACTCTCGAAGTATGGGTTTTGTAATAGTTCACTCTACTTTGCGCTTCCCCCCCATGAACCATGGACCTTGCCGTTGGTGGGGAGGCTTGCGTGCCTCAGCGATACAGATGGCCGTACCGTAGGTGCAACCACAACGGAGGGGTATCTGTTGAGAGGCCAGACAAACGTGTGGTTCCTGAAGAGGGGCAGCAGCCTTTTCAGTAGTTGCAGGGGCAACAGTCTGGATGATTGACTGATCTGGCCTTGCAACATTAACCAAAACGGCGTTGCTGTGCTGGTACTGCGAACGGCTGAAAGCAAGGGGAAACTACAGCCGTATTTTTTCCCGAGGACATGCAGCTTTACTGTATGATTAAATGATGATGGCATCCTCTTGGGTAAAATATTCCGGAGGTAAAATAGTCCCCCATTCGGATCTCCGGGCGGGGACTGCTCAGGAGGATGTCGTTATCAGGAGAAAGAAAACTGGCGTTCTACGGATCGGAGCGTGGAATGTCAGGTCCCTTAATCGGGCAGGTAGGTTAGAAAATTTAAAAAGGGAAATGGATAGGTTAAAGTTAGATATAGTGGGAATTAGTGAAGTTCGGTGGCAGGAGGAACAACACTTCTGGTCAGGTGATTACAGGGTTATAAACACAAAATCAAATAGGGGTAATGCAGGAGTAGGTTTAATAATGAATAGGAAAATAGGAATGCGGGTAAGCTACTACAAACAGCATAGTGAACGCATTATTGTGGCCAAGATAGATACGAAGCCCACACCTACTACAGTAGTACAAGTTTATATGCCAAATAGCTCTGCAGATGACGAAGAAATTGAAGAAATGTACGATGAAATAAAAGAAATTATTCAGATAGTGAAGGGAGACGAAAATTTAATAGTAATGGGTGACTGGAATTCGAGTGTAGGAAAAGGGAGAGAAGGAAACATAGTAGGTGAATATGGATTTCGGCTAAGAAATGAAAGAGGAAGCCGCCTAGTAGAATTTTGTACAGAGCACAACTTAGTCATAGGTAACACTTGGTTTAAGAATCATGAAAGAAGGTTGTATACGTGGAAGAACCCTGGAGATACTAAAAGGTATCAGATAGATTATATAATGGTAAGACAGAGATTTAGGAACCAGGTTTTAAGTTGTAAGACATTTCCAGGGGCAGATGTGGACTCTGACCACAATCTATTGGTTATGACCTGTAGATTAAAACTGAAGAAACTGCAAAAATGTGGGAAATTAAGGAGATGGGACCTGGATAAACTGAAAGAACCAGAGGTTGTACAGAGTTTCAGGGAGAGCATAAGGGAACAATTGACAGGAATAGGGGAAAGAAATACAGTAGAAGAAGAATGGGTAGCTCTGAGGGATGAAGTAGTGAAGGCAGCAGAGGATAAAGTAGGTAAAAAGACGAGGGCTGCTAGAAATCCTTGGGTAACAGAAGAAATATTTAATTTAATTGATGAAAGGAGAAAATATAAAAATGCAGTAAATGAAGCAAGCAAAAAGGAATACAAACGTCTCAAAAATGAGATCGACAGGAAGTGCAAAATGGCTAAACAGGGATGGCTAGAGGACAAATGTAAGGATGTAGAAGCTTATCTCACTAGGGGTAAGATAGATACTGCCTACAGGAAAATTAAAGAGACCTTTGGAGAGAAGAGAACCACGTGTATGAATATCAAGAGCTCAGATGGCAACCCAGTTCTAAGCAAAGAAGGGAAGGCAGAAAGGTGGAAGGAGTATATAGAAGGTTTATACAAGGGTGATGTACTTGAGGACAATATTATGGAAATGGAAGAGGATGTAGATGAAGACGAAATGGGTGATACGATATTGCGTGAAGAGTTTGACAGAGCACTGAAAGACCTGAGTCGGAACAAGGCCCCCTGAGTAGACAACATTCCATTAGAACTACTGGCGGCCTTCGGAGAGCCAGTCATGACAAAACTCTACCAGATGGTGAGCAAGATGTATGAGACAGGCCAAATACCCTCAGACTTCAAGAAGAATATAATAATTCCAATCCCAAAGAAAGCAGGTGCTGACAGATGTGAAAATTACCGAACTATCAGTTTAATAAGTCACAGCTCCAAAATACTAACGCGAATTCTTTACAGACGAATGGAAAAACTGGTAGATGCGGACCTCGGGGAGGATCAGTTTGGATTCCGTCGAAATGTTGGAACACGTGAGGCAATACTGACCTTACGACTTATCTTAGAAGAAAGATTAAGAAAAGGGAAACCTACGTTTCTAGCATTTGTAGACTTAGAGAAAGCTTTTGACAATGTTGACTGGAATACTCTTTTTCAAATTCTAAAGGTGGCAGGGGTAAAATACAGGGAGCGAAAGGCTATTTACAATTTGTACAGAAACCAGATGGCAGTCATAAGAGTCGAGGGGCATGAAAGGGAAGCAGTGGTTGGGAAAGGAGTGAGAAAGGGTTGTAGCCTCTCCCCGATGTTATTCAATCTGTATATTGAGCAAGCAGTAAAGGAAACAAAAGAAAAATTTGGAGTAGGTATTAAAATTCATGGAGACGAAGTAAAAACTTTGAGGTTCGCCGATGACATTGTAATTCTGTCAGAGACGGCAAAGGACTTGGAAGAGCAGTTGAACGGAATGGACAGTGTCTTGAAAGAAGGATATAAGATGAACATCAACAAAAGCAAAACGAGGATAATGGAATGTAGTCAAATTAAATCGGGTGATGCTGAGGGAATTAGATTAGGAAATGAGACACTTAAAGTAGTAAAGGAGTTTTGCTATTTAGGAAGTAAAATAACTGATGATGGTCGAAGTAGAGAGGATATAAAATGTAGACTGGCAATGGCAAGGAAAGCGTTTCTGAAGAAGAGAAATTTGTTAACATCGAATATAGATTTAAGTGTCAGGAAGTCATTTCTGAAAATATTTGTTTGGAGTGTAGCCATGTATGGAAGTGAAACATGGACGATAACTAGTTTGGACAAGAAGAGAATAGAAGCTTTCGAAATGTGGTGCTACAGAAGAATACTGAAGATAAGGTGGATAGATCACGTAACTAATGAGGAGGTATTGAATAGGATTGGGGAGAAGAGAAGTTTGTGGCACAACTTGACTAGAAGAAGGGATCGGTTGGTGGGACATGTTTTGAGGCATCAAGGGATCACAAATTTAGCATTGGAGGGCAGTGTGGAGGGTAAAAATCGTAGAGGGAGACCGAGAGATGAGTACACTAAGCAGATTCAGAAGGATGTAGGTTGCAGTAGGTACTGGGAGATGAAGAAGCTTGCACAGGATAGAGTAGCATGGAGAGCTGCATCAAACCAGTCTCAGGACTGAAGACCACAACAACAACAACAACAACTTTGCGCTTCATCGATCAATAGCGTGAGAGAAATCTCTGAAATCTTCATATGATCGACAAGTAGTTGCTACGTCCTGCATCGTTTCTGCTACTGTTCCAGATATATAAAGTCTAGTTTGTGTGCTGATGCCCAATGTTCTGGTAGTCCTACTCTGAATTGATCAATGAAAGTTTGTGGATGCAGTGAGCTTCCTTCATGGAAATACTGACACTTCCTTACAGTGAGGAAGTGATAGTTGTCGTACCTCGTCATGGTACCGTACGAAATTTGAGAGCCCTCGCTACTTCTGTTCCAGATCATTTCACGTGTCACTCTTTCAGGCTGTGTGAAATCCATTGGATATTGCCCAGTGTAACTTTCGCCTAGTCTTTCATGATATCATTGCAATGGAACGCAATGACCTTCTCCCATCGGCTCTGCCCGAGTGGCACTATGCATTACGCTATAACCTTCGCGCCCTTGCATTTCCCTGTCACGTTTTGGCTCAGTGTCTTAACTTGGCTAATCTTGCCATCTCATCATGTGGTCCGAATTGTTCCGAAAAGTATGCTCGAGTTACCCGATGTCTTCGTGGTGCCGTCTGCTCTTCGTAAGTTTCGAAACGAGCCTGTGGCATCACCGGTAGTCGGCTAGCGCGTCACTTCTCCACCTGTAATTGGAATTGCTTTTGCGAAAAAATCTTTTTTCATTCCTTGTGAAACTTCTTGGCTTTCCGGTAGCGTTATGACTCGGAAGTTGTCACAGATTCACAGCTTGTACGCTCCTAATCGCTTCGCTCTTGTATAGTTCGCAACAATTCTTCCCTGTTTTTTTTCAAATTGGTGCTTTGCTTTCGCTTCTGTTCTCAGGATACAAGTATCGTACCTCTCGAGAGCCGCTATCGTGAGGCGATTTGTGTAACACACTATCTTCAACTATTTGTCGTGCTGTGCGTGCTGCTTGGCGTGTATTGCACTAACCTGTTTGGTTATCTTTGTAGTTTCACCGCGGCTATCGTCACGTAATACTTCGTTATCATCACGTAATGTTTTGACATCATGATGTAATGTTTTAGTTTCACCATGAGTGTCATCACGCAACGTTTTATTTCGGTCTGGCTGTCATCCCGCAATGACTGCACGTCCACTTGGACCTTGTCCATATCTGTTCTTAATTGCGTGTGAGCTATTATTAAATTTTCGATCACATTTCAGGATTCTTCTGCCTCTTTCTCAATGTGAGGTAGTTGTTCTTCGACCTCTATTTTTTTTTTTAGTTTCACACAGTCGTTTCGTTATTTCTACTTTCTGCTCACGTATCTGTTGTTGCATTTGTTTGCCGTTCCCGCACCCTGTTCACATATTTGTCGTTTTATCTCTCTGTTTTTTATCGTTATGGTGCGCGCTAATTGCTGCAGAATTTCCGACAAATTAACGGGCCCTACTACCTCTTCTTCGAACGCGCTTCTTTCATCATTTACATGCTCGTGTCTGTCCTCAACTGACTACAATGAAGCACTCTGTGATACACTTCGACTTTTATTGCCTTTACTAAGTTGCGAGGGAGGTCTTATTACATGTACTGTGGGTTCTACGTACTCAAGACGTTCGCCATCTTCTTGGAGCTCTGTAATATGTTGGTCGTCGCCTTCAGCTCCTTGTTGCTCGTTACTCACGTCCTGCTGCAGCCCCTGTTCTATTCCACGCGGCGTTGTGTTGTCTGTTGTCAGGTCCTGAGGTCCCCATAGGTTATCTTGTTGGGTCTCAACCTCTCTTCGGTCAAGGTCTCGATCTGCCATTGCTAATCTCTCTGACTCTTGTCTTTGCAATTCTAACTGACGCGCCCTACTTCGCGTAATCATGCGATCATATGTTCTTACTCACTTCATAAAATTATTACTTCCACCCTTTCTCTACTGCTCCTAGTTCACTTGACATGTGTTGTGCGATATCCTTCGGTTAGTTAGGTATAAGTAGTTCTAAGTTCTAGGGGACTAATGACCATAGATGTTAAGTCCCATAGTGTTCAGAGCCATTTGAATCATTTCACTTGACACAATAACAAGGCTGTTGGGACAGAGCCAACTTATCAACACTGTGTCAGCCACGTGGGTGCTCGCAAGAAAAACTTAAAGCTCACAATTACAGCTATACTGTGGGGAGACTGCATATGTCTCTCAGTGCACTGAACATCTCTGGCTCCCTATTAAATTGTCAGCAGCCACTGATATTTACCATTGGTTGATACAATACAAACATTTTTAATACGAAGATCTTTTGAAAGGATATTTTTCTGGCCTGCTAATTACATATGACTGACCACTTTACTGTAGTAAAGTAGCAGGGTCGCCATTATCTAACATGTGAGAGACTGGTTCTGATCTATCTTCTGAACCAGTTGCTCAAGGTCGGTCTGGGAGTGTTTTAGGAACTTGTGTTGAACCTACAGCCTGCAAGGAAAGGGAGGTACCAGCTCACCATGGAGAGTTCTGAAGAGTGCAGCAGTACAGATGGTAATGTAATCAGACAATGATCTCAATGTCAGTTCCACTACACTCCCTGAAAAGGAAAGATTATCACTAACAGGAATTGAAGTACGGGTTCAAGCATAACTACATGTTAGCAAAAAAATTAAAATCTTTGATATTCATTATTAAGGTTTATTTTTACTCAGCAATCATAATTATCATATATACAGCATGGTAAAATATTGATATTGGGTGTTCACAACTGCCAAGTGAAATTCCTAACTATTCTAAGGTTCTTTAGTAGTAAGATGGTTGATGACCATGTCTGAGGATGGATAAAATACAAACAAATTAAATATAATTGGGGCCAGAGATATCAATTAAGCTAAAATGCACAATGAAAATGCCCAAAAGTGAATGGGGTCTCTATAGGGTATGTAAATATCACTTCAAATATAATTGCACAATTAAAACAGTTCAATAACTTCAGAGTATAAAGCACTCTGCAGTGGCTTGTCAGCCCTTTTCGTTAGGTAGGATATCTAGCGTTTCTGCTTCAATTACGCCCGACAATCAGGAATATGTTTAACCATAGGTCACGGCTGAACGTAAGAAAAAATTAGAAGAGATAGAGACGATCGTTGTTCTGAGAGTCAGTTGAATATCACTTGCGCAGATGTTTAGCTTTCGTCAGCGGTGGCAGTGGCTGCTGTCGGCGCGAGCTGTGAACCTGAGGATCTATTGTAAATCTCTTTCGACTTTAAACACCAGCCTGACACATTTCCTACGTCTTCAGTGAAGCAGAGACTCCTAGTTATTCCGTAGCTGAGTTAATTGGCATGATACACGCTATTTGGCTGGAATATCAAGTACGTCGTTGGCTTCAAATTGTTCGCAAATGATAATTTTCAGTGCTCGGTGCAACTCTCTTTACTAGAAGACTTTGCCATTTAACTCCTTAAGAGTTAAGATGAGTCTGTGAACAAGCATTCACATAATTACTCTCACATGCGTTTCAGCGTAGTGCGAGTCGCCTTGCTCAGACACTCGACGATTTGCTGCAAGAGAAGAGCAAATTTTGCTGTCTGCCTATATCAAAGTTCGTGGCAACGCGTTTTCTTTCAAGCCAATCAGAATGATTGTAGTTGTTATCACTCCACCCACTAGAGTTTCTGTTGCCTATCACAGGCGTCGTTTTTTTTCGTAGGGAATAGTTTAACTTCTGCTACATAATACTGAGACAAACAGCTTTTTTCCACATGGGTTTTAACACAAGTAGCTACAATGAGCCACCAATGTTTTAGTTGGGTTTCTCCGGACATTTATCAGCCATTTTCAGCCTTGTCCCTGCAGAACGACTTTCTGAAGTGTCGTAGTTAAAAGTAGGGACAAGGGCAGCTTTTGCCAACAGCCTGCACCGTGGCCACGGCATCTCATTGTATACGATGAATGTCCTGCAATGATGGTTTCGGCTGATCATGGAATGAATGTTGCTGTTATAAAATTCTCCTTTACTCAGAACAGCATCTCATAGCTCGGGTCTGGAAAATTACTTGCATGAAATTTCTACTGTGAGTGTTAGTGCTTTATATTAATGAAATGTCGGCTAGTTTATTTGATTTCCAAATCAATAAAATTCGTACATTTTCATGTAAATATGTTGAGTGACATACTAATTTAACCAGAATTGTTTCAGAAATTCAATGTAAGGTGTGTTATTTGTCTGACACCTTACATAATTTCTCAGTTAACCATGGTTCAAATGGCTCTGAGCACTATGGGACTTAACTTCTAAGGTCATCAGTCCCCAAGAACTTAGAACTACTTAAACCTAACTAACCTAAAGACATCACAAACATCCATGCCCGAGGCAGGATTCGAACAGACAGTTAATAAACAAATAAGGACAACGTCATTTCAACATACAATAGAAAACATTCATGTAGTAATCTTCTACAGACATGGTTGTTCAGAAAAAAACAGCAGTCAATTTTCTAATATGGGGTGCACAAATGTTATGCCACAGCAGTAGATACTGCGCCACTGCTTCGGCCGAATTTATCATGAGCTAAAAGGTACACAGAGTATCTTGAAAGCTTTGACCGTCATTCTCTCAGAAACTATCGAGTATCTACGGATACGGGGAAACATGATTTCATTTTCTATAATCCTCTTTCACTGAGCAAAGTTTTTGGGAAACCGGATTATGGCACTTACCATGTTTTCCTCGTCAGAAGACTCAACAATTGCACTAAACAGACTGTCAACAATATGCTTGACCATCCTCTTCACAGGGAGATACAGGCGAAAAACCAGAAAATCCAAGGGAGTTGTGGTCATATTTTAAGTCAATAAACGGATCCAAACCTTCCACCCAATCATTCGTGGATCTGTCTGGAGGTGAAAACAAAGGCAGCGGACAGAAAGAGGAAATTTTTAGATTCCACATTTAGAAACGTATCCACACAAGCATACCTTCATACAAATGTTTGGCCACCACACATACTCAAAAGTGGGAGACGTCGGTACTGGTATTGGAAAACAATTAACGACAACTTAAAGTGAACAAGGCACCAGTCCCTGACGCAATGCCATTTAGATTTTGCATTGGATCCACTGCAGAGTTATCTCCTGTTCTAGCTCACATTATCGAGAATCTCTTGCACGGCATGATCCCATGCAAAAGGAAGAGAGAGCAAGTCACTCCCGTTTACAAAAATCATAAAATGACGGATGCACGGAATTGCAAACCGGTACCGATGAAGTCTATCTATCCTCACTTGGCCTTACAAGGGCTGCGTGCACCGTACTTGCCAACAGCGCTTGAAAAACAGGATAGTCACCCATCCAGGTGTTAACCGGGCCCGACAGCACTTTACTTTGGTCTTTGGTTACCTGACGAGAGCCGGTGTTACCGCTGCGGCAAGTCATTGGCTATGAAGAATTATATGTTAGTTAATAAAATTTAGTTAGTGAGTCTGTACAAGTCCAAGAGGGGGGTGGGGGGAATCTGTATTGCGGGGAGAAGGGAAGTTATTTGGACATGGCGGACATCAAATTAAAGAGTGCAAGGAATTTATGTAACTGAGTAGTATCCTATCACATGATGAAAGAAATATTCAACAAAGGATCAGGCGGGGAACAATGCCTGTACAAAAATTAAATCCTATAGTCCTCAAAAAATGAGTTTAAAACTGCAATGCGATTATACAAATATGTCATAGAACCAAGAACAAGTAATGGGATCGAGTTTAGGGAATTCAGAGAAAAATGTAAGTCGAGACGTAGAGCTTTAGGAATGGACCACTTGAGAAGAGCATGTAGACTTTCTTGATTAGACCGCGTAAGAAACGAGGAAACAAGAGAACCAGACTCATAACAGTATTAAAGATGGATCAAGAGAGGACAGCTGCGATAGTTAGGGCACATTACAAGAATAGAAGAAGACAGATGGCCAAAGACAACACTTTCATGACAACCTCCTGGAAGTAGAGAAAGAGGAAGACGAAAAACGGATCGGGCTGTCGAAGAAGCGATTCAGTAAAGAGGATTAGAAGAGATACGGGAAGAATGGCGACAGAGATGCGGCATACGGTGACAGCTGTCGGACCCCACGACGAGAAGAAGAAGAAGAAACAAAATGTCACCCGGAAAAACACGGATAGTGACCTTGCTGTCAAAATGTCGAATTCCGAAATGACGTAATGCACGTGAGAACCGCGGGTCGAGAGCCCCGTTACAGAACACTGTACGTGTTTTAAATGTATCTCCTGACCCAGAGAGTTGATCAAGAGCCGAATATGCATTTAAGACCCAAGTTGAAAAAGTTCAAAGAAGGGTAGCACGCTTTGTAATATCACGAAATAGGGGAGTGTCACTGAAATGATACGGGATTTGGGATGGACATCATTAAAACAAAGGCGGTTTTCGTTGCCGAGGAATCTTCTCACGAAATTCCAATCGCCATCTTTCTCCTTCAAATGCGAAAATATTTTGTTGACGTCGATCTACATAAGGAGAATGATAAAATAAGGGAAATCGGAGCTCGTACGGAAAGATATAGGTGTTCGTTCTTTCTGCGCGCATACGAGATTGGAATAATAAAGAATTATAAAGATGGTTTTCGGAACACTCTGCCAGGCACATAAATGTGATTTTCAGAGTATCCATATAGACGTAGAAGTCAAAATTATTTTGCACAACGGAATGACTGACACAAAGAATTTATGGCCCTTGTTGCGGATCCTAAAGGGGAGAATTCCGTAGTATGGAAGGTGTTAACAGAAACATTTTTTAAATGAACACATTAAATGGTTGAAATGGCTCTGAGCACTATGGGACTTAACTTCTGAGGTCGTTAGTCCCCTAGAACTTAGACCTACTTAAACCTAACTAACCTAAGTACATCACACACATCCATGCCCGAGGCAGGATTCGAACCTGCAACCGTAGCGGTCGCGCGGTTCCAGACTGTAGCGCCTAGAACCGCTCGGCCATTCCGTCCGATGAACAAATTAATTTATTCGATTAAAACAAACATTATTCACAACTAACTATGAAAGAACTTCAGCTGATATTATAGAATGTGCCCTATATGGGTTATACCAAGTGAACCTGCTGGTTTCCAGCGTTGCTTGAAGGTAAATGAGACGCAGCTAACATTCGAAAATTGCTCACGAGCTTTCATTCGAGCGAATACAGTGACTGCTGGCCTGGCAGTTTGGCGGGGGAGTACGTGCATCCACTAAAGCAGTGATCTGAGTGAATGCGGACCAAGAGTTCTCCTACGATGCCTGTGTTGCTAATAATGCTAAATATTTAGCATGAGAGGGGTAGAAGGATGATGTCGTGTCTCCGCGGTATAGGGCGAGGGGTCGTGCTTCCGCTAACACAAACTCTGGACCCAGATCAGCTGCTAGGATGCGCACCAGATCCGTACCTCCTCTTGTCTGGGCGAACTCTTCGATCCACCCACGCCTTCGTCCCACATCTCTTCGATCCACCCGCGACTTTGTCCCACATCCAGCTCTCTGCATTGTAGCTCATTCATACAGTATGCATTTTTTTTCCCACCAAGCAGGACATGTCCGACAGTCGCTGAATAAGAATACTCAGCCGACTGATGACATGAGCCCTTGTTGCATAAAAATCTCACCAAGAAAGCTCGTCGTGTTTAAACGCGACAACTTTCCGACACACCATTGTTCGTTCAAGAAAGCTACTGCTTCTGTTCCACCTTCGTGAAGGTACACACAATTTTACCAGTCGCGCGTTTTCGCACCGAGCAACTAGCCTCGAATCAGAGTTTCTCTGAAACTAAAGAAATTGTGCCCAAGGTTAGCCGCTTGTTTACTGCAAGCCGTGATTCTTTGGGACAGCGTAAGGTTGTTATCTGCTGAATGCGCTCTTCATAACATGGGAAAGCACCAGACTTCCACTGGTAAAGCTCCTTCCTTGGTCTCTGCTCGGCGATCGGGCTGAGGGCAGCTCATAAACACACAGTAGCTCCGAGACCCTGGATCTCGCCTAGCGAGGCGACTTTAATGGAGGCAGCAACTGAGGCTGCCTGCCTGTGTGCATGTCTTTATGTCAGACATTGCGGTGCCTGTCCCACGTCCAGCGTTCTGCCCTGTTCTCAAGCATTCTCAAAAGTAAATATTCAACATTTTTCTTTTTAGCACTCTGGTGACAATGTTAGCGAATATATTTCACATTGTGAAGACTAGTCTGATGGGTCTCTAGTTTTATGTAATTTTGTTTAATATCAATCAAGTATAATACCTACAACAACAGCTAATTTAATGCTAAAACGCCAAAAACCGACTTATATCATATCACACCCAGTGTGATGCAGACAAACATCTTCCAGCTGCGTTCTGTTGGCTTGGCTTGGCTTGTTTTAGGGAAAGAGACCAGACTGCGAGGTCATCGGTCTCATCGGATTAGGGAAGGACGGGGAAGGAAATCGGCTGTGCCCTTTCAAAGGAACAATCCCGGCATTTGCCGGGAGCGATTTAGGGAAATCACGGAAAGCCTAAATCAGGATGACCGGACGCGGGATTGAACCGTCGTCCTCCCGAATGCGAGTCCAGTGTGCTAGCCACTGCGCCACCTCGCTCGGTGCGTTCTGTTATTAATTAATTACAGTGTAGTGTAACCACCTAACAAGATGCAAAAACTGAGTTTTTGTATTATATTGGAATACTTGAAAAGCTGGTACGAAGAAGAGTGACAATGTGTATCGCACAAGCGAAGATTTTTAAACTGGCAAAGCAGTGTCACACTTAACGGTCCGGTAAACTGAGGTGTACCTACTCTTGCTCTCCTGGCCCCGCAAACCACAGTCGGTCTTTGACTTCGTCAAGTACACTCTTCCACAATGTTCTGGTTTTGGTATCTTGAAGCGTGCCTTGCCGCAGTGGTACCATCGGTTCCTGTCAGATCACCGAAGTTAAGGGCTGCCGGGTTTGGCTAGGACTTAGATGGGTCACCATGCAGGTCTGCCGAGTGCTTTTGGCAAGAGGGGTGCACTCAGCCCGTGTGAGGTCAATTGACGAGCTACTTGAGTGAGAAGAAGCGATACCGGTCACGAAAACTAACAACGGCCGTCAGAGCAGTATGCTCACCACATGCCTTTCTGTATCTGTGTCTGGTGATGCCTAAGGGCAGAGGATGACACAAAGGCTGGTCGATACAGCTGGGTCTTCAAGGAGTGTCCTGATCCCTTTCTCCGAATACATATATCTTCATACATAATCCGCAAACCATAGTGCAGTGATTGGTGGAGTGTACCTGGCATTACTACTTCCACTTCCTCCCCTGTTCCACTCGCAAATACAGCGAGGGAAAAATGACTGCCTATAAAAGCTTCCGTCCGAGCCCTAATTTGTAGCATCTTATCATCGTGGTTGCGACTGTGGGATTTTTATTTTTTTCAAGTAGCGCAATGGATTGATTCAGCAAGTACGCTTTGGTTCCTGCAAGAAACAATTTCCACCTCACACTACTGCAGAAGTCAGACAGATGCTCCTAGTGTACCAACAATAACTGCTTGAAAAACTTTCAGCTACAAATATCTTCAGGAGTCAGGAAAGGACACAAAAATATTCTATATTCTCATGTAACTAGTGGAATACTTGGGTACTGGAGTATTTCTAGTTACTGTAAGAAAAACATTAAACAAACTAAAAATATTATTTATTGCAAAAAATATTCTAAGAACCAAGTGAAACTTTTTCTTATAAATAAACAAATTTCTGGGTTCTTTTCAGAACAGTAGATTGTCTCTTAGAGATGGGAATGCTATTATTTTACAAAGTATGGAAAGGTTCTTTTTCCCCTTTTCTTTATGAATGTTACTCACTCGGCAGAATGGCTGAGAGCCGCAGCCGGCCGCGGTGGTCTCGCGGTTAAGGCGCTCAGTCCGGAACCGCGCGACTGCTACGGTCGCAGGTTCGAATCCTGCCTCGGCCATGGATGTGTGTGATGTACTTAGGTTAGTTAGGTTTAAGTAGTTCTAAGTTCTAGGGGACTGATGACCACAGATGTTAAGTCCCATAGTGCTCAGAACCATTTGAACCATTTTTTTGAGAGCCGCACCTACAAAACTTGAATAACTATTCTAGGTACGGTCAATGCCATCGCATGAGAAATGTAAAGGAGTGTACTGTTTTCAAGGACAGATGGGGCTCGCATACGCTGTAGTGCCTGCGTCTCTCGCTGCTGACAAATAACACAACTATCACTTTCTATCTCGAATGACCTTCGTCAATAGGGGACTGATGACCTTAGCTGTTTAGTCCCCTTTGAACATCACAACAACCAACCAACCAACCTCCGTCAATCAAACTCTCCCTTCGCCCTGATGAAGACAAGGACTGCTATCTGCCCCTAGTATAACTATTGGTGAGGTACACTGGTCAGATAACCAGTCCACCGCGATGCCTCTCAATATTCGGTTGCACTAGTTTAACTGTACTCTGTCCGTGTTCACACTGCACAATAAGTGTGGAGGTCAACACAGTGATCAACGCGAGTGACTCAATATAGAGTATCACTCCGATTCGCTAACAACAGAGGTGCTCTCCCAGTGAAGTACTGTGGAGAGACTTTTTTCCTCGCTCTTTGCATACACGTACGAGCGCACTCGCTCCTGTCACGTGTTCCCGCGCCAAGAGCGACAACGGAATGGCTTCTTTTTATGGAAACGTTGGAAGGGTATATCTTTCGCTGTCTTCCCTCAGTCCTCTGGCTCTTTTCGTCAGAAATATTCCGCCAGTCAATGTTGCTCTTTTAAACGGGTGAATGACTTTTCGTTTAAGTCGACCAATGCGAAAAGATGTAGCACCTCCATTAGGCGTATACTGTCCTGTGAGAACTCCGTAATTACGCAGTCGGTCCGTGAAAAAATGTAGCGGAATTTGCTTTTAAGTCAAACACGGTGGTCGTAATCCCTTCGCTCTGGTAAAAGCTGTCCTCTATCTGGCTATCTGGGCAGTCGCACTGGGCGAAGTAGGTGTGTGCCGACCCACCCCTCTGAAAGGACGGGCCTCCCAGCGGGCCAGCCGCCTCCCTAGAACGAAAATTCCTGTGGCCATCATGTTGTGTACGCCAGCCTCGACTTTTTCAACCTTGGTGCACACTTGCGATTTACTTATTAGATTTGCATATCGCTTACATGAATTCATACAAAACTGACTCTACCTCGTCGAGTTTGGGTTCGAATGAAGAGTCTTGATGTGCAGAATACGACTGTGAGGACAGAATATGTAAGAAATGAAAGTCAGGACACCAAACCACCTTGCACGATCTCTGCGCGAAATGTACTTTGGCGGCAATAAAATCGATCTGCAATCTGCTTCAGTTGCCATTTTTCTAAATTTCCGTACTGGTACCTTGCAGAAGGAGCATCATTTTCCCTACAGGGGTTCCCATTACGAGTTCACAAAGCATCTCCGTAATAATTGCTTTCTGATTGAACCTATTGCTCTCTGATAAAGACACCCCGTTGAGGAAAACATACTTAAAAAGTCTTCGAGTCTTCACATACCTGTGAACCTAAACTGTATCTTTGGATTTACGTCAACAGTCTGTAGTGTGTCACCATGTCGAAAGCTTTCTGGAAATCTAGGAATATGGAATCTGCCAATTGCCCTCTATCCATGGTTTGTAAGATGTGATTTGAGAAAAGGGCAAACTGACTTTCGCACGAGCGATGCTTTCTTAAATCTGTGATTTCATGACAGAAGCTTCTATGTCGGAAGGAAATTTATTATATTTGAATAGAGAATACATTCAAGAACTGTGCAGCAAACCGGACACTAGTCTGTAATTATGCGGATCCGTTTTATCTTCCTTAACTTACACGAGTCACTTGTGCTTTCTTCCATTCGCTTGGGACTTCTCGGCGGGCTAGAGATTTGCGATAAATGCAAGCTAAGTAAGGACCCAATATAACAGAGTACTCTCTGTAAAATCAAACTGCGATTACATCCAGATCTGGCGACTTCTTTGTTTTCAACTCTTTCTGCTGGTTCTCTACGCCATGGATGCATATTACAATATCCTCCAAGCGGGAGTCTCTACGAAAGTCAAATGACGCTATTTTCTGTATGATCCTCCTGCATAAATAATTTCATAAAGTGAAATTTGAAACTTTAGCTTTCCCTTTGCTCTCTCCTATTGCCCTCACAGCCTGGTCGACGAATGACTTGACAAAAGACTTTTACCCACTAAGTGATTTCATGTAGGACCGGAACTTTCTCAGGTTCTCGGCAAGATTTGAAGTTTCCTGGCCACCTGGTCTCCTCGTCTTATTTTCGGCCTGCCTAAAGATCATAATTCTTTGGGTTAATTTTTTGATACTTCTATAAATCTTAATGCCTCATCTCTTCTATAGACGAGGCCGGACCAACTCAGTCTCCTTGTCTCAGCTTTCGCAACAACATCTGGTTCATTACATCATGCTGAGCTTCCTTTTCTTTTTCCTTGGACGTTTTTTCCCTCACAAATTAGTCCAGATATCTTCTTTTGGATTTTACTTTCAAGAAAAGTATAGCTTTAAATAAGGAATTATTTATGTACCTCATACCTCTGAAGATTAGTGAAATCCATTCGATACGCGTTGTATTATGTATGTGTCTCATACCTTTGAAGATGATCGAAATCCATTCGAAACGCGTTATGGTTAGTTTCGTAACTAATAAGCAGTTGTTAAATTGATGTAACACAGTGAGCTTGTGCCTGCTAAATGAACATGGGCAGCAACATATTTCTGCTCTTTCTCCGAAAGTAAAAGTAACACCATCGTTACATTTCAAGGCCGACAGTGAGGTGACAGGAGAGATAGCGACGTGGAGCACTTTTCCAAATTGTTACGCAGTATTAGCGACTGAGAAGTCACTGTTTTCTCAACAATAAGTTACCAGTATGTGGCTGTGATTTTAGTCACAACTAGAATCAGCGCATTTGTTTCGCTATATTCATACTATCACGGAAGTCACACGTTATTTCGACTGTTCTCAAGAAGAGTGTAAGTCACATTATTAATATTTTCACACTTGTTTCAGTACTAGAAAATTTAAGACCAAAGTAAGTTACAGACATAAACCATATTTCCATTCTCTACGGATTTTTTTAAAACTCTTTTCATGAAATTTTTTCTGTGCACAAGTGTGACCGCTTCTCATGTAATTTTTTGTTATCACGTGGTAAATTTTACCTAGTAGGACGCCTCCATCTTCGAATTTCTTTATTTTATGTATGATACATACGCATAAAATGCGCCAAAATAATCGTCAGAGTGTTGTCCATTAATTAACTCGAGATTTCTGAATTTACCTTGTAGTTTCAGCTTGGTGATGGAAAAAGCGTTAAATGAAGCAAAATGTGTTTAAATAGGCCTAAAAAGTAAATATTACGCTACAATACGAAATCTGTGCTCACAACCTATATTTAGCATTCGTATTCGTTAGCTTCGCCAGATCACAACCAAATTATCGCCTTCCAGCCTGACCTAGACCTCTGGCTACGCTAAGTAATAGGCTGTCACCACAACCAAGACTTCACGCTTATATCTCTCTAGCCTATCACGTACGAAAAGAACTGAGGAAGAATAGTTGCAAATATTAACAATGCTATTTCACGCAGCTCCTTGTCAGTTGGGTTATTGAAAACACTAACATTTGGTGCTCACAAGTAATTGCCTTTACAGGCCGAGAGCATATCACTTCCCTTGCGACGGCGCAATTCAGCTGGTCAGGCAAATTAATTAGCACTTGCCAGTGCCTGTAGTTGCTACTTGTGATTAATCACTGTGCAATACCTACGACGATAAATAACAGAAGGAACATTTTAACGCTGGTGGAGTACAGAAGGATACAGTTCGTGATTCGTAAAATGTGATTTAAAACTGTGACAAATCACAATTAAAAATTTCAGTTACCGAAAGGTAACATTAACAGAAATCACTGTTCTAGAAAAGTCACAATATAGCGGATCATTATTCTGTGACCAAAGTCTGTTCTTCAGTCAGGACAGCCTCCATCTTATTCATCGATGGTGGAAATTTGTCACTTCGTGTGGTGGTCACTTGAAAAACGATTGAGTGCCTCTTTCCTGTTGATAAACACACTAGCCCTGTGAAGGCAAACCAAGGACAGCCAGTGGATTCCGCCGAAGGTTAGTCGCCAAAGCGTTGGTGCTCCGCCTGCCATGCTCACAAAACCAAGGGCATGAGGACATGGGATTCTGCTATGTGGAATCACAGTTGGCTCTGATAACTTGTCGAGAGTGCCCCCACTGTTTTAGTGTTATAAAGTAGCGTTTTAATTACAGTTTCACCGGCCAGTATTATGAGGGAAGAAGAAGATATAGCAGTCGTGTTATGTTCAGCATCTATTTCAATGCAAGAAGCTGGTCATCAGAAAAAGAAGAAGAAGCTACGACAGCGGTCGACGACGTCTATTTTAAAATTAGAGGGCGGTGCTGTGGGGTGAAAGAAAAGTCTGACCTTAAAGCAGATTTACAAAATGGGCCGTTTCATAATTTTTGCGAATGAGAGCTACAGATTTCGAATTGTTATTGAATTTTGTAGTCCCTAAAACTTCGAAAGACGACACCTCTCTTACGAGTGTTGCACCTGCAGTAAAAAGATATCCATAAATATTCCATTTTCTTTTTCATTCGTGCATATTATCTTCTAACAGCTGACTTATTTCCCTCCAAGAGTCTAATGTTTTCAATTTGGTTTTACAATCGGAGTTCGTAGAGTCTCTTAAATATTCCATTTCATGATAAAACTATCAGCTTTAATGAAGTCTCCGTATTCCACTCAACACCCCAGTATCTTAAGACAGGATAAATACATATGCCGTTCAACAGACACAGCAAATCGCTACTCAACTAATGAACATTCGACTTGGCGTCCACACTAGGAGTTGGATGTTAAGGCCAACTCAATGCCGAGGCTCCGATATTACAGCTGCCAGTTCTAACCGCAACCAGGCCCAACCGCTTCGTTGACTCCGACTTGCTGCCCGACGGACTAAGCAAATCTAGGCCAGCGAAGTGGTTGGATGTCATTCGTTAGCCTTGGCTGGTCCAGTGCATACAAGCCGCCTTTACCACTAAAAAAGAGGCAGTTAACTGTCCCTCGCGTGACCACGACACGAAGTGTGTGAGCGCTCCTAGAGGCGAACTTTCTGCCCGTGAATGGTGCTTGAGAGTTGGCAGGTGATAAGGCTTGGGCTGTGTGGGTAGAGGGTGGACAGTCGACTGCCTTCAGAACGCTGAGAGCTCAGCAGAGCTTTGTGGCGGCGAGCACAAACAGTGTCGCGTTCCCACGTGGCTATGGCCAACTCCGCCGGCTCCACGGGTGGCCTTCCACTTCCCGCCACGACAATGCGTGCAGATCTGTGGCGCCAGCGCTCAATGGACGTCGTTGGGCTGGCTGCCGCCGACCTCCCTCACCGCTCCCCCCCCCGCACCAGTCGAGGCTGTCTGAGCTCTGGCGAGGGGACGTCTCCCAACACCGAGCCTCTTATTTATTTGCCCAGTGGCAACAGAGTGGCTGTCACCCCTCCTACCAGTAAAGACGGCCGCGTGCCCGAATCAGATTCGCGACCCGTCATCGCGCCAACCCTTAACGTTCAGCAGCCGAAGACTTGTGAGACTAGCAAAAGTTTCACTACGGTATACATGATATCTCAAGGACCTGTGATCACTTGCATTTGTAATAAAGAAAGACGTCGTCTGAGGCATTTGTTACGTATTATTAGGATAACCCATTTAGATCATTTATAAAGGCCATCCTTAGATCCATACATCTAATACAAGAAGCGGATACGAATGTACACACGTCAAAAATGTTTTGCGTCATCCCAGTTCCCAGAACTGCTGAAAATAGACATTGACTGTGGATATTGCATCACTTACACAGTCCCTTTGACTGTTCAGAGATGTCACTAAAACCGCTCAGAGATGTAAATAACCATGCATAAACAGCGCCTATTAGACGGAGGGGTTCCGACAGCCGATCACTTCCAGTCATTCCACCAGGAAGCAGGTACACGGCTCGTGTTGTCTGTAGTTCAACCATGCCTAGACGGTCAATACCGCAGTTCGATCGGGTCCGCATTGTTACTTTGTGCCAGGAAGAGCTCTCAGCAAGGGAAGAGTTCACGTGTCTCGGAGTGAACCAAAGAGATGTTGTTCCGAAATGGAGGAGATAAGGAGAGACAAGAACTGTCGATGACATGCCACTCAGGCCGCCCAAGGGCTACTACTGCAGTGAATGACCGCTACCTACGGGTTATGGCTCGGAGGAACCCTGACAGCAAAGCCACCGTGTTGAAAAATGCTTTTCGTGCAGCCACGGGACGTCGTGTTACGACTCAAACTGTGCGCAAAAGTCCATGGCGACGTAGATCTTTGCAATCACGATACCGTTGAGCGTGGTACAAATGGGCCCAACAACATGCTGAATGAACCGCTCAGGATTGGCATCACGTTCTCTTCATCGGTGAGTGTCGCATATGCCCTCAACCAGAGAATCGTCGGAGAGGTGTTTGGAGGCAACCCAGTCACGCTGAATGCCTTAGACACAGTGTCCAGCAAGTGCAGCAAGGTGCAGGTTCCCTGTTGTTTTGTGATGGCATTATGTGGGGCTGTCGTACGCCGTTGGTGCTCATGGAACGCGCCGTAACGGCTGTACCATACGTGAATGCCATCCTCTGACCGATAGTGCAACCGTATCGGCAGCATACTGCCGAGACATTCGTCTTCATCGACGACAATTCGCATACCCATCGTGCACATCTTGTGAATGACTTCTTTCTGGATAACGATATCAAATGGCTCTGAGCCCTACGGGACTTAACATCTGAGGTCATCAGTCCCACAGACTTACCGAACTTACCTAAGGACATCACACACATCCACGCCCAAGGCAGGATTCGAACCTGCGACCGTAGCAGCAGCACGCCTAGAACCGCTCAGCCGCGACGGCCGGCGATAATGACAGCGTTCGACCAGAGTGGCCAGCATGTTCTCCAGACATGAACCCCATCGAACATGCCTGGGATGGATTGAAAAGGGCTGTTTATGGACGACGTGACCCATCAATCGCTATCAGGGATTTACGCCGAATCGCTGTTGAGGAGTGGGACAATCTGGACCAAGAGTGCCTTGATGAAAATGTGGATGGTACGCCACGACGAATATAGGCATGCATCAGTGTAAGAGGACTTACTACTGGCTGTTAGGTGTACCGGTGTGTACAGCAATCTGGAGCATCACCATTGAAGGTCTTACTGTATGGTAGTACAACATGGAATGTATGGTTTTTGAGCTACAAAAAGGGCGGAAATGATATTTATGTTGATCTCTGTTCCAGTTTTCTGTACAGGTTCCATTCTCGGAATCGAGGCGATGCAAAACTTTATTGATGTGTGTATATACCACATACTAATGCTATATACCTTATATCACTTCCGTTGCGTTGACACAGTTCATCTGGTGAACAAATAACAAAAACACCTCAAAACAACACAATACCATGCCTAATACGGTGTAGGAAAACCGTTAACACTCAAAACAGCTTCCAGTCCTCTCCGAATGCATCAGTACAGGTCCTGTATGTTTTTCAAGGCGATCTTATACCATGCTTTCTACAAAATAATGCCAAGTTCAGACCAAAAAAACCTGAATAATATTGAGATATGGCCAGGGGATATGCGATAATTCATCTTAATGTTCAATAAATAGTCCTTATCGATGCGAGCTGTGTGAACAGAAACAGTATCGCCTTGGGACACATCATCGCCATTGGGAACCGAACACTGTATGAAGCGCCTGTTGCGCCACAATGGTCACACAATTCCTGGCAGTAATTGGGACGTTAACTCTGCCAGAAGCATCAAACACTGGAAAACAAGGCTCATCGGACCAAATGACATTCTTCCATAGCTCCATGAACGAGGTTTTATAGCTTCGGCACCACGTTATCCTGCTACAGGCATTTTTATTCACTGAACAGTTTGTTTTGGAATTCCCGCTGGCCCTGCGATTCCATGCTGAGGGAGCACGCTGGCGAGGTTCGCGGGTGCAAGGTTCAGTTCTGCAGTGACCTTTTCAGCTGTCACCCACTTATTTTTCGTTCCAATCCTCTTCAATGACAGTCTGTCACGATCACTCAATACACACTCACGTCCATGTTATGACTTACCGGATGATGTTTTTCCGCTTTCCCTCTATGCGGTATAAGTCTCTGTAACTGTTTTTATTTTTAAAAAATTGTTACAAATTTTCGATGAGTGAGAGGCACCAAGCCACCACTCAACTACGCCCACCAAATGACAGAGTACTTGGACGGATGATACGTGAGCAGTGGAGGCGAGGAAACAATGAACCGGACTGCACGGAGCGTACAGCTGCTGCTGCCGTGGCAAGAGAAGACCCGAAAATACTTTTTATGGGCCAGTGTTTGTCTTGTATTTATTCCTAACTGACGCAAAAATTTGTTGCACCGAACCATATTAATTGAACTTAATAATATCGTTTGCTTCTTATGAGAGAAAATTGGGTATTGATTCAAGGTGCAAATATGAGTTCAGAATATATCCAGGATTTTATTGCTCGAGTAATTCGTCATTTTTCTTTTATATACTGTGAGGTATGAGTAGCAGTGTGCTGATTCTTTTCTATTAATTACTGCGCAGTTCACTCTTCTTTTTGCTGACTGCTTGATACGTCAAGTGAGGAGAGTCATTCACTCATTAATTGTTGCGTGTCACTCCCAGGAGTTCTGTCATGCCCAGACCGGGGCAACTTTTGTCACAGGAAGTTGGACAGCCGGCCGCTGTGGCGAGCGCTTCCAGGCGCTTCAGTCTGGAACCGCGCGACCGCTACGGTCGCAGGTTCGAATCCTGCCTCTGGCATGGATGTGTGTGATGTTCTCAGGTTAGTTAGGTTTAAGTAGTTCTAAGTTATAGGGGACTGATGACCT
Source organism: Schistocerca gregaria (assembly GCF_023897955.1). NCBI lineage: Eukaryota > Metazoa > Arthropoda > Insecta > Orthoptera > Acrididae > Schistocerca > Schistocerca gregaria. The sequence continues at coordinate 127,206,044 of NC_064923.1, read as the reverse complement.
CAGATGTCAAGTCCTATAGTGCTCAGAGCCATTTGTGAACCATCTGAAGTGAAGAGTGAAGAAAAATCCGCGCACTCGGACTTCGCAGCACGATTTCTCACATTGTACTGTATTGTATTGAACTGGGGGCCTAGAAACGACGGAGAGGCTTCGTTCCCGCGGTAGCCTCAGTCGTACACAACCCCACAACAGGCTATGGCAGCCCACTCACCCCTCTTTTCCGCTGCGCTCCCCCCAGCACACCGAACCCAGGATTATTGTGCAATCCGGCACCCAGTGTGCCCCCCCCCCCCCCCCTGTAAACGTCACCCCTAGACGAGTGTAACCCCCCAATGTTTGCATGGTACAGTAATTATGGTGTAGGCGTACGTGGAGAAAGTGTTTGCGCAACAATCGCCGACATAATGTAACTGAGGCGGAATAAGCGGAACCAGCCCGCATTCGCCGAGGCAGATGGAAAACCGCCTAAAAACCATCCACAGCCTGGCCGGCACACCGGACCTCGACATCACTCCGCCGGGCGGATTCGTGCCGGGGACCAGGCGCTCCTTCCCGCCCGGAAAGCAGTGTGTTAGAGCGCAAGGCCAACCGGGCGGGGTTATTTCTCACGTACTAGCAATACAGAAATTTAGCTCACAAAATTTCGTCCTGCGCCTATTTCCAGCAGTAAATGGACGTTAAGGACTGGCAGTCTGGTAATACTGTTATCACATGTACGGTAACTATCCTTGTCAGAATGCCGGACGTGTGTTGTGTAGTTGGTGCAATGAATAGTGTTTGGAATCAGAGTGCAGGAGATCCAGGGTTCGATTTTTGTTCGAGGAGTATTTGTTCTTATTTGTCAATTTCATTCCACCGCATAATACTCTGGAAGTTTCATATCAGCGCACACTCCGCTGCAGAGTGAAAATCTCATTCTGGAAACATCCCCCAGGCTGTGGCTAAGCCATGTCTCCGCAATATCCTTTCTTTCAGGAGTGCTAGTTCTGCAAGGTTCGCAGGAGAGCTTCTGTAAAGTTTGGAAGGTAGGAGACGAGGTACTGGCAGAAGTAAAGCTGTGAGGACGGGACGTGAGTCGTTCTTGGGTAGCTCAGTTGGTAGAGCTCTTGCCCGCGAAAGGCAAAGGTCCCGAGTTCGAGTCTCGGTCCGGCACACAGTTTTAATCTTCCAGGAAGTTTCATACCAGCGCACACTCCGCTGCAGAGTGAAAATCTCATTCTGGATGTTTGAATGTTATTTGCAAAGCACATTGCTAGACCCACTAGTGAGGTAAGGCCACAACGAAAAGTATCGGGCTTGAGCGTGGCAAGAATAATATTCGGTGGTAATCGATGGGACAATTGCGGGAGGGTACACAGAAATAGGTTTGGATCTAGTAGAGGCAATGGTGTGAAACAATGTGCGTCCACGACGTGCAAAAGGCTTCTTTAATTCTTTAAAAGCTGACAAGTGATAACGGTTATATTTCTGTTTCTGTGTTCGTAGATTGTAAGTGCAACTGTTTTGTAGAAGACCAACCTGTAATCCCCGTATGACGATTAAGACACCAAGTCCAGTACTGCGCCGACTACACTTAGCAAATAAAAGCAAATACGCCTTAACCCAGAATCGAACCCTTGACTTCCCTCATACTAAGCCAAAACGCTATCCTCTAACCCAACTCACGTTTCCTATCAAAGTTAGTTACCGTACATCTGATTACAGTGTTGCCAGATTGCCAATCTTTATCATTTACTGCCAGAAATATGGGCAGGATGAAAATTTGTGGGAGATATTTTTGTATCACTAGCATGTGAGGAAACGGGCTGCGAGCCGAAGAGTTGCACTTCAAACGTACTTATATAATTATAGGATTAGGGTAATTTCCCCTCAGCCAAAGAATACAACTGAAATAATTTCGGAACTTCAGCGCTGGGGAACTGAAGGTTGGAGTTCTCTCAATTACATCCAGTCATTTAGCAAAATAGCAGAACCGCTGCGTGGTGCAAGTGAAGCTGTAAAGAAAGTTATACAATTATTGTCATGTGGATAACAACACATTTCAGTGCCCACTTATAAGCAGAAGTCACCTTCATAATAACTTAAAATTTTGCAGTAACAGCCTAACCAAAATATCTTTAAAGCTCTATTGAACTTCAGCTTTTCCTAACACAAATCACTTATGCCCTCCAACGGACGATTCTAGGGTAGAGTCTGTCGCACACTTATCTAAGGTTGCCAGGCCTCCGTATTTCTAGGTTTCTCGTGTATTTTAACACTTTTTTTCAGTCTGCCGTCTCACACATTTAATAACATTTCTTCCGTATTTCGTCCTAATACGATACTGCGCAGCTGAAGTGCAATACTTTTTCTATTTCTAACTATTCAACTTCGATTTATCGAAATATTCTGAACGGTGCATCAGACCGTACACTGACACCATAGCTTTGTTCTGAGGCAATTATGAACTATACGTAGCTCATTAGCGTCACTAAAAACATTAAATTAGTTTTAAAAGCATTTTCTCAAACGTGCGTGTATGTACGTCTCATGGCATTAGGATCTACCAAGAACTGTTGTATGGAACAAAATTATTGTGTTGATTAAGCTAGAGACCGGAAGGTGGAAACACGGAAGTTGTGATATTCCTCGAACTCGCTTCGAGCTTTCTTTTGCTTTCGTGTCTTTGCTGCTGGATGGCTGGGCGTTTTGTCTCTTCTCTCTCGTACAGTTACGGTACGTTTGTTGTAGTGCATGTGTGTCGACAGTGATGAAGAGTACCATAAGACACGACTAAAGAAGAAACATCATTATAGATTTACTTATCTTTCGGACTGGGAGAAAAATTATTTTTGCATTAGCCCAGTAAGTACAAATACACATTAGGCCTATTTCTCCTTTTGCTGGGAGCGTATGAGAATAAAAATGACCTTGGACTCGTTAAAGCTAAAATTTGAAATTCGTTAGAAAACGTCGCTAGCGTGGTGTTATGTTCTACATCAAATAACGTGTCAGCAATTTTTTGGGATCTCCATTGTTGTTAATCAGAAAACCCGGCAGCCATACATTCAGGATCAGCACGACCTGGTTAATTCGGCAGTTTGTCCGGCAGTCACGTCCTGGCATTATTAGAACCACGTGTTAAACGTCGTCTAATTACAGGACACGAAAACTAGGGGCAGCGAAAGAAACGGCAGTGTGTCAGTTGCAAGCTATGAACTGAATATAATTGACCCAGTGAGACCGCAGCAAAGCTCCGCATTAGGAGAACTGGTCTCCTGTTCGTGGAAGCACACTCTCCCTGCGCAGGAAAGCACGGTTGCCAGTCTGCTGCAGTAGACGCATCTCGGCATCCGTGTTCCAAACAACTCAAAACAGTGTCCTGCAAACGGCACTAAAAAGTTACTCGAACCCACGTGACATAACGCTAATACCGCATACCACAACCACGAGCCTTGATAATTGGCTCAATTCGGCGACAAAGAGAGTGCGCAAATTTCTTCAGGAATTTAGTATCCAGCTGAGGCCACATATTAATGATCGAGTCTCGTAGACTTACAAAATACCGGCCGTATTGATTGTGAAAGGTGTCTGCTTTTGAGCGAACGCTTTTCATCTGTCCGTGAACAACAGTGCACGGTCCTTCAATGTTCCAAAAAGCCACGCACCAAACGCGATTTTGCACGGGGTCATGTCTTGGGTTCTAATGATCAAAGAGATAAGGGGGTTAACCGTTTTGGATAGCCCTTACCCAGCGTCCATTTGTATACGTATCGGAAGAACGGAACTGTAGCTATCGTACAGTACACGGTCAAAATTTAAACATTACACACTTCCTCTAGCCCACACAATTTTAGCAGAGCAGTTGGTGCTTTTGAATTAGGTTAGGGTAGGATAGGCTTTAAGCGGCTTATAAAAGTACCATTTTTTCACGGGCAGTTCCTGAAAAAAGGTACCAATTGTGGAAATGGTCGCTTCTGTATATTCCGATCGTGGCAGATCGTCACGACATACATCCACGATTCCGAAAGTAACCAAACCGATGCCTTCTAAAAAAAAAAAAGAGAGATAGATACATGTCCATATGATAGTCATGCAGTTCTCTCTGCGGTATACATAGCCGGCCGCGCTGGCCGAGCGCTTCTAGGCGCTTCACTCCGGAACCGCGTGACTGCTACAGTCGCAGGTTCGAATCCCGACTCGGGCATGGATGTGTGTGATGTTCTTAGGTTAGTTAGGTTTAAGTAGTTCTAAGTTCTAGGGGACTGATGACCTCAGATGTTAAGTACCATAGTGCTCAGAGCCATTTGCAGTATACATAAATATCCGTGAACGTATGAACATGTTGCAGGACAAATGGGAAAGTTCTATGTGCGTATCTACTCATTACACTATACTACACTAAACTCAAAAAACAAGTATACATGTCTCCTCCAGACTATAACCGCCGATATGTTATTAAGTGACACTGAAATAAACAAATTGTACCAAGAACTACGCATTTTTCATGAATTTTCGATGCGCTGTTCACTTAAAACGGCTTGGTTTCACAATACGAAAATAGCTAAATACACAAATTCTTTAACCAGCATTATGGCGTTTCCTGTCATTTTATTATAACAAATGGGATTAGTCACGACGCATTTTCCAGAGATCCTCAGTTCGTTGATGGTTTAGAATAGCGTACATTCATTGAATTTAAGTTATAATATAAAACCATCTAAATATGTGCTTCAACTGAAAAATGACGAAGTACACAATTGACGTTTTGACAACGCTTAGAGAGCTCATAGATATTGTCAGCCGAAAAGCTTGTAATAAAAAATGTAGTAGATTTGAGGTCCACTTATTACGCAAACAACAGTTTTTTTTTCTTTTCTAAACCTAAATATTGTTCAGCGCCTTTGTGCCATCGTCAGTGGGAGCCCTTTATGAAGGTCTGTAAAATGTAAACATGTTTTAAGTAATAATTATTTCAATGAACTTAGGCCTAGAAATAGCTATTGTATGTTTTTGAGACAGCCTTAATTTTCTTTTACATTGGTGGATATGTAAGACCATCTGTAAATTACTGTTGCTTGGTAACTCGCCCTCTGTACTTAATGTTTTGTGAGACCCGATGATAACTGTTTTATGAAATTTATTGTTTCTTCAGTCGTTAGTTTCGTTCATTTCTTCTGACATTTGAAACACTTTCATAATATACGACAGGCAACGGCCTTGCCGCAATGGATACACCAGTTCCCGTAAGATCACCGAAGTTAAGCGCTGTCGGGTGTGGTCGGCGCTTGGATGGGTGACCATCCAGGCTGCCATGCGCTGTTGCGATTTTTCGGGGTGCACTCAACCTCGTGATGCCAATTGAGGAGCTACTCGAGCGAATAGTAGCGGCTTCGGTGAAGGATACCATCTTACGACCGGGAGAGCGGTGTGCTCACCCCACGCCCCTCCTATCCGCATCCTCCACCGACGATGACACGGCGGTCGGATGGTCCCGGTCGGCCACTCGTAGCCTGAAGACGGAGTGCTTTTTTTTCGTAAGATACGATGACCACAGCAAGATACTGATTTCATATTTTAACCATACAGCACTTAATTATGAACGTTCTCTTTTTGGTCAAAACACTACAACCCATGCGTTGTATACGTGAGAACGGAGTAAAATAATACTGTATTGATAAAGTTTATCGTATAAGTACACTGTCTAGGGTGTTTACCGGGAGTGCGAAATGTGATTACAAAAAATGTTATGGAAAAAAAATCAGCTGAAAATCATTGCCATGTGAACACACTGTCTCCTTACTTCGTGTAACAGTAACTTGAAGAGTCCTCCAGAAATTGAGCGTGTAACAGACAACATCGCATTACCAATCCTACTCATGAAGCTCTAGATACAGAACTCCCCGACTTCCTGGAGGGTTTCCATTCACACAGACCCGATAGCCACTCATTTCTTGATTTTGAAAGAATAAAGTACTTTTGGTTGTGGACACAACGCTGGTGGATCATGTGAAGCCGAGTTGTCACAGAGGAGGCAGTTTTCCGTGTTGTGGCAGCGCTGCTCGAGTCTTGGACGTGGCTACGGTGTTGCACCTGCCGGCACTAAACGCCTCCCCCGCCTACCCCACCCCCGTCCCCAGCTGGGCGTGGCCGCGCTCCGCTCCTCCGCATATTCATACGCGCCTGCGCGCACCTGCGTCTGCGTCCTGCGCAGTCCTACCACACTGACGCGATGGGGGCGGTCGACGCATGTCCAGGCACTGTCCTCTAGGGAACTGAGACTGCATGCAGTCTCCTATCAAAATGTTTAATTTTTCTCATGAAGTAGCATCCCTAGGTATAAGCTTTAACGTGTACAGGTTACGTAATGGGTTTTTCTCAAGAAGCTGCATGGTACCAATGATTACATGCACTCACAAGTAGCTGCAGCGGAGAGAGCGACTAGTCTTCTGAGGGAGCGCTCCTGCAGCCACGGCAGATTTCAGTGGTTAGGCGCTTGACGAGATTCGGATGACGTCAGAGCGTCGGTGACACAGGCGATTACAGGAAGAGCAATGGTCGCGATATCAGCGCATTTGAACGAGGCCTGATCCTGACTACCAGACAGGCTGTACAAATACTTCAGGAGCAGATTACATCTTACGCACTAGAACTAAACCTTCATATAAAATTTTTACTTCAGTGTTCTACGAAGTAAGAAAAAAATGTTCAAATGTGTGTGAAATCTTATGGCACCTAACTGCTAAGGTCATCAGCCCCTAAGCTTACACACTAGTTAACCTAAATTATTGTAAGGGAAACACACACACCCATGCCCGAGGAAGGACTCGAACCTCCGCCGGGACCAGCCGCACAGTCCATGACTGCAGCGCCCCTGACCGCTTGGTTAATCCCGCGCGGCGTATTCTACGAAGAAACTAAATTATAGTCTGTTCTCGTTAATGGCTGAAATTAAGGACAAAGATGTATTTTATAATCGTGTTGCTTTCACTTAGAGGAGAGCGTTTACATTAGTACAGTTCTCAGTGTATCTCCCTGTAATGTAAGTGTAATATATTTTCTTACACCATTTTTAAATGATGAGCTTCAGTAGTTACGTGCAGTATTCTTCTTCTGAAATACAAAAATTACTCTGGAGAACTAAGGCTTTTCAAAAGTGAAAACGTCTTCCAAGGTACAACATAGTCATGTGCCGAGGAACAATTATTTGATCGAAACTTAAAAGTGTTGCAGTCAAGACAATCTGGTCAGTACTGTATTTACTGGTCTGTTTGTTACATTATTACTCTGCTGTACACAACGAATCAGAAAGTAATCAAATTCAGCAACAAAAGCCAGTTACAAGTTAAATACATTTTGAAAAAGAGGCTATCGGAAACTGAAAACAATTCCATTTTCAAGAAAGGTAAAACAATTAAAGAAACTCAGTTCAATTTAGAAGTATCAAATGTTCCATGGGCAAAGCCCTTGCCGCAGTGGCTACACCGGTTCGCGTCAAATCACCAAAGTTAAGCGCTGTCGGGCGTGACCAGCACTTGGATGGGTGTCCATCTGGACCGCCATGCGCTGTTGTCCTTTTTAGGGGTGCACTCAGCCTCGTGATGCCAATTGAGGAGGGGCTCCGGTCAAAGTAAACCACCATGACGGCCCGGAGAGCGGTGTGCTGACCACACGCCCCACCTATCCACATCGTCAGCTGAGGATGAGACGGCGGTCGGATGGTCCCGATGGGCCACTTATTGCCTGAAGACGGAGTGCAAATGTTCCATGACAGAACACATTCTTCTATTTCAACGTACAGATAGTGCACCACTGGCGAACTAAGACGTAACTATCACACATATTTTAGAAAAATTCCAAATGGCTTTAATATATTATACACCACTTAATTGTGTAGAGCGCCAAATATTTTTTACAAAGCTGCAAATCACAACATTATATCTAACAACAACAAAAACTTTAGAAAATAGCAGAAATTTCTTATTGCCGTATATAGTGCGCATTCTTTCATGTAATTCTGATAACAGACACTAGACTGAAACACTGGCCGAAACAGGTCATGTGTTCCTAGGTACTCCATCCTCTCCCCTACAAGTATAACGAGCGGGAATATGCAAAACTCTATTCAGTAGGCAATAACGTATTATTAATATGTCAAATTAATAGTGTTTATTTATCGTGAACTCACAGGTGTAACGAGATTTGGTAGTATGAGAGGCCGTGATGGGAAGGATAGACCCACAGGCGATAAGAGAAACAGCTGCGAAGTGAACAGTAAAAGCATTTTAACTGTAGCGTGTGTGGGTGGGTGGGGGGGGGGGGGGGAGGGGGACGTTTGTGTTTGCATTGTTTTATTGTTTTGTTTTTGTGTATACGTGGCATTGTAATCCGAATCCACACCACACAGGCACTGATATTCCTTACAGCTTTTATTACTGAGCATCACATATGCACACGCTTACTGATGTTCAGTTGGATATTACATCACATTGTTTCCTGGACAATAGCGACACCACCCGAAACTCGTATTCAATGTCCCATGTCGTGACGCAGTGACACTTCACAGTGGGCCTCTCGTCCGCACGCTGGTTAACGCTGATACAGCAAACCCTTGTTCCTAAAGCAGAGTTCGAAACACCAACTGGGCAGCTGATGACGTTTTGTGGATCAAACCTTCTAGATCGCTTAATATATGTCTTTATTTATAGTGAGGTTTCGGCTGCTGTCATCTTCAGATCTGTAATTGAGATTAAAGAAACATAAGAAAAGAGACGTTAATTATGCATTACCAGACTACAAAAGATGAAACCGAAGAAGTTAAAAATTTTAAGAGCTCGCTCACAAAAACTTAAAGCTTGAAAAACAAGGTTCAGCGTCAGTATCAATAGAAGCTACCAATCGGGGCGTCAATAATCTTTTTCTTTTACAAAGATGTAGCCGCCAGGTGGTACTATTCTGGGACACGTTGTCTTCATTTATTTTCTTTACTTTTTTTACCTCTTACGTATAAAGTGACAGTCCTGAAGTTAGACACATTCCAAGTCAAATTAAAAAATGCTATCAAATGAATGTAGCTGCACGTTCATGAAATTATCTTTCCCTATGGTGGTCCTTGTGGAGTTCGCCGAAGTCTGAACTCATATATTCATTAAAACTGTTTAGCAATAGTAGCTATATAACAGAAAAAGGAAAAAAAGTCAAAGACAACGGCCCTCTCCACCCCTACGCCCTTCTCTAGTACCATCTCACGAGTAGCACGGACATTTGTGTAAAAAAATTTTGATCCATTGCGACAGACAGTTAGGCACTGGCATTATTGATGCTGACACACTGAACCTTGTTTTACAAGTTCCAGGGTTTGGTGAGTGAACTTTTTTCAGTTTGTTTTAGTTTTTAATTTTCCATCTTTTGCACCCTGATAATGTGCAATAAATGCCTCGCGTTCTTATGTGTCTTTCATCTTAATTACAGAGCTGAAGATGGCAGTATCTGAAGCTGCATTATAAATGAACACATATTTTAAGTGATCTAGACGGTTTTATTCACAAAATCTTCACAGTGGTAGCGACTCTTATAGGAAATTTATTTACTTCGTTAATGATATGACAACCTATTTGACGCCTACATAATTAATCCTGCCCCAGACGCTGCCCTTATCGACATTTAAGTGGATTACGAAAGATTTGAATTTTCGCATGTGATCGGAATGGCCGCAGGCGCTGCTGCGGTAAGACGTGCATCTCATCTGAAAACCTGTACGCCTCATTTGGTGAGATATTATGTGCTCCCATCGGTTGCAGAGTCGTTGCATGTCGAATGTGAAATGGCACAAAAGACGTTGGAAGTCACGTAAGTGGGCAGTTTGAATCCAGATTTTTTTTTCTTTTTTATTTCCTTTATTGAGTTTCGATTTCTCACGAAGGGGCGGGCTGGCAGCAGCTTGGTATGTCGCTCTCCAGCCTACAGAATTTGTTTTAAAAATATGAAGACAAGAACTAATAAAAACAGGCGGTAAAATCGGAGAATTAAATGGTAACATGTCGGAAAATCGTGGAACTTAAAACATAGAACAAAGGGTTGATGATGCTAATAAAAAACATATGAAGCAGACAGGTAAAATAATAGACAGACAATTAAAAAACACTGCGACAGTCTGGTTTCTGTTCGCAAGAGATATAAAATTCACACCCAGCGACAACATGATTTCTGTTCGCAAGACTTTGGAAAGACGAACAACACCCAACATTCACTTGAACACTGCACTAAAAAGTTGGCACTTATATGACATACCACAGCCGAAGGCAGACGAGGGGAACCTGGCCAGATGATGTGAAAGATAAGAGGGAAGGAGAGGAAAAACGAAGGGGAGGGGTGGGGGGAGGGAAGAGCCGATGGAGGACTCATAAGAGTTCACAGCTCGATTGAGCGAGTCCAATGCGTTCCTTACCGTGATCTGTAGTGACGGATTACAATTATGAAGGCGTACTGCATAATGATGTCTCCAAATTTGTTATATGAACACTCTTAAAGCTTTTTAAAGAAAACTTACGTTATTAACATTCTACGTCTTTATTCCTCAAGTCTACATATTTGCAGCCACCTGACGCTAGAGGGCTCCGTATTGCAGCATGTAACATGGCTGTAGTAAAGTAGTTATGTTGGTGCGTGAGAAACAGTGTACTGTGATCGTTTTTCAAATTCTTAGAGTTCTTCCACACATGGAGCACCCTCTCCTTCAGCATGACAATGTCAGACCAGTCACTAGCGCTGCGACTTCTGCACAAATCCTATGCTTTTGGTCACAGATCATCCTCCATTCAGTCTAGACTTGGCCCCACCCGATTTTCATCTGTATCCAAAAGATACCAGAACACCTCCCAGGACATCTCTTTCAGACTGATGAAATAGTGCAAGCAGAGATGAGGTTGTGGGTCCATCAACAAGGTCAAAGATTCTATAATGACGGCATCAACAAACTGGTCTCTCGTTGGGAGAAATTTGCTCGTCGCCAGTGTGACTATGCTGAGAAATAAATATATAGACATGAAGAGTAAATCTGTAAAATATTAATTACACTAATGGCCATTAAAAATGATACACCACGAAGGTTGACGTGCTACAGACGCTAAATTAAACCGACGGGAAGAAGATGCTGTGATATGCAAATGATTAGCTTTTCAGAGCATTCACACAAGGTTGGCGTCGGTGGCGTAACTCACAACGTGCTGACATGAGGAAAGTTTCCAACCGATTTCTCATACACAAACAGCAGTTGACCGGCGTTGCCTGGTGAAAGGTTGTTGTGATGCCTCGTGTAAGGAGGAGAAATGCGTACCATCACGTTTCCGACTTTGACAAAGGTAGGATTGTAGCCTATCGCGACAGTGCTGCTCGCGTTGGTCGAGATCCAATGACTGTTAGCAGAATATGGAATCGGTGGGTTCAGGAGGGTAATACGGAACGCCGTGCTGGATCCCAACGGCTACGTATCACTAGCAGTTGAGATGACAGGCATCTTATACGCATGGCTGTAACGGATCGTGCAGTCACGTCTCGATCCCTGAGTCAACAGATGAGGACGTTTGCAATACAACAATCATCTGCACGAACAGTTCGACGACGTTTGCAGCAGCATGGACTATCAGCTCGGAGACCGTGGATATGGTTACCCTTGACGCTGCATCACAGACAGGAGCTCCTGCGATGGTGTACTCAACGACGAACCTGGGTGCACGAATGGCAAAACGTCATTTTTTCGGATGAATCCAGGTTCTGTTTACAGCATCATGATGGTCGCATCCGTGTTTGGCGACATCGCGGTGAACGCACGCACATTGGAAGCGCGTATTCGCCATCACCATACTGGCGTATCACCCGGCGCGATGGTATGGGGTGCCACCGGTTACACGTCTCGGTCACCTCTTGTTCGCATTGACGGCACTTTGAACAGTGGACGTTATATTTCAGATGTGTTACGACCCGTGGCTCTAACCTTCATTCGATCCCTGCGAAACCCTGCATTTCAGCACGATAATGCACGACTACATGTGGCAGGTCCTGTACGAGCCTTTCTGGGTACAGAAAATGTTCGACTGCTGCCCTGGCCAGCTGAAAACGTCTGGCTCGTCACAATACGCCAGTCATTACTCTTGATGAACTGTGGTATCGTGTTGAAGCTGCATGGGTAGCTGTGCCTGTACACGCCATCCAAGCTCTGTCTGACTCAATGCCCAGGCGTATCAAGGCCGTTACTACTGCCAGAGGTGGTTGTTCTGGGTACTGATTTCTTTGGATCTATGCACTCAGATTGCGTGAAAATGGTATCACATGTCAGTTCTAGTATAATATATTTGTCCAACGAATACCCGTTTATCATCTGCATTTCTTCTTGGTGTAGCAATTTTAATGGCCAGTAGTGTACGTATGTTTTACTGAAAGAGGTTTAAGAGCGTATCACAGAAAAAAAATTCTGAGGCATTACCAGGTGTAGATGTATGAAACCGGAATCATCTTATAGATGGTGGCAGCCGTCAGTGTAGGGCCCGTGAGACCCCGTCTGCAGCGCCATCTGCGTCCTATAATGACTGACTATGAATGTCAATACACAGTAACCCGAGTTACATGCATTGGTATATGTTTCAAACCTGTAAACATGTCGAGTTTTCTGCATACGAAATACGATTTGCGGACAGCATTGGTTTTCTGTTACCATTTTAAGAAAAGTGCTGCAGAATCGCATCGAATGCTTTTCGAAGTTTTCGGCGAACATGCTCTTGCGAAAAAAACAGTGTTTCGAGTGGTCCAAAAGATGCAAAAGTGGTGATTTTGACGTAAGAAACGACGAGCGCGGGAAACCACCGAAAAAGATCGAAGACACAGAATTGCACGCCTTATTGTATGAAGATTATACTCTGTCTCAACAGGAACTCGCGGAACAATTGAATGTGACGTAGGAATCCGTTCCTCTTCGGTTGAAAGCTTTGGAAAAGATGCAGAAAGTGGGAAAATCGGTTCCGCATGAACTGAATGCAAGACAGAAAGCAATTTGAAAGACCACTTGTGAAATGCTGTTCGCCAGATCAAAAGAAAGTCGTTTCTCCATCGAATAGTGACAAGTGATGAAAAATGGATATATTTTGAGAACTTTAAGCAAGCCTCGTAAATCATAGGTGAATCCAGGCAAACCATCCACTGCAAGACAAAATTCCTTTTGGAAAGAAGGCAATGCACTGCGTTTGGTGGGGTCACAAGAGTATCATCTATTATGAGCTGCTAAAACTTGGTGAAACCGTTAAATACTGATCGCTACCAAAAGCAAATGAGCCATTTAAATCGAGCATTAAGTGAAAAACGACCGTAATATGGAAAAAAGGCAACAAAAAGTCATACTGTTCCATGATAACTCCCCATCACACTCAGCAAAACGGGTCAGGAAGACGACCGAGGCGTTCAGTTTGGAAATACTAGGAAATGCACCTGATTCCCCAAACTTGGCTCCGTCCGATTATCATCTGTTTGCTCCAGTGGGACACTATCTCGCTGAACAACGTTTCAGTTCGTATGAAAATAGCTCGCTGACTGGTTCGTTTCAAAATTTCTTGACGTGGCATTCATAGCCTGCCGAATAGGTGGGAGAAATGTATAAATAGCAATGGAGAATATTTTGAATAAAATATACACAAGTTACTTTACAGCACGTCCTTGTACATACAGAGAAATTTGCTAATCACAGAATGGCGGATGTAGGCGGACAACAGGGTAATTAAAGAGGTTCGCGTCGCAGAGTCCTGGGTGATTAAGCTAAACAATGGCCTTTTAGCTAATTTTCAGAAACATGCATGTTCGTGTTGCAAAAAACGCTAGTCATTGCTCTTACCGTTAATTTAGTTGTTGAACAATGTCTATATTTTGGATTACATACAAAAATATTTTTCGGCGGCTAAGTAAATGTCTCACTACGAATAACGCTCATGTCTGGAGAGGATTTTATTTTATTCATGTATTTAAACGTCCTTAAATGGTATGTCAGAGTGAACCAGATGTTATTTTCAACTGGAATATCTTTGCTTCGATTCTTTACGGTTACAGGAGAAAATCTAAAATGTCAAAAAGATTTGGAAAACTTTGAAAATTTCTAGTTTTTTTTCAATCTCGCGGGGTATGAGGTCAAAATACTACCAGAATCACAAAAATGCGGTAGAAATGCCTAACGCACAAATTTCCACAGAGGAATATACCGAATACTTCAGACGTTGACCCTACTCCAACGCACGGTACTGCCACGTATACAGGTTACTGATGTACGAGTATGTTCTGACAGCTGACACAAATTTTGGTGACTACTTGATAATTTTTGGGTTTAATTTCAGTGTAATAAACGTAATTTTGCTTAGTCACAAAAAACAACAGGTGCAATGATCCTTCTTTCTATCTTTTGTTGGTATCATTTATACTTTTTTCATTTGCATAAATGATTTGTGAATGTAAAAATGCTAAGTTGTGTCATTGTTCTGATTTCACGTAAAAAACATATGTGTGGCTACAACTGACAAGGTAAGTCAGACTATGGTAAGGTCATACGTCTTATCAGTGTTCTACCCAGTTTAAGAGGGAGCCGGTTACAGTATTTCTGTCTTCTAAATTAAATGTTAATAGTGCCGCAATTTTTTTCATAATACTAGAAATAAATGTAGAAATGTTTGTACGTGCAGTGCAGGGACGATGACAGTAATTAGTTTCATCCACATTTGCTGCTGTCTATTAAATTGAAACTCTGGTTCTGATCGGCACGTAAAATGAGATACCTCAGTGAAAGATCACTCTTCACTGTCAGTCAGAATGTTTCACAAGCAATCTTTTAACTTCGAAGCGTACAAAAATATAGGTAATCATCTCGTCGTAATTTTCCTGCGTAATAATACACCGTAGTCAATCATTCTTTTACCCTACAACTGACCTTACGTGCTCGTTCCGTTTACTGTCGTTTTGCAGTTTAATAGAAGTATCAGAGTTTTTCTTCTTGTTTTTTTATTACTTTTAGTTCATTCTTCTAGTTCGAGAGCTACTCCATGCTCTTTTGAGCCACAGGTCTGGCATTTATTTTTGTTATCGTTTTATTACAATTTTAATTTATTTCTTCTTAAATTAAAATTGGATTCTTTTGTAATTTGTTACCTTGAAATGGCTGGACACTAATTTTACGGTATGTTATTGCTTTTATACAGTTGTTTATTTCACAAGTTTTGTTTTCCATGTTATCTTTGTTACACTGAAATGGACTTATGTACTAGTTACGTGATTTTTTAGTGCTTTTGCTGTGGTTGTTCGTTTTGACAAATGTTATGATTTCCTACGCTAACTTTTATACTAATGTACAAGTTGTTATTTTACGTGTTTTGCTTGTTGTGTTAATTCAGATAACTTTCCTTATTTACCATATGTCCCTATCTCTCTCATTTCTACTATGTTTTGCCTTTTGCAGCTTGGGCTACATGCTGTGAAATTGGTTTCTTAGTGTGAAATTTTATAGTTAAACTATTTTTTCTAGATATGCATATGCTACAGGATATTTTAATTTGGAAAACTTCGAAAATTTCTAGTTTTTTTTTTTTTTTTAATGTCTCGGGGTATGAGGTCAGAATACTACCAGAATCACAAAAATGTTTGTAGGCGCAGTGCAGATTAATAGTTTCTCTTGCTATGGAATGTCTATACTGGTTGAGCCGTGGTAAAAATTGCTGTTTTGAAGAGCGCGCCACAGCGCGTAGTGTGAAGCAGTCACCCTCCGTTTCTGGCGGTGGCGCCGCTGCGGCAATCGCAGCGTTAGTGCCTCCCTCTGGTGAGAAAGGGGAAAGGTTGCCTGTTCACGTGCATTTAGGGGGCGTGATGAGCTCGCTAGGCGGAGAGTCTGGTCAGTTAGTCAGCCGGGTCAGTGTGGGGTAGTCAGTGTCTGTTTGTCGTCCGGAGTGCTAGTGTGTGTTAGGCTGCGAGTCTGCTCGAGTTTGTTCAGGCAATAAATAGTCTTTGGCGCCTGGGTCGATCGGTTAGTGGGTCGCGCACTGGGACACAAGATGACTTGTCCGTCTTGAGCGTCGGCGCATGTGAGGTCGCCACGTCAGTCCAGTGGGCCGCGCCGTATAGCGAGGGGTAGTGGCTTCGCGGCCGGCACGAGAGCAACAGGAGTCAACCCATGACATCGGTCTGGCCGTGCTGGCTGCGACGCTGTGAGACGGGAGATCGGCGCGCCTCCCTGCGTCCGTCGAAGCGGCTTGCAGCGGACGGTTCGCGAGAGCTTTTTGGGTGTGCTGCGCCAGGTCTTCGCCAGACGTAGCAGTTTATTAGAAGTTAAGTGATTCGTGATATGTTGTTTCATTTTTAAATTCTACTTGTTTTCATAGACTGTCTCCCGTCCCCATTTGTTAGGCAGTTAGTGTCTGTCTGTCGGTCTGCCGTACTGTAATAGCTGCGTCTGTCATGTTTGTCGGATTCGGTGTTAGCGAATTTATTGCTTGAAGTGTAACGGCCGAATTCCTGAAATGTTTTTATCTTGCCTATCACTTGAGAGGCGGTATGTGTGTAATGTAGAGCATGTTTGGCCAACCTTGTATATTTTATCTAAGCCTGCATTTCATGGGCTTTTATTTAAATGGTCATTTTAGTGTATAAAGTTGCCACCCTTCCACCGTAAGAGATTTTTTAAAATCAAGTTGCACCTTCGGTGGCAAGTTAATCTTTTAATGTTAGTGTTTTTCTACCATTTCCATCCCTCCTACGGCGTGCATAATATATGTGCTTCTGTGAGTTATTAAATTGTTTTAGTTTAAAGTAATCTGGTGTGTTGCAGATTTGCACCAGTGTAGTCTTTCAGAGGTTGTTGTAAGCGGTCGTGACTACGGCCGTGTCAAAAGCAAGCGGCAAAGTTCTCAGTCCGAAAGCTCATACAGTAAAAAATTTGTTCTTTCTGCCTCTGAGTAAATTGTAACTTGATATTTAGAGAGTGCTTACTGATTATAATTTTAAATCTGTTTTAAAAAAATGCTTTAAGGAATAAAATTTCCATTTGTTGAAAGAAATTTGATTTGTTTTCATCAGTTACCCATTGGCAACTACTTCCACGCTCACATAGTGCGATTAAATGTGTTAATGTTCTTGATGAATCGCTAGTAAATAAAGTAAATTCTTAAGAAAAGGTTTTGAAAGTAAAAATCACAGTTCACTGATTTTACATAACATTAATCTAGTTAACAATTGTTGGCAACTTCTAAACTATTTGCTCTAAGTGTGCTTTTCATGTGACATATTTACTACATTCTTTCATCAAGATGTTGAGCTGTGTCCTCCTGGAAGAATGTGGCTGAAACCAGGTCTGCAGAGATTTTTGAGGATTTGTGGGGACCGTGCTGGTTGGTACAATTTGTTTCATTGGCTTCCTTGTTGTTATAGAACGTGTTCTTATTTTTTTCCTGCACGTTGAGCCTGTTGCAGAGAATGTCTTTCCCATGTCTAGCTCTTAAGTTTACTTGTGTGGTCTGGAGAGACACTGTTCTCGCTACGGCATATAGCTCATGGCAAGTTGTTACAAGTGAGAGCCTTGGGAAACACGTTGATAGCCGTCTTCCTGTACTGAATAGCTTGTCTGGCACTGTTTTGTTGATGGTCTGGCCTGACAAAGATTTTCCAAGTATGCACAGCTCTTTTGGCGTTAAACTCGAGTAGTCTGCCTTGGACTTTTATGTTTACTAATTGTCTATTTTTGGTCTTTTTCCATTAGAAACTTCAAGCGGGGTTTCCAGTTGAGTTTTTCTCGTGGTGAAGTCCTAGTTATCGGGTTGTGTTACATTGTTTCAGTGGTCAGTTCTATAGTCTCTGTCCTCATGGTACTTCTTAAGGGCCATGTGTCAGTGCAGGAAAAGAACGATTTCTGTTTCATTTGTACAGGGTGTTTCAAAAATGACCGTTATATTTGAAACGGCAATAAAAACTAAACGAGCAGCGATAGAAATACACCGTTTGTTGCAATATGCTTGGGACAACAGTACATTTTCAGGCGGACAAACTTTCGAAATTACAGTAGTTACAATTTTCAACAACAGATGGCGCTGCAAGTGATGTGAAAGATATAGAAGACAACGCAGTCTGTGGGTGCGCCATTCTGTACGTCGTCTTTCTGCTGTAAGCGTGTGCTGTTCACAACGTGCAAGTGTGCTATGGACAACATGGTTTATTCCTTAGAACAGAGGATTTTTCTGGTGTTGGAATTCCACCGCCTAGAACACAGTGTTGTTGCAACAAAACCAAGTTTTCAACGGAGGTTTAATGTAACCAAAGGACCGAAAAGCGATACAATAAAGGATCTGTTTGAAAAATTTCAACGGACTGGGAACGTGACAGATGAACGTGCTGGAAAGGTAGGGCGACCGCATACAGCAACCACAGAGGGCAACGCGCAGCTAGTGCAGCAGGTGATCCAACAGCGGCCTCGGGTTTCCGTTCGCTGTGATGCAGCTGCGGTCCAAATGACGCCAACGTCCACGTATTGTCTCATGCGCCAGAGTTTACACCTCTATCCATACAAAATTCAAACGCGGCAACCCCTCAGCGCCGCTACCATTGCTGCACGAGAGACATTCGCTAACGATATAGTGCACAGGATGGATGACGGCGATATGCATGTGGGCAGCATTTGGTTTACTGACGAAGCTTATTTTTACCTGGACGGCTTCGTCAATAAACAGAACTGGCCTATGTGGGGAACCGAAAAGCCCCATGTTGCAGTCCCATCGTCCCTGCATTCTCAAAAAGTACTGGTCTGGGCAGCCATTTCTTCCAAAGGAATCATTGGCCCATTTTTCAGATCCGAAACGATTACTGCATCACGCTATCTGGACATTATTCGTGAATTTGTGGCGGTACAACCTGCCTTAGACGACACTGCGAACACCTCGTGGCTTATGCAAGACGGTGCCCGGCCACATCGCACGGCCGACGTCTTTAATTTCCTGAATGAATATTTCGATGATCGTGTGATTGCTTTGGGCTATCCGAAACATACAGGAGGCGGCGTGGATTGGCCTCCCTATTCGCCAGACATGAACTCCTGTGACTTCTTTCTGTGGGGACACTTGAAAGACCAGGTGTACCGCCAGAATCCAGAAACAATTGAACAGCTGAAGCAGTACATCTCATCTGCATGTGAAGCCATTCCGCCAGACACGTTGTCAAAGGTTTCGGGTAATTTCATTCAGAGACTACGCCATATTATTGCTACGCATGGTGGATATGTGGAAAATATAGTACTATAGAGTTTCCCAGACCGCAGCGCCATCTGTTGTTGACAATTGTAACTACTGGAATTTCGAAAGTTTGTCTGCCTGAAAATGTACTGTTGTCCCAAGCATATTGCAACAAACGGTGTATTTCAATCGCTGCTCGTTTAGTTTGTATTGCTGTTTCAAATATACCGGTCATTTTTGAAACACCCTGTATATGGTTTAATTCTTAAGTTCACCACCCACCTTTTTAGTTTTGTTAGATATCTCCTGGGCTTGTCTTAGCTGTGTCAAGCAGAACATTATTTATACTGTATTTGAACATTACAAGAATGTCTCTCCCACTGTCCCAATTAACTTACATTTACGCCTGCCTACATTCAAAATACACATTCATCCCAACAAACTGAAATTTCGCCCTAATAATCCTGAATCACTCTACAGTCAATGACGAAACTTTCCCGCGTACATCAGCGTCATCAACAAACGGCCTCAGACTGGTTCCTCCCCTGTGTGACAGATAGTTTATGTACGTGAAGAACATGAGAGGTCCTGTTCCATTTCCGTGAGGCATTCCTGACCCAGTCCCACAAGACTCAGGAGCCATGTGTACAGGTTCATACAGTCCATGGTTCCCGGTAGTCAGTGTTACGTAAACAGTAGCATACTCAAATGCTTTTCTGAACAATTGCATCTACTTCTAAACTGTGTACACTGCTCTCAGGTGCGTGGCAGAGGGTACTTCCTGTCGTACCACATAGTAGGGTTTCTTACCATTCCATTCGGATCTGGAGCGAAGGACAAACGACTGCTAAAATGCATCTGTGGTCGCTGTAATTAGTGTAATCTACATCCACATTTTCATGATTAGTCAGAAATTCACAGTTAAGTGCCTGTCAGAGGAATCATCGAAACACATTCAGACTAATTCTATACCGTTCCGTTACCTAACAGTGCGCAGAGAAACGAACACATAAATGTTTCTGTGGGAACTCTCATTTCTCTTATTTTATTATGAGATGAATTTTTCTCCAAATGTAGGCTGACTACAATAAAATATGTTCGCATCTAGAGGAGAAATTGGTGAGTGAAATTTCATGAGAAGATCCTGCCACAACGGAAAACACTTTTGTTGTAATGATCCCCACCCCAAGTCGCCCGTATGTTGGTAGCACTCTCCCCCCTGTTTCGAGATAACACATCACGAGCTGGCTTGTAAGGTGGCGTGGTCTCCTGACCTTAATTTCTTACATAGTCTCTCTCACAACCGTATTCTGCACATCAAGACGCTTCATTCGAACCCAAATAAATCGTTTTCTTCGACGCAATTCATCATGATCGAACACAGTGTACTTTCCAGTGTACTTTTAGGGTCGTGTTCGCGGCAGTGCGTACAATGTTTAAGAATGTTCCTAGGTTCCTCACTCAATATTAACTTATTTCTTGAAACTTCGTTTACTAAGCGGTATGCAAATCTAATAAGTAAGTCAGAAGTGCACACCAAGGTTGAAAAAGTCGAAGCTGGTACACAACATGACGGCCACAGGAATTTTCGTTCTAGGGAGGCGGCTGGCCCGCTGGAAGGCCCGTCCTTTCGGAGGGATGGGTTGGCGCACACCCACTTTGGCCGGAACGACTGCCCAGAGAGAGGACAGCTTTCGCCAGAGCGCAGGGATAACGACCCCCGTATTCGACTTAAAAGCAAATTCTGCTACATTGTGTGGGAGTACCCAGAAGACTAATTTTTTGACAGACCAACTGCGTTGTTACGGAGTTCTCACAGGACAGTATACGCTACATCTTTCCGCATTGGTCAACTTAAATGAAACGTCATTCTCCCGTTTAAAAGAGCAAAGCTGCTTTGCGGAATATTTCTGACGCAAAGAGCCAGAGGAGTGAAGAAAGACAGGGAATGATATACCCTTCCAACTTTTTCAGAAAGGAGCCGTTCCGTTGTCGCTCTTGGAGCGGGAACACGTAACGAGAGCGAGTGGGTTCGTATGTGTACGCAAAAGGCGAGGAACAAAGTCTCTCCTCAGTACTTTACTGGGAGGGTACCTGTGTCGTTAGCAAATCGGAGTGATACTCTATATTGAGTCGCTCGCAATTAAGCGTTGTTCACTGTGTTGGACAGCACACACATTGTGTGGTGTGAACACGCACAGAGTACTAATTAAAGGCCTGCAAGTGAATATTGAGTGGCATCGCGGTGGACTGGTTATCTGACCGGTGTACCACGCCAATAGCAAGACTAGGGGCAGATAAGAGTCCTTGACTTCATCAAGGCGTAGGGAGAGTTTGATTGGCGAAGGTCAATCCAGATAGAAAGAGATAGTTGTGTTATTTGTCAGCAGCGAGCGAAGCAGGCAGCAGTCGTCACAGCTCATGGTATTGTCCGCTGCAGTGTATGCGAGCCCCATCTGTCCTTCATAACAGTACACTCCATTACATTTCTCATGTGACAGCCTCGACCGTACCTAGAAAAGCTATTCAATTCGAGTAGGCGCGGCTTTCATCCATTCCGCCTAGCAAATAACATTCTTAAAGAAAAGGGAGAAAAGAACCTTTCCATACTTCGTAAAATAATAGCATTCCTATCCATAAGAGGCAATCTACTGTTCTGAAAAGAACCCGGAAATTTATTAATTTATAAGAAAAAGTTTCACTTGACTTCTCAGAATTTCTTTGCAATAAATAATAAATTTCGTTCGTTTGATGTTGCTCTTACACTAACTAGCAAAACTACAGTACCCCAGTATTCCACTAGTTACGTAAGAATATAGAATATTTTAGTGTGTTTTCCTTCCGGGGACAACTCCAGAAGATATTTGTTGCTGGACGTTTCTCAAGCAGTTCTTGTTGGTACATTAAGAGCGTCTGTCTGACTTCTGTAGTAGTGTGAGGTGGAAATTGTTTCTTGCAGGAGCCAAAGGGTATGTGTTGGATCAATCCAATGCACAACTTGACAAAATAAAACCCACACCCTCGCAGGCTTTCTTTGAGTTTTTTCGATGTCCTCCTTCAGTCCTATCCGAAGCGGATCCCACGCCGCACAGCGATACTCCAGAAGAGGTCGGGCGAGCGTAGTGCAGGCATTCTCTTTAGGAGACCTATTCCATCTTCTAAATTTTCTACTGATAAATGGTAGTCTTTGTTTCGCTTTCCCCACAACGTTATCTACATCTACATCTACATCTACATCCGTACTCCGCAAGCCACCTGACGGTGTGTGGCGGAGGGTACCCTGAGTACCTCTATCGGTTCTCCCTTCTATTCCAGTCTCGTATTGTACGTGGAAAGAAGGACTGTCGGTATGCTTCTGTGTGGGCTCTAATCTCTCTGATTTTATCCTCATGGTCTCTTCGCGAGATATACGTAGGAGGGAGCAATATACTGCTCGACTCCTCGGTGAAGGCATGTTCTCGAAACTTAAACAAAAGCCCGTACCGAGCTACTGAGCGTCTCTCCTGCAGAGTCTTCCACTGGAGTTTATCTATCATCTCCGTAACGCTTTCGCAATCACCAAACGATCCCGTAACGAAGCGCGCTGCTCTCCGTTGGATCTTCTCTATCTCCTCTATCAACCCCACCTGGTGCGGATCCCACACTGCTGAGCAGTATTCAAGCATTGGGCGAACAAGCGTACTGTAACCTACTTCCTTTGTTGTCGGATTGCATTTCCTTAGGATTCTTCCAATGAATCTCAGTCTGGCATCTGCTTTACCGACGATCAACTTTATATGATCATTCCATTTTAAATCACTCCTAATGCGTACTCCCAGATAATTTATGGAATTAACTGCTTCCAGTTGCTGACCTGCTATTTTGTAGCTAAATGATAAGGGACCTATCTTTCTATGTATTCGCATCACATTACACTTCGCTACATTGAGATTCAATTGCCATTCCGTGCACCATGCGTCAATTCGCTGCAGATCCTCCTGCATTTCAGTACAATTTTCCATTGTTGCAACCTCTCGATACACCACAGCATCATCTGCAAAAAGCCTCAGTGAACTTCCGATGTCATCCACCAGGTCATTTATGTATATTGTGAATAGCAACGGTCCTATGACACTCCCCTGCGGCACACCTGAAATCACTCTTACTTCGGAAGACTTCTCTCCATTGAGAATGACGTGCTGCGTTCTGTTATCTAGGAACTCCTCAATCCAATCACACAATTGATCTGATAGTCCGTATGCTCTTACTTTGTTCATTAAACGACTATGGGGAACTGTGTCAAACGCCTTGCGGAAGTCAAGAAACACGGCATCTACCTGTGAACCCGTGTCTAAGGCCCTCTGAGTCTCGTGGACGAATAGCGCGAGCTGGGTTTCACACGATCGTCTTTTTCGAAACCCATGCTGATTCCTACAGAGTAGATTTCTAGTCTCCAGAAAAGACATTATACTCGAACATAATACGTGTTCCAAAATTCTACAACTGATCGACGTTAGAGATATAGGTCTATAGTTCTGCACATCTGTTCGACGTCCCTTCTTGAGAACGGGGATGACCTGTGCCCTTTTCCAATCCTTTGGAACGCTTCGCTCTTCTAGAGACCTACGGTACACCGCTGCAAGAAGGGGGGCAAGTTCCTTCGCGTACTCTGTGTAAAATCGAACTGGTATCCCATCAGGACCAGCGGCCTTTCCTCTTTTGAGCGATTTTAATTGTTTCTCTATCCCTCTGTCGTCTACTTCGATATCTACCATTTTGTCAACTGTGCGACAATCTAGAGAAGGAAGCACAGTGCAGTCTTCCTCTGTGAAACAGCTTTGGAAGAAGACATTTAGTATTTCGGCCTTTAGTCTGTCATCCTCTGTTTCAGTACCATTTTGGTCACAGAGTGTCTGGACATTTTGTTTTGATCCACCTACCGCTTTGACATAGGACCAAAATTTCTTAGGATTTTCTGCCAAGTCAGTACATAGAACGTTACTTTCGAATTCATTGAAAGCCTCTCGCATAGCCCTCCTCACACTACATTTCGCTTCGCGTAATTTTTGTTTGTCTGCAAGGCTTTGGCTATGTTTATGTTTGCTGTGAAGTTCCCTTTGCTTCCGCAGCAGTTTTCTAACTCGGTTGTTGTACCACGGTGGCTCTTTTCCATCTCTTACGATCTTGCTTGGCACATACTCATCTAACGCATATTGTACCATGGTTTTGAACTTTGTCCACTGATCCTCAACACTATCTGCACTTGAGACATGATCGCTGCAATTTAAGATATTCGTAACTGCAATCTCTAAGTGTTTAGCTGAATTCGCAGCCTTTAGATTTGTATGATTTATTGTGTAAGTACACTGTTTAGGTTTTTATGTTGGTAACGTCGCGTAGCGCTAAGTACGAAAGTCACTGGCGGTGCTGTATGCAGTCTGTGGCTAGTTGGCATTGTTAGAATATTCGCTATTGTAGTGTTGAGCAGTTGGATGTGAACAGCGTGTAGCGTTGGAGGTGAGCCGCCAGCAGTGGTGGATGTGGGGAGAGAGAGATGGCGGAGTTTTGAGAGCGGATGATCATGACGTGTGTCCATCAGAGAGAGTAAATTTGTAAAACTGGGCCGCGCGGGATTAGCCGAGCGGTCAGGGGCGCTGCAGTCATGGACTGTGCGGCTGGTCCCGTCGGAGGTTCGAGTCCTCCCTCGGGGGGCATGGGTGTGTATGTGTTTGTCCTTAGGATAATTTAGGTTAAGTAGTGAGTAACCTTAGGGACTGATGACCTTATCAGTTAAGTCCCATGAGATTTCACACATATTTGAACATTTGTAAGACTGGATATCATGAACTGACAACTATATTATGACTTTTGAACACTATTAAGGTAAATACATTGTTTGTTCTCTATCAAAATCTTTCATTTGCTGACTATGCCTCTCAGTAGTTAGTACCTTCAGTAGTTAGGATCTGTTATTTCGCTGGCAGTATTGGCACCTGCTGTATTGCAGTAGTTCGAGTAACGAAGACTAATGTGAGGTAAGTGACTCGTGAATGATATAGGTTATTGTTAGTCAGGGCCATTCTTCTGCAGGGATTATCGAAAGTCGGACTGCGTTGCGCTAAAAATATTGTGTGTCAGTTTAGTGTTGATCACAATAAGTAAAAAGAGAAATGTCTGAGTACGTTCAGTTCTGCTCAGCTGTTTGAAAATCAAATAACGTAAGGGGTTTCTAGCACAGTAAAATATACATTTTCCTAAGGGGATGTCTCAATTGTACAACCGAAAGTTAGCTAATTTCTTTTTGTTCTCATGTCATTGTCTTGACACTTTTCGTAATTTACAATTAGTTACCACTTTTCGTACGACACATGATAACACCGTCTGCGAACAATGTAACAGTGCAGCTCAGATTGTCTCCTAAATCGTTTATATAAATCTGTAACAGCAGAGGGCATGTGACACTTCCTTGGGGAACGGCAAATACCGTGTATGTTTTACTCAATGATTTTCCGTCAGTTATTGCTAACTGTGATCTTTCTGACAGGAAATCAAGAATCCGTAAGTGCTACTGAAACAATATTCCATAGGCACGGAATGTGATTAGAAGTAGCTTGTGAGGCTTCTGAAAATCTAATTATATGGAGTCCATTTGAATTCCCCACTGTACTCCGAGTGAATAAAGAGCTGGTTGTGTTTCACAGGAACGTTATTTGCTGAGTCGGTGTTGGCTATTTGTCAATAAATCGTTTTCTTCGACGCAATTCATCATGTTCAAACACAGTGTACTTTCCAAAACTCTACTGCAAATTGCCGTTAGGGTTATGTTCGCGGTCACTCCGGTTGCAGTGCGTACGAGGCTTAAGAATGTTCCTAGGTTCCTCACTCAATATTAACTTATTTCTTGAAACTTCGTTTAGTAAGCTTTCGCAGATGAGTTGACACATGTCTTCAAGCTTCAGCCACTTCAGGTCTCCTTCTTTTCCTGGATGCTCTCGCATGGACGAAAAAGTTTGTCACTATCTGTGCTGACCTTCTTTGTATACGTTCCACATCCCACCGTGTATGTTCCATGACAACGTACAATAACCACTCAGAGACGGCAAGTGGCAGCATGGCAGCACCGTCAGTGGAAGGTTTTCTGGAGGCGCCCATAAGCCCATCTCCATAGCTGAACATCAGTTGCGACGATAGGAACGTGAAGACAACACAAATGCAGACTGCAAGGGAGAAAATTTCCGACCCGGCGAGGAATCGAACCGGAGCCACTTAGATTAGCAATCCACTGCGTTGACGGCACAAATGCCTAGGCGGACATAGTGGAGGGTAGATTAAGCTTCTCGAGGGCACTCGGGAAACAATGGTGTCGTCGTCTAATTCGAAAACGGAGCGTTTTCTCTCACGTCCTAAAGGGCATGATCATTGGCTGTCGGGCCAAGAGAGGAAGCATTTCCCAAACGGCTAAGTTTCTAAACTGTTCGCTGGCGGTAGTGGTTAAAGTATACCGTGCATGGCGAAATGGCCGAGGCATCTTTGCTGCGACACGGGCCTTAGATGACATGGGTGTAGGGCAGCTGAAGAGATGTGTACAGGCGAACAGAAGTGAAACTGTTGAGCGACTGAACCAAGTCACTAACAGCAGTGCCTGCTCAACGACCTTTCAGCGAACGTTGCTGCATATGGGCCTCTGCAGCGGGTGCCAGCCTCATCCACCCCTGCCGAATGCTGTTCATTACCGACGAGGGCTGGAATTTGCACCCCAGTACCGCAAATGGACGTCCAATTAGTGGTGACAGGTGGTCTTTTCTGGTGGACCGCGTTGCATGTTCCACCGGACAGATGGCAGCTAGAATATACCACATGAATCATCAGAAAGCAAAGGGATCCAAGAGGGAGGAGGGAGCGTTATGGCCTGGGGAATGTTTCCGTGGCATTGGCTGGGTGACCTCGTCTTTCAGAAGTGTACATCCATCCTTGGGGACCATGTTAACTGCTACGTGGGGTGTTTTCCCTCGTTACGGAGATATCTAGAAGCAGGCCAATGCAACGTGTCACACAGCTTTCAGTGTACGTGCGTGGTTCGAAAAACACTAGCATGAGTTTTCCGTACTCCCTTGGCCACCAGACTCCCGGAATCTAAACTCAGCCGAGGATCTGTGAGACCACATCGATCGAGCTGTTCGTGTCATGGTCCCTCAGCCAAGAAGCCCAGCGCAGCTGGCCATGACACTGGGGTCGGTATTGCTCCACATCCCTGTCGGTAACTTCCAGAACCTCAGTGAGTCACTTCCGGCACGTCTCGCACCTGTCCCCACTGCAAAAGACGGTTATTCAGGCTTCTGGCTGGTGATCACATTAATACGATTGGACAGTGTATATGCCCTGTTACTCCTATTTCGTATGGCCCCCACACACTTGTGAAGCAATCAGTGACTGGTCACGTGAGTGCGTTCTAGCGATCTCTTTTCAGACTGAATGCTATTGCAATCTTTCTTGGCGTATTCCACTGACGAATTCTTCTCGGGTTATCAGCCGAGTGGTAGAGTCGTCTTGTCGCAACGTTTCAATGAGTTTCGTACCTATCATCTTTTTGCGAAGTGTCGGGATGCTGTGTTCTGCATATCTATACAGCTGCTTGGCCGTCGTCCGCTACTGTTGGCCGGCCAATCACGTTCCTCCAGAAGGGGGTACCGCGTCTCCGTGCTGTGGTGAAGGGGTTGAGGGGGAGGGGGGAACACGGCGTGGCCCGGTGTCGATACCCGGAGGCTATCCAATCTGTCTGTGGACGCCGCTGGCTTCAAATTGGAGCGTTCCTGATGCATTTTGTCAATGGTGGGATTCCACGCAGCACTGAGCTGAAAACCGCTATCCCTGTTTGCTAAATTGTTGTGCGAACGAACATTAGCGGACGGCGGCCAAGCAGCTGTATAGATATGCAGAACACAGCATCCCGATACTTCGCCAGAAGATGATATGTACGAAACTCATTGAAACGTTGCGACAAGACGACGCCACCACTCGGCTGATAACCCGAGAAGAATTCATCAGACTGAATGCTTTTTCCTAGTATCCAACCAAAGTCGGCCATCTCCAAATTTCCACAAGATGTGAAACGTAAACTTGTTCAGTCCTCCTTTCTACCGTATCTGCACAATTGTGATGCAATACAGCGCAGCACGAGGAATGCAACGACTATACGATTAGAACTAACCATGAATGTCTGAGTACGTTACATGTACTACATTCATTTCTATGACCATGTCAGAGCTAAGCTAATACCCTCACATAGGGTGGTTGCAGCCAGAGAAGTTATGGGACCTACCTACCGCACGCTATGTCTGTTTCATCAGCATCAGCTCCTTAGTACTCAGCCCCCCCCCCCCCCCCCCCGCCTTCCCCACCTCCACCACATCGCCACCACGAATCAAAGACTAAATTACTGTCATCTCATCATACTAGTATCCTACACCTGTCCATTCATGAGACAGTAGCAATCGCAAACGTCATCGCTATTTCTGCCGTCCAACTTGGAACAAGCTCCCTAGTACTCTGCGCAAAACTGAGTGCTCTGCGCCTTTTAAAAAGCAGCTTAACCATTTGCTCACGCATCCTCATAATGTTTCCTCAAAAGCTAACGCCATCTTCGTCTCGCACCACATAGCAAAAATTGGAGCACAAAGCAAAACTAGTGCTCCAATCCTCCCTAGCTACACCTCTTCGTCTTTCACCTTCTCCATGAGTCACGCCACTTCATTTTCTCTTGTCTTCATTAACTCTGTGTCATAACGTTCCTCTTTCTCTTCCACCACTTCCTCGAGCGCCAGTTGATGTTAGCGCTCATAGCTAAACCTACAATGGTTGAACAAAATTACGGAAACAGCGCGACAAATACGCGCTTGAACATAAATGCACATACTAGATAAAGTCTACATGCTGCGCTGTTGTATTTGACCACAAACGCCAATTTTTCAACGTCCTCAATATGTCAGTCGTGCTCGGGACAGTGTCCTGTGTGGCTGTGAGTGTAGTATGCCGAAGCTAATTGAATTGGGAAATAGGCAAATTGTCGACGCTCGTATGTTGGGTGCTTCCGCTGCCAAGAAATAGCGCAGAAATGTCATCCGCTAAGTCACGCAGCGGACGGAAGTGTGCTGAGTGATCGTTACAGATCGCCACTGAAGAGAAATGTGGCGAAAAGCGAGAGAACGACACTTGCAGAAGTCACTACAGCACTGAACGTCGCACTTGTGTGGCAAAACAGCAACGGTGCTCCGTAGGTTGGGAATTGCCGGGCGAGGTGGAATTCTGGAAGAATTCGTCAGTGATGCCAAGTCCCGTAACTCGAAAACATGGAGCCAAAGCCATAAAAGCTGGACAATAGAGCAATGGGAGAAAGTTATTTGGTCCGATGAGTCTTGTTTCATACTGCTCCCAAGTTCTGGTGGAGTTTATATGCCAAGAGTGACACATGGTAGAGGTTCGGTGATGATTTGAAAAGCCATATCATGGTATTCCATAGCCTCATTGTTATTTTTCAAGATCACATTACTGCCAAGGATTATGTGAGTATTTTGGCTGATCAGGTCCTTTCCATGGTGCAATGTAAATTCGCCAATAGTGACGCTGTATTCCAAGACGACAGAATACCTTTTCACAGAGCTTGCATCGTCCAGGAGTAGTTTTTTGAAGACCTAGCCACCATAGTCACCAGATACCAACCTACAACCATCAAAAAGAAACGCAAGGTATATCTATTTTAAAAAGCTAATAAAAATGCTCTTCACTCCTCCCGTTCTCATCATCTAAGGGTAGAAAAGTTGTGGAATGAATTTCAGAGAGATAGTATCGACAGCAATGACAGATATATACCACATAAATTAATAACTGGTGGTACTGATCTCCCAGGGTACACAAAACGGATCAGATCGCTATTACAGAAGCAACGAAAAAAAGCATGCCAAATTTAAAAGAACGCAAAATCCCCAAGATTGACAAAGTTTTGCAGAAGTTCGAAATATAGAGCGTACTTCAATGCGAGATGCTTTTAGTAATTTCCACGACGGAACTCTATCTCGGAACCCGGCAGAATACAAATAGACTTTGGTCATACATAAAGCACACCAGTGGCAAGACGCAATCAGTACTTCCACTGCGCAATAACAACGGTGAAGTCACTGATTACAGTGCCACTAAAGCAGAGTTATTAAACACGGTTTTCTGAAATTCCTTTACCAAAGAAGACGAAGTAAATATTCCTTAATTCCAATCAAGTACAACTGCCAAGATCAGAAACATAGAAATAGTTATCCTCGGTGTACAAAGCAGCTCAAATCACTTGGCCTCCAGTCCAGATTGTACACCAGTCAGGTACCTCTCAGAGTATGCTGATAAAATAGCTCCATATTTAGCAATTATATACAACCACTCGCTCATAGAAACATCCGTACCTAAAGACTTTAAAACTGCTCAAGTCACTCCAATACCGAAAAAGGAAAGTAGGAGTAATCCGCTGAATTACAGGCCTATATAACTAACGTCGATTTGCAGTAGGGTTTTGGAACATATACTGTATTCAAACATTATGAAGTACCTCGAAGGAAATTATTTATTAATACATAGCCAGCACGGATTCAGAAAATATTGTTCTTGTGAAACAAAACTAGCTTTTCATAATCACGAAGGAATGAGTGCTATCGACAGGGTATGTGTAGTTGATTCCATATTTTGAGATTTCCAGAAGACTTTCGACACCGTTCCTCACAAGTGTCTTTTAACCAAACTGCATGCCTATGGAATGTGGCCTCAGTTGTGCGACTGGATTCGTGATTTCCTGTCAGAAAGGTCACAGTTCGCAGTAATAGACGGAAAGTCATCGAGTAAAACTGAAGTAATATTCCGCGTTCGCCAAGGAAGTGATACAGGCTCTCTATGGTTTCTGATCTATATTAACGACAGAGGAGACAATCTGAGTAGCCGTCATAGATTGTTTGCAGATGATGCTGACATTTACCGTCTTGTAAAGTCATTAGATGACCGAAACGAATTGCAAAATGGTTTAGACATCTGTATCGTGCGAAAGGTGGCAACTAACCCTGAATAAAGAAAAGTGAGAAGTTATTCACATGAGTACTAAAAGAAAGCCGGCCGGAGTGGCCTTGCTGTTCTAGGCGCTACAGTCTGGAACCGATCGACCGTTACGTTCACAGGTTCGAATCCTGCCTCGGGCATGGATGTGTGTGATGTCCTTAGGTTAGTTAGGTTAAATTAGTTCTAAGTTCTAGGCGACTGATGACTTCAGAAGTTAAGTCGCATAGTGTTCAGAGCCATTTGAACTAAAAGAAATCCGCTAAATTTCGATTACGCGATAACTCAAACAAATCTGAAGGCCGAAAATTCCACTAAATAGTTGAGGATTACAATTACAAATAACCTAAATTGGGACGATCACATAGACAATGTTGTGGGTAGACCAAACCAAAGACTGTGATTCATTGGTAGAACACTTGGAAGGTGCAACAGGTCTACTACTAATTCCTAGTACATAAATTTAGAGTGCAGACTGTTTGTTGTCTGTGATACGATGCACCCGCCGGCCTAATCCTGTAGCGTGGCGGATTCCAATCGTAAGAGCGACTGGCCAATTCCGCGCCCGGCGGTTTAGGCGGGTACACCTCAGTCTTTATCGGTTTTGCAATGAACCATTTTAGTTACTAATGGAATCCCTCGTGATATTTTGTGATACCTCGTTATCCAGATTGTTGAGGACATTGAAGGTATCGGCTCGTCGTATTAAGGCGTAAGTGTCATTGTTCGGCAGTTCTTAAATCATGCGCCACATCATCATATAACGGACAGTCATAGATGATGTGCTCAGGTGTACCGTCTTGAGCTCCACAGTCACACTCTAGTGTAGCTCGTTTACCAAATCGACACAGATATGTCGGAAATGGCCCGTGTCCAGTGAGAAAGAACAGCTGGAAGACCCTTCTCCCTGCACCTTCATTTTCCCAGGATTGTTGCAACTCCTGCCCCATTCTTCTGACACCAAACTTGTCCACTACCTGCATCCTCAAGATGTCTCTGGTCCTGTCTGTTTTTCCATTAGTAACCCAATACCATGCGCCCTGCTCTCGTATCTTTATTTCTAGTGGACATAAACCCATTAACACTGGTAGAGAGCCCCCCCAGGAGTTGTCCTATGTGCTCCAACAGATCGTAATATCATGTTTCGTGCACCCTTCTCACAGTCATGGCAGGCAGCACCGTCGTGAGCCTGTGTGCTCAGACCCCACGAGCATATCCTACTATTGACGACAAAATGCTGTTGTGATAGAGCTTGATTAATGCAGGTGGCAGATGAAATCTCTTGTACCCTATGTTGGTTAGACTGTTTAAGAGTTCTACGGCTCGTTGCGTTGTGATTTCTATGTGAGATGTATAATTCCATTTTTCATCAATTACGACTCCTAGATATCTTGCCTCGCGGCGCCGAAGAACTGGTGCTATTTCTATTCTAATTGTAGAATTCCTGATCAGATTGCCTTTCAGTAATAGGTAGGTAGATTTATCTGATGCTACCTTCATCTTGGCTTCTTGGCACCGTTCAGTGTGTACCTCTAAACATTCATGGTGGTGTCTATTTGTACTATATCGTGTCTCCCTACCACTTTCGCGCAACGACGCTCTGAGCGTGTTTTTTAGGGAATTAACTAGTTTGTACCTGGGACCTGTTGCTGGTAAGGAGACGCCAGACCACACATGACATGTAGAATTCAGAAGAGTTCAGTGAGACTAGCGATGATATAACCAAATACTAAATGATCTCAGCGTCAGCTCCACTGCACTCCCTGTAAAAGAATCTTAATACTAACTAAATTTAGTGGAAAGGGTTCAAGGCTTTCCTATTTTTAGTTAGCTGGTAAAATAACGTCGAAAAAGCAGTTAAGTTTACCATTGGAAATTTTATTCTACTCACAAAACATCGTTTGTAAATTGCACTATTGATAAAAGGAAATGCTTTAATACAGGATGGTAAAAACCAACTGCGTTCAACAAAAATGTGAACGAATATTCCCTGAATGGGTTTCCAAGTTCTAAAATCGATCGAAGGATGACCTATGCCATATCACATCTATAATCTAGGTTTAAATTAAGTTTCACAAAAGAGAAAACTATCAAAAATGGTCTACAGTGACCCTCAAATATCTTTAATTACTTGTCTAACTTGTGGTAAATTACAGTGGCTGATGTGGCTTCTCAATAACTATATAACAGAGCAATTAGTGCGTTTCAGATTTTTACTTCAAGTGGCAAATGTGAACACCATGAGTTTTAATTAACGATCGACACTAGTATTACGCAAAAAAAGGGGGTGTAACAGATGAGACTTCTGCAGTTCTGAGTGAAGCCTTATGCGCTCAAAAATGCGGCATCGCGTGCGTTCATTACCTTGTCGGTGTTTAGGCAGCGTCAGGGCAGCGGCGGGCAGCACAGCTCCGCTCACATCGCCATCTCGGAAGCAACCCCCACCTAACTTCTCCTTACTACAATTTACCGAAGTTGGTTTAAAAAAACTATCTGGCTGTGTTTTCATCTGACCAATCAGGGTCTCAATGATAACCTTAAGCTCCGCCTACAAAAATTCTGTCTATCCAATGAGAAGCGTTATACTTTTTGTGGTGGGGCAATGTTTTTAAAGTTTGCAACGTAACAGAGACTCGAAAAAGTCTCACGCTAAAACCTGCAGCCGATGTGGTCCTTTTAGCGTTATCGTAAGATCTATACTGTTCTTCTGGAGGGCTCTATCTTTTAACATGGGCTGGAGGGTGGTCCATGACGTACCTGAGACGCGAAAAAGTCTCACGCTAAAACTTGCGGGTGGTAGTGGCCCTTTTTGTGTTATCGTAAGATCTATACTGTTTTTCTGGAGGGCTCTAGCTTTTAATATGGGCTGGGGGGTTGTCCTTGACATAACAGAGACGCGAAAAAGTCTCACGCTAAAACGTGCGGGTGGTAGTCTTAGAGAAAGGCTAGCCACGTGGGTGTCCAGTCCGTCCCTTATCTTAGGGCCTTCTAGCTTAACACGGTTCTGCTCTCGGCTTCTGTTCTCGTTTCTCCCCTCGGAACTGCGTCGGTCTCTCGGTGGGAAGGTACGACATGCGTTTAGGTTACTCGTATTACTTTGGTTAATTTAATGTCACGATTTATTCGGAGCTATGTGACATACTACTAGATTTGCTTATTATGTCAGGGTTTTCATGGAAGGTGTTGGATTTGCCTGACACCTTACATAGCGTTATTGCTACTTTCGGTTCGAGTTCTTCTCGGCTACGGCCGCCAACCAACAGGAGGAGGTCGTCAGCGTAGGCTATCACGTCTAGCACCTGCTCACTGAGTTGTAACTTCTCCAGTAACGGTTCTATGTTAATTTCCCAAAAGAGTGGCCCCAGAACGGATCCCTGGGGACACCCCTTCTTGATGGTTTTACGTATTTTCTCGCTAGGCGATGGTAGCCCAACCTCCCTGTCCATACAATAGCTTTTCACCGCCATAAAGGGGTCCTGGGCACTCCTTCTCACGCAAGCGGGAGAAGAGCGAGGGCCACCACAGACTGTCAAAGGCACCACTGATGTCGACCATGATGCCTACCACATAGTTATACGGGGCTGAGCTACAGACCTCAGCTGCCAGGGCAGATGCGTGATACGCTTATCGCCCAGGCCAGAAGCCAAACTGCCTGCGCTGATCCCGCGCAGTATCCTGTCTGCCGTCAGTCTGTCAGCTAATAGCTTCTCCAACAATTTCCCCAAGATGTCCAGGAGACATATTGGCCTGTAGGACTTTGGCTCCATGGGATCCTTGTCCTTCTCCTTTTTTATGATAACCACGTTTGCTCTTTTCCAATTTTTTGGA
This sequence comes from Schistocerca gregaria, assembly GCF_023897955.1. NCBI lineage: Eukaryota > Metazoa > Arthropoda > Insecta > Orthoptera > Acrididae > Schistocerca > Schistocerca gregaria. The sequence continues at coordinate 127,170,945 of NC_064923.1, read as the reverse complement.
AATTTACTAGTCCTGAGGCATTCATTGAACAACCCCGTGAGAGGTACTATTAGCTGCGGGGCGAGGAACTGAACGACCTCCGCAACTATGCCGTCTGGCCCTGGGGCCATTCCCCTTTTTAGTGACGTAATGTGAGCAGCAACTTTTTCCTCTGAAAAGGGGTACAATGGTGTCATTAGTGTAGTCCTCCTGATCTTCCCTGCGGATTTGCTGTTGGAGCTCAGTTGTTCTGCCGCCATCTCTGATTGTGGAGAGAAACGCAGTAGACTTTATCTTTTCCCTTGTAGGGGGCTGCCCAAGGGTTAGTTGCTAGTTGCTGCAGTACATATCTCTCCCAGCTTTTTATTCTTACCTCCTTTAGTTCTTTTTGAAAAACGTATTTTGCTTCTCTTTATTGCTGTAACCAATACTGTTTATCTTGCCAGACGACACTTCGCTGGCAATACTTCCTCGCCCGTCACACAGACTGGCGCAAACGTTCGCGGTCGGCAGTCCATGGTGATGGGGAGGCCGCAACGGCTCTCCTCCTAGTCGGCACAGCAACTTTCACTGCCCTAATTATTGATCCTACCAGTTCTTCGGCGTATCTATCCACGTCTAGGTCACCCTCAGGCAATGGAGGAACGTCACGCTCTCGATCTAGGCACTCCCAATCTGTTTTGTTGAAATTATATTGAACTTCCCACCCCAGGTCCTAGTGGCACTCCTCGTCACTGAGACGAAAAACAATCAAGTTATGGTCACTTGGAGTGACTTGATCTTTATCTTCCCAATTTTTAATGTTGTTGATTGCACTAGGTGTATCCAGGGTTACATCTGTGTTGGCCCCTAGCCCACGTCCACCTCTCTAGGTGGGGCGATTCCCCGGTTTACTAGCCACAGCAAGCTGAGAGGCCATAATTAGCACCTCAGCCTTCTCGCCATTTACATATCTAGTGCTGCTGTACCACAGGGGGGATTTTGCATTCATATCGGCCGTAATAATGACCTTTCGCCCGCGCAACGCCGTGGTATCTCGTGGAAGGTGGCCCAGGAAGTCCTCGAAGCTCCCTCCATATTGAAAATACATATTTATGACGTATACCGTCCCCACTGGTATCTATAACTCAACGACGTTGCAATGGCTGATGGATAACTGCATTATTATTGTGGCTCTTAACCCCTTGTTAGCTACAATTAGGACTGCCTTCTGGAGTATTGCTGTGCGGTGTGGGATCTGCATCAGGTGGGACTGACGGATGACATCGAAAAAGTACAAAGAAGGGCAGCACGTTTTGTATCATCGGGAAATAGGGGAGATAGTGCCACAGACATGATACGTGAATTATAGCGGCAATCATTAAAACAAATCCTGTTTTTGTTGCGACGGGATCTTCTAATGAAATTTCAATCACCAGTTTTCTCCTCCGATTGTGAAAACATTCTGTTGGCACCCACCTACATAGGGAGAAATGATCATCACGATAAAATAAGAGAAATCACGGCTCGCACAGAAAAATGTGAGTGCTCGCTTTTCCCGCTCGCCGTTCGAGAGGGGAACAATAGAGAGACAGCTTGAAGGTGGTTCATTGAACCCTCTGCCAGGCACTTCATTGTGAATAGCCGATTAATCACGTAGATACAGATGTAAATTTTTAGCCTTAGTGGTCTACTTAGGACAGAAGGGTGCGTAGTCGCTATCCTCCCCCGTCATTACCTGAAGTTGCCACTGTTCTGCAGGAGTAATGGTATAAAAAACTCCCCGGGACCAGTATTTATCCATTCCTGGACGCCTGGAAGCTGTTTAGAATTCCACAGAGTTTCCTACACCGTATTAAGCATGTTACTGTGTTATGTCTGAGGTGTTTCCGTAGTTTTGTCCAAGCTCTCTACTTTTCCATAATTTCTATTTGTAGTTGTACATTTCATGAATGAATATAAACAATGTGTGTTTTTTAATCTGCACTACTGTAATTTTTAATTTCAAAATTTATCGTAATATCCACTGAGGTGGCAAAAGTCAAGGGATACCAGTGCACATATATAGATGATGATAGTATCGCGTATATAAAGTATAACAGGGCAGTTCCTTGGCGCAGCTATTGTTTGTATCACATGATTCATATGAACAGGTTTCCGACGCGATTAAGATCGCGCGACGGTAATCGCTTCATATGGTTCAAATGACTCTAAGAACTATGAGACTTAACATCTGAGGTTATCAGTCCCCTAGACTTAGAACTACTTAAACCTAACTAACCTAAGGACATCACACACATTCTTGCCCGAGGCAGAATTCGAATCTGCGACCGTAGCAGCAGCGCCGTTCCAGACTGAAGCGCCTAGAACCGCTCGGCCACAGGGTCCAACATAACGGGAATTAGCAGACATTGAACGCGGAATGGTAGTTGCAGCTAGACGCATGAGACACTCTATTTCGGAAATAGTTCGGGAATTCAGTATTTCGAGACCCACAGTGTCAGACGTATGTCTACAATACCAAATGTTAGGCATTTCCTCTCAGCACGGACAACGCAGTGGCCGATGGCTTCCGCTTAAGGGACAAGAGTAGCGGCGTTTGTCCGTTGTCCGTGCAAACAGACAAGCATCACTGCGTTAAATAACGGCAGAAATCATTGTGGGAAGTACGACGAACGTATCCGTTAGGGCAGTGCGACGAAATCTGGCGTTAATGGGCTGTGACAACAGACGACCGACGCGAGTGCCTTGGCTAGCAGCACGACATCGCCTGCAGCGGCTCTCCTGGGCTCGTGACCATATCGGTTGGACACTACACAATTGGAATACCGTGGCCTGGTCAGGTGACTCGCTGTTTCAGTTGGTAAGAGCTGATGGTAGGGTTAGAGTTTGGCGCAGAGCCACGAAGCCATGGACCCAAGTTGTCAACAAGGCACTGTGCAAGCAGGTGGTGGCTCCATGATGGTGTGGCCTGTGTTTCCATGGAATGTACTGGGTCCTGTAGATGTTCGGCTACCAATTTGCAGCCAATCATGGACGTCTTGCTCCCAAACAATTTTTATGGATGTCACCGGAACACAATAGTGCGTGGCTGGTTTGAAGAACTTTCTGGACAATGCGAGCGAATGTTTTGGCCACCCAGATCGCCTGGCCCCATGGAACGTTTATGGGTCATAGTACGGAGGTTATTTCTTGCACAACGGCCTGCACAGTAACACTTTCGGAAATCTGGAAGGCAATAGTGATAGCATGGCTCAGTATTTCTCCAGGGGAGGTCCGAAACTACACTCCTGGAAATTGAAATAAGAACACCGTGAATTCATTGTCCCAGGAAGGGGAAACTTTATTGACACATTCCTGGGGTCAGATACATCACATGATCACACTGACAGAACCACAGGCACATAGACACAGGCAACAGAGCATGCACAATGTCGGCACTAGTACGGTGTGCGGAACCGTAGCCCATCTTCATGGAGACGGTTGCGAATGGTCCTCGCCGATACCCCAGGAGCAACAGTGTCCCTAATTTGCTGGGAAGTGGCGGTGCGGTCCCCTACGGCACTGCGTAGGATCCTACGGTCTTGGCGTGCATCCGTGCGTCGCTGCGGTCCGGTCCCAGGTCGACGGGCACGTGCACCTTCCGCCGACCACTGGCGACAACATGGGTGTACTGTGGAGACCTCACGCCCCACGTGTTGAGCAATTCGGCGGTACGTCCACCCGGCCTCCCGCATGCCCACTATACGCCCTCGCTCAAAGTCCGTCAACTGCACATACGGTTCACGTCCACGTTGTCGCGGCATGCTACCAGTGTTAAAGACTGCGATGGAGCTCCGTATGCCACGGCAAACTGGCTGACACTGACGGCGGCGGTGCACAAATGCTGCGCAGCTAGCGCCATTCGACGGCCAACACCGCGGTTCCTGGTGTGTCCGCTGTGCCATGCGTGTGATCATTGTTTGTACAGCCCTCTTGCAGTGTCCGGAGCAAGTATGGTGGGTCTGACACACCGGTGTCAATGTGTTCTTTTTTCCATTTCCAGGAGTGTATATTAGGAGATATTAAAATGGTTCAAATGAGTCTGAGCACCATGGGACTTAACATCTGAGGTCATCAGTCTTCTAGAACTTAGAACTACTTAAACCTAACTAACCTAAGGACATCACACACATCCATGCCCGAGGCAGGATTCGAACCTGCGAGCGTAGCGGTCCCGCAGTTCCAGACTGTAGCGCCTAGAACCGCTCGGCCACACCGGCCGGCTAGGAGATATCCCTCGACTGTTTTCATCTCAGCGCATGTTAATGTAAAATATGTAGAATGCCTGGTTGGATGTAAGGAAGACCCTATCTTATCATGTTATACAAATAAATATATTAGCTACGACGAAGTCTATGTGATCATTTCATTTCATATCCCGACATTTTGTTACAATTAAGTAATTGAATGAGTCGAATAATTCCAATTGTAACTAACTGATTCTGTAATCACAGGCTACTGAGTTTTCACATCTTGCAGAGTATTTAGTTTTACTTTTCTGAATTTTTGAAGAGATTTATTTGCGAATCATTGAATCATTTTCAAATATCATCAAGGTAGGATTCAATTTTTTGATACTTCATTGTACAGAAGTGAGACATCTGGAGAAGTTTAGAATTACGATTAATGCTGTCTGAAATTAGGGCACGTACGAGTCGTGCGACCTGTATGTAGTAATCAGTGGTCACTCGAGATCCCGAAATCTCGACACATCAGCAGATCTGCCCTGTACTCTTCCTTGTAAGACACAAGCGGGTACTGTTGCGGTTTCTGGGGACAGGCCTGGATGAAAAGCGGCGAGCTGAGACCGACCAGCTGTGCCGTGGGCGCGAGCGACACACTTTGGCCGCTCCGGAAATGCTGGGCATTCCGCAGCACTGCCAGCCAACAGGCGAGCGGTGCCGCGCGGCTGGGGCAGCGTGCGGCGGCCTCTGGATACAAGTAGCTCACTGCATCTACCTGCTGTTCCCCACTGTGCACGAGTCCGTTGCCATGAGGTTTGCCACCCTGTGTGAAAACTGAACAATTACGTCCCCTCTTTTTTACTACCATCGGTCTCCCCGATATCCACTCCCCCCCTCCACCGTCACGAACACCCAGTGGCACAAAAATGCAAATCTCCCATTAAACTTTAAACATTAAACTAAGATGACCACATACCATCGTTTTCTGGGCGGCAGTCCTCGGCTTTCCCGTCTTGCCCCCAATTCCTTTAAAACTCGTCCTTAATTTTTGAAATTTCCCAAAATAATTGAAATAGGACGAATGTGCTGAATATTTTAAACTAGAGCTCAACAGAACATACCAGTGCAACCAAATCTGGCATCAGTTACTAATTTGACTGCAAGAAAATGGACTAATAAATGTGTGGAACTATTTTCTGGTGAAAATGAATTTATTCTTGAATTTAGAAACTATACTGTGTTGATGGCAGACATGGCGAGGCTTCTGACTAGCTCAATTAGATAATCGTGGTGTTTTAATTGAAATATTTTTAAAATGAGGGAAAAATCTAACCTTTTTCAGCACTCACTTCTGTGAAAGAAAGTAAAGACTTATTAAGTAACCGTTACTTACGCTTCTGAAAACAATTCGGTGTTCTAATTTTCCCTATCTTTCATTTTATGTTCTTATTTGCTCAATTTTCTCGCTTTTTGATTTGAAATTATGTTTTTTCCTCCCTTTGAAGCCCATAAAATTTTGCCAAACTAGATGGCCGTCTAGTCTTGCCTAGTGGCAGAAACGGTCTCAACTGTGCAACAGCTCACGTCACCGTCATCCAAGGAAACGCAACAAACAAGGTGCCGCATAAAGAACGGGCGATTCTTGAAGACGTGTGAATAAATCATACACAACGTCAAATATTTTCGTTATTAATCAAAAGTTTCTGTTGTTGTCGCTGAAATCTTCTGGTCATCATCCCGAACATTAGTTTCATACAGCCCCCCCCCCCCCCCCCCCACGCTGTCTCTCTGCATGTCCGGTGAACTAGTGCAACTTACATCGATTTCACTTTGATTACTATACATGTTGTCTGAAAAAAGAACTACCTAAGTTTAATTTGTCCTGTTATCTGTACAAAATAACTTACTTCAAATGGTTCAAATAGCTCTGAGCACTATGGGACTTAACATGTGAGGTCATCAGTCAGACTTAGAACTACTTAAACCCAACTAACCTTAGGACATCACACATATCCATGCCTGAGACAGGATTTGAACCTGCGACAGTAGCAGCAGCACGGTTCCAGACTGAAGCGCCTAGAACCGCTCGGTCAAATGACGCACTCTATTCTCGTTTGTGGTGTTTCAATCATCAACACTCCAAGTTTGGCTCCCCTGCAGTGTACAGGACTGCTTGACCTCGAGAAGGCACCAGCGCTTTTTTTCTTTCCTCTGTTCCCTCAGTTCAGTCCAGGCGTGCGGGCAATACAGAGCAACTCAGCAACAATGTGTACTCCGCAACAGAAAGCGCAATATGTTATTTGGCTTATGAAAACTGAGTCAGTTATAACAGTGCAACGTAATTTTAGGCGTCAGTATGGTGGTGAAATACCTACAGCAAAAACTAGCAATCATTGGCTAAAGTCTTTCAAGGAAACCGGTCTACATCTACATCTACATGACTACTCTGCAATTCACATTTAAGTGCTTGGCAGAGGGTTCATCGAACCACAATCATACTATCTCTCTACTATTCCACTCCCGAACAGCGAGCGGGAAAAACGAACACCTAAACCTTTCTGTTCGAGCTCTGATTTCTCTTATTTTATTTTGATGATCATTCCTACCTATGTAGGTTGGGCTCAACAAAATATTTTCGCATTCGTAAGAGAAAGTTGGTGACTGAAATTTCGTAAAAAGGTCTCGCCGCGACGAAAAACGTCTATGCTGTAATGACTTCCATCCCAACTCGTGTATCATATCTGCCACAATCTCTCCCCTATAACGCGATAATACAAAACGAGCTGCCCTTCTTTGCACCCTCTCGATGTCCTCCGTCAATCCCACCTGGTAAGGATCCCACACCGCGCAGCAATATTCTAACAGAGGACGAACGAGTGTAGTGTAAGCTGTCTCTTTAGTGGACTTGTTGCATCTTCTAAGTGTCCTGCCAATGAAACGCAACCTTTGGCTCGCCTTCCCGACAATATTATCTATGTGGTTCTTCCAACTGAAGTTGTTCGTAATTTTAACACCCAGGTACTTAGATGAATTGACAGCCTTGAGAATTGTACTATTTATCGAGTAATCGAATTCCAACGGATTTCTTTTGGAACTCATGTGGATCATCTCACACTTTTCGTTATTTAGCGTCAACTGCCACCTGACACACCATACAGCAATCTTTTCTAAATCGCTTTGCAGCTGATACTGGTCTTTGGATGACCTTACTAGACGGTAAATTACAGCATCATCTGCGAACAGTCTAAGAGAACTGCTCAGATTGTCATCCAGGTCATTTATATAGATCAGGAACAGTAGAGGTCCCAGGACGCTTCCCTGGGGAACACCTGATATCACTTCAGTTTTACTCGATGACTTGCCGTCTATTACTACGAACTGCGACCTTCCTGACAGGAAATCACGAATCCAGTCGCACAACTGAGACGATACCCCATAGCTCCGCAGCTTGATTAGAAGTCGCTTGTGAGGAACGGTGTCAAAAGCTTTCCGGAAATCTAGAAATACGGAATCAACTTGAGATCCCCTGTCGATAGCGGCCATTACTTCGTGCGAATAAAGAGCTAGCTGCGTTGCACAAGAGCGATGTTTTCTGAAGCCATGCTGATTACGTGTCAATAGATCGTTCCCTTCGAGGTGATTCATAATGTTTGAATACAGTATATGCTCCAACACCCTACTGCAAACCGACGTCAATGATATAGGTCTGTAGTTAAATGGATTACTCCTACTACCCTTCTTGAACACTGGTGCGACCTGCGCAATTTTCCAATCTGTAGGTACAGATCTATCGGTGAGCGAGCGGTTGTATATGAGTGCTAAGTAAGGAGCTATAGTATCAGCGTAATCTGAAAGGAACCTAATCGGTATACAATCTGGACCTGAAGACTTACCTGTATCAAGCGATTTGAGTTGCTTCGCAACCCCTAAGGTATCTACTTCTAAGAAACTCATGCTAGCAGATGTTCGTGTTTCAAATTCTGGAATATTCCATTCGTCTTCCCTGGTGAAGGAATTTCGGAAAACTGCGTTCAATAACTCCGCTTTAGCGGCACAGTCGTCGATAACAGTACCATCGGCACTGCGCAGCGAAGGTATTGACTGCGTCTTGCCGCTTGTGTACTTTACATACGACCAGAATTTCTTCGGATTTTCTACCAAATTTCGGGACAATGTTTCGTTGTGGAACCTATTAAAGGCATCTCGCATCGAAGTACGTGCCAAATTTCGCGCGTCTGTAAATTTTAGCCCATCTTCAGGATTTCGCGTTCTTCTGAACTTCGCATGCTTTTTCCGTTGCCTCTGCAACAGCGTTCGGACCTTTTTTGTGTACCACGGGGGATCCGTTCCATCTCTTACCAATTTATGAGGTATGAATATCTCAATTGCTGTTGCTACTATATCTTTGAATTTGAGCCACATCTCGTCTACATTCGCATAGTCAGTTCGGAAGGAATGTAAATTGTCTTTTAGGAAGGCTTCAAGTGGCACTTTATCCACTTTTTTAAATAAAATTATTTTGCGTTTGTTTCTGATGGATTTGGAAGAAATGGTATTGAGCCTAGCTACAATGACCTTGTGATCACTAATCCCTGTATCAGTCATGATGCTCTCTATCAACTCTGGATTGTTTGTGGCCAAGAAGTCAAGTGTGTTTTCGCAGCCATTTACAATTCGCGTGGGTTCGTGGACTAACTGCTCGAAATAATTTTCGGAGAATGCATTTAGGACAATCTCGGAAGACGTTTTCTGCCTACCACCGGTTTTGAACAAGTATTTTTGCCAACATACCGAGGGTAGGTTGAAGTCCCCACCAACTATAACCGTATGAGTGGGGTATTTATTTGTTACGAGACTCAAACTTTGTTACGAGACTCAAACTTTCTCTGAAGTGTTTTAAAAGTAAAATCACCAGGTAGACCGAGAATTTCTGAAGATGTTGTTGAACAGATCCATGTTTCGTGTGTTCGTAGCCCGAAGAGGTGTACTCCACTTGTGTTTTACCAATATGATGGCACAACACCTCATTACAGTAACCACGTGCATGCGGCTCTTGACATTCACTTTCCAGAAAGGCGGATAGGCAGGGCTGGCCCAGTGCCTTGACCACCACGAACCCCAGACTTAACCCCACTGGACTTTTTCTTTTGGGGTCACATAAAAAATTTGTATACAGTGAACAGATCAGAGCCATCAATCATTTACAGGAAATAATTCTCGCAGTAGCTTGGACAGTTACACCTTAAATGTTGATGAATACATGTCGAGAAGTGGTATATCGTCTCATTGTCTGCAGAGCAACAAATAAATTCCACAGAGAAGTCTACTAACATTAAGCAAAGCTTCAAGGAATTCTCTCTCATGATATGTATTCATTGATGCAATTTTTCATTAACTTCCCCATTAAATTTATACTTAAAACTAGGGCGTTCTCTCTCAAACACCCTTATAAGGTCGTCCTCCTTAGTTTTTGCCTCTCACATTCCCCTCCATCACCAAATCAATCATTCTTTGATTATTCAGAATGACCTCTCAACCTATCCTCTCTGTAAGTCCAACTGCACCATAAAGCTCTTCCTGCCCCCTCCCCAACCCCCACTTCCCTCACTCCCCGGGGGGTGATCTTCTTTAGTCAGTCCATGAAACCTGTTTGTAACACCACATTGCAATAAGAGTTAATTGTGCACATTTCGAAGTTAGTGTTTCACACTCGACTTCTGTTTTTGGCAACAGTTGTAGTACATTAACGATAATTTATAACAACTTTGTTTCATTCTTCAACAGCTGAGACTTATTGCGAAACTTTTATGGGCGTTGATTAATAAAATACTGGTGCATTATGTGGTTGTTGTGAAGGCGATGCTATCCAAGAAATATATAAAGGACAATCAAATGGAAACGACACAAATGAGAAAATAAGTAACGTATCAAGCCCACGTGTTGCCAGGTCTGTTTCGACTACACTGCAAGAGTTCCACTACAAAGCCCTTACACATTTCCTCACTGCCCCAAACGCCTTACCATTTCATTCCCATAGTTTCAAAGTCCTAGGAAAACATTCATGGTCGTCGTTTTGCTTTGGACGAAGAGACGCACCCTTGGCTACAATCATGGTTCCATAGGCAATCGCAACAATTTCTCCATGAAGTCAATGACCGTGTTGTGTCGCAGTGGGATGGTGATTATTTTTGACATAATAAACAGTTTAATTACTTTTTTCTCAAATGTCTCATTTTCATTTGACTGCTCCGTGTATTTTCGGTGATAGGCGTGGTGCTCAGAAAATCTCTATTTCATGTTAGTCATAGACAGATGGCCTGGTGAGCTTGTATGCTCAATGCACAACGCTAAACTGTTTAGCGTATGGCTAGTATCACATCACACAAGAAAAAATTCTGTCTTTAAGAACATGTATGCTGTAAGGGATTGTGGGACTGCCTTGATGCAGAATACTTTTGTTTCATTTATTTTCTTTCCCTAAATAGTTCCAGCGACAATATCGCCATCGTAAGTGAGGTTTCCTTTATTATAAAACATGTAAAATTAGCATCGTTATAAACAATGTGTATTGTTTGGTCCTAAATGTTGTATTATGTTCATAGTTTTATAATACCTTATTTACATTAAGTCATATATTCACGCTGCTGTCAATCCCAAGTAATATCCTTTCACAAATAATCCTAAATAGGATGAAAGCACATGTGGGCAAGAAAATTAGAAGGGAACAAGCAAGATTCAGGGAATGTCGCTCTTGCATTTGTAACACCCCACCTGTCACTTATCTGGTTGTGGCGTTTGTTCGCCTCAGCTAATAGACTAACAAATCAACAGAGAGTGCAAAACTGCCACAATATTGGATAACGCAAAGAAAGTAATAAGACCCTGTGACTCCTGATTGAACTTCGGTGGCATTGTTGACATTAATTAATTCAGAATTGATAACTTTTAATTAAAAGGAGTGCACATTAATGTTATATTCAGCTATTGAACACCAGATGCAAATGTTGAACATAAAATTAATTAAGAAAGTGACTTGGGATTTCAACTACTTGATTGAAAACAGATGCAGTCGATTAGCACAAATTTATTTTAACTCCTGACCTTCAATCATCACATTACAAAACTCTCCCATCAGGCAGTGGTAATAAATTGCGTTTGCACGGAGTAAAGCTCGATAACTCAAAAGTAATTCCTATCGACTTACCCAGGCATAATGCGAAGTGCTAGAAGAATTCTACAATACAGTGCCCATGAAACCCTCAAGTAAACTTTGCCAGCGTGATCCAATAAATTAATCATTGGCCGGAGCGGGCGAAATATCCACGAATACAGCGTGGCGAAGCGGAGTCGTTGTGCAGACGTCGGCCAACCTCATGGTGCTGCAAGGCTGGGCTCGTCTGTTCACTCCTAGCTATCTTTCTCAGTACATAGCTAAACCAAAACTTCCTATCTCCAAGCTCAATCGTTCCATTTGCTAAGTCCTAAACTGCAGAGATGCTCACTCTTTCTCAGGCAAGCTGAGTAAAGAACACCACGTCCGCACTCTAGGCAAGCTGGGAACGGAAGACCACTATGGGAATTCTCCCAGTCCGCTCTTCGCCTCGGTTTCCCCTCCAGCAAAATCACTTACTCCAGTTGCATTGCAAGTCACGTTAATTATGCGTCACTTCCCAGTGCCGACCAATGACTGCTCTGGGAAGTGAACAAATTTTCACATAACTTCCCTTCCTCTCAACTTCTGCTATTCAGCTTCTCCCAGACCACCCATCAAGGTTGGCGTCTGCACAAAACACCAATTTTTCCAGAATTCTGACTCCCAGGGGAGTACTTCAAATTCCTTGGTTTTATGTTCCCATCGGAGACCAGCGTATTTCATTCTGTCGCTCTTCACCTGATTTACTTCAGAATCTGCGGACCATGAATTCAGCGTGAAGTTGCTATAGTTACGGACATGCATATTTTGGCCTCTGTTGACTGCTCCACCGTAGCTTTGCGTGGCTTTCTCGCATGTTTAACTGAAAATGGGATGGCAGAGATTTATCAACAGGCGTACAAGTTCACCGTCTGCTTGCTGGTACACCAGCATGGGGTCAACCACCAACTCACTGTCACTCATATTAAGGCAGCAGAAGGCCATGACCTGTTAAAGCTTTCTCAGAGCTTGAGCCACACTAAGCTGCCTATTGTCACTTCCCTACGATGCTCCCCAGCCGGCCATGGTCAACTCTAATACTTCTCTGGGATAAACTAGCCTCCAGTAAATCGACGCGTTTCCAAAAAATTTTCATGTCGTGTGAATTACTTAAATCATCACCCGACATTAATTATTCCAATATGTCCATACTATACCCTCTACAAGGTGCATTGTGCCTTGTCATTCATTTTTGTTCAGCCCTACTGTTCGCTCAACGTGAGTTAGGTGATCTTTAATGACTTCATCTAAGGGGCATACTTCTTTCCATCTTACACATTGACCAAATAAACACCTTGAAAATAATAACAGAACATTCATATGAATAGCAGTCACCACTTTACATGCAGTTTGTAGACTTTGAAAAGGCATTTGACAGTATAACTAGAACAAAAATTTGTTCACAGCGAACTTTTGGAATCCCCAAGAATATAATATCTCTCGTCAAGTGCATGTATGAAAACTACACATCGCAGATTTAACACAAAGGTCTGCTTTCAGATCCAATAGCAGTGAGAACAGGAGTTAAGCAAGTCTGCATGGTCTCACCGATACTTTTTAACATAGTACTTAATATTGCAATGGCGCAAGCAATAGATAAAGTGAGAGGAAAAAAATGGAGCAATGGGACACATCTAGAAGATCTAGATATTGCAGATGACCTTTGCCTTCTATCCCACAGCCTCAATGACATGAATGAGAAGCTAGAAGAGCTGAAATTTGCAGCGAAGGAAGTTGGATTGAAAATTAAAGTCCAAGAAACTAAATAAATGCGAGCAAGTGATACAGCACTGCAGAGCTTAAGCTTGGGAGCCAGATAATTGAAAAGGTGGATGAGTTTTGCTACCTTGGAAGCATGATTACACCAGATTGCGGTGCAACAGAGGACATTAACAGCCGCATCAACAAAGCAAGACGAGTTTTTACAACTCTACGCTCTATCTGGGGATCGATGGAAATATCACTGAGGACTAAATTGCGGATATTTGAAAGTAATGTATAATCTGTGCTACTTTATGGGTGTGACACATAGAAAGTGACAAAACAGTTAATCCACAAGCTGCAGACATTCAACAACAATTGCCTGAGGAACATCCTGAGGATACGGTGGACAAATGTCATTTCTCACGAAACTCTTTGGGAAAGAACAAACCACACGCCAATTGAGCTGCCAACTAGAAGCAAGAATTGGAGATGGTTAGGACATACCTTTAGAAGACCAATGAACGTATTGCGAGAGAGGCACTTGACTAGATCCCGAAAGGACGACAGAGACGAGGCAGGCCCAAAATGTCATGGCGATGGTCAGTTGAAGCAGAAGACCATCAACAAGGAATAGTATGGGTAGAAATGAAGATACTAGCATAAGACAGAACAAGGTGGCTATTCTTTGTTGCAGCCCTGTGCTCCACATAAGGAGTTAAAGGAAATAATAATTGAAACGTCCCCTTAGAACAATTATATAAGACTGGTCTATGTGAAACGTCCTCTTTGAACAATTATACACGACTGTGCTTAAACTGACACACAATATTTTTAGCGCAACGCAATCTGACTTCCAAAAATCCCTACGAAACAATGGCCCTGACTAACATTAACTTATACGTTTCACAAATCACTTACCTCACAAAAATCTTCGTTACTCAAGCTACTGCAATACAGCGAGCGCCACTACTGCCAGCTAGATAAAAGATTCAAACTACTGAAGGCACTAACTACTGATAGGCATAGTTAGCAAATGAAAGATTTTAATAGAGAACAAACAATGTATTTACCTCACTAGTCATAATATATATAGCAGTTCATGACACCAATTCTTACAAATTTCAAAACTCCGCCATCTCTCTCCCCACATCCACCACTGCTGGCGGCTCACCTCCAACTGCGCAACGCTACGCGCTGTTAGCATCCAGCTGCCGCTGCCCAACACTACAATGGCAGACAACAATGCAAACTAAACACAGACTGCGCACAGCACAGCCAGTGATTTTTCATACCTAGCGCTAAGCGGCGTTACCAATAAGAAAATGTAAACAACCTACTTACATAGCCCCCATGCTCCCCACAAAAAAATTTGCAAATTGTTTTGGGCAGTGGCCAATACAGATTTGAAAAAATTTTTCATAATTACAATAACAAAGATATCAAATGCACACACTTATTGATACAATGTTGGTCAAAAGCTAAAATTTTCTCACAGTCTATAAAGACAGTCCTGATCGTTCATCACAGTAAAATTGCAGTGTTTTCTCAGAGTCTGAGCAATAAAAGAAATTGCACTTGGAAGTAGTGGATTTCTAAGCAGTCTTGAAGAAGTAGTGTTGTCCTTCCAATGGAAAGACTGTGCTGACTCTTGACATGCAGACAGGTAATGGGCCACAACAGAGCAAATCCACAGCAGAGTCAGTCGAAGTTGAAGACTATTGGTAGGTAGGTCATCACAGAGCAGACCCACTGTAGTCCTGGTAGAGATTAGGGTATTGGTGGACCACCAGAGGTACAGACCCACTGCAGTCCTTGTAGAAATAATGGTATTGGTGGGTCATCAAAGGTGTAGACCCACTGTAGTCCTTGTAGAGATGGCCAGCTGCCATCTGTTTGACTGTGCAGGCGCACAATCACCATTGAAGAGTCTTGCGGATAATATAGCAAGTCCATAACCACCACTTGCGCACTCACAAAAATTGTTTTTGAAATGTCCTTAGAACCAGCAATACTGTTATCCAGTCCATTACTGAATTATTAACACAGGTGCAAACACTATCAGTCCCTACTTCTCACATATTGTCCATATACAATGACCAACAGAAACGTGTGCAGCGAAATGTAATTTACAAGTTACTTAATTTGATGAACTGGTGGCAATTACAATTTTATAACATAAGAATGCAATAACAAAGGTACAAAATACATCTTTAAAGAACATAACAATACAGATAACATTTGCAGTAGTACAGGCTTTACAAAAGAATCGATATAGCAAATACATCAGTGTTACGAAAATTGCGACATAAGTACATACATAAAAGATCAGAATAACTTTTGAAACATCAACTTCACACATGAGCATTAGAACAAAACAGAATAAATAATGTGTAAATATCTTTACTAAGTAAATAACATGTTATTAATGCAAATTATATTTGTATTCCTCATCATAGTGAATGTAGCTTAGTATTAGAAAAATTCTGCAACATAAGTCTTATCAGATGAACATATAAAGACAGGAAGAACATAAATACACAAGGGTACACAAACACATAGTGGGATAACACAAGGAAAGGGCAGGGTTTGTTTTACTGCAGTATTTTGCAAACAAAACTTTCTTTACTTCTCAGAGATCTCCCTTCGTTCTTCATTATTTCCAAAAAGTCCTATGTATACCTGCTTTCTGTACTTTTCTCATATAACCTCTCAGTGCATTTCTTCCAATTCATCATAGTTATTTTCTTATACAGTCTACCCCCTCTTAAGCTAACTTAAAATCTACTGAGCTCAGATGCTAAACTAAGGGACGACGCAATGCAGCAGCACAAAACGATTAACACAAACAGCAATGAATAAAAAATGCAAGTAAGCATAGCAAGCATCAATAAATGTAATAACTTATACCTAAACATGACAAACCCACAAGCAGAAAAAATAGTACACTAAAGACAACAATGCAGATAAGACAACTGTATATTCACATCTTAATGTCTATGAAATTAAAGTGGCACACTACAAAAACTAATTCTAAAAAAAATTACCGAGTACTGGAAAAGAAAATTATATATGCAGTTACTGTTACTAGTCCCTTCTTATTGTTCTTTCCTTTTCAAGAGCTCCTTTTTCGCAGAATGTGGATCATAAAATAATTATTTAATAGATCTGTCGACAGAAAGTGTTCACATTAGCAAATGCATTTAATTTTATAAAACCAAAGCTGCAACACAGCTGGAAAACAGATATCAAATGAAATAAGCAACTATGGACAAAGCATAAAAATATCATTCAATAGTCATGTGACATTTTATAAGTTAGTAGAATTCTCTCAACTTTCGTAGAAAGACGTTTGTTATAATCAGGTGTCAGATGTAAGTATCTTTCTTAGTAATGAGGGTGTCGTATTTGCGGTGCTTTCTACAAAGGAATGTCAATAGAGAGGATAATGGCCTTTTTTTTTACCTGTGCCTCTGAAAGGCACACACTAATGGCTTTCTTTTGTCAGGTGGTTGTCGCGCAGCTGGGTGGCCACGACGCATTACGTGCAGGTGGTCACTTAACTGTCTTAACGAAATATTTACGACACCAGTTTCCGCTACAGTGGCAGTCTCATGTAAAAAATTTCACAGGTCAAGAATTTGCGTTACACATCTGTAGAAACAAAATTCTATTAATATAACAGTGTCCAAAAATTTTTGGCGGCCTTGTGATACATTCACGCGTATACACACATTTCATAACTCTTAAAGTACGATTCTTGGTTTCCAACATCCTTTTTCACAAACCAGAGTCCCTAACCATTACTCATTATTCCTTACCTTATTACACATATACATATTCGTCGACACTTCTTCAATACGTCATCATAACAGATACGTAGCATAACCAAATAACTCATATAGCATCAGCTTAAGCATACTTCAGCAGCATAATTCACATCGTCGTCGTAATAATAACATCATAACACCACAGTCAAATTCTCAAAATCTCCGTAGCTTCCTCCAATAATTTCAAAACCTAAAAAAAAAATTCTCTGCTCATGTCAAAAGTGTCATCTGGCTCAAACGTACTTTAAAAATCGTGATCCCATACCAAATATGTCATTCAAAGCTCTCATAGTATCACAATGGTTCCGAAAAAATATGAACAGTTCACAAAATACAACTTCGTAAGTGTGAAGTTATCCAATGGTGTAATTACGTAAACATCTGTCACTGATGTAGTAAAGTAAATATTTTGTCTCTCTCAGTTAAATGATTAGATAGCTGTGTAATTTATGTGTTAGAGAAATACGGTACCGATGTGTAAAGTTGTATAAACAAATACCATATTACCTAGGGCTCCTTGTGCTTGCCAAACACATGGTACACAAAGTAAGCGTGTACCCCCCTGAGGAATAATGTAATTATACCCTCAGGTGTTACCGATTACAGCAATGGAATGAAATGTATCACAAAAAACTTTCTTTTTAATTCAACAATATTGATAAATAAATGGTTTAAGTACCAAATTAATCACTCAAATGCGTGCCCTGTAGTGCTAGATGTGTGTTTTGCTGTAAGATAATTCTGTGGAACTGTCGTAGTTATCGTCCTCTGTAAGCAAAGTTCTGCTGAAGTCAATGTACTTACCTCATCATAAACGAAGGTGAAATGCTTTCAGTATAGATATCGTAGTTATTACGTATCTTACCGTGATCAAGAAAGTACTATAATGTAACATATTGTTGTGCTACGATAAAGGCTGTCTCATTGTAGCTATACCACAAAAGTTACTACTAAAACATGTTTTACTTGCCAAAATAATACAGAAAAACTGTGCAGATATAAAACAGATAAACTGCAAAAGCAACATTGTAAATTGTCACTCATTAGCAGCGTCGTGATAAAATCGTGTAGCTATCACATAAACTAACCACTGTATCATCTGGTATCTCACAGAAAGTACTTTAAATCCAGAATGTATTTTCAAGTAAACCAAAATGTTGCATAAAAATCTCATTAGCAATACTGGTAAATGTTCTAAGTATGTGAGCCTTATAGTCGTTACGTAATCGTGCAACTAACAAGCAAGAATGTACACACACAATAACATTGTGATGTCTGTTCACACTAACAATGCACTCGTAAATACTGTCTAAATATGTTCCGTAGGTTCTAGACTGGATAGTAAACTTCAGACATTGTTGCATGTTAACAGTTTCTAAGTGTGACAAAGCATACTAGAAATGTGAAGTGAAATGTTTTATGGCAATACTCTTCCTAGTACGCAGACTGTCAACTGAAAAGCAATTATCATGTGATTACGTCGGTAAGGAACACTGGAATTTTGCTCAAGGTTAGCTTATGTTATTTTTCTCTGAGCCAGCCGGCGCACGCGGCTGCCTGCGATGGGAGTCATTGTCTGTCTCTTTGTTGGCGCGCGTCGTTAATGGGATTAGGAGACCTAACGTCTACAAATTCACCTTGACGAGAAGGCCCTGTCCTGTAGGAATCCCGCCAGTTCTGATGCAATACAGGTCTGTCATTTTGTCGGTAGATTACATAGTTTCTTTTTTGTCGGTTACGTGGTGGAGAATTTCTCTCTGAATCGTAACTGCACGCTGGACCGTTGCGTCTAAAGTTATTCTGTCTCCCTTGATAGTAATTATTTTGGTTCCCATATTGTCTGTTTCTCTGATTGTGTCTGTGATATTCATTACCGCGGAGAGGTGACCTTTCCCTGTAATTATTACTACTCTGCCAACGGTTGTCATACGGGTGGTGTCTGTTTTGCTCACGATTTGTATTGTGAGAATAGCCTTGTCGTGTCCAGTTATTATTTCTTTAATCGCGGAATTGCGACGGATGTGACCTGTAATTGTTGTGTTCCTGTTTTCGCGTACCGCGATTGTCAGTGTCAATTTCTAATTCTTGTAAGAGTCCCTGAAAAGCTTCAATGTCGTCTTTGCAACGGCCTGCCAAAATAATATGCCTTAAATGTTCAGGCAATTTGATTAAGCAAATGCGGATGAGTTCTGAAGGGCTGTATGGGTTTGACAGGTACTGATTCTTGTGCAACATGTCTTCAAAATATTTCACAAGACTGGAAAATTCAGATTGTTCGAAATGTTTCATCATCATGATGCCATGTTTTACTCGGTCTTGTGTGGCTTGGGACCAATATGCTGAGAGGAAGGCATGGTAAAATACTCCTTCTCTGTGGCAATTGTGAATGACCGATCGCATTCTTACAGCTGGTTCATTCTCTAAGTAGCCACACATAAATTCTAATCTGTGCTCTAGTGACCAGTTGGGACGAAAACAATGAGAGAATTGATGGAGCCACGCTTGTGGATGAATGTCGTTGCCAGAATTCTTAAATGTTTTGAATTTACGTGTAGTAATGAACAGCTTATAGTCAAAATCATCGTGTCGGCGGGTAGCATATCGGTCATTGTTACGTCGTGTCGGCGGTTCCATCTCAGAATTCGGTGTACTTTGCCAATTTCTTTCATAATTTCCGAAGTGCCCTGTGTTATTATTTTGTGGCTGTTCCGTATTTCTATGTCCCTCTTCCCGTATTGGAGCGCGAGTGTCCTCTGAAATACGTAATTGTTGTATTACCTGTGTCAGCTGATCTTGTACTTCCCGGATTTCTCTTTGGTGTTGCGTACTAATTTGATTCAGACTTTGTTTGAATTTCCTAATTTGTTCGCACTCTTCTGTGTCATTAAAGACTACCGGTTTTGTGTCATTCAAATTATCATCTACCTTCGTAGATAAATTAGTGAACTGATCCGAAAGTTCGGCTACTTTCTCCGATAGTGAACACATTTCCTCAGTGTGTTTTTCTGAACCAAGTTTCAGAGTGTCCATTTGTGTTGAAATCGAATCTACTGTGTCTTTTAAGTTTTCCTGAGTTCTTGCAAGTTGCGTAACCAAATCGGTGGATGCAACTGAGTCCATTTTAGCTTGCAAGGTGTCGTGATTTTCACGAACAACAGTTTGCAATTCTTTTATGGCTCCTTCGTGATTCTGTAATGCATTTTCATGCCCCGAAAAAATAGATTGAAAATGCTCACAAATTTGTGTTTTTACGTCATTACAGATTTTTTGACATTTCTATTCAATGTTAAGTAACTCAGTAGTTAAATCTTCACGTGTTTGTTCAAGTGTGGTGTCTAACTTCCGAAGATTATGTTCCATTGTGTCCAACTGTTGCTGTGTTTGTCTCTGATTTTGTTCCATTGTGTCTAACTTTTGAAGCTTTTGTTGCGTTTGTCTCTGATTTTGTTGCATTGTGTCTAACTTTTGAAGATTTTGTTCCATTTTGTCTAACTGTTGCTGTGTTTGTCTCTGGTTTTGTTTCATTTGTTGCATTAATTGCAATAATAATGTATTAGTGTCTGGAATCCGATCATCTATGTTTTTCGGCAGTGCATTTGCACCGGCAACATTCACAGTTTGACAAGCAGAAAATGTGTCTCGGCTTATTTGAGAAAACGGTGAGGACGCAAAACCTGAATGTACAGTATTTGCAAGATTGTGTCCTGTCATATCGGATTCCTGACGCGAGCTGTTGCCGACCAATCGATCGATAATGCTTCCCTGTTCACAAACTGTTTCACTTCCTACACCATTATTTGCAGTCCGCTCCATTTCCCTATGCACTATTACCAAACTACTACTTTGAACATTTGTGAATTCATTACATGGTGGCGCTAACACATTGCTTTCGTCTTCACTGTCATTTCTCAGTTTACTTTGTAGCCTAGTATTACGTTTTTCACACGCCATTATTGTCACAATATTTCACACGATAACACAGAAAAGCACAATTTGAAGAGCAAAAATAAGAGAACACATTAACATAGCACTGAAAATAATATCTAGTTAATTGCAAGCGCAGCTGCGAAATACTTGGTGCAACTCTACATGCATGCCACAACTGTTGTACTGTACAACAATGAAAGACTACAACTACAAAGGAAAATCCCTCTATGATTAAGCGCTAGCAATAAAAAGAAATCTACATTAATTACACAAACTACAAGAAAAAATCAGAAGATTCCAGTGAGGTATCCTCGGCTAAGGGTCGACATATGAAACGTCCCCTTAGAACAATTATATAAGACTGGTCTATGTGAAACGTCCTCTTTGAACAATTATACACGACTGTGCTTAAACTGACACACAATATTTTTAGCGCAACGCAATCTGACTTCCAAAAAACCCTACGAAACAATGGCCCTGACTAACATTAACTTATACGTTTCACAAATCACTTACCTCACAAAAATCTTCGTTACTCAAGCTACTGCAATACTGCGAGCGCCACTACTGCCAGCTAGATAAAAGATTCAAACTACTGAAGGCACTAACTACTGATAGGCATAGTTAGCAAATGAAAGATTTTAATAGAGAACAAACAATGTATTTACCTCACTAGTCATAATATATATATAGCAGTTCATGACACCAATTCTTACAAATTTCAAAACTCCGCCATCTCTCTCCCCACATCCACCACTGCTGGCGGCTCACCTCCGACTGCGCAACGCTACGCGCTGTTAGCATCCAGCTGCCGCTGCCCAACACTACAATGGCAGACAACAATGCAAACTAAACACAGACTGCGCACAGCACAGCCAGTGATTTTTCATACCGAGCGCTAAGCGGCGTTACCAATAAGAAAATGTAAACAGCCTACTTACATAATAAATAAATATATTCACATATTTAACACACAGAAAAATTTAATTGTAGGTTAATTAAATTTAAAGTGTTTACAAAGCACAGAAGGTTACAGACATATATCCAGCTGCTGAATACGTTTAGCAGATGTCTTTATTGCTGTCAGGAATTCCACCCGATCACCAGGAAAGGATCATTTTGAGCACACATGTATGGTGTGCTGAGCAGTATATCGTTCTTCACCATAATGACAGCTACACTGGGTGCTCTTCGAACCTGGTAGCCTGGACGATGTGCAGGAGACCTTAAGCTGTTCTGGGATAATGTTGTTCTGCCACATTTCTTTCCATCGGTCTGTTGTTGGAACTTCATTCTTTATAAAAAAAATGTTGCACCTTGTAGTGACTGATTACGGGAGTGAAGTCTATTTTTATTGAGTGCAGAAATGTCTTCATGTATACTGAGATGAGGACTACCTAGCGTTTTTGTAGACTCCCACTTGAGAGCAGATTCTCGCCGCAAAAATGGGGAAGCTATATGGTTTAGGGCAGTCAAGCAGAAAGTTGGACTATTTCTGATTGTTCTTGTGATGATACACGTAGTGTGGTTGAGCTGCGTAGCGACAAGAGTGGTGTATGGGCTGTTGATCCAGACTGCAGCGCATTATTCTGCCACAGGGTACACGAGTTCAAGAACGGATGTCCTTAGTGTTAGAGCTGATGAGCCCCGCGTGATACCACAGAGTTTCTGAAACATGTTGTTTCTCGTCTTCATCTTGGTGAAAGTTGTCAGCAAGTGCTCTTTAAAACTGACTTTTCCCTCATGAGCGATACCTAGATAACATGGACTTCTGTTATGTCTCAACTGTTTCCCTACAAAACACATTTTTATTTCCTTGTTGGCGAGCTTGTTGTAAAAGTGGCAACTGGTGATTTCTGTTCTGGCAGCAGCTTCCATTTACAGAATTATTTGTCAATAAGTCTAGATATTCGGTCAAGACAGACTCCATGACAGTCAGGTCTCTGTGGCTCGTATCAACAGCCCAATAATCAGCGTATCCAAATTTCCTTGTTTTTGTCTCAGGCATGTCTGCTATTTACAGCGAAAACAAATGAGAGGCTAGCTCTGATCGTTGTGGGCAGCCATTATTAAGCTTCATTATAGGAGTCATCTATTAAGATGGGCATTAGCCCATTAGAATTTGGAAGCTTCTATAGCTTAACATATCACTGATGAAATTTTCGATTTTAAAACACGGTATTACTCCTAAAAGTTTAAGTATTACCCCTTGCCTCTACACAGTATCACAAGCCGCTGATACATCTATAAACACACTTTGTTTTGAAATCGTGCTTCAGTAAACGATGTTTGTGAGAGACTCTATTCGGTGCGGTTTGGGCGGGATCCTGCCTGTTTTGTGACTGATTCTGTTCTACAGTATTTTCCCAAAAGTTTATATCCTCTGCTAAGTAATGGGGCTGTAGCCTTGCTGTTGTTCTTTGGTTTATCTGGTTTTAAGATGGTTTTGTTTTCTGCTCTTTTTAATGGTTCATATAGCTCTGAGCACTATGGGACTTAACATCTGAGGTCATCAGTCCCCTAGAACGTAGAACTACTTAAACCTAACTAACCTAAGGACATCACACACATCCATGCCCGAGGCAGGATTCTAACCTGCGACCGTAGTAGTCGCGCGGTCCCGGACTGCAGCGCCTAGAACCGCGTGGCCACCAAGGTCGGCTGCTCTTTTTAAATCATAAAATACACTACCATTTTCGAGAATTAATTATAGTAGCCAATTTTATATACTGTCTACTATTGATTAAGAATTCTGAGTGGATGTAATCAAAGCCAGGTGCCCTCCCTGCTTCCATTTTTTTGAGAGCTGTCATTATTTCCTCATTGCTGAATGGTTTAGGGTGACTCAATTTTTCAGGCTACTCAGAGACCCTTCAGTTCCTTTTTAACCTTCATTGTATGTCTTTGTTGGTCCATCTTGGACAATGGACATCATCTGGTTAAGTAATTGTAAATAACGATGAAATTCTCCAACAGCCGTGTAACTAAAATGCTATGTTTTTTTTACAACAACCAGTTTCGGCATTCCACTATGCCATCGTCAGGCCCCATATGCATCTACAAAAATAAACGATGATGCCATACAATGCCATATATCCCTGGATTTCGTGAATTCAAACCGTTTCACAAGTGCTTCGTTCACAGACTTGGTAATTATCACTATACGAGGGTGGGCTTTGTATGCTGAAATGTAAGCCCAGGATGCCTTGCCAAGCAGGCCAAGAAAAAGGGGCGCGGAATACAGTCGACGTACCGCTGTGCTGTAAGGGTGCAGCGGATGACAACCAAAAGCGTCCTGTTGCGAAAATAAATGTCACCCCAGGCCATCATACTCGGTTGTTGGGCCGTATGGCTGACGACAGTCAGTTATCTATCACACGGCTGTGCTGGGCGTCTCCAGATATGTCTTCGGTGGTCATCGGGACTCAGTTCGAAGCGAGACTCATCACTGGATATAATTCTACTACAGCTAATGAGATTTCAGGCCGAAGACGATTCTGAAGACACCACGAACAGCGGTGGGGTAGGATCTGGTTGTTGCCCACCACGCGCCCCGACAACCGGGAGTGATGATCTGGGAAGCCATTTCTTTTCATAGCAGCACCCATTTGTTTGTCATCCGTCATATCCCTACAGCATAGCGGTTCGTCGACTGTACTCTAGGCGTTTTGTTGACCTTCAGGGCAAGTCATCTGGGGCTTACTTTTCTGTAAGATAGTGTCCACCCGCATGCAATGAGAGTTTCTACAGTTTGTCTGCGTGTTGCAAAACCCAGCCTCCACCAACAATCGTCGGATTGCTCGACAGTTGCCAACGGAGAACGTTTGGAGCACTATGGACACGGGTCTCAAAGTATCAAGGGATCTAAGGCGCCAGTTGGTCAGAATTTTGGTATGATATACCTCAGGATGACATCCAAAAACTCTGTCAATGAATGCCAATCCGAATTACTGCTTGCAGGAAGGCCAGATGTGGAGCAACGCGTCACTGACTTACTCAGTTTCTGAAGCTCTTTCTCTTGAATAAATCATCCAATTTTTCTGAAATTTTAATCATTATTTGTCATTACTCAACATCATACATACCGATTTCCGACCCATTCAGATATTTCCTTCGTGGTGCGTCGTTATTCTTTCTTTGTCTTAGACCGTATAACATTTAAAACCGTCTCTTTTATATTTGACCTAATATACAAATCCGATTCAAGAAGATTTGCTCCATATGCTTGGTATTCGTTTAAGCACTGTGCCGTCAAGATGGCTAAAAGGTACATCAGAAAATCAGAACAACGAACATGGGATGGGGTTCGTGATAACTATGACCACTTTACCCTATAGTTTGGAAAAATTGTCACCATGTAGGCTTCCAGAAAAATGCTGGAGAGCTGAATTTGCTTATTTTGCTTGGTGCGAGTCGGTGGGACAAGGACGTTGCACGTCTGCTCCAGGCGGGCTCAGGTGCATAGAGGAGAGGATGGCCAGAAATGAGTACATCCCAGTACTGGGAGTTTTGACGCAAAAGAGGACAATGTTCCAGGCAAGCTGAAAGGTATCTCCTTACAGCTCTTTAAGAATCTATGATAATTTACAGTCAAGTACTAAAGCAAATCTGAATACACCTGCAACCTAATAGGAATGGGGAGCATCCAGTATTAAAACAATACTTTAATATCTTTAAAACTACAGAAGATAATATTTCGCAGCGAATAAACGTTCTCACAGTTAATCTCTGAATGAACAACTTTTAAACACTTGGTGCGATTTCAACATACAATATCTCAGGTCATTGAATATCACTGTATCTATCATCTCTGAAAGCTTCATATCTGTATCTGTTTTATTACTTCATTTATTACTTTTTAATATCTTTTCATTATACAAATATTTGTCAGAACATTGTACCCACCATAATTACATAGCAAATTAATACAACATGAATACCTCACATTTTTTCATACTTGTGTATTTATTTAATGAACAGTTTACTAAATTTGCCACTAACTTTATTAAAATATTAATTACAACTGATAACACAAAATGACGGTAATTTAAGAAGTGGTCAATCACACTTTTTAGCTGACAGCGCCTTTGTAAAAGACTGCAAAACAGCTTCTGCCAAGTGAGCCTAAATAATTGTTTAAGCGATATTTAACAACAATTTGTTCCCATTTATCACAAGAGAAATTGCAAGAATTCTGACTTATTTTTTCATGGGCAAACCTATATTTATTTTATTGTGCGTGGTCTGAATGTGACTGAAAGTTTATAACATTTATTTATTTAAATATTGTTATAATATATTAGTTTAGTCTGCGAACTGGTAAATTTGAGTCAGATTATGTCTGAAAAACCTAAGAACAATGTACTTTTGGTGTGAACACCCTCCATGGCCTTCAGCCAATGGAAAAACACACTAGTGTAACACTATGGGTGTCAAGTGGAGACTGGGGCTTTTCGAATGAAGAGCTCAAGAGAGCGAGTCTGCCCAGAATCGCTCTCTTGAACTCTTCACTCGGTAAGTCCCAGTCCTCACTTGACTCCCTTAGTGTTCCGCTACTGTCTGCTTTTACGTGAGTTCTGGAAGGAGGCGGACCAGCCTTTGGTAACAACGAGTGAGATTCGATCGTGGAGGTGTTTGATTCTGGGTGGTGAATGGCTGCTACCATACTTGAAACTTTGAAGGGACTTCATATTTCTCGAGGTCTGAATGTACTCCAGAATAGGACTCTAAACTTTTCTGCTTTTCTTATGGAACTGAGGATAGACAGAGTCTAAGTTACTATTCTTTGTATGACGTGTGGTAATTTGTAAATCATGGTGTTGAACTCTCAACTATTTTGAGCTGGTGAATATTTCGTCTATTGTGATTACGAAATGGACTTCATTTTCGTGTACCTTTGATTATAGTTTAGTATGGAGAGATTGCCACCTTCCTCATTACGCTTTCAATGTAACTTGACTGCATTTGAGAAGGTTATTTTCAGTCTGTATTTTAAATGAATATCGCTGGAACAACTCTCGATTATCTGAGATGTCTCTTCTTGAATAAACATTGTTCAGTATAATTTTCTGTCGTCTATTTCAGTTACAGATGTTAGAATAGAACCCTAGTTATTAAATGATTCATTTAGCTTTTATTTTACATTTATGTGTATTTTATTAACTCTTAGTTTTATCCAGAGGGTAGACTATTCGACTGCAGGATCGCAGCTACAGGTTATTAGCTGCAGCGAGTTAGCTACAGGGCATGAAAACAGACGGAGCCGATCATAGCTCAAGTACCTGAAGTGCGAATAATCACAGGTAAAGACTCAGCTGGTTTGCTCGTATGGAATGTTCTTTTTTTTTAGGAAGGAAACTCAGCAGTAGAAAACCGTTAAGTACCGTCACAAACAATAAATGGTTAACATGCAGCCTTAAGCGATACATTTGCTGTAGATAACATTTGGTTGTGTTAATAGTCACCATAATGAGATGATATCAATTAACTCTGGTCGTAAAGTACTGTGCCCTTTCAGTTGCTCCACTGACAGAGTTACAAGGGAATTCATTTAATATTCAGGTTTTTTTGCTATATTTACATGTTTTTTTTTCGTTCCTTTCCCTGTAAGGCATGTGGGACACAGTAAGATCAGTAATGTTGACAGTTCACTCAACGGCCTCTGGACGTCTGGTAAGTGAAATAAATGTAATTAAAACGAGCTACCACTCCTGAAATATGTCGTGAAATACTCGTTGGATCTTATCTCAGTCAGTATTCACAAGGTGAGATGGAAGACCTAGGAAGAAACAGGCGCGGATCCAGGGCGTGTTTGGAAGGGTCACTGCATTCTCGTATTTGTTACTGTCTCCCCATTTTGCCAATATAACTTGCCGTCCCACTTACTTTTAACATGCTTTATCTATCAATGATTTACTAATGACAATGATAATAATTGCAATAATATATATATAACATTTGAAAATAGTCATAGTAATTGGTTTGTACCATTGCTTACTAAAACGCTTTAATGTAATTTCCAAGCAGCTGTGTTTTAGAGAAACAAATAATTTTAAAAACTGACCATAGTTTCTAGCTGTGCATGATCCAAGAAGTAACGTTACTGTAACATTTTTATCTGATGATGAGCCTGTAGTAGCTCTAAAACTAGTTAATGTTGCAATAAATCGTATCAGACTCAAAACACGACTGGCTGTAAGTTATTTTTACATAAACAGCCAATTTAAATCATAGTTCCATCTATTCGTCCACAATGGGTGAATAAAATTGAGAGCTTCTTATTTAAGAAATAATGCATTTCTTCCTAACGCTGTTGAAAGCATCA
Source organism: Schistocerca gregaria (assembly GCF_023897955.1). Classification (NCBI taxonomy): domain Eukaryota; kingdom Metazoa; phylum Arthropoda; class Insecta; order Orthoptera; family Acrididae; genus Schistocerca; species Schistocerca gregaria. Next base: position 127,142,787 of record NC_064923.1, on the reverse strand, counting down.
AACCTACGCACGTAATTGAACAGAAAAGGGCACCGTGTAAACCATTTATACGACAGAAGTGTCGAAATGTTAATTCGTGAGCTGAACCTGCAGTCAACGTAAGTAGTAGTGTCCTCTTTTCTGCGAAGAAAGCTTCCACTCACTTCACTACAACTGAGGGCCTTTTTCCTCCAAAATAATAACATGTGGAGTTGACTGAAAGCATTTGAATATCCAGGTCTCTCCGTAATAAAGGACGAGTCTACTTCCGCTGAAACATCAACGTATCGCAAGAGCTAAGCATTCTACGAGGCAATGATCATGTTTGCATCAATAACAGTGATCTAGAAGATGGCACAATGCACAATTTGTTGGATAGAGCTGTTGATCGTGAAACAGAGGGCAAGTGTCTTCAGTTTATTTCAAATGGGAACCCCCATCTTTAACTGCATCGACGTGCACTATAAGGATAAGTGAATAACTTTATACTGAAACTTTTATATTTTACAAAAAATGTACAAAAACATAATTTTTACCAAACATAAAGGGTCTATAAACGAGTAACTCCAATGCATTTTCGAACTGATGGCCAGCAATCACAGTATTGAGACATTTCTTGCTTCTATTTGTGGATGATTCCTGAAAATGCAAAGCAGTAGCATTTCCTCTCTGCAAACGTTGTCTTATTTCAAAGAAGTATTATATTTCTTGGAACAACTTCTGGTTTAAGAATCGTGAGAGAAAATATCGCGCAGATGTAATGTTTGGCGATACAGAAGGCCAGTTTGATGAACCATCCTTCGATTCAACGTCCGTTGGAATTGTTTAATATACGCCTAAGGTGATCAGTCTCTTACTCACCTCATCTGTCTGCATTTACAGTAAATCATGTGTGCAACAGAGATAAATACTTGTGTAGCGTGTATCGGATATGGGTACCAAGCCGGTATTTACCTTTTCGGGTGTGGAAATCGCCTAAAAAACCTTACTGACGGTTCACCACCCGTAGTTGTTAATGTGCGAAGAGGGTTCGGTCCGGGTCAGGCTCGACTCCCCATATCCCCGAAAGTGGGGCGTTAACACGCTCGGTAATCCAAGCAGGTAGCGTAATTGCAATAAAATACCTTATGGGAGGAATACGCTAGTCAACGATAATACCGAGACCACATAACTTGGCATTCTTGAGGGCTAACATCTTCGAGTAATGACGGTAATTCTGCGGCCAGAAAGTCTGCATACGTTTCTTCATCCAACTGTTCCAAATCAAGAAAGACCAACAAATCGACAGAAAATGTTAATGGATCAAGGTTGCTGATTTTAAACTTCACACAATGATGGAAAAAATCAGGATTTATTTTTATTTAACCAAAAGCTCATTGACTAAACACGAATTTCCTGATAGGTCTGGGCATGATGAGGGTAAAACTTGTGACGCTATACTCCTGAATCACGAGCAGCATCTCTAAAAATTATGAGAGGTCCACAGCAATAGCAAGTTAAAGTATAATGTCATTGTTTTTCCAGGTCATCTAAGTATCCTTTTCTTTGGTTATGACCTTCTACTAATGGTGAACTCTTTCAGAATGAGATAAAATGAGACGGTGTTCATACCAGGAAGCGTTCAGTATTTAAGGCGATAGCATTAACGGCGTTTCTTCTGTGTTCTCTGTAAATCAAAAACATTTAAAGCTGTTGTGCAGCAGAATACTCCGTTTTACTAGCAACCAGTATCTGTTAAAATTCATACGCGTGCCGAAACACCACTGAAACGGCTATAGGAAGTACACTGCACGACGGTGTTCTACAAAACAGGCAAGAGGTAGGTACAGAGCAACGCTAATTACTTTAAAATATCACACACTGTCGACTTATCATGAAAGTCTACCTGTACGACATTCTTTCAGAAGAATGAATGTATACAAACTCGGTAGCACTAGTACTACAGAGCTGTCTGTACGATGTTAATGTTAACGTAACCATACACATCACTCTTCTGGGGTAATGATAATACAACTTAAACACTGTGTATGGGATTGTGCTTGAGTTTTGTGCCTCATTTAAAAAAGGTGATTCAGTAGAAAGATATTCTTTTTTCTCTTAGAACCTGAATATTCAGTTAGAATTAAGAGCTAGGTTTATAAAGAGAGAAGTTTTCCACTCTTTTCCCCAAGAACGCAGTATGGTAGGAAGTGGTTCAAAATTGTTCAAATGGCTCTGACCACTATGGGACTTAACATCTGTGGTCATCAGTCCCCTATAACTTAGAACTACTTAAACCTAACTAACCCAGGGACATCACACACATCTATGCCCGAGGCAGGATTCGAACCTGCGTCCGTAGCAGTCGCGCGGTTCCGGACTGAGCGCCTAGAACCGCGAGACCACCGCGACCGGCGGTAGGAAGTGGACAATGCCATGTTGTAGGCTCGTAATTCATGAGAACTTTGCCTTTATTTTTGTTGGCTCACTTCACCCTGTAGAGTGAATGTAGTTTAGAGTGTGCTGTATCTCTCATTTCTCTCTGAAGAGTTCGTAATGCAAACAGACAGGTGAGACGAACCACGGAAAGCATTTTCGAGATGTATCTTAAGCTCTACCTGACACACGTAACGGGCCGTGATCCCTCCACATGAAGGGGAAGCACGAGCCGGGGTATTCCCGCGACGTTACGCTCAGACATTGCTTGCACAACTGGCTATTAGCAGCCGGTGAGATGGCAAACCTCGCAGATCTCTGCCTTCACACTGGAACCCAGGTATCGCGGTTATGACTAATGCTTTCCTGGAAGAGGAGCGACAACCGCAGGTTTACAAACATGGCTGCCAAGCCCCCTCACTACTTTAATAAGTTTCAGACGTCTTGAACGCAATTTTTAGTATTATCAGACTCTCCTCACGCTTTTCGACTTTCTGTCATTTTCAAAGGCTATAAAATACAACACAAAACTGGCACAAAACATATGAAAAGATGTTACAATTCACCATCGATTGGAGACTTGTACACTCCTGGAAATTGAAATAAGAACACCGTGAATTCATAGTCCCAGGAAGGGGAAACTTTATTGACACATTCCTGGGGTCAGATACATCACATGATCACACTGACAGAACCACAGGCACATAGACACAGGCAACAGAGCATGCACAATGTCGGCACTAGTACAGTGTATATCCACCTTTCGCAGCAATGCAGGCTGCTATTCTCCCATGGAGACGATCGTAGAGATGCTGGATGTAGTCCTGTGGAACGGCTTGCCATGCCATTTCCACCTGGCGCCTCAGTTGGACCAGCGTTCGTGCTGGACGTGCAGACCGCGTGAGACGACGCTTCTTCCAGTCCCAAACATGCTCAATGGGGAACAGATCCGGAGATCTTGCTGGCCAGGGTAGTTGACTTACACCTTCTAGAGCACGTTGGGTGGCACGGGATACATGCGGACGTGCATTGTCCTGTTGGAACAGCAAGTTTCCTTGCCGGTCTATGAATGATAGAACGATTGGTTCGATGACGGTTTGGATGTACCGTGCACTATTCAATGTCCCCTCGACGATCACCAGAGGTGTACGGCCAATGTAGGAGATCGCTCCCCACACCATGATGCCGGGTGTTGGCCCTGTGTGCCTCGGTCGTATGCAGTCCTGATTGTGGCGCTCACCTGCACGGCGCCAAACACGCATACGACCATCATTGGCACCAAGGCAGAAGCGACTCTCATCGCTGAAGACGACACGACTCCATTCGTCCCTCCATTCACGCCTGTCGCGACACCACTGGAGGCGGGCTGCACGATGTTGGGGCGTGAGCGGAAGACGGCCTAACGGTGTGCGGGACCGTAGCCCAGCTTCATGGAGACGGTTGCAAATGGTCCTCGCCGATACCCCAGGAGCAACAGTGTCCCTAATTTGCTGGGAAGTGGTGGTGCGGTCCCCTACGGCGTGCATCCGTGCGTCGCTGCGGTCCGGTCCCAGGTCGACAACATCGATGTACTGTGGAGACCTCACGCCCCACCTGTTGAGCAATTCGGCGGTACGTCCACACGGCCTCCCGCATGCCCACTATACGCCCCCGCTCAAAGTCCGTCAACTGCACATACGGTTCATGTCCACGCTGTCGCGGGCTGCTACCAGTGTTAAAGACTGCGATGGAGCTCCGTATGCCACGGCAAACTGGCTGACACTGACGGCGGCGGTGCACAAATGCTGCGCATCTAACGCCATTCGACGGCCAACACCGCGGTTCCTGGTGTGTCCGCTGTGCCGTGCGTCTGATCATTGCTTGTACAGCCCTCTCGCAGTGTCCGGAGCAAGTATGGTGGGTCTGACACACCGGTGTCAATGTGTTCTTTTTCCCATTTCCAGGAGTGTATAATGACTAGAATACTACTTTGTAGCTTACCAATCTTATGCTAATCATATAAAAGTGTTCAATAGAAACATTTTATCTCGTCAACATTCTCAGTCACGGAACAAGTGCAAACTGCTACGGAGGGACAAGCTGGAAACCAAGTAGATTAAACTGTTAGGCAACACTGGATACAAGGTAAACGCTGTATTTGTTTGCTTACAAGTACATTTTCATCGTACATCGTAAAAAAACTTCCGCCCCCGGTAGCTGAGTGGTCAGCGCGACAGAATGTCAGTCCTAAGGACCCGGGTTCAATTCCTGGCTGGGTCGGAGATTTTCTCCGCCCAGTCTGCCTTCGGCGGGGCAACAGAGCGGAGGCGTACGTGTTGACTGAGTGCGGAGCGCGAGCTCGCCTTGTTTACATTCTGACGACCGTTGCTTAAGTGCCGGCCTACCTTGTACGATCCATGGCGAACCGTTACCGTAAATCTACACTCCGATTTACTTTCTGTAACGATTATGCCCGACCCAAAGCACTCGAGGTGGAGCGTTTTCTGCGAGAGGAAGTGAAGACCCCGGCGACTGATATTGTCGGCATACATTTGTCAATCGTGAGCAGCACGGTCTATGTGAAAATCATTAACGACGCGGCGTGCGAACGCATACTACGTGAGACCAAACAGGGGTTCCGCTTCTGTCATGCTGATGGCAATGTAGGGGAGGTAACCGTCGCCCACGCAGGCTTAGGTATGCGAACGACACGCATTTTCGAATTGCCATTCGAACTTCCTGCTGAGGAAGTCGTCGCAGCACTCCGCCCACACGGCACAGTCCACGGCCACACTGCGGAGAAGTGGACACGGTTTCGGACGCATCCTGTCCTAAGCGGGGTCCGACAGGTCACTATTGATCTCCGAGGCCACGTCCCGTCCTACTTACAGATCGGCGGATGCCGTCCAATAATTATATACGACAGCCAGCCTCGGACCTGTTCCGGGTGCGGCAAAGAAGGCCACCTTAGATCCGAATGCCTACAACGGCGTATTGCGCAACTTCCAGCTGGCGAAGAACCACCCACGTCGCAACCTACAGTACTACCGGTGATCTATGCCGCTGCTCTAGCGTCTCCTACCGCTTCGCAACGTCGCCCGGTCACCACAAACGACGCCACCAACGAGCCCGACCAGACGCCGACAGAGAGCGCCTCAGACGGCCCGCCACCTCTGCCGGCCAACGACGCCGCTGCGACGATGCCGACGCAACCTGACGCTGACCCCGACCTCGGAAACACGATGGAGATCGACTCGCTCATCGTTCCTACAGCGGCCTTTCTGCCAGAACGACGCGACTCCCTTCCATCGTCGGACACGGAGAATCGCACAAGGAAACAACGTTCTCCGAAACGTCGCAAGCGAAGACGTCGCACAGTTTCAGGCAAAGAGGAGGACGTAACCGTCGACCAGTACGAGGCCTCAGAACCCGCTACTGCTGAGAAAGGCGTTCTGAGCGCGGAGACATCCATCGGTGTGCCTGCACCCCGTGCTGAACTAAACCATGAACGTATCGCAGGCGCCACTACACCACGCACCATTACAACATCTTCTGCAGACAAAATGGAAGATACACCAGTGTCCGCTTCCACGGCGTGGCAACAGGAGGAGGTCGAGGAAGAGGACCCGTTACGGGGCCCTACGCCGTCACGGCCGCACCACTAATCGTACTCTCCCCAGAATCCCCTGCGGGCCAGCGGGATAACGTTCCGCTGCGACGCCCTCACCCTTGCGCGGACAGCAAAGTGGACCAGCCTCCAGCAATCCGACACCAGGCCTACCGGATAGCAATCATCAACACCAACAACATCCGCTCCAGGGTGAAAATCCGCCTTATGCAGGAGATGTTCTGGGCTTCGGATATCGATTTCGCCCTTCTGCAGGAAGTTCACTTGGCTAGTCCCCCGGATACCAATCGCTATACCGCCCATGCCTCCGCGAGTGATCCTGTGGGCCGCGGAGTGGCCATCTACGTCCGCCACGGGATTTCTGTGACCGATGTCGCCTTCTTTCCATCAGCTAGGGGCATGGCACTCACTGCCATGGGGACACGCATCATTAATGTCTACGCTCCCTCAGGCACCGACCGACGGCATGAAAGAGCCCAGTTTTATTCCGAGGAAATCGCTCCCCTGTTTTTAGGGCGTTGTGACCATTGCCTACTAGGAGGCGATTTTAACTGCGTTCTGCATCCTAAAGATCAGACTCCCCACTATACTACATGCCAGGAGTTAAGTATAGTGGTGCGAGACCTCCCGCTTCACGATACCTGGGAAGATCAACACGGTAACCGTTCTGGCCATACCTTTCTTACCAGTCATTCCGCAAGCCGACTAGACAGCATATATGTCTCACAAACTCTTCGATCTGCGATACGGGGCGCCGAACGCTGGCCGCTGGCCTTTTCCGACCATTGCGCCTACATCTGTACGGTCCTCCTTCCGCCGCAATCAGTATGGCGCAGCCGTGCGCCATGGAAACTCAATACGTCACACTTACATGACCTGGAGTGTCGCCAACAAGTCACTGAGACGTGGACAGCCTGCGAACGACGCCTTCCCCGCTACCACTCGACACTGACATGGTGGTTGAACTGTGCCAAGCCGGCGATCCGGAGGACACTGATGAGATAAGGGAAGGACGTGGCCGATTGGTATCGCACCACTGTTGACTTCTATTACGCAATTCTCCGAGATCTGGACGCTCACCCGCCAACCCCGGACAACCAGTTGGAGCGGCAAAGAACTAAGGCGAAGATAATTGGGCTGGCACGCCGGAAACTGCAAGGGGTCGTGATATGGACGCGACGCCACGATCACGCGAATTTAGAAATTCCATCCATGCATCATATAGTGTCCGACAAACGACGGCGTCGTCGGCAGATCAGCAGCACTCTGACCACGCCTCATGGCACGCAGGTGACCACTCAGAATGACATCATCCACGCATTCGTCGAGCACTACCGTCGTACTTACAGTGAAGAAGGCGCTGAAACTGCAGCAGACAACTCCATTTTGCATTACGTCACGCGCACGCTCCCCCACACGGAGGCGGATGCTTTGACAGTGGCGGTCACCCTAGACGAAGTCAACAACGCAATCGCCAAGGGTGCTGTCAACAGATCGCCCGGCATTGACGGCCTACCGATTGAGTTTTACCGTACCTTTTGGGACCTCATGGCACCATGGTGGACGACTATGTATCAAGAACTGATGACGTATGACCACGCAATCCCACCTGCTTTTGCTGAGGGCATCATCATCCCAGTCCACAAACCAGCCCGTGGGTCGATGGTCACGAGTTACAGACCGCTCACCCTACTCAATGCCGATTACAAGATTTTCGAGCGCTTACTGGCAATGCGGATGCGAACAGTACTCCCTCATATCCTCTCGCCAGAGCAAACGACGCCTGGAGGACAGGTTAACATACAGACTGCCACAGGGGAATGCCGAGACGTACTTGCGATGGCGGCGGCCTGCAGACTCCGTGCTACGGTCGTCGCAATAGACTTCGACAGCGCCTTCGATAAAGTGCGTCATCGTTTCCTGTTTTCGGTGGCAGCCCGAGTGGGCATCCCCCCTCCGTTTCTCGACGTCATCCGGCGTCTTTACGACAGTGCCAGTTCAGGTGTCCAAGTCAATGGACGTTTAGCAGGGCCGGTACCTATCTGCCGTTCGATACGGCGAGGGCGCCCCCTCTCTACTCTCCTGTATGCCATTGCCCTTGAGCCCCTTATTGGGGGTTTGACGACCAAGCTCTCTGGCCTCACCCTACGCCAACACACTTTTCGCTGTGGGGCATATGCTGATGACTTCCTGCTCCTCATTCGCTCCGGCTCTGAGATTCGAGAAGTCCTCGAATTGATTACCCGTTAAGGGGCTGCCGCTGGCAGTGCCATGAATGTCGCCAAATTTTCTGCAATGCACATTGGACGAGGCCTCTAGGGGGGTGGAGTGGCGCCCCTGCCGCTTGTGCGGACTTTCCGGTTCCTGGGCATTACCTTTACCCCCACGGTCACACGCACAGCGGCAACGAATTTCCGTCGCCTGTTACACGTCATCCGCAACGACGTCCGCCAGAACCTCTTGCGCCGCCAGGACACACTTCAACGGGTTGAGTTTCTTAATCTTTATGCGGCATCAAAATTGGTTCACATCGCGCAAGTTCTCCCTCTGCCAACTGCAATTTGGCGCAAACTTCAGGCGGCTTTTGGCTATTATCTCATGGCTGGTTCAATGTTCAAAGTCCGTTATGAGACACTTACCTTGCCCCCACGGTATGGTGGCATCGGGCTCGTCAATGTCCGTTTGCGAGCTGCAGCCTTGTACATGAGTACCACGAGAAAACAGTGGATGGGCCAGGGTACATCTCTAACACGCAGCTTGCCTGAGGTCCTCCTACCTGTTTCTACCTCACCACCGGTGTCTGCCGGCCATATCGTGCCTCATTTGTCCCATCTTTCGACCTTCTTCGTCGACTACAGTTACATACATACCAGTCTCCCAGATACACGCCCACCCAGGACTAAGGATTTTTACAGCCTGTTGCTGCGCTGTGTTCCCCGGAATGTGATGGAGACCAAACATCCCTCCATCCAGTGGCCCATAGTGTGGACTACCGTCCACCAGCCGTTCCTCCCTACGAACGTCCGGGCACTGTGGTATCACATAGTCAACAGGGAATTTGCCACGAAGCAGCGACTGCACAACATTGGCTTGTCAGAATCCCCTCTTTGTCTCCTTTGCCAGCAACTGGACACTGATGAACACCGTCTGACATGCGCCTCATCGCAAGATGTATGGCGTTTCGTGCAGCAAATCATTGCCTGCTATCTCCGAGTGCCACCAGATACAATCGAACCTCGAATGTTTCTATACCCAGAGGACCGACATTTTCCCGCCGCCAGATGTGATGCTATTACGTGGGTCAAAGGGTGGGCGGTCGCTTGTCTCTTTCATGAGGCACCTAAATCCCGCCTCGACTTCTGGACCTATTTACTAACAGCCCATGCAGCTCTCGAAAACACGCCACGTTACCGAACATTATTTGCTAACTATTTTCGAGCGGTGTTTGTTGGACCTCCACTGAGTTGGGGGGTGCCTGGCTCGGAGGGCACCTACCCCTCCTACCCCGGTGGTTCAAATGGTTCAAATGGTTCTGAGCACTATGGGACTCAACTGCTGTGGTCATTAGTCCCCTAGAACTTAGAACTACTTAAACCTAACTAACCTAAGGACATCACACACATCCATGCCCGAGGCAGGATTCGAACCTGCGACCGTAGCAGTCTCACGGTTCCGGACTGCGCGCCTAGAACCGCGAGACTCCCCCGGTGGTGTCTGAGTTTCAACCGCCTACGATCTATTCTACTTCTGACCTCCGCGGATGGGAGGGCGCGTCGCAGATTGCGCGGATTTTATTTCCTTTTGCTTTTGCTTTTCCTTTTTCCTTTCTTTTTCTTTAACCAGAACTTATATTTCTTTCTCTTTCGCCGATGTGTTCACATAATTTCACGATATTAGTGAATAATACAAAAACACATGCAAATAAATAAATAACAACGCCTTCCACTACAGTTGATTCCTGTGTCTCCCATTTCCCTAAGCACCACAGGGTCGGTGGTGGTGAGGAGTTCACTGTGGCCAGGCCTCGGGTTTCGACCACTGCCCGCATTATCCCCCGAGCACCCACAGGTCCGCTCAGGGACTGGTTGTTGTGTTGTCCTAATCATCATCATTTCATCACCATCGACTCGCAAGTCGCCGAAGTGGCGTCAAATCGAAAAAACTTGCACCCGGCGAACGGTCTACCTAGTCAGATTTCCATTTATCGTATAAAACAATTACATCATAAACAATTCATGGAAGTCAGTTCCCAATGTTTTACAAAAAGGCATTTCTTTATAAAAAAAAATGCCTAGCGTATCTTTCGAATGGTGGAAAATAATACATAGATAATGGCCGCAGTTAACAGGTTGTTTTTTTTACAATTTGTATATTACTAGCATCAGTAAATGCTCATAAATATCATTTTATAAAAATTTACAAAGTATAAAAATAACAGGTGAGGCGTGAAGAATTCACTTGTGAAGAACAGATGGCGCTCATGCATTGCCATTCTTACCAGTGGAAGCAAAGCCACTTGTCCCGTGATTGAGAATGTTGACGAGATACGATGTTTCTACTGGACAATTTTATACGCGATGTTTCTGCTGAACAATTTTCTCTGGCAATATTATGAAAAGGATAGACTGCTACTCACCATATAGCGGTGACGCTGAGTCTCAGACAGGCACTACAAAAAGTCGGCTAAACACATTACCTTGCGGCCAGAAAGCCCTCTCCTGAAATAGACAACATAGACACAAACATTCACGCAAACACAGAGTCTGGCTTCGGCAGCCAGAGACAGTGGTCATGCGTGTGCAAACTGCGTTTGCGTGAATGTGTGTGTCTATGTTGTTTATTTCAGGAGAGGGCTTTCTGGCCGAAAGGTAACGTGTTTAGCCGTCTTTTTGTAGTGCCTGTCTGTGACTCAATATCTCCGCTATATGGTGAGCAGCAGTCCATCTTTTTCATAATACTGTTATTATCCCTTCCTGAATTTTCCATTGTTTCAACAATTTTACATCATTGACATAACAATGGTAAGCTAGGAAGCCGTATCTTACTCATAATACCATCTCGCTAGTCAATGGTGAAATGTAACAATCTTTTCATATCTTTTGATGCGAGTTTTGTGTTGTATTTTACAGTCTTTGGAAATGACGGTATGCCAAAACGCATTAGGCGATTATGGAAATAATAAAAAGGGTGATTAAGACATCTGACAGCCATCCAAATGGTTCAAATGGCTATAAGCACTATGGGACTTAACATCTATGGTCATCAGTCCCCTAGAACTTAGAACTTCTTAAACATAACTAACCTAAGGATATCACACAACACCAAGCCATCACGAGACAGAGAAAATCCCTGACCCCGCCGGGAATCGAACCCGACAGCCATCAAAGAGGCTGCTTCGCCTCATAGCATTTTCATGAATATTGCACTTCTCTCTACTGTCACACACACCACCCATTTTCAGTCTGCCCATTGTGCTCTTGTATCTTCAACGCTGTACATACACATCCTGCAACCCACTTTAAGGTATCTGGAGGAGGACACGCCTGACAGCTGCCGTTTTCCTCGTTAAGCGTTCCATTCGTCAATTGTGGATAGTAAGTCCGAATGTTGTAAACCTCCTTATGAGATCTAATTTCTTTGGGTTTCCTGTGGTAGTGACTGCGCAAAATGTATGCAACAAGAAGCAATACGTTAAATACCTTTTCCTGAAAAGTACGTTCTCAGGATTTTAGCAGTAAACTTCCCTGTGATACCCAACGCCTCTCTTATAGCGTATGCTGCTGAAGTTCATGGAGCATTTCCGTAACGTCTACGGCATCCTAAAAAAAACCGTGACAAACTAAAGCTGTTACATGAATCTTCTCTGTTTCCTTTGTTAATCTCAATCTGGTAACTACTTCTACAATTTGTTTTGTGTAGCAGTTGCACTTCAGTAGCTCCGGATGGATATTCCTACAAATTTTACTGGTGCTGTTGCTTCCAGTGACTTAACACCAATAGTAAAATCGAACATTAATTGGTCTTTCTGTCTATTTATGCGCAATAAGTTATGTTTTCCTAAGCCCCTCGTGAAAGCTGTAGCTAATACCGGATGACGTTGAACGATTTGGATTCAGGTGATATAACTATCTCTTACACCTCTCGTTTCCTACATGAAATGTTATGATCTTTCCCGCAATAAACAAATACCTCAAACTTTGCGTCTTATTTCACATACTTACTACACCAAGATGGAAATTAATTATCATTATATGAGCATGGATTAATAAGTTAATAATACCATAGAAATTACTAAAACATATCTTTAAATAAGGAAAAGCTTGTAGGCTCCTGCCATTTCAAATCTTACTCCCCCGGCATTCAAGTTCGAAATAGGCTTAATGTCTGAAAATCATGTTGATGTAACCTGAAGGATGTCAGAGATATTTGCCTGGACCGATACGGCTTGAAAATCGGTAGGATTTTATTGAACATGTTTAATATAGACATACTGTTTCTGGAACGAGTACGTAATGCATTACGGCATGTATGTAATCATATAATCAGTACTGCCGCAACATGTCGTTCACGAGTTCTGTATATGATCCTCTTACATGATTTGCTGCACCTTCCGAGAATTTACCCGACACTTCCACTCCCTATAAACGAATTTACGAGTTCAATACATTTCCTGTTAGAAACACTGGAAGATGAAGCTCACCATCTTGTCTATCATTCAGAAATATTGGAAACTGTCGCGTCTTAATGGATAACCATTTTAATTCCACAACATTTATGAATAGCGCACATCGACAGTAATTTGTTGCGAAGCGTATTCTGAGGGAGGCTACACAGCATGCCGGAAGTGCAGTGAGAGGATACTCGTCTGTAGTTCGAAAATCTGACGAGGTGATTCAGTCACTTGACTCACATTCAGGACGTCTGTGGTCCAGATCCACATTGGGCCATTCATATCTAAATATTCTGTGATTTGCCTAAGTGGCAGGCCGAGTTTCAGGACCTTAAAAGGTGGCCCTTTTGTAGTGAGCATGTTTCTATAAGCAGCAGTCAAGTGAAAACGAGACAGAGGGAAAAGTTAACTATTATTTCAAAAGCAATCGCTATACCTTTTAATACACTTATTCCAGTGTGAGGCAAGAAAGTCAGTACTTTAATGGAAAAATGTTTGGCGTTGCTAGGGAGCCAAGATTGTGCCCAGGCGTGCACTTTTCCTTTCTAAGCAAATCGATAGCCACGATTGAAAGTCTTTCTTCAGTGTTTCAAAATTATGTAATTCCCAAGCGGAGCTATCACGGTTGTATGGAGAATGTTTAAGGACTCCTGAGTGAGCGAATTTATCCATAGTGGGTGCTGTTGAGCTCCGTAACTGTGTAAGATGGGAAGAACTATGCCCCTTATATGAAGTCATTAAAGATCACTTAACTCACGTTGAGCGAACAGTAGGGCTGAACAAAAATGACTGACAAGGCACAATGCATCTTGTAGAGGGTATAGTATGGACATATTGGAATAATTAATGTCAGGTGATGGTTTTAAAGTAATTCACACGACATGAAAACTTTGTGGAAACGGAGGCTAGTTTACTCCAGAGAAGTACTCAGAATTGACCGTGGCTGCCGGGGAAGCGGCTATTGAAGCGACAATAGGCAGCTTAGGGCGGATCAAGCTCTGAGAAAGCAGTAACGGGGCGCGACCTCCAGCCGCCTTAAGATGAGTGACAGCGAGTGGGTGGTTGACCCGACTCAATGCTGGTGTTCCAGGAAACAGACAGAGTACTTGTACACCTGTTGATAAATGTCCGTCGTCCCATTTTCTGTGAAACATGCGAGAAAGCCGCTCAAAGCTACGGTGTAGCGGTCAACAGAGGTGAAAATAAGCGTGTTCATGACTATAGCAACTTCACACTGAATTCACGGTCTGGAGAGTCTGAAGCAAATCAGGTGAAGAGCGACAGAATGATATATGCCGTCCTCCAATGGGAACATAAGACCAAGGAATTTGAAGTACTCTCCTGGGAGTCAGAATTCTGGAAAACTTGGTGTTGTGCAGATGCTAACCTTGATGGGTGGCCTGCGAGGAGCTAAGTAACAGAAGTTGAGAGGAAGGGAAATTTTGTGGGAATTTGTTCACTTCCCAGAGCACGCATTGGTCTGCACTGGGCAGCTACGTATAATTAACGCGACCTGTGCTGCAATTGGCGTAAGTGATTTTGCTGGAGGGGAAACCGAGCCAAAGAGCGGACTGTGATAAGTCTCAATAGAGGTCTTCCATTCCCAGCTTGCCTAGAGTGAGGACGTGGCGTTCTTTACTCAGATTGCCTGAGAAAGAGTGAGCATCTCTGCAGTTTAGGAGTTACCAAATGGAAAGATTGAGCTTGGAGATAGGAAGTTTTGGTTCAGCTATGTACTGAGTAAGATAGCTAGGAGTGAGTAGACGAGCGCAACCTTGCAGCATCATGAGGTCGGCCAAAGTTTACACAACAACACCGCTCTGGCACACTGAATTCGGTGATATTGCGCCCGCTCCGGCCACTGATTAATTTACTGGATCACGTTGGCCAAGTTTCCACAAGGGTTTCATGGGCTGTGTATTGTAGAATTCGTCTCGCATTTTGCATTACGCCTGGGTCAGTCAATAGGAATTACTTTTGAGTTATCGCGCTTTACTCCATGCAAACGCAATTTATTACCACTGCCTGTTAGGAGAGGCATGTAATGTGATGATTGAAGGTCGTGAGTTAAAATAAATCTGTGCTAATCGACTGCATCTGTTTTCAATCAAGTAGTTGAAATCCCAAGTCACTTTCTTAATTAATTTTATGTTCAACATTTGCATCTGGTGCTCAATAGCTCAATATAACAACAATGTGCACCCCTTTTTAATTAAAAGGGATCAATTCTGAACCAATTATTGTCAACACTGCCACCACAGTTCAATCAGGAGTCACAGGGCCTTATTACTTTCTTTGCGTTATCCGACATTGAGGCAGTTTTACACTCTCTGTTGATGTGTTAGTCAATTACCTGGGGTCAACACACACCAAAATCACATAAGTGACGGGTGGGGTGTTACATATGGCTGACCCATGCCAGGATACAATACTTCGGGATTTGCTAGGAAGTAGTCTTGAAATTCTTCCACGTGATTCATTGCTTGGCCATTTTTAATTGAAAAACGGGTAGCAGTAGTTCCAATAAGTTATATTATCTTCTTCATGTGCTGTCCTTTCATATTGACATTTATAGGTGCCTGTTCATTGTATTTGTGATTTGTTGGAGTACTTATGATGTGCAGTGCCGTAATCAGCCGATGCTGAGCACACAGAACAATCATTGGTGCTACCCTTTTTGCCTTGCTTAGCCATTGTTAATTGAAAAACGGGTAGCATTATTTACAATAAGTTACATTGTCTCCTTCATGTGCTGTCCTTTCAAACTTTTACAACTGTTCATTTATAGGGTGTACAAAAATTTCCGCTACTAGTCACAATAAAGGGTTATCTATTCGTCACAAGATCGGTTTCGGGCTTATGCCCATCCTCAGGTGTTTATACATTCATGAACATTCCACTGTCACCACAGAATAATTATAATAAGGATCCTTCATCTTTGTGTAAGTAGAAATATATTTTCGACAAAAGCTGACTTGCCACTTACAAATGTTTCAACTTGTATCTTTTTAGTCACCAGCAAATAATTTTCTTTGTATTTAAACCGTGATCTCCACCAATATATACATGTACGTGAATGTATAAACACCTGAGGATGAGCACAAGCCCGAAACCGGTCGTGTGACGAATAAATAATCTTTTATTGTGACTAGTAGCGGAAATTTTGTTGCTTCTCAGTGAAATTTCTGCAGAATAGTTGAAACAACAGGCACGCCATCTCTACGAAAGTCATGATCACCCTTGTCTTTGACTGTCCAGAACATGGTGCGATACTTAACGCACAATGGTACGTGGACACTATGTAAAAATTTAAGATTGTCATCAAGTCCAAATTCCCAGGAACATTGACGGACAGCATCATTCTATTGCAAGATAATGCCCGCTCATATATTGCCATGAATGTTTCCTGCAATGAATGTTTCGACTACGCTGCAGATGTTTCGCTGGGAAGACTTCTCTTCTTACGCGGTTTCCACATTTTTGGAGCGCTGAAGAAAGCCGTAGGCAAGTGGAAACATTTTTCCATGAAGGCACTACCGTCTTATCTCAGAGTGAGACAAGTTTGGAAATTACTTTTGAATTAATAAAGAGTCCACTTACTTTTTCTCCATTTGTCTCGGTTTCGTTTCGCAGCCCCTTATAAAACGAGCACCCGGGCGCTGTGCGTAAGTCGATTGTCGATTCACAGACGATCAGTCGCCAGTCGTCTCTGTCCGCTAGAGCGGTTCATCTTTGCGTACAGGAAAGGACAGGTATATCTTGTGGCAACACCGTAGCTTTGACCAGTCCTGGACAATCAGAGAGCTAGGCATGTATTTTTCGCTTGGCCTCCTCGTGCAATTTTTAAGCACAAGGCAATCTCTCGTTCTCGGCACCACACCAGAACAGACGTCATTCGACTGTTTACTGTCCGAGGTGGTGCAATCGTTAGCACTCTGGACTCGCGTTCGGGAGGACTACGGTTCAATCCCGCGACTGGCCATCCTGATTTTAGTTTTTTCTCAACTGCCCATTGGTTACGAAATGGAAACCACAGTGAAGCCAAATAGTTTTATGCACAATATTTAGCTACATCTTCCAGCTGCTTCTCCATGTAGTTGCTGCTCCGACTTAGACATTTGTCGTAGAGTGGTGGTAAACTTTCCAATACCCTCGTCATAGAAGGCAGCCCCCTGGCTTTTTGCCAATTCCCTACACTTGTGAGCAACTTGCTGTCTGTGCCAAAATGCTGTCATAGCCAGCGGTTCATCTGAGCGAAGAGACAAAAGTCAAATGGGGCCAAGTCCGGGCTGTATGGTGGATGATCAAACACGTCTGCCGCGCGGGGTAGCCGAGCGGTCAGGGGCGCCTTGTCACGGTCCGCGGGGCTGGCCCCCGTCGGAGGTTCAAGTCCTCCCTCGGGCATGGGTGTGTGTGTTGTTCTTAGCGTAAGTTACTTTAAGTCAGATTAAGTAGTGTGTAAGCTTAGGGAGCGATGGCCTCAGCAGTTTAGTCCCATATGACCTTACTACAAATTTGAATTTACAAACACTTCCCACAGAAAATGCTACAGAAGCATCGTCGTAGCACCAGAAGTGTGCGACCGATCATTGACATGAAAAAGGAAACGTATGACTTTAATGTTATGTGGGATGCATGAAATCAGGCGAAGTGATGGCGGTTGACAGAAGATTCTCTAGGCATCTTCAAGTGCTCACCGTGCTCCCAGAAGTAAAAAGTGCAACGTGACGGGGTAGACGGGGAGTACTAGAAAAACTGTGCACCACATCGGCACAAAACTTCATCGGATTTTCACTGCAGTTTTCATTTCGCGACCGATCGGAGGCTGTTAAAAAAATAACCCCCGTATTTTATTGGGACTTGGTCATGGTCTACAGTACATACGCTAACGGAGCTTTCATTTATGTCCCATAAGAACTTTACAGCAATCCAGATAAGACATCGGTAATTCAGTTTTTCGCTTTATACGGCGGCAGAGACGGCGTCATCACGAGTTATTGCTTCCACTACACAAGCCCTATTTTCAGCTTATCAGGTGGTGTAGGCGACAGATGACAAACACATTTGTCCTGCAGAAATCTGCCCTATGCGGACCAATTTTAGTTAATTTCGAGGCAGGATAGTGTGAGGCTGCATTCATTGTTCTAGTTTTAAAAAAAAATGGTTCAAATGGCTCTGAGCACTATGCGACTTAACATCTGAGGTCATCAGTCCCCTAGAACTTAGAACTACTTAAACCTAACTAATCTAAGAACATCACACACATCCCTGCCTGAGGCAGGATTCGAACCTGCGACCGTATCGGTCGTGTGGTTTCAGACTGAAGCGCGTAGAACCGCTCGGCCACACCGGCCGGTCTCTAGTTTAAAACTCAGTTGTGTTACTTCGTAGTAATCCTTACCCCTTCATTTCGTCTTATATTTCCTTATAGGTATCCATTTTCCTGCTGTAGTCCAAACGACGCCAGCAGACAGAGTGCATTAGCGCAGGTTGTATTGCCCGATGTTAGCCCTCTTCTTGTACATGAATACTAAAAAGTATCCGTTAAATTTCGTTTACACGACAAATTATACACATAAACGCTGTCACTTCAGCTAAATTCTTGAAGGAAGTAGTTAAATAACAATGCTGACGAGTCAATATGTAATGGAGGCATCTCAAGAATAGAAACATTTGTCCGTTTTCTTATTTATGGGAGTCTAAATTTCCGCACGTAATTATAGATCGTAACATATTTGCTGTTCGGGTAAAACATCGCACGGAACATAAGGCATTCCAAGTGGTACCAACATGACGGATGTCCCACCTACGATACACAGTTCATTACAGGCCTTCTTAACATCACATTCGATGATCACTGGATTGTTTGTTCGGGATACACAAAATGGCCAGCACGCTCTCTAGACTTCACATATGTGGACTTTTATCTGTGATGAGAGTTAATACAAAAGGTATGTAAGGAAATACCGTCGATTCCCAAAGACATGCACCCCGTATATCACAGGGCCCAGCCCCAATAGGACAGGATGAAATATACCGTGCAGTATCGTCTGTTCTGAATCGCTTTATAGCCTGATTGAGAAGTCTAAGTCAACGTTTTAATTACTTGCTACGAGAGTCATAATAACGCACAGGAACCGCACCAAAGTCAGGTGGTGGGCTACATTTGGTACAGTAATGCACGCGCTTGTGCCATCTCCTCTACTGGAGGTGAGTCTCTGGTTGCCTGAGCTGTTACGTGGCTTCCACTAGATGAAGTTCCCAATATGTTGCGTGGCTCAAACCCTCATCGAATTTTTTTTCCAGTTCTGCAGAGAAAAGTGTACACTTTTATAAAAAAAATTAATCCGTGTCACAATAGCTGTAAAGATTTCATTGTGTGCTTCAGAAAATTCACCATATTGTTTGCTATAAACTAGCGAAAACCACACCTAGATATATACTGCCGGACAAAAAAAGATGAAGCAAACGAAGTGAAACTTCGCGGGCTGTGAGGATAAGTGATTACAATATCCTATAACCACTCCAATTTACAAATAACTTGGGCGTGAGAGACAACTTACCAGTTAGATTCACTTTTCTTTCCAAAGACCCAAAAATGAGATGATTCTCGTGAGTGTGGAATAAGTCAGAAAAATCTAAAATAAAATAAAAGAAGACATAAAACGTCTTAATATAATACTCACTGTCCTGAGCCTTTGTTAGGGTTCGATTCCCGGCCGGGTTGAGGATTTTCTCTGTCTGGGGACTGGGTGTTTGTGTTGTCATCATCATTTCATCATCATCATCACCATCATCATGATCATTCGTGCCAGTGGCTAGATTGAGCTGTGAAAAAAAATTGGAGTGTAAAAAATTGGGACTTTGTACGGGAGCTCATGATCGAACAGTTGAGCGCCCCACAAATCAAACATCATCATTATCATCATTTCATAGGAATAGTTACTCTCCGCACCCCACTGTTTATCATTATGCATTACCACATGCAACAGTCTGACTTGCGTTGAGAAACAGATATCTACCTTTGCCGGTGCCTGCTTGCTGTTTGCAGTTGTGCTTTCGAGAAATCTTCAACAACGTTGCAAGGCAAGTGGAAATTTTAATTATGGCCAGATAACTGTTTTACTTCCGTTGCGCATTTAATACAAAGTGGGGCTGCATGCAGATCAGTTACAGTTCAGTTCATATTAGGTTCTGTGAAGTTGGGCTAAATTTCAGAGACAAACAAATATAAAGAGCAACGTACATCGTAGACTCACACATCAAAAGCTATAGGGCCCTTCCCGTAGAGTCATGAAATCCGGCAAGATACAATGATTCGAAATGTAACAGAAAGAAAAATTCGAAATTTTTTTATTTGTAGTTATATCAGACTAAAAAATTATTTCTTTTGTCATTTGTTATCAGACAGTCTCTACGTCTGTCTGTTAAGACCGCTTTTCTCAGGAACGGTTAGACGCATCAAGTTGAAACTTATGTCACATACTAAAGTCTGTGGTCTCTTGACGAAATAATAAACGTTAGCTTGTAAGTCAATGCAATCAAAAGATTCTGCCATTTATGTCACATATTTTGATACTCGCAAACTCACTCGTTAAAACCTATGGGGTAATTCCCGTTGACCTAGAGTAATTAAATTTGGCAAAAAGCGAAGTTTCACAGTAGGAATAAAGAGAAAAATCCAAAAATTGTTAGTTTTTAATTATATTACACGAAAAAAGGTTTCGTTTGTCATTTGTTATCCGACTTCGAACATGAAATTAAAACATTCGTGAAAGTGTTGGAATTTCTGGGACCGAGATTCGATACATTGCGAGTACAAATGTCAATAACAGGCAATACTCAACTTGCGGAATGGATGAAATGTCTGCATATGTAATTAAGCGTGCTCAGAACCTACAGTGCGCGAGTCCTGTTCGCAACTAGCCAATTTTTTATAATGATCGTAAAGGAAATTCGCGAGTGCTTGGCACGATCACATAACTTTCAGCACACAACCGCACCACTGATCTCCTTGGCAACATTCACCATAAACAAAAATCATGTCCAGTTCTTCAACAGTCGGATACATTGTGCTATTCGGAATGGCTTCATAAGTAAGTTGTGTACTCGCTACAACTGCAGATAAGAGATTTTCAAAATGATAAAAAGCAGCAATCGGTCGTAGTTTCTTTTCCAGCTTTACGAAAGCAGATCCAGATTTCGGCTAGTAACTAGTCATTATCAGGGCAGAATTTCGGAGTTTTTATACATGCCCTGGTGCGTCTAGACCTGTTGTTCGGGCTCCTGTCACACTTCATTCAAGTCTAGAATGAAATGTAAGAAGAGCCCGGACAACAGGTGTAGACGTACTAGAGCATCCATAAAAAATCTGAAACGCTGCATTGATATCGGCTAGCTACTAGCCGAAATCTAGATCTGATTTAGTAAAGCTAGAAAGAAAACGACGACCGACTGCTGCTCCCTATCATTCTAAAAGTCATATCCCAGTCGCTGAGCGCATTCTACTTTCCTAATGGAAGATAATTTGACGAGATCAGAGACTGGTGGACGTCAAATAGCCTGAGTTAGATGTTTGCTTGCATTTGGTGCAATTGGAGAGGCGTTTCTGGGAACTCTTTTCCTGACGGCAGGAACGTGGTTTGCGGCGCTGTTATCTGGCTACTTGCTGATCAAGCTGCACCCACGTTACGTACTTAGTCCTCTTCTAGGCCTCTTTCCGATGCCGCAGCAAGAAGTACGTAGTGTCAAAAGCAATTTTTAAATTAAGAAAGGTGTGCGTCATACTAAGCTCGCCACACGAAAAATTTGTCACCCCAGTGTTCAAACAGATGGCGTAGTGACCGAGTCACGTGCTCAACCGCACGCGCCTCTACTTGAGCATAGGGCAGTAGCGATCAGTGATACTTTATTTGTAAAAACGGGTAAATGGAAGAAGGTAAGAGAGTGGCAAAAAGGGGCAACCGTGTTTGGCCGTGCCCATAGCAATAAAGTGTATGAAGTTGCGGGAGCTGTTGGTTAATCGCGACGCATTATTCAACGTGTCTACAAGCAGTAATATAACACACGTGGCCACGAAACACGACGTCAGAACTGTAGTCGGAAAAAGATCGTGACAAAGGGAACATGGACGCGTTTCGCGGCTTCTTAAAATTGCTCCCAAAGCCGACAGCAAGTATTGCTGCATGCAGAAAATGAAAGTCCATCCCGATCTGTCAGCGAGAGCATTGCGACGGGAACTGGATGCAGTGAACATTTCGAGTCGGCCACTTCGCAAGAGGCCATTGCTCACGTAGACTCATAAACACGACAACAGAGCAGCTCATCGGGCTGGAAGAATGTGTGATTAGTTTTCTGATCACTTCACCATCCTACTACATCTCGACTGGCCTGATTTCAACCACATGGAAAATCTGTAAACATTTTTGAACGGCGTGCAAAACGCCGACATCAGCATCTCCCAATTTTCTGGAATTGCGCGTCCAAATGTGCAGCGTGTATATCAGCTTGGGTGCGACTTGTACATGAACTTTGTGGACTCGCTACCAAACCGTATCCAGGCTGTTGACAATTCCAGTGACGGTATTAACTGACATTTGTAATGATTTCTCTAGGGGTAACTAATTTTTTGTCCAGTGAGCTTACGGGAGCTATGAATGTTAAAAATTACCTGAACGTCTCAAGAAATTCAGGACACTGTACGCTATGGCTCGTCGTGGATATACAGCGTGCATCACTTAAAACTTCACCGCAAATATTTCGGTAATGAGAAGTGCCACTGAAGTGCGGTTATCGCAAAATGAATTGGTAGTCAGGGATTATCTTGATAGCAAATCAACGAACTCTAAAAACAAACACTTTTTAAATGGAAGAATTTCTATTGACAATAACAACTGAGAGAAGGGAAAATTCGAATGTTGGTGGTGTTTGTTGCAGGATTCTAGTGTAAGTCATTTACAAGATATCGTATTTTCTTCAGTCCCCCCACAGACACTTGTTTGTGCCATTCAGTCTGCTTGGTTGCTAGGTAGGATGTTGTTATGTTTGCTTACAGTATGCTTGTATATTCCTTGAGTGCAGTGTGACATGTTAGACAAGTAGTGTGTGAAAGTCCAAGCAATAGGTTGTGAGTAGATTATGGGATTTACTAATGCAGAAAAAGCCGACTTGGTCATGGTGCATGTACAGTGTAGAAAGAAGCCAGTTCTTTTTTGTACAATGTACGCTCAAGATATCTCAGTAGCTGACAATAATCTCGACCATTATTTATCAACCTTTTCAAGAAGTAACGTGAAAGTGGTAGTGTAATACACAGACAAAGTAACAGAAGGAAGCAAGCGACGACAGAAGAGGGGGAAATTAATGTTCCTGCTGATATTGCAGCTGATCCGCACGTTACTTCCCTCGCAATCGCGTGAGGAAGTGGCATGAGATAGGCAAGTGTCCTACGCATTATCCATCGACATAGGTTCCATCCTTATCACACCTCTTTCCATCAATAGCTACATGGAAATGGTTATGAGAACTGCTTTCTGTGCATGGGCATTAAGACAGGATACTCCAGATGTATCTTGTATAGTGATGAAGCCACATTTACAGATCATGGCCAGGTAAACTGCCGAAACATGCACAACTGATGTGTTGACAGTACACGTTGGCCTTGGCAGGTGGAATGACAGCATCCATGGAGTGTAAACGTGTGGTGTGGGACAGTGGACCATCAGCTCATATGCCAATTCTTCGTAGACTGAACTGGACGCGCGCAAGTATCGTAGCCTCCTAACAGCCCATCCTACACAGACTCTAGAAGACCTCCCGCTGCACACTAGGAACAACCTGTGGTACCAATGTGATGGCTGTCGAGCCCATAGTGCACGAAGTACAACAACATGTCTTCACGAATTGTTTCCAAATCGTTGGATTGGACGCGAGGACCTACACAGTGGTCGACCCATTCCCCGAGTTCAACCATGTAGATTTTTTGCTGTGGGGAAAACTGAAAGACGTTGTCTACCGGGACATACCAACTAACACCCGTGATATGCAACGACGTATTACTACAACCTGCTCGGACATCTCGGCTGAAATGCTAGGTTTTGTGCAGTATTCGCTCCATAACTGATTGGAAGAGTGTATTGCCGCTGCCGGCGCTCATCGTGACCACATTCTGAGATGGTCAGTTGTCGGAAACCACACGACTAGTGTATGCGCTTGTGTTGTTCTTCAGAGTGTGCTACCGCAGGTATTGTACAAGTGTCGGTATGGGAACTTTCCGGAATACCATACCCCGTAAAAGACTCGCACTGTCACAATGGATAACATCGGAAGTTCACTGAGGCTTTTTGTGAATGATGCTGTAGTATATCGAGAGTTCCTTCTCTAGATTGTCGCACAGATGACAAAATGTTAGATATCGAAATAGACGACAGAGGGATAGAGAAACAATTAAAATCGCTCAAAAGAGGAAAGGCCGCTGGACCTGATGGGATACCAGTTCGATTTTACACAGAGTACGCGAAGGAACTTGCCCCCCTTCTTGCAGCGGGGTGTACCGTAGGTCTCTAGAAGAGCGAAGCGTTCCAAAGGATTGGAAAAGGGCACAGGTCATCCCCGTTTTCAAGAAGGGACGTCGAACAGATGTGCAGAACTATAGACCTATATCTCTAACGTCATCAGTTGAAGAATTTTGGAACACGTATTATGTTCGAGTATAATGACTTTTCTGGAGACTCGAAATCTACTCTGTAGGAATCAGCATAGGTTTCGAAAAAGACGGTCGTGTGAAACCCAGCTCGCGCTATTCGTCCACGAGACTAAGAGGGCCATAGACACGGGTTCACAGGTAGATCCCGTGTTTCTTGACTTCCGTAAGGCGTTTGACACAGTTCCCCACAGTCGTTTAATGAACAAAGTAAGAGCATACGGTCTATCAGACCAATTGTGTGATTGGATTGATGAGTTCCTAGATAACAGAACGCAACATGTCATTCTCAATGGAGAGAAGTCTTCCGAAGTAAGAGTGATTTCAGGTGTGCCGCAGGGGAGTGTCATAGGACGGTTGCTATTCACAATATACATAAATGACCTGGTGGATGACATCGGAAGTTCAGTGAGGCTTTTTGCAGATGATGCTGTGGTGTATCGAGAGGTTGCAACAATGAAAAATTGTACTGAAATGCAGGAGGATCTGCAGCGAATTGACGCATGGTGCAAGGAATGGCAATTGAATCTCAATGTAGACAAGTGTAATGTGCTGCGAATACATAGAAAGATAGATCCCTTATCATTTAGCTACAAAATAGCAGGTCAGCAACTGGAAGCAGTTAATTCCATAAATTATCTGGGAGTACGCATTAGGAGTGATTTAAAATGGAATGATCATATAAAGTTGATCGTCGGTAAAGCAGATGCCAGACTGAGATTCATTGGAAGAATCCTAAGGAAATGCAATCCGAAAACAAAGGAAGTAGGTTACAGTACGCTTGTTCGCCCACTGCTTGAATACTGCTCACCGGTGTGGGATCCATACCAGATAGGGTTAATAGAAGAGATAGAGAAGATCCAATGGAGAGCGGCGCACTTCGTTACAGGATCATTTAGTAATCCCGAAAGCGTTACGGAGATGATAGATAAACTCCAGTGGAATACTGTGCAGGAGAGACGCTCAGTAGCTCGGTACGGGCTTTTGTTGCAGTTTCGAGAACATTCCTTCACCGAGGAGTCAAGCAGTATATTGCTCCCTACTATCTATATCTCGCAAAGAGACCATGAGGATAAAATCAGAGAGATTAGAACCCACACAGAGGCATACCGACAATCCTTCTTTCAACGAACAATAAGAGAATGGAATAGAAGGGAAAACCGATAGAGGTACTCAAGGTAACCTCCGCCACACACCGTCAGGTGGCATGCGGAGTATGGATGTACACTACTGTCCATTAAAATTGCTACACCAAGAAGAAATGCAGATGATAAAGGCATATTCATTGGACAAATATATTATACTACAACTGACATGTGATTACATTTTCACGCAGCTTGGGTGCAGAGATCCTAAGAATCAGTACCCAGAACAACCATCTCTGACCGTAATAACGGCCTTGATACGTCTGGGCATTGAGTCAAACAGAGCTTGGATGGCGTATACAGGTACAGCTGCCAATGCAGTGAATCACGAGTAGTGACTGGCCTATTGTGACGAGCCAGTTGCTCGGCCACCATTGACCAGACATTTTCAATTGGTGAGAGATCTGCAGAATGTGCTGGCCAGGGCAGCAGTCGAACATTTTCTGTATCCAGAAAGGCCCGTAAAGGACCTACAACATGCGGTCGTGCATTATCTTGCTGAAATGTAGGATTTCGCAGGGATCGAATGAAGGGTAGAGCCAAGGGTCGTAACACATATGAAATGTAACGTCCACTGTTTAAAGTGCCGTCAGTCGTGTAACCAATGGTACCCCATACCACCACGCCGGGTGATGAGCCAGTATGGCGATGACGAATACACGCTTCCATTGTGCGTTGACCGCGATGTCTCCAAACACGGATGCTACCATAATGACGCTGTAAACAGAACCTGGATTTATCCGAAAAAATGACGTTTTGCCATTCGTGCACTTAGGTTCGTCGTTGAGTACACCATCGCAGGCGCTCCAGTCTGTGATGCAGCGTCAAGGGTAACCGCAGCCAAGGTCTCGGAGCTGATAGTCCATGGTGGTGCAAACGTCGTCCAACTGTTCTTGCAGACGGTTGTTGTCTTGCAAACGTCCCCATCTGTTGACTCAGGGATCGAGACGTGGCTGCACGATCCATTACAGCCATGCGAATACGATGCCTGTCATCTCGACTGCTAGTGATAAGAGGCCGTTGGGATCCAGCACGGCGTTCCGTATTACCCTCCTGAACCCACCGATTCCATATTCTGCTAACATTCATTGGAACTCGACCAACGCCGGCAGCAATGTTGCGGTACGATAAACCGCAATCGTGATAGGCTATAACCCGACCTTTGTCAAAGTCGGAAACGTGATGGTACACATTTCTCCTCCTTACACGAGGCATTCCAACAACTTTTCACCAGGAAACGCCGGTCAACTGCTGTTTGTGTATGATAAATCGGTTGGAAACTTTCCTCATGTCTGCACGTTGTAGGTGTCGCCACCAGCGCCAACCTTGTGTGAATGCTCTGAAAAGCTAATCATTGCATCTTTTCCATGTCGGTTAAATTTCGCGTCTGTAGCACGGCATCTTCGTGGTGTATTAATTTTAATGGCCAGTAGTGTAAATGTAGACGTAGAATACCATATCTCGTAAAAGACTCGCTCTAGAATCCCGCAGGAAACACCAATGACATTCTAATTCACCCTACTTGTCGTTTGTTAATGTCAATAGGAATCGTTACGTTTAAAATGTGTATGTTTGCAAAAAAAGTTACTAGGTATTATTAAAATCCGGTTATTGGAGAACAATACGAGTCCAGAGCACCAGTCCATTCTGTGAAAATCGCACATCAACAGCACTTTGCAATTCCTCAGTATTTTCGGTGCAATTTGACTCTGTATACATGGTGTTACAAAAAGGTACTGCATAACATTCTGGAAACATTCCTCACACACAAAGAAAGATAATAAGTTATGTGGACATGTGTCCGGAAATGCTTACTTTCCATTGTAGAGCTCATTTTATTACTTCTCTTCAAATAACATTAATCATGGAATGGAAATACACAGCAACAGAACATTTGCACTGAAATGAGGATTGACATATTGTTGGATGAACCATTCGCAAAAGTGTACCCGTGGAGGCCAATCAGCTGCTGATAGTGCCTGCACACGCTGTATGTACATGGTACGGAAGCATCTGGTTCTCCTGTAGCACTCTCCATACAGTGACGTGGTCAACGTTACCTGCCTCGCGGTGTATGGGTGTGTAGCAGCGGACGTGTGGTCGGCAAGTACCTGGTGGATCGCTGCGCGTGCATCGTGTATGGCATAGTGTGGGACCTCGCGCCGGGTCAGGTCGCGCTGTCGAATGGAGAGATTCCCACGGGGCGTGTCGCAGAGCACACATGTGTGTGTAGCGGCCGCCGCTAAGTGGCAAACAACAGAGGGACGCGGGCCGACACACGACGCAGCACTGCGCGTACAGCTTCCCGGAAGGCGCGTGCGTCAGCCGGTGCTCGGGCGTCATAGGGAGGTCTGCCCGGCTCTCTCCACCGCAGGGATCCCATCTCTCGTCGCCG
Source organism: Schistocerca gregaria (assembly GCF_023897955.1). NCBI lineage: Eukaryota > Metazoa > Arthropoda > Insecta > Orthoptera > Acrididae > Schistocerca > Schistocerca gregaria. Next base: position 127,114,875 of record NC_064923.1, on the reverse strand, counting down.
ACAAGCACAGCCTGCCGATACCAGTCGCAGCAGCGTTGGTGGCCATCAAAATTGCAACATCGTGTACCCGGGGTGCTACAAAATTTAAACTGGTGTCGAGTGTACCACATGCTAGGATTTCGTACTTCAGCGGAACCGCACGAATTAGGTAGCAGTAATGTTACCTAAACGCTGTTTTTATGGGAAGATCATACAGCGGGCTAGTCATTCAGAAATCGCATTTCAGTTTATAAGTAGGCTGTTTAGGTTTTTATGTTGGTAACGCCATGTAGCGCTCTATATGAAAATCACTGGTTGTGCTGTGTGGAGTCTGTGGCTGGTTTGCATTGTTGGAATTTGCTTTTGTAGTGTTGGGCAGTTGGCTGTTACCAGCGCGTTGCGTTGCGCAGTTGGAGGTGAGCCGCCAGCAGTGGTGGATGTGGGGAGAGAGATGGCGCAGTTTTGAGAGCGGATGATCTGGACGTGTGCCCATCAGAGACAGTAAATAAGAGTGGATGTCATGCACGCGTATTCAAATAGAGACATATGTAAACAGGTAGCACTAAAGTCTCGTAAATTATCTTTGGATGGGAATGTGACACAGCGGTTTAGTCATTCAGAAATCGCATTTCAGTTTTGGTCGTTTGTGAGCAGACCGAGATGCTTCGGAAACGCCAAAGAAACTAGTATAGGCATGAGTATTCAAATATAGAGATATGTAATCAGGAAGAATACGGCTTTGGGATCTGCAACGCTTATAAAAGTCAACAAGTGTCTGCCGCAGTTGTTAGATCGGCTACTGCTTCTACAAAGGCAGCTTATCAAGACTTAAGTGAGTTTGAACGTGGTGTTATAGTCGGCGCACGACCGATGGGACACAGAATCTCCGAGGTAGCGATGAAGTGGGGATTTTCCTGTACCACCATTTCGCGACTGTGCCGTAGACATCAGGCATCCGGTAAAACACCAGTTCTCCGACATCACTGCGGCCGGAAAAAGATCCTGCAAGAACGGGACCAACGACGACTGAAGAGAATCGTTCAACGTGACGGAAGTGCAACTCTTTCGCACATTGTTGCAGATTTCAGTGCTGGGCCATCAAAAACCGTCAGCATGCAAACCTTTTAACGAAACATCATCGATATGGGTTTTCGGAGCCGAAGGCCCACTCTTATACCCTTCATGACTGCACAACACAAAGCTTTACGCCTCCCCTGGCCCCGTCAGCACCGACATTGGACTGTTGATGACTGGAAACATGTTGCCTGGTCGGACGAGTGTCGTTATAAATTGTATCGACCGGATGGACGTGTATGTATTTGGAGACAACCTCATGAATCCATGGACCCTGCATGTCAGCAGCGGACAGTTCCGTCTTGCGGAAGCTCTGTATTCGTGTGAGGTGTGTGCAGTTGGAGTGATATGGGACCCCTGATACGTCTAGATACGACTCTGACAGGTGACACATAAGAAAGCATCCTGTCTGATTACCTGCATCCATTCGTGTCGTTTGTGCATTCCAACGGACTTGGGATTTTAGAGAAGGACAATGCGTCATCCCACACATCCAGAATTGCTACAGAGTTTAAACAGTTCCGCTGGCCACCAAACTCCCCAGACATGAACATTATTGAGCATATCTGGGATGCCTTGCAACGTGCTGTTCAGAAAAGGTCTCCCCCCCCCCCCCCCGCCCCACCTCGTACTCTCACGGGTGTATGGACAGCCCTGCAGGATTCATGGTGTCAATTCCCTCCAGCACTACTTCCGACATCAGTCCATGCCACGTCGTGTTGCGGCATTTCAGAGTGCTCTCGGTGGCCCTACAGGTTATTAGGCAGGTGTACCAGGTTCTTTGGCTCTTCAGTGTAATACTGCCTATGAACCAATAAAGTTAGTGCTGATAGTACGTGTGCTACTGCTGCTGCAGCCACTAACAGTGGTAATAATAATAATAATAATAATAATAATATTTCTTTCAGCATCAACATTTTGTTGACAGGGAACGGGCAACTTTATCAACCTTCTTAAAGCGTTTATTAACGATTCTCTCCCCAGTTGTGGTGTTCATATGAGGTGACTAATTTCGAACCTTACAGGTTCATTTTCAAGCCTGGCCTACTGAAGCTGCTCTGACAGCGACTGATCTTCGTGATAACCACGGTAAAAATCAAACTTGACTTGTGAATCGCGCAGTGTAAGACCTCGCACCAGGTGAGGTCGCAGGTTGATAAGAGTTACATGTGGATTGTAGCATTCATTCTGAAAACATTTTAAAAGCATGTGTTGCGACTTTGATGTTTATTATTATATTAGACAGTGTCAGTGCAGCCTCTATAGGATAGGTTGAAATTCAACCTGTATGGTTAGATACTACTCGCCTAAAATAAATACTGCAACTGTTGACAGAATCATTAACAAAGGCTTTAATGATAATAATAATAATAATAATAATAATAATAGTAGTACTGAGAATAATAATTGGAGTGTAACAATAATGATAGTGGAAGATATTAAAAAGAATTTATCGGTGTACAAAATAGATATAGTGAGCTCTGGGGTAAGGAAATTTAAGGACATTGCACCAGCTGAGAATATCGAGAAATGAGGAAGATCAGATTGGAAACAGGGATGTACGAGAGCACACAGAGACAATTGGTAACCCTTACTGGTGCTTTAGTGGGTATGTCTTCTGAAGCTTGAGATGTCATTCCGTTCTCTAACAGGATGCCGGAGGATATTCCAGATTCGCATTCCTGCTACTGAGAAAGGCTTTTGGAAATTGGCTGAACAATGGTGACGGACAGAAAAAGGATTTTGCTCGAACAGTAATGGGTGTTTCTCCCGTGATGTTCAGATGAGAGAGTTTAGGTCGAGGAGTGATTTGAGGAACAGTGTAGATTGATAAGCGAGTAGAGAAAACAGAGGATATGGAAATCTCGGCATCTGTCTAGACGCAGCCAGGATAGCTGTCCGTATGGTGGTGAATATGATGGGCCGAACATCACACATATAACGGATACAGACTTTCATAACCAGTTCCAGGTGCCGTGGGCTTCTCTGAGAAAGGTCTTGCCAGATAACATCGCTTTAATTAATAATTGGAAATATAAGTGTTTGCACAAGTTCCTGTATCAGGTCAAGAGGAAAGAGCTTTTTATATTTTTACACTGTTGCACATTTCAATGACGTGATCAACCCAATATAGACTGCCATTATTATTACTCCTAGACGCTTCGCTCAAGGAGAAAAGTTGTTAATAGTCCCATTGAGGGTTGAATATGGTACGGATTCCCGATATTTCGGGCTAATGAGCGTGGAATAACCAACAACTGTCATTTGGTTTTTGGATGGGTTGAGCTTTAACCCGATATCCTGCGCTCATTTTGACAGTGAACACAGGCCGATATTGAGGTTCTCGATAGCTAACTCCAGATTTATTAGTTTTGCAATAGATACAACTGGATGTCATCAGCGCTCAACTGGTGTTTTCAACAGGACAAAATTGATGACTCGTCAATGACTTACAATGAAAAGATTATTGGAAAATACCGAACCCCAGGGGACGTCTGCCACTGCTTACCTGCGTTGTGATTTTGTTGTGCCGGAAGCGACGCATTACTGTCAAGCCGTGAGATACAACCAAATCATTGCACTGCAAAGTTAGGCAGCTAAGTGTGGCAAGTAAAATATCGAAGTCGACAATGTCAAAGGATTTGCTAAAGTCGTCTCTTGAGCATCTACGGCAAACATCAGGTCTCCTGTTACCTCTATTAAGGCAGATGTTGTGTCTACTAGCATCTGTTGAAATTCAGCAGCAACGGGGTTGTGGCCTGGTTGCATTGCAGTTTATCGTCCCACGATATACCTGCTTACATTTGTCGAAGCCCCGTTAGTGTCATCCGAATATGGAATCGTTGTGTTCAGCGACACCATACTCGGTTCCATACACGACCTACACAACCAGCGCCCGACAGGACAGAAATATTGTTTGCTCGTTCGCACAAGAGCGTACAGCCATACTTTACGCACTGCGAGTCAGAAAATAGGTTTATTCGTAGAAAGACAAGTACCTACATGGACGATAGACAGGCTGTAAATCGTGGTCTGGACAACTATGTCTCTAGCAAGTGGATGAAGGAAGGAAAAGACCCACCATGGTTTAATAACGAAATTCGGAAGACGCCCAGAAAGCGTCAAATGACGACTAGCAAAGGTTAGCAGACATTCGTGCGTCTGTGGAAGGATCTATGCGCGTAGCATGCAGTAACAACCACACTCATATCTTAGCAAATGATCTGGCCGAGAACCCGAGAAAATTGCGGTCCTAAGTATAATCGCTGAGCGGGTCTAAGACTTCCATCAAGTCACTCGTCGACCAGTATGGTGTGGCAGTTGAATATAGTGAAGCAAAGCCGAAGTTTTAAATTTCGCATTTAAGAAATCGTTCACGCAGGAGAAACGTATAAACATACCGTCATTTGACCATCGAATAGACTCTTGTATAGCATCTTCCTGGGATAGAGAAATGACTGAAAGAGCTGGAAATAAATGAGAAGCCAGATCTGGAAGGAATCCCAATTCGGTTTTACAAAAGGTACTCTGGGCATTGGCCCCTTACGTAATGTGCATTTATAGCGAATCTCTCACCCAGATCAGAGTCCCAAGGGAGTGGAAAAAAGCGAAGGTGACTCCTGCTTATAAGATGCGTGAAAAAAACGGACCTGCTGAATTACAGACTAATATCCCTAAAGTCGGTTTGCTGCAGATGCCTTGAACATGTTCTCAGTTCGAATATAGTAAATTTTCCTGAGACCGAGAAACTTCGTCCACGAATCAGCAGGTATTAGGACGCATCGACCACCCCAAACTCAGCTTCTCTTTTCTCACATGATACGTTACGATCTATGGATGAAGGGCAACAGGCAGATTCCATATTTCTAGATTTGACAAAGTGCAGAATGTTGACGAAGGTACAAGGATACGGAATAAATTCCCAGCGATGCGCGTGTCTCAAACACTTCTTGAGTAATAGAATCAAACACGTTGTCCTCGGCGGCGGGTGCTTATCAGAGACAAGAGTATTGTTAGGATTGACCCAGGGAAGTGTGGCAGGACCGCTATTGTTTTCTGAACTGATAGACATGGTGAGCAGAACGCTGCAGTTGTCTACTGATGATGCTGCACTGTAAAGGAAGGTGCCGGAGTTGGGTGACTGCAGGAGGATACAAAATGACTTTGACAGAATTCCTAGTTGATGCCATGAAGAACAGCTACCCATAAACGTAGAAGAATGCCAAGGTGATGTGGATGAGTATGAAAAATAATCCCGTAATACTCAGACACAGCATTAGTAGTGTTCTCCTCGGCACATTCACGTTATTAAAATATGGGCATAACGTTGCAAAGCGATATCAAATGGAACGAGCATGTGAGATCTGTGGTAGGAAAGGTGGATGGTCGACTTCGGCTTATTGGGAGAGTTTTGGGAAATTTTGAATCATCTGTACGGGAGACCACATACAAGACGCTGGTGCGACCTAGTCTTGAATACTGCTCGAGTAGTTGGGATCCATACCAGGTCGTCTTCCGTCACACAGCTTGAGGCTGTTGCCAAGGGGCATCACTGTGGGGAGTGGGACGTGGGAATGCGAGGAACGTCGATTACGTCCCACGTGTCCCACGATCGGTCCACTGTTGTGGCCGCCCCGGGTACTGCCTGCACCATGGTTGACCTCTCACCCTTGGTCGAGTGGGAGATCATTCCAAAGCCCGGCAGGCAGCGAAAAACTTCCAGAGGGGCCGATCGTAGGGCCTCCCCTGTTTGTTTGACGAACAGGTTTCGGGTGTTATTTGTGGCTGACCATGTCTCTAGGCCGGGTGCAGTCGTCCACCCTGTTCCAGAGGAAGCTTCTCGGCCCGCAAGGTCTGGGCATTCACGGAGGGTGGGTTTGCTGGTAGCTGGGAGCTACAACATTAGGCGTGTAATGGAGCCCCTCAGGAAGATGGCAGACAAGCAGGGGAAGGAAGCCAGTGTGCACTCCGTATGCATACCTCGGGGAGTCATTCCGGATGTGGAAAGGGTGCTTCCGGATGCCATAAAGAGTACAGGGTGCAGCCAACTGCAGGTCGTGACTCATGTCGGTACCAATGACGTATGTCGCTTTGGATCGGAGCAGATTCTGTCTGGTTTTGGGCGGCTAGCGGAAATGTTAAAGACTGCCAGTCTTGCTACCGAGATTAAGGCGGAGCTCACCATCTGCAGCATTGTCGATAGAACTGACTGAGGTCCTTTGGTGCAGAGCTGAGTGGAGGGGCTGAATCAGGGGCTCAGGCGGTTCTATGACCGTGTAGGCTGCAGATTCCTTGACTTGGCCATCGGGTGGTGGGTTTCCGGATTCCCGTTAAAAGGTCCGGAGTCCACTACACACAGAAGGCGGCCACACGGATAAGGCAGTTGCTGCTAGGCTGAATACCAAACACCTACAACCATCAAAAAGTAACGCGAAGTATATCTATTTAAAAATAAGCTGGTAAAAATGGTCTTAACTCCTTTTTAAGGGACAGTCTTCGCTTCTTTCGATTTGATCTTGTAAGCGTAGGAAAGTTGTGGAATGATTTCAGAGAGATAGCATCGACTGCAATTGAGAGATATATACCACATAAATTAATGAGTGATGGTACTGATCCTCCATAGAACACAAAACGGGTCAGATCGATGTTGCAGAAGCAGTGAAAAAAAGCACGCTAAATTTAAAAGAACTCAAAATCCCCAAGACTGACAAAGTTTTGCAGAAATTCGAAATATAGCGCGTACTTCAGTGCGAGATGCTGTTAATAATTTCCACAACGAAATTATGTCTCGAAATCTGGCAGTAAACCCAAAGATATTCTGATCATACATAAAGCATACCAGTTGCAAGGCGCAATTAGTATCTTCACTGCGCGATAACAACGGTGAAGTCACTGATGACAGTGCCACTAAAGCAGAGTTATTAAACACGGATTTTCGAAACTCCTTCACCAAAGAAGACGAAGTAAATATTCTTTAATTACAGTCAAGAATAACTGCCAAGATGAGAAACATAGAAGTAGATATCGCCGGTGTAGCAAAGCAGCTTAAATCACTTAATAAAGGCAAGGCCTCCGGTCCAGATTGTATACCAGTCAGGTTCCTATGAGTATGCTGATACAATAGCTTCGTATTTAGCAATTGTATACAACCGCTCGCTCACAGAATGATCCTTACCTAAAGACTGGAAAACTGACCAAGTCAACACCAATACCCAAAAAGGGAAGTAGGAGTAATCCGCTGAATTACAGACCCATATCACTAACGTCGGTTTGTAGTAGGGTTTTGGAACATATACTGTATTCGAGCATTATGAATTACCTCGACGAAAACGATTTATTGACACATAGTCAGCAAGGATTCAGAAAATAAAATTCTTGCGAAACGCAACTAGCACTTTATACTTCTAAAGTAATGACTGCTATCGATGGGGGATATCAAATTGATTCCATATTTTAGATTTCCAGAACCCTTCGACACTGTTTCTCACAAGCCTCTTCTAACTAAACCAAGTGCCTATGGGATATCGCCTCATTCATGCGACTGAATTAGTGATTTCCTCTCAGAAAGGTCATACTTCGTACGAATAGACGGAAAGTCATCAAGTAAAACGGAAGTAATATCCGGCGTTCCTCAAGGAAGTGTTATATTCCCTCTATTGTTCCTGATGTACGTTAACGACGTAAGGGAGAATCTGAGTAGCCATCTTAAGTCGTTTGCACAAGATGTTGTCATTTACCGTCTTGTAAAGTCATCAGATGACCAAATGAATTGCAAAATGATTACGATAAGATACCTGTATGGTGTGGCAATTGACCCTGAATAAAGAAAAGTGTGAAGTTATTCACATGAGTACTAAAAGAAAACCACTAAATTTCGATTACGCGTTAAGTCACACAAATCTGAAGGCTCTAAATTCAGCTAAATATTTAGGGACTACAATTACAAATAACCTAAATTGGAACGATCACATAAATAATGCTGTGGGTAGAGCAAACCAAAAACTGCTATTAATCGGCAGAATACCTAGAAGGTGCAACTGGTCTACTAAACAGACTGCTTACTCCATGCTTCTCCGCCCAATTCTCGGGTACTGATGCTGTGGTGTGGGATCCGCATCAGGTGGGACTGACAGATGCCATCTAAAAAGTACAAAGAAGGGCAGCTCGTTATGTATCATCGCGAAATAGGGGTGATAGTGCCACAGACATGATACGTGAATTGGCGTGGCAAACATTAAAACAAAGGTGTTTTTCGTTGCGGCGGAATCTTCTCATGAAATTTCAATCACCAGTTTTCTCCTGAGTTTGCGAAAACATTCTGTTGGCACCCACCTACATGGGGAAAAATGATCGTCATGATATAGTAAGAGAAATCAGGGGTCGCACACAAAAATGTAAGTATTCGTTTTTCCCGCCCTCCGTTCGAGAGTGGAACGGTAGAGAGACAGCTTGAAGGTGGTTCATTGAACACTACCAGGCACTTTACTGTGAATAGCAGAGTAATCACGTAGACGTAAATCAATTCACTGTTTAGCCACAAGGCTGTTATACATAAATCAAGTTAAGTACTTATATTAACTACAGACAATGACAATGAAACTCCCTTTTTTAAGCAATCATGAAGCTCAATGCTCAGTTTGCTCAAAAGGATTTCATCACATGCCCACAAGGGCCTTACAATAATAGAAACACGCAGTAAATTACTTTCCCAAAATGACTAAAGCCAGTCCTAATCCGGCGACACCCCCGCCGCAGTTCGACACCAAAAGAATGACAATAAACTACTGAACCTGAGGCTGGAGCGGTAGATCCGCAGAAGCCCGTGTGACCTGCCAACACCTGGGTCTCGTGCTATGATGGGAAAGCCGCCAAGGCAGATGGATAACGCATCCTCTGCCACGGACCCACAGGAGAGCAAGACATTAATCGCTGCCGATGCAAGACTGTCAACATATATCAAACAACAAACAGAAAACAAGTTTGATAGAAATTGACACACACGGCAATACATAAAACGATAATTAAAAATTATTTCCAAGGAAACTAACTATTAACACTTCAGCATATGAGCGGCCCGCTCATAAACATTGCAGATTAACCCTCCTAACAATAAGAAGAAACAATCTACAAACTCATTTAAAAGAATAATCACATAATAATCAAACAAGATTAAATAAGCCAATGCATAACTTTACTGGGGCCTCTGAGGTACTAACAGACGCTGTAATTTGGATACGCACCAAATGGCAGATGGTCGGTTAAAATGTATACCTATTACCAGAAGGGCTCCTCATCACGGAATAGGATTGTGTGCAGTTACAAGCAAGCGCGAGAACACACACACACACACACACACACACACATATGACCCACACGTGCGTACCTCTAGCCTCAGTGCACACACACAAAATGAGGTGCATTTGACCTGTTGTCGTCGCATGGCGGCGCTGGCAGCAGTCCACATACGCAGAGGTGTGTTGGTGCATGTCAGAGTACAGTGCAGCGAGGAAGTGTAGCGGCTGGTCCCGGCGGAGGTTCAACTCCTCCCTCGGGCATGTGTGTGTGTGTTTGTCCCTAGGATAATTTAGGTTAAGTAGTGTGTAAACTTAGGGACTGATGACTTTAGCAGTTAAGTCCAGTAAGATTTCACACATATTTGAACTTTTTTGTTTCTTGAGTAAGTGTACAGACGTTTTCAGACGTGCTAATGGTGATTGTGTGTTGAAAATGGCTCAAAGAAGACATATTGATGACGTTATGATGGATAGAATACTAGGGCGACTGGAGGCTGGTCAAACACAGTAGGTCGTGGCACGGGCCCACTGTGTGCCACAAAGTGTGAACTGAAGATTATGGCAACGATTCCAATAGACAGGAAACGTGTCCAGGCGCTAAAGTACGGGACGTCCACAGCTTACAACACCAGAAGAAGACCGATATCTCACCATCAGTGCGCGCAGACGGCCACGGAATACAACAAGTAGCCTTGCTCGGGGCCTTACGGCAGCCACTGGAACAGTTGTCTCCACATACACAGTCTACAGACGACTGAACACACATGGTTTATTCGCCCGGAAACTGGCAAGGTGCATTCCCCTGACCCCTGGTCACAGGAGAGCCCCCGTAAAGCCTGGTGTAAAAACACAGTACGTGGTAATTGGAACAGTGGTTCCATGCTATGTTCACGGACGAGTCCAGTTATAGTCTGAACAGTGATTCTCGACGGGTTTTCATCTGGCGTGAACCAAGAACTAGATACCAACCCCTTAATGTTCTTCAAAGGGACCTGTATGGAGGTCGTGGTTTGATAGTGTGTGATTGGTGCACGTACACCCCTGCATGTCTTTGACAAAGGAACTGTAACAGGTCAGGTGCATCGTGACGTCATATTGCACCAGTATGTCCGCCTTTTCAGGTGTGCAGTGGGCCCCACCATCCTGGTGATGGATGATAACGCACGGCCCCACCGAGCTGCCATCGTGGAGGAGTACCTTGAAACAGAAGATATCAGGCGAATGGAGTGGGCTGCCTGTTCTACAGACCTAAGCCCCAACGAGCACGTCTGGGATGCTCTCGGTCGACGTATCGCTGCACATCATGAAACACCTAGGACACTTCAGGAGCTCCGACAGGCACTGGTGCAAGAATGAGAGTCTATACCCCAGCAGTTGCTATACCACCCGATCCAGAGTATGCCAACCCGTTGTGCGGCCTGTGTATGTGTGCATGGTGATCATATCCCATACTGCCGTCGGGGTAAATGCGCAGGAAACAGTGGCGTTTTGTAGCAGAGGTGTTTCGGGACGGTATTCTCAACTTATCACCAATTCCGTGGACTTACAGATCTGTGTCGTTTGTGCCTATGCTATTAGCGCCAGTTTTGTGTAGTGCCACGTTGTGTGGCTCCACATTCTGCAATTATGGTTAATTTATGAGCATGTGTGTAAATACCAAGGGGCCCAATAGCTTCATAACTCCAGGTAGCCTATGGATAAAACTGCTCTCCTGCTCGTAGCTGCTAACAAGTTGTTTAATAGCTCTTGGCGTACGTAGCACACCACAATTTACTGATGCACCTCGTAATCATGTTTCATGCAACGAGAGCCGCTCTTTGCTCGCTAAACTCGCCACTAGCGGCGGTCAGTGCTACAGGAAAACGCAGGCCCTCATAGCCCAACAGTCTACGGTTTCAACCTGCTGCAATCGCCAGGACGCCAAGTACTCATGCAACTCGAGCTCCGTGTCCCATACACCACACACTGCCTCACATCCTCAGAGGAAACACGTAGCCAAGAAAAGAGAGCACGACAAGGGCCAGAGTCGAGGGAAAGCGCACAAGTGGAGCCAGTAGGATCGCGCGTGCACTCTCACGGGAACTGACACAGCTCAAGGATAGATTGCTACTCGCCATAGAAGAGGCATGCTGAGTTGCAGACGGCCGTAAAGAGAAATTTGTAACAATTTAGCTGTTGGTCAAAGCCTTCTTCAGAGTAGAAAACACACATACATATTCCCTCACATAATCGAGCACACCTCACACACATGTAAATGTCATCTCCAGCAGCTAGGACGGGAACGCCCTGTGGAAGGTGCAGCCACATGTGTGCGTGAGGTGTACTTGCTTGGGTACGTGAATGGGTGTGTTTTATTTTTCTGAAAAAGGCTTCAGTCGGGAGCTAAATCGTTAGAATCCATTTCTTTTGCCTGTGCAAATCAGTGTATCACCTTTACGGTGAGTAACAAACTGTCGCGCAGAAGTAAGATGTCTCTTGGCTCGTTTTGAGCACAGCCTCCTGCTGTGGCTTGGATTTAACGTTTGCAGTTACGAGTTTTAGCTGTGACCCACGACCATCTCAAATTAGTGTTGTTAGCTCGAGAAGCCTCTTAACACAAATGTGCGTTTGTTATCATAGTATGAAATAGGTAATTGTAAAAATGAGTCAATTGATTGTCGTCTAGTTAACTAAAAGAAGATAATACTCTTTTGGTTAGCAGGAGAGCCAACCGTGTTAGTAAAGGAGGCCGAGATGCACGCGTTTTAGCTCACGCAGGCTGGCGTGAGGTCTGGAACATGACAAGGGAATTAGAATTGAGAAAAACGGACGTAGCTGGTGGAATACTTAACTTTAATCCATTCATGGAGAAAGTCGTTCATTGTGGTACATGATTCACAATATTAATAGTACAGATACTGGCGCCTTGCTAGGTCGTAGCAAATAATGTAGCTGAAGGCTATGCTAACTATCGTTTCGGCAAATGAGAGCGTAGAAGTCAGTGAACCATCGCTAGCAAAGTCGGCTGTACAACTGCGGCGAGTGCTAGGAAGTCTCTCCAGACCTGCAGTGTGGCGGCGCTCGGTCTGCAATCACTGATAGTGGCGACAAGCGGGTCCGACGTATACTACCGGACCGCGGCCGATTTAAAGGCTACCACCTAGCAAGTGTGGTGTCTGGCGGTGACACCACAAATACAACTATATTTTAGGCGATAAGGATCTCCTAAGAGACGGATATATCGCTCATCACAAGCAAATGATATACAGGGTATAACTAAATTCCCTTTACAGACTTTGAAGTGTTTTAACGGAGATCAAGACGGTTAAAGTTAGCATGGGACGCAAGTCCGGAAAAGTACCGTTTTTTCGGTACACGCGAAATACTGCAACACGCGTTACTCTAACGGCTCTGAGCACTATGGGACTTAACATCTACGGTCATTAGTCCCGTAGAACTTAGAACTACTTAAACCTAACTAACCTAAGGACATCACACAACACCCAGCCATCACGAGGCAGAGAAAATCCCTGACCCCGCCGGGAGAACGCTACCGCACGACCACGAGATGCGGGCTACGCGTTACTCTCTCACTCCTGCTGCATGTCATCTGGATTCACTTACAAGTAGTACCCAATGTGACGACCACCAATCTGTGCGCCTCCAGCTCTGGCCACGGTCATAATCCGCATCAGCAGTTCTCCCTCGAATGCCACAAGGTCCTCGTAACTGTTCAAAAGCGTGTGAATTCCTGAGGGACCAAACTTCTCAGGTCATCGGTCCCTAGACTTACAAACTAATTAAACTAACTTATGCTAAGGACAACGCACACACACACACACACACGCTCGAGGGAGGACTCGAACCTCCGACGGGAGGGGCCGCGCAGTCCGTGACATTGCGCCTCTAACCGCGCGGCCAATCCGCACGGCTCCTCGTGAACTGAAGGGTTTCATTTGGCCCCATGTGGTACGCCATCAAGGAATCGCAACTATGTGGCGGCTGTGAGACGTGGTAGAAGAAATTATGGCCTCCTCACACGTCTATGCAGGAACACTGCCCAGACGTTCAGACCATTCTCGGAACCAAAGCTCACACATGACGGTTGTGGGAACTGAGAACATCTTCCCTGGTGAATTTGGTTTCGTATGTGAAAAGATTCCGCTGTGAAAAGTTGGGAACGTCCACACAGCGGTGTAAGAACCACCTGCAAAAGGAGGCTCGTGATGCAAAACCCTGCGGCTGCATTGCCTGTACCATCTGCGGATCGTATTACAGCTGCTCCTCATGCACCACATCTCAGACAGTTTGGTAATCCACATTCAGTCTACCTTCCGTGTTTCCGGTACTCTTCGTCCCATCCTTTTCCACTGCATGGAGCAGAGTCTCTTCAAACTCGGGTGTGCGGCGGCGCCGTGGAGCACCACAGTCCGCTCTGCTGCTGGTGAATGTGCCCATCTCTCAGGCCTACTGGTGTACCGTAGCAGACAGAGTGTGCGAAGGTGTCTGGCGTTGTGGAAAATGCTCCGCGTAGAACCGACGAGCAGCCATCCCACTGCACGGAGTTTCGCCTTACAGTAACATTATGTCGGCGTATTTCGCAAACGTGTAGTTCACCGTCGTCAACAGCAACACACTAAAAATGAAATGTACATACAGCTTGCATTCTATACTGTAGTGAATGATTACTACAGTGCAGCGGTAGGGGAGACCGGGGCACATCTACGCGGATTTCTTCTCAAAGTTTTCAAAAAATTTTCATTAGATTTGTCGTGTTTAAAATTGTTTAATCTCACAACATGGTTATTAAAGTATAACTTCCAACTCAACATTACATTTAAGAGACCAAAATAATGTTATATAGACTCACGTGGAGTGAGTAAATCTGCCCCGGGTATGGAACAGTTTTACGCGTCTGTGAGGGCACGTTTACGCATATCATAGAACACATTATTGGGTGAACAAAGAACACTACTAATCTTTTCAAAATATGTTTTGTTGACAGTAGACAAAATTACAGTCTTACTTACACTAATTAACACCTAAAACACACAAATTTTACTGTTATTTGACAAATATTTTGGCGAACGTCCACTTGTTACCATAAAATGGTCTACATAGAACTCTTAATGTTAATTTAAAGGCCTATACATCATTATTGTCCTAGCTGAAACTGATGCGCACAAAAAGTGACGTGTTTCTGGTGGGACAATCATTGTGAGCCCAACTTTTACATCCAAGGTACATTCTTGATATGTTTTGATTGCTTGTATCGACTCAGGTAGTAAAGATAAAGATCATTTTCATCCTATTCATCAGACTTCCTCAGGTTGAGACGCTAACAGACGCTTTGCAAGCACTAGTTTGTGAGAGGAGATTGGGAGGAAGGAAGGAGATCGAAAATGATACACGGCGTGAAGGTTAGTGGAAATTACACTGATCTGAAGAGGATTGCAGAAGACAGAAGAGATAGAGAATTACCACGTGAAAATCTGCCTTTTGGACATGAGGCTAAGGATGACTTCAGGACTAGGCCTATCCACATTTTTCTTTCTTAAGAGCTTTTAGCAGGTTTCTTGCCCTTATCAGTCCTTGCTCTAACAAACCTAACTATTTCTGATTCAGATTCAGTAGATTCGAATAGTTTCTCGGGAAATTTCCGCCTTTTGTTCTCCTGTGTCATCAATTAAGACTGCATTTCCAGCTGCGGTTGTCTTACAGTTTCCTTGACTGAGTTATTAGTTAGGATGGCAATGCAAAATAGTCCATAAACGTGCCTTAACACAGCTCCTAAACGTGCTCTGACACAACCGTGTAGCGTAGTCCATCGCCATGTTTGAATTAATTTCGAAACTACAGTGGTAAATTTTAGGTTCAAATGGTTCAAATGGCTCTGAGCACTATGGGACTTAACATCTATGGCCATCAGTCCCCTAGAACTTAGAAGTACTTAAACCTAACTAACCTAAGGACAGCACACAACAACCAGTCATCATGAGGCAGAGAAAATCCCTGACCCCACCGGGAATCGAACCCGGGAACCCGGGCGCGGGAAGGTAAATTTTAGGCTTTCACATTATACCAGTGTACCTTGTAAAGCTGAATAATCTCTTGTAAACGAAAATATATTTATCTATTCTCTACTCAAAAAGGTATGCCCCAAGTAGCATCGATGTATGAGTGACAAAATTTACTCATCCTTGGAGAAAACCACAAATACCTTCCCCGAGCTAAGACATTCACTCAACTGGTGCCGTGAAGTTTGCGAGACACATCAGTAGATGGCAGGACTAAACTGCCATTGTTGGTAGCGCTCTAGCATGAATGGTTCCCTCCCGAGAGAAGTGCTCTCTCCCCTACGCATGGAATTACAATAATGAGAGGAGATGCTAGAGACTTATGCTGTACTTTGCTTTGAAGCCAGTCCTGTCATGTTAATAGGCTCTAAACATTAACAGATTACTGTTTACAATTCCTTCATGTTCTTGGTTTCTGTCGTATTTCCACGACAATTGTCTTAAATAGTAACTATTACAGTGCTTTCGTGAATGACACTGACATTTTCATACGTTTTTGTGATATTGAAAGCATATGTAATCCGTTAATTTCCCCTTGTTAATGTAATTTACCTTTCATTATACTTTTCGAATAACCAAGAAGACAGGTGAATGACACTGACATTTTCATAGGTTTTTGTGGTCTTGAAGGCATATGTAATCCATTAATTTCCCCTTGTTAATGTAATTTACCTTTCATTATACTTATCGAATAACCAAGAAGACAGGTATTTGTTGCGAAAAGGTTGCTTTCGTAATCCAGAATTTTCCTTCATACGGACTGACGAAAGTGATGTTCAGTTTATGTCCTCTTCCCGAAAATACTCAGAACATATTTTGCTATGTCTGGGGGATTTGCAGTATTTCTTTCTCACAGCGTTCAACCAGAGCGCTCTTAGAGTTTTATTGACAGGAAATCTAAAGTAAAATTACATAAATAAAGCCATTACAGTAAAAATAACAGCGCAACTAAAATTCACATACATACAAGAAAACATCGCTGGAACGAGTCCACTTACGAGTGAAAAGTGATTCTTTTACACTCTAGACTATAGTCAGAATGACTAGGATACATGTAAATGATGCCGACCGATATTTTTTTTTTTTTATCGGAACAAACAATTCGCCAAGTCCCTACTTACGTGGCGGACGTCGGCTCCAAGTTGTGATGACGTCATGACGAGTGCCATTATTACACCTCCGTGCCCCTAAGGTATGAATGAGGACACATACACAACAGCAGGTACAAAGTTGTCTGAGCAGGTAACAAATTCAACTGAATAGCATGTAAACAGACCTGTCGTGATCATGGGACATCAAGTCATCACTGAATGATGTCAGTGGCGCCGAAAATGCCGTAGATCTGAACGTGTGTTGTGGTATTTTGCGTGTGGTGGGAAAACGGTACGTTCCTGTACATGAGTTCCTATGCCACACATAACCGCCATCTTCCCCACTATACGTCTTTAACGCCTATAAAAGGTATGTAGTTACACCTGCATTACTTATAGGAGAAAGGACGTGAATGATTTAATGTTTCTGTATGTGAGGTGATTTTGCGGTAAAATAACCCAAGCATATACTCCAACTCTGTGCTGCACAGACAATAACAAATGACTGATAATACTTTGGAATAAAGCCAACTGCAGTTGATCAGTGCTGCTGTCTCATAGTACGCACACCGGCTAAAATATTTGTCACTGCCCTTAAAAATGCACACTGGTCGCTTCGGACAGCTCTAGATGTTGTATAACTAGTACTAACCTGTCTTGTTAGCCACTGCCTTGATGTACGATGTAGTAGCAAAGTGTGTGTATACGGTAGCCAGTGGTACGTCACAGAAGTGAAATGGGTCGACGAGGAGGCAGTACAAAATGGCAGGACGAACCTGTCGTCTTTGACCGTGCAGATGACCAAACAGCGGGCAAAGTTTCACGGTTTCTTGGTGGATCAACGCGTTCTGTCAAATGTGTATACGAGCCGCCTACCACGGCGTAATAACAGCTGTCCTAAAAAGATCCTAACGAGGTGTGAACAAGAAATCGCTTACGTACCACAGTGACTGAGTAGTCGCAGTTTTTATAATAACTGTATCGGACTGCAAATTCAGTCACAAATGAAGGTCGCAAGTAGCAAACTAAAAATAGCATTCGTCCGTCTCGGTAGCTGTGCTGTCTGCGCGACAGACTACTAACTGAAGGGACCCAGGTTAGATTCCCGGTCCGCTCGGAGATCTTGTTCGCTCGGGGACTGCGTGTTGCGTTGTCCTTACATTCGTATCGTCATTGCTGACCCGAATGTCGCCTGAAACTCACTGTCGTCTCGTCATACCACTATTGAGATGGCTGCATGGCCACGAACCGAAAGGCAGTAAACTGAACTTAAAAAGTAGCGTTTAACATTCAATGTTGTGTGCTATTTGGCGACCGAAGTTCGTACTTCGTTCTAAGAACCTCGTGTATCATGCTTTGGATCTGCAACCTAACGACGATAAAATAAACAAGAAGCCAATTTGCTCTGAGAAAAGTTTTCCACTTGTTGCTTGACATGGTGGCAGCACTAATGCATTTGGCTAGAATCCGATATTGCCCCCCCCCCCCCCCCCCCTGCCTTCTACCATTTCCCCTGAAATCTTACTTTTGGTGACGAAGTCATCGATAGCATAGTTCGAGGTATAAGGCATGTTGAAAGGTGATAATACAGTTGAGAGCCGGTGAAAACCAAATAGATGTTGTGGTGACAGAAAGACCTATAGTATAACCTAACGTTTACGTTCGCACCATTTTTATACACACACAACGCACTTTTCATCATAAAAACTAAAATTGTAATGTAAATTCAGAAAATGTGTATTAGGTAATGGACAAGGCTCCGTCGAGTACTTTGATGCATATTATACACACACATCGTACACAAACCACGAAAAAAGCAAGGGCGTGCCCACCATGTAATTTATGCAGTTTTTTTCAGAACGTGTGTATTAGATAACGGACACGACTCCGGCTGGTACATTGAAGCGTATTGTACACATATATAGTGCATAAACTACGAATAATGCAAGGGCATGTCCACCACGTAATTTATGGATTTTTTTTTCAAGACTACAAACTTTTGTATATATCTGCAAGTATTGTGCTTAAACTATTCCGGATGTCAGCCTTATCCATACTTCTCATTCTTTTCACTTGCAAATCATCGCGTTTAAAACACATAATCAGGTCTTATCAATAACTAGCTGGCGAGAAAATTTAGGTGTATGGGACGTCTTCAACAAGGGCAGAATAGAATTTTCATTATTCACTCACAGGGCATCTCCCATTTATTTATCATTCCTTTCAGATCGTATAATGAGTTCAATGGAAATGGAAATGAGCGTTTGGCGTCATTGGCAGGGAGGCCCATTACGGGGCACGCCAGGCCACCTTGGTGCAGGTCTTATTACATTCGACGCCACACTGGGAGACCTGCGCACCAGATGAGGATGAAATGATGGTGAAGACAACACCGAGTCCCTGAGCGGAGAAAATCCCCGACCCAGCCGGTAATCGAACCCGGGCCCGTCGGACCATTCAGCTATCGGGGCGGACAATGAATTCAAAGACACACTGTTAAAATACTCAGTTTGCACACTTTATAGGCGAGAATGTATCACTTTCGTTGGTTTAACACAGCTCACAGGGCCAGAAATACCAGTCTGCAAATATGCTTGCCAGTGATGGTAGCTGCTACTTGTGACCAATCACATTGTAACATCTACGGTGATAAATCGCTCTATACATATAGTAGAGAGCTGTAATCTCACAATTTATTATCATCAGTACAGTTTCCCCATCTCTGAGACACGTCATACAGCGTTTTTTCGCTACGAATTTGTTGTTAGGACAAATGCTAGTGTCTCAATACTGTCTTGCACTATCTTCCGTCGTAGCCGTCTTACTGGAGGAATGAAATAAAAGATAGTGTTTTATGAAACTTTAAATAAGCTGAGTTACGCTAATATGAAAATTTACTTAATTCATTGGTATTATTTAATTTACTCCCTATCAACATCTGATAATTTTTAAAGTTTTTCACCAAATATTCGTTGCCTGTCGTCTTAATATGATGTCGCAATGGATAGGTCGCCACTGTTGCAGACTTAGATGTTCACAGCACGTTCCAGAAAGCGAACCTACACATTTGCATGATAACGAAGTCCAATGCCGATTAATGAGCGTCATTTCATTGCAAAGGTACTTCTACACACAAAACTGATTGATCATCTTTCCACGGTCACGCATCATCGTGTTAATGATGACATAGGCTTCATCGATTTTCGTCGTTCATTCGATCATTATAATCGGCCTACCCTTCTTTTGGCTTTTATATTCACTACAACAAATATTAACAACTTAGTGAAAGGAAAGAGCAATTATAGTTGGGAGGGATACAAATTGTGAATTCGTGAACTGCAATTTTAAACTGTCACAAACCACATCCGAAGGACCGCAAGCACGAGCGTCAGATCACAGTGACTTCGCCTGCAATCGACACCCCACACTAACGAGCGATTTGCCTAGCGATTGCAATCACTATTACGTACGTCACTGTAGCGAGAAGTTCTGCTGTGGAAAATGAACTATTATGTTCAGTAGCAGCTGCAGATGATTTCCATAACCGCTCGAATACTTGCGAAACACAAATTTAAAATAAACTAGAATTATTAGTTATTCAGCATCTTTTGGAACGTTTTTCTTGGAATGTAGATTACTTTACAGAATATATTACTTTTTCCACTGACGCCAAATGTGTTTTGTATATCTTTCAAGTATGCGAATACAATTCGTTTCACGTATATTGGTCCTCAACTAACAAGCCTTGTTCTTTAATTGCAAGGATTTAGCCCTACACAATTCACTCGATGTGTCTATAGAGATGTTGGGAATAGCAGCACAACTGATTACCGTAGTTCTCCTTATAAACTGTGTAAACGAGTACTTGAGTATATAAACTGACAAGGGACTTGAGTATAACTGTGTAATAGATTTGTCCTTAACTTTTAA
The DNA here is from genome assembly GCF_023897955.1 of Schistocerca gregaria. Lineage (NCBI taxonomy): Eukaryota > Metazoa > Arthropoda > Insecta > Orthoptera > Acrididae > Schistocerca > Schistocerca gregaria. The sequence goes on along the minus strand of NC_064923.1, from coordinate 127,094,451 downwards.
ATTAAAATTTCTTTTTATCATTACAGTAGGAACATACGAATTACCCCGAAGAAAACTGTCTACTGACATACAGTCAACATGGGTTTAGAAAACATCGTTCCTGTGGAACTCCCTATTTACATGAAGTGTTGAGTGCTGTTGACAAGGGACTTCAGATCGATTCCGTATTTCTGGATTATCGGAAGGGTTTTGACACTGTACCACACAAGCGGCTCGTAGTTAAATAGCGTGCTTATGGAATATCGTCTCAGTTATATGACTGGATCTGTGATTTCCTGTCAGAGAGGTCACAGTTCGTAGTAATTGACGGAAAGTCATCGAATAAAAAAGAAGTGATCTCTGGTGTTCCCCATGGTAGTGTTATAGGCCCTTTGCTGTTCTTTACCTATATCAACGATTTGGGAGAGCCGGCCGGGGTGGCCGAGCGGTTCTAGGGGCTACAGTCTGGAACCGCGCGACCGCTACGGTCCCAGGTTCGAATCCTGTCTAGGGCATGGATGTGTGTGATGTCCTTAGGTTAGTTACGTTTAAGTAGTTGATGACCTCAGAAGCTAAGTCCCATAGTGCTCAGAGCCATTTTTGATTTGGGAGACAATCTCAGCAGCCGTCTTGGGTTGTTTTCAAATGACGCTGTCGTTTATCGACTAATAAAGTCATCAGAAGATCAAAACAAACTGAAAAATGATTTCGAAAAGATATCTGAATGGTGGAAAAATTGGCAGTTGACCCTAAATAATGAAAAGTGTGAGGTCATCCACATGAGTGCTAAAAGAAATCTGTTAAACTTCGGTTACAAGATAAATCAGTCAAATCTAAAGGCCATAAATTCAACTAAATACCTAGGTATTACAATTACGAACAATTTAAATTGGAAGGAACACAGAAAATGTTGTGGGGAAGGCTAACCAAAGACTGCGTCGTATTGGGAGGACACTTAGAAAATGTAACAGACCTACTAAGGAGATTGCCTACACTACGCTTTTCCGTCCTCTTCTACATCTACATCTACATCTACATCCATACTCCGCAAGCCACCTGACGGTGTGTGGCGGAGGGTACCCTGAGTACCTCTATCGGTTCTCCCTTCTATTCCAGTCTCGTATTGTACGTGGAAAGAAGGATTGTCGGTATGCTTCTGTGTGGGCTCTAATCTCTCTGATTTTATCCTCATGGTCTCTTCGCGAGATATACGTAGGAGGGAGCAATATACTGCTTGACTCTTCGGTGAAGGTATGTTCTCGAAACTTTAACAAAAGCCCGTACCGAGCTACTGAGCGTCTCTCCTGCACAGTATTCCACTGGAGTTTATCTATCATCTCCGTAACGATTTCGCAATTACTAAATGATCCTGTAACGAAGCGCGCTGCTCTCCGTTGGATCTTCTCTATCTCTTCTATCAACCCTACCTGGTGCGGATCCCACACTGCTGAGCAGTATTCAAGCATTGGGCGAACAAACGTACTGTAACCTACTTCCTTTGTTGTCGGATTGCATTTCCTTAGGATTCTTCCAATGAATCTCAGTCTGGCATCTGCTTTACCGACGATCAACTTTATATGATCATTCCATTTTAAATCACTCCTAATGCATACTCCCAGATAATTTATGGAATTAACTGCTTCCAGTTGCTGACCTGCTATTTTGTAGCTAAATGATAAGGGACCTATTTTTATATGTATTCGCATCACATTACACTTGTCTACATTGAGATTCAATTGCCATTCCCTGCACCATGCGTCAATTCGCTGCAGATCCTCCTGCATTTCAGTACAATTTTCCATTGTTGCAACCTCTCGATACACCACAGCATCATCTGCAAAAAGCCTCAGTGAACTTCCGATGTCATCCACCAGGTCATTTATGTATATTGTGAATAGCAACCGTCCTATGACACTCCCCTGCGGCACACCTGAAATCACTCTTACTTCGGAAGACTTCTCTCCATTGAGAATGACATCCTGCGTTCTGTTATCTAGGAACTCCTCAATCCAATCACACAATTGATCTGATAGTCCGTATGCTCTTACTTTGTTCATTAAACGACTGTGGGGAACTGTGTCAAACGCCTTGCGGAAGTCAAGAAACACGGGATCTACCTGTGAACCCGTGTCTAAGGCCCTCTGAGTCTCGTGGACGAATAGCGCGAGCTGGGTTTCACACGACCGTCTTTTTCGAAACCCATGCTGATTCCTACAGAGTAGATTTCTAGTCTCCAGAAAAGACATTATACTCGAACATAATACGTGTTCCAAAATTCTACAACTGATCGACGTTAGAGATAGAGGTCTATAGTTCTGCACATCTGTTCGACGTCCCTTCTTGAAAACGGGGATGACCTGTGCCCTTTTCCAATCCTTTGGAACGCTTCGCTCTTCTAGAGACCTACTGTACACCGCTGCAAGAAGGGGGGCAAGTTCCTTCGCGTACTCTGTGTAAAATTGAACTGGTATTCCATCAGGACCAGCGGCCTTTCCTCTTTTGAGCGATTTTAATTGTTTCTCTATCCCTCTGTCGTCTACTTCGATATCTACCATTTTGTCAACTGTGCGACAATCTAGAGAAGGAACTACAGTGCAGTCTTCCTCTGTGAAACAGCTTTGGAAGAAGACATTTAGTAATTCGGCCTTTAGTCTGTCATCCTCTGTACAGTACCATTTTGGTCACAGAGTGTCTGGACATTTTGTTTTGATCCACCTACCGCTTTGACATAGGACCAAAATTTCTTAGGATTTTCTGCCAAGTCAGTACATAGAACTTTACATAGAACTCTTCTAGAATACTGCTGCGCGGTGTGGGATCCTTACCAGATAGAACTGACGGAGTACATCGAAAAAGTTCAAAGAAGGGCAGCACGTTTTGCATTATCGCTGAATATGGGAGAGAGTGTCACAGAAATTATACAGGATTTGGGATGGACATCATAAAAACAAAGGCGTTTTTCGTTGCAACGGAATCTTCTCACGAAATTCAAATCACCAACTTTCTCCTCCGAATGCGAAAATATTTTGTTGATGCCGACCTACAGAGGGAGGAACGATCACCACGATAAAATAAGGGAAATCAGAGCTCTTACAGAACGATATAGGTGCTCCTTCCTTCCGCGCGCTACGAGATTGGAATAATAGAAAATTGTGAAGGTGGTTGTATGAACCCTCTGCCAGGCACTTAAATGTGATTTGCAGAGTATCCATGTAGCTGTAGATGTACGTCGTTCTGTTTACAAGTTAAAACTCGAATAATGCATATAATTATTTCGTAAATAACACGAAATCGTAAGATGGAGTTCATTAAGCTGCGACCATTACTATGAACTTCCCGTCATTTCTACTTCTATAGCACAAACTTCAGATACTAATCACTGCAAAATCGTAGGGTGTATTTTGTATTATTTCTTAATATAAATGGGAACTCCGGCTTCCACTTCACTTTTCAGAATAGTTCGTAGTCCCTCGATAACTATAAATTCTTACGTAAATTTCTTACTCAACGTGGCCAAAGTGAAACGAAGAAAAACTGCACAACCACACTTGATAAGATTGCCATATTGCGTGCACGAATCACATGCGAGCCATCACATTTCCTGGAATTTCCATGTGAGCAGGGATCAGCTACCGATCGCTGCGATTTGCCCGCTCGCGTGCAACCTACGAAGCGAGCAATCGCCCATGCCATGAGTGCTTGATTGTTGGTTCCTTAAGAATCGCAGTAACCGAAAAGTAGCATTCTCAGAAATCACTGATATCGGAAAGTTACAATTTAGCCCGTCCCCATTCCTAACCGAGTGCACGCCGAGACGATTGTCACGCTCTGTCAACGAGAATTGTTTTCAAGTCCAACAGAACAGCTTTCAGTCAATTCAAAACCATCTTTACGAGTTCTCAGGAGAACATGGCGAAGAGAACTGCGTGAAATGGACATTTGGAAACAGGTACGTTGCAAAAGGTCATTGCCTTTGTCGGTACGTCAAGCTGCTCGCTTTCAGTGGGCAAAATAAGACACAAACCGGACGGAATGCGACGGTAGGGGTATAGTGTGGTCGGAGAAGGCGTAGTTTTGCCTCTTTAGAAACAATGAAAGTCTTCGAGTGTCCGGTGAGGCGATTAGCACATACTGTGTGAAGGGCATGGTTCAATCCGAAAGTGGTTTCACGACGTTTTCGCGATGTTTCGTGCCATGAAATGTCTCTCTCCCCCTCCCCTTTCAGGTCACCGTGAATATGAATCAGGACATTTGTTTTCACAATCTGGTTGACCAACTTTTGTCCTTTTTTCTGTATCTTTGTGGTGAATATGTCCTGCTCATTCCCGTCTTCCAAGTTGACACCACAATAACTGTCCTGATGTCACGACCCCTCGGGTGCCGTGTTGCACCTCGATCACTCCCCTAAACCCCTCTATCTAATGATCAACGACTGGCTTTAGCCGGCCATGGCGTACCTGAACAAACTTGTGAACTCTCTCCCTCACCTAAATGACGTTAATATCAAGATTAGAGGAATGGTTAGACGGTGATCTAGAGTGGTCTCTCTCTCTCCTCCGGTGTGAGTGATTTTTTTACGTGGTGCGCTTATTTATGTTGCCAGGTGGGCTAAGGCGACGAGTGACTCATAAAAGCCCCAACCAAGATAGCTGTCAATTTTTGTGTAATTGTATAGAAAAATGCCACATAGCAGATATTAGTGACATTATACGCATTGCTGTGTCTCTGAATCGTAACTGACAAAATAGTCTCGTTTTAACGAATCTGCAATACAATAATTCAAAATACGCTGGTTTAGACACAGGTAATGAATCCTGTATTAGAGAGCTCCTAAAATTAAAACGCAGATGAGTAAACATTTGCTTGGAAGTGGCGATGTTGAAACATTCTTTCTTTTACATCTGTCTGCGTTTTCTATTTACTAATAAGGAATAGAGCTAGTACAGTTGTATTTAGAGGGAACGTATTGGAAAGTAAATATCACTACAGGAACACCAGAGCATTTTGAAGTCGTAACTGGTCTTAGGCAAGGAGACACATTATCTCCGACATTTTTTTATGTAATTTTAGATAAGACAGACAGAGAACACCAAACACTAAACCAAGCTGTAATAAACCTGGGTAATATCACAATAAATCGACTTGCATGAATGGACGATGACGCTATAATAAGTGGTTGCAAAGATGAATTGCAACTGATGACAGGTCCTCATACAAGTATTGCAAGAAAAGCGAGGTTACAAGTTAACGAATAGAAAATTGGGTACATGAACAAACCGCATTGACAGCTGATAAAACACTTTAAACAGTAAACGCATATAAATATTTGGAAATCATTTTTAGCTTGCAGAATAGAACGAAATTGAGATTAAGGCAAGGATCGCTGCGGTAAATACATCATACTTTGGCTCACGGGACGTGCTCTGCTCTAGAGCAGTTTCAACAAGTTTCAAAATTAGACTATACCAGAGTACAATTCTCCCAGCAGTTTTATATATATTGCCCTGAAACATTTACATTAAGCTAAACTGATAAATAAAAACTGCTTGTCTTCTATATAAAGATATCAAGGAAAATATTTGGCCCCAAGAGGGACACCCACTCACAAGAATAAAGGATATTTAAAAACCAGGAACTGGCAATCCTGTACTCACAAGCTGATATTGTCCGAAGGATGAAGAAAAGAACATTACATGGTCTGGACACTTAATTAGCATGGAAGAGGAAGGTCTATTAGCATTGTCAGGGTCCGTGGAAGGAAGAAGGGGCCGAGAAAGGACACCGACAAGGTGGAGGGATGATATCAACAGGGATTCGGACGCTATGGGTCCTGAGCAAAGGTGAATGGACCACAAAAGTCAGGAGCAAAAGTGATTGGTGGGCGACTATAGAGACGTATTTGCTTTTCCAAGCTAATGTGACAATTACGAATTTTGTGGTTTGGATCAGGAAAAGGTAAAACATGTCGGTACTGCTCTATGAATTTAAATCCCCTTTACTCAAGTAATATGAATACATAACTTACAAGGTGGTGCGAAGTTAAAGCGAAATGTCCTGGATGTGTGCACCTGATCAAATGGGCTGGAGCAGCCGCGTAGCTCGTCGCCCTCGACGGCACCCGCTAGAGGTCATTGTCGTCTGTGTCTCTCGCAGTGCCAACTTGAGAAACTATTCTGTGGCATCGTTGTGATCGATATCACAACGAAGAAGAAGAAGAAGAAGAGTCAGGTTATAAGTAGAAGAAATGTAGGTTACAAAAACTTTTTAATATTCCTTTACAAATAAAAGAAGAAAGGGCGAAATGTGAAGATCATAGATTCATTAGTCTCATGAGCGATTCCTTTAAAATATTTCTGAAGCTCGCCCATCAAGGTTACAAGAAAAATGTGAGAAAATCGCTGGTGAGACACCACTTGGCTTTAGGAAAGTCTTAAGAACAAGAGAAGTAGCAGTTGCACTGCAAGTTGTAATGCAAAAATGCTTTGCTCAAGATAAAAATGATGCCTTTCTTTCATTCATTATGAAAATGCCCTGGATATATTTCAGCAGTTTGAACTTACAAAAATTCTGAAAAGAATGGATAAACTCGTAGATCACAAGAACATGCGATGTATTAAGATTATATATTGCATCAGTCCGATGATGAGGTCATTGATCTGGTCAAAACACTTAGTGGAATGCGGCAAGACTGCTTTCCGTCATCTCTGCTTTTCAGCATGCAGTCAGAGAGTACAAACCAATGCCGACAATGATGGTTCACGTATACAATCCAACGCCACAAGCAAAAGATGAAGAGGCAGAGAAAGTACGTAACGATATTGATAAGGTAATTTAGTGTGTAAAGGGAGATGAAAATCTAATGATCAGGGGGCACTGGAACGCGGTTATCGGGGCAGGTATAGAATAAAGGGTTGCAGGAGAATATGCGCTTGACAGCAGAAATGAGAGAGGAGAAAAACTGATGATAACAGAAAACATTCTTTTCAGAAATCACAAAAGGAGAAGGTATACATAAAAGACCAAGAGACGGGGGAGATTCCAGCTGGATTACATCATGGTCAGGCAGAGATTTCGAAATCATATATTGGCGTACCCAGCACCAAATATAAATGCAGATCACAATTTAGTAATGACGAAGAGTAGACCGAAGTTTAATAGAATCGTGCGGAAGAATCCGTGTGGGAGGAAGTGTGATACTTATGTACTGATGAATGATGAGATGCGATTGAAGGTCGCTATGGATGTGGATGCTGCTGTAAAGAATTCCAGAGTAGCTGACATGTTGAAAAAGGGCAATCACAGATGTTGGACGGTCCAATACATGTACAAAGAAAGTAACTCCTAAGGTACCTAGGATAACAAAAGAAATACTTCAATTGATCGACGAAGAAGGAAGTACAAAAAGTTGAGGAAAAGACAGGAATACAGCAACATAAAGCTACCAGGAATGAAATAAATAGGACGTGCTGGCAATGGGAATTCCACTGTCAAACGAAGAGAATGACCCATATGTGGAAATATTTCGCTGCAGACGGGTACGAGAAGAAGGGCTTGTCTGAAGACTGACTTGCTTGAAGAAGAAATTGGAGTCAGTAGTGAAGACATAAGGCATCAAGTATAATAGTCAGAATTTAAAAGACCTATGGAAGACGTGGGATAAAATATGGTAGAAGGGATAGATTACATTCCACCGAAATTTCGAAAATCAGTAGGGGAAATGGCAACAGACCGCTATTCAGATTGGTGTGTAGAATCTAGGGGACTGACTAATACCAACAGTTTTTCGGAGAAATATGACCCACTCAATTCCAGAGACAGCAAGGACAGATTAAGTGAAAGAACAATCGCAGCATCTGCTTAAGAAATCACGCAACCACCTTGTTGATAAGAACAATATACAGAAGATGTAAAAGAAAATTGGGATCTGTTAGACTACCATCAATTATCTTTAGGAAAGGTAAAGGCACTAGAGAAGAAGTCCTGTCTTTAAGCTTGATAGTGGAAGCAAGACAAACGAATAATCGAGACACGTTCATAGGATTTGTTGACATGAGAAAAGTGTTCGAGAATGTAAAGTGGACAACATGTCCGAAATTCTGATAAAAAAGGAATAATCTGTGGGAAAAAACGAGAAGTACACAATATGAACAAGAAACAAAAGGTAACAATAAGATTAGAAGACCAATAACGAAATGATAGAATTAAAAGGGGTCTAAGGCACGGAAGCAGTCTTTCGCCCCGACTTTTTAATCTATACATCGAAGAAGCAATGACAGCATTAAAAGAAATGTTCAAAAGTGGGATTAAAATGAAGAGTGAACTCACATCAAGGATAAGATTCGCCGTTGCGTTGCTGTCGTCAGTGAAAGAGAAAAGGAGTTAAAGTATCTGTTGAATGGAATAAACAATCTAATGAGTGCAGAATAAGAAGTAGCAGAAACGAGAATAGCGACATTTTCAACATCGAAATTGGTGGACACGAAGCAGACGAAGCTAAGGAATTGAACTGCCTAGGCATCAAAATAACCCATAACGAACGAAGGAAGGAAGACACTAAAAATAGAGTAACACTGACAAAAAGGGCCATTCCTGCCCAAAGGAAGCCCACTGGTATCAATCACAGATATTAATGCGCGGAAGAAATTTCTGAGAATGTACGTTTGGGGTACATCATTGTACGGCAATGCACTGTGGGCGGTGGGGAAAACAAGTACAGAACAGAATCAAAGCATTTGAGATGTGATACTACAAAAGAATGCTGAAATCAGGTGTACTGATAGGGAATGAGGAGGTTGCCCGCAGAATCGCAGAAGGAAGGAACATACGGAGAAACACTGACAAGAAGAAGGGATATGATGACAGTACATCTGTTAAGAAATCACGTAATAACTGCCACGGTACTACTGTGAATTGTAGAGAATAAAAACTGTAAAGGAAGACAGAGAGATTGGAATACACCCAGCAAATAACTGAGGACAATGGGTGCTCCTCTGAGATGAAGAGGTTGACACAAGAAATGAATTCGTGGTGCGAAACATCAAACCAGTCAGAAAACCAACAAAAATAAATAAAAAAGAAGGCTAAGAGAGTATGTTTGAGGAGCGACTAAGAGAAGTAAACAAACGTATAAAGATTAATGGAGTCCTCATCCAACCATTAGCTGTGCTGATGATACAATGCTGACTGTTGATAAATTAGATGAGCTTCAGCAACTTGTCAGCATAGTAATCTAGATCAGAATATCAACAAAGAGACGCATTTTATCATTTTCACACGAGAGCCAGACTCCTTCACAAACGCTGATCTGCGATTCAATGACTCTTTAATACAGAGTATAGACAAGTTTAAATACTTTGGAACTAGATTATCTGCAGACTGGAGATCAGACATGGAGACAAAATGTCACATAGATAATGAGTGTAGTGCTCTTGTAGAATTCAAGGAAATCCTCCCAAGTGCAGAACAAGAGTTTGAGTTGTAAGATCCTACACTGGCCTGTATCTGTATACCCTTGTGAAGGACAGGCATTAAACATACCAACAGCAAAGAACATTGAAGCATTTAAAATGTGGCTTTGCCGCAGAATGCTTAAAATCCCGTGTACAGCAAGAATAACTAACACCGAAGTATTGCGAAGAATGTTAACGGCGTTTGACAGGAGGATATACCTGCAAAACACCGAATGTATACTGTTACAGTTGATAAACGAACGGAAGATCCAAGGTAAAAGATTAAAGGGCGAATAAGAATACCTTGGTTAGATAATATAAAGCAGCGGACAGAATTACCAAGGGTAGACCAACTACTCCTTACTGCGGTTCACAGACTGAAGATGCATCGTGTCGTCGCCAACATTCACTAATGGATGGGGAGAAAGGCAGAAGTGAAATAATAAAAATAAAAATTGGCAAGTGCGAGTTGGGCTAGCACTCTGAGGGTTCCGTGCAATGTTAGCTATGTACGTAGTCTGTTCATCCATCCCAGGAACCGAGAGTGTAGACAATTTTTGCCTGTTATCGACACTAATACTGACAAAATATCGATTGCAGGAATTCCAAGACTTTCGGGTATATTTTATGTTTCAAACGACAAGGGAAATATTTTTACGTGCGATATACCTGCAACTTAACAATTTTCTGGTTTTTCCACTACTTCAACTGTGAAACCTTGCTTCTTGCCATATGTCATGATTCTAGGTCAACGGGAAATACCCTATAAGTTTTTATCACCGAGACCGCGAGTGTCAAAATATGTGATGTAAATAGCTGTGTCTCTCGAGTTCACTATCTTAGAAGCCTACATTTACTACAACGCCAGAGGACCAAAGTCCTTAATATGCGACATAAATTCCAACACAATAATGTTGTGTTTTCGTGCGATATAATTACGAAATAACAATTTCGGATTTTTCCTTCTGTTGTATACTGAAACCTCTCTTCCCGATAAAGTTCATGATTCTAGACCACTGGGAAATACTGTACACGTTTTGATCAGTGGGTTTGCGAGTGTTAAAATACGTGACATTAATCGCCGTAACTTTTGGCTGGGTCTGAGCACTATGGGACTTAACATCTATGGTCAACAGTCCCCTAGAACTTAGAACTACTTAAACCTAACTAACCTAAGGACATCACACAGCACCCAGTAATCACGAGGCAGAGAAAATCTCTGACCTCGCCGGGAATCGAACCCGGGAACCCGGGCGTGGGAAACCGTAACTTTTGGTTGCATTGTCTTAGAAGTTGATATTTGCTACACCACCAAGAGACCAAAGCCCTTAATATGTGACACATAGATTAGAACGCCTCCCCCCATGAACCATGGACCTTGCCGTTGGTGGGGAGGCTTGCGTGCCTCAGCGATACAGATGGCCGTACCGTAGGTGCAACCACAACGGAGGGGTATCTGTTGAGAGGCCAGACAAACGTGTGGTTCCTGAAGAGGGGCAGCAGCCTTTTCAGTAGTTGCAGGGGCAACAGTCTGGATGATTGACTGATCTGGCCTTGCAACATTAACCAAAACGGCCTTGCTGTGCTGGTACTGCGAACGGCTGAAAGCAAGGGGAAACTACAGCCGTAATTTTTCCCGAGGACATGCAGCTTTACTGTATGATTAAATGATGATGGCATCCTCTTGGGTAAAATATTCCGGAGGTAAAATAGTCCCCCATTCGTATCTCCGGGCGGGGACTACTCAGGAGGATGTCGTTATCAGGAGAAAGAAAACTGGCGTTCTACGGATCGGAGCGTGGAATGTCAGATCCCTTAATCGGGCAGGTAGGTTAGAAAATTTAAAAAGGGAAATGGATAGGTTAAAGTTAGATATAGTGGGAATTAGTGAAGTTCGGTGGCAGGAGGAACAAGACTTCTGGCCAGGTGACTACAGGGTTATAAACACAAAATCAAATAGGGGTAATGCAGGAGTAGGTTTAATAATGAATAGGAAAATAGGAATGCGGGTAAGCTACTACAAACAGCATAGTGAACGCATTATTGTGGCCAAGATAGATACGAAGCCCACATCTACTACAGTAGTACAAGTTTATATGCCAACTAGCTCTGCAGATGATGAAGAAATTGAAGAAATGTACGATGAAATAAAAGAAATTATTCAGATAGTGAAGGGAGACGAAAATTTAATAGTAATGGGTGACTGGAATTCGAGTGTAGGAAAAGGGAGAGAAGGAAACATAGTAGGTGGATATGGATTGGGGCTAAGAAATGAAAGAGGACGCCGCCTAGTAGAATTTTGCACAGAGCACAACTTAATCATAGCTAACACTTGGTTTAAGAATCATGAAAGAAGGTTGTATACGTGGAAGAACCCTGGAGATACTAAAAGGTATCAGATAGATTATATAATGGTAAGACAGAGATTTAGGAACCAGGTTTTAAGTTGTAAGACATTTCCAGGGGCAGATGTGGACTCTGACCACAATCTATTGGTTATGACCTGTAGATTAAAACTGAAGAAACTGCAAAAATGTGGGAAATTAAGGAGATGGGACCTGGATAAACTGAAAGAACCAGAGGTTGTACAGAGTTTCAGAGAGAGCATAAGGGAACAATTGACAGGAATAGGGGAAAGAAATACAGTAGAAGAAGAATGGGTAGCTCTGAGGGATGTAGTAGTGAAGGCAGCAGAGGATAAAGTAGGTACAAAGACGAGGGCTGCTAGAAATCCTTGGGTAACAGAAGAAATATTGAATTTAATTGATGAAAGGAGAAAATATAAAAATGCAGTAAATGAAGCAGGCAAAAAGGAATACAAACGTCTCAAAAATGAGATCGACAGGAAGTGCAAAATGGCTAAACAGGGATGGCTAGAGGACAAATGTAAGGATGTAGAGGCTTATCTCACTAGGGGTAAGATAGATACTGCCTACAAGAAAATTAAAGAGACCTTTGGAGAGAAGAGAACCACGTGTATGAATATCAAGAGCTCAGATGGCAGCCCAGTTCTAAGCAAAGAAGGGATGGCAGAAAGATGGAAGGAGTATATCGAAGGTTTATGCAAGGGCGATGTACATGAGGACAATATTATGGAAATAGAAGAGGATGTAGATGAAGACGAAATGGGAGATACGATACTGCGTGATGAGTTTGACAGAGCACTGAAAGACCTGAGTCGAAACAAGGCCCCCGGAGTAGACAACATTCCATTAGAACTACTGACGGCCTTGGGACAACCAGTCCTGACAAAACTCTACCAGCTGGTGAGCAAGATGTATGAGACAGGCGAAATACCCTCAGACTTCAAGAAGAATATAATAATTCCAATCCCAAAGAAAGCAGGTGCTGACAGATGTGAAAATTACCGAACTATCAGTTTAATAAGCCACGGCTGCAAAATACTAACGCGAATTCTTTACAGACGAATGGAAAAACTGGTAGATGCAGACCTCGGGGAGGATCAGTTTGGATTCCGTCGAAATGTTGGAACACGTGAGGCAGTACTGATCTTACGACTTATCTTAGAAGAAAGATTAAGAAAAGGCAAACCTACGTTTCTAGCATTTGTAGACTTAGAGAAAGCTTTTGACAATGTTGACTGGAATACTCTTTTTCGAATTCTAAAGGTAGCAGGGGTAAAATACAGGGAGCGAAAGGCTATTTTTTAATTTGTACAGAAACCAGATGGCAGTCATAAGAGTCGAGGGGCATGAAAGGGAAGCAGTGGTTGGGAAAGGAGTGAGACAGGGTTGTAGCCTCTCCTCGATGTTATTCAATCTGTATATTGAGCAAGCAGTAAAGGAAACAAAAGAAAAATTTGGAGTAGGTATTAAAATACATGGAGACAAAGTAAAAACTTTGAGGTTCGCCGATGACATTGTAATTCTGTCAGAGACAGCAAAGGACTTGGAAGAGCAGTTGAACGGAATGGACAGTGTCTTGAAAGGAGGATATAAGATGAACATTAACAAAAGCAAAACGAGGATAATGGAATGTAGTCAAATTAAATCGGGTGATGCTGAGGGAATTAGATTAGGAAATGAGACACTTAAAGTAGTAAAGGAGTTTTGCTATTTAGGAAGTAAAATAACTGATGATGGTCGAAGTAGAGAGGATATAAAATGTAGACTGGCAATGGCAAGGAAAGCGTTTCTGAAGAAGAGAAATTTGTTAACATCGAATATAGATTTATGTATCAGGAAGTCGTTTCTGAAAGTATTTGTTTGGAGTGTAGCCATGTATGGAAGTGAAACATGGACGATAACTAGTTTCGACAAGAAGAGAATAGAAGCTTTCGAAATGTGGTGCTACAGAAGAATACTGAAGATAAGGTGGATAGATCACGTAACTAACGAGGAGGTATTGAATAGGATTGGGGAGAAGAGAAGTTTGTGGCACAACTTGACTAGAAGAAGGGATCGGTTGGTAGGACATGTTTTGAGGCATCAAGGGATCACAAATTTAGCATTGGAGGGCAGCGTGGAGCGTAAAAATCGTAGAGGGAGACCGAGAGATGAGTACACTAAGCAGATTCAGAAGGATGTAGGTTGCAGTAGGTACTGGGAGATGAAGCAGCTTGCACAGGATAGAGTAGCATGGAGAGCTGCATCAAACCAGTCTCAGGACTGAAGACAACAACAACAACAACAGATTAGAACGGTAAGATGTCTATCCTCTTCCCGAGAAAAAGGCTTTTTAACGTCGGACAGACAGACAGACAGACACACGGATAACTAAATGATCCTATTAAGGTTCCGTATTTACCGACTGAGGAACGGAACATAAAAAGCACTGCACAAACCATACTAGCATTCCTTTTTGCTTGCCCCTGTTCGTGTGAACTCTTCGGAAAGATACAATGTCTATTTTCTGTCTGGTCACCACGTCACAACCCCTTGCGACAGCTAAAGTTTGGACTGTCTGTTGTTTCTTTTACTTGCTCTTTGCTGCCTTACTGAATTTCATTCTACACTGCTGTGGTTCGTGACGGCCAGACACGTCCACAGACCACAGAAGAGCAATATGTAATGTGCTATCTGCTTTCATACGCAACATGTTTGGCACTAAAGTTTCAAGAGAGGCAGCAAGCTGTGGAGAAGAGCATAATGTACATCGTTTTTCTTCTAGTGCAAAAAGACTAATTTTCTCGTTAATAGAAGCTTCATCCAACAGGTCACTGAACTTAGGTTGTGAGTCACGATGGAGGATGCTTCATTTTTTTTTTTTTTTTTTTTTTTTTTTGAGTCGACTGGCGTATACAGCAAGATTTCAGATATTATCTTCGGAGTTTGCTCCTATACCTCCCCTTTTTTGTACGGATAATGAACCCTCGTATATTTGACCTGTCGCTTTCAAACCTTATCTGAACTAGAACTGGACTCGTTAAAACACTAAAGCTTCTTGTTTACTCAGAAAAACCTTACTGAGAAATAGGTCACAAACGGGGAACTGCATGTGTTCTCTTCCTGTGTACTGGTAAACATTTTTAAAGGACTCTAAAGCTTTGGTGATATCTGTACTATTGATATAACAGTTTTCTTACTGCTGTACCGCGTCATTCTGTAAAAAAATGTGCTGGAGAAGGCCATTATAACTATGGTCAGAACGTTGGTTTCTCCAGCACAGTTTTCTACATTGTGACCCCATGCCGTACTCAGAAACCTTATGTGTCAGCTGACTCTGGTCACCGAAGCCTATGCAGTTAAATATTTGTACTGTTCATTACTGAAACAGTAGAGATTCAAACGGCCTAGAAAATGGGAAAAAAATTACATCTAGAAAAATTTTATTTTTTTAAGAATATCTAAGAAACAACCGCGTCCAGCTGCTCCCTTTTCACACATTTTTTTTTAAATTTCAGGTTGTTTGTCTGTAACATTTCTGGTATGATAATTGCGCTGTCCTGTGTTGCTATAGGATTCTCGGCTTCAGACCGCGGAGCAAACAACTGAGCAGCAGCGATGTAAGAGTGGCGTTGCCTCATCACATCTGTTGTGACTCCATCCTGCCGGTGAAACGGATTTTGATTGTCGCCACTAACTGTTTATTTGCTCGCAGATTGACATAGGCTTTCCTCCGCTTCTAGCTGTTTGGCCTTTGAACAATAGGCGCCCGCTACCCCGGAGATGCAGGCACGGGAAGGACGCGGAGTTAACGAGTCCAAGCATACCGCACGTTATGCCTCATAAGCCATCACTGCGGGAGATTCGGAATGCTTGATCGGTGCAGGGGTAGTTTTTCAGGACAGAGGGAGATCTCCCACTGATAGCGACACAGACCACGTCGCGGAAGACACCTCCCCGTTAAGTGACTTAGCACAGAAATCGAACTCCTACCACACCAACACCAGCCACCTATAGCTCCACTGTTACTGTCGGCGAAGTCTTTGCGAATAGCACTGTTTAAATCACTTTACGGTTGCTTTAATTATGCCATCGTTTAATAATTAATTTCGGCTTTCATCATCAACAGATCCTGCAATTAAGAACAAAAGTAATTAAAAAAGAAAAGCACTAAAATTTGGATACCAATAAATGCCTGATGATAACTTTGTAAGTCAAAATCGGTTAACTGTGTAAATCAATACGCTACTGTAGAACATCCATTCTCTTGCGCTTTTCATTTTATAATTATGGCAGTAAGGCTACAGAATATAGCACAAAAAATAGGACTCCAGATATCATTCGAAAACACTGAGATTATTGTACCAGATCCACTAATAATCAGTTACATAATAGTAAATAACAGGAAAGCAAAAGTAATGAAACACTTAAAATACCTGGGAGTGATTATAACGTGGAACTCGGACGAGAAACCTGCATGGCAAGAAAGAACTAATAAAATGCTAAAAGCTCAAGATTAACACGGTCTACATACAATAAAAATTAAATCATCACGAGACGGTGGTTCAATCACAGGTGACATACGAAAGTACAGTTGTTTTCAGTCGACGAGAAAAAAAGAATTGACAAAATCCTGAAAGTAGAGAGAAGAATAGCTAGAACATGCAAAAATAAGAAATTTTAGAAAGATGGGCAATGGCGGATAGTGTCAAATGAAACGGCGTACAGCGAACACGTGCCCATTACAGATACTATACCAAAAATAGGATTCCTTTTTTTCGTCACATTAAGAGGACGTCAGAAACCAAATTACCAAGGAAAATTATAGAGAAACTTTGGAACATGAAGCAACAAGTAAGATGGATAAAGAAAATCACGGAGGAACTCTGGGCGATTTGCAAAACAAAACAGAAAAATTAAAGAAACCGGAAAATATAAAAATAAATTTTAAAACAAAGACAGACAAACATCATACAATAAAAAGGTTATTTACGGAAAAGGAGCGACAGAAAAGATCAGAACAAATCAAAAGATAATGGACAATTCGGAACTGAAGCTGAAGATGACGAGAAAATGATTGAATGAAGTGGTACAATGCAGCCGTAAAAGCAAAAGAAGAATTACATGAGTGTTTCACCAGACAAGAAATGAGGTAATATGAACACAATACCGTTTATAACTGTAGCATCATATCTACCAAATTACAACTTCTGAATCAAATTCAGTTTCATCGTTAAGGCGTCTCTGTGAACTCGGATCGCAAGCTTAGGCGTACTTAGGAGTTAGTCGAGAAACAACACAAGTAGACAACAATTTGGCCCACGAACATATAAAATGACAGAGAGCGTTTAAAACTGGGTACACTGTAAGTTAAATTGCATAACGTGATAAATATGCACGATATCACAAAAATAAACTGACATTTATAATGACAGCAACACATAAGTTGCCAACTTTCACATAATCTTACTTTTACGAACCGAGGTAATGCAAAACTTTTTTTGATGTGTGTAGTTCGCAGGCATTATCCAGAAATTCAGCTGAATGCGCGTATACAAATATATCTGCGTGCGACACATAGTTCAAAAGATATGACGTCACAAACTCTTAGAGGTGTAAAAAAATGCCGCATCGTGGATGAAGTTTTAATACATTTATTCTGTACTAGTAAGACAGTCCTACACTGACAGCGCTTTTCACAGCATTCAATTCTGAAGCGCAAACGGCTGTAGGCGAAAACAATAATCACCATAGCGCCGTTTACTGGATGCTGGATCGCCACCTACATTTATACGAGGATGGACTCACTGAAGAATTTATTCATCGTAGCTCCTGGATATCTAACTGGAAATATCGTTTGTGATAAAGTTCTGAGTTAAATAATCTTTACAGAGAATTTGAATTTTGCATACTGTGTTTCATAATATGGATGATGAATGTATAAATTCGTGCACTATGCATATTTCTTTGTGCACATGCTTCACAATTTCAAAGGTGTTTTCACGAACATGGAAATGAATTTTTTCGATATTACGCTACAGACACACTTCATATTTTTATTTCGTTTCTAATAGAAAATTGGCAAAATGAATACTCGAGCAGTGCCAGGTTTGTCAGCTAGTATTGTAATAAATAAAACTCGTTGGGATATATAGAATGTGTTATTCCCAAAATTTTATTAAGATTATGGCAACTTTTCGGAAATTTATTTTCTACGCTTATGAGAGAAGAGTTGATACTGTATTGTGGATTACGAAATCAGGCAGTCCCTGTCATATGTACAAGAACGACAATCGAGGTATTGTTTGACTGATAACGTTCCCCATTTTAGTTTTGACAATAATAAAAAAAGGTTCTTTGGTTTGGCGTCCCAATCTATTAGAAATAATGATGTGCAGGGCTCAAAACCCTGTCGCTCGTAAGATGTCTTTTCTGCCACTTATAGCTACTTTCTCCACTGATAATGATTTGCATATGCAAACACAGCCGATCTGCACCATTATTCGGAACCGACGTACCGTACAGTTGTAGGTCCCTCTGTTACTGGCCAGTTACGTCATTGGAGATCCGAGGAAGGCAGAGGCATGCCCCAGACAATATTACTATGCCAGAGGCATGTCCCAGCCAATATTACTATGCCTAGTAAAGGGCTGTGGTGTTCAAACCAAACTTAGGGTTGATGACAACTATACCTTTTATAAGAATTGTAATAACGTTTGTAGAAATAGAGAGACCCTTAGTCAGAGTTATAACCACAACATGAAGACGTTAAATTTATTCGCAGATGCGAATATAGTCAACCATCAGCTGTAGAATGCAATGACGACACTGAAAAATTGTTACCGGTGTGGCCGAGCGGTTCTAGGCGCTTCAGTCTGGAACTGCGCGATCGCCACGGTCGCAGGTTCGAATCCTGCCTCGGGTATGGATGTGTGTAATGTCCTTAGGTTAGTTAGGTTTACGTAGTTGTAAGTTCTAGGGGACTGACGACCCATAGCGCTCAGAGCCATTTGAACTTTTTTTTTTAATTTTGTCGGACCGGGACTCGATCCCGGACTTGCCGCTTATCTCGAGCGCTCGCCTTCCCGTTTGACTGTCTGCACACGAATCACGGCCACACACAAACTTCCATATGTCGTCAACCATGTGTCTAGAGCCTGTCCTCGTACATCCATCGTGTATATTCCTGTACAGGCGAGCAATCTTAGATGAAAGTCGCTTGCCCCGTGTCGGCGGATAAATACGATGTTGCAGTGCCTGTATTATTCCGAATTAGGATGTGGAGCTAGAACGGTCCATATTTGGAACTGCTAATACATGTAATATATTTCATAACTATTGTTGTCGTCACAGTGTCTGTTCCTTTGGTGACGCATGCGGGTCTGGAGGAACTTTACACCATAATTCAGAATAACACAGGCACTGTAATGTCATAAACATGAAAACGCAGCCATTGTGCGTACTATACGTATTCGGAGGCGAATTTGCAGCGTAGAGTGGATTCTGTACTAAAAGTAGCGCCGCTGCTTCCGTGCTATAACTACTGTCGTCTTGATTCTTCAATCTGATGCTGGTATCCAATCTAGACTTTCCATCTCTGCATAACAGCCCTCACCTACATTCAGCTGAACCTCCTTACTGTACTCCTCCCTACACGATTATCAACCCTTACTCCCCCTCGCCTCCCCTCCTCCCCCCTCCCTCCACAAACACAGAAACACTTCCGTCTACAACCAAAAAGACAACTTCTCACTATATGCAACATCAACTACTTCCTTGTTTCAGTCAAGTTGTAAAAAATGGTTCAAATGACTCTGAGCACTAAAGGACTTAACATCTGAGGCCATCAGTCCCCTAGCTTTAGAACTTCTTAAAGCTACCTAACCTAAGGACATCACACAAATCCATGCCCGAGGCGTAGCGGTCGCGCGGTTCCAGACTGAAGCGCCTAGAACGGCTCGGTCACAACAGCCGGCTGTCAAGTTGTACCATAAACCTCTTTTCTACAAAATGCGATATAGCACCGCTTCATCAGTTGTTCGACCCATACATCTCATCTCCAGCATTTTTCTAGTGCCGCATTTCAAAGCATTGCATCTCATATCAATAATTTCAGACAAGGCTTCCTAAAAAACTTGCCTTAGATGCGTTTATTTTCAAACATTGTTCCAGGTACTGCAGCCTGCATTTTATAGTGAGTTGACAAAAGGCGTTGGATTCCTCCTAATATGGTGCCGGATTTCCTTTTGATCGGTATAATGCAGCAACTCGACGTGGCACGGACTCAACATGTCGTTGGAACTCCCTTGCAGAAACATTGAGCCACGCTGCCTCTACAGCCGCCCATAATTGCGAAAGCGTCACCGGTGCTGGAGTTCGTGCACGAACTGACCTCTCGATTGTGCCCCATAAATGTGCGATGGGAATCATGTCGGGCGATCTGGGTGGCTAGATAATTCGGTCGAATTGCCAAGAATGTTTCTCAAACCAATCCCGAATGATTGTGGCTCGATAACATGGGGCATTGTCATACATAAAAATTCCATCAATGGCTGCAGATGGTCTGCAAAAAACCAGACGTAACCACATCCAGTCAATGATCGGTTCATTGTGAGCAGAGCACCCAGTCAGTTCTATGCAAACACAGCCCGCATCGTTAAGGAGCCTCCACCAGTTGCACACTGCCTTCTCGACAACTTGGGTCCATTACTCTAAGCTTACCACCAGCCCTTACCACCTGAAATTGGGGCTCGTCTGACCAGGAGACGGTTTTCCAGTCGTCTAGGGTCCAGCCGAAACGATCTGGAGCCCAGGAGAGGCGCTGCAGACGATGTCGTGCTGCTAGCAGAGGCACTCGCGTCGGTCGTCTGCTGCAGTAGCCCATGAACGCCAAATTCCGCGCCCTGTCCTGTCCGATATGTTCGTCGTACGTCCGACGTGGGTTTCTGCAGTGTTGCTTGTCTGTTAGCACTGACAAGTACACGCAAACGTCGCTGCCTTCGGTCGTTAAGTAAAGGCCGTCGGTAATTGCGATTTTCGTGGTGAGAGAGAATGCCTAAAATTTGCTATTCTTGGCGCCCTCGTGACACAGCGGATCTTGGAATCCTGAATCCCCTAACGATTTCCGAAGTAGTGTCCGATGCGTCCAGCTCAAACTACCATTCTGCATTCAAAGACTGTTAATTGCCGTCGTGCGGCCATCTCGGAAACCTTTTCACATGAATACCAGAGTATAAATGACAGCTCCGCCAATACTGCTCTTCGATACCGTATACAGGCGATAGTACCGCCATCCAAATTGCTACCCCATTACCTATTACCTCAGTCTATGTCCTCACTACTTCTGCAGTCTCCTGTTATCTTGCTGCCAAAATAGTAAAACGCGTCTACTACTGAAACGTCCCCTTTGAAAAATTATAAATGACTGTGCTTAAACTGATACACAATACTTTTAGCGCAACGCAATCAGATTTTCAATTATCCCTACAAATAATGGCCCTGACTAACATTAACCTATACCTTTCACAAATCACTTACCTCAAAAAAATCTTCGTTATTTGAACTACTGCAATACAGCGAGCGCCACTACTGCCATCTAAATAAAAGATTCAAGCTACTGAAGGCACTAACTACTGATAGGCATAGTTAGCAAATGAAAGATTTTAATAGAGAACAAACAATGTATTTACCTTAATAGTGTTCAAAAGTCATAATATATATAGCAGTTCATGACATCCATTCTTACAAAGGTACTTTTTCTGATGGACACACGTCCAGATCATCCGCTCTCAAAAATCCGCCATCCCACTTCCCCACATCCATCACTGTTGGCGGCTCACCCCCAACTGCGCAACGCTACGCGCTGTTAACAGCCAGCAGCCCAACACTACAATATCCAACAACAATGCAAACCAGCCACAGACTGCACACAGCACAGCCAGTGATTTTCATACAGAGCGCTACGTGGCATTACCAATAAAAAAACCTATACATCCTGCTTACACTACTTTTAGTATCTCTTTGCATATTCTAATTCCTTCAGCGTCACCTTTTTTAATTGCGCTGTATTCCATCACATTTCCTTTACTTTTTCCAAAGTTCATCTTACAATCTCTTTTCACGACAGTGTCATTCCGTTCTACTAATCTTGCAGCAACTTTACGGTCTCTGGGAGAATGGTCCTCCTTGAACCATAATTTCTTTTCGGTATTTGCCGGCCGTGGGACCGAGCGGTTCTAGGCGTTTCAGTCCGGAACCGCGCGATTGATACGGTCGCAGGTTCGAATCTTGTCTCGGCTATGGATGTGTGTGATGTCTTTAGGTTAGTTAGGTTTAAGTAGTTCTAAGTTATAGGGGACTGATGACCTCAGATATTAAGTCCCATAGTGCTCATAGCCATTTGAACCATCTTTTCGGTATCTCTTTTTGTTTTGCTTCACTGCTTGGTCACCGTACAGACTGAAACGAGTACGTTGTATCCTACAACGACTATTAAGAAGGAATTTTACTGATTTGATAGTCTGCAGCTCAGAAATGTGTTGTAAGATTAATATGTGTTGCTGACCCACGATCACCATGCATATTCCCTGTTTATGGAGTTTGACAACCACTTCACTATAGATTTATTTCCTCATGACGTTTGTGTAAATAACTCGTTTCATTTCAGAAACAACAATGATGAACCAATTTAGATTACCAGAAGAAAAGCGATACTCATTATTTCACATTAAAATTGTCTTTATCAAAAAAAGAGGTGCATAATGCTGCCACCAAAATTTTTGATCACTTACCCAATGATATAAAATGTCTGACAGGCAGCAAAAATAAGTCTCAAAACAAGCTGAAAGAGTTTCTCTTTCACAACTTATCCTATTCTGTACAAGAGACTCGTTTCACTGCTGTTATTTGTACAAATGTTTCATGTAACATAAAACTAACTTACCGTCATGTCTGACGTCAGCTGCTATGAAAGGCACAGAGCATAACGCAGTCGCTGGACAGGCTCAAATTTTTCGATTGTTCTTTATGCATAAAATGACAGATAGTTTGCTTCAAACGGCTCTGAGCACTATGGGACTTAACTTCATCACACATCACACACATCCATGCCCGAGGCAGGATTGGAACCTGCGACCGTAGCGGTCGCGCGGTTCCAGACTGTAGCGCCCAGAACCGCTCGGCCACCTTGGCCGGCTGGCAGATAGTTTCTGAGCAGGTGTATCACTAATCCTATAATCACTGCTGGTTATCGGCTGGCTAGAGGCTGGAAGCTCCAGTTCACTATGTGATGAACGATAACTCGTAAGAATCATTCTTAATATTCCGGTTTTTATATTCGTCTGCTGTAATAGCGTGTAATATCGGCAATGATTTGTGCGTCTCCATGCATTCTAATATGAATGAACTTGTTTTGAATGCAGTTTAGCAGATAAAAAGAAACAGTGATCATAAAGAAGCCTAGAGGCCGTATTTCAGTGAAGCACGAGAGCGATTGGCAAGGTGTCAATACTGCCCATACGCGGAACAATATTTCTCACCTCACTCAATATATTTAAAAAAATTAATCTGTTCGGTATTATTGCGCAGCTTCTCAAAAAAGTCAGACTATTTTATTGACAAAAGTACTCTAACCTCGCTAATCGCATCGATGGAATGTACGAGTTATGAATGCTTTATAAAAGTGCTAGAATTAAATAAGGATGAGCTACGCAACTATGAAGAGGTTGACCAGGGATATTTTTTAGACTCAAATATCCGACAACTTTAAACCACAAACAAACAATCTATATATACGGCCCGCTTCTTCTTGAACCTTGACATTGTGGCTTAAAAACAAAAATAAATACTGATTTGGCACATACTGTCCGACTCTGGTATGGTCCGCACCACCCAACTGTCATCACAACTTTAAAACATGACAGAAACAGAAATAGATGTTAGTGGATGGAATTTTATTATTACGATATAAAAAAAGAAGAGAGTGAGAAACTCTACAGCTGCATAGCTACATCAGTGGCTGATGTATATTCTCAAGTAATTCGATCCATATTAATGCCTATAGATTCTGCTTATGAGTGCTCATTAAACGCAAGCAAATGTGTACTCAGAAAACGCCATAATCTGCAATAGCTTACCACGAGAACTCAAGCGTTATTATCACAAAGGTTTTCATTCGCATTTTGGAATATAAAATATGTTCAAACGTTATGAATTACCTCGAAGAATACAATTTATTGACAAATTGCCGACACCGATTCAAAATAAATCACCCTTCTGAAACACAGGTAGCACTTAATTCATACGAAGTAATGTGTGCTATCGACAGGCGATGTCAAACTGATTCCATATTTTTAGATTTCCAGAAGAGTCTCAGTTGTGCGACTGGATCCATGATTTCCTGTTAGGAGATTCCCATTTCGCAGAAATTGATGGAAAGTCGTCGAGTAAAACACAAGTAATGTCTCGAGTTTTCCAGGGATGTCGTATAGGCAATCCGGTGTTCCTGATTTACAGAAACCATTTAGACGACAATCTGAGCAGCTCTCTTAGATTGTTAGCAGATGATGCTGTCATTTACCGTCAAGTAAAATCATCTATAGATCAAAAGCAATTGCAAAATTATTTAGACCAGAGATCAGCGAAAAGTTGCAGTTGACTCTAAACAACGAAAACTGTGAAGTCATCTACAAGAGTACTAAAATCAATCCGCTTAATTTCGGTTACAGGATAAATCACGTAAACCTAAAGGCTGTGAAATCAACTAACTACTACTGGATTACAGTTACGAATACCTTAAACTGTAACAATCGCATAGATAATATTATGGGGAAAGCGAACCACATTACGCTATCAGTGTCAATATATAGTTGGCAACAAGTAAACAGCGCTACGTCCAGGCTACCGCCCGTTTCTAATTCACCTGTTTCCACCAATGGCAAGAAATAATGTAAAATTTAATCAAACACGTCTTTATCCACCAATGACAAGAAATAAAGCAAAGACGAATAAAGAACGCCTAACACCCCTCTTCCTATTATCAGGTACCCAATCAAATTACACAAACAGCTTCCTCCGCTACTATATAAGATGTAAAGTCTCTCATTCAGCAGTCAGCTCAGCGCAAAGCCCTGAGGAAGGCCACTAGCAAATGTATCCGAAACGTTGGACAATTTCATGTATTGACAAGACGGTCAACAGCCCAGAAGAATTTTATTGACAGTGACAACGGCCTCGGAAGCCTGCGCTTACGTTCACATTACATTTGTTCACTGTCTTCTGGAATATTGCTGCACTGTATGATATCCTCATCGGATAGAATTGACGGGAAAGTTCAAACAAGGGCAGCTCGTTTTTTACTATCGGGAAATAAAGGAGAGAGTGGCACGGATACCACACGCGAACTGGGCTGGCAACCATTAAAATAAAAGCGTTTTTCGTGCCACAGGATCTTGAAACGTCTCTGTGAAGTCGTTCAAATGGCTCTGAGCACTATGCGACGTAACTTCTGAGGTCATCAGTCGCCTAGAACTTAGAACTAATTAAACCTAACTAACCTAAGGACATCACCCACATCCATGCCCGAGGCAGGATTCGAACCTGCGACCGTAGCTGTCTCTCGGCTGCAGACTGTAGCGCCTAGAACCGCACGGTCACTCCGGCCGGCTGAAGTCGTTCCATAAGACGCTTGTCGAATTTGGTACAACTTATTCACTTTACTATTTGATTTTAGCTCAATTCATGAACTCTTCCAGAAAGACTGGACACTCAAGTAAGGCCTATTGAATATTATATGTGTTTTTTAATGTGGGGTTTCAGTTTTGTTTTGTGGGAAACGCTGAGTGGATCAGGAAGCAGACGATGCTGCTTCTCGTTCGAAGGAGAGCACAGGATGACCAACTTAGGTTTCCAATAACTGAACAGAGAGGTTTACCCATCTTAGTCGAAGGCTGTTTTTGTGTGTGAGGTTGGTGATGGAGGGGTACCCCTCTGGTAGCTTCCGCTGCACGGGGAGCTGGGTAATCTCGTGAGAGAAAGGGGACTCATCGGTGAAGGCTTAAGGGGGGTTTCAGGTGATAGGAATCAGGTTCAGTTTGGACTTGGTTACGTTTAATTGGTGAAATACTTAAGAAATTAAGCGTAACTGAAGGGTGTGAAGCGAGTCACTTTTTTTAATGATTTTAATCTTATATTTTGTGGAAATTGCTTTTGTCTTTGTGTGTCGATTTTGTGCCACATGTTTGGTAATCAATGACCCTTCTGGTCCACCACGGCACCGCAATAGGCTTTAATTTAACAGTTTGCATGTTAAATGAGCTACAATTTTTGCAAGAATATCTGTTCTTTCGTTCGCTTTCTACAAAATAGCACAACAGTTTGAGTCAGAATGCACCACGTGCTCTAGTTCGGCCGTTTGCAAGCAGCGGACGGAGTTAGTATGTTAAATAATTATCGCACAGCCTTGTGTATTGGTTAAACCTCTGTCTAGAATAGTGCATGCGTAGAATCGTAATGCAAATCTCACTGAGATATTTTTATGGTATTAATGCAAAGGAGATGATAGTATAATTGTCTGCCACCCCCGTCTTATGTGTTTCTTCTTGCTGTAGTTACATTGTTCTCTGTTCCATTCTCACGTAATTCTTGCTTAAATATTTCGATTCAGGCACCAGTTATTATGTGTAGTTAGGACGTGCAACCAAATATTTAGTTACAATAAATAATCTACGTGAAAGATAAATTCTTTGGTGTTGATCTTACACACTTACTCAGATTTCCAATCCTGAATTAATGAAGTTGCTTCACGCACGACATGGAGTGCTATTTATCTGGCTACTTAAAGAATTTGCATACCTGTGATTAAATTATTAAAGTAATTAAACTAATAATTTTCCAGCTCTGTTTCTTTCTAAATGGTTAGGAAGGGCTTGGACTGGTGGCGATCCTGAATTTCTGAATTTTTATCATTAATTGTGTGAGAGAAGCAGCTAGAAATGCGAGATAACCTGTATGGCTCGATGAGCAACGTCGTAAACATAGTAATACGTTACAATCTTCTCATCAAATTTCAGTCACCAACTTTCTCTTCCGAATTCAATAATATGCTTTCGGCGCCCACCTAAACAGAGAGAAATGATATCATAATTTAATAAGAGAAATCAGACCTAGCACGGAAAGTTTTAAGTATTCATTTGTCCCGCACGCTGTTTGAGAGTGGAACGGCAGAGAAATAGTTTGAAGGTAGTTCGATACCAGGCATTTGATTGTGAATTGCAGAGTACATACATACGGACGTATGCAGACGTAGAAGAACCGCAAGGAAAGCACAGTCTGCTGTCAGGTTATTTGTTCTATATGGTCTCCTCTTTCTTGATCAACAACTTCTGGCTTTTATGGCTCCCTTGAGTATCACTGGCATTTTTCATGATGTCCCATCATTTTTTCCCTTTTTCTAGAGCGCAGTTCGGCATGGTAGCTCAAGGTGTTCGCTCAAGCGACTGGCTACACTCCACAATAAAAAAATATAAATAAAGAAACTGAGTGAAGTTTTCATCAATTGAATTTGACAGATGTCATGCGACATACGCATAGAAAAAACACGCCGAAAAAACAAGTAAGGAAAAAAGTAGTTAGCGTTGCTGCCTCAAGGTGCTAGCCGGGCAGGAGATTTTTCCCGCTCATTGACTGGATATCGAGTTGATCTCACCACTATCTCACTGTCATCGGTGTGCCAGTCGCCAAATAAAAAGACTTGCATCCCAGAAGGGGTCTCCCGGCCAGTAAAGCCATACCCTCACTTCATTTTTTCCTTTTCTTCTAATCTGTTTTTCCCTCCTATTCCTTTCCTCACAGAACGTACGAAAAATCGTCTTATTTCTTATCAGTCCATTTAATTTTCAGCGTCCTTCTGTAGATCTACATCTCAAACACTTTGATTCCCTTGTTTACCAGTCTTCACAGAGTGAGGATTACCCGCTTTGCTTGTGCTATAGTGGTGCGCACGTAACAAGGCGGTAGCGAGAAGCGTTCTGCGCAGAGAGAGAGAGACAGAATACTTAGCGTCGCCGCCAATGCGCGCTCCGTCTCTATCCCGCCCTTCACTCTCCAGTAGTCGCTCACCTTGGTAACTGGCAGTGTAGGGGTGAGCACTACACCGTCACTGTATCTGCTTCTTCCGACTCCGACTATCAGAATTTACATGCTCGGAAAGCTGCCCCTACCGCTTCTTAACGTAACACTTCTCTGTTTACATTATTTCACCTATAATGAACACTGTAGTACTTCGGTAGCCCCAACGGACTAAACTGACATGAAAATCAGTACTGCATGTTGTATACGCGCCCCAGTAATAATACAGACTGGAGAATCACGTGGTAGACTGCTTCTGACCACTGTGCATCACTCCACCACCCGCCTACCAGTGTACACGCCACTGTAGTCTTATACCATTCTTCTTTTACCAGCATATGTTACTTTGCTTCCAGGATAGCAGAACACCTTCACTTCAACTACTATGTAATCTCGGTTTCAATGTTCAGTTTTCCGCTAGTCTGACTTTTGCTGTTTCTCAATACTTTCGTGTTTTTCTGGTTTGTTGCATTCCATCTTCTGTGAGCAATAAATTGTTCATTCCATTCAACGGGTCGTTTACTTTGTAGGGAGCACATTGTGCTCATGTGGGATCGATCTAGATGGTTGTAAAACAATAAACTGGTAGCCAAGATCACAGGAATTCTTTTTATTCCATGATTACCAGTTTATTGTTTTACAGGTCGTATACTTTTTCCATCTTTTCATGTAACAATTTCATCAATGAACCATATCGTTGATATCCTTTCACCTCGAATTTTAATGCAACTCCTAAACATTTATTTCACTTACTAAGTGTTTCTTTGTTATACAGGTTGAATTGTAGAGACTTTCTAGCCTCCCTAACACACTCAGCTCTCTGTCATTCCACGCCACTACTCGTAGAGCAATGATTTTTCGATTTCAAAAATTGTTCCAATGGCTCTGAGCACTATGGGACTCAACTGCTGTGGTCATCAGTCCCCTAGAACTTAGAACTACTTAAACCTAACTAACCTAACGACATCACACACATCCATGCCCGAGGCAGGATTCGAACCTGCGACCGTAGCAGTCGCACGGTTCCGGACTGCGCGCCTAGAACCGCGAGACCACCGCGGCTGGCTTTTTCGATTTGTTTCTCATGTTAACCACTCCCTTGTAGTTCCCAATAGGGTACAAATCTGTCTTTATCAGCTGATAAAATGTCATGTAAGCTATATTGGACATGCACAGGTGATTCCTGTATGTAAGAAAGATAAAAAAACCGACCCACAATATTACAGACCAATATACTTAACAGAGGTTTACTGCATATTCTTGAACATATTCTCAGTTCGAATATAATAAATTTCCGTGCGACGGAGAGGCTACAGTCCACAAATCACAAGATTTTAGAAAACATCGCTTGTATGACATTCAACCTTGCAGTTCTCGCACATGATACCCTGCGAACCTTGGGACAAGGGCAATAGGCAGTGTCCACATCTCTAGATTTCCGATAAGAGACTGATTTGGTCCCACACTGCAGACTGTTAACGAAAGTACAGGACGGAGCAGAGGAAACACATATTTTTTTACTATTGAATGACTGGGACACGGTTTGATAAAAGTAATAAAAACAAGCATTAAGTGATAGATTTTTAATGCAGTTTTGAAATCTACACACTTTAATTAAGTTCGAAAAATAAAATGTCTTGGAGATGACGTCGTTCTTGCTGCATACAAATTTGGATCCTCTCCCGAAAGTTACGTGTAGCCCTCTCCAGTATTTCATTCGGCATGGCTTCAGTTTCCTGACGAATGGAATTCTTCAGGTCATCGATTGTGCGAGGCTTTTTCATGTAGACTTTTGATTTTAAATATCCCCACAAAAATAAGTCGCATATCGAGAAGTCGGGTGAGCGAGGGGGCCAGTAAACATCACCATATCTCGAAATAACATGTCCTGGGAACATTTCTCGAACCACTTCCACGGATGCTCTCGCCGTGAGAGCTGTGGCACCGTCCTGCTGAAACCATATTCCTCTCATGTTCACCTAACGCCTTTCCAGTTCTGGACGAAGAACGTTGTTTAAAATTTTCACAAAGCGCGCTGATGTCACAGCAAGTGCAGTTCCTTTCTCTTCAAATTTATGGTCCAACAATGCCCATCTTTGAAATGCAGCACCTCACTGTTACTTTTAAACTGTGGAGAGGTCTTTAGTGTAATTCGTGTATGTTCTCTGGCCCCCAGTACCGACAATTTTGAATATTGACGTAACTGTCTACATGAAAATGTGCTTCATCACTCATGAAGACTGTAGCATCTGCATCTTCGGTAGAAATTTCATCTATTACGCGACAAAACTCTCTGCGCTGCACAAAATCCCCTTCACTAAGCTGCTGGACGATCATTATCTTGTATGGGTGGAGATCATCATGCAAGATGCGGTGAAGCGAACGAAGTGACATACCCAGCGCTACAGCCTGCCGTTCTCACTCGGTCTACATTTTCCGGAGTACGAACTGAACGGGGAAGACCAGGTGTTTTCTTTTTCATCACAGATCCAGTACTTCTAAACGCTGCAACCCATCGGAGGACAGTATTTCGATCAGGCACTGCACCGCGACGTCCAGCTCTAAAATTTTGACGGAAAAGACGTTGCACTGTGACTACGGAACCATTGTTTCTAAAGTACTGATCGACAACGAACACACGATGCTCTACGCTCCATAGCGACTGAAACTGCATTGCATCGGCAGTCTGTCAACATTGATTCAAGGTTAATATCCCCTCTCGTCGTCGCATAGTAACGGTTCAAAAAACATGCGTTTCCTCTGCTCCGCCCTGTACAAGCATACGGAATAGCTTCCCAGGTATCTGAACGGCTCGAAGACTTCTTAAATAGTAGAACCCAGTGTGTCGTCCTCGAAGGCGAGATTTCATCACACACAAGGGTATCCTCAAGACGCTCCGGGAAGGTATGATACGACCACTGTCATTCTTTACACACGAAAATGATCTGACCAACAGGGTGAGCAGCAGTCTGCGACTGATGATGTTGTTATTTACGGGAAGGTATCACCGTTGACTAACTGTAGGAGGATACAAAATAACTTAGACAAAATTTCTAGATGATGTGTTGAATGGCAGCTCGCTCCAAACGTAGAAAAAATTAAGTTAATGGAGATGAGTATGAGAAACGATCCCGTAATGCTGGAAGATATCGTTAGTAGTGTGCTCCTTGACAAAGTCACGTCGATTAAATAAGTAGACATTATTTTGTAAAGCATTAGGAAATGGAATGGGCATGTAAGGATTGTAGTAGAGAAGGAAATGGTCGACTTTTGTTTACTGGGAGAATTTTAGCACAATCTGGTTCGTCTGTAAAGGAACCCGCTTGTAGAAGACTAATGAGAACCATTCTCAAATACTGCTCTAGTGCTTGGGTTCCACACCAGCTCGGATTAAAGGAAGACATCGAAGCAATTCAGTGGCGGGCTGCTAGATTTGTTACCGACAGATTCCAACACCACGCAGGTGTATTAGTTGAAAACAGTCGTGGTTGCAATTTTAGTTTTTTTATTTATCAACTACGCGTTTCACCCTATTTAGGCATCTTCAGGCTGATTTACAAAGAAAACAGTGAATAAATATATCTATTTAGAGATCACGGTCGCATTGTGCACGCTTGGATAACATGTGTAAACAGATCAAATAATGAAAGAGCAAATACCTTAATTTGGTCCTTTAGACAGTGTAACTAAAGGGCATCGTCGAGTACATGAGGCCAACATTGCCTTCCGTAACTTTTGTAAATACTAGAATTATAAAATTATAAAAACGGATAAGAGAATTCACCAATGATCGAACACTCAGAAAAGCAATCATATTGGCGAAGCCTTATGATAAGGCCTTACCTTTCTAGAAGGACATGAGTGACTCCAAGACCTGCATAACGCGTTCACGTTCACAGGAGCAAATAACAGAATAAGGTGGGGCTTAAGTAGTTAGCATACTGCACCACAGCGTCGTGTGCTAGTACTGACACCCAGTACAGAACCACCTCATTAGATGGCGCTGCCACACAGCTGCTTGTAAGAATGAGATATCGTAAACCGGATATACATTGCCTCTAAATCTTTGAAAATATAATGCACATAAAACGTCAATGTGATGGAATTACTAGAAGCAACGCCTGTGCCTTGATTTATCTAAAACTATGAAGAAGTAAAAATACAAAAGAAGGCAGTAAATTTAAAATATAATATCAGGGTGTATAAAACAACACACAAATACGGTGCCTAAACAGGTCTTACGTAGCATGTATCACTAGAACGAGAACATTACTAACACAGGACTATAATTAAGGATGAACAGGCCCACCTATAAACTCAATACTGCGTTCTACGTTGATCCTGTATTAGGCGTAGAAATACAAAAGTATTTGATCTGTTTATAGATGTTTTGAGGTTATCCAAGTCTGCACAACGCGACCGCGATATCTAAATAGATGTATTTGTTCTCTGTTTTCTATGTAGATCAGCCTGAAGATGCCTAAATAAGGTGAAACGCGTAGCTGATATATAAAAAAAAACTTAAACTGCAACCGAGGATGTTTTCAACTAATACTACTCAACACTGGTTTGCTGATTCATGCCACAGATGGATTGAAAGAATTCCACGCAGGTGTTACGGATATGCTTCCGGAACTCAAACGGGAATTTGAAGCTGACTGCAGAACGATTCTATTGCAGCTAACGTACATGCGTAAAGATCACGAAGAAAAGATAAGAGAAATCAGGGTTCATGCGGAGTCATACAGACTATTGTCTTTTCCTGGTTGTTTTCGAATGTAACAGTATAAGGAATGACTAGTAGTTGTACAAAGTAACCGCCGTCAAGGGCCATACCGTGGCTTACGGAATTTATATGTAGATTTAGATGTAGATGTTACAATGAGCGATATTGCTGGTTCTGACTGCTCACGGTAGAATGTGGAGAAACTGCAGACATTCCTGGAACTACAGGAGGATCATAGCTGGTTTTACAACGACAGGCGTCGAAGCTAAGTTCCACGCTGCTCCACAGAATGCAGAAAAAGCGATGAAAAGACGTAAAACAGTTATAACATATCTCCTGAGTTGGCATACGCAAATTTAGAAAAGTCACTCGTTCTTGCGACTCATGCATTAAATTTAACGGTCAATTCCACTGCGTAAACGATTGACGGCCATATCCACCATACTTCCTACACTTCCTAATAGTTAAACACTTCGAAAGTATCTGAACTACGGAGAAAAGGCGCTTTGTAATCTGGGTTGTGGCGTGACGCACAAGAGATGTTTCCCAATAGGGAGAGAATTTAAGGTAATTACAAAACCACGCAGCTTTGAAATGGATGTTGAATTTAAAGGATCCATATTTCACATTAAGACGGTGGGCATTAAGACGGACTGAATACCACTCCAAAGTTATTCACAGACCTGGTAAACAACATGTGATGCTGACACAATGAGCGGGAAGAACGTGACTGTATGATACAAAGTCGAGAAGAAGAGTTAAAGAGGCAGCTAGAGAGAAGATCTACAATGAAAGAAACGGAAGAACGATTCACGTTTCGCAGAGTCTGATAAGTTCTTTTATAAAATAACAACTTAGACAAGATGTAAAAGCTGTCACAGTTAAGGAAATATCACAGTTAAGGACTGAATCACGCATATCATCTTCGTGCACTGTCTCTTCATTTTCATTTCCTCTGATTTCTGCAGAGAAACAGTAAAGTTACTCCAAGTATTTTCACCATCTACTCATCTATTTTTTGTTCCATTAGCCAATTGCCAGTTCCATGTCTAAAAAATGAAGTCGTTGATCCGTCCTCTTTGAAGTTATTGTTTATCAGTCTGTGAACAGTATCTACATTAGCCTGTTTCAATGTTGTATCTGTATACTGTTGTTCATCCTCCAACCATTTTTCTTTAGCTGTTCTATGTTCCCGGTTAATTTAATTTCTCAGTGACCTATATAGCTGCCGTCCACTTAACAGCATTTTTACATTTTCTTCGTTTCTTTGTCGATTATGGAGGATTCCCTATGTACTTGCTTCTCAAGAGTTTCTCGAAAAGTGTATATTTATGAACGAAAGCGTAAACAGTCTTCATAAGACACAATACATGAATCTTAAAATAATTACCAAGAATTAAGTCTATTCGTTTGCTACCTAAATTAAGTAATACGAGAGCCCTCTTTTTGTGATATATAGCCTATGTAAATTCAACCAAAGTTGATGACGGTTTGTATTGTCCGTAACAAACAAGAGTGTACGAAACAGGAATGCAAAAGCGTCAGGTATGTATAGCTGCGTGCTCTAGACAGAAGAATACGTACTGCTTTAAATACATTTTCAGGAATGCAATTACTCTAAAATTATATTTAATATTTATTAATGCAGTCTGTTGTCACATTTGTCTTCACAATTATTAGAGGATTCTATCAAATTTTGAACGTCTTCTGATCGATGACTGTTGCAGGGTAACCTGTCGGTTTTATTTACCGTGCTCAGCCTACATAAGTCACTAAGTGACATATGGAGGCTATGCACAGTATATGAAACTGACAGGTTACACTGCAACAGTCATCGATCTGAAGACGTTCAAAATTTGAACGAAACTGGTAATCATAATAAAGGCAAATGCAGCAGCAGACAACAATAAAATAATTCTGGAATAATAATCCGTTTTCATCGATATATCTCCACTTGACATCATGTCAAGCTATCATTATAACTGTGACTGGCTTCAATAAATTTAAGCAACGTAAACCTGTTGTTCACCTCTTCAGTGCACTGATATTTCCGAAATGATATGGGCCAAATTCACTGCATGTGTCTTCATGGTACCATGCGGTGAAAATGATTTATTAAAGGTTCATCCGTACTCGGTATGCGATACTGAAATCCGTTTTACGTCCAGACACATGTCTGATTTTAGTCAGTTAGCAGTTAACTAACGAACGGGTTTCCTCTTCTGTTTCTTCCTTCTTATGTAGTGGTGATTTATGCATGCACATTTGATTAAACTTATCCTCTTTCCCACTGGTGCTGTACATAAAGAAACTGGGAGCGGGTAAACGGCGAGCAAGGAAACAGAACAACGCTGACAACGAAGTGCATTGGTAAGGCAATATTTTCCATCGATTAATAATACAGACCCTGGGCATCCGCTGGGCCGCGGAAGGAAGCAGGGTAGGGTCTGTATGGCTGCTCTCCGCCTTTCCTCTTTACAGACACCCTTCTCAGCTGTCTACTATAGTTTTCATTTTCTGTATTGGCATCAGTTAATGAGAGGCGGCCGAATTCAGGAGAACCATACTTCTCTCGATGGAAACCCAACTACATATGAAACCAACGAGATAGTGCATGATATGCTACTGGGTGATCGGCGACTGAATGAGTACCAAATAACTGAGACAAAGGGTATGTCAAAATCTGCAGAATTAACTTCGAGACAGCTTTGTATAAAATGAACGGTGACTTTGCTGAATGTTGATCGAAAGCATGCAAAAACAAAATTCGCAGTGAAATGGTTCAAACGGCTCTGAGCACTATGGGACTTAACTTCTGAGGTCATCAGTTCCCCAGAACTTAGAAATATTTAAACCTAACTAACCTAAGGACATGACACACATCCCTGCCCGAGGCAGGATTCAAACCTGCGACCGTAGCGGTCGCGCAGATCCAGACTGTAGCGCCTAGAACAGCTCGGCCAGTCCGGTCGGCAATTCGCAGTATAGAGACGGTCAGTGGTTACTTGTGCCACGAAAAGAAGTCTTTTAATTAACTGAATTACAAAGGGCAAAATAAAAACTAGTAAATAGTGCACATACACTGATGAGCCAAAACATTACGACCACTGCCCATCGCGACGTTGGATGCCGCCTGGTGGAGTTGCGGACACGTGATGCTATAACAAAAGTAATTAAGCGGAGTAGACACGTACGGGTGATCACCATAGCGTAGATATGGTCTGCATATGGGAAAATGTATTGAGATAAGCGACTCTGACAAAGGGCACATTATTATTACGCAGAGCCTGTGAAAGAGTATCTCGAAAACGGCGAAATTGGTCGCATTTTCACCTGCTACTGTCGTGAGCATCTACAGAAAGAGACAGAATAACAGCGAAAGTACCACTAGGCGCTAAACGGTTAGACGTCCGCGTCTTTTCAGGGAACTTGGGGTGTGGAGGCTTGTCTGCTCTGTAATGTGTGACACATGATGATGTGTGGGATCTCTGCCGAAAGAGCACAATGATGATGCACGTATAAGTATTTCGGAGCACATCGCCGTAGTTGAACATGGGACTCCGCAGCAATTCACCACTACAGGTGTTCACATGCCGACAGAACGACATCGTCAACTACGATTGCAGTGGGCACGGAACCATCGGGATTCGACTATCGACCAGTGGAATCATTTTGGCTCTTCGGGTGAATCTTTGCTACACTACGGTCGTACCCGCATAGCCTTGGGAGAACAAGCCATGAAATAAACCCTTCCATCTCGTAAGCAAGATGTATGAGAAAGACGAAATATATTCAGACTTCAAAATGAATACAGTAATTCCAGCACCGGGGTGAAAGGCGGCTCGAAACGTGTAGCGCGCCACGGTCTCAGGCTGGAGGCAGGTATTATTATGCAGCGGGAGACATACACCTGCTCTTGCATGGGACGTGTGGTAGTAATCGAAGACACACTGGCAACTGCGAATCACCTGCATCCCTTCACGCTTGATGTCTTTCCCGATGGCGACGTCTCAGCAGTATAATTGTCCGTGTGTCGGAACCAGAACCGCGCTACAGTGGTTTGAGAAGCATTATAGTGAACTCGCGTTGCTGTCTCGGCTACCGAAGTCGCCCTGGTGTAAATTCTATGGAACCCATCTGGCTCGCTATCGGGTGCCATCAACGCGTACGCAGATCCGCAGCCCCTTTATTTACGCGAATTACATGATCTGTGAGTAGACATGTAATGCCACATACTCCCACAAACCTGCCAACAAATTGTCGGCTCCCTGAAACGCAGAATCATTGATATATTTATTTATTTCCAAAGACGGATAAACAGGCTATTAAGCAGGTGGTCATAATGTTTTGGCTCGTCAGTGTAGCCTCTGGATCGGCCAGATGTAACAGCCCGTGAAAGTAACCTTGGAACACGATAGAAGAACGAGAAGAAGAACAAGAACAAGAAGATAGTTTCGTCTGGATATTTCACTAGCCAGTAAAATTATTCTGACAATGGAAAAAGTGACGAATTTAAGCTGCACCACACATCCTGCTTCGCCGTATACGCTTCCGACGTCTCTTAGATTTTGTTCACCATTGTCCATATCTAAGGTCGTATGGAATCTTTCATTTTCCAGTGTTTTCGCTAATGCCCTGACTGTAACTCTACAGCTTCAACCAGACTCTACGATCCGCTCTGAAGTGCATGGCAGAGGGTACGGCTTACATTCCATTGTACCTTTTATTAAAGCTCTTTTCCGGTCCATGCAAGAGTGCGGGAAAGATTATTATTTAATTAATCTAATCTTATCCTCACGATCCCTATGGGAGCGATATATTGGTAATTGTTGTGTGTTCCTATAGTCATCATTTAAAGCCAGTTCTTGAAATTTTGTTAGTAGACTTTCTCGGGAAATATTCTGTCGATCGTCAGAGTCACCCAACTCCTTTCTTTCAACTTTTCAGTGACAGTCTCCAGCGAGTCACACAAACCTGCGACCATTCGTGCCGCCCTTCTCTGTATACGTTCAATATCCCCTGCTAGACATGTT
This sequence comes from Schistocerca gregaria, assembly GCF_023897955.1. Classification (NCBI taxonomy): domain Eukaryota; kingdom Metazoa; phylum Arthropoda; class Insecta; order Orthoptera; family Acrididae; genus Schistocerca; species Schistocerca gregaria. The sequence goes on along the minus strand of NC_064923.1, from coordinate 127,056,794 downwards.
TGTTACGGATCCCACAAACTTCATGAATACGTCCTTTGTAGACAAGTTGCATTTCCTTCGTATTCTACCGATACCTGCTACCTGCCTTAGTCACGAATGGCCCCATTTGATCGATCCACCCCATGCCCTTATTACGTGTTCCACCCAAGTATTTGTATGCGTTTACATGTTCCAACTGTGACTCGCTAATATTATATTCATTGGAAAAAGCTGCACAGTTTTACATTTTTGAACATTTAAAGCAACCTGCCAATCACTGCACCACTTTGGAATCTTACTGAGGTTTTACTGAATATTGCTACAACTTCGTTCACACTATATTTCATTGCAGATAACTGCATCACTTGCGAATAACGTGAGGTTACTATTAATACTGTCCGCAAGACCATTAATATACAACATGCCAGCCGCTGTTGCCGAACCGTTCTAGGCGCATAAGTCCGGAATCGCGCTGCTTCTACGGTCGCAGGTTCGAATCCTGCCTCGGGCATGGATGTGTGTGACGTCCTTATGTTAGTCAGGTTTAAGTAGTTCACAGTCTAGGGGACTGATGACCTCAGATGTTAAATACCACAGTGCTCAGAGACATTTGAACCAACATTCAATATGAACTGCAAGGAACGCAACGCGCTTCCCTGATGTACAACATAAGTTTCTTCCACGTTCGTCGACGACTCTCTATCCAAGATAACATGCTGCGTCCTCCATACCAAGAAATCCTCAATCCAGTCACATATTTCACTTTAGTACAACACATCCACATATGACAAAAAACCACATACACGCACAAAAAAGCACTCTCACAATGAATGACACATTGACACATAACAAAGCACACGCGCACAAGCACACACTCACTCACTCACACACACACATACACAAAACAAATCTAAAAAATATATCAAACCACATAGACAACACAAACAAAACACGAAAGGTGAACACAGAGCAACAGCCGGCAACACCACGCAGTGTAGACACACACACGCCCCACACACCATGAAAGGAACAAGTGAATGTTGCAATAAATGTGAGTGAAAAAACGCCGTAAATCAGCTGTCTTGAGCTGGGGCCGAGTAAACACACATGGATTACCAGCACTGGAAATCGTTATTAACATCAAACATTAATTTAATCTCATGGAACTTGAGCTGGAAAAGTTGTTTCCAATCTAAAAATATAAGAGCAAAAGTGAAAAAACATAACAAAGAAATATATTCCTAACTTCTACATAATGCATTTATTATACACAGGGTGTTTCGCAATTCGTGTCACACGCTCCCAGACGTTGTAGAGTCGACTCAGTAGATCAACTGCTACATAGGAACCCATGTCCGGAAACGTCAACTAACAACTCTACAGATCGTCAAAGTTACAGGCGCCGGGGACTCTAAGTGTATGTACGAGTATATAAAGGATGATTCTGTGGTGATGCTCAACATTACCAAGTAGGAATGGCTAGACAACAAATGTAAGGATTTAGAAGCATTTATCACTAGGAGAAAAATAGATCCCGCCTGCAGCAAAATTAACGATAAATTATGAACAAGAAAAGCAGCTGTATGAATATCAAGAACTCAGACAGAAAATCAGTCTTAAGCACAGAAGGGAAAACTGAAAGGTGGAGGGTCTATGCAAGGGCAATATTATAGGAATGGAAAAGGGAGTAGATGAAGATGAGATGAGAGATATGATAATGCAAGAAGAATTTGACAGAACACTGGAAGACCTAAGTCGAAGCAAGGCTCCGTGATTACACAACATTTCATCAGAACTAGTGATAGCCTTGGGAGAACAAGCCATGAAACAAACGCTTCCATCTCGTAAGCAAGATGTATGAGAAAGACGAAATATACTCAGACTTCAAAATGAATACAGTAATTGCAATTCCAAAGAATGCAGTTGCTGCCAGGTGAGAATGTTATCGAACTATCAGTTTAATAAATCATGACAGCAAAATACTAAAAAATTCTTTACAGAAGAATGAAAAAACTGGTAGAAGTCGATCTCGGCGAAGACCAGTTTGGATTACGGAAAATGTAGGAACGTGTGAATTATCTTAGAAGATAGGTTAAGGAAAGGCAAACCCACTTTTATAGCATTTTTAGACTTTGAGAAAGCTTTTGACAATGTTGACTGGAATACTCTCTTTGAAATTCTGAGGCTAGCGGGGGTAAGATTCATGGAGCGAAAGGCCATTTAAACCTTGTACAGAAACCAGACGGAAGTTATAAGAGCCGAAGGACATGTAAGGGATGCAATGGTGGAGAAACGAGTGAGATAGGATTCTAGCTTATCCCCCATCTTATTCGACCTGTGCATAGAGCAAACAATAAAGAAAATAAAGAAAAAAATTAGACTAGCAATTAAAGTCCAGGGAGAAGAAATAAAAACTTTTTGGTTTACCGATTACATTGCATTTCTGTGAGAGACACCAAAGGGACTTGGAAGAGCAGTTGAACGGAATGGACAGTATCTTGAAAGGAGGATAAAAACGAGCATCAACAAAAGCAAGACAAGGATAAAGGAATGTATTCGTATTAAAGTAGGTGATAATAAGGGAACAACTGCAGATTAGAAAACGAGGCAGTTAAAGCAGTAGATGAGTTTTCCTATTAGAGTAGCAAAATAACTGATTATGGGCGAAATAGAGAGGATATGGAATATATGACAATGGCAAAAACGTTTTTGAAGAAGAGAAATTTGTTGCCGAGTACAGATTTACGCAAGAAGTACTATTTTCTGAAACTATTTGTATAGATTGTAACCATGTATGGTAGTGAAACATGGACGATAAATAGTTTAGACAAGGAGAGAATAGAAGCATTTGAAATGTGGTGCTAAAGAAGAACTCAGAAGATTATATGTAACTAACGAGGAGGTGCTGAATAGAGATAGGGAGAAGAGAAATTTGTGGCACATCCTGACTAGAAAAACGGATCGGTTGGTAGCATACATTCTGAGACATGAACGGATCACCACTGGAGAGAAGTTTGGGTGGTAAAAATCGTGAAGAGATGAAAACAGTAAGCAGATTCAGAAGGCTGTAGGTTGCAGTACTTACTCGGAGATGAAGAGTCTTGCACAGAATAGATTACCTACATTCCTAGGAACGACAGTACCGTTACATGTATTGCACTGCCAGAGGTATGAATATGGTTTCCGCTTGTTACTTTACCTCAAATTAATACATTTATCGGTCTCCATTGTCTCTGAAAGCATGTAACTTCATCACTGAATCACTCTGCATATACATACACTATGTGATCAAAAGTATCCGGACACCTGGCTCAAAATGACTTACAAGTTCATGGAGCACTCCATCAGTAATGCTGAAATTCAATAGACGTGTTGGCCCACCCTTAGCCTTGAAGACAGCTTCCACTCTCGCAAGCATACGTTCAGTCAGGTGCTGGAAGGTTTGTTGCATAATGGCAGTCCATTCCTCACGGAGTGCTGCACTGAGGAGAGGTATCGATGTTGGTCGGTGAAGCCTGGCACGATGTCGGCGTTCTAAAACATCCCAAAGGTGTTCTACAGGATTCTGTGCAGGCCAGTCCATTACATGGATGTCATTGTAGTGTAACCACTCCGCCACAGGCTAAGCATTATGAACAGGAGCTCGATCGTGTTGAAAGATGTAGTTGCCATCCCCGAATTGCTCTTCAACTGTGTGAAGCAAGAAGGTGCTCAAACCATCAATGTAGGCCGGTGCTGTGATAGTGCCACGCAAAACAACAAGGGGTGCAAGTGCTCTCCACGAAAAACACATCCACACCTAACACCACCGCCTCACAATTTTACTGTTGTCGCTACACACGCTGTCAGTAGACGTTCACCGGGCATTCGCCATACCCACACCCTGAAATCGGATAGCCACATTGTGTACCGTGATTAGTTACTCCACACAACGTTTTTCCACTGTTCAATCGTCCAATGTTTACACTTCTTACATCAAGCGAGGCGTCGTTTGGCATTTATCGGCGTGATGTGTGGCTCATGAGCAGCCGCTCGACTATGAAATCCAAGTCTTGTCACCTCCCGCCGAATTGTCATAGTACTTGCAGTGGATCCTGTTGCAGTTTGTAATTCCTGTGTGATGGTCTGGATAGATGTCTGCCTATTACACATTACAATCCTCTTCAACTGTCGGCGGCCTCTGTCAGTCAACAGACAAGGTCGGCCTGTACCCTTTTGTACTGTACGTGTCCCTTCACGTTTTCACTTCACTATCACATCGGAAACAGTGGACCTAGGGATGTTTAGGAGTGTGGAAATCTCGCGTACAGACGTATGACACAAGTGACACCCTGTCACCTGCCCACGTTCGAAGCTCGTGAATTCCGCGGAGCGCCCTATTCTGATGTCGCTGATATGGAGTACCTGGCAATAGGTGGCTGCACAATTCACTTGAAATGGGGAGTTTCCGGTTACTTTTGATCACATAGTGTATATTAACTGGTGCCGGCAGCTGTAAATTTGATGTTCTGTAGCGTATTTGGACGACGTGTCCGGACATGGGTTTCTACATAAAAAGTGGTCTACTAAGACCTCTCTACAACATCTGGAAATGTGTAACATGAGTTGTGAGTCACCCCCTATACAAAAAGGAACGCGTACTTTAGGCCACTGAAGATGTTTCATAAATAACAGAAACGAAACGTGTATGGCAAAAACGAACTGCCTTTCACTGCAAAGCCGGAACGTAACTCTATGAAGGAGGAAGACATAGTTCATACATCCGTTTCGCAAGTTGTAAACTCCACCACATTGAATCTGTTGGTTCGTCACGGCCAGGGGACATCGGCTGGTAAGTAATTTTCAATCTGAATAAAATTCACCAACAGCCGTATACTCTAAGATATTTTACTTTATTCTGAAAAACAATTAGCTTTGGCATTTCATTTTGGCATCTTCAGACCCCATACGCTTCTATCCAAATAAACGAACTTGTCGTATAGTACCACAAGTGACTGGATATCGTGAATTCCAATTGTTATAGAGTTGTTTCATACGAAGACGTTGAGCCGCTGTCATGTATTTAGAAAATTTTACCTTAATTATGTGACTTCCAGTTTCAAAATAATAGCCGACCGCGGTGGCCTTGCGGTTCTAGGCGCTCCAGTCCGGAGCCGCGCTGCTGCTACGGTCGCAGATTCGAATCCTGCCTCGGGCATGGGTGTGTGTGATGTCCTTAGGTTAGTTAGGTTTAAGTAGTTCTAAGTTCTAGGGGACTGATGGCCTCAGATGTTAAGTCCCATAGTGCTCAGAGCCATCTGAACCATTTTTTGTGACTAAGTAGTGCACAAACTATAGATCATATCTTCCTTTGAACGAAATATCGAGCAGTAAAATTTATGATGGGTTACTAACAATATAACATTTTCCATCTTTAGTGTATTAGGCTTAAAAGGTACTGCACGCCTAAGGTCTTTGTCTGTTTTTTGCAGGAGCGAGATGTCTCTGATCACTTTTAGAGCTGTTATTCGAATTGTTTTATAAACACTGTCTGGTCACTTTGTGTACGTCGTCTGTCAGTGGCGTGGATGCTAGGATAACTCTAATTTTATAAGAAATTCAAAGACAATAAGATACACCTTATTTTATGCTGCGGCGCTTAAATTTCTGTCAAAGTATGGTAGTTGTCAAAAGTCTGATGTGGATGTCCCTGATGCTTAAGAGGCATCGCAGTGCGCTAAATTGTTTCATTAAACAGTTGAATATTCGTAAGCTGTGTTGAGACCAGTCATTTTATAATGAAATTTTAAAGCAAGCTATTTGTTTATAAGGTTAACGCTTAATTTTTTATTGGATTTAAGCGGTAAAGTATTCAGTAATTGTTATTATGAAGTATACATTTAACAAAATTACCTTTTCAATTTTTTTTATTTTCGTAAGATAATTGAGATTGTCAGTAACCTTACTTGTAACTGTACCAGCTGTGAAGAGGAAGTTACAGCTTCTAGGACAATTTAAAAAAAAAAATGTTTTTTGAAAACTGTCTTGGTGGGCAAATCAGACAGCACTATAGAGTTCCTAATTAATCCGTTCTCTATGAACGTTCCAGTTCCTTTGAAAGGACACAGCCTGTTTCCTTCTGGATCATCCTCCAATCTTTATTTATGTACAAAATGCGCAACTGAGGAACATGTTAATAGAATAAAAAAGTCCGCTGCAGTTGCCAGTAATTTCTGTTTATTGCAAAACCAGATTCGAAGCTAAAGATTCATCTTCGGGTGCCACCAGTAATTCTGGGTACATAAATGTGCGCTAGTCGGGCCGGTCAGTCATATGGAGTCATACGAGGTCAAACAAACGCAAAACGCATGGAGGCGCAGGACCAGCGACCGCGGCGCCCAACTCGACAGGACGACATGGATGAGAGTTACGTCTGATCGGTCCGACCGCCATACATTTATGTTTCCGTAATTATTTGGTGACACCTGAAGATGAAGCTTTTGAATTCGAAACCGGTCGGACAATAAACGAAAATTACTGGCAACTGAAGTGGATCCTTTTATTCTATTAACTTTAATCGTGCTCTTCCACCGTATCTTCCTTCGTCGTCAGCGTTGTCGTTGTTGCCGTGAGGCACCGTTATACCAAGTGGAAAGGCGCGTCGACCTTAGAGCATGAGATATGGTAACCTCAAGTCATTGACAACACACAACGGTCTCGGTAGCACCTGATTCCAGAATAGTTGCAGTAGTTAGGATCTACAAACTACCCCCTCTTGACCAGGTCCACAAAACTTAACTCGGAACGAGATCCCTTCGATGCAAATTGTCATAACGATCGTCTATAAAGGCTTCGTACAACGATAAGAAATGTTACAGTTCATGGAATAATAACAGATATGACCAAACTGTCTTGTTTCTTCTGTTTTATTTAACGTAACTTTGTTCACAGTTATATTTCGCATTCATCACTCATTCACACTCTGATATGCCAGAACCCTAACTCCCAGGTTCCATCGAAACCCTTTGATGGAATAGTTTTGGTTGCTCGACACCAACAGTCAATGATAATGATACAGTTTTTCTCATTTTTATAAATTGGAGCCCGCTCTCCGCGAATTAATTAAAAAGAAAACGGTCTCAATACCGCGTCCCTCGTGAGATGCGTATAGATTTATCCCGGAATTGACCGCCCTGTAGGTGTACGTAATTTCATGACCACACTTTGCTATCCGCGATTTCGTGTAACTAAATGTCCTTTTGTTACTCTGATTGTAGACCGTAGTTATTTTCTTATAGGATCGGCTGCCTTACTCATTTACTACATATTATTTCCAATAACACTGAACAGGTATCGCCGTTATATTTTAATTGTATTCCAAAGTTTATTATTATTATGATCGACCAAATCGTAACAAATGGCGAGGCGTGCGTTTTTTACGATAGCTTTACGCTCGCTCAGCCTTTATTCTAGCAGTATTACATATAAATATATAGACAGGACCGAAAGATCGATCTCTCTACCGTAACTAATAGATGCAAATACGCTATTCAAGCTCCGTTACATCTGTCTTGACTCGTATTGTCACACTCTGTATGCCATAACCTAATCGCCTACCGGTCTTCTTTAATAATTAACTAGCTTACCAACATAGTGGGAAATGTGTTTCATTACGGGGAAGTATTGTAATATTTCAATGCGTTTGGATGAATATTGGGTGAACGGAAGCGAGGAGGAAACTGCAGCCGCCTATAGCGTGCTGCAACAGGTGCGGAGCGCGGAACCAGAGGCAGCGCCAGTCGGGGCAGAGTGCGGGCGCGCTGTGTCGCCCTGGGGAGGGAGGCGGCGGCCGGACCTGTGAATGAGCAGTCAGCGGCTGGCAAACACCGCCCACACACACACACCCACACACCCTGTGTCAACACGGCCCGTGCCCTGCTTGCCCCGTCCTGTGAGCGCGCCGCCCGTGCCAGGGGTGTCCAGCCGTGATTGACAGCTGCCGACCCACCTCCTCTCGCCAGCGCAGCCTGCGGGCTTCGCTATCGGTTACTGATCGATATCTTCATCTGACCACAGTTCTGTGCGTCGGTCTTGCGACCTCCGTCCACTGCACTGCGGCAGAAGACCGGGAAGCAACGCAGCGATATTGACGAGAACGGAAACGACGTAGCGTTTTGCACTATCCCCACCACGTTGTCCCAGCTCAAGTCAAAACTGGAAGGCCAATAGACATCTACATCTACATCTACATGACTACTCTGCAATTCACATTTAAGTGCTTGGCAGAGGGTTCATCGAACCACAATCATACTATCTCTCTACTATTCCACTCCCGAACAGCGAGCGGGAAAAACGAACACCTAAACCTTTCTGTTCGAGCTCTGATTTCTCTTATTTTATTTTGATGATCATTCCTACCTATGTAGGTTGGGCTCAACAAAATATTTTCGCATTCGGAAGAGAAAGTTGGTGACTGAAATTTCGTAAAAAGGTCTCGCCGCGACGAAAAACGCCTATGCTGTAATGACTTCCATCCCAACTCGTGTATCATATCTGCCACACTCTCTCCCCTATAACGCGATAATACAAAACGAGCTGCCCTTCTTTGCACCCTCTCGATGTCCTCCGTCAATCCCACCTGGTAAGGATCCCACACCGCGCAGCAATATTCTAACAGAGGACGAACGAGTGTAGTGTAAGCTGTCTCTTTAGTGGACTTGTTGCATCTTCTAAGTGTCCTGCCAATGAAACGCAACCTTTGGCTCGCCTTCCCGACAGTATTATCTATGTGGTCCTTCCAACTGAAGTTGTTCGTAATTTTAACACCCAGGTACTTAGTTGAATTGACAGTCTTGAGAATTGTACTATTTATCGAGTAATCGAATTCCAACGGATTTCTTTTCGAACTCATGTGGATCATCTCACACTTTTCGTTATTTAGCGTCAACTGCCACCTGACACACCATACAGCAATCTTTTCTAAATCGCTTTGCAGCTGATACTGGTCTTCGGATGACCTTACTAGACGGTAAATTACAGCATCATCTGCGAAGAACCTAAGAGAACTGCTCAGATTGTCACCCAGGTCATTTATATAGATCAGGAACAGTAGAGGTCCCAGGACGCTTCCCTGGGGAACACCTGATATCACTTCAGTTTCACTCGATGATTTGCCGTCTATTACTACGAACTGCGACCTTCCTGACAGGAAATCACGAATCCAGTCGCACAACTGAGACGATACCCCATAGCTCCGCAGCTTGATTAGAAGTCGCTTGTGAGGAACGGTGTCAAAAGCTTTCCGGAAATCTAGAAATACGGAATCAACTTGAGATCCCCTGTCGATAGCGCTATGTTTCACCAGCGAGCAGGTTTGTATTCGGTTTTTTACTAAAGCTGTTTCTCAGACATTGAAAAGTTATCACGAACGTATCACCCTTGGCAGACTTTCTTATAATTACATATCAGTTAACGATGCATCTACAGAAAGAGTTATGTGGATGGAGATCCGATCATGAACAATTTGATATTCGCACACAATGTTTAGTGTGGCCATGTAGTCAAAGACGTCGCATTATGGAATGATAATTAAATCAATATCTTAATCTGTCGAGAGGCGTTGATATACATCAACGGGGACAGTTGAAAATGTGTGCCCCGTCCGGGACTCGAACCAGGGATCTCCTGCTTACATGGCAGACGCTCTATTCATGTTTACTTTTTTTTTTAGATGTAGTTCGTTGCGTTTGGCCTGGGCGGATGTCGCAAGACATCCGTTCAAGTTGATCGTTGATTCCGTGACTCAATTTTTTTTTCTTTTTTTTTACTACAGAGAGCACGCAGCCCTCTGACCGAACACGCTGAGCTACCGTGCCGGCTCCATCTGAGTCACCGAAGGCACGGAGAAAAGTGCTCCCCGTGAGACCCACATTCCCAACTTAATGTCCACACACTACATTCGTAGTGCCCCTGCGCACTCACTCATTACTCGCGGCAGACAATCTTACCGAGTCCCGTAAGAGTTCGGCCAATGCGTGTGCATCCACACAGAAGAAAAAGGTCAATGGCCGGTTAGCCTTAACTATACAGAGATGGTATCAGTTCTTTCGGAAATGCCCAAAAGAACAGGCAGCATCTCCATATATGTCGTATTATAGTGTCGATGGTCACAGGTTCCCCGTTTTTTATATGCAGAAAATATATATACAGGGATCTACGCCGAATCGCCGTTGAGGAGTGGGTGGACCAACAGTGCCTTGATGAACTTGGGGATAGTATGCCAGTCGGCAGCTCGTGGTCGTGCGGTAGTGTTCTCGCTTCCCACGCCCGAGTTCCCGGGTTTGATTCCCGGCGGGGTCAGGGATTTTCTCTGCCTCGTGATGACTGGGTGTTGTGTGATGTCCTTAGGTTAGTTAGGTTTAAGTAGTTCTAAGTTCTATGGGACTGACGACCATAACTGTTAAGTCCCATAGTGCTCAGAGCCATTTGAACCATTTTTGATAGTATGCCACGACGAATACAGGCGTGCTACTGGGTATTATAGGTACCAGTGTGTACAGCAATCTGGACCACCACCTCAGAAGGTCTCGCCGTATAGTGGTACAACATGCAATGTGTAGTTTTCATGAGCAATAAAAAGGGCGGAAATTATGTTTATGTTGATCTCTATTGCAATTTTCTGTATAGGTACCGGAACTCTCGAAACCAACGTGATGCAAAACTTTTTTTGATGTGTGTAGATTCAGCGATAGCTTATCATCTACTCCTTTACTTACTACTGTCATAACCTGCTGTGCATTTCTCATACATGTTACGTAATTGGCCCTGACTTACCGAGTGGTTGCTTTGAAAATTTCCCTCGTGAGCGTGAAAAGGCTGTAAAAGACTCGCGTCACTACCTTCGGCGAGTCTAAACATGTGGTACAGAATTCTGTGGCACTGGAGTGAACACAGGATGCTTGAAGCGTCCACAGTGTCGATCTGTGTGAGGCACACTGGTCATTTCGCTGCCGTTCTAGTTCTGTTTTGGAACAGAGCCGAGCTGTGGCGGAACACTCAGGTGACATGCAGGCAGTGTAGCACCCCAGCGTACTGCAACAGCAGACAGCGTTCACCGAGCGCAGATCACTGTCTCTAGCCACGCATGAGCGACGTCTGTGACAATATCGCCAAACTGTGGGTGCGGTTCGGCAGCGCTGTATGGACCAGCAGGGGCGCTCGGAACCTCCGGATGGGTTAAGGGCACCGGCGTGAGCGATAGTCGCCGCCGAAGAGAAGCGACTTGTTTGAACACAGAGCACGAGAAACCTTTACTGGGCAAGGTGCGACAGTGCGTCATTGACAGGGGCAGCTTCCCAGTCCCAAGTGATAGTCTACCAGTATATAGTATCGAAGGCTGAGCGCAAATGTTGCACATTTGCGACGTGCTCGGAGCTTGTCGATGGCTTTCTATAAAAGAATTATACAGGGGGAGCCATACGCATAACTATACAAAATGTGCTATAGGCCGCATTCCGCCATACGGTGTGTGGCAGATGGTACTTCCGGTACCACTATTATTTCTGCCCTTTCCCAGTTCACCTCGAGAATGGTGCGTGGAGATAGAGACTGTCAGCAGACATAAGTATGAGTTCAAAGTTTTCTCATTTTACTGTCGTGATAATTTCTCGAATATGCTCTGCTTGATAAAAGAAAATCACCCTAAGGAAAGGAGGAAACGAAATGAAACTCAGGGTTTTACAGGGTCTGTAATGTTATTTCAGTAATTACAAAGTGGAGTCAAATTTACAAAGAGCTGACAAGTAAACCTTCTGTCCTTTAATTTCGGTTTGCCAAGAACCCATATATTATGTCAGAAGCAGAAAAACTGTGAAATAATAAAGGAAAAGCGCATGTTTGCTTTTGTTCTACGGTATTACTTTTATTGTGTTGACGGGTTTTCGGCGTACAACGCTATCTAGGACATTTACTGACTGCTGCCGCCAAAGAAGTTACAATGTTTATACACGACATTGGATAAGAATTGTGCCATATAGACTGAAGTTGAAACGTACAGAAGTAATATCTTTGACAGTGCGGTGGTAACGCTATGTAAAAAATAAAAAGTTGAAAAGTAAATAAATATAAAAGGAGTAAAGAGGAAAAAAACTTTAACACAAAACTGGAACAGCAAGCCTACGTAACTGTTTATATTAATAAACAAAAACAACGAAATTTAAATAAAATTAGTAGTTGACAAGGCTACTTCAGGAGGTATAAAACATGGAGAGTGATACACAAATCAACTGAAGGAAAAAAGAATTATCAATGTAGCTACAGAATATATGAGGAGCTTAAGCAATATTAGTAAGATTGAAAAAATGTATAAGTGCATCTAAATGGAGGAGTGTGAAATCTTCTGGGCGGAGGGACAAGCGTTGAGGAACTATACGACCCACTAAGTATCAGTGAAGTGTGTATAGATAGATATAATCCCGTCATGACGTCTCTGTTTCTTGTATATTCCCATATGTTGCTGGTAAGTGCTAATGTATTTTATGTCTTCTTCTTACATTGCAGATGGATCCGAAAGTCGTTGTAGCTGCCTTGGTCTCCCGACTGGGAACAAGCAATCGGTCTCCGAACATCCAGGAATAGGAGATGATAAAACACATCATTATTCTGCTGGAAAATGTTATAGAGACTGTGGAAGAGTTCCGGACGTTAGGATTTTCTGGAGGCGATGGAAAAGACTGGGTCGAGGAAACGGACTTCGGAGTCGAAGGTGTCGATAAGGAGCAGCAATATTGATCGCTACAGTCGCCTCCCTCTGCTTCATCGGCATCCGAGTGTATGCCACCGCCCAAAAGTTGAAAGCACGGTGGTCCAGCAGACATGACTGAGCACTGACTGCTTGCAAACAGCACGCCTTAGCGTACTGGACCACAGATCCTACGACAGGCGAACCTCGAAAAATACGTCTTTCGCATCGGTCAGCAATGAATCAGTTCAAGAAAACTAAGAATATGAACATTCTGTACAACTTGGAGGAGAAAATGAATACTCCGTCGATCCAAAAAAAATCAGTCAGGCTGTCTTGTAGAAATTTAAAGAGAAGGAAATAAAATTATTGACGACCGGACGTTACGACTGTGGGCCACGCAACTTAAGATAGCGACGGATACGCAAAATAGAATCGATTTTAAGGCTTCTGATTCCTGAGTATATCGCTTTTGACCGATCAATACCCCACACAGTTGTGAGGAAATGGCATGCGATGATTTCGTTGCAAATATTCGCAACCTTATAGTTGCAGAAAACTTTCCATCGACAGATGACTTCATTGTTGACCAGAACAGATTTGACAAAGAGTTACTTGGCCATCGAACCCTGCAAACCAGAGAAAGAACACTTGTTTCAATTTTTGTTTGATCAGTCTCTGCACCACAGCTCAGTTTCATGATTATGCCTGTGTTTTCAATATAAGGCGAAATACTGCTGCCAATGTATGTGCTTGTATATAAGCCAATCAGAACTGGCAAATCCTCCAAATATAATATCGTATGCTGGAAAAACATCGAATATGTCGACATCAAAACTCAAATGGCTCTATCGCGAAGTGTTTATGTCAACCATGAATAATGACATGGAAGTGGATTCATGTTCTTCTAAGAAAGATTACGCATTGCCTGCCTCCGAAGTACCTGATGGTAAAGCCATAAAAAAGGAAGTGGTACCTGAAGGATACACGAGAAAGACCCCGATATTCATTTTTTTTCAGACAACACAAATGTTTTGTTCCTCACGTAATGGACACAATGATTATCGATTTACAGAAGCATATTTCGGATCGCGATAGTTTTCTATCCTCTTAGTCCTTTTCCATATACCAGTTCAGCGCACCTCGTTTCAAGAACTTGATTAAGTGGACATTGATTGTCTCTTGTAATAGATTTTGTTTGAAGTCAATAAAAAGTCACCTTTTTAACACTCCTATGTGTATTATTTCTTTTCAACGAGTTGTTTCTTCCTTTATATCGACATCTCCAACTTCTTACAATAGCCTTAGGTCATATACAAGGTGAATGAAAAGTAATGCCTCCACCTTCGTTAACTGGGTTTGGATGGGAATGTTTTAATAAATTAAACGCAGAAGTAGTCCTTAGAATGTGATCTTTAATTACCAGTATCCACTTTTCCACATAATCACCAGCCAATTGGATACATTTCTGCCAAGGATGAATAAGTTTTCTGAAGCCATCAAGGAAAAAGTCGACACTCTGTTTTCGCAACCACAGTCTCACAGTTCTCTCAACGTCTTCATCAGAAGCATTATGATGTCCCCGCAGATCGTCTTTAATTATAGGGAACAGATGGAAGTCAGACGGTGCTAAATCTGGACGGTGGTGAGATTCAGTCTCTGAAGTTCTGCTTTGGTGGCATGTGAAGTGTGCTGTTTGGATTTGACATGCCGCAGGAAGACATTTCCCTTTTCCTTTCGAACCCTTCTTGTCCGTCGTTTCAGAGTTCGCAGCGTTGTGATGTAACACTCTGAATGTACTGTTGTTCCACGATTAAGGAAATCAACATGGATAACACCATCTGCGTCCCAGAACACTGTGGCCATAATTTTTCCAGCCCGCATCTCCTGCGCGTGCTGTAGCGTTCTCGCTTCCCACGCCCGGGTTCCCGGGTTCGATTCCGGGCGGGGTCAGGGATTTTCTCTGCCTCGTGATGGCTGGGTGTTGTGTGACTTCCTTAGGTTAGTTAGGTTTAAGTAGTTCTGAGTTCTAGGGGACTGATGACCATAGATGTTAAGTCCCATAGTGCTCAGAGCCATTTGAACCATGATTTTTCTAGCTGAGGGCTGCGTCTTGAATTTGTTTTTCTGGGGCGAGTCTTTGTGTCGATATTCGTTTCTTCTCCTGTCAGAATTGAATGGAGAAAGGCGTCACCTTCATTCTCGTAAAGCGAGAGGAGTTCCTGGCAAATTTCAGGTCTGCGCGCTTTCATTTCAGGAGTCAGCCTCCAGGGTACCCATCGTGCACAGATCTTCCGACAGCCAAGCAAAGCAATAATGTGACCCACACGTTCTTGTGAAATGCCGATTATGCTTGTAGTTTCTCTCTGAGTGATACGGCGATCGACCGGAACCAATCTGCCAACATTTTGTTTGTGAAACTCCGTGGTTGCTGTCACAGGCCGTCCAACTCTTTGTTTGTCACGCAGGTCAAATGTTCCCGTCTCAACATCTTTAAACTTACTCGCCCAACGACCCACGGTATTCGCATCAACACATTCACCATAAACCTGTATCATTCTCTAATGAATCTCCTTTGAGGTGACATCTTCTGCTATCAAGAATTCAATGACTGCACGTTGCTTGAATCACATTGACTAACCGTCTGCGTAGGGCTCCATACTTTACACTGTAACAACACAACCGTTCAATGCTAAAGCTTCCCGCCAACTGGAGCTGTAGAGAAGACGCTACGGAACAAGCCAGTACATGCCGCATATCAGTGCTGCCAACTGTTGAAGAGTTACAAAGGTGGTGGCATTACTTTCCAGTCAACCCTCGTAAGTACATAATACGAGCATTTTAATGACTTTGGGTGTCATGTTTCTCACACTTGTGGGTGCCATAGCTCCTAAATGCTTGTCCGTCTGCCACTGAGATTTCACAGTTTTTCCTCTTGTGATATTAGCTTTCAGAAAATGTATGGGTTTCCGGCAAACCGGTTCAAAAGAGAGAAGGTTTACTTGTGAGCAGTATGACACCACTTATCAGTATAACATCGCATGCACTTTAGTCTGGATGCTTGAACTGTTTCGGTTACGAAGAGTGATGTCACTTCACAAAATGTTGGAAGAACGGGAACTCCGCGCAAAATTGGCGAAGAAAGCGACACACAGAAAATACTGACAGATAGAGAGGACAAGGTGATAGGACACGTGTTAAGGCATCAGGGAATAACCTCTATGTTACTAGATGGTGCAGTGGAGCATCTAAACTCATGGAGAATACAGGGACTGGAAGGCGTCCAGCAAATGGTCAAGGACTTAGGGTACAAGTGCTGCTCTGAGATGAAAAGGTAAACGTAGGAGACGAATTCGTGGTGCATCAAACTATTCAGAAGACTGACGAATTAAAAAAAAAAAAAAGTAGTCATCACATTGACATATGGCCTGGAAATATTGTAGATGGAGCAGACTATCACAGTTATTTTCCGAGATGTTGCCGGTGTTGTGCAAAAAGGGTGAAGAATGTTTCGTTCGACAGGGCCATATTTACCTCTGTCTTTATCTGTAAGTGCTTCCCTCTCACTGTCACTGTTGTTTCGTCTTTCGCTCGCTTACAGCTCCCTACGAAACAACGCCTCAGGTATACAAAAAGATAATATTCTTGTCATACATCCGACTTTTGCATCTGAACAGCGAGTGTACTAATATGTGTAAACTTAGTTTACCACTTAGCGCGCAAATCGACAAAAAATGTAAATTGTCTTCTCATGCCCAGGGTGTCAAACAGACATTCTAAATAAATATGACCCTGGGCCTGTAAGATAGAAAATATCAGGTATGGATCTACATCTACATCTACTTCCATACTCCGCAAGCCACCTGACGGTGTGTGGCGGAGGGTACTTTGAGTACCTCTATCGGTTCTCCCTTCTATTCCAGTCTCGTATTGATCGTGGTAAGAAAGATTGTCGGTACGGCTCTGTGTGTGCTCTAATCTCTCTGATTTTATCCTCAGGGTCTCTTCGCGAGATATACGTAGGAGCAATATACTGCTTGACTCCTCGATGAAGATATGTTCTCGAAACTTCAACAAAAGATCGTACCGAGCTACTGAACGTCTCTCTTGCAGAGTCTTCCACTGGAGTTTATCTATCATCTCCGTAACGCTTTGCGATTACTAACTGATCCTGTAAGGAAGCGCGCTGCTCTCCGTTGGATCTTCTATATCTCTTCTATCAACCCTGACTGGTACGGATCCCACACCGGTGAGCAGTATTCAAGCAGTGGGCGAACAAGCGTACTGTAACCTACTTCCTTTGTTTTCGGACATTTCCTTAGGATTCTTCCAAATAATCTCAGTCTGGCATCTGCTTTACCGACGATTAATTTTATATGGTCATTCCATTTTAAATCACTCCTAATGCATACTCACAGATAAATTATGGAATTAACTGCTTCCAGTTGCTGACCTGCTATATTGTAGCTAAATGATAAAGGATCTTTCTTTCTATGTATTTGCAGCACATTTCACTTGTCTACATTAAGATTCAGTTGCCATTCCCTGCACCTTGCGTCAATTCGTTGCAGATCCTCCATCATTTCAGTACAATTTTCTATTGTTACAACCTCTCGATATACTACAGCATCATTCGCAAAAAGCCTCAGTGAACTTCCGATGTTATCCAGACAACAAAAATCGTAACGAAAATCATTAGAAGTGCTGCTGTCACGTACATAGAATGCATGAATTGATAAAAATGAAAGTTCTGGGTCTATTCTAGAAAGATGACACAGCTATTCCCTTTTTTATTCTACATATAATTTATCAACTATTTCTTTCAGGGGTCAAGTGATAAACAACAATCATGTTCAATTACTTTTGACACTCAGTAACAAAATATTTCATTCTTGGAGATATTGAAATGACGATTATTAAAATCGTTATCTCTACACATGAAAATTTTGTATCACAGGAAAGAATGATTATTAATAATCCTCATCAGCTCATTTACATCTACGTTGTCATGGCTGGTCAATGCACTGAGCTGGTGGAGAATAAATTTACTTTTTGAACCAATGAAAAAACTCTCATGTACTCAACGTGAGGGTGGGTTAGTATCCTAGCTTTTGATATTCGATGGTCAAACCACACACAAGTTGGAGTGAGCAAAATCTATACTCAACATTTACTGTGGCCTAATACGTAATGGTACTTAGCTGAGCGGCATCTGCAATGCCGTTGTCTCCGTGATGGATCTGAAACGCTGATTCCCTACTCTGGCCTTGCCTGAATTCACTCAGTCTCAACTTTCCTGTGTTCCGTAGAACGTTAATCTTTCCCTAGTCCAAATAATGGCTATTGCACCTCGCTGTGGGTTGGAGCGACGTGCGCAATTTCTTTGCCCGCAAAAAATTCCTGCAGGAATAGTTAACCACCACTTTGCTATCTGTCGCCACGATACGTGAAGCGTATCGTCCTCACATCGCGGAAAGCAAAGCTCTCAACGCCTTCACTTATTTCCACACACTTGCGCGGTCTGCCGCGAGACGAGAGAGACATAGATAGATATTTTGGGTCTCAAAATGCTTTTATATAATGCGGACCTCCCTACTATGTCACGTCTGCGTCGCCAAGTATGACTTCAGCCAATCACCGTATCGCTAGAGGTGAATACATTTTTATTTTTCTTGCTGGGTCGAAGAGTAGCCCTGTTAATGATGTGCAGCCACCAACCCTCGGTCCCGGCATTACTTACGTTAAAAGGAATAATGTATTGTTCTGGCCTTATCCCTTTCTGCACTGAAGCTCGTCGCCGTTCCCTTGCTAAACGGGAGTTTTACAATATCATCAACCGCCTGCTCAGTTCGTCTCCAAAAAGCGTTTCACTTTAACCTGCTTGTTCATGCCACACCATATATTGGTAGATATTGTTTTGTTAGTTGCGTTACATTCTAATTCCTCTGCAAAATAGAAGCTCAAGTGCTTTCTAGGCAAATGTTGTCCCATTCATTCAAGAAAACACGTCTGCCTTACGCTGCCCAAGGCGACGGGAGTGACAGAATAAAATGTGCCCCAGTCGACAAAAACACACGAAGTACAAGAAGTCCTATGGAACATGACGGAAATACACACGTATTCCTTCACTTAGTAAATGATCTCAAATATCCGATAAAAAGTTGCAGAGACAATGACTTAACAGATGCCAATAAAGTTTGTTATGATTTATTAGCGCTGTCAGAAGCAAGTGTGCAAATTATTTGGCTGGTTCAGGATATATTGGAGATTACGGTTATTCAAATTAGTGCTAGTTGAAGGAAAAACACCATCAAGTTGCGGAAAGTGTGGTTGATAAAATTGTGCCATAAGAGAATAAAGATTGAAAATTTGTGTAAAACACAGACGCAGAGGATATTTCAATAAATATTAAACACGAACCGAAAGTAAGAAACTAAATGTATGATAAAATAATCTCACTATCTACTACTTCGTAATTTTGATGCAACTATCTTGAAACGATAACTGAGATCATTTATTTTGTTCTTCTGTTTCTTATCGTTGTCTCCCATACCCTTCAAATCACTAGGGCAGTATTCATATTCACCCCTGCAAATGGCAATATCAGTTCTGGAACAGTTGACCCACTTCTCCACTGTGGCGTGGTAGGGGCTTTGGTCGAGTCATCCTGAGCTGGCTTTCGATGTTAATTTTCCAGGACAAGAATTTTGACTCTGGCTCGGGTCTTAGGAAATGCATCTGACTACGTGAACAATGTTCCGCTGCTGTCTGTGTGATTCAAGTACAAAGAATACTGCTTATTGAGACATAAAATAAATGAACATCGTAATTCCAGACAACAGTTACTAATAACTACTGCGTACTGCAGTCATTTGAAAATAAGTAATCACATTGTCGCACGTATCCTCTCACTAAAATAGGTGATCGTTATTTGAACAAAAAATGTGAGTTTACTCTGCACTGTGTGTCATAATATTGACTCTCTAACTGTTTTTAATCATTGTTAACAATGATAAGAGCAGCACTAGCTTGGCGCTGTCAAATATACGTCAGTCCCAAAATGGACACAAATCTACAACTGAAGAATACATTTTACCGTAATGACTCGAACATAGAGCGCACGTTTTTCCAAATTTCGCCCTCGCAAAGTTAGGGTGCCGCTTACATTCGCTGGCTTGTCTTTTAACAAATAATTGCTGTAGAAAAATTACAAAATGCAAATAAAAAAATTTTGCTTTTCACTGAGGTTTCCATTTTGCGACCGATTGCATCTCACTTTCCGAACAGCCCTCGTATGCTGTCAGTGTGTTGTATCAAATGTTAGAACAAAAGTTTACGATACACACCTACATCTTATATGTAAGCACAAATAATTTTTTTGGTAATTTTTCCTTCTCTCAGTTAGTGCGGTGTTCATCTTCGGACAATGTTTTTTTTTTTAATCTCCTTCTCGAAATTTAGTGTGTGTTGCCCTTAGCGTAAGTTAATTTAAGTTAGGTTAAGTAGAGTGTAAGTCGAGGGATCGATGGCTCAGGAGTTTGGTCCCATAGGAACTAACCACAAATTTCCAAATTATTCGAAATTTTTAAAGTCCGGCTTATATGCAACGGTGGCTTATTTTCGGACCAATACAGTAAATCCTTTCTCTTGTTTTGGCACGGCAACAGCAAATTGTGTTTCCGTGTCCGTCACCGAGGTACTGCATTTCGCGGAATCCAAGATGGGTGGAGGCTCGGGAGCTCTTTGACGACAATGTGAAACACACTTTTTCTATCGATCCACGGACCTCTGGGTTATGGGCCCAGCACGCTTCCACTGCGCCACTCTGCTGTGTGTTGATGCGCTGTCTCTTCGCTACGTGAAGAGTGACACTTGGAAAGTGTTGCCTGCGTCGCTTTCACACGCCTGTCCTTAGTTGCGTATCATCTCGTACAGCTCTCAGCTTGACTTGTCTCGACTTTGCTCAAGAATTTCATCACTTTCTACCCTTTCTCCCACCACTCAATATCAGTTCAGGATTAACATTTTTCCTCGTACAAATTTGAAACTAACACTTTACAGTGGAATTAAAAAAAAATGTCACAGGACCATATTTTAACTTATCAGCCTTCTGACCGGTGTAATGCAGCCAGCCACGAATTCCTCTCTTGTGGTAACCTCTTCATTTCAGAGTAACACTTACTCTGAACATCCTCAGTTATTTGTTTGCTGTATACCTGTCTTTCTCTACAGTTTTTACACTCTGCAGCTCCCTGTAGTACCATAGAAGTTACACCCTAATGTCTTAACACATATCCTATCATTACGTCCCTTCTTCTTGTCAGTGTTTTCCAAACGTTCCTCTCTTTGTCGATTCTGTGAAGAACGTCCTCATTCCTTATCTTATCAGTCCACAAGATTTTCAACATTCTTCTGACTATAATTCAAACTCTTCGATTCGCTTCTGCTCTGGCTTTCCCACAGTCCAGGAATCAGTGAAATACAGTGCTGTCCTCCAAACGCCCAGTCACAGAAATTTCATCCTCAAATTAAGCCCTATTTTTAATACTAGTAGATTTATTTTGACAAGAAATGCCCTGTTTGTCTGTACTATTACGCTTTACATGTCCTCTTTGCTGCGTCCGTCATGGGTTATTTTGCTTCGAAGGTAGCAGAATTTCTTAACTTCGTCTACCTCTTTGATCACCAATTTCGATGTTAAGTTTCTCGATTTCCCCATTTCTGCTACTTCTCATTACTTTCGTCTTCCTTCAATTTACTCTCAGTCGATATTCTGAACTCATTGGACGTTTCACTTCTTTCAACAGAACTCGCACTTTGTGGCCGAGCGGTTCTAGGCGTTTCAGCCGGGAACCGCGCTGCTGTTACGGTCGCAGGTTCGAATCGTGACCCGGGCATGGATGTGTGTGTGATGTCCTTAGGTTAGTTGGGCTTAAGTAGTCTATGGGACTGATGATCTCAGATGTTAAGTCCCATAGTGCTTAGCGCCATTTGAACCATTTCTTTCAACAGATCCTATCATTCTTGTTCACTTTGACTGGGGGAAGCAATGTCATCAGCAAATCTTATCGCTAATATCCTTTTGTCCTGAATTTTAATACCCTCTCTTGAAGCTCTCATTTGTTTCCGTCACTGCTTCTTCGATGTATAAATTGAACAGTAGAGGCGAAGAATTACTTCCCTGTCTTTACCCTTATTAATTCGAACACTTCGTTCTTGGTCTTCCAGTCGTATTGTTATGCCTTGGCTCTTGCAGGCGTTGTATATTATCCGTTCTTTCCTGTATCTTACATTTATGTTTCTCAGATTTTCGATAATCAGTTACAATAACTTGAATTAACGCGCAGTGCATACACACGTAATAATACCTTTCCTCTTGATTCAACCACTACAGCGGACCCACAAGAAATAGTGGCGCATTTAAAATATTCACCTCTGTCGGAACGCGACTCGAGCCCTCTTTCTAAGCTTTATCGGAGGGGTATTCTTACTAAAGAGCTGTGTGAATCAGCGAGACTGCCAGCTGGAATACCGGTGTACACAGCTAACCCCCGCAGGGTAGGCTGTGCCGCCACGCTTCCCACGACCGGGAACTGAACGACGATCAGGCGTGCTCTACATGGCGAAACACTTCTGTGTGTCTTTTTAATGTAGCAGTCAACACAGATTCCACTCTGACTTACATCGATCATACGAAACCCATTTTCCTATGTTCGTCCATTAGAATACAGAAGGCAGTAGACTGCGGAGATCACTTTCATGCTCCTATAAAGATCCGCATCGTCACCTAATAAACAAAATACCGATTTACTACTTGACCATGATATTATTGCACTTGATCTCCCTCGGTCGTTATCAGAAACACGCGCTGGCAGAAGAGTAAATAAGTACCGTGGTGACTAAGGAAAGCGCATCACATGGTGAATGATTTCCAGACAGTTGTTCATACAGTATTAAGGTGTCCAGCGTTTCCATGTGAAATATCACGACAAAAATCACAATAAGCCGCTCGAAGTACCCTCACTCCCAGATGCAATAATACTGTGGTCACTAATACAGGTTATCAGAACAGATATACACTCAAGTTCAGAAAAAAATGGAGCACCTTGAACGACCAGAGATGGGACACTTATATTAGCAGGACTTGTGAATTAGTATACTCTGCACAACTTTGAACCATGTTGGCCCGAGGATTCAGTGTCAACACCAATGTTGCACTACAACACCGCCTACCGGTAAAAAGTGTCTGCTGCTCTCGTTCAAGCTAAACACCCAAGGTAATGGATCTGTGTGACTTGAGAAAACGTGCAGGATGCCTCGCAGACGTATGCGCGAACCGTATCGTCAGATCAGTGAGTTTGAAAGAGGGCGCGTTATTGGCATGAGGCAATGTGATGCTTTCATCCGGGAAACTGCTGCTTCCGTGGGACGAAGTTTTGGCAGTGCAACGGGTGTGTGGGGAATAGTTCACAGAAGGCAGTAGAACACGACGAGTGGGATCAAGTTGCACCACACACGCTATTCCCCGAGAAAATCTACACCTCATCCCAATGGCATTGCAGGACAGATCTGCGTCCTCCTAGGCTCTGGCGCAACAGTGCAAACAGTGTAACACATCGTACACTGTCAGGGGTGACAGTCTGTCGCCGTTTATTACGGCATGGGTTACGTGTGCGTCGTCTACTTCTCCGCCTACCTTTGACGAATGTGCAGAAACATGCTAGTCGGCAATGGTTTATGGGACGATGTCGCTGGGGACGTGAATGTCATCAGATAGTGTTTTCGGACGAATTCGGGTTCTGTTTGTTTGAAAGTGGGGGCTGCATTTTGGTTCGCTGCAGACAGGGGAGCAGCATTTACGGTGACTGCAATTTCGCACGATATACAGCGCCAACTCGAGACCTTATACTATTTAGTACAACCACGAATCACAGCTGGTGCCTGTCTGGGGCTCTGTGACAAGTGTGACTTAAGTGAATGACATCCTGCGACCCGTAGCCATACCCTTTCTGCACTACAACCCAATCGCCATTTTTCAGCAAGACAATGCACGACCAAATGTTGCTGCAGTAACAAGTTCCTTCTTGGTGTCACAGGAGGTCAGCTTTTTGCCTTGGCCCACCAGATCACCAGACTTCTTACCAGTCGAAAATGTGTGGGTATGGTGAAACGAAGTGTGCAGCACTATGACACAATGCCAACAGCCACAGATCAACTTTGGAACCATGTGAATGTAGCAGGAAGGCCTATACTACAGGATACCATTCGTGCCTTATATGCGACGATGCCATAGAACAAGTTTTCAAGACCTAGGGTGGATCATGGGGCAACAGGACAGATGCTGAACCGAGGTGACTGAAATGCTAATCATTTCTGCCGAACACACTAATCTACATGTACTGTGAATATGAACGTCCTATCACTAGTCATTCAAAGTGTTCTGTTTTTCTGAACATGAGCGTAGATCCGCATGCAAGTTCTCCTGTCTGACGGTCTGAAGGGATCTGAGCCCACTTGCGGACGACGTAGTTGTGTACAAGAGGTGACACTGTTACGAAATATAAAGACACTTGCAGATGGTCAGCGTCTGATGCAAGGATTGGCAGCTGACTTTTCACATAAAGAAATATAATGTAACGTGCGTAAGCAGAACAAAAAATCTTCTATCACAACCCTCAAGCATATAGCAGTTTTCCTTAGTCATTTAAGGTGCAACGACCTCATAAATCCAACATTGGGGAAGGCAGATACCAAATTCAGATTTTGTGAAAGAATACTACGGAAGTTTGTTTCATGAACGAAAGAATTCGTTTGCAGAACTCTAGTCAGATTAATTCTTGAGTATTGTTTGCCCGTCCGGGATCTTTACCAAGTTCGATTAACAGAAGAGTTAAGATAAGACTCAAAGAAGAGACGTACTATTCTTCACAGTGAAACTTCCTGGCTGATTAAAACTGTGTGCCAGATCGAGACTCGAGCTCGGGACCTTCGCCTTTCGCGGGCAAGTGCTCTACCATCTGTGCTATCCAAGCACGACTCACGACCGTCCTCACAGCTTTAATTCCATCAGCACCTAGTCTACCTACTTTCCAAACTTCACAGAAGCTCTCCTGCAGACGTTGCAGAACTGGTACTCTTGGAAGAAAGTATATTGCGGAGACATGGCTTAGCCATAGCCTGGAGGATGTTTCTAGAATGAGATTTTCACTCTTCACAGTTTTGTTCCCCGGACGTAAGAGCCGAGCGAGGTGGCACAGCGGCCAGCACACTGGACTCTCATTCGGGAGGACAACGGTCCAAACCCCCATCCGGCTATCCAGATTTAGGTTTTCCGTGATTCTCGTAAATCGCTCCGGGCAAATGCTGAGATGGTTCCCTCGAAAGAGCACGGTAAATTTTCTTCCCTACCCTTCCCTCATCCTAGTTTTCGCTCCGTTTCTAATGACCTCGCTGTTGTCGGACGCTAAACTCTTAATCCACCTCCCGACGTAAGAGCGCTACAAAAAATGTTAACGAACTTCAATGGGAGGTGTAACAGGAGGGAGAATGTAAACCGTGGACAGCCTCAATTACTCCGACCATACGTATCTTGTGTAATGACTGTCACGCTGAAAGCACAGATTTCGGGTCCATACAGAGGAGCTATAAGAGTCGAAGCAAACGAAATGGCAGCAGGAGTTCATAAGGGAACGAGACAAGATTCTAGGATCTGTCCGATGTTATTCTACCTTTTCATGGAGCAAGCAATAAAGGAAACGAAGAAGAAATTAGGAAAGGGGATTAAAGTTCTGGAGGAGAAATAAAAACTTAGCGATTTGGCAGTGACATTCTAATATCGTCATAGGCGGCAAAGAGCTTGGAGAGTGAGCTGAAAAGGCATTATACAGAACGAATACCAACAAAGATAAGAGAGTGTAATTCAGGAGTAATCTGTCACGTTTTATAGGTGTGACTGATTAGTAGTGTGCTTCTGGGTGTTCTACGAGCTATTGTTTACATTTTATACAAAATATTTCGCCGCCAAACCCAACCGTGTTATGGTCAGTTCCGATGAAGTTTCCCTCTTTACCAGAGTTCCACATTTTATCCTTCGAACTAATGGTAGAAAAGTTCGGCGTTTGTTTCACAGGAGATTTTAGACACGTTCAGACATCTATTTATTTCATGTTCGACGGGCAAAGTTATGACTTGGTGAGGGTACCCCGTTATCACCTGTCGTAACGAGAGTATATAAGGAACATTTCGAAGTGAAGGCACTAGAATCCACTAAGTTTAAACCACAATGTTTCTATCGCTGCGTACACAACACGATTTAGACTGAGGTGAAAAAACTCATGAGCTATCTCCTAATGTCGTGTCGAACCTCCTTTTTCCCGGCGAAGAGTAGTAAGTCGACGTGGCGTGGACTCAACAAGTCGCTGGAAGTCCCCTGCGGAAATACTGAGCCATGTTGCCTCTATAGCCGTCCATAATTACAAAAGTGTTGCCGTTGCCGGATTTTGTGCAAGAACTGACCTCTCGATTATTTCCCATAATTGTTCGATAGGATTCACGTCAGACGATCTGAATGGCCATATCATTCGTTCGAACTATCCAGAATGTTCTTCAAACCAATCGCGGACAATTGTGGATTCGTGACATGACATTGTTGTTTGCGAACATGAAGTCCATGATGGCTGTAAATCGTCTCTAAGTAGCCGAAAGTAATCATTTCTAGTCAATGATCTATTCAGTTGGACCAGAGGACCCAGTCCTTTCATTGTAAACACAGCCCACATCATTATGAAGACACCACCATCTTGCAGGCTACCTTAATGACAACTTGGGTTCATGGCTTTCTGGGGTGTGCGCCACACTGGAACCCTATCACCAACTCTTACCAAATGAAATGGTAACTCATTTGACCAGGCCACGGTTTTCCAGTCGTCTAGGCTCCAACCGATATGGTCAAGAGCCAAGGAGTGGCGCTGCAGGTGATGTCGTGCTGTTAGCGAAGGCACTCGCGTCGGTCGTCTGCTGCCACAGCCTATTAAAGTCAAATTTCGCCACACTGTACAAATAGATACGATCGTCACTGTCCCACACTGATTTCTACGGTTATTTCTACATCTACATGACTACTCTGCAATTCACATTTAAGTGCTTGGCAGAGGGTTCATCGAACCACAATCATACTATCTCTCTACTATTCCACTCCCGAACAGCGAGCGGGAAAAACGAACACCTAAACCTTTCTGTTCGAGCTCTGATTTCTCTTATTTTATTTTGATGATCATTCCTACCTATGTAGGTTGGGCTCAACAAAATATTTTCGCATTCGGAAGAGAAAGTTGGTGACTGAAATTTCGTAAAAAGGTCTCGCCGCGACGAAAAACGTCTATGCTGTAATGACTTCCATCCCAACTCGTGTATCATATCTGCCACACTCTCCCCCCTACAACGCGATAATACAAAACGAGCTGCCCTTCTTTGCACCCTCTCGATGTCCTCCGTCAATCCCACCTGGTAAGGATCCCACACCGCGCAGCAATATTCTAACAGAGGACGAACGAGTGTAGTGTAAGCTGTCTCTTTAGTGGACTTGTTGCATCTTCTAAGTGTCCTGCCAATGAAACGCAACCTTTGGCTCGCCTTCCCGACAATATTATCTATGTGGTCCTTCCAACTGAAGTTGTTCGTAATTTTAACACCCAGGTACTTAGTTGAATTGACAGCCTTGAGAATTGTACTATTTATCGAGTAATCGAATTCCAACGGATTTCTTTTCGAACTCATGTGGATCATCTCACACTTTTCGTTATTTAGCGTCAACTGCCACCTGACACACCATACAGCAATCTTTTCTAAATCGCTTTGCAGCTGATACTGGTCTTCGGATGACCTTACTAGACGGTAAATTACAGCATCATCTGCGAACAGTCTAAGAGAACTGCTCAGATTGTCACCCAGGTCATTTATATAGATCAGGAACAGTAGAGGTCCCAGGACGCTTCCCTGGGGAACACCTGATATCACTTCAGTTTTACTCGATGATTTGCCGTCTATTACTACGAACGGTGACCTTCCTGACAGGAAATCACGAATCCAGTCGCACAACTGAGACGATACCCCATAGCTCCGCAGCTTGATTAGAAGTCGCTTGTGAGGAACGGTGTCAAAAGCTTTCCGGAAATCTAGAAATACGGAATCAACTTGAGATCCCCTGTCGATAGCGGCCATTACTTCGTGCGAATAAAGAGCTAGCTGCGTTGCACAAGAGCGATGTTTTCTGAAGCCATGCTGATTACGTGTCAATAGATCGTTCCCTTCGAGGTGATTCATAATGTTTGAATACAGTATATGCTCCAAAACCCTACTGCAAACCGACGTCAATGATATAGGTCTGTAGTTAAATTTCACGCTGTTTTGCTTGTCTGTTAGCACTGACAACTCCACGCAGACGTCGCTGCTTTCAGTTGTTCGTGGTCAGAGGTAATGCCTGAAATTTGGTATTCTCGGTACACTCCTGACACTGTTAATCTCGGAATATTGAATTCCGTAACGGTTTCCAGAATGGAACGTTCGATGCGCCTACTCCAAATACCACTCCACGTTCAAAGGCTGTTAATTCCCGTCGTGCGGCGATAATCACGTCCGACACCTTTTCAAATGAATCACCTTAGTACAAATGACAACTCCGCCAATGCATTGTCCTGCATATCGGTATCCCGTGACTTTTCTTGCCTCAGTGTACTGTGGACACGTGGAGCAGAAAAAGGGCCGGCCGCTGTGGCCGAACGGTTCTAGGCGCTTCAGTCTGGAAACGCGCTGCCGCTACGATCGCAATTCGATTCCTGCCTCGGGCATGGATGTGTGTGATGTCCTTAGATTAGATAGGTTTTAGTAGTTCTAAGTCTAGGGGATTGATGACCTCAGATGTTCCCATAGTGCTTGGAGCCATTTGAACCATTTGATTAGAAAACCTTCAAGAGCTCCTGGAATATTTAAACTTCATACATCACAATATAAATTCGCATTCGAAGATGCAAAAGGGGACCAGCTATCTTTCCTCGACGGGTTACTTACCAGAAGAACGGACTGACCTCTGCGTCACCGAGTATAAGGGATGAACATAAAAAAAACCGAAAAATTGTAGGGACGGATTTCTGACTATAAATGGAGGACAAAAGGTCCTATTAACATTAATCAGGAAATGCACCATTGGCGCATGGAATTTCATCTGACCACGCGCCTTGTGTTCTTTATGTATTGCAGGCTGTGTGATTAACGCAGCGTACTGCAGCAGAAGGGTCAGATATCCGTGTCGGGAACAAACCGAGACGGTGTTTCTGTAGGGACAAGCATATAGAGACAGTCGAGACACAGCATGGCTATACCAAAGGAAGTACCCTCACAGACACCAACCGCATAACACAACATTTCAAGCCCATATTGGGCGTTTCTTTCAGACAGACGAACGTGCAGGGAAGCAGCAGTGTGTGCGAACACCAGATTTGGAGAACCGGGTTCTACAGCATAGTGAGGCAAACCTAGTACAAGGTCCAGGCAAGTGGACCTGCAAGATGGTGTAACGATTATGTGTATCTCGCGTGACAACCGCTACTATCTCTATCACCTACAACAAGTGAAGGGATTTTCAGCAGTGGATTTCTCTCTACACTGTTGATTTTGTCGATGATTTTTGCACCAGATCATCACAATTACGAGATGTTTGTCATCAGTCCTCTTTATCGACAAAGCAACCTCTATTAGAGATGGCATCTTCGGTCTGCGTAATAGTCATATTTGGGCTACAGACACAGACACACACAGCATGTGGAACTTTCATTCATCAGAGCCATCTACCGTGGTAACGATGCATTTCCACACTCAGGATCTTCCGTTCGTAGGACCTTTTTTCCTCCCTTTCTAGTCCAGAATCCGTCCCTTCAGTTTGCCAGTTTTATTAATGTTAACACTATATCAAGAACCCGACCCTGTAGTTTGTCGGCTTTAATTATGTTCACCCTGTATAGGAAACCCACCTAAACTGACCTCTATCTCCCCACCTCGAGCCATCACCATCCGTCGGAAAACAATTTGATGCTGAAGACAATCTTTTGTGGATCTCGAACGCTTACAGAGAAGGATAGCCTCACCGAAGAGTTACAACACCTACGAATACTGTGCTCCGAAGGAATGCGTACTCAAATAATCAAATTCAGCAGGAGATACAGTCAAAAGCGACAATACCTGAAAAAGAAGAATCAGATTTTCACTCTGCAGCGGAGTGTGCGCTCATATGAAACTTCGTGGCAGATTATAACTGTGTGCCTGATCGAGACTCGAACTCGGGACCTTTGCCTTTCGCGGGCAAATGCTCTAACAACTGAGCTACCCAAGCACGACTCACAACCCGTCCTCATCCCCCAGGCTGTGGCTAAGCCATGTCTCCGCAATATCCCTTCTTTCATGAGTGCTAGTTCTGCAAGATTCGCAGCAGAGGTTCTGTAAGGTTCGAAAGGTAGGAGAGAAGGTACTGGCAGAAGTAAAGCTGTGAGGACGGGTCGTGCGTCGTGCTTGGGTAGCTCAGTTGGTAGAGCACTTGCCCGCGAAAGGCAAACGTCCGGCACACAGTTTTAATCTGCCAGAAAGTTTCACCTGAGAAAGAAGTTGAGACCGAGATCGAGGAAGTGAAGCTAAAAATCGCTGATCTTCCTTATGCTGGCCCAATAAATGGAAAAATCGGTAGACTCCCACAGAAACCTGTCATCCAATGTATTTCTCTCCCTTCATCTAAGATAAAAAAAATAGGCTTTGTAATTTTAAAGACGATGTAGGTCTCCAAAATACAAGTGCGTATTGATTCCATGCAAGTGTAGCATGTATTACATTCCAAACAGTTGACGAGTAACGCGAGGAACATCAGCGACATACCCGACTAAAACAACAAATCGAGTCAATTCTCACCTAGCGCTGCCTCGACTACAATCACGAAGTGAGATGCGATGAGGCCGGTATCGTGAAGCGAACGCTAAGTGTCTTGGACAGAGTAATTAAGGAGTAGTACAGAGGCTTACCGACAATCATTTATCGTACGTGCCATTCGCAAGTGGAACAGGGTTGGGGGGATCAGTTAGGGGCACGAGAAGTACCCTCAGTTACATACTACCATGTATCTTACGGAATACTAATGCAGATGTAGATGTAAAGTGCCTATCGAAATAAAGATGTCAGAAAATAAACAGGAACGGCTGTTTCAATTTTGAAAAAGCCGTGCGGTCAGATACTCTGTGTGTTAAAATCTCGCCGCCCACCACACCCATCAGATTTAGAAGGCGCTGAGAAAATTTGTGGTTCACGGAATATGAGTGCGAGCTCTGAAAAACAAAAGACCGTCAAAGGGCGTAGTGGGCGTCAGGAATGAACTTTGCTGTAAACAGCGGCTGAGACGAGCAATGGTTCACAGTCTTGTTGGAGTCCAGCAAGCGAGTACACGTGACAGCAGAACTATCAGTGCCTGTAGAAGACGGCTGGGTCAATGGTCAAAATGGAACGTATAAAAAGGAAAGGACGGCAGAGGACCCGAAACCACACTACTGGTAAATCAGGTGAAACTACAGTACTGGCCATTAAAATTGCTACACCACGAAGATGACGTGCTACAGACGCGAAATTTAACCGACAGACAGAAGATGCTGTGATATGCAAATGATTATCTTTTCAGAGCATTCACACAAGGTTGCCGTCGATGGCGACACCTACAACGTGCCGACATGAGGAAAGTTTCCAACCGGTTTCTCATACACAAACAACAGTTAAGAGGCGTTGCCTGGTGAAACGCTGTTGCGATGCCTCGTGTAAGGAGGAGAAATGCGTTCCATCACGTTTCCGACTTTGATAAAGGTAAGATTGTAGCCTATCGCGATTTCGGTTTACCGTATAGCGACATTGCTGCTCGCGTTGGTCGAGATCCAATGACTGTTAGCATAATATGGAATCGGTGGGTTCAGGGGGGTAATACGGAACGCCGTGCTGGATCCCAACGGCCTAGTATCACTAGCAGTCGAGATGACAGGCATCTTATCGGCACGTCTATGACGGATCATGCAGCCACGTCTCGATCCCTGAGTCAACAGATGCGGACGTTTGCAAGACAACAACCATCTGCACGAACAGTTCGAGGACGTTTGTAGCAGCATGGAATATCAGCTCGGAGACCACGTCTGCAGTTACCCTTGACGCTGCATCACAGGCAGTAGCGCCTGCGATTGTATCCTCAATGACGAACCAGGGTGCACGAATGGCAAAAAGTCATTTTTTCGGATGAATCCAGGTTCTGTTTACAGCATCACGATGGTCGCATCCGTGTTTGGCGCCATCGCGGTGAACGCACATTGGAAGCGTGTATTCGTCATCGCCATACTAGCATATCACCCGGTGTGATGGTATGGAGTGCCATTGGTCACACGTCTGTCACCTCTTGTTCTCATTGACGGCACGTTTCAGATGTGTTACGACCCGTGGCTCTACCGATCCCTGCGAAACCTTACATTTCAGCAGGATAATGCACGACCGCATGTTGCAGGTCCTGTACGGGCCTTTCTGGATACAGAAAATGTTGGATTGCTGCCCTGGCCAGCACATTCTCCAGATCTCTCACCAAGTGAAAACATCTGGTGAATGGTGGCCGATCAACTGGCTCGTCACAATATGCCAGTCACTACTCTCGATGAAGTGTGGTATTGTGTTGAAGCTGCATGGGCAGCTGTACCTGTACACTTCATCCAAGCCCTGTTTGACTTAATGCCCAGGCGTATAAAGGCCGTTATTACGGCTAGAGGTGGTTGTTCTGGCTTCTGATTTCTCAGGATCTATGCACCTAAAATGCGTGAAAATGTAATCACATGTCAGTTCTAGTATAATATATTTGTCCAATTAATACACGTTTATCGTCTGCATTTCTACTTGGTGTAGCAATTTTAATGGCCAGTACTGTAATAGAATTACACCGTTAATTAAGACGCTAAAAGTAGTTATTTATTTTGCTACTGGGGCAACGAAGTAACTGACAATGGACGAAACAGAGAAGACATAAAATACAGTCTGGCTGTAGGAAGGAAAGTATTTCGAGACAGGAATGTGTTGAAGTCGAAATGAATGTAAGTATTTGGAAATCTTTTTGGAACGTAGACTGGAGGGAAAAGAATCACAGCACCAAGAAGGAGTTGTGCGACATAAACTACAGTTTGCACGCGTGATGATTACTATTCAAATTTCGCACCAGTCGCATAAGTGTGGAGCTAGTAACGCTACTATGAGGATACAGATCAGATTTGCTTTAAATACGCTCTGTAACATTCGAGAGTGTG
The DNA here is from genome assembly GCF_023897955.1 of Schistocerca gregaria. Lineage (NCBI taxonomy): Eukaryota > Metazoa > Arthropoda > Insecta > Orthoptera > Acrididae > Schistocerca > Schistocerca gregaria. Next base: position 127,023,746 of record NC_064923.1, on the reverse strand, counting down.
AAAGGTGGCTGCACTGAGTCACAGGGCCAGAGATTGCGCCAAAGAGTATTATTCAGCCGCCTCCACTGGCAGTGCTTGTTGAGAAGTTGCGGAGAGTAGTGGTAATTCTGAGGTAGGCGTGATCTGTGCTTGTTGAGACGTCGATGGAGTACTAGTTGTTCTTTTGGGTAAGACACCATATGTTATTCGATTGGGGATGTTGTAATGATCGGAGTGTATTTTTCGTCAATATACACTCCTGGAAATGGAAAAAGGAACACATTGACACCGGTGTGTCAGACCCACCATACTCGCTAAGGACACTGCGAGAGGGCTGTACAAGCAATGATCACACGCACGGCACAGCGGACACACCAGGAACCGCGGTGTGGCCGTCGAATGGCGCTAGCTGCGCAGCATTTGTGCACCGCCGCCGTCAGTGTCAGCCAGTTTGCCGTGGCATACGGAGCTCCATCGCAGTCTTTAACACTGGTAGCATGCCGCGACAGCGTGGACGTGAACCGTATGTGCAGTTGACGGACTTTGAGCGAGGGCGTATAGTGGGCATGCGGGAGGCCGGGTGGACGTACCGCCGAATTGCTCAACACGTGGGGCGTGAGGTCTCCACAGCACATCGATGTTGTCACCAGTGGTCGGCGGAAGGTGCACGTGCCCGTCGACCTGGGACCGGACCGCAGCGACGCACGGATGCACGCCAAGACCGTAGGATCCTACGCAGTGCCGTAGGGGACCGCACCGCCACTTCCCAGCAAATTAGGGATACTGTTGCTCCTGGGGTATCGGCGAGGACCATTTGCAACCGTCTCCATGAAGCTGGGCTACGGTCCCGCACACCGTTAGGCCGTCTTCCGCTCACGCCCCAACATTGTGCAGCCCGCCTCCAGTGGTGTCGCGACAGGCGTGAATGGACGGACGAATGGAGACGTGTCGTCTTCAGCGATGAGAGTCGCTTCTGCCTTGGTGCCAATGATGGTCGTATGCGTGTTTGGCGCCGTGCAGGTGAGCGCCACATCAGGACTGCATACGACCGAGGCACACGGGGTGTAGGGAGCGATCTCCTACACTGACCGTACACCTCTGGTGATTGTCGAGGGGACACTGAATAGTGCACGGTACATCCAAACCGTCATCGAACCCATCGTTCTACCATTCCTAGACCGGCAAGGGAACTTGCTGTTCCAACAGGACAATGCACGTCCGCATGTATCCCCTGCCACCCAACGTGCTCTAGAAGGTGTAAGTCAACTACCCTGGCCAACAAGATCTCCGGATCTGTCCCCCATTGAGCATGTTTGGGACTGGATGAAGCGTCGTCTCACGCGGTCTGCACGTCCAGCACGAACGCTGGTCCAACTGAGGCGCAAGGTGGAAATGGCATGGCAAGCCGTTCCACAGGACTACATCCAGCATCTCTACGATCGTCTCCATGGGAGAATAGCAGCCTGCATTGCTGCGAAAGGTGGATATACACTGTACTAGTACCGACATTGTGCATGCTCTGTTGCCTGTGTCTATGTGCCTGTGGTTCTGTCAGTGTGATCATGTGATGTATCTGACCCCCGGAATGTGTCAATAAAGTTTCCCCTTCCTGGGACAATGAATTCACGGTGTTCTTATTTCAATTTCCAGGAGTGTATATTAAGGTAACGAATTTTTAATTTTTATTAATTTCAAACTTCCTAACTAACACTGCCTCTTCTTCACAGGTTCAGTCAACAAAGCATCTGGCTTGTGTTCATGTATTAGAGTGTAATTATGGTTTCCATGTGCAATCACAGTATTTCTGGGTTTTAAAAATTATTTCATTGTAAATGGCGTTTAAAGCATCTTATCGTATTGAGGAAGAACCGTGCCAGATGTGTATGTTGAATCACACTTCCGCAAACAGAAGAGTTACACTTATACTTTGTTGTTTCGTAGCTTTTATAGTTGCTGGAGACTTAATTAATTGTATTAACGCAAATTTCCTTTCATTCTTTGTTGTAATTCTATGCAGTGAGATTGTAAGGTTGTTGCATTAATTTGAGGTGCAAAGCGGTGCTGATAGACAATAGAGCGGTTTAAAAGCTGTGAGCTACCTGAGGAAGTTAACGTTGCATTACTGAGCAACTGTTTCACCATGTATCCAACCAGACTAACATTAATTATAATCTTTTAATAGTCATAAGAAAACCGGTGATACAGACATAAAAAAGAGAATTTAAATAAAAATAAATAAATCAGTTTATATTTGGAAATTTATTTTAACATTGATCATTGAAATTTCAGCATATTAAACTTGAGTCATAACTAAGCTGGTGCCTTATTTTGGATTGTGAAAATGTGAGTTTGTAATCTTACGAAACACATGAAATAGGGAGCCAAGAGTGGGAGACTGCATACAACACTACATTCATAAAATAACACACGAAGAACATTGAAACATATGTAAGAGGAAATTAATCACAACCAACCGATTCAATTTTCACCCAAAGAAGTAACGTTCGTAGCGCAATCCTGTCTGTCATGTAATTACCACACCCTGGTATACTAAATTCATACTAACTCTCTGTGAAATCTTCCCGAAAAGAATAGCTGAGAGCTACTTTGATGATTACACCACATGCTTCACGTGGTTAACTTGCTTTACACAAAGAGTGTAATGCCACAATAATTTTGATAATTAAAATAAATTAGATCGAAAAGCGATTTACAAAAGAAAAACCTCGAACTGGTTACTATTGTCTTACTATTAACCTGATGGGTCAAACAATTGTATAAGCACGTGGTACTGGTCTCACGAAGTACACCCCACGTGGATTGAACATAAAGAAAAGTTGCTATATTGAAAAATATTGTTAAGGCGAGACGTTATAATCTCACGCACATTCGCATTTAAGATTGATGATCTTAGTTAGAGTTACTGATCAACACGTGGTTCCACTTTACTCACAAACTAGTGACAAAGCAACTACTGTAAAATAATCTGAAGTTCGCACTCGAAATATACTGCGTTGCAACTTAAGATAACATTAGATATTTTAGAGCTAAACCTGAAATAAAGTTGATTAAATTTTCAGTTAGGCTGAACTTAAGAAATCCATTGTCCTGCGGACTTAGCAGACACGCGCTTAGCCGGAGATCTTACCACTTCAGACGCTCGCCGCGGACAGACTGACCTGCGCTCCTACCGAGCGTGCTTCCCGATACAAAACGGAAGTGACCAGAGGGGCAGCTTCCTATACCAACATGACAAGGGACGGACAGAACCATACTAAGGATAGAAACCTCTTTGCTTTTAGAAAGCATAGCTACCTGTTCCGACGTTGGTCCTACTGTTCTCTAGCAGACAGGCTTGTCTGCTACCCTCAAGCATGCAACTAGAAATACATTTGCTCATTCATCCTCTCACACAGAAGCGAAGGGGGATGACAGTATCTTATCATATACAGTACATAAAAGAAAGCGGATGTAGGTTCCGTATGAGACTGCGTGACATGAATTGCATATAAACTGTGTTTTAAAGTGTAGTAGTGTGACAGATCGTTCTTGTTTATGTGTAAAAGTAACACGTTCCACTACTCAGTCTCCTCGCAGATAGTCAGAACCGCCACAGTAAATTTAGAAGAGGAATTTATGCCATAAATGACAACAGATTTAAGAAATTAACATGAAAGGAATCCACCAGAGACCTTTCAAGATTGCGTACTAATATTATTTAGGGCTAACCGGTTACGAGACTGCGTAATCGGACAAACAGCGATTAAAATTAAAATTACTTGCATTCAATAATTAATTAAGCCCCCATGCACGTGGCGACCGCTGCTTCGGATCGTCCCTTGGAATTCTTTTGATAGTAAAAATAGCAGACAGTAGTATTGTGGTAGTAATTTGTAGTTTAGTAATTGTTGTCTGTGTTGCATATGTAGATTTGGTAATTGAATATTTGTGGTTGTCTTGTCATTCTTGTAATGATATTTTTGCAGAATTTAATTTTTGATGTCTTGTATAGGGGTTTGACAATTTCGTGCAATTATGAAGATTTCAACTGTTCCTTAATAGTGTTTGTCGGGAAGCATTTTGTGTGAATAGTATTGTTGCTGATAAAGTGTCATATTGTGTGTAATTTTTGTATAGGGAGGAGTTTTGTATGTTTTGTAAATGATTACGCGATCGATGAAAAAGGCAAAAATGATGGAGAGTGAGAATGACGAAATTGTTAACATGGCGAACTGGCCAACACATGAGAGCAGTATAATAAATAATGAAGTAGAAAACAATTTAATAAGTCGGGAAAACAGTCCGGAACCACTTCAAAATTTTTCTCAATCAAAAAATTCACAGAATACGAGATTAACGATAGAAGATTCTGAAATAGTATCGAACACAGATAGTTTTACGGCTATGCCGAAGGAAGTTAGTTATACGGGAAATGTTAGGGCCGTAAAGAATTTCGAACCAATTAATATGGAGCTGTTGATGAGTGCAATATTAAATTTGGGATGACGGTTAGGCTCACAAATAGGAACAATTAAAACTGATATGGGAACAATGGAAACACGGTTGGACTCACAAATAGGAACAATTAAAACCGAGATGGAAACAATGGAAACACGGTCAGACTCACGAGTAGGGATACGTTTTAAAAACATGAAAGATGAATTAAAGAAAGAAATTAGAGATGAAGTACAAACGATTTTGAATGCTCACAATAATAGATTAATTTCAATAGAAATCAAACAAAAGGAACAGGATAGAGAACAGGAAGAAAGAGATCGAGTGATCGTACAAAAATATTCAGAGTTAAATTTACAACACGCACACGATAAGGAAGAAATATTTGAAAGAATCGAGGAATCTGTTCCAAATGACAGAATAAATAACCTAACACAACAGTATCAACTGTTAACTACTAAATGTGTCAATACCGAAACCCGAGTGGCGACACTTACGGAAGACGTAAATAAACAGAAAGAAAAAATAGGCGACTTATCGGAAAGAGTTGAGGAGATTTCAGATAAACTGACGAGTCTTAGTTTAAATGGGGACAGAGAATCAGACGATACAGCTCCATTGCCATTTGCAGAAACCGAAGAGTACCAGAACATAAATAAACATGTTGAAAATCAGGGAAAATTTAATGAACGCTTTAAAAAGGAATTTGAGGCGTTACGGAAGCAAGTCAAACAAATTGAAAACGAAATCGTAGGAAAAGATAGCAGAAGAAATTTAGAATCACAGATAACAGAGGGTTTTGAAGAAATAATTTATTTCATTTACGAGAAGCAACAAGAGAGCGCCAGGCGCGCGAACTTGACAATAATCGACATTGGGACGGGGACAGACGCGGTAGGTCTTTGTCGCCACGAGGCGAAAACTTTGACGATAAACACTTCTTAACTGTTCGGAAATTTAAGATCTTCCGCAATTCTAAGAATGACATACATCCATGTTCATGGTTAGATCAATGTATGTACGCACTTCCACCAAATTGGCCACTAAGTCACAAATTGGAATTTATGTGCGGCTATTTGTATCCTCAGGGGATTCGCTACACTAAGTGAATACGTGCCGTAGCGTGCACAGGGCCCCGAGCTGTAGTGGTGCTATTTCCCTTTTAGTTTTCTGTACCGCTGCCTACTCTATTACTATTCTTTGTATCTATCAAAACAACTCTTCAACTATCAATCTACCTAGAGAGTCGGTAAAGAATAACCGGATATGACTATTTTACCCAAAAGTGATTTCGGAAATTACCGTTTGGATTTACTGTATCTTCAGCAGCATTCATTCGTAGTTTAAACGAAATTTTACCTGTTTATCTTCGTGACAATATTACTTCATATGTTGAAGATATTCTTATTGCTAAACGTTCTTGGAGTGAGCAAAACAAAATTTTGGATTCATTATTACGTATTTTTGCAAGAGTTGGCATTACAGTGAACTTGGAAAAATCTGAATTTGGTCGTTCTTAGGTGAAATTTCTTGGTCACATTATTTCTACAGAAGGTATTCTTCCTGATCCAGAGAAACTAGACGCTATTCATAATTATGCTGTTCCTACTACAAAACGTGATGTTCGTAGTTTCCTTGCTGTCTGTAATTTTCTTAGACGCTTTGTTAGGATTTGGCCACACCTCGTTTATGTGAACTATCTGGAAAGAATTCTAATTGGTGTTGGGATGAGGAAGCTCAGTCAGAATTTGAACAACTTCGTGATGCTTTAGTTGCTTGCTCCACTACTTTCACATCCGCATTTATCTAAAGATTTTTGTTTGGCGACGGACTCATCATACAAAGGCCTAGGTGCACACTTATTTCAAGAGATAGAAGAAAACGGCGTTGTAGTACAGAAAACGATTGCATTTGGAAGCCGTGTTCTCTCTAAATCAGAAAAGAATTATTCGATTACGGAACTTGAAGCCTTAGCTGTTGTTTGGGTTTTCACAAAATTTCGCATCTTTTTGTACGGCAGACATACTAAGATTTACACCGATCATCGAGCTCTGGAATTTCTTATGTCAGCAAAATTAACACATGGAAGATTGTCACGATGGGCGCTGTATCTACAGGAATTTGATTTTAGTATTGTTTACATACAGGGTTCTTCAAATATTATTGTAGACGCTTTATCACGTGCACCTATGGGTTTGAAACAAAGTGCTGAGGAGGACTGCAAAGAAAACAATTATTGTTTGACGTATATTCAAGGTGTTGCGTTTGAAAATTTTATTTCGTCTTCGCTCCAGGACATCGCTAAGGAGCAAAATAAGGATCCAATCTGGAAGGACATTAAGGAGAAGTGGAGGAGAAAGGAAAGTGTAGCGATTAGACAGTATTATTTAGTTCGCAATGATATTCTTTTTAAACGAAAATCGGTCGACAACTCTGTTTGGTTAGTTTGCATTCCTGATGAGTGGGTTAATAAACTGATTTGGTATACACATTTCAGTTATGCACACTTTGGTCCCAGAAAATGCTTTCATAAATTACGAGCAAATTGCTACTTCAGTAATATGGAAAAACGTATTCGATCTGTTCTTGCCAAATGCAAATTATGTCAAAAGGCTAAGCCGCCAACTATTTCTCACAGAGCACCGTTCTTTCCTATCATTTCAGCGAAATTAAGGATATGGCTGTAGTCGATTTGTTCGGTCCAGTGTTTCGTTCTACTAATGATTTTGCGTACATTTTGGTAGCAGTGGAATTGACATCAAAATACGTGTGTTTTACACCTTTTACGCAAAGCCACAGCTCGTTCAGTGTCTAAAGCTGTCATCAAACATTTTCTTAAAGAAGTGGGACATGTTGATAAGGTTATATCAGATAATGGATCACAGTTTCGCTCTAAAATTTGGCTTCGTACTCTACGGCGTCGTAAGATTAAACCAATTTTCATTTCACTTTTTCACCTTCAATCTAACGCTTCAGAGAGATGGATGAAGGAAGTCAATAAATTGTGTCGACTTTATTGTCATCAGAATCACAGAACGTGGAATCAGTATCTTCATATTTTTCTAAACATTCTGAATGAACTCCCTAATGATTCAACTTCTTTACCGCCTATATTGATATTAAAAAATAAAGCACCGACAAATCGCATTTCTGAAATCGTTCCTTTTCCGCCTTCACGGAAACTGAGGCATTCTGAAGTTGTCAACCTGGCTCTACAAAATATTGCATCTGCGGCTGCTAGAAGAGAGAAATCAGCTAAACGTCCTGGCCGTTTAAAAATCTTGTCAGTTGGTCAAAAGGTGTTAATTAAGTCTCATCGTTTGTCTCACAAAGGAAAAGGCTTGTGTCGCAAATTTTTTCAGGATTATAATGGTCCATATAGGGTTCGCAAAATTATTCATGATAACACTGTCGAAGTAGAAACTCTTAAATCACGGCGCTGTAAGGGAATACCTCATATATAGAACGTTAAAATTTTTGTGGAATGACATACTTTTGAGAAACTAACAGTTATACGTAAACACGCAGAGAGTACAAGGATACCGCGCCATGTTCTGGCGGCGGCACACACTCAAAGCAACAGTCAAGTCTGCGCGCCGCACAAGGCAGTCGTTGACCGCAAACCATCACTTCCTACGTCACGCGTACCTACAGCTGATCGAGCTCTCAGTGTGACTCCACTGACAGCTGTAAACAAATACACAGTCTAATTTCTCCGAATAAATTAAGTATAAAGCTATAGTGACTTGATGAATTATGTTATTAACGTTCAGTATTATTCAGGATACGGTTGTATAAAATATTTAAGAACTTCAGGTAAATTCTGTGTGTGTCCGACGTTAAGAGGACTTGCTATCGAGAAAATTTCAGGAAGAATGTAATTTCGAAGAAGAAAGTAACAAACTAAAAAGGTAACTATTAATTGAGTTTATTTTTCAGGTAACATATTTCCACTTAGGTACGTACTTTAGACGTAATTTGCTGCTCGCGATTATGTGATTTATACTTTGTGTTAACTGATTTTGACAATGATTGATTAATGAACAGGGTTGTTAATTACGTATATTATGCATCGCTTCGCTGCACTGCTTTTTCACTATTGTCATATTTTTTTATTATGTGCCTGCTGTGCTTATTTATTTAAATTATAATTGTCACCTGATTCATTGTGCTGATATGGTTATGTATGTAAGTTATACTTTGTGATTTATCTGCTTGCGCCTTCATGTTTACTTATTAAGATTACATATGAACATTTATTTGCTTATGACAATATGATGCTAATGACCTGTTTATCATGTAAGATATATATTTGCTGCTTTGCGAATGGATTGCATATTTACACAATTCTGTTTTGTTGTCATAACTACTCTTTAATTTGGTATATAGAAATGCTGATATGCGGTGTACGAACATGGAGTTTAGGCCACACTATGGTATTAATTATAGATTGTTCGCTTGGCAGAGCCTCGTTGTAGGATTGTGCTACAACCACTTGTTGACATTCTGTTCTCTACTGGTATATTTACTCGCTATTGCATGTTTTGCTTACGCTCTGTACTTTATATTTTAAGATAAGAAAATGAACTGCTATAATTCTATGAACGACATTGCTACAAGAAACTTCATTGAAGTCACATGACCTGGAGGTTTTATGGTAGCTGTATAAATTTATGCTAATAGGAAGGAAGCTAACGACATGACATACCAACACTAGGTTTAGACCATTGACATTTTTTACAGTGCATTCTTCGTGAGCAACTGAAATAGCAAGTGACACTTGACACAAGAAATACTCCACATGTTTGCTTCTGTTGTGCCATGATTCTTGAAGTGGTGTACACACTGTGAATTATTACGATAATTCACACTCCGTACTCGTACTTGCTTACTGAAAGTTATTCAAACTAAAGGCTGTTGGAGGTCACGTATGCATTTCTTTTGTTTAGTGATGGACAAGGTAACTAAAATGTATTTTATAATTCATAATGAGTAGAAGATTTGGGTCAGATAGATTACACAGAGGTTGTGTGTAGACATTGTGTCTTCGGATTGTATGGGATGATGAATTGAAGTTTGCACTAGGACTTTATCTGTACTTGTTCGAGGAGACTGACTAGAGGAAAGAATTGTTATGGAAGTGAAATGATATTGGTGATAAGGTTTATATGTATCGACATATTGAAGAGGTATTATTGAGGTATTGAGATTGTGTGAAGTTGATGATTATTGAAGTTGGTGGACAAGAGGTACGGTAAATGATATTGATGATGAGGTTTATATGTAACGGCGGAAGAGGTATTATTGAAGTACTAAGATTATGTGATGCTCATGATTATTGGAGTTTTGGTGCATAAGAGGTAAAGTAAGTGAGGAGCATAATTTTTTTTGTTGGTTTATATGGAACAAGGAGGATGAAGATGGCAGACTAGAACACTCAAGTAGAAGGAAGATTGTCTACACACACCACACACTTTGTTAAATCAATAAGCAGTATATACTTTTTTTTTGGAGAGAGGAAGTAATAGAATATCTTGGCACATTGACAGTTGTTCAGCAACCGTACATTTTGATGTAGCTTGGCAAACATTGGTCTTGACATGATAACTATGACGTTGACTAACTATTATTGACTGTTATACACCGTACCACTACTACTTGATACACATATAGAGCATCAAATTTTGACAGAATTGCATTTACACAGTTAACTTTATTCAATTACACTGAAGTCCTTGAATGTGGATGAAAGATGAGTGAGTGTATTTTGTGTGTTTTCCTTTCCTAATCCCAAGTAATTGGTACCAACCTATTTCCTAAATATTATTTTACTTCTTTTTTGTGGCTTGCACTGACACCCATAAATATTATAGGTTTACTGTTATTTGTGTATTGTAATAGTTAATATGACAATTATCTGATATCATTTGTGTGTTTATTATAATTTGTATGTTAAGTGTAAGAGCATTGATAACAATTTTGTAAAAGCAATTGTGTGTGCAATCAAACTGTTGTTCGTGCTTACACGTATTAACATTGGTGGGTGCCACTTGGAGATGTTTAATTTCTGCTGATAAACTCTGATGAACTGTCTGATTAGTGATAGTGAATATTATGGTCTGTTACCTGCACTTGTTCAACATGATGGGTGCCACTTAGAAATGTTTAATTTCTGCTGATAAACTCTGATGACCTGTCTGATTAGTGATAGTGAATATTATGGACTGTTGCCTGCACTTGTTCAACATGATGGGTGCCACTTGGAAATGTTTAATTACTTCTGATGAACTCTGATGAGCTGTCTAATTAGTGATAGTGAATATTATGGACTGTTACCTGCACTTGCTCAACATTACTGGGTGCCACTGATGGAATGCTTCTACTGAAATGATGTCACTTGTTGGTGTCTGCAACAGTTCAACATGGCTGTGTGCCACTGATGGAACTGCTACTACTGATGAGGTCACTTCTTGCTGTCTGCACCTGCTCAACATTGCTGGTTGCCACTGATGGAACTGCTTCAACTGAGATAACGTCACTTGTTGGTGTCTGCACCTGCTCGCCAGTTTTGGGTGCCACTGTTGGAGCTGTTTAAATACTGCTGATGAAACGTTATGAGACTGCTGTTTGCACATGTTGATCATTGCTGGGTGCTACTGTTGGAACTGTCAACTACTCTGAGGAGTCATTTTTTGTGTGTTTACTGTTTATGAAATGTTATGAGACTCTTACCTGCACCTATTCGTCATTGCTGACGCTATTGATTGCATAGTTTAACCACATGATACTTGTGTAAACTATTATGTAAAATCACATGTATGCAAGCATTTGTATTCCTTACTGTATTTTATATATTAGTTTATTGGAGGGTCAGTGCAAAGCCAAAATTTATTTAGTTGTGTGGTATTTACTTATTTAATATTATATTTTATTTTTGTCTGTATTTTTTTTGGACGAATTTGGTGGTATTTTCACCACCAATGCTGGCAAAAATACCATCAAATTCTAGACCGTGGAGGAGGGGCATATGAAAGGTGGCTACACTGAGTCACAGCGCCAGAGATTGCGCCAAAGAGTATTATTCAGCCACCTCTACTGGCAGTGCTTGTTGAGAAGTTGCGGAGAGTAGTGGTAGTTCTGAGATAGGCGTGATCTGTGCTTGATGAGACGTCGATAGAGTACTAAGACACCATATGTTATTCGATTGGGGATGTTGTAATGATCAGAGTGTATTTTTCGTCAATATATCTTAAGGTAACGAATTTTTTATTTTTATTTATTTCAAACTTCCTAACTAACACTGCCTCTTGCTCACAGGTTCAGTCAACAAAGGATCTGGCTTGTGTTCATGTATTAGAGTGTAATTCTGATTTCCATGTGCAATCATAGTATTTCTGGTTTTTTAAAATTATTTCATTGTAAATGGCGTTTAAAGCATCTTATCGTATTGAGGAAGAACCGTGCCAGATGTGTATGTTGAATCACACTTCCACAAACAGAACAGTTACACTTATACTTTGTTGTTTCGTAGCTTTTATAGTTTCTGGGGACTTAATTAATTAATTGTTTTAACGCAAATTTCCTTTCATTCTTTGTTGTAATTCTACGCAGTCAGATTGAGTACTAATATTATTCAGGGCCAACCGGTTACGAGATTGCGTAATCGGACAAACAGCGATTAAAATTAAAATTATTAGCATTTTATTTTAATTAAGCCCCCATGCAAGTGTTAGTTAGTTTTAAGACAGGACGTGGTGAGTTGGTGTTAGTCAAAAATGCCTTTAAGGCAACAAAGACGCCATTATCAACAACTCACTGAGTCTGAACGAGGTCCTGTAGTAGGGCTACGAGAAGCTGGATGTTCCTTCCGCGATAGTGCAGAAAGACTCTGCAGGAAGGTAGCCACTGTACATGACCGCTGGCACCGGTAGTGACGAGAATGTACGGTCGCAAGAAGACTGGGCTCAGGAGAGCCACTTGGCACTACCGAGAGGGCAGACCATCGTGTTAGACCTACGGCTTTGGCGCATCGTACTGCATCTGCAGCGGAAATATGAGCAACAGTTGGCAGCACAGTGACACAACGAACTGTTACAAAGCGGCTGTTTCAAGGACAGCTCCGAGCCAGCCGCCCTCAAACTATCGCCAAATGGTTCAAATGGCTCTGAGCACTTTGGGACTTAACATCTGAGGTCATCAGTCCCCTAGAACTTACAACTACTTAAACCTAACTAACCTAAGGGCATCACACACGTCCATGGCCGAGGCAGGATTCGAACCTGCGTCCGTAGTAGCGTCGCGGTTCCGGACTGAAGCGCCTACAACCGCTCGTCCAAAGCGGCCGGCTAAACTATCGCCGTGTGCGACTTCAGTGGAGCCAAGCGAGAGCTTGAGAGATCTTGGAGGATAGGGTGAAGCTCTTTTGTGTTTTCTGGTTCTGCCTCGTGCCACTGATGGTCTTGTGTAGGTTAGAAGGAGCCTATTTAAGGGCCTGCAACCAACCTGTTTGCATGCTAGGCACCCTGGACCTACACTTGAAGTTGCCGTCTAGTGTGCTATTTCGTATGACAGCAAGAGCACTCACATGATTATCCCACGCACCCTGACATAAAATTTATACGTCAGTCTGCTGATTCGACCTGTTATGCTGCCATTCATGAACAGCATTCCACGTGGTGTTTTCCAACAGGATAACGCTCGTCCAAGTACCGCTGTTGTACGTCCGTTATTAACGTACCAACATTTCACATTTGGAATGGTTTATCTCGCGCTTATATTAACCTGTGATCCTGAAATATCAATCATTTCAATATGTTACCTAGACAAATGCAATCCAGAAATTTCATTACTTAACATTAATTATTGTTCGTGTTGCGTTTTTCCCCTTCTGTATTTATATGGAATGGCGCCTTGTACGGAAGTGGAACATAACAATATACGAGTCAGACAAGACGAGAATAAGCAACATTCCGTCTGCAGGCCACAAGTGGTCCACCTGGACCAACCGCCCGCCATGTCATCCTCAGATGAGGATGCAGATAGGAGGGGTGTGTGGTCAGCACACCGCTCTCCCTGTCGTTATGATGGTTTCCTTCGACTGCAGCCGCTACTATTCGGTCGAGTAGCTCCTCAACTGGCATCACGAAGGTGAGTGCACCACGAAAAATGGCAACAGTGCATGGTGGCCCGGATGGTCACCCATTCAAGGGCCGACCACGCCCGATACCGCTAGCTTTGGTGATCTGACAGAAACCGGTGTATCCACTGCGGCAAGGCCGTTGCCCAAGACGAGAATAGATCGAATTACTAATGAGGAGGTGCTGCATCAAGTTGAGGAAACAGAAATTTATGACACAGCTCGACTGTAAGAAGAGATTGGTTGACAGGACTTTTCCTGAGGCATTACGGAATCGTCAATTTGTTAATGGATGGGGGCTTGGGATAAACACTTAGAGGATGACCAAGGCTTCAAAACAACACGCAGGTTGAAATCGATGTAGGTTGCGCTATTTACGCAGGGATGAAAAGGTTTAAGCAGCATGTATTAGCGTGGATAGCTGCGTCAAACCAGTTTTCGGACTGAAGACCACGACTACAACAACACAGAGGAGCAACGGCAGTGGCATTGTTTTTCCGGGTGCGATCCACGAGAGGAATGGTGAAGGGTGAAAAATTATTCAAATATCCAGTACCCTCCACCATAAACCTTACAGTGGCTTCCATATATATGCGTAGATGTAGACGTAGAAATGTTCCTACCAAATGTTACTAATTTTCCGTCAGTGCGAAGTTATACACCGTGAGTGACATTTCGAAACATGGACCAAATCCGATTAACGTAATACCAAGGTTTCCAACCTTTCTGAGACCATGAGTGCAGTCAGATATTAGGTATAACCTCCCTCCCCCTCCTCCCCTCTTTTCCCCATCATCATCAGCATTAGTGACTAATTAAACTTTGGAATGAAAAAGAATTTTATTTGAACACTTTTATTTTTAGCATGGCAAAACACAAACGATATTTAGTTTTTTATAGTGCTTTATATAACCGCGAACTAATGAGACAATTGAGTGCTAGAATTTCAGAGGGACCTAACACACACAGACAAAGAACTGGAATATTTTGAATTTCTTTGCAATTCAGACTGTTCCAAAATCTTTCTTTTGTTCAGTGGAGGAGTAAAGCTGGGTGCTAATTATTCATACATTGTGAGGTATGTGCTGTCCCCAGTGAAAATATAAAAAAAAACCTCGAACGCAAATATTAAAAAGCATTAATATGGACGAGAGCTTTTATCTCGATGCGAAATATTATATTGAGTGCGATACTGACCGCACAGGCAAAAAATATTATATAAAATCTTAATTACAGTTTTCGAGAGCAAAGACCATTAATTATGTATAAGACAATTAATGTAAGTTTATTGTGAAGAAGAACGGGGTTCAATTGTTCTTTTACTTCCCTTTTTTCTCTCTCTCTCTCTCGTCTGATGTGGTAGAGGTCGGACATGTTTGTTAATTGCTGATGAATGTAAGCTCATTTGTGATATTAATTTAATAATATAATAGTTTAAAATTATTGTATACTTTTATTTGTCGAAGATGAGCCCTGTATCATGTTCGCTTCCTTTTTAAAATCAATATTCTAAGTAATTTTCAGCCCAACAATTGCATCCACCGCTGCAGCAACAGACGCCATTATGTGGCAATTTTAATTCACGAATTTAGCGGAAGCGAAGAGATCGCCGGCTCATAATACGACAAATATTTTTTCCACAGCCGCCTGACGCAGGAGAAGAATACATAGTTTTAAATATTTTTATTTTCAGTTACTCGCCGAAATCCAGAGCCACGACGCGGACTTCGATTATCTGTAATGGCGGTAAGAACAATCCTCTCGCGTGTGTGGTCAGTTGCAAATTATAACAAAGAACTCATACTTGTAACAAAAATATTAGCCAAGGCAAAATACAAAAATATTATTTCAGTTTTCAAATTAAATGCAATATGTTTCTAGACTGGCTCACATTACAGTAATTAATAACGTGAACAAAAAGTTTGCTCATTCAATCATGTAAAAAGTCTTTCGCGCCCACACTACATATTTTTATTATTGCGCCGCGAGAGATAAAAATATATGGTACGTTGGTGCACAAGTTCGTAGCGTTTTTGTTTTGCATGTTGGTATTTCGATTGATAGGACTTCATTTATCTATTGTCATTTTGTATTTGCAGTTCACTGTTGCTATTTGAGTTTACATATTCTAAGTTTGTCTTCTAGGGATAGTGAATGGAGCTCAGGAACGCGAGGTGGAAAAATAGGAATATTTTCGACAACAGCGGATGCAGCCAGAAAGATTTGCGTCGTTAATGGGGATAATGCTATTGGACAGAGACGGCAAGAAAATAGTTTTCTCATTTTAAGGAGGATCGCCCTGGCATTGTTAACTCTCCACATTCAGGAAGACTTCGGGGGCTTATAAAGGTCGTTTAAACACATTAATCCACAATGACCCACCTCAGCGTACTAGACAATTGGAAGATGTGATCATTCCACCATCCTGCGACATTTGCATGTGATGGGGAAGGTTCAAAAATTGGGTGTACAGGTACCGCTTGTTCTATGGCAAAATAATAAAAGTGCATTTCTTCTTATGCGTCATCAATTCGCTCTAGAACAACACCGATCATTCCTATCCTGCACAGTTACTGATGACGATAAACAGTCTCTTTATGCTAACGCAAGGAAAGGAAAGGAATGGTTGAGCCCAAACAAACCAACAATTCCTCGTACAAAGATATGGGCGCATCCGCACGAAAGATAATATAAAAGGGACAGTGACGGTCTTCTGTGCTACTAATTGCTTCCCCGAGGTGTAACCATCACTCTTGATGTTTGTTGTGAAACAACTGAGACGTCTCGCAGACGCAGTCCGGGAACAATGGCCAGGAAGAATGTGTGAAGTGATGCTACTCCACATCGGTTTGGAAAGTCATTCAGCACCGACCTTAACTTTATCTTGGAACTCCTCCATTTGGTCCGTGCTTGCATAGAACAACAACATAGGAATTGTGAATCTGCCTTGATGCAAAAGACTTTTTGTTATTTATTTACTGATTTATTCCCTCAAACTAGTTTGAGCGACAAATATCGCCATCGTCAGTGGGTGGGGGAATAAATAAGTAAATAAATAACAAAAAGTCTTTTGCATCAAGGCAGATTCACAATTCTCAAATTGTTGTGAGCACTCACCTTGTTCACCCGATCTGGCACCCTCTGACTTTCACATTTTCCGCTTTCTGTCAAACATCCTTCAGAGAATTTCCTTTCCGTATATAAAAAAAAAGCTCTCCGAACAAGGCTCGATGAGTTCTTCGCCTCAAAATCAAGCGATTTCTACAGTCATGAAATCGAAGATACCTCGGCGTTGGCAGACTATTTTAAATAGTGAAGGAGAATATTCTGTTGATGACTAAAGATTTTCATATATAGTGTTTATTAAACTTACGGCGAAACGCTATGAATTTATGGGCCAAACCAATAACAGTAGTATCTAAACATGTCAATAACTCATTGTTTGCTATTTGTTGGTTAGCTCCCTCTCGAATTCTAGCACACAGTTGTTACTGCTTGTTTCTAACATCCATTTTTATAGAATGATGATCAATTCTCTGTGCATTGCGGACGCTAAGTTTAACTCTATGTCAGAAAAGAAAGCTAACTATCCACATTAGGGATACAGTGTTTTTTCCTCTGCGCTGCTCCTCTCCCTAGCAAATACTGCTCCCAGACCCTGCAACATCATTTCAAATCAACCAGCTTAAAATGTTTGTAAATCATTTGATTGCTGAACTCCTTATTTCTGAAATGACAGAAATTGGAAGTACTTTTGTGTCTGGTCACTGCCAATAATAAGAGCGGTGATAATATGTCAGGGCACATGGGTATCAAAGGGAACGAAACGGCGGATGTGGCGACCCCCATTACTCTGCATGCTGCCATTACGGTACAAAGTCTTGGATCGATTGGAAGAAGAGCGGCCGGAAATATCAAACAATAAAACGCGCCGGGTAAAGTCAACAATGCGGCCGTGGCCATTTTAACGCTTTCATACAGGATGTGAGCTATTGGGACGTTGCGGTTGGTCATGAGTGAGATAGGAAGTGTGTCAGTGCAATTTTATCTGAGATTGTTTCTTAGTTCTTTTATCACATTTTCTGCGTTTTAACCACATTCTTTTCTAGTAGCTTGCGTATGGGTGCTACCTACCTGTTGAGTGATCCTGAACCATAAAACACACAAACACACGTAACACTAATAGTAATAATAATAATAATAATAATAATAATATAAGAATGATGCTTAAGTTCGTAGTGTTTCTTTATATGTTTAATAAACACAACGGGTAAATGTCACAGACATTTTAGTCATCAATAATATGTTCTCCTTCACTACTGACAACAGTTTTCCAGCACTGGGGAAACTTTTCCGTACCGTGACTGTAAAAATCACGTGATTTTGACGCGAAGAACTCGTCGAGCAAGGTTCAGAGAGCATTTTCACCCAAAAACATTCTTTGAAGATTGTTCGACAGAACGCCGAAAAGGTGAAAATCACAGGGCGTAGGATCAGGTGAAAAAAGTGGTTGCGGAAGGATTTCCCAACAGAACTCCTGTATAGAGTTTTTTGTCAATCTAATAGAACGCGAGCGGACGTTTTCGTGGAGTAGCATCACTTCAAGCAGTCTTCCTGATCATTTTTCCTGGACGGCGTCTGCAAGACGTCTCAGCTGTTGACAATAAACGTCAGCAAAGATCGTACTGTGTAAAGAATTTGACAGAGCACTGAAAAATCTAAGTCCCGGGAGTAGACTACATTCCATTAGTACTGCTGAGAGCCAGCCCTGACAAAACCCTACCATCGGGTGAGCAAGATGTATGAACAGGAGAAATACACGCAGACTTCAGGAAGAATATAATAATTCCAATCCCAAAGAAATCAGGTTTCGACAGCTGTGAAAATTACCGAACTGTCGCTTTAATAAGTCACGGTTGCAAAATACTGACACGAATTCTTTACAGACGAATGAAAGAAGTGGTAGAATCCGGCCTTGGAGAAGATCAGTTTGGATTCTGTAGAAATGCTGGAACTCGTGAGGGAATATTGACCCTACGACTTATCTTACAAGATAGGTTAAGGAAAGGCAAACCTACATTTCTGGCATTTTTAGACTTACAGAAAGCTTTTATCAGTGTTGACTGTAACACACACTTCCAATTTCTGAAGGTGACAGGAATAAAATACAGGGAGCGAAAGTCTAATTACAATTTGTACAGAAAAAATTATTCAAATGGCTCTGAGCACTGTGAGGCTTAACATCTGAGGTCATCAGGCCCCTAGAACTTAGAACTACTAAAACCCAACTAACCTAAGGCTGTCACACACATCCATGCCCGAGGCAGGATTTGAAGCTGCGACCGTACCAGTTGCGCGGTTCTGGACTGAAGCGCCTAAAACCGCTCGGACACCGCGGTCGGCATTTGTATAGAAATCAGATGGCAGTTATAAGAGTCGAGGGGCATAAAAGGGAAGCAGTGGTTGGGAAGGGAGTGAGACTGGGTTGAAGCCTATCCCCAATGTTATTCAATCTATACATTGAGCAAGCAGTGAAGGGAACAAAGGAAAAATTAGAAGTAGGTATTAAAATCCATGAAGAAGAAATAAAAACTTTGAGGTTCGCCGATGACATTGTCATTCTGTCAGAGACAGCAAAGCACCTGGAAAAGCAGTTGAATGGAATGGACAGAGTCTTGAAATGAGGATATAAGATGATCATCAACAAAAGCAAAACGAGGATAATGGAATGTAGTCGAATTAAGTCGGGTGATGCTGAGGGAATTAGATTAGAAAGTGAGACACTTAAAGTAGTAAAGGAGTTTTGCTATTTGGGGAGCAAAATAACTGATGATGGACGAAGTAGAGAGGATATAAAATGCAGACTGGCAATGGCAAGGAAAGCGTTCCTGAAGAAGAGAAATTTGTTAACATCGAGTATAGGTTTAAGTGGCAGGAAGTCTTTCCTGAAAGTGTTTGTATGGAGTGTAGCCATGTATGGAGGTGAATCATGGACGATAAATAGTTTTGACAAGAAGAGAATAGAAGCTTTCGAAATGTTGTGCTACAGAAGAATGCTGAAGATTAGATGGGTAGATCACATAACTAATGAGGAAGTATTGAATAGGATTGGGGAGAAGAGGAATTTGTGGCACAACTTGTCTAGAAGAAGGGATCGGTTGGCAGGACGTGTTCTGAGGCATCAAGGGATCACCAATTTAGTATTGGAGGGCATAGTGGAGGGTAAAAATCGTAGAGGGAGACCAAGAGATGAATACACTAAGCAGATTTAGAAGGCTGTCGGGTGCAGTAGTTACTTGGAAATACAGGATGGAGTAACACGGAGAGCTCCGTCAAACCAGTCTCTGGACTGAAGACCACAACAACAAAACAACAAGGTGGTACACCTCGGAGAAGCGCTCCGTACTGCACCACACCATCGCTGCTCCTCCAGATGCATAATATTATCTTTTTTGGGTATGCGCATATCTTTGTACTGGGAGTTGCTGCTTTGTTTGGACTCAACCATTCCTTTCTTTTCCCTATGTTAGCATAATGTTACCATTTCTCGTCACCAGTAACTGTACAGGAAGGAATGGTTAGTGGTGTTCACGAGCCAAATGATGACGAGTAGGCAGAGATGTTTTCTTGAACGTGTAGAGTCACAAATGTCAAAATATCGTCCTTAAAACAAGAAAACTATTTTATTGCCGTCTCTGTCCGATATACGGAGCCAGAAACATCTGGCTGCCTTCGCTGCTGTCACTGCTCTGTTGAACTCAGATATATCAGAAAGGTTTTGAGTTCTCCACTTGGCATTCCATTTTTAAGCATCCACAACGGCCTTGCTGTGCTGGTACTGCGAATGGCTGAAAGCAAGGGGAAACTACAGCCTTAATTTTTCCCGAGGACATGCAGCTTTACTGTATCATTAAATGATGATGGCGTCCTCTTGGGTAAAATAGTCCCTCATTCGGATCTCCGGGCGGGGACTACTCAAGAGGATGTCGTTATCAGGAGAAAGAAAACTGGCGTTCTACGGATCGGAGCGTGGAATGTCAGATCCCTTAATCGGGCAGGTAGGTTAGAAAATTTAAAAAGGGAAATGGATAGGTTAAAGTTAGATATAGTGGGATTTAGTGAAGTTCGGTGGCAGGAGGAACAAGACTCCTGGTCAGTTGACTACAGGGTTATAAACACAAAATCAAATAGGGGTAATGCAGGAGTAGGTTTAATAATGAATAGGAAAATAGGAATGCGGGTAAGCTACTACAAACAGCATAGTGAACGCATTATTGTGGCCAAGATAGATACGAAGCCCACACCTACTACAGTAGTACAAGTTTATATGCCAACTAGCTCTGCAGATGACGACGAAATTGAAGAAATGTACGATGAAATACAAGAAATTATTCAGATAGTGAAGGGAAACGAAAATTTAATAGTCATGGGTGACTGTAATTCGGTAGTAGGAAAAGGGAGAGAAGGAAACATAGTAGGTGAATATGGATTGGGGCTAAGAAATGAAAGAGGAAGCCGCCTAGTAGAATTTTGCACAGAGCACAACTTAATCATAGCTAACACTTGGTTTAAGAATCATGAAAGAAGGTTGTATACATGGAAGAACCCTGGAGATACTAAAAGGTATCAGATAGTTTATATAATGGTAAGACAGAGATTTAGGAACCAGGTTTTAAGTTGTAAGACATTTCCAGGGGCAGATGTGGACTCTGACCACAATCTATTGGTTATGACCTGTAGATCAAAACTGAAGAAACTGCAAAAATGTGGGAAATTAAGGAGATGGGACCTAGATAAACTGAAAGAACCAGAAGTTGTACAGAGTTTCAGGGAGAGCATAAGGGAACAATTGACAGGAATGGGGGAAAGAAATACAGTAGAAGAAGAATGGGTAGCTCTGTGGGATGAAGTAGTGAAGGCAGCAGATGATAAAGTAGGTAAAAAGACGAGGGCTGCTAGAAATCCTTGGGTAACAGAAGAAATATTGAATTTAATTGATGAAAGGAGAAAATATAAAAATGCAGTAAATGAAGCAGGCAAAAAGGAATACAAACGTCTCAAAAATGAGATCGACAGGAAGTGCAAAATTGCTAAACAGGGATGGATAGAGGACAAATGTAAGGATGTAGAAGCTTATTTCACTAGGGGTAAGATAGATACTGACTACAGGAAAATTAAAGAGACCTTTGGAGAGAAGAGAACCACGTATATGAATATCAAGAGCTCAGATGGCAACCCAGTTCTAAGCAAAGAAGGGAAGACAGAAAGGTGGAAGGAGTATATAGAAGGTTTATACAAGGGCGATGTACTTGAGGACAATATTATGGAAATGGAAGAGGATGTAGATGAAGACGAAATGGGAGATACGATACTGCGTGAAGAGTTTGACAGAGCACTGAAAGATCTGAGTCGAAACAAAGCCCCCGGAGTAGACAACATTGCATTAGAACTACTGACGGCCTTGGGAGATCCAGTCATGACAAAACTCTACCAGCTGGTGAGCAAGATGTATGAGACAGGCGAAATACGCTCAGACTTCAAGAAGAATATAATAATTCCATTCCCAAAGAAAGCAGGTGCTGACAGATGTGAAAATTACCGAACTATCAGTTTAATAAGTCACAGCTGCAAAATACTAACGCGAATTCTATACAGACGAATGGAAAAACTGGTAGATGCGGACCTTGGGGAGGATCAGTTTGGGTTTCGTAGAAATGTTGGAACACGTGAGGCAATACTGACCTTACGACTTATCTTAGAAGAAAGATTAAGAAAAGGCAAACCTACGTTTCTAGCATTTGTAGACTTAGAGAAAGTTTGACAATGTTCACTGGAATACTCTTTTTCAGATTCTAAAGGCGGCAGGGGTAAAATACAGGGAGCGAAAGACTATTTACAATTTGTACAGAAACCAGATGGCAGTCATAAGAGTCGAGGGGCATGAAAGGGAAGCAGTGGTTGGGAAAGGAGTGAGACAGGGTTGTAGCCTATCCCCGATGTTATTCAATCTGTATATTGAGCAAGCTGTAAAGGAAACAAAAGAAAAATTCGGAGTAGGTATTAAAATTCATGGAGAAGAAGTAAAAACTTTGAGGTTCGCCGATGACATTGTAATTCTGTCAGAGATGGCACAGGACTTGGAAGAGCAGTTGAACGGAATGGACAGTGTCTTTAAAGGAGGATATAAGATGAAAATCAACAAAAGCAAAACGAGGATAATGGAATGTAGTCAAATTAAATCGGGTGATGCTGAGGGAATTAGATTAGGAAATGAGACACTTAAAGTAGTAAAGGAGTTTTGCTATTTAGGAAGTAAAATAACTGATGATGGTCGAAGTAGAGAGGATATAAAATGTAGACTGGCAATGGCAAGGAAAGCGTTTCTGAAGAAGAGAAATTTGTTAACATCGAATATAGATTTATGTATCAGGAAGACGTTTCAGAAAGTATTTGTTTGGAGTGTAGCCATGTATGGAAGTGAAACATGGACGATAACTAGTTTGGACAAGAAGAGAATAGAAGCTTTGGAAATGTGGTGCTACAGAAGAATACTGAAGATAAGGTGGATAGATCACGTAACTAATGAGGAGGTATTGAATAGGATTGGGGAGAAGAGAAGTTTGTGGCACAACTTGACTAGAAGAAGGGATCGGTTGGTAGGACATGTTATGAGGTATCAAGGGATCACAAATTTAGCATTGGAGGGCAGCGTGGAGGGTAAAAATCGTAGAGGGAGACCGAGAGATGAGTACACTAAGCAGATTCAGAAGGATGTAGGTTGCATTAGGTACTGGGAGATGAAGCAGCTTGCACAAAGTATTATTCACACATTCGTTTCATAAACTGTAGCCTCCATCACATTGTGTCACATATTAATGCTAGTATTTCAGTGTTACAATGTTACGAAATAGTTACAACAGAAATTACATTTTAAAAGTAATTTCGTTTCGTGACCTAAACACAATTGAGCCCTTTCGTTTTTGTCCCTCAGAAAATTTCATTTTACCCGTCAGAGAGTAATTACCGCTAGATTGGGAAGCACTCATCTAATAGAACTAGGAGAAGGATTACCAGCGAAGTGGACAACATAGCAAAGGGACGTGGCAGTTTGTAAAAGTGTTTCGTCTCAGAATAAATGTATTAGTCAACAGTCGCCACAGAGGGAAGCCTGTTGGCGAGCTCTGGAAACAGGAAAGAAGACCTGTAGCTGCATTGGCCCCCAACGGGGTAGTTGAGGAATAGCGGATATCATTACAAAATCAATGGTACGGGGTGAAAGGTGCAGTAATGCCTACTGATCCAGCACCATATCAGCTTGAGATCTACCTTTATTTTCTGGCATACGTTTGGGTCACCATCAGTAATACCAGAATACTGAACTCCCTTGGACATGAGAATGTGGATACGCTTGGGAAGTAAGAGAGAGGTAGCCGCAGACTTGAAGTTAGGGGAGGGGGTCGTGAATCGTGTCTGGATAGTTCAGACAGAAAGTGTTGTCCTCGAAAGAGAAGTTTCCGTGTTCTTGTTCCATTCGGACACACAGTTGTAACGTGTGATGAAGTCCCCCGTGCTGCCTACGTCAGAGCCATTAGTGACAGAAAAAACCTCGGACAGAATAAGGGAGAGAAAATAAATCCATGTTTTGGGAATCATGGCGTAATTCGGGTGATTTAGAAAAGTAAGAAATGAAGAACGTAAACTTGGATGATCAGTTTATGATCTGAATCACATTTCTCAGACATTAGCGTCCGTGTGTTAACAAGTGTATCACCGTTTATTCCCAAAATCAGTCATTTTGCATAGAGATTAGCTGCTGAGTTGTTAAATAAGTGGGCCCGCTATTGCTAGAGTAAGAAAATTGTTGTGTAGCTGCAGATGAGACGCTACTGATATAGATTAGCCGAGTGGTCTCGGACGCTGCAGTCACGTACTGTGCGGCTGGTTCCGGCGGAGGTTCGAGTCCTCCCTTGGGCATGGATGTGTGTGTTTGTCCTTAGCATAATTTAGGTTAAGTAGTGTGTAAGCTTAGGGACTGATGACCTTAGCAGTTAAGTCCCATAAGATTTCACACGCATTTGAACATAAGATTTCACACACGCTACCGATATAGAGTAATTTAAAGAGGATCCTAAGGAGACGAAACTAGGACATGCTCGTACGAGCCATAAGCTAACCACCACTCTACTGTCGGGTTGTTGCAGTACAAACCAAAAACAATAAAAATGGTTTCATTCGCGAAACGCCTCCAAAGAAAATGATAGCCTGTTTCATTGGTTGCACCGAACATGTTGCAACGATTCCTTTAGACGATCAGTGAACAACTAATGTGATTCGTTTACAACAATTTGTTTCCTACAAGTCATAGGTGAATTTAGGAAAACCAGTCAAAACCAGACTCATCATTCTCCGTCTTTACACCGTCCACCTATTTCAAGGCACGCCAAACAATTGATTATTTCGCGGAGAAAGACATTTAATTAATGAGTCATTGCATGAATGAAACTAATTTATCGACTAATGATTTCTTCTTGTTTCCTTGAGCTTGTAAATTTTTTTGGAAATTTGTGGTAATCTCCTATGGGACCAAACTGTTGAGATCATCGGTCCCTAAGCTTACACACTACTTAATCTAACTTAAACTAACTTATGCTAAGGACAATACACACACATCCATGCCCGAGAGAGGACTCGAACCGCCGACGGGGGGAACCGCTCGGACCGTGACCAGGCTCCCCTGACCGCGCCTCCAGTCCACGCGGCCCTTGAGCTTGTAGCTTGAGCACTTGTGACCAAGTAAGGCACAAGACATAAATAACAAAGGTTAGCAATTTCTAAAGTCATTGTGGGAAATGGCAATCAAACGGCTATTGCATTTGTTGCGTAGAATCTCTGTGAGTTGAGACATACCGTCAGTGAGATCATGTTCACGAAATTTCAATTTCCAGTTTTCTCCTCCAGATGAGGAAATACCTTGTTGACGCCCACCTATGTAGGGAGAAATGATCATTGTAATAAAATAATAGAATTCAGAGGTAGCATGGGAAGAGTAAAGTTATAGTTTCTTCCGTGTGCTGTTCTGGAGTGGAACGGTACAGAAATAGACTGAAAGTGGTTAGATGAGACCTTTTCCGGGCACTTAAGTGTGAGTTGCAGAGTAGTCATTTAGATATTTAGATGAAGATTTCCTCACTACTGGACAGGAGGATATGATCTATTCAGTAACCGTGAGAGTAGTTGCAAAATTGTTTCAGTCGCCCCCTATCGTCAGAAATTCTCTAAAATCTCATTCTTTTCTGCCTACAGCCAACACGAGCAGCGTCGTTTCCAAACCCACAGGACGCATTTAACTTCGCATAAGTACATTTGCCAAGGCGTATGAGCCTGCTCTTCAGCAAGCCGCCGAGGTCAGTGTCGGAGTCACGTCCCGAAGGCCGCTTCCATAATCCCCGGGTATATTCGCCCATTGGCTCCCCTTTATAGATTGAGATTGTCGTTGTATGTTCGAGTAAATTTTAGTGAATACCGCTGTGCTACGGAAATGATCAATTCAGGACTGTATCAAGGAAAAGCTGCAGTAGGACCCTTTCGTCACGTTTACCATACATGTGGGACAACTTACAGATGGAAAAAGAAAATCCAGTTTCGGAAACTGTTTCTCTCTGTCGTGTTAGGCTTGCTGTAATATTGAAATTCCGACAAGGGAAACTTCCTATCGCATTTCCTTCAAATTTTGTGGTAAGATGTTTCGTTGGGTTGCCCGTCAAAAACCGAACACAGATCAAACACGAATACAGGAACAAGGTCTACTGGACTGTGAAAAAAGAAGTAAAATAGGAGCAGCGAACGTTCCAAGCTCAAGATGTGCAACATCGAGCTAATTCGAAGACCCACGGCTTCGTTGTTAAGGGCTACTGTGTTGGAATGCAAAGAGGGACATCTTGTTCCAGTCTCCCACTTGCCCATTTATTTTATTTATTTATTTATTTGCAGGATTCCTCTCATTGACGTGTCTGTTCGCTTTCTGTAGTCTTGACAATTGTCATACTATACACTGATTATAGAATATGAGTCATGTGGTAAGAACGTATTCCATCGCAAGTAAATGTGATGAATTGTGGGAACAGGTGAGATGCCACATAGATCTCTCACCGCAATGAAAAAAAAATTAAAAAAATAAATGAATGTGAACTATGTAACAACAAAGATATTCAAGAGTGAAAACTTACAAATAGGAACACAAGAGTCATAATACGTGGTACTTGTGCAGAACAAACAGGAGGTGTGTATGTCTGGCGGCTCATGGCCTTATACTCACGGGATCCCACTGTCGAGTGCCAGTGAAAACACCGAAGATCTCGGATACAAATCTGCTAGTGGTTCGAACAGACTGTAATCAGTAGGTTGAAAATTTTATCTATTTATTTTTATTTTATTTATTGATTTATTTAACTTGGTAAGATTAGGGCCATCAGGCCCTCTCTTACATCTAACCAGACATTCTACTTATTTTACTTTCATTTTTTTAGAAGGCATGTTGAACTACAACTGGTACGAAAAGTGAAATAAACAATTACAGAGGCACACATAGAAAAATTCATACATATACAGTTTATATTCGTGGATGATAAGTACTACTATAATTAGACATTATGAAAGAGACAGATTTTAGATAGGAGTGCTAGCAGCAGG
Organism: Schistocerca gregaria; assembly: GCF_023897955.1. NCBI lineage: Eukaryota > Metazoa > Arthropoda > Insecta > Orthoptera > Acrididae > Schistocerca > Schistocerca gregaria. The sequence goes on along the minus strand of NC_064923.1, from coordinate 126,996,487 downwards.
TAGTATGACGGAGAGTGACTCTCAAGGAAGAGAAGAATAGAGACATGGTGAAACATAAATAAGGAAATATAAAGACAAAGAACATTGCGTGGCTAATAGATGAAGAGGAAGAAGAGAAAGGAGCAAGATAGGAGACACTAGCTTTGCTATTTGACAGAGGGGAGGATTGGCCTTGTACATTAATTTTGTGGAAAACGCTATGAGGATGGTAGTAAAAAATGCTTCAACTTCTTCTTAAAAGCAGCAGGGGATTGAACTTGGCGCAAGGTAAGGGGTAGTTTGTTCCAGAGGAGGACAGCGGCAACTGACAAGGAGTTTGCAGAAGTTTTTGTTTTGTGAGTGGGCACAGTTAGGATACCAAATAACAGTGACCTCGTGTTTCGATTGTGATGGCATGGAAGGTGTTTAATCTCTGAAGAAAGGTACTAGGGTGCTTGCGCGACGAGGAGTCGGTGAAGTAGACATAGAGTGTGGTAGTCACGCAATTTGTCCGGCCGCAGCCGGCCTAGCTTGGCGTATGAGGCACTAAAATGATCATATCGGTGAATGCTGCAGGTGTAACACACACAGGCATTCGTGGTTAATTCTAGCCATCTTTTGTTTTCACTACTCATGCCTTGTTGAATTACATCACAATAGTGGAGGTTCGGTAGAACGAGTGCTTGCACGAGCTGGCGTTTCAAGTCCTGTGGAAATATGTTCCGAAACTTTTCGAGAGCATAGAGACAAGCGGACGCCTTCCGGCACACTGCGACTGTATTCTCCGCCCATTTGAGATGCTCATGCAAAGTTACACCCAAGTACTTAACTGTTTTCTGATATGGTATTGGAATACCGTCGAGCAGAAAAGGAGGCAGCCGTTCGCGGAAATCGAAACCTATTGATTTCTGATGGGCTATTAAGATTACTTGTGTCTTTTTTTGCATCTAGTTTAAGCCCCACTCATTTCGCCCATGTCATCACTGAAGACAGATCATCATTCATCTGAGCGATTGCAGTGTTTATATCTTCAGGTCGGACGTTTAGGTAGAGCTGGAGGTCGTCGGTATAGAAATGATATTTACAGGAGGACAGAATCGACGAAATATCGTTGACATATAAAGAAAACAAAAGTGGTCCTAAGACTGATCCTTGTGGCACTCCCAAGGGGACATGATCCAGGAAAAGTTTTCATTTACGCAGACAACACATTGCTATCTGTCTTTTAAGTAGCTTTCAAACCATCTAATTTCACTATCTGAGAAATTAAGCTCTTGCATTTTCCTGAGCAATATGTAAAGGTTAACAGTGTCAAAAGCTTTGCTGATGTCTAGTAGCGTCAATATTGTGCCCTTTTGGCTGTCGATGGCATATTTCAGGTCATCAGTTGCTTTAATTAGAGCAGTGTTTGTGCTGTGGTGTTTAAGGAAACCGGGTTGAAATTTGTCATACAGGCTGAATTCTTGCAGGTGTTCAGTGATTTGATCATGAACAATATATTCAAGTGCTGTGGAAACAGCAGGCAGTGTGCTAATTGGTCGGTAATCACTAGACAGTTGCGGGTTTTCGATTTTAGGGATGGGTGGAATTATGCTTCTTTTCCATGCAGTTGAGTATATTCCGTTCACGAGGAAAAATTAAATGTCAACTAAGACAGGTACTAAGATATCAACAACATTCTTAATCATGGTTATACTGAATCTGTCATTGCCTGTCGCATCAGAAGAGATTCTCATTGTTGCTTTCCTTGCCGTCTTTATGGTTACGTGTTTTAAATGGAAGGTATCGTTGTTAGTTATCCAGTTAGGAGATTCTTGTGGACGGTAATTATCATCCGTATGGGTATTCAGAGGTGCAGAGAAGAATTCATTTAATTCGTTAGCTGAGACATGAAAAGCATTTTCCGATTTTGCCTTTCCGACCCCCAAGCTACGGAGATTCTTCCATAAGGTCGTTCGCGTGCCTGACTTTAGCATTGCGAATGCATTGTTTCTCTCTGTTCCGTAGTTTCTATATTCTTCGAAACGCTCGGCGTTCGGATCTGTCTAGAAACGTCTGTGGGCAGCATCCCTGTAATTCATCATTTGACGAAAATCAGTTGCCATCCATGGAACAGGAGATTTTCTTATATGGATTGTGCGCACAGGTGCATGTTTGTCATAGAGGGCAGTGAGTTTATCACCAAATTCATTAATTTTTCCATCGATTGTAGGTTCTCTTATTATTTGATGCCATGAGATTTCTGAGCAATCGGCTGTTAGAGCGGCAAGATCAATCCGCGTCATGTTCCTACAAGTTATGTAACGCGATTTGATCTTTGGGGGCTGCTCAGAGTAGGCCAGGAATACTACATCATGTGCTGAGAGGCCAGGGCCCGAGGTTTGACCAACATCTCTTCCTTTGTCAGTCTGTTTCGTTGCGATTACGTCTATAAGAATATGACTGTGTAGGTTGTAATGGAAGAGTGTTCGTGCTATTGCAACTAAACAGTCTTGTTAGGTTTATTGCGGAGGGAGTGTCTCTTAGCAGGTGTATGTTCAGGTCACCTATTACGATGACATGTTCGTTTTGACACTGAAGTGAATGTAATTCCTGCTGAAAGGAACTCATTGGGCTTATCTTTGGCGGCTTGTACATGACACCAGTAAAGAACTTCTGACTTTGAATATTTATTTCAGTGAACATGAATTCAGCCTCTTTTTCTTCAGCAGTGTTTGACGTACAGAAGACTTTCGCTTTGAGATCTATTCGTATATACGAGCCGACCCCGCCACCTAGCTTTTTTGATGTGTCTGCGCTAAGAAACGTGTGCCCTGGGAGATGAATAGACGCAGAGGATATGTGTACTCTAAGCACTATGGGACTTAACATCTGAGGTCATCAGTCCCCTAGACTTATTGTTGTTGTTGTTGTGGTCTTCAGTCCTGAGACTGGTTTGATGCAGCTCTCCATGCTACTTTATCCTGTGCAAGCTTCTTCATCTCCCAGTACCTACTGCAACCTACATCCTTCTGAATCTGCTTAGTGTAGGCATCTCTTGGTCTCCCTCTACGGTTTTTACCCTCCACGCGGCCCTCCAGTACTAAACTGGTGATCCCTTGATGCCTCAGAACATGTCCTACCAACCGATCCCTTCTTCTGGTCAAGTTGTGCCACAAACTTCTCTTCTCCCCAATCCTATTCAATACTTCCTCATTAGTTATGTGATCTACCCATCTACTCTTCAGCATTCTTCTGTAGCACCACATTTCGAAAGCTTCTATTCTCTTCTTGTCAAAACTATTTTTCGTCCATGATTCTCTTCCATACATGGCTACACTCCATACAAACACTTTCAGAAAAGACTTCCTGACACTTAAACCTATACTCGATGTTAACAAATTTCTCTTCTTCAGAAACGCTTTCCTTGCCATTGCCAGTGTACATTTTATATCCTCTCTACTTCGACCATCATCAGTTATTTTGCTCCCCAAATAGCAAAACTCCTTTACTACTTTAAGTGTCTCATTTCCTAATCTAATTCCCTCAGCATCACCCGACTTAATTCGACTACATGCCATTATCCTCGTTTTGCTTTTGTTGATGTTCATCTTATATCCTCCTTTCAAGACACTATCCATTCCATTCAACTGCTCTTCCAAGTCCTGTGCTGTCTCTGACAGAATTACGATATCATCGGCGAACCTTAAAGTTTTTATTTCTTCTCCATGGATTTTAATACCTACTCCGAATTTTTCTTTTGTTTCCTTTACTGCTTGCTCAATATACAGATTGAATAACATCGGGGATAGGCTAAAACCCTGTCTCACTCCCTTCCTAACCACTGCTTCCCTTTCATGTCCCTCGACTCTTATAACTGCCATCTAGTTTCTGTACAAATTGTAAATAGCCTTTCGTTCCCTGTATTTTACCCCCTGCCACCTTTAGAATTTGAAAGAGAGTATTCCAGTCAACATTGTCAAAAGCTTTCTCTAAGTCTACAAATGCTAGAAACGTAGGTTTGCCCTTCCTTAATCTAGCTTCTAAGATAAGTCGTAAGGTCAGTATTGCCTCACGTGTTCCAACATTTCTACGGAATCCAAACTGATCTTCCCCGAGGTCGGCTTCTACTAGTTTTTCCATTCGTCTGTAAAGAATTCGCGTTAGTATTTTGCAGCTGTGACTTATTAAACTGATAGTTCGGTAATTTTCACATCTGTCAACACCTGCTTTCTTTGGGATTGTAATTATTATATTCTTCTTGAAGTCTGAGGGTATTTCGCCTGTCTCATATATCTTGCTCACCAGATGGTAGAGTTTTGTCAGGACTGGCTCTCCTAAGGCCGTCAGTAGTTCCAATCGAATGTTGTCTACTCCGGGGGCCTAGTTTCGACTCAGGTCTTTCAGTGGTCTGTCAAACTCTACACGCAGTATCGTATCTCCCATTTCGTCTTCATCTACATCCTCTTCTATTTCCATAATATTGTCCTCAAGTACATCGCCCTTGTATAGACCCTCTATATACTCCTTCCACCTTTCTGCTTTCCCTTCTTTGGTTAGAACTGGGTTTCCATCTGAGCCCTTGATGTTCATACAAGTGGTTCTCTTATCTCCAAAGGTCTCTTTAATTTGCCTGTAGGCAGTATCTATCTTACCCCTAGTGAGATAAGCCTCTACATCCTTACATTAAACCTAACTGACCTAAGGACATCAGACACATCCATGCCCGAGGCAGGATTCGAACCTGCGACGCTAGCAGCAGCGCGGTTCCGGACTGAAGCTCCTAGAAACGCTCGGCCACAGTAGCCGGCTGTAATCAGTACGTCCGATGCAATATATGCGTGCTGTGTTATGTTGTGCGGAATCGACTTTCATTGCACATCCCTTCCTTACACACCGCTGATGCAAATGGACATCACGAAACAGAAACAAATTTGAAAACAACGAACAGAGTCGTCAATGGCCGCACGAACAGTTCATAATTTTATGGGAAAAATTGGTGAAGGAGGCATGAGGGAGATTTGAACTCGGATCTCCTGCGTTATCGTCCAACACCATGACCACATAACCACGACGCCATGGCCCTTCCAGTTCCCTTGATGTTGGATATCTTGAGCTCGGACCATTCTCAGTTTCTATTTTGCTTCTTTTTTCGCAGTTCAGTACACCTTCTTCCTGCTTTCATGCTTGATCTGTATTCAGTGTTTGAGGGGCTATTCAACGGTCCATCTTACCACTAAATCTGAGGAGAGTGCGGTGGAGAATGTCACTTGTGAGCATCAGCTATCTTACACTAATGTTGATTGTGTTTCAGCAGTTCGGATTTTGTCAGCGTGGCCAGATAATTTATTAGTACCTTCGTAATATTTTTAATGAGCAGAGAGTATTATTGCCTAATGTACTTCACATAATTTACAAGAATGAGAGTTTAAGAGATCCTTAAACATTTACTCCAAGTCAGTTAATGACTACGAAATTGTTTTATTTCCCCCACTTAGATCAAACACGTCGTGTGGAAAAGTGAAAAGAGAATGCGCATGAAACGTTATTGTACTGCAACATTTTAGAGAACTGGAATGGCTAGAAACATACCGAGTGAGTAAAGACACCTTTATGTTCTTGCGCAAGGATTTGTCACAGGCTACTGATAGTATACGAGAGTCTTTGTCACTATAAGCAAGGACGGATACAGAAAACTGCGAATTAGTCATCTATGAAGACTGTTGCCTATCAGGTAGCCACATGAGTAGTTATGTATCTCTTACTATCTAATAGAAATAAAATGTGATTGTCTTCTGTTATAAAAAGGAAATGAATCTAAATTGGTCTAATACTATTACTTTCCCTTCACTCTACGCAAAATCACTTCGTCTAAATCAACCGACATTTTAAAAAGTAAACAGCCACGCGACACGACTCAAACGCAGTAGAATGTTTATGGTACGAATATCGTGTATCGTGTGTGAGAGCTGAAATTCGGCAGTCAAACTGGTAATTCTAAAGTCAATACTAAAGTATTTACGTGGTCAGCTGCAGTATAGGAGAATTGGTTGGGGAAATCCGGATTTGGTAAAGCGAGTAAACGTACAATTTCCTTCTTTTTCTTCTCTTCGTCTTCGTTGGTGGATTACGTGGTTGCACCTGTCCCGGCAAACCAGGTCCCGCCGTCTCTTCCGTGGTCGTCCTCTCTCTCTTGTCCCTCTAGTTTCGTAGTCATGGATTTATCTCGGAAATTTATTTTCATACATTCTGTTAAATGTTCCCACCATCTGTTTCTACAGTGAGGTACCAAAAGTCGTGGGATACCTCCTAATATCGTGTCGGACCTACTTTTCCCGGCGTATTGCAGCAGCTCAGCGTGACATGACCTCAACATGTCGTTGGAAGTCGCCTGCAGAAATACTGAGTCATTCTACTGCTATAGCTGTCCATAATTGCAAAAGTGTTGGAGTTGCAGGATTTTGGGCACGAACTGACCTCTCGATTATGTCTCGTTAGTGACCGATGGGATTCACGTCGGGAGATATGAGTGGCCAAATCATTCGCTGGAGTTGTCCAGAATGTTCTTCGATCCAGTCGCGAACAACTGTAGCCCATTGACAATTCCATCGTTGTTTGGGAACATGAAGTCCGCAAATGGCTGCAGACGGACTGGAAGTAGCTGAACATAACCATTTCCAGTCAATCGTCGGTTCAGTTGGACCAGAGGATCCAGTCCATTCCATGCTGACACAGCCCGCATCATTATGGAGCCAGCGCCAGCTTGCACAGTGCCTTGTTGGCAACTTGCGTTTATGCTTTCGTGGGATCTTCGCCACATTTGCACCCTGTCATCAGCTTTTACCAGCTGAAGTCGGGTCTCTGATGAGGTCACGGTTCTATGGTCTAACCGATATGTTCACGAACCCACGAGAGGTGCTACAAGCATGTCGTATTTTTAGCAAAGCCATCCGGATGCGTCGTCTGCTGCCATAGACCATTAACCTCATTTTTGCCATTTTCGCCTTACTGTCCTAACGGATACGTTCATTGTTCACATGATATTGGTTTCTGCGGCTATTTCACACCGTGTTGCCTGTCTGTTAGCACTGACAACTAAACGCAAACGTTGCTGCTCTCTGCTGTTAAGTGAAGGCCGTCGGCCACTGCGTTGTCCGTGGTGAGAGGTAATGCCTGAAGCTTGGTATTCTCTGCACACTGTTGACACGTTGGATCTCGGAATATTGAATTCCCTAACGATTTTCAAGGTGACATTCTGTTTCCATACCTGAGATAAGTCATCAATGTAGCTGACCGCACGTACAAGTTTATTTACGATGAAATGCCGACGGAAGTTTAGATCTATGTATGTACTCAACAGGTCATCAACGGTGTGTGGTTGAGGGTACGTGATGTACGGCAATCATCATCTCTCCTCACTTTTTCTTTTCCATTCAGGGACGGTACGCTGGAAAGAAGGCTGTGGGCAACCCTCTATATAAGCCGAAATGTCTCTGACTGTCCATTAAGCAAGACTTACATTAAAGGAAGATATGTTTCAGAACTTGTTTTCGGGGCGAGCCTCTCGATATGTTGTGAGTTAAGTTCGCAAACACGCACAATGTCGCTTTCTGCAGTTTTCCGTGACGTCCCTCCCCATGAGAAGACGAACTCGTGACCAAGTCGTTATTGTTAAGAGCCATTGTCCGGCGTACGTCAAGGTGGTGTAATAGGCTTTCGTAGCCGTTGTCATTGGAGGCTACATCTTCTAGGTTTTTAGGCCACGTCAGAAACCTCTTCAGTTTTCTCTTTCACAATCGACGTTTCACACCGTTTCCTGGGATAATCTTCAGGAACTTCTCGTTTAGCTGGATCACTTAAGATCTCTGCAGAGGAGTGTAAACATCGATTGTGTAAGAGGAAATCGGAGAGTAAAAGCCGTATTGGCTCTGTCAGGTTGGCGCGACACCCCCAGCACGTTTGTAAGCGGAACGGTTAGGCGAATTCGGTTGGAAGAGCACTTGTTCCTGGGTCGTGGTGCTGGACAGACATGGTGACGCAGCTCTCGGTTTAGTAATGTTAACATAGGTATTAGATTGTCTGAAATCTGCTCTGTAATGAAGTCCAGATGTTGAAATCAGGCGCGAAATTACCACTGAACCCCCTAAGGGAATTGATTTTCTTAATTTACTCGAATTCCAGTAGACCTTGCGTTAGTGCCTTGTTCAGGCAACGCACCATGTGCCTTAAGCTCAAGGCCACGTTATTGCTCTGTGCTTAACGGAAATTCACTCATTCAATGTATTTTAATCTGCTCTTCCATTTACAGTAATATTTTGGGAGTTTTTATTTATTTTTCATATATTTTTTGTTTGCGAACTTGCTTTCGCGCCACGTGGTCGGTTGGAGCAACCGCCGCATTGATAAATTGTAGTTTCGGTCTGAAAATATATTGTACACGATGAATAATCATACAATAGTGAGCGAGTGTAAAATAGGGAAGGAATAATCGTGTGTGTCCATATTTTTCTGGGTTTCTGTTGGATACTGAAACTTGGACATGTGCGTTGAACAGCATTGAAGTGATGTTTCTTGTGCACCCCCATAACGAGTTGATTTGTTGGCGATGTTGTGCGTTAAGTAAAATACTCGTGCCACTAGGAAAAGTATCGGGTTTTAATGCCCACTGATTTGATGAAGATTTGCGAAATACTCTTCCACCCTGACCTAGTTTTGCTTGTATTGTCTATGTAGAACTTGTTCTGAGTAATCTATAGTAGTTGAATGTAATAACTGAGGGTTTAGGTATAATTGTGCTGTTGTATAGGGTACATTGAAGCCAGTTCTGCGCTCCTCTGTCCCATTCCATAATTACGTGGCGAAACTGAACCATGTTAACTAGAGACCTGTTTTTATGATGTGCATTGCAAGACAAACACGACTAGTTGTTGAAATACCATCGGTACTGAACAAATATCAATTAATCTCTATCCTCGAATGATTATTTACTCCTTCCATCATAAAGAATAGGTGGCAGTCAGTACCACAGTCGAATTCTGGGTCATGAAAGCAAATAAAAGCTATATAATGCCTATTAAGCCCTGTATAGATGCCTTGTGTAGTGGTTAAAAAAAATGCGTTCTCCGTTGCGTTCAAATTTCTACTGGTTCGTAAAAACCTTCCGCTAGAAATTATTAATATCCAGCAATAACTTGCAGGGGCCAGTAATTTCGTGGACCACAGGAATGTAAGAAACCATTTACTACAGACAGTAGATTGCAGGAGCGGTAGGACACGTCAAAGCGACGGTAATCTACCTACTTAGGTGGACTTATACCACCACCAGTGCTGGAAGGTTACGTTGCAACGGAAACAACGTAGGACACACTACTTTGAACAGCATGGTGGCCAGTGCAATCGCACTTGTCTAATTCGTAAGAGTCACACGAGGGATCAAACCCATAATTCAAGAGACTTAAATTCCTAACATGGAGTAAAAATTAGTCTTGCATGGAACTCCTGTTTAGATGTGATAACAACTGAAATGTTGTGGTTGACGTTAGATCAATGGACATACGATTTGTAAAGGACAGCTTAGAAACCACGTGCCACTACGTTCCAGTATCTGTTTGGTTACCTTGACCCATGACACAGTAGACATTAATTGGACTGTTGTAGAAGATGACTCATGCCGCTGACGTAGTACCTATTAAGTTGTGTCATTGAAGACAGTTATTAAAATCGAATGGCTCGGGTATCCTGCCTCTACAGAATAAAAAAGTGCGTCCGCTTGCCATATGCTGAAAACCACCTTGTAAAATCGTGGAAAACATTCAGGTATTATAATATTATCATGTACTGCATTTATTACAATGAATTAAAAGGGGACCATTTTACAATAACATGGTTTTTAGTTTGTTTAATCCCCAGACATGTTTTACTATAAATGGGGCATCTTTATTGGGGCTTTTATTTTTTCTCTTATGCTGTGGTCCTCATTCCAAAGACTGCTTTGATACAACTCTCCATTGACACTCTCCTGTGCAAGCCTCTTCATCTCCGAGTAGGTGCTGCAACCTACATCCTTCTGAATCTGCTGGCTGTTTTTATTTTTTGGTCTTCCTTTACGATTTTTGCTCCCCCCCCCCCCTCCGCTCTCCGCCCCTTCAACACACACTTCCCGCCAGGAATAAATTGGTGATCCCTTGACGTGTCAAAATATGTCCTACCAAACGATCCCTTCTTCCAGTCAGGTTGTGCCACAAATATTTTGGTTCCCAGTTCTATTCACTACCTCTACAGTTAACAAATTTCTCTTCTTCAGAAACGCCTTTCTTGCCATTGTCAGTCTCTCCTCTCTACCTCGACCATCATCAGTTATTTTGCTCCCCAAACAGCAAAACTCATGTGCTAGTTTAAGTTTCTCGTTTCCTAATCTAAATCCCTCAGTGTCACTTGATATAATTCGACTAAATTCCATTATCCATCCGGCGCTTCAATCCGGAATCGCGCTGCTGCTACGGTCTACGGTCGCAGGTGCGAATTCTGCCTCGGCCATGGAAGTGTGTGATGCCGTTAGGTTAGTTAGGTTTAAGTAGTTCTAAGTCTAGGAGACTGATGACCTCAGATGTTAAGTCCCATAGTGCTGAGACCCATTTGAACCATTCATTAATCTTGTTTTGCTTTTGTTGATGTTCATCTTATATCCTCCTTTCAAGACCCTATCCATTGTGTTCAGCTGCTCTTCCAATTCCTTTGCTGTCGTTGAGAAAATTAAAATGTTATCGGCAAGCCCCAAAGTTTTTATTTCATTTCCCTGGACTTTAATTCCTACTCCAAATTTTTCTGTTGTCTCTTTTACTACTTACTCAATGTACATATTGAATAAAATCGTGGGTAAGCTACAACCATGTCTCACTCCCTTCTCAACCGCTGCTTTCCTTTCATGCCCTCCGACTCTTATAACTGCCGTCTGGTTTCTGTATAAGTTGTAAATAGCCTTTCGTTCCCTGTATTTTACACCTGTTATCCTCAGAATTTCAAAGAGAGTATTCAGGCAACACTGTCAAAAGCTTTCTCTAAATCTACAAATGCTATAAACGTATGTTTGCCTTTCCTTAATCTACCTTCTATGAAGTAATAGAGTCAATACTGCATCGCGTGTTCCTACATTTCTCCAGAATCGAAACTGGTATTCCCTCCGAGGTCGGTTTCTACCAGTTTTTCCATTCATATATATACGTACTTCATCTTTTTCACGTTGTCACGTTGTGTGTGTGGCGTAAATTCCAGGAGAAATTAGCCACAATTGTGCACTAATGCAGCATGTCACCTGTGAGACGAGGATGCTAGGGCTACGTCTGTGTTTTGAATGTAAGCACTAAATGGTTTATACATGTAAAAGTAATGAAGGAAAGTGACTGGATTTATTCTTTCCTGCTCAGTGTTTGCAAATATGTGACGTCTTGAGATAGCCTTCGTTTCATTCCTCAGAATGAAATATACCAACTGGTTTGATCAGCTGTTTATATTTCTAGGATCAGATGACGTTATTCTGAAAGAAGAGAGAAAAATGTAACGGGCAGACAAATGAATACGAGACAGATAGCTTTGGGCCCAGGGCTCCAAAAATGTGGAAATCGCATGTGGAGAGATCGGAACTGTGTGGAAGAAGTGTAAGGGCACCACAGCGAAACATCTGCAGCGTACTCGAAACCACCTTGGCAAATGTGGACTCGTCCTGAAGAACGATATAAGTGGGCGTCAGCCTGTTTCGAACGAAGAGGTACGCTGCAGGGTACGACATGGTTTCGTAGGCAATTCCAAACATTATTCCACGAAGGCATTGATCCTCTTGCCTCACAGTGGGATAAATGTATTAACAGCTATGCAGATTACGATAGAAATAATAAACAGCTTACGCACTTGTTTTTCATCTTTCTCATTTTCGTTTGACTGCCCGTTATACACCAAATAACCATAACTCACCACTAACCCAGTTAACTAATTCATCGTCTTCTGAGTAGTCATTATAAACTGAGAATTATCGACATGTAAATCCTAACTTTCAAACTACTGCGAATGGCGTGATGGAGGGTTATCCTCATTGTAGCTCATATTAGGTTTCTTCCTGGTTCCATTCACGTATCGTGCGCGGCAAGAATTATTGCCTGAATGTCTTTGTGCTTGTCTGATCTTGTCTTCTGTGGGATCGATACGGAAGGGGCTGTAGTATACTAGTACATTTTTCACTTAATACTGGTTCTCGAAAGTTAGTAAAGAAGCTTTCGCTGCACAGCTGACGGCTACGTTCACGAGTCTGCCAGTTGAGGTTTCCCAGTAATTCCGTGACGCTCCGCCGTGAATCGAAGTAAATTATAGACATTCGTGTTGCCATTCTTAGTACAAATTCTACATCGGCTCTTAGTCCTTTTTGCTAGAAACGGAGCCTCCCTTTTTTTAAAAAAAATATGGGGAGGATCGCGCTGTCCGGCTACCCAAAGGAGCTTACATGAAAAATGTGTGAAAGTTCTGTATTTGCAGCACGCTGTGTTATTGCACATATGTGGACCGGAAAGAGGGTAGCTTGGTGTTTGCAACGCTCTGAGGCAAAGAAACTTCTCTTAGCAGCTTCGGTATAATGAAAACAGTCTCTCACACATCAAGATCGTACAATCATTCAGGGCTTGGCAAAAGAAAAGGAAAAGATTGCTCAGCTCAAAAGCAATAAAACAGCAAAACGCCGTATTTGTTTCCCAAGTATTGGCACATGCCCAACGAGAAACGAAATCAGCAAACTTACGACATCATCAAGGCATGAAATCATAAATTATGAAGGAGGGAAAAAGACTCATCCCTTTCAAGCGTTGGCTCCGTACTAAACCAGCTGCTATTTGGAGGCCAAGAAATACTGGATTCGCTTGACTGCCTCGATGTATAGCTAACTTACAGAAAAAAATGAATATTTTCTATTTATCCAAGTAAGCCAGTTGTTCACGCACGTACCTACCACACTTAAAGCATTTATTTCTGCGTTACGTAAACCATAGTGATCTTGCTGTAACCATTTCCTAGAGTATTATGGGTTGCCGACGTACTGTAACACACGCAAATTCTTATATTAGTGGTTTGGCATGTGGATAGTCGGGAGGGAGATCTCAGGTCATACACTGTCGGAGGAGACTCATGTGAACACCAAAGACTTTTCGAAGTACCCTTAGTATGCTATTTCGGCAGTGTAATTAAGAGTACCGTTACGGGCGCTTTGAAGGACAGCCGAAAGCGTCTGAGTTTCCCAAAGTAGCTTTTCTGAGCCCTCAAGTAACAGACAGATTACGTTAGTTCGGAGCCGTCTCGAACGGTAGTAATCTTGCGTTGGATGGCAAATTTCACCTCAAACAGGACAGTGCGACACCTGATCATCTTTCAGAATTACCCTCCGTTCCATTCGATGGTCCTCTGAATGTCACGGTTCTTTCGTAACACCGTAGGTGAAGGGTCTCCCTGATAGCGTCTTCTGTTCTGGACTGGACTGCATGGCTCCATTTATATGTGCCACCTATTCTCGTTTATCCAGTCACTGGTACTGCTCGGGCGTCTGAGTCTTGCAATAGAATCATTGTGCTGCAAAAGTGTACGGTACTGTGAATGTCATGCATCCTCGATCAAGATTTGCAACCCATCATTTATCGACAACAATGTTATTCACTCGACGCACTTGGGCAACGATTCTTGACATTGGGGCGGTCTGAGACTTACATTTGCGCTTGCACTCCGCAGAGTATAGTAGAGAGTGTGACGAAGGGTAAATAGTGTCTTTTCCCCCTTTCCCTCCGTTTCTCTTTTCCGACTCTAATCGTGAATGATACGCCGTAAGAAAGGCTGTCAGTGCCCCTCTGTATGAGACTGAATTTCTCTAAATTTGGACTGATGAGGTGGCGCAGTGGTTAGCACACTGGACTCGCATTCTGGAGAACGACAGTTCAAACACGCTTCCGACCATCCTGATTCAGGTTTTCCTTGATTTCCCTAAATCACTTCGGACAAATGTCGGGATGGTTCCTTTGGTAGGGCACGGTAGACTCCCCCCCCCCCCCCCTCCTTAATTGATGGGACGGATGACCTCGCTGTTTGGTCTCCTCTCCTATTAACCAACCAACGAAATTTTGCCTCGTGGTAATTATGCAAAATGTTTTTCTAAGAGAGTAGTATGTTTCTCATAGTGTTCTCTCCGAATTTTGAGCGTAAGTCTCTCCACAATGAACGTCTTTTTGTAACATCTTTGAGGGTCACTCAACAATTAAAAATAGAAATAGCTCTACGGCACAATTGTTTTATTACATTAAAATGAATTGTCTAGTTTTCCACGTAATCTCCACCAACTAATATACACTGGTCGCATCTTCGTACGACTACTTTTTTAATCCCCCAAGCGAAGAAGTCTTTTTTTGTACTTTATCTTGAAAGCTGTCTGTTAGAAATGTCTTTAATAATATCGAATCGCGAGATTTGATTCGCTTGCACAGCTGAAAAATTGTCTGTTCCATGCTCTCGTCTGCTAGAGAAGTCAGATATCGGGTTATGCAGTATGTTTTCAAACAACTTTATAAGGCACAGCCTTGTTAGTCAGATGACTTAGCATAGAGTTCCGATAGTGTACCTTGGGTACTCAGTCATTTTCCATTCTGCTTTCCTACGATTTTAATCGTCGAGACGTTGTTTACATCACGCTGCACGCTGACGATTTTATTATGTTCAGACATGTTATATAGTGAGTGATTTGAAGCGAGCATTTATCTAATCCAGCTTCCAGTACTCATGAGGAGAGCGTTGCTTGCTTACGTTGCATTGGTGTAATACGTTTCACCTGATTTTCAAGTGCAGTTGTGTATCCTGAGTGCGTAGTTAGTATTTCGTTCGACCGCATCTTTATCTGAATATCATAGAATCAATGTCGGTCTTCCATTAAGCTAGCCGTGTATATAGGTCGAATTTCTCTTTACACTCCCATTCAATAATATTAAGCTGTTTTGAAAATAAATTCGATTCTTTTTACTCGACCGAATAGTAGCGACTTCGGTCAAGAATACCATCATAACGACCGGGAGAGCGGTGTGCTGACCCCACGCCCCTCCTATCCGCGTCCTCCACTGAGGGTGACACTGCGGTCGGATGGTACCGGTAGGCCACTCGTGGCCTGAAGACGGAGTGCTTTTTATTCGGTTTTTTCTACCCTTGTGAATATGAAGTATTTGTAAAACCGTGTCGTCCGATTGTGGATAATTATGCCTGTTGTTCAAGAATTCCCTTGTTCTTTCGGATAATAATTGAATTTAATTTAAAATCTCTACTGCATTATTTTTGTCCTGAAATGACTTAAGATGATTTTCCGCCCAATTAAGGTAAGTGGCGAGTTTTATAGGACTTCGAAACAAGTTCTGAATACATCGAGAGTTAGCTCTTTTGTGATTCATGCTAACTGCTGTTAGATGTTACACAACACAAGGTACAATTACATCTGCATTATACGCGCCTTCTCGACACAGAAAGACGCAGCTATACTTATAATTGTGTTAGAATCGATGAATTCTTTGATTTACCTTTGTATTATTTCAACACATGTCGAAAACCCTTTCATATGTTCTGTTGCATACGAAAGCGTGCTTATTACCTAATATTTCATTAGCAGCAGCCAAATCATTGTGTTGTTCAGTCATGGGTCAAAATTTTTATACGAGGAGGGGAAATTTTTAAGGGCATTAGCAACGAAGTCATTACCGCTATGCAACAGGTAATAGGTGGCTATCGACTTTCGTTGCCACTGAAATTAATGCCACAGAAAGGTCCTTTCATCTAAAGAAACAGATGAAAATCGTTAGGAGCAAGGTAAGGCCATAGGGAGATGTGTTGCTCTATTTGTATGGTTTATGGGATCGAGTGTCCTGCTGAATAAGAAGAACGCCTTTCCATTGCCATCCTGGAAAATTTCTTTTCAGAGCTAGCTTGACTTTGACATCAAATGATGCCTAAGCAGTATAGGCTGTAGACAGTACGTTACTTCTTCAAATAATCGCAGAAAATCAGACCATGATCACTCCAAGCGATGGTTAACATGACATTTACCAACCAAAGGTTGCGTTTTGAATTTCTTATGCCCAGACGATTCAGAGTGTTTTCACTTTATTTTTTTGACACTTGGACTGCGGCTCAAAATGCTTTGTCAAATTTTTATCAAAGATTAAAATCCTGTAAAAATTTGTATTATTTTCGCTACTGAAACGATTTTTGAGCTCGATCCAAATGTGAAATCCTTTTTTTTTTTTGTGGTGAACTGTATGCTCTCTAGGGAACCAAATCGAACAAGTCTTATAGTAGATCAATTTCACTTGCCTGGTGGGATGAGTTGCACCAGTACATATTTGATATTTTTCAGTAGTTTGTTCAGTTGTAAGTAGTCGCTCTTCCTGCATAAATGAATCACTGCTGCTACTGGATGCCCCTAGTGGTGCACGCCGGTTACGGTATTGCGGCCACTTTTTAGCTTTTCCACCCACATCTAAAAAAGATGCACGATTCGTGCAGGTACTGCGTGTCGTTTGTTCATCCTAGAGAATATTTCTACGTCTCATCTTTGCCCTGACCTGCAAACTTGGTCTCTGCTAAACTTGTTCACGCTTGGGGGGTTGGTACTACCTTACCCCAGAACGACCATTCATGCAGTGTTACAATCCGTGCCTAAGGCTTTCTGCTAGTTCACACACTCACTCATTTATACCGCCCAGGCAGCACAAAGGAAAGGAAAATGGGAACATAAAAAATTCAATAAATAACCCTGTTTAGTCCATTCTCTCCTTTTGGACACCATCTGAAGTATTACCTGCAAGAGAAGAAACTCTTGCTAATAATTTCTGCGTGCTAGCAATTTATTAAAACATTGGAACGGTACACAAGTTCCGTTTCACAGTAACTAACCGTTGCAGTGTGATTCTGAATTTTCTGCAAATTCCTGTCTGCAGATGGCATGACCTATTCACTGGACACTAAGAGGTTTCCAGTCCATCTTTTTAAGTTCTTGAATCGATGTAGACTAAATGTGTCAAAACTAATAACAATGTGAACGTACCAGCAATTCGTATTTCAAGTTCACTAGTTTTGTCGTTGCAAAGTATTTTTCCAAAGTCATGGTGAAAGGTTATTTATTTTTGTGTTATCCAACATTTTTACCAACGGCCTTGTCCCAGTGATAATAGGTAATACCGGTTCCCGTCGGATCACTGAAGCACTGTCGGGCTTGGCTAACACTTGGATGGGTGACCTCCCAGGCCTGCCGAGTGCTGTTGGAGAGCGGGATACACTCAACCCTTTTGAGGCCAATTGAGGTGCTGCTTGCTTGGAGAAGTAGTGGCTCTGGTCATTTATACTGACAACGGCCGGGAGAGCGTTGTTCTGACCACATGCCCCTCCATATCCGCATCCAGTGACGCCTATCGTCTGAGGATGACAAGGCGGTCGGTCGGCGCCGTTGGGTCTTCACAGGCCTTTTCGGAGGGAGAGATGAGTTAACCCAACATTCTTCGTACTTTTGCACCCAGCTGACCCACAGCGCTTGTGTAAGATACACCACTTATCAGTTGATTGTTAATAGGCTAACTGATGAGAAATCATTTTGTATCTCAAATGCTCAAACGTATCCAAAGACGAAATCGATTTGATATTTTACTGCGTATGGCCAATGGTTTCCACACATTGTTTTCATTGCTGCTGAGTTGTTAGTATGCGGTGTGGGTCCACGTCCACTTTTACTAAGCTTGAAGATGGTTGCAGGGCCATGCCATAGATAATCCGTCTAACGCTTTAAGCATTCAATTTAGTCATTCTACTAGGATATTCAGGTTATATAATATACGTGACTAGACAAAAATGATTCAAATGGCTCTGAGCACTTGGCACTACTTAAACCTAACTAACCTAAGGACACTACACACATCCACGCCCGAGACAGGACACGAACCTCCGATCGCAGAAGTCGCGCGGTTCCGGGTTGAAGCACCTAGAACCGCTCGGCTACCGCGGCCGGCAGTAAATAGACAATTTGCATTTCTGTGATTGCTGGAAATCAATTCAGTGGTGTATATATAGTATACTGTCTAATTCTTCTGAGGTTAATACGAAGTGCTAATTCATCATTGAGGTTATTCGTCTATATACTGCTCAGTCGTACAATTCATAATACTGAAGCACACGTTTCCGACGCAATCTTGGCGGTACCTTTTGGCAATATTCAATTTATCAATTCGGTGATTATCTATAAAACAGATATTGAAGTTTTTCAGTCAGATACAGCTTCTCCCAAGACTCAGTAATAAATATTCCGTTCTTTGCAGTTATAATTTCCAAGTTTTGAAAGATGAGTTTCGCCGTTGATGCTGGGACGGAGCTTGTGTGTGGCAGACTTTTTATAATATGTCCAATGATGTTCTCATGCAATAATTTGCGCACATTATGGTGGTAAAGCATTCGGTTTTGCCAATAGTTTGTGTATATTTTGTTCTTGGACGACGACATCATTCAGTCACTTTAGGAAAGTGATTTCTATTCTAGGTAATTTTCAGATTAAAGTATTGTGATTACATTCTTGGTAGCAGGCCGCCGTGGGAAAGCGGTTCTAGGCGCTTCAGTCCGGAACCGCGCTGCTACGGTCGCAGGTTCGAATCCTGCTTCGGGCATGGATTTGTGTGATGTCCTTAGTTTAGTGAGGTTTAAGTAGTTCCAAGGCTAGAGGACTGATGATCTCAGACGTTAAATTCAAAAATGTGTGTGAGATCTTATGGGACTTAACTGCTACGGTCATCAGTCCCTAAGCTAACACACTATTTAACCTAAATTATCCTAAGGTCAAACACACACACACACCCATGCTCGAGGGAGGATTCGAACCTCCGCCAGGACCAGCCGCACAGTCCACGACTGCAGCGCTATAGACCGCACACCTAATACCGTGCGGCAGAAGATAAGTCCCATAGTGCTTAGAGCCATTGGAACCATTTTGAACACGCACAACACCGCATTTGCCTACAAGCTAACCACATTACACTCTGTAATTTTAAGAGACTTTTGAGAATGATTAGACAGCTTTTGATGTTCAAATTTACAAGCTATGAATATCAATTTCCCGTCGTCCAGAATTTCCGTAAATATGTGCTATTGTTGAAACGTTCCCTTAGAAAAATTTATGAATTACTGTGCTGATAAACCTTTTACATTATTTGATTTTCAAACAGCTGAGCAGAACTGAGCGTACTGAGACATTTCGCTCTTTACCTATTCTGATCAACACTAAACTGACACACAATATTTTCGGGCGCAACGTAATCTGACTTCGACAAATCCCTATTAAAGAATGGCACTGACTAACAATAACCTATCACTTACCTCACAAAAATCTTCATTACTCGAACTACTGCAAAACCAGACCATCTGCCCTCAAATCTGCGCCATCTCTCTCCCCACAACCACCTCTGCTGGCGGCTCACCTCCAACTGCGCAACGCTACGCGCTGTTCACATCCAACTGCCCAACACTACAATGGCGAGTATTACAGCAATGCCAACCAGCCACAGTCTGCACACAGCACAACCAGTGATTTTCATACAGAGCGCTACGTGGCGTTACCAATATAAAAACCTAAACAGCCTAGTTACATTGTGTTCAGATGGTATTCCAAAGTTCATTACTGGGTCATACAACACAGCGTAGCATCAATCTAATTATTCTTGGACACTAGCCAAGCACAACAAGGTACACAACACAGGTTTAAGCAGTTTCACGAAGGTCAATTTCTTGTCTCAAGCGACTACCAGCGGGCAGGTGGATGTACTGCACTGTACTGTGACACAATTGTCATGAGTGGTCATTTTTGTTTAGATGTTGGCGCCGAAAATGCGTGTGTTCCGAGTGCTGTCTGCTGTGCAGTTTGGTGCTCATACTTTTAGAATTAAGGACGATTCACATTTGTCGTCAACGGACTATCGTCGTCAAGTGTTACTGTGTTCATACTAGATAAAATGTCTCTCAGTCCCCCAGTGAGGGAATGCCCTTCTCAACAAACCTATGAATGCAGTAATAGTACTAATAAAGTAGCTATTCTGCTAGAGTTTATTAACAAACAAAGCGAAATTCATACAGTATTTTGCTGACATAGGTAATTTAACTCACCCGATAAAAGAAAAGAATAGAGAATTGTGAAGAACTGAGGAAACTGCTTTTGTAACATTCTTTCGAAGCTGAATTGTTCGGAAGTCTGAATGAGTCACAGTGATTTTGCCTACTTGCTTTGCTGGTAAGGTCCGAATCGTCGTTGACAAGCAGGTAAGTTTGATCATGGTGGACCGTGACTGTGTTAAAGATAACGCAACTATTAATTTTTCAGTACAGTGAGTAACGCAGATCGGACTTCGAGTAGTAAAATTAGACTGCAAGGGTTTGACTCTGTGGTGTGCAAGTCTGCCCATAATTGCGCTTGGTTGGTGCACAAACCGACACGTCACCAAAGTAATCTCATTCCAACTTCAGTTACACTGAAGTACAGAAATATTTTATATTATTAATGACAAATGGCCAACAACAGTGCTCTTTAAACGAAACAAAGACAAAAGTAAAAATTACTGTTATTATTACCCAACACCTTATGTAATTACAATGATCAAAGCTGCTGCAAGACAAAAGGCCGAAGGAGAAGAAGTGACATGAGGTACAAGGCTAATCGTGGCTCTCTTATTTACAAAAGAATGTCGTAATTAACATCAGCATTTGCTGTGGGAATGAAATAGCAAAGTCTTAGATCACACTGACATCGAAATATTTACGTTCAGTAGTATATGAAAAAAATGGCTGTGAGCACTATGGGACTTAACTTCAGAGGTCATCAGTCCCCTAGAACTTAGAACTACTTAAACCTAACTAAACTAAAGACATCACAAACATCCATGTCCGAGGCAAGATTCGAACCTGCGACCGTAGCGGTCACGCTGTTACAGACTGTAACGCTTAGAACCGCTCGGCCACTCCGGCCGGCGACTAGTATATGAATTCTCCATGTTAATGACAAATGAAAGAATAGAAATGTTGAATTTTTCGATAAAATACGTAATATAAATACGCCAGTCATTATTTAAAAGCTACTTTGCAACTTTTTAATTCATGAATTGGATCTTTTTCTTTCTAAATACGAAAACAAGTAAAACTGATTTCTTCTTTCATTAGAGCTCACTTTTATGCTTTGATAAAATTTCCACTAAGAGACGTTTTTTATCTACACTCCTGGAAATGGAAAAAAGAACACATTGACACCGGTGTGTCAGACCCACCATACTTGCTCCGGACACTGCGAGAGGGCTGTACAAGCAATGATCACACACACGGCACAGCGGACACACCAGGAACCGCGGTGTTGGCCGTCGAATGGCGCTAGCTGCGCAGCATTTGTGCACCGCCGCCGTCAGTGTCAGCCAGTTTGCCGTGGCATACGGAGCTCCATCGCAGTCTTTAACACTGGTAGCATGCCGCGACAGCGTGGACGTGAACCGTATGTGCAGTTGACGGACTTTGAGAGAGGGCGTATAGTGGGCATGCGGGAAGCCGGGTGGACGTACCGCCGAATTGCTCAACACGTGGGGCGTGAGGTCTCCACAGTACATCGATGTTGTCGCCAGTGGTCGGCGGAAGGTGCACGTGCCCGTCGACCTGGGACCGAACCGCAGCGACGCACGGATGCACGCCAAGACCGTAGGATCCTACGCAGTGCCGTAGGGGACCGCACCGCCACCTCCCAGCAAATTAGGGACACTGTTGCTCCTGGGGTATCGGCGAGGACCATTCGCAACCGTCTCCATGAAGCTGGGCTACGGTCCCGCACACTGTTATGCCGTCTTCCGCTCACGCCCCAACATCGTGCAGCCCGCCTCCAGTGGTGTCGCGACACGCGTGAATGGAGGGACGAATGGAGACGTGTCGTCTTCAGCGATGAGAGTCGCTTCTGCCTTGATGCCAATGATGGTCGTATGCGTGTTTGGCGCCGTGCAGGTGAGCGCCACAATCAGAACTGCATACGACCGAGGCACACAGGGCCAACACCCGGCATCATGGTGTGGGAAGCGATCTCCTACACTGGCCGTACACCTCTGGTGATCGTCGAGGGGACATTGAATAGTGCACGGTACATCCAAACCGTCATCGAACCCATCGTTCTACCATTCCTAGACCGGCAAGGGAACTTGCTGTTCCAACAGGACAATGCACGTCCGCATGTATCCCGTGCCACCCAACGTGCTCTAGAAGGTGTAAGTCAACTACCCTGGCCAGCAAGATCTCCGGATCTGTCCCCCATTGAGCATGTTTGGGGCTGGATGAAGCGTCGTCTCACGCGGTCTACACGTCCAGCACGAACGCTGGTCCAACTGAGGCGCCAGGTGGAAATGGCAAGGCAAGCCGTTCCACAGGACTACATCCAGCATCTCTACGATCGTCTCCATGGGAGAATAGCGGCCTGCATTGCTGCGAAAGGTGGATATACACTGTACTAGTGCCGACATTGTGCATGCTCTGTTGCCTGTGTCTATGTGCCTGTGGTTCTGTCAGTGTGATCATGTGATGTATCTGACCCCAGGAATGTGTCAATAAAGTTTCCCCTTCCTGGGACAATGAATTCACGGTGTTCTTATTTCAATTTCCAGGAGTGTATTTACTTTGTCATTTATGTGCAGTATATGGTTTATTCTCCAGCTATTGTAAAGCCTAATCTTTAATTTTGCCGATATTTGGTCCGTCTTGTGGCACTCGTGGGGAAAATGAAGGTTCTCTTGAAGCCTTCGCAATGTGTCGCGAAGACAAATCAAATAATGAAATAAAGTTTAAGAAGCGCCAAAAGCACAGAATGTGTTTTACTTGAGTGAGAGCGGCAAGAATGTTCCCACGTTAGCAGTCAATGTCAGCACGGAGCTGTCGTTTCCCCGCATGCGCAACCTTCAGTACGCTCAGAGCTGCAGAACTCTACAGTTGTCGCAGTCAATTGATGACTGACGTCATCGAAATACTCGCGGCTTGGTTGGAAGCTAATTCAAACAGTGGTATGTGACGTGCGCCACCTATGAGTTGTCGACTTGGACAAGAAAGTCGCTCGTGTAAAACAGGCCTTATATTAGGGGAGTGGGCCACACTTTGATCGTCATATAGGGTTTTTTTTCAGTACGTATCTTATCGTCGGCGTCTCTTTCGACTCCTTGACCACCCACTCCCCTCCGTACCACAATTGTGCCACGTTCAATGTAGGAATTCCACAGTTAATAATAATGTTGATTATTTAATGCAACAGCAAACTCAAGTCGCCTGTCGCTAAGCTTCGCTACATCACTACCACTCTCAACATACACAATAAACCAAAACAAATTGATGGACTCTTTGCAACTGGCGGGAACCTATTCTTCGTATCAGGTGTGAGAATCTTTGACGGACTGTGGTTGCCAGTAGTCTAAGCAACCTGTTGATTATTTTGATATATCTATTGAGACACGATATGCAGGCCTTTCATTCTCGCATCCAGTTGCTCAGTGAGTGAGTGAGCTTCGAAGAACAGCTGCTTGGCCGGCCGCTGTGGCCGAGAGGTTCTAGGCGCTTCAGTTCGGAACCGCGCTGCTTCTACGATCGCAGGTTCGAATCCTGCCTCGGGCATGGATGTGTGTGATGTCCTTAGGTTAGTTAGGTTTAAGTAGTTCTAAGGCTAGGGGGCTGATGACCTCAGATGTTAAGTCCCATAGTGCTTAGAGCCATTTGAATCATTTGAACAACTGTCGGAAAACAGAATTCTCATCTTGTGTCTTCTTCTTCGAGTGAACTTCACTGCCTTCCATTGTTATCTTGAAGCCCGCAAAATGATACAATTATCTCACTGTTACCAATGAAAAAATGAAACGAACAAAAACTCGAAAAAATAATAGTTTGTCTCCTAATAGGTGAGAAAATGAAGAAGGTGTTTACATTCCATGACTAACCTATGCGTCACCCAAGCAGACAGCATTGGTAATGAATATTCAGGATGGATTAAAGTGTCTGAGAACGCCGTTGTTGTGTGTTGTCACATTATAGTATTATAGGACGAACACCATATTTGCAATAAATACTGCAACTCGACGTGCAAATGGCCGTCACACATTCGTCTAGTAGATTTACTGCGTTGCTGTTCCACCAAAGCTTATTTAAAGACGTGGCGACCTTTTGGATAGGTACTACACCACCACGATGTTGTTACACTTAGCCCCTCGTGGCCGCTGTCACAAACACTGGGTGACGTCACAGTAAACGAGTACAGTGGTGACTAAGGAAAGCGCATGGCACTGCGAATTATTTCAAGACAGTTGTGCATATACTACCAAGTGCTTCAGGGTGTCCTCGTGAAAGGTCAGGATAAGAACTCGCGATAAGTCGACCGAAGCACCGTCACTCCCAGGTGCAACAATATCGTGATCGACCAATATTAGCATTTGCTACGACGTTCCTCACTGTTGCTGACACATCGCGACAAACGGTGACTTTAGAGAACTTTGCTAGGTAAATGTGTACAGCAGCAATGTTTTGCAAGATTGGCTGCCTTAGTAAGCTCTTTGATGCCACACTTCGAATAGGAAAATAAAACGCGTCATCTGTCAGATTCAGTTGCTACACATAACTTCTTCAAACCAGCATTAAATCTCGTGCAGAAATGATCAGTTGTATGCGCTAAGGCTGCTCAAGGTAGACGACTCTCTTGATTTTCATCATGAGAATTGTATAAAGAAACGACGTCTCCCCTATATATTGTTTCATGAATGTAGCGGAAAGATAAACTGGGCTGTTCAGTGAGATTAAGATCACAATGGAAAGGAAGATTGCTTCACTAACTCTGGCTAAATTCGGACCTCGATTTTTTTTCTTTGGACATTTCAATAAGTGTATTTTTTGTGTTTTGTTTATTGTCTCTGGAATAAGAGTCTTGTATCTGACGACGTTCATATGACTCACCTGACTAATTACGAAGGACAGAACAGGTCTGACGTTATTGAGCCGGCCGTGGTGGCCGAGCGGTTCTAGGCGCTACAACCTGCAACCGCGCGGACGCTACGGTCGCAGGTTCGAATCCTGCCTCGGGCATGGATGTGTGTCATGTTCTTAGGTTAGTTAGGTTTAAGAAGTTCTAAGTTCTAGGGGACTGATGACCTCAGAAGTTAAGTCCCATAGTGCTCAGAGCCATTTTTTAGGCTTTATTGATTAATTCATAAAAAAGGAAAAATAACAACCTGATACTATTAATAATGATGTTTATTAAAAATAAATAGCACCGTTAGCGGTTTCGAAACGACACGTTCATCGTCAGGAGAATGTTTTCATTTATAATTTCATGTAGCTCGTGTCGAATGTAAAAAATTGGCTTATACTGACTACACAATACTGCCTTACGGGAATACAGCGACCGTTTTCTGCATGAAATTCTTTTATTAATTTCCAAACTTCAGATCACGAAAACAGTTTTATAAACGACTCCTTAGCAAATTATCATAATATATAAACGAACATACTGCATCTCTAGGAAACTTAATTAAAAAACAAATTAACTTTTATGCAGAGCTATACGCACCTGAATATGTTACGGAGTAACAAACCAAGATACAACTAAAAAGGTTGTTTCTTCATAATATATAAACGAGCATACTGCATCTCGAGGAAACTTAATTAAAAAACAAATTAACTTTTATGCAGAGCTATACGCACCTGAATATGTTACGGAGTAACAAACCAAGATACAACTAAAAAGGTTGTTTCTTATTGTGACGAAAATCTCTTGCAGTGGTGGTGCCCTACAGCAAAGAAATGTCGTTTTAAAAAAGGACTAGTGTCAAATGGCTCTGAGCACTATGGGACTTAACTTCTAAGGTCATCAGTACCCTGGATCTTAGAACCACTTAAACCTAAGTAACCTAAGGGCAACACACACATCCATGCCAGAGGCAGGTTTTGAACCAGCAACCGTAGTAGTCGCGCGGTTCCAGACTGTGGCGCCTAGAACGGCTCGGCCACCCCGTCTGGCAAGGACTAGTGTAATCAGAACTAAGTAAAGTATTTTAACCAGACCTAACCGTAGCTAAAATAACATAAATACATTTCTAAGATTGTGCTGAGTAAGTTCGGTGCCATTTTCATCGTAAACCATGCTATATTTTATAGCACAGTTGACTATATTTCGACAGTTTCCTGTCAGTGAACATTTTTCTGAGCTATGAAGACACGGAAATTGTAGAGAAATTCACAAACACCGAACCCGACGATCCTTAACTTGAACGTCTCCTTGTGAACAAACCTCGTTATCCACGTGAACCCCATGTCCACGACAACTAAGGACGGCTTTCCACACGTTAATAGCCCATTGTTCATATTTGTTCCGCTGGTGACCCAGAAAGGCTGCTCTTTCCCCAAGAGGCACACTGAAAGTCTTGAAGTACAGGTATCTCTGAGAGATTATCAGAGGAACGAAACACCATGGCAGATCAGAACTGTGTGCCAGAATGAGACTCGAATTCGGGTGCTCTGCCTGTCGCGAGCAAGTGCTTTCTTCCTGGAGTATTTGTCATGCATGTATCCAGGAGAACGTCTGTGAAGTTTGGGAGGTAGGAGATTAAGTACTGGAGGAAGTAAATTTCCCAGAACAGATCCAACGTTGTGCTTGGGTAGCTTAGTCGACAACATGTAAACAGAATGACGTCTTCTATCATTTGCATAAAACGGAGGATATACCTGTTTCCTGAAAATATAAAAATTGACAGAGCATTTGGCGGCGAAAAACAAAGTTCCCGATTTCGAGTCGCGGTTCGGCACGTAGTTTTAATCTGTTGTAAAGTTTCATATCAGCGCACACTCCGCTCGAGAACGAAAATTTCATTCTGTAAGAGAAATTTTCGTTTTAAACCAAGTACCACATCAATGGTGAAAATAGTTGTTACAATAAATCCTAACGAGATGTGTTGGAATTTGAGCCAAATTATTAAAGTAGGATTTCCTCCCCTACAATATGTGTATTGACCTGCGTAAGCACTACATCATACGCTTACTCTGTACATAGAATCAAAAATGAGTATTTATCAAGTCTATTTAATTTTTATTTCGGTATGTAATTCCCAGTTTCGTTCTTATATTGTTTTGTTCATGTAGTTTCTGCCTCCACGTACAGCATATATTGCAATTAAGTGTATTTCTCTGTTGCTCATGAATATAATAAAGAGCACACTTGGAATTCAGAAGAAATAATATCACATATTAGAACAAATGAGTTCCACAAGCTCCTACTAGCAAAGGTCTGATAGACATAATTTCTTCTTCCGTATCGTACTTGGTATTTACTCCTTACCCTTTGTTAGCGTAGCTACGATTAGCCCATTTTACTTATTTGTTACGTGCAATACATTGTGAATGGAAGCTCAGTTACGAATACGCTTTACAACGCGCTTCTGTTATGAAACTCGAAGGGAGTTTGGTAGCGCGTTTGTTAACTTCCGCAACAGTCAGTTTAATTTGAAATTTTTGTGCGATTTCTTCTCGGAGCCATGTATGCTGCTTTACAAGCACTGAAATGAACTGCTAATAACGATGAATGAGAACAAAAATGCAGGGAAAACTGTTACCGTTCATGAATATGGAACCACCCGTTTCGTTATCGAAGGAGAATATACAGCGAGATCATGGTAGATGACTTCAATAGGATCAGCGATAGACTGGAAATACAAAACTGAAGGACAATACCGTTAATAATTTATGATTTTGCATCAATCTACGTTATTGTAACAAATTCTTGCTCTTAAGCACGGCCTGTAGTGCCTGAATTATTAAACTGTTTCTAGCGGCGCAGAATTAACGTCTCTACTGCTTATCATCGCGTCGATCGAAGCTCCCAAGAATAGGTGAGAGGCGCCATGCGCCGTTGCCTAGCAGCGATCAGACGCAGTTATCGGAAGGCATCGATATCGCTCCAAGCTACGCTTACTCTATTCGATTGTCGAAAAATATCTTCTTAAACGGTAAGCGCCAACTGAAATTTCTTAAGCTGCGTGCACGTTCTGGCTGCTATTTTTTACGGTGTGAGGGCTGAAATATCAAACGATGCAGCGACATACGTAGTTGTAATGCTCTAGAGCGCGTGGTATCAGAATTAGCTGAAGCGACGCCCACATGAACAGTAGCAGCTGAGATCCATGCGTCATGCTTAGTTATTTTTTTTTCTTTTTTTCTTATGTGCTACTCTCCGGAAGTAAGCAGTAAATTGTATTTGTCTGTGTATAGAGCTTCTTAATTTAAACACATATTTTTAAGTACTCCACACGTAGACTCTCGCATATTTGATTTAGCAGTGTGTATCAACATTAATATTAAGGGGACCGGTCGCCTGATTTGTTTGCCGCAGAGACAGTTAAATAACCCTCGTTATTTAGCATTTTGTTCACTACCGAAGGGACCACCCAGCAATCGGATTTTTGTAATTTTTTATATTTATCGTAATTGAAGGTCAGATCTCATACATTTACCCCCAAAACAGTTCGATGCAACTCTCGAAATTCTCGTGAAAATCAACTTTGAAATTTTGGAAAGTCTTTAAGATCCCAAAGCAATGTCTTTTGTTACTCGACAGACCGTGTGGATGTGTGATAGACTGCTCGCCTACCACCTAGTGGGTTTAGATTCGATTCTCGGGTGATACAAATTTTTAAATAGAGATGAATACTTTATTAGCAATTCCGTGAAGTTTAAAATACGAGAAGATGTGAAAAAATCAGTATTGCTCGAGACTGGTAATCGATGGTTCAAGTCTACATCTGCATCTACATTTACACGGCTACTCTGCAAATCACACTTAGTGCATGCCAGAGGATTCGTCAAACCACCTTCTGGCTAACTCTCTTATTATTTCAGTCTCAAACAGCGAGCAGAAAAAACGTAAACTTATATCTTCCACGTGAGCTCTGATTTCCCTTATTCTACTGTGTTGACCGTTTCTCCCTATGTGGGTCAGCGTCAACAAAATATTTTCACATTTGTAGGAGAAAGCTGGTTATTGAAATGTCGTGAGAAAATCACACCACAATGAAAAACGCCTCTGTTTTAATGATTTCCACCCCAAATCCAGTACCATGTCCGTGACACTCTCTCCCACATTTCTCAATAATACAAAACACGCTGCCCTTTTTTTATCTTTCTCGATGCACTACGTTAATCCAGTCTGGTAGGGATACCACACCACGCAGCAGTACTCCAAAAGTCCTATTTCGGTTAATTTTTCGTTGTTTTTTTCCTTTTTTTTTACTGTTCATTTCGAATAACTACGTCATTTGAACATAAAATTCAATGAATATATGCTACTTAACAAATATCCAGTTGCTATTTTTGCTCCCTGTTTCTAATACATATCGCACACAAAAATCCAGTTTTCATTGCAAATATAAATTTTTAATTTATTATCTTTTATGAAATATTCAAAAAATTGGAAAAAGGACATTACAAATTAAATTCCTGATTGTGAATAATAGCCAGCTACATTACTCTACATAGCAGTGTAGCTGGTTATTATTCATAATAATCATGTCATCAAAAGACATATTTTGCACTGCGGGCCCCAAAGAACAGAAATTAAACTCTTTTTCATCCTTGTGTATTTTACGCTTCAGAGAAATGTTCATGGTTCATGCACATACATTTAAAAGTTTGCCAAGCCTAGGTGTCGAACATGCGTCGCACCCATGGTAGGCGAACATTTTGCCACACGGCCCCACAACTTTTAGCGTATTAAAAACCCTCGGAAAACTTTAAAATCGATTTCCTCGAGAATTTTTGAAATTTGCATCGAACTGCTTTCGATGACTGATATTCGAGTTATGAACTTCACGTACCACAGATACATTAAAAAATCCGATTTTCATGTGGTCCCCTTGTAGGCAACAATGTAGAACTGCAGGGAATGCCTCTCAGTAGTCAAGGAACACGACGTCATCCTGGCCCTCTGGATTTCATGAACGAGCAGAGCGAGCAGAATTTTACAATATTGCTGTTAGCGAAACCCTATTGACGTCTATAGAGAAGTGTATCGTCGCTCAAAAAGATCATAATACGCAAGTACACAAGGTGTTCCACAATTCAGAGTGTTGTCAACATTGCAGTATAATGTGTAAGTTTTCTAGTCATTTCTTGGTATTTAAGGAATGCGATGCGAGCTCTTATTTTCATTCGAAGTGTCATACTTCATATTTGTATATTTGTATTTTTCAAACAGTAGTCTTCAACAGTCGATATCTTATGCCGCAGAGAATTCGAGTTCAAGAACTATGATCTGTGGCTGCCAGTAACAGTAGCATTCTGTGAGATGTATGTGAGTGAATCGGCGTCGGTCGAGCTACTGATCGGCCGGGAAATTGCTAACAGAGCACAAAGATAAAGATTCCGAGAAGGCTGAATTTTGGAAATATGATTCGGTAAAGGCTAATTTGAGAATGTTTGCCTGAGCGTAATTTACGATGTGTCTTGGAAACGGGTGGTTTTAGAGGGATTTTTCCCTATTGGTTCGGGTTAGTCAGTTTCCGTTGTCCAGATGTGAATAATGAAAGTTAGTTATTCAAGTAGCTTGCACTAAGAAGTTATGGATCTACCACCCCTTTATACACAAGAACGTAACCAAAAGATGGTCGGTAGGGGTCCGTGAAGTTCGGGCCGCCCCCGCTTCTCCCTCTATCACGAGATGGAATTTTACACACGACCTAGTTGCCCTAGTAAAATTCGTAGATGTTTTAATTTTCAGTCATATTACAAAAAGTTATACGTACTATTATAGTCAACAGCGCCATCGATAGACTATCGAAATACCGATGGTCCTGTCGGCTTCTTCCATCTGTACTTTAGCCTGGACCAATTACTATACATCGTTGACCTTACTTGAGCTTAGTTGTTGTTTTGTTAATCATTGTAAGTTTAATTTGCAGTTGAATGTAATGTGACCACTGACGTTTATTATTTTTGTGATTGTTTATAACTATGTATAAGTTTGTAACAATAAAGAGGAAAACCGATTTTGATTCGTCCGCTAGCGTTACGGTAAGTTACAAATATATACGCAATATTACAATAGCCTAATCACCTGTCTTTTGCAGCTTAATGTTAGCTAGAGTCGTTATTTGGAGTTTGGTAGCACTCTGGGGTTGCTATATTTCATTATATCACAAGACAGCGGAGCGGTAAACATCATTACAAATAACCTTAAACTGAAATCAGCGCATAAAAACACACTTGGATTTACCTGAATCGCCCAAAAATCGTGATGATCAACAAAAATATCCCCCAAACGGCAATGGTTGCATTTATTCAAAAAAATTGCTGAAAACTCTACCATTAATAGCCCAATGGTAAAATATCGCCCAGTCTGGTCACACGGGCGGTAATCAGTTATGAAAACCAGTCCATATACGGAAAGACCGGTAGGGGTTTCCGGAGAGCGGAAGGGGTATGTTATGACACCACATTCTATATAGTTGGTTCGTTTTTAAAATATTTTTTCCTCGGGCTGCTTTCATTCGTCTGAGCTGACTGTTCCCTTCGTCCCTGCTTCCCCCCCCCCACCCCCCCACCCCCGCCCCCACCCCCTCAACTTCATCCACCATTCTCTCACGCTTTGGTCCAAAATCTAATTACGCTCCAACAATGCTATAATAACCGACGCTAGGAATTGCATTCACAATTAAATCTAAAAATTGGCATGCATTCATGGACTATCAAACGACCACCAGACATGCATCACTGTAGGAAAAACATGCATTATCAAAATTTTCCAAATTTTTCACCGACTGGGGTAGCTCTGCGCATTGTGGGGCTGAGTTAGCGATCCCTGGATACAGTAGGCGAAGTGGTTAGAATCCATCCTCGGAAAACCTAGAAAACTGTTTTCTGTGGTTTCACATTTTCAATTTAGCAAA
This sequence comes from Schistocerca gregaria, assembly GCF_023897955.1. Taxonomy (NCBI): domain Eukaryota; kingdom Metazoa; phylum Arthropoda; class Insecta; order Orthoptera; family Acrididae; genus Schistocerca; species Schistocerca gregaria. Next base: position 126,964,523 of record NC_064923.1, on the reverse strand, counting down.
TGTCGCTGTTGGTCCGTTACTATGGGCCCAGCCAGTTCCTCGTAAATACCTTTCTTTCCTGACAGATTCCAATTCCCTTAAAGATGTATGATGTCTTAGAGCTGCATACGAAAATAAAAAAATAATCCAAATTCTCCTCATTTACGCTCATGTGCTTACCTTCCGGGACAGAAAATGATCCTTCTGCACTGCAAGAAGTGGCAGATGCACACTGAAATGAGGAAATTTGGGAAAGTACTAAGATTGAATAATTCCAGATCCTTTTATTTTCGCCACCAAAAAATGTTCTAGCTTCTCCATCGAACAGAACGTTATCAGAACTGCTTTTCCAGCAGACCTGTCAATAATAGAGTGTCCCAAAAACTTGCTCTCGTCCATTCCTCATTGCTTCCTCGGCTCAATCGTAGAATGAAGAAGAGTTTAATATGATACTGGAGAGTGAACGGAGATCGAAATATGACTGACTAAGTGGTTTGCCAAAATACAGTACTCCAGAGTAAATAGATTCTATCTCTGCTTAGTGAAATTTCCTAGATCATTGGCGAATAAAATAGTTTATAGTTCTTAATGGAAATTCCATATTTTGTGGAGAAAAATTCAGAAAATGCGCTATTACGCACAATAGCGTAACATTTTGCGTTAAATGCAGAAAAAGGCGATTAATACGCAAGATTAAAGTGTAAATATGTCACACTAAGTATAAAAAATCATAATATATAATATGCATGAACTTACTTTCTATAAGGTCAAAATATGCAAGTATCCACGGGAAAACTATTGTTATTTGGTGTTATTAAGCTAGAAATGAATAATACCAGAGTTTAACAAGTGATGCAGGTTGAACTGTAAGTACATTAATTTTTTAGTTCATTTGTGATCATCTATCACTTATCAATTGTAAGTACTATTTCTGCAGCTGAAATAAGAAAACAAGAACATCAACAGTTGGCTAGATAACGAGAAGTGCAGGAGGAAAAATAATTTCACGATTACGGAACGAAGAATCATGCAAGTTTTTTCCTTGCCACTAACAATTCCAACTGCTAACACCAGTCAAGCCAGATGTTCAGTTTCGCTTAAAAAGGAACAGATTGCTCATATCGAAAACATCTAGACTATTACAGTCAAATATTAAGTTCTCATATCAACGGATAGATTTCTAGGGACATTCTTGTAAACTATTATGTTGACATTCGTGTGCTGATGATTTCGTTATATTAATGACAGTACATTATTCGTGTATCGGATGTAGCGTGTGAAAAATCCTGTGTCTATTGCTTAGCCTGTTTAAGAGCCCCCTGAAGTCTCCGTTTTCGCCACAGCCCAACGTACAAACACCATTCCACACTTCCAGAACTTAAGCGCCATGTGTTTTGCATAATATATGAATAGGTACCAATCAAGAGGGATGGTTGTTGCACTTTATGGTTTTTCAAGAAGTGGAAGCTGGCAAAGTAACATTTCATATATTCTTTTCCTGCTGCATCCCCGACCCGTTAGGATCAGGCCATCAGTTATTCTGTACGTAATGTAGTGTACAGTCTGAGATGAAACTCAGTAGAAATTGAGAGAAAAAAATAGTTTGGTCAATTGTAAGATTTACATAACAATTTACGAAACAAACCTTCTTGGGACAAAATATGTTAAATTAGGCTCTCTTTTCAAAATAGGCTATTTTAAGTATTTTAAGCGTGTCAGTTTATGACGGTGCCATCTTTTAAATGTTTAGGCCAATACACAAGTTGTTATGCACATATCATTTAAAGATTAAAATAGGTTTTTACCTCAGATTCGAAATCTAGTGATGAATAAGGGTTTGCATTTGTATATAAGTATGATCCGGCCATGACCCAAAAACTGTAAGAGTTGTCGTGGAGCGCCGAACACTGTGATATAAAATATAGAGAACCTCAGTTTGCCGTGGCTTTTGATGGAAACTCTAAAAGTGTATTTTTCTACTGTTAGACAGAATCGACAAATATATTGTTCGCCATCTTTGCGGGGAGAGGTTTAGAAATATTTATTCTGACAACGTTGTCGGGTAAACTGACACAGGCTAAACGGCTCAGTATGACATTTCACATTTTGATAGGTATCATAAGTTGATTCAAAATCTACATCTTGAACATTTTTTGTTCCCTTCTGTATTGTAATCGGAGCTTTTTTTTAAAAAATCTGGTTCAACTGTTTTAGTTCAATAACTGAACTTAAATAGAACTAGTCTTTGACATATGTAAATCAGCAATTTGTTATATTTATGTCATAACTTAGAAGTAATGACATCATCGTTTCAGAGTATTTATAAAGAATGTGAAGCATCTACCAACTCTCAAACTGAACTTTCGCTTCTTTCAAACACTTGCTCTGTGGAGCAGTAGCCAGGAAAAGCATTCCTCCATGCAGAGTCGCTGAATGAATCAGGTTGTTTCACTCGGATGAACGTAAGTCTTTCACAAGCTGAAGTAAGAACAACTGCAAAAAATACATTCGAATCTCCTACACCAGTGAATGCAAATGATCCAGATACATCCCACATACTGAAAGACCGATTCGTGGCACCCAGAGCAGTCAAGTTTCCTGCAGCTCAATGCCATAAAAAATAGGTGACCAATCTGTGAGAAATGCTTCATTAATAGAGCAGCCCTCCGAAAATTGGAAAGATACGGTCCACGAATTCCAAGGACATCCAAGACAGGTTGCCAAATTTCTGCTGATGATTTTCTAAAAGGAGTTTCGGGTTAAATAGAGGATATTTCTTCTTGTCTGGACAACAAAAGTAGGAAATAATAAGAATAAAACAGTCCTGCTTTACCGCCTACCGAAGAATTAGTTATGTTTTGTCGAGAGAATGAACTATCCCTCCGAGGGGATAACGATAGTAATCCCGTTACCCCTAAAATTCCCAGTAAAAAAGATGGAAAATTTAGGACCTTAATAATATATCGAGCTAAATATGATGAAGTTTTAAAAAACCAGCTATTAAACATCTCAAGAAATGCCGCTTACGTGAGTCCTGAGATCATAACAGAATTACAGATATATGTGGCAATAGAAATTAGTAAAAGATATTAACAGAGCTGAGTTTTTCTGTTATTGGAGATCAAACATTTGATATGTCTGAGGAGGAACAATTTTCTTAAGCATTCGACATGTAAAAGAAGAAAAATTAAGGATAATTAATTGAAACCCCCAGCTGCCGACAGGTGTTGTTGATATATCTTAGTTGGCGCGAGTAATAAGTGGATGGGCAATAAGTCTGTTAGGAACATTACGTATGTAGGTTGTGGACATTTGGGAATGTGGGGCTCACTGGAAGCGTGCGAGGGATAAGTCCCTGCAGTCGCGCTATTCGTCTGTGTCCTCGGTGGCTCAGATGGATAGAGCGTCTATCATGTAAGCAGGAGATTCCAGGTTCGACTCCTGGTCAGGGCACACATCTTCAGCTGTCCCCATCGAGGTATATCAACAACACCGGTCGGCAGCTGAGGGTTTCAATTAATTATCATTTACTCTAGAGAAGCCGCACGGTCATCAATTGGTAGCTCTTCTTTCGAGAACATTTACTATCTTCATACATAGAAAAATTCAGCCTTCCTGTACTAAGGGAAGATTTTGTTACATTTCCTTCTACCAATGCACTGAAAATCTGGATTTCATCGAAACGAACATTTCCTATCTTCAATCTAAATAATGTTACCCTTTAACTGCCATCAAGAGAATTTAGATAAGCTATCTGAACTAAAAGTTTGCTTGAGACAAGGGTATCTCAAATCGATCTTGAAGCTGAGTGCACATTATGGTGTGAGAAATGGTGTTATCAATAAAAGTCTCCTCCCTACAAAACTTAAGTTGGTTGTTGATGCTTGTGATAAGAACTTCTGTCCAAACATACGATATCTTTTGTTCGTACTTCCGATCCTACCACTACCACCATGCGAACCTGACAGGTCATTCTCCACAGTGAAAGGAGTGAAGACACTTGCGGAACACAATGGGCAACGAAAGATTCACCAGAGTAGCGTCAATGGCAGTACACTATCCTCCCACTTTTACAGCAGGAGATGTCGTGGCAAGTCAAGGGAAGCAAAGACTTTTACCACACTTATCAAATCAAGTTCAGTGATATTTATTTGTGCTTATAAACATATTTAATGTCATTTAAGAAAATAAGTGACACATTTCAATTATAACAAATAATTAATCCTCTAAGCATTGTACATCTCATGTAAAACAGATGGTTGTTTAGTTCATGGGCCTATCTAACCTTCAACTACATTAAAATATTTTTAGTTAAATTGGTTAACTCAGTTTATAATTTGCCTGTTGCTATCATGTAAAGATAACTGTTTTACCATAAATTTGCATTAAGACTAGTGTGACTGAACTAAGGATTAAATATGCTTCAGTCTACCTAAAATTATTCAAATTAGTTATTTTTACTCATATTTTTTATTCTTTTTCAGACGTCCTGTCATTATCTTCAAACTGTACGTAATGTATTAAAGGTTTAGAAATGTTGATACAAAAATAATTTTTTCGATACTTTTTCAGCAGTACTTATCTTGCTTTTGGGGATAATTATTTTTTTCATGGGCGACAGTGTTTAATTTTCATGGTAGTTTCCGTAATTTTTTCAACAATATTCGTAGTTTAGCCGTATTTGCAGTGGAAGGCATCTAGGCATCGTCAGTTGTACTATTTATCTGTGCATGAAGATGGCTCTTTTATGGAACGGCCATATATCATGTCTTCAAGTTTTACTACAAGAACGATATTGTACTGTTATTTGTAATATTCTTGGAACAGTGAGTCCAACAATCACAAACCTAACGTATTAAACTAAAAGGTATCAAATAGATTATATAATGGTAAGACAGAGATTTAGGAATCAGGTTTTAAATTGTACGACATTTCCAGGGGCAGATGTGGACTCTGACCACAATCTATTGGTTATGACCTGTAGGTTAAAACTGAAGAAACTGCAGAAAGGTGGGAATTTAAGGACATGGGATCTGGATAAGCTGAAAGAACCAGAGGTTGTACAGAGTTTCAAGGAGAGAATAAGGGAACAATTGACAGGAATGGGGGAAAGAAACACAGTAGAAGATGAATGAGTAGCTCTGAGGGATGAAGTAGTGAAGGCAGCAGAGGATAAAGTAGGTAAAAAGACGAGGGCTGCTAGAAATCCTTGGGTAACAGAAGAAATATTGAATTTAATTGATGAAAGGAGAAAATATAAAAATGCAGTAAATGAAGCAGGCAAAAAAGAATATAAACGTCTCAAAAACGAGATCGACAGGAAGTGCAAAATGGCTAAGCAGGGATGGCTAGAGGACAAATGTAAGGATGTAGAAGCTTATCTCACTAGGGGTAAGATAGATACTGCCTACAGAAAAATTAAAGAGACCTTTGGAGATAAGAGAACCACTTGTATGAATATCAAGAGCTCAGATGGCAACCCAGTTCCAAGCAAAGAAGGGAAGACAGAAAGGTGGAAGGAGTATATAGAAGGTTTATACAAGGGCGATGTACTTGAGGACAATATTATGGAAAGGGAAGAGGATCTAGATGAAGACGAAATGGGAGATAAGATACTGCGTGAAGAGTTTGACAGAGCACTGAAAGACCTGAGTCGAAACAAGGCCATTGGAGTAGACAACATTCCATTAGAACTACTGACGGCCTTGGGAGAGCCAGTCATAACAAAACTCTACCAGCTGGTAAGCAAGATATGTGAGACAGGCGAAGTACCCTCAGACTTAAAGAAGAATATAATAATTCCAATCCTAAAGAAAGCTGGAGCTGAAAGATGTGAAAATTACCGAACTATCAGTTTAATAAGTCACAGCTGCAAAATACTAACGCGAATTCTTTACAGACGAATGGAAAAACTGGTAGATGCGGACCTCGGGGAGGATCAGTTTGGATTCCGTAGAAATGTTGGAACACGTGAGGCAATACTGATCTTACGACTTATCTTAGAAGAAAGATTACGAAAAGGCAAACCTACGTTTCTAGCATTTGGAGACTTAGAGAAAGCTTTTGACAATGTTGACTGGAATACTCTCTTTCAAATTCTGAAAGTGGCAGGGGTAAAATACAGGGAGCGAAAGGCTATTTACAATTTGTACAGAAACCAGATGGCAGTTATTAGAGTCGAGGGGCATGAAAGGGAAGCAGTGGTTGGGAAAGGAGTGAGACAGGGTTGTAGCCTCTCCCCGATGTTATTCAATCTGTATATTGAGCAAGCAGTAAAGGAAACAAAAGAAAAATTTGGAGTAGGTATTAAAATACATGGAGAAGAAGTAAAAACTTTGAGGTTCGCCGATGACATTGTAATTCTGTCAGAGATAGCAAAGGACTTGGAAGAGCGGTTGAACGGAATGGACAGTGTCTTGAAAGGAGGATATAAGATGAACATCAACAAAAGCAAAACAAGGATAATGGAATGTAGTCAAATTAAATAGGGTGATGCTGAGGGAATTAGATTAGGAAATGAGACACTTAAAGTAGTAAAGGAGTTTTGCTATTTAGGAAGTAAAATAACTGATGATTGTCGAAGCAGAGAGGATATAAAATGTAGACTGGCAATGGCCAGGAAAGCGTTTCTGAAGAAGAGAAATTTGTTAACATCGAATATAGATTTATGTATCAGGAAGTCGTTTCTGAAAGTATTTGTTTGGAGTGTAGCCATGTATGGAAGTGAAACATGGACGATAAATAGTTTGGACAAGAAGAGAATAGAAGCTTTCGAAATGTGGTGCTACAGAAGAATGCTGAAGATAAGGTGGATAGATCACGTAACTAATGAGGAGGTATTGAATAGGATTTGGGAGAAGAGAAGTTTGTGGCACAACTTGACTAGAAGAAGGGATCGGTTAGTAGGGCATGTTTTGAGGCATCAAGGGATCACCAATTTAGCATTGGAGGGCAGCGTGGAGGGTAAAAATCGTAGAGGGAGACCAAGAGATGAGTACACTAAGCAGATTCAGAAGGATGTAGGTTGCAGTAGGTACGGGGTGATGAAGAAGCTTGCACAGGATAGGGTAGCATTGAGCGCTGCATCAAACCAGTCTCAGGACTGAAGACAACAACAACAACGTATTTATAAATGAACGTCATACAAACGACAGCGTATGTTGTACACTGCAGAGAAGTTTCTTAACGTCAAAGACTGTATAAGCATATTATCATGGATAAATACAAACTCATTATGATGTCGCACACATTAGAAGTCAATTTGAAATCAGTGCGTGATTCAATGTTAAGTAACTCATAGCATCTGTGTATTTCGGTTTCCATTTATAAGTAAATTTGGTTGTTGTAGTTTCACCTGACTTGGAGTAATAATTTAAAAAGTTCTTGATCACTTAAGGAATTTGGCATCAGAAAAGTCGTAAATTTAAATACAAGATTGTAGTAGAAGAGAGATAGTTATTGTCAAAAGAGGTGTGAACCCGTTTAGCTTTGTAATTTATTCAACCCGTAGCTAAGTCTCTTCTGATCAGTAATAATGGACTTTATATTAGAAGACTGAGCTGCGATTTGGTAGCAAAGAGACGAGGTACTGGTAGAATTGACGTTGTGAGGGCGGCTGGTGAGCCGTGCTTGGATAGCGCAATGAAAATTGTCTTTTGTTCGAGTCTCGGTCCAGCACACAGTTTTAATCTGCCAGGAAGTTTAATGCCAGTGCACATTCCGCTCCAGAGAAAAATATTTAATTCTGAGGTTTTCCTTGTTTACGTGGCTTCCATTTTACTCTAATTTATTCCATGTAAAATAGTGTGGAACATCGGCATATAATAACGTTTCTGCGAATCGCCCGAACACGTCAGATTTTTGACACAATGCGAAAAATTCATTTAGTGTCATTTTTGGCGGCTCAAGTGCTCTTTGGAGAATATTTTCTTCGCTAAAATATACATGTTGACCGGTTTCGAGATGTATTGCAAGATGCAAGATAGAAGGGGGTCTCTTTCGTGTATGGGAAAACTAAAAATACGACAGATAGCTTCGCTGCTGCTGATATGCCTACCCATCTGGCATTGTGTTATTTCATCATTTTTATTTCTATTTTGTACTTCAAATACGGCGAAATCACTACTTCCATTAACGTATTTGCAACTAGATTTAATGGATCTTACGGAACTGCAAATCTAGACATTAATACGAGCGTTATACGTTTTCTTAAGCAATGATAAGTATGCTACTACCCACTGATTGTCAATTTCAACTTGATTTGTAGAATTTGACATTCGCATTGTAAATGTGTGGCCACCATTCTCAGCGCTTCTGTAGCGGTAAAATGGATAGCCGTTGATATCCATAACAGTATCATTTGTATATTGTTTTGGGAAAAGCTTCTTAGATTTTCCATCTTCCATGCATGGCGATGTCATGTTAAAAGCACCGCACGATCCGTGGATAATGTGACTGGAAACAATATAAAACAATTCTGGGTCAATTAATGGATCCGAAATTGCGGCAGAAATCATTTGATTAATTTCTTCTGGACGGATTTTATCTTCAAACCAAATTAAAATGCGAGAAAGGGGCAAACCTCGCTTTTTGCCACTCAACTAAATACAGTCAGCGATTTGTGTTGCCAAAAACCGAATGTTTTATGGTTAAATGAATTAATGATTTAATTTTTTTGAACACACGTGCTGTGATATCCTGACGATGTATTAATTGTATGCCTGGTAATAACAATGTTTGTATTTCCTTCCAACTGGGATTATATTTAAATGTAATAAACGAATCAGGACGACCGTAATGTACTTAAGTCATTGCGTCTTGCATGTATTCCTGCATATTCCGTGGACTTCCGATGTAGCTGGAAGGTAATATAAATGCAGTCATTAGTGTTTAAATTTTCATCGATGTTTCCGATAATGGAGTCTCGTATGTGAATGCATTCCTCCGATTATAATTCAGCTTGGTTGTACCTAATAATTCGTAAACGATCACTTTCGCTCATAACGTACATATCCAAAACATATTTATGGCACAGTTAAAGATACCAAAGGATACAATTTTCTCGATTAAGTCCAATCGTCAGTTGATGAATGTAGTAGTTCATTAAACTAACTGTTTTATTCGTTTCATTACCTTAAAATGAGTAATTAAATAGTTAGAGAAATTAAGAATAATAAATTAAAATCAATAAAATAAGGAATTAAACGTACCAGTAAGTGGATCACACTGTTTGATGTTGATGTGATATTAATCCTGCCCTTACCAAATATTAGAAGATACTAAACTGCGTTATACGAACGGTGTAGGTCTGAAATTTTACTAACAGTGCTGTCCCGATGTGTGATTTTGATGTTTCTGTTGTCAACTGGATCAACAACCAGAATAACACCAACTTCATCTACGGTTGACGCGTTGAACCTTCCAGCGTCTTCTCCTGGTGGTACTTTGTCGGCTTTGATGACGATTTGATATTTGTCATTTCTTAATTGAGGAGAAACACTTTTAAACAACTGAATAAGTTGATTACAAATTTCCAAAAAGTTTTCCAGCAGTTCCACACTTGCTCTCTCTTCAGCTTGTTCGATGAAATTGTAAATTGCACCGAGTTGCCACGCGTTCCTCACAACTGCTCATAAAATAAATTTGTAGTAACTTCGGATCGTCATTAGGCATCGGCATCAGCGATCCATTCTTATGATACTCCTGGCCTTGGATTTCAAAATGACGTCCATCAGATGTGAGATCGCAAATTTTTGTTGCCCCAAAGGACGTCGTTTGGAAGCAAGAATTGAATATGCATGTCTTGCGTAAAAACAATTTCAAATTATCTGATTCGCGAGCAAGAAGTGATTATAAAGGCTCCGGCAGAATAGGAAGAGATGACAGTACAACTTTTCCTGATACACAACACATACCGACTGCTGCAGTGAGGAATTTTAACGCTAGGCAACAATATTGGCATATTTTGTCCATCACACCAATTTTAGTTGTAGGATGTGCAGAGTAATCAGTGTCTGGTGCATATTCGAACGCAAGGCGAAGGAATGATACACGAATTTCTGCTGTTCTTATTTGTTGAGCTGAATTACTTGCCGACATTTGTTCTTCCGATTCATGAGCTCTCTCAACACACTTGCGTCTTGCTTCTCCACTACACGCATTGTTAAGGGTAGATTTTTTTCTGTGACACTACACTGAAATTGAGTAGGTGATAATATTTACTACTTTAATAAATAAATTAGATCAAAATTAACGAATGAATTAACTAAGATTTAACAAATTAAAAAATCAAAATAAAATGCCAGGTGATCAAAAGCTCAGTATAAATTTGAAAAGTTAATAAACCACGGAATAATGTTGATAGAGAGGTAAAAATTGACACACGTGCTTGGAATGACATCGGGTTTTATCAGGATGACGCTCCACCCCATATTGCTAGACGCATGAAAGATCTCTTGCGCTCGTCGTTTGGTGATGATCGTGTGCTCAGCCGCCACTTTCGCCATGCTTGGCCTCCCAGGTCCCCAGACCTCAGTCCGTGCGATTATTGGCTTTGAGATTACCTGAAGTCGCAAGTGTATCGTGATCGACAGACATCTCTAGGGATGTTGAAACACAGCATCCGACGCCAATGCCTCACCTTAACCCCGGACATGCTTTACAGTGCTGCTCACAGCATTATTCCTCGACTACAGCTGCTGTTGAGGAATGATGGTGGACATATTGAGCATTTCCTGTAAAGAACATCATCTTTGCTTTGTCTTACTTTGTTATGCTAATTATTGCTATTCTGTCGGACATTTTTGAACTTTTGTATTTTTTTGGGTGTAATAAAACCCCATGTCATTCCAAGCATGTGTGCAAATTTGTACCTCTCTATCTACATTATTCCGTGATTTGTTCAGTTTTCAAATTTATACTGACTTTTTGATCACACGGTACAAATAATAAAATAAATCAAGCAAGAAATACTTACACTTTTTCGAGGTTGTATGAAGATCAATTGAAAAAAATTATCTATAAAGTTTTATGATATTATTATTTTTCTGTTAAAATGATAATAATATCCAAATGATACACAGTACAATTATAACACAATACGCAGTACAATTATAAAAATGATTCACGAAAAATTAAAATAGCATGTTTATGTTGTAAACATACATAAATATCACTTGGAATAGATTACTGCATCTAGAAATCGAAATACGACGACGTCTACTGGATATCTTCCCAGCCTAAGTGTCAAAAGACGTGTTGTGTCGATAAATTAACTTACACTATGATCTGTTAGGAATCATAGAAGTTACAAATAAACTCAAGCTATTGTCCAATAATAAACGTTCAATTTTCAGTAACAAATATTGAGGCCTGTAATCGAGATAAAACTATCCTCTCTTTAAAGTTGGACCAAATTACACATAGTTGCAAAATTTCATCAAGATCTGTTTAGTACTTTCGGAGTTTATCCTGGATGCGTTATTCACATTTTTGGGCCAGAGTACTTTACTCACTGAACACCTAGTTAAACTGCATTTGCCAAGCAAGTGCCACCCTGTGGAGAGTTTAATCTTCTGTTAGTTGTTTAGGGAATTTAATCTATAACTTGTTTAGTATTATATATATATATATATATATATATATATATATATATATATATATATATATATAACGCCACATAGTGCTCTGTATGAAAATCACTGGCTGTGCTGTGTGCAGTCTGTGGCTAGTTTTCATTGTTGTCTGCCATTGTAGTGTTGGCCAGCTGGATGTTAACAGCGCGTAGCGTTGCGCAGTTGGAGGTGAGCCGCCAGCAGTGGTGGATGTAGGGAGTGAGATGGCGCATTTTTGAGAGCGGATGATCTGGACAGAGACAGTAAATTTGTAATACTGGATGTTATGAACTGCTATGTATATTATGACCTTTGAACACTATTAAGGTAAATATATTGTTTGTTCTCTATCAAAATCTTTCATTTGCTAACTATGCCTATCAGTAGTTAGTGCCTTCAGTAGTTTGAATCTTTTACTTAGATGGCAGTAGTGGCGCTCGCTGTATTGCAGTAGGAACGAAGATTTTTGTGAGGTAAGTGATTTGTGAAAGGTATAGGTTAATGTTAGTCAGGGTCATTCTTTTGTAGGGATTATTGAAAGACAGATTCCGTTGCGCTAAAAATATTGTGTCAGTTTAAACACAGTCATGTATAATTTTTGTAAGGGGACGTTTCAGGTGCAGCTGAGAGCTAGTGGCGATTGAGATCTGTACGCCCTGACAACGCCAGAGTGGCAGTACGTTACCTTATTTACTTGGTGCGGTGGCCTGACTTGCAGCTGGCGAGATGTGTGCGGCGGAGGAGGCGGCATCTGTGAAGCGATGGCGGCCACGAAAGAAATGCAAAACTCTCACCGTCTAGCGATCAGGCAGACGGATCGCAATTTGCTCTCTACCAGCGCCCTGCAGTCACGGTAGATTTCAGTGTGTGACACACCCGTTCGCTGGCTGTACCACGGACCAATTTGGCTCACTTATACGACAGAACCCACAAGGATACCAAATATCAAGACTGGTAAACCAAAAACGAGTAAGTGTGCCCTCACCAGACGAGTAGTCCGAGAGTTTGAAGTCACACTATCGGTACAGTAAGAACTTCACCACAGGCTCCCCAGTCTAAATTACTCGCAAGTGAAGTCAATCTCAGGACAGGTCCCATGTAACAACCACATGTGCCAGAGCTTGGAAGAAGAGTTTACCAGCCCAAAGTTCCTGCAGCTGAGAGCTCTCCCCACCCATCCAGAAAAAAATTCCGTTTTCCCGCAAAATGCATGAACGACACCGCCTTCACATCGTCTTGAGCCAATCACATGGCTCTACAGGCGCTAAATCTCCCCTCCCACACGACAACACAAACTCATGTCGAACCAGGGCAAGCGTTAAGAAACCTGCGTATTTTTTAAAAAAAAAAAGTAAACCGCCAATTACTGGCTTTTTTAAGTTTACTCAGAGGGGGAAAAGGCGATTTTCTCCGAACTCGTGTCTCTTCCCATAGCAACAAGCGAACAGATACTATCTCAAAGATCTTTATCCAAATCGCCTGTGCCTTGTAATTTGTCCTCTCTCATAGTGTAAAAATTGGTGAGCTTCAGAAACGTTTTTTCTCGCAAGTGCCCACACCTTGCTGTTCAAAGCGTCGTCGAGCCTGATGGTTGCAGGGAGCCAAGCTTTTGCACCATTACACAGGAAGATCCCAAGCCCTTTTAAGAGAAATTTCAAACTTAAGCGTCGCTATGGATGGGAATTACGGAGTGTCGAAAATGTGATCATTTAGTTCCGTTGCGCCGTCTACATAGCGCGGAAAGCGCACAATCCTTGCAGGTCCCTGAAAAGCAAGCAAGACACTCAGTACAGCAAAAAAATTATAAGCCAGACAAGCGCGATCCTGTGAGTTAGGGTGCACGCTGCACCTATTCAAATGGACATAAGAATGTTTTTCTACCCGCCGACGCAAGTCGAGAAATCTGCTCTCTAAATATTAAAAAGAAATTCCAGAGTCTTTGGTTTACGCCTGACATCCACATCCAAACCACAGGACCACTGTCAGCGCTGATTGTACTCCCACCTAGTGAGCGATCGAGCAAGGACACATACAAAGATCGCACTGGCCGCGTTTCTTGACCTGACAAATTTACATTTACATCTACATCTACTGTTTCGAAACCACTGTAAAATGTGCAGCAGAGAATACTTTAATTTACGTTACATGAAACCCAATTGTACCTAATGTCCAATTAAAATGTTGAAACAAGTTTTTACTTTGATTTTCAGCCGCTTTTCCAGTGTGATTCCCTGATAACGTATTCTGACTCGAATATCCCAAAGAGAACGATAGCGCTTTCGCAAGTGCAACGTAAATTTCATTTAAAAGTTTCAAAAAGAAACAAATTAATAAATTCTGACCAGGAATGCGGTTCCGCTAATAAATAACTATGTAATAAGCTTCCTCTTCCAGACAAAACTCATGGAAGAGAAGGTGTTCGCCATCTATGGGCTATGAAACTAATTCCTCAGAACATTAACTTTCATATCCTAATAAACAACGAAACTTATAATGAAGAGACTGATCTGATGACGTCGTTGCTCCGGATTGCTCGCGTTATCCAACGTCAACTTATATTATTGTCGACATACCTGTTAGCTGCAAATGCTACAAAAAATAGCGGAAGAGTGCATGGCAAAAAGAAACAGGGGCATTTCTTAGCGAAGCGGAGCAGCTGAAAGGGACCAAGTATTACAAGCCAACACTGGCGCAAACACACAGGGTGTTCAGGAGGAATGAACAGTATTCAGGGATATGACAGAAACGATCAATCGAAGGATAAAAGTTTAGTCAAATGCATATCTTAAGAGCTGCGAGCACTTGTTCAATAGAAGAACTGTGTATCAAAGCAGCGAAGATAAAGAATCCCGCACAGCTCCTAAGGTATGCATTTCAGAGTCCAAGTTGACTAGACTTTTTGCTTCGAATGATCGTTCCTGTCATATCACTGAAGACTGGCCTCCCTACCAGAATATCCTGTACAAAGTTGTGTGGCTGTATAGTGACTAGGAAACTCTTCAATGCAATGAAAAGACGAATGCAAATTGCGCTAGAGACAGATTCTAATGACCCAAAAGATACATTTTAAGATAGATAACCCATGTGGATGATTAAAATTTGTCTTAAATGCTGCACTCTGCCTGATTACAATTTGTCTTAAATATAACCGTTAGTTATTAACAGTAGCTGCATACAAGATAAAAAAGTAATCCAATGAATTCGTTCTTCTTACTTTAAGCTGAGAGACAAAGAGAGTTTGAATGCCACCCTTGTACCCATTTTACAGGGATGTTTTAATCGCAACAGGGTATCGCCATCTACTTGGGCACATAGTTCCGAAATGATCACATAGGAATACTGGATACAGTGTGAACAAATTCGCTATTCACTTGAAACACATAGATTAAGCCAAAAACATGCTGTGACGTAACTCAAGTACAGGGCGATCCATAGAAACCTGAACTACTTCAGTGGGTCATAATTTCCTTCCGAAAGTGCGTAGAAACGAAAAAGCTATTTTAATGATCTCAGTAGTTCTGGGATAATCAGAAGTTGGTTGTCGTTTCTGCTCAAGAAGTTCTTTTTCCGGCATAAAGCCGTGATTTCTCTGCTCTTGATAATTCGTTCGTAGCCTCGTCGATCACGGTTTGTGAAGTCTGTGAGTGTGCCGCATGAAAATAACAAGCAAATTACTGATCCATTTGCAACCTTCAGCTGGCATAAACATGCAATACACACCACGAGAGCAGGTTTTTATTATGAAAACTTTTTGGAAGTCAGATTCATTGGTTATAACACAACGGGCATTCCAGAGAGAATTCATTGCCCGCCGTGTTCCAAGAAAGGTAACAATTTTATCGATTGTATGGAGCTGGAGACAACTGGTGTACTAAATGGCGACAGTGGTAAACACAGACCATCATCACTTAGTGCAGAGTGTTTTGAGGACGCCTGGTGTACTAAACGGCGACAGTGGTAAACATAGACCATCATCACTTAGTGCACAGTGTGCTGATAATGTTCGAGGACGCCTGGAGAACTCTCCAAAGAAATCGTTGCGTCAATTGAGCCAGGTGACAGGCATTTCATATGCCACATGTCAGAGTACTGCGAAGAAATCGGCATTGCGACCATACTTAGTGCCCATGATGCAAGTTCTGCTAGATACAGATAGCGAGAAAAGAAAGCGTTTCTGTCGATGGTTTACGGGGTTTCTTATTCAACTTCCAGACATTCTCTCCATGTCTTGGTTTACATATGAGGCACGGTTCCATCAGTCATGCTACATCTAGACACAAAAAAGCAGATACTGGGCTGGTCCGAGCCCCAATTTCGTCCACGAAACGCCAATGCATGATTGGCAGGATGGAGTGTGGTACGTGGTGTCACGTTCTAAGCTTGCTGGCCCCATTTTCTTTGATACGATCTAGACGCTACAGTTTATACGGGAATCATCAAAACATTTGTGGAGCATCGGGATGACATCGAAGGAAGGTTGTTTCCAACAAGATGGATTAACGTGTCACACTTCTAACCCTCCCATGCCAACTTGTAACCAGTTTCTTTGGTGACTAAACAATCTCAAAAAAATTGTGGCCCACCCGATCACCTGATCAAATATCCCCAGATTTTTTTCTGGTGGTGGTGGCGTCTTAGAAGTTGAATACAAGAATAGACCACGGACAACTGCAGAACACGTGAGACCATTACATAGGTTCTACGAAATAAGAAAGGTTGGCAAAGTTACGCTTCACAGAACGCCGAGGAGTATAATGAGACGAGTACAGTTGTGTGTCGATGCTTGTGGAAGGCACTTCCCATATTTACTGTAACGGCTTTAAAGTACATCTGTAAGCTCCCACTTGTGCGTTATCTCCCAAAAGTGCAAATGCGTGCCGTTACTAGATGAAATGTGGTGACTTATTAAAGCATTTCAGGTTTATATGGATAGCACTGTATATGAAAGATCCTGTTGAAACGCAGATCGATATCGCCCGCCCGAAAACTAACGGGAGTGTCCGCACAATACAAAAACCAGACGCAGAGAGGCTTCCTATCGCGACCCGCGATGACTCAAACCAAATTTTCGCGGCGAGAATTCTGGTTTCGGCAGTCTGAAGTCCGCGAGATACCCCGTCTGCTCTGCTTATAAAGGCCGCAAACAGCCGTCCAATGCTACTACTGTACTTTGGATGGTAACGGAATATTCGCGCGATCATGAAAGCAAACGACGCGGATAGCCTATGGCTTTCATATGTTAGAGTATGTTCTCGTTACATTCACGAATGGAGCTGGGGAAGAATTGTACGCCTCTATGCTCTTGTATGTCGTATTTTTCCACTGAGATGTCTGTGTACGAGACCGAAGAACATTCGCGCTTTCTGTAATGAAAGACTATTGTTAAACTTTTCTAAGCTGGTTCTAGTCCTATGTACGGCACCATTTTTCGAGTGTACACAAGTTAACGTTGTTTAAAATATTTGTTACACTCTTTTGCCAGTAAAAGAAACCTCTGACTCGTCGCACTACCATCAAAAATGCCTCTGAGCACTAGAGGACTTAACTTCTGGGTCATCAGTCCCCTAGAACTTAGAACTGCTTAAACCTAACTAACCTAAAGACATCACACACGTCCATGCCCGAGGCAGGATTCGAACCTGCTACCGTAGCGGTCGCGCGGTTCCAGACTGTAGCGCCCAGAACCGCTCGGCTACTCCGCCCGGCGCCCTACCATCTTCGTATTCTACATCTACATCTACATTTATACTCCGAAAGCCACCCAATGGTGTGTGGCGGAGGGCACTTTACGTGCCACTGTCATTACCTCCCTTTCCTGTTCCAGTCGCGTATGGTTCGCGAGAAGAACGACTGCCGGAAAGCCTCCATGCGCGCTCGAATCACTCTAATTTCACATTCGTTATCTCCTCGGGAGGTATAAGTAGGGGGAAGCAATATATTCGATACCTCATCCAGAAACGCACGCTCTCGAAACCTGGACTGCAAGCTACACCGCGATGCAGGGCGCCTCTCTTGCAGAGTCTGCCACTTGAGTTTGCTTAACATCTCCGTAACGCTATCACGCTTACCAAATAACCCTGTGACGAAACGCGCCGCTCTTCTTTGGATCTTCTCTATCTCTTCTGTCAACCCGACCTGGTACGGATCCCACACTGATGAGCAATACTCAAGTATAGGTCGAATGAGTGTTTTGTAACCCACCTCCTTTGTTAATGGACTAGTTTTTCTAAGGATTCTTGCAATGAATCTCAACCTGGCACCCGCCTTACCAAAAATTAATTTTATATGATCATTCCACTTCAAATCGTTCCGCACGCATACTTCCAGATGTTTTACAGAAGTAACTGCTACCAGTGTTTGTTCCGCTATCATATAATCATACAATAAAGGATCCTTCTTTCTATGTATACGCAATACATTACATTTGTCTATGCTAAGGGTCAGTTGGCACTCCCTGCACCAAGTGCCTATCCGCTGCAGATCTACCTGCATTTCGCTGCAATTTTCTAATGCTGCACGGACGTACCCTGTTGGCTTGACCTGATACGGCTTCCACACACATCAGCAATGTTGCAGTATGACTGCGATTGAGCAGTATCCTACCAATGAATCAGAACCTGTCATTTGTTTTACTGAGAACTGAGCGAATGTAGTTGCTTCACTTACTGTACTTACACATGATTTCTTCCGAATATTTGCTTGACATGACTGATGTTAGTCGTGACTTGTTGAACTTATAGTCAAAGTACACCACACTTCTGTGTTTGGTAAAGTGCACAGCTTTGAAGTTCGCTTTAATATGAACCGGTCGCCAGCCTTTGCCTCAGAATTACATTTTATCGACGTCTAAGTGGAGATAATTTATGCTAGACAGAAATTCATCATGCAGAACAGCGTCATCTGCGAAAAACCTGGTATTATAACTAATAAAGTCGTGAACACACAAGATCAAGAGCACTGATCCAAGAGCATTTCCATACCACACTTCAGATATTACATGAGGATCTTTTCACGTGAAAGAGCTCCACCATACGTCTAACAATGATGTTCTCAATTACTTTCAATTGTACCAAGAACCAACAGATCAAGCGACTCGTGCTGGTTAAAGAGTGATGATCGTCATCAGAAAATTCCGCACATGTGTTGCTGATGGGTACAGGGAACGACGGCCATTTCCAATACCCATCTTTCGCACAGAGATCAGATGATCAAACTTAATTGCTAAATGATTTATACAAGAAGTTTATATGATGCCAAAAGTGGCAATTGATTTTAAATAATGACGAATTTGAAGTCATTCACATGAAAAAGAAAATAAATTCTCTAAATTTCGGTTGAACGATAAACCACACAAATCCAAAAGGCTGTGAGTTCAATTACGTACCTGGGGGTTAGAGTTACGAATAACTTAAATTGGAAATATCACATGGATAATGCCGTGGGGAAAGCGAACCAAAGACCGTTTTATTGCTGGAACACTTAGAAGATGCAACTGGTCTAGCAAAGAGACTGTCTACACTAAGCTTGTCTGTCCTCTTGGTGAAGTGTAGCTCCACGATGTCGATCCGCATTGGATAGATTGACGGAGGACGTCGAAAAAGTTCAATGAAGTCAGTTCGATTTGCATTATCTCGAAACAGAGGTGAGAGTGCTGCGAATATGGTACGCGATTTGGGGTGGCAATCACTAAAACAAACGCGTTTTTCGTTGCGGCAGGATCTCCTCTTGAAATTTCAGTCATCAACTTTCTCCTCCTAATGGGAACATATTTTTGTTTGGCTCCAACCTAAATAAGAAGAAATGATTATCGTAAAAAAAAGAGAAATTAGAACTCGCACGGAAAGTCTTAAGCGTTCGTTCTACCCACACACTGTTCGAGCGTGGAACGGCAAACGAATAGCTTGAAGGTGGTTCGATGAACCGTCTGTCAGTCACTTATTTGTGAACCGCAGTCATGTAGTTGTAGATGTAGACCAGAGACCTGCCTGCGCTATCCATCTTGGGGCAAAGACGCCAAGATGAAGTGCAAAGGGAAGGAATCTCAGGCTACTTCTGAAAAAAAGAAGGAAAGAAGATTACCGTTTTACATCTAATTGACGACAAGGCAACTGGGAACCGAGTATAAGTTCTAGTGAGTTATGGAAAGAAAGCAAGAGAGTTCTTTTCAGAGGAACCATCTCTGCTTTTGCCGTAAGTGATTTGAAGGGAAATCACAAGAGAACTTAATTAGGAAGGTAGGATGGGGATCTGAACCGCCTCTCCCTGAATTGGAGTCCAGTGCCTTAACTGCTACGTCCCCGCGATTATTATCTGAGGTGCAGCTGCTGTCGCCACTGAGATAGAACTGGCGCTGAAACTCAGGACATACGCCTTTAAGCTAATCGATTGTGGGCAACGCAGCTTATAGCTATTTGAGGTCATCAGTGACCTCCACTTCCATCCGCACGCAAATAAATCAGTCGCTAAGCATATTCGTCTGTGCTAAAAAAAAGTAACTAGCTACAAAATAACCAGCAGGACGTAATGAGGTAAGTAAAATAGAAGTTTTCATTGAAAGGAGTAATGATACAATTGAAACTGTTGTTCCAAAACCTACCGCACGCCCTTCCTCTTCAGGTTCATTTCATAAACTGCCGCCGCGATGTGGCTGCGAAGCCTTACAAACAGTAGCTAACATCTTATTGGAATGTCGCCTTCTTCTAGCTCCCCGCGCTGATCATGGTCTTCCGAATTCCTCACAGCCAATATTGGCGGACAAATTACGGAAAGGCGAAGACGGCCTCCATCTCTCGAGGATTGGAAGCCAGGTTGACGATTTTCAGCATTGTACCCAGGGTGGACTGGAGTCCTCTGGTTTGGAGTCGAGTGGAGAATCTAAACCAGATGCTACGTCGACTTTGTGACGAAAATGGTTGTAGATACCACGACCTACGCTACGGAGTGGTAGGTTGTAGGACGCCCCTCGATATATCAGAGGTGCACTACACGCAGGAAGCAGCTACATGGGTAGCACAGTACTTGTGCCGTGCACATGGGTTTTTTTAAGATTAGGTTCCTCTCCACGGGAAACAAACCGTTGGCCTGAAAATTTACCAGTTCATGACACTGATGTGGGTGAGCCAACTGTAAAAATTGTTACTTTGCCTAAACAGGTCATTCCAAATGATTTAAACATGCTAAATCTCATGTAAGTAAATTGTCGAAGTATCTGTAGCAAGATCCCCGAGTTACTCTCCGAAATAAACAGTAGTAATGCCAATATTGTGTTAGGTGCCAAAAACTGGTTGAAACTAGATATAATTGGCAGTGAAGTTTTGATCTCGGATCGGACGATGTTTAGGAAGGATAGGACTGATGCTATGGGCGGTGGTGTGTTCATTGCAGTTAAAAGGTGGTTAAACACAATTGAGTTTTATACGGGATTGGGCCGTGAAATAGCCTGGATAAAGCTGTCAGACAAGAAGTGACCGTTGTATTAGGATGTTTTTATAGACCACCAGCATTCACAACAAACGTCGCAGAACGTTGCACGGAGTCTTGAGTACATAGGAAATAAATATCCAGATTGCCCATTAGCTATAGGTGGAGACTTTAATCTGGTGTCCATTGACTATGAAGAATACACGTTTATCACAGGGCGCAGAAGCAAAGACTCGTGTGAAGTTATTCTATGAGCGCTCTCAGCATACTACCTTGAGCAATTGGTTAGAAAACCAACTTGAGATGGGAACATATTAGATAGGGTAGCGTAATAGGTCCGCTGCTGTTAGCCGATGATGCTGCAGTCTACAGGAAAGTAGTATCACACGAAAGTTGTGAACAGATCAATGAGGATTTATAGAAAACAAATGTGTGGTGTAATGACTGGCAGTTATCTCTCAGTACTAGTAAGTGTAAGCTACCGCATATAACAAAACTAAAATCCCCATTAAAGAACGAGTAGAACATAAATGTCTAGTCTTTGGAAGCGGTGACATCCGGCAGGTATCTGGGTGTGACTATTCGACATGATCTCAAATCGAACGATCAGATCAAACAAGTAGCGGGTAAGACGAACTCTCGATTGTGGTTTATTGGTAGAAGCCTGAAGTGATGCAGAGCTTCAGCAAAGGAAATTGCTTAAAATACTTGCTTACAATACTTCGTCCAGTCTTAGAGTGTTATTCGTCTGTATGGAAACCTTACCAGTTGGGTCTGATTCAACACA
Organism: Schistocerca gregaria; assembly: GCF_023897955.1. Lineage (NCBI taxonomy): Eukaryota > Metazoa > Arthropoda > Insecta > Orthoptera > Acrididae > Schistocerca > Schistocerca gregaria. The sequence continues at coordinate 126,942,725 of NC_064923.1, read as the reverse complement.
TTCAGAAGGTCCAAAGAAGAGCGGCAAGATTCGTGACTGGTACATTTAGCCATCGGGGAGCATTACAAATCTTATAGAAAGTTTGAAGTGAGAGACACTTGCAGACAGACAACGCGCTAAATGGAAGGCGCTGCACACTAAATTCCAAAATCCGATCTTCGCCGAGGATGTAGATCATATATTATTACCACCAACTTTCAAATCGCCCCATGATCACCATTCAAAGATAAGATAAATTAGAGCTCGTACTGAGGCATTCAAACAGTCATTTTTCCTTCGCGCGATCCGAGAGTGTAGCAGGGGGGGGGGGGGGGGGGGGGGGGGAGTGGCGGAAATATGACTTTGGTGCGAATAGTGCCCTCCACCACACACTGCTTGGTGGCTAGCGAAGTATATACACTCCTGGAAATTGAAATAAGAACACCGTGAATTCATTGTCCCAGGAAGGGGAAACTTTATTGACACATTCCTGGGGTCAGATACATCACATGATCACACTGACAGAACCACAGGCACATAGACACAGGCAACAGAGCATTCACAATGTCGGCACTAGTACAGTGTATATCCACCTTTCGCAGCAATGCAGGCTGCTATTATCAAATGGAGACGATCGCAGAGATGCTGGATGTAGTCCTGTGGAACGGCTTGCCATGCCATTTCCACCTGGCGCCTCAGTTGGACCAGCGTTCGTGCTGGACGTGCAGACCGCGTGAGACGACGCTTCATCCAGTCCCAAACATGCTCAATGGGGGACAGATCCGGAGATCTTGCTGGCCCGGGTAGTTCACTTACACCTTCTAGAGCACGTTGGGTGGCACGGGATACATGCGGACGTGCATTGTCCTGTTGGAACAGCAAGTTTCCTTGCCGGTCTAGGAATGGTAGAACGATGGGTTCGATGACGGTTTGGATGTACCGTGCACTATTCAGTGTCCCATCGACGATAACCAGAGGTGTACGGCTAGTGTAGGAGATCGCTCCCCACACCATGATGCCGGGTGTTGGCCCTGTGTTCCTCGGTCGTGTGCAGTCCCGATTGTGGCGCTCACCTGCACGGCGCCAAACACGCATACGACCATCATTGGCACCAAGGCAGAAGCGACTCTCATCGCTGAAGAGGACACGTCTCCATTCGTCCCTCCATTCACGCCTGTCGCGACACCACTGGAGGCGGGCTGCACGATGTTGGGGCGTGAGCGAAAGACGGCCTAACAGTGTGCGGGACCGTAGCCCAGCTTCATGGAGACGGTTGCGAATGGTCCTCGCCGATACCCCAGGAGCAACAGTGTCCCTAATTTGCTGGGAAGTGGCGGTGCGGTCCCCTACGGCACTGCGTAGGATCCTACGGTCTTGGCGTGCATCCGTGCGTCGCTGCGGTCCGGTCCCAGGTCGACGGGCACGTGCACCTTCCGCCGACCACTGGCGACAACATCGATGTACTGTGGAGACCTCACGCCCCACGTGTTGAGCAATTCGGCGGTACGTCCACCCGGCCTCCCGCATGTCCACTATACGCGCTCGCTCAAAGTCCGTCAACTGCACATACGGTTCACATCCACGCTGTCGCGGCATGCTACCAGTGTTAAAGACTGCGATGGAGCTCCGTATGCCACGGCAAACTGGCTGACACTGACGGCGGCGGTGCACAAATGCTGCGGAGCTAGCGCCATTCGACGGCGAACACCGCGGTTCCTGGTGTGTCCGCTGTGCCGTGCGTGTGATCATTGCTTGTACAGCCCTCTCGCAGTGTCCGGAGCAAGTATGGTGGGTCTGACACACCGGTGTCAATGTGTTCCTTTTACCATTTCCAGGAGTGTATGTAGATGTAGATGAAAGTTTAGCTGGTTCTCCGTTTCTCTGTCATGTGGTTTCTATAATCATATTTAACGTTTTACACTTCTATCGTTAAGGGTGGGGGGTGGGAGTGGGGGGGAGTGTTGTTGGGATTGGGGCGTCGCCCACTGCATGCGGGGTATGCGGCACCCTCGACCCTAAATCCTTTCCTAGTTGCCTCGGTCATCCCTATTTTATTCTGTTTTCGATCGATTCCATATTCCTATATTTCCAGAAGGATTTTGATACCGTTCCTCACAAGCGACTATTAATCAAATTGCGTGTATATGGAGTATAGTCTCAGTTGTATGACTGCATTCGTGATTTCCTCTCATAAAAGTCACAGTTCGTTGTGATAAATGGTAAATCAGCGAATAGAACAGAAGTGATATCTGGCGTTCCGCAAGGCGGTGTCATAGGCCCTCTGCTGTTCCTGGTTTACATAAATGATGTAGGTGATAATCTGAGCAGCCCACTTAGATTGTTTGCAGATGACGCTGTAATTTACCGTCTAGTAAAATCATCGGACGATCAATTGTAATTACAAAAAAATCTAGAGAGAATTTCTGTATGGTGCGAAAAGTAGCAATTGGCACTAAACAAAGAGAAGTGTGAGATCACCCTCACGGATAGTAAAAGAAATCCGATAAATTTTGGGTATACGACAAAATCGCACAAATCTAAGGACTGTCAGTTCGACAACATACACAGGAATTACAATTACGAGCAACTTACACTGGAATGACCACATAGGCAATATTGTGAGGAAGGCGAAACAAAGACTGCGCTTTTTTGGCAGAACACTTAGAAGAAGCGACAAACCCACTAAAGAGACAACCTACATTACAGTTGTTCGTCATCTGCTGAAATATTTCTGCGCCGTGTGGGATTCTTACCAGGTAGGATTGAAGGAGGACATCGAAAAAGTGCAAAGAAGCGCCGCCCGTTTCGTGTTATCGCGTAACAGGGAGTGTCACTGATATGATACGCGAGTTAGGGTGGCAATCACTGAAAGGCGGTTTTCTTTGCAGCGAGATATATTTACGAAACTTCAATCATCAACTGTCTCTTCCGAATGCGAAAATATTTTGTTAACACCCACCTACGTAGAGAGAAATGATCATCATAATAAAATAAGAGAAATCAGAGCTCGAACGGAAAGAGATAGCTGTTCCTTCTTCCCACGTGCCATTCGAGAGTGGAATGGTAGAGAAGTAGTATGAAAATGGTTCGATGAGCCCTCTGCCACTCACTTAAGTGTGAATTGCGAAGTAACCATGTAGATGTTAATTGCTTTTAGACGCAGTTACGGACCCTACTTTCCGTTTTGGAGTAGCACTCGGATGAGTGGGTGCTGTTTCCATCTTCAGCGTATCCTCTATAACGGACCTGGGGTGCGACGTCTTTCGGGAGGGGGGAGCGGCAGAAGGGACCCCACCGAATGCAGAACCACGGAGACACTCCCCTGGCCGCATCCGCTTGCTGACCTTATTATCTTTCTCACCTTGTTCGATTAGCGTCTGTCCAACTCATGTTCATTCCGTTCTTAGCCTTGTCACTTTTACTATTATGAACATCTGGGCTAGAAGAAATTCTTTACTCTGTAACTGTCATCCCCCTCAATCGAGATAGCGAGCTATCTGATACAGGAGGGGTTTGTCTGACCACTGATGTGCCCTGGGAGACCACTCTTCTGCTCTGACCTGCATACCTGCTCGATCCATATACTTTTACTTCCCCTTAAATTATTTTTCAGCCCTGGCATTAATATTGCTTTCAATGCCTCAGTTTTCTACATGCATTCACAGCGTGACCCAATTTCTGGTTCACATCACCATGTCTAGACGTGATACCACTTGACCGCCGAAGTTAGGATCTCTCTGTTGAGTCCCTTAACCCCCAACAAAGCATCCCACCTCTCAGATTCACCCTGAGGACGGGTGTAGCTTCCAGTCTTGCTGTACGAAAGAGTGTACAGGGAAGTTGAGCATTACTCCATACTTCTCAGACAAACGTGATTAGCTAACTACATATCTTGTAGAAGAATTTGATAAAAATCGTGAACTGCTTAAAGACATAGCAAACATCTGTTAATGAGAGTCTGATCTAACTTACAGAACGGCTGTCATCGCCTACAACAAATTCTCGTTCCTTGCAGGCTGCAAACATCCACGTGTACGGCTTCTACAAAATGTGATAGGATTGGACAAATGTTATGATAGATTAGAGCTCTATTTAGTTCTATTTACACCTCTTTTTCTTAAAACCTGTTCATGAAATAATGCAAATAAAAATAGTTATCTGAAACAGACACATTTTTATTTCTATCCATGTCACGCTTCCAGTATCTAAACGCGTAGTACAGAGTAGATACAGCGACTTACATGTGTATTTCTGTTTGATGCAGCCAGATGTCTGTTTTGCATTTCATTTTGGTCTTCCTCTCTAAACTAGTATATTGTTTCACAAAAAAAAGTGAATCATCCAAAAGAGGAGCAGGAAACGAAATGAAATTTTGCGGTTTCAAAGGGTATGTGATGTTCCACACATCAAATAAAGTTATGCCTCATCCCGATTCCCAGAACTCCTGAAGATAGACGATGACTGTGGATACTGTATCACAGACACAGTCCCTTTGATTGTTCAGAGATGTCAGTAAACCCCCCCCCCCCCCCCCAAAGATATAAACAACAATGGATGATCAGCGCCTATTAGATGGAGGGGATCCGACAGCCTATCAGTTCCAGTCATTCCACAAGTAAGGAGGTATACGGCTCGTGCTGTCCCTAGTTCAACCATGCCTAGACGGTCAATACCGCGGTTCGATCTCGTCCGCATTGTTACTTTGCGCCAGGAAGGGCTCTAAATAAGGGAAGTGTCCAGACGTCTCGGAGTGAACCAAAGCGATGTTGTTCGGACATGAAGGAGATACAAAGAGACAGGAACTGAATATGACATACCTCGCTCGAACTGAAGATGACATACCTCGCTCAAGGCCGCCCAAGGGTTACTACTCCAGTGTATGACCGCTACCTACGGATTATGGCTCGGAAGAACCCTGACAACAACGCCACCATGGTACCGGTGTGTACAGCAATCTCGACCACCACCTCCGAAGTTCTCGCTGTATGGTGGTATAACATATAATATGTGGTTTTCATGAGCAATTAAAAGGGCGGAAATGATGTTTATGTTGATCTCTATTGCAATTTTCTGTACAGTTCCGAAGCTCTCGGAACCGAGGTGATGCAAAACTTTTTTTGATGTGAGTCTTTCAGTGATCACGATATCGAGTCAAGTTTATTAATAACTTTGGGGTATGAACCTATTTATCAGTATGACGTTGCAATCCCTACTGGCTTCGATGCATGCACTAAAACTGTTGGGAAGAATGTCATAAACCCAATATACCCTCTCGTGAGTCAAAATGGCCCACAAGTATGGTAAATAGTCTTCATATCCTTGATACTGTCACTGAGACTGAGTTAACGCCCGAGCTGGTTTCACATCTTTTCTATCAGGGACAGATCTGGGAATTTTACTGGGAACGGGATTAGCTCAGCATCAAGCAGGCAGCACATAGAGTAATGTACTATGTGTGGACGAGTATTGTGGTGTTGAAAAATGGCACCGCAACACTATCACATGAGATATAACACATAAAGAGACAGGATATCCGTGATGTACCTCTGTGCCGTCAGATTTCCCTCTGTCACTACGAGCCATGACCTTAAGCCATACCCGATGGCTGCCAACACTATGATGCCAGGAATAACAGCGCTGTGCCTATCCAGAACAATGAAAGTATGGAATTTCTCTCTCTAGGTCACCGCCTACTCGCCGACGATAGTCACCCTGGTTAGTGTAGAACCGTGCCTCATCGGTCAACCCAGTGTGATGCCCTTCACCGGTGCCGCTCACGGCACCATTCGAAAGGCAACCCTTGATGTTGTGGTGTTGGCGCGCCAGCCTATGCACTGGATGGTAATTCCCTAATCGGGCTGCTGCTAGTCAGCGATGAATGGTACACAATGACACGGAATGGTGTAGGGATTCCATTACTTCTTGTCGGATAGCAGGAGCAGATGTGAATGGGATACAACACGTGTGTGCTGGACAACACGGCGATTTTCCCTTGTTGTGGTCAGAAGTGGTCGACCGTAACCTCGACGACGATTGTGCCTACCGTCACGTGCCCATACAGTCCAATTTTTGGCCATTGTCACATCAGAATGCCCCACAGTGAGCCACAAGGAGGACCCTTTTCAAACTCTGACGACTGCTAAAAACTTTGTCTGATAAGGATACGCAGCATCTCCATGTGCTTCACAGTGGTCACTCATAATCTGATGCTATTCACGCCCCTTTGGTCAGCCTAAAAGGACTGGTAACTACGCTAACCACGAACGGTAATGCACTCTGATCACCTTTCTATTTCTCACAGACGTCAGACCAAGCCTCGTAGATGAACCATTATGAAAAATGCCCTGCAATATGCAGTCTACTGGAAAAACTTCATAACAAAAGCCAAACAAAAGATATTTATGTGAACCTATGCAACCACCTGCAAATGAAGCAACAAACCCTCCAACGCTTCATTGAGGTTGATAAAAAGGGTATAAGATGAACATCAACAAAAGCAAAACGAGGATAATGGAATGTAGTCGAATTAAGTCGGGTGATGCTGAGGGAATTACATTAGGAAATGAGGCACTTAAAGTAGTAAAGGAGTTTTGCTATTTGGGGAGCAAAATAACTGATGATGGTCGAAGTAGAGAGGATATAACATGTAGACTGGCAATAGCAAGGAAAGCGTTTCTGAAGAAGAGAAATTTGTTAACATCGAGTATAGACTGAAGTGTCAGGAAGTCGTTTCTGAAAGTATTTGTATGGAGTGTAGCCATGTATGGAAGTGAAACATGGACGATGAATAGTTTTGACAAGAAGAGAATAGAAGCTTTCGAAATGTGGTGCTACAGAAGAATGCTGAAGATTAGATGGGCAGGTCATATAACTAATGAGGAATTATTGAATAGGATTGGGGAGAAGAGGTGTTTGTGGCACAACTTGACTAGAAGATGGTAGGAGATGTTCTGAGGCATCAAGGGATCACCAATTTAGTATTGGAGGGCAGCGTGGAGGGTAAAAATCGTAGAGGGAGACCAAGATATGAATACACAAAACAGATTCAGAAGGATGTAGGTTGCAGTAGTTACTGGGAGATGAAGAAACTTGCACAGGATAGGGTAGCATGGAGAAATGCATCAAACCAGTCTCAGGACTGAAGACCACAACAACAAAAATGTGATTGTGCTACTTGTAAATCAGAGCCGATGAAGCACTGTGTGTGGTACAAGATAATAAAATGGGCAATATCTCTGAGGCTCACTGATGTCTACAAAAGAAATACTGGAGAAGTTCTAACATGGAAACTGTGACAGTGCGTCTAGCCCGAACACCAGTTATCCCTTGGTAGGAGATTTCATACCGTATGTACTTCGACTAAAATACCTTTGTGAATGGCGTTTCAACGAATGCAGAGGTAATGCAGTGGTAATTCTTTGTCGATGCCCAAAAGCTTGTTTCCTAGGTATGTGCAGTTCCTTGTCAAGACTGGTTGGCCATTTGGGGCGGAAGAGGAGGTAGTCCAATACTGAGGTGTTCGGTGTCACGTGTTGCGCCTCTCTGAAACAAATACTGTTATTTGAACTAACTAAAGTAAGAATCAAAATACACTACTGGCCATTAAAATTGCTACACCACGAAGACGACGTGCTACAGACGCGAAATTTAACCGACAGGAAGAAGATGCTGTAATATGCCAATGAGTAGCTTTTCAGAGTATTCACACAACGTTGGCGCCGGTGGCTACACCTACAACGTGCTGACATGAGAAAAGTTTGCAACCTATTTCTCACACACAAACAGCAGTTGACCGGCGTTCCCTGGTGAAACGTTGTTGTGATGCCTCGTGCAAGGAGGAGAAATGCGTACCATCACGTTTCCGACTTTGATAAAGGTCGGATTGTAGGCTATCACGATTGCGTTTATCGTATCGCGACATTGCTGCTCGCGTTGGTCGAGATCCAATGACTGTTAGTAGAATATGGAATCGGTGGGTTCGGGAGGGTAATACGGAGCGCCGTGCTGGATGCCAACGGCCTCGTATCACCAGCAGTCGAGATCACAGGCATCTAATCCGCATGGCTGTAACGGATCGTGCAGCCACATCTCGATCCCTGAGTCAACAGATGGGGACGTTTGCAAGACAACAATCATCTGCACGAACAGTTCGACGACGTTTGCAGCAGCATGGACTATCAGCTCGGAGACCGTGGCTGCGGTTACCCTTGACGCTGCATCACAGACAGGAGCGCCTGCGATGGAGTACTCAACGACGAACCTGGGTACACGAATGGCAAAACGTCATTTTTTCGGATGAATCCAGAATCTGTTTACAGCATCATGATGATCGCATCCGTGTTTGGCGACATCGCGGTGAACGCACATTGGAAGCGTGTATTCGTCATCGCCATACTGGCGTATCACCCGACGTGATGGCATGGGATGCCATTGGTTACACTTCTCGCCCACCTCTTGTTCGGAACGACTGTACTTTGAACAGTGGACGTTACATTTCAGATGTGTTACGCCCCATGGTTCTACCCTTCATTTGATCCCTGCGAAACTCTACATTTCAGCAGGATACTGCATGACCGCATGGTGCAGGTCCGGTACGGGCCTTCCTGCATACAGAAAATGTTCGACTGCTGTCCTGGCCAACACATTCTCCAGATCTGTCATCAAATGAAAAAGGCTAGTCAATGGTGGGCAGCAACTGGCTCGTCACAATACGCAAGTCACTACTCTTGATGAACTGTGGTATCGTGTTGAAGCTGCATGGGCAATTGTACCTGTACACGTCATCCAAGCTCTGTTTGACTCAATGACCAGGCGTTTCAAGGCCGTTATTACGGCCAGAGGTGGTTGTTCTGGGTAGTACTGATTTCTCAGGATCTATGCACGCAAATTGCGTGAAAATGTAATCAGACGTCAGTTCTAGTATAATATATTTGTCCAATGAATACCCGTTTATCATCTGCATTTCTTCTTCATGTAGCTATTTTGATGACCAGTAGTGTATTTTGGAATGTTGTTCCAGGAAAAACAGTGATCTGTTTATAGTACAGCTTATTTAATAAACATAGTCGTACTCGCATTTTAATTGATAATTTTTGTTTTTAGATGTGCGATTTCGACCTTCTAAGAGATCATCATCAGATCTGCATCCGTTGATGACGGCAGGAATCGCTGGCACGGAGCAGTGTTCTCCACCCCTGCACAGAAGGAGCTGCTCCACGCCAGCGATACCTGCTGTCATCAACGAATGCAATTCTGATGATGATCTCTTAGAAGGTCGAAATCGCACATCTAAAAACAAAAATTATCAGTTAAAATGCGAGTACGACTGTGTTTATTAAGTAAGTTAAAGCAGAATCGATGTATGAAGTTTTTTTATTGATTTATTTATTTTAAATTTTCCCTCCATTACGAAAAGCTTAAAAGCCACTGCTTATGGATCACAAGTTTGCATTGGTTACATTGGACGGATAGTCACTTCATTTTATTTTAGATTCTGTAAGCGGCACACTACCGCAAACGAGCGAGTCACCTCCATCATAAAGCCTCTAATATTACGTAATTGGTTTGGGATATCAAAAAGAGTAAAATAACGGTACACAAAGGGGAAAATATTTTGCTTTTTTACAGAATATGCTATGTTTCCTAACGGTCATTGATAGCTCGTAGAATACATTGCTGTGATGTAATGAAGGCCAATATTTATACTAAAACTTTTCGCACAGAAACGCAACTGGCCTCACATCTCTGTCGCGGTAGAAGGTAGGAGCTGAACTGACTGCTCTCCATGCAGGTACGTCAGAGTCTTTTGTACAAAATTGTATGGAGTTAGATCGACCAACGACTACGAAGAAGAACTGAACGGGAACACGTTCCAGCTGTGGCTTGTAGGCCCCATTTTGGGAAGGGCAACATTTCGTGAGTGGAAAAGCCAATGTCTCCTATCATTCGATGGTCCTCCAGAACACATTGCGTTGTCGACTGACAGAAATAGAATAAAAAATCCGACAAGACACGACTGAACCAAAGCTAATTATAGGGTCTAGCTCCTTGCAAAAATCCATAGTAGCCTTTCTTTGTTGTATCTGACCTAATTAACAAAATATGGAGTTAGTGTACCGATAGTGCCATTTTTGTTCCATAGAACTAACTTGAGGTCAGGTTAAGGGTTAGGAGGGAGAGAACGCTAAAAAGATCACTCTAGCAGATTTACGTGGGTCCCTGTAAGACGGACTTCGTCACGAGTGTGAGGAAGCCGTTCGAGTGACTAATAATGCAAGTACAGAGAATAAATGTACAGCGGACAATAATTTGAGCAGATCCTTATTTTTTCAAAATGTGAGAACCGCTGTAGTAACCAAATGGGCGAGAATGTAAATGATTCACACCTGGAGTGTATTTGTTGTTTGTGTAGACTGTAGTACCAAAATTTCAGTTTCTTCTCCCTAAACATTTCATTACGATGCCAATGTACGCATCATATAGCTGGGTACATGTTAGTATCACACGGCAAAATATGTGCCAAAACCAAAATAATGTACAGGTCTCTGAATACAACATTGAAAAACTATCATAGTGCCGCACTTCAATAACATAAGATAATAGTAATATCAGACATCAGTTTTGACAGGCCACCAGTAGCAAATACTTTAAACTTCAGTCAGCAGTTACAGAGCGTACTCCTAAGACTTAGCAGAAGTGATTGGAAAGCACTAAGACCTAGAAGAGGTAACTGGAAAGTAATTCTGTTTTGTGATTTCAATACAGATTTTATGTCAGATAGTTCTGATCGAACACACTTAGAGTTGCTAATGGCCAGCATTGATTTCACCCACAAAGTAGTATTTACAAAATGAACAGTAAGCCATAGTATTACAGCAATTGATAATTTATTTGTAAATCCAACTATCTTATATGCAAAAGATGTGATCCCAATAATACACGGTTTATGTGACTATGATGGTCAAATGGCAACTATAAAGCAGTCTCAGTTTTAAAAACTACTGAGATAGAATTTATGGGATGAACACTGAGAAGAAGTTTACCAAGGACAAACAGTAGCTGATAATTTTAATTCTTTCCTAATATATTGTTACACCACTATAAATCTAATTTTCCTTTACAGAGGGCTAGGAACATTTACAGTCGAAGTAGAGAGAAGAGTGGTGAACATCTGGAATCAAAGTACCTCGTCCCACGAAGTAAAGTACTAGTGGAACTAAAATATTATGGCATTATAGGCATCTCCTTGGACAGACGGAGTCGTAATTTTAGGAATAGAAAACAAAGGGTAGCGTCAAAAAATGACACGACAGGAATAACACTAAGTTCGGGACACTGGAGGACTCTTGTAGCACTGCGATGGATTCGGCCCGTCACGTATTCCTCTCTAATGTCAGCCTACTCGTCTCAGAGTAGAATGTGGAAGCTACGCTCTCAGTTATTTGTTGGATGTATTCCACTCTCTGCCTTTCCCTGCAGTTTTTAACCTCTACGACTCCCTCTAATACCACGTCTTAACACATGTCCTATCATCGTATACCGTCTTCTTGTCAATGGTCTCTATATATTTCTTCTTTCTCCTTTTCTGTGGAGAAACACCTCATTCCCTTTCTTACCAGTGCACCTAATTTTCAGCAAACCCCTATAGCGCCACGTCTCGAACGCTTCGATTCTCTTCTTTTGCAGTGTTCCACGGTCCATGATTCACTGCCGTGGAATGCAGTGCTGCAAATGTATATTCTCAGAAATTTCTTCCTCGAATTGAAGGTTTTGTTTGGTACCAGCAGACTGTATGAGTCTGCTTTTTATGTCCTCATTGATTCGTCCGCGGATTGTTATTTTACCTCCAAGATTGTAGAATTCCTTTACTTCGTCTACCTGCTACTCAGCAATTTCAGTTTGTCGCTATTCTCGTTTTTGTTACTATTCATTACTTTTGTACTGGTATGAGGGCGTGCTGAGAAGTAACGCTTCCGATTTTTTATTCAGCTCCCACATCATGTGTATTACTAGGTCGATTCTCCAGCTTCACTCACGCTAGCTTCAGTCCTCTGCCTCCAGAGGGCCCCAAAATGCGGCGTGTAACCTAACTATGTCGACGCATGAGAAACACCATGCTGTAGTCGAGATTCTGACTGCAGCAAACATGCCTCCAATTGAAATACATAAAAGAATGATAGCTGTGTATGGTGATGACTACACTCCTGGAAATTGAAATAAGAACACCGTGAATTCATTGTCCCAGGAAGGGGAAACTTTATTGACACATTCCTGGGGTCAGATACATCACATGATCACACTGACAGAACCACAGGCACATAGACACAGGCAACAGAGCATGCACAATGTCGGCACTAGTACAGTGTATATCCACCTTTCGCAGCAATGCAGGCTGCTATTCTCCCATGGAGACGATCGTAGAGATGCTGGATGTAGTCCTGTGGAACGGCTTGCCATGCCATTTCCACCTGGCGCCTCAGTTGGACCAGCGTTCGTGCTGGACGTGCAGACCGCGTGAGACGACGCTTCATCCAGTCCCAAACATGCTCAATGGGGGTCAGATCCGGAGATCTTGCTGGCCAGGGTAGTTGACTTACACCTTCTAGAGCACGTTGGGTGGCACGGGATACATGCGGACGTGCATTGTCCTGTTGGAACAGCAAGTTCCCTTGCCGGTCTAGGAATGGTAGAACGTTGGGTTCGATGACGGTTTGGATGTACCGTGCACTATTCAGTGTCCCCTCGACGATCACCAGAGGTGTACGGCCAGTGTAGGAGATCGCTCCCCACACCATGATGCCGGGTGTTGGCCCTGTGTGCCTCGGTCGTATGCAGTCCTGATTGTGGCGCTCACCTGCACGGCGCCAAACACGCATACGACCATCATTGGCACCAAGGCAGAAGCGACTCTCATCGCTGAAGACGACACGTCTCCATTCGTCCCTCCATTCACGCCTGTCGCGACACCACTGGAGGCGGGCTGCACGATGTTGGGGCGTGAGCGGAAGACGGCCTAACGGTGTGCGGGACCGTATCCCAGCTTCATGGAGACGGTTGCGAATGGTCCTCGCCGATACCCCAGAATCAACAGTGTGCTGCTGGGAAGTGGCGGTGCGGTCCCCTACGGCACTGCGTAGGATCCTACGGTCTTGGCGTGCATCCGTGCGTCGCTGCGGTCCGGGCACGTGCACCTTCCGCCGACCACTGGCGACAACATCGATGTACTGTGGAGACCTCACGCCCCACGTGTTGAGCAATTCGGCGGTACGTCCACCCGGCCTCCCGCATGCCCACTATACGCCCTCGCTCAAAGTCCGTCAACTGCACATACGGTTCACGTCCACGCTGTCGCGGCATGCTACCAGTGTTAAAGACTCCGATGGAGCTCGGTATGCCACGGCAAACTGGCTGACACTGACGGCGGCGGTGCACAAATGCTGCGCAGCTAGCGCCATTCGACGGCCAGCACCGCGGTTCCTGGTGTGTCCCCTGTGCGTGTGATCATTGCTTGTACAGCCCTCTGGCAGTGTCCGGAGCAAGTATGGTGGGTCTGACACACCGGTGTCAAAGTGTTCTTTTTTCCATTTCCAGGAGTGTATATCGACATCAGTAATATGAGACGTTGGGTTGCTCGTGCTCGTAATGGAGGAAACGATGATGCTAATATCAACGTGTGTGACAGAACGGTGTGGACGACCGCGTATGTCAACCGAGACTCATCGGAATCGTGTTGATGAACTCATCAGAAGAAATGGTCGTATAACACACACTCAGCCCCCAGGTAAGTGTGGCATATCACGAGAGCGTGTACAGGCAGTCATTGTACAGACATCAAAAAAAAGTTTTCCCTCATCCTGGTTCCCAGAAGTCCTGAAGATAGACGTTGACTGTGGATATTGTATCACAGACACAGTCCCTTTGACTGTTCAGAGATGTCACTAAACCCGCCCAAAGATGTAAAACACAATGCATGAGCAGCGCCTATTAGACGGAGGAAGTCCGACAGCCGATCAGTTCCAGTTATTCCAGAAAGAAAGTATACGGCTCGTGTTGTCTGTAGTTCAACCATGCCTAGACGGTCAATACCGCGGTTCAATCGCGTCCGCATTGTTACTTTGTGCCAGGAAGGGCTCTCAACAAGGGAAGTGTCCAGGCGTCTCGGAGTGAACCAAAGCGACGTCGTTCGGACATGGAGGAGATACAGATAGACAGGAACTTTCCATGAGATGCCTCGCTCTGGCTGCCCAAGGGCTACTACTGCTGTGGATGACCGCTACCTACGGATTATGGCTCGCAGGAACCCTGACAGCAGTGCCACGATGTTAAATAATGCTTTTCATGCAGCCACAGTACGTCGTGTTACGACTCAATCTGTGCGCCGTAGGCAGCATGATGCGCAACTTCACTCCCGACGTCCACGGCGACTTGTATCGTTGCAACCACGACACCAAGCAGCATGGCACAAATGAGCCCAACAACATGGCGAATGGACCGCTTAGGATTGGCAACACGTTCTCTTCACCGATGAGTGTCGCATATGTCAATCGTCGGAGACGTGTTTGGAGGCAACCCGGTCAGGTTGCACGCCTTAGACACACAGTCCAGCGAGTGCAGCAAGGTGCAGGTTCCCTGCAATTGTGGGGTAGCATAATGTTGAGCCGACGTACGCCGCTGGTCGTCATGGAAGGCGCCGTAACAGCTGTAAAATACGTGAATGCCATCCTCCGACCGATGGTGCAACCATATAGGCAGCATAATGCCGAGGCATTCGTCTTCACGGACGAATATTCGCGCCCCCATGGTGCACATCTTGTGAATGACTTCCTTCAGGATAACGACATCGCTCGCCTAGAATGGCCAGCATGTTCTCCAGACATACCTGGGATAGGTTGAAAAGGACTGTTTATGGACGACCTGACCCACCAACCACTGCTCGCATTCGGGAGGACGACGGTTCAATCCTGCGTTCGGCCATCCTGATTTAGGCTTTCCGTGATTTCCCTAAATCGCTCCAGCCAAAGTCGGGATGGTTCCTTTGAATGGGCACGGTCGACATCCTTTCCCTTTCTTCCGTAATCCAATGAGACCGATGACCTCGCTGTCTGGTCTCCTCCCCCAAACAATCTAACCCAACCCCACCGACCATTCTGAGTGATCTACGCCGAATCGCCGTCGAGGAGTGGGACAGTCTGGAGCAACAATGCCTTGATGAGCTTGTAGATAGTATTCCACGAAGAATACGGGCATGCATCAATGCAAGAGGACATGCTACTGGGTGTTAGAGTTACAGGTATGTACAGCAGTCTGGACCACTATCTCTGAAGGTCTCGCTGTATGGTGGTACAACATGCAATGTGTGGTTTCCATAAGCTATAAAAAGGTCGAAAATGATGTTTATGTTAATCTCTATTCCAATTTTCTGTACAGTTTCTGGAACTCTCGGAACCGAGGTGATGCAAAACTTCTTTTGATGTGTGCAGAAATGCGGTACAGAAAACTATGTGCACAGTGGATGCCTCGAAAGCCCACTCCTGGAATTAAACAGAGGAGACTGGACATGTGTCGACAATTTCCTTTGCGTTTTGAGCGTGAGGGTGATGGATCCCTTAACAACATTGTGACAGGTGATGAAATCTGGGTTCACCATTTTGACCCCGAAAACAAGGGAAGATCAATGGAGTTCCACCACAAAGGATCGTGTCCCCAAAGAAAGTTCAAAACCATGCAAGCACAACTTGCATACTTTCACTCAATACTTTCCTACGGCATGATAGTCTGGGGCAATACAGGTAAAGCCAACAAAGTATTTATCCTGCTGAAGCATACAATAAGAATATCGTGTGAAGCTAATAACAAAATACCTTGCAGAAGGGTCTGCAGGAATCCAGGGATTATGAGGCTTGCACGCCATTACATGTATGATTTCCAAGTAGACTGTACATCGATATTTAGGGTCAGAATGGCGTTTTGCATTCTGATGCGGAAGTCTATAAACCTGCTGACGTCAGCTAGGGAATTTAGTGTCCCCTGGTATTCAGAAACAGAGAAAAATAATATCTTCTGGTAAACCTGCCGGGATGTAAGGTCGTGGTCCATGAAACTCTTCAGCTCCTAACGTTTCGTCCAGAGCTGCGCTGGACATCTTCAGAGGGGTGTTTCTCTCCGGTGAGTCTTGCCGACTGACGTTAGGAGCTGAAGAGTTTCATGGACCGCGACCTTACATCCCGGAAGGTTTACCAGAAGATATGTCATCCGGTCGTGAAAGCCTTCATACTAGAGAAAAAGAATAACTCAATAGGCATTCTTTTATAACTGATGAGGCTATTTGGACTCGGGATGTCAGCTCTGCTTAACTCTAATCTTTACCTAGAAGAAATCTTGACTGCCAGTATGCAGCTAATAGGAGTCTGCGTTGTTATTTGAATGCTTTCTTTGAAGTGTTAGATCCAAAAAGCAGTTCCGCAGTAGTAGAAGAGCAACAGGTCATTTTTTGTAGCTCTTTTAACCTTGAGTTACATGAAAATATATAAAGTAATTCCCGTCACGATCAGGAATGGAGCATTTAATGCCGAGCGAGTCAGGTGCAAGTCACTTTAGAATGTCCGAAGCTCGTGATCTTGTGGCTGGCGTTGCTGCCCCTGGATCACGGGGTTCCCGCTTCGATTCCCGACCGGGTTTGGGATTTTCTCTGCCCGGGGCTGGTTGTTTGTGCTGTCCTCATCATTTCCTCATCATCATCACTCGTGATAGTGGCCAGATTGGACTGTGAAAGTAATTGGACTGTGTAAAAATTGTGACTTTGTCTGGGTGCTGATGACCGCACAGTTGAGCGCCCAACAAACCAAACATCATACCGAAAAATCCTTTCATAAACGATGTCTGCAATATAAGATTCACACCTTTTCCAGATTTCAAGTTTCTATCCTTAGCGATTTGGGCTGGACAATGATGTGGCAGTCAGTCAGTCACTCACGATAATGCCTTTTATATAGAGAGGTGGTGAAGCTCTCTTAAGCCTTAGGAGTAAGTTTCTAACGCGGCTCTTGAAACATAGCAGGTCTTTTTAGCACGTGCCGAGCAAAGTTATAAGGGACAGGAATTTTCTTGAATTATCCATTTCAGTCTGAAAGATGAATTTTTTAGGTTTAACTGCTCAGATGGTCAATAATCTGTTTCTCGTCCCTATCATTAATAAAAAGGATTTCTTAGCTTTCTTAAAACTCATACTGATATCCAGAGTCAGCAATACTACAAAGGCTTTAGGAACACTGATCCCCTGCTCTGCGTTAACTGAAACGAAACGTTGGAGCCTGTTTGAAACGAGCAGATCCAAGACATTCCTATCGCTAGACGGTTGTCTGATTAACTGCTCGAAGTAATTTTCGCAAGTAGAACAAACCTGTTCCTATCATCCAACCTAATCAGTTGAATTTCTCAGTCTACAGCTGGTAAGTTGACATACTCCTCTACACCTCACCACCATATGTTTAGAAGATATGAGCACTATCTTCTCTGACTTTTGCCTGAGATGTCTCGCAATTACGGTTTTAGAGGGAGGGGTTCTATGGAGGATGACTGGTGCGCCTTTAGCATTTACTGTACTTATCAGAAGCGAAATTATTTCACATCGGAATCTATATTAACCTCACTATACACTATAGCATTATATATGTCTGTAAACATGCCTGCACCACTGGCATCCAGTCTATCTTTGCGATATACCTTTCCCTCGGAATTTAAAATTTCGTTGCTGTTCGCTTCTAATTTTAGCCAGCCTTTTTTCCTTAGGGATAATTATTAGTGTCGATAAGAGAGAGAAATTGTGGGACTTTTCCATGACTCATCGTGCAGTTAACTAATGGCATATTAACAAATTCTTGTTTTCGATCTGCAATAACGAATGCTCTGTAGTTAATACGTCTGATATTCACCCCTCTCTAGTATCAGTACTTAATTGTTTTTTGAGCCTGTGGAGAATTTTCTTTCTCTTAAAAAGCTAATTTCTGCTTAAGGCGCGTACACTCTTATTAAACGCTTCCGGCATGTAGTGCAGGCGGGGAGGGGGGGGGGGGGGGGGGGGAGCGTGAGGGGAGTTCCTACAATCCGCAACACGATTGTTTCAGAGGTCGAGAGGTCCGTATCTGATAACGTCGCACTATCGTATAATCCGCTGATTTAAAACTTCCACTCGACTGCAAATCAGGCGACTGCAACCTCTTGTATGGACCATGAAAACGCAAACTTTGTTTCCATACTGTGAGCGAGGCTAATTGTCTTCAACAAAGCAGCCAGATGTACGTAGGAACCGAGGGTGGTCCTTGAACCCAGACGGTGTACGTCATTTGTTCCAACATGATCCACAATTCCCAGCCGGCATACCTCCTCCATGTCTCCATGGACAGCCCTTGGTAAGCATACAGAGTGGACACTGGCCTTATCTTCCGACCTGTCCGCTGTTTCGCCAAGTGGCTCCTTCTCCCGCTTAACATTGCAACTCCCAGTGGTCAGAAAACCTGCACTTTACGCTTTCCCCGGCAACATATTTGAAATATATGGAAATATGCATACGGAGTGATCTAAAGTGGACGTGCACATAAGAGTATTCGTAGGATAAACAGATGCCTGCCCGTAAATCATTGGAAGAATCCTCAGATGGTAGTTAACTAACTCTCGTTCGGGCGGTGCCTGAGTATTGCTACTCACTGGGATCCTTATAAGGTAGTGCTGACAGAGGAAACGGAGGATTTCCAAAGAAGAGCAACGCGATCCGTGACGGGTTCGCTAAGTAAGCGCCAAACCGTTAAGGAAATTCTCACCCATCTTCAATGACAGACGGTGTAAGAGAGGCGTGGTGTATCACGCGATTTGTTGTCAAAATTTCGAGGACGTGCGTACCTGCATAAGTCAACCGATAAGTGTCTTCCTCCCTCTCGTGATAAGACGAAGAAGATAAAACTAGAGAACTTGGAGCACACACTGAAGATAGCCAACAGTTGTTATTCCCATTCACCGTTCGCAACTGGAAGAAAGGGGTAAACCACATCGGTGCACGAAGGAGCCTAGGCAAAACAACGGAAGGAGGCTTGCAGAGTATAAATGTACATGTAGATTTAGTAGCAATGTAGTGTCGAAATAGAAAACAGAGGTAATGAATCTAGGGCTGCACAAAATCCGTCGAAGACATAGGATTTCAAATGTCGTTGCCACCTTGGAATATTGCGAAAGGCCTCGGATATTTTCAACAGCGTCTTCCCGAAACTACAATATTGCCACCTTTCATGCATATCTCCGATTGCCTCTTAACAAGAGCTTCTTTAAAGACGCAATGTATTGTTACAATGACTTGAGCAAATTCTAGACCATCCGTATTGTTGTGGATGCATGCGACAAATGATGACTTTAGATAACTTTGGTAGACAAATGTTGAATAACCTATTATTATAAGGATAATAACTTCCTGGTCTGAACGCTTTGAATGAGAAACTGTAATTGGGCACTTGTCAGTTTTTCTCACACTGACGTTAAATTTCGTACAAAGATCTTCAGTTGTATGTGGTGACTTCAGATAGACAACATTCTCCATTTGTATCTTCGGAATGGGCCTTCTCACAAGAATTCTGGAATCCTCGTTAATTATTTCGCAAATGTAGCAGAAAAAGAACCTGATAAATTCAATGTGGGAAAAGACGGTAGTTTCGACAAACTAATGCAAAATAATATTAGTTGTCCATGTTCCTCCAAAGTCGTAGACTGAATGGTTTATTTGCACATGTCAATAATTTAATGTAGCTTGACTTTACTTACACATTCGGCATTGAAATAAGTGGTTGGTTGTTGTTGTTGTTTTTTATTATGATGATGATGATATTTTGTGTCACTCGGAGTCACACTGGCGCTAAAAGCAGCTCTGATATTTCCATCATTTTTAGTCATTAGATTATTTTTTCGTGCTCAAAATCATCATTTTTGTGTTAACACAAATCTCTGTTGTCTTTGTGACAACACATGACAATATTTTGACAACTGCAAAAGATTGTATCGGCGACGTTTGGAGGGAACCGTTGTCAATGATCTTAGCATGTGACTGTGCGAACGAACCTGGCTAGTGACGACAAGCCCGGGTCTATTAGAGCTATAGTGTTGGTCACGAAACTAGGAGGGACAGGGTTACCTTACCGACTTACAGTACCGCCATTTAGTGACAATTTCAGATCTTAGTAAAAATTCCGAAAAACTGTAGACTGATCTACTTTTAGTCTAGGATATAATGTAGCATTTCCAAAAGAAAACTGTTACCAGTCGTTACGAAAAACAATTAAAACTAACATTACAAGAAATTTTCAAGAAAACTGAAAAATGGTATGAATATTCTCAAAGTCTACAGATATATTTTACCATGAAAACATAAAACTATTTGGAGATAAAAAGTAAAATACTGTAAGAGATGTGAAATTGTTTCGCCTCTGTAACGAAAAATGTATCGCTGATAAATTTGTGTTATGTCCGACCTCGAAGAAACTTTCAACGAGAAAATTTTAGTTACATCTGAGACATCATCATTATACTGTGTCCCCCACTAATGGGATTCATCCGTGCGCTATGCCCCATGAGGATTATTGTTAAGATGGTTCGCCTTAATACGATTGAGAGTAGCCCCTATCTCCCAGGAAGATTATATTTGCAGCTGTTACAGATTCATCATCACTCTACATACCGCTCCCAACACCCATATACACTACATAAAAGTATCTGTAGGTACTTCAAGGCCACCATTGCACTTGGAGAAATGCATTTGTTCGTATGGTTTTGAGAAACTTTACTGTATTCTTTTATATGAAACGTCCCCTTAGAAAAATCAATGAATTACTGTGCTTAAACTGACACACAATATTTTTAGCGCAACGCAATCTGACTTTCAAAAATCCCTACAAAAGAATGGCCCTGACTAACATTAACCTATACCTTTCACAAATTACTTACCTCACAAAAATCTTCGTTACTCGAACTACTGCAATACAGCGAGCGCCACTACTGCCAGCTAAATAAAAGATTCAAACTACTGAAGGCACTAACTACTGATAGGCATAGTCAGCAAATGAAAGATTTTGATAGAGAACAAACAATGTATTTACCTTAGTAGTCATAATATATATATAGCAGTTCATGACATCCAGTCTTACAAATTTCAAAACTCCGCCATCTCTCTCCCCACGTCCACCACTGCTGGGGGCTCACCTCCAACTGCGCAACGCTACGCGCTGTTAGCATCCAGCTGCCGCTGCCCAACACTACAATGACAGACAACAATGCAAACCAGCCACAGACTGCACACGGCAGAGCCAGTGATTTTCATACAGAGCGCTACGTGGCGGCGGCGTTACCAATAAAAAAACCTAAACATCCTACATACATATAGAATCAAAATAGGTAATGATACAACTGTGTGACTGTCTTCGGAAGGTTAGACTTATGTTGCAAAAGTAGTTAACAGTTGATTTATGAGTCATATTTAGGATCCACGTATTTAGTTAAACATCTTTAAAGTTTCTTTTATGTTCTTTACAAGTCCTTCCGGAGCAATTTTACTTTCGCGTTTAGGGTGATATTCTTTCGACTTCATCTCGTAGCCACTTCATTATACCTTTTTATTCTTGAACCATTTCGCCTACATTCTTAAATAAGAATTTTTCTTCTCTTTACCACTGAATAAGAAGTATCAAAATTATTTTCTGTTCGTTTCCAACTGTATTTTTGATATACGTGCAGCTGCGGCCCATTACGATTGATATACTTTTTCTCAACCTTGAGAAATTAACTTCTGTTTATTATTCAGAAAGTAACTTTCTTTATAGTAACTTCCATAATGTACATGAGAAGAAGTTCATATCGTACAATATAGTTTGTGATACTTCATACGATATCATGTCTTTAGAAACATCAGTAAGATAAGTTAGTAATGTCCATTGTAATGTAATTCTGATAATATTTATTCCATGATACGGAATGTTTATATTGGCAGCTTTTATAACATTTTTTGGATTTAATAGAAGTAAAGTTTAAAATATAATTTTTTGTTTTCTAGTACACTTATCACTGATTGGCCTTTTAGTGTCCGTTAAAATGAATCATATCATTTTAGACGTAAGCCTCCAGCAAGCGTTGCATGTTTAAACTACACACTATAAAACCCCTGTTTCCTCCACGACTATGTTACTCCGTATGCAACAAATGCACTGTCCGCAATAGTATAGCTTTCCAAGCAGCAATATTCCTTCGTTCCAAAAGAAATTTGGATCTATCGTAACATTTTCTGAACTTAAAACTGACAGCTTTGGTGAAGAACGGGTGTTTCCGAGCACTGTTACTCAATGATGTGTTGTAATTGTGCTCTGGCTTCAGTGGCCGTATGATACTCTCATCTGTTGTAACGCTATAACATATTCTGCAGACCACTTCTTTTCTAAAATCGCCCATATAAATCTGCTTTCCAATTTATACCCCTAACGTAGCGAATGGTAGACAGCACTTAACCTAGTACAGACACTGAAGAAGTTTCGATGCCGCTAACACGTCCCACTGTTCCTCCTTAGACTCCACGTAATTCTGCCGTCAATTTTTGCCCTTGAGCAAAGATAACGTTCCGCTTAGCAACTGTGTCTTGCGCAAATTTGTTGAATAACTTGAAGACGTTAGGTAATACATATTTAGTTGGTTTTCTTGTGTCCATTCGGTCCTGGTATATGTGGTGTCACCGCCAGACACCACACTTGCTAGGTGGTAGCCTTTAAATCGGCCGCGGTCCGGTAGTATACGTCGGATCTGCGTGTCGCCACTATCAGTGATTGCAGACCGAGCGCCGCCACACGGCAGGTCTAGAGAGACTTCCTAGCACTCGCCGCAGTTGTACAGCCGACTTTGCTAGCGATGGTTCACTGACTTCTACGCTCTCATTTGCCGAGACGATAGTTAGCATAGCCTTCAGCTACGTCAGTACTATTGATATTGTAAACCATGTATCGTCAAGAGCGACGTTCGTCATTAATGGATAAAAGTTAAGTATTCCACCAGCTACGTCCGTTTTTCCCAATTCTAAGTCCCTTGTCATGTTCCAGACCTCACGCCAGCCTACGTGAGCTAAAACGCGTGCATTTCGGCCTCCTGTAGTAACGGTGTTGGCTCTCCTGCCAACCACAACAGTATACACCAAGAAGACGTGTTCTAGAAATTCTGTTACGTAGCTAATGATACCGTTCAGTATCTCTCGTAACTGTGTGTAAGGCGGAATGAGCTGACTCTCAATGAACAAAGCAAAGCAAACCATATGGAAGCAGTGAACAGTGTCCACTGACCAGCCGTTACCTAACAAGGCAACATTTCATGGCCAGAGGCAAAGAGGGGTGCGACGTAGAAGGCTGAAACATTCCATTTCAGCCTCCTGGTTTCGTGTCGGTGACTGTAAGGAAAAAACGCTTCTACCCCTCAGCAGCCCGTTGTTGATGGTCGTTCCACTGGTGACTCAAAACAGTTATTCTGGCTCCAAGTGTATCATTGAAAACCTTAAAGGAGGAGAGTCATTCATCTCATCGGCGTCGAGCGAAACCCTTAGCAATAGGTCATGGCGGGAGGCGATATGGACCGTTGTTTAGTATCACTCCAAGGCTGCTATCGGAAGGGACTGAACTCGTTCCAAGATAAGCTCATGCAGATACGCTCTCGGAGACTGCGTTACTTAATGGTAAGCATCAACTGTCTTTTGTCTCTTTATCTGCGCTTGCTGTCAGTCATTTGTTACAAACTAAGAACTGCGGTACTGAGCGATACAATAAGAGCCGCTGTATGTACTTGTCTCCATGATGCACGATGGGAATTTGGTTCTAACTTTATTGTGTGTGTGTGTGTGTGTGTGTGTGTGTGTGTGTGTGTGTTTGTGTTTGTGTGTGTGTGTGTGTGTGAGTGTGTGTGTGTGTGTGTCCTAAATCTACGTTGAGATGAAAGGCTTGCACAGCCAGTGGAGTAGGTTACGTTCAAAGGTGACAGTCTGCAAATTCCATACGTTAAACCGTTTCACATCGCTCTAGTCCCTGAGGCGCGGGTGATTTATATGGAGATTGCTTAATATAAACGTATCCTTAAACGTATCCTGATCCATGAAAACTTGACCCAAACTTACCTACCATATATAATATCCTCATTTTACAACATACTACCTAAGTACCAGGCGTTGCCCGAGTATGGATCGATTCCAGTCTTCTGTTAGTCCCATTCTACCTCTTTTCTTTCTGTATACATCTCCTACTTTCCCTCCCCTCTGCCCATCTCCCCCTTCCTCTCTCTCTGTACATCTCCTCCTCCCCTACCCCTTCTCTCTCCACGTGTCAAGATAGGTCTTACCCCAAAGTATTTGTTTCCTGAATGTAACTAGTATGTGTGCCAAATTTGGTTGAAAGCTTTCCAGGGGTTTAGGATGAACATTTTACCCGTGGTTTTGTCCGCACCTATTTCATACCAGTCCTAACATATGATTTAGAAACATATACACTACTAAACAAAGACCTCAGTAGAATTCAGACAACAAAAATGAGATTTATTACAACTATGAACCAGACAACTACAAAGGACAAAATAAAGAATTAAGTGAGTAGAAAAGTAACTGGTATTGAGGTTTCTGTTGCTAGTCTCATAAATAAACACAGACTTCAGTGGTATGGAGACAAAATGAGAATGAACTGCCAGAGACCTACCAAAATATATTTCAACTTGAACCTCCTAGGAAGAAGACCACGGGGGAGATCAAGAAAACTCTTTATAGAGACTGCAAGAACAGAGAAAGGACACAAATAGGAAGCTGTCCCGGAACAAATGATACATGAAGACAGAAGGAGCTGGCGAACGCTTGTACACCACATCCGGGAAACTGTAGTTGCAAAACGATGACGATGATGACGCACATGTCAATTACATTTAACATACGTATATCACATGTATTTGTACACCTATTTCATCTGTATATCTAGCGAATTTCGCCCTGTAATTTCATATTCACTCAGTTCAGTGTTTATAACGTTGTATCTATGTGCTGCGCAATGTTTCAATTTTGTAATTAGATTCAGTACTATATATGGCTACTGTTTGTGAAATGTGTTGTGAATAGAATTGTGGCAAAAAAGCAATAAATTAAAACTTCGTGCATGATGCGGCAGTTTTTCACGTATCTCAATGTTTATCATATCGTATCCCCTGAACTATGTGTGGTACAATGCTATATTTCTCTAGGTACATTCAGCAGCACATATACGTACTGTCTACGAAGTATGTTGCAACTAGAGTTAGAAGCAACGAAGTAATAGATGTAAACTTCTTGCATGAAGCGCATGTTTTTCATGCATCTCAGTGTTTATGACGTCATATCTTCTGAACTACGTGGCGCACAATAATATAATTTTTATCGTACATTCAGTTGTGTATGTGGATACTTTCGGAAATAAGAGTTGCGAATAGTGTTATTAGTAGAGAAGAAATAAGTTAAAACGGCATGTTTCATGCGTCAGTTTCACTGCACCAACAGAGAAAATGTAGTAGGCTATAAACTTTCCTTCATCATTTTGTGGGAGTCGTCAGAGAGAATCATCATCATCAGCGTTCTGCCAAAAGGCAGGTTTTCACATGGTAGTTCTCCGGGCTCTCCGGTCTTCTGCCATCCTCTCCAGGTCTGCATAATTTGTGTCGTCTATCATATTGTATCTCCTTCTTCCTCTCAGTCCTCTTCCACAAACCAATATTTCCATAGCATATGCTAGCAAGCACTCCCTTCTCAATGAATGTCCTAACCAGCTCTTTTTCCTTTCTCTTACAGCCTTCAGCAGACATCTTCCCTCGCCGACCCTTTCCGGTACTCTTTCATTACTCATTCCTTCCATCCAGCTTATTCTCTCCATTGTTCTCCATATGCACATCTCAAATGCCTCTAACATTTTTCCATCCTCTCGTCTCAGCGTCCATGTTTCTGCCACACTCCAGACAAAACATTTGCAAAGCCTTTTCCTTAGACCTTTATCTAATTTGCCACATAAGAGTCTCCTCTCTGTTGAATGCCTCCTTCGCTATGGCAATTCGAGTTTTCACCTCCTGGTGACATCTCAAGTCTTCAGTTATTGTGCTTCCAAGATATTTAAATGCACTTACTTGGCTAATGGTAGATTGTCCTATTTTAATATTTGACAGTCTGCGTCTTGTACTGATGACCATACTCTTTGTTTTTGCTGTGTTTATTTCCATCCCATATTCCACACAAGCTTCATTCAGATCTTTCAGCACGTTATTCACTGTCCGCTCTGTAACGAGATATGTGACAAAGAGGAATGGCCTGAGGACTTCCTTGCAACAGTTATGATACCAATAGAGAAAAAGAGAAACACTAAAAAATGTGAAGAGCATCGGACCATTAGTCTAATTCCTCATGCAGCTAAAGTCTTGCTGAGAGTGTTGAATAGAAGGCTATATGCAAGCTGGATAGAGGGATTGCAGAGGATCAGTTCGGATTCAGAAGAGGAAAAGGAACAAGAGATACCATTGGCCTGTTAAGAATTATAGGGTAAAGATATATAGAAAAAGGTCAGAGAGAGAAAATGATTCGAAACGGTTTGAAATTATGTGTAAAGTTTGTTGAAAGTCTCGAAGCGCTCTCAGTGTCAAATTCTTAATGCCTAAAACATCAGTATTCGCTCGCCGTGAGCTACACCCCTCCCCCAACCTTTTGATAGGTAAGTGATACTTACTCCCACTGCGATGATTTCCAGACAGAAAGTGATAGGCATACCGATACTGGTTAAATCGGTCCAGTGATTTGCGAGTGGACGTGGAACATTCATACACACATATACAGGTACATCCATTTTTACAATACGTATCGATGCAAATCAAATAGCTCTTCCGCAAAACAAATTTTAGTTCTGAAACAAATTCTCAGACATCAAAAACTTTCTAATGAGAAAGTAGTTTGAATCTTTGAATTTATTGAAAATCTTAAGGCTCAGTGGACCGCAATTCTCTCTTCCGAATTCTAAAGGACCAAGCGGGAGGCCTCAAAACCATTGCAGTTAGTAGTCAAATACGAAATAGCACAAAATCTAAGGTAAAAATCAGCGGAGAACTTTCGGAACATTTTTAAATCAAAACGACAGTGGAACGAGCTGATTGCCAATATCCATCATTTCTCAAATGTTTCTTAGGAAAAGGGATCGGAGACTAGTAAACTAAAATCAGAGCTTAAAACTTAAGAAGCGATGAAATTAGGAAAAACCATGTTTACAGTAGAGAGCTCATCTTTTACATACGACCTGGAGAGTCAATGTCAGGAATTTTAACACCACAAAAACAAATAGAAATTCTTAAAGAAACAGCAGCAAATATCATATGAAACAGTGAAATACATATCCAGCAGCAACATGGCATCCGTAATTCTGAAATCTAAATATGGGAAAAGCGATAAAACGATAGAGCTTCTCAGAAGAAATCGTTCAGGAGACTGAACTGGAAAAGACCAGCTACGAAATTCCTTGTTACAAACTGAAAGCAGCTTTCACCCTTTCAAAAGTCGTTTATAACAAAAAATACATCTCAAAGTGCACAAAACACAGGCAGTACAACACAGTCATCAAACCGAAGTGTCTTTATGGGGATCAAACACAAATTTAAACAGAAAAAGGGAGAATGAAGAGATCTTCTATAGAGAACGAAAAGTAATCTGGAATATTTTAGGTCTAAATTATACTGATGAGACATATAGACTGAGAGCACATGTATCTTCGTCGGCTTAGGATGACACGGTGGTCAATCGATACCGTTCGCCTTCCGAGACCTGTTCGGACGGAGTTTGTGTTTTATAATTCTATAGATATAGTAAAGAAATAGAACCAAGCAAAATCACTCGACAAGTTGTGAAATTCCAAGAACCTCAGAGAGAAGCTAAAATTGTTGTTGTCATTGTGGTCTTCAGTCGAGAGACTGGTTTGATGCAGCTCTCCATGCTACTCTATCCTGTGCAAGCTTCTTCATCTCCTAGTACCTACTGCAACCTACATCCTTCTGAATCTGTTTTGTGTATTCATCTCTTGGTCTCCCTCTACGATTTTTACCCTCCACGCTGCCCTCCAATACTAAATTGGTGATCCCTTGATGCCTCAGAATAGTTCCTAGCAACCGACCCCTCCTTCTAGTCAAGTTGTGCCACAAATTTCTCTTCTCCCCAATTCTGTTCAATACCTCCTCATTAGTTATGTGATCTACCTATCTAATCTTCAGCATTCTTCTGTAGCACCACATTTCGAAAGCTTCTATTCTCTTCTTGTCCAAGATATTTATCGTCCAAGCTACACTTCCATACATGGCCATACTCCATACAAATACTTTCAGAAACGACTTCCTGACACTTAAATCTATACTTGATGTTAACAAATTTATCTCCTTCAAAAACTCTGTCCTTGCCATTGCCAGTCTACATTTTATATTCTCTCTACTTCGACCACCATCACTTATTTTGCTCCCCAATTACCAAAACTCATTTATTACTTTAAGCGTCTCATTTCCTAATCTAATTCCCTCAGCATCACCTGATTTAATTCGGCTACATTCCATTATCCTCGTTTTGCTTTTGTTTATGTTCATCTTACATCCTCCTTTCAAGACACTGTCCATTCCGTTCAGCTGCTCTTCAAGGTCCTTTGCTGTCTCTGGCAGAATTGCAATGTCATCGGCGAACCTGAAAGTTTTTATTTCCTCTCCATGGATTTTAATTCCTACTACGAATTTTTCCTTTGTTACCTTTACTGCATGCTCAATATACAGATTGAATAACATCGGGGAGAGGCTACAATCCTGTCTCACTCCCTTCCCAACCACTGCTTCCCGTTGATGCCTCTCGACTCTTATAACTGCCATCTGGTTTCTGTACAAATTGTAAATAGCCTTTCGTTCCCTGTATTTTGCCCCTGCCACCTTCAGACTTTGAAAGACAGTATTCCAGTTAACATTGTCAAAAGCTTTCTCTAAATCTACAAATGCCTTTCCTTAATCTATTTTCTAAGATACGTCGTAGGCTCAGTATTCCCTCACGTGTTCCAACATTTATATGGAATCCAAACTGATCTCCTCTGAGGTCGGCTTCTACCAGTTTTTCCATTCGTCTGTAAAACATTGGTGTCAGTATTTTGCAAGCGTGGCTTATTAAACTGCTAGTTCGGTAATTTTCAAACCTGTCAATACCTGCTTTTTTTTGGGATTGGAATTATTATATTCTTCTTGAAGTATTTCGCCTGTCCCATACATCTTGCTCACCAGATGCTAGAGTTTTGTCAGGGCTGGCTCTCCCAAGGCTATCAGTAGTTCTAATGGAATGTTGTCTACTCCAGGGGCCTTATTCCGACTTACGTCTTTCAGTGCTCTGTCAAACTCTTCACGCAGTATCATATCTCCCATTTCATCTTCATCTACGTCCTCTTCCATTTCCATAATATTGTCCTCAAGAAATCTGCCTTTGTATAGACCCTCTATATACTCCTTACACCTTTCTGTTTTCCCTTCTTTGCTTAGAACTGGGTTTCCCTCTGAGCTCTTGAAATTCATGCAAGTGGTTCTCTTTTCTCCAAATGCCTCTTTAATTTCCCCTTAGGCAGTATCTATCTTACCCCTAGTGAGATAAGCTTCTACATCTTTACATTTGTCCTCTAGCCATCCCTGCTTAGCCATTTTGCGCTTCCTATCCATCTCATTTTTGAGACGTTTGTATTCCTTTTTGCCTGCTTCATTTACTGCATTTTTGTATTTTCTCCTTTTATCAATTAAATTCAGTATCTCTTCTGTTACCCAAGGATTTCTACTAGACCTCGTCTTTTTACCTGCTTGATCCTCTGCTGCCTTCACTATTTTATTTCTTAAAGCTACCCATTCTTCTTCTACTGTATTTTTCTCACCCATTCTTGTCAATCGTTCCCTAAAGTTCTCCCTGAAACTCTGTACAACCTCTGTTTCTGTCAGTTTATCCAGGTCCCATCTCCTTAAATACCCACCTTTTTGCAGTTTCTTCAGTTTTAATCTACAGATCATAACCAACAGATTGTGGTCAGAGACCACATCTGCCCTTGGAAATGTCTTACAATTTAAAACCTGGTTCCTAAATCTCTGTCTTACCATTATATAATCTATCTGAAGCCTTCCAGTATCTCCAGGCTTCTTCCATGTATACAACCTTCTGTCATGATTAGTGAACCAAGTATTAGCTATGATTAAGTTATGCCCTGTGAAAACGTCTACCAGACGGCTTCCTCTTTCTTTCCTTACCCCCATTCCATATTCACCTACTACGTTTCCTTCTGTTCTTTTTCCTACTATCGAGTTCCAGTCACCCATGACTATTAAATTTTCGTCTTCCTTCACTATTTGAATAATATATTTTATCTCATCAAAATTAAAACAATGAAATCGATTGATGCACTGAAAGAAGTAGAAATAATGTAACTTGATGTACCACACAGGAAAAATCTTAGGCACAAGAACTTAAGAAGTCTCGATCAACTTGGTCTGACGATCGGAAAAGAGCCCACTCTGAGCGATTAAAGCAACAAACGAAAGCTAAAACAAAACTCTGAAAATCCATCTTCTTGCTTATCGCATGGTTCACTAGGA
The DNA here is from genome assembly GCF_023897955.1 of Schistocerca gregaria. Taxonomy (NCBI): domain Eukaryota; kingdom Metazoa; phylum Arthropoda; class Insecta; order Orthoptera; family Acrididae; genus Schistocerca; species Schistocerca gregaria. The sequence continues at coordinate 126,912,068 of NC_064923.1, read as the reverse complement.
CTCAGACGTCAATAATAGTACTGACAATGGCGTGGCCAAGTGAAAAGTAAGCTTGAAGTGGAGCTTAAGAATTGGGCTAGGCATAAGTACTTAACCAATAAGAAGAAGGAACGCTCGACAAGTGCCTCTCCGTCATTGGGGCCGTCTCTGCCTAAAAAAATGTATGACAGCTATACTGTCCTTTTTTATCGGAGTCAATTTTTATAATTGTTGTTTAGTTGTTGTGGCATTCGATAATGCAGCTTGCCATTTCTTTTTGATTACAAATATTAAACATATCTATCGTATTCTGAGGCTGGGACTACGTTAGGATGTGGAAGTTCAGCTTGAATCGCTTCGAACGTTGCTCATTTAGTAGGGTAACTTCTACTTATCGATGGTCACAAATATCTGACTATAGAGCGTATCTGATAGCACAGCATGTTTGCCAGTATTAATGGGAATACAACCACGACTCGCATGCAGTATAGTGAATTTAGAATATTCCTGCACAAGCGAGGCCATAGGTGTGTGCCTGGTGCGTGAGGTGTACTTGAAACCTAAACAAGGAAGAGCCGTAAATCATAACTAAGACGATGGAGTAGTTTTTGCTTTTCAAAACTTTAATAAAACACATGCGTTTGTGGACTAAATTAATGAACTGGGATACATTTTTGCTGGACAAACCGGAAGCAGCGTTTGGGTTACGAATGACATAGATTAGCTGCTTCATTTTTCAAATGGTTCAAATGGCTCTGAGCACTGTGAGACTTGACATCTGAGGTCATCAGTCCCCTACACTTACAACTACTTAAACATAACTAACCTAAGGACATCACACATCCATGCCCGAGGCAGGATTCGAAACTGCGACCGCAGCAGCATTGCGGTTCCGGACTGAAGCGCCTAGAACCAATCGGCCACAGCGGCCGGCTGCTTGATTTGTCGTCCTTGACAAAAGAGAATGGAACAACGACAGCCAGATGTAGCGAATTTGTAGAGTGACTTTTCAAAAACAGCTCGGTGAATGTGCAGAACAAGGTGTCAATCAGAAATTTACGAAGCTCCGGTGGTAAGGAATCCCCACACAAATAAAGAAATTCGTGGCCTCGTTGTGCAAGAGGAAATGGCAGATTTAAAAACGCAACTAAAAGTTAGATCGCTGGACAAATTCGAGAGCGTGCTGAAATGAAATGCCCCTGAATTTTCTAAGTGAAAACACTTGGAGCCTTTTAAGTAAAACAAACTTTGTTAATATTCTACATCTTCATTCTTCATCCCTGCATATCTCATCCCACTGCCGTTAGAGGGCTCCGAATTGTAGCGTGTAACATGACGGAGTGTAACGTATGGACGTCGGTGTATGAGAAACAGCGCGTGCTCTGATCGAGTTTCGACTTCCACATGTCCTAGTGTCTACGTCCATACAGCTCTCATACAAATCTTATGATTCCCGCACATGGAGAGACTTGCACATCAGATTGTCTGTCTTTGGCGTGAAATACAGTAGCACAGTCCCTTTGTTTTGCAGTGTCTATGTAGTTCGATGCAGTGTACTTTCGGACATGCATGAATGTCCGAAGGAACATTCCATCGATCTGTACAGACACTGTAAAATACAAACACTGCCCTTTGAGATTGTGGATCCGTCAACATTCCACAGAGTCGGTATCAACAAAGTAGTGTGCCGATGGCAGAAATGTATTTGTCGCCTTGGTGACTATACTGAAAACTAAATATGTTTACATGAAGAATAAAGATGTATAATGTGAATAATATTTGTTTTAAGTAACAAAACCTTAAGAGGTTTCGTCAACGGCCTTGCCGCAGTGGTAACCCCGGTTCCCGTCAGATCACTGAAGTTAAGCGCTGTTGGGCTTGGCTAGCACTAGGATGGGTGACCAGGCCTGCCGAGCGCTGTTGCCAAGAGGGTTGCACTCAGCCCTTGTGACGCCACTTGAGGAGCTATTTGACTGAGAAGTAGCAGCTCTCATCACGAAGCCTGCCAACGGCCGGGAGAGCCGTGTCTGACCACATGCCTCTGCATATATGCATCCAGTGTCGTTTATGGGCTGAGGATGAATTTGTGGATATAGAACGTGGGGAATTTCCTCACCACCCACCCAAAAAAAATTAAAAATATTAAGTGTGATGTAATATTTTGTGTAATGTAATATCTTCGAAAGCAACCTTTTACTAATCTGACACGTTCCACATCATTACGAAGCGTCGTATTCATGAAGTACTAATCTAATCTAATCTAATCAGAAGTCGGTCGTACCGTTGAGCGCTCAAGGCCTGTTCGGACACACTTTAGTTCCTAAGAGTTTTCACATAAAAAATTCAAAGGTGTTACTTTTTGCACTTCCCTCGTCTTATTCAAATGCTTTGGAGCACTGTTGCTTGGGAAGAGCTCTTGCCAGGTAATGTGACTCTCAACTGCTGTCTTGCCAGTGAAATGGTGTTACGTGCCAGTTGGTTGTGAGGAACCATCGGAATAAGATGAGTAGAAGTGGAGTCGTGGGAGAAAGGAGCTGTCATGTTTCGAGATGCCCATAACCACACCATGAATGAAATTGCCCAAACTGTTGCTGTACCAAATCTGACAGATCATCGTGTCACCATGGAATGGCGTACCAATGTAACACTGCGTAATAACAGTGGTCATACAAAACTACCATCCGACAGGTATCGGAGACGAATGTCACTCCTTGACATTACAATCGGTTTCAAACTCGACAGGAATTTCTGCTGTCCGTGAAGGCAGGTCCATCGCGTTTAGCTCCCAAGCGAGTGTTTCAACGGGAGTTGAGCTCAATGACCGTTTGGAGTCGTGTACATCGCAAAAGGCCATTTCTCACAGCGTCAAATAAAGGTGCATGTCTTCAGAGAGCCCAGCAGCGCAAATACCGATCAGCAGCCAACTGGAGACGTATAGTGTGGTCTGATGTATCGCGTGTTTGCCTCTTTTTCAAACGATATGAGGCATCGTGCGCACCAACCGCTCAGCGAGGCGTTAACTTGCAAGGTGGGGAGGGTGTAGTTCATCCAAGACGTGTTTCTGTGATATATTGTGACTGTTTTCGTAGCATGACTTGGGCCCAATCATTCAGTTTGTCATCTGCATGCTCGGTGGCCAAGTGTTCTCCTTTCATCTATGTCTTCATGATGAGTGTGCTGGGGACACTCCAGCCTTTCAAGACGACAGCAACCGTATTGACGGGCCTGCAAGCACACAGCCTGGTTTGACGAAAGCTCAGACAGAGTATCACACCTCGACTGCCCCGGTAAACCAGCCGATCTTAATCCCACAGAAACTGTCTGGGGCTATTTGGAACAGCTGGTGAAACGTAGCGATCAGCAGCTCTGCAGTTTAATAGCTCTACAGGATCTAATGATTAACGACTGTCAGAAGAAGATTTATTTTCCACTTTTTCTGTAATAATTTTGTTAGTTCACAACTAGTTTTAGCCTTCTAGACTATTGTCAAATCATTTTGTCGTTCTGTTTAAGTGGAATACATACACTCTAGTCACGTTGGTGTGACCACCGTCTATGTTGGACGTCAGCGTGCAGTAACCACTCGCTGTTCTCCTGATGCCGTCGTTAAAGTTGTGGGGAAGGTGAACCAAAAGCTGCAGTTACTTGGCAGAACACTTAGAAAATGCAGTAGGACTGCTAAAGATACTGGTTACACTAAGCTTGTGAGTCCTCTTATAGAGTATTGCTGTGCCGAATGAGATCCTTAGCAGATAGGATTGACGGAGAACAACGAAAAATTCGAAGAATGGCAGCTAGTTTTGTACTGTCGCGAAGTAGGGGAGAGGGTGCGACGGATATTATACACGAATTGGGGCTGGAACTGTTACAACAAAGGCTTTTTTCGCGAAGTAGGGGAGAGGGTGCGACGGATATTATACACGAATTGGGGCTGGAACTGTTACAACAAAGGCTTTTTTCGTTTCGGCAGTTTCTTCTTACGAAACTTCAGTCACCATTTTCTCCTCAGAATGCGAAAATATTTTTTTGGCACCCACCTACATAGGGAGAAGTGATTATCGTAATAAGATAACAGGTACCAGATCTCCCGCTCTCTGTGTAAGAGGAGAACGGTAGAGAAAAAGCTTGAAAATTGGTTTCATGACCCCTCTTCCATACACTTAAATGTCAGTTTGCAGAGTAGTCGTGTAGATGTAGATTTAAATGAAATGCCTCTCTGCAGAAATGTTATTCCACACTAGTGCACCAACCCCTAATAGAGTAAGGCTTAGCACTGACCTCTCAACCAAGTAATGGGGTGTCCTACTCAGCATGGACGTAAACCAGCCCTCTCCAGTGTTGGCCCCTTATTACTCGTACGCTGTTCTTCACTACCTCAGAGGTCGTAGTTGTTGGATCTATTCTTTCCGCGTATTGCCTTTCTCATAGTCGTTCTTGTAGAATAAGTATGTTGCCAATATTCTTTTACCGTAATTCTCCTTCCTCGAGTCACACTGATAATTCCGTATGCTGTTTCGATTTCTTAAGAAGTCATAATCAGATAATTTAACAACAGAAAAGGGAAATAATAAAATAGTAGGAAGTTATTTGGATTTTTAAAAGTTCGCTTTTTTTAAGTATCTTTACCCAAGCATGTCTCGACACTTGCATGGTATCCTCAGTGGTTCCCGTTTTATTTCTGTAAAACATTACGTTTGGATGATTCTCTGTTTCAAGCCTAAATTTTTATTTTGTTGTGACTGCTCACTTGAAACGGCAATAATTTCAATTCCACTGGTTGGCCAATTTTCATGCATTATGTGACTTGACAGCAAAGTACTAGGTAGAATATGCTCATTTATTCAAAGAATAATATTATTTTTGCATACCTTTCCCTCATTGTCCGAGCGACAATTCTATGGTTAAGTGAGTGAGTATTAGACTACAAGTATAAGAATCCAGGGTTCACTTCCCATACTTCTATTCCTTCTGGCAATTATTTGCTACCGTAAAAATGTCAAGATGAGGACATTATATATATGGCGGGCGGAAGGAAAGCAGACACAAGGATTACCATATGAAGATGGTCTCTGTTCTTTCGGACATCTGTGCTTCTTCTGTGCTGGATGCACACGCATTGCCCGAACTCTTAAGGGACTGGGTAAGGGGCCGGCCGGAGTGGCCGTGCGGTTCTAGGCGCTACAATTTGGAACCGAGCGACCGCTACGGTCGCAGGTTGGAATCCTGCCTCGGGCATGGATGTGTGTGATGTCCTCAGGTTAGTTAGGTTTAATTAGTTCTAAGTTCTAGGCGACTGATGACCTCAGAAAATAAGTCGCCTAGTGCTCAGAGCCATTTGAACCATTTGACTCGGTAAGTTTGTCCGCCGCGAGTAATGAGTGTAATGGGCAGGGGCACTACGAACGTAGTGTTTGGACAGTAAGTTGGGAAGGTGGGTCTCACGGGGAGCGTGCAAGGAATAAATCCCTGCAGTCGCGCTATCCTCTGTGCCCTCGATGGCTCAGATAGATCGCCGTCACGTTAGCTCAGAGTGTTCGGTCAGAGAGCTGGTTGGCCTCTGTAATAAAAAACTCAGTGGAAGGATCAACAAACGAACTTTAACGGATGTCATGTGATGTCCTCCGCAACAGCCAAACACAAGGATCAACAACGAACCAAAAAAAAAAGGATGGATAGAGAGTCTGCCATGTAAACAGACTAATTATAGGTGCGTACTAGAGTAATAGTGCTACAGGCAGATTACTAAATACAGTACTGGCAAGATTTTTCTCGATTACAGCAATATTTATTCCTAGTTACATGACCAGGTTGTACCTTGGAACATGACTCCACATTTCGACAAACCTAACTTTTACATTTAAAAAAAAAAGACTGCAGCACACAAAGGTGTATGCCATCATTTAAAAATTAAATAATAAATTATATATGATTTCTGTTACAGGGTGAGCTAGAGGTGAAAGTTTGAAGTGTGTTGCAAATTTAACACTCTTCGGTCCTATTTCGGTCAGTTCCACAAAATTTTCGATATAAATTTGTTGGTAATTTTAACAGTTTTGCGAAAAGTTACTGCGGTGCCACATTTCTTTCTCCAGTGTGTTAAGACCTTCCGTGTTACAACATTCCACTGCACAAATGCAAATAAGAAGTGGAAATCTTGGACAGCCTACTATGTTAGGTGAGCAGAAGAGATGGTGACTCGGTATGTAAAGATAGATGTCTTGCTGTATTCGTATGTGAGTTAAAACTGATACATTGAACATTCCCAGCTTGAAACAGTCCCGCCGCTACCGCTTGTTATCCTCTGAACATCGGTTTAATAACTACCACCCACTACAGCAGTTCCTGCCATTTCTAACCACGATAGCGCAAACACACGACAAACTACTACAGTTTCTCGATGTAGTCGCGTACGCTTCTGCAACAACAGTGTTTCTTACGGAAACTGTAGGTCGTGGTAGATACAACCTTTCTACTACGAGAGTGCAAATCTGCCTGCGGGAGAAGTTTGTAGCATGACGGATTGTGCAGGGCACTACGTGGTAGCTCTGGATGTAGCAGCCACCGGGACCTGAAGAGAGAAACGTCTGCAGCTCACTCCATAACAGTTATCCTTTACCTGCATGGGTGTGATAATGGGCTTAATGGGCTAATTACAGCGGGTCCACCGAAAGATTGACATCAAGAGTCTTCTGGGGCAACGATACTTCTGAGAAATACACTCATGCATACAGTATTTGTGATCCAAAACAATAACTGCGCTCAAAGAATCACCGTGAACTGTAGGCCAGAGGGAAGTTTTATTGACATATTTTGAGTGTCCCGGGCTGAATGGTCTCTACTCAGTAGTACGACAGGAAAATTCATTCCAAGCAAAAAAGTCTAGTAAACATGGACTATAAAATGCATACCATAAGAGCTAGGAGCACTTCTTCATTTTAGGGATGGCGGTTTTCGGTTATATCGCTTTTTTTCACGTTAGTTTAACTATACAGTTAAAACCGCTCAAAATATCCGGTTTCCTATTATTAATAAACGTAGAAGTCGAACAAAGATTAAAAAATTTTTGACTCCCTGAATTTCAAGATACATAGAATCAATGTATTAAACTAAATAGACAAATAAAATAAAATCAGTTCGCTGCTTTTGTCGGAAATGGTTGAATACCACAGAAGATCACCATAATCCTCCTGTAGATTCTAATTTTTTGTAGCTCTGTGTAAGGTGTCAGGCAAATCCAACACCTTCCATGAAAACCTTGACATCATAAGCAAATCCAGTAATATATCACATAGATCCGAATAAATCGTGACATTAAATTAACCAAAGTAATACGAGTAACGAGTGAGCAAGTGGAATACCACAGACTAACCTTCCCACTGTGAGACAGACGCAATTCCGAGGGGAGAAACGAGAACAGAATCCGAGAGCAGAACCGTGTTAAGCTAGAAGGCCCTACGATAAGGGACGGACTGGACACCCACGTGGCCAGCCTACCGCTAAGACCACACCACCCGCACGTTTTAGTGTGAGACTTTTTCGCGTCTCTGTTACGTCAAGGACCACCCCCCAGCCCATGTTAAAAGCTACAGCCCTCCATAAAAACAGTATAGATCTTACGATAACACAAAAAGTGCCACTACCACCCGCAAGTTTCAGCATGAGGCTTTTTCGCGTCTCTGTTACGTTAGGACCACCCCCAAGCCCATGTTAAAAGATAGAGCCCTCCAGAAGGACATTATAGATCTTACGATAACACAAAAAGCACCACACCACCCGCAAGTTTTAGCGTGAGACTTTTTCGCGTCTCTGTTACGTTGCGAACTTTAAAAACATTGCCCCACCACTAAAAGTATAACGTTTCTCATTGGATAGACAGAATTTTTGTAGGCGGAGCTTAAGGTTAACATTGAGACCCTGATTGGTCAGATGAAAACACAGCCAGATAGTTTTTTTTTAACGAACTTCGGTAAACGGTAGTAAGGAGAAGTTAGAGAGGGGTTGCTTCCGAGATGGCGAGGTGAGCGGAGCTGTGATGCCCGCCGCTGCCCTGATGCTGCCTAAACACCGACAAGTTAATGAACGCACGCGATGCCCCATTTTTGAGCGCATAAGGCTTCACTCAGAACTGCAGAAGTCTCATCTGTTACACCCCCTTTTTTGCGTAATACTAGTGTCGATCGTATATTAAAGCTCATGGTGTTCACATTTGCCACTTGAAGTAAAAATCTGAAACCCGATGATTTCTCCGTTATATAGTTATTGAGAAGCCACATCAGCCACTGTAATTAACGACAAGTCAGATAAGTTATTAATGATAATTAAGGGTCACTGTAGACAATTTTGATAGTTTTTTCTTTTGTGAAACTTAATTTAAACCTAGATTATAGATGTGATATGGCATAGGTCATCCTTCGATCGATTGTAGAACTTGGAAACCCATTAAGGGAATATTCGTTCACATTTTTGTTGAACGCAGTTGGTTTTTACCATCCTGTATTAAAACACTTCTTTTTATCAATAGTGCAATTTATAAACAATGTTTTGTGAGTAGAATAAAATTTCCAATGGCAAACTTAACTGCTTTTTCGACGTTATTTTACCAGCTAACTAAAAATAGGAAAGCCTTGAACCCCTTCCACTAAATTTAATTAGTATTAAGATTCTTTTACAGGGAGTGGAGTGGAGCTGACGCTGAAATCATTAAGTATTTGGTTATATCGTCGCTAGTCTCACTGAACTCTTCCGAATTCTACATGTCATGTGTGGTCTGGCGTCTTCTTAGCAGCAACAGGTCCCAGGTTCAAACTTGTCAATTCTCTAAACACGCTCAGAGCGTCGTTGCGCGAAAGTGGTAGGGAGACACGATACAGAACAAACAGACACCACCGTGAATGTTTAGATCTGCACAGAAACAATGTTACAATAGGGGGTCCATACCTCTGTTTAGACATTACGAATAATCAGTGCTGTAGGGTGAAAAACTGAAGTTGAACAAACCTGTTTTTCGTATTAATTTGTTCTTCTCATAGACTGTCAATGGCAAGGAAAGCGTTTCTGAAGAAGAGAAATTTGTTAACATCGAATATATGTTTAAGTGTTAGGAAGTCATTTCTGTAAGTATTTGTATGGAGTGTAGCCATGTATGGAAGTGAAACATGGACGATAAATAGTTTGGACAAGAAGAGAATAGAAGCTTTCGAAATGTGGTGTTACAGAAGAATGCTGAAGATAAGGTGGATAGATCACGTAACTAATGAGGAGGTATTGAATAGGATTGGGGAGAAGAGAAGTTTGTGGCACAACTTGACTAGAAGAAGGGATCGGTTGGTAGGACCTGTTCTGACGCATCAAGTAATCACCAATTAAGTATCGGAGGCCAAAGTGGAAGGTAAAAATCGTAGAGGGAGACCAAGAGATGAATACACTAAGCAAATTCAAGTACGATGAAAATGTACTTGTAAGCAAACAAATACAGCGTTTACCTTGTATCCAGTGTCACCTAATAGTTTAATCTACTTGGTTTCCAGTTTGTCCCTCTGTAGCAGTTTGCACTTGTTTCGTGATTGAGAATGTTGACGAGATGAAATGTACACTACTGGCCATTAAAATTGCTACTCCAGGAAGATGAGTGCTACAGACGCGCAATTTAATCGACAGGAAGAAGATGCTGTGATATGCAAATGATTAGCTTTTCGGAGCATTCACACAAGGTTGGCGCCGGTGGCGACACCTACAACGTGCTGACATGAGGAACGTTTCCAGCTGATTTCTTATACACAAACAGCAGTTGACCGGCGTTCCCTGGTGAAACGTTGTTGTGATGCCTCGTATAAGGAGGTGAAATGCGTACCATCACGTTTCCGACTTTGATAAAGGTCAGATTGTAGCCAATCGCGATTGCGGTTTATCGCATCGCTACATTCCTTGCTCGCGTCGGTCGAGATCCAATGACTGTTAGCAGAATATGGAATCGGTGGGTTCAGGAGGGTAATACGGAACGTCGTGCTGGATCCCAAAGGCCTCGTATCACTAGCAGTCGAGATGACAGGCATCTTATCCGCATGGCTGTAACGAATTTTGCAACCACGTCTCGATCCCTGAATCAACACATGGGGAAGTTTACAAGACAACAACCATCTTCAAGAACAGTTCGACGACGTTTACAGCAGCATGGACTATCAGCTCGGAGACCATGGCTGCAGTAAGCCCTTGACGCTGCATCACAGACAGGAGCGCCTGCGATGGTGTACTCAACGACGAACTTAGGAGCACGAATGGCAAAACGTCATTTCTTCAGATGAATCCAGGTTCTGTTTACAGCATCATGATGGTCGCATCCGTGTTTGGCGACATCGCGGTGAACGCACATTGGAAGCGTGTATTTGTCATCGCCTTACTGGCGTATCACCCGGCGTAATGGTATGGGGTGCCATTGATTACACGTCTCGGTCACGTCTTGTTCGCGTTGACGGCAATTTGAACACTGGACGTTTCATTTCAGATGTGTTACGACCCGTGGCTCTACCCTTCATTCGATCCCTGCGAAACCCTACATTTCAGCAGGATAAAGCACGACCGCATGTTGCAGGTCCTATACGGGCATTTCTGGATATTGAAAATGTTCGACTGCTGCCCTGGCCAGCACATACTCCAGATCTCTCACCAATTGAAAACGTCAGGTCAATGGTGGCCGAGCAACTGGCTCGTCGCAAAGCGCCAGTCACTGCTCTTGGTGAACTGTGGTATCGTGTTGAAGCTGCATGGGCAGCTGTACCTGTACACGCCATGCAAGCTCTGTTTGACTCAATGCCCAGGCGTATCAAGGCCGTTATTACGGCCAGAGGTGGTTGTTCTGGGTACTGATTTCTCAAAATCTATGCACACAAATTGCGTGAAAATGTAATCACACGTCAGTTCTAGTATAATATATTTGTCCAATGAATACCCGTTTATGATCTGGATTTCTTCTTGGTGTAGCAATTTTAACGGCCAGTAGTGTATTTAGACAGCTGCTGCGGGAGAAATACGTAGAGTGTCGGAGGGCATTTGTAGCTTCTGCCCTAAAATGGTGTTTCTGTAATTTTCTAAGTAGGTTTCTGCGTGATATTTGGCACCTTCCCTCCAGTTCCTGACAGTTGAGAGTTACGATATTTCCATTACACTGTGCCGCAAACAGACAGACCTGCAACCACTCTACATTCACAGCTACCGTACATCCGTAGTCTTAAAATCACTATGAAGTACATGGGGGTGCTACACATCTTACTACGTAGCAGGTTTTATCTCTGTTCCATGTGCATATGGGGCGCGAGAAAACTCCTGCTTAATGATCTCTCTCTAATTAGTCTTGCCTTGTCTGCTCGTCCCCTGCAGGAGTGATACGCAGGTGACTGATATATTCCTAGATTCTCCTCTTAATACTTGTTCTTGAAAATCTGCCGGTAGGCTTTCGAGGAATTTCAAGCATCTGCAGGGATTGGTAGCTCAAAAAACAGAACGCATTACCAATTGCTAGTATGGCGTAGGAAATACTTTGACATTGAAGACAACTTCTAATCGTCCCGGAATCGGTAAATACGCGAAGTGAAATTTAGTCAGAGGAGGGTTATGAGAGAGGCGTTTACTGAATTCGAAAGTAAAGTTCTATGTACTGACTTGGCAGAAAATCCTAAGTAATTTTGGTCTTATGTCAAAGCGGTAGGTGGATCAAAACAAAATGTCCAGCCACTCTGTGACCAAAATGGTACTGAAACAGAGGATGACAGACTAAAGGTTGAAATACTAAATGTCTTTTCCCAAAGCTGTTTCACAGAGGAAGACTGCACTGTAGTTCCTTCTCTTGATTGTCACACAGATGACAAAATGGTAGATATCGAAATAGATGACAGAGAGATAGAAAAACAATTAAATCGCTCAAAAGCGGAAAGGTCGCTGGACCTGATGGGATACCACTTCGATTTTACACAGAGTACGCCAAGGAACTTGCCCCCTTCTTGCAGCGGTGTACCAAAGGTCTCTAGAAGATTGTGGCGTTCCAAAGGATTGGATAAGGGCACATGTCATCCCCGTTTTCAATAAGGGACGTCGAACAGATGTGCAGAACTATAGACCCATATCTCTAACGTCGAACAATTGTAGAGTTTTGGAACGCGTATTATGTTCGAGTATAATGACTTTTCTGGAGACTAGAAATCTACTTTTTAGGAATCAGCATGGGTTTCGAAAATGACGATGGTGAGAAACCCAGCTCGCGCTATTCGTCCACGAGACTCAGAGGGTCGTAGACACGGGTTTCCAGGTAGGTGCCGTGTTTCTTGACTTCCGCAAGGCGTTCGATACATTTCCCCACAGTCGTTTAATGAATAGACTAAGAGTATGTGGACTATCAAACCAATTGTGTGACTGGGTTGAAGAGTTTCTAAATAACAGAATGCAGCATGTCATTCTCAATGGAGAGAAGTCTTCCGAAGTAAGAGTGATTTCAGGTGTGCCGCAGGGGAGTACAGTAAGACCTTTGCTATTCACAATATACAGGGTGTTACAAAAAGGTACGGCCAAACTTTCAGGAAACATTCCTCACACACAAAGAAAGAAAATATGTTATGTGGACATGTGTCCGGAAACGCTTACGTTCCATGTTAGAGCTCATTTTATTACTTCTCTTCAAATCACATTAATCATGGAATAGAAACACACAGCAACAGAACGTACCAGCGTGACTTCAAACACTTTGTTACAGAAATGTTAAAAATGTCCTCCGTTAGCGAGGATACATGCATCCACCCTCCGTCGCATGGAATCCCTGAAGCGCTGATACAGCTCTGAAGGATGGCGTATTGTATCACAGCCGTCCACGATACGAGAATGAAGAGTCTCTACATTTGGTACCGGGGTTTCGTAGACAAGAGCTTTCAAATGCCCCCATAAATGAAATTTAAGAGGGTTGAGGTCAGGAGAGCGTGAAGGCCATGGAATTGGCCCGCCTCTACCAATCCATAGGTCACCGAATCTGTTGTTGTGAAGCGTACGAACACTTCGACTGAAATGTGCAGGAGCTCCATCGTGCATGAACCACATGTTGTGTCGTACTTGTAAAGGCACATGTTCTAGCAGCACAGGTAGAGTATCACGTATGAAATCATGATAACGTGCTCCATTGAGCGTACATACTGACGAAACTAAAATGAGCTGTAACATGGAAATTAAGCGTTTCCGGACACATGTCCACATAACATCTTTTCTTAATTTGTGTGTGAGGAATGTTTCCTGAAAGTTTGGCCGTACCTTTTTGTAACACCCTGTATATAAATGACCTTGTGGATAACATCGGAAGTTCACTGAGGCTTTTTGCGGATGATGCCATAGTATATCGAAAGGTTGTAACAATGGAAAATTGTACTGAAATGCAGGAGGATCTGCAACGAATTGACGCATAGTGCAGGGAATGGCAATTGAATCTCAATGTAGACAAGTGTAATGTGCTGCGAATACAAAGAAAGAAAGATCCTTTATCATTTAGCTACAATAAAGCAAGTTAGCAACTGGAAGCAGCTAATTCCATAAATTATCTGGGAGTACGCATTAGGAGTGATTTAAAGTGGAATGATCATATAAAGTTGATCGTTGGTAAAGCAGAAGCCAGACTGAGATTCATTGGAAGAATCCTAAGGAAATGCAATTCGAAAACAAAAGAAGTAGGTTACAGTACACTTGTTCGCCTACTGCTTGAATAATGCTCACCAGTATGGGATCCGTACCAGATAGGGTTGATAGAAGAGATAGAGAGGATCCAACGGAGAGCAGCGCGCTTCGTTACAGGATAATTTAGTAATCGCGAAAGCGTTACGGAGATGATAGATAAACTCCAGTGGAAGACTCTGGAGGAGGGACGCTAAGTAGCTCGATACAGGCTTTTGTTGAAGTTTCGAGAACATACCTTCACCGAGGGGTCAAGCAGTATATTGCTCCCTCCTCCGTATATCTCGCGAAGAGACCATGAGGAAAAATCAGAGAGATCAGAGCCCACACAGAGACATACCGACTATCTTTCTTTCCACCAACAATACGAGACTGGAATAGAAGGGAGAACCGATAGAGGTACTCAAAGTACCAACCGCCACACACCGTCAGGTGGCTTGCGGAGCATGGATTTAAATGTAGAATACAGGGCGTTTATGGTTCTCACGGGAATCTTATACCATTTTTCCTGCATAATAGTGGCAACTTCAGGTAACGATGCTGGAGGTAGATAGGGATCACACACACTTCTCTCCAAAGTAGACCACGAAGGCCTAACAGTATTCAGATCTTGCGACTGTGGTGTCCAGGGTAGATGCGCCAATTCATACTCGTACGCTCAGAACCAATCCTGGATGATGCAGGGTGTGTGGAGAGGGATCCTATCGTCACGCAACACAACATCACCACCGGGGAATAAACTCTGTACCGTAGGATGGATCATGGGATGGATCAGTCAAATTCGTCACAAAGTCCTCGGCAGTAATCCAACCTTGCTAACTAACAATAGGGCCCATGGGATACTATGATATGGCTGCTCAAAACGTCACCGAACCCCAGTAATATTCCACTCCTAGAACATAAACTTCGCTATAAGTTGGAAACGGTGTGAAACAAAATTCATGCGACCAAATGACATTGTCCCATTTCTCCATAGTCCATATTTTATGGATACGGCACCACGTTATTCTCTTTCCGCAATTTCCTGCTTATGTAACTCCCTTCGTTTTGTTTTGGTGTTGACAGGGTTCGTGAGTGCGACATTCGGTTCAAAATGGTTCAAATGGCACTGAGCACTATGGGACCTCTTAATATCTGAGGTCATCACTCCTCGAGAACTTAGAACTACTTAAACCTAACTAACCTAAGGACATCACACACATCCATGCCCGAGGCAGGATTCGAACCTGCGACCCTAGCGGTCGCGGGTTTCCAGGCTGAAGCGCCCAGAACCGCTCGGCCACATCGGCAGGCTGCGACATTCGGTTTTGACGTAACTTTTACTGCGGACATCCTCTTACTTTTCGTCACAGTCCTCTTAAGTGACCTTCTCTCGCGATTACTCGACACACACTTTCGTCCGCATTGTGAGTTGGCGGATGATGTTTTTCCGTTTTCCCTATACGCGGTATAAATCTTCGACATGATGTCTTTTGAAACACCAGACACTTTACCTCCCTTGGTTACAGAAGTGTACCTCATACGAGCACCAACAGTTCCCCCACTTTCGAATTCACTTAAATGTTAGCTCCCACATAATGCGGGCACAGCTACATAGAACACTTTTGTGGTCACGACCAACATCTACAACGTATAGAGGACATTGCACAGCTGTCGTTTGTGGTCAAATAAAAGAGCGCACTCTACAGGTTTGTCTAGCACCTGCATTTATGTTCAAGCATGCATTTCTCGCGATGTTTCCATTTTTTCCAACACCCATACCTTCAAGAATGTGCTAGTTCAGTTTCTTCATTATGTCCCCTGAGTGTAACAAGCCTGTCACCATTCCTGCTGTCCGCAGTTTACGGTCGACTTCCCCTGTTGTTCTACGTGCTATAGGTGCCACATAGTTGAGCAGTATTCTAGGGTATGTCACCCAATTGTTTTGTAAGCATTTTCTCAGCATCTTACCGTTCAACTGCAACCTGACACCTGCTTCACCTACGATTGAGCCTATTTAATTATACCGTCTTACATCCTCAAAGTACACAGCTCGTAGTCTCGCAGTAGCGTTCTCGCTTCCCGAGCTCGGGGTCCCGGTGGCGTCAGGAATTTTCACCTGCCTCGAGATGGCTGGGTGTTGTGCCGTCTTCATCATCATCATTCATCCCCAATACAGTCGGAGGAAGACAATGGCAAACCACCTCCAATAGGACCATGCCTAGTACGGCGATACGGGTCTCCCGCATCGTCCCCTACGCTCTGTTACGGAGTATGGGTCTTCATCATCATATCCCCAAAAAGTTTTACACTCAAGAATTTGTATGAGTTGACTGGTACTGTGACTCACTGATATTATTGCCACAGGATACAATTTCTTTTTCGTTTTGTGAATGGCTAAATTTGATATTTAAACCACGTTGATAATCTTTTCATCATTTAGAGATTCTATCACGATCAAACTAAATATTCGTACAGCTTTTTTCAGGCAGTACTCCATTATAGTTCCCCATAAGCGGCTTACGATCAATTTACCTGCCTGTAGTTGGTTGGTTCATTTGGGGGAAGGGGACCAAACAGCGAAGTCATCGGTCCCATGAGATTAGGGAAGGATGGAGAAGGAAGTCGGTCGTGTCCTTCCTAAGGAACCATCCCGGCACTTGCCTGAAGCTGTTTAGGGAAATCGCAGAAAACCTAAACCAGGATGGCCGGACGCAGGTTTGAACTGTCGTCCTCCCGAATGCGAGTACAGTGTGCTAACCACTGCGCCACCTCGCTCGGTTTATCTGCCTATGGAGTACCGTCTCAGCAGTGCGATTGGATTCGAGATTTCCTATCAAAGAGGACACAGTTCGTAGTATTTGACGGGTAATCATCGAGTGAAACAGAAGTGACACTTGGCGTTCTCAAGGGAGTATTACAGGTCCCCTATATTAACGATCTTGGATACAATGTGAACAGCTCTCTTATGTTGTTCGTAGAAGATTCTGTCGTTTCCCGTCTGGAGGAGTTATCAGAAGATCAATACGAATTACAAAAAAAAGTTAGGCAAGATACACTCCTGGAAATTGAAATAAGAACACCGTGAATTCATTGTCCCAGGAAGGGGAAAATTTATTGACACATTCCTGGGGTCAGATACATCACACGATCACACTGACAGAACCACAGGCACATAGACACAGGCAACAGAGCATTCACAATGTCGGCACTAGTACAGTGTATATCCACCTTTCGCAGCAATGCAGGCTGCTACTCTCCCATGGAGACGATCGTAGAGATGCTGGATGTAGTCCTGTGGAACGGCTCGCCATGCCATTTCCACCTGGCACCTCAGTTGGACCAGCGTTCGTGCTGGACGTGCAGACCGCGTGAGACGACGCTTCATCCAGTCCCAAACATGCTCAATGGGGGACAGATCCGGAGATCTTGCTGGCCAGGGTAGTTGACTTACACCTTCTAGAGCACGTTGGGTGGCACGGGATACATGCGGACGTGCATTGTCCTGTTGGAACAGCAAGTTTCCTTGCCGGTCTAGGAATGGTAGAACGATGGGTTCGATGACGGTTTGGATGTACCGTGCACTATTCAGTGTCCCCTCGACGATCACCAGAGGTGTACGGCCAGTGTAGGAGATCGCTCCCCACACTATGATGCCGGGTGTTGGCCCTGTGTGCCTCGGTCGTATGCAGTCCTGATTGTGGCGCTCACCTGCACGGCGCCAAACACGCATACGACCATCATTTGCACCAAGGCAGAAGCGACTCTCATCGCTGAAGACGACACGTCTCCATTCGTCCCTCCATTCACGCCTGTCGCGACACCACTGGAGGCGGGCTGCACGATGTTGGGGCGTGAGCGGAAGACGGCCTAACGGTGTGCGGGACCGTAGCCCAGCTTCATGGAGACGGTTGCAAATGGTCCTCGCACATACGGTTCACGTCCGCGCTGTCGCGGCATGCTACCAGTGTTAAAGACTGCGATGGAGCTCCGTATGCCACGGCAAACTGGCTGACACTGACGGCGGCGGTGCACAAATGCTGCGCAGCTAGCGCCATTCGACGGCCAACACCGCGGTTCCTGGTGTGTCCGCTGTGCCGTGCGTGTGATCATTGCTTGTACAGCCCTCTCGGAGCAAGTATGGTGGGTCTGACACACCGGTGTCAATGTGTTCTTTTTTCCATTTCCAGGAGTGTATATGACGCTATGAAAAGAGGCAATTAACATAACAATAAACAATGTGAGACCCTCATCCGTTAAATTTCTGTTATGCGATAAATAATACAGTTTTAAATGTTGTCGATTCAACTAAGTACCTAGGGATTAAAAGTATGGACGGATTAAACTCGAACTATCATACTGGATATTTTGTTGGTAGGGGGAACTAAAGACTCCGTTTTGTTGGCAGAACAGCTAGAAGATGCAACATATCTGCTAAAGAGACTGCCCACACTGCGCTTTACGACCTCTGCAAGAGTATTGATGCACGGTATGCGGTACTTACCAGATAACATTGACTGAGGACATCGAAAAAATACAAAAAAGGGCATATCAATAAAACAAAGGCCTTCTTCGTTTTCTTCGTTGCAGCGTGATCGTTTCATGAAATTCCAACCACTAAGTTTCTCCTCCGAATGCGAAAACATTTTGTTGACTCCCACCTACAAAGGAAGAAATAACAATCGTAATAAAATAAGAGTAATCAGAGCTCGCACCCGAAGATTTGAGAGAGGAACAGTCGACAAATAGTCTGACGACGCTTCTTTGCCACACGCCTGAAGTTACCGCGTGGTTATAATTAAACTTGACCTATCTAACACGTTATAACACGGAAACTAATTACTGTACGAGGACCAAACTTGGTAGTATTAATGTCAAGGGCATGAGGAAGAGAAATAACGCAAAATCAAATCAATCGAAACAGTTTTTGTCCAGAAGAGTCTGAAAGCGCAGGATTGCATTCTGCACAGCAGAACGAAGCATGTCCGTAGGTATGCTGGCTACCTATCGTGATATGTTGCGCTTCAGATCAGCACAAGTGTGAATGTTCCCCTAGTGAACACTGTCCATGAGGTAGCCCCACAATGCGAAATCAAACAGGGAGTCAGATCAAGTGAACGTGTGGGCCAAGCATTTGAAAACGATCGGCTGATAATTCTATCGTTTCCAAATGTGTTTCTGAGAAACAGGCGAACTTCACGAGCGGTATGCAGTGGGCCTCATCTTGCATGAAAACTGTTGAGCTCAATGCGTCTCTCTCCTGTAGGGTGGATATGACATGCTGCATATCGCAGTAATGTTGGCCAATCACAGTGCACGTATTTGGCCCTTGAGCGCCAACCTGTTCAACAAAAAAATGGGCCAATGACGAACGTAGCCGTGAGGCCGCACCATACGGTGACGCGTTCACCATATAGAGGAACTTCATGCACAGTGACTGGAGGTGAAGATCCCCCACACTCGGCAATTCTGTGTGTTCACCTCACCTGTCACAGAAAAATGAACTTCCTCTGTCCATAGGAGGGCACTGGGCGAGCCCTCGTCAACTTGAATCCTTGGGAGAAAGTGGAGAGTGAAGCCAGCATGTCGTTGTGCATCCTGTGGTGCAAGCTGCTGTACGATATGGATCTTGTACGGATACCATTTGAGAATGGTTCGAAGCACTTTCCGTACAGTGGACAACGAAATGGTCAGCTGTCGTGACACAGCACGCTCTCTGCCTGATGATCGGGAATGGCGCACAGCGTCGTCTGCCATAGCAACAGCGATTTCGTCAACCACCCGTGGTGCAACCGGTCTTCGTCCTCTTCCTGGGGCGACGCCCAATTCTCCAGTTGATTCGAACTTGTTCATCATGCTCCGCACAGCAGGTGGAGAAAGGGTCTCCTGTGATTCTTTCAACCGGTGATATTCTCGAAGTGCAGCTGTGGCATTACCGTTGTTTTGATAATAGAGCTTCACCAAAAATGCCCTGCTTCTTTTATCTACGCTCATCTTGGCACACCGCCAAGTGCACTGCGACTGGTCAGGTGTGTGACACCATGAATCACGGTGACTTACCACGGCACCTAGTGGCCATAATTGGAACTGGACGGTGGTGCTGTGATGCATGGAAATCATGCATCCCATACTCTGGGCATCAATGCTACCAGTTTTGGTACTCGTACGGTAGTTAGTTTCCGCGTTATAAAGTGTTAAAATCCGAAAATTTAACTATAACTACCAGGTACTTCAACATCTGTCGACTATTCTGCTTCCGAGATAACATAATGCGTCCTCCCGGATCACATTACACCTCAATCCAGTCACAATTTTCGATAGTACTGTCACAAACAACTGTTAGTGTAGTACTTAGCGTGTAAGTAGGTTGTTTAGCTTTTTTTTATTGGTAACGCCATGTAGCGCTCTGTATGAAAATCACTGGCTGTGCTGTGTGCAGTCTGTGGCTGGTTTGCATTGTTGTTGGCTATTGTAGTGTTGGGCAGTTGGCTGTTAACAGCGCGTAGCGTTGCGCAGTTGGAGGTGAGCCGCAAGCAGTGGTGGATGTTGGGGAGAGAGATGGCGGAGTTTTGAGAGCGGATGATCTGGACGTGTGTCCATCAGAGACAGTAAATTTTTAAGACTGGATGTCACTCAGTTCATGACATCCAGTCTTAAAAATTTACTGTCTCTGATGGACACACGTCCAGATCATCCGCTCTCAAAACTCCGCCATCTCTCTCCCCAACATCCACCACTGCTGATGACTTTTGAACACTATTAAGATAAATACATCGTTTGTTCTCTATCAAAATCTTTCATTTGCTAACTATGGCTATCAGTAGTTAGTGACTTCCGTAGTTAGAACCTTTTATTTAGCTGGCGGTATTGGCGCTCGCTGTATTGCAGTAGTTCGAGTAATGAAGATTTTTGTGAGGTAAGTGAATCATGAACGGTATAGATTGTTGTTAGTCAGAGTCATTCTTTTGCTGGGATTATTGAAAGTCAGATTGCGTTACGCTACAAATATTATGTGTCAGTTTAGTGATGATCAGAATAAGTAAAGAGAGAAATGTCTGAGTACATTCAGTTTTGCTCAACTATTTGAAAATCAAATAAAGTAAGAGGTTTACCAGCACAGTAATTTACTGATTTTTCTATGGGGACGTTTCAAGTGAAACGCGTTTCGAAAATAAAGAAATCCACTTGACTGCCTTATTCTGTGGCTTTCAGGAGATCGTATGAGGAAAGCGTGAACTGCGTTTCTCATGACCAATGTTTCCGGAATTCATGCTAGTTGGTATTCGTGTCGATCTTCTTTTTATACGCGCCACATCTCGCGACAGTCCGATTACAATAATATTCGTTTATCGTGCAAGTGTTATTTCAGAACTCCGTTGCGTAGGTAACATGCTATTTTCCAGTACTTCGCTTTCTCCAAAACACATTTTCATTGCTCTTTGTTTGCCCTTAAATGTCTCGACACCGTTGTGTCCTCTGCGAAGGGTAACGCTTTTGTGTGGGTGCATCACTGAAAAGTTTGCTTTTACGAGATGGCTTTCTGTTACGCCCTTGCCAACATGTTATGTTTTTGGCGTACTGCGTACCCTTCGAATTTTTTGTATAATGTAATTTACACGTTTGCCTGCTCACCCTTACCTGGTTTCATTACAAAAACCAACTTGGGAAGACTCACGGAGGCACACACATCGAGAGATGTTGAGCATGATCAACTAATGATCAGCCGGAACATTTCACGAACCCTAGATTGTAACATATTCACCACACAAGAAATCCTCAGTATGTGAGCGGTCATCAAAAATCCCTCAAGGATTTGAATCGTCATTGATGGGACTCAGACATCCCCTGTTGCAATTGTTGCCTCTAGATATTTACACGCATTACGACCTCTAATTGTACACTTCTACCAATATGGTTAAATCTATATACATACTACGCAAGCCCCCTTGCGATGCATAGCGGAGGGTAAATTGCACTACTGCTAGTCATTCTCTTTCCTGTTCCACGCGCAAATGGAAGGAGGGAAAAACGACAGTTTACTTGCGTCAGTATGAGCCATAATTTCTCTTCTTGTCTTCTCGGTCCTTCTGCGAAATGTACATTGGTGGCAGTATAATCGCTACCCAATCAGTCGCAAATGCCTGTTCTATAAATTTTCTCAACAGAGTTTCACGAACAGAACATCTTCTTCCCTCCAGAAATTCCACAGAGCTTTTACATAACGCTCGTGTTTTGATCGAATCTAACGGGTAACAGCTCTAGCGGCACGCCTCTGAATTGCTTCGATGTCTTCCTTCAATCAGGCTTGATAGGGATACCAATCACTCGAGCAGTACGCAAAAATGGATCACACAAGTGTTCTGTATGCGGTCTCCTTTATAGATGAGCTACACTTTCCTACAGTTCTGTCGATAAACGCAGGTCGGCCACACGGCTTCCCTACCATTGTTAAGTACATGTTCCATTTCATGTCGCCTTTACGATGTTACCCCTAGATAGTTAATCTATGTGACTGCGTTAAGAAGCACATAACTAGTATTGTATTCCAACATTAACAGAAATACTGTGGAAGTCATCATATATCCTCCTACAGCCACTCAACAACGATACTTTCCCATACAGTACAGCGTCATCAGCAAACAGTCGGAGACTACTGCTAGCCCTTCAGTCAGATCGTTTATGTATAAGGAGTAGACAAAAGAAAACGAGACAAATGAAAAAAAAGTAAGTAAATTGTTTATTATTTTTAAAGTAATAGCCATAACTGTTAATATATTTATCCCACTGCAAGACACGACAGTCAGTGGCTCCATGGAAAACTATTTGTATTTGCCCACGGAACCACCATTGTACCCAAGAATGCACCTCTTCGTCCGAAGCAAATCAACGGCTACGAATGTCTTACTCGGGGCTCGAAAAATATGTAAATCGCTTGGAAAAAGATCGGGACTGTAAGGAGGATGTGTAAGGACTTCATAGCGAAACTTCTGCAGTGTAGTCGAAACAACCTTGGCAACATGAGAGCGGGCATTATACTGCAACAGATTAAGTACGAGGGGGCATGCTGAAAAATAACGCCTCTGAACTTTTTGTGTGAAAACTCTTAAAGATTTTTAAATGAAACACTCGTTATTAATATTCTACATCTTTATTCTCCATGTCTAAATATTTATTTCTTATCGTAGTCAAACTAGCGACGAACACATTTCTCCCAACAACACCCCAGTTTGTTGATAACATGACTGTAGAATGTTTGATTCTATTGACGGAGCCACAACCTCTCTTCTGCCCACACCGCTTCATTGGTACCAAATTGGAATCCTCGAAGGTGTTCATTAAATTTCGGAAATAGATGAAAATCGCTTGAGGGCAAGTCGAGACAGTGTGGGGAATGATAGATGACAGTGAACCCAATGCGTCGGATTGTTGCAAGTGTCGCAGAGCTCACGTGTGGTCCAGCATCGCCAGGCTGAACGAGACGGTGCTCCACGATGGACTAACTCTTTGGATTCGAAAGTCGATTACAGCACACTGTTTCTGAAGTTCCAGCATACCTACGTTAGATATATATGCAGCATCTGTTCTTTATGATGTGTGAAAGAACAGACGCCACATAGATAATTAAGGCGAGGATGCACACCACGCTCGAACTGTTACAGGAATCGGCGAAATGCTGTGAGTAATGAGGATAGTGGGCAAGGAGCACTACATCAGTAGCGAGTGGAAAAGCTGATAATTTGGGTCTGACGGGAGGCGTGCTAGGGTAGTCTTCGCAGTTGTGATGAACACAGCTTCCGGATGGCGCAATGGTCAGCCCGTCTAATAAAAGCGACGGGGTAGCTCAGCGTATTCGGTTAGGGGGATGCTTGCCTTCTGCGACAAAAACACGCACTGAAGTATTGAACGATGAACTGGAAGGGGTGTTATGTAAAATCTGTCCAGATCAAATGATGAGATCCGCGCGATTAGAGGCGCCATGTCACGGATTGCGCGGCCCCTCCCGCCGGAGGTTCGAGTCCTCCCTCGTGCATGGGGGTGTGTGTTATTCTTAGCATAAGTTAGTTTAAGTAGTATGTAAGTCTAGGGTCCGATGACCTGAGCAGCTTGATCCCTTAGGAATTCACACACATCTGAACATTTCCAAATGATGAGAACAATAACGACCTAAAGAAAAAAGGTGAACAGGTGACCCCATTTCGAATCCTGGTCGAGCACAAATTTTCAACTTTTTCCTTTGCTTTAAATCAGTCCCCTTTGGCAGTTAATTTCATTCATTCCTTGGTGTCTTAGTTACACTACAGGGCGCAAGGTTACACGATACAGTTTGAAGCCCCGTAGCGATAGAGCGCCGCAGAAGAGTAGACATGAAAAATAAAGATGTAGAATCTTAATAACGCTGTCCGTGGTGGCCGTGCAGTTCTAGGCACTTCAGTCCGGAACCGCGTGACTGCTACGGTCGCAGGTTAGAATCCTGCCTCGGGCATGGATGTGTGTAATGTCCTTAGGTTAGTTAGGTCTAAGTAGTTCTAAGTTCTAGGGGACTGATGACCTCAGATGTTGAGTCCCATAGTGCTCAGAGCCATTTGAACCATCTTAATAACGCTTTACGTGCTTTCACATAAATAATTCGAAGGCATAACTTTTTCGAACGTCTAGCAATTGTCCCTTACTTCTACATTTTTATACCCTTAGTATTCTATGTTGAGTTTATTATTCAATTTCATCTGGTAAATCTTTCCTTTTTTAAACAAATTATCATTATTTATTATCTGACGTTAGTATTATTACTTTTTGCTTTTCTTATTTTTTTGTGGTATTTTGTGCACGATGACTCTAAATTCTAATTTGATTTTGAATGGTATATCTTGGATATTATTCTTTTTCTTTTTTAAGAGACAGGCAATTTTTAGTTTAGTTCCATTTTGTCCCGGCCAAGGCCAATCCCTGTTTCGTTTCTTCTGCAAGGATGTCTTAAAGATAAACATGTTATTCTTGTCGACAACTTGTACTAATACAATACCTGAGGTTTTCAACTGAAAATAGATCTTCAATTTATGCCACACTTTTTGATTAAAATTCTTCATTATCACTATAGGCGGTTTGTCTGTAATATAACTCGTCCTAGAATTATTCTACCTGCTCACCAGAATGTAACCATGTCGGTGCGTGGCCTTGATTCATTTCCATTAAATAATCGTTTATTTACTTATATAACAAATCTCATTGTTTTAATTGATATTTCTTTAATATCTGTGATAATGTTTTTAATCTACTTGTTTACGTTATGGCTCATTCCTGAATTTTCTCCCTGCTCAATTTCTTTGTAGTGAAAGATGTAACCTTATTCTAATTGGACTTCTTCTTTGTTTCTTCTCCACACATTAAACCTACCGTATTACGTTTGGTCATATTCAGTTCCTTTTCCCACTTCACGCATCAATCCTCGGAAACAAGAGTTTACAACTTTTTGTGATAGAAGCTCTGGCTGTCTAGGACCTGTTACTATCTGTTAATCCATGCTTCACTAGCAAAGTGTGAATACAGAAATTGTTCGGCTCGTGCCATGGCCAGGAACAACCGTCTTTCTTCCCTCAGTCTATTACTCAAAGTGATCTTTTACCCGGATGGTAATTCCAACGTTCCCGGAGCTCGCACGTGCAACATAGTTCCCGAGAATTGGAACCATGGTACACCAGCATCCCAGGGTCCGAAGAGTTTAATCGAGAGAGGTGGAATGTGAGATATCTCGATGGAGCTATTCTCACGGCATTCTCAGCCCAGATATGAAGGACTCTGAACCTCAGAACGTGTGTCAACATTAGCAGATCACGTGCTAATCATGTCCCAGCAGAGCCCTCAAACCTCCAGTGAATATCATCATTTATTAGTCAATCGTTCAGTCATTCTGTGACCTGTAAAACATGTGATCGAGAAGCTAGCATTTTCGTAATTCCGACGTGTACACCACGAATACATGTTGAAGTAGAGGTGTGGTTCTGGATCCATTGGTATGCTGAGGCCAACCTGCGTCATCTACAAGCCATTTTGATTCACAAATGGTTTGCTTCGATGAGAGCTACTCTAAAAATACTCAAATTCTGCCTAATGTTGAAATAGCTGTGTCTATTCAGGTGTGGCCATTGCATTACCATGTATCTGCACTCTAAAGCACACAGACAGTGCGGGAAACTCCACCTCAATGCAAATTCTCGCGTGATATCTATCGACTCTTTGTGTTTGGACGCTGAAAATAAAAACTAAACTCATAAAATCTAATTAAATACTTTTGTCAAAACAGGGCCCTCCCCCTCTTCCCCATCACACACACGAACACACATACGTTCTTGGACTATTGACTGTTAACGTTAATCATCAACCAAATGTTTGTTTTCCAGAAAAATAATCGTTAAATGGTCATCAATTTACCTTCACGTAGTTTACCATCAGTTTCATCAGAGTCTGTAAGTTTATGGAATGATGTTCGATGTCAGTGCAATAGATACTGTACCTTGAACTAGAACATCAAATTGCGGTAATTGCTACCGGTAGCAAGAAATCGAAAAGTCATAGCTAATCCTGATGGCACACCAATAGCGTCTCCGCATTTTGTATTTTCCGCCGTTGGCACACTTGGAGGAAATGTTACTCACAAATCACGAGTACAATTTATAAAATTCTTTAATTCGTCCAAAATGGCCATACATACATCACGCAAAAAGCAATCATCATCCCAGTACTGGTGCTACGATTTCGAACGTGTCTCAAAATAATACTGGATGCAGCGGCAACTGCTGCTTTGAAAGCAAGTATCTTGATCACTGGAACAGCAAAGCGTGTTTCACCTACATAAAAAACTACATCCATACTTCGCAAGCCACCGCGACCTTTTTTTGTTTACTGGCAGTGTATAGATAAAAGTTGTGCAACGGAGACTAGAAAGCAAATTCTCCGGAATAGCCACGCGGGATTAGCCGAGCGGTCTCGGGCGCTGCACTCATGGATTGTGCGGCTGATCCCGGCGGAGGTTCGAGTCCTCCCTCGGGCATGCGTGTGTGTGTGTGTTTGTCCTTAGGATAATTTAGGTTAAGTAGTGCCTAAGCTTAGGGACTGATGGCCTTAACAGTTAAGTCCCATAAGATTTCACACACATTTGATTTTTTTTTTTCTCTCCGGAATAGGCGTTCAGGCTCCTAATCACCTTACGCGTTTAGACCTGTAACCCTCAAGGTGATTTTTCGTGAGTGCTGGATGCCTTCCACGGCTCAGGTTATGCTGACACTTTTCAGTAAATGTAATCTCTTAATATCTAGATCGGCATTAATTTCACTTCTTGGTTACGTATATATTGTAGAGATATATGTTGTAGAGATATATATTGAAGAGATAGCAATAAATATAATAAATACCGACTCTCGAAGTAGAAAGAAGCATGGTGTAGCACCGCTTTCCGCCCTGATGACTGAGCAGAATCAGGATGGAATGGGCTGCACGAGAACCCAAAAGCACTGGGGAGCCATTCTGATGAACTCGTACGATCCCCAATGATCTGTCGTGCATGACGGAAGTTGGCCGAAGGTGGATTCAAGGGGTATACTTGTCAATCGACAGTTGACATTTAAGCCGGACAAGAACCAAATACCAATAAATTTGGTGGAAGTATACCGCAAAGTAAACCATATCAGGATGTTTCTGCTGGAAATTAGCTACCTCTGGCCGAAAGCAAGCTACTGCGAGATCAAACCACCACCCATCTATACCGCCAAAGAGTCAACCGTATGGAAGTACAAATCCCTGTAAAATCTGGAACATAATCTGGAAGAAAGTCCACAACAAAGTTTTAGAAACCGACGTAAGGTCAACATAACACAAAATACTTAGTGAAACAATGCTAACGAAAGGAAAACTTCACAAAAACATTTGTCGGAAAGTGACAAATATAGGAAGTGTAATCTCATCCACACCGAGCCTCACAGATATATCTATGGAAAGAACAACGTCATATGGGAATGTTCTAGATAGAATCTCACTCTGATTTGCAGGTCGTCTCACCTAACTCGGCGACACAACCAAACGAAAACTACTATCCCTCAACGAAGTTGGTGCGACGTACCCTGCATTACTTAATTAGTGACCAGGCAAAAACAGGCAAATTATTTCTCAGTACTAGAACTAAATGACTTATGAGACAGAAAAAAATATAAAGAATGAAGATATAGAATTAAGAAAGCTGCTATTGCAATTCGTGTCTTGTTGGCTGCTTTGGTGGTTTCCTCCAATGACTTAGGTGTTCTTGTCCTTGCTAATTCAAGCAGTATCTACAAAGACATCGAGTTGGGGACGCAAATGAAGCAACCGAGGCGAACGACGTAGCTATGCATGGTCACTTTCGTGAGTTAATCTAATTTATGGCATACACATTGTCATTGTTGTAAGGAATACAACAACCAGCCACTTTTTTATGTAAGTAAGACTCAAGCATCACTGCTTAAAACATTTACTGGTTATTACGAATGCTATACCGGAAGGTTTCCCTTTTCAAGTACGTCTACGTTCTCCTGACGTATACATAACATCTGATGTGATTATATCTGGTGACGGTTCTTGTTATATCTCACGTGAAATTCTAAAATATCGATTTCATGTCGATTTTGTGCTGTTTTATACAGTGTGGCATAATATTTTGATGTGATATTGTAAATATTTCCTTTAAATTTGTTACATTTCACACTATATACGTCAGGACAACGTAGACGTAGAATTCCGAAACAGCTGTCGTAAGAATCAATAAATGTTTTAAGCACTGACACTGGAACCTTACTTATAATGTCCTTTCAAGACATATATTTCACTGCAGGCCCAATCATAAAGAAACTTTTCTATGTATTTTTATTTGCGCCAGTATGAGTTCCGAAATTTCACTCTTCTTCAGTTTTGCGTAATACATATTTAATCTTCAGTTAGTACAATTTAAGATGAATGAAAGTCCGAAACGCACTTTGACATAAATAAAAATACGTAAAAAAGTGACTGATTGTCGTATTTCGTAAATAATATAATCCACAGTCGCGGAGTTCAACAGCCAGGGAATCAGAAAATTAATGATGACATATTGACACTGATAGTTTTAAGTAGCCATTCACTGGATTTTGCGGGATGGCAAATGTCTATAGCGGGTACGCCGTACTAGCAATGTCCAGATGCTTAACTACAGTTGGGGCAAGTGGCAACGGGAAAAGGTTATAGCTTGAGTGCTGATATTTTATTCATCACTGGTTTTTGAGTAATTTATGTGGGTGAAATGTGCTCTGATTTTGTGAATACTCGTGTATTTATAAGATTATAAAAAGGTATCTTTTGCAAAACAGAAAAAGAAAAGGTGAGCTATGGAACCATAAAAGTAGCACGCTCATTGTTGGTGGAATTTTGCTCGATACAGTTAGGGAGCAACAGAGTGATATATGCCTTGCTGATGGTATAGGGTCACCAGTAGGGGTATAAGGGCGAACAAATGGATGCACATGATCGAGCAGTACCACATACTTTAGAATTGTTCTCCAGTGATGATGGAAGAAGGATCATCTCGAATAAAAATAAAGGGTGTGCCCAACAGTTGGAAAAAAGCATAGATCGCAATCGGTTACAACAATAATTGCAGAAGCGATCCACAAAACACCACCCACATCGTGTTCATCCATCTGTTGGAGAATGTAAGAACATATTATGAGCTCTAATGTAGTTTCGTACATCGAGAACAATCACTTTCTTCATGCCAACCAGCATGAATTCCAAAACCGTCAGCCAAGTCCAATTCACGTTTCTCTCACTTGACTCTCACTCTTGAAACATGGCAGTTGCCCGAATGAAGGATTCCTTGTCATCCAAAATACATTTGACTCAGTACTACATCAACATCATTAACGAAATAATGATAATGTGGGGTATGAAACGAAATCTGTGACTGGATTCAGGATTTGCTGGTTGAGAGAACGCAACGTGTTTTCTTGGATGGAAAGTTGTCGATAGAAATACAGCTTCAGGCATGTATCAGAGAATTGTCTTAGAACCTCAGTCGTTCATGTTATAAGCATTTCAATAAGCAATAACTAATAAATTTAAACATCCAGTTGAGAAACAAGCGATTTATACATAACTTTTATATAACATTATAGCAATTAGAACCTTGACTCTGCTTCTTTCTCTTGTGTTTGGAATGAAACTTTCCCGCTACATGTTCTAGCGTGTCATCTTTTATCGTGTGCTCTCAGCTGATTCCTTTTTTGATCAAAGTGTGCCACAAATTGCTTGTCTTCCCAGTTCTGATCAGTACTTCACTACTTACGTGGTAGAGCCATCTAACCTTCAACATTCTTCTCTAGCACCATATTTCGAAAGCTTATTATGTCTTTTTGTCTAAACTGTTTGTCGTTAATGTTTCACTTCCATACATGGCTACACTCCAGACAAATAACCTTCAAAAGAGACTTCCTAACATTTAAATCTATATTCGATGCTAGCAAGTGTGTCTTCTTCAGAAATGCTTCTCTTGCCACTACCAGTCTACGTTTAATATCCTCTCTACATCGGCCATCAACACTTATTTTCCTGCCCAAATAGCAAAACTCTTCTACTACTTTAAGTGTTTCGTTTCCTAATCTTATTCCATTAGAATCAGCTGATTTAATACGACTACATTCCATTATCCTTGTCTTGCTTTCTTTGAAGTTCATCTTATATCCTCCTTTCAAGACAGTGTCCATTACGTTCAGTTGCTCTAACCAATCCTTTGCTGTGTCTGTCAGAACTACAATGTCATCGGTAAACCTCAAACTTTTTATTTTTTGTCTCTGAACTTTAGTTCCTACTCCAAATTTTGCTTTGGTATTAACCATATTCACGCAACAATGTCCTATATAAAGCTTATGCTTTCTTTATATGTCTTACAGTTATGATTTGAGACATTGACGACGCCATGTGTGTTTTCACTTCAACAGTTACCCTAATTTATTTTAACGTTCTATGTATACTGTCGCAGTGAGAAAACCTGCATTAAGGTCGCACTTTTGCCATTTCCGTATAGACTTCACGTCTATGATAGTAAGGTATTACGCGTTTCTAAGTTAATATCGTACGAAAATTAATTTTTCTACGTTTTTAGTGCGAATTATGTTGACTGTTGGTGTATATACAGGCTGTGCCCGTAACTTCAATGGTTGTATGAAACTCTAATAACGATGCCATCACATGTTGCTTTTGTCCCCACACTGATGTGTCCATCATAGCGTTCAGTAAGTAGAACAAATTTTGGTGTGATCTAAGCAACTGAGGTGTGTATTTTTATGTGCACTTTTAATTTGATTTTTTGTTTTTCTAGAAGCTGACATTTCTTTTATTTTTGTTTTTATCGCCAGGTAGCTTGTTACTACCCAAGGGTGCAAAATTGACTGATTGCTTCGTAATGAAATAAAAGGACAGCGTATGGAGAAATACGACTTCCTTGAAGGTATGTTAATGACCTATCTCTGTTTTCCATTAGACTCTGAATGTTGTAATGTGTAAGGTGTCAGGCATACCCAACACCTTCCATGAAAACCCTGACATGATAAGCAAATCCAGTAGTATGTCACATAGCTCCGAATAAATCGTGACATTAAATTAACAAAAGTAATATGAGTAACGAGTGAGCAAATGGAATACCACAGACTAACACAAGAATGCCTAAATGCATGTCATACCTTCCCACCGTGAGGCAGACGCAGTTCCGAGGGGAGAAACGAGAACAGAAGCCGAGAGCAGAACCGTGTTAAGCTAGAAGGCCGTACGATAAAGGACGGACTGGACACCCACGTCTCCAGCTAACCACTAGCACAACGCTAGCTGCAAGTTTTAGTGTGAGACTTTTTCGCGTCTCTGTTACGTCAAGGACCACCCCCCAGCCCATGTTAAAAGCTACAGCCCTCCAGAAAAACAGTATAGTCTTACGATAACACAAAAAGGGCCACACCACCCGCAAGTTTTAGCGTGAAACTTTTTCGCGTCTCTGTTACGTTAGGATCATCCCCAAGCCCATGTTAAAAGATAGAGCCCTCCAGAAGAACAGTATAGATCTTACAATAACGCTAAAAGGACCACACCAGCTGCAAGTCTTAGCGTGAGACTTTTTCACGTCTCTGTTATGTTGCAAACTTTAAAAACAGTGCCCCACCACGAAAAGTATAACATTTCTCATTGGATGGACAGAATTTTTGTAGGCAGAGCTTAAGGTTAACATTGAGACCCTGATTGGTCAGATGAAAACACAGCCAGATAGTTTTTTTTTTTAAACCAACTTCGGTAAATGGTAGTAAGGCGAAGTTAGGAGAGATTAGTTAGTTCCGAGACGGCGAGCTGGATGGCTGCTGCGCCGGCCGCTGCCCCCCTGAAGCTGCCTAAACAACGACAAGGTAATGAACGCACGCGATGCCGCATCACAGCGCATAAAGCTTCACTCAGAACTGCAGAAGTCTCATCTGTTACACCCTCTTTTTGCGTAATACTAGTGTCAATCGTCAATTACAGCTCATGGTGTTCACATTTGCCGCTTGAAGTAAAAATCTGAAACCCGATGATTTTTCTGTTATATAGTTACTGAGAAGCCACATCAGCCACTGTAATTTACGACAAGTTAGATAAGTAATTAAAGATAATTGAGGATCACTGTAGACCATTTTGATAGTTTTCTCTTTTGTGAAACTTAATTTAAACCTAGATTATAGATGTGATATGGCAAAGGTCATCCTTCTATCGATTGTAGAACTTGGAAAGCCATTCAGGGAATATTCGTTCACATTTTTGTTGAACGCAGTTGGTTTTTACCATCCTGTATTAAAACACTTCTTTTTATCAATAGTGCAATTTATAAACAATGTTTTGTGAGTAGAATAAAATTAACAATGGCAAACTTAACTGCTATTTCGACGTTATTTTACCAGATAACTAAAAATAGGAAAGCCTTGAACCCCTTCCACTAAATTTAATTAGTATTAAGATTCTTTTACAGGGAGTGGAGTGGAGTTGACGCTGAAATCATTAGGTATTTGGTTATATCATCGCTAGTTTCACCTAACTCTTCTGAATTCTACATGTCATGTGTGGTCTGGCGTCTCCTTACCAGCAACAGGTCCCAGGTTCAAACTAGTCAATTCCCTAAAAAACATGCTGAGAGCGTCGTTGCGCGAAAGTGGTAGGGAGACACGATATAGAACAAACAGACACCACCCAGAATGTTAGAAATGTCCATGTTTCAATCAATCTTCGCAGGTTCCCCTAGACCTCATTTTAGAACTAAAGGAGTAACCCTCCGTTTGCGAGGAAAAGGTTTGGTGCCTTAGGTCTGAGACGTCCTTCAGCGTCCGGCAAAAGGTCGCAAATGGCTACTGGTGTGAGAGCACGCCGGATACTGCAGAGTCCCAGGCGTGCGTCCTTCAGCTCACGTGCACCTTCAACTAACTGGCACATAACGGTACTTTAGCAAAGCCTCAGTAGGCATCTGTCCTCCGGAGTTCAGGAAGGATGAGACTGGTATTTCACTTCCAATAGAACAGATCCACTATTTCGTGATGACGAGTCTTAGTCCTCGCCCAAACTGCAACTCTTTCTCCAGTGGCTATCGAAGTAGGGGCATGTGGCACTGTTGACGTTTATCGTATGGGTAGGTTAAGCTCGGGCGCTCCCTTGGTGCTGTTCGAGAGATGTGGGCATTGTGCCGGCACCGGATTTCACCTTCTCCTTTCGTCTACAACAACACAAATACAACACAACACTGTACGAGCACTCAACGCAGCCATCCACACGACACACAGATGCATATTTGACACTTAAAACCAGATCAGAAGAAGCAAATGTCGAACTACCTCCACACGACGCTAAAGTGAAATTGTTTCATTCTGTGTGTGACACTTTACACCAGTTCAGAACTATAACGGGCACATGCTACAAATACAGGCACGTCCATCTGTACGTTAACGAAAAAGAGAATTTTGTGCTCTATAGAGTGATCCAGAATTGAAAGTCCACAGTCTTGTTATTTGAGAATTACTTAGTCACGAGTATGGATTAAAAGGGTTTATTTGAATCAAATCATGACCGGTTTTTGAAGTTTTACAAATCCATCGTCAGGTCGTTGTTACGCGTTGCTTTGCATTCTTGCTGGACCCTCGTTTTGTATTCGTTATTGGTTTGCTGCAATAGCATAAACAGAATTTTTTTTTGTTCACAATTTGGTAGAATTTGTTAGTTCGTTTGAGCACTATGAAAACATTCTTTAAAATGTTTTAAAATCAATTAAAATGAACCGCTACATAATAAAGAAAATTAAATATTTAATTAACTTGCTTGACCTTTGACTTTTACACAGATAAGACAGGTACTGCATTAAAAAACTCTGTTATGAATTTTATGCCTCGACGCATACATTATAAAATTTTTAAGTGTCTAATACAAACAATCTGTGAAAAAATTTGACTATAGGTGAATGTGTTTTTTTCGTGGCTACAGTAAGGAGAGAACGGGTTAGGTACAGGATGAGTTGGCAGTCGGAGGTTTCCGTTTCTCCAGTTCGCAGAGAACGCCAGGCAAATTCGGAGAAAACTGCTACAACTCGCGATGGAGACGCACCTACAATATTCACAGTGGAAACACTTTGAGAATGAGAAGGTTGAAAAACAGTGGCAGTGTGGTATCTTCTGACTAACAAACTGGTCGCTTACGGAACGTCTTGAACACACAAGCTGACGGCGAAGTATCGCGCGTTGTTCGGACGGTGATAGTGGTATTGTAAGTAGGCTGTTTAGGTTTTTTTATTGGTAACGCCGCCGCCACTTAGCGCTCTGTATGAAAATCACTGGCTGTGCCGTGTGCAGTCTGTGGGTAGTTTGCATTGTTGTCTGCCATTGTAGTGTTGGGCAGTTGGCTGTTAACAGCGCGTAGCGTTGCGCAGTTGGAGGTGAGCCGCCAGCAGTGGTGGACGTGGGGAGAAAGATGGCGGAGTTTTGAAATTTGTATGAATTGGTGTCATAAACTGATATATATATTATGACTATAAAGGTAAATACATTGTTTGTTCTCTATTAAAATCTTTCATTTGCTATGCCTATCAGTAGTTAGTGCCTTCCGTAGTTTGAATCTTTTATTTAGCTGGCAGTAGTGGCGCTCGCTGTATTGCAGTAGCTTGAGTAACGAAGATTTTTGTGAGGTAAGTGATTTGTGAAACGTATAGGTTAATGTTAATCAGGGCCATTGTTTCGTAGGGATCGGTCATTCACGATTGCCACAGTGAAGGAGAATTTTACCATGCCTTCGTCTCAGCATATTGGTCTCAAGCCACACAAGACCGAGTAAAACGTAGCATAATGATGATGAAACACTTTGGACAATCTGAATTTTCCAGTCTTGTCAAATATTTTGAAGGCATGTTGCATAAGAATCAGTATCTTTCAAACCCATACAGCCCTTCAGAACTGATCCGCATTTGCTTAATGAAATTGCCGGAACATGTAAGGAATATTATTTTGGCAGGGCGTTGCAAAGACGACATTGAAGCTTTTCAGGTACTCTTACAAGAATTAGAAATTGACACAGACAGTCGCGGGATGCGAAAACAGGAAAACAATCACAACAGGTCACATCCGTCGCAATTCCACGATGAACGAAATAATAACTGGACCCGACAAGGCTATTATTACAACGCAAATCGTGACCAAAACAGAGACCACCCGTATGACAACCGTTGGCAGGTTAGTAATAATTACAGAGAAAGATCGCATTTCCGTAATAATGAATATGACAGAGACAATCATAGAAACAGACAATATGGCAACCAGAACTATTATCATCACGGGAGACGGAATAACTTCAGACGCAACGGTCCAGCGCGCAGTTACGATTCAGGGAGAAATTCTCCACCACGTGACCGACAAGAAATTAATTACAGAAATTACCGACATGACGACAGACGATATGATCGTAACGACAGACCTGAATTGCATCAGAACTGGCGGGATTCAAACAGTGCAGGGCCCTCTCGGCAAGGTGAATTTGTAGAGGTTAGGTCTCCTAATCCCAATAACGACGCGCGCCAACAAAGAAACAGACAATGACTCGCACCGCAGGAAGCCGCGTGCGCCGGCTGGCTCAGAGAAAAATAACATAAGCTAACCTTGAGCAAAATTCCAGTGTTCTTTACTGCCGTATACCACATGATGATTGACTTCAAGTTGTTTTGCTGCGTACTAGGAAGAGTGAAGGTTTACACCACATTTCACATGTAAAACCGTTTATTGAAATATAATCTGCTTTTTAACTTTGTCTTTGCCATAAAACATTTCACTTCACATTTCTAGTATGCTTTGTCACACTGAGAAACTGTTAACATGCAACAATGTTTTGAAGTTAAGTATACAGTCTAGAACCTAGGGAACATTTTTAAACAGAAATTACGAATGCATTATTATAGTGAACAGACGACACAGTGTTGTTATTTGTACATTCTGGCTTGTTAGTTGCACGATTACGTAACGACTATAAGGCTTACATACTTAGAACATACACTGTTAATGAGAGTTTACTGCAACATTTTGGTTTAGTTGAAAATACATTCTGGATTTAAAGTACTTTCTGCAAGATACCAGAGGACACAGTGGTTACTTTATTTGACAGCTACACGATTATATCACGACGCTACTAAATGTGACACAATTTACAATGTTGCTTTTGAGGTGTTTCTGTTTTATATCTGCACAGTTTTTCTGAATTCTTCTGGAAAGTAAAACTTGTTTTAGTAGTAACTTTGTGGTATAGCTGCAATGAGACAGCCTTTTTTGTAGCACAACAATACGTTACAGCACAGTACTTTCTTCATCACAGCAATAAACGTAATAACTACGATATCTATACGGAAAGCATTTCACTTTTGTTTATCATGAGGTCAGTACATTGACTTCTGAAGAACTTAGCTTTCGGAGGACAATAACTACGACACTTCCACAGAGATTATCTTACAACACGACGCACAGTTTAGCGCTACATTACGCGTATTTGAGTGACTAATTTTGTACTTAACGCATTTATTTTTAAAGATATTTGAAATACAATGATACAAAGATTTTCCGTGATACATTTCATTCCATTGCTGTGATCTGTAACATCTGAGGATATAATTACATTAATCCTCAGGGGGGTACACGTCTACTTTGTGTACCATGTGTTTGGCAAGCACGAGGAGCCCCAGCTAATATGGTATTTGCTTATACAACTTTACACATCGGTACCATATTTCTCGAACACATAAATTACACAGCTATCTGATAATTTAACTGAGTGAGACAAATATTTATTCTACTACATCAGTGACAGATGTTTACATAATTACACAGTTGGATAACTTCACACTTATGAAATTGTATTTTGTCTGTACTTTGGGAAATGTTCATATTTTTTCGGATTCATTGTGATACTATGAGAGCTATGAATGATGTATTTGGTATGAGATCATGATTTTTAAAGTATGTTTGAGGTAGATGACACTTTTGACATGAGCAGAGAATTTTTTTAGGTTTTGAAATTATTGGAGGAAGCTACGACGATTTTGAGAGTTGACTGAGGTGTTATGATGTTATTATTATGATTACTATGTGTATTATGCTGTTGTGGTATGTTTATGGTCAATAAGCTGATGCTATATGAGTTATTAGATTATGCTATGTATCTGTTATGATGACATATTGAAGAAGTGTCGACGAATAAGGTAAGGAATAAAGATTAGTGGTTAGGGACTCTGGTTTGTGAAAAAGGATGTTGGAAACCGAGAATCGTACTTTAAGAGTTATGAAATGTGTGTATATGCGTGAATGTATCACTTTGCTGGCGAAAATTTTTTGGACATTATTATACACTCCTGGAAATGGAAAAAAGAACACATTGACACCGGTGTGTCAGACCCACCATACTTGCTCCGGACACTGCGAGAGGCCTGTACAAGCAATGATCACACGCACGGCACAGCGGACACACCAGGAACCGCGGTGTTGGCCGTCGAATGGCGCTAACTGCGCAGCATTTGTGCACCGCCGCCGTCAGTGTCAGCCAGTTTGCCGTGGCATACGGAGCTCCATCGCAGTCTTTAACACTGGTAGCATGCCGCGACAGCGTGGACGTGAACCGTATGTGCAGTTGACGGACTTTGAGCGAGGGCGTATAGTGGGCATGCGGGAGGCCGGGTGGACGTACCGCCGAATTGCTCAACACGTGGGGCGTGAGGTCTCCACAGTACATCGATGTTGTCGCCAGTGGTCGGCGGAAGGTGCACGTGCCCGTCGACCTGGGACCGGACCGCAGCGACGCACGGATGCACGCCAAGACAGTAGGATCCTACGCAGTGCCGTAGGGGACCGCACCGCCACTTCCCAGCAAATTAGGGACACTGTTGCTCCTGGGGTATCGGCGAGGACCATTCGCAACCGTCTCCATGAAGCTGGGCTACGGTCCCGCACACCGTTAGGCCGTCTTCCACTCACGCCCCAACATCGTGTAGCCCGCCTCCAGTGGTGTCGCGACAGGCGTGAATGGAGGGACGAATGGAGACGTGTCGTCTTCAGCGATGAGAGTCGCTTCTGCCTTGGTGCCAATGATGGTCGTATACGTGTTTGGCGCCGTGCAGGTGAGCGCCACAATCAGGACTGCATACGACCGAGGCACACAGGGCCAACACCCGGCATCATGGTGTGGGGAGCGATCTCCTACACTGGCCGTACACCTCTGGTGATCGTCGAGGTGACACTGAATAGTGCACGGTACATCCAAACGGTCATCGAACCCATCGTTCTACCATTCCTAGACCGGCAAGGGAACTTGCTGTTCCAACAGGACAATGCACGTCCGCATGTATCCCGTGCCACCCAACGTGCTCTAGAAGGTGTAAGTCAACTACCCTGGCCGGCAAGATCTCCGGATCTGTCCCCCATTGAGCATGTTTGGGAATGGATGAAGCGTCGTCTCACGCGGTCTGCACGTCCAGCACGAACTCTGGTCCAACTCAGGCGCCAGGTGGAAATGTCATGGCAAGCCGTTCCAAAGGACTACATCCAGCATCTCTACGATCGTCTCCAAGGGGGAATAGCAGCCTGCATTGCTGCGAAAGGTGGATATACACTGTACTAGTGCCGACATTGTGCATGCTCTGTTGCCTGTGTCTATGTGCCTGTGGTTCTGTCAGTGTGAGCATGTGATGTATCTGACCCCAGGAATGTGTCAATAAAGTTTCCCCTTCCTGGGACAATGAATTCACGTTGTTCTTATTTCAATTTCCAGGAGTGTATTTAAAGGATTTTGTTTCTACAGATTTGTAACGCTAATTCTCAACCTGTGAAAATATTTTTATATAAGACTGTCACTGTAGCGGAAACTGCTGTCGTAAATTTTTCAGTAAGAAAGGTAAGTGGCCACCTGCACTTAATGCGTCGTGGGCACCCAGCTGTGCGACAGTCGCCTGGGAAAAAAGCCATTAGTGTGTGCCTTTCAGAGGCACAGGTAAAAAAAAAGGGTGTCATTATCCTCGCTATTGACATTTCTTTGTAGAAAGCGTCGCAAATACGACACGCTCATACTTGAAAATATATGATTACACTTTGGAGTTCTTAATTTAGGATATTTACTGAAATGAAATGATGAGAAGCATTTCATGTCTATTGTCTTGCTAGTTGGAAGATTGTTTACTGCATTATGAAATGACTTATGGCTAGCGGATGACGTTTCACGCCTTGCTTTGCCTATTTTGTTTAATATCTAGTTTCTTGCTGCACTGCAGCATTGGTTAAAATAAAATTTAATACATGTACTAATATAACTATTTTCTGTCTACAGACCCAGTAAAGAACTATTGTATTATGTACTTTCTTAGAAAAGAGAGCACAAATAGACATTTCTCTTCACAGGAATTGCAAAAATAATTTTTTTACGGTTTGGTAACTTATCTGCTAGCGTATGTTCTCGTGATGCATCACTCTAGTGTTAAGATGTGACAGGTATTAAACATTTTTACTGTAATATTTTTTCTGCTTGTGGGTTTGTCATGTTTAGATATAAGTTATTACATTTACTGCTGCTTGCTTTGCTAATTTCTATTTTTTTGTTATTGCTGTTTGTATTAATTGTTTTGTGCTGCTGCATTGCCTCGTCCCTTAGTTTAGCATCTGAGCTCAGTAGCTTTAAGTTAGCTTAAGATGGGGTAGGTTATAAAAGAGAACGAGTTGTGATGAATTGGAAGAAATGCATTGAGAACCTATAAGAAATGATTCGGCCAAAAAAAAGTTGTAGTGGATAAAAACGAT
This sequence comes from Schistocerca gregaria, assembly GCF_023897955.1. Classification (NCBI taxonomy): domain Eukaryota; kingdom Metazoa; phylum Arthropoda; class Insecta; order Orthoptera; family Acrididae; genus Schistocerca; species Schistocerca gregaria. The sequence continues at coordinate 126,872,052 of NC_064923.1, read as the reverse complement.
TTTTGAAAGAGGATATGAACAAAATACAGAAAGCATGCTTGGATAGGATATTTTTGGTGGAAACAAATGTTGAGATACGACGAAAGAACTACAGAATAAAGTTTTGAGTTGGACTGCAGTACCAAATGTTACACTGAAAACAAACCCTGTCCTTTACATCTGTTATCCCACTATGTGTTTGTGTACACTTGTGTCTTTATATGTTTATCTGATAAGACTTATGTTGCAGAATTTTTCTAATACTAAGCTACATTCACTATGATGAGAAATACTGTTATCCTCAAATATAATTTGCATTAATAACATGTTATTTACTTCGTAAAGATGTTTAAACATTATTTATTCTGTTTTGTTCCAATGCTCATGTGTGAAGTTGATGTTTCAAAAGTTATTCTGATCTTTTATGTATGTACTTACGTCGTAATTTTTGTAACACTGATGTATTTGCTATTTCGATTCTTTTGTGAAGCCTGTACTACTGCAAATGTTATCTGTATTGTTATTTTCTTTAATGATGTATTTTGTACCTTTGTTATTGTATTCTTATGTTATAATATTGTAATTGACACCAGTTCATCAAATTAAGTAACTTGTAAGCATTCATTTCACTGCACACATTTCTGTTGGTCACAGTATATGCACAATATGTGAGAAGTAGGGACTGATAGTGTTTGCAAGTGTGTTGATAATTCAGCAAGGGACTGGTTAACAGCATTGCTGGTTCTAAGGACAATTCCAAAAACTTTGTGAGTGGACAAGTGGTGGGTTATGGACTTGCTATATTATCCGCAAGACACTTCAATGGTGACTGTGCGCCTGCACAGTCAAACAGATGGCTGCTGGCTATCTCTACAAGGACTACAGTGGGTCCAAACCTTTGATGACCCACCAATACCATTATTTCTACAAGGACTGCAGTGGGTCTGCAACTCTGGTGGCTCACCAATACCATAATCTCTGCTAGGACTACAGTGGGTCTGCTCTGTGATGACCAACCTTGGAATATTCTTCAAAACGTCGACTGGCTCTGCTGTGGGTTTGCTCTGTTGTGGCCCATAACCTGTCTGCATGTCGAGAGTCAGCACCGTCTTTCCGTTGGAAGGACAACACTACCTCTTCAAGACTGCATGGAAGTCCACTACTTCTGTGTGCATTTTCTTTTACTACTCAGACTTTGAGAAAAACACTGCAATTTTACTTTGATGAATGATCAGGACTGTCTTTATGGACTGTGAGAAAATTTTAGCTTTTGACCAACATTGATACGTGTGTGCATTTCATTTCTTTGTTATTGTAATTATGAAAAAAAATTTTCAAATATGTATTGGCCACTGCCCAAAACAATTTGTACATTTTTTGTGGGGAGCATGGGGGCTATGTAAGTAGGCTGTTTAGGTTTTTTTATTGGTAACGCCGCCGCCACTTAGCGCTCTGTATGAAAATCACTGGCTGTGCCGTGTGCAGTCTGTGGGTAGTTTGCATTGTTGTCTGCCATTGTAGCGTTGGGCAGTTGGCTGTTAACAGCGCGTAGCGTTGCGCAGTTGGAGGTGAGCCGCCAGCAGTGGTGGACGTGGGGAGAGAGATGGCGGAGTTTTGAAATTTGTAAGAATTGGTGTCATAAACTGATATATATATTATGACTATAAAGGTAAATACATTGTTTGTTCTCTATTAAAATCTTTCATTTGCTAACTATCCCTATCAGTAGTTAGTACCTTCAGTAGTTTGAATCTTTTATTTAGCTGGCAGTAGTGGCGCTCGCTGTATTGCAGTAGCTTGAGTAACGAAGATTTTTGTGAGGTAAGTGATTTGTGAAACGTATAGTTTATGTTAATCAGGGCCATTCTTTCGTAGGAATTTTTGGAAGTCAGATTGCGTTGCGCTAAAAATATTGTGTGTCAGTTTAAGCACAGTCTTGTATAAATTTTTCTAAGGGGACGTTTCAGTATATTCGCCCAGTATTGTTAATTCGCGAAGAAATCACTATGCCCAGCATTTCTAAACACACTAATAGTTTTTACGTAGGTCCGAGGATCCAACATCAAAAAAGGTTTGTGAACTACATTTACCTTCTTTTTTTCACAAATTAAATTTTTATTCTTGATAATTGCGATTACAAGTTGACCTCTGCACTTCAAATTACTTGTATATGCAACCTTATCATACCTAAAAAAAAACACAATGTCCAATCGGCGTTTCTTATCTCCAAAATTTACAAAAAAAGTAAGATGCCTTCCTTTTTTTCGCAGCAAACAGCGTTGTCGCTACAGCAAAGAGTGTTGTCGTCTCAATTACGGTACCGCATCATCGGGACATTACACAATGTAACGTATTTCGTGGTGAAAAACATTCGTGCTGTTTTAATTCAACGTAATGAAATTGTTACGAAAATTTAAAATAACACACTTGTGAACGTGCAGTACGTAAGTACTATTTAGTTCACTGGATGATCCCTTGTATTACACAATTATCTATTTAATGGCAGCACATATGATAAACATTTATAAAGCGTGACGCAGCCTAAAAAAATGGCTTGAGCACAATGGGACTTAACTGCTGAGGTCATCAGTCCCCTAGAACTTAGAACTACTTAAACGTAACCAACCTAAGGACATCATACACATCCATGCCCGAGGCAGGATTCGAACCTGCGGCCGTAGCGGTCGCGCGGTTCCAGATTGCAGCACCTAGAACCGCTAAGCCACCACAGTCGGCACGCAGGCTCCCAATATTTTCAAAGATGTTACAGTGGGAATGATGTTAGGTTGCCGATGTTGAGAAAGTGCAAGGGTGTAATAAATTATCTCTTATCTCGTGTAATAAAATTAATTCAAAATTCAAAAACAGAAGTAAAACTATTTACAATAATTTCTAATATGGCTAGACCAGGAATTACTGAAGTGTAATAACAGTCCCAAAATTTACGATGGCCAAACAGGTAGGCCTTTTGAAACAAGGCTTAAGGAACCCCCTGATACACTATGACCGAATAGCTAAGCAATTCAGCATCTGCTACCCGTCTTGCAGAAAATAATCATATAGTAGACACTATAGAAAACAACCTGCAAATCTTACACCTTCTAGAGACAACGGTAGCACAGTGAATCTTTTAGAGGAGACAGATTCATTTATACATAAGGACACCTTACATGATATATTTTGAATGAACGAACAAAAGAATTGGAAATTTGTGGTAAGGTCTTATGGGACCAGATTGCTAAGGCCATCGGTCCCTAAGCTTACGCACTAATTAAACTTACACCAAGGACAACACACACACCCCTGCCCAATGGAGGACTCGAACCTCCGACAAGGGGAGCCATAACAAACAGAGCTATTCAAAACTTTCTTCTTAAATAATTTCCGAAATATATTGTCACCGTTTAAAACAACGTAATATTCACATAGTCCAAGACAGCCATGGTAATTTAAAAGTCGTTTCATAAAAGTGTATTTTACCCCTCTTGTGTGAATGCGGTATAAACTACTTATAGCTTTATTGTAAAATTCACACTTAAATGATGCTGATAGCCTGATGCGTTAAAATTTTACTATTCACAATGTAAAATGGAACTATAGATTCAACGTCCAAGCTTAGCCCTAGCAATATAACAAAAAACGTAATTTTGTGCTTATGTACTGTACGCAGCGTTTGGTATTATTTATAAATAAGCCTTGTATATGTAATCGTAACTATTAATGTAATACCATGTTATAAATTAGTATAAATAATTTTACATCTGTTTTGTCTAGCAAAAACATATTTTACTAAGCCAGCGGACTCTCACAGCTTCGGTAACCTAACATCTTTACAAGTGTAACATCTTTGAAAATATTGCTTTTGTTACTCATGTGAAGTTGGGCTACGCTTTGTAAATGTTTATCGTGTGTGGTGCCATTAAACAGAGGATGGTGTGGTGCAAACAGTTTCCGAGTCAATCTAACAGCACTCACATAGTGCACGCTCACAAATGATTCAGTTTTTAAGTACATAACAAAAACACACCGCGAGTCGTCACAAAGAATCATGCAGCACCTAAGTTTTCACCACATTTAACGTTTTAGTAACTTGAGAACCTTTTCATTAATATTTTGATAGAGGGCAAAAGAAATATATATCAAGTAAATTGTGAACAGAAGACTTTCTGTTTATCCTACTCCAGCAATCCAATAACAAACCAAAGCTAGGCAGCATCAAGAAAACAAGACACTTGTAACAACCATGTGAAGATGGATTTCCAAGAAAGCCGACGACGGCTGTTTAAGCATATCTTGTCATATTTATACATATGTAATTACGATAAAATGTGTGAATAATGTAAATACCAAGAAAACCGCTGTTTTGAAATGTAATAATGTAATAACACTAGGTAAAGTTTTGTAAAAAGAAAGTCTTTAGTGCCAACACAGAGTGACATGAGTCCTATGACATAGATGTTAGCTTAACGACAGTAGTTGGTTTAGTATATAATAAGTTGTTGTAATACGTTTATATTTCATTACTTTGATTGCTTTGCTGTTCGAACTGTTATACAGATCATTGTTCAGACTGTTAGTAATAGTGGATGACCGTAATTATTACGTTGCTGATGCTATGGTGTTGGCGAGCATAACCTTACAACTATTTATTTTATATTAATGATGGGCTACCCGATGGACAAGAATTATCAAGCGTGTAACTTGTGTTCAATTAAAACACATATTTAACTGTTTTATACATTTTCGTTTCGGTAGGAAATAAAAAGAATCTTCATAGTGATCGACAGAAATTGACTTTGATCAATAACGGACAGAAGTCGTAGTTGAAAGACAATCAGTGACTTATGAATGACAATAATGTTTACTGGACATCACTATTTTTCCAAAGTAATTGCGAGTGTTAAACTGATTTTATTATTGTTTATCTGGAGGACTAAATTTCAAAGTGAGATCGCGTACTAAACAGCGACGATATTCAGAGGGTTGATGAATAAGTCAGAGTTATTACTGCGGTGCTCTTAAAGAAACTCTATGGCCCGATTCAATGGAGATAACGAAACATTTTCTACGTGTAATAGTTAACAGAATCTTGGTATATCTAGGTTCTGGATTATTCGATGAGCAACTATTTTACCATTTTACAAGATATATCAATATCTATAATTAAACAGTACTAACTAAACAGTACTAACTACGCAGTACTAACTAAACAGTACTAATTTATAAGCAAATACGAAACCTAAACGTAGGCAATGTCGTCTTAATATTCGTAAGATTTAGGGAGACGATATATTTTGGAATGTGGTACATTTAAGATGGCACACCAGCACATTTTACTGGTGATGCAAAACTGCTTCTATCGCACCAGTATTGTTCAAGAAGGATTGGGGTTTGTATAGGGCGTGACGGAAAAAAGGGCTGTTTTACTTAGTCTCTAAAAGTGAAATGGTATTATTGGCAACATTGAATGTTTGTAATATGTTTCAGGTAGATACGCCATTTGCTGAGATGGAGCAAGGTTGAACGTGATGTGGCTGTGAAGGCCTTATAAAAAACAAGTGAGTGACTGCTGCTACACGTGAATACCGCCGTCATTTCAATCTTAGGCGGACTTATCCTGTGCCTCCGGCGCACGCAGTCAATTTGTTGGTAAAAAAACTGTGAGGCAACAGGAAGTGCACTTCAACTGAAATAGTCATGAAGAGCCGAAAGCTGTCACTTATAGGAACGAGCAGAGGAGGATGTTGCAAAATATTGTAACAAAAGGTCCAAAACGTTATGTGAGGCCGTAGTGGGAATATCCATTCGTAGTGTGCAGAGAATTTTACGGAATGATTTAATGTCGAAACCCTACAAGATACAGGATGTTAATTACAAATAGTTACGAAACGCGAATGACTCTGTCTGTTGAACTGTTGGCTAAAATTAGGGACAATGAAGGCTTCTTAAATTTTCTATGGATGAGTGCAGACACATTTTCATCTCAGTGCTTACATCAACAAACTAATCCGGCGTTACTGGTACCAAGACAGTCCACACGAACTCTATCAACGCCTCTGACGTAGCACGAAAGTTACACTGTGTTACGCTGTCTCTTCGGTGGGCAAAATCGGGGGTTTCTGTTTTGAGGATGAACGTCGACTAGTAACCACAGCATCCTGTAATGGCTGACACATTCCTCGAAGCTAAACATGAACAGTTTCCTGTAAACGAGTATTGGTTTCAGCAAGATGTTGCTGCGCGTCTTGTGCTCAAATGTCAATGTCAGAAGTGCGCAGAGTATTTGATAACAATGTCATTTCAAGGAATGAATACTTTTGTGGCCTCCCGGATGTACAGACATATCGGCTTGTGATTACTTTGTTTGGGGGTTCCGAAACACAGGTTGTTGGCTAGACGTCTATATGCTACTGAGGACACGATCCGTGAAAAAAATCATTTCTATACAGATGCTTGAAAGTGCCGTGAACAATTTACATCGCAGATAGTCTAAGTATCAAACCAACAGTGGTAGCCACCTACAAAACAACATTTTTAAAACATGAACAGTGCGTGAAACTACAATGCGCAACGGCTTCGTTGTTGTGATTGAAAACTTTTCACAGTACAATCCTCAACCTTTTCGCTGTATCCAAATCGACCCGTTTTTCTGTACACGGCCTCTAAGACCATCGGGCCGCAATCCTCTGGGTTTTTCTGTCAACCCAGAAGTGGTGAGTCCAATATTTCCGCTGACACAGTTGAAACACTGGAACAGTGAATTACACGCTTGTCAAGATTGACGATATGATTAATGGGTGTTTGAAAGAATACGTAACTAATGACAGAGATCAATGCGGTGTCGCATCCAAATGCAAGGGCGACATGTGAAGCTCCTTTAACAGGCATTAGTGTACTGTAAATAGTAACACGTGACGTGCTGATGCGACATTGTAGCTCGTACAAAGATACTGTAAGCCATGGCTGAAATTCATCCTCAGTTAGATGGGGTTTAACAGAAAAGCTTAAGTTTCAAATACACTTTTAAGATTAGGACGATATTACGTATTGAAGTCAATGGTGACTCGTAGCCACATATTCGCAATTGGGAAGCATCGCTCGTGCGATACTCAGCTTGCCCTTTTGCCACTAATATCCTACTAAAGGTAAAAAGACGAGGGCTAGTAGAAATCCTTGGATAACAGAAGAAATATTGAATTTAATTGATGAAAGGAGAAAATATAAAAATGCAGTAAATGAAGCAGGCAAAAATGAATACAAACGTCTCAAAAATGAGATCGACAGGAAGTGCAAAATGGCTAAGCAGGGATGGCTAGAGGACAAATGTAAGGATGTAGAGGCTTATCTCACTAGAGGTAAGACAGATACTGATTACAGGAAAATTAAAGAGACCTGTGGAGAAAAGAGAACCACTTGTATGAACATCAAGAGCTCAGATGGAAACCCAGTTCTAAGCAAAGAAGGGAAAGCAGAAAGGTGGAAGGAGTATATAGAGGGTCTATACAAGGGCGATGTACTTCAGGACAATATTATGGAAATGGAAGAGGATGTAGACGAAGATGAAATGGGAGATACGATACTGCGTGAAGAGTTTGACAGAGTACTGAAAGACCTGAGTCGAAACAAGGCCCCCGGAGTAGACAACATTCCATTGGAACTACTGACGGCCTTGGGAGAGCCAGTCCTGACAAAACTGTACCATCTGGTGAGCAAGATGTATGAAACAGGCGAAATACCCTCAGACTTAAAGAAGAATATAATAATTCAAATCCCAAAGAAAGCAGGTGTTGACAGATGTGAAAATTACCGAACAATCAGTTTAATAAGTCACAGCTGCAAAATACTAACGCGAATTCTTTACAGACGAATGGAAAAACTGGTAGAAGCCGACCTCGGGGAAGATCGGTTTGGATTCCATAGAAATGTTGGAACACGTGAGGCAATACTGTCCCTACGACTTACCTTAGAAGCTAGATTAAGGAAGGGCAAACCTACGTTTCTAGCATTTGTAGACAGAGAAAGATTTTGACAATGTTGACTGGAATACTCTCTTTCAAATTCTGAAGGTGGCAGGGGTAAAATACAGGGAGCAAAAGGCTTTTTACAATTTGTACAGAAACCAGATGGCAGTTATAAGAGTCGAGGGACATGAAAGGGAAGCAGTGGTTGGGAAGGGAGTAAGACAGGGTTGCAGCTTCTCCTCGATGTTATTCAATCTGTATATTGAGCAAGCAGTAAAGGAAACAAAAGAAAAATTCGGAGTAGGTATTAAAATCCATGGAGAAGAAATAAAAACTTTAAGGATCGCCGATGACATTGTAATACTGTCAGAGACAGCAAAGGACTTGGAAGAGCAGTTGAACGGAATGGACAGTGTCTTGAAAGGAAGATATAAAATGAACATCAACAAAAGAAACACGAGGATAATGGAATGTAGTCGAATTAAGTCGGGTGATGCTGAGGGAATTAGATTAGGAAATGAGACACTTAAAGTAGTAAAGGAGTTTTGCTATTTGGGGAGCAAAAGAACTGATGATGGTCGAAGTAGAGAGGATATAAAATGTAGACTGGCAATGGAAAGGAAAGCGTTTCTGAAGAAGAGAAATTTGTTAACATCGAGTTTAGATTTAAGTGTCAGGAAGTCGTTTCTGAAAGTATTTGTATGGAGTGTAGTCATGTATGGAAGTAAAACTTGGACAATAAATAGTTTGGACATGAAGGGAATAGAAGATTTCGAAATGTGGTGCTACAGAAGAATGTTGAAGATTACGTAACTAATGAGGAGGTATTGAATAGGAATGGGGAGAAGAGACGTTTGTGGCACAACTTGACTAGAAGAAGGGATCGGTTGGTAGGACATGTCCTGAGGCATCAAGGGATCACAAATTTAGCATTGGAGGGCAGTGTGGAGGGTAAAAATCGTAGAGGGAGACCAAGAGATGAATACACTAAGCAGATTCAGAAGGATGTAGGTTGCAGTAGGTACTGGGAGATGAAGAAGCTTGCACAGGATAGAATAGCATGGAGAGCTGCATCAAACCAGTCTCAGGACTGAAGACAACAACAACAACATCCTACTAATTATGGATGAAGGCCAACAAGCAGATTCCCCATTACTAGATTTTTGAAAAGTATTTGACGCGGTACCGCACTGTAGACTGTTGAGGAAGGTATGAGCATACGGAACAGGTCCCCCGATAAGCGAGTGGCTCGAAGACTTTTTAAGTAACATAACCCAGTACGATTTCCTCGAAGACAAGAGTTCATCAGAGAGAATGATAGTAGTGCCCCGGAGAAGTTTGACAGGATAGCTGTCAGTTTCTGTATACATAAATGATCTGGCGGACAGGGTGGACAATAATCTGCGGCTGTTTGCTGATGATGCTATGGTGTATGGGAATGTCGGCGTAGAGTAATTGCAGGAGGATACAAGGTGGCTTAGCTAATGTTGGTGTGATGAATGCGAGCTAGGACGATATGTAGAAAAATGTAAGTTAATGCAGATAAGTAGGAATAACGAATCTGTGATGTCTGAATACAGCATTAGTAGTTTCCTGCTTGGCACAGCCACATCGTTTAGACGTAGCAAAGCGATCTGAAATGGAACGAGCACGTAAGGATTGTAGCGGGGAAGGCGAACTGTGGACTTCGGTTTATTGGAAGGGTTTAAGAGAAATGTTGTTAATCTATAAAGGAGACCGCATAGGGGCTGTAGTGTGACTTATTCTTGAATAATGTCGGGATGTTTCGGATACGTACCAGATCGGATTATGAAAGATAGCGAAGCAATTCGCAGAAAGAATGCTAGATTTCTTACCCGTAGATTCGAACAACACGCAAGTATTAAGAATGCTACTGGAACCCATTGGAGGTTAAGGCAATGTTCTTTTCGAGGAACACTGTAGAGAAAATTTAGAGGACGAACATTTGACTGCAGAACAATTCTACTGCCGCCAGCGTACATTCATCGTAATCATGATGATCACGACGATAAGTTAAGAGAAATTAGGTCTCGTAAGTTGGCATATAGACAGACGTTTCTTCTTCAGGCTATTTGCGAATGGAATAGAGAGGGAAGTCATTAGTAATGGAACTGGGTACCCTCCGCCATATACCGTACAGTGTCTTGAAGATTACGTATGTAGATGAATATCTCGCAAACGACTCATTTTCGTGACTCATATTTGCTGAAGAATTTTGTCTTTTCTTATCTTATAGTTTCAAGAGTGTCAGTTGTGACTATTAATTATGATATATCTCGTAGGGGTACTCTCAGTTTCTCGATTGTGTATTTTGTCAAAAGATAACCAAACACATATTTCCAGCACAAGACAACATGGCCATCAACCTAAAATAACCGAGAAAAATCAGTATAGCTGAAAAGTATAATTTATGTATCCTTCATTGATACTATAGGTCGACAACAACCGCAACTTGTGTCGTAAGGATTTCCACTGAACGACAACGTACAAAATGATCCAGCGTTTGCTTTATTTTAGTGGTAATACACAAATGTAAAGTACAAAGCGTTAAAAACATACATGTTCTGCTTATGACGTGTTCAGTATGACCACCATTATGTCTACCAATTTCTTCAACACGAACACTTATATTTTGAATGACACACTGACTAATATCCTCTACTCTGTCGTTGAACGCCTTAATTTTCAGCACTCGCAGCTCCATCACTGACCAAGGATGTTTAGGGAAAATCTTTTCCTTTAGAAATCGCCAAATAAAAAATTGCGAGGATTCAAACTAGGACTGTTCAGGGGCAGGTTTGCCGACACGCGAAACGATTAGGATATCTGTCTGAAACGATATTTGTCTTGACCTCTTCATGCAGGAACTCTTAGACAACAATAGCTGCGTGTGGTCTGGCTCAATCCTGCTTGAACCATTGGTTCTCCCATTGAAACCCTTTTGCAAGAAGCTGACGAACAAAACTATTACGCAGCGTGTGTTAAAGGGCCCTATTTCCCCATGACTTGAGATAGTGCCCATAGAGTAATTCTTGGAGAATGGCACGGCACGTTTTGATTCACGGAAGCCGTAAGGCGCACTTTTTTTTTAACAATGATATCTAGGTGAAACAGGTTCACCAATTGAAAATCAAACACAGTTCAAAAATACACATTGATTCACGGCCGATTCGGCGAATGTCGTTCTTGGAGGTCTTGACTGTCGTTAACTTAGGGAACACTTATTTCTTATGGATACAAATGCAAATCAGTTTTTAAAAATCGCTGTACAGATCGCCTAACAATCCCAAACTGTGCTACTGTTTTCCTCGTTGATTTGCCTGGGCCTCTCAGTAACGTTGCTCTGACAGCTTCAAAATTCTGTGGTGAATCAACATTGGCAGGCAGTTCGCACTGAACCATCACTATTAAACGCTTCGTAAAGTCTATGTATTGTTTTAAATGAGGGTGACCATCGAATTTTAAAATGTGCACGAAACCTTCTCTGTGAAAGCGCTACACTTATCGTTTCATGAAACAACAACACAGTTTTAATACGCTGTTCAACGGTCAGTGTTCTGACGCCAGCCATCTTGGAACGATACACAAACAGTGTATCATCTCCATGAGCTACCTTCACTTCTGCCGACATAACACACAGTAACGAATGATGCCTTAAAAAAAATCCGAAACAAATATTTGATCATTTCGCGCACCATCCTGACGTGATGTATAGTGAGTCAGAATACATCTCGACTTCATTCAGTTCATTTCCGTGTCCGGTCAGCATTTCCAGAAGGTAGCAACTCCGATGGCCTTGTTGTTTCCCTCGATCAGGTCCAGTACTGTGCAGGTTGAGAACAAATTAGCAGGTGGGCCGCGTCTTGTGTTGTTCAGCACTCGCAGGATGTATCTCCATCAACTGGAAGAATGCCCTATTTTCGCATGTTGGTCTTGCAAAGAGGAACGCCTACCCTAAGACGATTGAGCGATCTCCAGATACGGTAGAGTAAGATGTTTCCTGGAGCTAGCTCTTCCTTGACAGGAATATGACGTGGTAGCTTGCCCTTTCATCTGGTGATGCTGTTAGACTCTGGTGTTCCCTCTACTGGTTCAGTCCTGGCGATGGAGCTCTTCCTCTACTTCAGTTGATGGAGTACAGCCTGATGATCATGCATCGGACGTCGGGGATCATAAGTTTGCTTAGCCCTCTCTCCATCAGCAGCAACAGCCCTTATAATAGTGAGGAGAGCTATTCCAACAATCGGGTAGATTTTATCGACTGGAGTTGGCTTCATACATCACGACAAAATTCTCACGGTCTCATTGATTGCAATATCAACCTGTTTGGTTGGTTGGTTGGTTTTTGGGGGAGGAGACCAGACAGCGAGGTCATCGGTCTCATCGGATTAGGGGCGGATGGGGAAGGAAGTCGGCCGTGCCCTTTGAAAGGAACCATCCCGGTATTGGCCTGGAGCGATTTAGGGAAATCACGGAAACCTAAATCAGGATGACCGGACGCGGGATTGAACCGTCGTCCTCCCGAATGCGAGTCCAGTGTACCTGTTTGGTATGAGTGGATGCACCACACAGGTGAAGCATACTCCGCAGCGGACACACGCAAAGCAAGAGCCGAAATTTTCAGGACGGGAGGACTTGCTCCCTAGGCGGTGGATGTTATTCCGTGAACTAGCTTTCAGCCTCGTGTTATGACAATGTTTCTTGATGGACAGAGTTCGGTCAAGGGGAACATCCAGATATACTGGTGGTGAAGATGCTCCAGTCGTTCGCCTTGCCATGAAACGTCCAGTTCCGGCCGAGCTTCAAGTGAAATGCGCACACCTGAGTCTTGTTGGGATTTGGCTTTAGATGACTGGCTTTGTAGCAGGAGCCAAGCATATATAGCGCAGAAATCAACTTTTCCTCTACTTCTTCAAATGTCTTTCCTTGAGCAGAAACTGCAGTATCGTCACCATAGATGAAAAGCCTAGAGTTTTCCGTTATGGGCTGGTTCAAAAATCACTGTTCAGAAATGGTTCAAATGGCTCTGAGCACTATGCGACTTAACTTCTGAGGTCATCAGTCGCCTAGAACTTAGAACTAATTAAACCTAACTATCCTAAGGACGTCACACACGTCCATGCCCGAGGCAGGATTCGAATCTGCGACCGTAGCGGTCGCTCAGCTCCATACTGTAGCGCCAAGAACCACACGGCCACTCCGGCCGACAAAAAAAAAAAAAATGACTGTTCAAATGGCTCGAAGCACTATGGGACTTAACATCCGAAGTTATCAGTCCCCTAGAGTGAGAACTACTTAAACCTAACTAACCTAAGGACGTCACACACATCCATGCCCGAGGCACTATTTGAACCTGCAATGGCAACAGCAGCGCGGTTCCGGACTAAAGCGCCTAGAACCGCTCGGCCATATCGGCCTGCTATGGGCTGGTCATTAGGGTAAACACTGAAGAGCACAGGGCCGAGCACACTGCCTTGAGGTAAGCCATTCTTTTGTATGCGCCATCTGCTCTTCTTACCATGGAGAGAGACTTTGAATCTTCTGTTCTGCAGAAGAGAACCAACAAGGGATGTTAGTTGGAAATCCTTGGTCAGTTGGTAAATTTTCCCCAGCAATTTCCTGTGGCTGATAGTGTCGTGTGCAGCTGTTAGGTCAACAAAGGCAACTCCTGTTATGTTATCCTGTTCGAAACCATCTTCGATGTTTCGAGTGAGGTTCAGTATCTGACTACATAACGACATTCCAGGTCGAAAGCCAGCTTGTTGAGGGATTAACTTTTCTTTGAGGATGCCTCTAATTCGGTTAAGGATAAGACGCTCCAAGACCTTGAAACAGTGGCATAATAGTGATACTGGGCGAGAGTATTTAGGGTCGTTTGGCGCCTAACCAGGTTTAAGTAGTGCAACCACACGAGCTTTTCTCCAGACCTTGCGAATATATAACATTGATACACACTCATTAAACATTCTAAGCAGCCATTGCAGAGTCGTACGGCCAAACTTCTTGATCTGTTCCACTCTGATGTCATCGATGCCAGCAGCTTTGTTCAGTTTAAATGTGGAGATGGCACAGCCTAGTTCAAGCAAGGTGAATGGTTCTCGGAGCTCGCAGCCTGGGGTTCGTTCCAGTTGCTCCCGTGTACTCCGACCTTTAGTCTTCCCGTTCATTAGTAACTGTGTTGCAATCTGGTCAGTTGTTATTGCGGTGACGTTTCCAGATTTCGTTGGGCAACGGCTCAGGTTTTTCAGGAGATTCCAAGCCCGTCTGCTGTTTAATTTCATGTCAGGGTTATCTACCAACGAGGTCCATTTAGCTCTGCGATTTGCTGAGATAGTTTGCAGCAATTCCTCACCAACCTCGATAGTGTCATCAGCAAATGGGTCTACCTCGAAAAGGTCTTTGTAGCGGTTCATTATTTGTTTGCTGTCATCAGTCAGTCCTGGTATGTAACTTGTTCTATAGCCTCTTGGGATGCTCCTTACATTTTGACTGATATTGCTGTTGGCAAATATACGTAAATAAATAGAGCGAATATAAACAAATAGACCCGCCAGAAATCTGGTACTTGCGATTAAATCACCCTTTATAATTATCTGAATGAACACGGTGAATACGTAGAAGAAATTGTGGATAAGAAATAAAAACAGCTACTTCTTATATAAATTATGAAACTTAAAAAATGATCACATAGAACAGCAGCTAATGAGGATAGGAAATCTAGCAAATAACTGTAAGCCAGAAGTGTTGGACAAGGATTGTCCATTCGATCTCTTAGGTTTTCTCGGCGTTATTGATTACTGGTGTATTTACGGGTGTCCTGTCTAGTTACTGTTTCCATTTTATGCGCAATATGGCGACGACCGACCCAGCCGTCTGCTTCGGGTGCTGCGAGTATAGCTGTTATGTATTTTCACTGCTTGGACTTCAACCCAGACTGTGAGCTACAGTTCGACTCACGCAGTTATTCACAGCCGAATTCGATTCCCGACGCTCCCTCTGTCCTTTGATGCCCTTTCGTTTTGCAGAGCTCACAATGCTATTCCGTGAAGTGCAAATTCTCTCAGCGTTTCCGTGCTCTGGTGGATCTGATGCCTGATGAGGTTTTAATAAACTGAGTGCACGATAGCAAGCGCTATTTAAACTGAAACCTCCGTTGCGGTTTTCTGGCATCTTCATTTCGACAGACTCTTGAAGAACTCGGCTGGGTCGGTCGTCGAAATATTGTTCTTAAAATGGAAGCAATAACTCGAGAGGACACCCGAAAGCACACCATTAAGGCTGTCCTTTATTACCTACATTACTAAATTTTTATACACAGCGTGAGTGAAAATTCCTCTACCCCCTGGTACCGAGAGGTAATTGATTTGATTTTTTTTATCACAAGTATTTATTTACGTATTAAGTGTCCAGTATATCGGTATATTCGCTATCATGCTATAAACACATACTGAAATATTCCCGTACGTTCCTGAATTACGCTCCTATGTCGCCCACTTCCATTCCTCCCCCTCCTTAATGGGTAGTATAATTGGATAATATCTCGGTTTTCAAGCTGTGTCACTTGCAACAAAATTCTCGAGCTAACGATGGCTAGCTCCGCCAGCGTCGTTGGGAGTAAAACTGCTGACAGCCGGGACTCGCACTGTCTCCGCTTAAAGACCTACGATTACGGCCGCTGGCACCAACCAGACAGGGCCGAACCGACACGTGCGCTGAAGGCGAGTTGGGCAGATCATAGCAACTCCGTCCCTCCACAGATCCAGTGACGTCACGAGGCGTGAGGAGCCGGCGCCACGTTTGAAACTGCCGCTCACACATACGAGCGTTAAGCATCCGCCGTTGCTTCCTTTCGACATCCAAAGCCCGGCCGCACGCTCTACTCAGTGTGTAGGTAGTTCTTACTTCCATAGAAACCTCTGTGGCATGGACACAGCTCACGAAACTTTGATCGTAATCCGATGAATAATATAGTAACGCAAAGAATACCAACAAACAGACACGGTTGTTCAAAACGATGTAGACACTTTCAAGTGTCTGTAATAAAGTTGGTACTGTGATAAGGTATTATATGACTAATTATATGGAAATAGCGGCTCAAGAAACTTGTTTTGTTACAGCAATCTCCAGCAACATGGTTGCCAGACAAGCGGAAAAGGCATTTCGCGTAGTGATAATTTCCTTTTTCAACAGCATTGTGCTACACTACTCTTCCACAACGATGCTCGTGATTTCTTGGATGGTGAGGTACTTCGACGATTGATACGTTGTGAAACATGTGGAAATCTTCAGTTGCTGCCTTCATCTCCACACTCTCCTGACCTGACACGTGCGATTTGTACCTGTGAGGTTACACCAGCGACGCCACCTTCACACCTCCATTTCCCGACAACGATGTTGACCAACGAGAACGTATCAGGGTAGCAATGACTCATATCGATGTAAGCACTTCAGGAAGAGCGTGGGGTGAAGTAGACTACTGAACTATAGACTGGTCGTGTACCATGTGAGTCACGGTTCACACTTTCAACATTTGTCCAGAAGGCACGAAAATGTCCGAGTTGCCGTTTCCATACGTGCAATCATATAGATGTCATATGATTAAATTTTCCTCGGGACATTTGAGTCTCATCTTTATCTACAATAATGATGGTAGCTAAATAAATGAATTGAAATTTGTACCATGACATTGTAATTCTGTCAGACACAGCAAAGGACTTGGAAGAGAAGTTGAACCGAATGGACAGTGTCTTGAAAGGAGGATATAAGATGAACATCAACAAAAGCAAAAAGGAGGATAATGGAATGCAGTCGAATTAAGTCGGGTGATGCTGAGGGAATTAGATTAGGAAATGAGACACTTAAAGTAGTAAAGGAGTTTTGCTATTTGGGGAGTAAAATAACTGATGGTGGTCGAAGTAGAGAAGATATAAAATGTAGACTGGAAATGGCAAGGAAAGAGTTTCTGAATAAGAGAAATTTGTTAACAGCGAGTATAGACGTAAGTGTCAGGAAGACATTTCTGAAAGTATTTATATGGAGTGTAGCCATGTATGGAAGTGGAACATGGACGATAAATAGTTTAGACAAGAAGAGAATAGAAGCTTTCGAAATCTGGTGCTACAGAAAAATGCTGAAGATTAGATGGTTAGATCACCTAACTAATGAGGAGGTATTGAATAGAATTGTGGAGAAGAGGAGTTTGTGGCATAACTTGACAAGAAGAAGGGACCAATTGGCAGGACAATGTTCTGAGGCATCAAGGGATCACAAATTTAGCATTGGAGGGCAGCATGGAGGGTAAAAATCGTAGAGGGAGACCAAGAGATGACTACACTAAGCAGATTCAGAAGGATGTATGTTGCAGTAGGTACTGGGAGATGAAGAAGCTTGCACAGGATAGAGTAGCATGGAGAGCTGCATCAAACCAGTCTCAGGACTGAAAACCACAACAAAAACAACAACAACAACAACCATGACCAGGACATGAACCCATTTGCTGTGGTGGTGTAATGGCTAAAATATCTGCCTAGTACGCAAGGAGATTTGGGTTCAAGTCCCAGCTGTAGCACAAATTTTAATTCATTTCTTCGGCTTCCATCATTATCGTCTATAATCATAGAGCACCTCACCTCAATACGAGAACTTTTTCAAACTGTTGAGATCATTTTCAATAACCCTATAGTTGACTGACACATGAGATGGTTTAGTGTTTCATATATGACCGGCAGTTAGTAAAGAGACCCGTGCTAGCATTTCAAGAGTTTGAGAGGAAGGTTAAAGAACCCTTCGACTGCCTACGTGCTCTTCCTTTCTCAAGAAAAGTGCAAAATCACTGCTGATATATGGAATTTGCGCCGCAGTCCCTTACTAGGAAAGCCTATGGAGGAATGATAAAGATCATAGCACAGTCTGCCTCGCAAAGGCGCTCGTCCAAGCGTCGCAGCACGGCCGTAATTTCGGAAAGCTCTGTCGGCCACTTTGCTCTGAGCCATCGCAGCCGAACCAGAGATTTAGGGGCGCATTAACCCGCCCCCAGCCGGCCCCGGCGGCAAACAGCGTGTTCGTTACCTGCGACCGGCGCGTCCATCACACGCGCCCGCTTCCCCTGGCACGGCCAGCGCCCGCCGGCGCTTCTGAGAAGCCAATTGCCCGCCGGTTCGCTCAGCTGTCGGGTTCCGCTCACTGGAAGTGCCGGTCGATGCATTGCGCACGCTATCCTCTGCCATCTGACGATAAGCGCATGTGTCGTTTTTCTGAACGAAACCGGAGTAAGGGAGACGCAGATAGCTTTACCGATTCGAGTGCTTCCTTAATTCCTCATAAAATAGAGTTTTAGTTGTACACTATCTGATCAAAAGTACCTGGACATCTATTACTGGACATTAATGTGGGTGCGTGCGCCCTACGCTTTTATGACGACTTGAACTCTTCTGGAGACACTTTTAATGAGCTGTCCGACTGTCTGTCCGACTGCAAGTCTCCCTCAAGCCGAAACTAAAGAAGGTATTGACGTTGGACGGTGGAGCCTGGAGCGAAGTAACATTGTAACTCATCGGAAAGGTGTTACACGCAGTTTATGTCGGGGCTCTGGAAACGTGACTCCGTTTCAGCAATGCTATTGTCCTCATACCACTGCCTCACGTGCGTTGTTTTGTGACAGTGTGCATCGTCATGCTCATACATTACTGGAAAAAATGCAACACCCTCAACGGCAAAGTCATTTTATTAACAAGTGATGCAACAGTTACTTCAAATGGTTCAAATGGCTCTGAGCACTATGGGGCTTCTAAGGTCATCAGTCCCCTAGAGCTTAGAAATACTTAAACCTAACTAACCTAAGGACATCACACACATCCATGCCCGAGGCAGGATTCGAACCTGTCGCGCGGTTCCAGACTGTAGCGCCTAGAACGACTCGGCCACCCAGGCCGGCGACAGATACTACATCATTGTAAATCAGACCAAATGAAACGCATACAGGGTGTTAACGTAAAAGTGTGTAAAAATGTAACAGGACTGCACAATCTGAGGTAGGGAACCTGGGGTCCGAGGAGCCAGCGTAAGAAAATAAGTAGCAAAACTTGACTATCGCTTTGTCTAGCATTACCGTTTCCCAGCTTATTTACAACTAACATGCGTACAAGTTTACACGTACTCTGCCGTCTATTTACTAGCAGATTCTTTATTTCCTGCAAGGAAACAAAGAGGACGATCCTGATTACTAGGACGATATTAGAATTATATTAATACCGTCAGCTGCTCACGGGCGTTGATATACAGGGTGAGTCAACTAACGTTACCGCTGGATGTTGGTGTTGTTGTGGTCTTCAGTCCTAAGACTGGTTTGATGCAGCTCTCCATGCTACTCTATCCTGTGCAAGCTTCTTCATCTCCCAGTACCTACTGCAACCTACATCCTTCTGAATCTGCTTAGTGTAGTCATCTCTTGGTCTCCCTCTACGATTTTTACCCTCCACGCTGCCCTCCAATACGAAATTGGTGATCCCTTGATGCCTCAGAACAATGTCCTGCCAACTGGTCCCTTCTTCTTGTCAAGTTATGCCACAAAATCCTCTTCTCCACAATTCTATTCTATACCTCCTCATTAGTTAGGTGATCTAACCATCTAATCTTCAGCATTCTTCTTTAGCACCACATTTCGAAGGCTTCTATTCTCTTCTTGTCCAAACTATTTATCGTCCATCATTCACTTCCATACATGGCTACACTCTATACAAATACTTTCAGAAACGACTTCCTGACACTTAAATCTATACTCCATGTTAACAAATTTCTCTTCTTCAGAAACGCTTTCCTTGCCATTGCCAGTCTATATTTTATATCCTCTCTACTTCGACCATCATCAGTTATTTTGCTCCCCAAATAGCAAAATTCCTTTATTACTTTAAGTGTCTCACTTCCTAATCTAATTCCCGCAGCATCACCCGACTTAATTCGACTACATTCCATTATCCTCGTTTTTCTTTTGTTGATGTTCATTTTTTATCCTCCTTTCAAGACACTATCCATTCCGTTCAACTGCTCTTCCAAGTCCTTTGCTGTCTCTGACAGAATTACGATGTCATCGGCGAACCTTAAAGTTTTTATTCCTTCTCCATGGATTTTAATACCTACTCCAAATTTTTCTTTTGTTGCCTTCACTGCTTGCTCAATATACAGATTGAATAACATCGGGGAGAGACTACAGCCCGCTCTCACTCCCTTCCCAACCACTGCTTCCCTTTCATGTCCCTCGACTCTTATGACCGCCATCTGCTCTCTGTACAAATTGGAAATAGCCTTTCGCTCCCTGTATTTTCCCCCTGCCACCTTCTGAATTTGAAAGAGAGTATTCCAGTCAACATTGTCAAAGCTTTCTCTAAGTCTACAAATGCTAGAAACGTAGGTTTGCCCTTCCTTAATCTAGCTTCTACGGTAAGTCGTAGGGACAGTATTGCCTCACGTGTTCCAACATTTCTACGGAATCCAAACCGATCTTCCCCGAGGTCGGCTTCTACTAGTTTTTACATTCGTCTGTGAAGTATTCGCGTTAGTATTTTGCAGCTGTGACTTATTAAACTGATTGTTCGGTAATTTTCACATCTGTCAACACCTGCTTTCTTTGGGATTTGAATTATTATATTGTTCTTGAGATGTGAGGGTATTTCGCCTGTCTCATACATCTTGCTCACCAGATGGTAGAGTTTTGTCAGGACTGGCTCTCCCAAGGCCGTCAGTAGTTCCAATGGAATGTTGTCTACTCCGGGGGCCTTGTTTCGACTCAGGTCTTTCAGTGCTCTGTCAAACTCTTCACGCAGTATCGAATCTCTCATTTCACCTTCATCTACATCCTCTTCCATTTCCATAATATTGTCCTCAAGTACATCACCCTTGTATAGACCCTGTATATACTCCTTCCACCTTTCTGCTTTCCCTTCTTTGCTTAGAACTGGGTTTCCATCTGAGCTCTTAATATTCATACAAGTGGTCCTGTTTTCTCCAAAGGTCTCTTTAATTTTCCTGTAGGCACTATCTATCTTACCCCTAGTGAGATAAGCCTCCACATCCTTACATTTGTCCTCTAGCCATCCCTGCTTAGCCATTTTGCGCTTCCTGTCGATCTCATTGTTGAGACGTTTGCATTCCTTTTTCTCTGCTTCATTTACTGCATTTTTATATTTTCTCCTTTCATCAATTAAATTCAATATTTCTTCTGTTACCCAAGGATTTCTACTAGCCCTCGTCTTTTTACCTACTTCATCCTCTGCTGCCTTCACTACTTCATCCCTCAAAGCTACCCATTCTTCTTCTGTTGTATTTCTTTCCCCCATTCCTGTCAATTGCTCTCTTATGCTCTCGTTGAAACTCTGTACAACCTCTGGTTCTTTTAGTTTATCCAGGTCCCATTTCGCAAACCACATCAAATACTTACGTACCGATTCCACAGACCGAACGTGAGGACACGGGCTAGTGTAACTGTTTAATACAAACTATACAAAAATGCACGGAAGTATGTTTTTAACACAAACCTACGTTTTTTTTAAATGGAACCACGTTAGTTTTGTTAGCACATCTGAACATATAAACAAATACGTAATCAGTGCCGTTTGTTGCATTGTAAAATGTTAATTACGTCTGGAGATAGTGTAATCTAAAGTTGACGCTTGAAACCTCCGACGTTCAGTTGCTTGTTGTAACAAACACGGGCCACGGTCGGCGAGCAGCATCTGCAGGGACATGTTTACGATGACGACCGTGTTTACGAGTGTGGCTGTACTGCACTGTTGTGGTTTGGTCTAGCTGTCACAGTGTCCGCATGTAGCGCTTGCTGCTATTGTTATTCTGCATTCGTCTCCGCACGCAGACCAACTGTAGTACACCGTGTTACCAGACATCTGTGATAGTGTCGTGTTGTAGGAACTGTTACCATGGTGTATTCGAACTCTGGAAAGGCGGAGATGATACTCATCTATAGCGAGTGTCGACGAAATGCAGCTGAAGCGTGCAGGGTGTATGCAGAACGGTACCCGGACAGAGAGCATCCAACGTGCCGCACATTGCAAAACATCTACCGCCAACTGTATGCAACAGGTATGGTCGTAGCACGCAAACGGGTCCGTAACAGGCCCGTCACAGGAGAAGCGGGTGCAGTTGGTGTGTTAGCTGCTGTTGCCATGAACCCACAAATGAGTACACGGGACATTGCGAGAGACGGTGGACTGAGTCAAAGTAGTGTCATGCGCATACTGCATCGTCACCGCTTTCACCCGTTTCATGTGTCGCTGCAGCAGCAATTACGTGGTGATGACTTTAATCATCGAGTGCAATTCTGTCAATGGGCATTAACAGAGAATGCATTGCAGTTCTACCTGTTTACCGATGAAGCGGGTTTCACAAACCACGGGGCAGTGAATCTACGGAACATGCATTACTGCTCCGTGGACAATCCTCGCTGGCTCAGACAGGTAGAGCGACAGCGACCGTGGACTGTAAATGTATGGTGCGGAATCATTGGCGACCACCTCATTGGTCCTCACTTCATTTCAGGGGCCCAAACAGGTGCAACATACATCGCGTTTCTAAAGAATGATCTGCCAACGTTGCTCGAAACTGTCCCACTGGAAACGCGTCGACGTATGTGGTATCAGCATGATGGTGCACCTGCACATTCCGCAATTAACTCTAGGCTGACCCTTGACAGGATGTTCGACGGGCGTTTCATAGGACGTGAAGGTCGCATAAATTGGCCAGCCCGTTCTCCTGATCTTACACCTCTGGACTTCTTTCTGTGGGGTACGTTAAAGGAGAATGTGTACCGTGATGTGCCTACAACCCCAGAGGATATGAAACAACATATTGTGGCAACCTGCGGCGACATTACACCAGATGTACTGCGGCGTGTACGACATTCATTACACCAGAGATTGCAATTGTGTGCAGCAAATGATGGCCACCGCATTGAACATCTATTGGCCTGACATGTCGGGACACACTCTATTCCACTCCGTAATTGAAAACGGAAACCACGTATATACGTGTACCTCACCTCATGGTAATGTACACGTGCGTCAGTGAAAAAGACCAATAAAAAGGTGTTAGCATGTGGACGTAATGTACTGTTCCAGTCTCTTCTGTACCTAAGGTCCATCACCTTTCCCTTTGGATCCCTATGTAATTCGGTGCTCTCCGATACACACGATCGAACAGCGGAGGAGTGGTACTCAAGCGTCAACTTTAGATTACAATATCTCCGGATGTAATTAACATTTTACAATGCAACAAACGGCACTGATTACGTATTTGTTTATGTGTTCAGATGTGCTAACAAAACAAACCATTTAAAAAACGTAGGTTTGTGTTAAAAGACATACTTCTGTGCATTTTTTTATGGTTTGTATTAACCAATTACACTAGCCCCTCTCCTCACGTTCGGTCTGTGGAATCGATTCGTCAGTATTTGATCTGGTTTATGAAATTATTATGTTAAGTTTCTCGCTGTTCTCATTTCTAATACTTCTCATTACCTTCGTCTTTCTCATATTTACTCTCAAACCATACTGTGTACTCATTAGACTGTTCATTCCGTTCAGCAGATCATTTAATTCTTCTTCACTTTCACTCAGGATAGCAATGTCATCAGCGAATCGTATCATTGATATCCTTTCACCTTGTATTTTAATTCCGCTCCTGAACCTTTCTTTTATTTCCATCATTACTTCCTCGATGTACAGATTGAAGAGTAGGGGCGCAAGGCTACAGCCTTGTCTTACTTCCTTCTTAATACGAGCGCTTCATTCTTGATCGTCCACTCTTATTATTCCCTCTTGGTTGTTGTATATATTGTATATGACCCGTCTCTCCCTATAGCTTACCCCTAATTTTTTTCAGAATCTTGAACAGCTTGCACAATTTTATATTGTCGAAAGCTTTTTCCAGGTCGACAAATCCTATGAACGTGTCTTGACTTTTCTTTAGCCTTGCATCCATTATTAGCCGTAACGTCAGAATTGCCTCTCTCGTGCCTTTACTTTTCCTAAAGCCAAACTGATCGTCACCTAGCACATTCTCAGTTTTCGATTCCATTGTTCTGTATATTATTCTTGTAAGCAGCTTCGATGAATGAACTGTTAGGCTGATTGTGCGATAATTCTCGCACTTGTCAGCTCTTGCCGTCTTCGGAGTTGTGTGGATGATGCTTTTCCGAAAGTCAGATGGTATGTCGCCAGACTCATATATTCTACACACCAACGTGAACAGTCGTTTTGTTGCCACTTCCGCTAATGATTTTAGAAATTCTGATGGAAGGTTATCTATCCCTTCTGCCTTATTTGACCGTAAGTCCTCCAAAGCTCTTTTAAATTCCGATTCTAATACTGGACCCCCTATCTCTTCTAAATCGACTCCTGTTTCTTCTTCTATCACATCAGACAAATCTTCACCCTCATAGAGGCTTTCAAAGTATTCTTTCCACCTATCTGCTCTCTCCTCTGCATTTAACAGTGAGTGCAATAGATGCACTCTTAATGTTACCACCGTTGTTTTCAATGTCACCAAAGGTTGTTATGACTTTCCTGTATGCTGAGTCTGTCCTTCCGACAATCATATCTTTTTCGATGTCTTTACATTTTTCCTGCAGCCATTTCGTCTTAACTTCCTGCACTTCCTATTTATTTCATTCCTCAGCGACTTGTATTTCTGTATTCCTGATTTTCCTGTAACATGTTTGTACTTCCTCCTTTGTACCTATGTTTTCCTTCCCAACTTCTGTGATGGCCCTTTTTAGAGACGTCCATTCCTCTTCAACTGTGTTGCCTACTGCGCTATTCCTTATTGCTGTATCTATAGCGCTAGAGAACTTCAAACGTATCTCATCATTCCTTAGAACTTCCGTATCCCACTTCTTAGCGTATTGATTCTTCCTGACTAATGTCTTGAACTTCAGCCTACTCTTCATCACTACTATATTGTGATCTGAGTCTATATCAGCTCCTGGGTACGCCTTACAATCCAGTATCTGATTTCGGAATCTCTGTCTGACCATGATGTAATCTAATTGAAATCTTCCCGTACCTCCCGGCCTTTTCCAAGTATACCTCCTCCTCTTGTGATTCTTGAACAGGGTATTCGCTATTACTAACTGAAACTTGTTACAGAACTCAATTAGTCTTTCTCCTCTTTCATTCCTTGTCCCAAATCCATATTCTCCTATAACCTTTTCTTCTACTCCTTCCCCTACAACTGCATTCCAGTCGCCCATGACTATTAGATTTTCGTCCCCCTTTACATACTGCATTACCCTTTCAATATCCTCATACACTTTCTCTATCTGTTCATCTTCAGCTCGCGACGTCGGCATGTATACCTGAACTGTCGTTGTCGGTGTTGGTCTGCTGTCGATTCTGATTAGAACAACCCGGTCACTCAACTGTTCACAGTAACAGACCCTCTGCCCTACCTTCCTATTCATAACGAATCCTACACCTGTTATACCATTTTCTGCTGCTGTTGATATTACCCGATACTCATCTGACCAGAAATCCTTGTCTTCCTTCCACTTCACTTCACTGACCCCTACTATATCTAGATAGAGCCTTTGCATTTCCCTTTTCCGATTTTCTAGTTTTCCTACCACGTTCAAGCTTCTGACATTCCACGCCCCGACTCGTAGAGCATTACCCTTTCGTTGATTATTCAATCTTTTTCTCATGGTAACCTCCCCCTTGGCAGTCCCCTCCCGGAGATCCGAATGGGGGACTATTCCGGAATCTTTTGCCAATGGAGAGATCATCGTCACACTACTTCAACTACAGGCCACATGTCCTGTGGATACACGTTACGAGTCTTTAATGCAGTGGTTTCCATTGCCTTTTGCATCCTCATGTCGTTGATCATTGCTGATTCTTCCGCCTTTAGGGGCAATTTCCCACCCCTAGGACAAGAGAGTGCCCTGAACCTCTATCCGCTCCTCCGCCCTCTTTGACAAGGCCGTTACGAAATATAACCAGCGGTAATGTTAGGTGACTCACCCTGTATATCAACGGGGACAAGTGAAAATGTGAGCCCCGACCGGAAATCGAAGCCGTGATCTCCTGCTTACAATGCAGACGCTTTAGCCATCTGAGCCAATGAGCGCAGAGAGGACAGTGCGACTGCAGGGACTAACTCGCGCACGCCTCCCTCGAGACTCACGTTCTCATCTTGTATGTCCACACACTACATTCGTATAGTTCTACCCCAACACACTCGTTACTCGTGGAAGACATTCTTACCAAGTCCCGTAAGAGTTAGGGGAATATGTGTTCATCCGCAGAGAAGAATAAGGTCATGGCCGGTATTGCTAGAACTATATACTTATATGGATATGGTGTCTGTTCTTAGGAAGCCATGATTCCGTCTTAATGGACACGTGTACTTCAGGTTCATGCCAATAGATCTATCTGAGTTGGCGGAAAACGTACCCTTGGCTGCTCGTGAGACGATGTGGATAAAACATGGCGGTGAACCGCCTCACTTCAGTGAGGATGTCCGCAACCATCTCAATGCTGTATTTCCTGGTCGCTGGTTTCGAAAAGAAGGTCCTATTCCATGGCCTGCAAGTCACCTGACCTGCATCCCGTTGATTATTTCCTATGTCCATATCTGAAGTCAGTTGTGAATGGGACCACAGTCGATACGGAGATGGAATTAGTTGCCAGAATTGTAGCTGCCTCTGATGTGGTTCGAAACACATCAGGGAGATTTGTGAGGGTGCGTCATAACCTTGTTCGCCGATGTCACGCTTGCACTGAGGTTGATGGTCGTCATTTTCAGCACTTCTTGTAAGACACAGTACAAATGGCACTTTCATCGTCTCAGTGATAGTATTTGCAGTTAACTGTAAATAAAACGTTAACGTAAATAAAAAGGTGCACATTAATGTGGTTTTATTTTCATGTCCTTAAACTGGCTTCTTAGACCCCATGTTCCCTATATGAAATTGTCCAGTGGAACATCCTCTATGTCCTGTTACATTTTTGGACGCTCTTACGGAAACGCCCTGTATGTGATAATATGAGGTGCCCAAACAGTCGCACCAATAAACAGTGTTCCTCCGTCTGGCGATAACGCAGGCGTCAAATGATCATAAAGGTCCCGAACATGATGAGGCGATAGATTTTATCAAACATCGTGCACTTTTTGTTGGAATTCGGCAACGGTTCTTGGAGGCTCTGGGAACGACCTAGTTCCCTTTTTATCACGTACCGCACTTGCTTAGTGGGCGAGATATCTGATGATA
This sequence comes from Schistocerca gregaria, assembly GCF_023897955.1. Classification (NCBI taxonomy): domain Eukaryota; kingdom Metazoa; phylum Arthropoda; class Insecta; order Orthoptera; family Acrididae; genus Schistocerca; species Schistocerca gregaria. The sequence goes on along the minus strand of NC_064923.1, from coordinate 126,844,815 downwards.
TGGCTGGCCAGGACGGTTGCACACTACGAAGAGCCCGTTTCGTCACAGCAGCTGCACGTGCACGTGCGTTGTCCTGCTGAAAAAGTGACATCACCTTCCTGTAGAAGAAATGGCAGTAGCATGGGGATAACAATCTAGGCAATGTAGCTGCCGGTGGTTACTTTATACTGCCAAATTACCAAACGTTCCACGAGTTGTAATTGATGCCCCCCCCCCCCCCACACCTTGAAGCCAGTCCGTAGTGGGATAATGCACTCTGGAATGGACAGCTCACCAGGTCTACACCGAACACGTGTACTCCCTTGCAGGCAGAACTTACCCTCATCGCTGAAGGCAACAGATCGCCATTCCACTCTCCAGTCGACTCTTTCACGACACTATTGCAGCTGTGCTTGGTGGCGTGGCTGCACCGGTGGTAGCCTGGCCAGAGGCAGACGTGAGCTCAGTGCAGCTGCAAGCAGGGGGTTCCCAATGGTCCTTGGTGACACGGCATGTGCCACATTTGCCCTGAATGCTGTCGGAAGATCACCGCTACTCGTTCAGTGTGTCGAATTTGATGTGCGTCAGTACTACGTATACATCCAGAACCTAGTCTGCGGGCGCGGGAATGTTCCACATAGCAACACTGATAGCAGCACCACACCACCAATACACTGTGCCCAACAAGTGCAGCTATCCGTCAATAGGTGCGTCCAGTTCCCAGCGGGCCCACAATGTGACCTTGTTCATGTGACTGAACTTGTTCAACAGGAGGACATACTCGTTGGCAGGTCTCGATAATAAATTCAGTTGGGAGGGGAATGCCACATAATTGCTGAAGCGCCTAAACAAGTCTATATTTGCAGTGACAATGATGTCAAATACAGGAAATACACGATGTGATCAAAAGTATCTGGACATCTGGCTGAAAATGACTTAAAAGTTCGTGGCGCCCTCCATCGATACTGCTGGAATTCAGTATGGTGTTGGCACACCATTAGCCTTGAGGACAGCTTCCACTCTCGAAGGCTGTACGTGGCCCTTCACGTTTCCACTTCACTATCACATCGGGAACAGTGGACCTAGGGATGTTTAGTAATGTGGAAATCTATGGTAGAGGCGTATGACACAAGTGAGACCAAAACACCTGACCACGTTCGAAGTCCGTGATTTCCGCGGAGCGCCCCATTCCGCTCTCTCATGATGTGCAATGTCTACGGAGATCGCTGATGTGAAGTACCTGGCAGTAGGTGACAGCACAGTGCATCTAATATGAGAAACGTATGTTTTAGGGGGTGTCCGCTTAGTTTTGATCATACACTACGTTCTGGGGTAATCAGTCAAATCGTGCAAAAGCTTTTACCGGGCAAATGCCTGTAATATGACTCATTTGTGGTGTAGATTCAAGAATGTCATGTAGAAACCTGTTCAAGGAACACTGTTTTCTAACCACTGCCTCTAAGCTCTTTATTCCTTAATGAAATTTGTTGCAAGTAATATGTCTCTATTTCCAACCAATAGCTCAATACATATTATCAATACTAGGAGTAAGGACAATTTACATAAATATCTAAAATCACTTACCTTGGTCCAGAAGGAGGTATAATATTCAGGAACACACATTTTCAATAAATTCCAGAAAAAAACTTGGTTTCAGATAAAGCACAGTTTAAACAAAGTCTGAAAGACTTTTTGATGGGCAATTCCATATCTTAACATGGACTGTTCGACCAGCTGAAGTAAAAATGTTTAATTTCAATTGTGACAGCACTTGGTCACATAGTCAAGATTAATTATATTGTATATGATAAATTTATTAAAATTGTTTAACTAGATAACATTCTGACAGGGTATTCATTCTGTAAGTATTCAGTTCCCCTTCATATGACATATGTTGACAGTGACCTGAGTAAGGATCAGGGTAATGAGTGTCATATTCAGATGTTTTATGTTTTTTTTTATTTTAGATTTACTGACTCGTTCCATACCCACGAGAATCATCTCGTTTTGGGGTCTATGGAACGAAAACTGAATCTAATGTTTTCTAATCTAAACTTTACCCTAGAATGAACGTTGTAAACACTGATCATGTCTAAATTCAGCACGGTTACTGACTGCAGCGTCAAAATAGAGAGCGGACAGACAAACCTCTTGAGCACCACCTGACCACCGATGACCGTAACAGGTGAATCACTGGCGTTCCAACCCTTCAGTATCCCTGGTGTCAGAGCACACAGACCTTGAGGATGTCGCCTTCTTCTTCTTCTTTTTTTTTTTTTTCTCGCCCGTGTACAAATAAGCATCGCCCTCGAAATGATGATATTCTCAACGTACAACATTATGCTGTAAAATGTGCTCATTTAGTGTTTTTCAAGCATAGTGGCGGGGCCCCACCTTAACCCCGAAAAGCAAGCCCATGCGGTGACACCACCTCCTCCGTACTACATTGTTGCCATTACACACGATGTCAGATGACGTTTCCCAGGTTACACCATCTCGGTCGTAACTTAGCACTGACTACCGAAGTATGCGACTTGTGAGGAGCAGCACGACAAACGTACCCCACTGTTATTAACTTCCTCCGTTCTGTCACTGTACTACTGGACTGCTGGTAGCACTCCGCAACTGACGACTGGTTCCTTCCGCTCATTTCATACTATTTTTATACTCACCCTTCGCAATGGTCGAAAGTCTCTGTCGATCAGTACACGGTAACATGAGAGCTGCCTTGTATTGGTTTTGCTGTGCCCCAATGCGTTTCTCATCACCGACAGTCGACTCGGGCGGTTTTATAACGGTTGAAATGTATCTAGTGGATTTGTTACTGAGGGTGAGATCCAATGACTAGTCACTGTTTGGACTCAGTGAACTTTCCTGGCCGGTCCGTTCTGCTGTTTCTGCCTATGAGCTGACAACACAGTACTCCTCGCCTCGTTCTACACTGACGGGTCCTTCTCTCGTGGTCAATTCTGCATTACATATGAGTGTCCGGATACTTTTGATCAGACAGTCTGCATACAGATCTCGTTTAACACGTTCAAATGGCTCTGAGCACTATGGGACTTAACATCTGAAGTCATCGGTCCCCTAGAACTTAGAACTACTTAAACCTAACTAACATGAGGACATTACACACATCCATGCCCGAGGCAGGATTCGAACCTGCGACCGTAGCGGTCGCGCGGTTCCAGACTGTAGCGCCTAGAACCGCTCAGCGACTATGGCCGGCGTTTGACAGGTATGGGACAGGTGGTCGGTAGTGGCTTCATTGTGGGAACCACCTTGGCATTTAAAATAAACTCCATCCAAACAGGCCTTCAAAGGCCCAACGGTACCGACCGACCGCCATGTCATCCTCAGCCTACAGGCGTCACTGGATGCAGATATGGATGGGCACGTGATCAGCACACCGCTCTCCCGGTTGTACCTGGCATTTGGCTGAAGTAGTTTGAGGAAAGCTATAAAAACACCTACACATTGTTATCTAAGTAATCCTTAATGTACCGAATAGGACTGCGATATTTTAAAAAATATCGGGAATCCGATGTATCAATATTTAAACAATACTTCTTAATAGCTTCGATATATCGAAAAATAATCTCTATCTCGGTGGAAAAAATGTCGACGTACCGACCAATAAAAATATCGGCTGCACACTGTAGATATACTGCCGGTTTTAGAGCTGCATATTTAAGAATTGATTTGTTATTAGATATCCTGTACATCAAGAAGGTAGCAGCCTACTTATCCCCCTTAGAGAAAGAACTGAAAGGAAAACGATTCACGTACAAGCTTGGCGATAACCACTTTTCTAACGATGGCAACTGCATGTAAGTGACAAAATACGAAGTTGAGTCAATGAAAACCTTAAATATTTTTTTTAAATATTGTTTATTGTGCAGAAGTGGTACAAAGCTGTATCACTTTTCAACATAATCTACCCCACGCGCAATGCAAGTGGCTCTGAGCACTATGGGACTTAACTGCTGTGGTCATCAGTCCCCTAGAACGTAGAACTACTTAAAACTAACTAACCTAAAGACATCACACACATCCATGACCGAGGCAGGATTCGAACCTGCGACCGTAGCGGTCACGCGGTTCCAGACTGTACTGCCTAGAACCGCAAGGCCACTCTGGCCGGCGCAATGCAAGTCGTCCTGCGCTTACAAAGTGCATAAATTCCTTTTAAAAAAATTCTTTTGGTAGTCCGCACAACCATTCATGCACCGCGTGGTGTACCTCTTCATAAGAACGGAACTTCTTTCCTCCCATTGCGTCTCTGAGTGGTCCGAATAAATGGAAACCACTTGGGGCAAGGTCTGGTGAGTATGGTGGATGAGGAACACACTCAAAATTCAGGTCTGTGATCGTTGCAACTGTTGTACGAGCAGTGTGGGGCCTTGCATTGTCATATTGCAAAATGACACCTGCTGACAGCAATCGACGTCGCTTTGATTTGATTTCAGGCCGCAGATGACTTTTTAGGAGATCTGTGTATGATGCACTGGTAACAGTGGTCCCTCTAGGCATATATTCTCCAAAATGACGTCTTTTTCCTCCCAAAAGAGAGTAAGCATAATCTTCCATACTGACGGTTCTGTTCGATACTTCTTTGGTTTTGGTGATGAGGAATGGCGCCATTCCTTGCTCGCTCTCTCCGTTTCCTGTTGGTGGAAGTGAACCCACGTTTTGTCCCCAGCAACGATTTTTGCAAGGAAGCCGTCACCTTCAAAGCACTGTGGTGTTTCTGACTATCTGGGAGGAGACTGAGCAGTGAAACGTGTTAATTTTACACATAAACAAGAACGATCTGTCACACTACTACACTTTAAAACACAGTTTATATGTAATTCATGTCACACAGTCTCATACGGAACCTACATCCGCTTGCTTTTATATATTGTATATGATAAGATACTGTCATCCCCCTTTCCTTATGTGTGGGAGGATGAATGAGCAAATGTATTTCTAGCTGCATGCTTGATGGTAGCAGACAAGCCTGTCTGCTAGAGAACAGTAGAACCAACGTCGGAACAGGTAGCTACGCTTTCTAAAAGCAGAGAGGTTTCCATTCTTAGTATGTTCCTGTCCGTCCCTTGTCATGTTGGCATAGGAATCAGTCTCTCTGGTCACTTCCGTTTGTATCTGGGAAGCACGCTCGATAGGAGCGCAGGTCAGTCTGTCCGTGGCGAGCGTCTGAAGTGGTAAGATCTCCGGCTAAGCGCGTGTCTGCTAAGTCCGCAGGACAATGGATTTCTTAAGTTAAGCCTAACTGAAAATTTAATCACCTTTATTTCAGGTTTAGCTCTAAAATATCTAATGTTATCTTAAATTTCAATACAGTGTATTTCGAGTGTGAACTTCAGAATATCTTCCAGTAGTTGCTTTGTCACTACTTTGTGAGTAAAGTGGAACCACGTATTGATCAGTAACTCTAACTAAGATCATCAATCCTAAATGCGAATGTGCGTGAGATTATAACGTCTCGTCTTAACAATATTTTTCAATATAGCAACTTTTCTTTATGTTCAACCCACGTGGGGTGTACTTTGTGAGACCAGTGCCACGTGCTTATACAGTTGTTTGACCCATCAGGTTAATAGTAAGACGATAGTAACCAGTTCGAGGTTTTTCTTTTGTAAATTGCTTTTCGATCTAATTCATTTTAATTATCAGAATTATTGTGGAGTTACACTCTTTGTGTAAGCCAAGTTGACCACGTGAAGCATGTGGTGTAATCATCAAAGTAGCCCTCAGCTATTCTTTTCGGGAAGATTTCACAGAGAGTTAGTATGAATTTAGTACACCAGTGTGTGGTAATTACATGACGGACAGGATTGCGCTACGAACGTAACTTCTTTGGGTGAAAATTGAATCGGTTGGTTGTGGTTAATTTCCTCTTGCATATGTTTCAACGTTATTCGTCTGTTATTTTATGAATGCAGTGTTGTATGCAGTCTCCCAATCTTGGCTCCGTATTTGATGTGTTCCATAAGATTACAATCTCACATTTTCACAATCGTAAATAAGGCACCAGTTTAGTTATGAATCAAGCTTAATATGCTGAAATTTCAATGATCAATGTTAAAATAAATTTCCAAATATAAACTGATTTATTTCTTTTTATTTAAATTCTCTCTTTAAAAGATTATAATTAATGTTAGTCTGGTTGAGAATTTGGTAAGCTAGACTGGATACCTGGTGAAACAGTTGCGCAGTAATGCAAGGTTAACTTCCTCAGGTAGCTCACAGCTTTTATCCCACTTTTATGGTCATAAATAGCAGCACCGTTTACATAACAAATTAAAGCAACAATATTACAACTATCCAAAAACCGAATAACAGAACGCTGTTCTTCCGTGGTGCAAGTTGGCAGTGGGGCAGCCATCTTTATACTGATACTGCGACGGTATGTGCGTATCTGCACTATGCTGCCACCTACATGTCATTCTGTACGCTGTTTGTAGCACGCTTACCAACTTACAGGATAATGGCGGTAAATTTTGATTTGTTATTACAAATTTAAGGTTTTCATTTGACTCACTCTCATAGAAGACAATAAAATATGTCCCATTTGTTCGTCGCTCGGTTTCGTCACATACCGGATTTGTCTGGAGCAGTTCACGTTGACTTTCCTGTTTTTTTCCATTTCTGCAAACGCCAGCAAGTCAGCAGTCGTAGTGTCAGAACTGCGTGGTGAAGTTAAACGTTGCAGTTTCTGTTGGTTAGCGACGAGCGCCGATTACGTCATCGTTTCCCCTCACTCGTCTCCGCCCACCACAAAGACCAATCTTGTCTTGTAGATTTTTGTTCATCAGTTTCAGCAACCTTTTCTGAAGAATGGCGATGTGAAGAAATAGCGCACTAGTTGTGTTAAAAATTGTTTTTTAACATAACTGCTATGCTATTTCTTCACATTGGACATCTTGTTATTCCATTCACACCGCCACTTCCCAATGCAATCGGACTTCTTTGTGCTATCTATACTTGCTTCATATAGTCAGAGAAAAAGACCGGGCGTAATGAAAGCTCAAAAAGTAATAAAACTCCTTCACACAGTGAAAGTAAAATTTTGTTCTACTATAATTTCAAAAGAACAGCTTCAAATATTCATCGAAAATTGCGAGAAAAGAATCATATAAAGTAAAAATATCGGCACTCGATATTGCCATTTCGGTATCGATATAGCCGCGTGAAAGGCGTGGCGCGTAAGTACTGATATTTTTTGGGTGAATAGCCGGTATATCGATGTATCAATATTTCAGCGAGAGCCCTAGTACTCAATGTATTGCTTAACAGAAACGTTATAACCTCCTTTTTAGTACATTCGTTTTAGAAATCTCTTTAATTTCTTTGAGTCATTTATTACACTTTTTCATTTATTGGGAGAAAATGCTGTTTTGAGTTTTATGTTTCTTCTTTCTTGGCAAATCTAAGTTTAGTCTAAGCATTGTTCAGTGGAAATGATGTCCGACTGAAGGGTGATTCCGCCATTAACGAGAATACAGGGCTACTCGGATGAGCTATCTCAGTTGATGCCTACTATATAGTACTGTTTTGAGAAGACGTTTTGTAATTATTCAAAAAACTAATGGAACAGTGTTTATTCAGTTTTCACTACATTCACTCTCATATGATATCAGGACCAGAGCGACAAAGTTTGGTTTCGATTATATGTACCGCTGCTTCCAGTTTGCTAGCCTGAAAAACTAACTCATCACCTCTCTATGATGAGTGGGATGACGAGTTCAGAAAGAGGAGAAGGTGTTAGTACTATACATTTATTGACTTTGGGCGTGAAGTTGTCCAGAAAAGATATAAAAGACTGAAAAAGACGTAATATGAAACTGTGACGTGAAATGAAACTTTTATTACTATCTGGAAATCGGTAATTTTTGTAAGATCTTATGGGACCAAACTGCTGAGGTCATCGATCCCTAAGCTTACACACTACTTACTCTAATTGAAACTAACTTATGCTGAGGACAACTTACACCCATTCCCGAGAGAGGACTCGAACCTCCGACGTGGGTAGGCGCGCGAACCGTGACATCTGGGCTAGAACGTCCAGCTGCATCAGTGACACGTGTACATGAAAGAAAGAGCGTTTACGATATGACGAGTACAAACCCAACAGCGCAACGTGTCCTCAGGATGGGACAGGACGAGACGAGATGACCGGCCGACCAAAGAGGCGATCCTGCGCTCACTGTTGTTATCCTTGTCATTGGCAGTTTACATCGATGACATCCAGCTTTACATAATTGCTAGACCGGTAGATAATAAAATTTGCAGCATTAGAAAATTGCAACGAATTGCTGGAAGATCTGCAGCGGATAGGCACTTGGTGCAGGGAGTGCCAACTGACCCTTAACATAGACAAATGTAATGTACACTCCTGGAAATGGAAAAAAGAACACATTGACACTGGTGTGTCAGACCCACCATACTTGCTCCGGACACTACGAGAGGCCTGTACAAGCAATGATCACACGCACGGCACAGCGGACACACCAGGAACCGCGGTGTTGGCCGTCGAATGGCGCTAGCTGCGCAGCATTTGTTCACCGCCGCCGTCAGTGTCAGCAAGTTTGTCGTGGCATACGGAGCTCCATCGCAGTCTTTAACACTGGTAGCATGCCGCGACAGCGTGGACGTGAACCATATGTGCAGTTGACGGATTTTGAGCGAGGGCGAATAGTGGGCATGCGGGAGGCCGGGTGGACGTACCGCCGAATTGCTCAACACGTGGGGCGTGAGGTCTCCACAGTACATCGATGTTGTCGCCAGTGGTCGGCGGAAGGTGCACGTGCCCGTCGACCTGGGACCGGACCGCAGCGACGCACGGATGCACGCCAAGACCGTAGGATCCTACGCAGTGCCGTAGGGGACCGCACCGCCACTTCCCAGCAAATTAGGGACACTGTTGCTCCTGGGGTATCGGCGAGGACCATTCGCAACCGTCTCCATGAAGCTGGGCTACGGTCTCGCACACCGTTAGGCCGTCTTCCGCTCACGCCCCAACATCGTGCAGCCCGCCTCCAGTGCTGTCGCGACAGCCGTGAATGGAGGGACGAATGGAGACGTGTCGTCTTCAGCGATGAGAGTCGCTTCTGCCTTGGTGCTAATGATGGTCGTATGCGTGTTTGGCGCCGTGCAGGTGAGCGCCACAATCAGGACTGCATACGACCGAGGCACACAGGGCCAACACCCGGCATCATGGTGTGGGGAGCGATCTCCTACACTGGCCGTACACCTCTGGTGATCGTCGAGGGGACACTGAATAGTGCACGGTACATCCAAACCGTCATCGAACCCATCGTTCTACCATTCCTAGACCGGCAAGGGAACTTGCTGTTCCAACAGGACAATGCACGTCCGCATGTACCCCGTGCCACCCAACGTGCTCTAGAAGGTGTAAGTCAACTACCCTGGCCAGCAAGATCTCCGGATCTGTCCCCCATTGAGCATGTTTGGGACTGGATGAAGCGTCGTCTCACGCGGTCTGCACGTCCAGCACGAACGCTGGTCCAACTGAGGCGCCAGGTGGAAATGGCATGGCAAGCCGTTCCACAGGACTACATCCAGCATCTCTACGGTCGTGTCCATGGGAGAATAGCAGCCTGCATTGCTGCGAAAGGTGGATATACACTGTACTAGTGCCGACATTGTGCATGCTCTGTTGCCTGTGTCTATGTGCCTGTGGTTCTGTCAGTGTGATCATGTGATGTATCTGACCCCAGGAATGTGTCAATAAAGTTTCCCCTTCCTGGGACAATGAATTCACGGTGTTCCTATTTCAATTTCCAGGAGTGTATTTCGAATACATACAAAGAAGGATCCTCTATTGTATGATTATATATAGCGGAACAAACACTGGCAGCAGTTACTTCTGTAAAATATCTGGGATTATGCGTACGGAACGATTTGAAGTGGAATGATCATATAAAATTAGTTGTTGGTAAGGAGCGTGCCAGGTTGAGATTCATTGGGAGAGTCCTTAGAAAATGTAGAGCATCAACAAAGTGAGGTGGCTTAAAAAACACTCGTTCGACCTATACTTGAGTATTGCTCATCAGTGTTGGATCCGTGCCAGGTCGGGTTGACAGAGGAGATAGAGAAGATCCAAAGAAGAGCGGCGCTTTTCGCCACAGGGTTATTTGGTAAGCATGATAGCGTTACGGAGATGTTTAGCAAACTCAAGTGGCGGACTCTGCAAGAGAGGCGCTCTGCATCGCGGTGTAGCTTGCTGTCCAGGTTTCGAGAGGATGCGATTCTGGATGAGGTATCGAATATATTGCTTCCCTCTACTTATACCTCCCGAGGAGATCACGAACGTAAAATTAGAGAGATTCGAGCGCGCATGAAGGCTTTCCGGCAGTCGTTCTTCCCGCGATCCATACGCGACTGGAACAGGAAAGGGAGGTAATGACAGTGGTACGTAAAGTGTCCACCGCCACACACCGTTGGGTGGCTTGCGGAGTATAAATGTAGATGTATCGCTATCGTCTAGATGAAATTGAGCCGTCTTCATTGTTATCATGAGCATAAAACCTAGGAGTTAAAGTGAACGCGAAAAAAGTCCCAAGTAATTACAGTATTCCATCATAAATGAATTAGTTCTGAATTCAGTATACAACTGTCTCCTAGTCTTCATGTCGGTATTCCAATACTTTATCACAAAACAGTGAATACCTTGAGTGCAACTTTCTCCTCTGTGCAGAAAATAATTTTCGTCACACGCAGGATGACATCCGCTTGCCTCTATGTCCTTAAAAAGTTTCGGAACATGACTACGAAGCATGTGGATCGTAAATTACTGCAAACACTCGCGAGAACATTAGACATTTACAACTAAGAATGCATGCTTGCGTGCGTTACATCTGCAACATCTGTCTATATGACCAGTGACCACATCTCACTTATCAACTACCCTAGCTGTGCTGATCCAAAACCAAAAACATTATCAAACTTCTTCTCTTGTACTGCCGTCCGAACCAGGACAACCATCCTGCGCTCTGTGGGCAGTTATATGCCCCTCTGCTTTTATGAAGCTTCTGTCACCCTCATAAAGTTTCCCAAAATATGTACAACAACAAACCAAAGACTCCCATCTTCTCCCACTTACACTTCTGTCTCTTTTCATTTCACAACGCAGTAATTTTGCAGAAGCAAAGAATGTCCTCAACCAAGACCTTGTACTCCTGGATGAATACTTTAAGAAATGGCATTTGAAACCGAACCCTCACAAAAGTGAGGTATCTACTTTGAAACGTCCCCTTAGAAAAATTATACATGACTGTGCTTAAACTGACACACAATATTTTTAGTGCAACGCAATCTGACTTTCAACAATCTCTACAAAAGAATGGCCCTGACTAACATTAGCCTATACCTTTCACAAATCACTTACCTCGCCAAAAATCTTCTTTATTCGAACTACTGCACTACAGCGAGCGCCACTACTGCCAGCTAAATAAAAGATTCAAACTACGGAAGTCACTAACTACTGATAGGCACAGTTAGCAAATGAAAAATTTTAATAGAGAACAAACAATGTATTTACCTTAATAGTCATAATATATACACTCCTGGAAATTGAAATAAGAACACCGTGAATTCATTGTCCCAGGAAGGGGAAACTTTACTGACACATTCCTGGGGTCAGATACATCACATGATCACACTGACAGAACCACAGGCACATAGACACAGGCAACAGAGCATGCACAATGTCGGCACTAGTACAGTGTATATCCACCTTTCGCAGCAATGCAGGCTGCTATTCTCCCATGGACACGATCGTAGAGATGCTGGATGTAGTCCTGTGGAACGGCTTGCCATGCCATTTCCACCTGGTGCCTCAGTTGGACCAGCGTTCGTGCTGGATGTGCAGACCGCGTGAGACGACGCTTTATCCAGTCCCAAACATGCTCAATGGGGGACAGATCCGGAGATCTTGCTGGCCAGGGTAGTTGACTTACACCTTCTGGAGCACATTGGGTGGCACAGGATACATGCGGACATGCATTGTCCTGTTGGAACAGCAAGTTCCCTTGCCGGTCTAGGAATGGTAGAACGATGGGTTCGATGACGGTTTGGATGTATCGTGCACTATTCAGTGTCCCCTCGACGATCACCAGAGGTGTACGGCCAGTGTAGGAGATCGCTCCCCACACCATGATGCCGGGTGTTGGCCCTGTGTGCCTCGGTCGTATGCAGTCCTGATTGTGGCGCTCACCTGCACGGCGCCAAACACGCATACGACCATCATTGGCACCAAGGCAGAAGCGACTCTCATCGCTGAAGACGACACGTCTCCATTCGTCCCTCCATTCACGCCTGTCGCGACACCACTGGAGGCGGGCTGCACGATGTTGGGACGTGAGTGGAAGACGGCCTAACGGTGTGCGGGACCGTAGCCCAGCTTCATGGAGACGGTTGCGAATGGTCCTCGCCGATACCCCAGGAGCAACAGTGTCCCTAATTTGCTGGGAAGTGGCGGTGCGGTCCCCTACGGCACTGCGTAGGATCCTACGGTCTTGGCGTGCATCCGTGCGTCGCTGCGGTCCGGTCCCAGGTCGACGGGCACGTGCACCTTCCGCCGACCACTGGCGACAACATCGATGTACTGTGGAGACCTCACGCCCCACGTGTTGAGCAATTCGGCGGTACGTCCACCCGGCCTCCCGCATGCCCACTATTCGCCCTCGCTCAAAATCCGTCAACTGCACATATGGTTCACGTCCACGCTGTCGCGGCATGCTACCAGTGTTAAAGACTGCGATGGAGCTCCGTCTGCCACGCCGAACTGGCTGACACTGACGGCGGCGGTGAACAAATGCTGCGCAGCTAGCGCCATTCGACGGCCAACACCGCGGTTCCTGGTGTGTCCGCTGTGCCGTGCGTGTGATCATTGCTTGTACAGCCCTCTCGCAGTGTCCGGAGCAAGTATGGTGGGTCTGACACACCGGTGTCAATGTGTTCTTTTTTCCATTTCCAGGAGTGTATATCAGTTCATGACATCCATTCTTACAAATTTCAAAACTGCGCCATCTCTCTCTCCACATCCACCACTGCTGGCGGCTCACCTCCAACTGCGCAACGCTACGCGCTGTTCATATCCAGCTGCCGCTGCCCAACACTACGATGGCAGACAACAATGAAAACCAGCCACAGACTGCACACAGCACAGCCAGTGATTTTTCATACAGAGCGCTATGTGGCGTTACCAATAAAAAAAACCTAAACAGCCTACTTACATAGCCCCCATGCTCCCCACAAAAAATTTACAAATTGTTTTGGGCAGTGGCCAATACAGATTTGAAATTTTTTTTCATAATTGCAATAACAAAGAAATGAAGTGCACACACTTATCGATACATTGCTGGTCAAAAGCTAAAATTTTCTCACAGTTCATAAATACAGTCCTGCTTATTCATCATTGTAAAATTGCAGTGTTTTCCTCAAAGTCTGAGTAGTAAAAGAAAATGCACACAGAACTAGTGGATTTCCATGCAGTCTTGAGGAAGTAGTATTGTCCTTCCAATGGAAGGACAGTGCTGACTCTTGAGCTGCAGACAGGTAATGGGCCACAACAGAGCAAACCCACAGCAGAGTGAGTCGAAGTTTTAAAAAATATTGGTAGGTAGGTCGCCACAGAGTAGACCCACTGTAGTCCTGCTAGAGATTACGGTATTGGTGGGCCACCAGAGATGCAAACCCACTGTAGACCTTGTAGAAATAATGGTATTGGTGAGTCATCAAAGGTGCAGACCCACTGTAGTTCCAATGGTTCAAATGGCTCTGAGCACTATGCTACTTAACATCTGTGGTCATCAGTCGCCTAGAACTTAGAACTAATTAAACCTAACTAACCTAAGGACATCACACACATCCATGCCAGAGGCAGGATTCGAACCTGCGACCGTAGCAGTCGCACGGTTCCGGACTGCAAGAACACCGCGGCCGGCCCCCCCCTGTAGTCCTTGTAGAGATAGCCAGCAGCCATCTGTTGCGACTGTGCAGGTGCACAATCACCATTGAAGAGTCTTGCGGAGAATATAGCAAGTCCATAAACCACCACTTGTCCACTCACAAATTTTTGGAATCATCCTTAGAACCAGCAATGCTGTTAACCAGTCCCTTGCTGAATTGTCAACACACGTGCAAACACTATCAGTCCCTACTTCTCACATATTGTCCATATACTATGACCAACACAAATATGTGCAGTGAAATGTAACTTACAAGTAACTTAATTTGATGAACTGGTGTCAATTACAATTTTATAACATAAGAATACAATAACAAAGGTACAAAATACATCATTAAAGAACATAACAATACAGATAACATTTGTAGTAATACAGGCTTTACAAAAGAATCGAAATAACAAACACATCAGTGTTACAAAAATTACGGCATAAGTACACACATAAAAGATCAGAATAACTTTTGAAACATCAACTTCACACATGAGCATTAGAACAAAACAGAATAAATAATGTGTAAACATCTTTACGAAGTAAAGAACATGTTGTTAATGCAAATTATATTTGAGGATAACAGTATTCCTCATCATAGTGAATGTAGCTTAGTATTAAAAGAGAAAAAATTCTATGAAACAGTACACAAAGACAGGAAGAAAATAAATACACAAGGGTACACAAACACATAGTGGGATAACACAAAAGGAAAGGAAAGGGTTTGTTTTCAGGGTAACATTTGGTACTGCAGTCCAACCCAAAACTTAATTCCATAGGTCGTCCCTCTTATTTCAACATTTTCTCCAGCCAAAATAAATCATATCCAAGCATGCTTTCTGCATTTACTTGTTCACATATTTCTTACCTCATTATTTATTTTCCATCATCTTATCTCATCATTTATTTCCAAGAAAATCCTACCTAAACCTGTTGTCCCTAAACCCTAACTTTTGTTCATACTCTTCAGTGTCAGTGAAGGCTATAGGTTTTGTGTTGTTCAGATCATCATCTACCTTTGTTGATAAGTTAGTGAACTGATCTGAAAGTTCGGCTACTTTATCCGATAGTGAAATTATTTCCTCCGTGTGGTTTTCTGAACCAAGTTTCAGAGTGTCCATTTGTGTTGAAATCGTATCTACTGTGTCCTTTAAGTTTTCTTGAGTTTTTGCAAGTTGCGTAACCGAGTCGGTAGATGCAACTGAGTCAATATTAGCTTGCAAGGTCTCATGACTTTCATGAAAAATAGTTTGCAGTTCTTTTATGGCTGCTTCGTGATTCTGTAATGCATTTTCATGCCGCGAAAAAATAGGTTGAAAATGCTCACAAATTTGTGTTTTTACGTCATTACAGACTTTTTGGCATTTCGATTCAATGTTATATAACTCATTAGTTAAATCTTCACGTGTTTGTTCAAGCGTGGTGTCTAACTACCGAAGATTTTGTTCCATTGTGTCTAACTTTTTAAGATTTTGTCCCATTTGTTTCTGATTTTGTTGAAGCGTTGTGTCTAACTTTTGAAGATTTTGTTCCATTGTGTCTAACTTTTGAAGATTTTGTTCCATTGTGTCTAACTTTTGAAGCTTTTGTCCCATTTGTTGCATTAATTGTAATAGCAATGCACTGGTGTCTGAAACATGTTCCTCAGTGCTATTCAGCAATGCATTTGAACCGGCAATATTCGCAGTTTGAAAAACAGAAAATGTGTCTTGACTTATTTGAGAAAATGGTGAGGACGCAAAACCTTAATATCCAGTATTTGCAAGATTGTGTCCTGTCATTTCGGAATCCTGAGGCGAGCTGTTTCCGATCCATCGATCGATAATGCTTCCCTGTTCACTAATTGTTTCACTGCCTACACCATTATTTGCAGCCCGCTCAATGACCCTATGCACAATTACCAAATTACTACTTTGAACACTAGTTAATTCATTACACAGTGGCGCTAACACACTGCTTTCGTCTTCACTGTCATTTCTCAGTTTACTTTGGAACCTAGTATTACGTTTTTCACACGCCATTATTGTCACAATATTTCACATGACAACACAGAAAAACACAATTTGAAGAGCAAAAATAAGAGAACACATTAACATAGCAAATATTATCTAGATAATTGCAAGCGCAGCTGCGAAATACTTGGTGCAAATCTACAAGCATGCCACAACTGTTTTACTGTAGAACAATGTAAAACTACAACTACAGAGGAAATTTTCTCTACAATTACGCGGTAGCAATAAACAAAGGCTACACTAACTACACAAACTACAAGAAAAAATCAGAAGATTCCAGTGAGGTATCCTGACAGGGTCGCCATATGAAACGTCCTCTTAGAACAATTATACAGGACTGTGCTTAAACTGACACACAATAGTTTTTAGCGCAACGCAATCTGACTTTCAAAAATCCCTACAAAAGAATAGCCCTGACTAACATTAACCTATACCTTTCACAAATCACTTACCTCACAAAAGTCTTCGTTACTCGAACTACTGCAATACAGCGAGCGCCACTACTGCCAGCTAAATAAAAGATTCAAACTACAGAAGGCACTAACTACTGATAGGCATCGTTAGCGAATGAAAGATTTTAATAGAGAACAAACAAAGTATTTACCTTAATAGTCATAATATATATATCAGTTCATGACATCCATTTGTACAAATTTCAAAACTGCGCCATCTCTCTCTCCACATCCACCACTGCTGGCGGCTCACCTCCAACTGCGCAACGCTACGGGCTGTTCAAATCCAGCTGCCGCTGCCCAACACTACAATGGCAGACAACAATGCAAACCAGCCACAGACTGCGCACAGCACAACCAGTGATTTTTCATACAGAGCGCTATGTGGCGTTACCAATAAAAAAACCTAAACAGCCTACTTACAACTTTTGACCTGGAGAATAGGATCTCAAATTACCAACCAAGAGTCAGTTTTAGAGGGGAAGCATTACGGTTCAGTGGCACGCCGTCACATCTAGGTATGAGTTTGGAAAGGACCCTAACATACAAAGCCCAATTACGTAAAAAAAAGGTGTTCAAGTGGCTCTAAGCACTAAGAGAGTTAACATCTGAGGTCATCAGTCCCCTAAAATTATAACTACTTAAACCTGACTAAGATAAGGACATCACACACGTCCATGCATGAGGAAGGATTCGAACATGCGACCGTAGCGGCAGGGCGGTTCCAGACTGAAGCGCCTAGAACCGCTCGGCCATATCGTCCGGCCCCAATTATGTAAATCTGCTGCAAAACTGAAGCGCCGTAATAACCATCTTCAGCGTCTAGCTGGTACATCATGGGCAGCTGACGCCAACACATTCAGAACATCCGCTCTAGCACTCGTCTATTCCTCAGCAGAGACTGCTCTCCAATATGGCTTAATAGCTGCCATACTCACCTTGTCGACACTCAACTCCGTCACACTGGCTCCAACAAGAGGAATATCTGTAGCCTACAAGAATCGATATGTGACCAGATTCTTCGGAACAGTGTCGTCAGAGATGAATTCGCTAAAGGAATATTGGCGTACACAGACGACTCGCTCATGGTGATTTCTGTTAACTGCAGGGCAGCTTTGGAGAAGAGATAACAAAACGACATACACATCGCTCAAGAGTAAAGATTCCAGTAATTCAAATCAAACTCTAAGATTAAGGGACAATTCTGTCATCTGGCAGAGGGTTTGAGATGACTAATGGTGTATGTAGACGAAAATTTAATCTTCCCACTACATATCACCATGGAACCTCAAAAACATATATGGTACGCATAATTTGCTAACTTTAGAAATTGCCATTGTTTGTTACGAACTAAAACGGTTTATTTACTGCCAATACCAACTTCGCACTGTTACACTCAGTGCAGGAATATCTCGCGCAAGACACAGAGGGGTGTTCGCTGATGGGTTACTGGAGAATTTCGTACCGCTGCAGTCGAGTGTCAGCTTGTGGTTTAGGTACATTCCCAATGCTTACGGCTGTGAGCTATCTTGGTGCCCCATACTGATTCAAGAAGTCCGGATGTGAACCACTAAGAAATTTTCCAAAACAAGTGCACCTAAAGCCAGTGAATACCTGGGAAAGTTTCTCTGAAATTCATCTCACAAGCGCCTTCGAAATCTTTTCAAACATTGGGGAAAGACTGAGGCTACATCACGGCGCATCTAGTCGAAGCTTGTTCACTTGCTGGCTAGGCATCCCCGTTATGCGCAGCGTCAAACGCCGGCAGGGAGGAGTATATGAATACGGAATCGTTACTTCGGCAAAATACATCGTGTTCCACTATCCATTGCACAATACATACAAAGTACAGCCGATACAAAAATAACGATTAAACATAAGTGATAAATACTGCAATATCTCTTTATATTCGATGAATTATTCTGATACAATTCTACCCTTGAATAACGTTTACTAATTTTCTATCTTCATACTCGCAGAATCCATGCGCAAAGTAGTTTCATACAATAGCTATGCCATGAGCGCATAATTATTCTTTGTAGTACTCTCTCTGGTGGTTATAAAGAAAAAATAGCTTCCGAGATTGTCTTCGTGCCGATTAGCCTGAGCTTTGTTTGAAGAATTGTAATCTGAATATTGAGATGTATGACAAAAGATAGCTGATACGAAATTGTATGATTAAAAGGGAAATATATATTTATTGCTCCTTCATACAAAAGGTCTGTACCAATCTACATTATTTGACATTTGAGACTTAATGATATTCATCGATATATTGCGTACTTGTTAATCAGAAGGGAACTTCCGAAAGACTGGATATGAACCTGCATTTAATAATGCAAGAGCTCCATTACTTCTTCGGAAGGTTAAACTTCATCAAAGCCAAATATCCGCTTGATCTGATGTTTCCCGACTGATTATACAACGCTCCCAAAAATGCGAGGCATTTTATTTGTACAGATTAGCAGACTGCCGCAAAGCACGAGCCTGCAGAGAAGAAAAATCATGGCCTGATTCCATTCTCACAAGTAAAATTTCTGAATCATTTTGAGTGACTGAGTTATGACTGTGTTTGCTATTATGAATGATTGATTGCTCGAACGAATTGAGAACTACATAATCACATAGATAGGAGGAAAAATTACAATACAATAGCAGTTGTCTTTTGCCAGAAACTGTTTAAAGAATGCTAATGCAGGTGTCGGAGAAATCCGCAAAATAGGCTCCGAACACGCAACACACACGGTATAAGGGTCAGTGAAAGCGCGAGTGATGCCGGTAGAATTAGTGAAGTGTTATCGCAGCAACACCGGAAAACTCAGTGTATCAGAGCAGTGTGTCACCTGCACGAGACCCACACTCATCGTAGTGGCCGAATCGTAAGGTCACTGTCGTGATCGCCGGCCGCGTTGGTCTCGCGGTTCTAGGCGCGCAGTCCGGAACCGGGCGACTGCTACGGTCGCAGGTTCGAATCCTGCCTCGGGTATGGATGTGTGTGATGTCCGTAGGTTAGTTAGGTTTAAGTAGTTCTAAGTTCTAGGGGACTGATGACCTAAGCAGTTGAGTCCCATAGTGCTCAGAGCCATTTGAACTTTTTGTTTTTGTTTTTTGGTCGTGATCCGATGGGCGTCAACAGTCGCAGACACCGTTGCGGGTGGCACTTGTACGTCCGTCCAGATGACATAAGTATTAAGCAGTGTACTGCAATTTTTATGTGTTGCGACAAATTTCGTAGAATGGTTATGTGTCCAACATGTGTAAAGCGAATTGAATACCCTTTCGCCACTTTTCCGTCATCTTATCTGTACGGCCAGTTGCTGTACTGGCGTGCAAATTCCAGTCTTCGCCGCCGACGAGCAGCAATCATGGATGCACGGACCAGGCGCCTATTTCCGAGATTCATATGCTGCAACATTCGCTGAACTGTCGTTGAGAAGACACTGTTGGTAGATCTTTGGCTCACCTGGCAGTCAGTTGCTCAATTGTTGCGCTTCTATTCGTCCGTACATGTCTCCGCAGCCTCCGTTCCGTCCCCGTCATGTAAGGCCCGTGGTAAACCACAGATACCTCGGCGCCAGCTTTGCATAGCGCCATTTTGCTATGCACTGAATACTTCAACCACGGCGGCACGCGAATACTTCACAAACTTAGCCACTTCGGAAATGGTTCCTCTCTTGGCCAGAAAGCCAATGATCATGCTCTTTTTGGACGTCAGTTAAACATCTCCATTGCCGCATTTCGACAGTGACTGCAGGAATATCTTCTGCGTCCCCTCCCCCCTCCCCCCCCCCCCCCCCCTCCGACACACTTCATGTACTCACCAATGCTAGTGCTGTCACCTACCGTCTGTTAGTAGTTATTGCACGTTGACATCGAGCATTAATGTAACTGGACCATGTATAATTCCCACAGCATCGAAGCTTTGATCTGTACCTGATACTAATAACAGATTAGTCACTGATACTAACAATAAGAACAGGCTACTCCTCCCGTCTCAAGAGGACAGCCACATAACCAGTGCGCTGGTAACGTGAATCTCTAGAGCAGTTCATATTCTTAACTCCGATTTTTAGTTTTTGTTTCCGCGCTCCTAATTATTTCACGTTCTTTAAAGATCCGACTGAAATAGTGAAACTACTCTTAAGACGTAAATTTTTCAAACACTTTGTGTAGAACGCAACCCAACTAACATAGGGTAACTGTTTAGTAAACACAGCAATAAATAAGTAATAACAGTCAATGACACAACAGTGTTGAATCGACTTGGAATACTGAAGCGGCTGTAGACCTGTCCGCGTCGCCGGTTCCACTTCATCTTCTGCAGATTAAACTGGCGACAGGAGCGCCGTTACAGTCACACAGCCTTGCTACACTACTGGCCGTTAAAATTGGTACACCACGAAGATGATGTGTAACAGACGCTCAATTTAACCGACAGGAAGAAGATGCTCTGATGTGCAAATGATTACCTTTTCAGAGCATTCGCACAAGGATGGCGCCGGACACGACACCTAAAACGTGCTGACATGAGGAAAGTTTCCAACCGATTTCTCATAGACAAACAGCAGTTGATCGGAGTACCCTGGTGAAACGTTGTTGTGATGCCTCGTGTAAGGAGGAGAAACGCGTACCATGACGTTTCCGACTTTGATAAAAGTCGGATTGTAGGCTATTGCGATTGCGGGTTATCGTATCGCGACATTGCTGCTCGCTTTGGTCGTGATCCAATGAGTGTTAACAGAATATGGAATCGGTGGGTTCAGGAGGGTAATACGGAACGTCGTGCTGCATCCCAACGGCCTCATATCACTAGCAGTCGAGATGACAGGCATCTTATCCGCATGGCTGTAACGGATCGTGCAGCCACGTCTCGATCCCTGAGTCAACAGATGAGGACGTTTGGAAGGCAATAACCATCTACACCAACAGTTCGACGACGTTTGCAACAGCATGGACTATCAGCTAGGAGACCATGGCTGCGGTTACCCTTGACGCTGCATCACAGACAAGAGCCCCTGCGATGGTCTACTCAACGACAAACGGATGAATCCAGGTTCTGTTTACCGCATCATGATGGTCGGATCCGTGTTTGGCGACATCGCGGTGAACGCACATTGGAAGCGTGTATTAGTCATCGCCACACTGGCGTATCACATGACGTGATGGTATGGGATGCCATTGGTTACACGTCTCGGTCACCTCTTTTTCGCATTGACGGCACTTTGAACAGTGGACGTTACATTTCAGATGTGTAACGACCCATGGCTCTGCCCTTCATTCGATCCCTGCGAAACCCTACATTTCAGCAGGATAACGCTCGACCGCATGTTGCAGGTCCTATACGGGCCTTTTGGATACAGTAAATGTTCGCCTGCTGCCCTGACCAGCACATTCTCCAGACCTCTCACCAATTGAAAACGTCTGGTCAATGGTGGCCGAGCAACTGGCTCGTCACAATACGCCAGTTACTACTCTTGATGAACTGTGATATCGTGTTGAAGCAGCATGGGCAGCTGTAGCTGTACACGCCATCCAGGCTCTGATTGCCTCACTCCTCAGGCGTATCAAGGCCGTTATTACGGCGAGAGATGGTTGTTCTGGGTACTGGTTTCTCAGGATCTATGCACCCAAATTGCGTGAAAATGTAATCACATGTCAGTTTTAGTATATTGGTCCAATGAATACGCGTTTATCGTCTGCATTTCTTCTTGGTGTAGCAATTTTAATGGCCAGTAGTGTAACCACCGTGGCAGAGGAAGAAGAATTTAATGACTCATGGCGTCATTAAATCCAACTTGCGACGTGGACTTGCACATATTGAAGGCAATCTAAACTGCAAAAGGTACGTTTACGAAGTTTTATAGACCTGAAAGTAGTGTACCTGATTCAAACAACTCCACATGTCATATTTCAGTAAGACAACGTTGGCAACAATTAGTGATAAGTAAGCAAATCCTCTTCGCAGAACGACAGATACTCTTGTTCGCGCGCTTTACTCGTTCGCCAGACATGTCACCTGTCGAACACGTAATACGCGCTTTGTTGATAACATGCTACTCGTGGACCTCCAAATGATGCCTTTTAACTACCATTCAAATAAGATGGAGGGGCGTTCCCAGGAACATACCCACGTCCTCTGCCGTGACAGTTAAAGGCTGCGATTACAAACATGTGTGTGCTTCGAAACTTCCTGGCGCACAGTTCGAGTGTCGGTCCGGCACACAGTTTTAATCTGCCAGTAAGTTTCATATCTGCGCACACTCCGCTGCAGAGTGAAAATTTCATTCTGGACGTATGTGCTTCATTTACACATAGAATTTTCAGGGTCGGAAATGAGACGCAATTCTTTAATGTTAATCATCTATGCATTGATATTTACTTAATGTTCATAACAGTTAAAGATAGCGTTTTCAGTGCCAGTAATTTCACAGAAGTTGACCACATGAGTGTGGCAACCAAAGTACAGCCTGTACGTCTTTATTATTCACATTACTAACTGCTTTAGTGAATTCAAAGTTACAAGGTGTTTCCAGATCTGCGTCACTTATGGAATCTTACGTCACTGTAAACTACACAAAAAATGTTAACAGAATCTTTCGTCGGTTCTTAGTAGACCAACATTGTAATAAATGTAATATTAGTATTATTGTAATAATAGCAATATTGTAGAACAAAAGCAAACTGGTGCTTTTCATTTATTAAACAGAAACTGTCGTCTCGCGTCTTTAACTGCACAGGTAAGCGAGAATTGCATAATAGTACTCAACGGGTATCGTGTTCATTCAATATTTGAAACCTGCAATAAACATGACGGCATCCGCCTATTGCTGCCCTTTCCTGATTCCTGTAAGTAACAAACAGGAAGAAGAAGGTAATCGCCATTTAAGCTGTCGAATGTGTGAGTGTGAGATAAATGTAAATATCGTGTGACTAGGGAATCCCGTCGGGTAGACCGTTCGCGAGGGGAAATTAAACAGGTCTGTTTCTTGTTATTTCTACCAGAAAGCAAATAAGAAAATAAGCTTCCAGTTATTTCTGATTTACTTTTATCTGAATATGTTATTAAAACTTATAATTCATTGTATCATTGCACTGACTTGCTTTCTAAATGCAAGCCGGCCAGTGCGGCCGAGCGGTTCTAGGCGCTTCAGTCTGGAACCGTGCCACCGCTTCGGTCGCAGGTTCGAATCCTGCCTGGGGCATGGATGTGTGTGATGTCCTTAGGTTAGTTAGGTTTAACTAGTTCTAACTTCTATGGGACTAATGACCTCAGACGTTGAGTCCCATAGTGCTAGAGCCATTTTCTAAATGCAAAAATTTATCATACAGAATCTGATCGCGTTAGTATCTAAGGGCAGACGGTGGTAATAGTGCGCTGAAAGCGAACCGGTGCACGTCCCTCTGAAACCGAAGCTCAAAGAAGCAGAAATGAATGAGAGCGTAAGGAATTCAAATAAACAACAGAATGGGTTGAAGAACAAGGTACGGATAGCTGTACGTGGATGCTTTACTGAGAGGGACGCAGGAAACTCTGGTGTCTCCTCCTTACTTCTGTTTTTCTTTTTTCTTCTTAGAAAAAGACAACCTGAAGTAAGGAGGAAACACCACAACATCGCAAGTACCGGATGTTTCCAGCATTTGTGATGACGATAACTATTATTACGATTCCAGGCTTACTGATGCACTGAAATCACTTCCTCTACGTAGTGAAGAATCCAACGAGTTACGCATCTGCAGGGAAGTAGTGAAGATACAGAACTGAGGTAAGGGTGTGTTGTCTGCTCTGCTTGCAAACACACTGCATGTACCGAAGAAGACGCTCCAAGACAACGTTTTTGTGGTAACTGCTTAGCCAAGAAATTTATGTTGTAAAAACTGTCGAAATTTGAGAATGAATGTGTAATCACACATTCCGTGTTGCTGTTTAAGGAAACTTCAATTTTCCGAATTCCTAACAGAAACTGGCAGTTATTTTTATTCTCATTCATTTAATATAAGTTTCCCTTCTAAGCGCTCCACTCCTCTTTAACTATAGATAAATGCTCCTTGTGTAAGTAGTCTGTTTAGATTTTTATGTTGGTAACGCCAAGTAGCGCTCTATATGAAAATCACTGGCTGTTCTGTGTGCAGACTGTGGCTGGTTGGACTCATTTTGGAATATCCGCTATTGTAGTGTTGGGCAGCTGGATGTGAACAGCGCGTAGCGTTGGGCAGTTCGATGTAGGCAGTGGGGGATGTCAGAGTTTTGAGAGCGGACGATCTGGATGTGTGTCCATCAGAAAGAGTAAATTTGTAAGACTGGATGTCATGAACTGCTATATATATATTATGACTTTTGAACACTATTAAGGTAAATACATTATTTGCTCTCTATCAAAATCTTTCATTTGCTAACTATGCCTATCAGTAGTTAGTGCCTTCAGTAGTTTGAATCTTTTATTTAGCTGGCAGTATTGGCGCTGGCTGTATTGCAGTAGTTTGAGTAACGAAGATTTTTGTGAGGTAAGTGATTTGTGAAAGGTATAGGTTAATGTCAGTCAGGGCCATTCTCTTTTAGGGATTATTGAAAGTCAGATTGCGTTGCGCTAAAAATATTGTGTGTCAGTTTTGTGATGATCAGAATAAGTAAAGAGAAAACTGTTTGAGTACGTTGAGTTTTGCTCAGCTGTTTGAAAATCAAAGAACGTAGAAGTTTACCAGCACAGTCATTCATAATTTTCCAAGGGAATGTTTGACTTGGGCTGGCGATACGAGCACAATCGTATCTTTGTAATATTTGCAGTTAATCTTTATTGTACTGTTTTTTACATTTAAAATGATTTACTTTAGAAAACACGTTGAAACTACAGTAATACAAGCGAATTTCGCAATGCTTCGCAATCGCTAAATAAGTGTCGGTGTTGGTTGTAAATCATAGTCTTCATCTCCCCAACTCCGTCTCTGTCCATCTCCTCCTCCCTCCCTCTTTGTCTATTTCCTTCTCATCCTCCCTTTCTCTGTCCATCACCTGCTCCTCCCTTTCTGCCCATCTCCCCCTTCATCTCCTCTACGTTTAATTATTCCCCCCTACCTGTCCACCGCCTCTTCACCCTCTCTCTGACTTTCAGCATGGTCTATTTCTGTCACAAAGGTATCCTCGACTGGAAATTGAAATCGCTTGAAGTGAATGGGTAAATCGGTTGGCATAAGGTATACGGGGTATGAGAGAGACCTCTCCAGCTGCTGGGTCTGTAGCGACCGTTGTTTCAACGACAGAATTTCGCATTGTTTTAACCTGCGAACTGGTAGTGTTATGAAGTTCCGGACCATTCTGGTTCCGCAATCGTATTGTAGCCGTAAGACGAAAAGACATGAAGAAAACTTTCCTGTTTTCTGCTAAAACCGACTGCGATTAATGAAACAATGCAGTACATTGGTGTGTATGACTCACAGACTCATCATCGCCCAACCCAAAGTGGTTAAGGACAGAAACTTGAAATTTGGAAAGGGTTGATCTTATACGGTAGGCGTCATTTGAGAAAGGGGGTGAAGTATGGTATGCGCTATTAACGAAATTTGGGGCCAGGCCTACGAAAATTGGCATCTGTTTTCTAGTTTTTTTTGCAAATAAATCGTTACTAAAGAACTACTAAACCATTTTTAAAGCTACAGCTATGAAAATTGGTATTTGACTTCTGGGCTCGAAATAAAAAATACATGTGTCAGTGTTTTTTTGCAAATCCAACCCCTAAGAGAGTAAAATACGGCACGAAAATTTTTTTGACATTATTTCATTATAAAAACATTTCCAAGCTATATCGATGAAAATTTGTATTTGACTTCTCTGTTGGAAATAAACAAATATGTGTTAAGGGATGAAAGTTTCTATGGAAATATCTCAACAAGAATGTAAAAGGCATGATTAACAATAACCTGTGAGGAAGGGGCGTGAGTCGTGATTTGGGTAGCTCAGCTACTAGAGCACTTGGCTACGAAAGGCAAAGGTCCCGAGTTCGAGTCTCGGTCCGGAACACAATTTTAATCTGCCGGGAAGTTTATGTACAGTGTTGTTCACAAAATTATGTGTGGCTGATATTCATCTGAATGTTTACCAGGGAGGCAAAAATCTGAAGTAATCGATCCAGTACTTTCCGAGACTTTTGCCAAAAACATTTGGTTTCCGTATCGTATTTGTGTTTGTATACGGCATATATTTAAAAAATATATAGTATGTGGTCATCCAAATTTTAATAGTGTCATGCAAAATATAGAAGTAAGTAGCTGAGGAACTTTTCGATGTTTTTGGTAAAAACATTAAACAACGCCTTGTCTTTACAGTACAGATGTATCTGCAGATATTTAAAAAGTATGTAGCGATCTCCGTCTGAATGTTTATATGACTATTGTACAAAAATTGTGTTCCACTTACATAGTATACAAACACTTATATAACGTAATGTTTTAAAAAATTATGTTGCCTGTGTCCGCCCGAACGTTTATTAGAGTAACGTGTAAAAATCTTAAGTAAATCGGTCAATCACTTTTCGAGACGTTTGTTAACAACGTTAAACAACGACTTGTCTTTATATCTTCCGAAGATCTGACGACAATTGTCAATAATTCAACAGATTTTATGTATCTGTTAAACAGAAGATAGTGAAAGAGAATTCAGAAAAAATTCAGCATTTACTAACAAAGTTCATGGTTTTCAGTAGTGTCCATTA
This sequence comes from Schistocerca gregaria, assembly GCF_023897955.1. Taxonomy (NCBI): domain Eukaryota; kingdom Metazoa; phylum Arthropoda; class Insecta; order Orthoptera; family Acrididae; genus Schistocerca; species Schistocerca gregaria. Next base: position 126,817,681 of record NC_064923.1, on the reverse strand, counting down.
CAGTGGACACTAGATCTTGGTGAAATGTAAGTAAGCATTAGGATGAAGCATGGTACTCAGAGAAACAGTTACTCTGTGATGTTAGATAGAGAAAAACTGAAGAGTTTTGGCATTTATTTTGGTCTTCATCGTGTGGCCAATGTTATTACACCTCAAGCTACTCATATTTTTAAACCCAGTCGTTTCGGGCAAATGAGCTACAGTAGGAGAGCGCGATTGTGAGGGGAATAATCTGTTCTTGAATCCTCTAACTCTTCAGAATGTTGTTCCTCTTAGCCATTTAAATGTCCTCTGCATTTCTGGGTTTGACATCAAGATATTGCACATACGATGGCCCATCATTCTTAATTCAGTCTATCCTATACTGAATCCTGTTATTTGCAACTCCCAGATCTGTTGTTGTTGTTGTCTTCAGTCCTGAGACTGGCTTGATGCAGCTCTCCATGCTACTCTATCCTCTGCAAGCTGCTTCATCTCCCAGTACCTACTGCAACCTACATCCTTCTGAATCTGCTTAGTGTATTCATCTCTTGGTCTCCCTGTACGATTTTTACCCTCCACGCTGCCCTCCAATGCTAAATTTGTGATCCCTTGATGCCTCAAAACATGTCCTACCAACCGATCCCTTCTTCTAGTCAAGTTGTGCCACAAACTTCTCTTCTCCCCAATCCTATTCAATACCTCCTCATTAGTTACGTGATCTACCCATCTAATCTTCAGCATTCTTCTGTAGCACCACATTTCGAAAGCTTCTATTCTCTTCTAGTCCAAACTAGTTATCGTCCATGTTTCACTTTCATACATGGCTACATTCCGAACAAATACTTTCAGAAACGACTTCCTGATACATAAATCTATATTCTATGTTAACAAATTTCTCTTCTTCAGAAACGCTTTCCTTGCCATTGCCAGTCTACATTTTATATCCTCTCTACTTCGACCATCATCAGTTATTTTACTTCCTAAATAGCAAAACTCCTTTACTACTTTAAGTGTCTCATTTCCTAATCTAATTCCCTCAGCATCACCCGATTTAATTTGACTACATTCCATTATCCTCGTTTTGCTTTTGTTGATGTTCATCTTATATCCTCTTTTCAAGACACTGTCCATTCCGTTCAACTGCTCTTCCAAGTCCTTTGCCGTCTCCGACAGAATTACAATGTCATCGGCGAACCTCAAAGTTTTTACTTCTTCTCCATGAATTTTAATACCTACTCCAAATTTTTCTTTTGTTTCCTTTACTGCTTGCTCAATATACAGATTGAATAACATCGGGGAGAGGCTACAACCCTGCCTCACGCCTTTCCCAACCACTGCTTCCCTTTCATGCCCCTCGACTCTAATAACTGCCATCTGGTTTCTGTAAAAATTGTAAATAGCCTTTCGCTCCCTGTATTTTACCCCTGCCACCTTCAGAATTTGAAAGAGAGTATTCCAGTCAACATCGTCAAAAGCTTTCTCTAAGTCTACAAATGCTAGAAACGTAGGTTTGCCTTTTCTTAATCTTTCTTCTAAGATAAGTCAGTAGTGCCTGACGTGTTCAACATTTCTACGGAATCCAAACTGATTCTCCCCGAGGTCCGCATCTACCAGTTTTTCCATTCGTCTGTAAAGAATTCGCGTTAGTATTTTGCAGCTGTGACATTAAACTGATAGTTCGGTAATTTTCACATCTGTCAGCACCTGCTTTCATTGGGATTGGAATTATTATATTCTTCTTGAAGTCTGAGGGTATTTCACCTGTCTCATACATCTTGCTCACCAGCTGGTAGAGTTTTGTCATGACTGGCTCTCACAAGGCCGTCAGTAGTTCTAATGGAATGTTGTCTACTCCGGGGGCCTTGTTTCGACTCAGGTCTTTCAGTGCTCTGTCGAACTCTTCACGCAGTATCTTACCTCCCATTTCGTCTTCATCCACATCCTCTTCCATTTCCATAATATTGTCCTCCAGTACATTGCCCTTGTATAAACCTTCTATATAGTCCTTCCACCTTTCTGCCTTCCCTTCTTTGCTTAGAACTGGGTTGCCATCTGAGCTCTTGATATTCATACACGTGGTTCTCTTCTCTCCAAAGGTCTCTTTAATTTTCCTGTAGGCAGTATCTATGAAGCGAAAAATAATTTTTACATTACACTTTCTGGTTCTGGTGAAGATCCTGTAAAACCTCATTATCTTGTCAATCACGTCTGTGCCGCCGTATTTTTATTGTAGCAGCCGATTACTGCAGGGCGGGGAACATGGATATATCACCTATCTTACTTCAATCATCTTTCACATTGATCGTTAGGATGCTTCCCAGTTTTGGTCGATGCACTGATGACTAGCTTACAATTTAAATACGCTTGTCTTTCCTCATTGTCTGGTCAACAGACCAAGATCCTTCATTTGCAAGACCTTGTCTGTTGTCAAATGGTCTTCTTTTGGTATTTTTCTTCATTCTTGTTCCAGATATGATTATATTAACTTACTACGTATTGTTCTTATAAAATAATAATAATTTGTCGCGTAATGTAATTTAGCAACAGTCACTTCAGAAAATTTATTGGAAATTAGTGAAGCCAATCACCACTGATGCCTAGGAGCAAATGCTCGAAAATATGGCATTAAGTCCGAGCGTCCACTACCGTGGACTTTACAATTTTGAAACCGTACTTAAAGAACTACCAAAACTGATAACACAGCATAGCTATGTAAACAATATTTACGGATATTGTCTACAATATACACAAATTTTCATTAAATGAACTTAGAAAAATACTCAATAATTAAGCGTACTCACCTGTCACGGTAGAGCTGCTATTTGGCGTCAAGTAATCGGTGTCACCGCTTCTCCCACCAGAGATCTACATCATCCATTCAAAGGAACCACAGTTATGACGAAGGGAAATACAAACCCCGTGATAGCAAGAGAGAAAACTATCTTCAGTACAATGGTCATCATGTTTCAGGTGATATACACTGACCCGCCAAAGAAACTGGTATAGATAGACAAGCGTATTCAAATACAGCGCCTATTTAAGACAAGTGTCTGGCGCAGTTGTTGCTGCTACAATCGCAGGTCGTCAAGATTTAAGTGAGTTTCAGCGTGGTGTTGCAGTCGACGCAAGAGCGATAGGACACAGAATTTCCGAGGTTACGATGAAGTGGGGATTTTCCAGTACGACCACTCCACAAGTGTTCCGTGAATATCAGGAATCCGGCAAAACATCAAATCTCCGACATCTCTGCGGCCGGAAAAGTATCCTGCAAGAACGGGACTAATGACGACTGACAAGCATCGTTCAACGTGACGGAAGTGCAACCCTTCCGCAAACTGCTGTAGATGCCAATGCTGGGCCATCAACAAGTGTCAGCGCGCGATCCATTCAACGAACCATATGGGCTTTCGGAGCAGAAAACTCGCTTGTGTATCCCTGATGACTGCACGAAAAAAAGCTTTACTAACCGCCTGGGCCCGTCAGCACCGACATTGGACTGTTCATGACTGCAAGCATTTTGCCTGTCTCGTTTCAAATTGTATCGATGGGGTGGACGTGACAAGCTCATGAATCGATGAGTCCCGCATGTCAGCAGGGGACTGTTCAAGCTGGTAGAGGCCCTGTGATGGTGTGAGGCGTGTGCATTTGGAGTGATATGGGGCCCCTGATACGTGTAGATACGGCTGTGACAGGTGACAGATACGTAAGCATCCTGTCTGATCACCTGCATCCATTCATGTCCATTGTGCATTCCGACGGATTCGGGCAATTCTAGTAGGACAATGCGACACTCCACACGTCCAGAATTACTACAGAGTGGCTCCAGCAACACTCTTCTGAGTTTAAACACTTCCGCTAGCCACCAAACTCCCCAGATATGCACATTATTGAGCATATCTGGGATACACTGTAACATGCTGGTCAGAAGAGACCTCCACTCCCTCGTACTCTTCCGGATTTGTGGACAGCCCTCCATTTTTCATGATGTCAATTCCCTCCAGCACTACTTCAGACGTTAGTGGAGTCCACGCCACGTCGTGTCGCGGCATCTCTGCGTGCTCGCAGGGACCCTACATGATGTTAAGCAGGTGTAGCAGTTTCTTTGGCTCTTCAGCGTAGTAGTATGGATTACGTAAATTTAGTTTCAGTTTCTGAGTATGGATGTGTGAAAATGATAATTTGTACTCAAGTGTTCCGCTATTCCACCACTTTCCCTTAACAAACTTGGTATAGCTACATGTTCGCAAATAGTAAATGCGTCAGTCAACACAGTCATCAGAGGCAGCAGGATACGCCTGTATTACAGAGTAAAGTAGGCAATAGAAAGCAGCACAATAAGCATGTTTGCCGAAGTTAACATCATGTTAATGGCACGTGAAATTTCGAAGGCAATTTCAGTACGTACAAATTTAAATTATACTGAGACAAGTAGCCAGCCCTGGAAACTGGAGCCAATCGGAGCTCTTCAAAGATTTTTTTAAAATTATTGCTCGTGAACGTGTTGGCTAGTTTCGTGGCTGTGACGTGGATGGCACTTTTAGCAGAAGCGCGGGTCGTGTTATACTCGCACGGCAGCTGCGCCATCTTTCACGTAATTAATTCGGAGGACACGCCGCTCGAACAATTGGGTTCGCATTATAAGCGTTACATCAGCGTGGCGGGCGTGTCACCTCATTATGGCTGGATTTCGTTCCCCAGCGCTGGCAGTCAGCACTGCGTAACGCAGGTGCTGACAGCGGGACCCGGGTGTCCCCACCGCCACTGAAGCGCATTAACTCGCTTACGCATGTGCAGCATTTAGCGGAGTACGACACTGCGCCACGGCTCTTACAAACTGCTGAGAAACATTATAATACAATAAGACAAAAGAAGATGTTCCGCGAAGGAACTATCCGAATGGGACGGGTGGAACGGATATCGGTAGATGTTATGTATAACGCGTTGGTCCACTTCTGGCAAGTAGTTATTTGGCTTGGCACTGATGGATAGAGTTACTGGATGTCTCCTTGTGCCAGAATTCGAAACCAGAACAGCTGTTACCATGAGTGACATAAAAGTACATATCTTAGGTGTTGCCAAACAACTCAGATCACTTAAGAAAGGCAAGTCTTCTGGTCTAGATGGTATAACAATCAGGTTCCTTTCAGAGTATGCAGACACAACAGCGCCTTTCTTAGCAATCATATACAACCACTCACTTGATAATAGGTATGTTCTTAAAGACTGGAAAGTAGCACAGATCACACCAATATTCAAGAAAGAAAATGGGAGTAAACCATTGAATTACAGACCCATATCACTGATCTCAATTTGCAGTAGGATCTTGGAGCATATACTGTACTCGAACATAATGAATCGCCTTGAAGAAAATAACTTACTGATACATAACCAACACGGATTTCGAAAATATCGTTCTTGTGCAACACAGCTAGCTCTTTATTCCCATGAAATGAGTGCTGTCGACAAGGGATCTTAGCCGGCCCGAGTAGCCAAGCGGTTCTAGGCGCTTTAGTCTGGGACCGCGCGACCGTTACGGTGGCAGGTTCGAATCCTGCCTCAGGCATGGATGTGTGTGATGTCTTTAGGTTAGTTAGGTTTAAGTAGTTTTAAGTTCTAGGGGACTGTTACCTCAGATGTTAAGTCCCATTGTGCTCAGAGCCATTTGAACCATTTGAAGGGATCTCAGGTCGATTCTATAATACTGGATCTCCGGAAATCGTTTGATATCGTTCCTCACAAGACAAGCAACTATTAATCGAAAGGCAAAGGTCCCGAGTTCGAGTCTCGGTCGGTCACACAGTTTTAATCTGCCAGGAAGTTTCATATCAGTACACATTCCTCTGCAGAGTGAAAATCTCATTCTGGGAACTATTAATCGAATTGCTTACATACGGAGTACCGTCTCTGTTGTGTGACTGGATTCGTGATTTCCTCTCAGAGAGGTAGTGATAGACGGTAAATCGTCGAGTACAACAGAAGTGATATCTTACGTTCCGCAAAGTAGTGTCATAGCCCCTCTGCTGTTCCTGATTTACAGAAATGATCTAGGTGATAATCTGAGCAGCCCCCTTAGATTGTTTGCAGATGACACTGTAATTTACAGTCTAGTAAAATCGTCAGACGATCAATTCCAATTACAAAATGATCTAGAAAGAATTTCTGTATGGTGCAAATAGTGGCAATTGGCACTAAACAAAGAAAAGTGAGAGGTCATCCACATGAGTAGTAAAATAAATTCGATAAATTTTGGGTATACGATAAATCGCACAAATTTCAGGGCTGTCAATTCGACCAAATACCTAGGAATTACAATTACGAGCAACTTAAATTGGTAAGACCACATAGATAATAATGCGAGGAAGGCGAAAGAAAGATTGCGCTTTGTTGGCAGCACACTTAGAAGATGCGACAAACCCACTAAAGAGACAGCCTACATTACACTTGTCCGTCCTGTGCTGGAATATTGCTGCGCGATGTGGGATCCTTACCAGGTAGGAATGACGGAGGACAGCGAAAAAGGGCAAAGAACGGCAACTCGTTTCGTGTTATCGCGCAAAAGGGGTTAGAGTGAGGATTCGAACCTGCGACCGTAGCAGTAGCGTGGTCCGGACTGAAGCTCCTAGAACTGCTCGGCCACAGCGGCCGTCTACTGTTATACTCGTAGATCCGAGAGCGTACGTTCCACGAAGAGTCAGCAAACATGTTTCTTCCCCCTACGTATATTCTGCGAAAAGGCCATGAAGATAAAATTAAGGCTATTCTAACCCACACAGAGGCCCTCCCCGCAATCGTTCTTCCCGCGAATTACTCGCGACTCGAACGGAAAAAGGGGAGGAGTGGAGAGTGAGAGAGATACACAAAGTACTGACCGCCACAAACCGCAAGGTGCCTGCGGAGTATAGACGGAGATGTAGAAGTTGCGTCATTCCTGAGTCCTGTGAGTTCTTTCCCTACCCTGTCGGAGGCAGACTTCACATAAGGAACTGTGAGAAAGCGCTAGGCGAGCGGCACCGAGGTCTAACCACAGCTTCTGGCAACAGGTTTGTTGCTGTGGCTGCATCGGTAAGGGAAAGAACATTTCTGTTTAATGATGTCATCAGATATGGTGCACAACTTATAATTGGATACGCGTGAGGAAGGAAATCGACATTGTCATTTTCAAAGGAACTGTCCGAACATTCGCCATGACCACAGTCAAACACTTTACCGCTATTCTATAGAAAGCAAGATCTGCAGAAAGTGTCTCTGCGCCATGGTTAACAAAGTTTTATACAAGTACAAATTGTTTAATGTCTAGTGTTCACAGAAGCAACGCTGCAGTTTCTATTGAGGGAGTTTATAGTGCTAACCGATAATCGAACGAGGGAATACGTGTTAAGCTGATGGCAATGTAAGAATTATGAGAGACCCGAACAGCTGCAGCTCGGGAACTGATACCGTAGAACTTCTGATCGCCCAATTTTCGACGTAGAGTTTTCTACTATACGTCAGTGCACAGTGATGCCACAAAATAAATACCGTAGGACGTAAGTGGGTGTAAATAAACTAAGTAAACAAACTTTGGAGTTTCAGTGTCACTGAAAATGGAGATTACCATATAGGGAAAAGAGCAATATTTCGTTTCTCGACAAATCATAAATATGATGCTTTCAAGAAAGCTTTTCATTCATCTTCAGTCTTAAGATATTAAATCCTCCATTTCACTAATTGTTAAACTATCTTCTGATAAAAAATAATATACTTTCACAAGATTTCTGTGCCATGAACTCGCCGTTCTGTGTTTTCTTAGAGTTGGTTCAAATGGCTCTGAGCACTATGAGACTTAACTTCTGAGGTCATCAGTCCCCTAGAACTTAGAACTACTTATACCTTACCAACCTAAGGACATAACACACATCCATGCCCGAGGCAGGATTCGAACCTGCGACCCGGCTTTCTTACAGTTATGCTATAAATCTGTTCTCTGTAATCCACCATTCATGTCATCTGCTGTAGCATTTAATAAATCACTGACATTATATTCAACGTCTTCCGTAATAATACTTGCTTCATCTGCAACGAGATTATTTTAAATCGTCTATGATACTTACTGTGGTTCATGGTGTGGGTTCCTGTAGTCATGTCCTAGTTCATGAACCACGGGCAACGTATGAGTGGCCAAGTAAGTGGTCCCAACAGTCGGGGTACCAGTTACTTTGTATTAAGGCTGGGCATCTCGGACATATTCTGAGTCGTGGTCACCTTTGTGCTCATACGGCAAAGACTACCAAATCCACCGGTTAGTCCCTCAACCGTTAGGAGTAAAAATCAATGGGACTCGGGGCAAGTAAGGCTAGCAACCTGCTTCCCCGATACTTTAAATATGATGCTGGCAACAATCAGAGCAAAATGCCTCGGACATTTGGAGGTGACGGAGTCCCACCTCTAACTGACAAACCAGGGACTCCTAAGATACGAACTTGGCAAACAAATGGTAATGGGGAGTTATTAATATCAATGGGGGCTACCCTGGGAAGAAGGTAGAGCTAGCAGAGGCTGCAAGTACAATGGGCCTGGACGTTTTAGCTGTTAGTGACATTCGGGTAAGGGATGAGAAAGAAGAGGAAGTTGGAGAATACAAGGTCTACCTGTCAGGAGTCAAAGCAGGAATCGCACAATGGGGTGTAGGGATTTACATCAGCAAAGAAATGGAACCCAGCGTAGTTGCAGTAAGGTATGTAATCGAACGACTGATGTGGATAGATTTGAAGTGTCTCGCAAGAAAATTAGGATTGTGTCAGTATATTCGCATTGTGAAGGAACAGATCAAGATAAGATGGATAGTTTTTATGAGGCACTCACTGATGTTGTTGTCAGAGTAAAGGACAAGGTCAGTGTTCTGCTCATGGGTGATTTTAATGCCAGGATTGGAAATCGAACAGAAGGGTATGAAAAGGTTATGGGTAAATTTGGACAGGATATGGAGGCCAACAGGAACGGGAAACAACTCTTGGATTTCTGTGACAGTATCGGCTTAGTAATCACAAATTCCTTTTTTAAACATAAGAACATTCATCGGTATACTTGGAAAGGCAGGGGAACCAGATCTGTCATTGACTATATAATAACAGATCAGGAATTCAGGAAGGCTATGAGGGACACACGTGTATTCAGGGGATTCTTTGATGACAGTGATCATTATTTAATCTGCAGTGAAATTGGGATTGTGAGGCCGAAAGTGCAGGTGGTCAGGTCCATATGTAGGAGGATAAGAGTGGAGAAACTTCAGGATAAGGAAATCAGGCTCAAGTACATAACAGCGATCTCAGAAAGGTACCAGTTAGTTGAATGTAGTCAATTACAGTCATTGGAAAAGGAATGGACAAGGTACAGGGACACAGTACTAGAAGTGGCTAAAGAATGTCTTGGAAAAGTAGTGTGTAAAAGTAGAATGAAGCAAACAGCTTGGTGGAATGACACAGACAAGGCAGCCTGTAAAAGGAAAATGAAAGCGTATCAAAAATGGCTACATACTAGAACTCAGGTAGACAGAGAAAGTTATGTTGAAGAAAGAAACAAAGCCAAACAGATAATTGCAGCATCCAAGAAGAAATCTTGGGAGGACTTTGAAAACAGGTTGGAGACTATGGGTCAAGCTGCTGGAAAACCATTCTGGAGTGTAATTAGCAGTCTTCGAAACGGAGGTAAGAAGGAAATGACAAGTATTTTTGACAGGTCAGGAAAACTGCTGGTGAATCCTGTGGATGCCTTGGGCAGATGGAGGGAATATTTTGAAGAGTTGCTCAATGTAGGTGAAAATACGATCAGAAATGTTTCAGATTTCGAGGTAGAATGGGATAGGAATGAGGATGGAAATAAAATCCCATTTGAGGAAGTGGAGAAAATGGTCAATAGATTGCAGTGCAATAAAGCAGCTGGGGTGGATGAAATTAAGTCGGAACTCATCAAATACAGTGGAACGTCGGGTCTTAAATGGCTACACAGGATAATTGAAATGGCCTGGGAGTCGGGACAGATTCCATCAGACTGGACAAAAGCAGTAATCACACCAATCTTTAAACATGGAAACAGAAAAGATTGTAACAACTACAGAGGTATCTCTTTAATCAGCGTTGTGGGTAAAATCTTCTCAGGTATTGTTGAAAGGAAAGTGCGAGTATTAGTTGAGGACCAATTGGATGAAAATCAGTGTGGGTTTAGGCCTCTTAGAGGTTGTCAGGACCAGATATTTAGCTTACGGCAAATAATGGAGAAGTGTTATGAGTGGAACAGGGAACTGTATCTATGCTTTATAGATCTAGAAAAGGCATATGACCGGGTTCCTAGGAGAAAGTTATTGTCTGTTCTACGAGATTATGGAATAGGAGACAAACTTTTGCAAGCAATTAAAGGTCTTTACATGGATAGTCAGGCAGCAGTTAGAGTTGACGGTAAATTGAGTTCATGGTTCAGAGTAGTTTCAGGCGTAAGACAAGGGTGCAACCTGTCTCCACTGTTGTTCATATTATTTATGGATCATATGTTGAAAACAGTAGACTGGCTGGGTGAGATCAAGATATGTGAACACAAAATAAGCAGTCTTACATATGCGGATGACTTAGTTGTTATGGCAGATTCGATTGAAAGTTTGCAAAGTAATATTTCAGAGCTAGATCAGAAATGTAAGGACTATGGTATGAAGATTAGCATCTCCAAAACGAAAGTAATGTCAGTGGGAAAGAAATATAAACGGATTGAGTGCCAAATAGGAGGAACAAAGTTAGAACGGGTGGACAGTTTCAAGTACTTAGGATGCATATTCTCACAGGATGGCAACATAGTGAAAGAACTGGAAGTGAGGTGTAGAAAAAGCTAATGCAGTGAGCGCTCAGCTACGATCTACTCTCTTCTGCAAGAAGGAAGTCAGTACCAAGACTAAGTTATCTGTGCACCGTTCAATCTTTCGACCAACTTTGTTGTATGGGAGCGATAGCTGGGTGGTTTCAGGTTACCTTATCAACAAGCTTGAGGTTACGGATATGAAAGTAGCTAGGTTGATTGCAGGTACTAGTAGATGGGAACAATGGCAGGAGGGTGTACACAATGAGGAAATCAAAGAAAAACTGGGAATGAACTCTATAGATGTAGCAGTCAGGATGAACAGGCTTAGATGGTGGGGTCATGTTACACGCATGGGAGAAGCAAGGTTACCCAAGAGACTCATGGGTTCAGCAGTAGAGGGTGGGAGGAGTCGGACAGACCAAGGAGAAGGTACCTGGATTCGGTTAAGAATGATTTTGATGTAATAGGTTTAACATCAGAAGAGGCACCAATGTTAGCAGTGAATAGGGGATCATGGAGGAATTTTATAAGGGGGCTATGCTCCAGACAAAACGCTGAAAGGCATAATCAGTCTTAAATGATGATGATGATGATGATATGATACTTACTTTGAAATATCTGTTGACCTAAAATAGAACCTTGTGGTAATGCAACTTGATGGCAACTCATTCGGATTCAAATTTCAAACCTGTCGTTTGACACTGGAGCTCAGCTTTGTTTCGTTTTTACTAGATCCTGGAGGAGGTAGCGCTTCATAATACGTGGTTATGCAACCATTATGTACCATTAATTTGTTGAACTTCATGTCGGCGCCTGTGACCGTATGCCTTTGACCGGACGTATCTTTTGTCTCCGTAGTAGACAGTGCTCTCCTCTAGGAAAACGCCGACGTAACTTTTGACGTCTTCTCTACTGAAGCCCGAGAGATCGTTGGTGCTGACGGCAGCATACTCCACAATAATACTGTGGTCACTTGTCGCTAGTGAACCACTGACGACAAAAGGCCCTCTAAATTTGGTCACGAGTGGCGACAGGCAGGCATGATATCAGACTTCTAATTGCCTCATTTGCATACTCGGGCACCTCTCTCTCTCTCTCTCTCTCTCTCTCTCTCTCTCTCTCTCTCTCTCTCTCTCTCTCTACCTCTCTGTCTGTCTCTCTTTCTTTCTCCCTCTCTCCCTCAACTCGCGTCCTTGCCTCCGTCACGTCACGCGTTAATTTTCTGCTCGCCCAGATTTGTCGCGACGGTTGGCAATGGTCACGCTTATTTCTGATAGGCCGGGGCCCACACTTGCCTCTCGATGGCTCCCGACATGGGTTTAACAGCACGTGTGACGCGAGAACCTCACGTAAGCGTGCACATGTGGACGCAAGCACCCGATACGTAAATTGGTGCTGAGTAAACGCAACGCCTCCAAACAAGGAGGCAGACGTGTCAACAGAGCTTTTACAACCATTGCGTCTCTACCTAGGGAAGACATCACTCACTCGCTCGGACGAGGATGGAATTATAACATGCCACGTCACTGCTGGCACTTCTGCTTCGTTAATCGCATGGGGAAAAAACTGACATAGGTGGCAGTCTTAATGACACCTCAGAATCTCGTACAACTGGTCGAGTAGGAGAACAGCTTCACGCGCCACGACAAAATGTCTAATAAACGCTTAACATAACAAACACACCAAACGCCCATAATGTCTTTTCGTCGTTACAGAATATCGCCAGTGGAAAGAAAGCCTTCAATTTTATCCACACATCAATGGAAGCAAGGCGATCGTAATCTAACAGTTTAAGGGAACACGTGCGTTCAGCCACGCGTATAAAACTGAACATGTCAAAATCTAATTACATTATAACTAAAGTATTTCCGAAGAGCAATATTTGATAGTCAGACACACACACACACAATCGGAAGAATCAGAACACCGCAGAGATTAAAAATTATACTCAAGAGCCGAGAGGGCGTGATTCGCAAAGTTATTCAACGAATATAGCAAAGTCAAAGAAAATTTAAAGACAGTGTCGATCCTATATTATGGCAGCATTTCGCAGTTACAGCGCGATGTAAAAAGCAAACCGAAGAAATGTGACAAACCACGTTTGTATGTAATCCAATGCTATGAGTTTTATGAGAGCAGACGGGGAAACCTTTTAAACTGAGATGTAATCAGGATAAGAACGCATTAAGACTGAATAACTTCGACAAATAGGCTGTCGCCACACACATTCACACAAGTAGGAACTGATGAACTTCTCAGAGCAAAGGTAGATGGTTCGCGCCAGTTTCGGTGATATCAGATTGTAAGGTGTTTTGTGAAGTAAGTACGGATGATTCGAAATATTCCCTTAAATTGTAAGCAAAACCTATCTCGTCGCCGGCTCGTACTAATATTTTCAAAATAATATTCGTGCATTAGATGTTATACTGTGATACCTGTGCAAGGGCATGAAGGACACTTGTTACTGCAGTGAATATTATATCACAGATTAGGTGCACGACAATATGCAAATGATTAAGAAGGAAGACTGTGGTTAACGTCCCGTCGACATCGAGATCATTAGGGACGGAACACACTCTCGGATTGTGTCAAGGATGGAGAGGAAATCGGCCGTTCACTTACATAGTAAGTCCCGGCATTTGCATGGAGCGATTTAGGGAAACCACGGAAAACGTAAATCAAGATGACCGGACTCGGGTTTGAACCGTCGTCCTCCCGAATGCGAGTCCAGAGTGACAACCAAGTGATTAGGATTACAAAACTGTACATTGTCCTTGATTTTGCACATTCGTAATGGTGCGTGATACTTACAACAGATGCTCACTGACATAATTTTTGCCTTTTATGTCAACAAGGCATATTAAACGTTTTCACTTTGTTCGGAATCTTCTATCTGGCCTAGCCGCAACAGTGACCTTTACAGTAAGACCAGAGCAGTTGCTGCTTCGCCTACGTGCTATCTGTGTCGCAGGTTTAGTCACAGATTATCTATAACATTGTCGTAAATATCCTTTGGCTCTGAATTCGTTCAGACCATCCTGTTTGGGATATGCACCTTCCCCAAACACTGTTGTACTTGCACCTCTACTGAATGCGTTCCACTTCCTTCACAGTCGTTTGCTGGCAGACACATTTCACATAGCATATTTATGCGCGTGTCAGTGGGCACTTGCCCACTTCAAAGACTTTTTAGTCACGTTTTCGTCTGCTAAGGTTACTTATTTTTGGGTCAAAGCTGTGAGTTCGTGTATCGGTGACTCACCTGAACTTTGACGTGAGGCAGCCAATAATCAAGCATGGTGGCAGAATCGGTTAGCTAGGCCTCATGGTCAGTGGATAATAGGACACACTTTTCCTCCGCCTGGTTAAGTGCAGACGTTTTATCTTGTGACAATGAAACGGGCACACTGAAATGATTTACAAGGGAACATTCCCAAGTGTCAATAACCGATCGTAACGAAACGTGCTGTGTAGAGGGGGCAAAATAGTGCAAAACATTTTTTTGTTTCACTTTTCAGGGTTAAAACACACCTCAGAAGGTTTTTGGCATTTTAGATTTAGAGGGAGTATCTTCGAAACGGTGACACGTAAAAAAGATTTTTCATTTAGAAGCTGCTGTGTCTTTAATGTTCTCGAAAACTGTATAATCTGCTTTTGAAATAATTTGAAATTTTGCAGAATACATCACCACTAGTAATTAATTTTGAAAAATGAAATATTTTGGTACGATATAAATTAAAGAAGTTTTCGAGCTACGAGAGCTATTCGGAAAGTACGGAACGATAGGTCGCGAAATGGAAACCACATTGCAAATCAAAACTGATTCATTTGCAACAGTTAGCTACAACTTCCAGCTACTTCTCTCCACAGTCGCCGATCCGACTTAGATGTTTGTCGTAGCGTTGTACCAACTTTCCAACACCATTATTATACAGGGTGGTCCATTGATCGTGACTGGGCCAAATATCTCAGGAAATAAGCATCACACGAAAAAACTACAAAGAACGAAACTCGTCTAGTTTGAAGGGGGAAACCAGATGGCGCTATGTTTGGCCTGCTAGATGGCGCTGCCATGGGTCAAACGGATATCAACTGCGTTTTTTTTAATAGGAACCCACATTTTTGATTACATATTCGCGTAGTACGTAAAGAAATAGGACTGTTTTAGTTGGACCACTTTTTTCGCTTTGTGCTAGATGGCGTTGCAATAGTCACAAACGTAAAAGTACGTGGTATCACCTAACATTCCGCCAGTGCTGACGGTATTTGATTCGTGATACATTACCCGTCTTAAAATGGACCGTTTAGCAATTGCGGAAAACTTCGATATCGTGTTGATGTATGGCGTGATCAAAATGCCCAAGGGGCGTGTGCTATGTATGCTGCTCGGTATCCTGGACGACATCATCCAAATGTCCGGACTGTTCGCCGGATAGTTACGTTATTTAAGGAAACAGGAAGTGTTCAGCCACATGTGAAACGTCAACCACGACCTGCAACAAATAATGATGCCCAAGTAGGTGTTTAAGTTGCTGTCGCGGCTAATCCTCACATCAGTAGCAGACAAATTGCGCGAGAATCGGGAATTTCAAAAACGTAGGTGTTGAGAATGCTACATCAACACCGACTGCACCCGTACCATATTTCTATACACCAGGAATTGCATGGCGACGAATCTGAACGTCGTGTACAGTTCTGCCGCTGGGCACAAGAGAAGTTAAGGGACGATGACAGATTTTTTTGCAGGCGTTCTGTTTAGCGTTAACGTAAACCGGCATAATATGCACTATTGGGCAACGGAAAATCCACGATGGCTGCGACAAGTGCAACATCTGTGACCTTGGCGGGTTAATGTATGATGCGGTATTACGGGAGGAAGGATAATTCTCCCCGATTTTATCGATGGCAATCTAAATGGTGCAATGTATGCTGATTTCCTACGTAATGTTCTACCAACGTTACTACGAGATCTTTCACTGCATAACAGAATGGCGATGCACTTCCAACATGATGGATGTCCGGCACATAGCTCGCGTGCAGTTGAAGCGGTATTGAATAGCATATCCCATGACAGGTGGATTGGGCGTCGAAGCACCATACCATGGCCCGCACGTTCACCGGATCTGACGTCCCCGGATTTCTTGCTGTGGGGAAAAGTTGAAGGATATTCGCTATCGTGATCCACCGACAACGCCTGACAACATGCGTCAGCGCATTGTCAATGCATGTGCGAACATTACGGAAAGCGAACTACTTGCTGTTGAGAGGAATGTCGTTACACGTATTGCCACATGGATTGAGGATGACGGACATCATTTTGAGCATTTATTGCATTAATCTTGTATTTACAAGTAATCACGCTGCAACAGCATGCGTTCTCAGAAATGAAAAGTTCACAAAGGTACATTGATCACATTGGAACAACCGAAATAAAATGTTCAAACGTACCTGTATTTTAATTTAAAAAACATACCTGTTACCAACTGTCCGCTTAAAATTGAGAGCCAGACGTTTGTGACTATTACAGCGCCACCTATCACAAAGCGAAAAAAGTGGTCCAACTAAAACATTCACATTTATCTACGTACTACACGAATATGTAATACATAATCGGGGTTCCTATTTTAAAAAAACGCAGTTGATATCCGTTTGACCTTTGGCAGCGCCATCTAGCGGGCCAACCATAGCGCCATCTGGTATCCCCCTTCAAGCTAGACAAGTTTCGTTCTTTGTAGTTTTTTCGTTTGACGCTTATTTCGTGAGATATTTGGACCGCTCACAATCAATGGACCATCCAAATTGTGAACTTTTTGGAAAACTGTAACTTGGCGCCGCTCTTTTTTCAGTACGGTTCCCTGGACTTAACCAGATACAGTTTTTCGGTCAAGTGTCCCCATTTTAAGATGGCAAAGATCGACGATGATCCCAATGACGTATGCCGGTCTAGCTGCAGTAGCCCACGGAACAGCAATATCATCGAAGCCCCGAAGTGTAAGAATGTTATTTTTGCCCTCATTCAGCCATGCACCAGAGACTCGGCAGTAATCTTCGCCTTCAACAAGGGTAACTTCTTACCACACCGGAGAAGAACCATCGCATAGTCAGCATACGCTCAAAACGCAAGGTCCACACCAGGAAGGTTCACTCCTCATAACTGCATCTACATCTACATCCATACTCCGCAAACCACCCGACGGTGTGTGGCGGAGGGTGCCTTGAGTACCTCTACAGGTTTTCCCTTCTATTCCAGTATCGTATTGTTCGTGGAAAGAAGGATTGTCGGTATGCTTCTGTGTGGGCTCTAATCTCTCTGATTTTATCCTCACGGTCTCTTCGCGAGATATACGTAGGAGGGGGCAATATACTGCTTGACTTTTCGGTGAAGGTATGTTCTCGAAACATTAACAAAAGCCCGTACCGAGCTACTGAGCGTCTCTCCTGCAGAGTCTTCCACTGGAGTTTATCTATCATCTCCGTAACGCTTTCGCGATTACTAAATGATCCTGTAACGAAGCGCGCTGCTCTCCGTTGGATCTTCTCTATCTCTCCTATCAACCCTATGTGGTACGGATCCCACACTGTTGAGCAGTATTCAAGCAGTGGGCGAACAAGCGTACTGTAACCTACTTGCTTTGTTTTCGGATTGCATTTCCTGAACGGCGAAGCAACATTTCGAGAGAGAGAGAGTAAATGAGGACATCGAAGGCAGGCTGCCATGAGACACACAACGACTAAACGCCATACGCGGCGTCAGCCGATCATTAACAAGTAGCTTCTTCGCGAGGCTCTGTAAATTGTTGGAAAGATCTATACGAGCCTCAGGGGTAAAACCGATTAGCTCCAACACATGCACCAAATAACTATGAGAAACACGGTAAAATGCATTGTTAAAACCCAGAAAAGCGAGGGCACAGTCAACAGAAATGCCTGCGGCAATGGAATCGCATCCCAGTACTCCGCTACTGGAGTCAAAAATCGAGTGACCGGGAAAGTAGCTCTGATGATCACCAGCAGAGGAAATGATTTTCTGTTGATTGTCCTATTAACAGTTTCATAATCAAAATTAAGAAAAGGGAGAGGACCAAAAGAATCCACAATGACACGGACAGATTGTTTCGAATACTATTTTTCCCACCTTAAAGGCACAGTCCTCCCTTGAATAAGCTGGTTAAACATCGTCTTGAACGCCGCACCCAACAGGTGTCTAAGCGGTCAAAAAACTCCTCAGGGGGACCATCCGGACCATGTGATTCAGGGGAGGGAGAAGCAACGATAAGAGCAAGCACTTCAGCGTTCTGAACAGGCGTGATCCTCTCACTTAGGGCTCCATCTCATCGGGAAAGACTCTCATATTGTTATCGACTGCACATATTCCGCACAGATACTGATGGAGAGCGCAAACATTACCTTGCTCAGTCTGTTGGCGGCCTGCAATAACTGTGAGAGGAGGAATAAAGGAGCGATGACGTTGTTACTGATGGGAAGCAGATGATACAAAGCAGTCAATTCCCTTCACCAGCGACCGAGATTTAGATTTGACTTGTAAATCCTCCATATGCTGCCGCTTAAGCTGCAGCAGCTTTGATTTATTTCGGGGAATGTCTTCGACCCACAGCGCGGTGTAACCGTCTCGTTCATACAGTTCACGCAAAAGAGAGTTGAGAGGTCCCATGCCCTCTTTTGCATGTCGCGTCTCATTTTCATCAATTTTATTAATGTTCTGTAATTGCACGGTAGTAACAGACCGAATAAGGTTATTGTAATGAGAGCATTTGTATTAAGAGCTCAAAAATACTTTTCACTTGATTCTTACGCATGTTGGGTTACTTCCCTGTGTGGCCTGTGAGAGGCAAGAATCATAGGACGGGGCTCATTGCATTTCCCGTTTGGGGGCTTTACTTACGCGAATTCTGAGGGGTTCGTACAGTGCGATTAAGCGCCTGGCGGAACGACTGACGTCGGTCGAATTTCGCCTGTTGTATGCAGGGCGAAACGACCTGCGAGACGTCTGAGTGTCGCCGCAGTTTTTGTGTTTACCGTTCCGGCGCGTTCGGAACGAAGACTCCTGGCACCGACTGACTACATTGCTCTCTTGATTCTCAGAACACTTGTGGACCGTGCCCTGCTGGCTGCGACTGTCTGGTGCCGCATGGCCGGCGGTCTAGGCAGGTTGTTTTCGTAGCTGGTCAAATGGCAAGTTCAGTGCTCTCAGGTGAATAGCAGAGGCATGATTAGTCAACTTAAACTGAGGCTAGTTGATGTCATAAAGATCTGCTCTAAATTGGAAGAAACGGTCGCCATTTGGCGCGAATGATGTTCTGAGACGGTGTGGGGGAATTTTGGAAACAGAAGTGAATGCTAATCCGCGGTTTTCGAGGATGGTAGGGAGTTGAGCAATGTTGGCTTCGCTCTTGCGTTGCGCGGGCGTAGGCGGATTCGGGATCTGATCTTCGTCGGAGTCGGACGGTCTTGCGACTTAGTCGCACTTTTCACGTAGAATTCTAGGTCAGCCTTCGAGGCCAGGGGCTGAAACAAAGTTGCTGCACGCCACAAGTCGGCGCCTACACCATCAGAAAGCTGCCTACCGACGACCTGCTACAAATTTCAGGATTGGTAAAGTATTTTGCGGCTCCGGCATTGTAGGACCTATCAATTTTATACTGTAGTCCTGAGCAGTACTCGCGCTCGCTTTGCCACAAGTCCACCTTGCTTGCTTCTCCATGTGATTCCATGTGAGCTCTCACTACTAATCGCGATACTGCAAATAGAGTCGAGAGAGTAATATTTGATCGATTAGGACCCCCAGTCCGTACCTTCCAGCTATTGCATCACAGAGAGTAGGAGCCAACTATTATTCGCATAATCAGAATGCCCTATCCTTTAATCTTCCCTTTGTGTCGATAATCATGTGCCTTTACGTTCTATGTATAATAAATCACATCGGAATATTTTAGCCGCATATCATTTCGTAGATATATGCGGAATCCCATTTCCTGTTGTTTATTATGATAAAGTTCTCTTTTTTTTCTCTGAGTAGATTACGATTTTTATTAAATTATTGTGAGCGTACGCTCCTTATTTTACCAACTAGCAGGGCCCACCATCATTTGCCTTCGTTACCGTTGTGCGCATAATTAATTAGGTGACAGGTAAGGAGGGGGTCGACTGCATGTCTCGCTCATGCAAAATTCGTCAGAATTAAAGAGTTACAAACTCTTCTCCGCCCCGGGACCTCGCAGAGTCATTCACTCTAATACAAAAAAACGACGCACCGCGAGGGCATCCGAATCGGACGGAAGTCGGGAGACGTAATGTACATGTACAGACAAACAAATGATTACAATTTCAGAAAAATTGGACGATTTATTCAATAGAAAGAGCTTCACAAATTGAGCAAGTGAATAACGCGTTGTTCCTCCTCTGGCCCTAACTGAAACAGTTCTCTGGCTTGGCATTGATTGATAGAGTTGTTGTATGTCCTCCCGAGGGATACCGTGCCAAATTCTGTCCAACTGACGCGTTATATCGTCAAAATCCAAAGATGGTTGAAGGGCCCTGCCCATAATGCTTCAAACGTTGCCAACAGGGGAGATACTAGGATACAATGCTGGCCAAGGTAGGCTTTGGGAACCACTAAGACAATCATTAGAAACTCTCGTCGTTTCCTGCCGGAAATTCTACCTATCTATCTATATCCGTATCCCGCTCCAGCTACTGCCGCGTCTGGGTGCTGACGAGTCCTCTCCATTTGGCTTGCTCCTCCCATCACTTCTCGTCCTCCACTTGCTGCCAAGTCACACCTCTCCTTTCCACAGATAGTCTCACTCCCATTTTCCACCGTGTTCTTGGGCGCCCTCTAGGTCTTTTCCCATCCATCTTTAGTTATACGCGTGGTGTATGGCTCTGAGCACTTATGGGACTCAACTGCTGAGGTCATAAGTCCCCTAATTAACCTAAGGACATCGCAAACATCCATGGCCGAGGCAGGATTCGAACCTACGACCGTAGCGGCGGCGCGGTTCCAGACTATAGAGCCTAGAACCGCTCGGGCACCCTGGCCGGCACCCATGTCCAGGGTTACGGGTGATGACCTTACTGGCAGCGACGGTGGAGAAGAAAGATTTTGGAACGGTGTAGCTGGCAGATGAGGCAACCCTGCTTTCTGGGGATCAAATGAGACGGGAACCACTGCCCTGTGGTGGAGGAGAAACTCCAAAGGCTAAGGGAAACAACGCCCACAGAAAATCCGTTCTTGCGGTAGGCCTAGCAAGCCGGCACAAATTCTTCATATACTGCTTTCAAAACACAGACGAGCTGGCGGAAATTATCTCGCTGAAAAGTAAGCCCAGCATAGCCTGCCACGTAGCGCAACGAAACGGAGCGTAGAATATCGTCGACGTTCGGCTGTGCTGTAAGGATGCCGCGAATGAAAACGAAACAAGTCCTGCGACGAAAAGAAAAGGCACGCCAGACTCACTCTCTCTTGATTGTCGCTGTGTGTGGCGCGCGACACTCGGGCTGGAATCCCACTGCTGTCCGGGATGTCCTCAGGAACGTCTTCGGTCTGCGATCTCATTGACTGCAGTAAAAGTGTCTTCAGTGATAAGTCCTGCTTCAAACTGAGCCCCGTCGACCAGCGAAGACGTGTCTGGAGACACCTTCGACAGTAATGAGATACCAAACTGACTGTCGCCTGCCCTACGGCCCAACAACCGGGAGTAATGGTCTGGGGTACAATTCTTTTTCGTAGCAGGACCCCTCGCTCGAGCAACACAGTACGATATTAAGAACTGACGTAGCTTCGGCTTTGCTAAATCTGTCCACGAATCCAAGAGCGAAGAATGATGCACAGCGGAATGGAGACTGCGCTCCCCCACGTCGCCAACCACATCACACTGCTCGCTATTCGTGAGGTGGGAGCATCCAGCATTCATTGTGGCCAAAACTGTTCCGCAAGTTGTCGTCCAAGGTTTACAGTACCCACCACAGCACAAAGGTCCGGAAAGAAATCAGATAAAGCATCTATTGCAAGAATCCTATCACATTAACAATCAGAGAAATAAACCTTCGATACAGTTAGAAGAGGTGGACATAAAAGACCTGCATCTAACCAAGGTATCTGCTCCCACACGTCGCGCAAACGTATCGAAAAAACCAATTCACTTAGTTCGCGACAGAAATTATTATGTCGGGACTGATCGCTAGGATTTAGAACACAATTGAACCTACACTGGTGTCCAAAATTAAAGCAACAAACCGCTATTTCTCCGTCCTCCGTCTAAGCAAGTGATATAATCATATCAACTGTGAACAGATGTCCGCCGGCCAGAGTGGCCGAGCGGTTCTACACACTTCAATCTGGAACCGCGCGACCGCTATGGTCACAGGGTCGAATCCTGCCTCGGGCATGGATATGTGTGATGTCCTTAGGTTAGTTAGGTTTAAGTAATTCTAAGTTCTAGGGGCTGATGACCTCAGATATTCAGTCCCATAGTGCTCAGAGCCATTTTTCAACACATGTCCATAAGATCGTGTTCTGCACGGAAGATGGCATTCCGGTCAACGAACAACCACGCCAGCGATGACGTCAGAGCACCCATCAACCCGCGCAGTATTTGTCATGTATTCCAACATCTCACAGTCAAAGACGGTGCAGTATGGCACAGAGAAGATGCCTAGTGGAGAGGCGTAGGAAGGATGGAAGCAGGGCAGTCGCACACTGATGTGGCCCGATGGCTTAAAGTGACTTGTTCTGTCGTTTCCCGGACGTGGCGATAGTTTGTAGAGACCGAAGCTGTATCCCAAAGACCACGGCAGTCCGACCATGAGTGACATCAGAAAGAGAGGACCGTTATTTGGTTGTAAGGGCAGGGCGATACCGCCTTAGCACTGCACGGCAACTGGCATATGAGGTGGCAACATCCACTGGACGTGTTGTAGCGACGCAAGCGCTGTACAGAAGTCTACGGCAGAGTGGCCTTTCCTGTCGGAGACTCTGACGCGTCTTCACAGAAGGGAACGTCTAGAGCGGAGTCGTCAACATGCCAACAGGACGGTCGAACAGTGAGCCAATGTTCTTCTCACAGATGCTTCCCGATTTGGTCTGGAGAGTGATTCTCGAAGGGTTCGCCTCAGCAGGGAACGTGGAGCACGATTTCGGGACACAAACGTGGCGGAAAGAGACCGATATCTGGGAGAGTCCGTAATGGTGCGGGCAGGGATTACGCTGACCACCCGAAGAGCTCTTCATGAAACTGTACGGGTGAGTTGGCAAGGTGTAACTGCTGTTAGGTATCGCGACGAGATCTTGGGACCTCATGTGCGGTTGTTGCGAGGTGCTGTGGAACCAGACGTCGTATTGATGGACGATAATACTCGAAATCATAGAGAAAGGGTGATGACGTTTTCTTGGAAAATTAACGAATGTTTAAATATCAAACCAATACAACAAACAGATATTAATTCCACTGAATTCTGGAACAAAAGAAGGAAGTTTGGAATGGTTGAACGAACGAAGACTATTCCAATTTTCGAACGAGCGAACACTTGAAGATTGGAACAAACGATCATTCATATGTTCAAAGAAACAGAAGTTCGAACGTCGATAGAGCGAATGGACGATGGAACATTGGAATAGTTGACACAATGTTCAAAATAATGAACTATGATTCTAATGTTTGAACGAAGGGTCTAGTGACGGAAAATTAGAATGAGAAATCATTAGAATATACGAGTGAAGGGACGTTGTCACGGTTGAAACTCGAATGTTCCAATGGATTAACGCCTGAAAGCTCTAGCAAATGGAGATTTGATTGAAAATTAAATGAGGAAATGTTCAAACGAGCAAACGTTAAAAAATGTTTAAGCGAATGAAGGAACGTTAGAAGAAATGAATGTTCGAAAACACAAGCATATTTTCGATTCTTAGAATGAACGAACTCTCTAATGTTCTAATTACAAAATGTTAGAGTGTCCGGAAGAACGATTTATATTTTAGTTGGTTCAAATAGCTCTATCACTGTGGGACTTAACATCTGAGGTCATCAGTTCCCTTGACTTAGAACTACTTAAACCTAACTAACCTAAGGACATCACACACATCCATGCCCGAGGCAGGATTCGAACCTGCAACCGTAGCAGCAGTACGGAATTTATTTGGTTCCAGCAGGTTAGGTACTTATTTATTTCCTCATTCTGTGTTTCATACACTAGTGCCCAAATGTAAATCGCCTTTTCCACGTACTGTGTCTAATTCACGAAATCATACAAACTGTCAACCAGATGTCCGTATAATAGTGTTCTGCACGGAAGATGGCATTCCGTTCAACGGACAGCCATGCCAATGATGGAGTCAGGCCACCTATGAAACGAGAGCGTGTTTGCTGGGTAGCCGGACATCCACAATCGCTGTGTAGACAGTCATAGACGGTGCAGTATGGCACACAGAAGATGCCTACCGGACTCTCTACTGTGGAGGACCGTAGAGAGCAAGCAAGCAGGACGGTACAAAACTGATTTGGCCCGATGGCTTAGAGTGAATTGTAATGTTGTTTCACGGACATGGCGACAGTTTATAGAGACCGAAACTGTGTCCCGAAGACCAGGGCGGGGCCGACCACGTGTGGCTTCAGAAGAGAGGACCGTTATTTGCCTGTAAGGGCACCACATTACCTCTTTAGTACTGCACGGCAACTGGCGTGTGAGCTCGGTGCAGAGGGCGTCGGCAGAGTGGCCTTTATTGCCACAGACATGCTGTATGTCTACCTCTGACGCGTCTTCACAGAAGCGAACCTCTACAGTGGAGACGTCAACATGCCAACAGGACGGTCGAACAGTGGACCAGATTTCTTCTCACAGATGCGTCCCGAATTGGTCTGGAGAGTGATGCTCGACGGATTCGTCTCTGGAGGGGACGTGGAGCACGATTTCGGGACACAAACAGTGCGGAGAGATACCGATATCTAGGAGGATCCCAAATGGTGCGGGCAGGGATGATGGTGACCACCCAAACAGCTCTTCACGAAACTGTACGGCTGAATCGGCAAGGTTTAGGTGCCGTTAGGTGTCGTGACGAGATCTTGGGGCCTCATGTGCGGTGGTTGCGAGGTGCTGAGGACCCAGAGAATAATGCTCCACCTCATACATCACGGACGGTTGATGTTTTCTTAGCAGCGGAAGATACGGCATGCATGGAGTGGCTTGCTCGCTCTTCCGATTTGAATCCCACAGGTCATGTCTGGGATGCACTGCGGAGACGGGTTGCATCGCCTCAGCATCCACCAACCACTCCATAAGACTTACGAGCAGCTCTGCAGGAAGAATGGGCGTTATTGCCTCAACATGAGACTGATGACATCATTCACAGCGTGCCCCGTCGTTGTCAGACGTGTATTGGTGTCAGAGGTGGTCACAGCCCATGCTAAGCACAGTAATGAGTGTGTAAATCCGTTACTATTGTCTACCGTTATTCACGTTGCGATTGTTTACATTCTTTGTTCTTTACATTGTTTTTACTTTACTATAACCTGTTTATACTGTTTTGTGGCAAAATAAACACAACCTTGCAAAATTTTCTTTTGTTGTTTTAATTTGGGACACCATTGTAATATAAGACGCCGAGGACTCATGCGCAAAAGATAGACAGCCTCCTCTTCGTAAAACCTTGAACGCGCCACTGTGTAACTCGAATCAGATGGTGTACATAAAATAACTTAGGTGAGATCATAAAGACGACACCCAGTCATCCGACCAGTATCAAGTATTTCAATATCGGCAATGAGAATAGCTTCATGAAAGAAAAAGGTGGTGCCTGTCGCACATTCAGGTGCCACATTAAAAATAGACTGTGGACCATGGAGAGCAAAACTGGCGAAATAACTTCTTGTAAAAGTACGATATCAGCACAGGATTCACAAATTAATGTAAATATGATTCCATTCTATTAACATCTAGGGTAAAACGTGTAAGTTTGAGTCGTCATTCAGAATAGAAAAAGGTTAAAATGGCAGCTACAAAAAAGCACGACTTGTTCCTCCCCTCGACCGTCACAGTCAGCTTACCACATCCATTTATGAACCTGACGCCTTTATGGTTCTGTTATTTCTTTGGGACAGCAAGGTCCGGCTGGATTCGTTGTTAACACCGGCCGTGCGGCAAGTTATCCTCCACGGCCGCCGATGCGGGAGTACCGTTTACCGCGTCCGAATCAGTCATTGCCGGCACTGAATCGGGAGCTGTCTGGACAGGAGAAACTCCTAGCAAAAGCGATCCACGTCAACAAGATAATCGGATGACAGGCCAAGTGTCACAGGAGACAAGTCATGTGAAACTACATCCGAGTACGGCTTCTCTATAAGCAAAGACATAGAGACGCTGTCGGAAGTACCAGACAAGGCAATAGGGGAGCTGCTATGACTCAACAGGTGGAATGAACGGAACGGGAGACAAGCGAATCGACGCAAAGTGTTCCGACATCTGGGGAGGTTCACAGGAAACATTCACCGAATTTGCAGGAGCACAGCAATGACTCATCTTAACGTTCGACTCAATAGTGCTGATAAAAGAAAGGTTCAGGAGTGGAATTAAAACACAAGGTGAAAGGATATCAATGATACGATTCGCTAATGACATTGCTATCCTGACTGAAAGTGAAGAAGAGTTAAATGATCTGCTGAACGGAATGAACAGTCTAATGAGTACACAGTATGGTTTGAGAGTAAATCGGAAAAAGACGAAGGTAATGAGAAGTAGTAGAAATGAGAACAGCGAGAAAATTAACATCAGGATTGATGGTCACGAAGTCAATGAAGTTAAGGAATTCTGCTACCTAGGCAGTAAAATAACCAATGACGGGCGGAGCAAGGAGGACATCAAAACCAGACTCGCTATGGCAAAAAAGGCATTTCTGGCCAAGAGAAGTCTACTAATATCAAATACCGGCGTTAATTTGAGGAAGAAATTTCTGAGAATGTACGTCTGGAGTACAGCATTGTATGGTAGTGAAACATGGACTGTGGGAATACCGGAACAGAAGAGAATCGAAGCATTTGAGATGTGGTGCTATAGACGAATGTTGAAAATTAGGTGGACTGATAAGGTAAGGAATGAGGAGGTTCTACGCAGAATCGGAGAGGAAAGGAATATGTGGAAAACACTGATAAGGAGAAGGGACAGGATGATAGGACATCTGCTAAGACATGAGGGAATGACTTCCATGGTACTAGAGGGAGCTGTAGAGGGCAAAAACTGTAGAGGAAGACAGAGATTGGAATGCGTCAAGCAAATAATTGAGGACGTAGGTTGCAAGTGCTACTCTGAGATGAAGAGGTTAGCACAGGAAAGGAATTCGTGGCGGGCCGCGTCAAACCAGTCAGTAGACTGATGACCAAAAAAAAAAAAAAAAATTGCTGACTCCATCCCTACCATCCAGAGAATCAGCAGAAGCACGAGGTTTGGAGGGAGGGGTGTCAGGACAGGGGAACTACATCAGCAATATCCTCATCCTGTGTGTGGCGATTCTTGTTTTGGATCACTTGATCATCCACGCTGTGGGCAGTCACATCAGAATCGATCTCCAGTCGCAACGACGGGAACGAAGTTCAAATCCGTCCACTGGGTGGCATCAGCAAAAGATTGCACAGCCCCTGATTCAGTTCCACTGGTAACGAGGTCTACCACCGTTATCTTACGCTGCTGTTGAAGCGAAGATCCAAAACAAAAACCCTTCTCGGAGAGTGGTTCCGAAAATGACCACTCTCGTTACACGAAAGCATGTCGCCACCCCGCCACTGTATGTAACATGCACGAGGTAACCACGTCCTTCTAAATGAGACGGGATCTTCTGATTCACCTCCATTTCTACTGAACAAATCCCACTGTAACTCTGAAATCTGTGCTGACTGGACTATCGTTCAAGGTGAATGTTTTAATAGCACCATACTTAAGGAAAACGTCTTTAAGGGAAACGTGATCGACATCGGGACGCGCGGAAGTTCGTGTATTCAACGTCAGCGATCGCAAGGAGGACTGTACCATCTGAGTCATTTCTCTGACGGAAGGAAACCTAGGAAAATTGTTTAAGCAGTAATATTTCTTCTTGTAAGGAAGTCACAGATTTACCAAAGAAAACATAAAGTTCGGTGTCAAAATGCGCTATGTTGACCTAAACCTGACCAGAAGCAAACCTAAAGTATCTACCAACCAATTGCAGATTTCCAGAGAACTCGGGTGCAAATGACGGGTCGAGTTATCAAAAGAAAAACACACGGTACCTTTACGTGGGAATATGAAAACAAAAGAAGCCGACAACGCCGCTACGAAGAACACGCTTAAACGAACACAAATAGGAATTCGACGATGGATGTACACTCACAAAGCACAAAACCTGACGTAAGTAACGAACTTCTACTACTCGTAGCGCTGTGACGGAGTGGAGGTAACCACTATCTTGCCTCTACAGTGTCGCAAATGGAACTGCCCGCTAGTCCATCACGGCCTCCGTACAAATATAACAAAAAAGGATTCTTTATATGCTTCACCATAACTGGGTTCCATAGTCTCTTAGTAAAATTAAGTATTTTGTAAGTTGCAGAAGTGGTGGCCTTAGATTTACCACACAAGAAGTCACTCTCGTGCTGCTAACGCCGTTGGTAAAAAGGGCGGAGGAGCGGACATGGGATGAGGGCACTTTCTAGCTCTTGGGATGGGAAATTGTCCGTAAAATGCGGATGAATCAGTTATGACCCACAGCATGAGGAGGATGAAGACAGTTAAAACCACTGCATTGAAGATTCATAATGTGTATCCACAGGACGTGGGGGTTGTGACTGAAAAAGTGTCATGATAGGCTCTCAACTGGCAAAAGATTCCGGATTAGTGCTCCATTCGCATCTCCGGGAGAGGACTTCGAAAGGGGAGGTGACCATGAGAAAAAGATGAAATAACCGACGAAAGGGTGTCCTACGAGTGGTGGCGTCAGAGCCTGAAGTTCGAGAGTGGTAGCAAAGCTAGGAAATCTGACGCTAGACGGATGTGGCATCAGCCTTCTGGATACCGTGAACAAACAGAACAATTTCGGTGTCTCCATAAAATGATATATTCGCTGCACAATTTTAGCCATTGTCCAGAGTTTCTATTCATTTGTTTATAGATTCTACTCATAAAATTTGCCCTGCTTTGTGTCTCACACAGGTATTACAACACATTAAGCACATTGAAAACTCTCTATATAATTTTATAAATTTTTTCTTAAGTGTAAGAATGCCATATTAAGATATTAAACTATCCAATATAAATTATTCAATATAAATATAATTCAATATAAATATAATGACAAGTATACATAGGGCGTTTGTTTTAACTTGAAACAACAAAATATCTCGAAAAATACGCATAGTATGAAAAAATTGTTCCAGATGAAGCTTTGGTTTTTTCTAAGGGTACAGATCTCTGTGATAATACTGGTCACCCCCTATACCCCCTCCCATGGGGGTAAACGTTTTATTTTCAAAAGGGAACTCTCTTTTTTATTAGAGATTCGGTATCTACGCTACAAAATACGTAGGATTTATCGGAAACAGTTTTTCCATTCGCCGTGCGTTCGACACGAGAGTTACGGCAGTTGTACGAAAGAAAACACCGAAATTAGTGACTCCCATGGTGAAATTAGACGGGATTTACCGAAATCAAGCATCCTGGTCGTATGGGAAGTCGCCGAAATCAACCCAGAAGGGAACAGTATACTACGTTATGTTAAAAGTAGCTTATGTGGCAGACTTTAAATGTCTAAAAGTAGAAGTCTTACTGTGTAATGAAATGTGCAAAGCTTAATTGAATTTTTAAGAGTAATATCGACTGGTTAGAATAAAAGAAGTTGCATTTTCATCGAAAACGTAATGTAGAATCAAATTAGTCGGCTCCCAATTGGAAAAACCAGAAGAATTGAAATTTGCCGATTACAGAGCCATCTGCCACGAATGGAAAAAATGTTTTGGTTTTTTTGCTTGGATTCCGAATATTGAATAAAAATTGCGGATTCCCATTTGAAAATAAAATTTGAGCAGCCCCCCATGGGGACGGGGCGTGAGGGATTAGTTAGGAGGCGGCCATTTAGTTGCTGCCGTTTTGTATCCCCCTGCGGTCGAGCAGTGAACGAACGACTTGATTCCCACTTTCAGTAAGTCCACCGAACAGCAACTTGAGTGTTGACGTCGCCCACTTTCGGCTAGCGGCGCTTCGCTAGTCCATTCCATTGCCGCACAGGCAGGTCACTCAAGTTTGCAAGCGCATAATCATTGTAGTGTGTGTGAGCGAAGGAGGTTGATGGAATGACAAGCGAAAATGGTAAGAAACTGTTGCTGATAGTTATAAAAGGTGTTTCCATAAGCGTCTCGTCGATGACACTGATAGATATAAGTGTACGAGGTGAAGTGTAAGTGTTTTATGAAATTAAATTCTTGAAATTGAATTGTCGGTTCGCAATTAGATTTTATTTATAGATGGGACCTTTAAGAGTTACCAAATATTTATAATTACTGAGGTAAATTAAAAAAACTGAACAGCTATTTCCCATTTTTTTCTGCTCCCAAAAAAAAGATGAAACATATATGAAAACTTTGTTCTAAATTCCACATAACACCAATTCGGATATTACACACGTGGCCTTTGAGATGACAATTCACCATGAAGCTGCCTACATTTGGCCCCAAACCAATATAAAAGACTGCAGATTTTACCTCTGGCACACATGGTGGAGAAAGATACAGTCGCGGTTTGCATCAAATTGCTGTGAGATGAATCGGCCATTGGATGCACTTTAATAACTTTTCTTATGTCTTGTCCACACTTCTTTTTATTTCCAAAACACTGTAAGGTGTCAGGCAAATCCAACACCTTCCATGAAAACCCTGACATGATAAGCAAATGCAGTAGTATGTCACATAGCTCCGAATAAATCGTGACATTAAATTAACCAAAGTAATACGGGTAACGAGTGAGCAAATGGAATACCACAGACTAACACAAGAATGCCTAAATGCATGTCATACCTTCCCACCGTGAGACAGACGCAGTTCCGAGGGGAGAAACGAGAACAGAAGCCGAGAGCAGAACCGTGTTAAGCTAGAAGGCCCTACGATAAGGGACGGACTGGACACCCACGTCGCCAGCTAACCATTAGGACGACACCACCCGCAAGTTTTAGCGTGAGACTTTTTCGCGTCACTGTTACGCTACAAACTTTAAAAACATTGCCCCACCACGAAAAGTATAACGTTTCTCATTGGATAAACAGAATTTTTGTAGGCGGAGCTTAAGGTTAACATTGACACCCTGATTGGTCAGATGAAAACACAGCCAGATAGTTTTTTTTTTTAACAAACTTCGGTAAACGGTAGTAAGGAGAAGTCAGAGAGGGGTTGCTTCCGAGATGGCGAGGTGAGCGGAGCTGTGATGCCCGCCGCTGCCCTGACGCTGCCTAAACACCGACAAGGTAATGAACGCACGCGATGCCCCATTTTTGAGCGCATAAGGCTTCACTCAGAACTGCAGAAGTCTCATCTGTTACACCCCCTTTTTTGCGTAATACTAGTGTCGATCGTATATTAAAGCTCATGGTGTTCACATTTGCCACTTGAAGTAAAAATCTGAAACCCGATGATTTCTCTGTTATATAGTTATTCAGAAGCCACATCAGCCACTGTAATTAACGACAAGTCAGATAAGTTATTAATGATAATTAAGGGTCACTGTAGACCATTTTGATAGTTTTTTCTTTGTGAAACTTAATTTAAACCTAGATTATAGATGTGATATGGCATAGGTCATCCTTCGATCGATTGTAGAACTTGGAAACCCATTAAGGGAATATTCGTTCACATTTTTGTTGAACGCAGTTGGTTTTTACCATCCTGTATTAAAACACTTCCTTTTATCAATAGTGCAATTTATAAACAATGTTTTGTGAGTAGAATAAAATTTCCAATGGTAAACTTAACTGCTTTTTCGACGTTATTTTACCAGCTAAGTAAAAATAGGAAAGCCTTGAACCCCTTCCACTAAATTTAGTTAGTATTAAGATTCTTTTAGAGGGAGTGCAGTGGAGCTGACGCTGAGATCATTAAGAATTTGGTTATATCATCGCTAGTCTCACTGAACTCTTCTGAATTCTACATGTCGTGTGTGGTCTGGCGTCTCCTTACCAGCAACAGGTCCCACGTTCAAACTAGTCAATTCCCTTAAAAAAAAACGCTCAGAGCGTCGTTGCGCGAAAGTGGTAGGGAGACACGATATAGAACAAACAGACACCACCATGAATGATTAGAACACCTTATACGTTTCGACTCCTCGTAATTGTCAAAGACAGTGTTATGTCAGTGATATAGTATTGTCAATAGATACATTGCATCACATCAACAGCCTCCATCATGAGACAAGTGAAAACGTGTGACACAGTGTATCTAATGAGCAATTTTATATAACTGACATAGCTTTGCCTTTGATCATGACGGAAAGACAAAACGCGTAAGATGTTTTCGGAAATAAAAATTGTGTCAAGACATAAGAAAAGTTACTAAAGATTCAGTTATTATGATTATCAAATCATTTTAAATCAAGGGAATCTGAAATTGGAAGACTTCTAAAAATTGTGTTTGGACTGCCACTGCTGCTCCCCCCCCCCCCCCTCCTCCCCACGACCAAACTGGAGACTGTAGACTGTTTCTTCGACAACATAATGTACCGCAAACTTAACAATGAACACTTGAATGACTTTTTCGATTGTTCACTTCATACCTATGCTTGCAGATACCGACTTTCGGCCCATAATGTGGGTCCTCTTTAGCAGCACTTCTGAAAGGACTGCTAACTGCTTTAAGGCACTCCACTCAAAACTGAACGCTCAACGCTTATTCTTCTCACCACAACAAATTACAGCTGTTGGGAACATTAAAGATTGCTTAAACTGAGACTTGCGTTGAAATGAGAAGCAAGAAGAAAAGGAAAACTACTCCAAAAAATAAAATAAAAATAAAAAATAAAAAAAACACGCGGGACAAACAAGATTACATAAAACAATAAATCGAAATATTGTCTCATTGAACCCGGTACGAATATGTTCAAAACATTTGTTGCAAGTTTCTCCAGCCTCCAAAATTTTATTTCTTTTGCTTGACAGGTGCAACTTTGTAACTTATATTATGAGAATATTATATCAAAAAGCCAAATCATTTTATCCATGTCTACTGCTTGTAGACAGTCCTAAGTCTGTGTAAGAGACATATTATGATACTGAAAAAAAATGAGCGTATGGCATCGTTGGACGGGAGACCCCGAATAAATTCGGCCACCAAGTTCAAATCTTATTTCATTGGACGCCACATTGGGCGACTTGCGCGCCGGTTATGAGGATGAAATGATGATGAGGACAACACGACACCCAGTCCATGAGCGGAGAATAATCTCCAACCCCGCCGGGAATCGAACGCGGGCCCCTTCCCTGGGAGGCGAGCACGTTACCACCCAGCTAAGCAGGCGGACATTATAATACTGTTGATATCATATGGAAATCAACACGTACTCTCTTGAAAAACAAGATAAAAACTAATGAGAATCAACACGTGCGCTATCGGATAAATATGGTAGCAGCTAAGGGGAATCAAGAGATCCGTTTCGGCATCAATTCGGGGCCAACTCCAGTTTCAGCACGGGCAGATGTCCCCTTCAAAAATATCAACTTTTCATCTGGAACATTTTTTTCGTACAACGCGCGTTTTTCGAGGCATTTAGGTGTTCTAAGTTAAAACTAACGCATCTACATAAAGGAAATATTATTAGTTAGAAATAGTGTAAAACTAATGTATGAAACAAAACAAAGTAATAGGTATATTATTTTATGTATTATGAAAATTTCAGTAGCTGAACTTCGCTTTGCAGCAAAGTAGCTACATCTCAGAGTTTTGCCTGCGCTGAGTGAGAAAATAGTCAACACTTCAGCCGAATGTTCATATCCTACAAGGAAGGTGAAGAAAAATTCGCGCACTCGGACTTCGCAGCGCGATTCCTCACATAATGGCAAAACAAGAAACGTCTCTCATAAAATTTCGTCCAGCGCGTATTTCGGCCAGTAAATGGGCATTAAAGATTGGAGTCCGGCAAAACTGTAATCACGTGTACGGTGACAACCTCCGTCAGAAGACAGCAGTAGCGCTGTGCGGTTGGTCCAGTGGACAGTCTTTTGAGGTAACATGCAGGAGCTCGGGGGTCCGATTGTGGACCGGGACCTATTTACTTTTCTTTGCTGAAAGTAGTCTGCGTGGTACGATATCTGGCGTCTTAATCATCATACAGTGATTACCTTAGGTCCTCTACAAAACATTTGCAGTTACACAGGGTGGGTCGCTAACTGTTGTCACCTAGAACAACTCCGACAGTATGATAGTAGCTGAAAAGTTTGTGAGACAAATGTTGCATGGGACAACAGGGGCTATAATATGACGGTTTTTTGTTTCTAGGTGGGGTCGCGTCAGACATATGAAGGTCACCTTTGTTTTTTTTTTTTAAACGGGATGCAATAGTTTGGTACTTATTTTCTGATAGCGGCTATCGAGACGAACCCAGTGATGTACAACAGTAAGATCTTTGAAGGTCACGAAGGTAAAAAAGGTGGCATGAACGTCCATTTACAGAAGGTGTTCGAAGTGATGACAATTGGTATCAATGCAATGCTGCAATCTTCTTATCATGGCCTGAGTGGTATTTCTTATCATTTCGGCACTTATCAAAGCACATGCTCTGACAATTCACCCTCGTATATCGTGCATATATTAAATATTCGTCGAATACTGCGTATCCATCTAATGTGTCATTGACATCTAAACACGGTTTCGCGATACAACAGCAATAGGAACTGTAAGATTAGTATCGCCGAATCAAGCGAATATGAAAGATGTATTCCTTCGAGGAACAAGTCGATATGCTTCTCGTTTACGGAAAATGTTAACGAAATTCAGTGAGAGCTAGAGGCTTATTCGCTTAAAGATATCCTCAACGTACTCACCCTACACGTCGTACATTTAAATATGTGAATGATAAATTGCGGCCGGCTGGTGTGGCCGAGCGGTTCTAGGCGATTCAGTCTGGAGCCGCGCGACCGCTACGGTCGCAGGTTCGAATCCTGCCTCGGGCATGGATGTGTGTGATATCCTTAGGTTAGTTAGATTTAAGTAGTTCTAAGTTCTAGGGGACTGATGACCTCAGATGTTAAGTCCTATAGTGTTCAGAGCCATTTGAACCATTTGATAAATTGCGAACAACTGGATCTTTAACGCATCGGAAACGTATCCGTCAAAGGAAAGTTACTAACGAGGGAACGGAAATTGGTACTCTTGCCACTGTGATTCGAGATCCTTGTGTTGGTTCGCGTTATATCGCAAGGGAATCTGGCATGAGCCAGAGTAGTGTTGTTCGTGTTCTGCATCGCAATAAATATCATCCTTACCATATCACTCTCCACCAAGAATTAATTGGTACGGATTGATATGCGTCGCATTGAATTCTGCCGATGGGCTCAACTTCAGATTCAGAGGTATGACACATTAATTATTTTATTTCATTTACTGACAAGGCTACATTCACTAACCATGGAAATATTAATTTGTGTATCATGCATTATTTGGGTACTGAAAATTTGCACACCAAAAACCGTGGTCGGTGAAGGTATGGTGTGGGATCCGGAGGTCAGAATTATAGGGTCCTATTTCAACGAATGAAATCTTAATGGTAGGAAGAAACATTAAATCTGTCATTGGAAGAAATATCTTTAGGAACAAGGAACAGAATGGTATCAACATGATGGGTGTCTGGCATATTTTTCAATGATGGCTAGAAATGAGTTGCAGAGACAACTCCCAAATGTTTTGATTGAACGCGGAGGAGATGTGTCGTGGCCGGTTCGTTCCCACGACCTGACGCCTCCGGATTTTTTCTTGTAGAGATTCGTAAAAGAAATTTTTCATAAAGACGTTCCAACTACATCTGAAGATTTGCGAGAGAGAATTGTGAGAGCACGTGCTTCGGTAAGTGCCGATGTGATAAGGAATACCACTCAGTCCATGATAATAGGATTGCAGCGCTGTATTAATACCAATGGTCATCACTTCGAACACCTTCTGTAAATGGACTTTCATGCCACCTTTTTGACCTTCTTTGACCTTCAAAGACCTTACTGTTACACATCATTGTACTCGTCTCGATAGCCGCGTCAGAAAATAAGTACCAAACTATAGCATCCCATTTAAAAAAACAAACAAAGTTGACCATCATATCTCTGAAGCGAGCCCACCCAGCAAAAAAATACTAACGTCATATTATCGCCCCCGTTGTCTCATGCAACTTTTGTCCCACAAACTTTTCAGCTCCTATCATACTTTCGGAGTTATTCTTGGTGGCAATAGTTAGTGACTGATCCTGTATATTACGAACACAGAAATGGAAGTGTACAATCGTTTTCAATGGTCAGCTTCTAAAGAAGCCTTTTGCACGTCGCAGACGCCAATTGTTTTACGCCACTACATCTAGCTGGACTTCATACCTGTTTTCTGTGTCCCGTCGCCCAATAGTGCAACCGAAATTATTTGCAATGCCCATTGCTAACCCTACTGGTGACGTAAGGCCTTAATGGAATGGAATGGACCTGAACGTGACAAGAATAACAGTTGATATTAATCGCTGTCCATTTACTGCCAGAAATATGCGCAGGATGAAATTTTGCGGGAGATATTTTTTTATTGCCAGTATGTGAGGAACTCCGATGCGAAATCCGACTGCGCGAATTTTTCTACACCCTGAATATTAAACCTACACATATAATCAGAAACATTTAAAACTGTACTTATAATTTATTCCTGTTTTGTTGAGCGGTTCGGGAGAAACATCAAGTCATTATAATTACTTGTGAATAATAATATCATACCATTACTAATAACTAACATATTTACATTAAACTAAACTGCCGTGACATACGGTCTTATTAAACGGCACAACATAGAACTTCACTAATGTCACAGTGCTTCTACGCTACTTGTGAACTTATTGTTTCCTCGCCGGACGGAGTGGCCAAGCGGTTCTAGGCGCTACAGTCTGAAACCGCGCGACCACTACGGTCGCGGGTTCGAATCCTGCCTCGGGCATGGGTGTGTGTCATGTCCTTAGGTTAGTTAGGTTCAATTAGTTCTAAGTTCTAGGGGAATGATGACCTCAGCAGTTAAGTCCCATAGTGCTCAGAGCCATTTTTTTTATCGTTGCCTCACAACAGCACTACCGCCGTCCTATTAATACCTACTCATGATTCGCATAATCCCTCTCACTCACCCCTATCTTCTGTGAATGTCTCTTACACGTATGTTTCCGTCCCTATTCTAGCAGCGACAACGTTTCCAGCGCTAAACATGCAGCGGCGTCACAAAGGTGACCGCGCCAACAATGGGCTGCCTGGAGTCGCCCCCTGGAAACGCGTCACTCATTCCGCAGCATGATCTCACCTCGCGCTTGGGGCCAATCACAATCACGTCACGCGTATTCGAGCTCATCCGCCTTGCGTTCCTGTTAACGAACCCGTAAATCACAGAGCGACGCCGAGTTGCGCGATTTGCATACATATTAGGCGGCGGCGGCTGTGGCCACTTTATTAGGGAAGGCGCTAATTGAATGCGTGCACCTGATCGCCGCGCAGATCTTTGTTTCCCTGCGCGGGTCATCACTCGACTTGTCCAGTCGTCTCGTCAAGGCTCCAGTTCCTCCCCAGCTCTGCAAAAATCTTCCATTCCGTTGTAGACTCCAACTCTGTGCGGCAAGGTTCTAGACGATGCGTGAGTTATCTCATAACATACGCTCGCAGTTTTAAACGCCGACAAGGTTTACGTAAAATGTTCGGGGTACGGAACGAACCGTGTATGGTAATATGTGTCAACATCTGTGAGTTCCTGACTGTAAAAAGACAAGCACCGTGTAACGGCGAATGCAAAAGTTGAAGCAGATTTGTCTGCTACTACCAGGAGATGGTGTGGTGTGACGACTTGTATCGCATTGCAACGGCGCAAATCGTAAAAACCAACTTTTATTGTAAGTAAAAAATAACTAAAATCCACAGAGATATTCCACAAAGATAAGCCACTGCAAGCTAACGGTGAGGAATGCAGTATTATATGCTGCTGAACGATGACACTAGGAAAAAATGAGTCAGAACAACTAGAGAAAGAAGAGAGAAAAATACTGAGAAAAATACTGGGTCCTCAAATGAGGTGGAAAGAGGTGGATGCCAAGACCTAGGGAAAAATTGTACCGGAACATGGGAACAATACCGGCGAAATCAGACTCAAAAGGGCAAGGTTCGCTGGACATGTAGGTAGGATGACTATGGACAGAATGACGAAGAGAGTGTGAGAAACAACAGGGAGGACAAGAGGAAAGACAGGAACCAAGTGTCTTGTTGAACTTCGGAAGGACTGGTTGGATTTGGGAATCAAGATCGAAGGAAAGGAAAATTGGAGGAACAAATATGCATCGACCAATATGCCAGAGATCAACGACAGAGAAGAACACAAGAAAAGATTAGTGTCACAAGTGGAGCCAACAGGAGAAGGACACTGAAGATCTCGGAAGACAAGCGGGAGAGAAGAAGAAAAAATGGTTCAAATGGCTCTGAGCACTATGGGACTTAACATCTGAGGTCATCAGTCCCCTAGAACTTACAAGTACTTAAATCTAATTAACCTAAGGAAATCACACACGTCCATGCCCAAGGCAGGATTCGAACCTGTGACCGTAGCACACGCGCGGGAGAGACGAAGAGAAAGAATGAGGAGGTTCTGGGAGAAGAAGAGGAAAATGCAGTCCACGAAGGGGTTACCCGTGGTCCTAGAGAGGCCGTAAAGAACGAAAAATAAGAAGAAAGTGCGAGTAACGGCGACAGAAGCTGTGAACAGAAGACATATCTATGACTGACTGAGCGGTCTAAGACGCTGCAGTCATGGACTGTGCGGCTCCTCCCGGAGGAGGTTGGAGTCCTCCCTCGGGCATGGGTTTGTGAGTGTGATTGTCCGATAATTTAGGTTAAGTAGTGTGTAAGCCTAGGGACTGATGACCTTAGGAGTTAAGTCCCATAAGATTTCGCACACATTTGAACATTTTTTTTTTATGATTGACTGAATCGCTTTCGCAACAGAACGGAAACATATAAGAACGTGCTACGTTTACGACAACTGCCAACGAGCTTAACGACAAGCACTATCGAATCGAACAAGTGTCTCAGTTACTTTCTGATAACAGACGATTATTTCTGAGGCTGATATTAGGGGAACAGCATATTATTGACGATGTACTGTTATCACTTCCGAGCCTGATGGATGAAAATTCTGGCAGTTCATTGGACTAGGACGTGGTAGAAGACTGTGCTCTGGGATGTCACTACGGGCAGCAGCGAAGCAGCAACCAACCTCTGTCGGATTCTTAACAAACGACGTATCAGGACCTGTGGGTTAATTAGTTACCTTTTACAGCAAGCAGGAGTCGATGGGATGGTTTTCCCTGATCTGCAAAAAGTGTTCAGTAGCGCAGACAAAAATACTCGCGGAATATTGAGGTCAGAATATGTTAGTGGTTTTCTCTTAACTAACATACTGCCAACTGGAAGTATGCGACATTTGTAAAACCTGTATAAAAATTTATTACGTCAGTGATCACTTAGATGTACACAAAATGTTCATATTACAGGTTTCGGCCAATAATCGTCATTTTCGGATGTACTTAATCCACTAAAAACCTTCCCTCAGATATACGAATAAAGGGTGAATAACCTAAAACTTGCACCACAAATATCGGCGAAATGGGAAGTGCTATTGATGGGCGTTTTTCACACAGTGGATTGGTAATGAGGGGCTCGTATTGTTAACCAGTAAACAGACTGTAATAATAGAAAGTGCAATTTGGTGCAAACATACATTTTTTTAAAAATGTGAGAATGACATTCAACTTGCGTAGCTACCAGGAACGATGTTGTTATATTTCTTTAAATTGTGCTTGTGTGTTCCTTGGGTGCATTGCGACATGCTAGGCAGCTAATGTGTGACAGTCCGAGCAGTAGGTCATGATTGGACGTAGGGATTTAACAATGAAGAAAAAGTCGACCTGTTCATGGTGTATGGAGAGTGTAGGAAGAATGTAGTTCGTTCTTATACGTTGTGTGCGGCAAGATATGACAATAGAAGCCAACCATCTCGGCAATTATTTCTCATTTTTTTCAACCAGTTGCATAAAAGTGGTAGTGTACACGAAGACAATGTAAAAGAAGGAAACAAATGACGACAGAAGAGGGAGAAATTAATGAGTTTGCTGCTGTTGCACTTGATCCGCACGTTAGCCCCCGCGCTATCGCTCGAGGAAGTGGCATGAAACAGGCAAATGTCCAGCGCGTTATCCATCGACAAAGATTGCAGCCCCATCACATCTCTCTCCACCAAGAACAGCATGGAAAAGATTATAAGAACAGTGTTCATTTCTGTACATAAGCATTAAAATAGGATACTCCAGATGCATTATGTATCTTGCTCAGTGATGAAGCCACATTTACAAATCATGGTCAGGAAAATTGCCGAAATGTGCAGTACTGGTCTGTTGACAACGCTCGTTGCTTCGTCAGGTGGAGCGTCAGCGTCCATGGAGTGCAAACGTGTTGTGTGGGATACTGAACTATCAGCTTACAGGCCCATTTTTCATAGATGGAACACTGAACGCGCACAAATAACACAGCTTTCTAACAGACCATCTTCCACGAATGCTAGAAGATGTTCCTTTGAAGACTAGAAGGAACCTGTGATATCAACATGATGGCTGTCCGCCCACAGTGCACGAAATACTACAGCATGTCTTCAGGAGCTGTTTCCAAATCATTGGACCGGACGCAGAGGACGTGTATTGTGGCCGGCCCATTACCCAGATATGATGGCTGCAGACTCATTTCTGTGGGGAAACCTGCAAGACGCTGTCTACAGGTACGTACCAATTACACCGGATGCAACGAAGTATTACTGCGGCCTGCTCCGACATCTCCGCTGAAATTCTAGCACGTGAGAGGCAATCATTACATACCAGACTGGAAGCTTGTATTGCCGCTACCGGAGGTCATTTTAAACTCAACCTGCGATGATCAGTTGTCTCGTTACTGGTCAGAAGCTATATACCTAGTGTATGCACTTGTGTTGTTTTTTACTGTGTGCTACCATAGGTATTGTACAAGTATCGGTATGAGAACTTTTCAGAATACAGTTGAGCCGCGCTGTGGCTTGCGTTGATGCTGTTTGTAGGTTTCCGCCCTCTGTTGGAGGCCAGACTATATCCTTTCGTTGGCATGGTTGCGGTTGTTTGTTTTCTTCTTG
The DNA here is from genome assembly GCF_023897955.1 of Schistocerca gregaria. NCBI lineage: Eukaryota > Metazoa > Arthropoda > Insecta > Orthoptera > Acrididae > Schistocerca > Schistocerca gregaria. The sequence goes on along the minus strand of NC_064923.1, from coordinate 126,776,453 downwards.
TCTTGACTGGCGCCACTCGTCTCGCAAGTGCTGCCTGTCCGCTAGTGGCAGCAGCGGCGGTTATCGATATGTAGTAACTGTTGCCCTATCTTTGGGGCGACGTCGTTGTTTTTCAGTTGTTTCACACTTGCTAGGTGGTAGCCTTTAAATCGGCCGCGGTCCGGTAGTATACGTCGGACCCGCGTGTCGCCACTATCAGTGATTGCAGACCGAGCGCCGCCACACGGCAGGTCTAGTCTAGAGAGACTCCCTAGCACTCGCCCCAGTTGTACAGCCGACTTTGCTAGCGATGGTTCACTGTCTACATACGCTCTCATTTGCAGAGACTACAGTTTAGCATAGCCTTCAGCTACGTCATTTTCTACGACCTAGCAAGACGCCATATTCAGTTACTATATGACTTCGGAACAGATAATATTGTGAATCATGTACTGTCAAGAGCGACGTTCATCATTAATAGATTAAAGTTAAATATCAAACTAGCTATGTCCGCTTTCTGAATTCAGATTCCTTGTCATATTCCAGGCCTCACATCAGTATAGTTCTTCCCTCTTCACGCCAGCCTGCGTGAGCTAAAACGTGTGAATTTCGGCCTCCATTTGTAACACGATGTTGGCTGCCAGATCGAAGGCCTGTGGTCACGAGGGTGCACGACCTCGTCGTAAACCAGATCCTGCAGGCTTTAGGATGAGTGCATTTCAGTTCAAGTAGAGAAACCTCCACCATTGTAACATCTCGCGTTTCTCCAGTGACTTGGTTTCGTGTTGCTGTTCGTAGTGTCGTCGAGGCGAAGAGCAGTGAGTGGAATGCTTGGGGAAAGCGATCTGATTAGGTTTTCTCAACTTCGTATTACTATTTGCTGCGTTCAGCTTGTTACAATTTGTTAAGTTCAAGCAGCGGTATTTTCCTGCCTGGTGGCCGTTAATGCTCCAGTTATCTGCTCTGGGGGTTAGTGTATGTAACGGCGGTGTACGTTTCCTCGCCTTGACGCTGCTGTCTGGCAAAGCGTGTAGTTTTGACAGCTTTCTTGATTGTAGGCCGGTTGGTGATTCTTTTTCTCTGGTGGTAGTGATTCCTTTCTCGTTCCAGGCACTCTAAGCACAGTATTCTCGGGGCGTAGCGCATTCCGCCGGTTCTGGCTTTGGCGTGATGTTCCATTCTTGCATTTGGTTTATTGGACGTGAGGTAGCTTCAGCAAGATAATCATTAGTCATTCGTTAGACTGCCACTAGTCTGAGTTACTATCTTGTGAAATGAATCCAACTGTTCGCTGCCTATCTCGTCGCTCGCAAAAGTGTTAGTTGTCAGACCTTCTCATAGGTCGATTCTTGGAGCACCATCTGTGACTGGTCGTTGTGTTTTATTATCGTATTATTTATTACCATATCTTGTAATGCATACATTAAAGATTACGTATGTCTAGTTATTAGTTCTGGTCACCTTTTGGAATAAATCTAGCAGTGTAAAGATTGTGTTATTAGGTTACCATTTATCTTATTCGCCCGTTTGGTAGTCAGTTACTTGTTTCTTTTAATTAACCTATGCTTGTATTTGCTGTTTTACGCCGTTCCTGGCGTGTAAGGCCTTCAACCGTGATTGCAGTCATTTGATTTTAAAAAAAAATTCGATTTTTGTATTTTAGGAGTAAGCCTTAAAACCTTATTTACTGCCATTCCTGGCGTCTGATACGTTATGCTGTGTTTGTGGCCACTTACTTTTTAATATTTCAATACCTGTAATTTGCAACTGCAACGAGTTCTTAAACATTCTTAATTTATTGCCATTCTTGGCGTTTAAGTCCTTCAGCCGTGATGACAGTGGCTTGTTCTTTTAAACATTATCTATATCTGTATTTTATGGTGATTTGCTAAATTGTAACGCACTGAAAACCCTATTGTTTACACAGTTGTTTATTCCTTCATTAATAACGTGTGATATTTTTTATTTATTGTTGAGTCTGGAATTACTGTTTTAAAAATAAATGTGTGTAACTGTAAAAGGCCACCAATAGTAACTGATTACGGCCCCGTCCACAATGGTAATCTAATTCTGCCTTCCCTTGACTATCAGGTCTCAACGTTAGCACTTACAGACTCTTAGTATAATCCTGTGAGAAACACCACTCAAATTTTAATTTGCCGTAAGTTTAGTTAGTTGATGTAAACGCTTGTTCAGTTTAAAAAATGTATGTTTTCACAAAAAATAGATACTAAGTATTATTACAATCTGTGGTTGGGTAACAGTACGAGCCCGTGACTACCAATTCACTCTGTGAAAACCGCACATCAATAGCACTTTTCATTTCGACAATATTTGCGTTGCAAGTTTTAGGTCATTCACCCTGTTAGGTTAGGAACTTTGAACGTCATAAAGTTAGCTAACATTTCAGTGAATGTATAAAGGACGACCAAAAAGTTTCCTTTCAAAGGCCGTACAATCCAGAATCGCGATGCCAGTCAGGCAAAATCGGTATGAGCATTGAGGTAGTCATCCAACTGGCGTACCAGATTGAAGGTACCCGTTTGGGTCTCAAGGCTTTTTCAAGTTGCCACTGGCGTGATAATAGCACGAGGAGAGATCATGACTATAGCGCGGAAGTGCTCGACTGTGTTCCTCTTGATTTAATGTAACATCTGCGTTTCACCATTTCTCTACCAACAACCATTTGTGTGTGTGTGTGTGTGTGTGTGTGTGTGTGTGTGTGTGTGTGTGTGTGAGACACTAGCGATCAACTGCCATTAGAAGGTATTCACCCGTAGTCACATTCGGTGATGGTACTAACAAATCTCTCTTTTTATAATATTCTTAGCTAGCAACCAAATTTTAGTTATATTTCAACCTTAAATTATTCTTATTTTCAAAAGTATTATTCTTTGTAAATGTTGTACATAGAACAAAAGAAAACTTAAAAATATGAAAAACGTAAATTGTAAGATGTACGACTTGTTTTACAACATCAGGTAACAAGTCTATAATTTGGCAATAAATAGATAAAGTTACACCATTCGCGATGTGGGGCCGTGGGTTATCACGAAGCACCCGTTCCACAACTGCGTTTTCGACAGACATGCTGACCCTTGCGCAGCCTTTATTCTTCGGCGGATGCCTACCAGTTTCTGTCCTTCGGCAGCCAAGAAAAGACTAAGAGGATGTTGGTCCTGTTTGGACGCATTTGGTAATAACGTAGCCGCACTTCACGTTTCCGCTATGATCGCACGCTCGTTGGAAAGACATAGACACGAATGACCCTCTAATCCCTCGCTTACACGTCGGTGCTTATAGACTCGCTTCGGAGTCGCGCTACGTTGCATGTACGCTGCAACAGCGCCATCAAACGGAAACTTTTTGATCGACCTTTATACATCTTTGTCATCACACAGTAAAATACCAAAATTAGAATATCTTCCTCCGTTGTTATGTTAGGCTATGGAAGATAAGGAGTAAGAGGGAGACGGGGCAAACATTGTCGAAGAGGAAGGATAACACCGTTTTTTGAACTTACTTATCTTCTCTGTCGTCAGTCAAGTGAAACTGGTATTTAACAAAGAAAATTACCAAACACGAAATTATTAAAGAGAATTGCTTTTGATTTCAAACAATAATATCAGAAATTAAAAATGATTACGCACTTCAGTGACTGTCGTGTCTTAAGAATTATACAAAATGTATAGACTTGGCACACATAATTTAGGACTTAAAACCAAATCTCTAAAAACGTGTGCACTAATAAACACTTACTTGAGTGTAACTAAATGAAAATATAACCGGGATAAAGTACATTTCATAAATCCATGTATATTTTATTACACTGATGCCGCAACACGACGTGGCATGGACTCGATTAATGTCTGAAGTAGTGCTGGAGGGAACAGACACCATGAATCCTGCACGGCTGTCCATATATCCCTAAGAGTACGAGGGGGTGAAGATCTCTTCTGAACAGTACGTTACAAGGCATCCCGGATGCGCTTAATAATGTTCATGTTTGGGAAGTTTGGTAGCCAACGGAAGTATTTAAACTCAGAAGATAGTTCCTTGATCAGCTCTGTAGCTATTCTGGACGTGCGGGGTGTCGCATTATGCTGCTGCAATTGCCCAGTTCCGTCGGAATGCACAGCGGACTTGAATGGATGCAGGTGATCACACAGGATGCTTACGTACGTTTCATTTGCCAGAGTCGTATGTAGACGTAGCAGGGGTGCCATATCACTCCTGCCATATCACGCCCCACACCATTACAGAGCCCCCACCACCTTCGATAGTCCCATGCTGACATGCAGGGTCCATGGATTCATTAGGTTGTCTCCATACCCGTACATGTCCATCCGTTCGACACAATTTGAATCGAGACTCGTCCGACCAAGCAACATGTTTCCAGTCATCAACAGTCCAATGTCGGTGCTGACGGGCCCACGCGAGGCGTAAAGCTTTGTGTCGTACAACAATGGTTCAAATGGCTGCAAGCACTATGGGACTTAACATCTGACGTCATCCATCAGTCCCGTTGACTTAGAAGTACTTAAACATAACTACCCTAAGGACACCACACACATCCATGCCCGAAGCAGGATTCGAACCTGCGACCGTAGCACCAGCGCGGTTCCGGACTGAAGCACCTAGAAGCGCTCGGGCACAGCGGCCGGCTGTGTCGTGCAGTCACCAAGGGTACACGAGTGGACCTTCGGCTCCGAAAACCAGTACCGATGATATTTCACTAAATTGTTTGCACTTGTTGATGGCCCAGCATTGGAATCTGCAGCAGTTTGCGGAACGGTTCTCTTCAGTCGTCGTTGGTCCCGTTCTTGCAGGATCTTTTTTCAGGCGGCAGTAATGTCCGAGATTTTATGTTCTTCCGGATTCCTGATATTCGCCGTACACTTGTGAAATGGTAGTAGGGAAGAATCCCCACTTGATGGCTACCTCGGAGATGCTGTGTCCCATCGCTCGTGTGCCGACTATAACACCACGTACAAACTCACTTAAATCTTGATAACCTGCCATTGTAGCAGCAGTAACCACAACTGCAGCAGACACTTGGTGTCTTATATAGGAGTTGTCGACCGCAGCGCCGTATTCTGCTTATGTACATAACTCTGTATTTGAATACGCACGCCTAGACCAGTTTCTGTTCAAATGCGTGTGAATGCCTAAGGGCCCAACTGCCGAGGTCATCGGTTCCTGGACTTGCACTCTACTTACACTAACAGCACACACACCCATGCCCGAGGGAGGACTCGAACCTCTGGCCCCAGGGGCCGCGCAATCCGTGACAAGGCTCCTAAGACCACGCGGCCACTCCGCACGGCATACCAATTTTTCTGGGGCCTCAATGTATGTGTACTGCTCTGTTCCAAATATTGTTTATGCGAATAATTTCATAATACCTTATTTAGTATACCTCACAGCACTATTTTACAATTATCGCCGCGGTTTCCGCAATATTTTCTGCGTTTTTCTGTTGTCGTTTTTTCTCGGTGTATATCATCTCACCTGCAACTGTATGAGTGTCTGTTCGTATACAGATAAAAAAAAACGTGAACTTAAGCAAGTCCGAGTTACAAAACTGGGATTGCGGTGTGTATGCTAACAGCCACTCTACATCTACATCTACGTCCATACTCCGCAAGCCACCTGACGGTGTGTGGCGGAGGGTACCCTGAGTACCTCTATCGGTTCTCCCTTCTATTGCAGTCTCGTATTGTACGTGGAAAGAAGGATTGTCGGTATGCTTCTGTGTGGGCTCTAATCTCTCTTATTTTGTCCTCATGGTCTCTTGGCGAGATATAAGTAGGAGGGAGCAATATACTGCTTGACTCTTCGGTGAAGGTATGATCTCGAAACTTTAACAAAAGCCCGTACCGGGCTACTGAGCGTCTCTCCTGCAGAGTCTTCCACTGGAGCTTATCTGTCATCTCCGTAAGGCTTTCGCGATTACTAAATAATCCTGTAACGAAGCGCGCTGCTCTCCGTTGGATCTTCTCTATCTCTTCTATCAACCCTATCTGGTGCGGATCCCACACTGCTGAGCAGTAGTCCAGCAGTGGGCGAACAAGCGTACTGTAACCTACTTCCTTTGTTGTCGGATTGCATTTCCTTAGGATTCTTCCAATGAATCTCAGTCTGACATCTGCTTTACCGACGATCAACTTTATATGATCATTCCATTTTAAATCTCCCAGATAATTTATGGAATTAACTGCTTCCACTTGCTGACCTGCTATTTTGTAGCTAAATGATAAGGGACCTATCTTTCTATGTATTCGCATCACATTACACTTGTCTACATTGAGATTCAATTGCCATTCCGTGCACCATGCGTCAATTCGCTGCAGATCCTGCTGCATTTCAGTACAATTTTCCATTGTTGCAACCTCTCGATACACCACAGCATCATCTGCAAAAAGCCTCAGTGAACTTCCGATGTCATCCACCAGGTCATTTATGTATATTGTGAATAGCAACGGTTCTATGACACTCCCCTGCGGCACACCTGAAATCACTCTTACTTCGGAAGACTTCTCTCCATTGAGAATGACATGCTGCGTTCATACAGTTGCACATGACATGATGTACGTCGAGAAAATACGGCAACAAAAAACGCAGAAAATATGCCGTAAACAGCGCCAACGTTTGTAAAATCATGCTGTGACGTACTGCAAATAATGTATTATGAAATTATTCACAGAAACAATATTTGGAACAAAACAGTACACACATAACAATGTTTTACAATGTTTTATAAGTACAGTATTTGTGCATGTTCTACGATCGAAGAACTCCCTGAAGACGGAGCTATTTGTCGCTGAAACTAGTGAGCCGTGCTGGCCCCGGATTAGGCGTTGGTTTAAACCTTGGCTCTTACTCTGCGTTTGGTTTCCCGCGGTTATTGTGGTTATGCCGTGGTTCTTCCTTTTTCTACGAGTGCCAGCAGCGATGAGTATCGATATTCGCACCTTGTACTATCTTTGGCCTGGTGCTTATAGTTTCCGGTTAGCCGCTGTGCCGCAGTCGGCCGGTTGGTGTGGATCGGCAAGGAAATCTCCACACGCCGAAGTGGGCCGGGCCCGCTGGCGGTCTCTACGCACTGTCGGAGTGTGTGCGAGCTGTTCCGATTGCTACGGGCTTCGTGGCTCACCGACCCTGGACACGGAAGTTGAGTGGTGATTTAATTACCGAAGCCAGTCTGCTCATATTGTGCCGTAGGTTTTCATGGTTGACTGCTGGGGATATTCTCGTGAGCAACAGCGAGTGTGCGATTTGGCGAAACTTTGGCCACCATCTGCTGGAGTTTAACTGTATTTTGGTTATTTGAAGTCCAAGTGTACCATCGGAATTTTCTGCCTCGTGGCCATTAGCGTTCCGGGTACATTCCCTGGCCGCTGACGTAAAATTCAGGCAGTGGTGGTGGTGGTTAGTGTTTAACGTCCCGCCGACAACGAGGTCATTAGAGACGGAGCGCAAGCTCGGGTTAGGGAAGGATTGGGAACGAAATCGGCCGTGCCCTTTTAAAAGAACCATCCCGGCATTTGCCTGAAACGATTTAGGGAAATCACGGAAAACCTAAATCAGGATGGCTGGAGACGGGATTGATCCGTCGTCCTCCCGAATGCGAGTCCGGTGTGTCAGGCAGTGTCCTTTCCTCACCGTGTTGTTGTTGTACAACACGGGTGGGTAGTTTTGACAGCTTATGCATACTTGGTTGTGGGCGGCTACGCCTTTTACGTTTTGGCATTGGAGTTTCTTGTGTACTGGTCGGGTGGAAAGCAAGTCGTCTTGTCGGTGGGTCCGTTGACTGTTTCTTGGTTGGGTTGCCGGCAGATCGGATATAGATGGGCTGACTACCTGTCTCCTCTAAGCGAACGTTAATATTTTAAGTGCGCACCGACCCCCGGAAACTTCTGAGCGCCTGTACTGCCTTTTCTTATTAGTGTTTGATTGTGTATTTTAATTGCTCATATCCGATGGTTTGAATTTGTATGTTTCTATTTGGGTTTTAAAGAATGGGCCTTCAGCCGTTTTAAAATTAAAATTACTTGTCAAGTCTTAGATTTTTTGTGCCTTCAGCCTCATTTGAAATATTATTTAAGGATAAAACCTTGCACCTTCTGCCTTTTGAAAATTTATTGTAGTGATGTTTTAAATCACGGGCCTTCAGCCGTTTTAAAAATTAAGTAGGTTGTACCCTTAAGCCATAAGATTGTGTGATATGCTTAGTCGACAGTTAAGCTCGGAAATTTGCGCTGTAATATTTGGGGAACTAAATAAAGTTATACGTGTTCGAGTGTAACTGACTGCCTCTCATTTTTGGCTCCTTTCCATAATTCCAACTACCTGTTCTGTCCTGCGGGTTTAACCAGGCGTTTCAACTAGTTTGGGGGAATAAATGAATAAAGAAATAAAGTTCTTTGCTTCAAGGCGGACCCACAATCCCATATTGTTGTTTTTATACGCTTTCTTCTTTTTGTATATAGTGTACCAGGTTCGCTTAGGGGATAGAGACTTTCAGCTGAGCTTCTGATGACATCAAATATTCTCCAGCTGCCATTACGTTGTGTAATGGAACGGAGCAAATAAATAGGTGACAGCCAATTTAGTGTCAAGTGCTGTGGTTGCAATGACAGTTGATGTAAGGGGGGATGTCGGAGTGAAAATCCAGGCTTGGCGGGCTTTGGCGAGACCCAACAACCCTTTATGAAGGAATTGGTTCAAGTGCGACACAGCGTATTCCGCCGGTGGGCCAAGGACAGTCTGTAACCTGCGAGGAAGGGAGTCTGCGAGATTAGTAAGAAGTCTCTCAGTTGCTGCCAGCCCCTCCCAGGGAGTTTAGGCGACATTCCGAAGGTCGTCGCGGGTTCTTGGCACCGGGTCTGGCCAGTGTGCTCGCGTAGGCCATTTCGACTCCGCCCACACGTTTCTAATGGCGCTGGCGTCTAACACGGAAGGAGATCACTCCGTTCTGCAAACCACCCCTGCATCATAGTTTACGTGTGTATTGAATACTCATCCTGAAGATTTTTTTTATAATGTTATAGGACTTAAATGCTACGGTCATCAGTGCCTCAGCTTACACACCACTTAATCTAAATTATCCTAAGGACAAACACACACACCCATGCCCGAGGGAGGACATGAACCTCCTCCGGGATCAGCCTCACAGACACATTGTCCGTAACTGCAGCGCCTAAGACCGCTCGGCTAATCCCGCGCGGCATCCTGAAGATTAATCAATAGGGATGTAGTTGTCTCGCCGAAGCGATTGTGACACATTGTCCGTAACTGAGCAAACTATCTGGTGACGCATCTCATTCTCCACGGGGACGTAGCCAATCCCAAACTGCTCCTCATACACTCTTTAATTTTGTCAACTGGATAATTAAAACAGTATATAATTGAACTGAACATTATTTTACTGCCGGTCGGGGTGACCGAGCAGTTCTAGGCGCTACAGTCTGGAGCCGCGCGACCGCTACGGTCGCAGGTTCGAATCCTGCCGCGGGCATGGATGTGTATGATGTCCTTAGGTTAGTTAGCTTTAAGTAGTTCTAAGTTTGGGGGGCTGATGACCTCAGAAGTTAAGCCCCATAGTGCTCAGAGCCATTTGAACCATTAGTTTTACTTTTTCTTACGGAATAATATGATAACACAGGTATTAAAAATACAATACGCTGTTATCGATAGTCATAACAGACAACGCTTCGTATTATCTTCCGGCACTCCCTAACCAAAAATGGTTCAAATGGCTCTGAGCACTATGGGACTTAACATCTATGGTCATCAGTCCCCTAGAACTTAGTACTACTTAAACCTCACTAACCTAAGGACATCACACAACACCCAGCCATCATGAGGCTGAAAAAATCTCTGACATCGCCGGGAGTCGAACCTGGGAACCCGTGCGTGGGAAGCGAGAACGCTACCGCACGACCACGAGCTGCGGGCGCTCCCTAACCATTAACTCGTTCATGAAGATCTTTTCCAGTCGCTATTAGGCAAAATAGTTGAGCATGCGCGGAAGTGTCTGTTCAGTAAGCACAGCGCAGAAGATTTATGTGTTTGGAAGCGTTTTTCGACATTTACCACCCGACACACTGTGTTACTTATTATTTCGAAAATTAGGGTCAAATGTCTTGAAAACTCTTACAAGAGTTAATTTTTGTGCGGTCCTCAATCAATGTATTAAAGCATATTGCAATCGGTGAATCTTCAGGTACATTAAAGGACATCAGAGTCGGTAGTTTATAGGGTGTACCCAGAATTCAGTACTATAATCATAAGAAAATCTTAATAGTAGTGCTGCTACCGTTACGTAGATTGTATAATTAACTTTCGACCGGCGGCTTCTGTGGACGAGCGGTTCTAGGCGCTTCAGTCCGGAACCGCGCTGCTTCTAGGGTCACAGGTTCGAATCCTACCTCGGATATGGATGTGTGTAATGTCCTTAGGTTAGTTAGGTTTAAGTAGTTCTAAGTCCAGAGGACTGATGAACTCCGACCGTTAGCTTACGACCATTTTCGTCCGTCTGCTAGAGTGTGGTGTAATTAAATTGCTATTACTATTACTTTGTTATTATTATTATTGTTCCAAAGTAAGAGCCCTCCCATTGGGTGGATTAACAGCAAACGCCGTCGCCAATTTTATCATATTTGTCGCTACAAAAGGTTCTTGGCTACTTACAGCCTAAAAACGGTCACATCTACTGTGGAAAATTAGCTGCACATCATCAGAGCACAGGGATGTTTTCCGTACAGTACCTGCTCCTTACGGCGCGAAAAAAACTAAAAAGCTGTTGTGAATTAGTAGATACTCGAATGTCTTGTCCTTTACGTAATATAGACCAACAAGTTTACAGCTCAGCTACTATAACAATTTCCATAAATTTTCCTGTATAGAGTACCCTGTCAGAACCATTTTGGAGATAGATTTAACAAAAAAACAGAGAAAAGTCTAAGATCGTAGATGTAGTCCACCCTCACTTGAGTACAACGCCCAGAACGTTCATACAACCATGTGAATTTTTCGTGAAAGTTTTTCTGTGGGATGTTGTGCAATTTGAGCGCCACTTGGTTTGAATGTCGGTTTTGTCGTCAAAGCGTGGGCCATTCATGTGAATTTCTGCACTTCGTCATTTTGTGGTACGTTCGTATTGACAAACCAAGTATCGTCAATTGCGAGATTTCTTCCAGAATATAATTGTTCGTGTTTTACATGTCAATCAAGTCGCCGTATGCGTCCACGCGTCGTTGTTTTTGTTCGGAAGTCAAGAAGTGCGGGACACACTTTTCACACACTTTCCTCTTCTTCAAAACATTCTGGAGAGTGTCTTCAATAGATGTTCAGTTTGTTGGTCCATCGCGGTCTGCGATACAGCGTTGACACACTACGGTTGCACATCCAATACTCAACACCGCCTGCTCACAATTCACTGGTCGAATGCACTTCTGTTGTTTACATTTGTTAGTTCAAGCTGCCACCGTCGCTACCGCGTTTAAGTCGCCTGTTTGTCAGGAATAAAAGCATCTGAACTTTTTGGACGGATGATATATTCAGTGTATCGGTAGCTAACCACAGAGTATTTTGTTTGGAGAAAAGCTTTGGTGTCACCTTGCAATACATTTTCAATTCAGACAGAGTATTTCAAATAATAATTCCTCTTCTGCGTGTTCTCAAAGGAACGTGGAAAAATAGCTTGTTGCATATCATTCTTTTCAGTGCTTTACTGACTCTGGCTAAGATTTCCCTCTGCCGCTTTTTGAGTTGTCAAGTGTACAAATTGTGTATCAAACCTTTTTCACTACAGCGTATACGTATTTTCTGCGGATCTTACATGACTTTTGCACTGTGAAACGAATTTTTCTATTTGGACAAATCGTATGAGAAGGCTTGACTCTTCTGAAGCATTGTATAATGTCAGAAGTGCCTCTGTGATCGTTGTACCTTTTCTAACGCTAAGCTGGTCATCATCTAACAGCAGATTTACAATTTTCTCGATACGGCCCCCACTTCAGTTTTTATCGGTTAGTGCGACATTTCGGCAGCATGCCCAGACTATATCATCAGGCGAAGCGTAAGCCTGCAGTGTGCACCCCTACCCAGTCACTACACCCTAACGTCACTTCTGCTCAAGCCCAGCGTCCGTCTTCCTTACGCATACCTGCCGTACGCAAACACACGACTGGCCATTAAAATTGCTACACTACGAAGATGACGTGCTACAGACGCGACATTTAACCAACAGGAAGAAGATGCTGTGATATGCAAATGATTAGCTTTCCAGAGCATTCACACAAGGTTGGCGCCGGTGCCGACATCTACAATGTGCTGACATGAGGAAAGTTTCCAACCGATTTCTCATACACAAAAAGCAGTTGTCCGGCGTTGCCTGGTGAAACATTGTTGTGATGCCTCGCGTAAGGAGGAGAAAGGCGTACCATCACGTTTCCGACTTCGATAAAGGTCGGATTGTAGCCTATCGCGATTACGGTTCATCGTATCGCGACATTGCTGCTCGCGTTGGTCGAGATCCAATGACTGTTAGCAGAATATGGAATCGGTGGGTTCAGGAGAGCAATACGGGACGCCATGCTGGATCCCAACGGCGTCGTATCACTAGCAGTAGAGATGACAGGCATCTTATCCACATGGCTGTAACGGATCGCACAGCCACGTCTCGATCCCTTAGTGAACAATGGGGACGTTTGCAAGACAACAATCACCTACAGCCCTTGACGCTGCATCACAGACAGTAGCGCCTGCGATGGTGTACTCAGCGACGAAAGCTGGGTGCACAAATGGCAAAACGTCATTTTTTCGGATGAATCCAGGTTCTGTTTACAGCATCATGATGGTCGCATCCGTGATTGGCGACATCGCGGTGAACACACATTGGAAGCGTGTATTCGTCATCGCCATACTGGTGTATCACCTGGCGTGATGGTATGGGGTGCCATTGGTTACACGTCTCGGTCATTTCTTGTTCGCACTGACGGCATTTTGACCAGTGGACGTTACATTTCAGATGTGCTACGACCCGTTGCTCTACCCTTCATTCGATCCCTGCGAAACCCTACATTTCAGCAGGATAATGCACGACAGCATGTTGCAGGTCCTGTACGGGTCTTTCTGGATATAGAAAATTTTCAACTGTTGCCCTGGCTAGCACATTCTCCAGATCTCTCAACAATTGAAAACGTCTGGACATTGGTGGCCGAGCAACTGGCTCGTCACAATACGCCAGTCACCAGTCTTGATGAACTGTGGTATCGTGTTGAAGATGCATGGGCAGTTGTACCTGTACACGCCATCCAAGCTCGTTTGACTCAATGCCCAGGCGTATCAAGGCCGTTATTACGGACAGAGGTGGTTGTTCTGGATACTGGTTTCTCAGGATCTATGTACCCAAATTGCGTGAAAATGTAATCACATGTCAGTTCTAGTATAATATATTTGTCCAATGAATACCCGTTTATCATCTTCATTTCTCTTGGTGTAGCAATTTTAATGGCCAGTAGTGTATGTGCGCAATGATTCATAAACCTAAGATGTCCAGGACAGTGACTGGCAACGAAGGTGCTGCTTGTTGATTTGTACATTCTCTTTGGCACAACCATCTCTCAGTCAAACGTTAAGAGAGAATCAGCCAGCACATCTTGGGGTCCAATGCTGAAACAGCGTTCAGGGTTGACAGTCTGCGCCTTTTTAATTTCCAGCTAATTTACAGATGTGTGTGTGTATGTGCGCCCGCTTCCCTCTCTACGATGTCAATAAGAAATCCGAGCAGGAGACGCACGGGTCAGTGACTCTCGCAAAATACGACAGCAAAGACTGGTTTATGCGGCATGGTAATGAGCTATAATACATTGTAGTATATGTCCTGCCATACCTCAACAACGAAAATTAAAAGATTTAACAAAGGCGCTCATTCTCGGACTCTTAATCATGGCGTTTGTGCAACATGAGGGTGAGAATAACAAATATGGCGTAGCGATTCTAACGTTTACCGACAGCACTTAGTTATATCGATCTCACGCACCTGACGTGACATTGAATTGTTTTCGAAACTGATCATCGAATGCTGTCACTGTAGCAAACATTATTCAAATTAAACTTAACTTCCTTTTTGTTTAATTCTTATTACCTTTAGTATCTAATCAGAATTGCTAGTCCGCCGGCAGTAATATTTATTATTTTTGCCCTGGAAAGAATTTTTTTGTTCTATTCCAGCCCACCAGTGGCGATGTGTGGTTGACAAAACTGAAACGCAGAAACACATCACGAAAAGGTTTTAGAAGTGGTACTATAAATTACTCACAATAAGAAACATTCTCAGACTAAGTCAGTTCTCAAAGTAATTTACCAGAGCTTTGCCCGTCATAACGAAGAAAAACTTCACTTTACATTTAAATAAATAAGACAAACCTAGATAATTTAAACCGCACGTCCAGTCAGTTATTCCCACTGTCGAGATGTTACAACACAGTTTATGAGTCCATGGAACTCAGAATTACACCATGTGATAAAAAGTATCCGGACACCTCGCTGAAAATGACTTACAAGTTCGCGGCGCCCTCCATCGATAATGCTGGAATTCGGTATGGTGTTGGCTCACCCTTAGCCTTGATGACAGCTTCCACTCTCACAGGCGTACGTTCAATAAGTTGCCGGAAGGTTTCTTGAGGAATGACAGCCCATTCTTCACGGAGTGTTGCAGTGAGGAGTGGTAACGATGTCGGTCGGTGAGGCCTGGCACGAAGTCGGCGTTCCAAAACTTTCCAAAGGTGTTTTATGGGACCAGGTCAGGATCCTGTGCAGGTCAGGCCACTACAGGGATGTTACTGTCGTGTAACCACTCCACCACAGGCCATGCATTATGAACAGGTACACGATCGTGCTGAAAGATGCAGTCGCCATCTCCGAATTGCTCTTCAACAGTGGAAAGCAAGAAGGTGCTTAAAACATCAATGTAGGCCTGTGCTGCGATAGCGCCACGCAAAACAAGGGATGCGAGCTCCTCCATGAAAAACACGACCACATAATAACACCACCGCCTCCGAATTTTACTATTGGCACTGCACACGCTGGCAGATGACGTTCGCTGGGCATTCCCCACACCCACACCCTGCCATCGGATCGCCACATTGTTTACCGTGATTCGTCACTCGACACAACGTTTTTCCACTGCTCAATAGTCAATTGTTTTCGCTCCTTACAACAAGCGAGGCGTTGTTTGACATTTACCGGCGTGAAGTGTGACTTATGAGCAGCAGCTCGACCATGGAATCGAAGTTTTCTCACCTCCCGCCTAACTGCCATAGCACTTGGAGTGGATCCTGATGCAGTTTGGAATTCGTGTGTGATGTTCTGGATAGATGTCTGCATACTACACATGACGACCCTCTTCAGCTGTCGGCAGTCTCTGTCAGTCAGCACACGAGGTTGGCCTGTACGCTTTTGTGCTGTACATGTCCCTTCAAGTTTACACTTCACTATCACATCGGAAACAGTGGTCCGAGGGATGTTTACGAGTTTGGAAATCTCGCGTACAGACGTATGACACATGTGACATCCAATCACCTGACCATGTTCGAAGTCTGTGAGTTCCGCGGAGCGCCTCATTCTGCTCTCTCACGGTGTCTATTAGCTACTGAAGTCGCTTATGTGGAG
The DNA here is from genome assembly GCF_023897955.1 of Schistocerca gregaria. NCBI lineage: Eukaryota > Metazoa > Arthropoda > Insecta > Orthoptera > Acrididae > Schistocerca > Schistocerca gregaria. The sequence goes on along the minus strand of NC_064923.1, from coordinate 126,760,793 downwards.
TACCTGGCAGTAGGTGGCACCACGTAATATGAAAAACGTATGTTGTTGTGGGTGTCCGGATACTTTTGATCACATAATGTATATTAAGCCTTTTTACCTGTATACTGTCTGCAACAAAAATATGGACTACTTAATTTTTTCTTGAGATCATCACTTATTACGAGAGCTAATGACCTACAGATGTGTAATGTGAGTTGAATGCAGTTTTTGCAAGCATCCTTCTTCGGTTGTTCAAAGAACCCATCACTGTCATTGTTCCTTCTAGGTCATGTCAATTTGGCATTACACTGTCACATTTCAGCAACACGACACAGAGTGAGCCTACGCGTTTGCGTCTCCTTCACTCAGCAGATCGCCTAGAACAGGAGTGGCCAAGAATTCAGAACACGAGCCGTGCCCTGGCGAGGGCGCCACAGGTCTCTCAGCTAGCTGCACACTTCCCCACCACCAAGGCAGGCTGCCCGAGCGTGTGGAGGCGAAACAGGGAGAAACTGCAGACACGCCATATTCGAATAGCACTGCAGCCACAGGGCGTACAATGTTGTTTTACATTTCACATTTCTCAACAACATAGCTAATAAACAAAACAAATTTTCAATATTATTTAATTATTTTTCGAGCACTGAAGTCAAGATATAATTTTTATGTGATACAAACTGTCGGGATACGAACAGGTGCAGAAATTTCATAGATTATTGCACTCATATTGCCACGTAATGGTGACTTATTTAGTTTCATAATCGAAAAAACCTTTCACACATATATGTTGGTCGACATATTTTATCACTTTGTAACCTCACTGCGGTGATGTGCAAACTCCTCCTGAGGAAAACAATGTAGAGCTACTGGATATTACATTGGAGATAAATCAGTTCCGTCTGCACATGCTCAGGGGCGCTTTCAACTGAAATGGTAAACGGTCTCGAAAACATATCGAAAACAGATGGAAGGCTAGCAGTGCCCTCGAAATATTTAGAAAACTACCATTGTAATTCTTTCAACCCACGATGAAGTGTTCAAACGTAGCGTTTTCTTTGACTTCCGTAATCTTAGGGAAGTAAAACGTAACGTAAGCTCTGGCCACAGGCCCTGGTAGACCCAACGGTACCGACCGGCCACCGTGTCATCGTCATCCCACAGGCGTCACATGATGCGAATATGGAGGGGCACGTGGTCAGCACACCGCTCTCGCGGCCGTATGTCAGTTTACGAGACCGGAGTCGCTACTTCTCAATCAAGTAGCTCCTCAGTTTGCCTCACAAGGGCTGAGTGCACCCCGCTTACCAACAGCGCTCGGCAGACCGAGTGGTCACCCATCCAAGTGCTAGCCCAGCCCGACAGCGCTTAGCTTCGGTGATCTGACTCGGTGTTACCACTGCGGCAAGGCCGGTGGCAATCTTAGGGAAGTGGATGATGTTTTTTGTCAGAATTAGTCTCTTCCGCAATCCGAGTTTCTTTTTAAATGTATCCCTATCAAACCAGAAATAAGGTGTTTCTCACCTTGCGTTGTTTTACTGTGAGCAGTTTGCAGTCAAGTCCATTTAAAATGCAAGGCATGCAATCCATTCTGGATGTTCTAATTTTCGCTCCTGCTATCCTTTTCAATTCATAAAATCAAAATAGGAGGTTTTTAATCGAAAAATAGTTCCAGTAATTTCCATTGACTTAACCATCGTAGTTTTTAGTATTGTATAAAGTTTGCATTCTCGTCATTCAGTTCTATGAAAAGCTTTTGCTGCTAACAGAGGAATAATATCCGTGCGACTTAGATAAGTTTCACGCGGCTCCCCCGTCGGTAGTTCGAGTCCTTCCTTGGGTATGGGTGTGTGTGTCGTCATTAGCGTAAGTTAGTTCATGTTAGATTAAATAGTGTGTAAGCTTAGGGACCGATGACATCAGCAGCTTGGTCCCACAACACGTTACCACAAATTTCCAAATTTAGACAAGTTTCTGGTAATGCCACCAGTTTTATCATGGGCTCCATGCTTGAAAATTTAGCACAAAGTGCTTCTTGGTGTACTGAACAATCAATTCTGTCTGTCGTTCATTGTAATTTTTTACTCTTTCATCGTCAACTACATCTTTACATTCTTTCTGCACAGTGTCGTAATGTCATTCCATAGCAAACTTGCAGTATCCGTTGATTACATACACTCCTGGAAATTGAAATAAGAACACCGTGAATTCATTGTCCCAGGAAGGGGAAACTTTATTGACACATTCCTGGGGTCAGATACATCACATGATCACACTGACAGAGCCATAGGCACATAGACACAGGCAACAGAGCATGCACAATGTCGGCACTAGTATAGTGTATATCCACCTTTCGCAGCAATGCAGGCTGCTATTCTCCCATGGAGACGATCGTAGAGATGCTGGATGTAGTCCTGAAGAACGGCTTGCCATGCCATTTCCACCTGGCGCCTCAGTTGGTTCAAATGGTTCAAATGGCTCTGAGCACTATGGGACTCAACTACTGTGGTCATTAGTCCCCTAGAAATTAGAACTACTTAAACCTAACTAACCTAAGGACATCACACACATCCATGCCCGAGGCAGGATTCGAACCTGCGACCGAAGCAGTCTCACGGTTCCGGACTGCGCGCCTAGAACCGCGAGACCACCGCGGCCGGCGCGCCTCAGTTGGACCAGCGTTCGTGCTGGACATGCAGACCGCGTGAGACGACGCTTCATCCAGTCCCAAACATGCTCAATGGGGGACAGATCCGGAGATCTTGCTGGCCAGGGTAGTTGACTTACACCTTCTAGAGCACGTTGGGTGGCACGGGATACATGCGGACGTGCATTGTCCTGTTGGAACAGCAAGTTCCCTTGCCGGTCTAGGAATGGTAAAACGATGGGTTCGATGACGGTTTGGATGTACCGTGCACTATTCAGTGTCCCCTCGACGATCACCAGAGGTCACGGCCAGTGTAGGAGATCGCTCCCCACACCATGATGCCGGGTGTTGGCCCTGTGTGCCTCGGTCGTATGCAGTCCTGATTGTAGCGCTCACCTGCACGGCGCCAAACACGCATACGACCATCGTTGGCACCAAGCAGAAGCGACTCTCATCGCTGAAGACGACACGTCTCCATTCGTCCCTTCATTCACGCCTGTCGCGACACCACTGGAGGCGGGCTGCAAGAAGTTGGGGCGTGAGCGGAAGACGGCCTAACGGTGTGCGGGACCGTAGCCCAGCTTCATGGAGACGGTTGCGAATGGTCCTCGCCGATACCCCAGGAGCAACAGTGTCCCTAATTTGCTGGGAAGTGGCGATGCGGTCCCCTACGGCACTGCGTAGGATCCTACGGTCTTGGCGTGCATCCGTGCGTCGCTGCGGTCCGGTCCCAGGTCGACGGGCACGTGCACCTTCCGCCGACCACTGGCGACAACATCGATGTACTGTTGAGACCTCACGCCCCACGTGTTGAGCAATTCGGCGGTACGTCCACCCGGCCTCCTGCATGTCCAGTATACGCCCTCGCTCAAAGTCCGTCAACTGCACATACGGTTCACGTCCACGCTGTCGCGGCATGCTACCAGTGTTAAAGACTGCGATGGAGCTCCGTATGCCACGGCAAACTGGCTGACACTGACAGCGGCGGTGCACAAATGCTGCGCAGCTAGCGCCATTCGACGGCCAACACCGCGGTTCCTGGTGTGTCCGCTGTGCCGTGCGTGTGATCATTGCTTGTACAGCCCTCTCGCAGTGTCCGGACCAATTATGGTGGGTCTGACACACCGGTGTCAATGTGTTCTTTTTTCCATTTCCAGGAGTGTAGCTGTGCATCGCGTAATAGATATTGAGAATTGTTATCCTTCTCTCCTGTCAGTTTCATTTATTTTAGAGACTGAGGACGAAAGGTCGGTAGACTGCCTCTTTTTGTGCAAACAGTCACTGAGCCTATGAACTTCTTTCATACCACAAAACATAGCGAATGGCAAACAGCTTTGACACCACCATTTTGTCGAACTGTAGAGAGTCGTGCCGGCCGAAGAATGCCGTACGGTAATGCTAAATTTAACGTCGTACTGTTCCGAGTACTTCCGGGAAGTATTGAGCAAAGCCACTCTGGTCGAGCCTCGTCCCTCACGCGCAGCCCGCACCTCGGGTTCGCGTGCAGTTTGTCACACTATGGCTTGCCGTGACCTACAGTCTACACTGTCCTACTCCATCGCCTCAGCTTTAGTCCATATCTCTGAATTGTAGCAATCCACCCGAGCTCCCTGTTACCGACGTTACCATCACTGATACACGACTAATCTACTGGTTTACGGCTGATAAGTTAACGAGGAGATGTATTTATGTTTAAACAAGGTTACAAGATTTAATTACTGCTAATTCACATATTCGAAAAAAGTTTTATATGACATTCTTTGAACGCATATCTACTACAGGATTTAATCCTTCAGATGTGAACTATTCCCAAATTTAAATCCACTTCTGACCACAGCAGTCAGGATGTGGCTACATCTATTTCACCATTTCTTTACGTTTGAGAAGAACGGAAACATGCAAATTAGAAATGCCATACGTTCTATTTAAAAATGTTTAAAAAACCTTGCGCATAACGAAGGAAAAATACGTTGCATGAACGTGGGTATGGCTCTGAGCACTATGGGACTTAACATCTGAGGTCACCAGTCCTCCTAGAACTTAGAACTACTTAAACCTAACTAACATAAGAACATCACACACATCCATGCCCGAGGCAGGATTCGAACCTGCGACCGTAGCAGTAGCGCGGTTCCGGACTGATGCACCTAGAACCGCTCGGCCACCGCGGCCGGCGAACATGGATATGGAAACAATTTATTTCCACCCCTATTCTCTACAGCTCTTGATCGAGGAAACACGTGGGAACTTAATATGCTAGTATACCATGTAAAAATCTTTCTCACATGAAATTATCAAAATGCTCTCTGTCAGCACTGACGCATTCATCAATCCGCTTCGCATAGAATTTCAGTTGGGCTGATGAATTCCTGTAGTATTTCATACAATTCCACAGCTTTCCACAACACCGACACGAAGATAGTTTTGCACCTGTCATAGAATCTACTATTTAGAAGCCGACAGGCAATGTCACTGAAGTGAGAATGACAATGACTGTCCATCACGAACGAATATTTTCTAGCAGGTCCCGTGTAGTATTTTATAAGAAAACATTGTGGGATGTGTACATACAGAAAAACTGCTTCCTCTTCTTACTGAGTTAAGGTGACTATGATATGCATCACAGTCAGTTCCACACACAGCGTTACTCTAAGTATTCTCTGGACTCTGCACAAGCTTCTTGTTCTACTAATACTTCTATTATTCTGTTCAACAATTTCTTCTCCTATGTGCCGTGTCTTGCTGCTTAAGCCATATAGTCCCATTCTCAAGCCGACTTAAGCTGGGGAACAGAAATCAAGATGCGTACTGATAATCAGACAGACATTTATCCAGTTTTAACCATTTCAAAAAGTACAAAATAATAACGAATTAGAAAGAATTCGTTAGTTTCAGTTAATTTTATAACTCCGACAGCAGTACAGTCATGCAATCAGGATCAGTAGTGATAAATGAGATGAAGAACTTTATACTTTTTAAACAAAACGTGTTAAATATTTTCTGCTCTGATGGAAGCATGTGCAGTTAATTGCTGTTTTCGTTACAGATAACATTTTTCACTCGTTTTCCTGAAAAATGAGACACTTAACGACAAGTGCGAGTGTTGTAGCACACACACACAAAATTTTTGCCTAGACCGCAATTATTTTATTTTACAATTTTATTTATGAGGTGTTTCGTGTGTATGTGGATGGGTGCTGGGGTAAGTTCAATGTCTTTATGGTCGAGGCGGAAGCGGTACTCAGTTGTTTCTTAGCAACAGACGCTTGTAATATTGGCGAAGAAATGGACAGCAACGAGGAAAAAGATTGTTGAAGGCACACCGTTGCAGTTGGACTACAGGTCGGAGCGCAGGGGACATGCAGGCAACCAGCAACGCTCTTTCTGCGGCTCTCCACTGCTGTCTATGGGGCATCAGAAACACATGCTTCAACATACGATGCAACTCTTAATTTTGAGTTCTTAATGAATGATACATTCAATACGTAAAGATTTAATCCAATAACTCAAGTATTAATATACTTGGTAAAGTATGTAAGCACTGAACAAGATGAGCTCAAAAAAAGTGCCCTCGAGGAAAGCCGTCAAGAGAAAATGCAGAAGTCTACAGGAGCACGGTACCTGATGATGGAGCAACGCCTCCGAAAGACATCGTAAATAAAAAACTTAAGATTTAGTGTCGTGTTAAGCTGTGCCAGGGAAACAGCCTAAACACGTGTACGTGTAAACTAAAGTTTGTGATTAGCAAATCAAATTAATTCACGAAATGAAAACGTTCCTCCTAAAATATAAACAATGTATGATCAGTCCATCACTGCCCAATTTTGCCTCTTTCATCCAGAGTAGCTCCAAAAATCCGACTTTAATTACATTCACATACAGAAGAACACCGAATTACGTGGAACGATGGTTTCACCAATCCATCGAGTCTTTAAAACTTAATGCGCATGAATGCATCTATGAAATCACTCAGCCACTGGAATGTGACAGACGTAAAATTCTATGTCAAGCAGGCTGTTCGAACTTTCATTTCTCCGCCTGTCACGGACGAATGTAAGCTGGCAACGGTACTATATTAGATCTTCGGCCAAAAAGAGAATTAAAATTTCTGTACTGCTATAAATTATTTAAAAAGATGACATGTTTTAATATTATGGTAAGCATGATTTTCGTCGATAATACTGAAAGCTCCCACAGTCTTAACCTTCCTTTTTCAAAGTGATTGTGGTGAGGCGGTGAAAATACTGAAAGTAATATTGCATTGAATTAGAACAACCTGCAGCACTGAAGGATAAAATTAAGGGACGGAGGGCTGACTGGTTTTTTGCAATGTATGACAGGCCTCCCCTGGCATGGAAACCAAGGCTAAAATTGGAAACGGAAATTAAAGTTCTGAAATTAAAACATGTTAGATTTGCCGATGGCATTGTAATCATGTCAGCGAAGGCAGAAGAGCAGTTGCACACCATGAATAGTGTCCTGAAATTACATTATAAGATAAACAAACATAAAGCAAGGGACATGGAATGTAGTCGAATTAAATCAGTATATGCTGAGGCAGTCAGAATTAGGAAATAAGACACTAAAAAAGATGAATTTTGCTATTCAGGCAGCAAAATAACTGATGATGGCGGAAGCAGAGAGGATACAAAATGTTGACTGGCAACAGCAAGAAAAACATTACTGAAAAAGAGAAATCTGTTGATATATAATACCGATTTCACTGTTAGGAAGTCTTTTCTCAGTTAATCTAGATTGTAGCCTTCAACGAATGTGAAAAGTTGACGATAAGCAGTTCAGACCAGAAGAGAACATAAGGTTTTGAAATATAGTGCTAAAATATGCTAAAAAAGATTAGATGAAGAGAGCGGATAATTAATGGGGAGGTGCTCAGACGAATTACTGGAAAAAGGAAATTTATGACACAATTTGAATTAAAGAGCAGAGACAATACTAAAACCTTGTGAACACAAAATAATCTTCCTCGAAGTCATCTTCAACCAGATTTTCAGTGCTTCGAAAAATAATACTTGTAAGTATTTTGCAACCATGACTGATGATCCAATAACAATCGCACTTGTCAGCAGCTGGCTCCTTTGGAATTGGAACACGCTAGCAAAATTAAAACTCTACGTGCAATGGCCATAATCAGTACTCAGCTCCTACACCAGTATAACTGATACAGCACTTTCAAGAGGATGTTAATGGCGCAGTGGTGTCCATTCATCCGATACCTTCGTGTCTGCAGGACGTCAGATTTTAGCCGATGCCGCCAACAAAATTTAGCGCCAAACTTAACCAAATATTTTTTTAAAAAACTAGTTTTTCAACAGTCTTATTTTTAAAATGACAAAAAATAAAAAAAAAAGATTTAACGCTCTTGTATTTGTAGATAATTTATTAAATCAAGAAATAATATGTCACTGACACTGCTGATACTGCTTACGTATATTAATCAATTTTGATTTGGTTTGTTTCAGTCCTTGTGCGACATAATTCATTCGCTAAGTTCATTTTGTTCCTATCTTTTATCTTTCATTGCAAGCACTGTCGAATACTCATTTTGGCACCTATAAGCTACAGCGAATGGAATCAGTTTTCTTCAGTCATGTACGATAATCATGGATTTTCACAGTTTCAATATCTACAAAATATCCATTCTGGCAGCTCTTTTTTATCTAATTCTATATTTGGAGGATTGTGTTGGTAGAGTACAAGAAATTGAACTGTGACACGCACTTGACTACGTCAAAAAATTTTCTATGCACTAAAACTAATTTTACGAACACAGGAGTTTAGTAGTCGGTTTACAGATCATGAAAATAGTTGTGAATGTAATTTATTTCAAATGACTTGGGTATCACTTATTTTCCAAGTTTAGGGTTTTTGAGCGCTCGTTCTCCATTATTGTTGGGGTGACGCTAAAACATATCTGCACATAATTTTTTTTGGAATCGAAGCATTGTTACCCGTGTCCACTTGAGCGCCAACTGGAATGAGGAGTATGGTCTTTCATATTGTTCGCAGATGTCGCCCTCACGTCACGTCAGCATATAACTAGTGCACGTCGAGTGCAGTCACTTGCTTATTTGTTCCCGATCGTATCGATAATATTTTCCAGTCGTTACTTAAGATATCGCATCACTTACGTAATGCTAAAGAACGTGTCTTTTAATATAGAAATGTAAAACATCAAATAACTCGACACAAGCTATCATCAAGTAGGCCAGGGGTGAAATTTTATTTTATAACATACAGGATGTAAAATAAACCGTTACTAAAAGTGCTCATCTTGTGGTTCGCGAATGCATTATATTTTGAGATTAAACAAGAACTCCGTCAAGAGCTATTAAGTGTTATTCCCAAAAACTTACTAACTTTCATCTGGAGTGGAGAAAATCTCTAAAAAGTGCAAATAAAGTGCCAAGATCTGTTTAAGCGCCGTGAAGAAAAGTTTATAAATAATTTGGACAATTTATTTGATATCGTCCATGCCAATGATCTACAAATAATCAATTTCGGAGAAGACAAGATGATTTTACATCGAAAGAGAGAGCCAGGGCGTAAAGGGTACCTAGCAGGAATAGACCTGATTCTTGCACGTAGAGAAGAAAGGGCGAAGCAGAGAAAAATGGAATAATGGAAAAGATAATAGCAACAAAAGTGTTCAGCATCTTCTGCTGTTTCTCCGTCTTCCTCATCTGAAGAATCGGACAGACATTTTTAAGTTCACAGGAAGTCCACGTTGATGGTAATATGTTTTGGAAACGTATTGCTGCAAGTAGTCCGTTGGTGAATCCTGCAGGGCGTGTTACCAACGATTTTATTACTGAAAAACTAGCTGCTGCCTTGGATAAATGCCAGCTCAGTGAAGAGATTCCATATAGACACTTCGGATAACAGAAGAGGCATTTGGTCTCAATAGTGATAAGTTCTATATTATTAGTTCTGCTGTTCATAGAATCAGACACAAGAAGAGAAGAGAATGTTTGAAACAACAAAATCACCTGTCAAGAATGATATCCCTGCAGCTCCTGTTGTTCATTAGGATGGTAATTCTTGCCAGCATTAAAAGATAGGGATGCAAAAGAAGGAAACAAACATTGTTACATTTGGGGACAGTGAATAGCTCATTGTCACTCCAAAATTATAAAATTCTTCTGGTAAAGAACAAGGGAACGCTGTTTGGAATGCATTAAAATATTTGTATACTGAAGAGAATGTACAGATTCTCTGCAGCGACGCAACAGCATCAAATACAGATCTTCTTAATGGGGCATGCATCTTACACACATTGAATATAGAATTATTTTTCCCATGCCATAGTAATATGTAATGAACATGGTGCAACAAGCAGTCCTGGGATACCAGTTTTTAAACGTTCCACAGAAAACCGCAAAAATTATCAATGTCAGTAATCTTCACACTGGCAAAATGTGATTTGGATTTTGAGTGAGAAATTGAGATGACGTTAAAATGAGAATTGCGTGTAGATAAACCAACAGTTAGAGGCGACTGCTGATAACTCATAGAGCTCTGTATAGTACTTTTGGGAAGAGAAAATGAAAAAAAAAACTGAAAACCTTCTGGAGCATACATAAAGCAAGATGGATAGCAAGAGCGATATATTGTTTAAAAGTGTTTCTGTTTGGATCACAACTTGAGCTGTCCATTGAAAAGTCTCTCTTTTCTTGCAATTGGTTATGTCAAACCGCGGCGTAAGTGCAATGGAACTGTAAAAGCTCCTCATCTGGATCTCTGTGTCTTAAAATATTTGAAATCAAATGATAGATTACACGATTTCAAAAAGATCTTTAAGGAGATTTAGCCATAATTTGCATATTTATTGTCTCTCTCATCGATTTTGATGATGACGTAGGCATACAAACCAAAATTTAAATGAAATTAAATTTTGACAGAAAGAACATATTTCATTTTGGGGGAAACTGGATGGACAATTATATGGAAAGTTTAATATTATTTAGGTTACCATTACTTATTCTCTTGCTGAAGATACTGGACACTAGTTTTATTCCAGAGTCCCGAAGACACGTACGTGCAGCACTTCATGTCTAGATCCTAAAAGGATGGTAAGTTGAGAAGTTAAAAGCCGTTAATAAATCTGCTGAAACCTTTGTTAAACTTTTCACGGGCTATTGACCGTAGATGAGGAAAAAAGGAATTTATATTCTCGGTGGTGTTGAACCACAGTCATGCAGCACTTTTTAAAAGAGTAAACAGCCATTTGACTGTGTTACTGTATTTGTCTTCTGTTCTATCTAGATTTCAGTTTTTATACAACTGTCAAGCACAATGCTGAAAGCTGTTAGGCCATTATTATGTCATATTCCTTTGTTGTTGTTGTGGTCTTCAGTCCTGAGACTGGTTTGATGCAGCTCTCCATGCTAACCTATTCTGTGCAAGCTTCTTCATCTCCCAGTACCTACTGCAACCTACATCCTTCTGAATCTGCTTAGTGTATTCATCTCTTGGTCTCCCTCTACGATTTTGACCCACCACGCTGCCCTCCAATACTAAATTTGTGATCCCTTGATGCCTCAGAACATGTCCTACCAACCGATCCCTCCTTCTAGTCAAGTTGTGCTACAAACTTCTCTGCTCCTCAATCCTATTCAGTACCTCCTCATTAGTTGTGTGATCTACCCATCTAATCTTCAGCATTCTTCTGTAGCACCACATTTCGAAAGCTTCTGTTCTCTTCTTGTCCAAACTATTTATCGTCCATGTTTCACTTCCATACATGGCTACATTCCATATAAATACTTTCAGAAACGACTTCCTGACACTTCAGTCTATACTCGATGTTAACAAATTTTTCTTCTTCAGAAACGCTTTCCTTGCCATTGCCAGTCTACATTTTATGTCCTCTCTACTTCGACCATCATCAGTTATTTTGTTCCCCAAACAGCAAAACTTCTTTACTACTTTAAGTGTCTCATTTCCTAATCTAATTCCCTCAGCATCACCCGACTTAATTCGACTACATTAAATTATCCTCGTTTTGCTTTTGTTGATGTTCATCTTATATCCTCCTTTCAAGACACTGTCCATTCCGTTCAACTGCTCTTCTAGGTCCTTTGCTGTCTCTGACAGAATTACAATGTCGTCGGCGAACCTCAAAGTTTTTATTTCTTCTCCATGGGTTTTAATACCTACTCCGAATTTTTCTTTTGTTTCCTTTACTACTTGCTCAATATACAGATTGAATAACATCGGGGAAAGGCTACAACCCTGTCTCACTCCCTTCCCAACCACTGCTTCCCTTTCATACCCCTCGACTCTTATAACTGCCATCTGGTTTCTGTACAAATTGTAAATAGCCTTTCGCTCCCTGTATTTTACCCCTGCCACCTTCAGAATTTGAAAGAGAGAATTCCAGTCAACATTGTCAAAAGCTGTCTCAAAGTCTACAAATGCTAGAAACATAGGTTTGCCTTTCCTTAATCTAGCTTCTAAGGTAAGTCGTAGGGTTAGTATTGCCTCACGCGTTCCAATATTTCTTCCCCGAGGTTGGCTTCCACTAGTTTTTCCATTCGTCTGTAAGGAATACGTGTTAGTATTTTGAATCTGTGGCTTATTAATCTGATTGCTCGCTAATTTTCACATCTGTCAACACCTGCTTTCTTTGGGATTGGAATTATTATATTCTTCTTGAAACCCGATGGTATTTCACCGGTCTCAGACATCTTGCTCACCAGATGGCAGAGTTTTGTCAGGACTGGCTCTCCCAAGGCTATCAGTAATTCTAATGGAATGTTGTCTACTCCTGGGGCCTTGTTTCGACTCAGGTCTTTCAGTGCCCTGTCAAACTCTTCACGCAGTATCGTATCTCCCATTTCATCTTCATCTAAATCATCTTCCATTTCCATAATATTGTCCTCAAGTACATCGCCCTTGTACAGACCCTCTATATACTCCTTCCACCTTTCTGCTTTCCCTTCTTTGCTTAGAATTGGGTTTCCATCTGAGCTCTTGATATTCATACAAGTGGTTCTCTTTTCTCCAAAGGTCTCTTTAATTTTTCTGTAGGCAGTATCTATCTTACCCCTAGTGAGATACGCCTCTACATCCTTACATTTGTCCTCTAGCCATCCCTGCTTAGCCATTGTGCTCTTCCTGTCGATCACATTTTTGAGACGTTTGTATTCCTTTTTGCCTGCTTAATTTACTGCATTTTTATATTTTCTCCTTTCATCAATTAAATTTCTTTATTTCTTCTGTTACCCAAGGAGTTCTACTAGTCCTCATCATATCCCTTAAGGCAGTCCAAAGCGGGTAAGTAAGATTAACAAATGCCTTGTTTACCTGCTTCGGACTGTCTTAATAGGAATGACATAGTAGTGGTCTAACCACTTTTACCATAGCGTTGTACTTGATAACGGCATAAAAGTCGAAATATAGATTATCACAGAAGACAAATATAGTAACACTCAGCCAAATGGCGGTTTACTCTTCTAAAAAGAATTTATATTCTGTTGTGTTTATGAACATCGTAGAGTGTACCCAGACTGCAAGAAAGAAACACTGAAAAGAAAACCTTCTCAAGAATACGAAACGCACCCTAAAAAGCGGAAAAGGTACTTTGTTTTGATTTTAAGTTGACATACTTTTACAATGACTAAATACTACAAAACCTAAGTATCTCAATATTAAAATTTGTCGCTCTAGTCAGCACAGGTTAACGTGATGCTATTGAGATGAACTTTTTTTTCAGAATAAATCTAACAAAACAGAAATCATTGAAGGGGTGAGAGTAAAATTTTTCGAAATGCAATTTTTGTGGCGAAGTAAGGAACACGCTAATAAACACTTTGCTTTTTTTCGTCTAGCGTCATTGTTGTTTCTGCCATAAGTGAAATCTCCTTACTGTCCTTTACTTCAGTCCTGCGTTGATAAAGCTCCAACTAATAAAGAAAAGTAGCAACTTTTTCTTGGCGATAAAATATTCGCAGTCTTTCTTACAAGAAGGGTTTAAAATTTTTATGGAAGGTTATGCCATTTCTTCCGACGCAGCTGCGTTTTTGCGCCAACCTGAACTCAAAGCAAATGCAGGACAGTGCCGAAATAGAGCTCTCACTCTTTTTCCCTATCAGCTCATAATATCCGTTGTTCTTGGAGTACAGAAAATGACACGTCCGCTGCATTTTTGTTTACAACCAACAGTATTTCAAATTTGTAAATAATACATTTCAGCTATCAGTCGTCCTTTTTAAATTTTATTGGAGGATCTAGATTTCAACTAGAAACTAGCCATTCTCAATGCACTATCATTTTTTATCAATGTATGTGATGCATGTTGGTCGGGCTTCATCCACAGTTCATTGAGTATTCATGAGTACTCAATGAACTGTGGATGAAGCCCGACCAACATGCATTACATGAATTGATCAAAAATGATAGTGCATTGAGAATCGCTAGTTTCTAGCTGAAATCTAGATTTGTCAATAAAATTTAAAAAGGACGACTAATACCTGAAATCTATTATTTACAAGTCAATATAACAGTCGCTGAGTGTAACAGCCTTCTGAATGGAAGGTAACCTGATGACTATTTCGAATGGTTCAAATGGCTCTAAGCACTATGGGACTTAACATCGGAGGTCATCAGTCCCCTAGACTTAGAACTACTTAAACCTAACTAACCTAAGGACGTCACACACATCCACGCCCGAGGCAGGATTCGAACCAGCGACCGTAGCAGCAGCGCGATTCCGGATTGAAGCGCCTAGAACCGCTCGGGCACAACGTCTGGCCATCAGTATATCCTCATTTCTAATTTCTCCTGCTTCTGACTTTTGATATTCAGTCTCATCAATCTAACATTATTGATATATGAGTAAAAATATATTTTCTAAACATTTTACTATTTTATTTCCTAACTTATTCATCATTTGTGGGGTTCATGTCAGATTTACGCACATAAGGATGTAATTTTGGATAATCAACATAAAAAATGACTCAAATTAATAATACAATAATGTTCATGAAACCAAAACGCGAACTTTGAACACAATAACGAGATTCTACACTATTTCTCTAGGATATTGTGAGCTTTTTGCATCAACTATAAAATTTAATTCTTCTGACATGACCAACCCATTTATATATAAAAAAAATTGCAATTTAGAGTCCTGACTCCCCCTCCCCCCTTCAAGATAAATTTCTGCTGATGTCCATGGCAGTAAGTACGAGTTTTACGCCCAACACATTCAAGCCCCCTTTTCACTTTCGTCTTTGATTATATTGTGCCATAATGATGTTGTTACTTTATGCTCTTGTCATCTTTTTATCTTTAACAGTTGTCTAATGATTGTCTAACGACTGAAAGCACTCACTAGAGGAAATAAACTTGATTGAGACTATTTTCTTACAGTCAGAATATTTGACACAGTACAGAGCACAGTACATTATATTGGACGGCGAGCGTTCAGCAGAAATGAAAGTAACATCAGGTATACACTGAGACGACAAAATTAATGGGAAGCGATATGCATGTACACAAATGGCTATAGTATCGCGCACACAAGGTATAAAACGGCAGTGAATTCGTGCATTTGTTCTCCGATGATTCATGTTCGGAGCTTTCTGACGTGATTTTGGCCGCAACACGGGAATTAACAGACTTTGAACGCGGGATGGTAGTTGGAGTTAGACGCACGGGACTTCACATTTGATAATTCGTTAGGGAATTCGTTATTCTGAGATACAGAGAGCCAAGAGTGCGCCGACAGTACCAAATTTCAGGCATTACCTCTCACCACAGACAACGCAGTTCTGGTGGCCTTCACATACGACCGAAAGCACCGTCGTTGGCGTAGAGTTTTCAGTGCTAACGGACATGAAACACTGTGTGAAATGACCGCAGAAATCAATGTGGAACGTACGACTAACGTATCCGTTAAGAGAGTGCGGCGAAATTTGGCATTAATGGCTATGGCAGCAACTCGAGTGCCTTTGCTGGCAGCACGACATCGGCTGCAGCGGCTGTTCTGGACTCGTGACCATATCGCTTGGACTCTTAGACGGCTGTAAAACCGCGCCTAGTCAGATGAGTCTCCTTTTCAGTTGGTAAGAGCTGATGGTAGGATTCGAATTGGGGCGCAAGTGGACCCAGGTTATCAACATGGCACTGTGCACGATGGTGGTGGCTCCATAATGGTGTGGGATGTTTTTACGTGGAATGGGCTGAGTCCTCTGGTCCAATTGAAACGACCATTGACCGGAAATTTCATGTTTGGCTACCTGGAGACCATTTACAGCTATCCATGAACTTCAGGTTACCATACAACGATGTCATGTCATTGGACCACAATTTGTTCACGACTGGTTTGAAGGAACTTCTGGACAAATCGAGCGAATGATTTGGCCACTTTGATCACCCAGCATGAATCCACCGAACGTTTATAGGACGTAAGCGAGAAGTCAGTTTTTGCACAACATCTTGCACCGGCAACACTTATTATGAATGGCTGTAGGGCCTTCATGGCTCAATATTTCTTTAGGGGACTTCCAACAACTTGTTTAGTTCATGCCACCTCGAGTAGCTGCACTTCGCCAGACAAAAGGAGGTCCGACAAGGTATCGAATGACTTTTGTCCTCTCAGTGTAAACCCAGGTAGCTTTTACTGAAATTGTAAAATTTCTTAATCTATACATGTAATGACATCTAATTATTTCCGTCCAATTTGGGGAGCTCCTTTATGGTTTTTGTGTTAGAGTATATATGTAAAGTCTCTCCCTGTTTTCTGTTGTCTTCAGTTTCAATGCCAGGCAAGTCCATGTAGTATTGTGTGGAGGGTTCATACCCATCCCTTGACTTTGCGTCTGACCAGAACTTTCAATGATTTTCTTGTAGATTTTTTGCCAAGATGTGACTGTGAAGGTTATTTTAGGGGTTTCATTCACAGTTCATGTTATGAATGCATGAGTTGCTACTAAGTTTTCGCTATCAGAAACCTACGGCCTTTTGTGTGGCGATACCATTAAATAAAGTTTGATATTTGCCTTCTTTTACTACTTTACTTGGTATGTTGCTAAATGTGTGTAGAGGTGTTTTTTAGATTAGTGCACATTCTTCCAGTTTTCATAAATATAGCAAAAGATGACTGCAGTGTCTGCTACCTACCAATGAAGACCCAAAATAAAAAAAAACTACAACTGTTACATTGCATTAAAAAAACACTCAAGTCTGCAAAAATTTCAACACATAGCGAGAATGCACTCCGTCTTCTTGCCACGAGTGGCCTACCGGTCCATTCGACCGCCGTGTCTTCCTTACTGGAGGATGCGGATAGGAGGGGCGTGGGGTCAGCAAACCTCTCTCCCAGCCGAAACCTCTCTCTCTTGGCCGAAGCCGCTACTATTCGGTCGAGTAGCTCCTCAGTTGGCATCACGCGGATGACTGCACCCCGGTAATTGGCAACAGCTGGGATACGGTCCCGCACACCGTTAGGCCGTCTTCCGCTCACGCCCCAACATCGTGCAGCCCGCCTCCAGTGGTGTCACGACAGGCGTGAATGGAGGGACGAAGGGAGACGTGTCGTCTTCAACGATGAGAGTCGCTTCTGCCTTGGTGCCAATGATGGTCGTATGCGTGTTTGGCGCCGTGCAGGTGAGCGCCACAATCAGGACTGCATACGACCGAGGCACATAGGGCCAACACCCGGCATCATGGTGTGGGGAGCGATCTCCTACACTGGCCGTACACCTCTGGTGATCGTCGAGGGGACACTGAATAGTGCACAGTACATCCAAACCGTCATCGAACCCATCGTTCTACCATTCCTAGACCGGCAAGGGAACTCGCTGTTCGAACAGGACAATGCACGTCCGCATGTATCCCGTGCCACCCAACGTGCTCTAGAAGGTGTAAGTCAACTACCCTGGCCAGCAAGATCTCCGGATCTGTCCCCATTGAGCATGTTTGGGACTGGATGAAGCGTCGTCTCACGCGGTCTGCACGTCCAGCACGAACGCTGGTCCAACTGAGGCGCCAGGTGGAAATGGCATGGCGAGCCGTTCCACAGGACTACATCCAGCATCTCTTCGATCGTCTCCATGGGAGAATAGCAGCCTGCATTGCTGCGAAAGGTCGATATACACTGTACTAGTGCCGACATTGTGCATGCTCTGTTGCCTGTGTCTCTGTGCCTGTGGTTCTGTCAGTGTGATCATGTGATGTATCTGACCCCAGGAATGTGTCAATAAAGTTTCCCCTTCCTGGGACAATGAATTCACGGTGTTCTTATTTCAATTTCCAGGAGTGTAGATAAGGAACAGCAAAGGGACTATAACACTACCTTCGCGAATGCCAGAAATCACTTGTTTTACTCAATGATTTTCTGTCAGTTACTGCGAACTGTGACTCCTCTGACAGGAGTCACAAAACCAGTCACATAACCGAGACAATATTCCATAAGCACGCAATTGCACTACAAGCCACTTGTGTGGTACAGTGTCAAAAGCCTTTTGGAAATCTAGAAATATGGAATCAATCTGAAATCACATTTTCAACAGCACTCAACACTTCATGCGAATAAAGAGCTAGTTGTGTTTCACAAGAATGATGCTTTTTAGAAAACATCATTCTTGTGAAACACAACTAGCCCTTTATTCGAATGAAGTGTTGAGTCCTGTTGACTGTGTGTCGACAAACTGTTTTCTTCGAGGTAATTCATAATGTTCAGACACAATATATGATCCGAAACACATAATATGACCCGAGCTTGGAATGACTGACATCTTGTGAAAGAGTGTACAGCCTTATGTACAATACTGTCACAGGGCTTAATTTCTGCAACAAGTGTGGACCACTTTGCATGGATGGCTCCAGGTCATTTGTGGTATGGGTTGATGTGATACATGCCGAGAAACAATAGCCATTTCCAGCAATAATCAGGAAGTGACTGCATAAATCTGTGTGTGCATATGACTTCCCCTCCACCTAGTCCAGTGAATATGGGAGGTCTTAAATCTGTTAAGACACTATATTGGTAATCACACTTGTAGAATACATCTTTGAGTGGCATTTAGCAAAAAAACAAAATGTGATGGCTTGGGACTGTCTCCTAAATCTCTTAAGATAACACCTAACTAATTTCCTTGTAAAATATGTAGCTGATTTTCTTCCAGGCCCTTCTCCAGTCCAATAGCATGCTCAATCCTTATTGACCTCATTACCAACAAGATGCTAATTCTCCTTTTGGATTCCTAAATGTTAAGGATCATAATGTCGAGGAAGTCCGAGAGACCAAAACACTTTCCTTCAGCCAACCCCACGTGCCATATTTCATGATAATGCCTTGTTACACATACTGAAGTATGTGTAAGTATACAAAGAACTCCATATTACTTGTCAAATATGTCTGTTATACTTTGTCAGTAGTCAGCCTGTTGTGAAGTTTTTCCAGGAACCACCATATATTCTTCGCAGACACTTTCAGTAAATTCTTGAATCCTGAAATTTGCTCTCTGATTCTAATTGTGTATACTATTAAGTGAATAATCTGTGGAATATTTTTGGTTTCAGTCAAATGTATCCTTCTTGTGTATAATTCTCATAAACAAAACTATACTACAGTATGTGGAACAATATAAGCCACCCCTGTGATGATGATAAAGAAATTTCCAAAACAAATTTGTTGATGTATTTTGTGGTACTAATCACAAGATATTTCTAGTAAAATGAGCAGGTGGAGAACAGTTTAATCTGTCTACATACCTAATAATCATATGTTCACTTTTGCTACAGTTAAGCACCTCCACCCAATCCAACACAAAATTGCAGTGTTGACCTACAATAATTCAAATTGTCCATGCTTCTATGGACATACTTGTACTGTTTACAAACCTAAAACAGTAGTATATAAGTGTTCTATATGTCAGCACTATGTACTTTGCAACTGCAAGATAATGTGTTCAGAATAAGTTTAGATGATGCTTAACTGGTAGGGAAGCAAGACAACCCATTACTTTTACTCATATGGCCAGGCAAAGCCGAGTCTTGTACCAAATTCACTGATTTTCTGTTTTGATTTGCTGATATTGTTTTCCAGAAAATTGGCTTTACTCCCACATATCCTTTTAACATCCACATAATCGTCCTATGTATCACAGTTGACCTTCAATGTGATGAACTATGAGACAGATATTCAGTGCAGTTTGCAGGAGCCCCAAATGCACCAGTGCTACTCTGGCGACATCTGTGTGCAGCTGTAGGTAGTGTATCTGAAACTGGCTCTTGGCTAAGGTCCTTATTACATCATTGAAGTCCTTTGGCAAATATTTTATAAAAGCTAGGACCACACTGTAACTTAAAATTGTCCCAGAACATAAAACTTTTTTTTTAAAGATGTTCGATGAAGGTCCTTTGCGGTGCAATATAGGTGTAAGAAAGTGGATAGTGGCTGGTGACTCGATACCCCCAGCCAGGAACTTAATTGTTTGTTGCAGAGTAATCATGTAGATGTAGATAAGGTTCCAAATGCTTTTCACATCCACAAATGTAATTTGAACAATCTGTCAAGTCAGCACTACCAGCTTGCACAGCCAAGTGGCTAAATGCAAATCGTCCAGTACCACAAATAAGTGTTTAGTTTTTAGTACCGCAATTCCAGTATCATGGCAGTGACTTATCTTTCCCAACATCCTTGGCTATTGGGCAATACCTGGAATAGTACCAATAATTTCTAGTGGAAACCGCTCAAATTTTATCGAATACTGCCCCACCTTCTCCACAGAAAAGGGCCTCGTGTTATCTACACTGGACAATAGCCCTGCCCTTGTTCACAGTTTGTCTGCAGCCAAAAGCCAAGAGACCCAAAAGTTCTCTGCTCGTGAAAATTCCAGCCACGATGTGCCTTCAGTGTCGCATCCCTCAGTGTACACCACGTTTTAAGAAATGTATGTAGTGCAGACCATCATAACATGGCATAGTAAAATTTTCTTAATCCTCATTCTTCATAAATGTGCACTATTATCTTACCAAAAATAACATACTGTTTATGATTCCTCTTTTTTTTTTGGTGTTGTTGGAAAATAAGTTGTCAGATATGTGAACAAGGATATCAGTAAAGAAGCACAGTCT
The DNA here is from genome assembly GCF_023897955.1 of Schistocerca gregaria. Taxonomy (NCBI): domain Eukaryota; kingdom Metazoa; phylum Arthropoda; class Insecta; order Orthoptera; family Acrididae; genus Schistocerca; species Schistocerca gregaria. The sequence continues at coordinate 126,740,065 of NC_064923.1, read as the reverse complement.
TGCTGAAGTCAGTATTAATCAGAGAATTCGAGAAAATCATGGAAATTAGAATATGCAGTTCATGCTCTGAAAAATCTCCTGAATAGATTCACTGTTCCAGTGCTACAGTCTCCGTATTTCAACCTGAAAAGATATGAGTATGGAACATTACATGGTATTTTAAAGTCATGGAATGGAGCCAAAGGTTTCCACTATGGTAAGTAGTTTGATGACCAAGAAAAAGTAGCAGAGGCACAACATAAAGAAATGACTATGTTGTGAATTAAATTTTAGCCAAATAGTTCCTTCATAATTAACACCATGGCAAATGTTTAAACAAGAACACACAGGGATTCCACGTAAATATATTACAGTGAGCAAAAAGCACAACATTCCTTTAAAAATAATAAATATATTTTCATATCACAGCCATGTTTTCAAACAGTCATTATACACTGTTCAGTATTTTTACACAGAATGCACAGGAGGCATAAAATTTCTTGAATGATAACCACAAAATGCAGGCTAATGTACAAAATTTTCCATCTCTAATATGAGGCTTTCAGCTAACTATTCTATGCAACCGGACATAAAAATAAATATAGGAACAAGTAAAAAATGTTCTATGCCAACTATAACATTACATAGATCAACTGGAAAAAGCTTTTGACTGAAAAACAGTTCCTCATATCCAAATAATAACCTTCTTCAAATACCACATGACCTTCTTAACTACTTCATAGTTATTCAGTATACATTATTAGTCCACAATTACACAGTATACATCAGTTCCCAAGTTGAATCAAGATACTAGAAGACAGGAAAAATTCAGTCTCCTTTACTTAGACCTTTTACTTGTCTCTTTATGTCTTGAACTACCAAATAAATTGCACGTGCTTTGAATCCATTCTCTTTTTCACTGCTCATACCAGGCTGTCAAGTTCCGCTTAAAATCCCCGAACTAAGACATAAACCTACACCGTACTGGACAAGAACTGTAAAACTACATGACAGCTGAAGGACACTAGCTATTCCGAGTATAATTGTGCACAGACCATTCCTCCCAGCGCTGCATTCCTTAATGCAATGCACTGAGATGCGACACTAGCAAGACTGCCACCGGGCACAAGCTGATACCAAAAAGAAAGCAAAGGACCGCCTGATGTCACTGAATATCAACATTTAAAGCAGTTTTCATATATGACTATTCACATAGGTAAGTTTAGAGTTTTCACAAAGAAAGGTTATAATCCCAGGTGTCCAGTGAATGTGTAAGTTAACAACTGTCAACACTTTTGGAGAAATTGGAGAAACATTACACCAGTTAAGTAAAAATAGCACAGAGTTGCTAGGTGACAGTCTTGCACACATTATAATAGCTCAATTTTACAACAACTATTTATATAGCAAACTGGAAAATTAATCTTGCTTTCATTAAAATAGTCCTTTTTACATTTTATAGTAGTGACACTAAGTATAAATAAATAAAGAAATAAATTATGAAAATATAAATATATTCGGCTAAGTATGGCTTCGCTTAAAATAGCACGAATTGTGACTTTTTTAACATTCTTTTACATAACTAGAGTTTAAAATAACCAAATTTAAATTAACAAAATAAATAACTCATCACAATATTCATAAATTAGTCTTACATTCTAGGAAAGTCTAATACTGTACAAAACCATACCACAGATACAAACACACAGAGACTCTCACACATGACAATATGCCTAATGGCAGCTACACAACTTTTTATCAGAATCACAAAAGGAATTAAGTAAATATTTAACCTCTCACAGGGACACACATAAATACATCAAGTGTCATACATAAATATGATTTACAGGGACTGCACGCCTTAGATTTCCTTTTATAAGGAACGAAGACAGACATCTGTCAGGGCTATATTATCAATGTAGCTAATATGTTGCAGCAATCCAACAATTCCAGCAAAGTCCTTTATGCTACACCTGTGAAAGATCACAGGCATTTCATTAGTGCCCACTGAATCATTAGTGCTGGAATTTCAGTAATGCCACAGGGATAGCCTATTTTCTGTTAGGACATATGTAAACAACATCTTTTATGAAAGAATACTTTAACATGAGTTTTGTGACTCATCCCTTTTGTCCTAAAAAAAAAGCAAAGGTAAAACAATTCTAAAATGGTTGTGGATCAGCGTCTGCAAATCAGACAACCGATATTTTTGTATTTGTTTCTACTATAAGTTTCTTCCTGCTTTCAAGATGTGGGCCCAAAAAGCTTAGTCGAATAAAGAATTCATGATAAAATGACATTTATACTGCATCAGTATTTGTCAATCAAAACCTATTTGATCTCGTTATTCACTGTTTAAATCAGCATGTACCATTCATCTTGTGGAAGGGAGGGTAAAGTTTACAAGTTAAAAGTGATTTTTTAAAGTCACTATCACTTTTTTCAGTAGGTGTTGGATGTCAGTTCCAGGGTAGGGTGAATCCACCCACCCTCTTACACTTGTTATTTAAAGCAAACTTTTGGTAAAATACTGAAAAAATTGTTAAAGCAGTGAAAAACACTTAGCCAGAAAAATAAATTGCATCCATTGTCACTGACTTTTCTCCATTTCAGGATGTAAGGGACCAGTCACACACTGGGAAGACAAAACCATAAAATAAGCAATAGAATTTTGTAGCCGGCTGCAAATAGCGTACAGTCCCTTATTTATAACAGCAATAAGATTTCTTTAGTGGCTACTTTACATAGACCACATGTGTCAAAATTGGAGTTCCGGGCTTTAGGAACTGTGATGCCACCAGTGGATGGAAAAGTCGGTAGCATTGGAGACACGGAACTACGCAGAGCCTCCACAGGCTGGATAGGAGCTAGGATTTGCGAAGTAGTTGATGACAGCGTTGGTGTACTTCAGGGCGTTCACATAGTCACGGTAGATGATCCAGTCACGGGCATCACCTGTCTCCAGCCTCACCGCATCTTCCATGATGTCACGACTCACGCTCTCTGGCAGCTCCACTGACAGCTGCTGCATAACTGTCACCAGCTCGCACAATACCTGTGAAGCAAACAACTCTCATGTCAAGACTTGCACCTCAACTCTTTACTAATGGTAGATTAGGAGAGGAGTAGTGTGGCTTTAGGAGCTGCAGTTGCTAACATAGAGTAGTTTTAGAAAAATACAGGAAAAATACAGTGTTCTGTTAAATTTGGCGAAGGCTTTTGATAATGTGGATTGGTATAAAATGTTATTCTTATGTAACACCACATTTCAAAAGCTTTTATTCTCAGCCTGTCTGAACAGCTTATTGTCCACGTTTCACTCCTTATACATCACTGCACTCGTTAAGTACCTTCACCAATCAAATGACTAATATTTAAATTTATATTTGCTGTGAACAAACTCCTCTTTTTCAGAAAGGTTTTGCCTGCTATCACCAGTCTGCATTTTATATCCTCTCTACTTCAGCATTTATCACTTATTTTGCTGCCCAAATAGGACAACTTATCTACTACCTTTACTGTCTCATTTCCTACTCTAATTCTCCCAATATCACCAAATGTATTCCAACAACATTCCGTACGGTTGTTTTATTTTTATTGATCTGTATCTTACAATCTCAAGTCCAGAAAAAATCTATGAAAAGCTTTGTACAGGGTACGATTATGCACCAAGCGTGAAGCATAAGACAATGGGGAAGATAAAAATGAAATGATTAGTTCAGAGGGATTACCTGAGAATGGCTCAAAGATGTCTCATAATGAGTAAATGAGTTAACTGTGTAATCAGATACATATGATAGGAAGAGAGTGAATGTTTGGGCACATATTATGACATCAGCTGCTCTAAACTGTAGCAGATGGGATGAGAGAAATGATTGCAGGGGAAGGAATATTACAAAAGATTTGTTTGCTCAAGGTAGAACCACATTTTCTTATTAAATACAATTATTATTATTATCTTGTTGGTGGTTTGGTCCGTTTGTGCAATTAGACAAAAGGCTGTTTGTTTTTATGCCATACACATTTTGCTCTCTTTTATTTATGAGACATAATCAGTGTTGCCCTGGAATTGTACCTCACTGGCCTGTGTACATCAGCGTGTCTTATTTTTGAAGTTAGTGAGCACACTTTCTTACCACTGTGTGTGTGTGTGTGTGTGTGTGTGTGTGTGTGTGTGTGTTTTTAACATGTGTTAGTTTTATGTATTTCAAGAAACATCTAAAATAAGATGATAATGATGATGATGATATAATAATAATGCAGATTGTTGATTACGTGACTTGCAGTAATGATGCTGAAATGATCAGGACAACAATTGGCAAGCAACAGGAATTCAGAACTAGAGAAACACCTAAGGCTTACACGAAGCACTTGGACTGATGTAATTGTGCTAAGTATGCTGATGATGGGTCCAATATCTCAATGTGCATGAAGTAGAATTACATATTGTATGACTGAATGGATATATTTGTGCACAAGTTTGGTATTTGGCGTGATGTACAACTTGATCCCATGGAAAATATTTAAATGTACCAGAGTGGATGGTTCAGCCCCATTTTTTGTAAATGATGCTCAAGACACATACACCTGAGCTTTCATTTTAACCTTCCTTGGGTTAATCTACTTCAGTTTTGACAACAGATTTCAGATAACAGACGAAGTTCTGCAGTTTTACATTATGAGCAACAGTGTGTGATTGGGCAGGCCATTGCAAGTTGTGAAGGAAGAGAGTGGTGTCTTAGGCAGTTTTCAGCACACACTAGTCAAAATACTCACCAGCCGCAGCTCGTCCTCGGCTTTTGCGAACTGTTCTGCGAGCACATCGCCTTTGTCCTTCCGATCCCAGACGATCTGCTCCAAGCCCACTGCGAATCTCTGGATGTTTGTAAACGCTCTGCGGAGAGCTTCCCCCTTCTGAAAGCAAAAAGACAATTATTTTTCTCCATATAAAGGAGTATATATGAGGTATTGTGGTCCTGCTATAAAAATGCTGATTATGTTGCCTCTTAAGTTGTTTGTTGGATATGCTACTCATTTAAATGACACTATGTATTAATAAATCTGCCTTCAAGTCACATTTATACTCTACTTATTTTGCGGAATGCGTTTTGAAAAATGTGTTATCATTGACACCACCACCACCAGCAGGCACATATTTCATTTCTACAACAAGCAAAATTGCAAGTAATCTAATCATTGTCCACATATAACGCTGTGGTCAGAACCTGACTAGTTTGTTGTTTGGTGCAGAAAACATGTATCAACAGCTTGCATCTGAGTATGCAGTTGCCAGCATCAAATTTCAATATCACAAATGAGTAAAACACATGTGACTGAAGCATTTTTATTAATGCATTACTTCATTTATCTAGTTACAAATCACGAAAAAGTAATGGAAAAATTAAATTCGTATATTACAATTACAAATCGGAGATTTTCTTTTGGGCTCGTTAGACGAGACTTCTTTTTTAGCGTAAATTGTACACACCTCCAGGCCATTGAAGTGATCGGATGGCAGGCACTCGTCCATATTAGGCAGCTCAGGCAACCAGGGGTATTTCTTGTCCTTGAATTCACTTTCAATGTCGGAATTACCGTGGAAGACCTCCTTCGACTGCAACAGAACAGAGAGAACAGCGCGTAAGAACTTTTCGCCGAGCCAGATCTCTGTAAGACAGTATAAGACACAAGCTCTGGAATGCCGCGCTGAGTACACCAGAATCGGAGCAAAGCAACACGTTCGTGTACTCTCTGTCTTAAAACGTTGCAGATGCAGATGAGCACTAGGAAGACCGTGGGAGACATCTAGGTAAGTTCACATTACGGTGGGATTGTTCACGCGCTCTTGGTTCTGGGACGAAATATGTTGTTGTGTAGAGCTATTGTTCAATGAAAGGAAGGTAGGTTTCTACTGTCGACATTGCAAAGATTTGAAAAGAATCACTAGGTGAGCTAGATAAACAACGTCGTCTAGTGATTTGAAAAAGCACCACAGCGCCCGTCAGGCGCCATTTAGTGGGGATAACACGTCGATACCAAAAACGATGTGTGCGGAGTTTGTGTTGGCTAACACCTTCCTAACACTGTGACACTACACATGGGCTTTAAATCGAGGTCTTGAAGAATAAGTGTTTGTGAGACAAGATGTGATAATTATTATGTTTCACCAAGATCCTACAAAAATGCAATTCCAACAGAACAACGAGCACGAACTGTGCACATCGCAGCTAGTTTTCTCGGCTGCGCACGGCACTCGAAACTAAATCGAGACCCGGTCAGTGAGCGCTCTGCTCACAACGCCCTCCCGCAGGAGACGACGGCGAAGGGAGGAGAGGAGAGCTGCGCCGCTCAAGGGGGATTCCGAAGACGTTCCGAGAATCCTTGGCCCCGCGCCACCCGAGTCCCAGGGCGAGCTCCTGTTTGTTCCCTGCTACCTATGCCTCAGGGGGCTTTCCCCGCTGGTTATGCCAACAACTTGAATCCGTTGCTTTTAATTAGGAAAGAACAGCACCTAACAGCATTCGAAGGACTCAACACCTGCAGTCTGTGCATCCAATAGGTGTAACAACGTATGTGGATATGAAATGGAATGTCACATAGGTTCAGTCGTAGGTAACAGAGACGGAAGGCTTCACTGGTAGAATATTAGGGAAAGGTGATCAGTCTAGAAAGGACTCTAGTTACAGAATACTCGTGCGACATATATCAAATACCGCTAACAAGGAATACCAATCACATGTAAAGACGGGCACAACGAATAGTCACAGATTTACTTGACTCAACGGAGGGTGTCACTACAACGCTGAAAAACGTGATATGTTCAACGCCTGGCGATGTACGCCAAATATCCCGCGAAAGACAACATATACAATCTCAACAAGTATTACGCGAGGAATCTAGGAATATACTACAGCCCACAACCATCGCCTCTGCAGGAAGCGACAAGACATAACTACACTAGTTAAACGCGCACACAACCATTCATGCAGTCTTTCTGTCCGCGATCCACACGCGAGTGGGTCGCGAAGAAACGCTAAAATGTGGTCCAGTGCAGTCTGTCAAGTAATATGCGCGCTGTAATCAGTCTGTTCCTCTCTTCGCGGTCCCTACATGAAAGACACTTACGGTAGTACATTGTTTAATTTCTCGCTTAACATTGGCTTCTGGAAATTTGTAAGTAGGCTTTCACAACCCGTGTCAGCCGTATTTGCTGAGTCCGACACACTTGAGCATTATTTTATGGGGGGATGCACGAGTTTCACGTGTATACTCATTGTATTTTTCCGGAGTCGTATCAATGAACCGAAATCTACCACCTGCTTTACACTCGACTGGGCGTATGTGACGATTCCATGTCTTGTCCCCATCAAGTTGCCCCGCTCTATCCAGCGCATCGCAGAGGGTAAGTTCTGTTTCCATCTACACAAAATGGGAATCGTTTTACCGACGCGAGGAAATGATTTTGTGCGACACAGACTCTTTTATTGAAAAAGAATGCTTCAAAATCAGTACATTCGTGGTGTTATATTTGTGACGAATAATAAGGTACACCCATTTGGATGTTAAGCTGTCCGCTTGAGGACAATGGAGAATTACAGAAGAGATCCATCCACAGTGTGAAAGTTTGCTGTGGATTTTTCCATATTGGGAGGGGAAAAAAGCTGTTGTATTAACAGTAAGTACTGTGTGATATGTCAGTACACAGCGCCGGTAGCCGGATTCTACAGTACGTCCGGGTAGTTCGCGACTTCTCCTCAATGGCTGCAGTCGGCTCTCGCGTAAGAACCTAAATATACGCAGACACAACAGCACGCGGCGGCAACAGAATGCGCAGAGACCTCGCGGAACCTTGAGTCTAGGAAGGGGAGAGGGAAGAGGAGAGGAAGGGGAGTATGGGATCTAGACGAGGAAAGTGGTGGAGAGGGGCGGCGTGTCTGCAGCCGGTATGCATATGAAGGGGCAGAGAGCGCAGTTCTGCGTAGAGCGGCGCTACTTCACGGAAGGCGGCGGCCGCTTCTCGGAGTGACCGCTGCGGACACCGGGAGGAGAGGAGAGGAGAGGAGAGCGTGGCCCTGGAACGGAGTCACGCGACCGCGGGGCGCCCCCCACCGGCGGATTTGAAAAACGAGACCCGACCAGCCCGGCCGCACAAGAAGCGAAACGAGCCGCGCCGTCCGCAGTGTGATTGCCTTACGACATAATTGTCGCTGATTATTCCGGCAGGTTTTTTTCACGCCGCGACCGCTTCTCGTCCCCGCCCTCCCCGCTGTGGCCGACAGACTCGTCGTGTGTAGACGCCTCTCTCCCCGGGCTGCCGCGTCAAGAGGACACAGTCACTACTACAAAATCAGTGAGCTAGAGTAGACTCATCGCTAATAGGCGCGCGGTGCAAAGACTAGCTACTAATCTACAATATAAAACAATGTAATGCGCGTACATCCGATAATGAAGGTTAAAGCTTTTAGGTTGTTAGACAGCGTCATGTTCCTCTTTAGTTTCTTCTTAAACAATCGACATTTCGCCCCCTCTGCAGGATTCTTCTTGGGATTTTCTGGCGCTTCCAGATCGCTGGAAAGAAGACATCGAAGAAGAACCGAGCAAAGGGATTAAAACATCGATTGTGTAAGACAAAACTGGTAGGAACACGACGCGGGCTAACAATCTATTTTACCTTCTGTAACGACATACTTACATGGACGAGATAATGTTAGACTACACAATCGCCAGTATGTCTCTGCGTCCTACCGTCTAGTGCTATGCCTGCAATAATTTAACGTCCGCCCCCGTTAGCTGAGTGGTCAGTGCGACAGAATGTCAATCCTAAGGGCCCGGGTTCGATTCGCGGCTGGGTCGGAGATTATCTCCGCTCAGGGACTTGGTGTTGTGTTGTCCTAGTCGCCGAAGTGGCGTCATACCGAAAGACTTGCACCTGACTAACGGTCTACCCGACGGGAAGCCCTAGACGCACGACATTAATTTTTATTAATAATTTAACGTGGAGTGACGACATAACCCACACCGAAGTGAAAGCAGACGCGAGACTGAGATTTGTTGGAATATTCTAATGTAGTTGAATTCACATTGAAGTCTGTGTAAGTCGATCTGTATATAGATAGTTGTGGGTCCTCGGTTGTTCAGCATAAAATGTCGAATCAAAACACCTACAGGGGTATAAATTTCCAGTTGTTATTTTACTTGAGCAACCAGTTTCAGCGCTACATTACGCTATCTTCAGACCCCTTACCGACGCTTAGGAAGAATCCCACCTCTGATCCAGTCAAAATTGGGGCCAGCATTCAGTGACTGGTACCCGCAGATTTTTGACACTGCGATGCCTTCGATCATCACTTGCCCCTATTTTGACTGCACCAGAGGTGGTATTCTTCCTACGCGTCGGTCTGGGGTCCTGACGATGGCGTAATGTAGGGCTGAAACTGGTTGTTCAAATAAAATAACAACTGGAAATTTAGATGGCTGAAGGTGTTTTGATGCGATGTTTTACATTGAATTCACATACGGACGCAATTACCCACCGGGCCATCGTTCAACTAATTCTCGAGACTAGTTCGCCGCTCTGAGACCCGCATGATGTCGGATTAACAGGAGAGTTAGAAGTGAAGAAACTAATCCTGGTTCATCACGGGATTCGACTACCACGACAGAAGCGACCCTTTTGTTCAAGCGTCAGTTCTACTTTCGCAGATCGATGAGAGCGAAGCTGCGCTCCTTCCCCGCAACTCTCCTCTGTCCTCAGGCGGTGTATGTTAACGTTTGTTAACACCCGTGGCCGACTGCCACGATAAGCGTCCACATTATACAGGGCGTTCGGAAATTCCCGTTACAAACTTCTAGGACTAGTAGACGGGAGTGAGTACATAATATTTTGAACAGGAACGTACCGTTTCCGTTCTACGACCGTTTCAATTCAGATGTGTAACGCGTCCACGTCTGCTGAGGGAGTGAGAAGAGTCTCAGAGTTGCTTGCCTTGGTATGCAATACGGTAGACAGGATGATGCGTACTACGTCAGACCGTCACCTTATGTTCCTTAACGCATGCAAAGTATAATTTACGAGACTGCAATGTCTGTAGCAACGTTGGTGTTCACACCATTGAGCTGTTGTTGTAACGCATCAGTACTGTTCTGCACGCAGAGTATGCTGGGTCTTGTTTTGGAGTAATGTAGACACATTATGTTCAAGTTTAATACAAACAAATGTGATAAATGGATGTTTCGTTATGTTTGCTTTCGAACTGTTACATAATAATCGTATTATGTCACACCTAATTCAATTCCTCGAGCAGAAGTGGATGAGTGAAACAACGGAATGAATTGAAACCATACGTACTTACTCTCCTCCACAAGTCCTAGAAGTTTGTAACGTGAATTTCCGAACGCTCTGTGTAGTGTAGAAGCTGCGGTATTTAAAGTGCATGTGAGTTGCTGAGTTCACTCGAATACACTGGCAGGATTCGCGGCTATGACCCTCTGCCAAAGTGTGGAGTATTAATGGATTAGGTGGCTAGGTTGTCGCCTCGTTAGCAGCGGGGACTGGTGCAGGTACAGGCACGGCAAGGGCGCGTTCGTGCCGGCAGCCGTCGCCACGGGCTGTCGCAATTAGGAGCGACCTGTCCACTGCTGCGCTCTGTGATTAGGCCGTTCGCTAAGGCTCTCATTACGCGCCGGCGGGATAAATTATGTTTCATTAGAGCACGCCACGGCCCGGCGTCAGTACAGTACGGCCGTTTTGCGCGCATGCGTGCGACGCTGAGGAGCAGAAAACTATACAAAAACAAAAAAGGGTCCAGGGTAGGGAAGGCAGCGAGGATGGAAATCCGGAGCAGTGCCGCAGGCGCGATACGTCGCGAGTGGCGGACGGACGCTGTTCTCGCTTCTGGCCCACGACCTGACTGCAACATCGCGATAGATGCAAATCACGACCTCAGCTACTCGTTAGAAAATGTATTAATTTTCCCTACCAGCCGCATTCATCGTTTATCATCATGTGGCAAGTGCCTGGAACCTTGTCAGGTGCTTCGCACAATGTAGTTCTATAGCTAATTTCATCGTAACGTAGGAACGAAATGGCAATTGACCTCGATGGCGTTACATCATAAGGCCAGATACAGAACTATATACTACAGAAACTCTCTCGATACATGCCAAAGCACTTCAAGCACTTGTCACGTCATGTTCCCCGAACGCAATTGGTACTTAAATTTCCTGAGCATCAGCTGAGAGGAGATTTACATACTTCTTCAAAGTATCAACAGCTGTAGCAAAGCATTTATGTCGAACATGAATAAAGTATTTCATGTCTTGGAAACTACTGAGTGAGATTTCTGTATATGATATTTACGATTGCCTTCCTACACAGGAAGTTGTTACCAGGAGTTTCGGAGTTAAATAACTCTGTTTCGCACAAGATCTAAGATATTTCGCTGTGACAGTTAACACTTTCCTAGAGCCTTCTACCAACAGTCAAATTCATTGCCCGAAACCGAGCAAGTGCTTCACGGAATTATCGCGGAGTACTGCGACAATATCCGCTCGACTGTGCAGCAAATTCAAATGTGGTAAGAGCCACTCCTTCCAATTACTGACTGTGGGGTTTCGGCGCTTAGGCCACGGATGGGTAGCTACTAAAACGCTAAAGGCTAGTTCTTTGGTTTTTTGTCACGGTCTTCCGGCTGACAGCGTGCAGCGCCCAATGCAACCCACCCTTTGCCTGTGCCTCGGCGCAATATCAGTCCGTCCGTCCGTAGCATGTGGGATAAAATGTTCGGAATAGGGGAAGAACGCAAGCGGTGTGTTGGCGTGATGAGAATGAAGGCACGCCGGCGGAGGCGTTCAGTATGTTTGAGAGCGTGTGTTTGGCGTTAGCTCGTCCCCCGGGCCACGCACAATGGGCGCCGCGTGGTGCCGAGGAGCTGGCCACCGGAAGCCCGCTTCCTCCGCGTCTTCTTCCGACGACCAGCCCGCGCTGTCGCCACTACTTCCACCGTGCGCAGCACAAGCTCACCGTCTCCTTTACACGTACAGGTTGCGACGCACCCCGTATCTTACACTTTCATGTATCTCCCAGGACAGCAACAAAACTTTTAAACAATCTCATCCGCACTGATGTCAGTCTGATCTGCATATGAATTACATTTTCAGAGCCTCTTTAAGACTGTCAGATTGTATCCGATATGGTACTGATGCCAATCACAAAGAATACAAAGTGTTGAAGAGCTATATGAGCCTGATAGCTTATTACGACAAATATCTGCAAAGAATCCTCAACCTGCGTCTACAGTTAGAAGAGGACTGAAAGACCAATAGTCTGGATTAAGAAATGGAAAAAAAGACAAGCGATGCGCTTAGGCTGTTACGAATAAATGGCGGAAGATGTGGGTGTTAGTCGTATTTGTGAAACTAGGAAAAGGATTCAATACAATGAAATGGACAACGTTTGCGGTAGAGCGTGTTCTAATCTGGAAAGTTTCTAAGGAAACAAGTTTATTTAATAATTTATATCCCATTGAACAAAAAAATATATTTTTGAAACTGGATGACAGAGGAAATCAAAATCGGAAGGTGAATGTTGCTACGGTGCATTTTACTATCGATCTTATTCAACATTCAGTCGGCAGCGATAGGCAGAATTGTACAAGAAAAGAAGAGGTACATAAGTGGGAGGAGATAAAGTGCATGCAGTTTCTTCGTGATGTGACGTTATTAGCTCAAGATGTGAGGACAATCAGTGGCAGTTCAAAAGAATTGAGATACACCTGTGAACAACAGGGTATGAACGTTAAAAGACGAACCCATTTGTTCTTGCCAGGGATAAAAGGGATCTTAAATTCGAGAACTGGGACAGTAACAGGTAATGCAGGACAATATCTTTTGATATATGAAACCTTAACAACAAGTGAGAAAGTGAAAACACGAATAGCAACGACAAAGGAGACTTCTAGAGAAGCACAGAAAATTATGTATGAGTCCTTGGATAAGAAATATAAAACACATTTCGGCAGTGTGTAGCCTTCCATGGTCTGAAAAACACGCACGCACGCACGCGCGTGCACACACACACACACACACACACACACACACACACACACACACACACACACACACACACACACACACACACACAAATCGGTAAGAGTAGTGTTTGAAAGCCTCTGAAGTGTGAATATCGCGAAAGACAGAGGTGTGAGTTAAAGGTGTAAAAAATGGATCGCTGATATTAAAGTGGTGGAGGAGGAAAAGATAATTGCTAAGGACAGTCGAGAGTAAGGACAAAATCTCGCTGGGCTACAATGAAACAGATACTATAATAAATCATACTTCAGAAGAACTGTAAATGGACGATGGGCGTAAGGTTATTGGACACAGGAGAAGTCAGCTAATATGATCACTATAAACTCGCCAGAGTAGGAAACTAAAACCATGGTGGACATGAGGCACGGAGACCTTGCTGCAAAAGATGTGCCGCTACAGAAAGAGCACGAATGATGATCACGGTATAATGATGTCACCGGGAACAGGGAGCACGCCTACCTGAAAAGATGCTGAGCAGCGACAATCTGGAAATTTTACTCGAAAGCTCTTATTCGGATGCACGTAACTTGGCGATGTTAAAATATAAAAGTGAACTATTTTGCGTACTTTGGCCCGCAGATTGTCATGTGTTTCCCGAACTCTTTTTCGTGGGGTTTTCATTGGCAGCGCCGACGCATACCAAGCAATGGGACGTGACTGCAGGCGGCCGAGCAGGGCTTTTGCGCTGCAGTCGCGATACACCTGTGGAGTAGGTGCATCAGCGGAGACAATGCGCGGCATCGCGAGCTGACAAAGGCAGCCGCAGAGGCAGCGGCAGGCGGTCGCTGCTTCCTCGTTACGTAAGCGCAGCATCCGTGGCCTTCAGCACGGAATGATGGCAAGCCTCGCGACACCTCATGCAAGGCACAAGTGCCGCGCGCCTTCCAGCTAGAGGCGCTACTCGTATTTCTCTCCTCCGCAGTTTAATGCTGTAACCCTCGTATAGCGGCGAGCCTGTCGGAGACATAGCACCTGTTCCACGCGAAACGCTCGGGGAAGCAAATTAATGTAACGAGTAATCACAGCGTTTACTGCCGATAGTTGCAGAAAAGAAGGGGAAATTACATCTAAAAAAACAAACGCTTTTTGAAGCACTGGATGAAAGGTTACAATCGCGACTTAAAGCCTTCATTCAACGCGCCGCGGTTGTTTAATGGTACACAGTCTATAAAGAAATACATACCAGACCACTTTTCTAACTTATTCAGGGTTTAATTTCTACAACACGACTCTTCTCTTTAATCTTAGTCAACTGATATGACACCTGCAAAATCGTTTGTAGAAGTCGTAAGGAGAAGTCAAATGAATCACAACTCGATGGAAGAAACAAATAGCAGAATTAGACGTTGGCAATGAGACCCCGAGAGGGAGGTGCGCGGAAAGAGTTTTTCTGCCACGTGCGCAATATCACTTTTGCACGCAGCGTGTAGCATTCGTATTGTAGGGTATCTCTTGTGTGTGTTGTGTGGTACCATATTCGAATTGTATGATGAAGAGAGAATGGAGAGGGGATGAAAACCGGTACCGACATATACCCTACTCAAATTGTGCAGATGGTTCTGAGCACTATGGGACTTAACATCTGAGGTCATCAGTCCCCTAGGACTTAGAACTACTTAAACCTAACTAACCTAAGGACTTAACACACATTCATGCCCGAGGCAGGATTCGAAGCTGCGACCGTAGCGGTCGCGTGGTTCCAGACTGAAGCGCCTAGAAACACTCGACCACACCGGCCGGCTGAATCGTAGTAAGGAAGCCACCGGACTTAACGCCCCATCCAGCGGACGGATCACCACAAAAATGTCACATTCCCTCGCTTAATGATACATTACGTACAGGTTTGCAATTTAATCCAGGGCAGTGGCGCAAAGTTTGATCAGGGACTTCCGGCCACCACTACTCCTTCCCTTGCTGGCCAAATACAGTCGGTGAATACTTCTTACCCCAGCAGGAATCGAACAGCCAACCTCCTAGCCGAACGTTACTTCATGTGTATTATTTTAGCCAAGGTAATGAAGAATTTTTCGAGACAGGTGCCATCTAAGCATATTTTCATCTTAGGGCCTATTTCTTTTTCTCCAGAGCCCGTAAACTACATTTCATTGTAGGTGTTGCAATTCTGATAACAGTTCAATTATTTGTTGGGATACAAGGTTTCATTTGAAATTACTTCGTACGTTCCTCAACCATAATTTTCTGTGTTAGAGCCCATCCAGATGCAGTGGGTTGTGGGCCGCTGTGGCGATGCGATACGCCGCGGTCACGTGCAGGTGGACAAACAGCGCTAAATTAGACGAGCGGTCCCAGCATAAGGCGACACCCGGCCCGAGGCGGGCGACAGCGCCTTATTCGGTGCAGGCGTGCAGTGATACTGTATTCTGTTTACGCCCGCACAGCGCTACGTGACTCAGCGTGCTGCCGCAGCACGGCTAGGGCGGCGGACGCTTTTCCACGCCACCCCGCAAACAGACTGCACAAGCGCTCACGGCTCACTAGCCTACTTAAGAAACTAGCTCGTCACTCCCCAGGTCTGAAATCTTATTGACCGCTACTACAGGGCACGTTCTCCTCCAAACACGCTTTAGTAGACACGTAGTCAGTATAGTAACGTGATAATTACTGTTCCTGTTACACTTTTATTAAATTATTAAAGACTTAATAGTCAGTGGTAGCGTCAGCTGCACTCTGAGGCGGTTACTCTTGCTGTTGAAGCATTCATTAGTCCCGACACTGGTTTGATGTAACTCTACACGTGCAATATATCCCGTAGAAGTCTTCATCTCTGCGTAACTGCTGCGACCTACTTGCATCTGTCCATAGACTTCCTATTCGACCCATTGCGTAAGCGTCCGCGTGCACACACACACACACACACACACACACACACACACACACACACACACACTTCATCCACTAATAAATTACCTATTCGTTGACTCCTCTGCCTATGTCCCATCAATTATCAATTATACCTTCTTTTAGTCCGCCATACACCTAGCTACATAGTTTTCAGAGTTATTTTGCACTTCCACGTTTCTGAATCATCTATTCTCTTCCTGTGTGTACTGTTTATAGCCACTGAGCGAGGTGGGCAGTGGTAAAACATTAATTTTGGAAGCGCTTCGTTCCTTTCTTTTGTCTATCATCCACGTTTCACTCCCACGTAAGGCTACACTCCAGACAACAGCTTTCAGAAAAGGTTTCTTAACACTGTAAGCCATATTATGTGTCAACAAATTTTTCTCTTCCAGGAAAGTTTTTTAACGTCTGGATTTTATATCCTCTTGGAATAAAACTGAATATTCGTACAGACAAAATATCAACATGGAGCTAAGAATAGATACCAGTCCCTAATGTGGACGAAAATCTGTCTGTGTACTTCGCAACGAGGGAAAAATCATGGACATTGTTTGTGTTAATCCATATCGTTCCACTGACCTTTCCAAACAATCACATCGCTGGAGCTGACATATTGGCAAGCTACAACGCCTGTTCTCCATCGAAATATGAGCGGCAGACACAGAAAAAATTAAAGCTAGTTTTCATCATTATTGCAGTTACTGTGGCCTGAACATGCTGAAACATGTTAGAAGTTTATGAGAGAGATATGTCGAGTTCCTGGATGGTATGTAAAACCACAGGTTTATCGAAAATAGCATGCAGCATCCGCCGAGGAAACATTCATACAGTACAACGCGGAAACGGTGGAAAATGGATTCTGAACGGCTGTCAACCCACGAAACATGAAATTCAGGGAGTCGTTTTTGGCCGTACGGAGTAGAATGCAGGTTGTCTGCCGACAAAACAACAAGGTATTCGTCTGAAGTTTTTTTTTTTTTACTACGTGCGCTCCTTTCAAAACGAAAAACGATAGAAGGAAGACGGAGTAAGGTCCTCTGTTTGGACAGCGTCCGTGGTAGGGGAGGCAGGCCAATTAAGGAGAATGGTTTGAGAAGAAAACAGGGCGAGCGAGGCGCGTCATTAGAAGCCGCCGACACGCGAGCCGCGAGCCCGCAGCGTCGAGCGGCGCACCGCACCGAAGGCAATTACTGCTCGCACCTCCCACCTGGTGCTCTGACTCTGCCGGCTTGTCAGCGGGCACTGAATAGCCGTGTGCACTGCACTGCTTTACATTTCGGCCGCCTGCGCGTAAACGGGGACGTTTGTTTGCTCACGTGATTATTCAGCTCCTCTTACGAGATTAGACGTAACACGTAGAACAGAAAATTCCAAATTGGTCACAGCAAATTGGACAGCGTATTTCTCTATCAGCAATCAGCTATGATAGTCGTACGACACAGAATTGATTCAATATTTCTGCGACAATGTTACCACTTCCCATTAGCACACCTGAACGTGCGAATTTGTTGGTAACAGACGAACTAATTTCGCATGTCACTCCTCAGTATATGCGGTAAATCATGATGTGCATTACACATAGATTAGACAATTTAACTGCAACTAAAATTCTCACAGCCTATTCACAGACGTCGCAGTTTCTCACAGGGGTGAGACGTTAGTAAACTGTTGAGAAATACCGCAAGCCTCGCATATTATCAGTGTTTGGCGCAAAGACTGACAGTTGGGAGTCACAGAAATACTAAACAATCTACAATAGTCATAACATTTAGCACAAAATTCGGAAAAAGATTAGCGATAGTTTTTAGCAATTACATCACATAATTTTGAGTGTAGATTGTTATTAAACTTGTTTTACTGCTGTTTTTAAGTTTCAGGTCACACAAATATTATTAGAAAGTTATCAGGTGACTTAGAAAGAAAGAAAAATGGCGAATAATACATATATTTCCGTCTTTTTAAACAACCCATCTGCCGATGTTCAAAGAAGTCGAAACAGGATATGACGTCATTTATAAGGCCCGAGGCTGAAAAAAATATAATAAAAATTTTTGTTTACAAGACGACCACTGTGTTTCCCTTACGCAGTATGCCTTATCCTGTTGAGTCGCAGTTACTTCTTTTAAAATACTCCTTATCGCGTATTTCAGTATCGAGATATTAGCCATGCCGGAACGCGTGGTAAGAAAAATTGTAAAATAAAATAATTGCGATCTGAAAAACAATTATCTGTGTAAAATCTCCACCGGTGCGAGAACGTCGTGGTTTATAGCGTACGTGAGTCTGAAAACTGCGATACGAGTTAACTGATCGCTCCGGTGGGTTAGACATTACAATCGATACCCGGAGCAGCCTCCCACGAAAGATATGCTTGACATAAACATACGAAGAAGGGAAAACGATTCTGGTCGGCTAGACTGTGACTGCGCCGTGCCGTGGTTTAGTGGCTGCAGAGGTTCGTGTGTACGCTAGTTGGAAGAGCGCGGCCTAGGTGTGAGTACACCGCGGCTGTCGCGAGGGCGGCGCTTTCCCAAGCGCACGGGCGGGCTCGGTTTGACCCGTCACATGGCTCCTCCCAGCCGCGCCGGTATCGGCCGCCTCATCGCCACACGCCCGCCGAGGTGGCCGACCCCTACAGTTTCTCACGTACCCCGCAGTTCGCGTCAGCCCGAGGTGACGCTACGTCAAACGCGCGAACGACACTGCGGTGTCGCCCTACTCTACGCGAGCTAGTTTTCGGGGAATTCCGCAGTGTCCTTTAAAATCATTATTTCGTCACAGCAGTTTTCGATTTAATATCTCGGCCAACTTGGCAAAGAACGGTAAGTGCCTGCTCGTTCACGGTTGACTAGCGACTGACCTCACCCTGCTTTTGTTTTATCATTATTCTCCACTCCGAGGGGTAGAGCGGGCCCATTGCATACCCCGGCTTTTTTCAGCCTAAGCTCTACATTCTGGGAGTGGGACAGAGGAATTTCCAACTGAGAATATTTGTGAGGGGATTACTATCTCTGGCATTTCCGTTACAACCCAGGGAAATCTCTCGAAAACGTAGGGCAGAATCGAGGGAAACGAGGTATTTTAATGTGTAAGAGAACAAGACTGATGATACA
The DNA here is from genome assembly GCF_023897955.1 of Schistocerca gregaria. Classification (NCBI taxonomy): domain Eukaryota; kingdom Metazoa; phylum Arthropoda; class Insecta; order Orthoptera; family Acrididae; genus Schistocerca; species Schistocerca gregaria. The sequence continues at coordinate 126,721,022 of NC_064923.1, read as the reverse complement.
TTCGACGTCTGCCGCACTGAGCCACTCCAAGGAGCAATCCACAAAGGATGTGCTACTGCACGGACGTATGCAGTTCCCATTATAGCGTTTTCGGCTCCTCGTCACCATGCACTATAGAACAAATCTGTACGGTTTTATTATTATGCTACGTAATGATGGTATCGCAATATATGAACAAGACCAGTCTTTGTCCACCTGTTGCATCGTCCAGCTTGATGCTTCAATAGTAAAGAGCATGTCTAGGAACCGAAAGGTCGTGGGATCGAATCCCAGTCAAAACCTGTAATTTTTCGGTCTGCCTTTATTCTAAGCTTTATCTTCCGCTGATGTGATGCCTGTGTGCCAGAAACGACACGCGGTTCGTACTCACTTTTCGTTAACAGGATTACTAGAGCAGGTTAAGTGCACTTCAGTCGCCGCAAGGGGCGTCCAATTGAAAGACTTGCATCAAGCGGCTGAACAACTCTATCGAGGGACAGCGTTATGATTACTGTTTAGGATGTTATCACACAACTAAGGACTGTACGCTTGTCCCTTATTAGGGTCCCGCCATTGTACCTTCACAGTGACCAATAAAATACTTGCAGCTATAAATAATACTTTCTCCTCCCCAGGCAGGATAGCCAAGTAAAAGCAGTGCGTTTCGGAATTTACTATTATTCCACTGCGCGGGCACTTGATCCCCGAATGTGAAACTATGTCTGTGGCGCAGACGTGGAGCTGGAGCAGTGGGTCCCTACGACTGACTGAAGCCTCCCGGACGCTGCGCCGGCCGTGACGGCTGGCGGCTGGAGGCGCAGCCGGCTAGGTGAGGCAATGGGAGGCGGCGCTGACGTCATTGGCCGAAATACAATGAAGCGTGCCTGCAGCTCCGTCACCACTGTACTCACCTCCGGTCTGTCGCCGCTTACCGCCTTCACTACGCTACACTTTCGATCTGCTGTCTTCTACTATGCAGCATGCCAACACAAGACATCTACTACTGTCACACTTTCTACGAGCAAGGCTAGTACAACACAGGACAGCACAGGTAGCTTTAGCTACATCTACGACAACCACTCAGAAGCACAAGTCAACTGAAAAGCGTGTGAAACAAACAGACAGATATTCTACTCAGCCACTCGCACAGCACCCGTCGCTCCGCTATGCACACACTTCTCGGCTAGACGGCAGGTCATTATTGCAATACATTCGAGCGTTAAGTGACCTCGAATGTTTTCTTATCAACGATGCATTTTTATTCCTGTGAACTCTAACGGACGGGGTTGCTGGGAAAGTGGAGGCTAGCTCCGCTCCGCAATTAATCGAATATCAGACGAGTCATGAGAGAGTAAACGGTAGTCAAGACTGTAGCCTGTTTTGAAATAGGCCAGCGGACACCAGCTTACACTCTGAATGGCTAAATGATAAAATTAAAAGTCAGTTATACCAATATCACCAGCCAATCACTTGTTCTCTCACTGCGTAATAAGACCAGACTGCCGCCGCAAGAGGGCGGAGTGAAAATTTCCAAAATTCTCCTACAAGGCTGACAAATATGGGTGGCAAATTTGCTTTCAAACTCTCGCCAAGCTAACTACTAATGCAAAGATGATATACAGAGGTAATCAATGTCTAAATCTTTCATGCAATCGGAACTGAAATCGTCTGGTATTAGAACGGGTATACGAGAAGAGCAGAACAAAACATCGCATGCCCCAATACCATAACATTTTTATCGAAAAGGTTGTCACCTACCGGAGGAAAAATGGCACCGGCGATCACTATATCAGCGCCGCAGGACGACAAACCGACTTACTGTTTTTACTACTTGAAGAGTATGGTTAAAAGATGTAAAATAATAAACACATATGATAAAGAGTATACAAAATTTCACTTTTTGTTAAAATCTGTGGAAAAAAGGAAATGGACGTATACAAAAAAAAAGTGGAGAGACTTTGCTCGACCAGCAATAACAGACGGCCGAAAAAACCGAAAAAAGAGAATAAATTAGTCTCTCTTAAACATAATACGCAAAATAATAAACCTTTTTCACGATCATCTTAGAGTTCCCTAAAGTTTAGGTGAGTTATGCTCTTTGCAGTCTTCTGTAGCTAACACAGAATGTTATCATTGGAAATTAATATAGTACACTGGAGAATCCTCCCACCACAGGTGACCACGTGTCGGTTGGAGGGTAGCGTTCCACTGTTGCTTATGTGAAAGTGTTGGTCTATCGCGCGAATGACCCGCCCGGATTCAGTCCTCACCGCTCTTGATGATTTTAAAGTGGAGCAAAGTGCACTCACGCTGTCGAGGAGCCACTTGGACGAGAGGAAGTGGCTCCGGTTATGAAGAAACCGCAAATGACAGCCGGGACAGCGGTGTGCTTACTCTCTGCCCTTCCATACAGTCATTCAATATGTACATTATGTCACGGCGACCCGATTGAATTAGATTCCGGTACCGCCAGACGACATCTAGTCAGAGTACGTGTCGGCGTGTTGTAGCGCGGCGAGATGAAAATGTACGCAGGGTCGGCTGGTGGGTTGCAGAGCGGCGCAAGAAGCTGTAGTCGGCGCATTCCGGGGAATTTATTGAGTGTTGCGGGAGGCGGTGCTAATTGTGGCCGATGCCGGTGGTGGCAGCCGTGAGAGTGGTCGCTTTTTGCCGCGGAGTGATTTGCCTGCCGTAAAACTGCGCCGCCGATCGTAACCGTGCCGTGGGACCGACCGGAAGCAGCCGCCGCACCACCTGGGCCGCAGGCAAAGGTGCTGCGTTCGTACCTTCCACTGTAGCCTCTTGTATCGATTCCCGCAAGCTCTCCAGAGATTCTTTTCAGACTACGCAAATCAGGATCACTCCGATCGACGGCGCCGCGAACCTACTGAACTTCGTTCTGCTGTAAAGTACAAATTGTCACTTACGCTGTTTCTCGCTCTAGTAATATTGAGAGTGTGCAAATAAAATCTGGTATCAAGTGTGGGATTTTTACGTGGTCAATTAATGTGTCGAGAATAATGAAAATTTATGCAAGGGCGGGATTCGAATCCGGATTTCGGGGCAGTCACCTTAACCTTTATGTTATCTGAACACGCATCCAGGCCCCTCTCAAACTTTCGTTGTAACTGCTTTTCTTGCAATTGCTTCAGAAAAAAAACACAGACGGTTCTCCATTCCCGATGAGGCCACTAGGAAAACGGAACGGATATTATGCCGAACCGTGGCTAAACTTCCACAAGGAATATATATCAATTTGACTGACAGTAGATGAATGGTGGTATGTAATACGTATGAAATCAGTGAAGATGCAATGACATTTTATCAGTGTATGTCCTGGCATATCTATTACACTGGAACAGGGACTAGCAATCTTCATCGATCGTCAATGAGCTCCACAGATTTCATTTCAGTGAAATTAATTCAGCTGAAACGGGCGGATCACTGCTGTATCATTCCCAGTAGACTACTTGCTATTATTAATAACTTTCGTTTACGCTCAAAGACGTTAAGTGGGGCAGCCTTCAGCTGCCGTAATAATACTTATCCATAGACTTCTGCAAGAATTTCACTTAATTGAAGAAGTGAAGAAATTTGCACTAGTGTACGATTTGTTTTTGCCTCCATGTTATGGTAGAGGGTGGACATGATTAATTCTTGGGCTGTATTTTAACGTTGTGCTTAGGCTGTGGGTCGTGTCTTAATAAATACGGCGTCTGTATATAAGTTTTGTTTATTAATTACATATGCAGGTACAACGTACCACGACTTAAGTTCATTTCTCTAGTTAGTTCTACTTCGGAAGTCTTGGCACCAACAGAGAGCAGTGCATGATAGCATGTTATCTGTCAAGAAGGCACTGACAGCAACCAAACAAGAGGTAAAATTTCCACGAAGTCTTAATGCCTTCAAGCAGAATAGAAGCCCAGCGCCCCCAGGTAAGTCGATCAAAAGATCGTGTCGGTTTCTTATTCACAATGTCAAACACATCAGAATGTAAAAATGAACAAGATTACTTCAGAGTTGACGTGAAACGAACTAGACACCGTAACAAAAGGAGGCTGCACGAGGGTATGGTGTCCGAAGCGGAACTAGAGCGCCGCTGGGCACGTCATGAAACACACAGTGTACAGCAGGGATCCGCCCACACGTAACCGGAAGTCGAGAGACGGCAGACAAGGAGGCCCGCCGGCTGTACGACTGACAAGGGGCACAAAGGCTGCGGCGAAATAAGTAGGATAGCGAGCAGGCGGGCTATCGGGGATTCATTAGGCGTGCCGCGAGGGGACGAGACGGGGTGAATGCGGCCTGGCACGTGACGGCCGGCCCCCGCCAGGTGTCCGGCCAGCATCCGGGAGCCGTGCCCGGCGCACACACATCCGCACCGGCACAGGGTCCGAGCCGCATTTCTCACACACGACACCTACGCGTACGCTAACTCCTTCCGTGTTGCAATTCTGAGCATTTTGTCAAGAGCTGATTGTGACTGTAGCTTATGGATATTTTTGCTAGTAATACGCTGTCTTAACTTTCGACAGTACAAAACTAGCAGATGTAACACCCAAGCACAGTTATGTGCTCATTGGAAATGGAGTTGTAGATCCGGCACGTATTGGTCTTAAACAGGAAAATAAAATACAACGATTTACTGAGCTTTTACCTACGCTTATTCATAAAGCTATGAAATTTTTAAAGTGGTCCTGACTATCTTTCTAAATAGTTCCGTCAAGTGTACCACTGGTAGCAGCTACGCTTTAGCCCGGCGCGTATGACTCATCTACCTGCCCACCAACAAGACCCTTGCAAAATGTTCATATGTGTGTGAATTCCTATGGGACCAAACTACTGAGGTCATCGGTCCATAGACTTACACACTACTTAAACCAACTTATGCTAATAACAACACACGCCCGAGGGAGGACTCGAACCTCCGGCGGGAGGGAGACGCTTGCACATAACTGATTCCGCCAGTTCGCTCAGTTCGAACTTCTAGGCGGACGCAAGCAACACTGTCTGGCAGAATTCGAAAAGAAATCGAGCAGATTTCGAAACTGTGGCAACCTACGCGTGCCAGAGCCCAAGCCTCCGTGAAATGTCAGGAGGCTGACTGCAGGAATCCCCAACATTTAGACGACGTGCGTCACCGACTGCCACAGTTAGGAAAAGAAGCGGCGTAAACACCGTATTAGAGCAACGCTCTGAATCTCATTGAAAGGCGAGAAAAACAACGGCGAAAAGTGTGTCGCCCGTAATGCTATGAAATGTCACGTTCAGCCGTAAAGGGAGGACGAGCGAGGCGGCACGGGGAAAAACTGCTGACCGGACTGCTAGCCAGGGAATGTCCACCTATACACAATCACTTTACTTGGGTCTTCAGAATCGAGGACTAGCTGACGTCTCAACAGCTTCTTACATTATTCCAGCAGCTAATGTGAAATAAGTTTTACTTTTTTTGATGGAACGGTGTGATAACCAGTATTTATAAAAAGGTTAACAATTAAAAAAATACAGAGACCAGGAGGCGGTGGCTACTGTCTTGCACCACGTACGAAGAGCTAAGACACGTGAGCCATTTTCCTGGTCTCCTTTAGCTTCAGTGGAGAAGCCTGCTAGAGAGCGAGCAGACCAGCTGTTCTGTTCCCGAAAACTCATATGAGTGCGCACGCAGACACTACATATATTCCAATTTAATTATCATTTATGGGCGAAATGTTCAGTTGGCCGCTGGGTCGTACAGCATACGACTGAAATAGTAGCAAGCCAGATAAAGCTACAATCAGCACAAATGGTTCAAATGGCTCTGAGCACTAGGGAACTTAACTTCTGAGGTCATCAGTCCCCTAGAACTTAGAACTACTTAAACCTAACTGACCTAAGGACATCACACACATCCATGCCCGAGGCAGGATTCGAACCTACGACCGCAGCGGTCACGCGTTTCCAGACTGTAGCGCCTAGAACCGCTCGGCCACCCCGGCTGGCTTAAAATCAGCACCACCTGAGATCTTCCCATCACAGCTGCTTCAACGAACACGTGGTTGTCGGTTCACGTCCCAAATCATTATGATTTTTCTGAAACTGTCTTCAAATTTTCATATGTGGTAGAACCCAGAAAGTTTTACGCTCTGGCCATCTTCTAAAATTGCAAAATGCTGTTCCGGCCACGCATAAAACTGAAGAATCACACGAATTTCCACGTCAGTTACACCAAAATATAAGTAGTAGTTTTCGTTGTTCTACAGATGCGCAGACTATTTATAGATGGCCATCTCAATACTATCGCGTGCGATGAGAATTTAGACTTTAATTCCTGTTTTCGCCTCTTGTCAACAACGTAATTATCTAGCGGTAAAATGTTTTGCAATGCTATGACACACTAAAGTGAAATGTGTGGCCGGCCGCGGTGGTCTAGCGGTTCTAGGCGCTCAGTCCCGAACCGCGCGACCGCTACGGTCGCAGGTTCGAATCCTGCCTCGGGCGTGGACGTGTGTGATATCCTTAGGTTAGTTAGGTTTAAGTAGTTCTAAGTTCTAGGGGCCTGATGACCACAGATATTAAGTCCCATAGTGCTCAGAGCCATTTGAACCATTTTTGAAATGTGCTAAAAACTGGAGTGTCTCCCGGCAAAACTGCGATAGTGTAAGCGACCAACATGGAGAAAACTTTCAGCAAGCAGTTTCGACTATCGAAGAAAGTAAGGAAAACAGTATTAGCCGCTTTCTGTGGCATACTGTCCCAGTGTCGTTACCAACAAATATACAAAAAAAAAAACAGCGGCCTGAGTGACCATAATTAGAGGAAGAACGATAAACACATCAGAAATATTTAAATAGTTAAGAAAAGGAAGGAAATAGAGATGAACTTTGCCCTTTTCGTGCCCAAGTTACTCGAAAAGCTTAAGGTCAGATATTTTCATCAAAGAAAGACAGATGTGATAGGAAACGTCACGAGGCCTGCTTTTGGGATTTAATAGGTTCATCCACGTGCTGCTATTTTCCGAAGTGTGAGTGGGGTCGCTTAACGTGGGACGACTAAAGCCGCGACAGAACTCCTGGGGACGTCGGTGGCTGTCAGTGGCAAGATGACTTAGGCGACTCGCATCGATGGAAACGGCAGGAACGGAAAGAAGAGCCGGGCGCTGAGCGCGGATTCCGGCGTGCCGAGGCGCGGCCGCACAGCTGCGCCAGACGTCAGCGGGCAGCAATGTGCTGCGTGCGGCCGGGCTCCGGTTTCGTCGCCACCTGTTGCTGCGCACGCGTGGGACACCGCGACAGATAGCCGGCCCGCGGCGACACGCCGTCTGCGTCCCCGGCCACACCGGCCGACTGCCACCTCACACGGCTATGTCTGTGCTCGTGATTGGCGTCTAACACCTCACACGTCGTCGCTACCGTGGAAACATTTCTATTTCCGTAATACGCAGTCTGCCATCTGACAAACAGCACTTTCAGAACGAATGTTGCCGCGCGGTTAGAGGCGCCATGTCACTGACTACGCGGCCCTTCCCGCCGGAGGTTCGAGTCCTCCCTTGGGCTGCTCTTAGCATAAGTTAGTTTAAGTAGTGTGTAAGTATGGGGCCGATGACCTGAGCAGTTTGGTCCCTTAGGATTTCACACACATTTGAACATTTCTGAGCAGAACAAATGTTCGCTCTGCGGCGCAGTATGTACTGATTTTAAACTCCCTGGCAGACTAAAAATGCGTCGGATCGAAATTCGAACAAACGAAAGGTAATGGCCCTAGCTTCGAATCCCAGTCCGGGGCACAATTTTAATCTGTAAGGAAGTTTCAACACTCGCATGACATGGAGAGAAAATTTTAGTGTACTGACAAATACTACAGAATCGACTTGTGTCAAGAATTCAGTACTGCAGTGCGACATTTCCAACTGAATTGAATCATGTTAGCGGGATGTCCACGATCAGGCAAACTGGGACTAAAGAAAAGAGCGTCCGCCTGCACATCTACAGTTACGTTGGAAAATAAATGTACAGTGCATGACGGAGAGCACTCTGTCACGTTCCGATCGTTTACGGATTCATCATAGAAAGGTTACTGTCTGCTTGCCTCTGTACACGTCCTAAATTACTTTACGTTAGGCTCACGACCCCTATGCGACATATACGACAGAGGCAGTAACCGGTTGCACAGTTTAATTCAAATACTTGTTTTTTCTCCAACAACGTTACCCCGTTCAAGCATCTGTCACATTTTCGAATGCCCTGTACGGAGCTTCTGGATTTCTTCGCCGTTTCCGAACTGATAAGGACACTTAACACTGCAGCAGTGCTTTATAACAGGTGATGCCGGAGTCTTTCAGCGTTTTCCATAACACACGCGTTGCCAGAACTCTCTCAACAAATCACAATCTCTCTTTCGCTTTGGAAATAAAGGATTCTATGTTTTAGCTCCATCTCATATCTATTCGACGTATTAACAATATTAGCCCATGTATTTACATCCGCCTCTGTGGTGGAATTGTCAGCGTACCTGACTGCCATATAGAGGACCAAGGTTCGGTTTGCTATCCCGCCAAGAATTTGTGCTTGATGGGAAGACTGGAGCGAGATGCTATACGCCTCTTGACGTCAACTGAGGTGAATGATAAGTATCCCAGGAAAGCTGACAACGGCTGGGACAGCGGGAGGCTAAGCATATATCCCTCCATACCGCATTCAGTGACGCCTAAGGCAGAGGATGACACGGCGGCCGCTAGGTATCGCGCGTTCCTCAGGAACTAACAGCGGTCTTACCTTACGTATTTAAATGATGTAACAGGCTCTCAAAGTTTATTATGTACCTGCAGCAACATACACAACTTTCTCATACGAACTATAGGATAGTGCATGTACACTAAGTCTTGGCAGTCAGCAGCTTGTTACTACGTGAGAGAACTGAAAGTGTCCAAGGTTGACTGTAATACCTCTATCTGCATTCCACTGCAATCAGGAATAAATACGATCGATCCGCTCGATCGAACGAGAGAAAAATGACGCGATACTGAAGAAAGATGCGGGCTTATACCAAGAAAGCCAAGAAATGTAGGAAACCAGAAACAGGCACAACTAATGACTCAGTATTAGAGTCTGCATATTGGCATAAAACACAGGACAGGATACTGGATATGAGCTACCGACCAAAACTCCATTAGTAGCGGATGGTAACGGTACGTTTCCTAGACGCCTTGTGCTATGGCCAGACGAAGAGCTGGTCCAGAAGGCTGCAGCCATGGCCCAACAGGCGGTAGTGCTCGCCAGCGGCCAGACGAATGCCTCAGCGGCCAGATCAGCTCGTCAATATAGACTGGTGGCGCGGGCGAGCGGGCGTGACCCAACCAAGCGGTAATTCGCCACTGCCTCACGCCCCCACTTGCAGACCTGTTTCGAGGTCGCCAGTTTGATACGCGACGTTCGCACCTATCGTCAACGTATTCCAGAAACTACTCGCAGTATGGAGACGTTCTGCACACTAAGTGGAGAAACACTCCTCGACCGCAGTTTATATGCCACGTTCACCCCTTACGACCAAACACGGATGTATTTAAACCTCAAGGGACTTGGACTCATGATCCGAAATACTTTGTACCGCACTTGGGTGGTGCGCATATATCAGGAATCTAGTTTCGAATACAGTCAATTCCTTACACCAATTTTTACAGGGGAGACAATTTAGTCCCAAGTCCGGTAAAAAGTTCTTCAATGCCATATGGTTTGCAATAATTACTTTTATTCTCTTTTATGCTATTTGAGTACACTTAGGAGTGAGATACGACATTATTTTTTGGTATATATTCGAAAATAAACTACACTTACAAACTTTACAAGGTAAAAAGCCTCTGGGCATGACCACTTACGAAAGCAAACGTTATTTGCGTAACCTATTTCATATAATTTAATGGCGATGTTTAAGCATCCGGTGTCTTGAACGTGAAGTTCAGTAACACGTTACAGCTACATGAGTTTTCGCTTCGGTTTGTGATGACTGTGTTAGAATATTTGTATGTCAATACAAAGCCTTACTGATTTCTGTACAGATTATTACATCTAACCCATCGAATTTTCTTCTCCCGAATACAATGAAATGACGCTTGACCTATGACGTAAATACTTCGGTTTCTAAGTTCGCAGTGAGAATTTGTCAGCCTGTGAATTATCTTAAAATGTGGCTTTTTCACAAACAAAACTAATAACTATTTGGTTGCGGAATTCTGTATGTAATACAGCAGTTTGAAACTTAAAACTTACACCCATTCACGCTGATTTGGTTTAAACGCCACTGCGAAATCATCGGAGTCGTGTAACTTGATATTCCCACCATCGACGCTATGCGAATGTGAGGAAATTTCAGAAAAAAGTCCTTTGCAGTGTTACGGTCATTCCACAACCAAGTGGAACCACCCGACAAACATATTCTCTATTCTCCCACATTAAGGGCGGAAACTACGATATCTTTGTAGATACTCTATCAGGACAAAAGTGTAACCAAAGGTCCATGGTGATAATTACTCGCCAACTATTTATCAACAAGAATAATCGCCGAACCTTTCCTGCGCTAGGAGTCTACAATAAATGTGACTGGCATAATCGAAAGTTATGTTGTCCTTTTCATGTTGGAAAATCGGGTTTTCTGCCAGTAATCCGGATCGTACTTGCACGATATTTCGATTTCGTAGCTCGCAATCTTCATTCGGTGCACCCCGAGGCCTACGACGCGGATTACGGACAGAAAACGCTATTTTCCAAGACAACAACCCCTGGCTGGGAAAGCTTAAAGACCTATATGTTGTCTTTGCTTGCCTTCTTTTCGCAGATCACTAAGGTTCTGCTATCGAAGGTTGTGAGATGCCTGTTCTTCAAACACGTGTCGCGTTTCAGCTTCGAGCGAGTGGCGCTGCCTGCTGCAGTGAGGTACGCTGGCATGCATCCTGCAACAGGCCGGTGCAGCAGGGAGGTGACGGAGACAGCAGACGGTGACCGCCTCGCCTTACGTAAGTCGCATTTCACGTTTCATTAGCCGGCGCCGCGCCGCAGCATTGTGTGCGAGCGCCGCGCTCGCGAGCTGACGTCAGGCTGGAACCGGCCGTCCTCCGGGCTGCCTAAAGCCCAGGCGACATGCTGACCGTCGCCGCGACCGCCGGCAGTGCATTTGGTAGCGTTATCCAATCACTCGGCTTATCCCCCTTAAAACTCGTTCACTTATACAGTCAAACCGGCATCCAGTATCACACAGCTCTTCCAATGGAAGGAAAAGAGTACGTGAGAAAGGGCCAGACGTTTTAGTGAGGCCGAGTGAAGCAGCAGCTTCCGGAGCGGCCAGCTCAGCAGCAGACAATAGCGGCAGTTGTTGCGGATGGCGGCGCGTTTGCCCAGACCTGAGTCAGGAGAGCAAACGCCGCTTGCATGCGGCACAGCGCACCTGGCTGTGAGTGCGGCTGACGTCAGATGCCGCGGGCTGCACACACCCACGGCGGCAGACAACACAGCCACAAGCCCCGACTATTACATGTGGTACGCTCTGGTCTTTCTCCGACCTTTGAACCGCCAGGGTCCTGTACATTAACGAGAATTCCGAAATGGTTTTATCAGCGTTAGCTAACCATCGCCATATGTTAAAGAACGTAAGCGACAGAAACTTTTGACACAGTTTCAATGGAAACTCGGATCTTTGGATTCTATGTGGTACTAGAGTAAAAGAATCCATCTGCTCCCCTGTTGTTGTCTAATGTTCGACTGTCGATAGCGTCTGACGTTCGTCATCTTCGGTGTTGTGGTGGTGCTAGTTGGTGCTGTCTTTTTCGCATGCGTCTCATTCTGATTTCTCGTCCATGCACGGGTATCTCTCGTTATATTTGTGCCTCGAAGACGTCACGCTACTGCATTCTTGTACATTATTTGAACAGTTGATAAGTTAGGTTCATATATTTTACAGGCCGCTACTGGGTTATTAAAGTGGCGCAAACCCTCGCTTTTGACTTCATAGATGTACAGAACTCACGAGACACGAAGATAACAGGTTTACGGTGTTAATGTAATTCTTCCGCCTATCGGTGTTTACGCCCTCCTTTGTAAACATCGCCGATAATGTGCTATACATGGACCGCAAAAGTGCAGCGGCCTGTCAAAAACGGTTCAAATGGCTATGAGCACTACGGGACTTAACTGCTGTGGTCATCTGTCCCCTAGAACTTAGAACTACTTAAACCTAACTAACCAAAGGACATCACATACATCCATGCCCGAGGCAGGATTCGAACCTGCGACCGCAGCAGTCGCGCGGTTCCGGACTGAGCGCCTTAACCGCTAGACCACCGCGGCCGGCCGGCCTAAGTCATTAACGGTACATAATGCGGCTTTCTCGATCCCGCCTCGGGTGTCTGGGACAGAAAATTTACTTCCTTAGCTTCTATCATGACGCCAGAATTAACAGTCGGACTTGCAGTGTTGATGTATGACTGTAAAAACATTGCACCAATCGCGCTAAAACTATCTGAACCAGAAACTGCACTGCAAATATTAAATTACCCCAGCAGACAAAGCCGCAATAGCACACTAGTTTTCGAGCGAATGCAAAAGATGGGCATACAACCGAACAGCATCGTAATTATATTTATCTGAACAATCATCGAACAGGGAGTGGGGAAAGCGTTCGGGCAAAGGCTGCGCCGTACTGAATGCCAGCGCCGGTTCAAAGGCGACTGATTTTCCAGGAGTAAACAGCATCTAAAGCGAGTACTACGAGCGTTCGTAAATGGTTCAAATGGCTCTGAGCACTATGAGACTTAACATCTGAGGTCATCAGTCCCCTAGAACTTACAACTACTTAAACCTAACGAACCTAAGGTACGAGTTTAGTTATATATGTTAACGGGCTATTCATTCCGGGAATAGAGGATACTGACAATTTTTGCCTGTTATTGACATTGATACTGGCATGATACCGGTCCCAGGGATTTCCGGTTTGCGAGAAGGTTTTAATATCAAGAGTGAAGTCGGATAACAAATGACAAATATTTTTTTTCGTACGATATAATTCAAATTAAAAATTTTCAAGTTTTTCCCTTCATTTCTGCTGTGAATCTTTGCTTCTTGCCAAATGTCACGATTATAGGGCAACGGGAGGTGTCTTATAGATTTTTATGAGTGAGTTTGCGAATATAAAATTATGTGACATGAACGGCAGTGTTTTTTGATTGAAAAAATTAAAAGCTTAATACTTTTACACTGCCAAAGGACCAAAGAGCCTAACATATGACAAAAATTTGAAACTGGAACGTGTACCCGTTCCAGAGAAAAAGGGTTCCTGATAGTCGGGCAAACAAAGAAAGAGGGACAACAAGGCGATCCTGTATGGGCTCTGTCTGTGCAGATTGAGGCACGGAACCCTAAAGAGAAGTAAAAAACTTCAGACATCCAAGATCGCATTTATTCAGATTACCTGTTCCAGCAGAATAAGTTCCGAAGATTGCAACTTTGTTTGCTGAAACCTGTAATCAATATAAACGCTATAAAATAGCTATCTTGACTGTTTGAAGTTTTTATTTCTATTTTCGTTTTGATAATAATAAACGGGACTTGATAATGTCTTACCTACCCGTTTTAATTTGTCCCTTGTTTACGGAGGAGGTACTGATCGGAGACGCTACAGTGCTGTGCTCGCTTTCTAATCCAGAGGTTGTATCTGAGAATCTCTTAACAGTAGCTGGATTGCGACAGGGGGTTAATTAGTGGTACAGAAATAGAAACATTTTAACCCTGTCTTGTAAGCTTCTTTAGCATGATAGCGTTAGTCCGGATCTGTCAATAAACTTTTCGGAGGAGGTGTACGTGTCTCGCACGCCACACGGCGCTAAGAGTGCGCCGAGTCGGGCAGCGATCCTACGGAAGCTCCGAGACGACAGGTGTTTCGCCAGGTAGTGCGGCCTCCGGCCCACGTGGCTGTGCAGCCCGTGTTTACGCGCCACGGTTCCCGGAGGCGCGGGCCCGCTTCCCCGAAGCGAGGCGAGGCGCTGGCGCGGCCTTGGCCGCCGATATCCGCGCGGCTGACTCACGGCCGCTACAGCGGACATCGATCGCGCCAGCGCCGGCCGTCGCGCCGCCGTGAATCATTCGCCGCCCTCACAGCTGACTTTCGACTCCTAACCAGCGGCCAGCTAAGTACCTCTACAATGTTGATCGTTGTAGCACAGTGCACACAAGAAACGCTAATAACTTTCATAAGTCGCGCAGTGGTTAAGACCCCAGATTCGGGAGGACGACGGATCAAATCCCGTTTCGGCCAACCAGATCTGGGTTTTCCCTTACATCCCCAAATATTGGGAATGGCTTCTTCGAAGGGTACAGCAATATCTCCACTATTATTCAATTTAGTGCAGAAACAGGTCATGAGATGTGCCGGTGGCCGACAGCTGAATGCCGGGTTCGATTCCCGGCGGGGTCAGGGATTTTCTCTGCCTCGTGACGGCTGGGTGTTGTGTGATGTCTTTAGGTTAGTTAGGTTTAAGTAGTTGTAAGTTCTAGGGGACTGATGACCATAGGTGTAAAGTCCCATAGTGCTCAGAGCCATTTGAACCATTTGAACCATCTGAGAAGGAATCAAATATTCCAAACCTACGGAGGCAACAAAAGGCGAAAGTAGGCCTGCAGATCAGAGAGGTAATAAGAAATATGTGCTGATGCCTAGGAAGAAACAACATAAGCCTCCACCGTCTGTAAGTGGAAAAATCAGAGCAGACTATCAAATACGTGGATGAATTATCACCACACACAATGGCGTATATTCGAAAATTTGTTATACTAAACGCGGATAAATATCTATGACTGACATGTTTCGCCCAACAGTACTTTACGGCTTAACAAAAAGAAACTATGATTAAAAACACTAAACATGTTTGACAGAAGGGAGATGAAGTCAGTGCTCGCAAAATTTATATACTAAAATCATGAACACATTCCCTCGTTAACATTACAAAGAGGATAAAACTGTATGAATAGTGCACGAAAGAGACAGAGAGAGGTGGAGAGAGAAGGAGAATTACATTCTTCGACTAAGTCTCTAAACGGGAAGTACACAAATATCGATGGATTTCTTTTAACACAGTAAGATGCAAGCTGGTCTACTTCCGTGCACACAGCTCACTCGCTCTCATATCTACAGGATGAACGCGAAGTGTGCATCGGCCTGGACGATCGACACGCAATACACGTCCGGCTCCATCGTACACTGGGTTCGAACTATTGGAAATACCCTAGTCCCAAGTGCTCTAGCAGGAGCAGGAGCAACCCCGTTTCATACCGGGCGTCTGGTATTTCGATGGTTCCCTCGGAAAGACCAGCAAAGTGCGAACCTCAGGTTTGAACGAAAATCGATTTACTGCAGTCATACCAAGAAAGATCTGAAACGCAGATCTTGCTGGTTTTATTAAAAACTCGTTAACATTAAAAAGAGTACTCATGACTTCCGATATAAAATGAGTGGAAATAGTTTTGATTACTTTCTGCAGTAAGGGAATTTGTTTTTAAAGGTTACGACATTTTTCGAAAATTTTTATCCGACGTTTGCTTCTGCCCATCAATAAACACCCTCTCTAGCTTAGGAAGATTACACTGCAAAAAGGGGTGGAAGAATCGCCGTGAAGCTAAAAATAAATCTTTGTAACCAACATTTTGTTGAAAAACGCATTTACATAATTTTCATCCACTTTCTGCGAATCTTCAGATACACAGCGTTTTTATCAGCAATTAATATACCACTTCTAACGTGCTGCTTTCCGAGCGGGAAGGCGTGCCGGTCCCCGGCACGAATCCGCCCGGCGGATTAGTGTCGAGGTCCGGTGTGTCAGCCAGCCTGTGGATGTTTTTAGGCGGTTTTTCATCTGCCTCGGCGAATGCGGCTGGTTCCCCTTATTCCGCATCAGTTGCACTGCGTCGGCGATTGCTGCGCAAACACCGTCTCCACGTACGCGTAATCCATAATTACTCTACCACGTGAACATTTCGGGTTACACTCGTCTGGTATGAGACGTTCGCGGAGGGGACCACTAGGGGCCGAACCGCGAAATAACCCTAGGATCGGTGTGGGGCGGCGGTGGGACGGGTAGACTGCTGTGGTCTGTTGTGGGGTTGTGAACCACTGAGAGCTATGGCCGGACGAAGCCTCTCCGTTGCTTAAAGTCCCCGGTTCAATACACAATACAATATAAAACCACGCGTCTTTTTTACGGTACTGTTTTCGCTTGTGCATTCTAAGTGTATATTTTTCGAAAACGACTATAAAATATCCAGCTGTTGTTTTCAATATCTGTGCAACAGAGTTTTAAAAATAAATAAGGTATGTATGACGTAACATTAACTGACTAGTGTGGTTCATTACTTGAAACTGTCAAAATCGTCTAGTTACGATACTTAAGTAATAACTGGAACGTACAATATCCATACATTCGTATTTGAAGACACAGTCAATTATGGAGGCAACTTTGCTGGCTAGTGTAACGTAGTGCACTGCTGATCACAGGTCACGAGACGCGCGGTCGACTTGATGCTGTAACGGTGGGTATAAGTTGTGACTAACGCGATGGGCTGGGCCGTAACCATCTGATATAGTGAGTGCCCGGTCCAGCTAATGGAGTTACGGCCGGCACTTGATGCAGCTGCCGGTGACTATAGCTCGTTCTCCGCCTTGCTACTGTCCAATGTAACATCTGCCATACAATTTTCTGACGCACAGTTCTCAAATCTACAGTTGGAAAGTCAGTTTCCGGTTTCGAATTTGTGTAAAATCGCGTATCTGTGCAGAGGGAACATCAGCGTGCTGAACGAAGCGGTGTTATTTTCGTAGGTTGCAATCATCTTCAGCTATGTATCGAGAAACACCAGTAGTAATCAAATCTAACAGGAATCAGGGCATTCCGCATGGTTCTTGGCAGTAAATAAATTGCCATGGCTTGAGTCTGCCCATGGATGTAGATACTTGGGATTTTACGATTCGTCAGAGACAAGGGTAATGACGGCTGCTGCAACACGTAAGCTAAAAATCGTGGATGCGTTCAAGAACGGTAAGCGTACTAACCGAACGCAGGAAACTAGTCCCGCTCGAAAGCTTCAGTTATAAAGTCAAACGAGGACGAAAAGAGGAGGAGGAGGGAGAGAGCTGACGTTGAGAAAATATGAATTCAAGAGGTAGAAGTGTTGTAAGAAATCAGTTTGTAAAATACGGTATAGTATTTCTTTCCCAAAATGTTCTTCACGAAGGACGATGAAAAGCATCTACGCCAAGAGTGAAAAGGAATATTCAGACATTTTTATTTTCTTGGTGCTATTTTGTTTCACAGGTGCCGGAACAGACAAATGGCCAAGAGTGAATGACAGTATGTAGTTGACAGCAAGGTGATTTTCGAGTCACTGCTTTGTGACGTTCATTCTCACAGTAGCCATTGGCACAGCAACACAGAGTCGTCACGAACAGTGCTAGACAAAAATTATTGTACCTAGCCTTGCGTAATCAATGAATAAGGCTTGTTAATCACTAAGGTACGGAGAGCTGTGGAAGATGGAGATGACCTCAGTATAATGCTTTGGTGGTCGATGAACATTAATACTGTGCATACCCAACTGAAGTGCCAGCATTATCAACAACGTCAGAACTCGTGAGAGCACAGTTCCGGTTGCCGCTGACGAATATGCGTGAGTGGTAGAAAAACGTCACGCCACTCAGAAAAATAAAAAGAAAGTGCTGCTAGGTGGTGGTGGTTAGTGTTTAACGTCCCGTCGACAACGAGGTCATTAGAGACGGAGCGCAAGCTCGGGTTAGGGAAGGGTTGGGAAGGAAATCGGCCGTGCCCTTTCGAAGGAACCATCCCGGCATTTGCCTGAAACGATTTAGGGAAATCACGGAAAACCTAAATCAGGAAGGCCGGAGACGGGATTGAACCGTCGTCCTCCCGAATGCGAGTCCAGTGTGCTAACCACTACGCCACCTCGCGTGCTGCTAGGAACAAGATCACTCACTCGGTTTTGAAACAAAAGAATATTACGTTTCTCTTTACTGACAAGTGATATTAGTGCTACATAGCTGTGACAATGTCTAGACCAAGTAATGAGCCTTACCGCATTGGTACGTTCGAGTTGTATCGGACAAGGCAATTTCTGATTGTACCGCACAAAACAGCTGACTTGAAAACATACAGAACCTGCAGCAATGAATAACAAGCAGTACTGAACAAAATTAAAAATGTAAACAACCAACTTCCGCCTTAAGTAAAGATGACGTACGAATGAGTATCGATTCAGTCAGACAAAAATAAAGGCGGCTAGAGACGTCTACTATGATTTTATGAAAGGGCATGAGGACAAGGCTGAGGACGGTCGAGTCCACGAATTTGTAACAGTGACATGTTTCAACAAGAAACACGTCGACACACTCTTTGACAATCTAGGTGAGCCGATGAACAATTTCAAGTTTATAACCACTTCCGATTCAATACAAACTCCTTTCGCAGCAAAAATGACTTTTTTTGCGTATTACAACTTCATGTTTGAGACAACCCTTCAAATGACTAAAATTTACAGGGCGGAAATAACATTAAAAAATCACAGAATGCGTATTCGTATGACATCGAATTTTATAAGCAATGCATTTTATTTATTTATTGCCCAATTACAGACGTATTACCTAAGCAGGTATCGTAGTACTGTTTAGCGTGAAGAATATTTCGATGCAACATTGAGAAAAGGCTTACGTGTCCGATACCGGCCGACCTTCCCCTACGTCTGACCGGGACCAGAGGCAGCGTTAACGGGAAGGGACGTTTGGTACAAAGACAGCGCGGTGTGGTCCGAGGCGGAAGCGAGCGCCGGCGCGGCCGCCCACGTGGACAATTAGCGTGGCAGGAGAAGCGCGCGCTGGCGGCAGCGGCCACCGGCCCGGCAGTAGCAGCAGCAGCAGCAGCGGCAGACGGCGGCAGGCGGGGCGGCGCGGCGCGCATGCTGATGGCGCTTCCTTCCGCCGACACCTGGCCTGCCCGCGGACGCTCCTCCGTCTGCCGCGCGCTCGTCCCCCACAGCCGACTCTGCGCCTCGCCTTTTAAAATGACATCCCATTCTTTCGGCACGGGTCGCGTTTTTTTTTTTTCAATCAGTCACGAACACTAATTCTGCGTCGTTTAATTTGGAAAAACGCCTTCTTATCAAAGTAGGTTGGAGATAAACCGTTGGCAAACGGGGAACGAATTTAAATACGAATAGCGTGCTGTAAAGTGGTTGAACCGGAAAAAAGGGGGAGGGGGGTTGCTCAAAAAAAATGGTTCAAATGGCTCTGAGCACTATGGGACTCAACTGCTGTGGTCATCAGTCCCCTAGAACTTAGAACTACTTAAACCTAACTAACCTAAGGACATCACACACATCCATGCCCGAGGCAGGATTCGAACCTGCGACCGTAGCAGTCGCACGGCTCCGGACTGCGCGCCTAGAACCGCGAGACCACCGCGGCCGGCGGGGGGTTGCTACAAGGTTCTTTTCTAAGACCACTGCTTTTCTCGTCCTATACTGTATCTTTTAAGGGGACCGTGTGGACTGGCTCTCTTCAATTTCCCTCGTACGTACAGTATTCGAAGATCAGTAACTCGGCCATAAATTTTCTAGATCAGTACGACGCAATTCTCAGAAAACTCGAAAATGTCCCTTCGGAGATTAGGAAACTTCCCAGCGCTAATAAGTACAAAACAGAGTTTATTAACATAAATCTCGGTAGCTACATACGCAACTCGGAATTCTTGTACTGTTCAAGTAGCTAGTCCAAATCTCACTACTAGCATCATTTTCTATTCTCTTACTGAAATTCCATGTTCATTAACAAACCGAAATGTTAATTAAAGAAGACTGTATCGCGATCTTTTAATACATTATTTTCAATTAATTGAATGAAAAAGTAAGTCTTGGCAACAAATTAAAATCTGGTGCAAAATGGGAAATATTCAATAGAAAATAAAAAAAAAAAATTTTTTTATTTCTAGAGATTAATCAATATTACTGAGGTATATAATTTTTGGATTTCGCATGTGTGTAAAATTTTTGTTTATTTTCGTGTGACGGGTAATTAATAAAAATTGTATTGTTTTGAAAACTTCTAATTCAGTATTTCACAGTTAATATTAAGACGCGATAATAAACACGGAAATTTAATAAAAGTAAGCGAGAGTTAGAGTTGTCTTATGCTACTAACTTCTGTGACGTGCTTGCTATCTGTACTACACATTGCTCACCTTGCAACTCACGTATATTATTACGGTATCCGCCCCACGAGCACTTCATATATCCTCTAAAAGTTACATTCGGGACAAAACTTGCAAGTGAAAATTTAGAGCTATAACACAAAACAATTTCTACTGCTTGCGACCTATAACAGGAGGCGATTAAGGACACAACTTCGTTGATCGATCCGACAAGTTCAGCACCCAGTGGCTCTATCCGAGTGACTTCTGACGAAGAAGTACTCTATAGCACTCGGGAAGTTTTGCAGACACGGTGGTACTAGAGAGACTGAAAGAGATTTCTGTGGTCGAGAGTGTGATCGAGACACGCGGCAAACGCGAGTGCGTGCGTGCTGGGCGGCGGACCTCCGGCGGAAGCGCAGGAAGGACGCGCGGCCCTTGATGTCGCCGCCGCGGCGCGCAGGTGCCACGTACGACCGCAGCGCGGGCCGACGGCTCCCGTCATCGCCATCGGCGGGTGCCGCCGCTGTTCACTGCGCTCTCTCCCCGGCAGCTCCGACACTGATGCTGATATCAATATAACGCGCCCCATATCAGAACCGACTCTCCTGAGATGAGGACCACTACGGGAAAACAGCAACACGGCTTCGGAAAACGTCACTCGTGGCTTTTATCAAACACGAAATCTTCAGGCTGGAGATGCAACGGAATGAGCAGATTCGTAAGACGTTCGGTATAGTACGAATTTTACAGTCCACAGATAACCACGATGCGACGAAGTCATACGATATTTTCCCATATATGTGTTTAGGCGCAAAATATATTAAGGGTGGCAAGACGTCAACGGGCCGACTTGGAGCAGGAGAGGCACCATAGGACATTTTAATTTCCACTGTCTATACTTTTACAAATAAATTCATAAAACTTTAACAGCATGACCAGAAAGGATACAGGATTCATACTCGTAGCAGTGGAAGTTCAAAAACGTAACAAAACACATTTTTTTCCATGTGAAATTTCATCATTTTTTCACTTACTACTGGCTGCATTTATTGCTATAGGTCCACTTTTCTTCCTAAGTAAGAGAGATTCTTCGATGGGTTTTGCACAGCATACAAACCATGGTTACAAGTGTATGAAACTCTAGAAGTTATTTAATTTATGAAAAAAAATGAACGAACTACTCCATTTTAAACTCCATGTTTAGAAAAAACTCAAGTTTTATAGTTAATTATCTCAATTTTTCCACAGTTTTTAATAGATTTGGAAAATTCTTAGAGTTTCATACACCTGTAAGTACTGTTTGTATGCTATGAAAAATCCATCGAAGAATCTCTCTTACTTAGGAAGAAGAGTGTACCTATAGCAACAAATGCAGCCAGTAATGAGTGAAAAAAATGATGAAATTTCATATGGAAAAAAGTGTTTTGTTACGTTTTTGAGCTTCCACTGCTATGAGTATGAATCCTGTATCCTTCCTGGTCATGCTGTTAAAGTTTTATGAATTTATTTGTAAAAGTATAGACAATGGAAATTAAAATGTCCTGTGGTGACTCTCCTGCTCCAAATCGGCCCATTTGACGTCCTGCCTCCCTTAAGGTGACAGAACTCAATGCCTTCTACAAGAGGAAAAAAAATTAACATCGGGCATTCCTTCAGCAAGTCTAAGAAAAAAAGCTGATGTTCGCATAATACTGTACATAAATGATTTACGAGGTAGAACCAGCATCATTCGGAATTACCAGCCGATGAAGTTGCTCTCTAAAGGAGTTTACGGCAGTATATAAGAATGTTTCCCGTATTTGATTTTATGTACTGAGCGATTAATATCCCCAGTCATGGGTACGTGCAAGAAAGAGACTGAGGGGCGAGAGAACTTCGACAGCATCCGATAAAAATATTAGTAAGAAATATCCAAAGTCTTTCACATCGTAACCAAAGCAAGAGTCAACACCGCAATATGAAGTGGAACGAACGAATGCCTGAAATGAGTAGCTTACAAGTCGAACGGAAAACTTACTTTACGAAACGAGGGAACTTTGGGCCGCCGTTGACGAAACCGCATACAAAACGTCAGCGTCACCAATCCTATACAAAGTCAACTTCTAGCTGCGGGTAGCCATCGAAGCGTTCCGCTCTCCGCGGCGATGGAAAGTCGCTTTTTTGTCCCGACTACTACAAAACCCACGGATTTTTTTTTTAAATTAATGGTTCAAATAGCTCTAAGCACTATGGGACTTAACTTCTGAGATCATCAGTCCCCTAGAACTTAGAACTACTTAAACCAAACTAACCTAAGGACATCACGCACATCCATGCCCGAGGCCGGATTCGAATCTGCGGCCGTAGCTTGAAATTCATGTCTTGTACGTTTGGTATATGACTGCAGGGTGTCTAAGCGTCTCAACGATCGGTTATTAATTTCAATGACCTGTGATGTTCTTTCCCGAAGTAAGCAAAATATTTTCCTATCTGAGAAATGGCAGGCTCAGTGCTTTACGCAGCGAAAGTAGTGGTACCGCGGGAGGCAGCTCCTGTCAGTGCTGTACTGTCAGCGGGTAAGCGTAGTCCGCTCGCTGTCAAAAACATCTCAGAATGCGATACAGCACGAAGAGGGGCTGACATTGGCAGAACGTACCCTTCGCCGAGCACTGTGCAATGGCCTGCACACAATATACAGATCTGCAGACATGGGGAATGGAGGAGGTACATTTGTCAACGAACTGGTCAGAGCACTGCGAGTCGTCCAAGTATAGTAGTGCTTCAACAGAGAACCAGTGGTTGTTATTAGAACGGGAGG
This sequence comes from Schistocerca gregaria, assembly GCF_023897955.1. Classification (NCBI taxonomy): domain Eukaryota; kingdom Metazoa; phylum Arthropoda; class Insecta; order Orthoptera; family Acrididae; genus Schistocerca; species Schistocerca gregaria. The sequence goes on along the minus strand of NC_064923.1, from coordinate 126,698,037 downwards.
CTGAGGGGAGCAAGCCAATCAGCTGGGCGGAACAGACTGGTGGAGGTGTGACAGGCCGCAGGGAATTCCCTCCGGCCTTGGTCCCCACCTCACCTCGCCGTCCGGCATTGCAACACAACTTCGCCGGCACCCGACCACATCTCTCACTCCCGCCACGTCGGTCTCGCCGGCACAGTGTCTCACACAGGGTTGACAAAAAGTGAGATGCGCCTTTTTCTAAGTATTTCGGGGCAAAAAAAAAATCAACTCTAGCGCTATGCACCAGTTTCCATCGAACTGTCGAACAACATTCTAAGATTCCAGTGACCTGATTTCACAGGAGCTTGTAAGAACATATCACACCCCTTTCCCCAAAATCACAATCACAACAAGAAAGAAAAAAAGGTATATTGTTTATGGCCTGGCCCATATCAGTGAATATATCCTGATTTCTTCGTGTCTGGCGCAAAAAATATCGGATTTCTGGGCCCACGTTGATGCAAACACTTTATTTGGTTACCTATAATTAGTTTCGGCGGATGCTCATCGTCATCAGTGTATTTTCTTTTATTCAATAATATACGATAATATATACCTGATATAGTGTGGAACATGTAATTTTTTATGTTGTTCTGAAATAGTTTTTCATAAAATTAAATACAAAACTTTTTATATTTCCAACATGTCACTACTTAAGTGATCTGTTGTGCGTTTCTCATACAGCATGTCATATGCGACATGAGCATATGTTGCCGAAGAAATCCTTTTTCTGAGCTCAACATCTCACTCATTGCAGAGGGATGCTGACTAATTTTTACAGGCTAGAAAATGGGAAGTTGCGGTGCACGAAATAGTGTTATGAAACAATGTGTGCGTAGTGTGTGCAGTGACTGGGAGTGAGAAATGTATTAGTAGTGTAGCATCGGCTTTTTTCATAAATAAATACTATCTGTACCGTCCGTATCTTACTAGACCTACAAGCCTGTAAATGTGAAGTACTTTATTTTTGTTGTTCTTAAATTGCAATACCGAGACATGCCCCGTATCCTTGTAAAAGGGGTTGACGGATAACAAACTGTAGGAATGCTGATGCGTTTTTCATAACGGATGAGTTATTCACGGGGAAGGTTTGCGTATACAATTCATAAATATTTCAGGCAAATTGGCTAATCTATGACGACGTTTGTCGAATAAGTCGTGACTCCAGTGACCTTTACTGCCGTAAGCAGCTTTTCTCCGAATATTAATACAAACTCTTCGCAGTGGCCCGTAACCAAAATCACCGACATGTGTCGTTCGGGCGTAGGTACTTAGCGCTACCGTAAAACATCAGGGAAGGGGATAAGTTCGCTAGTTTAAATTATAACTTTGTCTAACGTCTACGTTCCGAAACTGTGAAAAACAGTTGTAATGTGACGACTCGACGATTCTTAAAAGAGTATACCATCACGCATTAATTTATGTGCAAGTTGTGGCCAACATCTGAGTTTAATGCGTAGTATACTCTCTTACAAATCAGCGAATTTTCGAATTACAGCCGTATTTTCCTAGTTTCGTAACATATACTTATTTCGTCTATGTTGGACTGTCATTGTGAAACTGCGACGGTTTACGATATAAAAGAGAAGTTAAAGGAAAGCAAATACTCGGCTAAACCACTAATCAACCTGAACATAGCGGTGTAAGCCTTTGAAACGCGACGCTGTGGAAAATAAAAGTAACTTATACCGATGATTGTTTAAATGTCTTTTATTTGGGGCCCGAGACAACGTGTAAAGACAAAAGTTCAATTTCAATTATTAGAGACACATTGCATATCACAAGCTGTATGATAAACGCACAACAGGAAGTACAAAATGCGAGCGTTAGCAAAAACTAATTTAAAAAAAAATTAATATGAGGGAAGATCGAAAAGTAACGGAAAATAATTTTTTTCTCCCCCCCCGTATTGCAGCTGGAATGTTGAAATTTCACGACGATATAGTTTGAAGTTCGCGCTACAAAGGATATTTTGTTTTCACGTGCAGCTCTAGCGAGACAAGCCTGAACTACTAAACAAAAATGGCGTGCATGTTACTGTCGTCAACCTGTGAAGAGCAGCTAAGCGTAGTTCAATATTTGGGAGCCAGAGGACATAAACCAAGTGAAATTCACAAGGGCAGGCGTGATGTGTACTCGTATGGTGACGACTGCATGTACTGTAGTAATTGCTCTAGGTGGTGTGCATTCTTTCAAGAGAGTCGTGTGAACCTCAGTGATTTGCCACGCTCCGGGTGACCGGTAACAGCTACAACCCCGGAGCCATTGAGGCAGCAATTTTGAACGACCGGCGTGTGCAACTGAGAACCCTATCGCAGTAGCTCTCAACATTTCCTATGGCGCGCTGTACTTTATTTTCACGACACCCTAAAAATTTCGTAAAGTCGGTGTTCGCTGGGTGCCTGAGAAACTGATACACAACCATAAGGCGAAATTTGGGTAGGTGGTGCTCCTGCATCCACCATACAGACCGGACCTCTCACCATCTGTTTGGTCCCACGAAGAAATTACGCCGCGCAGGATTAGCCGAGCGGTCTGAGGCGCTGCAGTCATGGACTGTGCGGCTGGTCCCGGCGGAGGTTCGAGTCCTCCCTCGGGCATGGGTGTGTGTGTTTGTCATTAGGATAATTTAGGTTAAGCAGTGTGTACGCTTAGGGACTGATGACCTTAGTAGTTAAGTTCCATAAGATTTCACACACATCTGAACATTTTTTGAAGAAATTACTGGTCGGCCAACGCTTTGTGACAGATGAGGAAGTGAAATGAGCAGTTCGCAGATGCCTAAACTCCAAAGAAACGGACTTCTGTGAACAGGAGATATTGAAACTGGTACTACGATGTGTTGAGAACGTTAGTGATTACGCAGACAAGTAGATAAAAGATAGAAGTTTATTTGTGGTTTTTGTATGGTAGTAAAATTATTGTGCGCAACAACTTTCCTATCTTCCCCCGTATTAATGTGTTCCAGTAGGTAACGTACCAATATTTCATATATTGCACAATAAAAGAGAACCCACTGATGATGATAAGAATTCGTCCAAACTAGTTTGAGAACAAATGAAGGGTTTGCATTGGAAATTAGACAGTGTCGAAGTGTCTATGTGCAGCGACAAGTGTTACTGTGTGTGCGGGGACGCGAGGGAGAGGTGGAGTTGACACGACACGTGCAGTGGAGCTAGAGGCGGGTGTACTCAGCGGCGGCGGCGGCGGCATCGGCAGAGCGAGTGCTGGGATGAGACGTGCAGAACACAACATGCCTTCTCGGTACTCACGAAGGACTTCAAGAAGGAGGCGGCGTTGTCGGAGGCGATGCCGACCTGCAGCTGCAGGTGGCCCAGCGGGCCGGAGGCGCCGGCGTCGGCGGCGTCGCCTTGGTCCGCCAGGTCGCCGGGGCTGGGGTCGGGCTGCGCGTCGCCGCACGGCGTCAGCCACCGCGCCGGCGACTGCTTCAGCTCGCTCAGCCTCGCGCTGCCCGTGGGGGCGGACATGGCGGCCGGCACGCGGGCAACGATCAGCACGCACGCGGACACCACCAGAGCTCTGCACAGTCCTGCCAACACACACGTCACTCTTCAGTCTCCACGCTAGTCTACCCTCTTCGTCTCTTTAGCTTTTAAATAATTTAGGGAGATCCACTTCAGTTGCATTAATATTTATTCAAACCACGACCGGTTTCGGGATTTTAAAATCTCATCTACAGATGTATTAAATTATTGTACTTGGTAACACATGACGTGCGATCGGGCCTATCAGTGCAAGAGCTGCACTCAAATCGTCTTGGCTGAAGTCGCACGGTAGGAAAGCCAGCCGCTACTATATGGAGGGCCACGCCGAAGGTCTGGAAACGTGGGTCTTGCACCGAATGGACAGAACGCATGTCATGTGTTACAGAATATGATAATTTCATTCACCTGAAGATGGGATTTTAAAATACCCATTCTGGCAGTGGTTTGAATGAATGTTAGTACAACTGAACCGGACATCAATAATTTAATTATCATGCCACTCAGTTGTGGATGTTCTACGTACCAAATCTTGTGCTTTACCTTTTAGACTTTATATTTTCATACAAAACAGAACACCATCATCTTCTGCACATAATACGAAAAAAATCATCTTCCATTGTTTTTAGAAACTGTCAAATTTTTCACCATTTTATCATTGTTCTTTCGTCTCGGTAGGCGTGCGACAACATTCACTACCTAACATGTTCCAAAACGTAGCACATGAAAAATAGGATTTTTTTTCGGGGCTCATACCTCGGTTTCTGTTGGGGATAGAATGGCACGGTCAAGTGCTTTGGATAGGCCTTAGGCGAGGGACGACTTGTATACCGAAATGGAGAGGGACGATTTGTATACCGAACAGAAGGATAGTCTTATTGTAACTATGCCACAGCACAGGGTCGAAGTTTGAATATTACACACTGCCTCTTGCTTAGGCAAATGGAGCAAATCAGTTGGTTCTTTTTGCATTAAATGTGGTGTACGGGGCGCTGCAAGGGCAAAGTGGTTACTCAAACAAGGAGAAAAAAATCCTGATAGTTCCTGGTGTGACGAGAGGAAGATGGTGTCAAGAAAATCCAGATAAATTTATGGTGGGGGTGGGGGCGACTTCAGTTGTTAAACACTGATAATTGATATGGACTAATATTCATATGATTAACACACTTTGAGATATTAAGAATTATAAAATTGGTGATTAATACTCAATAAAATTCAGTTTCAGTCTACGTTCAAAACGCATTATTCCTGAGATTTTATGAAATTCCCTGAGAATTCCAGTTTTCCAGAATAATCACCGGCGTGTAAGGGGCATACCATTTAGTTTAAGGACGGTTCCTGAGAAAACACCAAAAACGTGGTTTTTTGGTACCAATACCCAGCGGCGGATTCCAAACGGCTATGCACAGCAAAAAGGTGAAATTTTTAGGATATACTTTTAACATCCCGATCTCGAACTACCATGAAACTTTTCTTCATATCTTTATCCGTTACCGAGATAAAAATTTTGGCATGATTGCCAAATGTTTTTGAATTGGATTTTATGTTAAAATTTTGTGGTTTTTATTGTAACGGTACAGTCAGACTAATGTACTTTGTAGACTAATTACCTCATTAAATTATATTTTACATTTTGTAATGACGTAAGATCAGTGTCCTGTTTGTATCGTTATGTGAAATTTGTTAAAATGTGCTTCGCCTCAAAACAATAAAATAAACCAGAATAAACGGCGCGTTCTTTGCGAGCAGGCTAGGCGCGGCCGGCCTTGCGACAAGGCCGCGCAGCGCCGCACTGCCCGGAACCCGGCGCCGCCCGCAGCCGGACCGCCGAACAGCCGCTAAGAGTGCCGAGTCACGCTACGCCAGCCCCTGCCACTGCGTTTTCTAGTTCTCGTGGAAGACCTACGTCTCTTGTCTGTCAGTGGAGCGTACGGACACTCGCAGGACAACCACAAGTCGATACTTCTAAGGCTGGTTGTATTTGCCCGAATACATGGTCGCCAGAGAACTGATGAATACAGCCGACTAATACCCAGAGGGGTGAAAGGATTGTCACGCGGCTGTTCTAATCAACTCGACTGAGCGACAAACGGACCCCCCTAAAAAGAGATTGACCGAACGTCATCATTACGAGAAGTTATCCACGTACGGCTGTGCTTCCTACGTCCTGCATATTATGGATGTGTGATGGTCTGCGAAAACTAAAGCCCTATGGTTAACTGGATATAAATTTGTAAATTAACATTCTGCAAGTGCATGCTAAACATCTCTTTTACATACACATCACTGGTCCACAAGCCACTTAAGGGTGTATGTATGGTGCTACACAGAGTGTCAGTATGCGGGAAGATGGACAGTCGATTTGCGTCAGTGGGAGCTTGAATTTTGCTCTCAGGGTCCTTACGCTATATTTATGTAGGGGGAAGTATTATGTTTCTGATTCGTCTGGGAAGATACATCTTCGTAATTTTTATATTCAGCTTTTGCAACTGTAAGGAGCGGCAAACACCATCGCGAGTACATCGCAAGCGATATGTATTGTTTTGCAAGCCAGCGTCGATTTGGTACGCAAATGTTTACTACAACAAATTCAAAGTTTACAAACATGTCCTTCACACGCATCATCCACGCAAAATTTTCGGCGTTTGAGTTACACGATCTCCACCGCTGATTACTTGAACGATATTCATAATGACTCCCTTCAGACACATTGTTGCTCATTGTAGAGAATATCCCCGCCAACGCGAACATATCGCCTAAAGAAATTTATACATTTTAACACAATAACAACAGTATTACTATCGTTTTAAACGACTTGATGACTATCCGGCGACTGGTAAGAAAAATTCTAAAAATACTAACGGGAATATTCGCTAAAAAAAATCAACCTCATACAGTGGGATGCGTGTGTGAGAGAGGGGGGGGAGGGGGGGGGGGGGGGGAGAAGACACTTCAGCAAGCCACCGTGTCACAACCGCTGTGTTTACGCCAGAATTTTGGCACACTGTGGTCATCTGTCGGCAGGCACGCGCCGAGTTGTTATCCTGGATGGCTCAGACACAATAAAGACAGATGTGGAATGCGCGCTCCGGGAGGCTTAAGGATGCCGCGACAGTCGGTATACTACCTGCAGGAGATAAGGCACGCCGAACGACCGCACACATCTCCGCCGCCGGAATGCGTGGGTAGTCGTGTTCCACCTGTCCAACTCGGTCTTAGTGAGTCTCCAGGTAACCGAAATTATCTTGCTGAACGGAGTCGATTCCCCATCGACAGTAACGGCGAAGAGCACGAAGTACCATCCAGTCACTGGACTGAAATTTCCCTCTATTTCTTCCCTTAATCCTTTTTTTATATACAGCATTGAAGGAAGGCCGAAGCATTTCATAACAAGACTCTCTACGTAAACAAAACATTCAAACTAATACAATGGCGACGGAAATTGTGCAGACCAATTTCTAAATCAACAGTCGTTCGCAACCTAATAGAATATACCAGGTAAAGCAAAAGTGGATACGACAAAAATGGATACCACGCTGGACCAAGTGGTCAAGTTTCCATGAGACATAAAAAGCAACAGCGTAGGAGACCATCAACTGACACGAATCATTAGCGAGTTGACAAGATTCGTTAGATCGGGCGTGTGCTGTCTGCACAGAACTGTTGCGTGATACGATAACAAAACCTCGGAGGCAGCGTGAAGTGAATATCTCGACAGTCCGCACCCAGTTACAGGGAGAGAAGGGAAGAGTATGCTCTGGTCTGTTTGAAGCTTTTGAAGTCAATGCTCTTACTTCAAAGGATGAAATGGGGGCATTAGAAGTTTAAGAAAGAACCAGCGATCAGCACAAAAAATGATGGCAAGCCTTTCTTGTGGTCGATAAAGGCGTCGTGCTCTTGATTTCTGCAACGCGGCGCCAGATCTTCAGTGTGTTGCATTGAGATATTCCCGCCTCTTAGAGATGCATTTAGGACGGAAGAGATCAAAACTTTCTAAATTTCTTACGAGAATTAGTGATCTCAAATCTCAGAAGCAGGAAGAGAGCTGACTGGTCACCTGGACTTGTCTATCGTCGCCGATCCACCGTAAGCGCTCTTCCGACTTTTACTAGCCGTTTAATCGAATCCTATGAATTTTTTGAGATCACATATTTTATGACAGACGAATTGAGGCAGATAAGAAACTGCACACCTGATTCCTTTTCTCGAGTTCATCAGTGAGGACTGTGCATCGGCTTTCAGTGGAGACACTCAGTGGTGCATCTATGTACAGGCAGTCAGGCGAAAACCGAACACGGCTCACGGCACAGCTGTGAGTGGTGCGGAGCGGCCTTCTGGGAAGAGATTTATTCCGGAGCGCGGCCTCCAGACGCTTCCTGCGCGAATCCCGGTGAGTCTGAGGCCTCCCCCAGGCAGGCAATCAATGGTCGGCGCCTGGTCCACGGCCAAGACGCGCACCTTGTTTTCGGCTGCAAGCCTGCGACCTGGCAGACGCTCAGCCGCTGGGAAATAACTTGAGCCACCGGCGCTTATCTCACTGAGAGCCTGCCAAACAGCTGCTGACAGCCCACGCGCCGTGTCGCTAAGTCACACCGAACTTCAACCCGACGCTACGTCTCGGAATCGCAACGTCCTGTCAAATGGCAGCAGCTTCACCACAGACGGAACCTTAGGCAATGGTAAAGTTCGATTTATTAAGGACCAGATAAAAATTCGTAATGTATTTCGGAAATGGAAGACGCACAGCCGGGAAATGAGTGAATCATTGGTAGCCGGTCATTCGTCAGTGAGTCACGAACAACCGTATAGAAACCTGAACGCTAATAAATTTTGCCACCTCTTGAAGACGGAGACTTGGGTAATTACATGCATATGCTTTCAGGGACAATTCTCTGAAGATAAAATAACTAAATGAGACAAAAACAAGCAACTTGAATTTAGACGACCATTTTCCTGTCCAGTACTGCAGAAAACAGAATTATACGTTTCAACGAAGACACAGACAATAAGTAGTAATGAACATTTTTTCAAAAATATTTCATTACTTAGCTGCCAGGTACTTCGTAGTCAGCAGTATTTTGTTACAGATTTTGAAAGGCCGTTGCCTTGCTCTCTGCAAGATCCACCTCGTTTGTATGCCTCGATTTGCAATGACAACAGTCTGTAAACGAGTTACCGTGGCACGACGTCAGGAGCCTGTAGACAGCACGTTGCCGCCCGTTAGTTTAACGGCTCCCTGAAAAGCCCTTCTCTGCGCTGGACCAGACGAGCGGCGGAAGGAGTCAAAAGAAAAAGGAAAGAACTGAGCCGCTACGACCAATTTAACTGTAAATTATGGCTCCTAAAGTTTACTCCTTACACGCTTCAACGTTTGTTTATGCGTACAGCAATATGGCTTCCTCCTGGATGCTTTCAGAGCTTCTGGCCATTACTCAAAATTAGGAACCACGTTGCCAGCTGTCGTAACCGTTGTCACGTTACTGAACGGAGCGCTCTAATAAAACAGATATTCGAAGGAAGGGGAGTTATGTAGGATATTTCTCTGTGTAATAAATCTGACCCTGATATATTCAGTCGAGTGTCGTAACTTCAGAGAATTACTGTGTCGTAATACTTTCTAGAAAAAGAGAATGCATTGACAGGTTGCCGATAAGCACTATATGCACGCCAAGTGTTGATGCACCTAGCGTGACGTCACATGCTGCACGTAGAAACCGTGATGTGTACCAACAAGTGATTCAGATTGTAGACAGATGGCGTACTACACGAAGGTCGAGCAGTCGTCAATGTGACCGTAGAGTTGAATGTTACGTCAAGCGCAGTTACAAGGATGGAAAGACGTGAGAGCAAGGACGAGCGTCAAGTCATATACCGCCAAGTCAGCGTGCGAGTAAACTGAAAGGGGGCAGATTTATGGGTCTCGGAAAATGGGTTTTCCATAGATTGGCATTTCAGCTCGTACATGGTACATTACTACGACACTGATGTGTGTGCTTCTTTTATCGCCTATCCATTAAAGAAGCTGAACTAGTCTGAACTGAAAAGCCGGCTATGAAAGCGACAAAACAGTGAAAATTAACTATGCTAAATACCGAAAAGTCTGGGGAAAGTTTGAACCGTTCTGTCGTTTTAATAATTTCTGTACTGCCGTGTACTACTCCGTGGTATCAAGTTTATTTCGACGAGACGTTTCGTTCTCGGCACTGCACAAACGGTAGTCACTGGAAGAGCCGGCGGCACGGACGTGAATGACTGCACCGCCGCCGTTAACATTGCTGCCTACCACGGATCGCGGGGCAGTCGCTCGAGATGTGAGGTCCCGGATTTCATGCACTCGTGTATCAAGAGCAGATGCCGACACGAAAAAGACGGCGCGCGGCCAGTTCCGAGAATCGGCATGCGGAGGAAGTGTACGGGAAGAAGCCCTAGCAAGCCTAGGCGAGGCGAGTGATCTGTAACGTCCTCTAATTGCTGCTAAGTGGCTGCATCCATCACGCCGGCGCGCCGGGTTCCGACGCAGCGTCCCGCCGAGTCGCGGCTGTACCAAAAACTACAGCACAGAATCCAGACCTGCAGCAGGACGCGAGGCCGGCAAGTGCTAAGCAGCAGGCAGGCCCTAAGCCACGCATCTGCCGAGGTAAACTCCACCTGTGTGTAATACATACCGTACAACAACCTCCGATCACGCTCTCTTACCCTCCGGATCGTTTGCGTGCAGGATGATTGTAGGTACCCCTCTGTAAATGATCGAATTCATCTAATTCTATCATTCGCCATTACGAGGGAAATATATTGGGAGTACTACGTAGTTAACAGATTCGTGCTGGGAGAGGCTCTATCAGATTTAAAGAACAAAGCTTCGCGATGCATAATGTCTTTCTCATGGCGTCCTTCGCCGGACTTTGATGACAGCTTCTAGGATGCTGTGATGATGACTGAACAAACCAGAGCGGTTCTCCTTTGAGCCTTATCAAAAACTTGCCATAAACCGACTTGGAATTCAACAAGAATGGGTCGCTAAGAGTAAGTGGTCTCTTCCATGGGAGAATTGCACATCTGACGCCTATGGCTAGATTTACGAAGTTGCTGAACTTTAAATCACCCTTCAAACTTCAATAAAATATCTGAAGGTTTTGACTGATGGCTGATAGTGTCGAAAAAAGATGCACGGCCTCTTCATCTACGTACGTGCACGGTATTACAATACATTTATTCACACGAAAGTGTCAGTGTATCCTTGACACAAATGCAACGTATCTGCAAATCTTTGTGGTTTTTCTAACCATTTTTAAGCGATGAGATCTGTCTGTATACTACTATGAACACGTCAGTGAGGTGGGCTACGTATGTTGTGGACACTAGAGACTGTATCACATTCCTTTGAGATGTACTGGTCATCACTGTCGTTCTTGACATGTAGCCCTTAAGAACAACGAACTGCATGTATGTTTCGGTATTATGTAAGAATTAAGTGATGCTGAGGAATTGTAACGAAAGAAAGCAAAAAGGGAAGGAAAAGAAAAGCAAAAGCACGGCACCAACCTGACTGAGCTCCTCCGTTAACTGTAGCTGCCTGAAACTCATACACAAAGAAAACAAAAAGTTTCATCCGAAAGGTGCTTACAGAATAATGACAGGTGTTGTTTGGTCTCGAGAAAAGTTACAGTGCGCGAGCGCAAAATATGCCCATAATTTTACAATTACCACGCTAAGGAGCAAGAACGATGTCGTTGCAGCTCTCAGCTTAGCGCAAAAGACGACTGCAGAAAATCATTTGTTCTTTGAACCTTTGCGGCGGAATTGGTCGTCATTACGTGTGTACGACCCAGAAATAAAAGGGGGCATACAGAGGCGGCAGCAAAACAGCAAGTGGCCAGATAGCGCCGTCTTGCGGAAGTAACATTCGTTAACTGCCTTCGAATACCAGCCAGCAAAAGGAGCACATGAAGGATAAGTGACTGGTTTTTCCCCGTAGCCGAAACACAGAGAACAGGTAAGGACGAGCGTCTTCCGCGAAGGCGCTCCGTGCGGTACCAGGCGCGCAAATGTGCCCCACAATGGAAGCGCCGCCTTTCGCAAACACTCATGTAGACGCAATTAAAAAGGGACATTCTCGTCCGACGGCAACGTACTATCTACTTAGGCAGAATGGATTTCTTGTACTTAGAAATTTAAAACACCCAGCAAAGCCGGGAAAGATCCTGGGATATTCGTTTCGTAGAACTTCCTGCAGTAATCGCCGGAGCTACGACGCAGGTAGTATAAGCAGCAGGGACCAACAAAGCTTCCGCGGACGCACAGATTTGGCTAATCTATTTCGAACAGTTTTGGAGCGCTGTTTCGGGACACATGTGGAGCGCTGAACTCGTTGCTACAGGTGAGACCTGTGAGATACCGTGATTAGGTATATCACTGAAAGACATCGGCGGAGACGAAAGGTACGTTCAATAATTTCAAGGAAGTGGTAGATATTTTACTTTTCACGACAGCAATAAACGGAAAGGTAATTCACATTTTTAACTCTTGAAAGTGCTCGCAAATTACGCCGGTGCGTAGCCTAGGCTAATGTCGTTAGAAAAACGACTATAAAATTGAGGGTGGTATCCAAATGCGCTTGGTGCAAAACTCGTAAACGACAGGCAGACGAAAAATATCGCGGAACACTTGCTGGAATCACATCCAAAAGCATCTCACGGGAGTGATTTAAGTTGGAATGGCCACAAAATGCAGCCTCGTGACAAGCGATGGGAAGACTAAAACTCATCGGTAGGATCTTAAGGAAGTGTAATTCGCCCACGCAGAATATAGCTTACAGAACTCCAATTGGACCAAATGTTAAGTCTGGGACATTTGCGAATGTGGATTAATTGAAGAGATAGAGAAAATTCAAAACATAACTACACACATTTGCTTACTCAGCGCGGGTGTATCACGGAAATCTTCAACAAATTCTCGTAGGAGACGGAACACGTACATTATGTAACCCCTTCAACGACGCAGCGTACGGCAGCTTTGCAGAAATGTAGTAACCAATGGACAGTCCCGACTTTTGGCTGGTAATTAAGTGCATCTGCCGGTACCAGAGACTGCCAGAGTAACGGGACGGGCATTGTCGTGCAGGTAGTGCCGGCGCTGACGTCACCGCGCGGGGCCCACACACTCGCAATGACCTACGGCAGGTTTCGCAACCCAGAGCAACGCCACCGGGCACATTTTTGTGCCGCGTGTCAACTGCATTCCTCACCGCGGATCGTAACTACCCGTCGACGCTATGATTCAGCGGCCGCACGAAACTTTTCGACCGCGCAGCCTGGCAAAAGGACACGGGAAAACAGCAACAGGTGGTTGTGCGTGCGATACCGCGGGGCGCCGCCTGATGCGTTATCGACACACGCAGCGCGAACAAGCACTGCGTCTCATTACACGGCTTACGTGGAGAGCCGAACACCGTCCATCACTCTTGCGCCGAAGTTCTATCTTAACACCCACGAGTATATTTTGACAACCACCGTGAACTGGGTGAAGTGAGCATTTCCTTATACAATAGGGAATCTACCTGTTACATTTACAGACAGCATAAGAAGAAATTCTGCTTGTTCGTTCGAGAGACCTTTTATTACCCTGAACTGAATTTATTTTCTAGTTTCCCCTCCGGACGCACGATTCAGGATTTCTAAAAGTTTATTTTCACGAGATAATGCCCCAATATGAATTCCACATATTTCAATAGTGTGCTAATATGGAGCATCCAAGCTTTTCGTCAGCTATCTATTTCGCACACAATCTGCAGTCTCGCATCAGTATACCTATGTGGTCCCTCAATTTGGGATTTCTACCCATTTTGCCACTAAATATTCGTATGATTTGTCTGACTGTAGTAATGATACACAAATAGCTTACCGGTAATCAAATGTTTGACGTCTCATGCAGTATACAACTTTGCCTTTATCTACTTTCAGAGCTAGTTACTTTCTTTACACTGAATAGATATTCTGTCAGTATCGAACATTACCAGGTTTTAATCGGCTAAAACGTCTTCATACGTTAAGTCACAGGTTGCAACTGAAGCTGTCCGGTATGCTGTAGTTTCTGAATCGTGGTCTGAACATGGCTGCTGAAACAATAGACAACTAGAGGTTTTCGGATGACGTCTGCTCAGTGAAGCTTGAGATACGGCATTCCACCCCAAGTATGTAAGTAAGTTTTGCCGTCGACAACTTAACTGGAGTCGCATCCACGGTGGACAAGAATGACGTAGGAAACCGGGCGTGGAGTTTTCCAATTAACAATGAATGTTAACAATGAATGCCTTCGCTTTAAGCGATTTAGATAATCTAAGGAAAATCTAAAGCAGACAATCGAACACGGGTTTTAACACCATTTCTCGAACAGGCGAGTATGGTTACGACGTACAGAACATACTTATGGTTCGGGGGCGGTAGTTAACTATCAGACTAAATTAATACATAATAACAGGAAATTAAAAATTACCAAATATCGAAAGTAATGAAAAAAGCAAAAAATGAGCAGCCCGCACAAAATATGAAAAAATCGCTAAAACATACAAAATGCAATAAACACTGGAAGATTAACAAAAAAATTACTGTACGTTTGTACATAGTCGCCCAAAATTAAAGATAAGTTTCAGGCCTTATCTCGCAGCAAAGATTCAGAATAATATAACGCGAGTCACCTAATCGTTATATTTTCAAAATATTAGTTCTGTTCAAAAGAAAAAAACCACTATCAAAAAGTATGTTTAAAATCACTGACAATCGTATCGTAGGTACGCACGAACGGCGCTGAACGACCAGAGGAGTCGGTTACCGAACGTCAAAGTGGACTTACTACGTATCGCTAAGCTGGCCGTGCTGGACGACGAGGATGACGGTGAAGAAGAAGAAGGCGACAATGACGACGAAGACGTCGACGGCGTGGAGGGCGGCGCCGGACGGCAAAGGAAGGAAGGCTGCGAGGGGTGGCGCGCCGGGCGCGGTACAGCGATAGCGCCTCTGGAAGGCGCGCGCCGGCTGGCCACCGTGCACGTGTACTGCGACTCGCGGACGGCGAACATGTCCTCCAGGTTGCAAGGCGTCACTTCCATCTCTCCACACGGAGGTGCAATAACACAAGAGGCGGACAACGGTGTCGGTCGGAGGACGACTGCTACGGCCCCTGCTGCGCGCTCGACTGACACTGAGCTATACCAACTGGTGTATATATACGCGCCTAGTACCTCTCGCTAGCTGGAACCACACACGTCATCACCAATTCACCACCGAGCTACGGGTGAGCGGAACTGCCAAGGGCCGGCCGGCGTCGGCACTTAAATAAAGTCCGCCGCATAGTAGTCACCGCAAGAAGGGTGTACGGACTATCCCACCTCGCGAACGCCCCTCCTCCCCCCCACCCTCGGCTATCCTCCCTCCCCTCCCACCCTCCTCGGCAGCGGTGTTGCAGTACGACAAAAGGCTGGGCCTTTCCGAGCGGTTAAGGTGAACACGTCCGATTAGCCAATAGGCTGTCCAGGTGAGTGTGCTGCGAGGGTGGGGTCTCGGTCATTCACAAGAAAAGCGTGCGCGGCGGGGGTCGGCCGCGAGGGTGTTGCGCGGCTCCAGCGCTGGCATCGGCGCTGCTAGCGGATGCGCACACGGCGCGAGCCGCCGCACGGCGCCCTCCCGCGCTGTCACTGAGCACGGCCCGGTTCCGACGGTGCCCCCCACCACTCCGCCGACACGCGGGTCGCGGGCGGTGGAGGGGGCCCCGCGACACAGGGAGGGGGCAGCCGGCGCGGTCGGGACCCCGCTGGCGTCATTCTCGCGGCAAACGCGCTGGCGAGCGGGCGCTCGCGAATCGGCGGTTCTGCATTCCCCCCACACACACTACGCACTACGACGCGGCGAGCAGGCGGCCGCGCGCATCTGTGTTACAGCATCCACGTTCCTCGCGAGTAGGCAACGGATTGTTTTGCGGCACGTATGGCAGGCTACGGCTCAATGCAAATTTACACGTGTGCTGTGTCGAATCGATCGTTTAATGTTTTCAATAATTCGTTGTTACAGGTGACTGATTCGAAGACACGAGTACCGAGCACAGACTTTGGTGCCAGATATTAGTCTTTTGCTGTGTTACATTACGCATGTTTTTTACCCACTGGATCCGTCTTTAGGAGCAATTTGCTTTTTTACATTACCGATCTTTCCCATGCTCTTGAGCTATGTGAATTTGTGGTGAGCGGTGTTCCAGAACCGATAACTGTGGCGTGAAAATGTCTGGAAAGGTCAGTTTTATTTTGTGTTCTTCGATTCAAATTTTCCATTTTTTGAAACACGCACTTCCCGTGACAGGAACGCACTTTCCCATGAATTCATCTCTTTTTAAGCAAATTGTTCCTGAAGATGTGGCCACGGTGGTCAAAATGCACATCGGCCCACGACAAGACACGAATCATTGCCACTGAAAGCGATGTTTGCTTATACTTCCCGAGCTGATTCGTTACAGATATTTTGATGATACTCTATGCCCGATGAATCTCGGTTAACCTCCTGACGAAGGATTGGTGAGAGGGACCCAATTTAGCCACAAATGCCTTCAAAAATCTTTCTTTTATTGCCTTAGACGGTTTCTGCAGCTGCACACGAACGGAGGCTATTTTTGTATTCATTACTTACTCAATGTTCTCTGCAAGTGTGTCTCGATGCTGCACTTTATGTCAAATATTTACGCGCTGGACCAGTTGTTTATGATACACAATAACTTAAATAAATTACAAATCTGATGGGTTTACGAACCATGTGATTTAATACTGAAACTTGAATGTGTTCCAGTGACAACTGTTTTTTTATAAGAATTTGTACTAACAAAACGAGAATTTTTTTAAAAAATCGCTAGTCACTTTCTGTTTCTTCCAGTAACTAAAATCGATTTATAATAGAATTATTAGCTTTTTCATCGAATTAAGTCAGTCTTATACCATGAAAGGTGATGATATTTTTATGTAATAAATGTGAAAGTACCACCCTCAAGGAGGATGTAGCTGACCGATAATGGACATGCAAAAAAGAATTTTTAAAAACGAGTTGTCGCTGTTAGCGGTCTTCTTCATACAGAAAAAAACAGTACACTATTCGGCAATAAATAAATAAAATAAAATAAAAACGCCATGAAGTGTACAGTGGATTATCCACCTAGGTCTCTCCTCGCACTCGTTCAGTGTACACCATTTTTCGCATGCTAACTAGCAAATACAAGTCGAGTTCAGACTATGATAGTATCTGACTTGTGAATACCCAGTAACTGAAAGCACTTATATAGTAAACTACTTTGAAACTCTCGATACAGTTAAAATTGTGACCAGAATGCTCTACAGCGCAGCTACTTCTTGTTAAGATATCTCATGAACAACAGTCTCGGACTGAGTCTTGGGTGGGGCTGTCACTTAGACCAAGAAAGCGAAAACCAATGACGGAACAGATGCCGACGGAAACTGAACTAGAATTGAAATATGAAGTTACGCTTTAGTGGCCGTTACAATGGCCTTGCCCTGCGTCCCAAGGTAGTACAGCGGTCGTTTGCACTGTTTGACAATACCCAGTCACTATTGTCCAGTACCTTACTAAAATGGTTCTTAAGTTTCCACACGCGGTCTTTTCACTACAAGGGCATGCTAGAACCGACACTGAGGCGAAAGTAAATATTCTGGGTAAAGTCTTTCTTAACTGTTTGTATTTTTTTCACCAAAGCAAAATTCAAGCACTGTCTTAAAATGCTGATGCATCAACTGAGTTAATTTTTTATTGATAAATACCGCTGTTTAAACTACAATAAAATGGATTGTAGTGCAGTATATTTCTTAATAAAAATAAAAACCTTGAAGTGCAGAACATAGTTTCAACGGGAAACACACGAGAAATATTCAAGAAGCTTGTGAGATGATCGATTTCAAGGAAATGTGTTTACTTTTCTATCCAAAATGATTTTTTTCTATTTGTCTTCTAGCTCTATTTTATATTATTTTAATTCTGTATCTGTGAATGAACTTCAAAATCAATAACTATGTATTTTAATGAGAAAGGGTACCCTGGTCCATTATGTCACGTTGTCACAAATCCTAAGGAGACTGCTTTAGCTGTATGGTAAAACTAATATAACACCAAACGTTCCACTTTAAGAGTGGGGTTCGTCTTTGTTTGACACCAAGTTATAGCAGCCTCCCTTAACTGTGTTAACTGTTTAGCGATGCTCTTTATAGAGGATGAGGTCTTTACTGAGCGCCTTACTCTGACGACACCATCTATTTGTCGACCTGAGCAGAAAAAGAATAAAATCAGTGGCCGACCACTAGGGCTAATGAAGACCGTTTACCATTGATTCTGTGCTATTTTATGACACAAGGGAACATTCACAAGTAGGGAGTATTGAGTCCTGCAAAATTTTTCTGAGCAGTGTAACTGACATCCTAACATACGAACTGTGCGCGTCTCGCTGTACTCTGTCTAGACCGGCAGTCGGCTGCAATCAAAAAGTACAACATTCAGCTAACAGTCACAGAAGTAGTCAATCCACTTCCTTACGATGGAGATCATTAATTTAAAAATTTTCCTCGAATGGCAAAATCGCACTGTCGCACAGAAAAAAAAAAAAATGAAATGAGCGTATGGCATTGTTAGCCGGGATGTACCAGTCGGGTTCGGCCGTCAAGTGCAAGTCTTATTTCAGTCGGCGTCACGTTTGACGACTTGTGGCCGATGATGAGGATGAAATTACGATGAGGAAAAGACAACACCCAGTTCCTGAGCGGGGAAAATCATCAACCTGGCCGGGGATCGAACCCAGGCCCAGTGCATGGGAGGTAGGCACGTTGGCCTCCAGCTAAGCAGGCAGACTGTCGCACAGAGTGTCATTGTAAACGCGCGCACGCTTAACTGTATACAAACAATTTAATTACTGCAACTCTTTTTCAAAGGTACGAACACGGCAGTTCCGGTACTGGATCTGATAGCTCGGCAATTGGGAACTATTACAAAATATATTTACATATGTGTTTTGCAAGCCGCAGTGCAGTTTCTGTTGCATGGTGCATCAATTTAGCCCCTTTCCCTCAACTTCCTGCTTCAGCCACGAATTGTGCGCGGGAAAAATTGACGGTACACGCTTGTATTATTAATTAATTCTACTTGTAATGGATGTCAGAGGAATTAATACGTCACTTGACTCGTAGTGGACGGCATGCGTGTCATCAGCCAAGCCATTGGTAGACGCTATCGAACCAACGGCACAGACATGTCGAAAAATACAGTCCTTCAGAGTTGAGTTTACCGAAGCTGGGCGAACATGAGCGGCCACGAAGACAAGTTGCCAATCATCCTTGCTGACTCCATGGCCCCCTGTCTGCTACGCGCAGCAACGAATTTTTTTATCATCGACTGATTGAAAACAGCTGTCCGACCAATTCATGAGGATTATCCCTCAGTCTACGAACCTTGCCGAGTTGTATTAACCAAAGAGATAGAGAAGTTTCGACGAAGAGCGACGTGTTCCGTAACGGGATCGTTGGTCGGTGCGAGAGCATTACGCAGATACGAAAGTAGCTCTAGTGGAACCTCTAATAGAGAGGCATTGCGCATTGCAGAGCGTTATTGATGAAATTTCGAAGGCTTATGTTACATATTACTTTCTCCCATACATCTCACGCGAAATGATCACAACGGGAAAATTAGAGAAATTAGAGTGCACACTTAGGTTTATAGACAATCGTGCTCTCCATGTACAATTCCTGAGAGGAATAGGTATGGGGGACACTACACACCGTCGGGTCGTCTGCTGAGTATAGGTGTACATGCAGCAATTTGGTCTATATGATCTGAAATGTCACTGTATGTAATATCCCTTACCAGAGAGAAACAATACTATCGTTTTCGTGATGAATCTACTTATTCTGGCTCTCTTTAACTCCACCTTTTTTTACAGATGGTTGTGGGACCTTGGCCCTTCAATATAAAATATCGAATCAAAATATCTTCTGCCGTTTTCATTTCCAGCTGTTATTTTATCTGAGCTACCAGATTGAGCGCTATATTACGTCATATTCACGCCTCCTGACAGATGTCAAGAAGAATCCCATTTCTGGTCGAGTCAAAATAGGTGCCAGCATTTAGTGACTGGTATCCGTAGATTTTTGACACTGTGATCCCTTCGATAATCACTTGCCCCTATTTTGATTGCACCAGAGGTGGGATTCCTCCTACCCGTCGGTCAGAGGGACTGAAGACGGCGAAATGTAGCGCTGAAAATGGTTGGTCAAATAAAATAACAACTGCAAATTTAGTTTGGTGTTTTGATTCGACATGTTATACTCAGGGTCTTGTTTTCATGTTTTTCTTTAGCTGCCTTTAGCGCAGCACTGTCTTTTCCGTTTACACAAGAGAAGACGCTGTTGGGCCTAAGTTAACGCCATTTGTAACGTCCCGCACATTCTCCATATTCAGATCCTTTCGGCCTTTTTTGTAGCTCCAATTTTCACCGACGGTGTATTTTATGAGGTTTATGCATCGCTACTGATACACAATTCGGTGAGAAGATTTTGCTGGTGAGGTACAAGTGGTATACTCAAACTTTGTTTCTGATTCATCGGCTTCCCTTCTTCAGTATATCTGTTGCGAAAAATATGCATAGACGCAACTGGTGCTCACGAAATGACGCCAGGCGTGTACTGGAGCACGGGTTGAGGGGGATCTAACACTACGTGGCCAGAGTTTCGGGAAGCGGGTGACTCGTCGGCTGTGCGGTACCGGGCTCGGCGCGGTAATTCCGCGGCCGCGCCGCTATCAGAGTCGCGGAGAGGCGGGCCCATTCGGCGAACGGTGACACTGCCGGCAGCTGCAGGCCACGGCGCTCAGCTGGTCGCCGCAAGGCCAAGGACACGCAACGGCGCCGCCGCCGCCGCTGGCGCCATGCCAGTGCCCAGCTGGCTGCCTGCCTGCCTACCGAAGGCGCCGTTTGTTTCTCTGCACAGTTCCACTTCACTGTCACACCGATTCGTAAAAAACGATAACAAGGTATCTTGCTGCATATTTGCAAACAGCATTACCCACG
This sequence comes from Schistocerca gregaria, assembly GCF_023897955.1. Lineage (NCBI taxonomy): Eukaryota > Metazoa > Arthropoda > Insecta > Orthoptera > Acrididae > Schistocerca > Schistocerca gregaria. The sequence goes on along the minus strand of NC_064923.1, from coordinate 126,677,422 downwards.
CGAATGCGTCAAAACCGTGTCACCCCTGCACATGCACAAGTGCTGGACGGACCGGCGGACGCCTTCGTGCTTTTCCGGTAGCCATCGCCGCCAATCTAATATTAGTGATTGTGAGTGCACCAACGCGTCCTAACACGCTTTCAGGTTACGCTCAACCAGTCATGTGACCACTTTGACACTAACCGGGCTGGTAAGCCACATATTCGTTATGTTTACAGGGGACTTCCAAAACCGGATTCAAAATTCGAATGGCTCTCAGCACTATGGGACTTAACATCTGAGGTCATCAGTCACCTAGAACTTAGAACTACTTAAACCTAACTAACCTAAGGACATCACACACATCCATGCCCGAAGCAGGATTCGAACCTGCGACCGTAGCGGTCGCGCGGTTCCATACTGAAGCGCCTAGAACAGCTCGGCCACACCGGCCTGCTCCAAAACCGGATTTCGTACATCCATTTCATAGTACCACTTGTGATTGGTCATACAGGGTGTTCGGAAATTCCCGTTACAAACTTGTAGGATTTGTGGATGGTAATGTAAATATTTTGAATAGGAACACATGTCCTCAATTCAGACATGTAACGCGCCCACGCCTGCTGAGGGAAAGATAAATGTCTCAAGAGTTGCTTCTCCTTGTATGCAATACGGTAGACAGGATGACATGTACTACGTCTTTTATAGAGCACTTCTTGTGGGGTCATATGCAAAGTTTAATTTACGAGATTCCTGTGGAGGCAGAGGAAGATGTGTTGGCACGAGTTCTGGCTGCTGTGCTAGAAACTGAACAGACACCAGTGGGATGGAGAGTGTGTGTACCAGTAAATGTTTCGTAGTTACAATGTCTGTAAAAATGCTGGTGATCGCCATATCGAGCAGCTGTTTAATTCATCAGTACTGTTCTGTACGTACAGTATGCTGGGTTCTTTTTGTTTCCAATAATGTAAACACGAAATGTTTACGTGTAAATACAAAAATTGTGCTTATGTGATAAACAGACCTTTCGTTATGTTTCCTTTCGAACTGTTACCTAATAATTGTACTTATTCAATGCCTCTAGCAGAAGTGAATAAGTTAAAACATCTGAACTGAAACCGTCAAAGAACGGGAATAGTACATTTCCGGACATGGCTTCCTGTTCAAAATATTATGTACTCAATCCTCTCAACAAGTCCTAGAAGTTCGTAAGGGGAATTTCCGAATACCGCGTATAAACATTCCAATGTCCATACCGTAAATGCTGTTCTAGCGGCCTAATTTCCACTCCACGACCGATTTTCGTTCCCATGTAAAAGCACAACCGTTTTTGAAACATGTTTGTGTTATCAGGTTACATCTTGTTTTTTTTTAAAAAAAAAAAAAGTTCGGCTAACCTGGACGGAGTGCCTTTATGTGCAGTGAAGGAGACGTAGAAATATTGGATTGCAGACGAAATTGCCTACACCTACTATTTAACTGAAGAGAAACAACCACTGTGGTGATTAAATCAGAAACCGGAACACCCGATCTCCAGACGCCATTTGTGTAAAACAACCGATGACCGGAAAACCGATATACAACCGGTCTTTCAAAATCGCCTCAGGCCTTAACATGTACACTAGGCAGCGAAAAACGGTTTTAGAAACTCAGTTTTCGTCTTCCGAAAATTGTCTCGAATGTAAACGTAGCGACAACTATGTCGTGAACGTCCAAATAGTACTGCATCTTGTTTTACTCTGAACGTATTCGTGTACTTAAAAAGAGTCCCACCTCTTGATCACGATTATTTTGCTACACCGAGAACAAATACAAATTCATGAGGATTGAACATCTTTTGGGAACATCCACGACTATAATGAAATTAATCAATTGACAGACCATTAAAAATTATAAGAAATGTATCTTAAGTAACTCAGACCATATTTTACAAGCGGTTCAACAGATCGAAAGCATACGAAGTTATATAGTGACGACTGTTTTGTAGTATAGTTAACATTCGGTATCGTTTTACCTACTAACAAGCTGAAACACCTACAGATTTTTTTTAGGATATGATCAGGACATGAAGAGAGATTTTTTGTTTCAAGAATATCACTAAATTAGGACTCACAATATGGCTGATTCAGTGTCACTACGACAGCAATATAGCACATGCACAAGAAAAAATAAAAATACAATGGCGCGTCTGGATAGAAATTTTAATATGTTAATTATATGACTTCGTTGTTGTCGATATTCATTGTGTTTACTGGACGTGCTGTAATGTTTCGTTTTCGAGCCTTGTAGAAACGAATTTATAAGGACCAAGACCAGCGTGTTGGCCTTAGGAGGTTTATGTTTCGGTCGCAGTTCGAAACTCATGAGGTGGTTTTCCCCTATGATATATGATAGACTATCGATTGTGACTGAGTGAACTCAGTAGCAGGCTGGGCTAGTATTAGGAGCTTGTGTCTTTTCCGGAACGACAGAGGCTTCCAGTGAATTTTAAGAGGTAAGACATGGATATTAGAGAGCCAGCTTTCAGGCAGCACTCTGCAGAGAAAGGCGATGGTGGAAGAAATGTGTAAGAATCAACGATAATGCCCGCACTGGAGAGAAACAACCAAACTTCATATACCTTGACGCAGACTGACTGAAAATGTCGAATTATTGAACATTCGGGGAATTTCCAGAATGAATTTTAGCTATGGGGCGGAGTGTGCGCTGATACGAAACTTCCTGGAAGATTGACACTGTAGCTCTTGCTACGCGCAGTTATCAAGATGAAAATGGCGCCTACGAACTGTATATTTATAATAAAGGATGACAGTTTCTCGAAAGAATGGAATTGTGTACATGTGCCGGAAGATCACATAGCACATGCAATGTCATAGCAACACATGAGCTATACGTAGTACCAGGAATCATAATGCGTTGTCTACGACCCCTTTTCTGTCAACACGATTCGCCCAACGACCTCACCCCTACTATATATGCAGCCACGCCATCGCTAAAGCGTGGCAGGTAGAGAACTGCGAAGAGCTCTGCGTTGCGAGTATTGTTCTGTGAATCATCTTCACAACATAGAATTTAAGATGACCTACTTTCACGAGCCGTAAATGTGGAAACCTTCAAGGTACAGATCCTTCGTTTCCGAAACAAGGCTAAGTGTTGTAGGGGCGCTGTCACTGATATCTTAGTCTGAGTCCGGATCCCTGAAGAATCTGTAGCCCCTAGTACCTCTTTCTTTACCTTTATCCTGCATAAATATGGTACGGCTCGATGCACTCCTTGTTAAACTCAAATTTACCTCACACAGAAACCGTGTACCCGAATAAAGAACATGCTCGCAAATCGTGTTATCGATGACGGCCTTAGACATAGCGTAAGCCAGTTATTCAGAGGAAGCAGAAAGATAGTCCAAAGTCTTTCTTTACTGGCTTCAGTACTCTTTTCTTTGAACATTCATTAACTTGCCTAGCCCCACTACCGTCAATGCTAGCGACGTTAAATAGCAGCTCAAATTAACCCTGCCTCGGGCACGGCTGTGTGTGATATCCTTAGGTTAGTTAGGTTTAAGTAGTTCTAAGTCTAGGGGACTGATGACCTCATATGTTAAGTCCTATACTGATTAGAGCCTTTTGAACCATTTGATTTAAATTAACCGATTAAGAAAAGAGAGAACTTCTTTTTTAATGACCTACAAGCCTTGAATTTATAGCAGAAGAAATTGAGGTTTTAAGTTTAGTTCAAATCAGTCCTATCTACACTGCATTTGTGTACTAAGAGGAACAAAACAACATAATGAGACCTCTTATTATTAGAAAGCACTATTACATCTTTCACACTGAATAATTGACTATAAATTTGGTTCGCTCTGTTACCGTAAAACGAAGTAGAATATCACTAGCAGAAACTCAACACACACAGCAATATTGTGAAGAATCTGCAGTTAGTATCTCTTGGGGAGTGGTGGACTTATCTCTTCTCTGACATATAGTCCTAGACGGTGTTGCCCTAGTCAGCTTATGTCAAGGAATTCTATTCGGAAATATAGGAGGGAAGAATGGTGGCAGATATGAAACTTTGTCAGTTAACTATCATTGGGCTACAGACCAGTCAGCTAAACAACAGGCATCATGTTTGAAGAGGAGCGTGTAGACAGTCTTGCACTGACTGAGGACAGCTCACATTGGATATAAAGCCCTAATGAATAAATGAGGTCTTCTCAACTCTCCCCCTTGTGATTGCGGATCTAGTACACAGACTGTAGGACATTTGCTCAAAATGAATGGCCAAAGCGTAAGTATCCTGGAATATTCCTACACATACCAGATACCAAATCTTCCGTGCACTTTTGTTTTATTTTGTACATTCCTGTGTCCTGCCACTGAAATAAATAAAATCACATACAAAATATCCTGTATAGCACAAGTCAATAATTTCCTTTTGTCCAGATCAGGTATGTGAAGCACGCAAATGCGGAACTGTCACAATCGTGAAGCAAAGCATCAACAGGCTAGAATCAGTAAACAATACACATACCTTTTTCTATTGTGTTTCTATGGGGTCGCGAAAGAAACCGCTTCTTCCATCGTTTAGGTTTTCCAGTCGACGTGCAACGCAATAAGGCCACGGTCAGTAACAATATACTGGCCCAACCGAACCAACTTGCTAAATCTGTATACTCTTGAAAATGTTTTAAGGAGGACGGCGGGTCTCGCTTTGACCCGTAGGATTAAATTTTTGATTCTTGTAGACCACTGATTTTCGACCTGGAGCTCATCTGACTGTATCCAAATAAGCTCCGTATCTGACCACAGCACTTGAAATTATGCCATGTTAGTAATTTCCACTCAATCTATTAATTAGAGCCACGAAAGTCCTCAGGATGTCTAAAATAAAAATGAGGAGGTAACAGCCAAAAACTACAAGACAAAAACCTTAACAAATCAAACACTTCATTTTTCACATAAACAATAGGGCTAATTTACATTCCAATAAACATAAAGGAGTCCGTTCCCTTGACTAACATCTCCCAACATCTAACCAGTTCGACAACCTCACGCAAGGCTGCCACGGACAAACACCGACAATTAGTCTAAGGCATAATGGAGAATCTACAAACACCCATTCCACAGTATCCATATTCCTAGAGAAACGAAACAGTGATGTAACGTTAGCTCTACACACACAGCCTACAACTATCAACAAAACTCTTGAAACTTCCTGGCAGATTAAAACTGTGTGCCGCACCGAGACTCGAGCTCAGGACCTTTGCCTTTCGCGGGCAAGTGCTCTACCGATTGAGCTACCCAAGCATGACTCACGCCCCGTCCTCACAGCTTTACTTCTGCCAGTATCTCGTCTCCTACCTCCAAACTTTGCAGAAGCTCTCCTGCGAACCTTCATATCAGCGCACACTCCGCTGCAGAGTGAAAATCTCATTCTGGAAACATCCCCAGCCTGTGGCTAAGCCATGTCTCCGCAATATCCTTTCTTTCAGGAGTGCTAGTTCTCCAGATTCGCAGGAGAGCGCCTGTAAAGTTTGTAAGGTAGGAGACGAGATACTGGCAGAAGTAAAGCTGTGAGGAGGGGGCGTGAGTCGTGCTTGGGTAGCTCAGTCGGTAGAGCACTTGCCTGCGAAAGGCAGAGGTCCCGAGTTCGAGTCTCGGTCCGGCACACAGTTTTAATCTGCCAGGAAGTTTCATATCAGCGCACACTCCCCTGCAGAGTGAAAATCTCATTCTGGAAACAAAACTCTTGTCTTGAGAAAATGAAAAACTGACGACAACGTTAAACTCTGTTACACGTACTACAGGTTTCTAAAACCTGTATGCTAACCTAACCGAAATCTTATTTCCAAAACAACTGCGGAAAGCTTCAGTAAATCACTTTCACTTAGTCAGTGTTCAAGATGGGGATTAGTTCGCTTCTTGATCACTGTCAGACATTCCCATCGATTCTGCCCCGCCCGTTCCCCTTCAGCGTTATTTGCTCTTCTTTGCGGGATGCTTTCTCTTGACAAGGTACCTCCTTGCTGTTGTTATAAAAGTTTGTTCCAAAGATTCATAAATAATATATTTCAAACATACAACAATCGGAGCCCAGAAGACGCGTTGTCATGAATTGTCATACATCAGCGGATAACTTCATAACAGCTCTAGAGTTTAATTCTATACACTCATTGCAAACATATGAACATTTAACCATAACGGCGCCAAAACACAACAGAGACCATCAAAGACAAAAACTTTAATTGTTAAAGAATTCTTTTATATCTGTTCATGGCGTTAAGGCTGCGGAATAATTCCAGAAAAATGCTTTTGCTGTCAGTTTAAAGCTTCGCATACAGATGTCTCAACGTTTCAAATCAGAATGTTGCGATCCAAAGAACGCTTAACCTTATTCTAAATTTCTTGACGTTAACTAATACTGTGTCTGATGTTGCTCCATGTGAGAAATCAGCAGCTGCAGAGACCACGTAAAATACAGTACTTCTTTACAAAAGGTGACAATCAGAAAAATCTATACTCAACTAACTGTGTGAATGTAACTGAACGTTGGACATCATCATCCGTAACGCTATACATAGAGACAAACTTGTCAATGAGAAAACGGATTTTAGCGACTCAGTTGTTTGTCAAGTTTAACACACGATTAGTGTAGGGAGGTTAATATAAGTCATGGTTGTGAAACTTAGCGGAGACTCACCAGATGCATGCAGAAGACTTTCTCACAATGGCGTAGGAGATATTATAAAGGCAAGGACTTTGTGGAAGATGACGAGGAAAACATAGCAAAAGTTCTAGAAGCAATACAGCAGGCAGCAGATTAAGTGTTCATCGTATTACTGAAATGTTTCGATTGGTAGTGAAGGTGTTCGACGTGTTTTACCAAAAGAGTTAAACAAGAGGTAAGTGCGCGAAAATGGAGCAGAAAAATTGGTGTGATGAATATGGGGGAAAACAAGTTTATTCTTATACTTTGGAAGCGTTGGAGAAGTAGCACAATTGTTTATTAAGTCTTATTATTCATTAATAAGATTTGTATCTTCACGTGCGATCCATAAACCGAACCTCAATCCACGCAATGAAAGTCATCACCTCCCCCATGAACCAAGTAAATACGTTGAAAGAAATGCTTTTTTGTTTCTTTCAAGATCCAATGAATTTATGTGGCAGAATGAAGCCCCTGCGGTTAAACAGCTGATTTAAACGTTACAACGTAATTCTGGAGCAATTTTCAGGAAGTGTACGTAAGAAGAGCCCTCAACTGCCGAAAACCGGACGGATTTTGTTTCAAAGCAATGCGCTCACTCATACTGGTTTATCTGTGAAACAATTTTTAGTCGGCAATAAGTTCGCGCTAGAAGGTAATCATTTTGCGAAAGAGGTAAAAACAAAACCAACATATCTTTCGGACAGACTCGGTGAAAGCGACATGCAAAAATGTTTCCATAGTGGAAGGAACAAGAACAGTGTTCGAAGTCAATTAATACCTTTTTGGAGAAGACCAAATCCATCTGAAAATTTTCGCTAAGTACAGACACAGTCTCAGTCGTTTTTTCGTAACTTACATGAATACATTTGAACAGCAGCGTAGTTTAAATGTGATGGACAAAAATGTGAAGATATCCGCCTCGAGTATGGCAAGCTGCATTTTACCACCTAGGGCCTTATCCAATGGCGCATACGAAAATCACCGATTAAGAACCGATCCATTCACACGCTCATCATTAAGAGACGAAGAGAATACACAATGTTTACACCTGCAAGGAGAGTACGACATGCTATGTTCCCACAATATAAGCACTGTGTGGCACAAACATGCTTCTACTTGTGGTCCGTGGTTTAATAATAAAAGGATAGCGTCAAAATGACGTGCATTATCAAGTGAGTTTTAGGTTGCAATACGAAGTGCTTTATACGAGAACTACCACCCACATACATCACTCCTTGAGATGCGAATGTCTCGCTAGCACTCACATGGGCTGGAAGCAGGAGAACTTACAACAGAAACTATTTATTTGGATATATTCAAGCCCCTGTCTTGTCCTACAATTCGTGCCCTCTGTGGCTCCGTCTGTCATCCGTTACTTTGCTTTCACGGTAGCAGAATTCCTTCTCTTTGATGTTAGCCTCATTTCTGCTTCTTTTAATTACTCTCGTCTTTATTTGGTTTATTCCCACTTTATATTCTGCAGTCATTACAGTGTTTATTCCATCCACCAGGTCCTGTAATTCTTTCTCACCTCCACTGGAGATAGCAATGCCATCATCGAATCTTATCACTGATATACTTTCACTGCGAAGTTTCATGTGAATCCTGAAATATTCTTTTGCTTCCGTTAGTGCTTCTTTGATCTACAGGTTGCATAGTAGGTGTGAAAGAAAGCATCCGTGCCCTACGCGCCCCTTCAATTCGAGCACTTCGCCGTTCTTTTTCCATTTTTGCTGTTCCCTCTCTCTTGCCTCCTGTATACGTATTGTGTATTACCCGTCTTTCCCTAAAGCGCGCATCAATTTTTCATAGAATGTCAAAATATTACACCACTTTATTATGCCTAACGTTTTTCCTAGATCGATATATCCTATGAGAGTCTTGATTTTTCAAATGGCTTGCCCTTCCTTATCGAACGACTGGTAGTAACATTACCAATCGTTTAATTTTACTGGGCAACAAAGTAACCCAGAGGAAACGAGAGGGAGGTCAACACGCGTGCCTGCTGGAACCCCACCCTGTGCAGTGCGGAAATTCCAGTGCATTCTCACTGCGCGGCGGCTGCAGGCTACGTGATATGATAGAGCGTTCACAAACTAATAAACACTCCGCATCAAAATAAGGAAAGCGTTTTAGCAAGGACACCAAAAAGAGAAGGGCGGGATTCCCCCAGCAGCAGGTCAGCGACGGCTTCGTCCGCTCACGACAAGCTCCTTATTAAATTTATAGACCCTTTTCCAGCCTTGAGCGACACAGCAGCATAATGTGATTTTCCCCACATTCTCCGGACAATCGCGCCAAGAAGGTCGTACTTCATTTATATGTTTACCTTTTTGGTTGAAATGTCTCTGGATACGTCCGCCTAGAGACATGCTCTTAACGGCGGCATATTTAAATAATTTTGCATAAGAAAAGTCGTCGGGCCACCTGAGGACAGAATACAGGCTACCGCCGCTTACTTTGTAGCAGCGGAAATCGCGAAACCGAGTTTAATAATAACGAATCAGAATTACTATCCGACAAGGGAAGCAGTAACTTCGGCCAACGGAACAGGACCTGCGTGTATTCGTCTGAGAAAAAGAGAGACGTACATGGGAATCAGGTATGTTTTGGTATTGTTATAAGTGAACCACTGTCCGTCTCTCCTCGAGTAAACGATTAGTGAAGCAGCTTCCAAGTTGATGCTAGAATTAAACCGCTCACAAAGCTTCCCCGTACTATACATACAATCAGTTTCAAAATGATATCACGCTCTACATCTATGATGCTGACACAATTCCTACCAAACGTTTGTATCGTCTGGGAAGTGGAGCGCAGTTATTAACCTACTGTATAGTAACACAACTATCGCTTTTCAATCAAGGAAAAGTAGCATGAGAATAGTATGCTACTTTTAAAGCCTTGGTAAGGAAGCGCTATATGCATTATGATTAAGACGATTTAGATGAAGGACATGAAACAGATGGCAGCCGATTTCAGTCAGACTGCCGAAGAAGGTTACAGTAAGCAGTAAGCTTATTGTAAAATTATAAAAGTTTGGTTATGAATCACTAAAGAAAAACAAACAAACTGATAAGAGAATACACTGAATGAGGTGCGCAGTGGTAATCCACTGAGCACGTATTCGGAAGGACGGGGGTTCCAGTCTCCGTCCAGTTACCCCGATTCAGGTTTTCCTTGATTTTCCTAAATCACTTAAGGCGAAATACGGGGTGGTTCTTTTGAAAGGGCGCATCCGATTTCCTTCTTCGTACTTCCCCAAACTGAGACTTTGCTCCGCCTCTAATAATCTCATCATCGACGGGACGTCAAACTTTATTTTTCTTTTGATCAGAGAACAGACTGGAATGGTAGACGTGATTGTGGCTGTAATAGATAGGATATGTAATCAAAGCGAATGCGTGGTAAATTACCACAAATAATAAAAAACCGAGGTGATGACCTAGTGAAAGGCGGGCAGATGACCTCAGGAAACACGACGGAGCTATTGGGAGTGTACAGTTGAATAATGCGTTGCACATAAAAGTATAGTGGAAGCCATTATCCAACAACGATGTCAAATGCCAGAGAGACAGTATGATTTTTTTTTCCGCCGAATGAAAGTGCTACAGAAGTGAGTAAGAAGTATTCTGAGTGATTCGCACAAGTTTCCGCTAAGGCAGCTATGGAGGAAAACGATGTCTCAATGGTGGAGCACCGCGCAGGTAGTCTTCCTTGTGTGAATACATGAAGCTGGGGATCGCCCCTCCTTACACAACATGCCGACGTTCCTTTTACGTGTACTACAAACTGCTTAGGTAGTCGTTCACCATACACATTCAGGAAGCGTTGTGTAGAATATAGTGACGTAGTGCATGCGTCACAGCTATTGGTAACGCTTCTTACATCGTGCTAGTTGCATTTAGGATAAAACAAAGCACTTCAAATGATGAAATTAAGGCACTTCAGTTATGTTCTTCGGGAACTGTAGACAAGCTACAAAGTCAAAGTCTCGATAAACCCCCAATGTTGATCCGATGAGACAAGCCTTGACAATTGAATTTCGCTTTTGAAAGCTTTTTACAAAATTCTACAAAAGAATATCCCGAATGAGACGGAAACAAGTAAACGTAAAGAACATGTACAGATTCATACCCCTGTACATTGCTTCGTTGTACCGGTAAGGCGTCTTCTGCAAATACGAAGAAATAAAAGGGAAAATACCATCGCAGTAGTCAATGTAAATGAACAGATGAAGAGACAGCTTTAAATGATTACAGTTTCAGAAAAATTGGACAAGTTATTCAGAGGAAGAGATTCACAAACTGAGGAAGTCAATAACGCATTGGTCCACCTCTGGCCTTAACACAAACAGTTATTCTGCTTGCCACTGACTTACAGAGTTATTCAATGTATTCCTGAGCTATATAGTGCCGTATTCTATCCAACGGGCGCGTTAGAGTGTCAAGTTGGGGTGCTCTGCCCACAATGCTAGAAACTTCCTCAGTTGGCAAAGGTAGGCTTTGGGAAGCACGAAGACAAGCAGTGCAAACATTCGCCGTGTGCGGGTAGCCATTATCTTGCTGAAATGTAAGCCTTGGATGGTATGCCATGAAGACCAATAAAACGGGGCGTAGAATGTCATCGACGTGCTGTGCTCCAAGGGTGCCACGCATGACAACAAAGGGATTTTGTAATGAAATGAAATAGCACCCTATACCGTCAGTCCTGGTTGTTGGGCAGTATGGCGGGCGACAGTCATGTTGGTATACCACTGCTGTCCGTGGCGTCTCCAGACACTTCTTCGCTGGTCATCGAAGATCAATTCGAAGGGGAACTCAGGTCCTTTACCGAAGGTAAAGGATCAGCAGAACTTGGGCAGACGTGCAAGATGCCTGGCGGATTTACGCGCGAATCGTACCGTGGAATGAATGAGTTTGAAGGAGGGTGTATTATTGGCCTGAGAGAATGTGATGTACCGTTCCGGGAAACTGCTGCTCGTGTGGGACGAAGTGTTTCGGCAATGCAACGGGTGTGTGCAGATGGCTCACGCAAGGCTGTAGAACACGATGGGATGGGCCAGATCGCACCACCAAGACCCCCCCTCCCCCTCTCCGCTCCCAGGGGTGACATACGACATGGATTACGTGTGCGTTGTCCACTTCTCCGCCTATCTTTGACGAATGTGCAGAAACATACTAGACGGCAGTAGTGTATGGAACGACGTCACTGAGGACAAGAATGGCATGAGATAGTGTTTTCGAACGAATCCAGGTTCTGTTTGAAAATAATGGCCGCATTTTGGGTCGCCCCAGACAGGGAGACCAGCATTCACAGCGACTGCATTCGCACAAGACATACAGCGTCATCTCGAGCCCTTACGCTGTAGGGTGCTATTGGGCACAACCACAAATCACAGTTGGTGCGTGTCCAGGGTACTGTGACCAGTGTGACCTACGTGAATGACATCCTACAACCCGTAACCGTGCCCTTTCTGCACAATCACCCAGACGCTATTTTTCAGCAAGACACTGCACGAACACATGTTGCTGCACGAACCTGTGCCTTCTTGGTGTAGGATGTCAGCCTTGCTGCTCGACAGATCACCAGACTTGTCGCCAATCGAAAATGTGTGGGGTATGGTGAAACGACGGGTGCACCGCTGTGACTCAATGACAACAACCGCAGATGAAGTTTAGAACCAGGTGAATGCAGCATTGATGGCTGTACCACAGGACGCCATTCGCGTCTTACACGCGTCGATGCCTCATGCACGGAACAAGTTATCAGGCGCCTGCAGGCAACAGGACACACGCTCACCCGAGGTGACTGAAGTGCTAATCATTTCTGCTGAACATGTCTTGTGAATATGAACGTCATATCTCTAGTCGTTCAAGGCTGTTTTTCTGATCACGAGTGAGAGCGCGTAGTGGCTTGCAAAAAACGTCACACATAATCCCAAATCTTTATGTAATTTTTTCCCACTGACAGCCCTAAAAAAATGTTGAAAGGAGAAAAGTTTGTCGCCCATTACGTTTTAACTGTTCATGCAGTAAAATCGTGACATCAGCTATGCCGACTTTAGTTATTACTTCTTTACTACTTACTGTGTTCGCGGCACTCTTTGCTTACAGCATTTAAATATACCACTGAATGTGCACGCAAAATTATCCATTATACGACACATAGTTCAGCAGATATGTCGTCATAAGCGCTGAGGTGCGTGAAAAACTGCGGCGTCACTCCTTTACGACCAATTTTATTCACAACACACTTCACAGACAGAAGCCACATATACCACCAAATGTTGCTGCAGAATTATATCATTGTACAGGGCATAGTCGTAAACATTGAGCTGCGTGAAAATGAAACTGCAGTGTGTTCGCTAGACATATAGGTGAAATGTTTCTACAAACACCTGTGCAATATGTCAAATAAATGTAAAATATATTTGACATGCGCATGTGCGGGTAAAACGTCATCCCAAACACCTCAAACAATTTCAACCACATCTGTAAACAATTTCAACAAAATATGGTACACACATTAGATACAATCTGGAAAGAAATACTGTGCGGGTGAGAATCACCAGCCTCCTGTTGGTATGAGCGTGGTAACATGGACAGAGACTGGTGGGCGGCAAAGGTGGACAAAGAGGGAATGGGCTAATAGAAGATAGGAATAAATAAATACTCAGGAAACGCTGGATACTCAGTTCATGGATAACTGTACTCGTATTCTTATAAGATGATATTTTTCGCAAACTGCTTCTTTCTGCCCATTGTCCCCTTATTCAGAACAAAGTGCAAAATGGCTCTTACTATTGTCTCTCTATTGGTCATTCGTCTCACACACATATTATATACATATGAACACAAGAAAGACAATATTAGGAGCCATTTTACACTTGGTTCTACATAAGGAAACTGTGGGCAAAGAGAAGACCTTTATGAATAATACCGCCTTATAAAAATACGAGTACAGTTATCCATTATATTGAGGACGCACTGAACAGCAAACACTACATCTTTTATTAGCCCATCCCCTCCACTCCCTATATAAATAAATTGTTATTATTACTAAGTTGAGATATAACTTTGTAAGCAATTACAGCATGTAACAACTTCAAAAAACGTTAAGACCTATTGTATAAACAGAGACAGTACATGAAACAAGAGCAATGAAATAAAAAGTAGATAAAGTTAACAACGGTGTTTTCCCAGCGCTGGAGTATTTCAACAAGTGTAAACCTAAGTGCCTCAACGGCTCGGCGTCATCTGTTGCGGGCTGGACTGGTGACGCGTCCCGTTGCGTGGGTTTTCATTGCCACGAAGCCACAAATGTCAGACACTGAAATGGGGGCGTTACCACTGTCAATCTCGGGATGAAAGGCAAAATGAGCTTTCGGTTATGTTCCGCGAGTTGTAACCTCGATTCCTACGTATTGAGGACACACTGAACAGCAAACACTACATCAACAGAGGGACTACGTCTAAGAATAACGGGTATCTCTCAAATAGCGTGGAAGCAGATCCCCAGGAAAGTATCCAGACACATTTTGATTCCATCCAATGACGTTTGTTGGCTTTGATAGCATCCTATTGAATTCTCAGAAGAACGTGTATATGTTTGTAATCCTAATAATATGTGTACTCTAGTGCATCTAATGTATGGTAAAATGTACATTTCAGTTGCGTTTATCCTGCTTTGTGTGGTATTTCCAAAACTTGAGAGTGTGTGTTTGTACGGCAATAACACGAAAGACTGTGAGGGGGCTCCTTACATTACCAAATGTTACGCAGTGGACAAGGTGCTCCGGTTGCAGGTACGGGAATCTCACCTGGCCGCGTCATCTTCTCGGCGGAAGCTCGTGGGTGAATCACTAAGACAAGCGACTTCATCCGCCCGACGACAAAAGTAGCCTGCCTCTCTGACGCACCTCACCTCATATAATGCCCTTTTCCCCGTCTTTAAAACTGTCGCTTCGTCTGTTCATTCACATTGACTATTGCGATGGTATTTTCCCTTTTATTTCTTCGTATTCCAGGAGACGCCTTACCGGTACAATAAAGCAATGTTCCAATGGGAAATTTAAGTGGCCAGGGGATGAGTAGCACCAACATGGCCACGAGGAAAAGCATTGGAGGAACAGCAAGAAAGGTGGATACCGCCTTCCATACACGCAGAAACTTTTATAACAAGAAATAAGTTTCAATAAACGCCAGGCTTCAGCACTGTGTGACACTGTGAAACTTCCTGACATATTAAAACTTTATGTTAGGCCGGCACGCGAATCCGAGATTTGCCTTTTGCACGTAATGCTTGTACGGAGTGACCAGTCCAAACATACACTCCTGGAAATTGAAATAAGAACACCGTGAATTCATTGTCCCAGGAAGGGGAAACTTTATTGACACATTCCTGGGCACAGATACATCACATGATCACACTGACAGAACCACAGGCACAAAGACACAAGCAACAGAGCATGCACAATGTCGGCACTAGTACAGTGTATATCCACCTTTCGCAGCAATGCAGGCTGCTATTCTCCCATGGAGACGATCGTAGAGATGCTAGATGTAGTCCTGTGGAACAGCTCGCCATACCATTTCCACCTGGCGCCTCAGTTGGACCAGCGTTCGTGCTGGACGTGCAGACCGCGTGAGACGACGCTTCATCCAGTCCCAAACATGCTCAATGGGGGACAGATCCGGAGATCTTGCTGGCCAGGGTAGTTGACTTACACCTTCTAGAGCACGTTGGGTGGCACGGGATACATGCGGACGTGCATTGTCCTGTTGGAACAGCAAGTTCCCTTGCCGGTCTAGGAATGGTAGAACGATGGGTTCGATTACGGTTTGGATGTACCGTGCACTATTCAGTGTCCCCTCGACAATCACCAGAGGTGTACGGCCAGTGTAGGAGATCGCTCCCCACACCATGATGCCGGGTGTTGGCCCTGTGTGCCTCGGTCGTATGCAGTCCTGATTGTGGCGCTCACCTGCACGGCGCCAAACACGCATACGACCATCATTGGCACCAAGGCAGAAGCGACTCTCATCGCTGAAGACGACACGACTCCATTCGTCCCTCCATTCACGCCTGTCGCGACACCACTGGAGGCGGGCTGCACGATGTTGGGGCGTGAGCGGAAGACGGCCTAACGGTGTGCGGGACCGTAGCCCAGCTTCATGGAGACGGTTGCGAATGGTCCTCCCGATACCCCAGGAGCAACAGTGTCCCTAATTTGCTGGGAAGTGGCGGTGCGGTCCCCTACGGCACTGCGTAGGATCCTACGGTCTTGGCGTGCATCCGTGCGTCGCTGCGGTCCGGTCCCAGGTCGACGGGCACGTGCACCTTCCGCCGACCACTGGCGACAACATCGATGTACTGTGGAGACCTCACGCCCCAGGTGTTGAGCAATTCGGCGGTACGTCCACCCGGCCTCCCGCATGCCCACTATACGCCCTCGCTCAAAGTCCGTCAACTGCACATACGGTTCACGTCCACGCTGTCGCGGCATGCTACCAGTGTTAAAGACTGCGATGGAGCTCCGTATGCCACGGCAAACTGGCTGACACTGACGGCGGCGGTGCACAAATGCTGCGCAGCTAGCGCCATTTGACGGCCAACACCGCGGTTCCTGGTGTGTCCGCTGTGCCGTGCGTGTGATCATTGCTTGTACAGCCCTCTCGCAGTGTTCGGAGCAAGTATGGTGGGTCTGACACACCGGTGTCAATGTGTTCTTTTTTCCATTTCCAGGAGTGTAGTTTCAAGTCTGCCAGTACCCCTACCCTACATTCCTGATTTCACAGAAGCTCTCCTGCATACCTTACCGGACCAACGGTCTTGGAAGAACGGGCAGTGTGAAGAAATGCTTATCCATAACCTAGAGTTTGTTTCCGGAATGAATCTTCAACTCACATAGAGTGCGTGAGTGCCCATGCCACTGGAAACGTCAATTCTACAGCAATTACTTCTATGTGTTCATTCTATAATAGTTACTTCCTAAACCGCCACTACTTCACCTCCAGAAATCCACTTACAAAGCATCTTCACTAAGCGTCACTTCCAAGTACTTGAAAAATTTACAGCCTTTTATTTTCTCCGTTCCAGTCTCTAAATCTTAACCAATCTGTAGGTGTTCAGTCTTAATTAAATTTGGTACTTCTCGAAACCACATCAATTTATGAAACCTACCTACTACAATTTCTCCCATGATTAGGCGATCCTTAAACAACAAATATAATCAGGCATACACTAAGTTGTTGTTCCGCGTGGTGGTGTTTCCGTTGTGCGCTGTGGCCAAAGTGTAAGTGGAATGTTGCATAATATGTAAAGCTGTTTACTGTGGTGACGAGTAGGGAGCTCTTGCAAGTTTTTATTTCATAACTGAAATCAACTTCCAATATGTCTTCAGATATCCTTTTGTATGATGTCTTCTTTTGTATAAAATGTACGTAGCACTGTAAGCCCTGTTCTAAAGAGGGTATAACCAAATAACTGACTGGGCGAAAATTACAATAGTATTCATTAGATCATTCGTTAAAAATGTGTTGCACGTGAACATTGCATCAGAGACACAGACGTACGTATGCTGAGGAATCGACACGCAGAGCTCATGGTGAATCCGATTTGTACTTTACTCGGCACACAGAAATCACTGAAAGCGACGGACCTGGTAATTAAATGGATGTGTTTCGAGTTTCTCCAAGAGCACTGAATTAGACACCATTCCATTATTATTTAATAAAATATTTTGAGGAGGATAGTTGAATGGAGTATAAAAACCGGATTGTCGAGAAGTAGAATTTAGTATGAAGCCCCAGCTAGACAATCATTGCAAACAACACAACACGAGTGAGCTTGAAAGTAAGGGAGACACAGTTCCCACTTTCATGTGTTCCATCGTGGGACTGGAGGTGACTTAAGAGGACTATTATTGCTACAATAACTCCGAATACAAGGAACAGGTTCCTGTGTTTTGTTATTTTCCAAACACTACTGGCACGTGACTTTTAGCAGAATGTTGCTATCAACATTTTTACGTTCCTTGCCTTACTGATGCTCACTTTTGCACACCATCAGCAATGCATTAATGTACGGTAGGTAAAAGGAGCCTGATGCTGTAGAAATGTGGTTTGCAAATTTTATAAATAAACTGTGTTTAATTTAATGTAAATTAATGGCTTGTACTGTAATTACACTTGAAATTACGTATCATGATCAATATTTCACAAATATGAGTTCTGACATATCTCACTGAAAATCCTATGAAGCTGGAATTCTGTGCCTAAACGGTTTTCGACTACAATAAGTATTAATGAGTTTAAAACATAACCATACACATGAAACGAGGACTTTCTGCTAAAAGGTGGTATTAAATGAGGCAGTTGCTTTCGGCTCAAGAACACTTCTTGTCTAACCAAAACAAAAAATACTTCCTTTACTTGTACATTTTTCAAGTAGCACTGACAGGCTTGTGGTTTGACAAACTAACATGTTTTCCCCAATGATTATTCCTATCAGATTTTCAAAAGGTTAAAGACAGCAAAGAGACCAGTCGTCGCTGTCTGATTAGTGGTAGTATCTTTTTTATCTAGTTGTAACAACTATAGAACTCCATAACGTATTTTTAGCTCTACCCCAAATCTATCCTGAACCTAAGGACAGTGATAAAACCAACGACCATTTTCCACTGCTAGCGCTGTTACCTGCCGTCTGCAAGTCGTTACTCCCCGCTGACGTCGAACGTGGGCGGTGGTCACATTAACGTGTCTCGATCGTATTTATACAGGGTGGTTATAAAGAGACTGAAAATCTTGTAAAGGTGTTTCACGGGAGGTTGTGTAGAGAAATAATTGTTAAGAATAAATTCGATACGTTGAGCCTTTTCCGAGTTACTTAGCACGAAGTTAGCCAATCAGGTCGTTGTGCGAGACAGTTACAGCAGCCTGCCAGAGGCGGAGTCGCCAAACGTGTCCATCGATTGGTTTCCTCAAGTTGAACGTACGTAGCTTTTGCTCACCTAACTTAAATCGATTGCTTCCGTAAAAGGCACACTTTAACTGGTAACGGTCATTTCAACAAGTCGTAACTCAAGGATCCACGGATGTCTGCGCATTACCGCATTTTAGCGCATGTAACTGCTTAATATGCGCGCAATGACCTGGTTGGCTAACTTCGATGATAAACAACTAGGAAACGGCGCAACGTATCAGTCTTTTTACAATTATTTCCCAGCACAACTTCCCCTGAAACAAGCTTACAAGCTTTCCAAACTGTTTCTGGTCACCCTACTCACCCCACACAGGGTACATCACCTAAAACTTGCAACGTAAATACTGCAGAAACGGGAAGTGCTATTGATTTGCAGTCTTCATAAAATGGTTCAAATGGTTCAAATGGCTCTGAGCACTATGGGGACTTAACATCTGAGATCATCAGTCCCCTAGAACTTAGAACTACTTAAACCTAACTAACCTAAGAACATAACACACATCCATGCCCGAGGCAGGATTTGAACCTGCGACCGTAGCAGTCGCGCGGTTCCGGACTGCAGAACCTAGAACCGCTCGGCCACCGTGGCCGGCTCATAAAATGGATTAATAGTCAGGGGTTCGTACTGTTAGGCAATAAACAGACTATTGGTTGGTTCAAATGGCTCTGAGCACTATGGGACTCAACTTCTGAAGTCATTAGTCCCCTAGAACTTAGAACTAGTTAAACCTAAGTAACCTAAGAACATCACACACATCCATGCCCGAGGCAGGATTCGAACTTGCGACCGTAGCGGTCTTGCGGTTCCAGACTGCTGCGCCTAGAACCGCACGACCACTCGGGCGGCAAGCAGACTATTATAATAATTTGAAAGTGTATTGTATGTGTAAACATACACTTTTTTAAATGGAACAAAGACTACTGACAGTAACAAAGTAAAAGTAGGGTCAATTAGAATGTCAGTGGTGTTTGCTGCAGGACTATAGTGCGACACTTTTACGAAATACCGCATTTTGAAGAGTTTACACATCGACACTTGTTTCTGCCATTCAACCTATAGTTACTAGGTACGAGTTGCTTGCAGTGTACGTCTGTATTCCTCGAGTGCATTGCGGCTTGCTAGTCTGTTAATGTGTGACAGTCCAAGCAGTGGGTCGTGAGTGGATGATGGGATTTACCAATGCAGAAAGAGCCGATGTGCTCTGGTGTATGGAGAGAGTAGGAAATATGTACGGTCTATACAGCAAGATATCTCAATAGACGTAAATCATCTCGCAATTATTTATCAAACTCTTCAATCAGTTAAGTGAAAGTGGTAGTGTAACACATACGAAGTAACAGAAGTAAACAAGTGAAGACAGAAGGCCGGTCGAGGTGGCTGAGCGGTTCTAGGCACTACAGTCTGGAACCGCGCGACCGCTACGGTCGCAGGTTCCAATCCTGCCTCGGGCATGGATGTGTGTGATGTCCTTAGGTTAGTTAGGTTTAAGTAGTTCTAAGTTCTAGGGGACTGATGACCTTAAAAGTTAAGTCCCATAGTGCTCAGAGCCATTTGACCATTTTCTGAAGACAGAAGAGAGGGAAATTACTTTTCTTGCTGCTGTTACAGCTGCTCCGCACGTTAGCTCCCGCGCAACAAAACGAGATGTGGATGATGTGTGATGTCCTTAGGTTAGTTAGGTTTAAGTAGTTCTAAGTTCTAGGGGACTGATGACCTTAAAAGTTAAGTCCCATAGTGCTCAGAGCCATTTGACCATTTTCTGAAGACAGAAGAGAGGGAAATTACTTTTCTTGCTGCTGTTACAGCTGCTCCGCACGTTAGCTCCCGCGCAACAAAACGAGGAAGTGCCACGAATCAGGCAAGTGTCCTACCCACTCTCCATCGACAAAGGTTCCATCCCTATGACATCTCCCCCCCATCAAGAGCTCCACGGAAAAGATTGTGAGAATCATGTTAACTTCTGTACGTGGGCATTAACACAGGATACTCGAGGTATATCTTGTTTAGCAATGAAGCCACATTTGCCAATTATGGTCAGGTAAACCGTCGAAATATGCATTTCTGCTCTGTTGACCACCATCGTTAGCTTCGTCAGATGCAACGTCAGCGACCATGTAGTGTGAACGTGTGGTGTGGGATAGTGAAGCATCAGTTCACAGACCCGTTATTCTAAGACGGGCCACTGAACGCGTACAAACACGACTGCCTCCTAACAGACCATCTTCCACGGGTACTATAAGACGTTCCTCTGCATACTAGGAGGAACCTGGGGTACTAACATGATGAGTGTCTAGTGACAGTGCACAAAGCACTACAGTATGTCTTCACGAATTGCTTTCATATCATTTAATTGGACGTAGAGGACCTATACCGTGACTGACCCGTTCCCCAGACTTGATGCCTAAAGAATTTTTTCTGTGGAAAAAGCTGGAAGACAAGGACATATTAACTACACCCGGTGATACACAACGACATATTATTGCAGCCTGCTCGCACATCTTTGATGAAATGCTAACACGTGTGAAGCAGTCGTTCCACACCAGACTGGAAGCGTATGCTGCTTGTGTATGAACACAATTTGTGATAGTTGTCTCGTTACAGGTCACAATCCACATGACTAATGTATGCACTTGTGCTATTGTTTAGTGTGCTACCACAGGTATTGTACAATTATCGGTGTTGGAACTTTTCAAAGTACGCTATCTCGAAAACGACTCGCACAAGAATCCTGCAGAAGACACCACTGACATTTAATTTACCGTATTTTTAGTTTGTTGATGTAAATAGACATTGTTTCATTTAAAAAGTGTATGTTTGCAAAAACAATATGCTTTCTAACTATTATTACAGTCGGTTTATTGGTTAAGAATACGAGCCCCTTGACTACCAATCCATTCTGTGGAGACGGGGTGAAAGCTCGTATCTTAATTTGATCGTCAGTTCAAGTTTTCGATGGCCTGGCAACGGGAGAAAGGCCCGTCAAGAATAATACAAGAAAAATACAGCCCTTCTTGATGGATCAGCCTCCCGTTGCAGGGCATCGAGAACTCGAAGTTATAATAAAAATATGAGCTTTCATTCCGCTGCCAGTGTCTACAGAGATAAAAAAGAGAAGGACAAGATGGACAGAAAGATGGGGACATCGACAGAGAGATAGGGCCGATGGAGATGGGACAGAGTGAGTTGGGAGGATGAGATGTGTGCAGTATCAAAAAATTGAAGTTTGAATCAAATTGACATACAAGCTTTTCATTCCGCTGCCAATGCTGTTCATAAATAGAATCGAAAGTAACATTTTATTTCTTATGAAACTGACTTTGCAGTATGCAATGTTACCGAAGGAAAATGTCTTTATGGACTGTATACTAGAGTGCATGGTCGTCACCGTGAAGCAGAAGCAGTGCCATACCAATATCTGCAATTTTTTGCGCTAGCGAGTACCTTCCAGTCTCGTAGCTGCAGGATCACAACTTCAAATTATTGAGGTGTCGTCTTGGAGTCACAAACCACAGTTAAAAAAACTATTTGCACGCAAACACTTATCGCCTGATTGAAACGTTCGTCAAAACTCCTCCCGAGCGAAATAGCGCTGTGGTAGGAAACTGGATCCTTATTGGAAAGTTTGCAGCTGGTTGGCTATACACTACTATGTTGAAACTCCACTGAAGCGCCAAAGAAACTGCTATAGGCATACGTGTTCAAATACAGAGATATGTAAACAGGTAGAGCAGTTGTCAGATCGGTTAATCCCGCTACAATGGCAGGTAATCCAGATTTAAGTGAGTTTGAACGTGGTATTATAGTAGGCGCTCGAGTGATGGGACACAGCATCTCCGAGGTAGCGATGAAGTGGGGATTATCCCGTACGACCAATTCACGAGTGTACCGTCAATACCAGGAAGCTTGTAAAACATCGCAGCGGCCGGAAAAAGATCCTGCAAGAATGGTATCAACGACGACTGAAGACAGTCGTTCAAAGTGACAGAAGTGCAACCGTTCCACAAATTGCTGCAGATTTCAATGCTGCGCCATCAAAAAGTGTCAGCGTGCGAACCATTCGACCAAACATGATCCATATGGGCTTTCGGAGCCGAAGATTCACTCGTGTATCCTCGATGACAGCACGACACAAAGGTTTACGCCCCGCCTGGGCCCGTCAACAACGACATTGGACTGTTGATGAATGGAAACATATTGCCTGGTCGGACGAGTCTCGTTTCAAATTGTATCGAGGGGGTGGACGTGTAAGGTATGCAGACAACCTCATGAATCCATGGACCTTGCGTGTCAGCAGCGGACTGTTCAAGCTCGAGGAGTTTCTGTAATGGCGTGGGGCGTGTGTAGTTAGAATGATATGAGACACCTGATACGTCTAGACACGACTCTGACAAGTGACACGTACGTAAGCGTCCTGTGTGATCACCTGCATCCATTGATGTGCATCGTGCATTCCGACAGACTTGAGAAATTTCAGCAGGACAATGCGACACCCCACACGTCCAGAATCGCTGCAGAGTGGTTCCAGAGACACTCTTCTGAGTTTAAACACTTCCGGTGGCCACCAAAGTCCCCAGATATGAACACTATTGAGCAAATCTGGGATGCCTTGCAACGTGCTGCTCAGAAGAGATCTCCACTCCCTCGTACTCTTACGGGTTTATGACAGCCCTGCAGGATTCAGTGTATCAGTTCCCTGCAGCACTACCTCAGACATTAGGCGAGTCCATGCAACGTCGTGCTGCGGCAGTTCTGCGAGCTCGCAGGGATCCTACACGATATTAGGCAGGTGTACAAGTTTCTTTGGCTCTTCAGTGTACTACATGGTTGCTGAGAAACAGTCATGTTTAAAACTAAGTTTTCCCTGATTGCCTGAAATCACTTAAAGCGAAGTCTGTGATGGTTTCTTTGAATGGCCGCTATTTCTTTCTCCAATATTTCCCAATCTAAAAGGCGAAGTAATTCACGCAGAAACCACAAATAATTCGTCTTTTGCCTGCACAGGACGGTAATTCTCCGTACCTAACGACGCCGTCGTCGATAGGTCGTTATGTGGTAATCTTTCTTTCTTCCTTCAGCTCTCCAGTCAGTGTGATCATGAGGGCTATTCGCACTGAACAGCCGTGGGGCATGTTGAGAAGCCTCAAGCATTGGTTTCAATTACCGGTTCCATCCCTTCACCACTCGTGACAAAGGTGGCTCGGCCGTCGATTACGATTTTTTGGCTGGGGGTCAGTGTACGGGTTTGCCAAGGCCTGAGCAGCAGCGTCCGGCAAGGCTGGTACGGTGGAACGGTGCCAGGGAACAAACAGGTAGTAGGTCTGGCTCGCGACTGAGGCTCGTTAAGCTGGACCTGGTCGCGTGGCGGGCGTCCACTTTGCATTGCTAATGGCACGTCCGCCTGCCTCGGCAAGCGGCCCGGCCGGTCCTGGCGCGTGTTACTGTGGAAGTGCAACTGCTGCGTTGCTCTGCGCGCCCGTGCGTGCAATTACGTCTCCCCCGCAAACCTTGGCACGCGGTCTGTTTGGTCACACTCCATTACCGTCCTGAGCTGCAGGCAAAGGACGAACAGTTGTGGTCTCTGCTTGGTTTCTTTCGCCTGTTCTTTTTCGGACTAGTCTTTTTTCTTTCCCTTCCTAAGGAAGACAGTGGGTTGATGAGAGAGAGCTTGTTTTTCTTTCGCCTTACATTATAGGGACATACCTCTACAATCTCACTTGGAATTTTGCACAGTACATGTGAGTACTAGTTTTCCAATTTGTCTTTCTTTGCTTTCTTATACGAGAGGCGTAATATTCGTGGTTAGTTCTGTTTGCAGTTTAATCTCATTGTATTCTTCGTTTGTTTTCTTTGTGTACGGGGTTGCTGCACAAGGGGTGGAGAGAATACGGAAACACCAAAAACACAAGACATTACCATGTCTAACACGCTATCGGAACAGCTACCAGTCGTCTCGGAATAGACAAATATAGGTCCTTTTTGGTTTTCAATTACATTTTATACCATTCTTCATGCAAGATAGTGGCAAACTTGGGCAACGATCATTAGGATAGTCTTCCTTCAAAATAGTGGCAAACTCGGGTACCGATGACGCCGGTGGATAGCTATCACGCACCTTTCTCTCCCAAGTACACCAAGAGACTCAATAATACTGAGATCTGATAACTGGCGAGGCGAGATGCGACAGTTCATCCACGTACTCACAAAGCCAGCCTCGAACGATGTGAGCTGTGTGAACAGGGACCCTGTCGTCTTGTAACGCAGCATCGTCACTGGGAAACCTCTATTGTACCGTGGGATGCACCTGATCAACCAAATTGGTCACGTGATTCTTGGCAGTAATGGACTTCGCTGGGTAACCTTGGGGCCCATGGAATACCACGATATGGCTGCCAACTCACCACCGAAACTTTGCCATGTTTCACACCTGGCAGCAAGCAGTCTGCATCGTAGCCATGGCACGGCTTGCGCCAGACGGAAACTCGGCAAGTTGGAAACAGTGTGAAACAAGACTCATCCGACCACATGATATTCTTCCATTGCTCCACTGTGTAGGCTTTACGGCTTCGGCACAACTTTCCCCGGCTATGGACATCTGCATCACTGATATTTGTAATTCCAGCTGGCCCTGCAATTCCTTGTTTATGAGGCTCCCTTTATGTTGGGGCGTTTTCGAGTTCAACATTCAATTGTGCAGTGGCTTTTGCGGCTGTGGTTCTCTTATTTTTCGTCACAATCCTATTCCATGAACGTCTGTCACGACCACTAAACATACTCTTTCGTCCACGTTGTTACTTAGCGGATGGTGTTTTTCCGCTTTCTCTGCATGCGGAATAAATCCGCACTGACAACTACACGAAACGCTTTTCTGACTAGACTGACACTTGTAACGTATTGAGGACATTGTCGTTCGTGGTCAAATGCAACAGCGCCACATGCTGGCTTGGCTAGGATCTGCATTCAGGTTCAAACATGTATCTCTCGCAGTGTTTCAGCATTTTTGTCCAACCCTTTTATGTGACGCTCTGCATGTGGCGGATAATTGCACTGAAATTGAAAAAAAAAAAAACTTCCGTCGCGTGCCGTCTCCAGTGAAAACACTGAAAAAGTTAAACGCAAATATTAAAAAGATTTAATATGGACGAGAACTTTTATCTCGATCCGAAATATTATATTTATTGCGATACTGGCCGCACACGCGGCATAAATTTTTTTCATTTGTATTATTATTATTTAAAATGTTAATTTTAATATTTGAGTGCAAAGATTACTAATTATGCAAAATTTAATGTGAAGTAGAACAGCGTTCAGTCGGACATGTTTTTAATTGCTGACGAATGTAAGCTCATTTGTGATATTAATTCAAAAATATAATAGTTTAAAGTTATTGTTCACCCTCATTTGTAGAAGGTGTGCCCTGTATCACATCCGTTTCCTTTTAAAATCAGTATTCTGAGTAATTTTCAGCTCAACAGTTGCAGCCGCCGCTGCAGCAACAGACGCCATTGCGTGGCATTTTTAATTCACGAATGTAGCGGAAGCAAAAAGATCGCCCGCTCAAAACATAAAAAAAATATTTTTTCCACAGCCGCCTGACGCAGCGGAAGAAAACATAGTTTTTAAGATTTTTATTTTCAGTTACTCACCCAGTCCAGGGCCACAACTCGAACTTCAATTTTTTGTTAAAGGCGGTAAGAACAAGTCTTTAGTCGTGTGTAGGCAGTTGCAAATTATAACAAAGAACTCATGCTTGTTAAAAATATTAGCCGAGGCAAGTACACAAATATTATTTCAGTTTTCAATCTAAATGCAATGTGTTTCTGGACTGGCTCATATTAAAGTAACCTTAACGTAAAAAAAGTTGCCTTTCTCATCTTTATCTTTATTAATCAGCCAGTTACTAAAAGCATAAACTCAAAAGTATAAATAAAATCTCAAAAATAATTTCAATTCAATTCAAAATCAAATCCAAATCACAATCATTAAAAAGTCTCGCCCCCACACATTTTATTTTACTGCGAGAGTCGTCAGTTTATTGGTCCTTAGCCCGTTGAGAAAAATTTTATTAACAAATTAAATGAGCCGATGTTTTGATGTTTTTATACTGGCTATTTCGACTGTTGCATTGTTTGGCATTGCATGCATGATATTTTTACTGTTCTTAGGACTCTTCTTTCTGTGCTAAATAATCTTTTTGTTTGGTATTGGTTAGCCAATTAGACAGGCGTTGCGAAATAGAAAAGTAGTCTAATGAAGGTCTTGTACATGCGAATTAATGTTTGAAGTGACGTTTACGCGCCTTCTAATTAGTTTTATGAGTCCTAGTCATCAACTTGCCTTTGTTCTGATGTTGTCTTCGTGAGGATTCCATGATAATGTAGTATCCATAATCCGTCCGAGATAATTAGTTTTCATTTTTGGTACTATTTCTTGTCTCATAATTTAAATTTTACGTCTTTTGGTGTCTGATTTTTGTTATAATTTTTTCGTGTTTTAAGATAACTTTATTGGGCTTTAAGTTTTACGGGCGACAGACTGAATCATTTTTATAGCTTACTGATGTTCTATGTGCTGTCTAGTTTCGAGGGACTGATATACAGCGTCATTTGTGTATAATTCTAAGCCTTCCTTCAAGCGAGTTGAGCGAGGTATATCGGCAGTGTACATACTATACAGTAATGGAGAAAAGATGGCTCCCTGTGGTACTCCAGCTTCCGAGCAAGGTGGCGAAGGCGTTATCATACCGGAATCGCATTCGGGACGATGGCAGTTCAAATGACCTTTCGGTCATCCACACGTGGCATCTCTACAAAGTCCTGAAATGGCTTTAGATAAATACTGGGTTGATTCCTCCGAAAATGACAAGGCCTATTTCATCCACTATCCTTCCCTCTACCCGAACTTGCGCTTCTTCTTTATTGACCTCGTCATCGATTGCCTTTAAAACATAATCTTCCTTCATTTCTCGCGTCACGCTTTGCAGATGCCCTGTCGGCAGTCTGTGTGTCCGACGTATCAAGTATATCTGTGTAACGTGTCGCCAAGGGAGGTGTTGCAAAGTAGCATTTTGGAGGGCAGCTATTAAACCCTCGTCCAGTCATTAAGATTTTGGTTTTTTCTCTACGGCTCTTAAGACGAAAGCCAGAATAGTTCCTTTGAACAAGTCATTTCCTCCCTCTCCCTTCCCCAGACCCAAAGCGAACTATTTCGCTAATAACCTTTTCGTCAACCAAATGTTAAATTATTCTCCTCTTTTGGTGACGTATAGGTGGCTGCGGCGAGTTCGTGTGATTGTAGTAATGCCAATGGCTCGATGCGAGAGAAGGGATAGCCTGTTCTTCCCAAAACAGTGAACCCCTCCACCAGCAATCCTTTAAAGAATCAGAACGGTATACCTCCCGAACACTTTGTCGTGCACTGTTATAATATTGCACTACGTTCAGCGGTATATGTGGATGCTGTTTGCAAAATGTGTTGGAAACAGTGTTAGCAGTAAAGAAGTAATAAAAAACATGATGTCTTAAATAAGTAATAAAAAAACGTGATGTCTTATGCTTAAGTTTTTACTACACAACCGTCGAAAATATCGTTAAGCGATAAAGTTTTTTTTCCTTTTTCAACATGTTTGAAATTACGTGTAAAGTTTATTGAAAGTCACTAAGTGTTCTCATTCTCAAATACCAGATAAATATAGTCTGACTACCAGAATAAAGTTTTACTCTGCGGCGGAGTGTACAGCGATATGAAACTTCCTGGCAGATTAAAGCTGTGTGCCGGACCGGGACAAAAACTTGGGACATGCGGTAGCAAGTATGGATATAACTTTGCCTTCAGTTCTGTGCATCATGTAGCAGCAGAATGAGGGTAGCAAGTTTAGGCGGCCTGCGCAACTCTGTGGTAAATTTTACTTTGCCAGCGCGTTTCCTTTCCGCTTCGAAGGTGCAGTAATAGTCTCGTGGCTAAGCACGAGGTGGGGCTAATTAATCTGGTCCGGAGAACAGAGGTCCAGGATACAAACAAACACAGTAGAGGAAAGGAAAAACAGATCTAAGGTAACTACAGCACATGTTGAAAGTGACCACCACTCATCTCTTGGCACTTTCGGACCTTGGTCAGCAAGTTGCTGAAGGTGGATCGAAGCTGGATTGCTGGAATTGCTGGAGTCTCATCCGAAATGTGCTGCTGCAGTTCTTGAAGACTAGGACGGATGCGATACACCTTGGATTTGAGAACTCCCCACGCAAATTAATTGCACACCGACAGATCAAGTGACGTGGATGGCCAGCTAGGGCAGCGTCTAAACTGACCTCTGCTAACAACTCTGAAAGGGCTGATGATTGTGTAAATGAGCTCCAATTTTCAACCGGCTGCTTGGGCAGTTGCTCCATCCTGTTGGAGGTAACTGACGGGGTGTAGTTATGCTTACATTCACGTCCAGTGGTATCCACTCGCGAGGGCCACTTTTATTTGCCCCGTTTTGTACGAACGTCATGTAGCTGCCAGGGTGAATTTTTAGAGAGAAACGAAGAATATGATTGCAAATAGCCAACAGTTTATACTATGAGTCGTGTATTCAAACATTAGACGATGATTCAGTACTGGGAAATGGGTCAATATGCAATTCTAGTGCAAAACATGAGCACTGATTAATCTTTTACCTGTTGTAGCTCCTTCTGTGTATTCAGTACGCAACATTTTGGAAGGAAATGTCTTAATCCCTCTGTTACAACCGCTGTGCCCTCCACACTGAGATTAGGAAGAACTTACTTTAGATCTTGCAAATAATGCGATTAGCGATTCTCTTTCTAAGGCCTAAAATAGTGTTATATCCCGGCGAACTTATTTCAAATATAGGAAATAATACAGTTAACGACGCCTTTTCTGTGGCCTAAAAACAGAGTTCCATCCCTGCGTTGAGTCAGTCAGTCTTGTCTGAAACGTAAACGTGGTTATAACTGAGTGACAAATGCTTTGACGGTTACTAAGAATACCGTAATACCAAGGAGCACGTACACAAACGAAGAGTCTTCATTGCCATTAATGGGCGAATCGACAGATGACAGTCATAGATGACAAAGTTCGCGATATCGCTGAGCAGCGGACAAAAAGAAAATTTCTTGTCGTTTTCTAGTACTAACTTGAGATTCATTTGAATGATCATTTCACAAGGCAACCGCTCCTACTCGTCATCACCCATTTCGTTCAAATTTATAGTATATGAACGGCTTGACCAGAACTTTAGACGTTCATGCATTTACAAAAAAAAGTATTTCTGGCGCAAGTTGGGAGAGGCATGAGTAATTTATATTAGCCTAGTTTCCAGGCAGTCGTTGGCGAAGCGCAAGGAGTACAGAACAGTAATCAAATGGTCGTGGGGTCAAATGCCTATGTGAAAACGGTCGTGGGGTCAAATGCCTATGTGAAAACTTTTTTTCCTTATGTTTACGTCAGGTAAAGAATTTGATGAAATAGCTTCAAAAAAGCTCTTATCTTGTCAATAGAGAAAAGGAAAGGGCATTCTGTGAAGACTATTCAAAGGAGCATGCAAATTATCTTTGCTTTAAGAACACGATGTGAGTGTTAGTTACCTTAGACACTTGACGTGGTGAGTTGCTGTTAGTCAATGACTTTAAGGCAACAAAAACACCAATGACTACACCTCATTTATCTTGAAGAATATCATGTAATAGGGCTACGTGAAGCTGGATGTTCCTTCTGCGAGATTACAGAAAGGCTTGGCAGGTCTCCTCATGGCTCTGGCGCATCGTACTGCACCTGCAGCAGCAATTTGAGCAGCAGCTGACACCACAGTGACACAACCATTACACATCGGTTACCTCCCGGACAGCTCCGGGGCAGACGCCCTGTAGCGTACATTCCATTGACCCCAAATCTCAGCCATTTACGAATTCAGTGGTGTCAAACGAGAGCTCAGTGGAGGGTAGGGTGGAGGTCTATCGTGTTTTCTGATGAAAGGTGGTTCTGCCTCGGTGCACTGACGGAAGTGTGATGCTTAGGAGGAGGCCAGTTGAGGACATGCTACCAACTTGTCTGCGCGCTAGACACACTGCACGCTGCATCAGGGGTTATGGTCTGGGGTGCGATTTCGTATGATAGCAGAAGCAATCTCGTGGTTATCCGTCACTGTAAATTTGTAGTCAGTCCGGTGCTTCGACCTGTTTAATGCCATTCGTGAACAGCTTCCCAGGGGCGTTTTCGAACAGGATAACGCTCGCCTACATACCGCTGTTGTTCAAAATGGTTCAAAAGGCTCTGAGCACTAAGGGACTTAACTGCTGAGGTTATCAGTCCCCTAGAACTTAGAATTACTTAAACCTAACGAATCTAAGGACATCACACACATCCATATCCGAGGCAGGATTCGAACCTGCGACCGTAACGGTTTATTTGCAGTGTAAGTAAAGTAAAAATTGAAAATAAAAAAATAAATTTATTTCAGATAGGTACGCGAGCCCGCAACCCACGCATTACCATTCTGTACTCTCTCCGCTTAACCAACACTGCTTAGGAACTACGCTGATAGAAATGGCACATGACACGCCAAACCCAAGCCAAAACTGCTGTTTTTTTTAAATGCTTGGCCGCCTGGATCTCCCATGTATGTTACTTCCATTTCTTCCCACGCCCTGCATACTCGTATACCAAAAATCTGGTTTAAATCGGTGATAGCGAGAAGCCGCAGTACCCTTGTTAGCTCAGGAAACTTGCAGGAGCGCTCCACAATACCGGAGCGAGCCCGTTTATATTTCAACGCACGTAAACAAGACGGAGCTCCAATCAGGACTGGACGATAATATGTTACGTCCGATAGCAAATAAGATAGCCGTGACTATTTAACATCTGGTATGCGGTGACTGCCAATAAACAAAGTGATCTGTTTGTCAACCGAAAGTCCTTTATGCACAAAACTCATTGCCAGTAGTGTCTATCTATACGAGGCTATAGGAGCGTGGGGCCTAATGTTGCGAAAGACACAGTGAGAGAAGCTATTTAGCGAGCCCGTCCGATGTTTGAACAGAGGGGGAGACGTCTGGTCCCGTTACAGATCCTGAAAGGGCTTCACGACCAAAGCGATTAGTTAGCCAGCAGGTTTACGTTTCACAATATTAGCAGTGCGAAGAGTCACTACAGACACGCTAGCGGCAAACCAAGGTAAATTACAAGCACCAACAGCGTGATCTCATGCAAGAAGAACTAACGTTGATGAATTCTTTATCTTCACTCTTCGATTAGCTACAGTTGGTCCTTGCTGTACCAGCTGTCCTCAGCTTTAAGAAGGAAAAAGGGAGGGTGACTGGGTTTAACATCCCGTCAACATCGAGGGCATTAGAGACGGAGCACAAGCTCGGATTGTGTCAAAGATGGGGAAGGGCAGCAGAATGGATTCACAAGAGTATGGCCCTATATCGTTCATCCCCATTTGTAGAATAATTCTGGAACAGTTAAAACATAATGACTTATCTAGTCAAAATCACCTTCTCCAAGGAAATCAGAAGAGATTCCGAACACACTAGTCCTATGATTTCCAACTTTTGTTCATCATTTCTGTGTTTATGGTGTTACAATTGAAGGGTTTCGAGCGATATGCTATTTCTGTTTTGCGAATTGAGTACAGTGCGGCCAAAGTTATAGTACACTCGCACGATATTCCAATTCTGAATAATGATGTCTGGAAACTAAGCTCGACTGCATGCATTAGTCGCTTGAGACCATCCAGTTCAAGTCTGAGATGAGCTGTACAGGAACGATCAGCAAGGGAAATTCCCTTAATTTCCACGTTTCTCAATACGCCCGCCATAAATTATTCACGACATGCTCAAACTTGCTAGCAACCACCCGAATCATGACCTCCGCTTCATTCAGAAGATGGGAAGTCAAAAGTTGCTTAAAGTGGACGTTTACGAATCCAGGGAAAAAGAAAAGAGACTGCTCGTATAACTCAGAAACTATTTGTCGACGGGTATTGGTGTCCGACTGTTTTTAGGTTGTAAGGTGTGTCCTATAGTTATCCTATAGTATTGCAAGTTTCTAAATGCTTGACAAAAGCACTGGAGGTGGACGAACTGTTTAGTTTTAATGCAAGCGTGTTACGGTCTGCCCGAATTCAGAACAGGAGGTGGTGGGGGGGGTCTCCAGTGTAGCATCAAAGCACAACGCATGCACTAATGTTCCGCGTGAGTGGTGGGAAGAACGGATGCAAATGGGTGTGGCCTGAAATAGGACTCACGGTCAACAGAGTACACTTGAAAAGTACACAAACTTGAGTTATGAAGTTTTTCTTTTCCTTCAGGCCTTTTATTTAGGCTGTCGCATTAATTACTTACGTACAGAAATGTGGCAACATTTTTAAAACAGAATTAAAATAATTTCCGCTTGAAAAATGCTTCTACTAGAATTTTTGAATAGTTAACAATTCAATGGCTCTCTCTCTCTCTCTCTCTCTCTCTCTCTCTCTCTCTCTGTGTGTGTGTGTGTGTGTGTGTGTGTGTGTGTGTGTGGGTGTGTGGGTGTGTGTGTATGTGTGTGTCCAACTAGATTACAGGTAAATGAAGGGTAATGTAAACTTTATCTGAAACTACCCACATAAGCATGTAATATTGTCAGTGAGAAATACAGTATGCAGTATCAGGCAACGATTATTATCGGAATGGCGTCCCCAGAGATGTGTAAGAGACCCCCCGCTCACAATTTGTCTTGAAAGCCTTCATCATCGTTTGCAGTTGTGTGTGGCCTTTAGGGAAACGTACAGGCACACAATGAACACGCTTTCAAGTGACTATTCAGTACAGTCAGCAACAGTATTCACGCACAGCTCAAAGCTGCGGAAGAACAGGTCAGGTTAACATTATAAAAAGGTAAGCACTTCACTGGTAGGCGTCAGTTCTCTGCATATAAGCAACTTCAGAATCACGCGTGCGTCCCGTCCTATCACATCAAATTGCCCTATAAAAATGTAGGGATTTACCAGATGATACGCTGAAATATTAATAAATTGGAAGATACCTAATGCACATTAACTGTAACGAATTTCTCGTACTTCTTTCCAAGGCTAAACTGATACGCCATTTGCCACAGTCCAACGAACGGTTCCCTTGCAAGCAAGACTCAGCGGTAGCGTTGTACCTCAAACACTCTGTATTTCTTTGCTATAGCTAAAATATAATTTTATATTTCATATGTAACTTTAGCAAAAACTACGGCGCACGAATGATTACATTACTACGTTCAAGTACACAAAATATGGATTTAATAGTAACGACTGATATACAAAACAGATCACTCGAAAAAGAGATTAAATATTACCTTAAGGCTGTAAACCTCTAACGTGTGGATACAAGTAACCAGTTTGTCATAAGATGGTAGGAACCAGAGACTAATGATTCTCATCAGTCATTTTTTGCTGCAATTAAAATATGGGTACAGAGCGAGACTAAATTACGTCCACTGCGCAACAATTCATCATACACTTGCAGTACACTCTGCCTGCAACCTTAAGCCTAGTAAACAATAACGGACATATTACACGATTTTTATCTAGGCAAGCAACCACTACTAGTTGAGCTATGATAAAATTAAGAAAGCTTCTGGAAACGAGATAAACAAGAAGAACGTGCGTTTCAAGAAAAGTCAGGTCACATTACATCACCTCATTTACATCTTGCGAACTGACAGCAGAAAAAGCAGATACGTTCTAGTTCCCATGAACATACTCTTTCTTCTCATGAACTATACGTAACATGAACGGGAAAGCAGAAAACATCTTTTCTTGAGCTATTTCCCCTCCTCACTCTCAAAGTTCACTTTCAGACAAAAGGAAACCTTACACTCTCTCTATAAAAAATGTTAGTCAGTACTGATAACTACTTATAACTTCAATTAACCGTGGTGACGAAATCGGAGCAGCTGATTTACAGACACCATTCGAGTAAAACAAATGGCGCTCTGAAAATCGATATCAGTTAGGACCATCGAAATCAATTCAGACCTGACATGTAAACACGACAGTGAGAAACGGTTTACGAAAACCGTTTTTTATCTCCGCAAGTTGCATCGCATGTAAACGTGATCATTGTAGTCTGTCATGTAGAATGAATTATTTTTAGATACATACTATTAAGATCTTAACATTTTTCTTGGAATTAACATTTGATTTGAATGAAGCTTCTTTAGACTTTAACTCACGGGTTTACTAGCTCTGAATGTACGTGTAAGCTTAATCAGGTCAAAATTATCTTGGAATGTGGAACTGTTAAGCGTAATATTCTGAACATTAATGACGCGCTTCCGTGCAATCTAATTTGGAATTATGAGTCCTCAATCTTGCACTCACCAATAGCAGTTTACAGTCTTGTTTCTTTTTTTTTTTGTGGAAATTGTCTTATTGAAGATTATTTTGCCGGATATCAGCTAACGTCAATGTAGCCACCGTTCTACATTTCTATAGTTTTAAGTTACAGCTTAGAGGGCGATAATAAATTACAGGAACATACTGTGCCAGTATAATAACTCCTTGAAGCACGCAGCTAATAACAGTTCCCATACCTTCTTCCAACAACCTCATGGCAAAGTTGCCAGACTACCATTGTTGGTAGAGGCTTTAGTGTTGATTTCATAGGACGGCTCGTCGCTATCCCTGACAATCGTACCTTCTCTTGTGTATCTAAAACATATTTATTTTAACCAACCGAAAGCTGCTGTATTACCCTGAGTGAAGACAGGAAGATAGTATTTCGATTTTTTTTTACTTTTATTAAGCTTTGGAAAGTTAAGGTAGTCCTCATATTTACACTGAAGTAAAAATGGGTGTACCATGACAAATCATGTGTGGTGAGTGCTGTTGAGCATGCTTTCACGAATATACTCAACACACCGCAATGACAGATAGGATGCATCCAAAAGAAGGGTGGTCACTATCACAACCGATCCGTTACAAAATAGTTCTGTGAACACAGCTGACGAAGATCGTGACATTGCCATATAAACCGACTGAGGTATGCTGCCAACGAAATGTCGTGAGCAGCAGAGAAACATGTCAATCCTGCCTGTTTTCTCGTAGCAACTTAGCAATCGTTACAAAAGTGTGCAACTGCGTTCTACAGTAACGGAGCGTGCCTGTCTGTCGAGGACAGAAACACTGCGGGCCACCACCCAGTGTGCCTTAGCGGCTAATGACACGTGTGCATGTTTGCAAACAGCACGAAAGAATGGTTTTACAAATATGTCAGTGACCATGCAATGAAGCACATATGTCAAATTAAGTTGCCCAACAGAACTAACGGGCTAACTGCAGCGGTCAATAAAGTACGTATTATGTTGCTGCGTAAGTTCGTCGCGGTTAATTTCATTTGTTGGTGTGGCAGTTGCTACCAGAATATGAGGTCATTCAGTAATTCAAGGTGGTGGTGGTGGTTAGTGTTTAACGTCCCGTCGACAACGAGGTCATTAGAGACGGAGCGCAAGCTCGGGTTAGGGAAGGATTGGGAAGGAAATCGGCCGTGCCCTTTCAAAGGAACCATCCCGGCATTTGCCTGAAACGATTTAGGGAAATCACGGAAAACCTAAATCAGGATGGCCGGAGACGGGATTGAACCGTCGTCCTCCCGAATACGCAGTAATTCAATAAAACATGTATAGTTAGACCAACGCCTCCTGAAGGGAACTTTAACTTCTGTTATGTGGTGTTTGGTAATCTTGAGAAGAGTGCTTGTCATTCGCTCGATTAACATTTACGTAAACATAATCTCTAAGAGGATAGTTAAGATAGCGCACTCGGAACAGCGTGCTGTGATCCGGTTTTTACTCCTGGAAAGTATCCAACCGTCAGAAATATTATCTCTGATGAACAAACAACACAGCAGTGCGAGGTTTTACGCGTGGGTGGAAAAGTTTAAAAGCGGCCGCAAAATCTTAATCGACGGGTACCGCTACGGGCATCCGGTAACAGTATCGACCACGTCATTGCAGACTGATGCCACAGACAAGGATTTGTGTGACGTTATTCTGAATGTCTTATCCGAAAAACACTTACAGCAGATAGAGAACTAATACGTGAAGGTAAAGTTTTAGACCTCTTAGCAACAAACAGACCTGAAATTTTCGTATTATTTAAAGCACAGGAGAGTATCAGTTACAGTAACATTGTTATAGGATCAATGACTTCAACTATCATAAATACTTTTAAGAGAGATGGGAAAATATTTTTGCTTAGCAAGAGTGAAAGGATACAAATTTCTTAGTATCTGAGTAGTCAATATCAAATAATGAGTGCTCAGAACGGCGACGTAGATCACAAATGGAATGAATTTCAAAAGCATCGACCAATATACCTTATATTCCAAACAAGGTGTTAAGAGATGGGGAAAAGTCACCATGGTTTAAAAGCCTTGTTAGAAAACTGCTACGTAAACGAAGAAGACTTCATCACAGGTTTAGGAGAAGTGGCAACCTATCTAACAAACAAAAGCTGAACGAAGCGAAAATGAGATTACCGAGATCAATGAAGGGGCGTCTAATGAGTTCGAAAATAAAATTTTGTCAACTGAAACACCCCCATAAAATTGTACTTTTACTTTGAATTATTGTATCACGATATGTTTCTTCCCTTGCAGCATAGTAATGGATTAAAAGTGGTAACAACATGCTATCTGGCACAGGAGGAGCGCAAGCTGTTAGCTGTGCAGTAGCTACAGAATTTGGGCAGAGACGACACCTCACAATAGGCGGCTAAGGACGTTCCCAGGCGGCGAGAGCAGCGTTAAAAGCAAAGTATGGTGGCAGACACTGAATCAGGACGAACAGCATGAAACATGTGCGGCCGACGAGATGATTAAGTCAAGGTGATTTTATTCTATAACGGGCGATACGAGTGTATTCCAGAACAGAAAGGTCAGCATCGGTCGTAATTTCATCTGTCTTTATTACATTGCAGATCTAGATATCAACTGACAGTGCAGCCATCATCAGTGCGTTATAAGTAATCACGTAGACTTAACGTAATTAAAACGACAAGCATTTCTTTCTACCACAGACATGTACAAGCATTAGTCCAATTCGCATGGAATCAAACATGATAAGCGTCCGTACGTCTTTGGGGAAAAGACAAGTAGATGCGACAGTATACTCCATCGTCAGGCCACGAGTGGCCTACCGGGACCATCCGACCGCCGTGTCATCCTCGGTGGAAGATGCGCTCTCCCGGTCGTAAGATGGTATTCTTGACGGAAGCCGCTACTATTCGGTCGAGTAGCTCCTCAATTGGCATCACGAGGCTGAGTGCATCCCGAAAAATGGCAACAGCGCATGGCGGCCTGGATGGTCACCCATCCAAGTGCCGACCACGCCCGACAGGGTTTAACTTCGGTGATCTCACGGGAACCGGTATATCAACTGGGGCAAGACCGTTGCCTAGATGCGACAGTGCACATATTTTTTCAAGACGGTGCCATAGACATGGTCAACGACGATGCAATTGACTAACTTTTTGTGGTGCAAATGCTTGTGAAGGTGAGTGGTAAAGCCGGCACGGTAGTGCAGCTGTTTCGGTCAGGGGACAGGCATCCTCTGTGGTAAAAAAACTGAATGAAGCTTTCGTCGCTGTTGTTTCCAGAGGTATAATGCGAAATCCTCAAACAGCGGCTGACGGAGTATGACGTAGAAACAGGTAGAGATATAGAACGAAAGAAAATGCGGGATGCACTTGGCCTCGTGATTCCATGTGAGGAGAAACTTGAACGAGAAGTTGCGGCTCCACAGTCTGGAAGGGCTACGTACTGACCAAAAGCCCCTCCATGTCGCGTCTGCATTGACGCATAGGAAGATACGGCGGTTGGTTGGGATGCATTGGGCCTCCAAGGCGGAGACTAGGAGCTCGTTTCATGTTATGTAGAGGGAGAGTTACTGCCAGTACGTGTGTAGTTCACAAGTTCTATATTCGTTAATCGAGAAATTACGGCCACTTACGCATTATTTCAGATAGAGCAATAATAGTTTTCACCGAAGCAGGAAATGGTAAAATCTGAGTTTCTAGTGATGCAATTCCAGAGTACCAGAAGCTGGATTAGATAAGGAAATGCGAATATGAATCGCGAATACGATACCCCAGAACAGAGATGTCATTCTCATGTTACTAAAGGTGACACACTTTGATCCGTCCGATAAGTACGAGCACAGTGGTTTCCTTGTCGGCAGGACACAACTTCCCGGCGTTTATCGCGGGGTAAAAGCCACGACCAGCCTGTCATTCCGCTTCGTCACTGCGTGTGTCACGTCGCGTAGTGATTTCACGGTGCCTACGAATGGCGCTCTGACGCACTAACAACTCAAATAAATTTCGAGGACGGTTTTCCCTCCATTGAGAAGAAGCTGTGCTGCGGCTGACGTCAATGGCCTGTAGCTGCAATGTTTACATACATACGAGACCGCGCCCAATTCTGCTGCAACGAGTCGTGGAAAAGGCAAAAGGCGAAGCGCCAAGTCACGTTCGAGACAGACACACACATGTGCATGCATGCACGCACGCGCACGCACACACACACACACACACACACACACACACACACACACACACACACACACACACACACAGAGAGAGAGAGAGAGAGAGAGAGAGAGAGAGAGAGAGAGAGAGACGTACTGATGACCCAACCACGCGTCTGGCATTTGACTGCATCATCGTAGGAATAAGAAAAGACTCTAGAATCCAAGTGACAGCTGATGTATCATCAAGACTGCAAGGAAAAGACACTGTGAATTGTCATTTTTATACATGAATGGGTCACACACACACACAGAGAGAGAGAGAGAGAGAGACAGAGAGAGAGAGAGAGAGAGAGAGAGAGAGAGAGAGAGAGACAGACGTACTGATGACCCAACCACGCGTCTGGCATTTGACTGCATCATCGTAGGAATAAGAAAAGACTCTAGAATCCAAGTGACAGCTGATGTATCATCAAGACTGCAAGGAAAAGACACTGTGAATTGTCATTTTTATCCATGAATGGGTACGAGATGAGTTTTTCCGCAAAGCGGAAACAAGGTCCTACCGCGTTAAGATTCAAAGAGGGGCATGTTGATATAAGCTGAGAATCCAGATGCTGTCAGATCTCTTGGTTCCAAATTAATGCCACTAGCTATTTACAGAAGAACGGAAAAACTGACAAAGACCGACCTCGGGTAAAATCACTGTGGATTCCGGAGAAATGTAGGAAAACGCGAGGCTATACTGTGCCTAGTAGATATCTCAGAAGACAGACTGAAGAAAGACAAACCTAAGTATGTAGCATTTCTGGATTTAGTGAAAATGTTTGGTACTGTTGTCTGGACCAATAACTTTCAAATTCTGACGAGGATAAAACACAGTATCTGCAATTTGTACAAAAACCAGACGGTGATTGTAAGAAAGAAAGGACATGAAATGGAAGCAGTGGTTGAGACGGAGTAAGATAGAGCTGTAGCCCAAACCCGATGTTATTCAATTTGTACATAGAGCAAGCTGTAAAGGAAAACAATGAGAAATTTGGAAAAGTAATTGAAGCTCAGGGAGAAGAAATAGAAACTTTGAGGTCTGTTGATGATATTGCAATTCCGCCAGAGCTGGCAAAGGACTTGGTAGAGGAGTTGGGCAGAACGAATAGTATCTTGAAAAGAGATTACAAGACGACCATCAATAAAAGTAACATAAGGTAATAGAATGTAGTCGAATTAAATCATGTGATGCTGTTAGAATTAGATTAGGAAATGAAACACTACAGGTAATCGCTGATTTTTGCAATTTGGGCAAAATGTTGACGATGGCCGCAATACGGAGGATATGACTGGCAATAGCAGAAAAACCTCGTTTCTGAAAAACAGAAATTTGTTAACATCGAATATCAATTTAACTGTTACGAAGTCTTTTCTGAAGATATTGTATGGATTGTTGCCTTGTACAAAAGTGAAACGCGGACGATAAGCTGTTCAGACAAGAACAGAAATGTAGAGCTGTATGTTGAAAATCGGGTGGGTAGATCGCACGAGGAGGTACTGAATTAAAAAGGAAAAAAAAATTCTGGCATACAATGACTAAAGTAGGGATCGACTGATACGGCACAGTCTGATATATCCATGAATCGTCGATTAGGTACTCGCAGGAATTGTGGATGTAAAAATTGTATAGGGAGAACAAGGGTTGGATATGGTAAGCAGGTTAAAATGGATGTAGGCTGCACTAGATATGCAGAGATGAAGAGGCCTGTACAGGACAGACTAACGTGGAACGCTGCAACAAACTAGTCTTCAGACTGAAGACCATAACAACAACAAGTAGAGAAATCTACTACAGCAACTGGCTTCACACATAGATGACAGAACTTGGCACAGACACGCTCAGAAGAAGAGGTAGAATAGTAATGAAAAAGGTGTCTGATGCTGTCTGAAATCTGCAAGCTCCTGTTGTGCAGAGGGATTTCTTTTCTCTACCACTGAGCGTCGTGCATCATGTTACAGTGAACAAGAGTCGCATTTCCCTGCTGCAGTGTGAACGTCAAAATTGTAGAAGGCACCTTGCTGTTGCGTCGCCAGCAGTCATGTGGCAAAATGTTACGAAAACATTATTCGCCCACACCTTTACGCTATGATACTCGTCAAATGCAAAGGGTTTTACTGAACTCTGACACCAAGTTACGATTGTTTTAACATTTAATCTTCGTTCCACGTTAGGGACATTATAGACGTTTCGCTTGATCCTTTGTACAGATATGTAGGAAAAATCTTGCAACATGTGGAGATTGCAAAGTCTGCGTATATGAGTCACAAAGTGCGACAGTCGACAAATAGTAATATTGTAGCGATGATCTGTAATGCGACCGCTGCAACACGACTGTGAAAAGTAATGAAGATGAAGAGGATAAAATGCATAAAAAGACACTGATAGATGACGTGTCCGCTCCTCAGCTGAAAATAAAAGTGGTCAACGTGTCTGACTGCCATGCCGCGGGCCCGAGTTCGATTCCTGGCCGGGTCGGGGATTATCTCCGCTCGGGGACAGGGTGTTGTGTTGTCCTGATCATCATTTCATCATCATCGACATACAAATCGCCCAATGTGACGTCAACTAAAAAGACTTTCAATTCGGCGGCCGAACCTCCCTGGGGTGGGGATTCCCAGCCAATAGTGCCATACTCCTACGCCACCATACTACTGTGGAGAAGCAAAGATTGATTGAAACCCAACTTGACCCATCCGGCAGAACGCTGAAGGGCAATCTATTGAAATACTATACTGTTCTCTTACCGACCAATATTCGGAGATGAAAAGTCCCTCTTTGCTGAGATTCGCAAGAATGGAAAGACTTTTAGTTTTCAGAGTAGGGTGCGGGCACTGAAAAGCTTCCAGGTTTCAAAGAACTTCAATTAGGAATATATTATTTTTTACAGAGGAGAGTATAATAGTAGGCTGATAAATGTAAAAAGATACTGAACTTGAATACAAAACATATGAATATATCCATACAATCTACATATCGGGTCTCTAGTAGTCGAGACACAAAACTGGTTCGTTCACAGAAAGTGAACAGGCGAGTATCACTGCCGACGCGATTGCCCGTAACAGAGAGTAGGTGCTCTTCCAAACAGATTTACTGCCGTTTGTTCATTCCGTCAAGATGTGGGGCACTTCTCCGGTATCACACACTGGTGGTTCTCTTTTATGGAGAAGTAAGCTCTAACATAAGGCAGTTACAAGGAGGAGAAGCAATATTTCCTCATTTTCTCTACGTGACTGTAAAGAGGTACATCACGATCGGGTGGCTGTTTAACCAATCGTAGCTAATTCACTCTTTAGACAAGTCACTATAGAATAATTATTGGAGGGTTACTAAATAAGGAAGAAAATAAATTTACGGTCCATCATAAGTAACAAGAGGGATCGTTGATAATACACATCTTGAGGCATCAGCAAATCGTCAGTTTGGTAACGAAGGGAAGTTTGGTGGATAAGCACCTTGAAAGTATAGTGAAATTAGTTTAGGCTGCAGTAATTTTGAAGAGATGAAGAGCATTGCTTAGAATAGATTAGTGTGAAGAGCTGCATCTAAAGAGTCTTCTGAGGGAAGAGCGCAACAACAACAATAATTTTGCAACAACTGATACCATCTTCCACAATAACACAGCGAAAAGCAAGGAGATGGCCGATTGAGAGATAGAGATTGCTTGAAGCGTATGTGTGAAAGCTCCATCTGCTGTCTTACTGCCAAGGATTCCAAAAGTGACTGTGTACGTAGCAGAATGATGCCTCTTTGCCTTAATTTTGAAGGTAGAAGAATGCGTGCTGGGGGTCCTGCTGCGCAAAGCGAACTGGAGCACATAAAATACTTCGAACGGTATTCACATCTAGGCTGCCTGAGGATCAATTTTATATCGGTACCAAAAACCGTGAGTATGCTGGAATATGTGAATTTTCAAACTTTGTAAAGCATAGAATGATTAGAACAATTGATGTAAGCTACTGAATAGTATGGTGCATGAACAAATTACACTAAACGTTTGATACCTAAAACTCTAGATTTTATCATTACAGCTAGTGGCAGGTCATGATAGTGGAGTTTTAAGCTTTGGTTCGTCCACATGTAATAAGAAATATGATGTCTAACGATCCGTTTCGATACGCAATTTCTCATCCTTACGTTACGTATACAAAAATCGTATGTGAAGAACCTTAGGATGAGAAATTGTTGCCGGCCGCGGTGGCCGTGCGGTTCTGGCGCTGCAGTCCGGAACCGCGTGGCTGCTACGGTCGCAGGTTCGAATCCTGCCTCGGGCATGGGTGTGTGTGATGCCCTTAGGTTAGTTCGGTTTAAGTAGTTCTACGTTCTAGGGGACTTATGACTTAAGATGTTGAGTCCCATAGTGCTCAGAGCCATTTGAACCATTTTTTTTTTTTTTTGAGAAATTGTTTCTCAAAACGCTTAGACTGAAATTTAATGAGGGAAGGAAAATTAGAAATTAAAGTGTCGTCGACGGCGGGACTATCAGAGACCACAAACAAGGATTGGGGAAATCACTGTCAAGAAAAATGGTCGTGTCCCTTTTTAACAAAATCATCCCGACATTTGCGGTGACCGATATACATCAGCCATGGAAATTCCGTGGCTTAGCACACGATTCATCACTGCTAACACAAAGGATAATATTCTACCTATGACACAGAAATTATCATATTCGCCTCTTTTAAATGCAAGTGAGTAAAAATTCATCTTGGGTCTTCTGATGAACTAAGGTGGTCGCTTGTTGCAACACTACGGAAGAATCTTAATGTGGACTCGGGGCAGGGGACGGCAATGCGGATCACAGGCGGTGTAAACATACGTGT
Organism: Schistocerca gregaria; assembly: GCF_023897955.1. Lineage (NCBI taxonomy): Eukaryota > Metazoa > Arthropoda > Insecta > Orthoptera > Acrididae > Schistocerca > Schistocerca gregaria. Next base: position 126,633,393 of record NC_064923.1, on the reverse strand, counting down.
TGGCTGCACGCTTTCTTCTGCAACTTCGAGAAACGTTGGCGAAGCACTTCGCGGAACATCTGTAGAAATTCACACATGAGAATACACCAACTGACGATTTGTGAAGCCTGGCAGGAAGCGTGTTTGCAGTTGGTGACGTGGATGACTAACTGCCCACACCCCTTCGTCAGCAGCCACCGGAAGCTCTCAATCTCTTCCTTGTTATGCTTCTGCAATGGTCGCTACTGTTTTCATCAGCGCATATGTTTACACGGGGCATCACACGAAAACCTAACGATACCGCCCAGCCCCGTGCAGAACTTTCTGCAGTTGTTTCAAAAGCAAGGTCGATCCCCTCAGTCTCTCTGCCCTACTGATAAAATCCAAAATAAATGACTCTCATAGTCGAGACGGTGTAAGCAGGTACCTAAAAGCTCGTAGCACTCTTGCCAGCTTTCACCTCCGAAGTGCGAACGGCTGCAGGGGAAAACAACAGCCGTCTATACAGTTGTGACAACACTGAGGCACTGCCACGTAGATGTTTACAAAATCGCATTAGATTATTGGTTGAGGGAGGTGCGCGAAGCTGCTACGCCCAGCCCATTGCAACTGTCATGGATCAATTTATGCCGTCTCAGCTATGAGAAACATTGTGCAAACAGCAAGCAGCAGCATCTACCGTTCTTACACCTTGAGAAAATTGTTACAAAACTAAATGCGGTTGGCCCTTAGGCAGTATCTTCTCAAATAAGCACAGTTGCTGTACATACGTCAAATGACTTTCATTTCACAGTTAGTATTCAACAAAATTCTGCCTTATTACCAACTCTCTTCCTTCCTGTGACGTTCCAGACTTTCTCGGTGGATATGTTGCAAACACATTTGTCGGGTTTGATATATATATATATATATATTGTAAATTTGAGGTAAGATATTATGGGACCAAACTGCTTAGCTCATCGGCCCCTAAGCACAAACTACTTAATCAAACTTAAACACCCATGCCCGAGGGAGGGCTCGAACCTCAGACTGGTGGGGAGGGGGGGGAGGGGGGGGGGGGGGGAGAGCTGCGCGGACCGTGTCAAGACGCCAGAGACCGCGTGGCTACCGCGCGCGGCTGGCGCTGTATCAAATTGTGCAAATCCCACGATATTTTTGCCATTAGATTAAAACAGGAGAATCAAGAACTTCCGATTCATGAACCGAAGCAATGCACTGCTGAATTTAATTCAGTTTTTAACCCCAGAAGCGTCTGGCAGCACAGTCATTGCCCACAGCGCAAGCACCGCGCTGAAGGCCATTGCCGCTAACATCAGGGGGGCTCTATGAGTGTCGCTCTCCTCCAACTGCGAGCGTCTTTCCGCTGCGTCCACTGAGTCTCTTGGGGACAAACCTGCTTAGATGGAAAGCTGACTGGATCACTTTTCAAATTGATGACTTTAATGAAACACTTCGACTGTTCGGTTGCACAGATTGGAACATACGCAAGAAAAACGTTGTTGATTATTTGGGCGTATGTTGTTACCAGATGATGCACTGACAGAGATAACTAAGGAATATCATTGCTAGAAAGAAGTTCTAAGTCGTCAACCTCGACAAACAGTCGCAACAAAAGAAATCGCATTTACCCGACATCTTTTCAAAGCATGTGCAAAAGCTCTTCCGTGTTGCTTCTCTTATGAAGTATATTACCCTTCGTGATGACTCTTATTATTTCCAGTTACAAGCGCCATCAGAGAACGATTTTAACAGCAAGCGCAAATTATAGTTACTATAATTGCTCAACTAGTTATTATCCGGAGCTGAATTCCTTCATAATCGCTGGCCACGGTGGCCGAGCCGTTCTAGGCGCTCCAGTCCGGAACCGTGTGACTGCTACGGTCGCTGGTTCGAATCCTGCCTCGGGCATGGATGTGTGTGATGTCCTTCGGTTAGTTAGGTTTAAGTAGTTCTAAGTTCTAGGGGACTGATGACCTCAGATGTAAAGTTCCATAGTGCTCAGAGCCATTTTGAACCCCCATAAACGTATAGTAAAATGACGACTACGAAATTAACACTTTCCGAAGATTAGAATTGTAGCTTGACAGTATAGACTAGAATTTATTAAAACTCCTATTACTGTTGGATACAATGAATAGATAGCTACCATACTTCTAATGTATTCTCAGTGGCAATACAACTTGCATATGGACTACAGTAAACCGATTAGTCATATTAACAAAAATATATAGCAACATTGCGCATTTCCGATATTATAATTAAAAACTTTAATAGCAATGTTATAGTCTTTTACATCATGTGCCTCCCTTTCGGCAGACACGATGGGAGAAAGGTCTTGGAATCTTCGATACTTTCAAGGCCATGGTGTCATTTAACATGCTCCAATGATTGTTTTCCTTTTTTTGACATCCCACCTATTATTTCCGTACGAGCAACGTACTTTATGCCCATACTTGTCAAATGTTAGTAAAATCTCGTTACAACTATGCAGTCTAACGAATGAGTCTAGTTCGATACACTATTTGAAACTGAGTGAAAAAGATTACCAATTTCGAATTAAAATATTCTCATCACCCAGTCATACTAAAAGACAGCGTAAATTTATTTATTTCGCGATCCCCTAGTCTCGAGAAAACTTTTATTAGAAATCAAGAATCATACTCAACACCAATTCCGGAGACAGCAGTCATGTGAAACTCAGCAAGTTATATTCGTTAAGATGATCAAGGCAAAGGGATATTGCTACTCGAGTGGCTGCACCGTCAAATAGCTATTTCCACATTGTAAGCGGCTTCGGCCGCAGAGATGCGTTCATTATATTTAGGTCTAATAATAGAGAAATAATCACGGAGAACCTATGCTGTTCTTATAGCACACCTGTTATATGGGCTATATATGGTATGGTGAGACTGAAAAAATCGTTTGAAACGGTAATTATGAAAATGTGATATTTTGCTTTTTTCTTGCAGTCAGTTTTCATAGAAAATATGTAAATGGCAGCGGAATGAGGCTTTTTCCAACAGTTACCGATCAGAACCAGAATGGCACGAAATTTGAGACATAATACAGATTGTTTCCTTATACTGAACATGAATTTCAGATTTCAAACGTCTGCCTGGTGACACTGACTTGAGGCAAGAGACTTACTATTACCGTAAGGTTCTGTTGATATCCAATGAAAGTCTGCCCACCTCACTATTTGCGATTGATATGCATAAAGCAAATACTATACAGAAATAAAACGCACTACTGGTCAGAGATACAGAGCAGGATGTGGTTCAGGCACTCCACAGAAAAGAATACGAATATATTCCCATATTGTTTCATAAAAATACAATACATAGACTGCAGAATGAGCTCTAGCACTATCCATCCCACGATGATAAAAAATATGAAGCTGAGCTTGTTTAATTTGTTTCTTATAATTGCTTATCCAAATTGGGGGAATTTCGAACAACTATAAATAGTTTATATTCACTCAAAAACAATTGCGGCCAGTAATGATGAAGATGAATATTATGGTGTTGATGACAACAGTACGGCAATAATCTAGAAATTAATTTAAAGATCGCCGCTGAAAAAATGTCAGAAAATATAATTTTCAAACTTTCACAATTTCAATCTGAATTATTACATCGTAGTGTTCCTCAAGGGCAATGCAGGCTCAAAGAAGGAAGCTTCAAAGAGATTGTTGCTGAAGTAAAAAAAAAAAAAAAAAAAAGTGGTAGTAGGGTTTTCTTCAGTTAAAGGTATGAAGCAGTTGAAGGTACCATGGCAAGTGATCATATGTTGCAGCCTAAGAATACTTAGGCTATTGTATGATGCAAGATAGCAATATATCTCCGTCCCTGTCCAATATACCTCTGTCCCTGAACCACACTCTGCACCGGTTCTGTGACCAGTGGTACGTCTCATTTCTCTGTATTATTTGCTTCATGTCTGTCAATCACAAATAATGAGATGAAAAGACTGTCATCGAGTATCCCTAGAATCCTGCAGTAAGAGTAAGTCTTGCCTCAGATCAGTATCAGCAGGCAGAGGTTGTGAGGTCTGTAAATGCATGATCAATGTACGGAAACAATCTGTAAAATATTTTAAATGTCCTGCCATCCTTTGCTCTGACCGCTAGACGCCAATTACCAGAGGAGCTGATAGTGGGGCACATATGGGATGCCATGGGATGGGTTTACCGATTCCGGTATTCGCCTACAACCAAGAAAAGCCTCCTGATATTCATTTGTTTCAATGACATCATATTTCTTTGAGGGCGTTGTACCAATAAATATCTAAAATATTTTCAATATGTATATACAACGTAAGAGTATGTATCAATTAATTCGTGTCGTTGCATTTTACAGGTTTTCTGTTCAAACTGACTCCAAGAAAAAAAGTAAAACATCACAGTTTCATATTTTATGATTACAGTTCTTTAAACGATTTTTTTTCTCAAAATCGCTATATCATATATGGCCTACGTAAGACAGAGAGTGTTTCTGAAAACGCAAAATAGATTAGTTTCCTCGTGATTATTCTGAGCCGGCCGGTGTGGTCGTGCGGTTCTAGGCGCTTCAGTTTGGAACCGCGTGACCGCTACGGTTGCAGGTTTGAATCCTGCCTCGGGCATGGATGTGTGTGATGTCCTTAGGTTAGATAGATTTAAGTAGTTTTATGTTCTAGGGGACTGATGACCTCAAATGTTGAGTCCCATAATGCTCAGAGCCATTTGATTATTCTGAATTATGAAATATAATGAACCGGCCTTCGTGTCCCAGGACGCCCACACAATTGCAATATCCATGTGACGCTACTGTCACTAGGGTGGCAATATGCACTGCTGATAATCAACGCTTAATGCAGAGACTTCTACTTGATGCCAAACATAGACAAATGTAACATGCGCGTATAGTCACAATGACCAAGCATCGAGAGCATCTGCCCAGAGTGACTTAAAAGGTGGAACGACTACCATAACCTGGCTGTGAGATGCACACATTCATCTAAAGAATGCTCAGGTCCTCGCTTACAAAAGCCTCGATCGACCTATTTTTGGATATTATTCGTCTGTCTGCGACAATTACCAATCTTTGTTTAGCTACGCTATGGAGAAAATTCAAAGAGGGAGCTGCTCAATTCAACAATTTTGTCCATGCAACCCGAGAAGGCTAGCGAAATGCTCAACTGGCTTCTATGGGATACGTGAAAGAAAGACGACGCGAACATGGGACAGAATTTTTTCAGAATCTACGAACGCACATTTCACTGCATCTCAAAAATACTTCACTTCTTCGAAAATACATGTTTCGTAAGTATTTCAATCGTGAAATTAGAAAGAGTTTATATACATAAAAATCCCGGGAAAAAACACACACACCTATTTATACGAAAGAACAACATATTGCGAATACAGTGTTCGTAGGCAGTAAAATAATTGATCTTCAGATGCACAAACATATAAATAATGGACGCTAAATTGCAACCGATGAAGGAAAAGAACGTTTGGATTTATAGGTGTAAGAGTTTTTTCTCGTAACTAGGCTGTAAAAACTTCGAACACTGTCATATTATATTGGTTGATTTGGGGGGGGGGGGGGGCAAACAGTGAGGTAATCAGTCCCATCGGATTAGGAAGGATAGGGAAGGAGGACGGCCGTGCCCTTTCAAAGAAACCATCCCGCATTTGTCTGAAACGATTTAGGGAAATCACGGAAAACCTAGATCAGGATGACCAGACGCGGGTTTGAACCGTCGCCCTGCCGAAAGCAAGTCCAGTGTGCTAATCACTGCGTCACCTCGCTCGGTCATACTATATCTTTTCATTATGTTCAATCATGTAACGAAGGTTTTTGCAATCTATTAGGGAGAGATGAATAAAATATTTACCGTGACTTAATAGTACCTGCGCAATCGTCGTTATGTATCGCCTGCTATAACGCCTCGTATAAAATCTGGTTGAGATGTTATTTTGTGGCAGACTATAATGCTCCCCTCTCATGACATTTAATGGATCTTCTGTACGGACCAGACGTTCATTCCTTTACTCTTTATTAAGTTGAGGATTTCATGAGGAGTAAGTCTATCGCCTGGGATTTGACCCAAGTTTATATTTGTAAGATTAAACTGCTAAATTTTTCATAATAAGAGATGCCACAGTACTCTGAACACGAATCTCTTATGCCTTTGTTATTATACTCGCCTGTCTACCAGTAGCAACACTTAAATGAAATTGTAAGAGACTCTTCCATTTGAGCTTTTTAACCCTCAACTACACGCTTAAAAAATCGGTTAATATCACCCTAGATTTTCGTGTTCCCACTCTGTTGTAGTTTAATGTTTCCCTGAGTACAATTACTTCTGCATTGATATTTGGTGTTTCCTTACGAAGACCACTGAGATCGTTGTGGCCTCAAAGAAGAATTACTTTCGAAGAACTTCGCCGATATTCATTATTCTAATATACTGTACTCCAAAGGTGAACAGTAGAAGCACGTGTAGCAATTTCGTATCTATAGAGTATCTGCAATTAGAGAGGCAGCGCAAATCTTTACGAAAGGCTGCTGGTGCGAATATCGCAGAGGTACTTCCGAGCAGTCAAGTCACCGCCGGTGGAAGTACAAACAATTAAATAGCTGTTAAAACAAAAAAATACAAACATTTGTTCGCTTTTTTGCCTCTTCAAAAGGACAAACATCCTATTCTATGTTCCTTGCAAACATCGAGTTAGTGCTAACGCCGTCTTAACATACATGCAATCATAATCTAAAGTTAATGTGAAACAAACAAATGCTGCAGAGTTAATTGCTTGTCAGTAATCACATACCAATAGACTGACCCTATCATGACAAGAATTGTGCCTATCACCTACAGTCCTGGAGAAATTTTGTTCCCAGAACAGACTCTTTGCCCAAAAATTAAATATAATGAATATTTTTGGTGAATAGCGAAACTGCTGCGAAACAAGTTGTACAGAAACCAAATTTTTCGCCATTTTAACAGCTATCTTGCTTACCCAATGCATATGAAATGTTATTTTGTTTTTACTCCGATTATTTTTCATTTTATTTTTTGTACCTGTTGATACAGTATTTCTTATGTCTTGAAGTAAGCGTAGAAATAAGGGTGAAAAAAGAAAACGTACCGGAGCATGGAAAAAACGTTATTCGTAGAGCACTATTTTAAAACGAGGGACAAAGTTTTAACTGCAGTTTAACTGCAATTCAACTGAAAGGTAAACTCCTCAATCTCCAACTTCGATGTGCCGAAAATTAACACGGGTGACGATCATCAGATTGCACTGAAATGAGAAAAGACGCGGCCAAAAGCCATCTCACAAGCTGGAAAATTGGAAATTGTCCTTTTACTGTATTTCATAATATTGCGTCAGTTTGTTTGACAAATGCAATGTTTCACCATTCAATATGTGTGACGTTCACTAAATATTTTTAATACTACATTCATGGCTTTCTACCTTTCTTGTTTGCTGTTCTACATTTTGCGTAATTTGCATATGAATATGCATTACAAAATTTATATATTTATTATGAGCTATTATTTGTCTCATACATTTAATTAGTGGTAAAACGCAGTTTTATGATCTAGCCCATAACGTAAGTAAACAAATGAAAGTAAAATAATCTGAAAACATGTCTCTCTGGCCTTGTCAACCTGAATGATATTCTATACAGTTTTGTAACTATACTGCGAACGTATTGCATTTTTTCACATATTTTATTTTATAGTGTGCAGTTGAAAAAGAAGTGGAGCGAGAGACATAGTCACAGAAAGAGAAAAAGAGATACACAGAATTTATGTACAATGTCGTGTCTCAAAAATAAATGAAGCTCCATGTTGGTCTGTAATTTTTTTTTTTTAAGTAAGATCCGCTCCCTTTCAACAATCGTTCACTGCCTGTGATAATTCCGGTGGGACCAGCAATGTCGGTTTTCAAACAAGTTTTTTACGAAACAAATCACTTCAGAACTGAGCACACCGCCCATGCAAAGGAAGTCGTGGTTTTGATGACGTATATAGAAGTAATCGGAGTATGCGTATGTGAACGCTTAAGCAAGTCATTCGATACATTCACAACACAGCTCAGCCCTATTCTCTTATGGATACTTTCCAGTAAATTACGGCCACAACTACGTACCGCATTTATTCACCGAGACTTGAAAAGAAGTCTACAAAACTATTCGCATTTGGAAAAAGAAACTAAAAGAGGCGAACATACGAAAAAAAAATTGGTGTACGTAATTTTTTAATCCATGCAATTATGAACGAATAGATAAGCTTTGCGGAGTACATCTAGGGCATCATGGCAACAAAATGGCACCTGACGCAGGCAGCAAGAGATTGCATTTAAAAAATACATGCACTTTTGCTTTTAAAAAACACACATTTCCAGCAACATACGTCCAATGATACGGTAGTGAATACTTGCTGTCTTACCTGTAATGTTTAACCAGCTCCATTGTATCATTTAATCACCAGCGTGACGAATTCGTCTTCACGTATCTTCACATACACGCCAGTAAAATTCAACTAACATCAGAGAAGTTTTAACTGTAAGATCCACATCACAGTAGAAAATCTGAAGTACCGAATCCAACAATACGAACGACAAGACAAAATACTGATACGTTTCATTATTAGAAACTGCAAAATGAATACGCGTCACACTAATTTACTTAAGCGTGGCAGACGAGGAGACACTACTACTAGAGCCATCGCGCCATTTTTGTGCAGCCCGTATGTGGAACAACAATCGTAACCGACGTTGGCAAGAGAGAACACTGACAACGCGTGCTGCCACCTGTAAGAACACTTTGTAACTGCTACAGCAGTGGAGAATTTCGCGGAGTTCCGCCTATCGCAGTACTATCTTTGACGTTGCTACAAACATAAAACACATGTTGCTTGGTAACTTTTAACAAAACTCCTTCATTTTTCTACATTTTTAAGTTTATGAAACGCTCTAAACGAAGGGTAGCCGTAAAAGAAATTACCGTTAACGTATTAACAGCGAAAAACTGGAATCTGACGACGTGCGTCGATATATATGCGTTGTACATCAGCTAATACAATAAAACATTATCCAGACAATATTCTTGTGCAATCTGACAACAAAAATCAGACGATTGGAGCATATTATTAAATGAAGACTTTGAAAATAAATAATCTTAAACTCAATTTCTGTTAACAGTGCTCTTCTGAAATGTTCTACGTGGAGACAAAGCCTCCAAAACGTCTACTTGCCGAAAGAATTCAAAAACTCTTTTTCCTCCCAATTCGATTAAGAACGTAGTTGATCTACGAATTTAACCTTCGGAATTCTTCCATAACACCAAATTTCAAAAGTTTCTATTCACTCCATATCTGTACTGCTTATGACTCCTGTTTCACTTCCGTACGGGAATGCTTCCAGAAAACACTCAAATTTATGTTACACGTTGACGTATTTTTCTTTTTCGAAAAAATTTTTCTTGTTTTTGCCATACTGAATTTTACATTTTATGCCATCGTCAATTATTTTGCTGTCGTTTCCCTTTTGTTCACGTTTATGTAATGAACCCTTTTCAAAACATGTCCATTCCATTCACATGATCTTCCATGTTTCCCTTCACTGATAGCATTGGCCCACTCCTTTACAAACATTACAGCTTCTTTATCGTCATCCTAAACTTCAACTCTTTTTTCCAAATTTCATCGTTTTTCCCTTTACTTTTTGTTACTTCTCTGCGTACAGACTGTATAACTATAACCCTGCCACACTTCCTTTCATATCCACCTACTCTTCGACCTTTAAGAACAAAAAGTAGAACTCTAAACTGCGAACTACTCTCGTACTACTACTGGTGACCGATAAGAATCATCATCAGATCAAAATTAATTTACACAGAGCAGTTGGCGCACGCAGCGACTCCAAGCATCGGCTCCTCATGTGCTTCGAATAAATTAATTTTGATCTGACGATGTTTATTATAACCAATACAGGTGACCACCAGTAGTAAAAAAATAAATTGCGATTTAAACTGCTAATTTTTATTCCTATATAAAAGAAATCTCTGCAGTGCCAACGTGTTGCCGTAATTGCCTTTCGTGTTCTATATTCTAAAACTAGTCTGCGTGTTTATACATTTATCTGGAACCAAACTGATTTTTCCCCAGGTAGACTTATATGAATCGTTCCTTTCACCTGCAACAATTCTTGTAACTATTTTGGCAGTATGCCTTATTAAACAGATGTTCTTGTAATATTCACACCTGTGAGCAACTGCGCCGGTCGTGGTGGTCTCGCGGTTCTAGGCGCGCAGTCCGGAACCGTGCGACTGCTGCGGTCGCAGGTTCGACTCCTGCCTCGGGCACGGATGTGTGTGATGTCCTTAGGTTAGTTAGGTTTAAGTAGTTCTAAGTTCTAGGGGACTAATGACCACAGCAGTTGAGTCCCATAGTGCTCAGAGCCATTTGAACCATTTTTTTGTCAGCAACTGCCTTTTTTTGGTATTGGGCCTCTAACATTCGACATGAAGTTTGAAAAGTTCTTCGACTGTCTCATAAGTGCTGCATACCAGCTTGAACAGTTTGTCTCATTTGATTCTCCCAACGATTTTAATAACTCTGGTTTTTAATATTACTCATCTGATGGTCTTTACTGAGGTGGAGGTTGGTTAATTGGCTCGTTATACTTATATAGCACATAACACACACAGTAAAGCAATGTTAAAGCACAGCTTTAGAGTCGCGAATTCATCATTTGGCTTTCCATGTTTAAATCATCAATCATCAGAACTTACTGAAAGCAGTATTCATAAAATAAAGTTATTATCGCGGAATAAAGCAAGCACTGGAGAATAAATAGGATTTTATATCGGCTGTGTATATTATTCAGCTCTCTAGGGTAGAAGGCAACTAATCATCACAGGCTGTGTGTGTGGGGGGGGGGGGGGGGGTAAGATCCTGTGGGACCAAACTGCTGAGGTCATCGGTCCCTAAGCTTACAAACTACTTAATCTAACTTACACTAAGGACATCACACACACCCATCCCCGAGGGAGGACGCAAACCTCCGACGGGGCTAGCCCCGCGGACCGTGACAAGGCGCCTAAGACCAAGCGGCTACCCCGTGCGGCAGAGGCTGAATGTTGATTACGTCAGATACTTATTGTTCGTTCCACAGATCTATTATGGGGTGATTCTCGTGGATGTGCTCTGTTTTGGCAGTAATATAAGTGATAGTGACATGTAATATCGACCACTTTTAAAATATTTCGTGGCTGCAAAAGGGAATACTCAGTTTTTTTCACAGAGATTTTACAAACAAACGTTAAATACGTAAATAAAATAGTCAAATATTGAAAAAATCCTAATATGTCGATGACTTCCTCCATCATCGTAGTCATGGGAAATGTTTGAAGTCGTGAAAGTGGCCAGGCTCCCACCTTTATGCCGGAGGAGGCCGTCTGGTTGGCTGTCTTAAGAGACGTCCTTAGATTACGTTTGCGCTCTCTACCCTGGCGTTTAACTACAAGAAGCCTCCCTCTGTGATCTCTCTTCATCAGGAGCACGCATTGCTAAGCGCATACCCGGTGTCTCTATCGAAGTTTTTATCATGTAGTCTGATTTCCACTATTTCTATAATAACATACTCCCAATAGTTCCAAGCGCGCGTAAAAAATTTCGTATATTCAAACATAATATTGTATTTATTTAACAGGCTATTCTCGGATACCACTCATTTCCCAGAATTCACGTATTTAAGATTAGGCTGACGTTCAACAAAGCGCCCAGCAATAGTCTGTACAGATTGTCCGACGCACTCGCTTCCACAGTTCCATGAAATAAGTAACACAACACTTCCTTTTCTGAAAGCAGATGGGTTTTATTCAGGATTCCAACACACCATATTATTCCCTACTCTTTTGAATACAAAACCATATTTTTCAACTCAATCTCCATTCAATGTGACGACCTTACAACCAAATTACTGAGAGGGCCTGTATGCCCGCATGACATCACTACTTGTCAACGCCAGGGCCAACGTCTTTTGTACTAATAACCGTCCTATCACCAACATACTGCTTCACACGGAATGCATCCTTTACTGGGCCAAACAGATGGAATTCGTAAGGTGCGAGATCCAGGCTGTAGGTTGAATGAGGAAGAACAGTCCCATGAAGTTTCGTGAGCTCCTCTAGGGTGCGCAGACTCGTGTAAGGCCTTGGATTGTCTTCGAAAAGAGTTCGATTGCATCTTTGTGGTAACGAACAATCTGAAGTCATCTATTCAGTTTCCTGTGCGGTAGCACAGTACACTTCCCAGTCGATTGCTGCACCATGAGGGAAGACAGCAAACAGAATAACCCCTTCGGAGTCCCAGCAGACCCTCGACATGACTTTACTGTCTGAGGTTGCGACTTTGAACTTCTTCGAAGAAGAGGCAGTGCGGCGCCACCCTATGGACTGCCGTTTTGTTTCTGGTTCGAAGCGATAAACCCACGTTCAATCGACCGTGACACTGTTGGACAGAAAATTGACACGATCAGCCTTGTGACGCGCAAGCAATTCCGCACAGATTGTCTTTCGTCGCTCTTTATAGTCTGTTAGGGGTCGAGGAATCCAGCGGACACACATATTTCAGCACCCCAACTGCCTCAACTGGTGGACGAGTGTGTCAGGACTACGAGCTGAGCCATCCAGTTGAGCAGCGAGATGTCTGTGACTCATGGATACCTCTGACGAGAGTGTCCACACGTTCCAACATTGCAGGAGTCAAAGCTGTGTGCGGCCGACCGGCACTCAGGAGATCGAACAGGTCTGTACAACCGGGTTGCGAATCACAGGCGCCTCACTCAACGACTCACCTTGCTTTTATTCTCTACCAGGTGTCCGCCAATATTCTGCAAACGGCTATGAATATCTGCGATGCTCTGGTTTTCCGCCAACAGAAACTCTGATAGTTCTCTGTTTGGAACGCACCGCTATTACAGACGACAGTCTGAAGTTTACGTATAGCGCCACCAACTATCTTAACTTCATAAAAAATATAGGGGCTGGAACGGAAATTTTCCACGATGTCTCGCAACGAATGTAGTGGCCGAGAAAAAAATGTGTTGCATTACTTACTGAACGTCCGCCCCCGGTAGCTGAGTGGTCAGCGCGACAGAAAGTCAACGATGTCTCGCAACGAATGTAGTGGCCGAGAAAAAAATGTGTTGCATTACTTACTGAACGTCCGCCCCCGGTAGCTGAGTGGTCAGCGCGACAGAAAGTCAATCCTAAGGACCCGGGTTCGATTCCCGGCTGGGTGTTGTGTTGTCCTCATCATCATCATTTCATCCCCATCGACGCGCAAGTCGCCGAAGTGGCGTCAAATCGAAAGACTTGCACCAGGCGAACGGTCTATCCGATGGGAGGCCTTAATCACACGACATATCACTCACTGAACGTCCCTCGTATAAATTCCTGGTACTCCCAGGCCGCGATCATCTTCAACGTGTCGCGACATTTTCTTTACTTTCTTGGGTGGCCAAAGGATCTGGCTGAAGCCTTGAGTCTTATCTTACTATAAGGTGTGACTCAGAATGGAAGCCACGCTATGTGTTGGTACTCCTGACTTCGTTGAACGGCTTTGACCTAGCATCACCGGCTGAATACCCATTCATTCAGAATCTCGGAGCCGAAGTGCTCGTCGACCGATATAGTCCTGGCAGTATGTATTAAGGTGTTCAACACAGCTCTCTTTGTAAGTGGATGGTGAAGGCTACGGTCCATGAGATAACGGTGTATAAGCGTTGGTTTTCGATGGACAGACTGGCCGAGTCGTCCATCTACTTCCCTTTCGAGCAACACACGTAAGACAAACAACTTTCCGCCCCTCTCCATTTCCGCTGCTAATCTTATCTTTGGATGTATACCACTCATTCGCTCGATGAACCACAGCAGCGATCCACTGCCATGCGAGCGGGTCTGCAAACGTCTCGTCAACATAACCGAAGAAGCAGGAAGGACGGAACGGGGGGGGGCTGCTACTCAGCGCTCTTGATTCGAAATCCTGTACGGCTGGTGACTTTGACGAACTTATCGGTATTTCATCAGTCATTTCATACTAACTTCCACCGTCTGCTCGTCCCTCCATACGCAACTGGAGGGCGAAGAAAATCTAACTTGGGGTTCCATATGTTAGCTACTCTCTCCCAGGCAGTTCGCAGCAGTTTCGTGTAAGTTCTTGGACACCTTCATGAGTTGGAAGATTAAAAGGAAAATTGATATGTGATTTTGGGAACATAGGTTTGACGTGGGACCGCAACTTCTGGAGTGAATGTCATTCATGGCCGCCACCTTGAAATCCGGCATTTTGGATTCAAGTTATTTTTTTAATGGGAAGGAGTGTGTACGTCACATCAGATAACACTCACTTGAGCTCTGGAATTGAGTGGTGTAACTTGGTTTTGACTATCTTGTACAGTTTGGACGTGATTAATGTTCAAAGTTACCTTGATACCGACTCACGTCTCTCTTTGTTCTAGGTGATTTAAAATTGGTCTGACACGTAAACAGAAGATCAAAATCATCCTCATATCAGGGGAACGCAGCTACCGAACAATAGCAGGTGACTACAACAGACGGCCCCAGACAGAGAACCGGCATCGCACAGCACGGTGGCTCACGTGATCACCGAATTCCGGGAGACGGGCTCTGTTCACGATAGGGAACGTGGTGGGCGACCAAGGACTGCCACCAATAAGGAAACTGCAACTGTGGTTGTTGCGTCGTTTGTGAAAAGTCCTAAACGAAGTACCCGTCGTGTGGCCCTAGCATGTGGAATAAGCTAAATCTCCGTTGTCCGGATATTGCACACCAATAAGTGGATCCTTACAAGCTGCAGATGCAACATCGACTTAACGAGGATGACCCTGATTGCCGGTTGAGGTTCTGCCTGTGGGCTACTGAACAATATGAACTGGATCCTTCGTTTGCCAATGGCATACTGTTCAGCGAAGGTACGTGTATCACTTTGAATGGGGATGTTAATCGACATAATTGTCGATACTGGAGTGACGCCAATCCGAACTGGGTTGCCCCAATTCGAGAACACAGCCCAGCGAAGGTGATGGTGTGGTGTGGCATATGGGACACCCGCATCATTAGACCATTTATCATTTACAACACCTTAACTACACCACAGTGTCTGATGCTGTGCAGGACCTTGTATTCCCTTCCACACTGAACGCTGACGGCATTTTCCCATCTTATTTTCAGCGCGATGGAGCCCCTCCACAGTATGGCATTGGTGTCCGTGAATAGTCGGAGGAACAACTGCCAGGGAAGTGGATTGGTCGCCGTGGTCCCGTGGAGTGGCCGCCCAGATCCCCTGACTTAACGCCCCTTGATTTTCATCTATGGGCACATCTTAAGCAGATAGTGTATGCTGAAAGCATCCGTGATTTGAGACACCTGGAGGGACGCATACAAGACGCCTGTGACCAAATTGCAGGAGACACTCTCCTCCGTGTGCAGTCAGACTGGTTGCGGCGACTACAGTTGTGCACTGCACGGATGGGCAACAAATGGTTCAAATGGATCTGAGCACTATGGGACTTAACATCTTAGGTCATCAGTCCCCTAGAACTTAGAACTACTTAAACCTAACTAACCTAAGGACATCACACACAACCATGCCCGAGGCAGGATTCGAACCTGCGACCGTAGCAGTCTCGCGGTTCCGGACTGCAGCGCCTAGAACCGCACGTCCACCGAGGCCGGCGATGGACAACACGTAGAACATGAGTTGTAGCAGTCGGTATGAAGGTAATTTCCCAATTTTGAAGATTAATAACCTCTAAACTGTACAAATTACACCACTAAATTCTAGAGCTCAAGCGAGTGTTATTTAATATGCCATACACCCACTTCTCATATTAAAAAAAATGACTTGCATCCAAAATTGCGGAATTCAAGATGGCGGCCATGACTGACATTCACTCCCAAAGTTGCGGCCCCACATCAAACCTATGTTCTCATCATCACATTTCAATTTTCCCTTTAATCTACCAACTTATGAAGGTGTCCAAGGACGTTTGGTTCGACCTTATATACAGCAGGGAGGGAGGCCGAGAGAGAGAGAGAGAGAGGGAGAGAGAGAGAGAGGTAGACGTTAAGAATAAAAAGAATCGTATGACATAGTTGGCTAACAGACCAAAAGAGGTTGTTCAGCCGCCTTTACGAGTATTTACAGAAATTATTAGGTTGCTTCAGCAGGGTTCGAGCAAGCACACGGGTGTAGATGGTTTACTGGTTATCGGAAACGATAACGTTAGGCGTGTTATGAAGTCTCTTAGATAGATAGCGTTCAGTGCTAGAAAGAGAGCCAGTGTACACTCTGTATGTATGAGGGGTGGGCCTCAATCCAGAATGTGGATGCGGCACTGCCTGCGGCTATCGAGTGTGGAGGGTGCGGTCGGATTCAAGATGTGGCTCACGTCGGCACCAACGACGTCGTCCGCGTGGTTACTGAAGCCATCCTCAGTTCATTCAGGCGGCTGGCGGAGGTGGTGGTCTGCTCGCCTCGTGCGCCGGCAGCAAGCACAGCTCACAATTTGCAGCATTGTTCCCAGAGTCTTTCGGAGTCCTTTGGTTTGGGGCCGAGTGCAGGATCTCAAACAAAGGATCCGTCGACTCTGTAACGGTATTGGCTGCAGATGTCTAGACCTGCGTTATCGAGAGAGAATTTGTAGGACTCCCCTTGATAGGTCAGGGATGCACTTCATGAAGGAAGCAGCTACTCGGATAGCATAGCACTTGTCGGGTGAACATCAGCGCTTTTTAGGCTCGACGGTAATTTGAGATCCTCTGGTGAACATCCGCCAGCCGTGGTGGCTGACCGGTTCTAGGCGCCTCAAAATGGTTCAAATGGCTCTGACCACTATGGGACTTAACTCCTGAGGTCGTCAGTCCCCTAGAACTTAGAACTACTTCAACCTAACTAACCTAAAGACATCACACACATCCATGCCCGAGGCAGCATTCGAACCTGCGACCGTAGCGGTCGCGCGGTTCCAGACTGTAGCGCCTAGAACCACTCGGCCACACCGGCTGGCCTAGGCACCTCAGTCTGGAACCGCGCGTCCGCTACGGTCTCAAGTTCGAACCCTGCCTCGGGCATTGATGTGTGTGGTAGGTTAGTTAGGTTTAAGTAGTTCTAAGTTCTAGGGACTGATGACCTTAGAAGTTAAGTCCCATAGTGCTCAGAGCCATTTTGAAGCCATCCGCCAATCGATGTACAGCAAGGAAGTCAGACCGCGTTCAGAGCAGACACTTTAACTGTCCAAATTTTATCAGTAAACTGTCGAAGTACTCGTTACAAAGTTCACGAATTTACTGCCCTCTAGGAAAGTTCTGGCGCTCAAATTATTCTCGGGACCGAGAGCTGGCTGAAACCCAAACTGGAAAGCTCTGAGGTATTAGCGAGTCTTAGAAAGTATATCGGAAAGACTGATTAGAGGCCGTAGGAGCGGGAGCGTTCATTGCAGTACACAAAAATATGGTCCCTAATGAGGTCGGGTTGACTCTAACAGTGAAATTATCTGGTCGCGTATAACAGGTGTAGGTGAAACCAAGTTAATTGTTGAGTATTTTTGCCGGCCACTCAATTCTGCTGTGATAGTTCTAGAATCATTCAGAGGAAGTATGCGGTCAGTAGCGCACAAATACTATACACGCAATACTAGATATAGGCGACATTAACCTACCAAGTTTAGACTGGAACGTCTATGGATTCATTGCGGAGGGTACAGACAGACAGTGGTGCGAAATTCGGGGTGTGCAAAAAGTCTCTCCGCAGTGCCGTATGATTGTTAGCCGCTAGTGCCGTATCCCGCAGTAAATATACCGAAATGAAACTCACTGAAATACAAGTTATTAATTTATTCAGTATTCATTTTTACTTACAATTTTTCACATTAAATGTTGAAAGTGTGCCCCCTGTTCTTGAATACACAATTCAATTCGTCTAATCATGTTTCCAAACACAAGCTGTAACATTTCTTCTGTAACAGAAGCAGTGAAAGTGGATATTGCAGTTTTCAGTTCATCGATTGATTTTGGACGGTTTTTATAGACAGCTGCTTTCGCTGCACCCCAGAAGAAAAAGCCAGGTGGTGGTAGGTCAGGCGATCGGAAGGGCCAAAGTCCCTCCGGGCAGGCGAACAATCATATGGCACGCGCTGCTAACCATCATACGGCTCTGTGGAGAGACTTTTTGAGCACCCCGTAGTTCTGAACATGTTTCCTGAAAATTGTCTTCAGCAACTGTCTTGGCAGCACACACACAACGAAAGTATCTTAGACCTTGTGGCAACAAATATACCGGATCTTATCGACAATGTCAGTACTGAAACGAGGATTAACGATCGTGATGTCATTATAGCATCTATGGTTACGAAAGTTAATAAATCAGTCAAGAAGGCTAGGTGAGTGTTTCTGCTAGGTAAGCAGTTGTTAGCATGTCACTTAGAGAGTGAACTGACGTCACTTAGTTCCAGTAAGATGGACGTAGAGAGATTTTGGACAAAGTTCAAGCAGATTGCAAATCGTGGTTTGGAGAGTTATGTGTCTAGTAAGTGAATAAAGGACAGAAAAGGCGCACCATCGTTTAATAACGAAATTCAGAAGATGCTAAGGAAGCACAGGCTGTTACTATCTAGGTTCAAAAGAGGACGCACAAATGACGACAAGCTAAGTTTAGCACAGGAAAGATCTATGCACGAAGCACACAATAACTACAACCATACCTTAGCAGAAGATCTGGCAAACAACCCCCCTACCTAAAATGGCTAACCGGGTCTAAGGCTTCTATTCAGTCCCTTGTTGGCCAGTCTGGTGGCAGTTGAAGACAGCAAAACGAAAGCCGAACTTTCAGATTTCGCGTTCAAGAAATCGTTCATGCAGGAGAATCGTGCAACCATACCGTTAATTGACCTTTGTACAGACTCCCGCATGGACAATACAGTAATAAGCATCCCTGGATCAGAGAAACAACTGAGAGATTTGAAAGCAAATAAATCAGCAGGTCCGGATGGAATCCCAGTTCGATTTCAAAAAAGGGTATTGTACGGCTTAGGCCCCTTACCTAGCTTGCATTTATCGCGGATCTCTCGCCCAGCTCAAAGTCCCAAACGACTTAAGAAGAAGTGCAGTAGACTCCTGCAGAATCTTTGAACATATTCTCTGTTCGAATATAAAAAATTGTCTTGAGACTGAGAAGCCTATGTTCACGAATCAGCATAGTTTTAGAACGCATCGCTCCGGCGAAACTCAGCTTGCCCTTTTCTCGCGTGACATGCTGCGAACTATGGATAAAGGGCAACAGGTGGATTCCACCTTTCCAGATTTACGGAAAGCATTTGACACAGTGCCCCATTCCAAGCTGTTAACGAAGGTACGAGCATATGGAATAAGTTCACAGATTTGAGAGTGACTAGAAGACTTGTTAAGTAGTAGAACCCAGTGTGTTGTCCTCGACGGCGGATATTCATCAGAGGCAAGGGTATCGTCAGGAGTGCCCCAGGGAAGTGTGATAGCACCGCTGTTGTTCTCTGTATACATAAATGATTCGGCGGACGAAATGGGCAGCAATCTGCGGTTGTTTGCTGATGATGCTCTGTTGCACGGTAAGATATTGCAGTTGGATGACTGTAGGACGATGCAAGATGACTTTGATTAAATTTATAGTTGGTGTGATGAATGTTAGGTAAGGAAAATGTAAGTTAATGTAGGAAAATGTAAGTTAATGCAGACAAGTAGGAAGAACAAACGTGTAATGCTGCTTGACACAGTCACGTTGTTTAAATATCTGGGCGTAACGGGATAAAGCGATAACGAGCATGTGATGACTGTGGTACAGAACAAGAGTGGTCAACATCGGTTTATTGGGAGAATTCTAGAAAAGTGTGGTTCGTCTGTAAAGAAGACCGCATAAAAGATGCTGATGCGACCTGTTCTTGAATATTGCTCGAGTGTTTTGGATACGTAGCGGGTCGGATTGAAGGGGGACATTGAAGCAATTGCCGGCCGCGGTGGTCTCGCGGTTCTAGGCGCTCAGTCCGGAAACGTGCGTCTGCTACGGTCGCAGGTTCGAATCCTGCCTCGGGCATGGATGTGTGTGATGTCCTTAGGTTAGGTTAGGTTTAATTAGTTCTAAGTTCTAGGCGACTGATGACCACAGATGTTAAGTCGCATAGTGCTCAGAGCCATTTGAACCATTTGAAGCAATTAAGAGCGGACTACTGGATTTGTTACCGGTAGGCTCGAAAAACACGCAAGTGTTACGGAGATTTTTCGGGATCTCAAATGGGAATCCCTGGAGGGAAGGCGACGTTCTTTTAGAGGAACACGATTGAGAAGATTTAGAGAACCGGCATTTGAAGCTGACTGCCAAATGATTCTGCTGCCGATAACATACATGGCGTGTAAGGACAACGAAAACAAGATGCGAGAAATTAGGGCTCATACGGAGGCATATAGATAGTCGTTTTTCCCTCGTTCTGTTAGCGAGTGGGAGGACTGGCACAGGGAAGGAATAACTAGTAGTGGTACAGGGTACCCTCCGCCACGCACCGTCCGGTGGCCTGTGGAGTATCTGTGCAGACGAAGACATTATTACGACGGAGTCGGCACTCCCAAAGCATTTTAAACCTGCTGCCAGCTTCCCCTCGATTAAGAATCCGTGAACTCATTTTTTGTGTCTTGTGTAATCGCATCTTCGAACGTGACTTAGTATCTCAAAGTATTTGCGCACCATGGATCTGAAGCGGGATGTGGAAACCAGACCGGTATTTACCTCCGCTGGATGTGCAAAATCACCTGAGAACCACATCCTCGAAGCGGACGTTTCAACGCGCTCGACTTTCTTGGTAGCTTAAATTAATATCTACACATATTAATGAGTAGTTCGGGCTAATATCCGGAACTACTTGTAGGGATTTTTACATGGTTTCCATCAACAGAGTGATTCACGAGGAAGGTTTGTGTATCACTTCGTATTATAAACAAGTCTTCAGCGATAGATAGCGCTATTCGTGCGAATATGGGGCGGAAGGGAGGGTAGAGGAAGAAATCGCTACTTAAAAATATTTACATTACTAAACGGCTAACCTGGTGTACGGTGAAAATTCCTAATTGCAGGCTGTCTGTCTGACTGCTTCCAGGGAAAACAAAAATTTCTTTTTCAACGTTTCATATAATTACCGACTTAACTTAAAAATTTAAAATGCCGTCTAATCTGGTCATTAATTAGTAAAATCTTACTGTGTAAAGCAGTAATATAAGTACTACAGTTAGAAACTGTGTACGCCGTCGTATATTTCTTGAGTCACGTAGACGCTATTCAGACTATATTCATCCAGTATTTGATAATGAGAACAGTTAGCCATTTCCAGTAAACTTCACACATAATTTCAAAACTTTACGAAATATTGTCCCTTGAAAGGGACCTGTATAGAGGTCGTGGTTTGATGGTGTGGGTTTGGGATTATGATTGGTGCACGTACACCCCTGCATGTGATTGATAGAGGTACTGTAACAAAAAAATGGTTCAAATGGCTCTGAACACTATGGGACTTAACATCTATGGTCATCAGTCCTCTAGAACTTAGAACTACTTAAACCTAACTGACCTAAGGACATCACACAACACCCAGCCATCACGAGGCAGAGAAAATCTCTGACCCCGCCGGGAATCGAACCCGGGAACCCGGGCGTAGGAAGCGAGAACGCTACCGCACGACCACGACATGCGGGCGGTACTGTAACAGGTCAGGTGTATCGGGACGTCATTTTTCAACAGTATGTCCGCCTTTTCAGGGGTGCAGTGGGTCCCACCTTCCTCCTGGTGGATGATAACGCACGGCCCCACCGAGCTGCCATCGTGGAGTAGTACCTTGAAACAGAAGATATCAGGCGAATGGAGTGGTCTGCCTGTTCTCCAGACCTAAACCCCATCGAGAACGTCTGGGGTGGTCTCGGTCGAAGTATCGCTGCACGTCTTCAAACCCCTACGACACTTCAGGATCTGTGACAAGCACTGGTGCAAGAATGGGAGGCTATACCCCAGCAGCTGCTCGACCACCTGATCGCGAGTATGCCAACCAGTTCTGTGGCCTGTGTACGTGTGCATACTGATATCGGGGTACATGCGCAGGAAACAGTGGCGTTTTGTAGCATATGTGTTCCGGGACGGTTTTCTCAACTTATCACCAATACCGTGGACATACAGGTCTGTGTCGTGTGTGTTCCCTATGTGCCAGTTTTGTGTAGTGCCAAGTTGTGTGGCACCACATTCTGAAACTATCCCTCAGTTATGAGCACGAGTGTACCACATCGAGTTAAGAGTCTGTTAACTGCAGTCGTGCTGCCATAATCACGCCGGAAGCCTTTCCATCACCTGAGTACAAATGACAGCTCCGCCACTGCACTGTTCTTTTACAACTTCTGTAGGCAATCTACTTCTATCTACACAGGATGGTCCATTGATCGTAACGTGGCCAAATATCTCACGATATAAGCGTCAAACGAAAAAACTACAAAGAACGAAACATGTCTAGCTTGAAATGGGAAACCAGATGGCGCTATGGTTCGCCCGATAGATGGCGCTGCCATAGGTCAAACGGATATCAACTGCGTTTTTTTTAAACTAGGAACCCCCATTTTTTATTACGTATTCGTAAAGTACGTAAAGAAATATGTTTTAGTTGGACCACTTTTTTCACATTGTGATAGATGGCGCTGTAATAACCACAAACATATGGCTCACAGTTTTAGACGGACAGTTGGTAACAGGTAGATTTTTTAAATTAAAATACAGAACGTAGGTAGGTTTGAACATTTTGTTTCGGTTGTTCCAATGTGATACATGTATGTACCTTTGTGAACTGATCATTTCTGAGAACGCATGCTGTTACAGTGTGATTACCTGTAAATACCACATTAATGCAATAAATGCTCAAAATGATGTCCGTCAATCTCAATGCATTTGGCAATACATGTAACGACATTCCTCTAAAAAGCGAGTAGTTCGCCTTCCGTAATGTTCGCACATACATTGACAATGTGCTGACGCATGTTGTCAGGCGTTGTCGGTGGATCACAGTAGCAAATATCTTTCAACTTTCCCCACAGAAAGAAATCCGGAGACGTCAGATCCGGAGAGCGTGCGGGCCATGGTATGGTGCTTCGACGCCCAATCCACGTGTCATGAGATATGCTATTCAATACCGCTTCAACCGCACGCGAGCAATGTCTCGGACATCCATCATGTTGGAAGAACATCGACATTCTGTCATGCAGTGAAAGATCTCGTAGTAACATCGGTAGAACATTACGCAGGAAATCAGCATACATTACACCAATTAGATTGCCATCGATAAAATGGGGGCCAATTATCCTTCCTCCCGTAATGCCGCACCATACATTAACCCGCCAAGGTCACAGATGTTCCACTTGTCGCAGCCATCGTGGATTTTCCGTTGCCCAATAGTGCATATTATACCGGTTTACGTTACCGCTGTTAGTGAATGACGCTTCGTCGCTAAATACAACGCGAGCAAAAACTCGGTCATCGTCCCGTAATTTCTCTTGTGCCTAGTGGCAGAACTGTACACGACGTTCAAAGTCGTCGCCATGCAATTCCTGGTGTATAGAAATATGGTACGGGTGCAATCGGTGTTGATGTAGCATTCTCAACACCGACGTTTTTGAGATTCCCGAGCCTCACGCAATTTGTCTGCTACTGATGTGCAGATTAGCCCCTACATCAACTAAAACACCTACTTAGGCATCATCATTTGTTGCAGGTCGTGGCTGACGTTTCACATGTGGGTGAACATTTCCTGTTTCCTTAAATAACGTAACTATCCAGCGAACGGTCCGGACACTAGGATGATATCGTCCAGGATACCGAGCAGCATACACAGCACACGCCCGTTGTGCAATTTGATCACAATAGCCATACATCAACACGATATCGACCTTTTCCACGATTGGTAAACGGTCCATTTTAACACGGGTAATGTATGACGAAGCAAATACCGTCCGCACTGGCGGAATGTTACGTGATAACATGTACTTATACGTTTGTGACCATTACAGCGCCACCTATGACAAACTGAGAAAAGTGGTCCAACAAAAACGTTCTTATTTCTTTACGTACTACACGAATATGTAATAAAAATGGGGGTTCGTCTTTTTTTTAAAAAAAAAAACGCAGTATCTATTTGACCTATAGCAGCACCATCTAGCGTGCCAACCACAGCGTCCGTTTGACCTATGGCAGCGCCAACTAGCGGGCCAACCATAGCGCCATCTGGTTTCCCCCTTCAAGCTAGACGAGTTTGGTTCTTTGTAGTTTTTTCGTTTGATGTTAATTTCGTGAGATATTTGGCCCAGTCACTATCAATGGACCACCTTGTATATGTGCTATCCAGCGACTTTTGCCGCTTCAGTGTGAAATATTTGAAATGTTCGTGACGGATTGGTTACTCTGGTGACATCCAATGACTGGTCAACACCCGGAGCCACCGAGACCGCCTGACCAACTGAGACTGCTGTTAACGCTTCTCTGCTGACAACACAATTCCGGATCACATTGTGGTGTCCTGATGCTATTCATCAAATAGTGTATATTATTCACTAGCAATGGTGCGGAACTTGTAAGTAAGCTGTTTAGGTTTTTTTATTGGTAACGCCGCCGCCACGTAGCGCTCTGTATAAAAATCACTGGCTGTGCCGTGCGCAGTCTGTGTTTAGTTTGCATTGTTGTCTGCCATTGTAGTGTTGAGCAGCGGCAGCTGGATGCTAACAGCGTGCAGCGTTGCGCAGTTGGAGGTGAGCCGCCAGCAGTGGTGGACGTGGGGAGAGAGATGGCGGAGTTTTGTAATTTGTAAGACTGGATGTCATGAACTGCTATATATATTATGACTAGTGAGGTAAATACATTGTTTGTTCTCTATTAAAATCTTTCATTTGCTAACTGTGCCTATCAGTAGTTAGTGCCTTCCGTAGTTTGAATCTTTTATTTAGCTGGCAGTAGCGGCGCTCGCTGTATTGCAGTAGCTTGAGTAACGAAGATTTTTGTGAGGTAAGTGATTTGTGAAACGTATAGGTTAATGTTAGTCAGGGCCATTCTCTTGCAGGGATTTTTGGAAGTCAGATTGCGTTGCGCTAAAAATATTGTGTGTCAGTTTAAGCACAGTCTTGTATAAATTGTTCAAAGGGGACGTTTCAAACTGAGTGGATGCCTTTCTCTGTGTGTGTGAAATCTTATGGGACTTAACTGCTTAGCTTACACACTACTTAACCTAAATTATCCTAAGGACAAACACACACACACCCATGCCCGAGGGGGAGGATTCGAACCTCCGCCAGGACCAGCCGCACAGTCGATCACTGCAGCGTCTTAGACCGCTCGGCTCATTCCACGCGGCGCCGTTCTCTGTGTCAGGAGATATGGTCCGCCTTTGGGTTAGTGTGACAGGTCACTTTCCGAATTTCCCCGTCGCGGCGTGGAGCCGGGGTAGGTGTGCTGTGCATCTTCGCGCTGTCCGTGAGGCGTCACATTGGGAGGTACAGGGAGGGATTTTCCAGCCGCCGTGTTGTATGTTAATCCAGAGGCGGCCGTAATGCAGCTGTTAGCGGCAGACAGGCCGCGGCACGATCGCCGGGCGCCGCCTTTGTGTCTGGGGAAACACGGCCAGGGGCGGCTCGCCGTGGGAACTCTGCGCCTGCCGCCTCAGCCTCAGCCTCACCTGCCGATACGGGCGAGCGCGCTGCCGCCGCATCCGCGTCTGCGGACCACTAGAAGGGCGGCCCCGTCGCGCGCGGCACCTACATCTGCATATACAGGGTGTTACAAAAAGGTGCGGCCAAACTTTCAGGAAACATTCCTCACACACAAAGAAAGAAAATATGTTATGTGGACATGTGTCCGGAAACGCTTACTTTCCATGTCAGAGCCCATTTTAGTTTCGTCACTATGTACTGCACTTCCTCGATTCACCGCCAGTTGGCCCAATTGAAGGAAGGTAATGTTGACTTCGGTGCTTGTGTTGACTTGCGACTCATTCCTCTACAGTACTAGCATCGAGCACATCAGTACGTAGCATCAACAGGTTAGTGTTCATCACGAACGTGGTTTTGCAGTCAGTGCAATGTTTACAAACGCGGAGTTGGCAGATGCCCATTTGATGTATGGATTAGCACGGGGCAATAGCCGTGGCGCGGTACGTTTGTATCGAGACAGATTTCCAGAACGAAGGTGTCCCGGCAGGAAGACGTTCGAAGCTATTGATCGGCGTTTTAGGGAGCACGGAACATTCCAGCCTATGACTCGCGACTGGGGCAGACCTAGAAGGACGAGTACACCTGCAAAGGACGAGGCAATTCTTCGTGCAGTTGACGACATCCTTAACGTCAGCGTCAGAGAAGTTGCTGCTGTACAAGGTAACGTTGACCACGTCAGTGTATGGAGAGTGCTACGGGAGAACCAGTTGTTTCCGCACCATGTACAGCGTGTGCAGGCACTATCAGCAGCTGATTGGCCTCCACGGGTACACTTCTGCGAATAGTTCGTCCAACAATGTGTCAATCCTCATTTCAGTGCAAATGTTCTCTTTATGGGTGAGGCTTCATTCCAACGTGATCAAATTGTAAATTTTCACAATCAACATGTGTGGACTGACGAGAATCCGCACGCAGTTGTGCAATCACGTCATCAACACAGATTTTCTGTGAACGTTTGGGCAGGCATTGTTGGTGATGTCTTGATTGGGCCCCATGTTCTTCCACCTACACTCAATGGAGCACCTTATCACGATTTCATACGGTGTAAGTAGGCTGTTTACGTTTTCGTATTGGCAACGCCACGTAGCGCTCTGTAAGAAAATCACTGGCTGTGCTGTGTGCAGTCTGTGGCTAGTTTGCATTGTTGTCTGCCATTGTAGTGTCGGGCAGCGGCAGCTGGATGCTAACAGCGCGTAGCGTTGCGCAGTTGGAGGTGAGCCGCCAGCAGTGGTGGACGTGGGGAGAGAGATGGCGGAGTTTTGTAATTTGTAAGACTGGATGTCATGAACTACCATATATATTTTGACTATTAAGGTAAATACACTGTTTGTTCTCTATTAAAATCTTTCATTTGCTAACTATACCTATCAGTAGTTAGTGCCTTCCGTAGTTTGAATCTTTTATTTAGCTGGCAGTAGTGGCGCTCGCTGTATTGCAGTAGTTCGAGTAACGAAGATTTTTGTGAGGTAAGTGATTTGTAAAAGGTATAGATTAATGTTAGTCAGGGCCATTCTTTTGTAGGGATTTTTGAAAGTCAGATTGCGTTGCGCTAAAAAAATATTGTGTGTCAGTTTAAGCACAGTCTTGTACAATTTTTCTAAGGAGACGTTTCATATGGCGACCCTACTCTGCTTGTGCTGCTAGAACATGTTCCTTTACAAGTACGACACAACATGTCGTTTATGCACGATGGAGCTCCTGCACATTTCAGGTGACTGCACATCTCAGGCAAAGTGTTCGTACGATTTTCAACAACAGATTCAGTGACCAATTCCATGGCCTCCACCCTCTTCTGACCTCAACCCTCTTGACTTTCATTTATGGCGGCATTTGAAAGCTCTTGTCTACGCAACCACGGTACCAAGTGTAGAGACTCTTCGTACTCGTATTTTGGACGGCTGTGATACGCCATTCTCCAGGGCTGCATCAGCGCATCAGGGATTCCATGCGACGGAGGGTGGATGCATGTATCCTCGCTAACGGAGGACATTTTGAACATTTCCTGTAACAAAGTGTTTGAAGTGACGCTGGTACGTTCTGTTGCCGCGTGTTTCCATTCCATGATTAATGTGATTTGAAGACAAGTAATAAAATCAACTCTAACATGGAAAGTAAGCGTTTCCGGACACATGTCCACATAACATATTTTCTTTCTTTGTGTGTGAGGAATGTTTCCTGAAAGTTTGCCCGTACCTTTTTGTAACACCCTGTATATACTCCGCCAGACACCAAGCGGTGTGTGGCGAAGGGCACAATTCGCGCCAAACTCATATTTCCGCCTTCTGTTCAAGTCACGGATCGCGCGAGGGAGAAACGACTGTCTGAACGCCTCAGTACGAGCTCTAATGACCCTTATCTTTGAATGATGATCACTGTGCGATTTGAAAGTTGGTGGAAATGTTATATGCTCTTCATCCTCCGTGAAGATTGGATTTCGGAATTTAGTGAGCAACCCCTTCTGTTTGGCGCGTCGTCTGTCTGCAAGTATGTCCCACTTCAAACTGTCTATGAGATTTGTAACGCTTTCGCGATGGCTAAATGTACCAGTCACGTAACTTGCCGCTCTTCTTGGGACCTTCTCAATCCCTTGAAGCTGGCCTCGGTGGCCGTGAGGTTCTAGGTGCTGCAGTCCGGAACCGCGGGACTGCTACGGTCGCAGGTTCGAATCCTGCCTCGGGCATGGATGTGTGTGATGTCCTTAGGTTAGTTAGGTTTAAATAGTTCTAAGTTCTAGGGGAATGATGACCTAAGATGTTAAGTCTCATAGTGCTCAGAGCCATTTGAACCATACACTTACTAATATGGAGAGATAACTGCCAGTCATTTCACCACGCATTTACTTTCTGCAAATCTTCATTGATTTGTTCACAACTTTCGTGTGATACTACTTTCCTGTGGACTACAGCATCATCGGCAAACAGTCTAAAGCTGCTATCAGTACCACCCACCACATCGTTTATGTAAATCGTAAAGAGCAGAGGACCTATTACGCTGTCCTGGGGCACATCTGAAGTTACTCTTGTTTCTG
This sequence comes from Schistocerca gregaria, assembly GCF_023897955.1. NCBI lineage: Eukaryota > Metazoa > Arthropoda > Insecta > Orthoptera > Acrididae > Schistocerca > Schistocerca gregaria. Next base: position 126,604,560 of record NC_064923.1, on the reverse strand, counting down.
TTGAAGTTCAGGACGACATACTGTTCCCTGTTTGTTGCAAAACTTTCTATCCAAATGCATAGGTCATTGGACGGACCATAAGCGCGCACTTTTTGTAGCAAGTGACAGTGCGGAACTGAGTCGAACGTCTTTTGAAAGTCGAGTAATATGGCATCCACCTGGGAGCCGGTATCTAGAGCCTGTTGTATAGCATTCACAAAGAGGGATGGCTAGCTGTGCCTCGCATGAACGCTGTTTCCTAAAACCGTGCTGGTTTCTGCTGATGAGCTTTTCAGAGTCTAGAAAGGTCATTATGTCTGAACACAAAATATGTTCCATGATTCTACAACAAATCGATGTCAGTGAAATTGGCAGGTAATTATGTGCATCCGATTTTCTTATAGATTGCTATGACCTGGGCCTTCTTCCAGTCCACCACCTGCATCCACCGCTTCCTCATTTCACTGCGTGTAGGCCTGCACTGCTCCACGTAGTTCTTAACTCTCGAGAGCTTTCCTCTTAGCTCAGTGCTCTCTCGACCTGTAGCTACGAGTGTTTTTTTACGTTCCTGAGTAAATTTCCCACCAGTTCCCGAAGGCAATTTTCTGCTGTTGAAACGTGACTGTCATTTCGCCTCGTTTCGTTGCATAGCGTAAGATGCTATACGCGATGAATTCCACAGATAGTGTATGTATCCTTCTCCTTCTTCTCTTTAGGTTGCTTGTCTGCAGCTCTTCAGATGCTCCTGTCTTCGGCCGCCCTCTCCAGACCGGTGTACGTGGTGGCACTGGTTTCCTCCACAGTCTGGTCGATGTATTCCGATCTCGGTCTGTCTCTTGTGTTCTTCCCCACTATTTTCCCGTCGATGATACTTTTATTGATATCATAATATCTCAGCAGATCGCCTTCCGCGTGACCCTCCTGTAATCGATAAACTTCCGAAGACACTGTTTCTTTTCCTCCACCGTGCAGACACCATCTTCATTTGATACCCAGACGATCTTTAACGTTCTGCGGTAGCATCACAACTTGAAGGCTGTTATTTTGTGTCCTGCTTCTCCCAGGGTCCACGTATCGGTTCCGTACTGCCGCACACTCCACTCAAACGCCTTTATAAGGTCTTTCTTGAGATTTTGTCTATGCAGCTGCCTGTGAAAAGCTTTCTTCTTTCGTTAAAAGTAGGCTTTGCCTGGTAGATTCGACTGTGTATCCGCTTTGAGCTTCCATCTCATGTGATTTTCCTCCATAGGTAGGCGAAGGATTAGACTGTCTCCAACCATTATTTGTTAACCCTTTCAGTCCCAACAATACATGCGGCCGAGCTGTTCTAGGCGCTTCAGTCCGGAACCGCGCTGCTGCTACGGTCGCAGGTTCGAACCCTGCCTCGGGCATGGATGTGTGTGATGTCCTTATGTTACTTAGTTTTAAGTAGTTCTAAGTCTAGGGGACTGATGACCTCAGATGTTAAGTCCCATAGTGCTTCGAGCCATTTGAACCATTTTAAGCCAACAATATGTTAAAACAGAAGTTTAAAATTTTCACAAAATTTGACAACTAAAACAAGAAGAAATTGGCAAAAATCAAAAAAATCAATTGTTTTATGGAGGTGGTTTTACTCTGGAGCCACTAGGACAGTTTTCAGCCACCCGTCATCCCATGTGTTATATCTGAAAGTAAGTTTGTTTTTTCCCTAGATGCAGCCTCACATCTCGAAACTTCTCTGAACTGGTATTGGTTAAAACAAATTCCAGTTCTAAATAACAAGCAAAAATGGATCTAAAATTTAAAAAAAAAATTGTATTACAACTACCCACTGCCCAGCGCATTCATTTCGAAAAAACTCATAAAATCAGTAGTACAAACTCAAATTCACGATCCAGCAACACTCCATATACTTACTTTCGGTGCCAGTGATCTCAATATGGCCATTATAACAAATAAAATCCTTGTTCAGATGTTCAAATGTGTGTGAAATCTTATGGGACTTAACTGCTAATGTCATCAGCCCCTAAGCTTACACACTATGTAACCTAAATTACCATCAGGACAAACACACACACCCATGCCCGAGGGAGGACTCGAACCTCCGCCAGGACCAGCCGCACAGTCCACGACTGCAGCGCCTTAGACCGCTCCAAACATCCTTGTCTCATCCTTTACAATCACGTAGTACGATTCTGCGCCGACTGTTGCTTTGTACGTTATAAAAGTATAAGTGACTGCTACAATGCTCTGAAGTGACTGCTACAATGCACTACTTTCCTAGAAGTACTTCACAGTACCACTAGATGTCTCTGTCTTGCTACAAAATCGTTGGTTCCACGCTAAAGATACTGGTACTGGTACCGCGCTTTACGCGGAATCCATCGGTACTCAGACGGTTAAGTGAACAATGAGCAACGGTATTGTTTCTCTACCCACCACAAACATTTTTGTTTTAGCTTTGTTAATTAACAGTAAGGGCTAAGTGTGGTTGCCAACTGGGACAGCATCGCTATAAATTGTTCCGCATCTTTGCTTGCAACTACGATATTGTACACAGATCGTGGTGTAGTGGTTATCGTGGCTGCTTTTAGATCGCGTGGTCCCAGGCTCGCATCCCGGCCTCATTGAAGATTTCCTTCTCTCAGTCTGGGTGTATATTTTGCTCTCTGCAGTGTTTGTTAAGAAATATGCAGGAAGTGGTGGTAATATGGCCCCTGCAACAAATATGGCCCCCCTAAATAACTCATCCTTGTCGACTCGCAAGACGCCGAAGTGGCGTCGAAGAGGAGGACTTGCGCAGCAGGCGTCTGAGCAACTTCAGACGGTTTCTCCTGGTTAGTGATGCCATACAATCATTTATTGCACTGCAGTATCATCAGCCGGTCTTATAGGGTGTGGTAGATAAGTAATGAGACTGGCCGCCGCGCGGCGCCCCAGTCGCTCGCAGGGCGGTCTCCACCTGTACGTCACGTGGTGGGGGATCTAACAATAGAACCGGTTCGCAGTCGCATCGGAGCTCTGGTGCAGTGAGGGTCGAGCTTCGCGTATTACGTTGTTTGTGTGCCCGTGACACTTGTGAAAACTCTGAAGATGGATCGCTCGATAGAACAGCGGTGTGCAATCAAATTTTGCTTTCGCTTGGGCAAAACTGCTTCGGAAACTTTTGCTATGATTACGGAGGCCTACAAAGAAGACTCCCTATCAAGAGCTCAAGTGTTCCGGTGGTTTAATGAATTTAAATACGGGAGGGAATCCGTTGAAGACATGGTACGATCTGGACGCCCTTCAACGAGTCGTGTGGATGAAACGGTGGCCAAAGTGAAAGAACTCCTGGACTCCGACCGTCGTTTAAGTCTCAAAATGATCGCCGATGAGGTCTCCGTGAATAAATTTACGGTTCACCAAATTGTTACGCAAGATTTGATGATGAGGAAAGTTTGCGCAAAATTGGTTCCCCGAGTGCTGACCGCCGAACAAAAGCAACAACGAGTGGACGTTTGCCGTGAGATGTTGAATGATTTGGAAAATAATCCAGACTTTTTAGACAACGTAGTAACAGGCGACGAATCGTGGACATTCCAGTACGACCCGGAGACGAAAGCCCAGAGCTCGGAGTGGCACACACCGGCATCCCCGCGGTCGAAGAAAGCAAGAATGTCAAAGTCCTGCATCAAGACAATGCTGATTGTGTTTTTCGACAAGCGGGGTTTAATTCACAAAGAGTTTGTCCCTCAGGGGAAGACTGTCAATGCCGACTTCTACAAAGAAGTCCTTCAGCGATTGCACAGAGCCGTCAAACGGAAGCGACAGGACCTTGCTCAACGCTGGCGTCTCCACCACGACAACGCTCCGGCGCACACAGCGTTCCTCGAGACCTCCTACTTGACCCGAACTGGAGTTGAAGTTCTGCCACAGCCACCATACAGCCCTGACTTGAGTCCTCCTGATTTCTTCCTATTTCCGAAGGTCAAAAGATGCCTGAAGGGTCATCGCTTCGACGATATTCCGAACATCCAATGTGCTGTCACTAAGGCACTAACTGGGATAACTCAAACGGACTACAGTGGGGCCTATGAAGCTTGGAAAACGCGCTGGCAAAGTTGTGTCGACGCCCAAGGCGAGTACTTTGAAGAATATTAATGTTTTGTACAAATTGGATCAATAAATTTGTTTTTCTAGACTGAGTCTTATTACTTATCTACCACACCCTGTAGTATTCTGTTAAGAGAGACGCGTTTCTGTGCAGGTAGCCATCGGGGCTGCTCATTGGCTACCGTTCATGCACCACAAGACAGGCGGCTTGCTCCTGCACGCACCGACAGACGTCGCTGCAGTCAGGGTATCGAGATCGTACACGGCCGTACCCATTTTAGCAGACTAAGTACAGCGACACCCCGTTAAATCATCATGTTTCACTCTCATTCCAACTCTAAAAGCTAGTGCTGCCTTTTCTTTCTTCGTAACTGAGAAAACCTTATCCTCGCTATACTCACCTTAAGTTATAGAAAGAAATAGCTTTCCCCAACCAGTAAGCTACTGTATGTGTATGTTTATCCGGCGCTGCCTGTCGACTTCAGTGGCATAGCCAGTAGGTACTGGACTATTATTCTGCAGCTCTGGGTTCAGTCCCACGTGGTACTCTGTAGGTCCGGGGTCCAATTCCACATTGAATATACGATATTTTTATTTCTTATTTATTGCATCACTTCTCTCTGGCAACGATTTGTTGCTGTGAAACACACAAAGTTGCACCAGGGCAGGGAGTACACATAACTCTGAATAAATCAGTCCTAAGGTTAGGTCAGTACCACCTGTTAGTCCTATTTGGTATGCGTCCCATAAGCCTGAGAAATATTCAGGGATGCGCAAGTGTTTCATAAGCAGTCCTCTTTGTAGACGTCGTCCTTAATTGCTTTTGGAACATCGCGCTTTACAAATCTAGACTTAGTTTTCTTTTCAGTTCGCATCTTGCATGTATTCGATAGTTCCACTGTCTAATCCCAGTCTCCATAGTAGCCTTTGTTACTGGCAATGTTACAGAGCGCTTTTTCAATGTTATCTGCAGCCGCATACTGTACACATAAATTCGTTCACAGGCGTTCTCATCCTCAAGCAGAAAAAAAGCATGACGCTTCGAATCAAACGCGCCATGGAAACTTTTATGACAATTGATGCTCAGGGGGGCAACGAGAATTTTCGTGGATCCATTTAATACGCGACGTTTGTGTTGATAATTTGTTTAACTCCTTCAACACTTCACTAAGAAATTCATTTCCACTATTACCGCTACAAAGCGACACAGTACCGCGATCAAACTGCAAAGACGGTACGTACATCTACCGGCTCGTACTGACCGACCAAGCTGCCTTTCTTACAACATCATGAACGTTCGCAAGTCAGCAGACTCGATACCGTCCTGCCCCGAACGACAGAGTGCCTCTAAATAATACGCTTCGATCACAGATAGTGTCTCTTGCGCTACTGTCTTTGGGGCGGCCGGGGCTGTTTGCTAGCACCATCTTGCGGAGTTCCTTGAGGCTGTGGTCAAACACGCATTAGCAGTAGAAGAAAGTACGATTCGAATCTTGCGCAAAAGTGACGTCAAAAAGAAAAGTCACTCGACGGTCCACCGAAGTCGATGGCAGGTGTAGAAGGACGACTTTGGAGACGCTATATTGGATTTAGTCGTATTTCGTTGTTTTGTAAGTAGGCTGTTTAGGTTTTTATGTTGGTAACGGCACGTAGCGCTCTGTATGAAAATCGCTGACTGCACTGTGTGCAGTCTGTGGCTGGTTGGATTCATTGTTGGAATATTCGGTAGTGTAGTGTTGGGCAGTTGGATGAGAACAGTTCGTAGCGTTGGGCAGTTGGGAGGTGAGTTGCCACAAGTGGTGGACTTGGGGAGAGATATGTCAGAGTTTTGAGAGGTCACTATGAGTGGACGATCCGGACGTGTGTTCGTAAGAAAAAGGAAATTTGTTTAATTGGATGTCACAGAATACTATGAAGGTAAATCCATTGTTTGTTCTCTATCAAAATCTTACATTTGCTAACTATGCCTATCAGTACTTAGTGCCTTCAGTAGTCAGAATCTTTTATTTACCTGGCAGTATTGGCGCTCGCTGTATTGCAGTAACGAAGATTTTTGTGAGGTAAGTGCTTCTTGAAAGGTATAGGTTATTGTCAGTCAGGGCCATTCTTTTGTAGGGATTATTGGAAGTCAGATTGCGTTGAGCTAAAAATATTGTGCGTCAGTTTAGTGATTATCAGATTAAGTAAAGAGAGAACTGTCTGAGTACGTTCAGTTTTGCTCATCTGTTGGAAAATCAAATAACGTAAGAGTTTTTCCAGCACTGTCATTCTTAATTTTCTATGGGGACGTTTCAGTTTTTGCATTTTAACGTGCATGTTATGACAGTTTTTTTTATTTTGTTATGGTTTTAGGGCGCAAAACTCCTACGGTCATTAGCGCCCTTTGTTATGACAGTAGGCTGTTTCAAGGCAACGGCGCATTGAAGATTTGTCATAAACACCTCACTCTTGGTATAGTTCGTTATAATTAAACGCTAGTTGATGATAGATCGGTAGTAAAAGTCTCTAGAAGATCCTACGACGAATGCTATTATTGTTTGAAGCTGTATCCGTTCAGAGTGGTCTTTTTGCTATAAACGGGGTTTTACAGAGTTAAAGATAGAAGTTTCTTCTCCTGGTATATGCAAATTTTTGTTTTCATTTTGTATTTGTAACAGATTATGGGACATTTTTATTAATGTAATAGACGTTTGTTCTGCAATATTCGATGTTATTTATATGCTAACATGTCAAGAGTTCATTCAGTTGGAAATGAATTTCTTCAATTTTGTGGCTTCGATCTGATTAAAATATGATTAGGTAGGAACTTATATTCTTGCGTATCAAAAATATTTAGCTGTTTATTTTTTCTTTTTTTTTTCGTCACAATTTCCGCGGATCCACTCTCACACTGGGAAGAAGCTAGTGTCATTCGCATCTTATTGGGTCGACTGCTGTCACCTTTGGTGGAAGCATCGAGTGAACGTCATTTTAAAGTCACTTGTGTCCAAGATTCCAGCGATAATAGCTTTTCCTCGTTTTCGGCAGCAAAAGTTCGAACGGGTTAGCTTACAGCCTTAATACTCATGGGGACTTTCAGTGTTGGGCAGATGCAGATTTAGAAGGAGCTGCATGCTGTTTTGGTTTATGAGATCACACAATGATTTTGGGCATACAGAACGCATCCCTATTCTAATTTTCTGCATCTAACTCCACAGTGCTTTCGATGTTTCTGATGTGTATGAATAAAACACTCCATTTATTTAATGCATGTATGAATAGCAATTCGAAATTTCGTGAAGGGATGTGAGATTCATATCCATGTAGCCTAGGAGAGTCGCCCAATCTTGCATAACCTGTACCTGTATAGGCTCGTGAAGCTTCTTTCGGTTATAGACAAGTTCTCAAATGTTATAGACGTTTCCTGTTTAGCTTTATTATCAGGTGCTAAGGAATATACATGTCACAAATTGTCTTCCTTTGTGAAACAAATTTCGTGTGTATGAATAGTAAGTATAGTCACATTCGCTCTCTGTGAACTAATGGTTTACGAACAGCTTAGGCTGTTGCACCTTAATGTCTCCACAGGTCGTAGATATAAGCATTCCCTTCGTGGACTTTGTATAACGTTAATTTGCGAGTCCTCCTTTATGTGATATTGGGTTATAAAGTCTACGAACTAAATATAGTGAAACTAAAACAGATCTCGTGCAGATGCGAATAATTTTCTCGCGATTTTTCCATTTTCCTCACTTACCATCTATGCTTCCATAAGTCTATAACAATTGGAGCTTTGTATATGAACCAATTTACCTGTCGTTTCCTTTCGAGATGTCTTGCATTAGTAGCTGCGTAACTGTAAGTATCTTGAAAACTAGCAATTTTCAGTCACACAAGGCGAGTGAACCAGCGGTGCATCCAGTGGTCACATGCTATACAATCCTTTGAGCTCAAAACGCCTCTATTCAGCCGATGAATTAATTAGGCCTAGACTATTATAAGCAGTCCATTGCGAATTCCTGTTATTTGTATGATTTCGAAGATATATTCCTTCACATCTCCATGTTAGGCAGTTTGCACTCACGTGTGCACTGCAAGGATAATTCCCAGCCCGTCAGTTCTGATACTCGTTTCGAGACTTAACATTAAACAAAACAGAAAAAAAGTTATGATGGTGGTTTTAATGCTCCCTACATTTGAGTACAACGCACAGATCGTTCATACAACCATATAAAACCCTCGGATTAGTCCTTCTTTCGGATGTTATTCAATTTGCCCGTCACATTCACACCTTTTTCGATATTTGAGAACCAAGAGAAACCCATTCTGCAGTTCGTCGTCTTGTCGTAAGTTCGGATTGATAACACTAAATTTCGTCACTCGTGGTGAATATTGTTTGCGTTTTTCATCTCAATTAAGCATAGGCAGGCGACCACGCTTCGTTGTTTTCGTTTACTAATCAAAGTATGTGGATAAAATTTTGCATACGCATTTCTCCTTTTCAAAACATTCTGGAGAACGTCTTGAGCATTTTATTGACTGGTTGAATGGACACCTCTTGCTTAGAATTGTTAGCTCAAGCTGACTCTCGAGCTACTGTGCTGAAGTCGCTTATACTAGAGGAATAAAATCAGTCTTGTAAAAGGAAGAATCGAGTTACATTAATGTTCCCTGACGCAAGGATCGTTGTATACATTGCCCCCCTTACACGTGCACTGAACCGACGATTCCTATACGGAAGAACCCACTTACACTGGTCTTCTGATATTCCATTTGTACATTTTAAAACAGCAACCTTATACTGCTGATGAACAGAAAGAATCCGATGGTTTGATAAACATTCTCTACGTTTCTGTGTCGTGAACGTCTTTAATTAAGGTCTGCTGTTTCCGCCAGCACAGACGACACACAGCCATACACACACACAAAGGGTGCCATACGGCCCTGCCAGCCTCCAGTGTGGCGCAACGTAACTATAGTGAGATGCCATAGGGCGCACACATTATACGGTATATGTTATGCTTCGCCATACATCACTCAAATAGTACTAGCCGTCCGTCATAGTTATGGGCCGACGCCATAGCGGACGCACAAAACATAGACTATACCCTTCTTCGGCGTATTGTCACGCAAATCATTCTGAAATGAACATTCATTCGCCAATCGCACAAATAAGTAGACGCAAAGCGCCACTCAGGCAGTGTCGCAGCATCCGCCGACAGCCGCAGTAGCCGGCAAGTCTCGCAGTGTGCGTGTATCGCGACTCATTTACCGCCATCGCCAGCAGAGCCCGGCTGGACATTCTGCTAGTTAAGTTAGTCATGGTTCATAGGATCCAGGATTACACCAGTGCTCATGGAAGTGAACTTTTACCATCATCGCCACGGGTCATCATACTGAGATTAAGCTCTTTTAATACTTTATTGTTAACTGTTTTTAATTTTGTCAATTTCCACCAGGATCTAGTTGGTCTTGTGACGAGTCTGTTTAGTTGCTGCATGCTTGCAAGCCAACTCAGTAGCAGAAACTATTGTCTGTGGTAGAGGTTTCCCTCCCCGCCACGTTTATGTCGGACGTCAAGAGTGTTTGGTGAACACAACACGGTCAATTCCTTGTTGCTCAGTGTCTTTCCCGTCTAGTCTTACCCACTTTGTGTAAGTCGCTTTCCCTCTAGAGACAGTGCCGAAGATCCTTGACATGAGTCTCCAGTACGATACGATGTTGCAGTGCCTGTGTTATTCCGAATAGAGGTGCAGAGTTCCTTCGAAAAAGCACGCATGGTGCCCAGACATGAAGAAAGGAACCTCTATGTCTCCGTCCTCTGTCTAATTCACGATGTAGTCATACAAACTATCAACCAGATGTCCTTACGATCGTGTTCTGCACGGAAGATGGCATCCGCTCAACGTACAACCATGCTAACGATGACGTCGAACGAGGTAATGTTTGCCCATAGCCCCATACCCACAATCGCTGTTTTCACAGTCACAGACGGTGCAGTATGGCACAGAGAAGACGTCCATCAGTATCTCTACGGTGCAGGGTGACAGGAAGAATGGAAGCAGGATAGTCGCAAACTGGTATGGCCCGTTAGCTCAGTGTGAATTGTTCTGTTGTTTCTCGGATATGACGACAGTGTATAGAGACTGAAACTGTATCCCGAAGACCAAGGCAAGACCGACCACGTGTGACATCAGAAAGAGAAGGCCGTTATTTGTCTGTAAGAGCACGACAGTACCGCCTTAGTACTGCTCGGTAGCTTGCATGAGAGCTCGCAGCATCCTCTGCACGTGTTGTATCGAGGCAAACGGTGTGCAGAAGGCTTCAGCAGAGTGGCCTTTATTGTCGGAGACCTACCTCTGACGTGTCTTCACAGAAGGGAACGTCTACAATGGAGTAATCAATATGCCACCTGGCCGGTCGAACAGTAGGCCAACGTTGTTCTCATACATGATTTAGACTGGAGGTTGATTCTCGATGGATTTGCATCTGGAGGGAACGTGGAACACGATTACGGGATCCAAACATTGTGGAAAGAGACCGATGCTGAGGAGGATTCCTAATGGTGTGGGCAGGGATTATGATGACCACTCGAACCTCTCTTCATAAAATTGTACGGGTTAATCGACAAGGTTTAACTGCTGTCAGGTATCGTGACGAGGTTTTGGGCCCTCATCTGCGGTTGTTGCGAGGTGCTGTGGGCAGAGACGTCGTATTGATGGACGATAATGCTCTGGTTGAAACCGGACATAAACAGCAGTGAAATTTTGAACTTGGATTGGACAATGTTTAGGAAGGGTAGGACTGATGCTATGGGAGGTGGTGTGTTCATTGCAGTTAAAAGCTGTTTAAATGTATTTGAGATCGATACTGGGTCGGACTGTGAAATAGTATGGATAAAGCTGTCAATCAGACAAGGAGTGACCATTGTATTAGCGTGTTTTCATAGACCACCAGCATCCGCAACGTTTCAGGGAAAGTCTTGAGTACATAGGAAATAAATATCCGAATTATCCATTAGTTATAGGTGAAAACTTTAATCTGGCGTCTACTGACTGGGAAAATTACACGTTTACCAGAGGGGGCAGAAATAAGACTCGTGTGAAGTTATTCAAGGAGCACCCTGAACACACAACCTTCAGCAGTTGGTTAGAAAACCAACTCGAGATGGGAACATATTGGATATCTTGGCCACAAACAGACCTGATCTTTTTGAGGGAGTTAATCTAGAAGAAGGTATTAGCGACCATAATGTCGTTGTGGCTTCTCTGCCAGTGAAAAAAAAACAAAAAAACAAAGAAACAGCGTAGAGTTTTCTTGTTCGGGAAAGCAAATAAAAGTGTCATTAATGAATATCTTCATAGTCAGCTCCAAGGATTCACCGCGAGACACAAAGATATTGAGCATCTTTGGTCGGAATTTAAAGGTATTGTCCACCACGTGCTACAGAAATATGCGCCTAGCAAAAATATAGGGGAGGGAAAGGATCAATCTTGGTTCAACAATCATACGTATTAGGAAGTTGCTCAGAAAGCAGAGAATTTTGTAGAGTCATTTTAAACGTAGTCACTGCCCCGCTGAAAAACACAAATTATGCGAAATAAAAGCAGCTGTTAAAAGGTCAATGAGAGATTCTTTTAACGAATTTGAAAGCAATATTTTATCTGCAGATTCTAAAAATAGCCCCAAAAAGTTTAGGTCGTACGAAAAATCTATGAACGCTACAAATAATTCATTACCATCTCTTGCTGAAAGTACCGGTAATGTAACGGATGATGATAAACAGAAGGCTGAAATTCTAAATGTAGCTTTCAAGAATTCGTTTACGGTAGAGGACTGCGGCACCATTCCCCCTTTCAACTATCGAACAAACGCAAGGATGGCTGACATAGTGTTTAGTGTAACTGGAGTTGTAAAACAGTTAAGCTCCTTAGATACCAGGAAGGCATCTGGCCCAGACGGTATCCCCGTAACATCTTATGTTGACTATGCTACAAATATAGCGCCATTCTTATCCAGCATCTATCAGAGATCACTGGAACAGCGGAAAGTTCCACGGGATTGGAAGAAGGCCCAGGTCATACCAATCTATAAAAAGGGTAGAAAATCGGATGCACGTAATTACCGGCCAATTTTACTGACATCGATTTGTTGTAGAATCATGGAACATATTTTGTGGTCAGACATAATGACATTTCTAGACTCTGAAAAGCTCATCTGCAGAAACAAGCACGGTTTTAGGAAACAGCGGTCATGCGAGACGTAGCTGGCCCTCTTTGTGCATACATACCGGCTCCCAGATTGATGCCATATTCCTCGACTTTCGAAAGGCGTTCGACTCAGTTCCGCACTGTCGCTTGCTCCAAAAAGGTGCGCGCTTACGGTCTATCCGATGACATGCGGTTGGATAGAAAGTTCGTTTGTCAGCGTACACAACCACGATGGCAATCACATTTGGCTCATTATACGATGAGAAACGCGGTCCCGTGTGAGGGTGGCTCAACCAGAGATCGTGAAAAGCCGGAGCGGCGTGACATGTTGAGCATAAATCGGGTTGGGAAAGCGTCTTGGGTTGGGAGTCGTTATAAACAATTCTTCCACCGCCTTCTGCACGTATAGCGTCTCTGACAAGCAAAGCTTGATACTGAACCCTCTCAACAGGGCAATACATTACATAACTGGTACTACTGCAGCCGCCGAGACACCTGTTGGTCTCTGTGAGCAGACGTGGGGCCGTGCGCTGTGGAGACTGGCGACGGAGTTCGTGGAAGGCCGGGTGCGTCACCGCGTCCAGCCCCTGAGGAAATAGCTGGACCAAACAAATATCTAGGACACGGGCTCGCCGCTTCTGGGGAGAGCCACTTTCACGGGCGGCCTGCGTCGCCTGATCACTGCCCTGTCTCTGGCACGGTGCTACGGAAGCCGAGGCAGAGCTACCAACAATACTACTCGCGTGAGTGCAGAAGTCAGGCAAAGTGGCAGAGAATGGACAAGTAGTCGAGAAAATGTACCAGGTGGCTGCATAACACTGATCTGTTACGGTAAGAGAGAGCACAGTGTTTCATCGTGGTAATTTCTGGGCAGCGAAGAAAAAGCAGTTGCACTATGTAGTGTGGAAAACCGTGAAAGACGACCACATTGTGTTGCTTCACTATATGGTTGAAAGAAGGATGGAATGACTATGGCATCACTGACGAAAATTTGTGCCAGGGCGGCAACATAAGCTAGTTTTCGTCGAGCACTCGTAACTTTTAGTCTCTCTGAACACATCTCCATGCCCGAATTGAACTTTCATTGTCAGTAATGTATCCTGCTCTTATTTCCGAACAACAACTACCGGATGTTCTGCCAGTACTTCTCCCATGGCAGTCATCGGATAAGATCGAACTTTTTCCTGGTAACTATAAGACCATTGGACCGACTGTGCCACCCTGCTGCTAAAATTTCAGCGGTGGGTTCGTCCTTCCAGACGATAACGCACAAGCTCGCCGTGCCCATTTAATGATCACTTTGTAGCAGGAGGTAGCGATGAGCTGAATACAGTGGCCTGAGGTACCCGCTGACATGAGCCCGACTGACACACTCGGGACCAGCTGAACCTTGCAGTGCGTCGCCGCGAAAACCCTCCTCGAACAGCAGGACCGGCTTCGAACACTTTAGAAGCAGGTTCTTGACCACATTTTCGACAACATGCCAAAAAACACGCAAGCATGTTAAAAGGTATGGGGTGGAGGAACACGGTTTTGAATGTTCCCTAGAAGTAGATTCAGATTTCACAGATGTGTACTTTAGAACAGAGTGCCTTTATTTCCGTATTAAATTTATTTTGCGTTAGTTTCATAGGACTTTTTACTACAAAAAATTATACATCATTATTTTTCCTTCCCTTTTCAGCATTTTTTACAACATGACTAGTTTCGCTCGCAAGTGATCAATTTCATATCTAAGTAGCTGCGTAAGCAAGCTGTGGTGTCATGCAGAAAGTACACATGAGAATATCGGGTAGTTTCTGTATGACACGACGGGTTGCTTACGCAACTACAAAAATCTGAAGCCGATCACATGTGATCGAAACTAATCATACTGTAAAAAAATCCAACTAAGACGGAAAATGAATGATATATAAATTTTTAAATATCAACACTTAGCGAATTCTCTCGGGACGAGAAGGGCTTGTTATTTCACTACTTGTTCTCCTTTATTCTAAGCCCACGTGCTCTCTTCGGATGTACAGATGTTGCAATTCTTTTTTTATTTCGCATCTGATTATCCCTTCCCAACGTCAGGGACAGTCTACTTGGCTCTCCCTTCGGTGAAGCATCAGCTGCGTTTCAGTGGTCCAACGAATGCTTTTGCTGTTCTATACAGAAATGCGCACCATTATCTCCAGTTTCTATCTAAAGATTATTCCTATGTCATCCGTGGCAAATATGGGGCATACACTGGTGTGCAAAACTTACGGACGAAAGTAACTTGGACTATACGCCGAAAGACCTGGTTCAGTACAGTGCAGTACAGTACAGAAGGTAACTGAAAGAAATACGCACTGACACGGAAAGAAATAATTTTATTCAAAGACAATAATTACACTTGAAGTCTTCACGACTTATGACAGTCTCCCGGACACTACAAAAGGCGGGACGTAGTTCTTAATAGGGTTTGCGATCGCCCACAGGCGGCGAAGCATGCTGTGCAACGTGCTTCCATGCTGACCGCAATGTTGACAAGGAGTTCTTGTGGCAGAGCGCTCGATTCCTCCACCAGCGCTGTTGACAACTGCTGGATGGTCGCTGGTCCATGTGGAAGTGCTGCTACTCGTCTCCCCAATGCATCACAGTGGTGTTCGATGGGTTTTAAGATGGAAAACAGGCAGGACAGTCAATTCGCCGAATTCCCTCTCTTTTCTCAGAGCTCTTCCACCTCCGCTGTTCGATACGATCGCAGACTGTCATACACTATGTGATCAAAAGTGTCCGGCCACCTACAAAAATACACGTTTTTCATATTAGGGGCAATGTTCTGCCACCTACTGCCAGGTACTCCATATCAGCGGCCTCAGTAATCATTAGACATCATGTGAGAGCAGAATGGGGCGCTCTGCGAAACTCACGGACTTCTAACGTGGTCAGGTGATTGGGTGCCACTTGTGTCATACGTCTGCATTCGAGATTTCAACACTCCCAAACATCCTTAGGTCCACTGTTTCCGATGTGATAGTGAAGGGGAAACGTGAAGGTATACGTACAGCACAAAAGCGTACAGGCCGACCTCGTCTTTTGACTGACAAGGGACCGCCGACAGTTGAAGAGGATCGTAGTGGCTCTGAGCACTATGGGACTTAACATCTATGGTCATCAGTCCCCTAGAACTTAGAACTACTTAAACCTAACTAGCTTAAGGACATCACACAACACCCAGTCATCACGAGGCAGAGAAAATCCCTGACCCCGCCGGGAATCGAACCCGGGAACCCGGGCGCGAGAAGCGAGAACGCTACCGCACGACCACGAGCTGCGGACAGGATCGTAGTGTGTAATATCCAACCCATCACACAGGAATTCCAAACTGCATCAGGATCCACTGCAAGTAGTTTGACAGTTAGGCGGAGGGTGAGAAAACTTGGATTACGTGGTCGAGCGGCTGCTCATAAGCCACACATCACGCCGGTAAATGCCAAACGACGCCTTGCTTAGCGCAAGGAGCGTAAACATTGGACGATGGAAACAGTGCAAAAACATTGTGTGGAATGAAGAATCACGGTACACAATGTGGCGATCCGATGGCAGGGTGTGCATAAGGCGAATACCCAGTGAACGTCATCTACAGCGTGTGCAGTGCCAACAGTAAAATTAGGAGGCGGTGGTGTTATGGTGTGGTGGTGTTTTTCATGGAGGGGGCTTGTACCCCTTGTTGTTTCGCACAGACCTACATTGATGCTTTAAGCACTTCTTGCTTCCCACTGTTGAAGAGTAATTCGGGGATGGCGATTGCATCTCTCAACAAGATGGAGCACCTGTTCATATTGCACGGCCCGTGGCGGAGTGGTTACACGACAGTAACATCCCTGTAATGGACTGGCCTACACAGAGTCCTGACCCGAATCCTATAGAACACGCCGACTTCGTGACAGGCCTCACCGAGAGATGTGGATACCTCTCCTCAGTGCAGCACTCCGTGAAGAGTGGTCTGCCATTCCCCAAGAAACCTTCCATTCCCCAAGAAACCTTGCAGCACCTGATTGAACGTATGCCTGCGAGAGGGGAAGCTCTCATCAAGGATAAGGGTGGGCCAAAACCATATTGAATTTCAGCATTACCGACGGAGGGCGCCACGAACTTGTAAGTTATTTTCAGACAGGTGTCCGGATACTTTTGATCACATAGTGTACAAGCAAACGAGGTCAGCGCCAAATACACACCTCAAAAGACGCACCTTCGGACGGAGTGCAGTGTCACAATAACGTTGACCGGTGGGTCAACCGTGTTGAAAGACATGTCAGTGTTAGTACTTCCCTGAAACGTTATGCCTCGCCACTCTTTGACACCCGGACCATCAATACGATCGCGTTCGATAATGCTGCTGGATGCACTGCGTTTTCGCACCTCTTGCCATATGAGGAACGTACGTCCAGAGACACTGCTTAGACTGGATCTACCCTCTTCCGAGAAGAGCCCACGACTCCAATCCTTATTGGTCCACTCCCTAAGCTGTTTGCTAAGCGGAAACGTTCCGTCACCATTGTGGGGATGTCAACCGGACACAACTTAACATTTTCGGCCAAGGAGGCCACCCCCATGCAGTCGCCATGCCACTGTGAAGCGCCAGGTTCCGTACCTTGCATTCCAGTTATATGTGGTTGGAATTGCACTCACTGTCTGACGTGGGTCCCTTCTTGTTTGTTGCACAATGTAGCAGTCCCCTACTGCCGCAGTTGACCATGCACAACCACGTCCTCTCCTTCGGCCAGATATCCTGCGCTTCGGAACGTCCTCACCCAAGTGAAACAATAGTGTGAGCAACACCAAACTTCAGGGGTACACTCTTCACACTTCGTTCTCCTTCCAGTTCCCTCGACGATTCTTCCCCGTCTGAAGTCATCCAAATGTTGTTCCCGGGCCAGCAGGCCGCGGTAACCGAGCGGTTCTAGGCGCTTCAGTCCGGAACCGCGTGACTGCTGCGGTCACAGGTTCGAATCCTGCCTCTGGCATGGATGTGTGTCATGTCCTTATGTTAGTTAGGTTTTAGTAATTCCAAGTTCTAGGGGACTGATGACCTCAGATGGTAAGTCCCATAGTGCTCAGAGCCATTTGAACCATCTCTGGGCCATACTATAATGAAGACCACCACCGCAGTGCACCGTAACTACTCGGCGGCTGGCACTCTCTGTTCCCGACCCTCCAATGGCCTCGTGTTGAGGGGTCAGGCCCCTTTTGAGCTACAGTCACGCTCACCTCGCGCCACGTAACGTCCAGCTTTCTGATCACGACTGGGAGACCTTTGGGAATATGCTCCCGAACTTTCATTCATTTCCACCGAGTTGTTATGTTTATCTATCTGGTCCTTAAGTTCTGGAGAGTAATCTACATGATTACTCTGCATTTCACTATTAATTGTCTGACAGAGTGTTGATAGAACGACCTGCGAGCAATTTCTCGCAGAAAAGACGAACACTTAAAGCCTTCTGTGCGAGTTCTGATTTCTCTTAGTTTATTATGATGATCATTCCTCTCTATGTAGATGGGCCCCAACTACATATTTTCACAGACTGAGGAGAACTTTAGTGCCTGAAATTTCATTAGAAGAACCTGCCACAACGAACAACACTTTTGTTTTTATGAGTGCATCACATTTCACGTATCATATCCGTGGCGCTCTCTCCCGTTCCGCGATGATACAAAATGATCTGCCCTTCTTTGAACTTTTTCGGTGTCATCCGTCGATCCTATCTTATACGGGTGCCACAATGCACAATATTACAATAGAGGAGAACGTACAAGTGTAATGTAGGCAGTCTCTTTAGAAGAGTTGTTGTATTTTCTCAGTGTGCTGCCAATAAATCGTAGTCTTTGGTTTGCTTTACGTTTTTATGAGTGCATCACATTTCACGTATCATATCCGTGGTGCTCTCTCCCGTTCCGCGATGATACAAAATGATCTGCCCTTCTTTGAACTTTTTCGGTGTCATCCGTCGATCCTATCTTATACGGGTGCCACAATGCACAATATTACAATAGAGGAGAACGTACAAGTGTAATGTAGGCAGTCTCTTTAGAAGAGTTGTTGTATTTTCTCAGTGTGCTGCCAATAAATCGTAGTCTTTGGTTTGCTTTACCCACAGCATAATCTATGTGCTCGTTCCAACTTAAGTTATTCGTATTACCTAAGTATTTAGTTGGGTTTACAGCTTTTATATTTGTGTGATTTACCGTGGAACCGAAATTTAGCGAATTCCTTTTGGCATTCATGTGGAAAACTTCACACTTTTCATTATTTAGAGTTAATTCCACTTTTCGCATGACACAGATTTCTTGTCTATATCGTTTTGTAATTTGTTTTGACCACCTGATGACTTTATAAGACGGTAAATGACAGAATCATCTGCAAACAATCTCAGAGTGCAACTCAGATTTTCTCCTAAATCGTTTATCGTAGATCAGAAACAGCAGAGCGTCTGTAACACTTTCTTGGGGAACGCCAGATACAATTTCTGTTTTGCTTGATGTCTTTCTGTCAATTACTGCGGACTCTGGCCTTTCTTACAGGAAATCACGAATCCAGACGCACAACTGAGACGATGATCCTTAAACACGCAATTTGTTTAGAAGTCGCTTGTGAGGTACAGTGTCAGAAGTCTTTTAGAAGATAAAAATAAGCAATCAATTTGACATCCCCTGCCAATAGCACACATTTCTTCGTGAGAATAAAGAGCTAGTTGCGTTTCACACTATTTGTCAATAACTTGTTTACTTCGAGATAACTCATAATGTCCGAACGCAGTGTATGTTACCAAATCCTACTGCAAATCGACCATACCGACATTGGTCTGAAATTTAGCAGTTTATTACTGTTTCCTTTGTTAGGCATTGGTGTTACTTGTTGAACTTTCAAGTCATTCGGGTCGGATCTTCCAACAAGCGATCCGTTCAGTACAGTTGCTGAATATGGAGCTATTGTATCAGCATACTCAGAGAGGAACCTGTTGTTGTTGTTGTTGTTGTTGTTGTTATGCGGTCTTCAGTCCTGAGACTGCTTTGATGCAACTCTCCGTGCTACTCTATCATGTGCAAGCTTCTTCATCTCCCAGTACTTACTGCAACCTACATCCTTCTGAATCTGCTTAGTGTACTCATCTCTCGGTCTCCCTCTACGATTTTTACCCTCCACTCTGCCCTCCAATGCTAAATTTGTGATCCCTTGATGCCTCAGAAGAAGCCCTACCAACCGGTCCCTTCTTCTTGTCAAGTTGTGCCACAAATTCCTCTTCTCCCCAATTCTATTCAATACCTCCTCATTAGTTATGTGATCTACCCATCTAATCTTCAGCATTCTTCTGTAGCACAACATTTCGAAAGCTTCTATTCTCTTCTTGTCCAAACTATTTGTCGTCCATGTTTCACTTCCATACATGGCTACACTCCATACAAACACTTTCAGAAACGACTTCCTGACACTTAAATCTATACTCGATGTTAACAAATGCCTCTTCTTCATAAACGCTTTCCTTGCCATTGCCAATCTACATTTTATATCCTCTCTTCTTCGACCATCATCAGTTATTTTGCTCCCCAATTAAGTGTCTCATTTCCTAATCTAATTCCCTCAGCATCACCCGACTTAATTCGACTACATTCCAGTAGCCTCGTTTTGCTTTTGTTGATGTTCACCTTATATCCCCCTTTCAAGACACTGTCCATTCCGTTTAACTACTCTTCGAGGTCCTTTGCTGTCTCTGACAGAATTACAATGTCGTCGGCGAACCTCAAAGCTTTTATTTCTTGTCCATGGATTTTAATACCTAATCCGAATTTTTCTTTTGTTTCCTTTATTGCTTGCTCAATATACAGATTGAATAACATCGGGGAGAGGCTACAACCCTGTCTCACTCCCTTCCCAACCACTGCTACCCTTTCATACCGCTCGACTCTTATAACTGCCATCTGGTTTCTGCACAAATTGTAAATAGCCTTTCGCTCCCTGTATTTTACCCCTGCCACCTTTAGAATTTGAAAGAGAGTATTCCATTCAACATTGTCGAAAGCTTTGTCTAAGTCCACAAATGCTAATCTTTCTTCTAAGATAAGGCGTAAGGTCAGTATTGCCTCACGTGTTGCAACATTTCTACGGAATCCAAACTGATCTACTTCTACCAGTTTTTACATTTGTCTATAAAGAATTCGCGTTAGTATTTTGCAGCTGTGACTTATTAAACTGATAGTTCGGTAATTTTCACATCTATTTAACACCTGATTTCTTTGGGATTGGAATTACTATATACTTCTTGAAGTCTGAGGGTATTTCGCCTGTCTCATACACGTTGCTCACTAGGAACCTGACTGATACACAATTAGGGCCGGCGGCCTTGCCTTTATCAAGTGATTTAAGCTGCTTCGCTACACCGAGTACATCTACTTTTAACTTACTCATGTAGGCAGTTCATAGTTAGAATGCTGGAATATTTACTCGTGAGTTTTATTCGGCTGCGGGTAAGAAGGCTTTGCCACAACAAGTGACAGTAAGAGCTTCATATGGCGAGAGTCACACTCGCGAACACCTGCTGACATTAGTGCGACAGTAAAAGTTCGCCGCGGCATGACTTTGCGGTGAGCGAAAAGCGAGGCGGAAGATCCCGCGGCGGCCGCTGTCGGTGTGAAAGGCTAGGCGGCGGACAGAGATAGGACGCGATAGCGGGCAGGCGTCGTGCTATACACCTCCGGAAGCCGCGACCAGCGCGGTATGCGGTCTCTTGTGGCGGGGCGCGCCCGCATCGCACTCCGGAGCGGGGCAGCCAGCACACCAGCTGCTACTCAAACCTCGGAGCCTCCCATCTCCTAACAGAGACCAAAGTCTGTGTGACCAGAAGTCAGAAATCACGTGGAAGAACAAGGTGCAAGGGGATGACATCCGCCTTAATGAACCAGTGAGCCAAAACAGTATAACCACCTGCTTAACATGTCCACCTTTGTAATGCAATTCGACAGCATTCTGCGTGTCTAGGTTTCTACTGTTCCGCGGTAGGTTTCCGGATGTACTTGGCACCGTATGTCTACGCACAGGCAGCGCAATTACCGTAAATTAATGGTCGGTGATTGGTGGGCGGAGAGATGGCGCCGATACCGTCCCAGATGTGATCCATCTGATCCAGGTCAACCGAATATGGTGGCAAAGACATTAACGTAAGTTCACTATCATGCTTCTCAAACCCGCGTAGCATGGTTCTGGCACTGTGGGAAGGATATGTATGTTGCTGCGAGACGCTGCAGCCGTCGAAGAAGACATCAGCATGAGAGGATGCAGGTGGTGCACAACAACTTTCACTTAGCCCATAGTTCTCTTGGTACCTTCGTTTGTTACCAGTGGTCCTGTGGAAATCCAGGTGTTTGTCCCCCCTCCCCCCCCCCCCCCCCCCAGCCGGCCGTGGTGGCCGTGCGGTTCTAGGAGCTTCAGTCCGGAACCACAGGACTGCTACGGTCGCAGTTTCGAATCCTGCCTCGGGCATGGATGTGTGTCATGTCCTTAGGTTCTAGGGGAATGATGACCTCAGATGTTAAGTCACATATTGCCCAGAGCCATTTGAACCATTTGTTTGTCCCCCCCCCCCCTGTCCCATAATGCTGCTCCCAACACTCTGCTTCTAGGGCGCGAAGCGTATTTCGAGCAGGTGCTCGCCTGGATGACGGCGTTTCCTGATACCACCATTGACCTAATGCAAAGAGCAACGGGATCCTCCAATCAGGCGACACTTTCCCATTGATCAACAGTCCAGAATCGATGACTGCGTGCACACTATAATCGTAATTGACGATCTCGTCGGGTCAACGCGGGAACACGTCCGCTTATACACTTTCCTTACTAAATCACATGCCCACTACGCCTCCAGGCGCCATGCAGTTTCTGGGTGAACAGAGCTCTTGATAACAAACTGCCTCTTGCCTTCTGTCTCGGGTTCTTTGGCTGACGTTTGTTTGATAGTTTTTCTGAAGTTCCACCAGCACGAGTGGCTGGCACTGTCCAAGCATCAGCGATATAGGCCTATAATTACAATGAGGTGACAAAAGTCATCCGGACGATGTAGCCGAGCGGTTCTAGGCGCTTCTGTCTGGAACCGCGCGACCGCTACGGTCGCAGGTTCGAGTCCTGCCTCGGGCACGGATGTGTGTCATTTCCGTAAGTTAGTTAGGTTTAATTAGTTCTAAGTTCTAGGAGACTGATGACCTGATATGTTAAGTCCCATAGGGGTCAGAGCTATTTTTTTTTTTTTTTTTTTTTTTTTACAAATGTCACGGTATACTGATATCCACAGAAACAGATGGCGGTGGTATCGCGAACACAATATATAAAGGGTAGGCCATTGGCGCGGCCATCATTGGTACTCAGGTGATTCATGCGAAAAGGTTTCCGACGTGATTATCGCGACACAAGGGGAATTAACAGACTTTGAATGCGGAATGGTAGTTGGAGCTAGACACAGGAGACCTAACATTTCGGAAATCGTTAGTGAATTCAATATTCCGAGATCCACAGTGTAAAGACTGTGCCGAGAATACCAAATTTCAGGTATTACATCTCACCACGTTCAAGTCAGTGGACGACGGCCTTCACTTACCGGCCGAAAGCACCAGCGCTTGCTTAGCGTTGTCGGTGCTAAAGACTTACAACACTGCTTGAAATAATCGCAGAAATCAGTGCGGGACGTACGACGTAGGACAGTGCCCTAATGGGCTATGGAAGCAGACGGCCGACTCGAGTGCCTTTGCTAACAGCGAGACATCGCTTGTAGCGCCTCTCCTGGGCTCGTGAACATGTCGGTTGGACCCAAAACAACGAGAAAAGTGTGGCACGGTCAGGTGAGTAGCGATTTCAGCTGGTAAGAGTTGGTGTCAGGGTTCGAGTGTGGTGCAGACACCACGAAGCCATGAATCCAGGTTGTCAACAAGGCACTGTGCAAGCTGGTGATAGCTCCATAATGGTGTAGACTGTGCTTACAAGGAGCCAACGGCCTTGCCGCGGTCATAACGCCGGTTTCCGTCGGAACACCGGAGTTAAACACTGTCGGGCTGGGCTAGCACTTCAATGGGTGACCATTCTGTCCGCCGACCGCTTTTGGCAAGCGGGGTGCACTCAGTCCTTTTGTGCCAAACCGAATTGCCACTGCAATGAGAAGTAAACTGACATACGGCTGGAAGAGCGGTGTACTTCATTGAGAAGTAAACTGACATAGAGCTGGACGAGCGGTGTGCTGACCACATGACCCTTCATATCCGCATTCAGAGACGCCCGTGGGCTGAGGATGACACGGCGGTCGGTCGATACCGTTGGGCTTTCACGGCCTGTTGTTAGTTGAGTGTTTACATGGAATACCCTTTGTCCTCTGGTCAAACTACCGCTCACTGACTGGTAATGGTTATTTTCGGCTACTTGGAGACTATTTGCAGCCATTCAAGGACTTCATGACCCTAAACAGTGCAGGAATTTTTATGGATGACAGTGTGCCTTGTCACCGGGCCACAGTTGTTCGCGATTGCATTGAAGGACGTTATGGGCAATTCGAGCGAGAGATGTGGTCACCCAGATCACCCGACATGAATCCCATAGAACATTTGTGGGACCTAATGGAGAGGTTCAAGAAGAATATAATAATTCCAATCCCAAAAAAAGCAGGTGCTGACAGATGTGAAAATTACCGAACTATCAGTTTAATAAGCCACGGCTACAAAATACTAACGCGAATTCTTTACAGACGAATGGAAAAACTGGTAGATGCAGACCTCGGGGAGGATCAGTTTGGATTCCGTCGAAATGTTGGAACACGTGAGGCAATACTGACCTTACGACCTATCTTAGAAGAAAGATTAAGAAAAGGCAAACCTACGTTTCTAGCATTTGTAGACTTAGAGAAAGCTTTTGACAATGTTGACTGGAATATCCTCTTTCAAGTTCTAAAGGTGGCAGGGGTAAAATACAGGGAGCGAAAGGCTATTTACAATTTGTACAGAAACCAGATGGCAGTTATTAGAGTCGAGGGGCATGAAAGGGAAGCAGTGGTTGGGAAAGGAGTGAGACAGGGTTGTAGCCTCTCCCCGATGTTATTCAATCTGTATATTGAGCAAGCAGTAAAGGAAACAAAAGAAAAATTTGGAGGAGGTATTAAAATTCATGGAGAAGAAGTAAAAACTTTGAGGTTCGCCGATGACATTGTAATTCTGTCAGAGACGGCAAAGGACTTGGAAGAGCAGTTGAACGGAATGGACGGTGTCTTGAAAGGAGGATATAAGATGAACATCAACAAAAGCAAAACTAGGATAATGGAATGTAGTCAAATTAAATCGGGTGATGCTGAGGGAATTAGATTAGGAAATGAGACACTTAAAGTAGTGAAGGAGTTTTGCTATTTAGGAAGTAAAATAACTGATGATGGTCGAAGTAGGGAGGATATAAAATGTAGACTGGCAATGGCAAGGAAAGCGTTTCTGAAGAAGAGAAATTTGTTAACATCGAATATAGATTTATGTATCAGGAAGTCGTTTCTGAAAGTATTTGTTTGGAGTGTAGCCATGTATGGAAGTGAAACATGGACGATAACTAGTTTGGACAAGAAGAGAATAGAAGCTTTCGAAATGTGGTGCTACAGAAGAATGCTGAAGATAAGGTGGATAGATCACGTAACTAATGAGGAGGTATTGAATAGGATTGGGGAGAAGAGAAGTTTGTGGCACAACTTGACTAGAAGAAGGGATCGGTTGGTAGGACATGTTTTGAGGCATCAAGGGATCACAAATTTAGCATTGGAGGGCAGCGTGGAGGGTAAAAATCGTAGAGGGAGACCGAGAGATGTGTACACTAAGCAGATTCAGAAGGATGTGCGTTGCAGTAGGTACTGGGAGATGAAGCAGCTTGCACAGGATAGAGTAGCATGGAGAGCTGCATCAAACCAGTCTCAGGACTGAAGACAACAACAACAATGGAGAGGTCAGTTTGTGCACAAAATACTGGACTGGCAACACTTCCGCAATTATTGACGGCAATAGAGGCAGTATTGTTCAGTATTTCTGCAGGGAACTTGTCTGAAAGAATAGATATACTTATACTGTAGTCTCGATGATCGGCTTATCCACGTTCTAGGCAATAGCCACGTGAGAATTCCCCCGCAAACCATCTGTTTCGGCAGTAGATCCACTGCTATGGGGGCAAAAGTTTTCTCATCCGTAAAATATTCTAGAAGTGTCGAAGATTTCCCAGTTTTGTGAGGATAATTTCTCGCAGGGTTCTGGTCGTGGATGTCTCCCTCAATACCTGTCTTGCAGAGTCACGACTTTGTATAAACTTCTGGCCGGTCATCGTTCCAGAGAACTGACGGTACTTTCCCGTTGCTGTCGTTAAACTGTGCGAGGACCGTACCGCTCTACGTCGTGTTACTCGGCACGTACTTCTCCAAGCCAAGTCAGACAGTGTGTGCGACACGTAGGTGACGAAATCTTTATTTTAATTTTCATGTGCGATATCTGCTGTTTCAGAAATGTCGTAGCGATACTGTAAAATGATATGACAAGCACGCAATACTCTTTCTATTCGTACGGAGCTCTGAGCAACGTTTCTTTATGTATGTCATACTATGTGAAACGAGACAACGACAGCCGGTCGGGGTGGCCGAGCGGTTCTACGCGCTTCAGTCTGGAACCGCGCGACATCTACGGTCGCAGGTTCGAATCCTGTCTCGGCCATGGATGTGTGTGATGTCCTTAGGTTAGTTAGGTTTAAGTAGTTCTAAGTTCTAGGGAACTGATGACCTCAGATGTTAAGTCCCGTAGTGCTCAGAGCCATTTGATTTTCGAGCCAACGACAATGAGGAAATTTTGCATTCTTTAGATAACAGGCGCAAGACATAGGTAGCATACCTTTGCAATTTCTGAAATCATTGGGGGTTTTGTCCACAAAACAACTATTCAAGTTGATCTGCAGACTCTGTGAGTCTGGAAGCATACCATCAGTCTTTCGGAAAAATATCACCGACGCAACCCAGATGATAACAAGGGCATATAAGTAAATGAAACAACGAACAATCAGCTTAATATGACATGCATTGAAGTGGCTAAAAAGAATAAAATACAGAATACCGGAGAAGAAAATTGAGGATCTGTTAGATGATAATCAGTTCAGCTTTAGGAAAGGTAAAGGCATCAGAGGGGCACTTGTGACGTTGCACCTCCTAATGGAAAAATCAAGGTTCATTCATAGGATTTTTCGACCTATATAAATCGTTCGACAACATAAAATGGTGAAAGGTGTTCGAAATTCGTAAAAAAGTAAGTGTAAGCTATAGGGTACGGCGGCTAATATACAAGTATAATATCTACAAATACCAAGAGGGGAAAAGAATGGTAACAGATTAAGAACGACGTGCTCGGATTTTAAAGTGTGTAAGATGGGGACGCAGTCTTTCGCCCATAGTGTTCCGTCTATAAATCGAAGAAGCAATGGTGGAAATAAAAGTAAGCTCACGAGAGACGCCTTTCCGGATTGCGAAGGAGCGCCTGGTCCCCGGCACGAATCCGGCCAGCGGACTTTCGAGGTCCGGTTTGCCGTCTGCCTCGGCGAATGCAGGCTGGTTCCCCTTATTCCGCCTCAGCTACACTATGTCGGCGATTGCTGCGCAAACAAGTTCTCCATGTACGCGTACACCACCATTACTCTACCACGCAAACATGGGGCTTACACTTGTCTGGTGTGACACGTTCCCGGGGAGGGGGGTCCACCGGGGCCGAACTGCACAATAACCCTGTGTTCGGTGTGGGGCTGTCCGGCGGCGGGTGGTGGACTGCGGTAGTCGTCGTCGGGTTGTGGACCACTATGGCTGCCGTGGGGACCGAGCCTCTCCGTCGTTTCAAGGCCCCCGGTTAATACAATACAATACAATGCAATACAAGCTCAGGAGAGGGAATGAAATTCTGGGTGAAAAGATATCAATGATAAGATGCGCTGATGACGCTGCTGTGCACTTTGAAACTGAGTAGGAATTGCAGGTCTGTTGAATGGAAAGAGCAATCAAACGAGTACACACTGTGGGCTGAATTCGGAAACGAAGGTAATGAGGAAAAGCTGTAATGTAATGACTGAGGAACTTGCCATCAAAACTGGGGACCACGTAGTAGAATAAGTGAAGGAATTTTGCTTCCATGGAAGCGAAATAACCCATGACGGACGAAGCATAGATTAATAAAAAGCAGTCTAACAGAGACAAAATGTGCGTCCCTGGCCAGAAGAACTCTACTAGTATCAAACATTGGCCTTAATTTGAGTAAAAAATGTACGAGAACGAACGTGCTGAAGAAGGCATTGTATAGCAGTTAATCACGGACTGTGGGGGGGGGGGGGGGGGGGGGGGACGAGAAGAAGAGAAGCAATGTGACTCAGATGCCGTGCTGCAGATGAATGTTGAAAATTGGGTGAACTGATAAGGAATGAGAAGGTTCTCCGCAGAATCGACGAGGAGGAGGACATGTGGAAAAAACAGAACATTTGCTAAGACATCGGAGTTGTAGCCAGTAAAACTCTAGGGGAAGACAGGGATAGGAATATGTTCAACAAATAATTGAGAAAGCTGAGTACAAGTGCTACTGAGATGAAGCAGTTGCCACAAGGGAGGAAGCCGTGGAGGCTGGTATCAAACCAGTGAGAGGAGAAACGAAAAAAATGAAGAAGAAGAAGAAGAAGTAAGATCGATAAGAGAAGCCGAATGGCAAGGCTACCGTTCGCGATAAGCGGGGGTTCTGGGTTGAGTCACAGTACGGCACAAATTTTCACTGTCGTAATTCCCTTATACATCCGACAGTTGTAAATATTACCGACAGCGAATACATTTCATGTATTGAAGAAAGATCAAGTTGCCCAATTTAAAGGTGGACTAATAAAGTCACATAGAGCTCAGGATATGTATGTTCCGCATTTCCTAAACCACTGGAACGATTTCACCCAAACTTGTTCCTGTCTAAAAAGAAACACAATGTGTGTAAAAAGGGGTGGGGGTGAAAAAGAAGAATACCCATATTTTAGTTATCCAGTATTTGACAATGGGAGCACTTACACACTTACAACAAACGTTACACATAATTTCAAACCTTTACGAAAATTTTTCTCTCTGACTACCCCCGCAGAGTGATAAAAGGAAAAAAGTTCGTCACTTACCATATTTTTGCTGTTCATGCATTGAAACATGAATCAAGACGTTTTAATTGATCATTTCTTTGTTACTCTTTGTATTCGTGATATATATTAGGGAGAGTATTTACATATACCTCTGAATGTTCCAGAAAAATTACATCAATGACCGACATTTAGTTCAGCAGATACGACGTTATAAACACTGAATGCGTGAAAGACTGCAACATCATGCAAGAAATTTAATGTTATTACTTAGTTGCTCCTAACTCTTTTCGCAACACTTTTCGCAGACAGTACCCGTATTTGCCGCTGAATGCACCTACTGAACAGCTCGTAGTTCAGGAGATATGATGTCGAATACTGATGTGCGAGAAGAAAACTGCCACATCATTTACTACATTTTATTCTATTACTTCTTTGCTACTAACGCTGTTCGCAACACATTGCGCAGACATAATCCACATATGTCGTTGAATGTACCTACAAAAATATATCTTTGTACTACACATAGTTCAGGAACTATGCCGTCATAAACACTGACGCGTGAGTAATTGCTGCATCATGCATGACGTATTAATTTATTACTTCTTCACTACTAATACAATTCACAGCAAATTTCGCAAACGATAGGCGAATATACAGTGGATTTAGGTGCAAAATACTGTCACTATCCAGCACATAGTTTAGGAGATACGATGTCATATACATTAAGCTGCGACAAAATGAAACTGCACGGCGAAGTTCACTAGACATGCAGGTAAAATATATGCACAAATAAGCTTGAAATATGTTAAATATGTGTAAAATATATTTGACATGTGAGAAAAGTCACGGGTGGTAAGCTCATCCTAAACCTGTTGAAGATTTCAGTCAAATTTGGTACATATATTTGTTACATTCTGATAAGAAATACTGTATGGGTACGAACCACCAGCGTCCTACTGGGGCGAGTATGATAACGTGGAGAGAGACGTGAGGACCAGGAGATGGGCCGACATCGAAAAGAAAGCGGGAGATTGTCACAAAGACGAGGAGGATATGGGCAGATGTAGGAGAGGCGGACATGGACAAAGAGAGGAGACAGGGGGAGATGGACAGAGAAAAGAAGAGGAAGAGATGGACAGAGACATGGGGAGGAGATGACCAGACATAGGGGAGTACGAAATCGACAGAGAAAGGGAAGGGGAGGAGAAAGAAAAAGGGGAGAGGAAAAGATGGACATAGAAACGAAGGGAAAGGGATGAACAGGGAGACAGGGAGGAGGAGATGGACAGTGAGAGGGGAGGAGGAAATCGACAAAGAGAGAGGGGGCGGAGGAAATGTAATTAATGGAAGGAGGAGCAGATGGACAGAGAGGGAAGAAGCAAAAGGACAGAGGGTGGAGGAGCAGATTGACAGAGAGAGATGGGCAGGAGGAGATGGACAGGTATTGGGAGTGGAAGAGGTCGACAGGGAGAGGGAGCGCTAGAGATGCACAGAGAGAGGGAGGGGTGGAGGTGATGGGCAGGTACAGAGGAGGGAGGGGAGGTGGATAAAAAGATAGAGACGCATAGAGAGGGGGTTGTTAAGAATGATCTCGAAAACACTTGACATAACTACAAGTATAACAGCCCAAAGCAGTCGTTGGAAAACTTTAAACGATGAATGAACAGAGGCAAAGTGAACTCGTCTCATACAGACATATACACACTCACACACACACACAAACACACACACGAACACCGCCTCTTTAGGTGGTGGTAGACACACACGCTAGAGCGTACAAAGAATGCTGCACATCTCGACTTGAAACGAATCTCTCAACCTATGACAGAGTATAGTACTTTATAAACGTGGCCGAGAAACCACGTCAGGTATACAGTCCCCAACTGCGCATGTCAATGACACATACCGCACAATCAGTGTTGCATAAAGCTATGAATAGAAAAGCTGCAGGGCACAAAATTAACCTTTTTCAGAAAAACGGTAAGAACGAGGTCGTTAGAGGCGTAACTAACATTTTTCAGTTCTTATCTTATTTTAAAGCACCATCACTACAGTGAAGAGTTTTCAACACAGCCGGGCGTAACAAAAGCAAAGAAAGAATACATAATAGGGCATAACAAAAGAAAAGAAATAATACGCTATCTTAGAAGCCGCTACTCGATAGAAAATTAAAATTTTTGATAACTGCGTATTCTGCTGCCTAACTTTGTTTCTTCGAAAAAATGTCAACCTGGTGGTGTTCATGTGTAAAATGGTTGTGACCAAGACATGTAAATAATGCGGATGTTTTACGCATGAAATCTCTGTGATAGATAAAAAACTGCGCTTACTGATACGTATATCGATTTCACGCAAGATTTAAACGGCTGGCGACCTCTGATATGTGCTAATGGAATGAAACTGTGTTAGTCGTTCGGTAACCACCTGCAGTTAAGAATGTCACGTGATGTTGCACAACAAGTTTCATTTATCTGTGCTGCTTTTTTCCCCTCGTGAAAATGAAAGACGTGTGAAATTGCCACCGATGCTTTGCAACGAATCTAATTTCATACTCAAACCAAGAAGTATACAGGGATTTGATTTAAGAAAGGTGCGAGCAGATGACAATGAAACAAACGGCTAATCATCATAGAGGCAGGTCCGAAAGCCAGCTGTTTTCCCAATAAGACGTACGCACAGGTGCATTCACGCCACTATCACAACACTGTTAATGTCCAAGGCTACGATTTGGGCGAAGTACCTTACAGTGAAAGGACGCATATGTGGTACATGCATGGTGTTGCACCGGCAACTTCCGTGAGGATGTTCGGAAATATATTGCACGAATCTCCGACAACTAATTTATCGGTAATGGCACGCTCATGCCATGGCGTCTCAGGTCCCCAAACTTTAACTCGCCGTTTTTTCTTTTGTGTGAGGATATTTTAAAATTTTTTGTGTTCTGACGTCAAGTTGCAAGTGTCGATGAACTCCAGGAATGCATTGTGTTTGGCTGTCAATACATTCGGAACACGCCTGGGATTTTTGAACGTGTCCGGGCCAGGAGGAGGAGAGGAGCTGAAGTCGGGCTTGTTGTAATGAGATTGTCCTCAACTGGATATATGCAGTCTGGATCCTCGGGGACGCTATTGCGAGATGTCAATGTACGTGATCGAAATACGTCGTTAACGATTTGTTTCCGAACCAATGTTTCGTAGGATAATTACGGGGACCCGGGTTCGATTCCCGAACAGGTTGGGGATTTTCTCTCCCCGGGGACTGGATGTTTGTGTTGTCGTCATCATTTCATCGTCATCTTCTTCATAATTTGTGACAGTGACTAGATTGGATTGTGGAGAAAACAGACGGTGTAAAAATTGGGACTTTGAACGGGCGCTGATGGTCGCGCAGTTGAACGCCCCACAAACCAAACATCATCATCATCATCATCTAGGATAATTTGCTTGATTAATTCTCCTCTTCCCACCCCTTTCGTTTGTACCTGTACAAGTGACCAAATGTTTTCTACATAACAAAACAGTGTGTCTTTCGGACGACGCAAGCGCTTTCTCTGGCGTCCAGTTGGCAAGAGCTGATGGTAGGGTTCGAATGTAGAGCACATAGGTTATCAACAAGGCACTGCGGAAGCTGGTGGTGGCTCCATAATGGTGTGGGCAGTGTTTATTTTACGCGGAACCGATCACTGACTGGAAATGGTTATGTGCGGCTACTTGGAGACAATCTGCAGCCATTCATGGACTTCATATTCCCAAACGATGGAATTTTTATGAATGGCAGTCCACCATGTCACTGCTCCACAATTGTTCACTATCGATTTGAAGAGCACTGTGGAGTGAATTACTTGACCACCCACATCGCCGACATGGGACACAATCGAAAAATCAGTTCGTGCACAATATTCTGCTTCTCAACAATTCCACAATTATGGACTTCCGTACAGGCAGCATGATTCAATACTGCTGCAGGGGCTTCCAACGATATGTCGAATTACTGCATTACGCCACGTAAAATGAGATCAGACACTATATTAAGAGGTATCTCATGACCTTTGCCACCTCACTTTATCGGAATGGGTTAGTCGAAGTCTTTGGAACTTCTCCAAATGATGCAATAGTGGTAGAATTGGGCTTAAGCCGACTACATTTGATAACAAGATCAACTACTGGTTAATAAAAAGGGATTTTGACATAATTAGGTAACTAATTGGTCCACAAGACATAAATTAAAGATAAGTTTATTAACACACGGCAAGAGCAGTGCTATGTCCTAATGACTGCTCAAAGGACAAACCAGATCTTCCAAAGTACAAGGGAAAGGTTTCAATAAGGTCGGTTTGAACCGAACAAAGGTCTGCCTCATTTTATCACAAGGCAGGACAAGGAGGAGAGAGAAAGAGAGGTGAAACTGTGGTGCTCGTTAGGACACCCCACAGACTATACTGTCTGTAAGTCCTGCTCTTGCCCAAATAGCAGTGAATGAAAGCGGTCTACTTTCAAGTAATGACATAATTCATACATGACCCTGTAACAGTAACAGTACTACACCAGCTAGATTTCAGATCATGCACAGAAGCGATACTTGAAGCAAATTCGCTTATTAAGAAGTAGTTCATTGCTGAGGCTGACTGGCTTGTGTGCCTCTGGTGCAACCCGACTGTGACGTAAGATGGAGAAGGAGGCAGGAGTGCTAGATGCTCCCTGCCCTTTCTTACAGGGGAAGGGAGTCGTTAGAAGGTGTTCTGGAAGCACCGCCAGGACTAAACACTGTAGTAGTAGGAACGCTGTAGAAATACATGGTGTATCATAATTAATGGAGTAAACACATACAGTTGAATGGACTCGACACTAGAAGCAAGCACTTATCAATAAACATAGTTCCACAAACGAACCGTTTGCAAGATAACAGCTTTTTTGCGGTTACCAGCCACTACTGACGTGATTCTGTGCAAACAGCGCATGTTGACCATTGGTGTGGTCTTTGTTTACATTTTCTAGAAGTGGAGTTGTAAACACAATGCATATAATCGTATAGTACACAGTCAGAGTGCCAATCAAGTCAGTTCTTTGCGGGGCGTAATCTGTAATGTACGAATGTTGGTGGTAACATGGAACATTATAGTATAGGGGTATGCGGATATGCATTTCTACATCTACATTTACATAAATACTCCGCAAGCCTCCTGACGATGTGTGGCGGACGGTACCCTGAGTACCTCTATCGGTTCTCCCTTCTATTCCAGTCTCGTATTGTTCGTGGGAGAAGGATTGTCGGTGTACTCCTGTGTGGGCTCTAATCTCTCTGATTTTATCCTCATGGTCTCTTCGCGAGATATACGTAGGAGGGAGCAATATATTGCTTGACTCTTCGGTTAAGGTATGATCTCGAAACTTTAACAAAACCCCGTACCGAGCTACTAAGCGTCTCTCCTGCAGAGTCTTGCACTGGAGTTCATCTATCATTTCCGTAACGCTTTCGCGATTACTAAATGATCCTGTAACGAAGCGCGCTGCTCTCCGTTGGATCCTCTCTATCTCTTCTATTAACCGTATCTGGTACGGATCCCACGCTGCTGGGCAGTATTCAAGCAGTGGGCGAACAAGCGTACTGTAACCTACTTCCTTTGTTTTGGGATTGCATCTCTTTAGGATTTATCCAATGAATCTCAGTCTGGCATCTGCTCTACCGACGATCAACTTTATATGGTCATTCCATTTTAAATCACTCCTAATGCATGCTCCCAGATAATTTATGGAATTAACTGCTTCCAGTTGCTGACCTGCTATTTTGTAGCTAAATGATAAGCGATCTATCTTTCTATGTATTCGCAACACATTACACTTTTCTACATTGAGATTGAATTGCCATTCCCCGCACCATGCGTCAATTCGCTGCAGATCCTCCTGCATTTCAGTACAATTTTCCATTGTTACAACCTCTCGATACACCACAGCATCATCTGCAAAAAGCCTCAGTGAACTTCCGAAGTCATCCACAAGGCCATTTATGTATATTGTGAATAGCAACGGTCCTATGACACTCCCCTGCGGCACATCTGAAATCACTCTTACTTTGGAAGACTTCTCTCCATTGAGAATGACATGTTGCGTTCTGTTATCTAGGAACTCCTCAATCCAATCGCACAATTGGTCTGATAGTCCGTACGCTCTTACTTTGTTCATCAAACGACTGTGGGGAACTGTATCGAACGCCTTGCGGAAGTCAAGAAACACGGCATCTACCCGTAAACCCGTGTCTATGGCCCTCTGAGTTTCGTGGACGAATAGCGCGAGCTGGGTTTCACACGACCTTTTTTTTCGAAACCCATGCTGATTCCTACAGAGTAGATTTCTAGTCTCCAGAAAAGTCATTATACTCGAACATAATACGTGTTCCAAAATTCTACAACTGATCGAGGTTAGAGATATAGGTCTATAGTTTGCACATTTGTTCGACGTCCCTTCTTGAAAACGGGGATGACCTGTGCCCTTTTCGAATCCTTTGGAACGCTACGCTCTTCTAGAGACCTACGGTACACCGCTGCAAGAAGGGGGCAAGTTCCTTCGCGTACTCTGTGTAAAATCGAACTGGTATCCCATCAGGTCCAGCGGCCTTTCCTCTCTTGAGCGATTTTAATTGTTTCTCTATCTCTCTGTCGTCTATTTCGATATCTACCATTTTGTCATCTGTGCGACAATCTAGAGAAGAAACTACAGCGCAGTCTTCCTCTGTGAAACAGCTTTGGAAAAAGACATTTAGTATTTCGGCCTTTAGTCTGTCATCCTCTGTTTCAGTACCATTTTGGTCACAGAGTGTCTGGACATAAGACCAAAATTTCTTAGGTTTTTCTGCCAAGTCAGTACATAGAACTTTATTTTCGAATTCATTGAACGCCTCTCGCATAGCCCTCCTCACACTACATTTCGCATCGCGGAATTTTTGTTTGTCTACAAGGCTTTGGCTATGTTTATGTTTGCTGTGAAGTTCCCTTTGCTTCGCAGCAGTTTTCTAACTCGGTTGTTGTACCACGGTGGCTCTTTTCCATCTATCACGTTCTTGCTTGGCACATACTCATCTAACGCATATTGTACAATGGTTTCGAACTTTGTCCACTGATCCTCAACACTATCTGTACTTGAGACAAAACTTTTGTGTTGAGCCGTCAGGTACTCTGTAATCTGCTTTTTGTTACTTTTGCTAAACAGAAAAATCTTCCTACCTTTTTTAATATTTCCATTTACTGCTGAAATCATCGATGCAGTAACCGCTTTGTGATCGCTGATTCCCTGCTCTGCGTTAACTGTTTCGAATAGTTCGGGGCTGTTTGTCACCAGAAGGTCTAATATGTTATCGACACGAGTCGGGTCTCTGTTTAACTGCTCAAGGTAGTTTTCAGATAAAGCACTTAAAAAAATTTCACTGGGTTCTTTGTCCCTGCTACCCGTTATGAACGTTTGAGTCTCCCAGTCTATATCCGGCAAATTAAAATCTCCACCAAGAACTATAACTTGGTGGGGAAATCTACTCGAAATATTTTCCAAATTATCCTTCAGGTGCTCAGCCACAACCTTTGCCGAGGCAAGGGGACTATAGAGACATCCAATTACCATGTCTGAGCCTGCTTTAACAGTGACCTTCACCCAAATTATTTCACATTTCGGATCTCCGTCAATTTCCTTCTATACTATTGCACTTCTTATAGCTATAAACACGCCTCCCCCTTCACTGTCCAGCCTGTCTCTGCGCTATGCATTCTAATTTCATGTATAATAGGACTAAAGGCAATACAGGGGAGGCTGGACCAAGAAGCACACGCTGCCAGGCGGCACAACTGGAGTCGAACGTTTACAAGGGTGTGCATCAGCGACTGCGAGAAACTAGGAGCTTCGCGCATTCTGCGGGAACTTGCTGGCCTGCAGGGGCTACACTTGTGCTTGAAGATCAGATGCTGGAAATAGTCGT
Source organism: Schistocerca gregaria (assembly GCF_023897955.1). Classification (NCBI taxonomy): domain Eukaryota; kingdom Metazoa; phylum Arthropoda; class Insecta; order Orthoptera; family Acrididae; genus Schistocerca; species Schistocerca gregaria. The sequence continues at coordinate 126,568,206 of NC_064923.1, read as the reverse complement.
ACACTCTCCAAGGAGACGTGCCACACAAATTCCTGGGATGAGCCACAGTAGTCTTTGGAGATTCGGTGTCTTGTGAGGTGGACTTTGGCCCTAGTCCAACGCTCTGTTAGTGGATGCAACAAGAAGCCGCAGTCAATCCTACGTTTGAGAATAACATTTTATTTACAGATCAAGCAGGGTTCACTAGTGATGGTGTGTTTAATTATCAGAGTTCTCACATTCGGAGTCATCTAGGCTCCAACCCACACGCCGTTCATGAGTGACTACATCAGCGACGTTTTTCGCTGAATGTGTGGTCAGAGATACTAGGTGACTGCCTTATTGGACCTTACATGTTCCCCAAAAAATTCAAGGGACGTATTTATCTTCGTTTTCTGGCGTATCATCCGGCAGGATTGCTTGAGTATGTTACCTTACAGCAACGCCGGGGGATGTTGTTGGATGCATGCACATTCTGTTGCTATGGGGAGACTACACCTAACGCGGCGATATGGTCAAAGATGAAATGATCCGGGCGTGTCTAAAAGAATTCGAAATTCATTTCGAAGTCTAGTACAGACCTGTGATCGGCTACAAGGACGTCACCTCCCTTAATTACGAATACAGTCATGTAACTTATGTTGGGTTCAGTCAAAACACCTCCACTCGTAACCAAAGTATCTCTAATATCTTTTCTTAATGTTGTACAGTATTGTTACCTTTCCCGAACTGGGACGACGTTTACACAGAATCAAGTCATTGGTGGCTGATAACCACGAAGTCGCAATCAATCATTTCGCAAACAGTCTTCTGCGGACGTATGTTTGCTGACTTTTTTGGTTCTAGTAAATGGAGAAACTTAAGAACGTGGTTTCTACGTAGATTGTAGCGGCCCCAGTCCATTCCCTAGGGACGGTAATCTGCTGTAAGTAGCCCTGCAAGACTAGGAAGGCCTATAACATATATAACCTTGTTGAAATAACTGTAGAATAACTGTTGTTTAGTATGATGTAGTATGGTCGATATGCGTAATTAGAAGACCGACCTAAATGTAACTGTTATGTTATTGTAAACAAATCGCCACGTTGTTCAAGCGTCAAGTAGGGTTGTACACAGCTGTGTGAGAGATGCCACAAACACGTAGTCTGAAGTGCTAACTGACTGGGTCCGGCACTTGTCACTCTAAAGTTGAATGCAATTGTTGACAAGATATCTCGTATCTACGCTTGTTCTTACTGTGATCTGATGATCGCTGTGGCCGAAACGTCGAAGGAGTTATAAACACTCTGCGATCTGTTGAAGGTATATTAAATCAAAATTGTAGAGCCTTTCGTGGCCACTTGTTGATGTCTCCTGTGTTGGCTTTTGTCTCCAGCTCTTCGCCCGACTTTTCATTAACAATTTTTGTGACGTCTCGCCAGCAAGAGTGGCTGGCATTTTCAGAGGTTCACCCCGCATTGTTGGTGGCACCCACCTGGAATGGTGCGTAAACCTCTGATATGACGGTCACTTGAGCTTCCTGTGTGGTGGTATGGTAGCCGCAAACAAGGACGGATAAGCTTTGATAATAACAGCCACTCTTACTGGCGAACCGCCAGGAAAATCTTTAATGAAACGTCGGTCTGCGAACCCGAGACAGAAGCCAACAGGTAATAAGCATTTTAAATCCATGCATGCTACTGCAAGAAACAGTGTACTTTTTCATATTTCTGTTACCAAAAGTATTTTGTTTTACTGATACGATACGTCAATGGCGGTGGTATTTTATGTCCGATTTTCGCTCACATCAGCAAGTGTCGTCTACTTGCTCGTTTGGCACCAGTGCTTTTTGCGTCAACTCACATCGAGTTGCGACGTGAAACACGTATTCTCTCTACATCTGACGTCAAGAAGTGTGTAATGCTCAGCCGCTGTGACATTAGGGAAAAAACCCCAAAAAACCCCAAAAGCAGACGACACTTCCTGATGTGACCAAAAATCGAAATAAAATACCACCATGACTGGTGTTCTGTATTAACACAAATAAAAATGCGCAAAAATAAGAACATTTTTGTAGAGCCGGCCGCTGTGGCCGAGCGGTTCTAGGCGCTTCAGTTCAGAACTGCGCTGCTACTACGGTAGCAGGTTCGAATCCTGCCTCGGGCATGGATAAGTGTGATGTCATTAGGTTAGTCAGGTTTAAGTAATTCTAAGTCTAGGGGACTGATGACCTCCGATGTTAAGTCCCATAGTGCTCAGAGCCATTTGAGCCATTTTTATAGTTGTACAGACGAAGTCCAACTATTTCAGTAACTGCATATCAATTACCCTATGTGATCAACAGTATCCGGACACCTGGCTGAAAAGGACTTACAAGTTCGTGGCGCCCTCCATCGGTAATGATTGAATTCAGTACTTAGCCTTGATGACAGCTTCCTCTCTCGCCGCGATACATTGTCAGGTGCTGGAAGGTTTCTTGGGGAATGGCAGCCCATTCTTCACGGTGTGCTGCACTGAGGAGAGATATCCATATCGGTCGGTGAGGTCTGGCACGAAGACGGCGTGTTCTATAGGATTCAGGTCAGGACTCTGTGCAGGCCAGTCTATTACAGGGATGTTATCGTCGTGTAACCACTTCGCCAAAGGCAGTGCATTATGAACAGGTGCTCGATGGTGTTGAAAGATGGCATAGCCATCCCGGAATTGCTCTTCGACAGTGGGAAGCAAGAACCTGCTTAAAACATCAATGTAGGCGTATGCTGTAATAGTGCCACGCAAAACAACAAGGGATACAAGCCCCCTCCACGAAAAACACGACCACACCACAATACCACCGCCTCCGAATTTTACTGTTTCACTACACACGCTAGCAGATGACGTTTACCGTGCATTCGCCATACCCACACACTGCCATCGGATTGCCATACTGTGTACCGTGATTCGTCACTCCACACAACGTTGTTCCTCTGTTCAATTGTTCAATGTTTACGCTCTTTACACCAAGCGAGGCGTCGTTTGGCACTTACCGGCGTGATGTGTGGCTTATGAGCAGCCGCTCGGCGATGAAATCCAAGTTTTCTCACCTACCGCCTAACTGTCATAGTACTTGGAGTGGATCCTGATGCAGTTTGGAATTCCTGTGTGATGGTCTGGATAGATGTCTGTCTATTACACTTTACGACCCTCTTCAACCTGTCGGCGCTCTGTGTCAGTCAACAGGTGAAGTATGCCTGTACGCTTTTGTGCTGTACGTGTCCGTTCACGTTTCCACTTCACTATCACATCGGAAAGAGTGGACCTAGGGATGTTTAGGAGTGTGGAAATCTCACGTACAGACGTATGACACAAGTGACACCCAATCACCTGACCACGTTCCCAAGTCCGTGAGTTCCGCGGAGCGTCCCATTCTGCTCTCTCACGGTGTTTAATGATGTGGAGTACCTGGCAGTAGGTGGCACCAGATTTGCACGTAATATGAAAAACGTATGTTTTTGGGGGTGTCCGGATACTTTTGATCACACAGTGTATGTATAAGGCCACAGAAATGAGGAATTAAATTACGGGGCGGTTAGAATCAAACTTTCGCTGTCTGAGCCTGTGTAGACGGAAAACTGTTTCATGTGTGGGTGTTTAGATTGTGCGCAGCAGGTTTTGCGTTGCTAGCAGTGTCACTGTCATGATTTGTCATTAGCCACAGGTAATCGTACGGCGACGTAGGGTTGAACCACAAGCATGAATGTGCATTACAGGTGCATTCAACATGGGTCTTGGCGATATGACCAGGGCTTTACTCCTAAAGCCCAACCACCAGCAATAGTGCTGCTGATCTTTTCGACGCGTTAAAGGAGTACGGAGAGGTCCTCAATCCGCATCAGGGTTGAAGAACACGATTCCGAAGTTAGCTAGAGATTTTGCAAAGACTGCTGTGCAGTTCCGCAACAGATTGTTGAACAAGTCACTCTTGACATGACTGAGAATACTGAACGAGCTGTGTCACGACACTTGAACATTCCATGGGTCATGTTTCTGGTGGCAGTAGAGGAGTCTCTAGTGCAGTTCTAGGCTGTTGTGTATGCAGATGGTCGTCACATTGAGCAATATTTGCAACCTCGAACTTAAATACTGTAGGCAGTTAACAAATGTTACCCTGTCATGTGGAAGTTAAAATGTCTTTCTTTCGATGGCTTATTCGTTATGTATCTTTCGCGTGTCCTTACAAACTTTCGTTACCTTACGATTGCTCGTTTCTTGTGGTGGTCCTCTCAGGTAGCGAAAGTTTTACTACTGCCATCCGGCACATTGCGATACAGACTAACTCTCTGGGCAAAGACCGAGATGAAAACCTAATGAAAGGTGGGTACTGACGTTAGGAAACATACAGGTGCAACATGGAACCGCATTTTCAAAAAGCGTAATGCATCCGAAACTCTAAGGTGACGTTTATCAGCAGTGGATGTCAAATGACTGATGATGATGATAGCAGTACAGAAACGGTATGGAGGTCTGCCTAAGATCTGCTGTTAGTAGCGACTCTGGGGTTGGTAATTTTAATGGCCGGACCAAGTGGACAACGCCCGTGGACGACTTCTGATCTCGCGGAAAGAGGGCAAGGCATTATAGATGCAACAATGTAACAATGCGGGAGGCGTTTCTCCAGCCTGGAATGCTTGTCTGCGGCGAAAGTGGTGTCTCCGTTAGATGACAGAGCCGTGTTTTCTTCCGAGATTTCTCAAAGCTTCGATTACGGCGAATGAAATTGGGAAACAGTTTTGTTTGATGAAAGCCGCTTCGCAGAGGCCTGAGGCCTCGCCGGGCGGCCGTGCCCTGGGATTTCCGGAGCGGCTCTGTGCCTCGGGCAGCCTTGGCTACGGTAAGTAACGAGGCCCGGGCAGGTCTCTGCACGTACAGGTCCCAGCACGTACGTACCGAGGTTGTGAGGGAGGGAGGGAGGGAGGGAGGGACCAAGCATGGCATTAGCATGCCTAGCGCGCTGCCACTCCCTCCCCATCAGTGCTGTCCGCGCCGAGCATCCGGTTCTGCCGCAGCCCTAATTAATGTCGCTCATAAATGCACTGTTAACGACGCGAACAAAGGCTCGCAGAGGTATGGTCGTTTGGGAACCAAGTACGGAAACAGGCAAGGAAACTGGGGGGCACAAGATCAGCCCGGACCACGAAAAATGTCCAAAGTCAATAGCTAAACCACACGTCTCGGTATCTTGTGGGGAGCGTGCTTTACGTGCTTCTCAGACTCATATACAGGGTGAGTCACCTAACGTTACCGCTGGATATACTTCGTAAACCACATCAAATACTGACGAACAGATTCCACAGACCGAACGTGAGGAGAGGGGCTAGTGTAATTGTTTAACACAGACCATACAAAAATGCACGGGGTATGTTTTTTAACACAAACCTACGTTTTTTAAAATGGAACCACGTTAGTTTTGTTAGCACATCTGAACATATAAACAAATACGTAATCAGTGCCGTTTGTTGCATTGTAAAATGTTAACTGCATCCGGAGATATTGTAATCTAAAGTTGACGCTTGAAACCTCCGACGTTCAGTTGCGTGTTGTAACAAACACGGGCCACGGTCGGTGAGCAGCATCTGCAGGGACATGTTTACGATGACGACCGTGTTTACGAGTGTGGCTGTAGTGCACTGTTGTGGTTTGGTCTAGCTGTCGCAGTGTCCGCATGTAGCGCTTGCTGCTACTGGTATTCTGCATTCGTCTCCGCACGCAGACCAACTGTAGTACACCGTGTTACCAGACGTCTGTGATAGTGTAGTGTTGTAGGAACTGTGACCATCGTGTATTCGAACTCTGAAAAGGCGGAGATCATACTCATCTATGGCGAGTGTCGACGAAATGCAGCTGAAGCCTGCAGGGTGTATGCAGAACGGTACCCGGACAGAGAGCATCCAACGTGCCGCACATTGCAAAACATCTACCGCCAACTGTATGCAACAGGTATGGTCGTAGCACGCAAACGGGTCCGTAACAGGCCCGTCACAGGAGAAGCGGGTGCAGTTGGTGTGTTAGCTGCTGCTGCCATGAACCCACACATGAGTACACGGGACATTGCGAGAGCCGGTGGACTGAGTCAAAGTAGTGTCATGCGCATACTGCATCGTCACCGCTTTCACCAGTTTCATGTGTCGCTACATCAGCAATTACATGGTGATGACTTTAATCATCGAGTGCAATTCTGTCAATGGGCATTAACAGAGAATGCGTTGCAGTTCTACCTGTTTACCGATGAAGCGGGTTTCACAAACCACGGGGCAGTGAATCTATGGAACATGCATTACTGGTCCGTGGACAATCCTCGCTGGCTCAGACAGGTAGAGCGACAGCGACCGTGGACTGTAAATGTATGGTGCGGAATCATTGGCGACCACCTCATTGGTCCTCACTTCATTGCAGGGACCCAAACAGCTGCAACATACATCGCGTTTCTACAGAATGATCAGGCAACGTTGCTCGAAACTGTACCACTGCAAACGCGTCGACGTATGTGGTATCAGCATGATGGTGCACCTGCACATTCCGCAATTAACACTAGGCTGACCGTTGACAGGATGTTCGACGGGCGTTTCATAGGACGTGAAGGACGCATAAATCGGCCAGCCCGTTCTCCTGATCTTACACCTCTGGACTTCTTTCTGTGGGGTACGTTAAAGGAGAATGTGTACCGTGATGTGCCTACAACCCCAGAGGATATGAAAAAACGTATGGTGGCAGCCTGCGGCGACATTACACCAGATGTACTGCGGCGTGTACGACATTCATTACGCCAGAGATTGCAATTGTGTGCAGCAAATGATGGCCACCACATTGAACATCTCTTGGCCTGACATGTCAGGACACACTCTATTCCACTCCGTAATTGAAAACGGAAACCACGTGTGTACCTGTACCTCACCCCTCATAGTAATGTACATGTGCGTCAGTGAAAAAGACCGATAAAAAGGTGTTAGTATGTGGACGTAATGTGCTCTTCCAGTCTCTTCTGTACCTAAGGTCCATCACTGTTCCCTTTGGATCCCTACGTAATTCGGTGGTCTCCGATACACACGATCGAACAGCGGAGGAGTGGTACTCAAGCGTCAACTTTAGGTTACAATATCTCCGGAAGTAATTAACATTTTATAATGCAACAAACGGCACTGATTACGTATTTGTTTATATGTTCAAATGCGCTAACAAAACTAACGAGGTTACATTTGTGTTGAAAAACATACTTCCGTGCATTTTTGTATGATTTGTATTAACCAATTACACTAGCCCCTCTCCTCACGTTCGGTCTGTGGAATAGATTCGTCAGTATTTGATGTGGTTTACGAAATATATCCAGCGGTAATGTTAGGTGACACCCTGTATGTCATGGGGATCAAGAAACTGTAATACGACATTTATTTTATTAGGGAATTTTGTTATAATTAAGAAATCTTGCCTCCGGCTTTTCTGTGTGTCCCCAAGACGAGAGTGAGACAGAAATTTCTAAACGTTATTCCTTCGGTACAAGTTAATTTTAATGTCACGGCTTTCAAACTGTAATTACTCATGGTCACCAAAATGGCAATGATCGTTACAGAAGGTCCTTGATTTGAAGGATGTCCGCAGGGCAAGGATACATTCCTGTGAGGTAGTTGGCGGTTAGGACCAGCCAAGTGATTGCAGTCTAAAAGATTTGTAGAGTTCCGGCAGCAGTCACGTAGTGTTTACGGTGGCAATAGAAAAATTTGGAAATTTGTGGTAAGTTCCTATGGGACCAAACTGGCGAGGTCATCGGTTCCTAGACTTACACACTACTTAAGATAACTTAAACTCACGCTAAGGACAACACACACAGACACACCCATGTCAGAGGTAGGACTCGAACCTCAGACGGAGGGTCCCGCGCGGACCGTGGCAAGGCGCCTCACACCACGCAGCTACCCCGCGCGGCTGAGCATGAGCTAATTTCTAGCTGGAACCGAGTTTTTAAATGGGACGCAGCTGACATGATGGAACAGTGAACAGGCAGCGTCCGCGTCCAACACACAGGTCCTCCTGGACAACTGCTGTCGGTACAACACGTCGACATGCTGCGGCCTACAGGCTAGGTGACACGCCATCATGTCTCACTGTTGCTCTTCATTGTTAGTATTTCTTTCTCTCTCTCTCGCTCATCTCAAGCTTAAAGGGGGCTTTACTCCTTACATTTTTGTTCATTTTATTTTAATTGTTGCTTAATTAAATATAAACTTGATATTGTACGTCAGTGCGCTCTTTCCTCCCGACTTCAGCTCTCAATATTCGTTTCCAGTTGTTTTGTAAAGCTTGTGCACAGAATATATTGCAATTAAGGATTCGAATTTGAGCTCTCACCATTGTTATGACTGTGCAACTGCCCTTTCTGTTCACGTACATCATTGGCTCCCGACCTGCGAGTAATTAGAGTCTTGCGGGTTAAATTAAATTTTCCGCGGGTGAAAACCAAAAAGATGTGATATTGGTTCACCCCTGAAACTAAATTACCTTTAGAACATCAGTATTAGCATCTCAATTTTGCAAGGCTCCAATACTGATTATATAAAACTCCGTCACAACAGTCCTTGGAAGGTCCTACGGTACCGACCGGCAGCCGTGTCATCCTTAGCCCACTCAGGCGTCACTGGATGCGGATATGGAGGGGCATGTGGTCAGCACACCGCTCTCGCAGACATATGTCAGTTTCTGATACCGGAGCCGCTACTTCTCAATCAAGTAGCTCCTCAGTTTGCCTCACAAGGGCTGAGTGCACCCCGCTTGCCAACAGCGCTCGATAGACTGTACGGTCACCCATCCAAGTGCTAGCCCAGCCCGACGGCGCTCAACTTCGGTGATCTGACGGGAACAGGTGTTACCACTGCGGCAACGCTGTTGGCACTGATTATATAACTTATCGATATTACTTTTTCCCGAATTAGTAGCACTAATGCGTGACACTATGCAGTGTAGGTTACATACATATTTCTGACGCAGTACACATATTCATTGTGCTTTGTAGCATACATCGATGACAGTAAAAGTGAGACATATACATAACAAACTTTAAACATCTCATAATAATGCCTTTCTGCAACAGACCAGAAATTGCTTCATTTCTCACTTCAAAACAGATAAATGAACAGACAGAACAACAGTAACTACATAAGGACTGCTATGGTTCTATAAACAGTATTATCATTATTAGAGTGGTCAGACACAAAGCATTAAGAATCTAAAGCCTAACTTCTGGCAGTTCAGAAGTAAGGAGTCCAGCAATCAAGAGAACACGCGCAAAAACGAAATATTTTTAATATTTCACCATTTGGAAAATAAAAGTGTCAAAAGAAAATACTTTTTCATTCAAAAGTTTTGTTAGGCGCTAATGTTGATGATGATGGTGGGAGCGCTGCGGGGGTAGCAGGAGGAAGGGGGTACTAGCTAATATCTGATTGCACTCAGGGATAATAAAGCTAAAAAGGTTCGGTACAACTGACCTACATCCTCGAGGTCAGTGTTCAGAGTGACATTTGCAAATATGAAAATGCCTCCAAGGGGACACAGTACGGTGATCCATTTGTTGGCGTGAGCGGTGGGCAGCCGAGGTGTACCAGCACAAGAATCTGTGTAGCAGTAAGCCTTCCGAGAAAATTAAATACCATGTGAATAACTGTCTCGCAAGTGAACATATCCAACAAATGAACTGGCCAGAAAAGCCTCCAGATCCCACAGGGCTTGGTTAGGGACCATGGTAGATGCAGCTCGTCAGCCACTAAGAGTTCATTCAGAGCTTCGCACAACTTTTCAGGATTGGCGAGCGTGTAGAATGATTGCCAGTAATCTAATTAGAGTATGGCATTGCCGCGGAGTCCCCTTTCAGCGAGTCCGGCTGCCTGGTGCAAGTGTTTCATTTGCCCCCACGTCGGTGACTTTCGTGTCGGGATAAAGAAAAAATAATGACAACGCAACACAACACCCAGTCTCCGACCTGAGAAAGTGTCCGAGGAGATGTCCAACTCGGCTGGCAATCGAACCCGGGCCCTTCGCAGAGCATTTAGCCAAGCTGACCACTCAGCTACGGGGACAGACGATGGATGTCGGTAAAGCGCCGTCTGATACCTAATTTGTCTGTTTTTCTGGTCGTTGTCATTTCACGATACTTATGTGGGAGAATGTAATATGGCGTCCAGTTCTTCTTGGAAGGTTGTTGAGTATCCCACCAACGCTCTCGCGTGAGCAAACAATCCCGTGACGAAACGCGCTGCTCTTCGTTGGATCTTTCATATCTGTCCCACAGCGTGAGTAAAAAAAAGTCCTTTACAACTTTGGAATGACGTAGAAATTTATAGAGATATAGAGATAACGGTAGATTTGACATTTTGTAGCAAACAGCCTCAAGTTTCATTCACATAGTGCATCATTTTGATATCATTCCAAGGTTGTAAAGTCCTTTTTCACTGGCCGTGTATTAATCCTTCTTTGGAAGTGTACCAGACTAATCAATAGTATTCAGCCAGTGGTAGAACGAATGTTTCATGAGCCCCTTCTTTGGTGGATGGTTCTCACATTGAATTTCAATCAGGCGTCTGTTTTTGCTACTCTTTGCTTTGTGTGGTCACATCACTTTAGGTCACTCCGGATGGTTTCTACTGGGTACTTTACGATACTTTCTCTATGCAGTGACAGACTTCTTGTTCCCACTCAACTGTAGTCAGTGTCGTAATCGAACAGTATCGCGTATTTAAGTGCGATACGTTGAATTTTTGTACATTCAGGATCAACCGCCATCCCTCCACTAATTGTTAGTCCTCTGTATGTCTACGTGCACGTTGGTACCGTTCTTTTGGCCCTTTCCAGGTAATGTTGACTGAATTAACGTCCCACCTTTTCATTATTCTTAACACTCGTGTAAAGTACGTGAACCTTAGATGTGTTCCAACACTATAGTTCTTTACTCAACGTGGGAGCTCCAATGCTAGGCGCGTAATGGGGACCCTTAGGGATACGGCGGCTAAGGAGGGGAAGAAATCCAGTGTGCACTGCGTGTGCATTCCGGGAGGAGTCATTCCTGATGTGGAAAGGGTCCTTCCGGATGCCGTGAAGAGCACAGGGTGCAGCCAGCTGCAGGTGGTGGCACATGTCGGCACTAATGACGTGTGTCGCTTTGGATCTGAGGAAATTCTCTCTGGATTCCAGCGGCTATCTGATTTGGTGAAGGCTGCCGGTCTTGCTTACGAGATGAAGGCAGAGCTCACCATCTGCAGCATCGTTGACAGAACCGACTGCGGACCTTTGGTGCAGAGCCGGGTGGAGGGTCTGAATCAGAGGCTCAGACGGTTTTGCGACCGTATTGGCTGCAGATTCCTTGACTTGAGCCATATGGTGGTGGGGTTTCGGGTTCCGCTGAATAGGTCAGGAGTTCACTACACTCAGCTCGCGGCTACACGGGTAGCGGAGGCTGTGTGGCGTGGACTGGGCGGTTTTTTAGGTTAGAAGGCCTCGGGAAAGTGCGGGATGGGCTGCAATGTCAAAGGGTGCTTGGCAATTACAGGACATGCTTGGATCAAGGAACAGTCGGAATTATAGTTGTAAATTGTTGTAGTTGCGCTGGAAAAGTCCCTGAGCTTCAAGCGCTAATAGAAAGCACAGAAGCTCATATCGTTATAGGTACAGAAAGCTGGCTAAAGCCTGAAATAAGTTCTGCAGAAATTTTTACGAAGTCTCAGACGGTGTTCAGGAAAGATAGATTAGGCAGAATTGGTGGTGGAGTGTTTGTGTCTGTCAGTAGTGGTTTATCTTGTAGTGAAGTCGAAGTAGATACTCCGTGCGAATTGGTGTGGGTGGAAGTTATACTTAAGAGCCGAATTAAGTTAATAATTGGCGCCTTCTACTGACCCCCAGACTTCGATGATACAGTTGCGGAACAGTTCAGAGAAAGTTTGAGTCTCGTAACAAATAAATACCCCACTCATACGGTTATAGTTGGTGGGGACTTCAACCTACCCTCGGTATGTTGGCAAAAATACTTGTTCAAAACCGGTGGTAGGCAGAAAACGTCTTCCGAGATTGTCCTAAATGCTTTCTCCGAAAATTATTTCGAGCAGTTAGTCCACGAACCCACGCGAATTGTAAATGGTTGCGAAAACACACTTGACCTCTTAGCCACAAACAATCCAGAGCTGATAGAGAGCATCATGACTGATACAGGGATTAGTGATCACAAGGTCATTGTAGCTAGGCTCAATACCATTTCTTCCAAATCCATCAGAAACAAACGCAAAATAATTTTATTTAAAAAAGCGGATAAAGTGCCACTAGAAGCCTTCCTAAAAGACAATTTCCATTCCTTCCGAACTGACTATGCGAATGTAGACGAGACGTGGCTCAAATTCAAAGATATAGTAGCAACAGCAATTGAGATATTCATACCTCATAAATTGGTAAGAGATGGAACGGATCCCCCGTGGTACACAAAAAAGGTCCGAACGCTGTTGCAGAGGCAACGGAAAAAGCATGCGAAGTTCAGAAGAACGCGAAATCCCGAAGATGGGCTAAAATTTACAGACGCGCGAAATTTGGCACGTACTTCGATGCGAGATGCCTTTAATAGGTTCCACAACGAAACATTGTCTCGAAATTTGGTAGAAAATCCGAAGAAATTCTGGTCGTATGTAAAGTACACAAGCGGCAAGACGCAGTCAATACCTTCGCTGCGCGGTGCCGATGGTACTGTTATCGACGACTGTGCCGCTAAAGCGGAGTTATTGAACGCAGTTTTCCGAAATTCCTTCACCAGGGAAGACGAATGGAATATTCCAGAATTTGAAACACGAACATCTGCTAGCATGAGTCTCTTAGAAGTAGATACCTTAGGGGTTGCGAAGCAACTCAAATCGCTTGATACGGGCAAGTCTTCAGATCCAGATTGTATACCGATTAGGTTCCTTTCAGATTACGCTGATACTATAGCTCCCTACTTAGCACTCATATACAACCGCTCGCTCACCGATAGATCTGTACCTACAGATTGGAAAATTGCGCAGGTCGCACCAGTGTTCAAGAAGGGTAGTAGGAGTAATCCATTTAACTACAGACCTATATCATTGACGTCGGTTTGCAGTAGGGTTTTGGAGCATATACTGTATTCAAACATTATGAATCACCTCGAAGGGAACGATCTATTGACACGTAATCAGCATGGCTTCAGAAAACATCGCTCTTGTGCAACGCAGCTAGCTCTTTATTCGCACGAAGTAATGGCCGCTATCGACAGGGGATCTCAAGTTGATTCCGTATTTCTAGATTTCCGGAAAGCTTTTGACACCATTCCTCACAAGCGACTTCTAATCAAGCTGCGGAGCTATGGGGTATCGTCTCAGTTGTGCGACTGGATTCGTGATTTCCTGTCAGGAAGGTCGCAGTTCGTAGTAATAGACGGCAAATCATCGAGTAAAATTGAAGTGATATCACGTGTTCCCCAGGGAAGCGTCCTGGGACCTCTACTGTTCCTGATCTATATAAATGAGCAGTTCTCTTAGACTGTTCGCAGATGATGCTGTAATTTACCGTCTAGTAAGGTCATCCGAAGACCAGTATCAGTTGCAAAGCGATTTAGAAAAGATTGCTGTATGGTGTGTCAGGTGGCAGTTGACGCTAAATAACGAAAAGTGTGAGATGATCCACATGAGTTCCAAAAGAAATCCGTTGGAATTCTATTACTCGATAAATAGTACAATTCTCAAGGCTGTCAATTCAACTAAGTACCTGGGTGTTAAAATTACGAACAACTTCAGTTGGATGGACCATATAGATAATATTGTCGGGAAGGCGAGCCAAAGGTTGCGTTTCATTGGCAGGACACTTAGAAGATGCAACAAGTCCACTAAAGAGACAGCTTACACTACACTCATTCGTCCTCTGTTAGAATATTGCTGCGCGGTGTGGGATCCTTACCAGGTGGGATTGACGGAGGACATTGAAAGGGTGCAAAAAAGGGCAGCTCGTTTTGTATTATCAAGTTATAGGGGAGAGAGTGTGGCAGATATGATACACGAGTTGGGATGGAAGTCATTACAGCATAGACGTTTTTCGTCGCGGCGAGACCTTTTTACGAAATTTCAGTCACCAACTTTCTCTTCCGAATGCGAAAATATTTTGTTGAGCCCAACCTACATAGGTAGGAATGATCATCAAAATAAAATAAGAGAAATCAGAGCTCGAACAGAAAGGTTTAGGTGTTCGTTTTTTCCCGCTCGCTGTTCGGGAGTGGAATAGTAGAGAGATATTATGATTGTGGTTCGATGAACCCTCTGCCAAGCACTTAAATGTGAATTGCAGAGTAGTCATGTAGATGTAGATGTGTTCCTAATGGAGGTACGTATTTGCCTTCCTCCAACCTCTGATCTGTCTTGACCAGCCAGTGACCCGAGAATCTACAGTTTAATGTGGATTTCGAACCACGACACTATATAGCATTTTTCACGTATAAGAATTATCGCCAGAGGGGGGATAAGTGAAAGAAAAAAATATTAGGGGCCTATTTATTCGTATTTTGTCATTTGCCCACTTAGCCACAGAGCCACACCGTTCACCGTTATAGCATGAAATAAAATGGGGGAGATAATGACAATGTAATTTCGGTTTCGGATTCGAAACGGGAACAGAGAAGGGAACGACAGTTTGCCATGTGAACACGGATGCTGTTAGAATTTTTAACAAAAGGGATCATTTTTGATCGTGGCCTTTGTACGGTTTATCAAAAATGGGATCGGTTGCCATGAGAGCTACTGAACCACCTAGTAGCGTGTGGTGTCACTAGATCGAATATTTACTGCCCAGTTGTTATGGACGAGATTTTACAGTAATACGCCATACATCTTGAAATATATACTTTAGTTTTCAAAATTATTCTAGTTACATACTATGGACGTTAGTAAGCTTTATCATATTAAATTACTCCTCCAAATACTGGACACTTCAGTATATCCTTAGTCGAAGGCTTGTTACTGCTTATTTCACTCTACAATTAATATAAGGAATATGACTATTTCTCTTTCTGTCAAAATGACCCTTCGGCTCTACACTCTCTCTTTCTCTAACTACAAAAAATGCAAATTAGCTACACAGTAGACAGATTTTTCTACAGTATTCATTTAACCTCTAGCGGTCCAGATATTTTGCCAATTACATTATTATTTAATGTATTTACAATTACATATTCATTTTTTATGCTAACATTTCTTAATTACGTTCTGGTGAGAGTTCCCAGTTAGTTTTCCCATTTATTTTTGGGAAGGGTTTGATCCACAGCTCGCTGAATGTTTATTTTAAGTCTAGAAATGGAATAACTGTGAAGAGTAAGATTTACTGCGAAATTTCGGAAAGCAGGAAAAATCTCGCGCAATGGATTCTAGTGTCCGCATCGTTCTGCTGACGTTCGGTTCCTCACTTACAGCCGGCGCACTGTTGAACGAAGTGATCCGGCATCATCCTGAAACTCGCGGAAACAGGGTACGGGGACACGGATTTTAACTCATGTCTTATGTCGCTACAGCAGCAAGCCTGTTTACTCGCTACTCGTTTTCTGCACTTTCCCTGTCATAATAAACGACACGCTGGCGGATCAAGTGGCCCACACCGCAGATCAACATTACTGCACACACCAAGGTTCAGTATCGAGAGAGAGAGAAAAAAAAGCTGCTCATGCGGGGAATGTTGCTCGGTGTCTCTAGTGGCTACCGGCTGATTCAATATACGTCACTTGTGGCTGAGTTATTAAGAAGTCAGTCCTCACGACAAGGATAAGCAGCAGGATCTGGAAGGTAAGAAACGGAGTACAAAAGGAATTTTAATGGGACGCACCGGACCGAGCTGCTGGCGAGCTCTGTGAGGGAAACCGGAGCAGAAGAGAGAATGAGACGCTGGCTGTCAGCGACAACGGCAGTCCCGGAAGGGAGCAGCCGCTAACGAACCGGGCGCTAGCTGCGCCTCCTGGTGTCTGGTCGCTGGACTAGGACCACTACTGTGCGACCGCGGCGTCCCGGACTTCTCTCACGAGGAGAGGACACTCCCTGAGACCCATCCACTTCGACGAGCCTCGCAATACTAGAGTAGCGTGCAAGCAGGCAGGCGGTTGTGCAAAGCGCTACGTTTAGAGAGATACTAGGCGAATGCTGTGTCTGGCTTCGCCCCGGAACTAACACCGGGTAGCCAGGCTCCGATCCCCGCATATATTGCGGCCCGTTCATCGGGTTGTGGCAAATGCTGTGCCGGTTTTAGCCGAACACGACAATTTGGGAATTAACAACGCGCCACTCACGATCCACCCTCTCAGCTTTACTCCCGCTAGTAAACTTCAAATCTCACAAAATATCTCCTGCATGCTGTGCGAGGCTAGCACTCTTGGAAGTTGTTGTTGTTGTTGTCTTCAGTCCTGAGACTGGTTTGATGCAGCTCTCCATGCTACTCTATCCTGTGCAAGCTGCTTCATCTCCCAGTACCTACTGCAACCTGCATCCTTCTGAATCTGCTTAGTGTACTCATCTCTCGGTCTCCCTCTACGATTTTTACCCTCCACGCTGCCCTCCAATGCTAAATTTGTGATCCCTTGATGCCTCAAAACATGTCCTACCAACCGATCCCTTCTTCTAGTCAAGTTGTGCCACAAACTTCTCTTCTCCCCAATCCTATTCAATACCTCCTCATTAGTTACGTGATCTATCCACCTTATCTTCAGTATTCTTCTGTAGCACCACATTTCGAAAGCTTCTATTCTCTTCTTGTCAAAACTAGTTATCGTCCATGTTTCACTTCCATACATGGCTACACTCCAAACAAATACTTTCAGAAACGACTTCCTGATACATAAATCTATATTCGATGTTAACAAATTTCTCTTCTTCAGAAACGCTTTCCTTGCCATTGCCAGTCTACATTTTATATCCTCTCTACTTCGACCATCATCAGTTATTTTACTTCCTAAATAGCAAAACTCCTTTACTACTTTAAGTGTCTCATTTCCTAATCTAATTCCCTCAGCATCACCCGATTTAATTTGACTACATTCCATTATCCTCGTTTTGCTTTTGTTAATGTTCATCTTATATCCTCCTTTCAAGACACTGTCCATTCCGTTCAACTGCTCTTCCAAGTCCTTTGCCGTCTCTGACAGAATTACAATGTCATCGGCGAACCTCAAAGTGTTTACTTCGTCTCCATGAATTTTAATACCTACTCCAAATTTTTCTTTTGTTTCCTTTACTGCTTGCTCAATATACAGATTGAATAACATCGGGGAGAGGCTACAACCCTGTCTCACTCCTTTCCCAACCACTGCTTCCCTTTCATGCCCCTCGACTCTTATTACTGCCATCTGGTTTCTGTACAAATTATAAATAGCCTTTCGCTCCCTGTATTTTACCCCTGCCACCTTTAGAATTTGAAAAAGAGTATTCCAGTCAACATTGTCAAAAGCTTTCTCTAAGTCTACAAATGCTAGAAACGTAGGTTTGCCTTTTCTTAATCTTTCTTCTAAGATAAGTCGTAAGGTCAGTATTGCCTCACGTGTTCCAACATTTCTACGGAATCCAAACTGATCCTCCCCGAGGTCTGCATCTACCAGTTTTTCCATTCGTCTGTAAAGAATTCGCGTTAGTATTTTGCAGCCGTGGCTTATTAAACTGATAGTTCGGTAATTTTCACATCTGTCAGCACCTGCTTTCTTTGGGATTGGAATTATTATATTCTTCTTGAAGTCTGAGGGTATTTCGCCTGTCTCATACATCTTGCTCACCAGCTGGTAGAGTTTTGTCATGACTGGCTCTCCCAAGGCCGTCAGTAGTTCTAATGGAATGTTGTCTACTCCGGGGGCCTTGTTTCGACTCAGGTCTTTCAGTGCTCTGTCAAACTCTTCACACAGTATCGTATCTCCCATTTCGTCTTCATCTACGTCCTCTTCTATTTCCATAATATTGTCCTCAAGTACATCGCTCTTGTATAAGCCTTCTATATACTCCTTCCACCTTTCTGCCTTCCCTTCTTTGCTTAGAACTGGGCTGCCATCTGAGCTCTTGATATTCATACACGTGGTTCTCTTCTCTCCAAAGGTCTCTCTAATTTTCCTGTAGGCAGTATCTATCTTACCCCTAGTGAGATAAGCTTCTACATCCTTACATTTGTCCTCTAGCCATCCCTGTTTAGCCATTTTGCACTTCCTGTCGATCTCATTTTTGAGACGTTTGTATTCCTTTTTGCCTGCTTCATTTACTGCATTTTTATATTTTCTCCTTTCATCAATTAAATTCAATATTTCTTCTGTTACCCAAGGATTTCTAGCAGCCCTCGTCTTTGTACCTACTTTATCCTCTGCTGCCTTCACTACTTCATCCCTCAGAGCTACCCATTCTTCTTCTACTGTATTTCTTTCCCTTATTCCTGTCAATTGTTCCCTTATGCTCTCTCTGAAACTCTGTACAACCTCTGGTTCTTTCAGTTTATCCAGGTCCCATCTCCTTAATTTCTCACATTTTTGCAGTTTCTTCAGTTTTAATCTACAGGTCATAACCAATAGATTGTGGTCAGAGTCCACATCTGCCCCTGGAAATGTCTTACAACTTAAAACCTGGTTCCTAAATCTCTGTCTTACCATTATATAATCTATCTGATACCTTTTAGTATCTCCAGGGTTCTTCCACGTATACAACCTTCTTTCATGATTCTTAAACCAAGTGTTAGCTATGATTAAGTTGTGCTCTGTGCAAAATTCTACTAGGCAGCTTCCTCTTTCATTTCCTAGCCCCAATCCATATTCACCTGCTATGTTTCCTTCTCTCCCTTTTCCTACACTCGAATTCCAGTCACCCATGACCATTAAATTTTCGTCTCCCTTCACTATCTGAATAATTTCTTTTATTTCATCGTACATTTCTTCAATTTCTTCATCATCTGCAGAGCTAGTTGGCATATAAACTTGTACTACTGTAGTAGGTGTGGGCTTCGTATCTATCTTGGCCACAATAATGCGTTCACTATGCTGTTTGTAGTAGCTCACCCGCATTCCTATTTTCCTATTCATTATTAAACCTACTCCTGCATTACCCCTATTTGATTTTGTGTTTATAACCCTGTAGTCACCTGACCAGAAGTCTTGTTCCTCCTGCCACCGAACCTCACTAATTCCCACTATATCTAACTTTAACCTATCCATTTCCCTTTTTAAATTTTCTAACCTACCTGCCCGATTAAGGGATCTGACATTCCACGATCCGATCCGTAGAATGCCAGTTTTCTTTCTCCTGATAACGACATCCTCCTGAGTAGTCCCCGCCCGGAGATCCGAATGGGGGACTATTTTACCTCCGGAATATTTTACCCAAGAGGATGTAATTTCTATTTTTATTTAAAATGAGAGTAGGGGTGGCTTTTGCAACTTTGAACAGTTTTCACTCTATCACTTATAGCCAGTCTCACAACAGAAGTTTAATATCACTTTTTTATACCAGTCTTAAATAATAGAATACTTTATGAGCTCCAGTTCTTCTCCGAAACTACAACAATTTATTCCAGAAAATTAAGGTACTTCCAAATGCGAAAATATGTTCAAGATACAACATGTCATGTACGTATAACATAACAGACTGTAAGACATAAAAAAGATTACAGTTCCAGAAACACTTGATAATTTATTCAACAGAAAGAGCATCACAAAATGAGCAAGTGAGTAACGTCTTGTCCACCTCTGGCCCTTAGGCAAGCAATTATTCAGCATGGCGTTGACTCACAGAGTTGTTCGATGACATCTGAGAGATGTCGTGATAAATTCTCTCAAATTCCGAGCTGGTTGGATGCCCTGAAGTGGAAAAGATTATACTTATTTGTAGGACAAGAGATTACAGATGACTCACATGGGACTTAACATCTGAGATCATCAGCCCCCTATAACTTAGAACTACTTAAACCTAACTAACCTAAGGACGTCACACACATCCATGCCCGAGGCAGAATTCGAACCTGCGACCGTAGCAGTCGCGCGGTTCCAGACTGAAGCGCCTACAACCGCTCGGTCACCGCGGTCGGCCAAGAGATTACAGTAGGATCGTTGTATGACTCAATCGTTTTACGAATTTATGAAGAAATGACTGTTCTCACCGAACTGGGAGGATAAGGGTAAAGTGCACGAGAAATGATAATAAGCTACCAGGAACCGATCGACTAACAGCTTGCATACATCCGCAAGTGTTTGGCAACATAAAAGGAACACCACGATAAACTCTTCAGATTCACTTGCAACTGTCTGGCTACTACCCGGCAGCACAATCGCAAAAAAATTGCGAATTAAAGTGAACACCATAAGGGAATATTCACACGCCACGCGGCAAGCCAGTGGCTTACTTACTTCTCGTGGGTTGTTTGGAAAAGGAAATTGAAAAGAGATTAAGAAATAACAACAACGGGAAACAATTTAGATTGCTGTTTGAATCAGTTTAATTAATCATGTGTTGGTAGCTACGAGCAAGAATCAGTTGACTATGAAACACTGCGTAACACGACTCATTGGAAACACTGAACAACTTCATTGAAATGATTAATATGGAAGAGGAATAACGCTGAGGTGGTTTAAAGCGAGGCGTTGCAGGAAACACTGATTTGCATCACGTGGAAACAGTCAACAAAGATAGGTTGTTTAAAAATGCAAAAATCAAGATGACTAACTATCTGAAATGCTGTGTAAACAATACACAAAGGAATATACTAAAAGGCAGACACTATACAAGCCTGATAGAAAAACCATCGCAAAAACTCACCTAACTATATGTAGTAGCAATCAAAAACCCTTATCGTGTAATAAATTAAAAATCGTTAAATCGAAGAAGTATCTTAATAATACTGTTTGAACAAGGACCAGACTAGGAAATTGATAAGTGCATCTGTCTAGCCTCACCTCCTAACACCCTGAATTCACAACGTTGCTAGAACTGCCCGCCCTCACACCGCGCAAAACTTTTCGATGATCACTCCGAGCCACGTGACCTCTGCCGACCGCTGCTGTTCGAGACTTCTGTGGCCAGCGAGCTCTCTGCCTACCCACACAACCATAGAGTACAAAACAAAAGATCACGCGTTTTTTTTTAAGCCCAGTGCAAAGTGCCGGAATTTGAAGACTGTTAGCTGGTAGCCTTACAGCTTCTATTACTTAAGGGGGTAGCCCACTTTGAACGCATGAAAAATTAGCTTCTTCCGTGATTTTTCGAGTAAAATAAAAATTGATGGTAAATCTTATGATCCAGGTTTTATGCTTTAAACTTTAACAAATCATTTTTGTATCGACATTGGGCGCTGTTTGTAACCGCTGCGCCAGATGGAATGGCTCGTAGCAGCCGGAACATTGGTTATCGGCGGAAATTCCTCCTTTTGGACCTGTATCAAAATAATTTTTCGTAAGTTATTTTTGGTATATTTTGTATTAGCATACATAGAATAATTGAAAAATATTAAAATCTAACAAAATGATGACCTGTTGAAACAAAAGTCACTTTCTTCGCCCACAAAATCAAGACAGACAAAAGTGTGCACCGAAAATAGTCTTTTGAGGACATCGCAAAATGGCCACGTTCGCTGATAGATAATTCAATTTAAAATGATGGCAACAAATTCTGATCAAAATCATATGTATAGTTCTCAAGTTACGTTATGAAATATGCGGTTTCGAGAAGAACGCGTTTAACATTTTGGGTCACATTTTCTTGTACTTATGTTAAACGTACCTCTAGTCAGCGATTTCTGGACCGTACACTGATCCTTCCGGATCCAAAAGGAGGTCCTCCTCCATTTCGTGGCCTTGGTGGTTCTTCGGGCATGTTTGGCAGCTTCTGTCTCCGCTGGTCTGCCCGTTCGATACGCGATTTCAAGTTAGAACACATTCATAATTTCCATAATGTGTGTTAGGGCGTCGTTGAAATTACGCGTCGACTATTACTTTCCAGCTGTGAATGGTTTTCGGAACACTTTTTCACAAATCGCCTTGTAGCTGGATAGCGGAGTTTCTGACGCACTTGGTATGAACACTGCAATAAAGTAGACTTGCCATAGAAAATTTTAAGCCAAACTTTTTTAAAAAATGTCGTTTTTCTTATTTTTCAATGACAACTGCTACATTAAGGGCACAAAAGAGCGGGATATCTTTGTTAACTACTTACATATGTGCGTCATCTCTTGTAATCATTCAGTTTTCTACACCTCCAGAAATAATTTCAGGCCCTTTTTGGGAGTTTTAGTGATCATGGGTCCTTTTAGACAGATGAACGTGCAAGGAGGTGGCGGACTTTACGACACCACATTTGAGGGACCGGTTTCTATAGGATATTGAGGCGAACCCTAGTACGAGCTCCAGGCAAGTGGCCCGCCAACAGATTTATCTGTCTGAAAGGACCTATGGTCACAGGAACGCCGAAAAAGGGCTTCAAACTGTTGTATGATGTGATTGGTGTCTGTGAGAGTGCTTGTTCAAATGGCTCCAAGCACTATGGGACTTAACATCTGAGGTCATCAGTCCCCTGGACTTAGAACTACTTAAACCTAACTAACCTAAGGACACTACAATGTACACTTTCACGGCCGGAAATATCATGTCCATTATAATTATCCGAGCTGTTATGCCGTGGTCGGTTGATGAATTCTGTGTCAATTCCCAACGTTTCGTCTCCGACTGCCGGAGACATCTTCAAGGGGGTCCGTAGCTCGATGGAAGGTCCAACATACACTGGCTCGCTACTGACTGCCGCTAAATTCCGTGTCCGCGCGCTCCCACGCTGCGGAGTGACGTCACGTGTTTTGAAAACGTCATTGCAATTGGCCGCTATCCGTCGCCGTCGATCGCCGTTGCCATCACCCAGTAGTGGACGGGTGGTACACATCTTCTTTAACACCGGCATCCATATACCGTTTAATTTCACACCCTCCTCCTTTCGGTTGAAATTATTTGGGTGATTAGCGATTTCGATTGCCTCCCTGTAGAGCCTTTCGTAATATGCGCTTGTACTTGCGTCTCCTCGAAACTAATATTGTGGTTCCCTGGCTGGAAAGCATGATCCGCAACAGCTGATCGTTCCGTTTGTCCTCTTCTACAATTTCCTTTGTGCTCTTCCAAGCGTTTAGAAACAGTTCTTTTAGTGGTACCCACGTAAAAATCTCCACAGCTGCATGGGATCCTATACACTCCAGCTTTTTCCAATGGTTTGCGAGCGTCCTTGGCAGGCTTAAGGTATTCCTGTGTCTTCCTGGTGGGCTTGTAAATTACGGTAATATTCCGCTTCGTCAAGATCCTCCCTATTCTTTCCGTTACATTTTTAACAAACGGCAGGAAAACCTTAGATTTTGCAGTAGCCTGTACGTCATTATGATTTCTGCGTGGCTGCCTAAACGCACGTTTCATTTGGGCGGACGAATGTCCGTTCATCGTTAGTGCATTGTGGAGATGTTCCATCTCAGCGTCGAGCACTTTTAGGTTTATAAATATTTCTAGCTCTGTCCGCTAACGTCTTCATAACAACCCGCATCTGTTGTGGGTGGTGGTTCGAATACCGGTGCAAATAACGGTCCGTGTGCGTGGGTCTGCGGTCTACTGAGTGGCCCAAACTACCATTTTCGTTTCCAGCACATCGAGGAAATGTAATTTGCCGTCTACCTCCTCCTCCACTGTAAACTGAATTCTCGAGTTTATACTGTTCAGATGTTCGTGGAACCGGCTTAGTTCCTTCCTACCATGTCTCCACAGCACAAACGCGTCATCCACGTATCGGAACCATACATTTGGTTTTTTTGCTGGCAGTACCTAAGGCGTGTTCTTCGAATTTCTCCATAAAGAAGTTTGCAATTGCGGGACTTAGGGGGCTTCCCATAGACACGCCATCCGTTTGCTCATAAAACTGTTCATTCCACTTGAAGTATGTGGTCGTCAAACAACACTTAAACAGTTCTGAAATATCGGCAGGAAAAATTCGATCCTGCTGTTCCAATACCGGTTCTAGTCGCTACAGTCTGGAACCGCGCGACCGGAACGGTCGCAGGTTCGAATCCTACCTCGGGCATGGATGTGTGTGATGTCCTTAGGTTAGTTAGGTTTAAGTAGTTCTAAGTTCTAGGGGACTGATGACCTTAGAAGTTAAGTCTCATAGTGCTCAGAGCCATTTGAACCATTTTTTTGTTCCAATACATCATTAAGTGGAACCTTGGTAAACAGCGATACCACATCGAAGCTGACCAATATGTCCTCCGGCTGGACCACTATGCCATTCAATCTGCTGATGAAATGTGTCGAGTTCTTTATATACGAGCCCGAACGGCCCACATGTGGTTTTAACAGCGTAGTCAGAAACTTGGCTAACGAGTAGGTGGGCGAACCAATGACACTTAGTATCGGTCTTAACAGAATTCATCAACCGACGACGGCATAACAGCCCGGATAATTATAATGGACATAATCTAATAACATCACACACATCCATGCCCGAGGCAGTGCGGTTCCCGACTGAAGCGCCTAGAACCGCTCGCCCATAGCGGCCAGCAGAGCACTTGTTTTGTTAGTGCCGTGCTGCCTCTCGACCGTTTCCATCTGCATGGCAGTACACAAACACCCTCTTGGCTTGTTCACAACATGAATACCGGACCGTTCCGCTGCTCACAGTACGCTGGGTCAATCACACGACCTGCAACACACGTGGTGAGAGGATCTGTCATTCGCCAGCGCCATATACTTTGATATCAGTGCATTTCTGGACACATGTTTATAGAACCTTTTTCCTTTATTTCCAATCAGGAATCCGTATCTACAATTTGTTGGTTTTGTTATATTACTGTTCAACCTGCATTGGGAACAAAAACGGTCCTATCAACTTCCATGGGACACTCCTGGATTTACGTCACCGTCGGGGACCTCGTTACTGGGTTCTACTGCTTAAACATTTTCGAGCCACTCACATATCTGGGAACCTAAACCGTACAGTCGCACCTTGGTCAATAATCTGCACTGGGGCGCCGCGTCAAGTGCTTTCCGGAGGGGCAGGAGTATAAAATCCGCCGTTGCGGATCATGTGCTATGCTGCTGGGGTGTGCCAGCTGAGGTGAATGTGGCGCTGTGTTCACGACAGGCCACACCCTGCCACTCACCGCTTTCTACAAACTTCGGAATTCTAGTCGAGGTACACAAGAAATTACTTCTTGTGAACAGGCCGAGGTCACGACGTCACTACGGTCTCATTTTCTAAAAAGAAAATCGCGTTCAGAGTAATCAACATCCGTTACAGACGTCCTTTCCTAACCGGGACGGTGGCTAAGTGGTGTACGACCTGCATTCAACTCACAGTGGACTTCGAGACGCGTGGGATCGAATCGCAGTTCTTGTGAAATATTTTACGCTTTGGCAAGAGAATGAAGGCTCACACAAATTTCATGTAGTTGAGAGTGTTGCCCCTTGAGGATACTGTGCCTAGGAACATACAATGTTTCCGGTCGCTAGTTCAATTTAGTGATCAGTTTTTGAACAGCATGAAGGAATGCGCACTATATGCCGGCAGAGCCAGTTTCCGGCGTTTTCTGATGTTCCTATTGTTGAGAGACACGACTTTCTATTTTGTGCAGCATTTGTAACTACACTCATAGACAAAAAATGGAGCATCACGAAGGAATTATCCGAACGGGATGGTAACCAGTAGATGTGATGTACATCAACGGTCAAACAAATCATTGCAATTTCAAAGAAATTGGATGATTCATTTAGGAGAAAGAGCTCCACCAATTGAGCAAGTCAGTAACGCGTTGATCCACCTGTGGCCCTTACGCAAGCAGTTCATTGGGTGGTCAGTTTGACGTATATATTTACACATCTGTTTTGAAGAAACTACTGCTGTGTATGCAGATGATGTCATATGTGTATATATTTGTATTTGTGATCCTGTTTCTGCGCTTCTACCTCTGCGGATGCTGGTGTGGTTACGCTGAAGTTTGCAGTTCTGTTCTGGCTTCTTCGCGCTTTTGTTTCTTTAACCCGCTTCAAAATTTCTTACTGCTATATTTGCCTTATAGGTCCACATCCTACCTCCCACGTTTTTCTTATTTGCAGAATACTGTATAAGTTTCTCGTTACGAAGTTTTTAAAATAACTTATTTATCCATTGTAGAGGTTCATGATAGGATCAAGCTCCCTTTTCTTATTAATATTTTCCCCCTTTCTTCGTAGATAATCCGATGGTACCCAAAAAGGCTGAAAGGCGTTATTAAATAATGATTATTTTGAAACCAAGTCTGTTTTCTTTCTCAAACCACACATAATTGTGTAATCGGGGCAGTGTAATGTACGTGAAGTTTCATTGTTTAGTAAGTATAGAGTGCACGATTTGTAATTCAATTAATAAAGTTCATATGCCTCAATCCTCTGAATAAATGTGCAATTAATTTCGTTCCCATTCTTTTACTGAGAAACTAGAGATAGCATTCCCTCCTTTGCTCAGATTAATGAATACCGATGAACAAACTGGATATACATAGGTCCAGTTTCGGTTATTCTGATGCGGCAGGGCCCATAATTAAAACTAAAAATAACATTTCACATCACGGCATTTTGCAAGTGGAAACCACACACCGCAAGGTGGCTTCCGGAGTGTTGACGCAAACGAATGCAGCGGTCAGCGCATCATTAGGTTTCGTAAACATACGAGGAGCGTTCAATAAGTAATACAACAATGTTTTTCTGAAACCAGGTCGGTTTTACTCAAGATTCCAATACACCATGTGAAACGTCCCCTTTGGAAGATTATAAATTACTGTACTGATAAATCTCTTACGTTATTTGATTTTCAAGCAGCTGACAAAACAACGTACCCAGACATTTCTCTCTTTACTTATTCTGATCAACAGTAAACTGATACTTTTTCTTTCTATTTTTTTTAACTTAGCGCAGTCTGACTCTGTATAATTCCTACAAAGAATCGCCATGACGAACAATAACCTATACTACTCATGAATCACTTACCTCACAAAAATCTTTACTGCCAGCTAAATAAAACATTCAAACTACTGAAGGCACTAACTACTGATAGGCATAGTTATCAAATGAAAGATTTTGACAGAGAACAAGCAATGTATTTATCTTAATAGTGGTCAAAAGTCATAATATATAATATATCAGTTCATGACATCCAGTCTTACAAATTTCCTTTTTCTGATGGACACACGTCCAGATTGTCCGCTATCAAAACTCTGCCATCTCTCTAAAAAATGTTCAAATGTGTGTGAAATCTTATCGGACTTAACTGTTAAGGTCATCAGTCCCTAACCTTACTCACTACTTAACCTAAATTATCCTAAGGACAAACACACACACCCATGCCCGAGGGAGGACTCGAACCTCCGCCAGGACCAACCGCACAGTCCATGATTGCAGCGCCCTAGACCGCTTGGCGCCATCTCTCTCCCCACATCCACCATTGCTGGCGGCTCACCTCCAACTGCACAACGCTTCGCGCTGTTCACACCCAACTGCCCAACACTACAATAGCGAATATTCCAACAGTGCCAACCAGCGACGGACAGCACACAGCACAAGTCAGTGATTTGCATACAGAGCGCTACGTGGCGTTACCAACATAAAAACCAAAACAGCCTACTTACACATGTAATTCCCCAGTATTTTTGCTACAAAAACCCATTTTTCAACATGATCGTCGTTCAGTGTGACGACCTGACACCAACATACGGTGAAAGCCTGCATTCCTGCATGGTACCACTATTCGTCGATATCGGACCGTCTTGCTGCATCAGCAACCTACCCACTGCCGACGTACTCTTTTCCGCGGAGTGCATCCTTCATTGAGACAAACAGATGCAAGCGGGAAGGGGCGAGATCCGGGCTGTAGGGTGGATAAGGAGGAAGGAAGTTTCGTGATCTCCTCCCGGGTGCGCAGACTTGCGTGAAGCCTTCCTTTGTCATGGAGAAGCTCGTTTGTATTTTCGTGACGACGAACACGCTGCAGTCGTTTCTTCAATTTCATGAGAGGTACAAAACTTTGAGTGCCCCTACTCGTAGATGAATGAGTCAGCACTGTCAACAGAAACGTCCAGTTGAGCAGCGAGTTGTTTGACCATTATCCACCGATCACCTCCAATGGGAGTGTCAGAAAGTTACAGCACTGTAGGAATCAGAGCCGTGTGCGACCTTGTTACGGTGGTGTCAGGCGCCTCGCCCAACGATTCGCCGTGCTTTTGTTCACTGCCAGGTCTCCGTAGACATTCTGCAAGCGTCTACGATTATCTGCGATGCTACGGTTTTCCGCCAAAAGAAAATCAATGGCTGCTCTCTGCTTTAGAAGCACCTAGGTTACAAACGCCATTTTGAAGGCTGCTTCTTGCGCCGCCACCTAACAGAACTTCATGGAACTGTAGGGACTGAAACGGGAATATTCCACGATGTTGTTGTTGTTGTTGTTGTGGTCTTCAGTCCTGAGACCAGTTTGATGCAGCTCTCCATGCTACTCTATCCTGTGCGAGCTTCTTCATCTCCCAGTACCTACTGGAGCCTACATCCTTCTGAATCTGACTAGTGTATTCATCTCTTGGTCTCCCTCTACGATTTTTACCCTCCACGCTGCCCTCCAATACTAAACTGGTGATGCCTCGATGTCTCAGAACATGTCCTACCAACCGATCCCTACTTCTAGTCAAGTTGTGCCACAAACTCCTCCCCAATTCTATTCAATATCTCCTCATAAGTCACATGATCTACCCATCTAATCTTCAGCATTCTTCTGTAGCACCACATTTCAAATGCTTCTATTCTCTTCTTGCCCAAACTATTTATCGTCCATGTTTCACTTCCATACATGGCGACACTCCATACAAATACTTTCAGAAACGACTTCCTGACACTTAAATCTATACTCGATGTTAACAAATTTCTCTTCTTCAGAAACACTTTCCTTCCCATTGCCAGCCCACATTTTATATCCTCTCTACTTCAACCATCATCAGTTATTTTGCTCCCCGAATAGCAAAACTCCTTTACTACTTCAAGTGTCTCATTTCCTAATCTAATTCCCTCAGCATCACCCTACTTAATTCAACTACATTCGATTATCCTCATTTTGCTTTTGTTGATGTTCATCTTATATCCTCCTTTCAAGACACTGTCCATTCCGTTCAACTGCTCTTCCAAGTTCTTTGCTGTCTGTGACAGAATTACAACGTCATCGGCGAACCTCAAGGTTTTTATTTCTTCTCCATGGATTTTAATACCTACTCCGAATTTTTCTTTTCTTTCCTTTACTGCTTGCTCAATATACAGATTGTATAACATCGGGGAGAGGCTACAATCCGGTCTCACTCCCTTCCCAACCACAGCTTCCGTTTCATACCCCCTCGACCGCGTCAAGACGGATCTGGTCCGGCGTGGGCGCGCCCATCCCCGCTTCCCGGAATATGGCGGCGGCCGCCCGGCGCCCGCCGGCTTCTGATGTCCCCGCGGAGGAAACCGCCGGCCCGTCCACTGGGCCAGTCATCTCTATTTTAAAACGGCTGACCGATATCGGCTGGAGAATCCACCATTACTCAGCTTTGAGTCTGTCTTTTAGCTCGCTTCAGATTTTATCCTTATAGCTGCGCCAATAGCTGGTAGGAATACACTCATTGAAATAATGAGGAGGCTAAGATAAAACACAGAGAGCGGAAGGTTATCTACAGCTAGTACAGGAAACAAACTGCAATTTAAAGAGTCGAAAGACATGAAAGGAAGCAGTAATTAAGCAAAGAATGACACATGTTTATAGCTTATTACAAACGTTAATCAGTTTCTCGAAAGCGAAAAACAAATTCATAGAGAAGAAATTAAAACTTTGAGATTTCTCGGTACCATTGCAATCCTGCCAGATACGGCAGAGGATCAGTCAAACGGAATTGAAACGATGATTGAAATGATGTAGGTGAATATCAAGAGAAGTACACCAAGGGAGTAGGAATGTAGTCGATTTGAAACAGGTGACTCTGTGAGAATTACTTCAGGAAATGCGACTCTAAAAGGAGTGGATTTTGTGCAGCAACATCTACATCTACATCCATACTCCGCAAGCCACCTGACGGTGTGTGGCGGAGGGTACCCTCAGTACCTCTATCCGTTCTCCCTTCTATTCCAGTCTCGTATTGTTCGTGGAAAGAAGGATTGTCGGTATGCTTCTGTGTGGGCTCTAATCTCTCTGATTTTATCCTCATTGTCTCTTCGCGAGATATGCGTAGGAGGGAGCAATATACCGCTTGACCCCTCGGTGAAGGTATGTTCTCGAAACTACAACAAAAGCCCGTACCGAGCTACTGAGCGTCTCTCCTGCAGAGTCTTCCACTGGAGTTTATCTATCATCTCCGTAACGCTTTCGTGATTACTAAATGATCCTGTAACGAAGCGCGCTGCTCTCCGTTGGATCTTCTCTATCTCTTCTATCAACCCTATCTGGTACGGATCCCACACTGCTGAGCAGTATTCAAGCAGTGGGCGAACAAGCGTACTGTAACCACTTCCTTTGTTTTCGGATTGCATTTCCTTAGGATTCTTTCAATGAATCTGAGTCTGGCGTCTGCTTTACCGACGATCAGCTTTATATGATCATTCCATTTTAAACCACTCCTAATGCGTACTCACAGATAATTTATGGAATTAACTGCTTCCAGTTGCTGACCTGCTATTTTGTAGCTAAATGATAAGGGATCTATCTTTCTATGTATTCGCAGCACATTACACTTGTCTACATTGAGATTCAATTGCCATTCCCTGCACCATGAGTCAATTCGCTGCAGATCCTCCTGCATTTCAGTACAATTTTCCATTGTTACAACCTCTCGATACACCACAGCATCATCTGCAAAAAGCCTCAGTGAACTTCCGATGTCATCCACAAGGTCATTTATGTATATCGTGAATAGCAACGGGCCTATGACACTCCCCTGCGGCACACCTGAAGTCACTCTTACTTCGAAAGACTTCTCTCCATTCAGAATGACATGGTGCGTTCTGTTATCTAGGAACTCCTCAATCCAATCGCACAATTGGTCTGATAGTCCGTACGCTCTTACTTTGTTCATTAAACGACTGTGGGGAACTGTATCGAACGCCTTGCGGAAGTCAAGAAACACGGCATCTACCTGTGAACCCGTGTCTATGGCCCTCTGAGTCTCGTGGACGAATAGCGCGAGCTGGGCTTCACACGACCGTCTTTTTCGAAACCCATGCTGATTCCTACAGAGTAGATTTCTAGTCTCCAGAAAAGTCATTATACTCGAACATAATACGTGTTCCAAAATTCTACAACTGATCGAGGTTAGAGATATAGGTCTATAGTTTGCACATTTGTTCGACGTCCCTTCTTGAAAACGGGGATGACCTGTGCCCTTTTCCAATCCTTTGGAACGCTTCGGTCTTCTAGAGACCTACGATACACCGCTGCAAGAAGGGGGGCAAGTCGATGTCGATGGCTGACTTAGAGGGGATATAAAATGCAGACTCACATTAGAAAGAACAGCGCTTACAACAAAGAGAAATTTGTTAACGTCGAATGTAAGTTTAAGTCTAAGGAAGTCTTTTCTGAGAGTACTTATATGGATTGGGTTGGGGGTTGTTTGGGGAAGGAGACCAGACAGCAAGGTCATCGGTCTCATAGAATTAGGGAAGGACGGGGAAGGAAATTGGCCGTGCCCTTTCAAGAGAACCATCCCGGAATTTGCCTGGAGCGATTTAGGGAAATCACGGAAAACTTAAATCAGGATTGTCGGACGCGGGATTGAACCGTCGTCCTCCCGAATGCGAGTCCAGTGTGCTAGCCACTCCGCCACCTCGCTAATTTGTAAGGAATACAGCCTTGTGCGGAAGTTAATGGTGGATGATAAGCATTTCACGCAAGAAGAGACTATAAACTTTTTAATATGGCGCTAAAGAACAGTGTTGAAAATCATATACGAGATCGAATAATTAGTGAGCTAGTGAATCGAACTGGAGAAATGAGAAATGTGTGGCACAACTTGACTAAAAGGAGGTGTGTGTTGGTAGGAGATACCTAGAGACGTAAGGGACTTGTCAGTTTGGTAATGAGAGGAAGTGTGTGCGTGTGTGTTTCTGTTTTTGGTATGGGGAGGATATACATGATATGTAGTCTTCGGACCGAAGGCCAGAAAAAGAGCTGGTCTGTACATATAGGCCAAACATACAGAAACTTTAGTGATCGGTATTCTGATCAGTCCATTACAAAGCTATAAATAAAGTTACGTTCACAAATTACCTGAAAGAGAAAAGCATTGCGCAACAAATGTTGCACTAGAAGTTAAGTCTCCAGAGGACTTAGAGGTGAATTTCTACACCCTATATCGACCTTGGCCTGGTGAATTTCTGCACCCCATATCAACCTTGGCCTCTCGGGCTAGATGTTTTGCCTGAAATAACACGATATTAAAAAAAAATAATACACCAAATGAAACATCAAAGAGTACTTCCACGGGGTAACATATACCGCACGACTCTTTCACTCACACTCTTTCTCTCTCTCATTCACACACACACACACACACACACACACACACACACACACACACACACACCTCTGCGCGAGCCCTTACAGAAGACAGTGTCGCGCATTCGATTACCGCAGTTCCCAACTGCGAACACTCGGTACACGGCGAAACATTAACAGCGCCACATAGCACAGAAAGAGCACGACGGATAACATTTTCAGTAACAAGTCGAGACTCATGGCCTACGTCACACAGCGAGTTTCTTTTTCTTTTGTTTCTTTTCGCATACTGAATGAAATCAGATTCGCGGAAGTGGTCAATGGTGTGAAAAATCCGTGTGCGAAATGCATCCTGCACAACTCTTGAATAAAACTCAAATATGAGAATAAGCGGAAGTACGACACAACAGTCACCGCTAGTGTTTCCAGTTTTCCATGGAAAACATTGTTTATCCTACACAAAAATACACACTGAATCGTGACTATGTAGATGAGATCTTGCAAGTCCATGAACTGTATATTTACTAAAAAATGTCATTCGATGAAATCTAATTGTAAGTCTTCACTGACGCAAAGTATGACGAGAAACAACTACAAAAATGGAAGGACGTATTATGACAGACAAGACCTAAAAGAACAAATGAAATCGTTGAAACACTTCTACAGTAAAAAAAAAAAAAAAAGATACTCGCATATGAAGACTTATTGGTGCTAAAACTAATGTGAGTAATTAAAAATAAAATTGATATTTTTGGCACCCAGAAGAAAAGGAAACTGCTAATGAAAGCTGAATCGTGGAGACCTATATTACGTAGAAATAAAATGAGAAATTCGAAATCACACGAGGAAGGGAAAAATGAGGACGCTACGGTTTTATAGGGCGAACTGAAATAATCGACAGCGAAGTGGTCTTATGAAATTACTTCTCTTCTCGGGAGTGTCACTACGGTACCGGACGAAATAACCCGCTTATTTCTCTTAAGTAAACAAACAGGAGTCAGGTCGTACACATTGCAACGCATACCCCTGACACGCTGCTGCTTGATGCAAATTCCTGACGACTGTGTACCGGTTCTTCGGGATCCGGTCTGGAGAGTCCCCAACGCGGTGTTGACATTCTCCACCTGTATCCCCAGACGTGAAGTATGTGAGCACAAGATTCATAACGCATGTTTGTCGTCTATATATGTTCTGTGGAAAATCCACCGTTATAAACATATAACTAAAGCATTCTTATAAACAAGGAACTTGGTTTGAATATGTATCTATTGCGTACAGAGCACTTGCCAGCAGAAGAACCACAAGAAGAAGAAGAAAATAAAAAGATAGGACAGAAGAAAGCAAACAAGGAATGTCAGTGCAACTGAATAAAAGGCTGTTTGTTTGCCTGCCATTTGTGTTTGCTTTCTTTTATTTTTAGAGCTTGCAGAGAGAAATGTAATTCATATTTTGGATCTTACTGTATGCGTGTGCTGGGTATGTGATAAAATAGTTTTAAACATGTTTCTGTGTAGCAGTCATTTTGGCATTAGCCTCTTACTATTAGGTTAAAAAAACTAGTTTCTGTAGCTCAAGTTCTGAAGCTTTTAAAATGTTTTGATTCAATTTACGATGTCGTATGGTCCTTTCCCCACGTCTGCTTTAGTAACGTAGCTGTAATTCAGTTATCCCGTACAGTACGGACTGTCTTACAGTATCTAACAAAGTATGGACATGAACCTTCATAAGTGGAACAAGATATAAAAGTTACAAGACTGATTCACCATAACAGAAGCTGACGTAACAAGAAAATTTCCCCATAAGAAAGCTCTATAAATGATAAGAATGTCGTGAATGACGGAGTAATATAAGTAGTAGTTCACTCACCACGCGAGCTGTATGAAACAAAAGTGACGTGAGATATAGAACACGATCATACTAAACACTCACTCATCAAATCTCGCGACCGTCACCCCTTTCATCCTTATAAAAAAATAATAAAAAACAGGCGCGAGCGAGCGTAACACACACACACACACACACACACAAATTACAAGTCAATAGCGGCGACTTTCCCAACCCAAATTTCCCCCTCTTCTCTCCATAAGTCTGTTTTTTTTGTATTTTTTTCCCTCATGCGAGACTTGACAAACGGCCCAATATCTTTGCTGAAGTTATGGCACTTACAGAGTGTCCTTGTTGTTACTGAAATTTCAAAGCTTTCACTGGCTAAGTATCACTTCCAAAGTCCATAAGTTTCTGTTCCAAAGTTGTTATATTTCGACTCCTCTGTCAGCCCCTTCAAACTGTGCGCAACATTTTGGATAATCCTCTACGTTGATAAAACTGGTTCCTTTAGGAGAAGAGGGGACTATTCGCCACTGCTAAGTGCAGTGAACGCTGAGAGTAAATTTACTTCGAAACGCTAATAGCTACAAATTCTGTCACAAATATGGACGGAGGATAGGTCTTAATGGATACTAGGAACCATAAAGGTGGGAGAGAGAGAGAGAGAGAGAGAGAGAGAGATAGACTCGGGCTATGGTTGTAGCAACGAGAGCCCTGAAGCAGGAAAGTCCAAACAGGCACTCACCTTGTCAACGCTCAGCTGTGCAAGTGCTGCACCTGGAAATAAAAACAAAACCTGAGTTATTCTTATATTCTAGCAAGTACCATAGAGTAGTTTGCTAAGAAATGAATTTATTTTACTATTATTTTTAATGCCTTGTACCATACATCATTGTCACGATTTCTGTCTAAATAACACACATCAAGAACTACGTATAAATGATAAGTCAACATGCTGGCCAGGTGTATCCTCCTAAACAACACGTTGATTACCGTAAGAAACGTATTTATCAGTCTCTCATACTACTCAAGGTAATGGTGAAACGCCATTAAATTTAAGAAAAAAAATTGCACAGTTTTCTTATGTTTTACACTCGCTACTAGTTTTGGACTGAAACATAATACGAGGTGCATTCAAGTTCTAAGGCCTCCGATTTTTTTTCTCCGGACTGGAAAGAGATAGAAACATGCGCATTGTTTTAAAATGAGGCCGCGTTCATTGTCAATACGTCCCAGAGATGGCAGCACCGTAAGGCAGATGGAATTTTACCGCCAGGGGCGAGAATGAGAACTGTTTTAAATACTTAAAATGGCGACGTTTTCCTTGCTTGAACAGCGTGCAACTATTCGTTTTCTGAATTTGCGTGGTGTGAAACCAATTGAAATTCATCGACAGTTGAAGGAGACATGTTGTGATGGAGTTATGGATGTGTCGGAAGTGCGTTCGTGTGTGCGACAGTTTAATGAAGGCAGAACATCGTGTGACAACAAACCGAAACAACCTCGGGCTCGCACAAGCCGGTCTGACGACATGATCGAGAAAGTGGAGAGAATTGTTTTGGGGGATCGCCGAATGACTGTTGAACAGATCGCCTCCAGAGTTGGCATTTCTGTGGATTCTGTGCACATAATCCTGCATGACGACCTGAAAATGCGAAAAGTGTCATCCAGGTGGGTGCCACGAATGCTGACGGACGACCACACGCCTCCCCGTGTGGCATGTTGCCAAGCAATGTTGACGCGCAACGACAGCATGAATGGGACTTTCTTTTCGTCGGTTGTGACAATGTATGAGACGTGGATGCCATTTTTCAATCCAGAAACAAAGCGCCAGTCAGCTCAATGGAAGCACACAGATTCACCGCCACCAAAAAAATTTCGGGTGACCGCCAGAGCTGAAAAAATGATGGTGTCCATGTCCTGGGACAGCGAGGGAGTAATCCTTACGCATTGCGTTCCAAAGGGCACTATGGTAACAGGTGCATCCTACGAAAATGTTTTGAAGAACAAATTTCTTCCTGCACTGCAACAAAAACGTCCGGGAAGGGCTGCGCGTGTGCTGTTTCACCAAGACAACGTACCCGCACATCGCGCTAACGTTACGCAACAGTTTCTTCGTGACAACAACTTTGAAATGATTCCTCATGCTCCCTACTCACCTGACCTGGCTCCTAGTGACTCTTGGCTTTTTCCAACAATGAAAGACACTTTCAGTGGCCGCACATTCACCAGCCGTGCTGCTATTGCCTCAGCGATTTTCCAGTGGTCAAAACAGACTCCTAAAGAAACCATGGAATCATGGCGTCAGAGTTGTGAAAAATGTGTACGTCTGCAGGGCGATTACGTCGAGAAGTAACGCCAGTTTCATCGATTTCGGGTGAGTAGTTAATTAGAAAAAAAATCGGAGGCCTTAGAACTTGAATGCACCTCGTATATCACTCGTATTTTACCACCAGGGGCGAGAATGAGAACTGTTTTAAATATTTAGAATGGCGACGTTTTCCTTACTTGAACAGCGTGCAATCATTCGTTTTCTCAATTTGCGTGGTCCTAGTGACACGTAATTAAATTTTATAAAATAGTTGCACAGTTTTCTTATATATTATACTCGCTACTTTTTTGACAGAAATTTCGTCTACCGAGAAGAAGGAAATGTCCACGAGAAACTCTTTCAGATGAAATTTAAAATTTGCTCTGCAACTCGTCGAAGATCTTAGGCCATAAATGTAGCATTTAATAATAAAAGAGCAATGCCATAACATAAGATTCAGTCTCGACAGGTGCTGGGTTGTTAATCTAGACAGTCAGTTTCAGAAAAAAAGGCGACAGTGCTAAAAAGTAAGTCAATTATTTATTCACTTTTATTTGTGAGCTAATCATTGATCATGCGGACACTTCTACTTAATTTCGTGGCAAAATGTAATGAGATAATTCACCCTTATTCTTTTTTCTCTTCATTTATATTATTAATAGATTTTTCCGACACAACTTTCGCCATAGGAAAACAGGTTACGATCCTAGTTCAAGTAGTAATGAGCTAGGTTTTTATATGAAAATCGAGGTACACGTAGAATTAGAACAGCCCGACGGTAAGTTCAACACGTCCAACGTAAGAGTTTGTGTTCAAGGAACCTTTTTAGCCGTAATTTAGATTCTTATTTACATCACGAAACAAAATCATTATTTGTACTTTGTGGAATCGGAAACGCCAGAACTTGTCAGCCATCCAATAGACCGCACAAATGGTCATGCGATATGACAAGTTTTCGTTAATCATTACAGTCGAAAAGTGTTTCTTCGTGTGTATTACATATTAGCACCAGGTACCAACAAACTGATGAGATTCACATTGAAAAACGCGTAAGCGAAGACCACGTATTTGCACTTATCGTTGAGAAGATGTCCGCGTAACGATCTTATGTAGCCCATGGAAACTAATTCTGAAGTAATGGTAACTTCAGTTGTCTAAAAGAACTGTGTGATGCCCTCAAAAAGGCTCTCTGCTTATACACTGACAAAGTGGGCAACCTACAGCGATATGGTTTTTCGTGTGATATGTTTGTAAATACAGGGTGTATCAAACAGAATCATCCGATTTGGCCTGTCTATATTTCTGAAACTAATTGACATATGAAACGAATTTTGTTTTTTGATGAACAGGAAACTCAAACAGTCTTTTTCATAGGTGTTCAACATTCCCCCCTTGAGAGGCATTCAAATTGTTCCCACATTGCTGCGAGCATGTCTTGAGTTACAGCTTCCACAGCTGCTGTTATGTGATGTCTCAGTTCATTCATTGTTGTTGATAATGGAAGCACATAAGCAGAGTCCTTTATAAACCCCCACAAGAAATAACCACATAGATTCAGGTCCGGTGACCTTGCAGGCCAGTAATGTAAGTCTGAATCACTTGGTCCAGTACGTCCGCTCTATCGTTGAGTAATCCGTTTATTTTAAAGAACCCGCACTTCCAGATGCCTGTGTGGCGGTGCTCCATCCTGCTGGTAGATGAAGTCGTTCGAACCAGTCTCCAACTGCGGGAAAAGAAAGTTCTCAAGCACACCGAGATATGTGCTTCCTGTAACAGTGTTCTCGGCAAAGAAAAATGGACCACACACCTTTTTCCGTGAAACTGTACAAAACACATTAAATTTTGGAGATTCCTTCTCATGTTGTACAACTGCATGTTGTTGTTCCATACCCGATATTCTCACATTATGACGCCTCACTTTTCCATTTAAATGAAGTATTGCCTCGTCATCAAACACTAAGCGCGGAAGAAAACTGTCATCCTCCATCTTGCCAAGAACGTAGTTACAGAACTCCACACGTTGTTGTTTGTCACCTTCACGAAGAGCTTGCAGTACCCGAATTTTGTATGGTTTCATGTGTGAACGTCGACGCAACACACGCCTGATGCACAAAGGGGGCACGTTGAGCTGTCGAGGTGCACGGCGAACGGATTTCCGCGGACTCGCTTCTCAAACTATGGCGGATGCTTTCGACGTCTGTGTCAGACACTCGGGGACGGCCCGGCGATTTGGCTTTACACAAACAACCTGTTTCTCGAAATTGTTCATGCCATCGTCTAATGCTCTGCGCTGTAGGGGATCCACATCATAGCTGGTACGAAAGTCACGCTGAACAGTTATTACTGACCCGCACTGCACAAAACACAAAACGCTCTCTGTTCTCCCGACACCATTTCTACTTGTACTGAAGTGGGCGCTCACTGCTGCTACCTAGCGGGAACCACGAAAAACTCGAGAGTTTGCTCTTTCTAACAGTACGTTGTTCACGCACATATCTAAAATAACTTAATACTTATGGTTTTTTTATATCAGACGATTATTTTTGATACACCCTGTATACAGAATTTGGGAACCTATATAAATATTTTTTTCCTTTTGTTATTTCGATTTATTCATTATGTTTAGTAACGACAGTCAACACATTTCAATATTAACAATGACATAAACATTTCATTGCATCCTTGCTATAAGAGAGCTTGTTAACTATCGAAACTGCCCCCCCCCCCCCAGAGTCATTTTGTATTCCCCTCCTCTGCCTTCCCCACTCCCTGTCGCGTCTGACCAGCACCCCCCACCCCTCTTATGGGTCCTCATTCTCCATCGGCTCCTTTCACCCCTCCCCACCCACGCTTTTCCTCTCATTCCACCCCCTTTTTTTTTCTTTTTCCCATCATCTCTGCAGTTTCCCCCCACCTGATCTCAGCTGTGGTGTGTCAAATTTGCTAACTTTTTAGTGCAGTGTTCCAGTGGACGTTCAGTGTTGTTCGTCTTGTAGTGTTGCGAACAGGAACCATGCTGTCGCTGGGTGTGACTTTTATGTCTTTTGCGAACAGAAACCAGCCTGTCGCCGTGTTTTTTAATTGTCTGTCTATTATTTTACCTGTCTGCTTCGTATGTATTTTATTAGCGTCATCATCATTTTGTACTGTGTTTTAAGTTCCACAATTTTTTCGCTATGTTACTATTTCAGTCTCCGATTTTATCGTTTGTTCTTATTATTTATTCTCTTCATGTTTTTAAAACAAAGTCTGTAGGCTGAAGAGCGGCATACTAAGCTGCTGCCAGCCGCCCCCCCCCCCCCCCTTCGGGGGGAAACGAAACTCAATACAGAAAAAAAAAATCGAAACTGGAGAATTGAACTTCAGGGGCGGTGACGAAGAAGAGTCACATACTGTTGACATGTCAGCATGTATGGTTGGTTGGTTTTTCGTGCGTTAAGACACGACTAAGGATTTAGATTAATATGTGCACCTTATGATTGTGAACTGCAGAAATACAGTGATTAATACTGAATGAACGTCGAACTGTGTGCGCTTCTATTCGTGGATGAACTGAGATAGTTTTGTGTATGCAATGAACGCAGATCGGTGGGTTGCTGTTGAAACAACACGTGTGTCCGATAACAGATTTGAACATTTCGAAGACTGTGCTTCAATGAGGATAAACATTGAACTGTGTCGTATCTCTCATAGAAATGAAAGTTTCGCGAATGTCATGGAGTGCGATATTGTATAGACAAGTACAAGCTGGAACTGCAGTGCCAGGACGTCAAGCTCACGAAGACACTTATCATTACTTGCAACATATATATAAGGCATGTGGATACATTATTGGCATCACGTATCATCGGCACCATACACTCTGAGAATCCTGCGACGAAGTGAGGCGCAACCAGAACGAAGATCTTTTTGAAAAAGATTGCTGAACAGAAACAGGCTCAATTATACAAAGGTTGTGTGTTGATTTCTCTTTAAAATAAAACGATGTTCGAGTTGTAATCTGTCGATCTAAAACAACGTGCAGCAGTACAAACGTAATGTTTCCTCCACATCCTTCCCTACAATTTTTCTATTACTTAGAAAATAATAGCACCACGTGCTCCTACGCGTTCAGTGCATTTGCCATGTTTCGCAGAGTCTGATTTCTCACCTAATTAAAAAGAAAAACAACTCCCTGTAGTGAGCAGATTTTGCAAACCGCCATTATATGACGTGTGCGCCAACTTACCCTAAATGTACTCTCTTCTGATTGGTCGAAAACGGTAACCTGCGCTATATTCAAATTTGACAGCTGGTGTACATTACATGTGATTTGGGACTGGTTTATTTATAAGGGGCAACCAAATAAAAATGAGTCACATGTTGACAAGGTTGTTTCGACCGCGCTGCAGAAGTTTCGCTGGGAACCGCTTACAAGTCCCCCGTAGAGTCCAGATCTCTCACCGTGGGAATTACATATTTTTTGGGACTTGTAGAAAGATGTTCGTGGTCGTCGGTTTGGTTCAGACGAAGAAGTACACGCCTGGGTACAATCATGGTTCATAGGCAACCGTAAATATTTTTCCATGAAGGCAATGGCCGTCTTGTGTCACAGTGGGGATAACTGTATTAACAAAATGGTTCAAATGGCTCTGAGCACTATGGGACTTAACATCTGAGGTCATCAGTCCCCTAGAACTTAGAACTACTTAAACCTAGCCAACCTAAGGACATCACACAACACCCAGCCATCACGAGGCAGACAAAATCCCTGACCCCGCCGGGAATCGAACCAGGGAACCCGGGCGTGGGAAGCGACAACGCTACCGCACGATCACGAGATGCGGGCAACTGTATTAACAGTTATGGCGATTACTTTTGAAGTAATAAACAGTTTACTTACTTTTTTCAAGCTGCCTTGTTTTCATTTGACTGCCCCTCATACAATATTACGCTAGTTGTATGGATCGGACGCATCAGTTTTTTTTTTTTTTTTTGAGTAATTCAGTGCTTATCTGGGTGCAAGCAGGTCTTCCGACCCAGACTGTATACCAATTAGGTTCCTTTCAGAGTATGTTGATGGAATAGCTCCATATTTAGAAACAGTATACAACCGCTCGCCAGACGAAAGGTCCGTACACAAAGACTGGAAAGGTGCACAGGTCATACCAACAATGAAGAGGGGTAGTAGCAGTTATCCACAAAATTACAAGCCCATATCATTAACGTCGGTATCCAGCAGGATTTTGGAACATATATTGTTTTCGAACATTACGTATTACCTCGACCAGATCGGTCTATTGACACACCGTCAACACGGATTAGAAAACATCGTTCTTGTGAATCACCACTAGCTCTTTACTAACACGAAGTGCTGAGCTTTATTTACAAGAATTTCATATTGATCCCGTATTTCTAGATTTCCAGAAGGCTTTTGACACTGTACTACACAAGTGGCTTGTACTGAAATTGCATGCTTATGGAATATCATCTCAATTATGTGCCTGGATTCGTGATTTCCCGTCAGTCACAGCTCGTACTAATTGACGGGAAGTGAACGAGTAAAATACGAATATAAGTGATTGCTGGCGTTCCCTAAGGTAATGTTATACGCCCTCTATTGGTCCTTATCTATATAAACGATTTAAGAGACAACCTGAGCAGCCATCTTAGGTTGTTTGCAGATGATGCTGCAGTGTATCACCTAGTACTGTCATCACAACACCAGAACAAACTGAAAAACGATTTAGAAAAGATATCTGTACGGTGAGAAAATTGGCAGTTGACCCTAAATAATGAAAAGCGTAAGGTCATCCACATGAGTGATGAAAGGAATCCGTTAAATTTCGATTACACGACAAATAAACAAATCTAAAGGCTGTAAATTCAACTAAATACCTAGGAATTACAATTACATACAATTTAAATTGGAAAGAAAACTGAGAAAATGTTGTGGGAAGGCAAACCAAAGACTGCGTTTTACTGGCACAACACTGAAAAGAAGTAACAGATCTATTAAAGAGACTGTCTACACTACGCTTATCTGTCCTGTGTTGGAGTACTGCTGGGCGGTGTGCGATCCTTACCAGATCGGATTACCGGCGTGAATCGAGAAATTTCAAACAAGGGCAGGAAGTTTTGTATTATAGCGAAATAGGGGAGACAGTGTCACGGACATGGTACAGGGTTTGGGGTGGATATCATTAACACAAAGGCGTTTTTCGTTGCGGCCGAATCTTCTCACGAAATTTCAATCACCAGCTATCTCCTCCGAATGCGAAAATATTTTGCTGACGCCAGCCTACATCGGGAGAAAGGACCATCACAATAAAATAAGGGAAATGAGAGCTCGCACGATAGCTATAGGTTTTCGTTTTCTCTGCGCGCTCTTAGAAACTGGAATAATAGAGAATTATTGCGAAGGTGGTTCAAATGTGTGGAAATCTTTTGGGACGTAACTGCTAAGGTCGTCAGCCGCTAAGCTTACACAGTAAATTATCGTAAGGACGAACACACACACCCATGCCCGAGGAAGGACTCCAACATCCGCCGGGACCAGCCATACAGTCCAGAAGGTAGTTCGATGAAGCCCCTGCAACACACTGAAGTGTGATTTGCAGTGTGTCCATATACATGTAGACGTAGATGTATTGTCACTATTCGACATACACTCCTGGAAATTGAAATAAGAACACCGAGAATTCATTGTCCCAGGAAGGGAAAACTTTATTGACATATTCCTGGGGTCAGATACATCACATGATCACACTGACAGAACCACAGGCACATAGACACAGGCAACAGAGCATGCACAATGTCGGCACTAGTACAGTGTATATCCACCTTTCGCAGCAATGCAGGCTGCTATTCTCCCATGGAGACGATCGTAGAGATGCTGGATGTAGTCCTGTGGAACGGCTTGCCGTGCCATTTCCACCTGGCGCCTCAGTTGGACCAGCGTTCGTGCTGGACGTGCAGACCGCGTGAGACGACGCTTCATCCAGTCCCAAACATGCTCAATGGGGGACAGATCCGGAGATCTTGCTGGCCAGGGTAGTTGACTTACACCTTCTAGAGCAGTTGGGTGGCACGTGATACATGCGGACGTGCATTGTCCTGGTGGAACAGCAAGTTCCCTTGCCGGTCTAGGAATGGTAGAACGATGGGTTCGATGACGGTTTGGATGTACCGTGCACTATTCAGTGTCCCCTCGACGATCAGCAGAGGTGTACGGCCAGTGTAGGAGATCGCACCCCACACCATGATGCCGGGTGTTGGCCCTGTGTGCCTCGGTCGTATGCAGTCCTGATTGTGGCGCTCACCTGCACGGCGCCAAACACGCATGCGACCATCATTGGCACCAAGGCAGAAGCGACTCTCATCGCTGAAGACGACACGTCTCCATTCGTCCCTCCATTCACGCCTGTCGCTACATCACTGGAGGCAGGCTGCACGATGTTGGGGCGTGAGCGGAAGACGGCCTAACGGTGTGCGGGACCGTAGCCCAGCTTCATGGAGACGGTTGCGAATGGTCCTCGCCGATACCCCAGGAGCAACAGTGTCCCTAATTTGATGGGAAGTGGCGGTGCGGTCCCCTACGGCACTGCGTAGGATCCTACGGTCTTGGCGTGCATCCGTGCGTCGCTGCGGTCCGGTCCCAGGTCGACGGGCACGTGCACCTTCCGCCGACCACTGGCGACAACATCGATGAACTGTGGAGACCTCACGCCCCACGTGTTGAGCAATTCGGCGGTACGTCCACCCGGCCTCCCGCATGCCCACTATACGCCCTCGCTCAAAGTCCGTCAACTGCACATACGGTTCACGTCCACGCTGTCGCGGCATGCTACCAGTG
The DNA here is from genome assembly GCF_023897955.1 of Schistocerca gregaria. Lineage (NCBI taxonomy): Eukaryota > Metazoa > Arthropoda > Insecta > Orthoptera > Acrididae > Schistocerca > Schistocerca gregaria. The sequence goes on along the minus strand of NC_064923.1, from coordinate 126,523,727 downwards.
TTAAAGACTGCGATGGAGCTCCGTATGCCACGGCAAACTGGCTGACACTGACGGCGGCGGTGCACAAATGCTGCGCAGCTAGCGCCATTCGACGGCCAACACCGCGGTTCCTGGGGTGTCCGCTGTGCCTTGCGTGTGATCATTGCTTGTACAGCCCTCTCGCAGTGTCCGGAGCAAGTATGGTGGGTCTGACACACTGTTGTCAATGTGTTCTTTTTTCCATTTCCAGGAGTGTATTTGCACTGTATACTTGTTACAACTGCATTTAGTACCAGTGGCTGATGTTTGTTTAATTTTCTTGATTGTGGTTTGAGTAACGGTAAAGGACGGATATATGGGTACAGCTTTATCGCTTCTGAGCTGTACTTTTTGGGTTTCCACTTCACAGTCCCGTCACGAACAGTCGACGTCAGCAGTTTTAGAAGTGTTGAAAGGTCTCTGAATAATTTGTTACTCAAGTGACATCCAGTAACTAGTACACGTTCGAATCCACTCTGTCCTGACCGATTATCTCGCAGTTACTGTCTCTCCACTGACAATACTCCCTGCCACCTTTTACATTGGCGAGTCCGTCTCTCGTGATCTCCAGTGGTCAATGCCGAAGTACAAAGGGTTGTCCGGATGCTTTTGATTAGATAGTGTAGAAGCAACGGCCTCACCTTCAACGCCTCGGAGGCCGGATTGTTTACATAATCAGCACCGTCTCTTGAGCGAGCGATACTGGAGAGGACGATGGTGGAAGCTGACAGCTGACCCGACAGCTTTCACAACACCTAACAAGCCAATTTTGAAGGTTTATTCCAGTTCTCAGACAGCCAGCTCCAAACAGCTAGGAGTTACGTGCGCCAGTCACGCATCTGTACCTTTCATGATTTGGGTTTTGAAACGGAATGAAAATGAGTCTTTACATAAATCGCCTTTGTCTACGCGTCAACTCTACGTCCCTGCCTGGTTTCTCACTTGGGTCTTTCAGGACTGTTGTCAGTCAGTGCTAATAACTCCTCACTGGCGAGATATGCTCGTCCGACGCGAACCTCCGCATTCCGGCGTTATAACCCGGCGAGGCCGGGATTTCCGTGTCGACTGCAGGCCAGCGGAACCGCGAGCGGTCGGCGAAGGACCGCGCAGATAGCAATCAGCTGCCGGTCTTGCTAGACTCCCTATTTGCATTCGTTTGCATAAACGCTAGTGGAGCGAGCGGACAGCGAAAACTCCGCCGTCTTAGCTGGAACAGGTGTATCGCCACTTCCGTTGCGGGCTTCCCAATTCTGATCTCACTCTCGCGCCTTTCAGTCATTATGTTTGGTCCACCTGCTCCGGTCTGTATGGCTATTACACTAAACTGACACGTGTGTATAGACTGGCGGCTGACGACAAAAGAACAACCAGCGTCCCTCAGATTTTGCGTGTAACAATAAGATCGCAGTCCACAATATTTTTATGTGTTAAAATGATCGTTTCGGAGTGAATGTTTTAGTAGATTTTGAACCGGTGTACTTTCTTGAAGCTCTTGCTATTTATCTCAAGAAATTCTTCCTGCTCTTGTATTCCTCCTAACTGCATGAACTCTGTTTTGTCTCTATTCAGTTTGAGCCCTACCTTCTGTGCATAATTGTTTATTCTCCGGTACATTTCTTCCAACTCGTGCTTTGATTCACTTAGTAGTATTATGTCATCTGCATATGCGAGACAACTGAAGTTACCGTCCATCTCTATTCCAGCCCACTCCTGTTGTCCACGTTTTTTTATTACTTTCTCTAAGATGACATTGAACGGAACACATGAGAGAGCATCCCCTTGTCTGAGGCCTGTCTCAATCTCGAACGTTTCTGATGTGGCTCCTCGGAAACCTACTACTGCCTTTGACCCTTCCATACAAGCTTGCACCGTTCTCACTAGATTCTCAGGGATTCTGAAGTCACGCATTGCACTGTATAGGCTATTCCTGTGGATGCTGTCATATGCACGTTGAAAATCGACGAGCATGCTGTAGATATCTTTACCATATTCCCAGTGTTTTTCAAACAATTGTCTTAGTGTGAAAATGTGATCTATTGTCGATCGGTTTGGTCGAAAGGCAGCAGTTCATGTGCTTATGTAAAACAATCGCAGTACGCTGAACATCAATGCCTCCAATTTTTTTATTCTGTTCTCAATATCGACTGAGGTATCACATGCTTTGTGCTTTACTCAGTCGACCTTCCCTCTTCGCTGATGTAAGTTCTAATCCTCTGCCGCTAGAGGGCTCCGAATTGCAGCGTGTAACATGACGGCGTGTAACGTAGCTACGTCGGCGCGTGAGAAACACCGTGCTGTAATCGAGTTCCTGACCACAAAAAAACGTGCCTCTAACTGAAATCCATAGGAGGATGAAACCTGTGTGCAGTGATGATTGTATCGACATCAGTAATGTGCGACGTTGAGTTGTACGTGCTCGTAAATAAGGAAACAGTGGAGCTAACTTCAACGTGTGTGACCTAGCTCGGAGTGGACGACCGCGTACGGCATCCGACGAGACTCGTTGGGCTCGAGATGCTGAACTATCAGAGAAAATGTTATGATAACACAGACACAGCTCTCAGGTAAGTGTGGCATATCACGAGGGCATGTTCAGGCCATCATTGCACAACTGTGGCACAGAAAACTGTGTGCTCACTCATGATGTGAAACAGGGGAGACTGGACATCTGTCAACAATTTCTTTTGGGTTTTGAGCGCGAGTATATTGGGATTCCTAGCAACATCGTGACGGGAGATGACACTTGGGTTCACCTTTTTGACCCTGAACACAACAGACCAGCAATGGAGTTCTGCCACCAAGGGTCATTGACACCAAAAAGTTCAAGATCTTGCCATCAACAGGCCATACCAACAGTGTTCTGGGATGTTCAAGGTGCGGTGCACTTGGAATTCATGCCTAAAGGCACCACCATAAATTGTGCAAGGTGCTGCGAAACGCCCAGAAAACTGAAAGCATCAAATCGAAGAGTTTGTGCACACACGGGGCACCACTCCTTCACCATGACAGTGCCAGACCACACAGGAGCGCTGCGAAATCTGCAACAACGCGACACTCTTGGTTCACTTTCACCGGTCATCCTCCATACAGTCTCGGCCCCAACCGATTTTCATCTGCTTCCAAAATTTAAAGAACACCTTCGAGGACTTCACTTTGATAATGATGAAGCGGTGCAAGCAGAGGTGAAGTTGGAGATCCGCCAATACAGTCAAACATACTATAGTGACGGTTGAGATCAGTCGCCAGCGACACAAAAACAAACTATGCAAATTTGTGCCGAATATTCATGCACTCTTCAGTTTATTTCATGTTACTCGTACGAAGCAAAAATAAACTCCTACCTTTCTCAACTTTCTTAAAGAACCGAAGAAATGGGTACTACAATGAAGAGCCAAAGAAACTGGTACACCTGCCTAATATCGTGTAGGATCCCGCGAGCACGCAGTGCCGCAACACGATGTGGCGTAGACTCGACTAATGTCTGATGTATCGCTGAAGGGACTGACACCACGAATCCTGCATAGCTGTCCATAAATCCGCAAGAGTACGAGGGGGTGAGATCTCTTCTGAACAGCACGTTGCAAGGCATCACAGATATGCTCAATAATGTTCACGTCTGGGGAGTTTAGTGGCCAGCGGAAGCGTTTAAGCTCAGAGGAGTGTTCCTGGAGCCACTCTTTAACAATTCGGGACGTGTTGGGTGTCGCATTATCCAGCTGCATTTTCCCAAGTCCGTCGGAATGCACAATGGACTTGAATGCATGCAGGTGATTAGACAGGATGCTTACGTACATGCCACCTGTCAGAGTCGTATCTACACGTATCAAGGGTCCCATATCAATCCAACTGCACACGCTTCACACCATTACAGAGCCTCCATCAGCTTGAACAGTCCGCTGACTGACATGCAGGGTCCATGGATTCATGAGGTTGTCTCCTTACCAGTACACGTCCATCTGCTCGATACAGTTTGAAACGGGACTCGTCCGACCAGGTAACATGTTTCCAGTCATCAACAGTCCAATGTCGGAGTTGACGGGCCCAGGCGAGGCGTAAAGCTTTGTGTCGTGCAGCCCTCGAAAGCCCATAGCGATGATTTTCGTTGAATGGTTCGCACACTGACACTAGATGATGGCCCAACATTACAATCTGCAGCAATTTCGGACGGGCTGCACTTCTGTCGAGTTGAACGACTCTCTTCAGTCGTCGTTGGTCCGTTCTTGCACGATTTTTTTCCGACCGCACCGATGTCGGAAACTTGATGTTTTGCCAGAGTCCTGATATTCACGGTACACACGTGAAATGGCCGAACGGGAAAGTCCCAGCTTCATCGCTACCTCGGAAATGCTGTGTCCCATCGTTCGTTCGCCGACTGTAACACCACGTTCAACGTTGATAACCTGCCTTTGTAGCAACAGTAACCGATCTAACAATTGCGTGAGACACTTGTTGTCTTATATAGGGTTCGACGACCGCAGCGCCGTATTCTCTCTATTTACATATCTCTGTATGTTAATATGCATGTCTATACTAGTTTCTTTGGCTCTTCAGTGTTAAAAACCATACGGTCGCTGATGTCTTTGTCTGCGTTGACTGATTCGAAAAGTTTCGATCTGTTCCTAGGCGGTCTCGGACCTTGCTCTCACAAGCTGTTGCTCTGTCTGCTGAAAGCAATTTTCGGACGACGCATTTAAAACAATCTATCATGAATTGCTGTCTTTGGCTCCGTTCCGATCACGTCATATGCATTGGTTACTCGCTTCTGTAACGTCTGCACAGTGTCGACGGATTGGGGGTACACCAACGACTGTAAATATCCCCATACCCTTAAATCCAAGGGATTCATACCTGGTGAGCGCGAAGGCCCTGGTACCGCACCACTCCAGCGCCCATGAAATGTTGTGCCGTCGTCGTCGTCGGTGATACACAGCGCCTATTAATCTGTTTGGCAAGAGTATGGCCTTATAAGTTTGTCACCGATAATTCCTGGCCATGCACTCATACTGAAGCGATCCTGAAGTCTCACCTCCACGATTGCTCGAGTGAACACAGGTGCGATTGTGTGATAGCTTACTATGCTATCTCTAGTGAATCCTGCCTCATCTGCAAATGAAATACAGGCTGTGAACCGCTGATCATCAACGTCCCATAAATCAACAGATGGAGGTTATACTTAACAGCCGAACTAAGTTAATAATTGGCTCCTTCTACCGACCCCCAGACTCCGATGATATAGTTGCTGAACAGTTCAGAGAAAGTTTGAGTCTCGTAACAAATAAATACCCCACTCATACGGTTATAGTTGGTGGAGACTTCAACCTTCCCTCGATATGTTGGCAAAAATACTTGTTCAAAACCGGTGGTAGGCAGAAAACATTTTCCGAGATTGTCCTAAATGCTTTCTCCGAAAATTATTTCGAGCAGTTAGTCCACGAACCCACGAGAATTGTAAATGGTTGCGAAAACACACTTGACCTCTTAGCCACAAACAATCCAGAGCTAATAGAGAACATGATGACTGATACAGGTATTAGTGATCACAACGTCGTTGTAGCTAGGCTCAATACCGTTTCTTCCAAATCCACCAGAAACAAACGCAAAATAATTTTATTTAAAAAAGCGGATAAAGTGTCACTAGAAGCCTTCCTAAGAGACAATCTCCATTCTTTCCGAACTGACTATGCAAATGTAGACGAGATGTGGCTAAAATTCAAAGATATGGTAGCAACGGCAATTGAGAGATTCATACCTCATAAATTGGTAAGAGATGGAACTGATCCCCCGTGGTACACAAAACAGGTCCGAACGCTGTTGCAGAGGCAACGGAAAAAGCATGCGAAGTTTAGAAGAACGCGAAATCCAGAAGATTGGCTAAAATTTACAGACGCGCGAAATTTGGCACAGACTTTAATGCGAGATGCCTTTAAAAGATTCCACAACGAAACATTGTCTCGAAATTTGGTAGAAAATCCGAAGAAATTCTGGTCGTATGTAAAGTACACAAGCGGCAAAACGCAGTCAATACCTTGCAGTGCCGATGGTGTTGTTACCGACGACTGTGCCGCTAAAGCGGAGTTATTGAACGCAGTTTTCCGAAATTCCTTCACCAAGGAAGACGAATGGAATATTCCAGAATTTGAAACACGAACAGCTGCTAGCATGAGTTCCTTAGAAGTAGATACCTTAGTGGTTGCGAAGCAACTCAAATCGCTTGATACGGGCAAGTCTTCAGGTCCAGATTGTATACCGATTAGTTTCCTTTCAGATTACGCTGATACAATAGCTCCCTACTTAGCAATCATATACAACCACTCGCTCACCGATAAATCTGTACCTACAGATTGGAAAATTGCGCAGGTCGCACCAGTGTTTAAGAAGGGTAGTAGGAGTAATCCATCGAACTACAGACCTGTATCATTGACATCGGTTTGCAATAGGGTTTTGGAGCATATATTGTATTCAAACATTATGAGTCACCTCGAAGGGAACGACCTATTGATACGTAATCCGCATGGTTTCAGGAAACATCGTTCTTCTGCAACGCAGCTAGGCCCTTTATTCGCACGAAGTAATGGCCGTTATCGACAAGGGACCTCAGGTTGGTTCCGTATTTCTGGATTTCCGGAAAGCTTTTGACACGGTTCCTCACAAGCGACTTCTAATCAAGCTGCGGGCCTATGGGTTATCGTCTCAGTTGTGCGACTGGATTCGTGATTTCCTGTCAGGAAGGTCGCAGTTCGTAGTAATAGACGGCAAATCATCGAGTAAAACTGAAGTGATATCAGGTGTTCCCCAGGGAAGCGTCCTGGGACCTCTAGTGTTCCTGATCTATATAAATGTCCTGGGTGACAATCTGAGCAGTTCTCTTAGACTGTTCGCAGATGATGCTGTAATTTACCGTCTAGTAAGGTCATCCTAAGACCAGTATCAGTTGCAAACCGATTTAGAAAAGATTGCTATATGGTGTGGCAGGTGGCAGTTGACGCTAAATAACGAAAAGTGTGAGGTGATCCACATGAGGTCCAAAAGAAATCCGTTGGAATTCGATTACTCGATAAATAGTACAGTTCTCAAGGCTGTCAATTCAACTAAGTACCTGGGTGTTAAAATCACGAACAACTTCAGTTGGAAAGACCATATAGATAATATTGTGGGGAAGGCAAGCCAAAGGTTGCGATTCATTGGCAGGACACTTAGAAGATGCAACAAGTCCATTAAAGAGACAGCTTACACTACACTCGTTCCTCCTCTGTTAGAATATTGCTTCGCGGTGTGGGATACTTACCAGGTGGGATTGACGGAGGACATCGAAAGGGTGCAAAAAAGGGCAGCTCGTTTTGTATTATCACGTAATAGGGGAGAGAGTGTGGCCGATATGATACGCGAGTTGGGATGGAAATCATTAAAGCAAAGACTTTTTCGTCGCGGCGACATCTATTTACGAAATTTCAGTTACCAACTTTCTATTCCGACTGCAAAAATATTTTGTTGAGCCCAATCTACATAGGTAGGAATGATCATCAAAATAAAATACGAGAAATAAGAGCTCGAACAGAAAGGTTTAGGTGTTCGTTTTTCCCGCGCACTGTTCGGGATGGAATGGTAGAGAGTGTGGTTCGATGAACCCTCTGCCAAGCACTTAAATGTGAATTGCAGAGTATTCATGTAGATGTAGATGTACTGTTTTCCTGACGTTGCATTACAGCAAGTTTTCTTCTACTTTTGACCAATACTACCTCCTGTAGGAACACGCGACACGCTTTTTTTTATTTTGTCTTTAAACTGCTATACGTCCTTCTTTTCCTTACAACTCCAGCTTTAAAAGTATCCACACTACCGGAAGTCACAGGGTTGATAACAACTGATGTTAGGAAAGATATTTCATCCTAGGCCACAGTGGATACTAAGTGCATTTAAAATGTATGGTGAATGGATTGGGTGTCGAAATGATACATTTGGATGTGCACGCAAACTGAAAACAGTGGTACCTTACACTGTTTGTTTCAGAAGCGTATAACCGAGCGTTGAAATTGGTTATACATTGGACTCGGATTCGGGAGGGCGTCGGTTCAAACCCGCGTCCGGCCATCCTGATTTGCGATTTTCCTATGTCGCTTCAAGCAAATGCCGGGTTTGTTCCTTTGAAAGGGCACGGCCGATTTCCTTCGATTATCTGACCTGTGCTCTGACTCTAATAACCTCGTTGTCGACGGAACGTTAAACAGTAATCTGCTCCTCCTTTGAAGTGTATGGTTTATATTCTTTTTGTACTCTTGTCATCGGTTCGTAACGCTCCTAGCAGAGGGTTAAAACATCGGCTGAAATTGTAGTTTCTTTCTCTGGAGAATCGGTCATAATGTTTGTATTATTTGGGGAAACAATGAAGAACAGCTTCACGTCCTGTTATGCGGATAAATCGCGTACACGTTGTGTTTGCCGTCCAAATTTTTCCGCGCTATTACTTCAGAATACAGAGAGGTAAAAAATGCGAGATTGAGAAGGTGGAAGGTCGAACCTGGAAGATGAGCCGAACTGTGGCCGCATGCCTATCAACGAAGAACGGGGAATCACAGCACGGCTGGAGGGCCCGATACTTTAAGACATCGGTTTCTGTTGAGTCAGCAGCGGAGAGGGAGTGCATTAGTCTCGGGTCACTGACAGCACACATTCACAAGCCTCTGGATATGTCAATCATGACGTGACGTGGCTTATGATCTCGAGACGAAGCAGAAGCCTAAATAGTGGAAAGAGTTAGCATCGCCACTGCTAAAAAATGCGAAGATATAGAGGTATGTTTTCAAGTAAGGCCAGGTTGAGAGAGTTTTGAAAGAAAGGATGAACAGGATCTGAAGTTCCGTCAACGGCACGGTGATTAGAGATGGAGCACGTTCTTTGGGGAGGGAAAGGGAAGGAAATCGACAGTGTCCTAAGCATCATTCCGGTGACTGCATTAAGGAATTTGGGGAAACCACAGGAAACCCAAAACTATAATCCAGTGATGACGAGTAAGCTTCCTGATCGTGCTATCGTAACAGGGGAGACTTCAGTTAGCCAACTGTGCAATGGGAGAGTCATGGCATTAAACTGGTGCCAGAGTCAGAAATTCGCGTTAGATTGTTTTAAGCGTGTTACTTCGAGCAGACAGAGTAACAGCTTGTGAGAGGAACAGCTTATTAAAAAGATCCGAACTTTTCGAATCGGTCAACACAGACTAATGCATCAGTGACCGTATGGCTGTTATAGTATCGATGATTACAGGTGTTGGTGTTAAGTAAAGTAGGTAAATATTTTTGCTTGGCACGAGTAACAGGAAATAAATTAAAGAGTGCCTGAATATTCGGCAAAAATTTCGTAAGTTAATTTTTGCGTCACTTTCTGCATCGCCATTGCTAAAAAATGCGAAGATATAGACGTCTGTTATCAAGTAAGGCATATTCTGTCTTCCACATTACGTCCTTTAGTGTTGCTTCTGCTAGTCTTGGAGGTGGAGGTTAAAGCTGTGTAGTTTTTCGAGATACTGGCGTGTCTTTTCCATAGAAAAGTCAGGAAGTTAAATACAAAATGTCCAAAAGAAAGTCAGTGTTTAATGCTCCGCTTAAGTGAAAATACAAATCATTCACAACAGGAAGATACGAACACGAGACAGAGTATCTGATTTGCCCTGCTGGAACATACATATTATTTGCTAATAAAGTTAAGTCGTATGAGTATTGTAAGGTTTAAAACTGGATCATATTTATCTAAAAGGGTATTTAGAATTATAGAGTTTAATATTGTCACGTTATTTTCAGGGAGGGAGGGGGGGGGGGGGGGGTTGGAGGAAGAGACCAAACAGCGAGGTCATCGTTCTCATCGGATTTGGAAAGGACTGGGAAGGAAATCGGCCGTGCCCTGTCAAAGGAACCATCCCGGAATTTGCCTGGAGCGATTTAAGGAAATCACGGAAAACCTAAATCAGGATGGCCGGACGCGGGATTGAACCGTCGTCCTCCCGAATGCGAGTCCAGTGTGCTAGCCACTGCGCCATCTCGCTCGGTTTATTTTCAGGTGTATTGTATCTAGAAGCACATGAAGGCAGTTCTAAATGCAAGTCATATCTGATAGGTGTTCCAGGCTCTCAAACTTTTTGTTCTAAATCAAGCCAAAGAGAAGGATTTAGTCGGTACAATTAAAATACTCTGGCTTTTCATGCTGTTTTTCACCATCATAGCTTTAAGTCAATGGGCTACACAAGTAAACTACACACAGTTCTGTATAAAGATTCTGCCATTGCTAAGCAAGTTTCGTGAACTCGAACCAAAGCTGAAGCTAGTGTTACATATGTTTCATCGCCACTTTCAAACGACGTTATTGCAGGTGATGCCGAGTGATATTTCTTGCTTTGGTGTCGCAACAGATAGAGGCAACAATGGTCCTGTGAAAGTTTTCCCTATTATAATACAGTAATTTGATACCAAAGCAGGTGAGATCAATTCTGATTGAAATGAAATATTCACCTAATGAAGAATCAGACACACTTGCCACATACATTAAGGACGCATTAGAAACGTTGGTATAGAAAAGAAAGTTGTATCTTTTGTTTGTGATAACGCTATCACTAGTTTTGATGGAATCGGAAGAGCTGCCGGTGTATCCAAAAATAGTTGTTAAATTCCAACATAGTTTTGAGTGCGTGTTGAAGACTTATAACGATAAAAATATCCAGTCTGATAATATCCAATGGCTTTACCACTTATACCGTACATACAGAGGAATTGAAAGAATGTTTGTGGTTTTGTGGAGGTTATTTTTTGGAATTTTGTGGTAAGTTCTGTGGGACCAAACTACTGAGGTCATCGGTTCCTAAGCTGGCTCACAACTTAATCTGACTGAAACTAACATGCCCGAGGGAGGAATCGAACCTCCGAGGGAGGGAACCGCGCGAACCATGAGAAGGCGCCTCAGAGCTTAGATACAAAAATGGTTCAAATGGCTCTGAGCACTATGGGACTTAACATCCCTATGGTCATCAGTCCCCTAGAACTTAGAACTACTTAAACCTAACTAACCTAAGGACATCACACAACACGCAGTCATCACGAGGCAGAGAAAATCCCTGACCCCGCCGGGAATCGAACCCGGGCGCGGGAAGCGTGAACGCTACCGCACGACCACGAGCTGTGGACAGCTTAGATACCGGCAGTTGTTGTACCATGCAACAACTAGACTGTTATCTCTATTTTTTTACTGAGAGGTTGATTTACATACTTTTAAAAATAAAGTCAGTACTGACACGTAAAAGGGAAGGAGGTCACTCACAGGAGTGCGGCAGCTTTGGCGAAGCGCTGACAGTTGTGTATAGATCTGCTGTTGAATATCTACAGAAGTGGATGGCTCATCGTCAACAATTCGAATGATACAAGTGGATGCAGCTCTAAAGAATTCCTGTTTGGGAAGATGGTGAAAAAGTATCATATGTATCAACGAACCAACAAATGCAAGCGTTAATGATAAATGAAAGTAGTATCAGATTTGTAATTTTATAAACTTTTTCGAAAACTGTCAAAATCAGCCTGTAGCTGAAGTGTGGTGTGCACGTTTCAACCAGGCATCTAGTATTGTTTGTTATTCTGTTATAAATTGTAGAATTCTTGTTATTTTCCTCTGCCTGGTCATAAGGCTACCACGGAACATGTCGATTCTCTTGTAGACGCACATTGTACGAAAGACAGGAACATATTTAAAATAGAAAACATAAACGTTGTTGTGTGTGCCCAGTGCAATTTCAAATATTTGACCTACCTGAGCTTAAGCTAAAGCAAAAACTAAATAAGCGGATCTAAGTCACCTTCTCAGTCGTAGAGAAACGGAAAACGACAACAACAAAAAAGAGAGAGAAGTGCTAGATTTGGTCTTTCGTAATTGTTTCGACGGGGACAATCGTATTACGGTTCCTCCTTTCAATCATCACACGGACGCCTAAACTGCAGATGCTGAGATGAGTGATCGTTGTATAGAAAATAACCCAAAATAGTTTAACAATGGAAAAGGCACCTCAAATGTTTCAAATGGCTCTGAGCGCTATGGGACTTAACTTCTGAGGTCATTAGTCCCCTAGAACTTAGAACTACTTTAACCTAACTAACCTAAGGACATCACACACATCATGCCCGAGGCAGGATTCGAACCTGCGACCTTAAAGGTCACGCGGTTCCAGACTGAAGCGCCTAGAACCGCACGGCCAAGCCGGCCGGCAAAGGCACCTCAACCGGATCTGATCCGTGTAATGGTGTTAGGAGTAATGCGAAATAACTTGCTACCACTCGAAAGCTGAGTGTCGTAGAACACTATAGAACCGAAAGGTATCTAGTGAGTTGAAAAAAAAGATCATGTGATTCCCATTTCCAAGAAGGGTTGTCGCTAGATGCACATAATTACAGGCATATATCGTGACGTCAGTGTGCTGTATAACTGTGCAACATATTTCACGTCCACGCATTATGACTTTTTTCAGAATAGCTCCTGTATAAAAATGAACATGGATTTCGTAAATAGAGACCTCCAGAAATTAAGTTTGTTCTGTCCGCCCGTGCAATACAATGCGCCGTAGACAAGGACTCGATCTCCTGATACTGGACGTTCGGAAGGCTTTCAATACAGTTCCGCACTGTTGTTACTAATTAAAATACGATCTTACCGAGAATCTGACTTGATTTGTGATTGGATTCAGGATTTCCTAGCATACATAACTCGACACGTTGTTGTTAAAGACGAAATCGACAGATATGAGGAGCACTCCAAAAATAATGGAATTTTTTTTAAACATCCAATTTATTTTTCATGCCTTCGGTATTTTTACAGCATTTTTGACACATTTTTGAGAGACAAAATGTCATTCTTAGGGTCCGTAACTGAGTCGATAAGAACGGAACCGTTGTACACTGAAGCGCCAAAGAAACTGGTATATCCAATGAGTATTCAAATACAGAGAAACGTTAACAGGAGAATTCGGCGCTGCAGTTGGAAACGCCTATACAAAAGACAACGACTGCCCCTGCTGCAGTTGTTAGATCGGTTACTGCTGCTACAATGGCAGGTTATAAAGATTTATGTGAGTTTGAACGTGGTGTTATAGTCGGCGCACGAGCGATGGGACACAGCGTCTCCGAGGCAGCGATGAACTATAGAATTTCCCGTACGACCATTTCACGAGTCTACCGTGAATATCAGAAATCCGGTAAAGTATCAAATCTCCGACATCGCTGCGGCCGTAAAAAAAAGGGGTCCTGCAAGAATGAGACCAACGACGACTGAAGAGAATCGTTCAACAACACATAATTGCAACCCATCTGCAAATTGCTGCAGATTACAGTGTTGCGCCATCAGCAAAGGTCAGTGTGCGAGCCATTCAACGAAACATCATGGACATGCACTTTCGGAGCCGAAGGCTCACTCGTGTACCCTTGATGACTGCACGACACAAAGCTTTACGCCTCGGCTGGGCCCGTCAACACCGACATTGGACTGTTGATGACTGGAAACATATTGCCTAGTCGGACGACTCTCGTTTAAAATTGTATCGAGCGAATGGACGTGTAAGGGTATGGAGACAACTTCATGAATCCGTGACTACATATGTCAGCAGCGGACTGTTCAAGCTGATAGAGGCTCTGTAGTGGTGTGGGACGTGTGCAGTTGGATTGATATGGGACCCCTCATACGTCTAGACATGACTGGCAAGTAACACGTACGTAAGCATCCTGTCTGATCACCTGGAGGCATTCATGTCCATTGTGCATTCCGACGGACTTGGGCAATTCCAACAGAACAGTGCGACACCCCAGACGTCCAGAATTTGCTACAGAGTGGTTCCAGCAACACTCTTCTGACTTTAAACACTTCCGCTGGCCACCAGACTTCCCACACATGAACATTACTAACACTATGTAGGAGGCCTTGCAACGAGCTGTTCACAAGATATCTCTACACCCTCGTACTCTTACGGATTTATGGACAGTCCTGTAGGATTTGAGGTGTCTTTTTTTTCATTTTGTTCGTTTTTGATCGATGTGTTTGGTTGTTGCGGACGTCACATGACATCCGGTCAAGTTCGTTTTGTTGATCCTTCCACTCAGTTTTTTTTTTTTTTTTTATTACAGAGACCAACCAGCTCTCTGACCGAACACGCTGAGCTACCGTGTCGGCATGGTGTCAGATCCTTCCAGCACTACTTCAGACATTAATCGAGTCCATGCCACGTCGTTTTGCGGTACTTCTGCGTGCTCGCGGCGGTCCTACACGATATTAGGCAGGTGTACCAGTTTCCTTGGCTCTTCACTGTAGGATCACTTCGTTGTCTGTCTGTCAGACTTTTCAGACCCTCTTTTCTAAGAAACGGTTAGAGGTTTAAGGTTGCAATTTGTGACACATACCAAAGTCTACGGTCTCTTGTCAGAAAAAAATTAAGCTTCTAATATAATGCAATAAAAAGAGACGACTATTTTTCACTCTCGCAAACTCGCAAGAAGCCAGGTTTCACAATATAAGTAACGGAAAAAAATCAGAAATTTGTGAAATTGCTATTATATCACATAAAATGTCTTTTGCATTCGTAATCTGTCAAAAATGTGAAGAATAGCAATGGAATTTGATCTGGTTGTCATTAAGCAGGTAGAGCGATTCACGAAGAAGCTTTGTCTATATACTCGTAGTTTGCAAATGTTTCATTCTATCTGACTGAGCTACGATGAAGTGAAGTCCTCTGACGTTATCTAGCGATAACAAGCGCAAGGCCGGCCAACATCCGCGCCAAGTCGGCTCACTCTCCTTACAAACATTTCCGGACAGGCTATGCTTACGACACGTACAGCATCTGTAATGTTTCGAGGCAAAGCAATACTCGTAAATGGTGTAAGACTGAAATTCCATAGTTTGGAATGTGGTTCCAGTATCCCACAAAATATCCGTTGAAGCGTTCCACTGATCAATTCGACATTTGATTAACACGTTAAGCATATAGACGGCTGTGTCGTTTTCATCTCTGGCGACTTATGTCAAATCATTTCAGTAATCACAAAAGGGACGAGATCAGACAAAGTCAAAGCATCTACAGTTGCCAGTTAGCAAAGCATGTGAATATAGCTACAAAATTAATAAAAGAACTAAAAAGTTACAACGGCGAATGAGAAATCACGCAAAAAATTTAAACTTACAACTCATAATTAGTACATTCTCGCAAAGCTTGGAATTCGCAGTTAGATATCGTGTTAGTATCGGTACCGAAAAAAGGGAAAATATCGTCGAGATTCTCGATTCTCGGGATGAATGAACTATATGTATACGAGGGTAAGTCAATTATTACCCGCGATTTAGTTATATTGTTGTTTATTTTGGTACTACTGTTATTATACGTTGACGACGCATGCTTTGTTTATTTGTTGTTATATCTTTGCAATTTTCAACCTGATAGGTTAATTTCGTTATCGCTGCCGTGCTGTTAATCATGGCTGCTCCGCTGTCTATTTGCACCAAAGAAGAGCAACGTTCAGCGATCCGTTTTTTGTGGTCGGAAGGTGTATCAGGGGCCGATTCATCGAAGACTTTCGGTACAGTACCGGAACAGTGTTTTGCCACAAAGGAGTGTCTACGAATGGATTGAAAAATTCCGAAATTGTCGTACAAGTGTTGCGCACGATGAAGGAGCCGGACGACCGTTTACCGCCACAAACGAAGAAACCATTGAGCGTTCACGTGAAATGATTCTCTTAGACAGACGGTCAAATATTGAGGAAGTGGCACATCGTCTGCAAATTAGTCACGGTTCTGCGTACGAAATCATCCACAACAGACTTGGGTTTCATAAAGTTTGCGCAAGATGGGTCCCAAAACAACTCACCCAGTTGCATAAACAAATGCTCTTGGACATCTGCAAAAAATATTTGGATCGCTGTGGTAACGAAGGGGACAACTTCACTGACAGAACCATTACTGGTGACGAAACATGGATCCATCATTACGAGCCGGAGAGTAAACAGCAGAGTATGGAACGGAAACATCCACCATGCAAGAAAAGGTTGAAGACCTAACCGTCCGCAGGAAAACTGATGCTTATGTTTTTGTGGGACGCACAGGGTCCAACAATAGAACATTTTGAGGAAAGGGGCACAACAATAAACAGTGTACGTTACAGTGAGATGCTCACTGCCAGGCTAAAGCCTGCACTTCGAAACAAACGCCGAGGAGTGCTGTCAAAAGGTGTTGTGTTGTTGCTCGACAATGCATACTGCTGCCCACACTGCTGAAACGCTCCAGAAACTCAAATTTGAAGTACTGGACCATCCTCCAAATGGTCCCGATCTTGCCCCTTCTGACTATCACTTGTTTGGTCCACTCAAACAGGCATTAAGGAGCCGTCGACTTGCCTCGGACGAAGCAGTGAAAGAAGCGGTGCATTCCTGGCTCGCAGCTCAACCGGGAACCTTCTTTTATGAGGGCATCAGGAAGCTTGTACAAGGATGGACCAAGTGCAAGGAGACTATGCCAAAAAATGATGTTCTTGTTAGTTTCCTATTTGATTACAATAAAATTTTATAACTACTTCGCGGATAACAATTGATTTACCCTCGTACATAATTAAGTTTGTACGGAATTGTTTGCGTCCGACTCTTATTCGCACTTGCCCGGGTTTTTTCCATTTAATATCCGTCTCTTTCAACTGCCTTGCGCAACTGGTACTAAGGCCTGTGTACTTGCGCACTAGAATTCAGTACCGGCACGTTTGAGCCACTGTTTAGCAGCCTTCACAAGGGAGTCATTTTCTAATTTCATTCCGCAAAGATGGTAACCACACGGTGCTAGACGAGGGCTGTAGGATGGGTGTTTCAATGTTGTCCACCCAAGCTTGGTGATGTCAGTGGTGGTCGGGAGTTACCATGCAAATGCAAAAAAACACTTCGTGTTCTTGTCGATGTTGTCAAACGCGACAAATTCAAGCATGAAGGTTTTTAAGAGTTGCCACACAAACAGATCACAACTGTTAGTGGTTCCGTGTGGCACGATGTTGACAAGCAAAACTCCTTCTTAATAAAAAAAAAATACAGCAGTCATCACTTTTCCTGTTGAGGGGGCAGTTTTGAATTTGTCCTTCTTTGGCGAGTTCGCATGATGCCATTCCGTCAAGAGCCCTTTCATCCCGGATTGTATGTAAGAAACCATGTTTAATCTTCCGTCGCAATTCTTGCAGGGAAGACATCTGCAGAATTATTGTACTGTTCCAGAAGTTCGCTACACACTGTCTTCCGTGTTTCTTTGTGGGCATTCTTCAACTTTCTCGGAACCCACCTGGCGCAATCTTTTTCTACCTTCAACTGTCTCAATATTCTGCACACACTCGCTTCTCCTAAAGCAATCGGGCCGACAATTAGCTCACTTTTATGTTTTTCAGCCAAAATCAGATCATGAATAGGCTGCGCATTGTTAGGAATCTGTGCAGTGCTCGGTCGGCCGCTGCGCAGGAGTGCCCGAGTGTTGGCGTTCCCACTTTCACCAGATAATTTGCTTGCCCAACGGCTAACTGTACCGTGATCAACAGTGTCATACCCATACACATTCTTCAGTCTGTTGTGAATGTTCGTCATTGTCTCGCAACACAGGAACTCTTACAGCATGTTGCGTCAGACGCTCATCAAGTGCGGCAAACCGTCGTGACGGAGTGCTTCAACAGCGCGGTTGAATTAAATTTGAATGTATGCGGAAAAAATGTTTCTGTGACCTCCGTGAATTGCAAATGTGTAAAACGAAAGTTAGATTTCAGAAAAATAAAATGCGGGTACTTTTGGAGTGATCCTTGTACAAAGGTAATTTCAGGAGTTCACCAAGGACGTGTTTTGAAGGCCATTACTATTTATAATAGACAGTTGACTCTCGGTAATTTGACCTCGTTAATTTGAAAATCTCAATCATTTGAATTTTTGCCCGGTTCATTGAAAAATACTCGATAATTTTTAAAAAAATCAATGTCTTTTCTTCCCCCCCCCCCCCCCTTCCCGGTAATTTGAAGTTGTAGTGGTGAGGACATATAGCCAAAAAATTATAATCTGAAGTCAGAACTCCCGCACTCTCTATAATATGAATTCTCCTAATTCTATGATTCCCAATACAGGCTTAGAACACCTGTCATTTGTTTCTCCGATCTATATGCCACTGCTTTCATACTGTATTGTAGTCAGTCCGTCTTTCTCGGAACTGTAAAACGTCCCTGAGTGCTGGAAGGAAGAACTAATGCAAAAAAGCTTTTTATTGATGCCTTGGACAGGGGATTTTCGAAAAAGGACGCTCAAAAACAGTTCGCTTTTTTACCATCTACATTGTCGATGATTTTAAAAAATAAAAATCGTGTCACCTTGAGTATCTCAGGCACAGGAAGAAAAGAGTCACGACAGGGTGAATTTCCCACTCTCGTGGAGTGCTTGCTCAAGTGGATAGATCATTGCACAGGAAAAAACGTTCCTGTCATTGGTTTCATTTTGAATGAAAAAGCCAAGTCTTTTTGTCAGTCTCTCGGGAATGAAGGATTTGCGGCAAGGGAGAGGAAGCTGTAAGAAAAAAATAGAAAAAATCACGCCATCACGTTAAAAAAATCCATACAAGTGCCAGCGTGGACAGTTTCCTTTCTATTGAATGGATTGATGACCTAAAACAGTTTTTGAGTGGCTACCACCTACACAACATATTCAACACAGACGAAACACAGAAATTTTTATTAAAAAAATTAACGTTTCCTTACCGCATCCAAGCATTCAAAGACGGAAAGCGTCGTGGAGGAAAACTGAGAAGGATAGAATAATTGCCCTTGCCTGTATCATGGACGGATCTCAAAAGATGTAAACGCTCATGATAGGGAAATATGCCAAATCACGTTGTTTCAGGGGAATAAAATCGCTTCCCACAACTTACCACTCACTGTATGGCAACAGAATTAATGGATGACCTCGGTTATTTGTGTTATGAAAAGGGATACAGGTAAGATTTTACTATTTTTTTACAACTGCACTGTAAAAACCAACCCAGTACCATTAGATCAAGTAAAACTGATACCCGCCGCCCCCTCTCCCCCTAACACGACATGAAGATTGCAGCCGTTGGACCAGGGCGTAGAACAAAATTTTAAAACTGTCTACCGCAGAGAAATTGTTTCAACTGGGTTTGAAAGCATAGAAATGGTGAGAAAGCGAACATAATAGGTTTGACAGCTACACTCCTGGAAATTGAAACAAGAACACCGTGAATTCATTGTCCCAGGAAGGGAAAACTTTATTGACACATTCCTGGGGTCAGATACATCACATGATCACACTGACAGAACCACAGGCAACAGAGCATGCACCATGTCGGCACTAGTACAGTGTATATCCACCTTTCGCAGCAATGCAGGCTGCTATTCTCCCATGGAGACGATCGTAGAGATGCTGTATGTAGTCTTGTGGAACGGCTTGCCATGCCATTTTCACCTGGCGCCTCAGTTGGACCAGCGTTCGTGCTGGACGTGCAGACCGCGTGAGACGACGCTTCATCCAGTCCCAAACATGCTCAATGGGGGACAGATCGGGTGATCTTGCTGGCCAGGGTACTTGACTTACACCTTCTAGAGCACGTTGGGTGGCACGGGATACATGCGGACGTGCATTGTCCTGTTGGAACAGCAAGTTCCCTTGCCGGTCTAGGAATGGTAGAACGATGGGTTCGATGACGGTTTGGATGTACCGTGCACTATTCAGTGTCCCCTCGACGATCACCAGAGGTGTACGGCCAGTGTAGGAGATCGCTCCCCACACCATGATGCCGGATGTTTCCCCTGTGTGCCTCGGTCGTATGCAGTCCTGATTGTGGCGCTCACCTGCACGGCGCCAAACACGCATACGACCATCATTGGCACCAAGGCAGAAGCGACTCTCATCGCTGAAGACGACACGTCTCCATTCGTCCCTCCATTCACGCCTGTCGCGACACCACTGGAGACGGGCTGCACGATGTTGGGGCGTGAACGGAAGACGGCCTAACGGTGTGCGGTACCGTAGCCCAGCTTCATGGAGACGGTTGCGAATGGTCCTAGCCGATACCCCAGGAGCAACAGTGTCCCTAATTTGTTGGGAAGTGGCGGTTCGGTCCCCTACGGCACTGCGTAGGATCCTACGGTCTTGGCGTGCATCCGTGCGTCGCTGCGGTCCGGTCCCAGGTCGACGGGCACGTGAACCTTCCGCCGACCACTGGCGACAACATCGATGTACTGTGGAGACCTCACGCCCCACGTGTTGAGCAATTCGGCGGTACGTCCACCCGGCCTCCCGCATGCCAACTATACGCCCTCGCTCAAAGTCCGTCAAGTGCACATACGGTTCACGTCCACGCTGTCGCGGCATGCTACCAGTGTTAAAGACTGCGATGGAGCTCCGTATGCCACGGCAAACTGGCTGACACTGACGGCGGCGGTGCACAATGCTGCGCAGCTAGCGCCATTCGACGGCCAACACCGCGGTTCCTGGTGTGTCCGCTGTGCCGTGCGTGTGATCATTGCTTGTACAGCCCTCTCGCAGTGTTCGGAAGTATGGTGGGTCTGACACAACGGTGTCAATCTGTTCTTTTTTCCATTTCCAGGAGTGTATAATCATGGCTGACAAGGCCTGTAAAACAGTCGGCTCTACCACTCTTTATAACTGTTTCAGAAAGTACGGGTTTGTAATGCAAAGAGAAAACGATGAACAGCCACCAGAATCGGGAGGAGTAACAAATTCAATCCCGCCAGACTCAGCATGGGAACTTCTACACAGCTTTGAGGATTCGTCACGCTCACGACATCGATGTCCATGGTGTTCTAATCGATGCTCAACTGTTGGCCTGTCACGATAAGGACGAGCAAGATAACGAAGGACAACTCCAGTAACATTAAGCGAGGCAAGGTCATCTGTCCACACCCTACGCTCGTACGCCGTACACAACGGAAACGAGTTATGATAACTTCTTGTCGTCTCTCATCGCCATAGAAAATTCGGTGGGAAATGCTAGATGGAAGCCGCTCTCTCAAAAGAGAATCACCGACTATTTTTCAAAATGACGCGTAACATTTTCACTGGTATGTTTTTCACACGCTTTATGTATGTACCATTGTAATTATGTCTCATTTTGTACATTATCAAAATAAAGATGAACTGCGAAAGTGTTGTTTCTGTAAGATTTTGTGCACGAACTGAACTCTCGATTATGTGCCGCAAATGTTCGATGGGATTCATGTCGAGTGATATGGGCAGCCGAATGTTTGTCAAACGAATAGCGAAAAATTGGGCACCAGTGACGTGAGATCGTCTTCTGGGAAGATGAAATACAGTGCGCCACGGGACGCTGTCAGACGATGAACCGAAACGACACCTCGGCGCATGCGCGAACTGCATGCTTCGGAAACAGTCAGCCGCTTATCTTCTAGTGTCCTACTGTTACCACGACGCCGCTGTTTTCTGAAGAAACCTCCCCTCCCTCTTGCCCAGCGTCTGGCCCCAACTTCTCTTAACCCGTCAATTAGTGTGTCTCGTTGACTTGTACCGGAGTGTGCCAGCTTTTTTTTTTTTAATTACCATCCTAAAGCTTGTACTTTTGATGAGCAGACCAGTAGTGTTAGTTACAACTGTACCAGTGAGCAACTTTTCACAGCATATTATAAGAAAATGATGATCATGATGATGTCCTCCTCGCCGTGTGCAGCGACAGCGACTCCGTCAGTGGTTTAGTCCGTATTGTGGTGGGCTCAGATGTGGCTTGCAAAACCGCGCTTTGCTTTGAAGTTCCGGTCGCACGAAGTGCGATACAGTTGCCCAGTGGAGTTATACGTATAGACGTATTTAGGCTTGGGCTTAGATTTGCGGAGCTTTCGTTTATCGTCCAGGTTCTTTGAACGGATATGCTCGAATTGTTCCACACTCTTGGGTACAGTTGAGCGCCACCTTGATCGGTGCAATGCAAGCCCCTACCAACGTTTGCTCGGAATGCCACTGGCTGTGAGGTGGCGTTTGATGGTGTCTTTATATCTCAGGTGTTGGCCACCTTGTCGCCGCTTTCCACACGAGAGCTCTGAATAGAACACCGCTTTGGGTAGTCTACTGTCGCCCATGTATGATATGGCCACGCCATCTCAGTTGGTGTTTCATTAAGAGAGCTTCAATGCCAGGCAGTTACACGCGACGCAAAATCTCCGTGTTTGGAACACGGTCTTCCCATTTCATGCGGAGAATTGATCTCAGACAGCGAAGATGAAAGGTATCTAGCCTCCCAATGTCAGTTTTATAACAGCATCAGGCTTCCGAGCGTAGAGTAAAGTTGGTAATATTATTGCTTTGCAGACCGCAATTTTAGTGTGTAGTCTGAGACCATGTGATTTCCATACTCTGTGATTTAGTTTGCCGAAAACTGAGGCTGATTGGCTATTCGAGCTGCAATTTCTGTTGTCAGGCTGTTGTCGCTTCTAATTTGGCTATCTACATATCTAAAGTGTGAAACGTTTTCCAAATGTTTATTGTCCAGCTTAATACTGCAGTCGTCTGTATAGTAAGCCCTAAGTGGTTGTTGAAGGACTTGCGCCTTGGTGATGCCTATGACTAAACCAAATCTTCTGCAGGAGTCATTTAGCAGGTTCATGTATGTTTGGAGAGATTCAGGAGAATTAGCCATCATACATGCGTCATCTGCGTAAAAAATTTCTAAGATAGATATTTTATTTACGCGACTTTTTGTTCTGAGGCGAGAAATCACGTAACCTAGAAGGTGCCAGTGTTTAGACCTTGGGTGCATCCATGTCGTTTTATATTTATCGGGCATCCGAAAATATGTATTTGTCAAACAGAGTTGAAATTCAGCACATAAAGTTAAAAAGATCAAGACCAAGAAAATACCTATCTAATGTCCGAACCTTAGGTTTTTGTCCTGCAAATTTTTAAACCGCCAATCTCTAAGTTCCGATTTTCTCCAAACTGGATCCGCCAAGACTTATCGAGAGACAGCAGACACGTTTGGCTTTTAGGTCATTCATATCTTTTTAAACAAAAAACAATGACGGTAGCACCTTGTGTCAAAAGCCACGTACTATGCTAAACGTTTGGTTCAAATGGCTCTGAGCACTATGGGACTCAACTGCTGTGGTTATTAGTCCCCTAGAACTTAGAACTACTTAAACCTAACTAACCTAAGGATATCACACATCCATGCCCGAGGCAGGATTCGAACCTGCGACCGTAGCAGTCGCACGGTTCCGGATTGCGCGCCTAGAACCGCGAGACCACCGCGGTCGGCGCTAAATGTTTGATCGCACTCCAAGTCAACGGGTGTTAAGTATTTTCTATGCATGACTGAGAAACCTAACGGATCTTTTATTAATGTTTCTGAAGAACGAATTAAATACTATCTGCGGTGAACAACAACAACTGTAGTACTACAGTGTGAGTACAGGAAGATTTATGCAGTAATATGCAGCGATACACAGCTGTTCCGACTGCGACAAACTTTTTAACGTTTGTGATCACATCTATTCATTTCAAATACACTGATAATACATGGCGCAATCGATCTTTAGGTTTTTTGTTTATCTTATGTTTTTTCTTTTTTTTTGCTCAGTATAATTCCGGGATAAATGTTGCCCACTGCAGTGGTTTCCAACACGAGAGTTACAACGCCCGCTTTTTAAAACTAAATTCCACAAGGACTAAAAGCTAAATTATTTTTAAATATTCATTCTCACTTCCGTTCTTTTGTTTTACTCCTGTATCAAAAATGGCTTCAAATGCCTCTGAGCACTATGCGACTTAACTTCTGAGGTCATCAGTCGCCTAGAACTTAGAACTAATTAAACCTAACTAACCAAAGGACATCACACACATCCATGCCCGAGGCAGAATTCGAACCTGCGACCGTAGCGGTCGCTCGGTTCCAGACTGTAGCGCCTAGAACCGCACGGCCACTCCGGCAGGCCTTACTCCAGTATCAATAATTACCCAAAAGTCTCCAATGACATCATAAGCGCTTGGCACAACGCGTTGGGAAGTACAACTTACGAAGCGAATGTAAACACAACGCTATTTGAAATTCACGCACAGTCAGCCATGACAGTTTTTCAGTACCAGCTAATTGCGATGCGGTGCGTCCTCTAGTGCGTCAGGTAAGTTATCGTCCGCTTGTTTTCTCAAAGTTTCGCTGAGTATTTCGCCTCTCGTCGCCTTCATGACTTGTTGAGTTCCTTGAAAAAATTATGATTCGTCAAGTAATGAAAAACGCTCACTTACAGATTAAATACGTGTGCAGTCCTTGTTAGTAATAAATTTGGTAGCAACTATTTACTGATGTGGAAAACTTACGGGAAAATACAGTTCTCAGTAATTGGAGGAATGTTTTCAGACAGAGAATTCAGAGCCAGTTCTTGGTCTCGGCGAAAACACCATATTGAAATATATTTCGATAAAACGTAATATTTTGGTAAAAGATTGCTGGATAGAATCTGTTATTCTCGGAAAAAAGTATTAAGAATACTTATTCGACTCGTAATTCGCAGTCGAAGGTGCATAGGATAATTGCTGATGTACGGGCTAGAGTGCGGGGATCAACAAACCGCTATGTGATACAGTCAGTTTTCGCACCGAGTTGTCTTGTGCGGAGACTTTCAGTTTGTAATTCATATTCATCCTGACAGCTTATGCGGCGCTTCTTAAAAGTGAGAGCCCTGTTAAGCGGTACTCCCGAATATTTCGGGGTGTAGCAGGTCTGCGTTTGACAAGGTGACCCACAACGGACTGTTTGCGTGAGTTCGAGCATATGGAACACATTTCCATGTATGTTTATTTACTTACTCTCGTATAAGAAATACACTCCTGGAAATGGAAAAAAGAACAGATTGACACCGGTGTGTCAGACCCACCATACTTGCTCCGGACACTGCGAGAGGGCTGTACAAGCAATGATCACACGCACGGCACAGCGGACACACCAGGAACCGCGGTGTTGGCCGTCGAATGGCGCTAGCTGCGCAGCATTTGTGCACCGCCGCCGTCAGTGTCAGTCAGTTTGCCGTGGCATACGGAGCTCCATCGAAGTCTTTAACACTGGTAGCATGCCACGACAGCGTGGACGTGAACCGTATGTGCAGCTGACGGACTTGGAGCGAGGGCGTGTAGTGGGCATGCGGGAGGCCGGGTGGACGTACCGCCGAATTGCTCAACACGTGGGGCGTGAGGTCTCCACAGTACATCGATGTTGTCGCCAGTGGCCGGCGGAAGGTGCACGTGCCCGACGACCTGGGACCGGACCGCAGCGACGCACGGATGCACGCCAAGACCGTAGGATCCTACGCAGTGCCGTAGGGGACCGCACCGCCACTTCCCAGCAAATTAGGGACACTGTTGCTCCTGGGGTATCGGCGAGGGCCATTCGCAACCGTCTCCATGAAGCTGGGCTACGGTCCCGCACACCGTTAGGCCGTCTTTCGCTCACGCCCCAACATCGTGCAGCCCGCCTCCAGTGGTGTCGCGACAGGCGTGAATGGAGGGACGAATGGAGACGTGTCGTCTTCAGCGATGAGAGTCGCTTCTGCCTTGGTGCCAATGATAGTCGTATGCGTGTTTGGCGCCGTGCAGGTGAGCGCCACAATCAGGACTGCATACAACCGAGGCACACAGGGCCAACACCCGGCATCATGGTGTGGGGAGCGATTTCCTACACTGGCCGTACACCTCTGGTGATCGTCGAGGCGACACTGAATAGTGCACGGTACATCCAAACCGTCATCGAACCCATCGTTCTACCATTCCTAGACCGGCAAGGGAATTTGCTGTTCCAACAGGACAATGCACGTCCGCATGTATCCCGTGCCACCCAACGTGCTCTAGAAGGTGTAAGTCAACTACCCTGGCCAGCAAGATCTCCGGATCTGTCCCCCATTGAGCATGTTTGGGACTGGATGAAGCGTCGTCTCACGCGGTCTGCACGTCCAGCACGAACGCTGGTACAACTGAGGCGCCAGGTGGAAATGGCATGGCAAGCCGTTCCACAGGACTACATCCAGCATCTCTACGATCGTCTCCATGGGAGAATAGCAGCCTGCATTGCTGCGAAAGGTGGATATACACTGTACCAGTGCCGACATTGTGCATGCTCTGTTGCCTGTGTCTAGGTGCCTGTGGTTCTGTCAGTGTGATCATGTGATGTATCTGACCCCAGGAATGTGTCAATAAAGTTTTCCCTTCCTGGGACAATGAATTCACGGTGTTCTTATTTCAATTTCCAGGAGTGTATACGTATCATACACAGTTATATAATCTTGGTCAAAACTTGGCCATCCCCAAGCCGTTTTCTATGCCTTGATGATTCACCTTCTGTGCACGAGGGTGGCCACTGTCGGCAGGCATTGAACAGTCGGGTCTTCTCCACAGTCACACTGAATAACGTCTTTGTCAGTGCAGTCTCATCTTACTAAATTAATCTTTGATCTGCCAACTCCATATCTCAGTATGTTCAGGGACTTCAAAGTCGTTCATTTCTCATCACAGTTGCCGTCTAGCTTTTTCAACAGTCGTTCTTTATGCCCTCGGTGTTCTAAGGAAACCCGTCGTTGCGGGTGCGGTTCGCTTCTGTACAGAAGACGCGTTCTCTCATGCTCCACTGTCTTTCTTTTGTTCTTCATTCGCAGCTGATTCTCTTCGGAAAAGAGGTGGTGGTATTCCTGCGAGGTGCTACAGCCTTCCGACTGTTCAGGCAGACTGTTATAACTCTGCAGGTATCATTTAGAGCTATGTACGCCTGTTTGGCTTGTGTTTAATTATACCAAACAGGAGAATCTGCCGCAGAAGAGCATAGTGCCACTGCAGAGGTTCCCAGGGTTTCAGGTTGACTTCCCAACTGTGATCCGGCCAGTCTCCTTAGAGGACTGTTCCTGGCGGAAAATTTTGAATTGCAGTTCATGCACCCCATATGCGTGAGTGGCTGGAAGACATCTTGAGTAACAGAAACCAGTGCGTTGTCCTCGACGGCAAGTCTTCATCACAGACAAAGGTATCGTCAGTGCCGCCCTAGGAAAGCACCCTAGTTCTCTACGTACAAAAGTAGTCTGACGGCTAGAGCGAACAACAATCTGTAACTATTTGTTCGTAAGTCTGTAGTATACGGGACGGTATCGTCACTGAGTGTCTACAGAAGGAGTGAGTCTCCAGCTCTCGGCTGATACACATCTACAGAGCGGCAGAGCCTGATTTAGACAGGGAACGTCTTTTCGTGTACTCTTAGAAGTGAACAGACATTTGTTGTAAATTGCATTTGCTTTCCTTGTAGTGTATTTCCAAAATTTCGTGTGTGTTTCGGTTTAAGACGTTTAAGCTCCCATTTTGTAAGTGTTCATTCGGGCAGTCTGTAGCGCAGTTTCCATTTCTTCTGAATAGCCAGCTACATATATCACTGAGGTATCAGCGTCCATTGGTTCAAATGGTTCTGAGCACTATGAGACTTAACTTCGGAGGTCATCAGTCCCCTAGAACTTAGAACATCACAAACATCCATGCCCGAGGCAGGATACGAACCTGCGACCGTAGCGGTCACGCAGTTCCAGACTGTAGCGCCTAGAACCGCTCGGCCACCCCGGCCGGCCCATTGGTGACACATCAGGAGGTTAGCATGTTGGATATCTAGGATTCTGTATGCTTCTTCAGTTAGTCTTGCTAGGATGGCTGAGATGTGTGCATTTTGTGTGCGGACGCAGGAGTTTACCGCAGGTGAATGCGCTCCTGGCTGCGGTCAATCGCCTTCAGGCTGCTGCCTCGGGGTGTAGCGGTGGCTGCTAATCTGGTGTGTCGTATGGCACGCCTCAGCTGCCACTTGTTTCCCCCGCAGGTTGTGCTGCAGAGGCACCTCCTAGTGCACCTCACGCGCTGGATCCATCATCACAGCAGGGTGAGTTTCGAGTCGCTCTAAGTGGAGGGTCATTGTGCAGACTGGTCGCCTGCCTCACTGTGAGTGGACAAGTGGCCGCTTCTTCAGGAGGGTCCGAGCAGGCACCCTTTAGGCCACTTATCGGGAGCTCCGATGTTGGGCACGCTATGGAGGCCCTTAGGCAGACAGCGTTCAAGGTTGAAAAGTTAGCCAATGTCCATCAGGTATGTCTGCCGGGGCCCTCATCCAAGATGTGGAGTCGACCTCGCCTGCAGTGTCAAGTGTGCAGGGAGGGGTAAGTGATCTGGGTCAGATGATGTAAACAATGTATGTCACACTCTAGGACATGGTCATTGACCTAAGCTACAAATGTAAACAGAGTGCGCTTGAGGACACATAACTATATGGTAGTACTTTATCACAATCGGTTTACACTTCTCAGAACGTCGTGATCAAATGATATTAAGTGTGGATTACATGTCGTTTGCCCACTGAACAGTTTACCACTTGCAAATATAATCCACTTCTAATGTCATCTGTTGATGACTCTCTGAGAACTCGAGACGTGTTTTGATACCATTTTTTGCCACCTGACCTCTGGTGGATCATCGTTGAAGGTCTTCGGGGCTCCATGTGTTTGGACTATCTTAGTTGCCCTCATCTATACATATCCTTCCGAATTTAAGACATAACTGGATAAAGCGGCCTTGATACTACCCACTGAATCTTGCGTTCAAATTGTTCGGATCAAGTGTAGAAGAATCCATGCGGTTATTGGCCGGCTTACTCGCCGGGTGAAGAAAAGAGCGACGAAGGCTAGTCGTTCTTCAGCCGTGCTCAGGGGCGTTGGTTGAGCCACGCCTTCCTGACGGTAGCGCCACAGAATGTGTGGATCGGCGCCAAATACCGGGCGTTCCGGGCGCACTGCCCTCAGCTTTGAGAGCGCAGCGGTCTTGTTGTTGTTGTTGTTTTTGTTGATGTTGTTGTTGTTGTTGGCCCGCGGCGCGGCAGAGCCCCCGGTGGCAGGTGACGGTCGGGCGGCAGTGAGTCACGGCGCGCCGGCCGGGATACCCCAGGCGGAAGCTGTGTGCCGCGCATGCGCCCGGGCGCGCGCACGCTCCACGCGGCCCAAGGCTGAGCCGGGCGCGTCTGCGCTGACGTCGACGCCGCTCGTCACATCCTGTGCAGTGGCCAGCTGCTCGCTGTTTTAGCGACTCGCCCACTGCATCAGCGCTCCCCTGCTCTTCCGTTGTTTTGCTGCTTTTCGACCACAGCTGCACCATTTTTTTTTTTTTTTTTTTTTGGTCTTAATTCCTTGTCGCACGTATTTTCCCTTGCCGTCACGATCACGAAACTGTATCCGCAAGCATTCATCATTTCGCATTACTTTCCTCTGACGTCCAGTATATGACAGGTGGAATGAATAATTATTACGTCCCAGTAAAGTTTTCTTAAGCCTGAGTGGTTGCAAACCACTGCATCTCGGCTTCCGCTTGAGTAACCTCAACTTCGAGTCACCCACATTACTCCTGACTCTTTTGCAGGTACTCAACGCGCCTTTTCCTTCTGAAATCAAAACTAACACGTATGAAGGTCTGATCAAAAAAATGGTTCAAATGGCTCTGAGCACTATGGGACTCAACATCTTAGGTCATAAGTCCCCTAGAACTGAGAACTACTTAAACCTAACTAACCTAAGGACATCACACACACCCATGCCAGAGGCAGGATTCGAACCTGCGACCGTAGCAACCCCGCGGTTCCGGACTGCAGCGCCAGAACCGCACGGCCACCGCGGCCGGCGAAGGTCTGATCAAGATACCTCCATGTATTGCGGAATTTATCACAAGGTGTCATGAGAGGGGTGTTGTGTGATGTTCTTAGGTTAGTGAGGTTTAAGTAGTTCTAAGTTCTAGGGGGCTGATGACCATAGATGTTAGTTAAGTCCCATAGTGCTCAGAGCCATTTGAACCATTTTTTGTCATGAGAGGCGGACCCACGAATATGAAACAGGAGTACTGTGTGATACCCCACGGTATGTCCTGTGGCAGTCCGATATAAGGGTTTTGGTTTGGTGACTACCTGGAGAACGTTACCTGGAATGATACGTGGTGCCAACAGTGAACTACGGAGGAGCTGGTGCTACGGTACGGGATGGTTATTTTTCTGGTTAAGATACGGTTTACTTACTTTGCTTAACAAAACGTTAAATGCGTAAGGACATAAACACGTTTCGCAGCACTTAGTACTGCATATAGTTGAGGAAAAGTTCGCAGACGATTACCGTTCATATCAGCGTGGCAAGGCACTCTGTCATAAAGCACCATCTGTGAGGCAGTGATTTGTGTATCGTAACATTCCTAAAATGGACTGGCCTGCACAGAATCCCGACCTGATCTCAATGTAACAGCTTGGGGGTGAGTCACAGCGTCGACTTTGTTCCAGACTCTTGCGTCCAACATCTCTGGTTTAGGTTCTTGAGAAAGAATAGGTTGACTTTCCTCCACATACATTCAGACATCTCACCGAAAGTGTCCCCAGCGGAGATAATACCGAAGAGTGGACACATCCCATATTAATGTCCACTAATAAGTGTCCAGATACTTTTGATCGGTGCTAATAATGAAAACTAGAAGATTTCACCATCAGGCACAAGGGACCATGCGCTGCCCAACCACCATTGTGTTATCCTCCGTCTACGGTGTCAGCAAGGAAAAAGGGACAAGGGACTCTCACATCGCAATCCACGCTGTCGCCTTTTCCAAGTCGGGGCCTCTATTTCTCTTTCAAACAGTTAATTGAAACTTCCTGGCAGATTAAAATTGTTTGCCGGGCCGAGTCTCGAACTCGGTACCTTTGCCTTCCGCGGGCAAGTAATCACCACCTGAGCTACGCAGTCACGACTCACGCGCCGTCCTCGCAGCTTTACTTCTGCCAGTACCTCCTCTCCTGCCTTCCAAACATTACAGAGGCTCTCGCAGGAGATATTGTTTCCTTCACGTTTCTCTAAGATCTGTCGTAATGTGAAAGTATGGTCTATGCATGATCTTCACAATAAATATCTGTTATTCCAAACTCCAACAGCGCACGGAAGAAACGAACTCCTGTATGTTTCCGTGTGAGCTCTGATTTCCCGTATTTTATTATGAGGATCATTTCGCCCTATCTACTTTGGAGTCAACAAAATATTTTCGCATTCGGAGAAGAAGGTTGGTGGTATAAATTTCGTAAGATGCAGCTTCAACGAAAAACGGCTTCGTTTTGATGATGTCCACCCCAAATCCTATGTGTCTGTGACTCTCTCTCCCTTGTTTCTCGATAGTACAAAACGTCCTGCCCTTCTTTAAACTTTCTCGATGAACTCTGTTAATCCTATCTGGCAAGGATCCCATCCTGCACAGCAGTACTCCAAAAGAGGACGGACAAGCGTGGTGTAGGCAGTTTCTTTAGTAGATCTGTTGCACCTTGTAAGTGTTCTGCCAATAAAATGCTTCGGTAGGCGGAGCTTGCTTTCTGCGCCACCGCAGCCCTTACACATTCGGTCAGGACGTTCTGAACAAACTATTCGCTCCCAGCGGAGAACGCTGTACTGTGAGCTATCAGGTACAGCATCAGGAAGCATGGGCTGCCAGTTTCGCCAATACTAGTGGTCACAGGAAACAGTGTGTCGTGGATGATTTAAATTTCGTAAGTTTCCGCCGCAACGAAAAACGACTTTGTTTCAATGATGTCCAACCCAAATTCGGTATGTCACTGACATTCTTTCCGCTATTTCTCGATAATACAAAACCTACTGTCCTTCTTTCAACTTTCTCGATATACTCCGTTAATCCTATCTGTACTCCAAAAGAGGGCGGACAAGCCTGGCGTAGGTAGTCTCTTTAGTAGATCTGTTGCATCTCCTCAGTGTTCTACCGATAAATAGCTTTAGTGGGCGGAGCTTCTTTCTGCGCCCCCCGTACGCCTTGCACAGCCGATCAGGACGTCGTGAACAAAGTACACTACTGGCCATTAAAACTGCTACACCAAGAAGAAATGTAGATGATAACGGGTCTTCATTGGACAAATACATTATACTAGAACTGACATGTGATTACATTTCCATGCAATTTGGGTGCATAGATCCTGTGAAATCAGTACCCAGAACAACCACCTCTGGCCGTAATAACGGCTTTGATACGCCTGGGCATTAAGTCAAACAGAGCTTGGATCGCGTGTACAGGTACAGCTGCCCATGCTGCTTCAACACGATACCACATTTCAGCAAGAGTAGTGATTGGCGTATTGTGACGAGCGAGTTGCTCGGCCACCATTGACCAGACTTTTGCAATTAGTGAGAGATCTGGAGAACGTGCTGGCCTGGACAGCAGTCGAACATTTTCTGTATCCAGAAAGGCCCGTACAGGTCCTGACACATGCGGTCGTGCATTATCCTGCTAAAATGTAGGGTTTCGCAGGGACTGAATGAAGTTTGGAACCACGGGTCGTAACACATCTGAAATATAACGTCCACTGTTCAAAGTGCCGTCAATGTGAACAAGAGGTGACCGAGACGTGTAATCAATGGAACCCCATACCATCACGCCGGGTAATACGCCAGTATGGCGATGACGAATATATGCTTCCAATGTGTGTTCACAGCGATGCGACAATCATGATGCTGCAAACTGAACCTGGATTCATCTGAAAGAATGACGTTTTGCCTTTCTTGCACCGAGGTTCGTCGTTGAGTACATCATCGCAGACGCTCCTGTCAGTGATGCAGCGTCAAGGGTAACCGCAGCCATGGTCTCCGAGCTGTCAGTCCATGCTGCAAACGTCATCGAACTATTCGTGCAGATTGTTGTTGTACTGAAAACGTCCCCATCTGTTGACTCAGGGACCGAGATGTGCCTGCACGATCGGTTACAGCCATGCGGATAAGATGCCTGTCATCTCGACTGCTAGTGATACGAGGCCGTTGGAATTCAGCACGGCTTTCCGTATTACCTCCCTGAACCCACCGATTCAAAAATGGTTCAAATGGCTCTGAGCACTATGCGACTTAACTACTGAGGTCATCAGTCGCCTAGAACTTAGAACTACTTAAACCTAACTAACCTAAGGACATCACACACATCCATGCCCGAGGCAGGATTCGAACCTGCGACCGTAGCAGTCGCACGGTTCCTGACTGCGCGCCTAGAACCGCGAGACCACCGCGGCCGGCCCCACCGATTCCATATTATGGTAACAGTCATTGGTTCTCGACCAACGCGAGCAGCGATGTTGCGATACGATAAACCGCAATCGCGATAGGCTACAATCCGACTTTTATCAAAGTCGGAAACGTGATGGTATGCATTTCTCCTCCTTACACGAGGCATCACAACAAGATTTCACCAGGCAACGCCGGTCAACTGCTGTTTGTGTATGAGAAATCGGTTGGAAACTTTCCACATGTCAGCACGTTGTAGGTGTCGCCACCGGCGCCAACCTCGTGTGAATGCTCTGAAAAGCTGATCATTTGCATATCACAGCACCTTCTTCCTGTCGGTTAAATTTCGCGTCTGTAGCACGTCATCTTCGTGGTGTAGCAATTTTAATGGCCAGTAGTGTATACGCTCCCAGCTGAGAACGCTGTAGTGTGGTTATCCGGCGCAGCGTCAGTTTCGCCTACATCGGCGATCACATGAAACTGTGCACCGTGGACTATCGCCCTCAGCAACTCTGGCCTCCGCGACGGGGTTCGCTTAACCACCAATAAAGGTCGTCACTCGCCGGCAGTCTGTGTACCCTGCAAAGCATTTCCGCCGCCGCCGTTTTACGAGCCTGTGCGGTCCGGGACGGCCGACCTGACGGACAGGAGTTCCATTCCTCTGGGGATACGCGCCCGAGGAGCTCCTGAAATGTCACGGCCGTGTCCCACGGTTCGACGTCATAGTCCGCTGAAAATGATACTTCCGCCGCGACGGAACGCTCCGCCGCGCAGCTAGTTTCGACAGCGCGAGCTGAGCTGTCGGGTGTAGGCGGCGCCATACCTTTCGGGTTGCAGCAGGATGTGAAACGTCACTCCAACTGGCAGGGGATGAACCCCGCCCTGTGAATGGCAGGCACGTCTCTGCATCTCGACGAGAAACTAAAAATGGCTCTGAGCACTATGGGACTTGACATCTGAGGTCATCAGTCCCCTAGGACTTAGAACTGCTTAAACCTAACTAACCTAATGACAGCACACACATCCATGCCCGAGGCAGGATTCGAACCTGCGACCGTAGCAGTCGTGCGTTTCCGGATTGAAGCTCCTAGAACCGCTCGGTAACAACGGCCGGCAGACGAGAAGCTATCTTGGCTGTACTGTGCTCACATGAGCACAGAGCAGCACTCAGCAGCTTGCCCATAGTAAATTAAGGAATAATATATAATTTCTAAAAAAAATTGAATAATATTGGGTAAAATGTTCTGTGAAATTATTTGTTTAAAAATAAGAAATTACATGGATTTGAGAAACATATGGCGCGCCCAATTTGCTGCACATGATTTTGAGCATCACTCAAAGGCGCCTCAAATGTTTCTTTAATCTTTTTTATTTCTTACTTTTAGACGATACATTTCACAAAACATTTGACCGACTTTTTAATTTTGTAATTTTATCGTTTTGTTGATAAAGAATGATCTTATTGGCTCATCATTTTCTTTCCTAATGTCTTCCGTTCTCGAAACGATCTGAATGCAGTACTTGATTAGAAGGGAGTGATTTTAACAGTTAAAG
Organism: Schistocerca gregaria; assembly: GCF_023897955.1. Classification (NCBI taxonomy): domain Eukaryota; kingdom Metazoa; phylum Arthropoda; class Insecta; order Orthoptera; family Acrididae; genus Schistocerca; species Schistocerca gregaria. The sequence continues at coordinate 126,489,034 of NC_064923.1, read as the reverse complement.
ATTGCTGTGTCGTCCGAACGAGACACCGTCAGGGCAGAAGCACCACAGGCGCGAAGATGCAAGCTGGCGCCAGCGCCATAAAGACTCGCCACTTGCACGATTTCCACCAGCGCCACGGCCGCCACTGAGGATCAAGATATGGACTTCGCCTTGGCCAATTGCCAGCCGAGTACAATCGACCAATGACCGGACGACAACGGACTGAAGCCTACTCGGAAGATAGAAGAGTAGCTCTCGACTACTTGGTCATAGATCATCACCCAGGCCTGATTTAGACAGGGAACGTCTTTTCGTGTACTCTTAGAAGTGAACAGACATTTGTTGTAAATTGCATTTGCTACGTACGGTGAAGTTTAGTTACGATTATTTGCACTTAGCAATTGAGGACCTTTTCTGTGTTATATTACAAGTAGTGTTGCACACTTCAGTACTCAACCAGTCAAAATAATAAGTAAACCTTTTTAACTCATTTGTCTGATTTTGTTACTAATTTGTGAGAGTGTTGTAAAAACCTTCGTTCTCGTGACTATGGGGCATAGGGACTGAGGTCATCAGTCCCCTAGAACTTAGAACTATTTAAACCTAAGGACATCACACACATCCATGCCCGAAGCAGGATTCGAACCTGCGACCGTAGCAGCAGCGCGGTTCCGGACTGAAGCGCCTAGAACCGTTCGGCCACAGCGGCCGGCTACCTAGTGGCATCATGTCGGATGCATCTACGAAGCTTTTGGTGAACTCTGTCTGACTGACGGTGGTCTATCGAGATAGTGAAGCAAATATTTTTTTGATATAAAAAATATAAACATTTTAACGACATTCGAAACCTGTTTGGAAGAGGAGTTCAGTGACTTACCGTTGTTAAGGTTTGCAGTAAAATGCTCGCAAAAATAGCGGGGTAATATTGAAAATTCACGAGACAAAGCAGGCGGCAAGACATTTAGTCTGCAGAAGGGTACACATCGCTGATCAGGAATGGGCCTGATGTTCCAAATGGTACGTTGTGAAAGAAATACAGCATCTTACCGCTGCCTTCGCGGATGTACTCAAACGTATCACTTCATGGCCACGCCCGCCGGCAAGTCCTGGTTGCTAATGCCAACACCCGCGCTGGTTTTCCGGTTTCCAAACTATTCTCCATCCCTGGAGATAATTCAACTGTCTTCTCTTTATCCAGCTGTATGGGTGGTGGTCCAGCCGACCATGTTTTTTCAAGAGCGAGTAATTTTCTCACTATGACCGGTGTTACGTAACACTTCCGGCTACAAACTTGTAAAGTCCAGGTCGGTTCAAATGGTTCAAATGTCTCAAAGCACTATGGGACTCAACATCTGTGGTCATCAGTCCCCTAGACTTAGAACTACTTAAACCTAACTAACCTAAGCACATCACACACATCCATGCGCGAGGCAGGATTCGAACCTGCGACCGTAGCAGCAGCGCGGTTCCGGACTGAAGCGCCTAGAACCGCTCGACCACAGCAGCCGGCAAACCCAGGTTAGCAGAACCTCTTTGCGTAGTTCTGTACAGGGGAACTTGGTTCAAATGGCTCTGAGCATTATGGGACTTAACATCTACGGTCATCGGTCCCTTAGAACTTAGAACTACTTAAACCTAACTAGCCTAAGGACATCACACCACACCCAGTCATCACGAGGCAGAGAAAATCCCTGACCCCGCCGGGAATAGAACCCGGGAACCCGGGCGCGGGAAGCGAGAAGGCTATCGCACGACCACGAGCTGCGGACGTACTGGGGAACTGGAAACAGCCAATGTAAATGTTTGGATTCTGCCCCTGAGGCTGAATGGCCGAAAAGCATGCATGTTAAATTAATTTCGTGGAGAAGTTCTGGCGCTCGCGAAACCATACTTCCGTATCGTGGTCATTAATTAAACTAATGGTGAACTGTCAAACGCCTTTCAGAAATCTCTGAAGCCGAAATGAGTCTCTTCACTAGTTACTATTATTCGCAAGACATATCGTGATTAAAACGGTACGCTAGAGGTGTATCTTGGACCAGTTTGATTATTTAAGAGATATGAACGGGAATGCCGTGTACTCTACCGATCACATATTCGCTGCACGAAATATGTTCAATAATATCCAGATATGAAAGTGAGTATCAGAGCTAATATGACGTAGGAAAGTGGTACGGCTGGCAGAGTACCTCGATATCAAATGTTATAGTGTGTCCACCATGGACCCAGAGCACATCACATCTCTTTTACGACACTTCTTATGCTGTGCACAGAAAGACAGAGAGAGACACCTGTATCACATGAGGCTGGTTTCAGATAAGCTCTGTGCTGATTCTCAAACTGTAGTAAATTCGGTTTCAGGCAAGGGAAATTCACAAGGTTCCACTCATTGTCTCACCTCCTGACATTAGATGCTTCCGCTTGTCGTAGAGTATCAGGTTTCTCGAAGGTAGATGGTTGTTTATGGAAAAGAGGAATCTCATATTTAAGCAACGCTCGAATACGAGGTTATTACGAAATGGGCACAACGTCACATACGTGAATGATGCGGAAGAACAATCGACAGTGTCATTTCCAAAGAAACCATCCCGTCATTTGCATTAAACATTTTAGGGGGCTAAATGTGGATTGCCGGATGGAAATTTGAACCGCTATCATCCCAAACGCGAATCTACACTACTAGACATTAAAATTGCTACAACACGAAGATGACGTGCTACAGACGCGAAATTTAACCGACAGGAAGAAGATGCTGTGATATGCCAGTGATTAGCTTTTCAGAGCATTCACACAAGGCTGGCGCCGGTGGCGACACCTACAACGTGCTGACATGACGAAAGTTTCCAACAGATTTCTCATACACTTAACCGGCGTTGCCTGGTGAAACGTTGTGATGCCTCGTGTAAGGAGTCGAAATGCGTACCATCACGTTTCCGACTTTGATAAAGGTCGGATTGTAGGCTATCGCGATTGCTGTTTATCGTATCGAGACATTGCTGCTAGCGTTGGTCGAGATCCAATGACCTTTAGCAGAATATGGAATCGGTGGGTTCAGGAGGGTAATACGGAACGCCGTGCTCGATTCCAACGGCCTCGTATCACTAGCTGTCGAGATGACAGGCATCTTGTCCGCATGGCTGTAACGGATCGTGCAGCCACGTCTCGATCCCTGAGTCACCAGATGGGGACGTTTGCAAGACAACAACCATCTGCACGAACAGTTCGACGACGTTTGCACCAACATGGACTATCAGCTCGGAGACCGTGGCTGCGGTTACCCCTGACGCTGCATCACAGACAGGAGCGCCTGCGATGGTGTACTCAACAACGAACCTGAGTGCACGAATGGCAAAACGTCATATTTCGGATGAATCCAGGTTCTGTTTACAGCATCATGATGGTCGCATTCGTGTTTGGCGACATCGCGGTGAACGCACATTGGAAGCGTGTATTCGTCATCGCCATGTTGGCGTATCACCCGGCGTGATGGTATGGGGTTCCATTGGTTACACGTCTCGGTCACCTCTTGTTCGCACTGACGGCACTTTGAACAGTGGACGTTACATTCCATATGTGTTACGACCCCTGGCTCTACCCTTCATTGGATCCCTGTGAAACCCTACATTTCAGCAGGATAATGCACGACCGCATGTTGCAGGACCTGTACGGGCCTTTCTGGATACAGAAAATGTTCAACTGCTGCCCTGGCCAGCACATTCTCCAGATCTCTCACCAATTGAAAACGTCTGGGCAATGGTGGCCGAGCAACTAGCTCGTCACAATACGCCAGTCACTACTCTTGATGAACTGTGGTGTCGTGTTGAAGATGCATTGGTAGCTCTACCTGTACACGCCATCCAAGCTCTGTTTGACACAATGTCCAGGCGTATCAAGGCCGTTATTACGGCCAGAGGCGGTTGTTCTGGGTACTGATTTCTCAGGATCTATGCACCCAAATTGCGTGAAAACGTAATCACATGTCAGTTCTAGTATAATATATTTTTCCAATGAATACCCGTTTATGATCTGCATTTCTTCTTGGTGTAGCAGTTTTAATGGCCAGTAGTGTAATATCTTAACCACTGTTTCGCGTCGTTCGGTGACAGCTCTGTATTGGTGCCCATCGCAAAGGCGACTGACTTACGCAGAAATTTTGTTAATCCTTCTTCGCTAGAACGCATATAATGACTCACAAGGAAACTACATTGTTCGAAGAATGATTCAGTGACATATAAGATCCGCAAGCCACCATTCACTGTTCACATGCGGAAAGAAAAGTTGTCAGTAGTCTTCTGTTTAAGCCCCAATTTCCGTAATTTTACCAGCGTAAGGGTCTTCGCGATATAGTGCGTTTTTTTTCTATTTTTTTTTTTTACTAGCCTCATGCAACGAATTATACTCGCAGCTTAGGACACAAATGTCTTGCGACATTGTAAGGAAGTTCAGTGGACTCTACGTTTCTCTATACATGTTAGGAAACAATGCACACCTTATTAATATATTATCAAAGCAATCATAACTTCAGCGACAATCTCGTGTGAAACAAAAATAAAATAGAGACTACAGCGTTCTCAATATTAAATGAAAAAGTAACAACATGTAACACAAAAGTAAAATGGTATATCTTAGACAATTATTACAACATCCTCAATTTCACGAAATAATACGTATGCAGACAATATTTATAATCTCTCCTTGATTGAAGCACGACTTAAACACAACACTATCGACATTTCTATCCGTAAGCGAACCGTGAACGGTGGCTTGCGGTGATCAAATGTAAATGTACCGTTCCTCGAAAAACGCAGTTTCCTTGTGAGTCACGATGTGCGTTTCAGGGAAGACGGATGATTTTTGGGAACTCCGTCGCCTTTGCGAATCGAACCGATATTGAACTGTCACCTTTACTTCGCTTTTGGTGCTGCACTGTGCGTTTTTCAGTCTGGGAGGTCTATAGAAGAGGTATGGGCTGATCCATCTATCTCAAATATGTTATAAACTCCGGTATTTGAGTTATGTAGACCCAACTCAAATACTGTATGACTGAGACCACCCACTGATGTCTCATTTAATTGGCACGCTGAGACATTTGGCACCCCTATTTTGGAGAGAGAGCGCGGGAAGCGACCGCGGAAAAGATCACCGTACGTAATGGACGTTACAATATTTCTCGAAATTATACAAGTAGGTATAATCACACTCTAGTTTGGAACAAAATGTTAGACACAGAAGAATTTACCGTATCAACGACCACGAGCCCATAAGAGACGCAAGACAATCTCGGAATTTGGAAGGAACTTTAAAGGATTGAAGGGAATCGCGGGGAAATCGACGTTACGATGGTGAATGGGATCTGAACCGGTGTATTCACGAATACTAACTAGTCCAGAGTCGTACCATTGAGTCACCCGCTCGGTTCGGAAAAAAGGGCTGCATATAGATGTGAGACGCCACCTCTTGTACTTTTGGATGTGAGACGCCACCTCTTGTACTTTTGCAGAATGTCATTCCTCTAGCCACTGATTAATTGCATGACAGGGATTTTTCTTGTTGAAATATGGGCAGGACATTTTCACTGTTAATAGTGCGTTAGTTCGCTCTGCCCCTTTCGGTAACTCGTCCATCTTTCCATTGTGTAAAATACAGTATGTACAGCCATACGCATTTTAAGATCTATATTGTTATTGACTGTAGATATTCTGGTATTATTTCCAACGTATATATACTAATTTATCAACGTGGCTTATTCATTATGGTACGCTCACTTTCCAACGTATATATACTAACTTATCAACGTGGCTTATTCATTATGGTACGCTCACTTTCCAACATTTTAGCACTTCACCTCCTTGCAAACAATTTGATCGTCTTTGGTCAGTATCAGATGACTATACAGTGCTCAATTACAGTAACATAACCCTGAGTTCTGAAGACCTATTCCTATTATGGTGCAGCGTGCTCCGTTTGTTAGAACTGAAACCATGAAGCTCTCTCCCATTCAGGTTCTGCCCATAGTTGTTATCGAATTTTCTGCTTATAAGCAAAAACATTATGATCGCCATATTAATGGCATGCTGGTCCATCTTTAAGAGCAGCATGGCTACCATTCTGGATGGCATGGATTCCAAAAGTCATTGGTAGGTTTTCCTACATATGAGACATGACATTTGTATGCACAGGTCGCGCAATTCGCGTAAATTACGAACCGGTGGTATGTGGACGCAGAGCTGGCACCCGATAGCGTCCCACATCTGTTAAATAGTGTTAACTTCAGACGAATTTACTTGTTAAAACACCAACGTCAGTTCACTATCATGCTAATCCAACCACAAGTACGGCTAAGTCGTTCCATACTGCCCCAGTTGTGTCCCAGTAATCGTGCGATGTAATGGCTAGCTAGTGGTGGCTAGCCATTTTTTCAGCAACCCATGGCATCTTCTTAATGGGTGGGAGATCTGGAGAAAGTGCTGGCCAGTGGAACAGAACAGCGGCATACTTTCTGCATCGATGTACGTCATGACACCTCGGGCTACTTGCGGTCTTGTGTTATCTTGCTGAAAGATAACCTCACAGTCGGTCGTTGCGACCGAAAGGTTCTAGCCACTTGAGTCCGGAACCGCGCTGCTGCTACGGTTGCAGGCTCGAATCCTGCCTCAGGCATGGATGTGTGTGATGTCCTTAGGTTAGTTAGGTTTAAGTAGTTCTACGTTCTAGGGGACTGATGACCTCAGATGTTAAGTCCCATAGTGCTCAGAGCCATTTGAACCATTTGATAAGCTCACATAGACCTTGAAGATCGGGCACAGCCATTGGCCTTAACAAAGATACTACGTAACTGCTGCCGTCCAAATTACCGGCTATGCGAAACAGAGGTACCCTACAACATCTCATCTCAGATACTGCACGCACATGAGATGAAGAATGCTATGTGGCGAAGTTCATTCTCCTCGGAGCTTGCGCGGATACGTTCATGGTTAGGACATGTGCACGACAGGGGCTCACATGAAAAGACAACATGTTGCCTGTTTCCGTGTCCAATGATGTCGTTGGGCTCACCACTTTCGGTGCACCTCTCTCTGCTGCATGGCACGGAAATCCTCAGCAGTGGTCGCTGCGCTGGCAGCCCGTGGCGCTCCAGATGACGCCGCACCGTCTATATGGGGATACCCAGATTTCCTGACTCGTGGCATGTGACATGGCTGTTCCATCGTGTAAGGCCGAACAACTCGCAAGTCTGTCCTCTCTAGCGCTAGTCGCGCGAGTCCGTTTACGTTCTGTGTAGCGTTTAATATAGCCACGGACTTCCTGTTCGCTTGACAGTCGCAGAAGGCATAGCAACGCGAGCAGCAATCATAGAAAGATAAAACCCTTCCTCGAAAGCCACTCTCCTACCGCTCTCTTCTACCGTACTTCAGCCACATCAAACGGTTACTCAGTCCAGAGGCGAATTTAAATACTCATTTTTTCATATAGTTTCACGGGCGCCTATGGACCACAAGATAACTACTTAATTCTCATGTCGTTCATCCTTCTATAAAACTCTTTCGTTTTATGAGAACGAGACTTTTTCTGTCATATAACCACTAGGCTCGGTTTTTATTCGTTTTAGTTTTCAGAAAACCTTTTAATTTCTTTACTTCTAATCTGAATATATATTTGCCGAGTTGGCTTTCCTGTTCAATGTGCATTTCTTCGAAGTTCTTCTTTGCCTCGCCTCCCCACTCATTTCCTTTCTCTTTTTTCCTGCTTTGGAAGAATGTGTGGGTCTTCTCTGTAAATATGTACTCCTCCATTAACTATCGTTCTCCATAGAGTGTAACACGTCTTTTCCTCATCTCATCCGTCATTTCAGGGCTGAATGAATATGTGCCTTATTTGGTCTCAAAATCTATTGATTGTATCCACTATTTTTCCCCAAATATTTCTTATTTCCTTTTGCAAATCTTCTAAAACCGTTTTGCATCAGGACAATGGTAGTGTTTGCGACCCATACCGAACTTTGAGTTTTACGACTGAATTATAGCCCTTAATTTGAATATACAGTTATGTTTCTGTAAAAGTCCTATCTTTCTTATTTTGTCCTTGAACAAGAAGGATGTTGCGGTCAGTAAAATCGTTCTGCAGACTCTCGCAGATGCTGGTTCTCTACATTTATCACAACATTTTGTGAGAAGGTCGGCTTCTCCCTTCTAGGATTCTCATCTAAGCTCAAGTATTATTTCCAGAGCACGCCCGTACTGATCGAATCGACCACAAGCAATTCTAAAACCACGTTCTAAGAGGTCCTTTATTCGGGGATCTCTGAAGTTTCTCACACTTTTTATGAACAGACAATTAAAGTCATTTACACATTCTAAGGCAAAAAAGCCGCACGACAGAAGGAATTATCCGAATGGGGCGGGCATCCATAGATGTGATTTACATGTAAAAACAAATGTTTACAGTTTCAGAAAAAATGGATTAGTTATTGAACAGAAAGAGCTTCACAAATTGAGCTAATGAATAACGCCTTGGTCCACCTCTGGCCCTTATGAAAAAATTTATTTGCCTTGGCGTTGATTGACAGAGCTGCTGGATTTCCTCTTGGGGGACATCGTGCCAAATTCTGCCCAACTGGCGCGTCAGATCGTCAAACTCTCGGGCTGGTTGGACAGCTCTGCCCATAATGCTCCAAACGTTCTCAGTTGGGGAGAGATACGGCAAATTTACTGGCAAAGTAAGGGTTTGGCAAGCAGGAAGACAAGCAATAGAAACGCTCGCCAAGTACGGGCGGTCATTACCATGCTGAAATGTAAGCCCACGATGGCTTGCCATCAAGGGCGACAAAACGGTGCGTAGAATATTGTCGACGTATCGTTGTGATCGTCGGGGCTCAATTCGAAGCGGGAGTCGTTACTGAAGACAATTCTACTCCAGCCACTGAGTTTCCAGGCCGAAAAGGAGTCTAGAGGCGCTTCGAGCTCGAGATTTTGGCGGTCTAATGCGCCAGCTGGACTAAATTTGGCGCGATATCCTTCAAAAAGACATTCAACACCTCTGTCAATCAATTCCAGGCCAAATAACTGCTTGCATAAAGGTCCAGAGGTGAACCAACGCGTTAATGACCAGCTCTGTCGCCGGGTGGGATGGCCGCGCTGTTTGAGGCGTCATGTCACGAACGGCGCGGCCCCTCCCGCCGGAGGTTCGAGTCCTCCCTCGGGCATGGGTGTGTGTGTTGTTCTTAGCGTAAGTTAGTTTACGTAGTGTGTAAGTCTAGGGACTGATGACCTGAGCAGTTTGCTCCCTTAGGAATTCACATAAATTTGAACATTTGAACTAGCTCTGCTCGTGAGGCTCTTCCTGTTGAACAAATCATCCAGTTTTTCTGAAGCTGTAGTCATCTGCCTGGCTGAAGATGTGCATCGCATTTACCGATTTCCGGCCCATTCGGATAATTCTTTCATGTCGCGTCGGTTTCTTTTGTCTTAGAGTGTAAACGCAAACGAGAGAAAAGAATCTGAGCAGAAGAGTATCATTCTTCTGTGACGATCACGCAGAAAGCGTATGTTTTATTGCTTTCTTGTCCGCCCTTTTAGCTGAGTGGACAGCGCGTCTGACTGCCGTGCGAGATATTCTCCGCTCAGGGATTAGGTGTTGTGTTGTCCTCGCTATGATTTAATCATCATCGTCACGCAAATCGCCCACTGTGGCGTCATCTGAAAAGACTTGCAACTCGGCGGTCGAACTTCCTCAGGTGCGGACTCCTCTCCATCTATCAATGCCACACGATCATTTCACATTTCCTTCAATCGCTCTGTCAGAGTAGCAAACCCTACCGCAATGGAGTTCCGATATATGCAGATATGCGTTTCTCCTTCTTACACGATGCTTAGCACTGTCTTCTCACAAACAATCATCATTTTAATATAATTTCTGGATGAGAATTTTGCTTAATACATAGAATGTTGAAGGCGATAGGATTACACACTAAGTACGGTTGCACTGAAATGGTGATCAAATGGTTCAAATGGCTCTAAGCACTATGGGACGTAACATGTGAGTTCATCAGTCCCCTAGACTTAGAACTACTTAAGCCTAACTAACCTAAGGACATCACACACATCCATGCCCGAGGCAGGATTCGAACCTGCGACCGTAGCAGCAGCGCAGTTCCAGACTGAAGCGCCTAGATCCGCTCGGCCACAGCGGCCGGCAAATGCTGATCATAGGCGTATCAAAGTAAGTAGCCTCTGCCATTGACGCGTGTAATTTTTCTGTCTTGTAGTTTTCACGCAGTCTTTTTCGGAAAATCCTGAGGTGCTTGTGAGTAACCCTGGATTCCCGTTTCCTGTTGTAAGGAGTGTGACGGAACATGTGACAAGGCAGCTGGAGCTGCAGTGTGAACTGTTAGCTGTGTACATACCCCATTCCAGCAGTCCGATCTCTAAATCTCTTCCTGGCAGTGGTTCGATTGCTACAGAGCTTTGGTTATTGACGCATAAGTAATGGAAAGTTTTGCCCTGTCTCGCGGCTCAAGCAAGGTTGGCGACTCTTTCTTGCATTGATTTGGTAGTGTTTACGTTTACTTTGATGACAGAACTCTACGAGCGACTACCGACGATTATGCACCGCGTACGGATAGAATAACACGCGAACAGAATTCGATTCACGAGGGATAACAGCTCGAGGCGAGTGCGTTACGCAACATCACGCACGCAACAAGTGAATCGGTGAACGGGGGCGCCGGCTGACCCACTGAGACCGTCCAGGAAGGCCGGGCCGCGGTGCGAGGCGGTGCCAGTCTGCGCCGCCGTGACGTACGCGCGACGACACCGTGACGTAGGCATTCCGCCGCTACGGTATAGTTCGGCGCTGGAGGCGTTGCGAAAGGAGCCGGGATGCCGGCTGGGTGTGTCACCTCGCCACCGCCGCCCGCCGTGTGTATGCTCGGCCGCGCTGCGCCTCGTTGCCGAATAACGAGAGAACGCTGTTGCGATTAGAGACAGTCATTCATTCATTTGCTCATTCGTTCGTTGCCTTTACAACACAAAGCCCACCACTTCGTTTCTAATGCAGACTGAGATAATGCTGTAATTCTAAAATGTTAAACCTGGCACAATATTTATTTAATCTACACTCATAGTCAGCAAAAAACAGAACACTTTGAACGACTGAAGGCAGGACATTCATATCCACATGACACGTATTGTCACCTGAGTGCATCGTGCGTCCTTTTGTCTAGTAGGCACAGGTGCCGCAATGGGTCTTGATGACTTGTTCCACGCGTGATGGCATTGACGCCTATAAGGTGCGAATGGCATTGTGTGGTATGGTCATGCGCGCAGCATTCACCTGGTTCCAAAGTTCGCCTGTGATGGTTCGCATTGGATCACAGCGCTCCACCCGTCGTTTCACAATATCCCACATATTTTCGATTGGCGACAGGTCTGGAGATCTGACGGGCCAGGACAGAAGATTGACATCCTGTGACACCACGAAGGCACGTGTTTGTGTAGCAACATGTGGTCATGCACTGTCTAGCTGTAAAATTAGCGGTGGGGTGTTCTGCAGAAAGGCTTCAGCTACATCTACATCTGCATTTATACTACGCAAGTCACCCAACGGTGTGTGGCGGAGGGCACTTTTCGTGCCACTGTCATTACCTCCCTTTCCTGTTCCACTCGCGTATGGTTCGCGGAAAGAACGACCGCCGGAATGCCTCCGTGAGCGCTCGAATCTCTCTAATTTTACATTCGTGATCTCCTCGGGAGGTATAAGTAGCCACTTGAGTTTGCTAAACATCTGCGTAACGCTTACCAAATAACCCTGTGACGAAACGCGCCTCTCTTCTTTGGATATTCTCTATCTCCTCCGTCAACCCGACCTGGTACGGATCCCACACTGATGAGCAATACTCAAGTATAGGCACAACGAGTGTTTTGTAAGCCACCTCCTTTGTTGATGGACTACATTTTCTAAGGACTCTCCCAATGAATCTCAACCTGGCGCCCGTCTTACCAACAATTAATTTTATATGATGATTCCGCTTCAAATTGTTCCGTACGCATACTCCCAAATATTTTACAGAAGTAACTGCTACCAGTGTTTGTTCCGCTATCATATAATCATACAATAAAGGATCATTCTTTCTATGTATTCGCAATACATTACATTTGTCTATGTTAAGGGTCAGTTGCCACTCCCTGCAACAAGTGCCTATTCGCTGCAGATCTTCCTGCATTTCGCTGCAATTTTCTAATGCTGCAACTTCTATGTATACTACAGCATTATCCGCGAAAACCCCGCATGGAACTTCCGATACTATCTACTAGGTCATTTATATACAGGGTGATTCAAAAAGAATACCACAACTTTAGGAATTTAAAACTCTGCAACGACAAAAGGCAGAGCTAAGCACTATCTGTCGGCGAATTAAGGGAGCTATAAAGTTTCATTTAGTTGTACATTTGTTCGCTTGAGGCGCTGTTGACTAGGCGTCAGCGTCAGTTGATGCTAAGATGGCGACCGCTCAACAGAAAGCTTTTTGTGTTATTGAGTACGGCAGAAGTGAATCGACGACAGTTGTTCAGCGTGCATTTCGAACGAAGTATGGTGTTAAACCTCCTGACAGGTGGTGTATTAAACGTTGAATAAACAGTTTACAGAAAATGGGTGTTTGTGCAAAGGGAAAAGTTCTGGACAGAGACTGTGGAACGAGTTGGAGTATCGGGTTGATATTGCTCGAGTGTCTGGAGGGGGCCATATTAAACATCTCTGAACTTGTTTTTGAGTGAAAAAAAAAACCTTTATAAATACTCTTTGTAATGATGGATAACAGAAGGTTATATTATGTTTCTTTCATTAAATACACATTTTTAAAGTTGTGGTATTCTTTTTGAATCACCCTGTATATTGTGAAAAGCAATGGTCCCACAACACTAACAAAAATTTCAAATGTGTGTGAAATCTTATGGGACTGAACTGCTAAGGTCATCAGTCCCTAAGCTTACACTCTACTTAACCTAAATTATCCTACGGACGAACACTTACACCCATGCCCGAGGGAGGACTCGAACCTCCGCTGAGACCAGCCACACAGTCCACGACTGCAGCGCCCTCGACCGCACGGCTAATACCGCGCGGCCCCATAACACTCCCCTGTGGTACGCCAGAGGCTACTTTAACGTCTGTAGACGTCTCTCCATTGATAACAACATGCTGTGTTCTGTTTGCTAAAAACTCTTCAATCCAGCCACACAGCTGGTGTGATATTCCGTAGGCTCTTACTTTGGTGACGCAGGTGTCATTCACGTACGCCACACTGGTTACAGTGCCCTGGACGCGCACGAACTGTGATTTGTGGTTGTGCCCAGTGGGACCCCACACCAAAAAGTGTGCAGTTGACGCTTTATGCCTTGTGCTAATGCAGTCGCCGTGATGCAGTTCCCCCTGTCTGTGGCGAACCAAAATTTCGCCATCACTTTCAAACAAACCGAACCTGGATTCATCCGATAATACTATCTCATGGCATTCCTCTCCCCAGTCACGCCGTTCCAAACATCACTGCCGCCTAGAATGTACCTGCACATTGCAAAGATAGGTGGAGAAGTGGACGATGCGCACGTAAGCCATGCCGTAATAAACGGCGATGGACTGTCACCTCTGGGAGTGTACGATGTGTTCCACTGTTCCACTGTCGTACCGTCCACCCCTGGTGGCTGAGTGGTCAGCACGACGGAATATCAATCCTAAGGAACCAGGTTCGATTCTCGGCTGGGTCGGAGATTTTCTCCACTCAGGGACTGGGTGTTGTGTTCTCCTAATCATCATCATTTCATCCCCATCGACGCGCAAGTCACCAAAGTTACGTCAAATCGAAAGACCGGAGAACGGTCTACCCGACAGAAGGCTATAGTCACACGACATTTATTTTACTGTCTGTCCTGCAATGCATTTGGATGAGGTGTCGATCTTTTCGGAGGGTGGTCTGGATTGTGCGAGCTTATCTGTCTCGTCGTCTTCTATGGCCTTCCGTGAACCATTCTGTAGACACCCGCTGCACTGCCGAATCACTTCGTCCCACACGAGCAGCAGTTTCCCCGATGGATGCAACACATTCTCTCACATCAAAAATGCGCCCTCTTTCAAACCCACTGATTCGACGGTACGGTTCGCACATACTTCTGCGAGGCAGCCTGCACGTCTGCTCCAGTCACACTGATCCATTTTCTTTGATTTATAGCGACAACCAGAGCTGCAGGCACAGTTTACCGGTAGGTGGTGTTGCACCTCGATATCGATGTTGACCCTGAATCTGCGGCCCGACATGGTTAAAAAAAATGGCTCTGAGCACTATCAGACTTAACTTCTGAGGTCATCACTCCTCTAGAACTTAGAACTACTTAAACTTAACTAATCTAAGGACATCACACACGTCCATGCCCGGGGCAGGATTCGAACCTGCAACCGCAGCGGTCGCGCGGTTCCAGATTGTAGCGCCTAGAACAGCTCGGCCACTCCGACCGGCGACGTGCTTCAAATGCTAACCATTTCTGTACAACATACTAATGTACATGTCCTGTGAATGTGAACGTCCTGTCTCTAGTCATTCAAGGTGATCTGTATTTTTTCTGAATATGAGTGTATTTTATTCGAACTGTCAATATAATTGTCTGTTATCTAAGCTACAACTGTACCCCACGAATTACTGTAAAGTTTGTGTCAGAGGTTAGTTTTTACCGTACCAATTACAGGTTGCTTCATAATTAGACGTGTAAACGCACGCAGTTGAAAGGTTGATAGTGAACGATCCTTGAGGCAAAAAAGTCTTCGTAAACATGGTCTCTAAAGTACATATCTTAAGAGTTCTGAACACTTCTTCGTCTTTCATACTGCGAAATAAATCTATTGTTCTGCAGGCCCTGTCCATATTATGGAAGGGGGTAGTATGGGCCAAAATAAGAGACAAATGCCAGTAAACGTAGGCTTTGAACTGCATACTCTAATAGCTATGAGCACTTGTTTTGCTGAAGGACAGAGTGCTCCGTGTGTGGACGAACTCTTCGAATTCGCGCTTTCAGTTTTCTGCAGTTACGGAACACAATTACAGCACGCTGTTTGTCATACACCGACAGAGATAACGTTACACACCACCATGTTACACGCTACAATTCGGAACCCTCTAGCGGCAGATGGTTGCTGCTAATATCAGGGAAGCGGGAAAGTCGGCGGAGTAGCATGCGTGACAAGTAATACTTCAGCCGATATTGATAGGAGAAAAAAAAATGAGAGGCATTAGTGTTCAATACTGAATAAGGTCGAAGTGGAGAGTATACAAACTGTAAACTGGTTATAGCATGAACGGCGTTTCTTAAAAAGAGTAACTAATGAGGAGGAACTGAATGGCAGAGAAAAGAAATTTGCGACACATCTTGACTAATAGAAGGGGTCGATTGACAACTCATTCTGAGGCACGAATGAATCGTCAGTCTGGCAGTGCTGGTAAGTATGTAGTGTGTGTGTTTGGGGGGGGGGGGGAGTACAGAAAGCAGGTTCAAATGGTTTCAGGTTGCAACAGTTATTCGGAGATGAAGGGCTGGCACAGGATAGAGCAACGGGCTAAAGACCACAACAACAACACATTAGCGTTTCTTCCTGGTTTCCTATCTAATGGAGCGTGGGAAGAATAGGTGCTTGTTGGCCTCTCTGTGAACTGTTACTCGTCTAGTTTAATCCTTGAGATGTCTACGGGCTGCAGAATATTTTCAATTTCTGCCCTGAAAAACATTTCCCGAAAGTTTCTAAATAGCTTACCATGAGATGAAGGGCGACTATCTCGAAATGGCAACCAGTTAAGATTGTTCGATACTTGTGTTACACCCTCCTGTCAGTCAAATACGCTTGTGGCCATCTGCGCTGTTCCTCTTTATACACGTTCGATGTCTCCAGATATGGGTCCCATACATGTGATCAATACGCAATCGTATAGGACGTACAGCAGTTTTGTGCCCTCTCTTTCGTAACAAACTGCAGTTTGAAAGTATTCTACCAATGAACCACAGCCTGCTATTCGCTTCACCTACCACTAAGTCCATATGGCTGCTTCACTTCATGCATTATCTTACCAAAAGTATCCGGACACCCTTATGTAATGGAGAATTGACCATTAGACATCACGAGGGGCGGACCCATCAGTATAAAAGCAAGCGGAGAGTAGTGAGTTGTCAGTAGAGAAGTGTCAACAGCACAATGCGTTACTCAGCTCAGTGATAGGGAATGTGCACTAGTCACTGGATATCACCGTAGCAGCAGATCCATTGGTGACATTTGAACTGTCCTAAAGCTACCCAAGTCGACTGTTCGTCGTGTGATTGTGAATTGGAAACCGTAGGAACAGCCATAGCTGCACCACGACCGATACACGTCATGTGCTGGTGCCGAACAGGAACTGCTGAGCAATGCGAACGGTGGTTGTAAAAGATCGCATGAATAAGCAGAAAGAAATAGCGCGTAAGTTCCAAGGTGTTATCAGTGGACCAGCTATGGCAACGACTGTACGTAGAGTGCTAAAAAATGAAGCACAATGTTTCCCATGAGCCACACATTTATGTAGACACAATTCTTCCAACTCCGTGGCGTATCGGGTACAGCAACCTTGCGTAGTACTTTGAAAGAAAAACAGTCTTGGCATTTCGCCCATCTGGGCCATCTTTACAAAATTTTAATATATTGCAAAATTTGCGCTCGTCACCTCTTCTGGGACCGATTTGTTTATCTAGAACACACTGGGGTCAGTTGCAAAAGGCGGTGGTGGCATGAGACCGCTCTTACAGGTTTTTGGAACCACGAAGCACAATCTATGCACTAAGCAATAACTTATTCCAAATACGATTACGCCTACAAGTTCGCATGCAAAATATGAAACTACATGCCTTGGGAGCTATCAGCACTTATTCAGTGGAAGAGATGTGTTTCACAGTAGTGAAGATGAACAAGTGACCTTAGTCGTTAAGGTATGCACTTTAAGAGTCCATCTTTACTGGACATTTTTTTCTACCACATCCCAAAGCATGGAAATCAAAGAGATTGCGGTAGAACAGATTTGTTTCACAGTATCGAAGTGCAGAAGAAATAATTTTTTGTGTTCAACAGCTGTACAGTTTTATTTGTTGTCTAACGGTTTCGGTACTGGCTACCATCTTCACAAGAGATAATAATGTACAACAGGTCAAAAATACGTTTCTGCCAACAACGGCAACATCAAGTGTAAAATGTGACTAATTATCACGATAATCGTTTTAGCGAATTTCCAGTGTGGTATATTTGGACAACCGAAGTGTAGTAACATACACACAACCTTAACATGGAGAAACTAACAGGCTGTCAGAATAAGATCTATACAAGAAAACACTACACCATCAATATATAGTACACAGGCCATAATACTGTAATATGACCTGGGTACTACATATTTTCTTGTATAGATGTGGTTGTGACCGAGCCTTTATTAGTTATTTCATGTTGAACATTGAGTGTATCCATGTTGTCAGATACTGTAAAAGGGAATCACCGATTCCGTAATCAAACAACTTCGGAATTGTTCGTCTTCCTATAAGGTACTCAAATCCCTGATGGTTCGGCTGCAAAGATCTGAGCGGAACGGTTGTTGTTGCGGTATTCAGTTATGAGACTGGTTTGATGCAGCTCTCCATGCTACCCTATCCTGTGCAAGTTTCTTCATCTCCCAGTACTTACTGCAACCTACATCCTTCTGAATCTGCTTAGTGTATTCATCTCTTGGTCTCCCTCTACGATTTTTACCCTCCACGCTGTCCTACAATACTAAATTTATGATCCCTTGATGCCTCAGAACACGTCCTACTAACCGGTCCCTTCTTTTTGTCAAGTTGTGCCACAAACTCCTCCCCAATTCTATTCAATACTTCATCGTTCGTTATGTGATCTAATTTTCAGCATTCTTCTGTAGCACCATATTTCGAAAGCTTCTATTCTCTTCTTGTCCAAACTATTTATCATCCATGTTTCACTACACTCCATACAAATACCTTCGGAAACGACTTCCTGACACTTAAATCTATACTCGATGTTAACAAATCTCTCTTCTTCAGAAACGCTTTCCTTGCCATTGCCAGTCTACATTTCATATCCTCTCTACTTTGCTCCCCAAATAGCAAAACTCCTTTACTACGTTAGGTGTCTCATTTCCTAATCTAATTCCCTCAGCATCACCCGATTTAATTCGACTACATTCCATTATCCTCGTTTTGCTTTTGTTGATGTTCGTCTTATATCCTCCTTTCAAGACACTGTCCATTCCGTTCAACTGCTCTTCCAAGTCCTTTGCTGTCTCTGATAGAATTACAATGTCATCGGCGAACTTCAAAGTTTTTATTTCTTCTCCATGGATTTTAATACCTACTCCGAACTTTTCTTTTGTTTCCTTCACTGCTTGCTCAATATACAGATTGAATAATATCGGGTACAGGCTACAACCCTGTCTCACTCCCTTCCCAACCACTGTTTCCCTTTCATGCCCCTCGACTCTTATAGCTGCCATCTGGTTTCTGTACAAATTGTAAATAGCCTTTCGCTCCCTGTATTTGACCCCTGCCACATTTAGAATTTGAAAGAGAATATTTCACTCAAGATTGGCAAAAGCTTCCTCTAAGTCTACAAATGCTAGAAATGTAGGTTTGCCTTTCCTTAATCTTTCTTCTAAGATAAGTCGTAAGGTTAGTATTGCCTCACGTGTTCCAATATTTCTACGGAATCCAAACTGATCTTCCCCGAGGTCGGCATCTACCACTTTAATCATTCGTCTGTAAGAAATTCGCGTTAGTATTTTGCAGCTGTGGCTTGTTAAACTGATAGTTCGGTAATATTCACATCTGTCAACACCTGCTTTCTTTGGGATTGGAATTATTATATTCTTCTTGAAGTCTGAGGGTATTTCGCCTGTCTCATCCATCTTGCTCACCAGATGGTAGAGTTTTGTCAGGACTGGCTCTCACAAGGCCGTTGTAAGAGATCCATAATTAGAGAACTTGTTGCTAGCGCACTCGAGCTGATGTAATTTCGATGTATTGCTCACGCGCTGCCTGCGATATGTAAGCTAGAAAAGAATCTGAGACCAAAGAGTAGTATTGACTGCAGTAGGAACTGTGTAGCAGTAGGAGTAACTTGTTGCTAGCGAGCAGTCTGGTCTGGTGTATCGTGTTGGCTGGACCGGTCATGTGCAGCGATGGCGGAGCCTGAGCGTTGTAGTATAAGGTAAAAGCAGCCTCGCGCATATGTAGTATTATTACATCAAGTCCCATGTAAATGTTTTTAAAAAAATCTGTTAATAATAATCTTTCTCATAAAAAGTAACTTTTGACATTTATTTCAATTTAAAGAATTCACTAATTTCTCCAATCCTTGGCAATCCCGATTATTGAAAAGAAAAGTCAGTTCTTTCCTTTTTTTTATAAGACAAATCTATCGGCCAGCACTGCACTTAGCTGCGCCAGGAAAATTTCTTATAGGAGCAGATATATACGCGTTATCCGGCGATCTAATTAAGGTAAGATTTTTCAGTTTATTCAGAATGATGTATCAGGGCCATGACGCAGCATTGCTGACGTCCAAAATTTACCCGGGTAAATTGACTGTCAATTATTGAAAGGTTATAGGTTTGTCACATTGTATTATATTTTCACTGTTGGGTAGTTACGCTAAATGAGAGTAATATTCATAATATTTTATCTGTGGGGAGGTTACACCGTCAGTAGTTGTAATGGAGTGATGTCTACTCCCGGGGCCTTGTTTCGTCTCAGGTCTTTCAGTGCTCTGCCAAACTCCTCACGCAGTATAGTATCTCCCATTTCATCTTCATCTACATCCTCTACGGTGGTCCTCAGTAATTTTCTTGTGGTTTCGTAGGTATGATGCAATTTCTCGTAGCTGGCGAACTGCCTCAAAGGGCTGCCGGCTTACGTGCTGCCGCGGCCCTCCTCTAACATCCAGAGCAGGTGCTCGACCCATCAGCATAGCTCGACACACAGTAAGGACGTGTTCCGACCTCTAAGCGTGACACGCGCTACCAACTGCCATTACCTAATCGTCGATTCGTTGCAGCACTTCGAGACAAGAAAATGATCTTGAGGAATCTTAAATACGACTTGCCCCTGCGGTATCGTCTAGAGATCGCAGTGCCACACCCAGGGCGGCAACGCTCATCAATACCACAGACATCAGCGATGTCTCGCTGCAATCCGCAACGACGAATGGGGTAAAGAAGACACGACCCCTCCCTCACCACAGCAGTGTCCTCGCACAGAGGTCAATATAGCGCCGAACATGGAAGCCCTCAACCCTCGTTCGTGACAGCTGAACCAATCAACATCATCGAGTAGGTCTCAGATGGAAATCTACTTTTGTAAATGTCGAACATTGTACTTCAAGAGAAGAGCTGTATGTATCTAGTGATGCGCTTTAATAGTCAATGACAACTGTAAATTGCCATGCACGAGTGTGGCCAAGAACTGTATCAAGTTGAGTAAATCTTTGTATTATTCATGTAATGACGTGAAGCAACGTTTCGTATGTTGTAGTTGAGATGAACCATCTCCCAGAGCAAAGAACCCTCAGTTATGGCCGGACGATTGTAGTTTCGTCTGGTCTAACAGCCTCCTAAGAAGTGTATTTAATGCAAAAGTCTGGACTACGGAGCAGGAAGATATTAGTGTTTAACGTCCCGTCGACAAAGAGGTCAATAGAGACGGAGCACAAGCTCGGATTAGGGAAGGATGGGGAAGGAAATCGGCCGTGCCCTTTCAAAGGAACCAACCCGGTATTTATCTTAAGCGATTTTACAGTTTCTAACACAATTCAACAAAACCTAACGTCCTAATTTCACAGAACGGGCATAGGATTAGTGAAACTGAACAATTCAAATTTCTAGGTGTTCAGATAGATAGTAAGCTGTCGTGGAAAGCCCACGTTAAGGATCTTGTTCAAAGATTTAATGCTGCCGTGATTACTATTCCAACGGTATCAGAAGTGACTGACCGTTCGACACGAAAATGAGTCTACTTAGTTTCATTCGCTTATGTCGTATGGTGTTATATTTTGAGGTAACTCTTCCCATTCTAGAAGGATATTCTTGGCTCAGAAACGGGCGGTTCGGGCAATAAATGGTTTAAGTCCACGAACCTTTCGTCCACCCGTGTTCCCTAGCCTCGGTATTTTGACATTGGCCTCTCAATATATTCTGCCATTTCTTGTTAACACTCTTAGCTTATTCCCAAGAATAAGCAGCTTTCACTCGGTTAACACTCGTCAGAAATCAAACCTGCATTTGAATTAGACTTCCTTAACTGTTGTGCTAAAAGGTGTGCAGTATACTGCTGCATCCATTTTCAATAAGCTGCCGCTCGAATTCAAAAATCTTAGCAGTAATCCAGGCGCTTTCAAATCGAAACTGATTAGTTTCCTCATGGGTCACTCCTTCTATTCTGTCGAGGAGTTTCTTGAAAAATTCAGCTGATTCTTATTGTATTGTTGATTGCGTTTACGTAAACTTATGGACTGACTTTTTTCTGGTTCATAAACATTTATTTTTATCTGTTATTACTTTTATGTTGTAAATTCATTTACTGACACCTTCCATGACCTTGGAGACTTGCTCCTCAATTTGTTCCTACGGAACGGATTTAGGGAAATCACGGAAAAGCTAAATCAGAACGGTTATATGCGTGTGTGAACCGTCAACCTCCCAAATGCGAGTCCAGTGTACTAACCACTGCACTACGTCGCTCGGTTTCTCTATAATCTGTGGTAGCCGAGGGGTTCTAGGCGCTTCAGTCTGGAACCACATGACCACTACGGCCACAGATTCGAATCTTGCCTCGGGCATGGATGTGTGTGATGTCCTTAGGTTAGTTACGTTTAAGTAGTTCTAAGTTCTAGGGGACTGATGACCTCAGCTATTAAGTCCCATAGTGCTCAGAGCCATTTGAACCATATCTATAGTCTGGGTCGACGTATCAACAAGGAAAGCAGATCTGTACCTACCCGACGAGGAGCTGGTGCAAACATCTCATGTTGCAAGTGTGAATAAATGCTTCACGGAGTTCTTGCCGCGTCACGTTTGTATTTAGTCTCGAGCTTACAATGTCTTTCTCCATTTCTCCGCTATCAGCATCAGGAGATTTCAGTATGCCGTTAGGTACTTTTATTCAGTTGGCCAAGTTACGTCACGGAGACGTTGCGAAGTCTCTGGCTTCCATGTACGATAACAGATTACGTCGGTGTCTATCACTGAAGAACATCGACAGCGAGGTTGATTTCATTAGATGGTGCATGACTCAGGTAATATCTCTGTTGACTTTCAGCAACAAAGAAGCCGTTGAGATCACAATGTATAACAACAGCTTCAACCGAGACAGCGGCGACACCCTAGAGCTGCATCTAAATGGGCTTTTGATGCTGAAAGGCAGCTGAGAAAGAAGCTGAGTCATCTACCACCTAAGGATAATAGCCTCGCTGCCGATGTTCTCCGGCCGTCCACATTCGACATAATCTCTGGTAGCGTACGGAAGTTCCGTGACTTCGTGACGTATGCCGTGTAAACAGCGCCGAGAATCAGCTCGAGGACAATCTTTGGAAGTGGGGCAGTTTAGTCCTCTAGCGTAGACGCAAACGTCCATCGCTTGAGGACTGCTCGCTCTATGTCTCAGACAAGAAAAACTATAATGGCACTGTCGTTAGAGCTGAAAGTACTCGACGAGTGCAGGCGGCCATATTGCATCCAGGATTTGTGCTGTTTCTCACAGTAGTTACAATACAACATCTTAGTAATACACTGAGATGACAAATGTCATGGGATAGCGATATGCAGATATACAGTATGGCAGTAGCATCGCATACGCAAGGTATAAAAAGGCGGTGCATCGGAGAGGCTATCATTTGTACTCAGGTGATCCACGTGAAAAGGTTTCCGACGTAATTATCAGCGCACGACTGGTATTAACAGACTTTGAACGAGGAGTGGTTGTTGGAGCTAGACGCATTGGACATTCCATTTCAGAAATCGTTAGGGAACTCAATATCCCAAGATCCACAATGTCAAGAATGTGCCGAGAACGCCAAATTTGAGGCATTACCTCTCACCACGGACAACGCAGTGGCTAACGACCTTTACTATCATATAGCGCTCTTAGAAAAAAGTGCTCCGAGACTGTTACCTGAAATGCTCCTCCGTGATACTAACAAGAGGGAGATTGAGTTAATAATTAAATCACTGAAGACCAAGAACTCTCATGGATATGACGGGGTATCTAGCAGAATACTGAAGTTTGTTCCATGTATGTTATCCCAGTGCTTAGCCATATCTGTAACTTTTCCTTTAGGAGTGGTCGGTTTCCTGACTGATTAAAGTACTCCGTAGTGAAGCCACTTTATAAAAAGGGAGACAGGAATAATGTTGACATTTATAGACCTATTTCTATGCCATCGGTCTTTGCTAAAGTTATCGAGAGGGTTGTCTATACAAGGTTACTGGAGCATTGAAATTCACATAATTTGCTGTCAAATGTACAGTTTGGTTTTAGAAATGGCTTAACAACTGAAAATGCTATAGTCTCTTTTCTCTGCGAGGTTCTGGACGGATTAAATAAAAGGTTGCGAACGTTAGGTGTTTTCTTTGATTTAACGAAGGCTTTTGACTGTGTTAACCACAAAATATCACTGCATAAGTTGGACCATTATGGAGCAAGGGGAGTAGCTTACAATTGGTTCGCCTCTTACTTTAAGAACAGAAAGCAGAAGGTAATTCTCCGCAATATTGAGAGTGGTAGTGATGTTCAGTCTGTTAAATGGGGCGTTCCCCAAGGGTCGGTGCCGGAGCCACTGCTGTTTCTTATTTATACAAATGATATGCCTCCAGTATTACAGGTGATTCAAAAATATTTCTGTTTGCTGATGACACCAGCTTGGTAGTGAAGGATCTTGTGTGTAATATTGAAACATTATCAAATAATGTAGTTCATGAAATAATTTCGTGGCTTGTGGAAAATAATTTGATACTAAATCACAGTAAGACTCAGTTTTTACAATTTATAACTCACAATTCAACAATAACTGATATTTTAATCAGACAGAATGGGCATATTATAAGCGAGACGGAACAGTTCAAGTTACTAGGCGTTCGGATAGATAGTAAGCTGTTGTGTTCAGGATCTTGTTCCGAAAGTAAATGCCGCTTTATTTACCATTAGAACAGTATCTGAAATAAGTGGCATTTCAACAAGAAAAGTAGTCTACTTCGGATATTTTCATACGCTTATGTCATATAGTATTATTTTTTGGGATAATTCTTCTGATTCAAAAAGTGGTGGTGGTGGTTAGTGTTTAACGTCCCGTCGACAACGAGGTCATTAGAGACGGAGCGCAAGCTCGGGTTAGGGAAGGATTGGGAAGGAAATCGGCCGTGCCCTTTCAAAGGAACCATCCCGGCATTTGCCTGAAACGATTTAGGGAAATCACGGAAAACCTAAATCAGGATGGCTGGAGACGGGATTGAACAGTCGGCCTCCCGAATGCGAGTCCAGTATCTAACCACTGCGCCACCTCGCTCGGTGGTGATTCAAAAAGGGTATTTCTGGCTCAAAAACGGGCTGTTCGAGCTATGTGTGGTGTAAGTTCGAAAACCTCCTGTCGACCCATATTCAATACTCTGGGAATTTTGACATTGCTCCCACAGTATATATTTTCTTTAATGTCGTTTGTTGTTAGCAATATTAGCTTATTTCCAAGAGTTAGCAGCTTTCACTCAGTTAATACTAGACAGAAATCAAATCTGCATGTGGAATGCACTTCCTTGACTCTTGTGCAGAAAGGAGTGCAGTATTCTGCTGCATCCATTTTCAATAAGCTACCACAAGAACTAAAAAATCTTAGCAGTAGCCCAAACACATTTAAGTCTAAACTGAAGAGTTTCCTCATGGCTCACTCCTTCTATTCTGTCGAGGAGCTCCTGGAAGAGCTAAAAAATTAAGCAAATTCCAGTGTTACATTCTTGATTTTCTTTATTTACACTTACGACTTGTCGCCTGAATATGTTTCTTATATTTCATTTTCTCTGTTTCTACAATCTACAGCTGTATATGTTTCTCATATTTCATTTTATCTGTTTCTACAATCGTGTTATAATTTCATGTACTGACTCGTTCCATGACCATGGAGACTTCTCCTTAATGTGGTCCCACGGAACAATAAATAAATAAAAATAAAAGTGCGCCGAAATCTGGCGTTAATGGGCTATGGCACCGGACGACCAAAGCGAGTGCCTTTGCTAACAGCACAAAACCGCCTGCAGTGCCTCTCCTGGGATCATGACCATAACGCTTGAACCCTACACGACTGCAAAAAAGACAGTGGTCTGATCGAATGAGCGTCGATTTCAGTTGGTAAGAGGTGATGCAAGGGTTCTCTGTGGTACTGGCCTCACGAAGCCATGAATCTAAATCGCCAACAAGGCACTGTGCAAGCTGACGGTGGCTCCATAATGGTACAGGTTGTGTTTACATGGACTGGACTGGGTCTTCTGGTGCAACTGCACCTATCAGTGACTCGAAATTGTTATGTTCCGTTACCTGGAGATCAGTTGCAGCCATTCATGGACTTCATGTTCCAAAACAACGATGTCATATCTCCCGGCCACAACTGTCGTTGTCTGAAGAATATTCCGGACAGTTCGAGGGAATGATTTGGCTACCCAGCTCGCCTAACATGAATCCCATCGAACATTTAGTGGATATAATCGAGAAAGTTCGTGCAGCCTGCTGGGGTGTCTGAGCGGTTCTAGGCGCTACAGTCTGGAACCGCGCGACCGCTACGGTCGCAGGTTCGAATCCTGCCTCGGGCATGGATGTGTGTGATGTCCTTAGGTTAGTTAGGCTTAAGTAGTTCTAAGTTTTAGGGGAGTGATGACCTCAGACGTTAAGTCCCATAGTGCTCACAGCCATTTGAACCAGTTCGTGCACAACATCCTGCACTGGCAACACTTTCGTGACTATGGATGAATATAGACGCAGTATGGCGCAATATTTCTGCAGGGGACTTCCAATGACTTGTTGTCCATTCCAGATCGAGTTGCGGCACTACGATATCAGAAGGTATCCCATGACTTTGTCACCTCAGCGTATACAATATTTAGCCGTACGTATGTAGACGTTACATGAAAGTACTCACGAAACCGCGTGTTTTGAGCCATAGTTTGTGACCGTGACACGTTTCTACACGAATTCGCCCGTTTTACCTGCTACACGAACAGCGCTAGCAGTCCGCCTATTTAGAAACTTCTAGGCTTCAGCAATGCGACGCAGCAAATAACTTATAAAAAGCATCATAGACTTGTTACATAGAATTAACTAACGGAAAAAAACTTGTCGCCGTGGAGACAAGATCTTACGCTAATGTGAATGAGAAGCTAGCGCGTTATCCTTTATGCCATATAAGCACTGCGACTTACTACTCTGTGTAAGTGTACCAGCATCGTCGGGAAAGTTGTGGTTACTATCGCGATGGATACGCACGGTGAAGTGAATGTCAGCGATGTGTGATGAAGGAAGCTGCTAGTAAGTGGAGTCGGGCCGAAGTTGAGCATTTAATTAGTTTGTACGAGGAATGCGTAGTTACTGTACTACAGGAACCAAGATAAGCAGCAAAGTTTGTGGCTGAAGTGACTACAGTTTTACACCTCCAGAAACGATACTTCCCAGAATATCCACAATTTAAGAAATAACCCAACGAAGTTTCATAACATAGATTAATTAACAGATAGACACAGGTGAAGAGACGTTTGCAGGAAATGGTTCCGAAACTCGGAAAATTCTATTTAACTTCACGTAACACAGCTAATCTGCAATTTTCATGTGGTACTTGTTGGTTATATTATAATATTGAGTGTTGTAAAACAGGCCTTCAGGAATTTACGAGTACTTCCTTAAATCAACACAAGCAAAAACGTTCAAATGAATTAACGTACAAAAACTCTTCATGTCCGAAAACTCTTCATTTATCAAATATGCACCTTACTCGCGTTTTGAATCCTGCAAGACGAAATCTGGTGTAATGTTATTTCATCGTTAATTGTAACTTTACCATAACATGTCAAGGAGAGTAAACATACTAGATACGCTAGAAATCTTAGTGTCACACGCAGTGTGTCTTTAACGTTAAGGAATTTACCAATAATAGTGTCTTCCTAGGCAGTTTTGGGTCTAGTTTCTTGCATCTCCTTCGGGTGACATTCTCGTAAAATTTCGATGTTGTTGTGAGTCTACCACCAAAAAATTGTTCATTGAGATTCTTTCATGCTCCGAAATTATCATGGCGCCTAATCTGTTCTCTTATCCAACACGAACATGCCTGTTTACGTTTTTTCTTTACCACTAAAAGTATTAAAAGTGCAGCTGCAGCCCTACGCTCTCCCATCGCAACCTCTTCATTGACTCACAGAACTACGACTGAAAAATCTCGCGCAGAGTGATCTCTTAAGTCTCCCAGACACTCTCATCCTGTCGTGTATAAACGCTTCGGACATCTGCTCTCGCACGACTCTCAGACACTCGCAGAAAGTACTAGGACGTAACTATCAGATAGTAACTATGAGCGAAAATGCGTCAGTAGCGTAAACAATTCGGCGAGTAGTATCACAGAGCGAGGTGGCGCAGTGGTTAGATACTGGACTCGCATTCGGGAGGACGACGGTTCAAACCCGTGTCCGGCCATCTTGGTTTGGGTTTTCCGTTATTTCCCTAAATCGCTTCACCCAAATGCTGGGATCGTTTCTTTGAAAGGACACGGCCGATATCCTTCTCCATCCTTCCCTAATCCGATGTGGCCGATGACCTCGCTGTTTGGTCCCTTCCCCCAAATCAACCAACCAATCAACCAACGGGTAGTATCTGACAGTACCAAAGTGCCTGACAGATAAAAACTTTCAGTTGTTTCCAACTCCTGACGATGTGACAGAGGACGTAGTCGAAAGCTTGAAACTGAATACAAACCTGACGCGGCAAGAATTGCGTTAAGCATTTACTCAAGAACGTCGTCGCGAAAAACTGCGCTGTCACCGCTTACGTTCTTCCGTTGCAGGATCCCAGACCATTTTCTAAGTTCAGAAAGTACGAAGTCCTTGGAGGAAACAGGCTTGTCTCAAAGAATGAGCACGGTTTCAGGAAAAACCACTTGTGTGAAGCACAGCATGCTCTATTCGTACACGACATCAAGCAAACAATAGAAGCAGGTGTTTCTTGAGACTTTCCCTGGGCAATCCGAAAAGATGATCGAATATAATAGATGGTAGTGATCAGGTACATTCGATGTTCTTATATTTGAAAAGCCCTTGACATTTTACTACATTTTCACGTACTAACCAAGATAGGATCGTACTGAACATTTTCGAAGATTTTTTTTTCACTAATAGAGCACAGAAAGTTATACTGGATGGCGAATGTTTCACAGAAGCGAAGTTAACATCCGGTGTAATCTAAGGTAACATAACAGGACCTCTAATGTTCCCAATGTGTTTAAACGATGTATCAGATATGACATGTAACACCGCAAGATTGTTCGCAATCTTAAGTGGAATGACCACACAAAAGAAATAGTAGGAGAAGCAGATGCCCCAGGCTGAAATTCATAGGAAGAATCTTAAGGAAATGTAATTCATAGATTAAAGAAGTGGCTTACAAGGCACTTGTTCGACGGACTCTTGAATGTTATTCATCTGTCTGGGATCCTTAACAGGTGGATCTAATAGTAAAGACGAACGCCGCGTTTCGTCACAGGATCGTTTAGACAGCGCGAAAGCGTTTCAGAGACCCTCAATGAACGCCAGTGGCAAACGCTACAAGTGAGGCGATGTGCATCACGGAGACATTTGCTGTTGAAATTTCGAGAGAGCACTTTCTGGGGACAGTCGAAGAACATATTTCTTCCATCCACATGAGTCTGGCGAAATGATCACAACGAGAAAATTCGAGAAATTATAGCTAATACAGAGACTTACCGACAATCATTCTCCCCAAGCGCCATTTGCAAATGGAACAGGGAAAGGCGAGATCAGTTACTGTTAGCAGAAGAACCCTACGCTACACATTTTCAGGTGGATTGTGGAGAACTGATGTTGATGTAGATATAGAGAACCTGTATTCGAATAAGGCTGTGCGGCCGTTCTGTTGCCATTATCGCATATCTTGCGAAGGGATCATGAGAATAAGATAAGAGAAATTGGGGCGTTTACAGAAGCATAGAGTCTTTTTTGTTCATTCATCATAATCATCATTTTCCATCTCCAGTTTCGCAGGTGTGATGAACAAGCGCTCGGCATCTCGTTCTGTCATCGTAGATCTTCTGTTCCAGGACAGCTTCCCCTTTGTGTCCTTTCTCGTTCACATCTGATCTTACAGTCTCTGTCTAGCGTGTTGTTGGTCGTCCCCGTGGTCTTCTTTCTACGAGGCTCTGGCTGAAATACCTTTTGGCAGGTCTCTGGCTGTTTGTTCTCATTATGTAGCCATACTACTGAAGCTTGCCTTTCTTTATGAGCCTGGTAACAGGTCCCACAATACCAGCTACTTTTCTTATCAAAACATTCCTGACTTTGTCCTTCCTAGTTGTCTGATTCAAAGTTCTAATGACTCTCATTTCTGTTGCCTGAATTCTGCTGAGGTCTTTGTTTAGTAGGGTACATGTTTCTAAACCATATGTTAGAACTGCTACAAAATAGATTTGGTTTATGGTCGCTTTTGCTTTTCGTGGCATTTTATCATCCCAGAGGAGATTTCTGATTTGACTGTAAAAACTGGATGCATTCTGTGTCCTGCTTTGTTCATTCAGTACGCGAATTTAATAGATCAGAAAGTCGATCGTACTGCGACGTATTACCGTCAACCATCCACTCTACAGTAGCATGCGGAGTATGTATGTAGACGTAGACGCATTCAACCGACAGTGGTACGGTCAGAGGCTCTCTGTCTTTCTGCCATTCTGCTGCAGGAGCAGCGAGGATAGTGTGACACAATTTTTCCCATGCAAGCAAAGTGGGCAGGGCAATAAAGCAGCCTTGTATGTAATTACAGACTGTATGCCCACTTCACACCTCTACGCAAACTCTTCCTGTCAGCCTGTTTCGATGTCATCTCTAATGACCGCGCTGTCGGCCGGACGTTAAACACTTACTCCTCCCGGTTCTAGGCGCTTCAGTCAAGAAGCGCGCGACCACTACGGTCGCAGGTTCGAATCCTGCCTCGGGCATGGGTGTGTGTCCTTAGGTTGCTTAGGTTTAAGTAGTTCCAAGTTCTAGGGGACTGGTGGCCTCAGCTGTTAAGTCCCACAGTGCTCAGAGCCATTAGAACCATTCTTATCCTTCGAATCTTGCCTGTATAGCATCTCCTGAAATTTGCCGAGAAAATGTTAGGTAGCTGTGGGTCTGGAAATATTTGCAGGAAGATGGATGCCAACTTGTGATTCGTCGTTTTTCAGCCCATGAGCGACTAGAAGTAATGACAGAAGATCTGGGGTTCAACATTCAGTTGATCGAGAAGAAATTAGAGACGGAGCACAAGCATGGATTGGGGAAGGGAGCTAAACATATTCTGGGGAAGGGAGCCAAACATATTCTGGGGAAGGGAGCTAAACATATTCTTTTCAGAGGAACACTCGGCATTTAGGTAAAACGACTTAAGGAAACCATAGAAATACGAATTCTTGACGGGGATCTGAAACGCCGTTCTCCAGAATGTGATTCCAGTGGCTTCCTACAGCGCCACCTTGCTCGATGATGAGCGACTGGAGACCACGAAAGCTTTCCTCATCCACAGGTTGTTTAAAAGAAGCGTCACATATTCCAAAGTAAGTAGTAAATTTATTGGTCAGAATTACAAGAAAAGTTCCTATGATGACGTGACCGTAAACCACTACCTGTTGAGACATGCGTCAGTCTGTCCTCTTATTACCATGGATCACGCACTCTTTCGAATACATCTAGCTCAATTCGGGATGCGACGCATGCTTTGGTCACACGTTCCATTAACGTCGGCACATTGTGGGTGTGTTGGGCACTCCATTGCCAGACATCCAACGCATTCACGTTCGATGAATCGGAAGCTCGCTCCACCCGACCTGCTCGCCCAGTCCATCACCCATCAAACGTTTCGGGGAGGTACTGTCGTACGATCCGTAGAAAATGCGATGGTGCCCCATCGCTGATTTCCTGCGAGGGCAACGCTCTACAGTAGCGCTGGTAATGCATCGGATAGAAATCGGTGATACACATCAGCAATTAATCTGTTAGGTAAAGCATTGCTATGTCTGTAAGAACGTCACTCCCAATTTCTGTCCATACATTGATACATAGGCGTCCCTGTTGGGTCTCCTCGACACGTGTATGTCGTGGCAGTTTACTATACTATTTGTTGTGAATCCAGCCTCATCTCTAACATTAGACACTACTCGTCACAAGTAAAACGACCAACATCTCATTAAGATGTGTTTTTCAGACGTAACTGTAGCGACTTTTAATTTTATGCTTCCTGTAGGGGCGCATTGCACTTTTTCTAAATACATTGTACTACAAGTCCACCCAACACTCGTGAGACTCACATTAGGGCAATACAGATTATCACAGGAAGGCTACTTTCATACTACTCCGGCAGCGTCTGACCGACAAACTGTCATCGCCAGGCCGCAGCGGAGATGCACATTTATACTGCTGTTCTCCAGTCGTGCACATGTGGCACGTCATCGCACTGCAACCCCAGCATCACCCAAACCAGCATTAGCCGTCCTTGTATTGACCGACCAAGTGTAAGAAGCATGTAACTCTATCCCACAAACTGACTTCCGGCACCTGTAGAATACAATGTATGACGTTTGTATGTCTGCATTCAGTATTCTGGCGTTTACATCAGTATTTCACATTTGCAATGGCTTATCCCAGAGGTACTTAAAAATGTTACCTAGCCAAATGTACTCCGGAAATTTCATTACTGTAATTAGCTTTTTTTGTGATTTTTTCCCATTGTGTGTGTGTGTGGGGGGGGGGGGGGGGAGGAGTTTAAGTGAAGATCTTTCTATCGGTGACTGAGGACAGGTTACTGAACAACGTTACATCACTATTTCCTCCATGTGATAACTAATAATTATAGTTTTTATGAGTGTTATGTTTTTAGATTGGTTAGTACCTCCAAGTACATGCGGCACAAGCAAGCCATTAACGTTTATTTTTCCTTGGGCAGCAGGTCAGGTACTGAAGTGTGGACGTGTGTACACAAAATGGATAATCTAAACTAACAGGTGTAGTCCACTTCACTGGTTCGAGGCTAAGAAGCTGGGAAGGAATGAAATAAACAGAACTACCGGACATCTCTTCAAACCGTGTTTTTGTATTTATGGACAAACACACACATACACACACACACACACACACACACACACACACACACACACACACACACACACACGTACGGTGTTATTGCATCGACGAAAAGTTGTGAGAATTAGTAGCTCCATACGTTTGCACTTAAGTGCGTTAGTTGCGACCGTGCGCGAAACATGAGGTTGTAAAGTAAGTGATGTTTTTGCGGGAAGGAGAAACAGATTATTACGAATGCACCTGTAATTAATTTAGAAAGCAAACAATCGTTCTTCCTGCAGATTATTCCCGTCCGGCACAGGAAAGAGAGAGAAGGGGGATGGAAAGTCTAAGCGATACACAAAGTACCCTCCGACACACACTATAACGTGGTATGTGGAGTATAGATATAGATGTTCATGCAGATCGTATCCTGTTCTCTTTCAAAAGTTACTAGCCGGCCGCGGTGGCCGAGCGGTTCTAGGCGCTTCAGTCAGGAACCGCGCGACTGCTACGGTCGCAAATTCGAATCCTGCCTCGGGCATGGATCTGTGTGATGTCCTCAGGTTAGTTAGGTTTGAGTAGTTCTAAGTTCTACGGGACTGATGACCTCAGATGTTAAGTCCTATAGTGCTCAGAGCCATTTGAACCATTTTTTTTCAAAAGTTACTTTTTGAAAATGACACAATGAAATATTCAAGAGATTGAACATGTAACTTACGATATTCATTTTTTTTCCTCTCATTGACGTCTAGAGATTACACATAATACGTCGATCCACATATTTTTCGTACAAATACTGTCCTTGTAATATTCCGGTGATTTATCCCACAAAAGACGCTGTTCTTCTTTCCAAACACGTGTATGCCTACGAGAAAAAATTACAGGAGAAAAATAAAGGCATAGAAAACGGAAGACAGCGATGCCGCACCTGAGAGGTGTGAAGGCGCCTGTGTTTGCTGAGACCTCTCACTGCGCCGCGCGGCACCGAAAGCCGCCCGCTGCAGTGGCAACGTCGAGCGTACCTGAAATGGAGTGTGCCGTTTGGAAGGCCCGCTCCGGGTGCATGTCATAGCCGCCACGGTGTTTTCCATTTCATGCCGGGTCCACGGACATGTGCGAAATGGATATCACTGCTTATTACCCCGCCAAAAGCCTTTGCCTCTTCCAGAAGCCACTGTACTAATTGCTTGTAAAAGTTAGTATTTCAAAAGACGAGTTACCGAAGTGCGGGTCATTCTTCGGTGGCGTTTTTGTGCTGATGAAACAACGATCCATTGACTGTCGCTACCCGGGATCACTTCAACTCTTGTGTGTGTATTTGAGGATAGACACGCTCTCTCTCTCTCTCTCTCTCTCTCTCTCTCTCTCACACACACACACACACACACACACACACACACACAAACTGTTTCCGTAAGAGCGTGAAAAAACGTAAAAGGACACAGAGAATGCTTCACTGAACAATTCGAGGTGGGGAACCTGGGGTAGGAAAAGCCAGCTTAAGGAGATACGGAAGTAAACTTGTCTAGCATTTCTATTTTCCACCTTATTTACAACTAACATGCGTACGAGTTTACGCGTAGTGTGTACGGTTTATTTCCTGCAAGGAAACGAAGAGGACGAGCCTAATTACTAGGAGGTATTTTCTTATTGTTGAAATGGAAGGGGAGACACTATTGCATGGTCTACGAGGTCACCTGACTTGAATCCCCTTGATTTTTTGTGGGGATGTATAAAGTCACTTGTGTATGAGACCCCAGTGGATACGGAGATGGAATTAGTTGCCAGAACTGTAGCTGTCTGTGATGGGATCCGAAACACATCAGGGATATTTGTCAGTGTGCGTCAGAATATTGTTCGCCGATGTCATGCTTGCATTGAGGTTGATGGGCGTCAGTTTCAGCACATTTTATAAGGCACGGCACAAATAGCAGGTTAATTGCGTCATAATGGTATTTGAACTTAACTGTAACTAATGTAAATAAAAAAGTACACAGTACTGTGATTTTATTCCTATTATCTCTTTAAGCTTGCTTCTCCGACCCCAGGTTTCCAACCTCAAATTGTTCAGTGGAGCATCCTTCATATCCTGTTAAATTTTTGCACGCTCTTACGGAAACACGTGATAACTGGCAGTTTAATATGCACCCACTTAAGTGAGTTATTTTTTCTTCTCTAAATATTACAGTCTTCCCGCAAATACATAAAATAATTTAGTGCCTGATGTTCTCTGTTCTGTCATAACTGCCAAAGAAGATGACTACACCTTTCAGTATAGACTATTTATTTTGCGTACAATAGCCCACACTTCAGTACCTGACCTGCTGCCAAGGGCAACTTTAATGGCTTTCTTGTGCTGCATGTACTTGGAAGTACTAACCAATTTAAAGACAAGCTACTCGTAACAGCTGAAACTATTAGTTTTCAAATGAAGTAAATACTGATATAACATTGTTCAATAAACTGTCCCCAGTTATCAATAGAAAGATCTGCACTTAAAGGTACAGTAATAAAACTATGGGAATGTCTAGGTAACATACATGAGTGATTAACGTTGCAGGATCACAGGTTAATGTATCCACGGGATAAGTCATTGCAAATGTGAAATGATTTGTGCATTAATAAGTTATGTAGCCGCCAGAATGTTGAATGCACGCATGCAAACGTGCATGCATTGTGTTGTACAGGTGCCAGGTGTCAGTTCGTGGGATGGAGTTCCATGCATCTTACACTTCGTTGGTGAATACAGGGGCGGTTAACGATGTTTGTGGATGAGGCTGCAATTGTCGTCTGATGATGTCCCACATGTGCTCGATTGCAGACAGATCTGGTGACCGACCAGGCCAAAGTAAAATGTCGACACTCTGTTCAGGATGATGGGTCACCACAATGATACGTCGGCGAGCGTTGTCCTGTTGAAAAATACCCCTGGAATGCTGATAAGGGTATGGCAGCGCAGCAGGTGGAATTACCAGAATGACATACAGATCTGCAGTCACGGTGCGCCAAATAGTGATGACTATCATGCTCCTGCTGTCATACGAAATGGCACCGCAGACGACAGCTCCAGGTGTAGGCCCAGTTGTGCCTATTACGCAGACAGGTTGGTTGCAGGCTCTCGACTGGCCTCCTCCTAACCAGCATGCAACCATCACTGGCAGCGAGCCAAAACCACCTTTCATTAGAAATCACAACAGGCCTTCACCCTGCCCTCCAGTGAGATCTCGCTTGACACCAAGTCGGAAAAGGCGGTTGTTTGGGATCAGTAAATGAATGCTACAGGCCTTCTAATTCGGAGCTGCGCTTGAAGTAACCGACTTGTAACAGTTGATTGTGTCACTGTGGTATCAACTGCTGCTCACATTGCTGCTGCAGATGCAGCATGATGCGCCAGAGCCGTACTCCAGAGACGACAGTCTACCCTCTCGGTAGCGCCACGTGGCTGTCCGGAGCCTCGTCTTCTTACGGCCGCACATTCTCATGACCACCGCTGCCAGCACTCATGAACAGTGGCTACGTACCTGACAAGTCTTACTGCAATATCGCAGAAGGAACATCCAGCTTCTCGCCCCTGTTCTGTTATACGACGTCGTTCTAACCAAGCGAGGTGTTGATGACGGGGTCTTTCTCGCCTACAGGCATTCTTGACTAACATCACCGAGTTCAGTCTCACAGCTAAGTAATGCTCACGACCGTTACAGCGCGTATTTAAAGCAAACCTGATTTGCATCCTCGTAGTGGTGCTGCTAGCGGTACTCTTTTGACTGGCGCGATATGTGAACAGACATCGCCTCTCAGATGCAGAAACACGCCTAACAGCTTTCCTTGATGTTGCACAACTCCTTCTTAGCGTTGCAATTTTTTGCGCCAGTATATGTATTTTCTGAATGTCTCAAAGCGAATTGAAGACATATTTCGTAGAGGCGACTGAAAAATGGACCAAAAGCCGAATTAGTAATTAGAATTTCGAGTTTGTTCTTGCAGGATTTCAGAGATACATCCTGCTACTGTGTGTGACTGTTCTAACACCGGTGACCCCTTTCTGCTACTAGCTGATGGTGGAGCTGTATGCCCCGTGCAGCGCTGAGCACAACAGAGGACCCGGCACGAGCGCCCGTGGGCAGCGACAGCGCCTGCGGCCTGAGGCGACTGCAGGATGCTGAGGCATGAGGCACGGCAGAGGCGCGCTGACGCGGCCCCATTGTTCCACAATTCGGAATAATCGTGCAGAGCTATCTGCCTGACTCACGGGGTGGCTGCAACGCCGGGACTGCGGCACTGAGGGGGAGGAAATGTCAGCTGCAGCTCCGGGACGGAACCCCCGTCTGCGGTCTGCGGCCTTCCCCAGACAGCCAGCCAGCTCAGGCCGCGCCTCCGCGTATGCGCCGTATCTCGAGACACCTGCTGCCTCTCTCTGGTCTTGTCCTCAGCTCACACGCCACTTGCAGCCCCGCCCATTGCTTTAAGGCGCAGTGATGTTGCACGAGTTTTCCAGGCCGCTACAGTAGGCAAGAGTAGTCTCTAAGGTATATTAAAATTGGGTGTTTATAATTAAATTTCGCTGGTTGAACCAACACAGACGAAAACCGTATGGGCAGAAAACTTTATAGGAATTGTGTTTCAGACTTCGCGTTGCAGAACTGCGTTGTTCCTACTGTTAGAATCATTACTTGCCGTTAGGAGCCGGTACTGGTACGGCGAAGTAGGGAGGATTTCGGACTCCGAATACCCAGAATATGCAGCATCAAAGGCGTATGCTACTGTGACCTGCTACCTCAACATGCGATCCCTGCTCTACAGGAGAGAGGTACTCTGGACTCAACTGTTTTGATGCACAACGGGGCTGCACCTTAAACTGCTCGTGAGGTCACTCGGTTATCCGTAACACATTTGTAGAAAACCAAATCATTGGACAAGGTTTACCAGTGGCACACTAACATACGTCGGAGGTGTGCGTAGCGAGAGTGGTAGCCGAATCCCACGTTTCGGGGATCAGTAGTGTATCCTCTAGTACGGTTCCAGGATGTCGTAGATGCTGATGGGCGTTACATTGAGCAACGTTTGTAGCCTGGAAAGAGCGCATACTACGTAATTAACAATTTCAAATCGTACAGATGGCTCTAAGCACTATGGGACAACACCTGAGGTAATCAGTCCCCTAGACTTAGAAAAAGCTAACTAACCTAAGGACATCACACACATCCATGCCCGAGGCAGGATTGGAACCTGCAACCGTAGCAGGCGCGTCATTCCTGACTGAAGACCCTAGAACCGCTCGACACAGCAGCCGGTAAATTACCAAATGTCACCCCTCTGTTTATTTCAATAATTTATTTGTTATTTGCCATCCTCATGACCTTACAAATGTTTCCACATAGTTTCACGGTCTTACAATCACTCGTTTTCCATGGGGATCCTCTCAAGTAGCGAAAGCTTAATTATGATCGCCCTGTAATACAGAGAGTTACTCAGAGCGTTTCTCTTAAGTGAGTATCATTACGCGCTCAGTCCATATGCATTCAGGCGCAGATCCAGACATCGCTTATAGAGGGGTGAGTCATAATTTGTTACCGTGCCTCCTCCGCCCCTCTCGCCCCTCCGAATACAACTTGCTATGGATAAGATTTTAAAACTAATAACAATAAAATTTATGAAACATTGTAATATGACAATAATAATAAACTGTTTAATGACTACAAAATATATAAAATATTTTAATTTAATAGTAATAATAATAACCAGAACTTGAAAATAAAGTGATAACACCAACCTGCTAAGGGGAAAAATTGGAAGGAATTAAAGTTACCTGAATGCCTTTGCTGGTCTTCTACCAAAACATCTGAAAGCCCAGCAGAAACCGTAACGTAGCAGAATGGAGCAGTAGAAAACGCAGAGAACAATACTAGATATATCGGAGATTGTGATGATATCACGCGATCTTTACGCAAACTTATACATGCAGCATTTTCGACTATATTATTTTTTTGATTATTGTATCTAGAACAACTTATTAAATCGTGATCGCCGGCCGCTGTGGCCGAGCGGTTCAAGGCACTTCACTCCGGAACCGCGCAGCTGCTGAGGTCGCAGGTTCGAATCCTGCCTCGGGCATGGATGTGTGTGATGTCAAAATGGTTCAAATGGCTCTGAGCATTATGGAAGAACTACTACAGTCCCATAGAACTTAGAACTACTTTAACCTAACTAATCTAAGGACATCACCCACATCCACGCCCGAGGGAAGATGCGAACCTGCGACCGTAGCGGTGGCGCGGTTCCAGACTGTAGCGGCTAGAACCGCTCGGACACTCCGGCCGGCCTATAAATTCAGTCGTCGAATATGGTTGCATCGAGACCACGCACGTACTGATTTGAAATCATCGGCCGATGTCGGTTGCCGGCGGAATGCCTCGACGTCTCTGCCATTGTGACGGCAGCGTAATTCGATAGAACTGCTGGTTCCGTGTGCTGGCCGCCGCCAGCGTTGTCGGCCGACACGACAATGCCTCAGCCGCCAGAAAACACACACAACAATGACACTGTTT
Organism: Schistocerca gregaria; assembly: GCF_023897955.1. Lineage (NCBI taxonomy): Eukaryota > Metazoa > Arthropoda > Insecta > Orthoptera > Acrididae > Schistocerca > Schistocerca gregaria. Next base: position 126,450,109 of record NC_064923.1, on the reverse strand, counting down.
CACAAATTTTCATTTTTTATTTTTTGCAGAAACGAAAGTAGCCGTACTTAATAGATGTAGATATGCTGGAACGAATATCAAGGTTCGAATTGTCTACAAGCTGAGCGTTACACGTAAATAAGGTGTTTACGTTTCACAGTCACATGCTAGGACATAATAATTTGCTACATGCAAAAAGGCATTGTGGCAAGGGTTTCTCTGCCGTAAGTGAGTGAGGTGAACTCTTATAGTACAGTTTTGGCAATACTGATTTACACCATGACTCATGTGTGCACCTTTCAGTCACGTGACCATTGACGAACGTAGAAACCAGACGCGATTTTCATTACCGTTTGTTACAGCTGCGTGCTCCAATACTTCACTTGTTACTGGAACGATTGTCGTGGTGTTTGGCAGTAAATATATCTCGGGTAAGTGTTGAAATCTAAAGAATTGGCGTTCCGCGCATATACGCTTTTACAAAATGCCCTGCACCTGCAGTAACAGACTTGAAAGCTTTGGTTATAATTGTGAAGAATTTATTTGCAGTTTAAAAATGCTGACTGAAGCAGCGAAGCAAGCACACGCCTTGCATTTCGTGTGCCGGGTTTGAGAGCAAGATAAATCGTGGGCTTCAGACGTGTGTTCCACGTATCTGTTCGTCTACCGTGATTGCCTGAATGCGTGGCGAAAACGTTTCAACGAAATTTTGTTTGACTGATATTTTGCGTGAATCCACAAATCACGCATCCCTTGAGGAAAGGAGTCAGTGCCAAGAGGAATATTTAGTAGCCTGACATTCCACCTGTCATTCGCCATGTGGTTCTTGGCGAAGGATTTCCAGTTCTTGTACCCGCACATGTGCCACCATCAAGCAGAGATAATGATGTTGCTGAACCTACGAAAATAGTCGAAAAAGTGCAACCATGCGCCAGTGACACGTACCCTCTAGTTACACCAATATAGTCATCTGGAGAACCACACAGACTCACACACTGATCTAATTAGGGATTTAGGTCTTCCAAGGCGTAAAACCAAGCTCTAGGCCACACAACTGCAGCCGTGGAATCTCCTCGCTGACACAGTACGTGTGTCAGTGTTTCGGTAGTGTCAGAAAAAAACTTGAGCCATTTCAGTACCGAAGGCGACATTACATTTTACAATGACATTTACTTTTTGTCTGAACATTACATACAAACCAGATGATTCGAGACATGTTATAGATGGCTCAAAAACAAGCATGCAGGCAGTACTGTTACACAGTTGTAACGGCAGGCCACCCATCTCTGTCGCATGTGCTGCCTTAGCTAAGGAATGTTATACCATGTAGAAACCCATTGTAAACGGTATTAATTACACGAGCATGAATGGCTATTATGTGGAGATTTTAAAGTCATTGCGATGATGTAGGGTTTGAAGGGAGTTACACTAAATATTGCTGTTATCAATGTGTTTGGGACAACCGCGCAAGAGGAAAACACTGAAAACACAGCCCGAACAGCTCTGGTGTATGGGAAAAAATATTTCTTGAACACTTCTAGTGAATTCGAACATAATTGTTCTCTCACCATTGCATATTAAGTTGAGACTCGTAACAGACTTTATTAAGGCTGTGCACTAAATGAAGAAGCCTTTCACTATTTGTGTAAGAAGTTGCCATGACAAAACAAAGAAGGTCACAAAATTGATCCACAAATGTCAGACACACAATTTGAGTCCACTCTAACACCTGGTTAGCAGCATGCGTGGAATTGTTTTTGTAAGGTAGAAACATTGTTCTTGGGAAGCAGGAGAGCCGAAAATTACAGAGAACTTGTGGACGAACTCATTCATTCTTATAAGGCTGCAACACCTCGACGTGTTCAATGACGTGGACTACTGCTGTGTTGGCTGATTTCTGCTGAACGCTACAGAGAGATCCTCCAGACACCGCCCACAAGACGAAGACAAAAAATAGGCGCCAGCAAACAAAGTGAGTTCAACTACTCTAAATATCCTACCGGTTACTGTAGTAATATATGAGAAATGCGTAGTCCCAACTTATTTGTCACTCTGAGATAGGAGACAATTTTAATCATGATATCCGTGCTCAGCGCATCGAAATCTAAGAAGACCCTCTACTTCGGTTTCCAATGAAAACGTCAACGTAAGGCTCAACGAATAGCGCATGCTATGTCACAGAGTACAAGTGTTCAGGACACTGTGATCTTACGAACTGGCGGTCGCAGAAACAACCACCAAATAATTACAAAATATCAACGAGTTTTTCGTCAGTTGCTGCTGTCCGAAGATCACAGCATATTGGAGATCGATTCTGTCGCCAATACCAGGTGAACTGATGAACAACTGTTTGGTGGCTCAGAGGGACCGCATTGTAATAGTACTATATACAGAGTGGTTAGAATTAAACTTTCGCTACTTGAGCCAGTGTAGAGGAAAACTATTTACCGGATGGGTACCGAACTTTATAGGAATGATGTTCAGACTGTGCGCTGCAGGATTTGTGTTGTTAGTAATGTTAGTGTCGCGACTTGCCGCTAGGCGCCGGTACTGGTACGGCGACGCAGGTTTGAAACACAAGCATCAGTATGTCTTAACAGTTGTAGACAGTCGACAGGGGGCCCGGACAAGATGAGGAGGACGTTCTTCGTAAAATTGTTTTGTCAAAAGAATAACAATAGTGCTGCTAATCTTCGCAAGTATCGACACATTAAAGAAATACAGAGAGGTCCTCCTTCCGTACCGGTGTTGCAGAACGTGACTGGGAAGTTCGAATTAACTGGCGAGAGACCAACGGGACAATTGCGCCAAATTGTTAAGTTACTGTTGCCATGGCTGAGAAAGACGGACGCAATGTGCGATCTTCAAGCAATGCACGAGCAGTGTCACTACCGCCTGTCCATGGTCCACATCTCCTTACAGAGGTTTCCACCAAGTGTCATTGTCGTAATGTTACTCGTTTTTTTCTCAAGTAGCGAAATTTTCATTATAGCCACACTACAGTTTCGTGTCCTTTTACAGGTCGGTTAAACCTACGCATATTACAGTAGCTGTCAGTTACGACACACGACGTAATGATGCTATTGCGTTACGCCATACGTGTGCAAAAGAGGATAAAATAGAACAATGGCAGTTTTTTTTTTTTTTTTGTTTTTTTTTTTTTTTTTTTTTGCTTCAGTACTAATTTCTGGAATAGACAGCCTGATTTGCAGAGTGGCTCAAGACATACATTACGTAGCAAGGCTACCCTTCGGTGTGTGTTCGCGACGCCAACGAATGCATGTACGAAAACCTGTGGTCATATACTGACTTAGAGCGTAACCGGAGATAAAGGGAAGGATGGAAGATGACACTGTAGTTGTGAATCAGCGAAACCAATGAACGTGTTGTCATGAAAAAATAACTGTAATGCTTGTCGTGTACTAGATTTCGATGACTCGTTTTTGTGTCCGCAATTTTGATGACGCTACGGATCAAAACAGACCGTTGGTATCACCACGATTAATATTTCCGAATAACGCATGATTTTGCAAGAAATCTAAACGATGTACTACAATAACTAACCGATCCCTGAAGGAGAATGCAATTCTATAACAGCTGTTCCAGCTATTACGTCTGCTGCATTGAAAGCATTTGTTTAGTACAATACACATATCTCTCACTTTGCTGTATTCTGCAGTTCTATTGGGATTGAGCTGTGATTATACAGGGTCTATCGTACTGTTGAAAGTACACAATATTAGAAACAAAATTTTGTTTAGTACAATATACATATTTTTCACATTGCTGTATTCTGCAGTTCTATTGGGATTGAGCTGTGATTATACAGGGTCTATCGTACTGTTGAAAGTACACAATATTAGAAACAAAAATGTTTCGGTAAGCATGGACTCTGAAACTCGTATCTTAAGAGCTATCATCAGCTCTTCACACTTCGATACTGTGAAACAAATCTCTTCTGCTTCAATCTCATTGCTTTCCATAGCTTGGAAGGAGGTGGAATGGAGCGAAACAAGAAAAAAATTCCAGTAAACATGGGCTCAAAAGTGGGTGTCTTAAGAGATATAAGCACTTGCTCAGTAGAAGAGGTATGTTTCACAGTACTGAAGATGAAGAAGTGCTCACAGCTCTTAAGATATTCACTTTAGTGCCTATGTTTACTGGACTTTTTTTTTCTTGTGTTGGTCCATGCCGGCATCTCTCAGTGTGGAGAACAGAGAGCTTGCAGTAGAAGAGGTTTGTTTCACAGTACCCAAGACGATGAGGTGGTCATAGCTCAGCTTCAGAGCCCTTGTTTAATGAGAATTTTTTGGTTCTATTACGGTGAATTTCCAGCTACATGCGTTTACACCATTAATTATGATACATCCCATACAGCGTGAAGCGCAGGGGAAAGATGCAAGTGGTGGTCCCCCTCGAGTACTTCGCTCATATAGCTGCTTTTTACCGCACATTCGCTGTCCCCGTGCTTGCTGGTACGTCTCCCAGCAGAGCAGCCTATTGTCTAGTGTCGTCTGTTTCACAGCGCAGACCCGGGCAAATTCCGGATGTCACAGTCCCATTACGTTCCGGAATTCCCACGTCGGGTTTAATACACCCATTACCTTGTCGAAGTCTTTATTTCAAAACAAGCATTCTGGCTGTTGTAACAACCTGCGTCACGGGTCGCAACCTGATACGTATCTCTACGGAAACAAACTAGCGCCACTCCCAGACCGTGCCTTCGTGAGCCATACTTTTACAGTCAATTACTAAACAAAATATTTATGTATTGTTAACTACACGAACCGAATAGTATTTCGCTTCTCATAGAGTGTATGAAGTACTTAGCATCGTCTTCGGAGTAAAGCATTGTAACTCGAAAAACTTCAAAAACTATGTCTCATTATTATGACAAATATGCATACAACAAAGACCAAATTTTCACCTCAGTTTACATTTTAACATCGATGCACTTACCACATCAGGGGAGCAATTCCGATTTCGTTGGTGTTGTAATAACAGCTCCGTATGGCTCAACGACCTGGTCAGTTGGACTCCACTTGAGCGAAGGGCGCGTCCCAAACCAACCCCAGTTATCCAACCTTGGGAAGGAGGCCTACAGTTCAACGAGGAGTCCGAACCACAGGTTCCTGATGAACCTTCGCAAAATTGAGAGGTGAATGTCAGTTTAAAGGCAGAATATTCCGGGATTTGATAATATTACCTTTAGGTTTTGATACACGCGCCTTATCACTGCCCCATCACGTCCAAATGTTACTGTTAAAGAATATGAGAGACCAACCAGACACGGTACTATGAATGCGTCTAGTACTTTGTACAGTTCGAAACATTTACAGAAAAATTTGTACAGGGGTTAAAGCGGTTGTTCCCAACGTTTCTGAGACCATTCACCCTGACGGCAATCAGATTTGCTAGTAAGACCACCCCCTCCCCACCGTCATCAACATCAGCGCGCAACAAAGTCTTGAAACAAAAATGAATTTTCTCTGAATACGTTTATTTTTGGAATGGAAAGATAAATAATATTTAGTTTTTGCAGGATTTTTATGAAACAATGAATTAATTTGTCAGTCAGACAACTGATACTACACATTTTAACAACCTTTTTTGTTAAAAAAAAAGGATGATGAAGCAATTCTTGGTGTATCGCGAGTACTGCCTAAAGGCCATCCTCAGGAAAAAGCTACCAATCCACACTGAGGGTAGACACTTCCTACCAAACATGCTTGCTCTGCACTATTACTCTCCCTAGCGGCACTTCCTTCACACATGCCCTGCACCCCCACCCAGAACATCAACCAAATTAAAATGTGTGCACTATACCTACTGCTTCTAATAAACCATTTGATTGCTTGTTACTTCTGAAATAGCAGTATTTGGAAGACTTCAGTTACGAATGCTTTGTTTGACCACTACTACTACTACTACTACTACTACTACCATTACCACTACCAATTATTATAATAATAATACTGCGTAGGCCCTTGTAATGGTTCTTTATTTACGTGACCATTACGGCACTCCACCCCCAGTTCTCGTTACCAGTAATATCGCACAACTTTTCTGCGAGGTAACAGACGTATTTTTGTGACTATATTCACATTTGGTTTCATTAATGTATAGGTACTCCGCTGTACCGATATATTACAGTGATATGGTTCTTGTGTGTATTCATTTCTGTGAGACTGTCATAGTCTTTGACTTACTTGTAACCGTTTTGGTGCGAATGCCTCTCAGAGCAGTCTTTGTTTCACTTTGCAGAAGTTAAGTTGTTATTTCGCTTTGTAAAAGAACAGTCAAGTCTTGTGTTTGGTTAAAGTGGAAAATAAATATATGAAGATTGATACAAAACTGTTTTCTTGATGATGTGACAATTAAGAAGAAGTATATGTGAATTTTCAAGAAGTTTAATAAAAATTGTTTGATCATCAAGAATTTCCTGAAAAACGCATTTTTTAGGTCTTCAAATATTGCTAAAATACAGATCTGGACCTTCTAGCAGTCAAAGTGGAATCACCCTATAATCAACAAGATGAGGCATAACAACTTCGACGAAATCTGCCTGGGAATCCATTCAAGATAAGCGCCAAAATTAATTATTTTTTTAAAGTAACTTCATTATTTCCATTCTGACGGTACCATCCACAGTCAATAACTTTGTTGTTGCCCGATAAAGCGAACATATGCTGCGTAAGAAACATTAGTAATCTCATTACTAACCTACTTTGCAAGTAGTGGTATTGTTAGACCCTACAGCAGTGTAGTAGCCATTACGTAGTTAATGTTACTTTGTGCTATCAGTTACTTCATCTGTGCCATGAAGTGAATAATGAGAACTTACTGGTCCTTTGAGTGACCTACCTAACATCGGAGAAGGCACTTTCATGAAATCTAAGAGCCGATCAAGAAGTCTCTGTGTGACGGCGTTGCGGTAGCAGACAAGCACATAGCGCGATTCCGATGCCGGTATATAAGCATCGACGAGTAGGCAAGGGATTCAAGTGGGAATCGTATCTTTCCGACGTGTACGCGGTGAATGCGGAAACGTGAACTGTAGCGACGTTGTTACCAAATGCCTCCAAACAGGACATCGTTCTGTTATTCTTTTTCTTGGCTGCCGAAGGACAAACACCAGTTTACATCCGTCGGAGAATGAAGAATGTGTATGGGGCAGCACGTCTGTCGAAAATCACCGTTGTGGAATGGTGCGGCAAGGGGTGCCCCTGCCTCATCATAAAGCACGTGTCCATATCAGCGATGTTGTAAAGCGAAGTTATCCCAACTCAAGTAGGAGGCATTCGAGCTCCCGCCCTGCGGTACTAATTTCTCCCCATCCGATTGCCTCTCCCCATCCAACTGCCCCTCACCATCCGCCTTCGGTTCTTTAAAAAAGGCCTTGAAGATCCCACTATTCCTGTCGAACGAGGTCGTACAGCAGGCAGTTACAGACGTATTCACGCAGCAGGACACGGTGTTTTACCAAACGGGCATCTGCAACCTTTACGTTGGTGAGATGATTGTCTCAATGCTCACGGCGATTGTGCCTGACTGGTATATCGATTGTGGACTGTATGGCCTGCGAACGGAAACGGTTTGATCGCTCGCAATATTTAAGTGTATGTGATGTATATGTCTCTGTTTTATTCTCATAGATGCATAGTACAAAATATGTGTGTAGTGGATGGACTATGTGAGGAAGATGTCCTTCGTACTCTACTTTCATACTAGTAAGCTGTAAGCTCCAGTACGCGCGTTAATGCTAGAATTTGAAAAAAGATGTGATTACAGGAAACTTACGTAATTATTACAGCCTTAAGAAATAGTTATAATCGTACTGGTGCTTTAAAGTTGATTTACTTACTTGGGCGAAAGATAATCGAACCGCTTCTTTTCGTTCCTCAGAGAACTTTATTTTACTCCTCGGGGATTAATTCTCTCAGGTTGGAAACCTTGCGCTAGAGGATCATAAAACGAGCATCTGGACACGAAACCAAGGATCATAAAAGGGTATTGTTGACGATGCCAAGTATTCAATGAACAATGCGTAAGAGACACTTGTTGGTATTTACCTGTGTTTCATAATAAACAGCTGCCTGCGGCACCGACGTTCATGACTCTACTTTAAAAAACAGAACACCCTCGTTGTTATGTGCGGACAGTGGAGTTTACTTCTGCTGATGGTTCATGAAAGGTTGTCAAAGACATAGCGTTACCTTTTACAGGAACTTGCAGACGTGTATGCAATGTGTGATACACCAGGATGCCGTTCCCGGAAAACCTACACAATGTACCGAAAAAGTTGCTCTGCACGTGTCATTCCGATCGGACCAAGTTTGAGTTACTCCCAGCGCATTAAACGTTCCAACAACTAAGAGGAATGCGGCCGGATGACGTCTTCGACAACCGCCGATCTTTCGACAGGTGCAGACCTGTCATTTCGAAGAACTTGCCTGAAGACGACGGCACTGAAACTTGCGTTTTTCTCCCTGATATGTAGACGATACTTTTGTTCTGGTATGTAGACGATACTTAAGGAAGCGAGAATTTACACAGTTTTTAGAGTGTTCGAGTTCAAGCCACCCAAATATTCGTATCACTATGGAAATAGAAAAAGCTGGCTGCTTTCCCTTCCTTGATTTCTTTGTCATGATTAAGACTGATGGTACGTTGGGATCTGCAGTTTATAGGAAGCCAAGTCACCCTGATCTGTATCTTCAAGCTTATATTTGTGATCGTCCGGCTCAGCATGAAGCGGTACTTCGTATTGTCACACACTGAAAACTTTTTCAGCAGAGTTCCTACCCTTGGCGAAGTTACCTTTCGCCAAGATGGTTATAATGAACGTCTGATCGCCCGCGCGTCGCGATGTCGATCAATCGTGAATCGGGCGGGCGTTAAATTACGAGGTGGCACTAAAGTCTACATCCGTTTTGTCTTACGCAGGCAGCATTCCCAACCAAATTGGTCATATTTCGCGGAAACACGATATGGAAAAAGTTTTTCCGACCACCATCTAAGGTCAGGGCCCTTTTAGGTTGTCTAAAGGATGATGCTGCTTTGCGTAAGGCGCATGTGTAGCGTATTTCTTCCAGTAGTGGTACGTCGTATGCCAATAGATCTCGAGGTGGAAAAGTTTCTAAACGCGTAGGTACTGGTCGTAGAGCGGAATCAGCTGCAACAATACCAATAGTTAACCAGACGAATAACATGAGCATCAGTGAAGGCAAAATAAAATCGACCACCACGAAATACACTGTGACCATGCAGAACATTAATGATTTCTGACGTGTGAACAGACCGCCAGGCCTGTGGAGGACAAGTGTGCTGAACATAACGGTGCGTTTAGATAGGCTATATTTTACGACAATAGCGTTGCCGCTAATATCGTTACAACGTGGCTGTAATAGACGGTAGTTTTGCGGTTTCGCTGGGTAATATTGCAGATGTTGCAGGTAATTGTCGATGTACTGGCAAGAGCGTGCCGGCGTTGTCCACCTAGTATAGAGAATATTTCGTATTGCAAGGTAATATCTATCTCCGTCCTCGCCTGTAAATGCTTCCCTATCGCTCTCACCTTTGTTTCCTGTTTCCCTCCCCGAAAGCGCTGAAGTAGTCACATGCTTTTGTTAGAAAATTAGCAAGGATACGTATAGCCACATGTTATGAATTTGTTTGTTGTCTTTAGTCTGTTGCGTACAGCAGTGGGGAAGTGAACAAAAGAGGGAACAATGAATTTTAGAAACACGGTTCAACTACAATCAAAACTATTATTGTACGCAAAGGCCGCAGTCTGAGAAAACCCGCTGGAAAGCTGTAGCATATGAGATTGGAATCGCGCTTCAAGATGCACCGTAGCCATTCTGTAGTGTTCAAACATATTTCAATAGCTTAGTAAGTACGTGAAGCAGGAATTGATAGTGTAAAGAATGGTGTGTGACGGTGATCAAAAATAAAATATAAATAAAAATTGTATTCTTATTTGAAATTTTCCTTGACGAAAGCTTTCAATTCTTCTAACAGGACATTGCACACTTCTGGTAACATGAAGCTTATTCACGAATAGTTAACTTTAAACAAGTACATTGAATTTCTATACGAGTCACGAGTAGCTAGAAACCGAAGGGTGATCGCCAGTCGCCGTAACTAGTATACATACTGTTATATTTGTTTTTGTTTTAGCAATTCTGGGACAAACTGTTTGTACGAGACATTCGAAACCGCGTTTCGACTTTCTGGTAAAATTCTGAAATAAGTATGTATACATCATCAGTTCACTACTTACATTTTTTGACGCATTCCGCTTACTTAAATTAACGAATCTAAAAAGCCCGATTCCTCTCGTTATTTCGAACTTGATTCGTTGTGTGACTTAAAAGCAGTAGAACTGTACTCACTTCCATTAGCTTGCGTTCGTCCATGTTGTGGTCTCTAATCAATGTATACATATTTTACTTTTTCCACATCATTTCGATTGAAAGAATGGTTATTACTATTAACTAACTAACTTGTAAAAGCTTCTGGGCGGAAACATTCCTGGTCAACTGTGTTCAGTAATGATTTGCCGAACAACATTGTCGGGATATATCAACGGCAGTATGAAGTTTTTATGACCCATGTAAAGGTACCTTAAGAGGCATACACGCTTACAACAGGTCGCGCAAATCTTCTATTGCAGATCGTCTCGGCACCGGTCATACTATGGCATATTAAGGAAGCATTTTAGATTAAATTAGCAAGTGACCTTATAAATAGAGATAAGAGGTTTTTCCTATATTTTACTTGCATTCCTGCTCTCTGATGCATTGGCAATTAATATTTAGTATCGATAACTGGTTGTGTGGTGGTGCTTCTTTTTACCATGTGTGTGTGTGTGTGTGTGTGTGTGTGTGTGTGTGTGTGTGTGTGTGTGTGTGTGTGTGAGCCTTTTGTCTTTCGTGGCTCGCATGCCGAGGGTTTAAACTTACTTGCAGAGCGCTCTCTCGTTGTATTTGTGTCTTGAAAATGAATGCACCCGTCGAAATATCGGTGGTTAACGAACACGTCAGCCGGTTGCATAGCAGTTTGTTGTCTGGAAGAAATTTACCGCCGTAGATAGAAAATTACAATTAATAAGTTTAAGCTAGTGAGCTTAAGGACAAAGAGAAGTTGCCCACGGTAGAGTATGACGAATGATGCTGTATCTTCTGGGAACAGGTTCACCAACAAGCCTCCGCCTGCCTATCGAGTGCACCGGCCGCTGTGACCGAGCGGTTCTAGGCGCTTCAGTCTGGAACCACGTGAGCGCTACGGTCGCAGGTTCGAATCCTGCCTCGGGCATGGATGTGTGTGATGTCCTTAGGTTTAAGTAGTTCTAAGTTCTAGGGGACTGATGACCACAGATGTTAAGTCCCACAGTGTTCAGAGCCATTTAGCCTATCGAGTGCATACACTTGTATAGTGCTGGTAGAGCATCAGTTACACCGCTATCATCGTCAAGCTAAGCGACCACATAATCTTGAACTCATAATCCTGTTATAAAGTATGCATTACGTGACTTAGAGCCATGAGCTAAAGATTTTCAAAGTAATTCAGGTCAATAAAAAAAAACTAATTATTCATTTCCGACCGTTAGTTCAGAGTGCTCTGTCTGCGATTCTTTGCCAACAGTGTAATTGTGTCCCTAAAGTCTTTGAAGTGTCGCCTCCATAGCTGACTGGTCATCGCGGCTGACTGCCATGTGGAAGACCGGAGTTCGGTTCCCGGTACGGCCAGCGATTTTTTCGCTAAGTGGGAGAACTTGTACGGGGTGCACTAAGCCTTGTGATGTCAGCTGAGGAGTTGTTTCAATGAGAAGTAGCGGCCCTAGATCTGCTGACCCGACAACTGCTGGGAGAGCGGTATGCTGACCCCACGCACCTCCATACAGCATCACGATGACGGCATTGTCTGAGGTTGACATGGCGATCGATCCGGCCTCATTGGCCCGCCAGTGGTTTAGGAAACTTCTCACAAATGTGCGTAGTTCCCACGCTAGGACGTAACTACTTTCCTGAATTCTTCAATTGTAGTGTCAGCTATTTCCTACGGTCCTCATATATAAGACGTGCCGGAATATCTCATTTCTTTCACCAACAGAGTCGTTCTAGAAAGATTCTCAACAGAGCAGTCAGGTGACCTTTTAATTAGGCGTCTCCAGATCATGTGGTCGTAGAAAAGCGTTGAAATGTTTGTGAATTCCTAAGGGACCAAACTGCTGAGGTCATCGGTCCCTAGACTTACACACTACTTTAACTTACGCTAAGAACGACACACACACTCATGCCCGAGGGTAGACTCGATCCTCCTGCGGGAGGGGCTGCGCAGTCAGTGACATGGTGTGGCCATAGAGCCAAGGCTCGATAGGAATTTGTGGTTGGGATACCTTTTGCCCAAACTAGCACTGGAACGCTCTCGTCTTTTCAATATGCTAAAGGAACGAGACCTGACGTTGCATGCTAGTCTGTCGCTGAATACCCGTGAATGAGGCGTCTTTGACAAAAAGCTGTGTCTGTTCGTTCAGTATTATTCCAGTACGAGGTGAAACCCACTGAAGCTCGCCGTTATTCAGCTGTAGTTACTTCCTATTGGCTTTCGCTTAACATACCCAATATAACATTTAATTTAAAATGAAGGTTAATAAACGAACAAACTGAATTTTGTTACACTCATATTTGTTTATTAGAAACCGATTTTTGGCTCATTAGGCTGTCATTAGTTGTCAGCTGAGCAGAACAGCACTCGATCAATTTCAGCGTTCCTTGTGCAATACCACAGAGTACACCCTACGACAAATAAGATGTCTATTCAGCTGCTGTGTTATCGTACACAAGCTTTTACTTCCTTATCACATGGTATCGGCTTACTAAGGTATTCAATCAGTATACTGAGCAAGCAATAAAGGAAACACAGGAAAAAATTGGAGTAGAAGTTAAATTCCGCGAAGAAGAAATAAAATCCTCGAGGTCTGCTGGCGACATAGTAATTCTGTCAGAGACAGTAAAGGACCCGGAAGAGCAGTTAAACGGAATGGACAGTGTCTTAAAAGGAGAATATAAGATTTACAATAACAAAAGCAAAACGAGGATAATGGGATGTAGTCGAATTAAATCAGGTGATGCTGAGGGAATTAGATTAAGAAATGTGACAAAATGGTTCAAATGGCTCTGAGTACTATGGGACTTAAAACCTGAGGTCATCAAGCCCCCAGAACTTAGAACTACTTAAACCTAACTGACGTAAGGACATAACACGCATCCATGCCCGAGGCAGGATTCGAACCTGCGACCGTAGCGCTGGCGCGGTTCCAGACTGAAGCGCCTAGAACCGCTCGGCGAAATGAGACACTTACAGTAGTAGATGAGTTTTGCTATTTGGGGAGCAAAACAACTGATGATAATCGAAGTAGAGAGGATATAAAATGTACACTGGCAATGGTAAGGAAAGCGTTTCTGAAGAAGAGTAATTTGTTAACATCGAGTATAGATTTGTGTGTCAGGAACTCTTTTCTGAAAGTATTTGTATAGAGTGTAGCCACGTATGGAAGTGAAACATGGACGATAAACAGTTTAGCTTTCGAAATGTGGTGCTACAGAAGAATATTGAAGATTAGATGGGTCGATCACGTAACTAATGAGGAGGTACTGAAAAGAATTGGGGAGAATAGGAAATTGTGGCACAATCTGACTACCGGTTGGTAGGTCACGTCCTGAGGCATCAAGGAATCACCAATTTATTGTTGGAGGAAATCGTGGAGGATAAAAATTGTAGAGGAAGACAGTAAGACCAAGAGATGAATACATTAAGCAAATGTAGAACGATGTAGGTTGCAGTAGGTACTGGGAGATGAAGAAGCTTTCACAGGATAGAGTTGCATGGAGAGGTGCGTCAAACCAGTCTCCGGACTGAAGACCACCACCACAACAACAAGGTATTGAATAACAGAAAGGTTTTCATTTGTTGGTGTGCTTTTGAATGATTCACATCATTTGTTCAGAATTATGACAAATAATTCACTGCAGGTTAACACCGTTTGATTATCCGATCCTAAACTCCAATACGAGTCAACAAACTAAATACTGGGGCAACTCTTCAAGGGGTGAAATAAATAAGGAGAAACCGGAAAATGGCTACCACTAAAACACAGTAGTTCTATGGGGCGCTAATAAAGGCCAGTAAAAGCAAAATTAAAGGTGCGTGGTTCTGGACGAGGGAAGGACCACCTAATGATGATGAAAACGTCGAGTTAATGACAAATGGAGGTACATCGTTTGTTAGAAGGTTGGTGTAACGTTACAAACAAAACCTGGTGATAAAGGATGGTCTAATTTTACATGGATGGCTGTTTTAGTACACACCGTGTCCGTATGCAAGCATAAAACATGGCAATGGGAGGCACACTAATTAAATAAGACGTTACTGAGTGTACTGAGTTAACAAATGAGATGCTAAAAGTATAATTTCTTCTTACTAATCGCAGCAAACTAATTGACGATGGACGAAGTAAAAAAAGATATGAATTGTAGCCTGGCATTAACAAGAAAAGCGATTCTGATAAAGAGCAATTTTTTAACGCTGAATTTAAACAGACGAGTAAATCTCTTCCGAACGTATTTCTCTGGAGTGCTGTTAACCTTATGTGGTCGTGAAAAATGGACAAAAAGCAGTATTGACAAGAAGAGAATATTGTTGTTGTTCTTGTCTTCAGTCCTGAGACTGGTTTGATGCAGCTCTCCATGCCACTCTATCCTGTGTAAGCTACTTCATCTCCCAGAACTCACTGCAACCCACATCCTTCTGAATATGCTTAGTGTAGTCATCTCTTGGTCTCCCTCTACGATTTTTACCCTCTACGTTGCCCTCCAATACTAAATTGGTGATCCCTTGATGCCTCAGAACATGTCCTACCAACCGATCCCTTCTTCTGGTCAAGTTGTGCCACAAACTTCTCTTCTCCCCAATCCTATTCAATACTTCTTCATTAGTTATGTGATCTACCCATCTGATCTTCAGCAATCTTCTGTAGCACCACATTTCGAAAGCTTCTATTCTCTTCTTGTCCAAACTATTTATCGTCCATGTTTCAATTCCATACATGGCTACACTCCATACAAATACTTTCAGAAATGACTTCATGTCACTTAAATCTATACTCGATGTTAACAAATTTCTCTTCTTCAGAAACGCTTTCCTTGCCATAGCCAGTCTACATTTTATATCCTCTCTCCTTCGACCATCATCAGTTATTTTGTTCCCATATAGCAAAACTCCTTTACTACTTTAAGTGTCTCATTTCCTAAACTAATTCCCTCAGCATCACCCGACTTACTTCGACTACATTCCATTATCCTAGTTTTGCTTTTGTTGATGTTCGTCTTATATCCTCCTTTCAAGACACTATCCATCCAGTTCAACTGCTCTTCCAAGTCCTTTGCTGTCTCTGACAGTATTACAATGTCATCGGTGAACCTCAAAGTTTTTATTTCTTCTCCATGGATTTTAATACCTACTCCAAACTTTACTTTTGTTTCCTTCACTGCTTGCTCAATATACAGATTGAATAACATCGGGGAGAGACTGCAACCCTGTCTCACTCCCTTCCCAACCACTGCTTCCCTTTCATGTCCCTCGACTCTTATAACTGCCATCTGGCTTCTGTACAAATTGGAAATTGTTTTTCGCACCCTATATTTTAGCCCTGCCACCTTAAGAATATGAAAGAGAGTATTCCAGTCAACATTGCCAAAAGCTTTCTCTAAGTCTACAAATGCTAGAAACGTAGGTTTGCCCTTCCTTAATCTAGCTTCTAAGATAAGTCGTAGGGTCAGTATTGCCTCACGTGTTCCAACCCATTTCTACGGAATCCAAACTGATCTTCCCCGAGGTCGGCTTCTACTAGTTTTTCCATTCGTCTGTAAAGAATTCGCGTTAGTATTTTGCAGCTGTGACTTATTATTATACTGATAGTTCGGCAATTTTCACATCTGTCAACACCTGCTTTCTTTGGGATTGGTATTATATTCTTCTTGAAGTCTGAGGGCATTTCGCCTGTCTCATACATCTTGCTCACCAGATGGTAGAGTTTTGTCAGGACTGGCTCTCCCAAGGCCGTCAGTAGTTCCAATGGAATGTTGTCTACTCCGGGGACCTTGTTTCGACTTAGGTCTTTCAGTGCTCTGTCAAACTCTACACGCAGTATCGTATCTCCCATTTCGTCTTCATCTACATCCTCTTCCATTTCCATAATATTGTCCTCAAGTACATCGCCCTTGTATAGACCCTCTATATACTCCTTCCGTCTTTCTGCTTTCCCTTCTTTGCTTAGAACTGGGTTTCCATCTGACCTCTTGATGTTCATACAAGTGGTTTTCTTATCTCCAAAGGGCTCTTTAATTTTCCTGTGGGCAGTATCTATCTTACCCCTAGTGAGATAAGCCTCTACATCCTTACATTTGTCCTCTAGCCATCCCTGCTTAGCCATTTTGCACTTCCTGTCGATCTCATTTCTGAGACATCTGTATTCCTTTTTGCCTACTTCATTTACTGGATTTTTATATTTTCTCCTTTCATCAATTAAATTCAATATTTCTTCTGTTACCCAAGGATTTCCACTAGCCCTCGTTTTTTTACTTACTTGATCCTCTGCTGCCTTCACTACTTCATCCCTCAAAGCTACCCATTCTTCTTCTACTGTATTTCTTTCCCTCATTCCTGTCAATTGCTCCCTTATGGTCTTCCTGAATCTCTGTACAACCTCTGGTTCTTTTAGTTTATCCATGTCCCATCTCCTTAAATTCCCAACTTTTTGCAGTTTCTTCAGTTTTAATGTACAGGTCATAACCAATAGATTGTGGTCAGAGTCCACATCTGCCCCTGGAAATGTCTTACAATTTAAAACCTGGTTCCTAAATCTCTGTCTTACCATTATATAAACTATCTGATACCTTTTAGTATCTCCAGGCTTCTTCCATGTATACAGCCTCCTTTTATGATTCTTGAACCAAGTGTTAGCTATGATTAAGTTGTGCTCTGTGCAAAAATTTACCAGGCGGCTTCCTCTTTCATTTCTTTGCTCCAGTCCATATTCACCTACTACGTTTCCTTCTCTCCCTTTTCCTACTACCGAATTCCAGTCACCCATGACTATTAAATATTCATCTCTCTTCACTATCTGAATAATTTCTTTTATTTGATCACACATTTCTTCAATTTCTTCATGATCTGCAGAGAATATAAGCTTGTGAAATGTTGTGCTAAAGAAGAATGCTGGAATAGAGATCGGTGACTCGAGTGACTAACGAAAATATACAGATATGAATTGGAGGAAACAGAGATTTATAGTTAAACTTGAATAAAGGAAGAGATAGATTGATAGGTCCCATCCTGAAGCATCACGCAGTAGTCATTTTGGGAGTGGAGGGAGGAGAAAGGGACAAAAATTGTAGGAGGACAACGAGGCTTGGATACTGCGAGCAGGTTCAAACAGATGTAGGTGGATGTTGTTATGAAGAGATGAGGAGACTTGTACACTTTCTTTTTCTTTGTGTCATCCGTGTACTGACTTGTTTGATCCAGTCCGCCTGAATTTACTCGCGTCCCAAACTTTTCATCTCGGAGAAGCACTTGTAGCCTACGTCCTCAATTATTTGGTGGATGTATCCCAATCTTTGTCTCCTCCCACTATTACCATGGAAGTTATACCCTAATGTCTTAGTCGATGACGTTCCATCCTGCTCCTTCTTCTTGTCAGTGTTTTCCATATATGCCTTTACTCGACGATTTGGCGGATAACCTCCTCATTGCTTATCTTGTCAGTAGTCCTAATTTTCAACATTCTTCTGTAGCATCACATCTCAGTTTTTTTATTGTATTCTGTTACGGTTTTCTTACTGTCCATGTCTCACTGCCATACAATGCTGTGCTCAAAACGTACATTCTCAGAAATTTCTTCCTCAAATTAAAACCTACGTTTTATAATACTATACTTCTCTTAGCCATGAATGTCCTTTTTTCCTGTGCTAGTATGCTTTTCATATTCTCCCTGCTCCGTCCGTCATGAGTTATTTTGCTGCCTAGGTACTCGATGATCACCAATTATGATGTTAAGTTTTTACCTGTTCTTATTTCTGCTGCTTCTCATTACTTTCGCCTTTCCTCGTTTTATTTGTACCCGATTTGTTAATGCATCACTTCTGGCTAGAAATGAGATAGCGAACATAGGAGACAGGCGGAAGAAGGTGATCATGCAAATTGGAGATTATTTTCTTCTGCCGGAAAGGTTAAAGCTAGCGTTATCTAGAATACTGCAAAAGGGATTACCCGTATTTATTACCTTGGAAAGTCTAAGAGAATATGCAAGACTCCTGGAAAAACTGGATGAAAAATACGTGAGAGGGGACTGGCACTATAAAAGAAAAAAAAGCGTTAATAATTGTGAAACGACACTTGGTCTCTAGGTGTTTCGGCATTTACAAAACTGTGAAATTTGAACTGTTGGTATATTGTAAGTATACTATGATCGCGAATGTACTGAAATTTATTATTTATAAATAATACTTTCTGATCAAAAGTATCCGAGTACCGTTGTGGAATGCGAAATCGACCACCAGATGTCACGAGAGGCGGACCCGCTAGTATAAAAACAGTAGAGAAGCAGCAAGAGCAGAATGGACAGGTCAGGAGAGGTCAGTGACTTCAAAAGTGAAAGGGTCACTGGATGTCATCTGAGTAATACATCCGTCATGGGCATTTTAGCCCTTCGAAGGTAATGAGATAGCAAAGTGGAATCGCGAGGGAAACCACATCTAAAGCAAGCCACCTAACGCCACCTACTGACCGTCAGGGACTGTCGGTGCGTGGTTGTAAAAAAATCGCATAAAGTATGTGGAAATAGTCATATGTCACAATGACTATGCCTAGGATAAAGGTGGGACCCACTGCACCCCTGAAAAGGCGGCCATACTAGTGCAAAATGACGTTCCGATACACCTGACCTGTTACAGTTGCTCTGTCAGACATCCAGGGGTGTACGTGCACCAGTCATAATCCCACACCATAAAACCACGACCTCCATTAGCTCACTTCCAAGGACATTAAGGGGTTGGTATCTCGTTCCTAGTTCACGCCAAATGGAAACCGGGCGAGAATCACTGTTCTGACTACACCTGGACTCTTCCGTCAACATAACCTGGGACCAGTGTTCCAATGACCATGTACTGTGTTCTTGACAGCAGGCTTTACGGGCTCTTCTGTGACCAGGGGTCAGTGGAATGCACCTTGCAGGTCCCCGGGTGAATAAACCATGTCTGTTCAGTCGTATGTAGACTGTGTGTCTGGAGACAACTGTTTCAGTGGCTGCGGTAAGGTCCCGGGCAAGGCTACCTGCAGTACTCCGTGGCCGTCTGCGGGCACTGATGGTGAGATATCGGTCTTCTTGTGGGGTTGCACACTGTGGACGTCCCATACTGTAGCGCCTGGAGACGTTTTCTGTCTACTGGAATCGTTGCCATAATCTTGAGATCACACTTTGTGACACATCGAGGGCCCGTGCTACGATCTGTTGTGTTTGACCAGCCTCCAGTCGCCCTAGTATTCTACCCCTCATAACGTCATCAATATGTGTTCTTTGAGCCATTTTCAACACACAGTCACCATTAGCACGTCTGAAAACGTCTGCACACTTACTCGCTGCACCGTACTCTGACATGCACCGACACACCTCTGCGTATGTGGACTGCTGCCAGCGCCACCGTGAGACGACCGCAGGTCAAATGCACCGCATGGTCATACCCAGAGGTGATTTAAACCCGCAAACCGCCCACCATAGCGCTGTTTCAGCATGTATCAGCATTATCCTTAATTTATGAACATGAGTGTCTATGTTCAACAGCTAAGACGCCCTGCAGATGCAGTCTTAAGAACAACGAGCAGGACGACTGCCTGAAGTGGTGGTTCTCCACGATAACGTCCGCCCGGATTCCACTACACTGGCGGAAACACTACTTGGGAGTTGGGTTGTCCATACTGATCGAGGAAAATATACGAAAAGCGAAACAGCCACAAGCAAGAATAGCGCATTTGAGATGAGTGTTACCAGTAGGATACAACTGCTTTAATTACTGCATTGGATCAGCATTTCGAACATTATTTTCATCTATTACATACATTTTGTATCTTTAGAGTGTACACAAAGCTTTGACAGTTGTAGCTGAATAGTATTCCGTATTATTAACATATGAGAAAGTACACTCCTGGAAATGGAAAAAAGAACACATTGACACCGGTGTGTCAGACCCACCATACTTGCTCCGGACACTGCGAGAGGGCTGTACAAGCAATGATCACACGCACGGCACAGCGGACACACCAGGAACCGCGGTGTTGGCCGTCGAATGGCGCTAGCTGCGCAGCATTTGTGCACCGCCGCCGTCAGTGTCAGCCAGTTTGCCGTGGCATACGGAGCTCCATCGCAGTCTTTAACACTGGTAGCATGTCGCGACAGCGTGGACGTGAACCGTATGTGCAGTTGACGGACTTTGAGAGAGGGCGTATAGTGGGCATGCGGGAGGCCGGGTGGACGTACCGCCGAATTGCTCAATACGTGGGGCGTGAGGTCTCCACAGTACATCGATGTTGTCGCCAGTGGTCGGCGGAAGGTGCACGTGCCCGTCGACCTGGGACCGGACCGCAGCGACGCACGGATGCACGCCAAGACCGTAGGATCCTACGCAGTGCCGTAGGGGACCGCACCGCCACTTCCCAGCAAATTAGGGACACTGTTGCTCCTGGAGTATCGGCGAGGACCATTCGCAACCGTCTCCATGAAGCTGGGCTACGGTCCCGCACACCTTTAGGCCGTCTTCCGCTCACGCCCCAACATCGTGCAGCCCGCCTCCAGTGGTGTCGCGACAGGCGTGAATGGAGGGACGAATGGAGACGTGTCTTCAGCGATGAGAGTCGCTTCTGCCTTGGTGCCAATGATGGTCGTATGCGTGTTTGGCGCCGTGCAGGTGAGCGCCACAATCAGGACTGCATACGACCGAGGCACACAGGGCCAACACCCGGCATCATGGTGTGGGGAGCGATCTCCTACACTGGCCGTACACCTCTGGTGATCGTCGAGGGGACACTGAATAGTGCACGGTACATCCAAACCGTCATCGAACCCATCGTTCTACCATTCCTAGACCGGCAAGGGAACTTTCTGTTCCAACAGGACAATGCACGTCCGCATGTATCCCGTGCCACCCAACGTGCTCTAGAAGGTGTAAGTCAACTACTCTGGCCAGCAAGATCTCCGGATCTGTCCCCCATTGAGCATGTTTGGGACTGGATGAAGCGTCGTCTCACGCGGTCTGCACGTCCAGCACGAACGCTGGTCCAACTGAGGCGCCAGGTGAAAATGGCACGGCAAGCCGTTCCACAGGACTACATCCAGCATCTCTACGATCGTCTCCATGGGAGAATAGCAGCCTGCATTGCTGCGAAAGGTGGATATACACTGTACTAGTGCCGACATTGTGCATGCTCTGTTGCCTGTGTCTATGTGCCTGTGGTTCTGTCAGTGTGATCATGTGATGTATCTGACCCCAGGAATGTGTCAATAAAGTTTCCACTTCCTGGGACAATGAATTCACGGTGTTCTTATTTCAATTTCCAGCAGTGTATAAATTGATGTCAGCTGTGTTAGGTGGTCATGGAGATAGATTTTGTGAAAATCAACAAACAT
Source organism: Schistocerca gregaria (assembly GCF_023897955.1). Taxonomy (NCBI): domain Eukaryota; kingdom Metazoa; phylum Arthropoda; class Insecta; order Orthoptera; family Acrididae; genus Schistocerca; species Schistocerca gregaria. The sequence continues at coordinate 126,428,385 of NC_064923.1, read as the reverse complement.
AAGGCTGTACTTTATTTAAGATAGTTAAAATCAGCACTCCACCTCCATTGCAATCCATGTGTGTCTCACTGTATATATATAAGGGTTGGCTTTGGCCATTAGAATTGTGTGTTCACAGATACATTTTTTTCGCGTTGTCATCTGGAAGAAGGGGAACAAGTGATTTTGCGGATACCACTGTTGGATGATAAATAAACCTGGTAGCGTAAGCAATAAAACCACAAATATTCTTATACGTTTACACATAGAACTTGGAGAACTTGTTGTGGAAAATATAGAAAAAAGATGGAAAAAATCCGTAGATGAAATGGGTATACAGGATGAAACTTCCTGGAGATTAAAAGTGTGTGGCGGACAGAGACTCGAACTCGGGACCTCTGCCTTTCGCGCGCAAGTGCACTATCACTCTGGTAGAGCACTTTCCCGTGAAAGGCAAAGGTCCCGAGTTCAAGTCTCGGTCCGGCACACAGTTTTAATCTGCCAGGAAGTTTCATATAAGCGCACACTCCGCTGCAGAGTGAAAATCTCATTCGGGTGTACAGGATATCTGCATTTACTGAAACACTAAAGAAGTTCCCGCCTTACAGGAGGAATGCTTCGGTGGATTTGCGGTAATGTAGATAAGTGGAGCAGAGAATATGGTGTTGCTGTTTTTAAAGTAAAACCTGACTTCATATCCAAATAATTTCATTTGTTTTTATGTTTTGATCTTGAGTCCTTTGAAGTGCATTTTATGTAGGGTTAACTTAGACAGACAGATGACGGAAGCTTGACTCCTGAAACGTGCTGTTGTTAATTATGTTGCTAGTCTTAATGGTTGTATGTTAAAACATTTATAACGATTACCTTAACAACCACTACCTCTGGTCCTTAAGATATAAAATATTAGAATTCTTGCACTAAGAAGGCATTGAGGTTTGTGTGTAAATATAGAAACCTTACATGGAAATTTCTTAAAGCTGTCGGTAATATTAGGTTCAACAAAGAATACGCTAAAGCCGATCTTATCCTGAATTAAGTACAGTTAAAAATACGTGTCCATTAACCTAGAGCAGAACAGTTAGCAGTGGCGAAGGCAAAGAAACTGTGGTTAGGCACCGAAATTAAATTTCTCTATGGTGAAAAGGATAAGTAGACAAATAGCTTCAGTACCAGATGACATGTAAGGGATTCTGCAGGAACACGCTTGGGAAGGAGTAAAATGTCAGATTCATAAAATATAGCAAAGGAAGTTTGTAAAGAAGAAATTGAAACATGATAATAAATTGCTTAATCTTAGTACAGCCGCAGCTATAGTATCTACCCAAGAGTAGTGAATCAAATGAATATTGTGTTTGAGGAAGTTGAAAAAATACTTTAAGTAAATATTGCACTGACGTTTGATAAGGAAATATAAAAAGAGACAGTCGTTGCTGCTAAAATGGTGACTGACTTAGCAAACCCTGATCATAATGAAACAGGTGAGGTAGGGCACAAATTGCTTAAGGCCATAGAAGTTGAATAACGTAAACGCGGAATGGTACGAAGTATCATGACTGTGCTACGAATCGGAGGACAAAAAAATCTATCAACAAGAAATTAACGAGTGGTAAAGCAATTGCTATCATGTCAGATAAAGAGTATGCTTTAGAGACCATTAAAGAAGAATAATACGTACATCAAAAAACACGAGATTTTAATTAGTGTAAATGGCATAATCAAAATACGTAAAGATTTAAATGGTGAGTTTCAAAAGGAACTCAACAGGGCTCTTAAGCGTATGTATTCCAAGATGATGCCAAGACAAGTAAATGTCATAGCATGAGACGCACGGCTCCCAGATTACAATCAAAACTGAGGGTTCACAAGGGAAATAATCCACTCAAACCGATTGTTAATACAAGAGGGAGTTGTTCTTACAAATAGACGAATCTAATTAATCACTTCCTTAGAGACAATTGCGTGTTTGGTAACAGCTAAACTGTAACCAGCAGTGTTGCCTTAATCAACAAAATTAAAGACAAGCCAGTCACTGAATCTTCCAGACCATTCTTCCTGGGTATTAAAAACCTGTACGCCAGTGAATGAGACGATCGAGATTATTAAAAATAATCTCATATAATATAAGAAGGTCTCGAGACAAGAAATGTCTGTGAGCTAATAGAGTTGCTGTGACTTCTCACCGATTTTAACTATTTTTCATTTAACAACGAATTTTACCTGCAGAAAAATGAGCGATCTGGGGATTCTAGTACTTTGGATTCAGTGGTGAATATTTTTATTAACAATGTGGAAGAGAAAATTACACTACTGACCATTAAAATTGCTACACCACGAAGATGAATTGCTACAAACGCGAAATTTAACCGACAGGGAGATGTTGTGATATGCAAATGATTAGCTTTCCAGAGCATTCACACAAGTTTGGCCCCAGTTGCGACTCCTACAACGTGCTGACATGAGGAAAGTTTCCAACCGATTTCTCATACACAAACAGCAGTTGACCGGCGTTGCCTACTGAAACGTTGTTGTGATGCCTCGTGTAAGGAGGAGAAATGGGTACCATCACGTTTCCGACTTTGATCAAGGTCGGATTGTAGCCCATCGAGATTGCGGTTTATCGTATCGCGACATTGCTGCTCGCATTGGTCGAGATCCAGTGAATGTTAGCATAATATGGAATCGGTGGGTCCAGGGGGGTAACACGGAACGCCGTGCTGGATCCCAACGGCCTCGTATCACTAGCAGTCGAGATGACAGGCATCTTATCCGCATGGCTGTAACGGATCGTGCAGCCACGTCTCGATCCCTGAGTCAACAGATGGGGACGTTTTCAAGACAACAACCATCTGCACAAACAGTTCGACGACGATTGCAGCAGCATGGACTATAATCTCGGAGACCATCGCTGCGGTCACCCTTGACGCTACATCACAGACTGGGGCGCTTGCGATGGTGTACTCAGCGACGAACCTGGCTGCACGAATGGCAAAACGTCATTTATTCGGATGAATCCAGGTTATGTTTACAGCATCATGATGGTCGCATCCGTGTTTCACGACATTGCGGTGAACGCACATTGGAAGCGTGTATTCTTCATCGCCATATTGGCGTATCAACTGACGTGATGGTATCTGGTGCCATTGGTTACACGTCTCAGTCACCTCTTGTTCGCATTGACGGCACTTTGAACAGTGGACGTTACATTTCAGATGTGTTACGACCTGTGGCTGTACCCTTCATTCGATCCCTGCGAAACCGTACATTTCAGCAGGATAATGCACGACCGCATGCTGCAGGTCCTGTACGGGCCTTTCTGGATACAGAAAATGTTCGACTGCTGCTCTGGCCAACACATTCTCCAGATCTCTCACCAACTGAAAACGTATGATCAATGGTGGCCGAGCAACTGGCTCGTCGCAATACGCCAGTCACTACTCTTGATGAACTGTGGTATCGTGTTGAAGCTGCATGGGCAGCTGTACCTGTACACGCCATCCAAGCTGTGTTTGACTCAATATCCAGGCGTATCAAGGCCGTTATTACGGCCAGAGGTGGTTGTTCTGGGTATTGATTTCTCAGGATCTATGCACCTAAATTGCGTGAAAATGTAATCATATGTCAGTTCTAGTATAATATATTTGTCCAATGAATACCCGTTTATCATCTTCATTTGTTCTTGGTATAGCAATTTTAATGGCCAGTAGTGTATAAAATCTGATAGCCTTTTGGTGGGAAGAGTGAGTTATTACAAACGCTATGTAGACGTAGATGGAACTGAAAAAAGACATTGATAAAATAGATGTAAATTTAATAGGTTCCACGAAAAAATCGGTATCACTGTAGATTGATCGTATTTCGTTCTCGGATCTCGAAGCAATGAGGCAAGACAAATAGCATGCCATCACGATCTTCGGAAAAGGAACTGCAACAGATGTGGTTCCCAACCAGTTCTGCTACCTGCAGTTTTATGAACAAGTGTCGGTTAGAAGCTTAGTGGACAGAGCCAATAATGTTCCAATGAATGCAGCGGATAGGTTAACTTATTAAACAAGTAGAGTACAGCTCTAATTAATTCTGGATGGTAAATCGTGGTTGGGGGGGGGGGGGGATGTTGAGCCAAAATGCCTTAGAGTCTTTCATTCACACAAGCCGTCTGCCCAAAAATGCGCCGAACCTGTTGGCCGAGCCTGAGGCGTTCCCCTTGTCAGCCATTTGATGTTCCCCGATACGCCGCCATACCTTCCGGACTGAATGGGCACGTCAGAACGAGAATGTATCGACATGTGACCGTCCCGATGCTACCGCGTTCCGGCCCGCTTTAATAAACACGGCAGCCAGGTGTTTCGTCAACAGGTGGCCGTAGCAAATGAGCCAGGGGTCTCTAATGGACACCGGAACGTGCCACCACGTGTGCCGATGCCGCGCAGACTCGTATTCGATTGTGTCGTGACGCGGCCTGAGAGGCGGGACAGCCGGCAGCGGGCCTGCATTTGATCCCTCGGCACCTCTTGTAATTACGAGCGCCGCATTGTGACGCTAATGAGCTCTTAGCGACGGGCATTCCGCCTCCCGCGACCTTGCGGGGACAATCGAGCAGCTCTGCACTTCAAACACGCCGCATCCAGCTCTGCCTGGCGGTGTCGCGAGCCCATCAGTCCGGAAGGTCGGACTGTATGAGCACGCCCGGCGAGGGAGGGAGGATGTACGAGAGAGAGAGAAGGTAATCCTGGTTCTACCCAAGGAATGCAGACAGCGCAAGAGGCACCGAGCGGTGTATCGGAATTGTAAGACACTGGACACATATTCGGGAGGAAGGCGGTTCAGATCCGTCAAGATTCAGGTTTTACGGATTTCCCTAAATGCCTGAAAACAAATGCGGAAGGGCACGTGCAGTTTACTTCCCCATCCTACCCCAATATAACAACCGAGCGAGGTGGCGCAGTGGTTAGCGCACTGGACTCGCATTCGGGAGGACGACGGTTCAATCCCGTCTCCGGCCATCCTGATTTAGGTTTTCCGTGATTTCCCTAAATCGTTTCAGGCAAATGCCGGGATGGGTCCTTTGAAAGGGCACGGCCGATTTCCTTCCCAATCCTTCCCTACACCGAGCTTGCGCTCCGTCTCTAATGACCACGTTGTCGACGGGACGTTAAACACTAACCACCACCACCACCAATATAACACCGTAAACCATAGAGTGTCACTGCACAAAATCTACAACCTGACTAACGACTACGCGCTGACGAGGATAATTGTAACACTCCTTGGACTTCCAAGGGAAGCACACCCGATGGAGAACTCAAAAGAACGGTCTCCCTCAAGGAAGAGTAGTGTCACCTATTTTATTTAATGTGTGCACTAACGATCAACCACAGCCTCAAGGATGCAAAAGTTTCATACATGCTGATGACCTTGCTCTTGCCGCCCAGGGCAGTCGGTTTGAAGATATAGAGATAAAGCTTACACACGATCAACAACAGCTTGGTACTTACTACGAAAAGAATCAACTCGCACCGAATCCTAAGAAAATGGACATGTGTTCATTCCATCTGAAACATAAAAAAGCTGAGAGCAAACTTGAAATATTCTGGAAAAGATTTGCACTAGAATATTGTTCCCACCACAGGTATTTGGGTGTCACTCTCGACCGTACACTAACCTACAAGGAAGCTGAAGCCGAAAGTATCCTCCAAAAACTGCCTTCTTCGGAAACAGGCGGGATCGAACTGGGGTACACATCCACAAACATTAAGAACAACAGCTCTTGCCTTATGCTGTTCTGCACGAGTGTACGATAGCCCAGTGTAGAACAATTCAGTACATGCAAAGCAGGTTGATGTAGCCTTAAATGACAGCTGTAGGATTGTTACAGGCTGCCTAAGGCCAACCCCCATGGACAAAGTTCAATGTCTCGCTGGGATTTATCCATGAGACATCAGAAGAGAGGTCGCCGCTAACATCGAGAGGCATAAATCAAATACAGTGACCTCACATCCACTCTTTGTACATCAACCTGCCAAGCCAAGACGGAAGGCCAGGAAGAGTTTCCTAACAACTTCACAGCCCTTAGAAGGATCAGCCGCGGCTACCTGACTCACAAAATGGAAAGAAAGATGCCAACACCTGTCAAACTGGATGACACCACAAGAATCCCTGCCGCCTGGACACATGGAGAAGCGGGTCATCTGGAAGTCCTTGTACAAAATACGGCCCGAAGTCGCAAGATCGAGGGACAATCTCCTTAAATGGAACCTCCAACTGCCAACACAGTGCGGTGAATTGCAAACAACATGGCATCTCTTCAAATGTAACTTATGCCCAATCAGCTGTAGCATGAAGGACTTAACGTCTGCAGCACCCAATTTTGTCAAAGTTGCCCAATTCTGGGTGAATACTGTATAGTTTTCTTTGTATGTACTGTATATGTGTTCATTTTAGTGTACCTCTGATATGAATAAAGAAGAAAGACCCCCAATATGAGCTTTTGCACCGTCCCTACCGACAAAGTCATCGACGGAACATTAAACCGTAAACTTCTTGCTTCCTCTTGCAGCACATCACACATATGGCCCATCCAACATATGCATGTGTGGAACATTTTGATACGTAGTAGTGATTATCAGACTAAGAAAAATAAGTGCAATAACCATGGGCCCAAAAACGTATAATTTGTGAAATATGGACACTAGTTCACACGAGGAGTTTCGCTTGATGCCCTTTTGATACTCGGATCAGCGTGAGGTCCATTCATAGCAATGCATCGCCTTTGCCCATCGACGCGATGAAGCAGGGAAGTTCTTCACATGAAGGATCACACTCCCAATCAAGAGGACGACTCACGCATTCCACTACTGCTAATCGTCGCACACTGGGTCCCAGGATATTCCTCCACCAACTGTAGCACATGCTACTTCGTCTCAGGCGTGCGGACAGAACGAGACATTTCACTCTTTATCTTTTGGGGTGCCAGAGAACATACTGGTGTGCAAACTGTAAGGGCAAATATGACTTTCGCATGATGTGCCACCGCCACATAATATACCTAGATGAAACTGATACCACACATAGAACAAACTCCTATGGAAGATAACTGAGAGAAATACACAATGAGACGAATAAGAATACCAGTTCCATTCTAAGACAATAATTACACTGACGTCACCGCGATTTATCATGGTGACCTGCACGATGGTTGCAACTTAAATAGTGACAAATATTTATCACAACCGATACAAAAGAGTCACATGTTTGCACCTGTTACTGTCCTCCAAAGAAGTCACCAGCGTTGTGTAGAACCCGTTGCCAGCGATGTGGGAGGCGTAGTATACCGTTGGCAGAACCTGTTCTGTTGATGGTGATTCTCGTGTACGACTGTGATGGTGTTATCCCAACGCATTACGTTCCTCCACGGCAGACCGTCAATGCACAGTGTTACTGTTCGTTTTTAGGAGCATCGACTGCGGCCAGCTTTGCGAAATAAGCGGCGACACTTTCTGCGCAACCCACCCATTACTTTGCACGGCAATGCGCTGGCGCATAGAGCGCAAGCTGTGGCTGCTCCGTTCGGTCTATGGGACTGGGAAGTACTGTTGGATCCACCATACTCCCCGGACTTAAGTCCTTGTGACTTTTATTTGATTCCGAAGATGAAGGAACCACATATTGGTATTCGCTTCAGAACTGTTTCAGAGATTCGACACGCGGTAGACCACTCCATTCGCACCATCAACAGAACAGGTTCTGCCAAGGGTATACTACGCCTTCCACATCGCTGGCGACGAGTTCTATACAACGCTGGTGACTATTTTGAAGGACCTATTTAATTTCCAATCCTCGTACACTGAAGCGCCAAAGAAACTGGTACAGCCATGCCTATTCAAATACAGAGATATGTCAACAGGCAGAATACGGCGCTGCGGTCGGAAACACCTAATCAAATGTCTGGCGCAGTTGTTAGATCGATTACTGCTGCTACAATGTCAGCTTAACAAGATTTAAATGCGTTTTCAACGTGGTGTTACAGTCGGCGCACGACGGATGGGATACAGCATATCCGAGGTAGCAATGAAGTGGGGATTTTCCCGTACGACCAGTCCACGAACGTATCGTGAATATCAGCAATCCGGTAAAGCATCAAATCTCCGACATCGCTACGGCCGGAAAAATATCCTGCAAGAACAGGACCAACGACGACCGAAAGAGAAGCGTTCAACGTGACGGAAGTGCAACCCTTCCGCAAATTACTGCAGGTTTCAATGCTGGGACATCAACAAGTGTCAGCGTGCAAACCATTCAACGAAACATCATCGATGTGGGCTTTCGGAGCCGAATGCCCACTCGTGTTCGCGTGATGACGGCACGACACAAAGCTTTACGTCTCGCCTGGGCCCGTCAACTCCGACATTGGACTGTTGATGACTGGAAACATGTTGCCTGGTCGCACGAGTCTCGGTTCAAATTGCATCGAGCGGATAGACGTGTACAGGTATGGAGACAAGCTCATCAATCCATGGAACCTGCGTGTCAGCAGGGGAATGTTCAGCCTGGTGGAGGCTCTGTAATGGTGTGGGGCCTGTGTAACTGAAGTGATATGAGACCACTGGTACGTCTAGATACGACTCTGACAGATGACACGTACGTAAGCATCCTGTCTGATCACTTGCATCCATTCATGTCCATCGTCCATTCCGACAGACTCGGGCAATTCCAGCAGGATAGTGCGACACCCCACAAGTCCAGAATTGCTACAGAGTGGCTCCAGGAACACTCTTCTAAGTTTAAACACTTCCGCTGGCCACCAAACTCCCCAAACATGAACATTATTGAGTATATCTGGCATGCCTTGCAAGCTGCTGTACAGAAGACATCTTCACCCTGTTGTACTCTTGCGAATTTATGGACAGCCTTGCAGGATTCATGGTGTCCATTCCCTGCTGCACTACTTTAGACATTAGTCAAGTCCATGCCTCGCTGTGTTGCGGCACTTCTGCTTGCTGGCGGGGGCCCTACACGATATTAGGCAGGTGTACCTGTTTCTTTGGCTGTTCAGTGTAAAAGGCGGGACTCAGTTCTTAATGGGTTGTGTCGTCACCACGGACGTAATGCCTGCTGTGTAACGTGCTCCCATACTGACCTCAAAGTTGGTAGGGAGTTCTTGTAGTAGTGCGTTTTATTTTTGCACCAGCACGTTTGCCAATTACTGGAAGGCCGTTGGTGTATGTGAACGTGTTGCAATCCGTCTCGACAAGGCATCCCAGTCGTTCTGGATGGGACTGAAGTCGCGGGAACGAGCAGGCCAGTCTATTCGCCTAATAAGCCCTCGTTACAACAGCTTCTTCACCTGCGCTGTTCGATACAGTATACTTCCACCATTAATTTTGGTCTCACTTTTGAACCCCTCTTTTATTTCTGTCACTGGCTGACAAACCCGGCATTGCCCGGTGGTTAATTTTGCCAATTTTTTGTCAGAAATGAAAAGAGAGCTGTTTGTAGTTTAATATTGAAAAAATTTCATTTCTATGTATTCTTGAAAACATCTTTCTAATTATGAAAAACTTTGTGTACGCTGGGCGCAGCTGCTTTGCGCATCTACAATATGATTTTGTACGCGTCCGGATGGCAAGACGTCTTGACAGCTCTACATGGTGTTAAAAAGAAGTGTCGAATACTTTGAGAGGTAGCAGCGCTCATCGAAACAAGAATAAAAAGTCCAGTGAATATGGGTCCGGAAACGCATACTTTCTATAGGAAGGGCTCCACAACACCTACTTGCCGGTATGAGCATAGTCCTTGCACTGGCGCTCCGACAGCGTATTATGATGTCTCACAGTATTCAACTTGCCATTAGGTCATCTGCAGTCAGTTGTGTGGTTCGAGTCGAAGGCTACGTTAGTTTTCGTCGTGTTTGTGTGCCTTACTGTACAGTACTCTGAACCCTGGGTACGTATTATGGTGTTTTACCTTCTTCCAATTGCAAATTCCCTTATTTGTTTACTGTTATCGCGCTGTTTGTACGCACAAATGTAGTACATTTACATTTTTTCCCTTCCACCACTTATTCATAATGGAAAGGGCATATATCTGTATGATATTCTGGATTAGCAAATGGACGTAGCCTGCTAGCCCGTGCCCTCTACGCTGAGAAATATTTACAGCACAGAGGCCCTCTGTTAAGCTGTTTGGCAGACTTTCCCAGCGTGTGAGGGATGCAGGTACCCTTGCACCTCGGAAGACCGACAGTGAGAGGCCATGCACAGTTCGCACGTCTGACATGGAGCAGCGTGTGCTACTTTCGGTGGAAGAAACCCCTGGGACCAATGTGCGACGATTAGCGGCAGTAGAACGTGTGTCTCAATCTTTCATGTGGGGGGTGGGGGGCAGGGGGGGGGGGTGGGGGTGGGGGGGATTACTTCAGGAACAGCTGCTGTACCCACGTCATGTACAGCGCGTTCAGGCCATAAGACGGCCTTTCTGTCAACAGCTGTTGCAGAAGTGTGTTGCTGATCCACTGTTCAAAAAATGGTTCAAATGGCTCTGAGCACTATGGGACTTAACTTCTGAGGTCATCAGTCTCCTAGAACTTAGAACTACATAAACCTAACTAACCTAAGGACATCACACACATCCATGCCGGAGGCAGGACTCGAACCTGCGACCGCAGCGGTTGCGTGGTTCCAGACTGTAGCGTCTAGAACCGCTCGGCCACTCCGACCGGCGATCCACTGTTCACGTCTTTATTTACCGATCATGCAGGGTTCACAAGAGATGGTGTTGTCAATTTCAATAACCAGCATGTATGGGAAGATGTAAATCCCCAAGTAATTCATGAAAGAGGGCATCAGCACCGCCCGCATCTCCTGGTCGTGCGGTAGCTTCCCACGCCCGGGTTCCCGGGTTCGATTCACGGCGGGGTCAGGGATTTTCTCTGCCTCGTGATGGCTGGGTGTTGTGTGATGTCCTTAGGTTAGTTAGGTTTAAGTAGTTCTAAGTTCTAGGGGACTGATGACCATAGCTGTTAAGTCCCATAGTGCTCAGAGCCATTTGAACCATTTTGAGCATCAGCACCGATTTCCAATCAATGTAGTGGCAGGCGTATTTGGGGGTATATTAATAGGGACATACGTGCTACAACAAAGCTTAACTGAGGTGCATTATTTGGACTTGCTCATTAATGTATTGCCTACCTTGCTGGAGGCTGTGCCATGGCAGCAACAAAATACGTGGTTCACTCATGATGGCGCACCAAAGTGCGCGAACATACGACACAGACATTTGAGGACCGCTATATTGGTAGGGTGGATGGGGGTGGAGGAGGGGGATGGGCACACCTTGCCCTGGTCGTTCCCCAGACCGCAATCCCCTAGATGTTTGGTTAGTGGACACTTGAAGGGATTGGTCTACGCCACACGAATCAATGATGTGCGGCCACCACAGGGTCGCGTCTTCAGTGCGTGCCAATAGTTACAACAGCAGGATGTACTTCAAAGGGTGCGTCATTCCTTACACCGGAGGGTACAGGGGTGCATTGTCATGAATGGACGACACGTTGAACATCTCCTGTAAAAACGTTTTTCTCACAGAAAGTATGCATTTTCGGACCCATGTTTAGTGTACTTATTTTTCTTGTTCAATGAGTACTACCACCTCTCAAAGTATTCTTCATTTTTTTAACACCCTGTGCAGGCAGCTATTGTTTTCAACTGTAGCCGTTTGCGCTTCGCAGTTGAAAGCTGTCGAAAGTCTCGCCAGGTGTCAAGGATTTCCTTAAGTTGACTCAACTGCAGGAGTAAAGAATACAAGTATTAAAACTTCGTGCGTCATGCGGTATTTTTTCACGCATGTGAATGATTATGACGTCATATCTCCTGATCTGTGTGTCATACGACGATATAACTTTTTACGTATCTTTAGTGGCACATGTGGATTCTTTATGCGAAATTTATTGCGTATATAGTAGCACAGAAGTAACAAATTTAAACGTCATGCATGAAGCGGCAGTTTTTCAAGCATCTTATCGTTTATAACATCATGTGTCCTGAACTACCGTCCGTTTTGTTCTCTCTTGGTTCTTGTACATATTGTGTGTTATCCGTCTTTCTCTATACATTGCTCCTATTTTTTTCAGAATTTCTAACGTTTTGCAGCATTTTACATTGTCGAACGCTTTCTTCGAAATATTATGAACATGTCTTGAATCTTCTCCATTCTTCCTTCCATTATCAATTTCAATGTCAGGACTGCCTGTCCGCCCCTTTTTACGTTTCCGAAAACCGAGCTGATCGTTAAATATAATAGGTGGGCAAATCTCTCTTTCATACTACAGTGTATTGGTCTTGACAGCAACCTAGATACAAGAGCCGTTGAGCTGATTGTGCGAGACTTTGCGTATTTATCCGTCCTTGCTGTCTGTTAGCTTTGAGACATAATGAAGCATAAGAGATCAACAGCCACTGGCTGGTCTTTCAGGCATTCTCGGTGTTGCTAGTGATTTCCAAGTGTTTGAGATTTTCAGCCAAGTTAATGCTGTCATTTTTGTTTTGACAGTATTTCGATAACTGTTCCATTTGTGTTAGTCAAAAGTCGAGCGCAGATTTAGCTATTTGCAGTCTAGGAAAAAAGCGAAATTGCTTTCAAAAATATGGTGGGTGGTTCAAAACTGAATGTCCCTGTGGTTCCAAAGTGAAAAGACAACCTTGAAACACTTGACTGTTTTGATTTTGCCAATTTATTATTGTTTTCGTTGCTTGCTATGGTAATAAAGGTTAATTTTGTGAACGGCTTTAAAATTACTTCTCAAAGTGTCACTATTTGCTTAAACTAATTGATATTTTACGAAGGTCGGTTCGCCGGTCGGCCCCAGATGTCTCTATTAAGTATTTTTTCCAAATCTCACAAAGCGCTTACCGGGTTAAGTCCCATCTCAGATACACTCTAAGCAAACATTTAAAAACTTTCAGCACTTGCACACAGAATTCACTCTAGACATAGACAGATTGGGTACACTGATTCCGTTCTGGGACGATGACTGATTACCTTAGATGTTTTGTGCCCTTAAATCCGCAGTCAGCAGCAGGTACTTTCGGTTTCTCTACCATTTCCCCTTACCAGACTCATCCGCGAATGGTGCGTGGAAAGAACAACTGTCGGAAAGGTTCCGCTTGATCTCCAATTTCACTGGATTTTTCGGCGTGGTCATCAAGCGAGAAATGTGTGCGGGAGGAAGAAATATGCTTCCGAACTCTTCGTGGAAAGTACACTTTCGGAATGTCAGCAGTAAACCTGCCCTGGTGCTCAAGGCTTCTCCTGCAGAATTTGCGTGCGGCTCAATAGACAGATGTAAGTCTTTCTATTGAACGCCGTTTTGGCGTCTACCCCAGAGAATGAAAAATATTGGCGTCCCCGTAACCCTTTCACCGTAACTTATACAAATTACGGAATCCTTTGATTCTTGACTCTGGATTTATCCTCACCATTTTACGTTCGTGTCTGACTACACCTCTTGTATTTTTTGACACAATATGAGAAGTCATGCATGTGTAATGCATCTTATGCAATATGAACACAGTTGAAGGAACATCATAAGTCACGGAATATGTAAATGGAAGTATAATAGTCGAAAACACTCAAACAAAAACACTTTATTCAGATTCGAACAAAAGGTAGACAGATACACTGGTGACCAAAATTAAAGCAACGAACCGCTATTTTCCGCGTCCTGGGTCTAATTCACGATATAATCATGCGAACTCTCAACAGATGTCCGTACGGTCGTGTTCTGCATGGAAGATGGCATTTCGGTCAACGGAGAACCACTCCAGCGATGTTGTCAGGGCACCTATCAAACGGAGTGGTGTTTTCTGGATAGTCCCAAATCCACAATCGTTGTGCACACAATCACAGACAGTGCAGTGTGGCACAGATAATACGTCTACCAGACTCTCTGCGTTGGAGGGCCACAGGACGAATGGAAGCCGGACAATCGAAAACTCATGTGGCCCGATGGCTTAATGTGAATCGTTCTGTTGTTTCTGGGGTGTGGCGACAGGTTATAGAGACCGAAAATGTTTCCCGCAGACCAGGGGACGGCGACCACTTGTGACATCAGAAAGAGAGGACCACTATTTGGCTGTAAAGGCACGACGCTACCACCTTAGTACTGCGCAGCAACTGGCATCCACTGGACGCGTCCTATCGAGGCAAATGCTGAAGGAAAAAAAGGCTTCGACAGAGTGGCATTTATTGTCGGCGACCTACTGCATGTGTGCCTCTGACACGTCGTCAGAGAAGAGAACGTGGCGTCGTAAACATGCCACCTGGACAGTCGAACAGTGGGCCAATGGTATTTTCAGAAATGAGTCCCGATTTGGTCAGGAGATTGATTCTCGACGAATGCGTCTCTGGAGGGAACTTGCAACATGATTTCGAGACCCAAACATTGTAGAGAGAGACCGATATCGAGGTGGATCGCTAATGGTGCGGGCAGGGATTGTGGTGACCACTTAAACACCTCTTGATACAACTGTACGGGTGAATAGGGAAAGGTTTAACTGGTGTCAGGTATCGTGACGAGGTCTTGCGACCTTATGAGCGCTTGTTTCGAGGAGCTGTGCGCCCAAACTTCGTACTGATGGACGGTAATGCTGGACCTCCGTTCTTGGAAACGGAAAATATTGCACGCACGGCATGGCCTCCTCCCACTCCCGATCTGAATCCCATAGAGCACGTTTGGGATGCACTAGGGAGAGGGTTGCATCACCTCAGCATCCACTATCCACTCACCAAGCAGCTCCGCAGGAAGACTGGGCATTATTGCCTCAACTTGGCATTGTTGACATCATTCACAGCATGCTCCGTGGTTGTCAGGTCTGTATTGCTGCCAGAGGTGGTCACACTCCACAGTGAACACATTAACAATTTATCGGAAAGTGTGTGAAAATCCGTTAAGTTGGAAAAGACGGAGAACATTTTTGTCTACAGTCGCAGCTGATTACGTTCTGTCTTCTTTGCATCGTTTCTACTGTACTATCAACTGTTTATACTGTTTTGTGCCAAAATAAATGCAACCTTATAAAATTTCCTTTGTTGCTTTAATTTTGGACACCTGTGGTAGATAAACACATAGACAGACAGAAAGACAGATAAGCAGGTAGAGAGAGAGACGGATAGAGAGACATAGGGTAAGACTGTGTATGAGAGACAATCACCAAGTACTGAGCAGGAGGGAAAAAAAACCCACATGCTGCGGACCAGAAGTCGGGACCGGGAACTTGGTTTTCGAAGACAATGTTCGCTTCCGACTCTTGGTCCGGCATGCAGTTGTAATTTGCCAAGGGATTTCGAAACAGCGGACGTTCCGCTCCAGAGTGAATGATTCATCCTCGAAAACATTTAGAGATGATAGCATCGGCCGTCGCTGGTACCGCACTGTACCTGGGAACACGTCGACCGGGCAGTGCACGTTTTCTAGCGGACACACCTTGGTGATGTGTTCAGCTGTAACGCCTGCTTGCTCTCCTATTCAGCACACAGGTCTAGAAACCGCAGAATTTCGCCGGTGTACGTGCGTCTGTGAGATGAGCGCGAAGCCAAGAGAGATGCACGCAGCTGGATCCCTACCTCGGAAATACTCCGTAAAACCGCAGCTGCGTCTGCCCTGAAAGGTTAAAGACCCTCGCGGGCGTGAGATCTGTGTCACTCGCTGCCCCACCTCTGGACACAACGGTAGCGTACGTGAGTGAAAATACTAGGGGCTGATCCCAACGAGCACCTTGCCAATCAAGTCCCAGCTGGTCCCTTCTTGAAAATGTATTGCATTCCTCGTGTCGTCTGGTCTACATGACAGCCGATAGAGCATCATCTGAATGTAGAGACACCGATGCAGCCCACCGACTGAAGGGAGAAGAGTGTCCTGTAGCCCCAGCGAATGGCGTAGTTCAACCTAAACCATGTTGTCGACGAATACTCGACAGGTGCAGCATGTGACACCACAGCAGGTATCGTGTCTGGTAATCGGAAACAACACATGCAGGCTACCCACCTACTCAGAAGCCGTACACGCATAGCCGCAATATACTGGCCCACCGCCTCAGGTGTTTGCTGTTAATGTCTCCCGTCTCGTAGAGTAAAAGCGCAGATATGCATGCTTTCCTCGCTGCAGGCCATTTCAGTCCCACCAGTCCGTACACCATGCATCACAATCTAGCTGACGACATCCTGTCATATGGTCTAGAGGAGGTGTTCCAGGAGACGATCTTGAGGCAACTACGCAATCGCCATATCGCGGAATGTATCGCTCGTTAGGTACACCAGCTGCCGCTACACACTGTCAGGGGTAGCACGCATGTGTTAATCGAGTGCCTGAACCTCTCAGAAGAGATATTCAGACACGGTATTTCTCACTATGGTGCGGCTACACAACTAGGTTGCCTCGTAGGTCCATCGATCGAGGAAGACATGCCGGAGGTGTCTGTCCACAGTAATGTCCAAGTAATCTGGAGTACCATCATGCACTGGCAGCATGAATCTTCGTGACACCTAACACACTTATTTCTGCGTGTACCATACGCAAAGTGGACATGCACCTGACCGCTGAAACATATACAAACAATCGGTCCCGCGAGGCAGTTGCCAGTAATACCCGACCAGTGATAACACATTAAGGCTTCTTGTAAACACTCACAGTTGTCTCTCAGCTAAACAGATTTAACGTATTATGTGTCTATGAGTGGAAACACCAATTATTGATGAATATACACTGTCCAGTCACATTAATGTGACCACCTTCAAAAATCTGAATAACCACTTCAGAAGAGCGAACTGTTGCGAAACATGCAGGAGGAGAGTCATTGAGGTTCTGGAAGGTACCGATTGGAACGTGCAGCCATGCCGACTCCAGCGCCGTGGCCAGCTGCGCGCGGCTTCTCGGATGAAGATCCATGGCACGATCAGCCCAATGGCGGTGGTCCCACCGATCCCCGACTGAGTATGAATCCGAGGAATCTGGTCACCAGAGGAGTACAGTAATCTCAGCCTGGCGCTCCCTCGAACCACGCACATACACTGCAAGCTGTGTGACCTGTTGCACTCTTCTGCTGGTAGATGCCGTCGAGCCGAAGACGAACTCCACGTAGGGTGTTGATCCACTGTGCCTTCCAGATTGACAGAATCACCTACAGAATGCTCTCCAGACTGGATCTTTCCGATGATTGCTGTAGAGTGTTTGCTGTCAGAAATTTAAGGCCGCCAAAGGGCCGGCCACTGTGACCGAGCGGTTCTAAGCGCTTCATTTCGGAACGGCGCTGCTACTACGATCCCAGGTTCGAATCATGCCTCGGGCATGGATGTGGGTGATGTCCTTAGGTTAGTTAGGTTTAAGTAGTTCTGAGTCTAGGGGACTGATGACCTCAGATGTTAAGTCTCATAGTGCTTAGGGCTATTTGAACCATTTTGAGCCGCCAACGGCACCTGTCCAATGGAGCATGAAACGTGATTCATCCGAAACGGCCGCCTTTCGCCACTTATTGAACAACCAGTTGCGGTGTTGGCGTGCAAATTCAGGTCAGCAGGGGTGCACGAATCGGGTGCCTAATGCATAGGTCCACATGTAGCGACGTTCGCCGTACGGTAATTGAAGAGACGCTGTTGGTAGCCCCCTGGGCCGTCAGTCGCTCAACATTTGCACATCTATTCGCCCCTACGCATCTCAGCAGTTTCATTAACCCCAGTCATATACAGGGTGTTACAAAAAGGTATGGCCAAACTTTCAGGAAACATTCCTCACACACAAAGAAAGAAAATATGTGATGTGGACATGTGTCCGAAAACGCTTACTTTCCATGTTAGAGCTCATTTTATTACTTCTCTTCAAGTCACATTAGTCATGGAATCGAAACACACAGCAACAGAACGTGCCAGCATGACTTCAAACACTGTTACAGGAAATGTTCAAAATGTTCTCCGTTAGCGAGGATAAATGCATCCACCCTCCGACGCATGGAATCCCTGATGCGCTGATGCAGCCCTGGAGAATGGCGTATTGTATCACAGCCGTCCACAATACGAGCACGAAGAGTCTCTACATTTGGTACTGGGGTTGCGTAGACAAGAGCTTTCAAATGCCCCCATAAATGAAAGTCAATAGGGTTGAGGTCAGGAGAGCGTGGCGGAAATGGAATTGGTCCGCCTCTACCAATCCATCGGTCACCGAATCTGTTGTTGAGAAGCGTACGAACACTTCGACTGAAATGTGCAGGAGCTCCATCGTGGATGAACCACATGTTGTGTCGTACTTGTAAAGGCACATGTTATAGCAGCACAGGTAGAGTATCCCGTATGAAATCATGATAACGTGCTCCATTGAGCGTAGGTGGAAGACCATGGGGCCCAATCAAGACATCACCAACAATGCCTGCCCAAACGTTCGCAGAAAATCTGTGTTGATGACGTGATTGCACAACTGCGTGCGGATTCTCATCAGTCTACACATGTTGATTGTGAAAATTTACAATTTGATCACGTTGGAATGAAGCATCATCCGTAAAGAGAACATTTGCACTGAAATGAGGATTCACACATTGTTGGATGAACCATTCGCAGAAGTGTACCCGTGGAGGCCAATCAGCTGCTGATAGTGCCTGCACACGCTGTACATGGTACGGAAACAACTGGTTCTTCCGTAGCACTCTCCATACAGTGACGTGGTCAACGTTCCCTTGTACTGCAGCAACTTCTCTGACGCTGACATTAGGGTTTCGTCAACTGCACGAAGAATTGCCTCGTCCATTGCAGGTGTCCTCGTCGTTCTAGGTCTTTCCCAGTCGCGAGTCATAGGCTGGAATGTTCCGTGCTCTCTAAGACGCCGATCAATTGCTTCGAACGTCTTCCTGTCGGGACGCCTTCGTTCTGGAAATCTGTCTCGATACAGACGTACCGCGCCACGGCTATTGCCCCGTGCTAATCCATACATCAAATGACAATCTGCCAACTCCGCATTTCTAAACATTGCACTGACTGCAAAACCACGTTCGTGATGAAGACTAACCTGTTGATGCTACGTACTGATGTGCTTGATGCTAGTACTGTAGAGCAATGAGTCGCATGTCAACACAAGCACCGAAGTCAACATAATTTATTAGGTTATCAAAAAATGATTTTTCCAACTTTTGGACAATTACTTACTAATGAAATCTTTGGTTGTAATATGGATGATGTCAGAAATAGAATGATGCAAAAGCTACTATTAATTCATTTGCTAAAAACATGAGTAACTTTCACAGTAAAAAAAAAAGAACTCGTAGTAAAACTTTACGTAACTTGGACACTGAATTTCATTGTCAGCCCACAGTTATAATTTATAGCTTGTCGCATAATTTGTAACTTTTATTTCAAACAAATATCAAAGTAACCGCTAAATTCAAACAATCTTTCTGCTTGCTACACTTACGACAGTCCGTCTTACGGTGAGTAATATAGCAAAAAGTTTTGTCCATAGCCAGTAAACAATCTTACTTAAATTGATCTTTGAAAATAAATACGATACGTTGTACGTGTTTGCTATGTGGTTATTATCTGTCCACTGCGAAATGTGTGGAATGAAGTGTGCCTTCGGTACTGTTCCTACGTCATGACGCCAATAACTATTCTTACGTAAGATTGCTTACGAGTATAACGTTCAGTTCCAATTTAATTATTCTTGTACCGCTAAGGAACTGGCGACCGTTGGTTATTTCATTAATGACATACTTTGAAAACCTTTCTTTCAAATTTTCCGCTAATTACTGTTAACTAAAACACTAGTTTACGTAACTAAAAATATGTAAAGTTAAAGGAAATTTGTTTCTAATCGTCACTGCTAAAATATTGAGCAGTGGCGATTCGGTTATTACTTCATCTACTTCTGTCGGTTTTGCAGTATTCTTAGGAGTAGATGCCTTTTCTCCACAGATTATGGACTTTAGGTACACGGTCATACAGGAAAGCCTAATTGAGCCGGTCAGGTAGCAGGGTTTTACATTCATTGCAAGAATCCAAACATTGTGTAGTTCTTCTAGAAACGACGGAACTTATAAATCCCTTGTTCGATCACTCCTGGTTAATATTTTTCGTTGATCTGGGGCTTTCAATAGGCGACTGAACTACCAAAGGAGAGCTGTGCATTTCGCTCCTGGGTCCTAACAGTAAACGTGAAAGCGACCAAGTAAAGCGCTGTTTCAGCGGCAGACTCTGAAACAGAGGAACTGAGCGTTACGGAGAGCCACGGTCTTATATTCCGAGAACGGAAGCATCGTATTCTTTACGCCCATATAGGACTGAAGGAAGGACAAAAGCGAAAATTCAGTGAATTTCGCGCTTATGCAGGGGTTTCCAGAGAGTAGTTTTTCTACATTTAGGTATATTCCGCAAGTCACCTCATCTTGTGTAGCACAGGAAGCTTCCACTATCATCTTCCACTGGAGTTTATCTATCATCTCCGTAACGCTTTCGCGGTTACTAAATGATCCTGTAACGAAACGCGCTGCTCTCCGTTGGATCTTCTGTATCTCTTCTATCAACCCTATCTGGTACGGATCCCACACTGCTGAACAGTATTCAAGCAGTGGGCGAACGAGCGTACTGTAACCTACTTCCTTTGTTTTAGGATTGCATTTCCTTAGGACTCTACCAATGAATCTCAGTCTGGCATCTGCTTTACCGACGATCAACTTTATATGATCATTCCATTTTAAATCACTCCTAATACCTACTCACAGATAATTTATGGAATTAACAGCTTCCAGTTGCTGACCTGCTATATTGTAGCTAAATGATACGGGATCTTTCTTTCTATGTATTCGCAGCACATTACAGTTGTCTACACTGAGATTCAATTGCCATTCCCTGCACCATGCGTCAATTCGCTGCAGATCGTCCTGCATTTCAGTACAATTTTCCATTGTTAGAACCTCTCGATATAGCACAGCATCATCCGCAAACGCCTCAGTGAACTTCCGATGTCATCCACAAGGTGATTTATGTATATTGTGAATGGCAACGGTCCTACGACACTCCCTTGCGGTACACCTGAAATCACTCTTACTTCGGAAAACTTCTCTCTATTGAGAATGACATGCTGCGTTCTGTTATCTAGGAACTCTCCAATCCAATCACACAATTGGTCTGATACTCCATATGCTCTTACTTTGTTTATTAAACGACAGTGGGGAACTGTATCGAACGCCTTGCGGAAGTCAAGAAACACGACATCTACTTGGGAACCCGTGTCCATGGCCCTCTGAGTCTCGTGGACGAATAGCGCGAGCTGGGTTTCACACGATCGTCTTTTTCGAAACCCATGCTGATTGGTTTAGGAGTAATATCTTTCGCCGTGCATGAATTACATTTCCTCAGTATTCTTCAAGTGAACCTGAAACCGGTTTTATTTGATCATTGGTCCTTAGGTACATGTGGATACATACTGGTAAATATTTTACGGGTGTTACTGTGTGCAACAATTTATTGTTGTTGGTGTGGTCTTCAGTCATGAGACTGGTTTGATGCAGCTCTCCATGCTACCCTATCCTGTGCAAGCTTCTTCATCTCCCAGTACTTCCTGCAACCCACATCCTTCTGAATCTGCTTAGTGTATTCATCTCTTGGTCTCCCTCTACGATTTTTATCCTCCACGCTGCCCTCCAATGCTAAATTTGTGATCCCTTGATGCCTCAGAACATGTCCTACTAACAGGTCTCTTCTTTTTGTCAAGTTGTGCCACATACTCCTATACTCTCCAATTCTATTCAATACTTCATCATTAGTTACGTGACTTGGAAGAACAGTTGAACGGAATGGACAGTGTCTTGAAAGGAGGATATAAGATGAACATCAACAAAAACAAAACGAGGATAATGGAGTGTAGTCTAATTAAGTCGGTAGCTAATAATTTATTAGAAACAGCCTAATTTAAATGCAATGGATTTTATATAAGCTTCTCTCGTTGTTGAGACCGTCTCAGATCGGAATTAAAGGGCTAGTTTTCGAAGATAGTCTCCTTGTTATTCGTCAGGAGATGACAGTCGGCCAAGAGCGAAGTTTGCTACCTTTACAGTAGCTCTCAAGTCGGGTAATATAATTTGGAATTTTAAGTTCTATCGCCGATGTGACGCTACCTGTAGGGCGGAATCTGCAGACGCAAATGCAGGATTTCGACAATTTGGCAATGTGGCTGCCTCCCGCATTGGGTGGAGATCGAGTGGAGGAAGTGGAATAGAGGCCATCCGCAGCATCACCTATCCCCATAACAGTTACGGTTCTTGGTTGAATTTCTTTGCTCACCTATAGCTAAGAGCTGCACTGAACATACTCAGCATTAAGTATAGAACTCACCGATAGCGGAACACAGCCTTACGGAAGAGCACAAGATCAGCTTTGAGAAAATGAAGGTGCTCTCCCACGCACCGAACTTACTGGGATTCCGTAATACAAGAAGAGGTAGAAATTCGCGTGTGCAGCAAAAATTTAAGAGAGACGGAGGCTATAATCCAAGTAGTTCCCGGAAGCGAGCACCTGAGACGGAACTTCTTCAAAGAAACTCAACCAAAAATCATAAGTCTTAAAGGCAGAGGTGCATCTGGTGATAGTCTCTGTTCCCCTTCCACCCCTCAATCGCGGATCGGCGTCGAAAGGGTGCGTACTACCGCACTGCCAATTACGTGCATTTTTGCATGCGAATCCCGCCTCCAGGTGACGTCATACCGCCAATGGAAGTTGTAATTCCGAGCGATGATAAAAAGAAAATCAGATTTTGCCCCTGGCAATCGTGTCGTGAAGAACAAAATGGTGATAAGCTTCAAAAGCTCGAGTTTCAACTCAGATTTGATGCGGCCTGAACACCAGAAGTATTTTAAACAAGGGTGCCTCTGCAAATAACTTCGATGTCGATTTTTCGTATTTATACGAAATAAGCTACATTTGTGTATGCCATGGGTCAAGTGCTAGTCCCTGCGGGTAGCGTAGGTCTTTTGCATTTTCGTACAGTTTTCTGCTGTTGGAACTTTGATGTGTACGACGTCATTATCCACGGACAGCATCACAGAACTTCAGACGCCGTCCATCATTCTAGAACGGAACGGAAGCAAGGAGTGTACGCGATGCAAACACCGCCACGCACAGTCAGAGGCTCTTCGAGTGGAAATGTTGCAGTAGGTCCAGCGTCTCCGTGCCTTCACTTTTCGGATACGGAATACAGCACTCGATGAAGCGGAGAAAGCGGCAGTGTAACGACAGCGGTACTCACCTACCGTTCACGGTGCCCATATCTGCGACAGGTGCAAAGCTGGCCTCCAGAAAAAGCACAAAAAGTTCGCCGCGATCTGACACGGAGCCGCGTGGGATTCCCCAACGCCTAACGCGACGGCGGCTCACCGACCACTAATCGGTCCGTCCAACTTCCCCAATTTCCCAATCGGAAAGTCACGTTTGGCTCCGCGCGTCTGTCCCTCGACAGAGACACTGGCGGAGAGGACAGAGAGAGAGAGAGAGAGAGAGAGACAGAGAGAGAGAGAGAGAGAGAGAGAGAGAGAGAGGAGAGTGAACGAGAATACAATAAATTCTCAAGTGGAGGTGTACTGAGCGACGTGGCACGTCGATAACCCTTTCATGGCCGAATTAATTTCTACAGTCCATCTTACTGTAGTAGGTGTTGGACTGTATCTGTAATGCATAGAGACTAAGTCAATTGTTATAGTTTCCCCCTTGCTACTATTATGTGCGATCGGACCCTTTCTGGTCACAAAAAAAACGATTAATTTTCAGTCATAAGAGTCTTAAAGCAGCTCTCACTTTTTTCTTTGTGCGGTCTCTTTCTTCCTTCACTCCACTTTGTCCCTGGTTTGTAGTGACTTCTTTCTCGGGCAGTACCGGTATTTACCATCTGCCAATTTTTTGTCTTTATAACTCTGTGTTGACATAACTGATAAACTTATATAAGCTTCTTCTGAACCCTTTGTGACCTACTGGATCCACGGTATGGTTTCGAGTAATGCTACGTAAGTCGCAATTTTTTGAGTCATTTTCGTGGTATGGATTCTGTGGAGATGCCCATCAAATATCTGTGTGCGTGTGTGTGTGTGTGTGTGTGTGTGTGTGTGTGTGTTTTATGACGTCTGCCGCGAGGTTTACTACTTTTTCGGTTGTGTTTCGGGACTGTTGTGGCTGAGTATCTTTTTCATAATTTTGCGTTCTTTTTTTAGGATGTCTTCCAGATCAGCTTTTCTATCGAGAGGAAGAGTTTTAGTAGCGTAAAAGACATCGGGCTTGATAACTGCGTAGTAATGACAGATTTTCGTATATGCGAACTTTAATTTTTCAATGTACGCTTTGCCATAAGTATGGAACTCTCTAAATTTGTTCATGTTTTGTGATCAGTTTTATAGTAGTATGTTTTGAGGAACATGCATCTCAATAAATGTATATTCTGCAGGCGATGTTCTTTTTCTATTGTGTTGATGCGTAAGTTCACAGCGCTTTTCCATAATTTTAATAAATACAACAGATACCCATACCAGAGACTTTAGTCATAACTTTTCGACCCAGCGACTGTAAATATCACGTGGTTTGGAGGCGAACAGCTATTCGAGCTATGTTTAGAGTATTTTCATCCGGAAAGGAAGTTCGTCGAAGGTTGTTCGATGGAGAGCAGGAAACGTGAAAATATGAGAGCGCAGGATCAGGTGAATAAGGTGGGTGCGGAATGGCTGCCCAATAGAACTCCTGTATAGTGTTTATTGTCAGTCTACTAGAACATGGGCGGGCATTATTGTGGAGTAGCATCACTTCCGCTGTTTTTCTGGTAGTTGTTCTTGGAATGCGTCTGAAAGACGTCTAGGTTGTTGACAATAAATGTCAGCAGTGTTGGTTAGATCTCGGGAAGCAATTAGTCCCCAACACCGTCGCTGTTTCACCAGATGTGAAACATTATTTTCTGTGAATTCGCGCAGCTCTTTGTACGGGGAGTTCCTGCTTTGTTTGGACTCAACCATTCGTTTCTTTTCCTTATGTTAGCAAAAAAGCCACCATTTCTAGTCACGTGTAACGATACAGGATAGGAATGGTCTGTGCTGTTCAAGAGCCAAATGATGACGAGCATACAGAGGTGTACATAAGGTCACCTGCTGATTTTTGTGATTTTCGCTAGAATATGCGGTATCCGTACGCCAGATTTTTGAACCTTCCCCTTTGCATGAAAATGTCGCATGACGGTGGAATGATCGGAATTCCTCTCATTTTTCAGATCTCAACTACACTGACTTGGGTCATTGTGGATTAATGCGTTTAAACCATCTTCATCAAACCACGATGCTCTTCCTGAACATGGTGAGTCACGAATGTCAACACGATCCTCCTTAAAACGAAAAAAACATTTTCTTGTCGTGCTCCGTCCAATGGCATTATTCCCATACAGCGGCTCAAATGTTTCTGCGTGCCTCCGCTGCTGCCTGCTCTATTGAACCCAAACAGGATATCACCTCGGAAATGTTCTGATTTCTCCACTTGGCACTCCATTTTCTAGCGTCCCCAGCTCCACTCATTGTCTCCAAATGACAAAACGACGATACGCAATCTAAGATACCAACAGTGAACTCATCATCATCATTTAAGACGGATTATGCCTTTCAGCTTTCAGGGTGGAGCATAGTCCCCCTTTAAAATTCCTCCATGATCTCCTATTCAGTGCTAACATTGGTGCCTGTTCCGATGTTAAGCCCATTACTTCAAGATCATTCTTAACCGAATCCAGGTACCTTCTCCTTGGTCTACCCCGAGTCCTCCTACCCTCTACTGCTAAACCCATGAGTCTCGTGGGTAACCTTGCTTCTCCCATGCGTGTAACATGACCCCATCATCTAATCCTGTTCGCCCTGACTGCTACATCTATAGAGTTCATTCCCAGTTTTTCTTTGATTTACTCATTATGGACACCCTCCTGCCATTCTTCCCATCTACTAGTACCTGCAATCATCCTAGCTACTTTCATATCCGTAACCTCAACCTTACTGATGAGGTAACCTGAATCCACCGAGCTTTCGCTCCCATACGACAAAGTTGGTCGAAAGATTGAACGGTTCACAGATAACTTAATCTTGGTACTGACTTCCTTCTTGCACAAGAGAGTAGATTGCACCTGAGCGCTCACTGCATTAGCTTTGCTACACCTCGTTTCCAGTTCTTTCACTATGTTGCCATCCTGTGAGAATATGCATCCTAAGTACTTGAAACCGTTCACCTGTTCTAACTTTGTTCCTCCTATTTGGCACTCAATCCGTTTATATCCCTTTCCCACTGACATTACTTTAGTTTTGGAGATGCTAATCTCCATAACATAGTCCTTACATTTCTGATCTAGCTCTGAAATATTACTTTGCAAACTTTCAATCGAATCAGCCAGTCTATTGTTTTCAACATATGATCCATGAATAATATGGACAACAGTGCAGACAGGTTGCAGCCTTGTCTTGCCCCTGAAACTACCATGAACCATGAACTCAATTTACCGTCAACTCTAACGGCTGCTTGAATATCTATGTAAAGACCTTTAATTGCTTGCAAAAGTTTGCCTCCTATTCCATAATCTCGTAGAACAGACAATAACTTCCTCCTAGGAACCCGGTCATATGCCTTTTCTAGATCTGTAAAGCGTAGATACAATTCCCTGTTCCATTCGTAACACTTCTCCATTATTTGCCGTAACTAAAGATCTGGTCCTGAAAACCTCTAAGAGGCCTAAACCCACACTGATTTTAATCCAGTTTGTTCTGAACTAATACTTGCACTTTCCCTTCGACAATACCTGAGAAGATTTTACCAATACGTTGATTAAAGAGATACCCCTGTAGCTGTTACAATTTTTTCTGTTTCCATGTTTAAAGATAAGTGCTATTACTACTTTCGTCCAAATACAAAATGAAAACTTCGGGGTAGGTATTAAAATCCACGGAGAAGAAATAAAAACTTTGAGGTTCGCCGATGACATTGTAATTCTGTCTGAGACAGCAAAGGACTTGGAAGAGCAGTTGAATGGAATGGATAGTGTCTTGAAAGGAGGGCATAAGATGAACATCAACAATAGCAAAACGAGGGTAATGGAATGTAGTCGAATTAAGTCGGGTGATGCTGAGGGAATTAGACTAGGAAAAGAGACACTTAAAGTAGTAAAGGAGTTTTGCCATTTGGGGAGCAAAATAACTGATGATGGTCGAAGTAGAGAGGATATAAATTGTAGACTTGCAATGGCAAGGAAAGCGTTTCTGAATAAGATAAATTTGTTTACATCAAGTATTGATTTAAGTGTCAGGAAGTCGTTTCTGAAAGTATTTGTATGGAGTGTAGCCATGTATGGAAGTGAAACATGGACGATAACTAGTTTGTACAAGAAGAGAATAGAAGCTTTCGAAATGTGGTGATACAGAAGAATGCTGAAGATTAGATGGGTAGATCACATAACTAATGAGGAGGTATTGAACACAATTGGGGAGAAGAGAAATTTGTGGCACAGCTTGACTAGAAGAAGGGATCGGTTGGTAGGACATGTTCTGAGGCATCTAGGGGTCACCAATTTAGTACTGGAGGGCAGCGTGGAGGGTAAGAATCGTAGAGCGAGACCAAGAGATGAATACACTAAGCAGATTCAGAAGGATGTGGGCTGTAGTAGGTACTGGGAGATGAAGAGGCTTCCACAGGATAGAGTAGCATGGAGAGCTGCATCAAACCAGTCACAGGACTGAAGACCACAACAACAACGACAAAAAATAACAACGATAAATAAACCCATAGCAACCGGAATACCAACATGCAAAATAAAAAATAGATTAAGTAGCTTCCCTCACCTATCGCACCAAAATCCCCCCCCCTCCCCAACCCCTCCCAAGACACAGTACTGGACATCCAAATTTATATTGTCTGTGGTTTCTCTAAATCGCTTAAGGCTAAATCCTGGTGGTTCATGTGAATGGCCACGGGCGATTTCTTCTCCCACCCTTCCTCTCCGTGATCCTGTGTTCGGTTGTTAATGAGCCCGTCGTCGACGTTAACTCCTGATCTTCCCAGCTCGCCCCGCCAGACCGCACCTGCTGGGCGCCCACCTCGGCCACGGCTGCGGCTCCAGCAGGATACGCCGGTCCGGCGGCGGGCCTTCCCCAGGAGCGCCGGTCACGCAGAGTCGCCCACGTCGCCGCGCAGCAGACACTTTGATAAACCAGTCACTATAGGCAGACCCCGGGCTGTAATCCGTACAAAGCACATCCTCCTTGATGCGAGTCACCTTGTTCTTATTCCCTTGGTGCTTTCACGTAACTCTCCCTTCACATTAGTAGCGATGGAGTACCATCTTCACAGAGAGAGAAGGCCGGGGCAGCGGGTGGCAGTCTTGTACCGGGAATGTCCCAACATTCACCTACCGTAACTTGCGGGAAACGGAAAATACACTACTGGCCATTAAAATTGCTACAAGACGAAGATGATGTGCTACAGAAGCGAAATTTAACCGACAGGAAGAAGAGGCTGTGATATGCAAACGATTAGCTTTTCAGAGCATTCACACAAGGTTGGCGCCGGTGGCGACACCTACTATGTGCTGACATGACGAAAGTTTCCAACCGATTTCTCGTACACAAACAGCAGTTGACCGGCGTTACCTGGTGAAACGTTGTTGTGATGCCTCGTGTAAGGAGGACAAATGCGTACCATCACGTTTCCGACTTTGATAAAGGTCGGATTGTAGCCGATCGCGATTGTGGTTTATCGTATCACGACATTGCTGCTCGCGTTGGTCGAGATCCAATGACTGTTAGCAGAATATGGAATCGGTGGGTTCAGGAGGGCAACGCGGAACGCCGTGCTGGATCCCAGCGGCCTCGTATCACTAGCAGTCGAGATGACAGGCATGTTATCCGAATGGCTGTAACGGATCGTGCAGCCACGTCTCGATCCCTGAGTCAAGAGATGGGGACGTTTGCAAGACAACAAACATCTGCTCGAACAGTTCAACGACGTTTGCAGCAGCATGGACTATCAGCTCTGAGACCTTGGCTGCGGTTACCCTTGACGCTGCGTCACAGACAGTAGCCTTTGCGATAGCGTACTCACCGACGAAGCTGGGTGCACGAATGGCAAAACGTCATTTTCTCGGATGAATCCAGGTTCTGTTTACAGCATCACGACGGTCACATCAGTGTTTGGCGACATCGCGGTGAATGCACATTGGAAACGTGTATTCGTCATCGCCATACTGACGTATCACCCGGCGTGATGGTATGGTGTGCCATTGATTACATGTCTCGGTCATTTCTAGTTCGCACTGACGGGACTTTGAACAGTAGACGTTACATTTCAGATGTGTTACGACCCGTGGCTCTACCCTTCATTCGATCCCTGCGAAACCATACATTTCAGCAGGATAATGCACGACCGCATGTTGCAGGTCCTGTACGAACCTTTCTGAATACAGAAAATGTTCGACTGCTGCCCTGCCCAGCACATTCTCCAGATCTCTCACCAATTGAGAGCGTCTGGTCAATGGTGGCCGAGCAACTGCCTCGTCACAATACGCCAGTTACTACTCTTGATGAACTGTGGTATCGTGTTGATGCTGCATGGGCAGCTGTACCTATACACGCCATCCAAACTCTGACTCAATGCCCAGGTGTATCAAGGTCGTTATTACGGCCAGAGGTGGTTGTTCTGGGTACTTATTTCTCAGGATCTTTGCAACCAAATTGCGTGAAAATGTAATCACATGTCAGTTCTAGTATAATATATTTTTCCAATGAATACCCGTTTATCATCTGCATTTCTTCCTGGTGTAGCAATTTTAATGGCCAGTAGTGTAGCTTACCTCCATATATAATCGTGGGAAGTCCAAGCGGATTCCAGTTAACAGTCAGATACTTACTACGATCTGCCCATGTTTCATCCAAGTGAAGATGATCATCTTGAGTGCAGAGCAATCTTACTACGTTACTAACAAACCTGGACATTTAGGTGTTGCGAAATGTGCTTGCTGCTATAAGATGTGTGGCAATCGGAAGTTCCTAAGTGCCACTTATTCGCAAAACGCATTTGCAGTGCTTTTGCGTTCTCAGTGCTCCGTTTCATCTCACAAGACTTGATCCAGATGCCACACAATGGAGAACGTGAGTCAGTAGATGGCGCATAGTCTTCGTAACAAGCTGTGCTTTCCTCTGGAGGTCCAAAATTCAAATGATATGGGAAATGGTCTCTGTCGACTACTGTTCTTCTGTTAGTTAAAATTACTACTCTAATTCTGTACTTGTATTACTACAAAGCAACGTATTGACTCGGTATTAATGGTACTTAGAACAATACATTTTTCCTGCTATTTTGCCAAAAACTAACATTCCTGAGACAGTGACAATGTACACAATACACGATGATTCTTGTAGAGAAGGAAAAAAACAAATTATTGTTAATAATGCTGTTTATTTACACAAATAGCGCCGTTACCGGTTTCGAACCGACAGCTTCATCTTCACAGGGCTGCTCAAGTTTATATTATATTTATCATTGTTTAGAATAACTGACGGAGGAAAACAGTTCACAAGTAATGCAAACAATAACAAATAAAATACAATTAAGTACAGCACACTGAAGATGAAACTGTCGGTTTGAAACCGGTTGGCCGCGCGAGATTAGCCGAGCGGTCTCGGGCGCTGCATTCATGGACTGTGCGGCTGGTCCCGGTGGAGGTTCGAGTCCTCCCTCGGGCATGGGTGTGTGTGCGTTTGTCCTTAGGATAATTTAGGTTAAGTAGCGTGTAAGCTTAGGCACTGATGACCTTAGCAGTTAAGTACCATAAGATTTCACGCACATTTGAATTTAAATTTTTTTGAATCCGGTTATAGCTCTATTTGAGTTAGTAAATATCACTAGTGACTGTGATTGGTTGATGTTTTCTTCTTTGCAAGAATCAACTTACAAAATCTTTGATATTGGCTTAGAACGTTCTTAGAAAAGGTTTTTGTTTTAGTTCATCTCACTTTTTTGGAATGATGCAGTGAGGAGCATAATTCTGCGGGAACAGAATGCCTTCACAATTTTTTTAGATAAAAATAGTTTTCGTAGAAACAGATATACACTGTTTTCCATTCTACTGACAACTGTTAGATTTGTCATGCAGAACGTTTTCCACGGTCGCTCTTGATACGTTCTCCCGTGCTCTAATCTTTTAGTTGAAGTAATCATCTGCGATAATCAGACAGAACTAGACTGCAAGGTTGTGATGATCAGAACTCAGCCAAATGGAGCGCTGAGTAGGTAGATCGGATGAATGGAGGGCGGCACAGGTTCAACATAATTTGACCAACGTAGTGGAGTGTAGTCTGGATCACCGAGAGGCACCTCAGGCAAATGAAACTGATTAGCCGTGGCTGTTTCTGGAGCTACTTGGAATCTTCTCGGTGATCATCGCCAGTCTTTCGATCTGTTGGCAGATCACTATCTGGATCTATTATAGGCTTTCATTTCGGCGTACTTACTGACTCCAGCATAATTTATGACTTGTTTTCAGAATTCCTATTGGGTCTTCTTCACGCCTTCGTACCTTCCACTGCTCCTCCCAGAAAGTTTACAAGGAACAAAAAAAATGTTCAAATGTGTGTGAGATCTTATGGCACTTAACTGCTAAGGTCATCAGTCCCTAAGCTTACACACTACCTAACCTAAACTATGATAAGGACTCACACACACACCCGTGCCCGAGGGAGGACTCGAACCTCCGCCGGGACCAGCCGCACAGTCCATGACTGCAGCGCCTTACAAGGAACAGCTTGTGGCATATTAAGTTACCTATCCACTCACGTCGGCTTGCTTTGATTGTTTTCCTCTATGTTCTTTCCGTGTCAATTCTCTGAAAGGCTTCCTGATTGGTGGTTCTGTCTGTCCCGCATCTCCGACGCGCTACGTCAAACACATCAGGAGAATTCATTTCCTTTTTTTTTACGCATTTCCCACATATGAAGCGCTACGCTGCAGCTCCAGCTCTTAACTGGATTTTTCCCGACATCAATATTTATGTTGAGGAGGGCATTTGCTTTTTATTAATGAACATTACTTTTGCCCGTTTAGTTATATGTATAATCTCTGCCTCTTCCTTCACTTGCTACCTAACAACTTTTACTCACCTATTTATTTAATTTAGTTTAATTGTATTTGTAAAGCTGACATCCTATAACACCTTGAGCTGCTTTTCACTTTACTCGGTTGTAGGCGCTTCAGTCCGGAACCACGCAGCTGCTACGGTCGCAGATTCGAATCCTGTCTCAGGCATGGATGTGTGTGATGTCCTTAGTTTAGTTAGGTTTAAGTTGTTCTCAGTCTAGGGGACTGATGACTTCAGATGTTGAGTCCCATAGTGCTTAGAGCCATTTGAACCATTCACTTTACATTTTTTGTGCGGCCAACTTCGTTCAAAAGACCATGATCCAGTCTTGCACACATCCCATGGATACAGGAAAGTTTCAGACGGAATGGGTGTCTGTCCAGTCACATTAATGTGATAACCTGTCAGATGTCTGAATAACCACCTTTGCCTGAAAAGCCACCTTTTGCAGAGCTGACCGCGACGCGTGCACAAAGATAGTCAGTGAGGTTATGGAAGGTAGCGACGGGGGTGTGGAGCCATACCGACTTCCGTATCGTGGCCAGCTGCGCCAGGTTGCTCCGTTCAGGGTCCGTGGCGCGAACAGCACGATCGAAGTGGTCCCACAGATTCTCGATCGGCCTTGAGTCTTGGAGTTTAGTGGCTAGGGAGTACGGCAAACTCACCTTGGTGCTCTTCCATCACGCACGTACGCTACGAGCATTGTGACGTGTTGCATTCTCCTTCCGGTAGATGCCATAGCACCGAGGAAAGATCAACTGCATATATGGGTGCACATGGTGGCCATGGATGGATGCATATTTGTATTAATCCATTGTGGCTTCCAGAATGACGAAATCACCCAGCGAATATAGCGAAAACATTCCCCAGAGCATAATGCTCCGTCATCCGGCCTGGACCCTTCCGATGACTGTTGCAGGCCATCCGCACCAGCGGCCGTCAGTCCGATGGAGCATAAAACGTGACTCATCTGAAAAGACCGCTTGTCGCCACTCGATGGACGTCCAGTTCCGGTACTGGCCCACAAATTCCAGCCTTCGTCGCCGATGAACAGGGCGCATGAACGAACACCTGCTGCGTAGGCCCATCGCAGCAACGTTCACTTAATGGTCGGTGACGAGACCCTGTTGGTAACTCCTTGGTTCATCTGGGCCATCAGTGGCTTAGCAGTTATACGAGGGGCGTTTGAAAAGTCCGTGCAAATTCCGATAGATGGCACCACCGGCGCGTATCAATGTCATCTTTAGTTAGTAGCATCTTTGGAAAGAACGCACACCAAGTTTCAGCCATATTGGTCTATTTCTTTGTGTTTGGCATTCGTGTGAATGAAGGAAGTCGACTGATTGTCAACAAATGGACGAAAAAGAATTTTGTGTGGTGATTAAACATTACCTTACCAAAGGCAAAACGCCTCAGGAGACCAAAGAGAAGCTTAATAAACATTGCGGTGACTCTACACCTTCGATTAGAACAGTTTATAAGTGGTTTTAAAATTTTCGGAGTGGCCATATGGGCACAAGTGTTGCTGAACTTCCTGGACGCCCTGCAGAGGTTACGACTCCATAAATCATTGACAAAATTCGTGATATGGTGATGGATGACAGAAGGGTTAAGGTACTAGTGCTGTGGGCATCTCGAATCAACGGGTACATAATATTTTGCATAAATATTTGGACATGAGAAACCTATTCGCAAGATGGGTTCCGCTATTGCTCGCGCTTGACCAAAAACGGAGTCCTGTTAAGTGTTGCAAGGATGGTTTGCAACTGTTCAGGAAAAATCCGCAGGACATCAAGCGTCGTTCTGTCACTGTTGATGAAACATGGATACATTACTATACTCCTGAGACCAAAGAACAATTTGAACAATGGGTTACCAAAGGAGAACCTGCACCAAAAAAGGCGAAGACCAGTCCTTCGGCCGGAAAGGTTATGGCGACTGTCTTTTGGGATTCGCATGGGATAATCCTCACCGACTATGTGGAAAAGGTTAAAACTATTACAGGTGCATATAATTCATCGTTATTGGATCGTTTGAAAACCGAGCTGCAAGAAAAATTCCGGCGATTGGACCTCAAAAAAGTCCTTTTACATCACGACAGTGCACCAGCACACACCTCAGCAATTGTGGTCGCAAAATTAATGGAACTAGGATTCCAACTCGTTTCACATCCCCCCTATTCTCCAAGCTTGGCTCCCTTGGACTACTGTTTGTTCCACAATTAGAAGAAATGGCTGGCGGGACAAAGGTTGTATTCAGACGAGGAGGTGATTGCAGCAACTAATACTTTTTAGCAGACTTGGACAATTCCTATTATTCGGAAGGGATCAACAAATTAGAACAGCGTTGGACGAAGTGTATATGTCCAAAAGGAGACTATGTCGAAAAATAAAAAAGGTTTACCCCAAACGCGTAAGCAGTTTGTATTTTTGCACAGACTTTTATTCCGCCTACTGGCCATTACACATCTCTGCACCCCTCCTTCACCCCTGTCATCTCCGATCGGTGGTGCTCCACAGGTGCCCCTCCACTCCCGTTTTGGATAGCGCCATCTTGCAGTGCTCGGTATGCTTTAACCATGACGACGAACGAACGGTTTACAAGCTTAGCCGTGTCGGAAATGCTTCCACCTTAGGCGCGAAAGCCAATGATAATCCCATTTGGACGTCAGATAAATCGCCCAGTTTCCGCACTGCAACGACTGCATTGTTTTCGCGTCCACCGATACGCTTTGTATGCCCTCCACTGCTTGTGCTCCCACCTGCCTTCTCCGATCGGTTATTGTTAGTAGACGGCGAACATACGAGGGTGGTCACTTTAATGTGACTGCACCGTGTATGCACTGTACATAGAGCTATATTCATAAAAGAAACAAAATTTCAGGAATACAAGATTTCTAAATGAGGTATAGATATGAAGAGTTAGATACATTAAATATCTATTACAGAAAGTTATTCAAGGAATATGCGAAACAAAATGGCAAAGAATCATGAGCAACCGCTATCGTGTACTACGTTGGTAACATGCGTCTACCTCTGCAAGACTGAAAATTATTTATAAATATATTAAATTTTTGACTTTGCGTTTATTTTGACGTGTGCACACTGACGTGATGAAAGTCATGCGATACCGATATATACACTACTGGCCATTAAATTTGCTACACCAAGAAGAAATGAAGATGATCAACGGGTATTCATTGGACAAATATATTATACTAGAACTGACATCTGATTACATTTTCACGCAGTTTGGGTACATAGATCCTGAGAAATCAGTACCCAGAACAAACACCTCCGGCCGTAATAACGGCATTGATACGCCTGGGTATTGAGTCAAACAGACCATGGATGGCGTGTACAGGTAGAGCTGCCCATGCAGCTTCGACACGATACCACAGTTCATGAAGAGTTGTAACTGGCGTATTGTGACGAGGCAGTTGCTCGGCCACCATTGACCAGACGTTTTCAGTTGGTGAGAGATCTGGAGAATGTGCTGGCCAGGGCAGCAGTCGAACATTTTGTGTATCAAGAAAGGCCCCTACAGGACCTGCTACGTGCTGTCGTGAATTATCCTGCTGAAATGTAGGGTTTCGCAGGGATCGAATGAATGGTAGAGCCACGGGTTGTAACACATCTGAAATGTAGCGTCCACTGTTCCGTCAATGCGAACAAGAGGTGACCGAGACGTGTAACCAACGGCACCCCATAGCATCTCGCCGGGTGATACGCCAGTATGGCGATGACGAATACACCCTTCCAATGTGCGTTCACCGCGATGTCGTCAAACACAGATGCGACCATCATGATGCTGTAAACAGAACCTGGATTCATCCGAAAAATGACGTTTTGCCAATCGTGCACCCAGGTTCGTCGTTGAGTACACCGTCGCAGGCGCTCCTGTCTGTGATGCAACGTCAAGGGTAACCGCAGCAATGGTCTCCAAGCTGATAGTCCATGCTGCTGCAAACGTATCGAACTGTTCGTGCAGATGGTTGTTGTCTGGCAAACGTCCCCACCTGTTGCCTCAGGAATCGAGACGTGGCTGCACGATCCGTTACAGCCATGCGGATAAGATGCCTGCCATCTCGATTGCTAGTGATACGAGGCCAATGGGATCCAGCACGGCGTTCCGTATTACCCTCCTGAACCCACCGATTCCATATTCTGCTAACAGTCATTGGATCTCGACCAACGCGAGCAGCAGTGTCGCGATACGATAAGCCGCAATCGCGATAGGCTACAATCCGACCTTTACCAAAGTCGGAAACGTGATGGTACGCATTTCTCCTCCTTACACGAGGCATCACAACAACGTTTCAACAGGCAACGCCGGTCAACTGCTGTATCTGTATGAGAAATCGGTTGGAAACTTTAAGTAACGTGGTGCGGATAGGAAAACTGTAAAAGCTTATTTTCTTCTCGCTCAGTGCCACTTTTCAGTTCCGAACTGTGAATGGCGTGCAGTTGCTTTAATATTGCCCACTGCCAAGAGCGAGTAGACCGGAGTGTTGTGCTCGCTTAGGCGAAGAGGACGAGGGAGAAAAGCAGGGAGCGAATTCCGACAGGGGCACAGGGCTGCTCCTGTTGGACTTCAACAAGGAGACGTCTGAGAACATTGTCCCCATCCGGTCACTATCAAGAGAGTCTCATACCCTCACTCCACGAGACATTTCGGAGAGCTTTGCGATTTAATTCGATGAATGTCTGGCCTGGAACTCTAATGGTATCAGTGTGCCTGATAACTAAAACATAGGAGGATAGAATCCTGGTTGGACTACAGAATATTTGAGTTCGTCTTTAACCTAATCAGCATGTTTCAATGATAAGAAGATTATGCAGGAACGACACGTGATTCGGATCCCATTTTATACCGTAGATCACCTTTGTTGGTAGGAGTCTTGGGGTAGCTTACAGTCACGTACTTGCGTCATGCCTACGAGCCATATCACGGCATTATTATTATTATTATTATTACTCAGGGAATTAAAGCGTAGTGTTGATACGAAATTTTACGCCACCAGGTTCCCTCGTGTGGGCTATGCTGATGATGAAAATGTCTTTCTTCACCAGAATTTGAGCAGTCTGTTTCCGAAGAAAGGAGGATTAATGTCTATAGTCCCATCGACAACGAGGTCAGTAGAGACGGTCTACTTGTGAGTCTGTCACCAGCCTGGGGCGCTTTGCTACGGAATCGGGTCGGTTATGAACGAGAAAAAGGAAGTAATAAAAGCGATACTGTAACGGAGAATGGACGGGATGACGGAGAAGGAGATACGAGAGCGAAGAAAGGAATAAGGACAAAAACGAAGAACGAGGTGAACGTATAAACGATTTCCGAAATTTTCGAAAAGAAATAAAGGAACACGCTATCTTACAAGAAATACACCGACGGGAATGCAGTGTGGACTGTAATTACCTAAGGCCGAAGCTTGGTAGATATGCTAACGCGTTAATGCGGACCCGACTTGCGCTGGAAAAAATACTTCCAAATTTGGCCACCAGATGCACACCTGGCGCTGTTCACCATCTTGTCGACGTCTCTGGGCCTCATATTTAACAAACTATGTAAGTGGCGGTTAACAGTAAGTCAGAATTATGCCTTCTTCGCTTCTTTGACCTTTCCTGCCTACGTCCCATTCCTAATCCATTACATATTAGAAACATTTCTATACGTCTTTCTTACATTCACACCGCCAGGTTTGCGCCTAGTGGCCAGAATTGGAACTAATTTTTTTCAGTGTAAATCGTTCCTGCGTTAACGCGTTAGGATTCCTACGAAGTTTCGCTGCCTTAGCGCATAGGCATACCTACCTGCTGAGGTACGAGAGCCCAGAAAATGTCAAGTTAACTCGTTCACGAGCGCGTTTGCTAGGAAGCCTATGCGACACCTGAAATTGTTTTAGACCCATAGCGACTCCGCGACTACGAGGCTGTATGTAAAAACCAAACGGGTGTGGGTCACTAGCAGCGAACTCTTACTTACCTGTTAAAGGTAATAGTTGTGGTTTCAAGAGGTTGGCTGTACCGGGAAATATTGCTGGGCGGGGTAGAAGGGAGCCGAATGACCAGTGCGAGCATGTCTCTGTGGACGCTTACAAGGCTACCAATCAAAGGAGCGAAGAGGTCGAGAATGGGTATCGGGGTATGGGAGCGGGGCTGGAAGGAAGCGGAGACAGTCGGTGTCAGGGTGATGTTTGCAACGCAAAAGTGGACTGGCGATTGTGGAAGGCGACGACAGAGTATTAAGGTGGCAGTGGGTGCGCTGCACGAAGGAAGAGGCTCGGAATTCTACTGGGGTGACGAAAAGGGGGTAGACGCCGTCTGCATGACTTAAGGTACAGTTATGAAGGGAACTCTTTGCAGCCAGTTCACTAGTGAGAGGGAGGAACTCTGTTAATGTGACAAGTTTCCAGGAAACCCATGAGTTCATGTTACGGCGGAGTTTAGCCAGGGATTGCTGGGCAGTAATCTAATAATGTAAATTTGAATTTAAATTTAATGAAATGGATTCACTCATAATTTATACTGAGGTGTCCTTATTAGTAGTCAGTCTGTCATTTATTTTAAGTGTTTTCGCGTATTTTGTCTTGTCTCTGCATTCCACTGTGTTCTATAATATTTGTGTATAGCAAGTGCAGGCGAACGGAAGAGTTGTCTGTTCAATGCGCATTTTTCGGCGTTGATGTCCTTATAGTTCGCCGATCTTGTGAACAGACGGTGGGTCTTCGGAAATGAGCAGTCAGAAGGCTCTGATGAATGACCGTGAATTACTCTTATCTAAGGGGGTCAACATTATATAGAGGCTAATACTAATTAAAAAACTAAACTCCGCCAGAACAGGCCATGAAGGTCGAATGGTACCGACCGGCCGCTGTGTCATCGTAAGCCCAATAGGCATCACTGGATGCATATATGGAGGGGTACGTGGTCAGCACGCCGCTCTCCCGGCTTAATCAAGTAGCTCCTCAGTTTGCCTCACAAGGGCTGAATGCACACCGCTTGCCAACAGCTCTCGACGGACCGGATGGTCACCCACCTAAGTGTTAGCCCAGACCGAAATCGCTGAACTTCGATGATCTTACAGGAACCGGTGTTACCACTGCGCCATGGGCGTTGGCTTCATAGTGAGGCTGCCGACTCGTATTTAGTTACCGGTATTGAGAGAGTAAATAACAGATCCAGCCGAAAGCTGTAGTATTTATTGCTAAGCCGTCAATGAGGCTGCTGCTCTCGAATCATGTTTGAGTCTTTCTATTATCAGAATATATGTCTTCGTTAACCTTTAACCAGTTTTGCAATTAGAGTTATAACCACTACCCATCTCCGTCAGTATCTTAATTGATGAAGGACTCCCTGCAAGTAGGTACGAAGCCGTTGCTTTCCACAGACGGAAATAACTGTGCGTACTGAAACCCCAGGCAGTTCTACGAATGCAAACCCAAGGAGATGTTGTGTTCACCGTGTTTTCCTAACGCTGTTTTCCCCGTCTCGGTTGCCGTCTGGCGCCGCGCTGTCTGCTGCTGCCAAGTAGCAAAGTGCTTTATTAGTCTCCGTTGGAGCGCAGGTTATTCTTCGTGCTTTGCAGACCGTTCTATTCCACACGCGAAACCGAATACCGTTCCAGACTAATATGACAGCGCTCTGTCGAATGGACACACAAATTTTCACTTT
Source organism: Schistocerca gregaria (assembly GCF_023897955.1). Classification (NCBI taxonomy): domain Eukaryota; kingdom Metazoa; phylum Arthropoda; class Insecta; order Orthoptera; family Acrididae; genus Schistocerca; species Schistocerca gregaria. Next base: position 126,388,584 of record NC_064923.1, on the reverse strand, counting down.
GAAAAACATCTTTTTAATGATAAAAAAACAGACCGATGATTTTCGTCGAGCCTAGGCGTCGAATGAAACGTGTGATGAGGACTACTTGTTTGGGATGATTCTATGTAATCAGAAAAAACGAATTGCAAGTATCTACCAAAATACAAGAGAAAATGTTCCAACTGCTGATTGGTGAGAGACCTGTTTCTACACACGGGGTGTCCGAAAATTCGTTACCCAAACTAACAGATATGTCGACGGAATCAACAACAATATATAACTTTCAGCAACCAGGTGTCAGAAATTCGTACTGAGTGAGAACGGAGTATCCAGGACGTAAATGGGTGTCAATGACAATAAAGTTGTAGTGTATGTGATCCAGGTTTTTTATTGTTCTGGTCAGTGGTACAATAAATGTTCGAAAACAGCGTCTTTTAACTACAGCGTAGAGCAGGTATCGACGCAGAAGGATGTCCTGTGCTCGATGGAAAATGTGTGGCCTGTTCTTTCTGTGCACGTCTGTCACAACTGCAAGAATTCTTGCAGCTATGTTTCTGAGTCCACAGTGGTAGAATACACTTCGGTTTCGTGTAGGCCCAGACAAACAAGTATAATGAGGTAAGGTACGGGGATCTTGCAGGCCGATGTGAAGGTCCTCTCCGGTCATTCCACTGACTGCCGAAAGTACATCTACATACACACAGTAGAGCCTCGCTAATCCTCTAGGGGACCAGGGGGATGGTTGGAAAGCAAAAAAGTCGGATTATCAGAGGAACACTTTTATTGACCCATAATATCACAATACAGTACAATGCAGCTTTAATTTTCAACTGGTAATACTGCTTGAAACATTGGTCCACGTTAAAATAGTAACAAGATAAAAAGAAAACATTCACACATTAAAAAATCTTACACGAAAGTGTAATGTACAGTAGTGCCTGTTCTGTAAAATATGTATCATAATGTAACATGCTGTTACTGTGAGTGGAACGTGTAACATCTGTACATATCTTACTACAGTGTTGCATTGACACACAACTGAGTTGCAGTAAACTGCTTAAAACGTGAGAAATCGCATGGTAAAAAATATTCTATTCTCATGCAGATTGTCATGTTCTTTAGCTTAGCAGACGACACCTTGACTTTGCCGCGATGTTCCGCTGTTTCCTAATCCACAAAATGTCTTTGGGGTAGACATAGAGCCTCGTTCGATTCACTGAAGGGCTATATCAAACGCATTTTTGGTATCTGTGGCACTCCAGCCGTAGGTTCATTGTCTTTGTCGTCTTCCATCCTCTTTCCCATTCTCATTCTCATCGGTTGTTCGAATAATAGCGTCAAACATTTGCTCGTCAGCTAAATATGCTTCTGTTCTGAGGCCTGCGTCAGCTGTAATGATTCACTCACTCACGTCACTGGGCTCAACGTGTGGTTCTGAATACAGCGTCACACATTTACGTTTAGCTGGAGTCATAATTTAGTTTTACACACTTTAATAAGTAACAAGAACACTGAAGCTCAGTTACAAAATAAATGCTTGAACATTTAAATGGGGTGGTCGGACTGAGCGGGCAGTCGGACCATCCGAAATCGGATTAGCGAGATTCTACTGTGCACACTCCGCATACCATAGAACGGAGCTTCGTACCACTGCTATCGATTTCCTTTCCAGTTTCACTCACTGTCTATGGCAGTTCTGGCAACACTGAAGCGTAGCCATAGAGACGTCTACAAAATCGCGGAGCTCTGAGCTTAGTCCACTGCAGCTTTCAGAGATCATCTTACAGCGACTTGACAATAGCTAACGTTGGGAGAAAAATGACTGCCGACCGAATCCATCCGACTCGTCGCGACTTTTACTGACTCAGGACTAGGGAGCTTATCAGCCAACTTACAGTCACCTCTTTTTGACTCTGCGCATACATTCAGCGCTCGGACCCTCTCCTTTCAATGGCTGGTTTCGAACTGAATCAACTCTCGGAGTAGACCGACATGTCCACCTGTCAGTAGCACAGCCTCACCCCACATCGCTGCAACGTACGCTGTTGTCTGCTAGAGGTGCAGTATTTGGTTTGCTGTGCTCGGTCTTGAACACGGCAGCCCGGTCTGTGAGGGGTGGCCAGCGTCCGCATCCACTTTCCCTGCCCCGCCGCCCATTGAAGTGCTGTGGAATTCGGCCCGCCCGCCTGCCAGCTGTTAGCCGCGGGCCCGTGACATCCGCCGGCGGATAGCACACATGTTTACAGGGCGGTGGGAGCGCGGGCGTGGCCGGCCGCGACCCCGCCGCTGCATCCGGAGCGCCCCGCTCTCCGCCGACGCCCCATTATCAGATGAACAGGTGAAAGCGAAACCCGCTAGCCGGGGGAATTCCCGCTGGAAGTCCCCAGAGAACACAGAGCGCCGCCGCTCCAGCTGATTGGACGCGCGCATTTCTCCGGCTGGTCCCGCGTCGCTCGCCCGAAATAGGATGCCGCTTTTGTGGCGCTCTCGCATTGTCCGCACGGGAGCGTTTGACGTCCGCGCAGACCATTAAAGGAACACACGGGTACCGATCGCCAAGTGACCCTGTGCGCCGATGTGGGCCACTGCGCACCAGCGGTTTCACAGCGGTTTCTCCCGGTTAACGCTCACAGCGCTTCCTCAAGCTGGGACCCTCCGCGTCGACGCACGTCACGGCAGTGAAGTGGTGTGTTCATGCCTGTCGGTTTTTTTTTTTTTTTTTTGAGAAAAAATTCTTTATTGCAATAATAACCCACTTCCTTATATCATTAGTGGGTCCTAATTTGTTCCAAACATCAATTGCAGCTAATTATAGGTTTAATTAATTTGTGAGCTACAGCTATAACTAATGACAATGGGCGGCTAAATTTCTACTATTATTATTAGTAGTAGTATTTAATGTATCTTATCTTAATTAAAACTCTACTGCCTGCAGCGTCAGAGTTGTGTGACAAATATACAGGGTGTTACAAAAAGGTACAGCCAAACTTTCAGGAAACATTCCTCACACACAAAAAAAGAAAAGATGTTATGTGGACATGTGTCCGGACGCGCTTAGTTTCCATGTTAGAGCTGATTTTAGTTTCGTCAGTATGTACTGTACTTCCTCGATTCCCCGCCAGTTGGCCCAATTAAAGAAAGGTAATGTTGACTTCGGTGCTTGTGTTGACATGCGACTCATTGCTCTACAGTACTAGCATCAAGCACATCAGTACGTAGCATCAACAGGTTAGTGTTCATCACGAACGTGGTTTTGCAGTCAGTGCAATGTTTACAAATGCGGAGTTGGCAGGTGCCCATTTGATGTATGGATTAGCACGGGGCAATAGCCGTGGCGCGGTACGTTTGTACCGAGACAGATTTCCAGAACGATGGTGTCCCGACAAGAAGACGTTCGAAGCAATTGATCTGTGTCTTAGGGACCACGGAACATTCCAGCCTATGACTCGCGACTGGGGAAGACCTAGAACGACGATGACACCTGCAATGAACGAGGCAATTCTTCGTGCAGTTGACGATAACCCTATTGTCAGCGTCAGAGAAGTTGCTGCTGTAGAAGGTAACGTTGACCACGTCACTGTATGGAGTGTGAACGTTTGGGCAGGCATTGTTGGTGATGTCTTGATTGGGCCCCACGTTCTTCCACCTACGCTCAATGGAGCACGTTGTCATGATTTCATACGGGATACTCTACCTGTGCTGTTATAACATGTGCCTTTACAAGTACGACACAACATGTGGATGGAACTCCTGCACATTTCAGTCGAAGTGTTCGTACGCTTCTCAACAACAGATTCGGAGACCGATGGATTGGCAGAGGCGGACCAATACCATGGCATCCACGCTCTCCTGACCTCAACACTCTTGACTTTCATTTATGGGGGGGCATTTGAAAGCTCTTGTCTACGCAACCCCGGTACCAAATGTAGAGACTCTTCGTGCTCGTATTGTGGACGGCTGTGATACAATACGCCATTTTCCAGGGCTGCATCAGCGCATCAGGGATTCCATGCGACGGAGGATGGATGCATTTATCCTCGCTAACGGAGAACATTTTGAACATTTCCTGTAACAAAGTGTTTGAAGTCACGCTGGTACGTTCTGTTGCTGTGTGTTTCCATTCCATGATCAATGTGATTTGAAGAGAAGTAATAAAATAACATGGAAAGTAAGCGTTTCCGGACACATGTCCACATAACATATTTTCTTTCTTTGTGTGTGAAGAATGTTTCCTGAAAGTTTGGCCGTAACTTTTTGTAACACCCTGTAGAAACCTACTATAGAGCCTTGCTCATCGAGCTAATCCCGGTGGGCGTGCCCCTGACACTGGGCAGGCCAAGACGGTATTCGCTGCAGGTTCCTAATGGCTCAAAAATGGCTCAAATGACTCCGAGCACTATGGAACTTAACATCTCAGGTCATCAGTCCCCTAGAACTTAGAACTACTTAAACCTAACTAACCTAAGGACAGCACACAACACCCAGTCATCACGAGGCAGAGAAAATCCCTGACCCCGCCGGGAATCGAATCCGGGAACCCGGGAGTGGGAAGCGAGAACGCTACCGCACGACCACGAGCTGCGCAGGTTCCTAATAACTAATTTCCTAATCTAAGTCCAACTAACTAGTTCTAACCTAAGTCCGGTGCTTTGTCTAGTATTGGTGATATTGTTCCCCACTCGCCCTAGTCCTGTACGTGCCGGATTCCAGACTACGAGGAAAGTCGGCCTATACACGCGCAGGCGGTATAGGAGTAGGGCGCGCATTCAGTATTTAGTATGTCTCAATTTTTTACGTTAATTTATGTCCCTCAGCTATTCCTTTAACACTTTTCGTGATACCTCATCTGTTAGCTCATTGAGAGTTTGAAAAGTGTCTTCTTGTCTTAGTAGTTGGTATGTGTTACGGTCAGGTAATTGCTCATGTAATGCGGAAGCAACATCATTAAAAAAGGGCACTCGTAGATCACATGATCGGGGGTACCCTCTGATTCACCACATTCACACGCGAGTGTGGCCATTTTCCCGAAACGACATACATATCTCGGGTATGGTCCATGTCCAGTAAGAAAATGGATCAGTCCTCGAGCTGGTTCAAAGTATCTCATTTTCAGCCGTTCCCCAACACTTGGAAGAAATTCAAATGTTCTACGCCCTGTTTTATCCGCCTCCCATAGTCCTTGCCACATTTGTTCGCCCCTTTGCCGTATCGCACCCTTATCCTCAAGCCCAGTGCCTAATCTCTCTTCTGTCTTCGTGATGTTCCCTTTTATGACCCATAACCACGCAGCCTGCTCTCTAATTTTAATGTCCAGGGGGCAGAGTCCCATTGGATTCAACGAAACAAGACAGGTCAATGTGGAGACGTGAAAGACTGCCAGAAAGGAGTAGTCTTGATGTGCATTTTCAACTTCTCGCGGCGTAATGAATGGTCCATTAAATTTAGGGCATGCAGCCGCGCAAATAAAATTTCTTTCACTGATATTTCGGCCGAGTATCATTCGGCCATCCTCAGAGTGAGCCGCAAGACTGACGACAAGGTATTATTCCTTCGTAAGGTGGGTCTGTACCATATTCCTTCCGGAAATTGTGAGAAGTCATACATATGTCAAACAACATGGACCGTTTATGAGAGATGTGTGAAACATCGAAGATACACACAATCATCACAGACAGACAAATCAGCTGTAGCCGAACACTGTATCGATACAGGGCATTCCATGAACTATAATGATGTGAAGATTTTAACGGGCATTCCATGAACTATAGTGATGTGAAGATTTTAACATCCGGCTATTGATTCCAGAATGAGATTTTCACTCTGCAGCGGAGTGTCCGCTGATATGAAACTTCCTGGCAGATTAAAACTGTGTGCCCGACCGAGACTCGAACTCGGGACCTTTGCCTTTCGCGGGCAAGTGCTCTACCAACTGAGCTACCGAAGCACGACTCACGTCCGGTACTCACAGCTTTACTTTTGGAAGGTAGGAGACGGATACTGGCAGAAGTAAAGCTGTGAGTACCGGACGTGAGTCGTGCTTCGGTAGCTCAGTTGGTAGAGCACTTGCCCGCGAAAGGCAAAGGTCCCGAGTTCGAGTCTCGGTCGGGCACACAGTTTTAATCTGCCAGGAAGTTTCATCCGGCTATTGGTTTTGGGACACTGTCTTCAAGGAAGCTACAGAGATCAGATTAGCCAATAATTGAATAAATATAGATAATGGTTTTCATTTGTACAAAGCATGGAATCCGGCTCTTGGGGTTAATGGAAATGAGCGTTTGGCGTCATTGGCCGGGAGAGCCCTTACGAGGCAGGTCCGGCCGCCTGGGTGCAGGCCTTATTACAGTTGACGCCACACTGGGCGACCTGCACCCCGGACTGCAGAGAAGTCGTCATATTGTCACCGCCGCCGAACATACATCGATAAGCGAATCGAATGTCTCTACGTCTTCGCTACCGGCGGTGCGAGAGTAAGCGTGTCTCTTTGCCGCCGACCAGCGTCTGTAACACCGCGGTAGAGCATGTAAGGCCGCGCTTGGCACCTTATCTTCAGTCGCACGACTCAATGGGAAGATGGCTGGACCTTACGCGGCCGAAATAACCGTCTAAGAAATTTTATTTGCGCGCCTGCAAACCCGAAATTTGATGGAGGAGTTGTCTTGTTTGGACGGCGGTTGGAACACTTGTACGGAGACACATCTGTGCGGAGCCTGGAGCTCTTGCTAGGAAAACGGCTTTTCGCAGGTAGCATACAGCCAGGCGAAGAATTTGTTTCCTTTCTAGCACCGTAACATAGCGTTCTGTAGTCTATGACATATGTTAATAGGAAATAGTTGTAATACGTTCTGAACGAAAAAGGCGATCAATCGTTTCTTACGCTTCCGTAGCTCAGTCGGTGAAAACGGATCCCTTACAGGATCACTTCGTTATCCATCCTTCTGTGTGGCTGTCTGTCTGTCTGTCTTATTGCTAAGACCCCTTTCTCTCAGGGTCTGATAGAGGTATCATGTTGAAATACACTACTGGCCATTAAAACTGCTACACCAAGAAGAAATGCAAATGATAAACGGGTATTCATTGGACAAATATATTATACTAGAACTGACATGTGATTATATTTTCAAGCAATTTGGGTGCATAGATCCTGAGAAATCAGTACCCAGAACAACCCCCTCTGGCCGTAATAACGGCCTTGATACGCCTCGGCATTGAGTCAAACAGAGCTTTGATGGCGTGTATAGGTACAGCTGCGCATGCAGCTTCAACACGATGCCACAGTTTATCAAGAGTAGTGACTGGGGTATTGTGAGGAGACAGTTGCGCGGCCACCATTGACCAGACGTTTTCATTTGGTGAGAGATCTGGAGTGTGTGCTGGCCATTGCAGCATTCGAACATTTTCTGTATCCAGAAGGGGCCGTACAGGATCTGCAACATGCGGTCGTGCTTTACCCTGCTGAAATGTAGGGTTTCGCAGGTATCGAATGAAGGGTAGAGCCACGGGTCGTAACACATCTGAAATGTAAAGTGCACTGTTCCAAGTGTCGTCAGTGCGAACAAGAGGTGACCGAGACGTGTAACCAATGGCACCCTTTACCATCACGCCGGATGATACGCCAGTATGGCGATGACGAAAACACGCTTCGTATGTGCGTTCACCGCGATGTCGCCAAACACAGATGCTACCATCATGATGCTGTAAACAGAACCTGGATTCATCCCAAGAAATGACGTTTTGCCAATCGTGCACCCAGGTTCGTCGTTGAGTGCACCATCGCAGGCGCTCCTGTCTGTGATGCAGCGTCAAGAATAACCGCAGACATGGTCTCCGAGCTGATAGTTCATGCTGCTGCAATCTTCGTCGAACTGTTCGTGCACATGCTTGTTGTCTTGGAAACGTCCCCATCTGTTGACTCAGGGATCGAGACGTGGCTACACGATCCGTTTCAACTATGCGGATAAGATGCCTGCCATCTCAACTGCTAGTGATACGAGGCCGTTGGGATCCAGCAGGGCGTTCCGTATTACCCTCCTGAACCCACCGATTCCATATTCTGCTAACAGTCATTGGATCTCGACCAACGCGGGCAGCAATGTCGCGATACGATAAAACACAATCGCGATAGGCTAGAATCCGACCTTTATCAAAGTCTGAAACGTGATGGTACGCATTTCTCCTCCTTACACGAGACATCACAACAATGTTTCACCAGGTAACGCCGGTCAACTGCTGTTTGTGTATGAGAAATCGGCTGGAACTTTCTTCATGTCAGCACGTTGTAGGTGTCGCCACCGTCGCCAACCCACCGTGAATGCTCTGAAAAGCTAATCATTTGCATATCACAGCATCTTCTTCCTGTCGGTTCAATTTCGCGTCTGTAGCACGTCATCTTCGTGGTGTATCAATCTTAATGGCCAGTAGTGTAAATGTCACATACTAAGGCCTACAGTCCCTTGGCGATGTACACTAAAGTACCTCGGTATTTGCATGTGTATTCAGAGATATGTAAGAATACGGCGCTGCGGTGTGCAACGCCTATATAAGACAACAAATGTCTGGTGCAGTTGTTAAATCGGTTACTGCTGCTACAATGGCAGGTTATCATGAGTTTGAACGTAGTGTTACAGTTGGCGTAAGAGCGATGGAACACAGCATCTCCGAGGTTGCGATGAAGTGGGGATGTTCCCGTAAGGCCATTTCACTAATTTACCGTGAATTTCAGGAATCTGGTAAAACATCAAATCACCACATCGCTGCGGCCGGAAACAGAGCCTGCCATAACGGGACTAATGAAAACTGAAGAGAATCGATCAACCCTTTCGCAAATTGCTGCAGATTTCAGTGCCGGGCCATCAACAAGTGTCAGACTGCGAACCATCCAACGAAACATCATGGATACGGGCTTTCAGAGATGAAGGCCCACTAGCGTATCCTTGATGACTGCACGACTCAAAGCTTTACTCCTCGCCTTGGCCCGCCAGCACCGACATTTCACTGTTGATGATTACAAACATGTTGCCTGATCGGCCGAGTCACGTTTCTAATTGTATCAAGCAGATGGACGTGTACAGGTATGAAGACACCCTCATGAATCCATGGATCCTTAATGTCAGCAGGGAACTGTTCAAACTGGTTGAGGCTGTGTAATGGTGTGCGGTGTGTGCAGTTGGAGTGGTATAGGACCCCTCATACGCGTGGATACGACCCTGTCAGGTGACACGTACGTAAGCATCCTGTGTGATCACCTGTATCCATTAATGTCGATTGTGCATTCCGACGGACTTGACCAATTCCCGCATTACAATGCGACACCCCACACGCCCAGAATTGCTACAGAGCGACTCCAAGAACACTTTTCTGAATTTAAACTCTTCCGCTTGTCACCAAACTCCCCAGACATGAACATTACTGAGTATATCTGGGATGCCTTCCACCCTGCTGTTCAGAAGAGATCTCCATCCCTTCGTGATAGACAGCTCTGTAGGATCCATGGTGTCAGTTTCCTCCAGCACTACTACAGAATTAGTCAAGTCCACGCCACGTCGTGTTGCAGCACTTCTGCGTCCTCGCGTGGGTACTATACGATATTCTTTGGTTCTTCAGTGTAGAAAGTTTAAGCTTCTAAATCAATGTAGTCAAAAGGTACGGCCATTTTATGATACTCGCAAGCTCACTCATCATACCCTATAGGGTACTCCTGTTGGCCTAGAATCATGAAATGTGGCGTAGTACACATAAAGGAAATAATACGAAAAATTGTAATTGGTAATTATATCAGTTTTTTGCGGCGACAAACTTATATTGCACTCGTGATCCCTCAAAAACACAAGGAACTAATGGTTCAAATGGCTCTGAGCACTATGGGACTTAACATCTGTGGTCATCAGTCCCCTAGAACTTGGAACTAATTAAACCTAACTAACCTAATGACATCACACACATCCATGCCCGAGGCAGGATTCTAACCGGCGACCGTAGCAGTCGCACGGTTCCGGACTGAGCCCCTAGAACCGCGAGACCACCGCGGCCGGCCACAAGGAACTACTGTAGGGATTTTGATCTGGTTTTCAATGTTAGAGTGGTTCACGAAGAAGGTTTGTGTGTATAATTTACAAATATTTTGTTCTAATTCGCTGAGCTACGATGAAGTTAAGTTTCGTGCCATTGTGAAAACGATGGCTTCACCATCCAGCGATGATTGGTGAAAGGCTGCCCGACCACACATCACACAGGCTCTAGCATTGCAGGTCCTTCACCTACTGCTCGTTTTACGTACATACATTCCCTGACAGTCTGTTCTGTGGCACATATAACATCTGTAATTCAGATCAAAATAATACTGCTAACTGATGGTGGATTGCACTTCCAATGTTAGGTATGAGGTTCTGACGGCCCAAAAAACGCCCATTGTAGCATTCCATAGAACAATTAGGCATTCATGTAGCAACAATACCCTGGCTGTACCGTTTTCTTCCCTGGAGACTCCCGTCGAGTATTACGAGTAACTGCAGCCGAGACAGTATCAGACGAAGATTACACATCTGTAATTGCCAATTAGCGTAGCATGTTAATATAACTCCAAAATTAACAAAACTAATAAAAAATTACAAAAGGGAATGTGAAATTACACAAAAATTTAAATCATAAGTTTGAAATTTCCATAGATCTGTATAGATTTTAGCCTGGTATTCAATTCGAGAAGTGTCCGCTATGGTGACCGACTACCGATGGTGATCTGTACTCAGTTGTCGCGCCCTCTACGCTCCCTCCACCTATTCCATCGGCGCGTTTTTGCCTCCTTAACACAGAGCGAATTCTCTCCAGCTTTTCCTGTCCTATCGTTACAATTTTATGGGACCTATGCAAAGAAGTGATTAGTTAACGGTCTTGCCGCAGTGTTATGACCGGTTCCCGTCAGATCACCAAAGTTAAGCGCTTAAGGGCTAGCACTTGGATGAGTAACCATCCGATCTGCCGAGCGCTGTTGGTAAGCGGGGTGCACCCAGCCCTTGTGATGCAAACTGAGGAGCTACTTGATTGAGAAGTAGCGGCTCCGGTCTCGGAAACTGACATACGGCCGGGAGAGCGCTGTGCTGATCACATGCTCCTCCATATCAGTATCCAGTGATGCCTGTAGCCTGAGGATGACACGGCGGCCAGTCAGTACCTTTGGGACTTCATGGCCTGTGCGGGAGGAGAGAGACAGAAGTGATTTATATTTGGTACGGTATCAGAAATAAACATAAAAAATGACGGAATACCCATAAAACACAGGCAAAACATCGAAAAACAATTGAAAATTGTGCACATATGAAACTTTTCTGTTTAAATTTATTTTGGTGAAAGTAGATCTCTAATACTGATTGTGCTTTTAATGTTAAATTGTCTGTCAGATGCTGAACTGCGCTTCCTGTTTTGGATGGTGCGCATACCAGACCTTTAAAGCTGATAGCTTGCGTAACGCCTTATTGGTGATAAAATTCATCTGCGAGAAAGCACACAAAAAACTAACAGAGAGACATTTAAGAAAGTCGTGCCCTGACTGAAATTGAGAGTTATCACAAAATCTATTAACTTCGCTGAAAAACTTATTACTTTGAAGATAAAGCTGGTCTCTGTGAAATTTAATTAAAGAAATAATTTGTTTTCTATACTTTTTGGCTTACCTGGGTCGCACTGCATTAATGCCATGCAAATTGCTCTCGTAACTACAGCGCGTCTCGGTAACAGATCTACAAAATATAACTGCTGAGATGCGCAAAGGTGCAATGCGTTCTCTAAAAACATTGTTATCATTCTTGTTTCATAATTTTTGATGATGGTTTTAAATAAATCGAAAATTGACTGTTAGGATGTGGACAATGGCTGAGTTAAATGAACTCAATAGCAATCTCATATCATTTGACTTAATAGTAGTAGTTAATGTAACTTCAATAATAATTAAGCTTTCTCTGAAATCACGTAATTATAATTCAAGAATTACAAAAATTAAAGTTCACGTGTATAATCTTTCCTTAAACAGAACGCCAAGTCTAATTCTTAAATCCACTTGTCACAATGGTCGAGCGCAGTGATTAGGTCTGTTCGACCTTTAAATTCTTACATGATCTGAGTTCAGACAGGCGTAAGCCAGGTCGGTTTCTATCCTAAGATTATTAACCCATATTAGTACGAAAGGACCATATGGTTAAAATATTTTTTATTATATTGATTAACATTAATTAATTTATTATTTTGACAGATTAATGTATAGAATTTAGAATTCATTTATGTAGATCTTTTCTAGAAATAGTATTGATACTTAATGATTTATTTATGTTTATTTTAAATTTTCTTTTATTAGTTATTTGTGTTTTAATTAGTGTTGCTTTTTTAATTTTGTTGGAGCGAATGATTTCTTTCGGTGTTTGAGTAATTTTCCCCTACTTAACTTATATGTGGTCTTTCTCTTATGGTGTTTTTTATGTTGTACTAGATTAGGTGTTTATACTGTTATAATTGCTGGTTGATCTTTTAATTCTACCAAAGAAATGAAAAGCAAAAAGATTCCTAATCTGGATGGGTCACGAACTAAGAATGTAGCATTATCAAACCTCTACCAGAAAGAAAACAAAATTAATCAGCACGTGTAATCCATTCTTCACATAAAATATAATCATACCAATATAGAAGTGAATTATTTTTCTCTACATAATAAATATTAATCGCTAATCAAATATTGCCAAAAATCTCCATTGTTTTCTGCTTAGTGCTACTAAACAAAACTCGAATGTTCACATCCAATACCAAAACTCAGCCGTCTGTCTCCTCTCTTTTCTTCGTGATGAACAGATAAATCTGGTGCGCATCTTCTCAGAGCAAAGATAACGTCCAGACATACAAAACAAGAAAATTTCCTAAGTTATTATTATTATTATTATTATTATTACTGATGTTGTTGTTGTTGTTGTTGTAGCTATCATCAACTTTTACTTTGATTTCGGCATTTCATATTTCTGCTTCTTTTTACTTTAATCCCTAATTGTGTAATTACGTATTCTGTAACAATGACTCCTTGACAAAAATAAATAGAAGAGAAAAATCCTGTGGTCCGTCTATTGGTCGATGCACGATCCATAGATTAATCGGTACCGATATTGTGCTGCCGTGACTTCACGGATGTAAACACTGTTACAGGCAGGTAATTGGTTGGTTCTGGACGACGGCGTCACACCGGTTCGCGCGGGCCACTGCTAACCGCAAGGCGACCGCAAAACAAATGAGTAACGACGCCGCAACCAGCGTGTGAGCTGCGATCATCGGGAAGGGTTTGCAGTGAGCTGAGGTTCTAGAGAGAGTGCCGACAGCACGCTTCCACTCACATCTGAGAGCAGCGAGCCGGCCCGCCTCTGTCGGTCTAGACTAGCCCTAGCGTAAGAACAGAAAGAAATCCTGCCGTCTGTGTGCCGATTCGCCACGCTGTGCAACGCAGCTGTACGCACCTGCGGCTGCACATAGAGGACACTCGTTAGTCTGCTAGTCAAGATGCAGCCGTGCAATTACGCGTAGACCATGTGCGCGCTTCGTTTGCTCTGTAGTCTTTCTCACACGATTTTTCAGAAACTATTCATAAAAAAAATAATTTTTACTTTACGTATAGTTTTATACGTCAGCTACATGGTGAAATGCTCACCATCTCCCTAATGATCATACTTATTGTGATATTCTCATTGAAGAACGACGCAGCGCAAAATTCGGAAAAGTTTGCAATGAACCATATGGGGCACTGTAACTTTGAATTTGAAGACATTTTGGCTATTTTTCAACCTTGACTGTTTCAAGAAATACGTAAAGATTTTTTTTAGATTACCAAATGGTTCAAATGGCTCTGAGGTCTGAGGTCATCAGTCCCCTAGAACTACTTAAACCTAACTAACCTAAGGACATCACACACATCCATGCCCGAGGCAGGATTCGAACCTGCGACCGCAGCGATCGCGCGGCTCCAGACGGTAGCGCCTAGAACCGCTCAGTCACTCCGGCCAGCTTTAGATTACCGCTATCAGTCACAAACTTGGTCAACTATTGTATTACTTATTTATTTAGCGGCATGTTTCGACGGAATCCCTCATCTTCAGGCTGAGTGGAATTACAAAAATAACTTTACAATAAGGTAATACTGATTTTACATAGTCTTTTCGTAAATGCTGTGGTCATCCTGTGGAAGAAGAGAAAACTTAGTAAGAGGCGATGTCACTTTGGAAGTATTTACGAAAAGACTATAACATCAGTATGACTTTATTGTAAAGTTGTTTTTGTAATGCCATTTAGCCTGAATATGAGGGATTCCCTCGAAACATGCGCTAAACAAATAAGTAATGCAATAGTTGACAAAGTTTGCGACTGGTAGCGGTAATTTACAAAAAAAAAAAAAAACTTTAATTTGGTATTTGGTGCATATTACGTCATACGTTGCTTCGAATGAAATGCAATTAAGATGTTGAATTTTTCTTTAGACATCGGAGGAGATCTACAACTGTCTCCAATCTCGAGAAAATGGAATTTATGTAGCACATTCACTTCCGACCGCACTTGAGCGTGGATGAAATATTCATGTCATACATCATATCTCCTAAACTGGTCGAAGTATTGAAACGAAATTTTGGCAAATAATAGTAAACAACGCGACAGTGTTTTGCTTTACGTTTAACACACAGTACTTTCTTATCTAGTTCGATTTAGTTAATCTAGTTCAATTTAATAGCGTAATATTTAGAATATCATTGATAGCTAATGAAAAGACAAATTGCTAGTATGAAAATAAACGGGAAATTTCTTGCCGTGCGTTACAGCAAACTGACATGATGATATTTTTCTGTAAGGTATTCACCATTCTGGTGCCTATTGCTTGTTTAATAAGACACACTGTTTCCAGATTCTGATGCAATAGATACTGTGTGGTGTGTTTGTGCAGATTGTACTGTATTTTGGCAAAGAAGAAAAATTTAGTCTGTCAACAAGAGAAATGTACCCGTTCCTCATAATCGAAGATACTTCTTCAAATGACAGGCGGTTAGCGATTCAGAAAAAAATAAATCGCCTATTCTGTTGCAGTTTTGGCGGAATCCTGTAATCCACCGTATTTTTAATAGTGAACGACTGGAATGGAAACTTATCGAAGTATTTCGTGCCTGGTTTTCATCTGAGAAATACGGCAATTATTTTGCAGCAAATAGTGTACCATATATCTGTTTGTACTCCCATTCAGAATAAAGTGGTAAAATTCTCTTCCATAATTATCTTTTAATGTGCTGAAGATAAATTACACTACTGGCCATTAAAATTGCTACACCACGAAGATGAAGTGCACAAACGCGAAATTTAACCGACAGGAAGAAGATGCTGTGATATGCAAATGATTACCTTTTCAGAGCATTCATACAAGGTTGGCGCCGGTGGCGACACCTACAACGTGCTGACATGAGGAAATTTTCGAACCGATATCGCAAACACAAACAGCATTTGGCCGGCGTTGCCTGTTGAAACGTTGTTGTGATGCCTCGTGTAAGGAAGAGGAATGCGTACCATCACGTTTCCGAATTTGATAAAGGTCGGTTTGCAGCCTATCGCGATTGCTGTTTATCGTATCGTGACATTGCTACTTGCGTTGGTCGAGATCCAATGGCTGTTAGCAGAATATGGGATCGATGGGTTCAGGAGGGCAATACCGAACGCCGTGCTGGATCCCAACGGCCTCGTATCATTAGCAGTCGAGATAACAGGCATCTTATCCGCATGGTTGTAACGGATCGTGCAGCCACGTCTCGATCCCTGAGTCAACAGATGGGGATATTTGCAAGACAACAATCATTGGCACGAATATTTCGACGACGTTTGCAGCAGCATGGACTATCAGCTCGGAGATCACGGCTGCGGTTACCCTTGACGCTCCATCACAAACAGGAGCGCCTGCGATGGTGTACTCAACGACGAACCTGGGTGCACGAAAGGCAAAACGTCATTTTTTCGGACGAGTCTAGGTTCTGTTTACAGCATCATGATGGTCGCATCCGTATTTGGCGACATCGCGGTGAACGCACATTGGAAGGGTGTATTCGTCATCGCCATACTGGCATATCACCCGGCGTGATGGTAAAGGGTGCCATTGGTTACACGTCTCGGTCACCTCCTGTTCGCATTGACGGCACTTTGAACAGTGAGCGTTACACTTCAGATGTGTTACGACCCGTGGCTCTACCCTTCTTTCGATACTTGCGAAACCCTACATTTCAGCAGGATAATGCACGACCACACATTGCTGGTCCTATACGGGTCTTTGTGGATACAGAAAATGTTCTACTGCTGCCCTGGTCAGCACATTCCCCAGATCTCTCACCAATTGAAAACGTCTGGTCAATGGTGAACGAGCAACTGGCTCGTCACAATACGCCAGTCACTACTCTTGAGGAGCTGTGGTATCGTCTTGAAGCTGCATGGGCAGCTGTACCTGTACACGCCATCCAAGCTCTGTTTGACTCAATGCCAAGGCGTATCGAGGCCTCTATTACGGCCAGAGGCGGTTGTCTTGGGTACTGATTTCTCAGGACCTATGCACCCAAACTGCGTCAAAATGTAATCACACGTCAGTTATAGTATAATATATTTGTCCAGTTAATACCCGTTTATCATCTGCATTTCTTCTTGGTGTAGCAATTTTAATGGCCATTAGTGTATAAACGTTTATGATCTATTGTTACATTAATGATTGGTTGCCCCTGCAGAGCGCGCGTTGGCAACCTGCGGCGCTTTGCCCGGCGTCAGCCGGGGCTGCGTGGCGACCCACGGCCGGGGGTGCGACACATTTTTCACTACCGTCATCTCTGTCTTGATTTCTTGTGGAACTATAGACCTGAGTAGCACATAATTCAAAAAATACCCGTGCATAATGTAAATGCAACATCGCATACGGAATATTGTAGTCGGCAAACCCAGTGCTGTCTGGGTATTTATTTACTGCTGTGGCCGATAGTACGTACATGTGGAACACATTTTTGACTTGTATAACTTCTTTGCATATAACGTTTGAAGTAGTACGATAGCGGTCAAGAACGAAGAGCTTGTCTGCTTCTCTAACACGGGAGAGGGAGCCACGTAAGGTGGGCCATGCGAAAAGCAATTGATAATATGGTTTTCGCCCGTAACGCGTGGCATCTGGCCTTCTGCTTTTTGTATGGCCATGGCATGACATAAACTCTCCAGAAATTGTGGACGTTTAAAGTGAAATGGTAAATGTTAGAAATAAGCTGGATTCGGGGTATAAAGCTCGCTCGCCTGCACCACTTTCCGTCCAAATTTCCGCTTCTGTGATGTTACTTAGGACAGATGTGACTTTAAATCTCTGTGAGTGAAAGGGTTCTAAGGAACGAGATAATCCACGATGCTTTCAATCAGAGTTATATAACGTCTCACTTTCAGAACGAGTTTCCAAAGAGCGAGTTAGAGCCTGATGTTCTCGAAATGCAGCAAGTCTCGCCTCACAATGTTCGTTGGATTCTTGAGACCGCAGATCCTCAGTCTTTTTGCTGTTCTCCGATGCTCTGAGAGACTCGACCGTTTTGTAGCTACATTTTTTGGTAATAAAACGAAATCAAATTGTAAATTTCCTTTACTTCACGTCTACGGTTTCAATTGGTTTTCATCAGACTACCGGTTTCGGTCTATAGTGACCATCTTCAGATCTGTTTTATAAAAACAATTTTTATAAAACGGATCAGAAGATGGTCATTATAGACTGAAACCGGTATTTTTATAAAAAAGATCAGATGATGGTCATTATAGACCGAAATCGGTTTCTGATGACAAAAAATTTGCGACCACAGACGTGAAGTAAAGAAAATTTATTCTATATTCGGGTCACTGTTCAGTTCGCGTCAATGTTGCAGCTTGTGGAATCAAAACGTAATGAATAGGCACCTAAACCACAACGCAAACTTAATAAGTTCATTTACCTAGCAAAGAGTATAAACAAAGCCTATCTAAAAAAAAAACAAAAAAACAAAAGCAATGTCGTTTAGTTGTTAGTACATATAGTGAAATCAGTAAATCTGTATATCCTAGCATAGTAAATTCACTGTAAGGTTGTATTCAGATAGATAAGATTGAGGCACTTAATTCTGTCACTGATGTAAACTTCCGAAAGTACAACTGTCCCCGAGTAGGAAAAAAAAAAAAAAACCCTAACAGCGCGGTCTGTTGGTTCTTCTCTGGTCTCCACGAAACTAACACTGCCATTTCTTGATTCTATGTTGCACTACGCCGTGGTGATTGAACATCGGAACCACTAAACTGAGCAGACGATTTTAGATAAAACTTTAAACGACCATATCTTTTTTTTTCGTATTCCGATTTCGATGAAACAAAGCCTATTGTTGGCGGAAGCTATCCTCAACTTACCAGTAAATACCCCATGAAAATTCGTCAAGTAAGTTTGGAAATTAGCATGTTCAGGCAGATAGAGGCGACAGTTCTACACAAAATTTAATTCACGGTATCTTTATTTTATATAGTTTTGATGAAATAAATCCCATAAGTTTCCCCAAGCTATGGTCAAGTTAGCCGTGAAAATTCCTCAAAAATTCGTCTAGTAATTTTGGAGATTAGTGTATTCAAACGGACAGACGTGACTGTTGAAAAACATTATATCACGATAACATTATTCCATGGTTCGATTTTGATGACATAAAACCTATATGTTGACCCAAGCTAAGCAGCAGTTACCTAAGACAACCCGATGAAAATTTGTCGAGAAGGTTTGGAAATTAGCATGTTCAAATAGACAGACATGACAGTGTTACACAAAATTTTAAATAACGATAGTTTTGTGACCTGAGGCTTTACCAGTGTGTATGCTGCTTCCATAGTATTCAGGCGTACTGCCAGATCCATCCGTCCAATGTCCACAATATTTCGGCGAACAACCTTACCGTCATCATCAGACGGTGTTGACAGACACGTTTTGACATACACCTATTTTATTTTCAGAGGATAATACTATGAGCAGACTGATGCCGCATTCATGGGCAGCCCCACTCGCCATTTGTAGAAAACTTGTTCACTGAGTACTTCCAAGATAGAGTACTGAAACCTGCTGAACTAAAACCTGTTTGTTTCTTTCGGTATGACGACACTTTAAACATCTGGCCACATGGACCTGAAAACTACAGAAATTCTTATAACTTCTGAACTATATTCATGTTTCCCATAGAAATAGAAAAAAAAGGTGACAAACTTCCTTTTATCAACGTCCTAGTTCAGAGCTGGCCTGACGGCTCGCTTCTCCATAATGCATACAGTAAAACTGCGCACACGAATTTTTATCTCCATGCCTCCAGCTGACGCCCTCCCTCGCAAGAAGGAAAGCGTGCTCAGCTCTCTAATACGCAGGGCATGCTCCATTTCATACTAACAAAGTTTGACGGCAGAGCTGCGGCACATGTAATTCGTCTTCCAACAGAATGGACACACTAAACGACAGATTCGGATGGCTCTGCGATGAAAGAGCTCCAAGAACGACACGGAGAACGAAAACACGGCAGAAGAGGATAAGAAGACCACTTTATTACTGTTTGCTGACAATGTATCGTCAAAAACTGGAAAACTACTGCGAAAATACCACACAACGCTAGTTTCCTCCCTTTTAGCCAAACTACGAGTTTTATTAGAAACAGTGAAAGACGAACTGGTCTCAAAAAAGCGAGGGTGTATCAAGTTCCCTGCGAATGCGAAAACAATCCGCACAACTGAATATCGATGTACAGAACATGACCGCCACACTCGCTTGCTGCAACTCAACAAGTCTGTAACAGCAGAACACTGCACTGAAAATAAACATAAATTGAATTACCAGCCAACAAAAGTCAATCCGATTAATTTCAGAACTGCATTTTCAAAGAACGAACTGAAAGTGTGCGAACGATAATTTAATCAGTAGGGACTCGGTCTTCCAACCGAGCACGCCGTGGGAGCCAATGCTAAGCTGTCTCAAAGCAGAACGTGACATCTGGACGCGAGATGCGAAAGGGACGGCGGGTGGAAGGCAACTGAGACTCTCCGCCATCCCGCCCTCCCCCTCCCCCCCCCCCCCCGCTGTACGCCCCCCCCCCCCTCTGCCCCCAACACCGAGCTCGACGCGGAGCTGGCGAGGCCCGAACACTGGACCGGCGGGTATAAATACCGACGTCACCATGCAGCAGACACTTCATTCCACCTGGTGACGGCGGAACGGTTGTTCGCCAAAGCATCGTAGTCTTTCGAGGATTGAATCTAGCACTATTCCCGAGAAGCTACAATACCTTTGTTCTTTCATGAGCCGGTTTTGATTAAATGAAGCCTGAATGCTGTCCATAGCTACGCTCAAGTTACCTGTATAAACCCTATGACAATACGTACAGCGAAATGGAATGTCGTGTGGCGAGGGCCTCCCGTCGGGTAGACCGTTCGCCTGGTGCAAGTCTTTCGATTTGACGCCACTTCGGCGGCTTGCGCGTCGATGGGGTTGAAATGATGATGATTAGGACGACACAACACCCAGTCCCTGAGATGAGAAAATCTCCGACCCAGCCGGGAATCGAACCCGGGCCCTTTGGATTGACAGTCTGTCGCACTGACCACTCAGCTACCGGGGACGGACAATACGTACAGTACTTTAGGAGACGGGCGTGTTAAAATAGACAGAAACATCGATTTTACAGCTTTATCATTAGTATAGATTTACTGTAAAATTCTGTGCCCAAGTAAATTAAAATGTTAATGCCAGATCGGTGGAAGAGTGAGAGATCATGGGAGTACGACATTCGAAGAATGGACAGAAGAGAAATTTACGTGAGATTGTCTTTCACATCCCGTAAAATCTCGGTGTTAAGACCGCGTGAAATCAGATTTAAAACTAGGCCCTTCAAAGATGTTCACCATGTTCTCCGTCACTCCCAGCAGTCATCTCCTTACGAAGAAGATGGTGATAACCTTCGAAAGCTCGAATTCTAACTCCGATTGGACGCGGTTCAAACATCGAGAAGGTTTACACAAGTGTGCCGCCGCGATAAACTTCGATGTTAAGTCTTTTGTAATGGCTGGGGCGAACACAGAATGTATGAAAATTTGGTCTTGACCAACACAAGCACTAACAGCTAGTCAAAGAGGTGCCTACAAGCAGGGTGCCGTGTACAATCTATGTGACGTCAAATGATAAATTATGCTCGAGACTAAATGAATTCAGAGCTTTTAGCCGTTACTGTACGAGGTGCAAATAGATGAAGGAACTTGCTTTGTGCCGGCGCCCATTAACGAATAACGGTGGGAAGTATTTATGGCAAAGAATCTCTGATTTATACTCTCTGAATAAATAGTCGCGTCACTACAATTACACATCGGTCGTTGCAGACTAATGTGACTGGAATACCAGCGGTTGGGGTAAACTGAAAACAGTATCGTGAAAGAAACATCGTGACAGTTAAAGTAACCCTGGCGTACATGCTTCACACTTGTGCCACAACCAATCATGTTATGAGATTTAGCACACGTCTCAATGGAAATACCTCAGTGTTGCCACATTTCCAAAAGGTTTAACAAAACCATGTGGCCAGACTTTCGCGAAAAATTCCTCACACGCCAAGGAAGAAAATATTTAATATTGATATGGATCTGGAAACAGTTTATTCCCGTACTAAATTACATTAAACATGGGAAAGATACGTAAAATAGCAGCATTATATGAAATGTTTTTTTTTACATGAAATGTTCTACATACCGTCTTGGTTAGAGTTTAAAACACCTGGTACGCTGACGTATCCCTGGAGGGTTGCGTATTGTTGCACAGCCTTCCACAGTACGGGTACGATGATGGGGGTTCCGTGTACAAGAACTTTCAAATACCGCCATGAAAAAAATGTCTAGTGGGTTTAAGTCCGGTGAATGTGGAGGCTAAGGCATTGGTCCATCTCTTCCTGCTCAACTGTCATGGAATCTGTTACTTAGAAGCCTATGAACATTAAGTCAGATATGAGAAGCTCCATCGTGCATGAGGTAAGTGTTTTGTAGCCCTTGCCAAGGCACCTGTTCTAGCAGCACAGGTAGAGAATTTTCTAAGAAAGCAGGGTGGGTTTACCTGTGGAGCTTGGGTGGAAGAACATGAGGCTCTAACAAACAGTCAACAACAATGCAGACCCAAACGTTGACAGCAAATCTTTGCTGATGGTGTAATTCTCCAGGGACAAGTCAGTGCACCAGGGAGTCAATGCGTCGGCAAGTCGATGCATGTTTCCTTGCTAAAGGAGGGCCTTTTGAACATTTAATTTAGGAATGTGTTTCATACCACAATCAGGAATGAGTTTTCAACATTCCATGTACGAAAACGCTCCATGACATGGTGGTACTACCTGTTTCGGTGTGATTCGCACGACTAATGTGGTTATGAAGAGAAACAGAAAATGAGTTCTAACGTGGAAACAAAGCGTTTCCGGACCCATGTATATATAAAACACTTTCCTCTTTTACGTGTCAGGAATGTCTCCTGAAAGTTTGGTCATACCTTTTTGCTACCACTTGTACGCAACTCTACTGGTTTCATTCACGTATCTTCTGCGCCTCGTAGTTGCTGCAAGCTATCAGGGCTTTCCTTTCGCCACACGACACATTGTCCCACCTGAGTACTATTTTGCTCCGAATTTATTTGAACTTTTCTGCAAAACTGTTTCAGTCAAGCCAATTTTTTTGTGTGAATAAAACCGCCTAAACATGTTAATATAGGTCTTCATTTACTTATTTTTTATCCCTACAAATCACAAAAGCGTATGTTTGCATGTAAATTCCGCACCATCCCGTAAACCATTGGATCGATTTCATCCAAATTTGGTACACATACCATTTAACACTAAACTCAGCCCGAAAAAGGCCGTGAGGGCCCAACGGTACAGACAGGCCGCCGTGTCATCCTCAGTCCACAGCCTTCCCTGGATGCGGATATGGACGTACATGTGGTCAGCACACGGCTCTCCCGGCCGTATATCAGACCGGTACCCCTACTTCTCAATCAAGTAGCTCCTCAGTTTGCCTGACAAGACTTGAGTGCACTCCGCTTCCCAACAGCGCTCGGCAGACCGGATGGTCACCCATCCAAGTGATAACCCAGCCCGACAGCGCTTAACTTCGTGATCTGACAGGAACCGGTGTTACCACTGAGTCAAGGCCGTTGGCCTAGGCATGCCACTTGCTATTTGGAAACAACGTCTGTGGGGGTAAGAACCACTTAATCACTCAAAGGAGTTGAGGTAAAAAAGGAGCGTAGCTCACGACGTGCAAAATGGTTCAAATGGCTCTGAGCACTAACGGACTTAACATCTATGGTCATCAGTCCCCTTGAACTTAGAACTACTTAAACCTAACTAACCTAAGGACAGCACACAACACCCAGTCATCACGAGGCAGAGAAAATCCCTGACCCCGCCGGGAATTGAACCCGGGAACCAGGGCGTGGGAAGCGAGAACGTTACCGCACGACCAGGAGCTGCGGACACATGACGTGCAAATAGCCAGACTGTATTCGTACAGTATCTGACAATGGGAGCACTTAGTAGCTTGCAACCAATTTCACACGTAATTTCAAACTTTTTGAAAACTTTTTTTTGATGAAATTTCTCCACAAAACGATGAAAGGAAAAAAAATTCGCTGATTATATTTTGACTTTTCATGCAGTGAAACTGCCGCACCAAGCGTGACTTTTTAATTAATTACTTCTTTACTAACTCTGTTGGCAACACATTTCGCAAACAGTAACCACATATACCTCTGGATTATATCATTCCACGACATATAGTTCAGCAGATGTGACGTCAGAACATTGACCTGCATTAAGGAGATTTGAAGTTATAAACAATTAGCTGCGTGCAAACAAAACTGCAAGGTGAAACTGGCGAGAGATACAGGTGAAATGTGTTAATTATACGTGAAATATATGTGACATGTGCTTAAGTGGGCAAAGCGGCAGGTAAAAGCTGCCCCTAAACCCCTGTATCGATTTCAGTCATACTTGATACACATATTACTTACTATCTGGAAAAAGTCACTGTGAGCATAAGAACCAGTATACTGGTATTGGGGTGGAGGTGATACCGTGGTGAGTGATATATAGACCTTTCATTATTATTATTAGGGAATAAATCCATTAGGACTAGAGAAAGTAGTTAGAAGTGGGCGTTTGCCTTTCCTTGTGCACGTATTTCATCCATTCTCTTCCTCTGGGTGTCCTTTCTCTCTTTAGACAATGTTGTGCCAGCCTACTTCTTTGGTTTTTCCTACTGATCAGTTTACCATTTGTGAATTGTGAACCGGAAGGATTCGCTGTTTTGGATATCTTGTGGAGAAACTGTTAATAACTTTAGTTCTGATCGCATCAAGCCATAGCATCATATCCGTTTCGTGTTTTCTCTAATTTGTTTTCTTAAGTCTTTTCTTAAGCCTGACTGGGTTAGTTCTTTTAATATGCCCATAGAGTCTTAATCTGCGTTGTATAGTGTCACTATGGATATTATTTAGTATTTGATTTTCTGATTATTTCTGAGTCGGTATTGTTTGTCTGCAAGTATTGGGCCTAGAATTTTTCTTACGATTTTACATTCCTTTTTCTTAATGTTTTCAGTGTATGTTTTCCTTTTGAAAATACGCCTTTCTGATCCATAGAGTCATTTTGGTTCAATTACTGTATTGTAATGTGAAGTTTTGGGATTGGAAATGCATTATGTGTAGAAAACATTTTGGACAAGCAGATATGCAGTTTCCTCCTTTTGGCATCAAATTCGTTTGCTTTTGTTTCGATTCCATTTCCCTGAATAGTTTCAACGAGATATTCAGACAGTGGAACTCGTTAATTTTGCCACATTTCGTCTGCATGAATTTTGCTGCTTCTTTGTTGCTGGTCATGTACTCTGTCTCTTCAGATCATACTTGGAGACTGGTTTTTTATGCAGTATGAATTCAGTCTGACTTCGGGCTGATTAAATATCGGGAGTTAATATTGCTACGGCGTCTGCAAATGCTAGTAAACCTATAGATAACTTGCCTCTGCTGAAAGCGATTGGTTGGTCAATTATGAGGATTGATTTCTGTTTGCGCCATTCTTCTATCACTTTTACAAGGACACAATTGAAAAGCAATGGAGACTGTCCATTTCCTTGTCTTACTCACGTTTTGATTTACTAAGGATATGAGAGTTCTCATTAATTTAACTTTGGATCTTGTATTTGTCAGTATCTGTTTTATGAGTGCAAGTGTTTTCGTATCTAGATGTCGTTCTTTTAATAGTTGGAAGAATGATTCGTGGTCAGCTGAGTCATAGGCTTTTTTTGGAATCGACAAATGTGCAGACTAAATTTTTGCTATAAATTCTCATATATCTAAGGATTAGCTTTAGGTTCAAGATTTGCTCGGGGCACGAATGGTCTGGTCTGAATGTTGCCCGATATTCCCCAATTTTTG
This sequence comes from Schistocerca gregaria, assembly GCF_023897955.1. NCBI lineage: Eukaryota > Metazoa > Arthropoda > Insecta > Orthoptera > Acrididae > Schistocerca > Schistocerca gregaria. The sequence goes on along the minus strand of NC_064923.1, from coordinate 126,363,101 downwards.
GTTCACGTTGTTTTTTTTGCTGTATCGAGACGTCTGAGTGATACAATTTTGTGCGTAAGTGATGCTAGTCAAGTTCCTCCGGTAGTTATCAACATCTGTTCTGTATCCCTTGACGTGTAAACGACGTATTAGCGCGTTTTCTAATTTTCTACTATTTGTTTTGTTTGCCACACGTCTTGCGTGTCATTGGTAATTTGTTTTATAGTGGTTTAGCCTGCTGATTTGAGGACTTCTGCTATGATTGCAGCTTCCCCCGATGCTTTATTGGTTTTCAGTCTTCGGATCTGTCTGGATATTTCTTCTTCGCCTGCAGTAACGACTTTTGGGTTAGCTTCTTCAGGCTCTTACAGTGTGAATCTTTTTGTTGGTTATGGGCAGTTAAGTAGTTCTTTGACATACACTACCTGAAAAAATTAGTACACTCTTTTAGATGTTTCCAGTTCACTGAAGTTTTATTGTTGTAACAGTGGACACCGAGTGCATGAAATGATTACATTTACAGATCAGAAGCACAAGCTGTTCTGAAGCACCAAGTATCGAGCCGCGCTTAAACACCCATATCGCAATGCAGGCGGGCGCACACCGTCTTCTACATCTACATCTACATCCATACTCAGCAAGCCACCTGACGGTGTGTAGCGGAGGGTACTTTGAGTACCTCTATCGGTTCTCCCTTCTATTCCAGTCTCGTATTGTTCGTGGAAGGAAAGACTGTCGGTATGCCTTTGTGTGGGAGCTAATCTCTCTGATTTTATCCTCATGGTCACTTTGCGAGATATACGTAGGAGGGAGCAATATACTGCTTGACTCCTCGGTGAAGGTATGTTCTCGAAACTTTAACAGAAGCCCGTACCGAGCTACTGAGCGTCTCTCCTGCAGAGTCTTCCACTGGAGTTTATCATCTCCGTAACCCTTTGGCGATTACTAAATGATCCTGTAACGAAGCGCGCCGATCTCCGTTGGACCTTCTATACCTCTTCTCTCAACCCTATCTGGTACGGATCCCACACTGGTGAGCAGTATTCAAGCAGTGGGAGAACTAGTGTACTGTAACCTACATTTCCTTAGGAATCTTCCAGTGAATCTGAGTCTGGCATCTGCTTTACCGACGATCAACTTTATATGAACATTCCATTTTAAATCACTCCTAATGCCTACTCACAGATAATTTATGGAATTAACTGCTTCCAATTGCTGACCTGTTATATTGTAGCTAAATGATAAAGGATCTTTCTTTCTATGTATTCGCAGCACATTGCACTTGTCTACACTCAGATTCAATTTCCATTCCCTGCACCATGCGTCAATTCGATGCAGATCCTCCAGGATTTCGGTACAATTTTCGATTGTTAGAACCTTTGGATATACCACAGCAGCATCCGCAAAAAGCCTCAGAGAACTTCAGATGTTATCCACAAGGTCACTTATATATACTGTGAATAACAACGGTCCTACGGCACTCTCCTGCGGCACACCTGAAATCACTCTTACTTCAGAAGACTTCTATCCATTCTCTGTTATCTAGGAACTCTTCAATCCAACCACACAATTGGTCTGACAGTCCATGTGCTCTTACTTTGTTCATCAAACGAATGTGGAGAACTGTATCGAACGGCTTGCGGAAGTGAAGAAACACGGCATCCACCTGGGAACCCGTGTCTATGGCCCTCTGAGTCTCGTGAACAAATAGCGCGAGCTGGGTTTCACGCGATCGTCTTTATCGCAACCCATGCAGAGTAGATTTCCAGTCTCCAGAAGAGTCATTATACTCGAACACAATACGTGTTTCAAAATTCTTAGGAAACGTTATGCCAAGCCTACTCGACCTGTTCGCGTAGTTCTGTATGAGTTGTTCGCTGACGAGTTGGACGAGTCACTTCTCGCCCATCATATCCCATCGTCTGGAGATCGTGCTGCACGTCTTGCAGAACACTTTGAGATTCACAGGCAGTGTCTGGGCGACCACTGTCCTGTTGGAAGAACACATCATCTTCATGTTGCAAGAACGGCAAAATACCAAAGGTGAACCAGAGATGTAGTTTATCGCAACCCAGACCACAAGGGCTGGAATGGGACCAATGTGTCTTGGACGAGACACGGTCTACTAGGTCTACGTCGTATGCCCATGCGACCAGCACTTGCGTGCAGACAGGATCTGCTTTATCACTGAAGACCACGGTGCGTCATGCTGTGGCGTGAGAGGAACATGCGGTAGATGCATGCATGCCCACAGTCCCATTGCTAATAAGCAGTTCGCAACAGTTCGTGTTGACACGTCTGGACTCCAATCCCTCTGATCTGTGCTGTGGTAGCTGTACCATCTTCCACTACTGCCCTTACAATACGACGATCCTGGCGGGCGTCTGTAGTGTGTGGACGTCCAGAACCTCGTCTACGGGCGTGAAGATGGACCACCGTTATCAGCATCACTGCACAACTGATGCAGCGTGTCCAACTTGTGTGGCTGTTCTCCGGAAAACTGTTCTCGCGGAAGGCCACAATCTGACCCTTTCAAACTCGCTCAGTTGGCTGTAGGAAGCACGAGTGCGTCTCCATGAGGTGGTTGCCTTCTTGCTTCACACGTTTGCACCATAATAAGCCTCCTGGATGTGAGAACTCTCTATTAAAGGGTAGACACAGATGGCGGTCTGGTAGCTATGTGATAACGCTATCTTTTGGCGGACAACGTTGAAACCATTACCAGTACATCTACTATTCCCCAAGTGGCATATGCTGTCATCGAATCAAAAGCGGCATCGTCTTTCCAGCTGTACTAATTTTTTCTCGTAGTGTTTCAGGCAATTTCCTTGCAGTTTGCTTGCCTATTTAGAGCAAATTTTCCATTTTCTTTTTTCGTGCAGAGACTTCGTGGTTGCTGTCCTATGAACTTAGCTCTGAAGTTCTTACAGAAATGTCTTGTGTTATTTCTTCCGAAGTCTTTCTCGATTTCAATTACGCTATAGTTTTCGCCTTTTCTTTTGGTGTTTCTAATTAATTTTGCTGTCTCTTTCCTCGCTGTTGGGAATGTCTTATAGATGTCTTCTGTGTTATTGCTGCCGATATTGAATTGCATACTCCAATTCGTCACTCCACCTAGGGTGCTTTTTCCTTTTCTGCGAAAGAACTGTAGTAGTATTTGTGCTGTCTCGATTAAATTGCCTTTGAGGAGTTGCTGCCAATTGCTTGACTGATTTTCTTCTAGTTCTTCCTTGACAGATGATTGGATCCTGCTGGTGTCATTGGAGATTTGCGTCTTATTTTTGTGAACCTGTGACGTTTTAAACGTAGTTTTATTCTTGTCATGTAATACTCTGAGTCTATGTTGACACCCTTTCTGTTTTGGGTAATGCAATAACTCTGTGGTTTGAGTAAGAGATGGCCACATGGTCAATGTGGAATTCACTAATGAGTGAGTTCAGTGATCTACATGTCACCTGTTTTGATAGTTTCTTTTTGAAGTGTATTGATAAGATTTTAAGGTCGAATACTTTGCAGAGTTCAACTAATTTTCGTCCGTTCTGGGTTGTCCACTCAAGCGCTGTGAAGTTTGCGGTTTTTTCTTGTACTTTATTTGCTTTAATGGGCACTAAAATCATCTAGTACTATCCGGCATCGTTTTATGGAATTTTATATATTATTTCTTCTGGTGTTTGCCATGATTCCTCTACCTTTCCCCAGCCTGAGGAAAGAATGACTGGCATGTGTGGACCTTTTATTTATTTTTGTTATCATTATTCTGAATTGCGTGATGCAGCCCAGCACACTTTATCCCCTGTGCCAATCTGTTCGTCCCAAAGTAGTACTTACAATCAACGTCCTCAGTCGTTTGTTGAATATATTCCCGTCACTTGTTATATAAATGCTGGTCGTGATTTGCTGATGGAGAAATTATGCGAGAAAAGGAAGTCATTGCACTATGCCCTTCTTGATATCCAGAAGGCATTGAATGTATTTATTTTTATTGTTATTGTCTATGTGTTTCATATACTCTGTTGCTACAGTTGTGCGTTCTATATTTTACTCTGTTTCTGTGTCTCCTTCCCTATATAATATCTTTTCAAGCTATTTTTCAGTACTGCCACGTACTTGTATTTTATTGGGAGTATTAAATTATTTTCAATTGTTTTTCAAGTGTAATGTTAATTGTTTTCTGGACAGTTGCCTTTATGTTATTTACTGTTTACCATTTATAACTGCATTACCACTGCATTGTCTAAGACGACTTTTACCCAGTGTTCGTACCTCACTATAAAATGAAATGATCAATGTCGTTCACGAATATTTCACCCTTTTCGTTGATAATAGTTAAAATCTGATGATGGCTTTGTACGTTGAGAACTGTTTAACAAAATAAATTAATGGCAATAGAACATATATAGTACTGTGCACTTAATGTATAACGATTTTACTTTGTTTCGTTTAGCGTCCAGTGTGCAGTCGGTAGCATTGGGTTTCAAGGGCTTGTCAGACTGGCCAGTACTACCACGTGGTGTGTTCAGCCACCACACACAGTACCTTGCAAGTATAACTTTCCAGGCTCGACCTGACAGTTTGTTATTTAGTTGCGGCAATTCTCTGTAGACGAGTGGGTGCCAACCTTTCTGAGACGTTTACCCCTCAGTGTAAACAAATATTACCTAGTAACCACTGCCCCCTCCGCCGTCACCCTTAAACCAACATTAACGCCGAACTAAAAAACGATTTTCCTCGTACGCTTATTTTTAGATGAAAGATAAATGGTATTTATTTTAGTAGGTGTGTTATTAAATCACAGACCAATCAGTCAATGACACAATTCTTACTGCTTATTTCTAAAAGCTTTCTTATAGAATGGTGAGGCAAAAATTTTCAGTGAACCGCTTGCGCCACCTACAACTCCTCCTCAGAAAGAAAAGCTAACTAAACTCATTGAGGGTAGACACAATCCCGTGCACCATTCCTCTACCTAGCGACACTTTCTTCGCTCACACACTCCAACGCTGTTTAAAATCAACCACGTTAAGATCTGTGCGCTATACTTGCTGCTTGTACATTACTTGATTGTTGGACTGCTTACTTCTGAAATGACAGAAACTGGAACACTTCAGACTGCCAATGCTTTGTGTTTGGCTACTCCCATTAATGGTATTAATAATAACAATAAGAAGAAGAATGAGAATAATATAATAATGGGAATAATATCAGGCCGGCCTGAGTGGCCGTGCGGTTCTAGGCGCTAGTCTGGAGTCAAGCGACCGCTGCGGTCGCTGGTTCGAATCCTGCCTCGGGCATAGTTGTGTGTGATGTCCTTAGGTTAGTTAGGTTTAATTAGTTCTAAGTTCTAGGCGACTGAAGACCTCAGAAGTTAAGTCGCATAGTGCTCAGAGCCATTTAAACCATTTTTTGAATAATTCCAGAAGATCTTAGTAGGCGCTTGAAAAAATCAACACTGATAAAGTATCCACCTGCCAACTACGGAAAGCCACTCCACTGGGATCTGTGCATATTACCGACGCAGTCCTAGACTCTAGGGAAGCGTCCAACTAGTGATAAAATGCGAAATTCGGTCTATTGAACTCATGTGATGTGTCTACTGTTAAAGAAAATGTGTACGATAATAATTACACTGTGTAGGCCCTACAGCAGTGTAGTCGCCATTGCCTAGTTACCGTTGTGGTAGGCAGTCAATTAGTGAGTTTGTTGTTGAAAAGTGAATAGTGAGGCAATTTCTGATCCACTGTAGGAACTACCTGCAACTCGGAGAAGACTCATCAGATATTTAAGTATATGTGACGCATATTTCTCAGTTTTACTGTCATAGATGCATGCTGCGAGGTACAGATATGTATGTGGTGGGTGGACTATGAGAAGGAGAAGGAGATGTTGTTTATAATTTCGTTTCACAAGTCGTACCTCCACCACATTAATGCATAAAGGTAACTGGGATACGTCCGTAACATTTGGAACGTGAACAATGGAGACCGTTCATTTTGGAACATCCCCAGAGTATGCCACGCGCTTCTCTCAGTGCTGGCATTCAGCTCTTGTGTTCCAGCTACTGTTCGCGTCAGCAGATATAGCCCAGGCTGCCGAGAAATGGCAGCGCAGCTTCCGGCACGGCGAGCAGGGCGCACTTCCGCCGCTAATTGTCTCCGTGGGGGCGGCGTCGGCGTCGGCGCCGGGGGCCGCACTTCCAGCGCCCCCGCGACGGCTGGCGGGCGGCAGGCAGTCTGACGTCCCAGTTGACCTCCGCCTAACCCGGCTCCTGTCAGCCGCCCAGAATTAGCTACTGCAGCGGACATACGCTCTTCAGATAACACTACATTGTAGGTCACTGGAACCGCAGGGGGTCTCGCGTGGTTGGGTGCAGGGCGTTGCAGTCTTTAAAGCCTATTTGATACGTGCAACTTTCTGGTCGAAAAAATCGACTACTTGTTGCGAGAGCGCATCGTGTGAGCACTTGTAAATCAGCTGCCAACAATGTAGCGAGTGAGTCAGTGACCAACTGACTGTGCAGAGAGTGAAGTTTTAAATTCTTGAGTACGTTTCGGACTGCGCACGGCGCAGAAACGGGGGAGTGTGACCTCGTACGCAAACATCGAAAGTTAACTCTCTCCTACCACGGTAATAGATTTTGTGCTTTTGTGTCTTCTTAATCTTCCTGTTATTGCATGTTCTATTTTCGCGACATTGCAATGTTTCACGAGGAAATACAGATTTTCAAATGGTTCAGATGGATCTGAGCACTATGGGACTCAACTGCTGAGGTCATAAGTCCCCTAGAACTTAGAACTACTTAAGCCTAACTAACCTAAGGACATCACACACATCCATGCGCGAGGCAGGATACGAACCTGCGACCGTAGCGGTCACGCGGTTCCAAACTGAAGCGCCTAGAACCGCATGGCCACACTGGCCGGCCACATATTTTCCAGTAGTTTCACCCATGGGAGAGACGAAATATTTGAGATCAGAAAGGTATTTAAGTTTTACAATATCTCGTCAAAGAAGAAGCCTATCCATAAATAAGAACGTAAACTGATAAGCCATTTTTATTGAAAATTGTTTCAAAAGTGAGTATTGTATTGTATGTTAACCAGGGACCTAGAAGCGGCGGAAAGACTCCGTCCCCACCTCAGCCGCAGTGGTCCACAACCCCACGACGACTACCGCAGTCCACTTCAGCCCTCCGCCGCCCCACACCGAACCCAGGGTTATTGTGCAGTTCGGCCCCCGGTGGACCCCCCAGGGAACGTCTCACACCAGACTAGTGTAACCCCTATGTTTGCGTAATAGAGTAATGGTGGTGTACGCGTACGTGAAAAACTTGTCTGCACACCAATCGCCGACATAGTGTAGCTGAGGCGGAATAAGGGGACCTAGCCCGCATTCGCCGAGGCAGATGAAAAACCGCCTAAAAACCATCCACAGATTCGCCAGCTCACCGGACCTCGACACAAGTCCGCCGGGTGGATTCGCGCCGGGTACCAGGCGCTCCTTTCCGCTCCGGAAAGCCGTGCGTTAGACCGATCGGCTAGCCGGGCGGGCTCATGTTCGTAGTTCTTGGTTGCCGTGAGAACGCTATATCTTCATTTCGCTCTTGGCTGTATGCCGAACAGTGTTGTTCGGACATAGTGGCGGTATAATCTTATTTTGTATGCGGAGGTAGGTTTGAGACAGCCAGCAATGGGGTTGCTATTTTTCTTCGAGCGCCACGTCATTTTGCTTGTTGACATGACATTAAGAATGATGACGAACAATTCAGTTTTCATGAATCAACAATTTATTAAAGACTGCTGGCCGCGTCTACATTTAGGAAAACACGGAATGCCGAGCCTCCGGACCAGACGCTCAGAGAATTTCAATCCTCCTAAGCCACTACCGATGCCAACACTACTTGTTCTAGCTGTGTAAGGGGCTGGTATCGCCCCGCAGCATACCCTGCCACCGTTGGGATACTAACACTGACAAAATACTGATTTTAAGAATGACGAACAGCAATTAAATGAAGTGTGGTGCTATGAGAAGGAAAAGTAGTGAAGCTGTGCCAGGGATGGAAGAATAAAGAAGTCTTCTCACCCACCTGGATATCTGAGCGTGTGAAAGCGCTCTTCCGAGATGGGAAGATGCACTAGGCCCGGACTGAATCCGCCCGGCGGGTTAACGATCAGGTCGATGTGCCGGCCTGTCTGATGTGGTTTTTAGGTGGTTTCCCACATCCCACTAGAAGAATAACGGACTGGTACATTCACTCATTTTTACTAGACAGCAGTTAAGGTATCCATACTGCATCCCGGGAGGGGGGCGGGGTGAGGTGGGTATGGAGTGGTGACAGGAATCTCACTGACTGGAGCAGAACCATCTTCACTGATGAATCCCGCTTTGAACTGAGCTCCGACGACCAGTGAAGACATATTTGGAGACGCCCTGAACAACTATGGTATACCGACAGTCGCCCGCCATACAGCCTGACAACCAGGAGTTGTTGTCTGGAATGCCCTCTTCATTTTACAGCACGACCCCTTTGGTTGTCATCCGCAGTACACTAGTAGCACAGTGGCACTTCGTCGATATTCTATGCCCCGTTTAGTTGCCCTTTATGGCAAGCCTCCCTGGGCTTACATTTCAGCACGATAATAATAGCCCGCGCACGGCGACAGTCTCTACTACTTGCCTTTGTGCTTGTCAAATCCTGCCTTGGTCAGGAAGGCCACCGGATCTCTCCCCAATTCAGAACTTTGCGGCATTTTGGGCACGCCCCTCCAAACAGCTCGGGATTTTTGACGATATAACGTGCAAGTCTACATCTACATCTACATACATACTCAGCAAACCACCATACGGTGTTTGGCGGAGGGTACATCGTACCACAACTAGCATCTTCTCTCCCTGTTCCACTCCCAAACAGAACGAGGGAAAAATGACTGCCTATATGCCTCTGTACGAGACCTAATCTCTCTTATCTTATCTTTGTGGTCTTTCCGCGAAATATAAGTTGGCGACAGTAAAATTGTACTGAAGTCAGCCTCAAATGCTGGTTCTCTAAATTTCCTCAATAGTGATTCACGAAAAGTACGCCTCCTTTCCTCTAGAGACTCCCACCCGATTTCCTGAAGCATTTCCGTAACACTCGCGTGATGATCAAACCTACCAGTAACAAATCTAGCAGCTCGCCTCTGAATTGCTTCTATGTCCTCCCTCAATCCGACTTGATAGGGATCCCAAACCCTCTAGCAGTACTCAAGAACAGGTCGTATTAGTGTTTTATAAGCGGTCTCCTTCACAGATGAACCACATCTTCCCAAAATTCTACCAATGAACAGAAGACGACTATCCGCCTTCCCCACAACTGTCATTACATACTTATCTCACTTCATATCGCAGTGCAATGTTGTTGTTGTTGTTGTTGTGGTCTTCAGTCCTGAGACTGGTTTGATGCAGCTCTCCATGCTACTCTATCCTGTGCAACCTTCTTCATCTCCCAGTACTTACTGCAACTTACATCCTTCTGAATCTGCTTAGTGTATTCATCTCTTGGTCTCCCTCTACGATTTTTACCCTCCACGCTGCCCTCCAATGCTAAATTTGTGATCCCTTGATGTCTCAAAACATGTCCTACCAACCGATCCCTTCTTCTAGTCACGTTGTGCCACAAACTTGTCTTCTCCCCAATCCTATTCAATACCTCCTCATTAGTTACGTGATGTATCCACCTTATATTCAGCATTCTTCTGTAGCACCACATTTCGAAAGCTTCTATTCTCTTCTTGTCAAACTATTTATCATCCATGTTTCACTTCCATACATGGCTACACTCCAAACAAATACTTTCAGAAACGACTTCCTGACCATTAAATCTATACTCGACGTTAATAAATTTCCCTTCTTCAGAAACGCTTTCCTTGCCATTGCAAGTCTATATTTTATATCCTCTTTACTTCGACCATCATCAGTTATTTTGCTCCCCAAATGGCAAAACTCCTTCACTACTTTAAGTGTCTCATTTCCTAATCTAATTCCCTCAGCATCACCCGATTTAATTTGACTACATTCCATTATCCCCGTTTTGCTTTTGTTGATGTTCATCTTATATCCTCCTTTCAAGGCACTGTCAATTCCGTTCAACTGCTCTTCCAAGTCCTTTGCTGTCTCTGACAGAATTACGATGTCATCGGCGAACCTTAACATTTTTATTACTTCTCCATGAATTTTAATACCTACTCCAAATTTTTCTTTTGTTTCCTTTACTGCTTGCTCAATATACACATTGAATAACATCGGGAAGAGGCTACAACCCTGTCTCACTCCCTTCCCAACCACTGCTTCCCTTTCACACCCCTCGACTCTTATAACTGCCATCTGGTTTCTGTACAAATTGTAAATAGCCTTATGCTCCCTGTATTTTACCCCTGCCACCTTCTGAATTTGAAACAGAGTATTCCAGTCAACATTGTCAAAAGCTTTCTCTAAGTCTACAAATGCTAGAAACGTAGGTTTGCCTTTTCTTAATCTTTCTTCTAAGATAAGTCGTAAGGTTAGTATTGCCTCAACTGTTCCAACATTTCTGCGGAATCCAAACTGATCTTCCCCAAGGTCCGCTTCTACCAGTTTTTCCAGTCGTCTGTAAAGAATTCGCGTTAGTATTTTGCAGCTGTGACTTATTAAACTGATAGTTCGGTAATTTTCACATCTGTCAACACCTGCTTTCTTTGGGATTGGAATTATTATATTCTTCTTGAAGTCTGAGGGTATTTCGCCTGTCTCATACATCTTGTTCACCAGATGGTAGAGTTTTCTCATGACTGGCTCTCCCAAGGCCGTCAGTAGTTCTAATGGAATGTTGTCTACTCCCGGGGCCTTGTTTCGACTCAGGTCTTTCAGTGCTCTGTCAAACTCTTCCCGCAGTATCGTATCTCCCATTTCATCTTCATCTACATCCTCTTCCATTTCCGTAATATTATTCTCAAGTACATTGCCCTTGTATAAACCCTCTATATACTCCTTCCACCTTTCCGCCTTCCCTTCTTTGCTTAGAACTGGGTTTCCATCTGAGCTCTTGATATTCATACAAGTGGCTCTCTTTTCTCCAAAGGTCTCTTTAATTTTCCTGTAGGCAGTATCTATCTTACCCCTAGTGAGATAAGCCTCTACATCCTTACATTTGTCCTCTAGCCATCCCTGCTTAGCCATTTTGCACTTCCTGTCGATCTCATTTTTGAGACATTTGTATTCCTTTTTGCCTGCTTCATTTACTGCATTTTTATATTTTCTCCTTCCATCAATTAAATTCAATATTTCTTCTGTTACCCACGGATTTCTATTAGCCCTCGTCTTTTTATCTACATGATCAATGTTACGCCCAGATATTTAATCGATGTGACTGTATCAAGCGCTACGCTACTAATAGAGTATTCAAACATTACGGGATTCTTTTTCCTATTCACCTGCATTAATTTACACATTTATCTATATTTAGAGATAGCTGCCATTCTTTACACCAATCACAAATCCTGTCCAAGTCATCTTGTATCCTCCTAAGTCACACAACGACGACGCCTTCCGGTACACCACAGCACCATCAGAAAACAGCCGCACATTGCCATCCACCCTATCGAAATGATCATATATGTAGATAGAAAACAACAGCGGACCTACCACACTTCCCTGGGGGACTCCAGATGATACTCGCACCTCCGATTAACACTCACCATCGAGGACAACATACTGGGTTCTATTACTTAAGAAGTCTTCGACAGAATTTCGCACGATACCACTCAGGAGGACATACAACTCTATTAATCAGTGGCAAGCCTAATAACTTCTTGCATAAGAGCCAGAGGTGGATCAACGCGCTACTGACTTGCCTAGTATTTGGAGTTCTTTCTCTTGGAAAAATAATATATTTTTTTTTGAAATTACATCCACCAATTTCTGTCCTATTCAGATAATTCCTTCGTGGTGTGCCCTTTTTTTGCCTATCTTAATGTCCTTGAAATATTTTTCGGGGCAATGTTATTTATCCCGCCGTACAGAAGAGTAAACCATTATTAAAATGATTATAATTATAGGCAGTATGCAACAGCAAGCATGAGAACCGTAGGTCTCTAACTATTGTCAGCATACAGTACATTCAGTCTGCTGCCAAATACTGAAGGAGGACAAGATCCATAGGACACTATCCTGAGAGCCGAATGACCATTAGAGTTCACACATGTTTGCACCTGTCGTGGGAGGTTCTGTAGACGTATACTGCATGTGTTTGGTGTGACATCGGTCGTGGGGATGTAACTACACGTACAAGGAGTCAACAATGCGTTATCACTTCAAGAACGTGTAGTCTGTCACGCTGCCAACAGAGGGAACTGCCAGCGCAGCGTAACTGTAGCGATCCCGAATTCGGTCATTCCGTCACGGAGATTTCCCAGGGGTGAGGGTGTGATCTAGTACAGTGTTAGTCATATTACTGTAGACTCGAAAAGTCATGCAAACGCTTCACCTAATCAGATCCCTCGGTGGTATAACGTATAAACTAGCAGTGACCACAGGACTCTGAAGTACATTCTGTACGGGTCAACCATCAGACGCTTTTCCCAATTACGCACACCGTCTTCCAGGTTGCGCATGCAACTGAAGTATCCACATGACTCCGGGCCTTGTACTGAAATGGTATCTTTGTCTTGTGCCAGATTATTGCCACAAGGTTGTCCACAGAACGTCGTACATACAAACCGTCTGTGAGCTCTTAATACACTATAAAGAAATCCACCAAATATTGGAAGTGGAAAGAATAGTAAAATGGATTGGTTACAAAAATTTGTGTTTCCAGTTCGTATTCGTAAGGGTTACAGCTAATCTCAAATGTTAAAATTTAAACTTAATCCTGAGCTGTTTTTGAATGTTCGGGTTCGAATAATTAGTTTTGGACGATAACGAAAGCAGCTGATAGAAGGAAGGCTTTCACGGCCGGATGACATTGCTGCTGCTCTAGCATTTCGGGATATAAGGTCGTGGTCCACGAAACTCTTCTGTTCCTAGCGTTTCGTTCAGAACTGCACTGTACATCTTCAGAGGCGTTGTTCCTCCGTTGAGTCTTGCCAACTGACGGGTCGGTCGTCGGAGAGCGACACGTGTACTGTAGAAGAAGCGGTGTGGCCAGAGCTACACGTGATAAGCGCATATGATCCTCGTCAAAGGCAAAACTTAACTACCGGTCGTCGTCTTATCAAAGATAAGAAAACAGTGTAGCGATTCTGCAGAGCTACTGTCCATATGGTGAAGTTTCGCGGTCCGTTCTTTCCTGTTAAAGAACTCTGAAACAAAAATTTTATCTACAACGACGAACTATTATGCACGACTATGTAGTGGCGGCATTGAAATATATAAACATAGGGATAATTTCAATAGGAAAGAAGACACTATGAAATTTAGCGACATATGGACAGGAGCTCTGCAGAATCTCTAAACACATTTTTATCTTTGACTAGACGACGACCGATATTTAAGTTTTATCTCTGACAAGGATCATCTCTGCTTATCACATGGCACTCCGGCCACTCCTCTTTTTCTACAGTTTGTGTGTCACTCTCAGCCGTCCTAACTGTCAGTCGCCAAGACTCAGCGGTGGAGCAACGCCTCTGAAGATGTCCAGCACTGTACTGGACGAAACGTTAGGAACAGAAGAGTTTCGTGGACTACGACCTTATGCCCCGAAAGGTTTACCAGCAGCAACGAAAGCAGCTGTCTTCATAAACATCACAGACAGCCATATGCTTTCCGCACTACGATGGCAATTTGCAATCGAACATTTTCCGTACGAGCACAGAAACACTCCCATGCACAAGAGCGTCCTAGTTGGACTGATCCGGCCAAGGTCCCGACTTTGAGCCACGTCGATCATCTTCGTGGCGAATGAGGACATCGACGAGGTACACATCCAAAAACGCAATAATAACTTCACTAAGAGTGGAAACTAATTGCATCTTCAGTTATACCAAAAATGAGTGGGAATCATGCCCAGGAACAAATGTAATAATAGTAGCGAACGGACAACATGACTCGCTGGCATCATCCAGACAAAACGGCAACGTTTCACATACGGTACAAGCTGCAAGTGTCAGGGGTTGAATGTTCCACTTCTTGCTCAGGATTAGTTGCTAGCGTGACGGCTGGTGTATCACAGTAGTATACGATGGCTAATATACGACTTCCCTAAGCACTGCCGACAGGAACCGGTTAAACACCGGGGAGCCTTCTCAGGTAATTACCTTGCTCAACCAGCTCCCTGCGAATCTCATATGCTTGTGTGTGTACGCGCGTTTGTATATGCACCTGCGTCGTGTGTGTGTGTGTGTGTGTGTGTGTGTGTGTGTGTGTATGTGTGTGTGTGTGAGAGAGAGAGAGAGAGAGAGAGAGAGAGAGAGAGAGGGAGAGGGAGAGAGAGAGAGAGAGAAGTCGTTGCACCTCACAGATATTCATGAACAGTGACAGCACCAACAAAGTACTGCTTGTGTTCTATGCGGTGTACCAAAAGAGATTTGTGATTGATAATACGTTTTCTTTTAAAGGAACTGTTGCATTCACTCTGTATAATACAGCAGACATTAGCGTTTCTCACGGTTTTTATTATTATCGTGATTGGCGTCCGTGTTTTTGGGTAGCATCGCTTGTTCCATTTTTGTCTACAAGGTGCGGTATCTCTTTCACTTAGATACTTCTGACACGCTAAAGATATTGCAGTCTATTTACACTTTCACGAATACTCAAAATGGGCTCACAAAATAACTACGAGGGTCGGTCAAAAAGTAATTCCTCTCATTTTTTTTCTACTTAAAAAATTAAGTTAAGTGAAAAATTTGAATTTGGCGCCATTCCTCAAACCTTCTTCTGCAATCCACTGCAGTAGTAACTTTCTGTGTCAACAGGTGGCAGCACAGCAGAAGTTTGTAAGATGGCCGACATCGATGTTCGTTTGAGACAGCGTTGTGTGATTGAATTCTTGAATGCAGAAGGTGAAACGCCCATACGCATTCATGAAAGACTGAAGAAGGTGTATGGTGTTGTGACAGTGGATGTCAGCACTGTTAGACGATGGGTTCGTCGTTGTAAGGAAGCTGAAGGGCAAACACCGTTAACTGACGAAAATCGGAGCGGCAGGCCGGTGAGTGCAGTGACTCCACACAACATTCAGCAAGTTGATGACATCATTCGTGGTGACCGTCGGGTGACTGCAGAAGAAGTGTGTCGCATTACTCGTATTTCTCTTAGTAAAGGCAGTGTGATCACGATTATTGACAAAATGATCCTCAATGTTGTGGTTTTCAACCTATGTAATTGCATTTAAATTTCCTGACAATTAAACGTAGAAAAAAAAATAGGAGGCATTACTTTTTGACTGACCCTCGTACCAGCGTGTTTTCGTAACCTTATTAACCACCGCGGTGCTGATATGAAATTCGTTTATTTCACATCTAACTATTATTTATTGTTATTATTGTTGCTATGAAATGGTGGTTCTCGATGCGCTCTGCTTCTCGTTATGTGGTATAACTGGTAACATTCCCCATAAGTTAGTACACTGTCAGTCTGTTCTAGTCACAAGCTCCTTCAAATAATTACCACACATCTGACATATGTTTGTCGTAACCAAAATCAATTTAGTATTCTCAGGAAAGGCACTTTTGTAAGTAGTGGCCGCAAATCTGCATGAACTTCAGCGTTCCTGCTGTTCTGCGTCAGTTGTAAAGTACACTGAAGAGTCAGAGAAACTGGTGCACCCGCCTAACATCGTGCAGGGCCCCCGCCGGCACGCAGAAGTGCCGCAACACCAAGTGGCATGGACTCGACTAATGTCTGAAGTGGTGCTGGAGGGAATTGACACCATGAATACTAGAGGGATGTCCATAAATCCATAACAGTACGAGGGGGTGGAGATCTCTTCCGAACAGCACGTTGCCATCCCAGACACGCTCAGTAATTTTCATGTCTGGGGAGTTTGGTGGTCAGCGGAAGTGTTTAAACTCAGAAGAGTGTTCCTGGAGCCACTCTGTAGCAACTCTGGACGTGTGGGGTGTCGCACTGTCCTGCTGGAATTGTCGAAGTCCGTCGGAATGCATAACGGATACGAATGGATGCAGGTGATTAGACAGGATGCTTACGTACATGTCACCTGGCAGTGTTGTATCCTGACGTATCAGTGGTCACGTATCACTCCATCTGCACAGGCCCCACACCATTACAGAGCCTCTATCAGCTTGAACAGTCCCCTGCTGTCATACAGGGTACATGGATTCATGAGGTTGTCTCCATACCCGTACACTTTCATACCCTCGATACAATTTGAAACGAGACTCGTCCGACCACGCAACATGTTTCGAGTCATCAACAGTACAATGTCGGTGTTGATATCCTGCCACTGTAGCAGCAGTACCCGAGCTAACAACTGCTTCAGACACTTGTTGTTTTATATAGCGCTTTGCTGACCGCAGCGCAACGCCGTTTTCTGCCTGTTTATATATCTCTGTATTTGAATACGAATGGCTATAACAGTTTCGTCGGTGCTTCAGTGTATAATATTACACACAGCGTCAACGTCCGCTCCAGTCTGCAATTTAGTTTATCTGCGTCTGCTATGATAATACTGTACATAATCGGGAAGAGCTCACCAGTCGAAAATTCCGATTAACTCACCACTTAACTGCAATCGCTGAGCACATACACTCTGGTCAATTAACCGGGTCAATTAACCGTCCCATCCATTTGCTCCGACCGGTCACGAATTCGATCGTCATCTCCTGCAATAGCCACTGTATACAACTCTTCGCCTATTCTTCACTTAAAGAGATACTCTGAACAGCCTTTATAGAACGAAACACTATTTAGGAGCGTATGGCTTTACTTTGATCACTAAACAGAAACGCGTGCTCTTTTCAGTTTTCAACAGACTTCTTCCAAACCAGAAATATTTGAGAGATAAAAATCTATTTGTAATGTGTCTGTCTGAAATTCTGTTCGCCGCGCGGGATTAGCCGAGCGGTCTTAGGCGCTGCAGTCTTGGACTGTGCGGCTGATGCCGGCGGAGGTTCGAGTCCTCCTTCGGGCATGGGTGTGTGTGTTTGTACTTAGGATAATTTAGGTTAAGTAGTGTGTAAGCTTAGGGACTGATGACTTTAGCAGTTAAGTCCCATAAGAATTAACTCACATTTGAACAAATTCTGTTTACTAGTGAAGTAAAGACCAGCATACCCTCATTTGACCTAGCTATGCCCCGTAATAGATAAAGTAATGACCAATGTATTTAAGTAATGAACGAAATCTGACTGTAACAAGACCAGTAGCGGGCACAGCGTCAGTAAATCGAACACAAGTGATAACAGTGAATGTGTTAAGCAAATCGATGTATGGTCAATTAGAGTGATATGGTGATGAACATCCCGCTTTGTAACAGTCAAACATGAAACACTGAACATATACACTTCTGCACAATTATATGTCAGTGTCTCTCAGAGTTGCACCAGCGTCAAGACCCACATTACTTGCTGTGGAAAACATGCAGAGAACGGGAACACGTAGTGGACTGAATGGGAGGTTGTTATTTATGATGTGAAATATTAGACGAAAATTATCTAACGCATCATTTAGCGGAAACAGTGGTTGCATTTCGCAACACGAAATCACGTAATGACGGCAGACTAAAGCTCATGCCAATCTGTACTTAAGTATTAAATAACCACCAGGAAAACTGAAATGAGAGTGAGTATTTAGGATCCACTTCGTATAATTGAGACAAAAATCAAGTGAACAGAGAAAAACATGACTCCTTAGCTACACAAATATACGTGGTAAGTAAGCCAGGTATACAAGGACTATTCCTTTACTAAGGTCTGATTGATCGCGAAATGGAAAGCACAGTGAAAATCGCATGAAGCTTTGCACAGATGTTATGGGCAGTGGTTGTAGTATGCCCTTCGATCGCGTCACGTCGCTCTTTTCAGTTCTAACAATTCACAGTGGACCGACGAAACAGTGTCTTCCCCCCGCCGCGCGCAGTATGATCGCTGGAGAGATTTCACCTGATTTCATACAACCCAGATAATTTAATTGTTAAGCAGTTTTCTTCTTCCCCAAAATTCTCAGCTGCACTTTGCAGGGGCAATGAGTATGCCCTGCAGCGTTTCGACGGAAAGTGTTGGACAACTCATCACATAGGCTGGATTTGGCTCTCTTTCAGTTTCATCTCCGCTCGCATGAACGATTGGATATGGCACACACAACGAGCTGCAGATCAAGGTAGCGAACTGGCGGAAAGCACAGGCGGTTACCTTCTATGACGAGGGTATTGGAAAGCTGGTACAACATTACGAGAAATGTCTCAGTCGGAGCGGTGGCTATGTAGAGAAGTTGTTGGAAGGTGGTTGCAAATACAACATTTTTTTACTGTGATTTCTATTTTGCGATAGATCTTACTTTCCGAATAGCCTTCGTACAAACATCATATAAACCAAGTTATATACGCGACACGAAAAATTTAAGAAGGTAAACTGGATGCATGAATGACTTGAGTTACTGACCTCATAACACAAAAGTTAAGCAATGACACGCGGGACATAATTCCACTCGTGGCGTCCGTAGCGACTTCGCTACATAAACAGCGAAAATTTCGCCATGTAATGAAAAGTCCACATGAATGCTCAATGAAGTAACCCCAGTAACATACACTGTCTCACCACGCACCAAACACAGCGACTGGCTGCAGTCAACTCAGCACGTATCGATCACTCGCACACGACTGACTTATTCGAACGTTAACACAGACTTCCTCGCTCGGCCTGGGGCGATTCTATTGGCGCCCTGAACCGGAAACCCTTCTCTCCGGTTCTTGGCACAGTAACCATCTTTGCCTCACTTCAGCAATAACTGTTGTTGAAAAATTACGTAAAAGTATCATTGAAAATTGAAAGTGGCTATTTCATAGGCAACTTTAAAGTGTTTCAAATCTTAGTTAAAAGAATTCCTTGTGAGACACTCCTCATACCCTGTAGAGGATCCCCTAGAGGTAGTTTAAATGTCATGTGTTACACTGTTACGTTTATGTAATGTCGCATATCTCTCATTTACGTAACTTTTTCGAAATTCTCGGCATTATTTGAGCGGTGACTGATTTCATTGGCGATTAAAAGGGGTCGGACCATGGTTAAGACAAATGAGCTCGCATCCGGGAGGACTACGGAGCGTGGATCAAATCACCGTCCTCCAATCCACGTTTAGGTTTCTCGCGATTTTCATGAACCGTTTACGGAAAGTGGCGGTATGGATACTAAGAAAAGGACATAACCGACTTCCTTCCAAGTGTTTCTTCAAACCGAGTTTGTGCTCCGTCTCTAATCACCCTTGGTTGACGGGACGTTATACACTAATCTTCCGCCTTTTCTTTTCGATCCATTACCGAGTGGGAAAAACAGAGGATCTGTTAGATGACAATAAGTTTCGCTTTAGGAAATGTAAAGGTGCCAGAGAGGCAGTTCTGACGTTGTGCTTCATAATAGTAGCAAGACTTCAAGGAAAGGCAAGACATCTTCATAGGATTTGTTGGTATAGAAAAAGCATCCGACGACGTTAAATGATGGAAGATGTTTGAAATCCTGAGCAAAACAGGACTAAACTGTGGAGACGAACGGGTAATATATATATATATATATATATATATATATATATATATATATATATATATATATATATATATATAAGAATCAAGAAGGAACAATAAGAGAGAAAGACCAAAAACGACTCACTCGGGATGAAAAGCTTGTAAGAAAAGGATGCAGTCTTCTCCCCTGCTGCTCAATCTCTACAGAGAAGAAGCAATGACGGATGAAACCAAGTTTGAAGTGTAGCTTTACAATAGAGAGTGAAAGAGTATCAACAGTGACATTCGCTGGTGACATTGCTATCCTCAGGGAAAGCAAGAAAGAATTACAGCACATACTGAACGAAAATAACTGTCTACTGAGCACAGAACGTGGTCTGGGGTAAATCCTAGAAAGACGAAGGTAATGAAAAGTAGCAGAAATGAGAACAGAAATTAAACCCAACATCAAAATTGGGCACCACGAAGTGGTCGAGGTGAAAGAATGACGCTATCTTGGAAGCAAAATAAAATACAAGGACTTAAAAAACAAACATGTACGGGCAAAGACGGCATTCCTGGTCAACGAAGCATGCCAGTGTCAAACATTGGTCTCAATTTTATGAATAAATTACTAAGATTGCACGCCTGGACCACAGCACTGTACGGAAGTGAATCGTGGGCCGTGGGGGAAGCTTAGAAGAACAGAATCAAAGCTTCTGAGATGTTGTGCTGTAGGAGGCTGCTGAAAATTAGGTGGTCTTGTAAGATAAGGAATGAGGAGTTTATCTGCAGAATTGTGAGGAAAGGAAAATATGGAAAACAGTGAGAAGAAGGAACAGGATGACAGGATATTCGTTAAGACATCAGCGATTAACTTCCACGGTACTAGAGGGAGCTGTAGAAGGTAAAAACTGCAGGGGCAGACAGAGATTCGAATAAATCCAACAAATTATTGAGGACGTCAGATGTAAGCGCTAAACTAAGGTGAAAAGATTGACACAGGTTCAAAAATGGTTCAAATGGCTCTGAGCACTATTGGACTTAACTTCTGAGGTCATCAGTCCCCCTAGAACTTAGAACTACTTAAACATAACTAACCTAAGGACATCACACACATCCTTGCCCGAGGCAGGATTCGAACCTGCGACCGTAGCGGTCGCGCGGTTCCAGACTGTAGCGCCTAGAACTGCTCGGCCACTCTGGTCGGCGATTGGCACAGGAAATGAAGTCATGCGGTTGCACCAAATCAGTCGAATGAAAACAAAAAATGAAAATAATATAAATAAATAATCGACTACGTTGGTTCCTATGGTATTACGGAGTGGGATATATTTAAAAAATTAATGACACGAACCCAGGAAGAAGACACTGAAATAGGTTTTGGATTCGATGGACTAGACGACAGAATTAAAAAAAGACGTAAGCAACGGACGGCTGCGTTGTTTGAGAGTTCCGGGCAGCGAAGCTGGTGGCAATTGCTGGCGAGCCAGGTCCGGGCGGCCGGCACAGTAGAGAGCAGTACTGGGAAGCCGCTGACGTCACTCGGTGGCGATCGCATCGGCCTCTCCGGCTCCCCTGCCTCACTGGGCTCCCGCGAATCCCGCACGCCGACACGACAGTGGCGTTCTTCCGCGGCTGTAATGCTCTGCCTATCCGCGGGGATAAACCTTTGCAACACACCACCACCGTCAGTCAGCCACCTAGCTAATAGTTCAGCGAAATATCGTGACGGTTTCAGTGCAATAACTTACTGTCAACAGTATTGATACTAACGGGCCGCCCGCGGTAGCCGTGCGGTTCTAGGCGGTGCAGCCCGGAACCGCGCGACTTCTACGGTCGCAGGTTCGAATCCTGTCTCGGGCATGGAAGTATGTGATGTCCTTAGGTTAGTTAGGTTTACGTAGTTCTAAGTTCTAGGGGACTGATGACCTAAGATGTTAAGTCCCATAGTGCTCAGAGACATTTGATACAAACGGAGAGAGAGAGAGAGAGAGAGAGAGAGAGAGAGAGAGAGAGAGAGAGAGAGGAGGTGTTGTTTCATGAAAATGTGGTAGTGTGGAGACTATGAACAAATGGTTCAAATGGCTCTGAGCACTATGGGACTTAACTTCTGAGGATTCGAACGGGTGACCGTAGTGGTCTGCCGTTGATATACCAGGTGATCAAAACGTCTGTATAAATTTGAAAACTGAATAAATCACGGAATAATGTAGACAGAGAGGTACAAATTGACACACATGCTTGGAATGACATGGGGTTTTATTAGAACCAAAAAATACAAAAGTCTGACAGATGGCGCTTCATCTGAGCAGAATAGCAATAATTAGCATAACAAAGTAAGACAAAGCAAAGATGATGATCTTTACAGGAAATGCTTAATATGTCGACCATCATTCTTCAACAATAGCTGTACTCGAGGAATAATGTTGTGAACAGCACTGTAAAGCATGTCCGGAGTTATGGTGAGGCATTGGCGTCGGATGTTGTCTTTCAGCATCCCTAGAGATATCGGTCGATCAAGATACACTTGCGACTTCAGGTAACCCCAAAGCCAATAATCGCACAGACTGAGGTCTGGGGACCTGGGAGGCCAAGGATGACGAAAGTGGCGGCTGAGCACACGATCATCGCCAAACGACGCGCGCAAGAGATCTTTCACGCGTCTAGCAATATGGGGTGGAGCGCCATCCTGTATAAACATCGTACGTTCCAGCAGGTGTTTATCAGCCAGGCTGGGGATGATGCGATTCTGTAACACATCGGCGTACCTCTCACCCATCACGGTAGCAGTTTTGCTGTCCAGCGCCATATGTCGAACATTTTGTGAACTTGTTTTTTTTTGTTCTAATAAAACCCCATGTCATTCCAAGCATGTGTGTCAACTTTTACCTTTCTATCTACATTATTCCGGGGTTTATCAAGTTTTCAAATTTACACTGATTTTTTGATCACCCGGTACTATGACAGACCTCAATGGCACAATTAATAATCGTAGTTACAGCAATGAAATCATATACAATTATGCCATTCGTTTACAAATTGTATATCGTATTAACCGATTCTTAATTAGACACGAAAAGCACAAAATGCGAACTGTTCTTCAGGTTAATTTATTTCCTCTTTGTCAACGACAGACAGTTAAACTCGAATTCTGTCCTTGTAAACCGCAAACCGTTTGATGAAATAAATTAATAATGTAGAAAATCCACAATTTTGTTGTTTTCATTCAGAGATTCGTATATATAGTGTGATAGTAGAATACTAATGTGAAGAATAACAGCTGTGCTTCTGGTTTTTGCAAGCTTTAACTTCTACGTATATAATACATAACGGTCCAGTCACATTAATATTACCATCGCCTATCTGCGATATCCACCCACACCGGCAGGTGGCAGCACTAGCAGTGAAGGGTATGTAAAGCGTGTTTGGTGTATACATAAAAACAGCGCAGTCGTTGTCATGACGCAGCAACTGAGCGATTTATCTGACGTCCAAAGGGGCATAATCATTGACTATCGGGATGAATTTCCGAAACGGATAAGTTTGTGACCTGTTTGGGTGCCCTATGGTTAAAGAACACTGCATGGCAAAATGGCGCTAGCCACAACCGGTGCCGTGGCAACTGCAGTGCACTTGGAGCTGCAAAAGGTGGTAATTCGTGCTTTTGACTGGTGGTCTCATTAATGTGACGAGACACTGTATAAAGCAAGCGCAAAATCGAAAAACTCTAAGTAAGGTCCTAAGAAACATAAAAAAAGAGACTATCGGAACAGATATTGGTTAAGTTCTCAGTACAGCTGTTCACAGCCACTGGGGTTGTGGCCATCGAATATAAATCGAGTCTACATCTCACAGCTAGACGAAGAAGTTTCTATTCCACTTCCGGACAGTCCTTCAGGTGTGACTTAGGATCTGAAGATGTACAGTCTTCGCTCCCTTCATAAGGCCGTTTCCAACACTAACGAACGAACGTCATGCTACATTATAAAGTTACCAATTTGTTTTGCACTGACTGCATCTATACAGCTACATATTATTATATCTACACTACTGGCCATTAAAATTGCTACACCACGAAGATGACGTGCTACAGACGCGAAATTTTACCGACAGGAAGAAGGTGATGTAATATGCAAATGATTAGCTTTCCAGAGCATTCACACAAGGTTGGCGCCGATGGCGACACCTGCAACGTGCTGACATGAGGAAAGTTTCCAAACGATTTCTCGTACACAAACAGCAGTTGACCGGCGTTGCCTGGTGAAACGTTGTTGTGATGTCTTGTGTAAGGAGGAGAAATGCGTATCATCACGTTTCCGACTTCGATGAAGGTCCGATTGTAGCCTATCGCGATTGCGGTTTATCGTATGGCAACATTGCTCCTCGCGTTGGTCGAGATCCAATGACTGTTAGCAGAATATGGAATCGGTGGGTTCAGGAGGGCAACACGGAACACCCTGCTGGATCCCAACGA
The DNA here is from genome assembly GCF_023897955.1 of Schistocerca gregaria. Taxonomy (NCBI): domain Eukaryota; kingdom Metazoa; phylum Arthropoda; class Insecta; order Orthoptera; family Acrididae; genus Schistocerca; species Schistocerca gregaria. The sequence continues at coordinate 126,339,024 of NC_064923.1, read as the reverse complement.
CCTCGTATCACTAGCAGTCGAGATGACAGACATCTTATCCGCATGGCTGTAACGGATCGTGCACCCACGTCTCGATTCCTGAGTCAACAGATGGGGACGTTTGCAAGACAACAACCACCTGCATGAATAGTTCGATGACGTTTGCAGCAGCATGGACTATTATCTCGGAGACCAGGGCTGCGCTTACCCTTGACGCTGCATCACAGACAGGAGCGCCTGCGACGGTGTACTCGACGACTAGCCTGGGTGCACGAATGGCAAAACGTCATTTTTTCGGATGAATCCATGTTCTGTTTACAGTATCATGATAGTCGCATTCGTGTTTGCGACATCGCGGTGAACGCACATTGGTACCCTGTATTCGTCATCGCCATACTGGCGTATCACCCAGCGTGTTGGTATGGGGTGCCATTGTTTATACGTCTTGGTCACCCTTCATTCGATCCCTGCGAAACCCTACATTTCAGCAGGATAACGCACGACCGCATGTTGCAGGTCCTGTACGGGCCTTTCTGGATACAGGAAATGTTCGACTGCTGCCCTGGCCAGCACATTCCCCAGATCTCTCACCAATTGAAAACGTCTGGTCAATGGTGGCCGAGCAACTGGCTCGTCACAATACACCAGTCCCTACTCTTGATGAACTGTGGTATCATGTTGAAGCTGCATGGGCAGCTGTAACTGTACACGCCACACAAACTCTGTTTGACTCAATGCCCAGGCGTCTCACGGCCGTTATTACGGCCAGAGGTGGTTGTTCTAGGTACTGATTTCTCAGGATCTCTGCACCCAAACTGCACGAAAATGTAATCACATGTGAGTTCTAGTATAATATATTTGTCCAATCAATACCCGTTTATCATCTTATTTCTTGTTAGTGTAGCAATTTTAATGGTCAGTAGTGTATAACTCTAATTCCAACCGAAGTATTTAACCTGAGTCAGATGAAGGAACTGCACTTCTTTTACCGACTTTTACATAGCGTTGTAAATGTGAGTGTTGGCGAGAACTTGCACTCCCAACAATGGAGGCATGAAATCCACACGCACAATACTATCACCTATCACTTCAGCTTCACTACCCTGGAACAAATCACTTCACCTTCACTACGCTGAAACACCCGCTTCACTCACGTTCATTGGGTGGTTCAAATGGTTGAAACGGCTCTGAGCACTATGGGACATAACATCTCAGGCCATCAGTCCCCTAGACGCAGAACTACTTAATCCTAACTAACTACTTAACTACTTAATCCTAACTACTTAATCCTAACTAATCTAAGGACAGCACACACATCCATGCCCGAGGCAGGATTCGAACCTGCGACCGTAGCAGCAGCGCGGTTTCAGACTGAAGCGTCTAGAACCGCTCGGCCACAACGGTCGGCCATTGTGAGATCCCAATCCCTATTCCGCATCTGTCATACCCCGGGAAGACCACGGCGTTACCTTTCCTTTTATATTCTTCCAGCAGCCACAATTTGTTCGCTATATCGTAAACTGTACGGGAATATCCCGTCTAGATAGCAGTTCTATAGGTCCTTGGTCTTCGCATTCCCAAAACACCTATCTGCCGCGTGAGTGAGGCAAGGATATGGTCAAAATTTGGGATTGATATGACCAATTTCCAACCTTTTCCGCATGCTCAGGAAGACAGAATAAACTCGCTAACTCTTATTAGTGTGACTTAGAGATCATTTTTATGTAGGATAGTGACTGAGGGCAGCTAAGACCTTGGTTCCATGCGCCATGCACCTAGATGGCACCTGCAGAACATCCCAACACTCATCCGGTAATCTATGCCACTTGTGGCAACATTGGACAGTTGCCTGGTGATCGTATTTACAGGCATTTTAAAGAGATGGTCAACAACCCTCCGTTTAGCGTTTTGTCATGTACATGCAACGATATATGGGGACGGGGATGGGGAGAGGCTCTCGATATCAACATATGTAGATGTTTGCGCAAAATTTAGTTAAATATATAGCTGAGACGAGGACTTTTGATAAATGACAGATATCATATGAATTATTAACTAATTTCATACTGCTTCAGTTTTATGACCAGAGCAAAAGACTAAATTGGGAAGAGTGGCACTGGATTACGGTTGTATGTCCACTAAAGGAAATTGATAAATTTTAGTAATATTTTCTTGAAGCGTTTTGCTCTTTTTAAATAAATGCTTTTGCAAGAGCTATTTAGTAACAAGGGGAGACGACGACGACGTTAGGACCGCGTATTTACTTCAGACTTTGTACACCTTTAGTAGGCTGTTAAAGCAACATAATGTGAAAGTAGTAAGGTGCACTACTCTGGCAATTCCGAGAAAATCGCAAGAAAAGTTTTACGCGTCTACAATAACTGACGTATATGTGTGTAGATGTCGCACGTTAGAGTTCATGGTAGCCAAGCGGTTAGCGTTCAAGCTTCGTAAGACGAACGCGTATGAGGAGACTGTTCGACTCCCGTTGGAAACTTTATTTGTGTAGTACAAGTGTAAATTCTGGGATATTCAAAATATTCGCATCTACACTATTAGATCTTGCTAAATTAGCAACGTCTCACCTCTACGCGGGTTAACTGCCAAATGGGGCATGTCTCCGCGTCTGCAGCTCAAAGCGTCCAGGTGCAAAGTAGTTGCAGGTACCTTACCACATTGCATGTATAAGGCAGTTCGCAAATCACGGCAAGCATACATTTACAGGAAAACTCTATGTGTTTTTTCATTTGCTTGTCGACAGTTATAAATGTGTTTGCTCTAATAATCAGATTTAATTAAAAATAACATGAAATTCACTAAATCTTCATGCAAATACATTTGGTTTTTTAAAAGTATATTACCTCTCAAATGTTGCATAAAATAAATAATATGACCAGTGATGAAAAAAAATAAAGACTACATATTAAGTCTGAGTAGGAGTCGAACCTTCACCTCATACACGTTCGTCCTATGCAGCTCGAACGCTAACCACTTTTTTTTGTTAATCTCATTTTGTTCGTTGTTTCTCATTGTGGACATCCCATAACACTCGTTCAAGTTCATCGTTCATCCATTTACTCAGTTTCTTTACTACAGAGGAGATCTAACCCTCTGACCGAACGCGCTGAGCTACCGTGACGGCTCCATTGCACCACGATGAACTCTAACGTACTGCACCTACGCACAGATACAAAAGCTACGTAACAAACACGTAACACGTCTCTTTCGATTTTCTCGGAACTGCCAGAGCTGTTCACCTTACTACTTGCAAACCATGTTGTTTTAATGGCCTACTAAAGGTGTACAAAGGTTGAAGTAAATCTGTGGTCCCAACGTCGTGGCCTCCCCTTGTTAGCGATAATATGAAAAGAAAGCTAATAAACAACATCCCTCGTGCGAGTCTAAAGCAACGCAAAAAAAGTCTTAACTACTACAACATAAATGAAATATAGGTATGTAACAATAATCTGTTACATACTCGCTATTCAGTCTGGTTTTCCATCTCACAGGCAAGAATTCCGACGGGAAAATTGATTGTGATTCGGAAAACAATGTGAACATATTACAAAAATATGTTCACCTGCTAACAGAATTTATATAAAAAAAATAATCTCTTACTGAAGCATGGCTCCTGCGGACCAGTCGCGTTCCGGTGGTGTCATCTCATCCCAAGCGTTTCAGTAAGGCTGACTGAAGCCCAGTCGCCTTCTCAAGACTTTTAGTGTTCCTTCCAGAACGCCCACCACAGGTAGCTTTGTTTAAGGGCTACTCCATATACTGTGCGGATGGGGGTGGACGTAGGCATTACATGTCAGCATGTGGAAGGATCCGAAGTTAAGTTTGTTGTGCCAGGCTAGCGCTTGGATGGGTACCGTCCGGGTCTGTTGTTGTTTTTGGGGGAATAGACCAGACTGCGAGGTCATCGGTCTTATCGGATTAGGGAAGGACGGGTAAGGAAGTCGGCCGTGCCCTTTCAAGGGAACCATCCCGGCATTTGCCTGGAGCGATTTAGGGAAATCACGGAAAACCTAAATCAGGATGGCGGGAAGCGGGATTGAACCGTCGTCCTGTCCGGGTCTGCTGAGTGCTTTCGGCAAGTGGGGTGTACTCAGCCGTTGTGAGGAGCTACGTGACTGAGAAGTAGCGGCTCCGGACACGAAAACTGACAAGGGCCAGGAGAGCAGTGTGCTGACCACATTCCCTCCGTATCCGCATCCAGTGACGTCTAAGGGCTGAGGATGACACGGCGGCCGGCCGGTACCGTGGGGCCTACAAGATCTTTTCGGACGGTGTTTTTTGTTGGATTTTTTGTGGAAGAATTAGTCTTTGGCAAGGTGCTCCGGGATCGATAGTTGAAAATCAAATTAATCGCAAGCGCCAGTAGACGAAGCAAACCAATGATTCACAGAGAAGCTTTACTTGAGACGCTAGAGCGCATTTTGAAGTCGATGAACAGTAACTAACATGGAGGCGTCTCCCTCCGCACCTTACCTGTATATTGCAGAGGTAGGGCACTTCGATTTTATTACGAGATAATGGCCGCTAACGTGGCAATCGATACGTGGCTACGCACAGCGTTGTAATTATTTTTTAAATATGAACTAGAATTCAAGATCGACATCAGTCACAATCACCAAGTACGTAGTTTGAGGTAAATGTGCATAGTGTGTGGGTGATGGGTTATACGCCCTAATACGGGTATGGCAAATAGATAATTTTGAAGTGCATCTTGTTGTGAACGCCAAGATCTCCTTTGTCGAATATATACAAACTGCGGAGCACCCAGCAGACACGATTTTCACAACTTAAGTTTGTCGCAAATACAATATCGGTTCGGTGACTGTTACTAGATGCCATTACATCATCGTCTCCAACAAAACAAGTAATAATTGTCTTGTGGTGCAGTTCTTGTTGTGTCCCCGCTTGCTACGAAAATGGGATGAGAAGTTCCGCCTTATGTAAGACACCTTTTTTTGTTTTGTTTCACCCATACATGTTTCAGCACTTTTGTGCTATCGTCAGTGGGTTCAATTTTTATTTTTAAATATAAAGTTGTTGTTACGTATTAACATTTGTGTTGTTTACAACATTATGTAAAAGTTCCATTTATAATTTAATTCAGCTGACTTACACATCCTGAAAACTAGTAGCAGCCTACGCCAAAAATTAACTATAGAAGAAAACTACCACATCCAAAAATCAATAGCCCAAGGAAAGAAAGTAGTTAATGAATACACATCACTGTGCAACAAAACCCTCTTCGCCACTATATAAATAACACCCATACAAAAACTACTCATGAAAAAAAAATAAAAAACCGTCCCTTCTTTTCTCTCTCTCTCTCTCTCTCTCTCTCTCTCTCTCTCTGACCCAGTACTCAATACACAAACGCAAAACCACACAAACCACACACTACTGACGCCAAATACAATTCAAACGCGCGCCCCTCACTTAGCAAAACACGCTACGAAACAAATGAACACCACACAGCCACAATAACACGTAATGGCAGCGTAAACTCCGCCTATGTTTTGAGAAATTGAAAAAAAAGTGCAGTGCCAAGCGACCATAGGTTAAGAAGTAAGCCTATTTACTTCGCCAACAACACAGGAAAACGCACCACAACTTCAAAACTGTAAGTTACACACAAAAAACGTGTTAGAGACTCATTTTTGTTCGTAAATGCATAACAAACAGAAAAATAAATTACGTTTTGATGTTTGCAGATGACAAGTTGTGTATTGTGTAGCAGAATAGTTACCAAAATAAATGGACAATAACATCATGTAAAGTACGTTACCTAATGCTTACATCCACTTTTCGCCAATTAAGTTATAGATGGAACTTTTACATAATGTTGTAAACAACACAAATGTTAATATTTGACAACAATTTTAAAGTTAAAAATAAAAATTGAACCCAATGACGGTAGCACAAAAGTGCTGAAACATGTATGGGTGAAACAAAACAAAAAAAGGTGTCTTGCATAAGGCGAAACTTCACATCCCCCAAAACGAGTAGTGCTCGCAAGGGACATAGCGTACTATGGACACCTACTTATCCTCCATTTTAATGCATCCCAGCACAAGAATGAACTTAAAGCGAGGAGATGTAACTCTTGGCAAGTACAGTGGTACGACATACGAATGCAGACTCTGTCCGTACTAGAGGATAGACAAAATGAAACTGTTTCCTGTAAATACATTCTAAGGCAGAAAAATAAGAAAGCGACGCACTACGAAGGATTTCTCCGAATGGGACGAAATCCGTAGATGTGATGTACATGTACAGACAGGCAAATGATTACAATTTCAGAAAAATTTGATGGTATATGTAAGAGAGAAAGCTTCACAAATTCAGCAACTCAGTGACGCGTTGGTCAACATCTGGCCCTTAAGCGTGCAGTTATTCAGCTCGGCATTGATCGCTAGTGTTGTTGGATGTCCTGCTGAGGGATATCGTGCCAAATGCCGAGTTGACGCGTCACTCAGTTGGGCAGAGATCAGGGGACCTTGCTGATGGCAAACACGAAAACAAGCAGTAGAAATTCTCTCCGTATGCGGGCCGGCATTATGCTGCTGAAATGTAAGCCCAGGATGGTTAGCCATGAAGGCTAACAAAACGTGGTGTAGGATATCGTCGACCTACCGCTGTGCTGTAAGAGCGCAGCGGATGACATTCAAAGGGGTCCTACTATGAAAAGAAGTTGCACCCCAGAATGTCATACCTGGTTGTCGGGTGGTATGGCGAGTGACAGTCAGGGTGGTATCCCACCGCGTCTCCAGACAAGCCTTCCCTTGTTATCGGAGCTCAGTTCGAAGGCCGGCCGCTGTGGCCGAGCGGTCCTAGGCGCTTCAGTCTGGAACCGCGCGACCGTTACGGTCGCATGTTATAATCGTGCATGGATGTGTGTTAGTTAGGTTTAAGTAGTTCTAAGTTCTAAGGGATTGATGACCTCAGATGTTAAGTCCCATAGTGCTCAGAGCCATTTTTTTCAGTTCGAAGCGGGATTCATCACTGAAGACAATTCTATTCCAGTCAATAAGATTCCAGGCCGAATGTGACATCACTGCAAACGGGCGAGTTGGTGTACAAAGTGAGCCGTGGAGGGGACTGGCGCCAGGGATATCTTTGGCTTAGGTAGGTTGGTTCGTTGTTTGGGGGAAGGGACCAAACTGCGCGGTCATCGGTCTCGTCGGTTTAGGGATGGATAGGGAAGGAGGTCGGCCGTGCCCTTTCGAAGGAACCATCCCGGCATTTACCTGGAGCGATTTAGGGAAATCACGGAAAACTTAAATCAGGACGGCCGGACGCGGGATTTGGCTAATGCACTATCGATTTGCCTCTGGCAGCAGTTTGTCTTTGAAGCCTGAGCCGGCCCAGGATATAGCGGGCAGTACTGAGTGGAAACGGACAACAACGTTGGCCACGGCACGCGGAAGTGAGCGTGTTAGCGAGACGTTGGAGAGACGACAGCTGGCGCGGTGTGCCCGAGTACGGGCGGCAGTTAGCGCCTGATCGTACTGAGGTCAGTATCAGCGGGCCGGCGCTGTGGCTTCTCGGCAACCTCGTGAAGCTATGCATGTGCTCGCTTCCGTGAAGAAACACGCAGTTACTATCGGACTAAGCAACGTCTCGTGTCTTAGCCACATCGATCCAGCAGCTGGCATCAAACCAAGTAATTCAAGTCCTGCCAACGATTAGTGAAATATAATGATGATTGTTCTTGAGGCAGCAAAGCGTTGCAAGGACTGTGATGTGATATTTCATGCCTCTTATTAAGTGTGTGCTTCGCTTCTTAATAGTATTGTTCTTACTTCAGCTGAAAGTGTCTAAAACATTGATACGTGTGCGCAGCTTTACCAAACGATCTACACTCCTGGAAATTGAAATAAGAACACCATGAATTCATTGTCCCAGGAAGGGGAAACTTCATTGACACATTCCTGGGGTCAGATACATCACATGATCACACTGACAGAACCACAGGCACATAGACACAGGCAACAGAGCATGCACAATGTCGGCACTAGTACAGTGTATATCCACCTTTCGCAGCAATGCAGGCTGATATTCTCCCATGGAGACGATCGTAGAGATGCTGGATGTAGTCCTGTGGAACGGCTTGCCATGCCATTTCCACCTGGCGCCTCAGTTGGACCAGCGTTCGTGCTCGACGTGCAGACCGCGTGAGACGACGCTTCATCCAGTCCCAAACATGCTCAATGGGGGACAGATCCGGAGATCTTGCTGGCCAGGGTAGTTGACTTACACCTTCTAGAGCACGTTGGGTGGCACGGGATACATGCGGACGTGCATTGTCCTGTTGGAACAGCAAGTTCCCTTGCCGGTCTAGGAATGGTAGAACGATGGGTTCGATGACGGTTTGGATGTACCGTGCACTATTCAGTGTCCCCTCGACGATCACCAGAGGTGTACGGCCAGTGTAGGAGATCGCTCCCCATACCATGATGCCGGGTGTTGGCCCTGTGTGCCTCGGTCGTATGCAGTCCTGATTGTGACGCTCACCTGCACGGCGCCAAACACGCATACGACCATCATTGGCACCAAGGCAGAAGCGACTCTCATCGCTGAAGACGACACGTCTCCATTCGTCCCTTCATTCACGCCTGTCGCGACACCACTGGAGGCGGGCTGCACGATGTTGGGGCGTGAGCGGAAGACGGCCTAACGGCGTGCGGGACCGTAGCCCAGCTTCATGGAGACGGCTGCGAATGGTCCTCGCCGATACCCCAGGAGCAACAGTGTCCCTAATTTGCTGGGAAGTTGCGGTGCGGTCCCCTACGGCACTGCGTAGGATCCTACGGTCTTGGCGTGCATCCGTGCGTCGCTGCGGTCCGGTCCCAGGTCGACGGGCACGTGCACCTTCCGCCGACCACTGGCGACAACATCCATGTACTGTGGAGACCTCACGCCCCACGTGTTGAGCAATTCGGCGGTGCGTCTACCCGGCCTCCCGCATGCCCACTATACGCCCTCGGTCAAAGTCCGTCAACTGCACATACGGTTCACGTCCACGCTGTCGCGGCATGCTACCAGTGTTAAAGACTGCGATGGAGCTCCGTATGCCACGGCAAACTGGCTGACACTGACGGCGGCGGTGCACAAATGCTGCGCAGCTAGCGCCATTCGACGGCCAACACCGCGGTTCCTGGTGTGTACGCTGTGCCGTGCGTGTGATCATTGCTTGTACAGCCCTCTCGCAGTGTCCGGAGGAAGTATGGTGGGTCTGACACACCGGTGTCAATGTGTTCTTTTTTCCATTTCCAGGAGTGTAGAAATAACATCCCACAAAGCTCAGCCCCGTTCCTGTGAGCCGCCTATTAACCATTCTTAGGGTCACTGAAACACGTCAGATCGCTGATGATGATTAACGCCTCTCTGACGATTGATCATTTCTCTCATATTCTTTCTCTAGGTCGAATGCTTTCTTCTTGACGCTGTGTTCCTGCCAACATCGTCGATGTCACAGCACCTATTCAGATTTCGAGCGATTCGCCGATTACTCCTACAGGCTTTTTTGAGCCGAACTACACATCCTCTCTCAACTTCTGACATCTGCGTATACTGTTCATGTGGCGTCGACAGTTAAGATGCCACAACGTAGGTGCACGCTCTCGTAAGTTGTCACTACGAGACCACAGCGCCCTCTGGCCGACGCTGCGGAGCTCAGCGAGTGCCGTCTTGATTTCGGCCCATTTTCATCAAGAGAAGACGGCCTGGAAACATCGCTTCGATTACCGAGTGGGCTAGCTTACTATTGAGACTCTGATTAGACATGTACTACGGCTTCACACATACGTGCTCATCCCAGCCAAAGTTATGTATGTATTTGTTATTTAATTGTGTTTTTGACTCTAGCAAAAAGTGTTAAAGTTACACGCTTCACCTCTCCTGCTCCTATTCGCTTCCTTCACTCTCGGAGTATATTAAAGAAGCGGTACACAGGAGCAGACCCAGGCGGCGCCTATGCACGCGGGAAACTAAAGTTCACGAGCCTGTCTGCGAAGCGTAGTTACTGTCCAACTGAGTTATCAACACACGTAAATCTCTCTCATTATCTCTCTCTCTTTCAATTGCGTATCGGGCCTCGGTTCTAGGCACTTCAGTTTGGAACCGCGCTGCTGCTACGGTCGCATGTTCGAATCCTTCCTCGGTCATAGATGTGTGTGATGTCCTTAGGTTAGTTAGGTTTAAGTAGTTCTAAGTCTAGGGGACTGATGACCTCAGATGTTAAGTCCCATAGTGCTTAGAGCCATTTGAGCCATTACACGTCCGTAACATTTTGCAACAGTATCGACTAAATATGCTTGCAAAATTATATCACTGAACGACACACAGTTTAGAACGAGGCCTACGAGAAAGACAGGCCGCGGCGCTTTCGTCACTCAGCAGACAAAATGCATTTCCAAACCTGTTAACTCGTAACTGGGTGTGTACGTATTAACGAGAATTGCATCTTATACTGGAATCTGTTATTATGAAGTCTGACAGATTACTAGTCGTACAACAGAATTTAAGATTAATTCTCGACATAAATGGTATAAAGACTATTTTTATACCATTTAATGTTTTCTGCGTAACAGTCATTATTTCATAAAGTATGTGGTGCCTTATGCAACTGATAATCATTTTGGCTTGATTTTAATTTTATTGCACCCCAGTACAGAGGTAACACATTATTATTGTAGAGGGACTACTCTGGCTCTGAGCTCTATGGGACTTAACATCTGAGGTCATCAGTCCTCTAGAACGTAGAACTACTTCAACCCAACTAAGCTAAAGACAGCACACCCATCCATGCCCGAGACAGGATACGAGCCTGCGGTAGCGGTCGCGCGGTTCTAGAATGAAGCTCCTAGAACCACTCGGCCACAAAAGGCCGGCATGGGACTACTAAAGAACAAAACTCTATAATAGTGGATTCCAGCAGAAGACTCAACTGTCGTTTGTAGATGCACGCCCAGTTACAAGTTAACAGGTGTAGAAACGCAGTTTGTTTGCTGAGTTGAGCGAGCGAGCAAGCGAGCTCGGCCTACCTTCGTGACGTACGAGCCACGGCCCGTCTTTCTCGTAGGCCTCGGTTAGGAGATGTTACGTCATGATTACAGATATGCATGAAAAAGTCCTTTTGTTAAAAAGGGAGCGGGAATTATTCATCCAGTGAGCAATCCGAATCTGGTTCAATTTTCCTCCTTCAGCCATAAACGTTTCATATGCTTAACGATTAATACATAATGTGTTAACTCATTTGCAAATGAATCCTGAAGCTCTTTTATACAGAGGAGTTTAACTCTTTAAAGACTCGGATGTCGAGTTGTTAGTAGCGTTCTACTAAAGTAGTGGGCGCGTCAGATTCGAATGAAATTGTACAACAGAAAGTTGCGCGCTAGAAACTTGAGTTCCGCCACGCACATCGGCGCTGTCGGCGGTAGTGAGGTCAACATCTGCGCTGGAGGTCGTTCAGTCTTGTGAGTAAGACGAGTGAACGATCGCCCGTGAGGCCGGCTCGCAAACATCATTCGCTGCCGGGCCTCCCGCGGCCGGCGAAGCGAGACAGGAAGACTCACAACACCTCTCGCGTTTCCTTTCAGAGAAAGCGAACGAGGAGAGGGATTCAGCTGTGAATCAACGTGTGTATGCTGGTCAAATGAAGATCCTTTCCTGGGACGATTCACCACAACAGTAATGATTTTTTGTTTACTTTTTTTGTGCTGGGGAAAAGATACTCCGCTTATTCACGAAGAATTCGAGAACAGCCCGCGGTAGGCGATGATTTCAGCAGCGCTGACATCTGACTACCTGCATTCTTCGAATTTCTTAGATGGCTGTCTGTAAATCAGCACGCATAGTTACAACTGTTTGCTTCCCAACAAGCGGCCAGAGAAATAGCTGAAATGATAACATGATACAGCTCTTTCCCAAATTGCTCTGAGTAGACTGAAATGGCTGAACTACCAGCTGGGTAAACGAATAAGTCTGTACGTACATCTACAAAGATACTACGCAAGGAATTCCAAACTTTATGGCGAGGAATATTTAGTAGCAATCTTAGTGGTTTTTACTCCTATTCCAATTATGTTCTGAGGGACAAATTAATATATGCCTCTGTAACTGCCCTAGTCGCTCCCGTATTATTGCCATGCCCCCTATAGCTTCCCCGAATACCATTTCTTTAAATTTACCCATTGGGATTTCAGGAGAACACTGCAGCCCTTCTTTTAAAGTTTCCAATCTAAGTTTCCCAAGCATCTGTTACACTTCCGTATGGGCTTTACCGGCCGGCTACAATCCGAGCATCGCCTCTTTGAATTCGTCTTCGCCTGTTGTCCAAACGCTGGCGAAGTACACTAGAATTGGCCACACTAGCCTCTTGTAGAGGTTCCACAAGATGGCTAGTGTGCAGAAACGCATCCTCGTTCTCAGCAATGAGCGAGTCCACCTCTCTGTTCCGAAGTGGTGGGTGCCTCAGTTGCTTTCCGCTTACCGAGCTGTGAGCTTCGTCCGTTACGGACGACACATTCTCTGCCTTCCCCAGCTACATTGCGGAACCAGAGGCATACATAGGCTTCCTGAATTACAACATGCCTCAACAGATTTTAAAGCCTCACTCATCTCTTAGCCTCACTCGTCAGGTTTATGATGAACCGCATATCATCATGTTAACGATCACAGTTATTGCGATATTTATATATTTAGGAAGGTAGTGTCTGAAATTCGAATAGTTTGCAATGAAAAATTGAGGTCTGGTGCATGCTAGATGTCATACTGTTGCTCACGAAATGGACTAGCATAATGAATTTTTCTTTAAAATTGAGACGAGATCTACATCTACCGCTAGTCTCGAGAAAATGGATTGTAAGTAGTGCACTCACTTCAGATCGAGTGTGCTAACTATGGAGTAGAAGTGAAATATACGTATCATCTTCTATATCACATAAACAGTTCGAGATAATGAAACGATTATTTCGCAAATGATAGGATGCAAAGCGAAGAGTATTTTGTCAATAGCTAACACGCGAAACTTTCCCATGTACTCTGATGTACGACTGACCTCAGATTTATTCCATGGCATAACGTAATTCTTTGAAGGCTCATCGATAACTGGTGAAATGAGAATTAGTATGGGTTTGTAACAACGTAAATGAAGGAATCACAGTTTTATTTTATACCGAGCATCAGCTTTTCATAAGTTATTGACCTTATCTATCCTCAATTATTTGATTTTCTCAAATGGTTCAAATGGCTCTGAGCACTATGGGACTTAATATCTGAGGTCATCAGTCCCCTATAACTTAGAACTACTTAAACCTAACTAACCTAAGGACATCACACACATCCATGCCCGAGGTAGGATTCCAACCTGCAACCGTAGCCGTCGCGCGGTTCCAGACTGAAGCGCCTAGAACCGCTCGGCCACAACGGCCGGCAATTATTTGATTAATAGCATATTTTTTCAGTGCTTTGTCGCTGCTACAACTGATTAACATGTTTTTGAGGTGAAACTGCGCAAAAAGCGCTGTATTTTCGGAGAAAGAAGCTAATTTCAATTGGCACCAAGAGAAATGATGATGTTTGGTTTGTAGGGCGCTCAAGTGCGCGGTCATCAGCGCCCATCCAAAGTCCCAATTTTTACGCAGTCCAATTTTTACTCTGTCGAATCGAGTAACTCTTACGAATGTTTATGATGATGAAATGTTGAGAACAACACTAATACCCAGTCCCCTGGCAGAAAAGATCCCCAACACGGTCGGGAATTGAACTCGGGGTCCCGTGATCCAGAGGCAGCAATGCTAGCCACTAAACCACGAGCTGCGGACGTCCAAGAGAAAGAAAGAAAGTGTACAAGACAAAAATAAATCGCTCTCTCTGTTCAGCGTAATCCTGTAGCCATTGTGTTTTAATAGCAAAGGTGTATATCATTTTGCTCTGATTGTTGCCAGCATCATATTTAAAGTATCAGGAAAGCAGGTTGCTAGCCTTACTTGCCCAGAGCCCCATTGGGTTTTACCCTTAACGGCTGAGGGACTAACCGGTGGATTTGGTAGTCTTTGCCGTATGAGCACAAAGGTGACCACGACTCAGAATATGTCCGAGATGCCCAGCCTTAATACAAAGTAACTGGTATCCCGACTGTTGGGACCACTTTCTTGGCCACTCATACGTTGCCCGTGGTTCATGAACTAGGACATGACTACAGGAACCCACACCATGAGAGTAGGAGAAGTCGGGGCAGACCAAGGAGAAGGTACCTGGATTCGGTTAAGAATGATTTTGAAATAATAGGTTTAACATCAGAAGAGGCACGAATGTTAGCACTGAATAGGGGATCATGGAGGGATTTTATAAGGGGGCTATGCTCCAGACTGAACGCTGAAAGGCATAATCAGTCTTAAATGATGATGGTGATGTGTATATCATCTACAACTAAATATCCCCTTCCACGCTGTTCCATCTGCAATAGGCCAGAGTTGTCCCCTCACCTACAGAGCAGCCTACACGGCGAGGGCCTTGTAATACAGAACGCACTCAAAGCGATTTCCATTACAGCTGCGCTGCACCCCTAACCAGTCCAAGACTTTCATTCATCTTCCCCAATACTGATACTACTTCATCATCCAAATTCCTTTTCTCGTCTTACCATTAGGCCTAAATACGAGTGTTTATGCAGTTTGATATGCTTCCGATATTTTTGTAGTTTTTTTGTAGTAAAACACTAACCGTATGTATTTTTGTGTTACAGGCATGGTTCACATTTAAAGACATGTGTTATTCATTACATCAAGTTGGAGAGAAAAAGGTTTGAAACGGTTTGAAATTATGGGTAAAGCCTGATGGAAATCGCTTAGTGCTCAGGTTCTCTAGCACTGGGTGAATGTAGTCTGGGTAATTTGGACGCCATGAATTACACTGTGTCAAGACAGATTTCTGCGTATGATCATCCATAGCAGGCGCCCAGTTCACGCCCATCGGCAACGAAGGCTGGAATTAGTACACAAGCACCGGAGCTGGACGTTCATTCAGTGGAGGCAGCTGGACTTTTCAGATGAGTCACGTCTTATGCTTCACCGGACAAGTGACATATGTATCATAGGGATGGTCTAGCCCTAAAGAGGCACATTACGGTCTGGGGAATATTTTTGTGGCATTCCGCGGGGAATCTCGTCAGTCTTGGAAGACAGAATGGATCAACACAAGTATGGATCTATCCTTGGGATCATGATCCACCGCTACATACAATTTGTTTTTAACTCGGCACAGCGGCATCTACCAGCACGACAAAGCAACGTTTCACACAACTCTCAGCGTAAGTGCGTGGTTCGAAGAGCACCAGGATGAATTTACGGTACCCCCTGGCCACCATATTCCCCAGATTCGTACTGACTCGAGGATCACAGGTCCCACCTCGATTGCGCTATTCATGCCAGTAGTCCTCAACCAATTAACCTACCGCAGCTAGGCACGGCTCTGGAGTCGGCATGGCTCCACATCCCTGACGGTTCCTTCCAGGACCACAGTGATTCCCTTCCCGCACGTCTCACAGCAGTCCCTGCGGCAACAAGTGGTTATCGCGGTCCCTCCTGCCGGAGATTCGAGTCCTCCCTCGGGCATGGTTGTGTGTGATGTTCTTAGTATAAGTTAGTTTCAATTGTGTATAAGTCTAGGGACCGATGACCTAAGCAGTTTGGTCCCTCAGGAATTCACACAAATTTGAACACTTGAAGAGGAAGTGGTTATTCAAGCTTCTGATAGGTGGTCACATTAATGTGACTGGACCATCTGCAAGACACTGTATGTGAAAAAAAAAAGCTTTTACACACAAGTTGTTTTTTCTCAGTCCGTGGCTGGTTTTACAGAGAAGCTTATTTAACTTCAAGAAAACAGCGTTCGAGCTCCCGAAACAGACGGACGCCACTGAGTTTCGCCTATAATTGCGTGCACCTGTTGTAAACCATTTTTATAAATAGGAGAGACTTGTGCTTTTATTCATCTGTCTACGGATTGTCGATAAATATTAGTTAGGGAAGAGGCCAATTCCGTAACATCCATTAAATACCTTGCAGGAAGCGTATGGAGCGATATAAAGTGGAACGGCCACATTACACTAATCGTCGTGGAGGCAGATACGGAACTGCGAGTCACTGGAAGAACGTCTGAATGTAAAGGACACCCACGATGGACATATCTTACAAACCATACGCTCGATCGATATTTCACTGTTACTTGTGACTCTTGGACCCTGACCATATAGTATTACACATGAAACAGAGAAGAACCAAAAATGAGCATCACCTTTCTCCACAGATTTGTCTGGTAAGTGCTAAAGTGTCGCAGAGGACCTCACCCATTTTCAGAGGCAGGCGCTACAAAAGAGGCGTTCTGTATCACGGCGTTGTTTAGTTCAAATGGTTCTGAGCACTATGCGACTTAACATCTGAGGTCAATAGTCCTCTAGAACTTAGAACCACTTAAACCTAACTAACCTAAGGACATCACACATATCCATGCCCGAGGCAGGATTCGAACCTGCGACCGTAGCAGCAGCGCAGTTCCGGACCGAAGCACATAGAACCGCTTGGCCACTCCGGCCGGCCTCAGCGATTGCAGTTAACTGGTGAGTTAATTGGAATTTTCGACTGGTGAGCTCTTTCCGATTATCTACAGTATTGTCATAGGACACTCTGATAAACTAAGTTGAAGCCTGGGGCACACATTGACACTGTGTGTAATATTATACACTGAAGCGCCGACGAAACTGGTATAGACCGGCGCGTGCTTTAGTGTTAAAATTCCGAGACCGAACGTTCCTAGAAGAGTCAACCGATAGATTGCTTCCTCCTATTTATATTTCACCAAAAGACGATGAAGGCAAAATTAGAAAGACTAAAGCTGGTCTCCCACACACCATTCACGACTGGAACAAAAATGAGGGAAGTGACAGTGGCACACATAAAGTATTCTCCACCACAGACTATAAGGTGGCTTGTTGAGTATAGATGTAGACGTAGGAGAGGAAAAAACTGAGTACTCATTTAAAATGCAGGGGACGCCTAAAGGAAATAACATCATGATCACCACATAAATGACTACCACCACAAACTCCCGAGATATATTGTCACGACTTAGTAGGCGGTCCAGCCAGGAACTCGCCCGTCGCCACAGCTCGCTGTCCAGGTACCACGAACCGGACACGACACAGAAGACCTTAGGCTACGAGTCAGGCTTCGTAGTATCTGAATGAAGGAGGCCATCCGAGCTTGCACATATTTCGCCGCCTTTTTTCCTCGAACGCGTTGCACCGGCGTACGCTTGTCGCCGCTGTTCCTGGTACGCGACTGGAAAGACGAAATCACACGGACCTACCTGTATCCCCCTACAGGAATTTTTAAAGAGTTTTCCGGTATGTTGTTTGCTCAGAGCTTTCGCTAATTTCTCGTTTGACTGACTTATGCCGGTAGTAAGACCTCGTAGGTAATGCGGGTGAGTCTCCACCTGTTTCATATAACTATAGCTAAATTTGTTGATATATTATCGCCCATTACTTGGGTATTAAAACTGCCTATGCTGCTGGGAAAAACGGTTCTACTTTCCGTGTTAACATCTCTGTTTAAATGATATACTGTAACTATTTTCGTTACTTCTCCGTCTATCGAATAGTACTGTGTTCTTTCTAAACTAAACAAATCCAGAACAACACTGTAACAATGTATCTGTCGAATTATCGCTATTGCACAACGCAATCTCTCTTACTGCATCACACAGTTGGCATGGCCTCATCAATTTTCGTTCAGGCTTTCAGGCTTCTTTGAAAAGCCCATGCATGGTAGTCTAAATTCTTTTGGGGAGTCTTTTCTGCTAATTTATTCAGTGCTCGACCTTTTTTTTACGGATATGTCAAATGAACAGCTGATGTGCTGAAGGTCTCCCTACTGGGGAAACTTACTCATACATAGCGCACTAAAGTAGAGGAGTCTCAGGAATTCCTTCAGCCTTTTCTCAGTGTATGTAGCGTGTAAGAAGATTATTATGCAGATTTGTAGAGTTTTTAGAGGAGATAAAAGGAAACACTCGTTTGACCAGATGTCACAGGCGCACCAATTCACTGCGAGAGGCCCTTAAAGCGTTTGACGCTGGACTTCCTTTAGGCCAGCGTCACAGTTGTTTTAACTGTTTCTTATCAACACTTTGACATTTGTAACTAATTTGCAACACTATTACATTTTACTACTAGGAAAGATAAGTTTTCATTACCGCTAGCAGTACCCACGTCTTTGAATAAACAATTAGCTATTATTATTCATGTTGTGTTTACATGGAAGTTTCTGCTGATGTTGACAGGCTTTTGATGAATAATTACACTGTAACCGAACTTGCCGACATGCATCTCATTTATTGGGGAGGGGAGGGGGGGGGGGGCGTACCACACAACAGTCGAGCAATATGGCGGCTGTGCACAGAACGATTTCCAGGGAGGAGGTTACAAAATCATGTGTCCTTTCGAAGACTTGATTATCGTCTTCATGAAACAGGATCCTGTAGAACACACCGGCAAAACACTGGTAGACCTTGCAGTGTGCGAACGGTCCATCCTCATAAAGCAGTGTTAACAGCGAATTGAGGGCAATCCATTGTGCCGGCCCCAGGTCCATAGCCAAGGAGGTGAATACCTCCAACGGCAATCTGTGGAACGTCCTGCGCAGGAGGGGCATACCTCCATTCAAGTATCGGAAGGTCTAAGACCTATCAGCTAATGACTTTCCCCAGTATGTGGGACTCTGCCAACACCGAACGAGGTAGTGCAGTGGCTAGCACACTGCACTCGTATTCGAGTGGACGACGTTTCAAACCCGCGTCCAGCCATCCTAATTTAGGCTTCCCGTGGTTTACCTAAATTGCTTCAGACAAATGTCGGGATGGTTCCTTTGAAAGGGCACGGCCGATTTCCTTCCCCATCCTTCCCTAGAGCTTAGAACTACTTAAATCTAAGGACATCACACACATCCATGCCCGAGGCAGGATTCGAATCAGCGACCGTAGCAGTCGCGCGGTTCCGGGCTGAAGCGCCTAGAACCGCTCGATGACCTCGCTGTTGGTCCACTCCTCCAAACCAACTCTGCCAATGGTATTTCACCAAACAGTACACATTCCTGATTTCCGGCCGTATGATGTGTTTACTGACAAGGCTGCCTTCACAAGGGAAGGTATATTTAATAGCTACATTAGCTACGTCTGGGACTTGCAAAATCTTATGACAAGTAGTGTGTTCCACCATCAAAAGAGATTTACCATAAAAGTGTGAGCTGGTATTGTTCACTACTCTCTGGCTTGGCCGTACCTTCAGCTTAAAAGTCCGCTGTAAGCAACTGCCTTATCTTTGTCCGTGGAGTACTACCGGAAATGTTGGAGAATGTGCCTTTAGCTGTCAGGAAGCGACTGTGGTGCCAGCATGACGGTACCCCAACACACTTTGTCGTTGACGTCAGAGCACATATAGAAAATGTTTTCCCGATTTTTTTGATTTGAAGGGCTGGGCCAGTACCGTGGCCATCACCTTCCTCCGACTTGAGTTTTATCACTCCCGAACAAAGGAGCTATTCCGAAAGCAGTTCCTCGTGAGTCTACTTCTGAAGTCCACTCGTCAGTACGATTCTGCAGACGTGACTTGCACAAGTGGCAACTTGCATAACTGTCCTCCAGTGTTTTGTCCCCACTGCCAATGGACTTTGCTCTCGCCGCTTTCTTTTTCCAGCATCCTTCGCGGATACTCTGAAAGCAAGTGTACAGTCTTGCCGCGTTTCCCTCCAGAGCCAACGTTTAACGATGTCCCTACTTTTTAGCGCATTTACATGGTCGCTACTTAGCATTTCACTGAATACAACAGGTGAACACGAGTTTTGCAAGTTCATTCTCCATCTGTTTGGCTGATGTTCGTCCTCTAACCGTATAAAATCAGTGGTATAGTTACATTTGTTTGCCGTCGGGCCACACAGGTTTCTCCAAAGCCCCATATTTCAATTTTTTTAACCCAAAGTGTGCTCCTAACGACAGATCAAAGTTCTACGACAATAATTAGCGTGAGTGCTGGCGCAGCAGTTCCGATTTCTGCCAATGACAATGTCACCTGATGTTACAATGCCATCGGCCCGTATCCGCCATTTCCAGCAAAATTAGCGTGAAAAAATTTGAAGATGTTTTTTATGTACTAACAATAAGCTGAAGCGCTACGATGCGGGCATTGATCACTCCTATTGTATAAAACAGACGGGAAACTTCAATTTTCGTGTAGAAACAATGCAAATACGGTGGACCTATCGCATTAAAACTGTGCTATGTAAGAACAGCGGTCTCTGGGTTTGTCATCTGCTAAGCCCTGGGTTCGAGTCGCACTTGAGGTATTTTTCTTAACAATGACTATTTTCGGAATTTTCATTTTTTAAGGTAATTCTGCACTCTACAAGAAAAGTAATAGTGCTTTTACCTACTGGATTTGCGCTTCAGGATTCTGTTTCAGCCACCAGAGACAAATTTTATTTTCTGTTTTTATCAATTTTCTCAGAAGTGAGACACATGGATGTAACTACGCCATTTCTTTCACAGAAGACTGGGACTTTAGGAGAAAATTAGTTACTACCTTGGATTGAGATGTTTACATACTCTAACATAACGTCATTTTACCTCACACACACGCGCATAAACAGGCACATTCCTTCGGTACCACTGCGAGTTATGTCCCTTGCTGTTCCATTTGAGATTAGTGTGCCCTAAGTATAAGTTGTTGCTGTAGTGGTTTTGAGTCCAAAGACTACTTTGAGGAGTTCTCCACCCTCGACTACCCTGTGCAAGTATCTTCATCTCTACGTAACTACTGCACCCTACATTCTCTTATAGCTGCTTACTGCGTTCAAGCCTTGGTCTGCCTCCACCATTCCACCATTCCACCATTCCACCTCCCCCTCTCCCCCCCCCCCCCCCCCACTCTACCTTCAACAACTAAATGCCTCGAGATATGTACTGTCAAGTGACCCCTTCTTTTAGCAATGTTTTGCTATAAATTTCTTTTTTCCTCAATTCAGTTCAGTACCTTCACATTGCTTATTCTATCTACGCAAGTAATCTTCAGCTTTCTTCTGTAGTACCGCATTCCAAAAGATTCCATTCCCTTCTAGCCTAAACTGCTTATAGTCCGCGCTTCACATCCGTGCAAGACTACTTTCGAAACAAATACCTTCAGAGAAGACTTCCAAACACTTACATTTGTATTCGAAGTTAAAAAAATTCGCTTTTTTAGTAATGCTTTTCGTGCTGCATCCAATCTGCATTGAATGTCCAACCTGCTTCGGCGCCGGCCGGGGTGGCTGAGCGGTTCTAGGCGCTACAGTCTGGAACCGCGTGACCACTACGATCGCAGGTTCGAATTCTGAATCGGGCATGGATGTGTGTGCTGTCCTTAGGTTATTTAGGTTTAGGCAGTTCTAAGTTCTAGGGGACTGATGACTTCAGAAGTACTTCCCATAGTACTCAGAGCCATTTGAACATGCTTCGGCTCAAATAGCAAAACTCATCTACTGCTTTTAGTGTCTCATTTCCTAATCTACTTCCCTCAGCACCGCCTGATTTAATTCAGTAGCATTTCATTACACGTGTTGTACTTTTGTTAATGTTCATTTTGTAATACCTTTTCAAGGCATTATCCATTCCGCTCAAATAATCTTTCAATTCCTCTGCTGTTTCTGCCAGAATTGTTATGTCGTCAGCAAACCTTGAAGTTTATACCTATTGTACCTCAACTCTCAACACGTTCCCGAAGTTCTCGTTGGCTTCCTTTACTTCTTGCTCTATGTACCCCGGTATGATTCAGTTCTTAATTATTATCTTCTTTTCGTGTTCTTCGATTCTTATAATTACAGTCAGATTTCCATACAAGTTGTAGATACGTTTTCGCCTCTAGTGTATCAACCATATAATCCACGTATCCTCGAAGTTCGGAATTCAATGAAGTTATATTTTTAAGGGCACCGCGTGGCTTCAGCTACCTACGTCAACGACTTGATAAAGCAAAACATCAGTAATTCACCAATAGCCATGGTTTGCGTCCGTCTCAGGGTGCTGATGACCATGCGGTTGAGCTCCCAACATCCAAAAACATCACCAATCACCATCAGTTTTACCAGCTCTTCATTGTTCATAAACTAGACACAGTATATGAGCCAGAACATATTTACTGTAGCTTTAAATTTAAAATCTACCGAACCGTGGCACACGCATATACACGCTGCCAAATATAAACTTTTCTTATCATTGTACTAAACTTCATTCATGCAAAGGAAAGTTTGTATTTAGAAGCGTGTATGTGCGTGTGCCACGGGTTCGGTAGATTTTAAATTTAAAGCTACATTAAATATGTTCTGGCTCAAATGGTTCAAATGGCTCTGAGCACTATGGGACTTAACATCTGAGGTCATCAGTCCCCTAGATCTTAGCACTACTTAAACCTAACTAACATAAGGACATCACACACATCCATGCCCGAGGCAGGAGTCGAACCTCCGACCGTAGCGGTCGTGCGGTTCCTGACTGTAGCGCCTAGAACCGCTCGGCCACTTCGGTCGGCTGTTCAGGACCACATACTGTGTCTAGTTTATGAACAACGAAGAGCTGGTAAAACTGATGTTGATGATTCTGGATATGGGAAGCTCAACCGCATGGTCATCAGCACCCTGACGAAAAGTCAGTACGCCATTCTCGTGAGAGGGACGCAAGCTGTCCCCATGTGCATAGTAGGGTACAACGCACGTTAAGTCCGCTTCCCGTCCCGATCACATCAGGGATAAGCGGCCCGACAGTTAAAAAAAATTTCAGAACAAATTTAACACTGGTGTTAGTATCGGTGAGGATGGTGTGCAGCCAAACCGAGGGTTGTCCTGATGTCAGTACGTAAGACACACGTAGCCAAAATACGCTGAATCGAAAGTGGCACACAACGAGCTTCTCAGAGTGGTGGACCGTGTGTTAACGGACTGTGTCCTATGCGCAGTCTGCTTAGTATCACTCCCTTCCATCGGCGCTGTTGCCATGAAGTTCGCCATGCCTGTGTTGTCGATTTCAATGATCGCAGTTCATTTTCCGCCACCTCCAATCAATCAGTTTCCCACTGCCCCATGATTCGATGATGGCAGCACGGGGACGGCACATAGACGTACAACACCAACTGGACATGCTCCTTTGGCTGCTTGGTCGTCTACGTTGGTTCTCCATAACCAATGTGCCCAAGGTATCCGGCAAAAGGTCACCTCCTTGCCACAGTGTTGAAGCTGCAGTAATTAGTCATGGATCAGCTGAATCAACTGGCCTGAGGGATACGTTTGGTGGACAATTTCTAGCTCACTGAGCGGGTAAGAACAGACGAGAAACGTAACGTGATGCCAGTGCCGTCATATTGCCGTAAAACCAACCTGGAGTACGATTTTCCTTGAACAGTGTCAAGCTTAAAACGATTTTGGGCTGTTGATGACGCCGAGGCGACAGTTATTTCTATCCGTGGGTGTGTATTCACAGTTCTGATACATCACAACTTTGACACATTCAGTAGCACGTTAAGCCGAATGGCGCGGTCGCATGGGGCCGTTTCCTGAACAGCCGCTCAATGTTGGGGTGGACCGCCGCGCTTAATGCAACGCCGAGATTATGTGGACCTCTCGAACCAGAAAGAGGCGCCGCCGAATCGAATGTGGTGGTTCACCAGCCTCTGAACACAGACTCTAAACTGGGCTGGTCCGATAGGCTCCAGTCGATATCCAGACGCACTAATGGTGAACAGCGTCCAACATATTGAAGTAAAAAATACGGGCTGATCCGCAAGTCACGCTGCCGTAATCTAACCGTGATGTGACAAATGCGCTTTAAAACTGCAGGAGGCGGCACCTGTCAAGCTCCACACGCCCTCCTACTGAGGCATTTCAAAATATTCGACGATTTTGAAGCCCTTTGTTGGCAGGCGGAACTTTCCATGAACGTAGAACTTTGGTGTTCGTGTTCATTCACATACATGTTATTATGTGAATGTACGCACTTCAACAGACGCTATATTAAATGTATTGGGCACAATTCGTACTCGTTTATGGCTACTATGAATAGGGAACAAAGAAATAGAAAAAACTAATAAATACAGTTGTTTACGAAACGTTTCGCTCTGACAGGGGATGTCAAATGGATTCCACATTTTTAGATTTCCAGAAAGTTTTCGGCACCGTTACTCACAAGCGTCTTCTAATCAAACTGCGTGCCTACGGAGTATCGCTTCAGTTGTGCGACTGAATTCGCGATTTCCTGTCAGAAAGGTCACAGTTCGTAGTAATAGATGGAAAGTCATCGAGTAAAACAGAAGTAATATCCGGCGTTCCCCAAACAAGTGTTATAGGCCCTCTATTGCTCCTGATCTATATTAACGACAAGGAGACAGTCTGAGTAGCCGTCTTAGATTGTTTGCAGATGATGCTGTCATTTACCGTCTTGTCAAGTCATCAAATGATCAAAACGACTTGCAAAATGATTTAGATAAGATATCTGTATGGTGTGAAAAGTGGCAGTTGACCCTGAATAAAGAAAAGTGCGAAGTTATTCACATGAGTACTAAAAGAAATCAGCTAAATTTCGATTACCCGATAAGTCACACAAATCTGAGGGCTGTAAATTCAACTAAATACTTAGGGATTACAATTACAAATAACCTAAATTGGAATGATCACATAGATAATATTATGCGTAGAGCAAACCAAAGACTGCGATTCATTGGCAGAACACTTAGAAGGTGCAACAAGTCTACGAAAGAGATTGCTTACACTACGCTTGTCCGCCCTATTCTGGAGTATTGCTGAGCGGTGCGGGATCCGCATCAGGTGGGACTGACGGATGACACCGAAAAAGTACAAAGAAGCGCAGCTCGTTTTGTATTATCGTGAAATAAGAGAGATAGTGTCACAGACATGATACGTGAATTGGAGTGGCAATCATTAAAACAAAGGCGTTTTTCGTTGCGACGGGATCTTCCTATGAAATTTCAATCACCAGTTTTCTCCTCCGATTGCGAAAACGTTCTGTTGGCACTCACCTACATAGGGAGAAATGATCATCACGATAAAATAGGAGAAATCAGGGCTCGCACGGAAAAATTTAAGTGCTCGTTTTTCCGCGTGCCGGTCGAGAGTGGAACGGTAGAGAGACAGCATGAAGGTGGTTCATTGAACCCTCTGCCAGGTACTTTATTGTGAATAGCAGAGTAATCACGTAGATGTAGATGTGGACATGCCAGTCCAGGTTCATAATGTGCCTAAATATCAAACACCTTCCACTATTTCGTTTACTGAAGAAGATTAACACACTTCAAAGCCACCATGTGACTATGTCGAAACTAAATTATGTCTTTAGAGAGTTTTTGTACTGGCACAAAAAGTACATTCGCACAATGGCATCGTCTACCTTATTCCGACGACGTCCCTAAGGAATGATATGTTAACTCGACATTGCTTTTCCGCTTTTAGTGTCTGGCCGCTGTCAGTAACGCGTAGGTTACATTAGAGGCTTTCTTAGCGCCACTTCACGAGAAGGAAACGTCGTTGGTGGGGCAACGCTAACACAACGTCAGCATATGAATGAGCTCCAGCGTGCTGTTAGTTAACCTGCCTGCAACCGATGCACTGCCTCATGCGCACGGCTGTCGGGATTCCCGAAACGCTGTCAGTTTCTTAAGAATGTGCGTTGTTCTTCCTTCCCCCAAGCATGTTGCATTAAAGGAGGTAATAGCAGCAACGAATGTAGTAAGCCGGTCGGTGTGGCCACGCGGTATGCCGGCACGGAAGCTCAGCGTGCTCTCTTTAATAATAATAATAAAAAGAACTGAGTCAAGGAATCAACGATCAACTTGAACGGATGTCTTGTGACGTCCGCCTAGACCAAACGTAACGAAGTTGTGGGCGCTTCAGTCTGGAACCGCGCGACCACGGTTCGAATCCTGCCTCGGGCATGGATGTGATTGATGTCCTTAGGTTAGTTAGGTTTAAGTAGTTCTAAGTTATAAGGGACTGATGACCTCAGAAGTTAAGCCCCATAGTGCTCAGAGCCATTTGAACCATTTTTTGAATGTAGTAAAATACGTTTCAGCAACGGGAAGTTATCGAGAGATCAAGTTGTAGACCAGGCGGGTTTATTCATCGGTATGGCACAGGGTTTTCTAGCTTACAACATTTTAGCGTAGTTACATTTATGGTTGGGTGACGTTTCCGGGCGCGGGTACAGGCAATTTAAAACTGTAGAAACATCGTACTTTTGTATAGTTGGGGGTGCATCATACCAGATTCATTTTGCCCTCTTCTTATTCCAGTGCCAGGTAGGCCGCGGAATCGACGACAATACTCGAAGTTATCCCTGCATATACGTGCGAACAACTCTGAATTAATATTCGCCATCTTTACAGGAGATTATTTCATTTGCTCATCAGGTTCTGTGAAAAATGCGACCCAAAGCTACTGATCATGGAATGAGTCAGGAGATAATTTATAGAGCGATTATTAGAAAATGTATAAACAAAGAAATAAATACTTAATAAAACATGAAAAAAGAGAGAGCATAAGAATAAACAACACATTACAGAGAAAAGTTTGCAATTATCGCGAAGAAGTCCTGTACAGAACAAGTGCATGGGACAAGTAATCCTTTCAACTTGGATTTGAATTCTTTGGGATCGTCACTCAATTTTTTCAGTTCTGCTGGAAGCCTACTGAAAATGAAAATTACTGAACACTACACACCTTTCCGTAGATTACTTAAGAAAGTATTATCCACGTGTATATCGTTTCTCCGTCAAGTGTTCGTTGAATGTGTTCTGAATTTTCGTCTGTATAGGCCAACACCGTCAACAAAAAGCGGATTACGGAATGTACGGGGACGGCACAGTTAAAATTTCGAGACACCTGAACAACGCACTACACAAAGTTAGCGACCTGACACACCAGATCAGTCTGGCTGCCTTTTTCTGAGCTACGAATTTTCCTGATAAGTCCACAGAGCTGCTCTAAAATACAACATATGTGATAACAAAGTGAAACTGAGAGGGGGTGGAAATTATTCTTATGTCAAGAAAGCAGTGTTCAGTTTCTGCTCAAATTCTTGAGCGTGATATTTCCAGGACAGCCTTCCATCTCAGCTCTATGAATTTAAAACGGTCGACTCCTATGATTGTTCGATAATCTTGGGGCAGTAAAGGTTCGCTTTTACGAGTTCCGTGTCAGAAACTGTACGCATTGCGTTTTGTTGCAGTTAAGCGTTAATCAGTTGTGTGAAATTCACATGCTGATGTTACCGACTACACAATTAGCTACATCAATTGTATTGCGTTACACGTTTTTCACAACAACAGTGAAGTCATCATTTTTCTTGTCGTCTATCATATTTAGAGGCAGATCATTAATATACGTCAAGAAAGATCCGAAAACAGAGCCCTGTACCCCCCCCCCCCCCTCCCCCACTTTAAATGACTCTAGTCGGATTCAAATCTCTTCCGCGTTTGTTGAAACTGTAGGGCAACCTTCCGCTTCTTACTCTCCAGATATGAAGTGCACCACTACAAAACTTTTTTTCACTGCAACTAAAACAAAACTAGTGTGTGGCCCTCAGAATCAAATGCTTTGTTTAAATAAAAAAAAAACACGTAATGTCCTCAACCTGTCTGTTCATGCGTGTTAGTGCCCCAAACACAAAAAACACACAAAATTTTCTGTGCACAGTCCCTTTCTGAAGCCAAAGAGAAGAGAAATTTTGTTTATGTTGGAGAGATAATAAAAAAGAAAAATATTACCATCGTGAAGCTGAAGTATCAGTTTATTAATTTTAATTATCCATCACTAGTTTCTATAATTATGTCCTCTTATGGACTACGTAATCAAGTCGTGCGAGATTCCTAGGGCAAAGTATTCTCACCTAATACCACGAAGGATTAATGACTGCTTCACCGTATATGATGCCAATGGCTACCTTAGCAAGTCAGGAAGCCCTTATTGCGTCATCCGTAAGAGGGCAGTATTAGAAAAACTGATAGTGAATAAATGTCATATTGCTGAGGGAAGTGGCGCTGTGGTGCGACACTGGAATCGTATTCGGGAGGAAATCGGTTCAAATGCTCGTCAGGGCATCCAGATTTAAGTTTTTCGTGATTTCTGTTACCTGCTTATGACAAATGCCAGAACGGTTCCCTTGAATGGTACGGCCGGTTTCGTTCCCCATTCTTCCCACAAAGTAAGTTTGTGCTCCGTTTTTAATGATCTCAGTATCGACGAGACATTAGAACTTTATACTCCTTCCTTTTACTGAAATCGTATTGTAGCGTCTTGGTGTTTACGTCTTCTTGCTTCAAGTACGTGGAGTGGAATCCATTTAAATACCGGCTGGGCGTTGGAAAAGGTCGTATGTTTCTCGAATCCCATTGGGACGTGCAGTAGTGGTTCACAACATATTTAGACCGTTATTCGTGAATGGTATTTCCTCTCCGCTTTATTCTGCCTGTAGGTGAACGCTAATCTCAGACACTACTTGGAAGCGTAATGTCATATCGCTGGCTTAGTTGCGGAGTATCTTTGCGGGTAGTGTGTTTGCAGAGATGGAATCGTTATGCTGTGTTGTGGGTAGCTCTGCATGTCAGAGGCATTGTTGTTATGGAAGTTAGAGTGTTGCTACAAGTGCTATTATAGTTAAGCGATGAAATATGGAAGTGATTCAGAGGAAAGTGCGTAATGATGTAATTAAGAATGAGCAGTGCCGCCGATAATGTATTTGTGTATCCATTGGTGGCGTGTCGCACCTCACATCAATCAGCCGCGACGTGTTTGGCCTCTCAGAATGAACTATTGTCGATCAGCAATATAGTTTACCACGAAAGAGAGCATTCAAGTGCCAGTGTCTTGTAGTGAGCGTGAGAACGTGCGTTCGGTCATCGCGTTTCCGCATCATCAACAATCGGCCGCGTCGCAAGGGTTACGCGCACGCTCGTACAAGTGAGAACTGAGAACTGAAAAACTAAATTTACGAACAGTGTTATATCTTTACTATTGTCAAGGAGGACTGGTACTAAATATCTGTGTATGTGTGACGAACGTAAGCACTTTCGTTCGATCATTCGGCCTCCGCATCTTCAACAATCGCCCGCGTCGTGTCGGTTAAGCGTACGCCCGTCCAAGTCATATTGTGAACAGATACTCATCAAGAATGCTAATGGGGTAAACACTTATGACTTAGAATGTAAACAGTGCAGCCTAAGACTTTATTATCGTCTCAGAATATAGCTGTTCATACCAGACGTGGGACAGTGTTCTGTTTAATGTTGAGTGGCTCCCCTAAATCCGCTTGCATATTTAGGTACAAAATTTCAGGCAATCCAGCAGCAGTGTGGAGCAGAACTACGACCGCCGCGGGATTATCAGGTACGTAGTGTGGACAGGGCGCATGGTCACGAAGCAAGAACCAGTTAAAGGTATCCTCGCCTTTTGTACCCCCGGGCGTGTTACATAGTGTGGCGATTTTAATAGGGTTTTCAATAATAGACAGACTGATTCACAAGGAGCCGGCCGGAGTGGCCGAGCGGTTCTAGGCGTTACAGTCTGGAACCGCGCCACCGCTACGGTCGCAGGTTCGAATCCTGGCTCGGGCATGGATGTGTGTGATGTCCTTAGGTTAGTTAGGTTTAAGTAGTTCTAAGTTCTAGGTGACTGATGACCTCAGAAATTAAGTCCCATAGTGCTCAAAGCCATTTGAACCATTTTGATTCACAAGGACAGTTTACCAGATAAGTATGCCAGATAAGTTGTACAGCGGTAGATACTGCTACCCGTGCTCGTCATACAAAAATATATTACCGCAATGTTTACCTTTTACTTCGTTATAATGTCGTGTAAATAAACAGGATAAGGAGCGATGAAGATTAAACAAACCATGTAGAAGTCCGCATGTGTATGTTGTGGGGAGGGGGGGGGGGGGGGGGGCGAGCGCTAAGTCGAAGTTTGTCCTGGCCACCAGTTACACTACTTGTTACCAGATATAAATGAAAAAAATATCGATAGTAAGCATATGCATATGCGGTATCGAGGATCTGAGCAACTAGGACTTCACTTTGACATGTGACGCTTACGCCTGGCCGTATTAATTTTCTACAAGCAGCTACCTGTCTGCTCAGGACATTCGGGGATCCCAGGTTGAGACAGCCGCCAACGGGGAATTACTGCCAGCCGTGTGCTGCGCGGCTGTTTGGCTTTCGGCGGTAGTCGAACAATAGCGAGGAGCGGGGTTTTTTCCACAGACAGAAACACGAGCGACGCTCAGGTCCTGAGAAGCTGCAGCACCGAAGGACGCCGAAACGAACAACGTATGGCGGAATCTCTTGTTAATATTAACGTTTTGTTACAGAGATGATGTTTCATACCCGAAGATGACTGTAAACGTCTACGAAAACATAACTGCTCTAATAACAGCGGTCATTGTATGAAGAGACCTCAAAGTATGATCCAGGATGAGTTAACCAGGGTAAGCACTTGTTGTCCAGCTTACGCTATCGCCGTTGACTGTAAACCACTACGAAAACATAACTGCTCTAATAACAGCGGTCATTGCATGAAGAGACCTCAAAGTATGATCCAGGATGACTTAACCAGGGTAAGCACTTGTTGTCCAGCTTACGCTATCGCCGTTCTCCAATGGGAGGTGTCTGTAAAAATTGAAAGATGAATGCGATGCCGTTAATTGATGTTGTAGTCTTCACTTCAAAGATTGGTATGATGCACCTATTTACACTGCTTTATCTGCAAGCCTCTTCATTTCTGCATAACTACAGACAATTACATTTACTTGAAACTGGGATGCTTTTTTTGGTTTCTTCAACTCCGCCTACTGCCAAAGAAAATAAAGCGCATGCAAGGAGTCGGAAGGGTGGTTGGTGAGGAAGCGACCACGACCAGTCAAACAAAACGAGTGCGAGAAAGACAGCTGTAAATTGCACTATCTAGTAGCATCGCTGATGCCAAGGATACGGCCGAGCTGCCGGCCTGAGTGGCCGTGCGGTTCTAGGCGCTACAGTCTGGAACCGTGCGACTGCTACGTCGCAGGTTCGAATCCAGCCTCGTGCATGGCTGTGTGTGATGTCCTTAGATTAATTAGGTTTAAGTAGTTCTAAGTTCTGGGGGACTGATGACCTCAGAAAGTTTCATTAATTAATTGAAGTGATAAGCTGTGGTCAGACCAACCGCTTGTAAGTGACATTTGAAAGAAAGCTATTTGTTTATAACGTTAATGCTTTAATAATTTATTGAGGCTTTTGTTTGAACCTTTTTATTGGGTAAAAGTGCCAAGTTATTCAGTAGTAACTTGTTACCAATTACACATGTACCAAACTTACCAATTTTTTACTTTTGTAAAGATAAATGGCATTGTGAGTAAACTTTCTTGTAACCGAGGGAAGCCGGCCGCTGTGGCCGAGCGGTTCTAGGCGCTTCAGCCCGGAACCGCGCTGCTGCTACGGTCGCAGGTTCGAACCCTGACTCGGGCATTGGTATGTGTGATGTCCTTAAGTTAATTAGATTAAAGTAGTTCTAAGTCTAGGGGACTGATGACCTCAGATGTTAAGTCGCATTGTGCTCAGAGCCATTTGAACCATTTGTACAGATAGCAGTCGCATAAGGCGACATACATTGTAACGTGTCCTATAGAATAATGTACATAATACATCACCTCAGTCAGAACCACTTCGTAACCTGTTGTAACAACACAGAGGTCCAATGGAATAATGAGTAAAATTGGAGCACTCTTCCGAACTGAAGAGTCACTTTTAACCATTCATTTTGTTTCAATCAGTTCCATACTGAAAAGCGCAAGGAATTGCAACCTGCACAGCTGTACCCATAGCTATGATCTAATTTAAATTAGTTTGTATATGACGTTTAAGGTCCAAAGTGTCGACGTTGTCACGATGAGTACTCTCTGAAGGTAGCCACCAAAGCGCTCCAACTCCCACCAGCTACAAATAATCTCTTTAAACTCGCTATCTGTTACAAAAATCATATTAAAAATCTGAAATTCACGTGTGGTATAGATGTCTAGAAGGTTTGTAAAAATGTGTTTATATTCAAAATGGAGATGAGTGTTTAGCGTCATTGGCCGGGAGGCCCCTTGCAGGGCAGGTCCGGCCGCCTTGGTGCAGGTCTTATCACATTCGACGCCACACTGGGCGACCTGCGCGCCAGATGCGGATGAAATGATGATGAAGACAACATCCAGTCCGTGAGCGAAGAAAATCTCCGACCTAGCTGGGAATCGAACCCGGGCCCCTTAGGACGGTAGTCCGTCACGCTGACCACGTTTTTTTTAATCTAATTTTGTTCGTTTTTTTTTTTTTTTTTTTTTTTTTTTTTTTTTTTTTTACAGAGGGTAGCTAACCCTCTGACCGAACACGCTGACCTACTGTGGCGGCACCACTCAGCTATCGAGGCGGACTGTTTGTGTACAGTGTGTCCATTACTAAAGGTCCAATTTGAAAATACTGTAGAAAAAGAACTACTGTTCAGAATGACTTCAAATTTTGACAGCATATTATTGACGCAGGGGGAAACAATCTCACCAAGAGATAGCGCTGTTAAGCATCGGAATATTCACACCAACAGAGACGCGGCATACAGATCTTCTTCAGTTGGTTTCCGAGGCGCCCAAGATGATTGCCTCCATGAAGGATCGCGCGCTGCTGGTAAAGCTCCTTTACAAGAAAGGTAATTGTGCGCCAGTAGCGCAGCAGAAATTCCGGACACTCAAGGGTATGAAAAAAGGCACTGCTCTGATGTCCTAAGGGTACGGAGAAAATTATTACAAAATTCGTAACGACAAGTTCTTCTGAAGTGGAGTGTGACAGAGGGAAGAAAGTAGTTGCTCTGACGTCTCTTAAAGATATGGCCACAGCGCTGCAGGAGGGCTTGAGCGGTGGTGTGCAAACATGCATTGCACGTGGAAGTGGCCGAACGTTGGGAATGCGTAAAATCCTGCGAAACATACTCCACTGCTATTCATACAAAATCACCCACGTTCCAGGGTTGCTTCCTACTGATCTGCAAGCAAGGCAAACAAACGTTCTCTCTGGAATTTGTTGCTCGCCTGGAAGTGGACAATGGATGGATGTGGAACATTCTGTGGACAGTCATAGCCCACTTCCATCTCCAAGGACTCCTCAGTACGCAGAACTGCAGAATATGGACAACGGAAAACCCGCACGCACATCAAACGGTAGCACTTCATTTAGCAAAGGGGGGTTGACTACATCGTTTAACGTAGGGCCTTATTTTTTTTTCGAGGAGATGAGTCCTGCGGGTCCTGTTACCCGTACCGTCACTGATAAAGCCTATGAAAGTCTTTTGCACACCAACGGTTTTCCAACCCTTCAACAGAGTGGATGATTTTCGTGCAAGAGGGCGCTCCTCCACACGTATGAAAAGGCTACTGCAGAGGCAGTTTCCCTATAGCGTGGCCGTCCAGATGATCTGATCTTAATCCGTGTGACTTCTGGTTCTAGGGTTATCTGAAAGATGTTGTGTTCAGTGCTCCAATTACGGACGTAACTGAACTGAAGCCATGCATTACGCAACGCATTCTGAACGTGACTCACGAGACGATCCGATCTGTTGTATAACGTCTTGTTCCTTTATTTCATCTTGTGGCAGAAAACGGTGGACGGCACATTGCAGATGTCCTGCGCCAGTGTCACGACTATTCAAAGACGATTTCATTGTTGTTTTTATGAGGCTTTTGGCCTAAGGACAATTAATACCCGAGTAATTGTTGTTTTTTATGCGGTTTTCCTCATCCGAAGTGCTACGACCTTGCCGTGGCGGATGGGCTTACCTAACTAACAATGCCCCAACAGTTGAATGCGAACTTGTGC
Source organism: Schistocerca gregaria (assembly GCF_023897955.1). Classification (NCBI taxonomy): domain Eukaryota; kingdom Metazoa; phylum Arthropoda; class Insecta; order Orthoptera; family Acrididae; genus Schistocerca; species Schistocerca gregaria. Next base: position 126,305,066 of record NC_064923.1, on the reverse strand, counting down.
AATCATCCACATTGAACAGTATAGATACTGTAATGTGCAACACAGATCATAGCCGTCGTATTGCGATTCATTTGTCATTTGCAGCCGACTCATTTTACATTAAGAGGCTTATAGTCCCGTTTATTGTTAAAGTTTTTGTTAAATTTTTTTCCACGACGTTTCCCTCTGCATCAATACTACGCTGTTCAAATATAATGTCATTCTCAGCAGCAGTCTCTTTTTATAGCGTTTTGAAATTGGAACGTTAATTATGGACACATTGCATTGAATTAGGGACCAAGTCCTGTTAATGTTTTTGAAAAAGTGCATTTCTCCGGTCCTGCTAAGAACTGTTAACTTTATTTCGAAAACTCCAATCCCCGAGCGGAGAAAATCCCCAACCCGGCCGGGAATCGAAACCGGTCCCTTTCGGCTAGCAATCCGTCACGCTGACCATGCAGCTACCAAGACGGACTCGAAAACTACAGAATTCACTAAAATGCTTTCCTTCGGGCAGGTACCATAGTAAAACAAAATAACTTAAATGACATTTCTCCATCCGACTGTAATTACTGTTTACTCTCCGCTATTGGTTAACTTCGGCTATTAAGACATTTTCAGAGAGAAGCTGGTGTGCTTGAGGACACGCCTCCAAACTGCCTGGCCACCAGCATGTGACAGACAATCATGAGACAGACAAACAGTTGTGTGTGGTTGTTGTTGTTGCTGTGGTTTTCTGTCCGCATATTAGTTGGATGCAACTCTCCAAGCTACTTTATCTTTTGCAAAGTTCTTCGTTTTCAAACAACTACTTCAACCTACACCCATTTGGACCTGCTTACTGTACTCATTCCTGATCTCGTTCTGCAATTTTTACGTCCACTCGTCCTCACACACAGTTCTCTCCAATACCAAACTGACAAATTGCTTGATACTTCAGAATGTGTCCTAAAGACTGATAATTTCGTTTGTTGTGCCATATTTTTTTTTCTTTTTTGCCGAATTCGATTCACTACCAACATTAGTTATTCGATCTACCCACTTAATCTTCAGCGTTCTTTTGTAGCACCATATTACAAAATCTTCAATTTCCTCCGTTTCTCAATGGTTTGTTGTCCACGTTTTACTCCCGTACATGGCTGGACGACAGTCGAACACCTATGGGAACGATTTCCTAACACTTAAATTTATTTTAGATGTCAACAAATTTCTCTTTTTTTTATAAATGCCTTCCTTACTATAGAGAATCTGCATTTTATATCATTAATTTTTCAATCCAAATAGCAGAACACATCTAATACTTTTAATGTCGCATTTCCTGAGCCTATCTTCTCAGCATCTCCTACTTTGATTCGGCTACATTCCATTACCCTTGGTTTACTTTTGTCGATGTTCATCTCATAACGTTTTTTAAGGCATAATCCATTCCATCCAACTGCTTTTCCAAGTCTTTTGGTGACTCTGGCGGATTACAATGTCATCAGCAAACCTCAATGTTTTTATTTCTTGTCCCTGAATTTTAATTTCTTTTCCAAATTTTTCTGTGATTTATTTTACTTCTTGCTCAATGTACATACTGAGTAACACCGGGGATAGGCTAAAATTCTGCCCTCCTTCCCTCTCAGCTGCTGCTTCCATTTCATGTCCTTCGACACGTCATGCGCAAAATCGGTATACAAAATTTAAAAGTAATACCAGAAGCGATAGCACTGCCCAGTGCGAAGCAACTGTAATAGAATAAACTGTCAGTGCGCTGGCAATCATCAAACGGGCAATAATATTAGCAACTGACATATGTTACGATCTTTGTGCTGCGACATTGACAGCAGTAGTCTTTGCATTCACGCCAATGAAAACAACACCTCAGCGTGCACGCTGCTGCTGACATTTGTTTGACACTGCCGGTGCTACGACGGTTTATTCTATTACGGTTTGTTCTTCCTTTGTCGTATTCTCGTTTCTGCAACTGTTTTTGTACCAAGGGTGCGCAGGGTTACTTGAAAGTTTTATGCTGGTGATTGGACAGCTTGGTGGCTCGTCTTCATCCACATAAACTATCGCTAGAGAATATCAGCAGAAACTGACTAGTAGTAGAGAATAAATAATAATTACAAAGAAAGGCGGAAACGTTGTCCTTTCGGAAACCGGAATACTTTTTTCCGTTAGCACCGAACATGTCTTTTTCTTTTGGATCATATTTAACGCGGAACAAGAATGAGCTTTAGTGTGTGTATTTCATACAAATAAACACATAATACTGACGTTCACGTATGGTATAGATCTCTACAGGGTTTCTAAGTATGGTATGTGAAAAATCTGTTCTCAGATCTAATTAAGATGGGAGTGATGCTCTTCCCCTGAAACTGCCGAAAGTTTCGCTTCAGGGAAGGTCTCCTACTTGAGACGTGGCAGGCGCAACGCTTGGGCCAACTTGCAACTTGGGCTTTCGACACCACCCGTCGGTTTTCAGGCGTGACGTGGCACTGCTATAGTGAGTGACGTCATCCATCAGTCAGAGGTTAAACATTATTTTTGCTTCTCCTAGTAAAGAGCGAAAACAGTGATTACAATTTAAGTGAACTTGGAATTAATTATGAATCAATTTTCCTTTCGAATATAAAGTTCTTGGATGTGAGGTCCGCCAGTTATGCAAAACACCGTTTTACTCAGTACCCAAACATGTTTCGGCACCACTGTGCCATCATCAGTGGGTTCTCGTTTTTTTTATTTTGCAATGTGAACATTTTTGTTAAATGATTATAAAATTATGTGCATTTTCAGTTCAAACAACAGATCATTTCTCTAGGTAAATAGCTTTACATTTGGTGCGCATGAATTTTCTGGATAACTTTTGTGTTAATTACTACAGGTAGCAAACGATGTTTTGGCTGCGTTTATTGGTGTAGATTTTTGCTGCTTGTACGGCTTTAAGTTTTCGGCTTTTCGTATCGGTATTGGTGTTTTAAATTGAGCTACATAAAATAAAGGTCAAGTATTATTTTCGATCCTTATTAAGAAGTTAGTTCGCGCTAATGTTGTGTTTTTTGCGTCTTTAAAACTCTGCATTGTATCGCATTCCTCTGGTTGTTTCGTTTAGGATATTTTAGGATTACCGTGATACAGCGGTTGTTATTTTAGTTCGTCTTCACCCAAAATCTCCAATTTCCCACGGCTTTCCTGTTAGTTTCCAATATTTATTATCAAAAACATGTACGATTATGTGTTTGAAAATGGCTCTGAGAACTATGGGACTTAACATATAAGGTCATCAGTGCCCCAGAACTACTTAAACCTAACTAACCTAAGGACATCACACACATCCATGCCCGAGGCAGGATTCGAACCTGCGACCGTAGCGGTCGCGTGGTTCCAAACTGAAGCGTTTAGAACCGCACGACCACCGCGGCCGGCAAGGTGTTTGATGTATATGTTTTCGCGCTTTGGGGTCGGGTACTGTCACTAGCCGCCATTTTGAAATCAATTTTGCGTTGCATTGCGAGGATTGTTGTCGTATTATTTGTCAGAGTCAACGGCTGTTACCGCCGGCTCTGTTTCATACTTTGTGCAGCGGAAGTGGCCACGCAGCGAGAGCCGACAATGCCCGGCCAGCGTCCATTGTCGTGTTGCTGGAGGTAACGGTCTGATCCGCTGGCTGCCGAGCGCCAACTGTATCGGAAATGGGAGTGGAGGCGGCGCGGCTGCGCTCCGGCAGAGGGGCAGGGAGACGGCGACGCGACGCGACGCGTCCTTGGCCGCTGCTGAGCCGTGCTGAGTCACGTTCCGGGAAGCGCGCGCCGCCTGTCTGCCTGCCTGCCTGATGCCGCGCGGTCCGCGACACACTTCTCCAGCGGCCGGCGCGACGCCGCGCTTACACGAGGCACACCTTGCGGAAAACCAAAACGGGTTTCTGCTGCCACCTTTACATGTTACTACCGAATCCTGCTAGCGGGATCAAAAGTCTGTTTTCTGACCGGACGTCGTTTCACACGGTTGCTGTAACACAAAAAGGTAGTATTTCGTAACCACTTAGAGTTGCTGATGAAAGAATTCTGTGCTAACGGCAAATTTCAACCGCGCTACCATCATGACCTAATACGAAAAAGTTACGAGGGCATGCTGAAAGGTAAATAGTCCGAATTTTTTTATGTGAAAGCTCTTCAACTGGGCCACGACCAGGCGGCACGGCGCTTATGTCCTCTTCAGCTAGAGCCCGCTGCTGTCTCGTTGTCGTCCTACAAAGTGGTCGGTAAGCGTGTTAACACTTTGCCGTCCGGCGACACCACATTGGTGTCGTGTGCCTAATATCGCTCAGTGGCTGGCGATACCACAGTGGTTGGGTTGGGTTGTTTGGGGGGAAGAGACCAAACAGCGAGGTCATAGATCTCATCGGATTAACGAAGGAAGTGAGCCGTGTCCTTACAAAGGAACCATCCCACGATTTGCCTGGAGCGATTTAGGGAAATAACGGAAAACCTAAATTAGGATGACCGGACGCGGGATTGAACCGTCGTCCTCCCGAATGCGAGTCCAGCACCACAGTGGTGTCGTGAGCATAGTACCGAGCAGTGGCCCGTGACAGCACTTTAGTATCTTTTTCATTCTGTTGGTGTTTTGTTTAGGTAACAGTAAGTTACACACGTCAACAAGTTTTTTGTTTTTATAAGTACTTGTGCAGTTTCATCATAGCCGTCGAAAGAGACGATACGATTATTTACGATGAATGCGCGGTCGTCTTGTCTGGCGTTCCGGACGACTTGGCAGACTGGGAAGTAGACATTGGATATTTAAAAAAATCAATGGGATGCCGAATCGTCGGAAGATAGTGAAATAATTCCAAAAAGAATTCGGCGAACGCTACGGTTTCCAACTGATTCGGATGAATCAGACGAAGAAGACAGACTATGATTTACTGAGGACCAATAATAAATTTGAAGGATCTCCGGGTCCACACATATTTCTCAAAGATACACAGTGCGTCGTGGATATCGTAGAATTTTACACTACTGCAAATTGAAATAAGAACACCGTGAATTCATTGTCCCAGGAAGGGGAAACTTTATTGACACATTCCTGGGGTCAGATACATCACATGATCACACTGACAGAACCACAGGCACATAGACACAGGCAACAGAGCATGCACAATGTCGGCACTAGTACAGTGTATATCCACCTTTCGCAGCAATGCAGGCTGCTATTCTCCCATGGAGACGATCGTAGAGATGCTGGATGTAGTCCTGTGGAACGGCTTGCCGTGCCATTTTCACCTGGCGCCTCAGTTGGACCAGCGTTAGTGCTGGACGTGCAGACCGCGTGAGACGACGCTTCATCCAGTCCCAAACATGCTCAATGGGGGACAGATCCGGAGATCTTGCTGGCCAGGGTAGTTGACTTACACCTTCTAGAGCACGTTGGGTGGCACGGGATACATGCGGACGTGCATTGTCCTGTAGGAACAGCAAGTTCCCTTGCCTGTCTAGGAATGGTAGAACGATGGGTTCGATGACGGTTTGGATGTACCGTGCACTATTCAGTGTCCCCTCGACGATGACCAGAGGTGTACGGCCAGTGTAGGATATCGCTCCCCACACCATGATGCCGGGTGTTGGCCCTGTGTGCCTCGGTCGTATGTAGTCCTGATTGTGGCGCTCACCTGCACGGCGCCAAACACGCATACGACCATCATTGGCACCAAGGCAGAAGCGACTCTCATCGCTGAAGACGACACGTCTCCATTCGTCCCTCCATTCACGCCTGTCGCGACACCACTGGAGGCGGCCGCACGATGTTGGGGCGTGAGCGGAAGACGGCCTAACGGTGTGCGGGACCGTAGCCCAGCTTCATGGAGACGGTTGCGAATGGTCCTCGCCGATACCCCAGGAGCAACAGTGTCCCTAATTTGCTGGGAAGTGGCGGTGCGGTTCCCTACGGCACTGCGTAGGATCCTACGGTCTTGGCGTGCATCCGTGCGTCGCTGCGGTCCGGTCTCAGGTCGACGGGCACGTGCACCTTCCGCCGACCACTGGCGACAACATCGATGTACTGTGGAGACCTCACGCCCCACGTGTTGAGCAATTCGGCGGTACGTCCACCCGGCCTCCCGCATGCCCACTATACGCCCTCGCTCAAAGTCCGTCAACTGCACATACGGTTCACGTCCACGCTGTCGCGGCATGCTACCAGTGTTAAAGACTGCGATGGAGCTCCGTGTGCCACGGCAAACTGGCTGACACTGACGGCGGCGGTGCACAAATGCTGCGCAGCTAGCGCCATTCGACGGCCAACACCGCGGTTCGTGGTGTGTCCGCTGTGCCGTGCGTGTGATGATTGCTTGTACAGCCCTCTCGCAGTGTCCGGAGCAAGTATGGTGGGTCTGACACACCGGTGTCAATGTGTTCTTTTTTCCATTTCCAGGAGTGTATATTGGGAACGATCTGTTTGGATATATTAGCAACGAAATCACAAAGTATTACAGTCAAAATTGCAATCGAAGGGAACTAGATAAAAAGTGCCAAATTTGTCGATGTTACAGGACCCGATCGTAGAAAATGGTTTGCGCTTGCTATTTTTATGGGAATTACGAAAAGCAAGGATCGATGATTACTCGTCAACGAATCCGTTGACAGACACACCGATATTTGGCAAAACGATCTTCCGCAACCGCTCCAGACAAATACTATCATATTTACATTTTTCCAACAACAACAATAAACCGAATAATGCCGACCGCCTTTTCAAAGTGAAATTCGTAACTGATTATTCCTCTAAAAAGTTCGAAGAAACGTTTAATTAAAGTCAAAACATCTCAGTTTATGAAGGAATGATACAGTGGCTTGGACAGTTACAGTTTAAAGTTTACAATCCGTCGAAAATTACGAAATAGGGCATACTCATTCCGATGCTGTGTGATTCGAGTACGGGATACATTTCGTCATTCAAGATATATTCCGGCGCTGGACAACGTTTAGCAAAAACACTGATGGAACTATTGACACCTTCTGATGGAAAGTGGCATCACCTCTACATGGATTATTATTATAACAGTGTAGAATTTCCAGAGAAGTTACTTGAAAAGAAAATTCGAGTTTGTGGAACGATACGGCAAAATAGAGGATTTTCGGAAAAATTAAAGCGCGCGAAAATTATTGTGTTTGAAGCTTGTCATCAACGGAAAGGCGACAAGCGACCGACGACAAGCCAGGTAATCCGAATTAGCACTGCCGGCACCAAGCGAATACATTTGTACGAGACGTGCGGACGGCAAATTGTTAATTTCTGACGTCTTCTCCACAGCCGTCTCTGCTCTAACGTTCCTGATCGTCGTGTCGGCGCTTGACTTTTACGCAGGAACATAGGAACATGCGCCACAACCTGAACATCACAGAACGCGGTAAGCATGACTTTCCCTGCCGATGGAATGGTCTTGAACGTTATTGGCGGCGGCGATCCTTTGTGACGGAACTCCACTGATGCTCTCTTGTTTTCGTGGTGAAAAGTGTCACCCTAGTTTTCATCACCTGTCACAATGTCGTTTCGGAGCGCATCATCCTCAGGCTCAAAACGCACAAGAAATCGTTGACAGATGTTCAGTCTCCTCTGTTTCATGCGCAGGAGGGAGCATTCGGAGCACCCGCCGAGCACAAAGTTTTCTGCACTGCACTTCTACAGTGATGGCCTCTCGATGCATGCCAGAGACCTGTATCTGTTTTACCCGTCGATTTTCTCCGATGAGTTCATCAACCCGATTCCGATGAGTCTCGTCAGTTTCAGTACGCGGTCGTCCTCCCCAAGCTCTGTCACACATGCTAAAATTAGCACCACCTTTTCCTTCATTACGAGCACCAAGAACTTGTCCTCGAACATTATTGGTGTCGATACGGTCATCACCGTACACAGCTTTCATTCTTCAATGGATACAAATTAAAGGCACGTTTTCTGCTGTTAGAAACTGGATTACGTCTAGCTGTTTTTCACGCACCGACGTAGTTACGTTACACATCGGTATGTTACATGATACAATTCTGAGTCCTCTAGCGGCAGAATGTTGCAAGTGCGTCTGCGAAGCGTGAATGTGCACCGAGTAACATGCGTGACATATAATACCACATCCGATATTAAGAACTGAGTAAAAAATTTGGAGCCATTAGTTTACAGCACAACCTCGCATTTTCTGGGTAACGTCCTTTCTGATCTGTCAAAAATAAATGAAAAAACCATTTAGTGTCACTGAAAATTTATCTGTGATTTGGGCGGGTGCGGCTGTTATGATAAGGGAGAGGCATTGCTTATTAAATGTCTCAGTGTAGATGCATGATGCATTTTACAAATTTTATCTACACTGCCTCACAAAAAAGTGACGCACCATGAAGACATGGCCGGGTGTCAGCCGGTGCCATGCAAATGATTAGAATTGCAATTCTGTGTACAGGTCCAATGGCCACTGGAGTGCATTACAATTGTTTGTATTTACTATGTGTATGAGGATGCCGCGAACTAGCGTGAGACTGCATTTCACAGAATTCGTAAGGGGCATCCTTGTGGATCTCAATTTGGCCAGCTGGTAGAATCGTGCAATATCCAGGCTTGTGGGACATTTAGATGTGACAGTGGCCTGAAGTTGAACTGCATGGGAATGTGAGGGCAAGCACGCTCGACATCAAGGTTCCGGTCCACCACACCTGACCACCACTAGGGAGGATCGCTGTATTGTGGACCAAGCACACCGTACCTCTTCACATTTGTAATGGCTAGAACTACTCTGAAGACCAAAAGAAACTGGTACACCTGCCTAGGGCCCCACGAGCAAGCAGAAGTACCGCAACACGACGTGGCATGGTCTCGACTAATGTCTGAAGTAGTGCTGGAGGGAACTGATACCATGAAGCTTGCAGAGCTGTCCATAAATCCGTAAGAGTACGACGGGGTACAGATCTCTTCCGAACAGCACGTTGCAAGGCATCCCAAATATGCTCAACAATGTTCATGTCTGGGTAGTTTGGTGACCAGCGGAAGTGTTTAAACTCAGAAGAGTGTTCCTGGAGCAACTCTGTAGCAGTTCTGGTCGCACTGTCCTGCTGGAATTGCCCACGTCCGTCGGAATGCACAATAGATATGAATGGATGCAGGTGATCCGATAGGATGCTTACGGACGTATCACCTGAGGAAGTCGTATCTAGCCGTATCAGGGGTCCCATATCACTCAAACGTCACACGCCATTAAAGAGCCTCCACCAGTTTCAACATTCCCCTTCTGACATCCAGGGTCCATGGATTCATGAGGTTGTCTCCATACCAATACACATCCATTCCTCGACACAACTTGAAACGAGAGTCATCCTATCACTCAACATATTTCGAGTCATCACCAGTCCAATGTCAGTGTTAACGGGGCCCAGGCTAGGCTTAAAGCTTTGTGTCGTGCAGTCATCAAGGGTACACGAGTGGACCTTCCGTTCCGAAAGCCCATATCGATGATGTTTCGTTGAATGTTTCGCACGCTGACACTTGTTGATGGCCCAGCACTGAAATCTGCAGCAATTTGCGGAAGGGCTGCACTTCTGTTACGTTGAATGATTCTCTCCAGTAGTCGTTGGTCCCGTTCTTGCAGGATCTTTTTCCAGCCGCAAGGATGTCGCAGATTTGATGTTTCGCCGGATTCCTGATATTCACTATACACTCGTCTCGTGAAATGGTCGTACGGGAAAATCTTCACTTCATCGCTGCCTCTGAGGTGCTGTGTCCTATAGATCGTGTGCAGACTATAACACCATGTTCAATCTCACTTAAATCTTGATAACCTGCCAATGTAGCAGTAATAACCGATCTAACAACTGTACTAGACACTTACTGTCTTATATAGGCGTTGCAGTATTCTGCCTATTTACTATCTCTGTATTTGAATACGCATGCCTATACCAGTTTCTTTGGAACTTCAGCGTAGTAAAGGACCCTTAGCAACATTCTGCACAATTGACTGGAGAGTAGCAACAGCTGGATTACTGAGTTACCAAACATTGCGTAGGCTGCCGTTTACACCACGGCTGCGTTTGCTGCTACGCCGTGACCGAGGAGCATGGACCCGACTGGCGTCATATTCTGTGCAGCGATGAATCGTTAATATTGCGCTACCACGGATGACTATCATCGGCGAGTATGGTTGCCACCTGGGGAGAGGTTCCAGTCTTCCAATGTTTTGAAGAGGCACAGCGGTGTTATTTCTGGCGTCCAGGATGCATACATCTGATGTATACATCAACCTGTACAACTGTGGCGTCAAAAATTATATAAAATAAATCCATTCTGCCTCCCTAAAAGTGCCGCGAATGATAAAATTTTGTTCAGTGTATTAATTTTCTACTCTATCACGGATGCTGAACTGTTTTGAAACGTGTCTGTCACACCGAGAATCGCACCTGAAACGTTGCCTTTCCCAACTGAGCTATCCAGGGATGACTGACGCCCGCCGTCATCTACATCTGTGCTATAGTCAGGATGTATTGTTCTGCCGGGACAAAGTTACGAGAGTGAATGCAAAGAAGTTACAATATAAAAATGAAAATTTATGCCGATCTGTGACTCGAATTCACACTTTGCTTACTGGGTGGAGTTTGGAAAGTAGCACAGTCGTACTAGCGAAAGAAAACCTCTGGGAACGTGTTTGTAGTTATGAGTGGATGTCTCAGTCGCAACGAGAATCGCCTTCTAAATGTGCGGCTCAGGTTCGACACACATTTCTAATCCGACAGGAAATTCTAAAGCGTGGCACACATCGCTGCACAGTGAAACATTGGTTCCGCAAACAACCCTTGAGCAGTGACTAAGTCATTTCTTCACTGCCCACTGCATCGTTTCTTCCAGCAGCGCCAGTCCTCTAGGTACACATAAGAGCTTCTGTGAAGCTTGAAAAGCAGGAGAGCAGCGTTGGCAGAATTAATGTGAGGATGTGTCGTGACTAACATCTGGCTGACTTGTGCCTACACAGTGAAGACTCAGTAAAACTCCTAGCTTAAAGTGCGTTACATACTTATATATTCGTCGACAGAGCGCGATCTATCTGCGACTAAGAGAGACTGCCACCTGGTCTGAAACACCTGAACATAGTGTTCCGGTGGAAGGCGTACAACACCAAGCAGATAAAGCCTGCTTTTAGACAACTTACTCCAAGACAACACCAGGAAGAAAAACAAGAACACAGATCACTTAGCAGCACGTTTGTTGTCCATACTTCCAGAAAAATCAGCAGAATCTTGGATCGACGCAATGTCATTGTGTGTTTCTCCAACTCGCCCCCCCCCCCCTCCACCCCTGCCCCCAAGACCGTAACACAACTAGTTTCAGTACTGGATGCCGGCCGCTGTCGCCGAGCGGCTCTAGGCACTTCAGTCTGGAACCACGCGACCATTACGGTCGCAGGTTCGAATCCTGCCTCGGGCATGTCCTCAGATTAGTTAATTTTAAGTAGTTCTAAGTTCTAGGGGACTGATGACCTCAGATGTTAAGTCCCATAGTGCTGAGAACCATTTGAATCAGTACTGGATGATCTAGCCCCTCACAAACCAGAGGTCCATCCTATTCCTTGCCAGTGATGCAAGACATACCATAGGAAAACTATGTGCATGGTAGAAGTGCCGTGCACATAGACGCCACACTGAATTATGACACACCACCAAATCATCCATGGCCGACCATAGTGTAAAAACTGACCATACTACAGGTTACAACAATACCTAGATACTTAGGCAATAACCCTCCTCCGGGATTGCGCGATTAAAGGGGCCACTTAGGGTCCAAGATGGTCTAATTAAAAAAGACAGTGGCCTACAAATGAGTCAGGCGCTGCATGCTGCCATGAGCGGAGGAAAACCAAATCTTTCCTGTCCTTTTGGGTCCGCACCCGACCGCCACAGCTCGGAGATGGGTGCTGCAGTTCAGAGCAGGGTGTCGCCACCCCCACCGCCAACTATTACAGCGTCTGCTCACAGAGCGACAGAAGTGGAGTGACGGAGCAACGTATGCAGGACGCCGACTCGACCAGAGCAGCAGTCATTTGTAACCACCTGAAAACTGCGTCTGTTTGACGAAATAACGTGGAGAAGACACAACGTGATCTGGGCGGGTGCCCGAGTATTGTACGAGTTATACGAGGGGTATTCGGCCGCGAAATGGAAACCACTGTGAGAATCAAAAATGTTTTATTTGCTCAATGGGCTACAACTTCCAGCTGCTTACAGGGTGACAATTACTGAACTATATGAAATAAAAGAGTCATGACTTCTGAATGGTTTGTATTCGGACGTTCAAACTGCGTGACTGCCCTCGGGAAATGCTGGGAATTAGTATGCGCTGTAGGGTTTGGTTTAGCGACGATGCCCTCTATCATTTGGATGGCTTTGTCAATAAGCAAAATTGGCGCATTTGGAGGACTGGGAAACCGCATTTTACGACCGAGAAGTCTTTTCACCCTCAACGGGTGACTGTGGTGTGCAATGTCCAGTCACGGAACAATCGTTGCTATGTTCCTTGATGGCACGGTTACTAACGAATGGTACGTGAAGGTTTTGGAAGATGATTTCATCCCTGTTATCCAAAGAGCCCCTGATTTCGACGAGACGTTGTTCATGCAAAATGGAGCTCGACCGCATTGAAGCAGGAGTGTGTATGATGTCGTGGAGGAGCACTTTGGGGACCCCATTCTGGTTCTGGGATAGCCAGAGGCCACTGGCATAGAGCTCGATGGGTCGCCATATTCTCCGCATCTCAACACTTGCAACTCCATTTTGTGGGGCTACATTAGAGAAAGGCTGTCCACCAACTACCTCCAAAACCATTGCTGAGCTGAGAACAACCATTCCGGAGGCCATTTACAGTATCTATGTCCCGACACTTCTGCGGGTCACGCAGAATTTCGCTATTCGTCTGTGCCACATCAGCGGCAATGATAACCAAAATCCGAATATCTGTAGTGACGTTTACGTGTTGAATAAAGTATGTGCATGCTTTAGTTTGTAACTGTTGTTGTTGTTGTGGTCTTCAGTCCTGAGACTGGTTTGATGCAGCTCTCCATGCTACTCTATCTTCTGCAAGCTTCTTCATCTCCCAGTACCTACTGCAACCTACATCCTTTTGCATCTGCTTAGTGTAGTCATCTCTTGGTCTCCCTCTACGATTTTTACCCTCCACGCTGCCCTCTAATACTAAATTGGTGATCCCTTGATGCCTCAGAACAATCGATCCCTTCTTCTGGTCAAGTTGTGCCACAAACTTCTCCCCAATCCTATTCAATACTTCCTCATTAGTTATGTGATCTACCCATCTAATCTTCAGCATTCTTCTGTAGCACCACATTTCGAAAGCTTCTATTCTCTTCTTGTACAAACTAGTTATCGTCCATGTTTCACTTCCATACATGGCTACACTCCATACAAATACTTTCAGAAATGACTTCTGACACTTAAATCTATACTCGATGTTAACAAATTTCTCTTCTTCAGAAACGCTTTCCTTACCATTGCCAGTCTACATTTTATGTCCTCTCTACTTCGACCATCCTCAGTTATTTTGCTCCCCAAATAGCAAAACTCCTTTACAACTTTAAGTGTCTCATTTCCTAATCTAATTACCTCAGCATCACCCGACTTTATTCGACTACATTCCATTATCCTCGTTTTGCTTTTGTTGCAAGTCCTTTGCTGTCTCTGACAGAATTACGATGTCATCGGCGAACCTCAACGTTTTTACTTCTTCTCCATGGATTTTAATACCTACTCCGAAGTTTGTAACTAATTTACTTTTTTTCATATATTTCAATGTCATCCTGTGTCTACATAGTCGTAGTGTTGTACCAACTTTACAATTCCCTCGTCATAGAACGCAACCGCCAGTGCTTTCCGCCAATTCTCCACGCTGGTCTACACCTCGTTGTCTATGACAAAATGTTGACGTCATAGCCAGCGGTTCATGTGAGCAGAGATGAGACGCAAAGGAGCCAATTACGGACTGTATTGCGGGTGATCAAGCACTTTCCATCGAAAACGCTGCAGGAGCGTCTGCCCCTGCAGAATGCGTTTGAGAATTGTCTTGAGGAAGGAAACGTATGACAATTATTTTATGCGGGCTGCATAGTCTCAGGAGAAATTTCTCACCAGGCTCTCGTACCTGGCAGGATTCACTATACTCCAGGCAATTTTATGTGCTTACCGTACGCTCAGAACTGAAAACAGTAACATGACAAGATCGACGGGTGTACTACAGACACTATCCAACACATCTGTGCAAAGCATCGTCCGATTTTCACAGGGGTTTCCATTTCGCGACGGATCGGACGTACTTTTCGAATAGCCCTCGTAAATACGCCGGGAAAACATCAGAGAAAACATCAGGCCGTCTGTTAAATGAAGTACTTCCACTAGCTTGTATATGTGAGAATCAGCACATTCTGTAATCATAAGAATTGTGCAGCAGAAGATCCTGTCAATCTATTCACCACAGACTTACAGTTAACGGGCAATGCACGATCCATCTGATATCCTGACCCAGCCACTTCACGGAGTCTAATTGTTCACTGAAAGTGTTAATCTCAATATTTGTTATTTTATAGCACAGGAAGTAGGGTCGTAGAGATGGAGAATACTTCTGAAAATGTGAAAGTGGATGAAGGTATATCAGAATGTCATACGAACGATGAAAAAGAATACTTGCTGATATCCACCCATTCGTACAGACATGTCAGCCTTGAGATGAAGTTGTAAAGTTACAAAGTTGAGAACATACGAATATCCATATTCTGGTTAAAACTCAGTTTTTGTGTCCGAGTTTGCATTTAGGTAAAAATATTTTGGAAAAAGGATTCTCTATTGAGCAAACACAGCTTATTTCTGTATCCCCAACACCTGTTTCCGTGAAGTTCCACAATCCTCAGCGGGCTCATTTTATTTCCTGTCGAATAATAGGTAAAATTTTGTGTGATAAAATTTACAGTTTTCGGTTTGTGGTCAGCTGTCACGATGCGCTATTGGAGCAGTTCGGGGCCAATGGAGAGCATTACAGGTGACGAAACCTGACTGCGTCACTTTCAGCCGGATACAAAAAAAGCTGTCATGGAGTGGCGCAACTAGAAATCACAAAAAGAGAAAATTCAAGGCATTTCTCTCTGATGACAAAGACACAATGACAATCTTTTCGGATAATTAAAAGATGTTCGTTGTTGTTTCTCCTTGTATTATTTACTGCACGAATATTCATACTGTCTATCGACTGATTACTAGCTAAATCGGAGTTTTGATTTTATTAAAATACGAGATCCATTTTCGCCATATACTACCCGAAGCCACTGTGCTGCTTATCATGATCAAGCAGTGCCTCTCTAATTTCTATTTCCTCTCAGTGCAGTGTCCTCCGAAGTCATTAACAAAATTTAACGGAATTTGACCCAATTATGCATCTGCAATGCACAACGGAATCTAACTAAGAGACTTCAGCACGACTCATCAGTGAATGAAATTCATTAATCATTTAAAAAGACATTTCTCAAGCAGGCCAACTATTGTCATTAATAACAGCAGGAGGTGGAAGGGAGTGGTGGAACTCGCATGGAGGAAAGGACTAACACATTATATCTCATCAAATTGGACATTTATTATCAGCGAGCTGCTGTCTCCACGATTTTAGCAGTCTTTTAACAAAGCAAATTCATTTTAATAATGTGGTTCCTTAGGGTGGGTGGATCCTTAACAGAATCTCTTGGCATAATTATCTCGGTAAAGGATAGTGTCATCAGGATGCTCTAGTGACCGCGCTAAAACTCAAACACTCGCCAAAAGTTGTACTTATTTGCAGCGCAAAACTTTCCATTTTCTCAAAATTAGATGTCAAACTGCCATAAAATTTAACAGTGTCACTGATTTCGTGGAAACAGTTTTTAAGAGTGTCATTAGACTTAAGACAGATTACATTCTTTTTTGAAGTACTTGGTACGTCCTCACAAACGGTTTGCAAAAATCTTCACTCTACCAGAACCTTCTCTAAGTCACAAAATCTCTCACTGAACTGATTTTGAGCTGCAGTGAAACACGTTTCATTTTCTCACTTTTTCCAATGAATATTTATTCGAATTTCATTGACAGCATTTTTTACTCTTTGAGATACTGTCCAGCTTTTTCTCGTCAGTATGTTTTTTGAAGAAGTTGTTCTCCAGTTGGAATGGTCCCACGTCTGTCTGCATATCATATAAGAAATTGTTTTCTTCTTGAAGCCTCATATTCAGCGTATTTAACCCATTAGTTAAATCTGTCTAAAAACCAAGGTTTATTAACCATTAGAGATCTGAAAGTTCTCAAACACATTTGTCTTTTTCTATTATAAATGTGCTGATTTCTTTTCTGAGGTCAAAAAATCTTTTCAGTACAGCATCTCAGCAGTACTATCTCATCTGAGAATAATACAGGACATTTTGGTGACCTGCTACCACATCTGACAGAAACTGTTGAAACTGGCGATGTATCACCCCATTTCTTCTCACGAAATTAACAGTGTATAGCACGATGTCTATTACTTCATTCTATGTAAGTAATATAGCATGACGCTTATTGGTGGTAAATACTATGTATTAAAATACAGTGGAAAAATAAAGGGATATTACAACATATCTCTGTCAGTTAATTTCGGTTGTACCCAGCAGTCCCTTCTTTTTTCCTCTCATATTTCTGGCTCCATCAGCAATGCTTACCAATGCTACTCATGGTATTTGCATTTACAGTAACGCTTATTGCCCAAATCTTCAGTACGTCGGGAGCACGTTCTGGCAGATATACAAATATCTTCAAAAAACTTTTTTTTTATCTGGAGGCACCTCCTCATCCATAACTAAAGCACAAGGTGTTATTAGTTCGATGTCTGTATAAAGTCGGTCAGACTTTGCAAGTATTTCGGCTACCGTTCACCTCGCACTTACAGCCAACTTGTCACTTTGAACTTGACCCATAAAAAACATTTTGTTGGTCCTTTGATGACGACTGGAAAAAGTTAATTTTAGTTTACTGTGAATCACCCACAAGCTATGCCAATCAACAGACACCGCATAAGATCTAATGTAGTGTCAAAACGATGCCACTGGCTTAGACCTTATTGGACTAAACACAAATGAACTTTGATATTTTTAGTTCTGCACAGTAACTTTAATGTGTGTGTTGAGATTCACTGTTATGTGATTCTTGTATTTTCTTGCAGTGCGATGAATAAATCTGAATAGTTTGGCATGTCTCCGTCCGAAGTAGTGGCCACCAGTCTTCATTATCTTTACTTAGATCGCATGTAATTTGAAAAAGATTTCTCCACAAATGCGAATTTCGTCGTTTCAGTAGTAAACAAATAGTGGAACGAAAAAAATGAATGATGGAGGAGATACGTGAAGAATTCGCTGTCTGCTATTTTAAAAGTGACAGTTGTTGTTCCTAGTGAAGTTTTAGGCAGTTAGATACAAACATTTAGCGCAGTTTATATCGGTGAAAATCATGTGAATACATAAATATTTCATGAAGCAAACTAAGCATTTTTCGCTTATAGTCATATTTATTTTTCGTTTATAGTCATATTTTGAAGTAAGCAACGAAAATCAAAACATAGAATCCTTGAAGCTGGATGGAACGGACCGGAATGAAATAAGAAGTGTAGTTTTGAGAGATACTGATTACCTCGAAAAAATATAAAAAATTCGAAATCATCTGAACTACGACGATGTACAAGGAGATCATTTGATTCAATCTCCTGGTCAATTTGTAAGGCAAGTGGCTAAACCCACAGCGCTGTAGCGTTAATTAAAGCATAATTCTAACATTACTCTCCTATTTAACATTTAATAATGATATTTTCAAATAATTATGAAAATCAGTTCTGTAACACCACATTTCCACACTGGATGATTCACGCTCAGGTTCGGTAATCTTGTTTAGTAGCATCGAAACTAGAATGCAGTAGTTGTGCTTATTTAGCCATTACATCACATGAAAAACTGCCACACTTGCATTTCAAATACATGCCTGCCGAATTTATACGACGCACCCGCTTTTGAGACTAGCCGATACATAAAACAAAACCATGCGTCTGTCATCTCGATAGTTATCGCTGCTCCACCATACCTTCATCTAAGCTTGCGCACAACTGCGAAAACATTTAAGGCATGTTTACATCTGAGATACTGTACATGTCGTGTCTGTACTTTCGGACATGTCCACTGATTTAGTGGCCCTGCTCATGAGACTCATTACTGGCGGCATCTCGCCAGTTCCCGTAAGACTTGGAGCTTCATATGCATCTGCCATGGAGAGATTATCGGCTGGAACTCTTACGGGAATCGGCGAGATGCCGTGACTATTAAGACTAATGCGCAGGGGCAACACACCAGCAGTGCGTGACGTAAGTTGAGAATTTGGGTCTGACGCCCAAGGACACCTACTGTCGGCCATTCCTTTGAGTCTTGACAGTTACTGCATGATATTTATGTCAGACGGAAATCGTGTCTAATGTAAAGAGCAAAGAATTTATGTCAGAGCTATGGATTTTTACCAGCAGCGATATGTATAGACACATTTATGCGAACATACGCAAACGCTGTTCGTCTACTTTTCTGGCACTGTGCAATAAATGTTCGAGCGAATATTAATGATAAAAAGCAGTGGTTAGAAGTCGAAGTAGAAGAATTAATTAATTTATACCGCAGTAAGCCAGAACTATTTGACGCTACACGCAAAAGTTATGACAGAGAGAAGAAACGTAATGCCTTAACGGTAACAGAACGATTTAGTATGACCGTAGAAAAATTCACAGAAAAATTTGTAACTTAAGAAAACAATTTAATGGTGAATTCAACAAAACGTACAAAGACAAAATCCGTCCCGGCCACTGAAGAATTGCATGTACCGAAATGGCCATACTGTAATTTGCCGTTATTCCTCCTTGGAGGCTCAATGAGTAGGAATCACCTGTTAACACATACCGTTTCAAACTATATCCTTTTAATAAACATTTTATGAAATAAAACACTATTCCATCATGTAGTGTTAGTACCTGCATACCCGATGCTAAAATTCGCAACTTGTTCTGTTACGGTAGCAGGTTTTCTGAGTTTGCTACCTTGCTTTGATATAACTCGGCCAATTTTACTAGCAAGCTTTCCGAAAGTAGCTGATTTCTTTGAAAAAAATTCGCAAACAGCGCTGCATCTTCAATACGAAGCTCAGAAATTAATTCACATAACGCACAGAAATTTTCACTTCTCAGAAATCCTCTCTGGAAGCCAAAAAGAACATTTTTCTTCTTTTCTGACATCTTTAATATATTTACGCAGGCCGCGATATTTTTATTTTGATTTCTGCCGTTTACAAATGACCTACTACCTTGTTATTAAGACTAGTCTTATTTTCACAGTGTGAAATTGTACATGTACAGAATGTGAAGCTATTGATATTTCTTATTTGTAATAAGAATTGATAGTATTTCAGCTTTAAATACTTATAGACTTTAAAGTAGTAACGAAATGAAAGTCTTAAAATTAACGATTGCTTTCAACGTAACAAACAGACTGAAACAGATGTAAGACATACGACATTTTGTTTGTATCTTGTAATAACTGTGAGATGTAAACGTACTCAAACGGGCCGTACGTTTATTACAAATTGTAGCATTTCGGGAACTGTTACAAACGACATAAACTTCTACCGATTTTTGTCAATATGTATATCGCAAAAGCGATTTTCTATCTGACACTAGATATATTTCTGGAGAAAAGTGTCAGATGTAAATGCATCTTCAATGCTGCAATCTGTAGGGAACATAAAACATTTTTCTCAAACATCCCACGTTGAGTTAGCATTAACTAGTTTCCACAGCAACACTACACAGGTAACTACAGCCGCCAGCATAAAGTTGACATGTCCCCCGATGGCACAGAAAAACAGAATTTTCGGTAATGACACTTGTTTGTATTACAGCTGTCACCACTCACCTTTTCTTTAAATGCAACGTTTTAACTACTTTTATATTATGCACCACTCACCTCTCTGTTAGAAGTTACAGCAGAAGACCTGTAACGAAAGAAAAATAAAATGGATTAGTTACACATCAGTTTTGGGCATCAACAGGGACGCCGTAATGCGTAACTGCAGTTTTGTTTGTGTACTACACCGCAAATGTAACGCTGGAATTAGTCTTTTACCTTTGTTGCTGATAAACTTTCAACAGGTAGTCCTGTCTTAATACAACCATGGCTATGAATTTAAATTTACGCTCCAGATATTACTGTCCCAGAAGGAACGTCTCACTCCATAAACGGTATGTTACACGTCTGTTCGGGTACGTTTCATCATTTTAAGCATGGGATGTACAACTGCCGTTATGTATCAGAATGGTTACAATTGATTTTTAACTCGTTTCAATGATTATTGTTGCGGTAGAAACGCTCACTCAAAATTTGTTCACAAAATAATGGAACCAGTTTTTTGCGAAATATTCTTGAAGCAAATTTCAATTCAAGTTTTTAGCTGATTTATATGAGCATTTTCCCCCCTTTTCATTTCTGTGAATTACCCGACTAGTGCAACGCAATGAAGTATGCCCATGGCACTTTTAGATGAAGAGTATTTCCCAACATCCCAGTTTATCTTCGTAGTGTAAGTTCGTAAGTTCTCGCAATAGTCAATTTCCATACAACTTATCTGGGGTGTAGACTGCGTTTGGATGTAAACTACGTCAATGTTTCAGCCACTACTGTAAACAGACTTCGTCAGGGTCTACACTACTAGGACGATATCACTTTTAACTATTAAGTAGTGTCTTCATTGTTGCCTCTGTTGTCATTACGGTCTTCAGTCCGAAAAATGGTTTGATGCAACTCTGCATACTAGTCTGTCATGTGCAAGTCTCTTCATCTTACGTTTAACTACAGCGACCTAAATCCATCTGAACCTGTTTAACGTATTCTAGCGTCCGTCTCCCTCTACTGTTTTCTCCACTCAAACCTCACGCCCCTTTGCATTGCCAAATTAACTATTACTTCATGTTTCAGGATGAGTCCTATCAACCGATCCCTTCCTTTGATCAAGTTGTACCACAAATTTCTTTTCTCCCCATTTCGATTCAGTACTTCGGCAGTAGTTATCGGATCTTCTCGCCCAATGTTCAGCATTTTCCTCTTCTTGTCTGAACCGTTTATCGTTCACGTTTCACTTTCGTACAAGGCTATACTCCGGACAATTACCTTCAGAAAAGCCTTCATAGCACGTAAATTATAGTTGGCTTGCAACACTCTCCGGCTTCGCACGATAGCACTAAGTATCTTCAACTTGTCTCACATAGCGGTGAAAAAATTAAACATGCACACATTCCTCGTGAATCACTTTATCTATCACTGAAAACCGTATCAAAATCCCTGTAGCAGTTTGTGAGATTAGTAGAAAAATTCGGGGATGGGCGTCAGTTTATAACATGTATAGAAGAAGTAGAAAGTATGAATGGAGGTATAAATTCTACCAATAATAAAGGGCACCCCTTTGGCGGTTTGCGTGCCCTTACTTACGTCAGTTATCCAAACAGGGAAGGGAATCTACATTTTAACCGGGAATACGAAACAGGCGTCTTTTCTAGCTAATCTCCACATCGTTGAGATTTGAACGCTAGGCTAAAAAGCACTGAAAAATCCATTGTCCTACAAGAACTCTGGTTAGCAGACTGGACTCGCATTCGTGAGGACGACGGTTCAATCCCGTCTCCGGCCATCCTGATTTAGGTTTTCCGTGATTTCCCTAAATCGTTTCAGGCAAATCCCGGGATGGTTCGTTTGAAAGGGCACGGCCGATTTCCTTCCCAATCCTTCCCTAACCCGAGCTTGCGCTCCGTCTCTAATGGCCTCGTTGTCGACGGGACGTTAAACACTAACCACCACCACCATAAGAACTCGGCCCGCGACCTACCCGCTGGACCTACCAGGCCCAACTTAAGTTCTGCTCCAGGTTCTCTATTCTGTATAGTTGCTCCTTTTCCCGCGAGGTACAGATTCCACTGAAGCTGACCAACTCTTAGTCTCCATCATAGCCATGATATGACACTCCAAATACCAATTAAATATGGAACAGATAGTACATCTATACAACTATTTAAAGACAAGTCAGTGTGTATCGGTGTTACCAAAAATCTTGAAAAGTTCTGTACCGATTTTCTTCAAAGTTTTACACGGCGCTTCAATAAATGTTCGAACGGACATCGCCTATATACTATTTTAAACAACACTGCACAGATTTTCTATAAAAATCGACTGCAGTAGTACGACGGTTAAACCATTACAGAAATTGTTTCTCACACATTCTTTTTCATATGGATAATTTTAAACAAAAATTGTACACACGACTATGTGCCGATTTGTTTTCTTCCTCGCAGTTGGTTTTAACATAAAACAAGGAAACTGTATTTATGGCTTGTCAGCTGATGATTAGAATACACATGAATCTTCCGAAACTCCCAAATCCTACAAAATCCTGTAACTGAAGCTTCTGTCCTCACAGATCCAGCACCAGGAGAGGTCTCTCATACCCTGTACACCAGTAATCGAACAGATTTAACCTTTCATTTCAAGCGACTTCAATTCCTATCAAGATTTCGTCGGAACTAACAATAAACAAGGCTCAAAGTTAGAGTGACAAAAAAACGTTCAAATGTGTGTAAAATATTATGGGACTTAACTGCTAAGGTCATCAGTCCCTAAGCTTACACGCAAGTTAACCTAAATTATCATAAGGACAAACACACGCACCCATGCCCGAGGGAGGACTCGAAGCTCCACCGGGCCTAGCCGCACAGTCCATGACTGCAGCGCCCAAGACCGCTCGGCTAATCCCGCGCGGCGGTCAGAGTGAGGAGGATCGAGTAGGTAGTTTGAGTGTGTGTGTGTGTAGGGTGGGGGGGACTGGGGGGGGGGAAGAAGGGGGTGGTGGAGAGAGATATGTGGGAGGACGAGATAGATAAAGAGAGAAGGTATTGGACATTAGAACGCATACATATTTTGCAATTGCAAAGAATTGTCGCGTTCGCCAGTATATTACACTTTCATCAATACTGTTATTATCAACTGTATACATAAGCCTTCCTTGTGAATCAGTCTACGTATTAGTGACAGCTGTATAAAAATCCCTACAGTAGTCTGTGAGAATAGCATTCACATAGAGACTGAAACCACGGCGGGGGGTCTGAAATTAAGTATTTTCAGACAGATGTTAGCAAAATTCGCCTTTTCAGAAAAACTTTTTTCTCTTTTGTAAAATTGCCTTTTATATTTTTCCTACTCCAGCCAGCCCAAATAGCAAAACTATTCCCCTACTTTTAGTGTGTCTGTTACCAGAGCACTTGCTTAAAAGGGACATACATAAAATTCGTTGCATGACTGGATGTCGGAAGTGGAGGGAAAAGGTAGGTGATGTTCTTTGCTGGATCGCGGGGTGAGGGGGTCTGATTATGTGGCATGGTGCTTTTCCTGCGTTGTACGGTGGGAGTGAGGACGAGCAAGCACGCTGCATGGTGGGCCTCCCAGCTGAGGAAGTGGTTATGTCCGCGCGCAGGGTGGTAGCATACGACTACTCTGTCCGTGGGCTGGATGCTGTTGCTGGCGCAACCAAGGCTCTAGAAGCGCGCATCCATCACCGCGGTTCGTGTTGGTGGGCCACTAGTCTGTATCGATCGCCTCCCTTACATCCCTTTTGACGGTGAGTGCCTGCCGAGCAGACACGCCAACTTCCTCGAACCGTGTGTCTTTCCCACATTCATTTTGACGTTCTACGACCGCGTATCTGTGACGTTGTTCCAGCCTAGTGCGACGCATGTCCTCTCCGACACGTGCGCTGGTAGCTCCGCACTCTCAGCTGACTTCATACCGACGGTACATATCTATTGTTGTACCTGCCCAAAGTTTAAAACGGTTACTACCTCTTTAATATTGAAAATTTCACAGAAATTACACTAGTTGTAGCGCTATGCGTGAAATACCAAACAGTAAGTCGGTTAAATTTAGTATCAGTGATTAATTGCAGTTATAAATGAGAAAACATTGACTTTCCTCTCCACTTTGCATAGTGCGTAACAACGCTATGCGTTCTTACACCCTCCGTCCGTTGACTTTGAGGTTGTTATCAGAGCTGAACAGGCCAGACTGTTTTGTGTTAGAGCATGCGTTATTTTCCGACATAAAATTATGAAGTTCAGTTAACAAATACAGTGTCTGATTTACAAAATTTCTGGTAAATATACGCCATTCCGTTTTCAGTCTTTTATTTTGCATTGCGTTGTATTATAGTCTATATATCAAGCTACAACACTTAAAAGATATCGAAACAAAACAGAAAGGAATGGTTGCAATACTAAGTACAAGAATACCATGCCACTGCATAGGTAGCAAATGTCTCTCTATATCTTCGTTTCTTCTTCAGAGTATCCTGCATTGTTGTTAAGTCTATATCTGAATTCTTAGAGCTCTGGATTCTCCACACTTACTGCATACTGGACAAATTGACCGGGTAACAATTTTGTTTTTGAACTGGAAATTCCTTTACGTTTGACTGTAGTAGCCGTTCTATGTGCACGAGCTGTATCGCAGTTTATAGGACAGCAAGTCTTCTTCAAAGCCACTTCCATACTTCAATAGCTGTGCAATATGTAAATCTAAGTGTCAATCTGTGTTCTTTCTTACATTTTAGATAGTTGGGCGAATTGGTTAAGTGAATACCATGTAGCTTATTACGGCCTGAAATGGTTTCATTGACACCTTCATCCCATGTGGAACTGGTACTTGTTCTTAGGTGATGGTTATTAATGTTTCTCCAAACTTTAGTTAAGTTTAAAAGAGGGTACTTGTTCCGTACCTCAGATATTTTTGTGAAGTGGCCGTACCATTTCCTTGCAGTGAACATTTTGTCTCTCCAGCTTACGTAGTAGCTACTGTCAGTTATTGCCGTTTTCAAGAAGCTAAGTTTTGGATGAGTTTTCCCAGCATTAACACGCGCTTTATGATTTTCAGGGGTAACAGCGTTTGTAAGGATAACTGCCAGATTTGGAACGTTTACTTTTGTTCTTTTAATAGAGTTGTGTACTAGCAAAGCGTTGCACTTTTCCTTTGCACCACTCAGGTGAGGTTAAAGTCTTTTATTTAACCGTGAATATATTTGCTCGACGTACGAAGTGACCTAGAATAGGACTGGCAGTATAGATACGACTCAGAAAACCTTGGATATGACGCAGCCATT
Organism: Schistocerca gregaria; assembly: GCF_023897955.1. Classification (NCBI taxonomy): domain Eukaryota; kingdom Metazoa; phylum Arthropoda; class Insecta; order Orthoptera; family Acrididae; genus Schistocerca; species Schistocerca gregaria. Next base: position 126,279,813 of record NC_064923.1, on the reverse strand, counting down.
TACCATTTTTCTTTTTGATGCATTTACTGCACTTGTTCGCCGGCTCTAACTTCGTGCAGCACTGAACGGCAATGCAAACCGCCATCTGTAGGACGATCCCTAGACTTCGGATCTTCGTCGCTACAAGGAACCACTGTCGTTCGTCTAACCGTTGACCACTGCCAAGGTTCATTATTCGAGGTTTGTTGTAGTTGATGATGGGTCTAGTAGCTCGGCAATAACTGTCAAGAATACTAATGACGGGTACTATCTGAAGTTGTGCCGAAAAGGAAAAAAAAACCGCTAAGGTTGCCGGCAAATGCGAGGCAGACAACCTCCCTCCCTAATATCGTCAAACCTGGGATCGCATTGTCGATTTTCATCAACAATGGTTCCACCGCCGTTGCGGTAAGAGCCTTTGATAGTGGACAACCCATTCGCACTGATCGCTTAATGTTAAAGGGTCCTGTTATTTTATCTAATTCCAAATACCTCCACTGTGGTCGATAGGAAACGAGGGGAGACTCTGACAAATGCTTCAGAAAAGTCAATAGCAATTACGTAGGCATTTAATTTGCAGATGTACCTCACTGCCATTATGCTACGGAAGTCGATTACTGTTTCTATGATACTGCATCTGAATACTGAGCACGTCTGGTGTTCTCTTATAAAGTTTTTCATTGCCTTTTTTAGTAAGGAGTTAATAGTTTGGGACAGAGTTTTGTTGTCTGCATCAACGTTATTGGTCTCAAAGACTGTGTTTGTTGGTAGATACTCCTTCGGTACTAGAACTATTAGTCCTTCCTGGAAACTTGAAGGAAGTTTGTCGGATGTTTCAAGCGTCGTTAAATACGTCAACAAGTTCGGCTTTTAGGACGTCCCAATACGTAAGTCAGAATTCCGCTGGTAATCGGTGTAAACCAGGCGATTGTCCTCTCGGACTTCTAGGCAATGCTCCGAACACTTCCTCTTCTATGTATACTTAGCAAGCGTGCTGTTTCCTGCGTCACTTATGGTAGCACAGGTATCCTGGCGTAACTAAAATTCACAGTTCTCGTCTGCTTGCGCTTCCTCATGTAATTCACGAACATGTTGCGTAATTCCTTATTTTATGAGATCCTGTTGGCCTATTGACCCGTCTCCTACTTCAAGTTCCTCACTTACTTTGTACTGAGCCCGTTTTGTTGTTCGGCGTAGATTTGTTGTTCGGCGTAGATGCTAAAGGGAAGCAGTTCCAAATGGTTCTGAGCACTATGGGACTTAACTTCTGAGGTCATCTGTCCCCTAGAACTTAGAACTACCTAAACCTAACCAACCTAAGAACATCACACACATCCATGCCCGAGGCAGGATTCGAACCTGTGACCGTAGCGATCGCGCGGCTCCAGACTGTAGCGCCTAGAACCGCTCGGCCACTTCGGACGGCGAAGCAGTTTCCTCTTGTATGACGGTTGCCATTCTCTATCTCAGTTTAAGAGCTTCCAACTTCCTTCTCTGCAATAATGTGGCTTGCGCTTAGATCGATACACTAATGTAGCAAAAGTCAAGGAATAGCGATATGCACATACTGGGATGGTGGTAGTACCGAGTCACAAGGCATATTGGAGGAACGATCATGTGTACTCAGGTGATTCATGAGAAAAGGTTTGCCACGTTGTTACGGCCGTACGACGGCAATCAACAGACTTTGAACGCGGAATGGTAGTTGGAGATAGACGCATCGGACATTCCATTTCGGATATCATTAGGAAAATCAATATTCCGAGATCTACAACGGCCAAAGTGTTCCGAGAATACTAAAATTTAGGCATTACTTCTTTCCATAGCCAACGCAGTGGCCGACGGCCTTCATTTAATGACTCAGATCAACGGTGTTGGCGGTGAGTCGTCGCTGCTGACAGACAAGCAATACTTCGTGAAGTAACCGCAAAACCATAACGACTGCACTGCTCTGCGCGTCCCCTCGACACGCTTTGTATGTCCTCCAGTGCTAGTGCTTCCACCTGTCGTCTGTGAGTGGTTATTGCACGATGAGGTCCAACATAGTCGGTGGTCACGTTATTGTGCCTGGACCGTGTAGTTGCTTCCAGACGAGGCGTATACTTTTATAAAACGTGTGCTTGCTACGGAAATTGCTAACGCCCATCCGCTTATAGCCTTCCAGTTACTGCAGCTGGTATAAAATCTTTCGTTAATGTAGCTGTGCCAAGGTTTTCAGTACTGTTACACGTTACACTGCAACCTGAAACTGAGTCAAGATTATCTGTAGCAGCTTCCCGTAGTAGTGCTATTTTTGTTTCAGCTGACTGTAACAACTGTTGAAGACACACCAGTTTCAACCGTGATGCGAGTTTGCTACAGCCGAAAGTGCAGATTTTACAGTTTTGCAACGCCATTGTCACTCCCTGACTGCGCCGATTTCTTGCTACTCGGTTCCGGTATTTATTTTAAGTCTGGGTTTAGAGATCAGATTTGGTTTGCCCTCTCTTTTTCTGTATTTACGCTTACTTCCAGCAGCTACAACAACTGACAGCTTCGGTGTTTTCTTTGCGCCTTCCCGTTAATAAGTATGTTTTGCTCGGTGTGGAGGGATACTGAAGATTATGACGTCACTGTATCTTCCACACCATTCTCACAAAGTTCGGTATTTGACTCTGTTGAGAGTTCTTGTTCTATTTCTTCCTGCGTTTCTTTACTGCTACTCTTAGATATCTTCATTTAGACTTCGTTCCGCATGTATATAGGGTGTTGCAAAAAGATACGGCCAAACTTTCAGGAAACATTCCTCACACACAAAGGAAGAAAATATGTTATGTGGACATGTGTCTGGAAACGCTTACTTTCCATGTTAGAGCTCGTTTTATTACTTCTCTTCAAATCACATTAATCATGGAATGGAAACACACAGCAACAGAACGTACCAGCGTGGCTTCAAACACTTTGTTACAGGAAATGTTCAAAATGTTCTCTGTTAGCGAGGATACCTGCATCCACCCTCCGTCGCATGGAATCCGTGATGCCCTGATGCAGCCCTGGAGAATGGCGTATTGTATCACAGCCGTCCACAATACGAGCCGAAGAGTCTCTACATTTGCTACTGGGGTTGCGTGGACATGAGCTTTCAAATGCCCCCATAAATGAAAGTCAAGAGGGTTGAGGTCAGGAGAGCGTGGAGGCCATGGAATTGGTCCGCCTCTACCAGCCTTACACTGTGAGTTTCAGTTTTGCAGCTGTTCTGCCAATTGTTGAAGATGTTGTTCTGCGACTGTTTCTCCGGAATGGATAATCCTCTTCACTTCAGAGTGTGAACCGATTCCATACACAATGCTATAGTTCGATTTGCCAAAACCCGGGAAGTGGTCAGACTGGTTTTTGTATTTTGCATAACCTCATGCGGGTTATGATACCATGTTTCAACACTGTTCATGTGAACTGCACTATTCACTTCTGCTGTGTGATAAGGCTGCTTGTGGGCAACTGCCGGAACTTATTTGCTGTTATCAATGTCAAATCGGTTCTCTACAAGCAATGTTGCTGGCCACAGTAAATGCTGTATTAAACTACCTATTACATCAGCGGTATCACGAACAGCGCCCTATGTGAACACTGACAGAGACTGACGTTTCGTAACATTTATTTGGATACGAAATTTTTGTCCCGGACTATCCTGCTGAACATAGTCGGCTTGAAACATGATGGTAGTTGACCCAGATACGTTCTAGTGCTGTGATAGAACCCTACGTTTATCACTGATGGAACTCCTCCATTTTTACACGTTTTCACCTCCATTTTTACTGATCGCATACCACTCTGAATGAAAAACGGTTAATAGTTAACCCATACCTCGTTTCGAATACCACGAATGTTCCCAAAAAGTTTTTTTCGTCTTGTAACTTCGTTCGGCACTTCCATTGGTACATTAAATGCTCTCACATTAGTCAAGTTGCCTTCTGCTGCAATGACAAAAAATTTCGCCGCAAGTCCGGAAGTCAGTATCATTTCAAAGTTTCCTGAACACTCTCACACAAAACTTTGTAAACTACACCGTAGACTCAGTGTTATTGACTTGTATTCTACCTACTTGATAGCTAGTAAGTCTGAGATCGGTAGTTACCCGTTGCTGGCTGCACTTGTCCAATCCAGAGGCGCCCATGCGGTAGTTTCTAAGGAGGGGAGACAGGGAGAAAAACCCTGAGATATGGCGAATTTTTAATATTTTTGAAAAAGAAGGGTGATTCGTAAGTAGCCATAAAAAGTTACAGTTCCGATCCTGTAAAAGACCTGTGTAATATCGATTTTTAAATCATTTCTTGAAAGGAAAAACCTGAATACACGATTATTTCTATTTCCTAAAAGGGGTGGTGGGAGACATTGCCTCTGGGTATGAGAGCCCTTGTACTTACGCATGATAGGGAACGAGGATGTGCTCCGCAGTATCGGCGAAGGAACACACGCAACACACTGACAAGCATACAGGACAGGATACAGGACATGTATTAAGACTGCCGGCCGGAGTGGCCGAGCGGTTCTAGGCGCTACAGTCTGGAGCCGCGCGGCCGCTGCGGTCGCAGGTTCGAATCCTGCCTCGGGCATGGATGTGTGTGATGTCCTTAGGTTAGTTAGGTTTAAGTAGTTCTAAGTTCTAGGGGACTGATGACCATAGCAGTTAAGTCGCATAGTGTTCAGAGCCATTTGAACCATTTTTTGTATTAAGACTTCAGGGCATATTTTCCTTAGTACTAGAGGAACGTATATATGTAGGGGATGACAGAGATTGGAATACAACCAACAAATTACTGAAGATGTAGGGTGCAAGTGTTACTCTGAGATGAAGATGCTGGCACAAGAGAAGAATTCGTGGTGGACCGCGTCAAACTAGTGTAATGATGGTCCAAAAACAAAACTCACTTCTGTCTTGTATACCCAGCATCTGAAACAACAAAATATAAACAAGCGCTGCATCGAATGCGAACGAAAACGTTGCGATGGTCCGTGGGTGTCACATTGCTGGACCGTACGAAAGACGAAGATGTAAGGGAACGGATGGGAGTGACAGCAGTTAGCTACAAGATACGAGACGTACCATATAGGTGCTGTGGGCACAGGAACGGCGGCAAGTCAACGGCAAAAAACTGTCCTCCGTTACGATTCAGAAGAAAGACGACTCCATGCCCCTCCCAGTTAGTGAGTCAGACGAGATCAATGAGAACATACGAGTCTTCAAATCTGAGGGTGTGCCCGACAGAAATTTGTGGCGTAAAGCATCTCCGCAAGCGGATGCCCTACGCACATTATAGGAAACGAGAATTTCATCCGAATATCAGACTTACAGAGTACTCTTTTCCGCTCCAGTAAGCGCTTCCCATTTCTGTGTATTTCGTACCGAATGTCCCACATGGGAATAGGAAAAATGTGCTTCCGGCTACCGCGCGATGGCTGAGAGTAACCGGAAAGGAGAGTTTGTGGGAGCAGATAACAACAGTGCTGTGTGCAGAGTTAAAACAACTCTGAGAACACAATGAACACTTTTCCAGTGACTGGACACAAGAACGAAAAATTGGGGAAAACTTAATTCGTAACCCACAAGGAAACGACCCTGACAGCGTGCTCAACAAATCCAGTGACGAGAGGAAAAAGGATCCCGAAGACCAAGCCAAAGGCCGTCCCACTTCTCTTGTCCAAAGCCAGGGTCAAGTCAGGCTGGCGCCTGAACTGCGTGTTATTCCCGTACCGCAAGTCATCGCTATTCTGTTCGTACTTTTCCTCGAAAATGTAAGAGCAGAATCGACTAGTGGAATGTCCGTCACTAAACAGGGTAATCACTGTCCAATAGAGGCCTCACCTGGCCGACTGCAATCATATTCTCCGTCTCTCGCCATCTCTACCATTCACTTACATCTAATTCCACTCATTACACGTTGCCCTCATGGATCATGGACCTTTTAGTGGTGAGGTGGCTTGAGTACCTCAACGATACAAATAGTCGTACCGTAGGTTCAACAACAGTGGTGGGGGGAAGAGCTTTAGGGATTATATATAGAGAGGCCAGACAAACGTATTGCTCCAGAAGAGGGGCGGCAGCCTTTTTAGTAGTAGCAAGGACGGTTGAATGACAGACTCATTTGGCCTTGTAACGATAGCAAACATGGCCCTGCCGTTCTGGTACGGCGAACGCCTGAGAGAAAGGGGAAACGACAGCTCTTATTTTTTCCGTAGGCACTGTAGTGTCACGAAATGGTCGGTGACATAAGTACCTGTAAACGCCGATCGAATCTATATAGAAATATTTTTACAAGTTGCATTGTATGTGAAGATATATGTTCGTCGAGTGGCCACAGAAATTGTACTTTTCTCTTCCCATGTAACGGCTGATCACGGGGACAATATGTGACGCTTTGAAGAAGGGCTTGCAAGTACCTCCTCACATGCCGAAGGCCATCCTCCGTCGGAGCGACGATCACCTACTACCCACGGGTTTTTCGCGAGACTTTTATCGTAAGTTTTGTAATGGGACTTTAATTTGAAATTGGTTTTGATTGTAGTCTACTTTGATCAGACAGGCTTTTTTATTCAGATGTACAAAGCTTACAACACCAAATAAATTTTTGAAGTTAGAAAGCTATTGCTGGATCTGCATACTGAAGTTAATTAATTTTATATCAGAAATATATTATAAACATTTTATTATACGATGGAGCTGAATACATGCTTTCCAATCGTACGGTAAATACTTAGTAAGCTACTGAGACATTCCAAGACTAACTTAAGAAAGAAGAATTAGATTTATTATTTGTAAAGAGGATACAGAAATCCTGTGTGGTTCAGCGGCCATTTAATTATTTATATAGATGGCAGATACTCTCGAAATCTAGATAACGATCGTATTATTCTTTCCTACTGAAGCTGTAGAAAGCCTATCATGCCAATTTATTCCTTCTGTCTGAATTGTTGTGAGGAGATATAATAAGTAATGAAAATTTTAAGAAGAGACAAATATTTTAGGTAATGGTTTGTCTAAGAGAAAGAAACTAAAGAGACTAGAGACACACTAGACGCACCTTCGAATGAAGTTCGAAATCTTTTATAGCATATGAGGTGCTAACTGTGAATTTAAAGTTGAATGTTTAACTACAGTTTTGAAGTGTACTAGGGAATTCTCAATTGGCATCTCATCTGTTGTACATGATTTCGATCATCATTCATGGAGCGTCAAATGTGTCTCTAATCTATTTATTTCTTACTTTTAGACAAATAATTTAACAAAAAAATTGTACATTTCTTTTTTAAATCTCTTTTTGCTTTTTTAAATCAAAACTAGACCTTACTCTGACCGGATTGAAACCCCATTTGTCCGTCTCCTACGCTTCGTTTCACTATCGAAATTTGCAAAAAATTTCATTATGTAATTTTACTTCAAATGACTAACTCAATTTTTAATAGTACCCTGATTACCTCCAAGGAATTAATTTTTTTGACCTCACACTGGCCGCTTTGGTATCCTATTCGTCCCACTTCGTCTGCTTTGAAAATTCGGACGAAAATTCCTTGTGTAATTTCTAGGGAGACTCATTTTCGCTCCCCTCAAACATCTGACCACAAACTACGCTACTGGCAATTAAAATTGCTACACAAAGAAGAAATGAAGATGATAAATGGATATTCATTAGACAAATATATTATACTAGAACTGACATGTGATTACATTTTCACGCAATTTGGGTACATAGATCCTGAGAAATCAGTACCCAGAACAACCACCTCTGGCCATAATAACGGCCTTGATACGCGCTTCCAATGTGCGTTCACCGCGATGTCGCCAAACACGGATGCGACCATCATGATGCTGTAAACAGAACCTGGATTCATCCGAAAAAATGATGTTTTGCCATTCGTGCACCCAGGTTCGTCGTTGAGTACACCATCGCAGGCGCTCCTGTCTGTGATGCAGCGTCAAGGGTAACCGCAGCCATGGTCTCCGAGCTGATAGTCCATGCTGCTGCAAATGTCGTCGAACTGTTCGTGCAGATAGTTGTCTTGCAAACGTCCCCATCTGTTGACTCAGGGATCGAGACGTGGTTGCACGATCCGTTGCAGCCATGCGGATACGACGCCTATCATCTCGACTGCTAGTGATACGAGGCCGTTGGGATCCAGCACGGCGTTTCGTATTACCCTCCTGAACCCACCGGTTCCATATTCGGCTAACAGTCATTGGATATCGACCAACGCGAGCAGCAATGTCGCGATACGATAAAACACAATCGCGATATGCTACCTTTATCAAAGTCGGAAACGTCATGGTACGCATTTCTCCTTCTTACACGGGGCATCACAACAACGTTTCACCAGGAAACGCCGGTCAACTGCTGTTTGTGTATGAGAAATCAGTTGAAAACTTTCCTCATGTCAGCACGTTGTAAGTGTCGCCAGCGGCGCTAGCCTTATATGAATGCTCTTAAAAGCTAATCATTCGCATATCACAGCATCTTCTTCCTGTCGTTTAAATTTCGCGTCTTTAGCACGTCATCTTCGTGGTGTAGCAGTTTTAATGTCCAGTAGTGTACAGCCCCATCGAAGCTACATCACAGTATGCAGCTCTTACGTAAGGCTAAACTGTGATAGCATCCTCTTCGGTAACATATTGCAGAGGTAAAACAGTTCCCCATTCTATGATCGAGCGGGCACTACTCAGGAGAGTCGGAGAGTGAAATGTTACTTTGTAGATCCCTTAACAAGGTTAGGAAGTTAGAGAACAGATAGGTTGAAGTTGGATGTAGGAGGAGGTAGTGAAGTGGAACGGCAGAAAGAACAGAGCTTCTTGTTAGCTGAGTATAGATCTGTCAACACAAAATCAAGCAGACGCAGTACAGGTGCAGGTCTAATAACGAATAAGAAAATAAGAATGTGGGTAAGCTACTATGAAGAGCATAGCAAATGCATTGTCGTAGCCAATACAGACAGGAAACCAAGACCCTAGCACACTAGTACGAGTTTATATTCCAACTGGCTCCGCAGATGATGAGAAAATTGACAGCATGTGAGATGAGGTAAGGAAATTATTCAGACAGTTAAGGAATAGGAAAATTTAATAAGGTTCGGCTGAAATACGGTAGTAGGAAAATGAAAAGAGGGAAAAACAAAAGGAGAATATGTACTGGGGGAAAGGAACAAAAGAGAAAGTGCCCTGTAGTATTTTCTACTTATCGCTAACGCTTGTATTAAAAACCACAAAAGAAGCCTGTATAAGGGGAAGAGTCCTCGAGGTACTGAAAGATTTCGGATTGTTTATGCAATGGTAATACAGAGATTTCGGAATCAGAGTTGAAAATGTAACACATTTCCAGGGGCGGATGTGGACTCTGACCATTAAAACCGAAGGAATTGCAAGAAAGGTAGGAAATTAAGGGGATGGCACTTGGCAACGGTGATTTCCCTAAATCGCTCCAGGCAAATGCCGGGATGCCCCCTTTGAAAGGGCACGGCCGACTTCCTTCCCCGTCCTTCCCTAATCCGATGAGACCGATGACCTCGCTGTTTGGTCTCTTCCCCCAATCAACCCCCCAACTTGGCGACGTTGACAGAACCGTAGGTTGTTGTGAGATTCATGGGTTCATTACGCAACGATTGACTGAAACAAGTGAAAAGTGTATAATACCATTATGAATGGATAGAAGAGATGTGATTCACGGTAGTAAAGACTAATAAATGCTCATAGCTGTTAATGTATGCTCTGTAGGACCCATGTTTACTGGGCATTTTTTCTTGTTTTGGTCAATACTGCGTCCTCCCAAAATGTAGAAGACAAAAACAGCTTGCTGTAGAAGAGGTCCACTGTCAGAGCTATCAGAAAGATTTTCGCTTATTAAATTTCGACTCTGTCATTTGCGAATCAGGATCACTGACCTCGAATAGATACATTTATCCCTCTCCATTATCCATGACAGTCTGTAACATTATCACTGAATCAACCTGTATAAATAGTTAAATGACACGGTTGTCCTCATCAGGAACAGCACCCAACCAACACTGAGTGCAATAGTTCGGGTATGCATGCCGACGACACAAGCAGAAGACGAAGGGATAGGATATTCTACCGATAATTCAGTTTATAAAGGGCAGATGATAATCAAATAATTATGGGGGAACAGTAAGGCGGTAATAGGAAAAGGATCTGAGAACGAGAGGATATTGGTTTGATGGTGCAATGAGACATTTCAAAGCCTGAGATCTGCAATAAACTGCAGTTACTAGTAGCGAATACAGCAATTTGAAAATAACAAGAGGAGGAGATATACACAAAATTTTCATTGGATTAAAAAAAAGATCAAAAGATAGTTCTGAAAAATTATAAAAATCTCCACTTTCATTTTTTACGTTCTGAAGTGCGTAGGAAATCGTCTCACGCAGCTTGGCGTGGCCCGCATTGAACGGCTGAAGATGCAAGCGTGTTCCACAGCACGCTGCGATAAATTTCTGCGCATAGCAGACTGTAGCCTACGACTTGGTCGTCGACGGGACGTTGCACCGAGACTCGGTGGTCCTCCATCCTCTCCGTCTCCACGGCTACCCGCCGCTGCGTCAGCCCGAAGAGTTGCCTCGCGGCTGAGTCACTGGCTTTGCAGGGAAGCCCTTCCTGGCCGCCACAGAAGCCCTACACCAAAAATCCACTCTCTAAACTGGGCGTCAACACTTCCGCGCGTTTCCCTGAAACTCTGATGACTTGGTGTTCTCCACACGCGACACGTAACCGATCGCGCCTGAATGGCGCCAAATCTTATTTCAGCAACGGCAGTACCGAACAACTTACGTGCAAGTAACATACTGTATTGAATTTTCTGATCATCAGTCGTTTGGTTCGATTCGGCCCGCCACGAATTTCTCTCTTGTGCCAACTTCTTCATCTCAGAGTAGCACTTGCTGCCTACGTCCTCAATTATTTGTTGGATATATTTCAAGCCTGTCTTCCCTTATAGTTTTTACTCTCTACAATTCCTCCCAGTATCACTCAGTGGACTGATGACAAAAAAATCATGTCTTAACACACGTCCTACGACCCTGTTCTTCCTTCTTGTTGCTATTTACCATAGGTTCCTTTTTTTTTGCAGATTCTGCGGAGAACCTCCTCGTTCCTTGTCTCATCAATCTACCTAATTTTCGACATTCTTATACAACATCGCATCTCAAACGCTTCGATTCTCTTCTTTTTTGGTTTTTCCATAGTCCATTATTCACTGCCGTTCAGTGCTGTGCTCCAAACGTACATTATCAGAAATTTCTTCCTCAGTTTAAGGCCGACGTTTGCTACTAGCAATTTGCCTTTTATGTCATTCTTGCTTCGTCTGTCACGCGATATTTTTCTTCCAACGTAGCAGAATAGCTTCACTTTTTCTTGGCGCCGTCCCCAGTTTTTATGTTAATTCCACTGCTGATCTCATTTATACCGCTCCTCGTTACTTTCGTCTGCCTTCGGTTTACTCACAATCCCTGTTTTGGTCTCATTAGACTGTTCATTCGATTTAACAGATCCTGTTACTCTTCTTCACTTTCACTGATGATAGCAAATTGATCAGTGAATCTCATTATTGGACGTCCTTTCACACTGAATTTTATCCCCACAAATGAACCCGTCTTTTATCTGTATCATGGTTACTTCGATGTATAAGTTGAACAGTAGAAACGAAAGACTCCATCCCTGTCTCACTGCCTTTTTAATCGGAAAACTTCGTTCTCGTTCTAGGTTCTTGTACATATTATTTATTATCCAGCTTTCCCTCTAGCTTACTCATCGTACAAATGCTTTAAAAATAGTATCCTCTGTAAACAAACTGCAGTTTCCCAATATTACACAAGTGCATGGAAATTTTGCCATAAGTTCATGTGTAACTGAGGCGATGTGGTCGTCAGACTTTACATACTTCTCTGTTTCTTCCAGGTATTGTGCGTTTGAAGTAATTCTCGCTGTTGACGAAGAGAGGACAGTAGTTGAGGTAATGTAGCGTAGTGGAGAGCGAATGTAGCATAGCGGGCAGCGACACGAGACCCATTTAACAGTAGAAATATTGTGCCTTCATATCTCTGTGTGACTTTCGAGTGGAGTGAAATGAACATAGGTATTTAGTGCCTTGAGCATGTTGGGGCTTGTATCTACAAAATACCTTTACTGGAAAAGTTACTCTTCTGCTTTCATCTCCAAAAAATCTGCGGCGGAAACTCATCGTTTGCTAGTGGAAGAGTATGGAGAACTGTTCTGTCGGAAACAACGTGAAGAGATTGGTTTCAATGGTTCAAAGACTGTGATTATGAAGTGAGTGGCAAAATGCGCCCAGATAGGTGTGGAGCACCATGAGCTGATGTAACTGGTCGAACGGTGAACGATAAACGCCATAAATGATAAATTTTCGATTTGAATCGAGCACTTAAACACAAACGAATAGGGAGAGAAGGTTGTAGTTACCTAAGAAAACTACTTAACGCAAACGAATAGTGAGAGAAGGTTGTAGTTACCTAAGAACACTACTTTCAGTAAATTCTCTTGTACATTTTTTCTAAAATAAACAAATATTTTCTAGAATGAGATTTTCACTCTGCAGCGGAGTGTGCGCTGATATGAAACTTCCTGGCAGATTAAAACTGTGTGCCCGACCGAGACTCGAACTCGGGACCTTTGCCTTGCGCGGGCAAGTGCTCTACCAACTTTTTTTTTTTTTTTTTTATAAGGAAGGCAGGGTAAACAAACATTCTTTATTCGTACAATTGTGCTGTCCTAGGGATAAGAAAAGTATCGAGACAGCAAAAATAATTTAGAAACCAAAAAATCAACACAAAGGCCGCCCTATTTTCTATTTATTTATTTATTTATTCATTTTTTTGTAACAGCAATAAAGTAAATGACAATCCTAGTCACGGGCGGACCCCCCCAGCTATCGGGAGGATTGTGAAAAACACTTCCTAAAAAATTGGAAAAGTAAGTCCTGTATTTCGTATGACTCCGTATGAGCTCGTGTTGTTCTTGTAAATACATCCAATAATCCATCACGGACTTAATATCGTACGAAAACAAATATTTCGTCGCATGTCCAGCGATCCAATTGACCGCATATGTCTTTTGTTTGGGAAAAAAGGTCTTGTCCGGTAGAAAAAGTACATCCGATGTGATTTCTGTGTAGTTAGTGCGCTGAAGGAAGGCCAGTATTCGACGCGTCAGCATCCAGACGTCCCTCGCTGCGCCACACATTAAACCATGTTCTTCCGTTGCTAACAGTCCACAGTTGGTGCAAAGCGGTGAATCGACCATATGAATTGTATGTAATCGACTCCTGGTCACAAGTTTACGGTTTATAAGAATATACCACATCGATCTCGCTGCTGTTGACAGTAATGGAGTATGCACTGCACACCAAATGTGGTTCCACGTTCTCGACGGGTATTTGAATTCCATTATATTGCGGCCATGGTGATCCATCAAGCATCTATAGATCTCCCGAGTCGTGGGTATTCTCGTCGAAGGTACTTTCAGACGAACATAACTGTAATCAACAAGAAACGAGGCAATGTGTGCAAGAGAAGGCGAAATATTGCCCATCGCAATAGCGGGTTCGTACGAAGGCGGAACAAGTACTTCTATCAGAGCTGACGTTATGGTATGCCTTCTTTGTTGCCAATTTCGTATCATCGCTCGCATGTAAAGCGCGAGAGCTTTGTTTCTCACGTTTGTGAGGTTGAGGCCACCGTTCCGGAACTGTAGCGTTAACGTATCATATTTGATCTTAAATAACATACCAGTACTAACATAGTAACCAAAGGCAGCCATGAGGCGATCTGCAATACCCTTCGGTATTGGTAATATCTGCGCTAAATGGGGCAGTCGTGACGCTATGTGAACGTTGGTGTATGCCACACGTTGGATCATGTCAAAGGCTCTCAGTGAGTTGTTGCGTATCGTCAGACGAACATTCTGCAGAAGCCGCCGAGAACTCGCCGCCGCCGACCGCCGTAGTGAACGGGTGAATGTAATCCCCAGACATCTCAGCGATTCCACCGTCTGAAACGGTCCCGATACGTCTTCCAGACCCCGTCCAATGTGCATAATTTTGGATTTCGTCATGTTAACGACACTGCCTGCCGCCGTCCCGTAAGAGTATAGATGTTCAACAGCCTGACGCACTTCATGTCCTGATCTGACAAGGAGGATCATGTCGTCCGCATATGCGCGGCAAACGAAAGAGTTCTCATTAAGCACTATCCCAGTAAGTGAGCGCCTCATAACACACATCAGCGGCTCAAGCGCTACCGCAAACAGCATCATGGAGAGTGGGCACCCTTGTCGGACTGAGCTGTTAATGGGAATCGAGCCCGCTTCCCGGCCGTTTACAATCACCTTCGATGTAGCCCCTCGTATTAGCCTCATAACGATGGAGATGAAAACAGGTGGAATCGCCATTCGGCTCATGACAGACGCCAAGAAGTAATGGTTTATCCTATCGAACGCACGATCGAAGTCCACAGATATCATCGCTGCTCGCATTTTACACGTTTCCGCAAGGGCGATAACGTCACGGTATTCACTTAACGCCGAGGAGATGTTGCTTCGCACCCCTAGGCAAGCCTGATCAGGGGATATTGTCCTGGATATCGCCAGCTTGAGACGAGACGCTAGTAGTCTTGCAAAGATTTTATAATCGGTGTTTAGCATAGTGAGAGGCCGATATTGATTAACATTGCGACTCCCCGCCATCTTCGGGATGGGAAGAAGAAAGCCCGTTACAAAATCCGACGGTAGGCGCATGTCCGGACGCATCGCCTCATTGTACATCGACACCAACTGTGGCATCATCATGTCCACGAATTCTCGATAAAACTCTAGCGTAATCCCATCTGGCCCTGGTGATTTATGGGCCGCTCCTTTTTTGAGTGCCACCTTTATATCGTCTTCTGTGAGTGGCTCCATAAGCGCTGCCTTATCCGTCTCTGTCAGTGTCGTTTGCAGATGTTGCAGTATCTCTTCCCCCACGAGACGGTCCGTCGGTGTACCGGCATAGAGGTGGCGGAAATGCTCTAAAAATTCATTTGCAATGTCCTGTTGTGTTGTCAGTTGACGGCCGTCTAAACCGTGGAGCACTGTTACCAATGACCGGCGGTAACGTTTATGTTCCCGCGACACATGGTGCATCGAGGTACGTTCCCCAGTGATGGTGTCGAGACATCGTGCCCGTATTGGGATGCCACCCAGTCGTCGTCGCGTGATCGATAGGATTTGTGCCTTAACACGATGAACTTCCGCTTGATGATCTGGAGACAGCACCTGGAAGGACAGCTCACGAAGCATGGTGTAATAATAATCAAGAGTGTCTCTTTGCCATCTCGTCTTATCCCGACCATACTGTATAAGCGCTCTTCTTATTGCCGGCTTAGTACACTCGAGTCACCATTGAAGCACGGAGGTATATGTTGGTAGACGGCGTTGACATGTGGCCCATACCTCCTCGACTCTCTGACGACATTCGGTGTCTGCCAAAAGTGACGAATTGAGCTTCCATGTCCCGCGGCTTCTCCACACACTTTGCCTAGGGAGTGCTATGGTACAAATGTAAGTCAGATGATCAGTAAATGCCGCAGGCCATCGTTCCGCGTCGATCACCTTATCCTGTAGGCCAACCGAAACATATATTCGATCGAGTCTGCTCGCTGAGTGACTGGTATAAAAAGTATATCCCTCACGGTTCCTATGAATCATGTCCCAGGTGTCGCTTAACTCCAGATCCCGGCATAGCACATGCAATTCACGAGAGGTATTGTAATGTGGAGTCTGGTCTTTTTGGGCTAAAACACAATTGAAGTCACCACCTATAATGAAATGATCGAATCTGCCGGTAAATAAGGGCACAATCTCTTCCGAATAATATCTCGCACGCGCCCATCTGTTGTCGGTGCCGGAAGGGGCATAAACATTGAGAATGCGAATTCCATTAACAGTTATCGCCAGTCCTCGTGCCGAAGGTAGATAAGCCAGGTCGCGAACCGGAATCCCGTCCCGGACCAATATTGCCGTTCCACTGTCGTTGTTCGAGTGCGGGGTGTAGGAGATGTAGCCATGGACTTCCTGGAACTCAGGAATGTAGAGTTCCTGTACCATCAGTATATCCACATCCGACGCGTATATCATGTCCCTAAACAAATGCTGTTTAACGGGCGATCTAATGGTACTTACATTCACTGTCCCTATTCTGTATGCCTGGGGTCGAGTAGCTGTCATCTCCACATGATGTTAAAATGACAAAGTTGCACCGTATCGACAGTCCCTTTGCACATCCGCAGAGGGTCACCCGACGGACGAGTCCCTGCGGTATTAGGTTTCTTGAGATGCAGACGGCAGTAGAATGGTCCGCATCGGTGATTTCATCGTCCTGCTCATACCAGCTGATATCATTGTGGTGCTCCAAATTTTCCTGTGCAGCATTGATGAGTGACAGCTGTTGTTCTTTCGCAGCTTTAGACTCCACCGCAGAAGGGGTAGCAGGCCCCTGAGCGGATGCGTCGTCTGAGCGACATGACATCTTTTCACTGTCCGAATTCATATGGTCTGCGACATCGGAAGCTTGTGGTTCCAAGTCAGACAGGTCCATAGTGTTAGTCTCCTCTGGGCTTCCAAGAAGAGAAGATAGCGTCTCCGAAGAGTTTAGTCGGCGCTTCTTGCGGCGCTTTGGCGAGCGTTGTTTGCGGGCCCTCACCTCGGCCTCTGGTGTCGGTGAATCTTGTATCTCCTGCAGTCTCGCCGTCGCCACAACGCCCTGGGGCCGTTCCACTTCTGCCTCCATGCCTGTTGTGACGCTGTCAACCTCTTTTTGCACCACCTGTAATGTCTGGGATTGGAGGTTGGTCGGAGCCATTCCTTCGTCAGTGGGGTCCGAAGGCGCCTCAATCAACTGCGGCGTCGGTTCGATAGTGCGTTCCGAACTCGGCGTCACCTCCCCACGAAGCGCCGCCACGTAAGTCATCGGCAGTGACGTTGGTGTAGTCGGATTCTGGAGGTCTCCGCTAGGGAGTTGCACGAGTATCCTCTGCATACACGCAGATCGAAGATGTCCTTCACCACCACACCCGGAGCATGTCCGGGGCTGTCCATCATAGATGACAATAACTCGACAGCCACCGATGTTGATGTACGATGGCACATGTTTCGTAAGGGCAATTCGCACCTGTCGGACACCATTGAGCACTGGATACGTGCTAAAACTTGCCCAACGTTCGGCCGTATGACTGATAACTCTGCCATATGGCTGGAGCGATTCAGTGACCAATGATTCTGGTACCTCGAAAGGCAGCTCGAAGACTCGAATCGTACGCACGCCCAGGCCAGAATGAGCGACTAAAACTTCGCCAATATGACCATCGGAGTGTCGGAACTGGAATCCTCGTTTGGCGGCTTCAATGATCCTATCGCATGCTGCATCGTCAATCATCTTTACGTAAAGAGTGCTTGCTGCTCACGATTGATAAATGAATTCCAATGATCTCCGTGTAATTAAGTTGCACTTCGTCCCTCAAGAAACGTTCGATTTCGAAAGCCTTCGGTCGTGCATACTCGTTACAGAACGTGAACTGTATCGTGGTTTTTCGGAAATTATGTGCCATGGCGTTCGATTCAAACAGTAACACACGCGATTGACGACGGTGTAAACACCGCTTCTTCCGCGAACGTTCGCAGCCGGGACGTAAACAAGTCCGAGCTGCTCCGCGGCTAAAGGCGGACTGGCTCGAACTCGGGACCTTCGAGTCTCGGTCGGGCGCACAGTTTTAATCTGCCAGGAAGTTTCAAATATTTTCTGTTCAACAAACAACGAGGCTTCATTCAAACAGGAAATACATGTATGGCCTGACTGATTCAATTTCTTACTCGGTAATCAATTTCTGATTATTTTAGAAAGGACTGCATTTGTCTCATGGAGTGTTATTAAATGTGATTGCGAACTGTCAGACGCCACACCTGGAGGACGTGCAGTGAATATTGCACAAATGACATGGATTCGATAGTAGTCATTACATGATGAACTACGGTCTTTTATATACATGATGAAGACTCCAGTCTTATTATACACACGAAATATGTAAACATGACTCGCGTGGAGACAGTTTCCTGTCAAAAAGAAGGATATGTTTCGATGCACTTGGTAGTGAACTGTCTCTCGAGAACGGGCACATTCGGACCAAATCGTGATCGTGGCGAATAAATACACTGCCTGTCAAAAAAAGCGAAGAATCCAGAAAACACGGTCACATATCAACGTAACGTTTTTGTACATGTTGCAAGATCCCCTCGCTTCTAAACTGACGCTGTTATTACTCAGCTTAGCCGCGACTCCGTAGAGGGTGGTATATGTGACGTACAGTTTAACTGGTCAGCATTTCCACCAGGAATTTGCGAGTGTAAGTCGGATCTTCCTTGATCCGCCTTGGTGGGCCGTGTCGTCGGATTTCCTCCCACCTGTGCGCGGTGCAGCTCTCGTAAATGTCGTCCCGTGCAGTTTCTTCATTGGCGCATTGGATGTCTCTGTCGGTGGAAGCTAATTCTCTGAAATTGCTGTCGATCAACTTTGGGGTATCTATTTACTCGAAATTAACATTCAGAATGCCGTAATATCACTTTTATTCCTATTGGATCAATAATGAAACACTCATGTCACAAACTACTCGTAACCGAGAGCATGGCTACCATCGAACAAGACAGGAAGAGGTCGTAACGCCGACTGCCGACTTTGGCGCGCAGTCCTTATCTCTTACTAATTTCTTCACAGTTCGTGGATTTCCGGTCAAGTTCGTACTTACTAAGATATGCATTTGTTAATGAACGGGTGTGAATTTTAACGAGGCAAAATTATGATAAATAGTTTTAAACATCCAGAGGCTCCTTTTAGTATTCATGTTGTCATAAATGACTTTAATTATTATATATATATATATATATATATATATATATATATATATATATAAACAAAATCGGTGACTGTAGCGCCAAGATGGCGGTACTTCCCGTCATGTATATTTCCCAGGCTAACGCTTGTTGTTACGGTCCAGCGCCGGGCCCCACCCCTTTACGCGCGACATAAGGTCGCTTCGTCACCGAGCCAGCCAGCGTGGGAAATGCTCTCCGATTCATGGCCGGCTACGGACTACAGCACGTCGTAACTATCTTGAATGCATCAATAAGAGACAATAATTTATTAAAACTGGTAAAAATGTCTTCCAGACGTAAGAGGCACCTTACAATGTACACACAATCGGCGGGTATGTAAATGATTCACTGTTGTGATTCTCTGTGACTGGTAGAAAGGGCATCAGACTGCATTAGTGTCGTTCGGATTTACTACTGTCACCAAGCCTCGTATGGTATACAAGGGGCGTGAACAGCGTCACATGTTAACTGACCACTTTGAAGGACACGAATATGGCACATATTCGACTGAGACAGTGTTATCAGCACCTGACGGTGTACGAAAGGGGCCTTAGTGCGGGTCTCCATTTGACCGGCTGGTGCGACTGTGCAGAATGTAGATCTGTGGGCCATTTGGAGATGACGGTGTCCCGACGTTGGACGGCGTGGGAGCATGAGGGCACGTACACTCATCGTCAAGGTTCCGGTCGACACCGTACAACAACGTACAACCACAACCAAGAACAATGCATTCCCTTTACGTCTGTAACTGTAATCCGAGAACAGGTAATGGACATTCTGTGTCATCCGGTACCATTGGACAGTGATTAGCACTATAGCGACAGGCCACTGTTGGCGACCTGGGCAGAGGTCTCAACCTCCCATTGTTTTGGTGGAGAGGCACTACAGTCTTGGCGTCATGGTCTGAGGACCCGTCTAATTTGACTTCAGGTCACGGAAAATGTGGTGGCACAACGCTACGTCACGGACATCCTGCATCCTCATGTATTACCTCAGATGCGACGGTATTGTGTTGCCATTAGTCAACAGCAGAACGCTCCTCCACACATTGCATATGCCTCTATGAACTGTCTGCGTGATCTTGAAGTAATCATGTGGCCTGCAAGATCTGTTACGGAACATGTGTGAGACCAGCTCGGACATCTGCTATGTCCCTGCGGCAGTATCCGGGATACCAAGGACCGTTGGAGGTCAACTTGGCTCAATAGAGGGTACAACTGCTTTATGACACCCTTCCGAAACGAATCGCTGCTTAAATCCAAGCCAGAAAGGTTGCAGTAGCACACTGATAACTGGGTTTGCACTACCGTGTTATTTGAAAATTTGAATGGACTTTGTAATCACTGCAGTAATATCGCATACCCTCTCAACTTGTGAAGTTGCAGTTTGTTTCCTACTCCCCTTCTCGGAGGTTCACACTTTTTTGCCAGGCACTGTTATAACATATTGCAGGGCTGTGGGCTCAAGTAAGCAGCGTGTAATCGAGTATTGCGAATGGTTATTATAGGTCACGTTTCGTCAAGTGGACAGCTGTACATTTCGCTCCATCAAAGAAACTGTTATCAGTTGCTGAAACATAGACGCTATTCCGCGGTGTTGGCTGTTCTTCAGTGTGCTAGTTGGCCCCAGTTTCAATATTTAGAGAGATTCGGAACGTATAGCTGTTGAAAACGACGATCTGTACCTATCGGATGTTGACGTGTTGCACAAGAATTAGGAACGTGGGCCTCTAACAGATATGGCACCACGGTACAACTTCCACTGGTGTTTACTAGCAACGGGAGACCACGACGTTAGGATCGCGTATTTACTTCAAACTTTGTACACCTTTACTAAGCCGTTAAAACAACATAAATTGCAAGTACTGAGGTGCACTACTCTGGAAATTCCGAGAAAATCGCAAGAGAAAGCTTTACGTACGCATTATGTAACTGACGTATCTGTGCGAAGAAGCCGGCCGTAATAAGTCACTGGGATCAACTGGTTAGCGCTCGCACAGTGGAAGGTGTATTATGTTGCCATATCTATTAGAGACCCACGTTCCTAATTCCTCTGCAACACTTAGACTCCCGTTAGGGGCAGATCATCGTTTTCAACAGCTGTACGTTCAGAATTTCTCCAAATATTAAGACTGGTGCCAACTAAAAGTGCGAAGAACAGCCAACATTGCGGAATAACATCCATGGTGCAACAACTGGCAACAATTTTTTGATGGAGTAAAACGTACAGCTGTCCACTTGACGAAACGTAAAAAGGGGCTCTGGACGAGGCCGCAGTTCGACCCACACTGAACTTTTTTTAAATCTATATTTCTTTCATCGCTGGTCACATTTAATTTATATGACATCTGAGAGGTGATACAATTAAAAAACACGTTCATTTTCGTAACTCTGTAGTGAATTTCATATGTTCTTGCTACAATAGCAACTTCTCACCGCTACGCAGGTTAACTGCTAAATGGGGCCGCTCTCTGCGTCTGCAGCCAAAGTGTTCCTGGTATTTTACCAGACTGCATGTACAAACGATTTCGGAAATAACGACAGGCACGCATTTTCAGGAAAACTCCAAGCGTTTCTTCGTTTACCTGTCGGTAGTTATAAATATGTTTGTTCTAATAATTAAATTTCATTAAAAATACTCAGTTGTCAAATAACATAAAATTAACTAAACTTCATACAAATACAACTGGTGTTTTAAAATTATATTACCTCTCAAATGTCATATAAATTAAATAATGTGATCGGTGATGAAAAAAAAAGAAACTAAAAATTAGGTTTGAGCGGGAGTCGGACCGTCGCTCATAAACATAAGTTTTTGTTCCACAAAAACAGTAACAAAAATGTCTAGCTTACCATGAAATGACATTTCGTATTACGAAGTTTGTACGCTGACCAAGCACCACCTTTAACTCTAGCATCTAGTACTTACGCACAGATACATACGGTGCAAAGTAGACGCGTAAAGCTTCTCTTGCTATTTTCTCGGAATGGTTAGAGTAGGGCGCCTTAATACTTGCGTATTATGTTGTTTTAATGGCCTAGTAAAAGTGTACAAAGTTCGAAGTAAATCCGTGATCCCAACGTTGTGGTCTCTCGTTGTAAGTGGCGCCGTATTCTCTAACTTGCTGCGAGTTACACGTTGTTTCTTCTACAGGTCGAACACGAGTGTGGCTGGCGGATTATAGTATAGCGCTTAAAAAGACCAGGAATGTTCAAGATGTGGAAGAGGCATGATGTTTCGCTGCCCGTCTGCTCATGGGGCACCACAAATCGTTCTCTCAGAGAAAGTCAATGGGCCGTCAGGGACGGCACATTTCTTTTTATGTTGCCGGACCCTGCACCACTCCACGCGCTAAAACAGGTTTCAGTCACGTATCCGCCAGGGCGATAAACATTCCAAGTAGTCTGAATGAAATAGGAGTTGTAACAGCCAGCAGCCATATCGATTAAAATACTATCTATGGCTATAAGTCTGAAATTCAACACCGCATTCTATAATTCCTCGTGATCACATTAGTAACTCTCCCTCTCTCAGAAACTAATAACATACGTAAATTCACAGATTACAATTAAAAGGGTATCAAATAATTACTTGATAAAGTAATTTTATATTACATTCCATCTGATACGCCCCAGTCAGTGCCATGCGCTTGATTTGCAACTACACATCCAGGCTGTCGTTTAGTCGTGTTACATGGTATTATTATAAATTTTATAGGATACCAGTCCTCGTGGACGCATTACCTGCGAAAAATCACACCTTTTGAATAATTTTTACCCTAAATCGAATGATACAAAACAAAAGAACAACGGTAATGGCTCCATCACTATGTGCGGGGGCACAGCTGCAGTTTATTCTCTGTCTACCGGTAGAGATGACTCTCCATGCACGATAACGAGCTGCGCTCTACCTATTAAGACCTCTACATCAGTGTTGTACTGGCTATAAGCCTTAAGAATAAGCCGAATCTACTAGGACATCTACAGAGATACTCCATAAGCCAGCATACGGTGCGTGGCGGAGAGTATCTTGTACCACTCCAGTCACTGTCTTAGATGTTCCGCTCGCAAGCGGAGCGAGCGAAAAACAGTTGTCTATGCACTTCCATACGGTCCCTGATTTTTCCCTTATCCTATATTCGCGGTCCTTACCCGAAATGTCCGGTGGTGGCAATAGTATCGGCCTGCTGTCAGTCGCAAGTCCCGGTTTTCCAAATTTTCTGAATAGCGCTTCCCGTAAAGAACATCCTCTTCTCTCCAGGGAGTCTCATTTGAGTTCAAGGAACATTTCCCTAATACTCGCGTGTTGATCGAAACTGCCGATAGCAAAGCTAGCAGCACGCCTCTTAACTCTTGCCGGATGGTTAGTACACTGGACTTACAATCGGGAGGGCGACGGGTCAAATCGGCGTCCGGCGGCCCACACTTACGTTTTCCGCGCTTTCCCTAAATCACTCCAGGCAGAAGTCTCCCAATAAGACGACCACTCTCACTTCCTCGTTCATTTCATGTCGCTTTTCGATGCTGCGCCTAGATATTTAATCGACGTGACTATGATGCCGTATCTGAACATTATAGAATTAATTTTTTAATAGTCTGTATTAATCTACATTTAGAGCAAGCTGTCATCCATCACATCAAACAGAAACTCTGTCAAAATTATCATCTATCCTCTTACAATCACTCAACGACGGCAGTTTTCAGTAGACTACAAAAAGGGTTCAAATGGCTCTGAGCACTATGGGACTTAACTGCTAAGGTCATCAGTCCCCTAGAACTTAGAACTACTTAAACCTAACTAACCTAAGGACATCACACACATCCATGCGCGAGGCAGGCTTCGAACCTGCGACCGTAGTAGACTACAGCGCCGTCAGCGTCCTCAGAAATTGAAAGTAGTAGGCAAGTTTTGCTATTGCGGCAGCAAAATAAATGATGCTCACCCTGTCCGTCGGAATGTTTGTGTACATAGATGACAAAAGTTATCCTATTACACTTCCGTGATGCATTCTTGACGATTCCCTGTACTCCGATGAATATTCGCCTACCAGGACACGCACTGTGTTCTTTTATTTTAAAACTGTTTAAGCTACTCACATATCTGAGAACATATTCCCTACATTGTGGCAGTGTGTCAAACGATTTCCGGAAATCTGGGAATATACACAGTGATCAGAAACAGCGTAAAAATCTTGTAAGAGTATTGCAAGTTAGGCTGTGCTGAAAATTAACTGTTCAGAAAAGAAATTCGATACGTTTTGTCGTTGCTGAGTTAATTAGCTAATCAGGCCGTTCCGCGCAAATTC
The DNA here is from genome assembly GCF_023897955.1 of Schistocerca gregaria. NCBI lineage: Eukaryota > Metazoa > Arthropoda > Insecta > Orthoptera > Acrididae > Schistocerca > Schistocerca gregaria. The sequence continues at coordinate 126,255,580 of NC_064923.1, read as the reverse complement.
AAGCGGCCCGCCAGAGACGATGTCGCTAAACGTGTTCTTCGTTTGTTTTCCTCAAACCGAACAAGAGAGCGGTACGAAAACTTGACATAAGGCGGTAGTAAGGATCGTACCCGAGCCAACGTCTGAGCAGCCTCGTGCGCTGTCATCTATGCTGTGAGAAAAACTGAATAGCGCACCGCTTCAATTAGCGCGCGCACCGGCCTGATTGGCTAACTTCAATGCAAATTAACCAAGAAACCGCGCAACGTGCCTAACTGTTTTCATAACAGTTCTTTATCAGCACACCCTACCCTGAGCTGGGTTGTTTGGGGGTAGAGACCAAACAGCGAGGTCATATGTCTCATCGCATTAGTGAAGGACAGGGAAGGAAGTCGGCCGTGCTCTTTCAAAGGAACCATCTAGGCATTTTACTGGAGCGATTTAGGGAAATCACGGAAAACCTGAATCAGGATGGCCGGACGCGGGACTGAACCGTCGTCCTCCCGAATGCGAGTCACGTGTGCTAACCACTGCGCCACCTCGCTCGTTTCAGCCTACCCTGCAAAAACCTTACAAGCTTTTCTGGCTGTTTTTGACCACCCTGTAGAATCTACCTATCGTCCTCTATCCATAGCTCTTAGAATATACTGCTAGACAAGGGCAAGCTGTGTTTTGCACGAGCGATGCTTCCTACACTGTGTTGATTTGTGTCTCTCGCAAGGAAATTTATTATATTCGGGCTCAGGAGATGGTCAATAATTCTGCAGCAAACCGAAGTTAAGGATATTGACTCGTAATTTTGCGCTTTCTTCTTTATCCTTCTTATAAACGGGATTCACCTGGCGTTATCTCGAGTCGCTTGGAAATTTCCTCTGGGCGAGAGATTCGCGACAGATGTAAGCTAAGTAAGCGGCCAGTGTCAAAGAGTACTGTCTGCACAACCGAACAGGAACCACATGTGGACCTACTCTTTCAGATGATATTCAACGCTAGCGATGCCTGTTCCTACGTCTTCCATACGGGAGTTTGTACAGCAGTCAAACGATGTTACGCTACGAACCTCCAGCGTGAACGATTTTTTAAATGCCAAATTTAAAGAAAATGCAACTTCCATCTCCATCTAGTTATCTCTACCAATGACTCTCAGTATGTTGCACGTATGAGTCACAAGTTGCGTTTCGCACGATATAGACGGGTTCGGCATCACGGGGGAAGGTCACTTTCTTCATTGTTAGTCATTATCTTTGAAAGCACTATATATTGAAGAATTCCGCAACAATCGAGGCAGGTGTTATATAATGTGGTTTTATAGATCAGTTCTGAGTCCCTTTTGGAGAGAGAAGCTGCCTGTATTCATTCTGGTACGGTGGGCTTAGTCACCTATACAAGGGATATGCCAGAAACCAGCGGTGGAGCGAATTTCGAAACTGATTTCCTATGTAGACTAAAATTATTAGATTACGTGCTGCACATATCTTTTTCCTGAGCTTCATCTATGAAAGGAACGGGACGAATCAATTTAGTATGGTGTCTTAGGGAATCGCTGTCGCAATCTGTAACTGATCTGGAGACTGCAGCTCTACGCTTTTGCAGAAAACGTGACAGTGATGTTTTCAAGTAATGGAGGACAGGAGACCTCTTCCAAAGCCAGTTCACTAAAGGCGAACTTCAGAGCGATCGCCGGTATAGTTGCACGGCAGGAGCGCCGTGTGACACACACGTGGCGTAACGATTACACCTATTCGAGAAAGTCATTTCTGGAGAAGCGTGTTTTGTGCGCGCCGCTGACGTCAGGACGGTTCGCTTGGAGGAAACGCATTTCACTGCGTTTCCGCGAGTGGTGGAAGGACGTGCCGGTACGAGCAGTCACCTTGAGAGGAAAACCCGTCAGGCGAGGGGAGACGAGGAATGAGGGACTCCTCGCTGCCAGCTGCCTTGCATACGGGCCGCCCACCACGAGTTACGGAGCCACAATCCTCTCCACTACAGCCTAACTATGATGACTCAGTTCTGAAAGAGTTTCCGTAACATCCGAGCAGGAAAGTATTCAGGCTCATTGCACCACTTCGCCTTTTGGAATACATTAGACCCAACAACACTACCTAAATCTCCTATTCCGCTATTCTCACACTAGATATTCCCCTATTTTTACACCCAACATTCTGCGAATCACGTCTTGTAGTTGTTGTGGTCTTCAGTCCAGAGACTGCTTCGATGCAGCTCTCCATGCTACTCAGTCCTGTACAAGCCTCTTTATCTCCGAGTAACTACTGCAACCTACATCATTCTGAATCTGCTTCGTGTATTCAGCTCTTGGTCTCCCTCTACGATTTTTACCCTCCACGCTGACCTACAATACTAAATTGGTGATCCCTTGATGCCTCAGAATGTATCCTACCAACCGATCCCTTCTTCTAGTCAAGTTGTGCCACAAATTCCTCTTCTCCCCCATTCTATTCAGTACCTCTTCATTAGAGAAGTGATCTACCCATTTAATCTTCAGCATTTTTTGCAGCACCGCATTTCGAAAGCTTCTATTCTCTTCTTGTCTAAACTATTCATCGTCAATGTTTCACTTCCATACATGGCTACACTCCATACAAATACTTTCAGAAAAGACTTCTTGACACTTAAATCTATACTCAATGTTAAGAAATTTCTCTTCTTCAGAAACGCTTTCCTTCCCATAACCAGTCTACATTTTATATCCTCTCTACTTCGACCATCATCAGTTATTTTGCTTCCCAAATAGCAAAACTCATTTACTATTTTAGGTGCCTCTTTCCTAATCTAATTCCCTCAGCATTGCCCGATTTAATTCGACTACATTCCATTATCTTCCTTTTGCTTTTGTTGCTGGTCATCTTATATCCTGTTTTCAAGACACTGTCCATTCCGTTCAACTGCTCTTCGAGGTCCTTTGTTGTCTCTGACAGAATTACAATGTCGTCGGGAAACCTCAAAGCTTTTATTTCTTTTTCAAGGATTTGAATTCCTACTCTAATTTTTTTCCTCTACTCTTCCTCAATATACAGATTGAATAACATCGGGGATAGGCTACAACCCTGTCTCACTCACTTCTCAACCACTGTTTCCCTTTAGTGTCCCTCGACTGTTTGTAAGTGCAACCTGGTTTCACTTTCACTCCCAGTATTTTATCCCTTCCACCTTTAGAATTTGTAAGAGAGTATTCCTGTCAAAACTGACAAAAGCTTTCTCTAAGTCTACAAATGCTAGAAACGTAGGTTTGCCTTTCCTTAACCTAGGGTCAATATGGTCTCTCATGTTACAACATTTCTCTGCAACCCAAATTGATCTTCCCCGAGGTCGCCTTCTTCCATTTTTTCCATTCGCCTGTAAAGAGTTCATATTAGTACCTTGCAGCCGTGACTTATTAAACTGATAGTTCAGTAATTTTTACATCTCTCAACACCACACCATACCATATCATAACGAAGAAAATTTTATTCATTTCCCCTGCCCGAACCTGAAATGCGCTTACAGGTGTATCCGCTTCTCAAGACTTAAGATAATACTTCTTTTCCATGTTAGGAATCCTTCCCTTCCTAAGGGAATTTTACAAGGTCATACATTTCCTATCATTTACGCTTCACTCTAGCTACTTTCCCAAACACTTAACAGCTTTCACCAAATCCACAACTGCTACTCACCATCCTCAAAATCACGATATCCAGTTTCTCGTCTTTCCCTGCTCTATGTCAACCACAAAACTATCAACAAAGCCAAAAAGCATGGAAGACCTCTGTTCCTATCTATGTAATACTGAGAAAAATCAGGCTTTCAGTTTTAAAAAAGATTCAAACAAACTCGTCTCTTCTTAATTTACGAACTGCATGAAAGTTAACACCTTTCTGGTGTTCTTACACTATGTCTACTCTTCGCCTCTACGACGGCTTGAACTCTACTCGAAACACTTTCAGTGAGGTGTCTGAAAGTCTGCGAGGAATGACAGCCCATTCTTCCTCGAGAGCGGAAAGCAGAGAACATAGTGATGTTGACGGCTGAGGTCTGTAGCGAAATAAATGTCCTAACTCGACCAAAAGGTGGTCCATTGGGTCCAGGTCGGAAAGCTGGGCAGGCCGGACCATTTCAGGAATGTTATCGCCCACAAAGCATTGCCTCAGTCGTTCTCCTTTATGACAGGGTGCGCTGTCACGCTGATGCAAACAGTCAGCGTCTTCGGATTATTTCTCTACTATACGCAGTGTATACACTATTAAATGTGTTCACATCCTCTCGTATTTAGCAATTCCTTAAGTGCAATACAGAGACCAAATCTTAGCCACGATAAACACCCCCACACAGTAATACCACCTCCTCCGTAATTTCCCTATTGCCATTACACATGATGAGAGGTAACGTTCTTCAGCAATCACAAACCCAAACACTTTCATCAGATTGCCACAGGGCGTAGCATGATTCATCACTCCAAATTACTTGTTCCCAGTCATCCACTTGTGAGTGGCGTCGCTATTTATGCACACTCCTACCACGTTTAGCACCGACTACAGAAATGTGTGGCTTGTACCACATACTTTTAACACCCTACGCACAGCCACTGTGATAGTTGCACTGCACGCAGCACTCTGGAACTCATTAGTAGTTCTTTCCTTTGTTTTCATGCGATTTTGTGCACCATAATTCTCGACCGGTCTGTCAGAACAGGAGGTGTGTCTGGATTTGTTTTAGCTGTGTTGTTCCCTCGCGTTTCCGCTTGACAGTCACATCACCAACTGGCGGCTTTAGAAAGAGTGCAACGTCCCTGACAGAGTTGTTACATAGGTGACATCCAATGACGTCCACTTTTGAAATCTCCGAGCTTTCCTGACCGACCCACTGTGGTCTTACTGCTTCGCTACTGACAACACAAGACTCCCGGCTTCCTCTTATGCTGGCCGGTACGCCTCCCGTGACCTCTAACAATCAGTTCCTCATTTCATACACATGTCCGGATATTTTTGATCAGATAGTACACTCTAAGAAAAAAAAAGAAACGACGCACCACGGAGGAATTATGCGATGGGAGGTAATCAGTAGCTGTGATGTACATGTACAGAGCCGGCCGCTGTCGCCGAGCGGTTCTAGGCGCTTCAGTGGGGAATCGCGCTGCTGCTACGGTCGCAGGTCCGAATCCTCCCTCGAGCATGGACGTGTGTGATGTCCTTAGGTTAGTTAGGTTTAAGTAGTTCTCAGTTCTAGGGGACTGATGACCTCAGATCTTAAGTCCCATAATGCTTAGAGCCATTTCAACATGTACAGACAAACAGATGATTACAATTGCAGAAAAATTAGATGGTTTATTCAAGAGAAAGACCGTAACAAATTGAACAATTTAACAACGCTATCCTCCATCTCTGAACCTTATGCAAGCATTCATTAATAGAGTTGCTGGTTGTCTCTCTGATGGTTATCGTGCCAAATTCTGTCCAACTGGCGCGTTGGATCGTCAGATTCTCGAAGGGCGCTGTTTGTAATGCTCCAGACATTGTCAATAGAGAAGAGATACGGCGACCTTGATGGTCAAGTAGGGTTCGGCAAGCACGCCGTGTGCGAACTGGCGTTACCTTGCTGATATGTAAGCCCAGGATGACTTGCCATGAAGGGCAACAAAATGTGACGTACAATTTCGTCGACGACCGCTGTGCTGTAAGGGTGCCGTTAACGACAGCCAAAAAGGTTCTGTTATAAAAAGAAATGGAACCGCAGACCACCGATCCTGGTTGCTGAGCCTTAAGGCGGGTGACAGGGCCACAGTCAGAGTGATATCCCACCCCTCTAAGGGACGTCTCCAGAATTGTCTTCTCCTGTCACTGAGCCTCATTTCGAAGCGGAATCCATCACTGAAGACAATTCTACTCCAGTCATCGAGATTCCAGGTCGAGGATGTGTCTGGAGAAGCCCCAGACAGCTGTGGGACACCAATCTGATGTCGCCCGTCATACGGCCGACAGCCAGGAGTGATGATCTGGGGCGCCATTTCTTTCCACACCAGGACCCCTTTGGTTGTCATCGGCATCACCCTTACAGCGTAGTGTAGCGTCGATGGTGTACTACTCCCTCGTTTGTTGACCTTCATGGCAAGCCATGCTGGGGTTATAGTTCAGCAAGGTAATGCCAGCCCGCACACCGAGAGAGGTTCTACTGCTTGTCTTCGCTCTTGAGAAAAGCCACCTTGGGCAGCAAGGTCTCCGGATCGCTCGTCAGTCGAGAACGTTTGGAGCATTATGGGGATGCCCCTCCAACCAGCCCGGGATTTTAACTTTCCAATGCGCCAGTTGCACGGAATTTGGCACGCCGTCCCTCAAGAGAACACCCAACAATTCCACCAGTCTATGCTAATCCGAATAAGTGCTTGCAGCCGCGCAGAGTGGCCATGCGGTTAGAGGCGCCATGTCACTAATCGTGCGACCACTCCCGCCGGAGATTCGAATCCTCCCTCGGGCATGGATGTCAGTCCTGTCCTTAGCGTTAAGTCAGTTTAAGTTGTGTTTAAGTCTAGGGACCGATGACCTCAGCAATCTGGTCCCTTAGGAATTCACACACACAACTGCTTGCATAAGGGCCAGACGTTGACCATCGCGTTATTGACTTGTTCCATTTGTGAAGGTCGTTCTCTTGTCTGTATCACCCAATTTTCGTAAAATTGCAATAATTTATTTGCCTGTAGGTGTACATCACATTTACAAATTTCCGACTCATTCCGATAATTTCTTGCCTTAGTTTGTACTTCAAAAACGTCTGGTTGAAGAGTGGATGTCGCTGTCACTGCGGATAGAACATTTCATTTTAAAGTGCACTAGTCAGTAAGATCTATAATATTATCTCTCTCTTCCTTGCAGATTTTTCTTCATTCAGCACAGGTCTTGGTATTTATATTTTGTGGGTGGCATTTCTTTTGTGATATTCCGACAATGGTCTAAAGCATATTTCTGTGCCCAGAGTGTGTCTAGAATTGCAGGAGACGCCATCAGAGGGGATGAAGACGAAATTACTTAACGATTAACAGTTCAGCGGCAGTACATGAAGGCATACGCCTCAACTACCAACTGCCCCGCAGAATCTTACATTTAATTCAAATTACTTAAGTTCAAAACTTATTAAATGGAAAAGGTGACAATGCCATCAGTGTCATCTCGAGAAGTTGCGCTACGTTTTCACTTCAATTTTATTTCTGGCATTTTTTAGAAGATACACGTAAATTTTAATAAAATACAGTTCGTTATGACATTACACTATTTTCCATACTCGGGAAAGTTTTTTCTTATTCAGTTTAGGTGAACAAATTATTTGAACGAAATCTAAAGAATATATCACATTTTCGTTTGCTCCAAACCGGGAGTTCTGCCAGAGATCTCCAATACAAGGTAATATGGGTTAAATGCGTTGCATAATGGTCAGCTCGCGTTCAATGGCTCAGCGGTCGTACGCTAAATTTCATTATTTGGACCTGATCGCTACGTTTTAACTAAACTGGTGTTACATTTTATGATCATACTTCTACCTTCTAACACAACAAACAGAAATTTGTTTGTGTTAATCCAGTTGCCACCGACCGGTGTGGCCGAGCGGTTCTAGGCGCTTCAGTCTGCAACCGCGCGACCGCTACGGTCGCAGATTCAAATCCTGCCACTGGCATGGATGTGTGTGATGTCCTTAGGTTAGTTAGGTTTAAGTAGTTCTAAGTTCTAGGGGTCTGAGACCTCAGATGTAAGTCTCATAGTGCTCAGAGCCATTTGAACCAATTGAATCTAGTTGCCAAAACTGATCCTCAATAAGCTTATCGGCTTGGGACGAAAAAAGAATGGCGGTACAAAATAGACTACATGATATAACAGGGATTATATTCAAAACAGTGTCTGACATGAACAACTATCACTTCTACAGCTACTGAATCTCTGTCGGTAATCCGCTCATGCAAACGACGTATTTTTCGTGGGGTTTCCAGAATACTCCTCATTCTTGAACAATTCCTTGCCATTTTTGACGTCATTGTTTGTAATTACATTCAGAGACACAAACATTCTTTTGTCTACCAACTCAGCAGAGAGAAGCAGATCGTAATTCAGTTTTTCCCCCCAAAACAGACATGTAGCGCACAAACTATTGCTCTTGAAGCTCGTCCTGCAAGCCTCTGACCCAGAAAGCGATGTCAGACCATTCCAGTTTTCAGCATCACAAAATATGTCACAAACAAAAGCAAATAAAACTTGCAACTGTAGAAATTGGAAACAAGCAAAGTCACAACATCCCACTAAAGACCATTCATGACAGCAGAATACCTGCACTTGAATCACAGTGTAAGCGCCAAATGTTGTAGATGCTGGATGAGTATTTGGCAATGCCTGATGTTTTGTGAGGCAAGAAGCCTCACTGGATTGGATGAATGCCTTTAGTGCCTCCCACATGACCTCACCAAACCATCTCCTTTGTAGCTGTGAATCCTACAGTAATTTTAAACAGGGGATGAGCTGTTAATTTTCAAATGTGGATCCGTTTAGCTAATCTAATGTGCCAAACTGTTTATTGCTAAACAAGTGGTTACTAGTAAACAGTCCGGCAGTTTCGGCCACCTAAAAAAGTCGATGGGCAAATAGTACCCTGTGGGCAGGGAGAGCTGCCATACGAGCCGCAGATGGTGGTGCACAAAGGCTGGCTGTCTCTGAGCACTATGGGACTTAACATCTATGGTCATCAGTCCCCTAGAACTCAGAAATATTTAAACCTAACTAACCTAAGGACATCACACACAATCATGCCCGAGGCAGGATTCGAACCTGCGAACGTAGCGGTCGCTCGATTCAAGGCTGAAGCGCCTTGAACCGCTCGGCCACTACGGCCGGCGGGTTATTTACAGCTCGTGCTGAAACCAGACCGCAGTTATAAGTGTCAAAGGACATGAAAGGGAAGCAGTGGTTGAGAAGGGAATGAGACAGTGTTCCAGCCTGTCCTCAGAGTTGTTCAGTCTGTACGTTAAGCAAGCAATAAAGGAAAAACAGGGAGAAATCTAGGGAGGGAATTAAAGTTCAGGGAGAAGAAATAAAAACTTTGAAGTATGTTAGTGATAGTCTAATACTGTCAGAGACAGCGACGAAGGACATGGCAGAGCAGCTGAACGGGATGGGCAGTGTATTGAAAATGTTATAAGATGAACATCAACGAAAGTAAAATAAGGGTAACAGAATGTTGTCTTATTAAATTAGGCGATTCCGAGGCAATTAGACTAGAAAACGAGACACTAAACTTAGTAGGCTCGTTTACTATTTGGGCAGTAAAATAAAGGATGATGCCCGAAGCAGAGAGGACATAAAATTCGTATTGGCTATAGCATGAAACATATTTTTGCAGGAGAGGATTTTTTTTAACATCGAACATAATTATAAGTGTTAGGAAATCTTTTATGGAGGTATTTATCTGATTTTTTAAAAGAAACTTCCGTCCTTTGACTGTTAACTGTTCATTTATTTTACACAATCATGATTTCGGCTTTATAGCCCTTCTCAAGTGCACGTTGAACTGAAAGTTAATAAAGCGTATGCATGATATTGTGCGGGGCAAAGGAACAAGAAGTCATTACGTTTTGGAAAGCATTACTTACGTGTTAAAATATATCTGACATGCCATCGTCGAAACAAAACGTATTCTTGTACTTACAGGCCAGTTGTCGCACCACAGGATATGGGTGCATATCGAAGATTAATAATAATTCCGAAATCGATTTTCGCTCCCATGTGACCGCAACCGGCTTTGAAACGAGCTTGAATTGTCAGGTTTCATCTTGTTTTTAACCATTTTCGGCTAATATGGACGGAGTGGCGTTTTGTAAAGTGCGATAAGTTGAAATATTAGACTGAAGCTGTTTACATTTCGTCTAAATGAAGAGTAACGGCGATTGCGCCGACTAAGTCAGGAACTGTAACAGCTGCTTTTCGGGCTCCATGTTTAACTGGGGTAGCAAATCCGTTTCAGAGCTTAACATGTCAACACGACAGCGTAAAACGTTTTCCGAAACTGGGCTTTCGGCTTTCGTCTTTCGGAAGATGTGTCGCATGTAAACGTAGTGAATATGGCTGGTACAAGCAAAATGGAAAAATATTAACACATGGTATTCCTGTGACCTGCATTCGTCACTTTTGTTCATCATCTGATGTTAACATATGTCAAAACAGTGGCAGAGATCGTCACAAAGCAGCACCACTATGTACGACAAATGATCTTTGCATTACCACAGGTATTGCCAAGAAAAGGAAGATGTGATATTTATTTAGCTAAATGCTTAACATGTCCTTGTAATACACGTTCGTAACAACCTTTTACAACGATACATTGTAATACTCCATACACACGGTGTAAATATAACAATTTTAGATGCATAATAACACTTTGATCTCAAAGAGATCCCGTAGCTGCTATATATAAAATCTTAATTGACTGATTTATGGAGACTTGCATGAAAGTTTTCACACCCATGCAGCAACTTGCACGACCCCACTGAAATAGCGAGCTCGCTACAAAGTCAGAAAATGAAAGATCCTGAGCCAGAACCACTTGGTGACAGTCTCTAAGTACGATACGACAGTTCCCACAACAGAACACGACTGTTCACCTGTGGGAGTATGAAAGCGTGGAGGGATGGCAAGGGGAGTGGCAGATGACAGTGTGTGTAGGTTGTGGGAAGGGGGGGGGGGGGAGGAACAGTTGAGGGTGCGTCGGAAGTGTAGCGGTGACTGAGGAATGGTACAGATTTGGATCTGAGCATGGTGGGGTAGAGGAGACAGGCAGAGTATAGTATGTTCGTGACCTACATTATGTACCTCGCCATACCCTTCAATATTCCATGAGTGACCATTAAAGTCATAGCAATGTACTGCCACTACTTACTGCATATGAAGACCTTAACCAAACATAATAGGTGCTATATTCTTTCCAAGGTGGTACATTAGTGTGCGATATTATGTACCCAAACATGTACTGCAAAATTACATGAATATTATTAATGATATATTTGTGTGGCGAGTAGTCTTGTACTGAAGTGAAACGTCGACGACAACCAGTTCCGATAAGAAAACAGGAGTTTGAAATGTAGTGCTACAGAAGAATGCTGACGATGCGATCGTTAGGCAAAGTGTGTAAAACGGAGGTTCTCAATGAAATTGTGGGAGAAAATAAACTTAGGGCAGAAATTGAGTAAAAGTAGGAACCAATTCACAGGACACACAGTCTGGGGTATGAAGGAATCGTCGCCGGGGTGGTCGTTCGGTTCTAGGCGCTACAGTCTGGAGCCGAGCGACCGCTACGGTCGCATGTTCGAATCCTACCTAGGGCATGGATGTGTGTGATGTTTTTAGGTTAGTTAGGTTTAATTAGTTCTAAGTTCTAGGCGACTGATGACTCCAGTCGCATAGTGCTCAGAGCCATTTGAAACAAGAAATCGTCACAGTGGTAATGGAAATAAGTGTGGAAGATAAAAATTGTATAGGGAGACCAAGGGATGAGTACAGTAAGCAAATTACAGTGGATGTGCAGGGTATGTTGCAGTGGTTAATAAGAGCTGTAGAAGCTGGTACAGGATATCGTATCTTGGAGAACTGCGTCAAACCAGTCTTCGGTTTGAAGATCACCACCATAACATCTAAAACAACAATAACAATCAGTATTCTCTGAAGCAAGCGCAAAAAGTTCGCTCTGCCACTTGCCATTTGAAGGTAGCGAACCCTCGCTAGCGGAAGCAACTATTACCGCCTCGCCTCAGCCAGCTTGCCTGTGGCGCCTCTTAACACCCGCGCCGTCAGCTTCCACGCTGGCTGTGAATCACCCGACAAACCGCTCGGTGCAAACAGTTTCCGCCACTGTGGCGGCTGGCGCATACTGCAAAGGCGACGTGACTTTCGCCAGTCCGACACAGTGCCCTTCGCTGTCCGTTTCCTGTGACAGGTGTAGCAAGTGCCGCCTGACGCTAGAGATCCCCTGGTTGCCGCACACGCACGCATCGTGACTCTTCGGTTAACGCCGCCAACGTGTCAGACCACGGGGATCTTATGCACATCGGGGTTCGCCCATTGGTAGCTGACGCACCGGTTAACACGAGGAACTTGGCATCAGTCAGAGCCCTGCCTTATCACTCATTTTACGAGTATTCCACTTCCTGGTGGACACTGTTGCACCAGACTTGCGCCAGCCACTAATGTGGACACTTCACGGCACTGAGAACGCAGTATTTGGCAAACGAGAGCATGCTTGTTCGCTCAGATCAAATAGTAACCGCCAACTGATGCAGAACGACCTGCTCCTCCACAGATTAAAGACAGAGTACACAACAAATGGTCAGTCAAAACGGGACCATTCATATCGATACCGACGATCTTGAATTCGAGTTGGATCCTTTAAGGATCCATTTAAGGTTTACTGTCTCCTGGATGAAGTGCTGAGCAACAACCGGTGTCACCAGCGATGGAAGAATGGAAGACTATCTCATATCACACAGGGTGATCCGGAAGTCATGTCCAATAGGACTAAGTGTACACAGCTGATCCAATAGCCTTGGCCCAGAGGACGAATTCGTATTCAGGGATATGACAGGAACGGTCATTCGAAGCAAAGAAGAGCAGTAAACATTGGCTCTAAAATGCTTACGTTAAGAGGTATGAGCACTATCTCTTGTTCGGTACTGTGAAACGAATCTATTCTACTGCAAGCTCATTAGTTCCCACATTTTGAAGGAGATAGTGGACCAAACAAGAAAAAATTGCCGAGCAAACATGAGCTCTAAAGTAAGCTATGAGCAGTTAATAGAAAAGATGTGTTTGACAGTAGCGAAGATGAACAAGTGTTCATAGCTCTTAAGGTATGCACTTTAGAGCCTTTCCTTGTTTTGTTCTATACTACCAGCTGGGAACTGTCTATATATCAAGAGACTGCGTGGCTAATAATAAGCAAATTAATAACACTTTCTTCATCTAGTATTTGAAAATCTGAGCGCTTAGCGACTTCCAACAAACTATATACATAATTTGAATCCTTTTGGAAACATTTTTCCCGCTGACACTCCCCCACAAAAATAAGAGTAAATGTCGTGTGACTAGGGCCTCCCGTCGGGTAGACAGTTCGCCGGGTGCAAGTCTTCCGATTTGACGCCACTTCGGCGACTTGTGCGTCGATGGGGATGAAGTGATGATAATTAGGACAACACAACACCCAGTCACCCACACCCTGAGCGGAGAAAATCTGTGACCCAGCCGGGAATTGAACCCGGGCCCTTAAGATTGAAATTCTGTCGCGCTGACCTTTTTTTTTCTTTATTTTGCTTTTGGTCTGGGCGGACGTCACAAGACATCCGTTCAAGTTGATCGTTGATTCCTTTACTTAGTTTTTTCTATTATGTACGAGTCATGGAACTCTTATATTGGCTAATATTTATTTACAACTTATACACAACAGATACGTGTTTCAAAGTTTTATTATTTTTCAGAGTAGTCACCTGAATTGTGTATAATCAGTGGGCAGCGATGAGGAAGTCCTAGGATATCCTTAGCTGCCCCAGTTCTGTTGATAGTTCGAGTAGAGCAATCAGTTGTGCGATGAGTCTCTATAACAGTTTTGAAGCGAATGCCATAAAGTTCTTCCTTCAATTTAGGAATCGATTTGATGTCGCCAGCGCTTAAGCGTGGGGAGTGTGGTGGGTGTCACAGGTGGCCGAGCGTTGTCCTGCTAAATGATGGGCGGGCCTCATAGGAAACGTCGCCTCTCCTTTCTCAAAGCTGATCATCTTAGTGAAAGAACCTGTGACACTTTCTGCACGACTTTTTCATGATTTTGCAGTACAATGCTAGGGGGGCATAAGGCACAAGTTAAATGTGGTTTGTTCAGTCGATGGGGCGGGAATTGCTGCACTGCCTTCCACACTCCCTGGACGTAAGTTATTGTGACTTCAACTTGATTTCTAAATTGAGTGACGCACTTCATGGCATTGGCTTCAGAAGTGTTACAGAGATTCGTAGTGTAATAAATCGCTGCACTCAAATTAGCAACACAACTGGTGCTGCTGAGGGAATCCTACGGGTTCACATCGCTCGCAACGGTGATACAGAATGTTCCTGACTACTTTGAAGGACAGTAAAATTTTTAAATACAAACTATTTTGTACACGTTGTATACGTAGCTGCCACTATTAAAGTTCCATCCCTTGTACCTGCACTGTTACATCATTATAGAACACGTAGTTCAGGTTCAAATGGTTCAAATGGCTCTGAGCACTATGGGACTTAACACCTATGGTCATCAGTCCCCTAGAACTTAGAACTACTTAAACCTAACTAACCTAAGGACATAACACACATCCATGCCCGAGGCAGGATTCGAACCTACGACGTAGTTCAGGAGATGTGATGTTCTAAACAATGAGATGCCTGAAAAACAAACATAAAAGTTTTATACGCTTAACGTACAACATTTGACATCTTAAGTCATACACAAAGTAACTAGACATCTGAATTGCTTGACACGTGGGGTTCGATTCTTTAAAGAAATGGGGTCTGAGGAATACTGGTAACAAAAATTCTGGAGCAAGCTTTATTTTCTCACGTTTCTAGATGGGCTGTCTGAAAGGATTTGTGGCAATAAAATGTATTCCGTCGGTATAAAGGCATGAAATACGTTTTCCCATATGGTATAGACTCTGCATCCCACAAAAAAAGAAAGTGACCTAAAACCTGTTTTGTCCCCAGCTTTCTCTGTTACGCTCTGCTAATTATTTTTTCACTTGCACTTCGTATTTAGAATACGGCATGTACACTTGATAGCACAAAAATGTAAGGTTTCCAATTCACGCCAAAGCAGCGATAATATTCTGAATATTACGCAAAATTAGTCCTGTATGCATTCTCCATCTAGTTTATGCAGTCACAGCATCTTCTCTGATTATGATATATCATCTACAGATGACATGCAACAGTAACTGAACTGGGCAAGTTCCCGAGAGTTTTGTTGCTGACTAACAAACGCACACTCTTCCAAGCTGAGGATTCCAAGTTTGTCTCTAGGTCTTACCGATTTTTTTTTTTTAGACAAGGAGGCACTCTTTTTTTAAACGAAAACTGAATGGCTACGATGCCCTTACACACAGATTGCAAATCTCATTCTCCTCACCTTACACGAGAATTATGGAGCCAAAGGGTTACAGATTTTGCTGATCTTCCGCACAGTTGTAGTACCTGCTTAGATTTAACAGACTCTGCACTAGCACGATGCTCTTCTCAAGCGAAATCAGGGTAAAGGGTTTTGTGAGTTCGCTAAGTGATATACGAGAATACAAAGCGTCGGGTACCGGCGTTAGCGTAATCGTCTGAGGCGGCAGTATGGAAGTCTGCCGGTACTACGCTCGAGTCTTGCCACTTCTTCTCTAACCTTCCACCAAGCACTTGTATCGCTCCAACGAATCATGCCTCTTCGAAAGGAAAAAAGAAAAATTAATAATTTATGACAGTTACAAAAAAGCGCTAAAATACATAGGAAGACAAATAGCTAAACTAGATCGAATTAGTGAATGTAAATATGTTGGAGAAAATACGCAACAGAATGGATTAGAAAAATTTAATAAAATGGAAAGAGCATAAAGTTTGGCACGAGAAATTCACGACAAGAAATGCATATCTAGAATAAAAACAACTTAAAATACGACACCACAATTGTAAGACCAGCATGTTTGTATACAAGCGAAAGCTTAACAGTAAACTATAACCTGGACAGAATTGGGGTACCTGAGAGATGGATTGTTAGAAAAATAATAGATGCGATTCAAAAAACAGATGGTCGACACATGAGATGTAACGATGATATATACGAGAATATATAGACAATATCAGAAGTAATGGCAAAGCGAAGATTAATCTTCTTTGGACGCCTTGAAGTGCTTGAGATTTCGAGACGAACTATGGCCTTACTTTCCCGCTAGAGAGTCGTCTGCTCAGCCATAAATATTAACTTCTAGATAACATGTTGTGTCCTGAATAGTTGTAATAATTATGTATGTGCAGAATCTCATTGTCTGGTGTAGAACTGTCTTGAATGATGAGTCCCGCCTCAAACTGAACAGCGGTGACCAGCGAAGACATGTCTGGAGATGCCCTGGGCAGCGATGGGATAACAGCCTGTGTATCATCCACCATGCGGCCCGACAGCTACGAATGATGGTCTTGGATGCCATTTCATTTCGTAGCAGGACCACTTTGGTTATCATCCCCAGCAGTCTTACACCACAGAGGTACTTCGATGATATTCTACGTCCCGTTTTGTTGCCCTTCGTGGCAAGCCATCCTCGGATTATAATTCACAAGATAATGCCCGCCCTCACACAGTGAGAGTTTCTACTGCTCGTCTTCGTGTTTGTCAACAACATAGGCAGATTTCTCCCCCAATTGAGACAGTTTGGAGCATTATGAGTAGGGCCCTCCGACTACACTCATGCTCATAAATTACGGATAATTACAAAATGTTGCACTACACAAAACTGGCGATAATAGCATAAGCACATACGGAACCCACGCGATCTGTAAGTCCACGGTATTGGTGATAATGTAAGAAAACAGTCCCAAACCACATGTGCTCCAAAATGCCACTGTTTCCTGAGCATTTAGCCTGAAATCAATATTGCATATGATCACTATGCACACGTACACAGGCCGCACAACGGGTTAGCGTACTCTGGATCAGATGATGGAGCAGCTGCTGCGGTATAGCCCCCCATTCTTGCACCAGTGCCTGTCGGAGCTCCTGAAGTGTCGTAGGGGTTTGGAGACGTGCAGCGATACCTCGACTGAGAGCATCCCAGGCGTGCTCGATGAGGTTTTGGTCTGGAGAACAGGCAGGCCACTCCCTTCGCCTCATATCTGTTTCAACGTATTCCTCCCCGAAGGCAGCTCAGTGGGGACTGGCGTTATCATCTATCAGGAGGAAGGTGGGACCCACTGCACCCCTGAAAAGGCCGACATACTGCTGCAAAATGACGTCCCGATACACCTGACCTGTTACAGTTCCTCTGTCAAAGACATGCAGGGGTGTACGTGCAGCAATCATAAATCCCACCCCACACCGTCAAACCATGATCTCCATACAGGTCGTTTTCAAGAACATTAAGGGGTTGGTATCTGGTTCCTGGTTTACGCCAGATGAAAACCCGGCAAGAATCACTGTTCAGACTATACATGGACCCGTCCGTGAACATATCCTGGGACCTCTGTTCCAATGAACATGTACTGTGTTCTTGACACTAGGATTTACGGGCTCTCCTGTGGCTGGCTCTGAGCACTATGGGAGTTAACATGTATGGTCATCAGTCCCCTAGAACTTAGAACTACTTAAGCCAACTAATCTAAGGACAGCACACAACACCCAGTCATCACGAGGCAGAGAAAATCCCTGACCCCGCCGGGAATCGAACTCGGGAACACGGGCGTGGGAAGCGAGAACGCTACCGCACGACCACGAGCTGGGCTCTCCTGTGACCAGGGATCAGTGGAATGCACATTGCAGGTCTCCGGTCGAATAAACCATGTCTCTTCAGTCGTCTGTAGGTAGTGTGTCTGGAGGCAACTGTTCCAGTGGCTGCGGTAAGGTCCCGAGCAAGGCTACCTGCAGTACTCCGTGGCCGTCTGCGGGCACTGATGGTGAGGTACCGGTCTTCTCGTGGTGTTGTACACTGTGGACGTCTCGTACTGTAGCGCCTGGACACGTTTCCTGTCTGCTGGAATCGTTGCCATAATCTTTAGATCACACTTTGTGGCACACGGAGGGCCCGTGCTACTACCTGCTGTTTTCGCCCTAGTATTCTACCCCTCATAACGTCATCAATAGGTGTTCTTTGAGCCATTTTCAACACACAGTCACCATTAGCACGTCTGAAAAAATCTGCACACTTACTCGCTGCACCGTACTCTGACATGCACCAGCATACCTCTGCATATGTGGACTGCGACGACCGCAGGTCAAATGCAGGACATGGTCATACCCCGAGGTGATTTAAACCCGCAAACCGCCCACCAGAGCGTTGTTTCATCATGTATCAGCATTATCCTTAAATTATGAGCATGAGTCTAGCTCGAGATTTTGGCGATCCAACGTGCCAGTCGGACAGAATTTGGTACGATATCCCTCAGGAGGACACCGATCAAATCTGTCAGTCAGTGTCAAGCCCAATAAGTGCTTTCATAAGGGCCAGAAATGGACCAATTCGTTGTTGACTTGCTCAAATTCTGAAGCTCTTCCTCTTGAAAAAAATCATCCATTTTTTCTGATTTCGTCGTATTTGGGCAATTCCTTGGTGGTGTGTCCTTTATTTTGTCTTAGAGTGTATGATGATCTATGAACAGGAAGGACGATCTACAGCCTACAAATGTGACAAAATAAGCAATGATGTTAAACGCCTTATGAGACAAGGAAAACTGAACAGGAAAATCACAGCGCAAATCGTAGCGCGCATGAGCAGTCATCCACAATGCAACAACGGCGTTTCGCACTTTCGCCACTCGTTAGTAATCACTGATTCATTCAGCTAAAATATGTTTGCATTCTTAAAGAAGACAACACCATTCTTCGTCCCACGACTTCTAAAATGAAACACTGTTTTAAACAGAAGAACACAACAAAACATATAAACCGTTCACGTCTTCCAGACACCAGCGTGAAGTTGAAGATATTAAGCAATCCAACGAATCGGTGTGGAAAAACGCCAAAGAGAACATTTGGTATGGGGATGTATTCTGAAAGATACCTGTCGTCTTTTACTACTGCAAGGTTCTGGTAAGATTAGCTACGCAAAATATGTCTTTACTGGCTCCCTAACTCCTAAGATTGACTTTGCAAGTAGAGGCTACGTTTGCTTGCCTGCAACAAGTACCAAACACAAAATTTCTGATTTGTGGGCCAAATTTATTTACATATTAATTAATTAAACTAATAAAAAGCCGCCACCTCACCGATCATTTAATGATTTAATAAAACAACAATCCAATAATCATGATAAATTTTACTGAAACATTGGTAAGAGGAGGTGCAAGCTGACTGGTTTTAAGGATCCTGATTAGGGAGCGGAATAGAAGAATTTAACAATAATTCACATTTATTTTTTCATTAACAATAGCACCCATACACAGAAGTTAAAATACAGTTACTTGGCATGCTAGCGCGTGCATGGCACACTTGGCCCATTATACAGCGCAGTATCTGGACCGACACATGTGGGGCGGTTGGTTGGTTTAAAGATTAAAGCGACCAAACTACAAAGGTCATCGGCCCCTTTTTTCATAACCACACAGAGCATACACTCCTGGAAATGGAAAAAAGAACACATTGACACCGGTGCGTCAGACCCACCATACTTGCTCCGGACACTGCGAGAGGGCTGTACACGCACGGCACAGCGGACACAACAGGAACCGCGGTGTTGGCCGTCGAATGGCGCTAGCTGCGCAGCATTTGTGCACCGCCGCCGTCAGTGTCAGCCAGTTTGCCGTGGCATACGGAGCTCCATCGCAGTCTTTAACACTGGTAGCATGCCGCGACAGCGTGGACGTGAAGCGTATGTGCAGTTGACGGACTTTGAGCGAGGGCGTATAGTGGGCATGCGGGAGGCCGGGTGGACGTACCGCCGAATTGCTCAACACGTGGGGCGTCTGGTCTCCACAGTACATCGATGTTGTCGCCAGTGGTCGGCGGAAGGTGCACGTGCCCGTCGACCTGGGACCGGACCGCACGGATGCACGCCAAGACCGTAGGATCCTACGCAATGCCGTAGGGGACCGCACCGCCACTTCCCAGCAAATTAGGGACACTGTTGCTCCTGGGGTATCGGCGAGGACCATTCGCAACCGTCACCATGAAGATGGGCTACGGTCCCGCACACCGTTAGGCCGTCTTCCGCTCACGCCCCAACATCGTGCAGCCCGCCTCCAGTGGTGTCGCGACGTGCGTGAATGGAGGGACGAATGGAGACGTGTCGTCCTCAGCGATGAGAGTCGCTTCTGCCTTGTTGCCAATGATGGTCGTATGCGTGTTTGGCGCCGTGCAGTTAAGCGCCACAATCAGGACTGCATACGACCGAGGCAAACAGGGCCAACACCTGGCATCATGGTGTGGGGAGCGATCTCCTACACTGGCCGTACACCTCTGGTGATCGTCGAGGGGACACTGAATAGTGCACGGTACATCCAAACCGTCATCGAACCCATCGTTCTACCATTCCTAGACCGGCAAGGGAACTTGCTGTTCCAACAGGACAATGCACGTCCGCATGTATCCCGTGCCACCCAACGTGCTCTAGAAGGTGTAAATCAACTACCCTGGCCAGCAAGATCTCCGGATCTGTCCCCCATTGAGCATGTTTGGGACTGGATGAAGCGTCGTCTCACGCGGTCTGCACGTCCAGCACGAACGCTGGTCCAACTGAGGCGCCAGGTGGAAATGGCATGGCAAGCCGTTCCACAGGACTACATCCAGCATCTCTACGATCGTCTCCATGGGAGAATAGCAGCCTGCATTGCTGCGAAAGGTGGATATACACTGTACTAGTGCCGACATTGTGCATGCTCTGTTGCCTGTGTCTATGTGCCTGTGGTTCTGTCAGTGTGATCATGTGATGTATCTGACCCCAGGAATGTGTCAATAAGGTTTCCCCTTCCTGGGACAATGAATTCACGGTGTTCTTATTTCAATTTCCAGGAGTGTATTTAAACCATCCACCGGTCAGGCTGAGCACTAAAAATAATAATAATAATAATAATAATCCGGGGGAAGAATAGCCCAAGGTCAACGGTAAGGCAACATGGAAAATGGAGTACAGCGGCAAAAACAACATCTAGAAGAGAGGCAGAAAGAATTAAAACTGTACAGCAGAGAACCGAGGCTGGCTCATCACGAAAAGGAAAGGAGGAACCAGCAACTGTGCAACAACCCATGTGGGGGCAAGACTGCTAAATTAGTGGGTACGATTTGTCAAGATTACACAGACCACGTTCACATTAGTCACTCACCCAACGAAAGATAGAATTTAGTAAAAAGCTTCCCTAAACCACATGTAAGCTCACTGGGTCATGGCGCCACTGCCTTTAACGGTCAATTTTAGAGAACAAAGTTCACACCTAAAATACCGCACAACTTCGTAATTTTGTAAATAAATTTACCAAACCAGCACACATCTATTCTGTCATGAAACTGAGGCTTCAATTCGAACATGACAGGTGTTTATGTCGAACTGCAGTCTCATGGTGTACAAAGAAAAACACGTGGTGCACCAGAGTACGGGCTACGAAGTTCGTTGGAATGAAATACAAATTGGGCGGTAAATTAAATAAAACTTAGCACAAGCATTCCACAAAGCACACAACACATTCATACATAGTATGCTAAACTCGCTCGTTCACGCCAAGCTACATTTGCACAAAGCATCTCACCGAATAAACGGAATATTACTGAAATTAACACCGTTCCCTGATTGAATTAGTTGGTGATGCATGATTATCAGTGCTATGCACCAGAGTGACTGCCGTGAACCCCCAAGCTCTCACAAATGTAAACGCCGCAAGCGGAGATGCTACTCAGGGTATCCATACTCACCGGCGTCCTTGGGAAGAGTAACCTAATCGTCTCTCCCATCCGGGGTCCAAACACGATGGCCGGAAACGCCCAGAGAGCGTAAGCGGTTTCTACCTGTACCAACCTGACAATGGGTGCTGAACACTGGCCACTATTGCCTCTCTGACCCAACGCAGCAGTATTCGAAACTCTACACTGGTCTTAACATTCATAGAACCATGTAGCGGTCCACATAAAGCCGTTACAATTCTTATGAGGGCTAAACATAGCACAGATTTATAGCCAAGCCACTTAGAAACCACACAGCTAATCAGAACTTCGGCGCTGTTTTACGATCTGAATCTAGAAATACAGGCTGTATAAAAAAAAATGCATCACTTACTCCTACAGGAGGTAGCACTGGTCAAAACTAAACGAAAATGCCTATAATCCCTATAATTATACTTCCGGAAACGAATACTTGTTGAAATTTGAGCTATTTTATTTGTGACGAGTAGCGTGCACTTTATTTAGTATGGGGCAGGATCCACAAGCGATGGCATAGTAGCTTGGCACAGTAGGCACCTGTGGGCAAATGCAAATTTCCGAAGTATGAAAGAGGCGATGCGTTAGTATCGGCACAGTATCAGTGTGTAAGTAGGCTGTTTAGGTTTTTTATTGGTAACGCCGCCGCCACGTAGCGCTCTGTATGAAAATCACTGGCTGTGCCATGTGCAGTCTGTGGCTGGTTTGCATTGTTGTCTGCCATTGTAGGGTTGGGCAGCGGCAGCTGGATGCTAACAGCGCGTAGCGTTGCGCAGTTGGAGGTGAGCCGCCAGCAGTGGTGGACGTGGGGAGAGAGATGGCGGAGTTTTGAAATTTGTAAGAGTTGATGTCATGAACTGATATATATATTATGACTATTAAGCTGGCAGTAGTGGCGCTCGCTGTATTGCAGTAGTTCGAGTAACGAAGATTTTTGGTGAGGTAAGTGATTTGTGAAAGATAAAGGTTAATGTTAGTCAGGGCCATTCTTTTGTAGGGTTTATTGAAAGTCAGATTGCGTTGCGCTAAAAATATTGTGTGTCAGTTTAAGCACAGTCATGTATAATTTTTCAGAGAGGACGTTTCAAGTGTATGAGCAGGACTTGGTGATGACAGACTGGAGGAGTCATATACTTTACGAAACAGATGCTGTGTACCACCGATTTCGGTGGAATGTATTACTTGCGCTATTGGAGAACATTGCCGTTAACAAAAATACGACTTTTATTTATGCACGATGAGGCACCATCCCATTTTCTACATATCAGACGACACTAGGTCTCCCTCACACCAGTGTTACACTCTCGACGGACTGGTCGAATAGGTCCAGTAGTATAGCCATCCTGTTCACTGGATCTGAATCCGTTGATGTTTCCAGAATCCGATCCTCGAACTCACTTTACGTCTTGTTTATATTTTTGAAGAAAGTAGCTGCTCATCCTTTATTTCTTCTTGATTACGCAAGTTCACGTTAAGCCTATTTCGGCATATGTACCATTATCAAGTGTTCCTGTTGACATTACGTTTATACATCATTTATTTCTACGTCTACGAAATATTAATATGAAATTTTATCTTATATTAGAATTACATATAGGTGGAGTGACGTCCACATATCATCTCGAAACGTAAGTTCTTTTAAGTACTATGAGGTTAACATAAGTCACTAGTTACTTTCTATAGGAGAATAATAGTGAAATTTCATATTATTTTTTGACATTTGTAAAATGCTATATCTTTCCACTGTTAGTGTAACAGTACTATGATATTTTATCTTGTGTTTACGTATATATGGAATAACGTCCACAAATCATCGTAGAACATAAGTTCTTTTCTGTACCATGTAGTTAACATAGGTCAGCAGTCCTGTAGAAATGTCGTCTTATTTTTTGACAGCTGTAAATGTCAGATCATTTCAATTCAAAGTACATTACATGTTAGATAGCTAGAGATATCTTTTGTAACAGGAACTGTGGATCACCTAACTTCGCAATTGTACCTGGTTTTGCGAAAACGTGCGATTGTGAAGACAGTGGGCTTGCTCATAAGTAAATTTTCTGATACCAGTGACAATTTTCTTTCAGTCATATTGTATACGACGCGTGTCGGGAAATGATTCCAATTTTCAAATGTTTTTCTCCTTGTACTATGCCTTTTTTGAGTAATGTCTTCCATGTGTGAGCTTCTGCTTTGTTTTTTTGACTTCAGTAGCCATATTTGGAAGAACTTGTATTTACAGTTTCTTTATAGTAAATTTGCGCAGAGTCTCGCTTAAGTTAAACAACACACACAATTTTCCGTTCAGTGTATATATCGAAAATAACTTACATAAACAAACAGTTACGAAGATCTTTTAGATGTCGATGATAGATATAGTTTTACAGGTCTTTCACAGTGTGTGATATGCTTTTATACAGAGGGTATTTATCTTAAAAGTATGGATCATAATTTACCCACATTTTTTATACAAAGGTGCTTATTTCTGTGTGTTACTGTTTTTATTTAAGTGTATTGTCAAAACATCTGAAGAAATCCACTGATTCGCTTTTAAGTTTTTCGTTTAATATTTTGTCTTTATATTTTCTATAATATGAATATGTGACCAGTTCTTCTGACAAATCCATTTTCTGCCCTTTATTTAGTCAGTGGAGTGCTCTGACACTGGAATAAACAAAGTAATATGATAGAAATGGTCGATGCTCTTCCCGGGACAAACAGGACGAAATTTCAACACCAGGTACACAGAGCACATTAAAGCCTACACATACAACAGACACATAACATGAGCAATAATCACACACATTCACAATACTGCACACCCATTTGGAAAAGTAGAGAAAAATGTAAACGTAGAGAAAAATGTAAAAGTATTCCACCTACTAAATTAACAGCGTAAAATGGATTTGTTAGAAGTACTGGAGACTTATTCACACTACAGAAAATATGAAACAAAATATTAAACGAAAAACCTGAAAGTGAATAAGTTGATTTCTTCAGATGTTTTTACAATACACTTAAATAGAAATGGAAACTCATAGAAATAAGGGCCACTGTACAATAGATATAAGCAAATTATGATCCATATCGTCAAGATAAATACTTTCTGTGTAAAAGTAAGCCATTCTCTGTGGAAGACTTGTAACAATATCTCTGTCAACTACATCTAAAAACATCTTCATAAATGTTTGTTTATGTAAGTTACTCTCGATAAATACTGTGCACTGAAAGTTGTGTGTGATGTTTAACGTGTGAAAATTTTTGCATAAATGGACCATTAGGAAAATATCGAGTCGCAACTTACTGCATATAAAAATGGGCAACTAATTGAAAATTGCGCGTCTTTTTTATACATTGCAATAAAGTCAACAACGCAAATCCGTATCTCACACACTGAAAACATAACGTGAAAGCGGCATAGTACAAAGAGAAAACCCACTTGAGAATGGGAATCGTTTTCCGAAACGCGTCATGTACAATACGAATAAAAGAAAATCCTGACTGGTAGCATAAAAGCTATTTGTAAAGAAGCCCGTTGTGTATTATGTAGATGCACGATCTTAATATTCTCTGTTGTCGTTTGTTTATCGTTCTGTTGTCATCTCTTTTCTTCTTCTATTGCGTCACTGAAGTTTTCCAAATAATTTTTAAGTTTGAGGCCCGTCTGTCCGTATATACGTAAATAAATATAAGTAGATATGCGATCTGTGTTAGCAACAATGTATATAAAAGAACTTACCTTCTAAAATGATTTATAGACGTCACTCCAGCTACACGTAAGTATAATATAAGATAATACCTCATATACTATTCCATTTATACTGGAGTGATAACTCAGTTTACAGCTGTCAAAAAATAGTACCAAATTCCACTATTAGTCTCCAACAGAAAGTGAATAGTGACACACGTCAACAACATAGACCATAAAATAACTTACGTTCAACAATGATTTGAGGAAGTCACTCCATATAAATGTGAGTATAATATAAGCTAATATTTCATGCTACTGTTACATACAATGTCAGCCAGAACATTATGACCACCTACATAATAGCAGATTTATCTACCTTTGGCAGGGATACAGCAGCGACGCGTGCTAACATGAGTGTAATGAGAGTTAGGTAGTTCGCTCTAGGAAGTTGGCACCACAGTTGCATACACAAGTCACCTAATTCCTGGAAATTTCGGGGGTGGGGGGGAGGGGCGGGTGGCGGGAGGAGGCGGCGTGCGATACGCTCTGACGCCACGTTCAATCACATCCAAGATGTGTTCTATCGGGTTCAGATTTGGCGAGTTAGGAGGCTAGCAAATGAAATGGAACTCGCCACTGCGTTCCTCGACCCTTGCTTCCGGCCTTGTAACATGGCGCATGACGCGCCCCCTCATCCCGCTGGGCAGAACAGGTAATTAGGATTGTGGAAAGAGCCAAATAAGGTTGGGGTCAGTTTCACCTTCTAACTGTAATTTATTCTAATTTAAAAACACATTTACAACCAAAGCGGCACAAATCCGAATCTTTACCAAATGCAACTCTTTTACGGCTGAAGGCAGCCAAACAAGAAATCTTAAAAATCAACAAGATAAAAATGCAGTTAAAATAGCAAATAAAATAATTAAAAAGCATATATCACAGCTAGGTGGAAAGTTTTAAGGCAAAGCAGATAGAACAAACAGATGCAAGGTGCAATACAAATGGCTGAAGGCCAGAGTTAACTTTCAAAATTTTAAAACATATTACCATAATCTTTTAGAGGCAGAAGGCTGCATTGTTTAAGCTTGAAACTTAATTTTGAAAATTAAGTTGCAAAGCTGAAAGCCCACAATTAATTATCCAAGATTCTTTTAAAAAAAATATAGCCACAAGACTTATATTTTAAGTAGCTGAAAACAGATAGTTAAACACCGGTGGGAAAGACAATAAAGACATCGGCACTCAGAAGCCTCCAGGGAGATTGTTCACTTAAGTGACGCAGGTAGTGAGCCCAACTACACTTGATCTGTCGGAACCCAACCAGGGGACAGTCACGGACTGACCGACACAACTACTTGCTTGCCATCAATCGGTACATGAGAAATCAAACACAAAAGGTTACAAACGTGATAATCCACAATGAAGTATGTATTAGCGTCAAAATCACACAACATGTTGGACAGCGACAACAGGTGAGGAAAGGACGCTGCCTGAAATTACGTTAGTGGCCAGGGCAGGTAACCGGAACTTTAGCGGCCACAAGGCAGAAAATTCCGCTGGTACACCTGAATTTGAAATAAGGTAATATAGTTAACTTCACCCAAAAAGACCACTGCTTGAATTTACGTCAATGGCCAGGGCAGGTAACCAGAAAACTAACGGCCACTAGGCAGAAAATTCCGCTGGTGCACTCGAATTGTTGTTTGTTGTTGTTGTCTTCAGTCCTGAGACTGGTTTGATGCAACTCTCCATGCTACTCTATCCTGTGTAAGCTTCTGCAGTACTTACTGCAACCTACATCCTTCTGAATCTGCTTAGTGTATTCATCTCTTGGTCTCCCTCTACGATTTGTACCCTCTATGCTACCCTCCAATGCTAAATTTGCGATCCCTTGATGCCTCAGAACATGTCCTACCAACCTATCCCTTCTTCTAGTCAAGTTATGCCACAAATTTCTCTTCTTTCCAATCCTATTCATACCTCCTTATTAGTTATGTGATCTGCCCATCTAATCTTCAGCATTCTTCTGTAGCACCACATTTCTAAAGCTTCTATTCTCTTCCTGTCTAAACTATTTATCGTCCATGTTTCACTTTCATACAAATACTTTCAGAAACGACTTCCTGACATTCAAATTTATGCTCGATATTAACAAATTTCTCTTCTTCAGAAACGCTTTCCTTGCCGTTGTCAGTCTACATTTTATATCCTCTCTACTTCGACCATCATCAGTTATTTCGCTCCACAAATAGCAAAACTCCTTTACTATTTTAAATGTCTCAATTCCTAATCTAATTCCCTCAGCATCACCCGACTTAATTCGACTACATTCCATTATCCTCGTTTCGCTTTTTTTGATGTTATCTAATATCCTCCTTTCAAGACACTGTCCATACCGTTCAGCTGCTCTTCCAGTCCTTTTCTGTCTCTGACAGAATTACAATGTCATCGGCGAACCCCAAGGTTTTTATTTCTGCTCCATGGATTTTAATTCCTATTCCGAATTTTTCTTTTGTTTCCTTTACTGCTTGCTCAATATATAGATTGAATAACGTCGGGGATAGGCTACAACCCTGTCTCACTCCCTTCCCAACCACTGCTTCCCTTTCATGCCCCTCGACTCTTATAACTGCCATCTGGTTTGTGTACAAATTGTAAATAGTATTTCGCTCCCTGTATTTTACCCCTGCCACCTTTAGAATTTGAAAGAGTATTCCAGTCAATATTATCAAAAGCTTTCTCTAAGTCTACAAATGCTAGAAACGTAGGTTTGCCTTTTTTTAAATCTTTCTTCTAAGATAAGTTGTAAGGTCAGTATTGGATTACGTGTTCCAACATTTCTACAGAATCCAAACCTGATCTTTCCCGAGGTCGGCTTCTAACACTTTTTCCATTCGTCTGTAAAGAATTCGTGTTAGTATTTTGCAGCTGTGACTTATTAAACTGATAGTTCGGTAATTTTCACATCTGGCAACACCTGCTTTGTTTGGAGTTGGAATTATTATATTCTTCTTGAAGTCTGAGGGTATTTCACCTTTCTTGCTCACCAGATGGTAGAGGTTTGTCAGGACTGGCTCTCCCAATTGTGGTCAACCAATATAGTTAATTGCACTGCATGGCGGCTACATTTCAACAACAGAAACAGTGTTGATCACAGGAAAACCTCCACAACAGCGAACCATCGAAACAAACCACACAACATGAATGCACGTGGCTTGGGTAGTTGAAAACACTACTCAACTTTGACGTCCTGGGTCGGTGAGCCACGAAGCTCGTAGCGATCGGACAGCTCCACACACTCTCCGACACTGTGCAGCGATCGCCAGCGGACCCAGCCGACTGTACCGCGCGGAGATAACTTCCCTGGTCCGCAGCAACCGACCGACTCCTCTCAGAATGCCGACAACATCTAAAATAGTCGTCAGTGGAAATAACACCAAGTACACACACAACCTGACAATCGCGTGCACAAAGACCTGAACGATACCCAACAGTAACTAAACACGCTCGAAGACAAATCGTAAGTCGACGCACGCACACAAAGCTGACTCATGAACGATCGGTGAAGCAAAACGCGTCGTCCGGCAGGACGACCGACCATCGATCAACCAAGACCGTGGCTCGGCTCAAGTGATGTGAGGTGGCAGTGGTTGGGTGAGCCACGTCGACACAGACCTCGCCGGCCGCGGTGGTCTCGCGGTTCTAGGCGCGCAGTCCGGAACCGTGCGACTGCTACGGTTGCGGGTTCGAATCCTGCCTCGGGCATGGATGTGTGTGATGTTCTTAGGTTAGTTAGGTTTAAGTAGTTCTAAGCTCTAGGGGACTAATGACCACAGCAGTTGAGTCCCATAGTGCTCAGGGCCATTTCAACTATTTGACACAGACCTCACTACTGCTCCAACTCGACTGCACTTGTGCCACATTGCAGCTCCCCGACTAGCAGGTCCGGACTGCATGGCAGACGCGTTCCAACTACTGGCAGCCCAAACTTGCAACCCAAACTCACTTACGACCGACAACCACCGGGAAGTAATAGCAGTCCAGCAAAGACACTACGGGAGAGGATATATCGATACGCGCTACTAGCGCCGGTCACGGTCAGCCAAAGCAGCAACTCAGTGACAGTAGTAATTTAACATAGTGAGGTGGAAGTACGTTAAAAACCGGGTGTAAAATACACCCGGGAACACGAGCCACGAACGGCTCAGTGCATTATCTTGCTAAAAAATGCCACTGCCGTCGGTAATCATGATTGTCATGAAGTGGTGTACGTGGTCTGCAACCAGTGTACGATACTCCTGGCCGTGATGCTGCCTTGTACGGGATCCACTGGATTCGTAGATGCCCACATGAATGTTCCATATAGCATAGTGGAGCCGCCGCCAGCTTATTTCTGTCTCGCAATACAGGTGCCGAGGAGCTGTACCCCTGGAAGACGATGGATTCGCGCCCTCCCAGCCGCATGATGAAGTAGGTATCAGGATTCATCAGCCCTTGCAAGATTGCAAGACTCTGCCACTGCCTTGCAAGATTGCAAGACTCTGCCACTGCGGTAATGTCCAGTGTCGATGGTACTGTTCCCATTTCATTCGCAGTTTCTGATGTCTTGGTGTTAAAATTTGTACATGCATGGGTCGTCGGCTGTGGAAGCCCATCGTTAGGAGTGTTCGGTGCACTGTGTGTTCAGATACAATTGTTCTCTGCCGAGCATTAAGGTCTGATGTTAGTTCTGCCACAGTTCGCCACCTGTCCTGTTTTACCAGTCTGACTGTACCGAGGTTCCAGGCCATCAAAATCCGCCCTCGGTCAAACTCAGATAGATCGGACGCCTTTCCCAATCTACACACGGACAGCATGCTCAGTGATACTACACGCCCGTGCGTCTGTCTGACTAGCAGTCATTCCTCGCCATGTGACGGTGCTATCGCGCTGGACGGGTTTGTATCGATCAGTGTTGACGTAGAATGAATTGATACACATTATAAATGTAATTTCAGCAGGAACACTTAAGGGGGGGGGGGGGACGTTGATGAAAAACAAACACTATTTCAAAAATGCACCAAATCTACAGTTTTGGAGATATGGCAATGAAAATTTGTACCACGTTTTACATGAAAGTAACACATATATATATAAAACCTTTGATTATATATATTTAACTCTTTTTTGAATGATATTTGAAGTTTTATTTTCAAGAAAGAATGTATGTTCCTTTTTCTCAGAAAGCATTTAAGAGATTTCTACAAAAATTTCTCTGTTTCATCTCTTTTTTGTTCTACGTTTCTCTCATGAGGTTTTTGGAATAGGTTAAATAGGAGAATTTTCATAATTTTTTAAATTATAATTACACAAGTACAATTTTGAATTCATGCAAAATTCCAAGCACTTTGCCCCGTATATCAGCTTGCAATCAAAATTTCAAAATTTGGTCTTGAGACAACGTTTATTAGGTTTACATAAATATGTATACAAAATTTCGTAATACTAACTTTCATAGATTCTGAGGTAAAGGTACATAAACTTTAAAAAACAAACTTTTCAGGAAACGCAATTTAACATTCAACCTAACTTTTTTCCTTATGTCACTTCTTCAGAAGGCACCACATTTGTACTCTGGGTCGTCTTTCTCTTCACGGCTTCTCTTCTGGTTTCTTGTTGTCTGTCTTCTTTCCTTTACCAGGTGTCCAACTGACTTTTCAGTTGCAGAGACGCACTGTAAATCTATTTTTCTCAGAATGTCTTGAGTAAAATTTCCTATCTTGAAGCCCATTCTTTCTAATACCATACCTTCATCCTCCCGACGTTCCCATCATTAAATACAATAACTGCATCATAAGTTGCACTTCTGACAACTGTAGCAGATGCAAATGTGTCTTTAGGGCATCGTTTCATATGGGTGAATTTAGAGACTCATTTGGAGTTTGGCGCTGGCATATTCATTATTCCACACAATAATTTCCCCCTTCTCTCCCAACTCCAATGCACCTCAATCCACAGGTAAACCTCATATTAGCTTCGTAGCACTAGTTTTTATATTTAGAAGTTTGGAAGAGCTATAAGCATCGCATTTTTTGCACACAATATGCATATTGGCTACCAAGCCTACTCCCTTACCATCATCTATAATCTGAATGTTATCACTACCACATGTCTTACAAACACAAGAAAATTTCACTGCTGCAGTCAATAATTCAAGGTCAATTAATCTAAATCCAGTGTACCGAGATATATCACTGTAATATGCACCATTCACCTCACCAATTCTTCGCTTGGAGCCGCTATGAGACGAGTTCATATTTTCAGCAGATGGTCTTACTTCGGACGTAGCCTCATTGCTGGTTTGTCGTTGTTTCTCACGTCTTCTATTCATTATTCAAACGCAATTTGTCCAGTTTTTTATACACTCTTTGTGATCGTGGCATAACTGAATGAAGAAAGAATCTCCGTCAGTATCACAAGGCAAAAAAAAAAAAGAACTGCTTCGTCATAATCGATGCAGCTAGTTTGTTATTGTTTATAAGATAAGGAACAGAGTCAAAGATGATCTGTAAAACCAAAGAGTGTGTTTCACAGCCTTCTAGATGTATCCCGCACACGTTTTGTTGGAAGTAATACACAGAATCGTTGTTCACTGAGCTGGAATTGAAGTGCTGCTTCAAAACGTGGGCATGGCAGGGAGGCCGCGTCACATTTTTAATTAATTTTCAGGCACTTCGGATGCGATTTCAAGATTTAAACTTTGGGAACTTATTGTCATGAGTTGTACTAACAAATAAAAAATAAATCGGAACTTGACTTTTTTTGTTAATTTCATCAACGGCCCCCCTTAAGAATGACACATATGCTGCAATAAGTTTGTCGTGACTTACGTAGTCAACAACAGATATACAGTGTGTATCTAATTTTGTCAGAAGTGTAAAGAAGATGTCATATTATAACATTATGCAAGCTGTGTGCCCGGCATAGAAGAAGTTACTTTACATCAAAACGGTACCTTCGCGGCTATAGGCGCCTTGTCAAATGTTTTTCTGTAGTCCCCCTTATGACCCATAGATGCCTATAATAGAAGCTGTGAAATACCCTGTTCACTGAATAAAAACTTTTGGAAGCCTTTGTATCAGTTTCTCATTTAGTCGCATCTGTATATTTCCACCGCGAAATGCCGGGCAGGGAAGCATAGCTGAGTGCTGCGCAACACTCGGGAAGTTTTCGCTAGGCAGGTTCACATGTTATGCGAACAGAGTCTTGTACACGTCATCGCTGAGGCTTGCACGGAACATGCGACACGCACTGCGTTACGCGGCCGCAGCCACGCAAACCTCACTCATTCGTTAATCCCAGTAATTCCTTGCAATCTGCGGTCTCGCAGCTTCCCTTCTAGAGCCTATAGTGTCCATGTCTTTTGCACCTACTCCCGAAGTCATTTTAAGATATGTGGCCCTGAGTTCATCTCGCGGCGGGACAAAGAACGTACTCATCATTTTCCATTGTTTACTGTTTCCCTAATATTGCAGTTTTGTACTCTCCACAGTTTTTGTACTTAGGAAAGAGAGTGACAGTTTTTCTGTTGCACTCCACTTCGCTGATTTACTGCAAAGTCGCCATGACTGTGCCGGTAAATATCGAGTCACTGTGTATACTAACACAACGCGTCGTCTGCGGTTTGCTGACACTGACAGCGCTGTTTCTACGTACAGGAAAGAGGGCTTTAGGGCTCCTCTACTTCGAGACTCTAATCTTCGTCTGCTACTGAAGTCATTGGTCCACTTAATCAATAACTACAGACAGAGGTCCTGAAGGGTACTATCATCCGCAGAGATACCTCCCCATTTTCCTATCACAACCTGTCTTGAAACCGGCACTCCCATTAATTGTAAAAGGTTTACTGTTGACGAAATTCTTCCTCTGAATAGAGTATTTAAATCTGCAGCAAATGTGAAAACGTTCGCACTTAAAATTAATAGCGAAAAACTAAATTATGATAGGAAAAATTAAAAGAAATAAAATACAAAAAGAGTTGAGAAATATTATTATTTAGGCATCTTAATTACGCAGTACGACAGATGATGTACAGAAATTAGAAAAAATCAAGTTCTATATGATCATTTGAAGAGTGCTCCTGTATGGCTGTGAAATCAAGACACAGACGAAGACATACCGAGAGCACTTCGGTAAAGCACAGGGGCTGGACAAAGACACGGTAACACCAAAATCACAAGACATTACCATACCTAATGTTACACAGAAAACCTGTTGCCTTTCAAAACAGCTTCCAGTCGCATCGGAATGGATAAATACAGGTCCTGTATGATTTTTAAGGAACACTTATACCGTTCTTCCTGCAAAATAGTGGCATGTTCAAGTTAACGATTGCCGGCCGCTGTTCAAAATAGCTCTGAGCACTATGGGACTTAACTTCTGAGTTCATCAATCCCCTAGAACTTAGAACTACTGAAACCTAACTAACCTAAGGACATCACACTCACCCATGCCCGAGGCAAGACCGTAGCGGTCGCGCGGTTCCAGACTGTAGCGCCTAGAACCGCTCGGCCACTCCGGCCGGCCCAGCCTTTGTGTCCGAGAGGTTCTAGGCACATCAGTCCGGAACCGCGCTGCTGCTACGGTCGCACGTTTGAATCCTGCATGTGTGTGATGTCCTTAGGTTAATTAGGTTTAAGTAGTTCTAAGTCTAGGGGACTGATGACCTCAGGTGTTAAGTCCCATAGTGCTCAGAGCGTTTTGAACCATTTTTGAAGGTAACGATGATGGAGGAAAATACCGATCACTCTTCCTCCGTTCCAAAGTAGACCGCAAAGCCTCAATTACTCAATTACATTGAGATCCAGTGACTGTGGTGGCAAGCGCAGATGCGACAAATTTGTCCTCGTGCTCACAAAACGAGTCCTGGATGATGCGAGCCGTGTGAACAGCGGCCCTGTCGTCTTGAAACACAGAATCAACATTGCTGAACAAACCCTGTACCATGAGGTGGACCTGATCAACCCAAATGGTCACATAATCCTTGGCAGTAACGCCACCCTCAGGGTAACCATGGCGCCAGGGAATACAACGATACGGTGCCCAAATCATCACCGAACCCACCTCATGATTCACACTTGGGACGCAAACTCGGCCAGAAGTTGGAAACAGTGTGAGACAAGAGACCCATTCGACCAAATGACGTTCCTCCACTGCTCCATAGTCCAGGTTTTATGGGTTCAGCACCATGTTTTCTGTTACGAGGATTTGCGTTATTGATGAGTGCTTTTGCAATTCCAACTCGCTCTGCAGTTCCCCACTTCTGGGACTTTTTTCGTGTTATATTGATGTTGACAGCGTTCGCGAGTACGACATTCAGTCTGCAGTATCTTTTGTAGCTTTCTTTCTCTTATGTTACGTCGCAATCTGACAGTCTGTCACGATCACTCAAATCACACTTTCGTATGCACTGTGAGTTACCGGACGTTTATTCAGCTTCCCCTGTAACGGTAGAAGTCTTCGTAAAGGTGCTCCTGAAATGCCAAAAACTTCGGCTTCTTTGTTTACGGAAGCATCAACCATACTAGCACTAACAACTGCCTACGTGCTCATGCATTTAGCTCCGACACAATGCACTCTGAGCTACACAGAACCCTGTTCTGGCCACGGCTGACACTTGCAAACGTATAGAGGGCACTGCAGAGCTACCGTTCGTAGTCATGAACAACGGCGCAACCTGCAGGCTTGGCTAGAGCCAAATAAACTAGTATATCTGCCTAATATCACATCCGGCCCTCGCGAGCACGCAGAACTGCCGCAACACGACGTGGCATGGACTCGACTAATGTCTGAAGTAGTGTTGGAGGGAACTGACTCCATGAATCCTGCAGGGCTGAACATAAATCCGTAAGAGTACGAGTGGGTGGAGATCTCTCCTGAACAGCACATTGCAACACATCCCAGATATAGTAAATAATGTTAATGTCTGGAGAGTTTGGTGGTCAGTGGAGATATTTGAACTCAGTAGAGTGTTCGTGGAGCCACTCTGTAGCAATTCTGGACGTCTAGGATGACGCATTGTCCTGCTGAAATTGCCCAAGTCCGTCGGAACGCACAACGGACACGAATGGATGCTTAAGTACGTGTCATCTGTCAGAGTTGTATCTAGACGCGTCAGGGGTCCCATATCACTCCAACTGCACACGCCCCACACCAGTACAAAGCCTCCACCAGCTTGAACAGTTCCCTGCTCAAGGCAGGATCCATGAATTCATGAGGTTGTCTCCATATCTGTACATATCCATCCGATCGATACAATTTGAAACGAGACTCGTTCGATCAGGTAACATGTTACCAGTCATCAGCAGTCCAAAGTCGGTGTTGACGGGTCAAGGCGAGGTACAAAGCTTTGTGTAGTGCAGTCATCAAGGGCACACGATTGGGCCTTCGGCTCCAAAAGCCCATGTGGATCATGTTTGGTTGAAAGGTTGGAACGCTGACACTTGTTGACGGCCCAGCATTGAAATCTGTAGCAACTTGCGGAAGGGCTGCACTTCTGTCACGCTGAACGATTCTCTTCAGTCGTCATCGGTCCCGTTCTTGCAGAATCTTTCTCCGGCCGCAGCGATGTCGGATATTTGATGTTTCACCGGATTCTTATGGTACACCCGTGAAATGGTCTTACGGGAAAATCCACACTTCATTGCTACTTCGGGGATGCTGTGTCCCATAGCTCGTGCACCAAATTCAAACTCACTTAAATATTGATAACGTGCCATTGTAGCAGCAGTAACCGATCTAACACCTGCGCCTTACACTTGTTGTCTTATATAGGCGTTGCCGATAGCAACGCCGTATTCTGCTTGTTTACATATCTCTGTATTTAAATACGCATGCCTGTAACAGTTTCTTTGCCGCTTCAGTGTATGTCACGCATGCATTTCTCCAACCTCTATAAACTCTGTGGTGCTCAATCCTTGAGTGGGCTTTTGGCCTGAGTGCAAGCAGAGTGCACCATTTCCTTCTCCGCGGCAATAGGAGGAGAAAGTTAAAAAAGCTCACAGTAATTATTCAAAAAAGAAAGACGAAATGTTTTGGAATCTCATTTAAACACAAAATATGGAACGTCTAGATTGGAACGGAAACTTTTAGGAACGAAATGGTTCAAATGGCTCTGAGCACTATGGGACTTAACATCTATGGTCATCAGTCCCCTAGAACTTAGAACTACTTAAACCTAATTAACCTAAGGACGTCTCGCAACACCCAGTCATCACGAGGCAGAGAAAATCCCTGACCCCGCCGGGAATCGAACCCGGGAACCCGGGCGTGGGAAGCGAGAACGCTACCGCACGACCACGAGCTGTGGACTTTTAGGAACGTAAATCAAATAGAGACCAAGAAAGAAAAATAGTAGATCAGTTGGAGGTATCAATGCCAAAATTACCAGGAAATGTAGGGGACAGCCTAAACTAGTGAGTGGCTGCCTCTGGAACGCTTAGCATTTTCAAGCTGATGATGGCCATGCTGATTCAATAAGGATCAGCAAAGTTTCTTTTCGGGTGCTGGTAGTCACTGTGAAATTGTATTTACGTTACCTTCCGTGACGTGGACTTGTATCGGTGGCTTCGTTTTCCGGGGCAAATGTGGTTGTCACAGGTAGGAGCTGGTATTTGGTGACGGTTTTGTGTTGAGTTCTGGGACCAGTAGCTTGTGGGAAGAGGTGGCGGTCGAAGAAACGCACATGGTACGCCGCGATTTGAAAACGAGGAAGCAAACGTTGTTGCTTTCGTAGAACTGAAGTGTTTGATTTTGAGTGATTTTTTTCAGTTCTTTTGCGAACTATTAGTCAGAGACTATTGTTTTCTCGAGTACAGTGCGCGCTGAAAAGAACTGGTTGGGAGGCAGTGTGGCGGCCTTGTGTTGTTCCCGGCCAAGTGGTGGGATCGTCATGTGAGTTCTGTTTGCTGCACTTGCAGAGGCGCACGTGCCGCGCATAACGAAATCATGTGCGCCGCGGATCGCCAGGACAGGAGCAGACAATCTTCCACGATCTCGCAAGCAGAAGAGGAGAAGCTGCGGGGAAATTTTCCCATTCCCCACAACCTTTCCAGGTACAAACTTGTCCATCTGGTGTACAATACCCATACTTTTTCCACTAATCTATTCCTAACTAAATGGCTCACTCAGATATTTTATATGATTTTCCTGTGGCATCTGCACACTGCTGTCAAATGTGTCCACTTCTGGAGTAAAGTAAATCTTGCCTGTAGCACACTGGTACAGCGTCCAGGAAATCGTCTTACGATTGCGAAATGAAGGTCTGCTACCTCTTGAAGGCGTGTTGCCGGTGTCCTTCCTAGAAGTATGGTTTAGAGGTACGCGAACCATTACTCACATTCTCAGAATATTACGAGGAACTGGAACTATTCACTTCATTGACACAGCAGACAGACCTGTGTAATGGAAAATCTATAGAACGGTATGTGTGTGTGAGCGCCTAGAGTTGACATATAAAGTGATTTTTTCGTTCACTGATTATAATTGCAGATCGCATTCAGGTTTTTAATGAAAATCTTGCAGTAAAAAAATAAACTCGTTCGGATAGTCCAAACCGCTTCCTTTCTTTCGTTAATAATATGAATTTATAGAATATATATATATTTGACCCTGGCTTGTGGATAAACGCAGTATTTTCTAAGATCTGTTGCTATTTGCGTATCTTGGTTCAAATGGCTCTGAGCACTATGGGACTCAACTGCTGTGGTCATCAGTCCCCTAGAACTTAGAACTACTTAAACCTAACTAACCTAAAGACATCACACACATCTATGCCCGAGGCAGGATTCGAACCTGCGACCGTAGCAGTCGCACGGTTCCGGACTGCGCGCCTACAACCGCGAGACCACCGCGGCCGGCTGCGTATCTTGCTTCAAAATGTTAATAATAAGGTACTTTTCAAGTGCCATATTCACGTTTTCACTGAGCGTCATGAACATATTTTATGTTTCGAGCACATCTTTGCGAACCTACTTCTACGGACGTGCTTTTACCAATCATATTTTGGCATTTAAATTTAATCGAACGTTAGTAAGTCTTAATAAAGACTGTATGCAGGTGCAAAAGACGTCATTAACATGATACTACTACTTATTTTCACTTTTGCTCTCTACCATCTCTCTAGATTTGGTGCCGGAACAAAATTTTCCAGCTTGTTACGTTTTACCACATGGGCAATAACTGAGATGTCTTATTTACTATTATGTGACAGAACATCCCTGAAGTAGTTATCGCCATCCAACGGCATGACCACGATGAGGAGAATAGGAGCCCTATTTCTCTGGTGTTTACCATCCAGTACCTCGTTATGCTCACAATGCTTTTCATTAAAAATTTTAGTAGAATTTAAATTTTTTAATTATTAGTGTCACGCTCTAGCGATAAATTGATCCCATCATTTGTCTATAACACAGGCCTTCTGTTTCCACGTCTTCCCCTGGAGATGGGTCATCGTCATAAGGACGGGAAACTTTTATTTGGCTTTGCAGTTTTCGTTTGGATACTACGAAGCAAGTCCCTGATGGGACAATATTAAGTTACGGGTGACATTCAATTGTACTTCCATGGGTCTAGTGTTACTAACCGAAGGAACCATGACAGCTGTGGACCACGTGAACATTACCGCGGACCAGCTGCGTCCCTTGCTGCCTGATGTCTTTCCCGACGGCAGTGGATTCACAAGGCCAGAATCGTGGTACAGTGGTTTAAGAAGCATCATAGTGAACTCATGTTGATGTCTTGACCAACAAATTCGCCTTTCATGAAGCCGCTGTAACACATCTAGCAGCGGTATTAGGCGTCAGCTCTGTGCCAACAAATCACTGGCCCAAAATTTATGGGAAATGTGTGGCTTGCGCACAGAATATTGACCCACACACATCCGGCAACCTACCAAGGACTTCTCGAACCATTACAGCGCAAAATCACTGTTGTGTTGCGTTCCAGAGTTGTACCAACACACTGTTAAGTACACTCACGCTCATAAATTAAGGATAATTGCAGAATGTGGTGCCACACAACGTGGCACTACACACAACTGGCGCTAATAGCATAGGCGCATAGGGAGCACACACGACACAGATCTGTAAGTCCACGATATTGGTGATAAGTTGAGAAAATAGTCCCGAAACACATGCGCTACAAAACGCCACTGTTTCTTGCGCTTGTACCCTGACATCAATAAGCGATATGATCACCATGCACACGTACACAGGCCGCACAACGGGTTGGCATACTCTGGATTAGATGACAGAGCTGCTGCTGGGGTATAGACTCTCATTCTTGCACCAGTGCCTGTCGGAGCTAATCAAGCGTCGTAGGGGTTTGAAGGCGTGCAGCGACACGTCGACGGAGAGCATCCCGGACGTTCTCGATGGGGTTTAGGTCTGGAGAACAGGCAGGCCACTCCATTTGCCTGATATCTTCTGTTTCAAAGTACTCCTCCACGACGGCAGGTCGGTGGGGCCGTGCGTTATCATCCATCAGGAGGAAGGTGGGACTCACTTCACCCCTGAAAAGGCGGGCTTACGAGTGCAAAATGACGTCCCGATACACCTGACCTGTTACAGTTCCTCTGTCAAAGGGGTGTGCGTGCACCAATCATAATCCCATCCCACACCATCAAACCACGAACTCCATACAGGTCCCTTTCAAGGACATTAAGAGGGTGG
This sequence comes from Schistocerca gregaria, assembly GCF_023897955.1. Classification (NCBI taxonomy): domain Eukaryota; kingdom Metazoa; phylum Arthropoda; class Insecta; order Orthoptera; family Acrididae; genus Schistocerca; species Schistocerca gregaria. The sequence goes on along the minus strand of NC_064923.1, from coordinate 126,215,581 downwards.
TATCTGTTTCCTGGTTACCGGCATGGCGAGAACCACTGTTCAGACTATACATGGAGTCGTCGGTGAACATAACCTGGGACTACTGTTCCAGTGACCATGTATTGTGTTCTTGACACCAGGATTTACGGGCTCTCCTGTGACCAGGGGTCAGTGGCTTGCACCTTGCAAGTCTCCGGGTGAAAAAACCATGTCTGTTCAGTCGTCTACAGACTGTGTGTCTGGAGACAACTTTTCCAGTGGCTGCGGTACGGTCCCAAGCAAGGCTACCTACAGTACTCAGTGGCCGTCTGCTGGCTCTGATGGTGAGGTATCGGTCTTCTTGTGGTGTTGTACAATGTAAAAGTTCCCTACTGTAGTTCCTGGACACGTTTCCTGTCTGCTGGAATCGTTTCCATAATCTTGAGATCACACTTTGTGGCACACAGAGGGCCTGTGCTACGACTTGCTGTTGTTTGACCAGCCGCCAGTCGCCCTAGTATTCTACCCCTCATAACGTCATCAATATGTGTTCTTTGAGCCTTTTTCAACACAAAGTCACCATCTGCACGTGTGAAAACGTCTGCACACTTACTCGCTGCACCGTACTCTGACATGTAGCAACACACCTCTGCGTATGTGGACTGCTGCCAGCGACACCGTGCGATGACTGCAGGTTAAATGCACCGCATGGTCACACCCCGAGGTGATTTAAACCCGCAAACCGCCCACCAGAGCGTTGTTACACAACGTATCAGCATTATCCTTAATTTATGAGCGTGAGTGTGGTTGGCCAAAGTGTTTTGGTTCATCAGTAAATGTTCCAAAACGAATAGGTGCAGCTGTCGAATATGTGGCCACGAAAATCTGTTGTAACATTTAGATTACGTTGGTGACAGCCCAAAACTTAGTTTCTTTTATTCTTTAAGAAATTCCTTTTTTTCAATACCAGATCAATGCTAGCTTACTCCCCATAAAGAATATGAATTTCTGCTACCACTCACTTTATGAGTGTTGTTTATCGGATATCTGAGTTAGAATGATGAATCCACTTTTTCTATAAGTGATTGTAAGAGATTTGAAAATAATTTTGAACTTATTTCCAAATTTTCATCCAGTGCACTATTTCCAAATTTTTCACAGGGCCAAAATTTTTCCAGCTCCTCTAAAATGTTTTATGTGTGGATGTCTGGATAATGGATGAGGCGTATCGTGTGTGTGTGTGTGTGTGTGTGTGTGTGTGTGTGTGTGTGTGTGTGTGCTGCAGATTTCGTATGTCTTTCTGTTCTTATGAACAGTATTGTCGACGTATTATTATTTTTCAGTTGCAATTTCTTGGTTGTGCAGTTCTGATATTGTTTATATGTATATTTAACCTATGTAAATATGACCTTTGACCCATTCATGTTTTTCTTTAAATGTTTTAAGTTCAGGGACTGTGTTTTGACAAAGTGAATTACTCCAGCGCCAACGACTGTTAGATTGCTACCACAGTATAATTGCATATTTTATAAGGTTACAAAAAGTATTAAATACAGTATCTCAGTCGGGAATAACGTACAACTAGAGCATAATATTAAAAAATATGTAAAAACGAGCACCTGAAAATAAGAATAAATATTGTCGAAACGCATCGTCATCATCAAAATAAAACAACACTCATAAAGCACTGGGTAGCAGAAATTTCATTCCTCTGTGAGAAATAACCTTGAACACACAGTCACAAACTAACGTAAGAAGGTTAAAGCGAACACTCAGCGGTTTAATGTACACTGAAATGCAGGTATAGTTTAATCTTCATTTTAAATAGTTTAATCTAACAGGTTGAAGTGACTGATCAAGAATATTGAACACTTTTCTTGCAGAAAATCGCACATCTGCACTATCTTAACGACCTTCAGCACCTTCTCATTAAGTGGTTTCCAAATCAACCTGTCGATAGAGATGTATCCACTGCATGGCCACATCGTTTTCCTGAATTGACATCTCCTGATTTTTTAAATTCGTCAAGGGCAGAATATTGAGATCGAACCCGACCGTCGATTTTGCTTAGGTTTCGAGCACAAATATTCGCCACATGAGAAGTCCTGTGCCTACGATAAGCTGCACTGGGCATAAACGGAATTCATATGACTTCTAATACGATGAAAATAACACCCATTCTTGAAACCTATCTGCTAAAAATATGACGTATTTCGTGAAGCTATAACTAGAGAAGTAATGATGCGAGACGTCACAATACGTTTATGCATAACCTAAAAGTTGTAAAGTTTTTATTGAAGCGCCGAGTAGAATAATCCCCAATTTCGCAATTAGGATCGTTGTCTCGCTCAGAATGACAAGATCAAACTCAAGCCCCGTTTTACTGAATTTGTTTCACACAGTACAAGTGAATACCCGGTCCTGAGCAGTTGATTGACAAATCCCGAATACCCCTGGTAAAGCTTCCATGCTGTAACGCACAGTAAAAAATTCTCTTCTATGCTCTTACCAAGCTGCCGTCATGCAGCCCGTTGTCAATCGGAAACAGAAAGACGAAATTTTTATTTTTATCGGTGAACTTGATCGAACGCCAGAACCCAGCACAGGATCTGACACACTTTTACGGTAATCAGTCTCTTGTGTTTGTTAACGTTGGCCCACCATGAGTGTCTTTCTGCTTACTCGGCTGTGAAAGCTGACGTCTCACCATGTCTTGCGAAAAGTGTCGCAAGATATATACACTCCTGGAAATGGAAAAAAGAACACATTGACACCGGTGTGTCAGACCCATCATACTTGCTCCGGACACTGCGAGAGGGCTGTACAAGCAATGATCACACGCACGGCACAGCGGACACACCAGGAACCGCGGTGTTGGCCGTCGAATGGCACTAGCTGCGCAGCATTTGTGCACCGCCGCCGTCAGTGTCAGCCAGTTTGCCGTGGCATACGGAGCTCCATCGCAGTCTTTAACACGCGACAGCGTGGACGTGAACCGTATGTGCAGTTGACGGACTTTGAGCGAGAGCGTATAGTGGACATGCGGGAGGCCGGGTGGACGTACCACCGAATTGCTCAGCACGTGGGGCTTGAGGTCTCCACAGTACATCGATGTTGTCGCCAGTGGTCGGCGGAAGGTGCACGTGCCAGTCGACCTGGGACCGGAACCGCAGCGACGCACGGATGCACGGCAAGACCGTAGGATCCTATGCAGTGCCGTAGGGGACCGCACCGCCACTTCCCAGCAAATTAGGGACACTGTTGCTCCTGGGGTATCGGCGAGGACCATTCGCAACCGTCTCCATGAAGCTGGGCTACGGTCCCGCACACCGTTAGGCCGTCTTCCGCTCACGCCCCAACATCGTGCAGCCCACCTCCAGTGGTGTCGCGACAGGCGTGAATGGAGGGACGAATGGAGACGTGTCGTCTTCAGCGATGAGAGCCGCTTCTGCCTTGGTGCCAATGATGGTCGTATGCGTGTTTGGCGCCGTGCAGGTGAGCGCCACAATCAGGACTGCATACGACCGAGACACACAGGGCCAACACCCGGCATCATGGTATGCGGAGCGATCTCCTACACTGGCCGTACACCTCTGGTGATCGTCGAGGGGAGACTGAATAGTGCACGGTACATCCAAACCGTCATCGAACCCATCGTTCTACCATTCCTAGACCGGCAAGGGAACTTGCTGTTCCAACAGGACAATGCACGTTCGCATGGATCCCGTGCCACCCAACGTGCTCTAGAAGGTATAAGTCAACTACCCTGGCCAGCAAGATCTCCGGATCTGTCCCCCATTGAGCATGTTTGGGACTGGATGAAGCGTCGTCTCACGCGGTCTGCACGTCCAGCACGAACGCTGATCCAACTGAGGCGCCAGGTGGAAATGGCATGGCAAGCCGTTCCACAGGACTACATCCAGCATCTCTACGATCGTCTCCATGGGAGAATAGCAGCCTGCATTGCTGCGAAAGGTGGATATACACTGTACTAGTGCCGACATTTTGCATGTTCTGTTGCCTGTGTCTATGTGCCTGTGGTTCTGTCAGTGTGATCATGTGATGTATCTGACCCCAGGAATGTGTCAATAAAGTTTCCCCTTCCTGGGACAATGAATTCACGGTGTTCTTATTTCAATTTCCAGGAGTGTAGTTTTCTACTTCGCATACAGTGTGTGCTTGTATCAGTTTTGTGGAACAGTTAGACAGTGATTTCCTCTTATCAGCAATACAGCATTCTCTGATCTTTCGCATTAACATCAGGCTACATACCCTTTGCGGTTTCTTGCACACTGACTCTCTGTACATACTTTTTTCAGCGATTTTCCACGTGGTGGAATGCATTCTCCCAACTAGCATAGTTCTGACAGGGGATTACATAGTGTTGTTCTTTACGACCGTGCGATACGGTGTAATAGTTAAGGCAACCCTGCAGATTTCACAGTGGTGTCGATGGCTGCTGATATTTAACCTGCCTTTCCTTTTTTCTTTTTAAAGAAAATGTACAAAATATTTCAGATGATCCAGAATATCAGACGGAAGAACACCTCGTTTATAGACAGTAAAAGACTGCGATAAAATTAACCGCAGAAAATTGCAGGTAATTCTATCTTTAAACCTTGGAAAAATAATAGAAATTTTGTACAACGTTCCACGAATATCCATCAGAAACAGGTACAAATAAAGATTTTAAAAAGGAAATAGATTTTGGCGTTCGACAAGAAAAACCACTACTTTTCGTGTTTATATAGGCAGGTTATGTTATGTCAATCAATGCATGACTTTAAGTGCCACAAATACAACTTACGTAATCTCGTGTTTAGAATGAAGTTCTATTTTCTCATGACGTAATAATACACTGCCTGACAAAACAAGTGAAGCACCCAAAAGACATGGTCGGATGTCAATGTAATTTTGTACACGTAGACACCACAGGCGGAAATGTAAGATTAGAGCTAGAATTCTCTGTGACAGGCAAAACAGCCGCCACGATGCCTCGGCGTTGTTCGTGTATACTCGTAGTTTTGCACCAGGCCGTGTGCGGTACAAAATGGGCGCGAACAACACCAGATGTCGAGTAATCACTGAAGGAGACAGAGTGCTGCATTCCCGTGTGGGGCGACGTTGTCAGTACCAAATAGTGTTTGAAAGGGGAGTCATTGTGGGTCCCCATTTGGCCTGCTGGTTGAATTGTGCAACTATCAGACTCATGACGCATTGGTATTTGGCAATGGTTCTATGTTAAATTGCATCGGAACGTGAGGACAGGTATACTTGTCGACTAGCTTCCGGTAGACCATGTCTGACCGGCCACACGGGAGTTTTCGCCGCACTGTGCACCAATCATATCATAACTCCTGCATATCTGCGCTTGCCATCCGAGAACAAGTGATGGACTGCTTGCAACATCCTGCGTCGTCCCATACCATTGGACGGGGATTAGCAGGGAATCATCGTCCCATGCGTATCCTGCTCTTAAAACCTTAACACAAACAGCTGCGTTTGGAGTGAGGTAATGACCGGGAAGCATGGACTGCTGATGAACGGCGTCGCACTGTATTGAGCGATGAATTACACTCCTGCACTATCCCGAATGAACGTCGTCGACGTGTATGGTGGCGACTGGCGACCTGGCCGGGACTGTCAGTCCTCCAGTGTTTTAGAGAGGCACAGCGGTGTTATTCCTGGCAACATGATATGACTTCAGGCGACGGGTGGTACTCGTTGAGTGAACTCTGATGCCTCAATGGCACATTTGGATCCCCGGAGCCCGGGTCCGATTCCCGGCCGGGTTGGGGATCTTCTCTGCCCGGCGACTGAGTGTTTATATTGTCCTCGTCATTTCAACATCGTCATCATTCGTGACAGTAGATAGATTGGACTGTGTAAAAGAATTGGACTGTGTAAAAATTGGGACTTTGTATGGGCGCTGAAGCCCGCGCAGTTGAGCGCCCCACATACCGAATATCATAATCATCAATAATACGTCACAGTCATCCGACGTCCTCATGTGTTACATACGACAGTACTGCGGTGCCATTTTTCATCAGGACTACGCTGGTCCACATATATGACGTGGCTCTATGAACTGTCTGTGTGAATCAGAGGTACTCCCATGGCCAGAAATATCCCCAGATCTGTTCCCGATAGAATGTCTCACAGCTGTTCGGACATCGACTCCCTCTCACAGCCAGAATCCAAGATATCAAAAACCAGTTACACCAAGTATGGACCAGCTAGCTTCAGGATACGATGGCCTTATGAGAACCTTCCCAACCGAATATCTGCTAGCATAACCGCGCGACTGCTACGGTCGCAGGTTCGAATCCTGCCTCGGGCATGGATGTATGTGATGTCCTTAGATTAGTTAGGTTTAAGTAGTTGTAAGTTCTAGGGGACTGATGACCACAGATGTTAAGTCCCATAGTGCTCAGCGCCATTTGAACTGATAGCATCGAAGCCAGAGGGGATGTAACGTCTTGCTGATAAGTGGCTTCATACATCCAACTTCTTTGTAAATTTGACTCAATTGCTGAAACAACATCCCCTATCCTCTGACCCGTAAAGTTTCTTAACTTCCTCCTCCTGGGTTCTTCACAATTGTTTTTGTCAGGCAGTGTAAGTGCTGAAATCGAAAAATTATTACAAGGGACAACTCATGACGGACTATTAAAGCTATCAGCTTTGTCTTCGTATCTCGAGAAACAATATTAAAGGCATGAAACTTGCGTATAAATTACAAACTGGAATGAAACAAAAATGAAAATAAAACAAATAAAAACAACAAATTAATTCGAACAGTCAGGGTATCCCTTATTGTTCGAAGAAACAGTCGACGACAGAAGCAACCAATTACAACTACTCACTTAACAAAAATTTAGAAAGCAGAGATAATGAGAGACCGCGATGCAATTTTATGAACCTATGGTTATTTGTGTATTTGTTCTGTACCATACAGGGATATTAGGAACATTTCCAACGAAAGGACGAAGCTGTCGTTCGGCAAATCAGCAGCACACACTTGGAAATACGGAAGACGATATGTGGTGTTACAAGAACAAAGTTTGAGAAATCTCGATGAGATGTTACAGCAGGCTACTCAGCCTAATAAGCTAAGGATCGAGAGCTACGAGGGATACCTACATACGTATTTTTAAATTATCTGCGACTTGATGCTATATTTTATGCTTCATATACAAAGTATCTAGTTAGATAACTTGCAGGGAAAGAAGACTGCCTTGATAACGAGACGTATCAGGGCAAAGTGAATGATTCCTCACGCCTGCATCACACACTGTAAGCTTAACTGTTTCAGCAACAGCGCAGGCCCTACACCCCCTGTAAGGTACACCAAGCGAGGTGGCGTAGTGGTTAGCAGACTGTCCTCGCATTCGGGAGGACGACGTTTCAAACCCGCGTCCGGCCATCCTGATTTAGGTTTTCCGTGACTTTCCTAAATCGTTTCGGGCAAATGCCGCCATGATTCCTTACAAAGGGCACGGCCAACTTCCTTCCCCATTCTTCCCTAATCCCATGGGGCCCTTGACCTCGCTCTTTGGCCTCCTCCGCCAAATTAACAACCCAACCAGGCAAGGTGCCGTAACATTAAACCCAACACAGACTTTTAGATGTGCTACACGACTCTAGTCTAGATACATGTCTAGTGACGTACCTTTAGTAGTGTGGATAGACGATTTTGTAACTGTATCAAAAAGTGCAAGTCCATGATTAACTTTTCGGAAAAGGAGAGGAGCTGCAACGTAACTGCAGAGCGGACCTTTTCAGGGACGACATGCCAGTCTCTCTCCAGGTTCCGAGAGCTTCTGTTATGCAATCGACTCTTTTGCCGATTTGATTTCCTGTTGGATGTTAGTCGTAAATCTGGTCGAAATAAGGTGAGTTCAAATTCATCGAAAATTCCTTTATAGTTATCTCTAGGAAATGACAAATTCAGACTAAAAAAAACGCATTAAACAAAAAGTTACATTCGAGTTATTGGCTACAAAGCACGATGTGAATGGCAGAGTTGGAGAAAAAAAATGTTATGTAAATTAAACGGTTCATTTAACCAGGAGAAAAATAAAGTAGCTAACCAGCTGCACCTCCCCTGAAAAGACTAGATAGTTTGCGTATCTTTATTAAACTATTACTGCTGTCAACTTACCGATCAACAGGTATCCGGAGTACAGGATGTGATGACGACAACAGAGACAGTGGAAGAAATGGTCTCCACTTTCCAGGTAGCGCAATGTGGCTGTCAGCGAAAGGGAAGATGAGATAGCGCCCATCAATCTTGTGTATTGCTTCATAAACATTTCCGCTATTATTAAAAGCGAAGTTTCAAAATCATTATACATTTGATAGGCGAAATTCCGAACATTCATGGAGCTTCTTACTATCAATTCGTTGATAACGTATTCCACAATCAGTGTTCGCCAACGTTTACGTGTTCGCGTTCCATCATTCAAAATCAGCAGCAGGCATGCATCATCCTGTACGAAGCTATACCGACCATGATGAAAAAAAAACAAATGGAAGTCGATGCTCGGACTAGGCCTGTGGTTCCCAAACCTTAGTGTAATTACTCCCTAGGCTGGGGTATTGGGCGTTCTTTCTCAGGGATAAAATCAAGAAGGGTTAGGCAGTATTTCAGTCAAGAATCTATATTTTTAAACAATAACTGTATTCTTAGTATTTGCTTAGAACCTAAAAAGTTACTCCCGTCCCCTTCGCCACCCTCTGAAGAATCGAGCTCCTACGTATAAAATATCCGTTTCACGTTTCTCATTTTTTATGATGTCATACCTCCAGAACTTAGAGTCGTGCAGTGTAATACTTTTACGGGTGCATTCAGGAGTATACGAGGATACTGTCTGCAAACTATGTAGCTAATAGAGTTAGGAGTATGGAAATAATAAATGAACTCTTCTTATCTCTTGATGTTTTCTTGCATGAATAATCAAAATGTAGTGAGCGATAAACTTGTTACGTCTCAGTGCGAGGGAGGGAGGGGGGGGGGGGGGGGGGGGGAAGGGAAAGGCGGTGTAAGCGAGAAGGAATAAGTTTTGTTTCAAAAAGTTTGAAATAATGTTTAAAGTTTGTTCTAAGTTGGCAGATGCTCTCATTCTCAAATTTGGGCAGGGTGGGTAATTTGCACGTCGTGAGTTATGCTCCCGGGCGAGACATACACACACATTTTAAATTCGATCAATAACTATGCGAAATGGTGAACATCAAATTTTAATTAGCCCCGGAAGCCATTAGATAGGCAGCAACCGGTATCACGCGACCGGTCTCTCTGTTTTGCAACACAGACACCTATTAGACCATCACCGTCGTCATCAGCACCAGCAATAGCCACTGACAATCAAGCGCTGAAAAAAGGCCTCCTCTAGCCTTTTCCACGTCTTGCGGTTTTCATCTAAGCACATGCACGCAACTCTTGCAAATGTTTTAAAGTCATTCCCCCACCTCCGTTAAGGTCGCCGTCTCAGCCCTTTCTTGTATCTCGGAATCCTGCAAAGAACTTCCTTTTCCATCCATTATCGATTCACGGTCTACATGTCCCGCCCATCTAACTTCCATTTTCGTTACAGTCACCTTTACGTCATCTACTGCACTCTCTTTTCTGCTTCTTTTTTTTTTCTCTGTCTAAATTAATAATTCCCATCTTCCATCTAATCGTTGAGCAACCCTCAGTTTTTAAACAATTTCCGGGCTTAAACTCCACGTTCTGTTGTTCTTAATCAAAATGGGTTGTGCACTTTGCCTGTAAACTTTCAGTTTCAGACGAATTGGAAGTTTGGAAACCCTAATTAATTTACTGAAAGCATTGCAGGCCACTTTTACTTTTCTGTTTGTTCCTTTCGCTGTACGTCTTGTCATTGTAATCAGCACTTGTCGTCGTTAATATATTCTATTACCTACTATTTTTCTTATTTGGAAAATCGAATTATAAAATTTTGTGGGACTCCACAAAGGCAACAAATTGAAACAAAATACAGTTGGCAATCTTTTGACCCACCTTCATCCAAAAAAGTATAAAGAATAACAATTCGTTCGTTTTATCAGAAATTGTAGATTTTAAGTACATTTTCGACAATTGTAAAAAATGTAAAGTCTGTGGTGCAGCCCGTCCTTCGCCCTTTATCAGAAATAATTAATGGCATCATCATCAGATTTATCACCTCAAGACAGAGTTTCACCATTAATTGAGCAATTATCATTGTTCCATGACCATACTATAGACCAGGAGTGGACGATGGCGAACCCATGGCACCGGCGGCCTTTTACAACCTCTGCAGATATCCCTGGGAATCCATCTGTTGAGTGGACCTGTGTTCGACCTGGAGGGTATAGAACGAGGAAATATTCTCACCCCTCGCCGTGACTGAACCCGTGATCTCCATGGCTTCGACAGGCTAGACCACGAAATTTGTGTAACATTAAAAAATAACGTTTTTGAAATGAAAAGTACTTTCATGACAACTAGGATTGTCTATCTTCAAAAACATTTTCTGTTTCTTTGAACAAAGAAGCAAATTTTAAAAAGACGCAATTATATCAAGACTTACAACGTGCATTGATTGTCACCAAACTGCGAATAAAAAGACTGTTAGAAATGAGCGTTATAAATCACATAACTGGCCCATTACTGTTTTATTAAATAAAAAAGATACATAGTCAAACAAGTCTATTTCCTGGAAAATGAACTAAATATTATACACTTACCTTAAAATTAGGAATGTTAATTTACCTTTCAGACTAAATCGCTTATTAAGATGTTAAATTTTGTGTGTAAGAGGGGTGTGTGTGTGGGGGGGGGGGGGCGAAGACAGGGAGGAGGCCTTGGTTCTTAGCTGATATCGTTCAGGACTGCCCTACACATTACAGGAGATAAACCGGTCAGCTCATCAACTGGTATGTACTACGCCGAGTTGCTCAGTACCGTTCAACCAGAGGGGAAAGTCAATATTTCAGATCTGAGCTAAAATAGTAGGCGACAGGTAATCAAGGGTCTGGCCGAAAACAAATGGAGCAGACGGTACGGTGGTTTGGTCGGACCAGATCCGGGCAGCGGTGATACCTAGCACTCGAGCGAGTGGACCTTCACACTATGCACTGTGCCATTCTTTATGTACCACACAGCGCACCATTTTCTCTGGGAATACTACTGTGTTTGTTCTCGCAAAACATATTATGCTTTGACACTTACAAGCCGTGTCACTCGGATGCTCAGTGATCACGTGCAACGCTTAAAATCCGAAGGTCTAGGTTTCGACACAGCTCCTTTTTTGTATCACATATCGCTTCTTTTCACTTGTGACAGTTATTTGTTACTGTTAAGAATACCAAGTTGCATATTATCACTGAGACCGTGTTATACTGGTAAGTCAGTTCTGTGGTCAGAGGAAGGTAAGGGCATACCATAGGCAACAGGGCCATTCCCTGCAAAAACTGTGGTGTTCAAACCTCCAGGATGGAGACAGCTTTACTTTTTTATATGAAAACGAGGATACGATATCTGGCAGTATCTCGAAAAAGCAGAGAGCAAAAAGGTTTTCTCTTTTTACCACCGACTGGAATTGACGATTATTACAGAAAGCCGAAACAATATTTCTGTTACTTTAAATTCACCTGCGATCTTTAAACTTTTCCATACCCTTCTAACAGTTTCATACTCTTAGAAAAGATACTCTGCATGCATCCTACCGAACACATAACTAGTTTTGTACGTAATGCGCTATTCACGGGAATTCAGGTCCTCCTATTGTGCCACAAACTGTTGTTTATAAATGCGGAAACATGTTTCAGCAACTTTGTGCCATCATCTTTGAGTACTTTTATTAGGTACTTATTTTCTTCATTGTTGTATTCTTCTTCTTCTTTTGCTTGTGCCTTGGTCCGAAGTTTTCGCTGGGTCGGCATGGTTACAATGGGATTTGGCATGGTTAATTTGAAGGGCTGGACGCATGCCCTTCCTGCCATTTACCCCGTACACCCCAGGACGGAATCAGTGTACCCCAGCTGTCTGCATGCAGCGTGAAACGTCCCCTTAGGAAAATTGTACAAGACTGTGCTTAAACTGACACACAATATTTTTAGCGTAACGCAATCTGACTTCCAAAAATCCCTACGAAAGAATGGCCCTGACTAACATTAACCTATACGTTTCACAAATCACTTACCTCACAAAAATCTTCATTACTCAAGCCACTGCAATACAGCGAGCGCCACTACTGCCAGCTAAATAAAAGATTCTAACTACGGAAGGCACTAACTACTGATAGGTATAGTTAGCAAATGAAAGATTTTGATAGAGAACAAACAGTGTATTTATCTTAATAGTCAAAATATATATGGTGGTTCATGACATCCAGTCTTACAAATTACAAAACTCCGCCTTCTCTCTCCCCACGTCCACCACTGCTGGCGGCTCACCTCCAACTGCGCAACGCTATGCGCTGTTAACAGCCAACAGCCCAACGCTACAATGGCAGACAACAATGCAAACCAGCCACAGACTGCACACGGCACAGCCAGTGATTTTTATACAGAGCGCTACGTGGCGGCGGCGTTACCAATAAAAAAACCTAAACAGCCTACTTACAAGTGTAAGTCATGAAACAGTGCGAACGTGTTGCAAATCTCTGTGGGGCGAGTAACTGAGACGGGACGTGTGGACCAGCCCGGTATTCATCTAGTGGGATGTGGAAAACCGCCTAAAAGCCACATCCAGGCTGGCTGGCACTCAGGCCTTCGTCGTTAATTTGCTGGGCGGATTCGATCCGGGGCCAGTGAGCCTACCCGAGTCCAGGAAGCAGCGCATTACCGCTCTCGGCTAACCTGGCGGATATCTTTACATTATTGAATATCGGTAGTTTATTTTCAGCACAGTTGTTTTCGAAGTGCCATTCCTTATCTGCATGCTCATCTGTTGCGGAAACATACACAGAAGCATCTTACATGCTTTTGAGGAAGTCCACTCGCAAGTTACACTTTTCATTTAACGAAAGACAATGTTTATGTTGTCGCTATGTGTTTGGTCTCAGTTGAAGTGCAATAGTGCACCGTGCGACTGGAAAACCATGTTTCGAGTCCCTGTGTACATTTACACAACAGAGGAGCATGCAGATAACGACGGATACGTCGAAAATAACGTTGCATATGAGAAGCTTTCGGTGTACAATAACGTAACGACAGTCCTACAGAAACCCACAATGTAGCAAACGAGAACTTTTGGCCGGCCGGAGTGGCCGAGCGGTTCTAGGCGCTACAGTGTGAAACCGCGCGACCGCTACGGTCGCAGGTTCGAATCCCGTCTCGGGCATGGATGTGTGTGATGTCCTTAGGTTAGTTAGGTTTAAGTAGTTTTAAGTTCTAGGGGACTGATGACCTCAGAAGTTAAGTTCCATAGTGCTCAGAGCCATTTGAACCATTTTTGAGAACTTTTGAAAATATCCACTGATGACGGCATGAATGAGCTGAAACTACTTTAAGCAATTATAAACAACAGCTGTTCGATAAAAAAGCAGATCAAATTCCCATAACTCAGTCAGCAAACGCGGCTGCTCCTTGAGTTTCAAAACTAAGACGACTGTCATTCTCTATTATGAAGTTGAACGTTTCATTTGCGAGCACTCCGATCACAAAAGTAGATTTTTTAAAATAAAGTCTGATCCCTCTGAAGCACACGAAAATATAGTTATTTCCGGAGTTTTTCGTGTCCAAAACATCAGGCCGTCAACTCAGTCCACCTGTTTGAACTTCTCGCAGTCCTATGTGATTGGAGCGAATCGGAGTCTGCAAATAAAATGGCACGAAAGCTGCGGCTGTGGAAAATCCGCTCCATGTGACCAGTGCTAGTTCTAACTATAGTTCTATTAAAACTACTTTATAGTTGACGTCTGTAACTTGCCGCTACAGTGTTGCCTCATCCGCTGCCGGTTACCGCTCGGCTGTTAGTGCGTAACGGGGAGCAATACTGCAAGCGGCCGCCGTGAGGTATGACGGAAATGGAGTAGCTCGCAGCAGACAACGCGTTTTGTAGCGCTGACTTTAAACACATGTCGTAACCTAACCACAACCTCGTGATGTGCAACGTACCCAAGAAAACGGCGATAAATAATCTGCGGTAGAACTAAAATCACGATCGCTTTGTTCACGAGGGTTTGAGGCTACCCTCAACGAGCAAACTCATCATAGAAAAATTTCATGATTTTTTGTTTGTTTGCATAGCCCTCTTCTAAGCAAAATTTCAGTTTCGGCTGTAAAAGTGAACTATGATTTCTCGGTGTCACTGCTTACATAAAGCTATCGTCACACTGGCTACACGGGATGCCGTGTTACCAACCGATCAATAGTCCTGGGTGGCGCTTACTTGTAGATTAAATGCAACCCAAGCAGACTCCAAACGAAAAAAAGGAATGATAGGGAGAAAAATGAGAACAAGTAAAAAAGTCAGTGCAATGACGGAAATGACAAGTAAGACATTAGAAATAAAAAATTACATTTAAATTAATTAAATAAATAAAAATCAAAACGTTTTTTGATTATATTTACAATAATAAAGAATTTTGCTGCATCTGACGAGATTCGAACCTATGACCTTTCATATGTCAGGTTTGTACGTCAACCACTACGCTGTGCCTTTACACCAAGTCGTAACGATAAACTGCAGCCCTCACAAATTCGGCTTCCCGCAATGCCGTGCGGATCTTACCTCATGTAAGCCGACCTCTGTGATTATTAATAACTGTATGTGACGCTAAATCGTGTCTTGTGCGGAAGGATCAAGCAGTGTTTGGTTAGTGCTGTGTGTGTGTGTGTGTGTGTGTGTGTGTGTGTGTGTGTGTGTGTGTGTGTGTGTGTGTGTGTATGTTCAAAATGGCTCTGAGCAGTGTGGGACTGAACATCTATGGTCATCAGTCACCTAGAACTTAGATCTACTTAAGCCTAACTAACCTAAGGACTTCACACAACAACCAGTCATCACGAGGCAGAGAAAATGTGTGTGCTTCTGTAAAGTTTGGAAGGTAGGAGACGGATACTGGCAGAAGTAAAGCTGTGAGTACCGGGCGTGAGTCGTGCTTCGGTAGCTCAGGTGGTAGAGCACTTGCCCGCGAAAGGCAAAGGTCCCGAGTTCGAGTCTCGGTCGGGCACACAGTTTTAATCTGCCAGGAAGTTTCAACAGTCTCGTTATTTACAAGGTGACAATTATCGAACTATATGAAAAAAAAACCTAAATTAGTTACAAACTACTGCATGAATGCACTTTATTCAAGATGGAAACGTCACTACAGATATTCGGATTTAAGTTATGAGTTGATCTATATGCCTGCTATCATTGCCAGTGATGTGGCGCAGACGAAGGGCGAAATTCTGCATGACCCGCTGAAGTGTCGAAACATCAGTGCTGTCGATGACCTCTTATTGCTGTACACTTTGTAGTCCCACAAAAGGTGTCACATGTGTTCAGACCCGGAGAATATGACAGCCATTCGCGGCCCATGCCAGTGGCCTCTGGGTACCACAGAGCCAGAATGCGGTCCCCGATGTGCTCCTGCAGGATATCAAACACTCTCCTGCTTCTATGGGGCCGAGTTCCGTCTTGCATGAACCACATCTTGTCGGAATCATGATCACTTTGGATAACGGGGATGAAATCATCTTCCAAAACCTTCACATACCGTCCGGTAGTCGCACTAATTATTCCGTGACTGGACGTTGCACACCATACAGTCACCCGTTGAGGGTGACGAAAATTCTCGATCGCGAAATCCGGATTCTCAGTCCCCCAAATACCCCAATTTTGCTTATTGATACATCCATACAAATGAATATGCTTCGTCGCTAAACCAAACCACACTAATTCCCATCATGCTCCGCGGCCAACCATGCGGTTTGAACGTCCTAAGAAGTTATGGTCATTTTATTTCATATAGTTCAATAACTGTCACCCTGACCTTGCCACACCTCGCAGAACCTGCGACAACTGACAAGACCTGCCGTTTGGGGCTCTCAGGCAACGGCTCTGCAGGTTGACTGAGGTCACTGATGTGTCACTGATGTCATAAGAAAGGCAGATTCGTCCTTTAGTACGAACCGAACGGACAGATGTCTCTGCTGTTATCTCTGTACTCTGCTCAGTTTGCTACCGTGTTCCTTTGTAGCTGTAATATTCAAATGGCTCTAGGATTTAACATCTGAGGTCATCAGTCCCCTACACTTACAACTACTTTAACTTAACTAACCTAAGGACATCACACACATCCATATCAAAGGGAAGATTCGAACCTGCAAACCGTAGCAGCGCGGTTCCGGACTGAAGCGCCTAGAACCGACGGTCACAACTGCCGGCTAGCAGTAATATTCAAAACGTAATCCGTAACGAAGTTTTTAAAGAGCTTCGCAACTTTTCGAGCGCTTGCGTCGAGTTATATTATGAAAATTTTCATTGCCACGGGAGCATAATTTGTCGTACAAGATTCGTGATGTCTGCAATTTAAATCGTCATGTTTCTTCGGTGCATGACAAAGAAAAGGCTTGTGAAATTATTGATAAGCCCGGTTTTCGGATGCAAATTAGAAATGAAGAACACTCCTCAACAGTGTCTATAATCTGAGATTACTATGGAGACAGAGATTCTGAAATTTAGACAGCGCAGCCTTCGAAAAAAATGGAAGACGCAAATTGAAAAGGTCACTATCCCAATGTCGCAAAGTGGCACAGCCGAAGAACTTTTAAAGAGGGTGTCTTCAAAGGAGACTATTTGCAATACACCGTTTGTGTGTCATCTTTGAATATTTCTCGGGCGCTTGGGATCCACACTAACAGGTGTTTCTAACCTTACCTTAGAACTGGCTTACCCAGTTCAGAGGAGACTTCGTGCCCTGGTGTTGGTAGTTGTCAGTTACGAATTAAGGAAAGGCAATAGCTTACAAAAATTGCAATGGAAGTACTCTGTGAAGATGTAAGTTGCTGCTGCTCCTTTACTTCGTCTGCTACAATGGCTACCGCCATGTATGGTTAGGACACACTTGCTTCAGAGACATCTGTAGTTCCGTGCACGACTAAACTTGATTTCTTGTGACGTCATGTACATTAGCCAATCGACAGACCCGATACTTGTCCGCCTCGTAGTGCGTTTACTGATAGGTAGCCCACATGACGTCACGAAGTCGGTGCCGCGCCGCTCAAGTTCTGTGCGAAATCGAGTTGTAATCTTGGAAGTTGTGGTCAATATTTTGAACGTTCTTTCTCCTTAAGATTGATTATCGCCTTCGAGACCCACAGGATGAACCAATATCCAATGTTTGTGATGTCACTATCTACTACTTGAACTATTTTGTCAAGTTCCAAATGCATTGGTCAAATATGCCAGTACGTGCAGGTTCCTCTATACATGCCTTCAAACTTAAACCTGACTTGATGTTTTTCCTTTATTACTGTAAGTAGGCTGTTTAGGTTTTTATGTTGGTAACGCCACGTAGCGCTCTTTATGAAAATCACTGGCTGGTTGGCATTGTTGGAATATTCGCCATTGTAGTGTGGGGCAGTTGGCTGTTAACAGCGCGTAGCGTTGCGCAGCTGGAGGTGAGCCGCCAGCAGTGGTGGATGTGGGGAGAGAGATGGCGGAGTTTTGAGAGCGGATGATCTGGACGTGTGTCCATCAGAGACAGTAAATTTGTAAGACTGGATGTCTTGAACTGATATAAATATTATGACTTTTGAACACTATTAAGGTAAATACATTGTTTTGCCGACCGCGGTGGTCTCGCGGTTCTAGGCGCGCAGTCCGGAACCGTGCGACTGCTACGGTCGCAGGTTCGAATCCTGTCTCGGGCATGGATGTGTGTGATGTCCTTAGGTTAGTTAGGTTTAAGTTGAGTCCCATAGTGCTCAGAGCCATTTGAACCATTTTTGAAATACATTGTTTGTTCTTTATCAAAATATTTCATTTGCTAACTATGTCTATCAGTAGTTAGTCACTTCAGTAGTTAGAATCTTTTATTTAGGTGGCAGTATTGGCGCTTGCTGTATTGCAGTAGTTCGAGTAACGAAGATTTTTGTGAGGTAAGTGATTCATGAAAGGTATAGGTTATTGTTAGTCAGGGCCATTGTTTTGTAGAGATTATTGAAAGTCAGATTGCGTTGCGCAAAAAATATTGTGTGTCAGTTTAGCGATGATCAGAATAAGTAAAGAGAGAAATTTCTGAGTACCTTCAGTTTTGCTCAGCTGTCTGAAAATCAAATAACGTAAGGGGTTTATCAGCACAATCATTCATAAATTTTTCTAAGGGGAGGTTTCATTACAAGCAACAACAACAATCTTTCATTTAAATGAATATGTTTTCCGTGGGTTGAAAGAATTTTTGGAAATAGGTCCATTTCAAACATATCCTCTAGATAATATGTTTGTTCATTACAGACGAATATGCAGCGCATGTCACCATTTTTCGAAAAAACTGAAAATATTGAGTGTACTAAAAAGTGTGGGGGCTTTTGTGTAGAAGTCCTGACAGAGACTTCTGTGGAAACACCTGGTTAATAATTGTCTGTTAGGCATTTAGAGCACATTTATGAACACGCGAAATACAAACCCCGCCGAATGTTCTACATCGAAGGTTATGTATCGCATCATTACTGGGTGTAATAAATATAAAATAAGTTCATTGCAATCTGGATGAGCAGCGATTAATTTACGTTTCCTACATATGTGCAGAGGCGCCGTAAGGCAAACATGTAATTTTATTTGTGAAATTGTCGTTGAAAGATTCCAACTGTTTCCAAAAAAAAACCGTTGGCCGTGAAAGTTTGATGCGAAGCAGCTTAAATAATAGAGTCGTGTTTGGACAGTTTCTGAAAATGACATTTGACTACATTCGTTTTTATGAGACATCCTCTTGTAGTAAAGTGTGAAAAAAATCACTTTAAAAACGTGGCCCTTTTAGAAATATTTGGACAAGGAGTTACTGCAAAATTAGAAACAGTGAACTTGCAAAGTCATTCACATATTCATACTAAATGTAGATTTCTGTGCAGTGGCGTGTCTTTGCCTTACTGGTTTTCCCTCCTGAATGTTTGCATTTCTTTATCACGTGACTGTATTTTACACACTGAATCAATCTCCGAGGCGATACATATCACAGGAGCTCGAAACTTAAGCAAGTGATAGCTTTAAATATCAGTTGTGTTTACGTGCCAGTGCTTCTCAGTTCCTCTAAAGCGTAATGTAATCTGCGTGAAATGCACAGTATATGACGGTTTATCCGTTTGAGCCAAAATTTCGTTTTCTAATTGGCACCGTGAGCCGACAGGGCCGTCACGCCTGCACCTTGAGCGCGCCACTGTGACGTCACTGGAGACAGTCGGAGGTATCGTTCCAAGAAGGCGTCGGCAGCCGCGCCCGCTGTTGCGTCGCGTCCGAACGTCCGAGCAAGGCGCTGAGAAAGCATGAGAGCCCGCTTTTCCACCGCTTAGTAGGAATCGCCTTGCGAGGAGTTACTAGCAAGTGGAGCACTTGCGAGCCGTGTCCCGTCTGGGTTAACCCGCCGCTTTCTCTAGTCCGGGAAGCCCTCTCGTACGATCGCAACACCCGATTCCAGCCTCTGTATTCCCAAGCTTATGAAACTATCTGCGTCTTATTTCGAGAAAACGGATTACTACCTCTTGGATAATGCAATACTGCCCCACACTCTCTCCCAGTCGCGCGCGCGCACATGCACACACACATTATACTCTCTAATACAAAAAACCACTAACCACGAGGGAATTATTCGAATGAGACTGAAATCGGCAAATGCGACGTACAAGTACAGACAAACAAATATTTACAATTTCACAGAAATGGCATGACTTATTCACAAGAAGACCTTCACAAATTGAGCATCTATGGCCCTTACGCATGCTCTTATTCGACTTGGCATTAATTGACAGAGTTGTCAGATGTCTTCCTGAGGGGTGTCGTGCCGAACTCGGTCCGAATGGCACATTATATCGCCAAAATCCCGAGCTGGTTGGAGGTGTCTGCTTACAATGTTCCACAAGTTCTCAGTTGAGGAGAGATCCGGTGACTTTCCTGGCCGACGTAGGATATGGCAAGCATGAAAACAAGCAGTAGAATCATTCACCATAACTGGCGGGAACTACCTTGCTGACATGTAAGTCCAGGATGGCTTACCATGATGGGCAATAAAACGGGGCGTAGAATATCATCGACGTACCGCCGTCCTATAAGAGTGCCGCGGATGACAAACAAAAGGGTCGTGCTATGAAAAGAGATGGCCGCCAAAGCCATCACACCTGTCGTCGGGCCGAACGGCGGGCGACAGCCAGGTTGGAATCCCAGCGCTGTCCGGGTCGCCTCCAGACACGTCTTCGGCCTGGAATCTCATTGACAGGAATAGACTTCTCTTCAGTGATGAGTCCCGCTTCGAACTGAGCCCCGATGACCAGTAAAGACGTGTCTGGGGACGCTCCGGTTAGCGCTATGATATCAATCCGAGAACGCCCGCCATATGGACCGACAACCAGAAGCGATGATCTGGGGTGCCACTTCTTTTGATACCAGGACCCCCTTCATCTATTCGCGATACACGGGGCGCAGGACACAGAAGGAGTAAATAAAATCCCTTGCTCATGCGCGATACAGGGACATCAGAACAAATGTCGTCTGGAAACAGGCATAATTCGGCAGAAGCAGATATTACACTGGGACCAGGGAACTACCAAATTCGATTCTCCGTTATTACACGCACATCAAAAAAAGCTTTGCATCACCTCGGTTCCGAGAGTTCCGGAACCTGTAAACATCATTTCTGCCCTTTTTATTGCACATGAAAACCACACATTGCATATTGCACCACCATACAGCGAGACCTTCAGAGGTGGTGGTCTAGATTGCTGTACACACCGGTACCCCTACTACCCAGTAGTACGTCCACTTGCATTGATGCATCCCTGTATTCGTCGTGGCGTACTATTCACCAGTTCATTAAGGCACTGTTGGCCCAGACTGTCCCACTCCACTACGGCGATTCCGCTGACCGTTTTAGTCGAGCGATGTCGTTATTCTGAAAGAAGCCATTCACAAGATGTGCACGATGGCAGCAGGAATTGGTCGTCCATGAAGACGAAGGCGCGCCAATATGCTGCCTATATGGTTGCACTATCGGTCGGAGGATGGCATTCACGTATCGTAAAGCCGTTATGGCGCCTTCCATGACCACCAGCGGCGTACGTCGACCCCACATAATTCCACCCCAAAACAGCAGGGAGTCTCCCACCTTGCTGCACTCGCTGGACAGTGTGTCTGAGGTGTTCAGCCTGACCGGGTTGCCTCCAAACACATCTCCGACGATTGTCTGGTTGAAGGCATATACGACACTCACTGGTGACGAGGACGTGATGCCAATATTGAGCGGTACACTCGGCATGTTGTTGGGCCCATCTGTACCGCGCAGCGTGCTGTCCTGGTTGCAAAGATGGACCTCGCCATGGACGTCGGGAGTGAAGTTGCGCAGGCTATTTCGCACAGTTTGAGACGTAACACGACGTCGTGTGACTGCACGAAAAGTATTGTTCAACATGGTGGCGTTGCTGTCAGGGTTCCTCCGAGCCATAATCCGTTGGTAGCGGTCATCCACTGCAGTAGTAGCCCTTGGGCGGCCTGAGCGAGGCATGTCATCGACAGTTCCTGTCTCTCAGTATCTCCTCCATGTCCGAACAACATCGGTTTTGTTCACTCCGAGACGCCCGGACACTTCCTTTGTCGAGTGCCCTTCCTGGCATAAAGTAAGAATGCGGACGCGATCAAACCGCGGTACTGACCGTCTAGGCATGGCTGAACTGTAGACAACACGAGCCGTGTACCTCCTTCCTGGTGGAATGACGGGAACTGATCGGTTGTCGGACTCCCTCTGTCTAACAGGCGCTGCTTATGCATGGTTGTCTACATGTTTGAGCGGGTTTAGTGACATCTCTGAACAGTCAAAGCGACTGCGTCTTTGATACAACATCCACAGTCAAAGTTTATCTTCAGGCGTACTGGGTGCCGTGGTGATGCAAAACTTTTTTTGGTGTAGCTGTATGAAGAGCCAATCATTATTGTGCTAGAATATGCAAACAGGCCTAAGAAATTCAAAAGCACAAACACAACAGAAAAGCGGGAGGACTGAAATTGGACCACCTGTCGGCTTTAGTGCAAACTAAGAAAACGGCGGCAACGCTTCCCCGCTCCAAGCTCCATAACACACTACGGCATATCTCCGCGACCTTAAGGGGGGCAGGACGTCAAACGGGCCGACTTGGAGCAGGAGAGGCACCACACTACATTTTAATTTCCACTGTCTATACTTTTACAAATAAATTCATAAAACTTTCTCAGCATGACCAGGAAAGATCAGAATTCACACTCATAGGAGTGGAAGTTCGAAAACATAACGAAATGATTTTTTTTTACATATGAAATTTCATCATTTTTTTCACTTACTAATGGCAGCATTTGTTGCTATGAGTACACTTTTCTTCATAAGTAAGAGAGATGGTTCAATGAATTTTGCACAGCATACAAACCATACTTAAAGGTGTATGAAACTCTAGAATTTTCCAAATCTATTAAAAACTGTGGTAAAAATTGAGGTAATTAACTATAAAATTTGTGTTTTTTCTAAACATGAAGTTTAAAATATAACAGTTCATTCGTTTTTTCATAAATTAAATAAATTCTAGAGTTTCATACACCTCTGAGTATGGTATGATGTTGTTGTTGTTGTCTTCAGTCCTGAGACTGGTTTGATGCAGCTCTCCATGCTACTCTATCCTCTGCAAGCTGCTTCACTCCCAGTACCTACTGCAACCTACATCCTTCTGAATCTGCTTAGTGTATTCATCTCTTGGTCTCCCTCTACGATTTTTACCCTCCACGCTGCCCTCCAATGCTAAATTTGTGATCCCTTGATGCCTCAAAACATGTCCTACCAACCGATCCCTTCTTCTAGTCAAGTTGTGCCACAAACTTCTCTTCTCCCCAATCCTATTCAATACCTCCTCATTAGTTACGTGATCTACCCATCTAATCTTCAGCATTCTTCTGTAGCACCACATTTCGAAAGCTTCTATTCTCTTCTTGTCCAAACTAGTTATTGTCCATGTTTCACTTCCATACATGGCTACACTCCAAACAAATACTTTCATAAACGACTTCCTGATACATAAATCTATATTCGATGTTAACAAATTTCTCTTCTTGAGAAACGCTTTCCTTGCCATTGCCAGTCTACATTTTATATCCTCTCTACTTCGACCATCATCAGTTATTTTACTTCCTAAATAGCAAAACTCCTTTACTACTTTAAGTGTCTCATTTCCTAATCTAATTCCCCCAGCATCACCCGATTTAATTTGACTACATTCCATTATCCTCGTTTTGCTTTTGTTGATGTTCATCTTATATCCTCTTTTCAAGACACTGTCCATTCCGTTCAACTGCTCTTCCAAGTCCTTTGCCATCTCTGACAGAATTACAATGTCATCGGCGAACCTCAAAGTTTTTATTTCTTCTCCATGAATTTTAATACCTACTCCAAATTTTTCTTTTGTTTCCTTTACTGCTTGCTCAATATAGAGATTGAATAACATCAGTATGTATGCCATGCAAAATTCATCGAAGAATCTCCCTAACTTACGAAGAAAAGTGTACCTGTAGCAACAAATGCGGCCATTAGTAAGTGAAAAAATGATGAAATCTCGGACGTAAAAAAAATTAATTTTGTTTTGTTTTCGAACTTCCACTGAAATGAGTATGAATCCTGAATCCTTCTTGGTGTTGCTAACAAAGTTTTACGAATTTATTTGTAAAATTATAGACACTGGAAATTAAAATGTCCTATGATGCCTCTCCTGCTCCAACTCGGCTCGTTTGACGTCCTATCCCCCTTGAGCAGCGGTCGGTTGCCGTCACGACCGGACGGTTGCTCATAGGGCTATACATACAGACAGACCTGCATGCTGAGCTTATTTAAATTTGAAACTGCTCTGAGTCTTTATAGTCTCTGATGATGTCTACTGCATTAGGAGACGAAACGGTAGACGCAGAAATACGCCTTGGAACACGGCCTAACGTCCATGAAACAAAACTGATTAAAAGCGCAGTTACCAGCCGCGATGTGCTGTAAGTTTGTTGGTACTGTTTTGTTGCAGTCAGTATCGCGGTGTCTTCCGACGCGGTCTTCTTTGCGGAGCGACCGAGAGAGGCGCGGGACTCAGGTGTGCCGGATCCCTCACACGCACACTTTCTCCGTGCGGCGGGGCGGCTGACTCAGCACTGTGCTGCAGGCGGCTTGTTTTGATTCCCAGGGGATCTGGCCTGGGCGGGAGCACCGCCAGCTACCGAGAAACCGCCGACCCGCCTCCTGGCCTGTGGTTCCGACAACCTGCGCCGCAGCCAGCGAGCAGAAGAAGAAGCAGGCGGCGGTGAAACGTCCGCGCGCGCGCCCATCTTACGGATGTCCGGGACGCACAAACGAAAGCGATAGCTTAACATCCGCGAGCAGACCTCTTCCGCATCCGCTACTATCGTGACCAAATCCTTGTGCACGCGCGAAATGTCACTGTTTGCTATAACTGTTTTGAATTCAGCTCAGACTGCCATAATCCGACAAAACGTAAGTTAACAAAGGGTACGAAAGTACGCTTGCAAAAGAGTGTTCTACCTTCCTATTACTACATACACAGGGTGTTTCAAAAAGAATATGCGTATTACTAAGTACACTATTGGCCATTAAAATTGCTACACCAAGAAGAAATGCAGATCATAAACAGGTATTCATTGGACAAATAGATTATACTAGAACTGACATGTGATTACATTTTCACGCAATTTGGGTGCATAGATCCTGAGAAATCAGTACCCAGAACAACCACCCCTGGCCGTAATAACGGCCTTGATACGCCTGGGGATTGAGTCAAACAGAGCTTGGCTGGAGTGTACAGGTACAGCTGCCCCTGCAGCTTCACCACGATACCACAGTTCATCAAGAGTAGTGACTGGCGCGTTGTGACGAGCCAGTTGCTCGGCCACCATTGACCAGACGTCTTCAATTGGTGAGATCTGGAGAAAGTGCTGGCCTGGGCAGCAGTCGAACATTTTCTGTATCCAGAAAGGCCCGTACAGGACCTGCAACATGTGGTCGTGCATAATCATTATGAAATGTAGGGTTTCGCAGGGATCGAATGAAGGGTAGACCCACGGGTCGTAACACATCTGAAATGAAACGTCCACTGTTCAAAATGCCGTCAATGCGAAGAAGAGGTGACCGAGACGTGTAACCAATGGCACCCCATAGCATCACGCCGGGTGATACGCCAGTATGGCGATGACGAATACACGCTTCCAATGTGCGTTCACCGTTATGTCGGCAAACACGAATGCGACCATCATAATGAAGTAACCAGAACCTGGATTCATCCCAAAGAATGACGTTCTACCATTCGTGCACCCAGGTTCGTCGTTGAGTACACCATTGTAGGCGCTCCTGTCTGTGATGCAGCGTCAAGGGTAAGCGCAGCCATGGTCTCCGAGCTGATAGTCCATGCTGCTGCAAAGGTCGTCGAATTGTTCGTGCAGATGGTTGTTGTCTTGTAAACGTCCCTATTGGTTGACTCAGGGATCGAGACGTGGCTGCACGATCCGTTACGACCATGCAGATAAGATACCTGTCATCTCGACTGCTAGTGATACGAGGCCGTTGGGATCCAGCACGGCGTTCCGTATTACCCTCATGAACCCATCGATATCATATTCTGCTACCAGTCATTGGATCTCGACCAACGCGAGCAGCAATGTCGCGATACGATAAACCGCAATCGCTATAGGCTCCAGTCCGACCTTTATCAAAATCGGTAACGTGATGGTACGCATTTCTCCTCCTTACACGAGGCATCACAGCAACGTTTCACCAGGCAACGCCGGTCAACTGCTGTTGTGTATGAGAAATCGGTTGGAAACTTTCCTCATGTCAGCACGTTGTAGGTGTCGCCACCCGCGTCAACCTTGTGTGAATGCTCTGAAAAGCTAATCATTTGCACATCATAGCATCTTCTTCCTGTCGTTTAAATTTCGCGTCTGTAGAACTTCATCTTCGTGGTGTAGCAATTTGAATGGCCAGTAGTGTATTATTTTGTCCAAACTTTCGATCTCTGCGCCTGGGCTCGGCTATTGGAGAAACGAATATATAGTCTAGTTTATATTAACAGCCGCTAGATGTCAGTTGTCTTCTGTTTTGCTTGGTAACCGTCATATGCTTGAAATGGATACTCCGCAACAGAAATCATTTTGTGTTCCCATGTTTGCGAGGTGCTAGAATGTGGAGACAGGCCAAAGAAATTGAAAAGCACAAAAACAACAGAAAAGGAGGAGGACTGAAATTACAGTGCAAAGACATTTCGGGCTGATGTACCAAATCGATTGTCCGAATGGGCGGAGAATTGGCATATGGTATCGACAGTTTCTAGATACAGGATGTGTATGTAAAGGAAAGTGTCCTGGCCGCCTCGTGTTCCATAAGAAAATCTTGTACGAGTTCAAACTGCTTTCCAACGTAGTTCTTCAACAGTAACTCGTCGTGCCAGTCGGTAGCTACAACTGCCTACAACAACAAGTCGGCGTCTTTTCAGATGTCGGTTTGTTATGAAGCCGTAAAAATTACGGTGTTACAAGCTCTGCCTCCTGATAACAAGCGCAAACGCGTGGCATTTTGTTACGAGATTGTTGAGGCTATTGACTTTTGCACAACGCATCGTGTTCAGTGATGAAGCGACTTTTCGTGTTAGTGGTCGAGTAAAATTTGCGGCCTACAGAACCCATATGCAGCCAGGGAACATGGTTGGTTGGTTGATTTGGGGGAGGGGACCAAGCAGCGAAGTCATTGGTCGTATCGGGTTAGGGAAGGATGGGGACGCACGGCGGCCGTGTCCTGTCAAACGAACCATTCCGGCATTTGCCTGAAGTTATTTAGGAAAATCACGGAAACCCTAAATCAGGATGGCCGGACGCGGGTTTTGAACCGTTGACCTTCCGAATACGAATCCTGTGTGCTAACCACTGCGCCATCTCGCTATGTGAGCGTGATCTCGGAAACGAAGGAAGGAAGATTCGCGTTTAACGACCCGTCAACATAGGGGTCATCATAGTCGGAACACAAGCTCAGAATGATTCAGGCATGTGGAAGGAAATGGAAGGTGTCCGTTCAAAGTAACCATGCCGGTATTTGCCAGGAGAAATTAAGGGTAATCGCAGAAAATCAAAAACAGGATGATCGGGCGCACATTTGAACTTGGACAACGGTATGTATCCGTGAACCGTTTGAGATATTCTACCGTAAGATATTAATTCCGAAAGCAAAACTAGGACAAGACGTTTGTTGAGTGATGGGAGAAGTCTGTCAAGTGGGAATGACATCTTTTTATTACCAATTTTGTTGAAATCTGTTTCATATTCTCGCCAACTTAGAACTTCTTAGTCGCTATCCAGCTTCGAGCTCCGGGAAACAAGTACTTTCATGGAGGACGCAAAAGTTGTGGAGTCGAGGAACAATCGCCGAGCAGCACGGAAAACACAGCTCGCGGTTGTCGTCGCCAAGACAAGAAAAAAATCTGCTAAAACTGGAAACGCTATAGCGTATAGCAATCAGTTGAAAGGGTTTGGGTTTGATGAACGCCTGGAAAACGTTACCTCTCACAACGTCTAACGCCAACAATGGAGTACAGAGCAGGTGATGCGACAGCATACGGTAGTTTTTTGTGGTTATGGTGTGCTCCCCCTGTTGCATTTACGAAAACGGTAAATACAACGGGAAATGAACACATTTTACAGCATTGGGTACTGCATGTAAAAGAGGAGAAGTTCGGAGAGGATGATGGTCTGTGTCAGCATAACAATGCACTCTGCACCAAAGCGGCATGTGTGAGGCACTGGTTTATGGAGAACAGCATTGCTGAAATGGAGTGATCTGCCCTGAGTGCAGACCTGATGACACTGGAAAACCTTTTTGATGAGTTAGAACGTTGACGTAGCTCCAGATCTCAGCATCCTACTTAATTACCTTCTTTTGTTTCGACTCTTGAGGAAGAACGGGCTGGCACTTCTCCACAGACATTCAGACATCTCGCTGAAAACGTCACCAGCAGGGCAGAGTGGACACAGTTTATTGATATCGATGTTCACTAACTGGTGTCCGAATACTTTATTTTAGGGCTCCACTCAGGGTTGTCGTGCTGGAAAGTTAAAATCTTCTGAGGAATCTTATGTTAGGCATCAAAGATAAAGTTTTAAAAATTTGACGATGCGCTTGGGAATTGAAGGTTCTTTTTAATAAACTCAATCTTTCATACAGTAAAAGCACCGCCATACCGACCAATGATTTCATTTCTGAATTGTGTGAGTGCACGATCACGTCAATACACGAACCATCGAATGTAGTATGTATCCGTGAACCGTTTGAGATATTCTACCGTAAGATATTAATTCCGAAAGCAAAACTAGGACAAGACGTTTGTTGAGTGATGGGAGAAGTCTGTCAAGTGGGAATGACATCTTTTTATTACCAATTTTGTTGAAATCTGTTTCATATTCTCGCCAACTTAGAACTTCTTAGTCGCTATCCAGCTTCGAGCTCCGGGAAACAAGTACTTTCATGGAGGACGCAAAAGTTGTGGAGTCGAGGAACAATCGCCGAGCAGCACGGAAAACACAGCTCGCGGTTGTCGTCGCCAAGACAAGAAAAAAATCTGCTAAAACTGGAAACGCTATAGCGTATAGCAATCAGTTGAAAGGGTTTGGGTTTGATGAACGCCTGGAAAACGTTACCTCTCACAACGTCTAACGCCAACAATGGAGTACAGAGCAGGTGATGCGACAGCATACGGTAGTTTTTTGTGGTTATGGTGTGCTCCCCCTGTTGCATTTACGAAAACGGTAAATACAACGGGAAATGAACACATTTTACAGCATTGGGTACTGCATGTAAAAGAGGAGAAGTTCGGAGAGGATGATGGTCTGTGTCAGCATAACAATGCACTCTGCACCAAAGCGGCATGTGTGAGGCACTGGTTTATGGAGAACAGCATTGCTGAAATGGAGTGATCTGCCCTGAGTGCAGACCTGATGACACTGGAAAACCTTTTTGATGAGTTAGAACGTTGACGTAGCTCCAGATCTCAGCATCCTACTTAATTACCTTCTTTTGTTTCGACTCTTGAGGAAGAACGGGCTGGCACTTCTCCACAGACATTCAGACATCTCGCTGAAAACGTCACCAGCAGGGCAGAGTGGACACAGTTTATTGATATCGATGTTCACTAACTGGTGTCCGAATACTTTATTTTAGGGCTCCACTCAGGGTTGTCGTGCTGGAAAGTTAAAATCTTCTGAGGAATCTTATGTTAGGCATCAAAGATAAAGTTTTAAAAATTTGACGATGCGCTTGGGAATTGAAGGTTCTTTTTAATAAACTCAATCTTTCATACAGTAAAAGCACCGCCATACCGACCAATGATTTCATTTCTGAATTGTGTGAGTGCACGATCACGTCAATACACGAACCATCGAATGTAGTCTTCTCTATGGGGCCAACGAAATATACTGGCCGTGAAACGAACTTGTGACGTCACACTAGTCAACTTGTCCGCTGCACTTCGCGAATGCTCGGCTCCCTGCAGGGCCCACAGGAAATCAATATTTAATTGAAAATGTACCCACTGAAGCTGTTAATTTTGTCGTGTGCTATCGAGAACTTGCATGATTTTAGACATGCAGTCAAAAATTATGAAACACATCAGAAATATGAGAATATAAGCTTTCTCGGCGAATCTCGATGATAAAATCTTCTCAGACTGAGAGCCGAAACAATGTGTTGTTCTCCGGCAACGTTTCATCAAGTTTCTTACTTGAAATCTTCAGGCGAGGACTGATGTTTCAGCACGTTTCTTACTTGCCATCTTCAGACGAGGACTGAAGATGACAAGTATGAAGAACGCATTGACTCGGTTGCCAATCCGATAAGATTTTGTCATCTCATCACAAATAGTTACTCACTGTGTGCCGGAGACGGCTCCCGGCACTCGTAAGACGTTCAGTGTCGTGTAGTGCGACGTGCGCGCCACGTCCTGTCTTTCTCATGGGCCTCGCTTCTCCAGTAATAACGTCAACTACTGGAGGGTGGCTGTAGTCTGCGTTATGTTTACGTCTTTGCATGAGCTAGCGTCTGCACCACAACCAGCCTTGTATCTGAAGACATTCGTAGGGTAGACTTTTTTGATACAAAGAAATTAATTTATATTAGCTTACGTCAGTCGTCTTCCCACGCAAACTCGTGCAGGTAGAACATTTGGCGAGTACACTGTGGTCACTCGTTACAGCAGCCGTTCTCAAAATGCTGGGCGCGCCCCTTGGAAGAGGGGAGGGGGGGGGGGGGGGGGGCGCCGGCTTTCATCGATATACAGTAGAGCGCCGATTGTCCTAATTAATTGGGGGACACGGGAGTTCGGAAAATTGGTTTGTTCAGATAATCGAACTGAACATGTTTATTTGCCAAAAAGAAGTACTGTACAGTAAATTTATTCATAAAAACAGGCATCTCTTTTAGTATTGTTGTTGTTGTTGTTGTTGTGGTCTTCAGTCCTGAAACTGGTTTGATGCAGCTCTCCATGCTACTCTTTCCTGTGCAAGCTTCTACATCTCCCAGTACCTAGTGCAACCTACATCCTTCTGAATCTGCTTAGTGTATTTATCTCTTGGTCTCCCTCTACGATTTTTACCCTCCACACTGCCCTACAATACTAAATTGGTGATCCCTTGATGCCTCAGAACATGTCCTACCAACCGATCCCTTCTTCTGGTCAAGTTGTGCCACAAACTTCTCTTCTCACCAATCCTATTCAATACTTCCTCATTAGTTATGTGATCTACCCATCTAATCTTCAGCATTCTTCTGTAGCACCACATTTCGAAAGCTTCTATTCTCTTCTTGTCCAAACTATTTATCTTCCATGTTTCACTTCCATATATGGCTACATTCCATACATATACTTTCAGAAACGACTTCCTGACACTTAAATCTATACTCGATGTTAACAAATTTCCCTTCTTCAGAAACGCTTTCCTTGCCATTGCCAGTCTACATTTTATATCCTCTCTACTTCGACCATCATCACTTATTTTGCTCCCCAAATAGCAAAACTCCTTTACTACTTTAAGTGTCTCACTTCCTAATCTAATTTCCTCAGCATCACCCGACTTTATTCGACTACATTCCATTATCCTCGTTTTGCTTTTGTTGATGTTCATCTTATATCCTCCTTTCAAGACACTATCCATTCCATTCAACTGCTCTTCCAAGTCCTTTGCTGTCTCTGACAGAATTACGACATCATCGGCGAACCTCAAAGTTTTTATTTCTTCTCCGTGGATTTTAATACCTACTCCGAATTTTTCTTTTGTTTCCTTTACTGCTTGCTCTATATAGAGATTGAATAACATCGGGGAGAGGCTACAACCTTGTCTTCCTCCCTCCCCAACAATTGCTTCCCTTTCATGTCCCTCGACTCTTATAACTGCCATCTGGTTTCTGTACAAATCGTAAATAGCCTTTCGCTCCCTGTATTTTACCCCTGCCACCTTTAGAATTTGGAAGAGACTATTCCAGTCAACATTGTCAAAAGGTTTCTCTAAGTCTACGAATGCTAGAAACGTAGGTTTGCCTTTCCTTAATCTTTCTTCTAAGATAAGTCGTAGGGTCAGTATTGCCTCACGTGTTCCAACATTTCTACGAAATCCAAACTGATCTTCCCCGAGGTCGGCTTCTACTAGTTTTTCCATTCGTCTGTAAAGAATTCGTGTTAGTATTTTGCAGCTGTGGCTTATTAAACTGATTGTTCGGTAATTTTCACATCTGTCAACACCTGCTTTCTTTGGGATTGGAATTATTATATTCTTCTTGAAGTCTGCGGGTATTTCGCCTGTTTCATACATCTTGTTCACCAAATGGTAGAGTTTTGTCAGGACTGGTTCTCCCAAGGCCGTCAGTAGTTCAAATGGAATGTTGTCTACTCCGGGGGCCTTGTTTCAACTCAGGTCTTTCAGTGCTCTGTCAAACTCTTCACGCAGTATCGTATCTCCCATTTCATCTTCATCCACATCCTCTTCCATTTCCATAATATTGTCATCAAGTACATCGCCCTTGCATAGACCCTCTATATACTCCTTCCACCTTTCTGCTATCCCTTCTTTGCTTAGAACTGGGTTTCCGTCTGAGCTCTTGATGGTCATACAAGTGGTTCTCTTTTCTCCAAAGGTCTCTTTAATTTTCCTGTAGGCAGTATCTATCTTACCCCTAGTGAGATAAGCCTCTACATCCATACATTTGTCCTCTAGCCTAGTATTACAAAGTAACATACAAAGGTAACTTCAGCAGGAATATATAGTATGTGGCACAGTTTATTAAACAAAAATATATACATATTACAGAATCATTTTGCATGAACAATACACACAGCATACAAAATTAATGTTTAAAAAAATCCTTTATTTTGGTCTGTCTAAACAAGCCTACACGCTTTGAGCAGCTGAATAACGTACTTTTTTCATTACAGATATCTGGAACTTGTCCCTCATAGAAAGGACAACACGTTTACGTTTAAGCATTTTGTATCGTCAAGTTTACTTCTTCACGCAGCAGCACACAAGTGGTCGTAACGGAGAACAGAAGGTGACTGCACCGTGAGAAGCTCTTCTTGGGGGCGCGAAATCCTTCAACTGCGCGGAGCGGCACGCCTCAACTCTTAGCTGGCGCAGCTGCTGCTGTGAACAGCTTTGATACTGCCGCTACTTCTACTGACAGTGCCAAACCGACAGCAGTGTGCTGATTGTTGAAACACAGCGACTGGCGGCCCGGCCTGTCAGCAGCGCCTCGTGCAGGCCCCATTAGAAGCAATGTTCCGCCAGCGGTGGCCCAGTGCGGCGACTACTGTGCGAAACTTGGTTTGTGAGTGAGGGGTTTGATGGACGGTAGGGTGGGACAGTAACAGGTGAGAGCGAGTACACGGTTGACTCGGATAATCGACGCTCTACTGTACCTATATTTAACATTACACAAGAAAAATATTTCCAGTGAACAAATATTGGTAGCGTCAGATTCTCTAAGTCAGGAAACCCCCTCATCGTTAATTTAATAAACACCAATGACAATAGCTCACATGACACTGGGACTGCCACTTCCTCTGAGCACTGGCTAAGAGAATAAATTGTTATGACAACCACTGTGAGGATCCATTTGATGTCAACTAGGTTTCTGGAGACGGTTCAAAGATAGCGAGGTAGCTAGCAGTTCTAGTGGATGTTCAGTGGAACTAGTCTACCGGATTTAAAATGAAGTGGTGCAAGTTCCGTCATTCACGTTGGTAAGTGCCTGGTTTTAGTCAGCAGTGATAGCAAGATCCCATGGAAGTGATTCGCCTAGTATCTCTTCGACTTCGAAAGTATGCAGTTCTAACAAAGAAAAGTATTCGAATTTAATCAACGTACATTCTTCTTTCACATCTTCTGCTGTTCCTATCAGCAACGTTAGCTCTAAACGCAAAACGAAAGCTCATAATTATCAAGTTGGTAACCCGACATTAAGCTTTCTTTCGAATGAGAAACGACCCCGACATTAAGCTTTATTTCGAATGAGAAACGACCAAAACGTTTTTTTATGTGATTTTAGCCAACGATAACTTGAAGCCTACAAAACTAAAGAGACACCTGCTGACAAGACATCCACACAGAATAAGTAAACCCATCGAATTTTTTAAGCGTCATGAGCTGCAACTAAATGGAATTGTCAGATTCTTTAAAAAACAGGTATCAGTTCCTAAAGAATCCAAAAGAGATATTGTTTTCTATTGTAAAATCCAAATCATCCCATATTATTGGCGAGAAATCACTTTTTCACACAGACGTTACTTGTGCGAAATCATTTTTGAAGCAAAGTTTGGTGAGAGTCTGAGGTCAGCAGTAACTGTTGCTCGCCGTATTGATGCAACGACAACTGACATAAAACATCAGTTGCTACCATGTCTTCATGATAGTCCAATGCTCCCTGTAACTTGATGAAAGTACTGATATCGGAGATCTTTCCCAGGTTTTTGTTTTGGTACGCTCCTGTTATGAAAATGAAATGCTCGAGGACTTCCTGTTTTGTAAATCTCCAGAAGGAAGGGCTGTAGGCGAAGATATTTTCTTTTCTTGTGAGTTCCATTTTTCTTAACAACTATCTGTCATCGACATATTGTGCTGGTTCACGAACTAGCGGGGCGGCAACATTTACCGGAACTGAAGAAGGGGTTCTTGGGAAGAGGATGTACTGTTTCTCCTTCCGCAAAATTCACACAAAGGGAGGCATTGGCTTCTAAAGTAATGCAGCCGGAAGTCAATAAAATGATGAAGGATGCAGTCAGAAGGCTACTATCCATTATTTGCAAGGAAATGGGTTCTACACATGTTTCGCATCCATCGCAGACGAAGGTACACTGGTTGTCTCGGGGTAAATTGCTTCGTAGCGTTGTGGAGCTGAAGGATGAACTTCGTCCATTCCTATTCGACAGCCGTCCTGCTATTGCGGCTCTGTTTCTGGATGAAAACTGGATTCTAATATTGTGCTACTTGATCGATGTTTTTGAGAAAATGAAGATCTTAACGTGTCACTTCAAAGTGGAAATAGCGATGTCGTCTTTCTAAGCGAGAAAGTGCTTGCGTTTGAGAGAAAAAGTGATGTTTCCTTCTCTGAATGATTTCATGAAGGAATCTTAGTCGTATGTAGGTATAATTAGTAGAATTGGCGTATTAAACGTTGAAAATTTCCAGAAACTTCTTATGAATATGACTGGATTCACAATCCTTTCGATGCCATTATAACAGGTCACTTGCAAACAATAGAACAGGAGGAGCGTGTTGTGCTCTTCCAGTTACTAATCATTTTAAATTAAATAAAAGCAATATAGATGGAAACAGTTAAGTTTTAACTAACCAACTAATTTGTGAATTTGTTTTTATATAGTGGAATACACATGTTTGATCAGTTCCAATAATAGCACATGTCGTAGAACTCTTCAAAATTAAATTAAATCGAAGTCTCTTGAAAATATTTGTGTGCAGACTCGGAATGAATATCACGATTTAGCAAGGAGGCAATGGATGTACCACTACCATTCGCATCAAGTTACTTTTGTGACTCAATAT
The DNA here is from genome assembly GCF_023897955.1 of Schistocerca gregaria. Lineage (NCBI taxonomy): Eukaryota > Metazoa > Arthropoda > Insecta > Orthoptera > Acrididae > Schistocerca > Schistocerca gregaria. Next base: position 126,180,348 of record NC_064923.1, on the reverse strand, counting down.
TTTCCTCAACTGCAATAATCAAGACGAAATCTCGATCTCGTCTGCAGCACCAAGGATGTCTGCGAGTTGCTGTTTGAAAGATTCAACTAAAACTGGAGCTGTTTTCTTCGCAAATTTAAGCATGCACTTCTCACTAAATGTGCAATGTCAGAAAATTTCCGAATTTTGTACTGCGTACATTTTTACTCTTGTTTATTTCCCTTTCGAAGGATCAGTTTGAACGTAACAGTCTTTAAGTTGGCATTTAAATGTGGGCTATTGTCCTATCATCATCTGCGAGCTGTGATCTTCCAGATACTAATCATTTTAAATTTAATAAAAGCAATATAGATGCACACAGATTTAACTAACCAACTAATTTGTGAATTAATTTGTATATAGTGGAATACACATATTTGATCAATTTCAACAACTGCGCCTGTGGTAGTGGTTATTTACAAACTAGTTGTAATTGTTAGCTTTCAACATCTTTGAATAATGCTCCGATATCCTCGTAGGAATCTCTAATAATAATAATTATTATTATTGTAACTGACAGAATAAACGGATATTCATGGAGGCATTTTCCCTCTTCAAACTAAATGAAAGACAGTTTGCTTTTTGTCACACACGTTTCGTATCTCGTATTTATGAAGCATCTTCAGTGGCCTGGGATACAAGTTTCTTTTTATGCATGAAACAATTATGTAGTAGTTACCATATGTTACTGTTTTACATTTTCACATGGTTTTCTCTTGTTTTTGAGATCAGAAACAACTTCGTAGCACAAATTTCATGAGGTTTAATTATCGTTTGGAGTTACTTACGATTTTCTATGTTGTTAGTCCGTATGTGTCGCCCTGGAGATGTGTTCGTTCGGTCCACATACTCCAACTGGCCGATTTCCGACGTTTTCCCACCCACATTTATAAGAACATATACGTGTGCACGGAACTTACATCCATGGAATTTGAAGCAACTAAGGAACGACGGGAAAAATTACGATAAACTGATATCGTGGACCGCTTTTGTGCCAAGTATGAGAAGTGCTCAGGGAGAAAACGAAAAACAGGAGGCGAGTGAGAGGGGGGCGGCAAAATAATTTATGTTTCAGAAGGGGGGCGCAGCGGAGAAAGTTTGAGAACACCTGGGTCAGAGAAGGCTGCCGCTGCCTGCCTGTGTATGCTGAACAGAGAGACTTGTATCAACGGATTTGCATTTGCTGCAGTCGCTGATATTCTCGTAACATGTTTAGGGCGGATTGCTCATGTTGCGAACGAGATATTATATGGAGCGTAGATTGATTACAAGAAAATCTTTCTGGCTTGTTACCTGTTTCACGACTGCCACGCACGTATTCAGGAAGACGTCATATCATCCCTTTTTTTCTAAAATTTTAAATGCATTGTATATAGAGATTTTTTATGAATTAATTTGGTATTTCAATATAGCTCTTTGTTCCAGGTTTGCGGTTATGCGATTGTTACGGAAAATGTCGTTTAAAAGAGCTAAGCTCTTCCTTTCAAATATAGGGTTTTAACTGTCTATGTTTTCTTTGTTACATACATCCATTACACTGGGACAGATTTTTTATTCACTTTATCCCGGACGGCATATTTTCTTCTGACTACTGGAAACCACATCGCTCTAACCATAAGCACACTCTCTACACAGCTGCGTGTTTTATTTTCAGGTCCACAAGCAGTAACGGGATGTATTTTTAAGCGCAGACACAAGCGATTATACCAGAATGAAGTTCTCACTCTGCAGCGGAGTGTGCGCTGATATGAAACTTCCTGGTAGATTAAAACTGTGTGCCGGACCGAGACTCGAACTAGGGACCTTTGCCTTTCACGGGCAAGTGCTCTACCTCTGTTGTGGATTTCAGGATCAAAGAACATGTTTGGTCCTTCGTGCAAGTTAGAATGTAGCATCAGTAACTGTTAACGACGACGGTCTAGTATACGACATTTGACATTGTAAAGTCTTAACTGTTGAAAAGCAAGTTGTAGATTAATGAGTTACACCTACGATAGCTTTTGACGATTGAATCACGAACTATTAAAGGCAAGAAACAGTTTGTGTATTTCAGATTTAGTGTCACATTATAAACATAACAAGGTTTAGCATATTAAGAATTCACTCACTAAGTTACGCAATACTTGTTTCAGCATATGAATTTCACATGTCACAGCAATAGAGCAGCAATCATTTAAAAGGTTTCTTATTTAAAAGTTACAAGCACAGTTACTAGTTTACTTATTGAAAGTTTCACAACGTCGGCAGAGACATATTCAACTTTATCACCAAGATCTAGCACTTCTGAACAGACGTAAACCCAGGTCACCTGTATAGAAAATCGTCGAAGAATTGCTCGGAGACAGCTTGGAAAACTATGCGCTACAAACGGACATAAGAACCGAAACTTGGTGGACGGCCCCAACAAGAAGATCGGTGGCTTCAACTTCCTGAGGAAACTGTGGACAATTTTCAACCGTGTCGGGACAAGTGTTGGTAGCGTAAGCAACTGATGAACGATGGATACTACCAGACAACCCTCAGAGCGAGGAAATATAATCAATGGACTATTTACTTGTGTGTGAAGTGCATGGCAATAAGGGTGAACTGAAGAACATACATAGACCATAATACTCAGCCACAGAGTGACTCAGTGATGTTTGTAGTGTTGTACATTATTATGATACAAGAATATGTTTAAGGAATACTATAATGAGTGTAAAGGTGTGATAATATTTGTAATGTTGCACAGTGTTGTAAGAACATATATAAAGAATGTTGCTGCTAAGTACAGAGGTATTACAATGTTTGAGTGAATACATTATGTGATGAATGCCTGTGTAAACGCCGATCGAGTAAATAAATAAATCATCGGAGACTTCACTGGTTATTGAGGATGGATGGGAGAAAAGCGCTCCTATCGTAAAGGAGACAGCGTACAGACCGCTAGGGTGCCCTGTTCGGTATTAACGCCAGGTCAGATTAAAGGGAGATGGCCAAGCTGTTCATAAGTATACTGCTAGACATACAACCGGTCGATTCGGCCAGCACGCGATGGTTACGGAAATAGTCCGTGGGCTTAGAAAGAAGTCGGCGAAGGGAATCAGGCGATCTTTTCATAAAATGTTGTTGAGGAGACTCAGCATCTGCGACACGTTCATTTCGCGAAAAGACCATCAAGACAAAAGAAGAGAGATTTAGGCTCTTAGAGGAATTCAGGCACGTATCTTCCCGCTTAGATTGGAGTGGAACAGGAAAGGAAATGACTAGCAGTCGGTCGAAACACCGTTCGCTAATCACAGTAACGTAAATATGCCGCATTAAAATCAGCACCCTTTGTTGAACAAAACGCTGTCATTGTTACTGGGCCTTCACCACATAACTATGCGATTTTTACCGTGACAAAACTAATAATTTCGAAAATAGTCAGTTAAAAATCTAGTAATTTCCTATTAGTGCCATACTATGGTTTTCTACACATTTATCGGATGTAAGATGCTTCCTCAGGGGACCTGACGCCAACCTACTTCAAAGTGTGATAATTAGTGTAGACCATAGTCATAGAAAGCAGGATTACGTAGAACAGCATTAGTTTACTAACCAGCGTTTAGTTCTATATTTACTGTTATTCCGAAGTATATTAAATTAGCTTAAGATATTGTTAAAATTTGTTTCGCCAGCGCCATTCGGATAACGAATATCCAGTTGTATTACAACTAAAAAAACACCAATATTATTCTAGAGGGACAATGTTAGCCAAATTAAATCAAACCATCCTGTAACATCTGTACCAACAATTACAGTAGAAATGCCTTGGAGTTCGGAAAACAGAATGGATAAATTTACAGCCTCTATTGAAATCATTTAAATGAGCATTTTTCTTTGTAGCCCTCCGCTAGTTACAATCATTATTTATACTTTCACAAGTTTTTATTAAGGGGACCTGGACGTCATGACAGCCCACAAAATTATTTTATTTATTTATTTACATTCTGTGGTTCTTTCTGTTTCTAAAAATATATACTTCATGTGTTTAAATGTCTTTTTTATTTACATTAATTGTTACAGATAACTGTAGATACTATTATTGACACAATGGACGTACCATTTGTACCGTATCTTATGAACTGTGCTGAAACTGACGACCATCACCCTCAATGCGAGCATGGCATCGGCGAACAAGATTCTGACGCATCCTGGCAAATGTCCCTGGTCTGCTTCGAATCACATCACAGGCAACTACAGTTCTGGCAACTAATTCCATCTCCGTATGCCCTGGGGCCTCTTACACTAGTGACTTTAGATGTCCCCATAGGAAATAATCGAGGGGATTCAGGTCAGGTGACCTCGAAGGCATGGAATAGGACCTCCCCTTCCTGTTCAGCGACCAGGAAATACTTCGATGTAATCAGGCTGGTCCTCCCCGTTTCCTTACAGGAGATACAGAATGCACATGTGAATAAACAACACAGTTCGTGTAAACTTGTACTCATGTTAGTTGTAAATAAGTCGGAAAACAGTAATGCTAGACAAGGCGGTGGATAAGTTTACTTCCACATCTCCTTAAGCTGTGGAGTATTCTCTATGTTCTGTTACATTTTTGCACGGTCTTACGGAAACACCCCATATAAAGGCGACTTAACACTGCTTCTGCTTGGTGGTAGGAGTCAGTGCAAGCAAGGGCTGCGCTGTCGCTAGTAGAGTACTGGTAATTCTTCGTAAAGCTTCCTGTAATCTTACGGTTATTCAAATCTATTAAGCTACGGAATTATCTTGTTAAACAAATGATAGCATCTCAGAGGTGTACACAAGGCCTGGCAACGTCGTGCGAGGGCTGAAATATCAGAAAGTCTACGGCAGAAAAAATATGAAACGATTGTTGTAGTCATCTATTCCCTTCACACAGACTTACGAATCTGTGTAAGTAGTTGCAGGATTACACAAAAGAAAAGATATAAAATAAATTATATGCGTTACAAATGTTAACTGTGGATGTCGTGCTGTTACCACTGCAGTTGATGCATCGCTCATTCCATTGGACGACAAAGATGTTTTTTTTTTTTTTAAGCTCTTATGGGACCAAACTGCTGAGGTCATCGGGCCGTAAGCTTACGCACTACTTAATCTAACTTCAATTAAACTACGCTAAGGACAACACACACACACACACACACACACACACACACACACACACACACACACACACACACACACACAAACACTCCCGAGGGAGGACTCGAACATCCGACGGGGGGAACCACCCGCACCGTGTCAAGGTGCCCAAGACCACGCGGTTTCCCCGCGCGGCTGCACATAAAAGTTGCAAAGAACAATGTCAAGTGCTTTCGTTCTCTCAAGCACCTTATTCTATGGAAGACTCCTCTAGGAGTATGAATATCAGATTGGAGGTGGAGGAAGACTCTTCTGGCAGTCTGAATATGGGATACAGAGTTGAGGAAGATCGTCGGTTATACGAGAAGCAAAGTCTGACATAGAAAGCATTAATTAACTGACAAAGACATAAAGATACGTCACTTGTAGAAGACTATATGGTTCACACGAAGAATTTCTGACTGATGATACGAATTATTAAAAAAATGGAAAAAACTGGTAGAAGTCAGACTTCGTGAAGATAAATTTGGGTTTTAAAGAAAACACGCGAGGCGGTGTTGATCGTACGCCTTATCTCAGAAGAGAGGGTAAAGGCAGCCAAACCTAAGTTTTTAGCGTTTGTAGCTTTAGCGAAAACTTTTGACAGTGTTGACTGAAATACAATCTTTAAAGCTCGGAAGACAGCAACGATAAAATACAGGGAGCGAAAGCTTATATACAGCTTCAAAGAAGAAATTGTAAGTACGCTGTTTAGGTTTTTATGTTGGTAACGCCACGTAGCGCTCTGTATGAAAATCGCTGACTGTGCTGTGTGCAGTCTGTGGCTGGTTTGCATTGTTGGAATATTTGCTATTGTAGTGTTGGGCAGTTGGATGTGAACAGCGCATAGCATTGCGCAGTTGGAGGTGAGTCGCCAGCAGTGGTGGTCGTGGAGAGAGAGATGGCTGAATTTTGAGAGTGTACGATTAAGGTAAATACATTGTTCTCCATCAAAATCTTTCATTTGCTAACTATGCCTATCAGTAGTTAGTGCCTTCAGTAGTGAGAATCTTTTATTCAGCTGGCACTGTAGCCGCAAACTGTATTGCAGTAGTTTGTGTAACGAAGATTTTTGTTAAGGTAAGTGATTCATGAATGGTATAAGTTATTGTTAGTCAAGGCCATTCTTTTGTAGCGATTATTGAAAGTCAGATTGCGTTGCGCTAAAAAAATATTGTGTGTCAGTTTAGTGACGATCAGAATAAGTAAAGAGAGAAATGTCTGAGTACATTCAGTTTTGCTCAGCTGTTTGAAAATCAAATAACGTAGAGGTTTTCCAGAACTGACACTTATAAAATTTTTCTAGGGGGATGATTCAAAATTAACGTCAGAACGTCAGGGAATGGAGGGAAGTTGTGTGTGTGTGTGTGTGTGTGTGTGTGTGTGTGTGTGTGTGTGTGTGTCTGTGTGTGGAGAGGGGAGGGGGGTAATAATTGTAGAAGATTAGGGATAAACACAATAAACAGTTTCAAATGGAAGTAAGCTGTAGTAGTTATTTGCAGGTGAAAATGCTTGCACAGGATAACCTAGCTTGGAGAGATGCATCAAACCAGACTTCGGACTGAAGACCACAACAACAAGAGCACAACGGACTTAATACTGAACACTGAATATTCGACAAAAGCGAAAGACATATGTCGTGCCGCAAGGAAGCTTGGTAGGACTGTAGATGTTGTCGACACACAACAGACGTTATCAGAATGGTCAAAAGCACTCTCAGGTTGTTCGCTAAGTATGGTCTTGTCTAAAGGAAACTGACGTCTCTGGATGTGTATAAGAAATTTCGAAGAACAATAAGTTTAGTGAATTCGAGTGTAAAATTTTTCCTGCCGAGCTGAGGAAACCCCAAAATCTTTTGGTCCGACATACAGTTACAAAATGGGAACGAATCATCTACACAGTGATCATACTGACACCGAAACCTAGTATGGCACAGAGAAGGCCGAAATAACTGAACTAGACCTACACAAACGTTTACACTGTGGACGATCGTCCAGAGGGAGATCATAAAGACACTAGTGGATAGGGCCAATAATATTTGTGAACCACGCTACTTACAAGAAGAACTAAATCATTTACGAATGGCTTTTGCGAAAAATGGTTATACGAAAAACGAAATTAACCGAGCACTGCACCCAAGTAGAAAAATGCCTAAAAATAGGAGACAGCAACAACCATCAGCTGGAAAAGTATTTCTGCCCTTCATCCATAACATCACGGATCGCATTGGGAAAGTACTACCCAAGTTTCAGGTGGAGACTATTTTCAGACCTACTAAGAAAATTAGTGAGTGCCTAAGATCAAGATCAACCCCAGCCACCCCAGGGGTATATAAAATTCCGTGTAGTTGTGGCAGGGTTTACATAGGAACTACAAAAAGAAGCATGAATACACGTTTGACGGAGCACAAAAGAAACTGTCGCTTGGGACATATCGACAAATCGGCAGTAGCGGAACATGTTTTTAAGGATGGAGATCACGAAATAAAATTCGGTGAGACAAGCGTGCTAGCGAGGACGTCGCATTATTATACACGTATGTATAGAGAGGCAATTGAAATCCACAAACATCAATACAATTTTAATCGTAAAGAAGAAGGATTTAAATTGGACAAAATATGGCGGTCAACGTTGCATCAGTCACGTGACAATCGATTGCCTGCAATCGAGAGAACAGACGATAGCCAGAGATAGCTACATATCGACGCCACGTGACGTGCTGTGGCGCCCTCTACGATCTTCATATAAGAGGCGACCCCAGCTCCTAGCAGCCAGTCGTCGACTCACCTCGGAAAATGTTCTCCGTAGTTGAGAACGAAACGTCAGGGAGAAGAAGTTCTACAGATCGACCACGGCAATGTAGCTCGGAAGTGTTTACTGATAAAGACGCCGGCCGTGAAAGCCTACATTGGATGATCGTAATACGGTTCCCCTTTCAATCGCCACACAAATGCCGCAACGACTGACACCAAGGTAAATGCCTATGGAATAGAAAACCAACCAATATTTTTCAATAGGGGATAGGGAACAGGACCTGATTAGATAGATCATGCGAAAGAACTTGCTCCCCTTCTTGCAGCAGCTTATCATAGGTTGCTGGAGCGACGCAAAGTTCCAAGCAACTTAGGATAGAGACGTAGGTCATGCCGGTAAAATGGTGCACATAAATATAGGCCTGTATTGCAAGCTCAATCTGTTGTAATACTATGGAACACGTTAACGGTCGCGACCTATGACATTTTCGGAGAACCAAAATCTCCATAATAGGAATAAACGTAGATTCCTCAAACATAAACCTTGTGAAATTCTGCTCGCTGTGTTCGTCGAAGAGAGTAAAAGGCAACAGATAATGGCATCCAAATTCATGCCGTATTTCTTGACTTGCGGAAAGCTTTCGATATAGTTCCTCACTGTCGCTTGATAAACACAATACGAGGTTATTGAATATCGGACCAACTTCATGTTTGGATTCTTCATTTCCTAGTGGACACAATACAATTTATCGAAATCGTAATACAAGGAAATTGGAGTGAAATGGATTAAGTCTAGCAATCTATTGACGCTTGGTGCAGTGATTGATCCTCACCATAAAGAAACGTAACGTTTTCTGCCTAAATAGAAAAAAAATTACTGTTTAATTTAGCTATGAGTGTTCAATTACTGGAAACAGTAACAACCGCAAAGAGCTATAGGACTATTCGTCCAGACCTGCATAAACTGAAACAACCGCACAAATTTAACCGAAAGCTATACAGTGATGAATCCTAAGGCAATGTAATACATTCACGGAAGAGTTTGTTCACAGAAATCTCGTTCGACCGATTCTTGCATATTCTTCTCAGTCTGGGATGGTTATCAGGTAGCATTCGTAGAGGAAACAGAAGAAATCCAAAGAAGATCAGCACGTCTCCTCACTGGTTCGCTGAACAAGCTACAGTGCATTTAAGGAGATGCTCAACAAATTCCACAGTCATAGGTCACAATGAAGATACGTATTTCGCAGCAACGTAGTGTTGAAATTACAAGTGTGTACTCTGCAACGAGATTCGGACAACATATACTTGCTTCTCCAAACAAGTCGTGAAATGATTACATGTCCCAAAGAACAGATACCATCTTAGTACATATATAGTTAAGGCTCACCTGCCACTTGACCATCTTCTTCTTGTGTGCGAATGCACAAACAGTGCCCGAACTCTTACGGGAATCGGCATCGCGCCGCGAGTGATGAGTATAATGGGCGAGGAACTACGAATGTTGTGCAAGCAATACATTGAGAATGTGGGTGTCGCAGGAGGCGTGCCAGAGATAAGTCCCTGCAGTCGCACTATCCTCTGTGTCCTCGGTGGGTCAGATGGATAGAGCGTCTGTCATGTAAGCAGGAGATCCCGGATTCGAGTCCCGGTCGGAGCACACATTTTCATCTGGCCACGTTGACGTATGTCAACGCCTGTGCGAAAGAACAGATACGATCTTAGTATATATAAAGTCGTGAAATGATGGCGACAGGACAATCAGAAAACTTAGAGCTCGTTCGTAGGCTGCTTACCAGCAGCGTTCTAACCCATTCGCGATCTGAACGATTAACCCTAAACCCCTCAGTCAAATATTGTAACGTGGCAAACGGAATATACAACGAGACGCATAAAATACAAAACTACACAAACAGTTTATACACACTCCAGGAAGCACCGTTACCGACTCGTAAATGAAATTCTTTTCCTGCGTTTCATAGCTTCAAATTGTATCATAACCGGCTTCGACTTCTTAGCAAATCATCGTCATATGACTTGTATAAGTTACAAAATAGCTTGCCAAAGTGTAACTGACCTGCCAGCAGCTGCTGAAAAATACAATAAGATAATTGAAACGGCACAGACAGAATTTCCACATGTCGCCAGAATGTAAGCTATCGTTATCTATTCAAAGATAACGCTCATCAGCAAAAGAAAAAATGACGTCACATCGTTAAAACTAAGCTTTCTGAGAATTTCGCAACGTTTAAATATCTGTGGGAAAGAGAAAGAAGTGGTGTGTAACTGATCGAACACGTGAAGTCAAAAATGGGTGGAAAGTAAAAGCAGGACAACATTAAGATGCAGTTGGACTGGAATAAGACGTCGAAATAATTCAGAAAGATGCTACTAGGATCTTAACAGAGGGTCCAGCACCTGTGGCACTTACGAACGTTATTACAACAATGGAATTCAAAATAAAATACAAGCTTCATAAATGATACTTTATTTAGAATCCGTAAAATGGTTACGTGATTGTCAGACGCTTCAGCGTAGCAAGTTTCCCGTTCCCGCCTCGAGTACCCCAGGTGACTTATGACATTTCCGTTAATTGCTGTGCGCTTCCTCCGTGTGAAGAAGTCCCTTGTTACGTAAGACACAGCAATTTATCCAGTCTTCCTCTATGACGTCAATCACGGCTTGCAAAGGTGGGCAGTTCACGTATTTTAGGTCCATACCTTCATTGGATACAGCAGAAATACGCGAGGACTTGTCTCGCTAAAAGACAGAGGAAGTTATTTTTAACCGTGTACAGTCCGCCAGATTTGGCAGGTTGCAACGCTTCCCGCAACATCCGGCAACCTCATTCCTCTGCGTCATCTGAGGATCGGGTGATAATTAACATGACGACCGTTAGACACTCAGCGGTGACGCCACAGTTTCCACACATATCGCAATTTATGCGGACTGGAATTAAAAACATGCACGTCCGAGGCACAGGCACCTATAATTTCCAAGATTTTCATAATAAATTTGCTCACTTCGCCTCTCTGTCAGGCTGATCAGCCGGACACTTCCGGAATGTTTAATTGCAACACGTAGGTGACTAAAGTAATCGTAAAGTGTCTTTCGTGAAGCCAGACTGATTGCTGTTCGCATTGGTAGCGTATGTTCCGCTGAAAAGTAGAAATTTAGCATCTCACAGGAAAAAAAAATATTCTCGCGGGCCTAGATAACTCATTTCATTTCTGTGTCAATGCCTAGGAAGTTTCTGTTTGTAGGAGGCACCAGTGCCCAATCATTTCGCCTACTATTACGTCTATGTCGGCCAGATTTTGCTGCAGTCATCTGCGACGTCAGGTGCTTGATGCCAGGTGCTCCAGTAAAATGTTTCTTTGCTCTGATATGCCAACATATGTAGGTTACTGATCCTGAAAGCTTCATTCCAATAATGGGGTGAGTAATGTTGCACTTCTCAGCACGATGACGGCCTAAATGGAAAAGCCCTGGTTGTCCAGCAATTATTGGTATTTCAGTTTAAGATACTCGTCATCTTCAATTTCGCGTAAATGCAGCATTCTTAGATTGCCGCAGGTGTTTCTGCAGTTTACGCTATGGCTTGTCCTCTCAGATGACCTTCTAAGATATCAAACAAATCGAAGGTTCGTATGTCTCTGCTAGCTATGGATATCACTAACATCGCTATCGTGATTTCTGCGCTATCGTTCGTCCCACCAATCGGTCACTAACAAAACTTCGGAAGGACGATATAACTGGCTGCCGAATGGAGCTAAGGAAATTAACGGAGGGCAGCCAGCTGCCAGTGCAATCCGGTGTCGCGGTGTATTTCACTTGACTTCTCCACAGCCACCTCCACCTTTTGCTTGGCCTTCGTCCTCAGTGTTCGTCGAGCAGTGATTTACCCGGTGCACACTGCACAGTTTTTTACGAAGTATCCTTGCCGAATATTCTTATTTCCTCATCCATTACTAATGACTAGGGATACACTTCAGAAGTCACAAGGACCTCGCATCCGAAACTGCAACTCTTCAATTAGTTTATTGTTTTTCTCCTGCTCGTTACGATCAAGTTCACCCTGATTATTGGTTTACTTTTCCCTAAAAAGAAGACGTTGACCAGCCAGCACATTATGACCTCCGACCTACTATCGATATAAGCCCGTCCAGGCGATAGCAGCGTCACCCGGCGAGGAATGACTGCTAGTCAGACACACACACGTTGAATGTAGTATTCGTGAGCGTGCTGTCCGCGTGCAGAATGGGAAAGGCACGCCATCTATCTGTGACCGAGGGCAGATTGTGACGGCCCGGAGGTTCGGCACAAACATTTCGGAAACTGCACGACTTGTTGGATATTCGGTATTCGAGGAATGCTGTCGGGTATTTGAGGAAATGTCTGAATCATTCTCAAATGTGAGGACTTGTGGAACAGTGGGACCATAATAAGTGATTAAGATTCCATGGAAATAGGGCCCAGCAAGCGTCCTCTCTAGTGTGAGTGGCAGAGCTGCCATGCGCCCTGGTTTTCCTCGATTTGTTCTGTTTTTGAGGGACACTGGGGGATCCCGGTTCTTTTTTTTTTTTGTACAACCTTCCGGAGTAGATACAAACCTTTTATGTTACTGCAAAAATTGATTCTAAATAAACAGATTTTATGAAATCTTTGAAACGTCCCCTTAGAAAAATTTAAAAATGGCTGTGCTGGTTGATCTCTTACGTTATTTGATTTTCAAACGGCTGAGCAAAACTCAACGTACTCAAACAGTTTTCTCTTTACTTATTCTGATCATCACTACACTGACACGTAATATTTTTTTTTTTTTTTTTTTTTTTTTTAGCGCAACGCAATCTGACTTTCAATAATCCCCACAAAAGAATGGCACTGACTAACAGTAACCTATACCTTTCATGAATCACTTGCCTCACAAAAATCTTCGTTACTCGAACTACTGCAATACAGCGAGCGCCAATTCTGCCAGCTAAATGAGAGATTGTAACTACTGAAGGCACTAACTACTGATAGGCATAGTTAGCAAATGAAAGATTTTGATAGAGAACAAACAATATATTTACCTTAATAGTGTTCAAAAGTCATCATACAAATATATCTATCAATTCATGACATCCATCTTTAGAAATTTCCTTTTTCTGGCGGACACACGTCCAGATCGGCCGTTCTCAAAACTCTGGCATCTCTCTCTCCACATCCACCACTGCTGGCGGCTCACCTCCAACTGCCCAACGCTACGCGCTGTTCATACCCAACTGCCCAACACTACACAAACGAATATTCTAACAATGAGTCCAACCAGTCACAGACTGTACACAGCACAGTCAGTGATTTTCATAGAGAGCGCTACGTGGCGTTACCAACGTAAAAACCTAAACAGCCAAGTTACATCTTAATTAAAAATCACTAAATGACGAATGGCGCGTAGGTTGTCCTATACTGATAAAGAAGCGGCAAGCAAGGCATTGTGGCGTTCGTTGCCTTTCACATGATACCCACCACTCTGTAAAAACAGAAACAAAAACAACTATTTTCAAGGCGGACCTCCACCAACACCCATTTGAGAAAATTAAGACGCCAGTGGAACATGGTGCTAGTGAATGGAAACTAGCAGGACCTAAAGAGAAATCTTTCAGCAGTGAATTAGCAGAATTGCAGACACATAGCGTACACGTGCGCGAAACAGCGTACATTCATTTGTGAGCATAAAAAGCCAGTGTTACTCCTACGGTGAAAAGATGTCGCCCTCTTTGGAGGCTAGGAAGCACGTGCCACTTCTACGAAAATAAAGTGGATACATTAACTAAATAACATTCAAAGAAAAGAGATTTCTAAGAGCAGAGAAAAAATATAGTGGAAGTGATTCAAGATTTTCTTTCTGCGGCGTCAGTAACGAGAGGAAAAATCAGTTGCTTCCGAAATACAGAAACAGGAGCCATTAATGCCGCAGATAAAATGCAAGAAACATCTCATTTTTAATCAAAACTGTTTCCTTTTACAAGAATTAAAACGTAAAAATGTATTCTATGTGCAAAAAGTTGAAAGGCTGGTATCTAATGGTGATTTACCGATAAAGCGAAACACATCTGGTGAAAAGTACGGTTAAGAAAGGAAAACCAAACAATGGTTGGTGCAGGCCTCCAGCTGTTTTTCACCGATACTGCCGTAGCACACCGGTCAGCCGTGCGCCACAAATCGATCCCATGCCTCGGCTTACCCAAGTGTTTTGAATGATGGGGTTAACACAGCTGATGCAAATCCGCAATTCCTCCGGTATGGGGCAGCGGCCACTCTTGTGTCGGCATCGTCCGCATTTACCTGTTACTAAGCCCGTTGACGGCCGAAACTACAGTGATTCTTAATCGGTGATGAACTTTGTGCCCTGGAAACGTCAGAACTACAACTAAACACTTTTGCTGTCCACAGCCAGTGTTCCGTGCATTGGCACCAGTACCTCGACTTCCACCCCCGCACCTATCCTGACCCCCCCCCCCCCCCCCCATTTGGTACTGAATTCAATATTTATGGGTAGCACTTTGGCCGACTAAGCTCAGGATACAAGAACGGCTGGAGTCAATAAGTCTGACAAACAGCGGCGGCGGGTGCGGGGAAGGGGGGGGGGGGTGTTTACGACTTCTACACACGCCCACACGCAAGTATGCAACTTTGTGATCACATTATTATGTTACAGGCAGCAATGGACTTCGGAGATCAGTTCAATGGAACTGATAGAGTGTGAACAAGAGGCTATAACATGATCATCTACCTCGTGTAAGCCTCTTATCCTCTGTATAAGTACTGTAACATTCATCCACTCTAACCTGCTTACTGTATTCAGGTATTGGTCACCCTCCACACCACCCACCCTTCCCCCTGCCACTCTTCCCTCCATTACCAAACTGACGATTGCTTGATGCCTCAAGACGTTTCTTTCCAACCGATCCCTTGTTTTCGTCACGTTGTGCCATAAATTTCGTTTCTCCCCGACACGACTCGATGTCTCTTTCATCAGTTCGCCTCTTTGTCCGCTAAATATTCAACGTTCTTCTGAAGGACCGTATTTCAGAAGTTTATAATTCAATATTTGAATTAAATCAGGTAATACTGACAGGCCCGGCAGCTGTGGCCGAGCGGTTCTAGGGGCTTTAGTCCGGGACCGCGCTGCAGCTACGGTCGCAGGTTCGTCTCCTGCCTCGGGCATGGATGTGTGTGATGTCCTTAGGTTAGTTAGGTTTAGGTAGTTCTAAGTTCTAGGGGACTGATGACCTGACATGTTAAGTCCCATAGTGCTCAGAGCCATTTGAACCATTTTTTTTGGTAGTTCTATGTCTAGGGGACTGATGACCTCAGATGTTAAGTCCCGTAGTGCTTAGAGCCATTTGAACCATTTGAACCATTTTCAATACTGACACGATTAGATTACTCATTAGGAAACTGAAAGTAATAGACAAGTTTTGCTGCGTAGGTAGTAAAATAAGACGATGGCCGATGTCAAGACCAAAGACTAGAAAGTTGCGCAGGTCACACCAATATTCAAGAAAGGTAGTAGAAGTAATCCACTAATTATAGGGCCATATCGTTAACGTCGTTATGCAACAGGATTTTATAACATATATTGTGTTCGAACATTATAACTACCTCGAAGAAAATGGTCTATTGACACACAGTCAACATGGGTTTATAAAACATCGTTCCTGTGAAACACAACTATCTATTCACATGAAGTGTTGAGTGATATTGACAAGGGACTTCAGATCGGTTCCGTATTTCTGGATTTCCGGAAGGCTTTTGGCACTGTACTACACAAGCGGCTTGTGGGGAAATTGCGTGCTTATGGAATATCGTCTCAGTCATGTCAGTGGATTTGTGATTTCCTGTCAGAGAGGTTACAGTTCGCAGTAATTGACGGAAAGTCGTCGAGTAAAACAGAAGTGATTTCTGGCGTTCCCCAAGGTAGTGTTATAGACCCTTGGTGTTCCTTATCTCTTTTAACGACTTTGGAGACAATGTGAGCAGCTGTCTTCGGTTGTTTGCAGATGACGCTGACGTTTATCAACTAGTAATGTCATCAGAAGACCAAAACAAACTGCAAAACGATTTAGAAAAGATATCTGAATGGTGCGAAAAGTGGCAGTTGACCCTAAATAACGAAAAGTGTGAGGTCATCCAGAGGAGTGCTAAAAGGAACTCGTTCAACTTCGGTTACACGATAAATCAGTCCAATCTAAAAGCCGTAAATTCAACTAAATACGTAGGTATTACAATTACGAACAACTTAAATTGGAAGGAACACATAGAAAATGTTGTGGGGAAGGCTAACCAAAGACTGCGTTTTATTGGCAGGACACTTAGAAAAAATAACAGACCTACTAAGGAGACTGCCTACACTCCGCTTGTCCGTCCTCTTTTGGAATACTGCTGCGTGGTGTGGGATCCTTACCAGATAGGACAGACAGCATACATCGAAAAAGTTTAAAGAAAGGCAGCACGTTTTGAATTATCGCGAAGTATGGGAGAGAGTGTCACAGAAATGATACATGATTTGGGCTGGACATCATTAAAATAAAGTCGTTTTTCGTTGCGACGGAATCTACTGACGACATTCCAATCACCAACTTGCTCCTCCGAATGCGAAAATATTTTGTTGGCACCGACCTACGTAGGGAGGAACGATCACGAAGATAAAATAAGGGAAATTAGAGCTCGTACGGAAAGATATAGGTGTTCATTCTTTCGGGCGCTACACGACATTGGAATAATAGATGAACCTTCCGCCAGACACTTGAATTGGCAACAGCAAGAGAAGCATTTCTGGAAAAAAGATATTAATATCCGATTCAAATTTAGTTGTGAGATAATCTTTTCTTAATGTGGAGTGTGTTAGACTATATGTACGCTGCTCTGCAAAACTTCAGGACGATATGAATAGAATAACATATTAACTTCTCGGTGTAAGTGAATGTAAGTGCCGGAACATGTCACCATCTCCTAGTCGCGCACAGAGAGCTGGCCGTCAATGGAGTGAGGTCAGCGTGGGTATAGTGCCCCTCAACACGAGGCAGCTGAACGGACAGTGTGTGTGTGTGTGTGTGTGTGTGTGTGTGTGTGTGTGAGAGAGAGAGAGAGAGAGAGAGAGAGAGAGAGAGAGAGAGAGAGAGAGAGCGAGAGAGAGAGAGATCGCGCGCTACGGTATGGTGTTCCTGACTACAGCATGGCCCAGAGACAACAAGTGGATGATTTCACACGGGGAAGAATCATCGGGAGACTGGAAGCAGGACGAAGTGTGACTAGTGTAGCTCAGGAGTTTTGGTACTGCTCACAGCGTTGTTTCACGTGAATGGAGAGCGTTCCGAACCACACACAGTGCTGCCCGAAGGAGACAAGGTGATCATCACCGTCAAGTACAGCAGGACATGACCGCTACATTGTTCAAGAGGAAACCAGGGACCCACGTCTGACAGCGGGTGCAACTGGAACCACATGTAACAGAAATGCAAGGCATGCTCCACAGAAGCACGACGACTGCGTGGACGTGATCTTTTCACCCGGCGTCAGTACGTTGTGTTCCATTTTCATACGCGCATAGGCAGCATCGTTCGCGTTGGTACCAAGAGCGTAGGTACAGGGCCAACTACGAGTGGGGTCGCATACTCTTCTTGGACGCTATGGTTTGAGGAAGCATAATATTGCACGGGCGTATTGACCCCCAATTCTTTGGACTCAGTAAACTGACCGGTCAACGAAATTGTGGCGCTGTACTCCTTCCCCATCTGCGTCTTTTCAGGGGTGCAGTCGGCCTTGAGTCCCAATTTTATGGATGAAAATGCGCGACCACATAAAAACAGTGCAGGTGGAGGGGTTCTTGGAACTCGAGGATACTCGGCCAATGGACTGGTCTGCCCCCCCCCCCCCCACCCCCAACCCTCCCTTTCCCCAGACTTATATTCTACTGCGTATTGTCGGACGCGTTGCGGGGACAGATTGCCGCACGTCCACAGGCACCAACAACCATCGAGGCGCTGTCAACCGCGCTGGTGGAGGAATGCAGCGCCCTTCCAGAAGACATCCTTACCAACCTTACGGCCAGCATGCAAGCATGTTGCAGAACATGCATTTGAAGTCAGTGGTGGTCACACACCGTACTGAGTGCCATATTTCATCTTCTGTAATGTCCAGGACACCACAATGAATAGCGGTAACTTCAATGAAATTACTGTCATTTATTAAGAGAGTCATTTCAGCTTGCCTCGTTGCGTATTTGTTTCAGTTAGCTTCTGTACTACACTGTAGCAGATCTTTCTACGTATGGTCCAACTTTCATTGAGCCATGATAGTTGGCAGTGACACATCATCACGCGAAAGTTACTATCCTCCTTAAGTTTTCACACGAGTGCAACATGTACATATACTACGGGCTTTTGAAAAGTCCGTGCAAAGTCCGAGAGATCGAGGTCATGTTTAGTTAGTAGCATCTTTGGAAAGAGCGCACACCAAGTTTCAGCTATACTGGTCTATTTCTTTGTATCTGGCATCCGTGTGAATCAAGAAAGTCGAGTGATTGTCAAAAAATGGACGAAAAAGAATTTCGTGTGGTGATTAAACATTACTCTATGAAAGACGAAACGCCTCACGACACTAAAGAGAAGCTTGATAAACATTATAGTGACTCTGCACCTTCGATTAGAACAGTTTATAAGTAGTTTCAAAATTTTCGGAGTTTCCATATGGGCACAAGTGATGCTGAACGTTCTGGACGCCCTGTGGAGCTTACGACTCCATCCATGATAAGGTGAGGGATGACAGCAAAATTGTTCAAAATGGCTCTGAGCACTATGGGACTTAACTTCTTTGGTCATCAGTCCCCTAGAACTTAAAACTACTTAAACCTAACTAACCTAAGGAAACCATACACGTCCATGCCTGAGGCAGGATTCGAACCTGCGACCGTAGCGGTCGCGCGGTTCCAGACTGTAGTGCCTAGAACCGTTCGGCCACCCCAGCCGGCTCAGAGTTAAGGCACGTGAGATTGCTACTGCTGTGGGCATCTCGAATGAACAGGTACATAATATTTTGCAAAAACATTTGGACATGAGAAAGCTATCCGCAAAATGGGTTCCGCGATTGCTCACGCTTGACCAAAAACGGAATCGTGTGAAGTGTTGCAAGAATGGTTTGCAGCTGTTCAGGAAGAATCCGCAGGACTTTAAACGTCGTTTCGTCACTGTGGATGAAACATGGATACATTACTATACTCCTGAGACAAAACAACAATCTAAACAACGGGTTACCAAGGGAGAATCTGCACCAAAAAAGGGCAAAGACCATTCCTACGGCCGGAAAGGCTATGGGGACTGTCTTCTGGGATTCGCAAGGGATAATCCTCATGAATTATCTGGAAAAGGGTAAAACTGTTACAGAGGCGTATTATTCATCGTTATTGGACCGTTTGAAAATCCAGTTGCAAGAAAAACGCCGGCCATTGGACCGCAAAATATTCGTTTTTCATCACGACAATGCACCAGCACACACCCCAGCGTTTGTTGTCACAACATTAATGGAGATAGGTTTCCAACTTCTTTCACATCCCACCTATTTTCTGGACTTGGGTCCCTCCGACTACTATTTGTTTCCCAATTTAAAGAAATGGCTGGCGGAACAAAGATTTTACTCAAACAAGGAGGTGCTTTCAGCAACTAATAGCTATTTTGCAGACTTGGAAAGTTCCTAATATTCGGAAGCGATCAACAAATTAGAACAGCGTTGGACGAAGTGTATAAGTCTAAAAGGAGACGATGTCGAAAAATAAAAATGGTTTTACCCCAAACAAGTAAGTAGTTTTTATTTTTGCACGCACTTTTCAAACGCCCCTCGTAACTCGTGTGCAAAACTTAAGAATGACCTCCTTTTGCCCGGCGTATTGCAACAATTCGATGAGTCATGACTGAATAAGTCGTTGGAAATCCCTCGCAGAAATATCGAGCCATGCTGCTTCTGCAGCCTCCGATAATTGACAAAGCGTTGTTGCTACACGATATTGTGCACGAACTGACCTCTCGGTCGTGTCCGATAGACGTTTGACCGGATTCACGTTGGGCGATCTGGGCGGCCAAATTATTTACTCGAATAGTTCAGAATGTTCTTCAAACAGGTGACATGCTGCATTATCATCTATACAAATTCCATTTTCCACTCAGGGATCGTTTCAGTTGGACTAGATGACCCAGTCCATTACACGTAAACACAGCCAACACTGTTATGGAGCCACCACCAGCTTGCGCGTTGCATTACTGAAAATTTATTAGGTCCATGGCTTCGTGGGGCTGCGCCACCCTAAACGTACCATCAGCTCTTATCAACTGAAATCGGGACTCATCTGACCGGCCCACGGTGTTTCAGTCGTCTAGGATCCAACCTGCACGATCATGAGCCCAGGAGAGGCGCTGCAGGCGATGTCGTGCTGATATCGAAGGAACTCGCGTCGGTCGTCTGCTGTCATAGTCTATTAAGGCCAGATCTCGCCCCACTGTCGCAACACATACGTTCATCGTAAGTGCCACATTGATTTCTGCGATTATTTCACGCAGTGTTGCTTCGCTGTTAGCACAAACAACTGTCCGCCAACGTCGCTGCTCTCGGTCGTTAAGTGAAGGCCGTTGGCCACGCGTTGTCCCTGGTGAGAGATGATGCCTGCAATTTGGTATTCTTATCACACTCTTGAGACTGTGGGTCGCGGAATACTACATTCGCAAACGGTTTCTGAAATGGAATGTCCCATGTTTCTAGCTCCAACTATCAGTCCGAATTGGAAGTCTGTTAATTTCCATCGTACGGCGATGATCACGTTGGAAACCTTTTTGCCAAATCCCCTGAGTGCAAACGACAGCTCCCCAATGCTCTGCCCTTTGATACCTTGTGTACGCGGCACTACTGCTATCAACATATGTGCCAATCACTATCGTATGACTTTTGTCACCTTAGTGTGTTATACAGGGTGTTTCAGGAAACATTCCTCACACACAAATGCAGAAAAGATGTTATGTGGACATGTGTCCGGAAACGCTTAATTTCCATGTTAGAGCTCATTTTAGTTTCTTCCACCTACGCTCAATGGAGCACATAATCATGATTTCATAAGGGATACCCTACCTGTGCTGCTGGAACATGTGCCTTTAGAAGTACGACACAAATTGTGGTTCATGCACGATGGAGCTCCTGCACATTTCAGTCGAAGTGTACGTACGCTTCGCAACAACAGATTCGGTGACCGAGGGATTGGTAGAGGCGGACCAATTCCGTGGCCTCCACGCTCTCCTGACCTCAACCCTCTAAACTTTCATTTATGGTGGGCATTTGAAAGCTCTTGTCTACGCAACCCCGGTACCAAATGTAGAGACTCTTCGTTCTCGTCTTGTTGACGGCTGTGATACAATACGCAATTATCCAGGGCTGCATCAGTGCATCATGCGACGGAGAGTGGATGCATGTATCCTCGCTAACGGAGGACTTTTTGAACATTTCCGGTAACAAAGTGCTTGAAGTCACGCTGGTACGTTCTGTTGCTGTGTGTTTCCATTCGATGATTAATGTGATTTGAAGAGAAGTTCAAATGGTTCAAATGGCTCTGAGCACTATGGGACTTAACTTCTGAGGTCATCAGTCCCCTACAACTTAGAACTACTTAAACCTAACTAACCTAAGGACATCACACACATCCATGCCCAAGGCAGGATTCGATCCTGCGACCGTAGTGGTCGCGCGGTTCCAGACTGTAGTGCCTAGAACCGCTCGGCCACCTAGACGGGCTGAAGAGAAGTAATAAAATGAGCCCTAACATGGAAAATAAGCGTTTCCGGACACATGCCCACATAACATATTTTCTTTCTTTGTGTGTGAGGAATGCTTCCTGAAAGTTTGGCCGTACCTTTTTGTAACTCCCTGTATAGAAGCGAAACGCGGACGACTATCATTGCAGATAAGAAAAGCACAGATGCTTTTGATTTTTGCTGATTAGATGCATATATTGAATAATTAATGAAAAACTACTGAATAGAATGGGGGTGGGAAAAATATTTTGGAAAACTTGACTCTAAGAACGTATTAAGGAATAGTTAACTGTTTTAGGGGCAGGGGGGGGGGGGGGGGGGGGTAGGACGTCAAGCGGGCCGACTTGGAGCAGGAGAGGCATCACAGGACATTTTAATTTCCAGTGTGTATACTTTTACAAATAAATTCATAAAACTTTGTCAGGATGACCAGGAAGGATTCAGGATCCACGCTGATTGCAGTGGAAGTTCGAAAACATAGCAAAATAATTTTTTTTACATGTGAAATTTCATCATTTTTTCACTTACTAATGGCTGCATTTGTTGTTATAAGTACACTTTTCTTCATAAGTTAGAGAGATTCTTCGATGAATTTTGCACAGCATACATACCATACTTACAGGTGTATGAAACTCTAGAATTTATTTAATTTATGGAAAAGCGAATGACCTGCTGTATTTTAAACTTCATGTTTAGAAAAAACACAAATTTTGTAGTTAATTACCTCAATTTTTACCACAGTTTTTAATAGATTTGGAAAATTCTTGAGTATCATACACGTTTAAGTTTGTATGCTTTGCAAAATTCATCGAACCATCTCTCTTACTTATGAAGAAAAGTGTACCTATAGCAACAAATGCTGCCATTAGTAAGTGAAAAAAATGATCAAATTTCACATGTAAACAAAAATTACTTCGTTATGTTTTCGAATTTCCAGTGCTATGAGTGTGAATTCTGAATCCTTCCTGGTCATGCTGACAAAGGTTTATGAATTTATTTGTAAAAGTATAGACAGTGGAAATTAAAATGTCCTGTGGTGCCTCTTCTGCTCCAAGTCGGCCCATTTTACGTCCTACCCCCCCCCCCCCCGTAATGGAACGAAGTGCAGGAACTAAAAATTACATAGACGTACCGAGGCTTGAATACGGAAAGACATGTGTTCTGTATTTAGCGTGTAGTAGTTATGCAGAGATGAAATGATTTACACAGGATACAACAACTTGGAGGGCTGTATCGAACCTGTCATCGGACTACATACCAGGACACTGGCAACGACCGAATATTTTACGCGCTCACTCTACATACATTGTTACCCGTCACGCGACAGTTCCGGTTCCCTGACAGGTCTCCGTTGTCTCTCCTGGACCTGCACCGGTCGCTCCGATGCACAATTTGCTCGCCGCCCACTGCGGCGTTGCACACGACGAATCAGCGGCAGGGCGAGGTTAGCTGAGACGGCGGTGGGCGTCTCCCGGCGCGGCGCGACTCGTGTGTCAGTGGATGCGAACCCGCTGATTCACGCCACAGTGCGGAACACAATGCGTCGTCTGGCGTCGCGTGCCGGCGACGGAATGAGTGCAGTCAGGTTACGAGCCCTAGAAGGTCGCTGCCGTCGCTCAGCGCACACTCAGCTCTCCCTCGTCTGACGAGGGAACCTCCCCATCGCACCCCCCCCCCCCCCCTGAGATTTAATTATAAGTTAGCACAGTGGATAGGCCTTGAAAAACTGAACACAGATCAATCGAGAAAACAGGAAGAAGTTGTGTGGAACTAGGAAAAAAATAAGCAAAATATACAAACTGAGTAGTTCATGCGCAAGATAGGCAACATCAAGGAGCATGTGATCTCAGGAGCGCCGTGGCCCCGTTGTTAGCGTGAGCAGCTGCGGAACGAGAGGTCCTGGGTTCAGGTTTTCCCTCGAGTGAAAAGATTACTTTCTTTATTTTCGCAAAGTTACGATCTGTCTGTTCGTTCATTGACGTCTCTGTTCACTGTAATAAGTTTAATGTCTGTGTTCTGCGACCGCACCCTAAAACCGTGCGATTAGTAGACGAAAGGACCTGCCTCTCCAATGGGAACCGAAAACATTTGATCGCAAGGTCATAGGTCAACCGATTCCTCCACAGGAAAACACGTCTGATATATTCTATACGACACTGGTGACGGCATGTGCGTCACATGACAGGAATATGTTGTCGACCCACGTAACTTGTACACTTGGCGAATGGGTAAAAAGATTCTTCTACCTTGCCCGATTTAGGTTTCCTTGTGGATATGATAATCACTCCCAAAAAAGTGATGAAAACATAAGACTTTGTCACATAAACTGCAACAAAAGAATGCAACAGTTTCACAATCGCACAGTCTTCCCTGTGCTCTGTCAAAACATATGTTTTTAACGTTTTCAAATTTTTCCGTGTGTAGAGCGTCAAATCCTGCATATATCCAAGCAAATCTGAACATGTCCTGGAATTTCGGAGAGCGAAGTTGATCATGTGTGAGTGCCTGAACTTTGATAATTGTCTGAAAATAAACAATTAAACTTTTCATTCGATGGAAGACTTGAACCAAGGATCTCTCATTCCTCAGCTGCTCACGCTAACCACGGGACCACGGCGTTCCTGAGCTCAGACTGTCCTTGATGTTGCCTTTCTTTCACATGGAATACTCAGTTTATATATTTTGCTTGTTTTTTTCATTGTTCCACACAACTTCTTCCTGTTTTCTCGATTGATCTGTGTTCAGTTTTTCAAGGCCTGTCCACTGTGCCAACTTATAACTAAATCTGAGGGGGGTGCGATGGGGAGGTTCCCCTGTGAGTAAAATGGTGCCCGAAGACTTTCGGCATCAGGCGTCTCCCTCATTCTGCCAACGGCCTTGTTGAAAGAGGTAGGAGGAGTGGATGGAGGTTCAGGGCACTCACGTGCCCTAGAGGTGGGAAACTGGCCTCATAGACGGAAGAATCAGCAATGATCAACGGGACGAGGATGCAGAAGGCAACGGAAATAACTGCATTAAAGACGCACAATGTGTATCCACGGGATACACGGCCTGTAATTGAAGAAGTGTCATGATGATCTATCCATTCCGCACCAGTTCCCCATTCGGATCGCCGGCTGGTGTGGCTGAGCGGTTTTAGGCGCTTGAGTCTGGTACCGCGCGACCACTACGGTCGCAGGTTCGAATCCTGTCTCGGGCATGGATGTGTGTGATGTCCTTAGGTTAGTTAGGTTTAAACAGTTCTAAGTTCTAGAGGACTGATGACCTCACATGTTAAGTCCCATAGTGCTTACAGCCATTTGAACCATTTGAAGTGAAATGGAAAGAAAACAATGGAAGTCGGAATGTGCGAGATCCGGGGTGTTGGGTAGATGAGGAAGAACAGTCCACTGAAATTTTGTAAGCTCTTCTCGTGCGTGCAAACTTGTGTGAAACCTTGCGTTGTCATGGAGAACGAAATGTCGTTTGCATTTTTGTGACGACGAACACACTGAAGTCGTTTCTTCAGTTTTGTGAGGGTAGCACAATACACTTCAGAGTTTATCTTAGCACCACAAGGGAGGACATCAAGGAGAATAACCCCTTCAGAGTCCCAGAAGATCGTCACTATGACTTCACCGGTTGACGGTACGGCTTTGAACGATTCCTTCGGAGGAAGGTGGCGTGGTGCCGCTCCATGTATTGCCGTAGTGTTTCCGCTTCGAACTGATGAACCCACGTTTTATTGCATGTGACGATGTTCGATAAAAGATTGTCACCGACAGCATTATGACATGGAAGCAATTCTTTCTCAACTTGAATTTTTCCATCAACTCATCTAGTTTGTCCAAAAATCTATCAACTTGTTTCCCGCTAAAACCGACTGCTCGCTGAAACCTTGTGGACTCAGCTATCCTCAGTCTTAAATCTCCATGTCTTTTCACAAAATCGTGGTAAAAGTCGATACTTACTATTATCTATTATTTATATCTTATTGAACCGATGTTTTATTTTCAGTTGCTGTGTACACACTAGCTTTATGGACTCATCTTTACTTAAAGGCATAAGTTGGGCTCTACAAAATTTTTGTATGACCATACAACACTGTATCTTGTCCACCACTGAATGTTATATAAAAAATATTATTTCCTAAAACATGTTTCATGACCACCTCTTCGTTTTCCCGTAATGCTTTCAGTCTGTCACCTAATTTTCTTCTTGTAACTTAGTATTTCTCACTCGCTTCCCTGACTCGAGAAGTATGACTTTTTCGACGCCTTCCTTCATGTTATTTTCATCCCATCTATGGTGAGAGTTCCTCGTATTTGCCCGTTGAAGAATAAAATCGTATGCTATCTGTTTTGTACGGTACAACACGGCATTGCTTTGCCCGATGCAACCCGAACGTACCGTTGTGGTAGTTTAATACGGCCATTTTTTGTTATTTGCGAAGGACGTCTTCACAGCCTACAATGAAGATAATAATGTCAGTTGTATCTAAATCTGCGATAAAATGTAATTTTACTTAACTGAAAACAAAACACAACACTCCAGAATTAAGTTCGTACACAGAAAACCTCACCAGGAAGAGGTAACTTGTTACCACTTCCAAATGCACTGTTATTTTGATTCAAAATCATGAGAGGTCTTCATCCTTTGTACATCACTCCGCAGTGACGTCTCTAGCGCTAGAATTCAGTAACAGCTCTTGTCCTATAGAATCCGCTATCCGATACTATCTAGCCCTCCCCTATAAACTAAGTAGCTTGCAATAAGGCTTCTTGTTATAACTTTCTTCATTACGAAACATATTCCCCAGAAACACTTTGAGGTCGAAGTTTCCGTATCTGGCTTCAGGACACTTCGTTCTACAATGGCCAGAAAACATCGATGCCCAGTTTTTTGGCAGATTCTTTCGTGCAGTTGACTATCGCTGTCCCGGTCATTCCCTAGTGACTTAAGTTTCCGGTGTCCAAGTAAATGGCTTCAGCTAAAGCGAGGTAAAAGCGCTGTGTTTCGGTGTAGGCTGCTTATATGAAGTAGAAAATTCAGTTCTTAGTAAAACATGTTTGGTTATGTTGACTGGAGTACGCGCTTCGAGATTCACAAATTGTCAAGGATGAAATACAGGGAACGAAATATTATCTACATAACTTGTACAGAAAGCAGACTGCAACTGTAAGAGTCGATGCAACGAAAGCGAAGAAGCAGTTCAGGAGGGAGTGACAAGTTTGCCGGTATCCCCCATGTCATTTAGGCAGTAAAGAAATTTAAGGAGAAACTTGGAAACGGAAATAAAATTCGACGACAAGAAACAAAAGTTTTAGCGTCTGTTTGTAGCATTGTAATGGTGTCTTGGAAAGAAGTTAGTCGTGTAAGATGAATATTAACAAAAGTAAAACGAGGATAATGGAGTGCACTCGAACCACGTCAGGAGCTGCTGAGGGAATTAGATTTGGAATTGAAAAATTTAAACTTGTTAAAGGGTTTTTACGTTTTAGCAGAGAAGTAACTGACGACGGGCGATGTAAAGAGGATATAAAGCGCAGACTGGCAGTAGTAAGAACACTGTAAATGCAGTATTGTAATATTGTTAGTATCGAATGTAAATTTAAATACTAGGAAATATTTTATTAGAGAATATTTTGGAAGTAGCCTTCTATTGAAGTGAACGAGATCAACAAGCAGAACAGATTCAAATGGTTCAAATGGCTCTGAGCACTATGGGACTCAACATCTTAGGTCATAAGTCCCCTAGAACTTAGAACTACTTAAACCTAACTAACCTAAGGACATCACACACACCCATGCCCGAGGCAGGATTCGAACCTGCGACCGTAGCAGCCCCGCGGCTCCGGACTGCAGCGCCAGAACCGCACGACCACCGCGGCCGGCCAGCAGAACAGACAAAAAGCGAACAGAAACTTTTGAAATGTGCTGTTTCAGGTGGATGCTGAAGATTAGATATCGGTAACGGGTAGCGGATTCTGACGTAAAACTCGGCAACTAGCGGAAACCTGCAGCAAAACAAATTAGTTCTGCTCAGAGTGACGCCTTCATCGGCCTTCCAGCTCTCCCGGCGCCTTTCAGGACTTCTACAGGACGTCCCGGTTAGTCATACGACAGCGCAAAACAGTGCCACAGCGTGGTAGCACATGTGGCCGGTTGCTGGCGCACAGCACTTGACTATCAACAATTTTCCACTTGTCAGAAGGGCCCGCCCCACTTGCTCACTTGCAGCGCGCGCGCCGTTTGTGTGTGTGTGTGTGTGTGTGTGTCACGTGCCCAGCACTGCCAACACTCTCCTCCCACCACCCACCTCCCATTACCACTTTAACTCAACAATAATGAATTCCATTGCCACAATTCACAGCGTCACGCATCTATTCTTGAATGATTCTTGAACCAAGTGTTAGCTATGGGAGAGCCAGGCCTAACAAAACTCTAGTGAGCAAGTTGTATGAAACAGTCGAAATACCTCCAGATTTCAAGAAGGATATAATAAATCCGATCCCAAAGGAAGCAGGTGTTGACAGATGTGAAAATTACCGAACTGTCAGTTTAATAAGCCACGGCCGGCCGCAAAGTACTAACACGAATTCTTTACAGACAAATGGAAAAACTGGTGGAAGATCAGTTTGGATTCCGTAGAAATATTGGAACATTTGAAGCAATACTGACCCTACGACTTATCTTAGAAAATAGATTAAGGAAAGGCAAACCTATATTTCTGGTATTTGTAGACTTAGAGAAAGCCGGCCGCGGTGGTCTAGCGGTTCTAGGCGCGCAGTCCGGAACCGCGCGACAGCTACGGTCGCACGTTTGAATCCTGCCTCGGGCATGGATGTGTGAGATGTCCTTAGGTTAGTTAGGTTTAAGTAGTTCTAAGTTCTAGGTGACTGATGACCACAGTAGTTAAGTCCCATAGTGCTCAGAGCCATTTGAGCCATTTGATCCATTTGAACTTAGAGAAAGCTTTTGACAATGTTTACTGGAATACTCTCTTTCAAATTCTGGAGGTGGCAGGGGTAAAATACAGGGAGAGAAAGGCTATTTACAATGTGTAGAGAAACCAGAAGGCAGTCATAAGAGTCGAGGGACATGAAAGGGAAGCAGTGGTTGGGAAGGGAGTGAGACAGGGTTGTAGCCTCTCTCCGATGTTATTCAATCTGTATATTGAGCAAGCAGTAAAGGAAACAAAAGAAAAATTCGGAGTAGGAATTAAAATTCATGGAGAAGAAATAAAAACTTTGAGGTTCGCCGGTGACATTGTAGTTCTGTCAGAGACAGCAAAGAATTTGGAAGAGCAGTTGAATGGAATGGACACTGTCTTGAAAGGAGGATATAAGATGAACATCAACAAAAGCAAAACGAGGATAATGGAATGTAGTCTAACTAAATCCGGTGATGTTGCAGGATTTAGATTAGGAAATGAGACGCTTAAAGTAGTAAATGAGTTTTGCTATTTCGGGAGAAAAATAACTGATGATGGTCGCAGTAGAGAGGATATAAAATGTAGACTCTCAATGGCAAGGAAAGCGTTTCTGAATAGGAGAAATTTCTTAACATCGTTTTTAGATTTAATTGTCAGGAAGTCGTTTCTGAAAGTACTTGTATAGAGTGTAGCCATAAATGGAAGTGAGACCACAACAACAAAAACCACAATAACAACGCGTCTATTGGTGTATGCACTTTGCCTTGATCGCTTCTGTAGGCTGCGTTAGAAGCGGCGGGAGAAAGTTAACGGTCGTGTTATTCGGACAAGGAGATAATTTATTGGTCAGGCACAGAGCCATCTGTATCAGAGCCGTCTGTTAAGATCCTGCGCTAAATATACATTTCTGCAGTTTATAATTTAAGGAGCAAACTCACTTGATAGTCGAGTGTCAAGATTCAGCCCCCCGAATGATGAGGAGGCCGGTGCGTCGAACAGCCTGGGTGTGGCTTTTAGGCGGTTTTGCCACATCCAAGTAGGTGAATGCCGGGCTGGTACCCAAGCCAATAACACGATTCGCAATGATTTAGAAAACGTTTGCATACTTTCACATGGGTCACACAACATGCAGACAGTTGTACACAAACCCTGTCCCAGGCGATAACGGGATGGCGATAGGATGGCCATCCTCTACCATTAACAATGTCAAATCCCATAATAAACAAGCCGACTGTGTATACAAATACGGGATAAGGCAAAAGAAAAAGAAGAACATAATGTTAACAGCAACCAGACACATCAGACCATTACCGATTTCAGATTTATTAATCCATCTTCAGATGTCTCTTACAGATTTACTTGCTTGCCTTCTGGGGTCTCGTTTTGCGCACGTTGCTGGTTTCGTGTGCTAAGACAATCAAAAAGTTTTTCGTTCAGAATTCGGCAAACTTGGCGAGGCATTTTATTTTTAACCTTATCAGGAACATTCATGAGACGATTTTACAGTTAACAAAACATGAAATGCGACGAAAAGGTACGTGGCGTACGTTTCAGTACGTCGAACTCGTCCTCTACATGTGTTACGCATTTTAAACTTAACGTACTTCGTCATGTTTTTGTTGTGGTCTTCAGTCCGAACGTGCTTTACGGACCTGTCGTAACAACGGATCCCATCTTCTGGTCAAGTTGTGCCACAAATTTCTTTTTTTTCCCGAATTTGATTCAGTACGTCTTAAAAGCTATTCGATCTGCCCATCTAATTTTCAGCATTCTTCTGTAGCACATATTTCAAAAGTTTCTAATCTGTTCTTGTCTGAACTGTTTACGTCCGGGTTCCATTGAAGTAAAAGGCTACGCACCATACAAATACCTTCAAAACAAAATAGTTAACACCTAAATTTTCTTTGCCATATATCTCTTTTTTTTATTCGGAAACAATGTTCATGCTCTTCTCAGTATGCAATTTATAGACTCTGTACTTCAGCCAACAGCATTATTTTGTTGCCAACAAACCCGTCGACTTTTTGTATCATTTACTGATCTAATTTTGTCATGAACACCTTATTTAACTCAATTATATTCCATTGCTCTTGTTTTACATTTCTTGATATTAATTTTAAAGTTTTTCAAGACATAACTACTGCTCTTGCAAGTCTTCCGCCGTCTTTGACAGAATTACGTCATCGACAAACCGCAAAGATTTTATGTATTTGAGAAATGATTTGTCTACAGTGACAAATACGCCTTTTAATGATGCTCTAATTCATGTACAGCAAAATCCGAGTGCGCGGCCTACATAATCCATCAGTCAGATATCCTCTGGTACTCCTTATAATTGAAACATCCGAATTTTTCCAAAATTTTTGTATTGACTTTTAAATATGACGGGAGCGAAAATTTTTAGGTGCAGAATAACTACGCCCTGAAGAGATGAACTTTTTGACACTTCATTGACATAGCTAGCACCTGTTGTTGGTTAGCTAGCACCTGCTGTTCGTCAACTCATGCATTTTCCCCTCAAATCACTAATATTTTATAAATCACAAAAATGGTTCAAATGGCTCTGAGCACTGTGGGACTTAACATCGGAGGTCATCAGTCCCCTAGAAATTAGAAATACTTTAACTTAACCAACCTAAAGACATCACATAAATTCATTCCCGAGGCAGGATTTGAACCTGCGACCGTAGCGGTCGCGCGGTTCCGCTCGGCCACTCCTGCCGGCTTATAAATCACCATGATTACCGTCAAGTAATTAAAAAGTTTCTTTGAAAGATAGACCACACGTTGATCAAGCTGATATCCATTTGCCGACTTCTTACTCTTCGTTTGGCTATGAAAATTCGGACAAAAATTCATCCTGTAACTTCTACGGAATGTTGTTTCCGCTCTGCTCAAACATTTGATCAAGAACGTATAATGAAAAATATAAATTGTAGATAATATGGAATACACTCACATTTTTTATTACTGATTTAACCTGTCTATTCATTGGTAACCAAACTTTGATCTGAATTTGCGGAGAAAGTTTTAAAAAAGAAACTATTAGTATTATTCTGTAAGATATTTGAAATTATTAATTTTTCGCTGTTAAAAAACACTGGGTTAGTGAAATTACTTCGTCTATTACGAAATATTTTATTTGTTTTTAAGAAAAAAGGGAACAACACTCTCATCAGATCAGTGAATGTAGATCTTCGGATTAGTTGCTAAGATAAAAACCCCACAAATATTGATGCAAAATTGTATTTAGCGACTACTTACGGCGGCATTTAATGTGACACTTCAGCGTACGGAATGGGATAGGTGTAGAAAAACAAAAGGAAACGTGACACTTCCACACGGTATACCGAACGAGGTGGCGCAGTGGCTAGCACACTGGACCCACATTCGGGATTTCCCTAAATCGCTTCAGGCATATGCCGGGATGGTTCCTTTGAAGGGACACAGCCGATTTCCTTCCCCATCGTCCCCTAATCCGGTGGGACCGATGACCTCCTGTTTGGTCCCCTCCCCCAAATCAACCAACGAGCCAACAAATTCCTCTGCTGTGCCAACCTCTTCATCTCAGAGCTGAGAGCAGCACCCCACACGGTATTGAAAATCGGCTTTTTTGTTCATATGTTGGTACATGTTGCCAAATAAGTTGAGAGCCTATTTCTGCATCTACATCCACATTCTGAAAACCACTGTTAAGTGCACGAAAACGGATTAAGTCGCACTCTACCCGTCCCGCTCGCGAATGCAGCGCGAGAAAAATGACTGCTTACAGGTCACCTTCGGCGCTGTCATTAGTTCATCTTGTCTTCTCTGTCTCCACAAGAGCGATACGCAGAAGGCTGGCTGGAGTATATTCATAGATCGCTCACTTAATACCGCTTCCAGAATTATTTCTAGATACGAGGGCGTGTTGAGCAATGTCGACGAACACATTTGTCCAATCGAGAGACCTGCTTCTCGATTCCGTCGCTGCAGAATGTTTGACTTTGTTGACGGAGCCACTACCCCTCACCTGTTTGCGTCGCTTCATCACTATCAAAGCGAAGTCCTCCCCGAAGGAGTTCTTTTAAGTTTTGGAACCAGATGAAAGACGGAGAGGGGCCAAGTGGTGACTGTATGGAGGATGATCAGTGACACTGAACCAAAGGCGCCGAACTGTTAGAGATGTGGTAGCGCTCGTATGTGTTCCGGCATTGTCATGCGAAAAGAGATGTGGACGATCTCTTCGAATTCCTGCTTTCCGTTTTCTGACGCTCTCGCGGAACAATGCCGAGTTTATGATACTGCGTCTGAGGCACGGATTCCAAATTAACCACACTCTGAAGATCCCACATCATTGTGGGCGTGACTTTCTCTTGACTTGAACTTTTCTGGCGTCGGTGATTCTTTGTGGCGGAACTCCATTGACGCTCTCATGTTTCGCACATGTGAAACATCTCCTTTGAATGTAAAGAATGACAGTGCTGGAAAAACTCTTACGTTATTTGATTTTCAAACAGCTGAGCAAAACTTAACGTACTCAGGCACTTTTATCTTTACTTATTCTGATCATCACTATACTGACACACAATATTTTTAGCGCAACGCAGTCTGACTTTCAATAATTCCTACAAAAGAATGGCCCTGACTAACAATAACCTATACCTTTCATGACTCACTTACCTGACAAAAATCTTCGTTACTCGAACTACTGCAATACAGCGAGCGCCAATACTGCCAGCTAAATAAAAGAACCTAGCTACTAAAGGCACTAACTACTGACAGGCAGGCATAGTTAGCAAATGAAAGATTTTGATAGAGAACCAACAATCTACTTAGCTCAACAGCATTCAAAAATCATATTATATGTATCAGTTCATGACATCCGGTCTTACAAATTTCCTTTTTCTGACGGACACCCGTCCAATCCGTCCGCTCTCAAAACTCTGCCATCTGTCTCCCCACATCCACCACTGCTGGCGGCACACCTCCAACTGCGCAACGATACGAGCTGTTCACATCCAACTGCCCAACACTACACTAGCGAATATTCCAACAATGAATCCAATCAGCCAGAGACTGCACACAGCGTACTCAGCGATTTTCATACAGAGCGCTACGTGGCGTTACCAACATAAAAACCTAAACAGCTCATTACGAGCAAGAACAACTCTACGGCGCAAATTTCTGATGTCACTGCAGTCATCATATCAGGACACAGCATTCATTTTTCTACGGATTTCAGTTGCAGGCACGCTTTCTGCGATTAGAAACTCGATTACAGCACGCCGTTTCTCTCGCAGCGACATAGTTACATTATACACCACAAAGTTGCACGCTACAATTCGAAGCCCACTACTGTCAGCGGCATGCAAGTTACGTCAGCGAAGCGGAAAATTCGACCGAGTGATCTGCGTGTCTTGTAATACCTCAGCCGATGAAGGGAACAGAATAAGAAATTTCGGAGGCATTACTTTTAAGCATGCCCTTCCACCAAGATACGTCAATACGGATTATCTCCGCATGTAAACCTCAGCCTCGGTGAATATTTGACTGATGGGTCCCAGTAATGTTTTACGGTACGGTGGCTGTTCAGCAGAAACGAAAGTGACATCGAGTGTGCCCAAGTAAACGTGGCGGCATCTTTTATGTTGCCAACATATATAAACGTTTTGCAAGACAGCGTCAGCAGTACTACCAAGTGATAGATAAATGTCGCCTATAAGAATTCATCGTCGCTGAACGAGCGTAAAAAAATGAAGTTTAGACCAAATTTTCAGTTTATGCAATGCATGACAGCTCTCTTTAAATGTAGATAAATGCCACAAAATGCCTATAACAAGGAGAAACCACCGATACTAGCCGACTACTACACTCATGCTCATAAATTAAGGACAACTGCAGAATGTGGTGCCACACAACGTGGCACTACACAAAACTGGCGCTAATAGCACAGGCGCATAGGGAACACACACACGACACAGATCTGTAAGTCCATGATATTGGTGATAAGTTGAGAAAATAGTCCCGAAACACATGCGATACAAAACGCCACTGTTTTCTGCACATGTACCCCGACATCAATATGGGATGTGATCACCTTGCACACGTACACAGGCCACACAACGGATTGGGTTACTCTGGATCAGGTGGTCGATCAGCTGCTGAGGTATAGCCTCCCATTTTTGCACCAGTGCCTGTTGGAGCTCCTGGAGTGTCTAAGGGGTTTGAAGACGTGCAGCGAAACATCAACCGAGAGCATCCCAGACATGCTCGATGGGATTTAGGTCTGGAGAATAGGCAGACCACTCCATTTACCGGATATTTTCTGTTTCATGGTACTCCTTCACGATGGCAACACGGTTGGGCCTTGCGTTATCATCCATCAGGAGGAAGGTGGGACCGATTTCACTCGTGATAAGGCTGTGCTCGTTGACATACCGGTACACCTGACCTGTTACAGTTCCTCTGTCAAAGACATGCAGGGGTGTACGTGCACCAATCATAATCCCACCCCACACCATCAAACCACGACTTCCATACAGGTCCCTTTCAAGGACATTAAGGAGTCGGTATCTGGTTCCTGGTTCACGCCAGGTGAAAACCCGTCCAGAATCACTGTTCAGACTATACCTGGACTGGTCCGTCAACACCACTGTTCCAATGACCATGTACTGTGTTCTTGACACCATGCTTTACGGGCTCTCCTGTGACCAGGGGTCAGTGGAATGTACCTTGCAGGTCTCTGGGCGAATAAACCATGAAACTGTGTGTCTGGAGACAACTGTTCCAGTGGCTGCGGTAAGGTCCCGAGCAAGGCTACATGCAGTCCTCCATGGCCGTCTGAGGGCACTGATGGTGAGACTTTGGTCTTCTTGTGGTGTCGTACACTGTGTGCGCCCCGTACTGTAGCACCTGGACACGTTTGCTGTCTGCTGGAATCGTTGCAATAAGCTTGAGATCACACTTTGTGGCACACGGAGGGCCGTGCTACGACCTGCTGTGTCTGACCAGCCACCAGACGCCCTAGTATTCTACCCCCCATAACGTCATCAATATGTGTTCTTTGAGCCAATTTCAGCACACAGTCATCATTAGCACGTCTGGAAACGTCTGCACACTTACTCGCTGCACCGAGGTGATTTAAACCCGCAAGCCGCCAACGAGAGCGTTGTTTCACCATGTACCAGCATTATCCTTAATTTATGAGCATGAGTGTAGATTAATTGCGAATATTCACAACGTCACGTTCTGTAAGTATTAAGGGGTAATACTGAAAACACGCAAAAACTATTTTAGGGAATATTGGTGGAAAATATATATTTGTTGGAACAGTGTAGTGGTGGTGGTGGTGGTGGTTAGTGTTTAACGTCCCGTCGACAACGAGGTCATTAGAGTCGGAGCGCAAGCTCGGGTTAGGGAAGGATTGGGAAGGAAATCGGCCGTGTCCTTTCAAAGGAACCATCCCGGCAATTGTTGGAACAGTTCTAGGAAAAGAAAATCTGTCACAAGACGGTAATTCTACAATTTTCAGAGCATTGATACATTGGTCTACACTCCTCAAAAAGTAGCTATGATGTCAGAGGAAATAACAGACATGCTTATATTGTGGTGACAGGAGGCTATAGAAATGGTCACACAGCATAAAAGGGGATATTTTCGAGAAGAGCGACTTACTCCTGTCAAAACTCTGCTGCTTAAGTTTCAGAAGTAAGTGTAGTTCCATAGTCAGTGGATGAGCGTAAAGCATCAGACACAGGAACCCTACTTCGACGCTCATGCCACGGTCCTAGTGCAGGGGTTCTGCCACTGTCTTCCTCTGGCCTGTAAGGAACTATGGTGTGTCAAGTGTTTATCTCTGCCGTGTGGATAACAGTGATGAGTGGTTCTACTGTGTAGTGTTGAGTTTGTGTCGTTGTGAATGAAAGGAAGAGGAAGAATGAAACCCGGTGCCGGGAATTAACCTGCTCGTCTCGAATAGTACACAAGGGCCTCTGAGCTTGACATCCTTATCCGATCACCATCAACAGCGTCCCCTGCAATCGCTTCATGAGACATTGTACAGAAGTTTAAGATTTAACTCAGGAGACTGTTGCAAGGACTGGTGCCCAGGAGCTCCATGTCACAACGCATTCTCGCCTTGCCGACCAAATGCAGGCAGTGGAAATTGTGTAGCAGTGTCCGACCCCGCTTACCTCCCAGCGGAGCGCCGACACAGACGTGCGTTAACGACCTCGGCTACGAAGACGGATTTGCGTAAGTTTGCAGAAACAGTATTCCAGGAAGACTTTGCTGTCACCATCGCACATATCCTGTAGGGATCTAGAGAAAAATGGGGGGGGGGGGTCTACAGACACACATCGGTAGCCATTTTTGCCTCCTCAATACGCGAATAGAGGGCGACAAAAAGATATAACATTTCTGGAAGAACCCTCTGCCGTACATTGTACATTGTCTCGTGGAATATGCTTGTAAATGTAGACCGCTGCAGTAAAACCACTGGGTGGAAGTCACCAGCAGAAACGGAGAGGTTGGTTTCATCTGACTATGGGGAATGTTTTCTGGGACCCAGAGTGAATTGATAACACCAAGAAGCGTAAAACAATAGTTGGTAGAAACAACTAGAGTCTTCCGGACCAAGGCGATAACAAGAAAAAAACGCGAGATGAGTCCTGAGCTGCCTCAGAAGTAAATTTTGGTTCATCGAAACCGTACGTTTGCCCACAAAGGTGACGCAGCAATGAGGAAACTGAAGGGCATCAAGTATTGACTGATGCAACGTACATTTTATTCAATATATTTACAATGCAATAGCCACCAGTTCCCACATCGAGCAAAATTTGTGGTAGCGAAACATTAGAGAAGATACAGGAGCCGTCATTCTTCTTTTTTTTTCAATTTTCCCAGGTTCGCTTCACGGTGTGATTCATCACATTCAAGTCACGCCGATGGACTGCCCAAGGTGTGACGATTACCTGGTACGTTTCCATTCGTCTTGATGATCTCTCTCTCTCTCTCTCTCTCTCTCTCACTCTCACTCTCTCTCTCTCTCTCTCACACACACACACACACACACACACACACACACACACACACATATATATATATATATATATATATATATATATATATATATATATATATACGCACAGAGAGACATGCACGCTCGCTCGCTACCTTTCGAACACATAAGCGATCTCTAATTAAATTGCTCATACGTGTGGAATTCACTTACTGAAAAAGCTTAGGTCGAAATACACTGACCAAAATGGAACCTCTTCAAAAAAGTGACTGAATGTCGCGCCTTAACGTGCAGTTTATCCTCTGAAGGCAATAAATGTTGTACTTTCTCTCTTATCTCAGCTTCGCGGTGAAATGGATACATGTTGACTGACATTCATTTTTGAAAAATTCCTGGCTAAATTTAACAGTCTACTTGCAGGTACCAGCAACATCGAAATACAAAAATTAGACTGCACGAGCAAACGTCGAGAATGGAAATACTCCTATCATCGGGACAGTTGGCTTTTCTGC
Organism: Schistocerca gregaria; assembly: GCF_023897955.1. Taxonomy (NCBI): domain Eukaryota; kingdom Metazoa; phylum Arthropoda; class Insecta; order Orthoptera; family Acrididae; genus Schistocerca; species Schistocerca gregaria. The sequence continues at coordinate 126,142,187 of NC_064923.1, read as the reverse complement.
TACTTTAATTGCATCTAGTCGGAGCTACGACTAAATGATAGTTTCCATTTTTATTACAGTTAACACGTCTACAGTCGTATTGAATTTTGTGCATACACACCCTCTACGAATATTCGAAGAAAACTGAAAGCTGAATTTAAAATGAAATAATGTTTCAATAATTTGGAAACATTGCCAAAATATTTCATTATAACTCTGCCCCTGTAAATTAATTTCTCTGCTGCTTCGAGAGATACTTTTGGAAAGTAACAGGCAGGCGTAACTGCGCCTGTGAGCTCGGTGCACAGTTGAGTCAGAGATAACTGATGTCTTACACACACACAGAGAGAGAGAGAGAGAGAGAGAGAGAGAGAGAGAGAGAGAGAGAGAGAGAGGGGGGGGGGGAGGGGGAGATCGCGACCATGAATGGAATCGTTGCAAGTGGCGCGTGACTGGGAAATCGATAGACCTTATACCGGCCAGCGGCGTGACTTGAATGTGATGATGAGTCACACTTTGAGGCGAATCTGTGATGTGCTACAACGTTAAATCGTGTGTATGGAAATGTGTTCCACTAGGGAGAACTTGAAGACTCAAACACCAGCGTGTAGAAGCCAGCATAAGCAATGGATGGATAATTCCAGCCACCACCTAAATTATTAAAAACGTAAATTTCTGACAGACAGTAACTCCTCATCCTTTATTGGTAAGGCAACACACGCTCCACGGCTACAGTAGGGAAATTTCTGTAACAACCAACACAATGTTACACTTCTGACGACACAGAATTTGCGTTAAGCTTAGAAGAGCAATGAAACGTTTATTACGAACGGATGCCTGGGAGTATGTAAACAACGCCTTTAAGCTTACAATTAAACATGCACAGCGCAAAGGAATGCTCTTTTTTGCGACTGGGATCGTCACTGAAAATAAAATAATATTCATCTTGTGTATGTCAACACATAAAATGTTATGGAAATGAATTGAGATGATCCTTGTTAATTTGATGCCAATGAATGAATGAGTATTAAAATTCGCACATTACCTCTACTCTATAAGTTGCAGCAATTTTTCACCAAATATCGTTCATTACGAATAAACAGTTGCTAGCATTAACTGACAGTCTCAGCAGGGTATCATCACGGGATCAGGTACAAGCTCCGGACGAATTCATTACTTGACCATTAGATTTGTGTCCATTTAAGAATCTTCAGTTATAAAGAATTGTTGTAATGAACTGGACGTAATTTTAAGCTTATTGAAGTGATTTCATGGGAATTATATGCGAAATGCACACATCCACATACGAAAGACATTCTGACCTGCTACGCATGATTCCAGTGGGAAGTTTATGAAGATATATAGTTATTTTCATATTATTAGAACTGCAGTCCGAGAACCAGTAAGCCCTGCTAAGGACAAATGTTATTCGCAGAACAGATAGTCATTAACCCGTGGGATAAAAAATGTTGTGCATAATCCATTGATAGAGCCAAGCGGAGATCTGCTTCCGCCTACAACACTGTGCCTTATTAAAAACTGTATAACAACTTCAAATGTAAATGACTGCCCCTTCTTACTTACATCAGAGGTTCCTTAGACTGAGTTTCGAAAAAGCAGATCAATGTTTAGCCGTTCACTGACACTCAGTTTTAATTAGCACTAAAGGTAAAGTGAAAACAATATGACAGTACCTTAAGAAATGTCTCAGATGGATTTCTGGGAAGCGTAAAAGCAGAAAATTTCAAAGAAGTAATAGACGATGTTATGCAATAGCATAAACAGTTGTTATGTTCCATGTCATTAAAAATTCACCTTTGGCAGTAACATCTGTTTTTTTTAGCATAGATTGCGGTCGTACAAGCTGTAAACGTAACGAACGCAGCATGTTTCACCAGTGGAGAATTGTGCAAAGGGAAATTCCATACCGCCACGTTAAGAGATTTTATCGTTGCGTGACCAAACGGCTGCTCCTACAAAACTTCCCTACAGGCGGGCCAGAAAGAGGCGCTCTTTATGGATATTTGATGCTTTTTATATTTTTAACTTTTTAGAAAGACACACGAAATAAACACGATTACATCAAATTGATGTTTCTGTGAAACGAAAAACATAAATAAAATATTTTCTGTTGACCGTAACATTGAAATTTTCCCAATTCGTAGAACAACGTTTTTGCTGTAATCTTTGTTGACTTACGCTTTACCATTTTTCATGGAATTTGTTTGAGGCAGAGGATTTTTGCCAATAGAAAATTGTGAGGGAGAAAGGCTAGGAGTTCTGACTAATGAAGTTTATTCCAACCGGACTCTGGGAGACGTTTTGGTTGTAGCGATTTTCCTTTGATTTTTAACATCCACTCTAGAGACTATCTGATCTACAGTGATGGTACAGTCGTTAATAAATATGCATCATTTAAAAGCCATGGATCAGAATGATGCGCACAAATGCTTTGATTGGTTTTGTCGCATGCTTAATCTTCAAAAGTGGGTCCTTGTTATGAAAGCAGCAAAGTTACACAGTTTCGTGCTGCTGTTGTGGAGGTCAGAGAAAGAACAAGAAACGTAATATCAACGATTCTCTGTAGATCCAGAGAGTTAACCGTTCATCAACTTTGAATCGGTCGCTGACATCACATTCGGCTTTTGTAGCAGCAGAACTGTACAATACACCGTGGCGTTGGTTATTGAAAGTAAATGGTCGAACTTGTATTGCATTTAATGACAGTGGCGTAAGTAATTATGCTGATATGAACCTTGAAGAGAAATCTTGTATCTGCTTTCTTTCACGCTTCAACATTTCATTTACAAATTGTAATGCTAACCGTTGTTTGTACACTTTAGAGCTATCAACAACACAAACTTAACCGCGAACGTTTTTCCAAAACCCTTCACAATGGCATCATTTGAATGCTAAATCAAGACTAGCTACACTAATCGCGTTCTTAGGGATACATGACTTCTCACACGTTTAACATTTTCGCACATCCTGGACTGTACCTCACGGTTCCCTTTACAAAGGCAGAAATTTCCAGATGTTATTACCCGTCGGGAATTTAACATGGGACTTACTTCGAACCGTATTTACACATTCACTATATGAAAACAGCTGAAGGCAGAATTTGTTTCAGGGAGTCGTCCTATTTGCCGCTGGTATCACGTTTAAGCAAGAAGTCACGTTTCCATTAGAAACAATAGATTGCGTTCAAATCATTTTTATTAACGACAAGCAAGCGAGTCAATTACAAATCGCGCACAGAACGAGCTACTCTTGGGTGTAGCGATAGGTAGCAGCGGCTGGGATAACAGATAGACCACGTGAGAATATATGATGAGAGTAGCAAGCGCTGATCGTGAAATATGGAGTAGCCTCACCTCCGAAAAGCTGAGGATATGAATATAATCATATTTAAAAACATACCCTATTTAGAAACGTAATGTCTCAGTGATCATAAAAATGCCAACAGTGATACATACATTAATAATAAATACAATTTAGTATTATTCAGTGTATATTGTACTGTGAAACCGCTTACGCACGAGAGTTTAAGAAGATGCACGAAGGTGAATTAAACATTATCGAAATTTCATGTCAGTGGAGTGGTGCCCTCCAGCAGTACTGGAAGTCAGGCAGTGTAGTGGGATTAGGACATCTACAAGTTAAGAAAGTATAACTCAACTGTTAAACATTAAGAAATTCGGTTTATAACACAGGTACAAGTACAGTCAATCGAAGAAAATTGTATGTTTTTTTGGTGATGCAGTGATGCTGAGTCTGTGTATCTTGTGATTGATCGTTCGTTGATAATGAACTGTTGCTTGGATGGTTGGTCTGCAGATTAAAAGGACCAGACTGGAAGGTTACCAGTCCCTAATGAACTGCCCTCACCAATGGACGCAAAGCTAGATAAAGTGTGCTATAGAAAAAAAGTATTCTGAGTAAACCAAAATATCCGCTAATGCAACGAAAGTTATTCTTAATGAAAGTTGCATTAGAATTTATTTATTGATGGTGACTTCTTTCGGACTACTCACGATTAATAATAAAGGGACTTCTTAATGCAACTTACGACAGTATTCCAACCATTTCTTTAATTAGAGTTGGCGACTCACTTCACATCCGCTGTGCTGGAGATCTGTAAATGACTAATTCTCGTACATACACTCATGCTCATAAATTAAGGATAATGCTGATACATGGTGAAACAACGCTCTGGTGGGCGGTTAGCGGGTTTAAGTCACCACGGGGTTATGACCCTTCGGTGCATTTGACCTGCGGTCGTCGCACGGTGGCGCTGGCAGCAGTGCACATACGCAGAGGTGTGTTGGTGCATGTCAGAGTACGGTGCAGCGAGTAAGAGTGCAGACGTTTTCAGACGTGCTAACGGTGACTGTGTGTTGAAAATGGCTCAAAGAACACATATTGATGACGTTATGTGGGGTAGAATACTAGGGCGACTGGAGGCTGGTCAAACACAGCAGATCGTAGCACGGGCCCTCGATGTGTCACAAAGTGTGATCTCAAGATTATGGCAACGATTACAGCAGACAGAAAACGTGTCCTCCAGGCGCTACAGTACGGGACGTCCACAGTGTACAACACCACAACAAGACCGATACCTCAGCATCACTGCCCGCAGACGGCCACAGAGTACTGCAGGTAGCCTTTCGCGGGACCTTACCGCACCCACTGGAACAGTTGTGTCCACGGTTTGTTCGCCTGGAGACCTGCAAGGTGCATTCCACCGACCCCTGGTCACAGGAGAGCCCGTAAAGCCTGGTATCAAGAACATAGTAAATGGTCATTGGAACAGTGGTCCCAGGTTATGTTCACGGACGAGTCCAGGTATAGTCTGAACAGTGATTCTCACCGGGTGTTCATCTGGTGTGAACAAGGAACCAGATACCAACCCCTTAATCTCCTTGAAAAGGAGTTGTATGGAGGTTGTGGTTTGATGGTGTGGGGTGGGATTATGATTGGTGCACGTACACACCTGCATGTCTTTGAGAGAGGAACTGTAACAGTTGCAGGGTTGCAGTGGTTCCCACCTCCCTCGTGATAGATGATGCGCACGGCCCCACACGAGCTGCCATCGTGGAGGAGTACCTTGAAACAGAAGGTATTAGGTGAATGGAGGGCCTGCCTGTTCTCCAGACCTAAACCCCATCGAACACGTCTGGGATGCTCTCGGTCAAAGTTTCGCTGCACGTCTTCAAACCCCTACGACACTTCAGGAGCTCCGACAGACACTGGTGCAAGAATGGGAGGCTATGCCCCAGCAGCTGCTCGACCACCTGATCCAGAGTATGACAACCCGTTGTGCGGGCTGTGTATGTGTGCAAGGTGATCATATCCCATATTGATGTCGGGGTACATGTGCAGGAAACAGTGGCGTTTTGTAGCACATGTGTTTCGGGACGGTTTTCGCAACGTATCACCAATACCGTGGACTTACAGATCTGTGTTGTATGTGTTCTGTATGTGCCTATGCTATAAGCGCCAGTTTTGTGTAGTGTCACGTTGTATGGCGCCACATTCTGCAATTATACTTAATTTATGAGCATGAGTGTAGTTTGAAAGTTGCGGCAGGTCACGGAACCGCAAGACGGACGCCACACGGCAGCTGACAAGAAGCAGTGGAACCCCGCAGTTACAGCTGAAAGTGTTGGTAAGTATGTGAAGTAATATGCAGATTTCGTTACTGTTCCATATTTCGGTCGCTGGATGATAACTAAATGCGTATCATCGGCGGAGAGTGTATTAGGGAATGACAGAGGCCGCCTTTGATCTTGGTAGTTTATAGTATACACGGAACGAATAGTCTACAAAAATACACACAGCTAAACCTGTTGCTTGATTCTTTCGTCCTAACATTGAATCGTTTCTGCATACCGGATCTGAGACGTTCAGTAAACCACTTCAGCTGTGACATTTTTTGCAGACCCCTCTACATTGTGAGATTGGCTCCTCGTGGCGCTGCTGAAGCACAATGTTAACTAGCGAGCCTCATTCTGGCAGAGTTTGATATAGTGCGGCTTCAACCTGCCGAAAATTTTTAAAGTTCAGTTTTATCGGCAGCGCCTGCTCTGGCAGTAGTTGATAAAGTACAAGTTATTTGGTGTGCCTTACCTGGCTGGAACTGGATGGCAGAGAAGGTCTCAGGATCTCCAGCGGTTGTGCTCCGCGGTGAGCTGCGACTCCAGGCTCAGCTTCGGACCTGTGCGATGAGCTCCTGTTAGTCAGCCATTACGAATAATCATACAATTGTCTTATTATTTAGGGTTTCAAGTGTTTCATCTTCCAATGGAACTCTTAAGCAGATTCATTCCTACATAATTATGTCACACAAATCGGAAGCAGAGGTCAAGAAACCATAGTTGACTGACGAGATATTTGAGTTTAAGGACGGAAGAATAAGGTTGCTTAGGAATCGATTTAATAGTAAACCTATCTTTCTTTCACTGGTGCCATGTCCCACGCTGACGCAGGGTCGGCATTGTTAGGAACGGATTTGGCAAGGTTAGTGGAAAGGGGTGACCGCATGCCCTTCCTGCCACCGCCCGAACCCCTCGGGACGGGATTACTGTACCCCTACTGTCTGCATCGAGTGTAATTAATGGAATAGTGCGAGCGTGTTCAGATGTCTGCGAGTCGTGTAACTGAGGCGGAACGTGGGGACCAGCCCGATATTCACCTAGCAGGATGTGGAAAACCGCCTAAAAACCACATGGTTAATCCGCCGAGCGGATTCGATTCGGGGCCGGCGCGCCTACCCGAGTCCAGGATGCAGCGCGTTAGCGCTCTCGGCTACCCTGGCGGATAATGGATTTAATAGTAAATGTGACACGCCAAATCGTAATGAATGTGCGAGCTATGTAAAGATGTGACTGTGGGAAAAATTGGCACGTAGTTTATCACCTTCGTGCTGTTAGTAGTCACTCAGAGACCTGACCTACAGGACAGGTGAAATTAACGCGCTGGCCACTGGGCCAACTAGCTTCAAAACGTGGACTGAACAGAAACAGAAAACGGCACGCGTTCCGACTTTACTACGGCGGCATCTTGGGTGGATAGGGCAGGGGCGTACTTGTCCCTTGCTGTGGACGCACTCCAACGCGATGAGTGCCGTTACAGTTGCCGATGTGCAGTGAATCAGACAACAGGACATTTTTCAGATACTGCTTGTGTGGTCTGTTTAGTATATGATAGCGATCCTGCCCAGCTGTCAGGATAAAACAGGATGGGTAGCACTCCAGAAGGTATATTTATCACATTTTTAACCGGCGTAATGACGTATATCGACTGAAAAGTAAACTGCTACCGACATGATCCGAAATCGCTGCCTACAAAATTTCCTCTGCGTGGCCCCACTTTTGTAAATGACTCTCCTTGCATCTTAACAGAAGAGTTAAGGAGTTGAAATGTATCTGCACGTGCATATTTTCGTGTTTTTAGAGAACGGCCATTTTTGTACTGTGAGGCAGTGCTCCACGGTACACAATTGTAGTGCAAAAAAGAACAATATTCCGCAATAACGCACAACATTCGGCAATAATGTACAACAATTAATAAATATATTAACGATCAATTAAACAATCGCTTAGTTATTGAATTGAAGACTAATGAACAAACAATGTATTGTGGATGATTTTGCGATGAAAACTACGAATGATTTCTTTTTCAGCATCTTCTTCCTATTCAAAAACCTAAACTCGTAGGCGAACATCTGACTCTGCGAGATGCGTGGGCAGCAGATACTGAAGGTCAAGTCGCGACTGGACAGTCAGAATTGTCTGAGGATGTTTACAGTGTTTCAGCTGACTGCTACTGATGAAAAGTAAATGTGATGAATTTTGTCGAAATTGGGGATGAGGTAGAACAAGGCTCAACAGAAACGCAACCGATTTGACTTTGCTAGAACAGTGACTGGACAGATCAGTTCTATTTTGTAGTGAGCACTATACATGCTCGTATTATCGTCCATTTTAACACTTCGTACTTTTATTTATTTATTTACTCGTCAAGTTCCGTAGGACCAAATTGAGGAGCAGATCTCCAAGGTCATGGAGCGTGTCAGTACATGAAATTACAACATAAATGTAATAACAGATAAAAATAAATGTTCATGAACCTTAACAAAGTAACTCCATAAGTTTAAGTAAACGCTATCAGCAATACAATGAAAGTCAGCTTAATTTTTCAAGGAACTCCTCGACAGAATAGAAGGAGTGACCCATGAGGAAACTCTCCAGTTTCGATTTGAAAGCGCGTGGATTACTGATGAGATTTTTGAATTCGAGTGGCAGCTTGTTGAAAATGGATGCTGCAGTATACTGCACACCCTTTTGCACAAGAGTTAAGGAAGTCCGATCCAAATGCAGGTTTGATTTCTGCCGAGTATTAACCGAATGAAAGCTGCTTATTGTTGGGAATAAACTAATATTGGTAACAAGAAATGACAATAAGGAATATACTTATTGAGAGGCCAATGTCAAAATACCCAGACTCGTGAACAGAGGTCGACAAGAGGTTCGTGAACTAACACCACTTATTGCCCGAACCGTCCATTACTGAGCCAAAAATATACTTTTAGAATGGGAAGAGTTACCCCAAAATGTAATACCATACGACAATAGCGAATGAAAATAAGCAAAGTAGACTAATTTTCGTGTCGAACGATCACTCACTTCTGATACCGCTCGAATAGTAAAAATGGCAGTATTAGGTCTTTGAACAAGATCCTGAATGTGGGCTTTCCACGACAGCTTACTATCTATCTGAACACCTAAACATCTGAACTGTTCATTTTCACTGATCATATGCCCATTCTGTGAAACTGAAGCGTCAGGTTTTGTTGAAACACATGGATCCTCTATTATTAGTGTGGTAATATTAATTTTGCATTATATAACAGTGATAATGACGCAAGTAACTATTAATAGGACTGCGATTTAGAGTGAGAAATGTAAAATGTCGAATTATACGGCAATTCAGATTTCTAATTAGTTATCGGTGACCTTAAAATGTCTTACGCCCAAAGTTTTACTCGAATCCACTAAGATGTGCGGTCAGAGGCATCTTGTCGCGGTTGGCGCGTCTATCCCCGTCGCACGTTCGAGTCCTCCCTAGGGCATGTGTGTGTGTGTGTGTTGTCCTTAGCGTAAGTTGGTTTAAGTTAGATTAAGTAGTATGTAAGTCGTTGGACCGATGACCTCAGCAGTTTGGTCCCATAGAAGCTTACCACAAATTCCCAAATTTTCGAATCCCCCATATTGGATCCTACTTTGAATTTTGTAGTTTCGACATCCGATTTGAAATCAGCAATCCCAAAAAGTTAAAACGACACTATTTTGTAGGATTTTATATCCAGTCTCCTATTATGTATAGGTTTTGAAGCGAGTTGGTCCAGTATGCGCCACTGTAATTTAAATTAACATCTCACTCAGTGTCGACCATGGAAAGTATAGGCTTCTTACCTACTTGCAGGAAGCCCCTGATTAATTTGGTAACTAGAGGAGACGGGTAAGGATAATAACTCGACTTTAACAACAAATTACTGTTTAACAAGGGGAGACATTTTGAGAGAGATGTTACAAATAGAAGCTGAGAGGATGGATCATTGCAAACACATTCATACCACGTAGAACAGCGTCCGTTAATAGAGACCTGAACCAGTGGTAAATAATATCTACACAAAGAAAACACAAACCAAGTATAGAGCAAACTTACGCTAGTAATGGGCCTGGTAGACAGTGCACGAACAATTTGTGTCATGATAGAGACAGCATAGTGTACGCGTGAGGCTGTGAGCGAAGTGACAAAGGGCACGGTATCACTGATGTCTAGGCGCATTACTGGCACGGGGTGAGCGACATCATGGCTTTCTGTTCAAAGTAGGGAGGGGGCAGCCTGCGGCTAGCTGCCAGGTGACAAATGCTGGGAGCAAAGCGCGTCGCGCTGGCGTCGCCCTACGTTGTGCGATATGGATGCAAGCTAGAGAATGAGAGAATGAGGGTGGCGGCAGCTGCGTTCCGGACTTCCGTGGCCTCGGAGATGCTGCACTTTAGTGAGCTTCTGAGCCTAGAAAACAGGACCGTTACCAGTCACAGGGAACAGCAGTCACCAAGGACTACCTGTTGTGACATAGGGAAATGACCAGATCTTTAGCGAGACGACGCCCCTTCTTTCTCACCAAGGACTACCTGTTGTGACATAGGGAAATGACCAGATCTTTAGCGAGACGACGCCCCTTCTTTCTCATCATGCCCCAGTTCCAACCGACGAAAACGGTTGTCCCTGTATCCCTGTGCTCCTACGAGACAGAGAGGCATGTGAAACTTTTGGTACTTCTTAACACTTGCCGCCATTTTGAGCAAGTTATCAACTTTCCTCTGAATGACCACAACTGGAATCTTTTAAGGTGCCTCTTAAGTGACGAAGACATTTTTAATAGTTTTATTAAATTATTGTCTCTTATTGATGCATTCACGAGAGTTAGAAAGTGCTGTAGTCCGTAGCCGGCCATGATTCGAAGAGCATTTCCCATGCTGGCTGGCTAGGTGACGAAGCGATTATATGTGGCGTGTAGTGCAGTGGGGCTCGGCCCTGAACCGTAGCAACAAGTGTCAGCCTGGGAAATGTACATGACGGGAAGTACAGCCATCTTGGAGCCAAAGTAATGGATTTTGTTTATTTATATTCAATAATTTAAGTCATTTATGACAACATGAATACTGGGAGGAGCCTCTGGATGTTTAAAACTATTTATCATAATTTCACACCCGTTCATTAACAAATGCATATCTTAGTAAGTACGAACTTGATCGGAAATCCACGGACTGTGACGAAACTAGTGAGAGATACGGACTGCGTGCCACAGTCGGCAGTCGGCGTTAAGAGCTCTTCCTGTCGTGTTCGATGGTAACCATGCTCTCGGTTACGAGTAGTTTGTGACATGAGTGTTACATTATTGATACAATAGGGATAAAAGTCATATTGCGGCATTGTGAATGTTAATTTCGAGTAAATAGATACCTCAAAGTTGATCTACAGTAATTTTAGATAATTAGCTTCCACCGACAGAGACATCCAATGCGCCAATGAAGAATCTGCACGGGACGGCATATACGACAGCTGCACCGCGCACAGGTAGGAGGAAATCCGACGACACGACCCACCAAGGCGGATCGAGAAGGCCCGAACTAACACTCGGAAATTCCGGGTGGAAATGCTCACCGGTTATACTGTACGTCATATACACCACCCTTTACGGACTCGCGGCTAAGCTGCGTAATAACAGTATCAGTTTAGAAGCGAGGGGATCTTGAAATCTGTTCATTCCGGTCTCCTTTTTATATGGATTTTCATTAAGGTGTTCATCTTCAATTTAAATATTAGGAAGCTCGAAATACAATTAATTACACCAAAACAAATTCACCCATGGGTTTGTCATTGGGAAAGGGTACAAAGTCTGAAACTACGATGAAGTGCTGAAAAGTAAAGCCTAAAAAATTTTTATGTGGCCGAATTTTTTATGTGGAAGCTCTTAGAGCATTTAAATAAAACAAACTCTGTTAACATACTACATCTTTATTCTTCATCTCTACATATTTATTTCTAAACGTAGTCACCCTGGCGACGAACACGTTTCTCCCAGCAACAAACAAGTTTGTCGATACTGTCACTGTAGAATGTTTGACTTTGTTGTCAGAGCCACAACACCACCTCTGCTTGCAGCGCTTCATCACTATCAAAGTGAAGTCCTCGGAGGTGTTCTTTTGGTTTTGGAAACAGATGAAAATCGGATGGGGCCAAGCTGGGATTCTATGGAGGACGGTTGATGACAGTGACAGGTGTCGGATTGTTGCAGATGCCGCAGCGCTCAAGTGTGATCTGGCATTGTTATGCTAAAGGAAAGTGAGATCCACGTGTGGATGAACTCTCTGAATTCGAAACTTGATTACAGCACGCTGTTTCTCACGCACCTACGCAGTTAAGTTGTCGTCATGCTACACGCTACACTTCGTATCCCTCTTGCGAAAGAGGGCTGCAAATAAGCAGGCATGACGAATTAAGATGTAAAATGTTAATAACAAATGTGTTGTTTTGATTTAAAGAGCTTTAAACGATATCACATAAAAAATTGGGAGGCATTACTTTCATCACTCCCTCGTGGATGGAAGGATAATGAACTGCCTCTTTCTTTGTCAGAACCCTTGCACGGGCGCACAAGTACGCATCCCGACGTGTGGCCGTCTTGGGGACTGTCATTGCGTTACAATAGTATAATAAGGTTAAACGAAACTCCCGATAAATAAAATATAATGATGTTAATCTACAAGATGTAGATACGAAACCTTTACTAAATACAGAAAAAACAGCATAAAGATAACAAGGATGTATTTAATGCATGTGCATTAAAGGGAGCCGCTATGGAGTGTGACAGATGAGGAGAAGGAAGCTCATGCGGAAGAAATAGGTTATCGTTAATGCGGTCTGTTCGACATACACAAATCATAAGGAGTCAATGATATACCGTCGGAATTACTGAGGGAAGTGTAAGAACTAGAAGATTTTTTTCAGTTGACGTAAAAAATTTATAAAACGAGTGAATTCCCATTCGACTATCAGAAAAAATAATATCATTTCATTAGAAAAGAAAGCGTGTGCGGATATATGTGAAAACAGCCGGCCGGTTATTCTGATAAGGCACATGTATAAACTGCTGGCCACAATTGTATAAAAGAATTTTTTTTAAATGTAGGCGTCTTAGAGGAAGATTACTTGGGTTCAGGAAGGGAAAAAGGACCAGAGACGCAATTCTGCGTTAGCATCAGTAATGGAGGGCAGACTGAAAAAAATTAATCACATGTTCTTAGTGTTCGTGTGTGTGTGTACTAAGAGAGAGCTGTTATAAAGTTCTGTGCTCCTGTGACAGAAATATGTGTATGTTGTGGCAAACGCAGAAGTGCAATGATTTAATATGGGAGTAACTCTATATGACAGTGATTTGATAGCGTATACTGTTGTAGGCACTTGTTATGATTCAGCCCACAACTGCTATTCATGGGAAAGAATGTCGAAAAGAGGTCTTCTTGGAAACTTCCCATTAACTGATCGAACACACTACTGGGGAACTACCAGTTCATAGTGTTCAAAGGGCATAATATTTTGACGATCACACAAGTCGGCATCGACATGTCTGCTAACGTACTGACTTCCTCGGGGGCAGTCATTCTCCTTTTTCAGACTCAGCTCCTATGGTCCTGCTTTCGAAACATCAGCGCTTGGCGCTCCCTCTCTTTCATGGGCGTTGCTGTTTATATTCTCTCGATGTGTTGTTGCCTTTACTGTTTCGGGTTTTTACCTGCTTATCAGGAGAAAGAAAACTGGCGTTCTACGGATCGGAGCGTGGAATTTCAGATCCCTTAATCGGGCAGGTAGGATAGAAAATTTAAAAAGGGAAATGGATAGGTGAAAGTTAGATATAGTGGGAATTAGTGAAGTTCGGAGGCAGGAGGAACAAGACTTCTGGTCAGGTGAATACAGGGTTATAAACACAAAATCAAATAGGGGTAATGCAGGAGTAGGTTTAATAATGAATAGGAAAATTGGAATGCGGGTAAGCTACTACAAACAGTCATCAGTTCCCAAGCAGCCTCCAAACCATGTCAGCATCCAGCGGTTGTTGTTGTTGTGGCCTTCAGTCCTCAGACTGGTTTGATGCAGCTCTCCATGCTACTCTATCTTGTGCAAGCTTCTTCATCTCCCAGTACCTACTGCAACCTACATCCTTCTGAAACTGCTTAGTGTAGTCATCTCTTGGTCTCCCTCTACGATTTTTAACCTCCATGCTGCCCTCCAATACTAAATTAGTGATCCCTTGATGCCTCAGAACATGTCCTACTAACCGATCCCTTCTTCTAGTCAAGTTGTGCCACAAACTCCTCTTCTCCCCAATTCTGTTCAATACCTCCTCATTAGTTACGTGATCTATCCACCTTATCTTCAGCATTCTTCTGTAGCACCACATTTCGAAAGCTTCTATTCTCTTCTTGTCCAAACTATTTATCGTCCATGTTTCACTTCCGTACACGGCTACACTCCATACAAATACTTTCAGAAATGACTTCCTGACACTTGAATCTATACTCGATGTCAACAAATTTCTCTTATTCAGAAACGCTTTCCTTGCCATTGCCAATCTACATTTTATATCCTCTCTACTTCGACCATCATCAGTTTTTTACTCCCCAAATAGCAAAACTCCTTTACTACGTTAAGTGTCTCATTTCCTAATCTAATTCCCTCAGCATCACCCGACTTAATTCGACTACATTCCATTATCCTCGTTTTGCTTTTGTTGATGTTCATCTAATATCCTCCTTTCAAGACACTGTCCATTCCGTTCAACTGCTCTTCCAAGTCCTTTGATGTCTCTGACAAAATTACGATGTCATCGGCGAACCTCAAGAGTTTGATTTCTTCTCCATGGATTTTAATACCTACTCCGAATTTTTCTTGTGTTTCCTTCACTGTTTGCTCAATATACAGATTGAAAAACATCGGTGAGAGACTACAACCCTGTCTCACTCCCTTCCCAACCACTGCTTCCCTTTTATGTCCCTCGACTCTTATAACTGCCATCTGGTTTCTGTACAAATTCTAAATAGGCTTTCGCTCCCTGTATTTTACCCCTGCCACCTTCAGATTTGAAAGAGAGTATTCCAGTCAACATTGTCAAAAGCTTTCTCTAAGTCTAAAAATGCTAGAAACGTAGGTTTCCCTATTCTTAATCTTTCTTCTAAGATAAGTCGTAAGGTTAGTATTGCCTCACGTGTTCCAACATTTCTACGGAATCCAAACTGATCTTCCCCAAGGTCCGCTTCTACCAGTTTTTCCATTCGTCTGTAAATAATTCGCGTTAATATTTTGCAGCTGTGACTTATTAAACTGATAGTTCGGTAATTTTCACATCTGTCAACACCTGCTTTCTTGGGGATTGGAATTATTATCTGAAGTAGGGTCTGAGGGTGTTTCGCCTGTCTCATACATATTACTCACCAGATGGTAGAGTTTTGCCATGACTGGCTCTCCCAAGGCCGTCAGTAGTTCTAATGAAATGTTGTCTACTCCCGGGGCCTTGTTTTGACTCAGGTCTTGCAGTGCCCGGTCAAACTCTTCACGCAGTATCTCATCTCCCATTTTGTCTTCATCTGTATCCTCTTCCATTTCCATAATATTGTCCTCAAGTACATCGCCCTTGTACAAACCTTCTATATACTCCTTCCACCTTTCTGCTTTCCCTTCTTTGCTTAGAACTGGGTTGCCATCTGAGCTCTTGATATTCATACAAGTGGTTCTCTTCTCTCCAAAGGTCTCTTTAATTTTCCTGTAGGCAGTATCTATCTTACCCCTAGTGAGATAAGCCTCTACATCTTTACATTTGTCCTCTAGCCATCCCTGCTTAGCCATTTTTCACTTCCTGTCGATCTCATTTTTGAGACGTTTATATTCATTTTTGCCTGCTTCGTTTACTGCGTTTTTATATTTTCTCCTTTCATGAATTACATTCAATATTTCTTCTGTTACCCAAGGATTTCTATTAGCCCTCGTCTTTTTACCTACTTGATCGTCTGCTGCCTTCACTACGTCATCCCTCAAAGCTACCCATTTTTCTTGTACTGTATTTCTTTCCCCCATTCCTGTCAATTGTTCCCTTATGCTCTCCCTGAAACACTCTACAACCTCTGGTTCTTTCAGTCTATCCAGGTCCCATATACTTAATTTAGCACCTTTTTGTAGTTTCTTCAGTTTTAATCTACAGTTCATAACCAATAGATTGTGGTCAGAGTCCACATATGCCCCTGGAAATGTCTTACAATTTAAAAGTTGATTCCTAAATCTCTGTCTTACCATTATGTAATCTATCTGATACCTTTTAGTATCTCCAGGATTCTTCCATGTATACAACATTCTTTTATGATTCTTGAACCAAGTATTAGCTATGAGTAAGTTATGCTCTGTGCAAAAGTTTACCAGACGGATTCCTCTTTCATTTGTTCCCCCCAATCCATATTCACCTACTATGTTTCCTTCTCTCCCTTTTCCTACTGACGAATTCCAGTCACCCATGACTATTAAATTTTCGTTCCCTTCACTACCTGAATAATTTCTTTTATCTCATCATACATTTCATCAATTTCTTCAACATCTGCAGAGCTAGTTGGCATATTAACTTGTACTACTGTAGTAGGTGTGGGCTTCGTATCTATCTTGGCCACAATAATGCTTTCACTATGCTGTTTGTAGTAGCTTACCCGCATTCCAATTTTCCTATTCATTATTAAACCTACTCCTGCATACCCCTATTTGATTTTGTGTTTATAACCCTGTATTCACCTGGCCAGAAGTCTTGTTCCTCCTGCCACCGAACTTCACTAATTCCCACTATATCTAACTTTAACCTATCCATTTCCCTTTTTAAATTTTCTATCCTACCTGCCCGATTAAGGGATCTGAAATTCCACGCTCCGATCCGTAGAACGCCAGTTTTCTTTCTCCTGATAAGCAGGTAAAAACCCGAAACAGTAAAGGCAACAACACATCGAGATAATATAAACAGCAACACCCATGAAAGAGAGGGAGCGCCAAGCGCTGATGTTTCGAAAGCAGGACCATAGGAGCTGAGTCTGAAAAAGGAGAATGACTGCCCCCGAGGAAGTCAGTACGTTAGCAGACATGTCGATGCCGACTTCTGTCATCGTCAAAATATTATGCCCTTTGAACACTATGAACTGGTAGTTCCCCAGTAGTGTGTTCGATCAGTTAATGGGAAGTTTCCAAGAAGATCTCTTCTCGACATTCTTTCCCATGAATAGCAGTTGTGGGCTAACGCACGGCTTTCATGACTGGGAAGGAGCGCCTGGTCTCCGGCACGAATCCGCCCGGCGGACTTGTGTTCCATGAGCCGGCCAGTCTGTGGATGGTTTTTATGCTGTTTTCCATCTGTCACGGCGAATGCGGGCTGGTTCCCCTTATTACGTCTCAGCTACACTATGTCGGCGATTGCTGCGCTAACAAGTTCTCCACGTACACGTACACCACCATTATTCTACCACGCAAACATAGGGGTTACACTCGTCTGGTGAGAGACGTTCCCTGGAGGGGGGGGGGGGGGGGGGTCCACTGGGGCCGAAACGGACAATAGGGTTGTGGACCACTGCGGCTGTGGCGGGGACGGAGCCTCTCCGTCGTTTCTAGGCCCCCGGTTAACATACAATACAATACATACAATGTTAGTACGATCTGTGTTACGTGGACGTTGTAGTAACATAAGGTTTGAATCTTCTTGCTCTCTGCATAACCAAAGAGGTATGGTACTTAAACTGAGCCAATAGAAGGTGTTTTTGTAGAACTTCAGATGATTAAATTTCAGTCGTTTTATAACTGTCGTGAAGTTCCTCGATATTGTTGCCCTATTATACTACGGTACACTTGAAATAGTGGGATGAATTAGCGCGTACACACAAGGCCAGAACACTGAGATATACGGGACCTGCAAGGAACTTTTAACTAATGGGCTTGTCCGCAACACTTCGTGAACGCTCAGCTCCATGGGAAATCAACATTTAATTGGAAATGTGCCCAATAAAGGTCTTAATTTTGTCGTGTGCTATCAAGAACTTCCAAGTATTTAAACACACACTCAAGAAACACCAAATGCACTCATGCTCATAAATTAAGGATAATGCTGATGCATGGTAGTTGGCGGCTTGCGGGTTTAAATCACCTCGATGTATGACCGTGCGGTGCATTTGACCTGCGGTCGTCGCACGGTGGCGCTGGCAGCAGTCCACATACGCAGAGGTGTGTTGGTGCGTGTCAGAGTACGGTGCAGCGAGTAAGTCTGCAGACGTTTTCAGACGTGCTAACGGTGACTGTGTGTTGAAAATGGCTCAAAGAACACATATTGATGACGTTATGTGGGGTAGAACACTAGGGCGACTGGAGGCTGGTCAAACACAGCAGATCGTAGCACGGGCCCTCGATGTGTCACAAACTGTGATCTCAAGATTATGGCAACTATTCCAGTAGACAGGAAACGTGTCCAGGCGCTACAGTATGGGACGTCCACAGTGTGGAACCCCACAAGAAGACCGATATCTCACCATCAGTGCCCGCAGACGGCCACGGAGTACTGCAGGTAGCCCTGCTCTGGACCTTACCGCAGCCACTGGAACAGTTGTGTCCACGGTTTATTCGCTGGGAGACCTGCAAGGTGCATTCGACCGACCCCTGGTCACGGGAGAACCTGTAAAGCCTGGTGTCAAGAATGCAGTACATGGTCATTGGAACAGTGGTCCCAGAATAAGTTCATGGACGAGTCCAGGTATAGTCTGAACAGTGATTCCCGCCGGTTTTCATCTGGCGTGAACCAGGAACCAGATACCAACCCCTTAATTTCCTTGAAGGGGGCCTGTATGGAGGTCGTGGTTTGATGGTGTGGGGTGGGATTTGATTGGTGCAAGTACACCCCTGCTTGTCTTTGACAGAGGAACTGTAATATGTCAGGTGTATCGGGACTTCATTTTGCACCAGTATGTCGACCTTTTCAGGGGTGCAGTGGGTACCATCTTCCTCCTGATGGATGATAACGCACGGCCCCAACGAGCTGCTATCGTGGAGGAGTACCTTCAAACAGAAGACATCAGGCGAATGGAGTGGCCTGCCTGTTCTCCAGACCTAAAGCCCATCGAGCACGTCTGGGATGCTCTCGGCCGACGTATCGCTGCACGTCTTCAAACCCCTACAACACTTTAGGAGCTCCGACAGGCACTGGTGGAAGAACGGGAGGCTATATTTTAACATCTACTCTACCACCCTATCCAGAGTATGCAAAGCCGTTGTGCGGCCTGTGTACGTGTGCATCATGATCATATCCCATATTGATGTCGGGGTACATGCTCAGGAAACAGTGACGTTTTGTAGCACATGTGTTTCGGGACGGTTTTCTCAACTTATCACCAATACCGTGGACTTACAGATCTGTGTTGTGTTTGTTCCCTATGGTGTGTATGCTGTTTGCGCCAGTCTTGTGTAGTCCCACGTTGTATGGCACCACATTCTGCAGTTATCCTTAATTTATGAGCATGAGGTAAAATATTTTGTACATAACGACTGAAAACGCGTACAGTCCTGGTGTAATATCCTACAATATTTACTATTTTCTTTTACAGACCGGTTATTGGTTGTTAAGCCGTCATCACTACAAGCATAAATGTGTGGGGCCGTGAAATTTATGTTAGATCAAAGATTACAGAGTATCTCACTTCGTTTCCAAAGATAACAATTGTTATGTTTGATCAAACAGCTTGCAGTGGGAAACATTTGTCTCACACTTTCGAAGATGAAGAAGTGCTTATGGACCTTAACGTATACATTTTAGAGACTATGTTTCCTAGACTTTTTTGCTTCGAGAGATCGTTCCTGCAATATCGCTGATTAATGAACATTCCTCTAGGAACACCCTGTGTATGCGGATTTAGTCTCTGAGGTATTCGGACCGAATTCTGGCCGTGTAAGAAATTTCACTGCCAGCATGAGGTCGGCGAGGGGAGGAGAGCTCGTGGCGGAAAGTACCTGATAATCTGAATTCCATTTAACGTTCTGGATTAAATTTCAAACATCTGTGGAATGTCTCTTAGAGTGAGGGCATGTGAACTGTTGATGGTGATCCCTCCGTCGGATGAGGGCGATAATTTCGGTGCCTCCCTGGGTGCAGTTCGAGAGGAATATTCCATGTGCCGGGTTCGCGATTCACCCTGTTCCTTTTCTCATACCCATACAAGACAAGCATCACACCGCACTATATACACATAAATCACAAGCATCTAAACTCATTTCTACACTTTGTGATGCAGTGTCAAGGGCAACCGCAGCCGTGGTCTCGGAGCTGATAGTCCATGCTGCTGCAAACGTCGTCGAACTGTTCGTGCAGATGGTTGTTGTCTTGCAAACGTCCCCATCTGTTGACTCAGGGATCGAGACGTGGCTGCACGATCCGTTACACCCATGTGGATAAGATGCCTGTCATTTCGACTGCTAGTGATACGTGGCCGTTGGGATCCAGCACGGCGCTCCGTATTACACTCCTGAACCCAACGGTTCCATATTCTGCTAACAGTCATTGGATCTCGACCAAAGCGAGCAGCAATGTCGCGATACGATAAACCTCAAACGCGATAGGCTACAATCCGACCTTTATCAAAGTCGGAAACGTGATGGTACGCATTTCTCCTCCTCGCACGAGGCATCACAACAACGTATCTCCAGGCAACGCCGGTCAACTGCTGTTTGTCTATGAGAAATCGGTTGGAAACTTTTCTCATGTCAGCACGTTGTTGGTGTCGCCACCGGCGCCAACCTCGTGTGAATGCTCTGAAAAGCTAATTATTTGCATATCACAGCATCTTCTTCCTGGCGGTTAAATTTCGCGTCTGTAGCACGTCATTTTCGTGGGGTAGCAATTTCAATGGCCAGTAGTGTAGCTTGTGGCAATAACGTAACTTCTCTGATCGCAAGCCACCTTACTTGGCGTATGAAGCGCTTATGTGGTCTAATAGGGAGACGTTACCGACATAATGCACACAGGCGTCCATGGTTAGTCCTAAGCCGATAGTGATCTGGCTTCTCGTGTTTTGCTGGGTTGTATCGCAACAGTGGAAGTTCGAAAGAACGAGTGATTGCACTAGTTTACATTTCGCATCCTGTAACAATAAGGTCCAAAACTTTTTACGGGCACAGAGGCAAGCAAATGTCTTCCCGCATATAACGACAGTATTTTCTGCCCAGATAAGATGCTCGTCGAAAGTTACACCCAAGTTTTTTTCCGAGCAGCACAATCGAGATTAGGTTTAATTCTGGGGAGTCTGGTGGCCAGGGGAAATGGGTAAACTCATCCTGATGTTTTTTGAACCACGCACGAACACGCCAACCGTCTGACATGTTTCATTGTCCTCCTGGTAGATTCCATCGTGTCGAGGAAAAACAAACTGCATATAGAGGGGTCGACATGGTCTCCAAGAATAGATGAATACTTGTGTTGACCTACTCCTCCTTCCAGAATGACGAGACCAAACAGGGAATGCCGCGGAAATCTTCCCGTACCATATCGCACCCTCCTACTGCCTTGACCCTTCCGATGGTTGTTGCAGAGTGTTTGCTCCCTATCCAGTGGAGCACAAAACATGATCTATCTGAAACGGCCACCTATCGCCAGTTAGTGGACGTCTAGTTGCGATACTTGCGTGCAAATCCAGGCTTCCTCGTCGATGGACAGTAGTCAGCGTGAGTGGTGTATGGACAAGAAACCTGCAGCGAAGGCCCATACGCACTAGCGTTCACTGATTGGTCATTCGGGACACTCTGCTGGCAGGCCCTTGCTTCACCTGGGGTGGGCGCTCAGTTGCACATTTGCACGTCTATTCGCCCGTCCACATCTCCACAGCCACAGTTCAGCCCTGTCATATACGGCCAATTGCGCACCACAGCCACCTCGGCGCCGGCTTTTGGCAGCCTCATTTTGCTATGCAAGGTATGCGAACTGTTTAGAAACTTAACCTTTCGGAAATGCTTCCACTCCTTGTCATGAAGCCTGTGACCGTACCCTTCTGGACGTCAGATAAATCACTCTGTTTCCGCGTCGCGGATATGGGACATGCTGACGTAACAGTGCGTCGTAGTCATTCGCCAATAATGCTTTCAGCCTGCCGCGCGAGGTAGCCGTGCGATCGGGCGCATTGTCACGGTTCGCGCGGCTCCCTTTGTCGGGGGTTCGAGTCCTCCCTCGAACGTGTGTGTGTGTGTGTGTGTGTGTGTGTGTGTGTGGTGTAAGCTTAGGGACCTCTGACGTCAACAGTTTGGTCCCATAGGACTTCACACACTCTAACATTCTGGGTGGTGTCTGTTTGTTCTATATCGTGTCTCCTTACCACTTTCGGGCAATGACGCTCTGAGCGTGTTTTTTAGGGAATTGACTAGTTTGAACCTGGGACCTGTTGCTGGTAAGGAGACACCAGACCACACATGACATGTAGAATTCAGAAGAGTTCAGTGAGACTAGCGATGATATAACCAAATACTTAATGATCTCAGCGTCAGCTCCACTGTACTCCCTGTAAAACAATCTTAATACTAACTAAATTTAGTGGAAAGGGTTCAAGGCTTTCCTATTTTTAGTTAGCTGGTAAAATAACGTCGAAAAAGCAGTTAAGTTTACCACTGGAAATTTTATTCTACTCACAAAACTTTGTTTATAAATTGCACTATTGATAAAAGGAAGTGTTTTAATACAGGATGGTAAAAACCAACTGCGTTCAACGAAAATGTGAACGAATATTCAATGAGTGGGTTTCTAAGTTCTACAATGGATCGAAGGATGACCTATGCCATATCACATCTATAATCTAGGTTTAAATTAAGTTTCACAAAAGAGAAAACTATCAAAATGGTCTACAGTGACCCTCAATTATCTTTAATTACTTATCTAACTTGACGTAAATTACAGTGGCTGATGTGGCTTCTCAATAACTATATAACAGAAAAATCATCGCGTTCCAGATTTTTACTTCAAGTGGCAAATGTGAACATCATGAGCTTTAATTGACGATCGACACTAGTGTTACGCAAAAAGGGGGTGTAACCGATGAGACTTCTGCAGTTCTGAGTGAAGCTTTATGCGCTGTTATGCGGCATCGCGTGCGTTCATTACCTTGTCGGTGTTCGTCAGGGGGCGGCGGACAGCACAGCTCCGCTCACCTCGCCGTATCCGAAGTAACTCTCTCCTAACTTCTCCTTACTATAACTTACCGAAGTTGGTTAAAAAAAACTATCTGGCTGTGTTTGATCTGACCAATCAGGGTCTCAATGTTAACCTTAAGCTCCGCCTACAAAAATTCTGTCTATCCAATGAGAAACGTTATACTTTTCGTGGTGGGGCAATGTTTTTAAAGATTGCAACGTAACAGAGACGCGAAAAAGTCTCACGCTAAAACTTGCAGCTGGTGTGGGACCCTTTTTGTGTTATCGTAAGATCTATACTGTTCTTCTGGAGGGTGGTCCTTGACGTAACAGAGACGCGAAAAAATCTCACGCTAAGACTTGCGGGTGGTGTGGCCCTTTTTGTGTTATCGTAAGTACTATGCTGTTTTTCTGGAGGGCTCTAGCTTTTAACATGGGCGGGGGGTGGTCCTTGACGTAACAGAGACGCGTAAAAGTCTCACGCCAAAACTTGCGGGTGGTGTGGTCTTAGCGGTTAGCTGGCGACGTGGGTGTCCGTCCATCGCTTATTGTGGGGCCTTCCAGCTTAACACAGTTCTGCTCTCGGCTTCTGTTCTCGTTTCTCCCCTCAGAACTGCGTCTGTCTCACGGTGGGAAGGTATGACATGCATTTAGACATTCTTGTGTTAGTCTGTGGTATTCCATTTGCTCACTCGTTACTCGTATTACTTTGGTTAATTTAATGTCACGATTTATTCGGAGCTATGTGACATAGTACTGGATTTGCTTATCATGTCAGGGTTTTCATGGAAGGTGTTGGATTTGCCTGACACCTTACAAAGCTCTTAAAGCATCTAAATAGAACATTTCTCCCAAAGACAGACCAGTTTGTTGATACGGTAACTGTAAATTTGCTTGGTTTTGTTTTAGGAGCCACAACAATGCTTCTATTTGCACCGCATCACTATAGAAGTGAAGCCCTCGGAATTGATCTTTAAGTTTTGGGAACATAAGAAAATTGGATGGGGCGATGTCGGGACTATATGGTGGATGATCTATGAACCCAAGACGTCGGACTGTTGCAGATGTAGCAACTCTCGTGTGAGGTCTGGTACTGCCAAACAGAATGAGAGGATGTTCCATGTGCGGACGAACTTTCCGCATTCGCAACTCGATTACGACCACGCTGTTTCTCATGCACAGACTTAGATAAGTTACGACCATGTTACATGCTACAGTTCGGAGCCCTCTAGAGGCAGCGGGCTACAAATAAATATGCATGGAGGATAAAGATGTAGAATGTTAACAACGTTTGTTTCATTTCAAAAGCTTTGAGAGTTTTCACATAAAAAAATCAGAGACATTACTTTCTCGCATGCCCTAGTAGGTGGAAGGATTATGAATTGCTCTTTCTTTATTAGAGCGCTTGCACGAGCGCACACGTACGCATCTCTACGTGTGACCACCCTGGGGACTGTAGTTTGTTACAATGGTGGCGAGGCTGGCTCGCCCTTGGATCACCTGGGGTGGCCGCTCAGTTACACATTTGCACGTCTATTCGCCCGTCCACATCTCCACAGCCACCGTTCAGCGCTGTCATGTACGACCAATTGTGCACCTCAGGCACTTCGGCGCCAGCTTTTGTCAGCCTCATTTTCCTTTTCACGGTATACTGTACCCACGAAAACACACGAACTGTTTAGAAACTTAACCTTTCGGCAATGCTTCCACCCCTGGGCACGAAGCCTGTGA
This sequence comes from Schistocerca gregaria, assembly GCF_023897955.1. Taxonomy (NCBI): domain Eukaryota; kingdom Metazoa; phylum Arthropoda; class Insecta; order Orthoptera; family Acrididae; genus Schistocerca; species Schistocerca gregaria. The sequence goes on along the minus strand of NC_064923.1, from coordinate 126,117,677 downwards.
CCGTACCCTTCTGGATGTCAGATAAATCGCTCTGTTTTCGCATTACGTCAACGACTGCACTGTTTCCCCCATCCACGAGAGACGCTTTACGTACCCTCGACTGCTAGTGCTGCCACTTACGGTCTGACAGTGGTTATTGCTAGCTGACCTCGAACATAGGCAGTTGTCACATTAATGCGACTGCACAGTGTAAAATAATTTGTGAATTTTTCGCATTTAGTTTACATCGTACATCGTACCATTATAGATGGATCATCGTTCATGTGGACGATCATAATATTGGTATCTTAAGTCAAGCTGGAGATCGTCGGCATGAAAAATGGTAAGTTACTTGCAGGATAAAAACGAAGAAATACCCATGACAGACAAGAAAAACAACAGTGGGCGCTTCACTGGCCCCTGTGGCACTACTGTGGCAACAAGGATGTCTTTTCATTCCCAAAGGCAACACGTTACTGTCTGTTTTTCAAGTAGCTTTCAAACCATTTGAGCGCTCTATCTGAAAATCTAAGCTGTCGCGTTCTTATGAGCAGGGTTTCAAAGGTGACGGCATCAACACGAAGTACCGTGCGACACACTCTGTAACTTGGCTTGTGAAGTATATACTACTAGCCATTAAAATTGCTACACCACGAAGATGACGTGCTACAGACGCGAAATTTAGCCGACAGGAAGAAGATGCTGTGATATGCAAATGATTAGCTTTTCAGGGCATTCACACAAGATTGGCGCCGGTGGCGACACCAACAACGTGCTGACATGAGGAAAGTTCCCAGCCGATTTTCATACACAAACAGCAGTTGACCGGCGTTGTCTGGTGAAATGTTGTTGTTCTAGGAGCGCAGTCCGGAACCGTGCGACTGCTACGGTCGCAGGTTCGAAGCCTTCCTCGGGAATGGATGTGTGTGATGTCCTTAGGTTAGTTAGGTTTAAGTAGTTCTAAGTTCTAGGGGACTAATGACCACAGTAGTTGAGTCCCATAGTGCTCAGAGCCTTTGAACAATTTGAAACGTTGTTGTGATGCCTCGTGTAAGGACAAGAAATGAGTACCATCACGTTTCCGAATTTGATAAAGATCGGATTGTAGCGTATCGCGATTGCGGTTTATCGTATCGTGACATTGCTGCTCGCGTTGGTCGAGATCGAATGACTGTTAGCAGAATATGGAATCGGTGGTTTCAGGAAGGTTATACGGAACGCCGTGCCGGATCCCAACGGCCACATATCACTAGCAGTCGAGATGACAGGCACCGTATCCGCAAGGCTGTAACGGATCGTGCAGCCACGTCTCGATCCCTGCGTCAACAGATGGGGTCTTTTGCAGGACAACAACCAACTGCACGAACAGTTCGACGACGTTTGCAGCAGCATGCACTATCAGCTCGGAGACCATGGCTGCGGTTACGCTTGACACTGCATCACAGACAGGAGCGCCTGCGATGGTGTACTCAACGACCAACCTGGGCGCGCGAATGGCAAAACGTCATTTTTTCGGATGAATCCAGGTTCTGTTTACAGCAACATGATGGTCACATCCGTGTTTGGCTACATCGCAGTGAACGCACATTGGAAGTGTGTATTCGTCATCAAAGTGGACGTTACATTTCAGATGTGTTACGACGCGTTGCTCTACCCTTCTTTCGATCCCTGCGAAACCCTGCATTTCAGCAGGATAATGGACGACCGCATGTTGCAGTTCGTGTAGGGCCTTTCTGGATACAGAAAATGTTCGACTGCTGCCCTGGCCAGCACATTCTCCAGATTTCTCACCAATTGAAAAAGTCTGGTCAATGGTGGCCGAGCAACTGGCTCGTCACAATACACCAGTCACTACTCTTGATGAACTGTGGTATCGTGATGAAGCTGCATGGGCAGCTGTACCTGTACACGCCATCCAAGCTCTGTTTGACTTAATGTCCAGGCGTAACAACGCCGTTATAACGGCCAGAGGTGGTTGTTCTGGGTACTGATTTCTCAGGATCCATGCTCCCAAACTGCGTGAAAATGTAATCACACATCAGTTCTAGTATAATATATTTGTTCAATGAATACCCGTTTATCATGTGCATTTCTTCTTGGTGTAGCAATTTTAATGGCCAGTAGTGTAGATCCTGACGTGGGCGATTTGTGAGTCGAGCCTCGATAGCTCCATCGGTATGAGATTGTCCCGAGACTTCTAGTCGCAGCCCGGAACACAGCTCTGGTCCACCATCAAGTTTCAAAGGCCGCTACAGGGTGAATGATTCACCCTGAATATACCTGCCAAGCCCAGCAGGACCCGCTGCAGTTACACGCGACATGCAGCCGCGGATTACGCCACGGCGCGTCACATGAGCGGCCGGCCTGTCACACAGAAGCGGAAAATCACGGCGGTCCAGGCGGCGGGCGGCGGCGGCGGCAAGGCCAGCTGACTTCACAGCGCGGGCCGCTGATCGGCTGACTTCACCCGATAAAAACCAGCCGCGCAGGGGCGTCGTTGGTTTCTGGGAACCCAACGAGGCGTGGTTGAGGGAGGTGGGAGCAGCGCCGGTTGCCTCTGCATCCTGTCCCAGCCGCTCACATACTAACAACACGACAGGTTAGGTGCGTAGCGCGTAGTTTCGTAGAACGGCCGAAACGCCGCTTCTTGCTTTCATCCCGGTGGGGATAAAAAAAAAAAAAGAAACTAATTGCCAGCGTGCACAACGTGGTTTCTTCCCATGCGATGCCACTTTATATTTCAAATTTGAGCGTCAGCGTAATCTTTTTAGTCATCGTTCAGTTTTCCTATCATGCGTACTTGGGTCCGGTTCGAGAACATTTTTCCACACAGGCAACGTGTCATTTGCGCCTCTTCTCCCTACCTTCCCTCGCATATAATAGTCGCCGTTCCTTGGGGGTTTTGTAAAGAGGTTTAAAAATAAAGGCAAATCTAGTGAGAGTTGTTTTTGCTAGTACACACTTTGCACAAAATTTCCACCAGCGGAGCCACTGGCCTCCCTCTCAGCTTCGCGCCCCATCGGAGCACACTTCTTCTCTTCAACAAGTTGTTCCTCAGTTTTCTTGTCTCGAAAGATCCAGTAGCTGCCTCTCACAATGAAGTTTTAGCTCCTTATACCTATCGTGGATGCGAGTACGTAGTGTAGTAATTGTTCGTGCCTTAGCTACAGTATCAGGAGCTTCTGTTTTATTCTGGGTAGTTTCAGGTTCATGGTTCAGTTTCTGAATGATTGGTTTCACCACGAATGTCTCGTCCGTTGCTTGTTATGTTGCCTATTTTGCGACACTGCGCCATCAGTTGTGATAAAAAATGGAAGTTCTTTTCTTGTCCTAATTGTATATGTGAATTTCAAAATTTTCCCGGCGAATTGAAAGTTCAAGCAAATTTCAGGCTTACAGTCGGTCGTCGATTAATTGATCCCACGATATTTCGACTGGGAACTTGCCAGCCGTCTTCAGGTGAGCCATCAAGAAATCTTCGATGTCTCACCTGAAGATGCCTAGCAGATACCCAGTCGAAATATCGTGGGATGAATCTTCGATGGCTAACTTTAAGATGACTTGCAGGTACGCAGTCGACATGTCGTGGGATGAATTAAACGACGACTGGCGGAAAAGCTCGAAATTTGTTTGAACACTCATTGTACTTGTTTTTGTATGACAAACTCTGAAGAAAGTTTTATCTTCAGATTTTTCCAACTGTTCCGCAGTTCTTTGTCTGGAAAAAATGGAACAAGTACCTGTTCCTCAGTTCTTTGCCTGAAATAAACAAGTACATGTTATGCAATTCTTTACGTATAGGTACAACTATTATGCAATGATGAGCCTAAACATTATGATCACCTGCTCAATAGCTTGTTTGTCCGTCTTTGGGACGAAATACATCACTGATTCTACTTATCATGGATCCGACAGTTCGTTGGTAGGTTTGTAGAGGTATGTAGTGTTAGATGTCTACTCGCAGGTCGTGTAAATAGTAAATAATGGGCCGCTGGTTTTCATAAGCGTTGATGGCGCCCGATAGCGACGCACATGAGTTCCTTGGGGTTTACTTCAAGCGAATTTCGTCACCGATACATCGACGTAAATTACTATTATGCTTCTCAAACCACTACAGCACGGTTCTGGCTCCGAGACACGGACAGTTTTATTGCTGAAAGAGGACTACTACCACAGGTCTCATGCAAGGGCAAGAGAATGTCTCCTGTAGCTTAATACCGCTGCAACCAGCCCGTGTCCGTGGCGGGCTGCACGTTTCGAGACGCCGTTCACCTCGATGACGGTTTTTGTGGAGACGACCGTATACCTTCTGTAGCAAAATTGAAGAGCTCACACGTTTCCATTAATCGACGGTCGAATTCCGTCGGTCCAGTGCCCACTGCAGTCGTAACTGGCTAGGCCCACGTGTGAATGCGTAGGGGTGGTCTGCTACAGAGCTCCAAGTTCAACAATGTACGATGAACGGTGTGCTCCGAAACACTTGAGCGTGCACCAGCATTGACCTCTTTCGGTAGAGATGCTACAGATCACCATCTATCCTACTGTACAGAGCAGACAAGCCTCCGAAGCCCACGTTGTGTAAAGAGTCCTGGTTGTCCAACCATTTAACGTCTAGTGGCAGTCCCACTGTCCTTCTGCGTCTTTCCGTCGATGCACACGACAGTAGCACGTGAATATTCGACCAGGTTCGCCGTTTTCGAGAGACTCGTTTACAGGATCCGCATAATAGTAATCTGCCCCTTGCCAATGTCGCTTATCTCAGTGGATTTCCCCATTTGCAGTCATATCTTCGGTAGGGCGATCTCCCGTCCGTCTGTTCCGCTTTCATATTTTTGTCACCGCGTCACGTGCCCGCTAAGCAACGAGGCGACATCCAACGTCACGGTGGGCAGTGGTCATAAAGTTTTGGCTTTTCACGCATGTCAAACAGTGTCTGATCGTTGCATTTCGATTATATGTTAGATCATATTACACTGATGAGCCGAAACATTATGCTCGCTGCTCACTGCGAGAATATATGCCGTCTGGTGACGTTGCGGCCTTGTGACGTTTTAAGCAAAGTATGTAAAAGGAGCAGAGACAAATGAGAAATCATTCTGGCGACGGTACAGACACAGATGGAAAAATCCACTGAAACAGCGACTCTGACACAGGGCAGGTTGTCATGAACCGGTGCCTGGGAACGAGCATCATGGAAATGGCCAAACTGGTCTGCTGTTCATGTTCTATTATCGGCAGCATCTGTGGAAAGTGTTTGAAGGACGGTGAAACCAGGAGAAGATGACAGGTTGTTGGAGGTCCACGTCTCATCGCCGACGTGGATGTGGGCGGTTTTTCTCTCTGTATAGCAGTAGCGGCAGATAAGACGACGGAGTGCAGCGCTGGTGCACGTACAAGGTTTTCGGAACACACCGTTCAGCTGCACAATGCTGAACATGGGGTAGACTACCCTTATGTGTTCCTCTGTTGACCAAACGACATGGTCGAGACGATTACAGTGAACACAGGATCATTGAGATTGCACCGTGGATCAACGGAAACGAGTAGCCTCCTAGGATAATTCACGTTTGATGTTGTAGCAGGTGGATCGGCGTGTCCTGATTCGCTGTTATTCAGGCCACTGGCTGCTCGAAACATGCACCGCATTACGGACGCAGGTCTGTGGGAGCAGCATTAAGCTATTGGGGACATTCGTGTGGGCTTCCGTAGCATCTGTACTAGTAGTCGAAGGCACCAAGACAGTTGTGGACCACGTGAACCATTGTTGGGAACCACCTGGATCTCTTTCTTCTTGGTTTACTCCCCGACGACGATGGCATCTTCTTGTGGGATGACTGTGTCTGCCACAAAGCCAATTTCGTGCTACGATGTTTTGAGAAGCATGATAGTGAACCCACGTTGATGTCTCGGAAATGAAAGTCACTTGATCAGAACCCAATGGAACACATCCGGGACGCCATCGAGTAGCTGCTCCGACCCACAAACCATGGCACCGTCATTTACTCTAACTGCCCGACCTGTATGGAGACAGCTGATATCACATACTTAGGGAAACGAACCAAGGACTTGTCGAATCCATGACATGCATATTCGTGGCCGTATTGCGTTCCAGCGGTGTAATAATGCGCTATCAAGTAGGAGGTGACGACGTTTTGGTTGATCAGTTCGTGATATTCAGATACCACGTTTGTTGCAGCAGTTTACTTATTACATTCATATTATATTTTGGGTCATATACAGAGAAATCATAAGTTAATACATCAAACAGTCTGTACACCTGCTTACATGCCAACTGTTTGAAACGAAGTAGTATAGTGATCAAACGAAAAACTTTTTTTTTGAAAGAAGTAATTTTGCTGTCTGAGGTGGTGCAATATATGGGAATTAGCACGAATGACGAATCTTAACGGTGTCGATTTCGGATAATTTTAGTACTAGCATTGCTCCCTCCCCCCCCACCCCCCCCCCTCTCTCTCTCCCTCTCTCTAGGTGAGTGGTCATTGCGGCACATATTGCCATGCGATGGGCTGGGGTTCGATTCCCAGGGCGATCGGAGATTTTCTCCGCTCAGGACGGCCACTGTGGCCGAGCGATTCTAGGCGTTTCAGTCCGGAACCGCGCTGCTGCTACGGTCGCAGGTTCGAATCCAGCCTCGGGCATGGGTGTGTATAATGTCCTTAGCTTAGTTAGGCTTAAGTAGTTCTAAGTTCTAGGGGACTGATGTCCTCAGATGTTAAGTCCCATAGTGCTTAGTACCATTTGAACCATTTTTTCTCTGCTGGGGGACTGTGTGTTGGGTTATTTTCGTCATCATTTCATCCTCATCGCGATGCAAGTCGTAGAGGTGGTGTCGTCTAAAAAGACTTGCACCAGGCGAGAGGCCCTAGCCACGACCACACTTCATTTCACCCTATAAATGTACCTGAAGATTTGTCACTGTCGCTGTCAACGTTCTCAGCGACTTACTGTACGAAGCTGCTCTTCTTTCCATTTTCATAATTACTGCTTCCAGATTGTTACTAGATCGATCGGAATTAGTTTGACAGACGTCGTTCACAGACATTCTGCTCGTCTGCGCAGCAGAATGGAACAGTACGCGCAGTCTTCTGCGAACACTTACGGCCAGAGAAGCTCGCCACGCCGCGCCGCGAGAAAAATGCAACCGGTTGTGCTTTCTTTTTTTCGCAGTAGCGACACACTAGCCGCAAATGAGTGTGACTCAGCGAGCAACAATGAGATCCAAAATTGCGGGGCGTCAAAACAACGTGCGCCTAGACTCAAACTGCTGCCTCGTGCGACCACAGTGAGTGGCATCAAATGTTGCAAATGGCTCTGAGCACTATGGGACCTAACTGCAGTGGTCATCAGTCCCCTAGAACTTAGAACTACTTAAACCTACCTAACCTAAGGACATCACACACATCCATGCCCGAGGCAGGATTCGAACCTGCGACCGTAGCGGTCGCTCGGTTCCAGACTGTACGAGTGGCATCCTTGCCGTTTTGCGTGGAGGGGTTAGATATTTGCCTGTTCGCTCTGCGTAAATCTTAGGCCTACCGTGGTTGCCCTGGTCAATCTCTCACTCCTTATTTTCGTTTCATATGAGGGTCACTCCAAAAGAAATGCACAATGTTTTCTTTAATCATTCTATTTATCTCCTACACTTCTCACATTTTTGTTGGGTGTTGTCATTTTTCCACATTATCTGCCCTTACGCCGCCGTCGAACTACGGGCTGTACACGTGCACGGTAGAAATCAGGACCAGCACGTCTGAGCCACTGATTAGCAGCCTTCACGATGGACTCATTATCTTCAAATCTCGTTCCGCGGAAAGATTCCCTCAGGTTACGCACGAAATGGTATTCACCCGGTACCACATCACGCCTGTAGGGTGGGCAACGTTCTCGGAACCCACCTGGCACAAACCTTCTTCAGCTTCAACTGCTTCAACATATGCACAAACTCGCTTCTTCTATTCCCACTCGGACTGACAGTGCGTTCTCTGTTAGGCGTCTGTCAGACAAGACCAGACTGTAAACACGCTGCACATTTCGAGGAGTCTGTGCAGTGCTCGGTCTGTCGCCGAGCGGGAGGTTCCGAGTATTGGCGTTCCCACTTTCACCAGACAATTTGTTTGCCCAACGACTAACTGTACTGCGATCGCCAGGTCCTTCTGTCTCTTCTGAATGTCTCTGTCTCGTGCTTGCAGCACAAGAACTGGATAAAAGCACGTTGCTTCAGACGAACATCAAGTGCAGCTGCCGTCTTGGCGCAGTGTTATGACGGTGCGACTTTCGGAAACCTGTTAACGTAGCAAATTATTGCGAGTTGTCATCTTGCGTTGAAAGCATAGCTTGCCGTGGAGCCAGGAGGAGACTGGCTACTGGGCAGAGTGAGCCGTGTACTTGCTCAACGCTTCGCGCAATGTGTTACACATACTCTCTATGAATCTAAAGAAGTACTATTAAATATTAATTGATCTTTTTCATACTTAGTATACCAAATTCTACTGATAACACAACCATACTGTTACAGAGTCAAAACAATAACTTCAATACTTTCGGAGATATAAATTTTTACCTAAAACATATAATAGACGCTAACCTTGCTGGCATTGTGAAACTGAGGTAGGGGCTCTAAGGTATTCATCTATAGTATCAATTGAAGCTACAACCAAGAGGATAGGTTCACATAATCCATTTTCCTGAAACTTTCTTCAGTTTCATTATCACAGGTTTCTGACGTACTTGTAAGTATTTTAGAAAAATTAGTATTTCATCGTGTTTTGGTTATGTGAGTGTTTTGGTGAGACAGAGAGTGAGAGGAGGGCATATGTAACGAAAGAATGTGATGTATTATTAAACCTATGCAAATGTATGCGAGAGAAAGTTGTTGGCGATTCGGGAATTTGTGACTTATACCTGAGTGAGCTTGATTTTGTAAAAGCCAGCCAGAAGGAGCTTTGAGTATTAAATTTATTAGTAAGTTATTCTGGGGAAAAGAATCTTATTCTGTTTTCATTAAATTTTGTTTAGTTTCGGAATTACGAGGTTTCTAAACTACATTATTTGTGTTCGAGATTAACTGATTGGCTGCTTAACATTCTAGCCAATAGGAATTCAGCATATCCCACGCGTTTGCGTAGGTCTTTGTGCCTCAGCACTATGAGTCTATACAGTCACTCGGGAGCCGTCTTCTGGTAACCATCTATGTTAAAGCGCGCTGATCGAATTTGTACCAAAATGAAGAAATTCGAGCGTTTGATCGGTTCTCGTGTCGTTGACGAGGAGCGACTACAGTGTTGAGTATTTTGTGAGAGTGTGAGCTTGTGAATTGTTTATTTTAGGAGATATTCACGTGTAAACATTTTATGTCGTACCTAAACTCCACGTTTCGTGTTTCTTGCAGGTTACGAGACATTATGGCAAGAACTTCTACAGAAGAAGCCTATTGAATGTGTTTAATCTCAAATAGTCGTTGGTCAGTGACTGTTTAGGACGTTCAAAATGTCAGGTCGGACTAAATATCTTCTGGCAGCTTTCGGGCGTGAACTTGTTACAGAGACAATCAGTAACATTGCATAATTGATGTCGGGATATCAAATACGGACTTGGTAGTCATTTTGTGTGTTTTAAAGACAATAAAGCAACTTAGAGGAAATTTTAGACATTTTTAAAACGATTCACTCAGGAATCCCAAACGGTCGATAGCTTAACTTTCAGCTACTGCTCGTGGAGTGGAGTTATGTGGACTTTGCGTGGTAGGTATTTAATCGAATTTTCATCAACGCTGCTTTTGTCTGCTAAATCAGTATCTAGCATCGCAGAATTAAGGGGCAGTAAACCTGAAACCTACCCAGGTAGGTGGAATGACTGTTTAATGGATTGTAAGATATCAAACCACCCCGTCACAAACAGGTTGAATTAAATTTGTATGCAAGTGGGAAGAATGTTTCCATGATCCCTGTGAATAGAGAAGTTGTAAAACAATAACAGGATTTTGGACAAAATGTGCATGTTTTTCGTAGCGACCCTCTTAGCTCAGGATTGCACCACTGATTAACAAGGAAATCTTTATCAGCGAACCACGATCAAATATCACCACACTTGTAAAACTGTCATAAGGGTCGGCGGTTCCGCTTTGACCCGAGGAACAAAGCTCATATTGCCACTGGCCCAACACTAACACTCAACACTCAGCACCTAATGATCGCAGACACAGAGGCTGTGCCCTATGTTTCACGCCAGCCAGATCTCTCCGCAGGGCCCTTCATGCCGATAGGAGCAGCACGTCTACAACACTAACACATAGCGACGATGAATCTGGCCACCATATGAGCTCCACATAAACTGGCGATGTTCAGATACACTATTTAGGCTGCTGATTGCCCTCCTCCAAGAAGTGATCATCGCTGACTTCTACGATACCACCGGCTACACAGCCCACATCTACCACGCCTCTGACAATGGAAGTGGAGTGGCCATCCTCTTCCGTGCAGGGCTTCCTAATGGTAAGGATATGGTCCTCACGCTGTTTAGAGTCCGCATCCTAAATGTATCTGCACCGTCTAGGACCAGTCGACGTCGCGAACGACACAATTTCCTTGCTGAAGATATGACGCTGCTTTTTGAGTGTCTCCTGTGTGCTCCGGTTCTCCGTGAGGACTTCAACTCCACACAAGGGTCTAGTGTTCAACTGTCACGACCTTCCGCATGTGCGGCCCTCTGTCATCATTGATAGACTTCGGCCAGGACAAAGGTTCATGACACCCATGCAGGTTTCACATACTATGCAGTGCACTTGTTAGTAGCCTCGTCCACATATACCTCACATGTTCCCTTGGTTTTGACACTCAACATGCTAAATTTTGCAATCTGGCTTTCTCTGACTATGCGACCTAAATCTTCAATGTCACGCTCACCCACCAATGGGTATGATACAGTCGCGGCCTGTCGAAATTTAAGGTTGCCCATCTGACTGCCCATGATTGCTGACGGATCTATGAGGTCGTGTGGGTCCTTGGTCAATGACATCAGCTTGCCTACAAATCCATCCTGTCCTGGGGGCTATCCTGCACGAAACTGGCTGTATGCAGTGTATCAGTGAGATGCGGCAAAGACGTCAAGGATTGGCATACGAGCACCACGGACTTTTATTACGCGGTCCTACGTGAGTGCACTTCAATAGCATTCTCTCACATCCATCAGGCGATAGTGCATCGTGCTAAAGTTCAGATAACTTCTCTCATACGCTGACGCTTTGAAGGGACCCTTGTCAGGCCCTGCATCCATGACCATATGCCTCATGCAACGCTGTTGATGCACAACCTCCTCTCAGGACGCCGGCATCGTCGTTGAGCTCTCATACACAACCTCACTGATGCGGGAGGATGACGATTAACTATGCAATACACCATTGGCCACGCTTTCCAGTCCCATTTCACCCAGCTGTGTGCGCCATCTCACATCAACCGACCTTAATTGAGGAGGTAGTGGCACTCGCTGTGAACACTGTACCAGTGGACACAGGTCAAGAACTTCAGGAAGAAGTGGCCATGGATGAAGTCCTAGACACTGTCAAGGCGGGAGCCGCCAATAAGCCCCCATGACCTGAAGGCCTCCCCCTCGAGTTTCACATGTGTTTTAGCTGTCTGTTGATGTCTACTTGGATATACCTCTGTCGTGAACTGATGTCCTCAACAACGACTATCCCATCCAGATGTCATCATCCTGGTAACTAAACTGCATGGGCTATGATGGATCTCTGATTACTGGCCCATCCGCAGCTTGGGCATTAATTTTACGAATGATCTCCATCGTTCGGTGGCAACAAACAACAGACGTCTCCTCCAACCTTTCTGGACTGGCCATGTTGATCACCAGCTTACATCCCTCGATATTATGCAGTGTGCTTGATACATGAGTGTCTACCATGCTTCTCACATCCCTCACGTGGCCCAAGTGTTCCGATCCCACTTACCCTCGCCCATCGTATGCTGATGGCAGTGGGATCCTTTGTCTCTAAAAAGTTCGTATACCTCCATTGTCCTCCAATGGGAGTATGATGGGGCTCGCTTATTTTAGGTGGCGGACAGAGTTATGTCACTTTTTGTTAGCTCCCAACTATAAGTCCGGCGACGTTGCGTGGCGAGCCTCACCAGATTGCTTTTACATGAATATGTGCCAGTCTCCATGTAAGCCCCAGTCAGGTTATTAGACATATCCTTACATTTTCCACAAATACTTCGGACAAAGACTGTACGCGACGCATTACAAAAGCATCAGGCCTCAACTCCCATCGAACACAAGTTTCCCAGATCATATGGCGCAGCGTATGGAAAGTGGTGCAAGCAGATTTTCTCGACGCTATCGCCCAATCCGCCTGATACATCAAAGTCAAGGTCAAACAGGTCAGCCAAGGTCAACCAGGTTCGTCTGCACCGCATCTGTGTCGCTAACACACCCCTGTAAGTTCACTACGGTGTGGACGACACAAGACTCCCACCGATTCTCACGCAGTTCGTCGTCTGACGTCTGGAGACTCGCGCAGCGTATCTTGGATTTCCTTACCCGACAGACCGCTTCTCAGAAGCGTTTATTCCCAGACTTGATCCATTACCCTTCAACTAAAACTAACGCTGTGAATTGGATATGCGGCCATACGGTCCGCTACCTTTTTGGTACAAATGTGAAATCGGAACAGGGTTACTGGACGTACCTTAATCATCGAAACTGTGCACTTTTTCCCAACCACAGGTGCAAGTAATTCTTAAAGCCGGACAAACAGAATCTTCATTAAAATTTCGAGACTACACGTTTCGATCTTCCACCATCCAAAGGCGAGAGAAAGTCCCGAATTCTGGTAAAAAAAAGAGCTCCTTCGATTTTCATGGCTCCCCTGTGAGTTCTCCTCCCTTACATTTTTCCTTTCCTGTTCCCTTATAGTAACAGGGTTTTTTTTGGGATCGGCACAGATCGGCGAAAACGCCTGAAGAAGTGAAAAAATGTGGTCAAGGGCACCAACTGGCAGTTTATCGATTCCTGCTGCTACCATAATTTTATTCATTTTATTTTATGTCTCGCGATGTTAAACTATTGATTATAAAATTTAAATATATTTCAGTAGTTCAGTTTATACATACAAGATTAATATGTTGAATTTGGTTGTGATTACTACTCTTGTATGTCAAAAGGCAGTAAGTGGCTGTAAAGAAAAGCAAACATATGAGGATAATTAGTATGAAAGCGTATGAAAAAGTGTTGGTGTGTTGGTATGATATTCGCAATGCAGTATTTTGCTTTCCATGTTTGTTATTCGTGAATAGTGATGTATAGGGTAGAGGGGCAGTTAAAGATCTAGGACACATTAAATTGTCTCACATTGGCAAAATTTTGCGTAAACCACCACTGCTAAAGTTGCAAGTAATTGACACAGTGAGTGATCTGGTCTATTACGAGAATGAAAAAAGGAAAGATAATAACACCTCTGTTTAAAAAAAGAAAACTTTATTGTTTTGCAAGAAGAGGAAGAGGCTGGGCTTATAGTGAGTGGTTTGGCAATCGCCTACTGGCTCAGTTCGAAATCGAGCAGTCGACTGCAATACGGACGCCCTCCCGCTAAAATGCAGATACCTTGGGGCAGGACTTCACACTTGGCTGCAACTTTGTAGACGAAGGACGTGACCTGTGGGCTACGCAATATTAGCTGAGTGAAATAATCCACGAAAGTGCGGTAGCACACATGGGTGACTAAGTAGACTTTCACACACTGCAGTGCAAAGTAGCCGGATGTCAATGTAACTTCGTACATATACACGCCATCTATGGTCAGCAAAATGATTAGAGTTGCAGTTCAGTGACAGGTAGACAGTCACCAGAGTGCATTAGTGCTGTCCGTGCTCAGTGTTGCTGCCAGGCCTGGTAGGGTCTATAAGGGGTGACAATAGCGTCAGATGTTCAGCGATCACTGTGAAGGACACGGAGATGCCGCGTACTCTACATCTACATCTACATTTATACTCCGCAAGCCACCCAACGGTGTGTGGCGGAGGGCACTTTACGTGCCATTGTCATTACCTCCCTTTTCTGTTCCAGTCGCGTATGGTTCGCGGGAACAACGACTGCCGGAAAGCCTCCGTGCGCGCTCTAATCTCTCTAATTTTACACTCGTGATCTCCTCGGGAGGTATAAGTAGGAGGAAGCAATATATTCGATACCTCATCCAGAAACGCACCCTCTCGAAACCTAGCGAGCAAGCTACACCGCGATGCAGAGCGCCTCTCTTGCAGAGTCTGCCACTTAAGTTTGCTAAACATCTCCGTAACGCTATCACGGTTACCAAATAACCCTGTGACGAAACGCGCCGCTCTTCTTTGGATCTTCTCTATCTGCCGATCTGGTACGGATCCCACACTGATGAGCAATACTCAAGTATAGGTTGAACGAGTGTTTTGTAAGCCACGTCCTTTGTTGATGGACTACATTTTCTAAGGATTCTCCCAATGAATCTCAACCTGGCACCCGCCTTACCAACAATTAATTTTATATGATCATTCCACTTCAAATCGTTCCGCACGCATACTCCCAGATATTTTACAGAAGTAACTGCTACCAGTGTTTGTTCTGCTATCATATAATCATACAATAAAGGATCCTTCTTTCTATGTATTCGCAATACATTACATTTGTCTATGTTAAGGGTCAGTTGCCACTCCCTGCGCCAAGTGCCTATCCGCTGCAGATCTTCCTGCATTTCGCTACAATTTTCTAATGCTGCAACTTCTCTGTATATTACAGCATCATCCGCGAAAAGCCGCATGGAACATCCGACACTATCTACTAGGTCATTTATATATATTGTGAAAAGCAATGGTCCCATAACACTCCCCTGTGGCACGCCAGAGGTTACTTTAACGTCTGTAGACGTCTCTCCATTGATAACAACATGCTGTGTTCTGTTTGCTAAAAACTCTTCAATCCAGCCTCAGAGCTGGTCTGATATTCCGTAGGCTCTTACTTTGTTTATCAGGCGACAGTGCGGAACTGTATCGAACGCCTTCCGGATGTCAAGGAAAATGGCATCTACCTGGGAGCATGTATCTAATATTTCCTGGGTCTCATGAACAAATAAAGCGAGTTGGGTCTCACACGATCGCTGTTTCCGGAATCCATGTTGATTCCTACAGAGTAGATTCTGGGTTTCCAAGAACGACATGATATTCGAGCAAAAAACATGTTCTAAAATTCTACAATAGATCGACGTCAGAGATATAGGTCTATAGTTTTGCGCATCTGCTCGACGACCCTTCTTGAAGACTGGGACTACCTGTGCTCTTTTCCAATCATTTGGAATCTTCCGTTCCTCTAGAGACTTGCGGTACACGGCTGTTAGAAGGGGGCAAGTTCTTTGGCGTACTCTGTGTAGAATCGAATTGGTATCCCGTCAGGTCCAGTGGACTTTCCTCTGTTGAGTGATACCAGTTGCTTTTCTATTCCTTGGACACTTATTTCGATGTCAGCCATTTTTTCGCTTGTGCGAGGATTTAGAGAAGGAACTGCAGTGCCGTCTTCCTCTGTGAAACAGCTTTGGAAAAAGGTGTTTAGTATTTCAGTTTTACGCGTGTCATCCTCTGTTTCAATTCCATCACCATCCCGGAGTGTCTGGATATGCTGTTTCGAGCCACTTACTGATTTAACGTAAGACCAGAACTTCCTAGGATTTTTATCAAGTCGGTACATAGAATTTTACTTTAGAATTCACTGAACGCTTCACGCATAGCCCTCCTTACGCTAACTTTGACATCGTTTAGGTTCTGTTTGTCTGAGAGGTTTTGGCTGCGTTTAAACGTGGAGTGAAACTCTCTTTGCTTTCGCAGTAGTTTTCTAACTTTGTTGTTGAACCACGGTCGGTTTTTCCCGTCCCTCACAGTTTTACACGGCACGTACCTGTCTAAAACGCATTTTACAATGTCCTTAAACTTTTTCCATAAACACTCAACATTTTCAGTGTCGGAACAGAAATTTTCGTTTTGATCTGTTAGGTAGTCTGAAATCTGCCTTCTATTACTCTTGCTAAACAGATAAACCTTCCTCCCTTTTTTATATTCCTATTAACTTCCATATTCAGAGATGCTGCAACGGCCTTATGATCACTGATTCCCTGTTCTGCACTTACAGAGTCGAAAAGTTAGGGTTTGTTTGTTATCAGTAGGTCCAAGATGTTATCTCCACGAGTCGGTTCTCTGTTTAATTGCTCGAGATAATTTTCGGATAGTGCACTCAGTATAATGTCACTCGATGCTCTGTCCCTACCACCCATCCTAAACATCTGAGTGGCCCAGTCTATATCTGGTAAATTGAAATCTCCACCTAAGACTATAATATGCTGAGAAAATTTATGTGAAATGTATTCCAAATTTACTCTCAGTTGTTCTACCACTAATGCTGCTGAGTCGGGAGATCGGTAAAAGGAGCCAATTATCAACCTAGCTCGGTTGTTGAATGTAACCTCCACCCACAACATTTCACAGGAACTATCCACTTCTATTTCACTACAGGATAAACTACTACTAACAGCGACAAACACGCCACCACCGGTTGCATGCAATCTATCCTTTCTAAACACCATCTGTGCCTTTGTAAAAATTTCGGCAGAATTTATCTCTGGCTTCAGCCAGCTTTCTGTACCTATAACGATTTCAGCTTCGGTGCTTTCTATCAGCGCTTGAAGTTCAGGTACTTCAACAATGCAGCTTCGACAGTTTACAATTACAATACCGATTGCTGCTTGGTCCCCGCATGTTCTGACTTTGCCCCGCACCATTTGAGGCTGTTGCCCTTTCTGTACTTGCCCGTGTGAGGAAACGTTATCATCACCTGAAAAGAGTTCGAAAGGGGGCTCGTCGTGGGTCTCCATTTACCCGGCTGCTCTATTCGCACGGCACGGTATCCAAATTTGTGGGGCATTAGCAGGTGACAATGGTCCGATGTTGAACTGCGTGGGAATGTCACGAAAGTCATACGTCGTCAAGGTTCCAGTCTTTCACGGCTGACCACCGTAAGGCAGGATGACCGAGTTGTGCGGCAACCACATCGTAAGCCATACACATCTGCCCCTCCCATCGGAACACAAGTAACCAATGCTTGCAACAATCTGTGTCATCCTCCACCAATGGTCGGAGGCGAGCAACAGCCGGACTAGGCAATTACCGTACCATGCGTAGCCTGCCGCTAACGCTACACCACAAAAGGCTGTCTTCGGAATTCTCGCTTCCCACGCCCGGGTTCCCGGGTTCGATTCCCGGCGGGGTCAGGGATTTTCTCTGCCTCGTGATGGCTGGGTGTTGTGTGCTGTCCTTAGGTTAGTTAGGTTTAACTCGTTCTGAGTTCTAGGGGACTGATGACCATAGATGTTAAGTCCCATAGTGCTGAGAGCCATTTGAACCATTTTTTGTGTTCGGAATGATGTGACCGGGAAGCATGGACTGCTAATGAATGGCGTCGCATTGTGCTCGACTATGAATCGCGGTTCTGAACAACCCTGGACGATTACTGCCGGCGCGTATGGCGCCGAAATGGGAAGAACTTCCATTTTTCCAATGTTCTGGAGACCATCAGCGTGTTACTCTTGGCGTCACGGTGTGGGGAGCCATCGGGTGTCACTTCAGGCCACGGATGGTTGTGACTGAGGGAACTCTGGTGGCATAACTGTTAGTCACTGGCGTCTTCGCGTGTTACTTTTCATGCGACAATATCGTGGTGACGTTTTTCATCAGGACAATGTTCTTTCACACATTCCACGTGTCTCAGTGAACTGTCTGCGTGAGGGTCTCCCGTGGCCATCAAGATCCACAGATTTGTTCCCGTTAGAGTATTTGTGGGACCACCTCCGACGTCAACTGCTCTCAAAGCCAGTATCCAGAATATAAAGGACCAGTTACAACAGCTGTAGGTAAGTTTGGTTAAGGAGAGGGTACAACGGCTTTATGACACCCTTCCCAGACAATATATTGATAATATTGATGTTGATAATTGGGTCATACTGCCAAGTTCTTTGTGAATTTGACTTGATACTGGAGTCACTGCAATAACGCCACATAGTCTTTATACTCCTGAAGCTACATTTTGTATCTTCCTGCCCTTGTGTGCGCTTCGTTATATTTGCGAGGCACTAAATATATGACTGTAAGAGGCAGTCAAATGAAGAACGAGACAGCTGGAAAAAAGGTAAGTAAACTGTTCGTTACTTCAAAAGTAATCGTCATACTCGTTAATACTTTTATCCCACTGTGGGACAAGGCAGTCAGTGCCTTCATGGAAAAATGTTTGTGGGATGCTACGGAACCACGATTGCAGGCACGTGTTCGCATCTTCGTCCGAAGCAAATCAACGACCACGAATGTCTTTCCTCAGGGCTCCACAATTTCGGAAACCGCATGGGGGCGAGACCGGGACTGTATGGAGGTTTTCTAAGGGCTTTCCAGGGCAACTTCCGCAGCCTGCTCAAAACAACCTTTGCAACATGTGGGTCCACTTGGGTACAAACGTGGTTCCGTAGGCAACGGCACTTTTCTATGAAGGCATTGACCGCCTTGTCTTAACATGGGATAAATGTATTAACATTTATGGCGATTACTTTTGAAATAACAAACAGTTTTCTTATTTTTCCCATCCGTATCGTTTTCGTTTGACTGTCCCTTGTGTAATCTGTCGATGCTCCTTAGAATGTGAATTATTTATAGACTGCTTTTGCCAGTACAGATATTAAGTTACAGGGTACTATGCTATGTGTGACTGTGCTAGGATAATCGTAGCAGGTAACTTTCGTCGCTGCTATGTGCGCGTAATGCAACAAAAATGCGTTTTGTTCACGTTAACAAACGTTTTACTCTGCCTTACTGCAAGGCCATCATCAGAACACTTAGTAGATGTGTATCGTCGCTGTTCGGGCTTGGACATGAAGATCAGCCGAACTTTCTTTCATTCTTTTCTAGGCCACTTTCATATTCAAAAGTTAATCCGTTTACACTCGACAATTACGGGAAATGAAGGTGCTCAGCCAAACACGCCTTGGCATTGAGAAGAAAGAGCTTACTCCACCACTCACGTCAACAAGTACCTCACGGCAGGTCTAAAAAGCCCTGCACTTTCTCAGAAGTTATTCTCCATCATCAGCTATAACAATTCGATTCTACATTGCCAGCAAATGAGTTAGAGGTAGCCGTTGGGTTGCAAACAACGCGCTCCAGTCGTCACTGCATACGGAATATTTCGGCGTGCCACATGATTTGTATGTCGTCAGACCCTGTGGGCGGAGGACAAATTTCCTCTATGTCTTCTCTTTAAAGCGTATCTTTTCTTGTAACAATTTTGCGCATTCAGCAGTGAGAGGACGGCTTGACAAATGAGTGAAGTGGGCGAAAAGCGCGCTGTTGGTACTTTGATCGCGACCGCACCGCGGCTGCCGGGCGAGTGACACACTCCATCTCCGAGGTCGTACAGACACTGTGCTTTCCTCCTGCCGCCGTGTCAAGGGCATACCTCTATTTAGGAAATACCCACCACCTACGGAGCCAGTGGCCTTGAGTAGCAGCATGTTGATGACAGGGATCGCCGTCGATTACACAGGCCAACGAAAAACTGTTTTTCCTATTCCTTTTTCTTAGATAATGGCGAAGAGTTATCGTCTTGGGCAGTGAGTGAATACATATAATATCTCAATGGACTCGCATTCGGGAGGACGGCGGTTCAATCCCGCGTACGGCCATCCTGATTTAGGTTTTCCGTGATTTCCCTAAATCGTTTCAGGCAAGTTGCGGGATGGTTCCTATGAAAGAGCACGGCCAACTTCCTTCCCTAATCCGATGAGACCGATGACCACGCTGTCTGGTCTCCTTCTCCAAACAACCAACCAACCAACCATATAGTATCTCTTTTTTTCCTATATTACCTCGTTTCTTTTCTTCTATCATGTCCAGTTGCAATGTATAAATCAGAAAATTAGTGGGAACCATGTTACTAGAATGAGAAATAATTTAATTTTTCAGCATGAGCAAAGGCTTAATGGAAATATAAACACAATAAATCCTCTTTATACATGTGAATTATTTTCTATTGACTTGTACAATGGTCAACATAAATGTTTCATACAACCGAAAGTCTAATATGGATCGGTGTAATCCAGAAATACGTTACGGTATTAGTATTGTCGTTTCTTTGTAGTGTAATTCTCGCGGAAACGGTTCATGTTTTTACACTCCTGGAAATGGAATAAAGAACACATTGACACCGGTGTGTCAGACCCACCATACTTGCTCCGGACACTGCGAGAGGGCTGTACAAGCAATGATCACATGCACGGCACAGCGGACACACCAGGAACCGCGGTGTTGGCCGTCGAATGGCGCTACCTGCGCAGCATTTGTGCACCGCCGCCGTCAGTGTCAGCCAGTTTGCCGTGGCATACGGAGCTCCATCGCAGTCTTTAACACTGGTAGCATGCCGCGACAGCGTGGACGTGAACCGTATGTGCAGTTGACGGACTTTGAGCGAGGGCGTATAGTGGGCATGCGGGAGGCCGGGTGGACGTACCGCCGAATTGCTCAACACGTGGGGCGTGAGGTCTCCACAGTACATCGATGTTGTCGCCAGTGGTCGGCGGAAGGTGCACGTGCCCGTCGACCTGGGACCGGACCGCAGCGACGCACGGATGCACGCCAAGACCGTAGGATCCTACGCAGTGCCGTAGGGGACCGCACCGCCACTTCCCCGCAAATTAGGGACACTGTTGCTCCTGGGGTATCGGCGAGGACTATTCGCAACCGTCTCCATGAAGCTGGGCTACTGTCCCGCACACCGTTAGGCCGTCTTCCGCTCACGCCCCAACATCGTGCAGCCCGCCTCCAGTGGTGTCGCGACAGGCGTGAATGGAGGGACGAATGGAGACGTGTCGTCTTCAGCGATGAGAGTCACTTCTGCCTTGGTGCCAATGATGGTCGTATGCGTGTTTGGCGCCGTGCAGGTGAGCGCCACAATCAGGACTGCATACGACCGAGGCACACAGGGCCAACACCCGGCATCATGGTGTGGGGAGCGATCTCCTACACTGGCCGTACACCTCTGGTGATCGTCGAGGGGACACTGAATAGTGCACGGTACATCCAAACCGTCATCGAACCCATCGTTTTACCATTCCTAGACCGGCAAGGGAACTTGCTGTTCCAACAGGACAATGCACGTCCGCATGTATCCCGTGCCACCCAACGTGCTCTAGAAGGTGTAAGTCAACTACCCTGGCCAGCAAGATCTCCGGATCTGTCCCCCATTGAGCATGTTTGGGACTGGATGAAGCGTCGTCTCACGCGGTCTGCACGTCCAGCACGAACGCTGGTCCAACTGAGGCGCCAGGTGGAAATGGCATGGCAAGCCGTTCCACAGGACTACATCCAGCATCTCTACGATCGTCTCCATGGGAGAATAGCAGCCTGCATTGCTGCGAAAGGTGGATATACACTGTACTAGTGCCGACATTGTGCATGCTCTGTTGCCTGTGTCTATGTGCATGTGGTTCTGTCAGTGTGATCATGTGATGTATCTGACCCCAGGAATGTGTCAATAAAGTTTCCCCTTCCTGGTACAATGAATTCACGGTGTTCTTATTTCAATTTCCAGGAGTGTATTTTGAGGGGGCAGTATGTGCAGTCTGTGACAAGCATGTCATTTGTAAACATGTGCTGTGTGTTGTTACGCGAGTTGTGTTGCTTCAGGATGGTTCAATTACGCAAATATCTCGAAGCGCGTTGCGCAGCGCGGGTGAGGCGAGGAAGCTTATTTCGTTAGCAGGGGCCCCTTCCAGCACAACACCGTCATCTCCCGCATAGGTCATACGCTGCTCGGCCGTGTGCAGGTCCTCCGCCGAACAGCAGGAACTAGATGCGTCTTCCGCGAGTGTCGGAGGCCGCACCGGACAACAATAACGTACGGTCAGATTCTCCGCACTGTCACTATAAACGAGCAGTTGGACGTCATAGCGAATGTCGCTGTGCGTTAAAGGCGTCGTCTCTAGAATGTCGAACAAGTTTCTGGCGGCAGAATCAGTTGACTCCGACCGGTGTGGCCGAGCGGTTCTAGGCGCTTCAGTCTGGAACCGCGCGACCGCTACGGTCGCACGTTCGAATCCTGCCTCGGGCATGGATGTGTGTGATGTCCTTAGTTAGGTTTAAGTAGTTCTAAGTTGTACGGGACTGATGACCTCAGATGTTGAGTCCCATAGTGCCCAGAGCCATTTGAACCAATCAGTTGACGATCGTCACAGAAGTGGCCGCAGAAGAAAAGAAACAGATGTACAGGACCGAATTCTGCGTATAATAGCAAGCAGAAACCATGAACACAATGTTACACGCCTGCGAGGGTATTTCGAAACAGGTACAGGAGTGCAGGTATCAACGCAAACTAGACGAAACAAACTCCGTGAACATCGATAACGTTCCCGAAGGCGTGTCAAGGCATCTTCCCTACATCGGATTAGAAGAGGGATTCGTGTCGCATGGGCGTGAAACCAATGTTTTGTGGAACGGGCAGTAGTGGGAGACAACGCTCTTCTCTGATGAGGCCCGTATCAGCCTCCACCCTGGCATTACTGATTTTCGAATGTGGATTCAACGAGGACAACGTTTACAGCATAACTTAGACTGCTACTGTTGAAACTTCTTTATTAAATTTTTTCTTCAACTGCTGAAAGCTTACTCAATGTTCTTAAACTCAAAAGAATGGCCCTGAATGAGAAGAAGCCTCAACAATAACCTATACATTTCATAAGTCACTTAACAAAAATCTTCAGTACACGAACTACTGCAACACAGCAAGAGCCAGTACACACCGAGCGAGGTGGCGCAGTGGTTAGACACTGGACTCGCATTCGGAATGACGACGGTTCAATCCCGCGTCCGGCCATCCTGATTTAGGTTTTCCGTGATTTCTCTAAATCGCTCCAGGCTAATGCCGGGATGATTCCCTTGAAAGGGCACGGCCGACTTCCTTCCCCATCCTTCCCTAATCCGATGAGACCGATGACCTCGCTGTCTGGTCTCCTTCCCAAATACACACCCAACCCAAGAGCCAATAGAGCCACCTAAATAAAAGATTCTAACTACTGAAGGATCTAACTACCGACAGGCATGTGGTTAGCAAAGGAATGATTTTGTTGCACAACAAACAATGTATTTACCTTAAGAATGTGACAACCACTTGAAAAATTATATAATCATCAGTAATAAATATCAATGACGGATATACATTCAGACCGTCCGCTCGCGCTAATACTGCAAACCTCCAACACTGCTAATTATTAACCTCTAACCCCCATCACTGCTGACTACTCACTCTCAACTTCCATCACTGAAGGCTGTTCACCTCCAACTGCAAGTCCGTCCAGCCACAGAGAATCTCTTACAGAGTGCGCACAGCGCTGTCAGAGTTATTAATGCAGAGTCCTACATAGCGCTGCCAACATACCAACACGTAAACAGGCTACTTACACTGTTATGTAGGCACTTCAATCACGTTTTGAGGTGAAATCACCTATGGCCGCAGGACACCCCATGTGCCAATAGACGGCAAGATGACTGGAGTCAAGTTTACGTACGACCCCAGTGCACGCTTTGTGAAAATACTGGAGCGGGATTCACTACGATGTACGATAAAGCACGCGCCCATCGTCAAAATCTTCTACGCACGTCTCTAAAGGGGCAAAGAATCCGTTAGGTGGAATAGCCTCCATATTCTCCACATCTCAACCGCAGTGAGAATGCACTGGCCGTGCTAAAACGAGCGGCTGGCATTAGTACTGACCGACCAGAGACTTTACAGAGCATCTTATAGGCAGCTGTGGAGGAATGGAACAATATACCACGGGCCTATCTGCACGATTTGGTAAGGAGTATGCCTAACAGCATTTAACAATGTTTCCATTTGGTTCATAAACAATATGTTGTGAAAGGGGACGGTGAGAAGAAACTGTGGTATCTGTAATGAAAAGTCTTGTAACGTTTTTGTTTTTGTCTTTCCGGTTGTGTTTATCAAGTGGAAGTGTGTTTAATTCCTTTATTTTCGTTATTTTTAATGACTGTATGTGATACAACAAAATCAATTTTGAAACTTTCTGGCAGACTGAAACTGTTTGCCGGACCGAGACACGAACTCGGGACCTTTCCCCTTCGCGGGCAAAGAGCTACCGAAGTTCGACTCACGACCTGTCCTCACAGCCTTAATTCCGCCAGTATCTCGTCTCCAACCTTGAAGACTTCATGGAAGCTGTCTTCCAGACCTTCCATAACTAGCACTCCTGGAAGAAAGGATACTGCGGAGACATGGCTTAGCCACAGCCTGAGGGATGTTTCCAGAATGAGATTTTCACTCTGCAGCGGAGTGTGCGCTGATATGAAACTTCCTGGCAGATTAAAACTGTGTGCCCGACCGAGACTCGAACTCGAGAGCTTCTGTGAAGTTTGGAAAGTAGGAGAAGAGATACTGGTGGAATTACACCTGTGAGGAGGGGTTGTGAGTCGTGCTTGCGTAGCTCAGATGGTAGAGCACTTGCCCGCGAAAGGCAACGGTCCCGAGTTCGAGACTCGGTCCGGCACACTATTTTAATCTCGCAGGAACGTTTCATATCAGCGCACAATCCGCTGCAGAGTGAAAATTTCATTCTGGAAAATCAATGTTGCTTCCTATTACGTCCAGTATTGACAATAAAGCAATATGCAACAGTTATTGTGACGACTGTATTGTCCGTTCTATTCTCCGTTTTGTGCGCTGCATTGCCTGTCGTTCGACCTCGCCGTAACGGCGGCCGAAGTCCCTCTCGTGACTAAGCGCTCTCGGTAGTACTGTGGTGCTTTTTTTCAACACTACAATGCTCATCCACACACGGTACTTGTCTACAACTGTATGCGTGGTGTTCAGGGTACTCCCGTGAACAGGTAGATCCGCTGATCTGTTCCCGACAGAACACTTCTGGGACCAGCTCGGACGTCAGTTCCGCACCAGTTGCCAGTATCCAGGATATCAGTGCCAAGTTACACCAACTGTTAGCCGGCTAGCCTCAGGAGAGGTTATACAACTGCTTTGTGACACCGTTTCCAGCTGAGTCACTGCATGCACGCAGGCCAGAGGAGCTGCAACGTCATACTGCTAAGTGGGCTTGTACTACCAGATCTTTGTAAATTTGACTCGATACTGGAATCACATACACACTCAACCCATGAAGTTTCATTTCGTTTCCTTCTCTCCTTCTTGGTGCTTCCTTTTTTTTTTTGTCAGGCAACCTTGTTTATTCCTCAACTGTACAAGATTGATGTTAGGGTTCAGTATATGCAGGAGCTTCCGTTTAACATAATAGCGGATTGGGGCACGGCTACCTCCTGATAGATTCTATCTGCCAGCCGGAGTGGCCGTGCGGTTCTAGGCGCTACAGTCTGGAACCGAGCGACCGCTACGGTCGCAGGTTCGAATCATGCCTCGGGCATGGATGTTTGCTGACCTTAGGTTAGTTAGGTTTAATTAGTTCTAAGTTCTAGGCGACTGATGATCTCAGAAGTTATGTCGCATATTGCTCAGAGCCATTTGAACCAAGATTCTCTCCATCGGAATCTACAGCTACATCTACATCCATACCCTGCTTTCTATGTGTGTTAGGGGGGAGGGAGGGGAGGGGGGGGGGGTAAAACTGAAGTGGTACCAACTTAGTGACTAGACGTCTACGTCGCAGATAGAAGGGTAACAATATCTTTATTTGTATCTTACAAGGACTGCAGGCTCATGGTCCTTAAGCCCTTACTATATGTAGGTTACTGAGGTTGACGCTACTGAGAGACATGAATGATGAGACGAGGCAGCCTAATGTGGTGCCAGTGTCGAGGCGTGGCAGAACCCGTGTACTCCAGGTGTCTCAAGTGCGGGCGCAGGAGTTCGAGCTTATCCAGGAACTTCTGTGTGGTGAGTATGATCGACTCTTCAACAGTCGGTTGCTTCAGCTCAGCGTGTAGATCCAGGACTCGTGTCCACCTCGGTGCCCCCAGGGTGAGATGCAAGCGCCAGTTCTGAAGTTGTTGAATGGGTCGGGCATTGGAAGCGCATGTTGATCCCCACGAAGAACAGCCGTA
Organism: Schistocerca gregaria; assembly: GCF_023897955.1. NCBI lineage: Eukaryota > Metazoa > Arthropoda > Insecta > Orthoptera > Acrididae > Schistocerca > Schistocerca gregaria. The sequence continues at coordinate 126,091,539 of NC_064923.1, read as the reverse complement.
CGAGATCGTTGATCTACATATACATTTATACTCCGGAAGCCACCCAACGGTGTGTGGCGGAGACCACTTTACGTGCCACTGTCATTACCTACCTTTCCTGTTCCAGTCGCGTATGGTTCACGGGAAGAACGATTGCCGGAAAGGCTCTCTAATTTTGCATTCGTGATCTCCTCTGGAGGTATAAGTAGGGGGAACCATTATATTCGATACCTCATCCAGAATCGCAACCTCTCGAAACCTGGACAGCAAGCTACACAACGATGCAAAGCGCCTCTCTTGCAGAGTCTTCCACATGAGTTTGCTAAACAGCTCCGTAACACTATCACGCTTACCAAATAACCCTGTGACGAAACGCGCCGATCTTCGTTGGATATTCTCTCTCTCCTCTGTCAACCCGACCTGGTACGGATCCCACACTGATGAGCAATACTCAAGTATAGGTCGAACGAGTGTTTTGTAAGCCATCTCCTTTGTTGATGGACTACATTTTTTAAGGACTCTCCCAATGAATCTCAATCTGGCACCCGCCTTACCGACAATTAATTTTATATGATCATTACACTTCAAATCGTTCCGTACGCATACTCCCAGATATTTTACAGAAGTAACTGCTACCAATGTTTGTTCCGCTATCATATAATCATACAATGAAGGATCCTTCTTTCTATGTATTCGCAGTACATTACATTTGTCTATGTTAAGGGTCAGTTGGCACTCCCTGCACCAAGTGCCTATCAGCTGCAGATCTTCCTGCATTCCGCTGCAATTTTCTAATGCTACAACTTCTCTGCATACTACAGCATCATCCGCGAAAAGACGCATGGAACTTCCGACACTATCTACTAGATTGGGGCTATTGCTCGGAAGAGGCGAAGTTTTGTGTGGCCTTGCATATGATTGCTGACAAGCTGAGGGTACTGTTGTGTGGTGACCATACTCTGCAAACGACTGCAACTTGCATTGCACATGGTGCTTCCCATTGCATCTTCCGTTCCAACTGCATATGGACTGCATGAAGAAGGTTCAAATGCGCCGGCACGGTAGCTCAGCGTGATCGATCGGAGGGTTACGTGCCCTCTGTAATAAAGAAACTGAGTTAATCGATCAACAACGAACTTCAATGGATGTCTTACGACGTCCGCTCCGAGCAGATACAACGAACAAAAGCGAACAAAATGAGATCCAAGTAAAAAAAAAAATGCTTCTGCGCGCACAGTAGTTAGCTATTCGTAGGGCGCTGTAGTATATCCTTACGTTCCTCACTTGAAACTTGAAAAGTATGCTGCTGGAGAATAGTTGACCTCTCTCTTCAAGCGCCTTCCAGTTGATGTTTTACAACAAGTGACGTTCTCCCGCGAGTCAAACGCACCGGTCATTGCTCCTGCTGTCCTTCTCTGTATACATACAACACAGCCCGCATCTCGTGGTCGTGCGGTAGCGTTTCTCGCTTCCCAAGTCCGGGTTCCCGGGTTCGATTCCCGGCGGGGTCAGGGATTTTCTCTGCCTCATGATGGCTCGGTGTTGTGTGCTGTCCTTAGGTTAGTTAGGTTTAAATAGTTCTAAGGGACAGTCTGCTTTCGGCTGCGGTGGGGCGAGGACGTCCGCTGCGCCCCGCCGTGCGCGACCGTGAGCGCTTGCTTGTGTTTACTTTCTCGCGGCGCGAGTTGTATTAGTTTCAAGTTCGGTGCGACTATGGCACACACATGGCGCCACGATACGATCAAAATTACCTTCCAACCAGATCACGCGCGTCCTCGAGTCTATGAAATAGAACAGTTCATACGCGACGATCTACGTTTAGATCCGGCGACTGTCGTCGGAATACATTTTTCTATAACGGCGAGCGTGGTTTACGTTAAAATGACCAGTGCAGAGGTCTGCGCGACAGTGGTGTCTAAATACTCGAACTCTCTCAGATTCAAACATTCTGACGGGCATATCGGTGCAGTGACGGTGGATCATGCAGGCATGGGCCTAAGGACTGTAAGGGTTTTTGAGCTCCCCTTCGAGGTCCCAGAGGAAGTTGTCAAGGCCGCCTTCCGACCGTACGGCAATGTTATCAACCACGTTGCAGAAAAGTGGCAAACTTTCTCGACGTACAAGGTCTACAATGGTGTGCGCCAAATTAAAATTGAGCTCAAGAAACATGTGCCGTCCTATTTGAACATCGGTGGCTGTCGTGCAATTATCATGTACGACGGTCAGCCGCGTACCTGTTCCGGATGTGGACAGGAAGGCCATGTTCGATCGAGCTGCTTACAACGTCGAATTACGCAGATACCAGTGGGAGACTCCGTTTCCCCGACGGGGACGACAATCCTGCCCCTCACGTACGCTCAGACGACGATGCGCACCATAGTTGAGGACGAAACGGGCGATCAGACACACCCATCGACGCCAGAAGTACTAAGGGAGGAAGAGGAAGGACCCCCGATGCCAAACCATATGTCGCCCCCTCCACAGCAACAGCAGCAGCAACAGTCCCACGGACTCCAGACGCAACGTAACATCCAGAACGCGATGGACGTGGACGCGAACATTGTCCCGACCGCGGCTTTCCTAGGTGATACGACGCTGGATTGCCTCCCAAATTCGGATACGGATGTCCACGTTCGCAAGCAACGTTCGCCTCGACGACGGAAGCGACGTCGGCGGACCCCTTCAGACGATTGCCTCCTACACACGGCCGGTCAAGAAGGTGACATCTCCTCAGACGGCATGGATGCTGCGCCTGCTGAGAATCTAAGTGGTGTAGACGGTTCACTTGCCCATACCACGAGTGCCAAGTTACTTCTTGCACCACGGATTCAGCAGGTCGCGTAGATGGATGGCGCTCCGTCTACCTCTAACAAAGACGACGTACGTGCGGGAGATTTAGGTGCCGATCAACTACACAGCATCGTGTAGCAGCCACTGTGGTCGGACGATGTTGAGGAACTTCCTAAAGAGGGCACGGGTGACGGCGGAGGGGGTGGCACTGGAGATGCCACTCCTATCGTAAAAGACGCATAAATTTGTAACAGGAAGTATGTGTCGCTAGTTTCCCTGACTTCTACGGATATACCGCCCACATCTCCCACGCCTCTTCTACCGATTGTGGTGTGGCTGTTCTGCTACGAGACGGTTTGGAGGCTACGGACGTACTGTACTTACCGAGTGCAAGAGCCATGGCAGTAACTGTCAACGGTGTACGACTCATCAATGTCTATGCCCCTTCAGGATCAGGAAGACGGAGAGATCGGGCCCGCTTCTTTTCGGAAGATATCACGCGTCTATTTATGGGCCGCATAGACGATATGGTGATCGGAGGAGATTTTAACTGTACATTATCTCCGTCTGATCAGCAGCCACATCACGTCCCGTGTGCGGAATGGGAAATGCTAGTGCGTGACCTCCACCTGATTGACACGTGGCGCCATATCCATGGCCCAGCTCCTGGATACACCAACTATACAAGTCATTCATCAAGTCGGTTAGACAGGATTTACGTCACAAGCACCCTTTCGACGGCGACGAGAGGAGCATAGCTCTGGCCCACTGCATTCACTGACCACACAGCCTATATTTGCACCATTGCACTCCAACCTGCACGTGTGTGGCGCAGTAGGCCCCCCTGGAAACTGAACGTCGCCCATCTGGACGAGCCGGCATGTAAAGGTGCTATCGAAGAGTCGTGGAATGCGTCCTTACAGCGTCGTGGTCGTTACCGATCGACCCTCAGTTGGTGGATTGAATGTGCGAAGCCTGCTCTTAGGCGCACCTTCATGGCTTACGGCAGGGAAGCGGCGGCATGGAGGAGGAGCACGGAAAACTTTTATTACGCCGTCCTACGGGAATGTCTCGCTATGGAGCCCTCACCTGACCGGCAGATCATAGTCAATCGCGCGAAAGCGCAACTCATCTCCTTAGCACGCCATCATTTACAAGGCGCTGTTATACGGTCGCGTGCTCCAGACACGATACAATCAGAAAGGCCATCTATGCACCACGTGCTCCTAGAACGCAGGAGGCGCCGTAGGGCACTGGTAACCGACATGATAACGGACGACGGACGACACGTGGCAGAACAAGCAGATATAGCAGAAGCCTTCTATGGGCATTACGCTCAACTTTATTCAGCAGTGCTCTGTGATATGGCGACGGTAGACTCCGTTTCAGCACATGTCCACGGTACAGTTCCACCAGACATGGTACCGACTTTACTAGGAGAAGTGACAGAAGAGGAAGTGCTCGACGCCATTGGTAAAGGTACTCCCCATAAATCACCAGGAATCGATGGATTACCATTAGAGTTCTATCGAGCATTTAAACAACTGTTGGTACCGTGTTGGGTTGAAATTTGTCAGGAATTGATGTCCCCGGGTATACCGCTGCCTGCACCGTTCTTGGAAGGACTGATTGTCCCCATCCAAAAGCCGAAGGGACGGAATCATGTCCGCGATTATCGCCCCTTAACGTTATTGAACAGCGACTTCAAGATCTTTTCGAGGCTGCTATCAGAACGTCTTCGGGGCACACTATTGCACGTCCTGTCCAGCGATCAGATGTCCTTGGGGGGACCGAACAACATCAGAACTGCGTTATGTCGTTACAGAGATCTCATCTCCCTTGCACGGGTGAGACGTTTGCCGGCAGCCCTGGCGTCTATCGACTTTAGCCAGGCTTTTGACAGTGTGCGCCACACTTTCCTCACTGCCGTTCTACGGCGCATGGAATATCCCGACCCCTTTATCACAGTCTTGACACGCCTTCTGCATGGGGCTACTTCTCGAGTTCTTGTTAATGGAAGACTGACGGCACCCATGCCGATCCGCCGATCAGTACCACAGGGATGTCCATTATCAACACTGTTATTTGCATTGGCCTTAGAACCTTTGTTGTGTGGTCTCCGAGACAGGCTCACTGGGATACAGTTCGGCGGCTCCATCTATCGCTGCACCGCATATGCGGATGATTTGATGATCGTCATACGAGGAGCTGACGATATGGCCGCGACGTTGGACTGGATTGCAACCTACGGTACAGCTTCTGGTAGCCAAATCAACGTTGACAAATCTGTCGCCTTGAGCATCGGGATTGGGCTACCGCAGGAACACATTGCCCCCTTACGCTTCAGTGACACTGTCCGCTGCTTGGGCTTAGATTTCATGAACGACATGCGACGCGCGACGACGCTCAATTATCGACGCCTTCTTCACCAAATTAGGGCCGGAATTGCAAATCAGCGCTTGCGATCCCTCAACATCGTTCAGCGGGCGTATTATACCAATGTATACCTTGCGTCCCGCATACCGCATGTCGCCCAAACGCCCCATTCCGAAACCCTTGGCTCGTAGCATTATGGCAGCGCTGGGATACTTCGTCACCGCTGGTATGTTACTGAAGATCAGATACGTATCTCTTACTCTCCCCAAGGAAAAAGGTGGTCTCGGCCTAGTCAACGTCCATGATAGGGCCATTGCCCTCTATGTTAGCTCACATTTATGTCTGCTGCGCCGTTGTCCTACGAGCCTCACGAGTCTGCTTCTGACGGCGCTACGACCTGCTTCACTAAGAGCGCCGGTGCCACTACAGGACATCCCAGTGCCCCTCTTTTACATAGGACGTTTCTATTTAGAACAAAGTTATTGCAGTGTAGCGCTCACGACACCACAAATGGCCACGACTCGACGTATTTATCACGACGTGATGCAACGCCGCCCCCTAAATGTGGTCGAACTAAAATATCCTGACGTACGGTGGCGCGTGGTGTGGAAGACTGTACACGATGCCATGCTTGATTCCGACGTTGTTTCCCAGTGGTACGTAGTCGTTAATGGGAAGCTGGTGACGCAAGAACGTCTCTACAATATCCACATGGCAGAATCTCCTAATTGTGTGGGTTGTAACACTGTAGAGCCTGACGAGCACCGCCTCAGCTGCGGAGAGGCGGAACCGGTTTGGCACCTAGTGCGGCAGATGCTGGCTTATGTCTTGCGAGTTAGGCCGGAGCATATATCTGCACGCACGTTATTGTTTCCGGATGAGACATTTTACCCCAAGACTCGAACCAACTCCGTCACCTGGATACGTGGACATGCGGTCCATTACCTCTGTCGTGACGGACACAAGAATTTCCTTGACTTCTGGCTCTATTTGCAAGAAAGACATCATTCTATTTCCGGGCATACCAGATATCGACAATGCTTCGCAAACTACCTATTGAGCGCCTTTCACAGCCCCCCGTGCAGCTGGAATGTTCCAGGCAGTGGCAGATGAGGTCAGAACAAACTGCAAACGAGCATATATTGAACAATCTTTATCAGTGGGCGCAGTCAATGGGAAGCCTAACTACGACGTGGTAGCTTTCTTTTCATGTTATTTACGTTTAATATCTTCGATGGTGTCTTCATTCTGTTTTAGTTTTCCAGGCTTGATTAACTATGACTGTTCGCACATTGATACCTATATAAATAAAAAAATAAAAAAATAAAAAGAAATGATTAAAAAAAGTGGGCAGGAAACCTGCGTTTAGAATCTAAATAAATACACAAGAACAAACTGAGAACAAAATGAACAACAAATCAAATATAATAACGTATTATACCCTTTCCTTTCTCCTTTTATTATTTTTTTTTATATTAAAAGTTCAGAGGCATATTTAATTTTTGTTTCGTTGGCAAAATCTAAAGTGGTGGCGAACGGCCGTCCTAGTTAACTGTAGGATGAAAGTGGCGGTGGCACTATCTTTGTTTTTGTTTTTAGGCTAGATAGAAAAAAAAAAGAGCACAGGCGTTGAGGTTAAGTGGTCGCGGTGTTTCAGTGTAAAGCGGACGAGCCGTGTTCGAAACTCTCTCTCTCTCTCTCTCTCTCTCTCTCTCTCTCTCTCTCTCTCTCTCTCTCTCAAAATAAAAAAAAAATAAAAATAAAAATAAAAAAAGGACTGATGACCATAGATGTTAAGTCCCACAGTGCTCCGAGCCATTTGAAGCCAATTTATACATTCAACATCCGCTCTTAATTTTTGGAGGGGTGGTGTTCGTTCTTTCCGACATGTCCGAAACATCGGACACCACACATTAATGTAACGGATTGGCCTTGGTGGGCAATGAATCCACGACCTTCACTGCGGATGCACTATCACCTTCGACCTTCTGCCGGAATCTCAAAGTAGCGATCATGAGGACGTGGACGGAGACCACGTAACATGTGGCACTAGGTGGGAATGAGGGTCGGTTAAGAGGCGCGCAATCGCGCTAAACACTGTGTCCGTATGACGCAATGGTTAACGCTATAGCCTAGTAAACAGGAGATCCCGGTTTAGAACCCGGTCCAGCATATATTTTCGCTCGTCGCCGCTGATTCCGCATATAAAGTCCTGATACGGGGCGGGGGGATATCAATAGTTCCTTCTGTGGTGATGGTGCTCATGGCTCCAGGGAGTAGCTGACCACGATCGATAAGGCGCGCTCGAACCACTCGTAGCGCAGCAGCTGTGTGGGCTGGCAGTACGAACTGTACCGAGGACCTCCGGGAGCTGTAGCTGCCAACCCACGGGCATTACTTGTGGGAATAGAGATTTGTCGATGCCTCGTTAAATACCGGAGCACTGAGCTATGGCAGATGGTTCTCTTCAGTGCACCGAGTCTCCAGTTACCGCCGAGTCTATAAGCTGTGGCGTTCATCCGTCGTCTCCGAGACTTAAGGCTCCGTAGGCAAGGTACGCCAGCTCTGAACTCTACGTAGGCATCACTCAGAGGCATAACGACAGGGCCAGCATATTTGGAGGACTTGTAATAGTTTTGCTGGAGATTCCACAAGAAAGTATTTCTTCGTGTTTAATAAATATCATTTTATTACTAATTCTTGGGAATCTCTCCGGCAGAGCGGTTCTAGGCGCTTCAGTTCGGAACCACGCTGCTGCTACGGTCGCAGGTTCGAATCCTGCCTCGGGCATGGATGTGTGTGATGCCCTTAGGTTAGTTAGGTTTAAGTAGTTGTAAGTCTAAGGGACTGATGACCTCAGATGTCAAGTCCCATAGTGCACACAGCCATTTGAACCATTTGAATCTTTCTGATCGAAGAGCTTCATTTCCTCTATCTTTCTTCCCCTCCACCTTCAGTTTACATAATGACCTTCTAATGGTACTTGAATTACGTAACCATTACGGCACCTCACCTCAACCTCTCGATACCAGCAATATTCTACTGTGTTTCAATAAAGTGTTTAACATATTTCTGAGACGACATTCAGGTCTGTAGAGCTACTTTAATACATCGATATGTTTGAATTGCAACGATATTATTCTTCTGTCAATTCTTTATTTTGTCACTATGATCTTTGTCGGACTTGTAACTCTGATTTTTGGGGGCGTCAGCGTTTATTAGAGAGTCGCGTCTTGGTCGTCATGTTGAAAAGACGGAAACTGTAGTCAGTTTATGAAATGTGAACTTTAACAGTGAGGGATATATTTTCAAGTGTGTTTTATATTGTGAAGTGATGGTGTAATAAAAGTAATAAAAAAGGAGTGTAACTTAAATTAGGAGTGTTGATTACTTTTTTACATCACCATTGAGCTAACTTGAAAAAGTTTAATCTTCAAGAATGGTTTATGAAACACATCTATAAAACTTTTGAATATCGTTGAATAACACCTAGGCCTCTTTGCATCCGCGTTTGGAATCATAACCACCTAGATTTTCGACGATTGAGCCATGAGTTCACAACGAGACCAGCGTGGGAAACACGAAAAGATGAGTGCCTAGTTTATCCATTATTTCATGAAATGACTTTATTAACTGTGCTCTAATGACACCTGCCACATAATATAACTTTGTTGTTGCCCGAAAATGCAATATTTAGCAGCGTCGTGAGCAACACCACAATCATTATTAAATTTTGACCTTTGTGGTGGTAGAGTTGTTAGAACCTCCATTTAGCCTATTTGTAATGAGTTCCACACACTTGCGTTTAGACAGCAATCTCCTTTGCAGACTGGCTTTTCTTTTGTTCAATATCCTGTCAATAAACCGACGTCCGCCACCTGGTTCACGTGCAATGCCTGTGTGAGCGTTCCATTTTGTATCCCCTCCAAATGTAACACGCAGATATCTGACACAGAGGGTCTCACTCGAAATCATTCGGCTTCATCTGTTCATTATTCTGGCGAAAACCATGTCCACCCGCCGGCTCGCTTCGTCCATGTGGTACACACTGAGACGATGCAATATGCGACACGACACGCTGCAATAAAGATCTCACGATGGGATCATACGCTGTGCGGCTAACCATACAAGTGACACGACGGCACGAATCAATTTTTCTGTTTTGTTTACAGTTGCAATGTTGGTGTCTTCTGGAAGGACTCTTTGCGACTTATCATTATTCACAGCTCAAGAAACTCAAAAAGGAAAGGAAGCACTGTACTGACTGTACCGGTACAATACCATAAATATCAAACAGTTCCAAAAATGGTTCAAATGGCTGTGAGCACTATGGGACTTAACTGCTGAGGTCATCAGTCCCCTAGAACTTAGAACTACTTGAACCTACCTAACCTAAGGACATCATACACAGCCATGCTTGAGGCTAGATTCGAACCTGCGACCGTAGCGGTCGCACGGTTCCAGACTGTAGCGCCTAGAACCTCTCGGCCACTCCGGCTGGCCATCAAACACTTCAGCTGTTTCGCGTGAGCTCTCACAACAGTAACACAAATTCTACAGAATGAGTCTAGACAGTTTCCACTTTTCGAGCAACTGGTATCAGCTACTCTGACAAAGCAAGGCACAGATTTTGTACCTGCTACTTCTCCTGTTGAAGAGCTACTCATTATAAAGGCTAAGGTGGTGCAAGGATTGAAGTGACGTTAAAAATGCCTCCATGTGACATTTATGTTAAGTAAGGCCACCTAGTATGGTACTTTATTGAGTGTGGTGCATAATCTCACAAGTCATAACATTAGTCACCTTAAGACAAACAATTACAAGCATCATTTAATACTGTTTAATTCTAGCCCTAGACTTGATAACCGCCTGAGTTCGGTTAGAAAGTAAGTCCATAAAGTTGTGCAGATACGTCGCATCCAGGTTAAGCTACTCGTTCAGGATTTGATCGCGCAGTTCCAACAAATTGCGGTGACGCTGATATCGGAGCTTCGGCCCTTTACCCGCTGTTGCAAAGTCCCACGGATTTTCTATGAGGCTCAAGACAGGTGATTTTGCAGGCCAGTCGAGACGTAACAGGGTGAGAGTGTGTTCAGAAAACCAGCGACACATTCTTCTAGCCCGATGAACTTCGATGATGTCGTCTTTACGTGCCACCAACTTCACTCGCCTTACGGCAAAGGGCATGGCCTTACACGATTGCCCCTTTTCGCCATTCTGTCAGGGCCTTACATTTAGCCATGTTTACGTACAACGTCCGCTTGAAACATACAGTAAATGTCTCACTGATCGCTATTGCCTTATGCTCACACAGAAAATGAGCGCGTGGCTGAACTCCTGACTGGATAGCTGCGCCGTCCGTAAAGGTTTAACAATTCATCTGTGTGTGCACAATGGGATGACTATTTTTTGTGCGGTGAACTTGTATAAATAATGTTTACAAATTAATCTATATCATACTCCCCAAGCCACCTGCTGATGGGTGGAGGAGGGTACTTTCAGCACCACTCTCTGATCCCTCCAACCTTGTTCCACTCGCCAATAGTGCTTGGGAAGCACTTGTTGCTAAGCTCTGTATTGACTCCAATTTCTCGAATTTTCTCCTCGTGGTCAATACGCGAGTCGAATGTGGTGGGAAGTAATATGTTGTCTGACAGTTCCGAAATTTTAATAGTAAAACTCCCTGTGATGCACAACGCCTCTCCTGTAACGCCTGCCACTGGAGTTTGTTTAGCATCTCCGTAACGCTCTGTCACCAGCTAATCGATCCCGTGACTAAACGCGCCGCTTTTCATTGGATCTTCTCTATCTCTTCTATCAGTCCTACCTGACAGGGATCCCAGATAGATGAACAATACTAAAGAACCGGGCGAACAAATTGCTTATAAGCCACTTCTTTCGTTGGTGAGTTACATTTCCTTAAGATTCTTCCGATGAATCTGAGTCTGGTGTCTGCTTTTCCCACTATCTGTTTTATATGGCCATTCCACTTAAGGTCGCTCTGGATAGTTACGCCTTGATATTTTACGGCTGTCACCAGCTGTTTGTCATCAATAGCGTAGCTGTACAGCAGTGGATTTCTTTTCCTATGTATGCCCATTATGTTACATTTATTTACCTTCACGGTCAACTGCCAGAGTCCGCACCATTCATTGATTCTCAGCAGGTCGTTCTGCAAATTCTTACTATTTTCTGGCGTTGCTACTTTGGTATAGACAACTGCATCATCTGCGAATAGCCTTAAAGAGCATCCGACGCTTTCTACTAGTTTATAGAGATTCTAAACAGGAACGGTCCTATCACACTTCCCTGTGGTACTCCGAATATTACCCTTACATCTGTCGATTTAGTTCCGTTAAGAGTGACGTGTTCAGTTCCACCTGCCAGAAAGTCTTGAATCCAATCGCAGGTCTGCTCCGATATCCCGTAAACTCGTAATTTTTCATTAAACGGCAATGCGGGACGGTGTCAAATGCCTTACTAAAATCAAGGAACACGGCATCAACCTGAGAGCCGTTGTCCACTGCGCTGTAGATCTCATGGAGGAACAGAGCGAGATACGTTTCGCAGGAATTGTTTCCGGAATCTATGTTGATTTTTATAGATGAGATGTTCGTTTTCCAAGAACGTCATAATTCTTGAGCATAAATTATGTTCCATAATTCTACAACAGAGTAACTTCAACGATATAGGTCTATAAATGGGCGGCTCTGTCTATTGCCTTTCTTAAAAGCGGGAATGACCTGCGTTTTTTTCCAGTAGTTAGGTACCTTGCTCAAGCGATCTACGATAAATTACTGCTAGAAGGGGATAAAGTTCTTTCGGATAATTTTTATAGAATCTTATAGTTATCTCATCTGGTGCTGAAGCTTTAATAAAGCTAGAATACCGTTCCTACAGCTTCTCAGTTTCGCAAAGTAGTATATAACACACCTTGAGGAGTAGTGAGAGGAAACGTTGTGGATATGAAGGTAGATGAGTCACCGTCAAAGGCGTAGCGGTGGGTGGTGAACTCTGCGTAAGGATAGACAATGTGTCCGATGAACCGGAAAAGCCTCTTATGATAAGGAAACTCCCAACTGCTTCTTCAAGGTGCTCATTCACAAATAACTAGAATTTAGCTTTCAGAGCTCTTTTATCCCTGTCACAGTGTTTCCTGAAACCAGGAAGCATAACTGAAAAACATACATTCAGCATCATCAGCTGATGATTCCCGGTATCTTTTCATTTCAGTAAGTTTTTAATTTCTAGCTGCGGTTTGTACTGGCAGCAAACGAACAGGAAAAACACGACGCAACTCGGCTTTCCGCTTAGCAGGAGGCGACAGCTTCTCTTGTCGCGCGTAACTGCCGACCTCGTCACGGACAATCTCCAATATATCTCACGTATTTTTTTTCCAGAACAGATGGAGGCATGACTCTCCTTCCAACGTTATTTCCTAAGTTTTAGCTATATCTCGCACGCAGTAACGTTTGACATAAAACGGACCAAACTTAAACGGGCCAGCAACCACATTTACCCTCGCAGAGTTTTCAAAGTATGCGCGATATTGTTCTCTACTTTGGAGTATCACAGTAACGACGAACAATAACGAAAAGAAAGTCAGGTCGTTATCCAGCTGTGATGTGTGGCTGTAATATGTGGAAAATCAATTTTTTTTTACCGAATAGTCTGTTCAAATGTGAATGAGAAAGACTGTACGGCGGAGAACACGCGCGAATCCCAAACCAAGGTTTTCATTTCTTTTTTTACACGAAAAGTAAAAATTTTATTGATAGACTAACTACAGAGACGAATGCAGCTTTGCTTCATCTACATAAAACAAGTTTTTTTGAGGTAAATACGGTGACTTGAAACTTCACTCTCCAGTTACTGCACGAGCTGAATAGAGCGATCAGAAAACCCTGTTGCACCGGACGATGCGGTAGAGATACATATTGTGTAAGTAGGCTGTTCAGGTTCTTATGTTGGTAACGTCACGTAGCGCTCTGTATGAAAATCACTGGCTGTACTGTGTGCAGTCTGTGGCTGGTTTGCATTCTTGTTTGCTATTGTAGGGTTGGCCAGCTGGATGTGAACAGCACGTAGCGTTGCGCAGTTGGAGGTGAGCCGCCAGCAGTGGTGGAAATGGGGAGAGAGATGGCGGAGTTTTGAGAGCGGATGATCTGGGCGTGTGTCCATCAGAGACAGTAAATTTGTAAGACTGTATGTCAAGAACTGATATATATATATGACTTTTGAACACTATTAAGGTAAATACATTGTTTGTTCTCTATCAAAATCTTTCATTTGCTAACTATGCCTCTCAGTAGTTAGTGCCTTCAGTAGTTTGAATCTTTTATTTCGCTGGCAGTATTGGCGCTCGCTGTATTGCAATAGTTCGAGTAATGAAGGTTTTTGTGAGGTAAGTGGTTCATGAAAGGTACAGGTTATTGTTAGCCAGGGCCATTCTTTTGTAGGGATTATTAAAAGTCAGATTGCGTTGCGTTAAAAATATTGTGTGTCAGTTTAGTGATGATCCGAATAAGTAAAGAGAGTTAAGTCTGAGTACGTTCATTTTTGCTCAGCTGTTTGAAAAGCAAATAACGTAAGCGGTTTTCCAGCACAGTAGTTCATAATTTTCTTAAGGGGACGTTTCAATTGGTATTGTATCGTTGTCATCCCAGTGTGACCCAGCTGAGTCGTTCATCGCGTATCATATCACTTATCGTATGGCATCAAGAGTGAACTGTGCCTTACACACTCTCAGCTTGGCGCTACGTGGAGCGCATTTAGCGAAGTTACAGACGGGCTTTGGCCGCATTCAGTGTGCCGGAGACTGATGTTTGGTGTTGACTCGTGAATGCTCGGGGCCAAGCAACTGCGGGAAGCGACGGTAAATCACGACAGCGCAGAGTGTGGGAGACGAATCGTGATCGTGGACGGTCGAGTGTGCGCTCATCGCCCGCCACGAGCGGAAAATTCCAGCGCATGATGCTCCGCGGCTGCTGGAACCGCGATAGGACTAGGGCATGAGCTCACTCCAGCAGGGGCGCAACCACTGGAAAAAGCTGCAGCCTCGTGCACCCGGGCCGTCTACACTTGTGAGCCTTGCAGACTTGAGACACCGGTTCGTTGAACGATTCTGGAACGTATTTTCGCATTATAACAGTCGAAATTCTGGAAGGGAGACTGTGCTTGAGGAATCCTACCTACCGTGTTATTCAGTCAGTGCGTGCTCAGCAAGAAGATAAGACAAATTTTAAGGTTGTCGATGGTAATGCAGTTCTGTAAGAGACGGCAGAAGACTTGGAGGATAGACTCAACGGAATCGACAGCATCTCGTATAGAGTTTATATGATAAACACAACGTAAGTGAAACCAACCTAATGGACTGTAGTCGATTTAAGTCACTCGATGTGAGGGCAAACATCAGAAAATAAGACGATGGAAGTAGGAGATGTTTGGCAATTGGGCTGTAAAGTAACTGACGTCTACCGAAGTGGAGAGGTCATAAAAAGCAAGAGGTTGAAAAAAAAATCAGTTGCAACCCAAAGGTTTATTTAGCCCTTGACATAGGTTCCAGTATTTATAAGCCGGACTGTGAGGCCGAGCGGTTCTAGGCACTACAGTGTGGAACCGCGCGACAGCTACGGTCGCAGGTTCGAATCCTGCCTCGGGCATGGATGTGTGTGATGTCCTTAGGTTAGTTACGTTTAAGTAGTTCTAAGTTCTAGGGGACTGATGACCACAGCAGTTGAGTCCCATAGTGCTCAGAGCCATTTGAACCATTTTAGTATTAATAAAAATATCTTCCCAGAAGGAGTGGGCTTTGTTACAACAAATTGTGGTATATTACATTAACTTGAATCGTGCGACTCTTGTCAGACATAAAACTGGTAAAAAACCAGAAACATCACGAACCATGCCTTAAGACAGCAGCCAGATTACTTTCAGCGTACGTCAGAATGTATGCACAAGTCTATCGCCTACTGGTCAAGGATCTTGTCTACATAAAATTGTAACAAGAGTCCAAAGAATAAAATATCTGCATAACAGGAAAACATGGCGTCCATGCCATAAAATCTGCACTGTGGAACAATAGAATCAAATCATTTGGTCAAATGAGTCTTGTTTCACACTGTTTCCAGCTTCTGGCCTACTTTGCGTCTCAGGGGTGAAACATGGCGGGTGGCTAGCTATATAGTGGCATTCTATGGGGCTATTCTGCAACGTCGCATTACTGCCAAGTATTATGTGACCATTTTGGCTGATCAGATCCACCCTATGGTACAACGTTTATTTCGTAATTGTAATGCTGTGTGCCAAGGCGACAGCACCCCTGTTCACACGGCTCGCACCGCTCATGCCAAGTTTTGGGAGCGCGAGGACGAATTGTCACATCTGGATTGGCCACTACAGGTCACCAGATCTCAATATTATCGGGCCTTTGGCGTCTACTTTAGAGAGAAATGTGGATGATGGTTATCCACCTCTTTCATCGTTACTTCAACTTGCCGCTATTTTTAAAGAGCAATGGTATAATGGCGGGCCTGTGTGGCCGAGCGGTTCTAGGCGCTTCAGCCTGGAACCGCGCGACTGCTACGGTCGCAAGTTCGAATTCTGCCTCGGGCATGGATGTGTGTGATGCCCTTAGGTTACTTAGGTTTAAGTAGTTCTAAGCCCAGGGGACTGATGACCTCAGATGTTAAGTCCGATAGTGCTTAGAGCCATTTGAACCAATGGTATAATATTCCATTGAAAACAAAACAAAAGCTGTATTTATCCATTCCTAAACGACTGGAAGCGGTTTTGAATTTCAACATATTTCCTATCCCATAATAGGCAGGGTAAAATGTTGTGTTTTCGGTGTTTCTATAATTTTGTCCACCACCTGTGCGTCGTATCAGGGAAACTTGTTTCAAGACCTCTAATTATTTGGATCATTTGCCTGTTTCATTGTCCTCTACACGCCTCTTTCGTTTGTACCTATTCCAGTAGGAAAACTAGCGTTCGTTGTACATAAACAACTGTGATAAAACGGTTGCTGTTCAGGATGTATATGAGGAGTGCTTTGAGCTAATAATATCAGATTAACGTGAACGTTAATAAATGTAATACGCCTGAGTAGTCGAAAATATGCATTATCAGCGAGTGCATAATCGGCGATAATCTCAAGCACATAGGAATGCCATTCACGAGATATCTGACAATGACATAGATTTATTATTGGGGAAGGCAGATGCCAGATTTAAAATTTAATGAAAAAATATTTTAAAAGTGTAATTCGCAGATAAAGACTGTTGTCAACATCCTATTGTTCATAGGATATTTACTAAATGGAATTAAAAAATGAGAGCAGAATATTGACAGAAGTGCTGCGCTTTACATAACGAGCTTGGGTAGTATTTTTCAGCAGACTCCAATGGCATACGGTGCACAGAAGACGCTGATCTCTGATGGTTTATTCTCCAAACCAGCTCACATTCTAGTTCCAGATTACTGGTGAATTTGAAATACATTCCACCGTCATACCCCAATGTGAACATCCTTTATCTCGGGCAAGAGTATTTCCCAGAAAGAATGTAGGACACACAATAAGTGAGTAAGTAAGACAAATTGCTTCACCTGACACAGTACCAAGAAAGGAATGTAATCGAAAAGGAAAAGCCGCAGATTTAATGAAACGGTCGCAGCAAAATCCCATCAACTTCAATCCTATCAAACTGGTACCTAATGGTACACGATGAAATAGCGACTATCGAAAAACTCCAAAAGATCAATACGGCACAAACAAATATTTGTAGACATCGTGGTCATGTAAATAAACTAATCCACAGATACACTACGGGAAATGTCCGCTGTTCGTGGTTTAGTGGTTAGCGTTGCTGCGTCTGGATCACGGGGTGCCTGGTTGGGGATTTCCGGCCGGGTTGGGGATTTTTCTCTGCCTGGGGCTGCGTGTTTGTGTTGTCCTCATCATTTCATCATAATCATCATCATCATTTGTGACAGTGGTTAGATTGGATTGTGCAAAAATTGCACCGTGTAAACATTGGGACTTTGTACGGGCGCTGATGACAGCGCAGTTGAGCGCCCCACAAACCAAACATCATCATCATCATCATCACTAGCGGAGATGTTAACCGCATAACAACAACGCTTAAGCAACGGCTAGCAAAGCTAGACAGAACATCACGTGGAACGGTAAACATTACAGAACTTGTTGCAACCGAAGATCTAAAACAGAGCACATTAAACGAAAATAGGGCGCCAGATGCGAACTAACATACTGCAACTGGCTCAAAGCAATGTTGGAACAGAGGGCAGGAAAAACAAAACAAAAAAGCGATAAATATAATACTTAGTCTGACATACATCTCGCGTAGTTACTACTATGGTAAAACTATAAAAATCCTGTCTTATAATGAAGAGTACTGACAAACTACCTTCCCACGCATTATCCGCTAATGGAATAGAAACGAGGAGATTTTTTGGGGGAGGAGGCGTGGGGGGAGGGGGGGGGGTGTCCCTCCGCCATAGAATTCTTGATGACTTGTAGAGTACAGGTTTAATCGAGCTTGACCACGTGTGTTTGTGATTTCCCTAAATCGTTTCAGACAAATTCCGGGATGGTTCGTTTGAAATGGCACGGTCTATTTCCATCCCAGTCCTTCCCTAATTCGTGCTTGTGCTCCGTCTCTAATAACCTCGTTGTCGGCGGGACGTCACATCATCATCATCATCATCATCATCATCATCATCGTCATCATCATCATCTTCTTCTTCTTCTTCTTCTTAGTGTTAATCCTATCTAGTCTGTAATTCGATTCCCTTAAATTTCGCAGCCGTCAGTTTCTTAAGGAAGGAGAGTCGTGTGCGCCACCCGGCTATGAGTTGCGTAAACGATTTTCTCTGTGTGATCGTATTTTCACTATCTGTGTGTTCTGTTTTCTGAGGCGGAAACTGGGGAACAGCCAAGGATTTGCCTGAACGAGATTGGAAAACCGCCGAAAAACTACATTCAGGCTGTCCGGTGTTCCAGGCCCGGTCGTTAAGCAGCCACGCGCATTCTATCCTGGTCTTGCTCACCTTCGAGTTTCGCACGTTAGCCCGCTGTACATTACACTACACGAGCAGGTCAACAAGTGGCATCATGGAGTAACTACATGCATCTCGTCCTCTAATGGACCTACTTCCAGTTGGAAACATCCAACATGATGTGTGCTGCATCGGCACTGAGCAGAAACTAATGGTTCAAATGGCTCTGAGCAATATGGGACTTAACATCTATGGTCATCAGTCCCCTAGAACTTAGAACTACTTAAACCTAACTAACCTAAGGGCATCACACAACACCCAGCAGAAACTTTGCATTCCCTCGCTGAGCCATAGTTTAAATACAAATACTCCAGAAATGTGCGGTGCTGTGTGGTGGAGGACGAACAGTTTTATCGACCGCCTCTGTGTGTCCAATCGGAAAGCTCATCGCACGCTGAAGTTCCAGTGCTGGTTCTCTCTCTGAACTGGACCTCTTACCTCACTCTAGTCTCGGCGTGACGCGCCAGCTAAATGCAGCGTGGCGTCCCGGATCCGTGGTTCTGTCGCGACCGCAGCCATCACGCTAGTAATTGATGAATTGTTCCGGAGAGCGTTCAACCGCTGAAAAACGATTGGGAGTCATTGGAGTCGTTTCGTAAGAGTGGATACTTCTACAAGTCATCTGCTCTCTTTATAATTTTTGCGATTCGGTAGGATTATGTATTCTTCAGTTATGCCAGGGAGAATGCGGTTTATATGTACGGCCAGTTTCCCTTGTGCAACAAACGAATACTTTATTGTACCAAGTAATTAAAGAAGTAACTAAGAAGAAGGCATCTAAGCAAAGATAGCAACGTTTCGAGTAAGTATTTTCGTCAGACTGGTTGTTTAAAATCCGTAACTCCAGAATGCCATAAAACTAAACACACATTTTTAAACATACTCAGCGCATGACACTTAACGGACCAGAACTTGTTAGGCATAAAATCATGTTTCAAAATAAGTATATTTATTTATTTATTTATTTTATCATTACAAGAAGTACCGGACATTTGCAAGCCTAGTCTTGAAGCCATCGGAGCAGCATGACGCCGAAGGTTGGCGGTAGTGTTGTTGTTGGGTTGAGCGCCCGTTAAAAGCGACCTAAAGCGCCTTCCGCCGAAGCTGGTCGCTCTGACGACGCGTTAAAGGAGTGTCCAACGTAGCGGCGAGGATTTTTCTGTCATTCCACCTAGGCCTCTATTTGTATTCCACAAGCTGAAACTTCTAAGGGTGTCTTCAGGCCGTAAAACCTTATACAAGACCACTGAGTTCGTATCAGGAGAAGTCTATAGAGCACTGATACTCCTCACCGTTGATTATGTGATCCTATTCACGAATGACATTCTTATGACAGCTCATGTCGGCTGGAACTGATGGTGAATGCTTGTGTGCTATACATTTGTGATGTATGCTATTCGACCAAATCACTCCCGCCTATGAATTAACAGGGCTACCTGCTGATTTATTTCGATTCAAGACTAGCTAAGTCCAACCCAAGGAGGCTAAAGGAATCTTGTTTGCTTGCCTGCCAGCTACTTGGCAATGTACTCTGTACGCTTTCACTGTAGTGTTATGCATAAGGTTCGCACATTTTCTACCCAAGTATCTTAAGCTGAGGTTCAGTATATTGCATATATCCACTTTGAGTTATTGTATCCCAGAAAATTGTAGATTTCATTTGTCCTTTTTCGCCTATTAGGACTATTTTGAGCTTATTTATTTCCTTACATTGTAAGGTGGCTATACTTTCACACCTTATAAGCACTCATCCACATACTTTGCCGTAAACACAATTAGGTATCATGTGATAGGTTGTACATTGTATATATGGATATATAAAGGAGACTGACATTGTCACTTACGCCTTGTAAATAATAGTTAACGCTTATTGCATGAAAGGTGACGGAGTGTCTCTAGTAGAGGTTGGAACAACAGTGGAAATGAAATCTCAGGCGGAACTCCAGCCCTGGGTGGAAGGCCTACACAGGTGTGTTAGTCCTGCTTAAACAGAGGAAGTAGCAAGACGGACATTGGGACACCTGAACACTGGAGCACAACAGAGTCACGACCGGCCGCTATTGTAGTTGGACGGGAAGGATTATACTTCGGAAACTACGAAAATCTGGGACGCAGCTGAGAGGAACGAGGCTGGGTTATTTCCGCGCATTTTTACTGAAAAGCGTACCATTGTATGAGTAGAGGTATTTCCTCTCAAACTTTCCACGCTGGACGACAAAAGACTAAAATATGGTTGGTCGGCGTTCGGAAGAATATGTAGAGAGGGAGAATATTCCATGGTTTCGGAAATATGTTTTAGGAATGACGAGGGTGGGGAGCCGAGCCTTGCTGGGAGGCCAGTGTTGGAGAGAAGTGGTCTTCCGTCGTGAGCGCCCGTGTGTGACGGTCGCTCAATACCAGCTTTGTTGGTACAGATGGACTTGCTGTCTATGCGCTCAGTAGAGTTTACAGGTTATAGGTTTATAGGTTAACTCCCAGCAAAAAACTTTCTCGTCAACATTGTTTGGTTGCAGATGACATGCTACCTGTAGTAATTAACACACAAATGATCCAGAAAATTCATGCACACAAAATGTAAAGGTATTTTTGCAAAAAAGAAACAATCTGTTGTTTGAGCTAAAGACGCACATAATTTTATAAACATTTAACAAAAATGTTCATATTGCAGAATAAATAAAAACGAAAACCCACTGGTGATGGCACAGTGGTGCCGAAACATGATTGGGTACCGAGAAAAAAACGGTGTTTTGCATAACTGGCGGACCTCACATCCACCAGTTTTCAATTCACTCTTCAACACAGCGACTATTCCGCAGATGACGAGCACTGACTGTTACGGAGCAATGTAAATTTTATGAACTGGCAAACACACAAAATGGGCTCTGTTCATCTGTGTTTGAACTGAAGTAGACCGCCGCTGAAGCTCCGGAGAATGACGCTTTCACCTCATTGGCAGCGGCGTAATCGCTCGCGGCAGCGCCCTCGCGTCGCGGTGGCGGATTCAGGAAATGCAGCGGCGTGACTGGCGGTGCGCGTATTTTAAAGTGCTGCCGATCCGCACACTGAAATCACAGGTTTATCGGAAAGCGCCTGCAGTCGAAATGTTTATTGGAAATTATGAGGCCAAAGTATAACCTCAAAAAATAATTTAATCAAGTGAGTATGGTGGCTTATTGTTACTGTAGTGGATCATCTTTGGGTTGTGGTAGGTGGGTATTAGGTGTCTAAAAATTGGTATTACTGCTCTTTGGCGTTTTAACGCAGGTAGGGTGGCGATTTCCTTACTTTACGCGGTCTGCAAATGTGGTGTTCCCCTTTTCAGTGGCTTAGGATTTCAGAGTATTTTATTCTAAATTTTATGCTTGTCATTCACACGGATGCTCAATGTCATTCATTGCAGATTAATTGACCTATGTTTGCATTGCTTCAAATAGATACAGCAAAACAATACGATTGTAAGATTACTTTTCAAGGCCACCACGCATCATCTCGAGTATGTAACAGAACGTTTCTTCCTTCATCTTATACGAGGGTTGTCCGTAAAGTAAGGTTCCCATGGCGCTACAGTCCTGGAAAGCGCAGTTACGGTGGATCCCGCGATTCTGTAGTGTACCTTGATTCCCCCACTCTAAATCCACTCCCTAGCGAGCTGTCTGCGCTGCTCAGTCGTGGCTTGGCAGCAGTACGTGATGGATCTCCCCCTCGCTCCGCTCGCCAGGTGTGAGCTGCGCTCGGTGATCCGTTTCCTGTCTGTAAAAAAACATTGCGGCGGCAGAAATCCATTCCCAGCTATGCGAAATCTAAGGAGACAAGTGTATGAGTGTATACCACGTGCGCGAATGGCGCAGAGAGTTCAAGAACGGACCTACTGACGTCCATGATGGGGAGCGTTCCGGACGGCCATCTGTTTATTACGAAACAACCGAAAAAGTGGAGGCGGCGGTGCTCTCAGATCGAAAAGTGACGGTTCGTCACCTCTCCGAAATGATCCCTGATGTCAGCAAATCCTCTATTGACAAGATTTTGATGGAGCGTGTAGTATGCAAAGGTCTGCGCGAGGTGGGTGCCAAGAATGTTGACCGAAGACCACAAACGTCAACGCGTTGAAGCGGCCCAAGAACTTCTTCAAGATCACGGAACTCATGGCGAGGAATGGAGACAAGACTTGGGTGCACTAACGCACACACCCGAAACAATGAAAGCACCCAGAGTCGCCGAAATCGCGAAAATTCAAACAAACGCAAAGTGTCGGCAAAGTGATGGCAACAGTGTTTTGGCACAGAAAGGGGGTATTGTTGTGCGAGTTCTTGCC
This sequence comes from Schistocerca gregaria, assembly GCF_023897955.1. NCBI lineage: Eukaryota > Metazoa > Arthropoda > Insecta > Orthoptera > Acrididae > Schistocerca > Schistocerca gregaria. The sequence continues at coordinate 126,069,002 of NC_064923.1, read as the reverse complement.
CACTGGTACAACAATCAATGCTGCCGAGTGCTGCGAGACACTGCAAAAATTGCGCCGTGCAATTCAAAACAAGAGGAGGGGTGTGCTGTCCAAGGGGGTGTGTTTGCATCAGGATAACACTCGACCGCACACCGCTAAATCCACCAGCGAGCTCATCGCAAAATTTGGATGAGGTACTGTCAAACACCCACCCCACATCCCGGATTTAGCCCCAAGAGGCTACTATCTCTTCCCTGGCATGAAGAAACACCTGTGTGGAACGCATTTCGGCGACAGAGAAGAGCTGCAAGAAGCGGTTCTCAGGTATCTGCGCGGCTTGGCGGCACATTTTTTTGACTCGGGCATTCAATAGCTCGTATACCGCATGCTAAAATGTATTGACCTCAGTGACGACTATGTATAAAAATAAGTTTAAGTCTGAAGTTTGCAAAAATGTACGCATTCATGAAATAAACATGTTTTACACTGTGAAAAAAAAAAAACGGGGAACCTTATTTTACGGACGCCCCTCGTACATTCGCGAAAGTGGTTATTCCAGTGACTAAGGACAGAGTGTACAGTACTCGCCAAGTTCTTTTTGAGACAGACAGAGCTCATTGACACGCATTCGGCGTCATTTTAACAGCGAAAGCCGCAATGCAACAGTCGTCTCCAAGCATAGAGGCGTCGTGAAATTAATCCCACCCCAGATTAAAGACCAACTAGCTTCATACATAAAATACACTCCTGGAAATGGAAAAAAGAACACATTGACACCGGTGTGTCAGACCCACCATACTTGCTCCGGACACTGCGAGAGGGCTGTACAAGCAATGATCACACGCACGGCACAGCGGACACACCACGAACCGCGGTGTTGGCCATCGAATGGCGCTAGCTGCGCACCATTTGTGCACCGCCGCCGTCAGTCTCAGCCAGTTTGCCGTGGCATACGGAGCTCCATCGCAGTCTTTAACACTGGTAGGATGCCGCGACAGCGTGGACGTGAACCGTATGTGCAGTTGACGGATTTCGAGCGAGGGCGTATAGTGGGCATGCGGGAGGCCGGGTGGACGTACCGCCGAATTGCTCAACACGTGGGGCGTGAGGTCTCCACAGTACATCGATGTTGTCGCCAGTGGTCGGCGGAAAGTGCACGTCCCCGTCGACCTGGGACCGGACCGCAGCGACGCACGGATGCACGCCAAGACCGTAGGATCCTACGCAGTGCCGTAGGGGACCGCACCGCCACTTCCCAGCAAATTAGGGACACTGTTGCTCCTGGGGTATCGGCGAGGACCATTCGCAACCGTCTCCATGAAGTTGGGCTACGGTCCCGCACACCGTTAGGCCGTCTTCCACTCATGCCCCAACATCGTGCACCCCGCCTCCAGTGGTGTCGCGACAGACGTGAATGGAGGGACGAATGGAGACGTGTCGTCTTCAGCGATGAGAGTCGCTTCTGCCTTGGTGCCAATGATGGTCGTATGCGTGTTTGGCGCCGTGCAGGTGAGCGCCACAATCAGGACTGCATACGACCGAGGCACACAGGGCCAACACCCGGCATCATGGTGTGGGGAGCGATCTCCTACACTGGCCGTACACCTCTGGTGATCGTCGAGGGGACACTGAATAGTGCACGGTACATCCAAACCGTCATCGAACCCACCGTTCTACCATACCTAGACCGGCAAGGGAACTTGCTGTTCCAACAGGACAATGCACGTCCGCATGTATCCCATGCAACCCAACGTGCTCTAGAAGGTGTAAGTCAACTACCCTGGCCAGCAAGATCTCCGGATCTGTCCCCCATTGAGCATGTTTGGGACTGGATGAAGCGTCGTCTCACGCGGTCTTCACGTCCAGCACGAACGCTGGTCCAACTGAGGCGCCAGGTGGAAATGGCATGGCAAGCCGTTCCACAGGACTACATCCAGCATATGTACGATCGTCTCCATGGGAGAATAGCAGCCTGCATTGCTGCGAAAGGTGGATATACACTGTACTAGTGCCGACATTGTGCATGCTCTGTTGCCTGTGTCTATGTGCCTGTGGTTCTGTCAGTGTGATCATGTGATGTATCTGACCCCAGGAATGTGTCAATAAAGTTTCTCCTTCCTGGGACAATGAATTCACGTTGTTCTTATTTCAATTTCCAGAAGTGTATATTCTAACCTAACCGAACTTCCTTGATTCTTCAAAAGCTGACGAAGGGGATCGGACGTGCTGGGACCAAGCTGTCGGCCGATGTTATCTGGGGACGCCGTCTGGCAACTGGCAGCTGTTGCCGGTGGCTTTGTGAACCCAGCCTTGGGCGAGAGAAGATTTCTGGAAGATGACAGTGCTCTTGCCAGCTTTCAGAAGCTGCGAAGTGCAAAAAGACTGCTGTTAATACTGAACTCTTCTGATTGGTTCAATGTGGAGTGGCACGAATTCCTCTCTTATGCCAAGCTCTTTGTCTCAGAGTAGTCACAGGTGCGTCAACAAAATCGCTTCACGTCGTTGGTCATGGGCAAAGCAGCCGTGCCAAGCCCACTTCAACAGTCAGGTACTGTGAAATGCCTAGTAGAAAGGCCTTCGGTACTGGGTAGTCCAACAGTAGTCAAGAGGTAGTCGAGAGGTTGTAACAATGGAAAATGGTACTGAAATGCAGGAGGATCTTCAACGAATTGACGCATGGTGCAGGGAATGGCAATTGAATCTCATTGTAGAGAAGTGTAATGAGTTGCGAATACACAGAAAGAAAGATCCTTTATCATTTAGCTACAATATAGCAGGTCAGAGACTGGAAGCAGTTAATTCCATTAACCATCTGGGAGTAGGCATTAGGAGTGATTTAAATTGAATGATCATATAAAGTTAATTTTCGGTAAAGCAGATGCCAGTCTGAGATTCATTGGGAGAATCCTAAGGAGATGCAATCCGAAAGGAAATGAAGTAGGTTTCAATAGACTTGTTCGCCGATTGCTTGAATATTGCTCACCGGTGTCGGATCCGTACCAGATAGGGTTGATAGAAGAGATAGAGAAGATCCAACGGAGAGCAGCGCGCTTCGTTACAGGATCATTTAGTAATCGCCAAAGCGTTACGGAGATGACAGATAAAGTCCAGTGGAAGACTCTGCAAGAGAGACGCTAAGTAGCTCGGTACGGGCTTTTGTTGAAGTTTCGAGAACATACCTTCACCGAGGAGTGAAGCAGTATATTGCTCCCTCCTCCTACGTATATCTCGCGAAGAGAGCATGAGGATAAAATCAGAAAGATTAGAGCCCACACAGAGGCATACCGACAATCTTTCTTTCCACGAACAATACGAGACTGTAATAGAAGGGAGAACCAAATTACTTTTTTTTCCAAATTTTGTGAAACATGCATAACCCACTATCTGACACTTTTGAGTGGGTGTTCAAATGGTTCAAATGGCTCTGAGCGCTATGGGACTAAACAGCTGTGGTCATCAGTCCCCTAGAAATAAGAACTACTTAAACCTAACTAACCTAAGGACACTACACACACCCATGCCCGAGGCAGGATTCGAGCCTGCGACGTAGCGGTCACGCGGTTCCAGACTGAAGCGCCTAGAACCGCACGGCCACACCGGCCGGCTTGAGTGGGTGTATTAGGACTAACTAACTCTGCTATTAGTTCTACATAAGTGGTTTATTAATACATGTACACTATCTATTTATTAAGCAACATTGTGCTATATGTGAATGATCGGCCTCAGTCTCTGTGGAATCATCCCAGAGAGTTGTCCGTCCCTAGCCACGTGGAGGTGGGCCGCTACTACTAGAAGAAAACACTCCATTTATACTACTCTTTTGTTCCCCCCATCACCATACTGAGCTAACTACAGCTACTAGCTACTACAATTCAAAGACTTAAAGAAACGTAGTACTTACTTATTTAGAATTGCGCATTAGATCTGAAGCGCATTTACCCTCTCCCAGGGTAGGCTCGCTGGGCCTCCCTTGAGATTTTATTCACAAATTTTGCGAAATTGCTGAACAATTCGCCATTTGTCAATATATCATTTATATTCCTTTTTTGCAGAAGCTGTCTCTTAACTGAGACCGCCTGTTCGTATATTGGACACTCAAACACTGTGTGTTCTGGCGATCCTTCGTGGGCACCACAGTCACACTCCGGTGTTGGTCTTTTCCCTATTTTATACAGGTACGTGGGATAGGGACCGTGGCCTGTGAGGAAGTGAACTAGGCCCTGTGAGGGCTTCATTATCTTGTTCTTTAGTCTATCCCTCACTGTGGGTAGAAACCCGTGGACTCTACGGCCTGTACTGGACCCATCCCATTCGTCCTGCCAAATGTCAAGCACTTTTTCTCGGATGGCTTTAACGCTTGCCAGAGGACTGCTCATCATATTTTGCACCATGTCTATGTTTTGTTTGCGCAGGCAGTAGAAGGCTGCGTGCTGCCTTATTATCAGGTCTAGTGGACACAGACCCATGGTGACCAACAGTGCATCTGTTGGAAGAAGGGAGAGCCGATAGAAGTACTCAAAGTCCCCTCCGCGACACACCGTCAGGTGGCTTGCGGAGTATGGATGTGGATGTAGATGCAGAAGAGTTGTGCCGCGCCCGAGTGCCGCAGCGGGAACACCACTCGAGGCACTGCAAACGCCGCAGCGGCCGGCAGCACGTAGCGCCCTATTCAGCAATGTAGCGTCTGCAGGGCAGCACAGGTCGGCGGTGCATCCACTCGGGACGTGCGCAGCGACATGCCGCTGAATCTGACACGCAGACGGCTATTTGTCTGAATTCCGCTGCGACCTGCAATTCGGATGATGGCCGCGAAGCGGTTTGCGCTGACCGGCAAGTGCCAGCAATTGGCGCCGAGCAGCAGGCGGCGGCTTCCGCGAAGCGATTACCAGCGCTGTGGGCTGGCCGGCCCGGACCCGTGGCCCTGCGCGGGGCGCGTGGCCCGCCAAGGATGACAGGGAGGCGCGCACACGGCACGGGCGCAGCGCACAGCGCGGCTGCCTGTGGCCGTGGCCGTGGCGGAGCGTTGACTCCCGCGCGAGTGCGTGGCGGCGGGCAGACGCAGTTCCGCGAACGAGTGCGTCGTACGCGCCGCGGCGCCAAGGATGCGGGCATACTGCAAGCTTCGGCAGAGTTTCGTCACTGGCCACTACGGCCCACTTGCGGGCTCTGAACCGTCTAGCTGACTGACCCGTCATCCTCCCCGAAATGTTCTTTCTGTTGCCAAGACTGTCTACATCCCACAGCCGCGAAACAGCTTCGCGCAATATTCTTCGGGGTGGGGACGGCCCTTGCAGCAGGTATCTCACATTACCTGCGAGTGCTGCGGCGAGGAACGGGGAAATAGTCCATCCTCTCGTTCCCTTCCGCAGGTGTCTGCGGTGTTGTGTGTTAAAGGCCGCACGAAAAATTTGTCTTACAACAACACGTCTTGTGTTAACTTGTTCGCTATCTTCTTTTGTTTCTTATGTCTGGCTCCAGCTGTCACCTGTGACTCATCTCCAGGGCAACAAGTTACATACCGGGTGATCAAAAAGTCAGTATAAATTTGAAAACTTAAGAAACCACGGAATAATGTAGATAGAGAGGTAAAAATTGACACACATGCTTGGAATGACATAAGGTTTTATTAGAACAAAAAAAAGCAAAGTTCACAAAATGTCCGACAGATGGTCCTAGACAGCAAAACGTCAGTGACTGCGCATGACAATCGTGTATAAAAGGAGCTGTAATGAGAGAGAGAATCAGATGCTCCAACAGTCGCAGCATGTTGACGTTACCTGAAAAGGCGCTTTTAGTGAAGCTGTATTATGAGAATGGGGAATGTGATAGTTCAGCGTTACGATCCTATCGCCATTGGAAGGGGATTCGAACGTGTAAAGGTCCGTTGAAAAATGCAGCTGTGGCGAGAATGATTTCGAAGTTCGAAGCCACGGGTTGTTTAGGAGATAGACCCCGTAGTGGCCGACCGACCACAAGGCGTAATGCTGCTGAGACAGTTCAGGAAGAAATGGAGACTGTAGCGGGTTCGTCTATGAACGGGGAAGTCAGCGCTCGTGCAGTCGCACGCCGCACCGGCATTCCATACACTACTGTTTGGTTGGCACTGAGGCGTACCCTCCGATGCTATCCGTACAAAATTCATCGGCATCATGAACTGTTACCTGGCGATTTAGTTAAGCGGAGGGCATTTGCGGTGAGGGCGTTTCAAAAGATGGCGGAAAATGATAAGTGGTTGAGTAACGTGTTGTGGACCGACGAAGCTCATTTCACGATCCGAGGGTGTGTCAACGCCCACAACTGCAGAATTTGGGCTACCGAAAATCCTATAACTGTCGTGGAAACTCCATTGCACGACGAGAAAGTCACGGCATGGGTTGGATTTACCACTTCTACCGTTATCGGGCCTTTTTTCTTCGAGGAAATGCGTGATTCTGGTTTTGTAACTGCTACCGTGACGGGTGAGAGGTACGCCGATATACTACAGAATCGCATCATCTCCAACCTGGCTGATAAACACCTGCTGGAACGTACGATGTTTATGCAGGATGGCGTTCCACCCCATATTGCTAGACGCGTGAAAGATCTCTTGCGCGCGTCGTTTGGTGATGATCGTGTGCTCAGCCGCCACTTTTGTCATGCTTGGCCTCCCAGGTCCCCATACCTCAGTCCCTGAGATTATTGGCTTTGGGCTTACCTGAAGTCGCAAGTGTATCGTGATCGACCGACATCTCTAGGGATGCTGAAAGACAACATCTGACGCCAATGCCTCCGGACATGCTTTACAGTGCTGTTCACAACATCATTCCTTGACTACAGCTATTGTTGAGGAATGATGGTGAACATATTGAGCATTTCCTGTAAATAACATTATCTTTGCTTTGTCTTACTTTGTTATGTTAATTATTGCTATTCTGATCAGATGAAGCGCCATCTGTCGGACATTTTTTGAACTTTTGTGTTTTTTTTGGTTCTAATAAAACCCCATGTCATTCCAAGCATGTGTGTCAATTTGTACCTCTCTATCTATATTACCCGTGATTTATTCAGTTTTCAAATTTATACTGACGTTTTGATCACCCAGTACTTAGCTTTTGCTGTATTTTTTTAGTTGTGGGTGTTTTCCTATATAAGAGATTTAATCTTGTGGTGTCACCGCCAGCCACCACACTTGCTAGGTGGTAGCCTTTAAATCGGCCGCGGTCCGGTAGTATACGTCGGACCCGCGTGTCGCCACTATCAGTGATTGGAGACCGAGCACCGCCACACGGCAGGTCTAGAGAGACTTCCTAGCACTCGCCCCAGTTGTACAGCCGACTTTGCTAGCGGTGGTTCACTTACTTCTACGCTCTCAATTGCCGAGACGACAGTTAGCATAGCATTCAGCTACGTTATTTGCTACGACCTAGCAAGGCGCCAGTATCCGTACTATTGATATTGTGAATCATGTACCATAAAGAGCGACGTTCTTCATTAATGGATGAAAGTTAAGTATTCCACCGGCTACGTCCGTTTTTCTCAATTCTAATTCCCTTGTCATGTTCCAGACCTCACGCCAGCCAGTGTGAGCTTAGACGCGTGCACTTCGGCCTCCTTTTAGTAATACGGTGTTGGCTCTCGTGCCAACCACAACAAATCTCACGTTTTGTAAATATAAATTCAGGCCGCCTGTTGTCATTTTCTGAACCCAGCGTGCTGAAGTTCATTATGGTATCAGCGTCCACTGTTGACATGTCAGGAGGGTAAGAAATTGCATATCTGGGTTTCTGTCACCTTTTATAGTTTACTTCTTCAGGTTAGTCTTGCTAGCATGGGTAGTATATGTGCGTACTGTGAGCGGACACAAGAGGAGCTGGCCGCAGTTTGCGAAACAGTAGTGGTGTTTGTTGATGCAATAATTTACCAACAGTCGTATGTATTGTAGAAATTTATTTTATGAGCATCGATGTTTGCAAACCGCCCTAGTCTGTGTCTCCTGACCACCAAGAGATGCTGCATAGGGATTTGATTCACGGATCCAGTTATATGGTTCCTTTCGTATATAGCGATTTTACGACTATGACGTGTGGGGCCTGAAGATGGCATCAATGTAATGCCGAAACTGGTAGCACATAAGAAGTTCATAAAATAAATTTCTTCAATACATACGGCTGTTGGTAAATATTGCAACAAGAAATACATGCCAGCTATTGTCCCGCAGACCATAATGGATCAACAAGGGTTAAAGTTGTGTTGGCTACGATCAGCCGCCTTCAGGCTACTGATTCGGATGTAGCTGTGGCCAACAAACTGGTCGCATGGGACACCTTACTTCGCCAAGGGCTCTGCTGCACCTCCTAATGTACCCGACGCGATGGCTCCTCCCTAACAGGAGAGTGAACTGGGGGGGGGGGGGGGTTATGCGTTCGCGTCGCTCGAGGTGGAGGGCCGAGGCCGTCCGTCTAGCCTTGCCCATTCACCTGTGAGTGAACAAGTGGCTGTCTCTTCAGCAAGATCCAAGCAGGCACAAGTGGGTAGGGGATGGAAGGTGCGTATGTAATTGCAGATTAGTTACGGGAAAGAAATATGTACACTCCTGGAAATTGAAATAAGAACACCGTGAATTCATTGTCCCAGGAAGGGGAAACTTTATTGACACATTCCTGGGGTCAGATACATCACATGATCACACTGCCAGAACCACATGCCCATAGACACAGGCAACAGAGCATGCACAATGTCGGCACTAGTACAGTGTATATCCACCTTTCGCAGCAATGCAGGCTGCTATTCTCCCATGGAGACGATCGTAGAGATGCTGGATGTAGTCCTGTGGAACGGCTTGCCATGCCATTTCCACCTGGCGCCTCAGGTGGACCAGCGTTCGTGCTGGACGTGCAGACCGCGTGAGACGACGATTCATCCAGTCCCAAACATGCTCAATGGGGGACAGATCCGGAGATCTTGCTGGCCAGGGTAGTTGACTTACACCTTCTAGAGCACGTTGGGTGGCACGGGATACATGCGGACGTGCATTGCCCTGTTGGTACAGCAAGTTCCCTTGCCGGTCTAGGAATGGTAGAACGGTGGGTTCGATGACGGTTTGGATGTACCGTGCACTATACAGTGCCCCCTCGACGATCACCAGAGGTGTACGGCCAGTGTAGGAGATCGCTCCCCACACCATGATGCCGGGTGTTGGCCCTGTGTGCCTCGGTCGTATGCAGTCCTGATTGTGGCGCTCACCTGCACGGCGCCAAACACGCATACGACCATCATTGGCACCAAGGCAGAAGCGAGTCTCATCGCTGAAGACGACAAGTCTCCATTCGTCCCTCCATTCACGCCTGTCGCGACACTACTGGAGGCGGGCTGCACGATGTTGGGGCATGAGTGGAAGACGGCCTAACGGTGTGCGGGACCGTAGCCCAACTTCATGGAGACGGTTGCGAATGGTCCTCGCCGATACCCCAGGAGCAACAGTGTCCCTAATTTGCTGGGAAGTGGCGGTGCGGTCCCCTACGGCACTGCGTAGGTCTTGGCGTGCATCCGTGCGTCGCTGCGGTCCGGTCCCAGGTCGACGGGCACGTGCACCTTCCGCCGACCACTGGCGACAACATCGATGTACTGTGGAGACCTCACGCCCCACGTGTTGAGCAATTCGGCGGTACGTCCACCCGGCCACCCGCATGCCCACTATACGCCCTCGCTCAAAGTCCGTCAACTGCACATACGGTTCACGTCCACGCTGTCGCGGCATGCTACCAGTGTTAAAGACTGCGATGGAGCTCCGTATGCCACGGCAAACTGGCTGACATTGACGGCGGCGGTGCACAAATGGTGCGCAGCTAGCGCCATTCGACGGCCAACACCGCGGTTCCTGGTGTGTCCGCTGTGCCGTGCGTGTGATCATTGATTGTACAGCCCTCTCGCAGTGTCCGGAGCAAATATGGTGGGTCTGACACACCGGTGTCAATGTGTTCTTTTTTCCATTTCCAGGAGTGTAGGAAGACAGCGTTAAGGGCTGAAAAGAAAGCCAAAGCCAAAGGATGTAGGCAGCAACGACGTCTGACGCAACGGTCCTGAGGCCATCCTCATTTCGGGCGGCTGGTAGATGTGATGCTTGCGGGGTGCAAGCAGAGTTGGTCAGGGTACTTTCGTTTGGAGCCGAGTGAAGGATATCAGCCAAACGCTACGTCCAGCTTGTGACAGTCTTGGTTGCAGATTTCTGGACATGGGTTATTGGGTACGGAACCGCAGGAATTCCCTTGACGGAACAAGGATGCACTACACAAAGGAAGCAGCTACTCAGGTGGCAGACTATTTGTGGAGTGCATATGGTCTTTTTTTTAAGACAGGCGGACTTAGGTGGCAGAGTACTAGTGGAGTGCATATGGTCTTTTTTTTAAGACAGGCGGTAGTTTGAGGTACTCTGATGTACACTCGGTAGTAGTTACGCAGATAGCAACGTCAGATTGCGTTCTCGGAGGAGGCACTCTGACTATCAAAATTTTACAGTAAAATGCCGAAGTATTCGTAACGAAGTTCCCGTATTTACCTCCCTTCAGGGAAGTTCTCACACTCACGTTATTCTTGAGACCGGTGGCTGACTAAAACCCGAACTAGAAAGCTCTGAGATATTTAGCGAGCCATGCAACGTTTACAAAAAGGACTGATTAGAAGCCATAGGAAGGGGAGTGTTCACCGCAGTTGACAAAAATATTGTCTTTGCTGAGGCTGAAACTGAGTGTGAAAATGAAACTATCTGGTCGCATCTAAGAGCCCTAGGTCAAATCAAGTTAAGTGCTGGATGTTTTTTCGTTGTGACATTTCTAGAGTCATTCAAAGAAAGTCTACGGTCAGTAGCGCTTAAATACACAGATCATGCAGTAGTAGTTGGAGGCGACTTTAACCGACCAGGTATAGAAACACTTACATGGAAACACTGCAGGGCGTGCAGACAGACAGTCTTCTGAAGTTCTTCTTGAACACGTTTTCCAAAAACTGTACTGAGCAGCTAGTTCGGCAGCCCATACGCAATGGAAATATCTTAGACCTTGTAGCTACAAACAGGCCGCACCTTACCGGCGGCGAGAGTTTACAGAAGGTATTACTATTATATCATAGTGACTATGTTTACCATAGTTTATAAACCAGTCAAGAAGGCTTGGAGAGTATTTTTGCTACAAAGAGCAGGTAAGCAGTTGTTACTATCTCATTTACACAATGAATTGCAAGTATTTGGTTCCAGTATGAGGGACACAGAGGAATTATGGTCAAAGTTTAAACAGACTGTAAATAGTGTTCTGGGCACCTATGTGTCTAGCAAGTGCATTAACGACGGTAAAAGAACCACCTTGGTTTAGCAATGAAATTCGAGAAACTATAACAAAAAAAAGGCTGTTGCACTCTCGCTTCAAAAGAGAATGCGGAAATGACGACAAGCAAATGTTAGTAGAGATCCGTGCATCTGTGAAAAAATCTAGCGAAGTATTCAACTATCACCGCCAAACCTTAGCAGGAGATCTGGTCGAGAATGGTGTGGCAGTTGGAAATAGCAAAACTAAAGCCAAGTTTTAAATTCGGTGTTTATGAAATAGTTTAGCAGGAGAATCATACAAATGTACCGTCGTTTGACCATCGCACAGAATCCCGTACGGACGTCACAGGAATAAGCCTACCTGGGATAGAGGAACAACTGAACGTGTTGAAACAAATACGTGGATAGGTCTGGGCTGAGTCCCAACTACGTTTTATACAGAGTATTCTAGGGAACTGGTTCCTTACCTAGTATGAATTTGTCGCGAATCTCTTGAACGTCTATTTGATGCAGAAATCTAGACCATGTTCGGAGTTCGAGTATAAAAATTTTCCTAGAGACCGAAAAGCTTTTGTCCATGTATCAGCACGGTTTTAGGAAACATCGCTCGTGTGAAACTCAGCTTGGCCTTTCCTCACATGATATACTGCGAACTAGGGATGAAAGGCAATAGGAAGATTCAGTAGTTCTAGATTTCCGAAAAGAATTTGACACGGTACTCTACAGCAGGCAGTTAACTAAGGTACCGACATTCGGGATAAGTTCCCAGAGATGTGAGTGTCTCGAAGCCGTCTTCAATAACAGAGCTCAGTATGTTGTCCTTGACGGCGAGTGTTCGGCAGACAAAGGTGTCGCCAGGAGTGTCCCTGGGAAGTGTGATAGGGCCACAGTTATTTTCTATATACATAAATGATATCTGGCAGGACCACTATTATTTTCTGCATACATGAATGATATGGCGGCAGTATGTGGTTCTTTGCTGATGATGCTGTAGTGTGCGGGAAGGTATCGAAGATTAGAGATTTAGGATGACACAAGATAACTTAGACGAAATTTCTCTGATGAATGGCAGGTGGCTGTAAATATAGAAAACTATAAGTTAATGAGGAGGAGTAGGAAAAACGATTCCGTGATGTTCCGATACAGGATTTGTAGTATCCTGCTTGATACAGCCACATCGTTTAAATATGTGGACGTAACGTTCCAGAGTGGTATCACATGGAATGAGCATGTGAAGATTGTGGTAGGGAAGGCGAATGGTAGACTTCGATTTACTGCAAGAATTTTAGGAGCGCGTTGTTCACTTGCAAAGGAGAGCGGATATAAGAAGCTACAGCGGCCTATTCTTGAATACTGCTCAAGTGTTTGGGATCTGCACCATGTAGGAGTAGAGGAAGCAATTCAGAGACGAGCTGTTACATTTGTTACCGGGAGATTCGAACTACACGCAAGTGTTACGGAGATACTTAGGGAAATCAAACGGGAATCGCTGGAGAGAAGGCGACGTTCTTTTCGAGGAACGTTAGTGAGAAAATTTAGAGAAACGGCATTTGATGCTGACTGCAGAAGGATCCTACTGCCGCCAACATACATTTCGCTTAAGAACCAGGAAGATAAGAGACGAGAAATCAGGGGTCATACGGAGACATGGAACATGAAGGGAAATGAAAAGCTGTCGTACAGGATACCCTCCGCCACGCACCATATGGTGGCTTGCGAATGTTTCTGTAGACGTACAGTTCCAAACACAGTGGGAAAGTTGTTAGTTAAGCGTTCATGTAGAAGTGATATATTCATACTGAAAGTAAGAGACAGACGAGATAAGATTATCATTGGCTTAGATTTTAATAAAACGAAACATTTGTCAAGACCAAAAATTCGTTCCAGCAATTGCACACACAATATCAGTATGATCAAACAACTTAGGTAATAATGCTACGTACACAAAAATTAAGAATTTGACAGTATTATTCCAGAAGTATCAACAGAGCTAAGATGATTTAATATATTTACGGCTCATCATGTGAGTCACATTTACTATGTTTACGCAACTGGCTGAATTCATGAATTCGTTATAACGGCGCATACTTTTCCTCTTCACAGTACATCACTATGTTCATACAATCCACTGTCTCATTCATGAAAAGGCGCGTACACGGACCAACGAAGGTCAGCGAACGACGAACACTGGATTCGGTCGAACAGTGGTCACCAATGCATTGGCGATCGGCTTGGAGCCGGCCGCGGTGGTCTCGCGGTTCTAGGCGCGCAGTCCGGAGCCGTGCGACTGCTACGGTCGCAGGTTCGAATCCTTCCTCGGGCATGGATGTGTGTGATGTCCTTAGGTTAGTTAGGTTTAAGTAGTTCTAAGTTCTAGGGGACTAATGACCACAGCAGTTGATTCCCATAGTGCTCAGAGCCATTTGAACCATTTGAAGTGCTTGGAGCCAAGGAATTCGGTCATGTGTAATGGCAGTTGGCTCTCATAACACACCGACATTGCTCCAGTTTTTTGTTGTTGTTGTAAGGTAGCGTTTGAATTAGAATTTCCCCGGCCGATATTAAAAAAGAGGATTTAGCAGTCGTTCGATGTTCAGCATTTATTTTCCTGCAAGAAGCTGAAAGAAGAAGAACCTCTCTTTTAAAAAGTAGAGAGGAGTATACACTGGGTCAAAACTTACGTCTGATCTTCGAGATGAATTGGAATATGGGCTATTTCGTATTTTCTCCCTAATGAAAGCTACGGATTTCGAATTGTTATTGAACTGCGTAGGCCTTAAAAGTTCCAAAGATGACACCTCTTCTAGGAGAGCTGTACCTGCAGCAGAAAGATTAATAATCACTCCCAGTTTTGTTTGTTTCTCTTTGTCGCTCACAGCGGAAATATGTCAATAAAGACCTTATTTTCTTTTTCATATCGTGAGCATTTCTTTCTAACTGCTCACTTATCCCCCTCCAAGCGACTAATATTTTCAATTTTTTTCTGAAATTGCAGTTCGTAGAGGCCCATAAACATTTCCTTTCACGATAAAAGTCTATCAGCTTTAATGCTCTCTCGATATTCCACTCCATACTCCAGTATTTTTAAACACAGCAAGTACACATCCTTAGCGAATGCAGGCGTGCCTGCAGAAGAAACAGACACTGTTGAAATTAAGTTTTTCAGGACAGCCATAAGTCGCACTCAGCACCATTATTGACCGCTTTCGCTCTTTAATTTAACAACCAACTACTGCACTGTAAACTGTTAATTCCAGAGTTTCTGATAATACTCTTGTTAAACTGAAGAGCGAAACCTATCAATTAAACGAACTATGTGCGACTCGTCGCTGTCCTGAAGAACCTAAATGCAGAACCGTTCCAGAGACACAGCAATTCGCTACTGAACCGACGAACATTCGAGCCAGCACCCACACTACGAGAGGGGTCCGAAGGCCGACGAAATGCCATTGATGTTACCCGCAGTAGGCCTAACCACAACCAAGGTCAACTGCTTCGTTGTTTCGAATTTGCCGCGCCCACTAAGCAAATATCGTCCAACGAAACGCTTCGCAGTTGTTCATTGGCCTTCGTTGGTGTAGTGTGTGCCATTCTTCAGACACATTCCTGTCAACAACGGACAGTAAACTACTTCAATATATGCATATACACTCTGCAAACCACTGTAAAGTGCATGGTAGAGGGTACCTTCCACTTAACAGTTATGGAGCGCGGTAGGAATGATCACTTAAAAGCGTCGCGCACCCTGTAATAGGACTAATTTTGTCCTCGAGATCTCTGCAGGAGCGATACATAGGGGATTGTAATACATCCTAGATTCGTCATTTAAATTTAGATTTTTAAAGTTACTAAGTAGCCTTTCACAGTGTATTTTGCGTCTGTTTTGAAAAGCGTTGGTCAGTTCAGTTTTTTTTCAGCTTTTGGGTGACATTCTGCAGTGGGTCAAACAAACCTGCGACCAATCGCCCTGTCCTTTGTATAAGTTTAATATCTCCAGTTAGCCCTATTTGAGACGGGTCCCACACATCTGAGCAATATTCTCTAGGATGAGTCTGGCACGAGTTTTTCTGTGTCAGCAGTCCCCTTGTACTCTGCTTACATTTACCTGGTATTCTACCACCGAACCGCAGTCGGCCACCTACTTTACTTTTGACTGATCCCATGAGATTGTTGCATTTCATATCGTTACAAATTGTTATACCCACATATTTGTATTAGTTAATCGATTCCAATTGTGACTCTTTGATACTGTACACATAAGGTACTACGGTTTTTAGTTTTGTGAAGGGCAGAAGTTTACATTTATGAACATTTTAAAGCAAGTCACCAATCTTTGCGCCACTTTGGACGGAATATCTGGGCATGCATTTTTAAACAGTATTTCATTTTAGATAACGGCATCATTTGCGTAAAGACTCAATATCGTGCCAATGGTAAACTACGTGAGACTTATCTTACGAAACTATTGCTCGAGACCGTTTCGTAGCGTAAACTTGCCCAGTAATACGCACCTAGGAGGGCGAGCGCTTCGGTCGGCTTAACATGAGTTTCTATAGCGATATTTCACGAGTATACTACCTGCTCCCTCCCCCCCATGAACCATGGACCTTGCCGTTGGTGGGGAGGCTTGCGTGCCTCAGCGATACAGATGGCCGTACCGTAGGTGCAACCACAACGGAGGGGTATCTGTTGAGAGGCCAGACAAACGTGTGGTTCCTGAAGAGGGGCAGCAGCCTTTTCAGTAGTTGCAGGGGCAACAGTCTGGATGATTGACTGATCTGGCCTTGCAACGTTAACCAAAACGGCCTTGCTGTGCTGGTACTGCGAACGGCTGAAAGCAAGGGGAAACTACAGCCGTAATTTTTCCCGAGGACATGCAGCTTTACTGTATGGTTAAATGATGATGGCATCCTCTTGGGTAAAATATTCCGGAGGTAAAATAGTCCCCCATTCGGATCTCCGGGCGGGGACTACTCAGGAGGATGTCGTTATCAGGAGAAAGAAAACTGGCGTTCTACGGATCGGAGCGTGGAATGTCAGATCCCTTAATCGGGCAGGTAGGTTAGAAAATTTAAAAAGGGAAATGGATAGGTTAAAGTTAGATATAGTGGGAATTAGTGAAGTTCGGTGGCAGGAGGAACAAGACTTCTGGTCAGGTGACTACAGGGTTATAAACACAAAATCAAATAGGGGTAATGCAGGAGTAGGTTTAATAATGAATAGGAAAATAGGAATGCGGGTAAGCTACTACAAACAGCATAGTGAACGCATTATTGTGGCCAAGATAGATACGAAGCCCACACCTACTACAGTAGTACAAGTTTATATGCCAACTAGCTCTGCAGATGATGAAGAAATTGAAGAAATGTACGATGAAATAAAAGAAATTATTCAGATAGTGAAGGGAGACGAAAATTTAATAGTAATGGGTGACTGGAATTCGAGTGTAGGAAAAGGGAGAGAAGGAAACATAGTAGGTGAATATGGATTGGGGCTAAGAAATGAAAGAGGAAGCCGCCTAGTAGAATTTTGCACAGAGCACAACTTAATCATAGCTAACACTTGGTTTAAGAATCATGAAAGAAGGTTGTATACCTGGAAGAACCCTGGAGATACTAAAAGGTATCAGATAGATTATATAATGGTAAGACAGAGATTTAGGAACCAGGTTTTAAGTTGTAAGACATTTCCAGGGGCAGATGTGGACTCTGACCACAATCTATTGGTTATGACCTGTAGATTAAAACTGAAGAAACTGCAAAAATGTGGGAAATTAAGGAGATGGGACATGGATAAACTGAAAGAACCAGAGGTTGTACAGAGTTTCAGAGAGAGCATAAGGGAACAATTGACAGGAATAGGGGAAAGAAATACAGTAGAAGAAGAATGGGTAGCTCTGAGGGATCTAGTAGTGAAGGCAGCAGAGGATAAAGTAGGTACAAAGACGAGGGCTGCTAGAAATCCTTGGGTAACAGAAGAAATATTGAATTTAATTGATGAAAGGAGAAAATATAAAAATGCAGTAAATGAAACAGGCAAAAAGGAATACAAACGTCTCAAAAATGAGATCGACAGGAAGTGCAAAATGGCTAAACAGGGATGGCTAGAGGACAAATGTAAGGATGTAGAAGCTTATCTCACTAGGGGTAAGATAGATACAGCCTACAGGAAAATTAAAGAGACCTTTGGAGAGAAGAGAACCACGTGTATGAATATCAAGAGCTCAGATGGCAGCCCAGTTCTAAGCAAAGAAGGGAAGGCAGAAAGGTGGAAGGAGTATATAGAAGGTTTATACAAGGGCGATGTACTTGAGGACAATATTATGGAAATAGAAGAGGATGTAGATGAAGACGAAATGGGAGATACGATACTGCGGGAAGAGTTTGACAGAGCACTGAAAGACCTGAGTCGAAACAAGGCCCCCGGAGTAGACAACATTCCATTAGAACTACTGACGGCCTTGGGAGAGCCAGTCATGACAAAACTCTACCAGCTGGTGAGCAAGATGTATGAGACAGGCGAAATACCCTCAGACTTCAAGAAGAATATAATAATTCCAATCCCAAAGAAAGCAGGTGCTGACAGATGTGAAAATTACCGAACTATCAGTTTAATAAGCCACGGCTGCAAAATACTAACGCGAATTCTTTACAGACGAATGGAAAAACTGGTAGATGCAGACCTCGGGGAGGATCAGTTTGGATTCCGTCGAAATGTTGGAACACGTGAGGCAATACTGACCTTACGACTTATCTTAGAAGAAAGATTAAGAAAAGGCAAACCTACGTTTCTAGCATTTGTAGACTTAGAGAAAGCTTTTGACAATGTTGACTGGAATACTCTTTATCAAATTCTAAAGGTGGCAGGGGTAAAATACAGGGAGCGAAAGGCTATTTATAATTTGTACAGAAACCAGATGGCAGTAATAAGAGTCGAGGGGCATGAAAGGGAAGCAGTGGTTGGGAAAGGAGTGAGACAGGGTTGTAGCCTCTCCCCGATGTTATTCAATCTGTATATTGAGCAAGCAGTAAAGGAAACAAAAGAAAAATTTGGAGTAGGTATTAAAATTCATGGAGACGAAGTAAAAACTTTGAGGTTCGCCGATGACATTGTAATTCTGTCAGAGACGGCAAAGGACTTGGAAGAGCAGTTGAACGGAATGGACAGTGTCTTGAAAGGAGGATATAAGATGAACATTAACAAAAGCAAAACGAGGATAATGGAATTTAGTCAAATTAAATCGGGTGATGCTGAGGGAATTAGATTAGGAAATGAGACACTTAAAGTAGTAAAGGAGTTTTGTTATTTAGGAAGTAAAATAACTGATGATGGTCGAAGTAGAGAGGATATAAAATGTAGACTGGCAATGGCAAGGAAAGCGTTTCTGAAGGAGAGAAATTTGTTAACATCGAATATAGATTTATGTATTAGGAAGTCGTTTCTGAAAGTATTTGTTTGGAGTGTAGCCATGTATGGAAGTGAAACATGGACTATAACTAGTTTGGACAAGAAGAGAATAGAAGCTTTCGAAATGTGGTGCTACAGAAGAATACTGAAGATAAGGTGGATAGATCACGTAACTAATGAGGAGGTATTGAATAGGATTGGGGAGAAGAGAAGTTTGTGGCACAACTTGACTAGAAGAAGGGATCGGTTGGTAGGACATGTTTTGAGGCATCAAGGGATCACAAATTTAGCATTGGAGGGCAGCGTGGAGGGTAAAAATCGTAGAGGGAGACCGAGAGATGAGTACACTAAGCAGATTCAGAAGGATGTAGGTTGCAGTAGGTACTGGGAGATGAAGCAGCTTGCACAGGATAGAGTAGCATGGAGAGCTGCATCAAACCAGTCTCAGGACTGAAGACAACAACAACAACAACTACCTGCTCAAGTGCCCTGAAGGCATTCACAGTGTGATGCGTTTTATTTAATAACCACTGGACCAATTTACAGCAAAGTCATCGTAAATGTTTCCGATAACGGCTACGAGAGGCCAAGTGCAATAATACCGTGGTCGAGCAGTACTGAAAACTCTTGTTTAGTCACAAGCTGCGGAGCAACGATAAACGTGTGATTTAGTACGTACCACATCCAAAGCGAACAGATAAAGGTAAAATCTTCAAGAATGTCACAACCGAGCACTTTCTGCCTCAAGGTGGTGGCTGAGGAGTCGGCAGTCAGTCGGCTCAGCAGGTGCGCCGCGCTTATTTTTCGCCCAGTGCGGACCTGCCAGCGGCTCTACTGCGCAGCCGGCCCGGCGCTAAGTGGGGCAGCGGCCTGCTGGCGTGATTCAGGGGCGTGCCGCCTGGAGAGGCGATGAAAGCAAGCCACACGGCGCGCGCGGGCCAACGTCCTGGTGTTTACGTCGCGCGGCGCTCTGGGCCGCTGCCAGCTGCCTCCCGCTTGCTGCTTGCTGTCCACGCCGCGTCCTCCAGCACGGTGCCAACCAGGGCTGCCACTCGTAAGGGGAAGGCCTCGGATACGGCCAAGCGATTCCGCTCATGTTTGGCAGGTCGCTCGTGTAAAAAGGTTAACAAGGGGGGTCGGGTCTCATCGATTTGACTCAAACTGTGTCAGTAGAAGCAAGTATATGACTCTTTGATATTTCCTAAAACATTTCGTTTCAGTGGGCCGCAGAAAAAGAGAAAACGCAAGTATCTTAATTACGTTGTGAGCGATGTTTGAATAACAAGTCCAGAGATAGTGGCGTCAAGCAGTCGGTGGCTCGAGTTCGATTTCCGGCGCCACCTAATTTTTTATTCATTGCATTTTACTCCTCGCAATGTTGAACTATAAATTACAAAATTTAAATTTAGTTTAACTCTTCGATTTATGTAAAGAAAATTAATATAAATAATTATCTATGATTACTTTAATTTCAGTAATGAATATAGTTAAACAGTTAATTTTCATAACTGAGTGAAGTTTTTATGGAAGTAATATTTCCGAAAATTCTAGAAAGAAATTATCTGCTCTTTACTTGTTATGGGCAGTTACTTTACATTTCTTGGGCGATAATCGTCAAAGAACATTTAAAACATAAATACTGTTCACATTCGATTAGAATTACTGACAGCCTTTGGAGAGCCAGTCCTGACAAAACTCTACCATCTGGTGAGCAAAATGTATGAGTCAGGCGAAATACCCTCAGACTATATTAGAGAAGAATATAATAATTCCCATCCCAAAGAAAGCAGGCGTTCACAGATGTGGTTTAATAAGTCACGGCTGCAAAATACTAACGCGAATTCTTTACAGACGAATGAAAAACTGGTAGAAGCCGACCTCGGGGAAGATCAGTTTGGATTCCGTAGAAATATGGGAACACGTGAGGCAATAATGACCCTACGACTTATCTTAGAAGCTAGATTAAGAAAAGGCAAACCTACGTTTCTGGCTTTTGTAGACTTAGAGAACGCTTTTGACAATGTTGACTGTAATACTCTCTTTCAAATTCTGAAGATGGCAGGGATAAAATACAGGGAACGAAAGGCTATTTACAATTTGTACAGAAACCAGATGGCAGTTATAAGAGTCGAGGGACGTGAAAGGGAAGCGGTAGTTGGGAAGGGAGTGAGACAGGGTTGTAGCCTATCCCCGATGTTATTCATCCTGTATATTGAGCAAGCAGTAAAGGAAACAAAAGAAACATTCGGAGTAGGTATTAAAATCCATGGAGAAGAAATAAAAACTTGAGGTTGACATTGCAATTCTGTCAGAGACAGCAAAGAACTTGGAAGAGGAGTTGAACGGAGTAGACAGTGTCTTGAAAGGAGGATATAAGCTGAACATCAACAAAAGCAAAACATGGATAATGAATGTAGTCGAATTATGTCGGGTGATGCTGAGGGAATTAGATTAGGAAATGAGACACTTAAAGTAGTAAAGGAGTTTTGCTGTTTGGGGAACAAAATAACTGATGATGGTCGAAGTAGTGAGGACATAAAATGTAGACTGGCAATGGCAAGAGAAGAAGAGAAATTTGTTAAGATCGAGTGTAGATTTAAGTGTCAAGAAGTCTTTTCTGAAAGTATCTGCATGGAGTGTAGCCATGTATGGAAGTGAAACATGGACGATAAATAGTTTCGACAAGACGAGAATAGAAGCTTTCGAAATAAGGTGCTACAGACGAATGCTGAAGATTACATGGGTAGATCACATAACTAATGAGGACGTATTGAATAGCATTGGGGAGAAGACGAGTTTGTGGCACAACTTGACAACAAGAAGGGATCGGTTGGTAGGACATGTTCTGAGACATCAAGGGATCACCAATTTAGTATTGGAGGGTAGCGTGGAGGGTAAAAATCGTAGAGGGAGACCAAGAGATGAATACACTAAGCAGATTCATAACGATGTAGGCTGCAGTACGTAGTTGGAGATGAAGAAGCTTGCACGGGATAGAGTAGCATGGAGAGCTGCATCAAACCAGTCTCAGGACTGAAGACCACCACCACAACAACAACAACTGTTCACACAATGCACAACTTATGAATGTATTTTTTCAAGAAGAGCATTTTTTTCGTATTTGTGCTTCAGTGGAAAGATATTTCATAGAGGTTTTTAAATGAAGGTCTTTCCTCTATCAATTTTGATGCATAACAAGCATATCGAATCACCGTGGTGGAAACAGGAGCACTGAACCAATGCTGCACGATTGAATGCATTTTAGTTGCATATTACCTGAATGATAATTCTCGCTGTATTTTTACCAAATGAGGGGCAATTTGTGATCTTTTAATTTGATTTTGTACTTGGCGATAGAAATATACATCACAGGCTTGAGCAAGATGAGTGCATACTCTAGAGACCGCCACAATATCTCGGAAAATAGCAGCAGTCACAAACCCTCACAGAGGAATCGTTTAAAAACTTTCCCTGTTTAACTGTATTCATTATTCAAATTAAAGTAATCGTAGATTCTTATAAATTGTATACATTAATTTACGTGTATAAATTGAACGCTAACTATGAACTTAAAACTAACCGTAAATTTTATAATTGATAGTTCAGTGTCATGAAATAAAATGAGTAAAAAAACTGGGTAGCAGCGGGAATCGCACTCAAGCCGCCGAGTTATTACTCCGTACGCATACCGACTGCGCCACGCCACTAACGGCACTTTTGTTATTCAAAACTGTCACAACGTCATATAATCATACAATAAAGGATCCTTCTTTCTATGTATTCGCAAAACATTACATTTGTCTATGTTAAGGATCAGTTGCCACTCCCTGCGCCAAGTGCCTATCCGCTGCATATCTTCCTGCATTTCGCTACAATTTTCTAATGCTGCAACTTCTCTGTATATTACAGCATCATCCGCGAAAAGCCGCATGGAACATCCGACACTATCTACTAGGTCATTTATATATATTGTGAAAAGCAATGGTCCCATAACACTCCCCTGTGGCACGCCAGAGGTTACTTTAACGTCTGTAGACGTCTCTCCAGTGATAACAACATGCTGTGTTCTGTTTGCTAAAAACTCTTCAATCCAGCCTCAGAGCTGGTCTGATATTCCGTAGGCTCTTACTTTGTATATCAGGCGACAGTGCGGAACTGTATCGAACGCCTTCCGGAAGTCAAGAAAAATAGAAAAAATGTTGGTAACGCCACGTACCGCTCTGTATGAAAATCACTGAGTGTGCTGTGTGCAGTCTATGGTTGATTTGCATTATTGGAATATTTGCTACTGTAGTGTTGGGCAGTTGGATGTGAACAGCGCTTAGCGTTGCGCAGCTGCAGGTGAGCCGCCAGCAGTGGTGGATGTAGGGAGAGAGATGGGAGAATTTTGAGAGCGGACGATCTGGACGTGTGTCCGTTAGAAAAAGGATATTTGTAAGACTGGATGTCATGAATTGATATATAATGACTTTTGAACACTATTAAGGTAAATAGATTGTTTATTCTCTATCAAAATCTTTCATTTGCTAGCTATGCCTATCAGTAGTTAATGCCTTGAGTAGTTAGAATCTTTTATGTAGCTGGCAGTATTGACGCTCGCTGTATTGCAGTACTTCGAGTAATATTGTGTGTCAGTTTAGTGGTGATCAGAATAAGTATAGAGAGAAATGTCTGAGGACGTTCAGTTTTGCTCAGCTGTTTGAAAATCATATAACGTAAGAGGTTTTCCAGCATTGTCATTTATAAATTTTTCCAAGGGGGTGTTTCACCGTAACATACATAGCGATAGACCACAACGCTGCTGGCATAGCGACGACGACATTTGAACGTGTTCGGTTCCCAAAGGAGTTCTGGTGTTTTTTTTATTTGTGTTTCTTTTTGGATATCGAAACTGGTAGGAATAAGAGGATTTATAAGGTAAGCGGTCAATAAGGAATAAAGCAAGAGAGAGGCAAGTAGGTATCTTAAAAGACTCTGATTAGTGGAACATTCACAGCATAATAAATCATCATCTGTTAACAAAGGTTTTTTAGGCACTGTTATTGTTTCTCGCCAGTCTTCAAAAGGAAAACAGTAGTTGCCGGAATACTGTATACATTAGATGCTCTCGATGCCACGAATGTATTTACTTCGTGTGTTTGTATGACAAACGCTATCCATGTAGTCGATCGAAAGAATATGAGGACACGTAACAGAGAGAGTAAAACAGCTGTTACAGGAATTTATTTCCCCTACCTTGCTTTTATTCATTATTGTTTTACTTACGTTATTAATCCTACTATTCCTCCCAAGCTCGAAGCGAAGAAAAATACAATTAAAAAAAACCGCAACAGTTCGTGCGGTAACAGAACACGCTTCTCCATTCATCAGTCAGATGCCTTCGTCTCAGTGTCATTGGTGCTTTCGTTTACCAACAAGTACCTTACGGATACAAACGAGGCAGACACGACAGTCCACGTCCTCGATTTCTAAGAAAATATGCATTTGGGAATACGTATTTGATGATCAAAAATACTCAGTTTTCAATTATGTGTCGATCCAGTCAATTTTGTGTCGACTGCGCGTGCTGAACTTTTGTGGTGGTTTTCTCAAAAAGGGGAAGCTCTTGAGCCAATATATCTTAAAAGTTTTTCACTTTAAGTTGCACACAAGCGACCTGTTAAATAATAGTCGAATGGTTTGGCCGCGTCTGCGGACTTCCCTTGTCAGTTATGATCGTAAAAATGCTGACCAGAGTGACTGGTAAATTTACGATTCAAGTGCTTAGATGAAGATGGATCTGGATGGTTACGATTCTTTTCTTGGGTGTCGGTATAAAATGTAGACTGGCAATAGCAAGAAAAGCTTTTCTGAAAAAGAGAACTATGTTAACGTCTAATATAAATTTAAGTGCTGAGACATCTTTTCTAATTGTCTTTGACAGGGGTATAGCTTTATACGGGAGCAAAACATGGACTATAAACAGTCAGCCGAGAAGAGATTAGAGGTTTGTGAAAAGTGATGGTACAATGAAATCCAAAAATTATACGGGTAGATCGATTTACACTCCTGGAAATTGAAATAAGAACACCGTGAATTCATTGTCCCAGGAAGGGGAAACTTTATTGACACATTCCTGGGGTCAGATATATCACATGATCACACTGACAGAACCACAGGCACATAGACACAGGCAACAGAGCATGCGCAATGTCGGCACTAGTACAGTGTACATCCACCTTTCGCAGCAATGCAGGCTGCTATTCTCCCATGGAGACGATCGTACAGATGCTGGATGTAGTCCTGTGGAACGGCTTGCCATGCCATTTCCACCTGGCGCCTCAGTTGGACCAGCGTTCGTGCTGGACGTGCAGACCGCGTGAGACGACGCTTCATCCAGTCCCAAACATGCTCAATGGGGGACAGATCCGGAGATCTTGCTGTCCAGGGTAGTTGACTTACACCTTCTAGAGCACGTTGGGTGGCACGGGATACATGCGGACGTGCATTGTCCTGTTGGAACAGCAAGTTTCCTTGCCGGTCTAGGAATGGTAGAACGATGGGTTCGATGACGGTTTGCATGTACCGTGCACTATTCAGTGTCCCCTCGACGATCACCAGAGGTGTACGGCCAGTGTAGGAGATCGCTCCCCACACCATGATGCCGGGTGTTGCCCCTGTGTGCCTCGGTCGTATGCAGTCCTGATTGTGGCGCTCACCTGCACGGCGCCAAACACGCATACGACCATCATTGGCACCAAGGCAGAAGCGACTCTCATCGCTGAAGACGACACGTCTCCATTCGTCCCTCCATTCACGCCTGTCGCGACACCACTGGAGGCGAGCTGCACGATGTTGGGGCGTGAGCGGAAGACGGCCTAACGGTGTGCGGGACCGTAGCCCAGCTTCATGGAGACGGTTGCGAATGGTCCTCGCCGATACCCCAGGAGCAACAGTGTCCCTAATTTGCTGGGAAGTGGCGGTGCGGTCCCCTACGGCACTGCGTAGGGTCCTACGGTCTTGGCGTGCATCCGTGCGTCGCTGCAGTCCGGTCCCAGGTCGACGCGCACGTGCACCTTCCGCCGACCACTGGCGACAACATCGATGTACTGTGGAGACCTCACGCCCCACGTGTTGAGCAATTCGGCGGTACGTCCACCCGGCCTCCCGCATGCCCACTATACGCCCTCGCTCAAAGTCCGTCAACTGCACATACAGTTCACGTCCACGCTGTCGCGGCATGCTACCAGTGTTAAAGACTGCGATGGAGCTCCGTATGCCACGGCAAACTGGCTGACACTGACGGCTGCGGTGCACAAATGGTGCGCAGCTAGCGCCATTCGACGGCCAACACCGCGGTTCCTGGTGTGTCCGCTGTGCCATGCGTGTGATCATTGCTTGTACAGCCCTCTCGCAGTGTCCGGAGCAAGTATGGTGGGTCTGACACACCGGTGTCAATGTGTTCTTTTTTTCCATTTCCAGGAGTGTATTAATGAAGGGGTTACTCGGTCGGATTGCTGACAAAAGATATTTGCGACTTAAGTTGACTGAAAGAAGAGACACGTTGATATGGGACATGCTGACGTATCAGCGCGTCGTATTCATCAGCCTGCCGCGCGGGATAGCCGTGCGGTCTTAGGCGCCCTGTCACAGTCCGCGCGTCTCCCCCGTTGGAGGTTCGAGTCCTCCGTCGGGTATGGGTGTATGTGTTGCCCTTAGCGTAAGTTAGTTTAATTAATGTGTAAGCCTAGGGGCCGATGACCTCAGCAGTTTGGTCCCAGAGAACCTTACCACAAATTTCCAATTTTTTTGTTTTCAGCCGCCTGAGACAGCGCTCTCAGCAGTGCACTTCTTTGCTCCCGCCTGGTACCAACGCGGATGACACTCCATACTCGGCCAAACCGTATTTGGAAATTACTTTGCCACATAATGAACTACCGATTTCTTCTTCTCAAATTTGACAACGTGGAAATCACCAAAATCACCAACATTGATTTTCTCAGGACTGGGAGTGATGAACTCTTTTCAATCTTCTGCAATAGACTTCCATTCTAAATCTTCCCCTTCATTGTCGCTTAATTTTGACTTCAATCGGAATTTGGCTGTGACCCAAAACTGGAAAAGATCCGTTTCTTTTTAGGCTTTCTGATTTCTATAAGCTCCAATAAATTCTTTGCTGTCGTCATCTCCTTTGTTTTCTACTTTATCAGTTTCTCTTGTCGTTTTCTTTCTTTTTCTTCGTTTCTTTTCTGGTTTTTCAGTATAAATCATGGATTTTCTCCTCTCTCTTTCTTTCTTAGACGTCTTCTCATTGAAAACTTTTGGCGTTACGAAGACTGTGTTAATTCCTGCTCGTATTTGTCAAAAAACTCAGTAACTGTTGTTTTACTGAAGGCAAAACTTCTTGCTGCGGTTGTGTTTGCAGGTTTTCTGAGGCTAAGTTCCCGATTCCTTTTTTAAATCCTGTTTATTTTTTACACGAATCTGGAAATTTATATCCCAAATATTCTGCGTATTGACAAGGTAGTGTCAAGAGTCTCTGCATGGACAATCCGTAGTGTATTTCACTGCATGTCCATGATTATTGTGTAATAAGCCTCTTCTCATGTTTTGTTGTAAATACCTGAGCAAAAGTATATTTTGCCCTTAGGACACAGAAGACGCCGACTGATGATTCTCTTCATGAGCTTTTCGAAACTTTTCAACATAGTGTAGCACGATTCCAGTTCTGATACCACAGTTTTCAGCTGCTTTTCGTGTAGACAATATCTGCAGTATAACTTCGGTTATGGCACCTTTTATCTCCTTCTCACTTGTCTCAGTCATTTATTTAGACGTAACTACTATTTACTGGTGAAAACAAGAAAATAATTATATTGCACAGAGGTTGAAATTTTCAAACGACCGGTTTCGGACTGTTATAAGCCCATCTTCAGGTATCGTAGCTGTGCTGTGGTCCCTGAGCGCCGCGTGTACCAGGCGCGGTGTGCTGCCTATGAGCTCAGAAGAGAACTCCCTGTTCTGCGCTTATAGGCAGCAGATTTACACTGGTACACGCGGCGCTCGGGGACCGAAGCACAGCTACGATACCTGAAGATGGTTTTATAACAGTCCGAAACCGGCCGTTTGAAAATAAAGAAATTTACAACTGAAGCTGTATTTTCAACCTCTGCTATAATTTTCAGTTGCGGATGTTCTTCCAACAGGTTTGTTTGTAATTATATTGCGGCAAAACTGCGCGGTAGCAGGACGCTTCAGTACACAACTGAAGTATACTGATACGTATCTACACTGGGGTGACAAAAGCAGTGGAATACCTCCTAATATCGTGTCGGACCTCCTTTTGCCCGGTGTAGGGCAGCAACTTCAGGTGGAATGGACAATTCGTTGCAAGTTCCCTACAGAAATATCGAGCAATGCTCCCTCTATGTCCCTCCGTAATTGTGAAAGTGATGGCTGGGCAGGATTTTGTGCACGAAATGTTTGATATGGGTGGCCAAATCATTCGCTAGAAATGTCCAGAATGTTCTCCAGACCACTCGGGAACAATTGCGGACTGTCATGCATAAAAATTTCATCATTGTTTAGGGAACATGAAGCCCATGAATGGCTGCAGATGATTTCCAGGTAGCCCCACGTAACCATTTCCAGTCAATGATCACTTCAGGTCGGCCTGAGGACCCAGTCCCTGCCATGAATTCACAGCCCACTCAATTATGGAGCCACCACCAGCTTGCACAGTGCCTTGTTGACATCTTTGGTCCATAGCTTCGTGGGGGGTCTACACTACACTAGAACCCTACCACCAGCTCTTGCCAACTGAAATAGGGACTCATCTGACCACGCCACAATTTTCCAGTCAGGTATGGTCCAAGCGATATGGTCACGAGCCCAGGAGAGGCGCTGCAGTCGATGTATTGTGAGCAAAGGCACTCGCGTCGGTCGTCAGCTGCCATCGCCCATTAACGCCTAATTCCGCGGCCCTGTCGTAACGGATACGTTCGTCGTGCGTCCGGCATTGATTTCTACGGTTACTTCACGCAGTGTTGCTTGTCTGTTAGCACTACCAACTCTGCGGAAACACGGCTGCTCTCGGTCTTTAAGTAAAGGCCGTCGGCTACTAAGTTATACGTGGTGAGAGGTGACGCCTGAAATTTAGTATTCTGAGCACACTCTTGACACTGTGGGTTTCGGAATACTGTATTCCGTAACGATTTCGGAATTCGAATCTCCCATATATATAGCTCTCATTACCATTTCGCGTTCAATGTCTATTAATATCCCGTCGTGCGGCCACAATGACATCGGAAAGCTTTCCACATGAGTCACCTGAGTACAAATGACAGCCCTATTATACCTCGTACTTGCAATACTACCGCCATGTGTAGATGTGCGCTTCGCCATTCCATGACTTTTGTTACCTCTGTGTGTGTGCCCCTTGCTTTATCAATGTAACCCAACGGAAATTTTCTCAACAATGAAGGCTACAAATAAAACAATCTTATTAATTTTTAAAAATTCGTGAGGTCCTTAATGCTTGATGTCCTAACTTACATTTAGTATCGATAGTTATTCATAAAATGACACAAAAGCTCGGTGAAACACTAAGCTTCAACGTATACTTGGTGGCACTAGAAACACGTTCATCCTTGTCAAAGGCCACCGGTTAACTGACGGTCAGGAGCGTCGCAGTAGTTGTATTCACATAAGCATCGACACGTTTCAGAGTCGTCACTAATCGATTATGTTCAACCGATTATAAAATTGCTTCTGTGTCAAACGTGCTCCGTGCATCACTCTGCGCAACTTCCCCCTATACATTTATTTCCACCAGTATCTATAGCTAATTTCGCATTTGAAGTTCCACTTCTATGTAGCTGAATGTTTATGATGTCATATATCCTGAACTAGGTGCTGTAAAATGATATAACTTTGCAGGTACACATCCAGTCGTAGATGCGGCTACTGTCGGCGAAATGTGTTGTGGATAGAATTAGAGATAAAGGAGTAATAATTTAAAACTTTATGCATGATGCGGCAGTTTTTCACGGACCTAAGGGTTTATGACATCATACCTCCTAAACTGTGTCGTACAATAATAACTTTCTGTAGTTACATTCAGCGACATATGTGGACACTGTAAGCGAAATGTGTTGCAAATAGAGGTAGTAGTAACGAAGTAATAAATTAATAGCTCATGCACGATATGGCAATTTTTCGTACATCTCAGTATTTGTCGCCCTTCTCCTGAACTATGTGTCGTACAATGATATATTTTTGTCGGTACATCCAGAGGCAGTTGTGGTTACTCTCTGTGAAAAGTGTTATCAATAGAGTTACTAGCAACGATGTGACAAGTTTAAACGTCTTGCGTGATGCCGCAATACTGTTAGCAGTAAAGAAGTAATAAATTAAAATGTCGTGTTTCATGTGGCAATTTTGTTGCATGAACAGTGAAAATGTAGTAAGCGATGAACTTTGATCCTTTCATCAGTTTGGAAGTGTGTGTGTGTGGGGGGGGGGGGGGGGGGGGGGAGGGGGGAGTTTCAGCGAAAAAAAGCTTTTTAATGCTTTGGAATTACATGTAAAGTGTGTCGCAAGTAACTAAGTACTCTCATGATTAAAGTACGGGTGTATTGGCGCATCGTGAGCTACTCTGCTTCTTCCCCATCTCCCCTTTGATAGATAGGTGGTCCTTACCCACCCAGCGATGGTTTCCAGACAGTGAATGATATGAGTACCAAGTTTGGTTGAAATCGTTCCCCTGGATTAGGAGACAAGGAATATACTTATAAGTATGATGAGTTGAATGTTGCTGGTTGTTTCTTATGGTGTTCCCACATTTCTGGTCTAGCGCCACCCTTTCAGGTGGTGTTAAATACGTTCCATCTTGTGTACATGCTGTTACCATTTTAGGGAGCTACAGTAGTAATACGTTTCCTGCAACTGTGGGTACTTGGGCCGAACTCATAGTAAAATTTAGTTAGAACATCTCAGTAGTACGCATACAAAATGTTTATTCTGACGAGCGTAGGGAAATTATGTTGTGCATCTGAAGCGCGTTTGTGACCCGCCAGGTTAGCCGAGAGCGCTAATGCGCTGCTTCCTGGACTCGGGTAGGCGCGCCGGCCGCGGATCGAATCCGCCCGGCGGATTAGCGTCGACGGCCGGTGTGCCGGCCAGCCTGGAGGTGGTTTTTAGGCGGTTTTCCACATCCCCTAGGTGAATACCGGGCTGGTCCCCACGTCCCAACTCCACACGCGCAGAAAAATGGGAGCGCCATTTGAGCAGGGCTCCACTCTGTGTTTTCTCCGCGTCTCATCCCAGTAGAGGAGAAATATTCCGTGTGACACCTTCACTGGTTTTCCGCTAGTTTAGTTCTACATTTCTTGCAAAAGATTACTCAAACGTGGTGTGTGAGACGCCCTTGCAACACGTGTGTCATAATTACTCAGCACGGATTACGATCACTTCATTCCGCCAGGACAGGTCGGTACTCCACGTCGACAACTCAAGAACCGAGAGAGAAAGAAAGAGAAACAGAAAATGAAGAGAGGCACTAGCGATAAAAGCGAAGAGCTTCCACAGGTAGGTTTCCACTGGTGTGACTGTGTGTCATTCAGGATTCTATGCAGCCGTGAGCATGACTCAGCACACACGGAGGTATTTCACACAAGGCTGCGTAAGGACTTTCCTTTTGGCAAAGTTCATGAGCGTAAAACTCGCAAGTGGTAAGGGATCGGAAATGTTGCAGTTTTTAAAGCAGTTCTGTCCATTCCGAGACGCAGCGAGTAACGAAGTTGTGGCAAGGGTGCACGCAAGAAAATCTCATTACATTATGACACAGCGTGCTGGTTTGATACAATAAACCATTATGTGTGGCAGGGCGGATCTAGGAATTTCCGCGATACTGGAATGCATGCAACTTTTAACCTGGAGAAAAAGCACTCTAGTAGTTACGTAACAAAAAATACCGCTTGTTAAAGTGGTCATCTTACTCAGAAATTCTTGAAGTGTTACTAGGTTTTATCTCTCTTAACAGTACGGCAAACTGAAATGTTACTTCACTAGCCGCATTTCCCTTTTATAAAAGTATCATAAACATTACGAGTATATAATACTTAGTTGTTTTTTTTATTACAAATTCTTAAAAAAATCTTTTGCTTTAAAAGACTTATTTTTTTACATATGAATGAAGTAGTTTTTCATTCTTATTTTCATACTCTTTCGTTCATTGTCAATTGACAGACACACTCTTTGAAGGATCCTTAAGAACAGAGGAATAGGCTGCACTACACGAGAAATAATACTGGCAGAAAAAAGGCAAGAGCAAGATTCAGAGGTGCACTACTGGAAGAATGATAGATGAAGAGCGGTGTCAGAAACGAAGATGGATTGTTACAAACTTCGTTTAGCATGGCGCTTTACGAAGTAATTAGACAGTGGAGAGCAATAAATGGCAAAATAGGAATACTAAAGATGCACGACGGTGCAAAAAGAACAATAGCGCCCAAGGGGACTGCCTAACCTACACGGACGACACAGCAATAGTAATTAAGACAGAAGACGACGCAAAGACACATCTCGACAACCGAAGATAAGTTGTCAAAATATTGGGACTGAGGATCCCCCACGAGATACTGAATGCCACTAGAGATTGTAAATACCAGAATTCACCGAGCAAAAGATGGACACATTTAAATATCTGGTAGATTTGTATAACAGGAAGAAACAGGAGCAACGAGGGAGTAATAGAGAGGATGAAGAAACTGTGGTCATTCTTCTGTAAGACGAAAGAATATACAAACAGAAGCAAAGAACGGATACTACAAAGTAACTATCAGGAGTGAGCGACTGAAACGGTAACGCTAGGATGAAATAGAGTAAAACAGTTAGAAAAAGAAGATAGAAAAATAATGAGGGAAATGCTGTGTCTGGGTGAAAGATGGATGCGAAGACCTTGGGAACGGCTGTAGTGGAGCATGAGGACAGTATCAGGAGAAATAAGACTAGAAGGGGTAAGATTTGCAGGACATGTAATCTGGATGAGTATGGATAGAATGACGAAAAGAGTATGGGGCAGACAGCAACAAAGGCAAGGATCAAGTTCGTTGTTGAACTCAAGGAGGATTGGTAGGAATTGGGCATTTAGGCGAAAGGAAAGGAAAATTGGAGCAGCAATTACATACCAATACGCCAGAGATTGACGACAAGAGAAGGATGCAGGAAAAGGATAGATATTCACCAGTGTATCAGACGAGATTGGAGGATATTGAAGAAGTCACAACAAAAGCGAGAGAGGATGACGAGTTTCTTGAAGGAGAGAGGGCAGGTGGTGGCAAAGGAGAGAGGAGTAAGGGTGGAGGGTGGGAAAGGCAAGAGGAAGATGGGGGAGTATGAAAGGTTTAGCTTACCTTCGTCAACGAGGTTCAATAGCAACGGAGCACAAGATTGCGGACATTGCCTTTAGCGATTTTGGGAAACAACGGAATTTCTGGAAAAGGATTTTATCCTAGTCGTTACGAATGAGAGCCAGTCTCTTCTAAACCACTGAGACAACTCGCTCGGTAGACGCTTCAAAGAGAGGCGAACAACCCGATTAATGGCGAAATTTGTCCCATACAGTGTGGCCCTCCTAAGAGTCGTCAGGCGCATCTTCTCTAGTGTTTAAGTAGATATTTGTAATTTAGTTTTTGCAATATGTAGCTGGAGTCAGCCCAAAACTTGCTCAACACGCCTTTCACGCGAATAAAACGACTTTTAAAAGTGGCATTTTACGTGCCCACTCGATAGAGCGACGCCAGATTAGTTTAGTGCGACATTCGTTTTAGCGTCGTGTGGTAACAAGGACGGTACAACACGAACAACAAGCAGTACTCCAGCAGCGACTGAGCAGCGCTGCTGTATGGCAGTAGAGCTCAGAGCAGCCCAGATCGGTGCTGTCGCTGTTAGGGACACTACTTATTCCTCGTGTTTTAATGTTGCTGTTAATACATATCGCTACACTGAATATCGCACTGGACTCATTTGGAATCGTGATATCGAATGGCTACATGAAATTCCTCTTGAAAAATAATTTTGTCTGTAACGGGAAACAACCCGACTCTTATCGTCGAAACTGTGCGTCGCATGAAAGACGTGATGAGCAGTATTCAGCCTTACTCCAGCTACACAATGCAAAAAGCAAATTGGAAATATGTGTCGAAACATAAGGGAAAATACGCCTCTTAGGAGGTACACCTGATACAAACGGGACTGATTAAACGTTTTTCTGAACTGCACGGGACTCTACTTGTGTTGCATAACAGCCCCTTGTTAGGTGAGGATGAAAGGTACTTGTTACTTAACGTCTGTCTCGTGGCTATAGCCTTGCGTCGGTTAAGCCTCGGACAACAGGCAACCGACTCCTAATGTGAGTGGAATGCGTGCTGCCGGATACAGTTAAATGGATTATCAGCAGGGCCAGATAACGGGTTACGCGGGTTTAACGCATTATGCGGGACTGCAAATGAACTGATGCTTTGTTGTGAAATCTTTGCAACAGCAGATAGTTTGCGAGTGATGACGAGAGTGTTGGTTGAAGGAAGTACGTTCTAAGGCGTGAAGTTGCGACTGACAAGTACTTTTAATCGTACGTGGAGGAAAGTGCCCTAAACTGGACTTTCCCTCTAAACCGGACACCTCATCTCTTGGCTCTGCATTCTCCTGCCCTCTAGCGCGACCAAATATAATTGTAGTTAATGCTTCTACCACTCTGTAGTAGGGTTCACAAGACGCCTGATTCACTTGCTACTTACTAGTTGCCCATTCCCCATTACTTGTTTTGACAATGGGAAAAGATTTTACATTGTGCTACATTTTTTGTTCTCTCTTAGATATTGGCTCGTATGCCTTTAAACCTGTATATATTCTTGAAGAGTAAGGTTTAAACATAATGTTTCTGATTACACCGTTTCATTTAGATGTTTAATTGAAATTGATAATACAGACTATAGTTATGTAAACTGGACCTCCTTCAGTAGCTTAAAGAGGACACCTTACTTTTTCATGTTTAAAATCTGCCTGTTTCAGTACACACTGTTACTGTCTGGAATTTTATAACAGATTCCAAGAGGATAATGGGGAAGGTCGACGAAGGAAAGTGAAGTCTGTCTACAATGACTAAAGCCATCGACGCAGTGCCGATAAAGAAGATGGGTTAGAAGAAGGCTAGTAGAAAGATTAATGTTTCAAAAACTGCACATATGGGGTAGCCCAACATTAAGTATGACACACCTGTGGCAGCAGCAAAAACAAAGAGGCACACCTATCATTTTGGGTAAAGACCTTGAAGAAATGCTGGTTTAGCATTGTCTTGCTACGGAAGCATCTTGCGTTGGGAGCACTCGTAAGGACTTCTCAAGAATAGCCGTACGATTGCCAGAGAGAAATAGCACTGAACACTTTTTCAAGACGAAATTCCTGGGAAAATGGATTAGTCGTTTTACTAGACGCTAAAAAACCAAACAGACACAAGGAAAGCTTACAGGAGCATCCTACAAGGCTCTTGGGCTCAGAAAAGAAAACTCAGAGAAACTCTATAGCCTTATGGAAGATATTACATTACATCTGCTTTGAAACTGTATTATGTTTTCTGCGATTTAGTATCTTTTTCAATTTTGTTT
The DNA here is from genome assembly GCF_023897955.1 of Schistocerca gregaria. NCBI lineage: Eukaryota > Metazoa > Arthropoda > Insecta > Orthoptera > Acrididae > Schistocerca > Schistocerca gregaria. The sequence continues at coordinate 126,033,677 of NC_064923.1, read as the reverse complement.
AGTGGTATCTATGTTATTTTTAGAATGTGTCCGATTTTGGCAACTATTTTTCAAACTAGCGAAGTGCTATGACTTTGAAATTCATTTTTTCATAACAACGTTTAATTATACTTTCCAAGAGTAAATATAGGTGGTCCATAAAATTATAAAGTAAATCTTACATGTTTTTAAAACATAATTTTTGGTATTTCATAATTTTTGGATATCAGAAATAACATGCGGGCATTTATTTTTAGACATTTGTCTACTTTTGCGATGTTGAATCAGAAACTCTTGACAGCCAAGCCTAATAGATGTAGGTGCCCACTGCGGTTTTTCGTCGCCCGATGTAAACGCCGCCAGGTGCTTTTCCACCCGGGAAAAGGACAAAATAAACTACCGTAACAAGTGCGACGGCGTGCATTGCGGTTTTTTGCCACACGACTTAAACTCCATGTGACGCCTCACTACATTTAAAATCTGGGTTTTAGTAAAATTTGTCTTGTCATTGTTCAATTTTCACATCATCGGCGCAAAATTTTTGTTTTTCCCAGTTTTTTGTTAACTTTTTTGATCATGGTAAGTAAGGTTACATAGTGTATTGGCTGCTGTGTCCTCCAGAAGACAGGGAACACAGCCATGCATACATGCATACAAGAGCTGCCTACTACTCAGGTGTAACTTATTTACGGACTATGTTATGCGTCAGACGTAGATCACTGAAATAGCCCCCAAATGGGCACCCATCCACCTAAGGCGGATATAAGCTGACACACTGCTCCACTCAGCTAGTATCAACTTAGGATGGGCGGTACACCAGGACAGCACTAGGACTGCCTGTACAGTCGCCGTCAAGGAGAGCCAAGTGATCAGAGTTATGTTCGGGGTTTCAGGACTAGATTGGAGTTAGCGACCGATCAGTGCTAGTGAACCTTAAACTATTGCCATACGCCATCATCATACTCAAGTTGAGTAATGTAAAGTTTCTTTTAATAAATTATTGGAGTTTATTAATAATCTCTGCCAACAGCCTTGCCGCAGTGGTAACACCGGTTCCCGTCAGATCACCGAACTTAAGCGCTGTCGGGCTGGACTAGCACTTGGATGGGTGACCATCCGGTCTGCCCAGCGCTGTTGGCAAGCGGGGTGCACTCAGCCCTTGTGAGGCAAACTGAGGAGCTACGGATTGAGAAGTAGCGGCTCCGGTATCAGAAACTGACATACGGACGCGAGAGCGGTGTGCTGACCACATGCCCCTCCACATCCGCATCCAGTGATGCCTGTGGGCTGAGGATGACACGGCGGCCGGTCGGTACCGTTGGGCCTTCATGGCCTGTTCAGCAGGAGTTTTTAGAGTTTTATTAATAATCTCTACGGCCATAATTTTGCCATGGATGGCATGTATCTATGAGCTAGCAAGCCATCTTAAAACGGAAACTACTTTCGGTTGCAAAGCGTTATCTTTGTACCAGTTTATATGTTTGACGCCTTGCATATTTGGTGATTACAAAAGTAAGATTTGTAACTGCATCAGTTTCAGTGAGAAGAGCTTCTGTTTCACTCTGAAAAGGTGCTCTTCATTTGCTTTGTTGCGTACGGCTCAATGCTGCTCCAGCGACAGTACTAAAAATAATAACCACCTGTCGACTGAATAATTACTTTGGAAGAAGGAATACAGTTTTCATTTTGAAGATGGAGTTTATGAGCTGTAAAACTCGTAGAAGACGGCCATATTTTGCAAAATTATTTCGCACATACAGTGGTCTCTGTTCTGTGGCACAAAACTGGATTGAATGCACAAATTCCATATTGAGTTGTTCAGTTTACAAATAAAGATATTTTATTGTGACTGCAGACCGTCCTATCATTTGATATACATGTAAATCTAAAACGTACATGACTTTTTGATTTTGCTGTTCTGTTATTGTAGACTCCGCCACATAGTTTTTGTCTGAAGATCCTGTCACTCTACTCTTCGTCCTTATCGTACAAAACTAGCCTATTTCCACGTCTATAATTACTGCTTTAGGGTTCACATCTAGGTCCGAAACATTTTCACATACATCACACGCAGGCGAAACAGGTGGAGATATTTTGCTCATGACTCACTGGATCTTCGCGGCGAAGTGGGACAGTGCGCATAGCCCGCTGCCAACACGTGTGTCGCAGAACGAAATGCAGCCCTAGGGCCGTTCGCCAAAGACGCCGTCAACAAGACGTGACGCGAGAAAAATGTAGCCAGTCAAGTTTTTCTTCGCTGCCACTTCAAACTATCCGCAAGTGTGCGCGGCTCAGTGAACGATCAGCTACAAAACTATGGCGTCGCCAAATAACGCGTGGCGATTCTGCCGCGCGGCGAAACAATGCAGTGCGCGCCAAACTTGAGATGGCTGCAAAACCCACAGTAGTGCTGCTAATGGTCTGCCGAAGCTGGTCGCGGAGGGAATTTGGGGTGGAGGAGCGAATTTGAGGTGCCCCCTGTCGCATGCTGCCACAAGCGGCTCTGAAATTTGCGGCTCCGATCGAGGCGAACCAGTCTCCTGATTTCTTGAGGAAACAAGGGTCACCTTTGGCACACACCGAATTACCCTTCTTGCCCCAGAACCGCCAAGCGACGCGCCTACATTAGCATGTGGTCACTCCAAAAGAAATGCACACTATTTTTGTAAAAATACAGTTTTCATTCTGCATGTGTGAAAGTTTTACAGTGTGTACATACATCCTTCCCGCCTGTTTTCAAACCTAGTTCAACCTGCTCCCGTGAGTGGCGCCGTCACAGCATGTCTTCAAGATGGCTGCTATACTTGACGTTCGTCAGAAGCAACGTGCTGTCATAGAATTCCTGTGCCGTGAAAACTAGACAGTCGGAAACATCCACAAGAGGTTAAAAAAGGTGTATGGAGATGCTGCTGTCGATCGCAGTACAGTTAGTCGGTGGGCAAGCAGGTTACGTGATGAAAGCGGGCACGGCAATATTGAGGATTGTCCTCGCAGCGGCAGGCCTCGTACTGCACACAGTCAAGACAATGTGCAGAGAGTTAGCGAATTGGTGACTGCTGACAGAAGCATCAGAGTGAACGAACTTTCACGGTACTTTGGGATAGGGGAAGGAAGTGTTTGCAGAATACTGAAAGTGTTGGCGTTAAAAAAGGTTGTGCCAGGTGGGTTCCCAGGATGTTGACAGTGCCTCAAAAAGAAACAAGAAAAACGGTATGCAGCGAACTTTTGGAACAGTACGAGAATGGTGGAGATGAATTTCTTGGAAGAATCGTGGCATTCTTCACCAGAGACGAAGAGGCAATCAATGGAGTGGCACCATGCAAATTCACCCAAGAAACTAAAAATTCAAAACCACACCTTCTGCTGCAAAAGTTATGGCTACGATGTTTTTCGATTCCGAAGGACTCTTGCTTGTGGACATCATGCCAAGTGGAACCGCCATGAATTCTGAAGCATATGTGACGGCACTGAAGAAACTTCAAGCTCGACTGAGTCGTGTTCAACCACATCGGAAAAAGCAGGACTTTTGCTGTTGCACGACAATGCACGGCCACATGTCAGTCAAAAAGATTGGAAGCGATCACAAAAAAACTTAGATGGACAACACTGAAAGTCCCGCCATACAGTCCTGACCTGGATCCATGTGACTGTCATCTCTTTGGGAAACTGAAAGACTCTCTTCGTGGAACAAGGTTTCAAGATGATGACTCCCTTGTGCACGATGCCAAACAGTGCCTCCAACAGGTTGGTGCAGAATTTTACCTTGCGGATATACAGGCGCTGGTTCCAAGATGGCGTAAGGCAGTTGAGAGGCATGGGAATGATGTGGAGAAATGAAAATATTGTTCCTAAAGGATGTATCTACACACTGTAAAACTTCAAAACATGTAGAATAAAAGATGGTTTTTAAAAAAATAGTGTGCATTTCATTTGGAGTGACCATCGTAGCGTAACAGCACTATGATCTTCTTTCTGTACTCGTAGCGAGTGAGGAGGCGCTGTGGTAAGTTCCATTCCTAGTTTGGCCATTCATATTTACTTACCACCAAAGCGTATAAATTCCATCTCTGCAGCTACGTACGAAGCGTTTTGCTCGATTGACAAACGTGCTTCGCTTCTTTTTATAATTTTTTTTTATTTCGAAGCATGTTCACGAACAATGATGAGCCAAAACTGTTAGCCAGGCAGGCAGACTGTCGCACATTATCAGAACAGGCTGGCTGCTTTATTCCCATCCAAGTCAAGCTGTGCTCAAACCAAGCAGGCTAGAGTCTTCCTTGTCCTCCCGTCTTCCCACTGTGCTGCGCTACGTGGCAGCCTATTCTGTATGCTTTCATTGTAGTGTTATGAGCAGGGTTCGGAAGACGATGAAACATCTATTTTTCACCAAAGTATCACAAGACGGGGCTCAATGAAATATACAGGGCAACTGAGATGCTGCCACCCATAGGCTTTATGCAACCCGCAACACCTTCAAAAATGCATACGATATTTTCATACAGTCTTCCTCGTTACACAAAAACTATTGGTCTCACAGAAAAAAATGGACAGGGCTCTTGTGTAGGAAATTTAATGTATTTAAATTTTGTAATGGGATAAGTTTTCGTTGAAGGCACCGATTTCGTTTTATTCAGGAAAACGTCTTTGAAGGTCACTTTTGTACATTTTTATTGAATAACTATGGCCTCTAGCGAAAGTGTATTACAGTACAAAATTTATCTACATTACATTTCTTGCAAAACGGCCCTTTTTTCTGTAGGGCCTGTAGTTGGCACATTGCAAGGGAGAGAATAAGACAATCTTGTGCATGGTTGCATGGAATCCATTGTTAGGGGACGCTGAATCATCGTGTATATTCAATTTGGGAATTTTTGGAACTTTGTGGTAAGGTCTTCTGGGACCAAACTGCTGAGGTCATCGCTGCCTAAGCTTACACACTACTTAATCTAATATAAACTAACTTACGCTAAGGACAACACACACACCCAAGCCCGATGGGAGACTCGAATCCCCGATGGGGGAGAGCCGCGCGGACCGTCATTGGGCGCCTGGTATACTCATTTTGGGTCATTGCAGTGCAGAAACTGCTGATCTTTATTTGTCCTTTTTTTCCTTTTCGACGTATTTCGAGCTTATTTATTCGATATGAACAGTTTTCTCAGCAACTTCTCCCTCTTTCAGCTAGTGCCCGTATCTCGTGGTCGTGCGGTAGCGTTCTCGCTTCCCGCGCCCGGGTTCCCGGATTAGATTGCCGGCGGGGTCAGGGATTTCCTCTGCATCGTGATGGATGGGTGTCGTGTGTTGTCCTTAGGTTAGTTAGGTTTAAGTAGTTCTAAGTTCTAGGGGACTGATCACCATAGATGTTAAGTCCCATAGTGCTCAGAGCCATTTGAACCATTATTCAACTAGTACTGGCTGTTTTCAATTCGAACCATCATCCAGGTCACTCCTAATACATGTATTATGTAGTACGCAAAACAAGCTCTTGAAGTCAAGATCCTTTGCACCAAATAACCTGATGATGTCTGTTATAATGCAACGCCATCCAAAGTACGATTCAAATGACTCTGAGCACTATGGCACTTAACTTCTGACGTCATCAGTCCCCTAGAACTTAGAACTACTTAAACCTAACTAACCTAAGGACATCACACACATCCATGCCCGAGGCAGGATTCGAACCTGCAACCGTAGCTGTCGCGCGGTTCTAGACTGTAGGGCCTAGAACCGCTCGGCCACTCTGGCCGGCTACGGTTTTGGAAGTCTAGTGTCTGTAATCTTAATGTATTTCAGCCGAATAAGAACCCATTTATAACAATTTTTATTACTTTCTTCAGAATGTGTATTGCGGGCTCGCTCAATTCATTGTTAAAGGCCAAAACAGTTCATTCTAAATCTCCCAAACGCATTGCAGCAAACACGGGGTTCGTTTTTCATATTATATTAATCTAAAAAGTACATGTCTGAAAGAAGCAGCTCTTCTTTCATATTAAGCTTTCCTCACACTACGTTACATACTACTAGGCTGTGATTTTTAATATACACTGAGCCACATTTTTTCCTGTTTGAATTAATGTTCATTCTAAATTTAGGAAGCCTATAAACTGCTAAATGGCTTCACGTCCTTAGCATACACTTTCACACACTTGTCAAAATATTTAAGGAGTGAGGAAACTGCTGGTTAGATTTACAGACATCTTGTAACACACTCGGGGTCCCTGAATGAGTGTTTAGCAAGTTTTTATACAATTCTCACGGTGGAACATCTACCGATTTATTTAAAGGTACCACAAAAAAAACATGAAAATTTTTCCCCTGTTGCCCTTGGGCTCTTGTTTCGTGACTGACACACAGTTCCCAAATCTTAGTTCCCCCTGAATGTGTTTCCATGAAACAGACCGAAAATGTCAATTTTTAATTTACTTTTTATTTATTAGCAGAATTCATAGACAATAACCTCTCAAACTTTCAGTGATAAAATCGCATCAGAAGTGATGAAAAATAATTAAATATGTGACGCGACCTTCCTGCTACGCCCAATTTTCGAATCAACATATCAAACCTAGCTCAGTGAACAACGATTCTGTGGATTAGCTTCAAGCAAACTTACATGGGATACTTCCGAAAGGCTGTGATATATACTCTTTCGTTTTATAGATCATCTGTGACTCTTCCGTATCTTAGGAACAATACCCATAATCTAAATGGGCCTCTAAATTAAGTCATATTGAAACGATGCGCTAAACTCACATTTTCTTCTGCTACAGTTGTCAGAACTGCAACTTATGCTGCAGTTCATATATTAAATCCAGAATGCAGGGAGCTTGGAGGAATTAGAAATAATGGGCTGACATCTTGAGGAAAATAGATTTAAAGCGCCTCTCTCCAGCTGAAAAATCAGTTGAAGGCCTACTAAAGAAAATAAGTCAGAAAAAAACCAGAGAGTAGCCTTGAATGGAAAGAGGACCTTGAGTTCAAATCTGGGGCCTTATGAAGAGGTGACATAAGGAAAAACGTTACGTTGACTTTTAAATTGCGTTTCGTGAAAGTTACCTTTTTGAAGATTATGTACCTTTTCCTCAGAATCTGTTAAGACTAGAATCATGAAATTTTCCACAGTTATTTCTGTAAACTCAGTAAATGTTGTCTCAAGAGTGAATTTTTGATATTGTAAGTGTAAGCTGAGATATGGAGCAAAGTGATTGGAATTTTTCATGAATTTTATATTTTACTTATAGAATTATAATTAAAAAACTATTAATATTCCCCTATTCGATATGTTCAAAGAACCTCGTGAGAGAAGCTTACTATATGCAAAGAGATTAAACAGAGACAATTTTGCAGAAATCTCATGAAAAGTTTCTTAGAAAAAGGAACATGTATTATTTTCCGAATTTTTTTTTAATTCCATAAAAAGCTAAATACATGTAATCCAAGGAACCTAACAGTAAATATATTAATTTCGTGTTAAGCATGGTACAGAATTTCATTGTCGTATCTTCAAAATTGTGGACTTGGTGGATGTTTTAAATAGTGTACGTTTCTCGTGAACGTCTCCTCTTAGGTTTGGTTCGTTCATTTTGCTACTCCCACCGTTATAATAAATAAGCTGCAGTGAAACTGTCTACGCAAACATATTGCTGGCTAGTCATGTTGGACTGAGAGCGAAACCTGTTGTCAAGTGCAGCAGACGACACGCGTCCCATGAAGGTTGCCAGGCTTGCAGAAACCCAAGTTGACCAGCTTGAACCACTGTGCTGCAGTACACATACTCTTGTGTTTCTGTTGCGGAAGGTAGAGCTGCTGTAATGGTTGCGGCTGAGACAGGGGCAGGCACGCTGGAAGGAGTTCGTACACCTCTGCTGAACACTGTTCATCGGTAGATTAAATGCCACTCGGTAGCGTTGCGACCAGACGAAGCGGTAAGGAGAAGCATATAAAGGGATCTGATGCGAATGATTCTAGTGGCGATACGGGCTGCAAATGGGGAAATCGACTAACGTAACATAACTGTATTCGAACGTTATGAAGTACCTCGAAGAAAACGATTTATTGACATATAGTCAGCACGGATTCAGAAAATATCGTTCCTGTAAAACACAACTTGCTCTTTATACTCATGAAGTAATAAGTGCTATCGACAGCGGATGTCAAATTGATTACATATTTTTAGATTTCCAGAAGGCTTTCGACACCGTTCCTCACAAGCGTCTTCTAATCAAACTACGTGCCTACGGAGTATCGCCTCAGTTGTGCGACTGGATTCGTGTTTTCCTGTCAGAAACGTCGCAGTTCGTAGTAATAGACGGAAAGTCATCGAATAAAACAGAAGTAATATCCAGAGTGCCCCAAGGAAGTGTTATAGGCCTTCTATTGTTCCTGACCTATATTAAGGACATAGGAGACAATCTGAGTGGCCGTCTTAGATTGTTTGCAGATGATGCTGTCATTTTTCAGTCTTGTAAAGTCATCAGATGATCAAAACGACTTGCGAAATGATTTAGATAAGATATCTGTATCGTGCGAAAAGTGGCAATTGACCCTGAAAAAAGAAAAATGTGAAGTTATTCACATGAGTACTAATAGAAATCAGCTAAATTTCGATCACGCGATAAGTCACACAAATCTGAGGGCTGTAAATTCAACTAAATACTTAGAGATGACAATTACAAATAACCTAAATTGGAACGATGACATAGATAATATTGCTGGTAGAGCAAACCAAAGACTGCGATTCATTGGCAGAACACTTAGGAAGTGCTACAGGTCTACCAAAGAGACTGCCGCTTGTCCGCCCTATTCTGGAGTACTGCTGTGCGGTGTGGGATCCGTATCAGGTGGGACTGACGGATGACATCGAAAAAGTACAAAGAAGGGAAGCTCGTTTGGTATTACCGCGAAATAGGGGAGATAATGTCACAGACATGATACGTGAATTGGAGAGGCAATCATTAAAACAAAGGCGTTTTTCATTGCGACGGGATCTTCTCATGAAATTTCAGTCACTAGTTTTCTCCCCCGATTGCGAAAACATTCTGTTGGCACCCACCTATATAGGGAGAAATGATCATCACGATAAAATAAGAGAAATCAGGGCTCGCCCGGAAAAATTTAAGTGCTCGTTTTCCCGCGTGCCGTTCCAGAGTGGAACGGTAGAGAGACAACATGAAGGTGGTTCACTGAACCCTTTGCCAGGCACTTTATTGTGAATAGCAGAGTAATCACGTAGATGTAGATGTAGATTCTGACAGAAAGCCTGACGGAGCCTGGGAACAAGTGTCTCGAAAACGCGTAGCGGGTCGGTTGTCGCTTTATATTGTCTTTAGCATCAGTGGCGAGTGGTTTAAGGACGGTGATACTACGAATAGGTGTCGAGGTGGTGGACATCCACAGCTCATCACGTATTGCGGAGGACTAAGCTTGCCCGTTTTTAAAGTAGGACATGCGCCGTCCTGCGGAAAATCTGACGACAGTGTAAAATGCTGGTGTACTCACAAGCGTTTCTGAGCTCACCATTCAGCGGACAATGTTGAAGATGGGGTTCAACAGCGGCCGACTATTACATGTTCTCGTGTTTACCTACCGACAAAAAGACAGTGGTCATACCCGTTAGCGCGGGTATCTAGGCAAATGACTGTTGGAAACATTAAGCGCGGCAAGAACTCAGGCCGGTGGGAGCAGTATTATTTATGTGGACTTCCATCGGACCTGTGATAGAGATCGAAGAAGCCACGACAGCTCTGGGCTACGTGCCCATTACTACGGACCACCTGCACCTGTTCATGTTGGGTGTCTTTTTCGACGGCGATGGCATCTTCCTGCACCATAACTGTTGTTTTCACAAGGCCGAAATCGTGCTACTGTAGCTTGAGGAGCGTGATGGTGAATTTACGTCGATGCCTTCGCCACCAGATTTGCCTCCTTCAAGCCCATCTGGGTATCGGCCGCCAAGTCCGCACCCGCAAACCACCGGCTCTTTATTTCCTGACCTGTGCGTAGACATCTGGTGCCATGTACCTCCGGAAATATACCAAGAACTTTGTTCCTCACTGCCAATACCCGAATTTTCGGGGAACAATCAAGCTGACTGTTCATAAACTTAATCTTGATGCTGAACATTCTAATTTGTGAAATTGTCCAGCTTGTTGGCCTTAAGAGAATTATTATGTTAGTACTGTTAGTTCCTATGGATGTAGTAACGTCATTCTTCAACGACTTCGAAGCGTCCCTCTCACTCACAGTCATTTTTCAATCGGGATTTGAATCGGACATTATTTTTCGAATATCAGGCCCATCAAATATGCATCCTTTCGATTTAGTTTCCGATAAATGAGATAATTTCTCCAACTTCGGTAAGGCTTTCACAAACTGTTTCGTTAGGCCCAGATTAGTGCGTAAGGATGGTAATTCAGATTTTTCGGATACAAGAGATTCTTACGGGAAAAGAGCCAGTGCAACCAATACTACTGAAATTTAAACTTCATATTATTTCTAATTGAAATACTACATAAAATATACATAATTACAATCGCTCAAAAATCTGTTTCAGCGAGTATTAACGGGCAGCATCTTGAAAAGAGACTAGAAGATGAACAGAACAAGGTGAATTATGGTAATGGAGTGAAGTCAAATTAAATCAGGTGATGCTAAAGGAATTACACTAGGAAGCGAGCTGCTACAAGTAATAGACGAGTTTCGCCATTTGGGCAGAAAACTAGCGTATGATAGCCGAAGTAGAGGTGATACGAAATGCAACAGCAAGAAAAGCATCCCTCAAAAAGTGGAATTTGTTAACATACGGTATAAATTAGAGTGTTAGGAAGTATTCTTGAAGGTATTTGTCTGGAGTTTGGCGTAGTATGGAAGTAAAACAAGGACGATGTGCAGCTTGGACAAGAAGAGAAACCTTTGAAACATGGCGATAGAAAAATGCTGAAGATTAGATGGGTAACTGAATGACAAATGAGGAGGTACTGAATCGTATTGAGGAGGAAAAAATTGTGGTACTACTTGACTAAAACGGATTCTGTTGATCATCCTGAGGCATCAAGCAATTTCCAAAAATGTTCAAATGTGCGTGAATTTCTAAGGGACCAAGCTGCTGACGTTATTGGTCCCTATATATCTTAAACTAACTTAAGCTAAGAACAACACTCACACCCATACCCGAGGGAGCACTCGAACCTCTGGCGGGAAGGGCCGCACAATCCGGGACATGGCACCTCAAACCACGCGGCTACTCAGCACAGTAACAATTTCCAGTTTGGTACTGGAAGGAAGTGAGGGATAAAAACTGCAGTGGGAAACGAAAGCCTGAGTACAGTAAGCAGATTGAAATGGATGTAGGTCGAGGCTGTAACGCAGAGATGAGGAGAGCCGAACTGGACAGAATAGCATGAAGCGTTGCACCAAACAAGTCTTGCAAAACAAGACGTTGTTGTTACGACTTTTTGGTTATCACATTAGCACACCAAAATCCCAATTCAAGCCACTTTTATTAAAATGTTTTGTTTTATCGTTGGCCTGTGTTATTCACCACAAAACAAACTGTCGACAGATCATGAAAATGCTTTGTAAAGCATTCAGACAAGGGCCAATTGCAAAATAGCTTCCTTGCTTACTTCCCTGAAAAAACTAATTGTTAACGGTCCAAAAGCTAACAACTCAGCACCGCCTACTCGCTGCATGTTTGATACCTTATTCACTCATACGGAATTTTCCTGTGCGCTACGAGCAGGTAAAGACGCGTGTCCAGAAATTCATTTGCAAGTGGAAATGCGAATGCGCGGAGCATTCCCCGGGCCCGAGTGGAGCTCCGTGTTTGACTGGAGGGGATTTCCTCCGCTAGCGTCAAGCAGCGATCAGGGGAGCGTTCGGGAGTTTCAGTATCTGTCTCCGCATTGTTCTCCAGCAGTACTCGCGTCACACTCGACAGTCACGGCACGCCACTTCCGCGAAAAAAGATCCGTGACGAAAACTGCAGGGGGCGGAAGGCAAAGACAAGAGAGGCAGGTGCGCCGTGGGTTTTTCTCTGCGGCCGTCTCGAGCCGAGCCGACACGACCCAGCGGCAGGTCGGCTGATGTCGTACAAGGGACCAGCAAGACGACCGCGTCCTCACGCCGACGTCCAGCTCCTCATTTTCTATCAGGTTCCGCGGCACCGACCGGCCTGTACAGCTTAACGCGCCGCGCTATAGCCTGTGACACGTGGGCGTGAGCAATTCTGAGAACCTGAGCGGCGGATTAGCGACCGTTGGTGTGGTACACCGGAGAGCCTGAGCGTGGTTTTAGTCGGTTTTCAGTGCTGATTAAAGCAAATGCTGGGTCGGCCCCCAGTCTCTGCTTCAGAAAACACCATAACACACAGAATAAAGTTTACAGGTCGGCTGACGGACACGACCCCTTCGCCGCCCCCCCCACCACCCCCGCCACTCCCTTAAGGTCAGTTCACAATACGGGCGACATGAAACAAATTTAAAATAGAGAAGAAAAAAATGCTAAATCATGGAAACAATAGGTTCCCACACTAGGGGTAAACAGCCAGAAAGTTTCCGTGGCACCGTGTCTAAGTGAAAGTTGCTCGGTCGAGGGACGTGACTCTTCATACACCATTGACAGTGTTCGTAATGCGCCTTTCCTTTCCCGTCTAGTATTACTTCGAAACAATGAAACGTACCCTTGAGATTGATGTCTTTTATTTGATTTATTGCTCATTAAGAGACCTACTGCCTTACATTTTATAACAGTGTAAGGTGGCAGATTTTGCACCTTGCATGATGCTAAACCAGTACTAATACACCGAATAATAATTGATAATTGGCCCACCGGCAGGAGAGAATGGGCAATGAGTAACGACTAGTGACGGACTCCGCAACTGAACACTTACGTACAGGAGTTTACGGGCGCAAACCACGTCCACGTTAAAGCCAAGCTCGCTCACGGGTAAGATGGCATCACGACGTTGGCTGGGGCCGACCGTCGTAACCATCACGAAGAATTACGGTGATATTAGCTATCACCAGCCAAAGCATGGCACTGTAATTCTAAATGAGTTCGTATTCCGCTAGCTCTTTGACTGGCGCTCTCTGAGTCTGTGTCCGTTCAGGCAGGACTTCAATAGAGTCACTTGCGGGTTCAGTGTTGACTTAAGTAGTTAGGAAAAGAGGATACATTGTGCCAGTGATAGGCTAGTTAGCTTAACGAGTGTATTGTATTGTCATATTATGCTAGAAATATTGCTCATCCTGTTCTGAATAAATCTTAATTTAGTATCGTATGCTAATCACCGCATTATTGATTTCGTAGCTAGCAATCACCATATTTTTGTTTAATAATTAGAGTATAACTGTAATTTCGATGCAAATGATACTGGGTGCATAACCGCGTGTTTAAACAGAGCCAACATAAGTCAGATAGCAACTCTAGGTCGACTAAAACTACCAATAGATATTTTTCAATATATCGATAATTTTACAATAAACTCCCATTACGTTTCAACAGGCCGTTCATTTTACAGCTTTTCGTGTAGATTACAAAACATATTCCACATCACAAACAGCAATTATTGTTTCCAGCAATTACAATGGAAGGAATAATAAACTAAAAATACATTAGAAATTGAAAGAAAAAAAACATGAAATATATCCAAATTTTAAGATGATACGATGATAGTAAGAGAGAGAAGGAAAGCGAGAGAGAGAGAGAGAGAGAGAGAGAGAGAGATGTTACTCTACTAGCAAATAATTCTGGTGCTGTTTGGCTGTTTTCAGTTCCATCAAGCTCCCACATATAAAACACCTTCAAATCTCTGATTACCTTTCAAATGAGTTAATTTTACGATAAGTATGTAAGCGAGAAAAAGTTTAGAAGAGGTTTCAAATAATGCTCAAAGTTTGTTGTAAGTCGCTAAGTGCTCTCATTATGGAACACTGGATGAATGAAGTACGGGCAATTTGCGCTCCCTTTTAAGCAAAGGCATATTTTCCATGCATCTCAACGTTCATGAGTCATATCCCCAGAGCTGTGCGTCGTACAACGGCATAAAGCAGTGACGTATGTAAATGCTGTCTGCAATCTGTGTTGCTAGCAGATTCTGGAGCAAAGAGGTAATAAATTAAAACGTCCAGTCTAACCCTGAAGTTTTACTCTATGAACAACGACAATGTAGTAACTAATAAAAGTCTTTCCTTTCGTCATTTTGTAAGGTGGGAAGAGGGGGGGGGGAGTCGAATACTGAGCAAATATAAACTATAATCTACAATATATCACTGGCAACGGGTCAAGCAAAGAAGGTACAGAGTTCTGTTCTCGAAACTCTGCGTGCAACAGTGTCTACTGATGAGCATAGCCATACTTGTCTTAGAATGTTAGCGAAATGTTCTGCTATATCACGTCTGCCATACGTGGACAAATTAGACACGACGTCTCCATCTACATAATATCCCGCAAGGCGCCTAACAGTATGTGGCGGAGGATATTTCTGGTGTGAGTAACCGATACCCTTTTCCAGGTTACACTAGTGGAAGGTACATGGGAAGAACGATAGACGGTCAGCCTATGTATTAGCTCTAAGTTCGCGAATATTCTGATCGAAATCATTTCATGAAATGTATTTGGGAGAAATTAATATGTTGCCCGACTGTTTCCGGAAAGTACTCTTTCGAAATTTCATAAGTTAACCTCTCCGCGATGCACAGCGCCGCTCTTGCAGCGTCTGTCAGTGGAGTTTGTTGAGCATCTCCTTAACGCTTTCGCGCAGACAAAACGATGCCGTGACGAAACGCACCGCTCTTCGTTGGCTCTTCTCTATCTGTTCTACTACCCTTGCCTGCAAAGGCTCCCAGACTGATGAACAATGCTCAAGAATGGGTCGAACAAGTGCCTTGTAAGCCACTTCTTTCTTCGGTTAGTTACATTTCCTTAAGATTCTTCCTATGAATCACAGTCTGACATCAGTTGTTCCGACTACTTGTGTCGTCTTTCCACTTAAGGTCGCTCCGGATAGTTACTACTAGATTTGTTACGGTATATAGTGTTTCCAGAAATTTGTAATCAATATTGTCGTTGTACAGTAGTGGATTTCTTTTCCTATGTATGCGCAGTATATTAAACTTATTTACGTTACGGGTCATCCATTTTAAAATATACGGAACCGTTTGGCCAGAAATGAAAGTGACGGAATTGGGAGCTTAAGATGGCGGGGCGTTTAGAAAAAAATAGCACTTTTGGCGCGGGTAGGGTGAGGCATGAGCCATTTATGTTGGAGTGGTTTCCTCGCAGCTTTTTAGCGCAGCTAAAAGAAAACAGAAAGTTATTCCGATGGCCGTATGGTCGAGTCTCCATGCAGAACCTTTCTTTATTAATAAATGTTGAATTCTTTAGTTTTTAAGTTAGTTATACAACAAACAAGCCGAAATAATGCTCAGTACGTACTTATTAAAACGCGTATATTCATAGAAGGCATGAAAAGGATGGCAAAGGAAATTTTGGGACTGCAAATAAATTTCCAGAAAGGTTCTGTAAGGGCTGCACGAGAGCTTCGTATATTAAATGTGGGTAACTGTATTATTTTACAGTTGATGACTTACATGTAGTGAGGTCACGTTCGTAAGAAAAACAGGGGAAGCGGTATTTTTGTCGGCATCTCGAACATTTTATAAACGCCCCTATCTTTACAATAACATAGCTGTTTTAAATTTTCTGTAGAAAAACAAACATAGTTTCCATTGACAATAGTTCCTCTCTCATCGGACAGTCTTCCAGCAGGCCATGCATAACTGAATTACGATTTTTTCTTGGAAAGGTATTTGCAGAGTCCTCGTGGAAGCTATAAGCAGAATCCCTTCCTAGAAATTTGTTTGCAATCCCCAAATTTCCTTTGCCTGTTGTTTTCAGACTTTTTGTCAATAAACATTGATAAATACAATATACTGAGCATCATTTCGGTTAATATGCAGTGTAAGCAACGTAAAACCTATGTATTAAGGTCGCCAGTCTGACTTTACCTTCTTAACCCCGTCACAGGTGGGGTACAAACCAATTAAATTCGATTAGGCCCTATGACTACTACAGCCTCGAAGTTTTGTGCTTAAAATATTTAAGGGAACCTAAAGGATAAAGTTACTGAAGCAAAGTAAGCATAAGAATGGAACCGAATTCTAATTCCAATACTCAGATCTACGGACTACTTACAATAGCACTACAAAATAATCAAATACATGAAAGTATAAACCGATATATACACTCCTGGAAATTGAAATAAGAACACCGTGAATTCATTGTCCCAGGAAGGGGAAACTTTATTGACACATTCCTGGGGTCAGATACATCACATGATCACACTGACAGAACCACAGGCACATAGACACAGGCAACAGAGCTTGCTCAATGTCGGCATTAGTACAGCGTATATCCACCTTTCGCAGCAATGCAGGCTGCTATTCTCCCATGGAGACGATCGTAGAGATGCTGGATGTAGTCCTGTGGAACGGCTTACCATGCCATTTCCACCTGGCGCCTCAGTTGGACCAGTGTTCATGCTGGACGTGCAGACCGCGTGAGACGACGCTTCATCCAGTCCCAAACATGCTCAATGGGGGACAGATCCGGAGATCTTGCTAGCCAGGGTAGTTGACTTACACCTTCTAGAGCACGTTGGGTGCCACGGGATACATGCGGACGTGCATTGTCCTGTTGGAACAGCAAGTTCCCTTGCCGGTCTAGGAATGGTAGAACGATGGGTTCGATGACGGTTTGGATGTACCGTGCACTATTCAGTGTCCCCTCGACGATCACCAGAGGTGTACGGCCAGTGTTTGAGAGCGCTCCCCATACCATGATGCCGGGTGTTGGCCCTGTGTGCCTCGGTCGTATGCAGTCCTGATTGTGGCGCTCACCTGCACGGCGCCAAACACGCATACGACCATCATTGGCACCAAGGCAGAAGCGACCCTCATCGCTGAAGACGACACGCCTCCATTCGTCCCTCCATTCACGCCTGTCGCGACACCACTGCAGGCGGGCTGCACGATGTTGGGGCGTGAGTGGAAGACGGCCTAACGGTGTGCGGGACCGTAGCCCAGCTTCATGGAGCGAATGGTCCTCGCCGATACCCCAGGAGCAACAGTGTCCCTAATTTGCTGGGAAATGGCGCTGCGGTCCCCTACGGCACTGCGTAGGATCCTACAGTCTAGGCGTGCATCCGTGCGTAGCTGCGGTCCGGTCCCAGGTCGACGGGCACGTGCACCTTCCGCCAACCACTGGCGACAACATCGATGTACTGTGGAGACCTCACGCCCCACGTGTTGAGCAATTCGGCGTTACGTCCACCCGGCCTTCCGCATGTCCACTATACGCCCTCGCTCAAAGTCCGTCAACTGCACATACGGTTCACGTCCACGCTGTCGCGGCATGCTACCAGTGTTAAAGACTGCGATGGATCTCCGTATGCCACGGCAAACTGGCTGACACTGACGGCGGCGGTGCAGAAATGCTGCGCAGCTAGCGCCATTCGACGGCCAACACCGCGGTTCCTGGTGTGTCCGCTGTGCCGTGCGTGTGATCATTGCTTGTACAGCCCTCTCGCAGTGTCCGGAGCAAGTATGGTGGGTCTGACACACCGGTGTCAATGTGTTCTTTTTTCCATTTCCAGGAGTGTATATTGGAGATGAAGCAAGAAAGTTACATGCGATTCTTCAGTTTCTCCCTGTGTATTTGTTGCTCGAACAGTCCACGGGTATACTGCCGGTTCATAGTGTCCAACGGGCAACGAAGTTACAGTTCTCTATTCTCGGAACTCCGAGTGCAGTTGTGTACACTGATCACCGTAGCACTTCCTCTCCGCCGGCCGAGGTGGTCGAGCGGTTCTAGGCGCTACAGTCTGGAACCGCGCGACCGCTACGGTGGCAGGTTCGTATCCTGCCTTGGGCATGGATGTGTGTCATGTCCTTAGGTCAGTTAGGTTTAAGTAGTTCTAAGTTCTAGGGGACTGATGACCTTAGAAGTTAAGTCCCATAGTGCTCAGAGCCATTTGAACAATTTTAGAACTTCCTCTCTTAGAATATTAGACAAATGTTGTGCTCACTGACATCTGCCACATGTGCACAAACCAACAAAAAGTACGTCATCGTGAGTCCCGAACTGTACACAGCCACACCTACTGAGTTGAATTTCTCAACGTAAAACAGATAATTCGGGTAGGAACTTCAACAACTGATGGTTATGTCCCATGGCATGCTTGGGTTGAAGTGTTTGAGTTGTTGCCTTTCACTGATAGCAGAAACATGCTATGAAATCTTGTACCCTCTGTAAGTTAATCCTACGCATGCCACCTGGTTATTTTCCAGAGTTTTAGCTTGCCTTTGCCTGTGATTCCTCGCTGCACATATTTACGCAGTCATTGACAGAATGTAACTGAATTGGACGGGGTCGAATGGCGCGTACATAACTGCAATGGTACTGTAAGCGTGCTTGTGCAGAAAGCAATACGAGAATTCTGAACGTGTTTTATGACGGCATTTTTGACAAATTTTGACTCTGGCAGTTATATCGACTAGGCATGTTCTAGGAATCACATACAGGATTTCGGTCGGCGTAGTCATGAAAGCGGCAACGGCCTCGCCGCAGTGGATACCCCGGTTCCCGTGAGATCACCGAAGTTAAGCGCTGTCGGCACTTGGATGGGTGACCATTCAGGCCGCCATGCGCTGTTGCCATTTTTCGGGGTGCACTCAGCCTCGTGATGCCAATTGAGGAGCTACTCGACCGAACAGTAGCCGCTTCGCTCAAGAATACCATCATAACGACCGGGAGAGCGGTGTGCTGACCCCGCGCCCCTCCTACCCGTATCCTCCACTGAGGATGACACGGCGGTCGGATGGTTCCTGTAGGCCACTCGTGCCCTGAAGACGGAGTAGTCATGAAAGCTGCAGACAGTCTGAGAGCACACGTCATTCCGCACGCGCCAGTGTGACCCTGTAGGTTTTCTGTCGCAGTCGATATGTCCAGAGCTGACAGATTTTCGCGTGCACTTGATGGCCGAATATCGAAAGCGGGCCGCGTGTAGCGCTCGCAGAGGCAGCGCTGGCCGCTGGAGCGCGCGCCCGGCGGGCAGCGAGCGGCGCCGGCGCGTGTTTTTCCGTGAAGCGCCTCTGGCCGCCGTGTTCCCACGCATCTCATTAAGCGACACTTGCTGCCCGTGACGCTTCGCCGAACCGCAGCCCGGCTGCCAGCAGCACGCGGGCCAGCCGGCCACTCACCATGTGAACCCTGCCGGAGCCCGCTGCCAAGACCGCCCGTCAACGCCCCACTGCTCACCCTGTAGAACTTCATGTCCTCAGAAACCGCGCCCAACAGATATGTGACGCACAGCCACTGTTTTAAGAACTGTGGCATCACCATCCTTTGATTTGCGGGGCCGTACAGTCACCATGCGTGGACGTACCCTTCACACAGCCGGCCGGAGTGGACGAGCGGTTCTAGGCGCTACAGTCTGGAACCGCATGACCGCTCCGGTCGCAGGTTCGAATCTTGCCACGGGCATAGATGTGTGTGATGTCCTTAGGTTAGTTAGGTTTAAGTAGTTCTAAATTCTAGGGGGCTGATGACCTCAGCAGTTAAGTCCCATAGTGCTCAGAGACATTTTTTTTAACCCTTCACACAGGCTCACCAAAGGAGCAGGAATAGCTAGACACTAGCGCAGGAAAATATGCTATTATTGTTGATCTTGTGGTCTCCAGTTACAAGACTGGAAGTAGCTCACTATGTTACACTGCCCGTTCTTTGTCTCTTCGCCTCTACATTCTTTCTTTCTTTCGCTACTGCCTTTATCCCGCACTTGGCGCAGGGTCGGCAGGGTTAAGTACGGATTTGGCATCCTGCGGCCACCCCATACCCCCCCCCCCCCCCCCCCCCCCCGGGACGGAATTAGTGTATCCCAGCTATTTGCGTCTAGTGTAAATCGTGAAATAGTGTAAATGTGTTTCAAATGTCTGCGAGTCGTGTAACTGAGGCGGGACGTGGGGACCAGCCCAGTATTCACCTAGGAGGATGTGGGAAACCGCCTAAAAACCACATCCAGGCTGGCCGGCACATCGGCCGCCGTCGTTAATCCGCCGGGCGGAATCGATCCGGGGCCGGCGCGCCTATCCGAGTCCAGGAAGCAGCGCGTTAGCGCTCTTGTAACCCGGCGGGTCTACTAGAAATTACATACGTTTTAACTTGTTTAGTCAGTCCCCAGTCAATTTGTAACACCCAGTCCTCCAACCCAAGACTCACCTTCATTACCAAACTAGCCTGTCCATTCTTTATTTCTCAGTAGGTATCCTATCAACCCGGCTCTTCTTTTAGTCAAATTGTAACATACAACTCTTTTCTCCCCGAATCGATTCAGTACCTCTCCATTGGTTGTCAGGCCAAGATTCCTCTATAGCACCAAATTCCAAAAGTTTCTATTCCTTCTCGCCTGTACTAATTATCTTAAACCTTTACATCCAGTACAAGGTTACACTCTACACATATACACCGACGTGCAAAACGTAAGGACAAAGTAACTTTCACATGATGAGTCACTACCAGATACGAGAGGTGTTCAATAAGTAATGCAACACGTTTTTTTTCTGAAAGCAGATTGGTTTTATTCAGGATTCCAATACAAAATATCATTCACCACTCTTTTGGCTAACAAACTCTATTCTTCAACATAATCTCCGTTCAATGCGATGACTTTACGCCGCCTTATTGGGAGAGCCTGTATGCTGCATTGTATCACTTTACTGGTCGACGCCGGAGCCAACGTCTTGTATCAGTAACCTTTCCATCATCCACCTAGGCCCTACTGCTTGCCGCGGAGCGCATCCTTCACTGGACCAAACAGATGGAAGTCGGAATGTATGACATCTGAGCTGTAAAGTGGATATGGAAGAACAGTACAGTGAAGGTTTTCAAGCTCTTCTCGGGTGCACAGACTTACGTAAGGCCTTGCCTTTTCACGGAAAAGGAGAAGTTAGTTTGCATTTTTGTGACGACGATCACGCTGAAGTTGTTTCTTCATTTTTCTAGTGGTAGCATAATACACTTTAGAGCTGATCATTGCACTATGAGGGAGGACATGAAACAGAAAATCCCTTCAGACCCCCATAAGGACGTCGCCACGACATCACCGGTTGAGGGTCCGGCTTTCAACTTTTTCTTAGGAGGACAGATGGCCTGACGCCACTCCATGCGTTGTCGTTTTCTTTCCGGTTCGAAATGATGAACCCATGGTTCATCGACTGAGACGACGTTCGGCAAAAAATTATCATGATCAGCCTCGTAATGCTGAAGCAATTCCGCGCATATCGTCCCTCGTTGCTCTTTATTGCCTTCTGTTGGGCGGCGAGGAAGCCAGCGGGCACACACTTTTGAATACGCGCGTGTAAGCACCACCAACAGAAACGTCCAGTTGTGCAGCGAGGTGTTTGATTGTGATCCGTCGATCATCTCGAATGAGAATGTCTGCACGTTCCAATATGGCAGGAGTCACAGCTCTGTGCAGCCGTCCGACACGCAGGAGATCGGATAGGTTTGCACGACCTTGCTGCGATGATGACTGACCCCGCGCCCAACGACTCATGGTGCTTTTGATGACTGCCAGGTCTTTATAGACCTTCTGCGGAGCCCCAGGGGTCCGTGAGCTATGCCAGAGGGGTCCGCAAGATGGTATTAGAATAAAAAATACATTAAGTATATTTCGTATGATAAAAGATTTTTTGTTTTGGCCGCTTGCTGCATGAGCAGAGCTTAAGAACTGAAAATTAAAACTATCTGTATACTGATGGAGTACTCTGTTGTAACTGTATTTTTTCAAATAAATAATACCTTGTATGAAATTAGTGTTTTCTTATTTTTCACACTACTCAATGCAATCTCAAGACCAATACACTCAGTTTTAATTTTCTCCTGTCATTTTCAGTTCACACTCAATTTTTATTTTTTTAAGGAGTTTGTTATACTAAACCCCCAGATTTGAAGACAAAGATTTTGAACAATAATCAAAAATTAAACAATAACAATGATGGCTATATTGAAAAAGTTTTAAGCTTAATATTTTTCGATAATGATTATGTGAATGTTTTTTCTAAGTACCAAAAACATAAAACGTATAAAAGACTCTTAATTTGGCTTTTTTAGGTACTTGGTACTGTGATATGACAAGGTATCAATCATGTTCGATGAGGGGGTTCTCGAGAAAATTTTGTTGGGAACCCCTGATATAGGGGATAGGCTGCACGCACGCACGCACGCACACACACACACACACACACACACACACACACACACACACACACACACACACACTATACCTGTATTTGGTTTTTCAGTCATAAAAGACATGTATAGTAAATGTACTTTAACTAATGATTTGCGTGCAATTTGCAACCAGTCGGTTTTTAAGGTTTTTACATATATTACTGTTTTACTAGCCAGGTTTCGAACAACTGCAGACTCATTATCAGATAGTGAGTATTTACCAGACACTTACTCTGTGCTTCATGTGCTGGTAGTTGTTGGGATTGTGGTGCAGGCAAAAATCTCTCTCTTGAGTCTGTTTCTGACGACATTCTGCCTTGTCACTATGTTTTGTTTTGCTTTGTTGAGCAAAGAGAAACGCAGCACTAGATGAGCGACATTCTACGACGGGTTGTATCTTTAAAGCAATGAATGCGTGGTCACTGGAGAGCATGCAGAGGACAAAGTCAGCGCAGCGTCGGCTGCTGGGTTAGCAGACGTGCCTGGACGCAAGGCGCTCGCACCTGTGCGTGCAGCCGGACATGCACACATCTCTCAGCATGCAACCGAACAGTCTTCACTCGGTCACCGCGCCAGTGATGCCAAAAATATGATCAGCAAGTTTCACGTTCGTGCCACGTATCGCGTCCACCACTGCTGTGTCCCCGAACAACTAAAGGCCATCCATGTGATACTATCGTTCCATGCGTCAGCGTTTTGTAAGGTACTTGCTGCAGGCAGATTGTGTTAGGCCGCGTACTCGTTTTGTTTAACACTTTGATTATATAGTGACTATCAGTATTTAGTAAAACACAAGCATTCACGACCAGAAAGATTAAAATTACGAAAATTCTCCGAGCTATTATGCCGTGGTCTTCTCGGACCTGTTACATGATCTAACGTTTCGTCGCCGTCTATGGAGGACATCTACAAGGGGGCTGTGGCTTCGACGTCAGTCCAGAAGACATGGCGGTACGACACTGAGATGTCAACCGGAGACGGGATGGAATCAATGGGCTATGTAATAGATTTTAGAAGACCACTGCATGGCAGTATGGAGGATTTTAACAGTCTCAGTGTTTTGTTGTTTCACAATTCCGTCTACGTACGCCAGCTACTAGCACCACGCTCTGCTTCCCTGCTTTCCACACTGATCTTATTCATAAAATTACCAGAAAATCAACCTCCAATTTACCGTTGTCACGATATGAGAGAGAGAGAGATACATACAGATTACAGAGAATGTAAAAAAAAAGTTATATCTATTTGTCAGGGTATCACGAGATCATTACTTTGTGTACTAAATTAGCGTAGTTTTCAAAGATGACTGATAACATGAGTTACTTTTCACCTGAACAACCATTAAAGGAAATTTAGTAAAATTTATTCTCTGCCGTTTGCTATTAAGATGTTATAGACGAGTACTTACGCACAGCTGACAAAAATTCTCTTCGGCGTCCTGGTGCGCCATGAATGACCGCCTAGGACGCGGTGGATTTTTCTCATAGTTGCTGGCCAAGAAGACAGTTGTGGAAAATTTCATTTCTGGTGTCAACCTGTGTTACCTCGAAGAAATTCCACTTTAGATGTTGGGCAGCCCGCGTGAAAGACAGACCCTCTAAGCTGAACTATCGCGCGTTACACTTACCAGCAGCAGTGATCATCGTGCTTTCAATCACTTTTTATTATATTGTGACTTTGTTATTAAGTTGGTAAAGGGGAGAAACTATGAAAAAGTTTATAAATTTGCCAAGTAGAAGTAAAAAGGGAGAACTTGCTGAGGACAACAAGGAAAGACGTAATGAAGATAGGAAACTCAAGTATAGAAAAGGTACTTAAATTTTGATTTCAAGTGCACTGTTGTGAACAATGAACAGCGTCTACATTGTGTTCTGTTGAATGAATGCTGCCTAGCTAAAGAAACTGTTATTTAGAAAGTGTTCATAACAATGGCAAACCATGAGAATATTTTTCTAGACAAATGAAAGAACGAAAGTCATTATTTTCTAAGCAGGCGAAAATCTAGAATACAGCTCTTCTGACGCCGTACAGAGTAGCTTTTCCGAGTAGAAAAATGTTAGAAAGCCTGTGCGAATGCAGAATAACTAATTCTACCGTGTGCTATTGATGTTGTGTGCATTATATTTGGTGAGTCCAAGGCAAAACAGCTCTTGTCCATTCTTTGTTTGACTCAACAATTAATCATCGAATTTAAGATTTTGGAGCCGGCCTGTGTGGCCGAGCGGTTCTAGGCGCTACAGTCTGGAGCCGCGCGACTGCTACGGTCGCAGGTTCGAATCCTGCTTCGGGAATGGATATGTGTGATGTCCTTAGGTTAGTTAGGTTTAAGTAGTTATACGTTCTAGGGGACTGATAAACTCAGGAGTTAAGTCCCACAGTGCTCAGAGCCATTTGAACCATTCTTTTTTTAAGATTTTGGAGAGGATCTTCATGAACAAATTAGAAAAAAATTGAAGGAAGGATTTTGGTTTTCAGCTTGATGAAACCATTGATAACAATAGAGATGCTCATTTAATTTGCCGTGTGCGATTTGTTGATGACGAAAGTAACGAACTGATGGGGGATGATCGTATTTGTAAGGAAATAAAAGCGAGTACGACAGGCGAACATTTGTTCGAAATAGTGGACAACTTCATGACAAATGAAAATTATCTGGGCTCACTGTGTGGCTACGTGCACTGATGGGCGTTACAGTGGTCTACAAGCACTTTTCTGCATTTGGATATCATGTGGACCCTTTCCATTATCCATAGAGAAGCACTTGCTTCGCAACATTTGAGTGTTGATTCGAATCAAGTAGTTGTAAAATGTCATTAAAACTGTTCTCAGGAAGCTATATTTTTTTAGACATATGTGTCACGATATGGGGTCTAGACAAATCCTTCTTGTATTTTATAGCGGTACTCTCTGGCTTTCTAGGGGGAACGTACCATTACACATTTTTGAAGTTGGGTGAGAACTTTGTTCTTACTTGGAAGAAGAAAATCCTATAAGTGCAGAGAGATTTCTAGATACTGACATTCTTTTATCATCATCATCATCATTATCATCATCATCATCATCATCATCATTTAAGACTGATTATGCCTTTCAGCGTTCAGTCTGGAGCATAGCCCCCTCATCAAATTCCTCCATGATCCCCTATTCAGTGCTAACATTGGTGTCTCTTCTGATGTTAAACCTATTACTTCAAAATCATTCTTAACCGAATCCAGGTAACTTCTCCTTGGTCTGCCCCGACTCCTCCTACCCTCTACTGTTGAACCCATGAGTTTCTTGAGTAACCTTGCTTCTCCCATGCGTGTAACATGACCCCACCATCTAAGCCTGTTCGCCCTGACTGCTACACCTATAGAGTTTATTCCCAGTTTTTCTTTGATTTCCTCATTGAGGACACCCTCCTGCCATTGTTCCCATCTACTAGTACCTGCAATCATCTTAGCTACTTTCATATCCGTAACGTCAGCCTTGTTGATAAGGTAACCAGAATCCACCCAACTTTCGCTCCCATACAACAAAGTTGGTCGAAAGATTGAGCGGTGCACAGATCACTTAGTCTTGGTACTGACTTCCTTCTTGCAGAAGTGAGTGGACCGTAGCTGAGCGCTCACTGTATTAGCTTTGCTACATCTCGCTTCCAGTTCTTTCACTATGTTGCCATCCTGTGAGAATATGCATCCTAAGTACTTGAAACCGTCCACATGTTCTAACTTTGTTCGTCCTATTTGGCACTCGATCCGTTTATATTTCTTTCCTACTGACATTACTTTCGTTTTGGAGTTGCTAATCTGCATACCATAGTCCTTACATTTCTGATCTAGCTCTGAAATACTACTTTGCAAATTTTCAACCGAATCTGCCATCACAACTAAGTCATCCGCATATCAAGACTGCTTATTTTGTGTTCATATATCTTAATCTCACCCAGCCAGTCTATTGTTTTCAACATATGATCCATAAATAATATGAGCAACAGTGGAGACAGGTTGCAGCCTTGTCTTACCCCTGAAACTACTCTGTAGCATGAACTCAATTTACCGTCAACTCTAACTGCTGCCTGACTATCCATGTAAAGACCTTTAATTGCTTACAAAAGTTTGCCTCCTATTCCATAATCTCGTAGAACAGACAATAACTTCCGTCTCCATTATTTGCCGTAAGCGAAAGATCTGGTCCTGACAACCTCTAAGAGGCCTAAACCCACACTGATTTTCATCCAATTGGTCCTCAATTAATACTCGCACTTTCCTTTCAACAATACCTGAGAAGATTTTACCCACAATGCTGATTAAAGAGATACCTCTGTAGTTGTTACAATCTTTTCTGTTTCCATGTTTAAAGATTGGTGTGATTACTGCTTTTGTCCAATCTGATGGAATCTGTCCCGATTCCCAGGCTATTTCAATTATCCTGTGTAGCCATTTAAGACCTGACATTCCACTGTTTTTTATGAGTTCCGACTTCATTTCATCCACCCCAGCTGCTTTACTGCACTGCAATCGACTGACCATTTTCTCCACTTCCTCAAATGTGATCCTCTTTCCATCATCATTCCTATCCCATTCTACCTCGAAATCTGAAACATCGCTGATCGTATTTTCACGTACATTCAGCAACTCTTGGAAATATTCCCTCCATCTGCTCAAGGCTTCCACAGGATTCACCAGCAATTTTCCTGACCTGTCCAAAACACTTGTGATTTCCTTCTTACCTCCCTTTCGAAGACTGCTAATCACACTCCAGAATGGTTTTCCAGCAGCTTGACCCATAGTCTCCAACCTGTTTCCAAAGTCTCCCTAAGATTTCTTCTTGGATGCTGCAATTATCTGTTTGGCTTTGTTTCTTTCATCAACATAACTTTCTCTGTCTACCTGAGTTCAAGTATGTAGCCATTTTTGATACGCCTTCTTTTTCCTTTTACAGGCTGCCTTGACTGTGTCATTCCACCAAGCTGTTTGCTTCATCCTACTTTTACACACTACTGTTCCAAGACATTCTTTAGCCACTTCTAGTACTGTGTCCCTGTACCTTGTCCATTCCTTTTCCAATGACTGTAATTGACTACATTCATCTAACTGGTACCTTCCTGAGATCGCTGTTATGTACTTCTGCCTGATTTCCTTATCCTGACGTTTCTCCACTCTTGTCCTCCTACATATGGACCTGACCTCCTGAACTTTCGACCTCACAATCCCAATTTCACTGCAGATTAAATAATGATCAGTGTCATCAAAGAATCCCCTGAATACACGTGTGTCCCTCACAGCCTTCCTGAATTCCTGATCTGTTATTATATAGTCAATGACAGATCTGGTTCCCCTGCCTTCCCAAGTATACCGGTGAATGTTCTTATGTTTAAAAAAGGAGTTTGTGATTACTAAGCCCATACTGGCACAGAAATCCAAGAGTTGTTTCCCGTTCCTGTTGGCCTCCATATCCTCTCCAAATTTACCCATAACCTTTTCATACCTCTCTGTTCGATTTCCAATTCTTGCATTAAAATCACCCATGAGCAGAACACTGTCCTTGTCCTTTACTCTAACAACTACATCATTGAGTGCCTCATAAAAACTATCCATATTATCTTGACCTGTCCCTTCACAATGCGAATATACTGACACAATCCTAATTTTCTTGCTAGACACTGTCAAATCTATCCACATCAGTCGTTCGTTTACATACCTTATTGCAAATACGCTGGGTTCTATTTCTTTCCTGATGTAAAGCCCTACATCCCATTGTGCTATTCCTGCTTTGACTCCTGACAGGTAGACCTTGTATTCTCCCACTTCCTCTTCTTTCTCACCCCTTACCCGAATGTCACTAACAGCTAAAACGTCCAGCCCCATCTTACTTGCAGCCTCTGCCAGCTCTACCTTCTTCCCAGGGTAGCCCCCATTGATATTAATAGCTCCCCATCTCATTACCATTTGTTTGCCAAGTCGTATCTTAGGAGTCCCTGGTTTGTCAGTTAGAGGTCGGACTCAGTCACCTTCAAACGTCCGAGGCATTTTGCTCTGTTTGTTGCCAGCATCATATTTAAAGTACCAGGGAAGCAGGTTGCTAGCATTACTTGCCCCGAGTCCCATTGAGTTTTACCCCTAACGGTTGAGGGACTAACCGGTGGATTTGGTAGTCTTTGCCATATGAGCACAAAGGTGACCACGGCTCAGAATATGTCCGAGATGCCCATCCTTATTCCAAAGTAACTGGTATTCCGACTGTCGGGACCATTTACTTGGCCACTCATACGTTGCCCGTGGTTCATGAACTAGGACATGACTACATGAACCCACACCATGAACCACGACATTCTTTTAAGGGTACCATTTTTATGTTACAGTTCTGAGAAGTTAAACTGACAGACCAAGTATCTGCAAGAAGTGAAATACATTTTATTCACCTTATTGACAAAATTTTGGTCTTCGAAAAGAAACTGTCTCTTTCGAAGAGAAAAATGAGCGACGGTGGAGAAACGGAGTACTTTCCAAGTTTGCAGCATTTTATTAGCGACAGTGAGATAGGCCTTACTGTAAACATTTATCTGAACTTCTTCTTCGTTTTGAAAAATACTTTCTTAAAAACTGTGTTAGGCCTCAGTGGGTTCAAAATCCCTTCTGAGATCAGTATGGCAGAAGAAGAAGGAGTTCATACAACTTTCATCAGATTATTCACTAAAAACGAAGTTTTTATCAGTGACATTGCCATCATGTTGGTATTCACTAAGAAAAGGGTTTCCAGGCTTGAACAAGAAAGGACTGAAGGTATAAATTCCTTTTGCAACCTCCTCTCCTTGCGAGAGTGGATGCCATTAGAACCAACTGTTTATGAGAAGAAGGGGGAGGGTAGCTGTATCTTATTTGGTGCAAACATTTGACAAGTTGTGTAACGAGAAACAAGTTCAGATGTTGCGTTGAGATGGGTAGTATTTTTATTCATAACATTTTTATGAATTATTTCAGTTTTTACTAGATACCCTACAGGAAAGCCACGGAAATAACATAGTTGATAAGGGAAACCATGAATTAAAAAATGTTGAAAACTATGTCTCTAAATTATATTGAATTGTTTCACAGACCTCTTGTAATAGAATGTTTTATTGCAACCAAGCTAACTTTTTGCTTAACTTGCTTTTCTGTAGGTGGAGCTATTTGTTCGAGTAATGAGCCATAGAATAGTGACGAACTTTTCAGCCAGATAGCCAAATACCAAGTCATTTCCTTCCCGATTAGGAATATTCGAGAGGGGATTTCAAGTTGGAGCATTTGCCTTTCAACCAGGGGGGGGGGAGCCTACTCAGGCGCAGAGATGGGAACTGTTTTCAATCATCCCTCACAAAAAATTAAATATTGGGGTATGGGAGAGTATGTTTGGTTGACTGGAGAGAGAATAATGTCGCTAGTCACGTGCACCGTCTTAACGTAACCATCGTATACCAGTAAAATTCTTTGTTATAAAATGATTTGCTCACACAATAGCAGCTGCGAGAACCGCTGTCATATTGCATGTTATAGTGCTGGAATATGTTGATTTCAAACTGTATTTACATGCTTTCATACATCAGACCCTCCTCATAGTTAACGTTAATGAATACTGCAAAAATTCACTAAGCCATTATTGAACCATCAGTTTTGCACTTCTACTTTTGTGTTCGTTGTTTTTGATACTGTTTGGATGACGACAAGATCAACGATCTTACCTCGTCTGATGAACGCCATTCTCGCAAAATCTGCTTAAAATTATCTTTGACCGCCGATACGCTGTCCAGCAATGTTATTCGGCATCGTTGATTTCAGTAAGTGAAAAAAAAATCACTATTTCGGTTTATCAGTTATGTCCAAGTCTCCGGACAATTTTGTTCTTCTGAAAAGTGAAAAACAGTCAAAATACAACTCGGTCAGCATATAAGATGGTATTTTTCTTCATAAATATAACAGAAAGACTCACGAACTGAAGTTTATGGTATGTGCACAGGTACTGACATTTTGTACTATGTGCTTGTACAATTATTCTACAAATTACAATTCTAAATGATGAAACCATGTCCTAAATTTTTTTTTCGATAATTGGTACTCACACCCGTTCTCCGTCGTGGCTAAAAGTAATCATCTTTCATTCGTTTACACTGAGCTGTAAGATATTTGTGTCTGTAACTAAGCCATGAGTTTCATTCATCCGTTGGTCGATTAAACACATACGTCTTTCATTCTGAACCGTTCTACTACTAAAAATTTCACTAAACTACAGACGACACTACTCTGGTTGGTTTTTCCTTTTCAACACGCGTCTCCATCTTTCGTGCTCATCTCTCTGACTTCAGCTGTCTTCATCAAATTGATCTCAGATATTAGATATCACTACACCTCCGATTGTTTAAAGAACCAAACCCCCATTTATGAAACAGCTCCAAACTTCTGGTTATTTTACAATGAATTAAAGTGTAAAATTCTGATGTTAAACACATAAGCGAGACAAAGTTTAGAATTTGAAATTATGTTTGAAGTTTCTTGGAAGACGCTAAGTGCTCTCATTACTAAAAATTGGATGAGTATAATCAGGGCGATTTCTACTCCGCTTTATGCAAAAGGAAGTTTTTAACGCATCTCACTTTTTATTACGTCATATATCCTGACGTATGTGTCGTGCAGTGACATAATTTTGCAGGTACATTCAGTGGTACATAGAGATAATAGTAAAGAGGTAATAAATTGAAACTTCATGCCTGATGCGGCAGTTTTACTGCATGAACAGCGAAAACGCAGTAAGCAATAAACTTTCTGTCCTTTCATCATTTTCTGCGGCGTGTCAGTGAAAAAAAGTTTCGTAAAAGTTTGAACTTGTGTGTAAAGTTTATTTCCGAGTTCCGGGACGTTTCCAAGTTTCCGGGACGAATATAGTCCGGGTATTTGCGCGCAGTGAATTACGTTGTTTCAAGACATATAGACAGTTTCTAACTGCAATACTTGCCTCACTGTGTTAAACCTGTAACAGAAGACTATATACCTCTTGATCAGTAGATTGCGACACCATTTTAAATTTGGTCAATAATTATATGAAATATTGAAAATAACATTTTGTAGTCTGTGGAAGTCGACAGATAGGCAAGCTGCTACTGGGATCTGATGGCCATGCACCTGGTTAGTCGTTTAGTGATAGTCAAAGTGTATCATAATTAATGGCATAAACGCATACAGTTGAAAGTACACGATACTGGAAGCAAAAAAGTCTCGGTAACCATACATAACTTATGAGTTACGAGCAATTTTTCATCTTCGATATTGTCAAACAAATCTCTTCTACTGCAAGTTCTTTGCTTTCGATATTTTGGGAAGCGTTAGTATGGAGCAAAATAAGAAAAACATGTCCAGCAAACATGTGCCCTAAAACGCATACCTTACAAGTTACGAGCGCTTGATCACTAGAAGATTTATGTTTCAAAGTAGCAAAGATGAACAAGGGCTCATAGCTCTTAGGGAATGCATTTTAGAGCACTTGTTTACTGGGCATTTTTTCTTGTTTTGAGCCATACTACCAGTTCCAAAAATATCGAAAGCAAAGAACATGTTGTAGAAGAGATTTGTTTCACAGTATCGAAAATGAAAAATTGCTCGTAGCTCTTAAGGAACGGATTTTCGACCCAATGGTTACTGAGACTTTTTTGCTTCTACTATTACTTTCAACGCATGTTTACGCCATTAATTATGATAGACCCTGTACACGGCAAATTTATTTCCTTTCGGCGTGGTTCGTTAAAGTAAATGAATATTTTATATTCCGCGCGAAATAACGAAGCTATACGTTCACTATTTGATCACAAGAATCCGGGCATCTTCCGTACAAATCAGTAAGTATGTGCCCACCCTTCGCCTGTATGATGGCTTGAACCCTGGTGGCAACACTAAAAATGAGGTGTCCGAATGTCTGCAAGTCAAGGCAGCTCATTCTTCAATTTTCCTCAGTAGCAGAAACCAGTGAAAGCAGGGTCTGGAACGAAGTCGACGTTCCAACTCATCTCAGCCGTGTACCTTTGCGTTCAGGTCGGTACTCTGGACACGCCAGTCTATTTCAGGAATGCTGTTGTTCACAAACCATTGCCTCACAGGTGCTGCTTTACGGCAGGGAGCTCTGTCATGGTGAAATAAACAATCATCGTCTCCGAACAGTTCCTCTACTGTACGCAGTGCACAGCGACGTGAGATGTGTTCATATCCTTCCGAATTTATAGAGTTCTTAGGCGTAATAAGGGCACCATACCCCAACCACGTAAAACTCCCACATGTAGCGCCACCACCTGCGCACTTCACAGTTGGCACTATGGAGTTATCGTCTTCCAGGCATTCGCCAGACGTAAACCCTTTCAGCGAACTGGTACAGGGTATAGTGCGATAGATCGTCCAAATCAACTATTCCGTCATCTATTGTCCAGAGGCGCCGCTCTTTGCACTAACATTAGCGTCGCTTAGCATTGACTAAAGAAATGTGTGGCTTATGAGAAGCTGCTCGACCATAGTACTCCATACTTTTTTAACTACCTATAACAACCATACTGAGCTGATCCTGCGCCCATGGCATAAGCGCCAAAACTGCGTGCGTTTCCTCCTCCCATAAAACTACCTTTCTACAAGTTTTACAAATAAGAAGTAGCAAATTTTATACTTTCGTAATTACTGATTAACGACAATGAATCATTTGTGAAAAATAATGCCTAAATGACCAACATTGACGAAAAACATAGCGGATAACAAATTAAATGTATCCTTGTATTAAATATATTACAAATTGTACAAACTTTCTAAGAAACTGAAAGCAAAAGAAAGTCTAGTTCTCAATGTTTATGGCATCTACTACACGCTGGTTTCAGAATGATGCATAACAAAAAATCGGATATCATATAGTTGTATAAATTATTGTTTAAAAAAAGAAAGAAGGTCATAACTGAGAGATGAGAAAATATTCCTTTCTAGAAATTGTGTTTTTAATATAATTTTATTCTGAATTTTTTTTGCTTTGATCGCAACAAACTCATTCATTATGTCACTGAAGTCGGGTTTACCAGCTGCATCGTATTATATGGACAAGATAACTGGAGTCTGCTTTCATCCGTACCCTATCATAACTAGTTGCTTATCATTAATTTGCTGAAATTGTGTTAAATGATGCAACAGTCATTGAGATTGTCTTAAACATCTCCAAACCTGTTTCGATGTTTTAGCAAGCGTCTTTTACACTATACTTAGACCAAAACTTGCACAGTAGCCAAATGTGAATCCTAAGGCAGTGTCAGCTTTCATGAAATTTTTAATCCGAAACTTGAAAGTACTTACCTCGGTAACTAGCTCCATAGTATCAATCTGGGTCCGTAATGAACTGCGTTATATGATACAGAGTCTCATTCGCGGTAGAATAACAACAAAATAACCAATACATAAGTAAGGTCCACTTGTGACACCTGATGTTTCAGCATACTATTGTTTACGCGAGGGTTCAACATAGATAAAGAGACTGTAGCCGCCTATGTGCAAAACGACTAACAGTATTATTAATCTTGAATTTTTTCTTTATTTGCGTAACATATAGTAACAATCTAAACTAGAGAGGAGCAAATGTATTGCCTGGAGAGGCAAATAAAACATATAACCACTCTGCCTTTTATGTTTACTTCCTCCACCGTCGCGCCTCGCTCCAGTCCTCAGTCGACAGAAAATGGCAAAACTGGAAGTCTACGGTCAAATAGCAGGTTCTCTCCAGTAATCGCACGCTATCGATTAAGATCCTACAACACCGTTGCGAAGTAGCAGCAGCTAGAACGTAGCTGAACGAGGGCGAACTCTGCAGTCGGCGGCTGAGCGAACCAAACGCACTGCTGATACACAAGCCATGTCAGCGATTAATTGTTAGGTATTAACTAATTTCTGTTTCTTCTTTTCTTTCTTTCTGTCTGTTTTTGCCTCCAACCCCCATCTCCCCCTGTGTGCCTGCTCCGTTAGCGTACGCCTGTCTCGCCAAACACTTGCTATAGCCCCATGCCTACATACAGTCCTTACGCTAATTGGACTACCTGTATCACCGGAGTGTGCACTGATCTGAAACTTCCCGGCAGATTAAAACTATGTACCGGACTGGATCTCGAACCTGGGACCTGGTCGTGTTTGGATGGCTCAGTCGTCTGGAAACATCTCCTCGAGCTGTGACTAGGGTATGTCTCCCGCAGTATCTTTTGTTCCAGATGTTCTAGTCCCAAAAGGTATGCAGGTGAATCTCTGTCAAGTTTGGAACCTAGCAGATAAGGTACTGAACTGAGTCTGAACTGTGTAGCATCCACGTTTCACTTGCCTGCAAGGGGACATTTTGTAATCTATGGTAACAAATTTCTGATTTCCAGAAACGCTTTTCTTTTTATTGCTAATCCATATTTTATTTTCTCTCTACTTCGGAAATCGTCATTTATTTTACTGCCCAAATCGAAAACCTCATCTGCTAATTTTAGTGTAGCATTTCCTAATCCATCTGAGTCTCTCAGCATTGGCTGAGTTAATTCGACTATATTCCATGATGTCGTTTTACTTTTCCTGACAACAGTTGGTGGCGTAGTCGTGTGCTGCTGTTTGTACTGAACCATGGCTACAGTTTTCAAATCCGGCCAACTACACACTAACCTGGAGAATTACACTAACCTAAAACATGTGTTGTTAACGCGTTTAACCTTTTGTTCAGAATGGCTGCGCAGCCCAAACGCCGTAATACGCAAGATAAATATAAGTGTGAATAAATAACAGCCATATCCGTCAGCCTGGGTCATAAAGGGTCCAAGGTTGCCTGTCAGAAGCCAGGGCAAACGAGGAGTGATAGAGGAGCAACACCTCTTAGAAAAAACCTTGGTTCAGCTGGCTCACCCGACAGTACCATGTGAGGGCCCTTTGCTAGAGTTACGGTGGAGACCTCAACGCCACTGAAAACGGAGCAGATGGACTTCTGTCAAGCGGAGCTTCTAGAGAAGAACCATATACAAATCTTAGCAGTGCAGACTCCTAGCTGATAATGTAGTTGACCCACAAAAATACAGAATTTATAAAGCGAAACCAGCAGTAAAAATAATCGAACACATTATCGTAGATAGTATAACAGAATTTACGTCCAAATAAGAAAGAATGTGCACGTTAACAAGAAAGAGAAAGAATGAAAGTTATGCCCTTATAAATTGCCAAGCAACTATAAATGATAATAACAGAAGAAATCTGCAGGAAGTAAATTGGTTTTGGGATCTTTAAGAATACGAAATCTCCAACATACCTAAAAATGTTAGAACACTTCTCAATGCGTAAATTGGGAAAGAAAAGAAATTTAATTATATTGTAGGGGACTACCCAGCTCATTTCAGAACAAACAGAAATGGTGAATGACTGATCAATGTGTGTAAAATGTTCCAGTTAAAACTGAAGCCCACACGTTTTCGCAAACTACCGTAAAATCCAAATACAAACCTAGTAGATTCCAACTGTCACGCAACCGTATCTACAAGGTATATCACGGAAATCATAAACTTTGAGGTAATCGGGAATGGGTAATTTAATTCAGATTATTATTTGTCTAAGACTAAAATATGATTTCTCCCATACAAACCACAAAATACACTCCTGGAAATGGAAAAAAGAACACATTGACACCGGTGTGTCAGACCCACCATACTTGCTCCGGACACTGCGAGAGGGGTGTACAAGCAATGATCACACGCACGGCACAGCGGACACACCAGGAACCGCGGTGTTGGCCGTCGAATGGCGCTAGCTGCGCAGCATTTGTGCACCGCCGCCGTCAGTGTCAGCCAATTTGCCGTGGCATACGGAGCTCCATCGCAGTCTTTAACACTGGTAGCATGCCGCGACAGCGTGGACGTGAACCGTATGTGCAGTTGACCGACTTTGAGCGAGGGCGTATAGTGGGCATGCAGGAGGCCGGGTGGACGTACCGGCGAATTGCTCAACACATGTGGCGTGAGGTCTCCACAGTACATCGATGTTGTCGCCAGTGGTCGGCGGAAGGTGTACGTGCCCGTCGACCTGGGACCGGACCGCAGCGACGCACGGATGCACGCCAAGACCGTAGGATCCTACGCAGTGCCGTAGGGGACCGCACCGCCACTTCCCAGCAAATTAGGGACACTGTTGCTCCTGGGGTATCGGCGAGGACCATTCGCAACCGTCTCCATGAAGCTGGGCTACGGTCCCGCACACCGTTAGGCCGTCTTCCGCTCACGCCCCAACATCGTGCAGCCCGCCTCCAGTGGTGTCGCGACAGGCGTGAATGGAGGGACGAATGGAGACGTGTCGTCTTCAGCGATGAGAGTCGCTTCTGCCTTGGTGCCAATGATGGTCGTATGCGTGTTTGGCGCCGTGCAGGTGAGCGCCACAATCAGGACTGCATACGACCGAGGTACACAGGGCCAACACCCGGCATCATGGTGTGGGGAGCGATCTCCTACACTGGCCGGACACCTCTGGTGATCGTCGAGGGGACACTGAATAGTGCACGGTACATCCAAACCGTCATCGAACCCATCGTTCTACCATTCCTAGACCGGCAAGGGAACTTGCTGTTCCAACAGGACAATGCACGTCCGCATGTATCCCGTGCCACCCAACGTGCTCTAGAAGGTGTAAGTCAACTACCCTGGCCAGCAAGATCTCCGGATCTGTCCCCCATTGAGAATGTTTGGGACTGGATGAAGCGTCGTCTCACGCGGTCTGCTCGTCCAGCACGAACGCTGGTCCAACTGAGGCGCCAGGTGGAAATGGCATGGCAAGCCGTTCCACAGGACTACATCCAGCATCTCTACGATCATCTCCATGGGAGAATAGCAGCCTGCATTGCTGCGAAAGGTGGATATACACTGTACTAGTGCCGACATTGTGCATGCTCTGTTGCCTGTGTCTATGTGCCAGTGGTTCTGTCAGTGTGATCATGTGATGTATCTGACCCCAGGAATGTGTCAATAAAGTTTCCCCTTCCTAGGACAATGAATTCACGGTGTTCTTATTTCAATTTCCAGGAGTGTACAACCGAGAAAGTAATCAGATACAACTCGTCTAGAGCTAATATTACAATTGAAAGTATAAAAAAAATTAGAGAAGAAACTGAGACAACAGAACAATGTAACGGGCATGAATTCCATGTACAGATTACAAAAGTAGCAGAGGAAACTTGAGATTGGCCAAGACCAAAAGGAAGTCATGGCGGAACTAAGATTGAGAAGAAGAACAAAAAACTCAAAAATGAAGAAAATGGGTGTTCAAAATAAGAACAACATTTAGAAGAATTCAGACCACCAAGAAACGAAACATCAAAAATAATCCGAAAAATCAAAAGCACTTTGAAAAAACTCAACTTATAGAAATGTAAAAAAATTTTACAAAAATAATACTACAAATTTTTACCAGACTTTTAAACATGTACTTAAAAGGTGTCAACATCCAAACACATGTTTCAAAAATGAAAATCGCAAAATAAGATTAAATAACGAACAAAATTGCGAAATATAAGCCAAATTTTTTGACAGGCCTTTAAACTATCCAGTTCCAACAGTTAAATAGGAATGTCCCACAATACTACAAAATCTAGTAGAAGACTTCCCACTAACAGAGCAAGAGTTTCATAAAGCCATCAAATCACTTAAAAACAACAAAGCGAGTTGTGATGACTCCACTAGAGCAGAATTATTGAAATGATCTACAATGCTTTTTGAGAAGACCTGGAAAACTGAAAAGATTACAGAACTGTGTAAAATAGAATTAATCCACCCGCTACGTGGAAAGGGAGATGTCGACAGCTACAGAGGACTGTCACTTATGCCAGTGGCAAATAAAGTATTATCAAAAAATCATCTAGACAGAATGGTAGAATCTTTAGACAACAATTGCGAGAATATCGGGAAGGTTTTCGAGCGGGAATATCCTGCATAAAACAGATTTTCGACCTAAAACCAACAATTCATTACAGAATGTCCACTATCAAACATATAATAGCATCATTTACTGATTTAAAAAAATATTTGATTCTGTGGGCACAAAGATATCAATGGCGAATTTTGTGTTAAACCGAAATTAACAAACATAATCCAAGAGACTTTGGCGAAGACGATATATAAAGTTAAATTTATGGTAGAACTGTCTGACATTTGAAATAAAAATACCGTTAATCCACAAGGTGATGGTTTGTCACCTTTAATGTTTAATCATGTTCTAGAAAAAATGCAAAGAACTGGAAATTGGAGCTAAAGAATTACAAAACTGAAGTAATCCCTACGAAGGAAAACAAATGGAATTATGTTAAACTGTCTGGCTTTTGCCATACTTCCAGAAAATCTGACAGATGTAGTTATTCAAAGAAATACTCTGGAAGAAATGGAAAACAGAACTGAACTCAAAATTTCAGCTGACAAAAAATTCATGACAAACATAAAAAATGCACTATAATTCATAGAAACGCAAATAGGTAAAATAGAGGAAGTAGGTAGATTCAAATACCTTGGAAAAACTATGCAGCAGAATGGATTAGAAAGATTTGAAGTGGATTTAAGATTTAACAAAATGGAGAGAGCATTTGGTTTGACAGAGAATATTTACAATAGGAAACGCATGTCTGAAAAAAACAAAACTAAAACACTGCAGCACAGTGGTACGACCAGAATGTTTACATGGATGTGAATGTTTAACAATGAACTATAAGCTGGACAGAACAGAGGTACTGTACTTGAAAGAGAGAAAGCTGGGAAAAAATAGGTGCAATACAAACTAAGGATGGCTTGGAAACTAGAAGTAATGAGGATATCTACAAAATTATAGAGAAAATATCAGTAGTAATGGCTAAAATAAATGTTTTCGGGCACCTCTACCGAATGAAAGTGTCGTGTCCTTGTCAATGGACGAAAATGGAGCTGGCGCGCTGTGATAGTCTCCGGCTGGCGCTTTGAAGTTCGTCGCTAGCCACAAGCGCGGCCCAATCAGAAATTTCCGCGCAGCCGCGGTGGACTTCGGCTGTGATAAGCGGCGGCCACGGGCAGCAATGGACGGTTCGTCTTCAGTGTTGGCTTATAACAGTTCTAGGACGGAGAGACAGGGCTGCAGTGCGTAGCTACAGTTCATAGTGGAGATTAGCCTGCGAAACATAGTCTACAAGTGGAGTCGCCTATAGCCCTCGCATAGGGACAAGTGTATACTACAGTGATTGACAGTGTGGATCCCAGGACGGATATAGTCTTGCGGACGTTGTATTGAGTAACGCGCTCTTGATAGGCCACTGCTTAATTGTATCTGTCTGCGAGGACACCCAACGAGTTGTTGTACAACTTATGTACTGCAGTGCAATAAAGTCTGTTTTTGTGAAATTTGCTTGCATTTTCGCAGTTCCTCGGAGCAACTAAACCGAACACAAAGTGTGCGAGCCGTTCTACCCAGATGATCCGTATGTATCAGAATGAGATCAGGCTCACAAAACAAATATTCCAATACTTCTGGAAGAATAAATCGACAATACCATGTATTACAGAAATATGGAAAGATCTAGATAGAAACAACATCGAAGAAATGGAAATAGCAGACAGGAATCTTTTGAAGAATAAAATATTAAATTTAGAACGCTTTCAATGCAAAAGAAATAAGAAATCGGGAACTACATGGACAAAACAAAAATAAAAGCCGTTGCAGGAAACTCATTTCCTTGAGCCGTGTAATCAATTAGTAACATGTATCTTCAGTTACTCATGCGCAGTATGTAGCATTTGCTATTAAACAGAGCAAAAACGAAAAATCAGCTGCCTTGGATGACATACGAATGGAAAATCAGCTGCATTGGATGATATACGAACAGAGCAAATTAAAAAATTTGACTTGAAAAAAGAAATGGTTTCCACGACTGTTCAACAACTATGTGAGCACAAGGCGAATCCCATAGAGCCGGTGGAAGGGCCAAGTGATCGAATTGCTGAAACGCGCCAGCCGGTGTGGCCGAGCTATTCTAGGCGCTTCAATCTGGAACCGCGCGACCGCTACGGTCGCAGGTTCGAATCCTGCCTCGAGAATGGATATGTGTGATGTCCTTAGGTTAGTTAGGTTTAAGTAGTTCTAAGTTCTAGGGGACTGATGACCTCAGAAGTTAAGTCCCATAGTGCTCAGAGCCATTTGAAACATTTTTGAGCTGAAACGCAGCAAAGAGAGGAAATAATCCAAAGAATTTTAGACAAGTCGCACTTAACAATTGCTGGAAATATTGGTTTCTCAAATCGCCTATTACTTATAACCAAGTTTGTCCTGATAAAAGCAGTATCAGGCAGCTGCTTAATCTCACAAATTTCACAAAAATGGGTATGAAGCTCGTAAATTGACAGAAGTGGTATTTGTTGATTTATCAGCAGCAAATGATACTGTCAGCCACAAGCTACTACTAGTCAAAGTCTGCACCTGGGCAAGGATTCTAGCCCAACTACCGAGCGAGGTGGCGCAGTCGTCCTGAACTTCTACAGAAACAAGAGTAGCTTCAGGTGTGCCCCATAGCAGCTTAATAGGTCCTCTGCTTTTTACGATTTACATAAACGATCTGGTTGATGGTATTGACAGTAGCATTAGATTGTTTGCCGATGGTGCTGTAGTCTACAGGAATGTAGTATCAGACGAAAGTTGTGAACAAATCAATGAGGATTTGCAGAAAAAAAATACGTGGTGTAATGACTAGCAGTTCTCTCTGAATATTGATAAGTGTAACCTACTGCGTATAACAAGGCGAAAATCCCCATTAATGTATGGTACAAATTAAATGATCAGTCTTTGGAAGCTGTAACATCAGTCAAGTATCTGGGTGTGACTATTCGAAATGATCTCAAATGGAATGATCAGATTACACAAGTAACGGATAAGGCGAACTCTAGATTGCGGTTTATTGGTAGAATCCTGAAACGATGCAGTCCTTTTACAAAGGAAATAGCTTACAATACGTTAGTTCGTCCAGTCTTCAAGTATTGTTCGTCTGTATGGGACCCTTGCCAGTTGGGTCTGATTCAAGAAATTGAGAAGGTCCAAAGAAGAGCGGCAATATTCGTGACTGGTACATTTAGCCATCGCGAGAGCGTTACAAATCTCATAGAAAGTTTGAAGTGGGACAAACTTGCAGACAGACGACACGCTAAACAGAAGGAGCTGCTCACTAAATTCCGAAATCCAACCTTCAACGAGGATGTAGAGCATATATTATTACCACCAACTTTCAAATCAC
The DNA here is from genome assembly GCF_023897955.1 of Schistocerca gregaria. NCBI lineage: Eukaryota > Metazoa > Arthropoda > Insecta > Orthoptera > Acrididae > Schistocerca > Schistocerca gregaria. The sequence continues at coordinate 125,992,151 of NC_064923.1, read as the reverse complement.
GCAATGATCACCATTCAAAGATGAGGGAAATTAGAGCTCGTACTGAGGCGTTCGGACAGTCGTTTTTCCCTCGTGCAATCCGCGAGTAGAACAGAGGGGCAGAAGGGGGGGGGGGGCAGGGGAATATGACTTTGGCGCGAATTGTGCCCTACGCCACACACCGCTTGGTGGCTAGCGGAGCATATATGTAGATGTAGATGAAGCTCCGATCACGTGCAGCACCCCAAGTGATCTACGGTTTGTGTTACGATCAAAGAGCGAGTCACGGTCTCGGCCGTAATATCGGACGCGGTGTAACAGAAGTGTCACACAGTACTCCTGTTACGAGTACATAAATGTGAGTGCAGGTGTCGGAGTGAGAACTTTTGCTGCGCCTGCGCTCCCCAGGCGAGGCGTCTGGCTGGCGATGTTTGGCGGCCGACCGGACCAGGCTGTGCAGATCCGTCCCCTGGTTAGCGGGGTCGCTTTCGCAGAAGGCGGACCCACGCGCCGCACGCAGTGACTAACGCCGTTTTACGGCGGCCGCTGGAAACCCGAACACAACATTCCGCGGATTCGGGTGATGCATGCGTCGCGGCATATCGTATCACATCGCTGTCTGCTCTCCCTCACTGCGACCCGCTCTCTGCAAATGGACGCCTCTGGCGCCGGCTAATTGGAAAGGTTTCCGGAAGCGGGGCTACCCGGAAGTGGCGTGGCGGATTCGTTCCCATCCAGTCTGCACGTCTGCGCGGAGAACACATTGTCCCTGTATCTTTGTACGCGTCCCAGCCCTTAATATCTATACAGATCACATGAGAATTAAAGTCTCCCACCGCTTTTTCCGTTCTCTGTGTCAAGGCTAATCTCAGGAACTACTGTACGGATTTTGATATGGTTTCCCCTAAATGATAGACTGATTCACGGGAAAAGTAAAAAAAAAAAATGTTCAGATGGCTCTAAGGACTATGGGACGTAACACCTGAGGTCATTAGTACCCTAGACTTAGAACTACGTAAGCCTAACTAACCTAAGGACATCACACACATCCATACCCGAGGCAGGATTCGAACCTCCGACCGTAGCAGCCGCGCGATTCCGGACTGAAGCGCCTAGAACCGCTCGGGCACAGCGGACGGCTACGGGAAAGGTAATCATACAGAGGGGTCCAATAAAATGTATCCACTGTTAGAAGTCCATAGCTTGCAAACTAATTGACAGAGTTATCTCATTTTTTTGTGAAAATGTAGCTTCAAGTCCAACTTAAAGATATCAGTGTAGGCGTTCGAAATGGTCACCATTAACATCCACACACAAACGATGCCACCGATTCGATTCCCGGCAGTATCACGGATTTTCTCTGCCTCGTGATGACTGGGTGTTGTGTGATGTCCTTAGGTTAGTTAGGTGTAAGTAGTTCTAAGTTCAAGGGACTGATGACCACAGATGTTAAGTCCCATAGTGCTCAGAGCCATTTGAACCATTTTGATGCCGCCGAACTGCAGCACGAACTACTGACTGCCACGTGTTCAGCTGCATATTTGCACATGAATGTACGATGGATTCTCGAAGTTCATCAAATATGCGTGGCTTTTGCCGATAAACGACGTCCTTTAGTGTTCCCCACAGTTAAAAAGTCCAGAGGAGTTAGATCTGGGGAACGTGGTGGATACTCCACAGCACATCTACGGCTTATCCATCTTCCTGGTAGATTTTCGTCGAGATACGCCCTAACACGATTTTGGTAGTTGGTTGGGTCACCATCTCGTTGAAAGTCCCGGATGGCAGCTAAAATGTCTGAAGCTTCTGAAGGTACACCTCACCGGTAACTGCGCAGTCAAAGAAGGATGGCCCAATCAAGCCCCGGTAAGAGAACCTCCACCGCACATTTACTCCTGGCAAATTCACGGCTTTGTCTACATGGACGTTCGGATTTTCGGCGGCCCATTAGATGCAATTGTGGCGATTGACTGTACCACTGAGTTTGAACTGTGTCTCGTCAGACCACACAATCATCTCTGCAAACTCTTCATCGTGGCGCACCATGTTAGTAAACCACTCGCAGTACTCCATTTTACGATCCGGGGCGTCCTCGTTCATTGCGTGTAGCAATCGTGCGATGTAGCACTTCCACTTTGCTGTCTTCAAAATTCGCCGAACACTTGAGCGACTCACTCCAGTCTCACGGGCACACTGTCTCACAGATTTCCTTTTCTTTGTGTACACCTTTAACACAGCCTTCGGCTTCAAATTTGTCTCGAATGCGACGAATCGTTAAACGTGTCGGTGGCTCTGTTTGATCCTCATTTCGCCATTGCCGGTGAACCTCATTAATGTTTTCTTATTTAAAATACCACTTCAAAACTGACTTCCTTTCATCGAATGTAAGCCTTGCGCCAGCCATGTTTACTCGAGCAACTAGGTGCAACTAAGAACAAAACACTGACTATCTGGCGACTGTCATCTGACAAACAAATAGAACGCAATACGAGGCTTCTGTGGCCATTGCTGGAACTACAAACTATTACACTACCAAAGATGAAACAACTCCGTCAATTATTTTTCCAGTTATTGACTTTTAAACAGTGGATACATTTTTAGGAGCTCTCTGTATTTTTAATTATAGTACTTATGAGTGTCTAACATGTGTATTGTTATCTGTTTCGCGCTTAAGTGGCATTTGGAGCGACGTCTCATGGTAATGACGAGAGGTAACAGCTAGTCAGCTAGAGTGGGCGGTAAAGGATTATAAATAGCCACGCATCTCCCGAGAGTAGCGAAGCTAGACCAGAATGTACATTGCAGGCAGAGTTAAATATTTCTTCACTACGTCGCTAGAAGGGACGTGTTGGCACATTGACCGGTTTTCACCATCGGGAAAGATTCTCGGCGTTCATTTGGCAGCAGGCTGAGTAGGCAGAGAAAAAAATCCCTTTTCGCTGTCAGGGATTCAACCTGGGTTCTCCAGGGGAGAAATATAGTGCTATACCCGCTAGACCACCACCGCCACAGAATCTGTACTTGTCCTTACACTGACGAATCCGGCACTGTTTCGCAATTGCTAATATATGGGAATTGGATGGACGGGAAAGGTAATTATATTTATAATTCTCCCTGCTCTCTCTGCCCAGCTCCTGCTTACCTCTCTCTCTCCATCTTCTGCCCACCTCCTCTCTCTCCATTTCCTCTTTCCTCCGTTCCCTCACGCTGAACCTTGTTTATTGTTATGGAAAACGAAACCTTGATTGGGAATTGAAGTCGATTAAAGTGAGCGGGTAAATCGGTTGGCATCATTGGTATACGTGGCACGACAAAGGCCTCTGCAGCTACTGGCTCTGTCAGAATAGTAGCTTCAATAGCGGTATGTTCGCTACGGTCGCAGGTTCGAATCCTGCCTCGGGCATGGATGTGTGTGATGTCCTTAGGTTAGTTAGGTTTAAGTAGTTCTAAGTTCTAGGGGACTGATGACCTCAGATGTTAAGTCCCATAGTGCTCAGAGCCATTTGGGCAGTATGTTGCGTAGTTTCAGTCTGTGAACGGCTAGGATTACAAACTTTCGGCCGATTCACAGTCTTTAATAGTAATGTAATCGTAAGCTGGTAGGCCATATTTACAACTTTCGTGTTTTCTTTCAAAAACGATTGAGCGGAAGAACACAAAACAGCATTTTTTTGGGTATAGAGGTACCGTTGCAAATTATACAAAAATCAGAAACAATTTGTATAATGATTTAAATGCCATGATATCGTAGTTAAAATTGACTACGACAAAGAAGATGAAGCCGCACATTTTCACACTATACCACAGCGTTTTCTTTCTCGCAGTCTGAGCACCGTGTAAAAATTCCAAGTAAATCGGTCAGGAACTTCTCAGTATCTTTTGAAACAACTTTACGCAACGTCTATTCATTCAGGTGAAAAAAGTCATGGGATGGCTACATGCACATATGCACATGGCGGTAGTATTGCGAACACACGGTATAAAAGGGCAGTTGCTTTGGCGGAGTTGCCATTTGTACTCAGTCGATTCATGTCGAAAGGTTTCCGACGTGATTATGGGTGCACGACGGGAATTATCAGACTTCGAATGTGGAATGGCAGTTGGAGAAACACGCATGCGACATTCCATTTCGGAAATCGTTAGGGAATTCAGCATTCCGAGATCCACAGGGTTAAGAGTGTGCCGAGATACCAAATTTCAAACATCACCTCTCACCACGAACAACGACCGAGGGTAGCGGCGTTTGCATAGAGTTGTCAGAAGTAACAGACTATCAACACAACGTGAAATAACCGCAGAAATCAATGTGTAGCGTGAGACGAACGCATCCGTTAGGACTGTGAGGCGAAATTTGGTGTTAATGAGTAGCGGCAGAAGACGACCGACGCGAGTGCTTTTCATAACAGCACGACATCGCTGCAGCGCCTCTCCTGGGCTGTTGACCATATAGGCTGGTCCCTAGACGAGTGGGAAACCGTGACCTGGTCCGATGAGTCCAGACTTCAGTGGGTGAGTGCTGATCCTGCAGTTCGAATGTGGCACAGACTCCACGAAGCCTTGGACCCAAATTGTCAACAATGCACCCTAAAAGTTACTGGTGGCTCCATGATGGTGTGGGCTGTGTTTACATGGAATAGACTGGATTCTATGGTCCACCTGAACCGATCATTTGCGAGATATGGATAGGTTCGGCTGCTTGGAGACCATTTGCAGAAATTCATGGACTTCATGTTCCCGAAGAACGATAGAATTTTTTTTTGGATAATAATTTCTGAAACTATTTGTATGGAGTGTAGCCATGTATGGAAGTGAATAATGGACGATAAATAGTTTGGACAAGGAGAGAATAGAAGCTTTCGAAATGTCGCGCTACAGAAGAATGCTGAAGATCAGATGGGTAGACCACGTAGCTAATGAGGACGTACTGAATAGAACTGGGGAGAAGAGGAGTTTGTGGCACAACTTTACTAGAAGAAGGGACCGGTTGGTAGGACATGTTCTGACGTATCAAGGGATCACCAATTTAGTACTGGAGGGCAGCGTGGAGGGTAAAAATCGTAGAGGGAGACCAAGAGATGAATACACTAAGCAGATTCAGAAGGATGTAGGCTGCAGTAGGTACTGGGAGATGAAGCACCTTGCACAGGATAGAATGGCATGGAGAGCTGCATCAAACCAGTCTCAGGACTGAAGACCACAACAACAACAACAACAATAATGTGCCATGACATGGGGCCGCATACGCTCGTGATTGGTTTGGAGAACATTCTCGATAATTTGAGAGAATGATTTGGACACCTAACTATCATTTAAAAGACATAAATCCTGCACTGCCAACACTTACGGCAAATCAAGATTATTTTTATCGGTTTTCGTGTACTCATGATTTAATATCATCGATAATAGCAGCCAAGAAGTTAAATAAATCAAGGTAAAGGATGTGATATTTATCATTTTATTGTAGCTTAAGTCTATATTGATGCATAAGTTATCCGTACTTTACCCAGAGATGCAACAGTTACGGCAAAGAATATCCGTGCATCGTTGACAGACAGCAGAGCTTGGGTGAGCCATAGATTATCCTGTGCGACCTGACCGCTAGAAGAGCAACCGATGGTCACAAGATTCTCTACTTCAGTGGTTAGGAAATAATGGTAGCTCCCTACATTTGCCTGGGTTAATGGTTCCACTACGATACGGAATGGGGTTTCAGTCAATCACCACTGTAGAGACGAGGAGCCAGAGAGCTTGGGTCGGTAAGAGGGCATAATTTTATGTTACTGCAAGTGAGTTAGGAAATGTTTACAAATGTCGTGATCGATACCTACCTGACGCAAATTGTAGAGAATATATCATCATCATCAGTGTAGGATTTTCCGTTTATTCTGTTGAAAGAGTACGGTATGGGAAGCTCTTCATGGGCGGTGTTGTGTTTAAACTGCAAGGTTTTAAGAGTGCAGTAACTAGTCTAGAGCATGATAAATGTAATTATTCATTATTTTGTGCATTTTGTAAGAGTCGGCTCTTCGCATTTCGCGTGACATTTGACGAAAGGTCAAGTGATTAAGTTGGTGTGGTTTTTTAGTCAAGAGTGTCTTGTACGCTGTGTCAGCATTTGATAATACAATTCGTGAATCGTTAAAATACGACGTTACTGAAGTTTTGACTTCAGTAATTTTGTCTGAAAAGATCCGTGTTGTTTTGCCTACGATACTAGTTTGTGTACACGCCAGTGAATTGAGGCACTGCAAATATTTAGAGGAGATTTATGAAGACACGTTCTAAGTAGCTGAGTGTGAGTGTCAGCCGTTAGTGTTGTATTTTTGGAAAGCAGACTCGCACTACGGGGTACTTACGTTATTGTGTATGTGGAGTAATTGTTTACCAAGCAGTATTCTAGAAATTTTTGTAGATCGGCGAATCAAGCACAGCAAAACATAGATCGGATAGGTAGCATATTTTGGCCGTAATTAGTGTTAGGGACGTAACCATTGAGACCACATGGCCTAAGCTGAATCAATTCAAAGCGGAAGAGGCTTATATTTCGAAAATCTGAAATATAAATTGAGATGTAAAGTGATGGTGCCACTTAGTTTTTTTAGTTTTTTCGTATTGTTCACCTCGTTTAGTGTGGGGCTATTAGTTTTTGGCAGTCACTTATTAAAAATTGGCGTCTGAAAGCACTTACAATTAAAAAGGACAGGAAGTAAACTTTCAGTAGCTAAAAATACATTTTAGTGCCCTAAGTATCATTTATCCACGACGGTCTCTCAATAACAGATTTTGAAAATGAAAGTAAAGCAAAAGTTGTACGTCTGACATTTAGCAAGCAGCCTAAGTAGGCTCAAATCAGCTATTAGATTTAGACACTTGCATACTGAGGATAGTTAAACCAAAGAAGGTCATTTTTAAAGACTAGCGCTTTATGGATTAAAACATCAATAATAAAAAGTTGGCACTGAAATATTATAATTAATTAAATACTAGAGCTGGCGAGAATATTTCTAAAAAGTTTACCGAAAGAATGGACTGATACATGTCTATAGATTACATTAAACGTTCAAATAATCAAGGTGGTGCCTAAACAAGTTTATTTATGTTGTCTTAGTAACAGATTTTTTCTCTGTTATTGGATGTCAGAATATGTTACAAAAATACTTTTATTATGAAACTTTGCAACACTTCTGCGATTTGTAAGTAACTGATGGTACATAAATGTTACAGTCTTCACTAGCTTGATGTTGAAGGTCTATTTTAATACGATTAAAGATATTTTAGTTATTTAGTGGGGATGGCTAGAGGACAAATGTAAGGATGTAGAGGGTTATCTCATTAGGGGTAAAATAGATACTGCCTACAGGAAAATTAGAGAGACCTTTGGAGAACAGAGAACCACTTGTATGAATCTCATGAGCTCAGATGGAAACCCAGTTCTAAGCAAAGGAGTGAAAGCAGAAAAGTGGAGGGAGTATATAGAGGGCCTATACAAGGGCAATGTACTTGAAGACAATATTATGGAAAAGGAAGAGGATGTAGATGAAGATGAAATGGGAGATACGATACTGCGCAAAGAGTTTGACAGAGCACTGAAAGACCTGAGTCGAAACAAGGCCCCGGGAGTAGACAACATTCCATTAGAACTACTGACGGCCTTGGGAGAGCCAGTCCTGACAAAACTCTACCATCTGGTGAGCAAGATGTACGAGACAAGCGAAATACCCTCAGACTTCAAGAAGAATATAATAATCCCGATCCCAAAGAAAGCAGGTGCTGACAGATGTGAAAATTCCCGAACAATCAGTTTAATAAGTCACGGATGCAAAATACTAACGCGTATTCTCTACAGACGAATGGTAAAACTGACAGAACCCGACCTCGGGGAAGATCAGTTTGGATACCGTAGAAATGTTGGAACACGTGAGGCAATACTGACCTTACGACTTATCTTAGAAGCTAGATTAAGGAAAGTCAAACCTATGTTTCTAGCATTTGTAGACTTACAGAAAGCTTTTGACAATTTTGACTGGAATACTCTCTCTCAAATTCTGAAGGTGGCAGGGGTAAAATACAGGGAGCGAAAGGCTATTTACAATTTGTACAGAAACCAGATGACAGTTATAAGAGTCGAGTTGTATGAAAGCTAAGCAGTGGTTGGGAAGGGAGTGAGACAGTGTTGTAGCCTCTCCCCGATGTTATTCAATCTGTATATTGAGCAAGCAGTAAAGGAAACAAAATAATGTTCGGAGTAGGTATTAAAATCCATGGAGAAGAAAACCTTGAGGTTCGCCGGTGACATTGTAATTCTGTCAGACATAGCAAAGGACTTGGAAGAGCAGTTGAATGGAATGGACAGTGTCTTGAAAGGAGGGTATAAGATGAACATCAACAAAAGCAAAACGTGGATAATGGAATGTAGTCGAATTAAGTCGGGTGATGCTGAGGGAATTAGATTAGGAAATGAGGCACTTAAAGTAGTAAAGGTGTTTTGCTATTTGTGGAGCAAAATAACTGATGATGATCGAAGTTGAGAGGCTATAAAATGTAGACTGGCAATGGCAAGGAAATCGTTTCTGAAGAAGAGAAATTTGTTAACATCGAGTATAGATTTAAGTGACAGGAAGTCGTTTCCGAAAGTATTTGTATGGAGTGTAGCCATGTATGGAAGTGAAACATGGACGATAAATAGTTTAGACAAGAAGAGAATGGAAGCTTTCGAAATGTGTTGCTACAGAAGAATGCTAAAGATTAGATGGGTAGATCACGTAACTAACGAGGAAGTATTGAATCGGATTGGGGAGAAGAGAAGTTTGGGGCACAACTTGACCAGAAGAAGGGATCGGTTGGTAGAACATGTTCTGAGACATCAAGGGATCACCAATTTCGTATTGGAGGGCAGCGTGGAGGGTAAAAATCGTAGAGGAGACCAAGAGATGAATACAGTAAACAGATTCAGAAGGATGTAGTTTGCAGTAGGTACTGGGAGATGAAGAATCTTGCACAGGATAAAGTAGCATGGAGAGCTGCATCAAACCAGTCTCAGGACTGAAGGCCACAACAACAACAACAGTTGCGTATTGCTACGTGCTAACTTACGTATAAAGGAAATGTTCAAATGTGTGTGAAATCTTATGGGACTTAACTGCTAAGGTCATCAGTCCCTAAGCTTACACACTACTTAACCTAAATTATCCTAAGGACAAACACACACACCCCTGCTCGAGGGAGGACTTGAACCTCCGCCGGGACCAGCCGCACAGTGAATGATTGCAGCGCCTAAGTCCGCTCGGCTAATCCCGCGTGGCTACTTACGTATCCATACGATACATATATTGAGTGAATACAAAAGAAAAAGATAGATAGTGAAAGAGTCTGCATAATTTGAATGATACAACTTACTATCAGTTACAACGTTACTTACAGCTGAACAGTAATTCAAAATTTATTCAGATACCACTGCCGAGGGTCATAGTGAAGCAGCCGCTACATTAAGTGATTTGGCTTGTGCACTCGCTCCATTACGTGTTGATGGTTTATTTCCTGGTGAATAAGCTTAAACTAAATAAGATACATTTAATCGAGCGTGTGCTATAGTGCTCTGAGGCAGAATTTTAGCAACTCAGTCATGCACACGATTACTTAATTGCTCACATGGTTGTTCGTATAGAGTTACTAGTTATCTGTTTCCTTCTGAGATTTTGAATAGAAATCTATTGTGCCTCTCCATCACTAATATCAATTTCATTTATGTTTAGTTTCGCTTTTATCGTGTGAGGCCCAATACTACCAAACTACGAAGGAGCTACTTGCCTTGATCCTTATAGGCTCACTTAGAACGAATTAACATACGAATTTGAGAGCAGTAGAGCTTAAAATCATCCTATTGTAAACGAACATACTACTGCTAACGCTAAAACACATAAAATACGTTGAGTCAGCGCATTTCGCCTGCGGGATGGATGCGTTTACTCCGAGAAATAGAGTTGCTCCATGGCGCGCGGTCAACTACAGTAAAAATTTTGCAATCGGAAAAAGACTCCCTCTGACACTCTCTCTTTATATGACGCTGCATCACTTTATCAGAAAGAGAGATACCAGATTTTATCACTGTAAACATATGCGAGAATATACGGAAATGGTATAAAAAGTGATTCAATCGATCTCAGTTATTTTCTGAAGTGAAGTTTGAGGAAGTAAATTGTGCTGAGCTTATATAGGAACTTCACACGTTTGGCTGACGATGTTTGCAGATGGATCTGCAAACACGGTCAATGGAATTTGGAAGTGTCTCCCGTTATTAGTAGAAATCTACGAATGGATACGCATCATATAACCAAATGTGGACAGAGTCGTACACAATCAATATCCGAGGATCCTATAGACGTTCCTATTTATGAACAGTAGAAGTTTTACAGGCAACCGAAGGATATCGGCAATTGCTTCTGCTCTACGAGATTAACGAGATTTCACTACTACGGATTTAATATTCTTTCTAGGTTAAAATCTTATCGCGGGACCTTTTTTGACGAAGACTCAATGATATATGCCTATGTTATGTAAGACTGTGGAGGTACAATAAGAACTGCAATTCGTGCCTAGTAACTGAGATTTTCAAGTATTAGCAAGAGAGTTTTTGCTTATTCACGGTACAAACTTTCTCAGCTAGAGCAGTAGACACAGATTGAGACATTGATACATCTCAGTTACCTTCAAGTTGTGATTACTTCAAGTTTACTTTTCACGATTAATTGTACCTTCGGTACAATGTAGCCACACATACATACAACAATATACATAAACATAATAAGGGGTGTACTGTACTCTCCACCCCTTGTCGTCGAAACTAAGAGCTGGAATACGAGCTTTGAGGGCGTACAACTGGAAATTGCACACTGACCTGGCTGGGCAAGTATGAACTAAGCGCTACTTTCGAAGATGGTTAGGCGTCTGTGGGACGGTTGTAGGCAAGTAGTGAAGTATTATCTTCCAGCGAGGATGGAAGAGGATGTAGATATAGATGAAATGGGAGATACGATACTGCTTGAAGAGTTTGACAGATCACTGAAAGACCTGAGTCGAAACAAGGCCCCGGGAGTAGACAACATTCCATTAGAACTACTGATGGCCTTGGGAGAGCCAGTCCTGACAAAACTCGACCATCTGGTGAGCAAGATGTACGAGACAGGCGAAATACCCCCAGACTTCAAGAAGAATATAATAATTCCAATCCCAAAGAAAGCAGATGTTGACAGATGTGAAAATTACCGAACTATCAGTTTAATAAGTCACAGCTGCAAAATACTGACACGAATTATTTACAGACGAATGGAAAAACTGATAGAAGCCGACCTCGGGGAAGATCAGTTTGGATTCCGTAGAAATACTGGAACACGTGAGGCAATACTGACCTTACGACTTATCTTAGAAGAAAGACTAAGGAAAGGCAAACCTACGTTTCTAGCATTTGTAGACGTACAGAAAGCTTTTGACGATGTTGACTGGAATACTCTCTTTCAAATTCTAAAGGTGGCAGGTGTAAAATACAGGGAGCGAAAGGCTATTTACAATTTGTACAGAAACCAGATGGCAGTTATAAGAGTCGAGGGGCATGAAGGGTTCAAAATGGCTCTGAGCACTATGGGACTTAACATCTGTGGTCATCAGTCCCCTAGAACTTAGAACTACTTAAACCTAACTAATCCAAGAACATCACACACATCCATGCCCGAGGCAGGACTCGAACCTGCGACCGTAGCAGTCACGCGGTTCCGGACTGAGCGCCTTAACCGCGAGACCACCGCGGCCGGCGGCATGAAGGGGAAGCAGTGGTTGGGAAGGGAGTGAGACAGGGTTATAGCCTCTTCCCGATGTTATTCAATCTGTATATTGAGCAAGCAGTAAAGGAAACAAAAGAAAAATTCGGAGTAGGTATTGAAATCCATGGAGAAGAAATAAAACCTTTGAGGTTCGCCTATGACATTGTAATTCTGTCAGACACAGCAAAGGACTTGGAAGAGCAGTTGAATGGAATGGTCAGTGTTTTGAAAGGAGGATATAAGATGAACATCAACAAATACAAAACAAGGATAATGGAATGTAGTCGAATTAAGTCCGATGATGCTGAGGGTATTTGATTAGGAAATGAGACACTTAAAGTAGTAAAGGAGTTTTGCTATTTGTGGAGCAAAATAACTGATGATGGTCGAAGTAGAGAGGATATAAAATGTAGACTGGCAATGGCAAGGAAAGCGTTTCTGAAGAAGACAAATTTGTTAACATGGAGTATAGATTTAAGTGTCAGGAAGTCGTTTCTGAAAGTATTTGTATGGAGTGTGGCCATGTATGGAAGTGAAACGTGCACGATAAATAGTTTAGACAAGAAGGGAATAGAAGCTTTCGAAATGTGGTGCTACAGATGAATGCTGAAGATTAGATGGGTAGATCACATAACTAATGAGGAAGTATTGAATCGGATTGGGGAGAAGAGAAGTTTGTGGCACAACTTGACCAGAAGAAGGGATCGGTTGGTAGGACATGTTCTGAGACATCAAGGGATCACCAATTTCGTATTGGAGGGCAGCGTGGAGGGTAAAAATCGTAGAGGGAGACCAAGAGATGAATACACTAAACAGATTCAGAAGGATGTAGGTTTCAGTAGGTACTGGGAGATGAAGAAGCTTGCACAGGATAGATTAGCATGGATAGCTGCATCAAACCAGTCTCAGGACTGAAGACCACAACAACAATGTACTTTAAAGTTTTCAGAGACACGAAAATTTCGATGCGTGTTCAGTGTTCTGTTGCTCCACAAGAGGAATGGTACACTATTGTGGTTTATGCAATATGTATATGATAGAACACTGTTCACAGATCACTCCACGTCAAGAAATCTGCAGTGATCTGTTTCCCTGTTGGTAACAGCGCGTAATCAGTATCAGGCATTCTCTACAGGCAATTGATTAGAATAATTGAGTGGTGATTTTGCTAAATGAGGGGAAACTGACCAGAAAACGCCATCGGATATATGGTCACGTATGCGCTTCAATGGTGGTACACCCACTTGTAAGTGGAGCTGAAAGATCGTTGACTGTGGCTACCGTTTCAGCACCGGGCAGATGACCTGCTGGTAAGACCTGCGACATTGTGGAATATTCTCCACAACTGTCACTATCCATATCATTCACAACTATAGTTGTACCCTACCTAAGCTACAGTAGACTATTCTAAGCGTAGAATAAGGTAGTTATCCATGTAGCCTTGTCAGTTAAGATCGTAACCGCATTACGCGTAAGTTAGGTGTGCTGCATATCTATTTGGCGGTTGCTTTATTTGCGTATGCGATTAGTATCTTACTAGGTTCTCCTAGAAACCGGAAGTGATGAACCGTCTAAAAGCTGAGTGAGGATATAAAGAAAGGGGCACGTAACCTACGGAACATTTGTAGTCTACATAATTATCCTCCTGTCTGCTATTTAAAAATAACAGCATTTATAGTCAACTGGAAGTAGTAAATGTTTAATTTAGGTTTTATTCGAAAACCGTGTTGATCCGTAAAGTGCAACAGAGAGATGGAGTAGTAAAAATAAAATACATATTTGTCATATAACAACGGAATGGAAATGAAGTCCCACGCTTCTTGACAGAGCGTATGGAAACGATGCGGGAGACCCGGCACCGCCGTACTAGGCAAGATCCTAGTAGAGGTGGTTTGCCGTTGCTTTCCGCCGACCGTAATGGGGGTGAATGATTATGATGATCAAAACGACACAACAATATCCAGTCGTCTCGGGACAGGTGGAAATCCCTGACCACGCCGGGAATCGAACCCGGGACCCCATGCTACCGTGAGACCACGAACTGCGGACGATATAGGAATAGAAAATGTAATTTTCTCAGAAAAGGTAAACAAAAACATACCAAATACTGCATAAATAATTCGTCGAGCATACACAAAACATGTTTGTGTTACTCGTTAACAACTTGGGTCTTTACAGTATTAAGAGGAAACTCTTGTCCTTGCCCATGATGAAGAACGTTCTATTGGGTGCAACATAACAATAATTATGTACATTTTTTTATGTTTGCGTATGTAAACTGTACTTGCCTCAAAAGTAATTTCTTTCGTTACAAATCTACCAGTACTACCGGTAATGCTACCATTTACTACGTCATTTATGTACTGTACCAAAATTACCGAACCGTACTTTTGGCTCAGCGCTTCTATACTTACAACGCATTCAAACCTTGTTACCTACGAACTCGCCTCCACGGCGACGGTTTTATCGCTGGTTCTCGCACAGGCCACCACGGCGTTGGGGTTCTGTTATCCAGCCTATTGACAGATGAGGCTGCTTTTACGAGGGGAGGTATCGTCAACGTCCACAACACCCACCTGCGGGCTACAGAGAACACCCGTTGTATGGTGGCTGCAAGGTCTCACCACCTGTTCAGCCTCAATGTGTGGGCGGGGATTACTGGCGAAACCATGTGTTTGGGAGCAGTCATCCTTCCACAACGCCGCAAAGGCCAGACGTATCTGCATTTCATGCAGGAGATTCTGCCTCCCTGCTGGAAGGGCTCGAAAGGTAATGTGACTACTTCATGACAGCGCTTCATCTCACGGCCTTCTTGAGTGTGGAGCTAAAACACTAGTAGAGACAGGACATTCACACTTGCCTGGTGTGTTCCCATCTGTACCTTCGGCCTTAGAAACCAACTCTGTGAAAGGTCTTTACCTCCACCTTCAAGTGTACCTCCGTTGGAACACGTATCAGGCAACATGTCTGAGTGACTTTTTCTGCTCACTTATTCCTGAAGTCTGCATCTACCTAGCAAAATCGCCCTATATATTACAAGTCATATCTAATACTAAATAAAGAAACATTTTAAGGGGAACTGTCTTATTGTCACTCTAGGGCTACCACGAAGCACATTACATTGCTCCTACTTAGCCATTTCCTGAAGAGTTTTGCGTAGCATCCTTTGCTACACTTTTTCGGGGGTATTATGTGACGTGTGCCGCCACTTCTCTCTCTCTCTCTCTCTTTTTTGGCAACATGACGAATATTTCCCTTCGCTGTGCATTATACACCTTTGGATTAATGCCGTGATTTTATTCCTTGACTGGTGCTCCACTTAATCCTTGTAACTGATGGGTAACGACTCTTTTGGCTAGGATCAATCTCAAATCAACATCGACACAAAGTAACCATCCCTCTCTCTCGACACAAAGTAACCATCCCTCTCTCTCACGCTCAAGAGCACCCCATATAGAGCGTGTTACGAAAACGTATGGCCAAGCTTTCAGGAAACTTTCCTCACACACAAAGAAAGAAAATATGATATGTGGACATGTCTCCGGAAACGCTTACTTTCCGTGTCAGAGCTCATTTTATTACTTCTCTTCAAATCACATTAATCATGGAATGGAAACACACAACAACAGAACGTACCAGCGTGACTTTAAACACTTTGTTACAGGAAATGTTCAAAATGTCCTCCGTTGGCGAGGATACATGCAGCCACCCTGCGTCGCATGGAATCCCTGTTGCGCTGATGCAGCCCTGGAGAATGGCGTATTGTATCACAGCCGTCCACAGTACGAGCACGAAGAGTCTCTACATTTGGTACCGGGGTTGCGTAGGCAAGAGGGATGAGGTCAGGAGAGCGTGGAGGCCATGGAATTGGTCCGCCTCTACCAATCCATCGGTCACCGAATCTGTTGTTGAGAAGCGTACGAACACTTCGACTGAAATGTGCAGGAGCTCCATCGCGCGTGATCCACATGTTGTGTCGTACTTGTAAACGCACATGTTCTAGCAGCACAGGTAGAGTATGTCGTATGAAATCACGATAACGTGCTCCACTGAGCGTAGGTGGAAGAACATGGGGCCCAATCAAGACATCACCAACGTTCACAGAAAATCTGTGTTGATGACGTGATTGCACAATTGCGTGCGGATTCTCGTCAGGGCCCAAATGTTGATTGTGAAAATTTACAATTTGATCACGTTGGAATGAAGCCTGATCCGTAAAGAGAACATTTGCACTGAAATGAGGATTGACACATTGTTGGATGAACCATGCGCAGAAGTGTACCCGTGGAGGCCAATCAGCTGCTGATAGTGCCTGCAAACGCTGTACATGGTGCGGAAACAATTGGTTCTCCCGTAGCAATCTCCATACAGTGACGTGGTCAACATTACCTTGTACAGCAGCAACTTCTCTGACGCTGACATTAGGGTTATCGTCAACTGCACGAAGAATTGCCTCGTCCATTGCAGGTGTCCTCATCGTTCTAGGTCTTTCCCAGTCGCGACTCATAGGCTGGAATGTTCCGTGCTCCCTAAGACGCCGATCAATTGCTTCGAACGTCTTCCTGTCGGGACACCTTCGTTCTGGAAATCTGTCTCGATACAAACGTACCGCGCCACGGATATTGCCCCGTGCTAATCCATACATCAAATGGGCATCTGCCAACTCCGCATTTGTAAACATTGCACTAACTGCAAAACCACGTTCGTGATGAACACTAAGCTGTTGATGCTACGTACTGATGTGCTTGATGCTAGTACTGTAGCGCAATGAGTCGCATGCCAACACAAGCACCAAAGTCAACATTGCCTTTCTTCAATTGGGCCAACTGGCGGTGAATCGGGGAAGTACAGTAGATACTGACGAAACTAAAAGGAGCTCTAACATGGAAATTAAGCGTTTCAGGACACATGTCCACATAACATCTTTTCTTTATTTGTGTGTGAGGAATGTTTCCTGAAAGTTTTGCCGTACCTTTTTGTAACACCCTGTATAATTCAGTGGCAACGGAATAATGGGATCTAACTGCTGTCTCTCTCCCACTTCGAAAACTAATAGGAGATCGTTATTTAAATTTCATCACTTATTAATTAATAATTTAAACACTGGAAAATATCAGCCGTCTGTCCAATTAACGATCTCTGCATTTTTCCAAACTAGGAAATTAAAATCCATAACTCTTTAGATGATCAGCTGCAAAAGGTTAGTGAGGTACTCGGAGTTTTAATGGAAATACACTACTGGAGGATGGAAATGAGGCTGTATTCAAGCTATCAACTGCATGGACCGAGCAGGAGTCGTCGTGGTAAGACACTGGACTTACACTGGTGTGGACGGTGGAGCGAGTCCCATACCACTCAGACCGCGGTTTTCCTAATTCGATTGAAGCAAATACCGGCATGGTTCCTCTGGAAAGGATGTGCCCGGTTTCCATTCTCATCTTTCCGCAATTAGAGGTTGTTCCCCGTCTCGAATGGCTTCATCGTCGACGGGATATAATTTGTCTTCTTTTTCTATGCCTTTGCCTTCATTCCGACTATGGCGTTTTGCATCATGACCGTTCTTGCCGTCTATCAGTGCTTCATTCACATGTGGTGTTTCTACATGTTACTTTGGGAAGTTTTTATGCCGAGCGAGATGGTGTAGTGGTTAGCTCAATAGACTTGTATTCGAGAGGACAACGGTTCGAATCCTTCTCCGGCCATCTTGATTGACGTTTTCAATGATTTTCCTAAATCTCTTAAGGCGAATTCAGGGATGATATCTTTGAAAAGGGCACTAATCACCGCGCTGTCGACGGGACGTTAAACTCTAATCCTTCCTTCCTTCCATCTTTCCTTCCTACCCTCCTCTCTTTCTCTTTTTCTTTCATCTGCAGTAGTCACGACTAATGTCGTGGAAGTGACTCGCGAGCTGCGTGAAAACTTTCCACAAACGAAAGGATGGCAGACATAGTGTTTAGTGTACCTGGGATTGTAAAACGGTTAAGATCCTTAGACGCTAGGAAGGCATCTGGCCCAGACGGTATCCCAGTAAGATTTTATATTGAGTATGCTACAAATATAGCTCCATTCTTATCCGTCATCTATCAGAGATCATTGGAACGCTGGAATGTTCCACGGAACTGGAAGAAAGCCCAGGTCATAGCAAGCTATAAAAAGGGTAGAAAATCGCATGCACATAATTACCGCCCGATTTCACTGACATCAATTTGTTGTAGAATCATGGAACATATTTTGTGTTCAGACATAATGAACTTTTCTAGACTCTGAGAAGCTCATCTAAAGAAACCAGCACGGTTTCAGGAAACAGCGGTCATGCGAGACACAGCTTGCCCTCTTTGTGCATGATATGCAATAGGCTCTACATACCGGCTCCCAGGTTGATGCCATATTTCTCGACTTTCGAAAGGCGTTCGACTGAGTTCCGCACTGCCGCTTGCTCGGAAAAGTGCGCGCTTACGGTCTATCCGATGACAAAAGCAGTTGGATAGAAGGTTTTCTAACAGAAAGGCAGCAGTATGTCCTGAACGGGGTGACTTCGACAGAAACAAGAGTAACTTCAGGTGTTCCCCAGGGGCAGTGTAATAGGTCCGGTGCTTTTTACGATTTACATAAACTATCTGGTTGATGGTATTGACAGCGGCATTAGACTGTTTGCTGATGGTGCTGTAGTCTACATGAATGTAGTATCACCCGAAAGTTGTGAACAAATCAATGAGGATTTGCAGAAAAAAAAAAAAATTTAAAAAAAATTTAAAAAAAGCGTGGTGTAAAGACTAGCAGTTCTCTCTGAATATTAGTAAGTGTAACGTACTACGTATAACAAGGCGAAAATCCGCATTAATGTATGAGTACAAAATAAATGATCAGTCTTTGGAAGCGGTAACATCCGTCAAGTATCTGGGTGTGACTATTCGAAACAATGTGAAATGGAATGAGCAGATTACACAAGTAACGGGTAAGGCGAACTCTAGATTGCGGTTTATTAGTAGAATCCTGAAGCGATGCAGTTCTTCGACAAAGGAAATGGCTTACAATACGTTAGTTCGTCCAGTCTTAAGAGTATTGTTCGTCTGTATGGGACCCTTACCAGTTGAGTCTGATTCAAGAGATTGAGAAAGTCCAAAGAAAATCGGCAAGATTCGTGACTGGTACTTTTAGCCATCGCGAGAGTGTTACAAATCTCATAGAAAGTTTGAAATGGGACACACTTGCAGATAGACGACGCGCTAAACAGAAGGGGCTGCTCACTAAATTCCGAAATCCACTCTTCACCGAGGATGTAGAGCATATATTATTACCACCAACTTTCAAATCGCGTAATGATCATTATTCAAAGGTAAGGGAAATAAGTGCTCGTACTGAGGCGTTCAGACAGTCGTTTTTCCCTCGAGCGATCCGCGAGTGGAACAGAGTGGCAGGGGGGGGGGGGGGGGGGGGATAGGGGAATATGACTTTGGCGCGAATTGTACCCTCCGCCACACACCGCTTGGTGGCTAGCGAACTATATATGTAGATGTGGATGTGGAAAAGGAGATAATCGAGTTGTTGGAGATATAGTGATGCAGAAAAAAAGAGATTGAGGGTGGATAAGTTTGCAAATATGGAGGTTATCTGCAGAACATATCGAAAACACTATGTGTAGGAGGTGACAGAATAATAAGACGCGTGAAAGACATCAAGGATGAATGCCAAGGTACTAGAAGCAGACGTAGAGAGCAAGCACTGAAAGGGAAAACAGTCTGCAATGTAACCAACAAATAAATAAAGAATCTGGGGGTAAGTGCTACTTCCAGACGAAGATACTGACGCAGGAGAGGAAGTCATACCGGACCACTCTAAACGAGTTAGAAGACTGCTGACACCTTCCTCCCCTCCGCCCCCTCTTCCTGCCCTACACCCCCTTCCCCCACAGATACACACACTCACAGACCCACACACATGCACGCGCACACACACACATACAAGTGTTCATTTAGAAACACACGTTTGAGTAACATGTGAAAAAAATGCCTCATTGAAATATGGTCACCGCGATTAGGACAGCACACGACATTCAGTGTAATATAGTAACTACACTTACCTGAGCGGAGTCTCACACAATCTGCTGGGCTACGACGCTGCGCACAACCTGAAACAAAAGTTTTGGATAAGTCAGCTGGAGGAACAACCAACAACACGACTGAATTTTAATTTTGTAAGCACTACACCTAATAGTGGAGTCAACGAAAGAGGGACAGTATCAATGGGGATAGTAGTTATAGTGGCTAAATTGTCGAAAATTGGGCTTGCTCTGGACTGGAGACTATCTGGATAGCTCTGAGCACTATGGGACTCAACATCTGAGGTCATCCGTCCCCTAGAACTTAGAACTACTTAAAGCTAACTAACCTGAGGACATCACACACATCCATGCCCGAGGCAGGATTCGAACCTGCGACCGCAGCGGTCACGAGGTTCCAGTCTTCAGTCCGTACGGCCACACCGGCTGACTATCTGGAGCCGTCGAGGGAAAGGAAATGGACTTGTAGCGATCTTTAAAGGTAGTAATAAAGAATATTTTTCCGGGAAATAGTAATTTTCGATAACCATTCCATTTTAAAACGTTTTAATTGCTATCCCCGGACTGGCTTCCCAGCATTCAAGGAATTACTACGGATCCAGTTTGGCTAATTAAGTGGAGACAGTTGGCGGTGTATAATTTCTAGTACACGAGGAGCGACTAAGTTATCTTTGTATTATAGGCCTAAGTGAAGCTGTAGACCCTCATCGAAACATTTTCATAGCTGCAGGAGTATAAAAACTAGATCTGAGACCTGTAACACAATATTTCCTTTTCCGGCTGTGCAGTAATTTTATTTCGCGTATTCAAGTCACATACGTCGCCCATTAACTAAGCAGAAGAAAGAGAGGACAAATTGCAAGGCAATCGGGTTCGAGTCCCGGTTCACCACAAATTTCCGTTGTCATCAATCCATTATACAGCTGATGGTTGTCGATATTCGCAACTGAGAGTACATTTCGTGTATTTCGTGACGGCTGTAATCGCCGCAGTGCCTGTTACTTCGGATACGCCTGCTCGTCTAGTGGAACATTGCATCGTAATTCGGAATAACAACGGCACTACAATACAGTAATAACTAGTCTGGTTTCTCACTCTCACATTTTATTGCGTTAACTTTATCATCCTTTCGTATCCACTACTAACTCAAACAGAATGATGTTGCACTATGCCAACCAACATGGACTCCGAGATCATGTATCTTTCGAAACCCAACTCGCGCTTTTCTCACAAGACATCCTGAAAGCCTAGGACTTGGACAATCAGGTGGATGTAGTATTTATGAATTTCGAAAGACGTGTCCACGGGAAATAGCTTGGGTCTCTTTCTGTACATGTTGTATGTTGATGATGATGATGAGGTCCCATACCCCGAGGAGCGTAAGGGGCGATGCGGGAGAACCGCACCGCTGTACTAGGCAAGGTATTAGCGGAGATGCTTTGCCATTGCCTTCCTACGACCGTAATGGGGATGAATGATGATGATGAAGACGACAAAACAACACACAGTCATCACGAGGCAGAGAAAATCCCTGACCCCGCGAGGAATCGGACCCGGGACCCCGTGCGCGGGAAGCGAGAACGCTACCGCAAGACCACGAGCTGCGGACGTATGTTGAAAATGACCCACACGGTATTAAATGTAATCTCATACTTTTTGCAGATGATGCACTTATGTATATATGAGGGCGTGCTTCCGAATTTTTTATGTGAAAACTCTTAAAGCTTTTTAATCGAAACAAACGTTATTAACACTCTACATATTCACTCTCCATGTCTACATGCTTTTAGCCTCTGCCGCTAGAGGTGTCCGAGTTGGGTAACATGGCGGTGTGTAACGTAAGTCTGTCGGTGCGTGAGAAACAGCGTGCTCAAATTGAGTTTCGGATTTGAAGAGTTCTTCCACACATGAACCACCCTCTCCTTCAGCGTGGGTGGCAGAACAGGCACGAGCGCTGCGACATCTGCAATAAGCCGACACCTTAGGTTCACTGTCGTCCATCATACGTTACACCATCTAAACTGGGCCACACCCGGTTTTCATCTGTTTCCAGAATTTAACGAACAGCTTCGAGGACTTCACTTTCACAATTATGAAGCGGTGCAAGCAGAGGTGAGGTTGTCGCTCCGTCGACACAGCCCAACATTCTAAAGAAACGGTATCAACAAACTGGTCTCTCGTTGCGAGGAATGTGTTCGTGACCAGGGCGATTATGTTGAAAAATAAATATGTAAATGTAAAGAATAAATGTGCATATATTAATAACGTTTGGTTAATTTAAAAAAAAACTTTAAGAGTGCTCACATAAAAAATTCGGGAGCATTACTTTTCAACACACCCTCGTATAATGGAATAATGTCCGGAAAACACTGCACAAATGTTCTGGATTTAAGAATCGAAAAGTACGGGAGAGTAACTTGCTTTAGATATTAAGAAATGTAAAACCGTGCGCTTCACAAAAGGAAAAGAGGTACCACGGTATGACTTAAATATTAATAAGTCGCACCTGGGATCAGTCAACTCATACCTGTAGGAATGCGAAACTGAATTCACACAAAGGCTCAGTCGTAGGTAAAG
Source organism: Schistocerca gregaria (assembly GCF_023897955.1). Lineage (NCBI taxonomy): Eukaryota > Metazoa > Arthropoda > Insecta > Orthoptera > Acrididae > Schistocerca > Schistocerca gregaria. The sequence continues at coordinate 125,969,720 of NC_064923.1, read as the reverse complement.
TAGATTGCAGACTTCGGTTCATTTTGTAGATTACTGGGAAAATGCAGTCAGTCCACAAAGGAGACTGCTTACAAAACATTCGTTTGACACATCCTAGAACGTGGCCGAAGTTTGGGACTCCTACGAAAGAAATTGGAATTATGTATTAATACCTTCAGCTGCTGACGGGCGTTGATATTATATCAACGGGGACAGGTGAATGTGTGCGCCCCCATCGGGACTCGAACCCGGGATCTCCTACTTACATGGCAGACGCTTTTTTTTTTTTGTAGTTGTGGACGACACGACACATGAGATCCGTTTAAGTTCATTTGTTGAGCCTTCCACTCGTTGTTTTTTTTTTTCGTTATAGGGGCCGGACACGCTGGGCTACCGCGCCGGCATCCAACTGAGCCTCAGAGGGCACAGAGGATAGCATAGTGCGATTGCAGGGACTATCTCGCATACTCCCCCTTTGACATCCTCATTCTCACCTTATATGTCCACACACTACATTCGTAGCGTCCCTATCCCACACACTCATTACTCGTCGAAGACATTCTTACCAAGCCCCCTAAGAATTCGGGAAATATATGTGCAACCGCACAGAAGAAGGAGGTCATGGCCGGTATTGCTGGAACTATATACCTAAATGGAAATGGCGTCTGTTCTTTCGGACATATAGGTATATCCTACGAAAGAGGACTCTTAGGGGACACTGAACGTATGCGAAGAAGGGCAAAACGAATGGTCACGGAGATTGTGAGAAACAATTGGAAGACGGCTGAAGACAAATGCAGACTATCCTGCAAAAACCCATTTATAATATTTTAAGAGATGAATCCAGGAGTATAGTACAACACCCTTCACATCGCTTCCGTAGAGATCGCTAAGCTCCAGCGACACTAATGCTAAGCGGTCATTCCTCGCGCGCTCGACACACGGATGTCATGCGAGGAAATGTTGTGTGCTTAAACGCAGTATTTCGACAATGTCAACACCACCTGTTCCCGTATCCCGCTCGATTCGGCCGTCTTGAGGATTGTCTTCCGCTGCTTCTATCGAGGCTGATGGCCCAGTAGTTCAGACAACCGACTCACTTTTGGATGAAGGTGGTTCAGAGCCTCAGGTTTTCATTCATATTTATTTTTTCATTTGCTTCCATATTTGTTTTTTCATTTGCTTCATTTTGTAGGATGTTCATTTCCTTAAGTGCACGGTTGATTTCCTTCCCAACCCGAGTGCAATACGAGTATGTATTTCATCCCTCATGCTATCGTCGTCGACAGGGCGTTACAAGCTGACCTTCCCTTCCTCCTTTCCTCCTCTGTTTCTATAAAGTCTTCCTTATTTTCATACTTACTAATCACAATTCTAATGCTACTACCCTTCAACACACCCATTTGTAAGAGGTCCATGACTAAACAATGTTCTGTAATACTCTATACATGCTTTGTAATTAGCCAATGAGTGCCAATAATTGTTCAAATCGGACGACTCACTAGTGTAGTTCTGAAAGATGACTAACATAAGACTTAATGTATCCTTCACCTTCTGACATAATTACCACCAAATACTGCGATATCCGTATGAGCTGTCCATCATCATGATCATGGAGCACTCTATTTGGTTTTTGAACTAACTCTACGTTGATGTAAGATTATCGATTCTACAAGAATGTGGTGTTGACATATCAAGCTGTCCACCACCTTGAACGACGGAGATGTTATTATGGACCTACTGTTTGGTGTACCTAATGTACTACCAAAACGATAACATACAATATTAATGCAACATTTCAGTGTATTGGCTACACTGATAAATACTTCAGGGAAGTGAACTTCAGATTGTCTCACTTGGTGTTGTGCTTCTATAGAAAGATATGGACTTCTGGTGCAGCCATGTGCAACCCACTGTGCTACAACCGTGATGCTATCCTTCCCATTCTTTTCCTAGTTCTTGTAAAAATGCTAAAGACTTTTATAGTGCGTATGCACTTCATTTCATTTGTTCATATGATCAGTTCTCGTAAAAATGCTAAAAACTTTTACAGTGCATGAGCACTTTATTTCATTTCTCAATGTGATCTGTTCTTCTAAAAATGCTAAAGACGTATACAGTGCGCGTGCACTCTACTTCATTTCTTAATACGTTCTGTACTCATTGCGTGTGCACTTTATGTCATTTCTTCTTAATATGTTCTGTACGGTACTTATATTATTTGTCAATAATATAATATATACTCTGTGACTATAGACTTAGTAAACTAAATAGGTTATAGAAAAAATTGTTGCTCATGGCAAGTCCAACTGACTCACCATCGGTGCCAAATTTTTATCCCCCGATGGAGGGTTATGTAAGAGCTCCATGACTAAGGAATTTATTGCTAGCGCACTCAAGCAGATGTAACTTCGATGGATTGCTCACGCGCTGCCTGCATAGAATCGCAGACCAGAGAGCAGTGTCGGCAGCAGCAGTGGTAGTAGCTTGCAGTCGGGCGGTTGGGCCAGGTAGCTCTTAGACAGCAGTTGTCTAGTTGTACAGCTCACAGAGAGCACTTGTGTCCTGTACGGAATTACCAAGGTCGGTCGTGGAGAACGATGGCGGTGCCTGAGCGATGTAGTGTAAGATAAAAGCAAAAAATATTATTATTTATTGCTGTGCGCGTATGTAATTTGCAACAACTCATTTTGTACTATCGTTATATCAAAATCACATGTAAATGACTTTCAATAATTTTTCAATAATAATCTTTCTTATAAAGATAACTTTTGACAGTCATTCATCTGAATTTAAAGTTTTTACTAATTTCTCCTATCCATAGTCATGCCAATTATCGTAAAGAAACATCAGTTTTTTTTTTAATACGTAACAAAATCTAGCGGCCAGCATTGCACTGGGCTGTGCCAGAAAAATTTCTCATAGGAGCAGATATATATGCGTTTTCCGGCGACACAATGGGGGAAGAATTTTCAGTTTATTCAGAATGACTTCTCAGTGCCGTGACGCAGCATTGATGACGTCCAGATTTACCAGTTTAGATTCACAGTCAGTTAACTATTGAAAGTTTATATATGAGCCACATTTTTATTGCGAGGTTAGTCACCATTTTTATTTCGAAGTTACGGAAATATTATGTTGGGAGGTTACAAACTGTTTGCATCATCCGTAATTAAGGTTCTGTATTAAGAAAAACGCTCGATCTTTTATTTTTTGCATTCCGCTTTTAGTCACCCTTACTTTCGGTCTCAAGCGCTGCATCAGCGTAGTCTACAACTGATGTTTGTTCGGCCTTCTACCTTTCATTCCTCTTGCTTCTTGGAAATACACATTTCAAGACAACTGTAATAAGTTATGCGTCACATTCTTCTCAACACGAATTTGTCATTTTATCTTCACTCCTACGACTCTCACGAAATCATTTCGGGATACCGGTTTATGTCTATTACTCCTTACACTGCTATGAGTAGGTCCCTAGCGTCCTTACTATTTTTATGTTTTAAGAACCTCTCTCTCCCTCCCTCCCTCCCCCCCCCCCCCTCTCTCTCTCTTTCTCTCTCTCTCTCTCTCTCTCTCTCTCTCTCTCTCTCTCTCTCACACACACACACACACACACACACACACACACTATACACACACACACACACACACACACACACACACACACACACACACATACACACTCTTTCTCTCTTAAGACGGTCCTAGGTGATTCGACTGCTGTTCGGTTAAGTCTATTTTATGAAAATGTGAAGGGACTGTCATTCGGCTACGTGTTCTATAATGATCTCCACAGTGTCGTGCTAGTAAATACGTAGCTGCTACCTCCCTCGCTCTTGTCTGCTAGCTTGTAATATCTGAAAGCTCCTTACTGCGCATAATCCATAAAGGTTATGCGGCAATTCGCAAAACACCTCGTAAGCCTTAACGATTAAGGTGCCATATACCTCTCCATTTACGAGTAATCCAACCCCAAGCAGACTGTTTCTATACTGGACTGATACGCCTTACATAGTTTGTAGCAGTCTATCTCTAAGAAAGACTGACTGAGATCACTGATACAATTCGCAATCACACTTCAGTCACAGTAAAAGTAAATATATAAAAGTGAGACACGTAGACAGATTAAATACACTCCTGGAAATTGAAATAAGAACACCGTGAATTCATTGTCCCAGGAAGGGGAAACTTTATTGACACATTCCTGGGGTCAGATATATCACATGATCACAATGACAGAACCACAGGCACATAGACACAGGCAACAGAGCATGCACAATGTCTGCACTAGTACAGTGTATATCCACCTTTCGCAGCAATGAAGGATGCTATTCTCCCATGAAGACGATCGTAGAGATGCTGGATGTGGTCCTGTGGAACGGCTTGCCATGCCATTTCCACCTGGCGCCTCAGTTGGACCAGTATTCGTGCTGGACGTGCAGACCGCGTGAGACGACGCTTCATCCAGTCCCAAACATGCTCAATGGGGGACAGATCCGGAGATCTTGCTGGCCAGGGTAGTTGACTTACACCTTCTAGAGCACGTTGGGTGGCATGGGATACATGCGGACGTGCATTGTCCTGTTGGAACAGCAAGTTCCCTTGCCGGTCTAGGAATGGTAGAACGATGGGTTCGATGACGGTTTGGATGTACCGTGCACTATTCAGTGTCCCCTCGACGATCACCAGAGGTGTACGGCCAGTGTAGCAGATCGCTCCCCACACCATGATGCCGGGTGTTGGCCCTGTGTGCCTCGGTCGTATGCAGTCCTGATTGTGGCGCTCACCTGCACGGCGCCAAACACGCATACGACCATCATTGGCACCAAGGCAGAAGCGACTCTCATCGCTGAAGACGACACGTCTCCATTCGTCCCTCCATTCACGCCTGTCGCGACACCACTGGAGGCGGGCTGCACGATGTTGGGGCGTGAGCGGAAGACGGCCTAACGGTGTGCGGGACCGTAGCCCAGCTTCATGGAGACGGTTGCGAATGGTCCTCGCCGATACCCCAGGAGCAACAGTGTCCCTAATTTGCTGGCAAGTGGCGGTGCGGTCCCCTACGGCACTGCGTAGGATCCTACGGTCTTGTCGTGCATCCGTGCGTCGCTGCGGTCCGGTCCCCGGTCGACGGGCACGTGCACCTTCCGCCGACCACTGGCGACAACATCGATGTACTGTGGAGACCTCACGCCCCACGTGTTGAGCAATTCGGCGGTACGTCCACTCGGCCACCCGCATGCCCACTATACGCCCTCGCTCAAAGTCCGTTAACTGCACATATGGTTCACGTCCACGCTGTCGCGGCATGCTACCAGTGTTAAAGACTGCGATGGAGCTCCGTATGCCACGGCAAACTGGCTGACACTGACGGCGGCGGTGCACAAATGCTGCGCAGCTAGCGCCATTAGACGGCCAACACCGCGGTTCCTGGTGTGTCCGCTGCGCCGTGCGTGTGATCATTGCTTGTACAGCCCTCTCGCAGTGTCCAGAGCAAGTATGGTGGGTCTGACACACCGGTGTCAATGTGTTCTTTTTTCCATTTCCAGGAGTGTATAAAGCAGTGCAGTCAACAAACACCTCCCTGAATGAAATAAAGTTAATATTTACACTAAGGAATGAGTGATGACCTGGCTTGAAATGACGTAGGTGGAAACAGTTCCGACTTCAAGTTATCATTAACTGGTTATAAATACGTCTAATCGTCTCATACTTCTCGACCGCTGTCTTCAGTAACGTGAGTTTACAGTATCAATAGAGCAAAACTGTTCAATCTTTACTCCCAGACCGATGACCTCAGCAGTTTGGTCCCATAGAAACTTACTTACTTTATTCCCAGTATCTTCAAAATACCGTTAGTTAAATTGTGACTCTGTATTACCACGAATTAAAAAAGTAATCCGCCGGCCGGAGTGGCCGAGCGGTTCTAGGCGCTTCAGTCTGGAACCGCGCGACCGCTACGGTCGCAGGTTCGAATCCTGCCTCGGGCATGGATGTGTGTGGTGATGTCCTTAGGTTAGTTAGGTTTAAGTAGTTCTAAGTTCTAGGGGACTGATGACCTCAGAAGTTAAGTCCCATAGTGCTCACAGCCATTAGAACCATTTTTTTAAAGTAATAGAGAATTAGTATCCTCAGCATAACCGTTATGACAGCACACTTCGTTGGTTGGTTGATTTGGGGGTGGGGCCCAACTTCGTTACGTGACAACTACGTAAGGTTCTGACAGTGAAATAGCCCTTAATAGCACAAATGTAAATCTAATTTGAGATGTTGCTGAAGGAGAAGTGTTTAGAGGTGAATCGAAAACTTGACTTGAACGTATGTCAAACACTTTGATAATATTTATTTATTTTTTATGTTGACGCCCAGCAGCATTGAAATGTCAGTTGACAGTCCCCACTGTGACTGCAGAAATATGCGTCCGTCATCTTCCCACCTGAGACGACTGCTTCTAGATCTCAGTCTCCGACGCTCCTTTGTCCCGTTCAATACAGATCTGTCAGAATACGCAATAAATAAATTTTCACTGGTTCAAAAACGCAACATGTTGGGCCAATTGAGTTAATTTAATACTAAGAACGCAGAGTTACAGAAGCAACAACGGACGGATGGCCGAGTATAAACATTGGTGTGCAATCCGCCCTTTTGTTACTCAAATCACCAAAATTAAATTGTTTAGGAGTCGGCCCTCACACGGACTGCGATACAGTTTTGAGGAGATTATAGAAAGTTCAGTGCCCCAAATGACGGAAGTCCGTGTCACTTGCAGTATTCAATTCACTCGCAGCTGCAACGCGGCATAACTTCCTAAGCTCCTCTCTCTCTATCTCTCTCTCTCTTTCTCTCTCTCTCTCTCTCTCTCTCTCTGTGTGTGTGTGTGTGTGTGTGTGTGTGTGTGTGTGTGTGTCGTTATTAAGAGATTTTAATTTTTCTAACCGACCGAAGCTCCTAAAATTACAACGAAATTGCATACATACATGGAAAGAATGTTACACAATAAACAACAATATTGCTCCGGCATAACACATTACACACAAAGTCATTACAACACAAGATGAGCATCAGTAACAGTGAAAGCTGGACGTTAATGCTTCTTTGGAAACTTTGGCCACTGGTTCTGCTGCGGTGTGCATACACAAACTCTCAGTCTGAGATATTATCGCGACTGGCAGCGAGCGAACAGTTGTTGAGAAGGACGCATCCTGCGATAGAGAGAAGCCGCGCCACATGACTTATCGCACAATCCGTGACGGTGCTAGTAGCTCAAGGGGTATTAACTGAGGATGTTTAGTGATTTGCCTTTTTGCTGCACCTAGCTGTTGCTTGCTTGCGCACTATAGGGATTTTGTCAGATTTGTGTATGAATGCTTTGAGAGTAATATTCGTATCTTTGTTGTGACCAGATGCGTGATATTGGTTATAGACATTGTGAATAATTAAAGTTACTGAGGAATAATTAAAGTTATTTCTTATTAAACTGTCGAAGAAAAGGAAATGTCCGAGAAAAGTTCGTCAGTATTTACATAGTCAGTTTTCAGAATATATTAAATTGAAAGTTTTTATTGGCTTCTTTCATTTTTTTTTACACCGCTTAAGGCACTCTGCATGGATCGCAGTATTTCTTTTGAATTATTTTATCATGTTCCTGGATGCGGAATATTCACCCAGTTGCAGGGGCAAGACGAGGTAAGTTGTCTGTTGCGTGCAAGAGCATTATTGTATTGATCGTTAGGAGATGTTAGAATTTTTGTTTGTTTGATAATCGCAGTCATATAAAAGAGAATTTGATGTTTCATGATTTATAGGAAGAGTAATAAATTTCAGTTTTTTTTGTCCTCAGTCAGAATAATATCATTGTCAGAGATGGAGCTACATATCTCCGTACGTCTTCCACAAGAACAATAAATACTACAAATACTGAATTAGGTCTAAACAACTTTCAACAGAAGACAAAAAAAAAATACAAAATGAAAAAAAGCATATGTACAGAACTGATTCACGTTTTTACAGAATCCTATACGATTAGTAGTAGTAAATGTACATACAATAATCTAGGTCATCACACCCACACACACACACACACACACACACACACACACACACACACACACACACACACAGAGAGAGAGAGAGAGAGAGAGAGAGAGAGAGAGAGGGAGAGAATTATTTGCTCACCATGGGCATTCGACGGACGTTCAAAAAATTTCTAGCACAATGTAGTGCAACAAGCGAAGATCAGTTATTAACTAAGAACTAGAAGCTTGTTACATTTAAGCACCTTTCACAAGTAATATGAGTAACGTCAAAAAATAATATCTTTATCTTAATCAGCTGTAAGTCATTGAGTGATTAAGTAAAACGTAAATGGTCTGAATGTAATCATATAAAACTGCCGATATGCTGTGTCGCTGTTTTATTCTATAATAGAAATTCAGCCAGTCTCTTCTAGAGGAAACATTACAAACATCATTTCATACCGTGTAATTCCGCCCCTGGACTTTATAATCGTCTGGATTCAGATAGGAAGTGAGTCCACGACGTTACGTGGGTATGCTACCTGTAGATCAAGGCACTCGCTAAAGATCTGATCGCGCAATTCTACCAAATTGCTCGGCTCCTAACGTCGGTATTTTATGCGCTGTTGCAACATGCCACACACATTTTCGATAGGCATCAATTCAGGTAATTTTTCAGGTCAGTCGAGATGTAACGCGTGGGGGAGTGTTAAGAAAGCCAGTCACATATTCTTCCAGCCCTATGAAATATGCTGTTGTTGTCCTGAAAAGTAGGGGTATCAACAAAATACACATCCTACAGATGTTGGCTGAAAGGCAACACCTCATGAAATGGTTCAAATGGCTGTAAGCACTATGGGACTTAATATCTGAGGTCGTCAGTCTCCTAGACTTAGACCTATTTAAACCTAAGTAACCTAACGACATCACACACATCCATGCCAGAGGCAGGATTCGAACATGCGGCCGTAGCGGTCGCGCGGTTACAGACTGCGGCGCCTAGAACCGCTCGGCCACAGCGGCCGGCTGGTGCTAACCTGTAATGTGTTGCTGCCAGGGTAATTATCATCCCACAGTGCTTGCATCTCAAGACTGTGTTTAGCCAAAAAGTCGAATAATCCGCAATCCGTTGCCGTTTATCCGCACATCATTTACATCCGTCACTGCGACGGCTGCTTTTGATAAGAGAGAACTACTTCTCTTCTTCCTGTGTTCGGGGTGGGTGATGGATGTGTCGGGAAGAACAACTGGGCTGTCAACGTGGGAGAAGCCGAGTACGAAAAAAAGGAAGGAAAACGGTTCTCATTGTGGAACAACAAGCAGTTCTACAGGGCAATGTTAGAGGAGCACGTGTGTCGTATGACCGTCTCCGAGAAAGAAGATCGTCTGCTGCAAAGGTAATTCGAGTTGACTATAAATTCAGTAAGAAATAATTATTGATGAATAATGTTCCCATGACAGCTGATGAAAATGCAGCTGACAGCAGTGGTCCCCCTTCAATTTGCATATGGTGAAAATGTGGTGTCACTGCAAGGCACCACACTGGCTTGGTTGTAAGCTTCAAATCGGCCGCGGTCCGTCAGTGCACATCGGACCCCCGAGTCACCACTGTCGACGCTAGCAGACCGAGCGCCGCCACTCGGCTGGTCTTACGAGACAAGCTAGCGAACTGGCCAGTTCTACAGCCGACTTTAATAGGAATGGATCACTCGTTATAGCTCATTTGCACAGGCGCTAGTTAGCATAGCCTTCAGCTAAGTCAGCAGCTACGACCTAGCCCGGCGCCACATACAGTTTATGCGTTGACAATTGATCTACATGCGTGAAGCAACCAGAATTGTAGAGAAGTATTCGCAGTTCAGCCTATAAGAGCGCTTGTAAACATTATTGTACAAAGTCAAGATCGACGTTCACCGCCGATGCTGAATTAAAGCTAAGTATTTAATTGTATTTCTGTCTACTAACTTTCCAATCACCTAAGATGTTCCAGATACATAGTTGATTGATCCTCACGTCAGCCTACGTGATCAACGCGTGCAATCAGTGGGCACACCTCATGATCAGACTAAGAGTCAAATTGCGTGACTCAGCCGGGTCGCCCTTTTTCCACGAGGCCCATAGTTCCACCTCATACATAACAGAAAATGCGTCACATACTTGCTGGCATCCCAGCATCTGCACTTGTCCTCTGCAACTACGTGACGTTGTGTGATGTACTAGTATCTGGAGCTGTCGCAATGGCACGAGGGCGCTGCAGGCTCCGGCAGTGTTCGGCTGCCCAGCAGGTGTGTGGTACCGCTGAGAGTGGCGACACACGTGACGTCACTGAGGTGGCGGGGGTTCACGAACCTGGCAGAAAACAAACGCGCCGCCTGCCGGTGCTGCCAAGAGGGGGCGCACGCCCTGTGCGTGACGACGCGCTGCGTGACCCGCCTACGTCGCAAACGCGAACGCAACTACACTTCGGAAGATTTTCACAGCAATGAGTCACGGTGGAGTTTAACAGCGTTTGGAGTATGAAATGGTTACACACCACCGGAATCTGAACCGGAGTTGAAAGAGGAAGTACCGGGTGATCACAAAGTCAGTATAAATTTGAAAACTTAATAAACCACGGAATAATATAGACAGAGAGGTAAAAATTGACACACATGCTTGCAATGACATAGGGTTTTATTAGAACAAAACGAAGTATTGCTAGATGCATGAGAGATCTATTGCGCGCGTCGTTTGGTGATGATCGTGTGCTCAGCCGCCACTTTCGTCGTGCTTGGCCTCCCAGGTCCCCAGACCTCAGGCCGTGCTATTGTTGACTTTGGGGTTACCTGAACTCGTAAGTGTATTGTGATCGACCGACATATCTAAGAATGCTGAAAGTCAACATCCGACGCTAATGCCTCACCATAACTTCGGACATGCTTTACAGTGCTGTTCATAACATTATTCCTCGACTACAGCTATTGTTGAGGAATGATGGTGGAGACATTGAGCATTTCCGGTAAAGAACATCATCTTTGCTTTGTCTTACTTTGTTATGCTAATTATTGCTATTCCATCTGTCGGAAATTTTTTTGAACTTTTGTATTTTTTGGTTCCAATGAAACCCCATGTCATTCCAAGTGTGTGTGTCAATTTGTACCTCTCTATCTACATTATTCCGTGGTTTATTCAGTTTTCAAATTGATACTGACTTTTTGATCACGCGGCATAATCTGCGTAGTCTGCGATTTGCTCAACTGGTCGCCGATCAGGGAATTGTATTGCAGTGAAAACTAGAATTCAATATTCCTTCATTTATTAATCCGTTTTTACACGTTTAGGTGTTAGCGATTATGGGAATCGTGGTTCAGGTATAGTTACATGGTTGGCTCGCAACGAACATGCTGACGTTCATGTTCGTTGCAGGTCAACCATGTAACTATGCTCACTCACGCTCAAAACATAAGTTTAATGCTGATACGTGGTGAAACAACGCTCTGCGGTTTGCTGGTTTGTGGGTTGAAATCACCTCGGTGTATGACCATGCGCTGCATTTGAACTGCGGTCGTCGCACGGTGGCGCTGACACCAGTCCACATAAGCACAGAGAGTACGGGGCAGCGGGTAAGTGTGCAGAAGTTTTCAGACGTGGTAATGGTGACTGTGTTGAAAATGGCTCAAAGAACACGTATTGATGACGTTATGAAGGGTAGAATACTAGGGTGACTGGAGGCTGGTCAAACACAGCAGGTCGTAGCACAAAATGTGATCTCAAGATTATGGCAACGATTCCACCAGACAGGAAACTTGTCCAGGCGCTACGGTACTGGACGTCCACAGTGTACAACACCACAAGAAGACCGATATCTCACCATCAGTGCCCGCAGACGGCCACGGAGTACTGCAGGTAGCCTTGCTCGGGACCTTACCACAGCCACTGGAACACACAGTCTACACAGTCTACAGACGACTGAACAGACCTGGGTTATTCGCCCGGAGACCGGCAAGGTGCATTCCCCTAATCCCTGGTCACAGGAAAGCCCGTAAAGCCTGATGTAAAAACACAGTACGTCGTAATTGGAACAGTGGTTCCACGCTATGTTCACGGACGAGTCCAGGTATAGTCTGAACAGTGATTTTCGCCGGGTTTTCATCTGGCGTGAACCAGGAACAAGAGACCAATTCCTTAATGTCCTTCAAAGTTACCTGTATGGAGGTCGTGGTTTGATGGTGTGGGGTAGGATTATGATTGGTGCACGTACACCCCTGCATGCCTTTGACAGACGAACTGTAACAAATGGTTCAAATGGCTCTGAGCGCTATGGGACTTAACATCTATGGTCATCAGTCCCCTAGAACTTAGAACTACTTAAACCTAACTAACCTAAGGACATCACACAACACCCAGCCATCACGACGCAGAGAAAATCCCTGACCCCGCCGGGAATCGAACCCGGGAACCCGGGCGTGGGAAGCGAGAACGCCACCGCACGACCACGAGATGCGGGCGAACTGTAACAGGTCAGGTGTATCGGGACGTGATTTTGCACCAGTATGTCTGCATTTTTAGGGGTACAGTGGGTCCCACCTTCCTCCTGATGGATGATAACGAACGGCCCCACCGAGCAGCCATCATACAGCAGTACCTTGAAACAGAAGATATCATGCGAATGGAGTGGCCTTCCTGTTCTCCAGACGTAAACCTCATCGAGCACGTCTGGGGTGCTCTCAGTCGACGTATCTCTGCACGTCTTCAAACCCCTACGACACTTCAGAAACTCCGACAGGCACTGTCTATACCCCAGCAGCTGCTCGACCACCTGATCCAGAGCATGCCAACCCATAGTGCGTCCTGTGTACACGTGCATGGTGATCATATCCCATACTGATGTCGGGGTACATGCGCAGGAAACAATGACGTTTTGTACCACATGTGTTTCGGGACGGTTTTCTCACCTTATCACCAATACCGTGGGCTTACAGATCTGTGTCGTGTGTGTTCCCTATGTGCCTAGGCTATTAGCGCCGATTTTGTGTAGTGCCACGTTGTGTGGCACCACATTCTGCAATTATCCTTAATTTATGAGCATCAGTGTAATTCTCTGGTTTTTATCTGAACCAGTATTCTGATGATGGCTAACACTGAAATGCGTAAAAATAGTTTATAAACGAAGGAATACTGGACTCTAATTTTCTTTGCAGTACAATTCCTTCACCTGCGACCAATTCAGCATGGTCTCCGCTCTCCTTGGTGCCTTAATGCACACCTTTGTTGAAAGAGGAAGTGACAACAGAATTGGAAACGAAATACCGCTGAACTGCTGTAGGATGGACAATTTGCGCGGTGAGTAGGGTACGTTCAAGCAGACTGTATTCAATTTTATAGTCTTGGGTACCAAGGGCTCGGAATGGAAAACGTTCTAACATGTTCTTCAGATAGGTCAGCTGACAACTCAATCTTGTAACAGTAATTCATAGCATTGCTGATAGTGTCAAGATAATTGTACTCTGAGTTTTGTGTGATATGCTAGACTGCACAGCCAGTAGCAAGCCCCTGGCGATTGGATGTCAGTGGCAGGCTTCACAGTCTCCGTAGCCCAAGCTGCAAGTGACCCAGCCAGAGATGTGTATAATTGTGTCTAACAGTGTATCATGTAAGTAACCCTTCGCTCCTTTTGCTCTATGGAGCGTACTTTTCATGGCAGAAACGGGAGCAGCCTACAAAGGGTGAAATGTGGCGCGGCCATCAGAAAAAAAAGTAAAGCAGTCATTGCCCGCCTGGTTGCCGTGCGGTCTAACGCACGGCTTTCCGGACGGGAAGGAGCGCCTGGTCCCGGGCACGAATCCACCCGGCGGATTTGTGTCGAGGTCCGGTAAACCGACCAGTCTGTGGATGGTTTTTAGGCGGTTTTCCATCTGGTTCCCCTTATTCCGCCTCAGCTACACTATGTCGGTGATTGCTGCGCAAACAAGTTCTTCACGTACGCGTACACCACCATTACTCTACCACGCAAACATAGGGGTTACACTCGTCTGGTGTGAGACGTTCCCTGGGGCATCAACCGGGGGCCGAACCGCGCAATAACCCTGGGTTCGGTGTGAGGCGGCGGAGGAGTGAAGTGGACTGCGGTAGTCGTCGTGGGGTTGTGCACCACTGCGGCTGCGGCGGGGACGGAGCCTCTCCGTCGTTTCTAGGTCCCCGGCTAACATACAGTACTATACAATACAAAGCAGTCATTAATGCGAACACTGCTTTGAAGACCACAGAGTTCTAGGCATTGTCCTTCTTGGGGTGGTATACTGTTGTCTTCCTCCGGCCTTTGATCTGGTTCACCCAGCCAGTTACAGAAGGACCCACTTTTAACGTGATTCCGAACCACAGTGAAACTCAGGAGTTTTCACGTCAACAATCATTGTGTGAGATGAAAGAATTGATAAGTGGCAGATAAAAATCCTGAGATTAATCAGGGATCGAATCCGAGACCACACAGTCAGCTAGCCATCCTGCTGGCGTTATAATGACGATTAAACGTGCATAGAGACAAACATTTAAACGAATTATGAACGTCTGATACTTGTAAAGTAGACGTAGATGTAACGATAGATGTAACATGAACAGTTCATTTCTTTAAGTTTTTCCTTGAGTCATCTGTTTTATAACTGGTTCGATGCGACGGCCCTCCACGAGTTCTTCTCCTGAGCCAACCTCTTCATATCAGAGTAGGACTTGGAAGATACGTCCTCAGTTATTTGCTGGATGTATTATAGTGTCTGTCTTCCTCTACAGTTTTTATGCTTTACAACTCCCTCTAGCAGCATGCAAGCCGGACGTGGTGGCCGAGCGGTTCTAGGCTCTCAGTCCGGAACCGCGCTACTGCTACGTCGCGGGTTCGACGCCTGCCTCGGGCATGGATGTGTGTGATGTCCTTAGGTTAGTTAGGTTTAAGTAGTCCTAGGCGACTGATAACCTCAGATGTTAAGTCCCATAGTGCTCAGAGCCATTTGAATTTAGCACCATGCAAGTTATTACATGTTTTCTTCGCATATGTCCTACCATCCTGTCCCTTCTTCTTGTCAGTGTTTTTGTATACTTCCCTCCTTGCAAATCCTGCGGAGAATCCTCCATCTAACCCACACAAGAAAATCTATTCGCAGGAGAGATTACTCAGCTGTAAAATAGTAAAAGTGATGGCGGTCTTCGTCTTGCTCGCTTAGGTTAGGAGCCTTGACGTTATAACACGATACCCACTACATCAGCGGATTACATACAGGTTTTAAAATGCAGTAACGATTAATAAACTCTAAAAATCCTTTTGTTACTTACTGTTTTTTAGAACCACGCTTTTATTCCATTGTTAAATACTAGTTTACTTTAGTAGTGACTTTTTGTTGTTATTTTTGTGGGTGTTATGTTTTTGGGTTTAGTCCCGGGGATATTTACAAAGCTGTTGCATTCTCTCCACTAACTACTGATTATTTACCATTTACTACGTACAGACCTCGGAAGATCAGTTGGAAGGAATAAATAGTGTCTTGGAAAGAAATCAGAAGATGGTTCAATAAAAACAAAATAAAGGCAATCTTATGTAATCGAATGGTGCTGAATGAATTAGGCTAGGAAATGAGACACTGAAAGTAGCAGATGAAATGTGTAGTCCTGGGAGTAAAGTAACCGACAATGGATGAAGTGAAGAGGCTGTTAAAAGACAACTGGCAATAACAAGAAAATCGTTTCTGAAAAGGAGACATCTGTTAACTTCAATATATAAATTTAAATGTAAAGAAGTATGTTCTGAAAGATTTAGTTTTGAATGTAGCATTGTACGGTAGTGAAACATGGACGATAAATAGTTCAGACCAGAAGAGAATAGAAGCGTTTTAAATCTTCTGCTGCAGAAGAAATATGATGATTAGGTGGGCGTATCGAGTAATTAATAAAGAGGTACTGAATGAAACCGTGAAGTTAAGAAAAATTATGGCACAATTGGACTAAAATAACGAATGGTTTGATAAGACATATCCTGAGAAATCTGATGAATATCTAGGAGCAAATGGAGATTTGTACGAGACCGGGACCCGAACCGACATTGCCTGGTCCGCAGCACGTGGTCTAGCGATTGGCGTTGCTGCCTCTGCATCATGGGGTCCCCAGTTAGATTACCAGCAACGTCAGGGATTTTCTCTGTCCAGCGACTGGGTGCCTGTGTTGTCCTCATCATTTCATCATCATATGGGAAAATGGCGAGACTGGACTGGGTAAAGATTGGGAATTTGTACGGGCGCAGATAACGACGCTGTTGAGCGCCCCACAAACCAAAACCATCATTTCATCTCAACAATGCCTGCTCACCGCTACTGGTCGCCTTAACCACTGGGCTGTTTTAGCGCGCCTCCACTTATGTCCCTTACTTTGAGCGTCACTTTTGTTTCCACCTATGGTTTCCGATTACTGCAACCGGAAATTCTCCCGCGGAGACTGGGGGAATAGCACCACTGCGAAAACGGGGTCTAAGGAAACCTGTGGCTTGACCAGCTGCAACATAAATATGATATAATTAAATGCATTGAAGTCGTAGTGAATTGATCGATGAAAGCTGAGCCATAAAGGTGGAATGACATTCGGTTGCACTGATATCATCTGCACTGATTTCTTCCCCATCAGTCTACTCGTTTTCATTACAGTGAATTTAATTCATTTCAAAAGTTTGATTGCTGCTTCACAGTATTAGTTCATAGCGCAGAAAACCTCTTCATTTGAAGACTAGATTTTTTTTTCTCTCTAGTCACCTTGCAAACAGGAGCAAGTCCTTCGGGCGAAATGATAGATGGGCAACAAGCATGCCGCGCACATCCGACATCTCACTGGCGAAAGTTCGATCACACGCATATCCTGGCGTATAGTCAGTCACTATTTTACCATTTTCAGAAAATTTAATCGTGATGATCTTTCACGAACCCCAAACAAGAACCATCATCACTTTCCCCACACACAAAAATTTTTCACTTTTTCTGTGCGCCTTCAAATTGCCACTGTCTGACTGCTGTTTTAAAACCAGTGTGTAACGGTGGATCTAGGTTTCGACTAGTTACATTCTAAGGTATGTATGAATGGGAGGGGTGCCTCTCACAGGGATAGATATCTGCACAACGGAATAACTGTCTAATGATTGTATCCAAAAATTATTTAAGGATGAACTTCGATGGGGTGCCTGTGATGAGTTTGAATGGGGCTTGAGTTTCTTAATGGTTTAAGAAAGCTTCGATTTTATGACTGTCAGTGTAAATAAAAAACAAACGAGGACAGTAACATGGAAGCTGGATTCGATTTAGGTATATTCTTCAGAAAAGAGAAGGGGTGACTTTTAGGGCCTTGTATTTGTATTTATGCTCCTAGTAAAAAAATGACAGATGGAGAAGTCTTTGCAGAACTGAATGTCGTACTCGCGACCACTTTTAGCACCAAAACAACTCGAAGGGAGTTATATATACAGGGATTTGCAGGGCGAGGTGGAATTTCAAAAATACTCAATCAGGTGATGCGAACTCCTGTAACAGGGAAAGGTGATGCTCAAGCCCCATAACCTGGAGTATGGAGCAAAGGAGGATAGTTATTTGGTCCGGTGTATCTTGTTTCACACTGTTTCCCATTTCTGGTCGTGCTTACGCCCCAAGAGTGAAATACTGAACACTGCTAGGAAGGGGGGGGGGGGGGGTCGTTGACGATTTTGGCAGTCATATCGTGATATACCATAAGCCCCGTGGTTACTCTTAAACGGAAAATTACTGCCAAGCATTACGTGACTATTTTGGCTGATCTGCTTCATTACGTGGTACAATGTTTATCCTCCAATAGTGGTGCCTCGTTGCAAGACGAGAGGGCCCTAGTATACACAGCTCGCATGATTCAGGACTATTTTTGTGAGCACCAGGATGAAGTGTCGCATCTCTCCTGGCCACCAGATCTCAGTATTACTCAGCCTTTGTGTTCTGCTTTGGAGAGAAGAAGTTGTGATCGCTATCCACCTCTATCATTTTTACCAGGATCTGCCACTATTTTACAGGAAGAATGGTGTAAGATTCCCTTGAAAACCATACAGGACCTGTATTTATCAATTCTGCAATGACTGGAAGCTGTTTTGAGTATCACTGGTTTTCCTACACCGTATCAGGCACGACAGTGTGTTCCTGTAGTTTGCTGGAGGATGTTCTGCTCGAAAGCTTATGACAACAGTGTTCTTTCTGTGGGCACTAACCATTAAGATATAAACACTGTTGTGACAGTGGACTCTCGTCGTTTTAACATTTTCGTGATACTCTTGGCATGTCAGACTCAAGACGCAACGTTTAACTTTTCTTAGTCCAATGGTAATGCCACACGCAGAAGGACCAAATCAGTAATACACTACTGGCCATTAAAATTGCTACACCAAGAAGATGACGTGCTACAGACGCGAAATTTAACCGACAAGAAGAAGATGCTGTTATATGCAAATTATTAGCTTTTCAGAGCATTCACACAAGGTTGGCGCTGATGGTGACAGCTACAACGTGCTGACATGACGAAAGTTTCCAACCGATTTCTCATACACGAACAGCAGTTGACCGGCGTTGCCTGGTGAAACGTTGTTGTGATGCCTCGTGTACGGAGGAGAAATGGGTACTATCACCTTTCCGACTTTGATAAAGATCGGATCGTAGCCTATCGCTATTGCGGTTTATCGTATCGCGACATTGCTGCTAGCGTTGGTCGAGATCCAATGACTCTTAGCAGAATATGGTATCAGTGGGTTCAGGAGGGTAATACGGAACGCCGTGCTGGATCCCAACGGCCTCGTATCACTAGCTGTCGAAATGACAAGCATCTTATCCGCATGGCTGTAACGGATCGTGCAATCACGTCTCGATCCCTGAGTCAACAGATGGGGACGTTTGCAAGACAACAACCATCTGCACGAACAGTTCGACAACGTGTGCAGCAGCATGGACTACCGGCTCTGAAACCGTGGCTGCGGTTACCCTAGACGCTGGATCATAGACCGGAGCGCCTGCAATGGCGTACTCAACGACGAACCTGGGTGCACGAATGGCAAAACGTCATTTTTCGGATGCATCCAGGTTCTGTTTACAGCATCATGATGGTCGCATCCGTGTTTGGCGATATCGCGGTGAACGCACATTGGAAGCGTGTATTCGTCATCGCCGTACTGGCGTATCACCCGGCGTGATGTTAGGGTGCCATTGGTTACGTGTCTCGGTCACCTCTTGTTCGCATTGACGGCACTTTGAACAGAACATTTCAGATGTGTTACGACCCGTGGCTCTACCCTTCATTCGATCCTTGCGAAACGCTGCATTTCAGCAGGATAATGTACGACCGCATGTTGCAGGTCCTGTACGGGCCTTTCCGGACACAAAAAATGTGCGACTGCTGCCCTGGCCAGCACATTCTCCAGATCTCTCACCAACTGAAAAGTCTGGTCAATGGTGGTCGAACAACTGGCTCGTCACAATATGCCAGTCACTACTGTTGATGAATTGTGGTATCGTGTCGATGCTGCGTGGGCAGCTGTACCTGTACAGGCCATCCAAGCTCTGTTTGACTCAATGTCCAGGCGTATCAAGGCCGTTATTATGGCCAGAGGTGGGTGTTCTGGGTACTGATTTGTCAGGATCTATGCACCCAAATTGCGTGAAAATGTAATCACACATCAGTTCTAGTATAATATATTTGTTCAATGAACACCCGTTTATCATCTACATTTCTTCTTGACGTGGTAACTTTAATGGCCAGTAGTGTACAAAAGCGGAGACTAATTGAGAGTGTCTCTTGGGTCAAAGCAAAACTGCTGATCCATAGTAAAATAATCAGATAGATGTAGGCAGAACCGAAGTGACCCACATTTGACAGCAGCTGGATATTACGGCGCTTTCCGTCTGGCCAATTTGTTGACTAGTCTTCCACGAACATGCTTACGACTGAAACATTTAATTACTCAATCAAAATTTTCAGTTTACTGGTGGAGCGGAGATTGGTTGCCAGTGTCGTCATACTGGTGAGTTGCAGCATCACGATAGCACCACAATACGTCACCGAGTGACGTCGAATGGAGTTCAGTGAAGGCACGGTTCGGCGGAACTCCTCAGTCAGCGAGGACCGGTAAGTGCGCTATTTGCGGACAGGGAACTCCAGTGTCGGCGGCGCGCGCCCCTGCTGACGTCACACGCGTGCGGCCGTGCTTCCCCCGCCGGGCCGTGCGCCGCGTCACGGCCGCGGCCCAGCGCGCGTGCGCCGGCACACGCCTCGCCGCCGGCTGTTACGTCAGGCCAGGGGGTCAGCGCGCCCGGAATGCGGCAGCAGCTCTGCTCTACTGTGCTCTCTCCGGCCGCTGTCTCCTCAAGGTCCCCGCCGGCGCAGTTGGCGCGCATGCGCACATCGCCACTCTGTCCGCCGTATCCTGCATAGCGCCCGTCTGGCTAGAACCGGCGCCTGTTTGCACCATCCCTGCAGTGCCGCCTGGTAATTGCTGAAACACGTTTGAAGACACTGATCGCACGAAGACGCTTAAACGACGACGCTGCTGCCCATATCCGGTTACTGCGTCGGCCAGAAGTCGGTGCCCTGGATTCCCTTCATTTAGGCGGGCGGAGTGGCCGAGCGGTTCTAGGCGCTAGTCTGGAACCGCGAGACCGCTACGTGCGCAGGTTCGAATCCTGCCTCGGGCATGGATGTGTGTGATACCCTTAGGTTAGTTAGGTTTAAGTAGTACTAAGTTCTAGGGGACTGATGACCTCAGAAGTTAATTCCCATAGTGCTCAGAGCCATTTGAACCATATGAACCCATCATTTAGGGTTTGTTTATCGTGTCCCACTGGTCTCGTACCAGTAGATGCGTGCATAGCACTTAAATGATGTATGAACTTGAGAGCCATCTGCATTATGCAGACGGTTTCGCCGTCTATTAAATTTGCTGATGTGTGAGAAATACTAAAGTTCCAGAATGAGATTTTCACTCTGCAGCGGAGTGTGCCCTGATATGAAACTTCCTGGCAGATTAAGACTGTGTGCCGGACCGAGACTCGAACTCGGGACCTTAGCCTTTCGCGGGCAATTGCTCTACCAGCACTTGCCCGCGAAAGGCAAAGGTCCAGAGTTCGAGTCTCGGTTCGGCACACAGTTTTAATCTGCCAGGAAGTTTCAAACTAGAGTTGTTTTCAAAACGGCAGTAACTAAAAAGTGGAGCGAGGATGACATCAAACGCTTTGAAATTCACGGAAACAGGAACTGTACCTTCGTGGGCTACAAAATTAACTGGAATATATTGTGCACCAAAGAATTTAAGAAAACAAATATTTTCCCCTGAAAGTCACTTTCAGTTAAATTATGCGGGTTAGCATCAGTACGTTACCTATGAACAGTGGTTCTTGTGTTGTTGTCTTCAGTACGTTCTTTCTCAGTTACTGGATTTATATACAAATAGTCTTCCCCCCCCCCATCCTCTCACTCTCCCTCTCCTCCTCTCTTCCCTCTCTCTGTGCATCAGCTTCTGCCCCCTCTCTCCATCCATTTCCTGCCCTCCCCCCTTCTCTATCCACTTACTCTCTCTGTGCATCAGCTTCTGCCCCCTCTCTCCATCCATTTCCTGCCCTCTCCCCTTCTCTACCCACTTACCATTTATCTGACCTTGAACCATCTCACTGCGAAATGAAGTCGCTAAAAATGAGTGGGTAAATTGGTTGGGGTCACTGGAATATGGGATACGAGAGGCCTCACCAGCTGCTGGATCTGTGAGAATAGTAGCTTCAATGACAGTATTTCACAAAGTTGTAACCTGCGAATGGATAGTTTAAGGCGATTCAGAATCCATAGCCGTATTCTAATCATAAGTCATAAATACAGCTTTCCTCTCTCCCTTTCCAAGCATTAGTCCCCGGGATCTGCTCTTATGGATAACAGGATAAGGTACGTTAATTGTAAGGGGTAAAATCGACGACAACGAAGAAAACAAAACAGTACCTTGTTGCGTATTCAGTTTTTGTTTGCAGTCATATGTAAGGAAGAAGAATATATACAGGGTCGAGAAAAATTGTCACGAAATTTTAAGCCTGGATAGCTGATGCCAGTAGGAACCAAAATTCCTAATATTCCGTAGATCGACAACGCACCATTTTTAAACTTCGGACAGCCACTCGCTCCGATTGGCCTCTGACGTGAGGTGGAGACAAACAGCAAAGCCTATTCGGCGCGTGCGCATATCACGTTGGGGCAGTGACGGGGCGATGGACGTTTGTATGTGTGAACCGACAACCATAGCGCTGTCCGTCAACCGATGAACGGCAACAGGGCAATCCCACGGCCAATCGGAGCGCGAGGCGCCAAGTTTACGTATTTTAAAAATGGTGCGTTGTCGACCACCACAACATCAGTAATTTTGGTTCCTACGGGCATCAGCTATCCAGGGTTAAAATTTCGTGACACAATTTTTCTCCGCCCTGTATATGAGAAACAACTACTCTAATGGTTTTCATGCCTTACTACCGTAGCTGAAGCTGAGTGCAGAGAAAGAACACGAAACCGCGCATTTTCACAACAGAACGCATATTTTCTTTCTTGCTATCAGTTTTAAGAGAAAACTTCTACAAAAATATACAACTCCTATCTTACCGAGTGAACATTTAGAGTTTTTGACCAAAATTTGAAGTAACACCGCTTGTTCTTTTTATATTACATACACATTTACACATTAAGATATATAGCCTATGTAATCCAGATTTTCGTAAACATTTGAGGTAAATTAGTCAAAAGCTTTTCGAGATTTTTGGTATCACCTTTTCGTTTACATATTGCATATGGAGTGATATATTAAAAATATATAGCCTATGTCCACTCAAATTTTCATTAGGGTACCTAGTAAACATCATTTAAATCGGTCAAGAATTTTCGAGATTTTTTGGTAACAGCATTTATTGTCCATGTACCACATATATATTTACACATTACATATTTTTAAAAATATATAGCCTAGGGCCTTCCAAACAACATTCATTAGCATGTTGTGTGAAGATTGGAATTAAACGGTTGGGAGCCTTTTGAGATTTTTGGAAACAATATTAAGCCTTGATGTATTACATACACACTTATATACTGTATATATTAAAAAGATATAGCCTATTTCGATCTGAATGTTTTGCCTCTGTATATTAAATCTATAGATATATTACATGTATTAAAAAATATTAAGCCTATGTCTGTTTCAACGCTCTTTCGAGTATGCTGTAAACATTTGAACTACATCAGTTAATTACTTTTCGGAATTTTTGGTAACAACTGGATCAAAGTAGGCCCAATTCGACACACAAACTCCATGTCCCACGAGGACAACATAGGGGCTTTTATAATGTTCTAGCTCTAACATTTAAGGAGATACAGACATGAGTGCTTTTAAGACCCTGCCCTATTGATTGTGTGCACGATAGGTGTGTTGTGTGGGAATAGTTTTGACTTGTCTTGATCTGCTCTGGCGAATAGGGAAGGTTGAGATAGATAAAGGAGGAGGTGCGGCAAATTGAAAGAGAGAGAGAGAGAGAGAGAGAGAGAGAGAGAGAGAGAGAGAGAGAGGGTGATGCATACGTGCGTAGGACAAACTGATCTCATTTGCACTAAGATTGCAGTATACGCGAGTTGCCTCTTTGTTTCTACCACCCTGAATGGATAAGTTCTAACTAATTTTCACCAACCTACAGTCATCTATAGTTGTTGTCCCCTGCGTAGAAAACAGCATGTAGGTGGAGAATCCGTACTGCATAATTACAATCCACTTTAGAGTCACAAATAATTTCTATTCTTCAACAAATTAATGAACTGTATATTTCCGTAACTACTGTTCTCAACTACACGTTCCAAATAATCAGAGTTTGCTAATAAAGTGGCCGGCCGTTGTGGCCGAGCTGTTCTAGGCGCTTCTGTCTGGCACTGCGTGACTGCTACGGTCGCAGGTTCGAATCCTGCCTCGGGCATGGATGTGTGTGATGTCTTTAGGTTAGTTAGGTTTTAGTAGTTCTAAGTTCTAGGGGACTGATGACCTGAGACGTTAAGTCCCATTGTGCTCAGAGCCATCTGAAATTTTTTTTCTAATAAAGTCTTAAAACAGACTGCGGCAGACAATCTGTCTGTCTTCCAAGGCTTCGCAACCAGCTCTCATATTTACAAATCGTAGACATTGTAAATTAAGTCTTAACTGATACTGTGGCAGACAACATGTCTGCCCTCCTACACTGCCATACCAGCTCTGATCTTACAGCCAAACCACTTCTCCCTCCATCCAAGTTAGGTACGATCTTAAGATCACCAAAGTGCTTCATCTGCCTTTTCGTTTAGCAGTAGTTTATTATTCTGCTGTGTATTAATACCTTGTGAAATAATGAAATGATAGGATGCTATTGAGAAATGCTTTAATTTGAAATGGAAGTGAATATGCTGTTAAGTGTGTCTAATATTAATAACAGAAGATCATCATTTTGGCGCGCAACTTCCTAATGCAGCAGCCAATGATGGAGAAAGACCGCAATTTAGGCAGTCTTTCCCATGATACCTGTACCAAACAAACCATCTGTCATCAGTACCTCTTGCCACTTCTGCCTTCTCAACCGCTCTAAGAAGAGCTTCTTGAACCTGAATATGATGGCTGTAAAGCCAGTAATATTAGAAAGGGATGGACAGGGAGAGAGGGGACAGGAGTGGTTGGGTAGAGAGGTAGGGAGAGTGTGAGGAAATAAAGACCGAGACAAAGGGGAAGGGGGAGGTGGATAGAGAGAGAGATGGCGAGAAGGAATTGAACAGAAAAAGGGGATTACCATGGATGTGGGTTGAGTGGTAGGTGGATGATATGGGAGATAGGGAGGTGATGGACAGAGAGGGAGGGGTGGGAGGAGATGCACCAAGAAATGTGTACATTATATGTGATACATGTGTACTCAGGTGAAGTTGCATGGAAAAAGCTAGTATATATTAATATATACAGCAGTATATGCGTATGTCTGTCAGGCATCATCTCCCAAAAGCTGAACTGATTTTAAGGAAATTTGATGTACAAACAGCACACTTCAAGAGTATCAGCACTGTGGGGGTTAGAGCCTCCTGTCTCCCATAGGAGCAAGATGGGTGAAAAACAGTTAATCAACCCCTGAAATGTGGGCTATCCTGCACAACAGGAATATTGTAAGGGAGTAGTACAGGCCTGCCTTATCAACCTACTTTACAGGATAGGCTACACTTTAGGGGCAAAGACTGGTTTTCTAGACCTGACATGCAGGCTTCACTGCATGGCAGGCATGTTGTATTGGAGTAGTATCGACCTGCCTTATTGGCCTGCTTTGTAGGGCACTCTGCATGTCAAGTGGACAAAAAGTTTTCGTTCCCTTGATTCGCAGGCTGTCCTAAACAAGAGAGGTTTTGTTGGAGTAGTTTTGGACTGATTTATCGACGTGTTTTTCGGGGATGGACTCCTATGTGGGTAAGGATGTATCAAATAAGGCTGTAAAATATAAACTTCATCCCAAAGGAACACAAGAGGAAAATTACATCATATTTTTAAGAATTTCTCTGTATAAAATTTAGAACCTCGCTACCCAGTATTCGTGATGTATTAGAATGAGCAATTATTCCACTGTCGCTCTTCTTTATATATACTACCACTCCTAAATTTGCAAGCCTGTAGTTAGATCGTGCGACGCCGTGGTGGTACCTGTCCATTAGGCTGCCTCTTGGGTATGCTATACTCCGATGAATGAGTGAGCTCAAGTCGTACGACTCTGAAGTCACTGTGCGTGCAGCCTTCACACGGCTCAGGCAAGTGGGCCCATGGAAGCGGGGCTTTACCATGGTGCGGCCAAGTGGATACCGTAGCTCGCTACAACTGATTCAGTGTTTATTGGTATTCTGTCCTTGGTCAAACAACAATCTTCAGTCTACGCACTTGCATAAAATACACGGTTAAGATAGCAAGTTTAAATTAAATACTGAGTAGGTCAGGTGATAGCCTCTGTGTGTTTGAATTCGAGTATCGCAATCATAAGAGAATATGTTCACGTTCATTGTTTTCACATTATTTATATTCAGGCGCAGTTAATGAAGGCACAGTAAATTCATAAATTACTCGTACTTTTGTTAAGATGATTTACCAATAAGTCATAAATGGCAACTCTTTGTGGCATTAACAGGATACTGCTGGGCGGAGGGAGATGTACATTTCCTTTTACTATATAATGAATGAATTCTTCGTGCTGAATTCTTAGATTCCCGTCGGTACAGCGGAATATGTCACGAGGTCTTGAGGTGCACAAACAAGCTTAACTTCCCAATCAGACGGATGGACCACCAGCAACCGTGTCACATGCCCTCAATTGGTGAGACACAGCGGAGGGGTCTGGAATTTAGTTCTGGACATTGACGTAAATCTGGTAATCAGTAACTTCGCGCCACTACTTCCCCTCTCGTTTCCGGCCGAAAATTGTGGGTTTACATTTCTTCCACGGCCAAGATTCGAACCGGCTATCTCCGAGATCACGGAGGAACAGCGGAATTGATGTCCAGTCTGATTATAACACCTTTGTTCATTATTCGTAAATATTGCATTAATTAACACAGAGTTCTCAGTTGATTGCTGTTTATTTACATACGACTAGCTGCATTTCGGCAGTGTTGTCAGGGCAATCACATTTAAAATATCACCGGTGCACAGAAACCTGAAGAGATACTGCGTATCCTGCCCCGTCAAATAGGACTGTGATGGTGGCTTAGGTCGAAACGCGTAACTTATGAGTTTGCAAATAGAAAGTGATCAAGAGCGAACATTGTATTAATTAGTCTATTATGATCGTCGACTCGTATTCTTTTGTGACTTACAGATAGATAAGACTGCGGAAGATTGTGTTCAAAATTACAGTTGTCATTTGCTCCGAGTACATGGACAACTTCGTTAGCTTTCCTTCATAAAACACGTATCATATATAATTGTTGGGCTCATGCGTCTCCAACATCGTTTTAGTAAGGGTTTTTTTTTCTTGCAGCGCTAGAATATCTTTCGATTTAGAGCTTTTCATTACTGAAAGAGATTCAAGAAATAATGACTGCAACAATAAAATCGAGGAACACAATGCTTGGGAAATGCTATGTATAAAAACACATACATCACCAATAAATGACACTAGTACATTCAAATAGCTAACAAATTTTAGATAGGCGTTTACAGTAATTGCTTTTAATTATTTTCAAGTCTGTCTTGTTCAACAGTTGTTAGCACTGAATTAATCCATTTCTTCTATGATATCGTTGGCGTCTGTCTCTTGGTTTCAGCAGAAGAGCAACAACTAACAGTTCCACGCCAAAACCCACTGTGCAACTGTCTCGTGCAAGCACCCTTGCTGCGGTTCAAAAGGGTGCACAGAGTCAAATCGTGCGACTGTATCGCCAATACTACCTCCACCAGCTGCAAGGGGCAGTTGAGCACCACGCATCAGGATGGCACACAATTTGCTTTCGACTTATCCATGCGACAACACGATGCTGTCGTACCGTGTACGAGCCGGGTTTCTACAGGTTATAACGCAAATGTCAAATTGAACTGCACCCCTGGATCTTTCTAATTCCTCTAATATTAATCACTGGCTCACAATTTGCTTTCGATTTATCCATGCCACAACACAATGCAGTCGTACCGTGTACGAGCCGGGTTTCTACGGGTTATAACGCAAATGCCAAATTGTACTGCACCTCTGCATCTTTCTAATTCCTCTAATATTAATCACTCTACCGCAATTGTTCCACAAGTATCTATTCCACTGAGTGTTTCGAGACGTTTGTCTAATAAGCCGAATTTGTGTGCTAGATCGAGATTCGAACCGAGTCAAAGATTGACAAATTTTAAACCTGGTTCAAAGTTAGCTTTGCGGCGGATAAACCGGAGATAGTAGTATAGTCCACGAACACTTAAAATTTTGCGGTCTTTCAGTGCAGGATTAATGAGTCGCGACCGGAGTCGTAGAAGAATCTGGCTTCGTGTAGCTGTATTCTACAACCAGTCTTTGCTGTTTACAAGTGGCACTCCTCCCCCTCCTTTTGATGATCCTACGTATCACACAAGAGTGAAACAATGTTCCTAATTTGTGCTGCTATCGTATTGGCGTTCGCCATGGCTGCTCTCTTTCGTACAAGGGTCGACCGATACACCTGCAAGCCTCTGCTGTGCAAAACCGGAACAATAAGAACTTGCTTCGACACCACTCAGTGCTCATATGCTGCCTGAGCTCGGCAAGTACCTTCAGAACCGCCCGGTTCCAAAGTACGACCTACGTGGAAATTATGCAACAAATGAACTTTAGCCGTTGTCAACATCACGTGATACCTACAGTGATTACTAACCCAATGCGATTCCCCAAACAGCAAATCACGATTTACAGAACGCCAAGTACGTTATAGTGTATCTGCCAGGTGTACTTGTGCAGTTTTAGATGCACAGGATTGCCAGTACAAACGTGGTGCACATGCCCTCACACACACACACACACACACACACACACACACACACACACACACACACACACAGGTACACGATCGGATAAATCTGAGAAGTTTTAAAATTGAGTTGAATTTTGAAATGCGTTGGCCGTAATATGCTTCTTACTTGGTTCATAGTATCAGGCATCCGAAATACCACAATGACAGATCGTAAATATCGTTAAGATGTGTCCGAGATTTTACCGAAGCTTCTCGTCCTTTTTTTTATTATGTAGCTTTCTTGTCTGTCTCTCTGTTCGTTAGAAAGTTTTGCAGTTGATTTTAAACTAACTTCCCGATGAGCAGGAGACTTTAAACTTCCAACATACAGGGTGTTTAAAAAATGACCTGTGTATTTGAAACGGCAATACAAACTAAACGAGCAGCGATAGAAATACACCGTTTGTTGCAATATGCTTGGGACAACAGTACATTTTCAGGCAGACAAACTTTCAAAATTACAGTAGTTACAATTGTCAACAACAGATGGCGCTGCGGTCTGGGAAACTCTCTAGTACGATATTTTCCACATATCCACCATGCGTAGCAATAATATGGCGTAGTCTCTGAATGAAATTACCCGCAACCTTTCACAACGTGTCTGGCGGAATGGCTTCACATGCAGATGAGATTCTGGCGGTACACATGGTCTTTCAAGTGTCCCCACAGAAAGAAGTCACAGGAGTTCATGTCTGGCGAATAGGGAGGCCAATCCACGCCGCCTCCTGTATGTTTCGGATAGCCCAAAGCAATCACACGATCATCGAAATATTCATTCAGGAAATTAAAGACGTCGGCCGTGCGATGTGGCCGGCACCATCTTGCATAAACCGCGAGGTGTTCGCAGTGTCGTCAAGGCAGTTTGTACCGCCACAAATTCACGAAGAATGTCCAAATAGCGTGATGCAGTAATCGTTTCGGATCTGAAAAATGGGCCAATGATTCCTTTGGAAGAAATGGCGGCCCAGACCAGTACTTTTTGAGCATGCAGGGACGATGGGACTGCAACATGGGGCTTTTCGGTTCCCCATATGCACCAGTTCTGTTTATTGACGAAGCCGTCCAGGTAAAAATAAGCTTCGTCAGTAAACCAAATGCTGCCCACATGCATATCGCCGTCATGCATCCTGTGCACTATATCGTTAGCGAATGTCTCTCGTGCAGCAATGGTAGCGGCGCTGAGGGGTTGCCGCGTTTGAATTTTGTGTGGATAGAGATGTAAACTCTGGCGCATGAGACGATACGTGGACGTTGGCGTCATTTGGACCGCAGCTGCAACACGGCGAACGGAAACCCGAGGCCGCTGTTGGATCACCTGCTGCACTAGCTGCGCGTTGCCCTCTGTGGTTTCCGTACGCCGTCGCCCTACCTTTCCAGCATGTTCATCCCTCACGTTCCCAGTCCGTTGAAATTTTTCAAACAGATCCTTTATTGTATCGCTTTTCGGTCCTTTGGTTACGTTAAACCTCCGTTGAAAACGTCGTCTTGTTGCAACAACACTGTGTTCTAGGCGGTGGAATTCCAACACCAGAAAAATCCTCTGTTCTAAGGAATAAACCATGTTGTCCACAGCACACTTGCACGTTGGGAACAGCACACGTTTACAGCAGAAAGACGACGTACAGAATGGCGCACCCACAGACTACGTTGTCATCTATATCTTTCACATCACTTGCAGCGCCATCTGTAGTTGTAAATTGTAACTACTGTAATTTCGAAAGTTTGTCCGCCTGAAAATGTACTGTTGTCCCAAGCATATTGCAACAAACGGTGTATTTCTATCGCTGCTCGTTTAGTTTTTATTGCCGTTTCAAATAAACCGGTCATTTTTGAAACACCCTGTAGGTAAGAACTGGATAACCATACAAAATTAACTTGCTCTCTTGCCTGGTGTGCGACGGAAGGTACTTCGTGTAAACCTTTTATTTTCCCTTTCTGGCACGTTTTCATTAGGCCACTGTCTTGCCTGTTTGTTCAAAACGAATTTTGCAGTTGATTTTAAACTAATTCCCGACTAGCTAAAGAATTGAAACTCTCATCACAGACCAGAAATAGATGACAACGCAATATCAACTTGGTGTCGTGTCTGGTGTGCGATGGAGGGTACTTCTATTGCCACTACAGTTTTCCTGCGAGTTAGAGACTTGAAACTTTCAACAGGTGCCGGCCGAAGTGGCCGAGCGGTACTAGGCGCTACAGTCTGGAGCCGCGCGACCGCTACGGTCGCAGGTTCGAATCCTGCCTCGGGGATGGATGGGTGTGATGTCCTTAGGCTAGTTAGGTTTAAGTAGTTCTAAGTTATAGGCGACTGATCACCTCAGCAGTCAAGTCCCATAGTGCTCAGAGCCAATTGAACCATTTTTTCAACAGGGCTGAGAATTGGATGACAATGTGATATTAACTCGTTTTCTTGTGTTGTGTGTAGCGGACTATACTTCCCTTACCGCCATCATTTTTCGATGGGCTAGAGACCTGAAACATTCAACATAGCTCAGAACTGGATGAAAATGCAACCGTTTTTGTGTCTGGTGTGTGGTAGAGGGTAATTTGTGTAGCACCAGCATTTCCCCTCTTCCTGTTCGAGTTGTGAAAGTATCGTGGTAAGAACCATTTCTAGTAAGCTTCCGTGTTACCTCGATGCTCTTAATTTTTACATTCGCGTTCTTTTAGCGAAATAAACGTGGGAAGAAGCAATGTACTGGTTTACTCAGTTGAAGAGAAACTGCCACTAATCTGAAATTTACCACATGTCTCTGTTGTTATCTCATCAAAATGTTTGAAACAGATCAAAAACTTTGACACACACAAGACTAAAAAGCAGGAAATAATTTTTACAATAAGAAACTTTTTAAAAGAAACTACGGAGTCTAAAATAATTTCTCTAGCCCCGTAAAGATTCCTGACCTCACACAGATAGTCCTAAAAATTTGTGCTCGTGAATTTCTTATTGCTATGACAATAATTGTAAGGTTCAGAACGAAAACCATGGGGCACATGCAATACATAATTGATGGATGAGTAGATCACTTTCTTAATATTTCCTATTGCATGCGCCCCACGTTTTTCGCTTTAAATTTTACAAGTACTGCTACAGCTGTTAAAAACTCACAATCATGAAGTTTCAGGACTCTCTATATGGGGTTAAGGTTCTGCATGGGGTTAGGAGAAATTATTGTGTACATTTCAGTAAGTTTTAAAAACCAGTTACATTAAAATATTTTATATTTAAAATAATTGTTGAGGTTTCGGTTATGGATGTTTCGCAGCAACATCCATCGCTGGTAAGCCTCCGAGTTAGCCTAATTCTCTCAGTTTTTACCTCAGTGGTCTTTTCGTGAGATAAACATATTGAGGAAACACTTTATTGATCCATTCAGGTGGAATGAAACTGAAATAAACCTGAAGTTTACCACAAATCTGCTGTAATCATACGGAAATGTTTGAAATTAAAAGAAAAACGTCACACGCACAAGACTCAACAGCAGAAAATAATTATTAAAACAAAAAACTTTTCAATAAAACACGTCTCTAAATCTACCTAAAAGGTATAAAATAATTTCTCGTAATCCCATACAGATAGTCCTGGAAATTTGAGTTTGTTAATTTTTTGATAGTTATGACAGTACTTGAAAAATTTAAAACGAAATACGTGGAGCGCAACAGAAAATCGAGGCATGAATAGTTCACCTATGTCACTAATAATTTTATTACACTGCAAATGATATGAACCGCTGTGTGGTTTTTCTCAACGGCAGCTACTCTCTCCACTCCTTACTATTATCTATTGCATGCGCCCCACGTTTTTCGTTTTAAATTTTATGAGTGATGTCATGGCTATTAAAAATTCACAAGCACAAATTTTCAGGACTATCTGTATGGGGTTAGAAATCTATATGGACGTAGGAAAAATTGTTTTAAAGTTCTTAAAGTAGCTGACAAACCTAGCATTCCCTCAAGCACCCATTTTGCTAGTATTCTATTAGAAACGGAACCTAAAATGTTCTCCTGCAGTAGACTCAGTGTGAGATGACCTCGGACAGTTTCCGTGGACTGGATGCAGCTGCTGCCTGTGTCTACACCGCGATTTTGTAAACGTCTCTATGAGAACGCCTCTCCATAGCGCTACAGAAGGCCACAATTTCTGTCTACAGCCATTGGCGCTTCGAAGTTGAAAGCTGTCAAAATCGCGGCCAGGTGTCAGAGATATCCATAAATTAACTTGCCAGTAGTAATGTCTTAGTAGTGAACAAAAACTATATTAAAACTCCAAGCATGATGCGGCATTTTTTCAATCATCTCAGTGCATATGACGTCATATCGTTGAACTATGTGTCCTTAAGTATTATATTTGTGTAGCTACATTCAGCGGCACATGTGTACGCTGGCTGCGAAATTTATTGCAAACAGAGTAAGTAGCACAGAAGTAATTAATTTAAAATTCGTGCTCGATACGGCAGTTTTTCTCGTATCTCGTTGTTTATGAACTAATCGGTTCCTGAACTATGATGGATAGGTGGTTCCGACCCTCAGAGCAATTGCTGACTGAAAGTAAGGAATATGTGCACCAAGTCTGATTGAAATCGATCCACTGATTTACGAGGAGATGTGGAACATACACAGACACATACCTACATCCGTTTTTGTAATATGTATGGAGTATTCTCTCTCTGTGTTTATTGCTTCGCGATTTCCTTGCCGGCGTTTGGGTCGAACTTGTCTAGTAACATTACGTGATGCGCCTCTCTTTTTTAGTTCCCACAAACAAGGTTTCTAGTTGTAAAGAACAATGACCTCTCCTCAGCGGAATCGTTCCTTTCACGATTTATCATTGTGGTAAACGAATACATTACAAAGGAGACGAGCAACTGCACTGCGAAAAAATGGTTCTGAGCACTATGAGACTTAACATCTGGGGTCATCAGTCCCCTCGAATTTAGAACTACTTAAACCTACGTAACCTAAGGACATCACATACATCCATACCTGAGGCAGGATTCGAACCTGCGACCGTAGCAGAAGCGCGGTTCCAGACTGAAGCGCCTGGAACCCTAGGCCACATCGGCTAGCAACTGCACTACAGATCAGCGGTTTACAAACAGCAAAATAACTCAGTTCTGAACTGCTCACGCTCTGAGGCGAATGCAAACGGCGAACTGCGAGCAGCTCTAGGGTTGAAAGCGACACCTGCGGCTCGCTCATACGCTCCAGCTGCTCACGGAGGAGGAATCGGAGTTTGTTTCTACTCCAGTCTACCGCACAGTCATGCTGGTCCGCCCAGGTTTATCGGCAGGTGTACAAAAATGTTTGTGATGAGCTATTAAGCAACTCAAGGCAGGGAGTAACTAGGTGCAATATTGTCATATGTTGACATGATGGAGACCGTGGCTGTTGTTTTAAGACAAATGTTGATGGTGTCTGGACAGCAACCAGCCACAAATGTACTTTCAGTTCCTTTATCAAATGGTACCGTTACCGGTTTCGAATCGTTGTCATTCATCCTCAGACGGTTTACACGTTTTCTGAATGACATGTGGTGCATTTTTTACAGATTAATTGTCCTAAAATATAAATAACACATAATTATAAACACTCTACACAAAGATGGTTGCGTTACAGATTTTCGGTGCGTGTGACGTACGTGAAACGTCGGTTTGGAGTGTTTGTTTCCATAACATTCGTTCAGTAGATGTAAATGCATTCCCACTACATTTTTATTGTTGCACACGTAATTGGTCTCACTGAGCACTTTAGATTTGTTACTGAGAAGATTTCTACCACGCACCACATGTTTTGATACATACAAAGTGCTTACATACATATGAGTATCACAGATGCTATGATATATCGTAACATTTGACGATGATGTCCTATGTGGTGCGTGGTAGAAATCTTCTCAGTGGCAAACCTAAAGTGCTCAGTGAGAACAATTTACGTGTGCAACAATAAGAATGCAGTGGGAATGCGTTTACATCTATTGGACGAATGTTATGGAAACAAACACTCCAAACCGACGTTTCACGTACGTCACATGCAACGAAAATGTGTAACGCAACCATCTGTGTGTAGAGTGTTTATAATTATGTATTATTTATATTTTATGACAATTTATCTGTAAAAAAAATACCACATGTCGTAAAGAAAGCGTGTAAACCGTCTGAGGATGAATCACAACGATTCGAGACTGGTAACGGTACCCTTTGAATAAAGGGACTGAAAGTAAATTTGTGGCTCAATAACTAGGTATTTTCATGAGGAATACCTGTATCTTAATACGCCAACATTTTGCTCTTTGACAGTGTTTTTTGTTTTTGTTTTGTTTGAAGTTAAACGAGTAAACCAACTGGTGAAACACCCTCTCCGATGTCTCCGACAGTGATGTGCACAGCAATTGCACAGACAGTCCGTGGTACAGGCGCGTCTTCGCCTGCCGTCCCGTTTGGTGGGGAGAGGTACGGGCTAAAGGGAAGACGCGGCGGTGAACGACCGCTGAGCTCACGACCAGAACGGCCCACGGCCCGCGGCGCCCACCCCGAGGTATTGCACCAGCCGACGCTTGCGCCAGCCGACTCGCCGCGCACACGTCACGTCATGTTCCGCTGCACATGCTGCTCCCGTCACACATTTACCCGTGACACGACGCCGCAAGTATTTCGCGGTTATGGCGACAACACGCACGACACGTCAGTACGAAAAATAGCAACTCATGACAAAAAAAAAAAAAAAAAAAAAAAAAAAAGTGCACACAACCGTGAAGCAAGGACGGATCGACGAGCGGGCTGTGGGGGGTTAGGGGGGTGGGGGGTTCATGGGTGGCCATGGGGTCTCGTGATGCCCCCCCAAAACACATTTCAATAGAACTTTTCCCTCGTATCCACCTACAAGAAGCTCTTATTAAGGCAGTTGAGAAGGCAGCAGTGGCAAGATGACATAATGTGGTGCGAGGTACCGATGACAGATGGTTTGCTAGGTACGGGTATCGTGAGAAAGACCGCCTAAATTGTGGTCCTTCTTCGCGGTTGGCCGCTGCGTTCGGAAGTTGCACGTCAAAATGATAATTTTCTGATCTTAATATTGTCAAGTAAAAGGAGGTGTAATTAGATGAATGGCGAACACTAACTTCACTTAAAGAAAGTTTATTCAGTACTTGCACATACAAAACCGCGGAGTGAACTGCCTCCGGCCAGAACACATAAGGTATATATACAGTTACAGAACATTCCAATACAATGATTCTTGACATTTGTGGATACTTCTAGAATGTACTCGAACAGAATATAGAAATTAAAATTTTACAGTTCAGGTGACTTTCGAACTCACGACCCTTCATGGAACAGTTTAGTATCATAACCACTACACTACGGTGACTGTTCTACGCAGCTTCTACTGCGACAATATTAGAAGAATAAAAAGTCTATTTATGTGCATTTCATTTAAAAGCATCTCTCAATATCAGGCTATCATTCCATTATATCACGAGTATTAATAACCAGCAGAACGATAAACTACTGCTAAACGAAAAGGCAGACGGAGCACTTTGGTGATCTTAGAATCGCGCCTAATTTGGTTGGCGGGCGAAGTGGTTCGGCTGTAGGATCAGAGCTGGTCCGGCAGTTCCTGAGAACACTCAAGTTGTCTGCCGCGGTCGGTGTCAGTGAAGTCTTTATTAACAATCTCTCGTTTGTAAATGTGAGAGCTCGTTCGGCGGTCTCTAAAGATAGACATGTGGTCTGCCTTGGTCAGTACTGGTTAAGGACTTAATAAGCAATCTCTTCTTATTTGGACACGTAACTGAGAACAATTTCATGGTAACTACTCAAACAGGCATTAATTGTTTTGTTTATTTTTATGGGCGTGTGAAGAAATGAAGTTACTTGCGATGCATAAAGAGAAATACAGGGTGGTCGGAAATTCCCGTTACAAACTTCCAGGACTTTTAGTGGGGAGTGAGTATATAATATTATGAATAGGAACCCATGTTCAGAAACGTACCATTTCCGTGCTATAACCATTTGGAAACGTGTTGCCAATGCGACCATTTTTACAAGTAGTTGAGTGGGCGTGTTCCAGTAAATCACTTGTTTTACAGTTCCACTCATTAATAGACAATGAGACTGCTCGTGTACTTGTTGACGGGTTCTCATCAACTTGATGCACTATCGCCTCTTCCAGTTCGGGCATGTGTAGCGCCTCCCTGCAACGCCACAGTCACGCCCGCTGCTGAAGATAGCCTTTCTCGAAACTGCTGCGTGATTGTGGCGAAAAGACTGCGCGATGTAGTCTGAAGTTGTGGAGAACGATCTTGATAAAGGCGACGAGCAGCTCTTCCATTGTCAGTGTTTTCTGCGAACATGTACTCAAACATGTTGCTCCAACATCGACAGACGCGTGAATGAGGCTCAACCAAATGGTTCAAATGGCTCTGAGCACTATGGGACTTAACAGCTACGGCCATCAGTCCTACCTAAGGACAGCACACAACACCCAGTCATCACAAGGCAGAGAAAATCCCTGACCCCGCCGGGAATCGAACCCGGGACCCGGACGCGGAGGCTCAACCAGGTCAGTTAAGTAGGACAGGATGTCAAATGACATCAGCCGATCTGATGTAAGCACCCATCACTATGACTGTTCTGTTGAACCTACCGCTGGCCGGAGTGGCCGAGTGGTTCTAGGCGCAACAGTCTGGAACCACGCCACCGCTACGGTCGCAGGTTCGAATCCTGCCTCGGGCATGGATGTGTGTGATGTACTTAGGTTAGTTAGGTTTAAGTAGTTCTAAGTTCTAGGGGACTGGTGACCTCAGATGTTAAGTCCCATAGTGCTCAGAGCCATTTGAACCATTTGAAAACTTACTTTCAAAAGTGTTTTCATACGGCTGTAGCA
Source organism: Schistocerca gregaria (assembly GCF_023897955.1). Taxonomy (NCBI): domain Eukaryota; kingdom Metazoa; phylum Arthropoda; class Insecta; order Orthoptera; family Acrididae; genus Schistocerca; species Schistocerca gregaria. The sequence continues at coordinate 125,932,314 of NC_064923.1, read as the reverse complement.
CGAAAACGATACGCTTCCGGACATGGGTTCCTATTCCTAGAAGCTTGTAACGGGAATTTCCGACCACACTGTATAACTGTGCTAATCCTGCTAACAAAAAGTGAGTGGCATCCTGCATAACAAAACAATTGAAAATTGTACTATTCATAAAATATCAGTTCGTCGCTAAGAGTTTATTCCAGCCTCAAGATAACGGACTCACGAGCTACGTTCTGTTCTCTGCGCAGGGGACAACAGCAAGACTGCAGGTTGGTGAACACTAATTAGAACTTGTGCATTCCGCTCAGGGTAGTGGAAGCAAATACCATTCAGGGCGGTATAAGCAAGAAGGCATCTCTCGTGCACAGCATTCTAAGTACAAATGAGATCAGTGGCATGTTATCTGTGGTAAATGGAGATGAGCGTTTGGCGTCATTGGTCGGAAGGCCCCCTGCGGGTCAGGTCCGGCCGCCTTGGTAAAAGTCTTTTTACATTCGACGCCACATTGGGTGACCTGCGCGCCGGATGGGGATCAAATGATGATGAAGACAACACCCAGTCTCTGAGCGGAGAAAATCACCGACCCAGCCGGGAATCGAATCCGGACCCGTAGGATGGTAATCCGTCACGCTGACCACTCAGCTATCGGGACGGACTATTATCTGTGGTAACACAGAGGAGGTATGAAGGAGAGAAATTTTCGAGGGAAGGCTTTATCGTACGCACATATGTATCTCCCTATCTCCCTGTCTTTTTCGACTTGCCGTAACACGGTGATTATAGTTGAAGTTAAGCTACTTCAGCAAGAGCAGACAAGAAACTATTTACCGTGTGGGTATCCAACTTTACAGGAATGATGTTCAGACAATGCGCTGCAGGATTTACGTTGTTAGTAGGGTTAGTGTCACGACTTGCAATTAGGCTCTCTACTGGTTACTGGTACGGCGACATAGGGTTGAAACACAAGCATCAGTGTACGTTACAGCTGCAAACAGCCAACATGGATCTGAACTATTGAACGGGGCTTTACTCGTAAAGTTGTTCCATCGATACAGCAGTAGTGCTGCTGCTCTTCGCGGAAATCGACTCCTTAAAGGAATTACGGAAAGGTACATTACCCGGAAGCTAGAATCAACTGGCGATTTGGGAACTGCTTCTGGGAGATGCGACTGTCAATTGTGCCAAAAATTGTTGAAGAAGTTAGTGTTGCCATGGATGAGACTGCCGGGTGCAATGTGCGATTTTCAAGCAGTGCCCGAGCTGTGTCAAGATAACTGAACCTGCCATGCTCCGCCGTTCGAAATGTGCTGCGAACAACTGTGAAATGGTATCCATACAATCCGTACAGTTTACTCACCAACTTGTACCACGTCACGCAGACATTCGATTGGACTTTGCTCTTTCGTTTCTTGCAACGGCTGAGCTTCAAGGCATTGTTTTTGTTTCATTTGGTCTGTGAACACTCACAGTTTTCGCATTTGGGAATCTATGGGAGAGATTTGCTTTGGGTTCAGATGTTTTTATGCACGATGGTGCCCCTCTTCACGTTGCTGGTGAGATCAGTCGGTTACTCGGTAACACGTCTGGAGAAAATCGAATATTGACCGACCGTTCCACACTACGTGACTACCAAATCACCATATTTGAACTCGGTTGATTTCTGGCCGTGGAGCTACCTGACTAGCAGGTTTTGACATTAACGCACGTTGGAGGTTGAAGATGAGCGTAGCGAGGGAGGTACCTAACATCCCACCTGACAAGTTTCGGGCAGCATCGGAGAAGCGGTTCCAGGCTGTCCTGGATGCAGACGTTGCCACACAGAGGAACGTTTGTAACCTGAACCGTGAACCGCAATTAACAAATGTTACCCCCTCTATGGAAATCAAAGTGTGGGTCTTTCAATGGTTTATTTGTTATTTCTCTCGTGCACGTCCTTACAAATGTTCCCACAACGCTTCAAAGTCCTATGGTCTCTCGTTTCTCATGACGTCCCCCTCACGTAGCGAGAGTTTAATTATAACCAGCCGGCCGCTTGGGCCGAGAGGTTCTAGGCGCTTGAGTCCGGCACCGCGCAGCTGCTATGGTCGCAGGTTCGAACCCTGCCTTGGGCATGGATGTGTGTGATGTCCGTAGGTTAGTAAGGTTTAAGTAGTTCTAAGTCTAGGGGACTGACGACCTCAGGTGATAAGTCCCATAGTGCTTAGAGCCATTTGAGCCATTAATTATAACCACCAACTAAGAGTCTCGAAAATGGTAAGGAGTTTTATAACTGGCACGCTACACTTAACCCAGGATACTTTTCAGGGCTACGTGGATCTTCCGACCGTGGCGTTTCCGCCCCTACCGTAGGTACCGCAGGTACCGTGGCGTATCCGACGTTCCGGTTTTGCACCAAGCCTCTCTCCAGTATTGAGTTACGCCAGTCGTACATCGACAGCAGATGTGCTGTCAGTCAGGCAGTGCCCGCGCCGATAGCATTCGTTTCCGCTTACGTTACCTGAGTTCTGTACTCCTCGAGTAGTGGAAGTACTGTAATTACAACGAAAGGGAAGCCCTATCTGAGGGATTGTCATCGCTACCGGGTGCATTGTAAAGGTGTTCATTATACCAAATGTCTGTGCGTGAATTTCGAAAGGATTAAGTGCCACGATGCCCGTTTAAACAGGAAAAATGGCAGAATAACGGCTGAACAGCAACATTTTTGCCTACTTGTCGAAACAGATGCGCAAATTAAACAACGTATGCACAACCCCGGGAAAAGATTCTGCGAAGAACAGATTGTTGCCAGTTCTGTAAATTTTTAAAGAGGAATTTCAAGGTCTGAAAGACAAAGATTTAGATTTTGTCGCTAATGTGTCAAATTACGACAACTAGGAGATGGGAATGTGTAGAGCAAGAAGAGGAGCTATTGGCACGACCCAGAACCCTGACCCTAGTTTGGAGACTCAACTGAGAGAAGACTTTTTGAAATGAATTGAGGATAGCAGTTTTTTTTTTTTTTAATTGACGGTGGGCCTGTTCCTGACAGAATAATCTTGGTGTTTAGTTATGAAGAAAGAGAGAAAAGACTGTTTGAAAATGGAACTGTTTTTATAGGTGGAACGCCTGACGGTTTTTCGAAACAATTTAAATAACTGTACACAATACTCGTCGACATTGGAAGAACAGAAGAGGAAACGAAGATATTTGCCGTTTTATTTGCTTCGCTCCCAAAAAAATTCAAAATATTTGTTTTGTAAATAAAAACCGCCTTTTTCTTCCTGCAGTGTATTTTGTTTCTCCCAGATGCTGTTTGTCTTTTTCACTTCAAGGCATCATCAGTGGGAGTATTAACGGTGTTTTCAAGTTGGATGCTCAGGTAGAACAACTGACTTCACAATGACTTGTGCGGAACACCAGGCTACTATGCCACAGGAGGTTTTGACTGTCGCAAGCCCAGTGTCCGTCAGCAACGTTTGCATATCGACTTCGCGTCTCCCTATTGGAATACCAGTTGGCTTACTGCGGACAACGCCATTAGCAAGTTTCCTTCTGTGTGCTCATGTGCTCCACCACAACAGCTAGTACTATCAAGATTCTGACGTCAATCTTTCGCATCGAAGGTCTAGCAGATGTGTTGCTTTCAGGCAATGAATCCCAGATCCCTCTGGCAGTTTTGTGATACCAATGACATCAAGCACATGGCAGCTGCAGTGTTCCACCCTCAATGTAATGGATAAGCGGAATGTTTCGTTAGAAATTTCAACCAACAGATGAACAAATACATGCCTCCCATACGAGGGAGCAAGATTTAGTGCTCTTTCTCATGTCCTATCGTTCCCAGACATGCAATGGCAAATCATCAGCAGACCTATTGCATGGACATTGGCATAGGACACTGCTTCAGCTGCTGCACCATCCACAGCGGTTGACCCATCCTCCACGGCGCTGTAAGTTTAGTATGCATGCTTTCGTCCTTGTCAGAGTTTGGGAACGAGGTGTTATCAGGAAAGCCTTGGGCTGCTCTTTGCATACTGTACAGCGTCCCTCCGGGCTGTAGAAATGCCACAAAAACCCTCTTCAATTGTGTGCATTGTATGGACCTATTATAGATTATCATTTGCAGATTCCGAGCCCAGGAGATGCCTGTAGCGTCTGCTGCTTTCGCCTCCCTTGGATCCCATGTCGGTGCCAGAGGGGGAGTCAGTGGACGTCGACGCAGCGTCGTCGCCATCAACTCTGCACCAGTAGCCCCAGCAATGTGAGGCGACCGCACTTCGCCCTGCCACCTCCAGGTGGGCCTTTATGGACCTTCCAGTCGCCACTGCGCCTCCACCGATAATGATAATGTGATGTCACTGGGCGTCGGTTTGCACCTTGCGGCTGGTTCGACGGCCGGTGTTTCCAGCTATTTACATGATGGAAGTCGGGGTGCAGGCTGCCAATTGAAGTTACGGCTCCCATATCCTCGGTGACACCCTGCACCCAGGCCTCTCTCCCGCCACCTGCCATTGTTCCTTGCAGCACCAGTACACGACAACTGTGAGGAGTTTTTCAAGGGAGGGGGGGGGGGATATGGTATCTTGCGCTATCAATACCTCGGCGCGCCGGTCCATGTCTAGAAGTTGGCAGTAACCCATGCGATTCCAGCGCCAGTCTGCGGCCGGCTCCGAGACCCATCCTCTTCAGCCTGAGCAACCAGGATCACCAAGGTGCCAGTGAGGCTAGTCTGTCTGTTGTTCAGTTCTGCCTGTGTAGTCGAAGCATTGTCGTTCAGTCTCTGTGGTTACTGTGGATATCACACTGCCCTGTCAAATAGCGTCACTTTGGATTGTGCTGTGGACTAGCTATTATTCAAGTTAAGTAAAAGAATATTGCTTTCTGTTTTAGAGCCCACCAAACCCTTAGCATCCATAAATGTGATCACTAAACACTTCGTAAAAAGTGGAATGAAACGAAAGAGAAAAGAACACGCAGTCATTACGCAAGTCAGATCAAAAGATCACCTAACAATCTCCTCCGTCACGGAGGCAGGAATCGACCAAATGGAATGGCTGGACTACTTGCTGATATTGAGTCAACAGAACATATCTGGGATAGGATGAAATTAAATATCATCACTACAGTAATCCTCGTCATGGACTCGATGACGTCGCGCGCTCTGTAGTCGAAGAAAGGATCAGGGTGCAGCAGCGACGTCCCACCCACCTTTTGACAGCTAAGAAGGATCTAGGCAGCGGGCAGAGCTACACAGCACCGAATGTTACAGAACAGCCGATTTTCCACTTCACAGATGTTCAACTGCATGAACTTTCAAACAGAACGGCTATGTTTTGGTTAACGCTTTTATTTAATAGTGAAATTATTTTTTAGTTTTCTAACTTTGTCCTTGACCACTTCCGTAGCCGAATGGTTAGCATCGCTGCCTTCAGTGCGGAAGAACCCAGGTTCGATTTCTGGTATCTCATCGGATTTTTCTGGCGTAGGTGAGTTTGGAACAGGGTTCACTAACCCTCCTGAGGACAAAGGGGGAGCAACTTGACTTAAGAAGCAGCAGAGTCACCATGATGCAGTAACAGCTACAATGATTGGTGACATACTGATCATGGTCCCACGAGCATACGTTACTCCTCATAATGCCTTGTAGAAACAGGCCTAAATTTAGTGGTGTTTACATTTATGTTTAAAGTTTATTCTTTTGTTCCGTGTTCCCGCTAAGTCCACAGAAGTTCACATATATGCAGTTGGTGCTAAACTATTCTTGAGCACTATGAAATTATCTTTGGTATCATCCAAATACTGCAGTGGCGCAACGAAATCGGGACTTCGCATCGGTACCCAGGAGTTAACGATGTTCCGCAACGACGAGTGGGAGGCGTTGGCAAAGGCACGCCCTCTCCCCCAGCGCCGCAGTGACATCTCACGGGTGCCAGTACAAAGTTGAGTATAGGAAGGCTCGGCTCCAGTTCGTGACCTCTAATCGAGCAGACTCGTTAGGACACATGGATTACTCATGTCTCAGATTAAACTGGGTGGTGAACTTTGTACTTCAAGAGGAGACTTTAGTAAATGTTTGCCTCAACTGATGCTTTAATGTTCACAGACAGTTGTAAATATTCAGCACATTCCTTTCGCAATAGATTGTATGCATGTACGTATGTTGTACTTCCACGCCACCATCTCCCAGAACGGTCAAAGAATGCACAGTTACACTGGATAATTCTATGAGGGCTATTCGGAAGATAAGGTCCGATTGGCCAAGAAATGGAAATCCATGTGAAAATCAAAATCGTTTTATCTGCAACAGTTAGCTACACCTTCCAGCTACTTCTCTACATATTCGCCGCTTTTGTTTAGACATATGCCATAGCATTATACTAACTTTCCCATATCCTCGTCATCGAAGGCAGTCGCCTGTGCTTTCCGCCAATTCTCTACGCTGGTCTACAGTTCGTTATCCGTGCCAAAATGTTGTCTCCACAGGCAGCAGTTCATGCGAGCAGAGATGAAACTCAGAGGGAGCCTATTACCGCCTGTATTGTGAGTGATCACACAGTTTCCATCGGAGGAGAAACTTCATTGTCTCTACAGAGTGTGGCCGAGAATCGTCATAAAGGAGTTACTGTTACGTTATGTGGGCTGCATGACATCAGGCGAAATTTATGACCAGGCCCTCATACTTGGCGTGAGACACTATTCTCCAGGCATCTTTACTAGTTCACTGTGCGCTCAGAACTGAAAAGAGCAACGTGACGCTATCGATAGACCAGATACACTGCCCACCACATCTGTGGAAAGCTTCATCCGATTTTCACTGTGATTTCCATGTCGCGCCATAGCTGATCTTATTTTACGGACAGGCCTTGTAGTTTCGTCAGGGCATAACAGTACCACTGTAGAAGAGGAAAACAGTGGGTGTCACGTGAGAGATGATGAAATAAACACATCGGGTGAATGAAACTATCACGACGTGAGAAGACGACTGATAATCTAGTCGGAAGCCGTGATTAGTACATGTTGGAAACGTTAATGAAGCTCAGCGGTGGCGCGTGGTTCCGGTAGTGATGAATACCACATCTACTCGCTGCTGTATCCTGATACCGGCAGACCGGGAAAGCCAAACATAAACCTGTTGCACAATAGCCAGACGATCGCACGCACAAAATGTCCACGACAAACTACTTCATCCACAGTTGCTGCAATGACGATCCCATCAGAGACCGTGTAAGAGGCCGCTTTCTGCACCTTGCCTCCGCTCACGCTTTGTCCGGGGGAGCCAAGGCTTCTCTTCCCCCTCGCCCTTATCCCTCACGAGTAGCTCAAGATGTTCTAAAATTGATGCGGCGTTGCTGAAAGGAGCTTCTGACGTCAGACATTGTTCGATATTTTTAGTGCTATGCTCCAGGAATTCCAGTAATGACAGGAAAAGCTGTGAACGAGACGATGTCGTTATTCAGCTTTGTATCTGGAAGTAAGAAAGATGATTAGCGTCTGACGTCCCGTCGACGACTAGGTCATTAGAGACGGAGCACAAGTCCACATGGCACAAGGATGCCGACGGAAAACTGATGTGTCCTTCTAAATGGAACTACCCCGCCATTTCCCTTGAGTGGTTTGGGGAAAACCTGTATGAGTAGGGGCGAACGGGGTTTTGAACCGCCGCCCTCTCGAATTCAAATTTGGAAGCACTACTGTGAAATGTGTCGCTTTGTGTGTGTGTGTGTGTGTGTGTGTGTGTGTGTGTGTGTGTGTGTGTGTGTGCCTTACTGTCATTTCCTTCTTTACGCAATGGAAACGCTAATGTTGAGCAAAGATGCAGCAATCATACGTGGCAAGTTACTTACCTCGTGAGTGGTTACGGGCTATCACACGAATTACGAAGCAGCTATATTAGGACTTACTGACATTTTGGAACAGATGCAAGACACCGTTTCCTAGATGAGCCTTGTAAGTACAACTGTTGAACTCAGACACGAGCTTTTCTGCAGTTTGACAGTATGCGGCGAAATGAAATATTGTGAAATTGATGAATAATATAGCTGAACACCCTAAATATGTTAACTTCCTTTACTTCCTGTTTCCACTACAAAACAGTATGTAAGATAACATTCTACTGAAACCTTGTTTTCTGTTGTTCCTTTTATGTGACGCACTTGGGAGAGATGGAGGCTCTCAATACTGACAGAGATATCGTACTATCACAACTAGAGTCGGGAAACCAAGTCAGTTTGCGCGTTGTCAGAAAACGACCCCAGTATATCCGCCCAAACCAAACTTTCAAAGGAATTGCGCTCATTCGATAAAAAAAAACCATATAAATAATGTGTTTGAATTCTTGTGAGATACTGTTTTACTGTGAAAGAAAATATTTGTAATGAATTGATGGTCATATAATATAACTATACAGAAAAAGATATTTGTTAAATGACCTGTATGTGTGCCATTATGAGTAAAAATCCTAGTTAGAAAGACCGAGAATATTTTTCGGCTTTACCTGTGGTGGACATAATTTTAAATGTGGATTTGTGCAGTTCAACCTTTCTGAGGCCCGCAGACACTTGTTTCTCATGTTTCAGCTCATTTTAACGTTAAATGTTTAACTGAAATTAAGCATTTATTACTGAATTTCCCCTTTTCATTGAAAGAAAAAATTAATGAGCTCACTGTAATAACATACCTAATTAGGACGAAAAAATTTTGTCTGTTCTAAAAGACGAGAAACTTTTCATTACTTAAACAGCTCACGGAAAGCAGAAAATATTAATTTGGCAAGAAGGAAGACGAAACATTTGTTGGTGTGGGAGATGAACGTGAGCAGGAGAAGTAAAGACGAACGTTTGTTTTGTTGTTGGGACCCTACGGCGGAGAGCAGCGCTGTATCTCAAGGAAAAAACCGGACAAGTGCTATCACGACCCTCGCTCCGACAGTTCCGTGTAAACTTAATTATGTATGTAAATAGCTCAAGGACAGATTTTGATGAGTGAGTTTGCGAGTAGATGTGCCACTATCTGTACCCGACCACGCTTTGCTGGGGGTCAGTCTGCTTAAGTGGATAAAGAAGCAAACAGATAGCACACGTTTTTGGGGGACTGGGTATACGTCCTAATCTCCCTCTCTCCCCTGTCTCTGTCCATCTCCTTCTCCTCCTTCCTTTGTCCATCTTCTCCTCCTTCCCTCTCTCTCAGTCCATCACCTCTCCCCCTTTCCATGTCCATTTTCAGTTCCCTCCCTCTCTCCATTTCCCCCTGTCCCCTCTCCCCGTCCATCTCCTCCTTCCCGTTTTCTATGCCCTTGTCTTCTTGCCCCTCTTTCTATCTCCCCTCTCCCCCCTCTCTCCCTGCCTCTGACCTTGAGCCTTGTTTTTTATTATTGCAAATTCAGTTGCCTAGTAGTATCCTAATCACAAACCAACATGTTAGCTAACAACGTTTCACTACTGTATATTTTATGTAATATCTATATATTAAAAAAAAATAGTCTACAGGTGTTTAAACATTTATTACAGCAATGAGTAAAACTTTGATGTAAATCGATAGGTAGATTTTGAGATTTTTGGTAATAATGTTTTCCATTCATATATTACATAGATCCAGGCGACAATTATTGAAATATATTAAATATATCTACATCTACATCTACATCCATACTCCGCAAGCAACCTGACTGTGTGTGACGGAGGGTACCCTGAATACCTCTATCGGTTCTCCCTTCTATTCCAGTCTCGTATTGTTCGTGGAAAGAAGGATTGTCGGTATGCTTCTGTGTGGCTGTGTGGGCTCTAATCTCTCTAATTTTATCCTCGTGGTCTCTTCGCAAGATATACGTAGGAGGGAGCAATATACTGCGTGACTCCTCGGTGAAGGTATGTTCTCGAAACTTCAACAAAAGCCCGTACCGAGCTACTGAGCGTCTCACCTGCAGAGTCTTCCACTGCAGTTTATCTATCATCTCCGTGACGCTTTCGCGATTACTAAATGATCCTGTAACGAAGCGCGATGCTCTCCGTTGGATCTTCTCTATCTCTTCTATCAACCCTGTCTGGAACGGATCCCACACTGCTGAGCAGTATTCAAGCAGTGGGCGAACAAGCGTAGTGTAACCTACTTCCTTTGTTTTCGGATTGCATTTCCTTAGGATTCTTCCAATGAATCTCAGTCTGGCATCTGCTTTACCGACGATCAACTTAATATTATCATTCAATTTTAAATCACTCCTAATGCGTACTCCCAGATAATTTATGGAATTAACTGCTTCCAGTTGCTGTTCTGCTATTTTGTAGCTAAATGATAAGGGATCTGTCTTTCTATGTATTCGCAGCACATTACACTTGTCTACATTGAGATTCAATTTCCATTCCCTGCACCATGCGTCAATTCGCTGCAGATCGTCCTGCATTTCAGTACAATTTTCCATTGTTGCAACCTCTCGATTTACCACAGCATCATCCGCAAAAAGCCTCAGTGAACTTCCGATGTCATACACAAGGTCATTTATGTATATTGTGAATAGCAACGGTCATACGACACTCCCCTACGGCACACCTGAAATCACTCTTACTTCGGAAGATTTCTCTCCACTGAGAATGACATTCTGCGTTCTGTTATCTAGGAACTCTTCAATCCAACCACACAATAGGTCTGATAGTCCATATGCTTTTACTTTGTTCATTAAACGACTGTGGGGGTCTGTATCGAACGCCTTGCGGAAGTCAAGGAACACGGCATCTACCTGTGAACTCGCGTCTATGGCCCTCTGAGTCTCGTGGACGAATAGCGAAACCCATGCTGATTCCTACAGAGCAGATTTCTAGTCTCCAGAAAAGTCATTATACTCGAACATAATACGTGTTCCAAAATCCTACAACTGATCGACGTTAGAGATATAGGTCTATAGTTCTGCACATCTGTTATACGTCCTTTCTTGAAAACGGGTATGACCTGTGCCCTTTTCCAATCCTTTGGAATGCTACGCTCTTTTAGAGACCTAGGGTACACTGCAGAACGCCGGTCGCTGTGGCCGTGCGGTTCTAGGCGCTACAGTCTGGAGCCGAGCGACCGCTACGGTCGCAGGTTCGAATCCTGCCTCGGGCATGGATGTGTGTGATGTCCTTAGGTTAGTTAGATTTAATTAGTTCTAAGTTCTAGGCGACTGATAACCTCAGAAGTTAAGTCGCATAGTGCTCAGAACCATTTTTTCGCAGTGCAGTTGCTCGCGTACCCTGTGTAAAATCGAACTGGTATCCCATCAGGTCCAACGGCCTTTCCTCTTTTGAGCGATTTTAATTGTTTCTCTATCCCTCTGTCGTCTATTTCGATATGTACCATTTTTCATCTGTGCGACAGTCTAGAGAAGGAACTACAGTGCAGTCTTCCTCTGTGAAACAGCTTTGGAAAAAGACATTTAGTATTTCGGCCTTTAGTCTGTCATCCTCTGTTTCAGTACAATTTTGGTCACAGCCTGTCTGGACATTTTGTTTTGATCCACCTACCGCTTTGACATAAGACCAAAATTCCTTAGTATTTTCTGCCAAGTCAGTACATACAACTTTACTTTCGAATTCATTGAACGCCTCTCGCATAGCCCTCCTCACACTACATTTCGCTTCGCGTAATTTTTGTTTGTCTGCAAGGCTTTGGTTATGTTTATGTTTGCTGTGAAGTTCCCTTTGCTTCCGCAGCAGTTTTCTAACTCGGTTGTTGTTCCACGGTGGCTCTTTTCCATCTCTTACGATCTTGCTTGGCACATACTCATCTAACGCATATTGTACAATGGTTTTTGAACTTTATCCAGTGATCCTCAACACTCTCAGTACTTGAGACAAAACTTTTGTGTTGAGTCGTCAGGTACTCTGTAATCTGCTTTTTGTCACTTTTGATAAACAGAAAACTCTTCCTACCTTTTTTTTACTATTTCTATTTACGGCTGAAATCATCGATGCAGTAACCGCTTCGTGATCGCTGATTCCCTATTCTAAGTTAACTGTTTCAAATAGTTCGGGTCTGTTTGTCACCAGAAGGTCTAATATATTATCGCCACGAGTTGGTTCTCTGTTTAACTGCTCAAGGTAGTTTTCAGATAAAGCACTTAAAAAAATTCACTGGATTCTTTGTCCCTGCCACCCGTTATGAACGTTTGAGTCTCCCAGTCTATATCTGGCAAATTAATATGGCTACCAAGAACTATAACTTGGTGGGGAAATCTACCCGAAATATTTTGCAAATTATCCTTCAGGTGCTCAGCCACAACAGCTGCTGAGCCAGGGGGCCTATAGAGACATCCAATTACCATGTCTGAGCCTGCTTTAACCGTGACCACCCAATTTATTTCACATTTCGGATCTCCACTAATTTCCTTCGATACTATTGCACTTCTTATCGCTATAAACACGCCTCCCCCTTCACTGCCCAGCCTGTCTCTGCGGTATACATTCCAATCTGAGTTTAGGATTTCATTACTGTTTACGTCTGGTTTCAGCCAACTTTCTGTCCCTAGTAGTATATGGGCATTGTGACCTTTTATTAATGAGAACAGTTCTGGGACCTTTCTATAGACGCTCCTGCAGTTTACTATTAGCACATTAATACTGTTATTCCCTGGTGCATTTTGCCTACTCCGACCTTGCCGCGTCTCAGGAGGCGTCTTTTCGGGCCTAGGTAGGGAATTCTCTAACCTAAAAAACGCCAATGTGCACTCCACACGTACTCCGCTACCCTTGTAGCCGCTTCCGGCGTGTAGTGCACGCCTGACCTATTCAGGGGGACCCTACATTTCTCCACCCGATAGCGGAGGTCGAGAAAGTTGTACCCCAGATCTCCGCAGAATCGTCTGAGCCTCTGGTTTAAGCCTTCCACTCGGCTCCAAACCAGAGGACCGCGATCGGTTCTGGGAACGATACTACAAATAGCTTTCCGCCTTCACCAATTCCGCCAACTGCCTGTACGAACTGAGGATGACCTCTGAACTCAGGCGTCAGGAGTCATTGGTGCCGACATGAGCAACAATTTGCAGTCGGGTGCACCCAGTGCTTTCTCTCGCCGCCGGCAGGGCCTCCTCCACATCTCGGATGAGACCCCCCGGCAAGCAGACACAGTGAACACTGGCCTTCTTCCCCGACCTTACCGCTGTTTCCCTAAGGGGCTCCATCACCCGCCTAACGTTGGAGCTTCCAACAACTAATAAACCCCTCTCCCCGTGTGCCTGCTCGGACCTTGCTGAAGGAGCGGCCATATGCCCTCTGACAGGCAGAGCGGGCGATGCCGTACGGCCAGCCTCCACATTGACCCTCCGCCTCGTGCGCCGGGAACGCCGCTGAACCCGCCTTGGGGAGAGGGCGGCCCAACCCGCGAAGATGTCTGGACAGCAGGGACAGTCTACATGGATACTCTGCAAATCAGGTGCAATCGTCATAACTTCTGAACGGTTTGCGTTACGACGTTCAAACCGCACGGTTGGCCGCGGGGCATGATGGGAATTAGTATGCGCATTGTTGTCTGGTTTAGCGACGAAGCCCACTTTCATTAGGATGGATTCGTCAATATGCAAAACTGACCCAATTGGGTAACTGCGAATCCGCATTTCGCGATCGAAAAGTCTCTTCACCCCTCAGCGGGTGACTGTGTGCTGTGCTACGTCCAGTCACGGAATAATCCGTGCGACATTCCTTGAAGGCACAGTGATTACCGAACGGTATGTGTTGGTTTTGGAAGATGATTTCACCCCCTTTATCCAAAATGTCACTGGTTTCGACAAGATGTGGTTCATGCGAGACGGAGCTCGACCCCATCGAAGCTGGAGAGAGTGTGACGTCCTCGAGGAGCTCTCTGGTGACCACACATTCTGGCTCTGTGGTATCCAGAGGCCACTGGCATGGCCCTCGGTTGGCCTCCATATGCTCCGCATCTGAACGTATGCGACTCCATTTTGTGGCGCTATGTTAAAGACAAGGCGTACAGCAGTAATCTCAAAACCATTGCTGAGCTGAAAACAGGCATTCAGGAGATCATCGACCTCCGATATTGAGACACTTCAGCGCGTCATTCAGAATTTCGCTATTTGTCTACGCCACATCATCGCCAATGATGGCAGGCACATCGAACACGTCATAATCTAAATCCGAACATCAGTAGTGACGTTTACATGTTGAATAAAGTGTTTGCACGCCGTAGTTTGTAACTAATTTACGTTTGTTTTCACATGGTTCAATAATTACACCCTGTACATTTATGTATTAAATGCACTAAAATATATTATAAAATTAGGTGCCTAAAGACATGTCCAAATTAGAATTCTTGCTGTGTCTAAATTTCAAATCAATCGGTCAAGAGTTTTCGAATATTAAGTATTTTGAACAAACAAACATTTACATTTCCATAACGCTTTCCCTTTTATTACACACATATTATATGGTATCAGACGGCTTTCCAGTGGACATAAGAACACGTGAGAACATGAATGGAGTGTCGTGTCATAATTTCAAAGCAATCTGTGAAGAACCTTCGGAAATTTGAGATTCTGAATAAACGAATATTTACATTGTACTTACATGGACATTGTAAATGCTCCTTACCGGGAATCTCCGAATCTTTTTAACCGAATGCTTTGAAATTTTGAAATAAATTTGCACTGGAATATGCGTCTGCTTTTATATACTTATTTCTTAAATATATGTAGTATAAAATATTTATGTATTTAATAATACGGAAACTTTACTACACAAAATCTCAAAAAGTTACATATATGAGCATTATACTCGTATATCATATATTAAAGAAACAGGTACCCAAAAACACGCATGAATTAGCGTACAACATTGCGTAAGAATTTCAAAGCAATCCGTTAACAACTTTCGGAGTGTAACGATTTTGAACAAATGAACATTTACATTTTTTATTTATACGGGTAAATGGTCACAACTTTTGATGCATTGATTTAGAAGCTTAAAATCTTACACCGCCTAGGGACGGTAGACCTTAGTATTTGACATAAATTTCGACATTATACCTCTACTCCTTTCATCGATTGAGGTACAGAATCCTTAAAACAGAGAAAGAGGATTATATTCAATAAATTTTAGAAAATGCAGCAATTACAAAAAAATTAAGAACAGTTCCTTCTGAGAACTCGCTGACTGCAGCTATTACATTATTTGTCTTTGGATTGCAATCTTCTGCTGCTCGGAAGAAGTGATACGTTCTGCTGGCCGTTGTGGCCGAGCGGTTCTAGACGCTTCAGTCCGGAACAGCGCTGCTGCTAAGGTCGCAGGTTCGATTCTGCCTCGGGTATGGATGTGTGTAATGTCCTTAGGTTAGTTAGGTTTAAGTATTTCTACGTTATAGAGGACTAATGACCTCAGATGTTAAGTCCCATAGTGCTTAGAGCCATCTAAACCATTTTTTTATATGTTCTAATTATTATCATCTTGTATCTTATTGTTCGTGTGCTTATTTGCTGTTCTGGCCGAGATTTAGAAACCATAAGTGACGCACAAAAATGTTCCTGTTTGCGTAACAGACGTGTATGCGATATGTGTATGTGTATGTGACTGCAAGATTTTAGCTACCAGATTAGTAGTACGGATTGCGCCATTTCCGCATTTTGGTGCTCGAAAGTTTCAATCCATTTTCATACCAAATGTTTATTACCTTTCCGATAAGTTACGTGTCTGTTGTTTAACTTGGCTGAACACACATTTTCCATTTTTCCTCATATGAAGGGTTGTTGTATGTTGTATGTTAACCGGGGACCTAGAAACGACGGAGAGGCTCCGCCCCCGCCGTACCCCCAGTGGTCCACATCCCCACGACGACTACCGCAGTCCACTTCACCCCTCCGCCGCCCCACACCGAACCCAACCGAACCCAGGTTTACTGTGCGGTTCGGCCCCCGGTGGAATTCCCCCTCCCCCCCCCAGGGAACGTCTCACACCAGACGAGTATAACCCCTATGTTTGCGTGGTAGAGTAATGGTGGTGTACGCGTACGTGGAGAACTTGTTTGCGCAGCAATCGGCGACATATTGTAGCTGAGGCGGAATAAGGGGAACCAGCCCGCATTCGCCGAGGCAGATGGAAAACCGCCTTAAAAACCGAACACAGGCTGGCCGACACACCGGATCTCGACACTAATCCGCCGGGCGGATTCGTGCCGGGGACCAGGCGTCCCTTCCCGCTCCGGAAAATCTGAAGGGTTACCCACAGCAACGGAAGGGAAGAAGAATGCTGTCCGTAGCGAAGAAATCTGCAGCGAATAAACTTGGCTCCGAGCTGTACTGAGAATGCGTTTCTTCAGATGGTGAGCCGTCGTTTAGCGCTGTGACGGCTTTTCGCCACAGACTGCGCACTGCACTTGCCTTGCTTCGCGTTGTCACAGTCCCGCGCTTGGCGGTGCGTTGCATTAGTAGTGCAAACGGGAGATATAGTCGAAGCACTGAAATATGTTCCTTTTTTCTACAATATGAAAGGCATGAAATTGCCTTAAATTAAACCCTGAGTCCACATTGTCGAACCCTCCACACATTTACCAACACTGTACAGTAATAATTAAATTTGTTGCATTTCAGATTCCCTTCAGAATTGAAGAGGAGCTAGTTTTTGAGTTTGTATTATCACTTACGTTGTTACTCTCCCTGAGTATGTATCTTGGAAGAGTGACTGAGGTTTGCAGCATGAAAATTGCTGGCTGAAACCTCTCTACCAAGAAGTTTGTGGATGACACCATTACAGAAAGTTTCAATCAGTGTCGCATACGTATTGTCTTGCCACCGAGTAACCAAGTATGTCACCTGGCCAACGATCTTGCGACTAACAGCGCGACCAACAGCTTGAAATAAGGAATTCTGAATAACTAACGCACGGTGAAGATTATGCGTTTTCCACTACGTACGAGTATTTCAGATATTTCCTTTCCAATATGAATATGGAAGGACAAAGAAATCAGGAGAATAGTGATAAACACGTGATAGGCAATTAATCTTCATTCTTAAACGAAATTATGTTTCTTTCGTCGGGAGAGAAGTAAATCGTACTCTTTATTATGCCAGTTGCCATTCACAGTATTCAGAAGAGCTCGCTAATGTAAACATAGGTATACATATACCGTATGTATGAAGTATATATGCTAAAAAAATTGTCAAAAAAGTGTAACGAAGCAGTCAAATATGTACTGTTCATGCACAGGAAACCACAATACAAATCATCTCTTCAGGAAACCACGGAGGGACTACAGCCCTTATACTATGCATTCCGCAATCTTTTGTAAAAGATGATGCTGATTACTTAGAAAAATAAAACAGACAATAACGAAATTACGTCTTCCATTCTCAGCATCACCATTCGTAACATTGCCTGGGAAGGGCTAGTAATCTCCGAGCAAATCTTTGACTACGGTGAACGGGGTCTGGTAAATCCGAGGCGATTCACACAGACGTCACTGAAGCTCTCGGAACATTCTCTCCGCTGTGGCGAACGCGATTGTTCTACAAGACACAAGGCATGGTCTGCTGCTATACTCCGATTATCCTGCTGTCTACACTGCACTTAACACAGGCAGTACAGGGCATCATTGTATTGTAGTCTCTTCACAATGGACCCCACAAATTACAGCTCCTTTGTTGTTGTGGTCTGCAGTTCTGAGACTGGTTTCATGCGGCTCTCCATGCTACCCTATCCTATGCAAGCCTCTTCATCTCCGAATAACTACTCCAACTTACGTCCTTCTAAATCTGCTTAGCGTATTCATTTCTTGGTCTCCCTCTACCATTCTTACTCTCCTTGCTTCCCTCCAGCATTAAATTGGTGATCCCTTGATGCCTCAGAAGGTGTCCTACCAACCGATCTCTTCTTCTTGTCAAGTTGTGCCACAAATTCGTCTTCTGCCCATTTCTGTTCAGTACCTCCTCATTAGTCACGTGATCTACCCATCTAATCTTCTGTAGCACCACATTTCGAAAGATTCTATTTTCTTCTTGTCTAAACTATTTATCGTCCATGTTTCAGAAAGACTTCCTGACACTTTAACCTATACTCGATGTTAACAAATTTCTCTTCTTCAGAAACGCTTTCCTTGCCATTGCCAGTCTACATTTTATATCCTCTCTACTTCGACCATCATCAGTTATTTTGCTCCCCAAACAGCAGAACTCGTCTACTAGTTTAAGTGTCTCATTTTCAAACCAAATTCTCTCAGCATCACTTGATATAATTCGACTACCTTCCATTATCCTCGTTTTGCTTTTGTTGATGTTCATCTTATATCTTCCTTTCAAGACACTGTCGATTCTTTTCAACTGATCTTCCAGGTCCTTTGCTGTCTGACAGAATTACAATGTTATCGGCAAGACTCAGTTTTTATTTACTCTCCATGGATGTTAATACCTACTCCGAACTTCTCTTTTGTTTCCTTTACTTCTTGCTCAATATACAGATTGAATAACATTGGGATGAGGCTACAACCCTGTCTCACTCCCTTCCCAACCACTGCTTCCCTTTCATGCCCCTCGACTCTTATAATTGCCATCTGGTTTCTGTACAAATTGTAAATAGCCTTTCGCTCCCTGTATTTTACCCCTGCCACCTTCAGAATCTTAAGGACAATATTCCAGCCAACACTGTCAAAAGCTTTCTCTAAGTCTACAAATGCTAGAAAAGTAGGTTTGCCTTTCCTTAATCTGTCTTCTAAGATACGTCGTAGGGTCAGTATTGCCTTTTGTTCCAACATTTCTACGGAATCCAAACTGATCTTCCCCGAGGTCGGCTTCTACCAGTTTTTCCATTCGTCTGTAAAGAATTCGTGTTAGTATTTTGCAACCGTGACTTATTAAATTGACAGTTCGCTAATTTTCTCATCTGTCAATACCTGCATTCATTGGGATTGAGATTATTATATTCTTCTTGAATTCTGAGGTTTTCACCTGTCTCATACATCTTGCTCGCCACATGGAAGAGTTTCGTCATGACGCCCCCCCCCCCCTCCCCCCTCCCTCAAGGCTTTCAGTAGTTCTTATGGAATGTTGTCTACTGCCAGGACCATGTTTCGACTTAGGTGTTTTTCAGTGTTCTATTAACTTTAAACGCAAATATATTTGGTTAAAATTTACCGTGACTGTTAATCACATCGGATGAAACAACATGCTTACTGTTATCAGTTACTATTTATTTATTTCCACGACCGTTTCAGAGGTGTAAACCTCTATCAGCTGGCTTTATGTGGATTAATGTGAGATGTATGTGTTGTGTTACGGCTTGGACGTAACTTGTGACACCATAACACTTCGTAATCACTCCAGTGTTGACGAAGTGTGGTGGTGTATGCGATTTAACACGACATAAAAATGTGCCTGTGATCACTGGAGACAGTGACACAGGTTACCCCAAAGTCGTAACGCAACTCATTCACTATCAGATCATCAGTATCTGGATGCTTATAAGGGGGCATTAAATAGGATTGTGTACACCCTTAGCCGTTATGATGTTTTGAACTCTTCTGGTGATACACTCGACCAGGTGTCTGAATGTCTGTGGAGGAATGGTAGCTTATTCTTCAAGATGCGAAACCAGAGGAGGCAGTGATGTTGGTCGCTGGGGTGTGGATATTAGTCGCCTTTCTAACTCACCCCAAAGATGTTCCGTTGCGTCCAGGTCAGGACTCTGAGCAAACCAGTCCATTCCAGGAACGTTACCGTCCACAATCCATCGCCGGACTGACGATGCTTTATGACATGCTGATACAAACAAACATCGTCTCAGATCTGCTTCCTTACTGAGTCTTTTTGCATTTAGCGTCGTATTACGTACACCCCCATACCGTAACACCATATCCTTGGTAGTTGACTGTTGGCACTACACAATGTCGGCAGGTAACGTCCTACATGTATTCGCCGAACCAAACCCTTGCATCGGACTGGCACATAACATAGCGTGATTCTTCACTCGAAGTAACTGGTTTCCAGTCGTCCACTGTCCAGTCGCGTCACTCTTCACACCACCTCAGGCATCGCTTAGCAGTGGCTTCAGAAATGCATGGCTTACTACGAGCTGCTCGACTACTTTGCCCCACTATTTTTAACTCCCTACCCACATCCACTGTGCAACTGGACTACTGGTAACATTTTGGAATTCGCAAGTGATTTCTTCCGCTAATTTCATGCGATTTTTTATAACCACCCTCCGCAAATCTCGAGGATCGCTGCACGTCAGCACATGAGATCTGTCTGGTCGTGGTTTAGCTGTGGATGTTCCTTCGTGTTTCCACTTACCACCACATCATCGACATTCGACTGGGGAATCTTTAGAAAGGATGAAATGCCCCTCATGGATTTGTAGCACAGGTGACATCCAACTACGAGTCCACGCTCGAAGGCACAAATCAATCCTGACCGATCTACTCTGTTGTTACTGGTCCTCTGTGGTACACCTCTCGTGACATCCAGTACTAAATTTCGCATTACATAGCAGTGTCCGGATGGTTCTGATCCATGTAAATCCACCCGATGATGGAAATTATACCTGTGAAACGCTTCGTGGAAATAAATATGAGGGACAGTCAAAGGGAAACAGCACGCCCGCCACAACGGGACCATGGAATAGTTCCGTTCAAGCGTAGTCACCACATGCGTAAGACATGGTCAATTTCTCTTTCGCGGTCGGCCGCTGACGGTTGTACAGCCGCACTCATTGTTGCACTTCCTCGTCCAGCTAAAATCGACTCCCATGCCTGTCTTCCTTGACGATGAAAGATTCGGGCTGTACGGAGGATATTACAGTTTGCCAATCATATTGCTGGAGCGCAGCATTCGTCCAATTGGCAATGTGGGGGCGGGCTTTACGGTGCAACACGATGATACCGTCCGACAGCATTCCAACAACACGAGGCCAAATGGCGAAGCCAACAGTAGAATCGTCCCACATCTTCCCAGCCAAAAAAATCTAAAGCTGTTCGCTCAAGTTCCGGTAAGATTATGTCCACCTTCTTCTTCGCCTGCAGGAGCCCTCTGCTCCTCCAGTTCCGCGAGCGAAGAACCACAACCAAAGCGCTGTACTATGAAAACGCTTTGCAGCAGCTGCGACGAGCCGTAAAATCGAAACGCCCAGGAATACTATCGGACAGAACCATTCTGTGTTGCATAATAAAGTCCGCCCTCAACCACCAATCGGACGAAGGCTACGCCTCAGGTTCAAATGGCTCTGAGCACCATGGGACTTAACTACGCCTCAGAATTTGGTTGTGAAACGCTGCAGCATCCTCCGTACAGCACGGACCTACCGCCGTGTGATTTTCCCATGTTTTGCGACCTCAAAAAAGACGTCCTTGGGCGTCAGTTTCTGTCAAACGAGGAAGCGCAAGAGTGGGTGCGGTTGCGGATCCGTCAGCGGCCGACTGCGTTCTACGAAACAGGAATCAGTCGTCTCGTCTCCCAGTGGGATAAATGTCTTAACGCGTATGTTGACCGCTTTTATTCCATGATCCCGTTGTGGCAGGTGTTCGGTTTTTATTCGACTGCTCCTTATGAATTGTGACTTGCAACAGTAAACTTGTTGCTTCATTCATTACTAGCGTGTCGGACAAGGTGTTAACCCAGAAAATTTCCTTTCGCGGGCAGTACCTTTACCGAATGAGCTATCCGTGCTTGCCTCACGACCCTATCTCTCATCTTTAATTAAGCCAGAAACTCTCTTCTATTTTTCAAATTTAGTTGAAATTCTGCTGCATAACTTGATGGACTAGAGTCCCTAGAAGAAAGGATACTGCGATGAAAAGACTTAGCCACATCCTAGAGATCTGTTTCCATAGTTAATCTGAAAGGAAATTTAAAAACAGGGCACGCTCTGC
The DNA here is from genome assembly GCF_023897955.1 of Schistocerca gregaria. NCBI lineage: Eukaryota > Metazoa > Arthropoda > Insecta > Orthoptera > Acrididae > Schistocerca > Schistocerca gregaria. The sequence continues at coordinate 125,910,531 of NC_064923.1, read as the reverse complement.
TGCAGACTAATGGATTTTTTCTTGCAAACAAATCACTAAGCTGTAGCGAAGACTTTTCTTCGCGATATCCGTTGTTCCAGGAGTGCTATTCCAAGAAAGTATGAAGGAGGACGTCTGTAAGATGTGGACAGCAGGAAAGAGGTACTGGCAGCTCTGAAGCTGTGAGGGCGGGTGCTGAGACGTGACTCGATCGCTCAGCCGGTAAAAGTCCGAAAGTCAAGGTTACGAGTTCGAGCCTTGGTCTGGCACATAGTTTTCATCTGTCACAAAGGGTTTATTGTGTTTGAGCTACCATAGTGTTGCCGACCGATGATTAAAAGAGCTGCAGGAAAGAATCCATGGAAGGCTCCATTCGCGGTCCTAACGAGTCGCCAATTCAGCGTGCACTATGCGCGTGACATTCTCCTTAAGCGATTTAGGAAATTCAAGGAAAAATAACGGTAGCGATCAAACGAGGAATATAAACCCGCTTTTAGCGAATGAGATTCACATCTTAGTACTGCCCGAACACAGTCAGTGCACTTGGAACACTTAGGCTATAATCGTGTATATTTTGCTTTTTTCCGAATTATATTTTCTTTGTTGACTTTTCATATGAGCTACGTGACAGGGCCGCGATGCCATATATCAGCCGTTCATTTAACTCGTTAAAATGAATAAGTTTAGTTAATTTATTTATTTTTGTGAATTATCATATTCAAATATCGTTTGATATTTACAAAAAAAAATGTTCAAATGTGTGTGAAATCTTATGGGACTTAACTGCTAAGGTTATCAGTCACTAAGCTTACACACGACTTAACCTAAATCATCGTAAGGACAAACACACACACACACCCATGCCCGAGGGAGGACACGAACCTCCGCCAGGACTGATGTTTACACATGTGGAACCACTTGACATGAAACTATTGGTAATGCAATAAACGTTTTCATCTTTGATAACCTTCACAAGCATCACTGGTTTTGGGAGTAATCAGTAGGGTATTGTGTCCCTTTTGTTGAACTGTTCGTAGCGAGTAATCAATAGCTGGACACGCTAGAGTAGGAATGTAGCCAGCCAGGAATATGAGCGAAGCTGTGATGGAGTGTTGAGCATCTGCAAGCGGGCGATATCCAGTGGATTATCTGTATGTAGAGGATGACCGCACCGTTACTTGCGGAGGTGCAATGCGATTAAGCGAGTGTGGGTTTGCTCACTGACGAAACTGGAGGCGCTGGTAACATCTTTGTACGTGTCAATCGCTGTGGTAACAAGCTTAAGAAATTATTTTATATATTTTGGTTACAGAACATCGCAGCTGTTTTCGTAAATTACACTGTAGGATATGCTGCAATGAGCCGCAAGTCCTTTTCAGATGATTTTATTTCCACCATTAACAGTTTGGGCCTGAACCCATTGTCAGATGGTGGTGTTGAATTCATTACAAGTTTTATACTTGTGTCCTAAAACTGTGATTGCGTAGTTTAGAGAATGTTTATATTTGTGTCCTAAAATGTAACGAAGTTTTTGATAACATAGTTTTAAACTTACACTATGTGATCAAAAGTATCCGGACAATACCAAAAACATACGCTTTTCGTCTTACGTGCGCTGTGCTGCCACCTACTGCCAGGTACTCCATATCAGCGACCTCAGTAGTCGTTAGAGATTGTGAGAGAGCAGAATGGGACACTTCGCGGAGCTCACGGACTTTGAATGTGGTCAGGTGACTGGGTGTCACTTGTCATACGTCTGTACACGAGATTTCCACATTCCTAAACATACCTAGGTCCGCTGCTTCCGATGTGATTGTGAAGTGGAAACGTGAAGGGGCATGTACTGCACAAAAGCGTACAGGCCGACCTCGTCTGCTGACTGACAGAGACCGCCGAGAATTGAAGAGGGTCGTAATGTGTAATTGGCAGACATATATCCAGACCATCACACAGGAATTCCAAACTGCTCGACTTCCACTGCAAGTACTATAACAGTTAGGCGGGAGGTGAGAAAACTTGTATTTCATGATCAAGCACCTGCTCATAAGCCACACACATCACGTCGGTAAATGCCAAATGACACATCGCTTGATGTAAGGAGCGTAAACATGGAACGACTTAATAGTGGAAAAACGTTGTGAGGAGTGACGAATCACGGTACACATCGTGGCGATCCGATGGCAGGTTGTGGGTATGGCGAATGCACGGTGAACGTCATCTGACAGCGCGTGTAGTGACAGCAGTAAAATTCAGAGGCGGTGGTGTTAAGGAGTGGTCGTGTTTTTCATGGAGGGGGCTTGCACCCCTTATATTTTTGCGTGGCACCATCACAGCACAGTCCTACATTGATGATTTAAGCACCTTCTTGCTTCCCACTGTTGAAGAGCAATTCAGGGATGGCGATTGCATCTTTCAACACGACTGAGCACGGTTTCATATTGCACGGTCTGTGACGGAGTGGTTACACGACAATAACATCCCTGTAATGGACTGGCCTGCACAGAGTCCTGAATCCCATAGAACACCTTTGGGATGTTTTGGAACGCAGACTTCGTTCCAGGCCTCACCGGCGGGCATCGATACCTCTCCTCAGTGCAGAACTCCGTGAAGAATGGGCTGCCATTACCCAAGAAACTTTCCAGCACCTTATTAAATGTATGCCTGCGAGAGTGGAAGCTGTCATCAAGGCTAAGGGTGGGCCAACACCATACTGAATTCCAGAATTACCGATGGAGGGCACCACGAACTTGTAAGTCATTTTCAGCTAGGTGTCCCGATAGTATTTAAATGGCTCTAAGCACTATGGGACTTAACATCGGAGGTCATCAGTCCCCTAAGGACTACTTAAACCTAACTAACCTAAGGACATCACAAACATCCATGCCCGAGGCAGCATTCGAACCTGCGACCGTTGCGATCGCGCGGTTCCAGACTGCAGCGCCTAGAACCGCTCGGCCACTTAGGCCGGCTCTCGATACTTTTGATCATATCTTGTGTATATGCTCTATATTTTGAGGGAGTAAGTACAATCTATAGGGAATATGTAAGTGTAAAACTATGTAATCAAACAACTTGGTTATGTTTTAGGACACAAATGTAAAACTTAAAAATCTTTGTTATATTTTAGGACACGGATGTGAAACTTGTAAAGATGTCAACGTTACGATCTAACGATGGGCTCAGGCCTGAAACTGGTAATGAAGCAATAAAATCATTTCAAAAAATGTTGTGGCTGCTTGCAGTATTTCCTACACTGTAAAGCTAAAGAAACGCCCTACGTCAATTAGGCAACACTCAGATTTCTACAGTGCCCACTGAGCAATTTCACACGCATTACATATGAGAATATAGTGCTTTAACTGAACTTTTGCTGTGTTTTTGTCTTTATGGAACGTATTATCCCGGACTAAAATCTGATCTGGTGTCTTCTATTATGATCAGAATCAAGAGTCATTGTTGATTCAGATACTTAATGACTTGAAGAATTATTCAAAATCCATCGACATAGTTACTGGCTAAAAATTATGGGAAAAAAATTACGTTGCTTACTTGGCAACTACATTGCACTCAGCATAGATAGAATTGTTTTAACTAGTTGTGATCAATATGGTTGGGAGAATATGAATAATGTGGTTATGCTGACACGGATTTAAGAGTGAATATGTTTCTGCCACGCTTCACTTGCTGTGATAGCGCTGTGTTGTGAGTAATTAGACGTTGCAAGGACCTATGCTAACTTTAATCACATTTTTACGAAAATCTTTTACGAAAATTGTTAGTTATGTTTTGTCTGCATTATTTTGGAGGAGATAATTTTATACGATTTTTGTGTCTTGATGGGTGACTGCGTAATAATGAAAGTCAGGACCATAACCAGTCCACATAAGTGGGTAGTTTGCATTAAGTAATTTTTGGGAGAGAGCGAGAATCTGGTGTATATCGCCACGTACAATAATTTGAAAATTTCGATGCAAGTAATGGAAACACTGGCGACATTCAATTCGTAGACACTTCAGCGTTATTTTTAACTCTGTATTTCTTTGTTACACGATCTGCATGCTAAGGCAATTTCAAATAGAAATTCCGTAATTAATTCATATAGTACTCTATGCATTGTTTGAGGTCTGTTTCGCTACACGGTGCGCCAAAAACTGTTTTCGAAAATAAAACAGCGTGCTGTTGTCAACAGTGGAGAAACCTGATGGTTGGGTAATGTAAATCGTGTTATACACTGCTATCTTGAATCTGAAGTTTGGTTACAACACCAAAGTGCTTTAATGGGCATGATACTCTTGGAAATGACAAGCCCTTGCCTTGCTGGGACTACGGAACTGATTTCTCCAGATATTTTGCCGAAAGCCACAAGCCAACTACAAAATGGAAATTTCCGACTGTGCTCGCACAAACCTAACAGTTTTGAGAGAAATATTCCTAACGTAGGAGCACCTAGAGAAATGAATGATTCGTCTAGTGTCTAGAGAGAAACTGAAACCTCTGAAATACACTGACGACGATGATGCTCACGCGCTATTGAGTACACCGTCCTGCACCGGCAGCGATGACACGTCTCGCGCCATTGTCAGAAGCAGGCACGGAGGACTGACCTTGAGGTGGACGCTGTAACTCCAGGCAGACAAGGTTTCTGTGGGTGATGACATCGAGCACCTGGTGGTCGTAGAATCGGAAGTCAGATAGTGGCAGCATACTAAGATGTCTACTGGACCGTAGATCTTAGCTAGTATAGATCGTCTGCCACTTAATAATCACTGCTGCTAAAGGTATCATACGATTTTCAAGTCGCTGGCTCCAAGCAACACACTGTACTAGTGAATAGGCAAGCCTGTAATAGACCTTCCAATTCGCTGATGTCAATGTGAGGCATACAGCTAGCAGAATGGTCATTTTCTGTTTATTTGTGCGATTTTAAAATGTGTCACGGTATTAACGATTCCATTAAGTGTGTGGTTCCAAGTGTAAGCCAGCCGCGGTGGTCCAGCGGTTCTAGGTGCTCAGTCCGGAACCGTGCGACTGCTACGGTCGCAGGTTTGAATCCTGCCTCGGGCATGGATGTGTGTAATGTCCTAAGGTTAGTTATGTTTAAGTAGTTCTAAATTCTAGGGGACTGATGAGCACAGCTGTTAAGTCCCATAGTGCTCAGAGCCATTCCAAGTGTAATACTGTTTTTGAACGTAAAAAAAGTTCACCCTATTGAAATTTACTAACAGATGAGCGAAGTTTAAGGAAATGTGATGAATAAAGAGTGAGTTCGAAAACGGTGCAACAAGTTTTACAGACGAAGACATTTTCGTGATTAAGAATGAATAATCCGAGCTTCTGTTGAAACTGACAAATTGGAATCTAGAATTGAGAGAAAAGTTCAGCAGGACAGAGGCTTCAGTGTTCATGTGTAAGGTGTCAGGCAAATCCAACTCCTTCCATGAAAACCCTGACATGATAAGCAAATCCAGTAGTATGTCACATAGCTCCGAACAAATCGTGACATTAAATTCACCAAAGTAATACGAGTAACGAGTGAGCAAATGGAATACCACAGACTAACACAAGAATGCCTAAATGCATGTCATACCTTCCCACCGTGAGACAGACGCAGTTCCGAGGGGAGAAACGAGAACAGAAGCCGAGAGCAGAACCGTGTTAAGCTAGAAGGCCCTACGATAAGGGACGGAATGGACACCCACGTCGCCAGCTAACGACTAGGACAACCCCGGCTGCAAGTTTTAGCGTGAGACTTTCTCGCGTCTCTGTTACGTCAAGGACCACCCCCCAGCCCATGTTAAAAGATAGAGCCCTCCAGAAGAACAGTATAGATCTTACGATAACACAAAAAGGGCCACACCACCCGCAAGTTTTAGCGTGAGACTTTTTCGCGTCTCTGTTACGTTCCAAACTTTAAAAACATTGCTCCACCACGAATAGTATAACGTTTCTCCTTGGATGGACAGAATTTTTGTAGGCGGAGCTTAAGGTTAACATTGAGACTCTGATTCGTCAGATGAAAACACAGCAGATAGTTTTTTTAAACCAACTCCGGTAAATTGTAGTAAGGAGAAGTTAGGAGAGAGTTGCTTCCGAGACGTCGAGGTGAGCGGAGCTGCGCTGCCCGCTGCCGCCCTGACGCTGCCTAAACACCGACAAGGTATTGAACGCACGCGATGCCGCGTAACCGCGCATAACGCTTCACTCAGAACTGCAGAAGTCTCATCTGTTACACCCCCTTTTTGCGTAATACTAGTGTCGATCGTCAATTAAAGCTCATGGTGTTCACATTTGCCACTTGAAGTAAAAATCTGAAACGCGATGATTTTTCTGTTATATAGTTATTGAGAAGCCACATCAGCCACTGTAATTTACGACAAGTTAGATAAGTAATTAAAGATAATTGAGCGTCACTGTAGACCATTTTGACAGTTTTCTCTTTTGTGAAACTTAATTTAAACCTAGATTATAGATGTGATATGGCATAAGTCATCCTTCTATCCATTGTAGAACTTGGAAACCCATTCAGGGAACATTCGTTTACATTTTTGTTGAACGCAGTTGGTTTTTACCATCCTGTATTAAAACATTTCCTTTTATCAATAGTGCAATTTATAAACAATGTTTTGTGAGTAGAATAAAATTTCCAATGGTAAACGTAACTGCTTTTTCGACGTTATTTTACCAGCTAACTAAAAATAGGAAAGCCGTGAACCCGTTCCACTAAATTTAGTTAGTATTAAGATTCTTTTACAGGGAGTGCAGTGGAGCTGACGCTGAAATCATTAAGTATTTGGTTATATCATCGCTAGTCTCACTGAACTCTTCTGAATTCTACATGTCATGTATGGTCTCGCGTCTCCTTACCAGCAACAGGTCCCAGGTTAAAACTAATCAATTCCCTAAAAACACACTCAGAGCGTCGTTGCGCGAAAGTGGTAAGGAGACATGATATACACTCCTGGAAATTGAAATAAGAACACCGTGAATTTATTGTCCCAGGAAGGGGAAACTTTATTGACACATTCCTGGGGTGAGATACATCACATGATCACACTGACAGAACCACAGGCACATAGACACAGGCAACAGAGCATGCACAATGTCGGCACTAGTACAGTGTATATCCACCTTTCGCAGCAATGCAGGCTGCTATTCTCCCATGGAGACGATCGTAGAGATGCTGGATGTAGTCCTGTGGAACGGCTTGCCATGCCATTTCCACCTGGCGCCTCAGTTGGACCAGCGTTCGTGCTGGACGTGCAGACCGCGTAAGACGACGCTTCATCCAGTCCCAAACATGCTTAATGGGGGACAGATCCGGAGATCTTGCTGGCCAGGGTAGTTGACTTACACCTTCTTGAGCACGTTGGGTGCCACGGGATACATGCGGACGTGCATTGTCCTGTTGGAACAGCAAGTTCCCTTGCCGGTCTAGGAATGGTAGAACGACGGGTTCGATGACGGTTTGGATGTACCGTGCACTATTCAGTGTCCCCTCGACGATCACCAGAGGTGTACGGCCAGTGTAGGAGATCGCTCCCCACACCATGATGCCGGGTGCTGGCCCTGTGTGCCTCGGTCGTATGCAGTCCTGATTGTGGCGCTCACCTGCACGGCGCCAAACACGCATACGACCATCATTGGCACCAAGGCAGAAGCGACTCTCATCGCTGAAGACGACACGTCTCCATTCGTCCCTCCATTCACGCCTGTCGCGACACTACTGGTGGCGGGCTGCACGATGTTGGGGCGTGAGCGGAAGACGGCCTAACACTGTGGGGGACCGTAGCCCAGCTTCATGGAGACGGTTGCGAATGGTCCTCGCCGATACCCCAGGAGCAACAGTGTCCCTAATTTGCTGGGAAGTGGCGGTGCGGTCCCCTACGGCACTGCGTAGGACCCTACGGTCTTGGCGTGCATCCGTGCGTCGCTGCGGTCCGGTGCCAGGTCGACGGGCACGTGCACCTTCCGCCGACCACTGGCGACAACATCGATGTACTGTGGAGACCTCACGCCGCACGTGTTGAGCAATTCGGCTGTACGTCCACCCGGCCTCCCGCATGCCCACTATACGCCCTCGCTCAAAGTCCGTCAAATGCACATACGGTTCACGTCCACGCTGTCGCGGCATGCTACCAGTGTTAAAGACTGCGATGGAGCTCCGTATGCCACGGCAAACTGGCTGACACTGACGGCGGCGGTGCACAAATGCTGCGCAGCTAGCGCCATTCGACGGCCAACACCGCGGTTCCTGGTGTGTCCGCTGTGCCGTGCGTGTGATCATTGCTTGTACAGCCCTCTCGCAGTGTCCGGAGCAAGTATGGTGGGTCTGACACATCGGTGTCAATGTGTTCTTTTTTCCATTTCCAGGAGTGTAGAACAGACAAACATCACGCAGAATGTTAGACATGGACTGACAAGAGAACATGCGCTTCCCTGAAATTGCATATCAGTTCTTTATCAAATTGTGTGTCTATCTTGGCTATACAAGATTGCATGCCATGCAGGTTCCTCAATCTTAACAGACGAACATAATAAAACGGATGGGTGCTACACTGATTTTACGATAAGGATGACGAGGAGTTTTAGAACCACAGTGTTACTGTCGGCGAGACGTGACTTTTGCATAAAAGTCCAGAAATGAAGCGTCTCCCATTCACGATCATCAGTAACAGAAAACAAGTCAAAAAATTCTGAGCATTCAAAACGTCTTCTAGCGTTGCTACTTGCGTATAGATAACCACATCATCTGCGAACAGTCTTAAAGAGCTTCGACGCACTCTACTACATCATCAACATAGAAATGTAAACAGTACCGTCGGCTGGTGTGGCCGAGCGATTCTATGCGCTTCAGTCTGGAACCGCGCGATCGCTACGATCGCAGGTTCGAATCCTGCCTCGGGCATGGACGTGTGTGATGTCCTTAGGTTAGTTAGGTTTAAGTAGTTCTAAGTTCTAGGGGACTGATGACCTCGGATGTTAAGTCCCATAGTGCTCAGAGCCGTTTGAACCATTTTAAACAGTAACGGTCCTACCACACTTCCTTGTGGTACATAGTAAATTATTTTTATATCTGTGATTTTGTTGCGTTAAGAGCGACTTGTCCAGTTCTGTCAGCGAGGAAGTTGTCAATCCAATATCAAATCTGATCCGATATTCGGCAAGCGCGTAGTTTTTCACTAAGCTGCATTGCGGGACAGCGTCAAATGCCTTCCTTAAGTCGAGGAACACGGCGTTAACCCGGGAGCCGACGCCTACAGCGCTGCGGATTGGTGTCTTCTTCAGGAAAACGCTCTTCCGCATTCCGCTGTGTTGACGAAGGATTTACGTCGGCAGTTTACGCAAAACGATTTTGAACGTCCTGCTTACAAGGCTGGACTTAGCCTCCAGTTCAATTCAAATGGCTCTAAGCACTATGGGACTTAACATCTGAGGTCATCAGTCCCCTAGACTTAGAACTTCTTAAACATAACTAACCTAAAGACATCACACGCATCCATGCCCGAGGCAGGATTCAAACCTGCGACCGTACCAGCAGCGCGGTTCCGGGCTGAGGCGCCTAGAACCGCCCGGCCAAAGAGGCCGGCTAGCCTCGAGTGATTACTATCTTGTTCCAAAACAATGTAGTTTCTGGACGGTAAGCACTACGAAAGTGATAAAGAAGAAAAAGGAAAACGTTAGTAACTTGTTTAGTAACTTCGCGGTAATTTAGTATGCAGGTGTAGGAAAGCTTGTGGAGCGCTACGACAAATGTTTAAATGTGAACGGCACTACGAAGAACCACAGTTACGTTACCAAAACCACTGCAAGTTTCCTTCCATTACCTTGAATAAAAGTGTTTATAAAAACGAATGTTCTTTACAAGAAATGTATTCGCTATTGGGAAGATGAGCCACTATAGGGTGCATATTGGAACGAGGACAATGAAAATTGCCGGCCGGAGTGGCCGAGCGGTTCTAGGTGCTACAGTCTGGAACCGCGCACCGCTACGGTCGCAGGTTCGATTCCTGCCTCGGGCATGGATGTGCGTGATGTCCTTAGGTTAGTTAAGTTTAAGTAGTTCTAAGTCTAGGGGACTGATGACCACAGCAGTTAAGTCCCATAGTTCTCAGAGCCATTTGAACCATTTTTTGAACAATGAAAATTTGTGCCGTACCGGGACTAGAACCTGAATTTCCCGCTTTACGAGAGCCGTCGCCTTAACCGCTTCGGCTATCCGTTCACGAATCGCGGCCACACCCGAACTTCCATATATCTTCGTCCATGTGTGAGAACCTGAACCCGTACTTTAAATGTGAAATGAAATGATCGTATGGTATTGTTGGCCGGGAGGCCCCATTCAGGGGAGTTCGATGCAAGGCCCTTTTAATTGACGCCACATCGGCGACTTCCGAGTCAATGATGATGGACACACAACACGCAGTCCCCTGCCGGGAATCGAAACCAGGCCCCTTCTTGGTAGGCGGTAACGCTACCGCTACGCTACGGAGGCGGACACTTTACATATATTCCTGTCCAAAACGGACACGTTGAGAGTTGAGGGTCTGATGTCAGAACCTGCACTCTTACATTACGCATATTCCGAGTCAATGATGATGGACACACAACACGCAGTCCCCTGCCGGGAATCGAAACCAGGCCCCTTCTTGGTAGGCGGTAACGCTACCGCTACGCTACGGAGGCGGACACTTTACATATATTCCTGTCCAAAACGGACACGTTGAGAGCTGGGGGTCTGATGTCAGAACCTGCACTCTCACATTACGCATATTCCCGTCCAAAAAGGATATGTTGAGAGTCGAGTGTCTGGTATTGGCGAATAAGTATAGAACAGCAGTGCGCGTGTCCGAAGGAATATTGCATCGTACTTCTTAATAACACAGGCACTGGTATTTCGTATTCGAACGTTCTTTACTTTCGGACCCTCGTAATTGCCGCTGTTAAAAGTTCCAACCCTCGGTAAACAGGGGAGGCGAGAGAGCAGGATGTGCCCTCCGGCGCAACCAGTCGGGTGGTCTGAACGCAGACGTGGACGGAGTCAGGCATCGGAAGCGCGTAATGAAATATGGAGGCTGCGCCGCTGACAGGTGGGCCGCGAGCAGACGTCGTCCAGCGCGTCATTGGCTGCCGCCTTCCCAGAAGGTGTCGGCGCGGCGCGCGCTGGCCGGAGCCTCGTTGTGTAACCGGGAATCCCACACGCCAGTTGGCCCTGCCGGCGGAGCCGAGGATGTGTGCGCCCTTAGTCAGCCGGAAGGGGACGACTGCCGGGCGCGTGGGCGACGCCGTCACTTCCTGCCGCCCACGCGCTCGCCGCCGCCGCCGCCGCTGTGCCTAAGGGCCGGCCGTGACGTCACCGGCGCGGCCAATCCGCGGCCCGGAATAGCCACGGCTCCAGTCTCAAAAAGTATGCCTATATCCGTCGCCGGGACCCACTCGATACCTCCTCCAGACGGAGGAGACTCTGGTGCCAGATAATGCGGCACTTTGCGGCAGACGCAATACTTCCGAGATGGGTCCAGCACAGGGACGGCCTACGCAGTGCTTGTGTGGCGTTACGGTACTCGGACACTGCGAAACTCCGACTAGTGGTAGGGAACCCTGGTACCTGTCCGGCAGTGCCAAGTATACCACGCGAGAAGGCTGAGCGCATCCTGCCGGATGGATGCGATGCATCCGCCCACTTATAGCCATCTCCTACAAGAAAAGCCACGATCTCTTCAGTGTACACTTCTAGCCAACAAAACTGGAACGAGAAGTATGCGTAGACCTAGTAATAAGCATCCCTGGCGTAGAGAAACAGCTGAAAAAAATGAAAACAAATACTTCGCCAGGTCTGGATGCAACTCCGATCCGATTTCACAAAGAGTACACCACGGCACTGGCTCCTTATTTAGCTTGCATTTATCGCGAATCTCACGCCCAGCGTCAAACCTCAAGCCAATGGAAAAAAATTCTCCTCTATACAACAAAGATAAAAGAATGGACCAGCAACATAAGTGGCGCAGTGGTTAGCACACTGGACTCGCATTCGGGAGGACGACGGTTCAATCCCGCGTCCGGCCATTCTGATTTAGGTTTTCCGTGATTTCCCTAAATCGCTCCAGGCAAATGCCGCGATGGTTGCTTTGAAAGGGCACGGCCGACTTCCTTCCCCGTCCTTCCCTAACCTGATGACCTCGCACTTTGGTCTCTCCCCACAAACAACCCAACACAACCTCAGCAACCACCACCACCAACCAGCAACATAACAGACCAATATTCTTAACATCGGTTTGCTGCAGAATTCTAGAACATATTCTGAGATCCAATACAACGAATTTCTTGGAGATCGAAAAGCCTATGTACACGAATCAGCACGATTTTAGAAAGTATCGCTCGTGCGAAACTCAGCTTGCCCTTTTCTCACGTGATATCCTACGTACCATGGATGAAGGGCAACAGGCGGGTCCACATTCCTGGACTTGCGAAAACGATGTAGACGGTACCCACTGCACACAGCTGACTAACGTACGAGCATACGGAATAAGTTCCTAGATATGTGACTAGAAGCTTTCTTAGGTAATAGAACCCAGTATGTTGTCTTCGACGGCGAGTGTTCATCAGACTAGATAACCCCTGGAATATCCAGGGACGTTTGATTGTACCGTTATCGCTTTCTGTACACATATATTTTCTCGTGGACTGGGTGGGCAGTCATCTGGGGTTGTTCGCGGATGATGCTGTGGTGTACGGGAAGCTGTCGAATATGTGACGGTAGGTTGATACATGATGACTTAGACAAAATTTCTAGTTTGTGTCATGAATGGCAGGTAGCTCTAAATGTAGAAAAAATTTAAGTTAACGAGGATGAGTACGATAAACAAACCCTTAATGTTCGAGTACAACATTAGTGGTGTCGTCGTTTAAATATCTGGGACTAACGTTGCAGACCGACATGAAAAGGAACGATCATGTGAGGATTATGGTAGCGAAGGTGAATGGTCGACTTCAGTTTATTCGGAGAAGTTTAGGAAACTGTCGTTCATGTGAAAAGGATACCGCATATAGGCCTCCTCTCATGAACCATGGACCTTGCCGTTGGTGGGGAAGCTTGCTTGCCTCAGCGATAGAGATAGCCGTACCATAGGTGCAACCACAACGGAGGGGTATCTGTTGAGAGGCCAGCCAAACGTGTGGTTTCTGAAGAGCAGCAGCAGCCTTTTCAATGGTTGCAGGGGCAACATTCTGGACGACTGACTGATCTGGCCTTGTAACATTAACCAAAAACGGCCCTGGTGTGCTGGTACTGTTGCCGGCCGCGGTGGTCTCGCGGTTCTAGGCGCACAGTCCGGAACCGTGCGACTGCTACCGTCGCAGGTTCGAATCCTGCCTCGGGCATGGATGTGTGTGATGTCATTAGGTTAGTTAGGTTTAAGTAGTTCTAAGTTCTAGGGGACTAATGACCACAGCAGCTGAGCCCCATAGTGCTCAGAGCCATTTGAACCATTTTGCTGGTACTGCGAACTGCTGAAAGCAAGGGGAAACTACAGCCGTAATTTTTCCCGAGGGCTTGGAGCTTTACTGTATCGTTAAATGATGATGGCGTCCTCTTGGGGAAAATATTTCGTAGGTAAAATAGTCCCCTATTCGGATCTCCAGGCGGAGACTGCTCAGGAGAATGTATTCATAAGGAGAAATAGAATTGGCGTTCTACGGATCGGAGCGTGGAATGTCAGATCCCTTGATCGGCCAGGTAGGTTAGAAAATTTAAAAAGGGAAATGGGTAGATTAAAGCTAGATATAGTAGGAATTAGTGAAGTTGAGTGACAGGAAGAACAAGACTTCTGGTCAAGTGAATACACGATTATAAATACAAAAGCAAATAGGGGTAATGCAGGAGTAGGTTTATTAGTGAATAAAAAATAGGAGCGCTGGTAAGCTACTACGAACAGCATAGTGAACGCATTATTGTGGCCAATATAGACACGAAGCCCACGCCTACCACAGTACTAGAAGTTTATAAGCCAACTAGCTTCGCAGATGATGAAGAGATTGAAGATATGTATGATGAGATAAAAGAAGTTATTCAGACAGTGAAGGGAGACGAAAATTTAATAGTCATGGGGGACTGGAATTCGATAGTAGGAAAAGGAAGAGAAGGAAAAGTAGTAGGTGAATGCGGAATGAGTGCAAGGAATGAAAGAGGAAGCCGCCTGGTAGAACTCTGCACAGAGCATAACTTAATTATAACTAACAACTGGTTTATGAATCATGAAAGAAGCTTGTACATGTGAAAGAGGCCTGGGGACACTGGAAGGTTTCAGATAGATTTATAACGGTGAGACTGAGATTTAGAAATCAGGTTTTAAGTTATAAGATATTACCAGGGTCAGATGGGGACTCTGACCACAATCTATTGGTTATGAACTGTAGATTAAAACTGAAGAAACTGCAAAAAGGTGAGAATTTAAGGAGATGGGACCTAGATAAACTGAAAGAACCAGAGCTTATAGAGATTTTCAGGGAGAGAATTAGGGAACGACTGACAAGAACGAAGGAAAGTAATGCAGTAGAAGAAGAATGGGTAACTTTGAAAAATGAAACAGCGAAGGCAGCAGAGGATCAAGTAGCATAGCGATTTGCTTCACGAATCCAATTATATGGCTCCTTCCGTGTATAGCGATTTTTTTACGACTATGACTTGTGGGACCTGAAGACGGCATCAATGTAAAGCCGAGACTAGTAGCACATAAGAAGTTCATAAAATAAATTTCTACAATACATACGGCTGTTGGTAAATTATTGCATCAAGAAAACAAAAGTGGGTCGGAAAACATTTCAGGCACCTTCAAACAGGCAACCGAAATGACATCAGCCCCGGGTGCGGATGATGTAAGCTGGACTGCGTATTTTAAATTGCATGAGATATTTTTTTACTTAGTTTTATTTTTGCTACTCTGCGTCAATCCAGTCAATTCGAAGAGTGTTGCGGGCTGCCTATGAACCGGCAGTGAAGGAACGAGCATCGCAAACGCTGCAGAACGAGTTTCGCACCTCAGACACCAGCCAACCCTACAGCATTCAGGGAACTTCCTATCACGCCTGTTCGGCAGTATCTTCAACACTCTCCACGTGCAAAAGGAACCTGCTCCTGCAACCTCCCCTTTCCTGCAAGACCAGCTTTCTCGACTAACGGCTGTCAGTTTTCGTGTGTAAACACCCTGCTGACATTAGGCACGTACGGCTGGCGTGGCAGTCAGAAAAGTTGCGTACTGCCTGAACTACTGTCACCATGTCGTTCCATCGCCACCATCGATCGATGTTACGAGAGCAGCAGTTGTCTGGTGAGTCGTTCATTATGTTTTCCCCCAATCAGTTAGGCAGTTATCTATTCGGTAGCCGTGCGGTGTAAGGCGCCTTGCCACGGTTCGCGCAGTTCCCCCCGTCGGAGGTTCGAGTCCTCCCTCGGACATGGGTGTGTGTGTGTGTTGACCTTAGTGTAAGTTAGTTTAAGTAGTGGTAAGACTAGGGACCAATGACCTCAGCAGCTTGGTCCCATACAACTTACCACAAATTTTCTATTCGTTGGTTTATTCACTTATTTCACAATGGCATGGAAGTTGATTTCGTGTTCAACAAACTTTCAGTTACGTAACTACACTCTCCAGTCACAGTAATGTCACCTCGTTTCACAAATCTTTTGCAGCATGGACTGCTGCGATATGTGCAGGAGGGGAGTCAGCGTGGTTCTGGAAGGTAGCGACAGGTATGTGCAGGCATGCCGACTCCATTGTCGTTGTCCTCGATGGTGAGTGTTCATCGGAGGTGAGGGTTTCATCTGTAGTGCCCCAGGGAAGAGTGGTAGGTCCGCTGTTGTTTTCTGTCTACATAAACGATCTTTTGGATAGAGTGGATACCAATGTGAGGCTGTTTGCTGATGACGGTGTGGTGTACCGGAAGGCGTCGTCGTTGAGTGACTGTAGGAGGATACAAGATGACTTGGACAGGATTTGTGATTGGTGTAAAGAATGGCAGCTAACTTTAAATATAGATAAATGTAAATTAGTACACATGAGTAGGAAAAAGAAGCCCGTAATGTTTAAATACTCCATTAATAGTGTAGCGCTTGAGACAGTCACGTCGATTAAATATTTGGGCGTAGCATTGCAGTGCGATATGAAGTTGGACAAGCATGTAATGGCAGTTGTGGGGATGGCGGATAGTCGTCTTCGGTTCATTGGTAGAATTTTGGGATGATGTGGTTCATCTGTAAAGGAGACCGCTTATAAAACACTAATAAGACCTATTCTTGAGTACTGCTTTAGCGTTTGGGATCCCTAACAGGTCGGATTGAGGGAGGACATACAAGCTGTTCAGAGGCGGTCTGCTATATTTGTTACTGGTAGATTTGAACATCACGCGAGTGTTACGGAAATGCTTCAGGAACTCGGGTGGGAGTCTCTAGAGGAAAGGAGGCGTTCTTTTCGTGAATCGCTACTGAGGAAATTTAGAGAACCAGCATTTGAGGCTGACTGCAGTACAATTTTACTGCCACCAACTTACATTTCGCGGAATGACTACAAAGATAAGATAAGAGAGATAAAGGTTCGTACAGAGGCATGTAAGCAGTCATTTTTCCCTCGTTATGTTTGGGAGTGGATCAGGGAGAGAAGATGGTAGTTGTGGTACGAAGTACCCTCCGCCACGCACCGTATGGTGGATTGCGGAGAATGTATGTAGATGTAGATGTAGACAGCTCTTCTTGGTTTCTCAGCTGAGGATTCATGATGTGCACATCCCGAACGAGGTGGTCCCACAGATTCTCGATTGGGTTTATATCCTGGGAGTTGGATGGGCAGGGGTGTACGGTAAACGCATCCTCGTACTCTTTGAACCACACACGTAAACTGCGAGCAGTGTCACACATTGTACTCTCCTGCTGGTAGATGACATCGTGCCGAGAAAAAAACAAACTACACCTAGGAGTGGACATGCTCCCCGAGGATAGGTTCATACTTGTGCTGTTTCGGTGTGACTTGCAGAAAGACGATATCACCAAGGAAATGCTACGAAAACATTCTGAAGACCGTAACACTCCCTTTTGTGGCTTGCCTCCTTCCGACGATTGTTGTCGGGTCTTTGTGTTTGGAGACGATTCACACCGTAGACGACAACGGCCATATGTGCGATGGAGCAAAAAACGTAGTTCATTCGTAAATGGCACCTATCGTCACTCAGTGAAAGTTCGTTACGGTATTGGCGTACAAATTTCGGCCTTCGTCGCCGATGACCACCAGTCAGCATGGTTCAAATGGCTCTGAGCACTACGGGACTTAACTTCTGAGGTCATCACTCCCCTAGAACTTAGAACTACTGAAACCTAAGGACATCATACACATAAATGTCCGAGACAGGATTCGAACCTGCGACCGTTGCAGCCGCGTAGTCCCGGACTGCAGCGCCTTGAACCGCTCGGTCATAGCGGCCGGTAGCAGTCAGCATGGAAGCATAGACAGGCACTTGTTGTGGAGAAATGTTCGCTGAGCTGTCGTTGACGAGACACTGTTGGTAGCCCCTTGGATCATCTCCTCAGTTACTCAACGGTTGTACGTCTGTGCGCCAGTGCACATCGCCGGAGCCGTCTCCACTCATGTCGTCTTTGGCCTTTGGTACACCACAGTTGCGTCGGTGAAGGTTTTGAATAACACCATTTTGTCATGCATGGTATAGTTTAGCCACAGCGGCAAGCGAACAATTTACAAACCCAGCAGTTTCGGAAATGCTTTCACACTTTGCCCGAAAGACAACGCACATGCCATTTTGGACGCCCGTTAAAGAGCACCGTTTCCGCATCACGACAACGACTGCACGGTTTTCGCGTCCCGCACCACACTTTACATATTCTCCACTGCTAATGCTACCACCTGCCGTCTGGAAGTGTTTACCGCACGTTGACGAAGAACATAGGCGGTTATAATTATATATTAATACCTTCAGCTGCTGACAGGCGTTGATATGTATCAAATAAAATGGTTCAAATGGCTCTGAGCACTATAGGACTTAACATCTGTGGTCATCAGTCCCCTAGAACTTAGAACTACTTAAACCTAACTACTAAGGACATCACACACATCCGTGCCCGAGGCAGGATTCGAACCTGCGACCGTAGCGATCACGCGGTTCCAGACTGAAGCGCCTAGAACCGTACGGTCACACCGGTCGGCTTGATATGTATCAACGGGAACAGGTGAAAATGTGTACCCCGACCGGGACTCGAACCCGAGATGTCCTGCTTACATGTCCGAAAGAACAGACACCATATCCATATAAAGTATAACATAGGCGGTGGTCACATTAACGTTACTGGACCGTGTATGTCACTTCGTGTAGTGAATATATGGAGGAGAACAACGTCCAGGAAAGCAGCTTGTAATTGAGAATATCAGCTTTCATTGTTATTTACACTAAGAACTTCTAGCAGTTACTTAGTTACATGCTGCTTGAGTCACTTTGCACAGTACACCGTAACGCTGTGGAAAAGGTCAGTTTATGGAATATTAACTCAAGGGCGCAAACCACATTACGAGGTTCAAAAAATCCGATTTTTATTATCGTTAGCCTAACTATATAAGAAAACGCTGTCAAAATTTCAAAGCGAAATTCGCATTCGTTTAGATTTTATGAACATAGAACCGAGTGCACATCGTGTTCAGGCTCGAGGGCAGATGAATTACTGGACAGATGTTTAGGTGGCCATACACAAAATGCGAATGAAAGTTTTAATTCCACTATTCGGCGAGTAGCTCCTAAACACTTGAACTCCGGTCTAAAAGTCGTTGAATTGGCATCGTATTTAGCAGCGGGCTTATTCAGCGAAGGAAATCCAACCCTTCTAATGGTCATGAACGAGGCAGGTATTTTAGTAGGCAAGCAAAGCTTCAATTATGCCGAACAAATGGATAACCAACGCGTGAGACGGCAGAATCGATGTTGTTAGCTGGAATCGAAGGAATGTCGAAAAGTTCGGGAAGCACTGCTGCAATCGCAAATGTGTGAATTCCTAAGGTACCAAACTGATGAGGTCATCGGTTCCTAGACTTACACACTACTTAAACTAATTTATGTTAAGAATAACACACACACACCCATGCCCGAGGGAGGACTCGAATCTCCGGCGGGAGGGGCCGCGCAATCCGTGACATAGCGCCTCTAGCCGCGCGGTCACTCCGCAAGCGCAAAACGAAGCCTATGAGGAAGAGGAAGGATTACTGTATGGTGTTGGAATCACAGATTAATCGGTAAGCATTTTACACTATTGTTAACTTCTTTGAATTTCAGTTTCCGAGGATTTATTTTTCAAACGCGTTTATCTGGATACGACTTTTTTCAAATTTGCGTGCAGTCAAATTCAAAAAGTATAGCACCCATCATTATGAAGATTGATAGTATGATTCTGTATAAAATTACGAATTACATGAACCAACTTGTGAGTTGATATCATGATTTTAAGGGTATTTTTTTGCATAGAGAAAAAATCGTAAAAATCGAAGTAAATTGTTCCAACCCCTTCAAAATTTTTAATTTCCATTGTTTTCACCTGAAGTGCGGTTATTACTGTTAGAAAATAAGTTATTAACGTAAAATCAGAACCTTTTTCATTTCAGATGAAAATCGAAATGGCTACACTGCGCGCAATTGGAGAACTATACTCACAACCTTCAGCGGACATCACAGCGTAACTTCGTTATTTTTGGCTGAAATTATTAAAAAAAAAATAAAAAAAACTGTTCGAAATATGAATGAAATTATATCAAAATTTGATTAAATTCTAATTAATTCGTCCCACCAAAAAAAAAAATCCCAAAAAATCAATGTCAAACAGCCACTCAATGTGGTATTTAAATATGGTTTCATGCTGAGCAACATATAAATGAGTTTATGTAACAGAATATAATATTTAGTAAAGACAAACAGTCAGACGATTGCTGCGATTCTACCTTTTTTTTAATAACAAAAGTAGTATGTAACACTTTATGTTAAAAAGGATACAAGCATTCAAAAGGTTTTCTGTGGAATGCAAGGGACTGACCAGGAACAACTTTTTCGGCTTACTTTCAAATTTAGGTTTGTTATCTTTGAGAAATTTATCACTGCGTACGAGATTTCAGATTTTTCAGAAGCATTATTCATTCCTTTCTTAGCTGAGCGCAGCTTTAACGCAGATGAATGAAATTCGTTTATTTATGGATACCGTTAGCACTTCTTATTGTGTGCAACAAATTTAATGAGAGAAAATCTGTACTGTGATGCTGTAGTTAAAGTACCTAACTCCTTAAACTGTTGTGTACAAGTTGATCGAGGGTGAGATCTCTGTATTATTCTTATGGCACGGTTTTGTGTACTGAGAGCTTTCTTTCTTAAAGACAAGTTAATTTCAAATATAATTCCATATGACATTGCTGAATGGGATTAGCGAAATATATTAACTTGCTGATTTGTCTCTCTCCAAGACTTGCAATAACACGAATAGCAACACTGACAGAAATGAATCGTTTAAGAATCTCTAATATATATTTTTTTCCAAGTTAAATTCTCATCAACACATATCTACATTACACGGATGCTCTGCAAATCACACTTACGTGCCTTGCAGAGCGTTCATCGGTACACCTTCTCAATAAAACAAAACACTGTCCGTTGTAAGCCGGGCGAAGTGGCCGTGCGGTTCTAGGCGCTGCAGTCTGGAACCGCGAGGCCGCTACGGTCACAGGTTCGAATCCTGCCTCGGGCATGGATATGTGTGATGTCCTTAGGTTAGTTAGGTTTAACTAGTTCTAAGTTCTAGGTGACTAATGACCTCAAAAGTTGAGTCCCATAGTGCTCAGAGCCATTTGAACCATTTTTGTCCGTTGTAGGCTGCATTGTGCTGCATTAAAATCACACAACTAGCTGAATTCGGCTGTGAGCCATTATTGTCACGATGAAGCACTTAAGAGTATGTTACGATGGAGTGCGTTTACGATGGAGTACAACTTCTGGTTTTACGTATATAAAATAAAAGAATGTCATGAGTTCAATATGTAATACAGGACATAGATAACTGTTTGATAACGGCTCACGGCCGACATTATCTAAGAGCACGTTTTTAATAAAGCACAATACAGCGTACAACGGACAATGTGTCCTTTTATTAAGCACTTAGACGCTGTGGGTCCCCACGGAAGTAAAATTTTCACAACGATTCTCTATTATACCACTCTCAAACAGGGCGCGGGAAAAAAGAACATTTATATCTTTCCGTGCGACCTGTGATTTTCTTTATTTTGATGATCGTTTCTTCCTACGTATGTCGGCGTCAACAAAATATTCTCACATTCGAAAAGCTGGTGGTAGTAGTTTGACGAGATCTCAGCGCAAAGACAAACGCCTTTGTTTTAATGGTGTCCATCCCAAATCCTGTATCGTGTCCGTGACAGTCTCTCCCCTATTTCTCGATAATACAAAACGTGCTGCTCTTCTTTGAACTTTCTCGATGTACACCATCTATCCTATATGGTAAGGATCCCAGACCTCACAGCAGTGCTCTAAATAAGGACGGACAAGTGTAGTGTAGGCAGTCTCTTTAATAGATACGCTGCATCTTCTAGGTGGTCTGCCAATAAAACGCAGTCGTTGGTTCACCTTCCCCACAAAAATTTCTGTGTTTGCAATCCAATTTAAGTTCTTCGTAATTGTAATTCATAGGTAATTAGTTGAACTTATGGCCTTTAGATTCAATTGATTTGTCGTGTAACCAAAGTTTAACGAATCCCATTTCGCATTTATGTGGACGGCCTCACAGCTTTCGTTGTTTAGGAGCAACTGCCAATTTTCGCCACATACAGATATCTTTCCTAAATCTTTTTGCAATTTGTTTGATATTCTGATGACTTTACTGCACGATAAACGATAGCATCATCTGCAAAGAACCTAAATAGCTGCTCAGATGGTTCCCTAAATCTTTTATGTAGATAAGGTGCACCAGAGGTTCTATACCACTATCTTGGGGAACGCCAGAAATCACTTCTGTTATACTCAATGACATTTCGTCAGTTACTTCCAACTGTGACAGGAAATCACGAATCCAGTCACATAACAGACGATATTCCATAAGCACGCCTCTTGTGAGGTACAATGTCAAAAGCCTTCTGGAAATCTAGAATACGGAATCAATCTGAAATCCCTTATACCCCTTATACGTAAAATGTTTGAAGATTTTTGTCTCGCTTACTAACTCACGGTTTAAGTTTGTCAGTGGTGTTGTATCCTTTGAAGTGCACAATTGAGCATGATCCTTTTTCTTAAAATTAAGAAAGAGGCCATTTGTAGAATGGAAATGTTGTGTGGCTAGGACCTCCCGTCGGGTAGACTGGTTGCCTGGTGCAAGTCTTTCGAGTTGACGCCACTTCGACGACTTGTGTGTCGATGGGGATGAGATGATGATGATGACAACACAACACCCAGCGAAAAAATTCTCCGACCCAGCCGGGAATCGAACCCAGGCCCCTTAGCATGACAATCCGTCGTACTGATCACTCAGCTATCGGGACGGAATGTAATACATCTACACACAATGCTTACAGTTCGGTCTGTTGCTTCTTATCTACTGGGATTTATTGTAACATTTGTAACAATTGCGACAAATTCCAATCGTGGTTGATGTGTGTTACATGAAAGTTCGTTAACATGCATGAAAAACAGTAGAAGTCCCAATACTGAACCTTGCGGAGCTCCATTAATGATTTTTGCCACTAGTGAGAACCGCCTACAGCTAATGTTACAGTAAGACTGTGTGTATTCCTTTTGTTCATTATGATGTGAATCATCTGCTAATCGCCAAATCTCAGTTTTTGAATCAAAATGTTGGAAATTGTCCTATTAGATGTTCTGAACAGGTCACAGAAAATACCACGAGAACTGTGTTGTTGTTTAATCCTCGTAAAACCTAGTGACCGTTTGTACAAACAGCATTACCAGTTGAGCAACCCTTCTGGATGGCGCACCTCGTATTTCACTGAGAACAAATCATTCACCCAAAATCTCTACGAACACACGGGGAGTCACCAATATGGAAGTGGTTTGGGACGGTCGGAGGCGGAGAGTGCTTCATCCGCATCAACATCACTGCGATCGATGGTGCGTGGGTGTAGCGGGCAGATGCCGGACGCGGGCGGCATTGGGACGCCTGCGTACTGCTTCGACGGAAACACCTTGCGTCAAACTCACCAGCTCACAGAGTCCCGGAATCTGGGGCGGCGGCGAGGGAAACGCCCACCCCGTGACGTCAGCAAGCGCTAACTGAGGTTCGGCGCTAAACGAAGGATCGATCATCTGCGAAGTTTCCATGACTCCCGAGCAGGATGTTCGTGATAGCACGGAACAATGGATCAAATACCTTCCAGCATGCTGTGGCTGCACACGGAGAATGAATCACCTTCGAGGCGAAGTACTGCGCCACGGAAAACCACGTTGAGGTCGGTTTTTTCCCTGTAGATTAGCACGATTACCTGATTAACTTCACTGTTTTCAGAATGAATTTTTCATTTTGCAGTGGAATGTGCGGTGTTTGAAAGTTGTGGAAGTAAAGCGGTCAGGCAGATCGGGATCTGACCGTATTAAACACAGATTCAGGGAGGTTAGAAACACTGTATATAGCTTGTAGGGTTTGCTTCAGGGTGGGTTGTACTGAGATGTAATTGTTCAGAAAAAAATCGATACGTTGGCTGTTTCCGGGTTAATTATCTTTGAAGTTACCCAACCGGACAGTTGTGCGAGCTAATTCCCGCAGACCGCCAGATACAATTATTATATCAGCTGTTGTCAAAGCGTAGGCGATAGCACACGAGATTGCTCAGCATTTCGCTCGGGTTCAATCCTTACCAATGTCCAATGTCCCATTTTTGTATTGCTCTCTTGCTCGGCTATAGGAAACCGACGAAGGACACTTTTACTACACCATCACCGGCGAGCAGCTTGAATTTGCGCGAACAACGTCCTGAATGGCTGACTTCAGTTTCAATTAACTCGAAAACGGCGCAACGTATCGAATTTTTTTCTTAACAACCTATCCTGCAACGACCTTACAAGCTTTTTAGACAGTTTCTGACCACCCTGCACACGAGATCAGTTGCCTAAGAAGTAACACGTCTTTTATTTCGTAAACCGCTCAAGATTTTGCAATGAGGTGTTCGGCAAGTAAGTGCTAGCACAAGTGATTATTGTCACCGTGGCCGTTTCGTCACTCTTGTCTCTGGCTAAATACTGTACACGCACGCGCCTTACGACGTGACAGCCGAGTGACACTTTTTTCTACCGACCTGTGGACAAGCCCGTGAGGAATCTGTCACTGCGCCGCTAGGTTTTGATAGTCGCGCGCCCTGGGGATGACAAAAAGCTATCGCTTTCTGTGCATTCTTCGCTCCCGCTTTGCTTTCCGACTGTCGATGCAGTGACACGCAAACATGGCATAAACGTTTTCGCATAACATGACTATGTGTGAAGACGATATCGATAACGATGTTCCTATAAAGAAGCAGAAAAGTGGACCAGCACTTTTCGACAAAAATTTTAAAGATTATTCAGAAATAAATATGAAAATTAAAGGATTGGAAGAAATCAGTCGAATAATAATTTCAAGTGCTTGGGACAATGTGTGTTCAATATGTTTTGTGTTCCGGCGTAAAGTCAGGCGCCAGCACGTCAGTCGGGAATGTTAGAGCAGAGAGGGCTGTGAAGAAGACGTCAGCCAATAGTACGTCGAGCGACTCCTCTCTACGATGACAACGCGACAGCAGAGCCCTCCACGCGAAAAGAACATAAGGGCTGCACCCGACTGACCGCGCCCAGATCTACGAGTTCTACAGATGTGTCAAGACCAGCGACCTGGACAGAAACATCCACTCTATCCCCTCCCTTGTATTGGAATCGTTATACTGAAAGACATTGATTATACTGCATGACGCCCTTTGCTTGCGACGCATCTATACTCCTGAAAATTGAAATAAGAACACCGTGAATTCATTGTCCCAGGAAGGGGAAACTTTATTGACACATTCCTGGGGTCAGATACATCACATGATCACACTGACAGAACCACAGGTACATAGCTACAGGCAACAGAGCATGCACAATGTCGGCACTAGTACAGTGTATATCCACCTTTCGCAGCAATGCAGGCTGCTATTCTCCCATGGAGACGATCGTAGAGATGCTGGATGTAGTCCTGTGGAACGGCTTGCCATGCCATTTCCACCTGGCGCCTCAGTTGGACCAGCGTTCGTGCTGGACGTGCAGACCGCGTGGTGAGACGACGCTTCATCCAGTCCCAAACATGCTCAATGGGGGACAGATCCGGAGATCTTGCTGGCCAGGGTAGTTGACTTACACCTTCTAGAGCACGTTGGGTGGCACGGGATACATGCGGACGGGCATTGTCCTGTTGGAACAGCAAGTTCCCTTGCCGGTCTAGGAATGGTAGAACGATGGGTTCGATGACGGTTTGGATGTACCGTGCACCTATTCAGTGTCCCCTCGACGATTACCAGAGGTGTACGGCCAGTGTAGGAGATCGCTCCCCACACCATGATGCCAGGTGTTGGCCCTGTGTGCCTCTGTCGTATGCAGTCCTGATTGTGGCGCTCACTTGCACGGCGCCAAACACGCATACGACCATCATTGGCACCAAGGCAGAAGCGACTCTCATTTGCTGGGAAGTGGCGATGCGGTCCCCTACGGCACTGCGTAGGATCCTACGGTCTTGGCGTGCATCCGTGCGTCGCTGCGGTCCGGTCCCAGGTCGACGGGCACGTGCACCTTCCGCCGACCACTGGCGACAACATCGATGTACTGTGGAGACCTCACGCCCCACGTGTTGAGCAATTCGGCGTACGTCCACCCGGCCTCCCGCATGCCCACTATACGCCCTCGCTCAAAGTCCGTCAACTGCACATACGGTTCACGTCCACGCTGTCGCGGCATGCTACCAGTGTTAAAGACTGCGATGGAGCTCCGTATGCCATGGCAAACTGGCTGACACTAACGGCGGCGGTGCACAAATGCTGCGCAGCTAGCTCCATTCGACGGCCAACACCGCGGTTCCTGGTGTGTCCGCTGTGCCGTGCGTGTGATCATTGCTTGTACAGCCCTCTCGCAGTGTCCGGAGCAAGTATGGTGGGTCTGACACACCGGTGTCAATGTGTTCTTTTTTCCATTTCCAGGAGTGTATGTATTTCTCAAAGTTAAGTACTGTCATTTAATTTTCGCACCAAAACTCTTTAATACGATTTGCTGAAATTGTTGTCTAGCTAGGCGTTTCAGTTTGGAACTGCGCGACCGCTACGGTCGCAAGTTCGAATCCTGCATCGGGCATCGACATATGCGATGTCATTAGGTTAGTTAGGCTTAAGTAGTTCTACGTTCTAGGGGACTGATGACCTCAGATGTTAAGTCCCATAGTGCTCAGAGCCATTTGAACGATTTGTTGTCTAGCTATCTGAGAAGCACGTTTTCTAGGCACCCTATATTTGACGAATAGGCAGGATACAACATTTTTGTATGCTAATGCAGGTAAAATGCGATGTGATTCGTCAACACTTTCAACACTCATTCGAAAAGTTCATGAAACATTATGCAAGACTTTCCACTTGTTAGCCTGTCACTCGAAAGTGGGTGTACCCACTATACTTTTGTACGAAATTTTCTTTTACGTTTCGTGAGATAGCAAATAGTGGCGTCTCTTCAGAATCCATATCGACAAATGCGAAGTTTAGTGACGGTCATCTTTCGTTAACGCGCTCCACTTCGTTGACGTGACGTGTCAGTTACGGAAATTTTTCTGACACGGTGACAAAAATCATCCGTGTGCACTAGTCCTAAAGGTACGGAGAAGGGCACGTAATTTCGTGATTTGTTTAATCTTCTGAAGTCTTGTATAAACCGAGATAGGAAAGGAAGATTTTTTTACAGATAACGATATACATTTTTTGACAGCATTAGAAATCTCTTGATAAAGGCGGGTACAATGGTACAACGTTTTATTAATGTTGAAACATTTCTCGAAACATATCCGAGAATTCGAGAATTGTGTTAAAATAGAAAGACAAGATGGCGGAATCGTCTATTGCAGTGTAAACCCCATCAAGTTTGGGTCTCGTATAAGGTTCTGTCTTCATGTCAAACCTTTCATCTGAAGAGTGGAAATGGAAAATATAAGTGACATATTTTCACTTTTTTTCATGTCTCTAGACTTGTTCGAGTGTCAAATCGTGCGGCAAACGCTTCGGACATTCATTGCCAGAAGGCGCTTGGTCTCTGTGACAAACAGTGCTTCCCTATGGATTTCCAAGTCTTATGCGTCAAGCTCTCCTCCATTTCGCATCATAATGCCGGAATGGTTCCTTTGAAAAGATCACGATCGGTTTACTTCCTCATCCTTTCGCAATCCGAGCTCATACTCCGTCTCTAATGACCGCGCTGTTAACGGAACGTTATACTCTGATCTTCTTTCCTTACTTACATAGCCTAAGATGGTTTGAAGAGAGAACATATAAGTTTTTGCTGAGTAGGCACAGCTTACTGAGGTTTCGCTGCTTTAAAGAAAGGAAGAACGATAAGCGAGGCCTTTGCTCCGCAAGGTTTGCACAAGACGGTCGAGTCAGTTAGCGCTATGAACCCATTCCTTTTAATTTCAATGCACACAACTGACTTGTTTGACCTCAAAAGCGTTGCTGAAACATTGTTGTCGATAAAGGCACTTAAGATCTTCAAATGCAGTGTGACCAAAGGGTCTCAGACTCATCCATCCCAAATAGTTACACAACGTTTTTTACTCTGAAACAAAAGAGCGGGAAAATTCAATGGAGGACGGAAGACGTATGAGGGACGTTCCGTAAATAAAGCAAAATATATTTTTTTTCTGAAAGCTTGTTACCTTTGAAACTTCCTGGCAGATTAAAACTGTGTGCCGGGCCGAGAGTCGAACTCGGGACCTTTGCCTTTCGTGGGCAAGTGCTCTACCAACTGAGCTACTCAAGCACGACTCACACCCCGTCCTCACAGCTTTACTTCTGCCACTACCTCGTCTCGTACCTTCCAAATTTTACAGAAGCTCTCCTGCGAACCGTGCAGAACTAGCACTCCTGAAAGAAAGGATATTGCGGAGATATGGCGTAGCCACAGCCTGGGGGATGTTTCCAGAATGAGATTTTCACTCTGCAGCGGAGTGTGCGCTGACATGAAACTTCCTGGTAGATTAAAATTGTGTGCCGGACCGAGACTCGACCTGGTAGAAGTACAGCTGTGAGGACGGGGCGTGAGTCGTGCTTGAGTAGCTCAGTTGGTAGAGCACTTGCTCACGAAAGGCAAAGGCCCCGAGTTAGAGTCTCGGCCCGGCACACAGTTTTAATCTGCCAGAAAGTTTCGTATCAGCGCACACTCCGCTGCAGAGTGAAAATATCATTCCGGTTCTTGTTAGCTTTATTCAGAATTCCGTTGCACCGTATTATTCCCCACTCTTTTGGCTACCAAAACCCTATTTTTCAACATTATCCCTACCTTAATGGTAGAGCGTACCAGCCGGCATTGTACCAGTCTACTGGTCGACGTCGGAGCCAACGTCTTACTGCATTAGTAAGCTATCCATTATCCACCCGTACTGCTTCCCAGGGAAAGCACACACATTGAGCCAAACAGATGGAAGTCGGAAGGTGCGAGATGTGGGCTGAACGGGGGCATGAGGAAGACCAGTCCAGTAAATTTTTGTGAGCTCCTCTCGGGTGCACAGGCTTGCGTGAGGTCCTGCGCTGTCAAGGAGAAGGAGAAGTTCACTTGCATTTTTGAGGCGATGAACACGGTGAAATCGTTTCTTCAGCTTCCTAAGGGTAGCACAGTACACTTCAGAGTTAATCGTTGCACCCCGCGAGGGAGTACATGAAACAGAATAACCCCTTCAGAGAACCAGAGGACCACCGCCTTGACTTTGCCGGCAGAGCGTGCGGCTTTGAACTGTTTCTTCTGAGAAGAACTCACTCTATGCATGGCCGTTTTGTTTCCGGTTCGAAGTGATGAACCCACGTTTACTCGCCTGCGACGATATTCGGCAAAAAATTAGCCTTGTGACGCGGAAGAAGTTCCTCACACGTGGTCCTCCATTGCTATTTTTGGTCTTCTGTTAGGCGGCGAGGAACTCACCAGGCGCACACCTTCGTGTACCCCATCTATTGGTCGAGTGTGTCAGCACTACCGACTGAGAAGTCCAGTTCTGCAGCGAGGTGCCTGACTGTGATCTGTCGATCACCTTGAATGGCAGTGTCCGCACATTCCAAAGCTGCAGGAATCACAAAAAGTTCAAGTTGGGTTTCGCAAGATCGATGGTTCTAATGGCTCTGAGCACTATGGGACTCAACTGCTGTGGTCATTAGTCCCCTAGAACTTACAACTACTTAAACCTAACTAACCTAAGGACATCACACACATCCATGCCCGAGGCAGGGTTCGAACCTGCGACCGTAGCAGTCGCACGGTTCCGGACTGCGCGCCTAGAACCGCGAGACCACCGCGGCCGGCGCAAGATCGATGCTTTCGGAATCCACACTAGTTATCATGTAGGAGATCATTCTGTTCGAGAAGCCTCGTTATATTTGATCTCAGAATATGTTCCACGATTCTACAACCAATCGATGTCAGGGAAGCTGGATGCCAGTTTTGTGGATTACATCTACTATCCTTCTTTTAAACGGATGTGACCTGTGCCTGCTGTCAACTACTGGGCACAGGATTTTGTTCTGGGGATATACGTTCGATTTTAGCTCGAGAAGGGGCTAAATCAGCCGAAAAGTCAATATAGAATCTGACAGGGACTCCATTGTTCAGTTGCGTAACCATGAGATAAGAGTCTGAGTGACAGGTCACACAGGGGCAGCACGAGGTAGCTTATCGCGTCAGCATGGGTAAAACCGTCGCGCACGTAGATCGCGTGTGAATGGTTGCCTCGTTTGGAAATTTCGACCTGAATCATCATGAGCGTTGTACTGTGAAACTGTAGTACAAAAACAAAATTCTTTTCCCGAGGCAGCTACCAGGTAACGGAAGCAAGGGCACAAACATCCAACGAACTGCAACAAAAAGGGGCGCTGAGAGTGTCTCTTCACACTTTTGTAGATTCGGACGCCTCGCCACAGCAGGTGTCCGCAGGCAGAAATAGGGTTCGGTACTAACCTAAATGGGGTGACGGTTCCGATTTGTTCCGGACGGTGAGGGACGGGTCTCCTAGCTTTGAAGTTGGGGGGATTGAAATGGCGCCATTTCTGTCTGGTGTTCTTGTGTGCCGAGGTAGCCATAGCCATAGCTTTACTCGTGTTGTGAATTATTAGCAATAATTACTCTGCGGTCATAAAAACTCCCCCCC
The DNA here is from genome assembly GCF_023897955.1 of Schistocerca gregaria. Classification (NCBI taxonomy): domain Eukaryota; kingdom Metazoa; phylum Arthropoda; class Insecta; order Orthoptera; family Acrididae; genus Schistocerca; species Schistocerca gregaria. Next base: position 125,880,131 of record NC_064923.1, on the reverse strand, counting down.
CCCCCCCAACACCCACCCTCTCCCGGGGAGATGATGGATCTTTCTTCATCTATTCAGGCAAGCCACCAGTACTCTTAGGTTGCTGGGGGAAACTGATTTAATATTATTTACTTAGGAATTAATTTTTTCGACTTTCCAGTTATGAACTTGATCAATCCATGAATGATACCATTAGGTTCATAATTTCACAAATAATTCGTATCTGTGATCGGAAGTGCAAATTAAATTTACTCAGCTACTCTTTGTCAGAAGACGCGACCGGTGTGTAGCCATGGCATCTCCACACAACCAGTTTGTCAGAGAAACGTTTCCGAGTTACATAGTGACAGGGTTTTAGTCGACTACAGTTCTACTAAAAAAAATATTACTTCTGTATTTCTGTACTTGTTTTATCACAAATAAAAAGCAGTACCTCTGTATTAATGGCACATGAAACAAAAAGTTTCTCATTGCCACTTACAACTAGTCGGTTTCCTGGTACAGCACTCATTCATATAATGTTCTTAATAAATTATTTATTTTCTCATTAGTCTCATTATTTTTTCAGCGATGAGGTGGGTAGCGTAATTCTGTGGTACCAGAATAAATTCTCAATTTTTTAGACACAAGTAACCTATGCACAAGAAGAGATACCTTTTGATTCTCCTCCAGTCTATGACATTTGGCACTTACAAATTTGTGCATTCCTACTTTTCATTTGCCACAAAAAAGCAGTTGACTTTAGCGTGACAATTGATCTACATCAATCGTAACTGACTGTATCTACATAGTATGAAGCAGGGCCAAGAAGAAACACGTTTTATGCGAATACTGTAGCCCTATCTTCTTGCTGCACATGACGTCGGAGCCTGGTATAAGAGTCCCATTTGGTGATGTTCACTCAGCAGTTCTGACTGACTTGTTTCTAATTTTAGCACATTTCTCAGATTTTTCACAAAAGTTGCAACGTCAACATTAACAAGCGCTCCATCGCTGTAGTCACCTTTTCAAGAGGTTTCTTATGCTGCTAAATAGTAATCGCTCCTTTTAAAAACATGCCGGTTTCAATATCTCACGTGATTAGGTGCCATTGCTGAAAACCTCGTTTCAGTATCTTGAACTGTTCTCGAAATGAAATGGTTGTTACGTTCATGGAATTCATTCTGTATGTAGATATTAAGTTTGCTTTTTTCCGTAGAGATACCTAGGTTTCATTCCCTCTAGAATAAAGGTCTCGCTGAGAAACATTCAACCTTAAACTATTTACAAAGGAAACTTTACAGTAAAATATGAATTTAAAATTGGCATTTTACCCTTTGCGTAACACACTTCTGTGGATTGACGTGCTTATCGCACTGAAATGGATCGCACCCCAGCGACAACAACTGTAATAAGAAATAATCTATAGAATATGTTCACTTGAAACATTTTGTAACCTTTCAAACGTGAGTTTGTTCAAGATATAGAACTGCAAGGAAAAAATAGTATATTACTGTACTATCTAAAAAAGATATTTATTCTGGCAAATAGAGGGGAGGAATATAGAGAAAAAAGAAAATTCTGTCATTATCAAAAAACTGCACTGAATTAACATATCTTTAATGTATTCATTCATCGCAAATACCGCTATTGATTTTCATCACCTTGCATATACATCGAATTCACAGATTATGCATCATCTAATTACCTAAACAAAACATTATCTATTCTGTAAAAAAAGAAAAATTTGACATGGTAAAACTAAGTATGCGCACTCTATTTTTCACTCTAATACTGCAATATACTCGAAACAAAATACACTAAAATTTCAAACACTCGACCAGCAACTATAGTCGACTATGAACGACTGCCGTACACGGATTGAGGTTCCCAGTTTTATGCCACTGGCTTTAGTCACACTATCGAACTCTTAACAAATGGCGCTATAGGACAGATTTCCTCAGGTTTGCATGCCAAAGGGGAAGGGATTCTTAGCCGGATTTGTGTTGTCCTTGGGTGCAATTGAATGAAATGCAGCGAATCAATGACAACGGATATAGAGGTTGCTGCGAGAGATGCTGAATGTAATTTATCCGACATGGTTCAGAAAAAATTACCTTGTTGCATCACCCACTGCAGTACTCAAAATTGGAAGGCCACTGCTTTGCTGCTCTTTATGTAGTGAACTAACGGAAAAATGTCTACAAAGAATAAGCAGAATACTTTTTTCGACTTCCGCATCTGCCACTATGTGGGTAACAGTTCTCTTGCTCATGCTGCTTTTTGTTCTTAAACTCTCGCTGCATATTACAGTATTGTTCAAAAAATGCTACAAATGGCTCTGAGCACTACGGGACTTAACGTCTGAGGTCATCATTCACCTACAACTTAGAAATACTTAGATCTAACTAACCTAAGGGCATCACACACATCCATGCCCGAGGCAGGATTCGAACCTGCGACCGTAGCGGTCGCGCGGTTCCAGACTGAAGCGCCTAGAACCGCTCGGCCACACCGGCCCACACAGTATTGTGGCTCTGGCTGAAACAAAATTTAATTATGTAACTTTAAATTTTCGAGATGATAATGAAACCTTTGTGACTAACCATCGTACGAGAACTCCAATTTTAAAGGCGTTTTTGCTGTGTAATTTCTAGTGTTACCTACGAGACCGCTGTAGGGGAAAACATGAAAAAAGAGATGTGGTGCTATAAAAGGATGTTGGAATACTAGGTGGGCTGATAACATAAAAAAATGAGGTGGTTCTCAATAGAATTGAGATGGAGAGACAAATGAGAAAACAATGACAAGAAGGAAAGATGATGGGATATGTGTCGAGAAATCAACGAATAGCTTCCGTAGAACTGTAGGTAGCTGCAGGGAAAAGGCAGAGATTGGAACATTGAAGATACACGTTGCAAGTGCTACTACCAAATGACGAAAGGGACACAGGAGAGGAATTCGTGGCGACACACGCCCAACCAGTCAGTCAGAAGACTGACGTTTAAAATCGATGTTGAAAATTATCGATTATTGTCGGCCATAGACTTTTAGATGTTGATCGTCAACCTGAAACAGCATCAATGATTTGCCAACACTGCACATCTTAGTTGTAACGTTTCAAATCATTGATCAATAGTAAATATACTAGGAATGACAGGAAAATGGACTAAGTGCCAGAGAAATAACTGGAGTATAGAACACAGTTATGAATGTAACGAAAATGGACTGCAAATGTACAGTTCATATGTTCAGCCGAATAGACGGCTAGACGGTCGATGGCTGCTCTTTAATGGATTTCAGTAGATAAAACAGAAAAGTTATGACGATTTGCATCAAAGTAAAGGGTGGACAAAATAAGACTAGTCGGGAAAGTATTTCACTCACCATAAGGTTGGCAACCCTGCGGGTGCAAATGATGTAAACTGGATTGGCTATTTTAAGGTGCATGAAATATTTTCCTTACAAATCTTGTTTTGCCTACCCTGTACGTACATCACCTACCTCTGTAACCGCGTTCACCAACGCACTCCTGTGCTGTGGCACTCGACTCGGAGGTAAGCTAGTTAGATCCTAGTGGCGGAAAATTTCCAACACCCGTGTTTGGCTGGCAATGGGAGGAGAAGTGGGGCCTAAAGTTCCTCATCGCCAGCCTTTGCTCCATGCCCTGGATTAAAGTCCAGATCTCTCCGCAGAATCTCATGAAGTTGAGGCTGTTCGATAGGAGTACGCTATGCGCTGGCACCAGGTTTTACTCACTCTCCCCTCTTCATACATAACTACACAAAGCCAACAATAAACTGCACAAGCACTCATCATATCATACACACTACACAGACACACTCTTGACACTTCATAACAGGTCGGACGAAGTCAATGGAAAGCCACCTCCCTTAGCGCCTTGCACAGATACCGATATAGGACTCCTGCATCTTTATGTTAAAACAGCAGTCCAAATCGCAGCCACCCTCAGAATTTTTTTTTTTTTTTTTGGGGGGGGGGGGGGGGGGAGGGAGGGGGACCTGCAAAGATAGGAACAGCAAAGTTAAAAATACTAGTACTACATATGGTGTTAAAAGAAAACAAGGAAATATTGTAGCGTTTAACCTAAGGCTGTTACCTGCGGCTCCTCGATTTTTCACGCGATACCACTATCGTACACTGGGGCTGATTGCTATGGAGCCAGGGATTAAATGAGAGAAATTCCCGACCCGTGGCTCCACAGCCCTGTCACAGCGTACGATCGTGGTATCGTGCGAAAAATCGAGAAGCCGCAGGCCCCAGCCTTAAGCTAAACGCTACAACATTTCTCTGTTTTCTTTTAACGCCACATGTAGTACTACTGTTTGTAACTTTGCTGTTCCTGCTCATAAGGGACCCCCAAAATGAGCAAATGGTTCAAATGGCTCTGAGCGCTACAGGACTTAACATCTGAGGTCATCAGTCCCCTAGAACTTAGAACTACTTAAACCTAACTAACCTAAGGACAGCACACACATCCATGTCCGAGGCAGGATTCGAACCTGCGACAGTAGCAGTCGCGCGGTTCCTGACTGAGGAGCCTAGAACCGCTCAGCCACTCCGGCCGGCCCAAAATGAACAAAAAAAAGTCTGAGGATGGCTTTAACCTAAGCGAAACCGGATATAATAAACAAATGTTACTGTGATCTCGATAATCGTTTTAACGTAAGTAAAGCAATAAATCGCTGCGCTCAACGGACAATGTTGTCTAAATTTGTTCCTGCATCTGCTCCCCTTCACTTATTCCCTGAATATGAGATTACTTTACTATACATACAGGACATTAGAAAATATGCAGGAGCAATTCGTACGAGTATCATAGAAGATCTAGAAGAAAATTTCCTCCAGCAATGGATGTCAAAACGATGATTGTTATGACGGATATGGTAATAGTGGTAATACAGTACTCGTAAAAATAGTTTTGTCATGATGAAAACTTAACCAAACGCTTCTTATTTTTTGCCTGGGAAATTGTTTTCTATCCCATGATAAGAGTTATTCCCAATTTGGAAGTTCCTGCCTAAACTTATAGTTTCGTGGGGGTTTCAGAGCAACGCGGGAACCAGCACGTCGCTTCTTCGAGAGATCTGAACGCGAGGCACGTCCCGATGCCTCGCCGAGATAGCCCCGTGGGCTTCCCAAGACGAGAGCCGTGGCTCGCTGTCTTAGCTGTCAAATATCTTTGAATTATCCTCCTGTCTACTGCGGCTTTGCAACTCCTTCAGGGAACGACCTTGGCGCAGTAAGGGCTTCGTCAACGGAAACTTTTTAATTTCCAAGAATATCTGTGGCAAAGACGGTACTGCGCTGGAGCGCATGAAAATACAATCAGGGCAGATTTCTCATCATTTCACGTTTAATACGAAGTTGATCCGGGAGAGCTGTGAGTCGAACATCAGCGGGTATTAATTACCTGTGAACAGTTTCAAAGTGTGCAGGTGCATGTGGACGAAATTCGAGCGGAAGAAACGGAAAGTAGTCACAAGGAGATTTTTGAGAATTTTGTGCCTTTAGAGAGCTATCAGTAACAAACCTCCCTCCTCTTCGTCCATGATACTTCAAATATTCCAACTCTCGTGTATTAAACAAGATCAAACGTTTGATTTTCCACGCAACTCAATGTTAATGACGCCAGATGTCCTGATCTGTTTATCATACAGTGATTTTGCAAGTACATTCAGTGACATACGAGTATATGAGTGCCGTCTGCAAACTGTGTTGCTAACAGTAAATAGTAAGTTAAAATATTCATCATTTTGATTTGCAACTCCTTGTGTTGGCCGTGTCTGCAGTTAAAGTTGTTGGATGTAAGGTCCGCCAGTTATGCAAAACACCGTTTTCTCTCAGTACCGAAACATGTTTCGGCACCACTGTGCCATCATCAATGGGTTTTCGTTTTTATTTATTCTGTAATGTGAACAGTTTTGTTTAATGATTATAAAACTATGTGCATCTTTAGTTCCAACAACAAATCGTTTCTTTTTGCAAATACCTTCACATTTGGTGTGCATGAATTTTCTGGATCACTTGTGTATTGATTACTACAGGTAGCTTGTCATCTGCAACAGAACGATGTTGATGAGAAAGTTTTTTGCTGGGAATTAACCTATCTTCTAGAATGTAATTTAGTTCGTCGCGATGTTTTCGCGCCTATATTCGTTTTTACTTACGTTTTCGTGTGCCATGAGGCGGAGAATGGAAGTGCTTGCCACACGGAAACGTAAGTTGTTTCGTTCCTCATGCATCGTTTTCCATTGATCAGAGGACTTCCAGCCAATTGCAAACAGTCTGTGGTGTTCACTCCACCGGAATGAATTGAGAAAGTGCGTGTTTCTCACAGGAAAGTGTCATCCGGCTGGTGAGCCTTATAGAGACCGGTTAATAAGACTCTTATCTCTTCAGTACAAGGGTCAGTGCGTGCGGTTATCAAACCTAATACATATTACGAACCGTCTGATTCTGGTGGGTATCGATTACTTCATTATAAAAATACGATATGTAAATCTATTTCTACGTAAACAATGTACTTCGAGAACTGCTGCTGTCAATCAGTATTACTAAAATAATTATGAAGTTAATTAACAAGAAAGATAACTATGCAAATTTTATAACATTATTTACAGCAGTGTTTTCATTACATTTTCTAATAATTGCGTAAAAAACACATAAAATTAGTTTAAATACTTTTGTTGCCAACAATGTAAATGATAAACTCTTTGTTAGAAATTGTAATCTCTAATCTTTCGCGCGTAGCGGGAAGAGACGATGTGAAGTATACATGTATCTGCAGTCAGGTAATAGTTGCTATTTTGAACCTCATTTGAGCAAATGGAAATTATACTATTGTGGGAGTTGGACGGTTATTGTCAACTAATGCTAAAATAATCGAACTCGATATGTATGAAGTCGTCACCAATATCCGCACGAACTGTCAGTTTCAACAGTGCTTCTATCCAGTTAAGTGGTTCCCTCGAGATAACTCGTGTTTCTGCACGCTGTTTGGAACTTGAGATCTGCTTATTTTTTGCCCGCCCTGCGTGGTTCTTAAAGTACAACTGTTCTGTGGTTCTTGATAGAGGTCACGACCTCTTACGCACAGTAGCTCTGTGCTCCAGCTCGCTTGTAAGTTACTAACAAGTTATGCTGAAAATGATGTCTTGTAATGAAAATAATGAATTATGTGTCACTGAGACGAAAAAGCTGTATAATGAAACAAAAAAAATTGACGGTCATTAAAGTTGCGTACGATCTCAATCTGTACGTAGTAACAACAAACAAAATAACATTACTATTTCCAGTCAGAAATTTAAGAGAAAAACGTGTAAGATCCATGGGTATTGTATGTTGAACTATGAACACAATTCGGCTGAAACTAATAAACACAAAAGTTAAATTTTTAGGAGAGATATCTGATGCTTTCGAGATGCGAACTGGTGTTAGACAAGGAGATGTTCAATCCTCTATTATGTTTAGTTGCGCGCTTGTAAGTGTCAACCGATAATGGGAAGTAGAACTCAAAGAAGTGCGGAATAAATAACCAAGTGCAACTGGGCTATAAAAAGATTAGAATTTAGTGTTTAGCTTCTGATGTCGATATTGCAATACTATCTGTAGATATAGCAACGCCGACAAGAAAAATCTACGCGTATAAAAAGGATTGCAGAAAAAAGATGTCTTCAAATATCTTACATGAAAACGGAATATATGGCAAATATGGAAGCTGCTCAATGGACAAAGTGTACGGAAAACTTACGAGTCAATATATTTAAATATCTTGGTGAGGCAATACAGAAGAACCGCCTTCAGTGAACATAGAAATGGTCTTTCAGTTGATTAAATCTGTGTACTATAAGACATTTATCTGCTTTCAAGCAAAATCACAGCACTACATTAATACAAACAATTTTTAAACGCAACCGACTGCCTGTATTTGATTAAGACGAAAGAAATAGAAAAGATGGAAATAAAAAAAAGAGAAGAAAATCCTGAGAAACATGTTGGGGCCAATAAAACACAACTGTGAATACAGGAACAGGACTAATTAAGATTTTTACAACAAAACCGAAGACCTGAACAATAAAACCGAACAACTTGGTGCAACCATCAGAAAATGCACGACCACCTGGTTTCGTTCACGCGACCGCAAAAAAGATCTCCCTAGTGCAAGTGGCTCCAAAAAATTAGAAATAACATATATATATATATATATATATATATATATATATATATATATATATATATATATATATTACGGCAAAATGAGGTACATTGCAAATGTGAATATCTTACAAAGGCTTGTATGCCATATTAACAAACGTGTGTGTGAAATCTTATAGAACTTAACTGCTAAGGTCATCAGTCCCTAAGCTTACACACTACTTAACATAAATTATTCTAAGGACAAACACACACACCCACGCCCGAGGGAGGACTCGAACGTCCGCCGGGACCAGCCGCACAGGCCATGACTGCAGCGCCTGAGACCGCTCGGCTAATCCCGCGCGGCGCCATATTAACAAAGCACGGTGTACGTAGCATTTTGTAAGTTAAAATACATAACCCAATATCCTCAGCCACTTCACGGTGTCATCGGACACTGTGTATGCCTTCCTGTGTATTCCTTCACATCTCCTTCTTGTAAACTCCTTATTCACCCTCTCGATGGTCAGTGGTACATTGTCACAGTCGCAGAATGTGGTTTCAGCTTTTCCCCACTTGCGAAGCCAGAATTTACCTCTTCCGTGTTTTGTTCTAATTCCATCTAAAGATACACGCTCCATTTTTCGTAAACTGAAACCAAACGGATCTCTGATTGGGTTATTGATTAAACAGAACTGGTCGGGATTTGAAGGGAGTCTTTCTTCATGGCAAGCCCGATCAGAGTCGAAAGCTGATTTGATGAGTTTGTTGCCGAACTTTGATGGTGGGTTCTGTATTTCAGTCTGTCTGGTTTCTGGGTATTGCAGTACTTGCGTAAGGGAAGTTGAGGGCTACAGCGACGTTTCAATCATTCTTTTAGCGTCTACATAATCTATATCAGTACTCTGAGACCCGCCTGACGCTGTGTGGCAGAGACTACTTCTGGTACCAGTATCTGATCCCCCTTTCCCTGTTCCATTCGCAAATGGCGCTTGGGAACATTGATTGTTGGTAAACCTCTGTGTTAATTGCAATTTCTCGAATTTCCTCGTTGCGGTCATTTCGCGTGACGTATGTGGGAAGAAGTAACATATCGTCCCATCCTTCTCGGAAGTTCTCCACGTGACGGAACGCGATGCTCTTCGTTGCATCTTCTCTCCCCCATCCCCCCTGTCTCTGTCTCTCTCTGTCTGTCTGTCTGTCTCTCTCTCTCTCTCTCTCTCTCTCTCTCTCTCTCTCTCTCTCTCTCTCTCTCTCACACACACACTATTAACCCTCCCTGATAAGGATCCCGTATTGATGAACAATACCCAAGAAATGGTCAAACAATCTGACATCTGCTTATCCTACTGTTTGTTTTATGTGGTCACTCCACTGAAGGTCGCTTTGGATAGTTACTCCTATACTGCGTTCGCCGTAAGAAGGAACATGATGTCTATGTTACACTGTGTATTCTCCCGCGTTTGCAGAAATTTCATTGGATACCTTTAAGACGTAAAAAGAGGCGAGCAGAGAAACAACATAGTGTCGAATGTCGTTTATTTTGTGAATAGAATGAAATAATATATAGCAATACACTCGTTGGGGGACCACACAGCTTAAGTCGTGTTTTAACTAAAAGCAAGAGTGATGAAAATTCCTTGCTTAAATAAAGGATAAATTTTTTGTGTGACTTGCGTGACGCAAAAGCGTACAGCAGGGATTTCATCGTATAGTTGTATAGTGAAACCGCTGAAATTACCGGTATTACTTATAGTCAATCGCCTAGTAATTTCTGAAGTCCTTCCACATCCGAAGAATACGTTTCAGTGCTGGAACTGTTGTCTGCTACTCTGACAACGATGCGATCAGTAAGAGATTCCATGAGGCCATACAAGCGTCTCATTTTCTCCTCTTCTTTTACGACATGCTGTTGTGCATCCCTCCAGCGTTCGGTAGGGACGTGTGATAAAGCTTCGTGCATTATTTCCAGCACCTCTGCAGCTTAAATGTCTTTTTGTTTCTTGTGACATATCTCTTAACTCGTGTCCGTATCAGTTCCGTTGGGTTCAGATTGCAGTGGTACGTTGCAAATGTAAAAATCCAACATCTGTGTAGTGTGCTCGATACAGCGAAAATTATTGTTTACCGTTTTTCAACGACGCTCATCATTCTGGCTCGTACGAAACCAGATCTGTGGTATTAACCAATAGACATCGTCCAACTAAAGAGTAGTTAATTTTCCATTTTTATCACAAAAATGTAATTTGTAATTTTTTCTTAATTTAAGCATTCTTTTACAAAATACTGATAACTAAGAATTTACATTTGCAATGAATACTGGTATTTTTCATGTGATATATAACTAGGAACAAGAAGATGTGAACTTTTCATAAAAATGATGATTGAATATGTGTTAATTATCATACATTTGATGAATTTTCATGTTCCAATGATGTGGGTACTCGAATTTAACAGAAAAGGGAAAAGACCATAACGAGGTTCAAACCAGAGATGCACAGAATACCATTATCACCTTTCTCCAACGTTCCTTTTCTTTAGTAAATTTATTTTCCTTCGTCGCATCATATTTTCTGTTTACTACTTGTCTTCTACTTCAGGATAGTATGGTGCATTTAAAATTCAAGTAACATAATAAGAAAAAATTACATCTTAATTACAATATAAATGGAGAACATTCAGCAATCTACCCATTTCTCTTAATATATCAGATGTGAGGATACCACGCTTTTACATAATTTGCAAAATTGTATTGATAATTACATTTGTCTGCAGGTCACAGTGTTATGTTGTCAGTTTAAACGCTACCAACTAAGCTACGCAACTTGTTTACAAAAAAACCTTGACTTTATGCACTAAAGTTAGTCGGAAAACGACAAGCTCGACTTGCCCTGTAAACTTCTGAAAAACGTTAAGCACAGCCTGTTTCTCGTCATTTTTTACCGATGTTCCACGCGCGTGTTTCACTACGGAGCAGGAGGAAGCGGCCTACGCCATTGTCACAGTAGTTATATATTAACAGAGCGACAATCAGAGCACAACTAGCGTTTACAGAGAATGTACGCTATTTATGAAATAAAAACCACGTGCCTCAAGTATGATTAAGAAAAACGTTGATGGCTAGTAACACGTTACAATATCTTAAAATTTCATTTACAGTAACACAGTAATAAGATATCTGATACATAAATAGGACCTACTTCCAAAACCATAACAGCACCAATGTAGGTGTGCTGCTGCTGTTGGAATCATAGCATTTATGTTTGTTTACATCAGTCTTATTCGTATAATGCGGTATGGATATGGACATCTTTTCGATTTGCAGCTTTTGTATTTTTTCCGTCTTAGCAGTTATAATTCTCGGATTTTCTTGATATTCAAACATGTTTTGGGACCTCTTTGCCAAGATCAGTGGCTTTTGTTAATTGAAAATTGTAAAAAGTCAACGAATTTCGGTTGTAGTTGATCTAATAAAATGAGGTCTAAAGACAACTTTTTTTTTCGTTTTTCTTCTTACTGTAATTCTAAATTATAGGGTTTTCTAGGACCATGGGTATAGTGTCCTGCACTGATAGCTTGTCCTCTGCAGACCAAACGATGTAAATGTGAATTTCATCAGCTAGTTAATACATCCCCTGATTTTTAAAAACGTGATTTTGGTGCGCCGAAATGTTTTGCGTGCATATCTGTTATTACCGTTTGTTGTGATTGATACCTCTTCTTTTGCGTTCTGAAGGCACTGCACACACATATTAATGTACTTCGTGTAATTTCGGTATTTCAAACGCCTTTTCATTTCTTCTTTAGGCCTTATTTTGTTATATCTGTTACAACCCAAAATATGTGCACTTTGTACAATTTTCAATAAACAAACCCCACTGATGATGTTACAGAGGTGCCGAAACATGTTTGAGTGACAAGAAAAAGAAAGAGTATTTTCGAAAAAAAGGCAAACCTATATCCAATAGAAGTACATATTTTACGGTGGTTACTGTTTCCGGCAATGTCATCAGCAGTGCAGTTGTGGAGTAGTGGGTTGATTTTCCTATGTAAGCGCAATATGTTACGTTTATTTACATTCAGGGTCAGTTGCCAGTCCCTGCAACATTGAACAGTCCTCGACAGTCCTCCTGCAAATCGCTGCACACTCTTCTGGCGTTGCTACCTTCTTATAAATAACGGCATCACCTGCCAACAGCCTTACGCAGCTTCTGACGTTTTCTACTAAATCAGAGTTGTTTGTTGTCGGATATGAAGCGATAAAGAGTAGTTGTTGTGGTCTTCAGTCCTGAGACTGGTTTGATGCAGCTCTCCATGCCACTCTATCCTGTGCAAGTTTCTTCATCTCCCAGTACCTACTGCAGCCTACATTCTTCTGAATCTGCTTAGTGTACTCATCTCTTGGTCTCCGACTACGACTTTTACCCTCCACGCTGCCCTCCAATGCTAAATTTGTGATCCCTTCATGCCTCAGAAAATGTCCTACCAACCGGTCCTTTCTTCTAGTGAAGTTGTACCACAAACTCCTCTTCTCCCCAATTCTACTCAATACCTACTCATTAGTTATGTGATCTACCCATCTAATCTTCAGCATATTTCTGTAGCACCACATTTCGAAACCTTCTATTCTCTTCTTGTCTAAACTATTTATCGTGCACGTTTCACTTCCATACATGGCTACACTGCATGCAAATAGTTTCAGAAACGACTTCCTGACACTTAAATCTATACTCGATGTTAACAAATTTCTCTTCTTCAGAAACGCTTTCCTTGCCATTGCCAGTCTACATTTTATATCCTCTCTACTTCGACCATCATCAGTTATATTGCTCCCCAAATAGCAAAACTCCTTTACTACTTTAAGTGTCTCATTTCCTAATCTAATTCCCTCAGCATCACCCGACTTAATTCGACTACATCCCATTACCCTCGATTTGCTTTTGTTGATGTTCATCTTGTATCCTCCTTTCAAGACACTGTCCATTCCGTTTAGCTGCTCTTCCATGACTTTTGCTGTCTCTGACAGAATTACAATGTCATCGGCGAACGTCAAAGTTTTTATCTATTCTCCATGGATTTTAATATCTACTCCGAACTTTTCTTTTGTTTCCTTTACTGCTTGCTCAATATGAAGAGTGAAGAACATGAAATTCCGAAGAAAGATAAGTTTTTCGAAACAAGGTTGTACATTCTCATCTCCTGAGAAAACCAAAAAATGGAACTGGGGTGAAGTGGTGACAACTTAAGAAGCAACACTATTGTGGTCGAAAGAAAAATTAATGGAAAAACAAGAAATTAAATCAGAAGAAGTTATTAGCGTGGTCGATTCTTTGGGGCAAAAAGTTCCTCATAAACCCCTGGAGAGATTTCAGCCAAACTTGCTACGTAGACTACTTATTTGTGGATGCCCAAAAATAACAATTTCCGAATGGCGAACGAAGGTCTAGAGCGCCGCTGCCCCTTCCGTTACTGTTTAGACGACGCTGTGTACAAAGCGCTCGTCTGTACCGACGTTTGCCTACATTCGCTTCTCTCCGACTTCTTTTGCCTAAGCGCCGGCCAGGGACCTCCGAGTGCCAGGCCGTCTGCCGGGAAGCGGCTGCTATTGGGGCGTAGTCCAATGCCAGAGGCGCAATATAGGTCAGCGGCGGCTGATGCAAAGCGGCAGCCGAGCTTTCGCGGACACGTCACGCGCTCGCAATGTCACGTCGCGCGCGCTGCAGCGACCGCGGGGTACAGGGCGGCCAACCCCCGCACACAGCGCGGATTCCTTCTATGGAATTTCACCTGACGAAACGGGTTTTCTCACGGCGCCGCAAGAAACTTCTGCGTAACTCTGGACAAACAGCTCCCATGGCCAAGTGTTTTCTGACTATTTGAGAAATCGCTAGACGGAAAGGGTGAGGTTAGACTATACCCGACTATCGTCTGATGACCACGATACAACCACGCAGTCATCTACATCAGCTAATTGCATGATGAAGCGAAATTTGCGCTATTGGACGCAACAGCACCATCATAACAGATCAAAATGGTTCAAAAATGTCTCTGACATAACTTCGTCACCTGCATGTTCAGGTAGAAAGTGGACGTCAACTACAGCTTTTTGTAACGTTGAACCTCATAATATTAATTCGTGACCAACAAAAATTGAAGTACCGATATTTAATAATAATTATACAAGGAGACCAATGAAACTTATACAGGGTGCGGTGCGGGAACACACGTATTTATAAACATCATAAAGCAGAATGAATTGGCGATATCAATTTAATTCTCTTTTCCTATATAGAACCACACTACTGGCCGTTAAAATTGCTACACCAAGAAGAAATGCAGATGATAAACGGGAATTCATTGGACAAATATATTATACTAGAACTGACATGTGATTACATTTTCACGCAATTTGGGTGCATTGATCCTGAGAAATCAGTACCCAGAACAACCACCTCTGGCCGTAATAACGGCCTTGATACGCCTGGGCATGGAGTCAAACAGAGCTTGGATGGCGTGTACAGGTACAGCTGCGCATGCAGCTTCAACACGATACCACAGTTCATCAAGAGTAGTGACTGGCGTATTGTGACGAGCCAGTTGCTCGGCCCCAATTCACCTGATGTTTTCAGTTGGTGAGAGATCTGGAGAATGTGCTGGCCAGGGCAGCAGTCGAACATTTTCTGTATCCAGAAAGGCCCGTACAGGAACTGCAAGATGTCGTGCATTATCTTGCTGAAATGTAGGGTTTCGCAGGGATTGAATGCAGGTTAGAGGCACGGGTCGTAACACATCTGAAATGTAACGTGCACTGTTCAAAGTGCCGTCAATGTGAACAAGAGGTGATCCATACGTGTAACCAATGGCATCCCATACCAATACACCGGGTGATAGGCCAGTATGGCGATGGCGAATACACGCTTGCAATGTGCGTTAACCGCGATGTCGCAAAACACGGACGCGACCATCATGATGCTGTAAACAGAACCTGGAATCATCTGAAAAAATGACGTTTTGCCATTCGTGCACCCAGGTTCGTCGTTGAGTACACCATCGGACGCGCTCCTGTCTGTGATGCAGCGTCAAGGGTAACCACAGCCACGGTCTCCGAGCTGATAGTTCACGTTGCTCCAGGTGGTTGTTGTCTTGCGGACGTCCCCATCTGTAGACTCAGGGATCGAGACGTGGTTGCACGATACGTTACAGCCATGCGGATAAGATGCCTGTCACCTCGACTGCCAGACAACGCCGGTCAACTGCTGTTTGTGTATGAGAAATCGGTTGGAAACTTTCCTCGTGTGAGCACGTTGTAGGTGTCACCACCGGCGCCAACCTTGTGTGAATGCTCTGAAAAGCTAATGATTTGCGTATCACTGCATCTTCTTCGTGTCGGTTAAATTGCGTGTCTGTAGCACGTCATCTTCGTGGTGTAGCAATTTTAATGGCCAGTAGTGTACATTTAAAGCTATAATTCATTTCTAGTTTAAAAATGGTATCTTGAAGGTGGCCTCCATTCTACTCATTGCATTTGGAAAGTCGAAATCGAAAGTTCCGGTCCTCTTTGTCCAGCGTTTCTTTCTATATATTGCCAATAGCAGCACGAATATTGTTCCGCAGGTCACATAGCGTCGCTGGACGATTGATATACGCCAATGTTTTGAGATTGCGACACAAGAAAATGTCTTAGGGGGCCAGATCCGTCCCAGGAAAAGATGAAACGGTCCGGGTATGTTCGCGCAAGGGAGTCACTGACGTTCGTGCCGTGTGAGCCGTGGCGCCGTCTTGTTTTGGGACCAGACATTCCCCTACCGCCCCCCCCCCCCCCCCACCACCCCTCACACACACCAGTATCTTGAAGTTAGGGAAAGAAAAAAAACTCAATAAAAAAGAAAAATGTTCAAATGTGTGTGAAATCTTACGGGACTTAACTGCTAAGGTCTCCAGTCACTAAGCTTACACACTACTTAACCTAAATTATCCTAAGGACAAACACACACACCCATGCCCAAGGGAGGACTCGAACCTCCGCCGGGACCAGCCGCACAGTTCATGACTGCAGCGCCTCAAACCGCTCGGCTAATCCCGCGCGGCTCCTCAATCATCTGGGCTCAACGCTCAGCAGTGACCATGGGCCAATAATGCCAATTTTGTATCTAGCACACCACTCACACGTTCTGTACGCAGGGGCAGCTCATGAAGTTCTCTGTTGTTCGCGCAACTTGGATACCGCATGTTTTATTTATTGACGCATCCAGACAAATGAGAATTTGTCTCGTCGCTGAAGAACATAAGGGCATCATGAGGCAGGTTTTCGATGAAAGATTCACATGAATTTTTTAGTCAGACATAATCGCGTGGATTAAGTGTGTACACCACTGCCCGCTTGTATGGCTGAAATTTGAAGTCTTCATGAAGAATTCGTTTCACTGTGGGATCAGAAATTGCAGGAGCAGCTGCATGTTTGCTTGCAGTTGACTTGCCAGAATTCAGAATCGCCAGCATTACATTCTCGAAGTTTTCTTGTGACCTGGTGGTTCTTGAAGGTCTTGATTTGTTTTTCTGCACACGTCCAATATCCATAAACGTGCTCAATCACACAACAATAGATTTGCGATCAGGAACACGACCTGCATGCGGAATGCTAAACTGTCCCCTGCATTCGAAAGATACTTCGCCATACATGTGCACAGAAAAATCATGTGTGTACGTGCCCGTCGAGACATGGAAAAGGAAGCAGATATGCGCACAAGACAGACTTTCCCTTTGTCCCTGACGCTGCTACCAAATTCTACCTCGCCTGCTGATGAGGTGGTATGGTAGAAATGACACACGAAAGCACTAAAGTTTCATGGGATCGTATTCTAGAGACCTTTATGTTTAATTGTCGCAGACGGCTCATTTGCAGCAACACACGCATACCGGCCAGCTACAATGGCACAGCTGCTAGGGCGTTGATGCTGAGACTATACACAATGCGGCCCCTAAACGGTCAATAATGTTGCGCATTGATATTGTGAAATAGTGTTGACTTTTCCCTTGACTGCGCAATAATGCTGTCAATTACATTGTGGATATTACTGTGCCGTACTACTGTGGTTCGGGATGTTAGAATGTAGAGATACTACTGCTGCGATAATTAAACTGCTCTACTTTGTAGCAAATAGAAAAAAGTGGGTATAAACTGCTTCAAGGAGGGCCAAAACTCAGTCACAAAAACTTGTTGAGGGAAATGAGGTTGAAAAAAAAAAAAAAGATTCATTCCCGAATAAATTTTTTGTGTAGTGATGGAGAAACATTTGCTAAATTACTTGAAATGGTTCTCCCCATACATTGGCAACAACCCGATACATAGCTCCTTCCTTCCCCCCTCCCCTCCCCCGTCTCCCACGTACCACGCTCATAACCCAGTCATCGACAAGGAAAATAATACAATGAGAGACGCAGTTCCATCAAGTCAGCGCTTATCTATTACGCCACGATTCCGATTCCTTGCTACTGGCAACTCTTCCGAAGATTTTAAATTGACAACTGCAGTTTTCACCTCACAGTGTCTGAGACATAGTTACGGAAACGTATCATGCAACAACACGTGCACTGAAGGACAATATTCGGGTAAGCAATGTATACACAGATATACATATTTTTATTCGTAACTTTCCATTATATAAATTTTTTTAAAAACATCTTCCTTTGTGGTCGTTGCCTATGTTTTCTAAGCAACAAATCATGCACGTGATCAATCTTGACACTTCTGTTTTTGTACTCAGCGGCCCTAACATACAACAATGCCGATAATGATTTATACACTTTGATTCACTTTTAATAATAATGCTGTTTCGTCTTATCTTGAAATCATTTTCCACACACGAAAAACAAGAAAGAAAAAAAAGCGTAGCCCAACCTGACCTCTTTGGTCTATGTAGCATGCGAGATACTGTCAAGAATATTCACAGTCCTACCCACACACCACAATATTTCTAGGCAACGCAATGTATTTCAAAAGTTTTTGATGTTCTCAACACTATTGCGGAACTTCTCAGTCTCACTCCTAGAGCGTCAATATTATTGCACATCCGGAATATATTGCCAATATTATTGACCGTCCTGGCGCCGCTCAACGTTGTTTTGTTTATTGGTGCCGTTTTTTGTCTAAGAGTAAACGGTACTAACTCTGCGTTCATTTGCCACCGTTACAGCAAAATTTGAAGTAAATTCCTAATTTTTAATTTTTTTCATTTTTGAAAAGCTGTTACTTCACTTATAATACTGAAAATACTATTGTGTAGGCTAACCTCAAAGAAGAACACTAACGGGTCGGATTGAAAGACAAAGAACTCGAGAGAGAGAGAGAGAATGTTTGCGTAGACAAAGTAACAGAATTAATATGGACATTCATAATGATAATTCTATCATTGTTTTGAAATATACATTTAAATGTTCACTGAACGAAATTCCAAATGATTTTGAGAGTTATAATCGCGGTTTGATGAATTTACAGTGCAGATCTTGTGATGCAAACATTTCGCGTTAGAGGTTACTTCACGCGATACAAAGGCAGCCACAGTGAGTTGACATAAAGGAATAGTTAATTTGCCGCCGTTAACACAAAACTAATTTTTCAACGCATTGTATCAAGGACTCACTTCAAATTATAGAATAATTAAAGAGAAATCAAAATATTAATTCAATGATATTCGTAGCTACAATGAGACATCTGCTAGGGTCGCTTCTGAGGCTAAAATTTCAGACACAGTTTTACGTGGAGTGTATCACACTACGACAGACTGTATTTTTTTTATCATTCAGCAGGTCCCGTGGTCTCAAGGTACGGTTGTTCGTCTCGTTATGTGCAGTTATATTTTCATGACATCGGCACAATTCGTCGAATTTGGACCACAGGCTATACTGGTAACGATTATTGTTGAGATATGTCAGAAATATTTATAACTGTTTTAAAAAAAATGAAGTGAAATGATCGCATGGCATCATTGGGCCCTGGAGACGCCCGTCTTGGGTAGTTCGGCTGTCTTATTCAAGTCATCCTATTTGATGCCACTTTGGCGACATGCGTGTCGATGATCATGGGATGAAATGATGAGGACAAAACACGAACGCCCACTCTCCGAGAGGAGGGAATCTCTGACCCGGCCGGTGTTAGAATCCGAGCCTGTAAGATACAGAGATGACAACGCTAATAGTGCATCGCGGACTGCCGAAAAATAAATTGCCTGTCGTAGGACAAAATAACTACGTTACTACGTCGAGATGTTACAATACAAACAATATTCATTAGGAGTGGTAGGTTCTTACTTTGGAGGAAGGGGGATAACTGAAGAAAGACGAAGCATTACTGTCATTGCACCAGAAAGCATAGAGGGATCTAGTGCAAATTTTACAAACAAAATACGTCTTTAAAAGTGGATTAATTAAAATGATTGTAGTGTTATTTCTATGTTAGCATTATACCAGTACACCCGCAATTCTTTAAAGAATCGAACTCCCATTAATAAAACACTTTTAAAAATGGTTGAAATGGTTCTAAGCATTATGGGACGTAACATCTTAGGTCATCAGTCCCCTAGAACTTAGAACTACTTAAACCTAACTAACCTAAGGACATCACACACATTCATGCCCGAGGCAGGATTCGAACCTGCAACCGTAGCAGCAGCGCGTTTCCGGACTGAAGAGCCTATAACCGCTCGGTCACAGAGGCCGGCTAAAACACTTTCAAATATCTGATTAGTTTACAAATGAGTTAATGTGGAAACATTTCCCTTTAAGTAGGTAAACGAGAATAAGTTAGGAAATGTTTGAAATTAAGCTCAAAGTTTGTGTAAGTCGCTAAGTGCTCTCATAATGAAGCACTGGATGAATTTGTGTGTCATCATATTCTATCTTTTTGTGTGTCGTACTTGTATTTTCGGAGGCGGACATTGGGGACCAGGTCAGCTAAACAATTCCCCAAACGAAGGTGAGGAACTGCCCAAAAACCACACTTATGCTGGCCAGTGAATCAGATTCGATCCGGGTCTGGCTTATGTTCCTGTCTTGCAAGCTAGCGGGAAGCATGTTAAGCTATACGAGTAGTGCTGCTAAATCGTAGTTTCATGTAGGTAGGACTAAAAAGTACAACTAGCTTTGGGTAGTGTATTTCGTGTTTGATACAAAAAATTATGTGATTGCCACGCAACTAGACACCACTTAGAAAAAAAATACTGCTCTATATATATTTTGTAGATGGAACGGAGGAGATGGAATGAGGAATTAGTTTTATTACATCGTGCCAAACAACGAAATTGTTCCGGAAGTGTCAAAGTTAGACATATCTAGAATTTCCAACAACAACGGACAAATAAAACAGTAGTATGAAAGCAGTGACAAATTTAAAAACAACTGAACTCATTAACAAAAACTCGTGATTGGCTGACTCACATAATAAATAATTTCGCGTCGTTGAAATTATCTGAACGCAGGTATTTCCATTGACCCGCACTTTGGCAACTTTCGTGTCTCAGACCTGCCCCTATAAACCTACTGGGGAAAGAAGACCTAGAGCTGAACGTGGAACCCGAACCACGTGCCGTTCCTGGAAAATCTACCCGCCATTGAGAGATGAAGGATAGGTTAAAAACAGAATGAATAAAAACCCGGGATTCCCAGACATGCTCTTCACCACTCGTTTTCATCAGGTCCGACGAGAGCATAATACAACAAATAGGTTTCTGAATCAGGATAATGAAGATCTAAACGACGTAAGTACAGAAGGAATATAAGTATGGCCCTGCGGAAAGAACATATGTTTAAAGAAAACAAAGCTTCAGACCAAATACGACAGGCGATATGGGAAGACCGAATTTCACAGAACATACGACTCAAAATAAGACTATTCAGAATGATAGAATATAATAGGAGCTAGAGTTGAGAATATCTGGATACTGAAGGAAACGGGACAAGTAATCATCATGGGTAGCGGTTACATTCCGTCTGTTAGTATAGCGGGTGGGAGTGTTGCGATAAACTGAATTAAAAAAACACGTATGTCGTTTTCCGGTACATAGAATGGCAACGTGTCTAATAAATTACGAGCATGAAGATACGTTGAAATTGTGGCAGGGCAAAGTTCAGACGGAATTTAGGCGGAGCAAACATATTTAGGTTTTCGACGAGTCATCAGGTGAAATCTTGTTCTGGAATTCTTTTAACATTCCCTGGAGTTTGACTGACTTCCGTCACTCCACCTGCCGCATGCACCAGGCGGGGTCCGAACCAAGCGCCAGCGCACCGGCACACCGCCACCGCTACGGCCTCCCTGCTGCTTCTCAGCTCCTGCACTGAGCAAGGCCGAGGTCAGCGCTGGACCTTGCGCACTGCGCATGCGCGGAGACCTACTTGCTCGGCGAGCCATCTGGCGAGGACGGGCGTAGTTGATCAGTTGAACGCGCGCGCCTCAAAGTCAGCCCCAGTCATGATATAAGACATCCTCCCCTCCTTACTATTTCCACGAATACTCTGGACAAAGACTGTACACGACGCATTACAAATGCATCGTCCCTCTAACATCATCGAACACAAGTATCCCCAAATCATATGGCGTTGTTTGCGGAAAGCGATGTATGCTTGGCTTTCTCGACGCCAGCGTACAATCCGCCTGGTACATCACCGTCAATAGCAAACAGGTCAACCAGTCTCGTGTCGTTCGCTGAGCATCCGTCTCACTGACACACCCCTATGTGTTTCCTGTGGTGTGGACAATAAGGACGCCTACCAATTCTCAAGCGATCCGCCGTATGACGGCTGGAGGCTCGCATGACGTATCTTGGCTTTCCTTGCCCGGTAGACAGCTGCTCTGATCTCTCGCCACATGCTTTTACCACCTGACGCGTTTCATTACCCCGCAACGAATACCAACGTTATGAACTGGATACGCCACCGTACGGTCCGTTACCCGAGAAATCGGAACTGGGTTACTGTTACCTTAACTATGGACACTGTGTACTTCTTCGCATTCCTGGACACAAGAAGTTCTTTTCCAGTTTTATATGGGGCGCCTTTCATGACCCGCCATGAGATGCTGATGCTTATTTTGCCGACATGATGATCAGGCCGAACTACAAACGGAATCTCCATAAAAATTTCGAAAAGACACACCTCGATGTTCCTTCATCCGAAGGCGCGGGCAACTACCGGAATTCTGATACATAAAATAAAAGAATTGAAAAGAACAGCCCCCACACAACTCCTTTCATTTTCATCACTCCCCTGTGTGTTCTCTTGTCTCGCTCTCTTCGTTTCCTACCCCGCTCTCAGTAATGGATTAGTTGTCCTGGGGTAATGGTAGATAGGCACCAACGCCTGAAGAGCTGCAGTTTTTTTCTTTTTCTTAAGACACAAGAGCGGTGGCAAGTAGTTTTTTTTTTGATAGTTGCCTTTGCTGTTCAGGGGAGATAAAAATGTTTTAGAGCACTTGAGAAAAAAAGTAGCGAAAAAAAGTAAGCAGCCGTGTATAGTGGTTGTGTGTGTGTGTGTGTGTGTGTGTGTGTGTGTGTGTGTGTGTGTGTGTGTGTTTCTTGCCAGACAATATGCTGTGATGAGAGTCACGTTGCAGTCTTTCTAACTGCAAAAACAATGAGGTGCTTTACAAAAATTAATGTATTTAAGTAATGTATCTTGTTATAGTTGCTTCACTAACTGTTCACTATTGTTGCTTTCACAATTTAAACTTATTTACCAAGTTTGACTGTTTTTTGTTGTTGTATTCACCAAATGCACTTTGCATCAAACATGTAAATGTGGCAGGAAGAGAAACTTCCACCACCGAAAGTAGTCGCTGCTGTGAGAGGCTCTCTTGCACGCAGCAATCAAGCAGCCTCGTCACAGGACCAGAGTTAGGCAACATGTATGGAAAAAATAGCTGGCAACACGGATTAGCGACAATTTACATTGATTTATTTATGGAAACTTTACAGTATTTAACTGTATTATGAAGCGCGTGTGCAGCAAAATGTTCAGTGTCCACTAGCCTGGTTTCTGCCTTTCTAGATCCAGTGGACGATGACTATCATCACTTATATAATGTCGCGACTGGCTCTTCTTGGTGAAGACCATAGATGAATCCTGAGACACAGTCCCGTGTTGGGGTGTGAGGCGTATTCGGGAAGTAAGGTCCGATTAGGTGCGAAATGGAAACAACTCTGAAAATCCGATGGAACTTTGCACAGATGTGTTGGGCAGTGTCTTTACTGTGCCTGCTGGTCGCTCCACGTCGCTCTTTTCAGTTCGGAGCGCAAAGTGATCGAATAGAAATGCCGAAAACAAGTGTCTCCGGCCCAGTATGTGGATCTGGCGAGAGATTTCGCCTGAAGCTATGCAGCCCACATAACATGAATGTCATGCGTTTCTTTCTTCCAGACAATTTTCAATCGCATCCTGCGGGGGCAATGAAGACGCTCCTGCAGAGTTTTAGATGGGAAGTGTCTGATCACCCACAAAACAGACCTTAATTGGCTCCCTCCGTTGTTCATCTCTGCTCACATAAACCGCCGGCTACAAAGACAACTTTTTGGCACAAACTACGAAAGGCAGACCAGTGTAGAGAATTGGCGGAAAGCACAGGCAGCTGCTTCCTGTGACGAGGGTACTGGATAGTTTGTACAACGCCACGACAAATACCTAAGTCGGAGCGGCGACTATTTAGAGAGGTAGCTGGAAGGTGTGGCTAACTGGCGGATGAACGTCCATTATTTGTGTGACCTAAGGCGAAAGCGTAACGTAGTTCTTGACCATATGCCCTCTCTAGGAGTCTGACCCCTACGTTACGCCTGACTCGTAGACAGAATGGCGCTCTTCTATGCAAACTGTGTCCCGTATCTTATGGAGGACACACAATTTCAGAACGAGAACTACATACGTAAGTGACAGAAGCTGATACAAAAATATTAAGAGATTAGTAATTTTACACATAAACAAACATTACAGTGCAGGTGAATGCCGTAAACTACTGCGAAAAAAAAAAACCTACAGGGTAAAATGAGTGAGTCACAAAGAAGCGTCTAAACTTAAACTTGGAAGTCTGGGGTCATCACATTTTACCGTTATAAGGGAAACTTCTTGAAAATGTAACCTAAAGAAGAGAGCATGATTTTCAGCAGAATGATCTTCGTTGAGACTTACACGAAGACTGATCCGATACGGGTATCCGCCCTAGTCTGACTTCTGTAAATCCTTAAATATGTGCTGAACTGCCACGCCCTATGGCCAGAACCTATTTACTGTATTGAACAACGAGCCTGTTTTCCCAGCATCTAATAAACAGTATGCTAACCCAAAGACTTTGTAAAAATATCTAGACTGACCGAGGGCGCTCAGTCTCGGGATATTTTGAACCTGTTAAGTAGAAGCGCAATGTGGCTTTTAAGGACACAGGTCGGCCATTAAGTGTTTATCATTTGTTATTCGCAACTGTACTGACTGCATATTGCAGTTTACGGGAATAAAAAAAGATTGGTGAAGAGTTGCGTAGCGTTTACTTGCACAAATAAATTCGATAAAGGGACCAATATTATCTTTCATAGGTTCGTTGATGTTTTTAGGTGTTTTGTATGCTCATTCACTTGCCTGATTAACATGTCTACAGCGTGATAATATAGTAAACGTGCATTTAATCACAGGTTTCCTGCTTGAAAACAACTGTCTGAAAACCAGAGCTTTTAGAAAAATGGGAAAATGCTGTCAGGAGTCAAGGTTACTGACCGACAGAAAACCATTTTCTATGTTCGGAACATTTCGAGTAAAGTTGTTTCCTTGCAAACTATGTAAACGGCAAATGGCTGAAAGATGGTGCTGTTCCACATATCTTTAGTTTTGTGAAACATACTGCAGAGTGTAAATTATTTTTGTAAACGGAAGGGACTATTATTTTTTATTAGATTTTAAGTACAGAACTTCAAAGACTCTGAAGTGCAAGCAAGAGGAGATACCGCTCGTAAGTTTACCACCAAACGGCCGCTATTCAATTCGTCCGCTTTTCACCGTGGACCACTTACGGGATTGTGGCACCGTGGTGCTTCCCCTCTTCAGGAGCCCCGATTTGGCGTGGCCTCTCCACAGATACCGCTTCCGTGCGGTTGCACCTACGGTATGGTGATTTGAACCGTAGAGGCACCTCTGCGTGGCATATTCTGTGGCTCATAAATGGCGGGGGATGGGGTTGACGTACATGTGCTAACCTTATTCTGTCATACACGCATTCGGTCAGCTGTCGTTCCTTTTTAATGAGTCACCTTTATTAACCACAGTTACCATGAGGGATGTCCTGGTATGGGTTGGGAGTTCGAATTATCGCAATGGGAACGGTATGCAGGGGGTCGTATATTCCAAGAGGCATAATTTAAAGCCGGTTCTCGGAACCTTATGAGTAGCATTGTCGGGATAATTTACTTCTATCTTAAAGTCTCTGCCAGCTCAGTTTATTCAGCATCTCTGTGACACTCTTTCACAGCTCAGACAAGCCTCTCACCACTCGTGCTGCCTTTCTCTGTATACGTTCAATATCCCCTGTTTGTCCCATCTCGTACGGGTCCAACACACTTGAGCACTATTCTGAGATGGATCGCACGAGTGAGTTTTAATCAATGTCTTTTGTACACTGATTAGATTTGACAGTGAGATTTTCACTCTGCAGCGGAGTGTGCGCTGATATGAAACTTCCTGACAGATTAAAACTGCGTGCCGGACCGAGACTCGAACTCGGGACCTTTGACTTTCGCGGGCAAGTGCTCTGCCAACTGAGCTACCCAAGCACGACTCACGCCCCGTCCTCACAGCTTTACTTCTGCCAGTAACTCGTCTCCTACCTTCCAAACTTTACAGAAGCTCTCCTGCCAACATAGCAGAACTAGCACTCCTGAAAGAAAGGATATTGCGGAGACATGGCATAGCCACAGCCTGGGGGATGTTACCAGAATGAGATTTTCACAGTTGGTAGAGCACTTGCCCGCGAAAGGCAAAGGCCTCGAGTTCGAGTCTCGGTCCGGCACACAGTTTTAATCTGATTAGATTTGCTTAGCATTTTGCCATTAAACCGAAGTTTGGCACCTCATTTACCTACCACTGAGCCATATGATCTTTCAATTTCATTTCCCCACAAAGTGTTACGTCCAAGTATTTGTGTGAGTTCACCGATTCCAACTTTGACTCATTGACACTGTAGTTAAAGGACACTACGTTTTTTTTTGTTTTGTGAAGTGCACTGTTTTACATTTTTGAGAATTTAAATCAAATTGCTAAACTTTTCATCACCTTGAAATCGTCTCAAGATTTGACTGAATATTTGCACAGTTATTTTCAGACTCTGCTACGTTACAAGTGTAAGTAGGCTGTTTAGGTTTTCTTATTGGTAACGCCACATAGCGCTCGGTATGAAAAAATCACTGGCTGTGCCGTGTGCAGTCTGTGTTTAGTCTGCATTGTTGTCTGCCATTGTAGTGTTGGGCAGCGGCAGCTGGATGCTAACAGCGCGTAGCGTTGCGCAGTTGGAGGTGAGCCGCCAGCAGTGGTGGACGTGGGGAGAGAGATGGCGGAGTTTTGAAATTTGTAAGAATTGGTGTCATGAACAGCTATATATATTATGACTAGTGAGGTAAATACACTGTATGTTCTGTATTAAAATCTTTCATTTGCTAACTATGCCTATCAGTAGTTAGTGCCTTCAGTAGTTTGAATCTTTTATTTAGCTGGCAGTTGTGGCGCTCGCTGTATTGCAGTAGCTTGAGTAACGAAGATTTTTGTAAGTGATTTGTGAAATGTATAGGTTAATGTTAGTCAGGGCCATTCTTTCGTAGGGATTTTTGGAAGTCAGATTGCGTTGCGCTAAAAATATTGTGTGTCAGTTTAAGCACAGTAATATATAATTTTTCTAAGGGGACGTTTCATAAGCACTTGTATCATAAACCAATCTTTCTTCCTTCCTCCCTATTCTAGTTTGTTACTTTCTCTTAAGTTTTTTAATAAACCCGTCATGTGGATCAGTAACGATTCATGGCAGGATATGGCTTTTCACTGCAGGTGGAAGTAATTTGCTATTATTATTGCACCCAAAAAAGTCGTATAAACAGAGTGGGCTGTTCGGAAAGTAAGTTCTGATAGGCCGCAAAACGGAAACGACAGTGAATATCCCATGAAGCTTAGCAAGGATGTGTTGGGCAGTGCCTCTAGTATGCCTGTCGATTGCATCACGTCGCTCTTTCCAGTTGTCAACACACAGTGAGCACGTGAAGACGCCTAGAACAATAGTGTCTCCCGCCAAGTACGGTTGCCTTCTGCAAGGTTTCGCCTGATTTCATGCAACCCGTCATAACGTACCTGTCAGGCATTTCCATCATCATGGCAATTCTCAGCCACACTGCAGGGCCAATGAGCAGGCCCATGCAGCGTTTTCGAAGAGGAGTGTCAGATCACCCACGATACAGGCCGGACTTGGCTCTTTCTGATTTTCATCTCTTTGCTTGTATGAACAGCTGACTATGACGTCAACACTGTGGCACAGACAAAGAGCTGCAGACACAGGGAACTGGAGGAAACCACAGGCAGATTTCTTCTTAGCGAGGGCGCTGGAGAATCGGTACAACGCTATGACAGATGTCCGAATTACGAGTTTCATATTTCAGTCCATTACTGTCCCGCTATAGACAGCTTACTAACTGGTGGCAATGCCTCAGTACAAATGGCCAGCGCTTTATTAAATGTTCAAGTACTGTGCAAGGTGGGAATACAAAACGGCGACGAACATCGAATTACTGAGGCGAGTGGTGCTAAACTACAGAGACAGAAACGTCATCTAGAACATGAAGAAAATCAACTTAGAGTAATAAAACCGGAAGAAAAGCAAAACAATGTAGTGTTATTAATAGTGTAAATCGAATTTAAACTTAATTGCTATTGTTATCTACCCATGACGTCGAAGAAACGATTATGGAATTGAGTAACAAGCCGATAACGATTAAGCATGCATCAGAGAACTGAGAATCGTTGTCGACTATACATTTAGCAAAGAAGTAAATGTAAGGATCTGGACTGCAGTGGTATAAGGAATGTCAAAAATTAAATGCAGAGACTAAGTGCCGTGGAAGGTGTATTACAAAGAGTGCGAGAAGACGGCATTACGACGCGTATTCGGAAAATAGGTCAGATCAATCGCAAAATGAAAACCACTTTGAAAATCCGATGAAGCTTTGCACAGATATTTTGGGGCAGTGTCTCTAGTATGCCAGTCGATCGCATCAAGTCGCTCTTTTCATTTCTGATCGCACGGTGACCACGTAAGGTATCTAGAAAATAGTGTCTGCCGCCAAGTACGAGGGCCTGGTGAGAAATTTCGCCTGAAGCTATGCAGCCCACAGCCACGTAACTGTTATGCATTTTCTTCTTCAAGACAATTCCTATCCGCATTCTCTAGGGGCAATGAACATGCTCCTGCAGCGTTTTCAGTTGGAAGTGTTTGATTATCCACAATACAGCCCGTAATTAGGTCTGTCTGAGTTTCATCTCTCCTCACACGAACCGCTGGCTATGAAGACAACATTCTGGCGCAGACAACGAGCTGTAGGCCAGCGTAGAGAATTGGCGGAAACCATTGGCGGCTGCCTTCTATAACGAGGGTATTGTTATCTACAACAAACGTCTAAGCAGGACTGGTAACTATGCGGATAAGTAGCTGGAAGTTGTAGCTAACTGTTGCAAATAAAACATTTTTGAGTTTGACGGTGGTTTCCATTTCGCGAGCGATCACACCTTACTTTCTGAATACTCCTTGTATATTAATAACCTCAACCAAAGGAACGCACATCTGCAACGGTAGCCAGTTGGAGTTACAAAAAATTGGGTTCAAATGGCTCTGAGCACTATGGGACTTAACTTCTGAGGTCATCAGTCCCCTAGAACTTGTAACTACTTAAACGTAACTATCCGAAGTACACCACACACATCCATGCCCGAGGCAGGATTCGAAACCTGCGACCGTGGCGGTCGCGCGGGTTCAGACTGTAGCGCCTAGAACCGCTTGGCTACCTCGGCCGGCCAGTTGGAGTTACATGTTGCAAGGAGTAGGAGTGTGGTGACCATAGCGCCGGAAGAAACGACGATACGCAAAAACATGTGTTCGACGATGCTTGGTATAGTAGGTAGGTAGGTAGGTAAATAACAAGGAACAGAAGACAACATAAAGGAGTCGAAAGACTGATGACATGCACTAGCGCAGAGACTGTAACACCTAACAACGATGAGCCAAAGTAATCCAAAGTCGGAGGAACAGTGTACCAGCAATAAGTAGCTTGCGTAGCTGAGTCGGTTGACTTGCCCGCGAAAGAATGAAGTCCCGAGTTCGAATCTCTGCCCGGAACACAAAAAATGAAATGAGCGTATGGCATCGATCGCCGGGAGGCCCCTATTCGTGGACATTCGCCTGCCAAGTGGATGTCTTATTTTATTCGACGCCACATTCGGCGGAGAAAATCTCCAGCGCGGCCGGGAATCGAACCCGGGACCGCTTGCATGGGAGGCGAGCACGTTACCACCCAGCTAAGCAGGCGGACCGTCCGGGACACAGTTTCAGACTGACAAGAAGACACTCCGCTGTAGAGTGAAAAATTAATTCTGGCCAAGTCATACAAATTACCGAAATATGCGCACACGCAGGAGCGCCATCTCTTGTGAGATGACAAAGGTCAATCTCTTGACAGGCGCTACCAGTTGAGTCGTCGGCAGAAGGGCAATCGTGAAACACAGTCCGAACGTGCCCCACCGACGTCAGAGGCCACATGAGTCAGATCGAACTGGGGCTAACGTCCCGTCTCCGGAAAATGGGTTTGTCATACCGTGACATTTTGGCTCGTACTGCACATACTGATGTGTGCCTGGAACCACTGGTTGTAAGAGGTTACTGGGAAGTAACGGGCGAGTATTCGGCCGTGCGACGTGGCCCCCGCACGGGACGAGCGAAATCGTGTTCGCATGAACAAGCGTCCTCTGGAGGCGGACGCAGGCAAATGCGCAATCACAGACAATTCCCCAGCGCTCACTACCACTTGCTTGTGTCAGTGAAAAAGCTTTTACACTAATAGGAACGGAACAGAAAGAGATATAACGAACATGCAATGTGAATGCTGCGTTATAATCGGCACACAGGATACAACATTACATATTTAGAGCCACGATATTTATAGAGGAAATTTTGGAAATTTTTGGTAAGGTCTTATGGGACCAAACTGCTGAGGTCATCGGTCCCTAAGCTTATGCACTACTTAAGAAACTTAAACTGACTTACGCTAAGGACAACACACACACACACACACACACACACACACACACACACACACACACACACACACACACACCTATGCTCGAGGGAAGACTCGAACCTCCGACGGGGGGAGCCACGCGGACCGTGACAAGGCACCTGGACCGCACGGCTACCCCGCGCGGCGTTTAGAGAGGTTTAATGCAATTTTGTCATATGATGACATGTTTGGAGGCCGTGGCTGTTATTTGAAGACAAATGTTGATGATGTTCAGACAGCAACCAGCCACAAATTTATTTTCAGTTTCTTTATTCAAAGGGCACCGTTACCAGTTTCAATTCGTTATGATTCATCTTCAGACGGTTTTCATGCTTTCATTACAACGCTTTTTACAGATTATTTGTCCCAAAATATAAATAATACATAATTATAAGAACGTCACACAGATGGTTGCGTTACAGATTTTCATTGGATGTGACTTACGTGAAATGTCGGTTTGGAGTGTTTTTTTTCATTACATTCGTCCAAAAGATGTGAATACATTCCCACTGCATTCTTATCGTTGCACACGTAAATTTTTCTCGCTGAACACTTTATATTTGTCACATAAAATATTTCTATCTCACACCACATGTTTTGATACAATACAAAGTGCTTACAGACATATGAGCGACAAAGATGCTATGATATATCGGTACATCATGAAGATGTCCCATGTTCGGAGAAAGATCATAAATTCACTTATGCAACTGAAGCGCCTTTTACACTAGTACAAAGAGACATTGATGTTGTGAGCTTTAGAGCGAATACTGTTACATTAATTACAATCTTGATCAATTTTTAGTACTGTATAGGTAAGACAGTACATTATTTATTTACATTTAGCATCATGAGAATTGTAGTAACATATAAATTTGCTACTTGACCTGCAGACAGGCGTACGAATATTATTTGCTTTCGAGGATGGAAAATATTTTATAGAAATTTTTCAGGATATAGCCTGGCGTGCTGTTTTTGTGTGTGTGTATTTCAATTTCTTCTAATATATTTTCATAGTGGCTCCTATTTCTGCTAGATGTAAAATTTTTAAGTTGTGCTCAATGTCTCTCACTGAATGGTTTTCTTCAGCAATATGAGCTGCAAATGCAGATTTGTTCAAGTTGCCAAGCCATAAAGCATCAATGTGTTCTTTGTATCTAACTTCAAAACTTCTCCCTGTCTGTCCAATGTAGAATTTTAGACAAGTATCGCATTTGAGTTTGTATATTCCTGATTTACCGTAGGGACTCTCGGATGTATTCACATCTGTTGGACGAATGTAATGAAAACAAACACTCCAAACCGACATTTCACGTGAGTCACAGCCAATGAAAATCTGTAACGCAACCATCTGTGTGGCGTGATTATAATTATGTATTGTTTCTATTTTAGGACAATTATTCTGTAAAACAGCGTTGTAATGAAAACATGAAAACCGTCTGAAGATGAATCATAACCATTCGAAATCGGTAACGGAACCCTTTGAATAAAGGAACTGAAAATAAATTTGTGGCTGGTTGCTGTCAACACCATCAACATTTAGAGAGGATTATTTTACATGGAGAATACACTGTTTTGGACAAGGAAAGCAAAATGGCGTAGCAAAGGAAGAATATGGGTGTCTCAGCTTGCACTTAAAAGTGAAATGCATGGAGGTGATATGAACGTGCTACTGAATTGCAGCTCCAGGAGTCACCAGAATTAGTCCAGAACTTCGCAAATATGACGCTTCTCGCTGGCCTCTCATTGCAACTGAGGGGGAAGTTTAAAAGCAGACTACTAATTACCGACGAGCAACACAGCCTGAAGAAATTTCTCTGGTTATTAGCGACCGGAGACATTTACATCAGTGATTGGTTCTGAGTTCAGTTGCTGATATACAGGTTGACTCTCCTAAGAATCATCAGGCGCATTTTCTCTGGTGTTTCAACGGATATTTGCAATTTGATTTTTTCACTGTGTAGCTGGAACGACGCCTCACAAGTAGTGCTTATCGCGTCTTCCATGAGTAGCCCATTGTTGATGGAAAGCGTCGGTTTCTTTCCCGTAACAAAAAAAATATATATATATAAAGCGGAATTTTACGTGCCCATTCGAAAGAGCTGTCTCAGATTAGTCTAGTGCGACATTCGTTTTGGCGATAAGTATTAACAGGGACAGTAAAACATACACTAGCAATCCAGTAGCACTTAAAATTCCGCTTTAAAAATATTTCGTTTGTAACGGGAAACAAACCAACGCTTTCCTTCGACACTGGGAGGTGTATGAAGGCGAGATGAGCGGCATTTGTTTAGAGTGACTCCAGCTACACACTGCAAAAACTAAATTGCAAAGGTCTGCAGAAACACCAGAGGAAATCCGCCTGGCCACTCTTAGGAGAGACAGCCCGTAATAAGACAATTTTTCAAGTCTGCAGTGGCATGTGTAAAGCACTTCAACGATTTTACTGAAGTAGGTAAAAGGAAGATGATGTCAATAAAATATGATTAACGAAATCTGAGGTATACATACGACCAGTCACGTGGCCTACCTGATCAAATGTGATCTATAGCAATCTGTTAGAGGGCACATAGCGTGATACCGACCAAAACTGCATGCATCGAGGCTAGAGTTGAAGCAACACAATACTGATAAGTCGGCTCAAACCGTCAAGTTCTTAATAAATTCGACCCGATTTTATAATCAAGGTGCCAACGGCCTTGCGCAGTGGTAACACCGGTTTCCGGCGGATCACCGAAGTTAAGGGCTTTCGGGCTTAGCTAGAACTTGGATCGATCACTGTCCGGGTCTAACGAGTGCTGTTGGCTAGCGAGGTGCACTCAGCCCTTGTGATGCTGACTGAGGAACTACTTGACTAAGAAGTAACGACATCGATCAACGTTTACGACGGCTGGGAGAGCGGTGTGCTGACCACATACCCTTCCGTGTCCGCATCCGGTGACGCCTAAGGGCTGAGGATGACACGGTGGCTCGTCGGTACCGTTGGACCTTCAAGTGGTGTTCGGACGGTGTTTGTGTGTTGTTTTTTATTATCACTGAAGTTACATCACATACTTTCTCAAACTGTAAAGTCCCATTTCCTTTCCGCTTCCCTTAGTGCGTGCTTCCCTTCTTTGTCAGACAGTGTGTAAATCCATACAAACGTTTTACTGTCTGAACGGAAAAATTGAAAATCAAGTTTTATGCAGATATTAGCATAGACAAAGAGAGTACTATGAATAGTGCTTTATGTACAGATGATGCCTCAGACGAAATCAAAAAGTAATGGTATTACCAACCATGTGCGTTCAAAAACATGTACTTTAGGAACAAAACACAAAAGAATAACACGAATGAAGTTTTATACAATTATGGCTGTTCCCACAGTGCTGGGCGGAAGTGAATCGTGGGACACTTACAAACGACGAGAAAGTAATATGCAGGGAGCTGAAATGAGATAACTTAGGCTATAAAGGCCTGTACACAGGCACATTAAGGAAGGGCGACATTATGCCGGAATTTAACACACAATCGTAAGAAGCAAAACTAAGGACAACAGAAGAAAACGGAGTGAACATCTAGACGGAATGGACAGTGGCAGACAACCTCACTAGCTCGGAAAGTACACGAATAATCCGGTAAGCCGAAAAATGTCGACGAAGGTCAAGGGTGAGAAGTGTACCATAACAGGCACACGACTAGAACATGAAGTGCGGAAGAAGATACTCACTGAGGTGACAAAAGAAATGCGATAGCGATATGGGCATAAACAGTTGGCAGCAGTGGAAGTACGCAAGGTATAAAAGGCCAGTGCACTGGCGCAGCCGTCATTTGTTCTCTGGTGATTCGTGTGGAAAGGTTTCCGCGTGATTATGGCCGCACAACAGGAATTAACAGACTCGGAACTCGCAATGGTAGTTGGAAATATACGCATGGGACATTCCATATCAGAAGTCGTCAGGGAAGACAATATTCCGAGATCTACAGTGTCAAAGAGGGTGCCGAGAATACCAAATTTCAAGCATGTCTTCTCGCCACTGACGGCGCTGTGGCCGACGACCTTCACGCAACGACCGAAAGCAGCGGTGTTTGCTTAGCGTTGTCAGTGCTAACAGACCAGCCAGACTGCGTGAAATAACCGCAGAAATCAATGTGCGATGTACGACGATCGTATCCGTCAGGACAATGCGGTGTGATTCGGCGTTAATGGGCCGTATGGCAGCAGACAAACGACGCGAGTGCCTCTGCTAACAGATCGGCATCGCCTGCAGCGCCTCTCGTGAGCTTGTGACAATACCGATTGCACCCTAGACTATCGGAAAAAGGCGGCGTGCTCAGATGAGGCTACAAATATGGCGCAGACCCGAAGCCACGGTCCCAAGTCGTCAACAAGCCAATGTACAACCTGGTGGTGACTCCGTAATGGTGTGCTCTGCGTTTACATTACAAGGAACCGATCCACTGACTGAAAATCATTCAGTTCGGCTACTTGCAAACATTTGCAGCCCTTCAGGAACTTCATGTTCCCAGACAGCGATGGTGTTTTTATGGATGACGATGCGACATGTCACCGGGCCACAGCTGTTTGCGATTGGTTTTGTAAGTAGGCTGTTTTGGTTCTTATGTTGGTAACGCCACGGAGCGCTCCGTATGAAAATCACTGAATGTGCAGTGTGCAGTCTGTGGTTGGTTGGTATTGTTAAAAAATTCTCTATTGCAGTGTTGGACAGTTGGATGTGAACAGCACATAGCGTTGCGCAGTTGGAGGTGAGCCGCCAGCAGTGGTGGATGTGGGGAGAGAGATAGCAGAATTTTAAGAGGACGTGTGTCCGCCAGAAAGAGTAAATTTGTAATACTCGATATCATGAACTGATATATATAATGACTTTTGAACACTATTAAGGTAAATACATTATTTGTTCTCTACCAAAATCTTGCATTTCATAACTATGCCTGTCAGTAGTTACTGCCTTCCGTATTTTGAATCTTTTATTTAGCTGGCAGTAGTTGCGTTCGCTGTATTGCAGTAATTCGAGTAACGAAGATTTTTGTGAGGTAAGTGATTCGTGAAAGGTATAGGTTAACGTTAGTCAGGGCCATTCTTTTGTAGGGATTTTTGAAAGTCAGATTGCGTTGTGCTAAAAATATTGTGAGTCAGTTTAGTGTTGATCAGAATAGTTAAAGAGCGAAGTGTCTGAGTACGTTAAGTTCTGCTCAAGTAACGTAAGGGGTTTATCATCACAGTAATTCACAAATTTTTCGAATGGGACGTTTCATAGTTTGAAGAACATTCTGGACAACTCGAACGAATGATTTGGCGACCGACATCGCCGGACATGAATTCCAGTGGCCGAGCGGTTCTAGGCGCTTCAGTCCGGAACCGCGTGGCTGCTACGGTCGCAGGTTCGAATCCTGCCTCGGGCATGGATGTGTATGATGTCCTTAGGTTAGTTAGGTTTAAGTAGTTCTAAGTTCTAGGGGACAGGTGAACTCAGATGTTAAGTCCCATAGTGCTCAGAGCCATGAATTCCATCGAACACTTGGGGGACGCAATCGAGAGGTCAGTTCGTACACTAAATACTGCACTGACAACAGTTTCGCTATTATGGACAGCTACAGTGGCCGCGTGGTTCAAATGGCTCTGAGCACTATGGGACTTAACAGCTGTCATCAGTCCCCTAGAACACAGAACTACTTAAACCTAACTAACCTAAGGACATCACACATATTCATGAGGCAGGATTCGAACCTGTGACTGTAGCGGTCGAGCGGTTCCAGAATGAAGCGCCAGAACCGCTCGGCCACTCCGGCCGGCAGTGACCGCGTGCCTCAATATTTCTGCAGGGAATTTCCATAGACTTGCCAAAGACTTGCTGAGTCCATGCCACGTTGAGTTGCTGCACTACGTCGGGGAAAATGAGTCCCGACAGGACATTAGGAGGAATCTCTTGACAGTCACCTCAGTGGGCGCCATTCAGTGTCTGTCTGTGTGCTAAGTTATACCTTTATGTATTCGTAAAAAAGGAAGAGAATGGAGTATTAAAGTCTAGGAGATAATTACTGTCGTACAGACGCAAGTGTCAACTCAAATGCCCTCCGCGACTGGTAGCTACAAAGTCCGACCGTAAAGCGGAGAATTTCCTGTTGCGCAACCGGCGCGGGGAGCGTGCAGAAAGAACATCCGCCAGGAAACAGCGCCAGGACGCGCAGGAATCTATTGGCGTTAGCGGCAGGGGTGCCGGGGGGAAAGTCTGCGTCCAGGTGGAGTCCGAGTAGGGGGAGAGGGTGGGGGGCGGGGGAGAGATAGCCGGAGAAATGGAGTGGGAGAGAGAGGGTGGGGGTGGAGGCGGAGGAGTGGGGGAGGAAAGTGGAGGCCCCGTAGTGGGGGGAGGCGGCCACGGCCACCGGTGGACCGCGCCAGCGCGCCTCTGGCGAAACACGGCGGCGGCGCACAGCAGACAGCTTTCTCTGGGCGCGCGGCAGAGGCCGGAGAAAGCGATCTGATCTGCCGGGGTCCGGCAGTGACACAGTTACACAACCTGACGCAACACGGGCCGGGCTCCCTGCGTGTTTACACGGCGCACGGCCGCCGCCGAGTCCCCGTTTTTCAGTGCGGGAGCCCAGCCCAGGGGGGCGGAACTGCCACCGCACACTGCAGCTTCGCCCTGGGGGTGACGCCAGCTGCTTTCTCCAGGCTGTCCGCGATGCGCCGAGACACACGTAGACACGGGACGTGCTTGGTGGAGAAGGGCT
The DNA here is from genome assembly GCF_023897955.1 of Schistocerca gregaria. Lineage (NCBI taxonomy): Eukaryota > Metazoa > Arthropoda > Insecta > Orthoptera > Acrididae > Schistocerca > Schistocerca gregaria. The sequence continues at coordinate 125,842,950 of NC_064923.1, read as the reverse complement.
ACCCGTTCTTACCCACCCTTGCCTGCAGGAACACACTGCTCTACTGGCCATTAAAATTGCTACAGCAAGAAGAAATGCAGACGATAAACGGGTATTCATTGGACAAATACACTAGAACTGACATGTGATTACATTTTCACGCAGTGTCGGTGCATACATCCTGAGCCCAGAACTACCACCTCTGGCCGTAATAACGGCCTTGATACGCCTGGGCATTGAGTCAAACAGAGTTTGCATGGCGTGTACAGGTACGGCTGCCCATGCAGCTTCAACACGATACCACAGTCCATTAAGACTAGTGACTGGCTTATTGTGACGAGCCAGTTGCTCGGCCACCATTGACCAGACGTTTTCAATTGGTGAGAGATCTGGAGAATGTGCTGGCCAGGGTAGCAGTCGAATATTTTCTGTATCCAGAAAGGCCCGTACAGGACCTGAAACATGCGGTCGTGCAATATCCTGCTGAACCGTGGGGATTTGCAGGGATCGGGTGAAGGGTAGAGCCACGGGTCGTAACACATCTGAAATGTAACGTCCATTGTTTAAAGTGCCGTCAATGCGAACAAGAGGTGACCGAGACACGTAACCAATGGCACCCCATACCGTCACGCCGGGTGATACGCCAGTATGGCGATGACGAATACACGCTTGCAATGTGCGTTCACCGCGATGTCGCCAAACACGGATGCGACCATCATGATGCTGTAAACAGAACCTGGATTCATCCGAAAAAATGACGTTTTGCCATTCGTGCACCCAGGTTCGTCGTTCAGTACACCATCGCAGGCGCTCCTGTCTGTGATGGAGCGTCAAGGGTAACCGCAGCCGTGGTCTCCGAGCTGATAGTCCATGCTGCTGCAAACGTTGTCGAATTGATCTTGCAGATTGTTGTTGTCTTGCAAACGTCCCCATCTGTTGACAAAGCCATCGAGACGTAGCTGCACGATCCGTTACAGCCATGCGGATAAGATGCCTGTCGTCTCGACTGCTAGTGATACGAGGTCGTTGGGATCCAGCTCGAACCTCCGCCGGGATCAGCCGGCACAGTCCATGAGTGAAGCGCCTCGGACCGCTCGGTAATCCCGCGCGGTTGTCTCAGTCTTTCTCCATCACTCTCATATACACCCCACTACAGTAATGACAGTTTTGAGCGCTGAGACGTCTATTTCCCGTATTTGGCTGGTGCTGCTATCTGGCGAGGAACTTGAGCACTATCCTTCTTGAGGTTCAATCTCACTCTTGTGCCCTTGTTTACTTATAAATAAATTTGTTTTTGGATAGGTTCCGCTTTGTGCAAGCACATTTTTTTTGTTTTCTGCCCAAACGGTTTCGCTTAAGTTACAACATCATCAGTGCTTTTTTTTTATTTTCTATCAAATACACTCCTGGAAATTGAAATAAGAACACCGTGAATTCATTGTCCCAGGAAGGGGAAACTTTATTGACACATTCCTGGGGTCAGATACATCACATGATCACACTGACAGAACCACAGGCACATAGGCACAGGCAACAGAGCATGCACAATGTCGGCACTAGTACAGTGTATATCCACCTTTCGCAGCAATGCAGGCTGCTATTCTCCCATGGAGACGATCGTAGAGATGCTGGATGTAGTCCTGTGGAACGGCTTGCCATGCCATTTCCACCTGGCGCCTCAGTTGGACCAGCGTTCGTGCTGGACGTGCAGACCGCGTGAGACGACGCTTCATCCAGTCCCAAACATGCTCAATGGGGGACAGATCCGGAGATCTTGCTAGCCAGGGTAGTTGACTTACACCTTCTAGAGCACGTTGGGTGGCACGGCATACATGCGGACGTGCATTGTCCCGTTGGAACAGCAAGTTCCCTTGCCGGTCTAGGAATGGTAGAACGATGGGTTCGATGACGGTTTGGATGTACCGTGCACTATTCAGTGTCCCCTCGACGATCACCAGAGGTGTACGGCCAGTGTAGGAGATCGCTCCCCACACCATGATGCCGGGTGTTGGCCCTGTGTACCTCGGTCGTATGCAGTCCTGATTGTGGCGCTCACCTGCACGGCGCCAAACACGCATACGACCATCATTGGCACCAAGGCAGAAGCGACTCTCATCGCTGAAGACGACACGTCTCCATTCGTCCCTCCATTCACGCCTGTCGCGACACCACTGGAGGCGGGCTGCACGATGTTGGGGCGTGAGCGGAAGACGGCCTAACGGTGTGCGGGACCGTAGCCCAGCTTCATGGAGACGGTTGCGAATGGTCCTCGCCGATAGCCCAGAAGCAACAGTGTCCCTAATTTGCTAGGAAGTGGCGGTGCGGTCCCCTACGGCGCTGCGTAGGATCCTACGGTCTTGGCGTGCATCCGTGCGTCGCTGCGGTCCGGTCCCAGGTCGACGGGCACGTGCACCTTCCGCCGACCACTGGCGACAACATCGATGTACTGTAGAGACCTCACGCCCCACGGGTTGAGCAATTCGGCGGTACGTCCACCCGGCCTCCCGCATGCCCACCATACGCCCTCGCTCAAAGTCCGTCAACTGCACATACGGTTCACGTCCACGCTGTCGCGGCATGCTACCAGTGTTAAAGACTGCGATGGAGCTCCGTATGCCACGGCAAACTGGCTGACACTGACGGCGGCGGTGCACAAATGCTGCGCAGCTAGCGCCATTCGACGGCCAACACTGCGGTTCCTGGTGTGTCCGCTGTGCCGTGCGTGTGATCATTGCTTGTACAGCCCTCTCGCAGTGTCCGGAGCAAGTATGGTGGGTCTGACACACCGGTGTCAATGTGTTCTTTTTTCCATTTCCAGGAGTGTAACAAGGAAACTGCTCTTTACTAATTATATACGTAGAACTCCAGTCTTCAAGAAAAATATTCACAAATCTGTAATGAGCAGAATTTTTTATATGTTTTCAAATATCGGAATACATTTCCTAAATATCGTAATTATATAGCTACAGGCAGAAAGAGCATTTCCTGATATTTACTAGAAAGAAAATAAAAAGGACGCTGATGATGCTGTAACGTCAGAAAAACCTATTTTGTTAGAAAAGAAGAGAAAAGGCCGAGTTTCCTCAATACGCAACCTACTCCAAACGACACTTAGATGAAAGTTACAGGGAACACGGGCTCGAGACAGAGAGAGATGTGAACGATCATGTGGGACAGTGTGTGTTTACAGCCGTCATAGCGCGTCTGTTTTATGAAACTAAAGTGAAACTGCCTTCTTCTCTGTTCTGTTCAGTATCTCAAATTAGTAATCGTGTTTCCTTACACGTTACTGGCGCTCTTTTGAAACAGTTTCATATGGCTCTGAGCACTATGGGACTGAACATCTGTGGTCATCAGTCCCCTAGAACTTAGAACTACTTAAACCTAACTAACCTAAGGGCATCACACACATCCATGCCTGATGCAGGATTCGAACCTGCGACCGTAGCGGTCACGCGGTTCCAGACTGAAGCGCCTAGAACCGCACGGCCACACCGGCCAGATGAAACAGTTTCACATTCCGCAGTAATTCTGCCGGTTTGCATGTAATATTTAGTAACTGCAATGCATATGTTCTAGCAAAATTCACAGAAGGCAGAAATATTGGTGTGATAAGTCAAAGTCATCTTCAGATTTTATGTCGTAAATCTCTAAATGGTATTCCATGTTTTTCATTGTCGTGAGAATAAATGTTATGTTTTAGTGCATTCGTATTATACTGTTTTCCATATTTAGCTTCTTGATTAAGTTCCTATACAAACAAAAATTTAACTCTGTAAATCCTAGGTTCATATGGAAACATGGACCTTTGGAGGTTCGGGAAACACATGTGTCCATTACAGTCATTTTCAATATAGACCATTTAAACCTTTTCTCATCGTGATAGTGTACCATTTATTACAAAGGAACAGTATTTGACCTTTTTATTTTCTAAATACGTGTGAAATAAGTCTTAATTACGACAGGGTTAAACTATTTGCCGTTTGACAGGTAGTGACCGCCACAGATAATATCAACTGCAGCCTGGAATTCTTTGCTCCCATTGGGATGTCAGTTGCACCGCACAAAACATTTGCGTCTGATAGGTCTCGAGTAGGAAGCTTTCCCAAAAACAATTTCGCCTACTACAAGAAAAAACGAAACTTCCATCCTGAAGCTGCTACAGAAATATCTACCACATATGAATTTCAAAATATTTAAGTTATTTTCGTAATAGATGGAGAATTTAAATTTCACACTCGTTAGGTGTTAAAAATTGAGAAAACTGCAACTACCGAATGAAGTACTCTGGTAATAAAGATAGAAAAGCATTACATCGAGTTTTAGAGAAATGACACGAAGACAAGTAACAGTTTCCCGAGCGGGAAAATTTCACCCGTTGAAATAAAAATCATCAAATTCTAATCCAAATTAAAAATGAGAACATGCTTTAGATAGCCACAGAAACACTATACATATGTATACAATACGTAAATTTCAGATTTTTTCGTTATTTTTGATGACGATGTAGACTGTAAAGCGATTTTCCATAACCGCAAATGGCATACGTTCTGGTGTTACCTGACGACAGTACATGTCGCAACAACGTCACAACTTTTCACCTTAAATTTGAAATGTCAAATAATCGAAATCAGCCCACAGGTTCCACACAAGAAGTTGAGGTGAAAGAGAAAGATCATAAACTTCGTTCCAAAATAATCACTTTTGTTCACTGCAACCAAAACGTTCTTTTTTTTTAAAAAAAAAAGTTTTTGGCCTTTGCTTTCCAAAGCTAGTCATATCTTTGCAATGACTCTCAGTTAGTTAGGTATGAGCAAGCTGTTTTTGCTGGAAAGAAAAGGATTTTTTTTTTTACGAAGAATCTCGGGTAAATTGTGATAGTGCCCTCAGTCCTGCGCGCTTGAATTATTGGTTATAGTGACAGTCTAATTTGTAGCGCATACCGAGGTAAATAGATCAGTTTGGAAGGTAACATTATGATTTGTGATTTTGCAAAGTTTGCGAATGTGAAAACGAAATGTATGTCGCGCTAAAATATCGATTTGTACCTTGCGTGATATCTTATGTTCGTGCGCCATACCTAACGCACAGCTGCGCGGAGTGGCCGCGAGGTCAAAGGCGCCATGTCACGGATTGCGCGTTCTCTCCCGCCAGAGGTTTGAGTGCTCCATCGGGCATGCGTGTGTGTGTTGATCTTAGCATAAGTTAGTTTGACTAGTGTGAAAGTCTAGGGACCGATGACCGCTGTAGTTTGGCCTCTTAGGAATTCACACCTAACGCACATTGTCATATTTAATACACTAATCGTTATAAAAAGTAAAACTGCAAGATAAATCGATATAACTTATATCACATGACAAACTAGTCCCCGATTAGTATTTAGGTGTATATAATATACAAATATGGCACAGAAACCACGAAAAATGCGAAGGGCCATCAATGCGTAACCTGTCTCAATACCAAACATAGCGTATTTGTTTCTTTTTTATTTATTTGATTGTTTCCCTTCTCTGATTCAGGTTAATGATCAGTACTTTTCAACTGTACGTAGAATTGAGTTACGAGTACACATAGTAGGAATTGTGGGCTGACTCCTTCCACAAAGGCTGCGCTGCGAGATTCCTGAATGTCATTTTCTTCCAACTGCATTCTCGGACACTGACTATAAAGCATCCACCCGTCCGCTTAGGAGCCTCTCGAGAGTTACAATTACTCCTACCTCACAGTATCTTCATCACTGCTACAGGAGCCGAGCCTAGCAGCACCACTTTAGTAAGTTATTTGCCACTTTACAACTCCGCTTCCTTATCACTGTTTCTCCATTGCCGAGTAACTCTTCCGGAAATCTTACGGAGATGCAATTATCCTTCTTCTGTCTTTACGTACACTTTGTTTCTTCTCTATATTTCTGAGGTGCTGCCGTAGTGATACAAGCGTTCTCCAGTAAGTCTCTACTGTAGACGCAACATGATATCCCACTACTTGACCACTCTAGTGATGTCTGGATTACCTTTATCTAATTCTGAACACGTCTGACGGTTTCGCCCTACATCGCTACGCTCTGCGAGCATCATAATGTATTGAATCTAAGGGATGCTGCTTATATATTCCCTGAAATATGAAAGCTCTGTGTACAAGTAATCTTTTCCCTTACACTGCTTCATTTGTTGTGTGTATTCGAGGAACGATGGCAGTATTCATCGTTCCACGTACATTAGGTGGGAATAAGGAGACAACACTAAGGTGCCGCACGAAAATATAGTTAGTCCCAGAGTAGAACATTATCTCAGATCTGGATAAACCGATGAAAACAGTCTCACATACGGAATAACAGGTCAAGATGTTTTTCAGAGAGACTCGTGAGTGGTCTTCCTCTCGCATTTCGCGTCAGGTATTCTACAAAAAGTACGTCTTTAGCGGCCAAGATGTACTTAATGCTCAAAAACACGATTTTAAAAACCTCAAATGAAATTAAATTCAGTTGTAAACTCGTCAAAATATGAAACTGAACGATTCAAATGTAATATATTTCAGTATCATATTTCTGACGTAAGCAATCGATTATTTGTACAGGCTATGTCATAGCTATGAACAAATTCAGAGAAAATTGTTGAACAGCAAGCAACAATAGAAACAAAAGCCCAAAATGTAGCCGCAGAAACATATGAAGAATGCTGCATAAGAAGAACGAAATACAGCAGTTAGGATGTAGAGATTTCGTACGTAACTATATTCACTTCCGATCACAACGCATTATTCCAACACCCAAAATAGGTAAACACTTCTGTATCAAAATTTTCTGTGAGTAACGCCCCTTGCGCTGCTGTCACGGCATCCGCTTGGATGGACGCCCAGTATTGACAGAGCCCAGCCTGCCTGAAGTACGTGCGAAAAGTCAGCGACTCTCCTCCAACACCGCAAATATCAGCCGACTGCAGCAGCAGCGCCTCCACGAACAGAGGCGGTGGAATCGCGAACTAGGGAGAGTCGTGACGTCAGAGAGCTGGTGACTCAGCGACTAAGTATCGAGGTCGCTCCGCGTGAACTTGGAACTCTTGCGCAACGCGGGCGAGCCTCCACGGTACGTCACAGTGACGTCACGACACTCATTCCGATCTCGCCACCAGGCGGCAGCACATACTGGCTGAGCGACTGCCGGCTGGATGCACCTACGACGCTCGAACATCGCCGTCCACCGCTACGGAGACTGAGCAATTTCGAAAATTTTCGGAGTTTGTAGAGAGTGATTATTATTGCTTAGCGTTATTATTATTAACAATTATTATTATTATCATTTCTTTCCTTTCTCAGACCGTTATGTCTGGTTAAAAATGGAAAGTGACGCGGACCTTGATCAAGCGTGACTTCCTTTTAACTGTATACGGTATATGTTACATTGCATTTAGGAACTTTCGGGTAATTGAACATGTACCAATAATTACAGATTTCTGTAGTTGTATATATGCGTTTGGATGTAGCTGCATTGCGTTGATGTACTGGTGGATATTGTGTGGTATGACTCCTGTAGTTGATAGTATAATTGGTATAATGTCAACTTTATCCTGATGCCTCATGTCCTTGACTTCCTCAGCCAGTTGGATGTATTTTTCAATTTTTTCTCCTGTTTTCTTATATATTATTGTTACTGTTATTATTTAACTATTAACCTAACCAAGGCCGGCCGAAGTGGCCGAGCTGTTCTAGTCGCTTCAGTCTGGAACCTCGCGACCGCTACGGTCACAGGTTCGAATCCTGCCTCGGGCATGGATGTGTGTTATGTCCTTAGGTTAGTTAGGTTTAAGTAGTTCTAAGTTCTAGGGGGCTGATGACATCAGAAGTTAAGTCCTTTTGTGCTCAGAGCCATTTTGAACCTAACCTCGCAGGATGCTTTCTTTCTGACTACTGCATCGATTTTCCTTAAATTGTATCAGTAGTTGTGTGTAGTAGAAAGACGGAGGCATTATGCGTCGTTCTTTCAAATAAGTACGCTGTTAGGCTGCGAATTTTATATTAAATATCGATTACAGCTGAAAAAGTTTGGAAGTTAAAAGATCTTATTTCATTTTCCTTGTGAAATATTACCTCTCTTGAAAAATATTGTTCGAAAACCCTTCTTTACCGTTCCTCCTTATTTTCTTCAAGTCTGTCAAGCTTTTATGACTATTAATCACCTTTTCTCAATGACATACGTTATGATGAAGAAGGCAATGTTTGGACCACTGAAAAGAAAGTTTTGAAAAAGTTAGAACTCATATAATTTCAAAAAGTTTCGACATCTGTTACAAAACACCAATAATATAACAGTCTGACTGGCTCTATAAATATACTGTTTTTGTTAAATCCTACGATGTGGAAGAAGAAGCTAATTATGGTATGAGCTGTGATAACAATAAATGTTGTTTTTGTTGGATTGTCTTGTATGAATCTGCATGGATTCTTACAAGTTTAATGGATGTGAATTGTGGAGCAAAAACACAATACACTTGAGTATCACTGACTTATCAATACAACTACACTGCTGACGTCAACATCTGTGTTTGTACCTAGGCTGTATTCTGAATTACGATTTAACCTCTAATCAGATGAAGATGTCCGTAGTTTGGTGGAATGCTTGCATGAATGAAGACAGTATTTTTACTTATTTTTCGCGGATGGTTTGTGCTAGTTTTTGAATACGCCTCTATTCTGGCTAAAAATAACATCAGTATCCTAACAAGAAGGTCATAAGGAAGACAGGACTCTAATGCAGTAGACCATCCTTTCAAAGGGGTAATTCAGGTAGTCTAATCTCACTGGCCCAGCTACTAGATTCTGAAGTCAAAAATCAACGTTGTGGTGTTTTTTTATATTAGGTCTAGCTATTAGTAGGTACCATAATGGTGTGAGACATGCGACGTATCAATCTATTTCTGTGAAATCGTATTTGTTTACAGATGAGTTTATGTAATAATAAAGAACAAACAACAACGCACCTAAAACGTTTAAAATAAACAAGATCACAATACCTAACCCAGACTGTTTTATATGTCTCGAAAAATGGACATCAAGAAACATGAAGGAAAAAATAGCAGCAGAGACCCCTCTACTACCTAGAGTGCTCAGCAGACACGCTTGAGTGACGAGTATTTTTGTGTTAACCGTAAGTGTTTCTTGCCTCATACTCCGGCGGGGAGCCTCCCGAAGGTATTCGCCGCTTTTTCAGTTTTCCCGTTTATTTCGTAGTCCAGACAAAAATCTTTTGACACTAGCTAACTGATGTAGCGGAATTTGTCGACTACATTCAATAAGGAGACGGCCAATCTTGTAATAGGCATGTGCGCGTATCCTCTCGCCATATCCACAGTATTCTTTACGTTCACGGATGCACAGAAGAGTTTGTACGCAACAGCAAATTTGTCCGTAAGTCTCTGAAGGCCTTCTTGAATATGTGCTACCAATGTTGCATTTTAAGCGAATAAAAGGTTGCTCACGATAGAGTCTGTATCTGAGTGGTGACATATTGTAACCTTTCCCGTATGCCCAGGTGTGTAGATTCATGCCTAGGTTTCGTTGAAAGAAGCTTTGAGAGATAACGAGAAGGATGCACCAAACGAGGTAGGAGCCAGCAGCTACACAGCCTTAGCGAAATTCTCTTTGCACAACAGAATAATCTGATTTGCTTCCTCGAAATATGGCAGCACTTTCCATATCGCCGTGAAAAGCCTTGCCCATCTTCAGTTTTGGAGGACAGCCCGTCTTGACTAGTAAACTACACAGCCCCTCTCTGTTGACTGTGTCAGATGCCATATTTAGATGAAACCAATGAATAACGGGATCTTATGCTCGTGGCATTTTTCCTGAATTTAAGAGGAGTGTGCAGATCATATCAACAGAAGACCGCAGAGCTCGATACGCACATTGAGACGGACTGTTCACAAAATTCTCCACTCAGACCACCTTCACACGGGCAAACACTTCTCCGACGATAACCATCAGCGAAATTCGGCGGTAGCAATGGCTATCTGCGCGATCGGCTCTACTTTCTTATAAAGTGATGATGTCGACAACACCCATGTCCTGCGGCACAGTACCCTCAACTTGACATTATAATAAACTGTTTTAGAGCACTGGTTGGAGCGCTTACGGTCCGTTGTATGTGGATGTTGCCTTTACCAGGCCATTTCCCGCATTTAAATGGTTCAAATGGCTCTGAGCACTATGGGACTTAACTTCTGAGGTCATCAGTCCCCTAGAACTTAGAACTACTTAAAACTAACTAACCTAAGGACACCAGACACATCCATGTCCGAGGCAGGATTCGAACCTGCGACCGTAGCGGTCGCGCGGCTCCAGACTGTAGCGCCTAGAACCGCTCGGCCACTCTGGCCGGCCCCGCATTTAAGCTGTGCGGTACCTCTCTCAAGGTCATCCTTTGTAGCCACCGCGTCCATCTCAAATGAGAAATTTCTCCACTTGCTTTTGGGCGATGTTCACCGGATGAGAGAACAGGTTGGGGTACTGTCCCATCCATCGCTGCAGTTGACGATTACAATCTGTGACGGCTGTTCCACAGATCTGCTTAAGTGGGGCAGTCTTCTTACGGGTGGGACCAATGGCCCTTTTGATATCCGAATACAGATTACGCATCTAATACAGTGAAGGTGACAGATGTAACGAGAAAAAGAGTTTAAAATTCTGCGGAAACATAGGCGGGATGAATAATGACAGAATCACTAATCAACCGTCTGACTTACTAAACAGTCACTAATCCAAAATCATATGGCTGAGAGAAGTATGAAGAAATATCGAGAATGTGGGAGACAACAGGCGCTGCTCAAGCATGGTTGTTTACATCTTTGTGCAGGTTTACTGACATCTCTGAACAGTCAAAGGGACTGTGTCTTTGATACAATACCCACAGTCAACGTCTATCTTCAGAAGTTCGGAGTATTTTGCCTTTTGTAAGTTCCTAAGAAAATTACTCAACGGAAGTGCAACGGAAAGCGCTTGCAGCATATGTCCCTAGTCTCAAGATGACCACTGGCTAGTCGAAGTCAATACTGACGTTACATCCTTATGTGATTGGGTTGAAAGAAGAAACAAAATGAAATAACATAAGTTAATCACATGATTTTCCAAAACTGAAGGCGATGTAGTGTGGTAGAAAGGTGTTGTTAAAAATCAAACTTGTGAACGAGACAGTTGTGGAGGAAGACAAAGGCTTTTCCTTTCCAAAGCCGAATTATGGAATTTAAGAATTGTCATTTCCACCACAACAGGAATCAGTTTTGCCAACTGACGACATCAGGAAAATTGCAGTCAGTTACGTGCTACGGTGTCTTCAACGACGATATTGCCCTGAAAAAAAAAGGTGGACAGCATTTATCTTTGGAAAGCACTGTGTAGAAGAACTGTGCCTTGATCATGCACTAGACAGATATGAACGTAGTAGAATTTTTCATGATGGGAAGGGCCCTCAATGGTATACAGTCACTGTAAAATTCTTTTGAACAGGGATTACTATATAAAAAAAAGTATAGTGCGTAGACAAAGTGGTGCGGAATGAAATGCATTTGGTTGTCAAGAGGGCTATCCGTGAAGCCTTTAACGACTACCATACCAGAATATTATCGAACGATCTCTTACAAAACTTAAAAAAAAATTGTCATACGCAAAGGCTGTCAGTGGTACCGAAGTAAGAGCCCATACACTCATGGACGAGACAAAAACGGAAATAGAGGGAAGCAAAGTAAAAGCAGAAATGCTGAACTCAATCTTCAAACGTTCCTTTACTACGGAAAATCCAGGGGTATTGTCCCAGTTCAATTCTCGCACCACTTCAAAGATGAGTGACATAGATATTAGTATCATTGGTGTTAAGATAAAGCTGAAATCGCTAAAATTGAACAGAGTACACTGGCGGATGGAATCCCGATAAGATTCCATACCTAGTTTACAGCCGAGCTAGCCTCTCTATAGTGCACTATAGATCACTCGAACCGTACCGAGTACTTGCAAGAAAGCACAGCTCACACCCGTCTACAAGAAAGGCAGCAAAAGTGGCACAAAAAACGATGGTTCATTATCCTTGACATACATTTGGTGTAGAATCTTAGAACATATGCTGCGCTCAAACGTAACGAAGTATCTGACTCGAACAGAATGACTACCTCCACGACAGACAGCATGGACTTTGAAAAGATCTATCGTGAAACACAATTCGCACTTTCCTCACTCGGTATCTTGAAGGACCTGGCTCGAGGCAATCACATAGATGCAGTATTTTTTGATTTCCGAAAAGTATTTGACGCAGTACTACAGCTACGCTTATTGCCTTAAGTGCCTGGCAGGGGGTTTATCGAACTACCTTCACAATAACTAGTATTATTCCGTTGTCGAGCAGCGCTCGCAAAAAAAAGAAGAGCTATATCTTTCCGTGCGGCTCTGATGTCCCTTATTTTATTATGATGTTCGTTTCTTCCTATTATAGGTCATTGTCAACAAAATATTTTCGCATTCGGAGGAGAAAGTACGTGATTGAAATTTCGCGAGGAGATCCCGCCGCAACGAGAAACGCCTTTGTTTTGATGATGTCCACCCCAGAGTCCGTATGATGTCTCGAGCGAGACACACACTCCCTTATTTCTCAATAGTACAAAACGTGCTGATCTTCTCATAACTTTTTCGATGTACTCCGTTAATTCATCTGTTAAGAATCCCAGACCGCGCATCAGTACTCCAAAAGAGGACGGACGAGCATTGTGTAGGCAATCTCTTTAGTCGATCTGTTGCGTCTTCTTAGTGTTCTGTCAGTATCTCACAGTTTTTGGTTTGTCTACCCCACAACATTTTTATTTGTCCTTTCGACTTTACGTTGTTCGTTATCGCAATTTCTAGGTATTTAGTTGAATTTACGACCTTCAGATTTGATTGATTTATCGCGTAAGCGAAGTTTAAGGGATTTCTTTTAGCAATCACGTGGATGACCACACACTTTTCATTATTTAAGTTCAAGTGCCACTTTTTCGCACCATACAGATGTCTCTTCTAAATCGTTTTGCAGTTTGTATTGAGCTTCTGATCAGTTTACTGGACGATAAACGACAGCATCCCCTGCAAACAACCTAAGACGACTGCTCAGACTCCTAAATCGTTTATATAGATAAGGAACAGCAGAGGGCCTGTAACACTACCTTGGGGAACGCCAGAAATCACTTCTGTTTTACTCGACGACTTTCCGCCGATTACTACGAACTGTGATCTCTGACAGGAAATCATGTATTCTTTCGTATAATGGGACGATATTCCATAAGCACGCAGTATGATTACATGCCACTTGTGAGGTATAATGTCAAAGGCCTTCTAGAAACCTAGAAATACGGAATCAATTTGAAATCCCTTGTCAAAAGCATTCAATACTTCGTTAGAGAAAAGAACTAGTTGTGTTTCACAAGAGCAATGGTTTGTATATTCGTGTTGACTGTGTGTCAATAGGCCGTTCTCTTCGAGGTACCTAATTCATAATGTTCGAACACAATACATGCTCCAAAATCGTGCTACATCTCGACGTTAATGATATGGGCCTGTAATTTAGTGGATTACTCCCACTACCTTTCTTGAATATTGGTGTGTTCTGTGCAACTTTCCAGTCTTTGGGTATGGATCTTTTGTCGAGCGGGCGTTTGTATATGATTGTTTAGTGTGGAGCTATCGCATGTACATACTCTGGAAAGAACCGAATTGGTATACTTCTTCGTATCCGTCACACCCTTCGTGTGTGTTGGGTCCCTCGTTGCTCGCGGTGTATGTTAATGATCTAGCAGACAATATTAATAATTACCTCGCACTTTTCGCAAACGACACAGTTATCTGTAGATAAGTACTGTCTGAAAAAAGTTGCGGAATAATTCAGTGAATCTTGATAAGATTTCGAACTGATGCAAATATTGCAAGCTTGCTACAAAATTTCAAAATTGTAAAATTGAGCACTTCACAAAATGAAAAAAAAGTAATATTCTGTGCCTACAGTATCTACGAGTCACAGTTGGAATCGGTGATCTCATACGAATACCAGTATCTAACAGTTTTCTAGAGACGTGAAAAGGAACCATCACATAGGCTGAGTCGTGGATAAAGCTGTTATCATTCTTCGGTTTACTGGTGGAATCCTAGGGAAATACAACAGTGGACGTAGAAGATTGCCTAGAAATCACTCGTGCGACGCATCCTACAATATTGCTAAGAAGTAAGGGAGCCGTACTATATAGATCTGACATGAGATATGGAATGTGTACAGAGACGAGCAGCACGAATTGGAGGCTATCACAAAAACGCTCATAGAACTAAATTGGCAGACTCTTGAAGACAGACATAAACTATATAGAAAAAGCCTACTTACTAAATTTCAAGAATCAGCATTAAAAGATTTCTCTAGAAACAGTCCTTCACCATTTACATATCGCTCCGGTAGGAATCGTGAAGATAATGTTAGGTCCGCGCTCCATACGCGAATGCAACTGTAGAATGAGAAGTATCCTCTTCCGTGCACTTCAGAGTGATTTGCAGAGTATGGATAAAGATGTAGACGCAGATATCGTAAAGATTTTGATACGGTTTTCACTAACAGACAGTTTATTGTTTATAGAAAAGATGAGTGTATAATTTTGTATGTTTTCCGTATTTACTTAGCGTTTGTAGTGACATCTCGTAGCAATGACGAGAGCTACGAGTTGGCCAGCTAAGAGGAGGCGGTATCTGGCGGGAAAAAGCAGCAAAACAATAGCCGCTGCAACACCAGAGAGCAGCGAAGCTTGTCCAGAATATATGTATGCCTATTATAAATTAAAATCTCTGCCGTGTTGTTCTGTCTGTATGTTCGGACTAATAACAGATTCTACTATAGGGATTATGTACTGTCTTCATTAATAGATAAACTGATTGACAAGGAAGATTTGTGTACATCACTATATACTCGTACTGTAAACAAGAGGCTTACTCGGACGAAGCCTTGATCTCCCGCCGCCTTAATCCTCCTTATACCCTGGTTGCTCCTCTCCAATCGCCGCCCTCTGCCGTTCACTGTTGTGTCCCCCGTCCCCTCCATCTCTACACCTTTCATCTCCTTTCCCAAGGTGGCTTCCGCCAACTTCCCCTCCTGGATGATGCCCTCTCTCCCTCCATTTATCCCTCCTATCAGCTGTGATCCTCATCTCCCCCTCCCTTCCTCTGTCCTTTCCCCAGGCTCCCTCTTTCCCACGATCCATCCTGTTTTTTTCCATGCCTACCCTCTCTCTGCCTCCCTTCTCCCCTCCCCCCCGCCTTCTTTTGCATTCTCCTCCTCTGCCTTTCTCCACTCCCTCTCACGTCTGCCCAGCCCCCCTCCCCCTCTTGAGTCCTCGTCCTCGTCGGCTCCTTCCCCCCCCCCTCCCCAAACTCTTCGTTTTTCCTCTCCTTCCGCAATTTTTTTCCCATTATCCATCCAGGTCCCCCCCCCCCCCCCGTCTGCCCTTGGCTGTGGTGTGTCTTATTTGTGCCAACTTTTTAGTGCACTGTTCAAGTAACTGTTCAGTGTTGTGTGTCTTTCCACAGTGTTGCGAACAGAAATCATGCCGTCGCTGGGTCGCCGTGGTTTTTTAATTGTCTGTCTATTATTTTACCTGTTTGCTTCTGTGTATTTTATTAGCATCACCAAGCCTTTGTTTTATGTTTTAAGTTCCACAATTTTCCGCCATTTTACCATTTAAGTCACCGATTTTATCGCCTGCTTTTATTATTTATTATCTTCATTTTTTAAAAACAAATTCTGTAGGCTGAAGAGCGGCGTACTAAGCTGCTGCCAGTCCGCCCCCTGTGAGGGGAATCGAGTCTCAATAGAGGAAAAAGAAATCGGGCGAAGACGGGGCAGGTCGCTAGTACACATAATAAAGTTTACTCAGCATTTACTAGTGCGTTTATTATTCCTCTGCTAAGCTCCCAGTGCCTCCAGTTATTCATAAAGTAACAATTCTTTACGCATTCGATCCTCGTTTAGTGCATGTAGTAGAAATCAAGTAAGAAACATTCTAGTAACTAGCTGAGGGCAGGTTAGCCCAAGTAATAACCGAACAGCGAAATTCCACAGACGTGTTTGAACTATAATGAATGGAAACGTCTAGAGGAGGCCTTTATCCAGTAGTGGCTGACAAACGGATGGCGAAAACGACAAAGACGACGACGACGATGATGATGTTGATGTTGTTGATGATGAAAGAAAGAGTTCTCAATGTGCAATGCCTTCAATTTAGGTGTGAAAACCCGTAAAGAGAGGAAAGAGTACTGGAACACCAGTTCGAATAACTGTACATCGCAACTGCAGGGACAACACTGCCATGCGATCAGACTCACACTTTCTTTTTTTACATTTTTGTTCATTAACGGACCAAAGTGAGACAGAGTCCGCATTTCACGCACGGATCCCTCGTTAGTGCATACGACTGTGTTTGCTCCGACAGTCGTTCTGTATCAGTAACCAGCTAACTCTGGTAACGCCTACGTTACGTCTGACGAACGACTCAGAATGTTTCCACGATATTTTTGGCGCAGACTACTCACCTCCCAATCACAAAGTATACACTGACTGTACTGTTACTAACTTGCGTTTTCTTCTCCGAGGAGGTACTTGAACTTTCGTAAGTGTGTGACTGAGCTCCAGAGTGCGTGACTCTACAGTAGTATTTACGTAGGCGCGTCACACGGTGCTCAAGACCTTTCCTCGTCGGCGCTACGTCACCAAGATCAGCGCTGAAGAGTGGCAGTCGTCATATGTCACACACATATTTTTATTGCTCTGAGTACTGAAGCAACCACCTAATATCCTCTACGGTAGCTAGAAAGGGAAGAGGATGTAACAGAAGATGAGAGGGAAGATTTGATACTGCGAGAAGAGTGTGACAGAGATCTGAAAGACCTAAGTTGGAACAAGAATCCCTGGAGTAGAAGACATTCTCAGAGAACTCGTGATACCCTTAGGAGCCACTCAGCCGTGTCAAAACTATCCCACCAGGAGCGCAAATTTATGGGAAAGTGAAATAACCTCAGACTTCACGATAACGCAACAATTCCTGTTTCAATACTGGCAGGCATTGACAGGTGTTAATATTACCTATCAGTTTAGTAAATAATAATAATAATAATAATAATAATAATAATAATAATAATAACTTATCTGAAACCTAAAGATCAAGCAGACACAGCAAACCCAGCTACATATCGCCCCATAACATGCCTACCAAGAATATACAAAATATTAACTTCAGTCATTACACAGAAATTAATGACACATACAACACAGAACAAAATTATAAATGAGGAACAAAAAGGCTGTTGCAAAGGAGCTCGAGGGTGTAAAGAGCAACTGATAATAGATGCAGAGGTGACATATCAAGCTAAAACTAATCAAAGGTCGCTACACTACGCCTTTCATTGTGTAAATCATGGAATTCTTTTAGATAAGCTAAATCATTATGGTTTGAGTGGGGCAGTGCACAAATGGTTTAATTCATACTTAACTGGAAGAATGCAGAAAGTTGAAATAAGTGGTTCGTGTAATGTTAAAACAGCTGATTCCTCAAACTGGGGTGCTATCAAGCACGGGGTCCCACAGGGTTCGGTCTTAGGTCCTTTACTGTTCTTGATATACATTAATGACTTACCATTCCACATTGATGAAGATGCAAAGTTAGTTCTTTTTGCTCATGATACAAGTATAGTAATAACATCCAAAAACCAAGAACTAAGTGATGTAATTGTAAATGATGTTTTTCACAAAATTATTAAGTGGTTCTCAGCAAACGGACTCTCTTTAAATTTTGATAAAACACAGTATATACAGTTCCGTACAGTAAATGGCAAAACTCCAGTAATAAATATAGAATTTGAACAGAAGTCTGTAGCTAAGGTAGAATTTTCAAAATTTTTAGGTGTGTCCATTGATGAGAGGTTAAACTGGAAGCAACACATTGATGGTCTGCTGAAACGTCTGAGTTCAGCTACGTATGCTATTAGGGTTATTGCAAATTTTGGTGATAAGAATCTCAGTAAATTAGCTTACTATGCCTACTTTCATTCACTGCTTTCGTATGGCATCATATTCTGGGGTAATTCATCGTTGAGTAGAAAAGTATTCATTGCACAAAAACGTGTAATCAGAATAATTGCTGGAGCCCACCCACGGTCATCCTGCAGACATCTATTTAAGGATCTA
Organism: Schistocerca gregaria; assembly: GCF_023897955.1. NCBI lineage: Eukaryota > Metazoa > Arthropoda > Insecta > Orthoptera > Acrididae > Schistocerca > Schistocerca gregaria. The sequence continues at coordinate 125,824,751 of NC_064923.1, read as the reverse complement.
GGGATCCTCACAGTAACCTCACAGTATATATATTCCCTTATGAAATTTGTTGATAATAATCCAACCCAATTCAAAAGTAATAGCAGTGTGCATACCTATAACACCAGGAGAAAGGATGATCTTCACTATGCAGGGTTAAATCTGACTTTGGCACAGAAAGGGGTAAATTATGCTGCCACAAAAGTCTTTGGGCACCTACCAAACAGCATCAAAAGCCTGACAGATAGCCAACTAACATTTAAAAATAAATTAAAAGAATTTCTAGATGACAACTCCTTCTACTCATTGGCTGAATTTTTAGATATAAAGTAAGTAAAAAAAAAAAAAAAAAAAAAAAAAAAAACAACTTAATCATTAGTGTCATGCAATATTTTGTGTAATGTAATTTCTTGTACAGACATCTTTTATTAACCTGACACGTTCCACATCATTACGAAGTGTCGTATTCATGATCTATGGAACAAGTATTAATCTAATCTAATCTCTAATCATACATTGATTACCAAAAAGCTTTTGATAGTGTACCCCACTCATGGTTACTACAAATATTGGAAATATACAAAGTAGATCCTAAATTGATACAGTTCCTAAGCATAGTAATGAAAAATTGGAAAACCACACTTAATATACAAACAAATTCAAATAATATCACATTACCGCCAATACAGATTAAGCGTGTAATATACCAAGGAGACTCATTAAGTCCTTTCTGGTCCTGCCTTGCTCTGAACCCACTATCCAACATGCTAAATAATACAAATTATGGATACAATATAACTGGAACATACCCACACAAAATCACACATTTGCTATACATGGATGATCTAAAACTACTGGTAGCAACAAATCAACAACTCAACCAATTACTAAAGATAACAGAAGTATTCAGCAATGATACAAATATGGCTTTTGGAACAGACAAATGTAAGAAAAATGACATAGTCAAGGGAAAACACACTAAACAAGAAGATTACATATTGGATAACCACAGCGACTGCATAGAAGCGATGGAAAAACAGATGCCTATAAATATTTAGGATACAGACAAAAAATAGGAACAGATAATACAAATATTAAAGAAGAACTAAAAGAAAAATATAGACAAAGACTAACAAAAATACTGAAAACAGAATTGACAGCAAGAAACAAGACAAAAGCTGTACATACTTATGCTATACCAATATTGACCTACACATTTGGAGTAGTGAAATGGAGTAACACAGACCTAGAAGCACTCAATACACTTACACGATCACAATGTCATAAATACAGAATACATCACATACATTCATCAACAGAACGATTCACATTAAGCAGAAAGGAACGAGGAATGGGATTTATCGACATAAAAAACCTACATTATGGACAGGTAGACAATTTAAGAAAATTCTTTCTAGAACGAGCAGAAACTAGCAAAATACACAAAGCAATCACTCATATAAATACATCGGCTACACCACTGCAATTTCATAACAACCCTTTAGATCACATAACATCAACAGATACGAAGAAAGTAAATTGGAAAAGAAAACACTACATGGCAAGCACCCTTATCATCTAACACAGCCACAGATCGATCAAGACGCATCCAACACATGGCTAAGAAAAGGCAATATATACAGTGAGACACAAGGATTCATGATTGCAATACAGGGTCAAACAATAAACACCCCAGGTATTACAGCAAGCATATTATTAAAAATCTCAATACCACAACAGATAAATGCAGACTTTGCAAACAACAAATAGAAAAAGTAGATCACATCACAAGCGGATGTACAATACTAGCAAATACAGAATACCCCAGAAGACATGACAATGTAGCAAAAATAATACATCAACAGCTTGCCTTACAACATAAACTTATAAAACAACACGTTTCCACATACAAGTATGCACCACAAAATGTACTGGAGAATGATGAACACAAGTTATACTGGAACAGAACCATTATAACAGATAAAACAACACCACATAACAAACTTGACATCATACTCACCAATAAAAAGAAGAAATTAACACAACTAATCGAAATGTCCGTATCCAATACAACAAATATACAAAAGAAAACAGGAGAAAAAATTGAAAAATACATCCAACTGGCTGAGGAAGTCAAGGACATCTGGCATCAGGATAAAGTTGACATTATACCAATTATACTACCAACTACAGGAGTCATGCCACACAGTATCCACCAGTACATGAATGCAATACAGCTACATCCAAACTTATATACACAACTACAGAAATCCGTAATTATTGATACATGTTCAATTACCCGAAAGTTCCTAAACGCAATATAACATATACCGTACAGTTAAAAGGAAGACACGAATGATCAAGGTCCGCGTCACTTTCCATTTTTGACCGGACATAACGTCTGAGAAAAGAAAGAAATAATAATAATAAGCTGGAGGAACTCCGAAAATTGGCGCATAACAGTGATCTGGTAAAGCTGTTTTAGGCATAGCTGGTCAACAGTGGATCACCAACCAGCTTACAACAAGGGACCTAGTATAGTAAATCTCCGTTGAAAAATCCTTACACGAATTATTTGCAGAAGAATGAGAAAGGCCGACACACGGGAAAATCAGTTTCAGTCCCGAAAAATGTAGGAAAACGTGAGGTAACACTGACCCTACGGCTTATCATAGGAGATAGGTTAAAGAAAAGCAAATATATGTTTATAGAACTTCTATTTTTCGAGAGAGCTTTTGACAAAACTGGCTGGAATACCATCTTTGAAATTCTGAAGATATTATATATAAAATACAAGCACCGAAAGGCTATTTACAACTTGTATAGAGACCAGAAGCAGTGGTTAAGAAGGGAGTGGGGACAGGTGTAACCAGATGTTATTCAGTCTGCACATTGAGCAGGCAGAGAGGAAAACCAAGAAGAAATTTGGAAAGGGAATTAAAGTCAACGAGAAGAATAAAACATTGAGGTTTCCTGATGACACTGTAATTCCATCAGATACAGCAAAGGAATGGATTGTGTCTTGAAATGAGGTCATAAGATGAACGTCAACAAAACTATCACAAGGGTAATGGAATTTAGTAGATTTAAATCAGGTGACACTGAGGAAATCACACCGCTCTGCAAAAACTTAAGGTCGAGATAGATAAAGTAACGTAACATATTAGCTATTTGATAGAAATGCATGAAAGTGCGGGACCATGCTGTAAGAGGACTCCGAGTCGTGTACAGAACGAGACCCACGACAAAGACAGGCTGCGGCGCGACGTCATTAACAAGGGGACCCTCCATACCGTAAATCACGGATTTTGATGTGCTTCAAATATGCCGTAGAGGCACTTTCCTGAGTACCTGGATAGGCCACTGTTTTTGAGAAAATCGATTTTGAAGTCCGTTGCGTGCTTTCTATACCCATAACATTACATATATTGCGAGCAAATCAGCGTAGTGCAGCGGTAAAGGTCCACGGCTACCGTGCTGGAGTTATCGTGTTCGAATCCTGCGAGTGAACTTTTTTTTTTTCAAAATCGACCGAGTTTTTCAATTTTATTTCAAAGAATATGAACAAACGGTGTAAGGTGTGTGAAATTATAAAGATATATTCAGTTATTAATTTTTTCTGTCATAGAATATTACAAAATCTTATTTTTCATAGTCCATATAGCTTGGTGTGCCAGAACCATATTGTGGGTGATACTTATCATAGAAACAACCGAAGCACAAATTTTCGCAGCACCACGCGCATTTTGTGAAAGCAACCGTCTTGCAGGCGCACGGTTTCTTCATGAGTGACAGCGGGAAACACAATTCTTTTGCATTCAAAAAGCTTTCTCTTTCATTGGCTAATTTCGATGCAAACAATGCGTATCTAATCATGCTTTCAAAATTAGGTGCGCTGAATTGATGTAGGATTAGCGGGTGCAGTTTCATCGAATCTTCCCTACAAGCGATATCTCTACTGTCTTTCATCATGTGGGAAGCATTCTGAATAATTTTCGTGAAGATTTTCACCTGTCGGTAAAAATAAACATCGAAGGGATGGTAATTAGGAGTGCACTTTGGTGGTACCACTTTTATGGTGCACGTGCTCGCTTTCGTTTCATCAGTGAACAGATGATCGTACAAAGGTTAATCAGTTTGCCCTCACCCGAGTTGATAATGTAGAAACATTCTTCCTGTCCCACGTACGGAAGAATTACAGAATGCAAAAATTCTTCGTACCCCTGTTTCGTGAACTTCCCGGATTTCGTGCAGGACACTACTACATTTCTGTATTTCCCAGTTTATTCGTCTACTCGTTTTTGAACGTTAGTGCCAAATTTTCCGAACGGTTCTTGCATGCATAAAAAACATTTTGGGAGCAGGTTTCGAACTCGGTACCTCTAGCGCAGTAGCCGTGGACCTTTACCGCTGTGCTACGCTGATTTGCTCGGAATATGTGTAATATTACAGGTATACAAAGCACACAATGAACTTCAAAATCGATTTTCTCAAAAACCAAGGCCCGTCCCTAAAAAACCGGATAGCCAGGTACAGGGTAAGTGCATATACCACCATATTCGAAGCGCATCAAAATCCGTGATTTACAGTATGGTCCCCTTGTAAGATAGGTCTGAGCTCGCTCGCTCAGTGCAGCACACAAACTACGTTTCTATACCAGTTAACTCTTAATTGGGCATTTACGTATAAATGAGAATTGCATCTTGTACTGGAATCTGCTATTATGATGTCTTATTTTTTATTAGTCCTAAAACCATCGGAATTCTAATGGCCTACTAATAATTTGTTACGGTTCTATTAGGTACAATAAAGTTAAAACCAGGCCAAAATGGTTGTCGGTTGCATGACGCACTACATCTCGTATGAAATGAGGACTGTTAAGCAGGAGAGAATAAATATTATAAATAACACGCTATACCATTTATGTAGAGCACAGATGTTAAACTACAGCATACTGCCACGTTGTGTATTTTGTTGTGGTACTAGTACCATAATAGCATATACGAGAACAAGATGTAATTCTCGGAAGTACATAACAACAAGTTGCTAGTTAACAGGTTTAGAAACGTATTTCGTCCGCTGAGTTGAGCGAGCGAGCCAGGTCAGTCCTACATTCGTTACGTACGTCCCGCTGCCTGTATTTATAGTACACCTCGGTACAGCAAATTTGACGCCTCGTGACTTGAGGTCAACGTGACTGTAATACCAAAGTGGTTGGCCCCGCAACACGGAGCAGTTGAAGGAGCGGGAAAAGACGCTGTGTGTCAACCAGCGAGTAGTTACGGTGCAATGTGGTGGTGCTCTTCGTAACATTCAGCTGAATTCGCACGAGGAACACTCATCGGACAAATGTAACAAAGTGGAAGTGTAGCCCAGGAGTTTGATATTGCTCACGGCATAGTTACACGCTCACGGGGAGTGTACCGAGCAGCCAGCACTGCTGCCCAAAGGAGGGAACGTGGTCGACCGCTGTCAGCCACAGCAGCAGATGACCGCTACACTGTGCAACAAACAGGAAGGGTCTCAAGTTAAACAGAGGGTGCAATTGTAACGACATTTAACAGGACTGCTAGGCACCCATTACTAAGCTCTACAATGGCACGGCCACTGCATGGGGGTGGTCCCTTTGCCCGACGACCAGTGTGTTGTGTTCCGTTGACAACTGCAAATCAGCGACACCTTTTGCAAAGGTGCCAAAAGCACAGGGACTTAACAAAGGAGCAGTGGGGTTGCTTGCTCTTCTCGGATGAGGGCAGACTCAGTCTGCGAAGTGATTCTGGACGTGCCATTGCAAGAACCCTCCACTCGTGCTAAACCTCCAGAAATGTCTCAGCTTGGCCAGTGAGTCAGTAGATGGTGGTATAAGGGGGGTACAGTATAACTGTCCACGCTTTCCCACCCGAGTTTTGCGATAATTAAGCCAGTCCGTCCTTGAACTGACTTAGTGCGCCACCGCGTGTGAATTCTTCCTTCATGTTGTGTGGAAATCCTCTCGTAATTTTATGTTACGATGCAGAGCCGTCCGATTCTGAAAGTGCAGAACTACTCTCTATGTATTACGTTATGAAACGGGAAGTAGTTTTTATGAAAACAATTGTTACACCGTATGCCATTGTGGGCTGTTTATTTAAAAAACACTGTAAAATGAAATTGTTCACACTGATTATAAGCTAATTGTTAGCGGTACGAGATCATGTTCTACTGTACGAGTAGATCGAAGGGCATCCTCATGCCGACTGCCTACTGTCGACTATAGTAGTCCATAACTTGAGCACACAGTCGGTATAGTTGGTATAACATCGTACATCTTCGGCTGTGCCGAGGTTATACAGCTATTTATTAATATCAACGTTTGCTCGAACTGTAAAATTATTGAAAGATAGTATTTATGACTGGTCGACTCCTCCTGAAGTCTGAGTGGCAAAAAGCAACTTCTGTTACCAAATATTTGTTAATAACAGTTACTTTATTCGTGCCAGAATAAATGTACTTTTCCTACCACCTCTTGATACGTTCACTTCACGTATGTGAAACAGGAAAACTGGAAATAAAGTGAAAAGCGCTCTTATATACGACGGGTACCTTACACCCTCTTTTGGCGAGCACTGACCTGCCCGTTCTCTGGTTTAAATACCATCGGGCAAATGTGGTATTGCAGCACGTCCGCATGGACCAACGGCCATCCAACATTTATCAACCGTCTGGTGGAGGAATGGAACACCCTGCAACAAAAACTCCTTCCCGATCTCGTGACCAGCATTTGAGGACACTGCAGAGTATTCCGTGGTGGTCACACAATCTATAAGTATGTATCACGTGCCGCCTTTTGCAATGTCCACGGCACCACCATCAATCACGGTGACTTCAGCGGAATTACTGTGTTTGAATATAAATTTCATTTGTGTTCGTCTCACTGCGCATTTGTTTCAGTTACTTTCTATACTATAGGCCTACAGCACCAGTTAGTTATATGTACGATCCAAGTTTAATTGATCCATGTCATTTGGTAATCTCACCTCATGCGAAGATTACTTTCATCCTTAATGTTTCCATACCAGTAAATTATCAGAATTCCGATCTAGAGAACAAAAACAATTAATTAAGGAAATTTTTAAATATATTGATTAATAATTGATTTCCTCAGTAAAATATCATTTCATTATAAGACAGTGACCTTAACTTGAGACCAAACAGTTATATTAAAACGTCCACTCCCGTGGGTCTCACAGTACAAAATGTCCCGAAACGCAACACTTTGCCACCCGTCACGCAACCGAGAACGTGCAGGCGCCAATTCAAGTTTGAGGCGTTTGTGGTTCCAAGGTATTAGCGATGCTACCAATGCCACCAATCGAAACTACAGCAGACGCCACTGAACTGCCGGTGGGACACACGTGCACACCAGCTGCATCTGGACAAAGTCTAATCTCTTCAGCAAGTTTCTCGTGATACAACTCTCTGTGAACAACACGCGTCGCTCAACTAGGACAATGTTGTGCATTTATTCCAAAGAATAAGAGACAGTTTGCGCTCTGGCATTCTTAAGTCGCGTTTACACCTATGCAACTTTCCGTGCTCACTAGCTGCATGTTGCCGTTGCACGAAGAGGCAACGGAGCGCATGCAAAGCAGTAAAGTTTGCATGCCTCTTACTGGTGCGTACGGGCCACTGATGGCGTTGTCTTTAATTTCTGTGGCGGTGTGTTGTACTAGAGCGCATACACTATGTGATAAAAAGTATCCTGACACCCTCAAAAACATACGTTTTTCATATTAGATGCATTGTGCTGCCACCTACTGCCAGGTACTCCATATCAGCGACCTCAGTAGTCGTTAGACATCGTGAGACAGCAGAATGGGGCGCTCCGCGGAACTCACAGACTTCGGTCAGGTGACTGGGAGTCATTTGTCTCATACGTCCGTACGCGAGATTTCCACACTCATAAACATCCCTAGGTCCACTGTTTCCGATGTGATAGTGAAGTGGAAACGTGAAGGGATATGTACAGCACAAAAGCGTAGAGGCCGACCTCGTCTGTTGAGTGACAGAGACCGCCGCCAGTTGAAGGGGGTCGTAATGTGTAATAGGCAGGCATCTATCCAGACCATTAGACAGGAATCCAAACTGCACCAGGATCCACGGCAAGTACTATGACACTTAAGCGGGAGGTGAGAATACTTGGATTTCATGGTCGAGCGGCAGCTCATAAGCCACACATCACGCCGGTAAGTGCCAAACGACTCCTCGCTAGTGAGCGCAAACATTGGACGATCGAACAGTGGAAAAATGTTGTGTGGAGTGACGAATCACGGTACCTAATGTGGCCATCCGATGGCAGGGTATGGGTATGGCGAATGCCCGGTGGAGGTCAACTGCTTGCGTGTGTAGTGCCGACAGTAAAATTCGGAGGCGGTGGTATTACAGTGTGGTTGTGTTTCTCATGAAGGGGCTTGCACCCCTCGTTGTTTTGGGTGGCGCTATCACAGCGCAGGCCTACATTGATGTTTTACGTACCTTCTTGCTTCCCACTGTTGAAGAGCGATTCGGGGTTGGCGATTACATCTTTCAACACGATCGAGCACCTGCCATAATGCAAGGCCTGTGGCGGAGTAGTTACATGACAATAACATCCGTGTAATGGACTGGTCTGCGCAGAGTCCTGACCTGAATCCTACAGAACATCTTTGGGACGTTTTGGAACGCCGCCTTCGTTCCAAGCCTCACCGACCGACATCGATACCTCTCCTCAGTGCAGCACTTCGTGAAGAATGGGCTGCCATTACCCAAGAAACCTTCCAGCACCTGATTGAACGTATGCTTCCGAGAGTGGAAGGTGTCATCAAGGCTAAGGGTGGGCAACACCATATTCAATTCCAGCATTACCGATGGAGGGCGCCACGAACTTGTAAGTCATTTTCAGCCAGGTGTCTGGATACTTTTGATCAGATAGTGTACGTGGCGCCGTGGTACGGTACTACGTCAGTCTTTCGTCCCAGCGGGAAACAGTTGAGTGTATGCGCTGTAAACAGAACTTCGGCTGTTGTTGCGACTTCGGATTGACTGGGCCCGTCGGAACTCAAGTAAGTCGCAGTTGGAACAACTGCCAGAAATGAGGCAAAACGTATTGAAACATTTCAAATGGCGCAGCAAGTAACGACGGACAGTGACGACGGACTGAGATTCAGTGTTGTGGTTAGAGTTTGCAGTGTCGGTGAATGCCAGGTGCTCCCGAACGGTAGACCTAAGTTCTCGCAACAGCAGTAGGGTAGCCCTTGGTACGGGCAACAGAATTCTGATTGATGGCCTGAACATGCCGCGTGTTACCCAGCATGACGTTCCACACCACCTGATGCAAGACCAAAGTGATCATCGCATGACGATTTCTGAGGATCTGATCAGTGGAGCTCACGATAATGCAATGTTTCTCAACCGCAACATAACTGGACCTGCTTCCTATACGATCCGCGATTGAAGCGACAGTACGCCACCTGGAAAACGCCGATATCGCCACGACAGAGAAAACCGAGACAAAACAAGTGAAAAGGCACGGTGATGTTTAACTTCTTCTTTTCTTTCCAAATGGGTTAGTTTTCATGGAATTCATTCCAGGTGATGGAACGGTAACAAACCCCCATTACAACGAGACCCTTGGCCGTTTACGCGATTCATGTCGTCGTAAGCATCCTGGGCTTTGGCGTGGGAAGAAATGGCTGTTGCTACGCGACGATGCCCATCAAGGCAACAGATCACCATTTTGCCACGTTCTCTGCACTCACCTGACCTCGTACCAGGTTTCTGTCTCGTTCGCTAGAAGACAGCACCCGTACGGGGAAGTAGACTTCATTCGGTCAAAGAGCTCATGTCTGCCACAGGAGAAGACGTACGGGACATTCTTGGCTACATGCTTGAGCGGTGCTTCGAGCAGCTGTACGGAGGGTGGTGCACAGCGGCCAATGGCGACTGTTTTGAGGGAGGACCGTGGATCTGTTTAAGTGTACGCCGAGGACGTATGGCTTTCATCCCGAACGCCATTAAAAAATAAAATTAAAGCGTACGCCATGTTACGCGGCATCTCGTGTGACAGTCGGGTTCTCGTGGGTGCCTACTCTTCAGGCGTCAGTTTCAAAACTCAGTGAACCCAGTAGTACAGGCATGGGCAACATTTGGTGATCGTCGAGCCAGATTCAGACACTTGTCACGCTCGCGAGCCGCCTCATCAAGTGACACGACTATGGCACCTCTAGCGCATAAAGTCAGAATTGTCGGATCCTCCGTGATGTTAGTGTTGGTGGGATTATGTTTCCACACGAATGGCACCCTTTTCCCAACACTCTACAGCAACAAATTAAGCCTGAAAACACGCGTTTGTGAGAGTACATTCATTTTATGTTAACCCCATCTTCAGATGTTTACAGTTATTTACGTGTCGTGAATACTATTTCTTTACTTATGATGTTTTGCAATAGCTTTAATTCTGCAACGCGTCGTTCTCTCAATCACGAGTTTCTTTTCCGGGCAGAATTGAAAGTGATCACGGACTGGATCCCGATTGCGACCCGCTGGTTGCTCACCCATGCAGCGGTATGTGCAAAATATGCATAAAATACTCGTCGAAGTCTTGTCTACAGTCTAGTGCACGTTTCGTGCATTTACCTCACACTTTTTGTTTTTATGATGAAACTTGTTTTGATTCTAGCAAAGTGCGCGCAGATACAGGTCAATCTGTTACGACAAAGAGCGTTTCAGGGGGCACTTCCCCGCGAAAGGCAAAGATCCCGAGTTCGAGTCCCGGTCTGGCACACAGTTTTAATCTGTCAGGAAGTTTCATATCATCGCACACCCCGTCAATGACAGCTCTCCGCTTGGAACGCATCTCCTTATTAGAAAATCTCCTATTGTTAACCTTTTGTAAGAACTACAAAAAGCACTGCTCTTGCCACAATTTAACCCCAAACGATCTGAGAGTTTACCAAGAAGAGTGATTCCTCTGATCCGCCTTTCAAGGCTCCTGCAAGCCGGGCTGCGCAACAAGCGCACATTATTAGTCAATGAGCATGGTGACCACTGCAGCTTGGCGCCTCTCCTACAGCCAGACACCTTCAGTAATGGCTCAGTTCCCAACTCGTCTCACACTACCTACTTACGACAGGTAACTATGCCTCTTCTGTCACAGTCACATTCCGTAGAGTGGCCGCAGCCAGAACGGCTTGGCCGACCGCACAAAGAGCAACCCAGGGGTCAGGGAACCGTCCTCCATAACCGATGCATTTCTCTTCCAGAAGAAATTCCCCAGAGCCGTGGCGTACCTCAAGACTGCGGTCAAAAATTAAAATTACAAGGTTGGTGCGCAAGCGGTTTTGCTTGTCATGTTGGATTTCCGGTTGCTACCACTTTATTTATCGATTGCCATTTTTTATTTATAGTTCACTGTTGCTATTTGAGTCAACATATTGTCATTTCGTCACTTGGAGATAGTGAGCTGTGGACGCTAGAAAATGGTGTGCCGTGTGTGGGAATAATGGCACTGGACAGAGCACGGCAAGAAAATGGTTTTCCCAGTCTAAGGACGGTCGTTTCAAAATGTGTGACTCCCTATGTTCAGTCCGGAAACGCGCTGGTGCTACGGTCGCGGGATCGAATCCTGCCTCGGGCATGGATGTGTGTGATGCCCCTAGGTTAGTTAGGTTTAGGTAGTTCTAAGGCTAGGGGACTGATGACCTCAGATGTTACGTCCCATGGTGCTCAGAGCCATTTTAGCCATTTGGAACTGGTGGAACAGCGACAGTGTGGTGTGCTATGAATTGCTTCCCCGAGGTGTAACCATCATTGCTGTCCTTTATTGTCAACAATTGAGGCGTCCAACAACAACGACCAGAATAACTGCGAGATGTGAAACTACTCCACAATAACGCCCACCCGCATTCTCCCAGACTGACAAAGATCACTCTATAGGAGCTGGGTTGGGAAGTCGTTGCAGACCCACATTATTCACATGATCTTGCGTCGTCAGATTTTCACCTTTTCCGCACTCTATCGAGCAGTCTTCAAGGAACTTCCTTTCTTCCTGAAAATACCCTCCGAAAATGGCTCGACGAGTTCTTCGCCTTAAAACCACGTGACTTTCACAGTCGCGTAAACGAAAAGTTACCCCGCGTTGGAAGACTGTTATAAATAGTGATGGGGAATGTATTATTGATGCTTAAAGTCTCTGTTAAATGCAGGTTGGTCGGAAATTCCCGTTACAGACTTCTAGTACTTGTAGAATGGAGTGGGTAGATCGTACTTTGAGTAGTAACCCACGTCCGGAAACGTCATCCAACGAGACTACAGAGCGTCAAAGTTATAGGGGTGGGCATCTATAAATGTGCGTATACACGGGGTGATTTCGTGATGATTTTACAGACTTTCTGGGATGATGAAGAATGATAAATTATTAATTAGAAGTAAGGATTCCTGTACCGGAAACGAACAAGTCGAAAACTATAAACTAAAACTGTTCTGATATCTCTGACAGTTGAATACATGTACCGGATCTTGTGTTGCAAAGAGTGTAGGGTTGGTAACTTTCAGTGGCGGTAGTGTGGACAAAAACGAGAAAAAGTTGTCAATAAACGTGGGCTCTAAAGTCTGTACCTTAACAGCTATGAACACTTGCTCAGTAGAGGAGATGTGTTTCACATCAGCGAAGATGAACGAATGGTCATAGCTCCTCAGGTATGCAATTTAGAGCCTACGTTTATCGGACATTTTGTCTCGTTTTTGTCCACACTACCACCACTGAAAGTTACCAGCCATGTATTCAACTGTCAGAGGCATCAGAACGGTTTTTGTTTATAACTTTCGACTCGTTCGTTTCCGGTCCAGGCATCCATACTTCAAATTAATACATTTATCGTTCTCCATCATCCCAGAAAGTCTGTAACATCATCACGGTATCACCCCGTGTATACGTACATTACAGACGCCCGCACCTATAACTTTGACGCCCTGTAGTCTCGTTGGATGATGTTTCCGGACATGGGTTCCTATTCAAAATATGATATACTCACTCCCCTCTACAAGTCCTAGAAGTCTGTAACCGGAATTTCCGACCAAACTGTATATCTGTTGTGCACCAATCCATTCAGTACTATTTAAGAGTTCGCTTTGTTACAGCAACTAGCAAAGACTGCTCATACTTGCCTAGACAAGGAAACCCATCTACATTAAAATCAGAGGACTGTACAATGATCTTCCGCAGTAGCTTCTGATAATTATAGGTGCTTTGCCGACTCCATTCCAGTTGGAGGACGCGGACATTAGACAACCCGTAGAGATGGTTGTTCTCAGTGTAATGACCCATCTAACAATTAGCAGAACTCTCTTTTAATACATGTTTTTTTTCTGTTCATCACGCATGCGCTTACATTTCTAACAGCGCAAGTACGCAAGAGTATTCGTGCATGTGTAATTTCTTCGATTTTGAGGGTGTGCATAATAGCGCATTGCTTCGTGACTTAGGTGGGAATCGCTTGCACTGTTTAGCAGACAAGAGACAGGTGGGGGAACCACATGTGTTTCGTTATGTAGTGTGTTGAGGTTTTGCTGCGAAGTGGTTTACGTGCAATAATGTTGCAAAGAAAACGCGCTGAAATATTATATGATTACAGACGAAGAGAAGTATCGTTTCTAAAGATTATCTGAATAAAAAGTTGAGATATGGTGCCTTGACGTCAAGTATTGGATAAAAAGTCTCCAGTTTTTGACTGAACTTTTTATAAAATAAAATGCAAATGACGTATTGGAAGTTAATTAACCTCCATACTGTATAACGGTTAAGAACCTTCCTTAAGAATTTCTCATTTTCAGGAATAGTCACTATAATGCTTCATTTCGAAATGCGAAATCAATAGCTCAATGTACCATATGAGCTAATGAAACGTTATTGCCAACATTATCTCCGCACCTTGCCATGCAGAAAGCCTAACATCTCGCTTTGACCTCCTCCTGAAATTTGCAAACAAACTGTCGACGTCACTCTGTATAAACGTTTCTCGTATCACTGTTATTTAGATACTTTTTACCTTCGTGTTTTCTTATTCACTACAACTAACGCAGCACAGTTGCCGAACAAAGTAGTGGGTGCATAGCCGACAGTTTGGGCAAAGAAGCAACATGTGGACGCGACAGCGAGCTTTTGCACTGTACGTGCATTGTACTAATTTTTGTGCATTCGATTTTATTCCCGTGCATCTGAGGGAAGAGGCATCGTGCGGACATGACCTTTCCCTCGTAAACAGCAGGCGCCGCGGTACAGTGTTCCACGCTACCGCCGGAAGATGGCAGGCGCATAGAGTGGCGTGGCACAGTTTCCACTTTTCACCCACCATGTGGGATCGTACACTTCACATTAAAAAGTGGGAGTAATTGACGCGTTACCACCGGAACGGTCGCTGTGTGGGGTCGCACACTACGTTGAAAGCTTTCTGCTTACTTTCCACATTTAACCAGTAGCAGGAAAAGGTGTTTAAAAAAAACCGTGTTCAGCGTAACTAATTCTCTCACACAGCTAAAACGACACACAAGCTTTAGTTCTCCATATTTCTTGTCTGCAACATATTATTGCAGAAGTGTACTAAAAACAGCTTCAATCCCCCAGTTCCGACCAATGTTTTCGGGAGGGCTCCATTATTTGAAGATAAATTCCGAAGCATCTCTGGCCAACGTCGAGCTGCAAAGAAACGAGCTCCAAAATGCGACGGATCTAAGACAGTTCGCTGTCTTAACAGTAATAATAATTGTTGTGTTGGCAGAAGAGCCAACGCTGTGTTACTAGTGGAGGCCGAAATGCACGCGTTTTAGCTCACGCATGCTAGCGTGAGGAGGGAAGAACTATACCGACGTGAGGTCTGGAACATGACAAGGAATTAGAATTCAGAAAGCGGACGTAATTAGTTTGATACTTAACTTTAATCCATTAATGATGAACGTCGCTCTTGACAGTACATGACTCACAATATTATCTATTAGTAACTGAATATGGCGCCTTGCTAGGTCGTAGCGAATGACGTAGCTGAAGGCTATGCTACACTGTCGTCTCGGCAAATGAGAGCGTATGTAGACAGTGAACCATTGCTAGCAAAGTCGGCTGTACAACTGGGGCGAGTGCTATGGAGTCTCTCTAGACTAGACCTGCCGTGTGGCGGCGCTCGGTCTGCAATCACTGATAGTGGCGACACGCGGGTCCGACGTATACTAACGGACCGCGGCCGATTTAAAGGCTACCACCTAGCAAGTGTGGTGTCTGGCTGTGACACCACAATAACAACAAAAATCGTTTTACAGCCACAATTGGATGACTCCATGTTTCTCTCCAAGTGCCGCCTAATTCTTATATAGCCATTTACAATTCTACGTCTAGCCATTGTAGTATGTACGAAGCAGTGTACTTTGGTACATTTTACCAACGCTATCCATTCACTGTACTGTTCCCTTTGGGTGTGGACATGGCCGCCTGTGCGTCTCCATTCGCGACTGTCTCACTCGCTTCATTCTCGAGGCCCTACGTGAGAAGTACAATGGAGTCACTAGAATTGGTAACACAGTCTCCTCCAAATACACTAAGAGAGAAAAAAGACACATCACTGAGGAATATTCGAAGGGATCGGAAATCGGTCGGTGTGATGTACACGCACGGACAAGCAAATGATTGATTACAGTTTCATAAAAACTGGATGATTTATTCGAGAGAAAGACATTCACAACTGAGCAAGTCAGTAACGCGTTGGTTCACCTCTGGCCCCTATGCAGGCAGTTATTCGATCTAGCATTGACTGGTAGAGGTGGTTGGAGAGCCTGCCCATAATGATGAAAGCGCTCTCAGTTGTGGAGAGATCCGGCAACCTTGCTGGCAAAGGAGGGGTTTGACAAGCGCGAACACAAATAGTATAAACTCTTGTCGTGATCTGGCGGGCCTTATCTTGCTGAAGTGTAAGCCCAGGACGGCCAAACGGGACGCAGAATTTAGTCGCTGTACCGCAGACACGTCCTCGCTGGTCATCGGGGATCAGTCAGAAGCGGGGACTCATCGCTCAAGTTAACTGCACTCCAGTCAATGAGATTCCAGGCTGGAATATGTAGATGGAATTTCAAAACGTTTCTCGGTTTGTAAGTCTTTTTTCTTCAAGAACATATATTCTGGTACTGCTGGTATAAAATGTTGGACACACAGATAAAATTTCAATTTTACGGTACTCACCACAGAAACAATCTTGAAGAGGAATTCTAGTATTCAGATATGTCAGCGAACACTTGTTCTTTCTATTTATATTTCTTTTACAGTCAGTTTGCATCTAAAGATACAGTACATTGTGATGTAAATTGAAAAATGGAGAGACACAGTCCAACATGACATTCAGTGCACTCTTATGCCCACTTTCATTTCCTGATGTACCTGGAGGAGAATCCTTGCTGACAATACAATCTGTGAAAACATAGGCAGCAACTCATCCTCAAAGAAGTACAGAATTTTCAATTGTGTGTGATCTGAATGACCATCAAATACTTCATTTTCATCGTCTGTAGACTCATCAAGGGATTTGTGAATCATTTTCTACAAACATTTCTCCTCTTCACTGAACAACACGGGAGAACTCTAACGTCATCTAATGCCTACGAAGCAAGAGACAATAAAAAAGGGTTCAAAAACAATGAATTGTTCAAGTGATATTGCTACTGTCATCTACGAAACCTGCAGACCTCACAGGTGAGTCAAAATGGCTCTGAGCACTATGGGACTTAACATCTATGGTCATCAGTCCCCTAGAACTTAGAACTACTTAAACCTAACTAACCTAAGGACAGCACACAACATCCAGCCATCACGAGGCAGAGAAAATCCCTGACCCCGCCGGGAATCGAACCCGGGAACCCGGGCGTGGGAAGCGAGAACGCTACCGCACGACCACGAGATGTGGGCACAGGTGAGTCAGGGAGTCGTTAAAGTACCTTCGAAACCGCGGAAAATCATAGCAACTGGCGTGAAGTAATGTTACATCCTTCGCACATTCTCATTTCTCGCAAGCACCGTGTTATTACGCAAGCAGTACGCTAAGTGTTAATCTAGTTCCCCTGGCATCGCTTACTTAAATTCAACTACATTACATTGTCCTTGTTTTACTTTTGATAATGTTAATCTTACAACATCATTTCAAGAAAATCTCCATTTTGTCCACCTGCTCTTCCAGCCCTTTGCTGTCTCTCACAGAATTACACTATCACTGGCAAACCTCAAAGTTATTACTTCTTCTCTCTGAACTTTAATTTACGTTCCAAATCTGCACCTAGTTGCCTTTTTTGCTTTCTCATTATACAGATTTAGTAATATCAAGGGTAGGTTACCATCCTATCTGATTCCCTACTCAACTACTACTTCCTTTTAATGTCCTTCGACTCCTACAACTGCATTTTGGTTTCGTGCATGCTCTAGATAACTATTCGATCCCTATATGTTATTCTTGTTACTTTCAGGCTTTCGATGAGGGTATTCCAGTTATCATTGTTTGTGTTTACAGATGACATTAACGTAAGTTTGCTTTTCTTCAACGTATCTTCTAGGACAAGAAGTAGGGCCATTTTGCCTCCTCACAAGTTCCTACATTTCTCCGAAACCCAAACTGGTCGTCAGCGTAGGCAATTTCTACGAGACTCTCCACTATTCAGTAAATAATTCGTGTCAATAATTTGCAAGCATGGCTTATTAAATGGATAGTTCGGTAATATTCACAACTGTCAGCACTTGTCGTTCTTGAAGTCGGATTTATCTTGTCTCATGTATCTTTGGGTACTAGGTGTAACACTTCTGTCATGGCAGTCAGTTCCAAGTGCCTTACTCATACTGAAGGAATGTCGTCTCGTCCTACCGTGTTTCATAAAGCATCCAAACACACGAACAGTACTCTTAGAGCCACAACAAAACCGTTCCTACATTCTGTTTCCTTAGTACCGTAGGAAAATGAAACCTACAGTTTAGAGTCGATGACTAGGTTGTTAGAGGTGGAGCACGAGCTTAGGTGGGAGGAAATAGGTCGACAGTGCCCTTTTCAAAGGATCCATCCAAGCATTTGATGTAAGCGATTTAAGAAAACGACGGGAATACCTAAATCTGGATGGCACGGTGAGAATCTCAACCAGCGACCTCCCTAAAGCGAATCCTGCGTGTAGCGTTTGTTCCGCCTGGTGACAAGGTCCGCGATGGCCGAAGTGGCCGAGCGGTTCTAGGCGCTTCAGTCCGGAACCGCGGGACTGCTACGGTCGGAGGTTCGAATCCTGCCTCGGACATGGATGTGTGTGTCGTCCTTAGGTTAGTTAGGTGTAAGTAGTTCTAAGTTCTAGGGGACTGACGACCTCAGAAGTTAAGTCCCTCAGTGCTCAGAGGCATCTGAACCATTTGAACAGGGTCGGCTGAGTCGATTCACTGTTTCCATTCTGTTCGATCGTTGGCAAAGTCTAGATGAACATTTACAGCATTGTGCAGAGTTTCGGCCAATCGTTGTCCCTTGGCTTTCTTTCCCATGACGTCCACTGTGTATGCTGGCTTTGCAGTGATATCGTCCTCTGCGCACAGCGTGTTCCAAGCCATCGCAGACGGTTTTTTCACATTTTCGTTTGGAACGGTGCGACCCCAAAACGTTTCCTGACATCCGAAACGTGATCAAGTCGAGGGATGCCACCAGTATATCTAAATACACTCCTGGAAATTGAAATAAGAACACCGTGAATTCATTGTCCCAGGAAGGGGAAACTTTATTGACACATTCCTGGGGTCAGATACATCACATGATCACACTGACTGAACCACAGGCACATAGACACAGGCAACAGAGCATGCACAATGTCGGCACTAGTACAGTGTATATCCACCTTTCGCAGCAATGCAGGCTGCTATTCTCCCATGGAGACGATCGTAGAGGTGCTGGATGTAGTCCTGTGGAACGGCTTGCTATGCCATTTCCACCTGGCGCCTCAGTTGGACCAGCGTTCGTGCTGGACGTGCAGACCACGTGAGACGACGCTTCATCCAGTCCCAAACATGCTCAATGGGGGACAGATCCGGAGATCTTGCTGGCCAGGGTAGTTGACTTACACCTTCTAGAGCACGTTGGGTGGCACGGGATACATGCGGACGTGCATTGTCCTGTTGGAACAGCAAGTTCCCTTGCCGGTCTAGGAATGGTAGAACGATGGGTTCGATGACGGTTTGGATGTACCGTGCACTATTCTGTGTCCCCTCGACGATCACCAGAGGTGTACGGCCAGTGTAGGAGATCGCTCCCCACACCATGATGCCGGGTGTTGGTCCTGTGTGCCTCGGTCGTATGCAGTCCTGATTGTGGCGCTCACCTGCACGGCGCCAAACACGCATACGACCATCATTGGCACCAAGGCAGAAGTGACTCTCATCGCTGAAGACGGCACGTCTCCATTCGTCCCTCCATTCACGCCTGTCACGACACCACTGGAGGCGGGCTGCACGATGTTGGGGCGTGAGCGGAAGACGGCCTAACGGTGTGCGCGACCGTAGCCCAGCTTCATGGAGACGGTTGCGAATGGTCCTCGCCGATACCCCAGGAGCAACAGTGTCCCTAATTTGCTGGGAAGTGGTGGTGCGGTCCCCTACGGCACTGCGTAGGATCCTACGGTCTTGGCGTGCATCCGTGCGTCGCTACGGTCCTGTCCCTGGTCGACGGGCACGTGCACCTTCCGCCGACCACTGGCGACAACATCGATGTACTGTGGAGACCTCACGCCCCACGTGTTGAGCAATTCGGCGGTACGTCCACCCGGCCTCCCGCATGCCCACTATACGCCCTCGCTCAAAGTCCGTCAACTGCACATACGGTTCACGTCCACGCTGTCGCGGCATGCTACCAGTGTTAAAGACTGCGATGGAGCTCCGTATGCCACGGCAAACTGGCTGACACTGACAAAGGCGGTGCACAAATGTTGCGCAGCTAGCGCCATTCGACGACCAACACCGCGGTTCCTGGTGTGTCCGCTGTGCCGTGCGTGTGATCATTGCTTGTACAGCCCTCTCGCAGTGTCCGGAGCAAGTATGGTGGGTCTGACACACCGGTGTCAATGTGTTCTTTTTTCCATTTCCAGGAGTGTATCTTAGTCTCCATGACACCCCCAATCGTAGTTCTGTCTCTTTTGTTTCTCTGTATTACGTGTTTAATAATTTATGGATACAACTCTATCATTCAGTCATCTGTTGTTAATTTAGTTTTCTGGAACAACACTGCTGCAATGGGCGAAAGTGTTAAAACTTCTGCATTTGCAGTTATGTTATTAAAATATGAGCAATGGAATGTTGTGGTATGACGTTAGTTAACGCTGAGGGGAATTAAGTTAGAGAATGCAACACTCTGGGTGAGACCTGTGTTTTGTTATTTCGGCAGCAAAGTAACTGGCGATGGCTGAAGCAGAAAAGTTATAAAATGTACAAGCAGTAGCAAGAAAGGCATTTCTGACAACAAAGAGAGTTTTCAAACCAGAGAATACAAATTTAGATTTTAGGAAATTATGTTTGACGTGTGGAATGTACCCATGCATAGAAGAGAGGGGAAAAAGACGCGCTTCTCGTACAGGCCGTGAAGGCAATTTTAATGGTCAGTAGTGTACATTAAACGTAGTCGCAACTGTGAATAAGGACAAATATCAGCTGTAGAATGGTATGACGACAAGGAAAATTTTTGCCGGACGGGGACTCGAACCCTGATTTCCCGTTTATCGCGAGCGGCGCCTTACCATTTTTTTTAAAAATAAAACCTTTTATTTAAACAAAACGGTTTGATCATTTCAATTGCGCTGACGTTAAGGAAAGACAACAGAAGATTGTGTTACTGACTAAATCACCAGAAAGAATTAAGTTAAACATAAATACTTGAGAATGGCGGAAAGGAGATATAGAATAAAGTTCACTAGCCTTCCAAGTACACATTCTGGACATTAATTGAATCTAAGTATCTGAAGTGATCAGATCTATATAACTAGTCTCTCACTGCAAAAATGAACAGGGCAATGTGCCAACCATTGAATAGTACATTTATCAGAGAATCTTATGGTTTTAACCAATCGATAAGGACATTTCTATAAAAACAGTCTATTTCCAAATTTCTAGTATAAGCCAATTTATGCACCTTTAATGTTTTGTGTTTGGCACTATTAGACACAAGATCTTAGTGTCACGTAAGTTCTGTACATTAGCTTATAAATTTTAAAAACTACACTCTGAAGTAGAAAAAGCACACATCATAAATATACAGTAAAATCTTAAATAGCATCCTTAAGGTAACTACAATACATCACTGTCAACACAGTCTTCTTTTTTATATTAACCAATGCCCATTCTTTCAAATAGAATTTTTAGCATATTACCGAACTTTTTTCTTGTGATTCGAATAGCTTCTAATTCTGTGGAACTCACACAGCATGTGTACCTTGAACTCTATGATGCTATCGGATCCTAATTTGTTAAGGACGAAGTTAACAAAATTTCCCAGCAACCAGTACACAACGTTATTTTTTGCTTCTGGGAAATAGCGTGCTTCAGGCCAGTGTATCAATGACAGCGATATATACTCAGGGGATGTTCTTGTAATCAGAGCTATTTGCTCCCGGATCCACTTCCAACTATTCATGTGACCACTGCAAGTATATCTATGAATTACTGTGTCAACTAGATGGCATTGTTGACATAAATTTGTTTCACAGAGTGCGATTGGGTGCAGCCTTTCATTGGTGCTAACTATGTTGTTAACTGTCTTGTACCATGACGTTTTTATATTAGACGTGAGCACATTAGAACTAATGTTTTTCCAAATCTCAGTCCACTCAATGTTTGGAAACTGTCGTTCTATTTTGTTTCTTCCTTCGCTTTTCTTTCGTTCCCGCATTATGGCTCTCGATGTTAAGTGTCGGGACTGCCTGAGTTCGACACTGACATAACTAAACTCAACATAGAAAATCCTCACGTGCTGTAAGCGACTGTTGATATTCTGCACGTCAATCGGGGGAAGCAGGCTTGGAGGTTTAATGATCTCGAAAAGTTGGCTGGTTATGCTTTCTCGCGAGTATCTTATTAAATTAATTTGCCTTTTTATAAAAAGAGCAGAGGCTTTATCCGTTATATCAGTTAATCCTAGTTCACCATTTTTAGGATCTAAAGTGGCTTCTTTAGCAGGTACTCTGAACACTTCACCTCTCCACAAAAATTTTGTGATTTTGGACATTATTATCTTCGCTATCATTCTCGGTATTGGAAACAGCTGGGCAGTATAATAAGCCTTAGCAAGGATGCATGTGTTGATATACTGTGTTGTTTGAACTTGGTTCATATATCGAGTTAAATTCTCTACAATGGCTCCTTGCACTTTATCTGCTGCAACTTTCCAATTTAAAGCCGTCGTTTTCATGTGGCATGCCGTCAGGGAGATCCCCAGTGTTTTATGTTGTCGGACTAATTTTGCCCACTCGACGTTGATATTATCAAACCCTCTGAGATTTAACATCTTACTTTTTTTCCGTTTGCATTGGCTCCAGATGCTCTACAGTACGAATCAATCACTGTTGCTAGCGTGGTTACCTCGTCATTATTCCTTATAACGACCCCTATATCGTCAGCATAGGCTCTTATAACTGTTTTATTTCCTGATAATGTTAAGCCTTTTAATGTAGCATGGACATGTCGGAGGGAAGGTTCCAGCGAAATTGCGAAAAGCGACATGGACAGAGGACGTCCTTGAGGAACACCTCGTTGTATTTGCATCGGTCTGGATTGTTGACAATTCACTGCTATTTTAGCATTTATTCCAGTTGCTATGTTCTTAATCAACTGTATAACCCTATCGTTGAAACCTATTTTCTTCAATGTCTGTAGAAGATATTCATGGTTTACTACACCGAACGCCTTATAAAAATCTAAAAACAATAAAGCACACTTTATGTTTGTTACAGAAGTTATTGCAATGATATCCCTGAATTCCGCTAGATTTTGAAAAATGGTTCTGCCTTGCGCACAGTTCTGATGTTGACTAATAATTTTATCTGTAAGGCATCAAATTCTCTTGTTTATTATTCTAGCTATTAATTTATAATCAGAATTCAGCAGTGAAATTGGACGAAAATTATTTAAATCT
The DNA here is from genome assembly GCF_023897955.1 of Schistocerca gregaria. Taxonomy (NCBI): domain Eukaryota; kingdom Metazoa; phylum Arthropoda; class Insecta; order Orthoptera; family Acrididae; genus Schistocerca; species Schistocerca gregaria. The sequence goes on along the minus strand of NC_064923.1, from coordinate 125,801,595 downwards.
TTGTTTCCATTATTTTTTGGCATCAGAACAATTTTACTCTCCTTAAACTCAGCCGGAATCATTTTATCCTGGATAACCTCATTTACAATGTCCGTGATTTTCGCACCTACTATTGGCCAGTAACGGATGTAAAACTCTGCTGGCAGACAATCCGGTCCTGGGGTTTTTTTTGGTGGTGAGGCGCACAGTCTCATACACGTCTTCTTCACTGACAACCTCGAGAAAATTTTCGTTGTCATCTTCTGTCAGCTGTGGGGCTAGGATGTCAAGGAATTCTTCCAAGGAAGCATCACTACTTTGATGTACAGAATATAGCTCGCAATAATAGCGATAAATCTCGTCCATGATATCCTGCTGGGTTCTGAGAATCGTACCGTGTTTTGTTCGAATTTTTTCAATAAAAGTCCTTCTTCTGTTTTTCGTATGCTTCACTAAATGATATAGGGAAGTAGTTTCATCTGCTGACAACGAATTTGCCTTCGATTTTATTTTCAACCCTTCCATTTGACTTCTCTTGATATTAAGTAACTTGACTTTGACTTTTTTTTATGTCTGCTATCCGAAGTGAGGAACCTGCTGAGACTTGATCATATAGATCTCTCAAAATAGTAATACTCTATAGTGCATTTCATTTCCCTTGCGCTCTGGGCACTGTATTGAAAAGGAACTTTCCTCAACTTTGGCTTTGCCATTTTAACCCACAAGTCAATAGTAGTGGCATATCTACTACGGCCTCGCAAGCATATTGCCCATGTTTCTTTAATCAGATCTTCTAAACCATGATTTACTAACAAGGAAGTGTTCAAATTCCACTGATTCTTGAATCGGCGAACCGCCTGTCTTGTTAGATTTATGCAAGCTAAGACACTTGAATGGTCTGAAAAGTACGTAGGAATGGTTTCTACTTTTGTCACGGAAGTTACAAGATGTTTAGAAATATATAGTCTATCAATCCTGCTACGTGATGTTGCCGTGACATAAGTGAACTGAACATTGGAGGGGTATTTGATTTCCCATATATCCTTTAATTCTAAACCAGTAACTGTTTTAGTTCACTTGAGAAATTAAAATTAGGTAACTGATCTTTTCGATTTAAAACACAATTAAAATCGCCTCCAAGTAATAACTGTCTTGGCGATTTCCTTAACAAGTATATGAAGTCATCTTTGAAGAAACGTGCCCTGTCAGCTCGATGAGAACTTCCTGAAGGGGCGTACAAGTTGATGATAGTCACATCATAGATATTTAGTCCTATTCCCCTTCCGGATTCCAGTCGTTCCACCTCACCAAAATAGCTGTTCTAACACTTGTTTCGGGAGACACATTTATGTAACTGACAAAAACGGGAATTACCAAATCCGAAATTAGAACTTCTTGTGTCAGGGCAATATCAGTCGCGGATTCGCACAAAAATTCCTTAAGGGCCGATAATTTCAAACCGGTCGTGATTTTACTTATGTTTATAGTGGTGACAGAATAAGATTGCGTCATTGTGCTGTCAGTATGTAGTTGTTTTGTTGAACTAATTTGGTTTACTGTGGTTCAGGGTTCAGTTAAGCTGTAACAGTTTTCTCGGAAGGCTGAACATGGAATAACACTTCAATCAGTTTATTAGTTACTGTCCCGTGTTTTTCTACTTCTGATGTTTTCTCTTGTACCGCAAGCAGACTGATTTCCTGGTGAACTTTCTGATTTTTCCTCCAGTGATTCGTGTAAGACCGTTTCGGACCGAACATTCTTTGGGCTTGGGTCGCCCCCACCGGATTTTCCCTTCCCTTGGTTACGAGCTACATTCTCATTTGGTTGCGTCGGTATTTTACTTCGCGGCTTATCTGGAGCAGCAGCAGACGCTTTAGCATTTTCGGTTGCCGGCGCCTGCCCTGCGGTGTTGACCGTGATTTCAGTTTGGCCACCTCTTCCTCGTTCTTTATTAATTTCACTCACTTTCTGATCGAGGGAAACAAATGGAGACTGCAGTTTTGCAACCTCTCCCTGAATTTGTTTATTAACAGACAGATTCTGATCTTTGCAGTCGACTACTGCACCTGTTGTTTCTTGCAAATTAATGCTGCTTACACCCTCTTCATTATCTGGTACTGTATGTGTATTATCTTTCTGTTCATTAGTTTCCATTCGCATTTTGCCTTCAGGTTCCTCTGCCTTCTCATCGCACTGTTTTTGCTTGCGAAGTGAGGGAGTGGGACAAGACAGCTCGTCCTCTGAACAACTATCAGTTATCTCCAGAGGTCGTTTTTATGGTTGCGTTTCAGTTTCACGGGTAGTGGCAACAGGGTTTCCTTTTGTTGTTAACGGGGGAAAATTGACTGTTATCGTGAAGGGATACTTCAGATTGGCCCGCTGCGTTAACATCCTCAATCAGTTGTTCCAGTCTTTTCTTTGCCAACAGATCATTTAAGGTAAGCTTCTGACGCCGCTGTATCAAATTACTTTTAAGAACAACAGTTCGCCGCGGACATTCCTGTCTGAAGTGGCCGGTTTCGTTACATATATGACCTGTAGCTTCCTGACCTGTATAAGCAATTTGTGCCTTATACCCACAAACAGTTATGTGAGACGGAATATTCGTCTTAACGTCCATCTCTACACAGCGGACCCCGTTAAAACACTGCAGTTTAAAGCGAAGCGACCATCTTTCATTTGCAATTGATTTAACGTCTCCGTAGTTTGAAAGAGCTTCCTTAATCTTATCACTTTCAATTTCAATGGGAAGATTCAAGACACGAACGGTTTTGTAATGAATGTCCGCACTATAGATGGAAACCTTACTTTTATAACCATTTCTATGCAGAAAATCTACTTCATAGCCCCACTTTCGTAACACTTTATCAACAGCCTGAGCACTAATTAACTTGACAAAAACAGTATTTTTCCTGATCCAGTTGCCAGGTATGAACGGTTTCAGAATTTAGACCAATTACCTGTGTAATTCAGTCATCTATTTCCACGGATGTCGGCTGAACAGGACGGTATTCCTTGTCAAAAGCAGTATTCTTCCTGAGGTTTGTACCCATGGTTAGTCCAGTGAAGCAATTTTGGTTAAACAACCGAAATTCCAAGTAGCAGCAGCAAGACCAGAAAGAGCGATCAGACCACAAGGAACAGGAACGAACAGGGAGGTTAACGTACGGACAGCGCTCGGTGAAGCACAAGTGCAGCGATGTAAACACTGAGGTGCAGCGCAACAGTTAACAGCGATCACTCGCGAGCGCGGCTGAAACGGAGCTGCCATTCGGCTATCCGACCGCGACTCACGGCCAGAAACAAATTTTCGTATGTGGTTCATATGTCATAGGTTGCAGACCACTCGTTGACGTCATACGCACGTTTGGTTTTGGCCGTGAGTCGTGTTCAGATAGCAAAATGGTAAGGAGACCGGTCGCGATGAGCGGCAAATCCGGGTTCGAGTCTGGGTTATTTTTATTGTCGTCCTTCCATTCTACAGCTGATGGCTGTCCATACTCGCAATTGCAAAGTCATTTAATATACGAAATGGATATGTCATTACGTGTTTCATGACGGTGTGTCATTGATGACCAAGTAAAAATTATGTAAATAATTAAAAATTCTCGTCTTTCTGAATAAATGTCCAATGTCCCATTTGTGGCTGATTTCCACTCTACAAACATGGCGATTCAAAGCAGGTTGTGTTCTAATCTTATTACAGCGATTATCGTTAAACGAACTACGTTGTTTCTTCCTAGTTCTGGGATCCCCTGAGGGTTACCTGAATAGCAGCAGCTCTATTTCTGAGTCTTTAGAGCCCGAACTACTGTCCCTAGTTCGAGAAACTGTTCTCGCCATACTTGAGCAACAGAAAGCCTCAGTATTCATGCCGAGAACGGTGCGAGACCTTTTAGGAGAACAGCGGGTACCACCGCTTATCGAGCCCGCACGTCTCACTGATACGGCGCCCGTCTGACATATCTGGGGCATGGTTGATGCCACCTTGTCCTTCAAGCCTGTTGGTTCTTCAAAGACGTATAAAAAGTCATATCCAGCCCAATACTAACGTATTTACAGTCTCTTACTGCAGCAAGTTGGTGCTTCACGTCATAAGAATTCAGAAAGTCGGAGTTCGTCTACAGTTCTCCACTCCTAATCAGTCATGAATAGTGACGCACCTAATGAGCGAAATGACTTTCATTTTGGTCAAATGAATATTTGTTCGTCAATTGTCACCCATAACGGGTGCTTGTTAACGGCTGTGTCTGATTACATAAGATACAAACAATAACTGGTACATTCCTTTAGTCACTTGTATTTTTACCGCCATTACGCGGTTCGGTGGCAATACCATCCATGTTTAGGTGGATTCAAGCGTGACAATGTCACAAGCAAGTTCATGTCACAAGCAACTTCAACTATGTGAAAGTATCGCCGGCCGCTGTGGCAGAGCGGCTCTAGGCGCTTCAGTCTGGAACCGCGTGCCTGCTGTCTCGGGCATGGATGTGTGTTATGTCCTTAGGTTAGTTAGGTTTAAATAGTTCTAAGTCTAGGGGACTGATGACGTCAGATGTTAAATCCCATAGTAATTAGAGCCATTTGAACGATTTGCAAAAGTATCATTATATTCAAGATGTAACTACGTCAAAAGCAAAGTCAGTGATGTAAAAGTATCACTATTTTTAGACAGATTAAGATGTGACAAAGTCAGAAGAAAATAGAATGATGTAAAACTATCGTCATCTTCACATGACTAACAGTGTATCAACGTTACAGGCAGCTACACTGATGTGAAAATATTGTGTTCTTCAGGTAGTTTAAGATATGACATTGTCAGAAGCAAATTAAACGGAGTGCAAGTGTCTTAAGCCACTGGAAAATAATGACATGCCCAGCAGAACGAGTACTTGTGCTAAAAATAAAAGTGACTGAATCAGTGTACCAACATTATTTCTACATGAACTTTGTTGGTGTTGCAACGTTGATAAACTTTACTGTATGTCTCTCTCTCTCTCTCTCTCTCTCTCTCTCTCTCTCTCTCTCTCTCTCTCTCTCTCTCTCTGTGTGTGTGTGTGTGTGTGAGAGAGAGAGAGAGAGAGAGAGAGAGAGAGAGAGAGAGAGAGAGAGAGAGAGAGAGAGAGAGAGTGAGAAGAACAAGTTTATCAGTGCCAAGTTTCTACATTCTGTAAGTACGTCGTGATTAAATACGTCCTAGTGCCCTGTTCTGACTTCTTTCTTTATGTATCTGCAACCAAAACATGCAAAGCAGTTGGAAACAAAGAAAAAGAAACGAATCAATAGCCCGACGCGAGTGATTCCCCTTGTTACGCGAACAGTTAAGCGAACTAGCTGGCAACATTTGCTTGCCTGTTCTTGTGCAAACGAAGTTATGTATTTTAGTTGCACAGCCAGTCAGACACAAATCGTCGGAATGACAACATTCTATCACAATAGTTGCCACTGTACGGCTTAAAACATTACTTTACATTTGAAAATGTTTGTACAGTATAACTCATACTTGGGTTAGAGTCCAAGTCACACAGCTGAGGAAATGTAGGCGTTGGACGATTTTTATAATTAAAGACACGGCACCAGCTCTGTTGTCCAGTTAATACCCTACACCACCTGATCAAACGCAGCGGGACACGCCTGCGAAAACTAGACGTCACGAGATGCGGACCAGACGGTATAAAAGCAGGCGCGTAGTCTCGTGTTGCCAGTAGAGAAGCAGTAAAGGCAGAGAAGGTCGGTCAGCAGAGCTCAGTGATTTCGAACAGCGACTGATCACTGAGTGTTGCATGAATAACAGATCCATTAGGGACATTTCAACTCTTCTAAAGTTGCCCAAGTTCAAAATGGTTCAACTGGCTCTGAGCAATATGCGACTAAACTTCTGAGGTCATCAGTCGCCTGCAACTTAGAACTACTTAAACCTAGCTAACCTAAGGACAGCACACACATCCATGCCCGAGGCAGGATTCGAACCTGCGACCGTAGCAGTCGCACGGTTCCGGACTGAGCGCCTAGAACCGCTAGACCACCACGGCCGGCCCTAGATTACCGACTAAAGCCGAATGGAACACATTTTGGATGAGTCAGAAAGTCCAATTCACTTCAGACCCCAGAATCCATCTTCACTACCTCCTCTCGGCTCTTGAGCAAGAATGTAGGTGCCATTCCTCCACAGACATTCAGAAAAAAAGTTCTAATGTGTGTGAAATCTTATGGGACTTAACTGCTAAGGTCATCAGTACCTAAGCTTACCCACTACTTAACCTAAGTTATCCTAAGGACAAACACACACACCCATGCCCGAGGGAGGAATCGAAACTCCCCCGGGAGCAGCCGCATAGTCCATGACTGCAGCGGCCAGACCGCTCGGCTAATCCCGCGCGGTAGACATTCAGACCTTCTCAGCGAAGTTCCAGCATCCATAAAGGCGAAAGGTGGACACCCCGTATTGACGTGTCCTTCTAGATGGCCGGATACTTTTTGATCAGATAGTGTACGTTTTCACAATTGTGCTGTTTGGTGAGTTCTTGGACTCTAAACCAAGTGCGTCACTTTTCATGGGTTGTACAGTACAAACTCTTCGAAGATCATTCACAGCAGGCACTGTACATCAGTGAGAGCAAGTACAGGTACTGTATATTTAAGTAAATCCAGTGACAAGCATTGTAGTGGGAATCATTCGGAATTACGTAGTTGCTAGTTCGCAATATTTCCTTCGGAAGTGGTACGCACTTAAAGGTATCGTAGGTTAGCTGGCGACGGTTTTATTAATAATATTAAAGACCGTGAAATAAACAATCTATAGAATAATCAATTGCCAGAGAAGTTTCAAGAGAAAAACGTTGCACGTAACTTGCTGGTTTAGTGAGAAACTGTCATTGCCTACTTCGTATTGTTAAATTTATTTTGAGGCGTGCAAGTCTACAACCTTTGACAATGTAATCAGTTGTACCCACATTTGGCAGTGTGATGTTAGTATTGATACTCTCACAACACACTATGGTTCCGCGACTCTGCATACGTCGTCAAAACGTGCTTTGTATATGAGTCGCTGAAAGGAATTCTTCCGACGATAATGCTCAGAAATCTTGCCGCAGAAATTACTGGCGGAGGCGCCACGAATATAGCGCACAGTAGTTGTAATCAGTTAGGACGAATGGGCAAAGAAATGTTTCGAGCAGTCCTTGATCATCAAGAATACTCGGAAACAAACAGTGGGCAGAGTATTTTCACTTCTTTCTGACGACGAAGGAACATGTCGCCGTATGCGGAGAGCATATTTACAAATCCATCGCGGGCTGTTTGGGTCACCACTGCCACTTTGTATGAGGAAAAATGTAAAATGGAGTCTAGGCTGGGAAAATAGTCCAGTAAGACACAGCGGTGGCCCGTTTGAAAAGGACTACAGCGTAGTGTATTTCACCGAGGATTCCTATGAGAGGTGGGAAACGCGAGATAGTTACTGGAACACCTGTCGAAGGAGAGGCAGTTGCAAAAAGCATAGGTGAGTGAGAGTTTCATGTTGCGAACACATGAAGGAGCTGGAGCAAACAAATAAATTCATTTGGGAAGACTGATATACACTCCTGGAAATGGAAAAAAGAACACATTGACACCGGTGTGTCAGACCCACCATAATGAGATTTTCACTCTGCAGCGGAGTGTGCGCTGATATGAAACTTCCTGGCAGATTAAAACTGTGTGCCCGACCGAGACTCGAACTCGGGACCTTTGCCTTTCGCGGGCAAGTGCTCTACCAACTGAGCTACCGAAGCACGACTCACGTCCGGTACTCACAGCTTTACTTCTGCCAGTATCCGTCTCCTACCTTCCAAACTTTACAGAAGCTCTTCTGGTTCGCAGAAGAGCTTCTGTAAAGTTTGGAAGGTAGGAGACGGATACTGGCAGAAGTAAAGCTGTGAGTACCGGACGTGAGTCGTGCTTCGGTAGCTCAGTTGGTAGAGCACTTGCCCGCGAAAGGCAAAGGTCCCGAGTTCGAGTCTCGGTCGGGCACACAGTTTTAATCTGCCAGGAAGTTTCAGACCCACCATACTTGCTCCGGACACTGCGAGAGGGCTGTACAAGCAATGATCACACTCACGGCACAGCGGACACACCAGGAACCGCAGTGTTGGCCGTCGAATAGCGCTAGCTGCGCAGCAATTGTGCACCGCCGCCGTCAGTGTCAGCCAGTTTGCCGTGGCATACGGAGCTCCATCGCAGTCTTTAACACTGGTAGCATGCCGCGACAGCGTGGACGTGAACCGTATGTGCAGTTGACGGACTTTGAGCGAGGGCGTATAGTGGGCATGCGGGACGCCGGGTGGACGTACCGCCGAATTGCTCAACACGTGGGGCGTGAGGTCTCTACAGTACATCGATGTTGTCGCCAGTGGTCGGCGGAAGATGCACGTGCCCGTCGACCTGGGACCGGACCGCAGCGACGCACGGATGCACGCCAAGACCGTAGGATCCTACGCAGTGCCGTAGGGGACCGCACCGCCACTTCCCAGCAAATTAGGGACACTGTTGCTCCTGGGGTATCGGCGAGGACCATTCGCAACCGTCTGCATGAAGCTGGGCTACGGTCCCGCACACCGTTAGGCCGTTTTCCGCTCACGCCCCAACATCGTGCAGCCCGCCTCCAGTGGTGTCGCGACAGGCGTGAATGGAGGGACGAATGGAGACGTGTCGTCTTCAGCGATGAGAGTCGCTTCTGCCTTGGTGCCAATGATGGTCGTATGCGTGTTTGGCGCCGTGCAGGTGAGCGCCACAATCAGGACTGCATACGACCGAGGCACATAGGGCCAACACCCGGCATCATGGTGTGGGGAGCGATCTCCTACACTGGCCGTACACCTCTGGTGATCGTCGAGGGGACACTGAATAGTGCACGGTACATCCAAACCGTCATCGAACCCATCGTTCTACCATTCCTAGACCGGCAAGGGAACTTGCTGTTCCAACAGGACAATGCACGTCCGCATGTATCCCGTGCCACCCAACGTGCTCTAGAAGGTGTAAGTCAACTACCCTGGCCAGCAAGATCTCCGGATCTGTCCATTGAGCATGTTTGGGACTGGATGAAGCGTCGTCTCACGCGGTCTGCACGTCCAGCACGAACGCTGGTCCAACTGAGGCGCCAGGTGGAAATGCCATGGCAAGCCGTTCCACAGGACTACATCCAGCATCTCTACGATCGTCTCCGTGGGAGAATAGCAGCCTGCATCGCTGCGAAAGGTGGATATACACTGTACTAGTGCCGACATTGTGCATGCTCTGTTGCCTGTGCCTATGTGCCTGTGGTTCTGTCAGTGTGATCATGTGATGTATCTGACCCCAGGAATGTGTCAATAAAGTTTCCCCTTCCTGGGACAATGAATTCACGGTGTTCTTATTTCAATTTCCAGGAGTGTAGTTTAAGGCCAAAAGGAGTGGCTACTTTAATACAATTATATGGCCCGAAGTTAAGGAAAATTAAATTAAAGTGTGACATTTTGTTTAACAAATAAGGACATAATTAATCTATTCAAAAATACGCAAATCCATTTCTGGCAGTGTTTCCCAGACGAGAGAGAAACTAAAATGCGATAATATTATTCGTTAGGTACGATAGCGGTTTCTGGATATATTAATTTTAACTTAACTCGTCTCAGTTTAATATTTCAAGAAGATATCCGCCTAAACTCGGTGGTAAAAGTGATCTAGTATCTTGCAGGAATGCCAGTTTAAGATGTTACTAGTAAATCTGCGTGTGCTTCTATATATAAATACTCTGCAAACAACTGCTATGGGCATAGCACAGGATACTTCCCCTTGTACCAATTATTTGGGCCTCTTCCCTTCCATTCACGCAGGGAGTGCCGGAAGAGTAACACATTAACTGTAAATGTTGCCGTCCGTGGTGGCCGAGCGGTTCTATGCGCTTCAGTCCGGAACCGCGGGACTGCTACGGTCGCAGGTTCGAATCCTGCCTCGGACTTGGATGTGTGTGATTCCTTAGGTTGGTTAGGTTTAAGTAGTTCTAAGTTCTAGGGAACTGATGACCTCAGATGTTAAGTCCCATAGTGCTTAGAGCCATTTGAACCATTTTGTGAATGTCGTGTGACTAGGGCCTCCAGTCGGGTAGACCGTTCGCCGGGTGCAAGTCTTTCGATTTGACGCCACTTCGGCGACTTGCACGTAGATGGGGATGAAATGATGATGATTAGGACACGACACGCAGTCCCTGTGCGGAGAAAATCTCCAAACCAGTCGGGAATCGAACCCGGGCCATTAGGATTGCATTCTGTCGCGATGACCACTCAGCTACCGGGGGCGGACAACACATTAATTGATTTCTGAAGTCTTTAGGCGCTGGGAGGTGTTTTATATACGCGAGTTCGAGTCTTTAAAGATTCGGCGGTGATTTGGGGGGGGGGGGGGGGTGTTACGGGTTACTGGTGGATTTTGAGGCATTGTCCCCATTGTTCAGCAGGGGATGGGTTCATTCATGTACGGATTTCGGACACATCCGATAGCTATCCAGGATAATCTGTGAGCTATGTAGTATCCGGGCAAGACCCCTCAGCATACCGTTCAGCTCTACAGGCAGCATTTTGGCAATGTGTCGTCTTTCAAGATGATAACGCACGAGCACACAGCGCCCACCTCGTGAACACTTTCGTCGATGTGAGAGGACTCAATCGACTGGAACGATTTGTGGTGTTTGCTGACGCGAAGTCAACTGAGCCAGTTCAGACCAGCTGATAGGCGTAGAAACCCACCTCACAGCTAGATGACCTCATGACGAAATATCAAATGCATTGAGCAGTGCAGTACAATATTGAATGTCACCCCGCAGCAGATATCACAACTTTGCAAAGACGTTCAGTTTCGAAGAAACTGCTTTTATGTACCTGTTATTTTGATATTTATTTTAATGTACAATTACTTTTTTATTTTGTTAGGATTTATTCTTTCATTTCCGGCTTCCTTTGATTCTAAGTCCAAACAACCTCGCAAATATGCAGACAAGAGCTAAACCTTTTGTCGTAGGTTATATTAGATGTTCTTTTCACTGCCTTGGGAGTGTGAACTCCTAGCCCAAGACTTTCAAAATACATAGCGTTTACGTTACTTGTTTGTCGCCTCAGAAGACCAACAAAAGTGAGACTGTGTTGATCCCGCTGGGTACTAAACGAAGTACTCTATCCCAGCAACAAAATTTCGTACTGCCGCGATTGGATTGCGAGTTTTTTGGTATGGAGGATCCAACACGTCATCATGGATGGACAGTGATGCCATATGACGAAAATACGTTTATAAAATACGCGTTGTCAAGAATTAAAGTGTTGTTGCGCAGTGTTTCAAACCAACAAATAACGTTATTTCTGTCTCTATCTGTCTGTCTGTCTGTCTCTCTCTCTCCTACCAAATACAAACAAATTAGGATTTGGATTACCTGAAGATCTATTTTATATGGGAACGTTTTTCTGTTATTATGGCGTCCTCAGCTCAATTCCTCTAGGAAATAATTAACTGTTCGAAACGATATGTGTGTACATAAAATGTACAGTACAGTAAACAATGTTCAAAAATGGTTCAAATGGCTCTGAGCACTATGGGACTCAACTGCTGTGGTCATCAGTCCCCTAGAACTTAGAACTACTTAAACCTAACTAACATAAGGACATCACACACATCCATGCTCGAGGCAGGATTCGAACCTGCGACCGAAGCAGTCGCACGGTTCTGGACTGCGCGTCTAGAACCGCGAGACCAACGCGGCCGGCTCAGTAAACAATGTAACAGGGCATAGATATCCCTCTAATATCCTTCAAGTAAAGGATAAAAAAAAGCTCACAGAAAAATAATTTGAAAAGTATTAAAAATAGTTAATGTATAGTTCTTTTATATTCTCAGATGCAGAAGAAAATTAATATGGAAAAGCGTGATTTACGTCACTTGTTTACGTATCATAAGCAACGATGTGTGACATATGTTGTTATGTGGTCACCACGGTGACGAAAATCGATAGTGGCTGGGGCGAAGATGAATGGTGCCGGGTGTCACTCGTATCGTTGGCTACGGCAAAGACAGGTACCAAAAAGTTGTGTGGTTTCCATGGTGTCAACTTTCGATGTGCATGCCAGCTGAGGCAAAGGTGATCGATATTTAGAGGCTTCTCGGCCTAGACTGACTGACCTACCAGCAGCTTAAAGTAGCTACAGGTGTGTGGAGGGCGTTAAAAAACAGCGGAGTTGACTTCAGGCCAGCATTTATCGTAAGTTCTCATGGTCATAAAATATCGGCTGCTTAACTATTGTGTGGAAGTAGGGGCGTCTGTTTATAGTGCCGTGCCACTACAAAAGTTCGTGAACGATGTTACTGTCGAATGTATATGTGACAATGCAACGCAAAAGGCAAACTAATTTTTATGGATAATAGAATTTCTAAAAGAACGGCGAAAGGTTACTCAGTAAGTCAAAAACTAAAAATTGAGAGTTTATCGTCGAAATGTCATCCGAATTCATCTGGTTTATTTAGAAAATTTTTGGGGCTATTCTTGTTGCGATTGCAAGTTTTACTACTTTGAGGGTACTTTTTGGATCTCTCTGTCTCTCCCTTTGTGTATGTGTGTGTTCTAACACTCACATCGCAGATTTTAACAGTGCAGTTTTGAGGCTAAGACCGAAAATCAATGAGATTAAGATAACGAAGTACCAGAAAATGTTGACGAGATTTTATGTTGACGACAGTTGAAGACGATTTCTGGATGGAAAGCAAAAGAAATAAACAAAAGAGTAAAAATGCCCAATTCCGTAGTTGAAAAATTAAATATGGTCCGAAACTAGGTTTCCTGTGTGTCTGAAGCGGAAAGCTTTGAGGAAGTGTGTTTTACGGTTTTGACTACAGCAGCGAGACACAGATTTTTCAATCAAATATTATTCACAAGCTGAAGCGTTCTGGGCGCTATGAGGAGAAGTGTGTTGGAAATTATTAGGAGATTCGGAAAAACTTACATATGTATGATGAAACGGGTAGGAGTGCTAGACTTAATTATGATCGTAGTGCAAGTCACAAGTAACCATATGAACAGATTGAAACTGGACAAGGTCAGGGAAGATCAGGCAGTATTGGGGAGCGGACTGCATTGGACAAGGGCTGTTTCTTAACTCCAGCGCTAGTGGAAGCAACTGTTACGCCAATACAGTGTGAACTGTGGAAGAACAAGTCGCTTACTCGTTTTCGAATCAAAGCAACACTGCGTTTTAGAGTGCGCAGCACTTCGTTTAGAAAAGGGTGCGAAACAGCAAGTACGTCACCTCTTTGAAAGTTATTGCATAAATATAAAAATAAATCGGCCTGTTAAAGATAGCAATTATTAATTCGAAGAGCAGGTAGTCATCTCACAAAATTCCTCCCTGCATCTAGCCTCGTAGCATGAAGTGCGACATTAATAGTGAACTTTTTGAGTAAACCGTAACGTTGTAAATACGAGGGGGAAAGCTGCCTCGGAAGCTCCAGGGCCGTGAGAAGAGCGACAATTTCGTCCGTTAGGTGGATGGTTATAGTGTACAGTCCCGACAACCTGGCGCTGGCTCCCAACGAAACACTCCTCCGCTGCCTTCGACACTGCGTGGCAACGTTTCCAACTGTGGCGGAAGCTCGCCATTGGCTTCGACTAGGAAAGAGTCCAGGGTAGTTCTTCCAGGTCAACTATAAAGGTGAGTCTACAAAACGAACAGCATCCCGTCGTTCTCTCTCATTTTTGAAAAGTTTTCGCAGTCCTTGATTGAGTTACGTGGCAGTCCGCATTCCGTCTTAGACACTTCTCAAATTGAATCTTAGGGCCTCTATCCGCCACAGAGCAGTGTGATGTAACTAGGTTCTCCCTGAATGTGTGTATGTGTTGGTGTTTATGTGATCCTTTGTATTGTTTCATTCAAGTTCAAGGCTTCCTTTGCTCGAAGTTACACGCTAACTCGAAATACTGAACTTGGTACTGGTAGTCCAATGATGTACTCTTCACTAAACTACGTAATAAACTGACGAAATAACTCGGGTGAGCAGCCTGGTATGAGTGTGCACCTGATGATGGCAACGTGGTCGATTGCCGAAATATTGTGTCCTATGCACACTCATACCAGTCTGTTCACCTGAGATTTATTTCGTCATAAAATACGCCTGAAGAAATTAAAGAATCGCGTAATAAACTTCTGGTACGTATGTTTCAATGATCGTTGTAACTTTTTACTGTGTCCAGTAACGGCGGTAGGAAGGAGTTACCTTATTCCTTGAGAGAAACGCTCAGTATCAGTAAAACTGGAGTACGTGAACTTCGCCTGCAAGTACGAGAAGGATCTGCACTGCCTGTGAGAGGGATGAAGCATTTTAGTTGCGTGTGGATTAATTTAACTTGCGCGACATGCTTAACACCAGCTGCCATCAACCACTCGATTTCTGATTTCTGTTCCAAATTGCGTGCCTATGGAGTACGGGCTGAGTTGTGTGACTAGATTCGTGATTTCCTGACAGAAACGTCGTAGAGTATAGTAACCGACGGAAAATCATAGAGTAAAATAGAATCAATATCTGGCGTTCCCCGAGGAAGTGTTATAGTCCCTATGCAGTTGCTTATCTACATAAACGACTTAGGAGATAATACGAGCAGCAATCTTAGATTGTTTGCAGATGATGCAGTTATTTATCGTCTTTTCAAGTCAGCAGATGATCAAAAACAACTGCAAGATGATTTAGGCAAGATATTTGTATGGTGTGAAAAGCAGCAGTTGACTGTAAATAATGGAATGTGTGAAGTCATCCACAAGAGTACTAAAAGAAGTCCGCTAAATTTCGGTTACACGATAAATCGTACAAATCTAAAGGATGTAATTTCAGCTAAATATTTAGCGATTACAACTACGAGTAACATAAATTGGAACGACCACATAGATAACGTTCTGAGGAACGCAAACCAAAGACTGCGATTTACTGGCGGAACACTCAGAAAGTGCAACAGTGCGGTATCTGATTAAATGCGTCACGCTTTTCTGTGAGCCTACTGTGGTGCGTCTGAATACCTTCGGCACTTGCTGCCATACTTGCTTTGTAACTTTCCCACAAATTATAGCAGTACTCTAAAACGACCGCACTAGCTTCTCATATGCGGTAACTTCTCAGAATATCTCACAAATATAGCTTTTATACTCGTCTTCCCTATCACTAATCTCACATATTCGCTACAACCCTAGATTATTAAATCCTTGCAGTATTTACGGTTGCAGTAAGGTGTAAAACAGGACTTTTATGTTTAATTTGACATGTAACATACCATTGGAGACCTAATAATTTCAATTAACTATTGGACAACATATAAATTATGACTTCTTTATAACTTTATAATAAAACGCCCTCCCGCCGGAGGTTCGAGTCCGCCCTCGGGCGTGGGTGTGTGTGTTGTTCTTAGCATAAGCTAGTTTAAGTGGTGCGTAAGTCTAGGGACCGATGACCTCAGCAGTTTGCTCCCTTAGGAATGGACACACATCTGAACATTTTTGAACAATAAAACGTCGACAAGTAAATTCTACGAAGGTTTAGTAGCAACGCAACATCATCCTCCCCCCCCCCCCCCCACCGCCCTCTTTAGTGTTCTAATTCTGATATTCTATTGTTTCTGGGTATTCAAGCGACACGTAGGCCCTAAGTTAGCCACTAGTCATACAGTATAAACTGTTGGGCTCTCTCTACAGATCAAATTGTGAAGTACTGAGAAAAGAATGGGACAAGGAATGTGGAGCCTGACAAGTCATAAGAAAACTCACTACGCCAAGGTAACAACAATGCCAACAAGAAGTTCGGGCAGTGGGTTCAACTGCGGAAAGGAATACTCTTAATAATAAAAGTAGGGGGAAATGGAGCATCTATCGTAATCTCTTAATGTTTGTTGCAGATTTGTTTCAGCTACTTTGTAGCTGGCGCAAGTGCAATTACATCCACGTCATGCTGACACATCGTAAGTAAAATCACACATGTTACCACATTGTCACTACAGATAACAAACAATTTAACTGTTTGTCCCTACACTGTCAGAAAATCGAAAGACGTTTTAATATATACAGCATTATATACATCATATATCTTCTCAACCGAAGCAAAAGTTTGTAAGAGACATTTACGGAATATAACGCAATGGTTTAAATAATTGGATGTCATTGTCACCACGTCTGCTATGTTTTTGAAGTAATTGTTAAGCTACTCTAGTAATTATTTACCTCTAACGTACCTTCTTAATATATTTAGTTCACGTCGATTATGTATTGAGGTTACTGCACGGAGTCACCCGAAAATGAATAAATCAACCAAAAAAAATGAGAGAAGCAATTTCCTGTATTGTTGCTGTTGTGTAATTGTGTTGTCGCTGTTATGGTGTTCATTCCGAAGTCTGCTTTGATGCAGTTCTCCATGCTACTCCGTCCTTGCAAGCTTCTCCATCCGTGTGCGAGTATAACAGCAGCAACCTACACCCCTTTGAACCAGCTTGCTGTATGCACATAAGGTTTGGTCTTGTTTTACAACTTTTACGCCTACATTTCCTTCTGTTACCAAATTAACTACTCCTTAACGCCTAAGAGTATATCCTTTCAACTGATCCCTTCCTTTAGTGATACTATGCCTGAAAGCTATTTTGTTCCCAATTCGAGACACCACCTCCTCATTATTTATTTATTTAATCTACGCAAGCAATCTTCAGTGTTCTTCTGTAGTAACATATCTGAATAGGTTGTATTATCTTCTTGTTTGTTCTGCTTACCATACACGCTTCACTCCTGTATAAGGCTACATTCCAGACAAATACTTGCAGAAAATATCTAATAACATTTAAATTTGTATTACATGTTAACATATAAGAAATTATCTTCCTGTTGTTATAAGTCTGGATTTATATACTCCTTACTTCTGCCACACTTCAGACCTTTTGCACTCCAAACTCAAACCACTTCTTTCCGTTTCAATATGTCATTTCGTAATTAATGTCCCTCAGCATCGCCTGATTTTGTTCAACTACATACTCTTCTTGTATTATTTCCGATTTTCATCCATTCCGTTCAACTGATCTACCAAGTCTTCGTCATCTCCAGCAGCCTTGCGATGCAATCAACAAACCTTAAAACTTCCTGGAAGATTAAACTGTGTGCCGGACCGAGACTCGAACTCGGGACCTTTGCCTTTCGCGGGCAAGTGCTCTACCAACTGAACTACCCATGCACGACTCACGCCCCGCCCTCACAGCTTTACTTCTGCCAGTACCTTGTCTCCTACCTTCCAAACTTTATAGAAGCTCTCCTGCGAACCCTGCAGAACTAGCACTCCTGAAAGAAAGGATATTGCGCAGACATGGTTTAGCCACAGTCTGGGGAATGTTTCCAGAATGAAATTTTCACTCTGCAGCGGAGTGAGCGCTCATTTGCGTCGTGCTTGGGTAGCTCAGTTGGTAGAGCACTTGCCCGCGAAAGGCAAAGGTCCCGAGTTAGAGTCTCTTCTGACAAGAAGTTTCATATCAGCGCACACTCCGCTGCAGAGTGAAAATTTCCTTCTGGGAACAAAGCTTAAAAGTTTTAAATAACAATAACACTGTTCCAGTTTCATTTTTTCTTGCATTGCACTTCTCTTTTTTTTGGATTTTATTCGCATTTTCAAATGCACTTCTTCGTATTGATATTGTATGCGATGTCTGCATGTGTACTGTTCTCTAGCCCCGCAGTCGTCATTTAATGGAGTTAAGGCATTGTGCCTTCTTCACTGCGTAGAAATTCATACACGCGCAAATCATTAATCACACTGTGTGCTTACACGATTTTATAGTTGCATTTAAAATGGCAATATATTTCTGAAACTAGTCATGCTACGCATAAAGAACGATAACTGGTACGTTGTTTTTATTATTTAAATGACTGATGACATAGTTACAGGTTTTCCAAAAACATTGACTGCGACAGTGAAATTAAACCTTAAAGATTTTGCTTCTTTTCTCTGAACGTTACTTCCTTTTCCAAATTTACACTTGCTCACTTTAAAGACGGAAACGAGGATAAACTACAACCCTGTCTGGTATTCTTCTCAATTACTACACTACTGTCTCATTGGCCAAAGGGAGGCTAATGACTTATTTTTACTTACACTAATGCGTGCCATAACGTTTCCGACTTTGATAAAGGTAGGATTGTAGTCTACCGCGATTGCGGTTTATTGTATCGCGATATTGCTCCTCACGTTGGTCGAGATCCAATGACTGTTAGCAGGATATGGAATCGGTGGGTTCAGGAGAGTAATACGGAACACCGTGTTGGATCCCAACGGCCTCGTATCATGGGCAGTCGAGATGACAGGCATCTTATCCGCATGGATGTAACGGATCGTGAAGCCACGTCTCGATCCCTGATTCGACACATGGGGACGTTCGCAAGACAACAACCATCTGCACGAACAGTTCGACGATATTTGCAGCAGTATGGAGTATCATCTCGAAGACCATGGCTGCGATTACCTTTGACGCTGCATCACAGACAGGAGCGCCTGCGATGGTGTACTCAACGACGAACCTGGGTGCACGAGTGGCAAAATGGCATTTTTTCGGATGAATCCAGGTTCTGTTTACAGCATCATGATGGTCGCATCCGTGTTTGGCGATATCGCGGTGAACGCACATTGGAAGCGTGTATTCATCATCGCCATGCTGGCGTATCATCCGGCGTGATGGTATGGGGTGCCATTAGTTACACGTCTCGGTCACCTCTTGTTCGCATTGACGGCACTTTGAACAGTGGACGTCACATTTCAGATGCGTTACGACCCGTGGCTCTACCCTTCATTCGATCCTTGCGTAACCCTACATTTCAGCAGGATAATGCACGACCTCATGTTGCAGGTCCTGTACGGGCCTTTCTGACTACAGAAAATGTTCGACTGCTGCCCTGGCCAGCACATTCTCCAGATCTCTGACCAATTGAAAACGTCTGGTCAATGGTGGCCGAGCAACTGGCTCGTCACAATACGCCAGTCACTATTCTTGATGAACTGTGGTATCGTGTTGAAGCTGCATGGGTAGCTGTACCTGTACACGCCATCCAAGCTCTGTTTGAATCAATGCCCAGGTGTATGAAGGCCGTTATTACGATCAGGGGTGGTTGTTCTGGGTACTTATTTCTCAGTATCTATGCACCCAAATTGGGTGAAAATGTAATCACATGTCAGTTCTAGTATAATATATTTGTCCAATGAATACCCGTTTATCATCTGCATTTCCTCTTGGTGTAGCAATTTTAATGTCCAGTAGTGTAGTTCCTCGTCACGTCTTTCTCTCTTATACGATTCGCTGCGAAAGATGTTCGATGGGCCGATTCTCAGGTACGTGCTTTCTCTCCTAGGCCCATTCTCGTGGCGAAAGCACACTACGAGCGTGTACCTAAGCGTATTTCCCTAAAGCACGACACGATGCGGTTAAAAATATACGGATCATGGAACACAATTTATCTGCAGGCAGGAAGCCACATTCGTCAGTGTTTCGAAGCGCTAACGCCGCAGGACGTGGACGTGCCAAAGTGAGGAAACGCCTCTTAATGGAGAACGTACAGTAAGGGAAAATGCGGTGTGGAATTGTGGACGCGTGGTCCCGGTGTGACTAGCAATGCTGGGAGCAGAAGACACTTAGGCGCAGGGTGTGCGGCGCTACGACTTCTCCCGGTTACGTAATCGTCAAGGACGGACCGCGACACAATGCCACATGCCAGCTTGCACAAGCGGCAGCCATCCGACACGCCTCTTCTTGCAGTGTCGGCTTCCGCCAGAGTTCAAGGTGCCATTCCTGCGGCTCTTCTGGTGTTGCACTGTGCGCAGCAGGTAATGTTTACTGCGCACAGCCTTTACATCTACATCTACATGAATACTCCTCAAATCACATTTAAGTGCGTGGCAGAGGGTTCATCGAACCACCTTTACAATTCTCTATTATTCCAGTCTCGTATACCGCGCGGCAAAAACGAACACCTACGTCTTTCCGTGCGGGCCCTGATTTTCCTTATTTTATTACGGGGATTGTTTCTCCCTATGTAGATCGCGGTCGGCAAAATATCTCCGCACTCGGAGGAGAAAGTTGGTGATTGAGATTTCATGAGAAGATCCCGCCGCAACGAAAAACGCCTTTGTTTTAATGATATCCACCCCAAATTTTTTATCATTTCAGTTATAATCTCTCCTCTATTTTGAGATAATACAAAATGTGATGCCTTTCTTTGAACTTTTTCGATGTACTCAGTCGGTCCTATCTGGTAATTATCCCACACCGCGCAGCAGTATCCTAAAAGGGGACGCACAGGCGTAATGCAGGCAGTCTCTTTAGTAGATCTGTTACATTTTCTCAGCGTCCTGCCAATAAAACGCAGTTGTCGGTTAGCCTTTCGCACAACATTTCCTAGGTGTTCTTACCAATTTTGGTTGTTCGTACTTGTAATTCCTACGTATTTTGGCTCACTTCACACTTTTCATTATTTAGAGTCAACTGCCAATTATCGCACTATACGTGTATCTTTTCTAAATCGTTTTGCAATTTGTTTCGATCTTCTGATGACGTTACTAGTCGATAAAGACGATATGATCTGCATATAATATAAGACGGCTGCTCAGATTATCTCGCATAACGTTTATATTGATACGGAACAGAAAAGGGCCTATAAATCTACCTCGGGGAGCGTCAGAAATCACTTCTGTTTTACTGGATGACTTTGCGTCAGTTACTACGTACTGTGACTTCTTTGACAGGAAATCATGAATCCATGGGACGATGTTCCGTAAGCATGCAATTTCAGTACAAGCCGCTTGTGTGGTACGGTTTCAAAAGCCTTCCGGAAATCCAGAAATACGGAATCAATTCGAAGTTCCTTCGTGCGAGAAAGGAGCGCAACTGGTATACAATCTGAGGAGGAAGACTTGCGTTTGTTAAGTGATTTAAGTTGCTTCACAACTCCTAGGATATCTATTTCTACGTTACTCGTGTTAGCAGATGTTCTTGATTCGAATGTTGGAATATTTACTCCGTCTTCTTTGATGAAGGAATTTCTGGAGGCTGTGTTTAGTAACTATGCTTTGGCAGCACCGCCTTCGACAGTATCTCCATTGCTACCGCGGGGATAAGGCATTGACTGTGTCTTGCCGCTAGCATACTTCACATACGAGCCTTATCTCTTTCGATTATCTGCCAGGTTTTGAGACAAAGTTTCGTTGTGGAAACTATAATAAGCATCTTGCATTGAAGTCCACGCTAAATTTCGATCTCCTGTAAAAGATCGCCAATCTTGGCTATTTTGCTTCCGCTTAAATTTGTCATGTTTTTTCATTGTTTCTGCAACAGTGTTCTGACGCGTCATTAGTTAATGTATTTGGTATATGTCTCTCAGTTGCTGCAGATACTATTTCTTAGAATTCAAGGCACGTGTGGTCAACACTTTGATATGGAAGGAGTGGAGATTGTCTCTCAGGAAAGAGTCAAGTGATTTTTTTTTTTTTGCTTTTTTGAATAGGAATATTTTTTGTTTATTTTTGGAGGATGTGGGGGTTGCAATATTCAATCTGGCTACGACAACCCTGTGTTCACTAATCCCTGTACGCATTTTGATGCTTGATATTAGCTCAGGATTATTTGTTGCTAGGAGGTCGTGGCTGTTTTCACAACTGTTCACTACTCGAGTTCATGAGCTAACTGCTCGAAATAATTTTCAGAGAATGCGTTTAGCACAATTTCGGATGATGTTTTATGAGCACCTCAGGAATTAAACAAGTATTTTCGCCAACATATACACGATAAATTAAAAGTCACCACCACCCAAATATATCAGTCTTTTTGTAACGGCTCTGCGCTTGGAAAACCTCATGAACGGATCAAAGGTGAGTGAGAGGCGTTTTTGAGTGCTTCGTCGTTGTCACCATCGCACTTCGAAATAATGAGGCGATTCTGAAGTTTTCTGTCAAACAGCGTGACAAATGTCTCGGCGACGCTTGTTTCCAGTGGATAAGTTTCGTGTAACTGCCAGAAGCTGGATTCTTATGCAGTAATGTTTATTTAGATTTTCATACTTATATGCACCTAAAACACCAAATTACGCACGTTAATATTTCACGTTATACATTGATACGGAAATAAGTAATGAATTTCCACGCTTTTTACGAAATTTCTGGTCAGCTGCAGGAAACGTTCCTAAGAAATGTCTACAAAGAAGTTCATGGAACATTCATCTTAACAATAACGTACTACAGTGGAAACGAGTTAGACACACATTACATGCTACAGTTTCCTTCTGTTGCAGTTCTCAGATACTATATTTCACCCATGTTGATGATAAACGCACCTGCTGTTATCCCTAAAATGTCTTTGTGCAAGAAAGACTTCTCTCTCCCGAACGAGACGTTATGGGTTCATATACTAAATAAGCTACTTGTTCCACTCTTATTAAAATGTTGTTTGTATGTACACAACTTTTAAAAGTTATAATTTCTGAAAATCCACGCGTTTTTATCTTGAAATGTTTTTAATAAATCATGTTCTGCACTTTATTCTTTATTACTTCATCAAAAATATATTAATAAAGCACAAGCACTGATCTTTCAAAGAAACCAGCAAGGTAAGTCACTTACAAAGTAAGTTAGGATATACGAGTATTACCACGATTTTCAGCAGAACACAATCAGTTCAAATTACTGCTGCACTGCGTGCATCAAATGGTTTATTGACTACTAAATAAATGCAAACACCAACGGCTAATCAGCATAGACGAGACATAATAAAGACAACAACAACATCAGTTTGCGACGACAGCCGCTAAGTAAGAGACTATATTTAAAAAATACTCAATAAACAAAAATTTCGTTCAAAATATACGTAAGTCCTAGAGATTGCTACAAGCATGGTCCTTATCTACAGATCAGGCAAAAATATGCACTTATGTGTTTTATACAAAAATGTCAAAATATCAGAACGAAACCAACCTGAATCTACAGCGTGTTCGGAAATTCCTGTTACAGACTTGTAGAGGAAGTGAGTACATAATATTCTGAACAGCAAACGTACCGTTTCCGTGCTAAAGCCGTTTGAAAACATGTTTGCTACGACATAGTTGAGTATACATTTGCTGAATACACCGACATGATCTTTCTGAATGGTGAAGCTACAGTAATGCAAGAGGTGCTCGTCGCCTTTACCAGAATCGTTCCTAACAACGTCCAACTCCATCGCATACTCTTCTCGCCACAGTTACGCATCGGCTTCGAGAAAATGTGTCTTCACCGTCCACAGAAGTGATTCTGGTGCTCCAAAGAGATGTTGCACACTCAAATTGGATAAGGTCGTAATGCATAACGTTGAAGAGATCCCGTCAACGAGTACAGGAGCAATTTCTTTGGCCATCAATGAATGGAACTGTAAAACAAGTCATGAAATGGGTCACGCTTAATCAGTTAATAGTAAAAGTGGTCGCGTTACCATATGTTTTCGAATAGCTTCAGCTCGGTAACGGTACGTTTCCCGACATGGGTTCCAACTCAAAATTTTATCTACTCACTCCCCTCTACAAGTCCTAGAAGTTTCTAACGGGAATTTCTGAACACCCTGTGTGTTCCAGCGAGTATAGTTTTCTACTAGAAGGAACCAATATGCAACTGGATTAAAGTCGAGTCCATGTAGGTTAACGACTCCAAACAAACAAAACACAAAGGCTGTCATATTACAACAATTATCTTGAGAGTATAGGTTTAATAAAATTACAGGGCTCGTACAGTTCTGGAACTATGTGTAACCCGTTCAGGGCGTTCCGTATAGCTATTTAAGCCGAAAATCTAAGAACACGTTAAAAATATTGTTGATCTGTTCTCACCGACAAAAGCTCTCAGAAGGAAATTGCTACTAACGTCTCGCTGATAATACTCCGAATTTTGAAATTCTTTTTTATTCACTCCTCGACGAGTCAAATATGGTGGTGCATCTACTTTTTAGCTCTGATAAGAAATTGCACAGTAATATACCTTAAAATTATTATTATTTATAATTATTATTCGGTTTTAACTACGCGACCATGAAGTCAATTTAAAGAATTGCACTTTTCATCAACACCTAATGGACGCATCACTTTATTTGCTATCAGACACGCAATATATATTGTCATTCCTATAATTTTTAATTTAGTACGTGTACGGAGACACGCTCACTTGCAGTAGGGCAGCATTTGAAACAAGTGAGCTCAGTACTAAACTCGAAAGACTACTCCGTGAAGCCAAGCCGAGATGAGTGAAGTCAGCAGGACAGGTGAAATGAAATTATTGTTTACTGATACTAAGTGGCACTGTCTAGATTTATTTTGTAATTCATTAAAGCAATTACTTTCTTAGTCGCAAGCATGAGCACTAACTACACGCATGCTCATAAATTAAGGATAATTGCTGAATGTGGTGTCACACGTCGTGGCACTACACAAAAGTGGCGCTAATAGTTTAGGTGCACAGGGAACACAAACGACACAGACCTAAGTCCACGTTATTGGTGATAAGTTGAGAAAACCGTCCCGAAACACATGTGCTACAAAACGCCACTGTCTCCTGCG
This sequence comes from Schistocerca gregaria, assembly GCF_023897955.1. Lineage (NCBI taxonomy): Eukaryota > Metazoa > Arthropoda > Insecta > Orthoptera > Acrididae > Schistocerca > Schistocerca gregaria. The sequence continues at coordinate 125,776,993 of NC_064923.1, read as the reverse complement.
CATGTACCCCGACATCAATATGGGATACGATCACCACGCAGACGTACAAAGATCGCACAACGGGTTGGCATACTCTGGATCAGGTGGTCGAGCTGGGGTACGGCCTCCCATTCTTGCACCAGTGCCAGCAGAGCTCCTAAAGTGTCGTAGGGGTTTGAAGACGGGCAGCGATGCGTCGACCGAGAGCATCCCAGACGTGCTCGATGGGGTTTAGGTCTGTAGAACAGGCAGGCCACTCCATTCGCCTGGTATCTTCTGTTTCAAGGTACTCCTACACGATGGGAGCTCGGTGAGGCCGTGCGTTATCATCCGGCAGGAGGAAAGTGAGGCCCACTGCATCCATGAAAAGGAGGACATACTGGGGCAAAACGACGTCCCGATACACCTGACTTGTTACAGTTCCTTTGTCAAAGACATGCAGGGGTGTACGTGCACCAATCATAATAGTACCCCTCACCATCAAACCCCGATCTCCATACAGGTCCCTTTCAAGGATATTAACGGGTTGGTATCTGGTTTCTGGTTCACACCAGATGAAAACCCGGCGAGAATCACTGTTCTGACGATACCTGGATTCGTCCGTGAACATAACCTGGGACCACTGTTCCAATGACCATGTACTGTGTTCTTGACAGCAGGCTTTACGGGCTCTCCTGTGACCAGGGATCAGTGGAATGCACCTTGCAGGTCTTCGGGCGAATAAACCATGTCTGTTCAGTCGTCTGTAGACTGTGTGTCTGGAGACAACTGTTCCAGCGGCTGCGGTAAAGTTCTGAGCAAGGCTACCTGCAGTACTCCGTGGCCGTCTGCGGGTCTTCTTGTGGTGTACACTGTGGACGTCCCGTAGCGCCTGGACACGTTTGCTGTCTGCTGGAATCGTTGCCAAAATCGTGAGATCACACTCTGTGACACACGGACGGCCCGTGCTGCGACCGGCTCTGTTTGATCAGCCACCAGTCGCCCTAGTATTCTACCCCTCATAACGTCAACATTATCTGTTTTTCGAGCCATTTTCAACACACAATCACCATTAGCACGTCCGAAAAAGTCTGCCCACTTACTCGCTGCACTGTACTCTGACGTGCACCAACACACACCTCTGCGTATGTGGACTGCTGCCAGCGCCACCGTGCGACGACCGCAGGTCAAATGCACCGCATGGTCATACCCCGAGGTGATTTAAACCCGCCAAACCGCCCACCAGAACGTTGTTTCACCATGTATCAGCATTATCGTTAATTTATGAGTGTGAGTGTAGTAAAAACTCCGAACTACCTGCGTCAATATTGTTTCCAGTGCAAAGATGTCTTTGACTAGTGTCTCCAGTTTAGTACTGAGCTTACTGTTTGAAACCGACACCATACCCTAAGCGAAAACCGAACAACTTCATCTCAGGAGGCGAGGACGTCAACGTGACAACACTCTGGCGGATCGTAAGTGTTGCAATTGTAGCGGACTGAATGGGGCACCTCCCGAAAGTATAGGCCACTCTCAATAGCAATGAGATTACCAGATGAAGTCGCCCACATAAAAGAACAGAGTGGTCGCGCTGTAGAACTTTAGGTGGTAGAGACCTGGTAGCAGACAGTCACGTGATCCTCCAGCACTGACAGAAGGCACGGCAGTGAAGTATTGTGTATTTGTCAGTCGGTTGTATGGATCTGCGCAATTAAGGTGGGTCGACAGCAAAACGTGACACAACTACAAAATGGAGCTATCGTGTTTGGACATGCCCATGGTCACACACCGTGAATAAGTTGCCCAATATGTTGGGATGTTATCGTGGATTTCCCTGTGTAGTAGTCCAGTCGAGACAGGAAAATTAGGGGCAAATACTCGTGTAGTTGCAAATTTTTGTCCAGTGGTAGGAGGAAGTGAAGTAAAACTCGTAAGAAAAATCCCCACCGGTTTGGTGTGAATGTGGGGGTGAGGAGACGTTTAAATGTAACTTTCTTAAGTTTTTCTTGATTAATTCTAAAATCGCGGCTTCCAAAGGAAATATTTCCCTGTACGAAACAGAACTGCATTAAATTTCCTACAGCAAAAGTCCTACCCATTTTTTTCCCTCTAGGACTACTAATTTCCGAGTTGCAGGGGATGGAAAATCGCAACTATTAAAAATTAAATTTTAACGGTATAAAATCAGTATCTACTTTTGAGTGAATTGGGTTAGGAGAAAATATTAGAAGTGTGTACCACGTCTAAGTGCAGTAGAGCGGCATTAAGGAGCAAATTATATTCTGGGGATGTAACACGGTGGAGGCCAACGGCCTTGCCGAGTGGTCACACCGGTTCCCGTCAGATCACCAAACTTAAGCACTGTCGGGCAGGGCTAGCACTTGGATGGGTGACCATCCGGTCTGCTGAGCGCTTTTGGCAAGCGGGGTGCACTCCGCATTTGTGAGGCAAACTGAGGAGCTACTTGATTGAGAAGTAGCGGCTCCGGTCTCGGAAACTGGCACAGGGCCGGGAGAGCGGTGTGCTGACCACATGCCCCCCCATATCTGCATCCAGTGACACATGTGGGCTGAGGCTGACACGGCGGCCGGTCGGTACCGTTGGTGGGCCTTCAAGGCCTGTTCGTGAGGAGTTTAGTTTAACAGGGTGGAGGGGAACGCAGGTGTTGGGCAAAGGCAGCGGAAAGGTAGGTTGCCGAATTGCAGCTATGCAAACTGAATAGCAAACCGGTGATTCCACACACTATCTACCCCATTACGTCACAAGGCTACAGGGAGATTCACAAAGCTATGCTGACTAGTGCCATATGAACCCTCGGTGTCGCAGTGCGTAGATACGGCAAACTGCCAACAAGTGCTCATTTAAAAACTGAAAATGACTCAATTATACGAACACGAGCTCTGGGAAGTTATTTTGTCTGCTCACATAACAGACAGGAAATACTGGACAGGTATAGTCAGTCTGCAAAACGAAAAGCGAGAAGCGCTCTTGCGGTTTAAGTTACCTTTCCCGACAGAATCCTGCAGCTGCTTTAAGGATGGCTAAGAATCAATTTCCTCACTAGCAGCGTTGAGCAATGTGTGGAGATTTACGTAAATTCTGTCCGCATGCATTTCTTGTGTTAATATTATTAGTAATTCTTATCTGTATTCCATGTAGTTTTAATCCACTTTTTACGACTCTGTACCATAATCGGTAAAAACGGAGCCTTTATAGGATTACTTTGTTGACCGTCTGTCTGTCTGTCTCTCTGCCCGTCAGTTAAGACCTCTTTTTCTCAGGTATGGGTAGACGTGTCAAGCTGAAATTTATATCACGTACTAAAGACTGTGCGTCAACGTAGAATCGTGAAATTTAGCACGAAGTCAGGTTTCACAGTACAAGTAAAGGAATAAGTCCGAACATTATTAATTTCTACTTGTATCACACGAAAAAAATTGTGGTCTGTTATCTATCGCACCTGCCCAATTTTTTCAAATAAATATGCCCTCCTCGAGCATGTCTACGAGATACATCGCCAGAGATTCATAAGGCACGCTGAGGAGAGTCGATATAACATTGCGAAACAGCTCTTAGGCGCTTCTTGTGACACGGTGGAATCACCTGCTCGCTCTTCAGTTTACAAACCTGTGAAGGAGTGCAGCTCATTACAACAATCCGAATACCTACCTTCCTTCGCTCTTCTATCCTCCTCCCTCCTACATCCCCAGAACGTAATTTATCCTCAGTGCGGCTCTACTGCAATAAGACGCGGTACACAACTTTAATATTTGCTCCTAACCCTCTCCATTTAATAGTGAACAATTTTATACGATTGAAACACTATTTTTAATAATTTGCGATTTTACAATTCCCTGCAACGCGTAAAGTATTAGCCCTAGAGAAAATAAGGAATAGCTCCTTCGTTGCAGGAAATTCATTGTAGTTTAATTTTGTGCTACGAGACAGTTTCGCTAGAAGCCACAGGTTTCGACTTATTCAAGAGAAACACAAGAAAGTGACATTTAAACTTCCCGCCACCGCCACGCTCACACCTTGCCGGTGGGGATTTTCAACATGTTATTCATGACCTCCCTCGTAATATTGCACAAAAATTTGCGACTACACGATTTTCTCTCCTATTCGACATCCTTTTGTCTTCGTTGATGGGGCAATACGAGGATTGGCGTTTCCTTCTCGCAGCCATGTAAGGTAGCGTATGAATATTGATCTCCAAAATATCCTAACCAACAGGGACTGGAGATGAGTGTCACGAATTGCCACTGACATTCGGCTTCAGTCCTAACGGGCATTATTGTTGTCAATGAATACAATTTCGTCTAGAACATTTTCTGAGCGGATGCTGCGGAAGTAACTATACGCAGTGGAGTCAGGTACCTCCCAAAAGGCCCTTGCTCACAATGGCACGTAAAGCTGAACGTCTTTAGTGGGTCCGACGGCACATAAACTGGACAGTAACTGACTGGCGGCGAGTGGCGTGCAAGAAGTACGCTGCACCGCCGACCCACTGAGGCGCTTGACCCTCAGTATGTGGAGGCCACAGTAGACACCGGACATCAGTTCTGTGACAGTCTAAGGGAATGTTCTTCGAACCACAACTTAAGTCCAGTTATTCAGGCTGCTGTGACCATGAACCTGGATGTTTACTCCAACGTTCTAGGTGACACGTGTTGCCCTTTCTTTTGCACTTTCATCACGAGTATTCTGTGAACACTCCCGTCTTCCAAGATGATAATAGCCGCGGTCACAGGACTACACGCGATATGTCCCTGCCTGACGAAATCTCAGGCACCCTATCACAGTGCAGCAGGTACAGTAAATCACCCGAAATTAATCCCATAGAAAATGTCTGTGACTACTTGGAAAAGTGCGTGGAATATAGGGATCAACATCCCTGCACTTTGGTAGCTCTGCAAGCGCTAATCATCAGCGAATGCCTTCAGCTGGATTCGCCATACCTGAAGATACTTGAACTGCGTGACTGTTACGGTCGCAGGTTCGAATCCTGCCTCGGGCATGGATGTGTGTGATGTCCTTAGGTTAGTTAGGTTTAAGTAGTTCTAAGTTCTAGGGGACTGATGACCACAGATGTTAAGTCCCATAGTGGTCAGAGCCATTTGAACCATTTTTTTTAAGAAACCTGTGGACTATCTTCGTCGTAGAATTGCAGTCATCGTCATGACTAGCGGCAGTATTACTCGGTTAAATTATGGCATCCCTGGTAGAATTTTGCACAGAGCATAAATTAATCATAGCTAACACTTGGTTCAAACATCATAAAAGAAGGCTGTATACATGAAAGAAGCCAGGAGACACTGGAAGGTGTCAGATAGATTATATAATTGTAAGACAGAGATTTAGGAACCAGGTTTTAAACTGCGAGATATTTCCAGGGGCACATGTGGACTCTGACCACAATCTATTGGTTATGAACTGTAGATTAAAACTGAAGAAACTGCAAAAAGGTGGGACTTTAAGGAGTTGGGACCAGGATAAATTTAAATAACCAGAGGTTGTAGAGAATTTCAGAGAGAGCATTAGGGAACGATTGACAAGAATGGGGGAAAGAAATACAGTAGAAGTAGAATGGGTAGCTTTGAGAGATGAAATAGTGAAAGCAGCAAAGAATCAAGTAGGTAAAAAGACGAGGGCTAATAGAAATCCTCGGGTGACAGAAGAGATATTGAATTTAATTGATGAATACAAAAATGTAGTAAATGAAGCAGGCAAAAACGAATACAAACGTCTCAAAACTGAGATCGACAGGAAGTGTAAAATGGCTAAGCAGGGTTGGCTAGAGGACAAATATAAGGATGTAGAAGCATGTATGACTAGGGGTAAGATAGATACTGCTTACAGAAAAATTAAAGAGATCTTTGGAGGAAAAAGAATCACTTGTATGAACATCAAGAGCTCAGATGGAAACCCAGTTCTAAGAAAAGAAGGGAAAGCAGAAAGGTTGAAGGAGTATATAGAGGGTCTATACAAGGGCGATGTTCTAGAGGAAAATATTATGGAAATGGAAGAGGAGGTAGAAGAAGATGAAATGGGAGATATGATACTGCGTGAAGAGTTTGACGGAGCAGTGAAAGACCTAAGCGAAACAAGGCCCCCGGAGTTGACAACATTCCATTGGAACTACTGACAGCCTTGGTAGAGCCAGCCCTGACAAAACTCTACCATCTGGTAAGCAAGATCTATGAGACAGGCGAAATACCCTCAGACATCAACAAGAATGTAATAATTCCGATCCCAAGGAAAGCAGGTGCTGACAGATGTGAAAAATACCGAACTATCCGTTTAATAAGCCGCGGCTGCAAAATACTAACACGAACTCTTTACAGACGAATGGAAAAACTGGTAGAAGCCGACCTCGGGGAACATCGGTTTGGATTCCGTAGAAATGATGGAACATGTGAGGCAATACTGGCCCTACGACTTATCTTAGAGAATAGATTAAGGAAAGGCAAGCCTACGTTTCTAGCATTTGTAGACTTAGAGAAAGCTTTTGACAATGTTGACTGGAATACTCTCTTTCAAATTCTGAAGGTGGCAGGGGTAAAACACAGTGAGCGAAAGGCTATTTACAATTGGTACAGAAACCAGATGGCAGTTATAAGATCGAGGGGCGTGAAAGGGAAGCAGTGGTTGGGAAGGGAGTGAGACAGGGTCGTTACCTATCCCCGATGTTATTCAATCTGTATATTGAGCAAGCAGTAAAGGAAACAAAAGAACAATTCGGAGTAGGTGTGAAAATCCATGGAGAAGAAATAAAAACTTTGAGGTTCTCCGATGACAATGTAATTCTGTCAGAAACAGCAAAGGACTTGCAAGAGCAGTTCAACGGAATGGACAGTGTCTTGAAAGGAGGATATAAGATGAACATCAACAAAAGCAAAACGAGGATAATGGAATGTAGTCGAATTAAGTCTGGTGATGCTGAGGGAATTAGATTAGGAAATGAGACACATAAAGTAGTAAAGTAGTTGTGCTATTTGGGGAGCAAAATAACTGATGATGGTCGAAGTAGAGAGGATATAAAATGCAGACTGGCAATGGCAAGGAAATCGTTTCTGAAGAAGAGAAATTTGTTAACATCGAGTATAGATTTAAGTGTCAGGAAGTCGTTTCTGAAAGTATTTGTGTGGAGTATAGCCATGTATGGAAGTGAAACGTGGACGATAAATAGTTTAGACAAGAAGAGAATAGAAGCTTTCGAAATGTGGTGCAACAGAAGAATACTGAAGATTAGATTAGATTAGATTAGATCACATAAGTAATGAAGAGATATTGAACAGAATTGGGGAGAAGAGAAATTTGTGGCACAACGTGACCAGAAGAAGTGATCGGTTGGTAGGACATATTCTGAGGCATCAAGGGATCACCAATTTACTATTGGAGGGCAGCGTGGAGGGTAAAAAGCGTAGAGGGAGACCAAGAGATGAATACACTAAACAGATTCAGAAGGATTTATGTTGCAGTAGGTTCCGGGAGATGAAGAACCTTGCACAAGATAGAATAGCGTGGAGAGCTGCATAAAACCAGTCTCAGGACTGAAGGCCACAACACAAACAACGAAAACCATAACATCTTCCAGTGGTAACCAGCTTTGTGTTAGGGGTGGCCATATGCCAGTCGTATAGTAAACAAGGAACCTAATTTTTTGTCTGGATGTCTATTTGCCAATCGTATGGTAAATACTTGATCATCTCTGTACAGAGTGGGACAGTTGAACTACTATCTACTTAGATGAAATTTCCTCTGAGAATGGCCGAAAAATATTTACGGCACGTTATCCTCAAAATAATAACCTTGTGGTAGCTCACATCTACATTATTCAAAACTATGTATATAATAATTATCGTGGAGCTCACGATGCAGTGAGAAATGTAAACAGCAATCGTCGTTTGATCCGTTATCTATCGTTCCTTACTTGCTTTGAAATTCATTGAGATGTTACAGATAATTTTAAAACTAGGGCAGCCACAGCTGAAGCAGTTATACGTAATTGATTATCCAATTCATACAGTATAACAGGAGGTAAAACTGGTAAAACCGAAACTGAATGAATTGTGCAGTACTTCGCGGTAGCTGTATTTATTTAAATCGAATAGACACACACGGAACCGGCTGTGCAACTTTTAACTTCATCTTCTGCTGTATATAAATGATGTCTCGTGTAGTATAGGGAGTTGTTACAGAATGCCGCAGAGCAACTGTTGGTGTGGCTAGGAAACGTTCTCAGCCTTCCTTAATTGATAAAAACCATCAACAATGATAAATGTTCAGTCTATGTTAAAATCACGAACTGTTTCCACTTTATTGATTAAAATATGTTCTTGTAGGCTCAAGTCATGCAACGGACGATGTCCCTCGTAAAAGTTATGCAGTAAAGTGTTTGGCCCGGACGCCGACACGTGTATGAGTGTTTGTCACCAACATAACGGTAATCGTGGCTGCTGACAACACAAGCTAAGAGGCGTCCAGTGTTTTGTCGAAGGGTGTACGGCTGCTGGCGTCCTCCGACTATTGCATTTATATTCAATTTTTTTCAGTTTTAATAGTTTTACACTTGTATATAAACAACTGTTTTACTATATCAATAAGTCAGTCATATATCATGGAGATGTATTCCGTCTATTCTGTCTTTGGTACTAAATGAAACAAAATTTTTTTGCCATAAGTAATTCGCTTCTTAAGATGCTTTAGAAGCGAAACACGTATAGCAAAAAACAAACTCTGCCTCTCATTTAGTTGCAACGTCGGAATACCCCTACACGAGGAAAAAATAATTTTTTCTTATGGTGTATGAGGAATACTCCTTTGACAAACAGGTATAATGGGCGATCAAAAAGTTTCCGTTTGAGGGCGTTGCTACAGTGTATACCCAACGCAGCACCACTCCGATACGGATATACTGTATAACCATCAACATGTGGGCAAGGACTTAGTGTGGCGTTCGTGTCATTCTGATGTGCAAGCGATAAATGGGGAAACGTGAACTATGGCGACGTCATTACCAAATGCGTCCCAACAGCACTAACGTGTCGTTATTCTATTCTTGGCTGCCGAAGGACAAACACCTGTATATATCCATCGAAGAATGGAGAAAGTGTACGGTCCAGCATGTCTGTCGAAAAACACGACTGCAAGAAAGATACTGCTGCTTCATGCTGACGCACGTCTCCACATCGCAAATATAGCAACGCAGAAGTTACGCCAACATAAGAGGAAAGGCACTCGAGCACCCGCCCTGCAGTCATAATCTCCCCCGACCCCCTCCCCCAAGCGGTTATGACGCCTTAGCTGCCTCAAAATAGGCCCCGAAGGGTCGAGTACTCCTGTCGGAGGAGGATATGCAGCAGAGAGTTACGGACTTCTTCACAGAGCAGCACACGGTGTTTCACCAAATGGTTATCTTCAATCTGGTGCGTTGGAGGAATGGTGCCTGTTGCTCATTGTGATTTTGCCAGACTGAGATGCCGATTCTGAAGTGTACGGCATGCGGAAGGTAACTTTTTGATCGACCCTTATTTATAAATCGATCTCACATTTGATGAGAGCTGCCATACCGATGTCGTGCAGCAGTGTTAAGAACGCCTGCTTCTCCGGCCTTGTTGTAAACATTCCTACCGCGAACAGTCTCAAGGACAAAAAACATCAATTCTAGCAATACTTTTTGACAGTATTGTTGAAGACGCAAGGAAATAGATAAATCATTCTGTGTGCAATTGTGTTACTCATGACGCTATTAATGACACTCCATTCAATTTAGTATCATATAAACCATGCGTTGTTTCTGAAAATTAATAACCTCTCGACAGGATGACTGGATTTCAACAAGCCATTCGAATGTTATCTGCGCAGACAGTGGTTCCACTGCAATCCACTGAAATTCTAAAATGGGCAACGCAGCTACGAGCAAGTGCTTCAAATCTTGGCGATGCGTATTTCCGTTAATCGTCTCCAGCAACTTCGTCAACGACGGGACGCTCAACTCTCCTCTTCATCGTTCTTTCCCAATTGTGTGTAGCATTCACTTTCGTGTGCTGACCATTCACCCCGCAGGAATCATAACATAAACGCTGTTTCAATGTGCCACAACTGAATACAGAAATACGTTATGTTGCTCAACTGTGTGAAGTACACGCCAGTATATAGGGTGGTTATAATTAAACTTTCGCTACTTGAACCAGTGTAGACGAAAAACTGTTACTGTATGGGTACCAACTTATGGGAATGATGGTCAGACTGTGTGCTACAGGATTTTCGTTGTTTAGTAGTGTTGATGTCATGCCTTGCCGTTATACGCCGGTACTGGAACGATTAACGTGGGACTGAACCACAAGCATCCGTGTGCATTACAGTTGCAGACTGTCAATGTATGTCTGAACAGGGTCAGCAGGGCTAAACTCGTAAGGCTGTGTTATCAAAACAACAGCAATAGTCCTGCTGCCCTTTGAGAGGATCGACGCATGAAAGCAATACGGAGAGATCCTTTTTCATGAATCGTATGTTAGAATTCTGTGGCGATTTGGGAATTGCTCCTAGAAGAGAACGACGGCCAATCGCGCCATAAACTGTTAAAGATGGTGCTGTTGCCATGGGCGATAATTCTGGACGCCCTGTTTACTTTCAAGCAGTGCACGAGCTGTGTCACGGCAGTCGAACATTCCATTGCGAATCGTTCTTTCGGGTAGCAGTATATCAATCTTTAGTGGGGTTACAGGCCGTCGTCTATTCAGATAGTCGTCAAAAATGGTTCAAATGACTGAGTACTATGGGACTCAACATCTGAGGTCATCAGTCCCCTAGACTTAGAACTACTTAAACCTAACTAACCTAAGGACATCACACACATCCATGCCCGAGGCAGGATGTAATGCATATGTACATTCCCTTCACGCGTTTAAGCCAAGTATTAGGCATATATATGCGATCGGGAATGGAATGCTCAGTAGCAGCCAGGCTACATGTACATTTAACAATTCAGCATCAGCAAGGAGCATTAGTGATGAAATCATAGGAGGCAATGTTGTGCAACCTATATAGGAAACGAAGGAAGTGTCCTTATTGGCTGAGGGAGAAAGGTGGGGTGATCTCTCTTGTCCTTTTGTCCTTCGGGAAGACAGGGCGAGTCAGTCGCGAGGAGTCACTCAAAACGCACGGTCGAGTAACCGGGGCGGCTCTAAAAGAACGATCGCGAGTGCATATTACAGCTGTTAAACAAGATAAAACTGAAGTTATTAGTTATCAGAACGCCACGTGTCGTTGGCAGTGTCTATCATTATGTGAAGTTAGAAAACTGTGTTAATGTGGTAAAGGGTCGAATATAACGGCGTAGCCCAGAGCCACCATACTGCAAATTCTGATTCTGTGACGTGCCTGACAAAGCAATTTCTGTATTAAAACTAGTATAGTACAAACTTTGTTGACAATAAACAACTGGTATTCCTGAAAACTCCACTTCAGCAGGATCACCACCTACACGGAGCCTGGCGACTGAGCGCTACTACTGTGCGACGAGGGGCATAACGTAGCAGCAAGACAGCAGGTTAGTGATACCGCACAGAGAAGTACTTCCTTCGCGCTGCAATGCCACTGAAGCCATTGTAAGCATTTGAACCTCCTGCGACTGTAGCAGCAGCGCGGTTCCGGATTGAAGCGCCTAGAACCGCTCGCCCACAGCGGCCGGCTGGTCGTCACACTGACCAACGTTTGTTATTTCTCTTCCGCCTGTCGTCAGAAACGTTTCCGAAAGTTTGATCGTCCTACGATCACTCGTTTTGTCATGGAGGTCTTCTCAAGTAGTGAAAGTTTGATTACAATCATCCTATACAAATGATTAGGATAACAAACTTCATGTGTCACCAAGTGCGAGGAATGAAAGTACAAGGGATAAAAAGTTTCGAGTTAAGAAGGTTGTCAGCCAGGCCTGCACTTATTCACCACTGTTTTTCAACCACTATGTCGAAGAAGCAATGAAGAAAATTTCGGAAGAGGAACAGAGCCGCAAGACAGCCATTCCGGCCAGTAGTGATATGGACACTTGACCTCGACAGAAAAGCACAGGATATGGCTTCAGGATAAACTAAGCTACTAGGAAGTTGATGTAGGAAGCAAGATTGGCTGGCTCTAAGCACTATGGGTCTTAACATCTGAGGTCATCAGTCCCCGGCGAAACAGTTTATGGTTACATCTGAAATGTAGTGCTGTAGCAGAATGTTAAAAATTAACTGAAAATATAAAGTTTACAGTGATGAAGTATTTAAAAAATAGGCGACGAGAAACGTGTGAAATAATCAAATGAAAGAGGGGACACGTTAAATGAAACCTACTGCACACGATGGTGATTTTAATAAACCTCTCTGATACTACAGGGTGACAAATCTAGGCGATCGAAGGTACAGGATTTGCATACTTCTGACCTACTATGGAAACAAGAATAACGTACAAACTTCCCCCTCAAACGACCAGCATTACGGCTGAGGTTCCAGCAAAAAGAGAGGCAGGCACTCTGATATGAACTGCCCACAATCAACGACATTCTGATTACAACAGATTCGCGAAGCGCCCTCAAAAACCTAGAACATCAATAATGGAACTGGAAAAGGAACTGTTATCTCTTCAGGAACTAACTAATTTACAAGGGTACCAAACAATGCAAATAAGAATAATTTCTCTGGATTTAAGGGCACTCCGATCACAAAGTCGTTGCAGTGAGACTGACCACCTCAGCATCGAAATTGATCAAAAACAAACGCAAAATATATTTAATAAAGTATATAAATATTCGATTCATGCCTTTCTAAGAGACAGTCTCCACTCCTTCCAAACCAACTATGTAAGTGTAGACCAGATGTGGCTTAAACTCAAATAAATAGTATTGGTGACAATTCAGATATATACCGAATAAATTAATGAAATATAATAGTGATCCCCCCCCCCCCCGTACACAAAATAGATCAGAATATTTTTGCAAAAGCAACGAAAAAAACATGCCAAATTTAAAAGAACACAAAATCTCCAACACTGTTAACGTTCTACTGAAGCTTAAAATTAGTGCCGACTTCAGTGCGAGATACTTTTAATAGCTTCCACAACAAAACCATACCTCGGAACCTGGCAAAAAATCCATATAGATTCTGGTCATATGTAAAGTACACCAGCCAGACACAATCAATACCTTCATTGCGTGATACCAATTATAATATAACCAGTGACAGCGCCACTAAGCTGGAGTTATTAAACACTGTTTTCCGGAATTCCTTCAACAAAGAGCAAGAAGTAAAATATTCCAGAATTCTAATCAAGAACAAATGCCAACATGAACAACTTGAATCACTTAATAAAGGCAAGTCTTCCGGTCCAGATGGTATACCAGTTAGGTTCCTTTCAGAGCCTGCTTATACTATAGCTCTATGCTAATGAATTACAAACATCCGCTCGCTCTACGAAAGATTCATAAATTACTTAAAGACTGGAAAACTGGACAAGTCACACCAACAATCAAGAAAGGACATAGGAGCAGTCCGCGAATTAGAGACCCATGTCATTAACGTGCATTCGTAGTAGGATTTTGGAATATCTACTGAGTTCGAACATTATTAATTACCTCGAAGAAAACGATTTATTAACGAACTGTGAACACGGATTCAGAAAATACCGTTCTTGTGAAAACAGCTAGCTCTTAATTCGCACGAAGTGATGGGTGCTATCGACTTGGGATCTCATATTGTTTCCGTATTTCTAGATTTCTATAAACATTTTGATACCGTTCCCCATAAGACACTTCTAATCAAATTGCATGCCTATGGAGTATTTTTTCAGTTGTGCCACTGGATTCGTAATTTTCTGCCAGAAAGGTCACAGTGCGTAGTCATCGACGGGAAGTCATCGAGTTAAACAGAAGTGATATCTGGCGTTCCCCCAGGAAGTGTTATAGGCCTTCTGTTGATCCTAATTTATATAAACGTTTTAAGAAACAATTTCAGCAGCCCTCTGAGACTGTTTGCAGGTGATGCTATCACCGTCTAGTGCAGTTATCAGAAAGTCAAAAACAACTGAAGGTTAAACAAGGTGTCTGTTTGATCCTAATAGTAAAATTGGCCCCTAATATCGGAAAACTGTGAGGTCTCCCAAATGGATTCTAAAATGAATCTGTTCAGATTCGACTACACGATAAACTACACAAATCTACGGAAGAGGCCTACTAAAGACACTGCCTACACTACGCTTGTCCGTCCGTCCTCTGCTAGAGTACTGCTGTGCAGTATGGGATCATAACCACATAGGATTGACAAAGAACATCGAAAAGCTCCAAAGAAGGGCTGCTTGTTTAGTGTTAATGCTAAAAAAGGGAGAGAGTACTATGGATATGATATGCAAGATGGAGTGTCAATCATTGTTTTAAACAAAGGCGTTTTTCATTGCGGCGAGTTAATTTTGCGAAATTTCAGTCACCAACTTTCTTCCCTAGATGCGACAAAATTTTATTCCCTCTAACCTACGTAGACAGAAATGATTATCATAATAAAATAATAGAAATCAGAATTCGCACGCACGGAAAGATTTAAATGTGGACTTTCCCACGCGCTGCTCGAGAGTGGCACGGGAGAGAAATATTCTGAATGCGGCGGTACGAAGAACCCCGCTGCAGGGCACTAAAGAATGAATTGCAGAATAGCCATATAGATGCAGAAGTACAAAAAATAAAATTGCTGACCATTTAGTGAAGAATGACATCACGAAAGAGATATCTTTCTTTGTATGTTTATCTTACACAGACGTCGTAACCATGTAACTAAAGGGGTACGATGACTGGTACCGATCCTGGGAAACCTCTTAGATGACGAAAGGACAAAACTTAACACGACGTCAACAACTGGCGAAAGAACATGGTGTTCGTAGTTACACCACATATAACATCAAGCATAAGAATGCCAGGTAGACACAGGTGTTGCCCTACACATATCTAGAGAATCAACGTTTTAACCCGTCCGTACTGCCATAATCACCGTTGAGAAGCAGCTGATCAGCTTCTACTCAGTAGTTCCAGCTACGGCAGTCAGCAGGCTGATGTTCAGAAGGCAGTCGTCAACTGGGAATCACCTCACCCGCAAGCCAGCCGAAGTGCCCGAGCGGTTCTAGGAGCTTCATTCCGGAACCGCGCGACTGCTATGGTCGCAGATTCGAATCCTTCTTCGGGCATAGATGCGTGTGATGTCCTTAGGTTAGTTGGGTTTAAGTAGTTCTACGTTCTATGGGACTGATGACCTCAGATGTTAAGTCCCATAGTGGTCAGAGCCATTTGAACCATTTTTGAACCCTCCCACAAGTGTGACTAACCTTTGACAGAGAGCCAAAAATCCATGCCCACATCGCAAGATACTTCCAAGCCACAGCAACTGCAATACTTGATTGACTTATCAGGTGCATTTCAGCAAGTGCTACAAAAGAAGGAGAAGTCGTATGCACTCACTTTATATTTGGTTATTTGTATACAGTGTTAATAATTGCTCAATTACTTATATGATTCCAGTCATGAACCCCATAAAACCTAATCCAGCAAGAATGATTTCCATTTATTAACATCATCAGCACACTTTAGAGGTGTGTGTTGTAAGAAAAGACAATATACAGAGCGATTTTTTCCATCGTGTACAAAATCTATGGATTGATCGATACGGAACAAAAAAGGTTAAATGAGCTTATGTTCGGAAATGTACGGTTTCCATGCTAGAGACCATTTACTCAATCATGTATTGTTACAGAGACTGAGGCCTGATACGCGCTGTACCACGTTGACACAGTTATAGTACGTGTTGAAAATGGTTTCTATGTACCTCAACGCATGCGTGTACGCGCCACAGCACGTTCTGTCTCACACGTTCACATCGGCCAGGCAGCATCCGAACAGGCAGCATGAATACGCTGCTCCAGTCGTTCCACATCTAGAATGGGCTCTGCATACGCGCTACTTTTGAGGTGGCCCCATAACAAGAAATCGCAAGGTTTGAGATTGAGTGAACGAGCCAGCCATGCAACTGGACCTCATCGTCCGATCCATCGACCAGGGAAGACACGACTGAGATGTGTCCAGACGTTAACGGCGAAGTGAGCTGGAGCACCATCACGTAGCAGCGACATAATCCTACGAACCACCAATGGCTCTTCTTCCAGTAGGAGAGGCAAAGTCACCAGCAAGAAACGTCGACAATTCCCGCCTTTTACGCGACCTGGAAGGAAGACTGGTCCTAAATCACGGTCGCCAATTATCCCGACCCACAGATTTCGGCTGCACCGATGCTGATGATTCGCTGTCACCATACGACGGGGTTCTGCATACTATCCTACTCATGAGTGTTATGAAAGTTAAAGATACCACTCCGAGTAAAGGTGGCCTCATCTGTGAATAGGATGGATGACACAAATCCCGGAATCGTTAATGTCTGGTGAAGAAACCAGTGACAAAACTGCACCCGATGTGGAAAGTCTGCCGCTAGTAAGCATAGCACACGCTGTAAGTGATACCGGTAGTTACAATTGTCATGGGGAATGTTCCACACGGTCGACTGCCTTACCCTGTACTGGCAGGACATCTGCCTGACACTGACACGACGGTCGCCTTCCAACAGTGTTAATCGCATGTCCCTCCAAGTATGGCGTCCGAAATTGTCAAGTACGTCCTTCGTGATTTCCTGTTTCCTGAAACGACCCTGTCTCAAACAAACGGCGAAACACTGAATGCTGTGGTTGTTGTCGGCGGGAGCAGGTCTCCTGATACATCAGGCTGCCCGCCGTCCGTTGCCAGCCGCCTTTCCGTAAGTAAACACCATGTCGGCAATGTCTCGATTCAATGCGAATCCGTTGTGTACAACGCTGTATCATATCCACTACAAGGTGAATCAGGAAGAGAAGTGAATCGGACACAACGTTACCAATTACTATGGCAGGAGAGGACGCTAGGGCATGATGTGTGAGGAACAGTACCACCCTCTAGGAGGAGACCATGCATATTGCAACTGTGGCTGCATGGTACAGCGTATATTAGACCACAGTTCCTGTAACAAAGCGTGAGTGAATGAATGGTGTCTAGCATGGAAACCATACATTTCCGGACTTAAGTTCATTAGACCTGTTTTGTTCCACTCTCTCTTGATCACTCCACAGAGTTTGTGCGCGGCGGGAATAATCATCCTGCAGAATTAAGAATTACTGAAATCTATCGAAAATACACTATTAAATAAAAAATTGTGTGTAGTTGCGACATATTAAATAAAAATGTTGAAAGGGTACAGTACCGCCCGACATCGAAAATGTGCTATATATGCTCATCTTTGAGACGGTCCTTAGGTCACCTTTGGTGGAACCAAAGAGATGAAATGTACCTGAGCTTTGAGCGCCTGAAATGTGGCTCACCAAAACGGTAGCATGGTCCGCCCCCACCTCGACAGAGGTGCGAGATGACCTGAAGAACGGCCATGTTTCGGCACTCTGCCGCTGGATCTAGTGTTGGTAAGACCTGTCTTAGGTGTGCTCCGTAAAGAGAAAAGAGTGGTGACATGGTATGCATGTGAAATACTTAAGAGTAGTTTGGAATAATAATTTCTCTATTTCAGGAACTTTTGTGGGGAGAATTAAATGTCAGGCAGGTAATATTAAGGGGATCGTAGTAATCTTCGGAAGTGACCAACGGTCACAATGAAACCACGTGTAGCAATAAGTTGAAATACTTCCGAGTGCTTAAGTTAAGCTGAATTACTAGCGTGTCTACTATACGCTGGAAATATTAAGAAATGGCGTGTGCAGGACTTGAAATTAGAAACGAGTACTTCCACGTGGTGAGTACTGTGTGAGTCTCAATCTGTGTATGAGACAAAGGATAAAGAGAAGTACTCGTCCATTGTATCAGTTGAGGACTCGTGTGTGTGACGAATATGTTCTTAATATTAGTTTGCGTGTTATGTTTCCGTGTGACGCTTGATTCAAACTATAATACTTTGAGAGAGAAGCAAGGTGAGTCAGCCGTCTATCCAGCAACGCCACTTGGCTTGCATTGCACAGGAAGACGTGCATATATCCTCCAGAGTTTGTAGTAGGAAAGAAAAGTAACGAAGTGGGGCAGTGTCGTGTGAAACTGGGATAAATACTAATTGAAGTGGGAAAGCTGAAAGTGATGTGATTATAACGTTGTGACTATTCTCTGTATTGTATGTTGCCAGTGTGATGTATTTCATGAAATTTAGGTATGTGTGGTTGCCATAGGAGAGTAAAAATATAGTTTCAGAGGCAGTGGGTAATGCGTGTTCCTTTTTGTACCACTCGGTCTAGAGGACATTTTCGTGATGATGGGTGTGAGAGTCGAAGTGTGAGATATAGAAAAAGATCCACCATCCTATCCAGAAAGTGCACTGCAGCGTTAAATAATTACGAGACCATAAGATAGAGAATCACCAATGGAAAGCCATGCCCACAGGGCGGAATTTCTCATGTGTTATTGTTGTAGGTTATAGAATTTGTGTGTTAGGTTATAGAATTTATCGGAATAAATAAGATAGTGAAAAGAGAAAGATCGGTGGCCTTTTCCTTCGAATAGTATGTTGTCATGATACTCAAAGTTTATAATGTGTGCGCCATTCATATTCAGTGCGATGGCGACGTGTTGATCAAAGCCGTTAAATAAGAAAGAAAATGTGGTATTGCCAGTGCGTAGTAAACAGTCAGAGTTGTGTAAATTACTAATAGTCAGATGTGCGTTTGCGTTTCCGTTGCGTAATATTCAAACAGGAGAATAACTTGTAACTTAATTGTGAGCACTACAGTTCATTTTCCTCAATAAATAAGAATGAGTCCACTCGCTTGGCAGACCACTCATCTTGCAGGCCTGACTGCTTGATGCCGCAGTATGAGCAAGGCATGTGGGTGCCTCTCAATGTAACCGGCTGAATATCTGGGCAGCTAGAGGCGAAATAAATACTACAAAATAAAACAAAAATGAGAACTCCACTTACAAATGTTACCACTGTGTCTGCGATGTCCTCGTTTATACTAAAGCTATATCCCATTTGAGGATGTCAGCTGAATCCTAATGCTCCCGAAATGATTGTATTAACTTTATTATAAGTAGTTTTTTACAGCACAGTGATGAGCAAGACATCATATCTTGACGAGGTTCTACTAACTGAAGGGACTGCTACAACACGTCTCTCTGATATTCAGACTTAGGCGGCCTATTAACTGACATAGTCAAAATTCCACAAGAATTTAAGCTGTTTTATTAATGAAGTTGGGTAAAACAACGAAACTACATTTGTCAGGAGGTCGCGTGTTCACAACAAGCGACAATCTACAATCGACACGCAGTACAACCGACGTAGGTTACAAAAATAGTCTGCATGCAGAATGAGCGATAAATAACTTTTCCACAAGTCGCTGGTCTGCGGTGCTCGCAGGCTGGCAGCGACACGCAAGCACGCTGCGGCCGGCGAGACGAACAGCCCACAACTAACTGGCAGCGCGGATCACTTCTTGTTCGTGACAATCCGACTATGCACGAAATGACCCAGGCTGTTCGTATCTTTTCTTATTTTACGCATGTTACAGTCAGTCAGGAACTGAAAAATGCTAATAGGAATTCTTTACGTAAGAATGGAAAAACTGGTAGAACCCGACCTTGCGAAAGACCAATCTGTATCCCGGACAAACGTAGGAACACGTGCGGCAGTACTGACCCTACGACTTATCTTAGAAGATAGGTTACAGAAAGGCAAACCTACGTTTATACCATCTTTAGATTCAGAGAAAGCTTTTGACAGTGTTGAGTCGAATATTGTCGTTGAAATTCTGAAGACAGCGGCGGTAATACACAGGGAGCGAAAGGCTGTTTACAACTTGTCCAGAAACCAGACGGCAGTTATAACAGCCGAGGGTTCATGAAAAGGAAGCGGTGACTGAGAAGAGAGTGAGACAGGGTTGTAGCCTGCCCCCAATGTTATTCAATCTGTTCACTGAACGAGCAAAATTTGGAGTAGGAATTAAAGTCCAGGGAGGAGAAAACGAAAGGTCTGAAATGACACTGTAGTTCTGTCAGAGACAGTAGTTGAACGGAATGGACGAGCGGTTCTAGGCGCTTCAGTCCGGAACAGCGCGACTGCTACGGTCGCAGGTTCGAATCCTGCCTCGGGCATGGATGTGTGTGATGTTCTTAGGTTAGTTAGATTTACGTTGTTCTAAGTTCTAGGGGACTGATGACCTCATATGTCCCACAGTGCTCAGAGCCATTTGAACCATTTGGAATGGGCAGAATCTTGAAAGGAGGATATGAGATGAACATCAACAAAAGCAATACAACGATAATGGAATATAATCGAATGAAATCACATGATGCTGAGAGATTTAGATCCGGAAACGAGACAATTAAAGCAGTAGATGAGTTTCACTGTTTGGGCAGTAAAATAATTTACAATGGGCGAATTATAAATTATATAAAATGTAGAGCTGCAACGAGAAGAAAAGTTTTGTCAACATGCAATATAAACTTTTTCCATAGGTATTTGTCTAGAGTTTAGCGATGTATGGAAGTGTAACATGGACGATAAACAGTTTAGACAAAAAGAGAAGAGATGCTTTTGAAATGTGGTGCAACAGAGGAATGCCGAAAATTAGGTAGGTACACCACGGAACTAATGTGGAGATACCAAAGAGAATTGGGGAGACATGAAATTTGTGGTATAATTTCACCAAAAGAAAGGATCGGTTGATAGCTCTTACTGAGAGCGGCTTGAAGTGAAATTGCGTGCTTATGCAATATAGTGTCAGTTATGTAGCTGGATTCGCTATTCCCCGTCAGAGAGCTTTGTAGAATTGACGGAAAGTCATCGAGTAAAACAGAAGTAATTTCTGGCGTTCCCCAAGGTAGTGTCGCAGGCCTTCTACTGTTCCTGAGCAGCCGTCTTAGGTTGTTAGCAGATCATGCTGTGGTTTATCGTCTAGTAAAGTCATCAGAATACCAAAACAAATTGCAAATCGATTTAGAAGAGATATATGTATGGTGAGAAAATTGACAACTGACCCTAAATAATGAAAACTGTGAGGCCGTCCACATGAGTGCTAAAAGGAATCCGCTAAACTTCCGTTATACGATAAATTAGTCGAATCTAAATGCCGTAAATTCAAATACATACCTAAGAATTACAATTACTAACAAGTTAAATTGGAAAGAGCACATAGCCGGCCGCGGTGGTCTCGCGGTTCTAGGCGCGCAGTCCGGAACCGTGCAACTGCTACGGTTGCAGATTCGAATCCTGCATCGGGCATGGATGTGTGCGATGTCCTTAGGTTAGTTAGGTTTAAGTAATTCTAAGTTCTAGGGGACTGATGACCACAGAAGTTGAGTCCCATAGTGCTCAGAGCCATTTGAACCATTTGAACCGAAGAGCACATAGAAAATATTGTGGGGAAAACAGACTAAGGACTATGTTTTATTGGTAGAACACTTGGGAAATTTAACAGATCTACTAAAGAGACCGCCTACACTACGCTTGTCCGTCTTCGTTTGGAGTACTGATGAGCGGTCTGGGGTCCTTACCAGATAGGATTAACGGAATACACCGAGAAAATTCAGAGAACAGCAGTACGTTTTGTATTATCGCGAAATAGGGTAAAGAGTGTCATTGACATGATGCAGGATTCGGGACGGACATCACCGAAGCAAAGGCAGAATATTCTCACGAAAATTTTGATCACCAACGTTCTCCTCCGAATGCGAAAATATTTTGTTGACCTAGATAGGAAGAAACGATCATCATAATAAAATAAGCGAAATGACTGCTCGCACGGAAACATATAGATGGTTGTTTTTTCCGCGCGCTGTTCGCGACTGGAATAATAGAAAATTAGCACTTAAGTGTGACTTGCGGAGAATCGATGTAGATGAAGATGTAGACGTAGAAAGCAGATTCAGAATGATGTAGGTTGCAGTAGTTATTCAGAGAGAAGAGGCTCGCACAGAAAAGAGTAGCATGGGAGCTGCATCAAACCAGTCCTCGAACTGAAAACCACAACAACAAGAATAAGTACATCATAAAGAGTACATTATTGAGATACTTCTTATCCTTTGTAAATTCCTATTTCATGTCTGGTTTAATGAGGAAAGAGTACTGGATTTACAGGTTTTGATGCGATCAGTTAACACCTATCTGTTCTTTCTTTCGCTTCTCACGGTTGGCGTCTTGTTGTTACCTTCGGACCACTATGAAGAATAACTTTTGACTGTTGAAGGACGCAACGCGTAAACCATTTTTCTCGACCAACCTCATACAGCGTCAGCAACGACAAACTTTTCGACTGAACAGTATTAGACGAAATATTTTTCTGGTATTGTTCTGTATCACACAATACACAACAAACAGTAGTAATAATAGATAATAGTAATAATAGATACAACGTAAGAATTAACAACCAACAAAATGTCAGCGTGCTATAGCCGTCCGGGTGGCCGAGCGGTTCTAGGCGCTACAGTCTGGAACCGCGCGACCGCTACGGTCGCAGGTTTGAATCCTGCCTTGGGCATGGATGAGTGTGATGTCCTCAGGTTAGTTAGGTTTAAGTAGTTCTAAGTTCTAGGGGACTGATGACCTCAGAAGTTAAGTCCCATAGTGCCCATAGCCATTTGAACTATTCAGCGCGCTATAAACGATTCTAGAGGACAGAAAGCCGCTTGAAATTGTAGCATTCTGCATAGAACAAGTGAGAAGTGTTGCAGTAGCGGGGTGAATGTCTGTCACCTTGGGTGTTTGCTGTGGCTACAAGTCTCATGGGATCGGCTGAAGGGCGCAATGCCATCCTCGTGAGCGTCACTGCACTACTTTCTTTGTAGCTGTCAATTACAAAGCAATTCTCAACAGCCGGGATTGGGGGATACTGACGTAACAGTCAATTAAAAATAAAAAAAGCGTTTTCCAGAATCTGTTGGGAGAACTTCAGAGAAGTTACTACAGGATTGGTATTCGTGGGAAAAGGAAATGGCCAATGAGAGTTCTCGCTTGCGTTCTGCTTTAGTGGCGAACTGGCTGAAACACTATAATGTTTAAACATTGTACCGCGATATCAGGGAATGGGCTGGCGAACCCCCTGTGTGTTAGGTTGGTTGGTTGGTTTTTTGTTTTGGGGTAGGAGACCAGACATCGAGGTCATCGGTCTTGTGCGTTCGAGTCGTGGGCTCTACGGCACAATAGAGGTTCTACTTCGAGAGTATTACTGATTTGTAGCCTCACAGGTTAGTGATCCACGAAGTACTCCTTCCAGTAACGAAGACCAGGTGAGTTGGTAAGGATGTACTCCGTGCTCAGTGATTTTCTACATTTGGTAGACAGGTTTGTTTTTTCGAGTGTGCACATGAGTTTGGTAGGAAAATGCTGCTATCAGATTATGGCCTCGTTAGTTAAATTTTTAGTGAGATTTTATGGAAGAGTGTCTTGCAATTATTACATTTGTTTCTACAGAAACTTGAAGTGAGGTGTTTCTTGTGCGTCTGCTGATCTGATTCGACCTGTTTGGCTTTTTACCCTTAGAGAAAAATGGTTAAAATGGCTCTGAGCACTGTGGGATTTAACAGCTATGGTCATCAGTCCCCTAGAACTTAGAACTAATTAAACCTAACTAACTTAAGGACATCATACAACACCCAGCCATCACGAGGCAGAGAAACTCCCTGACCCCGCCAGGAACCGAATCCGGGCGCGTCCCTCAGAGAGATCATCGTCGAAAATTGGTAGTAACCAGGAGGAAGCAGTGTAATAAGTGTTAGAGTTGTACCTTTACAAAGTTCGTGATCGAGTCTCCGAAAGTTTCTAAATACATTTAGATGGCTACAGGACTTGAAGCATGTGTTTAGGATCACTGACAATTTGAAACCCGTGCCACGTTTCAAAGAAGGATGGTGATCCTTATCAAGACTGATTTTAGAAGAGTAGCATTCTGAGAATGAATCCACTTCCAGCGATAACCGCTCCTTTGTTAATCTTTAGACCAGTGAGCCACGTAAATTGTCTCACACACCAGGACAGCGAATATTCCCACTGCCGCTGTGTAGGAGAACTTCAAACGATGCTGTGAAACTCTAAGGACGTGACAACAAAGGTACTTTTTACCGTGTCTCAGCCAGTGGGCGATCTCCATCAACTGGAAAACTGTAGCAGCCTGGACGCATGTGAAACATGTGCCACCACCATGGCAGGACACACCTTGTCACTCAGTATGCCACCTGCCACTACAACAGGACACAGCTTCCTACTCAGCACGCCACCTGTCACCACAACAGGACACATGCTACCTGCCACCACAGAGGAACACATACCACCTGCCACCACAGTAGAACACATGCCGGCTGCCACCACAGTAGAACACATGCCGGCTGCCACCACAGTAGAACACATGCCACCTGCCACTCAGCATGCCACCTGTCACCCAGCTTGCCACCTGTCACCACAATAAAACACATCTTGCGACTCAGTATGCCAGCTGCAATCACAATAGGACACATCTTGCCACTCGGCATGCCACCTGCCACCACAGTAGAATACATGCCACTTGCCACCACAACAACACATGCCACCTTGCACCATAACAAAACACATCTTGGCACTCAGCACGCCACCTGCCATCACAGAAAAGAACATCTTGCTATTCAGCACATTACTGATAGTGATCACCATCTGATATTGTCTCTTGTACATGGGAAAACATCAGAAATGACAACCCATTTTTTTTGCTCATTTTTCTGATGTGCTGTTATTATGCTTTCAGACATCAACAATGTGCACTGGTGCCAGTTTTCACGTATCCACTCTGTTTGTGGCTTTTCATCGTTGTATCTCACAATTAACATAGGATTCACTTGCCCCAAATGCGCCATAACACATGTCACCTGTATGCAGTCTTAATCACTTACACATGATACACTGTTCAACACATCTACATATAGCTCAGTAGTGTGTGAACGACTGAAGTGTATGTCACAGTCTACTTCCCATTCTTCACGTACTAGCATTTCTTCTTGCATCACAGGATCTCTAATGTTCAATATTACATGTCAACAGTTTTTCAGACAGGATCAGCAGAGTTACCAGATTGTTTATTAACAATGCTCATGTCTATAGGACAATATCGTCATTACTCGATACTAAAGAAATGCAGAAGACTTGGCATAATGAATGGTAGCTCTCTTTAAATGTGAATAAGCGAAAAATACTGCCTGTAACAAAGAGGAATAACCAGATACTGTCGGAGTAAAAGAGTAGTGGTCAACATCTTGAGCACATTACATCGTGTAAATACACTGTGTAACTAAAAAAATGAAGCACTCAGAAGGGGAGGAGGAAACGAAACTTCACGGGTTGTGAGTGTACATGACGTTATTTCAGTGATTACAAAATCGAGTCAAATTTACAAAGAACTTTTCATTGAGGATGCAAACATCAGAATGCTGTTGCACCCCGCTCTCGCCTGGACGCATACCACAACTGCCAACAACTGTTGCAAATGGTCTCCAGTATCCTGGATGCTGGCACTGGGACGTAGTTCACCGCTGACCTGGTCCCACACGTTCTGTCGAGGACAGTTCCGTGTATCTTGCTGGTCGCTGGAGTACCTCATCACCATCCACACAGTTCGTAGAGGCATGTGCCATCTGTGGACGAACATAACACTGCTAAAAAAAATGGTACCAGGATAATGACACATGAGGGGTGACACATGAAAATGCAGGATGTCAGTAACATACTGTTATGCCGTCAGGATTCCTTCAGTCTGAATTAGCTCCGACCTGATGCCATATCTGATGGCTGCCTACACGTTGACGCCAGGAGAAAGACAACTGTGCCTCTCCAAAACGTCAGGAGAGTGGGATTCTCCCCAGGAAGCCACTATAGTCGCCCACGATGGTCATCTGGGGTGATGCAGAACAGCGAATCACAGCTGAACACAGCGATATGTTATGCATCAGCAGTTTACGCTTCCAGTCAACGCTCCACCCCAAACAGTCATTTTTGTGGGTGGTGCTGACAGAATCTCATGCGCGCAACTGTAATTCCCTAGTCTGGGTACTACTAGTCTGCGACCAGTGGTGCAGGAAGACACAGAATGCTGTATGGAAGTCCTTTACTTGTTCTCGCATGGCAGGCACAGATATGAAGAGGTTACGATATGCTTGGCTCACACTGTGGCGGTCTTCTCGTGTGGTGGTCAGACATGACTGACCAGAACCTTGAAAAGTCTGCCTGCTCTGACATTCCCATGCATTTCACTACCGGCCACCGTCTCGTCCGAACGCCCTACAAATCTGGACATTGTGCGATTCGACCAGCCAACCCGCAGTAAGGCCCCTATCAAACACTGGAACGTGCTAATAATGCTGTCTCACACGACTAAGGGGCGCCTTCACAATGATCAGTCAACACCTAATGCGGTTCACACCCCATATACATTTATGAGCCGGAACATTATGACCACTGAACTACAACAGATATAAATACATCAGGCGACAGCTGCGTCACCTGGCGAGGAATGACTCCTGGTCACACACACGAGCGGTGCATGTGGTGCCAGTGAGTGTACTGTCAGAGTGTAGATGGGGATGGTTCGACCGAGGGCAGATTATGATGGCCAGAAGGCTCGGCACGAGCATTTCGGAAACTACACGACTTGTCAGGTGTAAGAGGCGCGCTGTTGTGAGTGCCTTCAGCACGTGGCAAAACCAAGGTGAGACCACGTCCAAACGTGGAGGGGGGGGGGGGGGGAGGTGTTGGGATGACACCCCTTAGTACAGATGTCGGACGTCGTAGGCTGCGCAGACTGGTAAAACAGGACAGGCAGTAAACTGTGGTGGAACTAACATTAGAGTTTAACGCTGGGCAGACTACAAGTGTGTCTGAATAAACAGTGCACCGAACGCTCCTAACAATGGGCCTCCACAGTCGACGACCCATGCAAGTGTCAACGTTAACTCAACGACATCGGCAACAACGAATTGAATGGTCACTTGCGCATCGGTACTGAACATTGGCGCAACGGCAGAGCGTTGCATGATCTGATTAATCCCGATACCTCCTTCGTCATGCCGATGCGAGGGCGCGAATCCATCGTCTTCCAGGGAAACGGCTCCTTGACATTTGTCCTGTAGGATGGAGACAAGCTGGCGGCGGCTCAATGACGATCTGGGGTCTTAACATGGGTCCAGTGGAGCTCGTGCAAGACACCATGTCGGACAAGGAGTGTCGTACACTGGTTGCAGACCACATACACTCCCTCATGACGATAATTACACCCCTTCATCACGATCATGTTTCCCGATTGCAGTGGCATTTTCCAGCAAGATAATGCGCCACGTTGCAAGGACAGGAGTGTGACGCAGTGGTACGAGGAACACAGTAGCGAGTTCCAATGGCTGTGCTGGCCCACAATCACCGAATGTGAATCCTATCTAACACATCTGGGATATGATTGAACACGATGTCAGAGCTCATCGTCCCCTTCCAGGAATTTATGGGAATTAGGCAACTTGTTTGTGCAGATGTGATGCCAACTTCCTCCACCGACCTACCAAGGCCTCGTTGCTTCCATGACACTACGCGTCGTTGCCGTTATCCGTGCTAAAGGTGGACATATCAGCTATTAGGTGGGTGATCATAATGTTCTGGCTGATCAACATATACTCTACCAGACCCGGTAACAACGCTAAAAGAGGACAACACTAAGGCACTGTTTTGACCGTTCTACCTGTCACAGATAACTGCAACTCTAAATCATTGCACAGTATTCTATTGTATGTCAACCGGGGACCTAGAAACGACGGAGAGGCTCCGTCCCCCCCCCCCCCTCCCCGCAGCCGCAGTGGTCCAAAACCCCACGACGACTGCCGCAGTCCGTGATCGTGCGGTGGCGTTCTCGCTTCCCGCGCTTGGGTTCCCGGGTTCGATTCCCGGCGGGGTCAGGGATTTTCTCTGCCTCGTGATGACTGGGTGTTGTGTGCTGTCCTTAGGTTCGTTAGGTTTAAGTAGTTCTAAGTTTTAGGGGACTAATGACCATAGATGTTAAGTCCCATAGTGCTCAGAGCCATTTGAACCATTTGACTGCCGCAGTCCACTTCACCTCTCCACCGCCCCACACCGAACCCAGGGTTATTGTGTGGTTCGGCCCCTCGGTGGACCCCCAGGGAACGTCTCACACCAATCGAGTGTAACCCATATGTTTGCGTGGTAGAGTAATTATAGTGGAGAACTTGTTTGCGCAGCAATCGCCGACATAGTGTAACTGAGGCGGAATAAGGGGAACCGGCCCGCATTCGCCGAGGCAGATGGAACACCGCCTAAAAACCATCCACAGACTGGGCGGTTCACCGGACCTCGACACAAATCCGCCGGGCGGATTCGTGCCGGGGATCAGGCGCTCCTTCCCGCCCAGAAAGCCGTGCGTTAGACCGCACGGCCAACCGGGCGGGCCAAATCATTACATACTTGTCAATGGTGGGTATGTATACGAAGCTGCACTGAAATCTAATGGCGTCTACTGGATTTTTCACGTTTTTTGTCAGGGAGTATATTTGCGAGTAATTTTAGCGATATGAAATGAAAACACGTGACATTGAAGTTAAGGAAGGCAAGTGGAAGGTTTATAGGCGTCTGGGGTGGGTAGAAGTTGGCATGACAAAAGATACTGAACGAATTAGTAGACGCTCTGCTTCAGTCGAAACCGGTCGGTACAGCACATACAAAAACTTGACAAAAATGCTCTGAGCATTTAAATAGGAAATGCCAACGGCCTTGCAGCAGTACTAACGCCGGTTCCCGTCAGATCACCGAATGTAAGCCCTGTCGGGCTGGGCTAGCACTTGGATGGGTGACCGTCCGGTCTTCCAAGCGCTGTTGGCAAGCGGGGTGCACTCTGTCCTTGTGAGGCAAACTGAGGAGCTACTTGATCGATAAGTAGCGGCTACGGTCTCGGAAACTGACATACGGCTGGGAGAGCGGTGTGCTGACCGCATATCCGCATCCAGTGACGCCTGTGGGCTGAGGATGGCACGGCGGCCGGTAGGTACCGTTGGACCTTCATGGCCTGTTCGGAAGGAGTTTAGTTTCTTATTTAATTGGGAAACTCTAGAAGAATGGCAACGAAGTTCTCGCCAAACTGCGTTGGATAAATTTAGATGAAATGTTTTTAAGGAAGAGTTTCCATTGCCGCTATCATACATCCCTTGAAGGGATTATGAGATTACGATAAGAGAAACATACCCACGTACCCGCTCAGCAGGAGAATGGAACAGGACAGAAAATTGCTACTGCTGGTACAAAGTCCCCTTCGCCATGCACCGTACAATACATTGGAAGTACATACAAGTATATGTATATTTTGACGTCATATTTTCAGAATTACAGGGAGGCAACGTCCGGTACCATACGGAACTTATAAAAACCTTGACGTTCCGTCTCACGAAACTTGTTTAAGTGATACCTTGTAATCTTTCGCCGTAATGTTAATCGAAGTGTCGATCTGCAGGAGCTGTAAAGGAAGAGAGTGGCCTGTAGCGACCAGTAAGGTGAAACTGCAGTTGAGTCGTGTTGCTTGCACAAGCCGCGATAACGCGCGATAGAGCTGCGAGGCATCACGCGGTAGCTGAACGAGGAAATGCGTTGACACTGCGATACAGAGAACCTTGTTTGAACTGTGGCGCAACGTACATGGCGTGTAAGCGACACACCAAGCAAACAATACGGCATTTATAACGTCATATCTTTTATCGCATTTAGAACCGTAAACGAAGCAGCATTACGAGTTTTCTTGTGAGAAAAAAAAAACTTTCGAGTTATCACTACGACTAACAGTCAAAGGTTCCTAAAAGAAACGTTTATGTGGAAGAAAACGAACAGAGTATCGTAAATACAAGCTTTACAGCTCCAATAGGCCAGAAAGATAGTACGAATCAACAAATGTTTTGTCATGCAGTGTGTGTGTGTGTGCGTGTGTGTGTGTGTGTGTGTGTGTGTGTGTGTGTGTTGCGCAATAAACTTTAATTATATAGCTCGAGTGAAGATTGCGACACTTAAGGTTTACAGCTTATTAAAAATGAATTACTTTCCATAGTGTCGTATTCCGCAAAAGGGTTGAGGTACACTATTAAACTAACTCCACGATTCAGCTACAAAAATCCCAAAAGCAATTAAATGACACAATTCAAAACCATTACTAGGGAACGGTATTATACAACCAAGAGACGTTACCAATTGCACTTGAGAAGTTCCACATGGCACTACATACTGAAAATAAAGGCAATCTGTGGAAATAAATACAAAAGATCCCAGACACTACACAACAAGTCAGTACTCAAATATAAAAAAAAGGAGCACTCTTTATAGCCTCCCAGTGTAGTAGTAGTAGTGGTAGTAGTAGTAGCAGTAGTAGTGATGTAGGTCCCGCTTTCTTTGTTTCTAAATTCAAGTAAGCAATTCACTTCTAAAACTTGATACCCAATTCCGTCTGATCCTGCATAGCTTGCCCACCAATCCTACATTATAAGTGACCTACTTACACTTCTTAACCACGCAAATTTTAGCTCCTGAAGCGAAAGTAGTCCCACAACATCATGTCTTCCCTATAGCAAACTGAAATGTGGCGATTTCGATACACCCAATACCCCCCCCCCCCGCCCCCCTTTTCACAGTCAATTCAGAAGGTACTACTCTACAAAAAGAAAACTTCCTTCTGTCTGCCCCAGTTTTACGCATGGAGTACCATATTCAAAGCTTCAAACAGCAAAAGTAAATACTTTTCACAGTGAATCTTAATTTCTCAAACCAAGAATCGCGAGAAACAAATCGCCCCGCTCGGTTTCTACTACTACGTCACATAAACTGGCCACAAATACTTTTTTCCTCAAACCTCAGGGAACTTTACATGGCAAACATACTTGATGCATTTAGAATTATCTACGATAACATTCTATTTCCTCAAGAAATTTCAATGCCCGTCATCGTATTTTTATTTCAGAACAATGAGTTGCATTTACGAAATTTCACTATCAGCGTTACCTTCTAAGGCAACACTATAACCAACTACAGTGCTCGGACGGGCAACCAACTCCGTAGTTGGCTCTAAAATGGCTTGATAAATCTAAAGAGCTACCTCTGAAACAGAAAAAATTGTATTTTCTTCCTCGAATCCTGCAACGATTGTTTTAAAAATGTTTCGGTGTAACGAAAATATGACGAACAAAGTTCTAGAGAAGTGTAAGTCCAATTTCTCTTGTAATAAAATGTAACCATGGGTTAATAACTCTACTAATACTAAAAATGCACACCAAGAAGTAACATCACAAAAGCCATTACGGTTACGTCACTGGACAAAGCCAACAGCAGTACTGCAAATTCCTTTTCACCTCCAACTTGCAAACTATGAAGTTCTATCTCACAAAGGTTGTACTCTTCGGCTGTAATGTTAGTAGGAGAGTCGATGAGCAGACGCTTTAAAGAAGTCTAGTGTGATGTACTGACCTGTTACGGCTGATGTGTGGACTGCAACAGAGGAGCGTCGCTAACACAGATCGCGATGACGTCAGCTACTGTTGCCAAGCAACGCACTGCGCACAGGCGACAATCTGCCTCGCCCCGTGACAGCTCGTGACTCACCTGCAACACAAGGAAACGAAAGTCAACCTCAGAGAGAGAGAGAGAGAGAGAGAGAGAGAGAGAGAGAGAGAGAGAGAGAGATACATAGTGACGTCAGCCTGACTTCGAGGTTTGTTCTCCAAGTTAGTTTAATGTAGCAGGGACATCCATAGTAATGAGTTACATCACCTGAACAATTTACTGACTTTGATAATGACATCCGCAGTGAATTTTACCGATAATTGTATTTATAGGAAGCTAAGTATTCCAGACAATTCTGCAACGCTGATTAGCGTTTCTAGCCGACCTGAGCAGTATGGTACCACGAAAACAAATATTACGAAACTACTTACCAGTACGATAAACTACGAGGTACAAGAGGTGAGTCAACGCCTCTTAATAGCGGCCCAGCAAGGCAGAGCGCTCGTATTCACTCGTAATTTGCTGACAGAACAGAGACGTAGCAGCCAAAGAGGCCCGTAGCACTGATAAACCGCGCCACCGCTATTCCACTTCTCATAATTTTCAGATGTTTTATTTTCCTTTTGTTAAACTTTTGCAGATGATTTCTAATAAAATTTTATTCCGATAAATGAAGCACTAACTGATTCTGTTTTGTGAATTAATATTTGTGCAACTTAATTAACATTACCGAACACACTTAAATTACCCATTTGAATCGAATTTACTATAACCATTCACATTGCAAGGAAATGTCACTGTTTACATAAAAAAGTTCAAATGTGTGTGAAATCTTATGGCACTTAACCGCTAAGGTCATCAGTTCCTAAGCTTACACACTACTTAACCTAAAGGACAAACACACACACACACAAATGCCCGAGGGAGGACTCGAACCTCCGCCGGGACCAGCCGTACAGTCCATGACTGCAGCGCCTGAGACCGCTCGGCTAATCCCGCGCGGCTCCCTGTTTACACATAGTAACTCCCCGTCATAAAAGTTTTGGACCTCCTCCACCTTAGGTCGTGTACACATTGAAGCTGACCAAATTACCAAGCTCTTCATACTCTCGTTTTCACTAAGAAGGAATAACAAAGCCACCACAGTCCCAGATTTTTACCATCGCTCTAATTACCGACAAGTAAAATAGATATTTGCCCGCCGATGCAGCTGCTAACTTACTTAAACTACACTCCTGGAAATTGAAATAAGAACACCGTGAATTCATTGTCCCAGGAAGGGGAAACTTTACTGACACATTCCTGGGGTCAGATACATCACATGATCACACTGACAGAACCACAGACACATAGACACAGGCAACAGAGCATGCACAATGTCGGCACTAGTACAGTGTATATCCACCTTTCGCAGCAATGCAGGCTGCTATTCTCCCATGGAGCCGATCGTAGAGATGCTGGATGTAGTCCTGTGGAACGGCTTGCCATGCCATTTCCACCTGGCACCTCAGTTGGACCAGCGTTCGTGCTGGACGTGCAGACCGTGTGAGACGACGCTTCATCCAGTCACAAACATGCTCAATGGGGGACAGATCCGGAGATCTTGCTGGCCAGGGTAGTTGACTTACACCTTCTAGAGCACGTTGGGTGGCACGGGATACATGCGGACGTGCACTGTCCTGTTGGAACAGCAAGTTCCCTTGCCGGTCTAGGAATGGTAAAACGATGGGTTCGATGACGGTTTGGATGTACCGTGCACTATTCAGTGTCCCCTCGACGATCACCAGACGTGTACGGCCAGTGTAGGAGATCGCTCCCCACACCATGATGCCGGGTGTTGGCCCTGTGTGCCTCGGTCGTATGCAGTCCTGATTGTGGCGCTCACCTGCACGGCGCCAAACACGCATACGACCATCATTGGCACCAAGGCAGAAGCGACTCTCATCGCTGAAGACGACACGTCTCCATTCGTCCCTCCATTCACGCCTGTCGCGACACCACTGGAGGCGGGCTGCACGATGTTGGGGCGTGAGCGGAAGACGGCCTAACGGTGTGCGGGACCGTAGCCCAGCTTCATGGAGACGGTTGCGAATGGTCCTCGCCGATACCCCAGGAGCAGCAGTGTCCCTAATTTGCTGGGAAGTGGCGGTGAGGTCCCGTACGGCACTGCGTAGGATCCTACGGTCTTGTCGTGCATCCGTGCGTCGCTGCGGTCCGGTCCCAGGTCGACGGGACGTGCACCTTCCGCCGACCACTGGCGACAACATCGATGTACTGTGGAGACCTCACGCCCCACGTGTTGAGCAATTCGGCGGTACGTCCACCCGGCCTCCCGCATGCCCACTATACGCCCTCGCTCAAAGTCCGTCAACTGCACATACGGTTCACGTCCACACTGTCGCGGCATGCTACCAGTGTTAGAGACTGCGATGGAGCTCCGTATGCCACGGCAAACTGGCTGACACTGACGGCGGCGGTGCACAAATGCTGCGCAGCTAGCGCCAATCGACGGCCAACACCGCGGTTCCTGGTGTGTCCGCTGTGCCGTGCGTGTGATCATTGCTTGTACAGCCCTCTCGCAGTGTCTGGAGCAAGTATGGTGGGTCTGACACACCGGTGTCAATGTGTTCTTTTTTCCATTTCCAGGAGTGTACTTACAAAATGATAATGAATATTTACAGCGCACGCTGAAAAGTAATGTGCCCCGTATTACACATATGTATATGATGATTTGATTAAATGGAGACATAATGCAGGAAACAAAAGCCTGAGAGGATAGGGAGCAGAAAATGTCATATGGATCTGAGGCCACAAATGCAAGGTGTCAATGCTACAGAGTCTCCATTAACTCATGACGCCTGTACAGTATGATGCAGTGCTCGAGATGCTATGGTAAGACCACTCTTGGACAAAGTGTTCGAAGTGGCCCCGCGGACCTCTAAGCATTGTGCGAACATGACACAGGAACGATTGACGAACACATTCAAATACATCATCCTTTAACTGAACGACACCACAAGCAGCATGAACAAATTGTTCCAGTGTCTACATGTCCGGGACTATCTCCGCATACGTGACGGCTTTCAGATGACCCCACATGTGAGGCTATAATGAATCGAGGACCAGCAACAGGACCTTCTCGTCTAGCTAGCGTAGATGTCAAGATGCTTCCCGACGGGAATGCAGTTCAGTGAGCTAGAGCTCCATTACCTTTCGTACCACCGAAGGCAGGCTCAGCTTCAGGAAATGCAGATACGTCTCGCCCGTGAGACACTGTGGCAGGATAACTAGTTCCACAAGATAGCCGCCAGTAATCCCCCTCCACACACTGAGGCTCAACTGCTGCTCCTGGCTTGCTGCCACCACACCATTAGGTATCTCCGTAGTCCACAAGTGCATGTTGCGAAGGTAACCTCATCTATGAATAGGACGGATGATAGAAATCACAACACAGTGGTGACCTATACGTTGAACCGTCGCTTAGGAGGCAAGGCTCTAGTTAATAAGGCTTCAGCACGTCGTAAGTGATATGAATAGTAACATCTGTCGTAGAGAACGTCCCACACCGTTGTCGGGCTTGTCGTATCTGGTAGGCCACCTGCCTGGTGTTGATAAGCGGGATCAAACCCTACAGTTTTCAACATTTTCAAAACTTCACCATCTGCTCCTCCAAGGCTCCTGTACATCGCAGATGCACCTGCTTTTCACTCCCATAAATGAGACTGTCTCTCGCAAATGAGAAAACACTGTTGCCAACAGTTCGTGATGTGGCTGTTGTTGGTGGGAATATTTTTGCCGGCACATTCGTGCTCCGCCAGCACACAGCCAGTTGCCTGCTTGTATATAAAGATCGTGTCGGCCTGATCCTTGCTGCTACAATGGGCCATCGTTTCTTAACGCTTCAGAGCATGAGAGGTGCCCACACCAGAGTGACTCGTGAAGAACAAACAAGCAGAGGCCGCCCAGTACCAATGTGTGAGCGTGCAGCCGTCGTGGACAACGCTGCTGCACACTTGAGTATGGAACGAAAACAGTAATACAACAAACCATTTTCACATGCCTGCTACGTTCTCTTGTGTGACATCAGTCATCAAACCCTACACTGTCAAAGATATTTTATCTTCACTTTCAAGTGGGTGTACCGCCATCGGAACGCATTTCTTGCAATAAATCCGATGGACCTTTTTCGCTACTTATTATCCTAGGTATCCTACAATTTTGCCCCATTTGGTAATATCACCCTGTATTATTTAGACATCTGTATGGATCAAAGTTTCGTGACACACTCCGAAGTTTTTGTGCAAAACAGTTAAACGCAGTCACGCACCTTTCGGAAAAGCCATATCTACGTTGCACTGACAGGCGGAAGCTGGTAACCTAACACTGCGACATTCAGTCGCAGAGAATGTGCTCAATGGTGTAAGTGCATGGTTAAGAAGATAGGACTTTGTTTAAAGTATGTCTGACATACTCCGTCATTTCTGTCTTGGAACTTGGCGAAGACACAGAAACCATTTTTCCAAAGCTGTATTCTTTAAGGGGACCGTACCTTGTTGCTACAGGTTTGATGCAGCTTATTACATTTTAGGTATTGCTTGCTATTACTAAGCAGCTGTTATGTGTGTTTCTTGGTTCTCTGTCTGGCCTCTTCATCACCGAATAACTTTCCGTCCTACTCTTATTTGAAATTGCTCACCGTTTTCACGTCTTGCTCTCCCTCTATGTCCCCCCCCCCCCCCCTCCACCCCTCCATCACACACACACACACACACACACACACACACACACACACACACACACACTGCCCTCTACTGCTAAACTGTTAATTCCGTGACGTCTCAGAATGTGTCCTTTCTACCGATCTGTTCTTTTAGTCAAGTCGTGCCACAAATTTTTCTTTCCAGTTACTTTCAGCACCTCCTAATTAATTAAGCGAACTGATCTTAAGCATTCTTCCGTAGCATCACCTTTCAAAAGCTTACAATCTATTCTTGTCGCAACTACTTCTCGTTCACGTTTCACTTCCGTACATCGCTACATTCCATACAAATACCATTAGAAAAAATTTCTAAATCTTAGACTTACATTAGATGTTGACAAATTTTCTTTTCTTTTCTTGCCATTGACATTCTACATTTTATATCATTTCCACTGCGGCTATTATAAGTTATTTTACTGGCCAAACAGCAAAACTCACCTACGACTTTTAAGTGTCCCATTTGCTAATCTGATTTCCTCAACATCGCCTCATTTGATTCGACCGCATTCCATTGCCCTTGTTTTTCTTTTTTGAATGGTTATCTTACTGTGTATCCTCCTTTCAAGACACTGTCTATTCGTTTCAACTGCTCTTCCAAGTCCTCTGCTGTCTCTGACTTAATTAAAATGTCATCGGCAGAGCTCAAATTTTTATTTCTTCTCGATGAATTTTAATTCGTACTCAAAATTTTTTCTTTGGTTTACTTTTCTGTTTCCTCAATGTATAGATTGAATAACATCGAGGATAGGCCACAACCCTGTCTCACTCCCTTCTCAGTCACTGCTCCCCTCTCATGCTGTTCGACTCTTAAAACTGCCGTCTGGTTTCTGTACAAGTTGTGAACAATTCTCGCTCTCTGTATTTCAGTCGTGCTACCTTCACAATATTAAAGAGAATATTCAACTCAATATTGTCAAAAGCTTTCTCTAAGACCCCAAATGCTATAAATACAAGTTTACATTTCTTTAACCTGTTTGCTAAGAGTAGTTGTAGGGTCAGTATTGCCTCGCATATTCGAACATGTTATCGGAAATCAAAATGATCTCCTCAGAGGACGGCTTCTACCACATTTTCCATTCTTCTGCAAATAATTCGTGTCAGTATTTTACAACCATGAATTATTAAACTGGTGATAATTTCACACCTGTCAACATCTGCTTTATTTGGAATTGAAGTTACTAAACTCTTCCCTAAGTCTGAGTGTATTTCATCTGCCTCATACATCTTGTACACAAGGTCCACCTCATACATTTTGCACACAAGGTGAAACGCTTTATGGCTGGCTATCCTAAGGATATCAGAAGCTCTGAGACAATGTCGTCTACTGTAGGGGCCTTCTTTCGATGTAGATCCTTCAGAGCTCTGTCAGATTTTTCTCGCAGTGTCATATCTCCCACTTCATCTTCATCTATTTCGTCTTCTCTTTCTGTATCGTTGCCGTCAACATAACTCCTTGCCGGGCGCGGTGGTCTCGCGGTTAAGGCGCTCAGTCCGGAACCGCGTGACTGCTACGGTCGCAGGCTCGAATCCTGCCTCGGGCATGGCTGGGTGTGATGTCCTTAGGTTAGTTAGGTTTAAGTAGTTCTAAGTTCTAGGGGACTGATGACCACAGATGTTAAGTCCCATAGTGCTCAGAGCCATTTGAACCATAACTCCTTGACAGCCCATCTACATATTCCTGCAACAGGGTTTTCAACATAATTTTCCTCGTGTAGCCCCTCTATGTAGTCTCTCCACCATCCAGTTTCCCCATCTTTGCTCCTGAGGAGAGGCTGCAAGGGTTTTATGACACTTTTTCCAACTCAGTGCATGCATCGATGCCACAGCGGGAGTAACGTCTTACTGAAAAATGGGACCATACTGCCGACAATTTTGTAAATGCAACTCGATTTTGTAATGACTGAAATAACATTACATACCGTCTCAAATCGTGAAGTTTCATTTCGTTTACTCCTTCCCTTCAATCGAGTGAGGTGGCGCAGTTGTTACACACTGGACTCGCATTCGGGAGGACGACTGTTCAAACCCGCGTCCAGCCGTCCTGATTTAGGATTCCCGTGATTTCCCTAAATCGGTTCAGGCAAATGCCGGGATGGTTCCTACAGAAAGGGCACGGCCGGCATCCTTTTCCATGTTTCCCTAATTCGATGGGACCGATGATCATGCTGTTTAGTCCCCCCTCCTTCTCACCCCCCCCCCCCCCCAACCAACCTTCCCTTCTGGCTATTTCACTCGTATTGCAAGGTAGTGTACTCGCAAATTTTGCCTCCTCTTGCGAAGTTGAATACGGATTTAGAACTTCCTCAGCCGAATTTTAATCCTTTTCTTTACACCAGTTGACATGAGCCTATTTTTAAGCGACAGTCAATTTGTGTGGAACAATTCTGAACATATCATGTTCATAGCTAATTGTAAATATCGATACGAAGTCAATAAGTCTAAGAACGATTCTTTCACGTTTTAGGCCAGCGAGCGATCCTGAAAACTCATGTGCGCACAGAATGGATGCTTTTTTGGAACTACAATCGATTTTGGTCCACCTTCACGGAATTCGTAGCTTTCGGAAACCACAACTTAATTCTGTATAAAGCAATTGTTAACAGTCTTTTCTCAAGCTGGTTGATTACCGATAGTTGAAAGAAGCGATTCGATGCATTGTTGCTGACAGAGGCCTTCACAATCGAGAATAGTAACGAAAACCTTTACGTGATACACTATGAAGCCACATTAATGTGACGACCTACCAAAAGGCTGAATAACCACCTTTAGCAGTGCAGACTGCTGCGAAAAGTGTAGGAAAAGCCACTGCGTTTCTCGAAGGTATCGACAGGGATGTAGAGCTATGCCGAATCCAGTGCCGTGGCCAGCTGTGGTACATTTCTCGGTTGAGAATACATAGAGGCGAACACACCGATCGAGGTGGTCTCATTGAATCTCGACTGGATTTATAGAGGGGGAGTTTGGTGGCCAAAGCAGTACAGTGAACTCATCCTGGTGCTCTTCAATCATGGACGTAACACATTGCATTGTCCTGCTGGTAGATGCCCTCTTGCTGAGGGAAGACTAACTGCCTGTAGTGGTGGACATCGTCACCAAGGCACATGTATACTTGTGTTGATCCATTGTGACTTCCAGAATGACAAAATCGCCTAGGGGATGCCACGAAAACATTCCCCAGAACATAGCGCTCCCTCCTCCGACTTATAGCCTTCCGGTGACTGTTGCAGGGTGTCTGCTTTCAGACGTTTCACACCGATGGCATAAAACGAAATTCGTCTGAAAAGGGTCACCTGTCGCCTTTCGGTGGAACCCAGTTGTGGTACTGTCGTGCACATTCCAGCCTTCATCGCCGATGAACAACAGTCACCATGGGGGCACGAACCAGGTGCCAACTGCAGAGTCCCGTGTGCAGCAACGTTCGTTGAACAGTCGTTGAGGAGACACTGTTAACAGGCCCTTGGTTCATCTTGGCAGTCGGTGGCTCAACAGCTGCCCATCTGTTCACCCATACACGTCTCCACGACTTTTGTTCACCACTGTTATGTATGGTCCGTGGTGCACCACTGTTGTCCCGGAACTGATCTTGGATAGCGCCATTCTGCCATGAACGTTGTACTTCGATCACAGTGGCACGCAAACAATTTACAACCTTAGCCATTTCGGAAACGCTTTCTGCCTTGGCCCGGAATCCAATCATTGTGCCCTTTAGGAAGTCGGATAGATCTTTCCGTTTCCGCATTCTGACAACAACTGAACTTTTTCCGTGTCCCTGCTGAGACGATTTATATACCTTTCACTGCTGAGTGCTTATTGCTCGGTGTTGAACACAAGGGTGGCCACGGCCACATTAATGTGACTGACCGTCTATTTCCACTTTTTACAACACGTTTTTTAAACGCTCGCTGTAAATAGACTGATCAGCCAGTTTCTGAGATGCCGTTCATCTAAGAGCAACAAATGAAAATTTTGGATACAATAGTAATGTCACATCCTAACAGACCATATAATGGTGATTTTTGAAAACATGGGAGAGTATCCTCGTAGAGGTGTGTTTCTTCATTCTACAGGGACAGGCGACGTATTAAGTAGTGTAAGACGTCGTGGTCTCCTGACCTTCATTGCTTAAATATTCCGCCCTCACAATCATATTACGCACATCAAGACGCTTCATTCGAACCCAAACGCGACAAAACAAAGTCAATGTTGTATGAATTCATGTAAACGATATGTAAATAACTAATAAATCGCAAATGCGCACCGAGATTGAAATACTCGAGGCTGGCATACACATGCACATTCAAGACACGACAGTCACAGCGGCTTTTAGTTTGGGAGAGGCAAACCGCACGCCGCGGAGCCAATCCCTTCAGAGGACGACTCAGCCTATCTATGTCAGCTGGTGATCGCCCATAGGAAAGGAAGAACGACCCCGTGTTAGGCTTAAAAGCAAATTCCGCTACATTGTGTGGGAGCGCCCGGCCTATGCATTCTTTACAACATAGCACGCAGTTTCAAAGATTTTCACAGGGAGACAGCAAACACCAAATGCCGATGCTACAGATTTCCAGATTGGTCGCCTTAAACGAAACGTCATACTCCGGTTTTAGAAGAGCAATTCTGATTGTCAGGCGATATTCCTGACACCTTGAGCTGATGGAGTAATGGAAGAGACTGAAAGATATACCCCTTCATGTCTGGTGTGGAGAGGGGCCGTTCCGTTGTCGCTCTTGGAGCTAGAACACATAATGTGTACTCAAACAGCGAGGAACAAGTCTCTCCTCAGTACTTCACTGGGAGAGCACCTCTGTTGAGAGCGAATCGGAGTGCGACTCTATGTTGAGTCCTTGCGATTAAGCGTTGTTCACTGTGTTGGCCGACACACTTATTGTGCGGTGTGAACGGACAGAGTTACAGTTAAACGCCTGTGAGCGAATTTTTGAGTGGCATCGTGGTGGACTAGTTATCTGACCGGTGTACCACGCCAATAGTTAGACTAGGGGCGAATAGGAGTCCTTGACTTCATCAAGGTGTAGGGAGAGTTTGATTGGAGAAGGTCAATCCAGACAGAACGAGAGTTATCTTATTTGTCAGCAGCGAGCGGCACAGACAGCAGTCATCGCAGCTTACAGTACTGTGCGCTACAGCTCTTGCGAGCCCCATATTTCCTCCACAACAGTACACTTCACTGCATTTCACACGCGGGAGCCTCGACTGTACCTAGCAACATTCTAACGGACAATTATTCAAGTTGAGTAGGTGCGGCTCTCAGCTATTCTGCCAAGTCAATAACAATCTTAAACTTTGTATAGAAAATTCTTAGTGAATCCTATCCTTGAGAGGTAACTTCACATTCCGAAAAGAACCCAGAAATAACTTGTTCAGTTAATAACTAAAGGTGCCATTGTGATTTCTCAGAATTTTAGCAAAATAAATAATAATTTTCGTTAGTTTCATGTTTTTCTTTCACTAACTAGCACTACTCCAGCACCCAAGTATCCCACTAGTTACGTAAGAAATTTTGTGAATTTTTGTGTCATTTCCTTACAGTGGACGACTCCAGAAGATATCTATTGCTGAAAGTTTTTCAGGCATCTCTCTTTAGAACGTTAGCAGCGTCTGTCTGACTTCTGTAGTAGTGTGGGGGTGGAAATTGCATCTTGCAGGAGCCACAAGGTAAAGGGTACATCTCAGATTAATCCGTTGCGCAGGAATGACAGAATGGAACCCACCCACGCTCACAGTAGCTATGGGAGACTGTATAAAACATCTGGCCGTATTCCTAGAAACTTCTAATCCTTGGTAATTCTTCAGCTGTTTTATGCAGTAATCGTGGGTGATCTATGGTGCCGTATAAATAAGTAATGATGGATTATGAATTACCTTAATTTATTAAAAATAATCCGTCCCTGTGTAACAGATCTCAGCGTAAATTACTGAGTCAGCTTTCCAGCCAGTCATGCATGTGTGATGCTGTGTTTGGTTACGGCAGCAGCAAAAATTTGGCAGAGCTCGCCAGTACATTCAGAAAAGAGCGCGTCCACAGGAGGAGTGGTAAAATCGAATCGTTTGAAACTACCGCTAGCAGACAGATTTGCACCAGCGATTTAACATCATCTCTGATAATGATTATATTTATTATAAGAGAGATAAATTAATCATGCAAAAATTACGTAAATTTGCATTTAAATAGTGATAGATGCTGAGCCGTGCGTCGCTCATGTTCATGCCGTTTCTTGCTTGACAGCTTGTCTCTACTTAACTGTCGCCTCGTTTCTTATTCGATTTGCTGGCGTCACTAAGTTGCCGGCTTGCCTGCCCGTGAGTGGCAGCAGCAGCAGCAGCGCGTATCGATAAAAGCACTGTCGTATTATCTTTGAAGCGACCTCTAGTATTTCAGGCTCGTCGTGTGTCGGGAGTTCAGTCGGGCCGGAGCGCCAGTAAGGTCCGGATAGCCTACTTGCCGACTGCTGGCGACACGCATGCACTGTCCGGTGGAAGGAGACTGGAGCGAGGACGACCATTGGTTGGTCGTTCGGTCGTTCGTCTCATCGGGCGACGTGTATTTGGTCTTTTGACCGTCCCTGGGCCTCGTCAGTTGGTCATTTTGCCGGACGTGGGTCGGTTCCTTTCCTGTGCAGAGATGTTGGGTGCCAAATAGGGAAGTGTTCCCTCTGCATGGTTGGGTCCGATCCAGTGTTCCCGAGTGCCCGTGTCCCCGAGTTTCGAACGGACATCATGGGAGGTGGGATGGAACTGCAGTGAGCTCCGGACAGCCATGACTCGCCCCACCGTTGCCGACACACATAACTTCAGTGGGGACGACCTTGGTTGGTCGTTCGGTAGGTCGTCTCATCGGACGACGTGTATTTGGTCGCCGACCGCTTATGGAAACTCTGCGTGTGTCGACTTGTGATTTCTCCTTGTTGTTCCATAGAGATTGGTTTTAGGATTGTCGGAGTTCTTGGTGCAAGTGTTTACGTGGAACTATGTGTAGCTTCTCTCACTTCCACTGAGCAGTTATGAATGCTGTCTGCGTACTGGAGTAGGCAGTCGGTTGGGACAGAGAAGCGAGTGTGTGTTTCCCTCGCCGTGTTGATGCTGTCCGGCACCGCGTGTAGTTCGACAGCCCTTGGTGTTTGTTCATATTTTTCAGGGGTTGTTGTGCCTTGGTTGTAGTTATACGACAATATTTGAAGACGTATTGCTGGTGGTAATCTTCGTCCTCGCTGATATTTTTCATTATTGTGTCGTTGGTCGCCCGGAAGGGAATTGATTAGGTTGTTGGTCGGTCCTTCAGACGTCCCTGGGTCGGGTTCCCATCCAATTATAATCTTTCTTTTGGCTGCCTGTCTCACGTAACCTTACGTTAGAATTACCTCCTCAGGCCGACCCTTGGAACACTTCTGAGCACAACTATTCTGTCGGTTTTAGATTGTCATTTTATTTTAGTCTGAAGTACTGTGCGAGGCCTTCAGCTGTATATTAGTTTAGTTGTTTTCATTTTAAAATAAGGCCTTCAGATTGAGCTTACAAGATTGATTTGCTCAAAACTAATTGTAAATAGAAGATTTGGCGCCATTTGAAATCTTCGCTATCCAGGCCTTAAGCCTTGAGTTGTTCTATATCCAGTGTGTGGCCTTCAGCCCAGTATTTACGTAAGATTTTCATTTTTAAGTAAGGCCTTCAGCCGCGTGTATTCCTTAAAGCAATTGTAATAACTTGTGGTCGGGCTTTCAGCCGTATTGTTTTGAATCCTTTTATGGGCACGTGTGATTAACTGTTTTCAGGAGAATAAAGCTTGTGTGTTTCGTGCAACTGACAGTAACTGATTTTAGCCTCTTTCCACAATCATAACCTGAACCACTCTGTCCTGCGAAACCAGATTTCAGGTGATACACAAGCTACAAAGTTTATTGATACGCAGATTCTGGACCGTGGCCTCTTGTTTCGAAGCCGCTGCATTTTCTTGGTATGAATCTTTGCTGATGTATCACAGACAGGTATTCTCTATCACTTGCCGGATGCTGACACAGTAACTTAATAGACCGCATTCAGCGCCTCATCAAATACCAGCTCGAGGTACTTAATGTCCGTTGCACTGCAGAGTTAAACAGTCGTACGTCTCCAGTTTCTGGAGGTTGTCTCTTGGTGAGTAGTGTAGAGCCTGAATTTTGGCTCCATTCGATCCTACGCGCCAGTCCGCTGCTCACTTGTCGAGGTGTCGGCATGCATCCTGAACGATCAAGGCCATCTTGAGGCTAGCCTTGGCCTTTTAAAAGCTTCTTGTGGTTACGAGCACGATAACACTGCTCGGACGCACTTGGCGGTAGCGCTGGAGTCTGTGGTACAGGGAACGTCATACAGAAGACGATCTGTCAGTTATGTCATCGCTAATCGTTATGTATTCTCTGCATCAAAACAATCAGCCGACGTGGTGTAATCAGATGGCGCGCGCGAGTGCTTGAGGCAGAAACTGAACTATAACCGTAGGCGACCCTGACTCATAGACTCCGCCCCCGAGCCTCACGTATGCCGCCGCACAACTACAAATGACGACGGTACATCGACGTATG
Source organism: Schistocerca gregaria (assembly GCF_023897955.1). Lineage (NCBI taxonomy): Eukaryota > Metazoa > Arthropoda > Insecta > Orthoptera > Acrididae > Schistocerca > Schistocerca gregaria. The sequence goes on along the minus strand of NC_064923.1, from coordinate 125,732,123 downwards.
AACAATATCGATAGTTTGTGTAAACAATATTGGCATTTATACATCGGTCTTCTACTTTCAATACATCGACAGTCTTGATACATTTGCCCGGTATACCTCGGACATTCGTGTTTCTTTCACGCTTTTACAGCGCTCTGTATGTAAGCAATCACTGCATTTCAAACACGTAGTCAAATGATCTTAAGAAAATGAGGAATCGTTACGTATTTCTGCTATCACATTGCTATACAGGGTGGTAAACTGATCGTGACAGGGCCAAATATCTCACGAAATAAGCGTCAAACGAAAAAACTACAAAGAATGAAACTTGTCTAGCTTGAAGGGGGAAACCAGATGGCGCTATGGTTGGTTCACTAGATGGCGCTGCCATAGGTCAAACGGATATCAACTGCGTTTTTTTTAAAAAATACGAACCCCCATTTTTTATTACATATTCGTGTAGTACGTAAAGAAATATGAATGGTTTAGTTGGACCACTTTCTTCGTTTTGTGATAGATGGCGCTGTAATAGTCACAAACATTTGGCTCACAATTTTAGGCGAACAGTTAGTACCAGGTAGGTTTTTTAAATTAAAATAGAGAACGTGGGTAAGGTTGAACATTTTATTTCGGTTGTTTCAACGTAATACATGTACCTTTCTGAACTTATCATTACTGATAACGCATGCTGTTACAGCGTGATTACCTGTAAATACCAAATTAATGCAATAAATGCTCAAAATGATGTCCGACAACCTCAATGCATTTGGAAATACGTGTAACGACATTCCTCTCAACAGCGAGTAGTTCGCTTTTCGTAATGTTTACACATCAATTGACAACGCGCTGACGCATGTTGTCAGGCGTTGTCTGTGGATCACGATAGCAAATGTCCTTCAACTTTCCCCACAGAAAGAAATCCGGGAATGTCAGATCCGGTGAACGTGTGGGCCATGGTATGGTGCTTCGACGACCAATCCACCTGTCATGAGATATGCTATTCAGTACCGCTTCAACCACACGCGAGCTATGTGCCGGACACCCATCATGTTGGCAGTACATCGCCATTCTGTGATGCAGTGAAACATCTCGTAGTAACATCGGTAGAACATTACGTAGGAAATCAGCATACACTGCACCATTTAGATTGCCATCGATAAAATGGGGGCCAATTATCCTTCCTCCCATAATGCCGCACCATACATTAACCGGACGAGGTCGCTGATGTTCCGCTTGTCGCAGCCACCGTGGATTTTCCGTTGCCCAATAGTGCATATTATGCCGGTTTACGTTACTCTGTTGGTGAATAACGCTTCGTCGCTAAATAGAACGCGTGCAAAAATTCTGTCATCGTCCTGTAATTTCTCTTGTGCCCAGTGGCAGAACTGTACACTAAGTTCAAAGTCGCCGTCATGCAATTCCCGGGGCATAGAAATTTGGTACGGGTGCAATCGATGTTGACGTAGCATTCTCAAACCCGACGTTTTTGAGATTCCCGATTCTCGCGCAATTTGCCTGCTACTGATGTGCGGATTAGCAGCGACAGCAGCTAAAACACCTACTTGGGCATCATCATTTGTTGCAGGTCGTGGTTGACTTTCACATGTGACTGAACACTTCATGTTTCCTTAAATAACGTTAACTATCCGGTGAACGGTCCGGACACTTGGATGATGTCGTCCAGGATACCGAGCAGCATACATAGCACACGCCCGTTGGGCATTTTGATCACAATACCCATACATAAACACGATGTCGACCTTTTCCGCAATTGGTAAACGATCCATTTTAACACGGGTAATGTATGAAGAAGAAAATACCACCCGCAGTGGCGGAATGTTATGTGATACCACGTACTTATACATTTCGACTATTACAGCGTCATCTGTCACAAAGCGAAAAAAGTAGTCCAACTAAAACATTCATATTTCTTTACGTACTACACGAATATTTAATAAGAAATGGGGGTTTCTATTTAAAAAATCACAGTTGATATCCGTTTGACCTATGGCAGCGCCATGTAGCGGGCCAACCATAGCGCAATCTGGCCTTTCCCCCTTCAAGCTAGACGAGTTTCGTTCTCTGTAGTTTTTGTTTGATGCTTATTTCGTGATATTTTTAGCCGGGTCACTATCAATAGACCACCCCGTATAGCATTAAAAAAGATTGGAGATACTGTTAAATTTATAAACGTATACAGGAATGTCGGATCATTTGGCACAAGAGCAAAAAATGTGGATTAGTCTGAGTGGAAGATGAGATTCTCCTCGCTTAAAGTTATTACTTAAATTAATGCTATTTCAATACTTTGTGGACATTCAGTATTACTTTAGAATCTTGAGTTTCATTTGAATTCTGTCAGGTACAGGAGGAGGGCAGTTCAAACCTCAGTCCAGAGGTAGGTATTCTGTAATGTCCCCAGATCGCTTAAGGGAAACGTTGAAATGGTTCCACGAAAAAGGAACAGCCGATTTACTTTCCCATCTTATCCTAATAAGTGCTCCCTCAGCAGTGCTCTCATCGACGGCATTTTAAGAGAATCTTCTTTCCTTTTCTACTCATAAACTTTGAAAATGGTACTAGACATCAGAACGTGATGAACCGCACATAGTTTTGCCAAATATAGGCAGCAGAATTCTTGTTTGTACTTATACTGTGGGATATGCATACTATTTTGGTCACTCTGTAAATAGTTTCTTAAGTAAAAGTCAATGTGCACTGCTCACACAGAGCAAACGCATGTAGTTGAGTAATCTTTGACTACTGCTATAATATCTTTGTGTTGCAACAGCGCCTCTGCCTCAGAGCGCTAACAAAGTTACATGTTCATGTTCTAAGTAGAGGCCACCCGCTGTGGTCTAGCGATTCTAGGCGCGCAGTCCGGAACCGCTCGACTGCTACGGTCGCAGGTTCGAATCCTGCCTCGGGAATGGATGTGTGTGATGTTCTTAGGTTAGTTACGTTTAAGTAGTTCTAAGTTCTAGGGGACTGATGACCAGAGTAGTGAAGTCCCATAGTGCTCAGAGCCATTTTCTAGGTAGAGCAGCGTTGAGTAGCAGATTTATTTTGAAGATTGATCCGGAAATTTTCTTCATTAGTGTGATACGAGATTGACAGAATTGGAGTATGAATATTTTAATGCAATTATGGAGAAGAAGCTAAGGAGAATACTTGTGAGTTTTTGTGGAATGTCGAGATAATGAGGTAAGCACGGAAGTGCGTAGCATTGTGTTGTTTTATTGAGACTGTAGTAACGAAGCTCAGATAGTAGGATTGCTATATGGATTGCTCTTGTAGGAAGATGAAATTCTCCTTGCTTTAAAGTTATTTCTTCAATTCGTGTTATGTAAATACTATTGTGATCATCCAGCTGATTTTCAAAGTATTTCTTTTGAATGTAGAGTTTCATTTGAATTTTATCGGAAGTCATTTCTTTCTTACCAGTTAAAGTTCCCATCCTTCATCTAGTATATTATGTATGTATGCACATAGCACTTCGTGGTACGAAATTTTCAGTCATTTTTTTTGTGTTGCTTTTCTGCTGTGTGCTGTGCGCTGTATTCGAGAAATATGAAAAAAAAAATGTTTGTCAAGGCAGTAGCTAAGTTTAGGGCCAGGTTACACTCAGGGGACCATTGGATTCCAATAAAAACAGTTAGCTTCAGTTTCTAGACAGTGCTGGAGTAATCATATTACGACTCTATGTAATTCAGGAGGAGGAGGGAATTAGTGTGCAACGTCCCATCGACAATGACGTCATTACAGACGAACAACAAGCTCGGATAGAGAAGGATGGAGGAGGAAGTCGGCCGTTCCCATTCAAAGGACAGTTTTAAGGAGTATAGATTATGTGTCGCTTTGCAAGTTAGATCTGGAAGCTGGAGAGATCTGGAGAGTTTGAATAAGTCTCTCTCACCATTCTTTCCACCAATCTGTCGTCTTCTAAAGTTGTGTCCCCAGCGCAGAAGACGGCTCGTCGGTCGTGGGATCTTCTTCGGCGGAGGTTGGTACGCTGTCGATTCGAATCTGTGATTGTGCTTTTTCTATGGGATGGCACTTCCCCAGGTTAGTCCCTGTATCTACAGAGGGCAAGATCTGTAGTACTGACAATGACGGTAGGCGATACTCCTCATTAATGTATCCTGTTTGGTTATTATTCAAATATTCACACATTCACACTGTCTTTTACAACACTCGGCATACCTTTCTTAATTGTATGGAAACGTTTCCATCCAACTTCCGAAATATGATACGCATGTCCGGCTCTTCATTACGCACTAGACAGAATGAATATTACACATTGGCGAATAAGTTACGCCCGATATAGAGTACAACATGACCGGCTCTGAAGAACATCCGAAACACAGTGACCATTACATATTCACATCTAAGTGACGCACGATACTCAGATACGTGTCCGACTCTCGAGAACGCCCGAAACAGAGATATGTGTCCGGACCTCCAGAATGCCCGAAACAGAGTGCCTAGCGCTGCCGAAGTACCTCCCTTCGTCTCACAGGCGTGGCAAAGCGACCCGAAGGTGTCCGAAGCACTTCGGTTGATATCGTTACTCGTACGTTTCTTAAAACTAGTGAAATTTAATAAATTAAAACGACAGACTCGTACGGTACCCTGGGAGAGTGTCATACTAAAAACTGGGTTAAATACCATGAAAAGTATATAAATAATTAATAAGAGAACTTTGGCGTTTTGGCGCCCAACGTCCGAATGTGCCGACCAGTCAAAAGCAAAGTTCAGTACAACAGGCGGTCTCTCCCACGGGACTGCTACATAATGTACCATCTGTCGCTTGTACATCATCCCACTTTTGTACCATATGCTACTTCACGTGTATCAAGCGGCATTGAGACGAGTTTCTAGCAAAATGAAATACTGGCGGCTACAGCCAGAAACATCACAGGAGCTTCACTCAGATAGAGAGAAGCAGACAAACGGATAAGTTGCAAAATGTCCGACCATGTGGTCTTCTATGGAGCTTCCGTAGTCTCGCACAAAATTCCACTGGCTGGCGTGGTCAGAAGTCAAACACTCTTCACAGCGCGTGCACCGCGCTAGGCCTCACAATCCCTTAGGTCGTCTACTCTGAACAGCAAGCAGTTTGTCCGTCCCTCGGCGGCCACTGTGGTGGTAAAACTACGAGACTTACTTTCTAACATGTCTCCCTTTGAGTAATGACACAAACATAATGTCTCATTTAAGTGTGTAACAACAACACAGCAACTTAAGTAAACAACAAACAGGGACTGGTCACTGTTTACCAGTTTCTTTTATTTACTACAAAAAACTGGCCACTGTGGTGGTAATTTACGAGACTTTCTTTCTAACACGTCTTCCTTTGAATAATGACACGAACAGAATGTCTCATTTAAGCGTGTAACAACAACACAGCAACTTAATTAAACAACAAACAGGGACTGGTCACTGTTTATTTACTACAAGAAACTTGTCATAACTATTTGTTCGCAACTAAATGGAGCAGATTACGTTAGCATGACCGCCAATAGTAGCACTTCGTTGTTTAATGCTCCATATTTCTGAAGCGGAATGTATGCAGCGTCACATGGCTTTTCCGGTATATGGCACAGTACATTTTACCATTTCGTGATGTATGCAGTGCGCAGGTGAATCTTGATATATGACTGTATGGTGTTCTCACCAACAACTGAGCTATTTGAGAGTAGCACAAAATGGAACGTTTTGAGCCTAATGTAAACTAGCACCATCTACTGAAAAAAAGAGAGGAAAAAGTCAAGTCAGTGATGTATCTCTTCGATAATTGTAGGTGTGATGACTGAAATTGCCCAATATAAAAATGCTAAACATATACACGTACGTGTCACAGACAATACTGATTCCGTTCCCGAATATATTCGTACAATTAAACGCTGCACAACTCTTCACCACAATGGAATGTGTAGGCAATACGGTTACGATTAATAAACATTGTACGTGTGCAGCATTAATTACAAAGTATTACGAAATGAATATATGTGTTTTAACGCTTTCAATTGTAAATAATGCTTCAAATAAAAGGGCAATTCAAAAGTTTTGTTTTTGTACGTGTACGCAAAAGGAAGAGTATGGAACGACCTAGAGTGTCTGAAGAACGTGTTGAACGAGTGAGAGCCTGTCACCCGTAGCCCCAAGATATCAGTTCGGTAGGCTGGTCGTGAATTAGCAGTTCCAGTGATCCAGTGACGTCTGTGAGTAGATTTTTAACGAGACTCTTACAACTGCGTTCTTATCGTTTGCACCTGTTACGAGCTCTTAAGCCTATAGATTACTGTTTACATGCCAACTTCGCAAACGAAATTTTGATGCATGACGACGAAGATTTTTTGCATCATGTGGTGTACAGTGACGAATTAACATTTCACCTAAGTGGAATTTTAACACACATAAAGGGCGTATGTGAGGTCACCAAATCCCAACGACATGGTACAGTTGCAACGAGACTCCCCAAATTGAATCTTTTTTTGTGCCATGTTTCTGAGGCAACTTTAGGAGCCTTTCTTTATCTGTGAACCAACGGTAACCGGCGTTTCTTATCTTATTGCACTACAGCTATGGCTCTTTCCTCAACTGGAAGAAGCTGAGCCACAGACCTTTATTTGGCACAAGGTGGTGCGCCGCCTCAAGGCATAGCTCAATACGCCATTGTTTAAACGACTTTGTACCCGACAACTGGATTGGTCGCAAGGGACAGATGATAGAGTTTGTTTTGCATGACCTCCCACGTTCATACACGATGTGACGCCATGCTATTTTGACTTCTCATATGTATGTGCCTCTGCTACCAGCTGATCTAATTGGTTCAAATGGCTCTGAGCACTAAGGGACTTAACATATGAGGTCATCAGTCCCCTAGAACTTAGAACTACTTAAACTTAACTAACCCAAGGGCATCACATACATCCATGTACGGGGCAGGATTCGAACCTGCAACCGTAGCGATCGCGCGGTTCCAGACTGAAGCGCCTAGAACCGCTCGGCCACAGAGGCCGGTCCAGCTGACCTACCAAACTTTAGAACAGCATTGTTGCAACAATTACTCCAGATATACTGATCAAGGTTTGGGAAGAACTCGCCTCTCTACTCGATGTGTGACGAATAGTGTTCACATTCAAAACTTGTAAGAAGAACTTTCATTTCATGATTTGTTTATAATTGTAAGTTGAATATAATGAATGCTACAAAGCCGTAAAACCTGATTACTCATTTTGAAACACGCTGCATATAATGTTCGATATGTATTCTTAAAAGGCACACTAGACTTCAACCTTCCAGACTCTAGTTATTTTTGCAAGGTTCTTGTGTGAACAGGACAAATAACGTGACATACTGCTCCACATATTTAGGAAACGTTAAGTGGCACAGCTGGATTAATCCTCTACACTGCCACATATGTAAAAATAAGAGTCATCAGCCTCCCTTTGGCCAGTGAGACAGGGCTGAACTATTCCCAGCTCCAAAGCAAAAAATTAAAAACTCTATTGCTGTCTACTAATTTCAAGAAACTTTCCAAGATCCGACCACTGGACTGGAATGCGTTCACCGCTAACAATTCAATGCACCGCCTTCAATGGTTACTGTCAACGTACATCGATAATAACCACAATGACAAAATGGGCATACTGTGCCAAAGTCCATATGCAGAAACTCACTCAGAAACAACACGCACGCAAATCTGCAGAGAAACAGATTAAATTTGGTGGTATCAATTAAACCTAGCCAAAAGTCACTTTTATCCAACACCACGCCCAGCTAGCTAATTTCTCCAAGCTCGGCTCTGAGACCTCTTTTTACTGCCCAAGTCCATACTCACTGTTCCACAAAATTCGCACAGGAAAACAGTGAAATATGATAGCAAGATTCCACAAATGCATACAGGAACAGTTTCGAATTTTTTTGGGCTTTCCTTACAGGAAAAGCAACATCATTGATCACAAAGGGACACAAACTCCATAATTCCGAAGTGGCCGTTGAAACTTAAACATCAAGAAGGACAACAATAATAATGAAGTTTCACTTATTGTGCATCTACAGTGTGGTGGGTGTGACACATAACTGAATTTCTAAGTCATTTTTGGGGTATAGAGGATTCGAAATTGAGTGCACACATCTGAAATCTGTGATGACAACAATGGATCTAAATGGAAGTGATCTTGTACGACAGATACGGGTACTCCATTCCATGCTGCTTCTGCTGTTGCCAGAGTTCATCAATCGTAGTGACTGGGGGATGGGTGGCGTGCCACATGCTTCTGAACAGGTCAGAGCTCTGGACACGGGCTCACTAGGGCCAAACTCGAACATCCTCCTTATCCATGCAAGTGAGGACAGCACTGCCAACAAACAGTACTGTGTGATACTGTTGGAAGCTACCGTAGCAGAGACCTTGAAGACGGAGCACACCTACATGTTAGAAATTTAATGCCAGTGGCGAAGCCAGTTGATCGACTTGTGCACTCGGTCGCAACAAGAGCCATCAGGCCAGGTGCTGTCACCGTACGACGACGACAAAGCAGCCTGGCAACGTTAGTTCTCCTCGGAGCCTCGACACATCACTACTTCCCTCGTGACACTGTACGCGGGACTCAGACTCATCTGAAGAGACGGCATGGGACCACTCGTCGTTTACGCACTGTTGTCAGCGAGACTCTCTGAGCCGCTTCACAGGAGGCCGCAACAATGCAGTCACATTCCGTGGTGCCTGCTGCAAACAGATCCATTTCTTGACACGAGGTACCTGCCGCGGTTGTTGGATCCTGCTTGTCCGAGAGAACAACACGCGTCTCCTCTCCGGCGATTGTTCCATGCGGCCCACTGAGACACTGCGCGGCGTTGAGTGTGGTCCTCGTGATCCCCCACGTTCGATATTAGCACGAGTGTTTTGGGATTGCTCCAGCGGGAGCTGCAATATTGCGGAACAGCAACCCACAGTTTCGTTGGGTCATGATCCTGCCACTGTCGGTTCCAACGTGTGCAGTGTTTTCACTGGCAACCACCATTCAGATGCGATTTATGAATAAGATTCTCACTGCATAATCTTCGCTAGTATACAGAATGTAGCTGGCGATTCTCTTTCCTCTTTTGTATGGTTGTAATGAAATGGTAACCATTTGTATATCGAGCATGTAGCACACTTCATACCAGTATGAATTAGGTTCCATGCCGCTTTCATGTTGCTGCCTTCTTAATGACCAGCAATGATTTTTATAAGCACTGGTGACCATGTTCTTTCTTTCATGATCGCTGTCGTACCTGGCAGAGTAAACCTAACGATCGCCATTTTCAAGTCTTCGTTTTACTGTTTATCTATACTCCTGGAAATTGAAATAAGAACACCGTGAATTCATTGTGCCAGGAAGGGGAAACTTTATTGACACATTCCTGGGGTCAAATACATCACATGATCACAATGACAGAACCACAGGCACATAGACACAGGCAACAGAGCATGCACAATGTCGGCACTAGTACAGTGTATATCCACCTTTCGCAGCAATGCAGGCTGCCATTCTCCCATGGAGACGATGCTGGATGTAGTCCTGTGGAACGGCTTGCCATGCCATTTCCACCTGGCGCCTCAGTTGGACCAGCGTTCGTGCTGGACGTGCAGACCGCGTGAGACGACGCTTCATCCAGTCCCAAACATGCTCAATGGGGAACAGATCCGGAGATCTTGCTGGCCAGGGTAGTTGACTTACACCTTCTAGAGCACGTTAGGTGGCATGGGATACATGCGGACGTGCATTGTCCTGTTGGAACAGCAAGTTCCCTTGCCGGTCTAGGAATGGTAGAACGATGGGTTCGATGACGGTTTGGATGTACCGTGCACTATTCAGTGTCCCCTCGACGATCACCAGAGGTGTACGGCCAGTATAGGAGATCGCTCCCCACACCATGATGCCGGGTGTTGGCCCTGTGTGCCTCGGTCGTATGCAGTCCTGATTGTGGCGCTCACCTGCACGGCGCCAAACACGCATACGACCATCACTGGCACCAAGGCAGAAGCGACTCTCATCGCTGAAGACGACACGTCTCCATTCGTCCCTCCATTCACGCCTGTCGCGACACCACTGGAGGCGGGCTGCACGATGTTGGGGCGTGAGTGGAAGACGGCCTAACGGTGTGCGGGACCGTAGCCCAGCTTCATGGAGACGGTTGCGAATGGTCCTCGCCGATACCCCAGGAGCAACAGTGTCCCTAATTTGCTGGGAAGTGGCGGTGCGGTCCCCTACGGCACTGCGTAGGATCCTACAGTCTTGGCGTGCATCCGTGCGTCGCTGCGGTCCGGTCCCAGGTCGACGGGACGTGCACCTTCCGCCGACCACTGGCGACAACATCGATGTACTGTGGAGACCTCACGCCCCACGTGTTGAGCAATTCGGCGGTACGTCCACCCGGCCTCCCGCATGCCCACTATACGCCCTCGCTCAAAGTCCGTCAACTGCACATACGGTTCACGTCCACACTGTCGCGTCATGCTACCAGTGTTAAAGACTGCGATGGAGCTCCGTATGCCACGGCAAACTGGCTGACACTGACGGCGGAGGTGCACAAATGCTGCGCAGCTAGCGCCATTCGACGGCGAACACCGCGGTTCCTGGTGTGTCCGCTGTGCCGTGCGTGTGATCATTGCGTGTGCAGCCCTCTCGCAGTGTCCGGAGCAAGTATGGTGGGTCTGACACACCGGTGTCAATGTGTTCTTTTTTTCCATTTCCAGGAGTGTAGAAATGGCAAAGCACATCATCTGTGGACAGTGGAGGGATACCAACCAGATTGTCGCCCGGCATACGGCTTGACAACCATTTCCTTTTATAGCAGGACCTCTTCGGTTGTCATCCGCAGCACACTTACAGCGCTTCCCTAAGTCTATGATAATCAAAGCCCCGACTTGTTGCCCTTCATGGTAAGCCATCCTCGGCTTACATTTCAGCAAAATAAAGCCCTCCCGGACACGGCGAGAGTTTCTAATGTTGGTCTTCGTGCTTGCGAAACCCTAAGTTGGCCAGCAAGTTCGGTGGATCTCTCCCTAACTGAGGGCATCTGGAGCATTATGGGCAAGGTCCTCCAACCAGCTCCGGATTCTGTCCATTTAATGCGCCAGTTGGACAGAATTTGGTACGATATCCCCTAGGAGAAGACCCATCAACTTTATCAACAATGCCGAACCGAATAACTGCTTTCATAAGGCCCAGAGGTAGACGAATGCGTTATTGACTTGCTCAATTTATAATATGTTTGTCTTGAATAAATCATCGTTTTTTTCTGAAATTGTAATCATCTGTTTGCGTGTACGTACATATCATATTTACCGATTTACTGCTCATTCGGATAATTCCTTGCTGGAGCATTTTTTTTTTTTTTGTTTTGCTTTGTTTCAGAGTGTACCTCCAAGTCAATTTAGCTGTAGTTATACTGTCTAGCTCCTTAAAACGCCCATATTGCCAATGAATGTTATCGAATCCATGACATTGGAAACACTTTCTGTGTCCAATATGCGTAAGGAAGCTTAGATGAGGAACTTATTCTCCTCATTAGGCCTCGTAGTCAGTGTTCCGCGAGAATTCGTACTCGTTGTATGTATTACCTGTTGCTAAATCAGTTCAGTCTAAAAACAATTTTTTTCACTATGTGCTCTTTAATGCATTCCAGTCAGTGAAACCATAGTATTTTCTGGGAAGGAGTAAAATGATAGTACAGAATGAGGAAAACTGATGTGAAACGATCAGTGATGACGCGTGAGTTATAAGGTAAGAACTGATTGTGACATCATTGTAATCGAGAGTATGTCTAGTGATGATGATTATCCCAAAGAGATACGAATTTCTTAAAGTGTGACGGTACTTTTTTCCCAGGATCAGAAATGATGGCGTAGGTATAAACATTTTGATCTTTGCTTTTGGTAATGGAATGATTTCCAAATTTCAGAGATCGCAATTTAACAGCGGCCTCTCCTGCTAAGAGTTGCACAGAAAGTTGATTCTGAAATACCTGTCGTGAATCTCGAATTGCCGGCCGCTGTGGACCAGCAGTTCTAGGCGCTTCAGTCCGGAACCATGTGGTTGCTACGGTCGCAGGTTCGAATCCTGCCTCGGGCATGGATGTGTGTGATGTCCTTAGGTTAGTTGGGTTTAAGTAGTTCTAAGTTCTAGGGGACTGTTGAGATCAGAAGTTAAGACCCATAGTGCTCAGAGCCATTTGAACGCTATTAGATCGATAAATTCGGAAGAAAATACTCTCCTCTTTGTACTGTGTGTGTGCGAGAGAGAGAGAGAGAGAGAGAGAGAGAGAGAGAGAGAGAGAGAGAGAGAGAGAGAGATCCGCGATCGTTGAAGAATGCAGACCGTAAATCTGCAGAAGTGTTTGCTTGGAGGTGGCGTCTAGTGTTTGGACGGCTAGACGCTGGTTTGTTGTTCCGACCTGCCCGACAGCTGCGAAGGAATGACGGCCAAGGCGCGACGGGCGTCAAGCCAGAACAGCGACGCTGGCTGATCTCTAGGAAATCTAAAAGCGAGCCGCGACACTCTGTTGCGGATACTTTCGCTCATCTCAGCCATCGCGGACCCTAAGTGGTTGTCAGCGGTCGGCCGGGCAGCCATTAAAATGGCGGATAGCAGCGGTGGCGGACGCTGTCCAGCCGCCGCTATACTTGGCACAAAACAACACACATCCTCTCTGCCGTTTCGTCCTCCTACGCACAGCTCGGCAGCATCTGTTTAGTTCGTATCACGCAGTCCCGTCACAACACCCTTTTATTCTTAAATCCCTTCTCGCTTTCCTGTGATTCGGAAGAAATGCATCACCAGCGTTACTCTCTTTCGATTTGCACATAACTGGGCTGTCTATCCAAGGGATCGACAGATGCAGTGCGAGGACTGTTCAAAAATTTCCGGAACTTTGTCTACAAAATTTTTCTACGCTTTCCTTTTACTCATTGTGCATGGTTTCCCCAATACTCATCTACACAATTAATACACAGCCCCCACTGCCATTTCTGCTTCCGGAAGCAGTCTTGGTACGCCCCTTTCTGGATCGCACGAAGTGCCATCTATTAACTTGTCTATCGCTGCAAATTTTCGTCCTTTCAACGGGGTTACCGGAATTTAGAAGTTAAAGAAAGTCCGCAGGGTCCAGGTCTGGAGAGTACGGAGGATGAGGTAGCACAGCGACTTTGTCTTTTGTGCAACAGTCACGCACCAACAGGGATGAATGTGTGCGTACATTATCGTAACGTAAGTGCCAATAATTTTATCTTGGAAGTCTTCCATTTGGTCCGCGTTTGCATAGAAAAACAACAATATCAGAAACTGAGTCCGCATTGATGCAAAAGACCTTGTTATTCGTTTATTTATTTATTCTCCCAAACTAGTTTCGGCGACAAATATCACTATCATCAGTGGTTTTTTTAAATATTATTTATTGTATGTTACAGCATGTTTTTGAGAATTATTGTCGCTGTTTGCGACATATTTTCTGTTGCGCTTTTCTTCTGCTGCCGTTTTTACTCAGCAAACATCATGTCGTCTGCAGGTTCGTTGGAAGGAATGTAGCTCATTCTATACACAGAAAAACAAAACTTCCGCACTTTGTTTCTGATCAAGAATATTATATTATGGCGTAATATTCTTGATCAGAAACAAAATGTGAAAGTTTTGTTTTTCTGTGTATAGAATCAGCTACATACCGTCCAACGATCTTGCAGATGTTGCCCCAATCATCATCATTTCATCCCCATCGACGCGCAAGTCGCCGAAGTGGCGTCAAATCGAAAGACCTACACTAGGCGAACGGTCTACCCGACGGGAGGCCCTAGTCACACATTTACATTTTTTATTTACTCATGAACCGTGGGACGAATTTGGCGGCAACACGATGCTTTCCAAGATGCTGTGTCAGGATTTCATGACAGAATACGACTGAAATGTTACATTCTTCTGCAATCTCTTGGATAGTCAGTCTTAGACTGGCATGCGCAGTTTCGTTGACGTTTCTGACATGAGCGTCATCGGTAGACGTCGAAGGGCATCCTGAACGAATATCATCTTTAATTTCCATCTGACTTTTTTTTTAAAACCGTGTGAAAAATGCGTAACACGGCGTACGGCTTGAGCACTCATCACCGTAGTCGTCTTGTATCATTTGGTACGTCTCTATAAAGGTCTTCTTGAGTTTCGCGCAAAATAATGCAGACGAATTGCTCCCCTAATTCCGCCATCTGGAAATTCGCAAACCATGCGACACAACGTTCTACGCAGTAGAGCACTGGACAATAACAGACATACAGAAATTAAACTTCCGGCAGTCACACATTAAACAAAGGCGTGTGCAGCCGTGCCAACCGCACTTCGCTCCGACACACCATTGGCGCCAAATTACGAATGTTCCGGAATGTTTTTAACAGACCTCGTATCTCTGGTGTTTCGGCAGAGATTCACAATTTTCGTTTCTGCAACGTGTAGCTGGTGTCGGGCCAAACAAATACTGTCCATCACACGGTTGATGCGACGCCCGGCATCGACGGAATGCCTAGGTTTGTTTCATGTTTGAACCAAAATTATTTTAAATCGGAATTTTACGTGCCCATTCGATAGAGCGTTATTATATTAGTCTATCGCGATCTTCATTTTAGCGGTATGCATTAACAGGGACAGTAAAAAGCGAGGAATAAGCGGTGCTGCAGCAGCGACTAAACAGTGCTCCTGCATGACACTAGCAGTCAGTGAGGGCCATTTCGGTGCTGAAGCTGCCGGAGTACTCGTTACTCCCCGTATTTTACTGACCCTGTTAATGCATATCGGTAAAATGAAGATCGCGATAGACTAATTTTGATCCGTTCTGTCGAATGGTCACATATAATTCCACTTCAAATTCATTTTGTTTGTAACGGAAAAAAACGACAATTCCCATCGAGGCTGGGCGTCGCTTGGAAGACGTGGAGACACGCTTGAAAGACATGATCCGCAGTATTTATGTTGGTTCACTCATGCTACACGTTACAAAAAAGGAAATTGAAAATATTTGCCGAAACTCTGGAGAAAATGAGCGTGACGACTGTCCAGGGAGACGCCCTGTGTAACTGCACTAACTAGGGAGGAAACGAAGTTCTTTTGCCTCACCTTCCATAGTTAACGAATGCCGAGGGTTTTCACTACGCAAAATGTAAGCTATAAGAGGAAGCGTCCTCAAAATTATGTAAATAATTAGGCTAAATTTGCTACAAAGGCCATGATTTTTCATATCCGTCTTCGCTGTTTGCGTGCTGAATTGAGATTTGGGTAGAAAGTGAATTCAACTATACAGGAACAAAATAACAAAATGGGCCAAATAATCGGAGAATAATACTTTCAGTTTGTTCCAAAGAAGTAATCAAAGTACAGAACATTCTAAAAATGCCTAAAAGATTTTATTTCTATATTTCCTGGTTCATGGCTGCCCTTTATTTGCATTCTCTAGTTTCAGTGAAGCTGAGGTCAGGTGTTTCAGCAGGTTAGTCCACCAAATCCTGCACCTACGATAACATATTCTTTGCCTCGTAAGCTCGAGATTTAGCTTACTGGTGTTTGTAAACAGAAGTCCCGCGAGGCTGTTCTCCAGAAAATGCAAAGAGATGCAGTTGACCTTGAACGTAAATAAATGTGAAGTACAACACATAAAAGGAAGAACCATTACTGTCAGGTTATACCACTGTCGATAAATCACTGGAAACAAAAACTGTAAAAAATCCAGAAGTGTCTCCGCTAACCGATTCATAAAACTGAACGACCAGGTAGAAATAGCAGTAGGAAATCGGATACTAGGTAGAGATTCATTCGAAGAATGGTAACGAAATGAAACGCATCACGAAAGATATGGCTTAGAAATCACTCATTATGTGCTCTATTGTCCATGTGATGTTTAAAATTCTTTGATAGTTCCATATTTCAAACTCTTCAAGCTTGTTGATAGCCACATTTTCGATAGTCCGGGTTGTACTTCCGTATAATTCTGCGCTCCTGACGCGCTTTTTACTCGTTTACTGATCAATATATGATACCAGCAAAGCTCTATTACTGCAGAAAGTTTGGTTTGCTTTTGTGCCAGCCTACGCTGTATGATCCGGACATGGTTCAAATGGCTCTGAGCACTATGGGACTTAACAGATATGGTCATCAGTCCCCTAGAACTTAGAACTACTTACACCTAACATAAGGACAGCAGAAAACACCCAGTCATCACGAGGCAGAGAAAATCCCTGACCCCGCCGGGAATCGAACCCAGGAACCCGGGCGTGGGAAGCGAGAACGCTACCGCAGATCCGGACATGTATCAGTAGATATTGTTATGGGATAACACCACCCATCGCCTTTATGACGGCTCGAATTCTGTTGGGGCATCTTT
Organism: Schistocerca gregaria; assembly: GCF_023897955.1. Classification (NCBI taxonomy): domain Eukaryota; kingdom Metazoa; phylum Arthropoda; class Insecta; order Orthoptera; family Acrididae; genus Schistocerca; species Schistocerca gregaria. The sequence goes on along the minus strand of NC_064923.1, from coordinate 125,715,737 downwards.
AACGAGGTGTCTGAATGCCTGTAGGGAATGGCAGACCTTTTTTCCTCAAGAGCCGCGAATAGAGAGGGTACTGATGTTGGGCGCTAGGGCCCGGAGCGAAATCGGCGTTGTAACTCGTACCAAAGGAACTCCAGTCGTTCCGGTCGGGTCTTTGGGCAGGCAAGTCCATTTCAGAAACGTTACTGCCCACCATTCGTTGGCTCACAGACTTTGCTTCATGGCAGGATGCATTGTCCCGCTCATACCCATATCATTCCTCTAGTACACGTTGTACACAATGGTGTAAAATGTGCTCAAATCCTTCTGCATGTAGTGTTTTCTTAACCGCCATAAGGGGACGACACCTTAACCACGATAAACACCTCGGTACCTCAACCCCACCTCCTCCGTACTGCAGTGTCGGCAATGAACACGATGGCAGCTAACGTTCTCCAGGAATTCTCCAAACCCATACCCTCTCTTCGGACTAGCACAGGGTATAGCACGACTCATCACTCCAAATTACTCGTTTCCAGTCATCCACTCTCCAGTGGCGCCCCTCAGCACTGACTCATCAACAATCGACTTGGGCAGCTTTGGAACGTCTGGAATGTCCTGATCGATTTCTCACTCAGGTGATATCGAATAACTAATCCACGTTCGAAGTCACTGAGTCGTCCTGACGGATCTTTTCTTCTGTTATTGCTTCTCTACTGACAAAACGATACTCGCCGCCTGCTTTTATACTGGTGCATCGTCCTCTCTTCATCTCTAATGGTCAATTCCGCATTATATGCGGGTGTCTACATACTTCCGATTGGGAAGTGTATTTGTCACACCTTTGTCGTTTCGGCAGTCCTTGGAGAACTCGTCCACTTGTTGCACTCCTGCGTCGTTCTCAGTCCTCATGCCAAGCACGTTCTTATTTTCGTTTCTAGGACATTTTTCTCACTTTTCTATGTGTATCCCTAAGCCCAGATGACTTCCATATCTTTCAGCAAGTCTTCCAAGTGTTTCTTAAATTCTGTCATATCGGCTATGTCGTCTGTGTACCTTAGCATTGCTATGTGATCCCCTTGAAATTCTACTAAACATTATAAATTTTCTTTCACTCCTCTCACTGCTTCTTTGTTGTACACGTTCAGCAAGTCGGACGGTAAGCTGACAGTCTAAGAATGAACACATAGTGTTCCTTCTCTTTCCACTTTTGCACTTGCATTTTATTGACACTGCAGACCATTCGTCTGCATGTGTGGCTTAGTCCCAATGTTTTGTAGGGTGTGAACGTCGTACTCCACCTTTTATTGTCGAAGAGTTTCTCGAGATCGACAAACGCTTGCACGATGTCCTGCGAACCTTGAATAAAGGTCAACAGGCAGATTCCGTATTCCTAGGTGTCCGGAAAACGTTTAACACGGTGCCGCACTGCAGACTGTTAACGAAGGTCCGAGCATATGGAACAGGTTCTCAGACATGTGAGAGGCTCATAGACTTCCTAATTAATAGAAGCCAGCACGATGTGCTGGACGGCGAGTATTCATCATGGACAAGGGCCCGTTGGGAGGCGCCCAGGGAAGAGTAACAGGAAAGCCTCATGGAAGTGTAATAAGACTGGTATTGCCTTCTGCTTACGTGAACGATCTCACAAATAGGGTGAACAGCAGTCTGAGAGTGTTTGCTGACGACGCTGTGGTGTTCAGGGAAGTGTCGTTGGTGAGTCACTTTTGGAGTAAACAGAATAACTCAGAATTTCTGGCTGGGGTAGTCGATGGTAGCTTGTTCTAAATATGGAAAAAGTGTGTGAGTTAATGCAAATGAGTATTCGTAGTGTGCTACTTGGCTCATTGCGTTGATTCAGTATCCAAGCGCAACGTAGCAAAGCGATATGAAAGGCAAAGAACACATAAGTCGGTTGCAGGGAAGGCGAATGGCCGATTTCGTTTTATTAGTAGAATTCTAGTAAACCGCAGCTAGTCTGTAAACACACCGCATATAGAATACTAATGCGAGCCCTTCTTGAGTCCTGCTCGAACGTTGGGACTTCCCACTAGGCCGGATTAAAGGAATACATCGAAACAATTCACAGACGTGCTACTAGGTATGTTACCCATGTGTTTCATTAAAGCGCGACTGTATTACGGAAATGTTCAGTGAACTGAAATGGGAATTCATGGAGGGAAGTCGACGTTCTTTTCACGAAACACTGTTGAGAAATATTTAGAGAAGTGGTATTTGCAGCTGAATTCAGAACGATTCTATTGCCGCCAACGTACACTTCGTGTAAGGACCGCGAGGGCGAAATAAAAGAAATTGGTCCTCTTACGGTGGCGTTAAGGCCACAGTTTCTCCTTCGCTCTATTTACGGATGGAACACGAAGGGAACGATTAACAAGTGGTACAAAGTACTATCCGCCATACACCACCTGCATACACTACGTACTTAGATGAAATGTAGAAGGACTCCCGAGTTTTCTTCTTGTTTGCATTCCCAACCGCAGTGTCAGAACTGCTCCTCTTGTCTTCCTGAATCCAAACTCACGTTCATCCACGTCTTTCGTTTTTCCTCCTACGCTTCTGCATTTGTAACACAACTTCATGCGGAGCTTTATTTACTACGACAAACCTTCAAGCTGACTACGTCCGACCCGTGAACGGTGAACCCAAGAATTATCTGAGCCGGTAGGTGCGGGAAGCAGTCCGAGCAGACTCTGAAAGGTTCAGATTAAATTTAATTATGAGGAAACAAGTTTCCTTAGTGTAGGTACAAGGCTGCAGTCGGTCATGGATGAGCGAGCGTTGTTCCGAGTGGTCGCTGGAGCGCGGATTCACGGCCCAGTGTTTCCGCCCCTCTTGGTCACGATGACGTTCTGCTGGCCTTTCTGCCGCCGTCCTCGGTCTGCGCAAGGCCGCAGAGGTGCCGAGACACAATGGCTGACTCCTGTCACGAGACAGGTGTGCGCTTCACGTGCGGAGCGAATTATATTTTGCGACGAGTGTTATTGTAAACGCTTCTCTGCTGCTCTACGGCCGCAGCTCGTGATCTAGTGGCTACATCGCTGCCTCTGGATCGCAAGGGTCCCGTGTTCGATTCTCGGCGGACTCGGAAACTGGGTGTTTGTGCTCTGATCATTTCGTCTCATCTTCATCGATGCGCAAGTTGCCGAAGCGGCGTCGAATAGAAAAAGACTGACGGCCGAACAGTCCGAAATGCGGTCTGTTCAACGTGTCACGAACACTATAAATGCGCTTGTATCATAAGAGTTTCACGAAGCAGGCAGCAAAAATGCAGAACGTTAGCGCACAGGAACTCTATGAGGTCAGTGAGTACCTCACTTACTGTTATCGCGGTCATTTCAGTATAACTCGTATGAAATTTGTAGTGGGTAATCAGTTGCAGCGGCTACAAAGAGACAACTACCACAAAAATATCCATTAGCGTCCTCACATGTGTACTGAGAAACAACATATATTAATGCCTCGTCGTACCGACTTGTGTGAACAGAGAGCAAACACACACAAACGCCCGGTAGCGCACTCTTGTACGCACAGAGAGATAACATACGCATAAGGCCAGAAGTCCACTAGTGTGTACAGAGAAACAGTGTACACAAACGCAAAGCACTGAACTCCACACCCACGCTCATAAATTTCGGATAATGCTGATACTTGGTGAAACAACGCTCTGGTGGGCGGTTTGTGGCTTTAAATCACCTCGGGGTGACCTGTGGTCGTCGCACGGTGGCGCTGGCAGCAGTCCACATACGCAGAGGTGTGTTAGTGTTGTCAGAGTACGGTGCAGACGTTTTCTGACGTGCTTATGGTGACTGTGTGTTGAAAATGGCACAAAGAACACATATTGATGACGTTATGAGGGGTAGAATGCTACAGCGACTGGAGGCCGGTCAAACACAGCAGGTCGTAGCACGGGCCCTCCGTGTGCCAAAAAGTGTGGTCTCAAGATTTTGGCAACGATTCCAGTAGACAGGAGACGTTTCCAGGCGCTACAATACTGGACGTCCACAGTGTACAAGACAACAAAAAGACCAATATCTCACCATCACTGCCCGCAGACGGCCACGGAATACTGCAGGCAGCCTTGCTCGGGACCTTACCGCAGTCACTGGAACAGTTGTTTCCAGACACACAGTCTACAGACGACTAAACATGATCTATTCGCCCGGAGACCTGCATGGTGCATTCCACTGACCCCTGGTCACAGGAGAGTCCGTAGAGCCTGGTGTCAAGAACACAGTACATGGTCATTGGAACAGTGGTCCCAGGTTATGTACACGGACGAATCCGGGTATAGCCTGGACAGTGATTCTCGCCGGGTTTTCATCTGGCGTGAACCAAGGACCAGATACCAACCCCTTAACGTCCTTAACGTCCTTAAAAGTGACCTGTATGGAAGTCGTGGTTTGATGGTGTGGGGTGGGATTATGATTGGTGCATGTACACCTCTACCTGTCTTTGACAGAGGAATTGTATCAGGTGAGGTGTATCTGGACGTGCCTTTTCAGGGGTGCAGTGAGTCCCACCTTCCTCCTGATGGATGATAACGTACGGTCCCACCGAGCTGCCATCGTGGAGGACTAACTTGAAACAGAAGATATCAGGCAACTGGAGTAGCCTGCCTGTTCTCCAGAGCAAACCCCATCCAGCACGTCCGGGATGCTCTCGGTCGACGTATCGCTGCACGTCTTCAAACCCCTACGACATTTCAGGAGGTCTGACAGGTACTGGCGCAAGATTGGGAGGCTATACTCCAGCAGCTGCTCGACCAGCTCATCCAGAGTATGCCAACCTGTTGGGCGGTCTGTGTACGTGTGCATGGTGATCATATCCCATACCGATGTCGGCGTATATGCGCAGGAGACAGTGGTGTTTTGTAACACATGTGCTGCGGGACGGTTTTCTCAACTCATCACCAATACCGTGGACTTACAGATCTGTGTCGTGTGTGTTCTCTATGTGCCTATGCTATTAGCTCCAGTTTGGTGTAGAGCCACGTTGTGTGGCACCACATTCTGCCATTATCCTTAATTTATGAGCATGAGTGTAATATGAGCAGTGAGACAACAGGTGCAAAAAGCTAGTAGTGTCCTCTGGTGAGTATGATGAGATAACGTACTCGAACGGCCAGTAGCACCTTTTTGTGTACTGAGTCAACGTACGCACATCTACAGTAAAGCCTTCTAACGCAGATCATATACACAAACGTCCAGTATAGACTGCCGGCCAGGGTGGCCGAGCGGTTCTAGACGTTACAGTCTGGAACCGCGGTACCGCTCCGGTCGCAGGTTCGAATCCTGCCTCGGGCATAGATGTGCGTGATATCCTTAGCTTAGTTAGGTTTAATGAGTTGTACGTTCTAGGGGACTGATGACCTTAGAAGTTAAGTCCCATAGTGCTCAGAGCCATTTGAACCAGTAAAGACTTTTCATGTTACACACACTCAAAGTACGCTAGTGTCCTTTAACACTGTATCGTGTGTACTGAGAGACAGTGTTCCTGAAGGCCTAGAAGCACTGTCTGACGTGTACAAAGGGACAACATACATGAACGACAAGTAAAGCCATCTCGCATCCACACAGAAACAACATGGGAAAATGCCCAGAAGTACCGCCTTGAATGTTGAGACAGACGACAGAAATCAACATATAGCAACGATTTTTATTTATACGAAGGTACAATATACACAAGCGGCCATCAAGCACTCCCATGGTGTGGTGACAGATGTGTACTACTGAACGTTACTACGGTCCTCCCGCATGCCTTCATGACTGAATTCTTCCCTGATAGCGATGGCTTCTTCCAGCAGGATGACTGTCCGTGTCACAAGTTCAAATTTGCGCTTCAGTTGTTTGTGGAGCATACCTGCGAAATTAATTTCATGTCTTGGGTACGACATTTCCGTGATTCGAACCGGATGAAACACATCTGTAGCGAAATCGCGAGCCAACTCCGCACCCCCAAACCATCGTCCTGTAATTTAGGGGCATTACGTGATCGGTTCGTAGAGATCTGGTGTACTTACCTCTGGAGAGCAAGGACCTGTCGAACCCATGACATGCAGAATCGCGTTAGCAGGTGGGCAAACACACTTCTGGCATTGGTGTTAATCTTCCACTAGACCACATGAATGTGCGCACTGCCCAGTCACATTAATGTGATGATCTGTCAAAAGCCTGAATAACTAACTTTCGCAGCGCGGACCGCTGCGTGACGTCCAGAATGAGTCAGTGAGGTTCTGGAAGGTATCGACATGGATATAGAGCCATGCCGGCTCGAATTCCATGGCCCACTGCGCTATGTTTGAGAATTTCTAGCACCTACAGCACGATCGAGATGGTCCTACAGCTTCACGAAAGCGTTTAAATCTGAGGATTTGTGTGGCTAGGGAAGTACGGTAAACTCAACCTGATGCTTTAAGAGCCATGCCCGTGCACTGCCACTTTGTAAAAAATGGCTCTAAGCACTACGGGACTTAACATCTGAGGTCATCGGTCCCCTAGACTTAGAACTACTTAAACCTAACTAAACTAAGGACATCACACATATCCATGCCCGAGGCAGGATTCGAACCTGCGACTGTAGCAGAAGTGCGGTTCCGGACTGAAGCGCCTAGAAACGCCTGGCCACAGCGGCCGGCTGCCAATTTGTGACACGTTCCATTGTCCTGCTGGCAGATGTCATCGTTCCGAAGAAAAAGAACTGCATGTAGGAACAGGCATGGGTCCCAAGGTCAGATGCATACTTTTATTGATCAATTGTGCCTTGCAGAACCCAAGAAATAACACGAAGACATTCCCCATACCACAACACTCCCTCCTCCGGCCTGGAACCTTCCAGCAATTGTTGCAGGTTGTCTGCTTTCAGTTCACGCCGCACACCACCTGTAGCCATCCACTGGACGTCCAGCTGCGGTACCGGCGTGCAAATTCCAGTCTTCGTCGCCGAGGAATAGCAATCAGTATGGGTGCATGAACCAGGCCCCTGCAGCGGAGGCCCTACGCAGCAACGTTTGGTTCAAATGGTTCAAATGGCTCTGAGCACTATGGGACTCAACTGCTGTGGTCATTAGTCCCCTAGAACTTGGAACTACTTAAACCTAACTAACCTAAGGACATCACACACATCCATGCCCGAGGCAGGATTCGAACCTGCGACCGTAGCAGCAGCGTGGTTCATCACTGAAGCGCCTAGAACCGCTCGGTCACGAAGTCTGGCCGCAGAATAATGAGCCGTTAATCTGCTATTCTCGCTCATCATGTTAATTTTTCTTGATACCTGTGAATTTCTGTACGTCCATTGTCTGGATAATGTCTTCCGGAATTGTTCTTGTGATTTGATGTGATGATTTTTGCACTCTTTGCCACCTTTTCAGCGCTACTGTTATTCAGTCACTGTGATCTAAATAACTGTATGAAGGCCGTTACATACCCCAACAATTTTTTTTCGAGTTTCCTACGACTACTGATGATAACGCACCATTCGTGAATATGTACCGTTACCCATGTCAAATATGACTGAGCGGAAATACAGGGCATAAATTCATCCTGCCAATTAGAAAGGAAATCAGATGTCATCCTAATAGGAAGTTTCCGCGCCCGTCGCATTTACAACTTGGCCAGGGGCACGAGAGACTCTAGAGGCCATCCCGCCTCCACATTTAAAGACACTGATACTGAGTACACAGAATGGAAATAGTGCCTGCATTTTCCTACAATCGTCTAGCGACGATTCTTTTGATGTTAGGTATTTTTGAAGTGCTTCTGTTAAATTGTTTGTGCTTACTGAAAAAATTAACAGTCCTGTAACACCACATTTTGGTACACCCAGTACTCCCTTTGCTTCCGTCGAACATTGGGGCGCTTAACATGAGTAACTGGATTCTAGAAGTCATACATTCCTTGAGGAAATCCAGTTTCCAAGAAGATACTTAATTATCATCTTCCGGTGTTGTACATTGTAAGACTTTCGGAAATTTAGTAAAAGAAGATTCACCTGTTTGACAGAGTTTGCTGCTTACACGGTAGTGTAAGAACAGCGAACTGCGTGTCCCACGAAATACGTACGTTTGCTGAACTCTTTCAGACTCTTTCAAATAAGTTCCCTTTTCCCGGGAAATTATTGGAGTTCCATGTAAAGACACTACAGACGCAGAGAAAACTCGAATTTTACATTTACAAGAATGTACAGATAAATCGACCGTACCATCTTCACATTCACATGAACTGGTACAGTGAAACTATGAATATTCGCCGCCCAGAATACGAGTCCAGTGACTTCGTCGACAAAATTTCGTTTAAGATCTTCTAAAACAATGAGGCAGGATATTCTCACCCATAACTATGTAGGGGAGGCCGGGGCAAGGTAGCCCATTTCTTTTCTTGATTTGTTTGAGCTTGTATTTCAAATATTCCTACTGGTATTTCTACGTGTAAACGTTGGTATACAGTTTTAGCACCTCTACTTATAAACATTTAAGGCTTCTCAATGTTTAACTATTCATAAAAAATATTTAGTACAGTCATACCACTTGTACAAAACCACCTCACCGAAGGAGGAAGTTGGTTCGGCAGTTGGGCAAGTTGGCCCACGTGAGATCATCATTTAATTTAGTTACAAAATTGGTTATTGAATTCAAAATTTATCGCCTTTAACACTCAGAGTTTACTTTAATGTGTTATCATTGTTCTAACAACAGTGTGGCAGGAAAGTATATTCAAAATTTTCAGTCTCCGTCTGAATGCCCAATAGGATCCTCACAGAATTCGTTTCAAGTAATTTTTGACACATGACACACGTCCCACAGCTACAACTTGCGCACTGAACTCATTCATGACCTGCACTACTGAGAGACAGTGGGTGAAGATACCTGAAACACAGGGCATCCTCATCCTCATCTTCTTCATCTTCAAGAATCTTCTTAGGAATTACTACTGCCAACAGCGCCTGAGTTTAAGCAGTTAATGCCTGTTTAGTAACAGCGTTTTTTCGGAGTACACAACAAAGGAATTGAGTAAGCAGAATTTGCTTTCACTAATAAGAAACTATTAAATGCGGGGCATTCCTCGCTCGACAATCTAAATGCACTGACGCATTGTGGAAAGACAACAGTATTGTTACCCTCAATCTCCATAGTCGGTGTCGCATTCTAACGGCAGTTTAACGAAATAATACCAATTGGTCATCGTCCGCTATGACCATTGTGCCCCGATCTCCCACATTACTATTTTTAACCTTCTTATAAGCGGCAATAGTCTGCGCCCTTTTGATATCATGTGGGATTTGTCCTTACACATGGGATAGGGCAGCCTCAATAAATGTGTGCGAGAGGAAGGGCTAATTTCGCAGTATAAGCAGTATTAAATCTATTACATCAGTCGGTGCCTAACGCCCTCTTAAAAAATGTAAGGACATCACACACATCCATGCCCGAGGCAAGATTAGAACCTGCGACCGTAGAAGCAGCGTGGTTCTGGACTGACGCGCCTAGAACCGCTCGACCACAGCGGACGGCCTCCCTCCTTTACTTCGAATTCTTCAATAATGAGAGCGATTATTTTAAATATTTGGTCGAGATGTGCTCAATGCTTCAACAAACTGTGCTTCAGTATCGAGTACAATAAACAAGATTTTATAGACATTTTGATTTTACGATTTTATTCTTTGAAATTATAAAAAATGCAAAGTTAAGGGAAGACTTAGCAAGTTTGAAGTTACTTCATAAAAAGATGCAGAAACAAAAGCAAATATTGTTTATGTGAATGTGTCTGATATACAACGTACTAACGTACTATGTTACACACTTCATTAAAAATTCAAGATGACAAAAGACCAGAAAGCGGGCGAGAAGATGTATATGAAAGCACCATGTGCTACTTCGGAGAAATGAAATTCTTGATTGATCAGGAAATGCTAGGTTCCTTGTTGCAGAGGAAACAAAAGATCATGATATCATGTAAGCAGATTTACTTGTAGCAGTTGTCAAAATTCGCAACTGAGAGCAGCTCAGATGTCCAGTGGGCAACTTGTGATTTTCTTGAAACAGTTGTCACGCACCAGACATAAGATCAAGTACGGTAACTTGTTTTTATGCTGTTGTTATAGTTGAGAACTACATGACAAATTACACAGTTCACTTATTTAATTTGTAAAAAATTGTTGTGGTTCACGATGCACGGTGCTATAACGAGTCCCTGGACCGCTGAAGTGTTTAAAGAAATCTTCTCAGACTTGTTTCCCCTGTTACCCGTAATTTCTGGTTTGTTTCGCAATGCAACCAGCTCAGTTGCAGCAGACGTCCACATTGTCGAGCGTTGACATGTTCGCTAAGAAAGAAGTGTTCTGACGCGTTCCGGACATAAATATTGCGCAATAATATTGCACCGTTGTTGGGTCGCGCTTTCGCGCAACGTACTGACACACTGGTATTCTGTTGATAATACTGAGTGTGCGAGGGCCGCTTGTGTGGTAACGGTCCTGGACGGGCATTGCCTTGGTATTTTGCCAACTACCTGTTTCGTGGGTGGAGCGTTCTTCCAAGGAATCTCAATCTGGCATCTACGTTTCCCAAGATTAGTTTCAGATAGGTGTTCCACCTTAAATGGCTGCGCATGTGTACTTCAGACATGTAATGCGTGTGACTGCTTCCACTGAATGTTCGGCAATCGCGTAGTCATGCAAAACTGACCTTTTCGCCGATTTACATCAAGTCAGGGTAGTAATTGTAGAAGGTACTGGTATTTCCTTTTGTTGATAGTCATATTACCTGCACTCGATCTATTAATGGTGTCATTGTCTTTCCGCCTGAGACGGGATATAAGGATCTATAGTATGCGCAGTTGAAGAGGCCAGTACCATATTCTTTTGAAGCTGCTGTGTTCGTTGAATAGCGTAGCCCACTTTACTTTTGCCAGATTGATAAAAAATTCAATTACTTGGCTAGCAAAAATAATGGGGTTAGGTTCAAATGGCTCTGAGCACTATGGGACTTAACTTCTGAGTTCATCAGTTCCCTAGACTTAGAACTACTTAAACCTAACTAAGGTAAGGACATCACACACATCCATGCTCGAGGCAGTATTCTAACCTGCGACCGTAGAGGTCGCGCGGTTCCGGACTATAGCACCTAGAACCGCTCGGCCACCCCGGCCGACAATGGGGTTAGGTCTAACGCATTCGTGTGAAACAATAACGGAAAAAGTAGAGATTTTTCACCCCCAGTCAGTTACAGTTTAGTTTGTTAGTTGACACACGATGCCTTTCGAAGCTTTATCTGTCATCGTCGGATGTAACATATGGGTTAGAGTGACTGTGAACAATATTACTGCATCTTTCCTTGACGCGCAAAGATATCATCACTCGCTCGTGTTAGGTAATTTTACTACGTCTAGCCGTAATAGCCGAACAAGATCGATCAGGCACCATAGCAGACCGTGCAGTCATCTTCCTGAAGACAGAGATGGTGTCTAGACACGCGACGTGCGTAGAAAGTTTAAAATGCGAGCCAGGCCTCGCTGCGCTTCTTAGTGTGTGAGAGCGACTGCTGGGGCGGTGGCGGCGTACTCACGCGTGCCTCGTGCGGCGGCCTGCAGAGAGAGAGAGAGGGAGCTGCCTGGTTGGCTGCGACGTCGGCGACCGCCGGGAACAGACTGCAGACTGCGGCGGCGGCGGCAGCGCCAGCGGCCTCCGCTAATTCGGGAGGCACGCCAGCGGCGCACGGGGGCGGCGGCGGCGGCGGCGGCGGCGGCGGCGGGGGGCGCGTCCCCAGCCTGCGCTCTGATTCACAACTCCAACCACCTCTGTCGCGGTCCCGCCACTAACTCCGCCCTTCCGCTTCCGAAAACCCTCCAGTACAACTCCCCACAAACGGGGGCATTTGTCTTAGTAATCCCTTAACCTACAACCACATGTGAGGCTCGTGGTCCACTATTCAGGCCAAACGTGGTTATCATGAGCCTGGTCTGTGGCACGTCGGCTGGGCCAAATGCAAAGAGCATGCGCCTTGCCCATGGTATGTCAGTCGGGCCAAATGCAAACAAAATTGACCTGGCCCGTAGTACGTCAGTTGGGCCAAGTGCAAAAAGCATGAGGCTAGCCCGTAGTTTGTCGGTCAGGCCAAATACAAGCAGCACTGCCTTGTGTAATATCTCTTTATATTAGATGAATTATTCTGATACAATTCTACCCTTGAATGACGTTTACCAATTTTCTATTTTCATACTCGCAGAATCAATGCGCAAAGTAGTTTCATAGCTATGCCATGAGCGTATAATTATTCTTTGTAGTACTCTGTCTGGGAGTTGTTAGAAGACAAAAGCTTCCGAGATTGTATTCGTGCCGATTGGCCTAAGCTTGGTTTGAAGAACTGTAATCTGAATATTGATATTTATGACAAAAGGTAACGGAGACGAAATTGTACGATTAAAAGGGAAATATACATATATATTGCTCCTTCATACAAAAGGTGTGTATTTGACATTTGAGAATTAATGATATTCATCGATATATTGCGTAGTTGTTAATCAGAAGGGAACTTCCGAAAGACTGGATAAGAACCTGCATTTAATAATCCAAGAGCTCCATCACTTCTTCGGAAGGTTAAACTTCATCAAAGCCAAATATCCGCTAGATCTGAGGTTTCCCGATTGATTATACAACGCTCCCAAAATTACGAGGCATTTTATTTGTACAGATTAGCAGACTGCCGCAAAGCACGAGCCTCCAGAGAAGAAGAATCATCACCTGATTTTATTCTAACAAGTAAAATTTCTGAATCATTTTGAGTGACTGAGCTATGACTGTGTTTCCTATTATGAATGATTGATTGCTCGAACGAATTGAAAACTACATAATTACATATATAGGAGGAAAAAATTACACCTGGTCCATGGTACATACGTTGGGACAAATTCAAACAGCCCTTGGCACGTCGGTCAGGCCAAATGCAGACAGCTATTCCCGAACGTAAAAGCGATTGATCTTCAGTGAATCGTTTTGGCTACAAAGTGAAATGTATGGGCACACTTCCGTGACCAACAATAGAATATTATGAAATAGTCTTTGTTTTCACCCCTCAAAAAATTTAATTTTGTCCCTTATGGTACAGGAATTGCCTTAATTACCATCAGGTTGGTGACTACTGGACTACATAAATGCGTGGCTTATGAGGAAATACTCGACCATTGTACCCCATTATTTTTAATTACTTCCGGACAAACTATCTGCTGGTAGCACTTTGGAACTCGCTAGCGATTCCTTCCACTGATTGCAGTCGATTTTTTAGAACCACTCTCCGCATTGCGCAACAGACCCTGTTCGTTAGTATATGAATTTCATATGTGGTTGTTCCTTCACCTCTCGACTTCACAACGACATCACACGAGGATAGGTTTAGAAGGGTCGAATGTTACTCTTGTGACAGCCAATGACCAGTCACCGATCGAAATCACGCAGCTCTCTTGACCGATCGATTCCGCTGTCACACGATGTCTACTCACAAGACAAAGCCCCAGCCCACTTTTATACTGGCTGTCGTGACATCTAATGTGCAATTACATGTTACGCAGCGTGACGCAAGAAACAAAACAAGAAGACAGCGGCAAACTTTATGGACAGGTTCCTTGCACCATTACAAGGAAGAAATGTCTAGTAAACAAGGGCTCTAAAATGCATACCTTAAGAACGGAATGGACAATGTTCTGAAACGAGGATATAAGATGAACATCAACGAAAGCAAATGGAGAATAACGGAATGTAGTCGAATTAAATCAGGTGATGCTGAGCGAATTACATTAGGAAATGAGACACTTGAAGTAGCAGATGAATTTTGTTATTTGGGGAGCAAAATAACTGATAGTCGAAGTACATAGGATATAAAGTGTAGGCTTGAAAAAATGGTTCAAATGGCTCTGAGCACTATGGGACTTAACTTCTGAGGTCATCAGTCCCCTAGAAGTTACAACTACTTAAACCTAACTAACCTAAGGACATCACACACATCCATGGCCGAGGCAGAGTCGAACCTGCGACCGTAGCGGTCGCACGGCTCCAGACTGTAGTGCCTAGAACCACTCGGCCATTCCGGCCGGCCGTAGGCTTGCAATGGCAAGGAAAGCGTTTCTGAAGAAGAGAAATTTGTTAACATTAAGTATAGATTTAAGAGGAAGGAATTCTTTCCGGAAAGTATTTGGGTGGAATGTGGCCATGTATGGAAGTGAAACATGGATGATAAATAGTTTAGACGGGAATAGAATAGAAGCTTTCAAAATGTGATGCTAAAGAAGAATGTTTAAGATTAGATGGTAGACCACGTAATTAATGAGGAGGTGCTGAATATAATTGGGGAGAAGAGGACTTTGTGGCACAACCTGACTAAAAGAAGGGATCGATTGGTAATATACGTTCTGAGGCATCAAGGGATCACCGATTCAGTACTGGAGGGAAGCATGGAGAGTAAAAGTCGAAGTGGGAGACCAAGGGATGAATATACTAAGCAGATTCAGAAGGATGTACGTTGCAGTAATTACTCGGACATGAAGAGGCTTCAACAGGATAGGATAGCAGGGAGAGCTGTATCAAAGCAGTCCCTGGACTGAAGACCACAACAACAACAACAACAAGAGAGGTGAGTACATGTCCATCTTCGATACTATAAAACGTATCTCTTCTACTGCAAGCTCTTTGCTTTTCATATTTTGGGACAAGGTAGCGTGGACCAAAGTAAGAAAAAAGTTAGTAAACATGGGCTCTAATGTGGATGAGCACTTCTTCAATTGAAGAGTTGTGTTCACGTTAGCCAAGATGAAAAATTATCGCAGGTTTTAAAGTACGCGTTTTAGACCCCAAACTTGCTTGACTTTTTGTTGTTCTGGTAAGTACTTACTCCTTCCAGAATATGGAAAACAAAGATCTTGCAACTGAAGAGATCTGTTTTATAGTATCGAAGATGAACATGTGCTCATATCTCTTATGGTAGTGATTATAGAGCCCATTTTCACTAGATGTTGTTTATGTATGATGAACCTATCCCTCAACTTTGTCGGTTTTTTTTTGCGAGGGTGTAGTGGGTGTGGGGGGTGAGGGGGGTGGGTGGGGGACGGTAGAGTAGGCAGGATACCTTTGATCAGACAGTGTAGTCGCTTTTCCTGCCTAGTTGGCAGTGAGCTGTCTGAAGGCAAATCGACCACTGCACCAACGACCGGAAGGCCACGTCACTCCGAATTGCACCATTAGGTTCCCCGCATCAGACGGAGACCGCTTAATATGGTTCCGCGAGCTGCCAGCGTAGGTGTGGGGAGCGCTCTAGCCGCGTAGCAGGCCGCCAGCCTGGCGGCCAAACCGCGCCCGTGATTCACACCGCGTCTCGTCACTTGCCGGCCTGTTCCACGGGCAGCGGCGTGTGTGTGTGCTGCCGTGGGGCAGCCGTGCAGCAGGCGCGAGCACAACAGGTCCTCACTCGCCCTGGCTGGGATGCGTTCGGCTCACACAGTCTGCAGTGAAGCCGCACCGTAGACTTACGAAATAAAAAGTAGACCGCGCATTGGCGCTAGTGTCGCGTCCCCACACTGAACGCGATGGAAGCCGCCATTTGCAGGGAAACAGTGTGTAAACATGGTTCGTTCGTGTGCTGCTTTTAATTGTAACAGTAAGAATGGAAGCAAAGACGAAGACGGAAACAATGTTACATTTCACAGGTCCGTCATTTCTGGTTGTTTGTTACTTTCTATTACTTGTATATACACTCCTGGAAATTGAAATAAGAACACCGTGAATTCATTGTCCCAGGAAGGGGAAACTTTATTGACACATTCCTGGGGTCAGATACATCACATGATCACACTGACAGAACCACAGGCACATAGACACAGGCAACAGAGCATGCACAATGTCGGCACTAGTACAGTGTATATCCAACTTTCGCAGCAATGCACGCTGCTATTCTCCCATGGAGACGATCGTAGAGATGCTGGATGTAGTCCTGTGGAACGGCTTGCGATGCCATTTCCACCTGGCGCCTCAGTTGGACCAGCGTTCGTGCTGGACGTGCAGACCGCGTGAGACGACGCTTCATCCAGTCCCAAACATGCTCAATGAGGGACAGATCCGGAGATCTTGCTGGCCAGGGTAGTTGACTTACACCTTCTAGAGCACGTTGGGTGGCACGGGATACATGCGGACGTGCATTGTCCTGTTGGAACACCAAGTTCCCTTACCGGTCTAGGAATGGTAGAACGATGGGTTCGATGACGGTTTGGATGTACCGTGCACTATTCAGTGTCCCCTCGACGATCACCAGAGGTGTACGGCCAGTGTAGGAGATCGCTCCCCACACCATGATGCCGGGTGTTGGCCCTGTGTGCCTCGGTCGTATGCAGTCCTGATTGTGGCGCTCACCTGCACGGCGCCAAACACGCATACGACCATCATTGGCACCAAGGCAGAAGCGACTCTCATCGCTGAAGACGACACGTCTCCATTCGTCCCTCCATTCACGCCTGTCGCGACACCACTGGAGGCGGGCTGCACGATGTTGGGGCGTGAGCGGAAGACGGCCTAACGGTGTGCGGGACCGTAGCTCAGCTTCATGGAGACGGTTGCGAATGGTCCTCGCCGATACCCCAGGAGCAACAGTGTCCCTAATTTGCTGGGAAGTGGCGGTGCGGTCCCCTACGGCACTGCGTAGGATCCTACGATCTTGGCGTGCATCCGTGCGTCGCTGCGGTCCGGTCCCTGGTCGACGGGCACGTGCACCTTCCGCCGACCACTGGCGACAACATCGATGTACTGTGGAGACCTCACGCCCCACGTGTTGAGCAATTCGGCGGTACGTCCACCCGGCCTCCAGCATGCCCACTATACCCCCTTGCTCAAAGTCCGTCAGCTGCACATACGGTTCACGTCCACGCTGTCGCGGCATGCTACCAGTGTTAAAGACTGCGATGGAGCTCCGTATGCCACGGCAAACTGGCTGACACTGGCGGCGACGGTGCGCAAATGCTGCGCAGCTAGCGCCATTCGACGGCCAACACCGCGGTTCCTGATGTTATCGCTGTGCCGTGCGTGTGATCATTGCTTGTACAGCCCTCTCGCAGTGTCCGGAGCAAGTATGGTGGGTCTGACACACCGGTGTCAATGTGTTCTTTTTTCTATTTCCAGGAGTGTAGTATTTTCATGGATAAATAATACATCATGAGCGTTTGTTTTTGTTTAGGTTTCCCCTTACAAATGATTTTCTAAATCGGAAATGGATAGTTGCTACTCGGAGAGAGAACTTCCAATTGACAGCAAATCATTTGCTGTGCTCTCCTCATTTTGGCGAGAATTGGTACATGGAAAAGTATGTAAATAGACGTCAACTGAAGGACAATGTTATACCGACAGTATTGGGATTTCCAACTCATTTGAAAAAGGTATAGTTTCCTGGAAATCGTGCAATATAGACCTAGGTTAAATAATGTGGAAATACTGTCGGTGTGTATAATTTTGGACGTTCCTTTTCCAGGTTACCAAGGCAATCAAATATATATTAAGTATGAATCAGAGGTAGGTCGAATAATTGCGTTTAGATACTTCACATGTGCTGTCAGGTCGTGATTACACTTCGTAAATGGTCAAATATTTGATCAAATGTTGCAAACTCAACCACTTTCAGAGGTGCTATCAGTGTTAAAAACTAATGTGCGAATGAAATTCCTACCGTATTTAAAGTCATGCCAAAATTGAAGTGTTGACAATACTGTGCTAAACAAAAGTTAGTGTGCAAAATGTACACAGTAGTCAGAAAAAAGCGAACAGGACCTGACAGGAAATACACGTGAATTAAATAATAATCGCACTGTCCACTACTTTAAAAGTTTCATGTAGTTATCTAATGCAAATAACTCGATGTAAACTCGCTCCACCTTGTCAGGAAAGAGCCGTACATTCTTAAATTTCGCGTCTCTACGCAGACGTATTTCGGAAATTAGGAAACTTTATTCATTTAAGTATACTTTTAAAATGGAGTCGAATACTCAGTATTTTTTTAAACAAACATTTGTTTAGTTTATGCTTCAATTTGCTCTTGATGCGTCTCTTACACTTCAAATCACAACCCCAGTACTAGGATTCATCTCTGTAAATGGCGGCGAACAGCTGCTTCCATTGGGGGACAGTTGCCTCGCTTCTCCGAATGGCGTGGTAGAGGCTTGAGCCGCACAAGGATGCACCTGGCTGACCTGAGGCGAACACACCTCTGTAGGCGGCCTACACTGGGCGGCAGTCATTGGCAGCTGAGCCTCAAGAGATGTGACGGGTTGCGCATAAATAAGCACAAACACCCGTTTTGTATGACTGTCGAAGAGGCGCACGGATCAGTTCAAATGGTTCAAATGGCTCTGAGCACTATGGGACTCAACATCTTAGGTCATAAGTCCCCTAGAACATAGAACTACTTAAACCTAACTAACCTAAGGACATCACACACACCCATGCCCGAAGCAGGATTCGAACCTGCGACCGTAGCAGCCCCGCGGTTCCGGACTGCAGCGCCAGAACCGCATGGCCACCGCGGCCAGCGCACGGAGCAGTCACATCTTGTAAATGTCTGAGAGGATGCGAACGGAGCTATTTAAAGTGAAACCAGCACTTGAAACTAATCGTAGGAAAGGCAAATGGCACACTGAGATTCAGTGGAATAATCCTGCACATGCTAAGGGGACAGCGTACATAACCTTCGCCCGACTAATACTTGTGTATTGCTGCTCCGTGTGGGACACTTACCACATAGGACTGATAGAGGAAGGGAAGGAGAGGACACACATCGAAGAACAGTGCCTGACATACGCTGTCTGAAAAATTGGAAATTTGTGGTAAGGGGCCAAACTGCAGAGGCCATCGGTTAACCTAACTTAAACTAACTTATGCTAAGGACAACACATACACCCATGCCCGAGGGAGAACTCGAACCTCCGACGGGGGGAAGCACCCAGAAGAAACGGAGGAAACTAAATGAAACTTCAGGGTAATTACAACTCCCAGATACATTCTGCAGGATAAACAACTGTATGATTTGAAACTGCCTGGCGGATTAAAACTGTGTGTCGGACCGAGACTCGAACTCGGGAACTTTGCCTTTCGTGGGCAAGTGCTCCACTAACTGAGCCACGCAAGCACGACTCACGTCCCGACCTCACAGCTTTACTTCTGCAAGTTTCGCGGGCGAGCTTCTGTAGAGTTTGGAAGGTAGGAGACGAGGCACTGGCAGAAGTAAAGCTGTGAGGACGGGGCGTGAGGCGTGCTTGGGTGGCTCAGTTGGTGGAGCACTTGCCCGCGAGAGGCAAAGGACCCAAGTTCGAGTCTCGGTCCGGCACACAGTTTTAATCTGCCAGGCAGTTTCATATCAGCGCACACTGCGCTGCAGAGTGAAAATCTCATTCTGGAAACAGTACAATTTGCATTTCTCAAGAATGTTATTGAAAATTTCTGAAGTAAGACAGGTCGGTATTTGGGCTTCTTTGTATAATTGTTAATATAGACTGACGTAACTAAAGTCGTGGGATACCTCCTAATATTGTATCTGTCTTCGCTTTGCGCGGAGTAGTGCAGCAGTTTGACGTGGCATCGACTCAAAAGTCGTTGGAAGTCTGCTGCAGATATATTGAGCCATGCTGCCTGTATACCATTCCATTAATTGCTAAAGTGTTGCCAGTGCAGTGTTTTCTGCACGAACTGATCTCTCGGTTTCTTTCTTTCTTTCGCTTACGCCATAGTCCCGCAGCGACCACAGTGTCGGCGTGGTTACAACGGATTTGGCAGTGTTAGTGATAGGGATGGCCGGATGCCCTTCCTGCCGCCACCCCGTACCCCACAG
Source organism: Schistocerca gregaria (assembly GCF_023897955.1). Lineage (NCBI taxonomy): Eukaryota > Metazoa > Arthropoda > Insecta > Orthoptera > Acrididae > Schistocerca > Schistocerca gregaria. Next base: position 125,695,897 of record NC_064923.1, on the reverse strand, counting down.
GACGGAATCAGTCTACCCCAACTGTTTGTGTCTAGTATAAATCGTGAAATAGTGTGGGCGTGTTTCAAATGCCTGCGACGCGTGTAACTCAGGCGGAAAGTTGAGACCGGCCCGGTATTCACCTAGCGGGATGTGGAAAACCGCCTAAAAACCACATCCGCGCTGGCCGGCACACCGGCCCTCGTCGTTAATCCACCGGGTGGATTCGATATGAGGCCGGCGGGCCTACCCGAGTCCAGGAAGCAGCGTGTAAGCGCGCTCGGCTATCCTCGCGAGTAACTGATCTCTCGGTTATGTCCCGTTAATCTTCGATGCGATTCATTTCGGGCGATCTGGGTGGCCAAACCATTCGCTCGAATTGTCCAGAATACTATTCAAACCAATGGCGAACAATTGTGGCCCAGTAACATGGCACGCTGTCATCGACAAAAATTCCGTTGTTGGTTAGGAACATGACGTCCAAGAATGGCTGCAAAAACTCTCTAAGTAGTTCAACATCCATTCCATGTAAACACAGCCCACATCATTATGGAACCACCACCAGCTTACACAGTGCTTCGCGAAGTCTGCGCCACACTCTAACCCAACCATCAGCTCTTACCAACTGAAATCGGGACTCGTCTCACCAGGTCACGATTTTATAGTTGGGTAGGATGCAGTCAATGTTGTCACGAGCCCAGGATCCGAGCGGGGTCGCAGAGTGGTTGGCACACTGGACTCCTATTCGGGAGGACGACGGTTCAGCTCCGCGTCCGGTCACGGAGATTCAGGTTTTCCGTGATTTCCCTAAATCGCTCCAGCCAAATGACGGGGTGGTTCCTTGAGACCATCCGAGCCTGCGCTCCCTTACTACTGATCTCGATATAGACGGAACATTAAACCCAACCTTCCATACGAACCCAGGGGACGCGATGCAGGCGATGTCGTGGTGTTAACAAACGCACTCGAGCCGGTCTTCTGCTACCAAATTTCGCCGCACTACCCTAACAAAAACGTTCGTCGCATGTCCCACATGGATTTCTGCGGTTGTTTCACGCATTGTTGCCTGTCCATTAGCACTGCCACATCTAGGCAAACGATGATGCTCTCCGTTGTTAAATGAAGGCTGTCGGCTACTGCATTGTCTATGGCGAGAGGTAATGCCTGAAATTTGGTCTTCTCGGCACATTCTTGACACTGTGGGTCTCAGAATACGGAATTCCCAAAAGATTTCCAAAATGGAATGACCCATGCGTCCAGCTCCAACAAACATTTTGCGTTCAACGTCTGTTAATCCCCGTCCAGTGGCCACAATCACGTCGGAAACCTTTTCACATGTATCACCTGAGTAGAAATGACAGCTCCGCCAGTGCACTGCCCTTTTATACCTTGTGTACGCGATACTGTCGCCATCTATATGTGTGTGCATATCGCTATCCCACGACTGTCATTTCAGTGTACGCAACCAGCATGTGGATTCATTCAAATTACTTATCTTTGCCTGTGTTTCGAAATGTATTCAGGTTCTCTAAATTATTTACCAGTTATACCTGTATTTCCAATGATGTGAATGACTGAATGACTTGAGAACAACGGCATGAAGCTGAAAAACTGCTTAGAAAACAGCGGCTTCACGCTAACAGTACAACAATCGAAGCCAGTCGGCTGAGTGTTTCCGAAACGAACAGTTCGATTCTGCGCTGAGGCAACCGCTTACTTCATGAGCTGATCGTGACCTCCTCCAGAACCATATTATATCCTCCTTGGTTGCTGCCAACGACAGGTTGAGATGTTAACTTCCAGTCTTTCATCTACTCGACCATTTTTTAAATGAATACATATTATATTTCAAATTGTTAGCAGTGCCACTAAGGCCCAACATTTGGCGTCCAGTGAAGGGTTTGCCATGGTCGGTTCATGTCATTTCGAAAAATCGTTACGTCTAGAGAAAGCCGGGACTTATGGCAACTACAACAGAGGCTTTGTGGATCACGATGTCTATTACAGTTTCAGTTCTGAGAGCGTACGTTCCTAAATGAGTCAACCAATACGTTGTTTCCTCCTAAATACAGGGTGTCTATAATTGAAGATCCAGTTTCAAAATGCCGTAGGAAGAAGAGCAAGGGGGAAACGTCACTGAACAAAAACGTGTACTTGATGGTGCTGTAATAGTCACATTATGCACACCAAAAGACGCGCGGTACATTGCTGTTTCTCAGTTTGCATTCGAGAGGCCCAACGTGACTCCACCAGCACGGATCCCACATTGCCTTTAAGGCTCTTTTACAAGAATGGTGACACTGTACGGAAGTTCCGGACATTCGGGTTTATGAAAAATTCATTACGAACAAAAACCGAAATTGAATTTGCTAGGTAGGATATATCGATTTACTAGTTTCGCTATGTGTAGTAAAACTGAGGTTGCTTTGCTTCTTTCGATAGATTTCATTTATCTGATATTCTCCAGCAGAAGGAGATCCTTACTCATTGGTCTGAAGATGACCACAGTAGTGGTCGAAACCGGTCACCGTAATAAATAAATTGTGATCAAGACTGTTTTTGATAATAAATATTTGTAACACTTTGATCACTGTTCACTCCCACAATATATTCAAAAGTAATTCATTTATCTGAGTTTTTGGTTAAACGAAATTACTCAGTTTGCTTTTAGATTTGGATGCCTACCAGTTACATTTTGATTCCCTTTTATTTACAAATAAAAATGCCTGAAAACAGTCTAGTCTTTCTCGAAACACTAGATTGGTAGTGCAGATCATGACATCTCACTCCCCACTTCATGTGTAGTCGTTCGGCGACGGATACTTAGTGCTAGCCATGCGAAGCCGGGGAAGGCCACTAAAAGTACTATAAAGAGTAGTTTATTGGTTTCATTTCTTTCGCTGCTGTTACGATATATGAAGTATCAAAGTTTAATGAACGACCTCTGCCGCATTCAGCACTCAATAGAGGAAGAGGACGAAACGAAATGAAACTTCAGCCGCCCGCTGTGCCCGAGCGCTTCTTGGCGCGTCAGTCCAGGACCGCGCTGCTACTACGGTCGCAAGTTCGAATCCTGCCTCGGGCATGGATGTGGTGATGTCCTTAGGTTAGTTAGGTTTAAGTAGTTCTAAGTCTAGGGGACTGATGACCTCAGATGTTAAGTCCCGTAGTGCTCAGAGCCATTTAAACTATTTTGAAATGACACTTCCCGGGCTTGAAAGGATATGTAACCTTATTTCAGTGTGTACATAATCCAGTCAAATTTACAGAGAACTTGGTTTCTGGCCTGTATGCATGCACTAATTCGCTCGGGAAGCGCGTCATGACGTCGTTGTGTTCTCGTCTGAGGAATGCTGGCCTACAATTGTTGTATCTGGTTCTTGGTTTCCTGAATACTGGCACAGAGACGAAGGTGACGTCAGAGGAGGAGGAGGAGTGTTTTAAAGTCCCGCCGCCGACGAGGTCATTAGAGACAGAACACAATCTTGGAGCAGCGAAGGATGGGGAAGGAAATCGGCAGTGCCCTTTCAAAGGAAACATCCCGGCAGTTGCCTGAAGCGATATAGTGAAAGCACGGAAAACCTAAATCAGGATGGCCGGACGCGGGGTTTGAACCGACATCCTTCCGAATGCCATTTCAGTGTGCTAATCGCTGCGCTACCTCGCTCGGTATGACGTCAGAGATGGCCCCATATTATGTCCTATCGCGGACAGATATGGGGATCTTCGCCGGCCGTTGTGGTCGAGCGCTTCTACACACTTCAGTCCGGAACCGCGCAGCTGCTACTGTCGCAGGTTAGAATCCTGCCTCGAGTATGGATATGTGTGATATCCTTAGGTTAGTTAGGTTTAAGCAGTTCTAAGTCTAGGGGACTGATGACCTCAGATGTAAAGTGCCATATTGCTCAGAGCCATCTGAACCATTTTGAGCCATATATGGAGAGCTTCCAGGCCACGGTAGTACGTCAACATCACACAGACATTTCACGTACATACGTACCATGACCTAAAATCGTACCCAATAGCTCTCCAAACAATGACACCAGCAGCAACACTTGCCTCTCCAAAAAATAGGAAGAATGTGACCTTGCAATAGGTCGCTACCATACTAGCCGACTATGGTCGTCTAGGGTAGTACAGAACTGAGACTCATCACTGGACACAAAGTGACAGCATTCATCAGCAGTCCATGCTTCCTGGTCACGCAACCATTCCAAATACAGCCATTTTTGTTTTGGTGTTTCCAACGGCTTTGCCACAGTGACAACACTGGTCCTTTCAGATCACCGAATTTAAATACTGTCGGCCTTCGTTACCAGTTGGGTGGGTCACGGTCTGGGTCTACCGAGTGCTATTGGCAAGCAGGGTCCACTCAGCTCTTGTGAGGTCATTGAGCAGCTACGTGACTGATAAGTAGCGGCACCGGTCACGAAAACAACGACCGGGAGGGCGGTGTGCTGGCAGCACGCCCCTGCATATCTGCATCCGGTGACGCCTAAGAGCTGAGAATGACACGGTAGTCTGTCGGTACCGTTGGGTTGGTTGGGTTGTTTTGGGGGAAGAGACCAAACAGCGAGGTCATCGATCTCATCGGATTAGGGAAGGACAGGGAAGGAAGTCGGCCATGCCCTTTCAAATGAACCATCCCGGCATTTGCCTGGAGCGATTTAGGGGAATCACGGAAAACCTAAATCAGGATGGCCGGGCGCGGGATTGAACCGTCGTCCTCCCGATTGCGAGGGTACTGTTGGGTTCAAATGGCTCTGAGCACTATGGGACTTAACATCTGATGTCATCAGTCCCCTAGAACTTAGAACTACTTAAACGTAACTAAGGACATCACACATATCTATGCCCGAGGCAGGAGTCGAACCTGTGACCGTAGCGGTCGCGCGGTTACAGATTGATGCACCTAGAACCGCTCAGCCACACGGGCTGGCGGTACCGTTGAGCCTTCAAGGCATATACGGATGGCGTTTGTTTGTTTTTTGTGTTGTGGTTTTAACGGCAGACTGTGCATGGGGCGGTAATTTCAAAGGCCGGATGCTGCTGATCTCTGAGAGACGACACATAACGTTTCATGGAGCCCATTACTCGTTTCGGATGGGAGGCACAGATGTGAGGGGGTAATGATGTGTTTGGTGTACAGTACAGTGATCTTCCCTTATGGTGACCAGACATGATCGACCAGACCTTGATGACTAGTATGCCTGACCTGAGATTCCCACGCGTTCAAACATAGGGCCACTGTCGCATCTGACAGCCCAGTATTACACAGTTCGACCAGCCGGCCAACTGGAGACCCACAAACTCTGTAAATTGCTGATAATGCTGCCTCATACGGGTACGTAGCATCTCTGTGTTCTTCCCAGTGATTAAGCAAGATCTGACGCTGATAATGCCCCTTTTACACCTTTCCAAGCTAAATAACAACACTAAGCAGGGACAACACTATTGCTCTGTGGTGGCCGTTTTGCTTGTCACATTGAATTGAAGCTTTAGACATTCACATAACTGCTGATCGTGTGTACGTGTACGACGTTACATTGATGTCCAACAATGTCTTATGGATGCCTCATTTTTTTTGTACGGCAGTGTATTTCTTGAGATATGGACCTTTTTACTTGTGTCGAAAACGACCAGTATTCAGTGCTTTGCGACGTAATCGTGCTGACATGGATTCCTTATTTCGCATTGGACCTATTTGTCCCTGTACTTCGATTTGTGACTGTGCCTCGTATGTTGCTCTCAGACATAGCACTTACAACTGCCTCCTACATCAGACATTTCGCACGTACAGTACTGATGTTGCGTAGGCCACACAAGGTTAAAGATGCCGTGGAGGGTAACAACGTAAATAGTGAAATGGAGCCTACTATTCTTCGTGGCCAGCCGGGGTGGCCGAGCGGTTCTAGGCGCTACAGTCTGGAACCGCGCGACCGCTACGGTCGGTCGCAGGTTCAGATTCTGCCTCGGTCATCGGTGTGTGTGATATCCTTAGGTTTGTTAGGTTTAAGTAGTTCTAAGTCTATGGGGCTGATGACCTCAGAAGTTAAGTCTCATAGTGCTCAGAGCCATTTGAACCAGTTATTCCGCGTGGTAAATAGCTGACATGGTATTCTGTTTTGCTTTAACGAACGAAGTTTATCAACAGACGGATGTCATATATGCAAAACGAAATCCTGAACGTCTCATTCACACTGAATAAAAAGGTTAAGCATAATGTACCGCGACTTGTGCACAGTATCATTGGTATCAAGAGCAAAAGATCGCCGTACACATCTCACAGTTCATAAGCCTTATACGGAGAAGCAAGTGCTGCGACTAGAAGAATATGATCACGAAACAACTGTGTGCTGAGACGGGGAGCTGTTGAAGGCGTAAAGCATAATCTTTTGTGGTGACTTCGGCAGTCCGTAGTTACTTTACCCACATCACTTATAGCCTGTAGAAGTTAACAGCCCACATCACCATACCATGTTACCATATCAAAAAGTGTTAAGATGTTGCGCACAAGCTTCGAAACTTGCTTGATATTTCAGAACGCAGAGAGATTCACACCGAACGGTATAATAAATCACCATAGTAGCCATCTGCAGGCAGATGCAAATCCTCGAGAGAACATGTAAGCAAAGCAGCAGGTTGCCTTTGATACTGGTATGTGTGAAGGGAGTGTGCGCCTGTGACAGACTCATAGGGTCATACATCTTAAAGAGGCCATGTTGACAGAAACTGTTGATCATCAATTTCTGGCGATAAACTACCCCCGCTTTTGGAGAACGTTATTATTGTAGAAAAACAGCTGATATAATTTATTAACGATTTGGCACCACACCATTTTCTGCACCTCGTACGATACTACTATACACAAACTTTTAATTGTCGAATAGTTGGTTGAGAAGATCCGGTAGCATCACCTCATTGTTTTCCTGGCCTCAATGCCTTAAATGAAGGGTAGTTTAAAGCCATTGGATTACTCCACAGAAATCGACAACGTGATCTCCTTACAGCAGCAAGAGTCCCATGCTTATGACGAAAGCAGAGAGCTGTCAACTCTGTTAACAATAATTCGTTATTCTTTGATAAAGTGAGCAACAGTATGTTTAAGAATGAGTGACAGACACAGTGAACCTGTCATGTTGCGTTAACAGACAGATTACCATCTTAGGACAGAACTGTCCATGTAGTAAATACCAATTTTTCTCCGAACAGGACTTTTTTTCTATCATCTTCAGTATGTGGAACACTATCTTTAGATACCCCACATGGAAGAAATAGAATGAAAGATCTTGGAAAGCGATTTTCAGAGGTTGTTACACTGCTACAGGCGGTCGTTAAGGAAGACAGAGGGCCTCCAGTTTGGCAGTATCGACCTCAGCGACGCCGACAGGCCGACAGATCGATAGCCCCCAGGCACCCCGGCGCCAGACCACGGCGTCGCGACGCCAGCCACGGCTGTCGAGCCAGCGTCGTCGCAGGCACTGGCGACCTGGCGACGCGAGAGCCGTTCTTTCTCTCTTCCGTCCCCTTATTACTCGCTTTAAGCCATGTGTCACATACTCTCGGCGTTATTACACAATGAGACCATACGACGTGGCACTGTTTCCTTGCCGTATATCGGGATCAATGTTCCGAGAAAATCACGTATCTTGGCGTTATCTATTGGGAAGAGAGTGACTTCAGACATTCGGTGTATTTTAGGGAGTCCATCAGAGTTGATGGTTGCATTTCTCCGGCAGCGGTGGTCTAGCGGTTCTAGGCGCTCAGTCCGGAATCGCGCGACTGCTACGGTCGCAGGTTCGAATCCTGCCCCGGGCATGGCTGTGTGTGTTGTCCTTAGGTTAGTTAGGTTTAAGTTGTTCTAAGTTCTAGGGGAATGATGACCACAGATGTTAAGTTCCATAGTGCTGAGAGCCATTTGAACCATTTTTTCTTGCATTTCTCCGACGATATACCTACACTCATGTTCATAAATTAAGGATAATTGCAGAATGTGGTGCCACACAACGTGGCTCTACACAAAACTGGCGCTAATAGCATAGGCACATAGAGAACACACACGACACAGGTCTGTAAGTCCACGGTTTTGGTGATAAGTTGAAAAAAACCGTCCTGAAACACATGTGCTACAAAACACCTGCGCATGTACCCCGACATCAATATGGGATATGATCACCATGCACACGTACACAGGCCGCTCTACGGCTTAGCATACTCTGGATCAGGTGACAGAGCAGCTGCTGGGGATTGGTTCCAAATTCTTGCACCAGTACCTGTCTGAGCTCCTGAAGTGTCGTAGGGGTTTGAAGACGTGCAGCGTTACGTAGACTAAAAGCATCCCAGACGTGCTCGATGGGGTTTAGGTCTGGATAACAGGCAGGCCACTCCATTAGCGTGATATCTTCTGTTTGAAGGTACTCCTCCACGATGGCAGATCGGTGCGGTCGTGTGTTATCACCCATCACGAGAAAGGTGGGACTCACTGCACCTCTGAAAAGGCGGACACACTGGTGCAAAATGACGTCCAGATACACCTGACCTGTTGCAGTTCCTCTGTCAAAGATATGCAGGGCTGTACGTGCACCAATCATAATCCCACCCCACACCATCAAACCACGATCTCCATACAGGTCCCTTTTAAGGACGTTAAGGGGTTGGTATCTGGTTCCTGGTTCACGCCAGATGAAAACCCGGCGAGAATCACTGTTCAGACTATACTTGGTCTTGTCCGTGAACATAACCTGGTTCCACTGTTCCAATGACCGTGTACTGTGTTGTTTACGGGCTCTCCTGTGACTAGGGGTCAGTCGAATGCACGTTGCACGTCTCCGGGTGAATAAAGCATCACTGTTCAGTCGTCTGTAGACTGCGTGTCCGGAGGCAACTGTTCCAGTGGCTGCGGTAAGGTCCCGAGGATGGCTACCTGCAGTACTCCGTGGGCATCTGCGGGCAGTGATGGTGAGATATCGGTCTTCTTGTGGTGTTGTTCACTGTGGACGTCCCGTACTGTAGCGCCTGTACACGTTTCCTGTCTGCTGGCATCGTTGCCATAATCTTGAGATTTGAGATCACACTTTTTAGCACATGGCGGGCCCGTGCTACGATCTGCTGTGTTTGAAAGCATCACTGTTCAGTCGTCTGTAGACTGTGTGTCCGGAGGCAACTGTTCCAGTGGCTGCGGTAAGGTCCCGAGGAAGGCTACCTCCAGTACTCCGTGGGCATCTGCGCGGGCAGGGATAGTGAGATATCGGTCTTCTTGTGGTGTTGTTCACTGTGGACGTCCCGTACTGTAGCGCCTGTACACGTTTCCTGTCTGCTGGCATCGTTGCCATAATCTTGAGATTTGAGATCACACTTTTTAGCACATGGCGGGCCCGTGCTACGATCTGCTGTGTTTGAAAGCATCACTGTTCAGTCGTCTGTAGACTGTGTGTCCGGAGGCAACTGTTCCAGTGGCTGCGGTAAGGTCCCGAGGAAGGCTACCTCCAGTACTCCGTGGGCATCTGCGCGGGCAGGGATAGTGAGATATCGGTCTTCTTGTGGTGTTGTTCACTGTGGACGTCCCGTACTGTAGCGCCTGAACACGTTTCCTGTCTGCTGGCATCGTTGCCATAATCTTGAGATTTGAGATCACACTTTTTGGCACATGGAGGGCCCGTGCTACGATCTGCTGTGTTTGAAATGGCTCTGAGCACTACGGGACTTAACACCTGAGGTAATCAGTCCCCTAGAACTTAGAACTACTTAAACATAACTAACCTAAAGAAATCACACACATCCATGCCGGAGGCAGGATTCGAAACTGCAGCCGTAGCGGTCGCGCGGTTCCCGAGTGAAGCGCCTAGAACCGCTCTGCCACAGAAGCCGGCTGCTGTATTTGACCAGCCTCCAGTCGCCCTCGTATTCTACCCCTCATAACGTCTTCAATATGTGTTCTTTGAGCCATTTTCAACACACAGTCACCATTAGCACGTGTGGAAACGTCTGCACACTTACTCGCTGCACCGTACTCTGACATGCACCAACACACCTCAGCGCATGCGGATTGCTGCCAGAGCAATCGTGCGACGACCGCAGGTCAAACGCATCGCATGGTCATATCCCGAGGTGATTTAAACCCGCAAACCGCCCACCAGAGCATTGTTTCACCATGTATCAGCGTTATCCTAAATGTATGAGCATGTGTGTAGTTATTTTAGGTTGCCCTGATATCAACGGGGCTGGTAGCTGTTTGTTGGTGTGCACCGTTTACTGTGACTTCCGGCGCCCTCTATAAAGCTTTCGGCGCATATTTGCAGATGAGAGCCAAAACTTAGTGGCAATTGCCAACGGTGACACTGAACGCCGTCTGGTGCCACTGAAGGCTCGAAAAGCGGGAAGGAAAGTACACAGGCGCGAAAGAGACTAATGAGGAATCATTCTAGCGACGGTACGGGCCACGTACTGGGAAATTAACTGATATGAGCGAGTTTGACCAATGACATATTGTTGTGGCCCGTCGCCTGGGAACAAGCATTCCGGGAGCGGCGAAAATAGTCGGCTGTTCGCTTGCTATAGCCGTGAGAATCCGTGGAAATCCGTCAAAGAACTGTGAAACAATGAATAGGCGACAAGAGTTTGGACATACGCGTCTCGCACAGAATGTCATGATCGGTGACTTCTCCACTCTGTAATGCAGGCTACGCGGGAGAAGGAAGGAAGACCGGGTTTTCACGCTCCGTCGACATCGATGTCTTTAGAGCCAGAGCAAGGATGGTGGAAAGGATGGGGAAGGAAATCGGCCGTGCCCTTTCAATGGAACCATCCCGGCATTTGCGTGGAGCGATTTAGAGAAATCACGGAGAACCTAAATCTGGATGGCGGGACACAGGTATGACCCGTCGGCCTCCCGATTGCGAGTCCAGTGTGCTAAGCACTGCACCACCTCACTCGGTGCAGGCTAGGCGGCAATCTGTGGCATTTCTGAGGACAGAGTACGAAGTCGCTGCCGGCGTGTGTTTTCAGAGCGCACGCTTAAGCCCACAGTGGTGAACGTGGGGCTTGACATCATTCGGCCCCTTCATCTTCCTATGTTGAGAAAACGACATCGCCAATTAGATTGCAATGGGCATTAGATACAAATCTGAATTGGGCCATGGATCAATAGAAACGTGTCGTCCAGTAGGACGAACCACATTTCCTGTTAAACTAGGCCTGCTTCAGCTCCTCGGAGCATTTTCTGGCACTTGCGCAGGTGTTATCACGTACGCCCTTTGCGGTTTGGGCACTGATGTTCAACATGGTTGACGAACCTTCATAATATACCTGTTTACTGACATGAGAGAGTCGAGAAACGTAACTTACTCTGTACTTGTCTTTCGCAAACTCCCCGAGCCAGCACCGTGACACAACTCTTCTCTCCCAATTCATCACTACAGGCAGTGCTCGGTATCAGATAATGTGCTTGATACAGTTTCATTCGAACTGTGTGTACAGGGTGATTACAGTTTCAAGTTTCCGTGAGATAAACCACTGCTGAGAATGTCGCATAATTTGAATGGAATATTATCGAGGAAAGGTGAAACGTTATGGAAATAAGCACAAAAATGTAATGCAAATTTTACCACTAGGTGGCGCTGTAAGGGGGAAAAATTTTTTTTTAATGATACTTCAGATTCTCGAAATGACTTTCCAATGCAGGCTCGTGCGCTGCTGGTAAAGAACGGTGAGTGTGCGCGAGTAGCTATGAAGACATACCAGACACTCAGGGTTATGAAAAAAGGCGTTGGTCCGATGTCTGACAAGCGTCAGTAGAAAATTATTACAAATTTCGAAAATATAGGTTTTTTTTGAAGTGCAACGTGGCAGGGGGAAGGAAGCAATTGATCCGATATCAGTAGAAGATAAAGCCACAGCATTTCTGCAGATGTCGAGCGCGGAGTTGCATGGGGAACTGCGTGGGGACTCGACTGAATTTTGGACATGCCTGCGAGCACGACGCATAAAATCCTACGAAACATCTTGCATTGTAGTCCACACAAAATTGCCCATATTCGGGAGTTACTTAATGCTGACCTGCTAGTAAGAAAAAGGTTTGCTCTAGAATTTCTTCCCCGCAAGAAAGTGGACAACGAATTTCCATAGAACATTCTGTGGACAGACAAAGCCAATTTCCATCTCCGAGGGTACATTTACATACAGAATTGCAGAATGTGAGCGACGTAAATTCCACTCGCACATCAACCGGCACTGCTTCGTGCTGCAAAGGTAACTGTGTGGGGCTGGCTGACGGCATTGTTTATCGGAGGGCCTAATTTTTTTCGGGGCGATGGATAGTGCGGATCCTGTTATCTGAACCGTCATTGGTAAACACTGACACCCTGCTGCGCGCCGACGTCATTCCAGCCCTTCAACAGCGGGGATGTGTGGGCGGGATCATTTTTATGTGAGGCGCTACTCCTCCGCACATCGCTCAGCAAGCGAAGCAGCCACTGCAGAGGCCTTTTGGAAATGCTAGAATTATCGGCCGTCATTTCCTTATAGCCTGGCCGTCCGGATCACCTCATCTTAATCTGTGTGACTTCTGGCTGTGGGGTTATCTGACAGATGCTGTCCTCTGTGGTGCAATTTGAAACGTAACTGAATTAAAGGCAAGCGTGACGCAACGCATTCTCAATGTGACCTCCGAGACACTCTGATCTGTTGTGGAAAGCGTTGTTCCTCGATGTCAACTTGTGGCAGACAACGGCGGACACCATGGTCAACTTGTCTTGCTCCCGTCTCACGATTCTTAGATATCGGGGTCAGTTTGCTTTTTATACGGTTTTTGGCCTCAGGACAACTAATTTCTCTCATCCGATGTCGTACCACCTTGCCATGGAGGATGGGATTATGTAACTAACAGTGTCAAACTGCTGAATGCCACACTTGAGCGGTCATATACATTATATACATTGCACAGTACGTTGGTTTAATGTGCAACACAAACCATAGCTTTCATATTGTGGTTCACCTGTCATTTACAGCCGAACCGATTTACGCTTTGACGCAAACAGCGGAATCTAGCGGGAAAATTATCGTTAATTCTTTTTTGGTTTCCATAACATTCCCCCTTCTTCGATAATATTTCTTTCAAATTTCAGATCATTCTGAGTAGCGGTTCTTCTTTTCTTTCCAGCGTCTTCAAACTAGAACTTTTTCACCCTGTACATCTTTAGCAGTAATGCAGTAGAACGAATAAAGTTCACAGAGTTTTGACAACGCGGGAATGTCGAAAACTCCAGATGAAAAACTGTACTGAAATATCAGCTACCTCGCAGAACGCAGAAACAGAAACCATACTGTCGCTGATGGCCGCTGTGGCTGAGCTGTTCTAGGCGCTACAGTCTGGAACCGTGAAGACCGCAGTTTCGAATCCTGCCTCGGGAATGGATGTGTGTGATGTCCTTAGGTTAGTTAGGTTTAAGTAGTTCTAAGTTCTAGGGGACTGATGACCTCAGAAGTTAAGTCCCATAGTGCTCAGAGCCATTTGAACCATACTGTCGCTAGGTGTGATTTTTTATCCCTTGCGAACAGAAACCAGACTGACCACGTGTTATTTTTATTTGTATGTCTGCTATTGTACCTGTTTGCTTACTGTGTGTCTTAATTAGCATCACCAAACATTTGTTTTTATATTTTAACGTCCGCAAATTTCCGCTATTTTACAACTTCAAAAGTCACCGTTTTTATCGCCTGATTTTATTATCTTCTTATTATGTTGAATATTATGTAGGCTGAAGAATGGCGTACTAAGCTGCTGCCAGCCCGCTCTCTCCAGGGGTTTGTTTTGGTTTTGTTTTGCTTCAGTGCGCAGGAAACAACTGGGGTCATACGCGCCAAAAGTCAAAACTATAGAACACGAAGACACAGAGGAGTTAAAAACGACTATACGTCAGTCCCAATTGACATAAGAGAAGACAGCTAAAGAAATGCATGTGGAGAAAGGGCTAAGACACCGTACAGAAACGGAGGTCCAAAACTAAAAATTAAATGGTCTTCCCCATATTGCTTTGTCGGACAAAAAGTAAAACGCGGTCGACATCCCGTGTGACATTTGCTTAAACGGCCGATAACTCAGACGGCAAACCCAAGCGGGAACGTAAACGGTTAAAAAATGGGCATTCCGGCAGGATGTGACGGACAGTTAAAACTCGGGCGCAGTGTGTACAATGTGGCGGGGTAGCGCCACTTATCAAATGACGATTACTAAAAAGGCAGTGCCCAATACGCAGTCTAATTAAAATGACCTCCTCCCGGCGGGAGTGCGGAGAGGAGGTCGTCCAAGCCGCTGGGAGAAGCTTAATAACGCGGAACTTATTCACGTGAAGGGAGCAGAACCATTGGCGATGCCAAAGGGACACCGCCTCCTGATAGACGACAACACAGAGATATAGGAACTAGCGGGCCTAGGTACGAGGACTGCAGCCTTGGCAGCAGCGTCAGCAGCCTCCTTTCCTGGCAGACTGACATGACCAGGAAGCCACAGAAACAGCGCAGTGGCTCCACCAACACTGAGCAAGTGACCATTCTCCTGGACCCGCTGCACTGAGGGATGGGTGGTGTACAGAGCACATAGACTTTGAAGGGAGCTGAGTGAGCCCCTCCAGGGTGAATCGAAACCCAATCATAAACAAAAAATAGACAGAGAGACGCCCAACAGTGTGTGCTATTAGGGAAAATAAAGTGGGACCTGCTGATCGGCGTGAAACATCACCGGAACCTGTATGGGTGAAGAAGAAATTGTTTTCTGCTCAAGGAAGAATCTTTCAAAAGACATCTATCGTTACTGCAAAGACTGACATAAAGTGAGAATTCATAAAGAAAATTCACCTGAAGATGAAAATTACTACTGTAATTCATCAGGACTAATGATTGTACTAGATTTTTGTTTTATTTTATACGGGATAATGTATCTACATTTTTCAGTTACATATACACAAGAAAGTTCTTTCTCGCAATGTTGCGACCGTTAGTTCTTAGCTACTACACTACTGGTCATTAAAATTGCTACACCACGGAGATGACATGCTACATACGCGAAATTTAACCGACAGGAAGATGATGCTGTCATATGCAAATGATTAGCTTTTCAGAGCATTCACAGATGGTTGGCGCCGGTGGCGACACTTACAACGTGCTGACACGAGGAAAGTTTCCAACCGATTTATCATACACAAACAGCAGTTGAACGGCGTTGCCTGGTGTTATAAGGAGAAGAAATGCGTACCATCACGTTTCCGACTTTAATAAAGGTCGGATTGTAACCTATAGCGATTGCGGTTTATCGAATCGCGACATTGCTGCTCGCGTTGGTCGAGATCCAATGACTGTTAGCAGAATATGGAATCGATGGGTTCAGGAATGTAATACGGAACGCCGTGCTGGGTTCCAACGGCCTCGTATCACAAGCAGTCGAGATGACAGATATCTTATCCGCATGGCACGAACAGTTCGACGACGTTTGCAGCAGCAAGGACTATCAGCTCGGAGACCGTGGCTGCGGTTACCCTTGACGCTGTATAACAGACAGGAGCGCCTGCGATGGTGTACTCAACGACGAATCTGGGTGCACGAATGGCAAAACGTCATTTTTCGCATGAATCCAGGTTCTGTTTACAGCATCATGTTGGTCGTATCCGTATTTGGTGAGATCGCTGTGAACGCACATTGGAAGCGTGTATTCGTCATCGCCATACTGGCATATCACCCGGCGTGGTGGTATTGGGTGCCACTGCTTACACGTCTCGGTCACCTCTTGTTAGCATTGACGGCACTATGAACAGCGGACGTTACATTTCAGATGTGTTACGACCCGTGGCTCTGCCCTTCATTCGATCCCTGCGAAACCCTACATTTCAGCAGGATAATGCACGATCGCATGTTGCAGGTTCTGTACGGGCCTTTCTGGATACAGAAAATGTTCGACTGCTGCCCTGGCCAGCACATTCTCCATCTCTCACCAACTGAAAACGTCTAGTCAATGGTGACCGAGCATCTGGCTCGTCATAATACGCTAGTCACTACTCTTGACGAACTGTGGTATCGTGTTGAAGCTGCATGGACAGCTGTACCTGTACACGCCATCCAAGCTCTGTTTGATTCAATAGCCAGGCATATCAAGGCCGTTATTACGGCCAGAGGTGGTTGTTCTGGGTACTGATGTCTCAGAATCTATGAACCCAAATTGCGTGAAAATGAAATCACATATAGTTCTAGTATAATATGTTTGTCCAATGAATACACGTTTATCACCTGCATTCCTTCTTGGTGTAGCACTTTTAAGGGCCAGTAGTGTATTTCGTTGTTGTTTACAGCAACTAAGTATCAGAAGATATACTTAACTGCTTCTTCGTGGGTCCAGTACGCAGGAAGGCATGCGAGGGCTTCCACGAACAGCACACAGATTCCTTCTGGCGAAAGCTCGACAATTTAAGACTAGCGGCAGCGAAAGGTTTCGCGCGTCGTCCCAGGAATGCCGCCGCAGACAGAATTAGACCGTAGCGGCACGGAAATAGTAGCGAGGCTAGGTGAGTTGACGTGGCAGCCGCTAGACGTGGACTGGCGTGCCAGCAACCTGGCGCCTAGAGCTACGCGCACGGTGACAGGAAGGAAGCAGCATTATGGCCGTGTAAACGTTCCAGGGTACCTGACTCGTGTCACCTGTGCAGGTGAATTTGAAAGTGTGTTGTGAGATTTCTGGCTATGGAGCCATAAGATTGAGATTTATGGCTATGGAGCCATAAGATTCCATCCGAAAATTCAGTCCATAGCTTGGTTGGGATTGTAGTAGGTAAGGAATGGGTTGAGAGGAAAAATATAGATGGTAGAACGAGTAGCAAATTCCGTGAGAAATTTCTCCACTTGAGTAGAAGGATATTGTGATAGAAAAACTAGCAAGCCACAATTTTCAGATCCATATGTTATTATTTGATAAAGTATCATTTTAATTATCTATCATGCGAAGTACATTCTCAGTAGCAAGTTGTCTTCCCCCTTATTTACGTGACCACTCTGAAGGCCACACTTTCATCAACCGATTTCTCCTGGTTCATTAGACATGAGAACATTAGGCTGCGTTCACACTGCCGGCCGGGCCGAGCCGAGCCTGGCCGGGCCGCCGCCCGCTTCGATATCAAACACATGGTTTTGAACTGCGGTGTTCACACTGGCGGCTGGGCCGCGCCGACACGGCGTGAGCCTCCCGGAGCCGAGACGGCGACATCCCGAGTGTTTAATATTGCCGGCGCGAGCCGACCGCAGGCGCGAGTCTGTGGAGCAGTACTACAGCTTCTGCAGTACACGCATCACACGTCTCCCTTCTGCTTTCATCACAAATGTGACGGCACACGTCTTTTATTTTTAAGATGTTACCTCACATTTCACAATCAGTGAGGAAAAATTACGTTTATTATAATGGTACATGCGAAATTACTTTTATTTCATTTATTTAATATACCATATTTACAAGCATTGACAACGATCGCGGCATTGCCGCCACTGAATAGTTCGCATTTACTTGTAAACGGAGACAGATACGAGTGTCACTGAGGGACGGAAATGCGTCCCTACCAGATGACAATGCATTGCAAAGTCATGCTGTGGCACGTTACTGTAAGCTGTTGTCTGTGAGGTCTTTTTGCGATGTTCTTACTTTAATGAATGCAGAATAACATATACATGACATTAACTTGTGTCCATCAATTTGGTATCAGAAATTCGGCTAGTATGACAGTAAGATGCAGTTTCCAGATTATGGAACGAAGTAACCAAGGAGTGTGTTTCAGATAGTACACACAAATATAAATTATTTTCCTTAAAAATTTTATTTGTTTTATTACAATGAAATGATATACACAAAAATACAGTAAATAGCTAAGTACTTTCAATTCCTGAATTTATTTTTGAAAGTTTTTTTAATTATTTTAAGTTGCATTTTTAACGAAATATTCAACAAAAGTGTTCCTGACAGTTTTCGAACGTAATGTGGAATTTCTGTTGAATTTTGCACCAGCTGTCTACATATCAGCAGTGTTACAAAACTTTTCAGCTTCAACATTGCATCCTTCTCTGTCAATGACAATATTATGAAGCAGACAAATGCACTTGTCTATGTTATCAGCTATGTAAATGGATGTTTCAGTTTCCTTCCCCAGTAGTCTCCATTTATTGGTCATTATACCAAATGCACATTCAACAACTTTTCTTGCTCTGGAATGCATATCACTGTATAGAATCTTCTCGTTGTCCAAATTTCTGCGAGGAAAAGGTCTCATCAAATTCTATAATAAGGGGTAAGCTTCATCTCCCAAAATGACGTACGGTAGTTCCTGACACATTCCTTCAAGTCTTGTTGGTGGCGATAATAACAGCTCCCTATTTGTAATTTCCTTATATAACATACTTTTTTTAAACACGGCTGCATCAGACTGTTTACCGTAGGCACCAACATCTACAGCTATAAATTTGTAATTTGCATCAGCAACTGCTTGGAGTATAATCGAATAATATTGTTTGTAATTGTAAAACATGCTGCCAGAAAGTTTAGGACATTGGACACGTATGTGCTTCCCGTCTATACATCCAACACAGTTTGGAAATCCACATCTCGTATGCATTTCACTGGCAATTTCTTTAAATCGAGAAACAGTTGGCGTTGGTAAATGAATAGGAGCAAGTGACTCCCATATGGCCACACAAACGTCTTTCACCACCACTGATAAGGTGGACACTCCTAATCGGAATGACGACGCTAGTGCAAGAAAGGAGATGCCAGTGGACAGATGCCCGAGAAAAAGAAATCGTAAAATGTGTTACTCAAGTGTGGTGTTGGGCGAAGTTTTTACAGTTTTGTTTGCACAGTAGATATTTACTTAGTCCATGTCATTTCACTGTTATACAACAATAAATAATTAAAGATACATTTTCTTCCATCCTTTTATATTCTTTCAGTTAAATAATGAAATAGAAATGCAAAGACCTGAGAAACAGTCACAAAGAATAACTTTTGTAACTTGGCAAAATAAGGTTATGTGATCCAGGGAATAGTATATTAAAATGCAATTCCACTCGGGTTTTGTTCTGTCATATAATTTTCCTAAGTTCCAAGAGCTATGCACGTTCCTTATCAGTGGAAATAGAACCACTGAGTCAAAGGGCATTATCTCAAAAATCTTAGCCTGTCAATCTGCCTATCTTACAAGGTAATGAAAAGAATTCTGTGAGGTCATCAGTGGCTCCACATGATGGACCATCACGACTGCCAAGCGCTGCATAATGAAGAAAAAAGAAGAAAAATTTGGAAAATTCTGAAGGAGTATTTCTGCGATTCTTCGTTCAAGGCACAGCAAGACATTACCCAAAATGACGAAGCTAATTACTTCCTAATGATTCTCAGGAGCCCCATAAACTCTCTTCCCCTCAGAGGTAAGCGTTTGTGAAATTTAAAATACAAAAGTATGACTACAATTAATTGGAGGTAGTGAATGCTGTACAAAGTTCTACTGCAAATCCAAAAGTGTGTACTAACGAATCTTACCCTATCGTTGTACACAATTTTTCTTCTGCTGTTATACTTCTGCGAAAATTTGTGTTCTGTTTCGAAATTTTGTCTTGAATGTTCTGCAGCACACACTCAAATGTATTATGATTCATTCTGTAATATGAATAAAAATTTTCAGGATAGTTTTTAAGTTCTTCATGTAAAGAAAAACACTATCCTAAATGTCTGTCGCTATTTATGGGATGAATCCATAACCTCCTAGTTCATCTGTACTTCAAAACTCGACGAGTTACTGCAGAGTCAAAACAATACCAATAAAAGAGTGAAGACGTTGTTCTACAAGACAGCACAGACTAGCTAAAGGCGAGCAACTATTGACTGCAGCTGCGTTTTCTACTGACTTGCTTGTCAGCTGTCGAAGGGTAGGGATTTTTTTTTAATTTATTTATTTGGCCTCCGGCAGCTAACAGCCATTTAGCCAAAGAGTGGGGATTACCTTGACAGTGCAGCGCAGCCCTCCAAGGAAGAAAAAAAAAAAAAAAAAACAATGAAGGACAATGAAACGCATATCTGTGTCGATCTACAGTAGTTTCATTAACTTTCCATTATTTTTTCTGTCAAAGTAGACAACGGGACTACAGAATTGCGCTTCAGTTTCTGCAGTAAACGTATCACAAATCTCCCGTTTGTTTTTGTGATTAGTTTTACATCACATTTTATCAGACCTATGTCATTGACACTTCTATTTAGACACTTTATCTAGACAATGAGACCATTAAAATAATACGAGGGACCGACACTAGGTCTGCGCGGATCACTAGTAATTAGTTTTTTTCTGTCCTGCATTATATGACTACACTAAACCAAGTTGAAACCGCGTGAACTTGCGGACGCGGCACTGACGCCTCTGAGTAGCTCGCATTGCTTGAGACCAGAGACAGATATCAGTATCATTATCATTTCAAAAACTTTTTGGTACTTTTAGCTGCATTTCATTCGCAACAATGTATGGTCTAAAACGGATCTAACAGTAAGCTACCCGCTACATAACTTTTTCACTACAAGATTTGTAAATCAAGTGCACAACGTTGACAAATAGCATCATTTTATAATGACTGCTAAGAAATATGGAAAGATAAATGATTCAATACGAAGCTAAGATGTTACACTACCACGTGTACAAAAATCAGATTTTTTAGTCACATACTTTCTTCAAAATTGGTTGGGAAGCGTTACGAAACTAAGAAATCACGCGAAACGAAAAGTAGACTTTTTCTTTTTTCACAACGTAAGTAACGCTTTTAAGGAAAAAATAAGTTCATAAAACGATGTGGCGAAGTCTTATATACCGCTAAGAATTTTTGAAACATGAAAATCGGAGAAGTGGATTTTCTCCCATTTCGCCGTCCCGGCTCGGCTCGGCGCGCAGTGTGAACACACTACACGCCGACCCAGTACGCGTCATCCCGGCCCGGCCGGCAGTGTGAACGCAGCTTTATTGAGAATTTGCACAGAAAATTTTCAGAACGCCATAAAGCATCTTTACTAACATCGAAACGTCCCCTTAGAACTATTTTAATTACTGTGCTGGTAAAGCTCTACGTTATTTGATACAAAGAGAGCTGTGTAAAATTGAACGTACTCAGACATTTCTCTCTTTACTTATTCTGATCGTCACTAAACTGACACACAATATATTTAGCGCAACGCAATCTGACTTTCAATAATCACTACAAAAGAATGGCCCTGACGAACAATAATCTATACCTTTCATGGATCACTTACCTCACAAAAATCTTCGTCACTCGAACTACTGCAGTACAGCGAGCGCCAATACTGCCAGCTAAACAAAAGATTCTAACTACTGACGGCGCTAACTACTGATAGGCACAGTTAGCAATTCCTTTTTCTGGCGGATACACGTGCAGATCGTTCGTTTATAGTTACTTCTCAAAACTCCGCCATCTCTCTCCCCACATCCACCACTGCTGGCTGCTCACCTCCAACTGCGCAACGCTACGCGCTGTTCACATCCAACTGCCCAACACTGCACAAGCGAATATTCCAACAATGAATCCGACTAGCCACAGACTGCACACAGCACAGTCTGTGATTTTCATACAGAGCGCTACGTGGCGTTACCAACATAAAAACCTAAGCAGCCTACTTACAAAGTTAGAATAACAGTATCTTCAGCTCCCACCAAAATGTGTGCTATAAAGAGAACTGCTTCGTGTAAAGTGATTCATAGTACATTCAAACAACATTCACACGCATTGTCCAGAGGTAGTGCAAAGATCGTTGTGGATAACTTCATTGTGTACTGTGATGACGAATACCATGTGATTTCCCTAGTACCTTAACAGAACGGCACGTACGGTATGCGACTGCATATGTAGTTGTGTGCGCGTATGATTCTAGCCGCAGCAAATTCGAATCTTCTGTCGTATATAGCCCTGTGAGATGGTCGCTCGCTCAGCTCGCAAAACTTTCGTGGATGTCCTAGAATGTACCCTGCTGTCCTACTCACGTGAATGGCTCAAGTTTTCTTTCTTTTCTTTTTCTCTCATTTCCTCCGCCCTCACGGGCGAGAATGGGCTGAAAGCACTACAGCCAAAAGAATTCACATTGAAAAACAAATAGATTTAAAATAGTAAAAAAGATAAAATATTTTCATTACTTTCTTAAATTGTTAAAATGATTTTGCATTACCAGTTTTTAAACAATTACTGACTAAAGCTGACAAAGGACCTCACTTCACTAAAAACTGCACGGATCTGCAGTGGGAGTAGATAATTTGGAAGAGATGCAGTTAACTGGTTCTGGTGGACTAAGATGTAGGCTGTAAATGGAGCAGGAGGGAATGAGAGTAATGGTGACCGGTCGATGGGTGCGAAAAACGTGGGTTGTGGGACAGGCGTAGCTACGGCACACGGCATGTACCCTCACAGCTAAACTCACAGCAGTTTTATAGCGAAATATTTTGTAACAGGACTTTACGAGGAGAGTTATGTCATTCTTTGGTAATAGTAGTTCTCTGAGAAAGTGGACGAAAATCAGCTCCGTTCTCCCGCCTGCACCACAATGTGATCTCAAAAGGACGTCAACAAAATTTTCTTGCGTGACCCGACAAATCACGGCTTCTCTCCTGCGGACTCCCTGAAGGCCACTGTTGCTTCCACTGATTTTTGCTGTTTCACATTGTCGACAGTTTGCACAGACAGTTTTCAGAAAGCCACATACATTTTCTTCGTTATTCGTACCATCCATTCCAAACTTCAGTAAGTACGGAATCAAGCAGTAATTAGTATTTATCGTGGCTAGTTATGTAGGTACGATATGCAACAAGTCACCGCTGCCGGCTCTTTATCAGACGCACATGTTACAGGAACATTATTTACAGCTAGACGCTTGTATAGGTTCATCAACGAGCTATTTGTTTTCTTTATATGTAATGCGTGATGGTCTGTCTGGTTGTGGCAGCTTTCGAAATGTTCAAATGTGTGTGAAATCTTATAGGACTTAACTGCTAAGGTCATCAGTCCCTAAGCTTACACACTACTTAACTTAAATTATCCTAATGACAAACACACACACCCATGCCCGAGGCAGGACTCAAACCTCCGCCAGGATCAGCCGCACAGGTCATCACTGCAGCGCCTGAGACCGCTCGGCTAATCCCGCGCGGCGCTGCTTTCGAAACATATTATTTCGATTTATTATTCTGTCTCCACAGACGGGAATCAGAATACCGTGAATACTGCTGAATTACTCCGGACTTTTCACAGACAATGGGTCAATTATTATTGTTAAGTATGGCGTACCATGGATTGTCTCTATTAGTTACATCGAGCAAATGGAAACAATTGTTTACTGGTTTGGTGGTACAGTGCGAAAGCTTCAGCCTTTTCAGTTTGCTACTATTTGCTATGTGGGAACTAATGTGGATGTGCGAGAAGGTTTTTTTTTACGAACCTATGTTTTTGCGGAAAGCGTGCATCTAAAGTTACATAGCGACAAGATATTTCATGTTGTGTACAGGACTTTCGTTCGACTGTCCTGAGTCAACTGAATACGACAGCGTCGGCAGTTGTTGAACATTTGCTCACATCTCCATGGCGCCCTCTGACGTCACAGCGATGCTGCTAATAGCCCTAACCATTCCAGCACAGCTGTAGCAGCAGCCACGGCTGACCGCAGGAAGACCTCGGCTGCGAGGAAACCCGCAACGAGCAAGCAAAGTGGCGATCTATTGGCGAAGCGCACGATCACTGATGCCGCACTTGGAATTAATCATGGCATTGGTCGCCCTAAGGGCAAGGCCTTCATCTTCAAGATGGAAGTTGCCTTTTTCTTCTTCGCCAGACTTTTAGTTTTGTCATATGAAGAGTTTATTTTTCAATAATCTGTTAGATCCGTCCGTCTTATCGCCTCCTCTCTACTCACAACTGCTTCTAAACATGATATTTTATGACGTAACTAGCAGTATTGTCGATAGTCAGTCAATCGCAGCACATCACAGTCGACCGGCGCACAGATGCTGCATGCCCAAGCAGCTTCACCAGGCGCCAATGAGGCACAAGCAATAAGTTACACCTCCGGAGAGGATGCAGGCGCCCCTCCAGAGGACAGAGTCGTCGTATTGTCGTTTAGTTAAGCGTAGTGACCGTTATTAATGGACAGTCTGTTGACATCAATGTGCTGCAGCTACAAAAACCATTGCAGTGTATTCGGCAGTCTCTTGTGTATTTGGACAGCAGGTCATTTAATTGCATAATTCCATGTGTATCCATGCAACCACAGCAGTGAAGAACTAACGATAAGCGTATTTCTTACATCGAATGAAGTGTTGTGTTATTTGAATGTCCATTTAATCGATTGTTTCAATTCTACATTTGTGTGTTCTGAAGCAGAAAAGAACATGAACTGTTTACACCAAAGAGCCAAGTCAACTTCCTTTCCAACTTCGAAGCGCTTTTAATAATTCTCTTACTCATTTAATATCTCATCACCACTCAGTTTGTCTTTTTGGTTTACAGTCCCAAGTTTGAAGGGTTCTAAACACTACTCTTCACGTTTTCGCTGTGGCCACGTTTCAGCGTTTTAGAAGGCAACACTGAATGCAGAATATTTAAATAATCTTTTCCTTAACTGGTTATCCAGAACGCTACATACTTTTTTTAAAAAAAACTAGAAAGTTTGTTTTTGCTATGACAACAAAAAATAGTGTTAGTGGAAGTTTCTTGTGCCAATCTCTCTTACACCTTATCTTACAATTATGGCTGTTAATATATTAAACACTACAGCGGTGACTGCAGTATGGAGGCCTACATCATCTCAGAAGCAAAACGAAAAAATAACCCGTGTTTTGCCATTGCAGTGTCAGTGAATACAATAAGCGATCTCAACGATTACATTGTTGTTTCGATCACGACACAAAGGGTGGTTTGATGTGGTCTTCCATTCCTGTCGCTTGTCATTTTTTCTACTATTTTCAGCATTGTTACCGATGATCTAGCTCATATTCTTTTATCTATGCCTATCTCCGCGATTCTTTCCTTCCACCAGCCTCTAATTACAGTTTTCAGCGACGATTCATATCGAATGCCCAATTGTTCTGTCTCCTAAATTCGTTATAGTATTTGCTAAGCATTTTCTCTGCTCGTTACAAGATGTCGTATTGTACTTCTTGCAGAACGTCTTCATTCCTTACCCCATCAATCATATTTATCTCCAGCAGCCTCATGCAGAATCATATTTCAGAGCAGTCTCATCATTTCGTTTCTGTCTTTCCTAATGTCCACGTTTCACACCAATAAATAATTGGGCTCGAAACGTACTTATACATTAATCTCGTACTGATGTTAAGGTTTATGCTTTTGGATGCTAGTAGCTGTTAATTTTCACAGGAAGTCTTCCAGTGCTATACAGACCTTGCTACTATATCTTCCTTACATATCCCTCTTTATTTACTTTACTTAGGAGACAGTAAACTTCGCCCAGCTCCTGAAGAGCCTCTTTCCTATGTTGTCATTGGATCATCCAGAGTGTCCCTCTACCTCAGATTTCTTTCTTTAATGTTCATACATCCATCGGATAGCATACATTTTATTTCAATAAGCACCCTACTGTGATGCAATCAATAAAAACCGATATACTTCGTGTATCACTGCTTTCATCTGATACCAGCTGAGAATGTTGTAGTTAATTAAAAAAACATAAATATTTTAATTTTGTAAACTTATTTACAATAGTATTATTCTTAAACCTTGTAAAATATAAGTCAAAACTTGTGTAAAGTACATGTAAGTACTTTCTTCACCAGAGACGTAAATGCTTAGACTCTTCGTCAACAACTGTAGTATCACTGTTGTTCTACTTACAGCCTGGATGAAAGAGAATTGTATTAATGATTCGAGACGTGTCGATTAGAACGGAGAGACATGTTTGAACTTTGTATAAGAGAGACGTGTTTGTATTGTCGTAGGGAGTTGTATTTCTGTGAAAATTGGTTTATCACTGTCAAACAAGTTCGCTCGTTTACTCTGAAAATATGCAGAAGATAAAAGCTTATGGAACTATTGTTATATACGAGTAAGGGGCTGCCTTGATAATGCAAACTAAACTTTGTAGGTAATTTCTTCGAATTAACAAAGCCTTTTTCAACAGTAATATCTCTGAAATGGCAATGAACTCAACATAAAACCAGGAAAGTATCACCTATCAAGATTTATCTGGGTGGACATGTCAAACGTATTAGTTACCGTTCACTTTCCACAACCGCTTCTCTTTCATCAATGAACGTATTTATGCTCACTATTTTACCTGTGACAATCCATCTGAACATCAGGACTGTGTTTTACTTCTCTCATTACCTCTTAAGTGTATCCTAATTAAGTACCAGTCGCGACATTGTGCAACCCTGCCCAATAATTGAAAGCATGCGATTCCACTCCACACCGTCAAAACCTTTTCCAAATCTATGAATGTAAAGTATGTTTCCTTGTTTTGTTTGGCCTGATTTCCGTAAGAATCCAGCTGATAACTCATCAAAACCTCGCAGGTTTCTTTCTTCCGAGTTCGTGCAAAGGGTTTTGAAATTCAGAGCTAATGACGTACTCTACTCTTTCATATTATTGCACTGTCCTTATTTTCATCTGATATTATACATAAGAAATATGAATGAATTGTGCATGCAGTTTTCATCTTCTTGCTGTATTTTCTGCTTTCATTATCTTAATTACCTTTTACAAGTCTAATCTCTCTGAATTTCGTCTTTAAAGTATTTGTGAATTAATCTATGAACAGTACCTTCTTACCTCCTTTCACTTTTGTACCTATATCATGGCATTTCTTTTACATCCTTTTCCTATCTTTCTCAAAATTTTCGGTTAATTACATTTCCGAGTGACATAAATCATTACTGTTAACACTCAGCATTATTGCATCCTCTTTGTTTCTTATTAATCCCATTGTAACATCTGGCGTCCCTTTTCTTTACTTTTCTGTTCTTGTGTCTTGTCTGCAGCATTTACAACACATCTTTTAAGGTGTTTCCATTTGTTTCCTCATCAGTAACTTCCTAAGCGTTGTTATTTAATTTGTGATACGTTGTTTAAATTGTCTAGGTTCCAACTTTCCAGATGCCTTCTCGTTAACTTTTTAAATTCTGCCTGGCATGTCTTTTCGTTATAATGACTATCAGTGTCAGTTGCGGAACAATTCTTACCATCACTAACTTTATTTCTGAATCATAATCTTACCAAAATATGTTATGCTCACCACAACGACACTACTGGGATAAATATTGCAGGCCTAAAGCTTGACTTTGCAATTACTTAAGCTTTACTATGCAGTCAATCTGATACCTCCTTTGATTCCCTGACACATTCCACACGTAGTTCATCCTCAAATTATTATCGAAAATTGCTTTCGCACCAGTTAAGAATCATATCACTATTCTCTCCTCACATATAGTGATGGGACCTACACTGAGGCATCAAAAAATAAATAATTTGGAAAAGGAGGGAAGTGTGGGAGCTAAAACTTGACTATAGCAAGCAGAAATTAAAAACACTGCACTTTATCAAACAAAAAAAGCGTAATATTCGAATGACTATAGTATCAATGAGTCACAGATGGAATCGATGACCTTATACGAAAAAATGGGTGTAAGATTTTGTAGCGATATGAAACTGAAATATCACATAGGCTGAGTCGTGTGTAAAGCAGGTGGCTGACTTCCGTTTATTGGCAAAGTTCTGGGGAAATTCAATCAGTCTACAAAGGAGAATGCTTCCAAATAACCCGTGCGGCAGGTTCTAGAACACTGCTCAAGTGTGTGGAACCCATACCAAACAGGACTAACAGGGGATAGAGAACGTATACAGAGAAGGTTAGCCCAAATGGGTACAGTTTTTTCACACAAGGTAGGGTGTTACAGAGATAATGACGAAACTGAACTGACAACCTCTTTAAGAGACACGAAATCTATCCCGAAAAAAGTCTACTTACAAAGGTTGAAGAACCGGCTTTAAATGATGACTCTAGTGAAACACTGCAATCCCCTACGTATCGCTCACATTAGGATCGTGAGGACAAGATTTAATTAATTACAGCACTCATAAAAGCAATTAAACATTCATTCTTTCCCCGCTCCACATGTGAATGGAACGGGCACAAACACCTAATAACTGGTACAATGGGACCTACCTTCTGCCATGTACTTCACAGTGGTTCGCAGAGTATAAATGTAGAAGTAGAAGTTCAGGTGAATGGATCCTGCCATGGGAGCCGGTGACTCTTCCGCTTCCCTCGAATGAACAAAGCAGTGCATATCAGGCTTTTCCACAATGCCGACGAGGTGAGATTCGAGGCGGAACATTTTCTGAACAACGAAAATGCAGAACTCTAAAGCCAAAGTTTCAGCCAAGTTATCCATCACTGGGAAACACGTGTCGCATTGAATGACGATTATGT
This sequence comes from Schistocerca gregaria, assembly GCF_023897955.1. Lineage (NCBI taxonomy): Eukaryota > Metazoa > Arthropoda > Insecta > Orthoptera > Acrididae > Schistocerca > Schistocerca gregaria. The sequence goes on along the minus strand of NC_064923.1, from coordinate 125,667,420 downwards.
AGTGATGTATTAACACCATCACCAACATTCATGGCCGCTGCTTGATTTCTTCGAGGTGAAAGCAAATAATTTATTATTATCTGTCGTATTAATCTGCAAAAAATTCCATTTACACCTCTTTTCAAACCTACATTTGAGTGGGTATTTATCGCTTTCACCGTATTATCTGGAGGGAGTTGCGAATGTATTCGTTCAGAATAGGAGGTATCAAATATGAAACTAAACACACACATCAAAAAAAGTTGTGCATCACTTTCGGAACCTGTACAGAAAACTGGAATAGAGGTCAACATAAACATAATTTCTTCCCTTTTTTTCCTCATAAAAACCACACATTGCATGTTGTACCACCATACAGAGAGACCTTGAGGAGTCGCGGTCGAGATTGCTGTATACACCGGTACCTCTAATACCCAGTAGCACGTCCTGTTGTATTGATGCATGCCTCTATTCGTTGTGGCATACTATCCACAAGTTCATCTAGGCACAGTTGGTCCAGATTGTCCCACTCCTCAACGCCGATGCGACATAGATCCTTCAGAATGGTTGGTGGGTCACGACGTCCGTAAACAGCCCGTTCCAATCCATCCCAGGCGTGTTCGATAGGGTTCATGTCTGGAGAACATGCTGGCCACTGTAGTCGAGCGATGTCGTTTTCCTGTAGGGAGTCACTCATATAATGTGCACGATGGAGGCGCGAATTGTCCATGAAGACGAATGCTTCGCCAATATGCTGCCGATATGGTTGCACTATCGGTCGGAGAATGGCATTCATGTATCGCCTTCCATGACCACCAGCGGCTTACGTTGGCCCAGGGAAACTCCACCTTGCTGCACTCGCTACACTGCTGTCTAAGGCGTTCAGCCTGACCGGGTTGCCTTAAAACGCGTCTCCGAAGATTGTCTGGTTGAAGGCATATGAGACACTCATCGGTGAAGAGAACGTGATGCCAGCCCTGAGCGGTGCATTCGGCATGTTGCTGGGCCCATCTGTACCGCGCTGCATGGTGTTGTTGGTGCAAAAAAGGACCTCGCCATGGAGTTTGGGAGTCAAGTTCCGCATCATGCAGCCTGTTGCGCAGGCAGAAACAGTGGCTGCACGAAAAGCATTTTTCAACACGGTGTCGTTGCTGTCAGGGTTCCTCCGAGTCATAATCCGTAGGTAGCCGTCATACATTGCAGTAGTAGTCCTTGGGCGGCCTGAGCGAGGCATGTCATCGACAGTTCCTGTCTGTCTGTATCTGCTCCATGTCCCAACAAATGGCTCAAATGGCTCTAAGGACTATGGGACTTAACGGCTTTCATCAGTGCCCTAGAGCTCAGAACTAACCTAAGGACATCACACAGGTCCATGCCCGAGGCAGGATTCGAACCTGTGACCGTAGCGGTAGCGCGGTTCCAGACTGAAGCGCTTAGAACAGCTCGGCCACAGCGGCCGGCCAAGTCCGAACTACATCGCTTTGGTTTACTTCGAGACGCCTGGACACGTCCTTTGTTGGGAGCCCTTCCTGGAACAAAGTAACAATGCGGACGCGATCGTACCGCTGTATTGACCTTCTAGGCATGGCTGAACTACGGCCACAGGGCCATGTTGGCAGACCTGTCTAATCGTGAAGATGATTCCTCAGAGCGATGCTGAAATGGCCTGGTGCCCTATCGTGCTGGACGTACACAGAAGTACATCATCCAGCAGCTCTGGTAACACACGTTCCACGAAGATGCAATATCGCCGACCGCTGAGGCGGAATGGAAAAAATGTATGACTCAATCAACGTATCACCGAGAACATGGGCCCACACAGTAACGCCGAACTGGTGTTGACGAGCACCAGGGTGAGTACCTCGTGAATTCACATGTGCCCAAATATGCGAACTACGAATATTAAAGCAACCTTCACGAGTAAACAAAACCTCGTTGGTTCCCAGGACCTCGGTCGGAAATAACGGGTACAGGGAAACCTGTCGTAAAAACCACTGTTGCCACGCGTTGAAGACGGTAAGTATGAAGCTGCTGGTCATAAAACATTCTCCACACAAAGCTATGTATGATGTTAAGGATGTGTACAATACGTCGTGTACTTGTAGATGGAGTGTCTTCAACATGTCGCAGTATCTCGTCTTCCGTTTCGGGAGTTGGCATTGTTCAGTTCCAACCTGTATCATGCATACTTGCATGGAAAGAGTCTCTTTCGCGTAAAAGGCGATGCAGACGTCCGAATGCTCGGTGCTGTGGAACTGTCGGTTGAAAAAGCGCTTTTGATACTCTCTCACCGCAGCTCGTCCATTTCCATTTACATGCCTGTACACCAGATGCACGTCATCCATTTTAGTACACGTAAACAGCTCCATATTTACTGTCCTAGTTACAAGGCAGTAATTATTGCGACTGAATCGATGCGTTTACAAGGAGTTCACCGTTGTTGTCACAAGGCGGTGATGCTTGCGAATGAATCTGTACGTTTCCAAGAAGACCTCACAGGCAACCACCAGTACACAGAGCAGTTTTCAGTGTCGCTAACCATTCCCAGCTTTAGTCAGTACTACTAACAAAATGTTTCCTGACATTACAATCTGATTTCAGAGATCATATGTTCCCTATCCAAATGTATTTGCTTTTTAATGTTCTCTGCCTCCTGTAATGATTTGAAGAAATAGCTTCGGAATACCCTCTGCAAACAAAACAAACTTGTTGTTGTTGTGGTCTTCAGTCCAAAGACAGGTTTGACGCAGCTCTCCATGCTACTCTATCCTGTGCAAGTTTCTTCATCTCGCAGTACGTACTGCGACCTACATCCTTCTGAATCTGCTTAGTGTATTCACCTCTTGATCTCCCTCTACGATTTTTTACCCTCCACGCTGCCCTCCAATACTAAATTCGTGATCCCTTGATGCCTAAGAATATGTTCTACCAAGCGATCCCTTCTTCTAGTCAAGTTGTGCCACAAATTTCTCTTCTCTCCAGTTCCATTCAACAACTCGTCATTAGTTACGTGATCTAACCATCCAATCTTCAGCATTCTTCTGTAGCACCACATTTCGAAAGCTTCTTTTCTCTTCTTGTCCAAACTACTTTTCGTCCAGGTTTCACTTCCATACATGGCCACACTCCATACAAATAATAGGAGAAACGACATCCTGACACTTAAATCTATACTCGATGTTAACAAATTTCTCTTCTTCAGAAACGCTTTCATTGCAGTTGCAAGCCTTCATTTTACATCTTCTGTACTTCTAGCATCATCAGTTTTTTGGCTCCCCAAACACCAAATTTCTTTGCTACTTCAAGTGTCTCATTTCCTAATCTTATTCCCTCACCATCAGCCGACTTAATTCGTCTACATTCCATTATTCTTGTTTAGCTTTTGTTGATGTTCATCTTATATATTCCTTTGAAGACACTGTCCATTACATTCAGCTGCTATTCCAGGTCCTTTGCTGTCTATGACAGAATTATAATGTCATCAGCGAACCTCAAAGTTTTTATGTCTTCTCCATGGATTCGAATTTTTCTTTTGTTTCCTTCACTGCTTGCTCAATATACAGATTGAATAACATCGGGGATAGGCTACAACCCTGTCTCACTTCCTTCTCAACCACTGCTTCCCTTTCATACCCCTCGACTCTTATAACTGCCATCTTGTTTCTGTACAAATATAAATATCGTTTCACTCCCTGTATGTTACCCCTGCCGCCTTCAGAATTTGAAAGAGAGTATTCCAGTCAACATTGTCAAAAGCTTTCTCTAAGTCTACAAATGCTAGAAACGTAGGTTTGCCTTTTCTTAATCTATTTTGTAAGATAAGTTGTAGGCTCAGTATTGCCTCACGTGTTCCAGCATTTCTACGGAATCCAGACTGATATTCCCCGAGGTCGGCTTCTACCAGATCTCCTTTCGTCTGTAAAGAATTCGTGTTAATATTTAACAGCCGTGGCTTATTAAACTGATAGTTCGCTAATTTTCACATCTATCAATACCTGATTTCTTTGGGATTGGAATTATTATATTCTTGTTGAAGTCTGAGGGCATCTCGCCTGTCTCATACATCTTGCTCACAAGATGGTATAGTTTTGTCAAAGCTCGCTCTCCCAAGGCTATCAGTAGTTCTAATCGAATGTTGTCTACTGCCAGGGACTTGTTTCGACTTAGGTCTTTCAGTGCTCTGTTAAACTCTTCACGCAGTATCATATCTCCCATTTCACCTTCATCTACATCCTCTTCCATTTCCATAATATTGTCCACAAATACATCACCCTTGTACAGACCCTCCATATACTCCTTCCATCTTTCTGCTTTCTCTTCTTTGCTTAGAACTGGGTTTCCATCTAATCTCTTGATATTCATACGGGTGGTTCTCTTTTCTCCAAAAGACTCTCTAATTTTTCTGTAGGCAGTATCTATCTTACCCCTAGTGGGATATGCCTCTGCATCCTTACATTTGTGCTCTAGCCATCCCTGCTTAGCCATTTTGCTCTTCCTGTCGATCCCATTATTGAGACGTTTGTATTCCTTTTTGAGTGTTTCATTTACTGCATTTTTATATTCCCTCCTTTCATCAATTAAATTCAATATTTCTTCTGTTACCCAAGGATTTCTACTAGCCCTCGCCTTTTTACCTACTTGATCCTCTGCTGCCCTCACTACTTCATCCCTCAAAGCTACCCATTCTTCTTCTACTGTATTTCTATCCCCCATTCCTGTCAATCGTTCCCTAACGCTCTCCCTGAAACTCTCTACAACCTCTGGTCCTTTCAGTTTATCCAGATCCCATCTCCTTAAATTCCCACCTTTTTGCAGTTTGCCGGCCGCAGTGGCCGTGTGGTTCTAGGAGCTTCAGTCTGGAGCCGAGCGACCGCTACGGTCGCAGGTTCCAATCCTGCCTCGGGCATGGATGTGTGTGATGTCCGTATGTTAGTTAGGTTTAATTAGTGCTAAGTTATAGGCGACTGATGACCTCAGAAGTTAAGTCGCATAGTGCCCAGAGACATTTGAACCATTTTTTGCAGTTTCTTCGGTTTCAATCTACAGTTCATAACCAATAGATTGTGGTCAGAGTCCACATCTGCCACTGGAAATGTCTTACAATTTAAAACCTGGATCCTAAATCTCTGTCTTACCATTATATAATCTATCTGATACCTTCTAGTATCTCCAGGCCTCTTCCATGATATACAACCTTCTTTTATGATTCTTGAAAGCAAGCCTTAGCTATGATTAAGTTATGCTCTGTGCAGAATTCTACAAGGCGGCTTCCTCTTTCATTTCATACCCCCATTCCATATTCACCTACTACGTTCCCTTCTCTTCCTTTTCCTACTATCGAATTCCAGTCACCCATGACAATTAAATTTTCGTCTGCCTTCACTAGCTGAATAATTTCTTTTATCTTATCATACATTTCATCAATCTCTTCGTCATCTGCGGAACTAGTTGGCATATAATCTTGTACTACTATGGTACATCTACATTTACATCTACATGATTACGCTGCAATTCACATTTAAGTGCTTGGCAGAGGGTTCACCGAACGACAATCATACTATCTCTCTACCATTCCACTCCCGAACAGCGCTCGGGAAAAACAAACACCTAAACCTTTCTGTTCGAGCTCTGATTTCTCTTATTTTACTTTGATGATCATTCCTACCTATGTAGGTTGGGCTCAACAAAATATTTTCGCATTCGGAAGAGAAAGTTGGTGACTGAAATTTCGTAAAAAGGTCTCGCCGCGACGAAAAACGTCTTTGCTTTAATGACTTCCATCCCAACTCGCGTATCATATCTGCCACACTCTCTCTCCTATTACGTGATAATACAAAACGAGCTGCCCTTTTTTGCACCCTTTCGATGTCCTCCGTCAATCCCACCTGGTAAGGATCCCACACCGCGCAGCAATATTCTAACAGAGGAAGAACGAGTGTAGTGTACGCTGTCTCTTTAGTGGACTTGTTGCATCTGCTAAGTGTCCTGCCAATGAAACGCAACCTTTGGCTCGCCTTCCCCAGAATATTATCTTGTGGTCTTTCCAACTGAAGTTGTTCGTAATTTTAACATCCAGGTACTTAGTCGAATTGACAGCCTTGAGAATTGTACTATTTATCGAGTAATCGAATTTCAACGGATTTCTTTTGGAACTCATGTGGATCACCTCACGCTTTTCGTTATTTAGTGTCAACTGCCACCTGCCACATCATACACCAATCTTTTCTAAATCGCTTTGCAACTGATACTGGTCTTCGGATGACCTTACTAGATGGTAAATTACACCATCATCAGCGAACAACCTAAGAGAACTGCTCATACTGTCACCCAGGTCATTTATATAGATCAGTAACAGCAGAGGTCCCAGGACGCTCCCCTGGGGAACACCTGATATCACTTCAGTTTTACTCGATGATTTGCCATCTATTACTACGAACTGCGACCCTCCTGACAGGAAATCACGAATCCAGTCGCACAACGGAGACGATACCCCGTAGGCCCGCAGCTTGATTAGAAGTCACTTGTGAGGAACGGTGTCAAAAACTTTCCGGAACTCTAGAAATACGGAATCAACTTGAGATTCCCTGTCGATAGCGGCCATTACTTCGTGCAAATAAAGAGCTAGCTGCGTTGCACAGGAACGATGTTTTCTGAAACCATGCTGATTACGTATCAATAGATCGTTCCCTTCGAGGTTATTCATAATGTTTGAATACAGTATATGCTCCAAAACTCTACTGCAAACCGACGTCAATGATATAGGTCTGTAGTTCGATGGATTACTCCTACTACCCTTCTTAAACACTGGTGCGACCTGAGCAATTTTCCAATCTGTAGGTACAGATCTATCGGTGAGCGAGCGGTTGTATATGATTGCTAAGTAGGGAGCTATTGTATCAGCGTAATCTGAAAGGAACCTAATCGGTATACAATCTGGACCTGAAGACTTGCCCGTATCAAGCGATTTGAGTTGCTTCGCAACCCCTAAGGTATCTACTTCTAAACAAACTCATGCTAGCAGCTGTTCGTGTTTCAAACTCTGGAATATTTCATTCGTCTTCCCTGGAGAAGGAATTTCGGAAAACTGCGTTCAATAACTCCGCTTTAGCAGCAAAGTCGTCGGTAACAGTACCATCGGCACTGCGCAGCGAAGGAATTGACTGCGTCTTGCCGCTTGTGTACCTTACATACGACCAGAATTTCTTCGGATTTTCTACCAAATTTCGAGACAATGTTGTGGAACCTATTAAAAGTATCTCGCATTGAAGTTAGTGCCAAATTTCGCGCGTCTGTTAATTTTGCCAATCTTCGGGATTTCGCGTTCTTCTGAACTTCGCATGCTTTTTCCGTTGCCTCTGCAGCAGCGTTCGAACCTGTTTTGTGTACCATGGGGGATCAGTTCCATCTCTGACCAAGCTATGAGGTATGAATCTCTCAATTGCTGTTGCTACTATATCTTTGAATTTGAGACACACCTCGTCTACATTTGCATAGTCAGTTCAGAAGGAATGGAGATTGTCTCTTAGGAAGGCTTCTAGTGACACTTTATCCGCTTTTTTAAATAAAATTATTTTGCGTTTGTTTCTGGTGGATTTGGAAGAAACGGTATTGAGAATGAGATTTTCACTCTGCAGCGGAGTGTGCGCTGATATGAAACTTCCTGGCAGATTAAAACGGTGTGCCCGATCGATACTCGAACTCAGGACCTTTGCCTTTCGCGGGCAAAGGTCCCGGGTTCGAGTCTCGATCGGGCATACAGTATTAATCTGCCAGGAAGTTTCAAACGGTATTGAGCCTAGCTACAACGGCCTTGTTATCACTAATCCCTGTATCAATCATGATGCTCTCTATTAGCTCTGGATTGTTTGTGGCTAACAGGTCAAGTGTGTTTTCGCAACCATTTACGATTCGCGTGGGTTCGTGGACTAACTGCTCGAAATAATTTTCGGAGATAGCATTTAGGACAATCTCGGAAGATGTTTTCTGCCTACCACCGGTTCTGAAGAAGTACTTTTGCCAACATATCGAGAGAAGGTTGAAGTCCCCACCAACTATAACCGTATGAGAGGGGTATTTATTTGTTACGAGACTCAAACTTTCTCTGAACTGTTCCGCAACTGTATCATCGGAGTCTGGGGGTCGGTAGAAGGAGCCAATTATTAACTTAATTCGGCTGTTAAGTATAACCTCCACCCATACCAATTCGCACGGAGTATCTACTTCGACTTCACTACAAGATAAACCACTACTGACAGACACAAACACTCCACCACCAATTCTGCCTAATATATCTTTCCTGAACACCGTCTGAGACTTCGTAAAAATTTCTGCAGAACTTATTTCAGGCTTTAGCCAGCTTTCTGTACCTATAACGATATCAGCTTCTGTGCTTTCTATTAGCGCTTGAAGCTCAGGGACTTTTCCAGCGAAACTACAACAACTAACAACTACAATTCCGACTGTTCCTTGATCCAAGCACGTCCTGTATTTGCCATGCACCCTTTGAGATTGCTGCCCACCCCGTAATTTCCCGAGACCTTCTAACCTAAAAAACCGCCCAGTCCACGCCACACAGCCTCCGCTACCCGTGTAGCCGCCAGCTGAGTGTAGTGAAATCCTGACCTATTCAGCGGAGCCCGAAGCCAGACTACCCTATGGCGCAAGTCAAGGAATCTGCAGCCAACACGGTCGCAAAACCGTCTGAGCCTCTGATTCAGACCCTCCACCCGGCTTTGCACCAAAGGTCCGCAGTCGGTTCTGTCAACGATGCTGCAGATGGTGAGCTCTGCCTTCATCTCGTAAGCAAGACCGGCAGCCTTCACCAAATCAGATAGCCGCTGGAATCCAGAGAGAATTTCCTCAGATCCAAAGCTACACACGTCATTAGTGCCGACATGTGCCACCACCTGCAGCTGGCTGCACCCTGTGCTCTTCATGGCATCCGGAAGGACCCTTTCCACATCAGGAATGACTCCTCCCGGAATCCACACGGAGTGCACACTGGATTTCTTCCCCTCCTTAGCCGCCATATCCCTAAGGGGCCCCATTGCGCGCCTAACATTGGAGCTCCCAACTACCAGTAAGCCCACTCTCTGCGAATGCCCGAACCTTGAAGGCTGAGAAACATCCTCTGAAACAGGGCAGGCAACTGCATCTGGCTCAGCCAGAGACAGTGCCTGAAACCTGTTTGCCAGACGCACCGGGGAGGCTTTCTGATCAGCCTCCGGGGACGCCTTTCGCTGCCTGCCACGCCTTGGAACGACCTGCCAATCAACCACAGTCGAGGGCTCAGCCCCACTGCGGGCAGTAACCGGCGCAACCACAGCGGCAGACCGATCTGCAGACAGACGGGACGAGGTTGATATCCTCGTGATACACAAGTCCGGCTCCCCACAGTGGTGCCCATTGGCAACAGCATCAAGCTGCGCGACCGAAGTCAGCGCCGCTTGCAGCTGTGAGCGAAGGGATGCCAACTCAGCCCTCATCTGAACACAGCAATCAGAGTCCCTGTCCATTCTAGACGTGGGCTTCGTGTCTGTCTTGGCTACAATAATGCGTTCACTGTGTTGTTTGTAGTAGCTTACCCGCACTCCTATTTTTATTCATTATTATACCTACTCCTGCATTACCCCTATTTGATTTTGCATTTATAACTCTAAAACAAACTTAGCGTCTGGTAATGTTACTGATGGAAGGTCATTAACGTATAAAAGAAAAAGAGAGAAAGTCTCGAGATTGAACCGTATGGAACATCACTTGTAATCATCTCCCATTCCTGTGGAGACTGTTGACGCTCACGCAGCACTGTTTCGTTTTACGAACCGCCGTCGCAGCCACGGACCGTGCGTGCCACACAGCTCGCTGGCTCGTCGGTTGACGGCAATTCGCGGCGACATTAGCAGTCCCGAAATAGCGCGCTTATCTGCGAGGTGGCGTGCTGCACCGTGGCGTGCCGCTCAGTCATTACCGAGGCCAGCCAGGACAGGGCAAGGTGAAGCGCCGGCCGGGCCACACAGCTATTTCGACCGCGTGGGAATTTGCGAGCGGCCGCTGCTATCAGCCCCGTCCAGAATACACGGCCAACCACCTGCCGTCGCTCTATCTCATACAGTATTACGGGAATGTAAAAGACTTCCCCAAGATATGAGGCTGCTAGGCCATTGCACTGACTCATCTCTAGGCTAAGACCAGCACGCGACCTATACGGTGGAGCGTACGGCAGCGATAGTTTCGCAGTAAATTACAGTGTTTAGCACTTTGTTTCCAGGAGATATGGGAAGTTTGTAGCCACCCTCCTCTCTTTAAAATACACAAACTAAAAATATTTAAACGCGTAACGTAGAGGAATGAATGGACAGGGTAAGTCAGATCCCTTGCTACGACAGAGTTTAATAAAAACAGGTTAATACTGGATCGTCAAACTACAGTCGGCCAATTAAACAATCGTCTTTTTCTTTTCATTTGGGCCTACTTAGCAGTACGTGACTCGTTTCGACTCTTCGCCTGCGTCTTCTGTTTCTTGTTAGCCCAGAAAATTTCAATTTATGGCTATCAGCAAGCTTCCTCTGCACTGTCCACTTCAGTGATGTGTTTGTTCTTGGACGCTTCCCGTCTACCTGTCGCGGTGAAGATCCTGTCCGTGAGTCTGGAGGGATCCATGTAGGTCAAATGTCCATAGATTTCCAGCCGCCTTTTCCTCGTATATCAATGTCTTCCTTGAGATGCTGCAGCTCACTTTTGTGTCTGACCCGTAGCTGCTATCCAGTTCTGTTATTGGTACTGCTGTTCTCCAAGAGAGTTTCCCTTCCATGAGGTATAGTTTCCTGAGTGCAACTTTCCTACTCATTAGGAGCTGTGTAATATGGAGACCCTTACTACTGAGCTGTAATGTTTGACTTAATAGTTCTTGGAAAGGTATATGTAGAAGTAAATACTCTCGCAGGAGTGGTAGACCTTCTCCAACTTGGCACATCTCGTATCTAGTTCCATGTTTTCCCTTTTAATGAAACATTATACTACGTCTTGCATCCCATTAAATTTTACTTTAATTACTCAATTATTCAAGCTAAAAGTAATTTTGCGATGAAGAACGAGACGACTGAATTGCAAGTCTCAGTGCACACAAATTGATCAAAATCCGGGCTGTCAGCCTAAGTATAGGAATACCGACTTTGACGACAATGTGACGACAAGGACATCGAACGCAAGGCAGGTTCGACATTTTCTGCACTATATGGTCATGTCTTGTCAGTGCTGCGAGTTGCACACTGTTGACTTGTGCAAGTAACAATGAGCAGTGAATTCGTTATGAGTTGATAGTGGGAGAGTGGGGGAGGGAGAGCTCCTCAATGATGGAATTTCAATGGTGATACCATAAATCCACTACTGTCCAGTTTTCCAAGCAGCAGGTTCTCATTCGCTCAGCTTTGGTCTTGGTCTTGCACTTACTAAAGCTCACTAGGAGCCGTTCCAACATGTGACCAGCTTTCCCACATGAGGTGAGTCTGTCTCATCATTGCCACAGTTGCTGCATACTCTATTCTCTCACTTCCTGTTCGACTCCAGTTAGATTACTGTGTGGTGACTAGCTGTTCAAAAGCAATGCTTTTGTGTGTGCTCGATAAAATGTGTGTACTGAAGTGAGCAGGCAGCTATCTTTTAATATTCTACATAGTGTGTGCCGTTCAAAGAATGACAAACAGTAGAATAATGGACTTCACAGCCAAATATTGGGCGAAATGGTAGTGGTGCAGAGGATGTCTCTATCTGGGATAACTGGAAGGGGCTTTCGAGTTCTGATATTTGTCTTATTTCCAAGGAAAACCTCCCAAAAATTCTTAATGTGAAAAACGGAATAGGAAATAATTTTTATTTAATCTTAGAACGACATGTGTAGTTTTTTTTTCATTCACTACTCTAAGGATGAGAGCTGGCTGTATGAGATACAGCCTATTAAAAGTGACAGTTACTCCCAGCCAAATGTATGTGCAGGCTTGTAGTGGGGCAGAGGGACTCCCAACTGTTAATATTTGGGAGGGGGCTTAGAGTTCTAGCATTATTATCAGCACTACAGGGCTTATAATCTCCTAGCTGCAAGAGAAGTGGAGATACTGGCAAAAACTTGTTTTTCCAGCCCCTGGCATACAGGCTCCCCTGTGTAACAGCTGTGTTGCGTAGGACCAGTATTGGCCTGCCAAATCAAGTTATTTTGCAGGGCAGCCCTCATATCAAGACAAGAAACAGTTTTCTGGGCCCCAAATTGTGGGATGCCCTGCATAACCGGTGTGTTGTGTTGGAGTAGTATCAGCCTGCTTTACTGATCTGTTTTTTATAGTGACCTGTACATCAGGGGGCAAATAAATGATCGTCAAGCCCCTATATGCAGTCTCTCCTGTACTGCAGCCACATTGGAGTAGTATCATTTGGCTTCACTTGAACTGTATTGCTGGGGGTTCATGTGGCAATGGGTGTGCCTGGGTTGGACAGAGCGAGAGAGATGAGCAAATGGACAGAGAGAGGTGAGAAGGAGGTAATGCATGAGGCAAGTGGAAGGTGTAGAGCGGTACTGGGCAGGTGGAAACGGAAGAGAGGGAGGCGGAGATGGAAAGGGGGAAGTGGAGGAGGATATGGTCCACGGGAGGGTAGATGAAGATTTGGTCAGTCAGAGATATGGGGAGAAGCAGACAGACACACAGAGGTGGGAGGATGAGGCAGACAGACAGAGGGAGAAAGATGTGGACCAGGAGAGGGGAAGAGGAGCTTCTTCAGTATATGTGTCAAACACATGTGTTTGTAAATCTACAGGGGAGAAGACTAGTATACAGGATGTAACAGGTGTAGGTTCAGATGTTTCTGCTGGTGATGGAGGATGGAGCACTGAAATACATTATATCAGAATCTACAACATTTGCTAATTAATAATAATAGCCATTAGGAGTAGTGTGTTTTTATGTTGGTTAGTACCTCCAAGCACTTGTCATAAGAGCAATCCATTAATGCTTATGTTCCTCTGAGCAGCAGGTCAGGTTTTGAAGCATGGACATATGAACAAAAAACAGGTACTCAATACTGAGAAGTGTAGTTCACTTAGTGGTGCAGTTACAGCTGTGTGGAGGACATCAGGTAGTAAATTATGTGACGTGTTTGTGCGAAGGCTGTTTGAAGAAGAGAAAAAACAACCAACGCAATGATGTGTGTACATATACATGCACCTATACTCATTCTACCCTGTTTATATATGTATATATGAATGTGGGTACATTCCACATATCCTCCTGAACCACTGGCTCGATTTCAGTCATGTTTGCTACACATACTAGTTGCTGCCTGGGATGAAGTAAGGCTGGGCTAAGAACTAACTAGACCCCATGGCAGATGGGGTGAAGTATGTTGGCATACTTCCAGGGGCTATGTGGTCAGAGATGGCCGAGAAGAGAGGAGGGGGAGGAGAGGGATAGTGATGGGGGAGGATGAGGTACACAGAGAAAGAAGGATAGAGAGGAAGAGGTGGAGGAGGAAATGATCAGATGGAGAGCAGAGAGGAAAAGATGGATGGATAGAGTGCTAGAGAGAGAGGGGGAGAGAGAGAGAGAGGGAGGAGACGAACAGAGGGAAGCGGATGAGGGAATCGACAGAGAGGCGAGGAAGAGCATAGACAGAGAGGTGGAGGAGAAGCAGATGGACAAAGGTAAGACGGAGGAGGATATAGACAGAGATAGGGGAAGAGAAGATGGCCTGCAGGAGGAGTAAGGGAAGATGGAAAGAGATAGAGGGAGGAAGAAGCGGACACATAGATGGGGGAAGAAGGAGATGTAAACAGAGAGGGAGGAGAAGACATTGAGAGGGGGAGAAGACGTGAGAGATATATGTTCCATAAATGCAAGTGGGTGAATCTGAGGATAAAAGGCTGGGCAAAAATATACATTATGGTGGAGTTAACTAGTACCATGTTAAGTATTCTTACGTTTGGCAGTGAACTTTGCTTCCTTTGAAGCCGAGGTTTCCTTCATTCTTCGTGAGTGAGCTTGTTTACACTCCCCCTCTCGATGTATTCTCCTCCCTGTGTGTTTCCATTTCCTCCTCCCTCTATCTCTTTCCATCTTCGCTTCCCCCTCCCTCAGGCCATCTTTTCCATCCAACGGGCACCACATCTTCTTTATGGCTGCTCATATCATTGTAGCCTATTGGCCAGTATCTTCTTAAAGAAAAGATGCCTGTCACAGGCGTCCTTGGGCTTGATTAATAGGAGGCTTCTTTAGTTCTTTTAGTACTTTTTGGGTCTTATTTTGTACTTCTCTACTACAGGCAACAGAGCAGGGTTTTGAGATCCATATTGTTAAAGAGTCACAGTTTCTTTAGGCCGCCAAACGTCCCATTAGTCTGCGGTTGGGAAAGATGTAGTCTCAATTGGGAATAAACGAGAGTGGATTACCAGTCCTGGCATTGGCCTGATAACCAAGGGAAGCCTTTTAAAGTCCATGGTGTCAACTAAGAGAATAGGAGATTTTCCTTTATTTCTGGGACAATGTTATGCAACGTCCCAGACACAAGTTAAAATTTGACGTTTTAACAGCGCCTATGACTGAGTGCACATGTGGCGTGGTGTTATATATGTCAGTATTCTGTGTGACACTTGCAGTTAAGAAATTGTTTCAGTGTGGCCGACAGCCACTACTTCATCTGCGAGATTCGATTAATGTCTTTGCCTCTACCACTCACTAGACGACTAGAAGTATCTGATTAAACTCAGGGAACCACTGACTGGGACAATGGACACTGATTTGAGTACTCGCTCACTTACGCAGACGTATTTGTTAACAGCCCCGACACGGGAAAGCTACTTCCCGGATTAATTGTGAAGCAAGAATAGTCTAACATTTACACAGACGTGAACACTTTGTTTTCCAGAGATAGAATGACGTCCATTTCCACTTTAACAAATCTAACACAGTCCACTTTTCAATTAAATCAGCGTCCAGCTTCCCAGCAAAGAGATACGACCGTAAGTAAAAAGCTTCTATGATGCTGTAGAGGTGTGTCGAACTGATAAGAGCATAAGACTTTTCTGATCTATAGGAAGACACCGTTTCTAAATTGGTCACGCCTATCCCTCAACTCTGCTTCACTTCCAAAATATGCCCTGAGGACAACAAAACCCAACAATTTCCGCCAATCAACACGTACCATCGTCACAGAAATCCTTGGACGCCACGACCCAGTCAGTGCGTACTCTCGGTTGGGGTAGGAGACCCGTTTGCCCAGCTGCTCCTGGACGCCGTCTTTCAGCCTTACTGTTTGACTGCCGCTGAACACAGCGTACACATCGCACGTGTTGAAGAGTCCCTAACCGGATGCGGTGGCGAAGGACAGTTCAGCATAAACCGCGCCTGCCTTGAAAACTGAAGAGGGCGCGGACATACGACGCTGAGCCAGTACCTCGCGTCATAACGCAAGCCTTGCAGACGAATGACGTTCCAGGGCTGGAAACTGTCCCTTACAACCCCGCAGCGGAACGAGTGCCAAGTTTTTAGGAAAATGTAAGCCAAATTCTTGACTCTGAAGAGAACTTTGCGCGACTTTAAAGCTGAAACGTATTTTGCGAGAACTGTCGTACTTAATATTGAAAATAATAGTACCCACACATTTGACTTTACTTGCATGAATTGACTACTAAAAAACAAGATTTTTGTGCCGGTGCAGCAACATACACAGTGTGTTACACATAAAGTGGAACCCCGTTCCTCCCTCCCTCCCTCCCTCCCTCCCTCCCTCACACACACACACACACACACACACACACACACACACATACATTGTCTCTCTCTCTCTCTCTCTCTCACACACACACACACACACACACACACACACTCGCACACACATTGTTGGTAAGGCGGGTACCAGGTTGAGGATTCACTGGGAGAGTCCTTAGAAAATGTAGTCCATCAACAAAGGAGGTGGCTTACAAAACACTCGTTCGACTTATACTTGAGTATTGCTCATCAGTGTGGGATCCGTACCAGATCGGGTTGACGGAGAAGATAGAGAAGATCCAAAGAAGAGCGGCGCGTTTCGTCACAGGGTTATTTGCCAACCGTGATAGCGTTACGGAGATGTTTAGCAAACTCAAGTGGCAGACTCTGCAAGAGAGGCGCTGTGCATCGCGGTGTAGCTTGCTCGCCAGGTTTCGAGCGGGTGCGTTTCTGGATGAGGTATCGAATATATTGCTTCCCGCTACTTATACCTCCCGAGGAGAACACGAATGTAAAACTAGAGAGATTCGAGCGCGCACGGAGGCTTTCAGACAGCCGTTCTTCCCGCGAACCATACGCGACTGGAACAGAAAAGAGAGGTAATGACAGTTGCACGTAAAGTGCCCTCCGCCACACACCGCTGGGTGGCTTGCGGAGTATAAAAAAATTTAAAAAACACTTGTGTGTGTGTGTGTGTGTGTGTGTGTGTGTGTGTGTATTAACTTGACACACAAATGACATGTAGCAGGAGGCAACCGTTAGCACACGACATCCCTTGCATTTGGGGGGTGAAATGAGAAAGTTTGAGAAAGTGATGACATGAAAGCGCCCCTCTAGAACTTTTAGATGAATTTGAACTAACGTGGTACGTATATGACTACTATATGGTAAAATATGCTGATAGCATCAGACATCCCTAGCCCACTCAGAGGCCTTATGTGGGGGTAAAGGAAGTAACAGGCAAAAATAATTCAAAACTAACGATATATATGCCGAAACCACAGTTTTTGGGGTTGTTATGCTTACTGTGGCAGTTTCAACGACATTTAATGGTTCTGGGTAGGGTTGACAGTAGAAAAGCATGATATGACTACACTGGACAGCCAAAGAAACTGGTACAGCAGCCTAATATTGTGTAACGCCCCCGCGAGCACGCAGAAGTGACGCAGTACGACGTGGCATGGTCTCGACTAATGTCTGAAGTAGTGCTGGAGCGAAGTGTCACAATGAATCCTGCAGAACTGCCCATTAGTCCGTAAGAGTACGAGGGGTGGAGACCTCTTCTGAACAGCACTTTGCAAGGTATCCTGATACGATCAATAATGTTCATGTCTGAGGAGTTTGGTGGCCAGCGGAAGTGTTGAAACTGAGAAAAGTGTTCCTGGAGCCACTCTGTAGGAATTCTGGATGTGTGGGGTGTCGCATTGTCCTGCCGGAATTGCCCAAGTCCTTCGGAATGCACAATGGACATGAATGGATGCAGGTGACCAGACATGATGCTTACGTACGTGTCACCCTACGAGTCATATCTAGACGTATCAGGAGTCCCATGTCACTCCAAGTGCACACACACCCTACAGCATTACAGAGCCTTCACCAACTTGACCAGCCCCCTTTTGACATGGATGCTCCATGGATTCATGAGGTTGTTTCCATACCCGTATACGTCCATCCATTCGATACAATTTGAGACGAGATTCGTCCGACCAGGCAACATGTTTCCTGTGATCAACAGTCCAATATTGATGTTGACGGGCCCAGGAAAGGCGTAAAGCTTTGTGTGGTGTAGTTATCAAGGGTACACGAGTGGGCTTTCGGCTCCGGGAGCCCATATCGATTATGTTTCGTTGAATGGTTCGCACGCTGACATTTGCTGATCGGCCAGTTTGCGGAAGCGTTACACTTTGTCATGTTGGACGATTCTCTTCAGTCGTCGTTGGCCTAGTTCTTGTAGGATCTTTTTCAGGCTGCAGTGATGTCATAGTTTTAATGTTTTGCCGGATTCCAGATATTCACCGTACACTCGTGAAATCGCCACTTCGGAGATCCTGTGTCCCATCGTTCTTGCGCCGACTATAACTCCACGGTCAAACTCACTTAAATCTTGATAACCTGCTATTGTAGGACCATTACCCCATCTAACAACTGTGCTAGACACTTGTTGTCTTACATAGGCGTTGCCGACCGCATCGCCGTATTCTGTCTGTTTACATATGTCCGTATTTGAATACGCAGGCCTATGCCAGTTTCTTCAGGGCTTCAGTGTATAAGATTCGGATGAATAAGTAACAAGGCAATATAAAATAATTTTCCATTGCCTCATACTTCAAGCTCACACGGAGAGATTTACGTAGCTGTTTACCTTCCCACATGCTACTGCGAGTAGGGCGGTAGAGAAACAATTTGCAAATGGTTATATGAAACTACGGAACTGTAACGCTTCAGAATGAGTTGAAGATGTAGATGTAGGTCGTGTAAAAGCTGCAGGAAACTGCCGTAGTGACGAAAATGGCCTCTGTTTCACTGTGTCGTTAACGTTTTTTTTTCTCTTCACATACTAAAATAACTCTAATATTTTCCTTCGACAGTAAAACTATTGACTTCTCTCGGTTTTCGATAGCCCGTGGAAAAAGAAAGACACGTATCACGTAATAATGTGACTGTCCTTGAAAATAGCCGAGAAACATGTTAAATTTGTGCTCGAAACTGCCCATACAGGCCAGTTTCACCCACGTTACAGCGCGCCCACACCTTGCTATAGCTCTCAAACTCTTTGTTTTGGTGCAAGCAGAAGATGCAGTTTGTCAAGGCGCAGAGCTTTCAGTCCATAGTCGGATTTCGTAACGTTGTTGGTCCCTCGACTGACGCTCACGTTCAGTCTGTTTTCGAAGTGCTCGTGTATTTCGAGTGTTTTTTGTTGTGTTTTTGTTCACTCGACAGTAACGACAGCACGTTCCAATTCATATAGGATGGAGGAGGCAGGGCACTATTCTTGTCTCCTAGAACTAAGATTCGAAAGATTATGTTCATACAAGATGAGAGGGGAGGACTAGGATGTTTTAAAACCCAATAAAGTGAGGAAACAGGCGAAAATTTGGGTTCTACAAGAGATTCGGTGACAAAACACATTTCCGAAATGCGTTCATCCACATCGACATTACCGACCTTATCGTAGTTGACTTGGAGATCGTCAGCCTTCTGCTTTTCAGTGGAGCTAGTCACCTACAAAAAAAGGTACTTCTGCTATTTCAAAAGCATCCTCAACAGTACACTGCACACAAATGTGTACTGGCGACCAGATATCCTGAATGCAAATGGAATCACAAAGGAGACTGAGGAAACAAGAAAGTGGTAAAGCTGTCATAAACCAAAATGTTGATTTGAGCACTACTGCTACTTGCTAGGTATGGTCACATTTCGTGTGGTAGAACCATGCGATCGTCCAAGTTTCGAAATGGCTTACCCAGGCACTTGCAGGGAGAACTACAGTGTAATGTGGACTGCAAACTATGGTGCATTTTTTAGAACTAACGAATGATTGCCGGAGATAGAAGAAGAGGTAGGTGACAGGAAAAAACTTGAAATGGCAGTGATTTTGCCCCGGAACCACTGAGCCACCGTAACTCCAAAAATGAATCGGAAGACCGTAATGCTTCCCAGTAAACCGGGGTAGCTTACATCAAAACAGTCAGCAAACAACTCGCTCCAAATACTGAGAGTTTGTAGCCGGAGTTCTGACTCGCACTGTACATTCATTAATCGCAAAAGAAATGTAATAAATTGCGACATAACTTTATGCAGTTATTAAGAACTTGCCACAACCGGTTTTGCAGTTTCAGAATCAACAACAATAATCCTTTATTTTGAGACAAGAAAGAAATATCCAACACTTACATACAAATTATTGATTTTTCAGTAAACTGACATTATCTCTGGAGCCGGCCGTGTGACCGAGCGGTTCTAGGCGCTTCAGTCTGGAACGGCACGACCGCTACGGTCGAAGGTTCGAATCCTGCCTCGGGCATGGATGTGTGTGATGTCCTTAGGTTAGTTAGGTTTAAGTAGTTCTAAGTCTAGGGGACTGATGACCTCAGATTTTAACTCCCATAGTGCTCAGGGCCATTTTTTGAACATTATCTCTGCAGATTCACCGTTGCGCGTAACCACATCTTTCATAGTATAGGGAATTGAAAATCATGGCAATTAACAGAAGGATTGAAACATGGCAACACTTGCGTTTATTAAAATATTACCGACTCAAATATAGAACTCGGAGCTGATCTGAATAGGAATAGACGCGAGTCAGTAGGTGGGTAGGTAGAAGGGGGATGATCTTCCTCAGCACTCGACGTAGTCAGTTTTGCATGAGAGCATATGAGGCAGATGCCGGGTCAGTTGCTGCGCCGGACAAATCGTTGTCTGGGCGGCCGTCGGTTGACAGCTCGCAGCGTACATCTGTCTTCTGTGGCACTGAGGCGACTCCCAGGGCGGCCTGGCTCGTTCCTTCTTCTATCCATGCTGACTGAATCTTCACAGGTAGCGCGCTCAGTGAAAGACGCCATCTTCTAGTGCCTGCACTCCCAGCGGTTGGTGCCAGCAGTACTGGCTCGCAGAAGTGATGGTATCGTACTATCTGGAGGCTGAGGTCAGACGGGGACAATCAGTCTAATACTTAAAGGTGTAAGTGATGGAGCACACGGTAAATTTATTTAACATGGAGCGAGAAATGAGAGTGCCACATAGCGATAGTTAACTTTGGAGCAAAAGGAGGGATCTGACTCAAAAGTCCAAAGACTGAGTCGACGATAGGTTGGCATGCCTGCAGAAGGCAAATCACTGTCTCTTCGGATTCCTCAGACCCTGCATTGCTGACTCATTGGCTGAGCGCCGTCTCAGTGTCCCATCTGCTTCTCTAACCAATGCCTGACTATCCGACTGACCTCTGAATGAGCGAATCTTCCCTGGCTGTTCCTGGTTCACAGTTGTGTCACTCGTCTGCATCCATCTGACCTCCAGGTCACTGATTTTTCCGTCGTATCGGCTTTGTCATTGGCAGCGCCCAATTTGCAGTGGCACGTAATGATCGACTGATGCAGCATGATCATGCAATCCAGTCTTCTTGCAGGATTGAAAATTTGCGATCTTGTGGGGGTTGGCGTGTATCTGAGGAACTCCCGCCTCGTTCGAATGCTGTTTCTCCTCGTAACAGTTTGCAGTACTGGGTGCAATGGACCCACCGGATTATTTCAGGTATTTTTCTGCATTCTAGATTGTTATGAAATCATTCACACAAGAACAAGCACGCTTATTTGTACCGGGAATGCCTGTGCCTTATTCAAGTACCTGCAGGTGCTTTTGACTTGGCAGCACTCCTATTGCTTAGCATGAGACTTTACAGGGCACAAGATTTCCTGACTGAGGCAAACATGCCAGTTATGCTGTCCATGTCTCTATTCTGAAAGTCTCACAAACCGATTGTAGCCTAAATGTCCCTCTTGCCCACCGTGCCCGGCGGAAAAGTATTCTCCAAGTATCTTCATTATAATCAGTAGCAGCAGCTGCGCCAGATCTTAGGCCTTTATGCCTGTTCCAGTTCCGTATAGGCCTGGCACCATTTCCTTTGCTAATCTACTGGTTTGTGTTTCCAGGCTGTTTCGTCTTCAAGCACACGCTGAGTGCACTATAAACATGTTCCTGTACTACATTATTTCATTCATGATTGTCTGAACTCTCAGCTCTTCCTTTATGCCTTCACTATCTTTGTGATTCACCAGTGGAAAAATCACTATGTAGGCCTATCACAGAAACTTCATTTCGGCAGCCCCAATTTTTCGCTTGGGAGGATGCTAGGGTACAGCTTTTCAGCTTTCTGCTTCATTCAGGAATAATGGTATTGAAATTACATGATTTAACTTAAATAGAGTCTGTCCATACTTTTTGCCTCAGCGGTAACTGAATTGTTCGAACGAAAAACCAAAATCTGCAAAAGTTTGATGTACGGACCCTGCGTTTTATGGAACATCGTGTGAGAACCGAAATGTATGAACTCCTAGTATTGCTCAGTCGTTTTACTGTCAAGTACAATTTATGCTCTGACTGCGTTTTAACAGCGGAATACCGCTGTTTTGAAAATTTATAAAAGGTTTGTGTGTGTGCCTAAGTAATGAAACAACACTGGGAGAACATAAAGAGAGTGCACATGTGTCCAAGCAGTTTTTCCGCGCGACTTTTTGTTATTGTTGCTGCGCGTGGACGTACCGTTGTTAGCTTGTATTTACGAGGAAATGTGCAAGAGTGGCCTGTAAGACCTTTTTTTAATTTAAGGCGACAATGGAACTGACCTTTAATAGCTGAATGCGATCCAGCAACAGTGCAGTTCGCGGAAGTACAGGCCTGCCGCCCCCATAAAGAAAGGGAAAAAAATGCCATGTATACCAATGATTGCCGTTGTACGCTACAGTGAATCAGGGAGCAAAAGACTGTGACCATATGGCTTCAGTTAGGTACGAGACTACAGAAGGAAACTTCCTAGAGTTGAGCAACGGCCCAATGAGATAAGTGGGTTTGAGAGCTTAACGCCGATTAGCGCTCCTGCAACTCGCTTGCATTAGGCTGAGCAAGGCCGCAGGGGACCTGCCGTTTGCTTTCTCTGCTGCTCGCGGCGCAACACGGAGCAAACGGCTAAAGCAAATTCGGACTTGCCGGGCCTCCAGCAAGCGCGAACATACGTACCAGTCAAGCGTCTTCGTGTTATTTTAACACACATCCAGTGAATAAAAACTATCTTCAACGCTCCCCGCTTCTACGGTCCGGAAATTGAGAACAGTTGAATGAATTAATGACTCCGTCCTAATACTGGCCCTTATTTGAAACAAATTCTAACTTTCTGTCAGAAAGTAAAGACTGTTCGCAAATATCCTGCAATTGTTGACCTATGAACAGTAATTTTCAGAAGTAGAGCGTTTCTATATGTTAAAAACGGTTCCTTTTCTTATATCGTATTTCTGATTGTTCAGATTTAGGAATCTATATACTTTTACGACGTTTTGTTTGGTTCTACACTTTTTCCCTGCAAAGCTATTACGGCAGAATTTGCGCGAGTTTGCTGGAGTAATTTTAATTAATCGGATGTGGGTGGGTGGTTGCGTGGTATGCGGTTTGTGCGGTTAAGTAAGGAAGCGGAAGGAAACTCCTTAAGTAATTCCATTTCAGCATTTCAACTATAGCCGTTTCGTATAACTTATAATGTGGGATGAGTGAAGTCTCATGGTGAAAATTACTAATAGTCGTTATTCAAACAGCAAAGAATTGGAAAGTATCCAAAAAAACAGGAAAAGTTTGTAATTACATTTTCTCCAGATGATGGTGCGGGTGACAAACTTGTTTGCTTGCTAAGGAAACGAAAGAACGGTTTTCGGATCTGATTTTATCAGTTTTAGAGTTGGTTTGGCAAAAACTGAAGCAGTCTGGACTATTCCCGAAAGCGAATGTAAAGGTAACAGTGAGAAGTAAGGATCCAGAATGGTGAAGTATGAGGCATGGCAGTAACCAGGAAAGCCAATTTCTAAATCTATGAAGCTTCCACAAAGGAGAGCACTTGCTGTTAAGTTCAGATCCTAAAAAATGTAGTGTAATGTCGGTGAAATTACGTAACAGATTTGGACAGTCAAAGACGGTCGACAAATGTCTTGATATCTAGTATAACAGCAATGGGAATTATTACACTTCATTCAAAAAAAAAAAAAAATCTACGTTGGTACAGATATTTCTGTAATTAATGTAGCTACTATCGCTATCATTTCAAATACCATAACTTGGAAACTATTAGAGATAGTCTGTTGTAAAATGTTTACCAACTTTTACAGCTTGTTTTCTTTGTTCATTGTTGAAGATCTGACATGGAGTGCACCAAAAAGGCGACAGATCAGGAGAAAGCGGAAAGTGACATCTGGTATGCAGAATCTACACAACATGCGCGAAACACACCCGTGACAGCCCCAAGATTAATGTTTGGTGTTGCCTCATCCACCTTCGCACGGGAAACCCTAACGACAAATATTTATCTTACACGGTATTGCTTTCTTATCCTACAACGCTCAGGCTCCGCCATCGCTGCACACGACCGGCCCATCCAACACGATACACCAGACACGACTGCTCGGTAGCAACTACTTACTCCTACTGCTACACAATTCCTACTGCAATCAATACTGCTCTTTGGTCTCAGATTCTCTTCTAGCTTACATATCGCAGGCAGCGCGTGAGCAATACATAGAAATTACATCAGCTCGAGTGCGCTAGCAACAAATTATTTAATTACAGACCTCTTACACCATTTTTGTGATCTTACGTCAAGGACTCCGTCTGCACAATGTTGGTTGGTTGTTTTGGGGAACGAGACCAGACAGCGTGGTCATCAGTCTCATCGGAGTAGGGAAGAATGGCGAAGGAAGTCGGCCGTGCCCTTTCAGAGGAACCATCCCGGCATTTGCCTGGAGTGATTTAGGGAAATCGCGGAAAACCTAAATCAGGATGGCCGGACGCGGGACTGAACCGTCGTCCTCCCGAATCTACACAATGTAAGTCAATGACACCGCTACCCTTCGTACACTAATCAGTGAAATAATCAGAACTGTTGATGTTACAGTGCTGATTCGTACATGAGCAGAAAACTAAATATCGCCTTGATGTTCCACAAGCAACGAGTGGAATATACATTGAACGTCTGGCATCACAGGAAAAAAAAAATCTTTGAGAGCTGCTAAGCACTTCAGAACAAACCACGGTGCTCCACATCTAACAGTTTAGAAGTTATGATGTTTTGAAATGATAGCTTGACTTGGGACTTCGTGACACCGTGTATAGATGAAGAAATGTGATATCTTTTGATGCTAGAACACCAGTGCAATTTTCTATCAGAAAATGTATGTATAACAATTTACAAGGTTTATTAGAAAAGTCACCACAAATTTTATTATTTACAAACATCAAATTATCCTTGACTATGTAACACCCCACCCGTCACTCATCTGGTTTTGGTGTGTGTTCACCCCAGGTAATTGACTAACAGATCAACAGACAGTGCAAAACTGCCGTAATGTCGGATAAAGCAAAGAAAGTAATAAGGCCCTGTGACTCCTAATTGAACTGCGGTGGCAGTGTTGACATTAATTGGTTCAGAATTGATTCCTTTTAATTAAAAAGGGATGCACATTGATGTTATATTTAGTTATCGAACACCAGATGCAAATGTTGAACATAAAATTAATTAAGAAAGTGACTTGGGATTTCAACTAGTTGATTGAAAACAGATGCAGTCGATTAGCACAGATTTATTTTAACTCACAACCATCAATCATCATATTTCATGACTCTCCTAACAGGCAGTGGTAATAAATTGCGTTTGCGTTGAGTAAAGCACGATAAATCAAAAGTAATTCCTATCGACTGACCCAGGCGTAATGAGAAGTGAGAGAAGAATTGTACAATACATGGCCCATGAAACCCTCGTGGAAACTCTGTCGACGTGGTCCAAAAAATTAATCAGTGGCCAGAACGGGTGCAATATCACCGAATTCAGCGTGGCGGAGCGTTGTCGTTGTGCAGACGTCGGCCGACCTCGTGGTGCTGCAAGGCTGAGCTAGTCTATTCACTTCTAGCTATCTTGCTCAGTACATAGCTGAACGAAAACTTTCTATCTCCAAGCTCAATCGTTCCGTTTGATAAGTCCTAAACTGCAGAGATGCTCACTCTCTCTCTCAGGCAAGCTGATTAAAGAATGCCACGTCCGCACTCTAGGCAAGCTGGGAACGGAAGACGCCTACAGAAACTCAGAGACTTCTCACAGTCTGCTCTTCGCCTCGGTTTCCCCTCCAGCAAAGTCACTTACGCCAATTGCAGTGCAAGATGCGTTAATTATGTGTCGCTTCCTAGCGCTGACCAATGCCTGCTCTGAGAAGTGAAAAAATCCGCACAAAATCTTCCTTCCTCTCAACTTCTGCTGTTTGGCTCCTCCCAGGCCACCCATCAAGGTTAGCGTCTGCAGAAACACCAATTTTTCCGGAATTCTGACTCCCAGGAGAGAACTTCAAATTCCTTGGTCCTACGTTCCCATCGGAGGCTGGCGTATTTCATTCTGTCGCTCTTCACCTGATTTACTTCAGACTCTGCAGACCGTGAATTCAGCGTGAAGTCAGTTCCCTCTGTAGTTTTGGGCAGCTTTCTCGCACGTTTCACTGAAAACGGGATGATGGACATTTATCAACAGGCGTACAGTTCTCCATCTGCTTCCCAGTACACCAGCATGGGATCAACCACCCACTCACTGTCACTCATCTTAAGGCGGTTGGAGGCCGCGCCCCATTGCTGCTTTCTCAGAGCTTGAGCCACCCTAAGCTGTCTATTGTTGCTTTCCTTAGCCGCTCTCCCGGCGGCCATGGCCAATTATGAGTACTTCCCTGGAATAAACTAGCCTCCAGTAAATCGACGCCTTTCCACAAATTTTCATGTCATGTGAATTACTTTAAAACCATCACCTGACCTTAATTATTTCAATACGTCCATACCATACCCTCTACAAGATGCATTGTGCCTTGTCAGTCATTTTTTTCAGCCCTACTGTTCGCTCAACGTGAGTTAGGTGATCTTTAATGACTTCATGTAAGGGGCATAGTTCTTGCCATCTTACAACTAAAACAGTTCCCTTTGGCAGTTCCATAGTAACATACGCGGTGCTTCCATCTTCGTAGCAGCAATGGAGGGCTCTTGATGGAATACCTCTCGTCAGTTGACAGATGCTAGATATTATCTAAAGTTTTAAAGTGACGATTTCGTATGTGGCTCTTGAGATTGGGGAGTAACAAATAAGTCACAGGGTGTGAGATATGGCATATGAGTCTGAGAAACAATAAGAACGTATTTCTTTGCCAAAAATTCCCTTATGGAGATGCCATATTATGACAGGAAGCATTGTCTGGTCAAACATATGTCGATATTTTCCCGAGTCTTTCAAAGACCACCCGATAAAAAGTTTGACTGAAATTTGGTCCTGGAGATACAAATTCTTTGTAGACACTAGCTCCAATGTCAAATATCAAATGAGCATTGATCTGATTTTGGATTTGCTGATTCTCGCTTTTTGAGAGAGGGAGAGTTTGCAGTATGCCCCTTCGACTCTGGCGCAATGTCTCAGGACAGTACTCGAAAATTCGTCGTTAGTTATCTGTGATCATACGACTGAAGGATTCTCGCGCCCTCTGAAGGCTGACTTGTAGCTCAGGGCACACATCCTCGAGATTGCAACAATGATTAGAACAGGTAATTTACTTACGCTCTGTGTAACATAGCCTCAGAGCTTATTACCTGCCCGAGTTACCATCTCCGACGATTAGAGCTCAAAGCATCGACGGCTTTCAGGAAATCACGATAGACTACATGCGACATATATAATAAACTGACCTGCCTCTCTAGCGAAGGACGCTAACTCACGCCTGTGCGGCGGCGATAGAGTTGGGACTAGGCCGGTTTGAATCCTGGTGATGGAAAATTGTCATTATCAGTATTTGACCGGCATCTGGAGTGGTGGCGTAAAATTAATGAAAAGGTCTATGTCCAAATGTTCTACATTAAATTCCAAACCTCTGCACAAAGTCTCAAGTAGTATGGGCATGTGAAACTGTTGATGGAGACTCTCTTACTGGATGGGGACGTTAAGGTTGGCGACCTCCTTGGTGCTATTCGAGAGCAGTAGGTTATAAGCCGGTACCAGGTTTCACCCTCTCCTTTCCCGTACTGATAACAACATAAACCTACCACTGCACTGTAGAAGCACACGATACGACACAGATACATACTTGACTTTTCATAACGGATCCGAGGATAGTACTGGTAAATCATTTCCGTCCGGACCTTGCTACGAGCGCGATGCGGGATTCTGCACCTGCTCTCCTGCGCTCATTCCCTGAGTACGGGATTACTGTGACTTTTGATCTAACACATTATTGATTATATGGTGTCACCAACAATTTGTGAGAACATGACCACGCGTGTCGGTTATAGCTAAACGAACTCTCTGGCAAATCATTTATGAGAAACCGTTTTGTGCTTGCACGTAGATAAAGGACCCGCTAATTTTTACGGCACTTAAATTCGATCACTTGCATCACTTAGAGGCGCGAGCTCACTAGACTGGTTAATGAAGTAAATTGCAGATTCTCACGGTCCCTCCTCCTCCTCCACTCTATCACATCAAAAGGTACAAAAAAATTCCTGTGGATGGAAATTTTCTTGTACTTTAAGTCAATGTGTTGACAGTACTTGAAATTTGACCTCCTGGCGGAAAACATTGGCCAACCATTCTTCACCATGCAGTTTAAAGAACTTGTGTTATACCTTGTCACTGCTAATTCATTTCGCACGGCAAATATTTAAAAAAAAGCTATCAAAAGAACCCCATAACTTCCGAGTCCATTGCTTTGCGGTGTAGCCGTCACTTGGTGGAAATATCGTAAATACATACAAATCACGACTTCTAAAATCAACGAGCCACCAGAAAGTTTTGAATATATAACAGAATTGCCAAAGAAGGTAACAGTTGTTTCGGACTGGTGTCACGCAAACTGAAAGTTTAGTAGCTCTACAGATACGCGCCAACACTTTTCCAATTTACGACGCACACAAGTGCTGGGAAGCTGCCACTACGTTCACTATCTCGTACTTTCGCAGAAAGTTTTAGATAAGTGTGACTCTTGTACTTCAAAGGGATGTCAGAATAGCTACGATGTCGTTAGCGAAAACTGTCCAGTACAACAACCAAAAGAATCTGCCAGGTAGTGGAGCCACACAGTAAACTCAGCAAAACGAACTGCTTAATATATTGCAGCAGAGTGAAGTAGCTTGGCCGTGGCTAGCGCAGCGCCCACATGGCGAAAGGCGCCGTCCATCTCACATCACGTGACCTGGGCGTTCATCCAAGAAAACGAGAGAGGTGGAAATGTTATTAGAACCAGGAAAACGGCCTAACAATTCACTATCCTAAGGACCAGTTACGAGTACTTTGCTTCCAGTAACGCGCCAACACTTTTCGAATTTACGACTCACACAAGTGCTGGGAAGCTGCCACTACGTTCACAATCACGTACTTTCGCAGAAGGTGTTAGAAAAGTATGACTCTTGAACTTCAAAGGGATGTGGGAATAGCCAAGACGTCGTTAGCGAAAACTGTCCAGTACAACAACCAAAATAATCCGCCAGGTAAAGGAGCCATACAATAAACTCAGCAAAACAAACTGCTTAATAGATTGCAGCAGAGTAAAGTAGCTTGGCCGTGGCTAGCGCAGCGCCCACATAGCGAAAGGCGCCGTCCATCTCATATCACGTGACCTGGACCTTCATCCAAGCATACGAGAGAGATGAAGATGTTATGAGAACCATGAATAGGGCCTAACAATCCACTATCCTAAGGACCAATTACGAGTACTTTGCTTCCAGTAATAGGTAAAATGTTTGAACTACATTGTCCATTCACATTAATGTGATCACCCACTACGTGAAATAACTAATCACCAACGGTAGGTGGCAGCACTAGCAGTGCAAAGAGCGTGTCGGGGGATGCGGGAAACAGTGCGGTCGTTGTCGTAATGAGGAAACGTAGCTATCTCTCTGGCGTCAAAAGGGCATGATCATTGTTCTTCAGGCCAAGGACGGAAGCATTAACAATACAGCCAAGTTTGTTCTACTTTCTCTATCCGCGTGCCGCCTTGGTTAAAGTATACTGTGTACGGCAAAATAGCACTATTAAAAATCGGCGCCGAGGTAATTGTTGTGTATCTCGGGGCATACATGACTAGGATGAACGACGGCTTTCACTTACACTATGTGATCAAAAGTATCCGGACATCCTCAAGAACACGCGTTTTTCATATTAGGTGCATTGTGCTGCCACCTACTGCCAGGTACGCCACACCAGCAACCTCACTAGTTATTAGACATCGTGAGAGAGCAGAATGGGGCGCTCCGTGGAACTCACGGACTTCCAACGTGGTCAGGTGATTGAGTGTCACTTGTGTCATACGTCTGTATGCGAGATTTCCATACTCCTAAACATCCCTAGGTCCACTGTTTCCGATGTGATAGTGAAGTGGAAACGTGAAGGGACACGTTCAGCACAAAAGCATACAGGCCGACCTCATCTGTTGACTGACTGACACCGCCGATAGTTGAAGAGGGTCGTAATGTGTAACAGGTAGACATTTACTCAGACTATCACACAGAAATTACAAACTGAAATAGGATCCACTGCAGGTACTATGACAGTTACGCGGGAGGTGAGAAAACTTGGATTTCATGGTCGACCGGCTGCTCATAAGCCACACATAAGGGCCGGTAAATGCCGAACGACTGCTCGCTTGATGTAAGGAGCCTAAACATTGGACGACTGAACAGTGAAAAAAACGTTGTGTGGATTGACGAATCACGGTACACAATGTGGCGATCCGATGGGAGGGTATGGGTATGGCGAATGCCCGGTGAACTTCATCTGCCAGCGTGTGTAGTGCCAAGGGTAAAACTTGGAAGCGGTGCTGTTTTGGTGTGATCGTGTTTTTCACTTATCGGGCTTGCACCCCTTGTTGTTTTGCGTGGCACTATCACAGCACAGGCCCATACTGATGTTTTAAACACCTTCTTGCTTTCCACCATGAAGAGAAATTCGGGGATGGCGATTGCATCTTTCAACACGATCGAGTACCTGTTCTTAATGCACGGCCTGTGGCGGACTAGTTACACTACAAAAACATCCCTGTAATGGACTGGCCTGCACAAGGTCCTGAGCTGAATCCTACAGAACACGTTTGGGATGTTTTGGAACGCCGACTTCGTGCCAGGCCTCACCGACCGACATCGATACCTCTGCTCAGTGCAGCACTCCGTGAAGAATGGGCTGCCATTCTCCAAGAAGCCTTCCAGCGCCAGATTGCAAGTATGCCCGTGAGAATGGAAGCTGCCATCAAGGCTAAGGGTGGGCCAACACCATACTGAATTCCAGCATTACCGGTGGGGGCGCCACGAACTTTTAAGTCATTTTCATCTAGGTGTCCGGATACTTTTGACCACATAGTTACGCACGGGCGAATAGAAGTGCAACTGCTGAACAACTTACCGCCCAGATGAACCAACGGGCTACCAGGAGTGGCTCCTTAAAGGCCGTTCAGCGAATGACGCTGCTTCGCAGTAGGCGCCCAGTTCATGAACTCATGATGACAGCAGTTCATCAGCGACGAAGGGTGGGCTTCATACGTCATTATCGCAAATGGACATCCACTGAGAGGCAACAGATAGCCTTTTCACATGCATCACGTTTGATGCTCCATGGGAAAGGTGGAAACCAACATCTAACATTCGTCTCCCCAAAGGAGGGGCGTTACGGTCTTGGGAATGTTTTCGTTGCATTCACTGGGCGATCTCGTCATTCTGGAAGGTACAGTGGATCAACCCAAGTATGAAGCTACCCTTGGGAGCCATATCCCCCCCCCCCCCCTACATGCAGCTTGTTTTCTTCGGCATGGTAGTATCTACCAGCAGGACAATGTAACGTGTCACATGGATCGCAGTGTACGAGCGTGATTCGGAGACCATCAGGATGCGTTTACCGTACTCCGCTGACCACCAAACTCCCCGCACTAAAGCCCAAACGAGAATCTGTGGGACGACCTTGGTCGAGATGTTCGCACGATCAATCCTCAACTGACAAACCTAGTGCAGCTGGCCAAGGTGCTGGAGTCGGTATGGCTCAACATCTCTGTCGGTAGCTTCCAGAACTTCATTGATTCTCTTCCTGCACGTCTTGCGCTGCAAAAGATTAATATTCAGGCTTTTGACAGGTGGTCCCATTAATGTGGCTGACATCACAAGGCTTACCCGAAATATGCAGCAAAAAACGAGCTCATACCTAAGATACAGGCAAGGTTCAGGAAAGAGCATGCCGCAATACATCCCGATCTGTGTCGCTGCAGCAACATAACAGAGGGACTAAACCTGTGCAACGTCACCTCGACTCAAACGCTGCACGTAGAGACAGTGTACTATAAAGTATGCGACGTCGGCCTATATTACAAACTACTTAAAATAGGCTTGCCACAAGACATAATACATCTACTTGCAAGCATTACAGATCAAAGCCCTACGGGAGTATATATCAGCGATATAGCTAACACTTGGTTTAAGAATCATGAAAGAAGGTTGTATACGTGGAAGAACCCTGGAGATACTAAAAGGTATCAGATAGATTATATAATGGTCAGACAGAGATTTAGGAACCAGGTTTTAAGTTGTAAGACATTTCCAGGGGCAGATGTGGACTCTGACCACAATCTATTGGTTATGACCTGTAGATTAAAACTGAAGAAACTGCAAAAATGTGGGAAATTAAGGAGATGGGACCTGGATAAACTGAAAGAACCAGAGGTTGTACAGAGTTTCAGAGAGAGCATAAGGGAACAATTGACAGGAATAGGGGAAAGAAATACAGTAGAAGAAGAATGGGTAGCTCTGAGGGATATAGTAGTGAAGGCAGCAGAGGATAAAGTAGGTACAAAGACGAGGGCTGCTAGAAATCCTTGGGTAACAGAAGAAATATTGAATTTAATTGATGAAAGGAGAAAATATAAAAATGCAGTAAATGAAGCAGGCAAAAAGGAATACAAACGTCTCAAAAATGAGATCGACAGGAAGTGCAAAATGGCTAAACAGGGATGGCTAGAGGACAAATGTAAGGATGTAGAAGCTTATCTCACTAGGGGTAAGATAGATACTGCCTACAGGAAAATTAAAGAGACCTTTGGAGAGAAGAGAACCACGTATATGAATATCAAGAGCTCAGATGGCAACCCAGTTCTAAGCAAAGAAGGGAAGGCAGAAAGGTGGAAGGAGTATATAGAAGGTTTATACAAGGGCGATGTACTTGAGGACAATATTATGGAAATGGAAGAGGATGTAGATGAAGACGAAATGGGAGATACGATACTGCGTGAAGAGTTTGACAGAGCACTGAAAGACCTGAGTCGAAACAAGGCCCCCGGAGTAGACAACATTCCATTAGAACTACTGACCGCTTTTGGAGAGCCAGTCATGACAATACCAGCTGGTGAGCAAAATGTATGAGACAGGCGAAATACCCTCAGACTTCAAGAAGAATATAATAATTCCAATCCCAAAGAAAGCAGGTGCTGACAGATGTGAAAATTACCGAACTATCAGTTTAATAAGTCACAGCTGCAAAATACTAACACGAATTCCTTACAGACGAATGGAAAAACTGGTAGATGCAGACCTCGGGGAAGATCAGTTTGGATTCCGTCGAAATGTTGGAACACGTGAGGCAATACTGAACTTACGACTTATCTTAGAAGAAAGATTAAGAAAAGGCAAACCTACGTTTCTAGCATTTGTAGACTTAGAGAAAGCTTTTGACAATGTTGACTGGAATACTCTTTTTCAAATTCTAAAGGTGGCAGGGGTAAAATACAGGGAGCGAAAGGCTATTTATAATTTGTACAGAAACCAGATGGCAGTAATAAGAGTCGAGGGGCATGAAAGGGAAGCAGTGGTTGGGAAAGGAGTGAGACAGGGTTGTAGCCTCTCCCCGATGTTATTCAATCTGTATATTGAGCAAGCAGTAAAGGAAACAAAAGAAAAATTTGGAGTAGGTATTAAAATTCATGGAGACGAAGTAAAAACTTTGAGGTTCACCGATGACATTGTAATTCTGTCAGAGACGGCAAAGGACTTGGAAGAGCAGTTGAACGGAATGGACAGTGTCTTGAAAGGAGGATATAAGATGAACATTAACAAAAGCAAAACGAGGATAATGGAATGTAGTCAAATTAAATCGGGTGATGCTGAGGGAATTAGATTAGGAAATGAGACACTTAAAGTAGTAAAGGAGTTTTGCTATTTAGGAAGTAAAATAACTGATGATGGTCGAAGTAGAGAGGATATAAAATGTAGACTGGCAATGGCAAGGAAAGCGTTTCTGAAGAAGAGAAATTTGTTAACATCGAATATAGATTTATGTATCAGGAAGTCGTTTCTGAAAGTATTTGTTTGGAGTGTAGCCATGTATGGAAGTGAAACATGGACGATAACTAGTTTGGGCAAGAAGAGAATAGAAGCTTTCGAAATGTGGTGCTACAGAAGAATACTGAAGATAAGGTGGATAGATCACGTAACTAATGAGGAGGTATTGAATAGGATTGGGGAGAAGAGAAGTTTGTGGCACAACTTGACTAGAAGAAGGGATCGGTTGGTAGGACATGTTTTGAGGCATCAAGGGATCACAAATTTAGCATTGGAGGGCAGTGTGGAGGGTAAAAATCGTAGAGGGAGACCGAGAGATGAGTACACTAAGCAGGTTCAGAAGGATGTAGGTTGCAGTAGGTACTGGGAGATGAAGAAGCTTGCACAGGATAGAGTAGCATGGAGAGCTGCATCAAACCAGTCTCAGGACTGAATACAACAACAACAACACAAGACGTCTGGCATCTTTCATCCGGAAGCAGGCGTGACACGAAGTGCGACACAGTCACCATTTCTGTACATACACTATACTGCAGACATGCTACGGTCGCAGGTTCGAATCCTGCCTTTGGCATGGATGTGAGTGATGTCCTTAGGTTAATTAGGTTTAAGTAGTTCCAAGTTCTAGGGGACTGATGACCACAGCAGTTGAGTCCCATAGTGCTCAGAGCCATTTGAACCATTTTTTTGCAGACATTTTGCAGCGTGGAACGACGGACTGGCGCTGTATAACGATGGCGTGGCCTACGGTGCCACGACCGAAAGTAAATACGCTAGTGCAGCTGAATTTCCAGTCCACCAGGCAATTAGAACCGTCGCTACAGAAATGGAAAATAGACTCATATGCTTTCAAGGGCCACCACAGAAACAGGGCACAAGACAGGACCCAAGCAACATCGCTATTGTCTATGCGAACAATAAAACTCGCCGAAAGAAATGGTGAAATATCTATGTATAACGTCAGATACAGTCCTCACATGAAGGCAAATCAACAGCAACAGTAGATATAGTGAGATGGAGAATGGGACTGAACGAACTCACAAGGGCAGGGCCAACGGCGCGAACGTAATTACGTTGCTAAACACATATCAAGCTTTCATTAGGCTTAAACCTTGTGTCCCCAGTCCAAATGGCTCAGAAAAATCACACCCAAATGATGGTCGCAACTGAGAAATGAATCGTATGAATTAAACTGAAAGCAGGACACAGAACGAACATAAGAAGGTTATACCAACTAGAAAACATTGAAGCTCAAGATTAATAAAATTAACAACGAAGACAAATATAAAAAGTTTATTAAAAAACTAAAAACCCGCCTCGATTGCGAAAAAAGCACCTAGTGTTAACCCAGGTTTCGGCGTAGATAACTACACCTCCTTCAGAACAACAATAAAACCCACAAGTGCCTAAGAAGACCTTTGTCAATGATTAAAAGAACACCATAACTATACATTTATAAACAAAAAGAAAAGTTTATGGCGGATCATGGCCCATCGAACATAGGCCGGTGTGAGGTGGAGCGTACACTATTAAGTTAAATAGTGGTTTTGACTTTGTACATAAGTACTGTTTGTGTTTTCCTTTTCTTTTTGTTCATAAATGTATAGCTATGGTGTTCTTTTAATCATTGACAAAGGTCTTCTTAGGAACTTGTGGGTTTTATTGTTGTTCTGAAGAAGGTGTAGTTATCTACGCCGAAATCTGGGTTAACACTAGGTGCTTTTTTCGCAGTCGAGGCGGCTTTTTAGTTTTTTAATATATTAACCAACGATTGCTGACGCGCTGCGGTGTTGAAGGTTCTTAAATACAAAAAGAATAAATCAGGCAACGACATCACAAAAGAAATCAACAAGCACTTCCACTTCAGAAACTTCCCAGTCTACATACACCCCCTACTAAACCTAATAATAACAACAGCCACCAACACAAAGTAACCCAGACTTCGAAGAAATGAGAGACATACACAAAAACACACAACTTCCGGAGAAGGGACGGGAGAGGAATAATAGAACAATGGAAAAAAAATAAAGACCAACTCAACCAAGAATACAAAACTAGCCAACCCTTGGTGTGATTTTAGGGAGGTTTGCACCCAACAGTAAGGCGAATGCCAGGCTTGAGAAATCCCTCCCAGTAGAAGCAGAAACAGAAGATCAAAATCAACAAATGAAACTAAGATTACAGAACGAACAGTCCCCACCACAACGAAAAACAGAAAGAGCCGCAGCAGCAAAGTATAAGATTGCGTACCTGTCCTTCCACTTCCAGGGAAAAAAAAGATGCTCGGCAGGCATCGTGCAAACCGCTGTTGGCACGACTCGATTCCAGTATGGTTGTTCTGGCGGTCAGCGTGTTCACATCCTCATCGTTGGACGTGGAAGATACGTAAGAAGACAATCATCACTACTTCACATTTCTGTTTTGGACACCGCAAGTAAATACTCAGATGTCTCACTGCTGTCATTTCACACCTGTGTAAGTGGCTGCTGATGCTCATGTTAAGTGTGGCACCTTGATTCATAGAAAGCTTGATAATCGGACATCACTCCGTCGGACACATTCGATAATCCGGCATCGCTTCATATACACTGAATATTTCGGACATGTTCGGAGGAATTCGTTTGCGTTCGGCAGTGGTCAACACAATTTCGAGTCGTGTGGCCCCAACTACTGTTTCAGTCATCTATCAGACACCTTTTGTCATGCACCAGTTGCCTGCAGCGATTAAAACGTGGTGTTTTAAATTGTAATCACGATTAGTGGTGTTTTATGTTGCAATTACAATAGTGCTGATTATTTTTGTGGGAGTGTGCCAAGCACATTCCAAATCACGATGGAAGTGAACGGTAAACATGTTACGCTTGCGGCGATACAACGAAAGTGGTTCAAATGGCTCTGAGCACTATGGGACTCAACTGCTGTGGTCATTAGTCCCCTAGAACTTAGAACTACTTAAACCTAACTAACCTAAGGACATCACACACATCCATGCCCGAGGCAGGATTCGAACCTGCGACCGTAGCAGTCGCACGGTTCCGGACTGCGCGCCTAGAACCGCGAGACCACCGCGGCCGGCTACAACGAAAGCTTGACATCAGTAATCGGACTGAGGAAGGTGAAGTTAGTCCTTCAGCAGTTTATACTACAAAAAAAAATTGTTGGCTTCGAAAGTCTGCCTCACAGGCGGTTGCAATAAAAGACAATGAATCACGAAAAACTTTGAAACAGCCCAAACTAGACCAGCTGTAAGAAATTTTGTACAAGCGGTTCTGTGCCAAGAGGTCTATAGGAAAACCTGTTTAACTGGGCCTATGATTATGGAAAAAGCTCAACAGTTCCATGATAATTTGGGGTTATCAGAAACTGAATATGTATTTTCTTACGGTTTGTTATATCGAATCTAAGCTAGTGATGGAACTCCGCAGCTTGACGTAGGTGGGAAGTTACGACTGGCAGATCAAAACACACCTATAGAATACAAAGAAATTTTCTACAATTTTGTTAAACATCATAACTTAACTGATAGTCAAATCTACAATACCGATGAAACCACTCTGCTTTGGCGTTGTTTGCCTAGTTCAGCTTCGGCACGTAAAGATGGAAAGTGCGAAGAAACAGAAAAGAAAAAAAACCAGAACAAGTGTTTGTTGACTGTGCAAGTGCTTCAGGTGAACACATGTTGTCTCCCTGTGTTATTAGTAACTTCAAAAATCCGAGAGATTTTAAAGGCGTTTTAAATATTCCTGTAATTTATGGAGTTGATCCAATGAATGAATGACATCAGAATAGTTTAATGGCTGGTTTTTTCCATAATTTCGTAACTTTTGTGGGAGAAATTAAAAAAAAAAAACTTAGTTTGCTGGAAGAGAGCAGTGTTGTCCTGTTACTAGATAGCTGTACAGCCTAACCTCTAGAGTCTGAACTGATCTCCGGGAATAAATTTGCCACTTATCTCCCAGCACCTGTTAATTCCCTGATTCAGTCAGTGGATCAGGGAGTAAATCAAAATTTCAAATGTTTTCACATAGCTTATTTACTTCAAGAGCGTATCAATTCATACTTTCAGAGTTTGATTTAAAAACAAATTACAAATGCTTTATTTGGAATCGCTTTGGTGTGGAATAAAGTTAAGCCCGTTACTTTTCCGATGTTTCGGCGAAACTCCGGCCAAAAGAGTACGAAGAAGAAACAGACTACTATTCTAGACGAAACTGATGCTATTGTTAAACTGTTAGATGTTGCTCAAAATGAAATAAGAAATTTGCCGCGAAAGCAAGTTTTGGACTGGATAGACACTGACAATAAAAAACCTGCAGTCGAAGAAATATCAGATGATCTGAAAGCAGAAAGTGTGATAGGGCCACAAATACCAGATATCGGGCTGACGCGACAGACTAAACACCTCAAACTTCTTTAACTGAAGCAGTTGTCGCTTCCGATACTTTTATAAGATCTAGTGAAATTAGTACAACACTGCAGAAATTGTAAACTTAATCGCTATACATAACGAGTGTTTGAAGAAAAACACACAGAAAACAAAAGTATATAGGTATTTTTTCAAGTGAATACAATGTAGAAATACTATGTGTGCTATTGTACAAAACATACATAGTACTGTACTACAGCATAATATTGTATTGTCCTGAACTTAACATACAATATTAAAATTACATTACAGGCTGTATACTTTTTCATTAGTTCTCTAAAATGTTGTTTTATACAGTACTATACATTTTTCATCACTTTAACGGCAGCAGAGAAAGAACGATACACAATCAAAAAGATGTCGCTGGCCGCCCAAAGCTTACCTTCCGTCTCACACTTCGTCCACTGCTGCTTTTAGATGAGGTTCAGTAATCGAACGTTTTCGGTAGTCCGGCACCGTCAAGATCGCTAAGGTACCGGATTAGCACGTTGTTACTGTACTTTGAGTATCAAGTTAAACCACGAATGACTGTCTTTGGACTATTTGTCGACCGTTAGTTAAGTATAGCAACGAGCCGTAACGCCCACGTCTCCGTTGGTGAGGAAAGCTACAGTTGCCGTGACCTGTTTCGTAGTCGCTGCTATTGTTCCGAGCCGCGGCCGTGAAGCTGAGGACGCAATACAGCAAGTGTTTTTTGCCGCCACGGGGCACCCTGGTACCAGTTTGCCAGCGGATTACCCGGCATTAAAAGAGAAGCTTTGTCAAAGAGCGCACATGGGCGAGACACCAACTAGTACTGCTCCGGAGATTCTGTTGGGTAAATAATAAGCAGGTGCGTCCTACAAAGTCGCCTGTCACAAGGTTAATTAACTCATCAGCTCGAAGCTTGGTTTCAACAAGACGACGATACTCTAAATGTAGGCCTATTGCAGGAATAATGCGTCCGTTCGAGAACTATCACTTGAAAATACTGAAGGGGGAAAACAGGCTTACCCGTGGGAACGTACCCACGATGTGATCAACAAATGCTTCATTGTCAACAAGGTATCGACTTCCAAACTTAGTACGTTTTAGGTAACCACCGAGTCACCCCATACGTCGAGTCTGGCTTGACGTAGAGAACACTTCCATACCCTGTTGACGTTGTAACCGTGTGAGTGAACCTTACGTTGCCTATGCAGAATCTCCTTTCACAAAACGCGGAAATCTCCTTTCAATGCCATTCTTTTTTAAATTTCAAATCCGCTGTGAAAGGTTCCTAAATCCCATAGCAGTATCGAGAAACTTTGGTCCCAGTATAAAAATTCAGAAAGTGTTTGAAAGAGTCAGGACAAGTAGGCCTACTCTTTAAATACACTGTAAGAGGTCCGTGACTAAGGAATTTATTGCTGCCGCACTCGAGCAGATGGCCGGCCGGGGTGGCCGAGCGGTTCTAGGCGCTGCAGTCTGGATCCGCGAGACCACTACGGTCCCAGGTTCGAATCCTACCTCGGGCATGGATGTGCGTGATGTACTTAGGTTAGTTAGGTTTAAGTAGTTGTAAGTTCTAGGGGACTGATGACCTCAGAAGTTAAGTCCCATAGTGGTCAGAGCCATTTTTGAACTCGAGCAGATGTAATTTCGATGGATTACTGACGCGCTGCCTGCGATATGTAAGCTATAAGAGAATCTCAGACCAAAGAGCAGTGATGGCTGCAGTAGGAACTGTGTGGCAGTGGGAGTAAGTAGTAGCTAGGATTCGTGAGTATGGAGTTGGCTGGGCCGGTCGTGGGGTGCAATGGCGCTGCCTGAGCGGTGCAGTATAAGGTAAAAGCTGCCTCGCACATATGTACTATTGTTACATCAAGTTCCATGTAAATGTTTTAAAAAAATCTCTTAATAATAAACTTTCTTATATAAATTAACTTTTGACAATCATTCATCTCAATTTAAAGAATTTACTAATTTCTCCAATCCATTATCAACCTGATTACTGTAAAGAAAAATCAGTTGTTTCTTTTTATACATGACAAATTTATCGGCCAGCATTGCACTGGGCTGAGCCAGAACAATTTCTTATAGGGGCGTTATCCGGCGACTTCATTGGGGTAAGATTTTTTTAATTTATTCAGTATGACCTTCAGGGCCATGACTTCCTAATTTACCAGTTTAGATTCACAGTCAGTCGATTATTGAAAGGTTATACGCGAGCCACAATTTTTTCGAGAGGTTAGTCACATTTTTATTATTGGTAGGTTACGGAATTTATCTGTTGGTAGGTTACACTAAATTTGAATGCTATACACATAATTATATTTTCTACTGTTGGGAGGTTACAACACTAATGAACCGAAACATTACGACTTTTGTGTTAGCAGAAGAGCCAACACCGTGTTACGCGTGGAGGCCGAAATGCACGCGTTTTAGCTCAAGCAGGCTAGCGTGAGGAGGGAAGAACTATACTGACGTGAGGTCTGGAACATGACAAGGAATGAGAACTCAGAAAACGGACGTAATTAGTTTGATACTTAACTTTAATCCATGACTGTACATGATTCACAATATTATCTGTTCAGAATACATTCTTCAAGTAATTATAGTAACTGAATATGGCGCCTTGCTAGTTCGTAGCAAATGACATAGCTGAAGGCTATGCTAAACTGTCGTCTCTGCAAATGAGAGCGTATGTAGACAGTGAACCATCGCTAGCAAAGTCGGCTGTACAACTGGGGAGAGTGCTAGGGAGTCTCTCGAGACCAGACCTGCCGTGTGGTGGCGCTCGGTCTGCAATCACCTGTAGTGGCGACTCGCGGGTCCGACGTATACTAACGGACCGCGGCCGATTTAAAGGCTACTACCTAGCAAGTGTCGTGTCTGGCGGTGACACCACAACGACCATCTGCTTAATAGCGTATTGGCCAACTTTTTGAATGTAAAGCAGTGCGAAAGACACCAGCTAGTACGACTCCGGAGCCCCTATTGGGTAAATACTAATCGGGTGTGCCCCAAAAAGTGACCTATCTGAAGCTCGATTTGAGACGTCCTCGGCAGGTTTCAAGAGGTACAGAGTGGATGAAATAATAGTGGCCCAGACGAGTGGATACCGTTTTTGGCACCATTAACAAAGGAGGTAAAGACCTACAGTTACTTCCAACAGGATGGAGCAACTGTCCATACAGCTGGCAGAACCTTGGAACACCATTTACACAGTCTTCACGCCTGACAGACTTGTTCTCAGAGGTCGGTCCGGTCGCGGCCCTAGCTGGCCACCCATGTCGCCTAATCTGTCAGTGTGCGATTAGGTTGTGTGCGTAGCCCTCAAGTCTAAGGTGTATCGCAACAGCCCTCATGTCTAAGGAGTGTCCCAACAACTCTCATAGTCTTCAAGAACTGCAGCCGAATATTTCGGATGAGACTGCAGCAGTACCAGCAGCCCAGCTTCGATCCGCCTGTGGCAACTTGCTGACCAGGGCCCAAAAGGGCCAAGAGGCGAATTGTGGTCAATTTCAACATCAGCTATAGTAAGGTCAGTACTGTATTTCCTTTCGTCTGCTGTGTTTGTTTGTACCGTGGAACTGTATTCTCCGGGCCTCTTATTGCCACCACCATCTGCCATCAGATGTCTACGTACATGTCACGCAGTTCTCGTAAATTAATAGCTGGTGGTTTGCGAGCGCGGAACTAGCGCCTGATGGCGCCTCAGGTGTGTTTCATCGGGTCCGGATCAGGTGAGTTTGGTGCTCAAGATA
This sequence comes from Schistocerca gregaria, assembly GCF_023897955.1. NCBI lineage: Eukaryota > Metazoa > Arthropoda > Insecta > Orthoptera > Acrididae > Schistocerca > Schistocerca gregaria. The sequence goes on along the minus strand of NC_064923.1, from coordinate 125,625,466 downwards.
TCGACGCGAATTCACTATCGTGCTCATCAGACTCGTGTAGCACGCTTCTGGCGTTCTGAGACGGACAGTTATCCTCCTAGATGATTCCATCGTTGTCGGAAGGGATATCAATCCTGAAGAAATTCTGGTCGTATGTAAAGTACACAAGCGGTAAGACGCAGTCAATACCTTCCCTGCGCAGTGCCGATGGTACCGTTATCGACGACTGTGGCGCTAAAGCGGAGTTATTGAACGCAGTTTTCCGAAATTCCTTCACCAGGGAAGACGAATGGAATATTCCAGAATTTGAAACACGAATATCTGCTAGCATGAGTTTCTTAGAAGTAGATACCTTAGGGGTTGCGAAGCAACTCAAATCGCTTGATACGGGCAAGTCTTCAGGTCCAGATTGTATACCGATTAGGTTCCTTTCAGATTACGCTGATACTATAGCTCCCTACTTAGCACTCATATACAACCGCTCGCTCACCGATAGATCTGTACCTACAGACTGGAAAATTACGCAGGTCGCACCAGTGTTCAAGAAGGGTAGTAGGAGTAATCCATTTAACTACAGACCTATATCATTGACGTCGGTTTGCAGTAGGGTTTTGGAGCATATACTGTATTCAAACATTATGAATCACCTCGAAGGGAACGATCTATTGACACGTAATCAGCATGGCTTCAGAAAACATCGCTCTTGTGCAACGCAGCTAGCTCTTTATTCGCACGAAGTAATGGCCGCTATCGACAGGGGATCTCAAGTTGATTCCGTATTTCTAGATTTCCGGAAAGCTTTTGACACCGTTCCTCACAAGCGACTTCTAATCAAGCTGCGGAGCTATGGGGTATCGTCTCCGTTGTGCGACTGGATTCGTGATTTCCTGTCAGGAAGGTCGCAGTTCGTAGTAATAGACGGCAAATCATCGAGTAAAACTGAAGTGATATCAGGTGTTCCCCAGGAAAGCGTCCTGGGACCTCTACTGTTCCTGATCTATATAAATGACCTGGGTGACAATCTGAGCAGTTCTCTTAGACTGTTCGCAGATGATGCTGTAATTTACCGTCTAGTAAGGTCATCCGAAGACCAGTATCAGCTGCAAAGCGATTTAGAAAAGATTGTTGTATGGTGTGTCAGGTGGCAGTTGACGCTAAATAACGAAAAGTGTGAGATGATCCACATGAGTTCCAAAAGAAATCCGTTGGAATTCGATTACTCGATAAATAGTACAATTCTCAAGGCTGTCAATTCAACTAAGTACCTGGGTGTTAAAATTACGAACAACTTCAGTTGGAAGGACCACATAGATAATATTGTCGGGAAGGCGAGCCAAAGGTTGCGTTTCATTGGCAGGACACTTAGAAGATGCAACAAGTCCACTAAAGAGACAGCTTACACTACACTCGTTCGTCCTCTGTTAGAATATTGCTGCGCGGTGTGGGATCCTTACCAGGTGGGATTGACGGAGGACATCGAAAGGGTGCAAAAAAGGGCAGCTCGTTTTGTATTATCGCGTAATAGGGGAGAGAGTGTGGCAGATATGATACACGAGTTGGGATGGAAGTCATTACAGCATAGACGTTTTTCGTCGCGGCGAGACCTTTTTACGAAATTTCAGTCACCAACTTTCTCTTCCGAATGCGAAAATATTTTGTTGAGCCCAACCTACATAGGTAGGAATGATCATCAAAATAAAATAAGAGAAATCAGAGCTCGAACAGAACGGTTTAGGTGTTCGTTTCTCCTGCTCGCTGTTCGGGAGTGGAATAGTAGAGAGATAGTATGATTGTGGTTCGATGAACCCTCTGCCAAGCACTTAAATGTGAATTGCAGAGTATTCATGTAGATGTAGATGTAGATGAAAGGATGCGCGTGGACCGCATCTGTAATGATACCATGAGAGCCCATCTGAAGGTCAACCATACAATTACAGAGTCTCCATTGCCCCGTGTCCGTGTCTGCACGCATTTCTGGCACTCATTCGCCCGAATGGCGGCATATGCAGACAAGAAAAACTACCTTGTCTAACAAGAAACGCGATCCATCAGACCAGGCGACACGTTTCCGTTGATGCGCGCCCAATCGCGATGATCCCATGCTCACTGGAATCATACGCTGTCCAGTGACAATGATGTGACCACCTGTCTAAAGCCTGAACACTCACCTTTAAGTGAGTACCGCTTCGAGACGTACAGTGAGAGACCAATGAGGTGCCGGCAGGTACCGACAGGGAGCTGAGCCATGCCGAATCCAGTGCCGTAGGCAGCAGCGCTGCGTTTCTCGATTGAGCAACCATGGAGCAACAAAGCCCGGTCGAGGTGGTCCCACAGATACTCGACTGTCTGTAAATCCGGGTAGTTGTTGGCCAGGAGACTAGGGAAAGCTCATCCTGGTGCTCTCCCAAGCACGCACTTACACTGCGAGCTGCGGAACATGTTGCATTGGCCTCCTGGTATATGCCACTGTGCTGAGGAAATCCAAACTGCATCTACAGATGGGCATAGTCTCTAAGAGTAGTTTCATACTTTTCATGATCCATTTCGCCATCGAGATGATTAGATCACCAAGACAATGCCACGGAAACTTTGACCACATCATAATTCTCTCTCCTCCGGCCTGTACCCTACAGACAATCTCGCCCGAGGTTCGCTTTCAACCACTTCATGCCATTCACGCCAACGGCCACCTGTCATCTGAAAAGGTCATCTGTTCTCACCGAATGGTACTGGGTGCTAATTCAAGCCTTCGTCGCCGATGAGCAGCTATCAGCATGGGTAGATGAACCATGCGTCTGCTGCGGAGACCCATGAGCGGCAATGTTCGCTGAACGGTCTCTATGGAGACACTGTTGGTAGCCCCTTGGTTGATCTGTGAGGTCAGTTGCTCAACATTTAGGGGTCTATCATCCGTACACATCTCTGCAGCCCAGCCGTCGTTCACCCTTGTCATCTATGTCCCATGGTGCACCAAAATTGTCTGATGCCGGTCTCGGATAGGACCATTTTGCCATGCACGTTATACTTTAGCCACGGCGACACGCGAACAGTTTACAGACTTAGCCGTTTCCGGTATGTTGCCACTCTCGGCCCTGCAACCTATGACCATGCCCTTTTGGACGCCAGACAAATCGTTCCGTTTCTGCGTTACGACGACAGCACTGTTCTCTGCGTATCCCGACATGTTTTGGATTCCTCTGCTGCTAGTGCTGTCACCTGCCCTCCGAGAGTGGCTACTGCGCGTTTACGCTGAATGTAGGCGTGGTCACGTTAATGCGACTGGACCTGTATTTCCCTACCGCGTCACGTGCCTGTAACGTCACCAGAGGGTATTCAACCTCGCGGCGGGCAGTGATCACAATGTTTTGGTTCATCAGTATATGTGCGTCCAAGGGACAATTATTGGAAATATTTTGGAACGGGGCTACTAGATCCTTAATACGCTCGACAATGTGAAATTGCACGAGAAAACTTATCGACAAAGGGAGATTGCAACAGTCAATTTTTCGATTGTGGTACAATATGTATCGCGCAGAAATATGAAAACGTACTGGGCTTATCCGAACATGTTAATTTGCTTTTTCTTCTTCTTCAGCTCATGGATTACACTTTTCAGCCTGTTCCGTCTTGACTAATTCCTTATGTCTCTTCTTTCGTCTTCCTATATGGCTGAAGGCTATAGACAGTTTGGAAGTATCTTACTGCCCATCCATTTTATATGTTCGTATCAGTTATTGTGGCACTTCCGTATTTCATACTGGAGTACCTCCAACTATAATTCTTGCTTTATTATTTTAAAACTTTCTTGCGAACTCGGTAGTGATTCGCAATTGCTAAATATGTATGGCAATTCGATATACATCCTGATCTCTTCCTCCCCCCTTTCTTTGTCCATCTCCTCCTTCCCCTCTGTCTGTGTATCTCCTTCTCCTGTCCCTCTCTCTGTCCATCACCTTCTCCCCCCAAACTCTCTCCAACCTCCTCCTCTCTCCGCCCATCTCCTCCTCCCCCCTCGCTACGTCAACCGCCCCCCCCAACCCCCTCTCTACATTTCCACTTCCCCCCCCCCCTCACGCTGAGCTTTAGGCTTGGTTTTTTGCTACCAACGAAGCCTTGATTGGGAACTGAAGTCCCTAACAATAAATAGGAAAATCGGTTGGGATCATTGTTATGCGATGTATGAGAATCATCTCCTGCTGGTGGATCTGTGAGGATCAGTGACTGAATTCTGGATAGTTTTAATCTGCGAACGGGTAGGATTGCAAAGTTTCAGACGACCCCCAGGCTTCGTAGTGGTATACTAATCATAAGCCGATAAGCCGTAGATAAAGCTTTCCTGTTTTCTATTAAAACCTACTGTCAGGTAGAGTAACCGGTCGAGTACGTTTCGAGATTTTTCGTAACAACTTAAAGAGCGACATTTCGCCACTCTGGTTGACTGACAACCGTTTCACTTTTTTTTGACAGTGACATGGTCGCATCTGTCCAACTCATGACCAGTGCATGGAGGCAGTAAAACGAGTCTGGTATGTCTGAGGAGCTATGTCAGCAAAACCTACTTCCTCGTCCACGAAAAGCTGCGTGGTCCTGGTGCAATGGGCTCCACTGGAGGCATGAGACTGGGCCAGTCAGCTTAATGGGAGAAATCCAGCAGATATACCAGGCAGGGTTTACAGGGCCTGACACAGAGTACTGAACTACCACGGCAAGAGACCAGTGTACTTATCCAACGGTGATAACTCGCTAATTCTTAAAAACAAAACAAAAAATCTAAACTGAAATCAACAAGATTCTGCACATGTAACACAAGTGAGTGCTCTACATCTATGGCAATGTAGACAAACACTCTGAGAAGTGTGAAACCGATTGTAAAAAATCTGTTCAGTGATCGTAAGGTGATGTGTGGCGAGTAGTTTCAGAGAGATCCATCTAGAAGCCGTCCATATTCACATCTTGTTTTACTGGGCTTATCAGATGCCTCCCCCGCCCTACTCCCCGCAGTTCGGTGCTACGCACTATGAAATCTTAGCACCTAAGAGACAGCGTAGGTAAATGACCCGGCGTCATGTCCCAAGGCTACACAGACCACAAAGGCGCCTACCGGCAACATGCTGCGGTGCGGCACGTGTGATTTGAATTGTTATTGTCTCTTTGTCCCTTTTGTGCTGAACTTGTTTGTAACCCACAGGTGTCTCGAGCAACAGCCGCAAACTGCGTTGTACATTCAGAGCGAATGTTTTCACTCCGAACGCAGTGTGCTCTGGTGCTAAAGAAAGTATCAGAATACACTGAGAAAACGAAAGTAATGGGACAGTGATATGCACAAATACAGATGCCGGCAGTATCGATGCCGCTGGGATAACATGATTGTCCCCTTTGGCCACTGTGTCACGTCCTTATTTACCCATGTTTACGTACAATGTCCGCTTGAAACATAAATGACTCACTAATCGCTACTGCCTTATGCTCACGAAGAGGCAGTGCGTGCGCGATTGAACACGTGATTCGGTATCAGAGCTATCGGTAAAGGATTTACGCTTCATCTGTGTGTGCGTGTTAGGGTGACAAATTTTTCTTTTTCAGTAACCATATTATGGAGGCACGTATTCGACTGTGTCTGTTGCTCCGTAAATAGCGACTGCTACGACGGAAAGTATTCTTCTGACTAGAACTTGTCGAAATGTGCTCCACAGTGCAGCTGCAGGAAATGAACTGAACTGGATGCAGGCACTGAACTATGAGAATGTCCTCGGCGCGTCGTCTTTCCTGCCTGTCGGAGGAAGGATTTCCATCTCTGCCAGTCCAAGACGGAAGCAATGTAGCACCACTTGACAGCGCTCGCTTTGGCATCTACGGCACTTTTTGCCGGTGAATACAATACGCTGATGGAAGTAGCGGCGGAAGCAGAAAGTGGCCCCAAATAACGAGCAACGTTTGGGGGCTGGTGCACGGAAGTGAGAAGGCGCTAGGTGAGTGGATGGCCTGTGTGGTGGCGACCTGTCACAGTACTGTTGTGAACCTCTTGAGCCATGTACACAACAGAAACTGGACAAGATGAATGAGTCGCAATTTGGTCTTCTTTCAGGCAGGCAGGTGTGACCGAGCGGTTTTAGGCACTACAATCTGGAACCACGCGACCGCTACGGTTGCAGATTCGAACCCTGCCTCGGGCATGGATATGTATCATGTCCTTAGATTAATTAGGTTTAACTAGTTCTAAGTTCTAGGGGACTGATCACTTCAGAAGTTGAGTCCCATAGTGGTCAGAGCCATTTGAGCCATCTCCTTTCAAAATGACGCAAAGCATACAGTGAACCGCAGACCCAATGAGGAAATAAAGCCACAGTGTGTGGAGGTTACTCTTGTAACCATAGTGATTTCTGGGGGTGTTTTTCGTGCCGTGACCTGAGCACATTCACTCATTTTATCGTAACGAGATAAATTTCTCAGTGAATAAGTGATGCCCCTCCTTCCACATCTTTATGACGAGTGTGACGTGGACACTTCCACTCTCCAAGACGACTACATCTGTGTTCATAGGACTGCGGACTTACGTTCCTGTTTTGACGAACACTCTGGCGTCCTGTCGCACCTAGACTGGCCTGTTGAATCACTCGATCTTAATTCCAAAGTAAGTGTCTGCCGCTATTTGGAACAGCAAGTGAAACAAGGCTACGGACATCTCCACAATTTGGTAGCCCTTCGGGAATTGAGCAATAATGAGTGGCTTCAGCTAAATATGGTATACATATAGAAACTAGTGGACTCAGTGCATCGTCAAAATGAGGCCATTACCAAGTCTAGAGACGATGTTACCCCCTCCTAGCTGGCTAACAAATTTTTCGTCCGGTGTGCTTACATTCCACAGTTGTGAAGTTTTTATTCAAACCCTGTATTTTGTCGTATCACTTGTTGTCTCTAGTGTATAGCCAGGATGAGTAATAATTTCTTGCTACCTCATGCAGTGCTACTATGAGGGGAATGAGCCGCTGAGGTTTTTTCATAAAGACTTGCTGGATCATCTCAAGGTCACGAAGGAAGCAGCACCATGATAGGCGTTACTGAAGTTCTACGAATCTGTCTTATCAGTTCTTCTCCGAGAATTGTCATTTAATGTGATAGCAGATGAAAATGTTCTCTGCGAATTTTGAATCTCCTGCTAGAAAAAACAAAATCCAGTCATCAGGTAAACTCTCGTTACCACAACTATGAGGAATAAATTCTATCAGCATTTTCGGCTCGCATGAATTCGAACTCCCTATCTTTTAAAAATTCCGAAATTTCTTCGTTCTCTCGACACGATGAATGTGGCCGTCCTAAAATTCGAACACAATTAATTCTTAAATAAACTAATTATATTCAGTAAACTCTCCCGTATAGTTTGAAGGCAAATACATCAACCTGCAGAAATGGCCCCTTCAGATACTGGAAACGACGTCCCTTCTATGGTCGTGGGCTTGCGTTTATTGCTTCCTGAAAGCGGTTATGTGTATGCTTTTCATATGTGCCAGTCATGTATTGCTTCGAAATACATTACAATGTCACTTCTTCAGATGGAAATGAAAATGGCGTGTGGCTTGGGTATCCCGTCGGGTAGACCGTTCGCCTGGTGCAAGTCTTTCGGGTTGACGCCACTTCGGCGATTTGCTAGTCGATGGGGATGAAATGATGATTATCAGGACAACACAACACCCAGTCCGTGAGCGGTGAAAATTTCCGACCCAGCCAGGAATCGAACCCGGGTCCTTAGCATTGCCATTCTGTCGAGCTGACCACTCAGCTACGGGGGTAGGACACATCTTCAGAAGATGAATGCTGACTAAATAGGTGATGGACAAATGCTAAATTTCTTTTAGGGAAATTAGAAACTAATGATTTGCGTACTACAATAATTCATCCAAGAATGTGTACAGGAATTCCAACGAAGTTAAGATATGGACGTGATAGACTCCCTGACATCCGGACCTAGTGATTTTTTGCAACTGTTTTCCGTTCGCAAGTCAGTCACCATCACATCATCACACAAATTAAACGCGTATAAGACAAATAAATCCAGTGACATTAATGTTCAGCTTACCAAGGTATCACTCTGGAAGCAAAACACTCATTGGTAATTTTCGAACTAAAGGAAACTAATTTCATTACAACGATCGACATATAGACAAACTAAATGACGACACGAAAACTAAACTTGGTGTCTACTTGCTTCATTTATTCTGTGCTACAGGTATGAGCTAAATCAGAACTAGGCGGAAGTGATTCTAATGACCAAGCACGACTCTGAACGAAGTGCGTGTGAGTAGACGAAGTTCATTAGCAGATGAACATCAGCACTAGGTGGTGAACTTTTGTAATCCAGAAACTGGATCAGAGCGGGCCTTAACTCGTGCTAGCCGAGCGATGAATGGCGGCGGGTGGCTGTGACGCAGCCGTGGCTTCTGGGAACGCGTCCCCCCATTAAGCGGCAGAGTTTTCCGCGAAGTGTGCCGCCACGGCGTGTATCAGCCGACGCTCAATGGGCAGTCGCGCCACGTCCGCTTCCCGGACACGTGAACCGTGGCTCCTCCCGCTGCTTCAGCTGCTGCCTCAGCTGCTGCTGGTGGTCACCTTCTCCCGGTACGTGCAGCAGCGCTGCAACAACGCCTCGCCTTGCATACGTCATCAAATTTTCTCATCAAACAGCTTTCCATCAGCTTTCTGGCCCATCACTTCTGCTCGAGTCAGTGGGTAATTTTAGCTTATTTGACTAGTCCAAATCAGATATGTCTTGTTTTGCTTCTAGTTGTTTTTTTTCCTACCCCGAAAGCTAGAGTGGGCAGTTTCAGATCCAGTAAGTTTCACACAACAGGTATTTTACCCAAATGCAAGCGAGCTATGAGTGAGACAGTCGGGTTCCCAGTTGCGAATCCTAGACAGGTGATTACAAGTTTCAGCTTTTGATTTGCAACTTGTGAGCAAAGAAGTATCCCTGGCACCCTTTGTGGCGACCAGAAGATTGCAACTAGACCGTCTTCAGCATCAAGAGATGGATCTTCATCTGCTGACGCCGACTATGGTGAGAAATCTTCGAAATCTTGAATCTGTCCTCAAGGGGAATTAGAACGCCTCATGCCGATAATGTTAAATTTTGCTACTTGGCTTCCCTGTATAGCAGCAACCACTACAGCATTGGACATGAAACGTTTACAGGACCTAACACGTTATGTTTATAGTGAACCGAATTAAAATAATTACGTTTCAGCCAGTCGCGTGACAAGTACAATTTTTGACTGTACGGTTATATCTTTGTACAGGTTCTTTGTACTTTCCGCAAAATAATTTCAATTACACTTAACATTACGTTTTAATTTCAGTTCAGTGGACTCTCTGTGTTTCAACTTTCAGAAAATCTGAGTACTCTACTCAGAGTCGTTCCAAAGAGTCAAGGAATAATGTAAGTGAAAATATGACTTTGGAAATGACTAAACCTTACTTAATATACGTTTTCTTTTTGATTTGACTCACTCAGACTCACCCTGCACTCTACTGTGTATCATCCTATTGATCATTTTAAACGGGCATCATTCATTTCTCCCATCTGCAACGCTTAGTGGCTATTTCTGCTGCATATTGTGCTTTATCGATGCGAACCTTGCCCATCCGTTGAAGTTCTCTGATGCAATTTACTCCAGGAATAATTCGTATATGCTGTTGCACTTACATCCCACCAATGTTTCCAGCATTGAAAGCAACAACAGCATCACAGTTTCTACCCCCCCCCCCCCCCCCATTTCAGTATCTTTCTCCCAGTAAAAACATTTTTTTTTTATTTTGCGAGTCCACATGAGACTGTTGAAAGAACCATTTGTATTTTGAGTCTGCCCATGCAGACACTTCATCAAGTCGATAATGTACCACGGCTCCGTAAATGGGCTTCACGACTTCCATTAGTGCTGTTAGGATCGGATGTTTCTGGCTGTATGATATGTTCTGAGTATTGGGTGTTGCGTTACTTGCACCTTGAACCGGTCCGGGAGGGCAAAGTTCATGTACTGGTTTGTCATCTATTTACAGTTTGTGGGAGAAGGAAACCGCCACTGGCTGCCGCATTTGAACATATCATAAGTGTTATTCCTAATGGCTATCCCAAAGTTTTGTTGCAATTCACCAATAATTTTGTCTGCCAGCCTACCCATTAGATTTTACGATCAGAAGGTTTTGTGTTACCCAAAGTTACAACTTCCTTAGCATGGTGCCCGTCCTTTACTGGATGTGATCCACACTTTCCTGTCTTGTGATAATCACCGTAAGGCCGATCTGCTACTATACTTCTGTATGCTTTTGAGTCCCTATCACCTAACAACTTAGAATAACCAACACCTATTTCATTCAGCGATCAACTGAAAATTCCAATAGCTGGAGAGGCCTCCATTCCACTAGGTTTTCCTTCATTGTTCCTATAACAGATATGTTCTGCTTGGTTCACTGATTTACATTTATAACAGTGTTTTGTCAGAATTTGAAAGTCGATTACCTTTCCTGTATCCATTCGATCACTATAGCAACAGAATCCTTGAAACTTCTACAAACTACATGTATTTATGCAAAAGTTATTTTATTATTTTTCGCAGTGCTACAATAGAATGAATATACATTTGCCTTTGTAACACTGCAATACACTGCCTCCTATAGAAAAAGTTACCGACATTATTTGATCTTGATCTAATGCATGTAAAATTTTCAACTTTTTATACTGGTGAAAAGATGATAATAATATATAACACTTCCCATATGAGTTTGTAAGTGATTTATACACCATTATATCAAGAAAATTATAACAGGATAAAAACTCAAAATTGTAATTTCTTTTTTGTTATATAACTCCCGTTAAATGTGGTGTCTCCAGAACAACGTCATAAAACAATCGCGCCCATTCAAATAACTCCCACTGTGAAAGCACCTTTGAGGGAAGATGCTTTGCCCAGACTATCTTTACCTTCTACTTCTTGTAACGTATATTTTTCGTGGAACTGGCCCAGAGCATTTGCGTAGCATCGTATATACAAGTTATTGTTTGCTTTTTACATCCTATTTAACAACAAGAAGCTTTTTTACATTCCTGAAGACACAGGTCTTAGCCTTTCCGTCAGACTTCATATTTTTGTTGTTGTTGTTTCGACGACTTCGCCCATTGCTTCGGCAGTTGTTTTCGTCGCTGGCGTGGAGTGGTGGATCCCCATTCCATTCACAGCAGCAAACCGGCGCATAAAATGAGCCTTTTTATTTTTTAAACCAACCAGAGAATACATAACGTAATAGTTTTTGTCTGCATTCAACAAATGCAGCTCACGTCTTCCGACAGATTTTTCAGAGTCAATTCTTCAGGCAAAATGTATTGCGCTCTATCTTCTACAATGCCCACGCCATACCTCTTTACATGACGCTTGTCCAGTGCCACATTGTGAATTTTCTCACTGGTCCGGTCTGTGACTCTACTGTTGGTACAGGAAGTGTAGTCTGACGTTCTAAATCAGCAGCCATTAGCTTAAATATTCGAAGGGAAAGAGCAGACTCCGTTTTAAAATTCACCGATTTTGGTTAAGTTTTAGTTGGTGATAAACATAAAAAAACAAAGAATTTCATGGAGGAGCCATATCGAGATATATCCATTGGTACGAAACACGAATGACTCTACATTAAAAAGCCGTATGAACAAAACTGTTCATCAGGTCAACATGGCATCTGATCTGATGGTTTTGGGCAGCACGTGCCAAGAAGGCAAAAGTAAAAAAAAATAGAATACTGTGCTTTGATTTAGCGCGTCTCTGCCCCTGTTGTCAGCCTTCACCTCAGGTGGCAGGTTCGTGGTCAGATGACGTCATCGACCTTCGCGCTGGCCTCCCACAGTCCATTGCTCCGCACGGTAGTTTTCCTGTTGTGGGCGCTCTGACGTCACAAATGCAACACCCATCAGTGTGTTACTAGCAGCAGCGAACGAGCGGATGTTGAAACGTAAATAGTTGTTACACATTATAACAGAGCGGCTGTATGAGCTAGTCGATTACTTGCAGTGTGACAGCACCACATTTCTCAGTTCGCGTGCACTGAATGGCTTCACCAGTACTACTGGTAATAGTAACAGAATAGGTAATACTAATGATCATGCAGAGAGCAGTCCTTTGAAGTCTTCTGAATATTCATTTCCTCGTATTGTCCACACATGCTCTGCGCAAAGAAAAAAAAAGTATCACTTTTTCTAAACCTCGTCACTGTCTTCCTTTGCGGCACACAAGTTTGAAATTCGGGTCAAAAGTACCTGCTATCTTCCACTGTAATGGTGCGAAACAGTGGCGTCCTGCGACATCACCCTCGAGTTCGACGGTCTGTGCGCAGGAACGTGTGTCCCTTTACTTGCAACTGTGCTTTTGTTAGTCACATCGAATGTAAGTCGCGCAGATAGGTCAGTTGCATTAACTATTCACTGTCAAGGTAAATCCGTTGTACAGTACTTCACTGCCATCATCAGGCTATTATTAGGTAGGCATAACAATAGACATCCATGTGAAACCCTCACAGAATCCTCGAGGAACTGAAATGTGAACCTTGGAAGAAAGATGACGAACCTCTCTCGAAATCCAGTTGGGTAAATTTAGAAGACCTGTATCGAGGACCACTATGCGACCATTCACGTACCTCGCGTAAGAATCAAAAGAATAAAACAGATTACGGCGCGTATGGAGCCATGCAGATAGTAATTTTTTCCTCGCTCAATACTCAAATGGAATCAGAGATAAAATAACTAATACACTAGGTGTTGCAGCTTGTGGAGTAACTGTGAATATATACACTATTTTTAAGACTGTCGTGACCACTTGTTGACAAACTGCCTATTGGCTTCTGTCTCGGGTTCTTCGGCAGACGTTCATTTGATGATTTTACTGACGTTTCGCCAGCAGGAGTGGCTGGCATTGTCAAAGCTTCACCACCGGAAATGGAGGGTGAAGATTTGACAATGCCAGCCACACGTGCTGGCGAAACGTCAGTAAAATCACCAGATGAACGTCGCCCGAAGAACCGGAGACAGAAGCCAATAGGCAGTTTGTCAATATATACACTGCCGTAAAGAAATGCAACACCCACAACGACAAGGTTATTTTATTAGCAAGTGACGTGACACCTAATTCATCATTGTAGGAGTATATGACAACAAATTCAGACCAAATGAAACATACATATTACAGTAAAGGGTGCCCAACAATCGAATCAGCATACATTGTATCCCCCTCAGGCGGCAATGCAGGCGTGTATTCTCTCATGCAAACTATTATAAAGGTCCAGAATGAGATTTTCGCTCTGCAGTGGAGTGTGCGCTGATATGAAACTTCCTGGCAGATTAAAACTGGGCACACAGTTTTAATCTGCCAGGAATTTTCATATTATAAAGGTGCCGAATGACATCCTGCAGTGGACATACGAAAGCATCTTTCATCATTTTTTGGTATTCGGCAACAGTTCTTGAAAACTCTGGAGGACGACTAAGTTCTCAGTTCAGCAAGTCACACATTTAGCGCTCTTGCTGGCCAGGGTAGTAACTGTACACCACGAAGAGTACGTTCTGTAGCAGCCGCCACATGCGGGCGAGCACTCTGCTGCCGGAAAACCACACCACCTGCCTGTCGAAGAAATGGCAGTAGCACATGTGTAACAACCTGTGCGAAACAGCGGACACTGGTTGCTTTATCCTGCTTAACCCTTTCCTGCCCAAATTTTATATTATATTTAAAAAAAAAATTTAAAAACATTAGGTTGTACAAAAATTTCGGCCACCAGTTACAATAAAAGATTATTTGTCACACTACCGGTTTCGGGCTTGCGCCCATCCTCGGGTGTTTATACATTCATGTACATGTTTATATCGCTGGAGATTACTGCATAAATACAAAAAAATTATTTGCTGGTGACTAAACTTGCCACTTACAATTGTCCCACTTGTATCTGTTTAGTCACTAGCAAATAATTTTTTTTTATTTATACAGTGATCTCCAGAATTTTAAACATGTACGTGAATGTATAAACACCTGAGGATGGGCGCAAGCCCGAAACCGGTCGTGTGACAAATAACCTTTTATTGTGACTGGTAGCAAAAAAATTTTCTACACCCTATAAAGGAACAGTCACGGAGTTCAACAGCATCCACTATGAATAAAAGTTATTTAAAAATATTATTTTTGACTTGTAAATTCTTCTAGCAATAGACTAAACATGATTTCAACTTTTTGAATTAGTGCAACTTCCTTTCTAATGGGTCCATATGGACCCAATACCCATCATCCGCCGGTCGGGATGGCCGAGCGGTTCTAGGCGCTACAGTGTGGAACTGCGCGACCGCTGCGGTCGCAGATTCGAATCCTGCTTCGGGGATGGATATGTGTGATGTCCTTAGGTTAGTTACGTTTAAGTAGTTCTAAGCTCTAGGGGACTGATGAACTCGGATGTTAAGTCCCATAGTGCTCAGAGCCATTTTGAATTCATCATGCTGTTGGTGCTGCCACCTAGTAATCTAGATTACACACTAGAACTCAATAGTGCCATGTGGAACCAGTGGGCTTCCATGGATATTGCAGAAACATCTGAAACCTCTAATGTGTCCAAATGCACCCTTTTGGCCATCAAATATTGAACACCAAATGTGACCACAAGTTGTAACTGGTGGCTCCAGGCATTATGAAGCCTAGAGAGGGACCTGTGTGTCGTGAGTGAATGCACTCTGGAATAGCCAGCTCACCGGGTATACTCCATACTCCATACTCCATCACTCTCATCACTGAACACGACAGAGCGCCGTTCCTCCCTGCAGTCGAATCTTTCATGACACCAGAGTAGCATTGCATGGCGGTGTCATGGTGTTGGTGGCTGTCTGGCTAGGCGCACACGTAATCTTGGTCCTGTTACAAGCAAAGGTTTCCCAGTGGTCCCAATGGTCCTCGCTAACACAGCAAGTGTAACATGTTCCCGAATTTCTTCGCGGGAAGCTGCTCGGTCGGACACCGCCGGTCAAAAACTGCGTCGATCTTTACGTTCGCCTGTACCCCCTGGTCGTGCAGAACCCCGTCTAAAGGTGTGGGAATATTCCACAGACTAAAGCAGCGACACACCAACGACACATGTGCTGTAATCCAGCACATATTACACACTGGTGTCACCCACCACAGTCCTTGAGGGTGAGCCGTACCTTTTTCAGCAGTGTAGAAAGGTTTGATCCACCAGATGTAGATTTAGACAGGCCTGTCGTACTGCTGTGATTCGTATTACACAGAGGAGTATTTTCCAATCTTATTGAATGGCCAGGGATTCTCCTCAGTTTCCACCACTGTGCGATATCTTTGTCGACCATTCCGAGGTATACACGTTGAAATAGACGCCTCTTCTTTATGTTGATGACATTTGAGCAATAACTTCGCGACTGGGTTTCATTCAGTCTTGGTTGCTTTGGGCACGGGCGTGCCTCTGATTACCCTCCCTTCCCTATCAATCACAACTTAGACCTGCCTCTCTGGACACACGCCAGAACTCGTTCTGTGCTGTGGCTGCAGCATTAGCATATGCTAATGGATCTCTCTGTGATGCAATGTGTTTTGAACGCCAGATCTTGTGTGCGAAATAAGTAGCGTATCTGAATAATAATGGTTGGTTTATTTTTTTCTGGATGATTATCGACTTGGTCTTTGACGTCTTTGCATAAATCAAGAAGAATCTTTCTCTCTCCCTTCTCTTTCCTCCCCGCCCCTCCCCCCTCTACCCGTACACTGAATGGAGCAGCTGCAGATTACAATTGGTTCTAGAACAAAATATTACACACATACCAAAAGCATAAAAAGCATAATACGCGCATGTGGCTGACGGAAAACTAAAAATTAACGAAAAGAAAGAAAATGGATGAGCCAACAATTCGTTACTACAGGACGTACCATTTATATCGATCACCTCAAGTAATTTTTCTCTGGGAAGTAGAATTTAAAAAAAAAATACATATCAATCAGATGTTCAGTTACCAGGAGGACACCACAAAGCACGATTGTCTTCCTTATTTTTGTTACGATTACATCACATTTACGTGAATGGTACACTCTGATACTTTTTAATAGGGTCTTGAGGAGAGGAAATGGATTAACAAGTAAAAAACCATAGCGCGCCGTTTAAACAAAGACGTACTGCTGGTTCTCATTAACTTCGTTGCTTAACAAGATATGATCAGCAGTACTTCTTTTTTAAATTTCATCGTGTATTTTTTATTCGGTAATCCAGCGTCTCTCCTCAGGACTGTTCGAAAACGTATCACAGTTTGCCGGTCACGTAAACTTTATATTATGAAAAACGCAAAACAAATCTGACCTTAATTGTCCTGTACTAGAGCACAGTGCAGGTACGTGGGACAACGTAACTCGCTCACTTGCTGGAGCTGACAGGAAACAAATAAAAAGACAAGTAAAATGCACACCTGTCGTTCAATCAAACATCTTCAGTCAAGTGTCTGTTTGAGTACAATGTTCGCCAGCGAAGAGATGGTAGAAACGCGACTCATCTAATGAGAATGTAAGTTAGCACAATAAACGGCTTGCCGAGTGATATATGTGTATGTTCTTTGTATTTCCATTTGTTTACTGTCATCTCCACCAAGTGGACAAGTTACGATACCCTGGACACCCTGCACTATGTGCTAGAACAGGACTGTCAATGTGAGTATTGTGTTACGATTTTCTTAACGTTATGTTTACGTGAGTGGTACAGTGTGATACTTCTCTAAACAAGTCTTGAAAAGAGGAAGTGGATTATGAGTTAAGAAATACACCTGTCTTTTTTTTTGAGTCGTATTGTTCATCATGTCTTCGTAACGAATAAACTTATAAGAAACACAGTCATGCTGGTTGCTGTATCCCTGGTAGCTAAACAAAATTTGCTTCATATATTTTTTGTTTTGATTCTGGACAAAAAGTCATTTGTAGTGGTCAAGATAAATGGGACACCAGGTATAAGGAAACAAGGACAAACCCAGCGAGGAACAGGGGAGAACGGCGGCCCTCCGAACTAAACCACCTCCTACAAAATAACAGTGATATGCACGAACCGAATACAGAATTTTTTGCCCCACTGCATTTACAGATGTGTCAGTTCAGTATCATTCTGAATAGAGCCAGAGGATGTGATGCATAGTGACAAGTGGTAGCTTTACCCACCCTAATACCCCACCGGTCCATCGATAAGGAAATCAAATCACGGAGTGGCTACGTCAGTAGCCTATCTTTCTGGCAGAGAATCCTACAAAGCCTCGATCCTGTCTATCCTATTCCATGCAAATGTCGGCTGGGTATTTGCCCCGCCGGCGTTCTACCACCGTGAATTTCTTGAACATCATGCGTTTCCCTTTGGTTTCCGAATCCATTCAGCTCCCATGCAGTAATCCTTTACTAACTCATCACTTTTCCCCTTTCCCTCCCATAAACTTGACTCGAACACCCCCATCGACTGCCCCGTAACTGCCAACACTGGAGTGCTGCCGCGACTATATAAATTCCACTCACTCAACACATGTAAACTAACCATATCCGATCCAACGCAATTTTAACAGACTGATTCCCTGACAAGAAAATCTGACCTGCCCTCGAACCCTCTTACCAGATTTAACTTGCTCCTTGCCGTCATTTTCCGATTTAGTGCTCCCTCTCCCCTCACCCCCCCCCCCCCCCCAAGCACTCTGTCCCGTTTCTTTCATCCTCCTGACGTTTTTCTGTACTTTATCGTAGCTATTTGTGTCCCGAATCCCCGGTCTATGCAGCTGCCTTTATATGTATTTCTATCTCTACTATTATTCTACGTATTTACATACAGCGTCAAGATTCAGAGAGGAGTACGATAAGCATGCGTATTGTCACGTTAGTAGTTGATTGTTTATGCAGGGCACATTGTGAGGAATGCCAGGTTAGATGAAGAATAAAGTGAATAAAAGTTAAATATCTTCTTACAAGAGGCGAAAGAAGAAAGCCCAAAAGCTAATCTACTGCTTAATGTCTAGCATATTATGGAAAGTACACCTCTGACTTCATGGCACGTAGAAGAAAAAGAAATGGAGGTTTTTCTTATGTTTGATTACGTCGACTCCCAGATTTCTCCTGATGCTGACTGCAGCCATGAAATCAAGAGGAGCTTGATACGTGGCAGAAAGGCGATGTCCAATTTTTACAAAGTTTTGAGTAGTAGGAACATAACTTTAACGACAAAGATCCGTATGGTAAGGGCTAGGATCTTTCCATGGCTCATGTATGGGTGTGAGATGTGGATCATAAGAAAGGCTGAACGGGGTCTAGTAGACACCTTTGAACTGTGGTGTTGGAGGAAATTTCCCAGAGTTCCATAGATCGCAAAAAGAACGAACAGGTCAGTATTACATCTATTAAAACCAGATTGCTCCTCGGCAGGTATGATACTGAAATAAAACTCGGCCTACTTTGAGCACATAATAAGACATGATTTGCTGGAAGAGGCCTTAATTCTGGGAAAAATGGAAGGCACAAGCAGACGAGGGTGGCAAAGGATAAGATGGATCGATGACATCACATAAGTAATGGATTTCAACCTGGTAAGTTTGCTGGAGAAAAAGCAAGACAGATTAATTGGTTTGCTTGAATTCTAGAAGCCATGGAGAGTCGGAACAAATGGGAGAGAGGGAGAGAGAGAGAGAGAGAGAGAGAGAGAGAGAGAGAGAGAGAGAGAGAAAGAAAGGGGGAGAGAGAGAGTAGCTACATTTGTGTTACATGTTAGCTCGTCTTAGTATGTGTCTGCTACATCTTCTGTTTCTGTACCCCCCCCCCCCCCCCATATTATGCCTATTTTCCGTTTTGCTGTTCGCGTAGTCTACCTGGAGTAGGCTGCGAGATAGTCGTTTTTATCCATTTTCATAGAAGTATTTTCGTAGATGACTCAGGAAATGTTCCCGATGATGGTGCCACTAAAAAGGAGTTACTAAATACAGTTTTCCGTAAATCCTTCACGAAAAATGACGAAGTAAATATTACAGAATTCGAAATCAGAGTAGCTGTTACCATGAGTGGCATAAAAGTAGATATCTTAGGTGTTGCGAACAACTTACATCACTTAAGAAACGCAAGTCTTCCGGTCCAGATGGTATAGCAGTCAGGTTCCTTTCAGAGTATGTAGACAGAATAGCGCCTTTCTTAGCAATCGTATACAACCGCTCCCTTGACGAAACGTCTGTTTCTAAAGACTGGAAAGTAGCACAGGTCACACCAATATTGAAGAAATAAAATAGGAGTAACCCATTGAATTACAGACCCATATCACTGACCTCAATTTGCAGTAGGATTTTGAAGCATATACTGTACTTGAACATTATGAATCACATTCAAGAAAATGACTTATTGATACATAACCAACACGGATTCAGAAAACGTCGTTGTTGTGCAACACAGCTAGCTCTTTATTCCCATGAAGTAGTGAGTGCCGTCGACAAGGGATCTGAGATCGATTCCATATTCCTAGATTTCCAGAAGGCTTTTGATACTGTTCCTCACAAGCGACTATTAATCAAATTGCGTGCATATGGAGTATCGTCTCAGTTGTGTGACTGGATTCGTGATTTCCTCTCAGAGAGGGTCGCAGTTCGTAGTGTTAGGCGGTAAATCATCGAGTAGAACAGAAGTGACATGTGGCGTTCCTCAAGGAAGTGTCATAGGCCCTCTGCTGTTTCTGGTTTACATAAATGATCTAGGTGATAATCTGATTAGAATGTTGCATCTTCTAAGAGTTCTGCCAACAAAGCACAGTCTTTGTTTCGCCTTCCCCACATTATTATCTATGTGGTCTTTCCAATTTAAGTTGCTTATAATTGTAATTCCTAGGTATTTAGTTGAACTGATAGCCCTTAGATTTGTGCGATTTATCGTATACCCAAAATTTATCGGATTTCTTTTAGTGCCCATGTGGATCACCTCACACTTTTTTTTTTTGTTTAGTGCTAATTGTCACATGTCACACTATACAGAAATTCTCTCTAGATCATTTTGTAATTGGAATTGATCTTCTGGTGATTTTACTAGACGGTAAATTACAGCGTCATCTGAAAACAAACCCACTAAAGAGACAGCTTACACTACACTTGTCCGTCCTCTGCTGGAATATCGCTGCGCAGTATGGGATCCTTACCAGGTGGGATTGACGGAGGACATCGAAAAAGTGCAAAGAAGGGCAGCTCGTTTATTTTGTCACCAATAAGGGTGAGAGTGTCACTGATTTGATACGCGAGTTGGGGTGGCAGTCACTGAAACAAAGGCGGTTTTCTTTGCGACTAGATCTATGTACGAAATTTCAATCACCAACTTTCTCTTCAGATTGCGTAGATATTTTGTTGACACCCACCTACATAGGGAGAAATGATCATCATAATAAAATAAGAGAAATCAGAGCTGGAACGGAAAGATTTAGGTGTTCCTTTTTCCCACGTGCCATTCGAGAGTGGAATTGTAGAAAAGTAGTATGAAAATGGTTCGATGAACCCTCTGCCAGGCACTTAAATGTGAACTGTAGAGTAACCATGTGAATGTAGATGTAGATCTCAACGTACGAGACAGCCCTCGCTTGAGGAAGTCGGAACAGTGGGCTTATGTGCCATGTTTACTGTAACTGAAATCGTGTGGCTTTCCTATACACACTGTCGATAAGACACCCACTGAGGACGAAGACTTCGAGGAAGGACGCTGTGTCCACAGTGAACCTATCGTGGCAGCGAGAGCTGTTGAGTCGCTGCGCGCAGCCTCGACGCACGTAATTTGCGCCTCCGCAAGAACACGCGGGATGCGGCACAGTGTAGAGTCGCGGGCCGTGGGGCGGCCGAACCCTCCGCAGTGCGCGTACGGTATCGATCACAGCGGGGCGGCGTCTCCGGTTACACAGAGGCGGGCGCCGCGACGCTTTGGCGACCACCCAGGGGCAACTGGCGCCAGCGGTTCTGCTGGCGACAGCGCGCCGCTGCGCCAGCAGGCAGCTGTACCTAGCGCTGGCAGTGGGTCTGCACAAAGAGGACAACAGCTGCGGCGAAGCCAAAACATTACGATTACTAACCACCGCGATTTTTCATGTCGTCTGCCAGTGTTACGTGCGGGTGACAGACTAAGGAAAATTCATTGCGCAACATAACGAAAGGGCCACTTTCTCGAAATCGCGTAGTTGTTTTCCGTTGCAACGTAGAAGTTTGAGATTTGACTCAGAGGTGCCTTCAGAATTCCTCTGTAACGGGCAAAAATGAGGTGCCCTGTGGCGTCAACCTCGGGCTTCACAACGCTTCCAAACATCAAGGTGTCGACACGTGCGAAATAAAGGCCACAGTTCAGAAATTCGTGTGAGAAATAAGACGAGTTAATGATGTCACCATGACACCAGATTTCACCAAAATTCCGCCCAACAACACTGTGGACGTGTCACACGATGGGAAGATCGTCACAGCCCCTCTGACCAACATTTCACCCCTTCTTCTGACACCTCTGCAATGCACGTCAGAATCGCTATGCCAAGCGTTAAAGTCATGCGGTATTCTTACGGATAACAAAGGAAAATATTTCAGCCACATCGTCGCTCAGTATCGCCACAAGTGCTCAGAGGGTGGAAAAACAGGCGTCAATCAAACCAATCCTTCCCTTGCAGCGTTGATTCCTACAAATTCCTGTTCGAAGTGCGAGGACGACGTTGTTGACAACCCTTGACACTACCACAATTTTTGCTCTGATATATGATGAAACTACTATGATGATGATGAAGTGTCGCCCTAACCGCCGTCTGCTTCACGTCTGCTGTGCAGCGAGCTACCTTAATTTAAGTATTAACTGTATTTTTCTTACTTGTCACTTCTTCTTCTGCGTGTTTTTGCTTTTAGGAAGCTTTAATAGTCGAGTGCTATTAAGTGTTCCATAGATCTCGTGTTTGTTTTAAATACAGTCAGAGAGTCCCTTTAGTCAGCCGTAGTGCTAGTGTTTGTTTTCAATACCGTCCAGAGACAGGTAGTGCTATTTTCCTTGTTTCTACAAGAAGTGGTTAGCAATCACAGTTTAGTCAATAATCAACCGCCTTTAGTGAATTAGCAGTCTAGTTAAAAGCTGATTAACACTCTATAGTAAATTGATTTCTTAGGATGGCTAGGATGTGTGGCTGCTGTGTACGGACGCAGGAGGAGCTGGCCACTCTTCGCGAACAGCTGAGCGTGTTGATGGCCGCGGTCAGCCGTCTTCAGGCTGCTGCCTCGGAGTGTAGCGGCAGTGGGGAGTCTGGTGCGTCGCATGGTGCACCCCAGGTGTTAGATGCTTCACCCACTGTCCCTGCTGTCGAGACATCTTCGCGGGTACCGGGCGCGGTTGGGCCACCCTCTCCCCAAGGGGAGTGGCGGGTTCAGCGGCGTTCGCGGCGCACGAGGCGGAGGGTCAATGTGGAGGCTGGCCGTGTGGCATCGCCCGCTCTGCCTGTGAGTGGACATGTGGCTGCTCCTTCAGAAAGGTCCGAGCAGGCACACGGGGGGAGGGGTTTATTAGTTATTGGGAGCTCCAACGTTAGGCGGGTGATGGAGCCCCTTAGGGAAATAGCGGAAAGGTCGGGGAAGAAGGCCAGTGTTCACTCTGTCTGCTTGCCGGGGGGTCTCATCCGAGATGTGGAGGAGGCCCTACCGGCGGCGATAGAGAGCACTGGGTGCACCCGACTGCAAATTGTTGCTCATGTCGGCACCAATGACTCTTGCCGTCTGGGTTCAGAGGTCATCCTCAGTTCGTACAGGCGGTTGGCGGAGTTGGTGAAGGTGGAAAGCCTCGCTCGCGGGGTGGAATCAGAGCTAACTATTTGTAGTATCGTTCCGAGAACCGATCGCGGTCCTCTGGTTTGGAGCCGAGTGGAAGGCTTAAACCAGAGGCTCAGACGATTCTGCGGAGAGCTGGGGTGCAAATTTCTCGACCTCCGCTATCGGGTGGAGAAATGTAGGGTCCCCCTGAATAGGTCAGGCGTGCACTACACGCCGGAAGCGGCTACGAGGGTAGCGGAGTACGTGTGGAGTGCACATGGGGTTTTTTTAGGTTAGAGAATTCCCTCCCTAGGCCCGACAAGACGCCTCCTGAGACGCGGCAAGGCAGGAGTAGGCAAAATGCAACAAGGAATAACAATATTAATGTGCTAATAGTAAACTGCAGGAGCGTCTATAGAAAGGTCCCAGAACTGCTCTCATTAATAAACGGTCACAACGCCCATATAGTACTAGGAACAGAAAGTTGGCTGAAACCAGACGTAAACAGTAATGAAATCCTAAACTCTGATTGGAATGTATACCGCAGAGATAGGCTGGACAGTGAAGGGGGAGGCGTGTTTATAGCGATAAGAAGTGCAATAGTATCGAAGGAAATTCACGGAGATTCGAATTGTGAAATGATTTGGGTGAAGGTCACGGTTAAAGCAGGCTCAGACATGGTAATTGGATGTCTCTATAGGCCCCCGGGCTCAGCAGCTGTTGTGGCTCAGCACCTGAAGAATAATTTGGAAAATATTTGGAGTAGATTTCCCCACCATGTTATAGTTCTGGGTGGAGATTTTAATTTGCCGGATATAGACTGGGAGACTCAAACGTTCATAACGGGTGGCAGGGACAAAGAATCCAGTGAAATATTTTTAAGTGCTTTATCTGAAAACTACCTTGAGCAATTAAACAGAGAACCGACTCGTGGCGATAACATATTAGGACCTTCTGGTGACAAACAGACCCGAACTATTTGAATCAGTTAATGCAGAACAGGGAATCAGCGATCATAAAGCGGTTATTGCATCGATGATTTCAGCCGTAAATAGAAATATTAAAAAAGGTAGGAAGATTTTTCTGTTTAGCAAAAGTGACAAAAAGCAGATTTCAGAGTACTTGATGGCTCAACACACAAGTTTTGCCTCAAGTACAGATAGTGTTGAGCATCAGTGGACGAAGTTCAAAACCATGGTACAATATGCGTTAGATGAGTATGTGCCAAGCAAGATCGTAAGAGATGGAAAAGAGCCACCGTGGTACAACAACCGAGTTAGAAAACTGCTGCGGAAGCAAAGGGAACTTCACAGCAAACATAAACATAGCCAAAGCCTTGCAGACAAACAAAAATTACGCGAAGCGAAATGTAGTGTGAGGAGGGCTATGCGAGAGGCTTTCAATGAATTCGAAAGTAAAGTTCTATGTACTGACTTGGCAGAAAATCCTAAGAAATTTTGGTCCTATGTCAAAGCGGTAGGTGGATCAAAACAAAATGTCCAGACACTCTGTGACCAAAATGGTACTGAAACAGAGGATGACAGACTAAAGGCCGAATTACTGAATGTCTTCTTCCAAAGCTGTTTCACAGAGGAAGACTGCACTGTGCTTCCTTCTCTAGATTGTCGCACAGTTGACAAAATGGTAGATATCGAAGTAGACGACAGAGGGATAGAGAAACAATTAAAATCGCTCAAAAGAGGAAAGGCCGCTGGTCCTGATGGGATACCAGTTCGATTTTACACAGAGTACGCGAAGGAACTTGCCCCCCTTCTTGCAGCGGTGTACCGTAGGTCTCTAGAAGAGCGAAGCGTTCCAAAGGATTGGAAAAGGGCACAGGTCATCCCCGTTCTCAAGAAGGGACGTCGAACAGATGTGCAGAACTATAGACCTATATCTCTAACGTCGATCAGTTGTAGAATTTTGGAACACGTATTATGTTCGAGTATAATGTCTTTTCTGGAGACTAGAAATCTACTCTGTAGGAATCAGCATGGGTTTCGAAAAAGACGATCGTGTGAAACCCAGCTCGCGCTATTCGTCCACGAGACTCAGAGGGCCTTAGACACGGGTTCACAGGTAGATGCCGTGTTTCTTGACTTCCGCAAGGCGTTTGACACAGTTCCCCACAGTCGTTTAATGAACAAAGTAAGAGCATACGGACTATCAGATCAATTATGTGATTGGATTGAGGAGTTCCTAGATAACAGAACGCAGCACGTCATTCTCAATGGAGAGAAGTCTTCCGAAGTAAGAGTGATTTCAGGTGTGCCGCAGGGGAGTGTCATAGGACCGTTGCTATTCACAATATACATAAATGACCTGGTGGATGACATCGGAAGTTCACTGAGGCTTTTTGCAGATGATGCTGTGGTGTATCGAAAGGTTGCAACAATGGAAAATTGTACTGAAATGCAGGAGGATCTGCAGCGAATTGACGCATGGTGCACGGAATGGCAATTGAATCTCAATGTAGCGAAGTGTAATGTGATGCGAATACATAGAAAGATAGGTCCCTTATCATTTAGCTACAAAATAGCAGGTCAGCAACTGGAAGCAGTTAATTCCATAAATTATCTGGGAGTACGCATTAGGAGTGATTTAAAATGGAATGATCATATGAAGTTGATCGTCGGTAAAGCAGATGCCAGACTGAGATTCATTGGAAGAATCCTAAGGAAATGCAATCCGACAACAAAGGAAGTAGGTTACAGTACGCTTGTTCGCCCAATGCTTGAATACTGCTCAGCAGTGTGGGATCCGCACCAGGTAGGGTTGATAGAAGAGATAGAGAAGATCCAACGGAGAGCAGCGCGCTTCGTTACAGGATCATTTAGTAATTGCGAAAGCGTTACGGAGATGATAGATAAACTCCAGTGGAAGACTCTGCAGGAGAGACGCTCAGTAGCTCGGTACGGGCTTTTGTTAAAGTTTCGAGAACATACCTTCACCGAAGAGTCAAGCAGTATATTGCTCCCTCCTACGTATATCTCGCGAAGAGACCATGAGGATAAAATCAGAGAGATTAGAGCCCACACAGAAGCATACCGACAATCCTTCTTTCCACGTACAATACGAGACTGGAATAGAAGGGAGAACCGATAGAGGTACTCAGGGTACCCTCCGCCACACACCGTCAGGTGGCTTGCGGAGTACGGATGTAGATGTAGATGTAGAAGTCCCACACTTCTTGACGTAGAGCAGGGGAACGATGCGGGAGACCCGCACCGCCATACTAGGCAAGGTCCCAGTGGAGGCGGTTTGCTATTGCCTTCCTCCGACCGTAATGCGGATGAATGATGATGATGAAGACGACACAACAACACCCAGTCATCTCGAGGCAGGTGAAAATCCCTAACCCCGCCGGGAACTGAACCCGGGACCCCATTCTCGGGAAGCGAGAACGCTACCGCGAGACCACGATGGAACTGCTATGGTCCGTTCAAAACCATTCCCCGAAATATGGACGTCTTACGAAACAACGAAAACTGCTTACGCTTTTCCAGCCCTTCTGTTTCACGCCCTCTTGAGACACTGTCATTGGGAAGGGGGGTGGGGGTGGAGAACGATATTGCCACATCAGTGAATGAAACATCGTCGCTGCCACCCACGCATCTTTTCTGAGGTCGTTATAAAAATACAGTACCTGTACAGACACAACCAGTCACTTAATACAAGGTGCTGATGTGACAGATAATTTGGACACACCTGATCGCAGGTAGCACGGATGGTGTTGTCGAACTGGGGATCTTAGATGGACCCTTTGCTGTTTTGATCACGCATGTGTCAATATTACCCCCCCCCCCCGTCCCCCCTCCTTCCATGCCCATTATACCACAGGAGTGTGCGAAATGCAAGGGGGTGAAAAAAGAATGAACACCCTTTGCTGCTTCAGATCACATTCAAGTTACGTCAGACGGTTATGAACGGTTGTTGGCACTTCCACCCTACATATCAGAGCACGAAATTGCAGTCTCGCTACACTCCAAACTGGTCAGATCATGTTTAGTTGGGTTTCAGGCCCAAGATGTCGTCAGTGAAGGGTTGAGCGTCTGGGGAATGTTAGCAGTGTCAAAAGGTAACTATGTCATCCTGCTTCTCATTGCACTGTTAACTGACGTTTTCTACCGCGAAAAGAGTGGGAAACCACGCCCCAAGAGAACAGATATTTTCTTTGACACCCTTTATGCCACCACCTGAGGCTTATTTGTGTCCTTACAGAGCGGCGGTGCGTCTGAAATATTTTTCTCGGCCACCTAAGAAAGCTGGCCATTGTGGTTCTTACCTCCACCACAGAGCCATAAAAAGAAGGGATAAAATGTGAGTAAGACGAAGTGTGACGACCTTCACATTGCTTCACTCGTCCACAGTAGCGCTGAGTGGAATGGGGTGAAATTTGGTGGCAATGTGACGTCATTAATCCACCTTATACGTCACATGAACTTCTGAGCTGGGGCCTTCATTTCGCGTGTCTGGACACCTTGCTGTTAGGAAGCGTCGCTTTGCCTGAGGTCGCTGTCGCAGGGCGCTACGCTTTTCCACCATCGCAGACGAAGGTTGTAGGAGCTTTAAGCGAAATTTCAAACTTCTGCATCATAATGTAAGACTATTAGCGGACGACCCTTTGACTGTGCTTCACAGTGTATATACAGATTCAAATGGCTCTGAGCACTATGGGACTTAACATCTCAGGTCTCAGTCCCCTAGAACTTACAACTACTTAAACCTTACTAACCTAAGGACATCACACACATCCATGCCCGAGGCAGGATCCGAACCTGCGACCGTAGCGGTCGCGCGGTTCCAGACTGGAGCGCCTAGAACCACTCGGCCACCAGCGGCCGGCAGCAATGTATATACAGTAAGCAGAGGACAGACGAATGTGCAAATCATGTTATCGACTACACGGTGATCACAAATGGGAAAAGCTACTGACATAAGTGACTTGGACAAGCAGAAGTTATGGCGCGGCACCTGTGAAAGAGCACCACGGACACTGCGATGCTGGTCAGCTGAGCGCGTGTTACTGTCATGAGCATCTACGGAAAGTGCCCGACGGGTGGCGAAACCACGTGTTGACCACAAGGTGTTGGACATCCACACGTCAACAGAGAACGTGGAAGCCAGAGGCTTGTTCGCTCTGCAAAGCAAACTGGGATGTGATGTGTGGTGGATCTATCGACAGAGTACAATACTGGTGCAACCACGAGTGTTTCAGAGCAAACCATTCGGCACACAATGCTGAACATGGGGCTCGCCAGAGGACGACCCAAAGACATTGTCATCATTGCAGTGGGTACGGGATCATATAGACTGGACGGTGGATCTACGGTAAAGTGTCGCGTGGTTGATGAACCACGTTTTTTGTTAGACATGGTCGATGGTTGTGTCCGGATACGGCTGCTCGAAACGCATCCCGCCACGAATGCACGTCGATGGAAGCAGTATTATGCTATGTGGGACGTAGATGACATCTTCCAGCAAGATAAATGTCCATGTCACAAAGCCAGAATTGTGTTGTTATGGTTTGCGGAGCATGACAGTGAACTCACGTTCACATCTTAGCAACCAAATTCGCCTGATACAAATCACTAGCCCGTATTTACGGTAACTGACTGATCTGTGTGTAGACATCTTGGTGCCACATACCTCTGGACACCTACTGAGGATTTGTCAAATCCATGTTATGGAGAATCCCTGTTGTATTGCGTTCCATTGGCGGACCAACATGGTATTAAACAGACAGTCGTAATTTTTGGGATCATCAGTGTATTTTGGATGATTCTCATGGATCTACAGCCGCCATTATCTCCGAAGCGTGAGGAGCACCTGATCAAAGTCTGGAGATCGGGCAGTTCTCAGTTCTTGTTCTTTTCCGGGAAAATGGCGATGATGAAAATTTTCTCCACGCTCAGGACTCAGGTCGTCAACCTTCCAGTCGAGAGCCACAGTACAGGGGAGTGCGGTAGCGTGCTTTATTGTTCTAAGTAATGCAGACGGGACGTGGCTTCTAGCTTTAATCCTGTGATGTTCGACTAACTCTGACAGGAAGAGGCATAACAGGGTGAGTCAGGAGGAAAGGTACATGCTTTGAGGGGTGACTGTATTACCCATTCTGAACAAAAAACTTCACATGCACATACGCCCTATTCCGAATGGTTTCCGAGATAGAGCACATTTTATGTACATCGTTATTTATTTTCTGAATTATTGAGTACATTGTCATTGTTTAAAACGTACTACAGTAGTGTAGAGGAATTAGAAATGCTCAGTTTCACACAAGACACTTGTAATCTATCAGGTCGGGAAACTACCGAAAACTGGCCTACAAAAACTACCAACACTACATCGCACGCGCTTTCGTGCGAGACTTTCAACATAGTCTCGCTCCCTTCGCACGAACTATTGATCCTAGGGAAAAATGAATAGGACTTCCCATGTAGGAAATTTAACGTAGTAAAATTTGTACAGCGAGACGGTTTTGACAGAGGATCCGGTTTTAGGATTCTATCTGGGAAACCGTTTGGAAATGGGCATAAACCTGAGTTTTTTGTTCATAATCACTCCTCAAAGTATGTGCCGAATGGAGACCTATGATGACGCCATTTTAGAACACTGGAAGGAACTATTAGCACTGTCTGACGAGAGTGGATGGCGTCTCTGTGTGCCTCACAAAGATCAGCCAACATCTGACGCGGTTCACTCCGCTTATATGCCACACTAGGCCTGATAACAGCACTAAAAAGGAACAACAGTAAGGCACTGTAGTGACCTTTCTACCTGTCACTGAGAACTGAAAGTGAAGCCGAAGGCGCGTTCTTGTGCGAAGCTGCATTGACATCCAACTTCTGAGTGCAGCACTGTTCTTCCTCATGCAGCCTATGATATACAACCTGGCGTCACAGTCACTTATGTTCATTGACTTTCAAATGCACTAATTACGCGGTTTTGCCTAACTCTGCTGATAGAGGCTACGCCAGGTTCCGCTTCCTTGTCTCGGCATGCCCACAACACTCGCGATAACCACTACCACACATAACGACGTGAGCTTGACGCTTCTGCTTCCTCGCTTCCGTGTAGTACGCGCTCCCCAGTGGGCTTACTAGCATACATCATTGATCGTACGACGAAGTGAAACTTCCTGCTCTCTTTAAGACGCGTTAAAGAGACTCAGTGTGGAATTCCTGCACAAGAATAGGGTAACTGTGTTAATACGACTCGGGAGAACTGAGAGCTAGTGAGAAGTTTTCAGAAAGGCTCCGTTGTGTCGAAGGAAATGTAAGTGATCTGGTTTTGTAAAGTATAAACAACACTGGATCGCGTATTTTTATTTAACTGTGGTTACCGGATTTGGTCGAATTAGGTGATCTCCAAATGTGAAATACAGGACGACAGCTGCTACTACCAGCGTTAACCGATGCTCGTTGGTACTACTAGGCAGCTCTTAAACCTGCAGAAGTTGTCCAGGGGCTTCAAAACGTCCACGATATCCTTATTAGCTTTGTTTGGGTTTGTCAGTCCAGTTTGTTGGGTCTCTTCTTTCTCGACAGAAGCAAATAGTGATGTCTTACCATTTTTATTCAGCGCTGAGGCATCATTGTTATCACAGCTACAACAGTACACGCGTGGGTAAAGCTACCTCCCTTCAATAATTACAACTTTACTTCATTCTGTATTACATGGGCAATGTGTGTATGCTAATGATGCATGTCCATTATTTTTGGATAAGTTAATCAGTTACTTTTGTGTAACATGCTGACTGTTTCGTTCAGCGCGGTTCGTTTGACCATGCTTCCTTACGGGAGGATATCCTGGAAGAAAACCAGGAAGGTCTGAGGGTCTTGAGACAGCAAGCTACTCTGCCAATGCCTCGGTGGATTTTTCCCAACGGTATTTATTTCTACACTCACAAGCTCAATATAGATTTCGGAAAAACCAACGGCCATAGTGATAAACGAAAGGAGGTAGCAGAAAGACTAAATTATTGAAATGGAAGTAGATAAATAGATGTGTTACTAGAAGGAGAAAACAAATACAATCCCAGAGAGTAAACTAGAGAGTAGCTCTTCCTTACACCCAGTGAGTATGGCCAAGTCCGATTTTCATGTTCATGCTGTACTAGACTTGCTGGCATTTTCTGTTTCTTCGTGAGGCTGACAGGTCCTTTCTGTTTCGTGTTATGAGCGTGTTTTATGGATTTTCCTGATCGTCTGTCACGTCAAAAGGCATCTACCCTTCATATAATCATCGTGTCTTTGTAAAAAGGTTTAATTCTTTTACCAACAGCGCCCAGCAAAACTCTCGATCTGAGCTGTCCCTATCTCTTACGTCCATAACTGAAGCAACGCTCGACAAAATTATCGATTGCTACACCTTTCGTAAATCTGTCTAGTTCACTTACAAGATCATTCGCCTCCTCTTTTAGAGAATTATTCCACTGGCGGCTGGGATTTGCCACGGAGTGATTAGTGACTGAAGCGCCTGATTTGGAACAGACTTATCTCTAAAGCTATAATCAGTGTTATAATCAAAGGTATGCACTCCAAAGGAGACCGCAATTAACAATGAAACGTAAATTACTGTTCAGTTATGAGGTAACACGGACGGTCGTAACGTACGCCTCAGCGGTCTGTGGCTGCAGATTCCATTCCGTTACACGTTCGGGTATTTCAAGCTTTCAGTATCATTATTGTGTTGACAGAAACGTCAAGTGTCATACGAGAATCTTTACCGCTGTCTTCTTCCCCCTTCTCCAACAAAAATTGCAAACTTCGCCTGTGATCTCATGAAAATCTTAAGCAATAAAGCCCAGGAGGTTGATAAGAGACTACAACTCTCGAATGATGTTTTCGAAGAGTAACATACACCTACAGGCAACACAGTCAGTCACACAAAAGCCGTGCACCTACACGAGAATCTGAAGTGGGACGCAGGAGCAAAGTGGTGCCTCAGAATGGTACGACACTCGCCGCAGGCACCAGAAGGCCGTGACAGCTAGTTAACCGCCAGCCGTGACGAGTCACTCAACTCGTATGCACACCTACGCACACAAGCGCGCGCTTCTATTGCGTAACTGGAAGTCGTTGAGGAACCGCTAGTCAGCTAGAGGGTCAAGCCATTCAGTCTGTGAATGATCTGTCCAGCGCAGGCTGTAATTGCGAAAGGAAGGGTGTTTCTTCGGCAACAGGGGTGACTTGACTGAGTACGGGAAGTTCCAGGGACGAGACACGTTATACGTCCACATACAGGGTGCCCCAGGCTGAATGGTAAATATTCAAGATATGACAGGAACATCATCTGCAGCAAAACAGTGAAGTAGACATGGGCTCTAAACTGCATATCTTAAGAACTACTAACACTTTTTCATCTCGGCTCCTGTGAAACGCATGTATCCTATATAACAATTGCTCATAGCTCTTAAGGTATGCATTTTACAGCCCATTTTTACAAGACTTTTTGCTTCGTATGGTGTAGCTGTCATACCCGCGAATATTGACCATTCCACCTGGTACACCCTGAATACAGCGTGATTCCGTGAAGATGTTACAAACTTTCGGGGATGATGGAGAAGGGTAAATGTATCTAGTTGAGATAACAGGCATGGTCCGGAAACGAGCGAGTCGAGAGTTGTGAGCGAAAATCGTTCTGATACCTCCGAGAGTGGAATTCTCCTACTGCGAGCTGATTGCATTCCATTTTTTGTGACAACGTAGTATGACCCAACAGATGAAAAAATTGTCTAATACTCATGGGCTCTAAAATGCATGCCTTAAGAGCTTCGAGCAAATGGTCAGTAGAAGAGTTATGTTTCACAGTAGCAAAGATGGACAAGTTTTTATAGCTGTTAACGTGTATACTTTATAGTCCACGTTTACTTTTTTCTTGTTTCAGTCCATACTAGCACCACCCAAAATATGGAAACAAAGAGCTTGCGGTAGGAGAGCTCCACTGTCAGAGGAATCAGAAAGATTTTCGCTCGTAACTTTCGACACTGTAGTTGGGATATAGGAGTCCCTTATCTCAAATCTATACAATGACCCTTCTCCGTCATTCCTAAAACTTTGTAACGTCACCTAGGAAACACCCTTACATGCACACTTCCAAAGCCAACGAACAGTTTCTGGTGGAGGGTACATGGTGTACTTCGTACCCCCCCCCCTCCCCCCAACCTCCCCAATTTAATCTGTAAGCCATTCGAGGATGGCCTCTTGGAGGAGGACTGCCCGTATCCCTCTCTGTTTACCTTACACTAATCATAAAGGTCATTACACGATATTGTGTTGAAAGTGACAGTTTCGTTATTCTTATTGGAACATCAATTCTAAGAACAATGAGAGTAATACTCTGTGCGATTTGCAAGTCTTAGTAGCAGCGCTTTCCGCTAGTATGCGTTCGACATTTCTGTGATGCTCTTCCTCTGACTAAAGGAATTCGTGATGAACAGCGCAGCTCTACATTTACTCTTCTCAATCTCTTCAATTAATCCAACTTCAGTACATTCCCGCGGCGCTGAAAAATATTCAAGAATACTGGCGCGACAAAGGCCTCTCCAAGAGAAAATTACGGTCACGCCAGTCTGAAACTTGTCTACTCTTCGACAGATTAATATGATCGTTCCATCACAAAGCGCCCCGACAGCAAGTTCTTAGATACTTAATGGCGAGCTTCCGGTTGTTCTGTTGTTTTCGTTCTATGCATAATGTTTTGAAGGCTCACGAAGCCGTTTTCTTCATATGCTGCGTGTTATGCTTTGTGTGTGCACTGGCTGCCTGAACTTCAACCAAACAGTCTCGCGTCGCTGTTTGTAGCTGTCAAAGTGTTCGATTCGGGATGCCCACTATG
The DNA here is from genome assembly GCF_023897955.1 of Schistocerca gregaria. Taxonomy (NCBI): domain Eukaryota; kingdom Metazoa; phylum Arthropoda; class Insecta; order Orthoptera; family Acrididae; genus Schistocerca; species Schistocerca gregaria. The sequence continues at coordinate 125,591,838 of NC_064923.1, read as the reverse complement.
CTCTTTGTTCCTTTTTTTTTCAGAGCTCGCACCGATATTCCTTGAAACACAAACTCTCTCAGCGTTCCATGCTTTAGTGGACGTGGTGGTCGCTGAAATCTTAGTAAACTACGTGTCCAACCCCAAACTTTGTTTAAATTGAAAACATCGTGCCTGTTTATTAGATTTTCTAACGACTTTATTTCGATAGACTTCTTAATTAAGGTCTAACAGAAACTTGACGTTCGCATCACGATACTGGTAGTTTTACAGTAGTACTCGATGCAGTGCTCGGCGACAGCCTATTTGCTTGGTTGTTTTAACCGAACTTGGCGCTGATGTTCCTTGCATCCCTCCGCTACTGTCCTGATGTCAGAAAACCTAACAAGCAGGGACAGAGGTTTCATTTCAATGTAGACAAGACTTAGGAGACCGGCACTCATTTTATTAACATCTCGCTGGCTATCACATCCACCACAGCTTCGACAGTACATCCAGAAGCATACTATTAAGCAATCAAGCCGACAATATTGGAGATCTTACACACTTGACAGTTGTGGCTAACTTCCGCTCGTTTTGTCATGCGACGTCATTTCGTTTATTAAGTAGCGTTACAGTTACAGTTATGTGCTGAGGATCAGGCGCTGGTCTTTAAACCAAGCGCTGACGATCTAAAGGTCTTCGTGCACTTCGTAGCAATTTTTTAACGACTACTGCAATAGTCTCACAGGGCTCCGAGCGTCGTCTATCAGATAATGTGTACATGTTGTGGACGGTAACGGTCCTAGCACAGTTGCTTGAGGTACGCCGGTCGCAATGGTCTCCTCTGATGACACTTCTTTATTAGGAATGACATGCCGAGTTAGCTTTGTTAGAAAGCCTTAGCCCAATTGTGTGGCTCTTCTTGTATTCCATAATAATGATTACTCAGCGGCTTTGCGAAATTGTACGGTACGTGCTGTGGGGAGTCAGAAAACACGACAACAGCACAGGCTGCGGTATCTACAGCATTCTGGATCATAGAGACCCGGAGTAGTCAACTGTTTTATATCTATCCCCACTTCTTTATTTCTGTTTGTTTATGGGGCGTTCAATAAGTAATGAATTTTTTCTTGGCCAATTTCGATTGACAAAAAAATGCAGGATTTGTTGTGGCACAAAGTGGAATATTCGTGGTTAAGCGCCTTTAGTTTCATGAAGAATGGTTACAGAGACCTGGCAGTGAACAAAAGCAGGGTGAGTCGTTGTGCAAGACGTCTGTCATCATCACGCAAAGTCACGTAAGCCTGTCCGAGTTCCTGTGTGCTGGCCGGGCGCACACAGCTGTAACTTCCGCTATATTCGGACGTGCAGACACTTTCATGCGAGGTGATCGACGTAACCCAAACACATCGCTGCACAACTGGTCGTCTCCGTTGACAGTGCTGACACACTCGTCCACCAGCTGGGGTACTCAGACGTGTGTGGCCGCTGCGTTCCCAAGATCATAAAGAACAAGGAAGGACCGTCTTCGAGGAACTGCTTGCGCGTTACGACGCTGTTCGCGAGACTTTTTTGTCGAACGTCGTCACAGGCGATGAAATATGGGTTCACAACTTCGAACAGGAAACACGGGTAATCCATGGAATGACACTCACTACCTCCGAAGAAATAGTTCAAAGCCGTACACTCAGCCGGTAAAATCATACCGACAGTCGTCTGAGACTCTGAAGGGGTTATTCCGTTTGATGTCCTCCATCATGATGCAACAATCAACTCTAAAGTGCATTGTGATACTTTCAAGATGTAAGGTGGCTATAATTTCGCACTTTACAAGCACTCATCCACATACTTTGCCGTGATCTTCAAACACAATTAAGTATCATGTGATAAGTAGTAGCCGGCCACTTTGGCCGAGCGGTTCTAGGCGCTTCAGTCTGGAACCGCGCGACCGCTACGGTCGCCGATTCGAATCCTGCCTCGGACATGGATGTGTGTGATGTCCTTAGCCTAGTTAGGTTTAAGTAGTTCTAAGTTCTAGGGGACTGATGACCTCAGATGTTAAGTCCCATAGTGCTCAGAACCATTTGAACCATTTGATAAGTTGTACATCATAATATGTATATTTAAAGGAGACTGACATTGTCACGTACGCTATGTGAATAACTGCCAACGCTTATTGCATGAAAGGTGACGGAGTGTCTTTATTATCAGACCGGCGTAATGAATGACTGTCTATGCTAGTAGAGGTTGGAACGCCAGTGGAGATGAAACGTCAGGCAGAACTCAAGCTCTGGGTTGAAGGCCCGCGCAGGTGTTGGTCCTGCTTAAACACAGCAAGTAGCTAAACAGACGTCGTGGCACCTGAGCTTTGGAGCACAATAGGGTGACGGCAGGCTGCTATTGTAGCAGGACCGGAAGGATAACCGGGAACTCTGCAAATCTTGGACGCAGGTGAGAGGAAGGAAGAAACGGCACCTCAGAAACCACACCACGCAGGCTGGGTTAATTCCAAGAATTTTTACTCAGAAGCGTACCATTGTATTCGTATAGGTTTTTCCTCGCAAACTTTCCGCGCTGGGCGACAAAGGCATAAAATATGGTTGGTCGGCGTTCGGAAGAATCTGTAGAGAGGGAGAATATTCCAGGTTTTCGGGAATATGGTTCGTTTTTGGAATTACGAGGGTGGGGAGCGGAGCCTTGCTAGGAAGCCAGCGGTGGACAGACGTGGTCTTCCGTTGTGAGCGCCCGTGTGTGACGGTCGCTCGGTATCAGCTTCGTTGGCACAGACGGACTTGCTGTCTTTGCTCTGAGGAGAGTTTATAGTTAGAACAGTTAGGCACTGTAGTCTTGCGAACCTATACGATTCTGGACTTCACCTCCGGGTTGGAAGTCGTCGTTGAGTACGCAGCGTTCAATAATTGAGAGCACTTCCTCTCCCTATACTTACGTTGAAACGTTATCTGAACTCCATCCCTCTGGCGAGACTGCTGCGGTCGCAGGTTCGCATCCTGCCTCGGGCATGGATGTGTGTGATGTCCTTAGGTTCGTTATGATTAATTAGTTCTAAGTTCTAGGGGATTGATGACCTTAGAAGTTACTGCTCAGAGCCATTTGAACCATTTTTTGGGAGTTTGCTTTTCTCGTCTGTAGAACTCAGAGAGGAGAAGAAAGTATTAGAGTATATTAGTCAGACGACCGCCTTCTGCCGTTCTAGTGCTTGAAAGAGTTTATTTGTGGCTGAAGTTCTATCGTCGCAGATGTGTATGAGAACCACCACTTCGATACACCGGACACAGTACATACGGTGGTATTGCACATTGATTCCGCTTATTAGGGCTATAAAGCTAAATAGCTGTGATCACGTTAGTTTATTTCCTCTGAGGTTGCACACCACCGTAAATCATCTTTGAAAGTAGTGTCTTCTAGTGTGTGGTACGTAGATGATGTCACTCATTTCGAGTTATTGATATTAGTATGATAAGGGGCAGAGTTAGGCAATTGATTAATAATTTTCGTTAGGAAATATCGACAATTGTACTTAAAGGGTTGATTTTAATCTATAATAAATATATACTGAACAACAACGTTTATCATTTAGTAGTATTAGTTGCCTTCATCATTCATTTATGTTTAGAATGTAGTTTACACGTTAAAAGGGAGCATTAAGAGATCCTCGGATCTGCTTTGGGGGAATAGTGAACGAGGGACATATCATCATTTTAGCGTTCATTATTTTCCGTTGCGCACATTCATTTTACACCCGCCTGGAGTAGGATCTTGGAAAGAAATTGAAGACACGACTTCAGCGTGTTCGTCGCCACAAAAGTTCAAAGGCGCTTCTCCTTCTCCATGACGGCGTAAGGTCTCAGAGAAGTCTGTGCACCCGATGGGAGCTCACGGAACTTCACTGGACTGCTCTTCCTCATCCACCCTACAACCCGTAACTCGCGCCTTCTGACTTGCATCTGTTTGGCAGAATGTGGGTGCACTCGGCGGGAAGCAGCACGTGGATGATGGGGAGGTTCTCGATGCAGCGAGACGTTGGGTTCTAAGTCGACCAGTAGAGCGGTAGCATGCCGGCCGGCCCTCTCAGTAAGGTGGGGTAAGGCCGTCACACTGAATGGAGACTGTATTAAAGGCAGTGTGCGGAATTATATGGTGTACTGAAATACTACATAAACCAACCTGCTTTCAGAGAAGAAAACCATGTGTTGCATTAGCTATTCAATACTCTAAACTTTATAAAATTTATAAAGCAGAATAGAGTAAAGGGTGTAGCAATAATTACTTACCAAATACCTTCTGTCGATTGTCTGACACGTCGTACAGCGTACAGTCTTTTTTTATTTTTTAAATACAGGAGTCAAAACTATTAACATGGAACTGGATGAAATGTCCAACGATCCGCTATGGCTGTATTTCTTCAGCTCACTTATAAACCCAAACAACCGGTTTCTCAACTTTTGAGTTGCATCTCTTCTGGTGTAAATGCTATGTCATAGCTTACAGAATGCCACAGCGTTACAAATGGCGTGCCTAGGTAAAAATTTCATCGTTCCTCAATTGATAAAAAATCACCTACAAATGATAAATGAGATCCCAGATTCTGATGTTGCGAAACTAAAGTATTGGATTTCTGATTCTATTACTGTACCGTGAGGACTAAAAGGAGGTCTCCTCCTTCGGAAATATTCACTAAAGCCTGATGCCAAACGAGATGAAGCAGGGATAGTTAGCATTGAACTTAATATAATTTTCGGTAATTTCCAAGAATGTTTGCCTATCGACGTTGCGGGCACCAAACGATAGATACCAAACGTGCGATTGTAAATCGTTCACGCGACTGTGGTGGCGGGCGTTACGAGCTTGTTTATAGTGGTCACTACAGCAACGACAAAAGAAGAGCGTTACTAAAATAGATTTAATTACAAAGGAAACGACTTATGTCATTCGTTGTCGTCCTGAGAAAGTCCATTTGATGTGTATGCTGCGAGAAGCATTCCATTTTGCCGTAGCCTGGGTAAACTCTGCCATTGTCACGCAAAAATATGGGTAGAGCGTCACATTTCCGACAAAAATTCAGACAATTTTGTACATTGCATAAGCATGGAATTAGATTCTTCCATGTGAGCCAACCGGCAAAACAAATGTCTACAATACCACACATCGCACTCAGTACCGTCATAAATCGTTTAGGTTTTCCTGTCATCTCACAAATAATTTATCATAACGCCCGCCACAAGTCGCGTGATCGATTTAGAATTGCACGTTCGATATCTATCGTTAGGAACCCGCGGCTTCGATAGGCAAACATTCTTGGAAATAACCTAATTTTCCATTTATTTGGATAAAAGACAGGATTTTTTTTTCCATTTTGCCACCTTTATCGAATTTATGTTTCCTGTCTTTATCATATCTGATCTCTAACAGTTCTTCTTGGGGAACTGTATCAACTTCTTCAATATTTGCAGTAAAAGAATTTTTCATTCTATCATTCACCTTTAGTTTCAAAATACCTTCAAATCGTTTTTCCTTGAAGAATTCAACTTCGTTGACATGGCTACTGAATTTGTCAATGTCCTCTGGAGTTACATCATCTTTTGTAAAACGTAATTCGGGAAACTGTTGAAATTATCCCATCAAAGAATTATGACGAAGTGGTTCAACTTTGTCAATAAATAGTGACAAAATACTTTGGCAACCTGTGAGAGTGTTATTAGCTCTTTGTAGCTAGAGAATGACTTAATTACACTACTGGCCATTAAAATTGCCACACCAAGAAGAAATGCAGATGATAAACGGGTATTCATTGGACAAATATGTTATACTAGAACTGACATGTGATTACATTTTCACGCAATTTGGGTGCATAGATCCTGAGAAATCAGTACCCAGAACAACCACCTCTGGCCGTAATAACGGCCTTGATAGGCCTGGGCATTGAGTCAAACAAAGCTTGGATGGCGTGTACAGGTAAAGGCGCCCATTCAGCTTCAACACGATACCACAGTTGATCAAGAATAGTGACTGCCGTATTGTGACGAGCCAGTTGCTCGGCCACCATTGACCAGAGTTTTAAATTGGTGACTGATGACCATAGATGTTAAGTCCCATAGTGCTCAGAGCCACTTTTCAATTGGGGAAAGATCTGGAGAATGTGCTGGCCAGGGCAGCAGTCGAACATTTTCTGTATCCAGAAAAGCCCGTACAGGACCTGCAACATGTGATCGTGAAATTTCCTGCTGAAATATAGGGTTTCGCAGGGATCGAATGAAGGGTAGAGCCACGGGTCGTAACACATCTGAAATGTAACTTCCACTGTTCAAAGTGCCGTCAATGCGAATAAGAGGTGACCGAGACGTGTAACCAATGGTACCTCGTACCATCACGCTGGGTGATACGCCGGTATGGCGATGACGAATACACGCTTCCAATGCATGTTCACCGAGATGTCGCCAAACAGGAATGCGACCATCATGTTGCTGTAAACAGAACCTGGATTCATCCGAAAAAATTACGTTTTGCCATTCGTGCACCCAGGTTCGTGGTTGAGTACACCATCGCAAGCTTTTCTGTCTGCGATGCAGCCTCAAGGGTAACCGCAGCCACGGTCTCCGAGCTGATAGTCCATGCTGTTGCAAACGTCGAACTGTTCGTGCAGATGGTTGTTGTCTTGCAAACGTCCCCATCTGTTGACTCAGGGATCGAGACGTGGCTGCATGATCCGTCATAGACGTGCGGATAAGATGCCTGTCATCTCGACTGCTAGTGATACGAGGCCGTTGGGATCGAGCACGGCGTTCCCTATTACCCTACTGAACCCACCGATTCCATATTCTGCAAACAGTCATTGGTTCTCGACCAACGTGAGCAGCAATGTCGCGATACGATAAACCGCAATCGCGATAGGCTACAATCCGACCTTTATCAAAGTCGGAAACGTGATGGTACGCATTTATCTTCGTTACACAAGACATCACAATGATGTTTCACCAGGAAACGCCGGTGAACTGCTGTTTGTGTATGAGAAATCGGTTGGAAACTTTCCTCATGTCAGCACGTTGTAGGTGTCGCCACCGCGGCGCCAACCTTGTGTGAATGTTCTGAAAAGCTGATCATTTGCATATCACAGCACCTTCTTCCTATCGGTTAAATTTCGCGTCTGTAGCACGTCATCTTCGTGGTGTAGCAATTTTAATGGCCAGTCGTGTAGAATGATGTTTTCACACTCGGCTTGGCTTCATTGCCTCATCGGACAATTTTTTAGGACACATTAAACACAATGGTTGCAGTTCATTGACAGCAGGTTGTAAGGAACCCATTGTCAGATACTTCGGAAAGCCACGAACATATTTCCTTTCCTGAGACACGCGTTCACAATATTTCACAATATTGTGTCTGAAGCTGTAATCACGTATCCAATGTGGCAAACCACCTTGCTGGCCAGTGCGACCGCGAACAAATGAGCCTGTGACGTGATCGTCTTCTGTGCATGCCTCTCGCGCATCGTGGTTTGGTCTGGCAGGGTGTGGGGAGGGGTGCATCGGCAGCTACCGGGTTTGCTTGTCTGTTACGGCAGATGCGCGAGCTATTCTGAGACGACGCTCTATTGTTTGCGGTCGGCCTATAATGTCATTTGGTATCACTTACGTAACGCGAATTAAACTTGTGCAAGCGCGATACAAGTAGCATATTTTCTGAAATTTAGATAGTCGCTGAGAGTTTCTTGAAAATCTGATGAAAGAGTTTTTGCAGCTCACACCGCATACCGCCCACCTTGAAAGCCGGAACACCTGGAAGTGGGCGCCGGGGACGAGGTTCAGTATCAGTGACGTAGACAAACAGAGCCAGCTGGTGCGAGTCCGTAGAATTCCAAGGACGAAATGTCAGTTTTATTCGGCGACAGTTATTTCACAATCTTACGTGGCCCTTGCCAACAAAACATGTTACGAAACTTCCTGGCAGATTACAACCGTGTGACCGACCGAGACTCGAACTCGGGACCTTTGCCTTTCGCGGGCAAGTGCTCTACCATCTGAGCTACCGAAGCACGACTCACGCCCGATACTCACAGCTTTACTTCTGCCAGTACCTCGTCTCCTGTGCTGTGAGTACCGGGCGTGAGTCGTGCTTCGGTAGCTCAGATTGTTGAGCACTAGACCGCGAAAGGCAAAGGTCCCGAGTTCGAGTCTCCATCGGGCACACAGTTTTAATCTGCCAGAAGTTTTGAAACTTCCCCTTTGAACAATTATACATGACTGTGCTTAAACTGACACACAATAATTTTAGCGCAACGCAATCTGACTTTCAAAAATCTCTACAAAGAATGGCCCTGACTAACATTAACCTATACGTTTCACAAATCACTTACCTCACAAAAATCTTGGTTATTCCAACTACTGCAATACAGCGAGCGCCACTACTGCCAACTAAATAAAAGATTCAAACTACTGAAGGCACTAACTACTGATAGGCATAGTTAGCAAATGAAAGATTTTGATAGAGAACAAACAATGTATTTACCTTAATAGTGTTCAAAAGTTATTATATATATATATATATATATATATATATATATATATATATATATATATATATATATATATCAGTTCATGACATCCATTCTTACAAATTTCAAAACTCCGCCATCTCTCTCCCCACGTCCACCACTGCTGGCGGCTCACCTCCAACTGCGCAACGCTACGCGCTGTTAACATCCAGCCGCCCAACACTACAATGGCGAGTATTACAACAATGCCAACCAGCCACTGACTGCACACAGCACAGCCAGTGATTTTTCATACAGAGCGCTATGTTGCGTTACCAATAAAAAACCTAAACAGCCTACTTACATAGCCCCCATGCTCCTCACAAAAAATTTTACAAATTTTTTTGGGCACTGGCCAATACAGATTTGAAAAAATATTTCATGATTATAATTACAATAACAAAGAAATCAAATGCACTCACTTATTGATACAATGTTGCTCAAAAGCTAATATTTTCTCACAGACCATAAAGACAGTCCTGATCGTTCATCACAGTAAAATAGCAGTGTTTGTGCTCAATGTCTGAGCAGTAAAAGAAAATGCACACGGAAGTAGTGGATTCCCATGCAGTCTTGAAGAAGTAGTGTTGTCCTTCCAACGGAAAGACAGTGCTGACTCTTGACATGCTGACAAAAACCTAAACAGCCTACTTACAGATTCGTATCAGCGCACACTCCGCTGCAAAGTGAAAATCTCATTCTGAAAACATGTTACGCCAAGCTCGGTTTCACACTGTCGATGTCTGCTAAGTAAGTACTGATTCCTACTCACACTGTCATGCAGGATAACTCGGAGACGTCACAAAGGCCAACCGCATGCTTTCTTAAACTGTTTGTACGCTACTGTGTGAAGTGCCGATAAGAGAGTGGGAGGATAGTATGAAGCAATATGAGGACCAAATTCGTCAGCTAAGCTTGTGGTTACATCTCGAGGATCCTGAACCTATTCGAAGGTAGGAGAGAGGGTAGGGGGTGGTGAAGTTAAGGAAGGTGGGGGTCTGGCTCAGAAACTTGAATTACAAACTCAGAAAGATGTAAGTGTTATCCCATGTCGCGTGTTCCCAGTGTGAGTTATGAATCACGAACTTCATGAACGGTACACAAGCAAAAAGTCGTGAGGTGGTTTCAGGTTGATTAGGGGAAGGGGACTAAACAGCGAGGTCATTGATCTCATCGGATTAGGGAAGGTTGGGGAAGGAAGTCGGCCGTGCCCTTTCAGAGGAACCATCCCGGCGTTTGCCTGAAGCGATTTAGGGAAATCACGGGAAACCTAAATCAGGATGGCCGGACTCGGGTTTGAACCGTCAGGCTTACGTGGAAACACTTATTATTTATTAAAAGTTAAGTTATAAGAGTCGAGGGACATGAAAGGGAAGCAGTGGTTGGGAAGGGAGTGAGACAGGGTTGTAGCCTTTCCCCGATGTTATTCAGTCTGTATATTGAACAAGCAATAAAGGAAACAAAAGGTAAATTCGGAGTAGATATTAAAATCCATGGAGAAGAAATAAAAACTTTGAGGTGCACCGATGACATTGTAATTCTGTCAGAGACAGAACAAGACTTGAAAGAGCAGTTGAACGAAATGGACAGTGTCTTGAAAGGAGGATATAAGATGAACATCAACAAAAGCAAAACGAGGATAATGGAATGTAGTCGAATAAGTTAGGTGATGCTGAGGGAATTAGATTAGGAAATGAGACACTTAAAGTAGTAAAGGAGTTTTGCTATTTTGGGAGCGAAATAACTGATGATGATCGAAGTAGAGAGGATATAAAAAGTAGACTGGCAATGTCAAGGAAAGCGTTTCTGAAGAAAGGAAATTTGTTAACATCGAGAATAGATTTAAGTGTCAGGAAGTCGTTTCTGAAAGTATATGTATGGAGTGTAGCCATGTATGGAAGTGAAACATGGATCATAAATAGTTTGGACAAGAAGAGAATAGAAGCTTTCGAAGTGTGGTGCTACAGAAGAATGCTGAAGATTAGATGGGTAGATCACATAACTAATGAGGAGGTATTGAATAGGATTGGGGAGAAGAGAAGTTTGTGGCACAACTTGACTAGAAGAAGGGGTCGGTTGGTAGGACATGTTCTGAGGCATCAAGCGATGACCAATTTAGTACTGGAGGACAGCGTGGAGGGTAAAAATCGTAGAGGGAGACCAAGAGATGAATACACTAAGCAGATTCAGAAGGATGTAGGTTGTAGTAGGTACTGGTAGATGAAAAAGCTTGCACAGGATAGAGTAGCATGGAGAGCTGCATCAAACCAGTCTCAGGACTGAAGACCACCACCACCACCACAACAACAACAACAACAACAACAACAAAGGTTAATTCAAAATTTTCCTGTCCACTTATCAAACTGCTGTGAAACTAAGGAGGGTAGCCAGCGTAATCTCACATCTTAACGTCAGGAATTAACGGGAGTCTGTATAACACACGGAATTAACTGAATACCAATCAGAGTGCTTGGAACGCAACAGCAGGTACCTAAAAGATCCATAATTGATGTACACTTTTTCGCAGGCTATTAACTGCCAAGAACAGGTGCCAGGCGCTGCTTCGTGTGAGACATTTCATTACCTGTATAATGAAAGGGAAAAAAACATAATATATTATGTAAAATTCGGACTTAACCATCATTACCAGAAGAGAGTAATTAATATTACGAAGAGATGATTGGTTGGGTCTTAGATGTCAGCGTCATCTAATTTTGCATCGGTGAGAAAGTCCACATTTGGTACACACTGCAAAATCGGAAATTGGGATGTGAACCGCGATTTTGAAGCCTGGACCTGAGAACGTCTCTAAAGCCATCTCAATGTGCAGTAGTTATTAAAAAGTACACTCTTCTCCGATGGCATTTATATTACCAAACAAAGTACCTTTTAAAGCAATTACTCAAGGACGCACAACGAAAAGGTATGTGCTTAAGCATTCGACAAATTACGACACTGCTAACCCGAAATACAGGACGGCACACCAAGCGAGATACGGTTATGCGCTACGTGGAACTCCGTATCGATCGCCACAAATCTGATTTCGGTCCGCAGGTCCGAAATACGTCACGCCAAGCGAGCGAATTATTTTTAAGCAAAACGCTGTCTAGCTCACACAACATGAATGTAAGCGTGATGTTCGTTAAGTAATACAGAGACCGCGTCGCTATCGAGAAGCATTGCTGGGCAAGTTGATCGTTTTTAGTCAATGTTGGAGTTTTAAAAATACGTTTCTGTACGTACACTGGAAGGTACTGTAGGGGACAAATACTTGCCATTAAATCCGTAAAGTCTATTTTGTAATCATTTATTCCCTGTAACAGGTCGGGAATTGATTGTGCATACTTTACGTAATTTGGTAGCAGGATACCTTGGCGAACTCTTTCAGTTCAAGCCTAATTCATACTAGAGTAGATAAAAATAGCCTGTAATACTCTCCTACAAAGCCACAGTGTAAGTCGCGGTCCTGTTTCATGAAGTTTTTATTGCAGTTCACGCTAAACGTTAAACACCATTTCACCGCAAGCAGAACTGCGACAATAACTTGCTGAGGACAAGTTGTCATTAACAAACGCATAGCTCAAATGCTTTCAGGCATTTAATGCAGGGTAACCATCTGTAGTGAATATTAATAGCACGAGAAAACTACCGCTGCTTACTGTAGGGTAGCGACTGTGCCAAAGCAATTGCTGAACATCGTTTTTCATAGCACAAAAAGGCTATCACTGCCGCTCCTTCCAAACAAGCAAAGCATGGAATCTCAAAACTTGACCTGTTCATAGGGACGAAACTAGTAAACGCAGTGGCTTTGCAGGCGAGGTGGAACACGTAGAAGACGTGGAAGCGCAGAAGAGATATAAAAAACAGTCGAGCCTCCTTACCTGCAATTCGGGCTGCAGTCGGCGGCCGGAGAACAGCGCAGGAGCAGCCGAGTTGTCTGCCGGTAAGGGAATTCGCCAAGGACGCGCGCGGCGGCGACAAACGCGGCGTAGACGGGCTGCTCGCTGCACACAGACAGAGACACTGCGGCCGCGGCGCTGGGGGCCCGGCGGGGAGGGGCGGCACCGCGAGAGGGGGGCGCCCGCGTGACGTCACAGGTAAACAGAGGCGGCCGGCAGGCTGGCAGGGTCCCGCTGACCCACTTAACCGCTGCGGCGAGCGCCGACCCAGACAGCGCCGAGCCGGCGGGACCTCGAAACTGTGTGCTCCCAGTCTGCAGCGCTTGCCCGCTGCTGGAGCAAGGTGTCCCAGCGAGTCGAGTCACGGGGTCACGCAACACAGTGCGCCTCCCTTCTGTTTTTCCTACTTGTCTTGCTGTTGATTGGTTGATTTGGAGGAGGGGACCACACAGAGTGGTCTACGGTCCCATCGGATTAGGGAAGGATGGGGAAGGAAGTCAGCCAGCCCGGCATTTGCCTGAATCGACTTGGGGAAATCACGGAAAACCTGAATCAGGACGGCCGGACGCGTGTTTGAACAACACCGACTCAAAGGAAGGCCTCGGCGCTTGTTCGTGACGTCACGTCAGCTAGGCACGGCGAACGCCAGGTCTGATGCAGGGGGTGCTTGTCACTATAAATCTCTTATTTTTGGACAAAATGTTTGGTATTGTTTTGGATTCTGCAGTTTTATTTAGATGAAAGATTATCTTACTGTCGTAAAGCTACAAAGGAAGATCATAGTTCCGTATTACTGAATTCTCTTTTGGAAAATGTAGTTCACATATCTGAAAATAATTTCGAAAATAATGACTGAAGTTGAACACTAATTCGATTGTATTAGAGCTCATAACTTCGAATTTACACATCGTACTATTATTTTCAGTGGAAATCCTTGCTAAAACCTGACTTGCCACAACACAGCTAACTGTTTATAATATTACTTGAAAATACAGCTCTTCGGTTGCACAGGTAAAAATTTCCAACTTTACATAGGTTTCAACTGCTCCAAGGCAGCCTTCATCAGAAGTAAAAAAAATTTCAAACACTTTTCCCGTAACGACCATTTAATCCTCAATGAGCAATTACAATTACGTGATAAAAATTCCTTTGATGGTGTAAAGCTCTTGCGTAAAATCACTTAACACGGAATATTGCTATTGTGCTCCCCGTACTGTAGCCTTAAATCTCTCTCTCGTTTTTACAGTATAATATTTTGTTCAACTTTCGATCTGTTGCATACTATCTGACAAAATGTAATGAGCACATTAAGTGCAAACCTGTTCCAATGCTTCTGACAGCTGTTGTCACTGTAAATTACAAGCATTCAATACTAGATGGCGCGATACAAGCTGCCGACTTGCTGACAGCGACGGCGCGCGCGCCTCTCAGTCTGATGCTGCTTACAGTGCCGGCCGCACACGCGACCCTTAGCGGCGCGTCTTAATCAAGTTGCATTCCTAGGAATATTTTATAATGTACAAAATATTTTTATCTTCAACGTGAGCACTGTTGCTCTAAACCATTTCATAACTATTCACTCTCTGTAAGTATGCTTTCTTTGTGCACTGTACCGTAGCAGTTAGCTATGATGTAATTTTATTACATATGTTTAATTTAATAATATTTTTTATATTTTTCCAAAACTCTGTTATAGGTAATGTAAAATTTTTTTACTTCTGATGAAGGCTGCCTTAGAGCAGTTGAAACCTGGGTAAAGTTGGAAATTTTTACCTGTGCAACCGAAGAGCTGTATTTTCAAGTAATATTACAAATTTCGTCTACGGTTGCTGCATTATCAGCCATGTTCAAAATTGACAGCTAACTGTATGATGTTTACTCTGAAAAGCAGTCTTTGCCTACATGCAGGTCAAATAAGTCGTTCCTTCGAGTAAATAAAAAATAATGCAGAAAATGCGATTTCGTCTATTCAAGTGTGAATACTAGTTGCTGAACTGGCCGCTCAAAATTATTTTACTACGTAAGACTGACGACACAAAACCATTAGTGGTGCCTGGGTACAATATCGTACAGGTCTTCAAAAGCTATAAATAAAGAATAAAGAACTACAAAAACTGAAAACATGGAAATCGGATTTACTTACTTTGGAATATTTGGTTGGTGAAAATGCATCCCTCTGAATGGCGGAAATCCGCTTGCGACGAAGGTCTTTGTCGTTAGGAAACGAAAACACTTGGACCTTAGGTCTATTTGGACAATTCCCGTTACAACGAGGAACACAACACTTGTACACCACGGTGAAAACTCTCACTATAACTGCTGTAATCGAAAAAACACAATAAGTAACACAAAAGGAACGGCACTGCACAACCAACACTACGCTCATACCCCACGTGGCATGCCTAAGCGTTGTGACGTCACTAACGACTGATGACGTAGCGCCAGGGCCTTCTACACAGTCGGTGTTGGTTTGAACCGTCGTCCTCCCGAATGCGGGTCCAGTGTGTTAGCCAGTGCGCTACCTCATAGTGGGAACCAGGGAACTTGGCCATCTGCTATAGTCTGCGAGGCGTGCCTTTGGTACTGACAGCTCACTGGCGTCGTTCCGTTGCCTAGCGACGGCAGGAAGCCGCCCAACAAATGGCGACGCTTGTGTGGGTGTCTCGAGCCACGTGCTGCGCTGCACATCAACCGCGCGCACGGGTTAAATTACATGACAGGGAGATTCTTGCTCTTCTGCGTAACTGGTGCCATCGTTTCCCTTAATCTAACTACAAGACTAGTTCATAGAGAATTTCGTTTCTGGTGTTTGTAGTGTTTATTTACGTCCACTTCATTTAAGCTATGTACATTGTGACGCATGGTTAGAACCCGTTTAAGGCCACTTTGGTGCCGGCCGCGGTGGCCGAGTGGTTATAAGCGCTTCAGTCCAGAACCACGCGACTACTACGGTCGCAGGTTCGAATCCTGCCTCGGGTATGGGTGTGTGTGATGTCCTTAGGTTGGTTAGCTTTAAGTAGTTCTGAGTTCTGGGGGACTGATATTAAGTCCCATAGCGCTCAGGGCCATTTCAACCATTTGAAGCCACTTGGAGTACAAAGTTGAGAGGGATGCCGGAGACGTCCATAGTGAAAAATTAGTATAGAGGGGTGTAATAACTAACAGCGGAAAAACAATTTCCGCGCTCATCACTAGATTTATTTTAAACCGTTAACCGGCGTGCTCCGAAATTTTAACACTAAATGCATTTCGGAGTCCTGTGTATTACGAAGCAAAATAAAGTGTATTTAGTTTCGTAATGATTTTATTCATTGTTGTTTCGGGTCGTACAGGTAACGAAAGACATATAAGGAAGCAACCTTTTTTATTTACAACCAATTTAGAAACAAACTAAAGTGAAAAATTCTGAAACTAAAAATATTGCAGAAATAAACATAGTCTTCTTGTTATATCTGTTTTCCAAGAAAAATCTGACAAATAAAAACTTTTGTCTATCGAATTCACATTTGATAAGGTCTAACCTATAAGAAAAGAGCATACATTTACCTCTACAGTACAATTGTAAAATACTGACAGTGGTCCAAACGCACACTGTTGTCCAAAATTAAAGCAACAAACGGAAATTTTGCAAGGTTGCGTTTCTTTTTCCACAAAATAGTATGAACAAGCGATAGTGCAGTATAAACAATATGAAGTATACAGAGCGTAATGAACTGCAACATGCTTAACAGTGGATAAAAATGTTCTTCGTTTTTTTCCAACTTAACGGATTTCCACACACATCCTGATAACTGGTTAATGTGCTCAGTGTGTGGTCTGACCACCTCTGGCACCAATACAGGCCTGTCAAATACGGGACATACTGTGAATGATGTCATCAATCACATGTTGAGGCAATAACGCCCATTCTTCCTGCAAAGTTGCTCACAAGTCTTGGAGAGAGGTTGGTACTTGCTGACATGATACAACCCTAGTGCATCCCAGACGCGCCCGGTGGGATTCAAATCGGGAAAGCGAGCAGGCTACCCGTGCTCTATGAGGCCGACCATTATCGTCCATCAATACGAAGTCTGGGCCACAACATATCGCAACAACCGCGCATGACATCGCAAGATGTTCTCACGGTAGCTGACAACAGTTAAATCTTGCTGATTCGCTCGTACAATTTCATGAAGAGGCGTTCGAGTGGTGAGCACAATCCCTGCCCACATCACTAGGGATCCTTCTCGATATCGGTCTCTTTCCACAATGTTTGGGCCCCGAAATCGTGTTCTACGTGCTTCCAGATCCGAATCCGTCGAGAATCATTCTCCAGACCAAATCGGGACTCATTTGTGAAAAGAACATTGGACCACCGTTCGACCATCCACGTGACATGTTGGCGGCTCCACTCTAGACATTCCTTTTTGTGAAGACCCGCCAGAGGTAAACAGACAGCAGGTGTCGAACAATAAAGGAAGCTCTGCTGAAGCCTTCTGTACACCGTTTGCCTCGATACAACACGTCCAGGGAAGGGATGCTGAGAGTTCAGATGAGCTGCAGTGCAGAACTAAGGCGGTACCGTTGTGCGCTGAAAACCAAATAACGATCCTCTCTTTCTGATCCCACACATAGTCGGTGCTTCCCTAGTCTCCGGGATAAACTGTCGCCTCATCCTAGAAACAACACAACCATTCACATTAAGCCATCGGACCACATCAGTCTGCAACTGTCCTTACTTCCACTCTTCCTATTGCCCTCCACAACACAGAGTCTGTAGACATCTTCCCTGTGCCATGTTCACCGTTTGTGACTGTGTGCACAGCGATTGTGGATGTGGGACTCCCCTGCAAGCACTACCCCGCTTGATAGGTGCCCTGCTATGATCTCTAGCGTGGTTGTCCGTTGATGGGAATGCCATCTGTGCAGAACACGATGGTAACATTGTTCACAGTTTATGTGATTATATCGTGAATTAGACGTAGGACGGGGAAATGGCAGTTTGTTGCTTTAATTTTGGACACCAGTGTATTTAGGAGTCTTGTAGGTGAGCAATACACTGATCATACAATGTTCATGCCCACTTTCAGAAACATGCATCTCGTCTTCCCCATCAGATTCATCACGTGAAAGTTCACTTGCTGTTTCGCGATCACTTGGAATAGCGTTTACGATGGTAATGTTGTTCTCGAGTTCGTCATCTTGCTTTGAACAGTCAACATCAGATTCCTTAATCCCTCTTAGTACACATTCCTCAAAGTTAGTATCTGTAGCGTTAACTTATTTTTTGCATTCGCAGACTTGTTCACTAAACTGTAAATATTACACTGTGTCGCGGAGTCACGGGGGCTCTTAAGTTCGCTGTTTACAGAGCTAGTCTTAAAACAGACTGCCGTTGTATGTAGGCTGTTTAAGTTTTTATGTTGGTAACGCCACGTACCGCTCTCTATTAAAATCGCTGACTGCGATGTGTGCAGTCTGTGGGTGGTTGGACTCGTTGTTGGAAGTTATTCGCTAGTATAATGTTGGGCGGTTGGATGTGAACAGCCCGTAGCGTTGGGCAGTTGGAGGTGAGCCGCCAGCACTGGTGGATGTGGGGAGAGAGATGACAGAGTTTTGAGATGTTAATGTGAGCGGATGATCTGAACGTGTGTCCGCCAGAAAAAGGAAATCTGGTAAACTGATTGTCTCATCAAAATCTTTCATTTGCTAGCTATTGGTGTCTTCAGTAGTCAGAATCTTTTATATAGCTGGCAGTATTGGCGCTCGCTGTATTGCAGTAGTTCGAGTAACGAAGATTTTTGCGAGGTAAGTGATTCATGAAGGGCATAGGTTATTGTTAGTCAGGGCTATTCTTTTGTAGTGATTACTTAAAGTCAGATTGCATTGCGCTAAAATATTGTGTGTCAGTTTAGTAATGATCATAATAAGTAAAGAGAAAACAGTCTCAGTAGGTTCAGTTTCACTCCGGAGTTAGAAAATCAAGTAACTTATAAGTTTTACGAGCACAGTCATTCTTTACATTCAAAGGGGAAGTTTCAACGTAGCCTGAGCACGTGATGTGTGTCCACACCATGGGAAGGTAGCAAACAGCTCATGCTCCCTGAAAAAAATATGAAAGTATAACGTTATAAAGTACTTTGCTGGGATTCCAGAGACTCCGAAATGCTGGTTGAGGGCTAAAGGTCTTCGCAAGAGCCCAAGGAACATCAGGTAATGTCTGAAATAGGGAGGGAAAATGGGGAAAGGGGAGGAGCATCGAATGCTTCGTCGCTTATCTGGAAAGTTGGCAGGGAGGCGACAAAATTATGTGCAGCTTCTGTGGAAAAAAATATTCTCGAATTGATACTGCGTGTGGAGTAAGCACAACACGTAAGAAGCCCGTGAATTCGCATGCGGTTAGGTGTGAGAGAGTATTTTGAGAAAGAAAATTCCTGTTCCTCAGGCAGCAACAGCTTTAAAAGTAAACAAAAATACCGTTGCAACAACAGGCTGTGGAGAGATTGATACAACAAGGCTGCAGACAGCAGGAAAGAAATGGCCGATGAGGAAGGAAGTGTGCATTGGATGATATGTCTTTAGATCAAAGATTTTAGGGTGACAGCCCACACCATACGGAACAACTTTCGTTAGAGACAAAATGTTCGCTAATGTTTCATGGCGACACTTTTGAATTCACCGGCCCTGGGACGACGAGGTTTCACCGAATCGGCAGTGCCTACTAACCGTTTGTGCTGCTGCATCTTCTAGCTACCTTCCCCATGAAGTTGATAGAGTGATTCTCAACGAGAATACCCAAGGGTAGAAAGATAGTTTAGAAGCGAATCAGGAACTTTAACTCGGGTCGACCTGCCTCCTTCAGGCGGAACAAATGAATGCATTACGGACAACACACATCGCATGTGAAAGCTGCTCTACGGGCGCGTGGCCCGCA
Organism: Schistocerca gregaria; assembly: GCF_023897955.1. Taxonomy (NCBI): domain Eukaryota; kingdom Metazoa; phylum Arthropoda; class Insecta; order Orthoptera; family Acrididae; genus Schistocerca; species Schistocerca gregaria. The sequence continues at coordinate 125,572,517 of NC_064923.1, read as the reverse complement.
CGCGACTGCGGTGTGCGAGAGAGAGAGAGGGCGAACACACTTCGCGAGCCTTGGCGGAAGTTGCCGAAGATGGCCGATACCGTCTCGCCTGATTTGCAGCCGCGTGAGCGCTTCTTGAACGAGATTACAGCCAGCACCCGCACAGCACCTTACGAATGCGCGAAGTCTCTCGATACTCAGCACCCATACCTATAGTTGTTGCATTGAAGAAGATTTAGCATAAACACGTCATCCTTGATAGGATTTCTTGTAATTAAATTTCATTTCAAGACGCATTGGCGGTAAAGATCCCCAGGATATCCTATGGTGAATAATAATAGAGCAGTGATACTGTACCCAAGTGCCTTTAGTCACTAAGGGCGTCTGTTCCGAGATGTCAAGGTATGAAGCTGAGGGAAGAGGGTTCGGTTCAGAATTGGTTCAAATGGCTCTCAGCACTATGGGACTTAACTTCTGAGGTCATCATTCCCCTAGAACTTAGAACTACTTAAACCTAACTAACCTAAGGACATCACACACATCCATGCCCGAGGCAGGATTCGAACCTGCGACCGTAGCTATCTCGCGGTTCCAGACTGTAGCGCCTAGAACCGCTCGTGCACACCGGCCGGCGAAGAGGGTTCGGGACCCACTCTATCCCACTTCTTTTCCATCTTACCGTTTGTAGCAGATTTAGAACGAGCAGTGACATTTGGATTCTTACTCTTCATAAATATTTGGCAGATTTTTTTTCGAATATATAGCAATTTTTTAGGGTGTGGTTAGGAGGAACCAGAGACGGCAGCTAACATTTCTGCGAGTGAATATATAATTCCTTACCTATCACAAGTATTTGCTTTTAATTTCCAAATCCACTACTGGCCATTAAAATTGCTGCACCACGTAGATGACGTGCTACAGACGCGTAATTTAACCGACAGGAAGAGGATGCTGTGGTATGCAAATGATTAGCTTCACAGAGCATTCACACCTACAACGTGCTGACGTGAGGAATGTTTCCAACTGATTTCTCATACACAAACAGCAGTTGACCGGCGTTGCCTGGTGAAACGTTGTTGTGATGCCTCGTGTAAGGAGGAGATATGCGTACCATCACGTTTCCGACTATCGCGATTGCGGTTTATTGTATTGCGACATTGCTGCTCGCTTTGGTCGAGATCCAATGAATGTTAGCAGAATATGGAATCGGTGGGTTCAGGAGGGTAATACGGAACGCCGTGCTGGATCCCAACGGCCTCGTATCACTAGCAGTCGAGATGACAGGCATCTTACCCGCTTGGCTCTAAAAGATCGTGCAGCCACTTCTCGATCCCTGAGTCAATAGATGGGGACGTTTGAAAGACAACAACCATCTGCACGAACAGTTCGACGATGTTTGCAGCAGCGTGGACCATTAGCTCGGAGACCATGGATGCAGTTACCCTTGACGCTGCATCACACGGGAAGAAGCGCCTACGATGATATACTCTACGACGAACCTGGCTGCACGAATGGCAAAACGTAATTTTTTCGGTTCTGTTTACAGCATCATGATGGTCGCATCCGTGTTTGGCGACATCGCGGTCAACGCACATTGGAAGTGTGTATTCGTCATCGCCATACTGGCGTGTCACCCGCCGTGATGGTATGGGACACCAGTGCTTGCACCTCTCGGTCACCTCTTATTCGCATTGATGGCACTTTGAACAGTGGAAGTCACATTTCAGATGTGTTACGACCCGTGGCTCTACTCTTCATTCTATAATGCACGAGCGCATGTTGCAGGTCCTGTACGGGCGCTTCTGGACACAGAAAATGTTCGACTGGTGCCCTGGCCACCAAACTCGCAAGATCTCTCACCAACTGAAAACGTCTGGTCAATGGTGGCCGAGCAACTGGCTCGTCACAATAAGCCAGTCACTACTCTTGATGAACAGTGGTATCGTGTTGAAGCTGCATGGCATCTGTATGTGTACACGCCATACAAGCTTTGTTTGACTCAATGCCCAGGAGTATCAAGGCCGTTTGTTCTGGGTACTGATTTCTCAGGATCTATGCACCCGAATTGCGCCTGAAAATGTAATCACATGTCAGTTCTAGTTTAATATATTTGCCCAATGAATGCCCGTTTATCATCTACATTTCTTCTTGGTATAGCAGTTGTAATGGCCAGTAGCGTATATTCCGATATCTGAGGGTGTGGTTAGGTAGGAACCTAGAAAGACAGCTTTTGCTGCGCATTGTAATGCGATGTTTCAAACCAAACGACCACGTTGTAGATCGGCGCGCCAAAGACAGCGGTGCGGTGCGCCTGTTAGGTACCGAGAGGCTTTGCGCTTGCGAAAATACGGACTATACAGTCTCCTTAGCGCCATGCGAATGCCAGCCCCCTCCCCCCCCTCCGCCTACACTCGCTTGTCTGTTTGCTGCGAATCTGCAGTGTGTGCACGCCCGATGCGCTACGCCAAGCTTAATCGCCGACGGCTATACCTTACGCTTCCTAAGTCTTTCTGGCCGGTGCCATTAACATCATCGACTGCAACGGGCCGGTCGCGGTGGTCTCGCGGTTCTAGGCGCTCAGTCCGGAACCGCGAGACTGCTACAGTCGCAGGTTCGAATCCTGCCTCGGGCATGGATGTGTGTGATGTCCTTAGGTTAGTTAGGTTTAAGTAGTTTTAAGTTCTAGGGGACTGGTGACCACAGATGTTAAGTCCCATAGTGCTCAGAGCCATTTCAACCATTTTGACTACAACGGGTTGTAATAGTTGATTTATCCGATTTAGTCATGAAACGTGTGAATGTCAGAAAATCGATGCAGGACAATCTAAAAAGAAGGCGACGGAAGAATTAGTTCCATCTTTTAAGTGGACATCCTACGTCCATATTTCCTCTGAGTTTGTGTTGTAAGGCCATCTTTAGAATCCTCGTTTCTTTCATTCGTTCCAGATGCTCCTTCTAGTTTTGTCTATGTTCTTCTATTTTGTCTTTTGCTGCAAAAATATTCATTTCTTGTCTTAGGTTTTCATTAAGAACACTGTCCAACTCAACGCAAACATTGACTGCTCGTAAAAATTTCATTTCAACCACCTGAATGTTGGTAGAATCTTTTCTGTTCATAACCCAGGTTTCGCTGCCGACTCGTGTGGCTATCAGCTAATAGAATTTCATTTTTGTGATTCTTTGTGCATCTCTAATTCAACATCTACATTCTTATCTTCGCTAAAAGTGATTACCTCCTTAGGTAAATGAAGTGTTGAACGTGTTCCAAAATATCTTCTTCAGTTAAATTCTGTTTAGTGCTGGGTATTTCGCATAGAAGACCATTGCCTCAGTTTTATGAAGTTCTGTATTAAAATTATAACACTTTCTAAAACGGTTTAAACGATGGATTCAGTTCTGTAGTTCGTCTTTAGAGTTCGTCTTTAATACAATGGCACCAGTCTCATCACCATACAATAATATATAAATGTATTTATTGTTGTTTATATGGTTCGCTTATGGCGCTTTTTCTTCGCATTTTAGGATGCCGTTATCAGTATAAAATGTTAAATAGAGTAGGCAATAAAGTACACTAGTGTCTCTCATCTTAATTAAAATATTTTCCTCTCTGTAATCCAATATGTAATTATAGTTTACAAAAGTATCAGTTTACGGACTCAGCAGAAGCCGGAAAGTAATTCATCATTACGTTCTTCACACTATTTGTTGAAATTTCTCGACGTATCTGTCCAGCTGCCTGCACTTGTTCAAGCCCAGTTATCGAAAATGTATCTTCCGTTTCATAGTCGTCTCTGTGAAGGATAAAAAGTTAGCGCAAAACAACACAGGCCTTTACATAATCTATAGAAAATGGTTGAATCCACTGCATTCTTCTTCTTTTCAGACGGCGTTAAGTAAAAAGTCGTGTAAGCATTTGCACATGCTTCATTTTACTGGGAATGGCCTGAGAGAACGAGAGGAATGAAATGATGGGAGCTACCGTGCCTTTCACAGCAGTAGCCGCATATCAATATATGAAACCACCAAGGCGTCACGCCATGTACGTGATGCCGTTTAGACAGCTGCCGAACAAGCGTGGCACGTAGGTTGCACCCAGTTTGAAACTTCAGGTGGAACACACGCAGCCTAATGGGACTGCGCTTTCCAGACAAACGTGACGTAACCGCGTCGTGTGGCATTCCACATCGGTGTCAGAGGAAAGTGAGGTGCTACGCTTTGCCACGCTGCACGTCTGTGCTACTAAATGACAATTTACGAGACTCTCTCCTTTTGTTGTGCGGTTTAATTTGTACCTAGGAGAGGGAGAAATGACCCAGAGTTCAACATTCATTCTGTTGGTCTTGTGGAGGAATGTCGATGTATTTACGATCACAAAAGTGCTGAATAGAGCAACGGGAATATATTACATAAAGATCAGAACTCGAAATTAAATTACGGAATTTCTGGAATAGAAAGACGATAGAGAACTAAACAGAAGTATTTGATGTGGTTGTCTATGAACCAACACGAGGAACTTTGGTGCTAAGATACCGGAATAATATTATACATATTTCTTTCCCGTAACTAATCAGCAATTACATACGCACCTTCCATCAATTAATTGTCTGTCAGGATCTGACCTCATAATGTGCTTTGGAACGCCGAAAACTTTTTACACAGCAAAAGAACAAGGAAATTCGAAGTCTCCTTCCGCCAAATAAGTAGGACCAGGAACTGGGAGCTAGCCTCTAAACAACACTTTACCGGAAGAATTATATTAATATGGAGAACATGACGCATCAATTCTTTATTTAAATCAAAATCACAACGTGTTTTCGAAAGACACGATTCTATTATGAGTATGGCACTGCATAATAGTGTGTCATATTTTCCGAACTGATACAGTTGGCTTCACAACCGATTTCTTTTAACACTCCAGTCGCTGTTGCAGACATACTCGCCAGTGTCAATGAAACGTTTTACCGGCAACGTATTTTAGACATTTGTTGATTATTGTCAACCAAGTTGATTATTGATTAAGAATGGGTTGCTTTGAGGGATGAAGTAGTGAAGGCAGCAGAGGATTAAGTAGGTAAAAAGACGAGGGCTAGTAGAAATCCGTGGGTATCAGAAGAAATATTGAATTTAATTGATGAAAGGAGAAAATACAAAAATGCAGTAAGTGAAGCAGGCAAAAAGGAATACAAACGTCTCAAAAATGCGATCGACAGGAAGTGCAAAATGGCTAAGCAGGGATGGCTAGAGGACAAATGTAAGGATGTAAAGGCTAATCTCACTAGGGGTAAGATAGATATTGCCTACGGAAAATTAAAGAGACCTCTGGAGAAAAGAGCACCGCTTGTATGAATATCAAGAGCTCAGATGGAAACCCAGTTCTAAGCAAAGAAGGGAAAGCAGAAAGGTGGAAGGAGTATATAGAGGGTCTATATAAGGGCGATGTACGTGAGGACAAAATTATGGAAATGGGAGGTACGATACTGCGTGAAGAGTTTGACAGAGCACTGAAAGACCTGAATCGAAACAAGGCCCCGGGAGTAGTAAACATTCCATTAGAACTACTGAAAGCCTTGGGAGAGCCAATCCTGACAAAACTCTACCATCTGGTGAGCAAGGTGTATGAGACAGGCGAAATTCCCCACAGACTTCAATAAGAATATAATAATTCCAATCCCAAAGGAAGCAAGTGTTGCCAGATGTGAAAATTACCGAACTATCAGTTTAATAAGTCACGGCTGCAAAATACCTACGCGAATTCTTTACAGACGAATGGAAAAACTGGTAGAAGCTGACCTCGGGAAAGATCAGTTTGAATTCCTTAGAAATACCGGAACACGTGAGGCAATACTGACCCTACGACTTATCTTAGAAGCTAGATTAAGGAAAGGCAAACCTACGTTTCTAGCATTAGCAGACTTAGAGAAAGCTTTTGATAATGTTGACTGGAATGCTCTCTTTCAAATTCTGAAGGTGGCAGGGGTAAAATACAGAGAGCGAAAAGTTATTTACAATTTGTACAGAAACCAGATGACAGTTATAAGAGTCGAGGGACATGAAAGGGAAGCAGTGGTTGGGAAGGAAGTGAGACAGAGTTGTAGCCTCTCCCCGATGTTATTCAATCTGTATATTGAGGAAGCAGTGAAGGAAACAAAAGAACAATTCGGAGTAGGTATTAAAATCGATGGAGAAGAAATAAAATCTCTGAGGTTCGCCTATGACATTGTAATTCTGTCAGAGACAGCAAAGGAGTTGGAAGTGCAGTTGAACAGAATGGACAGTGTCTTGAAAGGAGGATATAAGATGAACATCAACAAAAGCAAAAAGATGATAATGGAATGTAGTCGAATTAAATCGGGTGAGGCAGAGGGAATTAGATTAGGAAATGAGACACTTAAAGTAGTAAAGGAGTTCTGCTATTTGGGGAGCAAAATAACTGGTGGTGGTCGAAGTAGAGAGAATATAAAATGTAGACTGGCAGTGGCATGGGAAGCGTTTCTGAAGAAGAGAAATTTGTTAACATCGAGTATTTATTTAAGTGTCAGAAAGTCGTTTCTGAAAGTATTTGTATGGAAGTGAAACATGGACGATAAATAGTTTGGACAAGAAGAGAATAGAAGCTTTCGAAATGTGGTGCTACAGAAGAATGCTGAAGATTAGATGGGTAATCACATAACTAATGAGGAAATATTGGATAGGATTGGGGAGAAGAGAAGTTTGTGGCAAAAGTTGACTAGAAGAAGGGATCGGTTGGTAGGACATGTTCTGAGACATCAAGGGATCACCAATTTAGTATTGGAGGGCAGCATGGAGGGTAAAAATCGTAGAGGGAGACCAAGAGATGAATACACTAAGCAGATTCAGAAGGATGTAGGTTGCAGTAGGTACTGGGAGGTGAAGAAGCTTGCACAGGATAGAGTAGCATGGAGAGCTGCATCAAACCAGTCTCAAGAATGAAGACCACAACAACAACAACAATCTGATTATAGCCAGAAAGCTGTGGTGCAATATTACTAATTGTTCTCACACCTATCGGCGTCGAGTCACACTCCTGATACGCTGGTGCCACGGTTTTGACTCGCCACGTATGTCAGTCGCGTGGCAGGGCCACGTGCCGCTTGCCTCGCACTGAGTGAGAGGACGCATAGAGCACATACACTCTGAAGAGCCAAAGAAACTGGTACACCTGGCTAATATCGTGTAGGGCCCCCGCGATCACGCAGAAGTGCCGTGGCATGGACGCAACTAATGTCTGAAGTAGTGCTGGAGGGAATTGGCACCATGAATCTTGCAGGGCTGTCCTCTCAGTAGCAATTCTGGAAATATGGGGTGTCGTTCTGTCCAGCAGGAATTGCCCAAGTCCGTCGGAATGCACAGTGGACATGAATGGATAAAGGTGATCAGACAGGATGCTTACGTACATGTCACCTGTCAGAGTCGTATCCAGAAGCATCAGTGGTCCTATATCACTACAACTATACACGCCTCATACCATTACAGAGCCTCCACCAGCTTGAACAGTCCCCTGCTGACATGCAGGATCCTTGGATTCATGAGCTTGTCTGCATACCCTTACACGTCCATCAGCTTGATACAATTTGAAACGAGACTCGTCCGACTAGGCAACATGTTTCCAGTCATCAACAGTCCAAGGTCGGTGTTGACGGGCCCTGGCGAGACGTAAAGCTTTGTGTCGGACAATCATCAAGGGTACACGAGTGGGCCTTCAGCTCCGAAAACCCTTATCGATGATGTTTCGTTGAATGGTTCGCACGCTGACCCTTGTTGGGTCCACCATTGAAATCTGCAGCAATCTGCGGAAGGGTTCAACTTCTGTCACGTTGAACATTTCTCTTCAGTCGTCGCTGGTCCTGTTCTTTCAGGATCTTTTTCCAGCCGCAGCTATGTCGGAGACTTGATGTTTCACCGGATACCTGATACTCACGGTACACTCACAAAATGGTCGTACGAGAAAATCACTTTATCGCTGCATCGGAGATGCTGTGTCCCATCGCTCGTGCGCCGATTACGTTTAAATCTACTTGTCTCGATAACTTACTAGTGCAGTAGCAGCAGTAACCGATCTAACAACTGCGGCAGACACTTGTTGCCGACCGCAGCGCCATATTCTGTCTGTTTACATATCTCTGTATTTGAATACGCATACCGTTAGCTGTTTCTTTGGCGCTTCAGTGTATATTGTCTATGGAACGAACATCGCCTACAGCGCATGCTAACGTCAAACAGGGCTAGTCATGTGATCCTGCGACGACGCTGCTTGTCTAAATCTTGCGGGAATAGTGAAACTTGAATATTACATGTATACATCTTGTTTCTGCATGGTTGAGTTTCAGTAACAGCTATGGGGCAGTATTGTTGTTGCTTTGGATGTAAAGTGAAGTATATGAAAGAAGGACCAGTTACTGTTGATACGTATGTACAACAAATGTTTAATTGTAAATGTCATATAGGTATAACGCATTTTACATGTTGGAAAAATATCGAAACTCGGTAGTACAAAGTCTTATACTTTACAGTTAATTTCTTTGATTTAGTGGTCATATGCTTACGAGACAAGTACTAGATAAATTTGGAAGTGTGTTTGAGTAAACTGCCAGTCCCTGTATACATATTCGTGCTATCTCCAAACGCAGATAAATTTTATACGTGACAGTCTGATTAATTTCCTCTAATTTATGTAGGTTCTCAAACTGTTACTTGTATCTGTGTACTTCTGCATGAGACAGTTCCCTGTATTTTGTGCCGGCCGTGGTGGCCGGGCGGTTCTAGGAGCGTCAGTCCGGAACCGCGCGACTGCTACAGTCGCAGGTTCGAATCCTGCCTCGGGCATGGATGTGTGTAATGTCCTTAGGTTAGTTAGGTTTACGTAGCTCTAAGTTCTAGGGACCTGATGACCTCCGATGTTAAGTAAAATAGTGGTCAGATCCATTTGAACCCATATTTTGTATTCTAGTTCCCTGAAATCCGAACGAAGAGTCAGAAATGGAACAACAGTTGGTGCGATTAGCATATTTACTGCAACATTTTAATAATTCCAAATGTGTTGCTTTTTATATCAATTTGGCGCTCTATACAGTGTAATTGTGACGTAACTCATTACAACAAATTCGACAATACGAATAAATGCAGTACAAAATGTAGAATATGTTGCCTATAACTGCTTTATTACTTCAAAATTCGAGCTTTGATCTAGTATTTTTCATTGGTTTGTGCAAAGTGTAAGGTTTTACGCCTCTGATGCGATGGTGAGAATTATTTTAACTATTTTACTTCTAGGTAGAAAGCAGAATAATGAATAAAGAAGAATTGAAAATAATGGTGTAAATCTCTTATTCAGGTTCATAGTTTCGTATGTGTTGTTTTTTCATGACACTTCGACACCCTATACAGTGTCACTGTAACGTAGTTATTTAGAACAGAGATTCGTCAATGTGAATAAGCACAATAGAAACGTAAAAAATACAGTTAGGTGTCACATCTTCCCGTAACCGAGGAAAACGTAAATAAAGTGGTGTCAGAGCTATGACACAGTGGCAAAAAAACACAATACTCGTGCTGCTCATGTCTTTAAGCCTGGCGGCCGCCGTAGCCGAGCGGTTCTAGGCGCTTCACTAATGAACCGCGCGACTGCTACGGTCGCAAGTTCGAATCCTGTCACGGGCATGGATGTGTGTGATGTCCTTAGGTTAGTTATGTTTAAGTAGTTATAAGTTCTAGGGGACTGATGACATCAGATGTTAAGTCCCAAAGTGTTCAGAGCCTTTTGAACCACTCTTAGGAGGAACACGCCATGTAGTACCTAGTCTCCAGTTCCTAATGACAAGAGTGTAAATTCTAACTTTCTTGAAGTTATCTTAGTCGTCGGTAATTAGTATCCTGCTTTTACAGGCAGCGAAAAGAGTCAACTGACATTTGTCAAACGTTTTGGACTAATTCTAAGAAAAGCGGTTGTTGCTACTAAATTTTAAGAGCATTACCTCCACGCGTTCGACGTTTGAGCACAAATTGAGACCGTTCAATTCTTCCTTTCCTACGCCACTTTGCCTACTTCGTTAAAAACAGTGCGCTCGCTATACGTAATAATCCTGTCTAAATATCTTATTTTTGCATCGTGGGTATAACTACATAGTACACTCCTGGAAATGGAAAAAAGAACACATTGACACCGGTGTGTCAGACCCACCATACTTGCTCCGGACACTGCGAGAGGGCTGTACAAGCAATGATCACACGCACGGCACAGCGGACACACCAGGAACTGCGGTGTTGGCCGTCGAATGGCGCTAGCTGCGCAGCATTTGTGCACCGCCGCCGTCAGTGTCAGCCAGTTTGCCGTGGCATACGGAGCTCCATCGCAGTCTTTAACACTGGTAGCATGCCGCGACAGCGTGGACGTGAACCGTATGTGCAGTTGACGGACTTTGAGCGAGGGCGTATAGTGGGCATGCGGGAGGCCGGGTGGACGTACCGCCGAATTGCTCAACACGTGGTGCGTGAGGTCTCCACAGTACATCGATGTTGTCGCCAGTGGTCGGCGGAAGGTACACGTGCCCGTCGACCTGGGACCGGACCGCAGCGACGCACGGATGCACGCCAAGACCGTAGGATCCTACGCAGTGCCGTTGGGGACCGCACCGCCACTTCCCAGCAAATTAGGGACACTGTTGCTCCTGGGGTATCGGCGAGGACCATTCGCAACCGTCTCCGTGAAGCTGGGCTACGGTCCCGCACACCGTTAGGCCGTCTTCCGCTCACGCCCCAACATCGTGCAGCCCGCCTCCAGTCGTGTCGCGACAGGCGTGAATGGAGGGACGAATGGAGACGTGTCGTCTTCAGCGATGAGAGTCGCTTCTGCCTTGGTGCCAATGATGGTCGTATGCGTGTTTGGCGCCGTGCAGGTGAGCGCCACAATCAGGACTGCATACGACCGAGGCACACACGGCCAACACCCGGCATCATGGTGTGGGGAGCGATCTCCTACACTGGCCGTACACCTCTGGTGATCGTCGAGGGGACACTGAATAGTGCACGGTACATCCAAACCGTCATCGAACCCATCGGTCTACCATTCCTAGACCGGCAAGGGAACTTGGTGTTCCAACAGGACAATGCACGTCCGCATGTATCCCGTGCCACCCAACGTGCTCTAGAAGGTGTAAGTCAACTGCCCTGGCCAGCAAGATCTCCGGATCTGTCCCCCATTGAGCATGTTTGGGACTGGATGAAGCGTCGTCTCACGCGGTCTGCACGTCCAGCACGAACGCTGGTCCAACTGAGGCGCCAGGTGGAAATGGCATGGCAAGCCGTTCCACAGAACTACATCCAGCATCTCTACGATCGTCTCCATGGGAGAATAGCAGCCTGCATTGCTGCGAAAGGTGGATATACACTGTACTAGTGCCGACATTGTGCATGCTCTGTTGCCTGTGTCTATGTGCCTGTGGTTCTGTCAGTGTGATCATGTGATGTATCTGACCCCAGGAATGTGTCAATAAAGTTTCCCCTTCCTGGGACAATGAATTCACGGTGTTCTTATTTCAATTTCCAGGAGTGTATTTTATCTTATGTAGTGATTGTAGCCGCAAAGGAAGGAATAACGCTCCGTTTATAGGATACGTTCGTTATCACATGTTATCTTCCGTTCCCTCTAATGCAAACCGGTGTTAACAGATCAAGTGAATAGTGGCGAACACTGGCGAATTGTCTGAGAAGACGCATTCGCTTGTCATCGCTCCCACTCCCTCCAGTGTAAAAGGGCCTTTAGAAGAGGGCCGCTACCACGCGCTACCCGGTTCTACGCTAGTCACCCGCAAAGCCCAGCTATTAAGTACTGACCGTCCACAGCATTTGCTGACAGTGTAACACGTATGAATCCACATTAAATATGAATAAAGCACTGAGCGCATTAATTCTGATGCTTCATTGTTTCGTAAAACTTCAATGTAGTGTGTCGTTTCTGCCGCTGTCGTCTTGTTCGCGCCTTTCAAAACCTGATTCATAGAAAGATCAGTTTTCTTCCTTGTTTCCTTGTTAGCCGTGTGGCTCAGTTTTTTAGTCACGTAAGTTGTGAAGTTTTCGATAAGTTGGGTGTACAGGGAGCATAGCTCATCATTTCTGCAGGGGACTTCCAACGACTTGTTGAGTCCATGCCACGTAGAGTTGCTGCACTGCACCGGGCAAAAGGAGGTCCGACACGATACTGGGAGGTGTCCCATTACTTATCCCACCTCAATGTATGTGATTTATGCCTGAATAGAACCCTAAAGTCACTTAGTTTGTTATTGGCGTATAACAGGTTCATATGGTTCAAATGACTCTGAGCACTATGGGACTTAACATCTGAGCTCATCAGTCCCCTAGAACTTAGAAGTACTTACACCTAACTAACCTAAGGACATCACACACATCCATGCCCGAGGCAGGATTCGAACGTGCGACCGTAGCACCAGCGCGGTTCCGGACTGTAGCGCCTAGAACCGCTCGGTCCCAAGGTCCGGCGTATAACAGGTAATAATACAGATATCCACATGGGCAGAAGAATATTTATTGTGTACTTCTTTCTCCTTTTTCTTTGGCTACATACCTTAATGCCACTCCGGTCACCATTTTCAAATTTTTATGATATCGCTTGCACGTTCCATCACCTTTTTCGGTCAGCGCTATTACTCCTTTCTGCTGCTCACCATCAAATTTAATGACGTCAACAGCAAGTAGACATTGCCGTCGGCGAAGAACTTCCCACGAGAACTTCTCATGCTTGCACAGCCAGGTAACAATGACCACCACTTCGGACTAGAACGAGCATGATCTCCGTTCGACATGTCTCTGCCCCAAACCTTTAGGAACGGAAATATCGCTCGGCGGCGCAAATTCAAATGGTTCAAATGGATCGAAGCACCGCGGCCGGCCCTAAAGAGTGGTCAGGCGCATTTTCTCTGGTGTTTCGGCAATTGCTTGCAATTACGTTTCTGCAGTGAGTAGCTAGAGTTGACCCAAATAAATACTGTTCATCACGTCTTTCATGCGACGCCCAGTTCCGGGAAAAATCATCGGCTTGCTCGCCACTACAAATAAAGTGATTTTAAAGTGATATTTTATGTGTTCACTCGATGGAGCGGCCCCTAATTAGTCTAGTGCGATATTTGTTTTAGCGATGTGTAATGACAGGGGCAGCAGAACAGAGAATAACTAGTATTATTCCAGTAGCGGCTGAGTACTGTCAGTGGCACTCATCGTGGGCTGGGGTGGTGCTCTCGCTGCTGGACACCTGATCAGTCCACGCGTTTTACTGTGCCTGATATGTACATCGAAACAAAGAATATCGCACTAGACTAATTTGGGACCGCTCTATCGAGTGAGCACGTAATATTCCTCTTTAAGGGGAGGTTTACTATCTTTGTTCAGAAAAAAGCATGTTCTTTGAGAATTTTTTTCTCTGGATGAGTTATAGATATCAGAGTCAAATTTGGTCAAAATATATTTTGACATTGCCTCTACAAACTGGAATTTTTTTGACCGGAAATGTCGAAGAGCAAAGGCGGAAGTGCCGTCGGAACGAAGCAAAATTTCGATATAGACCTCCACGCGTGGTATGTCACAGGTCAGCCGGCTGAAATCAAAATTGAGTTGACGTTAGTGAATTATGTAAGATTCTTTAGGAGTTGTGCCTCGCTTATTTGGACCACATGAAACAAAATGGTGGCCATTTGAAAAAAATAGGGTTTTTGTTCATCGATTTTTCGACTTCGTCGGCCAAGTAAAAATATCTATAGTTGATGGATCGGAATAAAAGTGGTACAACTCCTACAAAATTTAGTTAGCTTCGTCGGAAACAAAGAATAATGCCAATCGGTTCAGTGGATTTGAACTTACCATATCGCACGATAAAAAGAAAGTCATTTCGAGAAAAACGCGTTTGAAGTTTTGACTACATATAAATGCAATATTATGAAACTTACGTTCAATCTGCTAATTCGGGTCCATAAACTAGTCCTTCTTCTTCCTCATAGAGGGCGTTCTGCTCGATCTGGGCCATCCTGCGCTGCTCCAGAGCCGCTCGTACGGCCGGTGACAAGAAGTTGTCAGCCTCTTGAATCCGGTCGTCGTCTGAATGCTTGGCGAACTGGGTCGAGTAGAGTCCCAGGGTGACGTCCGTCGTTGTCACGGTCTTCAGAATTGCTGAATACCCTTGGTTCAAATCGATCCCTGCCAGGAAAGTCGCAATCTCCACAGTCTTCGCACCAGAATGCAAATGCTTGGGGGCTAACTTCCAAACACACGCGTTCAACCTTACATTTTAATTTTGTGTGTTTCCTCCCAAGTACCGGTACAATAACTCGCCCTCCGAAAGGGCCTCGCAGATCGAATGAATCAATTTTTTAACTTCTTCGGAGAGCGACTGGTCGTGTTGATGTTCGTCCAGATGTCTGGTAGCCTTTGCAATGCGCCATTTACACGAACTAGTTTCCCCAGCCCGACAATTTTGGTGTTGTGGGTGGTCATCCGTCGAACACTTGTGGAAATACGTTGCCCAAATTGCCTTCTTCATCTGTTCCATCGAACTGGAATGCCGTCGGATTGCCAAGCCGTAGTACGTCGTAAGCTATTTGATCACTTTATCAGTTTTAGTCATGGGAAAGCACATAGAATAATTTTTCGCGGCTGTTGTTGTTGTTGTGGTCTTCAGTCCTGAGACTGGTTTGATGCAGCTCTCCATGCTACTCTATCCTGTGCAAGTTTCTTCATCTCCAAGTACCTACTGCAACATACATCCTTCTGAATGTGCTTAGTGTATTCATCTCTTGGTCTCCCTCTACGATTTTTACCCTCCACGCTGGCCTCCAATACTAAATTGGTGATCCCCTGATTTCGCCGCTATAAAGTCGAAATTCCCGAAAAAAACTGGTGCGTGAAGAAAGCCGATTTCAGGCAGGTGCATTTTTATGTTCAACGGCGAATAACAAAGATTTTTGTTCCGTATTCGGAAAAAACCGTTGCAGGGGTGGATTCTAAACTCTTTTATGGATTCAAAAATTCAATTTTTTTTTACAAATCGATTTTTTGAACCAAAATATAGTAAACCTCCCCTTAAAAATTGTTTTATTTGTAACGGGAAACCAACCGAAACTTTCAGCCGACACTGGGCATATTTTGTCTGGATTGTCTGCACCTACACACTGCAGAAGGTAAATTGCAAATATCTGCCGAAACACCAGAGGTAATACGCCTGACGACTCCTAGGAGAGACATCTTGTACATTATAAAGTTCCTGACGTGTTTCTGACGTCCACAGACACATATGCCAAGTGCTTAAAGTATTTTACAAAGTTCGTTTAAAGAAGATAATGTCAGTAAATTAATGAAACGTAAAACATACAGACGACTTGTCACATAGGCTGCTTGATGAAATCTGCTATACAAGGTGTTCATTTTAACTGAAGACATTGAAATGTTTCGAAGACTACAGTACGCATCGGATGAAAAAAGCTATAATTCCAATTTGCTCCTCTCGCAGGGGGACATCCAATAATACCGCACTCGGTCCACCAACCCACCCCTATGTGTGTGGCGGAGGGCAACTTTGAAATCTTCAGTGGAACCCCTGTTTTTTATTTCAGATTACGCTTTTGTGACGTGATGCTCAATGGTCCTTGACTATCCAGTGGGAGATAGGACCCCACTCGAACAGCCACTGTGGCCGAGGCTCGAGGCGAACGCTACACTGCTTTTCCAATTAGAGTAAGTGTTCAAACAAAGTACGGCAAACATCAATACACTTCGCTTTTCAAATGGCCGCCCACAGGACAGAGACACATCTGCTAGAATGTCAGCACACGCGTTTCCGATGTGGCCGACCACGTCTTCACGGCCCTTCTGGCACTTGGTGGTGTACCTTACCTTTCAAATATTCCAACAGAAAGAAATCTGGCGACGCCAAATCCGGTGTCCTAGCTGGCCAATTAATAGCGCCACTTATGCCGATCCACCGACTAGGAAAAACACGTCTAATACCTCCCGTGCTTCAGTAGCGTAATGCGCTGGGAAATCGTCACGCTGAAATCACACACGTTGTCGAACGTCTAGAGAAATATTCTGCAGTAGTACCGGTAGTTCCTGCTCCAAAAACATTCTTTACTTGCGTCCATTCAACGTTCTGTCGATAAAATACGTGTAAATGAGTTTGTTCCCCATACTTACCATACGTTAACCGACCAAGCACGTTGATGAAATGCTAATTAAATCAAGGCCTTAAGCTGTCGACAGGCGCTGACATACATCAACGCGGACAGTTGAAAATGTGGGTCTCGACCAGAACTCGAACCCGGGATATCCTGCTTACATGGCGGACTATCTCATAGTTTCAGTACATGTCCTAGTACTTCAGTCCTCTGTTATTCGGTCTTCTGTCACAGTTCACTCAAGACTAGTCTTGAATGAACAGTGACAGAAGCTAGAACAACAGGGGAGTGACGTAGTAGGACAAGAATTGAAACTACGACATAGTGCACTGATAATGGCTAGACTGTAGCCGAAATCTAGATTTGCTTTAATAAAACCTGAAACGAAAGGATGACTGATTGCTGTGCTCCATCATTTTGAAAGTCGTATCAAAGCCACTGAGTGCATCCACATTCCTAATGGAAAGTAACTTGAACGTATCCATCAGTTGCAATGGCTGAGACAAAAGCAAAGCCTTGTGATAATAATAGTTAAAACATTCAGCCATACTTTTATATTTGTCACAATTACGAGCACTGAAAATCTCAAACCTCTTTTCGGCTGTCTACATTCTGCCGCAGTTCGGCAGTTTTGAGCCATAGACATTTTTTGGAGTTTGGTGTATCTGTCCAAATTGTTGAGTATAAAAACAGTCTTCCTACATTCCGTCCAATTTTACGCAAGTACGCTCCTGAACCTTTTCGCTAATAAGTACTGGATGATATCTTCCATCGCTGTTGTATGTAAAAAAGTTTATGTCCCCAAAATTTGTAATTACCATATTCTCAATAACTACATCGATCCATTCCCTGTATATTCTGTTCAGCGGTAGCTTTGATAAAATTACTTTTTCCACTAACAGCATCCCCATCAGGACCTTGGCTTAACGTTACAGGTGAGATTTCCATACTGTTCCCATTACATAATTCGATCTCGAATCTGCTAACCTAGATTTCATTTGTGCCACCTACTTCTATAAGTCGTTAACGTGGCACTGGCTCTTCTGCTGTTCAGAAATACACACAAATCTTACACGTTCTGGAGGAGTGTGTGCCAAATGGTGCTATCGACACTTCTCGTTAATTGTTTGGTCCAGAATTTCGTTCACCTTATCACCTTATCTAAGCGTTCGTCGTCATCAGGAAACTGTTGGTTTATTCCTCCTTCAATAAATTTAAGAAGTCCTTTCTCATGTTTGATAATTTATAACATTCGTTAAGGCTTCGGATATCTAAATTGCGACTTATAATGAACCAAGCACTAGCTGTCACAAAAAACGCTTCTTAACTTCAGGTCGCAACAAATTTTCAACTATCATACTTCGTTTTAGTTAAAACATTTAGTAAGATTCAGTATTTTAAGACTGCATGTTCAAAGAAAACGTCATTGGCGACGAAACAGAGTGTAGCCCGCTGACACTCATTTTCTCACTGCGCTGGGATTGTAAACTGAGTATATGGAACTTTTAGCTCTGGCAACAAGCCAGGCTTCCACATCATCCACTTTCACTCTCTCCAACCTACACTCCTTTTCCTCACTTTCTAATAGTAGCAGACTCGTCACAAAGTAAAACCTGCACCGTTCACACCACTATTCTACATCAACATGAGCTGTAAACACAACGTATTGGTCAACAATGCTCAAAAGTGATTCTTGGCTTCATGGAAGTAGCCGAGTCCACATATAGATGAAATATGTGAGAAATGAAAGGTACTTGCGCCGATTTAATGTATTGTTTGTTGTTATACTGATCATAGTTCTGGATAGTCAGAAAGTTGACTTCCTTGCGATGTCTTCACAGCATTGAATTGAGTGGATGATTTCAAATAGCTCCCTGTCTAGTCTGATACCGTTCCCTGTTAAATTTTCCGGAAGGGAGTTCCTAATGGGCAGAGTTAGTAATTTATAATGGCTGGGGCAGTTAAAAAATCATTGGTTTAAATACCTTTTATGAATGTACTCTCTCAGTATGTGGTGTCCTCTATAAGTCTACCTCTTCCTTACCCCTATTTTTGTCCATCTCCTCCTCGCGGTCTCTCAGTCCAGCTGCTTCTCTCCCCTTTTTTTGCATCCATCTGCTCCTCCCTCCTCTGTCCGTATGCTTCTACCCCCTTTGTCCATCTCATACTCCCTCTCTGATCTCCTCCTTCCCCTTTATCACCTCTTCGCCACCTCTATATCAATCTCTACCTCTCCCGTCTCTCTGTTCCGTCTTCTCCTCGCCCCTGTCCCTGTCCATCTCTTCTTCTCCCTTTTTCTATACAATTCTATGTTGCTTAAAGTGGAAATTCACTCTAAATAATGAAATTTGTGATGTCACCCACGTAAGTACTAAAAGGAATCAGCTAAATTTCGCTTACGCGATAAATCACACAAATCTTAAGTCCGTAAATTCAACTAAATACTTCGGGGTTACCGTTATGAATAACGTAAACTGGAACGATAACAGAGACAATGTTGTGAGTAAAGCAAACCAAAGACAGCGGTTTATCGGCAGAACACTCAGAAAATGCAACAGGTCTGCTAAAGAGACTGCCTACACTACAGTTGCCCGTCGCCTTTTGGAATACTGTTGTGTGGTGTGGGATCCATATCACATAGGACTGATAGAGAACATCGAGAAGGTTCAACGAAGGGCAGCTCGTTTTGTATTATTGCGAAATAGAGAGAGAGTGCCACGATTATGATAAGTGAAATGGGGTGGCAGCCATTAAAATATGAAGTTTTCCGTTGTGGCAGGATCTTCGTATGAAGTTTCAATCACTAACTTTCCTCTCAGAGTGTGAAAATATTTTGTTAGTGCCCAGTTACAAAGGAGAAATGATCATCATGATAAAATGAAATAAATCGGTATGATTTAAGTGTTCTTTTTTCTCACAAGCTGTTTGAGAGTGTAATTGTAGAAAAACAGCTTGAAGATGGTTCGTTGAAGATGTTGCCAAGTACTGAACTGTGAATTGGAGAGTACTCAATTAGATATGGATGTAGATGTAGATCAGGCGCTCAGTCCGGAACCGCGCGACTGCTACGGTCGCAGGTTCGAATCCTGCCTCGGGCATGGATGTGTGTGATGTCCATAGGTTAGTTAGGCTTAAGTAGTTCTAAGTTCTAGGGGACTGATGACCACAGATGTTAAGTACCATAGTGCTCAGAGCCATTTGAACCATTTTTTGTAGATGTAGATCTCTATCTCCTCGTCCCCCATCTTTCTGTACATCTCCTCAACCCTCCTATTTATGTCCATCTGCTCCAAAACCATCTCTCTGAGCAATTCCTCCTCTTTCTTTGTTTGTCCATTTCATTTCTCCTCTCTCCCTATCCGTCTCCTCTTTTTCCTTTTCTCTGTTCACTTGTTCTTCCCACCTCTCTCTCTATCTCCTGTTCCCCTCTCTATCTACCTCATCCATTTCCTCCTTCTGTCCATCTCCTCGGCCGGCCGGTGTGGCCGTGCGGTTCTGGGCGCTACAGTCTGGAGCCGAGCGACCGCTACGGTCGCAGGTTCGAATCCTGCCTCGGGCATACATGTGTGTGATGTCCTTAGATTAGTTAGGTTTAATTAGTTCTAAGTTCTAGGCGACTGATGACCTCAGAAGTTAAGTCTCATAGTGCTCAGAGCCATTTGAACCATTGTCCATCTCCTCCTCTTCCCTTACTCTGCCCTTTTCTCACTCTCCCGCCTCAGTGCATCTTCTCATCCCCCCATCTGTGTCCATCTCCGCCTATTTTCTCCCTGTCTGTTCATTCCCTCGTCCCCCTTCTTTGTCCATATTATCACACCCCACTGGGATAGGAGGTTGCGAGTTCTTACTCCCACAGTAATTCTTTTTAGATAGTAAGTAACATGTGTACCAAGTTTGGTTGAAATTAATCTGAGGATTTTGAAGGAGTGTCCACACACGCACTTCTCACAAATTTGTACACATATTTCACCTGTATCTCTGGTAAATTTCACCCTGCAGTTTCGTTTTCGTGCAGGTCAGTATTCATAACGTTATGTCTCCTGAATTACGTGTTATACAATGATGTAATTTTGCTGGTGCATTCAGTGATAATTGTGAATAATGTCTACGAAATGTGTCACGAATACACTTATAGTGAATAAGTAATTAGTTAAAACGTTGTGCACCATGCGGCAGCTTTACTCCATGAACATTGAAAATGTAGAAAGTGACATACTTTTCATCCTTCATCGTTTTGTGCAGGTTATCAGGGAGAAAAAGTTATGTAAGGCTTTCAAATTCCGTGTAAAGTTAGGAGGAGATGTGAAGCATATGTATTTACATAGAAACATACATACATACATTTTTATAACATCATAACAAATACTTTAGTTCATGGAATAGTAGTTCTGAACCACCATACCAGCTTTGAGGTCAATTAGCAAAATCTTCTTTCCTGAAGTCTTTCACGCTACAGGGGGCCTTTCACAAGATGTCGTTTGTCTCTCCTTCATTTGGCGCATCAAACTGCATCCATCTTTACTTTTGAGACTGCTAACTGTTTAATACATGCAGCCTAAGATTACAAGCTGAATTAATCCTGTAATTCTGGATGGAGTAGCATCAGCTATGATGGCAGCGTGAGGTGCTGCTGGGCGCCGCGTCCTCCTGCGCTCGACCACAGCAGAGAACTCCTGCTGGCTGCAAAGGCACACACACAGTGGTGAGCCTCTGCATCTTGCAACCCTTTACCAGCTTCTGTTTCACAAGCGACGCACCTTCATGTATCTTCTACCAGTCGCTGCCCAACCAAGGAACGCTCTCATTGGACGTCTTTCAACTTACTTATTTACCTTAATACATTAGATCCTTATGCTATGAGAACAGCACAAAATTTAGTGTTTGTATTCTTTGTCGGAAATAAAATATTATAATCTTACCTAATAAGATTATTATTAACTTATTATTGTTATTAATCATGTGGCAATTACACACCAATTTAGAAATATACAATACTGTATGTACGTGATTTTCAAATATACAGACATATTGTTTACATAATTTATCACATCACATCTGCCAGAGAAGTCTAAGGGGTTTCTAGGGCACTAAGTTTGAGGGCAATTCTTCCGCAAAGTGTCTGGCAATCTGTCTTGGAGAGCCACAGGTACGCCCTTCAGTGCTAGGCTTTCCCCGTATGTACAGCAGATCACCACATTTACCTTGTTGGACCGGGTCCTGTTAGATGTACTCCATGTGATCTGGAGCAGATTAAGTTCCCATGGTTTGTTGTTGACATGGAGAAACGTTTGGAGCTCTGGCGGAGATTTATTATACCGCTGTTGTCTTCAAGCGTTATGGTCCACTAGGTTACTATCCGTTCTGAGTGCAGGAATGCCTGGAGCGGAATCTGTTGTTTTGGACAGCAGGTATGTCCTCGTGAATTGGCAGCAGCTGGTTGTTGGAGATTTTCTTAAATTCCCCAAGAAGAATATTCTTTCTTCTCAGGTTAGGTGGTGGCATGCGGGTCGGGGTTGGTAGGCAGACTACTGTAGTTGTACAAACTTGTTAAGACTTTTGCGGCCAGTTGTTACAAACTGCAATTGTCTTGATTGTGCCAGTAATAGTCCGCATTTTTAGATCTACACTCCTGGAAATTGAAATAAGAACACCGTGAATTCATTGTCCCAGGAAGGGGAAACTTTATTGACACATTCCTGGGGTCAGATACATCACATGATCACACTGACAGAACCACAGGCACATAGACACAGGCAACAGAGCATGCACAATGTCGGCACTCGTACAGTGTATATCCACCTTTCGCAGCAATGCAGGCTGCTATTCTCCCATGGAGACGATCGTAGAGATGCTGGATGTAGTCCTGTGGAACGGCTTGCCATGCCATTTCCACCTGGCGCCTCAGTTGGACCAGCGTGAGACGACGCTTCATCCAGTCCCAAACATGCTCAATGGGGGACAGATCCGGAGATCTTGCTGGTCAGGGTAGTTGACTTACACCTTCTAGAGCACGTTGGGTGGCACGGGATACATGCGGACGTGCATTGTCCTGTTGGAACAGCAAGTTCCCTTGCCGGTCTAGGAATGGTAGAACGATGGGTTCGATGACGGTTTGGATGTACCGTGCACTATTCAGTGTCCCCTCGACGATCACCAGAGGTGTACGGCCAGTGTAGGAGATCGCTCCCCACACCATGATGCCGGGTGTTGGCCCTGTGTGCCTCGATCGTATGCAGTCCTGATTGTGGCGCTCACCTGCACGGCGCCAAACACGCATACGACCATCATTGGCACCAAGGCAGAAGCGACTCTCATCGCTGAAGACGACACGTCTCCATTCGTCCCTCCATTCACGCCTGTCGCGGCACCACCGGAGGCGGGCTGCACGATGTTGGGGCGTGAGCGGAAGACGGCCTAACGGTGTGCGGGGCCGTAGCCCAGCTTCATGGAGACGGTTGCGAATGGTCCTCGCCGATACCCCAGGAGCAACAGTGTCCATAATTTGCTGGGAAGTGGCGGTGCGGTCCCCTACGGCACTGCGTAGGCACTACGGTCTTGGCGTGCATCCGTGCGTCGCTGAGGTCCGGTCCCAGGTCGACGGGCACGTGCACCTTCCGCCGACCACTGGCGACAATATCGATGTACTGTGGAGACGTGTTGAGCAATTCGGCGGTACGTCCACCCGGCCTCCCGCATGCCCACTATACGCCCTCGCTCAAAATCCGTCAACTGCACATACGGTTCACGTCCACGCTGTCGCGGCATGCTACCAGTGTTAAAGACTGCGATGGAGCTCCGTATGCCACGGCAAACTGGCTGACACTGACGGCGGCGGTGCACAAATGCTGCGCAGCCAGCGCCAGTCGACGGCCAACACCGCGGTTCCTGGTGTGTCCGCTGTGCCGTGCGTGTGATCATTGCTTGTACAGCCCTCTCGCAGTGTCCGGAGCAAGTATGGTGGGTCTGACACACCGGTGTCAATGTGTTCTTTTTTCCATTTCCAGGAGTGTAGTTACATATATACCAGCTTTGTGTGACTGCTGTTTATCCAGACAGGGCTGCAACAGTTTGCTGTTGAGTAGACAAGGCCAAGACAGTATAATTGCAAGATCTAATCTGCTGAACTCCTTGTTGTACCGCACAATTTTTGTGAAATATTGTTTCTTGACCTCAACTTAGCTGCAGTCTTTGTTAGTTGCTGTTTCAATGACAGCATACTGTCAAGTATAGCTCCAAGGTACACTGGGTATTTGTTATGGACTAAGCTGTTGTCATCGAAAAATAGGTCCATTTTCAACTAGCTCGGACATTACTCAGATGAAAGTAAGTGGCTCAGTTCTGTTAGGGTTCGGCTGAAGACCCCATTTACGAAAGTATTGTCGTATTGTCCAATTTTACTGATGTCTTTTATTTATATAGCTTCAGTGATCTCGATTTGTTTGTGCTGTGTTGCTATCACCAAGTCACCAGCACAACCTAACTCCTGGATTGAGTGGTTGATAGGGTTACAGTATAGAAGGTAAACAATAGCAGAGTTATGACTAAATCTTGAGGAAGACCACTGGCGAGCGTGTTCTGGTCACTAGCGGTTTTGCCTATAATTACCTTAAATTGTCCGTCAGTCAGAATATTGTTAAGAAATTGTATTATTCGTCTCCAGAGTACTCCACGGAGAAGCTGACAGGAAACACCTGCCTCCATACATTGTCATAAGCTGCAGACAGGTCAATAATTACAGCGGAAGTTTACAGTTGTTTCTGGAAGCCAGCTTATATGCAAGTGTCCACTGAATGTACAGCTACGGTTTGTTTGGAATCCGGTCTGTTCAACTGGAATCTTACCACGTAACTTGCTACATATTCTGTTATACAGTCGCCTCTCAAGTGATTTGCGCCTCATACTCAGAAGGGCATAGGAAGATAACTTTGAGGTATCTTATTGAGTTTACCTGGTTTTAAGATGCCAGTGATCATCGTCTGTTTCATGAGTCGTGGATTGAATCCTGTGTGCACAATGTTAGGGAAAAATTGGGCTAACCATGGAACAAACTCACTGGTATAATAGTTTAGATAATGGCATAAAACGGTTTCTGTTTGACTTTGTCTCTCAGCTTTTCCTCCAGTGTCAAGGCCTCTCTGCTGATACTGACACTCGTCCCTCTATGTCTTTGGGTGCTGGGTAAAAGACTTGAAAGCGTCTGGCTTTGCACCCTTCAACTGTAGTGCGCCCTATTTTATAACTCAGAGAGAAAAAATGTATCACAGTACAACAGAGCCGTTATACATTGTACTACCAGATTCTCAACTTCATAGTATTATCTATTCGACTCAAACTTTGACTCTGATGAACTAAATCTGCCGTGAAATACATAATTGCAACTTTAAATTCACTAATGTGCAAGATATCAATGTTAAGTGTTTGCAGCGTCCCTGGGAAATACCTTTCGTCTTTTCTACTGACTTTTAGAATTTGCTGTCATTGAATTACAGCCTTGCCGCAGTGGTAACACCGGTTTCCATCAGATCACCGAAGTTAAGCGCTGTCGGGCTGAGCTAGCACTTGGATAGGTGACCATCCGGTCTGTCGAGTGCTGTTGGCAAGTGCCGTGCACTCAACCCTTGTGAGGCAAAGTGAGGAGCTACTTGATTGAGAAGTAGCAGCTCCGGTCTCGTAAACTGACATACGGCCGGGAGAGATATGTGCGTCCAGTGACGCCTGTGGACTCAGGATGACACGGCGGCCGGTAGGAACCGTTGGGCATTCCAAGGCCTGTTCAGACGGAGTTTAATTTTGTCATTGAATTTTGTTCATGAAGTCACTTTTACCTCGTTTGTTTTAACTGCTCGTGTCTCAATATAGGCCCTCAAGTGGATTTCAGCTGCTGGGGCGAGATGGGTTTGCTGTGACATAGTGACAAACAGGTTGTTAAGGGGCTAGCTTCTGTACAGTCACTGTAGTCACTTGTCTGCGTAGCCAGGTGAATGTTTCAGCACTGATCGGTACACCATAGGACTGTCATGTCATGTTGCTACTGTCTGTTTACTAACACACCAGTGGCACCTGTGCATTTGTCCCCACTGCCAAAATGTGCCATCGTATGTAAATTGAGGCTGGAGGGGGAGAAAGGGAAGGGAAGAAACTAATGATATCAGCTGCATTGGGACTTTATGCGGAATCGGCGGTGATGAATGAAATTTTGTGCCAGATCGGGACTGAAACATGACATCTCCTGCTTACTAGGCAGTTGCCTTAAAGATTGCACCATCCCTACACAGTGTTTATCGCAAATGCACGGATTATATCGGCACGCTTCCCAGCCAATCCACACTCCCGCCTAGCGCCACATGTCAGCGAAGTACGTACCGGAGCTACGGATTCCGCGTGGTGTCTGTTCTTTCCGAGATTTCCGAAAGAACAGACACTATGCATTCATATAAAAGATTGTGACATCATTTCTGCCTTCTCAACTTTGGCTTGCATTGAATAATTTGAGGATTGATACCTTCTGAGCTTGCTCGCGATTGGCACTGTCTTTTCCCATGCCTTCGAGTAACTTCCAATCAAGGTTCGATAAGTTCCAAGTTCCTATGATTACGTGGTAATCTCTGTCTCGTAACTCGATCCATAACTTCTCCAAGTCAAGTCCCGAAACGTTCAAAGACTGCAGTAATGTCGCTTCGTTGATTTGAACGTTCTAGTTGAGTGTGTGCTTGCTATCAAAACTATTACGAAGTATATATTTATATAATGGCTGCATGACAAGTACATAACAACAGTTTACAATGAAAGTTATTCGAGAATTAAATAAAAAAATTACTTAAATTCACTTTCAGTATCGTCATACTGTCAAAAAATACAACACATAACATGATCGAAACGTGTGTCTAGTTTCCGTACAGAATCAGGGCACAAATACTGTTTCTGCTGTTAGTCAATCCTACTATATTACAGATACTACCTGTTTACAACACAAATTTTGTCGGAAGAGTTCAGTTGTGGCTTATCTTGCGATGCAGAACCATGTAGACTATGACTGCACTTTCGCATTGTGTTACTGAAAATTGTGTATGGTTAATTAATTGCATCACTTTCGAATGTATACTGTGAGATCTAAGAACTCTCTATTAATAATTATGCCATGTATATCCATACTTTTTTGCTGTTTATTTATGGGGCACTTATATTTTTGAAAAATGTAGTCTGACTGTAAAGGGAAATGCTTGTGAGTAAATATTCAGCATGTACCATTTACCTTGAGCTCCTAATAGTCTTTATATTGAAAAGTCTGTCATGATCAGTCCTCCATGCTTGACGGAACGGTTTTGGAGTCATGCCAATAACGTGCTCCGTTTTACCTTTCATGGTGATTTTTGTGGGAAGGTGACTGAATTAAAGAAGAATCCCAGAATTAGTCGTTTTCAGTTGTAAATCACTATTTTGCACGTCATCTGTTAATATATAAAACTGGTACTGATTACAGAACCTTGTTAAATCAAGTTAGACATTTTTTTCGAACAGTGACATAACTTCTGTACTTGTTGCATTATTTTACTTGTAATACTCGCCTCTTCCTTACATCCTCAACATGTTTTTGTCAATGCTCTGACACAGTCCCTCGCCATCCATCATCACCCCCTTCACCACTACCTTGCGACTCACAATGACTTTGCATCCCTTCTGCCAGATGCACCTGCTTGCATCACACACTGTGTTCACGTGAACACCGCACAGCAGTAGACAGCACCAAAACATTCACTTTCCCCAGCGACTGTAAGAGAATTGCTGTCGTTTTATGGACATTTCCTTTTGTAAGGTATCATACAAATAACACACCTTACATTGAATTCGCGGAACAATTCCGGTTAACTTGATATGTCACATGACATAGTTACGTGAAAATATATGAATTTTATTGATAGGCAAAATGAAGGGAATAAACAAACAGACATTTCGTGAATATAAACCACTAACACTCATACTAATAGTTGCAAACAAGTAATTTCCCTGAGCAGAGCTATAACACGCCCTTCTGAGGGAAAGAAGAATTTTACGATGGCACGCTCTCTCACCGGCTGAAACTCTCCCCACAGGACACCTAGCGGACACAATGAGACGCCGCAGCCACTTCGTGGGTCACCTGCAAAAGCAGCCCTTGTCACTGCTTTTAACGAGGACCCTTCGAAAACATTTTCTGCATGAACACGGCCGGAGATCGCAGATAAACGTCCAGAGAAACCCAACTCAAAACACTGGTCACTCACTGTGGCCACCTGTATTAAAACTCGCGTGAAAGAAAAAGCTGTTAACTTAGTATTACGTAGCAGAAGTTAAACTCTGCCCTACGTAATAAACGACGCCTGTGATAGGCTACCAAAGCTACAGTGAGTGGAGGCATAACAAGTACAAACACCCTGATTGGCCAGAAAGAAAACGCATGGCCACCAGCTTTGATACGGGCAAATTCTAGATAGAGTAATTGGCTTCTTCTCTTGCAGAAAATCGTAGAGTGTTTGAGCACGCCGACTCGCGCCGTGTTGGGACGACATAGGCGCTATTCCAGCCAAATAGCGTGTACCGTGCCAATTAAATTAGCTAGGAAATAGGATTCTCGGATTCACCGAAGACGCAGGAAATGTATCAGACAGAGTTGAAGGAGATTTAGATTAGATTTTCAGATTCACAGCTCGCCCTGACAGCCGCCACTGCCGCTGCAGACTCAAGGTAATCACACGCACTCTCGCTACGCTAGAAAGTGATATTCAATTGACACTCTGCACTGCGGTCGTCTCCGTCTCTCCTAATTTTCATACATTCAACGATGACCTGTAGATAAATATATTCACGATTGTTGGGCTTAACTGAAGCAGAAACGCGAGATGTCCAATCTAACGAAACGGATTGATCAGCCACTGTAGAGTTGTAAAATGTTTTGTGTACTTCTTTTTGATTGCTCTTTACCGATCCTCAATCAGTTTTGTGTATTTTAATTGTGCATTTTAGCATGATTGATATCTCTGGCCCCAATTGTATTTAATTTGTTTGTAATTTCATCGACCTCCAGACAAGGGTATAAACCATCTTACCATTAAAGACCCTTATAATAGTTAGGAATTTCGCTTTACTGCTGTGAACACCCATTATCAATATTTTACCACCATGTACGTAATTTTGCTAACATTGCTATGTCATGAAGTCATGCTTAGAGTAAAAATAAACCTTAATAACGAAAATCTAAGATTTTCATTTTTTGCTAACATTTATTTACGCCTGAACTCGTACGCTAATTTCTATTAGCCATAACGTTTTCTTTACGGGAGTGTAGTGTAACTGACACTGAGATCATTGTCTGATTACATCACCGTCCATACTGCTGCACCCTTCTGAACTCTGCATGCATGATATGGTATGTTCCTACCTTGTAGGTCATAGGTTCCACATCATATTTCTAAAACACTCACAGAGCACCCTTGCGCAAGTGTGTGTGGTAGGAAGATAGATCAGAACCGATCTCACACACGTGACAGACTTTCCTTCACGGAAGTGTTACAACTAGGCAGCTACTCAAAAGGGCATTGAGTTCAGGGGCAGACTTAGATATTCATTTACATTTAAAGAATTTTAATTATCTGCGAATTAATAAGAATGGGAGGTGGCATCTGAGGTATCCGAGAATGTGGTCATCTTACAAAGAAAATAATGAAAAGTAGGGGTTACTCTGTAGAAGAAATATGTTGAGGCTGTAACGTACCTGGCCTGTTACATGTCACTAAGCAGTCTTTATTCTGTCTGAAAATACGTGTTTTTTCTTAACTGTGCTGGGAGAACGGACACATGTGCAGATTGTGGGTGCCAAGTTACGATGTTTTCTCTTGTGGGGAACAGCTCAGGCTAGTCAACGTCGTGCCTTGGAAGGGTTGATCGCTTCGGAACACAGGGCTCTCTCCCTAGGCTTTTCAAGCGCTGCAAAATTCTAAGAGCTCGCAGGATGGCCGGACTATTCTCGTTCGTCGGTGGGACACAGCGTGTCAGTCAGAAACTTTTGTTGAGTCCTGGAAGTGTTCGAAAGCATGACGAATCTGCTCTCTCTGCAGAACGCTGAAGTCTGCGACTACGCCATTTTGCGATTCCACAGTGTGATAACTTTTCACGTTCTGGGAGCTCCGGCAGCCGCCCTCGCCTAGTTTTTGATTTACCAATGAGGGACGAGATAGCAGTCGGTGTGAAAGTCATCAGATAACTAAGGGATACACAGTGGGCCCTGTTCAAAAATGTTAGCAGCTTTTCCCCTTGTAATGCGCACTGGACAGAGAAATCCTGGGTTGTCAGGCTGATAAGCGTGATAGACTCTGCCCTCGAGGAAGCGATCTTCTGGAGGGAGGGCGCAGAAGGGCGCGTGGGTCACGAGGTCCGATTTTCGATCGCCGAGCGTTACTCTTAAATCGCAACTTGTGTTCCATTTGTATTGATACAGAGTTTGATGTAGTATTAAGAATTTTCCTTTAATTGCATTTGTGAGCTGCTCAGACCTGCTGGACCTATGTGCACGTCCAATAGCAGTCTTCCTTAGTACTAGTTCCAACTGTTGATAAGTTATTAGATAATAGTCACTTGTCTGGTTTGATAAATGGATTTTCTTTGTAAAGAATCTTTGTTAATAATTAGTTCAACTGTGTATCGCACCGATGCTTCTTGTGCATGGTTAAGATTCTAAGATTTTCAGTTTCAGGATAGTTTTTTCTATTACACTGTTCTTACAACAAATTCTATTTTTTTGAGTATTTTTGACTTCAGATTATATCGTATGCTCCACACCAATGAAATAAACTAGGTTAATTAAATGTGATGCATTTAATTTATTTCACTCAACTTCATGGTGCTGAAGTGGTGACCCTTCATTTTGAAGATTTGATAAATATGTTAAGTCAATTTTGTTAATTTAAATCTGTGTTTGCATTGTGCCGGCGATTCTTTGTAATACAGGTACAACCACTGAGATCAATTTGCGGACATTTTTGCACAGTTCGTGAGAGTGGCAGGAAAACGACCATTGCCGAACACCTGAAAGTCGTGAGAAAGTATGGGGTACAGACTTTACGTATGTTGGTCTTTTCGTCTTCGCCGGTGCTAGTATCAACTGAAGATTAGGATGCTTGTAGTAGCAGGGGCGAATAAAGCGACACCTGTAAAATTTGTGTCCCGTACTTGAGTTGACCTACATAGTTCAACTGAAGAATAGGATACTAGTGTTAGCGAAGGCGAAAAAGTTATCCCGAACTGCAGTTAACCTATACAGACCAACCGAAGTTCGGGATACAACTGTTATATATCAACTGAAGTGTTGCAAGCTAACGTTACTTCTGTCCATTTTTTTCTTTCTTTTTTTGCTCTAGCAACCCATTCTTCAACTGAGTTATATAGGTCAACTGAAGAATAGGATACTAGGACTCAAAGAAGCGATACACTTAACGTTATGTTCGAAATACGAATGTATGCGATGTATGTCTACCGTATGCTTTCTCTGTCCTCCGTTTCTTTGGTTATCAGCATTCGTCTCTGCTTTCAATTTATGACATCATTGGTCAAAGCCAGCAGGTTGTTTTCCATTCTTTGGTAATACCAAAACTTGTCAGCTTCGTGGAAGTGGTATCAGACAGTCTTGTGTGACCGTAGTCTCTCCATCGCGAAAGATGCTATCAGTGTGCTAAATTTCTAAATTACGAAGGAAAAAAACTACAACATCAACGAATTACTTCAATACATTGATCACAACAAACCATTCCTCAATGACAATCAAAAGTACGTTTACAACGTTATCATGGACCGGATCGACAAAAATACTGGCGGAGTAATTTACCTGCTCGCACCAAGGGGCGCCGGGGAAGCGTTTCTGATAAATCTATTGCTTCCGGAGACAATTTCTAAACAACACATCCGTCTTGCACTGTCATCATCCGTCATTGCAGCCACACTTGTGGAAGGAAGACGAACTGCCCGTCCCTCCCTACAAC
Source organism: Schistocerca gregaria (assembly GCF_023897955.1). Taxonomy (NCBI): domain Eukaryota; kingdom Metazoa; phylum Arthropoda; class Insecta; order Orthoptera; family Acrididae; genus Schistocerca; species Schistocerca gregaria. The sequence continues at coordinate 125,541,337 of NC_064923.1, read as the reverse complement.
TAGCACTGAATATAGCCAAAGAAAAATTACCGATACGTAAAATCTGAAGAGAGTTTGAACGGGGTGAACTTATACAGCTGGGACGAATGCACAGTGGCACAAAAAAATCCCTCGAAGCCATGGACAGAACATTACAAGACTTGCGAGGAAACTGAGGTGATGGGAGGAGCTCTACTCATACTCTCAGGAGATTTTCGACAAACACATCCAATTATCCTCAAGTCATCACCAGTAGACGAAATCAATGTGCGCTTAAAAAATCAAATCTCTGGCCACACATACAAATAATGCGACTGGTGAACTATCGAAGGACGAAACAACAGCACATTTTGCTCAACAGCTTTTACATGTAGGCGAAGGTACATATCATACTGACCACACGGTCGGCCTCATTAAACTTAACAGTGATTTTTGCAACATAGCTCCTGCTGAAAGCGAACTCATTGACCAAATATTTATCCAAACATTGTCCACAACTGAAAAATGTGGACTGGCTAATTGAAAGGGCAATTTTGGCAACTAAAAGTAATATTGTCGACGATATCAATTTTAAAATTCAAAAGAAAATTGCTGTGAAGAGAGAATATACAAATCTATCGACACGATGATAAACGTTGAAGAAAGTGCGAACTTGCCTACAGAATTTCTAAACTGTTTGCATGTACCAGGAATGCCATTAGACTGCCTTCGACATAAAACTCGATTATCCGGTCAGAAATTTCAGCTCACCAAAACTATCCAATGGAACATGGATGATCGTCAAACAGCTATCGAATAACATAATCGAAGACGAATTTATGACAGGAAAGTGCAAAGGACGTACACTATTTATACCCAGAATACCACTGACCTCTACTGAACTGCCATTCGAATTTAAAAGACTGCGATTTCCAATCGAATTACCCTACAGTTTTACAACTAACAAAGCGCGAGGAGAATTTTAAAATATTACGGTATCAGCCTCAAAGACTTCTGCTTCTCTCATGGTCAACTATACGTAGCTTACTGTCAAGTACGCATAACAAAATGAAAGATGTTATTCATAAACAAGTATTGTAAATAGTTAGAATATGTTTTCAATACAAATTTTTACCTCTTATGCTTCAATAAGTATTGGAAATGGAATATATTTACAATAAAATTTTTTACCTGTTATACTTTGAGATTTATCCCTTTATTTCAACTACCACAAAATCTCACATCAACTTCATGAGCGAAGCCAAGTACCTCAGCTAGTTTTGAAATATTTTTTTAAAATTCCTTTCCCACTCTAGCCAATACTATTTCTTTCTACAGACGATATGTTGATGATACCATCATTATATTGAAACGAAATAAGAAGGATGTCAAATCACTCACTGAGTCATTGAACTGCTTCCATCCTAAAATTAGATTTACATATGAAACACAAAATCAACATAATGAACCTGAAACAATGTCTAGCAGATGGTAAAATTAACTTTCAGATTTACAGGAAAACTACCGCAACAGACAACGTCATTCATGTCTCTTCTTTTAACCGCCTTGGGCACAAATTTAAATGGACTATAATCCCAATTCTAGGCGACATTTCGTATTGTATACCTACTTTCTTGAAAGAAAATGTACTTAATGAGAAATCTCCAACTGACATATTTCTCGAATCTGGAGTATATAAAATACAATGTAATATATGTCTGAGTTTTTCTATGGGACAGACAGGAAGTGCCTTTAAGACCAGCTTTCGTGAGCATTTTCTCAACAAAGACGGCGAGAATTCATATAAACCAGATTTTGGAGAACAGCTCAAAATAGAAACACACACTTCCTGCTTAAGAAGGAAATTTAACACGTAGTTGATAATGCCTACGAAATGAACCTTTTAAAAGAACTCGAAGTATATAAATATTCCAATGTAAATTCAGAAGATTTGTCGAATGATCTACCTGGCATAAAAACACACTATTTTGAATACATGTCATCTCTTGTAAAACTTGAAAAACAGCCTATTGCTTTTATACATTAGAACAATATGTTACGTTTTTTAAATGCATTGTACATAGTTGCTTTATATGCCTTGGTTATATTTCTTATGCTTGCTTTTATGTATGTTCCTTGCTGTTAGCATAACAGAGACATATATATGATTTACTTACTGAAACTGTCAATCTGTGTTTACAACAGTCACATACAATATGAAAATTTCTGGACATATCATGACATTCTACTTCTATGGAGAAGCTATTAACATCTGCTGAGCCATACTAAGTAAGTTTCTGTAACATACTTCCTATACTTCACATAACTGTATAGCCAAAGTCTAAAGATTTATAATATCCCTAATTTAGTATGCTACTGAAGATGACAAATTAATTTGTTGATCTGGTAAAGCATAACTGAAATATATTTGCAATTGAAGATCGAATTTTAGCCTGAAAAATAAACACTACAGTTGCTGAAAGTTACAGTCATGAATAAAATAATATTCATGAGTTTCTTCAATTCAACTTTTACTATTGTAAATAGTTTTCTCAGTTAATTCTGTGGAGTTAACATTTCGATTTCAGGTAGCATCAGAAAGGTGATTTCTTTTCTATCAACAACGTAGAGTTATATTCTTGGATTCCGTTTATACACTCCTGGAAATTGAAATAAGAACACCGTGAATTCATTGTCCCAGGAAGGGGAAACTTTATTGACACATTCCTGGGGTCAGATACATCACATGATCACACTGACAGAACCACAGGCACATAGACACAGGCAACAGAGCATGCACAATGTCGGCACTAGTACAGTGTATATCCACCTTTCGCAGCAATGCACGCTGCTGTTCTCCCATGGAGACGATCGTAGAGATGCTGGATGTAGTCCTGTGGAATGGCTTGTCATGCCATTTCCACCTGGCGCCTCAGTTGGACCAGCGTGAGACGACGCTTCATCCAGTCCCAAACATGCTCAATGGGGGACAGATCCGGAGATCTTGCTGGCCAGGGTAGTTGACTTACACCTTCTAGAGCACGTTGGGTGGCACGGGATACATGCGGACGTGCATTGTCCTCTTGGAACAGCAAGTTCCCTTGCCGGTCTAGGAATGGTAGAACGATGGGTTCTATGACGGTTTGGATGTACCGTGCACTATTCAGTGTCCCCTCGACGATCACCAGAGGTGTACGGCCAGTGTAGGAGATCGCTCCCCACACCATGATGCCGGGTGTTGGCCCTGTGTGCCTCGGTCGTATGCAGTCCTGATTGTGGCGCTCACCTGCACGGCGCCAAACATGCATAGGACCATCATTGGCACCAAGGCAGAAGCGACTCTCATCGCTGAAGACGACACGTCTCCATTCGTCCCTCCATTCACGCCTGTCGCGACACCACTGGAGGCGGGCTGCACGATGTTGGGGCGTGAGCGGAAGACGGCCTAACGGTGTGCGGGACCGTAGCCCAGCTTCATGGAGACGGTTGCGAATGGTCCTCGCCGATACCCCAGGAGCAACAGTGTCCCTAATTTGCTGGGAAGTGGCGGTGCGGTCCCCTACGGCACTGCGTAGGATCCTACGGCCTTGGCGTGCATTCGTGCGTCGCTGCGGTCCGGTGCCAGGTCGACGGGCACGTGCACCTTCTGCCGACCACCGGCGACAACATCAATGTACTGTGGAGACCTCACGCCCCACGTGTTGAGCAATTCGGCGGTACGTCCAACCGGCCTCCCGCATGCCCACTATACGCCCTCGCTCAAAGTCCGTCAACTGCACATACGGTTCACGTCCACGCTGTCGCGGCATGCTACCAGTGTTAAAGACTGCGATGGAGCTCCGTATGCCACGGCAAACTGGCTGACACTGACGGCGGCGGTGCACAAATGCTGCGCAGCTAGCGCCATTCGACGGCGAACACCGCGGTTCCTGGTGTGTCCGCTGTGCCGTGCGTGTGATCATTGCTTGTACAGCCCTCTCGCAGTGTCCGGAGCAAGTATGGTGGGTCTGACACACCGGTGTCAATGTGTTCTTTTTTCCATTTCCAGGAGTGTATAATTATTGTGTAAGTAGGCCTATGTTTAATGTTACTGCTCAGGTGTACATATACCTCAGAAGCGTCAGCATTTTTCTGCTTCTGCTGGAATTATATTTTCAGAGAACTATTAGAATTTATAGTACGAAGGAAGTGATGGCTACGATAACAAGGTTCATTAATTATTTCATTACCTTTTAAAAACTGCATTTCAGTGAAATAAGACACTGCTTTATCGGTGCTGTTATATTCAGCGGTTATAAGAAAGAGTCATTAGACAAACACTGTATTTTTTTCATTACTTAAATATCACTAAACAGCCAAGTAGTTAACATTAGCGTATGTCCACAATGAACTGGCGACTTTTCATTTTACTGCCGTAATTTAGGCGAACAGATTTTTGTAGGCTGGCTTCAACTGTACTTTTCTCGCAAATAACTGTTTTCACATTTTTTGGTTTTCTGTAACAGTTAAGGAAAATGTGTTGTAGCCTACTTATTTAGATTTTAACCAAAAATTCACTTTTTGCTTTATATTTTTAAAGTGAAATATATTTAGTAGTAGCCGGCCGGAGTGGCCGAGCGGTTCTATACCCGGGCCGCTGAAACATTGCACTTGACGTTTGCGTATGAAGTTGGCAGCGTAACAGAGTAACAAGTGAAGAACGATAGGCGCTAGGCGTTCTGCGTGGGGCGCCAGCCAATCACAGCGCAGTGCGCACTGCTGTTACTCACGTGCTGTGACGTCAAAGTTCCCGCGTTGCCGGCTTTGTTTAGTGAATGTGTATACAACGTGAGTTGTGTGTTGTTTACCGCGTGTTTTCGTTGTACTGTGTGCTATATCGTTGTGACTTTTGTTACGTTGTGAGTTTACGTACTTGGAAAATGCCACCGAAAAGACTTCGTTCACCTAGTGACAATCCTTTGCGTCGAGGGGTGCCGCTAAACAGCCAGGCACTGGAATTGCTACGCAGAACTCGTGAGTTTTACGAGCAGGAGAAAAACTACGTAAGAATTCATGGACAGCCATCAATTCCTGCCGACAAAGTGGTGGAACGTACGTCGAAAACTTAGTATTAGTGCAAGAACGGTAGTAAGTAAGGGAGTATTACTACAAAACTTGGAAGATACTGAAGTGAGCCGTAATGATTCCGAGCTGTCTGGATCAAATAATACATTTTTATCAACCCCGGGAAAGAAGAAAAAGCGGCGTAGTCCTATCACAGATTTAGATTCTTTCCAGACTGATGCAGTTCGTAGGCATGTTTATGCTTACTACAGCAGAAAAGAGTATCCGACTGTAGCTAAGTTATTAATCTCTTTAAAAGAAAGTGAACTCTTCAGGGGTGGTAAAACATCACTAAAAATTGTGCTAAAAAATATGGGTTTCCGTTACAAAACGCTAGACGGACGCAAAGTACTGTGAGAGAGGGCACATATTGTTACCGCTCGTAGCATTTTCTTGCACAAAATTGTGGGCAAAGACATTCATTCCATAATTTGGCTAGACGAAACGTGAGTTAATGCCGGGGAAGCTGTCAGTAAATGTTGGACGGATAATACACCCAGCAGTAGCGGCCATCAGCCGACGGGAAGAGGAGCTAGATTAATTGTGGTCCATGCAGGCTCCTCCAGTGGTTTTGTCCCTGACGCACTTTTAGTTTTTAGATCATAAAAGACTGGTGATTACCATGAAGATATGGATCACGCACGATTTGTTGAGTGGTTCAGGAACCTTTTAAAACAATTTCCTGTCCCTACAACAATTGTAATGGACAATGCTCCATATCATTCGGTGATACAGAACAAAGCCCCAACTACAAATGATCGGAAAGAAGTTATGGTGCAGTGGTTACAGGCTCGAAATATTGCAGCGCATATGGGTATGATAAAGGTTCTGTTATATTCTCTTGTTAAAGAAAATAAGCCTACGACACCTACATACGTAGTAGACGAAATTGCCAAGGAGCAGGGTCATACTGTAATAAGGCTGCCACCATACCACTGCCATTTCAACCCTATTGAGTTAGTATGGAGTGACGTAAAAATGTATGTAAGGAACAACAACAAGTCCTTTACAATAACAGAGGTGGAAAAGCTGTTGCGTGAAGCTCTTGTGACTGTGGATGCAGCCTCATGGAGAAAAAAAGTAGAGCACGTCGAGAAGCTTATACGAGCAGCACAGACAATAGAAGGCATTATCAGTGGCCATGAACAATTAATGATTTGTCTTGCCGATGACGACGATGAAGACGGTTTTAGCGATGAATCGGACAACAGTGACGATGGCGAACTGGATGGAATTGCGCCATTATCGCTGTAAATTGGTGAGTGAAAAAATTCTAATATTGGTTATTTATTGCAATCTCGGTTATTATTTATTTTGTAAACTACGTACATTATTGATTTTAAAGTACCAGTCGTCAGATGCTTGTTTTTTGTATTTCTTTGCTCTGTTATCGAAAGGGTGCGCATTGTTATGCTTTTACATGCATTATTATACGGTTGTTTACTTCCTGTCATTGTAGTACAACTAAAAACGAGTTTTTATATACATTGTAATTGCTCAATCGCTTGCATTTAAGAGACGGGACGGAAAACTGTATCGTCTGCTGTGTGTATAGAGGCTGCTGTTGCAACATCGCTATTACAGTATAGCCGGCGGGGGTATAGGCGCTACAGTCTGGAGCCGCACGACCGCTACGGTCGCAGGTTCGAATCCTGCCTCGGGGATGGATGTATGTGATGTCCTTAGGTTAGTTAGGTTTAAGTAGTTCTAAGTTCTAAAGGACTGATGATTTCAGCAGTTAAGTCCCATAGTGCTCAGAGCCACTTGAACCATATTTAGTAGTAGTGAGTAGTAGGAAATTTACTGTGTAACTTACGCAGCACAGTAGCGTAGAACGGAACTTGCCTGTGACAGGACATTTTAGTATAATATCGAAGCAGTATAAGAGGTTGGAGGAATGGGCACGTTTTCTCAGTTTCTGTCGCTTCAAAGTAAGTCACGGGTCAACCAGAAAATGCGGAAACGCCGATGTCCAGTACCATTGACTGATGAGGCAGCACCTTATCTTTGATATGACATGGTAGTCTGTTTTCAATTTGTGGATCTCCGGGAAACGACGAAAACGTTTTCCCTCAGGAGGGAAAGGTCACAGAAATAGCTTAGCCCGAGTGGTGTCTTCCACACACGCAACTTCTTTCTTTTAACCTACTGCGGGTAGGTGCCATCAACTGTGAACTTCGTCAAAGTGTGGAGTGACAACACTGAAAAACAATGTATCGTCATTCCCACAAACTCTGAGGTTACGAATCCTGGGAAATAACACAGATATGACAATGCGTGACTCCGCATGTCATGAACGCTTTGTTCGCCACATGGCACACATACGAGGCTATGACGAATGTATTCTGACGATTGCTAACGAATAGCCGAAACTGGTAACAACTGTATCTGTATCCTATGAAATAAAAGGAAATGTGTAATACTCTGGAATCAATTTTATCCACATACAGGATGTATGTATTCTTTACATTTACATCGAACTTGGCTTAGTGGACAACGATGATGGACAAACTGAATCACACTGAAAACAACAACTTCTTGGACAGTCGGTGTCCCTACCTCGCTGTCACGCCACGTGCTGCTTTGTAACTCTGCACGTAGACGGCCAGCCGTTAAATTTCACGACCAATAGAGACTTTTATCGGCACTTGCGGGGCAATGGGTGTTATAGCAGTATCAAGGTGTGCGCCTTCCTGGAGGTCACTTCACAGCATATGGTAGTGGTACGACAACCCTGGGGAACGCAGTGAAGTTTAAATGTTCTGGGTTTTCTTTTGGAAATAGCCAAACACAATTTCTATGGCGCTCACGACCATCCAAGATCTTACCACCAACTAATCGAGAGTAGTCCTGTGTTTGTCTTTTAGTGGAATCTGGTGTGACGCCGGTGTTCCACATCTTCCCAACACGATATTTCGACGTTCTATGTTCCCATCAGGACGTCGAGCTGCGACGTCAAGATATCGTGTTGGGAGGATGCGGAACATCGACAGTAAATCTGCTTCTACAAGTCGACATCCAGTCGCCAGGAAAGTGTAAAAAAAAAAAACAACAACATATGTGACTCCTGTTTGCCATGGGAAACAATAATTAACGTCAGAAGTGCCAGATGTTCTTGCATCCGTACGACTGAAATATATTGTTGTAGTTCAAGACTTTTGGGGAAAACTTTTAGCCAGAAGGCAGTGTCTAAGAAACTTGCCAAAACGTAGCTAAACATCGATTAGTTTACTCGGCTGGTATTCTAAGAAGAACTCATAAGTGTATTTCATTGAGAAAGCCTACAATCACATCAAGATCAACATGTATCGGTAACATCATTAATCATCTTGATGGATGCATTAAATAGTCCTTCAGGGCAACTATGGTACTGTTAGTGTCAGAACATTAGATCATAGTGACACAAATTCATGAGAATTAACATGAAAATACCATAATTATGGGGACTTTTACCCTTTTCTTCGGCCAGGCATGTCGTCCAGAAGCCTTTGCCATAGCATACGGAAACCAGTGCCGCAGAAAGAGGCGGTAAGTTATATTTACCCCACTCTCCATGCGGAATTGACCTTTCCGTCTATTTACATCTACATAGTATACTTGTTATCCTACGGCGCTTGAAGGACGGTTTAATACTGACAGAAAAATGTTAATTCTGGCAGCCACACATGTTATAAAAATGGATATACGTGCGTGTGTATGTTCCACATCTCCTCCTAAACCGCTGGCCCGATTTCAACCAAGCCTGGTAAACGTAACACTTAATGCCGGCAAAGAATAGCTGTAAGAAGCACCTGTGCTGGGAGTGGAGGTGAAAAGGAAATGTAGCCCATGTACCCGAATACCCAAACTTTATTTACCTAGTATTTGAAAATGTGAGCACTTACTGACTTGCAACAAGCTGTAGACATAATTTAAAACCATTACTAAATTTTTTTCTCGCTGACAACCTCCACAATACGATAGGTAGAAAAAGGTTTATTAAGCACAACTTCCGCGTCAGGTATGACGTTGCAGTTTATTACTTCTTTATTACCAACTGCGTTCGAGACACGTTTTGCAGACAATTTTAGCATATACCACCGGATGTACCATTGTACGACACATAGTTCAGGATGTATGATATAAACACTGAGATGCGTGACAATCTGCCGCTTCATGCGTGACATTTAAGTTTATTATTTTTTTGCTACTAAATTTATTCGCAACATTTTCCACAGGTAGAATCTATAAATGCCGCTAAACGTACCTACAAAATTATATCACTGAATGACACATAGTTCAGGAGACACTATATCATAAACATTGAGATGCGTGAAAACGGAACTGTAGATCGAAATTCGCTACAGATACAGGTGAACTATGTGCATAAATACGTGTGAAACATGTCTAATATGCATAAAATGTATGTGACATGTGTGTACGAGGTTAAAGCAAGGGGTAAAAACCCTTCCTAAACTCTTGGATTGATTTCAACCAACCGGCCGCTGTGACCGAGCGGTTCTAGGCGCTTCAGTCCGGAACCGCGCTGCTGCTACGGTCTCAGGTTCGAATCCTGCCTCGGCCATGGATATGTGTGATGTCCTTAGGATAGTTAGGTTTAAGTAGTTCTAAGTCTAGCGGACTGATGACCTCAGATGTTAAGTTCCATAATGCTTAGAGCCATTTGGACCATTGGATTTCAACCAAACTTGGTATACATACTACTTTCTATCTGGAAAGAAATGCTGTGGGAATAATAACCAGCAACCTCCTACTGTGGTAGAGGTGATTACAAGGAGAGAGATGGACAGACAGAGAGGGAGGAGGGGACGAATAAAAAGAGGGAGAAGGAGGAGACGAATAGAGAGAGGGGAAAGGAGGAGACAGTCGAGGGGAAGAAGAGCGAGGGACGAAAGAGGAGAAGGTGCATAGAGTGGGGGTGGCGGGGGCGGGGGGGGCGGTGGAAGCGGCCAAAGACAGAGGGCCAGAGGAGATGGACAAAGAGAGGGCCAAAAGGAGATGTACAAAGAGATGGGAAGGAAGAGAGGGATATAGAGTGAATGGAGGACGGGTTTGATAGAGAGGGGGAAGAAGGTGATGGAAAGAAAGAGGGGAAGGAAGAGACTGACTACTAGAAGATTGGATTAATACATACCTGGGCAATGGCGCGTACTCAGTATAAACAGAAAAGACAGGAGATAATACGTCACAGAAGGATGAGAAGGGAAAAAATGGTGTTAGCTATGGTTCAGAGAGCCATGCTCGCCGACTGCATCATTGACAAAAAGTTTGACTTACCTTTGTTTTTACTGGCAATTTTACCGGTTCACAAACACTTGCCACATTGTTACTTTACTATTAAAACAGTATTCACCTAGATTTATCCCAATATCTGTGTGGCGACGCATAAATTTGGGATGTGACGTGTGTAACAAACAAATACTAAACCAGTATACTGATAATAGACAGGAATGGGGCGGTCATTTTCACGACATCCAGAGTGAGGTGCTGACGACAATGATGGAGGCAGTCATCGAAATCCTCGAATTTTATCCGTATCTGACGTGACAAGTAAACCCGTAATTTGTGTTGATGACCGATGTGCTCCAAAACACACGTGTTAACTCCTGCGTTATGGTCCACTCTAGCGAGGGCTGGCTTAATAGCGGCGACATGACATTACTGCTAGTAGCAGCCGGTCCTCGGTGTTTCTCTGCTGTTCATTCTCAACCACCGGGCCCTCGTAACCTACTACAGTAGTTTCGGTCAGGCGCTCTCTCCACTGCCATACGCGGAATGTCTTTCCTCTAACTCTGCCGTTTGTCGTGCGCTTTTAGTTCTGCGTTACGCCCTGTCCATCCTCTTTCTCATTATATAACCGAGTCCAGTTTTATTGTAAATGTCTCATCATACATTTCTCGTTCACCATTGCAAATCAGCCGTGGTTGCCTTCAGTTACTCCACCTGCTAGTTGACGGAGTCCATCTGTACGATCAAGGCCAATACAGGGCGAGTCATCAAAGGCTTCACAACGCCTTATACATGTTAGTAGATGTACCGTGATAGCTCACAGAGTTTGGAAAAATGTATAAGTTTTTGGCTTAGACTATAATTTTGTACGTATACGGGTAAACTGCAATAGTAATTTCGCAGACATCCCTGAAAATTCGATTTCTTACCAAGTTTCTACTACAAGTCAAATGTAACTTCCCCAGAAACAGGCGTTGATATTCGTTCTCAGCTCAGTGGCTGTAATAGGTCCAGATGCTGTAAATGCTCTGTCCTTGATTAGTTTCCAGAAATAAAATTCATGAGATGTCGACCCATCCTCGACCTCTGTGGCCGAGCGGTTCTAGGCGCTTCAGTCCGGAAACGCACTACTGCTACAGTCGCAGGTTCGAATCCTGCCTCGGGCACGGATGTGTGATGTCCTTAGGATAGTTAGGTTTAAGTAGTTCTAAGTCTAGGGGACTGATGACCTCAGATGTTAAGTCCCATAGTGCTTAAAGCCATTTGAGCCATTTGTCTACCCAACGAACGACTTAGCCATAAATGGGTGCTACTCGACCTGTCCACTGACCTGGAAAACCATTAAAGAAGAAATCCTGAACTTTGTCAGTGTGTGTGACAGTGCATAACTTTGTGGAAATACTTTGCATGTACTTTATCAACCTCATCAGTCTGCTTCATTAATTCATTTACAGCATTTCGAAGCTGTTTGATGTTCTATTTTAGTAGAAAAAAAGGAACGCATCTAACAGTGCTGTTGGTTAAACTATAAAGGTATTACTTTTGGGTTTTCACTTAGAGACTGCCACGGATTTAACAGATCTGCAGACATTACATGTGAATTATGTTTCTTGCTAAGCCACTGCTGCATGTCAGACGTATCTACTCAACATCACTAAAGATAATTTTCCTAATATTCCCTATGTTTTCATCGATTCAACTTAACATTTCAGCTCAAAACTGAATTTAAAACACTCCATTTGTGCCTTTCATTCCCTGGAACAATACAAATGCATTTGATTCAGTAAATGCTGTTATGGAATCCAGTATCGGCAAATGTATTTTGTAGTTATTTTTTCCAGGACTGTTAAGAAACGTTGGCTTCGTTTGCTCTACATCGTCATATGACGGTCCTTGTTTCTCCGTCCAAATGGTCACTGTACTGAACTGCAAGTCCGATCTAAGCATTTGTGTCACTTGTGAATGGTTGAGTCTAATAGGAGGATTCCTACAACTACAAATACTTCCACGTGTATACTCTATAAATTACAATCTACAGTGCAGTGCATGACTGGGGGTATTTCATGCCTATGTTAGCGATTTCCTGTCCAGTTCCATTTGAATATTGAGCGAGTGGGAAATGACATCTCTCGACACACTCTACTCTCCCTTATCGTATTCTCCCAATACCTAAGAGAAATATGCTATGGTGTCTTCTTCTAGTATCGGTTGTCTAAACTTTTCCAATAGGTATCCACAGGATCTATAGCAATAGGAGCCCAGTAGTTCTGGGATGCCACATCCTGACCTACTTTCAATTCTCTTTTTAGCAAATGACTAACTTCCTCTTGTGATGTCACAAATTGATGAGAAATTCAAAAATTGGCGGAAAATACAAAAATCGTGGTTAATTCAAATGATTCAGTCTATGACCTATTTTCCCCTAGGACATTCTATTTTTAGCTCATGACCTACTTTTCACCCACTTAGTCCTTGTGCATTCTATTATGGCCTCAGGCCAACTTCGCCCTGTAACACCACAAAATTTACCGTGGTCCCAAACCATTATTATCCTGGTCTTACATGGACTGTCACAACTGGCAAACAGCAACTCACCTGAGGAGACGTGTTACATGTCCATCTAATCCGCACAGTTTATCAGTCTAATTTTACAAAATAATGTTGCTGTTCACAAGTAAATTTTATTTCATTGCTTGTGGCTCGAATTGCATCAATGTTGGAATAGCGCCAAACGTTGAGTTTACCATCATAACTGAACTGGAGAATGTATAATAACGTACCAATGTTTGGTTGTATCAAAGACAATGGATACGTGTGTGTGGAAATCTATCATACATCAAAAGTCAACTCACCACAAAATACAACCCACACTAGTTGGACCGTAATGTCTTCCCAGCAATGGTGCCAATACCAGCAGTCTTCTTATTACCTCTTTGGTTACCATGTTTGCTGGTGCTGCACTGAAACTAATAGATCGTGAGACTACACATAGCGTATGTTTAAAAAGACAGTGTTTCAAATACACTGACAAAAAAAAGTCGCACCACTGAAATATAATTATCGTAGAGTAACAAAATTTCGGGAATACGTTTGTCTAGGTAACATATTTAAGTGATTAACATTGACAGATCACAGTTTAATGTAACCTAGAGATAAGCCATTGCAAATGTGAAATGCCGGTACATTAATAACTGGTGTAAGCACCAGAATGTTGAATGAAAGCATGCAAGCGTGCATACATTGTGTTGTGCAGGTGCCAGATGTCAGTTTGCGGGATGGAGTTCCATGCCTGTTGAATGGATACAGGTCGATATAGCGACGGTTAATGCTGGTTGTGGATGACGATGAAGTTGTCGTCCGATTATGTTGTATATGTGCTCTATTGGAGACAGATCTGGTCATCGAGCAGGCCAAGGCAACATGTCGACAGTCTATAGAGCATGTTGGGTTACAACAGCGGCACGTGGGCGTTTTACCCTCTTGGGAAACACCCTCTGGAATGCTGTTCATAAATGGAAGCACAACAGGTCGATTCACCCGGTTGGCGTACAAATTTGCAGTCAGAGTGCGTGGGATAACAACGAAAGTGTTCCTGCTGTCATACTCCATAACTCTAAGTGTAGGACTAGTGTGTTTAGCACACCGACAGATTGGTTGTAGGCCCTCAGCTGGCCACCATCTAACCAACATACGGCCATCGCTGGCACCAAGGCAGAGCCAGCTTTCATCAGAAATCACAACAGACCTCCACCCTGCCCTCCAATGGGCTCTCGCTTGACAACACGGAAATCGCAAATGGCGATGGGTTGAGGTCAGTGAAATGTAAGCTACAGGGTGTCTGGCTCGGTGGTGTCCTTGAAGCAACCTATGTGCAATAGCTCATTGTGTCCCTGAGGCAACAACTGTTGCTGAAATTGCTGCTGCAGATGCACTACGATGCCCCAGAGCCACATGCCTAACACGATGATCTTCCCGCTCGTTAATGCCGCTTGGCTGTCCAGTACCTGGTCTTCTTATCTTGTTTCTCACAGCCCTATTACACGACCTTGCTCAAACTGAATGAGGTGCTGATAATGGAGTCTTTGTCACGTTAAAGGCGTTCGTAACTTACACCAATTCACGACGTCCAGTCTCAAAGGTATCTAACGCTCGCTATCGCTACAGCATGTATTTAGAGCAAACCTGATTTACCTTCTCATAACGGCGCTGCTAGCATCACTCTTATGCGAGTGGCGCGAAATTTAAACAGACACCATCTTTTAGTTGTAGAAACACGCCTACCAACTTCCTTTATGTCACACGACTCCTTTTTTATGCTACGATTTTTTTCCGTCATAGTATGTGAAGTATATACGATGCTGTGCATTTGTCGTACGTGCAATACAGGGTGGTTCTAATTAAACTTTCCCTATTTAGCACATTATAACACGGAAACTTATTATCATATGAGTACCAAACACGATACTATTAATGTACAGTGTATGTGTACATGATGTCCATAAGACATGGTCCCACCGTCAAGTTCCAACTGTGGCCACCAGGTACAGTGAACAGTCATCAAGGGTCACAGTATCTCACACCTGACCAGTCGCAGTGCACTTGTCGATAAGTCAGCATGACCTTGGACAACAGCAGCAGGGCATTATTGGCGAAGCTCTTCATCATTAAAGCAACAGTAATGCTGCAGCTACACTTCTAGAATATCGCCAGCTGAAAGGATTAAGGAACTTCCTCTTTCTCCACCTGGTGTGTGGAGCATGATGAAGAAGTCCGAATCGATTGGATAACTGGAGCGTCATTACGGAAGGACGGCGACTGGTTGCACTACAATGGTTGATGAAACCACTGTTGCTATAGCACCCAATTCCCGATCGTCAGGCAGTGCGCGTGCTGTCTCACAATTGAATATATCATGGTCCACTGCACGCAAGGTGCTTTGAACCATTCTCAAGTGGAATCCGTGCAAGGTCCATATCGTACAGCAGCTTGCAGCACCGGACTCCCAACCACCTGTGGACTTCACTCTACACGACGGCTGGCCTTGGACCATTCTATGGACAGGCGAAACTCATTTTTCTCTGACTGGTGAGGTGAACACACAGATTTGCCGAGTGTGCGGATCTTCATCTCCATTCACTATGGATAAAGTTCCTCCGTATGGAGAACATTCACCGTATGGTGTGGCTTCACGGCTACGTTCATCATTGGTCCATTCTTTTTTGAACAGGCTGTCGTTCAAGGACTAAAGACGTGCAGTATGACTGGCCAGCGTTACTATGATATGCTTCGCCAGCATGCCTTACTCGCTCTACACAAAAGAGGCGCACTGAACTCAACAGTTTCTTGCAAGATGGACCCCACGGCACATCGATCGTGTAGTTCATCTGCTTCTCCGAAACACATTTGTAAACGATCAAATTATCAGCCGATCGTTTCCAAATTATTGGCTGGCACGTTCACCTGATCTCACTCCCTGCGATTTTTGGTTCTGAGGCAACCTGAAGGACAGGGTTTAGAAGGGGAACTTTCACACATGTGCTGATCTGAAGCGCAGCATATCAAGAGAGATAGCCAGCACACCTATGGAAATGCTTCCTTCTTCTGTGCAGAATGCATATTAAGCGCCTCTAGTGTAATGAGTTCTGTAATGGTACTGGTATTTAATGGAATGATGTACCGCAGCAGTACATTAAAACTGTTTCAATAGAACTGATTATGCATTATTTCTCTTCCCCATGTCCTTGACATTAATGCTACCAAGATTGGTCGACATATGATAGTTAGTTTCCGTCTTATAACGTGTTAAATAGGGAAAGTTTAACTATAAACACCTGGTATGTCAGTTAACCTACAGCGTAAGAAAGGAATTTAATAGCTGTGGTGGACTCTATAATGCTAAATAAAGTTCATGGGAGCGTTGAGTTGTGTGACTGCATAGCCTCATGTGAAAATGATGATATACACACAGAATTTAAAGTACACGAAAGACAATTATTTGCTAAATATTTTTGAGTTGTAAACAGATATGATGAAAGAGGAATGACTATTTAGTAATGATAAATTGTGCATATGAAAGTAATAAAATTAGAATATATTTTTATAATGTTGTGTTTAATTTGAAATCTTTACTGCCAACATATTTCCTTGGATTACTTTTATATGAGATGTTAGTCCACATTATTACAGTGTGTGTAAGAGAGATGCATAAATCTGTTCTGACTGATCTGACTTAAAGCATGAAACTGAGAACAGGTGTTTTGGCTCAAATGGTTCAAATGGCTCTGAGCACTATGGGACTCAACTGCTGTGGTCATCAGTCCCCTAGAACTTAGAACTACTTCAACCTAACTAACCTAAGGACATCACACACATCCATGCCCGAGGCAGGATTCGAACCAGACTATAGCGCCTAGAACTGCTCGGCCACCCCGGCCG
Organism: Schistocerca gregaria; assembly: GCF_023897955.1. Lineage (NCBI taxonomy): Eukaryota > Metazoa > Arthropoda > Insecta > Orthoptera > Acrididae > Schistocerca > Schistocerca gregaria. The sequence continues at coordinate 125,524,612 of NC_064923.1, read as the reverse complement.
GCAAAGTTGCTGTACACATCAGTAACCGTAGCAGTCGCGCGGTTCCGGACTGCGCGCCTAGAACCGCGAGACCACCGCGGCCCAGGTGTTTTGAGCTAGTGCTTGCTTTGTGGCGTACTAATACCTCTACTATACCACTTTATTGAAAATAGAATGTATGTATGTCAATCGGTGTAAAGAACAGTTGGTTCAGTGTGATGAACTTCAGTGCTCATTCAAAGCAGGAATGAAAGTTAGAGAAAAAGTGTACTCAGTTCAAATTTCATTATGCACTCATACCATAGCTCCGCCACTTTGTTTACACTGGGACATAGTCACATACACTACACCTAATACTTGTTACTGAAATATGTACATATAGAATACATGTGTCTCTTAGGTGTAAAGTAAATTTGTTTCAGTGTAGGCATGTATCATCTGTGCTCGTATAAAAGTGGAGAATGGATGTAACTTAAAACAGCATATACCACACGAGCTTTTACTTTAAACAAAGAAAGTGAGTACAATGCACATAGCTGTAAAACCATTTTTATCATTTTCATACATACATGTGATAAACATGAAAAAAAAGATAAGAACTGAGGCAGAATTCATTTAACAATATAGATTTTTTTCAATGTATGGTACATTGCACACAGTTATTTTTATAAAAAATTGTTCCAGTAAATATTCGTTTACAACCACATTTTCTATTGTAAATTGTCAGACAGAGTTATTGTTGAAAAAAGTATATGAAATATCTAGGGATATATTCAGGTTTATGAAATGAGCATATCATATGCAAAACTATAAAGGCAAAGTCTTATACAACTGCACTATAAAAATGCCAAACATTCACATACCGTATATACCTGTACATATGTAGAAGTATGTAACATTACATAAAATCATAAACGCATTTCCTGCAATCAAAAACACATAAACGTCTAACTGCATCTAAGTATTTGTTGCATTTATCGATATACTACTCTACCTAATTGCCCACCTCTGTAGCTGAAAGTTCAGCCACACAGACTACCATACGAAGGACACAGTTTGGAATCCCAGTACTGCCAGAGATTTTTCATTGGTGGGAGGACTGGTACAGGATGCCCTCGGCCTTATGAAGTGAACTGAGGAGCTATTTGACCGATTAGTCACCGTTCCAAGGACAGGAAACCCGACAACTACCAGGAAAGAAGTGTGATGGCCAGATCCACCTCCATATTACATCTAATGAAGCCATTGGCAGAGAATGACATAGAGGGCAACCGAGCTCATTTGGCGCACCTAGAGCTAGAAAGTGGAACTTACTTCATATTGTACCCAAATACACTACTACATTAAAATTGCTACGCAAGGAGAAATGCAGATGATAAACGGGTATTCATTGGACAATTACATTATACTAGATCTGACATGTGATTACATTTTCACGCAATTTGGGTGCATAGATCCTGAGAAATCAGTACCCAGAACAACCACTTCTGGCCGTAATAACGGCCTTCATGCCCTTGGGCATTGGGTCGAACAGAGCTTGGATAGCGTGTACAGGTACAGCTGTCCATTCAGCTTCAACATGATACCACAGTTCGTCAGTAGCAGTGACTGGCGTATTGTGGCGAGCCAGTTGCCCCGTCACCATTGACCGGACGTTTTCAGTGGGTGAGAGATCTGAAGATTATGCTGGCCAGGGCAGCAGACGAGTATTTTCTGTATCCAGAAAGGCCCGTACAGGACCTACAACAGGCGGTCGTGCATTATCCTGCTGAAATGTAGGGTTTTACAGGGATCGAATGAAGGGTAGAGCCATGGGTCGTAACACATCTGAAATGTAACGTCCACTGTTCAAAATGCCGTCAATGCGAACAAGAGGTGACCGAGTCGTGTAACCAATGGCAGCCCATACCATCACGCCGGGTGATGGCCAGTATGGACATGACGAATACACGCTTCCAATGTGCGTTCACCACGATGTCGCCAAACGCGGATACGACCATCATGATGCTGTTAACAGAACATGGATTCATCTGAAAAAATGACGTTTTGCCATTCGTGCGCCCAGGACATCATCGCAGGCGGTCCTCTCTGTGATGCAGCGTCAAGGGTAACCGCAGCCATGGTCTCCGCGTTGATAATCCATGCTGCTGCAAACGTCGTCCAACTGTTCGTGCAGATCGTTGTTGTCTTGCAAACGTCCCCATCTGTTGACTCGGGGATCGAGACGTGGCTGCACGATCCGTTACAGCCATGCGGAGAAGATAACTGTCATCTCGATTGTTAGTGATACGAGGCCGTTGGGATCCAGCACGGCGTTCCGTATTAATTCCTGAACCCACCGACTCTATATTCTGCTAACAGTCATTGGATCTCGACTATCGCGAGCAGCAATGTCTCGATGCGATAAACAGCAATCGCAATAGAGTACAATCCGACCGTTATCAAAGGCGGATACGTGATGGTACGCATTTCTCCTCCTTACACGAGGCATCAAAACACCGTGTCACCAGGCAACGCCGGTCAACTGCTGTTTGTGTATGAGAAATCGGTTGGAAACTTTCCTCATGTCAGCACGTTGTAGGTGTTGCCACGAGCACCAACCTTGTGTGAATGCTCTGAAAAGCTAATCTTTTGCATATCACAGCATCTTCTTCCTGTCTGTTAAATTTCGTTTCTGTAGCACATAATCTTGTGGTGTAGCAATTTTAATAGCCAGTAGTGTATATGCAGTATCAAATATTAACACTGTATAACATGATATTCTTAAAAAATTTGTTGTTGTGCCATCATGTTTTTGATAACTGGTACTTACCAATTAATTGACTTGGGCGATCAGCAGCAGCAGACTTAATCTGTGATATGTGCACAAAAAACTTAGCCCCACGTCTCTATAGACGTTATTAATGAAAGCTTACATAGCTTGTGCTATATAATCAGAAAAAAATTGATCACCATATGCAAATATTATAGACATAGCTCAAATAGTATTTGTCTAAAAAACTGGAAACACGTATCTCATACTCAAAAATTTGAAAGTAAACGCTTAACAAAACCAATCATACGCATCCGTCTTAAGCATTCTACAAGGTGATCAGAAATTCCCACTACAAAGTTCTAGGACTTGTAAAGGGAAGTGAATACGTAATATTTTGGATAGGAACACATGTCCAGCAACGTACTGTTTTTTTTCTATGACAGTTTCAGTTCAGATGTGTTGAATGACCACTCCTGCTGAGGGAAAGAGAAAAGTTTCAGAGTTGCTTGTTCTGGTATGCAACAAGGTAGACATGACGACACGTACTACTTCTTTTGGGGTTATATGCAGAGTTTAGTTTACGAGAATCCTGTAGATACAGAGAAAGGTCTGCTGGCATGAGTTCTGGCAGTTGCACTAGAAACTGAAGACACACCAGGTGGGATGGAGAGTGGGTATCAGAACATGCCTTGTAGGTAAAATGTGTGTAACAATGTTGGTGGTCGCCACTTCAAGTTGCGGTTGTAGTGCGGGCTGGCTTCTTTTTTGTATTGGAATAATGTAAATACAAAATCTTCAACTGTTAGTACAAACGTGTTTGAATGATAAATGGATGTTTCATTAAGTTTCCATTCGAAACGTTGCCTAATAATTGTGTTGAGTCATGCTTAATTAAATTTATCAAGGAGAAGTGTATGAATTTTATTTTCAGAAGTCCATCTTGATCACATAGATTTCTTGACACTTTATAACCGGTTTCAGCTTATCGCCATCTTCAGATCGTTAAAATATTCTGAAAAATTATCGCGGACTGATGTACAGACTTTATGTCTGCCATTGAGAAGTGTAGGAGTTAAACAACTGTACCTAAACCGCCATATGACGGATCTATATCAGACGGAAATTGTACATTTCTGGACATGGGTTCCCGTTCAAAATATTATGTACTCAGTCCCCTCCACAAGCCATAAAAGTTTATAATGGAAATTTATTAACACCCTTTATATACAACTGATATAACAGCAAACACACACACACACACACACACACACACACACACACACACACACACACACACACACCACTTGTATTCAACTATATTTACTATTACAAATGATTCATACTGTTCCACAAATATATACCCTGACATTAAAAATAAATTTCGTCCTCTCACCTCTCAAGTGAGTGATTTGAGTATGGTCGATTCCATGATCACAAATGAACTGCTCATCATCATGACATGCCGGACGTCAACTGTATAAACCATGATTTTTAGACAGAAAATTTTAGTGTCATTCCATGTGTGACACATCAACGTGAACACGCAAGCGCTTGCAGTAATTCTCAATCGTAAGACACCATACGGTTGAATGACTTACATCCTTAGCTCATCATAGAATGTGACCTGCTTGTGTACGGTATGAGTGTACTTTCAATTGTAGGCCCACAATCTCCACAATATGCAATCCATTTTGCTCCTTTTTTTAGTCAAACCAATAAACTTATTGTTTACTGGCTTTATACTGTAAGGATTATCAACTGTGTATTGAAGGTGTGTTGATTAAACTGAGTTGACACAGATAAGCTGAAATAAATAGGTTTCGTAAAGAGAATCAAAACCCAAGCCATCTACATAGGCACAAAAAAATCGTTGATGAGAGTTGCCTGTTTAAAAATGGGAAGGGCGATATAATGTCTAGTGCCAAATGGCCACTCCATTTATTGACTAAATGAATTTTGCGCTGATTCCGAAGATTCTCCGTTGTTTATCCAAAAACTGCGTAGTTCATTAATCTATAAAAATATTTTTCAAAACTACTTGATGTGGAAGCCCACTTTGCAGTGTTCACATCAGTATAAGGCTTCAACTGAGGACACTACTTGAAGATGATGCATTGGCTGATTCCGCGAAGTTACAGTCTCAGACTGCGACATTGCTTCAGGTTTCTGCAATGCGTCATACATCTAGATTTATTCCATAGCGTTGCCAACAGACTGGATTGGGACCAGGTTCATGGAATATGTTGCCCTTGACATAGCATCAGATCGCTGTGCGCGTCATGAAGGCTAACATGAGACATCAAGTCAACGACCAAGACATATCTTTCATCAGTATCATCTGCCACATTTGAGATATTATCAGTTAATCTCGCGATTTCATCACTCGACATTCATCGAAAACCTTTAATGGGTAGATATTTTTGCATACTGTGCCCATATAGATTGTTAATGTCCCACTATAGAGTATAACTTCAATTGCCAGATGTTTCATCATACGGTTCAACAACTTGTGGGTTATGTGACTTGGTTTGTCTGTGTATGCACTAGCAAAGTCGACTGCGAGCCTCAAGTTTTAAGAACAGCAATACATCGACACTGGTCAAAAGTATGGGTTCGCCCTCTGTGTACTCAAGTTTGGCTTCCTATGCCAACACAGATGTGGTATAGTGAAAAGCAAGATTTAGATCGTATGTTGTTAGGCATACACTCCTAAATGTTTCATAAACATCAGTTATGAGCAATATGTCATGTAAAGTCTAGCAGAGTGATCTAGATCTGACACATTAAATTCCAAATCAAACACACTCCATGTGCCTATGTTCTGTATCCATTGCAGTATCAGGTGTAAGCTTGTTGAATGAAGCGAATATGTGGGGCGGCATGGCTCCATTGAATCTCACCATTTAATCCAGATATATCTGGGAATACCCCATCCTTTGAAATAGGCCATCGGGATACGCAACTCACATGAAATGATTGTCCATCTGAAGAATTTCTGCAAGTTTCCGATGGTATGCTTGCATAAATCTTGATTAATCCAGGAACTGGAGCATTATGTTTTCACTAACTCTCTTAGAAAATGAAATTTAGTTATGGTGGTGGTGGTTGTTAATGTTTAACGTCCCGTCGACAACGAGGTCATTAGAGACGGAGCGCAAGGTCGGGTGAGGGAAGGATTTGGAAGGAAATAGGCCATGCCCTTTCAAAGGAACCATCCCGGCATTTGCCTGAAACGATTTAGGGAAATCACGGAAAACCTAAATCAGGATGGCTGGAGACGGGATTGAACAGTCGTCCTCCCGAATGCGAGTCCAGTGTGCTAACCACTGCGCCAACTCGCTCGGTGAAATTTAGTTACCTTCGTTTACAGGCATTAGAATAAACTTTACTTTACTTGGGTCATCAGATACAAATCACATTATGGTATGACCAACAGTTTGCTAAGTTGAAAAACAAATGTCTCTGTGTTTGTGACACACCGTTAGGGGATGTAAGGTGTCAGGCAAATCCAACACCTTCCATGAAAACCCTGACATGATAAGCAAATCCAGTGGTATGTCACATAGCTCCGAATAAATCGTGACATTAAATTAACCAAACTAATACGAGTAACGAGTGAGCAAATGGAATACCACAGACTAACACAAGAATACCTAAATGTATGTCATACCTTCCCACCATGAGACAGACGCAGTTCCGAGGGGAGAAACGAGAACAGAAGTCGAGAGCAGAACCGAGTTGAACTGGAAGGCCCTACGATAAGAGACGGACTCCTACGTCGCCAGCTAACCGCTAGGACCACACCCCAGCCATAAGTTTTAGCGTGAGACTTTTTCGCGTCTCTGTTACGTCAGGACCACCCTCCAGCCCATGTTAAAAGTTAGAGTCCTCCAGAAGAACAGTATAGATCTTACGATAACACAAAAAGGACCACTCCAGCCGCAAGTTTTAGAGTGAGACTTTTTCGCGTCTCTGTTACGTCAGGACCACCCCCCAGCCCATGTTATAAGATAGAGCCCTTCAGAAGAACAGTATAGATCTTACGATAACACTAAAAGGACAACACCAGCTGCAAGTTTTAGCGTGAGACTTTTTCGCGTCTCTGTTACGTTGCAAACTTTAAAAACATTGCCCCGCCACGAAAAGTATAACGTTTCTCATTGGATAGACAATTTTGTAGGCAGAGCTTAAGGTTAACATTGAGACCCTGATTGGCCATATGAAAACAAAGCCAGATAGTTTTTTTAAACCAACTTCTGTAAATTGTAGTAAGGCGAAGTTAGGGGAGAGTTGCTTCCGAGACGGCGAGGTGAGCGAAGCTGTGCTACCCGCCGCCCTCTGACGAACACCGACAAGGTAATGAATGCACGCGATGTCGCATAACAGCGCATATAGCTTCACTCAGAACCGCAGAAGTCTCATATGTTACACCTCCTTTTTGCGTAATATTAGTGTCGATCGTCAATTAAAGCTCATGGTGTTCACATTTGCTACTTGAAGTAAAAATCTGAAATGCGATGATTTTTCTGTTATATAGTTATTGAGAAGCCACATCAGCCACTGTAATTTACGAGAAGTAAGGTAAGTAATTAAAGATAATTGAGGGTTACTGTAGACCATTTTGATAGTTTTCTCTTTTGTGAAACTTAATTGAAACCTAGATTCTAGATGTGATATGGCATAGTTCATCCTTCGATCCACTGTAGAACTTGGAAACCCATTCAGGAAATATTCGTTCACATTTTTGTTGAACGCTGTTGGTTTTTACCATGTTAGAGGGGAAGAATGTTAGAGGGGAAGATTTTTTTGTATTATAATAAATAAAAGTAGTTGATATGTCAAGTTCTTTTAAATCCATTTTAATTGTAGACACCAACTTTGTTTGAAGAAACTTGGAATTTTATGTAATTAATTTAATTCTAGTCAATGTTCATTGTAAGAAACATGCACCTTACCCAGACTAAAAAGGAAAATCATTTTTTCATCTTTTTTTTTGGAGAGCACATTGTTGTTATGGAGTCATAATTTCCCTTTGCTAATTCACGATCATGTTTGAGTGACATTTTCATACTCACATTATCGTTATTAATTAAGAATCAGTCATGGATTTTTTGTCGTGCCTTTTAACTCAAAGAAGGCTGTTATGATTCATTTTATAGATTTGATCATTGGATGAGTAAGTTAATTTTCTGGGATGCCAAAGAAGTGTGATGAAGAAGGATTGCTATTTGGTAGTTTAAATTTACTGTTGTGATGGACAAAGGGGAGGTGTGACATTACTGTCACATATCATTATGTGATAGCAACGCATTCTTTGGCAACTATAGTGCAGTCATATTTGTGGACAATGGAAATGCGTACTTGATTGAGCTTTGCATCCTCCTAGTGGTTCAGGTGGGCCCCAGTATCCTCTCAGGTCTGCTTCATTGATAAAGATGGTTTGTGAATTTCGTTAGGTCAAACACACCTTCCCAGTTTATCGAGCAACATTCGCAGAAGCAGGCACTGACCCACTCTGCTCTGCCATTATGTGAACACAGCCAGCACTGGTCCATGTGCTGGACTGTGAACGCCACGCCCTCCTTACCACCCACTGACGATAATGCAAACATGACGTTATTGCTTTTTATCTCCAGTTCCAAAGGCACAGACTGTGATACTGTTTGGCCAATGTGGGAACATTGGTTTCATTTTTCTCTTAAAATCTGGTTTACATAATGAGATTGCGTTTGCCACTGAGCTTATAACATGAATGGGCCGACCAACCAAAGTAACACTGCTTCAGTCCACTGTCAACCCCATGAAGCTAAAACGTGGGTCTCGTACCCAAAAATCAGAAGATTGATTTCCCCAGATCTTCGTGAAGTTTCTTATATTTCTCGTCTGTCACACTGGAAATTTCTTGGAGTCATTCCTTCGACACTGGGTTTTGAAAGTTAGAAGCTGAGCAGGAGGGAGCAAAACTTAGGGTTTTGGGGATGAATTGTGGAGGAGTTGGGAGAGATTGAGGAGTGGAGTATCGGAGGAGACAGGATGTGACTGCCATCTTGGGCTGCTTGGCACACTTGGCTCATCTTGTGGAGATTTAAATTTTTGGTTTGTGGTATTGCGATCCATAATCTGGGCAGTCTACTTCTCTTATGTTACTGTTAGAGAAGTTGTGTTCCTAATTTAATTCGAATTTGTATTCTGTTTCTATCATCTCTTGTCCATGAGCTGCACAGTTAAGAATACCTTGGGGCAGTCTTCTTTTCGCTTGATACCTCCCAGTGTCATTTTTTGTTAATGCAATTAATATTTCTATAAATTTTGTTTCTTTGGTAACATAAGATAACGTTTGTGGAACTTAAGAGTAAATAAAGTTCTGTTAATGGCGAGCTTAGTTTCTGTTTCAAGATCCCAAACTTGTCCTACAAATTTCCTGGTTACCCAATGCGTTAATGATTAGATTTATTTGGGTACACTACCTCACTGTACTTTGCTCTGTCGGCATTGTCTTTGCATATAGAGCCTAAATACAAGAGTAACTTAATTATTAGCTTGGGAAAAATAATGAGAATTGCACATGCTTGGCTTTTGTAGCACTAAGCTGCCCAGTAGCGTTTATAAGATAAAGAAACTTTCAACATTCTCATCCTGCAGTCCGGTCTATTCCTGCAACAGCACAATGTGTCTCACGATACTGGCTGACACGTCCTCAATAACTGGTTGACCATTGCATTTTAAATTAAAAAGTCATTTGTTAGAATGGGGTTGGTTTTATCGAATAAGAAACACCCTTTAGAGTTTTAAAAAGGATCATTTTCAAAAATTATGCAAGAAATGTTCAATACATATCTCAGCTTGATTTGCGGTGTTGGGATCTTCATTACTCGTTTATGACTGTAATAAATGAAAAAAAGTGTCCTTTGCTTGTGAATAAAATATTTTCTCTTCAAGTACTTTCATCCTTTCACCATCTGAATCTGCCACGTTTTCTTTAATCTTGGCTTAGCGAAAACCATGTTTACTCACATATATAACTATTTTAGGCCATCTTTAGAAGTTTTGCTGTCCAATATTCTTGTTATGAAAACGTTATTCGATACGAAACGTCGCTGCTTGTAGTGCTGTTGAGCAACGTCTGCAATTTCACGACATAGCCTGCAATGTACCAAGTTGACACAAATTTATGAAGAGGTATATATTCACATGCTGCAAACAACCTACACTTACATGGAGTTCACCAACCATCCACACATCGCGAATTATCTGCAGCAATGTTATTGTGCTGCTAGTGTTCGTCATTCAGCTGCCAACTCAATTCACTTAAATCCAAACATTCCTCCATTATGCAGCAACGTTGTTTTTCACAATTCAGCTGCTGACCCATATCAATCAACATCCAAGGAGTTTACTCGTATGTATAACATATTTAATGAAATCTTTGGTAAAAACCCATTCACACACACACCCACACACACACAGTCTTACACATGCACTAGTTGAAAAAAAGTTACTTACTAAGCTCCACAGACACACAAGGAAATGTCTAGTATCACCACCATCATTAATAGTTTAACATCAGGAAAAGATTCTTTTGATCGTAAATGTACATAAAATTCACAATATTTGTTTACATGAAAGAGTTTTTCTGTTACTTACGCGGGATTGGAGCTTGGTCAAATAGCATCAGCTGTCATCACCGCTCACAGTGGGAATGCATTTGGATATACATCCGTAAATGCTGACTGAAAAAATTCTCCACTTTTCATTGACATGTCAGCTGTAATATATATGGAAAAGATCATTAGACAACGAACAAAATATACATGCACATATAATATGTAAAACATGTATGAAGTACTTACAATAAAAACTCTGAAAGATCTCTTAGGTTCGAAATCACTACAACACGTAGATGCTGAGAGCTGCGTTATTGATGGCTAGCTGACTAACGCATATAACACTCCCACCTGCACTGTAGCTTCCTTATATATCTTCGCGTGACATCAAGCACTGTCCCTGAAACAGTTTCTGCGGAAATAGCTTTCATGAGGCAAGCAGTGTGCAAGATAAAAGGTGTCTGATATTTGAGTGAAAGAAAGATACATGAAGATTATGTATTTATTAACAAAAATAGTACATTTTTCCTTATATTTGTAAATTCCATCGCAAGTATTCACATAAATCATTACTCAACATGTAACTTAATAATAACACCTTTTCATACGAAATTCATATATTTAGTATTCTTTTCATTCCTATGATAGTGCAAAGATAGACATACAAAGTATTCAAGGTTTTGTATTGATGCGTTTTTGTAGATGGCTCTCAGCCAAGTCACTTTTCCAAACCTTCCAAATGCACTATAGAGCCTGTATCAACAAAAATTGCAAGTGCCTTTAGCATACCAGTGTAATACATCCTCATATCGTTCCATTGAAAACCAAAACAATATTTTCATGAATCGTATAGCGGTTGTACGATTTTTGAGGCATTTGACATATCTCAAAAATCTTGCTGACGCAACATTTTTGTTAAAAACACTAGTGATACACCTATTATTTATGAATACTATGAAAACAATGATTCACTCATGAATTCCATATTTTGGTCGCTAAACAGTGTGTCTGTTTTAACTTATTGAGCTTCCACTGTAAAATAATCTGCAGGTCCTTTCTATACAAGAATTTGTACTCTACCGTTGGCTGGTGAATAATTGATCATCCTGACACGCAAAATTATGGTTTATGCAGCAGTGTTGTTGGGGAAATTCTCATTGGGTTCACAATGAAGCAGATCTTCTGCTACATGTGAATTCACAACTTCGTTTAATTTTGAACAGTAGACTGAGAAAATGAACGCAGCTTCTTAAATTCACTCAGACTTAATACACTCATGGAAATTGAAATAAGAACACCGTGAATTCATTGTCTCAGGAAGGGGAAACTTTATTGACACATTCCTGGGGTCAGATACATCACATGATCACACTGACAGAACCACAGGCACATAGACACAGGCAACAGAGCATGCACAATGTCGGCACTAGTACAGTGTATATCGACCTTTCGCAGCAATGCAGGCTGCTATTCTCCCATGGAGACGATCGTAGAGATGCTGGATATAGTCCTGTGGAACGTCTTGCCATGCCATTTCCACCTGGCGCCTCAGTTGGACCAGCGTTCGTGCTGGACGTGCAGACCGCGTGAGACGACGCTTCATCCAGTCCCAAACACGCTCAATGGGGGACAGATCCGGAGATCTTGCTGGTCAGGGTAGTTGACTTACACCTTCTAGAGCACGTTGGGTGGCACGTGATACATGCGGACGTGCATTGTCCTGTTGGAACAGCAAGTTCCCTTGCCGGTCTAGGAATGGTAGAACGATGGGTTCGATGACGGTTTGGATGTACCGTGCACTATTCAGTGTCCCCTCGACGATCACCAGAGGTGTACGGCCAGTGTAGGAGATCGCTCCCCACACCATGATGCCGGGTGTTGGCCCTGTGTGCCTCGGTCGTATGCAGTCCTGATTGTGGCGCTCACCTGCATGGCGCCAAACACGCATACGACCATCATTGGCACCAAGGCAGAAGCGACTCTCATCGCTGAAGACGACACGTCTCCATTCGTCCCTCCATTCACGCCTGTCGCGACACCACTGGAGGCGGGCTGCACGATGTTGGGGCGTGAGCGGAAGACGGCCTAACGGTGTGCGGGACCGTAGCCCAGCTTCATGGAGACGGTTGCGAATGGTCCTCGCCGATAGCCCAGGAGCAACAGCGTCCCTAATTTGCTGGGAAGTGGCGGTGCGGTCCCCTACGGCACTGCATATGATCCTACGGTCTTGGCGTGCATCCGTGCGTCGCTGCGGTCCGGTCCCAGGTCGTCGGGCACGTGCACCTTCCGCCGACCACTGGCGACAACATCGATGTACTGTGGAGACCTCACGCCCCACGTGTTGAGCAGTTCGGCGGTACGTCCACCCGGCCTCCCGCATGCCCACTATACGCCCTCGCTCAAAGTCCGTCAACTGCACATACGGTTCACGGCCACGCTGTCGCGGCATGCTACCAGTGTTAAAGACTGCGATGGAGCTCCGTATGCCACGGCAAACTGGCTGACACTGACGGCGGCGGTGCGCAAATGCTGCGCAGCTAGCGCCATTCGACGGCCAACACCGCGGTTCCTGGTGTGTCCGCTGTGCCGTGCGTGTGATCATTGCTTGTACAGCCCTCTCGCAGTGTCCGGAGCAAGTATGGTGGGTCTGACACACCGGTGTCAATGTGTTCTTTTTTACATTTCCAGGAATGTACACCTCCACCATATTTACTGCCCACATAACACGATTTGAGAAATGCTGTATACATTCCAAACAGCAGACTACGAAGGTTCAGATCATAATCTTGTTGTAAATTATCATACGAATAGAATTCACCTCAGCATCGATTAACTTCCAGGTATCGAATATTCTAGAATCAGTTTTGAGCTTTGCTTTGCGATCTGTCAGCAATCCTAGTATTGCGTTAGTGCATAATTTCGAAGCGTTTTTCATAAGTTTAATAAACACGATAGATGCACTTAAGAGAGACTTTAGTCCTCTATGATACATTCTCCTTTACTATTTACAACGGTCTGTCAACGCTGGGCTCAGTTTTGGATACTGCGACTGTAGAAATCACGTTTTTAAGGTGAAGAACTCGTTGAGCCATTTCTGAGCGCATTTTCATCCGGAAAGGCGGATCGTTGCAAGCTGTTCAACAGAGAGCGGAAAAGGTAAAAATCTGAGGGCGCAAAAACTGATGAATAAGGGGTACGTGGAATGACTTCTCTGTCCAACTCCTGTATAGTGTTTTTTGTGACCGTAGTGTAATGTGGGAAGACATTATTGTGGAGTAGCATACTTCACACAGTCATCTGGTAGTTATTCTTGCATTGCGTCTGCAAGACGTCTCAGTTGTTGACAATAAATATCAACGGCGGTGGTTACACCTCGGAGAAGGAAGCAATTCGTAGTAAACCACAGTCACTGATCCACCAGACGCATACAATTGTCTTTTGTGAATGCGAGCAGCTTTTTGCACAGGAAGTTGCTGCTTTGTTGGGGCACAACCATTCCTTTCTTTTCCATATCTATACGTAAAGACACACCATTTTTAATCACCAGTAGTTATACAGGATAGGAAAGGTTTAAGAGCTAATTGATGGCGAGCAAGCAGAGATGCACGTATGACCACCTGCTGAATTTTGTGATTTGGACTTTGAGCCTCCTAGATTGCGTGGAAAGGTCACTCGTTGGTGGAATGATCACAGTTCATCACATTTGCCACTTCTCGAAATACAGACTTGAATCATTGTGAATTAATGTGTTTAAACAAGCTTCATCAAACCCCGAATATCTTCCCGAACGGGGAGCCACTACTGTCAAAACGATCCTCCTTAGAACGAGAAAACTATTTTCTTGCCGTTCGCTGTCCAATGGCATTGATCCCATAGACGGCGCTAATGTTTCTCGCTGCCTCCGCTACTGTCTCTGCTGTACTGAATCGAAACAGAAGAATATGTCGATCATGTTCCGATTTCTTTACTTGGCACACTATTTTCTAGCACCCATAGCTCCACACACTATCTCCAAATGACAAAATTACAATATACAAACTCAAATAGCAACAGTAAACTACAAATAAAAATGTCATTGGTAAATGAACCAGTAGCAACCGGAATCCAAACATGCAAAACAAAAACGCAACGAACTTATGCACCAACACAATATTATGATATATGGTGTTCCAACTTGAATCAATATTTCAATAGTTCAGATCTGTCTCTTGGTCGTAGGCAAAAAGGGGTATTCTATCAGCTCCGATGGACAAAACAATAAGGACAATTGGGTACCATCAGCAGGTGTCTTCAATAATGTTAAGTGTTACTCATCACTTACTGAAACAAGCGGTATTATCCACACAAGCTTTTTAAGGATGATTTTATTGATTTCACCATCACTATTCGTTCCTTGTTTATAAACTTGCACTATGTACTAGGATCATTTCCTGTTTAACATTAACAGGTACTCTTTTTATATCTTTCAAACTTGCCGTCAACATTTTGAGTGGCAAGCATGCACTGTGTTTGTGTACAGGTCGCAATTACGTTTCATCAGAGATCCAGCTAGCGATTTCGAAGCCGTTTAAGCCGGATTTCTAAGGGGGTACATATGATTTTAAGGTTGATGTGATTCCCTCATTGTATGTACGATATATTTCGACCCCATTCGGCTCATATCTCATTACCTGAAACAGGTTTGTGAAAGCATTACTTCTGTGGCGAGATGCTGCTGGGATCTATCAAGGCATTGTAATGCTGAATAGCTAATCGTGTTTGATAATTATTTTTAAACATCGTCGAAGTATAAGGTTTGTGGGAGAAATCTCTTGTACTGTGATTTGCTCATCGTACTCTATCGATGAAGTTAAATCTAGAATCTTCATTGCGTGGTTTCAACCCTACGGATTTTAGTAGTTCTAGTCTGTCTAACTCACTGTCTTTCTGCTCTGCAGTGCTGCTCGTATGGCGTGTATACAGATTTTACACAGTAGCCTCTTCTCTCTTAAATGTAGATGTATAATGATTTCTTCTCCACAAAAGTCTATGAGCTAGTTATCTTGATCTACTAAGCGCAACTCATAATTATCAACGTCTGAACAATTACTTCGAGGCAGTTAGCTGAAACTTCAATGGTTTTGTACTAGGACCCACTGAGAGAAAAAAAAGTAAGTTGTATGTATCAACAATTTATCATTACGACACGAATTCGTTGCAACATTGCAC
This sequence comes from Schistocerca gregaria, assembly GCF_023897955.1. NCBI lineage: Eukaryota > Metazoa > Arthropoda > Insecta > Orthoptera > Acrididae > Schistocerca > Schistocerca gregaria. The sequence continues at coordinate 125,509,066 of NC_064923.1, read as the reverse complement.
TAAACACAAGTTGTATTGATCAGTAATATCGCTACCATCTGCTAATACTCATAAAATTTCCCACTTGGAGTCAGCTGCTGGCCTTTTGAAAAACCTGAAAGTTTTCCTATCGAGCCTTCCTCTCCACAGTCATTAGTCTTAATCGTTGTTCATACCTCCATTTTAAGTCTACTGACGTTTTTGCATGTAATCGAAGTCTTCCATAGTTGTACTATTAAATAGGTGTAGTATAATCAATATCGTATGCTCCATGAGGTATGTGTGTGGTCTTACGACCTGGTTGATGTAGTTTACAGTTTGATAATGTGATATTTGCAATTGAATTATATGTGCCACACCCTGACAATGCAAGACTTCACGTTCCTTTGCTCAAATCTAACGGTAGGAAATGATTCGCACGTGGCACTGAAGATCTCCCTTTCAGCATCAGAGCATACAACATTATATAAACCTGAAGTTCAACTAATTAATGAGTGTGTTTTATATGTAATTGTTATTTGTCACTGCAGTCGTCAGGAGAAACTTAGGCGTAAATAATCACAGAAGTACGAATCAGAGTTTTGATACTGCATACTATAGAGTAAGAGGTTGATGGTGAAATTGTATCGTAATTCTTCAGGTGTTTTAAAATCTCCAAGCGAGTAAAAACAAATGCTATTATTTCTGTTTTTATTAGCATATGCTACGCAATAAATCCCACGACTTCGAACAACATATAATTCACAGTTCCACATTCTTTCGTTTTCCATCTTGTTCTAAACAGTGTACTGCGCATAAAAAATCCTCGTAATCTTTGTACGTGGAACTTTCGACGTATTTAATCAGATCGGTATTTGTGAAGAGTCTGTCTGCCAGAATAGCAATGAGCTTCCTACATGAACAATCCCACTCCAGTTGGTAGTTTTTATGTGTATTCCTTCACAACAGCTCAAGCTTCTATGACTTCATTATATCTTTTGGCTTTGTCACACTGCTCTTGCACGTTTTACACTTTTCGAGCTATTGATGAAGCTCTCTCTGCAAAGCTTCCTATGGTTGCAAGACTCACAAACGCCTGTGATAGAAATGGAAGAAATCCTACTGATGTAGGTGTTGACACCTGTAAGTCTTAACTTGTGTTTTCCTTTGTTTCTGTTTTGTATGTCGATCAGCTTCCGCGAAAGATGACTGAACGCTTGATTTCAAACACCGTTTCGGTTTTGTTGGGCAGAGGACAGCCTTCGTCACCTATCGAAAACTTGTTCCAACACCCAATTAACTATGATGCACGTTATTTGATCAACCGCTGATGTCCAATGCTGATTATCCTTCTTTTGCACATCTTCTTGGTCTTGCGGGAAAAATTCGAATTGGTATGCGGCTTTTGGACATATCTTTCGTTCCAGCATATGCTATGTCATGTTCCTTAAAGGTTAAATCTCTTATTACCTCTTGCCAATCACTTCCGTAGCTTCATGCCTGCACTGGACTGTAATAACTATAAGCTGAGTATGGAATTATAATGATAATTTGTAGAGTAAATTACCAAATCTATACATCATGTGCTTAGTTCGAATCATGCTTTGCATCTGTGTGGTTTGTTGTTTCATATTCCTTGCTGTGTATAACGTCATCGACATCAAACCAACTGTTATGCAGTGATGGAAAATTGATACATTTAACCCATATGCTGTTACAGGCGTGCTCTCTCCATTTTATCCTGAGCGCGCTTTGTTGTCACCGTACTTCTTGCCAACTGCTGATGCATTCCGCACCAGATACCTGAAAGCGTGAGTGACATCATGAAAAGAACTGATGTGGAGCTCGTCATAAGCACATGCGCTCTAAAACAGAAAACACTGACGGCGAGTACTCACCTTCAGTCACTATTAGGTAGCATAGTCACTCCTTCCAGTTCTGCATCATCTTCAGACTGAGACTCACCGTAATCAGTTTCGCTATAAGTATCTATACCACATAATCGTATTATTAATTTATCTATATCATTGTCGAAAGAGGTATCCTCATTCAACTTTTTTAACGTCTTCACACAAACGATTCCAATCTCCTTAAGTCACTGAACAGTATTTCTCCTCGCACAAATGTTTCGCAGATGATATTTTGCAGAGAACATTCCTAGAAGCTACCCAGTCTTTCCCAATAGCATATTCTCTCTTGGATTTCATTCAGGATAGTAAAGGGGAAGGTGTAAATCAACAGGACCAACAGTTTGTGGTATCTTATCTAGTGAGTACTCGATGGTCTCTGGCTTGGTTCTTCGAACAAGCTCTCATAGAACAGGTTTCAGCATGTCATCCGAGAATGGAGTTATCGTCTTCGGTGGACTTAGACGTTGGAGCTTTGTTTACTTTAAGTTTGTGATATGGAGCATCGTCGAGAATTAGTACAAAGTTAGATTTTAAATTTGGGATCACTTATTCTGTCAACCAATGTTCATGATTTTGTTCGTTCATGTGGTTTTGATAATGTCCCATTGCTTGATTTAACTTCCGGATGACAAACGCATTACGAATAAAGACATTTTAACCATTACATGATTTGTTATTAGACATTGTCGCTTTGATACAGGCTTGAAGAGACTGTGAGCCGTAGTTACAAAATTTCCCACTTACGTGTGAGGATAAAACAGAAGTGTCATTAACACATAAACTGTGTCTGGTTTCCTCCATAATTTTTTAATTTGTTTCACATAATAAGTTCTTTTATCTTGGACGTTGCGCCTCTTTAACAATATAAGCCTGCTTGATTGTTTATTATAGTGGAAAGCTTATTTATTTATTAACCGCCTTATACTAGTGTTGCTGTCTTGAAAGTCTACAGCTTCTCTAAAATTTTTTAAAAATTCGCTTCACTGTAGTCACTCGTTTTTCATTCAGATTAGGGTTGTAGGCAGTTTTCTTAACAAAAGCCTCATCAAAGCAATCAACGTCTGTAAATGTTTTGCGATTATGGTCTTGATCTGGGATTACAAATTTCTTTCCTACACCAGATTCTGATAGCCTATCTTTCCTTTTAATTTTTTGGGTATGCTACCTGAAATGCATTTTGCCACTTGGACTCTCAGATGGATTTACTGTACCGGAATGTTTCTTTCCTTAGAAGACTCTTCTTCCATAAACACTGAAATGTTCTGTGCAATCTTCGAAGATTCGCTGTTCAGTTTTCTGCCTTTGAGTTTTCAATTACTAATGAGCATCATAATTTCATTGTACTCACAATGAACACATGTGGCACACTAAATCCAGGCAAGTGTATTAACGCTGAACAGTACCCATATGAAAATGAACAGTGGCTACATGGGAGTTACACTGTAATGGTCCCAAAGCTTTCAGATACCTGTCGTGGAGTGTACCGTTGGTGAGAGATGGCATACTGTGCCGTGTAAAATTAACTAACACAGTGCGCAAAATTTTAAAGCATTTGCACATGCAAAAATGCATTGTATAAACTTTGTGTACTGCTGATTTTAGTTCAAACAGTAGTGTATGAAATGTAGATAAATTTCACTTCCTCTGTTGTCTTCCAAAAATATGTACAAGGTTTTGTTCACTGCACCTTGCAAACTGTAAATATCTCAGTTGACTTACCCAGCAAACCAGATTTAGGAAATTCAGTCATGTGTTTGGTAATGTGAACAAAATCTCCAACATTAAATCTCTATTTGCACCAGTCTGTCATTTCCATATGATTGTACACTGTATTTAGAAGCTTATTACCATAAACATCAATTGGTTTAATGTTTATTGCTTGTTGCATTCTTTGGTTATAAGGGTCAATTATTTGCATAAGTATGTCAGTCAATTTATATTAACTGTGAAGACTGAATCCCTTCTACTTTTGGTTTTTTATTGTTCTGTTCAGTCGTTCAATGAGTGATGATTTTAAATGTGAGAAAGTGGGTTAATGGTGTACTCCATATCTATACATTAAGGGCGTATATTTTTGAACACAAAATTCTCCATCAAGGACTGTCCGTAGATTGTTAGATTGCCTAGGATGTGATTTATACCACTCTGAAGCAACTGTTCAAACAACCGTGAAACTGCCTTCCAAGTCTTTGTTTCACAGGCGACATCAACGTAAATTTGAATTACATGTCAATGATAATTATAATATATTTGAAACCTTTATTGTTGTGTCCGTACTGCTTCATATCTAAAAGATGTAATTGCCATGAAATGTCCAAACCTTGAATTATAACAAGTCTATATTAACCTTTTTTCTGTGCAGCTTTGTGATAGTCTTTGACTACTGTTGCCATAATTGTTTGATGATATGCTTCCTTGCAGCTCTGAAATAATGCACATGTTGATGCTATCAGGTGTCCTAAATGGTCTACAATTTCATTTTTTTGTATTGAATGTTGATTGCAGTACCCTTACCACCATAACTACACTCCTGGAAATGAAAAAAAAAACACATTGACACCGGTGTGTCAGACCCACCATACTTGCTCCGGATACTGCGAGAGGGCTGTACAAGCAATGATCACACGCACGGCACAGCGGACACACCAGGAACCGCGGTGTTGGCCGTCGAATGGCGCTAGCTGCGCAGCATTTGTGCAGGGCCGCCGTCAGTGTCAGCCAGTTTGCCGTGGCATACGGAGCTCCATCGCAGTCTTTAACACTGGTAGCATGCCGCGACAGCGTGGACGTGAATCGTATGTGCAGTTGACGGACTTTGAGCGAGGGCGTATAGTGGGCATGCGGGAGGCCGGGTGGACGTACCGCCGAATTGCTCAACACGTGGGGCGTGAGGTCTCCACAGTACATCGATGTTGTCGCCAGTGGTCGGCGGAAGGTGCACGTGCCCGACGACCTGGGACCGGACCGCAGCGACGCACGGATGCACGCCAAGACCGTAGGATCCTACGCAGTGCCGTAGGGGACCGCACCGCCACTTCCCAGCAAATTAGGGACACTGTTGCTCCTGGGCTATCGGCGAGGACCATTCGCAACCGTCTCCATGAAGCTGGGCTACGGTCCCGCACACCGTTAGGCCGTCTTCCGCTCACGCCCCAACATCGTGCAGCCCGCCTCCAGTGGTGTCGCGACAGGCGTGAATGGAGGGACGAATGGAGACGTGTCGTCTTCAGCGATGAGAGTTGCTTCTGCCTTGCTGCCAATGATGGTCGTATGCGTGTTTGGCGCCGTGCAGGTGAGCGCCACAATCAGGACTGCATACGACCAAGGCACACAGGGCCAACACCCGGCATCATGGTGTGGGGAGCGATCTCCTACACTGGCCGTACACCTCTGGTGATCGTCGAGGGGACACTGAATAGTGCACGGTACATCCAAACCGTCATCGAACCCATCGTTCTACCATTCCTAGACCGGCAAGGGAAGTTGCTGTTCCAACAGGACAATGCACGTCCGCATGTATCCAGTGCCACCCAACGTGCTCTAGAAGGTGTAAGTCAACTACCCTGACCAGCAAGATCTCCGGATCTGTCCCCCATTGAGCATGTTTGGGACTGGATGTAGCGTCGTCTCACGCGGTCTGCACGTCCAGCACGAACGCTGGTCCAACTGAGGCGCCAGGTGGAAATGGCATGGCAAGCCGTTCCACAGGACTACATCCATCATCTCTACGATCGTCTCATGGGAGAATAGCAGCCTGCATTGCTGTGAAAGGTGGATATACAATGTACTAGTGCCGACATTGTGCATGCTCTGTTGCCTGTGTCTATGTGCCTGTGGTTCTGTCATTGTGATCATGTGATGTATCTGACCCCAGGAATGTGTCAATAAAGTTTCCCCTTCCTGGGACAATGAATTCACGGTGTTCTTATTTCAATTTCCAGGAGTGTATATATAAATACAAGTTTAATAATATGAATGTATTTCCTACTACGATAGGTTTTTATGTTCCTGTTGCTTCACTCATTTCTCTTGCAAGTCTGTAGTACTTCTTTAAATCTCTTGGTAAATAGATGCCAAGATCAATTTTTTATGATATTAGGCCTTAGAAACCGGGTGTTTTGTTTCAAATTCTCTCCCTCTGACTTGGGTAGTTTATTGGACAAGTACCTGGTCTATAAAGTTGTGTGCTGGTGACACTGTACGGCCTATCTGAATCACCTTTTACGTATTGTTTAATGAAATCGCCTATCACAGCGACATCTTCTTTATTAACCCTCTGCGAGACTCATTCTATGGAATCATAGACTGGTCGAAAAGCCTCTTTGAGATTCAGTTCCCTAGTCAGTTGCCCAGCTCTTAGCAGTATTCATGTTTGTCGAACTACCTTTTGATCCTGAGTAACTTTCTGTTTCGGTAACATGATGCTGTGTACTAAACAGTGAGTGAATGCATCATGTATATACATCCTCAGAGTAATTCAGGGAAGGCTTTTTACTTCTTTTCATCATCAGTATGGATTCTATTTCACCAGCTTTGGCAGTAAACTTGCTAATTATCCTCTCAGGATCAAGTAGGCGAAAAGACGAGAACTAGTAGAAGTCGTTGGGAAATACAAGAGATAATGAGTTTAATTGATGGAACAGGCAAAAGGGAATACAAACGCGTCAAAAATGAGATCGACAGAAAGTGCGAAATGACTAAGCAGGAATGGCTAGAGGACAAACGTAAGGATGTAGAAGGATATATTATTAGGGGTAAGATAGATGCCGCCTACAGGAAAATTAAAGAGACCTTTGAAGAAATGAGAACCACGTGTATGAATATCAAGAGCTCAAATGGGAAACCAGTTCTAAGTAAAGAAGGGAAAGCAGGAATGTGGAAAGAGTACTTATGGGGCTATGCAAGAGCGAAGTACTTGAGGGCAAAATTATAGAAATGGAAGTGGTCGTAGATGAAGACCAGAAGTGAGATATGATACTACATGAAGAATTTGAAAGACCAGAGTCAAAACAAAGCTTTGGGAATAGACAAAATTCCGTTTGAACTACTGATAGCCTTGAGAGAACCAGCCATGATAAAACTCATGTTTGATTAGCGAGATGTAAGAGATCTGTGATATACCCACAAACTTCAAGAAGAATATAATAATACCAATTCCAAAGAAAGCAGTTGCTGACAGGTGTGAAATTACTGAATTATCAATTTAGTAAGTCACGGTTTCAAAATACTAACACCAGTTCCATACAGACGAATGGAAAAAGAGGTAGGAGGCGACCTCGGGGAATATCATTTTGGGTTCTGGGGAAAGGTAGGAACACGCGAGGCAATACCAACGCTAAAACTTCTCCTAGAAGATAGCTTAAGGAAAGGCAAACCAGCGTTTATAGCGTTTGTAGACTTACAGAAAGCTTTCACAATGTTGACTGGAATACTCCCTTTCAATTTCCAAAGGTTTCAGTTAAAATACAGCGAATGAAAAAGCTATGTACAGTTTGTACTGAAAGCAGATGACAATTATAAGAATCGAGGGGCATGAAAGGGAAGCAGTGGTTGAGAAGGAAGTGAGACAGGGATTGAGGTTGACCCCGACGTTATTCTGTCCTATATTGAGCAAGCAGTAAAGGGAACAAAATAAAAATTTGGAATTGGAGTTAAGGTTCAAAGAGAAAAAAAGAAAAACTTTAAGGTTTGCCGATGACATTGCAGTTTCTGTCAGAGACAGCAAAGTATTTGGAAGAGCATTTGAACGAAATGGATAGTGTCTTGAAAAGATATAAGATGAACATAAACGAAATAAGAACGAGGATAATGGATGGCTCAAATGGCTCTGAGCACTATGGGACTCAACATCTGAGGTCATCAGTTCCCTAGAACTTAGAACTACTTAAACCTAACTAACCTAAGGACATCACACGCATCCACACCCGAGGCCGAGGATAATGTAGTGTAGTCGAATTAGATCAGGTGATGCTGAGGGAATTAGGTTAGGAAATGAGACACTTACGATAATATATGTATTTTGCTATCTGGGCAGCAAAATAGCTGATGATGGTCGAAGTAGAGTAGACTGGCAGGAACAGCGTTTCTGAAGAAGAGAAATTTGTTAACTCCGAATATAAACTTAAGCGTCACGAAATCTTTGCTTCAATAATTTGTCTGGAGTGTAGTCTTGTATGTAAGTGAAACATAGACGATAAACAGTTTAGACAAGAAGAGCGTAGAAGCGTTTGAAATGCGGTGCTACAGAAGAATGCTGAACATTAGATGGGTAGAGCACGTAACTAATGAGGAACTACTGAATAGAATTAGGGAGAGGAGGAATTTGTGGCACAATTTGACTAGGAAGAACAGATCGGTTGTGGGACGCATTCTGAGGCACCAAAGGATCATCAATTTAGTATTGGAGGGCAGCGTGGAGGGTAAAAATCGTAGAGGGAGACCAAGAGATGAATACTTAAGCAGATTCAGAAGGATGTAGGTTGCAGTAGGTACTCTGAGATGAAGAGGCTTGCTCAGGATAGAGTAGCATGGAGAGCTGAATCAAACCAGTCTTTGGACTAAAGACCACAACAAATTTCACCTGTTCCGATCTTCCTTCAAGTTCCTAGACGTATCCTTTAGTATGAAGCTATACCTACAATTGTTCCACAAATCATTGCAAGACATTAATCCCCACAGACGTGGCTACCATCCATTTAAAAGCTATGATGTGGTTTCCATTACCTCGTCCAACTGCTTAAGTGTGTTTGAATATTTTTGTGAAGCAAACGAAGCGGCAATTAATTTATGCCTTTTCATCTGTTGCTGGTTTTCAACAGCGACATCATCAAAAAACGAACGTAAAATTTAATTTTGCTTTATTCAATGATGGTATACCGGTACTGTAACCATGTTTCGCCTATGTTATTCCTTTAAGACCAACCAGCTTCTCCTGTAATAATAATTAATACTGAGGTTGAAATAACATTTTGGAGAATACATATACGCTTTAAAATTGAAGTTCTGGATGAGTTATCTGCTTTATTACTACATTCGTTCTATCACAGTCAGATGGGTCTGTAACAACAGTGCATTTGTTGTTAGGTAGGAACGAGCCATTTCTTTTAGTCTTATTTTTTTGGTAGTATGGCATGAGAGGGTCGGTAACTATCAAGTGTATCTATATAGATATGTTGCTGACTATATGACTACGTTAATACAAATAGAATTTCATAGGAATAAAAGGAACATGACTTACACTTTCTTTATTATTTATAAGTTTTTACAAACAGTTTGATAAATAATCAAATGTAAATACGGTCTCAGTTCTGCATCCATCTCTGGTAAATTAGGTTCACATACTTTACCACATAATGAGATAGAATATGAATCAAAATGTCTGGCTATCCTTTCCTTAGTTGGACTACTATCACGACAAGCGAGTTTTATTAAATTTTTCAGTGAAAGTTCGTAAATATTTCGAAGATATAGATTTCAAGTAATACACTTACTAACAACTCGCTATATAGCATAGCTTGCAAACATTAAATTCTTACACGTATTTTCTTGAAGATGTGTTTACTGGTTCTTGATGAAAAATTTCTGATTACTGAAGATCTCCACTGCGTAGGGTAATCACAGAGTTGCATCCATTCATAAGTCGATAATTTTATTTTACTACTACAAAATTGAGGATTTTAAAATATCACAAAAGTATGAAACTTAAGATCCAATGCCACACAAACAACACATCGTTTCGAAACGCTGACATTTGAACAATATAAAATATTGAAAATTGTCGATGCTGGGTCATATTGTGGTCATATTCGTTTCATCACTGGATGATTGCAGATATCATTTGAGACAGTAACAATAATGAATAACTAAAAATATATGCATGCAAGCACAACAGCATATACAAGGTGTATGGGTATAAGTTCATTTATTTGTACTTGTGAATGAACAACATTACATCAGTATTTATATTCTTTGCAGAATAATCATTATAGCTATTACAAGTCATATTTTTTAGATTAAGTAGTATCTCCAAGTACACGTGGCAAGAGCAAGCCATTGACGCTTATTTTTCCCCATGCAGACGGCTCGGTGTTGAAGTGTGGATGTGTGGACACAAAGTGGTTAGTCTATACTGACAGGTGTAATGCAGTTATGACTGTACAGAAAACATCAGGTTGTGAAGTTTGTGACATGTTTGTGGGAAGCTGCTCTACACAGAGAAAAAGACAACCAACATACTTATATGTCTACAGATTAAGGTACCACATATAAAAAATCTGCTCTTATACCCATAAAATTCTCTAAAATAATGCAGTGCTTACGTCATACACGCTGTACTGCCTTAGTGAATTAATACTTGTAGATATCATCAGAAACTGCGTCAAAAATAATGAATAAGTAAAATGGCTATTCGTATTTTTTCTTTATTGCTGTTTCATCCCCCCACGCTGAATATGGACTGGAGTTGGGCTGTCAGCACAACAATCAACCTTTTCTCCAGAGAAAATAAATAGAAAACATAAAGGTGAATTTAAAACATTTCAAATGTTAAAATAAAATGGATATGACTTCCTGTTCTTTTAGTTGAAACAACAATAATAAAATGTAAAGTGAAACACAAAAAGGGTACATTTAAAAATATTTTACACATAGTGCCATGAGCTGCCTACTACAAGAAGCACTTTCCAGGCAGTAAAGCTGGGAGGACTTGTCCTGGGGTAGGGCAGTCTGTTGTTCAAAGGGAAAGGGTTGCTAATGAGGAGGGGTGTATAGTATCGATGAGGTAGGATTGGCTGTTGGTACAGAAGAGAGGGTGGAGTAGAGGGAGGTATTGGCATGGCTAAAATGTGATAGAGAACAGGGGGAAAGGAAAGAAAGTTGGATGGCATAAAAGAGGACAGGGAAATATAGGAGGGGAGGGAGAGGAAGTCTGTATGAGGTGGGAACGGGTGGGGTGGAAATAGAGCTGATAGGATGGGGAAATGTTGGACGGAGTTCATGATCTGGGAAAAATGTTTCAGTGGAGAGTGTGTAGCTGTAGGGCTGGTGGTATGTGTTGATAAAGCCATGGCAGAATGTGAGGATTGAAAAGTAGAGGGGAAATTACAGGGTTATTGGAATCGAGTTTGCGGATGGTGTAGGTTGTTCGGAGGTGTGAGTGAAGGGAGGAGTGACTTCGACAAGTTCGAAAAGGATCCTAGTGAGGGAAAGTAAAAGGATGTGGAAAGCGGGGCGGAGTGCATGACATTCCTGGATCTGAAGAGACTTATAGAACTTAGGAGAGAGCGGAGGGGAGGAAATCGATGCAAAATTCGTAAGAGGAAGACAATGGAGGGGTGCAATACCCAAGTTCCACCAATTAGTAGTTTCATTTTATTGTGCGCTTTCCGTTTGATTATTAGAAGGTGAGGATTCCACTTTATGTGCCAGAGGATGGTTGGTCAAGATATGTTAGTGTATTAGCTGGATAGGACAGTCGTAAATGGTAAAGTAGAAGTAATGGAGACGGAAGGTGCGGTTGGTGCATCCTGTAGTTATTGCCTCGGTTTTGGAATGTTTGATCTTGAGGAACCATTGGTTACACCAGGAGGTAAACAGTGCCACTAAAGCAGAGTTATTAAATACTGTTTTCTGAAACTCCTTCACCAATGAAGACAAAGTAAATACTCCTGAATTCCAATCAAGAACAACTGCCAAGATGAGAAACATAGAAGTAGGTTTCCTCGGTGTAACAAACCAGCTTAAATCACTTAATAAAGGTAAGGCCTCCGGTCCAGATTGTATACCAGTCAGGTTCCTCTCAGAGTTTGATGATAAAATAGCTCCATATTTACCAATCATATACAACCACTCACTCACAGAAAGATCCTTACCTAAAGACTGGAAAATTGCTCAAGTCACATCGATACTCTAAAAAGGAAGTTGGAGTAATCTGCTGAATTACAGGTCTATATCACTAATGTCGATTTGCAATAAGGTTTTAGAACATGTACTGTATTCGAACGTTATGAACTACCTCGAAGAAAACGATTTATTGACATATAGTCAGCACGGATTCAGAAAATATCGTTCTTGTGAAACACAACTAGCTCTTTATATTCATTAAGTAATAAGTGATACTCGTATAGACAGGGGATGTCAAATTGATTCCATATTTTTAGATTTCCATAAGGCTTTCGACACCGTTCCTCACATGCGTCTTCTAACCAAACTGCGTGCCTACGGCGTATCGCCTCAGTTGTGCGACTAGTTTCGTGATTTCCTGTCAGAAAGGTCACAGTTCGTAGTAATAGACGGAAAGTCATCGAGTAAAACAGAAGTAATATCCGGCGTTCCCCAAGGAAGTGTTATAGGCCCTCTATTGTTCCTGATCTATATTAACGACATAGGAGACAATCTGAGTAGCCGTCTTATTTTGTTTGCAGATGATGCTGTCATTTACTGTCTTGTAAAGTCAGCACTCATCATATGATCAAAACGACTTGCAAAATGATTTAGATAAGATATCTGTATCGTGTGAAAGTGGCGATTGGCCCTGAATAAAGAAAAGTGCGAAGTTATTCACATGAGTACTAAAAGAAATCAGCTGAATTTCGATTACGCGATAAGTCACACAAATCTGAAGGCTGTAAATTCAACTAAATACTTCGGGATTACAATTACAAATAAACTAAATTGGAACGATCACATAGATAATGTTTTGAGTAGATCAAACCAAAGACTGCGATTCATTGGCGGAACACTTAGAAGGTGCAACAGGTCTACCAAAGAGACTGCTCACACAACGCTTGTCGGCCTTATTCTGGAGTATTGCTGTGCGGTGTGGGATCCGCATCAGGTGGGACTGACGTCGAAAAAGTACAAAGAAGGGCAGTACGTTTTGTATTATCGCGAAATAGGGGAGATAGTGTCACAGACATCATACGTGAATTGGAGTGGCAATCATGAAAACAAAGGCGTTTTTCGGTGCGGCGGGATCATCTCATGAAATATCATTCACCAGTTTTCTCCTCTGATTGCGAAAAAATACTGTTCGCAGCCATCTACATAGGGAGAAATGATCATCACGATAAAATAAGAGAAATCAGGGCTCGCACAGAAAAATTGAAGTGCTCGTTTTTCCCGCGTGCCGTTCGAGTTTGGAACGGTAGAGAGACAGCATTAAGGTTTTTCATTGAACCCTCTGCCAGGCACTTTGTTGTGAGCAGCAGAGTAATCACGTAGATGTAGATGTAGATGTAAATGTAAACTAATGGAGGTGGATTTGGAGGGATCGATGAGAATAGAACAGCATAAGTTAGTAGTACATACATAGAACACTGCACTTTTTACATGATTTTGAATTTTTATCCATGTCGGATATTGAGATGAAGCGGTTAATGTTTACCTTCAATTGTTACTCGCTGACAACGGCATTTTTGTGGTTGTTACTTACGATAGTTTTCATTGTAATATAGCATTTCGCATGGTCTCTCAAAACAATTTGCAATCGCATGTGGCTTTCTGGTCCAGGGCCTGGGATCTTTCAGCAACTGAGTCAACGGCTGTGATTGTCAGTAGCCCGAGCTGCAACGTAAGACATACAGGTCTATGCTTTTACTCCTGAAAGACATGTGTGGCAGACTATTATTGTCGTACCACATCGTTATTTTTTGCGTGGTATGTATTTCGTAACTGTTTGACAGTAGGAATTCGTTCTGCTCACTGTGTAACTATGTTCAGTATAGAAAACAGTAAATACTGCATTCATTTAAGCCACTCGTTTCGGGTCTGCCAAATGTGTAATTCACCAGTATACAAATGTGTACTGCATGACATCAGGAAACGGTGGGCGTTCGTTTCATCAATAGGAGTTTATGAAATGTTGTTGGCCAGTTTCTTTTACGATTTCCTTTTTCTTGTTTTGCAATTTTTCAGCCTCAATATGCTTTCCGTGCTTTACAAGCCATGTTCCTACTAGTGGTGACGTGCCCTCGCTTGTCGCGACCTGTGAACTTTCTTAGCCAGCCAGTTATAGGAGGAGTTACAGTTTAATCTGGGGTCTGAACCAAGTGCAATATTACCAAAGGGGCAATAAGTGATAGGTAAAATCCTGGAACCAACCGAAGATTGAATACGTGATGTAGATGAAATTTTGGCACTGAGTTAACAAGCTACATTGGAACTCAAGTTAATTCTTCTCCATCCCAAGTTGCTTTCTAACTGTCATAATACTTTAACATCGCATTTCAAAAGTTCATTCATTTAATTACATTCAGCTTTGCTTCTGTTATCTGGCAGAAACCAGAGCACAACTGATACCACAGTGAACTAACTGATCATCCTCCGATGCCATATTTTTTGCCTTTCAGCTGATTTGTCGGTCCAATCACACACGGAGTCTTATCAGTAGCACTTTGAATTATTCCAGATTTGTAATAAGTTTCTTTCAGCCACACCAAGCTGAAGCTTCTTTAGTTGGACACGAGAGTTCCATATGACAACACGAAGTTACTAAGAACACAAAAATCAATTTGAGCTTCAGAACTGATGTTCCTTAATTTTAACACAGTAATTTTTCTGATACTGTTTATCTCAATTAGTAGGGCTGAAGTCGGTTGAATTTGTCTCTTTAAGATACTGGCATAAGAATTTAATGCAATTCCATTTGGAAAATTGAAGTCGATAACGATATCTCTGTGATTTATACAGGTTGATTGCAAATTATTAATGTCGTTTGGACGTTTTGTAGCTTCAAAAATAGAATACCGGTTTGTACTACTTATCAAGCGAACGAGCATATTTTAAAATTTTGTTAACATCATTGCAGGCTGCAATACGATTCATCAGGCAGCAGCGTGACAGTAGTTTGCGAAACGGCGACTAACCAACAGAAAAGATTTGTATGCTGCAATAAGAGAAGACTGAATCCGTCCGTACTGTGGAGCGTGCTCCCGCCAGAGGTTCGCGTCCTCCCTCTGGCATGGATGTGCGTGTGTGTGTTGTTCTTAGCATAGGTTAGTTTAAATATTGTGTAAGTCTAGGGACCGATGACCTCAGCAGTTTGGTCCCGTAGGATCTCACACACATTTGAAGATATTTTTGTGGAGCGTGTGTTCCGAAGATAATACAGGCTCCTGCCCCCAATACACCAAAGCATTCTGCGGTGCTGCCGACAGTTCAAGGACACAGGGTGCTTCAGTTAAGGGAGAAGCTCCAAACGATCAGGTGTTGCAGTTGAAACAGTGGAGAGGGTCCGAGACCCGGTTCTTCGTCGCCCAGGAAAACTATACTTCGTGAAAGTCGCGACCTGAGCTGTGGGAAGATTCTGTAAGTTTTACGGCCAAGCGATTGCACCATGCTACGTGAAATTTACTAACTTTTCTAGGAAGTAATGGAAGACGAATATCCCCCCCCCCCCCACCTCCACCCCCCAGCCTTGTGTTCGTTGCTGATGCGACGTTCCGTTTAAACAGTCAACTGAATCATCTCGAAGTCCGCATATGGTGCACGACAGATCCCATTGTTATGACGCAGACTGAAACGGATTTTCCAAATGTGAACGTCTTCAGTGCTGTTTCAAATGCTTCAAATGACTCTAAGCACTATGGGACTTATCATCTTAGTTCATCAGTCCCATAGACATAGAACTACTTAAACCTAACTAACCTAAGGACATCACACACATCCTTGCAAGAGGCAGGATTCGAACCTGCGACCGTAGCAGCAGCGCCGTTCCGGACTGAAGTGACAAGAGCCGAGAAATTCTAGGCACTTCAGTGCGGAACGGCGCTGCTGCTGCGGTCGCAGTGCTGTTTCACATTGCCCTATCTTTTCCCTGGAAAGGATACAATGTAATGCTGTAAGAATGGTCGTTTACTATTAGGTACCTGATATCCCACACGTCACATTCCAACAAGATGGAGCTCCGCCTCATTGGGACAGAGTAGTACGTCGCCATCTGAACGAGGAACTTCCACAGCGGTAGCCTGGGCGCTGGACTCAGGATGTGCCATTCATCAGGTGCCCTTCCCCACCTCCCGCCCCCCTCCAATGTACCACATTTGCGAGAACAATGACTACTTGCTGCGCTGCCGAACACTCACAGAGACGTGCTCGAACGTCTATGAATCGAATTTGCCAACCGCGTAGTTGCTTATCGCATAACACGAAGAGATCACATAGACCATTTGCAATAGTGTGAAAGAAATTTGAAAATGTGCTTTTTCATGGAATATGTCATTCACAGTTATTTACGTAATACTGTGTGAATTACATTCATCCGAAACCCCATTAATAATTTGTTATCACTATACGGCTCTTATGACAAGAGACTAGCCGGCCGTGGTGGCCGAGCGGTTCTAGGCGCTTCAGTCTGGAAACGCGCGACCACTACGGTCGCAGGTTCGAATCCTGCCTCGGGCATGGATCTCTGTGATGCCCTTAGGTTAGTTAGGTTTAACTAGTTCTAAGTTCTAGGGGACTGATGACTTCAGATGTTACATCCGTTAGTGCTTAGAGCCATTTGAATCATCTGAAATACACATCGCTTATTGAGGACTTCCTGACCACTCATCTGGGTGAATACAGAATTAGGATATCGTAAATTGTTCTGAAGGTTTTTGACGTGAACAACTTAGGTGACTCACTCTGTATGTTACGAAAAGTAACGGCACTGCCACACGTCCCAAAGGTAAACATTTGGCTTCTGCTGTGTGAGTCGTCGATTCTTTTCCCGTAACTTGCAGAATTAGTGCAACAGACACGAAGTTGTCAGGATTGAAGGTGCAGCAGGTGGTGTGTTGAAGCGCTGTCATGGCATCACGCACAGGCTGCTCACCCGTCTGACCTTATGCGCAATAGATTGTAACGAGGCGGAAGTGTGTGTGTGTGCGTGTGCGTGTGTTGTGTGTCCGTGCGTCACCGGTGGTGTGCGTGACCAGGCAGCTCTGCTGACCACGCTAGCTGGCCATTACTCATCCCCAGGGCAAAGCGCAAACTGTGTCAGGGTCGTGGGGAACAGCCGGACGTCAAGAATCAGGGGAGTTTCTTCGCCGTCGATTTGCGGCGGAATGTGTAAGTACAAATGATGTGTACAGCTGTTGTCTTTAAAAAATAAAACTCTCTTCAACCCGTGCTCTACTCTGCACGACCCGGTGGAGCTGGTATGCCCTTGCCTCACTCCGACCTTTGACTCATTTCCGCAGTCCATTTTTGCAGCAGGAAAGCTTTAGCGTGGTCTCCGAACCGCGACGCCACTTGACATTTTTCACGGCAACTCATGATCGGGCAGGGGTGAAAGGTGTGACAAATGACAGTAAAACATATTAGGGTCGACTGGGTATCAACTACTGAACTGCCACGTTTTCAGGTGTCCCTCACTTGCACAGAGAACACGGCGCCAACTGCCAACGGACTTAAAAGTTTACTGAAATACGACTGCCACTCGACAGGTGGCTCAAGCAAACAATAAATTGCGTTGGTTTTTACGGATGATGTACGAAACGACAGAGAGTCTTTAAAGTTACAAATAGTAAAAGTAAAATTATAAAACATGTATTTATTGGATAAGTTTCTAAATCATACAATTTGAAATTTAAAAGACGTTACTCACCATACCTTCTTCGTCTATCATTTACCACAAAAAATTTTGTATTATGTAGGTTATAATCAAACTTTCGGTACTTGAGAGGGCTCCACATCTGCATCTACATCTACGTCTACATGATTTCTGAGCAATTCACATCTATCTGCCTGGCACAGCATTCATCGAAAGACCTTCAAGCTATTTTCTCTACCATTCCACTCTCGAACGGCGTGAGGGATAAACGAGAACTTAAATCTCTCTATGTGACCTCTGATTTCTCATATTTTATCACGATGATCATTTCTCGTTATGTAGGGGGGCACCAACAGAATCTTTTCGCAATGTGATGAGAATGTTGGTCTCGCCTTTGTTTTAATGGTTGCCCCCCCCCCCCCCCTCCACCCAATGCACGTTTCATGTCCGTGTCACTATCTCCCCTATTTTGCGATAATACAAAACGAGTATCCCTTAGATGAACTTTTTCCATGTTCTCCGTCACTCCCATTTGAGCGGATCCCATACCACACAGGAATACTCCAGCGAAGAGTGGATTAAAGTGCTGTAAGCAGTCTGTTAAGTAGACCTGCTGCACTTTCTAAGTTTTCTTCCAGTAAATAGCTGTCTTTGATTTGCTTTACACACAACATTTTCTATATGCATGTTCCAATTTAAATTATTTGCAACTGTAATTTCCAAGTATTCAGTTGAATTTACAACCTTTAGATGTGTGTGATTGATCGTGTAACCGTAAATTAGTTGATTTCTTTTAATAGTAATGCGAGTGAATTCATACTTTTCATATTTAGAATCAATTGCCACATTTCGTACCATACTGCTACCTTCCCCCCCCCCCTCCCACCCCCCCTTCCACCCCACCCCCCTCCGCGTGAACCATGGACCTTGCCGTTGGTGGAGAGGCTTGCGTGCCTCAACGATACAGATAGCCGTACCGTAGGTGTCTGTTGAGAGACCAGACAAACGTGTGGTCCCTGAAGAGGGGCAGCAGCCTTTTCAGTAGTTGCAGGGGCAACAGTCTGGATGACTAACTGATCTGGCCCTGTAACACTAACCAAAACGGCCTTGCTGTTGTGGTACTGCGAACGGCTGAAAACAAGGGGAAACTACAGCCGTAATTTTTCCCGAGGGCATGCAGCTTTACTGTATGATTAAATGATGATTGCGTCCTCTTGGGTAAAATATTCCGGAGGTAAAATAGTCCCCCATTCGGATCTCCGGGCGGGGACTACTCAAGAGGACGTCGTTATCAGGAGAAAGAAAACTGGCGTTCTACGGATCGGAGAGTGGAATGTCTGATCCCTTAATTGGGCAGGTAGGTTAGAAAATTTAAAAAGGGAGATGGATAGGTTAAAGTTAGATATAGTGGGAATTAGTGAAGTTCGGTGGCAGGAGGAACAAGATTTCTGGTCAGGTAACTACAGGATTAAAAACACAAAATCAAATAGGGGTAATGCAGAATTAGGTTTAATAATGAATAGGTAGATAAGAATGCGGGTAAGCTACTATAAACAGCATACTGAACGCATTATTATGGCCAAGATACACTCCTGGAAATTGAAATAAGAACACCGTGAATTCACTGTCCCGGGAAGGGGAAACTTTATTGACACATTCCTGGGGTCAGATACATCACATGATCACACTGACAGAACCACAGGCACATAGACACAGGACACAGAGCATGCTCAATGTCGGCACTAGTACAGTGTATATCCACCTTTCACAGCAATGCAGGCTGCTATTCTCCCATGGAGACGATCGTAGAGATGCTGGATGTAGTCCTGTGGAACGGCTTGCCATGCCATTTCCACCTGGCGCCTCAGTTGGACCAGCGTTCGTGCTGGACGTGCAGACCGCGTGAGACGACGCTTCATCCAGTCCTAAACATGCTCAATGGGGGACAGACCCGGAGATCTTGCTGGCCAGGGTAGTTGACTTACACCTTCTAGAGCACGTTGGGTGGCACGGGATACATGCGGACGTCCATTGTCCTGTTGGAACAGCAAGTTCCCTTGCCGGTCTAGGAATGGTAGAACGATGGGTTCGATAACGGTTTGGATGTACCGTGCACTATTCAGTGTCCCCTCGACGATCACCAGAGGTGTACGGCCAGTGTAGGAGATCGCTCCCCACACCATGATGCCAGGTGTTGGCCCTGTGTGCCTCGGTCGTATGCAGTCCTGATTGTGGCGCTCATCTGCACGGCGCCAAACACGCATACGACCATCATTGGCAGCAAGGCAGAAGCGACTCTCATCGCTGAAGACGACACGACTCCATTCGTCCCTCCATTTACGCCTGTCGCGACACCACTGGAGGCGGGCTGCACGATGTTGGGGCGTGAGCGGAAGACGGCCTAACGGTGTGTGGGACCGTAGCCCAGCTTCATTGAGACGGTTGCGAATGGTCCTCGCCGATACCCCAGGAGCAACAGTGTCCCTAATTTGCTGGAAAGTGGCGGTGCGGTCCCCTACGGCACTGCGTAGGATCCTACGGTCTTGGCGTGCATCCGTGCGTCGCTGCGGTCCGGTCCCAGGTCGTCGGGCACGTGCACCTTCCGCCGACCACTGGCGACAACATCGATGTACTGTGGAGACCTCACGCCCCACGTGTTGAGCAATTCGGCGATACGTCCACCCGGCCTCCCGCATGCCCACTATACGCCCTCGCTCAAAGTCCGTCAACTGCACATACGGTTCACGTCCACGCTGTCGCGGCATGCTGCCAGTGTTAAAGACTGCGATGGAGCTCCGTATGCCACGGCAAACTGGCTGACACTGACGGCGGCGGTGCACAAATGCTGCGCAGCTAGCGGCATTCGACGGCCAACACCGCGGTTCCTGGTGTGTCCGCTGTGCCGTGCGTGTGATCATTGCTTGTACAGCCCTCTCGCAGTGTCCGGAGCAAGTATGGTGGGTCTGACACACCGGTGTCAATGTGTTCTTTTTTCCATTTCCAGGAGTGTAGATACGAAGCGCACACCTACTACAGTAGTACAAGTTTATATGCCAACTAGCTCTGCAGATGACGAAAAAATTGAAGAAATGTATGATGAAATAAAAGAAATTTTCAGATAGTGAAGGGTGACGAACATTTAATAGTCATGGGTGACTGGAATTCGGTAGTAGGAAAAGGGAGAGAAGGAAATGTAGTACGTGAATATGGACTGGGGCAAAGAAATGAAAAAGGAAGTCGCCTGGTAGAATTTTGCACAGAGCATAATTTAACCATAGCTAACACTTGGTTCAAGAATCATAAAAGAAGGTTGTATACATGGAAGAGCCCTGGAGACAATAAAAGGTTTCAGATAGATTATATAATGGTAAGACAGAGATTTAGGAACCAGATTTTAAATTGTAAGACATTTCCAGGGACAGATGTGGACTCTGACCACAATCTATTGGTTATGACCTGTAGATTAAAACTAAAGAAACTGCAGAAAGGTGGGAATTTAAGGAGATGGGACCTGGATAAACTGAAAGAACCAGAGGTTGTACACAGTTTCAGGGAGAGCATAAGGGAAGAATTGTCACAAATGGGGGAAAGAAATACAGTAGAAGAGGAATGCGTAGCTCTGAGGAATGAAATAGTGAAGGCAGCAGAGGATCAAGTAGGTAAAAAGACGAGGGCTAGTAGAAATCCTTGGGTAACAGCACAGATACTGAATTTAATTGATGAATGGAGAAAATACAAAAATGCAGTAAGTGAAGCAGGCAAAAACGAATACAAACGTCTCAAAAATGAGGTCTACAGGAAGTGGAAAATGGATAAGCAGGGATGGATAGAGGACAAATGTAAGGATGTAGAGGTTTATCACACGAGAGGTAAGATAGATACTGCCTACATAAAAATTAAAGAGACCTTTGGAGAAAAGAGAAACACTTGCACGAATATCAAGAGCTCAGATGGAAACCCAGTTCTAAGCAAAGAAGGGAAAGCAGAAAGGTGGAAGGAGTGTATAAAGGGTCTATACAAGGGCGAGGTACTTGAGGACAATATTATGGAAATGGAAGAGGATGTAGATGAAGATGAAATGGGAGACTGCGGGAAGAGTTTGACAGAGCACTGAAAGACCTGAGTCGAAACAAGGCCCCGGGAGTGGATAACATTCCATTGGAATGACAAAACTCAACCATATGGTGAACCAGATGTTTGAGACAGGCGAAATACACTCAGACTTCAAGAAGAATATAATAATTCCAATTCCAAAGAAAGCAGGTGTTGACAGATGTGAAAATTACCGAACCATCAGTTTAATAAGTCACGGCTGCAAAATACAAACGCGAATTCTTTACAGACGAATGGAAAAACTGGTAGAAGCCAACCTCGGCGAAGATCAGTTTGGATTCCGCAGAAATGTTGGAACACGTGAGGCAATACCGAACCTACGACGTATCTTAGAAAATAGAACAAGGAAAGGCAAACCTACAGTTCTAGCCTTTGTAGACTTGGAGAAAGCTTTTGACAATGTTGAATGGAAATTCAAATTCTAAAGGTGACAGGGGTAGAATACAGGGAGCGAAAAGCTATTCACAATTTGTACAGAAACCAGATGGCAGTTATAAGAGTCGAGGGGCATGAAAGGGAAGCAGCGGTTAGGAAGGGAGTGAGACAGGGTTGTAGCCTATCCCCGATGTTATCCAATCTGTATATTGAGCAAGCAGTAAAGGAAACAAAAGAAAAATTCGGAGTAGGTATTAAAGTCCATGGAGAAGAAATAAAAGCGTTGAGGTTCGCCTATGACATTGTAATTCTGTCAGAGACAGCAAAGGACTTGGAAGAGAAGTTGAATGGAATGGACAGTGTCTTGAAAGGAGGGTATAAGATGAACATCAGCAAAAGCAAAACGAGGATAATGGAATGTAGTTGAATTAAGTCGGGTGATGCTGAGGGAATTAGATTATGAAATGAGACACTTAAAATAGTAAAATAACTGATAACTGAAGATAGTCGAAGAAGAGAGGATATAAAATGTAGACTGGCAATGGCAAGGAAGGCGTTTCTGAAGAAGAGAAATTTGTTAACATCGAGTATAGATTTAAGTGTCAGGAAGTCGTTTCTGAAAGTATTTGTATGGAGTGTAGCCATGTATGGAAGTGAAACGTGGACAATAACTAGTTTGGACAAGAAGAGAATAGAAGCTTTCGAAATGTGGTGCTACAGAAAACTGCTGAAGATTATGTGGGTACATCACATAACTAATGAGGAGGTATTGAATAAAATTAGGGAGAAGAGGAGTTTGTGGCACAACTTGACAAGAAGAAGGGACCGGTTGGTACGACATGTTCTGAGGCATCAAGGGATCGCAAATTTAGCATTGGAGGGCAGCGTGGAGGGTAAAAATCGTAGAGGGAGAGCAAGAGATGAATACACTAAGCAGATTCAGAATGATGTAGGCTGCAGTAGGTACTGGCAGATGAAAAAGCTTGCACAGGATAGAGTAGCATGGAGAGCTCCATCAAACCAGTCTCAGGACTGAAGACAACAACAACAACAACAACAACTGATATCTTGTCCCTAATGAAAAGCAAGTGATGAAACGTCGACGAAACATCTTTAAGGACATATGAAAGAGAGGTAACGAATACACCATCGAATGGAACACATTTTAATTTCCAAATGCGAGGGTAACAGTTTGTAATTATGTTCCAGGTTACAAAAGTGTGACCGTCTGCTTCCACAACGTCCTGTAATAGTGCTAGAGATTGTAGAACAGTTGTCCTCAGCAGTTTTAGAACCGTGGATTATGGAATGTTCAGCTTTCATACATCTTGTGCACTTCTTGCAGGTGGCACATTGCATGCAACATTCTCAGCAATGGTAACAATTTGTGCCCCAATTGGCCATCTGCCTATCCTAGGACCAATTCCCAAATCGCCAGCTAATCCGAAGTTCCGAATCACGTTCTTCAACCCCGGTGCGCAAAGAGGCCCTCTCCGCATTCCTTTCATGTGTTAATTCACGCGGAGAGCAGCAGTAGTGTTGCCGTTGAGTTGATAAAACAACTTTACGAGTAAAGGCCTGCTCACTTTGTCCAGAGCCAGGTTGACTGTCTGCTGTCCTAATGTACATTAGTGCTCTTGCTTAACCCCGCGTCTCCGTACCAGTACGGGCGGAGAGGAACACTATCACTACTAACAACGAAAATCCTGCAGCGCACACTCTGAAAATCATTGCTATAAAGTTGAGTACCCATACGGCAAACAGTTTTCCGTCTAAAATGGCTCAAGTAGCGAAAGTTTAATTACAACCACGCTGTATGTTTTGCGTTAACTTGGTGCCCTGATTAGAAATATTATTCTCTCGGCCAGCTCTTGTACTGCTGTAACCTTTTGAGCCGAGTTGGCAGCAGCGCACGTTTTACTGCAGACAACATTCAATGTTTCTTCACGTGTTTTAGGGTTTTGTGGATGAATTTTCACTTTTCTTGACTGCTAAGTACACACAACACTTCTCATTCTTAAGTTATTTTCTTCTTAATTACAGTATCTGATGAAGGCATTAGCCTAAACGTGCCACTAAAGTAATTGATAAAAATAGATTAAGTGATCTAGACGGTATTTTTGGCGTAAAAAGGAAAATCACACCGAACGTGTGAATGACCTTTTTATGATCTATTGACATGACTTTTTCTCGATTGTTTGTTTTATAGTAGACTTCACGATTCTGCTGCAATTTCAACTGCATTACCACGTTTATGAAGTAAACTCCGCCTTGTTTTTTTAAAAGGAGCTAATTTTACATGATAACAAGAGAAAGAGAAAAGGTTTCGTAAAGCAGAAGGAAATAAATCGCTCCTTCTCTTACAACTTCAACATAATCCTGTAACCCACTGTGTTTTTAATAGTTAACAGTTTCACTGTCCAATTACACTACTCAACAGTCATTCTGCGCCTGATTTGTGACTTGTCAGTCAGTATGTACTTTGGCATGTAGCATCCTTACCTGCCTTTCCTGGAACGTAAGATTTTTGAGTTTGTAAGTGCTTTTATGGGTTCTTTCCTCATTTAGGTGTTTACTGTTCTTTTGCTTATATGTCTATTTTTTAAATTCTAGTTATTTTTGGTACAGGAGTGCTAGGATATCCAAAAATCGTCGCTAGGTGAGAGGTATCGTAAAGAAATGGGAAACAAAGAAGACCATATTTTGCGAATACCAAAGAAGAATTAAGTTGAAAGTATGTTGTGAACTAATTTAGCCTCAATGTTAGCAAAATGTTCATATATAAATAATAAACAGTATTGAGTTCTAAGGTTCTGAGAAGGTATTTCTTGTTTTACTATGGCATCCGCTATAGTTAGAGAACACTGCACCTGTTTTCGTAAATTACAGTGTAGGAATTACTGTGACAAGTCAGAAGAATTTTACAAATTATTTTGTTACACTGTTACTAGTTTCGGGACTGAGGCCATCGTCAGATGGTAGCGTTGATATCTTAGCAAGTTTTTCATTTGTGTCCTAAAGTATAACACAGTTTTTGTGATTATATAGTTTACTAAAAGTTTTATGTTGTAAATGAGCGATACACATTGTCGTTACTTCTTGGATAACTCTCCTTCATGTATTTTAAGGGAGATGTTCGACTGTTTTTGATCCGCGTTGACCCAAGAGCTAAACTAATTTCAAGATGGCGGATGCATTTGTTTACATCGACTGCTGAATTAATTTGCCAAAGAACGTAATATGTATACAGATATGGGATACATCTGGAGCTACTGCAGGAATACTTCTAAATACTACATATAATTTTAACGCTATAGATTGAACTATTTCAGGTTTGAAAGCTTCTGGCAATACTCAACGAAGAATATTCTGTCTGTCAATTAAATATTATTATGTCTGTCGTTTCAGGTTATAAGAATTGTATGAAATTTTTTAGGTACATTTGGTTTCTTCATTCTCTATGATCACTTAGGAGGCAGTCAGGTTTGCTGTGAATGTGGCTTTATATTTCTAATTTTTCTAACAAATTTATTTGTAGGCCTACTCATTTTTTCGCAAAATGTAATATTTCTAAGTTTTCTTCGAGGCTTATCTCTGTGTTTCGGTGTTGCGAAAATGAGCAGCGAAAGGTGATTTATTTGCGTTGCTGATGCTAGGAGCGGAATCGTACGTTAAAACTCCTACCAGTTGGGCCAGTTTAAAGTTTGGGCCACACAGAACAGTTTAGGTTATAAACGACAGGCATTTGTTGTACTTAATTCCTTAAATTTAAATTATGAACAATCAAAATAATTTTGATATTTTTATCACGCAATAACCCTGGAACATATTATGACACCTTACCATAGAATGATATCGGACCTATTTCGCAGCATTTTGAGAAGCTGTTTATCTTAAAATGCTGTTTGAAATGGACATGTATTTGTTTTCAATTTTGTTGTGAAGTTTATTCTTGGTGTCGGAGCTGTGACCATTATCGTTGGATATCAGTTTGTTTTTAGTTCTTATAATGAATCTTCAGTGACCTGTGGGATTTTTTCCATTCTGTTGAACATTGCTCTATAACATGATAATTTAATTTTTGCAGTGTGACATGATGAGCTTTTGATACAATGGCAAACATAAATCTAAAATGTAGACAAAACCCACTACAGCTGATACCACAATAAAGAGTTTGTCGTAGTTGAACAGTAGAGTCAATGCTTAACCAAGTTTCTGAAATATATGCTTAAGTTTGTTCTCAAAACATTATGAGTAACAAATTTTCATCATTGAATCGTTGTTGCCGGCCACTGTGGCCCAGCGGTTCTAGGCGCTTCAGTCCGGAACCGCGCTGCTGCTACGGTAGCAGGTTCGAATCCTGCCTCGGGCATGGATGTGTATGATGTCCTTAGGTTAGTTAGGTTTAAGTAGTTCCAAGTCTAGGGGCCTGAGCCATTTGAGCCATATGAATGGTTGTTAGTTAGGTAATCACTTCACGTTTACAATGATTTTTTACTAAAGGAGAGTTAAGTAACACAGAAATATATAATGTAAAAACTCACAAAATACATGCAGAGCAACAGAAGATAATTTATAACATTAGCGGGGAGAAGTAGTCTAGTTCCATACAGATTGTAACGTACCAACAGAAAAATAATATGAATAGTATTCACATTTAGTGTAACCTCTCAAAAGTAAAAGTTCCGAAACCTCCCAACAGTAAAAACTATAACCATGACATTGACATTAAGCGTAACCTACCAACAGATAAATTCCGTAACCTGCCAATAATACAATGCGATTAATCTCTCAATAAAATTGTCGCTCACTTATAACCTTTCAATAATTGACTGTCAATTTAACCTGGTAAATTTTGGACGTCAGCAGTGCTGCGTCATGGCCCTGATACAGCATTCTGAATAAACTGAGAAATCTTACCTTAATTAGGTCGCCGGATAACGCGTATATATCTGCTGCTGTAAGAAATTTTTCTGGCGCAGCTAAGTGCAATGCTGGCCGATAGATTTGTCTTATATAAAAGGAAAGAACTGATTTTTCTTTTCAATAATCGGGATGACCAAGGATCGGAGAAATTGGTAAATTCTTCAAATTGAAATGAATGATTGTCAAAATTTACGTTTTATGAGAAAGATTCTTACTAAGCGATTTTTTTAAAAACATTTACATGCGACTTGATATAACAATACAACATATGCGCTAGGCTGCTTTTACCTTATACTACAACGCTCAGGCTTCGCCATCGCTGCACACGGCCGGCCCAGCCAACACGATACACCAGAATGCTAGCAACTACTTACTTCTACTGCCACACAGTTCCTACTGCAGTCAACACTGCTCTTTGGTCTCAGATTCTCTTACAGCTTACATACCGCAGGCAGCGCGTGAGCAATCCATCGAAATTACATCAGCTCGAGTGCGCTAGCAACAAATTCTTTAATCATGGACCTCTTACAAGATGTTCGTTTACGAACATCCTGTCAGTTATCTTACAGGAAAACAGGTTACCAATACTTCGACACCTCAGATGACGTTTGATGTGAAAAACTCAAGTATCAAATCTACAATTAAATTCATAGACTAAGAGGTAAACTGTTGTTGCGGCCATCAGTGCGAAGACGTTCCCCAAAGTAATGAAGTATAAGACTGTACAAGTCTCCTCATCTGTGCATAATTACTAAGATGTACATTCATTTGAACCTGTTTCCTGTATTCGAGCCTCTTAATTCTCCTCTAAAATTTGTATCCTTACTCCCCCCCCCCCCTCCCCTCTCTCTCTCCCACTGCCCCCTCCTCTTTCCCTGTCTCCCTCTCTCCCTCCCTCCCCCCCCTCTCTCTCTCTCTTTCTCTCTCTCTCTCTCTCCTCTCTCTCTCTCTCTTTCTCTCTCTCTCTCACAGACGTACACACTTCCCTTCATTACTAAACTGACAATGTCTTGGTGGCTCACGATGTGTAATATCAACAGATCCCTTCCATTAGACAGTTTGCGCCAGAACTTTCTTTTCTCCCTAAATGGACTCAGTGCCTCCTTATTAGTTATTGGGTGCACCCATCCAGCCTTCATCATTCTTCTGTAGCTCAGTATTTCAAAGTTTTCTATCCTGTCCTTGTCTGAAGCGTTTATCATACGTCGCATCTATGACGTCGTCGCACTTCAGATAACTTAGATAAGGCTGACTAACACTAAAATTTTTGTTCGACGTTAACAATATTCAGTTTCTCTTGATACTGCCACTCTGTATTTTGTATGTTATCCACTTCCACAATCGCCACTTATTTCGTTGCCCAAGTAGCAAAACTCATCTACTAGTTTGAATGTCTCAGTTCCTAATGTAAGTCCCTCAGCATCGCCTGATTTAATTCGCCGACATCCCATTGCCCGTTTTTTTTACTTCTGTTAATACTAAGTGCATACATCTTTTCAAAACACTATCCATTCCGTTCAGCCGCTCTTCCAAGTCCTTCACCGTATCTGTCCAAATTAAACTGCCATCGGTAAACCTCGAAGTTTTTTTTCGTGTAATTTAATTCCTTCTCAAACTTCTCCTTCCTTTCCCATACCGATTTCTCAGTGTACAAACTGAATAACGTCGAGAATAGACTACAATACCGCGTCACCCTTTTTGAGTAGCGAATGACACTTTTGCAACTTTCATTTCCTCCGTTTATTATAAGTGCAGTGTGTTTTCTGAACAAATGGTAGGTAATCCATCGCTTCCCGTGTTTCATCCGTGCCACCTTCAGAATTTCAATGAGTGTGTTCCAGTCCACACTGTCAAAAGCATTCTCTAAATCTACAAACTCAGTAAACGAAGGTTTTCCTTTCTATAATCTGCTTACTGCGCTAGCTGCAGTAACAGTATTACCACGTGGGTTCATACATTTCTATGGAAGCCAAACTGGTATTCCCCGAGAATGTGTCTACCAGTTTTCCATTCTTCTATGAATAATTCGTGTCAATGTTCTGATATCACGACATATTACGCTAATAGTTCGGTAATAATCGCAGCTGTCAGCATCTGCTACCTTCGGAATTAATACAGTCTTTCTTAACTCCGACGGTATTTCGCCTGTCTCATATACATTCTGAGAAAAAAAATCACAAAGGAATTATCCGAATCGTACGGACATTGCTAGATACGTTGTACATGTGCAGACAAACAAACGATTACAATTTCAGAGAAACTGGATGATTTACTCAAGAGAAAGAGCTTCGCCAACAGAGCAAGTCAGCAACACGTTGGTCCACCTCTGACCCTTAGGCAAGCAGTTATTCGGCATGACCTTGATTCATAAGTTGCTGAATGTTATCCTGAGGGATATCGTGCAAAATTCTGTCCAACTGCCGCGTAAGCTGTTCAGAACCCCGAGCTGGTTGGAGAGATCTGCTCACAATGCTCCAAACGTTTGCAATTTGGGAGTGCTCCGGCGACCTTATTGGTCAAGGTGTGGTTTGGCGAGGAAGAAGACAAACAGTAGAAACTCTCACCATGTACTGGCGGCATTATCTTGCTGAAATGTAAGCCTAGTATGTCTTGCCTTGAAGGACAACAAAACGAGGCGTAGAATATTGTCGATGAACTGCTTTACTGCAGGGATGCCGCGGATGACAAGAAAAGGGGAGATGAAATGTTACCCCAGACCACGACTCCTGGCTTACGAACCGTATGTATGGTGACAGTCAGGTTGGTATCCCATCGCTGCCTGGAGCGTCTCGAGGCACGTCTTCGCTGGTCGTTTGGGTCCAGTTCGAAGTGGGACCCATCACTGAAGACAGTTCTGATAAAGTCAATGGAGCCATTCTAAATGTGCCCGACACCATTCCAAACAGACTTGATTGCGTACAGAGGTCAATGGCAGTCGGCGCAAAGGACGCCATGAGCTCAGCCCCCTTTCTCTGAGACGCCTATTAATGGTCACTGTCGTCATTGAAGCAGCAGTTACATGTAAGATCGATGATAATGACGAATCCGGGCGCTCTCTGACAACTGCTCCAACGTCACGTTCCGTCTTCTTTCTAGGTCGACCCCGTTCTTTCTGATTCTCTGTATGGCCAAGGTTCACTCATTCCTACCAACATCGTCGAATTGTGGCATCGCTCCCATTCCAATGTAAAGCAATGCACCGGTTAGTCCAGCCGGTGTCTCTGAGCCCAGATACACGTCCTCCCTGACATGCTAACATCTACTTGTATTATTCACTCGCCTGTCTGCGGGTCGTTGTTATTGTCCAGCAGAATATAGGGAATGAAATAAGCAAAGATTTTGTGCCCTGTTATCGACATGTCCCCTGTTTACAATCCTTTCCAGGTGCGCGGTTAAACTGGGCTGCAACGTGACACTTTCACCCGTCGGCTGAAGAAGTTTACAATTTCGTATTTTTCTTCGATACCCGTATGAATATAAATTTTTGACCAATTTACGTAACTCCTTCGTGGTACGTTGTTTTTACCCTATACGTTTGAGTGTAATATGGTAATTTGGCTGAGAATGTTGTAGAAATTCACTCTCCTGCAGTCCTTGCTACAGGATGCTAATATTTTCTTTGGCTGAGTTGTTTTGCTGGAGAACTTCTCTGGCAACAATTACTGCGAAGTTTCTTTGTCAAAGATAATAGTTCCGAGGGCATGAGGTAGACACGACTTCAACTCTTGATACGATCTATCTGATGCAAAATATTTCATTGTTGCTGTTTTACCTCTAAAAAGTACTTCTGAAGTTAGTGCACATGTAGACGAATACCTATGACAATGGCATCCAGAAAAAAAAAAAAATACTTGAAACTCAGTACGAACTGGCAGTTAAAGGAAAGGAAACGAACATGAATATAAAATAATCAGGAAATCAGGAATGGTTCAAATGGCCCTGAGTACTATGGGACTTAACATCTGAGGTAATCAGTCTCCTAGAACTTACAACTACGTAATAGCCGGCCGAAGTGGCCGTGCGGTTCTAGGCGCTGCAGTCTGGAACCGCGAAACCGCTACGGTCGCAGGTTCGAATCCTGCCTCGGGCATGGATGTGTGTGATGTTCTTAGGTTAGTTAGGTTTAACTAGTGCTACGTTCTAGGGGACTAATGACCTTAGAAGTTGAGTCCCATACTGCTCAGAGCCAACTACTTAAACCTAACTAACCTAATGACATGACACACATCCATGCCCGAGGCAGGATTCGAACCTGCGACCGTAGCGGTCGTGTGGTTCCAGACTGAAGCGCCTAGAACCGCTCGGCCACATCTGCCGCCAATCAGGAATGAAGACATCTCATTAGACAGCTAGTAGTAATTGTAATGGGAAAATTTCGCAGAGGGTATAAGCGGCTTTCACCAAGCCGAGTGGCCTTATCTTGAGTAATATTCTTGGAAATCATTGTTATAGCGTTCGCTGGCAACAATGGCTGTCTCTTGTTGAACATTATGAGAAATTTAAACGAATCAGAAATCAATAGGGAAGAAATATCTAAAGGGTGAGCGTAGCATACTGCGCATGTCGCCAGTGGCGATCACAACTACTCACGTGACGTTGGCATGACGCTGTTGTTTACATTTTACGCTGCGATCGAAACTTTTATGTTCCTCATATTACGAAGTTTCACACATTCATTTATTATAAACAGCATCGTGCCGAATTATTCCTCTACGGATGCAAACTGAAATACATCAAACGAGGAAACAAGTAATTACCAGAAAGGTCTCATACTACTAATAGGAGCTTTGTGTGTTGATTAATGTCATAACACAGTGTAATAAGGAGTTGATTACATATTTATGTGACTGAACAGCCATGTATTTACGAGAGAAGTGCCAGATACATCGCATTGTGGGAGCATACTGGAGTCAATACACTGAATGTATAAAGACTAAGAGAAATTTTCAGTTGCAGGTAAGATTTGTTATGGCAGTTGACTAATTGGCTCCACGTTAAACACACCTACAAACCAATATTTTTATTTTTAATTATGAACAAGTAATGTACAGGGTCTTTGAGACTTTTCTTAACGTTTAAACGAATGTACATCGTGCACGGAATACGTTCCTAACCTGATTTTATTATTGGCCTATAAGAGAAGTCAGGGTTGTAACTACGGTGGCAGCTTGAGCTAACTGCTCGAAATAACAAGTATCCATACACCCAAACAAGTGTGCGCAGGTACTGTAGGGAAGTTGACGTATGACCTTAGTGTGTCAAGCCAGATGTATCACAAATCGCAATGGAGCAACATCTCTAAATCACGTGTTCAAGACATTCTCCAGAATGTTCTGAAGAAGAGAAAGTGTGCGCAAAGCTTGTCCTTGACTCACGAACAAAACCGACGTGTTGACTCCTACCATGAAATGACTACAGTGCAAAATGCAGACCATCCTTTTTTGGAAAAAATCATCACAGGTTACAGGACTTGGTATTACCAATACGAACGAATTCAAAACAACAGAGTGCAGAAATTCACATGAAGGGTCAACAAACTGAAGACATTCAATCCAATGTAATGCGCGCGTTAAACAACATTCCAAAGAAGAACTTTTCTGACACTTTCAGATTTTTGTATGAAGATTCTGTGCGTTGTTTTCAAGTGAAGTAGGATTCTGTCGAACATCTGAAGCACTAAAACCAACATCTTAAGATTCCTCTTTTTTTATTAATACGGTCTCGAAACTTTTAGGTGTGTCAGGATATATGCACAAAAACATCATCGTGCGAAACAAATAAATTTTGTCCGCAATGACATGGTTGTGCTTACAAATTAATTAACTTTTTACTGTTCATCTCTTTATATTACGATGATGTGTCAAATATCAACGTGTAAAAGGCATGTCGCTGTATAAACTATCTCTTAGATGAACTTAAATGTTATGGGACTGACGATGTATCCGACCAATGGATAAAGTCATATCTAACCAAAAGAATGCCGGAAGTGGTACTTAGTAATTCAAGTAATGTAGTCCAGGGACGTAATTCAGACTGGGGAGAAATCACCTATGGCTCTCCCCACGTTTTAGAATTAGGTTTCACCATTGTCCACCCATGCAATGAGGTGATTAAAGTCGTGAGATAGCCGTATGGACTTATACAGATGGTGGCAGTATTGCGTGCACAAGGTATAAAAGAAAAGACCATTGCCAGAGATGTCACTTATACTCAGGTGACTCTCGTGAAGAGGTTTACGATGTGATTATCGCTGTATCACAGGAATTAAACTTTGAACACGGAGTGTTAGTTGGAATTAGACGCATGGGACATTCCATTTCGTAAACTGTTTGTGAATTCCATATTGGGACATCCACAGTGTCAAGAGTGTGCCGAGAATACCACATTTCAGGCACCGCCTCTCACTACGGACAACGCAGTGGACGATGGCCTTCACTTAACGACCGAGAGCAGCGGCATTTGCTTTGATCTGACTGTGCTAAAAGACAAGCAATACTGCGTGAAATAACAGCAGAAATCAGTGTGGGACGAATGACGAACGTATCCGTTAGGACAGTGCGGCGAACTTCGGGATTAATGGGTATGGCAGCAGACTGCCAACGCGAATGCTTTTGCTAACAGGACGACATGGCTTGCATCGCCTCTCTTGGGGTCGTGACCGTATCGGTTGGACCATAGACGACTGGAAAACCATGCTCTCGTCAGATTAGCCCCAGTTTCAGTTGTTAAGATCTGATGGTAGGGCTCGAGTGGGTTACAGGTGGTTCCAAGTTGTCAACAAGGCGCTGTGCAAGCTGGTTGTGGCCCCATAATGGTGTCGGCTGTATTTACATGGAACTGATTGGGTCTCATTGCCAAACTGATTCGATCAATGACTGCAGATGATGGTGTTCGGCTACTTGGAGACCATTTCTGGCCTCCAAAGATAGTAGGCCACAAATGCTCCAGACTGGACAATTGAAGCGAATGATCTGGCCGCCCACATTGCCCGACGTGAATCTCATCGAACATTTAACGGATATAATGGAAAGGTCAATCCACGCACAAAATCCTTCACCGACAACATTTCCACAATGATGGACTGCTATAGAGGCAGCTCACTTCAATATTTCTGCAGGGGACTTGTAACGACTTGTTGAGTCCATGCCACGTCGAGTTGCTGGACTATGCCGGGAAGAAGGAGGTACTACACGATATTAGGAGGTTTACCATGCATTTTGCCACTTCAGTGGATATGTAAACGGTCTTCATTTCAATGTACAATAAAGAGAAGCAGTTTTTTTTTGCAGTTGCCTTCGTATTGTATTCAGTGCAAGCGTACATAAGGAAACGGAAGAAATTTCTTAAAAGTATGATTGATTGGTTTTGTGCGAATGGCGTCAGTCTCAGTCTTAAACAGACACAACAGATTCGCAAGAATTCCACAAGATCTCCAGGAATTTAACCTACCCGTGCATAGTGACCTGCCACTTTTAAATCGTAAGAGACTGAAATCACTCCATCCAACTATGTGCGATGCTGCTGACATGTTTGCTAAGTATTTCAAACCTCTCGAAGACTGGAAAGGTCGGTAGGAAGCAGTGACAGGTGTGGACCTGCGCAACATCTTCTCAGGTGCTAACCTTCCAAGTGGATTCTATCTACCACGCAAGATCTGCAGTGCTTTCAACAGAATCAGTACCGGCCATGGCCGATGAAGGGATGCTCTCTTTAAGTCCAGCCTGTGACTGCGGGGCTCCATACCAGACTGTTCACCACATTGTCAGTGAATGCAGGATCGAGCCTATCACGGCACCGAAGGGGACTTCCTGCTAGCAACTCCAGATGCAATGCGCTGGATTGAAGGATTGGATATTCAGTTGTAAATACAAACTTAAGTTTCTTGTGTGTCAATATGTACATATGTATATGTAATTTAATTTCATGATATGTCTGTATTAGCCATGCGCTGAACAATAATAAGAAGAAACAACATGTTCAGCCCATCTTGGGGTACAATACAAATGATGAGTGTAACACACGGTGAGGAAATAATAAATAGGTTGGAAACTTCAAAATTCTTAGGTGTCCATACTGATGAGGATTTAAAATGGAAAAAAGCACATTTTGGAACTCGAAAAATAACTTAGGTCAGCCTCATTTGCACTTAGAATCATAGGAAATCTTGAAACAGACAAACCAGTAGTTTAAATATTTTGCACATTTTCATTTAATAATGTCATACGGAATAATGTTCTAGCGCAACACTTCTTTAAGAAAGGAAGTCTTTGTTGTTCAAAAAGTGCTGTAAGAATAATAGGGGTGCTCACCCACAATCATCTTGTACACTTCTGTTTAAGGAGTTAGACATTCTGATTAATGCTTCACAGTATATTTATTCTCCCTGTGAAGTTTCTCTTCAATAATCCATTACAGTTCAAAAATAACAATGATGTACTCAATACTAGAAAGAAAAATGACGCGGCATTAACGTTGTCTTTAGCACAAAAGGGGTTGTACAATGCTACAACAAAAATTTTTGATCTCCAACCCAGTGATATAAAATGTCTGACAGACAGCACAGTAAAATTTGAAAAGAAACTGAGAAAGTTTCTCATTGAGAACTCCTTCTATTCTGTAGAAGATTTTCTATAATTGTAATGTGTTAAAGTTGTTGGGTAGGAACTACTAACTCACATCTGTTGTTTTTTTTTTGTTCAAAAAGAAATAAAAAAGAAAATAAATTTAGAAATGTTCAGCATATAACCATATGTGAATGTAATACGACTTGTTCCACTTCATTACGATTTATCGTGTTATATGATCCATGGAACATGAAACTAAGTAACTAACTAACCAACTGGTTAGCAAGACCTTTATTACTGTAAAGAGTACAGTGACGTCTCATCGCAAAAATTTCCATTTTCACTCCACCTCGGACGCCACTCGAAGACACAGCAAACCAGCCTCAATTCGGCAGCAGGTTTCTGTGGCTTCCAGTGCCCGCCAACGCTTTCCTTCAGCGTAACGATGTGACCGGTGAGTCACCATCGACGGCATTGTGTGAGACACCAACCTGCCATCACCTGTTTCCTGAAGCAGACATTGCAGCAGCGTAAGCTATCGTCTTCTTTAAAAGTGGAGTGCTTTTATTCGCTAAACATTGATCGATTCTTTTTTCCGAAAATACCCTTGCAAAGCACTTACAGTGTAAACGGAATGAAAAATGCTCCTATTGTAGCGCAAGAAAAGGCGAATATACACTGGGCAGAGTTAGGGATGTAAAGCGAGAGAATTAAGTTTTCGACTTATCTGACAGCTTCAAAGACGTTTAAATGAAAACATCTTGACATATTAACGCTTTTATTCCTGTTGATATTGGTATCCATGTAATGTAATACAATGCATCGTGTTTCGTGAAGTAAAATGATACGTGATGTCAAGTCGTATTACATGACACATGCCATAGTATCATCTAAGGTGGTATTTGTCATGTCCTATTATATGACAAAACGTGTCATTTAAGTTTGGGATGTACGCATCATCACCCTGGGATATTTCCTATTATAGATGCATCCCAGTCTCGGATACTTCCTATTGTAGATGGATCCCACGCCTAGATGGACACAGATTTTTGTCTATTTGTTCTTACACCCCTGACGATACATGTGACAATGAGTGGATGTAACAGAGCTCACTGCGCTGGGGTAGTAGGGTGAATACGTAAAAAAGCGCGAATATGTCAAAATGTTTTGATTTAAATGTCTTTGAAGCTACCGGTTAAGTCGAAAAACTAGTCCCTTTCTTTTACATCTCTGCTTAGGTCATTTTTGCCTTTCTTTGTGCTACAATAGGAGCATTTTTAATTCTGGTTCACAGCTTTTACTCTATCATA
This sequence comes from Schistocerca gregaria, assembly GCF_023897955.1. Taxonomy (NCBI): domain Eukaryota; kingdom Metazoa; phylum Arthropoda; class Insecta; order Orthoptera; family Acrididae; genus Schistocerca; species Schistocerca gregaria. The sequence goes on along the minus strand of NC_064923.1, from coordinate 125,472,375 downwards.
ATTTTGACATTAAACCACCATAGCTTGGCACTCGATGGCTGAGCCAGTATAGGACTTTTTACTGACTTTCGAATCATGTTGCTTATATCATGGCAATGGACCAAGCTCTCACATAACATTAGGAAGACAATTAGCTATTTTCCTATAAAATTTGAACCGATTTGCACAAGTTGGAAACATGAAAGTGGAGCGCTTAAAATGCACACAAAACGTGTTTTTGCAAGTAAAATCCGAATGACGGTAGATTTTTGAATGATAGTTTTCAATTTTATCGGAAGAACGCTTTTTTTATTTATTTCATTCACTTTAATCCGTTTCCACGCTTTCAGTTCACGTAATAATTTTGCGTGCTATATTTAGCTCGATTTTAAACGATAATATCTCGACAAAGGATAAAGGTAACTGAATAAAAAAGTTCGTTTTGACATTATGCTTTTAGCTACCATCGTACAAAGTTTGAACCGATCCCTAAGATTTAAACTATGGAAGTAGCGCTGTTCAAAAGTCACCCAGAGAAACGTGCTTTCTGCTCGTAAGATATTAATGAAGAAAGATTTTTTCAAACGGCTAGAGCTTACCGTAGACACCGGAGGACTGAATTTGAACCATACGTGTCGCTCCAGACTAGAGTTACTAAACCCGCAAGAGGGTGACTGTTTTTGCACGTAAATCCAAGCAGAGCTCATACAAATGGAACCGTTAACTGAGCATTAACTTCGGCCCAATTAGATATTTTGCAAAAGGAATTAATCGATTCGCAAAATTTGCCTGTGCGCCAGCTGCTGTCCGTCCTTCAAACCTTGTTTAATATACTGTAACATAGCCACAGTAAGATAGGCGTTCGAATGGATATACAAGTGGCCGCTGATCCGGGCTAAATCAAAAACTTTTTACCCTCTGCGCTGCAACGATATTCGTATGTGCAAATCCGCAACTCGAGAAAATAAATTAATGGTCATTTCAACTCTGATGTTTCGGTTTTAGTAAAGAATTGATATAGCGAGCATGCCGTCTTGACATTAACTTTTATCGCAAAATCATGATCACTCGTTTCATATACCTCCTAAAAGCGAACTCTCCAGATATGAGGCATGTTGAAAGGTAGGGCCAACAAATATTTTTTATGTGAAAACTCTTATAGAACTTTATTAACATGCCACATCTTCGTTCTTCATATCCAAATATTTATTGCTCCAGTCACAATGGCGACGAACACATGTCTCCCAAGGAGAGATCGGTTTGTTGATATCGCCACTGTAGAATGTCTGGTTCTGTTGATAGAGCCACAACTTGACCTCTGCTTGCACTACTTCACCAATATCAAAGTGAAGTCCTCGAAGGTATTCTTTAAGTTTAGAAAACAGATAAAAATCGGGTTAGGCCAACTGGGAAGAGTGTGGAGGATGATCAAAGAGAGTGAGTCCAGGGCATCGGACTGTTGTAGGTGTCGCAGCGCTAGTGTGCGTTCTGGATTTGTCAAGCTGAAATACGTGCTTTCAGTTTTCTGAGTGTATCACAGTACTTTTCTGAGTTTATGGTGGGACCAGTAGACATGAATTCCAAATGCACCACGCCTTGAGGAGCCCAGAATACTGTGAGTACGACGTTACCTGCTGATGGCATGTACTTGAATTTTTTTGGTGTTCGTGATCATTTATGGCGGAACTCTACTGACGCTCTCTTGTTTTCGAGCACAAAATGGTGAATCCAGTCTTCATCACGTGTCACTATGTTCTTAAGGAACGTACTATCCTCACGCTCAGATCGCAAAAGAAATGGTTGACAGATGTCTAGCGTCCCGTATTTCAAGTCATGAGTGAGCTTTCGAGGCACCCATCTCGCACACAGTTTTCTGTATCGCACTTCTACGGTAATGGGCTGTACACATTCTCGCCACACTTACCTAAAATCATTGTCTACGTTGTCTGCAGCTTTTCCCTGATTAGTTCACCAACACATGTCCGATGAGTCTCGTCAGCTGACGTACGTGGTCGTCCACTCCGAGCTCTATCACACACACATTTTTTTAAAAATTTCCTTTCGGAACGTGCCATTGAACCATCCTAACATACGAAATGTGAAATACACTTAGTTTAGACAATTCATGGTAGAAATTACTTTAAGTCGAACCACGTACGATTTAACATACAATTAACAAAAGATCGATTCGACACGAAATAAGATTTACAAATAGAGTATACAGAACCGAGTAAACAAGACGGAAATGAAACATGTGATACACATTGATAGTACAGTATCAAAATCCTGCTGGTAACACAATAAGAGATGATAGATCGCCGTTGGTACAAATTTGGGGTATTCCCAATTCAACCCACATTAATGACTATATATCTAAATTAAGAATAGAATGTTCTTTGTGGGCCCTGTGAGAATTGTTTCAAAATCTGTAGCTGGAGAACTGAATATTTATACAGGTCTATAAGTTCCATCTAGGCAGAACAGGAGAACATTCTATAAGATCCAGAGTTGTGCAATATAGCCTCACATATAGATACACCAGTACTCAGACACGTACACATAGAAGGTAAACAGTAGCATACTTTAGAGGCTGAGCTTTCCATGTTCTAAAGAGTAGCACGTGGGGATATGCTCAGTTAACTGAGCTTTGGACTTCCCCTATCATTCTAAGAACAAGAAGTATTAAACTAGCAGAGCAGGGAGCTATATCTTATATCGTTGGATGCTAACAGTGTTTGGAATCTGCTTCGGAACTGATGACCAATAGCCCAAAAATTACTTGCAAGGACGTTTATGAGATACGTGTTCCCAGAACATTTTAGAAGTATAGGTTTCGGTTATTGTTCCTCTCCGCAAACACACAAAGGGGTGGCTTTTATGTTGAGCCGGTAGAGGTGTTTGTCCAGCTTCCAATGATTAAATGTCAGCCGTGCTACAATTGTCGTGAAGCTCCTTGATGTGTGTGCCTTATTATATCATGGTACTTTTGGAATTGTGGAATGAACTGACGCGTAGTGACTATTTTTGGGTTTAAACATCCGCGACCATTCCTCTTGCCAGTCGAAGAGAACCGTTTTCTGAGCACGGGAATATCTGTGAGAGGGAGTTTATCGTATCGAATAGCTCCATGCAGAGATTACTGCTTTGGCAGTGTCTCTACTTATTCATTTACACGTATCCCAGAGTGGCCTTTCATCCACATCAACACGACGTTACTATATTTCCTCTGCACCCGAAACACAACGTCGACAATTGCTACAACTGTGTGATTAGTACAACTCAAACAATGAAGGCTTTCACAACCGGATGTTTCAGCTGCCGAGAATTCTTCCGTATGGCCATGGTCATGGAACTCTTCTATCCCTGACGTTTCTTCCAAAGCTACATTGGACATCTTCCGAGATGCTCCTGGTTGTGCTGAGTCTTGCCGACTGACGAACGGCCTAAATACCGTGGAAAGTGGACGTGGTCTGGCTTTCACGTGATAGCAGAGATAAAACTCGTCAGGGATAAAATATAACTATCGATCATAGTACGTCAAAGATAAAAACTTCTCATCGATTCTGTAGCGCCACTGTCCATATATCGCTGAGTTTCGTAGCTTCTTATTTTCTATTAAAATTATCCCCATGTTTATATATTTCGATAACTTCTTTATATATCCGTGGATAATAGTTCGTCATAATACACAAAACTTCAGTTTCCGAAACTTTCGCTACGTGATCACCCGACTGAAGAGCTTGTTCCACCACGGCTGTCTTGTGTGTTTTCCCTAGTCGGCAAAGACTTTTATGTTGCTTAAGCCGTGTATTCACACATGCTTTGAAAATTAGCGATATATGGACAGTGGCGCTACAGAATCGATGAGAAGTTTTGATCTTTGACGTACTATGATCGATAGTTATGTTTTATCCTTGACAAGGTTTGTCTCTGCTATCACGTGAAATCCAGACCACTCTCACTTTCCACGGTATTTAGACCGTTCTTCGACGTCCGACGCGTCATTCGACAAGACTCAGAACAACCAGGAGCACCTCCGGAGATGGCCAACGTAGCTTTGGACGAAACGTCAAGGGCAGAAGAGCTCCATTGACTACGACCATACAACCCGGAACAATTCCCGCATTAGTACAACTATTATGACGTTTTCGAATCAGCTCTAGGGCTGACATACTGTAAGAGACGATGACTATTGTGTCTGCTGTGGACGTCCGTGCCAATAGAAGAGCTTCCAAAATGGCAGTCAGCTCAGCTGTTTTAGTAGTCAAGTGTGGACCTAGCTGTATAGGCCCTGTTGTTTGCTTACCAGTAAGCAGTACCAGCGTCTTCACTAGACTGGGAACTATCTGTATACACCATGTACGCACGTATCATGATAGTGAGACAGTAATTCCATGACCGTTGCGTTAGTTGAGCCTTGATTTTGAAGCGTTAAACTGGTGGTGACATCAGTCTGTAGAGTCAACGTTTCGCATGGCCTGTTGCAGTGCTGTTTACACAATTGGTGCCTGAATGCCTGCATCTTCCTGTATTCAGCCGCTTCAGATGGAAGCTGCTTATGTATCCAATATCTTCCGCATGCACAGTAGGATGTTAAGTGCCAGAATTGTTCGTCAACAGGTCCATATTAATCGAAATAGGGGCGCAGAATGAATTCCTTCCAGAAGAATATCCGTCGCAGCTTTAACAATGATTGATTCGTTTCAAGCAATAATGCGTTCTTTGTGGTTGACACAAACGTCCCAGTAACTGCGCAAGGCTTTGTACTGCATAGTGTCGAGTCATTGGAGCGTGCTGTCTTATGCTGGTCCGTTGCATACACACCCGTAATCAATGTGTGACCTTAGTAGGGACCGGAATAAAGGCATTGGTGTCCGCCGATCACAGCTCCATCATACTCCAGTCGTAGCTGTGATGAGGTCAAAGCCTTTTTCAAACCGTGTAGTGAAATGTCGGATATTTGGAGTCCATCAGCCCAAAATAATGAGTTTTTTTCGCAACTGTAAAAATACATTGTCCCAGATGCATTGTTTGGGGAAGTGGAATCCTACGATGATCATAAGAGTGTACTTATTATCAGAGATTTCGAGGCCACTTTCCGTACACAACTCATATGGATGAATAAGAGCGGTATGCGTTTTCAGATGTCAGGACTGAAGAGCACTGGCTTCGGATTATATTCATATGTCGTCTATGTGTTGTAGTACTTGGATGTCACTGCAAAGGGAATGAAGGTCTGTATTATAGAGACTAAATAATAAGGAGCCAGGACCGATCCCTGCCGGAGTCCTCTGCTACTTTCTCTGGCTCCCAGCGTAGTTCCGTATTGGAAAATGACTGTCTTCCTATTACTCAAAAGTCTTACAACGCCATGCAAGAGTAGCTTCGGAATTTACAGTTTCTTCAATTTTTTTTCCTAGGACAGACAAGACGACACTGTCGTATGCTTTAGTCAAGTCTGTGCTCATAACTATCATATTTAGCTGTATGCCAGTAACTAACAGTAAAATGAATTTAGTTGTCTCTTTCCCTGTTCTAAATCCAAGTTCTCTTTTCGGTAATAGTTCATTTTTTCCATACTACCATTCTATCGCGGCTTAATGATCCTTTCCATTATCTTCAGCGAACACTCTAGCTGGCTGATAGGCCGACACGACTCGAGTTTATCACATCTTCTTCCTAATTTGTTGATGAGGACGACACGACATGGTTTAACGAGTCGTTCTGGTTTTTTGTGTCCATATACTATTGTAATTTGAGCAGCAGTAGTTTCTCTTTGTATCTGATGTGTTTTAGCATTGGGTAGTCAACATAATCCAGGCCATGTGCAGTACCCTCCCTTGGAAGAGTGCAATATGGAATTTTTCCAGCGAAAAGGACTGCGTCATGACACAATTAGTCTCTTCATTTTCCATCTCGTCTTCCTTGTCCATTACGTCAGGCGGAGCTGTCATACGCAAGAAGGATTCTAACAGTTCATGGAACTGTGGAGGTGCGTGCATATCCTCTGTTAGACATGTTTTAGTGTTCCGTATTACATTCCAGGTCTTGATTAATAGAGTTTCTTTGCGGACTGCAGTGCAGAAACTACATATCGATTTTCTTTTTTTGTAGCTCTTTCACTAAGACTAACACCACAATTTCCTTGATTACCGAACAACCCCACACAGCAAATTACTTGTGTCGGTATAACCACCGCCGTACACAGTTTTCATTCTTCTGTGGATTTCGACTGCAAGAATGTTTTCTGCGATTAGAAACTCGATTACAGCATTCCGTTTTCACACACCGACGCTCTTACGTTACACACCGACATGTTACTCGCTACAATTCTGAGATCTCTAGTGGCAGGGGATTGCAACGTGCGTCAGCGAAACGGGAAAACTGACCGAGTAATACCCGTAACATGTGATACCTCAATCCATGTTGAGAACAGAATAAAAAAATCATAGGCACTACTATTCAGCGAGCCCTCTTAGAATGTTAACAAATGGCTCTAAGCACTACGAGACTTAACATATGAGGTATTCAGTCCGTGAAACTTAGAACAACTTAAACCTAACTAACCTAAGGACACCACACACATCCATGTCCGAGGCAGGATTCGAACCTGCAACAGTAGCAGCAGCGCGGATCCGGACTGAAGCGCCTAGAACCGATGGGCCGCAGCGACAGGCTGTAATGTTAACATTCTGTCGCACTGTCTGCCACTAGTTGGATTAACATAGTAGTCTTCAGTTACGGCTAAGTAGTCATATCCAAACGGTTGTCAGATCAGGTGTACTTTCATAAAAAATACTAACATAAAACAACCAGTGATGATTATAGCATGGAAGCCAACCATTGTCTTTATAATTCTAACTAAACGAAAACTCTAACTGAATTAAATATTATTAATGTCATCCATTTATCCAGCAAGACCTAATGAAAGACGCACCTAAATAGACTGAAGAGCCAAATAACTCCTAACTTCGTGTAGTGCCTCCGCCAACTAGCACAAGTGCCGCAGCATGACGTTGCATGGACTCGACTAGTGTCTGAAGTAGTTCTGGAGGGAACTGATACCATGAATCCTGCAGGGCTGTCCATAAATCCGTAAGAGTACGAGGGAGTGGAGATCTGTTGTGAACAGCACGTTGCAAGGCATCCCAGATTTGCTCGATAATATCCACGTCTGGGGAGTTTGTTGGCCAGCGGCAGTATTTAAACTCAGACGAGCGTTCCTAGAGCCACTATGTAGCAATTCTGGACTTGTGGGGTGTCGCATTATCCTGCTGGAATTGCCCAAGTCTGTCGGAATGGACGATGGACATGAATGGATGTAGGTGATCAGACAGGATGCCTACGTACGTGTCACCTCTCAGAGTCCTATCTAAATGTATCAGGAGTCCCATATCACTCCATTTGCACACGCCCCACAACATTACACAGCGTCCACCAGCTTGGATAGTCCTCTGATGACTTGCAGGGTCCATGCATTCATGAGATTGTCTCCATACCCGTACACGTATATTCGCTCGATATAATTTGAAACGAAACTCGACTCGTCCCGCCAGACAGCATGTTTCCAGTCGTCAACAGTTCAAAGTCGGTATTTATGGGCCCAGGCGAAGCGTAAAGCTTTGTGTCGTGCTGTCATCAAGCGTACACGAGTGGGCCTTCGGCTCCACAAGCCCACATCGATGATGTTCCGCTGAATGGTTCATGTGCTGACACTTGTTGATGTCCAGCACTGAAATCTGCAGCAATTGGCGGAACAGTTGCATTTCTGTTACGCTGAACGATTCCCTGCTCTTGGAGGAGCTTTATCCGACCGCAGCGATGTCGGAGATTTGATGTTCACGGTACAGTCGTGAAATGGTCGTACGGGAAAAATCGACTTCATCGTTACCTCGGAGATGCTCTGTCCCGTCGCTCGTGCGCCGACTTTAACACGACGTTCAAATTCATTTAAATCTTGATAAGCTGTCATAGCAGCAGCAGTAACCGATCTAACAACTGTGCCAGACACTTGTCCTCTATAGGCGTTGTCGACCGCAGCACTGTATCCTGCGTGTTTACATATATCTGTATTTGAATACGCATGTCTATATTAGTTTCTTTGGTGCTTCAGTGTATAAATCATGTGTCGGAAACAGTTAACCTTCGCAAGCACGATGGAAAACAAAATCATTTGTCTCAGAAGGAAATAATTGCTCAGTACTGCATGGGGAATGAGTGGAACCAAAGCCATATGACAGCGATGTCAGCGATGACAGCGAAGCATTTTGAATAGTCCTACGCCAACTTTTATGCTCTGGAGAAAGATGGCCGTACTATAGGTTAATCTTAGATAATGTGTCAAGTAACTACGACATAGCATCCATCTGTCAGTTAGGTAGTTACATGTTCCAGGGATCATTTTGCACCATAGGCATTCGCATTGCCTACCAACTGTAATATCAATGCATCCCAAAACAGACTATAGATTCTGAACGTAGTTTTTAAGCAGCTAACCAAAACGCAGCACCTACAAGCTGATAAATACACTCCTGGAAATGGGAAAAAGAACGCATTGACACCGGTGTGTCAGACCCACCATACTTGCTCCGGACACTGCGAGAGGCCTGTACAAGCAATGGTCACACGCACGGCACAGCGGACACACCAGGAAGCGCGGTGTAGACCGTCGAATGGCGCTAGCTGCGCAGCATTTGTGCACCGCCGCCGTCAGTGTCAGCCAGTTTGCCGTGGCATACGGAGCTCCATCGCAGTCTTTAACACTGGTAGCATGCCGCGACAGCGTGGACGTGAACCGTATGTGCAGTTGACGGACTTTGAGCGAGGGCGTATAGTGGGCATGCGGGAGGCCGGGTGGACGTACCACCGAATTGCTCAACACGTGGGGCGTGAGGTCTCCACAGTACATCGATGTTGTCGCCAGTGGTCGGCGGAAGGTGCACGCGCCCGTCGACCTGGGACCGGACCGCAGCGAAGCACGGATGCACGCCAAGACCGTAGGATCCTACGCAGTGCCGTAGGGGACCGCACCGCCACTTCCCAGCAAATTAGGGACACTGTTGCTCCTGGGGTATCGGCGAGGACCATTCGCAACCGTCTCCATGAAGCTGGGCTACGGTCCCGCACACCGTTAGGCCGTCTTCCGCTCACGCTCCAACATCGTGCACCCCGCCTCCAGTGGTGTCGCGACAGGCGTGAATGGAGTGACGAATGGAGACGTGTCGTCTTCAGCGATGAGAGTCGCTTCTGCCTTGGTGCCAATGATGGTCGTATGCGTGTTTGGCGCCGTGCAGGTGAGCGCCACAATCAGGACTGCATACGACCGAGGCACACAGGGCCAACACCCGGCATCATGGTGTGGGGAGCGATCTCCTACACTGGCCGTACACCTCTGGTGATCGTCGAGGGGACACTGAATAGTGCACGGTACATCCAAACCGTCATCGAACCCATCGTTCTACCATTCCTAGACCGGCAAGGGAAGTTGCTGTTCCAACAGGACAATGCACGTCCGCATGTATCCCGTGCCACCCAACGTGCTCTAGAAGGTGTAAGTCAACTACCCTGGCCAGCAAGATCTCCGGATCTGTCCCCCATTGAGCATGTTTGGGACTGGATGAAGCGTCGTCTCACGCGGTCTGCACGTCCAGCACGAACGCTGGTCCAACTGAGGCGCCAGGTGGAAATGGCATGGCAAGCCGTTCCACAGGACTACATCCAGCATCTCTACGATCGTCTCCATGGGAGAATAGCAGCCTGCATTGCTGCGAAAGGTGGATATACACTGTACTAGTGCCGACATTGTGCATGCTCTGTTGCCTGTGTCTATGTGCCTGTGGTTCTGTCAGTGTGATCATGTGATGTATCTGATCCCAGGAATGTGTCAATAAAGTTTCCCCTTCCTCGGACAATGAATTCACGGTGTTCTTATTTCAATTTCCAGGAGTGTAATAGTATCCATATTACCACCGCTTTTCCACATTTGCACCTCTTACTCTATTAATAAGTGATAAAAAAATTTTGTTGCAGCGTTGTGCACCTCTTCTTGTGTTAAAGGCATCCTTAATATGGAACACTGAATGTCATTTTTTTCTTCGGTATTGTAATTGTGTACATAATTGCTCCTTTGGAACTGTAGTGGATTATTCATAACGAACGTCATGATGGCATAAATATACTGTGAAGCAGTAGTCAGAAGCTCAACTCCTTAAACAGATCTCTAAAAGTTGTCTGTGGGTGAGCACCAAATATTATTCTTACATCACGTTTTGGTCCAACTGCTATTTTGTTTCTTAAAGATGAATTGTACCAGAACATTATTCCATATGACATTATTGAAATAAAACATTGAAAGTATGACAACTTACTGATTTGTCTATCCCCAAGATCTGCAATGATCCTAAGCGCTATTTGGGAGTTCCAACATGGAATTTTGAAGTTTTGACCCTATATATTATTTCCTCACCATGTGTTACATTTATTATTGATGCAGAATCTCTAATTGTGCAGAACTGAACACGTTGCATCTTTTTAAAACTGAAGGTAAGACCATTCGCAAAAAATCAGTCAATGATGCCTTTAAGAACTTTGTTTGCCACTTCTTGTGTTTCTGTGTGTATGCTAGAATTGATTTCAACACTAGTGTCATCTGGAAAAGGAATTAATTCTTCCTGTTGTATGCTAGACGAAAGATCGTTTACATATATGAGGAACAGTAATGGATCTAAGACTGAGCACCATCGTGATTTCTCACATGTCGCAATGATGTCCCTGGACTGCATTCCTTGAATTACTAAGTACAACTTTCTGTATTCTTTTGATTAAATATGACGCTATCCATTAGATGGCTGTTCCGTCAATACCATAAAATGCTCAATTCGCCTAGAAGCATACTGTGATTCAACAGTCAAATGTCTTACAGAGTTGCAGCAAATACCAATTTTGTTTTATTGTTTAGTGCTTGTAAAATCTTATGTGTGAACGTGTGAATGGCATTCTCAGTTGAGCAACCCTTCTAAACCTGAACTGTGATTTGCTAAGGATACTATTGTTGCTAAAGTGAGATACTATTCTAGACTACATCACCTTCAAAATTTTGGAATGATGTCAGCATTGAGATAGATTGGTTGTTATTGACATATCCCTTATCATCTTTCTTAAAGAGGAGTTTAACTGTGGCATATTTCAGTGTCTCTGGAAAAATGCCTTGAGCTAGTGATGCTTTACATATTTCAGGTAAGACTGGGCTTGTTAAGTGGGAACAAATCTTTAGTGCTGTATTGGAAATGCCACAAAAACCAGTTGAGCATTTATTTTTGAGAGAATGTATAATCTTTTTAATTTAGGAAGGAGAAGTTGGTGAGACATTCATATGACTGAATTTTATGAAAGTTACATTTTTCATAAAATTCTGTGATTTTGCTCTTCAACTATTTGCCCTTATGGTTTGTACAGTACTATGACTCATCACTTATAGTCCTTCCACTCACTTCAATAGTGGTGTCTTGTTCTGTGGCTGGGTGTCCTGTCTCTTGTTTCATTACATTCCATATAGCATTAAGTCTGGTGTAGGAAGTACTGATTTCTGACATTATGTTTATGTTCCTTGCTTGTTTGATAACATCTTTTAGTAATTTTTAGTACTTTTTGTTGTGTCTAACTACTGCAGGATCCCTATATGCTCTTGTCATAAGCTACATTTCCCTTTAACTTTAAAAAGATGCTTTTATCCCTCTAGTGATCCATGGCTTTTTACATGACTGTTTAGTGTCCTTTCTGATTAGCTTATGCAGAAATCTATTTTCAAATAATGATACGGATTTATTATGGAATAGATTAGATTTCATGTTAGTATTTGGTTCATTAAAAATTACATGCCATTTCACCCCCTGTAGATTATTCTCAAAAATATTTGCCCCAGAGCGATTAATTATTCTAAGTGATTTCTACTGAGGAGTATCGATACTGGAGGATACTATGTTATTTATCCTAACTAACTGTACGTCATGATCAGAGGAGATTCGGCAGACAAAACATTATCAATCAGGGTCTTATTGTCTTTGTCCACCCATACCGAAAAGTTAATTAATGAGATCAAATGGGAGGATCCAAATAAGGTTTCCAGATCATTTTTCTTATCAGAATCCATTAGAAAATCGACACTGAATTCACCACAGACTATTAACTGCTTGTTGTTCTCTGACAGAGAGCATGGTAAGGAATCCATATTACTCATAAATAGTTCAAAGTTTCTCAGTGTTTACCTAGATACAGGTAAAATTAAAGGTAAATTATTTTTCAGAATTAATTAATAAACACACAGTTCTGTGTGCAGGTCACTATAAAATCTAGTTGTCTCAATGTTTTTGAACTTGTGTTCTGTTTTAGTGTATGTAACAAATCCTTCTTTTTCCTAAGTTAGTTTTACATGAGTAAGCTGCAATAGTAGAATATTTTAAGTGTAACTTATCTAATACTCTGCAGTTCTATTTCGAAGCGAAATTACCGCTGATTATAAAGTACGAAATCTTGAAATACATTGTATTTCATCAATGACTGTAATAATCCGGTTCCAGACAATCTACTGCGTGACATTAAGAATAAGAAGTCATGATATGCAAAATGCTGTCTAGGATCAGTCATAGCGAAGTTTAAAATACTCTTTACTGTGTGTCTAATACGTTCATGACAAAAATTTCCAAAATCAGTTGCAGATATGTGTGATCTATGTGATCTACAACTTTCGATCAGTGTTAAAAGAAAAACTTTCTACAACAAGTTTGATTTTATGTAAATTGTATGTAGCATATGGTTAAATATGTATTCTATTTTGAAATATACTTTTTATTCCAGTGGTCATCTTTGAGAACTGTAATTCATGGACTATGTGCCTTACGACTTAAACCACCAAACCAGTCGAATATGCAGCTGCATTTAGGAAATTAATACTTAGAACACTACCTAGCTAAATTAGCTTTCCCCTGAGTTAGTTTACCATCTATACACAATATAGATTCAGACTTTGTAAAATGACTGGCCATAAACAAAAGGATTATAGAGTAATTTGCACTGTTTACTTTACATTATAATTTAAAGCTAGTAACTATCCACTCACAAGAAATTACAGACCATTTTATTTTTAGTCGACATTTAATGTGAAAGAAGACTTAATTTAAAGGTTCCAAAAGCAACAAAAACAGCTATTGGACCAATTACTATTCTATGTGTTAGAAAATGAGGCACTTTATTACACTCATATAAAAGAGGTATAATTCACCATACCTTCCGTCCAACCACTAACAACAAACACTTGTGATCTTATACTCCTGACGTTTGCAAAATGCTATGAAGTATTATGCATACTTCTGTCAGGATTCTCCTACATCAAAAAATTATTGGACTGTCATATTGGTTAAGTTATATGCCGGGGAACTTGAACAAAAACAAGTTTTATTACACAAGTAAACAAATACACCAATGTACAAAAAACACAGCACAGCTACAGAACATATGTAAAAATACGTACACAAATCTTCAAACTTCTTTCAAGATACGTGCTTGCATTTATTTCCTAAGTACGTTGCAGACACGATTCCTAAACTAAATTCAGTAACTGGGTAGTTTACATTGCTATACACCAACTTTCTCTGTTTCAAAGCCAGCACAGAATGTCCACACAAAACATGGCAGCTAACGGAGCTGTGAACAATGTGCCACAGCCTCTCTACGGCTACTCTGACTCTATGAGAGGAATGTAAATGGAATTCGCTTCGTAGGTGATCTTCCGCACAATGCGCATATTTATGCAGATTGTGTATTCTGAAACGATTCTGAACCTTACTTACGTACAATAATTCTCACCTCTCAACATACAAATGACAGTGAAACGTCCCCTTAGAAAAATTGTACAAGATTGTGCTTAAACTGACTCACAATATTTTTGGCGCAACGCAATCTGATTTTCAATAATCCCTACAGGAGAATGGCCCTGACTAAATTAACCTATATGTTTCACAAATCACTTACCTCACAAAAATCTTCGTTACTCAAACTACTGCAATACAGAGAGCGCCAATACTGCTAGCTAAATAAAAGATTCAAACTACGGAAGGCACTAACTACTGATAGGTATAGTTAGCAAATGAAAGATTTTAATAGAGAACAAACAATGTATTTACCTTAGTAGTCAGAATATATATAGCAGTTCATGACATCCATTCTTACAAATTTCAAAACTCCGCCATCTCTCTCCCCACATCCACCACAGCTGGCGGCTCGCCTCCAACTGCGCAACGCTACGCGCTGTTAGCATCCAGCTGCCCAACACTACAATGGCGAGTATTACAACAATGCCAACCAGCCACTGACTGCACACAGCACAGCCAGTGATTTTTCATACAGAGCGCTATGTGGCGTTACCAGTAAAAAACCTAAACAGCCTACTTACAACAGCTTTTTTCTGGGCATTCGTTGAAAGCTGATCTGCAGCATGAGTTGGCGGCGCCCTTGAATTCCTCGTCAGAGCGCTGTACAAGTACTTACCCAGAAATGCTGAAAAACCACATAACATAAAATTTAAGGGGCAATCAAAAAATTTACGTTCAATGGCTACACTAAGCCCTCGGCAGCATATCGGTACTTATGTACCCGCATCGGAGTCGCGCTGGGCACATATAGGCTGCAGCAACGCCCTCAAATGAAAACTTTTTGATCGCCCCTTGTAATGCTTGTTGTGCAGTTGAATGTGCCAGATATCTATGAATACTAGTGAAATTAAACAGGGGGTTGAATCAATGTATGACCTGTAGCAAAACGTCACAGTACATAACCACGCAGTTGCAAAAGGAAGAAGCGAGATTTGAAACTTAATGGACATATGGGCGTCAATTTTTACTAATTTGGTTTATTAAAAAACCACGCGTTTCACATAATCTGCAGCCATCACTGAAATTAAAGCTGGGCAAAAAAGATATAAATTAAAACACATAAAAATAATCAAGTCAGAGAATCGAACTACCTTGCTACTAAATGTGAGGGCATTTTAGAATGTAAAATGATCGTGGATGTTAGTAGCATATTCAGTCACACAAACCTATGTCCATGAAACTAAGTTCCGTTTTCACCTGGGAAGCCAGTTATTGATGAGAGATTTACCGTGCCTAACCGTGACATGGGAGAACTTAATGGTTCTACGTGTGTGCAGCCGATTACACCTGCAATGCTTTGCTTAAGCCAATAGGGTGCTGCGCTCTTACCAACAGATCTGCACCAGCATGATGTCAAAAGGCAACCTGCGATCTCGTGACCAAGCTTAACCGGACAGAAGTGTCTAATTCGGGTGACTACAAACTGGGCACACGCCAAGAAAACATTAACTCTTGCGGCATGCTTTATGTTTGGCCTCGCAAACTTCCATCGAGACACGTCACGCGTTCGCCCAGGCCAAAGAGCCACACTAAGACGTGCACCATCGATACTAGCGTGTCAGCCTGCAAGTATTAATCGAGTCACGTAATAGTAAAATGCGGTGGTTGGACGTTATATTGATAAAATAAACGCGAGATGAGTAGAATTAAGAATGGTTTATATATAATGAACGAGAACTTCAAATAACATGTATTACCCAAGCATAAAATTAAATACATGGCATCTAGTGTTTCTGGCACAGCGGGCACGTGGCATACCATTTGTCAGTGTAGGAGCATACTGGAGCCAGTACAACAGCATCTCGCAGCTAACTGGTCGGACATAAACATGGGTGGTAGGACATGCTTTATGTTCCGTTCAAATACTGTAACAGTAATATTTGTTAACGGATAAATGTGGCATAGTGAAATGTATAAGGAAGTGAAGCAAACTGGGAAAATTCACTGTCTCTAGAAAGATATATTTTTGCGGTTTCTATAGCACACTGATGTTATTAGCTTGTTAATACATATGACGAGTCTCGTTTCGGCTATTACGCAGTTTTCAAGTGATCGTGCAAAGTATTTATAATGGTGTAAATTTTTGTATAAAGCAATAAAAGTTTAATTTAATTTTATCCATATTTTGCAGCTTCAAACATGACTGCAATCACAACACTGGAGATATGAATTGAAAAACGCTTCCAATCACAACTTATCGTGTTTTATTAAACACACGATGTATTTCGGATCCAGTCGTGCATTTCAGGTGTAATTTGTCTTAATATATATTTTATTTCTTCTCTTGAATGAGGTAAAATCATATACACATACGAAAGCGACGGAGGAAAGATTGTCTGCTGGTGCTAAAACGTTAAAAACGCTTTCCTTGGATAATGTGGTAAGTTTACACTGTTCATCTTTTCCACTATTTTCCACATATTTGCCGCGTTCTACTTACAAAATTCATAACCAAACATTAAACCTTTTCGTGACAGGAATAAAAATTTATGTTTGATGGCTTACTTCTAGGTTGGTAATTATTTGCTTTCAGTTTTAGGTGTGACAACATGGCGTTCAGTACTGCTTTGCTGAGACGATTTCTCAGTTTTTCTCTTTCTATGTGTACAGACTTTCACTTGATAGAAAAACTTACATCCCTGACGCCTGACCGTCTACAACTAATTCATATTTGCGGAAACTCAATGCTAATGCACTTCAAAGATCAAATTAATGTGGGTTTTCATATCTCGTGAAAAGATATAATTTGCATTGAGAGTTCCGCTGTTTTAATTTATTTCCTAGTGTCATGAGCGCTAAAAATCACCCTTTTTTCTTTTAGAAAATCAACAAAGACTTCTAAATATTTTTTGCTACTCAGTACTGTTTGTTCATTAAGAATTTCGTCTGGATGCGCGTCTGGTGAATATGAATCTCGAGATCCTCCTGGATATTCATTATAATTTATTTGGGTACACATTGTAGAGCTATCATTTAATTTTCTGTTCGTTCTGCTTTCCTTTCATATTTGTGTAAGTGCATATAAAATGTAGATTGATTTCTTTCACAATTTTCAGTGTGTCCTTTGAAAGTAATGGAGAAGTTTCTACCTATTGCAGAACAGGTAAAAACATACGCTAATAAATCTTTGTAATGAAGCTGTTACCACAGATTTCCCTGGAAGTTAAGTTCATTGTAAATATTCGTATCTCAGTCAGTGAAGTAAGTTTCGTTGTCAAACGAATATGGATGCAAATTATAAGTGAACATCACACCTAAAGTTCTGACAATCTTGAACAGCACAAAAACAGAGAAATAATCTCAGCAAAGCACTCCAGTGTGCTATACGGTGACGCCCAAAACATAAAGCAAATACACTCATGCTCATAAATTAAGGATAATTACAGAATGTGGTGCCATACAATGTAGCACTACGCAAAACTGGCGCTAATAGCATAGACACACAGGGAACACACACGATACTCATCTGTAAGTCTACGGTATTGGTGATAAGTTGAGAAAACCGTCCCGAAACACATGAGCTACAAAACACCACTCTTTACTGAGCGTGTACCTCGACATCAATATGGGGTATGATCACCATGCATACGCACACAGGCTGCACAATGGGTTGGCATACTCTGGACCAGGTGGTCAAGCAGCTACTGGGGTATAGCCTCCCATTCTTGCACCAGTGCCTGTCGGAGGTCCTGAAGTGTCCTAGGGGTTTAAAGACGTGGAGCGATGCGTCGACCTAGAGCATCCCAAACGTGCTCGGTGGGGTTTAGGTCTGGAGAACAGGCAGGCCACTCCATTCGCCTGATATCTTCTGTTTCAAGGTACTTTTCCACGAAGGCAGCCGGCCGCGGTGGTCTGGCGGTTCTAGGCGCTCAGTCTGGAACCGCGCGACTGCTACGGTTGCAGGTTCGAATCCTGCCTCGGGCATAGATGTTTGTGATGTCCTTAGGTTAGTTAGGTTTAATTAGTTCTAAGTTCTAGGGGACTGATGGCCACAGATTTTATGTCGCATAGTGCTCAAAGCCATTTGAACCATTTGAACACGAAGGCAGCTCGGTAGGGGGGTGCGTTATCATCCATCAGGGGAAGGTGGGACCCACTGCACCCCTGAAAAGACGGTGGAAAATAAAGTCCCGATACACCTGGCCTGTCAAAGACACGCAGGGTTGTACGTGCACCAATCATAATCACACCCCACACCATCAAACCTGCTACGATCGCAGGTTCGAATCCTGCCTCGGGCATGGATGTGTGTGATGTCCTTAGGTTAGTTAGGTTTAAGTAGTTCTAAGTTCTAGGGGACTGATGACCACAGCTGTTAAGTCCCATAGTGCTCAGAGCCATTTTTTGAACCATCAAAACACGACCTCCAAATAGGTCTCTTTCATGGACATTAAGGGGTTGGTATCTGGTTCCTGGTTCACGTCACCCGGCTAGTATCACTGTTCAGACTATACTTGGACTTGCCTGTGAACATAACCTGGGGCCACATGACTATGTACTGTGTTCTTGACACCAGGCTTTACGGGATTTGTTGTGACCAGGGGTCAGTGGAATGCACCTTTCAATCGTCTGTAGACTGTGTGTCTGGAGACAACTGTTCCAGTGGCTGTGGTTAGGTCCCGAACAAGGCTACCTACAGTACTCCGTGGCACTGATGGTGAGATATCGGTCTTACAGTGGTGTTGTACACTGTGGACATCCCGTACTGTAACGCCTGGACACGTTCTCTGTCTGCTGGAATCGTTGCCATAATCTTGAGATCACACTTTGTGGCACATGGAGGGTTCATGCTACGACTTGCTGCGTTTGACCAGCCACCAGTCGCCATAGTATCGCACCGCTCATAACGTCATTGACATGTGTTCTTTGAACCATTTTCAACACACAGTCACCATTAGTCCCTCTGAAAACGTTTGCACACTTACTCGCTACACTGTACTCTGACATGCACCAACACACCTCTGCGTATGTTGACTGCTGCCAGCGTCACCGAGGTGATTTAAACCCACAAAACGCCCACCACAGCGTTGTTTCACCAAGTATCAGCATTACCCTTAATTTATCAGAATGAGAGTAACTAGCAACATGGACGCAAGCCGTCAAACATATAATTTTATTACTTTAACAAAAAAACGTATCACTAGCATTGCAGCATCACTAGAAAGCGGCACAATATACGAAACGAGACTAATAACGTGTAAATAACGAACTACGAAAACCAATGTGCAGCAGAAACTGGAAAAAATACACACTATGTCATTCGCTGACTTAATGAATGCTTCCGGCCCATCAGGAAAGAAACGTTTGGGATTACTATACAGAAAGGTGACTGATTATGAAACACTTGTGCGACCCACCTTAGAAATTGCTGAAGCGTGTAGAGCCTTTACCAGGCAGGAGTTCCGGGGAATGTTGGGAGTATATAAGCAAGGGTAGTGGGAATGGTCACAGGTTTGTTTTACCCGTGGGAGGGCACTATGTACTTGATGAAAATCTCAATTGAGTGACGTTTGAAGATAGCGTCAACCTCGAAAGCTTACATGCAGTGTTCCAAGAATCAGTTGTTAGTAAGGAATTTACTATTATACTGCAGTTCTCCAGGTTTGCAGAGAATAGCTGTAGACTCCAGACGGTCCTAGAAGTGCCGCTTTTTTGACGCCTCGTGGCGAACCGCATGTACTTGGTGTCTGTGCCTAAGAGATCTGGCGATTCAGCTCATGGACAGGTTTGTGTTTGCCGTGAATACCGCTTCTACGCTCTCGCTACACCACTTACAGGATTCTCGCTGTGACTGTTTTTTCTCTTGGCGGGAACTTTGACTTTTTGTCGGTATTTCTCGTGTTGAAATTCGTTCTACGGACTTAACGTGCTCGGAATGCTTCTCTATAAGTTTTATCGTTATCCCAGGACGACTGCGCTGCTCTACACGTGTCCTTTGCGTGTCTGCTTTTATTCCAGCACAGCTTCTACTGTGCAACAGTAACAAACAGGTGTTGGGGGAAAGACAAAAGGGCCGGCGAGCCTCATTTAGTGTTTCTTCTCTATGTGTGCGTCGGTAAAAGTTCAGACTGGATTTTGCACCCTTCAACCTTCTGAAACAGCAGGGAAAGCTGTTGCTATGGATGAAGCAGCGACCAGCAGTATATGAGGGGCTTTACGAACAGCAGAAAATGGTCAAATTAAAAACATTACTTCAGATTCTGCACCTGCGAGTGCACCCAGCGATCCAATTCCTAACGTTGCTACATTTTCCTGTCCGAGACATGGAAAATGAGAACTGGGATGACTTTTTATTTTGAGACAAATAGTATGTCTGATGCTAACTTCGAAAGTAATTTGCTTTCTTCTAATACGCAAATTCAGAATTTTTTTCAGGCTCTTATGTTCCTTACAGAAGTATCTGCGCCATGGTATGTAACTAACCATTTCAGTATGCAAATGCGAGTAGTAGCAGCCAGTCCAAAAGGCATACATGACCGTAAAAAGAAGCCGGCTCGCCGATTTCAAAAGTCTTATATTAATTATGCCTGTCGTCTTTTTGGACCACGTACTCGTCATTTTATTCCTAGGTGAAGTTTCCTCCGGACTCCAAGAAACATTGTCTACAAAATATGAAGTGGATTAAAAGGTTGAACGAAAGCCCTACATCCATAAACATTGGTCTAAACATAGCCATCTGTCGTTGTCTCATTTCCGGTTCCTTCTCTTCGCAGCACTCTTAAATACTGATGTAGTCTGCAGTCCGAAGACTGGCTTCACGCACCTAACCACGCCAGTGTAGCCTGTGCAAGCCTCTTTTACCTCTGTGTAACAGCTGCTACTTGTACACCTGTCTGAATCTGTTCACTGTATTGATCTCTTGTTTTCCCTCTTCAACGTCCCCCCACCCTCCCCCCCAACCTCACCACCGCCAAACGTCTCTCCATTACAAAAGCCACTGTTTCTCGATGCGTCATGGTGTGACCTATCAATCTATCCCTTGTTTTACTCAAATTATGCCATAAACTCAGTAAATCCTCGTTAGAAAACCGATCTTTCCAACTAATTTTCAACATTTTTCTGTAGCATCACATTTCAAAAGCTTATATTTTCCTCTTGTGCCAACTACTTATCGTCAACGTTTCACTTCTGTACAAAACTACACTCCAGAAGAATACTTTCTGAGAATCTTTATCTCTTTAAGAAGTGCTTTTGTTCTTATTACCAGCCTGCATTTTAGAACATTCTGCTTCAGCTGTCGTCAGTTGTCATTCTACTAATTTGAGTGTTTCACGACTGAAACTAATTCTTTCATCATCGTCTGACTTGTTTCAACTCCATTCCTTTGCACTTCCTTTACTTTTTTTCTTATTTATCTTATAAACTCTATTCAACAGTATCCTTTACGTTCAACTGCTTTTTCAAGTGCTTTGCTATCCTGTGGCAGAATTACTGTGACAGCAGCAAACCTCAAAGATTTATTACTCCTCTCCGAAACTTGATTCCCTTTCCAAAATTCTTTTTGGTTTTTCTTTATTGATTGCTGAATGCATAGATTGAAGAACATCGACGATATGCTTCGATATTGTCTGACCCCCTACTCAACTACTGCTTCCCTTTAATCTTCTCCAGCTCTTATAAATGCAGTGTTATTTTCGTACAAACTGTAGATAACCTTTCGCTCTCTGTATTTCACCAACGTTACAGCCAGAATTTCAAATAGTGTATTGGAGTCAACACTGTGAAAAGCTGTCTTTCATTCTGCAAATGCTATAAACAAAGATTTACTTTTCTATGTTATTACATTTCTTCAGATTCCAACTTCAAATACTCAAGATCAGCGTCCATTAGTATTTCCATTCTTCGTGTTAGTATTTTGAAACCGTTGATTATTAAACTTTTACTTCGCCGATCTTTACACTTGTCAGCGGTTGACTTCCTTGGAATTGACATTATTAACTTCTTCTTTGAGTCTTAGTATATTTCGCCCTTCTCGAATGTCATACATAGGAACAGGTTTGTCATGGCTGTCTGTCTCAAGGACGACACTTATTCTGAGAAAATGATGTCCAGACTAGATGCCATGTTTCGGCTTATGTATTTCATTGCTCTATAAAATTCTTCCAGCAATATCATATCGCAAGTATCGTCTTTATCTACTTCCTCTTTCGTTTCAATGATATTGTTCTCAAGTTCGTTTCTCTTGCATAGCCCTTCTACGTACTGATTCAAACTTGCAGCCTTCCCTCCTTTGCTTAGTACTCGTTTTTCAGTTGAACTCTTAATATTCATGCAGGTGTTTTTGTTGCCTCCAAGGGGTTCTTTAATTTTCCTGTAGGTGGTTTCTATGTTTCCTACATTCATAAATCCTTCTACAACTTCATATTTCTGCTCTAGCCATCCCCGCTTTGCCATTTTGTTCTTTCAGTCAGACTTTTTTTTTACGTGTTTCTGTTCCCTTTTGTCTGTTTCCTTTTCTGCATTTACATCTTTTACTTTTTGATCAACTGAATTCAATACCTCAAGCGTTATCTAAAGATCTCTACTGTGGCTTGTCTTTTTCCCTATATGATCCTCTGCTGTTTTCAGTTTTTCATCTCTCAAACCTAGCCATTCGTATTACTATGCCATTGCCCAACTCTTCTTTTGAAACTCATGGCAATCTCCGGTTCCTTCAATTTCTGTAGTTACCAACTTCTTAGTTCCCACAATTTCTGCAAGTTTCTTCAGGCGGAAGCTACAACTTTCATGGAGAAAATTGTGAAAAGTTCGTGTGACACAATTGACTGTGTAATTTGTTGTGTGATTTACAGTTAAACATTTTGTGCCCTCTTTCAGAAACGCGTAGGACCAAAAAGAAACTAAATGTCCTTCTCTGCAACAAGATTTTAAGTGCACGTCCCCTACTTCACATTTTATCAGCTGAATGAATAGCAAATAAAGAGACGCTATTTATTTAAATATTCTTATGTAGTACTGGAGCAGATGGCATGCTGCTGACAAAACTGATATATATATATATATATATATATATATATATATATATATATATATATATAGTAGAGATACTTAGAAGTATTTGCAGCTTTTTTCTCTTAACTGAATAACAGCTACAGAGTTCAACAAGATACAGCATGGATGAAATAACGTCATGTAATGAATCTGAAAACTTGTGGTGTCACAAAGTCTTTTCTACTTTCTTTTAGAATTGTCAAAACAAGTTTTAGTAATGATTCGGTTCAGTTTTGTGCAAACTTTTACCAAACGGCTTCTCCGTTCATTACTTTCCGTCAGTTCCTATTTGACGATTATATTTGTTTAACTTCGTTGTTCTTCTTTTGCCTTAAGCGTTAAACATTTGTCTGAAACTTCCTGGCAGATTCAAACTGTGTGCCGAACCGAGACTCGAACTCGGGACCTTTGCGATTTGAGGGCAAGTGCTCTATCAACTTCTTATTTTTTTAATGGGCATTTTTAATAGCCAGCTATCGTAGCCACTTTTTATTTAACAAAAATGAAAAAAGAAAAAAAGATTTTGGAAGGTTTGTTTTTCTGATTTTTTTAAATTTTATTTTTATACAATTGGTTAAAGGAAGGCCGTTCCTCTTAGGCTACACAAACAGAACAATAGGAAGTCGTCCCATTACGATAAAGGATGCTCCATGCTATAGCCCGCTGAGAATTTTTCGATGACTGTCTTCTCGTTGCTGTGTTGTTTCCATTGTTTGTTCAATCTCATAAGAAAGGAACTGGGAAGAGGTGCTATGGTTATCTTCTCATGTCATCGGTAATCCAGCTGCGAGGCGGATTATGGAATGCACTCCAAAGAAAATTAGAAAAATATTGCCAATATTTAGAGTTCTTGACGATCGCACAATGTCGTTCGTTGAGGTAACACCAAAAATCGGGTACTGTCTTTTCGCCATTACCGAATAGGTAGTGAACGGGTGGCCGCTGATCCACGTCACAAAGTTCCTTTGCTCTTGGGAAATATCTTATCGGGGAAAAGAAGTGATCGGGTAGTTATCCTGTCGGGAGTCGTGCGTGTGAAAAAAGCCAATATCTGACGCGCCAAATACCAAACGTCCTTTGCCGACCCGCATCCGTGTCAATCACTTGGCATGTGGCACACAAGGATGAATCAGCGAGGTGGATGTGAGGTGGGCGGGACTGGCACAACTGTTTCCCATTAACAGTTACGTACCATGCAGACTGCACGTCAGTATCAAGGGTGGTGGCATTCACTGCGTGCCACTCAGCGCGCCTTTTGTATTGGGGTGTTTGCTTTCAATAACATTCGGCGTCCTGTTCATTTGCATGGCAGCATATATCGCCCTCGTCATCATCAAGCGTGTGGGTAGTAGTGCAGTGAGGATGTAGCTTAATTCAAGGAAGAATTGGCTGATGTAGAAGAAAGGTGCAGGGATGTCCGATATAATCACAGGGGGTGCCAGTGAGATTGGTCGTAAGGCTTCCAGTAAGAGACTTGTGAGGCACGTCGGACTTCGTCGCCACAGTTGCAGGTGACAGCCGACGAACAGGGCCTTCGCTCTGTTCTGGACATGACAAAGGCCTAAACCCCCTCTGCTCCTCGGGAGGGTTAGGGACTCGTAACGAATCTTAAATAACATGCCCGCATTAACAAAGGATCCCGAAACCGCCAACATGCGGTGAGCCAGGGTAGGTGGTATGGGGAGTATCTGTGCAAAATGGGGGATACGTGACGCCAAATAGACGTTAGCATATCGTGTCCGTTGCAGGAGGTCTAGATGTCTCAGACGGTGGTCACTTATTCCTGCTCTCATCTGATTCAATAAACGCCTGTAGTTAAGGGCTGTTGAACGCTTCATGTCAGATGCGAAATCAATGCCAAGACAGTGATTGTGTCACTGATTCGTAGCGGTGCGACGCTCTCGTCTGGTAGGCGACTGCTTATAGACAGGGCGTGTGATTTGTGGAGATTGACATGGCTCCCCGATGCCGCGCCGTAGGTCGCCACCCACGCCATTGCTGCACGAACATCGTCATTATTGCGAAGAAGGAGTACCGGATCAACCGCATAGGCAGTGCAGCAAAAAGTGTGTCCACCAAGGGACATCCCAGTCAGGCGTTGTCGGAGGCCGCAGAGGAGTGGTTCCAAGACGAGGGTGTACAATATCGCCGAAAAAGGGCAGCCTTGTCGCACCGATCGCAGGATCTGTATCGGCGGCGTAAGACGGCCATTATATAACACCTTGGACGTCGCGCCTGGATCCGCTTCGTGGTTTGTGTATGGGCACAATCAGTCCTTCTAGGAAGGCCCCAGGTGTCTGCGTCGTGGGAGACATAAGATCGCGGTAAATATCAGTCCATGCTGGTGCCAGCAATTGTTGATATGTCTGGTAAAATTCCAGAGGATGGCCATCAGGTCCCGGGGACGTATGAGCAGCCCCAGCCTGTATTGCTTCAATGATTTCCTCTTCGGTTACATCTGCAGTCAAACCCGCCGCCGCTGTCAGAGAGATCGTGCCATAAGTGAGTTGAGAGACTTCGGCGATCACCTCTGGGGGATGTCGATGTTCCGAGTATTGCCTAGTATAGTGATCATGAAGGGCGTTTCCTATATCGCGCTGGGTATCAAGGCGTCGTCCGTCTTCCGTCGTGATAGCTTGGATCAGTGTCCAGCGTCGGCGCCGTCGTTCTGCAATGGCGTGGTACATAGACGGTTCCTCCTGGGCCACTCTGTCTTGAGTGCGCGCTCTGACGATCGCACCCTCAAGGTGGTAACGTGATAATCTGATGATCTGTGCCTTGGCACGGTTCACCGTCACCTGCCGTGCAGGTGAGTACTGCGGTGTTGTACATTCCTTTAAGATGCTGTAGTAAAAGTCCATGGTATGTCTCTTCCACGCTGCAACAACTCGGCCGCAGCCTATCAAGGTCTTCCGGAGGGCTGGTTTGGCGCAGAGTAACCACCACAACAGTGTAGACCGGTAGGTACCAGGCCGGCGGTTACAAGAGTCCCACGTCTTTTCTATAAGGCGGCGGCATTCCTGAGAAGCTAGGTGGGCGACATTCAACTTCCAAGGACCACGGCTGTGCCATAACTTCTGGCGGCCGAGGGTAATAGCGCTAATGTAGGCTTCGTGGTCAGAAAAAGCTCTGGGCCAAACTTCGGCAGCCCTTGTCCCTACAACTATGGAGCGCGAGATGTAAATCCGGTCGATACGGCTGGAGGAATGGCTGGCGTCGTGAGTAAATCCGGGCCGATCGCCACAAACATTTTCCCCCGAGTCCATCAATTGAAGATTATTTATAATTGTCTTAAGTTCTGCGCAAGGAGAATGATGTGGTAACTGATCCTTAGGTGCTTGGCTACAGTTGAAGTCTCGCCCCATTATCAAGGCGTCCTGACGGCCCATAAAGAGGGGCGTGATTGTATGAGCGAAAAAGGTGGATCGTTCGCGACGCCGACCAGATCCTGACGGTGCACAGATGTTAATAAGTTTGAGTCCTTGGATAGTAAGAGCCATGCCTCTGGCGTCAGGGAGATACTCGACGTCTTCTCCGGATATACCTTCGCAGAGGAGGATCGCCACACCACTGACATTGGCAGACGCATGTGAGACCCAAGTCTAGTAGCCACAGGGTTCCTTGAATTCTGCGACATACACCTCTTGGAGGAGCGCAATGTCGATGTCTGCTACGTTGAGTAGATCCTGTAGCATCGGTAGTTTATGTTGTTGATGTTAATCGTCGCTAGACGGTATGTTTGGTCAGCCAGGTCGGCAACTGGGTTATGTAGGAGGCCAGGTGTGGGCGGCAGGGGCGGCCCCTTAGAGGCTGACGATACAGCAGTAGTCACTGTGGTTGGTCGGTGCTGGGTACAGCCGAGGGAGCATCTCTGCCTTCGGCATCCTCCTGGTGCTGTGGCTCATCCTCGACATCATCCGCCCAAGAAGCAGATGCAGTAATTGGTAACTGTTGATCAGTGCTATCAGTAGAGCGCTTGCGCGCATGTTCAGTAGCAGAAGTGATGTTGTCAGACCGAGGCTCAGAAATTGTATCCGCCGTAGCATCGTGATGGGAAGGTTGAGTTGTGGTGGTAGAGTCCTGAGTGTCGTCCGACGCCGGATGTTCGTCTGGGTCACACATCTGAAGCAGGCAATCATCGGATGGCGTATGGCGCCGTTTCTTGCGTTTTCGAGGGGACCGTTGTTTCCGGACATGTTGTTCTGTGTCAGAGTGCGGGCGACAATCATCTGATGCGGTCTCCATTGGTAGGAAGGCAGAGGTCGGGACAATTTTAGTTTCTGCTTCCATCTTCTCTTTAGGCTCGTCTTGGTGGCACAATTGATCACCGTCTTGAGGCAAGTCTGCCGATGACGTCGTAGAGAGGGATATGCTGTCCGACACACTGTCATCGACCGCTGACTGCAATATGGTGTTACGATCCTGGGCAGGAACAGCTGTTGCGGTTGCAACCGCTGCATACGTGATGGGGAGTGAAGTAGGCGTCGCCGGGGATGGAACTTCACCGACCGGTGTCTGAGTCAGTCGGCGTTGAATGCACGCCGATCGGACATGTCCTTCCTGGCCACAGCCGGCGCAAATACGCGGTTGTCCGTCGTACATGACAATGGCTCTGCAGCCGCCAATTACTAAATAGGATGGCACATTCTTCGCCAGTTCAATCTTAATTTGTCGTACTCCATTTAAGACGGAGTACGTCTGAAACGTTTGCCATTTTTCAGCCAAGTGGCTTAGCACGTTGCCGTACGGTTTGAAAGGAGTCATCACAACATCTGGTGGGACTTCGAATGGCAGCTCGAAGGCCCTCAGAGTGCGAAGGCCTAATCCAGCGTGGTCGATCGTGACAGTTCCTATGAGACCATCAGATTGCTTAAATTTAAGTCCATGAGCGTGTCGGCACACAATATCAGTGCACACCTTTTCATTGATCAGTTTTATGTAGACGACACTTTGTGTTATAGAAAAGTGGATCCCAATGATGTCTTGACGTGCAATATGAAGTTCTTCTCGGATGAAACGTTCAATGTGAAGTGCTCGATGTCTTGCGCAGTCCGCTTGAAATGTGATCTTAATTGTGGACTTGCGATACGAGTGCGCCATGGCACTACCGAGACACGGACGCGTGACACTCGCCGCAGCGGGAGGTAAACAGTAAACACTCGCGCGCGGTACGCTAACAGGGGGACGCAGGCGCGGCGACCTTGCCCCACCGCTGCTAACAGCGGACTGAACCAACTGAGCTACCCGTGCACGACTTACGCCCCGTCTTCACAGCTTTACTTCTGCCAATCTCGGTCCGGCATACAGTTTTAATCTGCCAGGAAGTTTCATATCAGCGCACAATCCGCTGCAGAGTGAAAGTCTCATTCTGGAGACATTTGCCTGTTAAGATGCGCGTCTATGCCTTGTGCTCCCCAGAGTACTTCGATCTACTGGCTTAAAATTATAATGTCTTACTTTTTAAGGTAGTCTGCCGTTGTTGATTCTGTCGAGACGTTCACTCCATAATGTTGTTCTCATCTTTCTTTCTTAAATTAAATATGTTTAATTCAGTACCAGTGTTGCAGTTTCTTAATCCATGTGCTCTGGTACAGCCTTTCATAGCCCTAAGAAATTTCATGTAATACGCTTGGCTGTTACTTTCTTAGTGTAAGCAGACGACCCATGACTCACTTCTGTAGAGTAGTGGAGGAACGGCCATTAGTCTATAAAACTCCATTCGCGTTGATTTTTGTTTCTTCTCTCTAAAGTACCTGTTTATTATTCCACATATCTTTCCAAATTTTGCTACTTTTTTGTTCTATCTTTATATTAATTGCATGTGGTATCATATCCCAGGTAATGAAAATAGCTCATGTTTAGTATTGTATTGTTCTCCACTATTCTTGTTCTTATGTGGTCCCATCATGTAAAAGTATGTGTGTGAGTGTGCGTGTGTATCTGTGTGTGTGTGTGTGTGTGTGTGTGTGTGTGTGTGTGTGTGTGTGTGTGTGTGTTTGTGTTGGTTGGGAGCGTCGTCAGACAAAAGCCATTGTCCTATTTTTTTATGTAGCCGTATGCTAGTCTGGCTGTTTTATTTGTAAGGTAAATTCCTTTTTGTTGGTCATTTGCTTTCTCTGTTAAAACCACATCATCTGAATATAAAATCCAATTCAGAACAGTCTGTCTGCCTATTCTAACGCCTGCATGAAACTCAGTTTTTTATCCACGCAGTAAATCGTCTGTACATATTAAAAAGCGTGGGCTGAATGCTACACCCTTGCCTGAATGATCTATCAGTGAGGAAAGATACAATCAGCTCGCCGGCTGCTGTGACCGAGCGGTTTTAGGAACTTCAGCCCGGAACCCCGAGACCGCTAAGGTCGCAGGTTCGAATGCTGCCGCGGGCAGTGATGTGTATGACGTCCTTACGTTGGTTAGATTTAAATAGTTCTAAGTTCTACTGGACTGACGACCTCAGATGTTAAGTCCCGTAGTGCTCAGAGCCATTTGAACCATTTGAGCAATCAACTCTATATTTATAGCAAACGTGTTTGATATATTGTTGTGTTTTTCCACAGAATTCTTAAGGGATTTAGTAAATGGAATGGTTACACATTTTTTAATGCTCCGCAGTTTTCTTTATTAATTTTATGAAAGGGCTTTCCCGAATCAACATAGCTTCTTAATTGGGTCTTTCGATTAAACTGTGCATATTTTTCAGTGACCTGTTTCATCACAAATACTGAATTAGTTATCGATCTTCCTTTAAGAAAACACAGTTGTTCTTCTCCTAACATGACTTTTAATCTTCTCTTCTTCCCGTTCCTGCTATAGAATTCTAGTCCCTCAGTGCAATTAAATTTTTTCTCTTAATTGCCGGGATAATTCCTTTTATTTCACCATCAACGGGACTAATAGTGATATAAACCTCTACTTCTGTGGATTTATGTATATATTGGCAACAATAATCAGTTCACGAATCTTTCTGTTGTGGTTGGCAGAAGAGCCAACACCGCACTACCAAAGGAGGTCGAAATGCACGCGTCTCAGCTCACGCAGGCTGGCGTGAGGCCTGGAACATGACAAGGGAATTAGAATTGAGAAAAACGGACGTAGCTGGTGGAATACTTAACTTTAATCCATTAAAGGTGAACGTCGCTCGTGAGAGTACATGATTCACAATATCAATGGTAACTGAATATGGCGCCTTGCTAGGTCGTAGCAAATAACGTAGCTGAAGGCTATGCTAACTATCGTCTCGGCAAATGAGAGAGTAGAAGTCAGTGAACCATCTCCAGCAAAGTCGGCTGTACAACTGGGGCGAGTGCTAGGAAGTGTCTCTAGACCTGCCGTGTGGCAGCGCTCGGTCTGCAATCACTGATAGTGGCGACACGCGGGTCCGACGTATACTACCGGACCGCGGCCAATTTAAAGGCTACCACCTAGCAAGTGTGGTGTCTGGCGGTGACACCACATTCCTCCCCCACAAATCGGCGTACGGTTGTGGAATAAGGCTTCCGCCTGCCGTAGGGAGGACCCCATGTTGACGTATGCGACGTGGTGGGGAGCCTAACAACAGGCGAGGCTGTGCCACCCGCACCCTGCCATTCGGACCGCGGGGAGCTAGGAAACGCCTGAAAACCTGCTCCAGGGTCCACGCTAACATGCGGTGTATGCGCCCGTAGAGAGACAGGAGGGGCCGAAGAGTCGACCTACATCGGGCCGGGGCACCCGACGGTCGAAGACGACATATGATCCGGAGCGGGCAAGAGTTCCATGGCGGAAGACAACTGGTCACGGGAAGCGATCGGCGGCGCGTGACCCTGGGAGGCGCCCGGTGGTTGCAGCGACGCGTCCACTGCGGGCGTCGCCGGCGGGAGAACAGGCGGCGGCGGCGGCGGCGGCGGCGGCGGCGGCGGCGGCGGCGCCTCGCCATGGGGAAAAATGGGAGGCAGCGTCGGTAACACCTGGGGCTGAGGCGTGCCAGTAGATGGGTCCCCAAGGCGCTGGCCGGACGACACCGTCGCTGAAAGCAGACGGCGAGCGGCAGATCCCGTGCGACGACAGAGGCGCAGCTGATTGAGATGCCGGCGCACCTCACCAGAGGCCCCCAAAACCAGATACATAGCGCTGCCGAGGCAGCGAAGAATGCGCCCTTTGAGCCAACGACGTGAACCTCGGTAGTGGCGATAGTAGACAACGTCGCCTGGAGCAAAAGCAGGTGTCTGCCGCTGCACAGGAACCTGATGCGGCGGATGTAGCAAAGACATCAAGGTTCGATGATGACGACCGTGGAGCAACTCAGCCGGCGAGCGACCATCTCGGGGCTGAGAGCGATACGAGGACAAAACGAGCAACAACGCGTCCTCCCGAGAATGCGACTCTATTAACTTCAACATCTCCTGACCAATCGTTCAGCGGCACCGTTTGACTGTGGCGAAAACGGCGCGGACGTCAGATGTTGAATACCATTGGCCTTGCAGAATGACTGAAATTCTGCGGACATGAATTGTGGGCCATTGTCGGAAACAATAGTCTGTGGAAGACCTTCAATGCAAAAGATAGCGGATAACGCTTGGGCGGTGGCAGATGACTTCATGGAAGACATCCGGACAACAAAAGGAAAATTACTAAATGAATCTACCACAACCAACCATCGAGCACTCCAGAATGGACCAGCAAAATCGATGTGTAAGCGTTGCCAAGGGGAAGTGGCTTTTGGCCATGCAAAGAACTTGCGCGGTGGTGGTGATTGTTGTTCGACACACACCATGCAAGAAGAGCACATTTTCGTAATCGCGGCATCGATGCCGAACCAAGTACAGTGCTGGCGAGCAAGTTGTTTCGTTCTCACTATACCCCAATGTCCTTGGTGGAGAAGCTGTAATACAGAGGACTGTAACGAACGTGGTACCACGACCCTGGACTGATCAGTATCAGAACGCAACAGCAAAACGCCACGTCGT
This sequence comes from Schistocerca gregaria, assembly GCF_023897955.1. NCBI lineage: Eukaryota > Metazoa > Arthropoda > Insecta > Orthoptera > Acrididae > Schistocerca > Schistocerca gregaria. Next base: position 125,440,532 of record NC_064923.1, on the reverse strand, counting down.
ACAAAAAGTCTCTCCTTGTGAGCAAAAACTCGGCGAACCAACGGGTCCCCGATCCGTGACTTTGACAAGGGCCATTGCGTAGCAACAAAACGCAGAACGGGAGCAAGGACAGGGTCGGCAGCTTTAATCCATTAAAGGTGAACGTCGCTCGTGAGAGTACGTGATTCAATATCAATATCAATGGTAACTGAATATGGCGCCTTGCTAGGTCGTAGCAAATAACGTAGCTGAAGGCTATGCTAACTATCGTCTCGGCAAATGAGAGAGTAGAAGTCAGTGAACCATCGCTAGCAAAGTCGGCTGTACAACTGGGGCGAGTGCTAGGAAGTCTCTCTAGACCTGCCGCGGGGCGGCGCTAGGTCTGCAATCACTGATAGTAGCGACACGCGGGTCCGACGTATACTACCGGACCGCGGCCGATTTAATGGCTACCACCTAGCAAGTGTGGTGTCTGGCGGTGACATCACACTGTCCATAGCAGCGCACCCAAATTCCTATTTTCGTATTCGTTATTAGGCCTATTCAAGCATTATTGGATCTATTCCAGCTTCTCTTATTGATTTTGAATTGATTAACCTGTACGCTTCTTGCCTGGCTGATGTTCCAACGCCAAATCAGTTAATCACACAGACATTTGCCTCTGCACTTACTTCAGCAACGACGTGTTTGTCTGGCCTGTCCACAGATACTCCTCTGTTGCTGTTGCACCTGAGACACGGCTGTGTATATCATACAGCTACGCAAGCCACAAGCCACCCCACCGCAGCAAGATCCCTGTTTCGTGGTGGAGGCAGTCAAATACAAGAACGTGGTACGACATCAGCCATTCAAAGCTAAAAATGTAAAAAAAAAAATCATCACTCCACAAAACTATTATTATGTATGGAAAGCTGATTAATATTTTCATATGTGACATCTTAGTGTCTAAAATATTTTTGAATCTTCCTTTCCAAAGAGAAAATAAACATTTTTTTCTAAAATTTGAAGTGGTATTAAATGAATTGTTGTTGGCTTTAGATCTGACACTTCTTTAGATTCTTCATTCCCATTAACGATACAATGCTAATGTATACGAATTCCAAAGGCTAACAAATGTATACGAGTCTTCAGTCTCTTCTTTTGGCTTTGCTCACTGTAGAAGATGTAATAAAATAGTGTCAAAAGCGTAGAGGAATTGTAGAGGGTGACCAGTTTTATGACAAACTCCTCTGCAGAAACGTGGGCCAGCGTGGGATGACGAAGAGTTGTTGGACTCCTCCATGTAGGCCACCCGCATAGCGCCATTCGTCTGCATCCGATCTCGCAGAGCCCCTGACGTTTCGTGTGTTTTATTTTTGCTTCCCTTTTCGGCGCTAATTGGTGACACAGCTGTTGTATTCTACTCATGAAACAGTAACACATCCGCCAGACGACTGTAAGTTGCATTCTATTCATGAAACGACAACACATTCACCAGACGACTATCGGTTTCTGCATGCAAGCTATTTTAAGTGGCTCTGCAGAACTTTTAAATACTACTCACTACACCAATATTTTAAATACACATCACATGCTTAGAACTTTATTAAACGAAACTAAAGTGCCTTGCACATGTCGTACTTTGAAAACGAACCACCAGGTGCCAAATGTATGACACTGTCGTAGCTCATGACTGTACACAGGTTTATGCAAAAAATTGAAACACTTACCGCTAAGGAGCGACAACAAGATATAATTCATGAATCGTTACATTTCTAACTTAACTTTAAATGCACCTATTTCGTTTGTGTGATTTACGGTGACGTACAAGTCTAATGGTTGACAAATTGTACACATTATTGTCTTACCGTAACATTACGGCTTTCAGTTTCTGGGGCATTTACGCTCATACTGAGGTACTTACGTTGCTCTACCTAAGCTATTTAGGTCTAAGTTACTGGTCACGATTAACTCCCCATGACACGCCCGGGTGATTGTGCATGTTAAAATCCCTCTTCCAAGACAGGGATGTGTGCCGGCCCCATATTGAATCCATCAGCCAGATGGATTAACGATGAAAGCCGGTGGGCCAGCCTGAGAGACTGTGATTTTTAGGCCGTTTCCTACGGTCCCCTGGGTAAAAATCTGGCTTGTAAGCAAGTCCCTCTCATACATTTAGAAAGCTTTCACTCAGTTTGACATATATAACTACAGGAAAATTAGTGAGACCTTTGGAGAAAAGAGAACCACTTGCATGAATATCAAGAGCTCAGATGGAAACCCAGTTCTAAGCAAAGAAGGGAAAGCAGAAAGGTGGAAGGAGCATATAGAGGGTCTATACAAGGGCGATGTACTTGAGGACAATATTATGGAAAGGGAAGAGGATGTAGATGAAGATGAAAAGGGAGATATGATACTGCGTGAAGAGTTCGACAAAGCACTGAAAGACCTAAGCGAAACAAGGCCCCAGCAGTAGACAACATTCCATTGGAAGTACTGACGGCCTTGGGAGAGCCAACCGTGACAAAACTCTACCATCTGCTGAGCAAGATGTATGAGACAGGCGAAATACCCTCAGACTTCAAGAAGAACATAATATTTCCAATCCCAAAGAAAGCAGGTGTTGACAGATGTGAAAATTACCGACCTATCAGTTTAATAAGCCATGGCTGCAAAATACTAACACGAATTCTTTAAAGACAAATGGAAAAAATGGTACAAGCCGCTCTTGGGGAAGATCAGTTCTGATTCCGTATAAGTGTTTGAACACGTGAGCCAATATTGACCCTACGACGTACCTTAGAAGATAGGTTAAGGAAAAGCAAACCTACGTTCCTATCATTTGTAGATTTAGAGAAAGCTTTTGACAAGGTTGACTGAAATACCCTCTTTTAAATTGTAAAGGTGGCAGCGAAAGGCTGTTTAGAATTTGTACAAAAAGCAGATGGCAGTTATAAGAATTGAGGGGCATGAAAGGGAAGCATCGGTTGGGGAGGGACTGAGACAGGATAGTAGCCTATCTCTGATGTTACTCAACATGTATATTGAACAAGCAGTAAAGGAAACAAAAGAAAAATTGGGAGTAGGAATTAAGAAATAAAAACTTTAACGTTAGCCGATGACATTGTAATTCTGTCAGAGACAGCAAAGGACCTGGAAGAGCTGTTGAACGGAATGGACAGTGTCTTCAAAGGAGGATATGAGATGAACATCAAAAAAAGCAAAACGAAGACATTGGAATGTAATCTAATTAAATCAGGTGATGTTAAGTGAATTAGATTAGGAAATGAGACAGTTAAAATAGTAGATGAGTTGTGCTATTTGGGGAGAAAAATAACTGATGATGGTAGAGAAGATATAAAATGTAGACTAGCAATGATGAGGAGAGCGTTTCTGAAGAAGGGAAATTTGTTAACATCGACAATAGATTTAAGGGTTTGGAAGAATTTCCTAAAAGTATTTGTATGGAGTGTAGCCATGTATGGATGTGAAACATGTACGATAAACAGTTTAACAAGAAGAGAATAGAAGCTTTCGAAATGTGGTGCTACAGAAGAATGCTGAAGATTAGGTGGGTAGATCACATAACTAATGAGGAGGTATTGAATGGAATTAGGGAGAATAGAAATTTGTGACACAACTTGCTAGAAGAAGGAATCGCGTGGTAGGATATGTTATGAGGCATCAAGAGGTCACCAGTTTAGTATTGGAGGGCAGCGTGGATGGTAAAAATCGTAGAGAAAGACCAAGAGATGAATACACTAAACAGATTCCAAAGGATATAGGTTCCAGTAGGTACTGGGAGAACACGAAGTTTGCACGGGATAGAGTAGCATTGAGAGCTGCATCAGTCTCTAGACTGAAGACCACAACATCAGCGACGTATATAACAGTACACGCTGAATTTGGTGTACACATATTGCGTTCCGAGGGGTAACATGGCAGTGATAGGAAATGCATCCGGCCACCCTTAAAACTAACCATGCCAAATCCGTTCATAACCATGCCCATTCTGCGCCGGTGAGGGAAAAAGTCACAAGAACAAGGGTTTATTAGTTAGCACCCATGCACTATTCTTGGAAAACCAATTTCTTTATGTATCTAACTCCAGTTTCGCGATAAAGCCATTTCTTAAGATGAATGACTGTCATGTTTTCGCCATTCATACCCTTAACTCATTTTTTTCTTGTATTTTCAAATCTTTTAATGAAACGAAAGAAGGAAGATTAAGAAGATTAATGTTAAACGCCGCATCGACAGCGACGTCATTAGAGACGGAGCACAAACTTGGTATAGGATAGGATGGGAAACGAAATCTGCCATGCCGTTTTCAAAGGAGCAGTCCTACCATTTGCCTTAAGCGACTTAGGGAAGTCACGGAAAACCTAAATCTGAATGCCCAGTAGAGGATTTCAATCGTCGTCCTCCCAAGGGCAAGTACATTGTACTAACCACTGTATCGCCTCGCTCAGTTGTACCTTTTAGTGTCAAATCGAAAGTCACTCCGTACTGAGAGTCTTCAGTTTCTCTTGGAGCTGATGACGAGGGAATAGATTTCGGGCATGTGACTGGGTCTTTGGGTCCAATGGATACGGTATCGCAGGAGGTGACCGTGTTGCAGACATCTTGTTTACTGGTGAACTGACTGCCCATGCTCGAACACGAGGCTTTCACCTCCATGCTCTCCCCTTCCCCCACCACTCTATACTGGTCAGCAGCAGCTCCTTTGCCGTTCATCCGAGACGAGCCCAGGGTCGTGTTGAATGCACAACTGGTCTGTTCCTGCTCTGCCTACATCGGAAGCCCATTTTTGATTCACTTCCATCAATCTCTCTCCGTAGCCGAGGTCATTAAGCCGCCCGAATGCGAAGTACCAGTTCATACCATGTAGGTGGAGAAATATTCATCGTTATTGTTTCCCTGGACGGAGAAATAACAGGACAGATGACTGCGCATTTCCTGAACACCACACTTTGCACCAAAGTTCTGTGTCAAATTCCTTGCGTTTCTGAAGTGTGTCATTGGGCGAAGGCGTGTGGCCCTGTTTATGGTCGTCTGCCTGTCGGATGGGGATGTAAAGTCCAGTAGTCACGTTGGTACTCTTCCGGAGTAGTAGGCTTTCACTGGTACCGGTTTTCATTGACTCTATTCTCTCATCATCATACAAAAGAACATAACACTATGCTATGTACACTGAAAGTTATACGTGTTTTAAATCACTGATTGATAGAGCTCCTGTACTACGCATCCAACAAGCAAGCGCAATGAAATATACAATCCTACCTATACAAAGAATAATTACTCACCAAGCATACTGTTAACATTATAGACCAGTGCACGAGACAATATAGTGTCACAATTACAGAAAAGTAGTTAATCGTCAAGTTCCATCAGAAGGCTAACACTATGATTTACGGAGAAGAATTTCACCAACTTCAGTTGCCATGTTTTCTCGTTATTTCCTGACAGTGTCTGTTTAATGTTAGTGTTAAAAATAGCGTACTGTTTTAGTTTTCATTAGTTTCGTCTCTTCTGTGTTTACGCCCGCCTGTCGTCTAGAAGTTAGCTGCGTAGCTCGTCGGAAGATAAGTTTCATTAGTTCCTACTTTTTTATAGTTTAGGTGTGTGTTAATGTGCTTTAGCATCATATCCGACAAATGAGGATGTCACCACAGGTTAGTTAGTATCAGGGAAACATGTCAGGGCTATAGCTTTGCGCTTCGTAGTGGTAATTGTGGCGGTGAGTTAAGTAAATTATGAGATGAAGCTGTCCCATGGACTTTTATATTATGCAGTCGAGACAGGGTAATCGAGAAACGAGCGAAGAAAGGTCTTTGCCCTTTAGGCAGAATTAAAAATGGCATACTTCATGTTGGACAGGTTGAAACACGAAAGAGCTATTGGGAACTGAGAAAAAAGAACGAGTTATAAGCAGAAGATAACCTCAAAAATCACGTTTATAATTCCCATTATCAATCAGTTTGACATCTTACCTGAAATAGGGAAAGAGACTCAATTAGTTTTTTAGAAACGAAGAGCCCATTAGATTCGTAGGAACAACTTCAAAGCTAGGTCGGTAGAAAAATCAAGTAAGAGAAGAGAGTTCTCCTTGTAGACATCAATCATGGAAGGGATCTATGCCAGTGCTAGAGGAAAAACTTGGTGAACTACCAAATCACAAGATTCGTGATACCTAGTACCAAGATTAACCAGGCAACAGAGAACATAGGGGCTTTTTGCAGATATTTTCAAGGGGTATATCAGATACTTATAGTAGGAGGAGCAGGAAACAGCCTGGCTAGCAACGTAGTATGTAGTATTAAAGGTGACCTGAAGCAAATAGGGGCAGCATTGTGGTGTTCGTGGAGCTCTTCCAGCCCCATGACCAGCTTTGGCTTTACATTGGTGTCAGCCATGTAAACAAGGAGCAGAATGGATTGCATTTCATTGAAAGAAAGTTCATATCTGTGGTGTAACAGTTGCTGCAACTGGGATGTAGGGACACGCGAATAATGACCTGCACCAGGCGGAAGGAAGGACTAGTTGAGTATCTTGCACAGAAAATACCTCTCATTATTACAGTCAGCGGGACACGTTTTTTTAGATCAGAGTTAGATTGTAAAGAGACAGTCTTGAAAGAAATAGTTTCCACGAAAGTAAAATTAGTGTGTTTCATCCAAACATAACGGGGCTGAAAAACGGCGCAAATGAGCTTTTTGTATGTCTAGGAATTGCGGAAAACTCTGAAGTGTTTGGTGTTCTTTTCCTCTCTGAATACCGTGAAACCACAGGGGAGAAAAGTTACATAAATGTCAGTGATTACAGACTACCATAATCTTCGTGTGGAGTGCATGTAGAAAAAGAAAGGAGTCGCATCATATCTAAAAGCTGGACACAAGGTAAAAACACTGAAACGAGCAATTTTTGTGTAAACAGAACCCAGAACAGTTATTGGTTTGTTGAGATGTCAGTGTAGACTTTTCGGAAAACATTATGACAGGAAAAATTAACTGGAATTATTATTTGGGTGTTTAAATCTGATTTCATTGGTAAATTTTGCAACTCGCTTGGGCCAAGATGACAGAATCCTGACTCGTAATATTTTTACAGACAGAGGCCAGGCCGAAAAAACTAGTGCGTACCCAACAGGTAATGGACTATCTGATCGTGATGCAGAATTACCGGAAATAAACAGTGTAGCATCTTATAGCCCTGAGGAGGGTTCATATAAGGCAGTGAGATGTTATGAGAACAGGGTATAAAGTTTTAAAAATAAGTTGAAGAGGTAGTGTGGAATGAGATATACATAGAAAGATGTGCAATAGTGGAGTTCACTATATTTCGTACTAAATTGGTTTCAGTATTATACAGTAGCTTTACTAAAAAATCATCTAGAAAGTACATTATAAAACAGTTAATCCATGGATGAATAAATGGATTAATATTTTAAGAGCAAAAGGGAAATTTATACAGAGGCCAGAAAAAGTCAAGATCCGGTTAGCGTAGCATTGAACAAAAGTACTGTCATTTGAAAGAAAGTGATTCCAATGTCCAGGAATGTGCATGTCGTGACAGAAATCAATAATGCAGATAATAAGTTTTAGACTACACTGCGGAACACGATTAAAGTATCACTTTTTCGAAAACGCGTAATTGCCCCCATTGTAATTCATAAATTCGAAATTTCGGTCTGCGTCTCAGCCGAACTCATCAGCAGAAGCAGCATTTCCTGAGGATGGCGAACAGTTGGATCGCCGAAATATCGAGTGAAGTTGATTTTAGGATCCGGCAGCAAACCCGAAGAGACTTTCAAGACTTATTACGCCGGGAAAGCCTACGTAGTCACCGTATATGTGTATCTTCTACAGGAGAAATATATTCAGGTTGACTGGTTCTCAGTTTAGAAGGCTATCATCTGACTTTAGTCTGATAAATTAATGCTGTAGAACGTACGCAATGTTGAAAAACCAACAGAATAAAATAAAAACGTAATTTCACAATTTGTAAACAAGTAGAAGTAGCAGCAACATCCTTTATTAAAATCGAAGTGTTATAACAAGGTAAGAAAACAAAGCTGACATGATGTTAATGGAATCTCAAACAGTATTCTGAAAAGTTCTTTTAATTTAATAAGGGGTTATCTGTGTGACATCCATAAAGCATCATTGGCACAGGGAATTTTTCCAGGCAGGTTAAAATATTTGATTGCCAAACTTCTTTACAAGAAAGGTAACAAGAAAGACTTAAATAATTATCGTCCAGTATTCTCAGTAGCATCTTTTTCCAAGATATTCGAGTAATTGATGTACTGCAGTGTAGTCTCTCATTTACCCACAATCAACTTAACAGAGCACATCACAGCTGGCATTCCAGAAGTGTTACTCGATTAAGAATGTTATTTATACGTTTACTCACCAGGTATTACAAGCCTTAAATAATAAAATATCACCAGGTGGTGTATTTTTGTGATTTTTTCCATGGCGTTTGATACTCAACAAATATAATCCAGCAGATTCTGCTGAATAAATAAAACAATATTGAACTGGACAAAGATGTAATTAATGACCTTCCACTTAACAATGATACTTTGAAGTTTTTTTGCAAATGATACTAGCGTTACAATATATCCCATTAGAGGAAAAGAAACAGGAGAGATTGTGAACGATGCTTTTCAAGGAAGTGGGTCTCTGAAAACAGACTCCCCCTTTATTTTGACATAACATACTACATTCAGTTCTTTGCAACAAATAGAGTCATATCAACGACGGATGTAGCACATTAACAGGACTCAGTAATGGCTAGAATCCTCCAAATTGATGAGAAGCTGAACTGGAGGAAACATATTACTGAACTACTCAGACAAGTATTGCTACTTTTGCTCTTCATATAGTTGCTAGTCTTGGAAACAAACGAATGAACCACCTGACATATTTTGCACATTTCCTTTCTATAATGTATTATGGATTAATTTTCTGGGGCAAGTTATCGCTTAGAAAGATATTACTGATTACATAAAAGCAAGCAGTAAGATTATTCTGTGTTGGCCACTCATGGTCGCCATGAAGGCATCTCCTCAAGAAGTTAGCTTTTTTAACTGTACCATTACAATACATACACTCATTAATGAAATACGTGGTAAAGAATTCATCGCTATCAGAGACGTATGTTGATGTTCATATCCACAACACTACAGGAAAAAAACTTTTATTGACCATTATTAAAGCTATCAATGGTTCAGAAAGGATTTCAGTATGCACGAACCTAAATTTTTTATCACTTGTTGAGTAACATAAAATGTCTTATAGGTAGCATGGCAAGTTTTAAATATAACCTAGAACCGTTTTTCCTGGCCGACTCCTTCTATTTCATCGGTGAATATTTGTTTGAAAACTAGTAGCCTGCAAAACAAAAATCTATTTTTTAAATGTAGTTGCAAATACTGAATAATAATAAGCGTTGTGACAAGACAAAAATACAATTTTCTAGTCACAACTGTGTGTTCTTTAAGTGCTTTGTGAGATTGTTCATTTTTACCTACAGCAGATAAAATATCAGTTCACTTCATTACATGAATAAATGAATCATTTATTTAACTTTTACACAATTTTTTCTGCAGGAGTACTGGATAATGGACAGCTGTCATGGACTTTGAAAGTATCACTTCATGCACTAAATAATAAACTGCTCTTTTGAGGTACAATGTTAAGCATTCCAACAGTGCAAATTGACCTGAAGTTTTTACAACTGGTAGATTATACTCTGTGACTGCAGTGACTGAGATCTCGAACTGGGGCAGAGCTCTTCCAAGTTCAGCTCTATAGTGACCTCAGTGTGAAGGCACTGCAGTGCTGGGAGAGAGATGTGGCCTTCAGGAGTGTTGCGTCTTGCCGCCAGCCCTCTCTAATGCCTGTGGTATCGATATACGTCACAGACTTTGGTGTGACAACATTATCTCTGGATGATACCACAACATGTTCATTGGTATTAACACTAACCATGTACACATGTTCTCTAAACTGCATCATCCCACGTAATTTCGCTTAAAGAATCGTTCAAATGATGTTTGGAAGATGTAAATAACTAATGAACAAAAAACGAATACCAAATAACATTTTGTCTACGTGAAAATCTCTTCTAATTCTGCTTTAATAGTTCTGTATGTGATCAAATGCAAAGTTTTTGATTACTTGTATATAGAACAAGATTACAATTTGTCACTCACTTGTAATCTTGTTAGCAGACAGCCTGTCACTGTAATAGAAGCCTGAAAGAAAATCAGTAGTTTACAGTGAGTGGTCGTGCAGTGGACGAGCTCTGTACTTACTAGATGTAGCACACACCAGCCAAAAAACAATATAAAGGGAATACAAGAGGGATGACTAAATTAAGATTACACTCAAGTCATGAGTACTAATTGTACACAAGTCCCCATATTTTCTATTCCACTGAATCATACTTTCGCCACGTGTTTGTAGTAAAATTCACAGTCACCATGCCAACAGCCGTGTGGCAGTGGTAACACCACTTCCTGTCCGTACACTAAATCATTCCAAATACAGCCATTTGTGTTTTGGTGTTGTCAACGGCCTTGTTGCAGTGACAACTCCGGTTCCTGTCAGATCACCGGAGTTAAACGCTGTTGGGCTTGGTTAGCTCTTGGTTGGGTGGCAGTCCGGGTCTGCCGACCGCTGTTGGCAAGTGGGGTGCACTCAGTTCTTGTGAAAATTGAGGACCTACATGGTTGAAAAGTAGTGGCTCTGGTCACAAAAACTGACATCGGTTGGGAGAACAGTGTGCTGGTCACATCCCCCCCCCCTCCCCCCGGATCCACCTCCAGTGATGCTTATCGGTTGAGGATGACACGGTGGTCTGTCAGTACCTTTCGGCCTACTGAGGTGTGTTTGGACAGAGTTTTTTACTTTTAACAGTTACTATAGAAACATTTTACGGACGTATATTCAACTCCCGAAACCAGGTGCAACATGTTCACTTAAGTTGAAATGGACAATTTGGTATGTACTTACCTGTTCTGGTAAAATACTGTTTTCTGTTCACTATATATCTTTTTCATATTTTTTCTCTTATTTCCTTTTACATATATATAAATTGTTCTTAAACATATGTTTCTTTCTTATAAAATTTGTATAATGTAAAACAATAATTGTAAATTACCTGAAGTGCTACCCTCAGTAGGGAATAAATATAGTCCGTGCTTCCAGACTAAATAGGAAGAGGTTGACAGCTGACAGCAGAGTGTTGGTAAGATGGAAGTACGATAGTGTGCACAGCTTATGAAAATTCTTTAAACAGGAAACGTGGTGGAGTGGTATTTGGACTGCACGAAACGGAATGTTTACAGAAATGCTTAACAGTACAGAAAAATATGAATTTGGATTTGAGAGATACCACAGAGTGCTGGAGACTGTTGTGGGACAGTGTTGTTGCGTAATGGCGAAACTTCAGAGCTGTTTGAACTTCATACTGAAATACCGTTCAACTGCAGTAAGCGAGGACTGTGGAGATATATAAATAAAGCAGAAAAGCGCACTGGAAGGTTGAAACGTATACAGAGGTATTTACTGGCGGAAGATGCATGAGCAAGAAAAGTAGAGCTGAAAATATTCTGGAAATGTCAATGGCGGATAGCATCTGCATGAAATTCGAGATGTTCAGCAACTATGGACACTAAATTAAGACGTATAGTAGGAGGAAGTGTAGACGTATGATTGATTTCAAGGGTTAATAATCTAGTTACAGAAATAGGTAATGTATGTACGGACTGAGGCGTGTGAATGAATTGTGTCTTTAAAAAGGCTGGAAGCTTTCGTGAATATTAGCGTTTAAGAAAAAACACTAATCTTATCTAGCGTGTACTGCTTGCTACAGCAGTATCATGTTTTCACTAAAATAACACGCCAAATCCCATCCCAGAGTTGCCTTGAGTTATTTAAGAAACTTGTTTACTTCGAAGTTGTGAATGGACTACGTTCTCGAGCAACATTTCGGTGATATAAAATTTTCGACTTAATTTGTTCAAAATGCATGCCGAAGACCGTCATCTGTAACAGAAAAAGACGAATCGCTGCAATGGGAGAGGATCCGAGATTTTCGCAGAATCAAGCTGCAGGTGATGACGTCATAAAGGTAGGAAGCTGGTCACGGATGAATAACAATTACGAAGTACAGTGTACGAAATGCGAACTTCGTCAGTTTTATCGCCACCACTGCTGTTACTTACCCTGTGAATAATTAAAAATCCTTTGATATTGTTGCACAGGAAATTCAGTTTCTGGCTGCGCATATAGAATTAGCAAATTAAATACTGTTATATCCATTTCCTCTCCAAAATTCGTCTCAAAAATTCGTGTTCCTAGTGATCACAGATTCTGAAAGAGAATTCTGAAAGCTGCTGTTCATAAAATCTGAAACCAGTGAATCTAATTAACAGAAACTTAAAAATGGTGTTAATATTGACTAATATTAGTATTGTCTTCATGTGTGACTTCATAATTCGTCATAATTTCTCAGAGATAGAAACCATATTACCTATCCACTGTATCTTGTCAAATTGTTTATACAAGATGACCTTCTGAAAGACAAGAACTGTATTACATATCCACTGTAGGTTGTCAAATTATTTATGCAAGATGACCTTTATTGCATCATGTACAATTTCGGCCTACGGCCATTTTCATAAAGGTCATCTTGTATAAATAATTTGGCAGTCTTCAGCGTGTATTTAAATAATTCAGAAATTAGCCAGTAATATTGATGTAGCCACGCTAAAAATGTAGAGACCTCAGTTATTCTGTATTGTTGTGAAGTATTGTGTTGTTTCCTGAGTAAATTCAAAAGTCATATCTTGAACAATGAAACTGGTAAAACGATTGTTGGCACCTCACAACGAACAAAAATTACTACTTATTCCGAAAACTTCGCATTATGTATATCCTTACTCTACACTGACCAAATTATCTTTCTATAAAACGACTGAAATATGTTAGCTATTTTGGCTACACATAATACTATTTATGCAACAAAGAATGTTTAATGCTTTCTACCAGCCGACTGATATTATTTACACGGTTTCGTAAATAAATGGTAACGCAAATTTACAGTAAATTAAGAAGAAAACCGTACTCACCACTCAATTAGGTCCTCTAGAAATAACGCCACAAGACATTCTGCTGGGAGAATTCATACAAGAAGATATATAACTCGAAATAGGTGTAAGTTGAGAGAATTTATTACGTCAGTTTTTCCATAACAAACTTTTATTTGTGTTAGCTGACCATTGTCAGCATATGATTACAAATAGTTTAATAGTTATGATAAGCTGTTTCCTCTGGTATCTAGAGTCTACATGAATCGTAATAAGTTACAAATTCCATAGAAAAAATTTTCCATCACAAATCACAATAATACAACATTATAGGTTATAACATAGTCGTGACAAAATCAGTATTGCTTTTTTACTCAAAGAGTGATTTTCTTGACACATTCTGCATTGTACCAGGAAATTTCTGCAAATGTTTTCAGACGCTGAAGCCTGGAATCTCGGTGACGGGACAGTGCCGCTACCTGGAAGCCACTGCGGAGTTACGGAGAAACAGCCGCGTTCATAGTTCCAGGTACGGCCGCGGCGGCGCGCTGCTGGTGCTCGAGTTTCTGTTTCGATGAATCGATGTGGGGCAGGCGAGAGCGTGGGACGTGGTGGAGGCGAGCGCGTGATCTTGAGAGCGTTCGTTCACTCGCCGGCCGCGGGCGTGACTGGCGGTTTGGGAGCCACCGCAGCGCGAAGCGTCTGCCCGGGACAAAGAACCCGGCCGACCGCTGCAGCCCGTGGAACACCTGCAACAAAGGCCGGCACGAATAAAGCGACCGTCCAGCACCCCGGCAAGATTAGTATTTCCCATTTAACGCTCTGTTTAGGAAAATCACTCGAGTCTACAAGCTGTTTTAAAATTACGTGCCTAAGTACCTACTATTTTTAAAATAAAAACACTGTCAGTAACACTAATCATAATCTATTTTTCGAGGAACGACGGCATTATCCTCAGTGGTGATCTAAAACCCTGTGAAACAGATATTTAGCCATTGTAAAGTATACACAACAAACAAAACGTGAATTCACTGACACAACAACAGAACATAAGATACTGCACGCGCAAATACAAACACATACACACATATTAAAAAGGACTAAAAATGAAATGCGTAGAAAAAAATTATACGTGAAAAAATTGATTGTTGCAACAGAGGAAGAGCAAAAGAAATGTGAAATAACCTTTAAAACATTTTAAGATATTTGGAATAAGACGCATCTCATTTAAACTAATTGCAGTAGACGACCTAAAATCAAGAAGTTTGAACCCAGAAAAGAACTATAGTCTTTCATAAACATAATGGATGTGTGTGTGGGGGGGGGGGGGGAGCGGAGGGGGGGGGGAGAGTGAATTGTAGAGAGAGAACAAGGAATGAATGCAGTAAGCAGATTCAAATGGATGTAGGTTGCGTTAATTGTTCGAAGATAATTGCACAGAACCGACTAGAGTTGAAGGCTGCATCACACCAGTCTTCAGACTGAAAACCAAAATAAACAACAACAGTCACTCAGTATAAATTGGGGCTCGAAGCAGCTTTCATGAAAACAATGTCTCAAAGACAACAACACTATTACAACAGAGCTCAGGAAGGGCGAGTAACGCTCGCAGCATGGTCAGGCACAGCAGGTACCAAAGACCATTGCATTCCAGTGATTGTTACCTCCGGGATGAATTTTTTTACGAGCTGAGTTCGGTGTGCTCCAGTATTATCGTATCTATACACGAATTAGTTGCTAATAATTGACTGTAGGATTGGACAATAGGTTGTTGGATCTTGTGTGAGCGCTGGCACAGCCTGAAATTATGACAGGCGTCCGACACTCGGACGCGATACCGACTGAAAAAATGACTTCCGTCTCGCTGCTGAACGCATAGGACTGCATGACTGAGGTGCCTGGCCACCTCCACACTCATCTCCGACAACCATCGCGCGTCGGTCGGATCATACACTCGGCGATGAAGAGAGCAGGACGCCACAGATCCTGGTTCCATATCAGGCTCTCTCTTGCCCACCTTCTTAGCGTAAACTGATGCTGGGAAGTTTGTACTGTTGTTCGTAATGGACGCCTAGAGGTCGCCGGCCGCGGTGGTCTCGCGTTTTTAGGCGCGCAGTCGGGAACCGTGCGACTGCTATGGTCGCAGGTTCGAATCCTGCCTCGGGCATGGATGTGTGTGATGTCCTTAGGTTAGTTAGGTTTAAGTAGTTCTAAGTTCTAGGGGACTGATGACCACAGCAGTTGAGTCCCATAGTGCTCAGAGCCATTTGAACCATTTGAACCAGCCTAGAGGTCAATTTGATCGAGTGGAGACAGTTTCCTATTGTCTGCGGAGACGCAGCTCTCCCAATTGCTTCCGAAAAGGTAGCGCTCACTCCAGTGGCGTTTTCCTCAGGGCATCTACAAGCCACTACCTCCTGGTCTTCAGTATTTACTGCTTAACGGTAACAGTTGACTGTTCGAATAATTTGACTTTGGTTTGTGCCAAGGGAAAAAAAAAAAAAGTTGAAATGGCTCTGAGCACTATGGGACTCAACGTCTGAGGTCGTTAGTCCCCTAGAACTTAGAACTAGTTAAACCTAACTAACCTAAGAACATCACACACATCCATGCCCGAGGTAGGATTCGAACCTGCGACCGTAGCTGTCTCGCGGTTCCAGACTGCAGCGCCTAGAACCGCACGGCTACTCCGGCCGGCTGTGCCAAGTCAGCGGGCAATTTCCCATGATAACAACACTTCTTGCCAGAAACTGAGAACCAGCGCATGAACTGATCTGGAAAGATCCCTTTGTGGCATGCTGACATACTGTACAGTGTCTACAAGCGAAGGCCGAGTTCTAGGTGGTGGGGATATCCATAGTTTCGTATTACTAGAGTGAAAATAAACGATTTACAGGAATAACAGGTAAGAAAGATTATCTTCTCGGTGTATCCAAGAAAATGAAATGTTGACAAAAAATTTCTACCCGACCGCTACACTACTAAGAGCCAGTTGTACAGTCACCGGCTAGCAGCCGCTTTAATTCTGTTCTCGGAACAGCGGCGAAAACGCGTTGTACGATGTGGGGTAACTAAACCGGTGATTCTGGCAGCGTTGGGGAAGTTAACAGGGGAATAAATTTTGACAATGGCACGAATAGTTACAGAATTAGTAATGACAAGATTGTTTGTTAGAAAGAGGAAGGAGAAGAGACGGGGATATCACACAAATTATATGGAAGAATATGACGATTCCACAGTTATATGAAAACTTGGTACAACTACTACTTTTCGATCTCATGCTTGTGAAACTGGAGCAAATGAATGAAACATGACACTGTTTCCTGACATAAGAGTTTCCGCTTGTAGTAGGTCTAATATGTATTTGATATTTGTACTTCGTGACTTATACCCTGCCGTGTTATTTATACAAATGAGGTAGATAAAAATGACCTGTTGTGCCAAAACAGTGTTGCTTATTTGGCGTGTGCTACAACTCCTGCAATATTAGAAAGGCCTATTTCGTTGTATCTAGCAGACAGTGATAAAATATAGGTAATCAAACTACACCAGTCTTGGGTAGTAATCATATTAACAGTTTTTTCAATATTAGACAAGAACATTTTGGTTTTTCAAGTAGAAAAGCGTTAGACAAACTTTGATGAGGCAATAGATTCTTTCGCAGAAAGGAAAGCACGCCGTGTAAAGCTGCAGCAAGATTAGAGCGCAAAGAATGTTGGGACCTAAGGATTGAAGAAATGTGTACAGTCTTGTCTGTCTCTTACCTTTACTGGTTTTATTTTTCCTACATTTAATTTTATGTTACACAAAGGATAAAGTTATTAGCAAAGAGAGTTAACAGGCAACAAAGAGTGTAAATTTTCTGAAGAGTTCTTATTCTTCCGGTCACAAAAAATCCCATCCAGAATTAATTCCGAGTTCTTTAAGGGGGGGAGGGGGGGGATGACGTCAAACCGGCCGACAGGGAGCACGAGAGGCACCACAGGGCATTTTAATTTCCACTGTCCTGAATATAGATTTGAGGGCTTCCATTACAAAGTATACACGTTTAAATTTCAAGGAGCCATAAACAGTGACGTGCGATAGAAGAATGCTGTGTGAAGAGGCGTAGCGCTGCACTTTGGCATAATTAAGACCAAATAACATGTCTTACACTTCCTCGAACATACATGTTTATATACCAAGCTCTTCAAAAAGATGTGCGCTATAAAATGAATGTATTTTTGAAAAATAGTTTTTTTTTTTAATTTTAGATGTCCTGTCACAAATGCTCGAGGAGGAAGGGCGCCACGCTGAAGTTTTTCCCTATTCGGAAATATCGTAGATCCGGGGCTGCAAACGCTGCAATGTTCTGTTCGCAATGTTCTGGAGACATAGCAGACACTACTAAACTGAACCGAGAATCCATGGTTGCTATTATGGTTACTGCAGAGCGCGGACAAAATAAACCTGAGTGAAAAATAGTTCAAGCACCCTATAAAAGGCAACCCAGCTTACATCAGGAGCAGATGATGAAAGTTGGGAAGTCTGTCTCAAGGTGCTTGAAAGGTTTTTCAGTCTCAGGAGCAGATGATGTAAATTACGTTGCCTCTCTCAAGATGCTTGAATGAATTACAGTCTCAGGAGCAGGAATGTAAGGTGGGTTGTTTATCTCAAGGTGTTTGAAAGATTTCCAGCCACATGAGCAGATCATGTAGGCTGGGTCCCACATGTCAAGGAACTTGGAATCTCTTCCAGCTTCACGAGCAGATGATGTAAGATGAGTTGCGTATTTCAAGGTGCTTGGAAGATCTTCCAGCCTCACAAGCAAATGCATTGACTATTTCAGTGTGGTTGAACGATTGTAAAGACCAGTTTTATTTTGCTCATGGTGTATAAATGACTGTAATTAGCAAGCACTTGTGGTCAAATTGAGGAAGAGGTTTCGAATATAAAAAACACAGTGACACATACATGCACAAAGCTGTTCAAAAATGGTTCAAATGGCTCTGAGCACTATGCGACTTAACATCTGTGGTCATCAGTCGCCTAGAACTAATTAAACCTAATTAACCTAAACACATCACACACGTCCATGCCCGAGGCGGGATTCGAACCTGCGACAGTAGCAGTCCCGCGGTTCCGGACTGAGCGCCTAGAACCGCGAGACCACCGCGGCCGGCACACAAAGGTATCCAATTCATGGTATGAGACAAGAATTTTTCCAGTTGTTTATAGGGGAAAGAGCAGCGGCCCTTTCACACCATCTTAAGATATGCCAGACGTTGGCCTAGCAACTGATACAGCTTCCCCATTAATAGCAACGTACTGAATTCTGTCCGCGAGATGGTCTTATATCCAGTTGAATACCTCTCCGGATATTCTGTGCTCATATATTTCGGTTTCTAGCCGCTAGTACCGAACTGTAACTGGAAGTCAACGTAAACCATGAACATGAACTCTGTTATCTATTGGCTTGTGGGTCTCGTGTATGAAAAGCAGAATCTCGTTCAAATGTTGAAATGTGTGTGAATTTCTAAGGGACCAAACTGCTGAGGTCATCGGTCCCCGCATTACTTATGCTAAGAACAACACACACGCCCATGCGCGAGGGAGGTCTCGAACCTCCGACGGGAGGGGCCGCGCAGTCAGTGACATGGCGCCTCAAACCGCGCGGCCACTTCGCGAGGCACAATCTGGATTTCATGTGATTACTACTTTTGGAAATAATGCCGATACTTACAAAAGAGCTGCTCTCTTTCCAATAAGGTCGTAATACATTCCATAATTAAACAACAAATTGACGTCATTAGGCTTAATCTGCATGTTTAACGATCTTCTTGTCGACTGTTGCACATACAATGACGGGAAGAGTAACGCAACACCAAAGGGTTGTACGACATAAGCGAAAGTTGGTAGCCGAGTTTCTACACCTGAAAGACGATGTCTCTTCAAATTTCGCGCCAGTCGCTTGAGAGTGGCGCTGGTAGCACCACTATGAGGATGCAAATCAGGTTTACTTTAAATACACACTGTAACGGATGTGAGAGTCAGTTACCTTTGAGATCGGACGTGGTGAGCCGATGTCAGTGAAGAATGCCTTTAAGATGACAAAGATGCCGTTACCAGTTTTGCAGAAACACTTGGCAAGTATGTAGCCACTGTACATGACTGCTGGCAGCGGTGGTCACGGGGATGTACAGTCGCAAGAACACCGAGCTATGGACGGCCACAAGGCACTACCGAGAGGAAAGACATCGTATTCGGCATATGGCATTGTGAGTCGTACTATATCTGCAGTAGTAACCTGAACAGCAGCGAGCACCACAGTGACTCAACGAACTGTTAAACATCTGTTACAGCTCTGAGCCACAAGCCCTGTAGTCTGCCGACAAAGCAGACTTCAATGGTGTCAAACGAGAGCTCATTGGAGGGCAGGGTGGACGTCTGTTGTGTTTTCTGATGAAGGGTGCTCCTGCCTCGGTACCAGTGATGGCCGTGTTTTGGTTAGGAGGCCGTTGAGGGCCTGCAACCTGTCTACGTGCTGGTCACACTGGACCTACATCTTGAGCTATGGTCTGGGATTGGATTTCGTGTGACAGCACTCTCGTGGTTATCTTATTCCATGCATCCTGACTGTGAAACTGTACGTCAGTCTGGTGATTCGACCTGTTGTGCTGCCATTCGTGAACAGCTTTCCAAGGGGTGTTTACCAACAGGAACGATCGCCCCCATACCGTTATTGCAGCCCAACATTCTCTGCCTTGGCCTGCTCGATCGCCAGGTCCGTCTGCAATCGAGCGCGCATAAGACATCATCGCACGACACCTCCAGCATCTTCCACAAACGGTATTAAACTCCCCTGTGTTCACTGACCAAGTGCAATTTGCATAGAACTCTACCTCACGTACTGACATCCGGCACCTGTAGAACGCAATGCGTGGACCATTTCATGCTTGCATTCAACATTCTAGCGGTTACGTCAATTATTCATATACCAGCGTTTCACATTTGCAATGGTCTATCTCTCACTTACATTAATCTGTGATCTTACAATGTCAATCAGTTAATTATGTGATAATTAACTGAAACCCTCACCTGCCGACAGGTGTTGTTGGTATATCTCGATGGTGACAGCTAAAAATGTGTGCGCCGACCGGGATTCGAACCCGTGATCTCCTGCTCACACGGCAGACGCTCTATCCATCTTTTTTTTAAATCTCATTTTGTTCGCTTGTGTTCGTTTCATCTGCTCGGGGCGGACGTCGTAAGGCATCCGGTTAAGTTCGTTGTTGATCGATTAACTCAGTTTTTTTATTAGAGAGGGAAGTTAACCCTCTGACCAAACACGCTGAGCTACCGTGCCGGCATTTTTTTACTTGGGTGCAGGTCTGGTCGTATCGGACAGGCTGCTACACAGTTCCCACTCTCTGACGCTATCCCTCTGCTAACCGCCACGGGGACTTTTGGCTGCTCAGTTTCCTGCCTGGTCCGGTGCACCCCTCCTTAGCTAACATGATCGCTTAAGACGCCTCTTAAGCGACCATATTGATGGCGATCTCAGAGCGGACGCCAGATCAACACAGGGTGCTGTGAAACAGTACTCCCATCCTCAGACTATCCACTACACCCGGCCTCCAGGTCGTCCATATGAGCCACCGAGGACACATGTGAATAGCGCGACTGCAGGGACTTATCCCTTGCACGCGTCCCGTGAGACCCACATTCCCAACTGTCCAAAATCTACATATGTAATGTACCCAACAGGTATTTGCCCATACACTCATTATTCACGCAAACTAAGGTGACGATTCCCATAAGAGTTCGGGCAAGCTGTGAGCATTCGCACAGAGGAAGGTCAATAGCCGGGTAGCCTTTAACTGGCCTTAAGATAGTAAGTGTACTCTTACGGGAATCGTCACCTTAGTGTGCGCGAGTAATGAGTGGATGGGCAAATATCTATTAAGTACGTTACGTATGTAAATTGTGGGCAGTTGGGAATGTGGGTCTCACGGGCAGCGTGCAAGGGATAAGTCCCTGTAGACAGTCGCGCTATTCATCTGTGTCCTCGGTGGGTCAGATGGATGCCAGCACGGTAGCTCAGCGGTTCGTTCAGAGGGTTTAGCGTCCCTCTGTAATAAAAAAAAGTGAGTGAGTGGACCAATGAACAACCTGAACGGGTATCATTGGACGTCCGCCACTAGCAAATTCAACGAACAATATAGAATAACATGAGATAAAAAAAAAGATGGATAGAGCGTCTGCCATGTAAGCAGGACATCCCGGGTTCGAGTCCCAGTAGGGGCACACATTTTCAACTGTCCCCATCGATGTATATCAACTATACCTGTCGGCAGCTGATGGTTTCAGTTATTTATCATTTATTCTAGAGAAGCTGCAAGGCCATGAATGGTATCTGTTCTTTCGAGAACAGTTACTATCTTTATACATATAGTTAATTCTGTTATCTAGAGAAATATATTCCCGAAATTTTACTACTCTGCATTACTTATCATTTGTGTTGCGATTTCTTCCGTCGGTGTATGTTGCACTCTTAATTATTCCAACGACGTAATACTAAGTGGCTAAATTGGTTACATTATCCAGTTGCTGATTGCCTATCTAATGGCTTCCAGGTATAAAAGTTAGAAACTGTGTATATGTCCTGAGGCAGGGTAATTCACAGCTCGGCTGTTATCCTGATTACATTCACCCAGTATTTGACAATTAGAGCACTTAGCGATTTTATATATAATTTCAAACCCTTCCGAAACTTTGTGCCGCTGACACCTTGCACGAAATAATGGTTCAAATGGTTCAAATGGCTCTGAGCACTATGGTACTTAACATCTGTGGTCATCAGTCCCCTAGAACTTAGAACTACTTAAACCTAACCAACCTAAGGACATCACACACATCCATGCCCGAGGCAGGATGCGAACCTGCGACCGTAGCACAAAATAATGAGAGCATTAAAGTTTATCGCTTACTACATGTTTGCAGTTCATGCAGTGAAACTTCGGCATCAGTCATGATGTTTTAATTTATTACTTTTTTACTACCTTCCTCCGAAAACACAATTTGTAGACAATATCCACGTATATCACTTAAACATACTTGCAAACTTATATCATTGTCCTACTCACAATTCCGTAGATGTGACGTCAGAAACATTGAGATGCACGAAAAACTAGTTTTTCTTAAAACTGAGCACAAATTACCCAGATTACACTCATAAAGTGTTTGATAAAGAGAGCAGTTAGCGATTTTCAACCAGCTTTGAACGTGCCGCGTAAAACATGGACGTTCGCTTCTTTAAAGAAATGGGGGTAAGTGCTACGCAAGGTCCAGCGCATTTTCTTCTACACAGTGTTTTGAGCTATTTTTCAATTCCATGCTCACTTATTTCTGCGTACGTCTTTTTCGGTTTCGAGTTACGTCCTTCGTAGGAAATGTGTTGTGATCTTCTTAGGTGAAACAATTATGAGAAGGTCCACGTAGCGTCCAACAAACTTGTCTGCTGAACTCGGTAGTAATGGGAAAGACTCGTGTTGCAGCAAAAAGGGATCACGGATTGGCATCACGAAGCGTTACAAACTGTGGAAAATGGGGACAGGGATGCAAGCATCTTTGAGTTGATGGGCAGAAAATACGTTCTCAACTGTATCAGAAGTTAGTGGACTGAAAAGAAAAGGCCACGTTCCAGTTGATTAACAGCAAGAAAACGAATGACAAAACCAAAGAAGTGCGACAAATCGGTGAATGTTTCTGAACCTGATGACGGATTAGACTGGAATTGACAAGAAGAGCATCAACACCATGAATCACAAAGATCTCAATTAAGATTAGGGTTTTACGTCCTGTCGACGTCGCGGTCATCAGGAACGGGAGCACAGGTATTTGTTTGGGGAAAGCTATTCTTCTTCTTCTTCTTGTTCTTGTTCTTACGGAGAATCTACGGCTGTCGCCGCTCCTGCGTTTCCAGTCGCCATCTGCTTCTACCTTGACTTTCGTCAACGTTCATATTACGTGATTCCATTACCTCCACCACATCATCTTACCGGCTGTCATGGGGAACCATTTTCTTCCTCTGGCATGGTATCCATCGTAGTATCCTATACGGTAAAGAAAGTGGACTGTGGAAAAATTAGGACAGTGTACGGGCGCTGATGACCTTGCAGTTCAACGGCCCACAAACCAAACATCATCACTCTATCCATCGACGGTTGTCGTCAGCCAGTGCGCGGTCGTTCTCCATAGCGATTGGTCAGCAGGCTCCGGTAGACGCTAAAGTGGACTAAAGAATCCCGAACTCGACAGTACACACATATTAATTAATGTTCAGCAAAAACTGTACAGCTCGTTCAAGAAACCAGACCCCCTCCCTCCCCCACCCCCCCCTCCCCCCTTCCCCCCTCCCCATGATTCTAAAGAATCCAACTGCAATGTATAAAAACAGCTTCGAACGAGAGATTACATTACAAATTAGTTTCTGAGTCAAATATTTGACGTTATGTATGTAAAACGTTTCTGGTTAAAGATAAAAAACTCTAACGTTGTTGATTATAAGGGTTTCAGATTATTTATCCATTCTGGGTAATTTGCACACCATGAACAACGCTGCCCACGGTTTTCAACTAAGCACTCCGTCTTCAGGCCACAACTGGACCATCGGGACCGTCCGACCGCCGTGTCATCTTCAGCTGAGGATGCGGAGAGGAGAGGCCAGCACACCGCACTCCCTGTCGTTATGATGGTTTTCTGTGACCGGAGTCGCTACTATTCGGTCGAGTAGCTCCTCAATTGGCATCACGAGGCTGAGTGCACCCCGAAAAATGGCAACAGCTCATGGCGGCCCGGATGATATCCCATCCAAGTGGGGCCACACCCGACAGCGTTTGACTTCGGTGATCTGACGGGAACCTATGTATCCACTGCGGCAAGGCCGTTGCTACGGTTTTCAACTACAGACATCAAAAATAGTTTTGTGCCACCTCGGTTCCTAGGGTTCTGGAACCTGCACAGAAAACTGCAACAGAGATCAACATGAACATCATTTCCACACTTTTTATTGCTGATTAAAACCACACATTGCATATAGTACCACCATCCAGCGATACCTTCAGAGGTGGTGGTCCAGACTGCTGTACACACCGGTACCTCTAACACTCAGTAGCACTTCCTCTTGCGCTGATGCATTCCTGTATTCGGGCGCCATACTATCCACAAGTTCATCAAGGCACTGTTCGACATTGTCTCACTCCTGAACGGCGATTCGGCATAGATCCCTCAGAGCGGTTGGTGGGTCACTTTGTCGCCAACAACCCTTTTAAATCCACCCCAATCATAATAGATAGGATTCATGTCTCTAGAACATGCTGGCCACTCTAGTCGAGCGGTGTCGTTATCCTGAAGAAAGTCATTCATAAGATGTGCACGATACGATGGGAGCGCAAATTGTCGTCCATGGAGACGAATAACTCGCCAATATGCAGCCAATATGGTTACTCTGTCGGTCGGAGGATGGCATTCACGTATCGCACAGTAGTTACGACGCCTTTCATGACCACCAGCGGCGTACGTCGGCTCCACACAATGCCACCCCAAAACAGCAGGGAACCTCCACCTTGCTGCGCTCGCTGGATAGTGTGTCTAAGGCGTTCAGCCTGACCAGGATACCTCCAGACACCTCTCCGACGATTGTCTGGCTGAAGGTATATGCGACACTAATCGGTGAAGAGAACGTGATGCCAGTCTCGAGCGGTCCTTTCGGCCTGTTGTTGGGCCCATTTGTACAGCGCTGGATGCAGTCGTGGTTGCAAAGATGGACGTCGCCATGGACGTTGGGATTGAAATTGCGCATCATGCAACCTGTTACGCACAGTCTGAGTCATGTGGCTGCACGAAAAGCATTATTCAACATGGTAGCGTTGCTTTCAGGGTTCCTCCAATCCATAATCCGTAGGTAGCGGTCATCCACTGCAGTAGTAGCCCGTGGGCGGCCTGAGCGAGGCATGTCATCGACAGTTACTGTCTCTCTGTATCTCCTCCGTGTCCGAACAACATCGCTTTGGTTCACTCCGAGACGCCTGGACACTTCCCTTGTTGAGAGCCCTTCCTAGCACAAAGTAATAATACGGACGCGATCTAACCGCGGTATCGACCGTGTTGGCATGGTAGAACTACAGACAACACGAGCCGTGTATCTTCTTCCTGGTGAAATGACTGGAACTGATCGGCTGTCGGACCCCCTCCATCTAATAGGCGCTGCTCATGTATGGTTGTTTACATCTTTGGGCAGGTTTAGTGACATCTGTGAACAGTCAAAGGGACTGCGTCTGTGATACAATATCCACAGTCAACGTCTATCTTCAGTAGTTCTGGGAACGGGGGTGATGCAAAACTTTTTTTGATGTGTGTATCACTTGAGGCCACAATACGTTTTACAGGCAACCCGCACTGATGGTGCTGCGCCTGTTGGTGTGCATGCAGATGTGGAGGGGGAGGGGTGTCAGGGGGTGGCCTACAGGAGGACGCAAAGCAGGAGGGCTGAAAAAGTGTAAGTGGCACAGGATGCTCATCCCACTGCGAACTGTCGTTTCCGACCGCCAAATACGGGGGAATTAATGTCCCAAGGGAAGGAACGATTTCTTTGACGCCCTTTATACCACACCCTAAGATTCTGAGCGGTGGCGTGTCTGACATGATTTCCTCGGCCACTCATAAGGGACCAGCTTGATTTCCATGCAGAGCAGTTGTGACCTCATCATGGAAGCTTCAAAAGGAGGGGTGAAATGCGGGTAAGAGGGGGTGTGATGACCTAGCCATCGTGTCACGCGACCACGGTGGCGCTCGGCAGAATTTGGTATCAATGTGGCACCATTATCTTTCCTTACGCTTCACATAAACTTCCGATCTCTGGCCCTTTCTTCGCATGTGTCGACCGCTTGCTGTTTGAACCGTCGCCACATTCGAGGGTGACGTCACAGGGCGCCATGCTGTTACATTCTTTCAGAGAAAGGTTGCTAGAACCTTAGAGGCAAATATCAAACTTCTACCGCGCGATGGGTAACAGTTACGGGGTTTCGAAAAAGTGAACGTTTAATTGTGTTTCTCATGCATGTTTCAAATCTTGATCTTCCATACGGTCGTCTCATGTGTCTTGCGTCTGATGGTAACGAAGTGCTTAGGGTGTACACGAACTCCACCGACGCTAGAAAAATGTTGCGAAATGCAGGAAGAGCTCCAGAGGATCCATGATTGACGTAGGGAAGTCGCTGTTGACCCACATCACAAACAAATGTAACCTAGCGCTCATGTATTGTCTGTAAGACCCGCTGTTGTTCGATTATCTATTTGCAGAACAACCACTGCGAGCAGTAAAGTCTATTAAATTACTGAAAGTATGCCTACGAAGCGATTTAAAAGTGGAACGACTACATAAATCTTCTCAGAAAAGGTAGGCGCCATATTCAGAGTCACTGGAAAAATACTCTGGTAGTCCATTCATGAAGGAGATCGCTCACAAAACTCTCGTTCGACTGACACTGCTACACTTACGTACTGCTCGACAGTCTGCGACCTTCACATAACAAGGATGATTGAGGAAATGAAGAAGTCACAAGAAATGAGTGTGCGGCACTGTTGGCAGGGAGGCCCCGTCCAGGGAAGTTCGACCGCCGAGTGCGAGTCTCATTTCAGTCATCGCCTCATTGGGCGAATTGCGCACCGGTCATGGGGATGAAATGAAGATGAGGGCAACACAACAAGCAGTCGACGAGCGGAGAAAATCTCCAAGCCAGCCGGCAATCAAAGCCGGGCTCGCTGCGTGGGAGGCAAGCACGTTACCACTCAGCTGAGCTGGCGGACGGAGAAGTCACAAATTCGTTCAGTAAGCGCGACGGCGTCACGAGGATGCTCATGAAACTCCAGCGGCAGACGCTACGGGAAAGGTTTTGTGCATCATCGAGTGGTTTACTCTTATATCTTCCAACCGAAGAACCGATATGTTGGTTGACTCTTCCAGGTGTTGGTTGTAGGGCACCACCACTCTGAGGAAATTTCATCATTTGGGAGAACAAAAAGCTAATGTAAAGTTAAATATAACGAGGGATAAGAAAATTCCCGTTTGAGGGGGTTGCTGCAGCGTACTTGCAACGAACCTAGCTCCGTTGCTGGTATATAAGCACCGACATGTAGACAAGGGATTAACGTGGCATTCATGTCTTTCTGACGTGTGTGCGGTAAATGCGTAAACATAAACTATGACGACGTTATGACGAACTGCATTCGAACAAGACCAACGTGCTTTTATTCATGTCTTGGCTGCCGAAGGCAAAACGCCGGTATATATTCATCGGAGAATAACGACAGTGTATGGGGAAGCATGTCAGTCGGAAACCACTGTTATGGAATGGTGCGCCAAGTTCCGTGTTGGTCGCAGTTTGACACAAGACACAAGACGGTCGATCTGGAAGTCCAGACTCATCCATTAAGGGCAAGTGGGAGTCATTCCTGCACCCGCCCTATAGTCCTGATCTCTCACCATGCAAATGTCACCCTTCGGTTCCCTAAAAAAGACCCGAAAGAGTCAACGATTTCTGTTCTCGGGGATGTGCAGAAGACAGTTACGGACTTCCTCACGGAGCAGGAGACTGTGCTTTATCAAACACGTGTCTTCAGCCTGGTGCGTCGGTGGAATGATTGCATCACTGCTCACGACGATTTTTCCTGATTGGTACACCTTTTTATGGCCCCATGTACAAAGGACGTTCAAAACGTTTTGCACAGTCGTCTCTAACGGTTTTTTTTTCAGAAGAAGAATGAGATTTTTTGTGAACTTACTTGGAACATTTAGCCATAAGTTGGTACACAAAAGTATTTTCTTTTATTTACAGATGAGCCATAATGGACCGTGAAGTAGATATCAAGTTGCAACAACGGTTGGTGATGGAGTTCTTCTTCAAGACCGGCAATGACTCTGCCACAACGATCCACAGAAAGTTGTTCCCTACTTATGGGGAGAACACAGTAGATCTCAGCAGTATCCAGCGGTCTTTGCAGGGGTTTAATGAAGATGATTTCTCTCTACTGGACAACTCACGATGAGGTACACCATCGACAGCAGTGAGTGATGTGAATGAGACCATTGACCAAATCATCCAAAATGACAGATGTGTCACGACACGACAGCTTGCTGAAATGACTCGTTTGTCATTGGGTAGTGTGGTATCACTAGTACAGTCACTAGGGTTCAGAAAAACCTGTGCACGTTGGGTGCCTAGATAACTGACAAGAGAAATGAAAACAATGGGGAAGAATGTGTGCGAGGGTCTCATGAAGACCTTTACTGAAGAGTGGAAACAATGTTTTGACGGCGTCAGTACCCAGGATGAAACATGGTTGTTTTTGTCCGAAACTGAGAGCAAAACCCAATCCATGGAGTGGCGCCATCCGGGTTCCCCTCGGAAGAAGAAACCAAGACTTTCACGATCAGCAGGCCGAAAGGTGATGGCCTCCTTCTTCTGGGATCAGTGTGGTGTTATTTTCCTTGACTTCCTGGAACCTGGCTCCACAATTAGCGGGGATCGTCACTATTTCTCATTGGACAAGCTGGAACGTACCATCAAGACCCACAGGCCACAGCTTCAGGGTCAGATCATCAGACTACACCATGACAATGCCAAACCCCATACAGTCCTTTTGACGCAGGAGACAATCAGGAAAATGGGTTGGAAAATTGTTCCTCATCCTCCCTACAGTCCGGACATGGCTCCGTCTGATTTTTACCTCTTTGGTCGTCTGAAGGCCCACCTGCACGGTAAAACATTTGATAGTGACAAAGACATTATTTCCTGTGCCAAGCGATGGTGTAAAAGCCAATCCCCAGAATTTTACCAACGTGCATTCACATCATGGAAAGAACGTTGGGCCAGATGCTTCACAGCTGATGAAGGCTACATTGAGTAGGCTCAATGTATAGCTAAATGTTCCAAGTATGTTCATAAAAAATGTCATTCTTCTCGTGCAAAAAATAAAACAATTAGAGATTGTGCAAAACTGTTTAAACGTCCTTTGTATAAACAAATGCTATTTTGTCGAAAACTAACATTCTGCGCCGTTGGCTGTGTACAAAATATAGACTGACTCTTACTGAGAAGAGAACTGCAGCCAGCCACTTTTACACTCCTGGAAATGGAAAAAAGAACACATTGACACCGGTGTGTCAGACCCACCATACTTGCTCTGGACACTGCGAGAGGGCTGTACAAGCAATGATCACACGCACGGCACAGCGGACACACCAGGAACCGCGGTGTTGGCCGTCGAATGGCGCTAGCTGCGCAGCATTTGTGCACCGCCGCCGTCAGTGTCAGCCAGTTCGCCGTGGCATACAGAGCTCCATCGCAGTCTTTAACACTGGTAGCATGCCGCGACAGCGTGGACGTGAACCGTATGTGCAGTTGACGGACTTTGAGCGAGGCCGTATAGTGGGCATGCGGGAGGCCGGGTGGACGTACCGCCGAATTGCTCAACACGTGGGGCGTGAGGTCTCCACAGTACATCGATGTTGTCGCCAGTGGTCGGCGGAAGGTGCACGTGCCCGTCGACCTGGGACCGGACCGCAGCGACGCACGGATGCACGCCAAGACCGTAGGATCCTACGCAGTGCCGTAGGGGACCGCACCGCCACTTCCCAGCAAATTAGGGACACTGTTGCTCCTGGGGTATCGGCGAGGACCATTCGCAACCGTCTCCATGAAGCTGAGCTACGGTCCCGCACACCGTAAGGATGTCTTCCGCTCACGCCCCAACATCGTGCAGCCCGCCTCCAGTGGTGTCGCGACAGGCGTGAATGGAGGGACGAATGGAGACGTGTTGTCTTCAGCGATGAGAGTCGCTTCTGCCTTGGTGCCAATGATGGTCGTATGCGTGTTTGGCGCCGTGCAGGTGAGCGCCACAATCAGGACTGCATACGACTGAGGCACACAGGGCCAACACCCGGCATCATGGTGTGGGGAGCGATCTCCTACACTGGCCGTACACCTCTGGTGATCGTCGAGGGGACACTGAATAGTGCACGGTACATCCAAACCGTCATAGAACCCATCGTTCTAGCATTTCTAGACCGGCAAGGGAGCTTGCTGTTCCAACAGGACAATGCACGTCCGCATGTATCCCGTGCCACCCAACGTGCTCTAGAAGGTGTAAGTCAACTACCCTGGCCAGCAAGATCTCCGGATCTGTCCCCCATTGAGCATGTTTGGAACTGGATGAAGCGTCGTCTCACGCGGTCTGCACGTCCATCACGAACGCTGGTCCAACTGAGGCGCCAGGTGGAAATGGCATGGCAAGCCGTTCCACAGGACTACATCCAGCATCTCTACGATCGTCTCTATGGGAGAATAGCAGCCTGCATTGCTGCGAAAGGTGGATATACACTGTACTAGTGCCGACATTGTGCATGCTCTGTTGCCTGTGTCTATGTGCCTGTGGTTCTGTCAGTGTGATCATGTGATGTATCTGACCCCAGGAATGTGTCAATAAAGTATCCCCTTCCTTGGACAATGAATTCACGGTGTTCTTATTTCAATTTCCAAGAGTGTATAATGCTATTTATTTATTTATTTAAGTAGCGCCGTTACCGGTTTCAAAGCGCTTCTTCCTACATATATCTCGCGAAAAGACCGGAACGTTAAACTTCGAGAGATATGTGTTCATACAGAGGCTCACTAACTATCGTTTGACTGTGAATCCTACGCGACCGGAAGAGGAACTGGGAATGTGACTATGAAGCACAATGTACCCTTTGTCACACACCATAAGGTGTTGTCTCTAGTACTCGTCTGTCCTTCACGAGACTACGAGTTTACAAAAGAAAAATACAAAAGATGAATAAAAAGTTCGTCCAGCCCTAGGGAGTTCCAACTGATAAAAAGCGCGGCAAACGTCTCTAGGAGAATCAGGGGAGATATTGTTAAACCATGGAGGTTAATGAGATTCGAATGCAAAGGGTGACATGTGCGGCGATTCTAACCAAAGCAGTATCGGCGTGCCGTGTACAGTCGGCTCACAGACGGTGTGCGTGTGCGTCATGGTTACAGCGGTCACGGTAGCCGTGTGCATCGTCACGCATCGCACTGGGTGCCTGCTGCTACAGCTCTGTGCACTGACTCCAAAGTGACGGAGTCCAGAACGTGCTGCCAGCTAAGATGGCGACGGACTTCCGCGACAATTTCACGAACGTCCAAAACAAAACGGCATCGACGAGAGCCAGCACCAGAGTGAGTTGGAGAACGTGTCTCCATCCGTTTTGCAGCCTGCGTGGTGTGGCTGGAGCTCTAAAACATACTCTCCGCACCCAGTCCTAGAGGGAAAGCTGCCCTGACCTTTCCTACAGCTTTTTGTGCTGTGCGGCGGGAGCCACTTCTAGGCTCTTAACTTGTGTCGTGCAGTCTGAAATGGCACCACTCCAGCTCAACGAAGAAAAAAGGCCTCCTTGCGCTCCAGCGTGGCCACAAAGCCAATTTGTACTAAACGGCTCTTTTTTCCTCAACATTTCACCCCATCTTTGGACTTTCACAATTAGAATGGAAATGCCATGTGGCTAGGGCCTCCCGTCTGGTAGACCGTTCGCCTGGCGCAAGTCTTTCGAGTTGACGCCACTTCGGCGACTTGCGTGTCGATGAGGATGAAATGATGATGATGATAAGGACAACACAACACGCAGTCCCTGAGCGGAGAAAATCTTCGACCCAACCGGGAATCGAACTCTGGCCGTTAGGTACGACATTCCGTCGCGCTGACCACTCAGCTACCAGGGGCGGACTTCACAATTACAACCAGAATAATTGTGACATTTCGTCCAATGGTTCCGCAATTCAGTAATACATCAGTGATTCCAGAATCCGAAGCAAAACAGATTTTATAGGGGAATTCGAAATTAATTATTTCAAATCATTTAATATCGCCACGTGATTGCAGTCACTAAATTCGTAATTTTACAGTGCTGGCGGTTCAGAATGCTACACCAAGAAGGACCACAGTCACCACAGTCAAACTGATCTCGGAGATAACACGTAGTGCAAAGATCAAATAACTGCAGTCGCGTGTGAAGTGAAGAATATGATGAAATCAATACTGCTGGTTATAATCGATGCTACGCGCGTCGGCACTGAATCGAAAAGGCTCTGGATTTGTTGTTAGGGTATAGCAGACCATACTGCTCCGACATATTCCCAAAGTTAACCTGGTGTAGCAGCGAGTGGCATACAAATGTTCAAATGTGAATGAAAGGGACCAAACTGCTTAGGTCATCGGTACCTAGACTTACACACTACTTAACCTAACTTATGCTAAGAACAAGACACACACCCATGCCCGAGGGAGGACTCGAACCTCCTACGGAAGGGACTGCGCAGTCCATGTATGACGCTTCAAACCGTGCGGCCACTCCACGCTGGTGGAGTGGTATACCTTGGGCCAATCATCGACCAGACATTTTCGATAGGCGGGAGATCGTCAGAAAAGGGAGGCCGAGGTGACAACGCAATCCGATGCGCGACGAAGAAGTCTTTAACAGTGCGTGACACGTCTGGTCGTGCATTATCCTGCTGCACTGTGACCGCCGACAAGCTCGGAAGATATGAGAGGACAACAGGCACCAGTACTTCAGACATGTAACTCTGGCTGGTTACTATATCGGCAATGCTCATTAGGGGACTATGGGAGTTGAATCCAATACCGCCCCAGATAATAATATGAGATGCAGGACCAGTATGGCGGCCGCGACGACTGGCCGCCCGGTTAGAGGCGCCATGTCACGGATTCCGCATCCCTTCCCGCTGGAGGTTCGAGTCCTCCCTCGGAAATCGGTCTGTGTGTTGTTCTTAGAGTAAGTTAGTTTAAGTAGTGTGTAAGTCTAGGGACCGATGACCTCCGCAGTTAGGTCCCTTAGCAATTCACACACACGCACACACACACACACACACACACACACACAAACACACCAGTGTGACGATGCATAAGGAAACAGCTCAACAGCCTCACCAGGGTGCCTCCAGCCACAAATAGAAGCACACAGTGCTCGTGCAAGCAGAATCAGGAACTGGCGGTAAAAAGATGGTCATTCCACTCAGTTGTCCATGTCCGTCGTCCATCGCACCAATGCCGGCTCAAACGACTGTGGCGTTGACTCGGTAGTAAACGCAGCATTGGACGCCCTGCGGGCAGTCTACTCTGCTGATAACGACGTCGAATGGTACACACTGATGCTGCTTGTTGCGCAACAGACCGAAGTTGTTTTGATACGGTCCGTGATGTGGCAGAGCGATCCATCACTGCCGCGCGCACAATGTGCCTGTCATCCCGTGTGGTGGTGCAGCGAGGTGGGTGCAATCGGCCCCGTCGCTCCGTCGTCGCTACTGCATCCTGAGAGTACAGATCCGCTTCACAGTTCCTTGCTTCCGTCTGAGAAGCACCGATTTCTCTGAAAGATAATCCGCAGTTTGTCGGTCGAACTCAAGAAACGTGCTCGAAAGACCCTCGCTGTCTTCTGCAAGGTATACGGAAGCTGCTTACGCAAAACAACCGCTCGAGAAAACAATCCCAGTACGCCCAGACGGCCGTCTGTCCCCCTTAACACAGCGCTCGCAGGTGGCACTACTGACGCACGTGATGTGCTCCTGCAATGACATGATAATCACGTGCAATGAAATGGTAATCCCGTGAACCCACGTAGCGGCAAACGCGTGCTTCAAACAGTGTACATCAGTTGAATAATTTGCTATTTTTTATTTGTAATGGTTAGACTAAACGTTCGCTAAAGCCTCTCCATATGTGTGCGAATCACCTAGGAAAAGTCTCAGGATTACAGTGTGTCACTACGAAGATCTGTTTCAACGCTATTTTTGGAGTCAAAAAGAACGGCGCAAGAGGTGCAACCGAATGTACAAGCAGCCACGAATAACAATACGATTCATGGTGTAGCGAACCGTCCTTTCTACCGCGTGACTCGGAATTCCGCTTGATTGTCTCCCAATGCCAATGCTATTCATAAACAGCAGCCTTTACTCGGGCACGATGTGTTTCATCCCTTTATCGGAGTACGCATTGCGTTAAAATCTTTTGGCATAGTAAAACTGTGTGTGGATCAAGAGGAAGTGGCAGAGACTGTTTGTCGACTTTGACCGATGATGTAATGGTAAGTTCCAGGAAGTGTTTCTCGTCATTATATTTTCGCTGGATCTAAAACAAATTATTTAATTAATCTCGGATTATATAAACAACGGACATCGTTTTACGCTCAAAAATGGTTCAAATGGCTCTGAGCACTATGGGACAACATCTTAGATCATCAGTCCCGTAGAACTTAGAACTACTTAAACCTAACTAACCTAAGGACATCACACATATCCATGCCCGAGGCAGGATTCGAACCTGCGACCGTAGCAGTCCCGCGGTTCCGAACTGCAGCGTCTAGAACGGCACGGCCACCGCGGCCGGCTCGTTTTACGTTTCGGTGATAAATCTAACAACCAAAACTCCAGATGTTGGACAGTCAGATCGGTACAAACGTTCTATATCGATAGGGTACAACCAAAACTCCGATATAATTTGTGCTATGTGCTTTCGCCCAGGAGAAAGTGTGAAAATGGTAAGCAATGACAAACACCTAACCTACGGAGCACAAAAAAAGCTTGAATGTCGCAGTCTACCGTTAGTGCTCCTGTGTGCAAGTCCGTAGAGTGTTAGTTTGTCGTACCAATGGTCCCACGTTCGAATCTTGATTGTGCCCTTTTCTTTATACTGCAGTACATGTGAAACTGTTATACGGGAGAGCATGTTCCTGACATGTGAAAGGAGTGATCGAAGTTTAAAGCAATGTTCTATCTGTAGCCTGCTTTCGCTTCTTTTATTTAAAAGCAGCGACCCTATAAAGCGCATCTGAAGTTTCACTAAATAACTATAAACAATCGGAACGCAAGAATAAAAAACACTCACGTTTACTTGTGCGCTGCAGACGTACTCTATAAGTTTGCTACTTTCAAACAAACGAAGCGAAAGCAGACTGCCAATATAACATCGCAACAAACTCCGAACATTCATTTTACATGCCAGGAACATGTTGCCTCATATAACAGTTTCACATACACCAGAGTAGAAAAACTGGCGTGACCAGAAACCGAACCTGGGATCTCTTCTATGACAAACTAACGCTTTACAAATTTCCCCATGGGGGCTCTACGCGACAGATCCTCACAGTTATGCCTTCTCTGAGTCACATAGGTCAGGTGTTCCTACGGTTTACTAGCGTTCTCCTGCAAGACAGCACATACCACAAACTACATCGGAGTTTTGGTTGATACCCTCTAAGCACACAATGTTTGGTACAGATCTGACTGTCTGACAACTGGAAATTATGGTGTAAGATTTCGTCTATTTATCAGTGCTTTTTTAATTTTTTTATCGTGAAAAATATTACAGCTGATTGAGCAGATGATGTGGGAAATAGCGAGAGTGTAAAGCAGCCTCACATTGAGCTATAGAGCTAAAGGCGTTTTCCGCCATACACGGTTTTGGTTGTTCATACTTTTTATGACTGTCTCCACTCGAGCTGTATAGTTGTTTTACAATACTCGATTATTGTTATTACCACTAAATCAGTCTTGTTATTTAATTTGTGGTTGTGTATCGAAGTTGGAATTCGAAGTAGGATCTACAGTATACAGTTATGTTTTGCTAAGTTGTAGACAAAATAAATGTAGCTCTCTTTCGCGTGCGGTGTCTTTTATTTATTTGTGATTTATTGTAGAAATGTTTCCATCTGAGGACAAGAATTAAGTTATACAGGGTGCTTCACCACTCCTGTTACAGGTTTCTACGGGTATACTTAACAGATAAGGTTCTGACAAGTAACCTACGTCCGGAAATGTACTGTTTGGATGTGAAATAAGTTTGAGGATCGAAAAACTTTCAAATCCCACGCTTCCATGTACCGTACGTAATGCAACAACTGCGCAACAAAGGAATAGACGATGATTTCTTGATCTGCTAAGACCATCAGGTGCCGTTATCTTTCGACTACAGTAATGTCTGTGAGAAACTGGTACTTTCGCAACAAGGAGGGCTGGCTGAGGGGCTGCATGGACGAGCACCACGATTTGTGAGCCGTATGTATGAATGCTTGCGCCTCAGAAAACACCTTGTGCGGGGAACAGCAGGGTCGCCAGAAGGAGCAGGTTCTGTGGAGCACACAGGTCAGAGGCCATCGTCACTGCGGCGAGTGTACCGTGATGTGGGAAATTTGAAAGTGTTATTATTTTACTACCAAAACTTTGTCTACGACGTCCCTCCTACAACCTCTACAACTATGTAATAGGAACTGCGAAATACTCTATATAATGTGTCTTCTAATAATATACTATTTGATTTGTATAGGTTACTTGCCGTCATGTGCAACTACTTTAAAAGTTTTATTAAGACTAAACGTGTTTTAATTTATTCTAAAGCAGCTTCAGTGTCGACTGGCTTTTTCTATTACGATTTTGTTTGTTATGAACATTAACAGTTCACATGTTTATTTACTACTGTGAACAGTTTTCTTTTTTTCCTTAGTCTCGCGTTTTTGTTGTTTATTTTATTCTTCTTCATCTTACACGTGTATGTGTTGAGTTTTTGCGCACAACACTTTCATTGCACTTAATGTACAAACAAAACTGTAACAGGAAAGAACCACATTGTTACACTGTCCACTGAATATGCTTTAGAAAGAAGTGAAATGTATCTAGTCTTAATAAGAGTTTTATTACACTTGCAGAAGACGGCAATTGACCTATACAACTTGCATATGTGTAATTGCGGCAGAAAGAGGCCGAAAAGCAAAGAAGACAACATGTATGTAATATTTGCACATACGTTACGTTTTCGCATATGACAGTTTCCCTACGAAATTCCATATTTCAGCAGAGGTCCCGATATTTCGATGTTCACGTTATGCCCAAAGATACTGCATTACAACTGTCATGACAAGCTTATTTTCAACTGGAGGAAAATTCTCTGCAATTACCGAGGAGCAACGTCCCCATGGATGAAAATTACCTACCTGCTCAGATGCTATTTAGACTATGTGAATAAGACGGAACGATAATTTATGCCACCATTGGAAGTGTTTTCGAGGGAGACACTGTAACGAAAAAGTGCTCTATTACAATTACTTAGTGTGTTGTCAACTACTGATTTGATTTTTTGATGATTATTTGGAATGGAATATGGGGTGAGAGACATTATAAACTGCAAAGAAAGGTGTATTCTGATTAATAATTAAAAATTTTACCTCAATATTATATACTTAAAGATTGCAAACAATCGTATTTTTAAAGTTTGAGATGATATCGTCTACTATTACGTGAAAAGTGGTATTAAGCCAATAAAATGGAGACGCTATTAGGCCTTTTCTCTCATCGTTCTATTTCAGTATCAACTTTTCTAAGACAGAAAGCGCACAGTAGACATACACATTGGACAGTGTTAATGTACGGCTGGCAGGTGGTCAGTGTCGTTTTAATTTCTGGAACACATTTTTATGGAGCGAGATGTCCAGCAGACATATTGAAGTACAAGAGGTAGGCAACATTAGAGCAGCTGTTAGAGAATGAAATGACCTTGACATAAAACTTCCAGTGATAGGATAAAGAGTATCCTGTGGTGTGAGGCATCATCAAGGAAAGCCCCACCTGCTCCCTCCCAGAGACACCCCAGCCTGCCCCTTCACTAGAGACAGTAGCATATCGTTCATTCAAAGCCACCCTTCCTTTTCCCCTTTCTCCCTGGACCAATATAATGACTGATAAAAGGTGAGAAGCCCCTTAACCAATCGGAATCAAATTCCCCTCCTACCTCTCCTTCTTTTATTACTAGAGCTACTGTCTGGGATCAACATTCTTGTTCACAGCATCGTAGGGGAAGGATCATAATTAAATACCAGCAGAGACCCAGCCACCTCTCCTAGGCAGAATAAAAAGAATAATGAGACATATAAGTACAATTAATAAGTACAATTAAACAGTTTCTCTTATAATTAATTGCTATTTACAATATTTAGTTAATTTGTTGCAATTTTACAGATTTTTCAAATACTGATATCTATGGTACAATGTTAACCAGTTACTGCAGCACAATATTTAACAAATTATGCCATTATTCCAAGTTAAACAGTTCCTGCAATGCATTACTTAACAGCAATATGCCCTTGGAGGGACTATAAACGCCCAACAAATACCAAAGCATGATATTTAAACACATTATATTGCTATTCTATTTTTAGAACATCTGAAACTTAACAACAAATATGTTCTTGTAGAGATTATCAATGTTAAAAATGCCACTGTGTGGTATTTAAACAAATTCTTGCTATGTCACCTCTCGTATATTCTGCAAAAAGGCAGAAAATAATAGTCCATCCACTGCTCTAGGCAAATTATGTGACAGAGTGTTATCCTGATTAAAGATTGGAGCCAATGTTACCACAATCAATGGGTCAAAATAGCTGCCTTCAAGTTTTGTGTCTTAAGTAACACAGTAGCAACATATTGGGCAGTTCCTATAAGCACTCCATCTCCCATTGCTGCTTACTATTTTGGCTGATTCTGCCACAAATAACCACTCTAAGTACGAGCTGGAGCAGTTACCAAACTGCAAACCAATATTTACCAACTGTATATGGAGCTTTTTCCTGCATTATTTATGCGTTTTTAAAAACACCGCATTTCATCGCTATTTTCACGTTTTGACAGTTTTCCCCCAGATACCCACATTTATAAGGTATATGTAAATATGATGTTTAAGAATTAGAGCAGCTGATTATTTTAACAAAATACAGCAATAAGCTACATTAAACAATTTCTGCAAAGCATTATCTAACAACAAATAAATCTCTGCTTGTACTTTCTGCAACCACACTGACGAATGAACACATCCCTCAACTGCTATTTACAATTATGTCGATTCTCCCTAATCATTTCAAAGACGCAAACTTAAATACAGGGCTAAAATATATAGCACACTGGAACAAATATATACCAGTACCAAGACTTATTATTCCTCCATTTCTTGTGACGTCTTCCCGCAGCATGCATGCGTACAGCATCCATTATGTCAAAATTGTTCAGAAATATATCTGCTATTTCAACGCACAAACGCTCAGAAATGCCTCCTATGTTCCTAGATTACCATAAATACGTATTGGTTACTATTCGAAAACATTTAAACACCTCTGATCAATTAGCACACTGCAAAAAATAGACTACTCCTACATACCGAACCAAAGATGAGGACAGGGCAGGCGTGCCCCTGCCCGCTGATGCGACACAAAACAGCAGGAGAGTCGTAGCGATCGATGGTGTACTGTCTCGATAAGTCGACACGAATCTATTCTGCTAGCAGTGATCTCAAGCTATCGACATGCGCGTATGAAATGGAAATGTTAAGGAGGAGCAGGAGGACCATCCTATCCCCTGCCCTGAGAGACAGGGAATCACCGCTCTGTGTCGTTCCAGCCAATGACCAAAGAAAACACTTAAAGAGTTCCTCCACTGCTCGCTCTCTGGCCGCTGAATGACACAGCTCCGTGCCGACGATGGACACATACAGTAGATGGCAGTAGATGCAAGCTGCAGAAGACACACAATGCAGACAGTCATAAAACGATATATATATATATATATATATATATATATATATATATATATATATATATATATATATATATATATATATTCCTGGAAATGGAAAAAAGAACACATTGACACCGGTGTGTGAGACCCACCATACTTGCTCCGGACACTGCGAGAGGGCTGTACAAGCAATGATCACACGCACGGCACAGCGGACACACCAGGAACCGCGGTGTTGGCCGTCGAATGGCGCTAGCTGCGCAGCATTTGTGCACCGCCGCCGTCAGTGTCAGCCAGTTTGCCGTGGCATACGGAGCTCCATCGCAGTCTTTAACACTGGTAGCAAGGCGCGACAGCGTGGACGTGAACCGTATGTGCAGTTGCCGGACTTTGAGCGAGGGCGTATAGTGGGCATGCGGGAGGCCGGGTGGACGTACCGCCGAATTGCTCAACACGTGGGGCGTGAGGTCTCCACAGTACATCGATGTTGTCGCCAGTGGTCGGCGGAAGGTGCACGTGCCCGTCGACCTGGGACAGGACCGCAGCGACGCACGGGTGCACTCCAAGACCGTAGGATCTTACGCAGTGCCGTAGGGGACCGCACCGCCACTTCCCAGCAAATTAGGGACACTGTTGCTCCTGGGGTATCGGCGAGGACCATTCGCAACCGTCTCCATGAAGCTGGGCTACGGTCCCGCACACCGTTAGGCCGTCTTCCGCTCACGCCCCAACATCGTGCAGCCCGCCTACAGTGGTGTCGCGACAGGCGTGAATGGAGGGACGAATGGAGACGTGTCGTCTTCAGCGATGAGAGTCGCTTCTGCCTTTGTGCCAATGATGGTCGTATGCGTGTTTGGCGCCGTGTAGGTGAGCGCCACAATCAGGACTGCATACGACCGAGGCACACAGGGCCAACACCCGGCATCATGGTGTGGGGAGCGATCTCCTACACAAGCCATACACCTCTGGTGATCGTCGAGGGGACACTGAATAGTGCACGGTACATCCAAACCGTCATCGAACCCATCGTTCTACCATTCCTAGACCGGCAAGGGAACTTGCTGTTCCTACAGGAGAATGCACGTCCGCACGTATCCCGTGCCACCCAAAGTGCTAGAAGGTGTAAGTCAACTACCCTGGCCAGCAAGATCTCCGGATCTGTCCCCCATTGAGCATGTTTGGGACTGGATGAAGCGTCGTCTCACGCGGTCTGCACGTCCAGCACGAACGCTGGTCCAACTGAGGCGCCAGGTGGAAATGGCATGGCAAGCCGTTCCACAGGACTACATCCAGCATCTCTACGATCTTCTCCATGGGAGAATAGCAGCCTGCATTGCTGCGCAAGGTGGATATACACTGTACTAGTGCCGACATTGTGCATTCTCTGTTGCCTGTGTCTATGTGCCTGTGGTTCTGTCAGTGTGATCATGTGATGTATCTGACCCCAGGAATGTGTCAATAAAGTTTCCCCTTCCTGGGACAATGAATTCACGGTGTTCTTATTTCAATTTCCAGGAGTATATATATATATATATATATATATATATATATATATATATGGAAGCCGTGATATGTATCGGCGGATGAAGGCTGTTTACGGTGAGTACATTTTGAGTCGTTGAAGTGTTGTGGAATGACACAAACGATTCCTAGAGGGACGCGAGTCACTGGAAGGCGATGCTCGTCCTGGACAGGCTCATCGTGTCATCACACCGGAAAAGGTTGCGGAAGTAAATGCTTTACTCTTGGACAATCGCAGAAGAATCTTAGAAGAGCCATCAACTCGGAACGCCGAAGCATGTTGTCCAATAGCGTTATCCTCCTGTATGATAATGCCCCGCCCACTCACGGCCAATGCGGTGAAGACGACATTGCAGCAGTTTCTGTGTGAAACGTTGGAACATCCACCGTACAGTCCCGACCTTTCACCGTGTGACTTCCATGTGTTTGGAACTCTACAACAAGCTATTCGCGGTCATCGATTCGCAACGGAAGACGAAGTGTGTGACTGGGCCCAGGCCTGGATCCGACAACGGTCTACTAGGTTCTTCAAGGATGGAATCGACCGGCTAGTGTCGCAAAAGGATAAATGTGCCAACAATTTTGGCGACTATTTTTGAGTATGTGTACTGTGTATAACTACATTTTTGAGTCAATGAAATCGTTACCGTTACTTTACACAAGTGACCGGGTTTCATTTGAATGACCCTTATCCGGCCGGTATGGTGTGACCGTGCGTTTCTAGGTGCTTCAGTCTGGGACCGCGCGGCCGCTACGGTCGCAGGTTCGAGTACTGCCTCGGGCTTGGATGTGTGTGATGTCCTTAGGTTTGTTAGGTTTAAGTAGTTCTAAGTTCTAGAGGACTGATGACCTCAGATGTTAAGTCCCATAGTGCTCAGAGCCATTTGAACCATTTTTTTCTAAGTTCTAGGGGACTGATGACCTCAGATGTTAAGTCCCATAGTGCACAGAGCCATTTGAACCATTTGAATGCCACTTTCACATTTACAGTTTAATTTAGAAGACGTAACTTTCGTATTGAAAATACGATATCTTAAAATTAGTATTTATTAAGTAGCGGAAAATTGAATACATTTAATGCAATGTTTGTGCGGTTCATTAAAGTAAGAAAGTCCAGACTCATAACTTTGCTGAGTCGAATTCTAACAGCTGTTGCTTAAATTCATTCGGTAAAATTCCCGAGACTAAAATAAAATGAATCTGATGAAAATAAATAAGTTCAATTTTCTTTGCGAAGTTCGTTAAGTAATATCTGACAAAGAAGTCATTTAAGATCTCGTTAGTTTTATTCTGGTATTAAAAGCAAAAATTACATTTATTGAAATATAAATGCATTAAACGTCCTAAGTTTAATGAACAGACTTGGTTTCGAGATTTGCTCCCTTCAGAATGCCGCCCGGTATTAGTAGGCTGCAATACTGATATGTAGGAGGAAAGCTCTGATGGTAATTTAGTATTGGTTCCTGAGTCAGTGGAAAATACTGACACCGTGCTTTTGTGGGAACCATCAACTACCGATGGTAAGATATGAAGTGTTTACTTTGCTATAGGATACAACGATTCCCTTGTTTTCCACTAAACGTCCTGATAGAGAATTATGATAGTGTAATTAATATTAAGACAGGTACAAATGCGGTTAACATTTGTAAGAGAGTACAGCTAATTTTATAACGGTGCTCAAAGTATTAATTCTATTCTTTTTAGCTGCGAGTCAGAAGTTAGGCGCAAACAAGGCTGTAGCAGTATCACGCAGTTTAGCAGGCGGTACCCGTCGCTCGTAATAAGAGGAGTACACTGGGTTTGTGAGCAGATTAGAGTGTAAATGGTCTTTATAACATCTTCTGGCGACCCTCCAAGAACTGTTTCACAGAATTCCTCGACGATTTCTTGCTTCCCACCCGATCTTGTCATTATCTTAATTCTCC
Organism: Schistocerca gregaria; assembly: GCF_023897955.1. Taxonomy (NCBI): domain Eukaryota; kingdom Metazoa; phylum Arthropoda; class Insecta; order Orthoptera; family Acrididae; genus Schistocerca; species Schistocerca gregaria. Next base: position 125,397,375 of record NC_064923.1, on the reverse strand, counting down.
ACTTGACAACAAGAATGGGCAGCTGGTCCATTGTCCAACTGCAGCCTCATATCTTCAAGAACATCCCTAGAATCCGTTGGAGTCCTTAACTTTACACTTTTAGTTTACTAGCCAAAGTAAAATGGTGCCATATGTTACAGTTACTAGCCGTCAGAATTACACGTCGAGTGTAACTTTTATGGTCTAATTTGAAGTATCTATGTCCTATTAGTCCAAAACATTTAGTTGATGAAAAATAGAGGAAAGTTAGGATGAATGTTTTAATCCTTCAAGTATTGAATAAAATGCACGGAACGTTCATGCAACCGTGTGAAAACGAGACATTCTTTAAGATGATGGAGATGGTGAGATGGAGAGCAGCGCGTATCTTGGAAGGCGAACAGAGGGTCCAGAGTGGTTATGACAGCGGGACCCTCCTGCTCTAGTGCAAAGGTGTTCACACGAGGGCGTTCTGCATGACTGTCAGTGAAAAACTGCGGTGAGCTTGATTAGCAGCACTGGCATGATAGAGCTTTCTGGTCTACACTTGCAGAAACCACTACGATCACCTGTTTCACGTCCTTCGTTGATGTAGCGAATGTACAAATTAAAAAAAAAAAAGACTGTCAGGGCCCCAGTCTGTTTTTTGCTGGGGTTAATGATATTCGATGATAATTCTCAGACCTCCATGAGTGTTAGAAGGGCATATTTCTTGCTGAGTCAAGTAACGCTGTAAATGAACATATGCACTAGTTAGAGTTCCCATAAAGAGTTTGTGAATCATTTAATATTAATTCGTGATCTGTAAGAATCTATACCGACGGCCTTACATCATCCACGTATTCCATTAAAACTGTGAACACTAAATCGGAGTTTGGATCTTAAAGGCGTGGCTGGCACTTAATTAGTTATCTAACACGCACGGAGTTTCACAATATTTTGCAGTCAATGCTGTCTCCGACCTACCAGAAGCTCTTAGATCTGGCACAGTTGGTCAGGAGGTGTCGTGGCTTCAGCTTAAGATTGAACTTCGCAACCAGCTCAAGGGCGTGCAAGCTTGCTGTCTTCGAAATTCTGCTGCCATGTGTTAAAATAATGCTGGGCTAGTACACTGTAGCGCAGCAGTCTGCTTCAGTGGTGGGCTTCGTTTCTACATACCATGGCGTAACACTTTGTTTCGCAGCCACCTCTGTGAGAAGCGACAGGCTGCTGTCACATCATAGCTGCTCCCCTTTCAGCAATCGACAGCGCCCTTTCTTGGACATCTGACTCCCAGCTCCCGCCACCTGAAGGTCAATAGTGGGGTCGTGCAGATTCAGTCTCTCCAAACTGCGTCAGTAGCTAGGCAAAGCCGCTAGTCTAGGAGTCACCGGCTAGATCCGGGCCTGTCTCGAGCTGGAGCTCTAGTGAGAAGAGTCCTGGGTTCAACGTGGGACGTCTGCGTGCACGGCTCGCTGTCTGAAGCTGCCTACAGTCTAGCAAGTCTGCAAGCTGACTCACTGACGCCACCCTTGCATGTGCAAGGCCGCTTTACTGGCGGCTGCTATGCCTCTGCTGCATCACCCCGCTGCTCCAATGCACGCAAACGCTACGTTACGCCGAGGGACCATGCAGTTGTCTCCATGAGCAAACCCTTCACCTGGACGCAGACATCGACGTCTTATGTAGAAGCCACACTAAATACAGAGTGTCGCTACTAAATGAGCTTTCGTAGCACCGAACTCGTCGCGGCTTTGGAGGATTCCACCCACAGCGTCTGCGCATACCATTCCGGACGGAGCGGCCGTCCTGGATAGTAGAAGAGACTAATACGACGAACACAAATGCACAACGACGTCAGCATTTGTCACGTTGCTGCAGAAGTTTAAGAGCAGCGCGCACAGCGATGCAAAAAGGAAGATCCATTAAGGAAACAATCTCCTAGGTTGCGTCTAAGCCATTTCCTCGTAGCATCCTTTCTTCCAGGAGCACTAGACAAATAAGATACAGAGGAGAGATTCTGTGAAGCTTTGAGAGTGGCTCGAGAGAGAATGAACGGATAGATCAGGTGCTAAGAGCATTGCTTGTTAAAGAAATTCTTCAGTGTTCGAGTTCCATAAAACTGCAGCGAAATGGAAGATGACCTGCAAAGTTCCGATATATTGCGCATGGTTAGGCAGTAAGACCCATTATTGTTAGAGTACACTGTTGGTGATAAATGAGTGAAAAGAGTGACAGCTGTAAACCAGATACGAGTACCGATCTAGAGCGACCTGCAGTGAGAGGTTCCTGTAAATCAAACTGTAGAAAAACTAGTCGATAGGGTGGTTTCATTGGTAGAATACTAAGGAAATTAAATTTATCCACGGGGGAATAAGCTGAAAAACAGCTGTTCGAGCGTTTCTCGAACAACATTAGGCAGTCTATGACCCTAATGAAGTTGGAAGGAACGTAGAATTCTATGTTAACAGTGTCAAAGATTTACAGTTAGAATCGGTCATCTCACGCTCCTTCCTGGATGTAACACTTTTTAGGAGTAGGAATTGGAACGATCATACATGGTAGTCGTAGGTAAGTCAAGTGGCAGATTTCCGTTTATTGATAAAACAGCCTACTACAGCAGTGAAGTCAATTTACAAACTACTTAAACCTAACTAAGCTAAGGACATCAGACACATTCATGCCCCAGTCTGTATTCGAACCTGCGACCGTAGCAGCAGCGTGGTTCCGGACTGAAGCGTCTAGAACCGCTCGCAAACAGCGGCCGGCTCCGGATCTTCGGGAGCAGACAATCCAGTAGAGGCAGAAAGTATTTTACCTGATTGTAAGATGTCACGCCAACTGAGCTGATTTCCGCAAAAGGTCCCTTAATGTTGGCTTTGCTGTGTGTTCACTAGTTTGAAGATTTCCGACCACCGTGGACACACCCATCGTTGCGTAACAACTAGCGCAACTGGTCTACATGACTACCGTCCCATATCAACCACCTCTACTTGAGGCAGCATACTTAACACTTTATGTCTAAACACCATCTCCTTGAAACAAAACTATTTTTTCTCTAGTGTCGCGCATATGTTAGGAAAACAACTACTTTAACATACCGTTTCGTGTTGCTGTTATCTGCGCCAGGGTCGCTATGCACAGGAGAAAATTTCTCCAGCCTGGAGAAGATGGGACCGCTTAACCCTCAACCTCCTAAATGTTTTGTGAACAAAACTTAACTCGATGGCTCAAGTACGAGTGATTTCCTCTGGAGAACGACTGTTTCCAAGCACCTGCTGGGAAATTAGTGTTACAGAAGCCCTGGCAACAGGCAATAGACTATTTTGTGGTCGATTTTTTGAACCTAGGTTCTACTGAAAGCTAGCAACATATCATTTACTGGCCAAGCCTGTATGCTCGTCAGTGGGCCTTTGTGCCTGCTAGAGCCAGAAGGAGGATTCTCCAGCCTGGAAGTGATGGACCAGCCTTTCCCTAGTCCTCCTGAATGGGTTGCGGTCAACGTCAGTGTCTGCGACAATACATCCTCGGGCCACAAATATTTACACGGACCACAGTATTACGCGAAGTCGACAGACGCCAGCTACCAGTAGTGAAAAAGAGAAATCAGGTTTTGTGGATGCGTTATTTTTTTATGTAAATGAGCTGCCTCCGTAAGTTTGACTCTACGGTCGCAGGATATTGAAACATGACTTAAATGTATCGTAAAAGCCATTATTCGTCGAAAAAAATGGTAACACCACAACCACTATGATGGACTCTATACGAATTAACATGAATACACAAGTCTGAAGTACGTCTTTAAAATACACTTCGCAGTGATATGTCTCTTGATACTTGTCAGACTTTGCAACAGATTGTTGGGAGGACTCAGGAAATAACATGTTTATGTCATTATTTTATTGTCTGTCATCAGTACAACAAGAGAGCAATGAATTTCGTAAGTTTGATTCATCTACGACTAGTCATGAGATGTGGAACGTAATGTACATGAACAAAGTAATAAAAAGGATTGTTGGGAAGTTGCTGCCCATGTACATGAAACATACGTAATTAGCTGAAAATTTGTTTATAGCACTTATCCTACGTGAAATAGAATTATGGCTCACTTTTGGAGATCTTCTACTAAGTACTACGGTAGCAGCGAGAATGTCCTTTTCTATGTTGCTGCTCTTGTACATAGGTTTTTAATTTCTATGCCCATAGATGTTCGTATCAAATGTATTTGGCCACTTCTGCATTCCTGTGTACGTTTTGGGTTGAAACAAAATAACTTTTTTTTCAGATAATGTGACTTGGCACTACAGCGGTATCGGGGCGAGAAAGACGAACCAAGTCGGGGAGTGAGAAAGAAGCATTTACACACAAGGGCAGATTACGTATGGGCCGGCTGTGCGAAGTATTCCCCTCCCTTGTTGGACATTCAATAACAGCAACACATCAGCAATACCTGGGCAACTACTGTATTATGCTGGCCTTAGCGCAGAATTGTGTTGTAGCAATTTTCCAGCAAGATAATTGTGGCCACACACTGCCGATAAATATGGCCAGTGAAAACCTCCCCTGTAGTAAAAAAACGCTGATAATGAATCATTATTCCAATTTATCCTTTAATTAAATGAAGGAAATTTTCCGATTTGGTACAATAGAAGCGCCTCCAGTGAAACACTGGGTCGTATGAATAAAACTCAGAATATACTTTATACATTACATTTCGGAGAACATTCTCAGATTCGCACGAACAAAGCAACTCGTAGAATATACTTCACCCGAGTGAAAGGTTGGGGGAAGTTGCTCAAAACGAAGACTTTCTCCGATTTCGTATGAATAAAACTAGAGGAGCTTCTCACAAGCGGAGAACATTCTCCGTTTTTTGAAGTGAACTCTGTGGCATACTTCGAGCTCTGTAAGTTCTGTTCAGGTCAAGTTTTACAAACTTTTTGGTGGTAATGGCAGACTTCATTTTTCTTGGGAAGAAATACGGGTTTAACAACAAAAATATTATATGCCTGGCGAACTTCCTACCAGAAAATCGTGAAAGGAGAGGGGGTGTTTTTTTAAACGGAGTGAAAATTAAAACATTTTTGCTGCTAATTAGCAGACCCAAGTTGTGGGAAGACCTATACCAAACAACTGTGCCACGGGCATCTCCAGATGTTCATATCATGTCTTATCACAACGTTAATTTTATGTTTTGTTACGTTATAAGTAAGTAGGCGGATCAGAAAAATTGATAACTGTTTTATTACAAACTCAGCGATCTGTTTCTCTTAACGAACCGCACGGGCGACCGCTTATTTACTTGACACGCGAGCGGACCACAGTGCGTCGTATTTAAGCAAAATTCTCCCGTCGAAGAGAACTCTGGCAGAGTTCCAATTTGGAGTACATGAAAATGTCATGTAATGTTAATGTAAATAACAAAACAGTTTCCCCCATGTCGAAAATTCTGTTACGTTGCAAGAAAATGCATTTTCGTAAACTGCCCTCAGTCGCCTTAATAATTTGTAACCGCACAAAAACGTAAAATGGAAGCGTAGTACAACTCTTCCAGAATACACTCATGCCAGTTCAATATTTGTACATTAAATGGTTTGCTCGTTTGAGCGGAATGAATGAAATGTAAAATTACTGCGTACTGTTCCGGACAAGGCAGACGACACACAACGCGAACCGCTTCGAGAAGGAGGGGAGATACTGAGAAGGAACTCCCTTGTTAGAGAATACGCTTTCAACTTTTTATTCATAAGAAATTGACAACTTTCTCAGAGTATGTTCCTGCTCTGACAATCTTCTCCGGAGAGTGATTTTCTTTTTATTTATACGAGCCACTGTGTACAGAGTGTGGATGTAGACTTCACTGCCTCCAGGTTGTTTTCGGCATTAGGACGACGCGTTGAGGAATGCGAGCTGCTTCGGCGGGCCATTCGCGCGCGCTTTGGACAGCCGCTGCGGCGCGTGCTGGCGAGTCGCCAATAAAAGCAGCGCGTGGGCCGCGGCCTTGACCCCCGGAGGGTGGGTCGCCGGCGCCCGGGGAGGGCGGCCGCCAATGGGAGCGCGCGCCGCCCGCTGGCCACGCCCCCGCGGCGCCGCCCAGCCGCCGACAGCTCCACAAGAAGCCGTCTGTGCACGGCGGCGCGGCCCTGACGTAATCACCGCCACCGGCTGTCCGCGGAAGATCGGTACTAAGCCAGCTAATGTGCTTCCGGAACCGAACTGCACAATAATGACAACTCGTCCCGGCCGTCCCCACGCTTCCACAAGGGCGCAGTCTAACTAGAAGGCCGACATCACATTAGCATGCAGAGAAATGGGGAACAAAACTATTAGCCAATCATTTAATCGCATAAAACTGATCACGAGGGAGCTACTATATACATCTGAGCGACATGGTTCAGTGACAGTCACATTCGGCTAGTTTGCTTCAAATCCCTGTCCAGCCAAACGTTTTTGTGGATTCCCTAAATTAGGCTACTTAAAGCGAATTCCATATTTCATGTAACAACGGCATTTCACGTTCTTTCGTAGCTAGGACAGAGTTGGACCTGTAACACAATGAGGTGACAGAAGTCATGAGATAGCAGTGCCCACACACACAGATGGACAGGTATCGCACACGCGTGATATAAAACGGCACTGCGTTGGCGGGGCTATCGTTTGTACTCACGTGATACATGTGAAAAGGTTTCTGATATGATTATGGCCACACAACGGGAATTAAACGGACTTAGCTCGCGGAATGGTACTTGGAGCTAGATGCTCGGGACATCCGATTTTGGAAATCATTAGAGAAACCAATATTCTGAGATCGACAGTATGAAGAGTGTGCCGAGAATATCAAATTTCAGGCATTACCTTTCACCATGGGCAACACAGTGGCCCACTGCCTTCACTTACGGACCGAGATCAGCGGCGTTGGCGTAGATTTCCCAGTGCTAATAGACGAGCAACACTGCGTGAAGTAATAGCAGAAAACACTGTGGAACGTGCGATGAACATATTCCTTAGGACAGTGCGGCGAAATTTTGGGTTAATGGGCTATGGCAGCAGATAACCGCGAGCGCCTTTGCTACCAGCACAACGTCGCCTGCAGCGTCCCTACTGGGCTTGAAACCTTATCGATTGGACCCTAAACGACTGGAAAACCGTGGCCTGCTCGTAGAGTCCCGAGCTCAGTTGTTAAGAACAGATGGTAGGGTTCGAGTGTGGCGCAGACACCACGAAGCCATAGACCCAAGATGTCAACAAGGCAGTCTGTAAGCTGATGGTGGCTCCATAATTGTTTGGACTATGTTTACATCGAATGGACTGGGTCCTCTGATCCAACTGAACCGATCATTAACTGGGAACGGTTACGTTTGGCTACATGGAGACTTTTTGCAGAAATTCATGGAGTTGAAGTTCCCAAACAATGATAACTTTTATAGGAATGACAGTGCGCTGTCACCGGGCCACAACTAATCGCGATTGATTTGAAGAACATTTGAGAAAATACGAACGAATGACCTGGCCGCCCAGATCGTCCGACACGAATCTCATTGAATATTTGTTGGACTTAATCGAGAGGTCTGTCCGTCAACAAAATCCTGCACCGGCAACAGCTCCGCTTTTATCGGCGGCTGCAGAGGCGGCGTGGCTCAGTATTTCTGCGAGGGCGTCCTACGACTTGCTGAGTCGAAGCCATGTCGAGTTGCTGCATTACGTTGGGGAAAAGGTGTCCTACACGATGTTAGGAGGTATCCCATGACTTTTCTCATCTCAGTACAACCATTTCGACCGAATGTAATGTCTGGTCAGCGCTGTTGCCTGCTTTCGACTACGAAGCGCTAACGGTTGCTCGAAGACAACAGTTGTCTATACAGCTGCGGCAATCTCGAGGCATCGACGTAAAGGCTGCACTGTACCGCGTTACGTGGTTGGTTGAGACAGATGAGCGAAGCAGCCACGCCACGCCCACTGCAGCTCTCAGCGACCATCTCTCGCCGAGTCTACTATTTATACGCTCCAGGACAGAAGCGAAACGATCACACAGTGCCTGAGAAGCCCATTTCATCTACAGAACTACAAGCGTAAGCTACTGTGTGTGGTATGCATATTAGCCACGACAAACAAAAAGTACCGCACCTTCGAAGGTAACCACGGACGGCCGCAGGAACATTTAACTTGCTGTGACTCTGTGGAAACGTACGATGGGCGTTCAGTAAATTGTCTAATGCAACACTTTTTTTTCTGAAAGCAGGTTGATTTTATTCAGGATTTCCATTCATCACATTATTCCTCACTCTTCTGGATACAAAATCTTGCTATTCACAAGATTTCCGTTCAATGAGACGGCTTTACGGCACCTTTCTGGGAGGGTCAGTAATTCCCACATGGTACCACTCTATTTGTCACCGTGTAGCGGTAGACCACTGTGTCAGTGCTACCAACAGAGACGTCAGGTTGTGCTGCGAGATGTTTCATTTTGATCCGCCAGTCACCTCCAATGGAGTGTCTGCACATTCCAAACACTACAGGAGTCGTTTGTGAGGCCGGGTGGTATACGGGAGAATTGACAGGTATACGCGATCTTGTAATGACAAACGCCTCATCCAACAACTCACCGTGCTTTTGTACATTGCAAGCTTTCCATTGACATTCCGGACGCGCCTATGAATATCTGCGATGCTCTGGATTTTCCGCCAAAAGAAACTCAATGACAGCTCTCTGGAACGTATATCCGTTACATATGCAATTTTTGAAGGCTACGTACAGGGCCCCAACCTATCGGAACTTCACGAAACTAAAGAGGCTAAAGTGTAAATGTTTCACGATGTTCCACCACAAATTCTGCATTTTTTCAACTGAAATCAGCCGACAAAAAATTTTTGTTGCCTCAGTTATTAAAAACCCTTCGCAGTATAGCTTGAAGTGAAGAATAAAGGCCGGCCGGAGTGGACTGGCGGTTCTATGCGCTACAGTCTGGAACCGCGCGACCGCTACGAATCCTGCGTCGGGCATGGATGTGTGTGCTGTCCTTAGGTTAGTTAGGTTTAACTAGTTCTAAGTTCTAGGGGACTGATGACCTCAGAAGTTAAGTCGCATAGTGCTCAGAGCCATTTGAACCATTTTTGAAGAATAAAGTGTATCGAAGGTTTTAGGTAAAAAAAACACATACAAAATTAGGTGAACTGATTGTCTTAAATACATCCAGAATTGTCCTGCAGGCACTCGGGACACACACACACACACACACACATTACATCAATGTCTAATCCCTAGGTTGTTTCGTGAATTCGATATAAACTTTCGAGGGTCATGAGCATGGACAGATGTGTCAGCTGGTTTGAAAGTTATAAGCGGACAGAGTGAAACTTTTAAGTTAACGTTAGTCAGCTGACTGATAAAAACCTGAGTTGAAAGATTCGTTTCACAAAATTTGGTTGTCTATACAACATGCTGAAAGTGCCGCTAGCGCTATTTATAAATAACATCCGGAATTGCCTATTAAAACAAGTAAAAAGCGGAATAATATTTTTTGTATACATAATGTACTTACGTGTTGACACTAATTCTCCACATAGTCTCCACCCGAATTCAAACACATGGCTTATCCTGGCAGCAACTTTCTTATGTCTTATCGCATGGTGCTACAGCCAGTTGTTCAAGGTATCCTTGATCTCACCGTCGGCCATGAAGTGCAAAGTACCCCGACAGGCCATTGTATTGGGGAAAAGAAGAAGGCATTCTTGTGCCAACTGCGGAATACAGGGAAGCTGTTGAAATATCTCCCGGCCAAAGCATCTGAGCTTTTGCTTCGTCCGATTCGCAGTATGGGGGCACGTGTATCCTGAAAAAGAATAATTTCTTCGGCAATGATCTTGCGCAGATTGTTCTGGTCTGACTTTCGAAATTTGGTAAGAGTCTCACAATAAATCTCTTATGTCACTGTATTCTCACTCGCTGCTCTAATTAAATCAGTTACAAAATTCCTTTGCGATCGCAGAAAAACTGGAATCTCTCTTTTGAGTTTTGATAGCTTTTGCTTGAACTTTTTAGGCTTGTTGGGAGAATAAGGGGACATCCACTGTCTGGACTGTCCTTTAGTTTTAGGGTTTACGTACTGTGACCATGTCTCTTCCAGTGATCGTTCTGGTCGAAATTCCTCCCTCCCGTCGTTCCCCACCCCCCTCTTCACAGCAGCACTGGAGAAATGTCAAGGGTCAAGGCTGCGCCTTTTCTTTCGGTTTTGTGAACATCGGTTAGATATTCTGTTACCCACCGTTTACAAACCGTAGGGTAACGTAGCTCTCCGTGGCATTGTGAAACATGTTTGTGCTTGAAATGTGAGACACACCTTCAGAAAGTTCGGGTAATGTGAACCGACGTCACGTACGCACAATTTCATCAAAATGTTGGACAAGTTCGTGAGTCACATCTGAATGTCTTCCTCAACCACTTTCGTCATCCACATGTGTGTGATCAGCCTTAACTTTACTGCACTGCTCCCTCATAACACAATGACTCATAATCCCGTCGCCATACACTCGATAAAATCGAAGACTAGTCTGGGCGGTATTAACTCTTTCTACCTGCGAGAAGCGAGTGACAAAACGTACCTCGCAACTGGCTGGATAAGCAAGATTCCCGTACATTTCTGTGTCTTGTTGTTTACACACTGACGAAAGAAACAGAGAACTGGCTGATGCAACGAGACCTTCAAACTCTCCTCCAACCACGAAAGCACCCTGAAGCTACAAGCATTTGTTTATATGTGGGGCGACAAAAAATTTCCGTTCGAAGGCTGTGTAGTCAAGAATCGATATGCCAATTAGGCAAAATCGTCGTGAGCACTGATGGAAGCATCCCACCAACGCACCAGGTTGAATAAACCCGTTTGATAAAACACCATCTCCTGCTGTGGGAAGAAGTCCGTAACTGCCTGCTGCACATCCTCGTCCAACAGAAATCGTCGACCCTTCAGGGCCTATCACGGAAGGGGTGATAGTTGCGTGGGGAAAAATCAGGACTATAACGCAGATGCTCGAGTGTCTCCCAGTTGTTCGTAATGGATGAGGCTGGACTGCGGGATCGACCGGTGACATGTGTCGAACATCGACCAGCGCGGAACTTGGCGCACCATTCCACAAAGGTGGTTTTCGACAGAAGTACTGCCCACACACATTCTTCACTCTCCGATGGACGTCTACTGGTGTTTGTCCTTCAGCAGCCAAGACATGAATATCAGCATGTTAGTCTCGTTCGGAAGCGTTCGGTAATAACATTTACGCATTTATCGTACGCACATCGGATAGACCCGAATGCTACACTTATCCCTTGCCTACATGTCGGTGCTTATAAACACGCATCGAAGTCCCGGTACGTTGCATATACCCTGCAGCAACGTCCGCAAACAGGAATTTTCTTATCGTCCGTTACATTTAACACAAAAAAACTCTTCCAGGATAGGCCATGAAGGCCCAACGGCACCGACCGGCCGCCGTGTCATCCTCAGACCATTGGCGTCACTGGATGTGGATATGGAGGGGCATGTGGTCAGCACACCCCTCTCTCAGCAGTATGTCAATTTCCGGGACCGGAGCCGCTACGTCTCAATCAAGTAGATTGCCTCACAAGGGGTGAGTGCACCCTGCTTGTCAACAGCGCTCGGTAGATCGGATGGTGACACACCCAAGTGCTAGCCCATCCCGACAGCCCTTAACTTCGGTGATCTGACGGGAACCGGTGTTATCACTGCGGAAAGGCCGCTGGCCGTTATATTTAACGTTACATTTAATGTCCAATCGGAGTTAATCTATGAACAGCCATCGTACATTCACAACAGTCGTTGAAACTGGCGTCCCCCAGCTTCTATATATGAGTGACCTTGCCGCACCAAGTTGTGTCGTCGAGGCACGTAACTGCTTTTCTGAACTATTGGAGTAATCTGTCTGCTTCCTGCATTTGTCATTTGACACTTCTCCGTAAGCGGCAAAACTGTGTGCTAAATGTGCAGCGCGACCTTCTAAACAGATGTGGGAGCTATCGGTCTTACCGATCTTCATGCGGGGCTGACCTCTGATCGTATAAGCGGACCAGCACACGACCAGCAGAGCGTTTGCGGGCAGTCCTGCACCCACCTCCTGTTGGCCGGACTGACATTCTCTACAAAGTTAATAATATAAGTATATGACAAATCAATTTATTAAACTTGTTGGTTGTAGTTTGCAACTGACAGCAACTCGTTTTACTTTATGACTTTAGATCCTGTGCTTTCAGGACCAGTGTTCTCTGTCTCAAAAGGATTATTTGCCCTTCTGAATTATCGATGGTAGTTTCTCCTTTGGTCCACATGTGTTATGACAGGTTTCAATTGAAGGTTCTCCATTTCATCCTGTGCTGAACATCTTCCTTCTTCTGTTTGTACATTAGTCCTCTTTTAATATCATCTATCATTCCAATTTTCTGTCTACGTCTTCCTCTCATTTAGTCGACTTTTCCCTCTATAATTATTTGTTCCAGACCACTCTTACGAAATGTGTGTCCGAGGTAAGATTTTTTTCCACTTTCTGATTTCTTCCAATAATCTTCTTCCTATATTCTTTATTGCTTCTTCACTCTAAAATCTGTCAGTCCATTTCACCTGAAACAATGTTTTCCACAGATACGTTCCAAAACTTCTTAAAAATCATACTTCTTTCTTTTAAACTGGCTATACGTCACTGCCCTATTTCAAAAGTTCCTAAACTTCTTTCTTCTCCTTTTTTCTTTTTCTTTTTCTCTCAGCTACCCGTGATTCATTGTTACATAACATTACTCTGCAGACATGACGTTTAGCAAATCTTTTCCTCAGCAGCAATGGAGTTCTTCTAGTTGTTAGTAACTGTTTCACGTTTTCATACGATCTCATTCCCACAGACATCCTCCTCCTTATTTCTTCTGTACAGATGGTTTAGAATATTCAACTATCACAAGCACCACTTGCAAGCACAGGTAATGCTATTTATGGTGAGCCGCTGCAGCTTTCACAAACCATACGGTAGGATGTAAGCGTAGCTTTCAGATTAACGTTAAGGCTTTTACGCTTCTACCTCGGGTACATATATTATCATTGTCGAACTCAATATGTGCCCAGTCAAGAGAGAGGATCCATGCATTATTCATTCCGTAGCTCTTTCCTTCCATCTCTTATCAACATTTGGGAGTCACTAGGTGGTATCCTCCGATGCAATGTTCACTTTAATGTAGACGTATACACCTCCTCCCCGTCATCCGACCTTTACCAACGTACTGTTATTTTAATTCCGTTGTTTTCTGTACTAGCAGAGATTTGATGAAACTCCACATTTTACCATCTTGTGAGTTGCAGCACCCATGTTTCAGGCGTGATAGGGCTACCCCCGTTTAATAAAATAAATTCGTTAAATTATGCTCTGCGCAACACCTGTTGTTAAATTTACGTGTCTCTATGGGGAGAGGTCATCCGGTAGAGCTCGTTCTCACATCCACGATGGAATGTCGATAGCTCAGCAGTACCCTCACGCTGGGTAACAGTTAGCTCACATCGATCGAGAATTTTTCGTCGAACCGAGTGATCCTGCTTGGCTGGAAAAAGAGCGCAGGCCACTCCTGTTTACAAGACGGAGACACGGATTTACAGACCAGTATAGCTGAAGTTTGTAACTTGACGGATCCTACAGCATTTTCAAAGCCCAGGCGACACGATGTTCCTAATAACAAAGAATCTTCTCTTACAGTATTAGCACAGACTCAGGAAACGCAGAAATCTGCACAGGACAGACAAGCGAGGAGAGTTGTACCTAACCAGTCCTCGGGCTGACGACCACACTCGAAGTTTTTTTTTTCTTTTTTATTTGTCATCATCATCATCATCATCATCATCATCATTTAAGACTGATTATGCCTTTCAGCGTTCAGTCTGGAGCATAGCCCCCTTATAAAATTCCTCCATGTTCCCCTATTCAGTGCTAACATTGGTGTCACTTCTGATGTTAAACCTATTACTTCAAAATCATTCTTAACCGAATCCAGGTACCTTTCTCCTTGGTCTGCCCCGACTCCTCCTACCCTATACTGCTGAACCAATGAGTCTTTTGGGTAACCTTGCTTCTCCCATGCGTGTAACATGACCCCACCATCTAAGCCTGTTCATCCTGACTGCTACATCTATAGAGTTCATTCCCAGTTTTTCTTTGATTTCCTCATTGTGGACACCCTCCTGCCATTGTTCCCATCTACTAGTACCTGCAATCATCCTAGCTACTTTCATATCCGTAACCTCAACCTTGTTGATAAGGTAACCTGAATCCACCCAGCTTTCGCTCCCATACAACAAAGTTGGTCGAAACATTGAACGATGCACAGATAACTTAGTCTTGGTACTGACTTCCTTCTTGCAGAAGAGAGTGGATCGTAGCTGAGCGCTGACTGCATTAGCTTTGCTACACCTCGCTTCCAGTTCTATCACTATGTTGCCATCCTGTGAGCATATGCATCCTAAGTACTTGAAACTGTCCACCTGTTCTAACTTTGTTCCTCCTATTTGACACTCAATCCGTTTATATTTCTTTCCCACTAACATTACTTCCGTTTTGGAGATGCTAATCTTCATACCATAGTCCTTACATTTCTGATCTAGCTCTGAAATATTACTTTGTAAACTTTCAATCGAATCAGCCATCACAACTAAGTCATCCGCATATGCAAGACTGCTTATTTTGTGTTCACATATCTTGATCTCACCCAGCCAGTCTATTGTTTTCAACATATGATCCATAAATAATATCAACAACAGTGGAGACAGGTTGCAGCCTTGTCTTACCCCTGAAACTACTCTGAACCATGAACTCAATTTCCCGCCAACTCTAACTGCTGCCTGACTATCCATGTAAAGACCTTTAATTGCTTGCAAAAGTTTGCCTCCTATTCCATAATCTCGTAGAACAGACAATAACTTTTTTTGTCTGTTGAATAAATTCGTGAGTCACATTTTGCGGTGAGCAGTGCTCAAATCTCCGCTCGGCTCTCTGTCTTGAGGTCAACTGAATCACATGAGGCACTTTTCAGGATGTGGCCGTGCAACGAGATATCCTTGTCCACGTCAACTCGAACTGCGAACTGCGTCCCTAATCGCCACAACATTAAAGAAAGGTTAAAATCCGACCGCTCTTCGTTTCAGTTTCGAGCATCACGAGCCTTCCTGAAAAGCACGTGTCAGATGAGCACTTTTTGAGTCCGCTGTGCTTTCACGTTGGCTGCGGTGGCAGCCACCGAAAGTCAGTGCTCCGCTCTCAGAACCGGTTCGCCGCACTTGAAATGAAACGTCACGCCGATACAGGGCTATGTAACTTACGTCGTGTTACAACACAGTGTCTGAGAGGGCGCGTATGTCTGCAGCGTGAGTGCTTCGAGGAAGGCAGCACGTGGCGGGACCGAAGCCGAGCGAATGAACGCGTGCCGGAGGAACTGTCGTTGTGACCGAAGGACGAGCATCCCTCGCTTGCCTACGTGCAGTTCGAAAATGTAGAAAAATGTATCCACCTGTAATGAAACAAAAACGGTTCCCGCCGTTATTCCTGTCACATCCATGGTACTACACAGTAGTTCAATACGGCACAAACAACAGTACCTCCGGATCACTGGAATTAGCTATAGATGTTGCGTAACATATGTTCAGGGGATTGCACTGCTTGATCACGTCAGTCTTTGCTACGCACAGAGCTGATAGGACTGCATAAGTAAAGTAAAAGCTGATGAATCGGTGTACGGATCCGTTACTGTTCGGTTGCATGAATGGCAATAAATCACGGGAAAATAGTCACAACCTCGACACAAAACAGAGTATCCACTTCTGAGATTCATGAAAAGATTTTAAGGAAGTTTAATTCACGCACAAAAGGCGTTGCCAACAACATTCTTGTTCTACTGATTCTTGAGCACCTCTCTTTAGTGCAGGACTCTTACTAGCTATGATTTATAGAAGACACAGAAGATCCAAAAGATCAGCGAGTTACCTCACAGATTTGATTTCAAGAGACTGCCCATTCGCTCAACTGCTCCTTTGCCGCCTATTACCGGAATTACAATGTTATCAGCAAACATTAAGGATTTTATTTCTTCTTTCGTAACTACCGAGCAAAGTCGTGCAGAGTTAAGGCTCACAGGCCGCTTCGGAAGTAGGGATCTTCAAATCGCTGTCACGTTATTCGGATTTATGTTTTCAATAACTACCCTAAATCGTTTAACTGAAATAACAAAATGGTTTCCTTTGAAAAGGAACAGCGATTTTATTTCCGTTCTTCCTCAATCAGTGCTTGTGGTCCGTCTCTAATGTACTTTCGTCTACAAAACTTATCCTTAAATTGTAATTTCATTCCGAACTGTCTCCTTCTTTTTCTGCTTGTTCTGTGTACAAAAAATAACTTGGGGGGATAGCCTACAACCCTGTCTTGGTCACACCTTTATAACTGCCTTACTTTCATTCCTTCAACACTTCAGGGTGTGAATACAAATGCGGAAATACCAAAACACAGCATATTACATCTACGTCTACATTTATACTCCGCAAGCCACCCAACGGTGTGTGGCGGAGGGCACTTTACGTGTCACTGTCATTACCTCCCTTTCCTGTTCCAGTCGCGTATGGCTCGCGGGAAGAACAACTGCCGGAAAGCCACCGAACGCGCTCGAATCTCTCTAATTTTACATTCGTGATCTCCTCGGGAGGTATAAGTAGGGGGAAGCAATATATTCGATACCTCATCCAGAAACGCACCCTCTCGAAACCTGGACAACAAGCTGCACCGCGATGCAGAGCGCCTCTCTTGCAGAGTCTGCCACTTGAGTTTGTCAAACATTTCCGTAACGCTATCACGCTTACCAAATAACCCTGTGACGAAACTCGCCGCTCTTATTTGGATATTCTCTATCTCCTCTGTCAACCCGACCTGGTACGGATCCCACACTGATGAGCAATTCTCAAGTATAGGTCGAACGAGTGTTTTGTAAGCCACCTCCTTTGTTGATGGACTACATTTTCTAAGGACTCTCCCAATGAATCTCAACGTGGCACCCGCCTTGCCAACAATTAATTTGATATGGTCATTCCACTTCAAATCGTTCCGCAAGCATACTCCCAGATATTTTATAGAAGTAACTGCTACCAGTGTTCCGTGCCTAATACGGTGTAGCAAAACCATTGGCATTCAAAACAGTTTTCAGTCGCCTCAATATGAATAAATATAACCTGTAGCGTTTTGAGGAGAATCTTATACAATTCTTCCTACAAAACCGTGGCAAGTTCAGGTAAAGATGATTGTGACTGATAGTGGTGAAGCACCATTTTGTCCAAAGTGAAGCACAAAGGCCTCAATAATACTGAGATCTGGAGGACGTGGTGGCCAGGAGAGACAGGGCAATTCATCCCCGTGTTCAGTAAACAAGTCCTGGACGAGACGAGCTATGTGAACAAGGGCCCAGCGTCTTGGGACACAGGATTATGGCTGGGGAACAAATATTCCACCATGAGATGGACCTGATCCTCCAAAATGGTCACATAATCCTTGGCAGTAATGCGACTTTGCACTTAACGATGGGGACCGTGGAATACGACGGTATGTCTGTTCAAATCATCACCGGATCGCCTCCAATTCTCGACAGTAAGCAGTTTGCATCATAGGGCTTGGCATGACGTACGCTGGACGTAAACCCCGCCAGAAGTTGAAATCAGTGTGAAACAAGATCATATGGCTTTTTTGCTCCATAGTCCAGGTTTTATGCCTTCGGCACCACTTTTCCCGCAATGTGAATCTGCGTCACTGTTGTGTGGATTTGGAATTGCAGCTCGTCCTGCAATTGCCAGCGTATGGATCTCCCTTCGTGTTGTCCTGGTGATGGCAGCGTTCGCGAGTGCGACATTTAAACTGCAGCGACTTTTGCAGGTGTTGTCCTCATATTTTACGTCACAATCCTCTTCAAGGAACATTTGTCACGATCACTCAACACACACTTTCGTCCACGTTGTGACTTTCCGGATGACATTTTTCCGGTCTCCCTGCTTGCGGTATAAATCTTAGATACGGCGCCTCTTAGCAAACACATCGCCTAACATGATTCCGGAAGCAAACACCACACGAGCTCCAACGATTTACCCGCATTCAAATTCACTTAGCTCAGACATAATGCACTCAGTTCTACACAGAGCACTGGTCTCACCATGACTGACACTTGTAACGTATTGAGGACGCTGTACAGGGCCTTCCATTGTTCAACACAACAGCGGCACATTGAGACCTCGAATAGCATCTCCATTTGTGTTCAAGCATGCATTTCTCGCGTGTTAGCATATTCTTGTCCGAGCTCTGCATAACAACTCTCTCATTTCTGTATAAATTACAGTGGTAATCAGTCTTTCACGTCCTGTATGTTACCACTAGTATCTTCTATGTTTCATAATGTGTGTTCAACATTTGTCAAAAGCTTTTCCTGTATCTATGTATGTTGTAATTGTGGGTTTGCCTTTCTTCAATTTTCTTCTTAGTAGAATCTTACTTTTAGTATTGCATCGTGTGTTGCTACAAGTCTTTGGATTCCATAGTGAATTTCCCGTTACATCCTAGAGTCGGTAACGCAAATGACGAAGTTAAGGTACCAGGTGATTACGAGGGATATTCGGAAAGCAAGTTCCGATCGATCAAGAAATGGAAATCACTGTGAAAATCTAATAAATCTTTGAACATATGTGTTCGACAGTGTCTCTAGTATACCTGTCGGTTACATCACTTCGCTCTTTTCAGTTCTGAGCGCATGGTGAGCACAAAAAATATGCGTTTAAAATAGTGTCTCCCGCCAAGTATGAGGTCCTGGTGAGAGATTTCGCCTGATGTTATGCAGCCCACAGAAAAGAACTGTCATACGGTTCCTGCTTCGGACGATTCTCGGTCGCAGTCTACAGGGGCAATGAACATGCTCCTGCAGCGTTTCCGATGAGAAGTCGTTTGATCACCCGCACTACAACCCGTAATTGGCTCTCTGTGTGTTTCATCTCTGCTCATATTAACTACTGGCTATGAAGACAACATTTTCGCACAGGCAACGAGCTATAGATGAGTGTAAAGAATTGGCGGCAAATAAAGACGACTGGCTTCTTTGAGCGCGCATCTCGTGGTCGTGCGGTAGCGTTCTCGCTTCCCGCGCCCGGGTTACCGGGTTCGATTCCCGGCGGGGTCAGGGATTTTCTCTGCCTCTTGATGGCTGGGTGTTGTGTGTTGTCCTTAGGTTAGTTATGTTTAAGTAGTTCTAAGTTCTAGGGGAGTGATGGCCATAGATGTTAAGTCACATAGTGCTCAGAGCCATTTGAACCATTTTTTTTTTTTTTTTTTGCCTTCTATGACGAGGGTACTGGAAAGTTGGTACAACGCTACGACAGTCAGAGTGGTGACTATGTAGAGTAGTGGCTGGAAGCTGTAGCTAACTGTTGCAGATAAAATATTTCTGATTGTCACAGTTATTTCCATTTCGCGATCAATCGGAACTTACTTTCCAAATAGCCCTCGTGTTATTAAACTGACGGCGTTGTAAGTGCTGCAGTGCGGGCTGTATACGTCGCAGGACGCTGCAACATTCTTGGTATGTTCACTAACTGGTACACTCGCAAAGTATGCTGAAAAAAAAAAAAAGATTGTTGTATTTCCTGACACCGTCTGAAATTATGGTGCTTAAGCAGTCAGAGCGTGAAAGGTTTCTGTTTTGATGTCGGTGTGCTGTTTGTAGGTTGGCGATGTGTATCGACTTCGTTTATGAAGTGACTGTTGACACAAAGGGTTAAGAAGATTGAAGTTTTAGATACGAAACGCTGGTGCTTTGAGAAGAAAATGCGTGCACTGCCGGTAAGGAAGTTTCATCAGGCGCTTCAGTCCGGAACCGCGCTGCTACTACGGTCGCAGGTTCGAATCCTTCCTCAGGCATGGATGTGTGTGATGTCAGGTTAGTTAGGTTTAAGTAGTTCAAAGTCTAGGGGACTGATGACCTCAGATGTTAAGTCCCATAGTGCAGAGCCATTTGAACCATTTTTGAAGTTTCATCAGGAAGGCAGCAATAGCGACGCTGCATTGCGGAAATTTCACCGATAGATATAACTTCGGAGAGTACCTTAACAACTGGGCTAAAGAATATGATCAAGAAACTTAAGAAATATTTGAATTAGGTGGTGCAGCAGAGACGCATGAAGTGGAATTATAATTTTTTCCAGCTTACTCCATGTGCACACCGATTAATGAACGATGTATCGGCGTCCTGGGATGTATACAGCCCGCACTGCAGCTGTCGGAACACCGTCGGTTTAATTATAACCGCCTGATCTTTAACAAATTGCGGATTACAAAGGAAATATCGCAGTAGCTATGTGTCGCTGACGATGTGTCTGTCACGGTCATCTAAAGCAACGCAAATGGGCTGTACCGACTTCAAGGAGATGACATTTCGCGGGCTTGTTAGATGTACAGTGACAGTGACATCAGCACATTTTTATATGGTCAACTACAAAACAAGCAGTAAGCCATGTATTTACTTTTTAGAGAAACACAGTATATGGGAGGTGAGAATCAATGACAAACCATTCATTATGGTCCTGACTCAAGCAAATGCGTGACAAACCGTTAGTTCTCTGAAGATTTCTTTCCCCGTAAAAGTCTAATCCCATAATACCATGCTCTGTCCTTCTCATCTGAAATATATTAAAATGAAACTGAATAGTCAGACAAGTTGTTCTTTGTAGCATTTGACTGCGGACTACAGAAACATTCTATTTTTCACTGACCTCATATTCTATGTGATGTTCAGAGTTCCGTTCTTCCATAGAACACATAAGCCATTTTCACCTCCTGCGTCCTGCCTAGTGTGCTAATTTTGTACTCACTGCTTCAACCTGTTTACTAAAGTCAGGCCTTGTTCTGTCTCTACAGTTTTTGCACCCCAAAGTTCTTCCCATTACGAAAGCGAGTGTTTCTTAATGCCTCATCATGTGACCCATCAAGTTATCCCTTATTTTATTCATGTTGTATATAAAAACTCTTTCTTCCCAAATTCGATGCGGTAGCGCATCTGATCTTAATCGTTCTACCGTAGCATGACATTGGAGCAGGTTCTATAGTCATCTTCTATTTACTATTGAACCGTCCACGTTTGATCAACGTGTAGCCCATGACTGTGCTTCAGATAAATGCTTACAGAAAGTACTTTCTAACTCTTAAATTAAATTCGATGTCAACATATCCTGCCCCCCAAACCCAAGCCCATTTTTTTTTAGATTCTTTTGCTACTTCCAACTGCATTTTATATCCAGTTTACTCCTGACATCGAAATATATTTTGTTGTTCAAATTATAGAACTCGTTTACTACTCTTAATGTTCATTTCCTAGTCTAATTACTTCAGCATCACCTTACCTGTCTTGTTTCATTTTTGTCCATGTTCATCTTAGAAACTTCTTTTGAAGACACTGTTCATTCCATTCAATTGACCACCCAAGTCCATTGCCACCTTGATGGAGTTACAGTGCCATCTGAAGTTTTTACTTCTGCTCCCTGAACTTAAATTCCTAAAGGTGGTAGAAAAATGAAAGGAGGGAAGTACTTACTTCAGTTACTGTCGTATGCTCCGTATTTAGTGCAATGTTCATTATTTAAATTCAGTGTTGTGAAGGTTAGTGATGATACATTTTTAATAGTAAATAGTTGCACACAAATTCAAATGCAAACATAATCATTCTGACGTGTTGACACGTGGATAATGTAAAATAAAAACAAGCGGTGTACAGCACTACTGTAGCAATCACCCTACACTCATTTCGAAGGCATAGGGTGGAAAATAAGTTGTGAGTTGGTGTAAAGAGGAAATAGCCTGAGCAACAGAGGTAAAGGACGATTTTTTACAACTAAATGTTTCGAAGGCTGGCCTCAATCTAATAAAGTGATCGCGTCGGTAAGTCGTCGCTCAGCGGCCTGCGGACGCGGCGAGGACACGGCCGACTTTTGGTCAGCCCTGCGAGGCCATCGGCAGCCGTGGCGCCATCTTGGACACCTCGTGGTAGAGGCAGCCGCCTCCCGCGTCTCACGCCGGGCTCCATTTGGAGCACTAAACGTCTGCACTGTGCTCTCTGTGAGCTGCGGAACCAAGTGAATAAATTTCCACGTCACGGACCCTCTTGCTTGTTACTAAACAGACGGTTCACAACTTGGAAGATTTCAGAGTCGTGACAAATTGTCCGCTATCAGGCACCTAATGACACGTGACAAACCCAGCTTCGAATCTGCGCTGTCATCAGGTATGGTTACTTACAAGAATTACTGTTTAATTCTTACAAAAATGCCAAAGCCTAGTAAAAAGCATCGGAATTTTATTTACGCAACTTTGAGCTGTGTGCTCTGTAATGCTTCTAAATTGTCAGACCTATTGTGGAAGAACAAATTTTTAGACTTCTATTTAATCCATTTTGGTCGTTAAACATGCGCCTGTGAGTAAACAACCTCTGTAGAGTCTTGCTCCTACTGTATCAGCTCGTAACAAGCTACTTCTTCCCCACGTTTGTTATCCGCTATTAATGAATGTTGCCGCTTTATGTAACCGTTCGTATCATTAGCTGTGTGTTTTTGCCGAAGAACAGTTTTGGAACTTGAAAATGAAGAAGTAATAACAGACCAGCAGCAACATGAGATTGCATGACTGCCATTCTTTAGAGAAATGCCTGCGATGGGACAGAGCGTGGTGCTCACGCTTACGTAATTAAAACTGAAACCCTCTATCTCTTTATTTTTAACGTAATCACACAAATTAAATGAACGGTATCTGTGTTCTGGAAGTCCACCCATTTTGGGATAATTGAGATGACGACGGCGTAATTATACGTAATATCTATCAACAACTGATTCCAACACGTCTGAGAACATGAAGTAGCAAAGGATGATATCTCGCAGCTTGTCTCTCTTACGGCACAAGTCACATCTTTGTACACAAATTGTTAAACCAAGTGGATCTAAGTGATGTGTGTTCCGTGATGGTGTCTAACTGACCGTTTCAAAATACAGTGCTTAATAAATACTATACTTAAGAATTACATGACGTCTAAATAACAAAAACAACATCGCTCTCCTGTATTTATGTACACAGCTCCGCAGTACTATACAGGATGTTCGGAAATCCCCATTACAGCTTATAGGACTAAAGAGCGAAGTGAGTACAAAATTCTTGTGTAGGAACCCATGTTTGGAAACATGTCATTTCCGTTTTACGTTTCAGTTCAGATATGCAACGCATCCACTCTTGCTTCCACTGAAGCTAACTGGTCCTGCATATTTGATCTTCTACAAAATGTAGTGCACCTGTTCTTGGAGGCTCTGCCTCTGCATGTCCACAGGTTTCACAAAGATGGTGCACTACCTCACTTCTCACGTGCAGTTCGGAGACATCTCAACACACAATACGGTGTAGATCGATAGGCCGAGGTGGTCGAACCGCGTTCCGCAACGATCGCCGGATTTAACTCGTCTTGGCTAAGTCTTGTGTGGTCGATGCGAAGTTTAATTTACGAGACTCTTGTAGAGATAGTGGGAGCTATGCTGGCACGAGTTCTGGCCGCTGCACTAGAAACTGAAGAGACACCAGGTGGGATGGAGAGTGTGCACCGGAATATGCTTCGTAGGCACAATGTCTGTAACAACGTGACATCGAGCCACTGTTATAATGTATCAGTAGTGTTCTGTACGTAGAATATAACGGGTTGCTTTTTGTTTTGGAATAATTTAAACATGTAATGTTTACGTTTTAATACAAAAAAGTGCTTAAGTGATAAACTGATGTATCGTTATGTTTCCTTTCGAACTGTTACCTAATAATTGTACTGCATCAGGCCTAATTCAGTTCCTCAAGTAGGAGTCGATGAGTTAAACAACTGAACTGAAACCGTTGTAGAACGGAAACGTTACGTTTCCAAACTTAGGTTCCTAATCAGAATATTACGAACCCACTTCCCTCTACAAGTACTAGAGAAGCTTCTTGCTTTGTGGTGTTAACGGCAGCCTAATGATCGGACGGAAGTTCATAGTTTGGATACTACTAGTGTCCGATCAAGGTGCTGGGCGAGAAAGAATGTTGCAAGGAGTCTCCGATGGCAGATGCAGATGTGAAGGGCTTACGATGTCCTTAGCGACAGCGGGCCGATCCTCGCATGTGGTGGGCAAGCGGGGTCCACTGGAAAGTAGACGACGAGTGTGGCTAGCCTCCAGAGATGGGCAGAGTCGTTCATCCTTGGGAACTAGTTCACTGGTGATCGCTCTTTTTTTGGGAACCGTTCATTTGTGCTTGAAAACTGGAAATTAGTAGCATAGGGACTGAAGATGGAAGGTGCCAAGAGGGGGCACTTCCCTGCTCCCTGCAGTGCAGAATTTTATTCATAACAGGATTCTCACACACTCGTAATTTTCGTGATTCTGCAAAACATCTCGTTTAGCCAACTGTCGCGTTATGTAGCTGATCGCTGTGAAATAATATAAGGTGGCGCACGAAGAACCGGCCCAGACTACAGACTGCTCGCCAGTTACGCACGATTTGTTGATCGCTACAAGCAGAATAGATAAACATGTAATGATTAGGCAGTTAAGAAAGAACAAACAGGATAATGCAAACAACAACTTCGAAACAATAGATGACGATTGGTGGGCGCCAATGAGCAGTCTAGTACTCGGGGCCAATTTTTCGTGCGCCACCCTGTACCACTGAAATAATATTCTAGGAGTTATCATATTCTCTGTACAAAATGTTACGCCAGACACTCGATTACGGAGCGCGGGCTTCGTTCGGTTGTAAGTCGGTCTGCCTACCATAACAATGAACATGGTCTTTAACCTTGGGCCAAAAAAAGACGGAAAATGGCCACTCGTCTGTGCCGTGCTGTCTTCCTTTGAGTGTCTAATAATAAAAAAATCTTGCCTTTTTACAAGTATTTCTTCTGCTGTTTATTGAAATAGTGAAGTAAGCCGATATGCTGTTTTTATCTAAAAAGATGTATGTATTATGTAGCACGTAATTTTTATGTAATTTACGTAATTATAAAATACATTTTAATTACCGGTCATGGACGCTGAGTAGAATACGAAAAGAACCAGAAGTTCAGAGTTTGAAAAAGGTTTGAAACAGTTCCAACGAACGAAACGAACAACATCTCGAAGGACGTGTCCGTCCGACGAGACGGAGACCGAGGCTGGAACGAAACCGGCAGAAGTGCCGTTGCGGGAACGATACCGACCGTTTCCCGTTACCGGGAACTATAAGTAGAAAGCCGTGACCGAAGTGAACTATGAAAGACCGTTCCTTAGAATTCGTTGTTCGCTCGTTCCGTTCATCTTGATGAACCGTTCTTTTGGACCCGTTAGTACGCGAACGACCCATCTCTACTAGCCTCACATTCCCGTGTATTCCAACAAAGGGCCACTGTCACATCAAAATACCCCACGAATCTGGGTACTGGACAATTCGATCAGTTAAATGGAGATCCACAGAGATACCCTTTTACACCTCTATTAGGTGTGGACATCGTTCTCTCACACGAGTACGCGGCATTTGGGTGTCCTTCACAGTCATCACTCAACACCTGAAGCTGTTCACATCCCTTATAAAACCTACCATAAATGGTATTATAAACAACACTAATCTCCTGTGGTGCCCATTGTACCTGTCATAGAGAACTGCAACTGTAATTTACACCCCGCCAGTGGTGTGAACGCGTACAAAGTTACACTAAGATCGGACCGTTTGATCTGCGTGCTTCACTTTTCTTTCGTCAGGCAGTGCAGCTGTTGACTAGACTCTTCATGTATTTTATTGACCTTTACGAATCTAAATCTATAACTCCCGCACGTACCTTAACCAGAGGAGAGGAGATAGCGCGAAAATAACAGATTAGTTCTGAATTAATCATCACTATGTAACTGGTAGTAAACATTTTATAGAGAAACACATAAATAACGATATTAATAAACCCAAGACATGTAGAAAAGTAAAAAAAACACGGACGTGTTTTCTACGCAGTGGTGTTAATCGAGAACAGCAGATCTTTTGTACATACGATTAGAGTGACGTTCCATGATAATTTTTCTCCTATCAGATATTGGCTCGTATCAATTACTTCGTTCAGTAGCAGAACTGTGTAACATACTCTGACTTAAAACATAACAATCTATTGGGAAGAAAATAACATGGTAATCTTTCTACATGGACTCCGATAATGTCGATCATGTGAAACCATAACAACATCCTATTTACATACGACATACTATGTGCTATAAGCAGAAGTATCGGCATGTATTCTAATGTTCATAGTAGAATTGCAGTTAACAATTGCTGCCAAACAACCAGCAGTCAGTTATGTAGTCGCAGCAGAAGAAACTCGTGATTTCATCACAACAGTCAATTTTGTTTTCTTGTAGAAGTTTACCAGCCATGTCAAATATTCTACTACTCGATTAGCGTGTGATAGTGCATCAGTAGTAAGAAATTCGGAGCGTACCTGGTTGCTGTATTTGGGTTTTTCTTCTTTTTTTCTTCTTCTGCGCTTAAACTCGCTGGACAAAAGTACACAAAGAAGCAAATAGGTCGTTCTGCACCGTTGCAGGTGGTGTGGAACGGTCTTACGACGCTCCTCCGCTGACGTAATAAGGTCATGGCAGAGAAGCGAAGCGTACACTATCTGATCAGAAGACTTCGGACACCTATTAATTGACTTTAATGTGGGGTGTATCGACTCTTTGTAATCCTGAAGACTTGAACTATTCTGAGGGCAATTTCAGTGAGGTGTCTGCATACAGGGACACGAAAAGACAGGAAACATGAAAATCACAAAAAAAACCATGCTTATAAAAAAAAGCAGCATGCGAATAGACCTTGAAGGTGCAACGGTACCGACCGACCGCCGTGTCATCGTCAGACTTTATGCGTAATCGTATGCGGATGCGGAGGGCCATGTGGTCAGCACACCGCTCTCCCGGCCATTGTCAATTTCCGTGAACGGTGCCGGTACTTGTCAATCAAGTAGCTTTTCTATTGGCCTCACAAGGGCAGAGTGCACCACGTTCGATAAGGGCACTCGACAGACCCATCCCAGAGCTAGCCAAGCCCGACCGCAGTGAACTGACGGGAACAGGTGTTAGCACAGCTGCAAGGCCCTTGGCAACCATGCTTAATGCTGTGTAGGAAAACCGTCGGCATTCAAAACAGTTACCAGTCTTCTGGGAATGGTTAAGTACAGGTCCTGTATGGTCAAGGGAATCTTATACTATTCTTCCTGCAGAATGTAGCGATGATGGAAGTTCTCTCCAAATTAGACAGCAAAGATTCAATAATACTGAGATCTGATGACTGTGGTGGCCACGCGAGATGCGTCAATTCATCCACGTGCTCACAAAGCCAGCCCCGGACGATGTGAGCGGTGTGAACAGGGACCCTGTCGTCTTGGAACGTAGCATCGTCACTGGGAGACATGTATTGTACCACTGGATGAGCCTGACCAGCTAAAATGGTCACATAGTCCTTAGCAGTAATTGGACCTTGTAGAGTAACCATACATCCCGTGGAATAGCGCGATATGGCTGACCAAATGATCACCGAACCCTCGCCATGTTTCATACTTGGCAGCAAGCATTCTTCATCGTAGGTTTGGGACGGCGTATGCACAGGACTCATCCGACATGGAAGCGCGACAGAATGCCGGGAAGGAGTTACAGTCTTTGAGTATGTTTGTGACCACAACGTAAATCAAGGAGCACGATTTGTTGGTGTCTCAACAAGAACTATGCAGCGAGTCTACAAGGAAGCAAGGTCCACTCCCAGCCATTTAACACGGCGTAAAAAGAATGGTCGTAAAAATTCTACATCTACGAGTACATAAAAAGTAAAATAATCCAGCGATCAATCTACGTCTGCACTCTGCTAATTTCAGAAGTAAATGCAGTGGATACGTCCTTCTGTACCTCTTATTAGGGCTTTTCTACTTCCTTTACTTTATGGAGCATGAGAGGAGTGATTTCTTAAATGCGTCAGTGGGCACTGCAGTTAGTCAAATCTTGACTTTGCAGTCCCTGCAACTCTGTCATTTGAGGTTTTCAGCATCTTAGTGATGCTTTTCTAACATTCAAACAAACCTGTTATAAGCGCTGCTCTGCTTTGTGTAAGTACGAAGGTTGCCCAGCAAGTTATGCAAAACATTTTTTTTCTCAGCTGAAAACAATGCTACGAATGCGAAACAATACATATGCATTATTTGAAGTCTGTTGAGTGTGCGCGCCAAGTTTCCGTCACTTTCGACAGATAGCGCAGCTGCAGGACAGTTTCAAAATGGAGTCTGTAGGTAATGTACGTTACAAGCAATGTGCCGTCATTGAATTTCTCACTGCAGAGAAAGAAACTGTGGGGATTATTCACAAACGCTTGTGCAAAGTCTATGGAGTATCTGCTGTCGACGGAAGTACAGTTACTCGCTGGGCACCGAGGGTGAGGTCGGCGGAGCTCCACGAGTTTCAGCGGTTGGGGAGACCACCCACAGTTGTCACACCTGACACACCTGACCTAGCCCCCTCGGACTCGCACTTGTTTGGGCCATTAAAGGATGCCACTCGTGGAAGACATTTTCAGGACGATGAGGAGGTGATTCAAAGAGCGGAGCACTGGCTCCGTCGCCAAGACAAAGATTGGTAGCGACAGGGCATACACTCCCTTGTTTTGCGCTGAAGGAAGGCCATAGAAGTGGATGGAGATTACGTGGAAAAATAGAGTGTCTAGATAAAACACCGTTCTTTCGTGTGGTTCTCATTATGTTCAATAAAGAATTGTTGATGAAAAAATGCGGTGCACTACTTTGTGGGCAACCCTCGCACAATATCTCTTACTGTCCTTATAGAGGCACAAACTTGAGCAGTATTCTATGATGGGTCGCACGTGTTTTCTACGTTATGTCCTTTGTAGAGTGGATGCATTTTCCCATTGTACTACCAATGATTCGAAGTCAGTCTTCTGTCACTTCATTTCAGTCGCCAATAAACTGTTGCACCAAAGATTTGTACTGGGTGGGGCAAAGTGGCCTGGAGAGCAGAGTTCCAGGGTACACAGAAACACAGCAGAGGAAAGGAAATACAGTTGATTTGGTAGGACTCTGAAGCATTTTTGGTGAACAGCAGCCACATTTTCTGGTGTGCGGGCACATTCCGAAATGTTTTTTGACTTGTTCCAAACAGGTCCTGTATGACGCCATTTTCGGACTAAGCGTTGCATGGCATCCTTTGCTGGCACTTAGACACCATTTAGATTTTCAGCAAACAATTCATAGCACCGTTTCCACAACTTTGTTGTCACGTAACTTTCCACAACAAACACCCGCTGCCACACTGTGCCTACCATCGGCCTCTTTGTACCGCTCCAATCACAGTGACGCGGCCCGCACTACGCTCTGTGGCGGCGTGTGGTGGGCGTCCACGTGATGGTTGCGTGACGTGGTGTGGTTATTGCACACATTCACTTTCGTTCCTATCTATTTGTCCGGGCCAGTTTTATTGGCCCCACCCTCTATTAGGTGAGTGATTACATTTGCGATTCATTGATAGCACGAGACACGTACGAATCTCGATACAAACAACAAGATAAGCTCGTTTAAATAGAACGAAAAGTTTTATGATCTAGGTTTTGGAGTCCAAAGGAGCCAGGCGAACGCATTCCCAACCCTACTCCGATGCAACGCTCAGGAAACACGTGGTAACACCGCTACAATGAGGCGGTGGGAGGGGGGGGGGCATGTCACCATTCTGCTGGAAAATGATGTCGGGAGACATCTGTGGAACTGTGTAGTTCGCCAACACGACGAGATAGGTGTGCCCTGTCACTGCCGCGCAAGTGCCATGCGACTCAGCGCTGTTCATGAAATGGTGAGGATCACATCTTGGAGAGAGTCTTTACGGATTGCTTATGTATCAAGCAGCGCAAAGTGTCAAGTTCTTTCGTTACGAGAAATTGTTTTTATATACCTCCAGCGCGGACACTCCGTGTAATACATATTTACTAGGTCACGACTGGTTTAGTTCTTGAGATCATTATCAGGTTGCCGGATTGTGCCAAACATCGAAACCGGTCGTGACTCAATAAATGTATATTACACAGCTGTTGCGGTTTTAATTAATTATTACTATTAATGTAAATCATCTGTGGCATCAAGACTAGAAATAAACATGTATATCTGTGGGATATAAAAATCAGTGAGTAGCTTCACCTTGATATTATCATTCCTGAAAAGTCTGTGCACCTTCTTGCTTGCCGACTTGACGTCATAGTGTGAAGTCTATAGACGGTGCTACAGGTATTACAGTTGTATCCCCTGAAGGTGTCTAATTCTATGTCCGATGTGGTTATTAGGCTTGGCTGCTACTCCTACCTCTAGCTATTCATTAAAATCCTTTCTGTATATTTGGTCGTCTTCCAGTCTTCATCCTACCCATACAGCCTTTCTATTTTTGTCTTTATTCTTATAGCTTTTCGTCTGTTTTATTTCGATTGTTTGCTTTCGGATTTGTATTACGTATCCCGAGAAACTTAAATTCCAAACCCTATATGCTGAGTTATATTTTCATAAATTACAACCAGGATAATCAATCAATGTTATGTTGTTATGTACTGTTTACAGAAGCCTTCTTCCGCCACTTCGATGCACAAACAACAAAACACTGTCAATATCTCATTCCCTAATCTAATTCCCTGAGCATCACCAGACTAATTCGACTAAGCTGGATTACTCTTTGTGGTGTCGTCCGAAAAGTGAGACCCCAAGTAAAGTCGGAACCAGAAGCTAAGGACGATCGCTGCCAGGTGCAGCCACGAATGAGAAACGGCGAAGAAGACACGACCTTAAGAGATACCGTACGCCCCCCCCCCCCCCCAACCGCCGCTGGAAGTCTACTTAAGTCAGAGCGCAGCGCCCCTCTCACCCTTTTTGATATCTGCTTCTGACACCAGCATCATCATGCTTCACATCCGGCAATGAGCTAGCGCCATTAGTCAGAACTGTCTACAAAAGTGAGTAGTTAAATGTGTGGTGATGTTTTACTGTCATTGCCGGCCGCGGTGGTCTCGAGGTTCTAGGCGCGCAGTCCGGAACCGTGCGACTGCTACGGTCGCAGGTTCGAATCCTGCCTCGGGCATGGATGTGTGTGATGTCCTTAGGTTAGTTAGGTTTAAGTAGTTCTAAGTTCTAGGGGACTAATGACCACAGCAGTTGAGTCCCATAGTACTCAGAGCCATTTGAACCATTTTTTTTTACTGTCATTCAGTTTTGTTCGGAGCAATAAACAGTCATCATTGTGTTCTGCTACTGTAATTAATATATATTTTCATTCATGTGTATATGGATTTCACCCAAGTTGATTATTTTGTATTAAAGAGTATTAAAGTGAACTGCTATTTTGTATTTGTGGTGTAGTAACTGCTCAACCTCCTACAGAAGTAAAGTTAGTCAACTGTCACTAGATTGTTACGTCATACACAAAACCCTCGTTTTACGTTCATTTAATGTTCATTCTGTAATCTCTCCTCAAGAGATTATCTGCTCCCTTCAATTGCTCTTCCAAGTCCTTTGCCGTCTCTGACAATCACAGTGTCGCCAGTACGCATTAAAATTCTCACCTCTCTCCTGACTGTTAATTCCCTGTTAATTCCTATTTCCAAATTTCGCCTGAATTTCCTTTACTACTTACTGTATACATAGGTTCTATAACATGGTCTACAAGCTACTTCCTCGCCTCACAGTCCTTTCAAGTCCTTCGTCACCTGCAACTGCAGTGTGGTTTCTATGAAAATAGTACACAATAGTTCCCTGTGTTTTACCTCTGATAGCCCCAGAAGTGCGAAGAGCGTATCTACAGCCAACACTTTTTCTAAGTATGGAAAGTCTATAGACTTGGGTTAGCCTTTGTTCTTGACATTAGTCGTGGTGATCTTGAAAACAAAGAGCTATGTCATTTGGTATTTGAAGTTCTGCCAGCAGCGGCATTTGCAAAATAATGAGAACTGAGTTCTGCCACAGTATCTTATTGTACTAATTTTTTATCCGGACATGTTTCTGCCTATTTGTGACATCATCAGTGGCACCGCTCTTCATTGGCGATTGAAAATTCACGTTTTACGGAAAAATTCCTCGGAAGAAGTTTCACGCCAACGATGATGGTAGAAATGTGCCGAGATACGTTTGACCAAAGAAGTAATGTACTAAGAGTCTGAGATTTGCATAATCGGGCCAAAACCAGTTGCTATAAAACAGAAAGTGTTTCACACGCTTGAGTGTGTCAGGCGGTCAGATGGACTGGGCGAGAACGGCTGATCCACGCAGTGGGTGGTAGTGGGAGTGGATAGCGGCCGCCGGGTCCCGTTGTCTTCCAGGAAGGACCACGTCGGAGGGACAGCAGGTGGAGGCTACCAAAACAATGGAGCAGCCAGCAGCCGCCAGCCGGCAGCGCGCCGCTCTGGAGAAACACACCACTCCAGCGCCGTGCTCACGTCGCACCAGACTCGCTGCGGCATACGGGGCTCGCGAATTCCGTCCCACGCGGCACTCAGATCTCGCCAGCCACTCAGCCTGGAAGAGCCTAGCCTCTAAATCGCACACTGCCTGACAGCTGCTAGAGAACCACTGACATCAGCTAAGGAACAACTGTCAGTTGCTACGGAACAACTGACAATTACTATGGAACACGCGACCAATGGGGATAAAAGGGAATGTAGAGCACAGGACGTGTTAACTGCATCACAGCCTCTGCACTAACGCTCTGTATGCATTCATGCAATGCGGTGTTGGACGAAGCTTCTTGTGGATACGATTAGTGTGACATAGCGTATGGTACGACAACGTGTCTGCAAGACATTATTTCAGTGCTTACGGCCGGGAAGAGCTCGAAGCAGGTCAAAGGGTCACTAATGTGGTCATAGTTATAGGCGTGTCCAAAAGTGCCAGCTCTGGATTAGAAAAGGCCGCTGAGGGTGGCAATGCTATTCGAAATCCTAGACGGACCACCACACCACAAGAAGACCGGTACGTAAACCTTGTGGCGAAAAGGAACAGACAGCAATCTCCTAGGCAAATTGCTACTGACCTTGCAAACGCTACCAGTGTGTCTCTGGCAGCACCATATCGTAGCGACTATATCAGGCTGGTTTATATGCTAGGAAAACTGTTTAAAGCAACCCAATTCAGCACCGCCATCGTAGATAAAGAGTTCGTTGGTTTGGGAGCATGCTAGATGAGGTCAGCAACGGTGGTCGAGAGTGACGTTCTCCGACGAATCGCTCTTCACTGTGGCAACTGATTCTAGCCCCCAGTTACCGTGAAGAGAAAGGGGAACACACTACGCACCACAAATTGTTCATGAAGTCATCGGTGTGGCCCTGGCGTTATGGCGTCACCTGACATAATTCTCAATGGCCTTTGAAATGAGATTATTCTGGATGACGTCTCTCTGTTCAAAGGTGCGGTAGGTCCCGACTACCTGTTTATGGACGACAGTGTCGACCACACAGGACCGCCGAGGAGTTGGATACACTAGGAAGTGAAGGTGCTGGACCCAAATCCTATAGAATGTGCCTGTGATGCTCTTTGCAGACGCGTTTCTTAACGAATGTTCCCTCCCGAACAGTGTGTGAAAACCGCCTTGAGGGAGGAATGAGTCAGTATCCCTCAAGAACTCGTCAACAATTTGGTAACCAGCACGAATAATAGGTGCAAAATGTGTATTAATGCCCGAAGATGGCTTATTCCTTACTTGGAGTCCAATATCACTGTTTATATAGGGAACCTGAAGTTTCTCAAACATGAGTGTTATTTATATCTGTTGGTTGATTAGTTGATTTGGGGGAGCGGACCAGACAGTGAGGTCATCAGTCCCAGTGGATTAGAGAACGATTGGGAAGAAGTCGGCGGTGCTGTTTCAAAGAAACCAGCCTAGTATTTGCCTGAAGCGATTTAGGGAAATCACGTAAAACCTAATTTAGGATGGCCGGACGCGGGTTTGAAATGTCCTCCCGAACGCGATTCCAGTGTGCTAACCGCTGCGCCACCTTGTTCGGTTTTTGTCTGTCATCGTGCTTTCCCACTTACTAAACTCTGTACCATTTTTCGTTATAAATACATCACTCTGCCTCTGCCAAGTTTATACTCTGTTTCATGTCGTCCATCATGGCCTGTGATTATTTCTATCCAACAATGCCTCTGTTCCTCAGCAACCGTCAAGCAGTGTTCGTCCAATACGATACGCATCTGACCTTTCTTCTATTTCTTGTTCATCGCATGTTTAATACGGAAGTTAATAAAGCACACTACCGCGTTTGTAGTAACTACACTACTGGCCATTAAAATTGCTACACCAAGAAGAAATGCAGATGATAAACGGGTATTCATTGGACAGATATGTTGTACTAGAACTGACATGTGATTACATTTTCACGCAATTTGGGTGCATAGATCCTGAGAAATCAGTACCGAGAACATCCACCTTTGTCCATAATACGCCTAGGCATTGAGTCAAACAGAGCTTGGATGGCGTGTACAGGTACAATTGCCCATGCAGCTGCAACACGATACCACAGTTCATCAAGAGTAGTGGCTGGCGTATTGTGACGAGCCATTTGTTCGGCAACCATTGAGCAGACGTTTTCAATTGGTGAGAGATCTGGAGAATGCGTTAGCCAGGGCAGCAGTCGAACATTTTCTGAATCCAGAAAGGACCGTGCATTATCCTGCTGAAACGTAGGGTTTGGCAGGAATCGA
This sequence comes from Schistocerca gregaria, assembly GCF_023897955.1. Lineage (NCBI taxonomy): Eukaryota > Metazoa > Arthropoda > Insecta > Orthoptera > Acrididae > Schistocerca > Schistocerca gregaria. Next base: position 125,362,578 of record NC_064923.1, on the reverse strand, counting down.
ATGAAGGGTAGAGCCACGGGTCATAACACATCTGAAATGTAACGTCCACTGTTCAAAGTGCCGTCAATGCCAACAAGAGCTGACCGAGGTCTGTAACCAGTGGCACCCCATTACATCACGCCGGGTGATACGCCAGTATGGCGATGACGAATACACGCTTCCAACGTGCGTTTACCGCGATGTCGCCAAACACGGATGCGACCATCATGATGCTGTAAACAGAACCTGGATTCATCTGAAAAATGACGCTTTGCCATTCGTGCATCCAGGTTCATCGTTGAGTACACCGCAGGCACTCCTGTCTGTGATGCAGCGTCAAGAGTAACCGCAGCCGTCGTCTACGGGCTGATAGTCCATGCTGTTGCAAACGTCGTCGAACAGTTCGTGCAGATGGTTGTTGTCTTGCAAACGTCCCCATCTGTTGACTCAGGGATCGAGACGTGGCTGCACGATCCCTTACAGCCATGCGTATAAGATGCCTGTCATCGCGACTGCTAGTGATACGAGGTCGTTGGGATCCAGCATGGCGTTCCATATTACCCTCCTGAACCCACCGATTCCATATTCTGCTAACAGTCATTGGATCTCGACCAACGCGAGCAGCAATGTCGCGATACGATAAACCGGAATCGCGACAGTTTACAATCCGACCTTCATCAAAGTCGGAAACGTGATGGCACGCATTTCTCCTCCTTACACGAGGCATCACAAAAACGTTTCACCAGGCAACGCCGGTCAACTGCTGTTTGTGTGTGAGAAATCGGTTGGAAACTTTCCTCATGTCAGCACGTTGTAGGTGTCGCCACCGGCGCCAACCTTGTGTGAATGCTCTGAAAAGCTGATCATTTGCATATCACAGCATCTTCTTCCTGTCGGTTAAATTTTGCGTCTGTAGCACGTCATTTTCATGGTGTAGCAATTTTAATGGTCACTAGTGTACATTGCGTTACTGGATCCTACTTCCTAAAGAACAGAAACTCGCCCTGTCGACTGCAGTTGCCTACGATTGCAAGGGTACATTTTTGTTGGAGCCTTACGTCTCTCACATCGCATTTAAGCTGAAGCTGCACTACGCTGGAATTGCACCCAGCGAGGATCAAGGCCTTGTCACACGGACTGAGTTTAGCGCAGTGGGTGCTGAGCACAGGGGAGGTCTAGCATCGAGACGGATGGAACAGGATCGATTCGATTTACATTGAGCACTGGGCGACACTCAGACAAAGTGAACTCAGTTTTGTATTCGGCCACAGTGTCGCTTCTCAACTGAACCACAGCTTATGGCCCTCTGCGTCCAGCTTCGGTACACGTTATCAAAGCTGAGGTTCTGTTGTGTCAGCCCACTGACTACTAACGATCGTTAGTGTTAAATTAGCTCATCGATCTTTCGTCTGGTTTGATACGGCCCGCCAAGAATTTCTCTCTTGTGCCAACTTCCTTATCTCAGAGCAGCACTTGTATTCCAGTCTCTGTCTTCCACTGTAGTTTTCATCCTCTCTAGTACCACCTAATGTCTTAACACATGTCCTATAATTCTGTCCCTTCTTCTTGTCTGTGCGCCATATGTACCTTTCTTCTCTGTTTCTCAGCGAACCTCTTCGTTTCTTATCTTACAAGTCCACCTCATTTTCAACATTCATCTGTAGCACCACATCTCAAACGCTTCGGTTCCATTCTTGTCCGCTTTCCCCACAGTCTATAATTCACTACCATACAATGCTGTGCTCCAAATGTACTCGTATTTTCTTAGAAATTTCTTCACCAAATTAATGCTTATGTCTGATACTAGAATACTTGCCATGAGTGCCCTCTTTACCTGCGCTCATTTGCTTTGTAAGTCGGCTTTGCTTCGACCGTCATGTTTTATTTCGGTTCCAAGATATCAGTATTCCTTTACTTCTTCTACTTTTGGTCTCCATTTTCGATATTGAGTTTGTCGCTAATCTCATTTCTTTCTACACTTTCACTGAGTATAGCAATGTCATTAGCAAATCTTATCATTGATATATTTTCGCCCTGAATTTTAATCCTACTGTTCAACCTTTCTCTTGCCTCCGTCATTGCTTCTTCGATAAACAGGTTAAACAGCGCGGACAGATGACTACATCCATGTCTTACACCCTTTTTAATCCGAACATTTTGTTCTTGGTCTCGCATTCTTATTGCTCCTACTTGGTTATTGTACATATTGTATATTCACCTCTTTCCCTATACCTTACTACTATTTTTTCTCAGAATTTCGAACATCTTGCACAATATTACATTAAGGAAGAGATTTTTTAGGTCGACAGACCCTATGAACACAACTTTTGTTAAGACTTACTTCCATTATCAATTGCAACGTTAGAACTGTGTCTGTGGCGGCCTTACCTTTCCGAATGTCAAACTGATCTTCATCAAACACAGCCTCAATTTTCTTTTCCGTTTATTCTGTATATTATTCTCGCTAGCAATTGGGATGCATGGGCTGTCGAGCTGATTGTGCGTTAGTTCTAACACTAACACTTATGTGCCCTTGCTATCTTCGTTATTGTGTGGATGTTACTCTTTGGAAAGTTCGATGACACGTCCCCAGTCTGATAGAATCTGTATACGAAACTGAATAACCGTCTGGTTCCCAGTAATTCCATTGGTTCTAGCAATTCCGAACGGATGTTGTCTATCCCTACTGCCTTATTTGCCGCACGCCTTCCGAGGCTCTACTGAATTCTCTTTTCTCATACTGGATACCTTACGTTATTAACTCTCATTTCTTCTTCTATCACATTATCAGGAATGTTCTCCGACTTTCCAGTAGAGCCCTTAGATGTTCTGTATCGGCAATGGAATTCCAACTGCTCTCTTTATGCTGAAGCCCTTGCTGTTAGTTTCACAGAAAGCTGTTTTGATTTTCCTAAATGCTGAATCTGTCCTTCCGATGACCATTTCTTTTTAAATTTCTTCACGTGTTTCCTGCAACCATTTCGTCTTGTCTTCCCTGCACTTCCAATTTATTTATACTGTGGTATTCCTGCCTCTTTCTGAAGATTTTTGTACTTTCTTCTTTCGTTGACCAGTTGGACATTCTTATGTTGTTGTTTTGATCAGCCTTCAGAGCTTGTGTTCTATTTAGCGATGAAAAACGTATGTTTACATTGTATATAGGCAGTTCAAGGATATCTTCCGTTACCCAATGTTTCTTCTCTGTTATCTAGATTGCATCTACGTTAGTCTGTTCAGCTTTTGTGATCAGCAATACTCCGTGTTTAATGATGGTGAAAACCGTGAGTGTATTCCCGATACAGACTTTTACTACTGCAATTCAGAGTAGGTCAGGACAGCTAATTATTCAAATGAACTGATTCAAAGAATGCTTACAGTACTGTACAGAGTTCGCCAGTTCAGTGATATAACGGAAACTGACAAAATTTCTCACCCTTTGCTCCAAACGACTTATCAAGACGATGAAAAACTCAAACTTAACTGATAGCTAGCAATCTGGAAACACAAATTCTTTCCTTTTTGTACTTTGTATTTCTTCTTAATGACAACAGTTACAGCAACCACAACTACTTTCACTATATGAAACTTGTCTACAGAGGTCCTTTTGGTTACCACGTGGTATCTGAGGTAAAGCGAGCGGTATGTGGGCGTTGTGCGCCTGAGACCGTCTGCTGCCAGCGACGCAGTGCTTACAGATGGACGACCTCCAGAGTGAGCCAGGACTCACAAGGGAAGCAGACAGCCAGCAGATCATCTATCTTACTTATCTTTCGCGCGATGGTGGTACACATTTGAATTTAAACGTGCTCCAAAAAGTGCTGTAAGAACAATATGCGGTGCTCACCCACTATCACCTTTTAGGCAGCTCTTTAAAGAGTTTGGAAGTTCCACTACTGGTACACAGTATATGTATTCCTTTACTAACTTTTTTGTAAATGCAGTATGATGGATTTCTGCCGAAAGGGGTCAAGATAAAATAAATAAAGTTATTGTAGTGATCAAGTGCTTTATAATTTAATATACGATAAATTAGATACGATAAATAAAATTATTCTAGTGATCAAGTGTTTTACCATTTAATTAACCTTTTTCTTCCCTGCACATAAAGCACACTACATAGAAACTACGGTAAACCTACATCTTATTTCCAGTCTGCCTTAACGGTAGAGACAATTTATTTTCTAAAAAGCGTTAAGCTCAAACTGCTGCTTTCCTCTTCTTAATGGTTTTCACTGCTTCGTTTTTGAAGCAATGTTAACTGTACTACTTTTGGTTTTTTAAAACATTTTTCTTGCTGTACTTAGCTGCTAAATCTGCAACGGTACCACATTACCAACACAGACCTCTTCCCGCAAAAGGTGGAATGTGTGACAAGTCGATAAACAGTATATTAATTGATTCTACGCAGCTTTTTGGTAGAGGAATTTCAACGACGAAAAGTAAACAAATTGCGTTTAATTCAAAATTTATTCGTGTGTTACTAACCGTTTTTCGGGATATTCCTATTCCGATTGTACTTGTGGACGAGGAAAAAAAAGAAAAAAGTAAAGGACAAGAAACCAAACGGAGGACGACGAATCAGACCTTGAAAACTAAACATACTAACATACTAGTGCACGAGAAGCCAAACAATGAAAACGTAGGACATTGACCGATTGACAACTGCACGTAATCTATGGCCATTTGTGCAGAATTGTCAAATCGAGCCCTCGTGACTTGCGTTATATGTTAAATATGTTATAATCGTTTGTGACTTTTAATTAGTAAAATCTACTGGTCAGTGGAGTAATGTGACATAACGATAAAACTATTACTGTTACAACTGTAGTTCACTTGAACTAAAACTTCAAAATTTCGGTGAAGCTTCGTCAGTAGGAAGCTGCTTTCCTTCATTCATCCGTCTGTTTTTGTGACGATCGTTATGCTACAAGTTTATGGTATGAGGAACAGGCTATTCCTTCATTCTTGTCGTGTTACTGGCGAAGAGAAACGGTGAGCACATTTCTTTTAGTGATCAAGCTGATAGAGTCACATGGTCGTATAAGACATTTTAGTGGCTGCTGGCATAAGCCATGCACTTTTGGAGGCGATCAAGATAATTCGACGCAGCCATAGACGAAGAAATCTTCCATGAACTATAGAATACAACTTATAAGTCGAAACAAGTTGAGGCTTTGAATCATTTTATTCGAGTGCCTGACTGCCAAGAAAATTGTTGTTACTGTTAAAAAGATAGACTATGCATCTGGGAGCGAGAAACTGTGGCATGGTTGTTGTTTGTAGACCTGACGCACATGTTCATGATTATACTTAGTAGTTCTCATCAAGGGAAGACTTGAAATTTCTTATTTGTGGTTTGTCCACCTGCCACAGAGTCAAAACATCCGTGATGAAATGTCTCTGTCTATTCTGGATACACACATAACATTTACTATTTACTAATCAGAATTCTTTGTTCTCATTTAAATTATAACATCTTAAAGAAGTTTCAGACCAATATTTTTGTAAATTATATCGAGGGAGGTGGTGCATTGGATAGCACACTCGACTCGCATTCGGGAGGACGACGGCTCAAATCAGTGCCCAGCCATTCTGGTTTAGGTTTCCGTGGTTTCCCTACATCGCTCCAGCCAAATGCCGGGATGGTTCCTTTGAAACGACACGAGAGATTTCCTTCACCCCTCACTGAAACATTCCGAACCTGTGCTGTGTCTCTCATGACCTCGATGTCGATGGGAGGTTAAACCGTAATATTCCTTCCTTTTATAAACTGTATTTGTATGTCAGGACATACTCCAATAGTCCAGGCTAAATATACAGACACGGTACTGCCGGAAGTCATACGGGATAAAACTGCAGATCGTTTATATCTCATAATGTCATATGCCTGTCGAAGAGAGAAATAATTATTAATTTGAAATAGTTTTCTAAAAAGCTACAGATATCGTGGAACGCATTTAAGAGACTATGATAATGAAAGCGAGAAAACGCCCGAGAAGAAACGAACGATGATTGTTGGTGGGTGAGAACTGAAGTTGCAGTGGAACCATAATGCATCTGCAATATTTGAAAATGCGGGGCACGTGTTCCAAACTGTTGTTACGCAAGTGGAACATGGCTGTGAATTCTGTTCTGAATTTTAGATCGTACATTACTTGTTGCTACCAGGTTCGTATTCATACAGATACATTTGTGGAATGAAACAATGGTGTATTTCTTTAGAGATTCATGTAAGTAGAAATAATGCTATTTTGAAAACAATATTTATTGGGATTACTAATAAAATTAACATCAGTTAGAGATATATTATTTTCGTTAATGCTCTTGAACGTGAGAACAGAATGTTACGGTTAAACGCAAAACAGCACATCACCTATTAGAAATTGAAGGAAATCTACACAAAATTTTGGTTCTAGTGTGTGTCATCCACTTCTATAAACATTTTTTGAACTTTTTATTTGTACTCACAAGGTGGCTATCACTAAACATCTATTCGTGACGGTTTAGATGTAGCTGCGTGTGTGTTTGTGTGTGTGTGTGTGTGTGCGTGTCTGAACTGCGCAGTGGAGAGGCAGTGGATTCCCGTTCCCAAGGATGGCTGTTCAAATCCACGTCCGGTCTTCCAGAGTTGCGTGGTTGTGGGGGAGGAGACCAGACAGCGAGGTCATCGGTATCATCGGATTAGGGAAGGACGGGCAAGGAAGTCGGCCGTGCCCTTTCAAAGGGGCTATCCCGGCATTTGTCTGGAGCGATTTAGGAAAATCACGGAAAACCTAAATCAGGAGGTCGTCCTCCCGAATGCGAGTCCAGTTTGCTAACCACTGCGCTACCTCGCTCGTTCCGGTCTTCAGACTTAGATTTTCAGTTGTTTCTTTAAATAAACGTCAAACGGGCCGACTTGGAGCAGGAGAGGCACCACATGACATTTTAATTTCCACTGTCTACACTTTTATAACTATATTCATATAACTTTGTCAGTATGACCAAGGAGAATTCAGGATTGACTCTCATAGCAGTGGAAGTTCAGAAACACAGCAAAATAAATTTTTTTACATGTGAAATTTCATCATTTTTTCACTTACTATTCGTTGCCTTTGTTGCTGTAGGTACACTTTTCTTCCTAAGTAACAGAGATTCTTCGATAAATTTTGCACAGCATACAAACCATACTTAAAGGTGTCTGAAACTCTAGAATTTATTTAATTTATGAAAAAATGAATGAGGTGTTACATTTTAAACTTCACGTTTAGATAAAAACTCAAATTTTATAGTTAATTATCTCAATTTTTACTGCAGTTTTTAATAGATCTGGAAAATTCTAGAGTTTCATACACCTGTAATTATTGTTTGCATGCTGTGCAAAATTCATCGAAGTATCTCTCTTACTTACGAAGAAGAGTGTACCTACAGCAACAAATTCAGCTAGTAGTAAGTGAAAAAAATGATGAAATTTCACGTGTAAAAAAATTTATTTTGCTTTCATTTTGAACTTCCACTGCTATTAGAGTGGATCCTGAATCCTTCCTGGTCACACTGACAAAGTTTTATGAATTTATTTGTAAAAGTATAGACAGTGGAAATTAAAATGTCTTGTGGTGCCTCTCCTGCTCCAAATCGGCCCGTTTGAAGTCCTACCCCCCCTTAACGTAAATGTCGAGATGGTTTCTCCAAGAAGGACATGGTTCACTTCCCTCCTCATCCTACCCCAGTCCAAGCTAGTGCTGCATATCTAATGACCTTTTTGTCAACAGGGTGTTAAAAACCGATCTTCCTTCCTTTTAAGCTTATCGAGGTACATCACAACCAATTACAAATTAAACAATGTTCTTACATTGTCATGATCGGTTGTGGCTCACTATATCCACCTTCAGCTGGCTCTACTTGTTTTAGTCCACTGTCAAGATCACGAAATCTTTGAACCTATGTGCTTGTTGTTAAGGTTTAAACATTTTCGCGCTTTCTCCCAAAATTCATATGGAAAAAAGAGTAGCAAAATATCGTTCACTATAATTAACTGCGGTTACAGAGAACATATTGATGACGATTTTGTACAAAATCAAGCGTAGCTACCTGAAGATAGGAACAATGATCCGAAACCAGCCGTAGCAATGAAATCAACCTGTTTCAAAGGTGTTTTTAGATGTTTGCGGTCTCCCTCAGCAATCTTTAATTGCGTAACAGTCCCGTAGTCGAACAAGTTCCAGCGTGTGTTAAATAACATTATAACATTCCTCCCCTTTTTTTCCTGCCGTGTGGAAAAATGTCTGGCGGCGGTATTCAGACAATTTTGAGGGAAATGTGCAACTCACCGACGTAATTAACACTTAGCCGGTGGTAGTGGCAGTGCTGCGGGGCGCGTCGCTGTGACGGCGCGCGGTCAGGCAACCCCGCCGCCTGCCCGAGTCGGCAAAGGGCGACGTTGACGTTGTACACACGGCGAGCCGGGCCCTGGCGGGGGCTGCGGCCGGCGCTCGCAAGCCGACTGCCGTCGCACATTCCCGCGGCTTTAGGGGAAAAAACGATCCTGATGTCAAGGGCAGCTTCACTTGCGGCCAGCCACATCATTTACGAAGGTGTCAGGAACGTAGGCACTGGGCCAGCGAGAATGGGAGGCGCGCTTGCCCTTCTCGGATGAGAGCAGATTCAGTCTGAGTAGTGGTTCTGGACGTACTGTATCTTCATATGCAGGGAGGACACCCAGATACAGTGCCAGACGTGATGACTTATGGTCCACAGAGACATAATGTTGCATGTACGTGCCGACCTCCAGGGCTCGGAACGCGGTGGAGTCACTGCTCAACGTTATTGTGACGCTGTACTATTTCCTCGTGTGCGCATTCTCAGGGGTACATTCGGCCCCGATTTTAGTTTTATAGACGAGTATGCGTCACAGCACCAAACAGCGCTCGTGGAAGAGCTCTTGGAACGCTAGTGTATTCGGCGAGTGGACTGACCTGACCGTTTGAAACGTACCCTTAGAAAAAATTATACAAGACTGTGCTTAACCTGAAACACAATATTTTTGGCGCAACGCAATCTGACTTCCAAAAATCCCTACGAAAGAATGGCCCTGACTAACATTAACCTATACGTTTCACAAATCACTTACCTCACAAAAATCTTCGTTACTCAAGCTACTGTAATACAGCGAGCGCCACTACTGCCAGCTCACTAGTCATAATATATATAGCAATTCATGACACCAATTCTTACAAATTTCAAAACTCCGCCATCTCTCTCCCCACGTCCACCACTGCTGGCGGCTCACCTCCAACTGCGCAACGCTACGCGCTGTTAGCATCCAGCTGCCCAACACTACAATGGCGAGTATTACAACAATGCCAACCAGCCACAGACTGCACACGGCAAAGCCAGGGATTTTCACACAGAGCGCTACATGGCGTTACCAATAAGAAAACCTAAACAGCCTACTTACAAGTTTCCCCGACTTAAATCCCATCGAGCACGTGTGTGGTGCGTTGGGGTCGCATACTGCAGCACGCCCACATGCAGAAATAGCCATCAGGGAGTTGTCTGATGCCCTGGTGGATTAATGGAACTTCAGGCCGGATCCACGCTGCTGCGACGGTCGCAGGTTCGAATCCTGCCTCGGGCATGGATGTGTGTGATGTCCTTAGGTTAGTTAGGCTTAATTAGTTCTACGTCTAGGGGACTGATGACCTCCCATAGTGCTTAGAGCCATTTTGAGCAAAGGAAATAGTTTTAGGTGCATTTCAAGGGTGCACAACGTAGTCATATATCTAACGTGGATAACGTGCGACGGCAATGAATGGGGAAAATTGAACTACAGACGTAAGTTACGTCGTATTTACTATATAATTTTTGCTGTCTTTGCTGATGGCTGAATAATAATTGCTGACAGTTTTGTATCCTTATATGGCGCTGGTAATGTCCTCCATTTGGGAGCTATGAAGCATAACTACAATATTTCGACCAAAAGATGGTAATACATGGAATTTAGAGAGTCAGAACTATTGGATGTGGATTGGGGTAGCCGAGTGGTCTAGGGCGTCTGTCACGGTTCACGCTGCTCCCTCCGTCGGTGGTTCGAGTCCTCCCTCGGGCATGGGTGTGGGACTTGTCCTTAGCGTAAGTTAGGTTAAGTTAAATTAATTAGTGTGTAAACATAGTGACCGATGACCTCAGAAGTTTGGTCCTCTAGTCCTTACCACAAATTTACAAATTAAAAAGCAACTGAAAATTAACAAATAGAGAGGACAAATACGTTCAGTATCCACGGATTCTCATAATCATTCCAAGAAAAAGATTCCCTAGTAAACGAAAGAGGAAGTTCTGTTACATTGACAGCACACTTTATAGAGATTGAGAAAATAATCAATAGACAGGGCAAGATGAAAATTTCTTCTCGTCTATAAGGAATCTAAACAAAACAAGGAAAGTTATTGGCAGCTGGAACAAACTAATGTGAAGAACACTACGAAGCAGAAAAAATGCCAATATAATGTGCACAAATAACGGTAGATTTACAAATAGAAAGTATAAAAGCTCAAGTACAAGACTGTAGGGAAATCACTTGGATACGTTATCACAGGCGTTTTGCTTAAATGATACACTTCAGCCAAAGGTAGCATGGACGTTGACACGATTAACAACTAAGTGATGTAAAGGGTAACATCATTAGTAAAAGTCATAACGATGTCACAGCTTGGTTGGAATAACTATCCAGAGCGACGATAAGTGGAATGACCATATAAAACGAGTAGTGCGAAAAGCAGATGACAGACTGACAGTAATAGGAATAATATTAACGAACTGGAACTCATCCACGAAGGAAGTGGTTTACAAGGTGCTTGTTGGATACATTCGTGAGTACTGTTCAACAGTCTGGGATCCTTACCTGATTGCAATGATAGAACATACAGAGAAGATATGACGAAAAGCTGCTCGTTTCCTCACACGATCGCTTAGTGCGCGGGAGAGAGTTACAGAAACGCGCAAGAAACTCCAGTGGCAGAGACTGCAAGACAATCGCTGTGCATCACGGAGAGGTTTACTATTGAAAGTTTTCGAGAAATTAAAGCGAATACAGAGTTTACCGACAGTCGTTTTTCCCACGGCCCATCATCGAGTGGAACAGGGAAGATGGAATCAGTTAGTGGTACCGAAAGCACGGTCCTACACACACCGTTCGGTGGCTTGCGGAGTACTTCGTAGATATGGATGCAGATGAAGAAAGCAGATGAACAAGAACAAGGATGCGCTTGTTTTCATGTAAGTGAGCTTTGGAAAGGGTGACATTTGAGTCTATCCAGAACACGCAAAGCCTCAATTTGACTCATGACATTCCGTCATCGAATTATTACTGCCGCTTAAGTGGCAGCCTTCCAATTTCGAATGAGCCTCAACGGGTCAAAAATTCCACTCTTACACGGCCTTAAGTGTGGTTAAATGGATATCTGCAGGTGAAAAGACATAGGAATTAATATCAACTGAACAATGTGGATGCTTAATTCTATGAAATATTCCTTAGCTTTCACCTAGCAGCGACTGTGAAGTCAGTACTAGGCAGTACGTTGTTCGCCTGCAATTTCCCGGGTATGCAGACAGCACAGTACTGCAAATTAATTCCGGAGTGTGTAATCAGTTATTCTAAGACAGTTCATTAAAGTCCTCGACAGGAGAGCACATAATTACACAAGTGTCTCTCACCAAGGCGTCGCGTACTTCCTGCCCAAATTGTACAGCGTTACAGGTAATATGCCATTCCATCCGTAACAAACACGAAATGCGGCCCCAATGTCACAATGGAAACTGTTTTCTTTCATACCTCCATTCTTTCAAGTCGTAAGGAGGATTATTCCACGGGTACTCAGTTGACGCATAAATAATGACTTTAGCCTAAATACGACATATGAGGACCCCTAGCTCACAGAGCCTCTCTAGTCCTCTCTGTAACAGTTTGGATACTGTCGGACTGGGCCACAATGCATGCAGTCGCTTGTAAGATTGGGAACACAGCAAAATTTATTTTTAGTTTGCTAGTGCATTTTAAATGCTGTTTCAAATTACCTGAATCTCTCTGAAAGCTTTATTTTTAATAGGTTTCTACAGGTGATGAAGACTGTTAGTGACAGCCCATTGGGTTTTTAACGTGGAAATGAAGGAAACGTGAATACTGAAGGTCATATTGATTGGGGTGTATGGAAAGGAGTCGCGTTCCGGGACAATTTCTCAAGCAAAGAGGCCTCACTCTTTAATACGCATTTCAGCTCACCTGATTTAGGTATTTCTAAATCATTCGAGACGAATGCTGGGACAGTTCCCTCTAACGAGTCACAGCCTAAACGTTGTTCTCTCCCCAGCGACTGTTATACTTTTGAAAAGAAAATAAATTCGGATGCTGCATGCTTATTCTTATTAAAGTGTTTCATTTCCTAATTTAATAGCTCAAACCTTTATCTTCTCCTTGAAGTCTGACTGTCCTTGCGATCTGTGTCACTGATGCTGATAAAAATGTGAGAAATAAAGTAAGTGAGTCACAGCGAACGTTGTATTCCCCCACCCATGTTCACAATCACATCCCCACTATCTGTAAACGCAAATGTTTTCGTAGCTATTGCAATTTAAGATATTAGATCTTGCTTTGAAACTTAACTACCGATACAGTCATACTGAGAATATACTGCCATCGCTTACTGTAAAAAGAAGAAGAAAACATAAATGGTTCTCGTTTTGTCTATTTGCAAAACTGATAGAATACGCGCGTTATTTCATCTCATGAATGGAACAGAATCCCATGAAATATTCCTTAGAATTCACGTAACAGCGACTGTGAAGTCAGAGTTCATATAACAGCGGCTGTGAAGCCGGTACTAGGCAGTGCGTTGTTATCCTGCAGTTTCTGGGTAAAGCGTAGGACTTCCGCAGACAGCACAGTACTTCAGACGTTATTTATTCCATAAATGCTTATCATAAGGGAATGGCTTACTTTCTAGAACGTACTTTCGTATCTACTGAAAGGTGTACGATCGTATGAGTTGCTCAGTTTTTGTTTATTCTGAACTGCTTTCACCATTAGATAGTTAAAATCAATGTGTACTGCATTCAAATTACATATTAGAATGGCTATAAAATTGTTGTTGTATTTTTAGTTCGAGATATTTCGCAGCAACGTTTGCAAAAAAACGATGTTCCGTACCATTGTATATTATATTATAATAGCATGTATGAATCACACATTTTACTATTTTCATGTCCCCAATATCTTGCGAAATATTTTCGATGTCATATCACCTCACTCTATGGAACAAAATACTAGGAAATATTCCCGTGTCCTCACATAACACCTATCTTTTTGTCTTCATTTGCCGCCATATTTGAGCTCAAGCGTCAATTTTGTCAAGAGTGCTGAGACGTCGTTGTGGTACTTTACGCCGAGTGAGTGAAGAAAAGTATTCATTGTTATTTTTAACGCTGTGCAGTTTGAAACAGTTTGACAGACTTCAGCCGTTCAGGAAGTAACACTGAATTTTCCATGTACGTAGGATACAAAAGGTTTCATCAAGTCGTTTACTGTACAAAGGTAATGTTTCGATTGTCAAAATAATGTTTTGATTGTCAGTACGTTTGATAAGAATTCACTTTTTTTTCAAACCTGTCATTGTTGTGTGCCCACCATACTAGGAAACTTTGATTACAGCAGCACAATCAAAAAAACATAAAATAAAAATTGCAGTTCCGGCTGTTGATTAATATACGGATTCGGAAACGGTAGCTGCTCTGATCTGCATAAATGGAGTATTTTTATTTACAATAAATAAATCACCTACTTCAAATGATTCTTGCATGAGTCAGTCTAATTGCGCAGCAGTAGCTACAGCAATAAACCGTCGAACAACCTGAAACTAGGTCAGACAGTTATTTTCCCCTTCCTGTTTAATGGAATAGGACAGAAAATCGCTAATTCTGTTGCGAACTACGATGTAACACACACTGTACTCTGGATTGAGGAATATTTATGTATGAATAGGTTGCTTTGCATCGAAACATAACAGCGAATTAATTTCAACTGTAAAGTAGTTCTGATTGCAAGAGATTCGAGTTTGAGGCCAAGAGCAGAATAACATAGCAAATAATATTCTATCGAGAAGCAACTTTCCGTTCAGATTTAATAGCGGACTCCTAATGGTACAGCAATACAACATGTCCAGTTTCTTACACGATCCTGCTTGCTCAGCCGTTTAACTACTCTGCAATGGCAGTACTATTAGTAAATTGCGAAAGAACACATTTCTGGCATCAGGAGAAGTAAATGGGAACTTTTTGCGGAAGTTACATACTCAAGGTCTCCTACGAACATTGGACTTAACTTAGATCCGTAACAAAAGCTCTGCAAGATGGCCGTTCTGTCGGCAGCGTCTCCCACACTAAATGAGGACTCCGTGGGTACAGAAAGCGCTGGATTGACAAGACTGTTCGTCGGATTTGTTCGCCAGATTCCACTTGCAGAAGTCGGCCGGGAAATTCATGTGTTTGTTGTCACAGCGCGTCCGACTTCTTTCGTCAGTTGGCTGCAGTGGGAAGCCTGTCTCAACACTTCTGTGAAAAAACGGCTACAGTCTTAAGGCTTTTGTTAAATAAAAGGAGACACATTCGTACATATGGCATGTATGTTTCTCGAGACGTGGTGAATATCTTATACTCCTGCCTCTGTCATTCGATAAATTGTGCAAAATTTATAAACAAATGACAATGATGAGACAGTGTAACGCATTAGATTCTATGAAGTATCAGTTATTTGAAGCTAATTACATGTCTCATGTATTTTGACTATTGATAAATTTAAGTTTTCTACTTAGGATAAGACTTGTGCACGTTGTGTAAAAACGGAGTATGAAAACAGTAACCATCCAGGAAAATTGGGGGGGGGGGGGGGGGGGGAGGGGGAGAGATGGACTGCAAAGGAAACGGATCTTATTATTTATTAGATACCACTAAACAAACGAGTTAAGCCAACTGATAAGCGGTAGGTACCTTAAACGTCTAGAGCATTAAACCCCATCAGACTATTAGGTACAGAACGCTGTCTGTAAAATTTAAATTGCTCCTAAGCATCTTTGCGAATGGCAAGTGTTTGACGTAGCAACTCAGACAGAAAAGTTACTGACGTGTCATAGAGCTCTGTCAACAGAAAGCAAATACTAATCTTTGACACTCCGATTGACAACAGTGTATCATCCCGGACGCATGAAACATCAAGAGACCCTCTACAGTTAAAGTTCTCTATGAGTATATGCTCAGGTTGTCTGGACTAGAGGGATTTTTACTCTTAACATAGGCTGAAGACATCTAGTGTTTGTGGAATTTCCTCAGAAGAAGTTTTAATTACCTTCCCGGTTCCGGACTTTGTGGACAGATTTCAGCTTAAAGCTGCGGACCTTCTGACCAAAAGAGATGTACACGATGTCAACGCCTTATCAACAGGTCCATTTATTAATGAACGTAGATAGATGTTGTTGTTGTTGTTGTTGTTGTTGTCTTCAGTCCTGAGACTAGTTTGATGCAGCTCTCCATACTACTCTATCCTGTGCAAGCTGCTTCATCTCCCAGTACCTACTGCAACCTACATCCTTCTGAATCTGCTTAGTGTACTTATCTCTCGGTCTCCCTCTACGATTTTTACCCTCCACGCTGCCCTCCAACGCTAAATTTGTGATCCCTTGATGCCTCAAAACATGTCCTACCAACCGATCTCTTCTACTAGTCAAGTTGTGCCACAAAGTTCTCTTCTCCCCAATCCTATTCAATACCTCCTCATTAGTTACGTGATCTATCCACCTTATCTTTAGTATTCTTCTGTAGCACCACATTTCGAAAGCTTCTATTCTCTTCTTGTCCAAACTAGTTATTGTCCATGTTTCACTTCCATACATGGCTACACTCCAAACAAATACTTTCAGAAACGACTTCCTGATACATAAATCTATATTCGATGTTAACAAATTTCTCTTCTTCAGAAACGCTTTCCTTGCCATTGCTAGTCTACATTTTATATCCTCTCTACTTCGACCATCATTAGTTATTTTACTTCCTAAATAGCAAAACTCCTTTACTACTTGAAGTGTCTCATTTCCTAATCTAATTCCCTCAGCATCACCCGATTTAATTTATCCTCGTTTTGCTTTTGTTGATGTTCATCTTATATCCTCCTTTCAAGACACTGTCCATTCCGTTCAACTGCTCTTCCAAGTCCTTTGCCGTCTCTGACAGAATTACAATGTCATCGGCGAACCTCAAAGTTTTTACTTCGTCTCCATGAATTTTAATACCTACTCCAAATTTTTCTTTTGTTTCCTTTACTGCTTGCTCAATATACAGATTGAATAACATCGGGGAGAGGCTACAACCCTGTCTCACTCCTTTCCCAACCACTGCTTCCCTTTCATGCCCCTCGACTTTTATGACTGCCATCTGGTTTCTGTACAAATTGTAAATAGCCTTTCGCTCACTGTATTTTACCCCTGCCACCTTTAGAATTTGAAAAAGAGTATTCCAGTCAACATTGTCAAAAGCTTTCTCTAAGTCTACAAATGCTAGAAACGTAGGTTTGCCTTTCCTTAATCTTTCTTCTAAGATAAGTCGTAAGGTCAGTATTGCCTCACGTGTTCCAACATTTCGACGGAATCCAAACTGATCCTCCCCGAGGTCCATTATTGTTATATCAAATTTACAACCTCTTACGTATCTTCGACTAAATTTAATATGAAGCCTAAATTTTCTGAAAATAGATTTTTCACTAGTGGAAGAGCGTGCGTGACTAATCGTGACGATTCACGAGCAATAAATGATCGTAAGTATTTCTGCGATACTACTATGTTACATCTGAAACAATCAACCTTTCAAAAGTGTATCTTTCTAAAACAGAGGGAAAAATCTGAGAAGAGAAAAATGGAAATCGTTTTTGTTGTTGTGTGAAACGCACAGAATTTATTATATAATTATCTTCAGACTTACGATACATGTAGCTTACTTTCATTTAGACAAAAATGTTTCTTATAGCGCAGGATTTTCGCAGTTCATCTGCCTCCGAAAGGGGAACCAAGTACGCCAGGTCGAAGGAAACGAACTTTCCGCTGAGAAATTTTCGATTTCCATTATGCCAGCCGATAAATGGAGTTGTTCCCAGGTCATACCCAATATCACATAATTTTTTAAAAGAGCAGCTGTCTTCGACCGATGCCGGATGTCAGTAGATGTCGTTGCTCCTGAGACCGCAGCCTAACTGGAGTGAACTCTATGAAAACTTGGAGACACAAACCTACTGGTGAAACGATATTTCCACAAATATGTGTGGTCATTCTCTTAGGAAATAAGCGAATGAGATAGCCAGCAGGACAACATACTACACATTCCGACGTATCAAACTAGGTAGTCATTTAGACACAGTGCAACATTCTGAAACGCGAGCTACGTTCGTCTCAACGTTCTCTTTTAAAAGAAATTGAAGTAGGGCAGAATGTTGTTCCTTGAGGATAGCGTACCTAGGAACACGGTGTTTTTTGGTTGACACTTCAGTCTAGTGAGATTTAGAATTCATATGAAACAATGTGCGTTAAGACCGCCGTAAGCATATTCCACTATTTCGTACAGTTTTGGTTGTTTACGTTATTACACATGACGTTGTACTTTAATAACGTATTTATGTCTTGACCACAGTTTTATTATTTTCAGGAGTATCGACATTCCGTCATTTTCAAAGGTAGTGTCATGCCATCATATAAAATTGTTCATTAGATACGTAGTAACACGTCAATATTCCCAGTCACGAGATAGGTGATTGAGAATATTGACGTGATAAATGCTTTTAATGAATAATTGTATGTGATCGACATGACACTGCCTTTGAAAATGACGGAAAGTCGTAACGCGTAACGTGTTTTTGTAAATAATAAGTGTGGGCAAGACATAAGAAAAGATATTGAAGCGCATCCAAATGGCCAGTTCGTGTCGCAGCATTTCCAAGCAAAAATTGCAATTGTGTTTTGTGCAACATTTGTAAATATTTCGCTTTCTACACATTTAAGTGCTGTATAATATAGTAAAGTTTTTTGGAATATATAGTTAATTGTTCAGTTGCTGAAATGCTATACATTTTTAGGACTATTTATAGTAAAGGAGTTTTGCTATTTGGGGAGCAAAATAACTGATGATGGTCGAAGTAGAGAGGATATAAAATGTAGACTGGCAATGGCAAGGAAAGCGTTTCTGAAGAAGAGAAATTTGTTAACATCGAGTATAGATTTAAGTGTCAGGAAGTCGTTTCTGAAAGTATTTGTATGGAGTGTAGCCATGTATGGAACTGAAACATGGACGAGAAAGAGTTTAGACAAAAAGAGAATAGAAGCTTTCGGAATGTGGTGCTACAGAAGAATGCTGAAGATTAGATGGGTAGATCACATAACTAATGAGTAGTTATTGAATAGAATTGGAGAGAAGAGAAATTTGTGGCACAACTTGACCAGAAGAAGGGACCGGTTGGTAGGACATGTTCTGAGGCATGAAGGTATCACAAATTTAGCATTGGAGGGCAGCGTGGAGGTGAAAATCGTAGAGGGAGACCAAGAGATGAATACACTAAACAGATTCACAAGGATGTAGGTTGTAGTAGGTACTGGGAGATGAAGAAGCTTGCACAGGATAGAGTAGGATGGAGAGCTGCATCAAACCAGTCTCAGGACTGAAGACAACAACAACATATGACAGTGGACATTTAAGCACTACTTCGTCGGTCGTGCACCATCCTGTACCTCGAAGCGGAAGAAGGTCTTCTACCTTGGAGCATGTGATATCTGTAAATGAACGGAGATTTTTAATTACTCGACTGTCGTTCCTATGTTGAAAATGGAAATTCGTGGTAGTTTAAAAAAGCTTCTATTTCAAAATGTATTTAACTTGTAACTGGCTTTTGATTAAATTTACAATTAATTTAATCTCTTACTGATTACTGGTGTGTATTGGAGTAATAACGTAACAGACAGGCGATTAAATACAGTAATAGCAATGTCCTCTCCATTGCAAAACATTCAAATTCAAATACAATATTTGTTGTTAGGAACATGACCATGTTGTGCACTGGAATACGTTTCCTTAATTTCCCAAAGGAATTTTTGTAGTTTCAGAAAAAGTATGCAATTTACAAAGGGCGAATCCCTACCAATCGGTATTCCCGTTGCAGTCCACTTGTCACGATATAAAATGCAAGCGGTTAAAGTGTGACGTACGGAAATTTGAATGTTGGAATCAGTACACAGAGGCTTTTCTGGGTGAGAAGGAAAACATATACCGTAGAATGATGTTCTCCCCTGAGATATTTTAGAAACAATCTAGGCTGAGTCGCTGGAAGGACGAGTACCGAGGCTGATCGCACGAGACGTAGAGGCACAACCACAAAATCACTGGCTGCAAGCTCTCGTCGCCTGCAACGGGTGTATGGAGAGCGAAGGAACACCTTGTCTGCGGAAAAGAAACATGCACATTCACGAAAAGAGGAGTTAAGCATGTACTCCCAAATGAAATACGGGATCTTCCAACTGCCAAGGCATGTAGTGGGGAAGACAGAATCTACGACTGTGGTCGTAGTATGCGAGGCACAGTTGTGTGTACTGGAAGAACGACTGCCGGTAATAGCCGACACACGCTGGACGTCGCCGGAACGCACCGGTGCTGTAGTCACTCTGCACGCAACGTCACGTCCATTTGCCGAAAGCAGAACGGTGAATGTGAGGTTATGAGGGACAACTCCTTACAAAAGGTCAGAATACAGTACAAGTAACAGCATTAAGGAACTAGCAAATGCTGGTAGGGAAAAGTGCAGCTCGAATGTTCTCAACAGAGGTCGTACAGCAAATTATATACGCTACTGAGGTACTTAGCGATCAGGAAAAGTATTTTACAAACATTTCAAAATACTAATCGGTATTTGGTCGATGAAATATGAACCTACCAAGAAACAGAACAAACAATATTTAACTTTCGTCGAACTGTCGTCCATAGTCGCGGGTAAATAATCATGTTGATAATTTCCACGTCAGATCCGTCTAAAGCAAATTTCGTCACGTTATCCGCGTTTCACCTTTTTTTGTGAGACGCATGATCAGTGGTAAGATTTCTAGATGTTGTTGTACACGTGTTCTTGATTTTCTTCTGATTTTAGACCTGTTCTTCTGCTTTCTGTAATTACAATTTCCACCAGCACAGTACTAAGAACACGAACACTCGTTTACTTTATGTGGTATACTTCATGAAGTAAAGGAGTGTTCATATTTTTAAAGTTGTGCTAATGAAAATTCAAGTGACAGAAATCAGGAAAACAGCTCTAAAATCAGCAACAGCTACAAATGTTCCCACTGATGATGCCTTGAAGAAAATAAAGGCGAAAGCGTGTGACATGACAAAATTCATCTTATTAGTTGTAAATAGAGGGGCTTAAATTATGAACACCATAGAGCAGGCAATACGTTTTGCATAGGCAGTTAATATAGTCTTTTTGTTTGATCTTTAGTTTCTTAATTTTCATGTAATTTTACAATAATGACAAAAAGATTGTTCTCAATAGAGATGACTGTCCTATGTTGACATCAGTTCATGTTGTTATTTATGAATAGAATACGCTTGATCTTTGGTCAGGTTATGTGGAACGCTTTTACACTTCTATTCAGTCCCATTTCTTGGAAAAAAAATTCCGAGGATAAATTTTAAAGCCCTGGTACAGCCTTCCCAAAATGCTACGAAAACAAACCGAGCTGTAAATTAAGGATTAAGATGGCGCAAGAGCATAAAAACCACTGTTATGACACAAGTGTTCAACTTTCTCAGTGCGCTAAGTCAGAGACATGTGCCAGACAGTTGGCTCGTACACTGACCAGCCTCTGGTTTTCAGAAGGTTCCCGCGCCCATTCTGGTACCAGTTGGAATGGAGCCTAATTCTCATCTCAGAGAATACGATGCACAAACGTTTAAAATATGATAAGACACACAACAAAGCTTACACGTTTCACGACTTGCCTCCCTTAAATTACTTTGACGGTTGTAGCGGCAGGAAGAGTATCCGGCCACAAAGTTAAATAAAACTGCCAAACCGTGAAAAAGAGGACCCTGTACTGGACGTTATAAAGATCTATGTATCATGAGGATGGGTTAAACTACACCATTTGAAGGGCAATGAGGAATGTTAGCCGTTCTGTTTCGTGACCATGAGCGATCCAATGTGAATGGACCCTAGCTCCAACCGGTGCAACTGTCTGCAGGCCAACTGGATGGCGGAGAAGTTGGAGGTAGCATCGTGCCGGCGGAAGAGACAGGAGAAGAGCGAAGAAACATTAATGCTGTGCTTCCGGGTGTTCTCCACAGTTGCTGTTTCCACGTTGTGTACAATTTATTGACGACAGACCCACTGGTATCATGCAGATGTTTCGAGTTCTGTTGTTACGTGTACTCGCACCTTGGACTCCAACTTGACTGTGCTCTTCTGGGTTTCGCGCTGCTGCTTATAGCTCAGTTCGACTCTCAGCGCCCTTTACGCTCTTTGACTCAGAGTCCGCGCTGATTTTCTGTGAAATGTAAATTCTCTCAGCGTTTCTCGGCTCTGGTGGACTTGACGGCCTCATCTAAATGGAAACCTCCGTTCCTCTATATTAGATTTCACGACTTACAGACCCCTTAATTACGTTGTTCCGAAGACTTGACGTTCGCACTACGGTACTAGTGTCATCGTATTGCATTTCATGGCAACGTTCCAGGCAGGGCTTGACGACGCAGATTCGCTTGTTCGTTTCAGACGAGTGTGTCGATGATGTTTGTTGCATCTCTCGTCGACTGTTCTGATAGTCTGCACCACGTAAGACATGCCATATTCATTACGAAATTGATTCGCTTTCTGTGAATCCGGATTGA
The DNA here is from genome assembly GCF_023897955.1 of Schistocerca gregaria. Lineage (NCBI taxonomy): Eukaryota > Metazoa > Arthropoda > Insecta > Orthoptera > Acrididae > Schistocerca > Schistocerca gregaria. The sequence goes on along the minus strand of NC_064923.1, from coordinate 125,340,666 downwards.
CGTCAGCCGTCTGTGACATGAAAATTTGTAGCAGACCGGGACTTGAATACAGACTTCCCATTTATCGCTTGCGGTCACCCTCAGCAATTCGACTATCCGGAAACGCCTACAGGACCGACTCAAACCTCCATATGTCACGGAGTTCACAACCCTTTCACTCGCACGTTCAGTGATTCGCGCACAGGGAGGGACAAATGTTTTAACGTCATTTTAGACCGTCGAGCCACCTTTACAGTCAAACAGAAGGCGGTACACACCCTATTTTCGTAGATCCAATCGTCATTAACATTAAAAAGATGTTGCTTTATTTTCGTTGATGAAAACGAGAGAAAGTGAATGCTAGGTTTCCATAGAAATTTACCGATCTCTCTGGACATTATGATTTGGACAAGGCTTGAGGAACTGTACTAAGTTCATTAAAAATCTCATCGTCCGTCACATACAGCAGAGATGGGAAAGGCAAAGGGGATTTGGGTTTCACGGAAAAGCAACAGCGTATCGAAGGGTGTGGCGGGCGTCGGGAGTCCAACTCTGCTAAGCGAACCGGACAAAAAATTAGTCACCCCAGTGCACACTTACGGTTAAATAGTTAAGCCATTACAGATGGCCCAGCAATCGAATCACCTGCTCAACCGTATGTACACTGTCTCTGCCTGAGCGTTAGCAAGTAACGATGAGTGACGCCTTTACGTTTCGAGCGGGACGTTGTACGTAAACATGGGTAAATGCAAAGACGTGACAGAGTGACAAAAATGGGCAATCGTGTTTGGCCGTGCCCCGTGGCCATACGATGTGTGAAGTTGCTGGCTTTTTGCTGCATCGCGGAGGACTGTTCAACGTGTCTACAAACAGAGGTGGAACACACGCAGCCACGAAATACGACGACAGGATTGAGGTCGGAAAAATGTCCTGATAGTGGGACCGGAGACGCGATTCACGCCTTGTGAATAAACATCGCTTCCGGACCCGACAGGAATAGCCGCAGGCAGTGAATGAAGGTCCATCCGAACCAGGCAGCGAGAGAACATTGCGGCGGGAACTTTATGCAACGAACTTTTGGAGTCGGTAACTTCGCAAGTGCCCATTGCCCAAACAGGCATATAAAGCTGCAGGTCTTCAATGGGTAGAAATCATCGAACGTGAACAGTAGCTGTCAGGTAGAGCGTAATGTGGTCAGATTAATCACGTTTTTGCCTGCATCCAAATGACGCACGCCATTGGATGTACCGAAGGCGAAATGAAGAATTTTGTCCGAACGCGTGCAAGGTCTCAGTCAGGGTGGAAGAGTGTCTGCGATGTTTTGGGAGAGTTTTTCTTATCATGAACACTAACATGAACAAGCATTTTTATTTAAACATTCTGAATGATCAGAATGGCTTTTGGTCAACATCTGCGTGATGAGTATGCAGTTGATACCCCTATTTCTAAACAACTGCAGAGGTCTTCGGGCTGAAAGAATATGTGACACTGCCCCACCTTATTACCCCTCGACTGGCCTGCAGAATCACCTGTCTTGAGCCCAATAGAAAATCTGTGGGCATGTTGAAACAGCGTGTAAAACTCGAACATCAGCATATCCGTAATTTGGTGCAATTGCGAGAGTAGATTCTCAGCGAGTGGTTTCACGTGGACGTGACGTACCTGTACAACCAGGATGACTCACATCCTGTCCCAGTGTTGTATAGGTTCAAATGATTCAAATGGCTCTGAGCACTATGTGACTTAACTTCTGAGGTCATCTGTCCCCTAGAACTTAGAATTACTTAAACCTAACTAACCTAAGGACATCACACACATCCATGCCCGAGGCAGGATTCGAACCTGCGATCGTAGCGCTCTCGCGGTTCCAGATTGTAGCGCCTAGAACCGCTCGGCCACTCCGGCCGGCTATAAATGCAAGTGGCGAAATTGCGCGATATTAAATGCTGACTCTAATTATTACTCAAGGGGGGCCTATCTGTTCGTTCGTTCAGCTTATAAACAGCATCGCGAGGCGCCAAAAAATCACAGTGTGGTTGGAGACCAGGCACCGAATGCGCAGAACAGCAAAACTCGCAGCATGTGAAGGGGACTGTTGGATCGTTAGTCGAGCTACATTACAGAATATGTAGTTTTACTGAGCATAACACGAGGATGCACACCATTGATGAGTGGCGCTAAGGCCAGCTGAGAGACGAGAGCAGAGAAGCGGCTGGTGGGTTGAGCAGCGGTACTCACGTGCGGCGCCGCCCCCGGTGCTCGGTGCTGCCGCGGCCGGCACGGCCTCCGTTGTGCGAGAGGCGGCGCCGGGCCCGCCGTACTGTATGCAGCGCGGCTCAGTTCGGAGAAGGCGCGCTTCCTGGTAACCAGCCTCCACACCTGCCCGCCTTCTTATCGCCCCGCGACACCTGCGCCCGTCCCCTCGGCCACCAGCTATACCCTCTCCGAGACGCTCCGGAGTCTCCCTCCACGCCGTCTGTATAAGACTCTGCCGACTGTCAACACACGCTGCTGGAGAATCGTGGCCAACGAGATGCTGACCAGCTGTACCGCAGATAGGTTCCATTACACGAATGCCACCTTCCAAAACCAAAAGTTTCCTGCCTTTAGGATGGCGCCAACGGTCTCGCCGCAGCGCAAACACCTGTTTCGGTCAGATCACACAAGATAAGCGCTGTCGGACTTCGCTAGCACTTGGATGGCTGACCATTGGGGTCTGCCGAGCGTTGTTGGCAAGTGGGGTGCACTCACCCCTAGTAAGGGCAATCGAGGAGCTACGTGATTGGGAAGTGGAGGTTCCTGTCACGGAAGCTAACAGCGGCTGGGAGAGGGGAGTGCTGAACACAGGCCCCTCCTTATCCGCATCCAGTGATGCCTGTCGGCTGAGGATGACACGGCGGTCTGTCGGCCTTTCGAGGCCTGAGCGGACGGAGATTAGGGATGCGGTTAACGTTCTGGTGTTTGGACAGCCGGGGAAAGATCATTTCACGTTCTGTTACAAATTCAACAGCTCGCTGAGTTCCATCAGTGAAATTGAACTATACCGGCGCCCATGTTGTCGTCGTGGTCCTTCACTTCCACAAAGTGTTTGACACAATTCCACCCTGCCGCCTAGTGAACAAAATAAGAGCATAGATAATACCAGACAAGCTGTGTGATTGGATTCACAAATTTCTAACACATCACACAGCGTATCATTCTGAATGGAGAGAAGTCTTCAGACTACAAGGAACTCGGGCGCACACGAAGAGAGTGTTATACGACCACCACTTTCCGCAGTGTTTACAAATGAGCCATTGGATCACGTCCGAAGTTCCAAGAGGCTTTTCACGGCTGATACTGTTGTATTCAAAGGAGTCGCAATGCTAGACAATTGTAGTGAATTGCAGGACGACCTCCAGAGACTCAGCGATTGGTGGAGGAATTGACAGATCACCCCCAACACAAACAACTTTAACGCATTGCACATAATCAGGCAGAAGACGCATTATACTACGATTACACGATTGCAGAACAATCACTGGAAGCAGTCACACCTCTAAACTATGTAGGAGTATGTGTATGGAGTGATTTAAAGTGGAACGACCACATAGAACCAAATGCAGGTAAGGTAGTTGTCAGACTGTGATACATTTCAGGAAATGTAGTCGACCCACACAGAAGATAACTTACAAAATCCTCGATGTAGTAATACTTGAATCTTGCTCGTCAGTCTGCGATCTGTACCACACAGGACTTATGGAGGAGATAGAGAAGATCCAAATATAAACAGCGTGTTTCGCTAGACGTTCATTTAGTAGACGCAAGGGCCTCACGGGGAAGGTCAGCCACTCGAGTGAAAGCTCTACAAGAGAGGTGCTCTACATCACGCTGTAGTTTAGGGTTGAAAAGCCGAGAGCGTATTTTCCTATAAGGGCCAACAAACAGGTGTCTCACGCAAAGATCACGAACGTAGAATCAGAGAGCTTCGACTTTACACTGGGAATTGCCAACTACTGTTCTGTCCCCTGAACTATTCGCGACTGTATCATAAAAGGAGGATGTGACAATGCTGCACAAAGTACTCTCCACCAGACACCTTAAGGTGGTGGCTAGCACCTGCATTGATCCCTGAGGGCGGTGCAATTCGGATTCGGGAATCGACACCTTTCAACACAACTTCTACTCCGTATAACAGAACACGAAACACGAAGTTACAAATTCAGCAAAACCGGTATGGCTGATTTTTATGGATTTGTAAGTAGGCTTCAATCCTATCTGTCTTAATGGCATAGCAGATAACGTCGCAAGTTCCATGACGCTTTTCAATAATGAGCCTGTAATGGTGAAAAGCTATAGCCAATCACAGGAAGATCTGCGGACATTCGACGCTTGCAGTACGTGTTGGTAGTTAAATCAGTCTATAAAAATGTAACGTGCTGCTCATAATTACTGCTTAACACCCATATTAACAACACGTATATCATCACGAGAGCCATCTATCTGAATGAGACCATCATGCTGCCAGAGTATTGAGTACCTCCAAACATGAACTCACAGCTACAATAATCAGTCAAAATAATCAAGGTTTGATAGTATTAAAGTAAATATCAACAAGTACGAGTCAGTTCTGTTCCCATACAGACTGTGCCAGCTGCAAAAACACTAAACGTGTAGAAAACTTCCTCCGCCTTCTCAACCAGTCCACTTTTCTGAAAACGTTAGCTATCCCTGTGTTCTAGTGGAAGTATTGGAGGTATGTGCGTAGAAGGAACCAATGAAAGGTCATGACAACCTCATACTCCGCCCTCGCCTCTAGGGCAACTGTCAATGGTACATTGAAAGTCAGTTTGTAACCTGATACCCGTTACGTCTTAAGATAAGCCACCCATTCTGCCGCTCACACACAAAAATGAAGGTCACCCACACTCTAGGTCGGTATGAGCTCACTTTTAAGGTCACTCTCCATCAATTATCTTTCGTCAACAGTGTGAGTTAAAAGCGTAGGTAAAATCAGTCCCCCTATCGCTCCACCTCCTCACACACTTCTCTCTCTAGGCCAATTGCGGGAGTCTCATCATTAGTGGTCTGTACACCATAATGAAAGAATCACCACGAAGGGTCATCAGCATGGATCAGACAGATATGGACATTATACGAAGCTGCAGTTAAGTGCTTCCCTCGACCCACTCCTCTAGAAGAACCGTGTGCCTGGGTGTCATACTAGTTAAGGTTGGCGTTGAATACTATCTTAATTATGTTAGACACTTTGAGGAAAATTACAGTGTGTGACTAAAAAAATCGGGGGAAAATTCGGAGGTGCGCATTATCCACTTACTGAATTACTATAATTGAACGACATAATGACATTTTCTGTAAGCGCTCCAACGTATGACCGCCTTCCATTGCTATTTACAATTTAATGTAATTTTCGACCAGTTTTCTCCAAATATCCTCTCTAAAGACGCACCTAAATATGACACTGAACAGCTATCACACTGCAAAAAATGAGCTATTGCTGCGCACCAAGTCTTCGAGGAAATTATCCCGGTATTAACTCTTACAGTGCTGATCTCGCAGATAGCTCCCGTTGCTTGTTGACCGGCTAAAATATCTGTTTTGTTCTGTTTTGTTTTTTGGTTATAATTCGTGTGTACAAAAATGTAGTCGGAATTAAAAAATATTTAGGTTATTACACTTTCTATTTTAAATATACATGTTTTGACTTTACTAGTGTTAAATCATGAATTCCATTTAATAGTATCATCAGGAGAAAAATTGAAAAGGAATTGTGATATTGAAATATGTCGGGGAACACATGATCTTTCTGTTTGTATTTCCTTTACACCCAATTTACGTATAATGAAACACCCAAAACACAAGATCAAAGCAGAATTTTTGCATTTGCAGTTGGGTACAGTAGGATGCAAACTGGATCTTGGAGAGATACACTGCTCCATATTACATTCAGTGGACTCTCATGGTCGCATTCATTTCATGATGCAGCTGAAGGAGAACCCTTCATAACAACACAATCTGTGAAAACAATACGATGAACATATGCAGCAACTCAACTTCGTAAATGTCTAGAATTACTGTAATTTTCAGATGACGTGTAATTTGAATAGTCATCAAATGTTTCGTTTTCATCATCTGTAGACTCGTCAAGGGCTTTGCAGACCATTTTCTCCAAAATTTTCTCTTCTTCACTGCACAGTCTGAACATAAAACCAACGTAACAGCACACAAGACACACGAAATACAGAGTACTCGTACGCCATCTAATGCCTACGATGCAACTGACAACAATAAAGATTTCAAAATGATGAATTGTTCAAGCGATACAGCTACTGTCATCTACAAAGCCTGCAGACCTCGCAGTTGATTCTGGGAACCGTAAAAGTACGTTCGACGCCGCGGAAAGTCATCGTCACAGGCGCCACATAATACTACACCGGCCTCACGATCCCATTTCTCGCAAGCGCTGTAGTATTGCAACAGCCGCACGCTAAGTGTTAATATGTGATATCAAGTACGTTAAAAACAATTGTATTTTCTGTAAGCACTCTAATGTACTACCACCTTCCATTTATATTTAAAATTTTATGGTAATTTGTTACGTTTTTTGACCAATTTTCTCCCACTTTTAAAGAGAGTCAACAAAAGATGCATATGAATACTAGATTGTAATATTTAACAATTATCACAGAGTCATATTTTAGTAAAAACATTGATATCTTACTTTCAACAATTAGCACATTGCGAAATTTTAATAAATATACCTATGTCCTATGGTTGAACAACTATTTCAGTGTTTTATTTAAGCAAACAGTTACACTCTCGATACATATTAAGTCTACCAGGAACTTGTCCCTTTGTGACATACTATAAGACTGCATTAGATTATTGTCACACTATGAGGCTATAGTACAGGCAGAAATATCAAAGTAGGATCGCTTCTACAGATAGGTATGGCTACGGTATCGCTAAATTGCACTACAGACTGTTAACACAACCCACCGCCAATACCAACACAAGCAATGGATAGGAATGGTAGAAAAATGCTCTTGATTTAAAACAAGCAAAAAAAAAAAATCTTCCACGATGCAGTCCATAATCTTGCGAGACATCACCGCTACCCGTCTGAACCGTAACGCATCACATCACCATACTGCTTCCCAGGACTGGACTGCAGCAGCAGCTGCCATCCGTGTGGTCTATCATGGCCAGAGCATCGCGTGTGATGAGGAGACAGCCTCTAGCATCTGAGACGGCCAAAAGCCGAACACCCGCACATCTGTTGGATGACGCTGCTGGAGACAGTGAGCGAGAGGCGCTCTTGGCCACCGTCTGTCACACCAGGCACCACCCGTACACGTGATAGATAACAGCCAGCCGCAGTGTTCACGCGCCGTTGCCCACGTCGGAGGATAAGCGGCCAGCCGTGATAAATTTAGTAGCTTGAGGACATGTAGTGTAGCCTGTCTTAAGCGAGGTACTATACCCTTCTTACACATCCCTCTAAATCCCCAAAAATACATCCAATAATGAGTCGTTATTAACATTGCACAATACTGGCAAAGTTGTCCTGTACAGTAAACACTCCATTTTAAATCGCCACATTTTATTCTACAGATATGATGGATGACTTCGAAAATTAATTTATCTCTAAACGTAATTTTCGATATGCAATAATCATCTGTAGTTTTATCAAACCAGACAATGAGCCTAGGAACTGCAAATGAATAAGAAAATCACTTCATAACAGTTTGACACTCATTCAACAGTTCCTTTGTTTTTTTTCTTCTAAAACTCATTCCACAACTGCGAAATTGGGGTAGCTCTGACTTACGCATTACAGCAAAATACCGCAAACAATAGTGTAAACCTGATGCACAAATATATATACAGCTCAAATTGCGTGGTATTATTTACCAATGATTTAGAGTGTGCTTATTTTCTCATAATTTCTTGTGACTTGCCGTATTGTTAAGTAACACACCACGACTAACCGTTTGAGGCTACAGAGGCGTTCTTTGCATTCCGACCTGAGGCTACTTTAGTTTCGGCTGTACTGCTCACCAAATGCTGCTGCCTCTTTTGAGAGGAGTCGTTCCGGTCGATATGAAATGCTCATCATCCAATTTTTCGAAAGCCGTTAGGTAAAAACATTTGATTTTGAACATCTCACATTCCTATATCTTTGTTCCAGAAAAGATTGAATTTGTTTCCGTTACATGTTATGGTTACTGTGATGCCTCAAGTTAAGTAAAACGTTGTGTGAAATTTTAGAGATTTTGCAGAGGTAAAAACACATTTGATAAACTTGGCGTATGGTTGATCTTGGCTCATAAATTGCCGTAAATGAAATATTGAAAAGATATCCAAATTTCATATAAAACTGAGATAAGAAGGATATCTCATTTCGTTCGGTTTTATATGGGAAAGTCGTCCGCGAGTGACGCGCCAGTTAGCGTCCTCACGCATCCCGAAGCATTTGGTCATAACAACCGTCATATCTCATAAACGATTGAAGATACTTAAATGGGGTTTTCTGCAAACGATAGCACGAAGTGAGACACATATGTTGCACTACAGATACTGGAAACTTTTTACATAGAAGTAACTCGCCGCAGCAGTGAGAGGTCGGCAGCTCTGGACGCATTTAGACGTCCATAGCACTGCAGGAAAATCCAAGCGGCGCATCTATACACGTCCACAACACCTGGGGTACGTCCTGGCAGGACGTCTATACATGTCCACTGCAGTGAAAGGGTTAATACACGAAAAATTCTCTAGAAAACTGGAATTATTCCTTAAACGTGTGATGCAGATGATAAACAGTTCTCGTATAGATTGCTGTGGATAGGTAATACTAGGTATTTCACAGTGGCTACCGCTCTCATTTGGTTATTTTGAATGTGGTAATAGGACGGCAACACATTTCCACATACACTCTTATGTGTTGATAGCAGCGCCTAAGACGTATCAAAAACTTCACGAACAATCAGTTACGTAATGCAGTTTTATCCATAGTTTCAATATGTGTTCTACATTTATGAGTCATAATCGAAAGTGATGACATGATGATATCACCAACTTGTAGGTCTAAAGGATCTAGTAACTGGAGCACCGTCACATTCTTAAGGGATTTCTCATACAAAATGTAATGCAAGACTAGCTGGCGCACTGAGGAGGACAGAAAATATGCATGAACAGTGACGGAGAGAAAATGTATGGTTTTATTTGCACCTGAATCGAGGGTTCGTTGGTTTGTGATTACGTGAATATGTACTTAAAACTATATAGTACATGTGAGTGTTGTTTCAAGTTTTTGATTCTTTAGGTATGCTATGTATGTATCTGGAAAGAAAACCACTGCATTTAGAATGCAAATAAAGAGTATCTGACAAATCACACTCCACTAATCTAACACCAGAAAGAATAAGACACAAGTAAGTCAGCAGATTTTCTCCATAGATTCTTATGTTTATGACTAACGTTTCCAGCACTTTAGAATGGATGCTTGCCACTTTCCCCCACAATAGAATCATATAGCAAGAGGTGTATTGTAAATGCTGCTAGATTATTTGGAAAATACGTAGCACAAATTCTGTATAATACTTGTATTGTCTGTGTTACAGCCTCCTCCAATTTTATAGATATATAATTACAGCTATAGATCGAGGATAGTTCATAAACGTTTCTCTGCCTTAATTGTTAGGAAGGTATGATCGTACACAAGAAAAGCTTTCTGTATTCTTATTATCCCAGCAGACAATTTTTGGAATGACAGTAGTGCTACATAAAACTTTATGCTCTAAGTCTGTAATAGGGACTGGTGTCATTCTGCTTGACACGCTGGCCATTTTAGGTATTATACATCTCGATATGGAATTTTGATGTTCAGTATATCACTTTATCAAGTTCCTGAACTGAGAAAAATGTTTCCTCAGCTAAAATACACCACTTATGAGTAATACTGTGTTAACATTCTCTTCCTACTTTATAGGTATATAATTAAAACTATAGGCTGACAGAGCGAACGTCCTTGCTGCAGTGGTGACACCGGTTCCCGTCAGATCACCGAAATTAAGCGCTGTCGGGCTGGGCTAGCACTTGGATGGGTGACCATCCGGTCTGCGGAACGCTGTTGGCAAGCGGGGTGCACTCAGCCCTTGTGAGACAAACTGAGGAGCTACGGATTGAGAAGTCACGAAACCTGACATACGGCCGGGAGAGTGGTGCGCTGACCATATGCCCCTCCAGTGACGCAGATGGCCTGAGGATGACAAGGCAGCCGGTCGGTACCGTTGGGCCTTCCGAGGCCTGTTCGCATGGAGAGAGACAGGCCGACAGAGGATAGCTTATAACCTTTTATTGGTGCTGATGATTGTTATGTTATAGACTAGGATATTTTCCGTAGTATACATTCAGCACTACCTTCAATGGCATATACACCCCCAACATCCATCCTCACGATTTTGTAACGCAATTTGCTTATGAAGAAAAGTCTGTACTCCAGCAGATCGATGCATTCAGATTTCCATCAAGGCATAGCCTAAAATATGTTGGTCCCCCTTTTTTTGTAGGGTATTACTGTATAGTACTCTCTCCCGCTATTAATTAAATGTTCCGTTTTCTATGGCGTACACACCATCAACATTCATCTTGCCGATTCTGAAATACAGTTTGCTTATAATTAATGGCCAGTATTCCAGCAGAGGAATGGAGTTGGATACATAACATTGATTTTCACATAGTTTACGTGCAAGTAATTACAACTGTAGGCATACAGACCATAATTTATAAGCTTTTCTCAGCCCTGGCTTCATGTGTTCTTATTACCTCAGGACACAAACTGCAGAACGACAGTGGTGCTACATGTTTTATTTTTTTGCTAACTTTGCCATAGATTCTCTAATGCAACATAAACTGTACAGAATATCCTAAATACCCTTAGTTTGTATATCTGGAGTATCTAGTAAACTAATGTGCTTTTACTAAACATCCTGAAAATCACTTTTTTGTCAGGTACATCAACGTAAGACCACTTCCCTTTCGTTCTTATAGTGAATAACGATATTTTCGATTTTGCACCCAGATTTTGTCCGTTTTTTTTACATGTTTTCAATGTTCATCCATATTTTCCACATATTTTTTATATTTTCCTTATTTTATAGATCCTTTTGGTCACAGACTGTACTGACAAAGTGCTTCATGTAATTTTGAATCGTTAGTTGACAATATTTACCGCCATTTTTATGTAGCGTAACGCCTAGTCTCATGATTCACCTAAAGGAGTGCTTGGGTTTTATGTCCAGAACTGTCTGAATACTGCTGATGGCCCTTCATGAGTATACTTTCACTATGCTGTATAGGCCACTAATGATGATACTTACGCAACTGGCCTAGACACTAGACAGAGAAAGGAATGAGGAGGGGAAGGGAAACTGAATAGAGAAAACCAATTTCTCCAGCTTATGTATAATACTTGTGTCATTTTTGTTCCAGTCTTCGTTATAATTTACACCACCGCGTACCGACTGTTTGGTACAGAAAACAATGAACGTATTTTAAAATATAAACTGTATTGATATTTAATACATTTACACAGGATACCATAGGGTTAAACACACAATCCATTCCATGATTGGAAATTGTAGCTACCTCTACCGTACTATTCCCTATTTCGAAATGCTTGTAAACAGAAAACATAGACATACAAATTTTACCGATTAGTCTGTGATGAATAAAATGCCCTCTTTTTAATCCGGCGGAAGACCTTCCACATTAAGAATTGGTGCTTTTCTCCATCAGTTCAACGTTTTAACGCTAAACCTTGATTTCTTAATGTTCACCAGTTTTTTTATAGGAAGCGTTGAGGTTACAATGTAATAATATTAAGAATTAACTTATAAAGATATAATCTATCACTAAATAGAATTTGATATATGGTTCCGCGCTTTCACAAAAAATGTCCTCATCCCTTGGATCCGTATTTAATTACACAGTTTTTTTTTTTTTGCTAACTGTGCCATAGCATATCTAATGCAGCATAAACTATACAGAATATCTGAAGCACCAAGTTTGTATGTATGGAGTGTCTCGAAAACTAATGTGATTGTACTGAACATCCTGAAAATCACAATCCTTTCTGAAAATACATCAACATATGACCATTTCCCTATCGTACTTGCAGTAAAGAATGATATTCTCTATTCCAATTTTGCACCCATATTTTGTCCTTATTTTTCCATATTTTGTATTTTTATCCATATTTTCCATTTCTTTGTATTCTTCTTGTTTTATAAATTTTTTAGTCACACACTTTACTGTCAGAGTGCCTCATATAATTTTGGATAATTAATTAAGATAAATTTTCCTTCATTTTTAAATAGTATAACACCCAGTCACTCAATTCACCTATAAGAGTGAGTGGAGGGGAGGTCTTAAATGAAGCTTCGTGTTATGTCCAGATGTGGCTGATCTCTGCTAACAGCCCTTCACGATCATATGAGGTGTACAGAACACTAATGATGAGACCCACGCAACTGCCGTAGAGAGAGAAGGGAGGGGATAGGGGGAGGGATGGAGTGCCTGATTTTACCTCCCTCTTTGTCATACTATTGGCGAAGATAGTAAACTGGCTGAAGGCGTGAGTGGCAGAAGGTGTTGTTTACCTTGACATGTGATGGGTAACCAGTTACATAGTGACACTGAATTTACCACAGACAACTGTCCTATATGTGTGGTCCGGATATGAGGTGTTATGCTAATTTTTTTCTAAAAATGTCCTTAAGCTGTTTATTAATCTAACATGCAGACCTAACTAGTAAATAAAATCAAATCACTAATGCTGCATGAAAACAGTAATGGTAACAAATGCCAACTCTGGTTAACTATATCTCTTTTCCTTTTGCTGTGGGGAAGCATATTGTAATGTGCTGAAGCCTGGTGTTTTAGCTGGCTGGCAAAGATCGGAGTCACCAGGGGAACCATACGAATTGTAAAAATATTTCTACTGAAAGCTATGTAAACATTGGGAAGAGCAGTCTTCCAACCGAAAACAACAGGGCAAAACGACAGGGCACTCAAACCTGTTGAAAAGGTTCAATGAGCGCCAAGTGAAAAGAATCCCTTTTAAGAAAGAAAAGTTCTGACGTACAGGAGAATACATGACGCTGCTAGCAAGGGACGCAGTAGTTGGGCCCAAAGACGATCAGCTGGAACTTTTGTTCAGAATTTGGTAAGGAGTTCTCCTATTGGCTCATTTCATTTATCTTGATAGCAGGATAGAGTTCCTATGAACATTCATCTGATATCCATAACATTCATTGTACTGTGGAAGTAGGTCAGTGGGGTGGCGTGGGGGGAGGGGGGGGGGAGAGCGGTATTATGCTGTGGGGGACATTCACTTGAGGTCTCTTTGGACCAGTGATAGTACTCTAAGACACCATAATGGCTGTGGATTATGTGAACAGGGTATCCCTTCATGCTTGATGTCTATGCAGAAGGTGATGACGTCTCCCAACAAGATAAACATTCATGTAGCTTGGCCAGGATTATGTTACAATGGTTTAAGGGGCATGACAGTGAACTCATGTTGATGTCTTGGCCACAAGACGTATATTATCTGAAACCGACGGCAAACATGCGGTACGCTATCAGGCGCCAGTTCCTCTCCACAAAACAATGGACCGTAATATATCACAATTACTCTATCTGTCCCTAGACATCTAGTATCATATATCTCGAGGGACATACCAAGTACCTGCAGAATCCATGCCATGTGGATTCGCTGTTGTACTGCATAGATGAAGACACTATTAAGGAAGTTTTCATAGTGTTTCGGCACGTCATTGGATGTGCAAAGGAGCTACAGGAATTGATATATAGTAAGTAAATAGATACCAAGACACAGCAACAAACTACGAGGAGAGAGTTGGGCACGTTCATTGTTCTTAGAGATTTTGCTGCCTTTTTACTTGTAAACAGACTAATGATATCCGCAAAGTTTTCACGCCCACAACTCTGAAGAACTTTATCATTAATCCATACCTTGGTCATCACGACTGATATCACTGAGTAGCAGCAGCTCTGGAGCCCGGCGCAACGAGCTGGGCTCTGAGAACAGCGCACGTTCCATGGAGTGGTGAGTCACAGTAGGACGTCCTTACGACACTCTGTGGACGTGGAAGATATCTCGTGGAAAGTATTTTCTCGTTTTGATATGCTCCTATTTTTCTTTGTTTTGGGTCGGCCGTTCGTCTATCTCAATAGCAAACTATCGTAGTTGTTTGCAAAAACATAGAAAAAAGGAAATTGTGGAAACAATTTGGAATCGTATTTTTATCGTCAGCATGAAAATACCCTGTCCTCAATGCAATGAAGAGAAAGCTTCGATAATTTCAGAAGCATTTGCCGAAGTTCGTTATGGTGCAGGCCGTAATCAATAGTAGACAACCAGAAATGGATAGCAGTGACATCTTTGGTGAAACTCCAAATCTTGAGCGAAAATATTGACTTCTGGGAGTAGGATATGGAACATTTGTAATAACAGACAAAATTCTTATAACAACTGAAGTAAAAGTTAAGCGTGGACGCGACGTGGTTTAGACACGGAATGGGAGAAATGTTGTTGTTGGATCTCTCTAATTCACACATATGCAGGTGCAAAAGCAAGTCACTTTTTTGTCACCAGTCTTCTGACTGGTTTAATGCGGCCCGCCAAGAAATTCTTGAAACCTACGTCCTCATTTATTTGCTACATATATTCCGACCTTTGTTTTCCTTCACAGTTTTTACCCTCTACTGCTCACCTTAGTACCATAGAGGTTACTCCCTGGTGTCTTAACAAACGTCCTATATCCCTGTAACTTATTCTTCTCAGTGCTTTCATGTATTCTTTTCTTGACCGATTCTGCAGAGAACTTCTTCATTTCAGTCCACCTAATTTTCAAAATTCTTCTCTAGCTCAACATCTCAAATGCTTTTGTTCTCATTTTTCCACAATCAGTGTTTCACTACCATACAATGCTGTGCTCCAAACATATATCATCAGAAACGTCTTCCTCAAACAGAGGCCCATGTTGATATTAATACACTTCTCTTGCCCATGATTTCCCATAATTAACTGGGAAAATTATAGCTTCATATGTGGAGGGCGAGGAAAAATGTCAGCGAAACAGTTGCGTTAAACGTTCTCTGAAAATTACTTAGGACAGATGGTTCAGTACCTTATCCATAACATAAGTTTACTAGTCTGGTGCGAAATCAATAGTTCTGACCTCTGAAGGAGTTATAAGGAATTTGTTGATGCGCAAAATTCCGAATTGTACAGTGGAACCACTTTAAACCACAGGTCTCCATATAAGCGGACGGGTAAGTCAGCTCGAAGGTCGTAGGAAGACAATACCATTCCACCTGCAGTAGGACCGACCGTTATTATTACAGCACTGTGTTGTTGAAGCCTACCTAAGGACTGATGGTATCTTTACCTGCACCCTCTGTTCTACGTTCTTACAGCTAGGGTCACATATGTGTCATAAACCTACCTAAGGACTGATGGTATCTTTACCTGCACCCTCTGTTCTACGTACCTTACAGCTAGGGTCACATATGTGTCATAAACCTACTTAAGGACTGATGGTATCTTTACCTGCACCCTCTGTTCTACGTACCTTACAGCTAGGGTCATATATGTGTCATAAACCTACCTAAAGACTGATGGTATCTTTACCTGCACCCTCTTTTCTACGTACCTTACAGCTAGGGTCACATATGTGTCATAAACCTACCTAAGGACTGATGGTATCTTTACCTGCACCCTCTGTCCTACGTACCTAACAACTAGGGTCACATATGTGTCATAAACCTACCTAAGGACTGATGGTATCTTTACCTGCACCCTCTGTTCTACGTACCTCACAGCTAGGGTCACATATGTGCCATAAACCTACCTAAGGACTGATGGTATCTTTACCAGCACCCTCTGTTCTACGTACCTTACAGCTAGGGTCACATATGTGTCATAAACCTACCTAAGGACTGATGGTATCTTCACCTGGACCCTCTGTTGTACGTACCTTACAGCTAGGGTCACATATGTGTCATAAACTTACCTAAGGACTGATGGTATCTTTACCTGCACCCTCTGTTCTACGTACCTTACAGCTAGGGTCACATATGTGTCATAAACCTACCTAAGGACTGATGGTATCTTTACCTGCAGCCTCTGTTCTACGTACCTTACAGCTAGGGTCACATATGTGTCATAAACCTACCTAAGGACTGATGGTATCTTTACCTGCACCCTCTGTTCTACGTACCTTACAGCTAGGGTCACATATGTGTCATAAACCGCGGTAGTGACAGCAGTCGGGGAGCGTGCTTTGTTGAGGGGCGAGGAAAAAACTAATCTTAAGTATCGGAGATTCACATCTACTTCTCTCTCCTCCGCAAACCACAGAACATTGTACATCGCACATTGTTGCGTTCGTGTGATGAGCGAGAGGTAGATGACTCTATGTATCTGTAGCTCGCTAATCTCCCTTGTATTTTTCTCATTATCTCACTGTGAGAAACGCGTTGATGGCAGCGTGATAGTCGCACAGTCATTTTCAGACACATGTTTTCTGAATTCACCTAATAGAGGTTCGCGAGGAGTACGGCGCCTTTCTTCCAAAGAAACATTTCTATGGGCTGTGGTGGGCTGTTACGATCTTAGCACGTCTTACTCTAGAATTAGTCGCAATCTAAATCTTCCGTTCACCTTCACTAATATTGACTTCACGTGAACGCTTCCTTTCATATCGATCTTTAGTATTACCCCTAAATACTTGTACTAACTGACGTGATATTCATTAGTACGTGTAACCTGATACGTTTCTTTCTTTTGGTTGTAGGATTATGTCACTTTTACCAACATGCAAAGACAGCTGATACGCAGTACACCAAGAGGGAAACGGATGAGATGGGTGTTGGGAGAGGTCTGCTGAGAAATTCACGGAGAAAGCCTCAGAAAAACCAGAGACAAAATAGTGGAAGCAGAAAGCATAAGGGCAATTAACCGTGCAGATAGTCAAACATTGATGGTAGACTCAAGTGAAGAACCGAACTTAGGACGTTCAGGGTCATAAGAGATGGAGAAGAGGATAAATGTGGGAAAGATCGAAGAGATGAGAATTTACATGGGTAACTGGCTAAAGCTGTTAGATATTTAAAGAAAATTATTTCTATTTGCTAGTCAGCTGTATAAATTATATTTATTCGATCAGTTTCGGTTGTTACAGCCATCATCAGTTGGAAGAACTGAACAAAGAGCACAAGCCGAAACCATACGTAGTATGCACAGAAAAGAACGAAAAAATTAGAGTTGTACCTTTGAAAAGTAACATCATGTCCAACACTTACAAAATCGTAACGGCTGTCGGTTTAAAAATGCGTATTTCTCATAGGAGACACTTTCGTATGCCAAATGTAGGAAGGTAAAACGTAAAATGCAACGTAACCAGGTTTTAACAAACTCTTGAAAAGCTTACATAAATCACACATGCACTCCTCACAGGTAACAGAAGACTGACAGCTCAGTCCTATGTACCCACTGATGTCTAAAGAGTCTGATACCACAGCGTAAAAACATACTATGTATAATGCGATCATGGGTCAGGGAATTCCAGTTGACGTGGTTAATTTTAACGCTGGCACTATGTGGTGCTGGGAACAAACAACATGCTGTGAGTACAACGTAAGGTAATCAGAGACTAAAAGAATATTATCTTACGAAATATGTCAAACAGCTAAAATGTATATATGAAAATAACGCCGTGAAAGAGTCATACAATGGTATAATAATTTCGTTGATAAATTACACTTGTAGAAAGTAATTATCATATTTGTGCTTATCACTCAATAAGGAAGTGTAGGGATTACACATTTTCATTACAATACCAAGTGTCATCCTTATCAAAAATAAACCGACAGGTCAACAGCCGTAATAGTTAACGACAGCGAATTTTTTTCAGTTTACGTATTATAAGGGAAAAATAAGTTTTTATGCAAAAACACGAAAGTAAAACATATGTTTGCGCCTTAAACATCGAGTACGCAAAAACAGCGAGGTGAAACTGTTGTGTATATGGTATAAAGAAATCATTTGTAACTGTAGGAAAAGGATATGTCAGAAAATTATGTTAGATAATACCCTTTTCTATATATGACTAAGACTTGTATGTAGCACAGCATGTACCTCGGGTTACAATGGACACGAAACAAAGACCTCATATCACCAATAACGTAAAGCCTAGACCTTGGTCTATTGCTGTAATATCATAGTGTATTCGCCATTATAAATCGTAATAGCGCTATCGGCATGCCAATACTATTAAGATGAAGAATGTAAGTGACACGACGATAGGAAAAATCATTTGTACATCATTGTGTAAACAGGATACAAATCATACTTCAAGAATAGGATTGTATACAACTAAAAATATAAAATGGTCAACAATAAAATCCTAATGATCAAGCGCCATAGGGACAAACTTACTCACAACATGGAATTACATGTAACTCACACTAGACCTACGATAACTTATCTGAAGGAAAACTAAAACTACAAGTAACTCATAATAGGCCTATTATAATACAATTGAAGGATATAACTGAGAGAAAACAATTGCTTTACAAATTACATGAGCTACTGGTATTACATATACAGCAGTAAATAAGAACCACTGGTAGTTGTTGACCTGTCATTTTATAGGTGATACAGATGACACTTGGTACTTTAATGAACATTTATAATCCAGAAACGTCCTTATCGAACGATAGGCTCAATTATCGTAATTACTTTCTGCAAGTGTAGTTCCTTAACGCATTTATTATACCATTATATAACTGTTTCATAGCGCTGTTTTCATATGTAAGGTTTTATCTGTTTGACGTGTTTAGGTAGTTAATGTTCATTTAATCTTCGTTTTGCTTATGCTACACTCATAACGTCCTGTTTGCTCACAGCACCACATGGTTACAACTTTGAAATTAACCATGTCAACTAATGTTCCCTCTGATTCCACCAGTGATTGTATTATAGACAGAACATATTTACTGTGTGGTATCAGAGTCTTTGGACATCAGTGGGCACACAGGCCTGAAATGTCAATCGCCTGTGAACTGTGAGGAGTGTATGTGTGATTTTTGAAAGCTTTCTAAGAGTTTGTCAAACCCTGATTATGTTGCATTTTACGTTTTGCCTTTCTACTTTTGGTATATGAAAATGTTTTCGATGAGGAATACGCATTTTTAACTAAGAGATATTATAATTTTGCAAGTATTGAATAAGATGTTGGTTATCAAGGGCAGAAGCCTAACTTTTTCGTTCTTGTCTGTGCATATTACGTATGGTTTGTTCTGTTTCTTCAGTTTTTCCAGTTGATAACATCAGTAGAAAGAAAAATGCTTGGAGAAATACAATATCGTCGGAAATATGTAGCAGACAGAAAATTAAAACTGTGTGCTGGAAAAAAAAGAATATTGATAAGTAACCAAATTTTTGAGACGGTGACTGATTTGCTGACAGCAAAAAATGCGCCGAATATTTTGTTGGAATACAGTGGGCTATTATATGCCAATGAAACATTAACAGTCAGAAGAAAGAGAGAAACGGTTGGACAGTTATGAAATGTGGTTGTAGAGAAAATTGTTCAAGTGAAGAGGACCGACAGGAAAGGAATAAAGAAGCAGTCCTAAGAATAGGCAAGAAACGAAAGATGTGATCTGGTAAGAATGAGGAAAGAATTTTTGCAGCAATGTATATTGGGAAGTAATTCACTTAAAAAGATTCATCGATGTTAAGGCCACGGGGACAGGAAGAATCAGAATTGTAATATTGGATGACATTAAAATTGGAGGACATTAACAGGAAATTAAGATGTATCTGCTGCGCCTGAACCGGTGAAGCGCGACCCTCTTCCTACGGCGGCGGTGAGCGCACGAATTCCCGGCTGGCTGCAGTGATAGCATGAAAAAGCGAAAGATAGGCCTACCTCAACGCCGTGGACATGGATGCCGTACTCCTTTTAAATTAAAAATGTTTTATAATTTTTATAGTATCCTTTAACCCACACACACCATAAATTTCAATTAAGTATCTTCATTCTCACCAAACAAAGAAAAATTAATATTAACTCAATGTGAGTGTGTATTTTTTACTCGGCTGTGACAATTGTACCAGACACTAATTATCAGCAGTAGCCTTATGGATTATATTAGACCAAATTACGTGCGTTCTACGGAAATAATATTTTATTATGAGATGCACCACGCCAATTTGGTCGCAGCTGTACGGGTTACGCGTTGATACATTCAAGTACGTTCCGGCGCATTTGATCTTTGATGCTGGAATGGCGTAGTAACGTTTTGTGTTTCGTAAAGTATTTTACTGTTGTCTACAGATCTGAGTACGGTTCATGTTGAACCGAAACCGATCATTTAAAAAGTTAATGCAGTCAAGATGAGTAATAAATCAGTTTCAAAAACAGTGATTGCAGATTTGTTCTCCAAGGACATTAGGCCAAACAGAAAAGAAAATAGTTTTTCATCTGCCGAGATTGAACAGTCTTTTTGGTGCATTTTTTTATTTAGCAAAAAGGACCTTTGCATGTCTGTATAAAATTTTAATATATTTTCACATGACCAGTAAATAAAAATAAAAAAAATTACTTTTATGAAAAACTTGCGATTCAATGTTTGTTGACAGTACATCAGGAGGACACGTACGGAGCTACTAAACATCAAATGAAAATGGATATGGAGAGGGAGACTTGGAGATGGATAGAGATAGGGATGAGAAGACTATGCACAGAGAGATTTTTTTTTGGGGGGTGGGGGGAGAGAGGAGATGTACAGAGAAAGAGAGGGGATGAGAAAATGGACATAGAGAAGGGGGCAAGGGTCCAAGGAATTTAAGATGTATGTGCAATTTCCATACATATTTAGCAATTTTGAAGTAGTGTCAAGTTCACTAGTTTTGGATAATCGCCAAGCGTCACTTGAGAATGAGTTGATGTGGTTAGATCACATAGATCTGCAATACTGCAAATTTTAGTAAACTCCATCCAAATGTAAGTTCGCAACAGTGTTTAAACACCTACGATGTCAATCATGAGTAACCTCTACCAATTGTTTAGAAAATAAATGCAGAACCATGAGGACATGTTTTATTTAACAGTAGGCTATATATATTGCACATATTTACAAAAGTTACAGCACAGATGGACTTCGGGACCAGAGATATGGAACTGATTGCAGCCATCGAATTCATCACATTTCGTTAATGGTACTATATGGAAAAGAGCTCAGGCTCCCTTTTTGTCGACCACAAGCACAAACATCGCCATAGACATCTTCCCTAGTTCGCTCTTTTCAGCTTCTCACAGCCCGAAGTTATGTCTATATCCATACTCTGTGAACTACAGTGAAGTGCGTGGCAGAGGGTATGTCCCATTGTATAAATTACTATGGCTTTCACCGTACCATTCGTGTATGGATCGCGGGAAGAATGACTCTTTACATTCCTCTGTATGTGCTGAAATTAATGTAACCTTTTCCTGACAGTCCCAATGGGAGTGATATGAAGAGCCTGTAGTATATTCCTGGAGCCATCACTTACAGGCGGCCTTCGAATCTAGTTTACATCTGTCTTCAAGATTCTGCCAGATCATTTCTTACATCTGTGCGACACTCTTCCGAGGCTCACACAAACTTGTGACCATTCGTGTTGCAGCTCTCTGTATATAGTCAATATCCCCTGTTGGTCTTATTTGGTACAGGTCGTCCCCCCTCCCCCACTTGAGTAATATTCTAGGATGGGTCACGCGAGTGATTTGTGCCCAGTCTTCTTTGCAGCCTTATTGCATTTCCCACCTGCTTTATAGACGACTGGGCATATGTGTTCGTCGTATTTCACGCCCCTAAACAGTGTTACACACTGGTATTTGTATGAGCTCACCGATTGTAATTGTATGTCTTGAAAGTTTTTCAGTTTTGTAAAGTGCGCAGTTTTACTCTTCATTTAAAACAACTCCCCCGCCCGGAGTGGGGATTTCCGGCCGAGACGCTCTCAGGCCGTAGTGACGGGTTCCGGAGAGTGGCGCCGACGCATTGAGCGGCGGACGTTGACGAATGCGGCGCTTAGCGGCTTTGTGAGACACCAGGTGGCGGCACAATGGTCTGAATAGGCGCCATTACCCGCCAGGGCACGAGCGAGGGTGCTTCCCTTATCCCTCGCCTGCTGCACGACCGCCGACAAACATCTACGTCTGCAAATCACCGTGTGGGGCGTCGACCCAGGTTGTACCACACTGTTACCGAGACCGTATAGAGCCAAGAGATGAGCTCCTTCCTTCGAATGGCTCTAGACCGACTTTCTCGCAAGTGACGACTGCTTCACCGTGAAAGATTTACACACACTGAGGTGACAAAAGTCACGGTATCCTCCTAAATACTGTGTCGGCCCCCTTTTTCCCCGCGTAGTGCATCATCTGACGTAGCATGGACTCAACAAGTCAGTGGAAGTCTTCTGCAGAAATACTGAGCCCCGCTGCTTCGACAGCTGTCCATAGTTAAGGAAGTGTTACCGCTGCAGCATTTTGTGAACGAACTGACCTCTCGATTATGTCCAATAAATATTGATGAGATACATGTAGTGCGATCTGGGTGACCAAACCATTCGCTCGAACTGTCCACAACGCTCTGCAAACTAACTGCGAACAACGGTGGCCTGGTAACACAGCCTACCGTAATCCATAAAAATTCCATTTTTGTTTGGGAACATGAAGTCCATGAATGGTTGCAAGTGGTCTAGAAGTAACCAAACATAACCATTTCCAGTCAATGATCGGTTCGGTTGGACCAGAGAACCAATCCCACACGATTATGGAGCCCCCATCAGCTTTCACAGTGAGTTGTAACAGCTTGCTTCCATGGCTTCGTGGAGTCTGCACCTCACTCGAACCCTTCCATGAGCTCTTACCAACTGAAGTCGGAACTAACCAGACTAGGCCACAGTTCTTCTGTCAAGTAAGGTCCAACCTGTAAGGTCACGAGCCCAGGGGAAGCGCTGCTGGAATCGTGCTCTTAGCTAAGTCACTCGCTTCGGTCCATTGCTGCCATAGACCATTACCGCCAAATTTCGTCCCACTGTCCAAACGGATACATTCATCGTACTTCCCACTTCGATTTTTGCGGTTATTTCATCCAATGTTGCTTTTCTGTTTACACTGACGACTGTGTGCAAATGCCGCTGCTCTCGATCGTTAAGTGAAGGTCGTCGGCCACTGCGTTGTCCGTGGTGATAGTTAACACAAGAAATTTGGTTTCTCGGCGCACTCTTGACACTGTGGATCTCGGAATACTGAATTCTCTAATGATTTCCGAAATGGAATGTCCCATGCGTCTAACTTCAATTACCACCCCGCTTTCAAAGTCTGGCAGTTCTCGTAGTGTGCCATAATCACGTCGGAAACGTTTTCATATGACTCACCTGAGTACAAATGACAGTTCCACTAATGCACTGCAATTTTGTATTTTGTGTACGTGATACTACCACCATCTGTACATATGTATATCGCCATTCTACAACTTTCTCACCTCAGCGTTCAGGAGACACGGTTACGGAAGATCAACGTAACGTGTTAAATGACAGTTTGTTTGGTATATTTGACGGTTTATTTGGAATGTTTCCCACCGTGAGCATCGTTGCATATCTGAACACATTAGTGAATTCTCCAATTAGTGAAATCGTACCAAAATAATGCATGTTACAGCAAAAACTGTAACAATGTGCCCCATATTACAGTGAAATTGTAACACATTAGCTTCTAAGCGTAAAAACCCCATATCACAACAAAAAAATTGCCCATGTTCCAGTAAAATAGTAACAAAATGTCAAATGTTCCAGTGAAAAGTAACAAACTGCCCCCTGTTACAAAAAACTGTAACGAACTGCCCCATATTAAAGCGAAATTGTAGCAAACCGTCCCATGCTGCACCAATGTTCACTAAATGCCTATAAGCAGAAGAGTTCCGAAAGAGCTTTAAGACAGATCAAGGACCAAACACTATACATTGGTACATGTTCTATGTCCGTCACACGTCAACAAGTTGATATGGGGGCTATTAGTAGATGTAACATCACAGCTTTCAAAATTATTCGGTGCTGTTATCAAAGACTTCTTAGCACTAAACCAGTTGTTTCCTATGGGACTTTCCCGACACATTTTGTAGTGTAGGAGTTGTAGGCTCTATTCATAGCTTAAAAACATTCCATAACTTGAGAGTACATGGTTGTCAGGTGGTTCTCCCTGACTGATGACATGGTGTAGAGATGCAGACAACTTCTAAGCTCTGACATGCAGAATAAAGCAGGCTCCCTAAAATGGTTCATTTTTTGTGACGTTAAGCGCTCTGTGGTGGTGGGGAGCGGGACTTGTTTATACTTGATGGCAGTCGTGTTCGATGCCGCAGTGCACCACATCCTATGTGAGTAGCAATGGCAGTGGTACAGTGATGTGGCAGTAGCAGCAGCAGGGGCCCCTATCCTCTAGCAATGCGTGGCACAGTGCTGAGGTCACACTTCTCGTAGTGTTGTCAGATTACACATCAGCGTCCACACATGTTCCACCAGTGAGTTATACTGTTTGGTTTACCTACATCTGGAAATGGTGTGTATGTGTGTAATGTTACATTGACACCTGACCATGTTTTCTGAGTGCTTCATTGTTATTTTTTTCTGGTAGGGAGTGTAATTATGGATTGCTCTTGGTATTGTATAGTGAGCTGTTCTCCATAAAAAATTTTGAACCTGAAACTACTTGCAGAATATTAAAGCTAAAGCTCTTAACCATTTCTGGTGGTTATTTACAATGGAATGAACAGTAATGGGTTTTGGGTTTCCTCGCTTACTTATGCACTGAAAGTTAAATTTGTGCACAGTGACCAACTATAAGCCCCTGAACTAATCGTTGGTCCTCAGTCAGTCTTCAGGCGGTGCCTCGTTGAAAACCGCCCCCTGTGGCTATTAGCAATTTCCTGTGGTTAGGAATCTTTGAACTATGCTCAGACATGTTATATACTTGATTTCATTATGTTGACAGAACAAACAGAAATGACGAAAGGTCGTGTGGACAGGTACATATAATACTACTTCTGAGGACACTAAACGAAAAATACGATACATTTGATATATGAAACTTTACTGGCAGATTGCAACTGTGTGCGGGACCGAGACTCGAACTCGTGACCTTTGCCTTTCGCGGGCAAGTGCATTACAACTTTTTTTAAAAAAATTGGCTGTTATTAATCGTTGTGTTTGGTCGTTGCGGACGTCAAATGACATCCGTTTAAGTTCGCTTGTTGATCATTCCACTCAGTTTTTTATTACAGAAGCCAACCAGCTCTCTGACTGAACACGCTGAGCTACCGTGCCGACTCACGCCCGGTCCTCACAGCTTTACTTCCGCCAGTACCTCACCTCCTACTTTCCAGACTTCGCAGAAGCTCTTCTGCGAATCTGATAGAGCACTTGCCCGCGTAAGGCAAAGGTCCCAAGTTCGAGTCTCGGTCCGGCACACAGTTTTAATCTGCCAGGAAAGTTTCATATCAGTACACACTCCGCTGCAGAATGAAAATCTCATTCTGGCATTTGATATACGTTTATCGCATGATCTTACACTTGGATGTAATGAACGTGAGGCTCTGACGAGTGAATAGAGTGAGAAGAAATTGCATAATGAACAGGACCGTGTCGCCGTTTTACAGAAAATTTACACATAGTCTTAAGTCTATCGTAGCGTTAGATTACGAAATTCGTAACATACAAAAATTTGCGCCGTGTTTATCACGAAACAGTCGTCCAACCTCATTTGTGGATCATCTACAACTGTATCGCTTGATTTATCGATTGGAGAAGGAGATATAGAGGAAATAATGGCAATTTGGTTGGATTTTTACATTATCGATATAAAAATTTGTGTAAAGTATGTTGTAAATGAAAGGAAGAAGAAAGATGACGGAAGCTGTGAGTGCTGAAAGCAACGGCGAAGAGTATACTCCGAGTGTGAATCCAACCGCTGTATGTTCCGCCCATGATCACCGGGTGCAATGAAATAATTATATAAAATCACTGGTAGCGTTGTTAGCTTGCCGAATTTTGACGGTTCCTGTTGTCTAGTATGGATTTCAATAGCAATTCCGCGATGGTGTTGTGTAGAGCAGCTGCCTGAGGCGTTTGCCTTGGATGATCCTACTACGACAGTTGACAATTGATTTGCGTACGAGCCGTCTTTAAAGCATTTTTTGAAGTCATCAGGTCAGATTAACGTAACTTTAACTCTGTTGGTAACATTATGCTGTTCCAACGAGTAATTTACGAGACGGCAGGTGAACTGAATTCGTCTAACGGTCCTGTATCAGGAAATAATTTCGTTTGAGAAAACGGCTAATGGTCATGAACTAGACATGTTATCGATAAGAATTCGAATCCGGTTTTATTTGCTCAGTATGAAGTAATGGATTCCGATCGCCAAACGTTTCGATAAACCGCCTGTATGAAGTAAATAGCCTATGCAGAACCATATCAATTGGGAGTTGTCTGTCTTTTGGTTGTTGGAAGCATTGCGCTATTGCCTTGAGCGCTCATGATCGGTTCAATAGGTAATCTACTGTTGTTTCAGGAACTATTGTCGAACAATGGGAAATCTGAATTGTTAACGAACTACTATTCCCCTTACTGATACTTGATCGAATTCTCTATCGATTTTGTTTGCTTACAAGGAACCGTTAACCAGAACAGCGTACAGTGCTAATATCCACTAACTATTAAGCTGAGTCGAAATTCCAAATTAACTGAAACAAAATAACGGGAGCTATTAACTGTAACATAATATTGCGAACAGTAGTTGGCCAGAGACTTGGTTTTAAATTGTATAAATGTCAAGGTCCAAGTGGCTGTAACGATAGTTAAATCGTCTTAGTCAATGCCATAGCAGAATTACACTAGACTGGACCTCGATATTATTTTGATAAAAGTCGGAAATCGTAGAGAGAAAGAGTAAAGATGTAATGTATTATACATAAACAGATTAAATAGTTGAACAAAGCTTTGAGTTCAAGTAAATATGAGAAACAGTCAGATTCCTAAATAAGTCGTTATTTGGAAAGATAAAAAACCTAAGTTGATTATTAATCAAGTAAGAAAATGATATTTTTACAATATGACAGCGCTGCAGCTCGAATGAGGTTGGCCTTTCTCGGATGAATATTAATATTTCCTAAAGTTAAATGTTAATAGATACAATCACCATTAGGTACGGTATAATACATGAAAGCAAATCACTAAGGCCAGAATCTAAACCAAATTCATACAAATGTAATTACCGAATAAGAGATACTAAAGGTCTGATTTTAAATGAAATACTATACACGATCTTTACTCATTTGCATGTCATTTTGTTTACCTTCATATGCAGGCCTATAACAGGCATAATTATTTCATTTGGAGAGCACTCAATACATATGTTTGTATGCATTATGACGTAGCAATAAGATACCGTTGTCGAATGTGACAGGCCAGAGGTGCTATGTTTAGTCTGTTTGTTCCTATATAGGAAATTGTGCTGTTACATGAGAAAATATTACTACTTAATACGAGTGCTGCAAAATTGGTGAATTGCCGGCCGCGGTGGCCGAACGGTTCTAGGCGCTTCAGTCCGGAACCGCACGACTGCTACGGTCGCAGGTTCGAATCCTGCCTCGGGCATGGATGTGTGATGTCCTTAGGTTATTTAGGTTTAAGTAGTTCTAAGTTCTAGGGGACTGATGACCTCAGATTTTAAGTCTCATAGTGCTAAGAGCCATTTGAACTAATTGGTGAATTGGTCGCTCAGTGAAATGCCACTAGATAAGAAACCAACGGCTTAATTTGACGCGTTTTGAGAAGTAGCCATTATCAAATGGCCTGGAAACCAAAATACAAATGACAGAAAATATACAAAGGTAGACAGAGCAACATGACAAGAGTACAGTCATATAAAGAGCTGACACATACTATGATTATCTAGGTATTCAGATGCATAAAGACACGTCGTAACTAATACTGCTGTCATGGCAGACTAATTTCAAAACTGCAGCAAGCTTTCTACAAAAACAATGTATATCACCGAGTGTGGTGAAGCATACATAGGTGGTACCAAATAGCTTAGAAAACAGAATAATGAATCTTACTTTATCAATACGAGTACAAGAACTCTCACGATTAGGTAATGGAACTAGTACAACTGAAATATACTGACATAAATCAAGGGAATGGTGAAATACATAAAATTATTTAACAACGTCTCAGGAATACAAAGCAGTATGGAGGGTGCAGTAATGCTATGGAAATACTTAAGAGTTAACAGAACAAATTATGGTAGTAAATAAGCAAAAAATGTTTGCATTTAAAGGATATCAGAGACTCCAACCCTCCAGAAAACACATCAAATGCAGTATGTACAGACAATCTACTTCTGCATACTGAAACATAAAAATGTGGCACGTGGAATTAGAGCAATAGCGCCTGCAGAGAACAGGGTGAAGAAGATTGTACAAGTAAGGACGTTAAAATATATAATAAGTGAAATACTGTACATAATGTAGAAATACTAATAACAACTCATTAACGATTAAATAAAATACAAAATAACTTTGGTTACCAAAGCTGTCGGGGACGCAAACTATCAAGAAAATTACATATAAAAAAAGTGTGCACAAGAACAATACATCTGCCAACACCCACATCGCAAAAAATAGTGCAAAACTTACGTAGTATGAAGGAAAGTGGCGCAAGCACACGCAAAACTGTTTCTGTATTTATCGTAATTAATAAAATACGACGAAAGTGAAAGATGACACAGTCAACCGCATAGACGAGCACATGTGTGAAATGGCATAGTGTAGGTGGGAAAGACATAGAATTACAACTGCAGTGTTTCCTTAAACATTGTAAAGAACCACTGGCGTCTTGAAGACAGCTGTTTATTCAACAATGGAGATGGGTCACGTGATTGGCGTATTTAAATTTCTAGCTGTTTCAAAATATCTGACACACGCCCTGTTGGCTCAACATGAAGTATCTTAAGTCCTCTTGCTATGGAAAGCATGAGTTATTTCACCTTTCCCTTGATTTTTTTTAGTATCTTTGCGTGGTACTAGTTCCATTACCTAATCCTGTGAGTGCGAGTATTCGCGTCGTATGGCACGACTGTTTTTTCTTGTTTTATATCGTTGGAATTTAATATATTTTGTTTTACAAGACTATGTTGTATGGTTCATACTTTTTGTCACTACGTCATTTGTGTACAATTTAGTTTTATATAAGTTACACATATTATTTTATATGTTTGTTCTATTGATGGCATTTTATACCAATGTAAAATTGTTTTACGGCGTGTTGTTTAATTTTCTTGCTTTTCTTCCCTTTCTGAATTTTACGTCTTATATTTAGCAATTTCCATGTAAATAAATTAAGATTCATCATTCAGTATTCGCCGCTATGTGGCACCATCTATGTATGTTTCACCACTCTCTGTGATGTAAATTGTCCATCTACAAAGCTTGCTCAAGTTTTGAAATTAGTGTGCAATGACAGCTGTATCGGTTACGACGTGCCTTTATGCATCTGAATACCTAAATGATCATAGTGTGTATGCCAGCTCTGTACATGACGCAACATTGTAATGTTGTACTCTTGTCATGTTTCTCTGTATACCTTTGTGTATTTTCTGTCCTTTGTAGTTTTGTTTCCAGACTATCTGATGATGAGTATCTTCCGAAACGCGCATATAAAGTCATTGGTTTTTCAACTAGTGGCATTTCATTGAGCGACCAATTCACCAGTTTTGTAGCATTCGTATGAATTTACAGTACTGTTACACTATTCCTGTGTGACTTCATGTTACAATCACAAAACATTAATAAATTGTGCCAGGGCCTGCTACTATCACGTCACATAATCTGGAGACAAGCCTGGCAGCATAGTACATGGATTAATTGTCCTAGCTGTATAATACCTAAAATTACTTTCGTGACAGGATTTTGACTAACTGGCAGTCTTATTCAGAAGGAAACAGAAAATAATGATTAACAGAAATTAGGTCACATATATGGTATTACAGGTTAGTAAGCAGAGAAGTGAGATGTATGTTCACAGAAATTGTATAACGAAAGGGAAGGTGTGGAAAAACCATACAGAGCCGGTATTCTCAGAGTGCTTCAGAGGAAAAACCATGAGTCAGTGAGACTTCACGATATCAGAACAGCGCATCTACAGTGAATGTACGCGTTGTACACGCAGCTGTCATGTCGAGTGATTAACTTGAGACAAGTGAAACAAAGAGTAACATTTGAGTTTGTTCTGTCGCGAATACATTAAATATTTCTTGGAACAACTATACTGTGTTACACTATAGTGTAGCGAGTGATGTTGGAATATTGTTTGACGGTAATAATAGTAGTTATAGAAATGTTTGTACTTGAACCCAGTGTAGGATTCTTCAAGAGGGAAGGAAGATTGCAGTGCGTTATTAATAATAACCATAAGGGTGATATAAATGGATAAGGAGCTAAAAACTATGATGGGTCGGATTCTCACTGAAAAAAATAGTAAGGTTTTAAAGAAGAATTATCAGGTTTTACAGAAAGGAGAAGGCAAAGAGAGAAAGAGGAGTTCAAACCTGCGGCCGATAAGAATAAACTCTGTTAACACTGATCAAAAAAATGATTCAAATGGCTCTGAGCACTATGCGACTTAACTTCTGAATTCATCAGTCGCCTACAACTTAGAACTAATTAAACCTAACTAACCGAAGGACATCACACACGTCCATGCCCGAGGCAGGATTCGAACCTGCGACCGTAGCGGTCGCACGGTTCCAGACAGGAGCGCCTAGAACCGCACGGCCATGACACTGATCAGCCAGAACATTACGATCACCTACCTTATAGCCGGTATGTCCATCTTAGGCACTACGCATCGATGCGTGGAAGCAGTGAGGCCTTGGTAGGCCATTAGAGGCAGTTGGCACTACATCTGCACACACGAGTCGCCTAATTACCGGAAATTTCTGGGAAGAGGGCCATGAGCTCTGACGTCACATTTAATCTCACTCCAAATGTGTTCGATTGGGTTGAGATCTGGCGATTTGAGGGGCCAGCACATCAATGGGAACTCGACACTGTGTTCCTTGAACCACTCCATCACACTCCTGGCCTTGTGACTTCGCACATTATCTTGTTGAAAGATGTCAAAACATGATCGTCATGAAGGGATGTATATGGTCTGCAGTCAGAGTACAATGCTCCTTGGGCGTCATGTGCCGTATGCGAGATCCACAGGACTCATGGATACCGAAGTGTATGTTCCTCAGAGCATAACGGAGCCGCTATCAGCTTGGCTCTGTCCTGCAGTACAGGTGTCAAAGAAATGTTCCCCTGGAAGACGACGGATTCGCGCCCTCCCTTCGGCATGGTCAAGAAAGTATCGAGGTTCATCACACTCTTCAACGCCCTACCAACGTCCATTGCCAATGACCACGTGCTCATTTCAGTCGTGGTTCCAGATGTCGTGGTGTTAACATTGACACCTGTATGGGTCGTCAAATCCGCAGGTCCATCGTTAGGAGTGTTCGGTGCACTGTGTGTTCAGAAACACTTACAGTCCACCCTGCATTAAAGTCTGACGTTAGTTCCGCCACAGTTCGCCAACTGTCCTGTTTTTAAAGTTTGCACGTGCGACATCTGTAATGAGGGGTGGTCGGCCAATCCCACGACACGCAACAAGTCGTGCAGTTTCCGAAATGCTCGTGCCAAGCCTCTGGGCCATCAAAATCTGCCGTTGGTCAAACTCAGCTAGATCGCGCGCCTTTCTCATTGTACACAAGGACAGCACACTCAGTGAGACTATATGCACCGTGATTGTGGCTCACTAGTAGTCTTTTCTCGCCAGGCGACGCTCCTATCGCCTGGATTGGTTTATACTGATAGTAAATTGGTGGTTATAATGTTCTGGCTCATCAGTGAATGATGTAGCTAATAAAAATATGGTAGCTTCTGATGAGAAAGTTTGTAAACAGAGACACTTCCTGGTGAGATGTCTAGTCATACAGGAGATATCCATCGGTTTCTTATTAAAAGATATTACTGATAATGAAGTACAACCCCAGATTGATAAGTTATGTGGAACTGTGGATTCAAAGTTGGAAAAAAGACAAACATGGGTAGCAGAGAAGATAAATAAACGTAACGTTCCCATGAGGGAAATTCTGTTAATGATAGTAGCTCCACGGGCGAAAGACGTGCAGCTTCCACTCCGTTTAAGAGAGAAGAAAGTAGGAAGTGTGATTATAGTGAGTATAGTGAAAAGGAGCCCAATCCATACAGAATAAGAAATGACAGTAACGTGTCTGGTGATAGTAGATGCGTGTGTGTGGATGAATTACAATAAGGAATACAGAATAGTGGGAATAGATTTCCTTATTTCAAACCAAACAGGGTAGTCCATCCAGTTATTCTTTTGAGATCTCTTCAAGAGGCTTCACTCTCTTCTTGGGAAGTTAGTAGAAGTAACATATGTATGATAAGTCATTTAGAAGGAGATTATTCCAGTGGGCACTGCTTAATATGACTCGCTCTGTCTCTATGGAAGATATTGCTCAAGTATTCAAACTAAATATTGATGTGAGAATGCTCAGAGGAAACTGAGGGCCGAATTATTTTGTCCAGCGATATAAGGACAGCTGGGGTGGGTACTGGAATTTTGTGGAATACCATCTCATCTCGATAAACCAGATAGTGAGTTACGTATGACAGAAAGCAGAGGCTGGAGGTAGAAAGGTGAACACGAGGCCAGTCTTCATTGTAATTACTTGAGCTGTTAGATTACCATATTTAACCAAAAAATAAGACTGAAACTAAAATAACTAACTAGGTGATTTTAAATGGAAATAGTAATAATGGGAACTACGAAAAAAGTTGATATCTGCAGGAAACTAAAAATCAAAATAATGGTTATGGCGGCACCCCCAACAGCGTCTGTTCCACATGTTAGTGGCGGCTGAATAAATAGTATTCTAGGCTAAGAACGTGGTCTTACTTTGGGAATTCAGGGATGACCTTGGATCCCCTACTCTTTACAATTTAAAGCTTCAAGTCGCAATATGGAACGATCGCACAATGGATGCTCTACCCCAGGTGAGGAATCATGCACCATGTAACGCAGTGGGACCTACGATTCTGAGGAGCCCCAGCACTTGTGGTGAAGAAGAGATGAAATGTATAGAAAAGCCTTCCAAGTTTCAGTCCAAGAACAAGTTCTGCTTTGGAACCTTAAATGTAAATTCTCTTCTGAAAACTGGGAAACCAAGTGAATTAGAATTATTTCTGCAGAAGAACGATATACACATTATAGCACTTCAGGAAACACGATTCTTAGATTTGGATGCAGTTGATACACATAAAGGGAAACCAGCAGTGCGTATAACAGAAAAAATGCCGATAAACGGAAACCAGCAGTGCGAATAAGAGAAAAAATGCCGATGTTTGGAGCAGCATTTTACGCAAACAAAAAAATCGTAGATAGTGTAACAGAATTTAAATTGAATTCAGAAAGGATATCCATGTTAACAATGAAGTACAAGAATAAAAGTTACACCCTCATAAACTGTCATGCACCTATAAATGCTGACAACAGAAGAAATCTGGAGAAAGTAAATAAATTCCGGGATCTTTTAGAATCTGCAATTTCTGTCATACCTAAGAAGATCGTTAAAATACTTCTTGATGACCTCAATGCGCAAATTGGGAAGGAAAAGAAATTTAGAACTATGGTAGGTCAATATCCAGCACACTCAAGAACAAACAGAAATGGCGAAAGACTGATCAACATGTGTAAAATGTTCCATTTAAAACTCATGTCCACACATTTTCACAAACTGCCAAGAAAAGCCAAGACCTGGAGACATCCAAGTACAAACCTAGGGGAATTTCAACTGGATCACGTAGCCATATCGAAAAGGTACATCACGGAAGTTATGAATGTTAAAATAGTCAGAAATGGGCAACTCGATTCAGATCATTATCTCTCTAAGATTAAAATAAAATTTCTCCCATCTAAACCAAAAAAGGCGCCCAAGAAAGTGATGAGATACAACACCACTACAGCTAATGTTACAGAAGAAAATATAGAAAAAATGTAGAGAAGAAATGGAGACAAGTAAAGAAGATGATTGGTGTGAACTCCATATGAAAATAACTCAAGCAGCAGAGAAAACTTTAGGATTGGCCAAGAATAAAAAGAAGACATGGTGGAATGAGGAGTGTGAAGAAGCACTAATACAAAGAGCTCAAAAATGGAGGAAATGGAGATGTTCGAAAAGAGAGGAAGACCTTGAACAATTCAGACAACAAAGAAATTAAACAGCAAAAATAATCCGGAAAATCAAAAGGAACTTTGAAAATTAACAGCTTATTGAAATAGAAGAAAATTTTACCAAAAATAATTCTAGAAATTTTTACCAAACTTTTGAAGACATACTTAAAGGATATCAGGCACCAAGTATTTGTTTCAAAGACGAAAATGGCAAAATAGGATTAAATAATAAAGAAAATAACGAAATTTTAGAAAATCTTTTGGAAAAGCTGTTAAACTGTCCTGTTCCAACAGATAAATTAAAATTTCCAGTGACACCTCAAAATCTAGAGGAAGATTTCCCGCCAACAGAGCTAGAAATTCATGAAGCCATCAAAACACTCAAAAGCAATAAAGCAAGTGGTGAAGGCTGCATTAAAGCAGAATTATTGAAGTGGTCAGAACCAAAAATCATGAAGGATCTACAGCTGCTTTTTGAGAACATTTGGAAAGCTGAAAAGATTCCAGTTGAATGGAAAACAGCATTAATCCAACCGCTACATAAAAAGGGAGACAAACAAAATGTCAGTAATCACACAGAAGTGTCACTTCTGCCAGTGGCATACAAAATATTATCACAAATTCTCCTCAACGGAGTGGTAGATACCTTAGACAAACAACTAAGAGAATATCAGGGTGGTTTTCGAAAGGGAAGATCCCGTGCAGAACAAATTTTTAACTTAAAGTCAATAATTCGTCATAGAACGTTAACCAGCAAACCAATACTAGTGCCATTTATAGATTTCAAGAAAGCATTTGATTGTATAGACAGAGAAACGATAGATAAGGTCATTAGAGAATTTGGTGTTAAATTAAGCCTAGCAAATATAATTCGTGAAACACTAACAGGTACAGTATCTAAAGTCAAATTTATGGGATAAGTATCTCAGCCTTTTGAAATATAAACTGGTGTTAGACAAGGTGATGGCTTATCACCTTTACTGTTTATCTGTGTTCTAGAAAAAATTGTAAGGGTCTGGAATTGGGAGCTAAGAAATCAAAAAATTGAACCAATAACTCTGGGAAGTAAAACAAATGAATTAAGGTAAACTTCTTGGCTTTTACGGATGATTTCGCAATACTTTCAGTAAACCTGACAGAAGCATTTTTACTGAAATAAACATTCGGGAAAAATTTGCAAACAGAACTGGTCTCAAAATTTCAGCTGAAAAAACAAAATTCATGAGAAATATAAAAAATGCACCAAAATACATACAAACACAAATAGGTAAAATAGAGCTAGTAAATAAATTTAAATATACTGGAGAAACTATATAACAGAATGGACTAGAAAAATCTGCAATAGATGGAAGAATTACGAAAATGGAAAAAGCATATAGTTTGACCAAAAATATTTACAGCAAGAAATGTATATCTAGAAAAACAAAACTAAAACACTACACCACAGTGGAACGACCAGAATGTTTACATGGATCTGAATGCCTAACGATGAACTATAAGATGGAAAAACTAGAGGTACTGGAAAGAAGGATTATTAGAAAAATAATGGGTGGAATAAAAACTGCAGATCGTTGGGAAATAAGAAGTATTGAGGAGGTCTACAAAAATATAGAGAAAATATCTGAAGTAATGGCCAAACGAAGATTAACCTTTTTTGGACATCTCTACTGAATGGATGGAAATAGACTAACAAAACAAATACTCCTATATTTCTGGAAGAAGAAATCGACAATTGTGTGGATTACATAAGTAAGAAAAGATCTTATAAGAAACAACATCAAAGAATCAGAAAAAGCAGAAAGACACCGTTTTAAAAACAAAATACTAAATTTGGAAGGCTTTCAAAGCAGAGGAAATAAAAAATCTGGAACAACATGGACAGAAGAAAGGAAGAGACCGCATGGGGAGAAAATGAGGGAATTCCGGAAAAATAGGAAACAACAGAGGAAGAAGAGGAACTGAAGTTGTTAACCTGATGCTAGTTGGTCAATACGATTGCAAAAAAACATCTACATGGATTCTCTGCAAATCACATTTAAGTGTCTCGCAGAGGGTTCATTGAACCACCTACACAGTTCTCTATTATTACAACCTCGTACAACGCGCAGAAAGAACGAACACCTATATCTTTCCGTACGAACTCTAATTTCCCTTATTTTATCGTGGATATCGTTTCTCCCCATGTAGGTCGGCGTCAACAAAATATTTTGGCATTTGGAGGAGAAAGTTGGTGATTGGAATTTCGTGACAAGATCCCGTCACAACGAAAAACACCTTTCTTCTAATGATGTCCAACCCAAATCCTTTATCGTTTCAGTGACACTCTCTCCCCTATTTCGTGATAATACAAAATGTGCTGCCCTTCTTTGAACTTTATCGATGTACTCCGTCAGTCCTATATGGTGAAGATCCCACAACGCGCAGCAGTATTCTAAAAGAAGGTGGACAAGCGTAGTGTAGGCAGTCTCCTTAGTAGGTCTGTTACATTTTTTAAGTATCCTGCCAGTAAAACGCAGTCTTAGGTTAGCCTTCCCCACAACATTTTCTATGTGTTCCTTCCAATTTAAGTTGTTCGTAATTGTAATACCTAGGTATTTGGTTGAATTGACGGCCTTTATATTTGACTGATTTATCGTGTAACTGAAGTTTAAAGAATTCCTTTTATCACTCATGTGGATGACCTCACATTTTTCGGTATTTAGGGTCAACTCCCAATTTTCGCACCATTCACATATCTTTTCCAAATCGTTTTGCAATTTGTTTTGATCTTCCGGTGACTTTATTAGTCGACAAACGACAGCGTCATCTGAAATCAATTTAAGCCGGCTGCTCAGATTGGCTACCAAATAGTTTATGTAGATAAGGAACAGCAAAGGAGCTACAACACTACCTTGGGGAACGCCAAAAATCACTTCTGCTTTACTCAATGACTTTCTGTCAATTACTATGAACTGTGACCTATCTGACAGGAAATCACAAATCCAGTCACATAACTGAGACGATATTCCATAAGCACGCAATTTCACTACGAACCGCTGGTGGAGTACAGTGTCAAAAGCCTTCTGGAAATCCAGATATACGGAATCGAGCTGAAATCCCTTGTCAATAGCGGTCAACACCTTATGTGACTAAATAGTTTGTTGTGTTTCACAGGAACCATGTTTTCTAAACCCATGTTGACTGTGTGTCAATAGATCGTTTTCTTCGAGGTAATTCGTAATGTTCGAACACAATATGTGTTGTAAAATCCTGCTGCATATCGACGTTAACGATATGGGCCTGTAATTTAGTGGATTACTCCTACTACCTTTCTTGAATATTGGTGTGTGACCTCTGAAACTTTCCAGTCTTTGGATACGGATCTTTCGTCGACCGAACGGTTTTATATGACTGAAAAGCACGGAGCTGATGCATCAGCATACTCGGAAAGGAACTTAATTGGCACACAGTCTGGACCCGAAGACTAGTTTTATTAAGTGATTTAAGTTGCTTCTACGTTACTCATGGTGACAGCTGTTCTTGATTCGAATTCTGCAGTATTTACTTCGTCTTCTTTTGTGAAGGCATTTTGGCAGGCTGCGTGTAGTAACTGTGCATTGACAGCACTGCCTTCAATAGTATCTCCATTGCTATCGCGCAGAGATGGCATTGCTTGTTTCTTGCCGCTAACATACTTCACATACTACCATAATGTCTTCGGATTTTCTGCCAGGTCTCGAGACAATGTTTCGTTGTGGAAACTGTTAAAAGCATCTCGTATTGAAGTACGCGCTAAATTTCGAGCTTCTGTGAAGGATCGCCAATCTTGTGGATTTTGCTTCTGTTTTAATTTGGCATATTTACTTCGTTGTCTCTGCAACAGTGTTCTGACCCGTTTTATGTGCCAAGGCGGGTCAGCTCCGTCGTTTGTTAATTTACTTGGTATAAATCCCTCAATTGCTACCGATACTATTCCTCTGAATTCAAGTCACATCTGGTCTACACTTACGAGTATCATTAATTTGGAAGGAATGGAGTTTGTCTCTCAGAAAGGCGTCAAGTGCATCCTTATCTGCTTTTTTGCATAGGTATATTTTTCGTTTATTTTTGGAGGATTTAGGGGCTACAATATTCAGTCTCGCTACGACAACCCTGTGTTCACTAATCCCTGTATCCGTTTTGCTGCTCGTTATTAACTCAGAACTATTTATTGCTAAGAGTTCAAGTGTGTTATCACAACCGTTTACTATTGGCGTGGGCTCATGAACTAACTGCTCGAAATAATTTCCAGAGAATGCTCTTAGCACAATTTCGGATGATGTTTTATGCTTACCTCCGGAATTAAACATGTATTTTTGCAAACAGAAGAAGGATAAATTAAAGTCACCACCAACTATAGTCGTATGAGTCGGGTATGTGTTTGAAATCAAACTTGAACCTTTCAGCATCTGTATCACCTGAATTGGGGGGTCGGTAAAAGAATCCAATTATTATTTTATTCTGGTTGCCAACAATGATCTCTGCCCATACTAACTCACAGGAACTATCTACTTCAATTTAGCGACAAGATAAACAACTTGTATCAGCAGCAAACAAGCTACCGCCAACCATGTTTAGCTTGTCCATTTGAATAACCGTTAGGTTCTTCGCAAAAATTTCGGCTGAGCTTATCGCTGGCTTTAGTCAGCTTCGAGTGCCTATAATGATTTGAGCATCAGTGCTTTCTCTTAGCTGTGGTACTTCCCCAATACAGCTACGGCAATTTACAACTGTTATAACGATGGTTCTTGTATCCACGTTCTTCCTGTGTTCAGCCTGCACCCTTTGTGACTGAAGCCCTTCTTGTGTTTTCCCGAGATCCTCTAACCTAAAAAACCGCCCAGTCCAAGTCACACAGCCCCTGCTACCTGTGTAGCCGCCTCCTGCGTATAGTGGACACCTGATCTATTCAGCGGAACACAAAAACCAATCACCATTTGGCACAAGTCGTAGAATCTGGAGCCTACACGGTCGCAGTACCGTCTGAGCATCTGATACAAGCCCTCCACTCGGCTCTTTACCAGAGGTACGCCATCGGTCTTATAGACTATGCTGCTTTCATCTTGCAAGCAAGACTGGCAGCCTTTACCACTTCTGTTAGCCGCTCGAAACTAGAGAGAATCTCTTCTGATCCAAAGTGACACACACTGCTGGTCCCGACATGAGCAACCACCTGCAAATGGCTGCACCCTGTGCTCTTCATGGTATCCGGGAGGACCAGTTTCACATCTGGAACGACTCCACCCTGTATGCACACGGAGTGCACATTAATTTTCTTTCCCTTCTTGGCAGCCATGTCCTAAAGGGCCTCATAACGCGCCTAACGTTGGAGCTCCCAACTAGCAATAATCCCACCCTCTGTGTTTGCCCGGATCTTGCAGGCTGAGTGGTTTCCTCTGAAACAGGACAGGCGACAGCATCTGGCTGAGCGACAGTGTCAGCTACAGACAGCGCCTGGAACCTGTTGGTCAGACAAACCGGGGAGGCCCTCACGTGCGGCAGCCTGGGAAGTCTTTCGGCGCCTGCTACGCCCTGGTGCGACCTCCCACTCTACCACAGCAGAGCGGTCAACTTCAGTGCGAGCAGTAAGTGGCCTGCCGACCTCTGAGGACCGATCAGAGGACTCGGCCGTGCTGGACGTCCGTTGGGTCCCCACGGCCAGCCCACAGCAGTGGCGCCCATCCACTGCAGCCTCAAGCTGTGTAACCGAAGCCATCACTGCCTGAAGCTGAGAGCAAAGTGTCACCAACTCGGCTCGAATCCGCACACAACAAT
The DNA here is from genome assembly GCF_023897955.1 of Schistocerca gregaria. Taxonomy (NCBI): domain Eukaryota; kingdom Metazoa; phylum Arthropoda; class Insecta; order Orthoptera; family Acrididae; genus Schistocerca; species Schistocerca gregaria. The sequence goes on along the minus strand of NC_064923.1, from coordinate 125,300,450 downwards.
CGCAGTCCCTGTCCATACTAATGACCGTGGAAAACTAAAGTATGCAGATAAACTTACAATAGGCACATGATGCGCAACTCTACTATAAATCCTGACGAAAACGCAGGAAGTGTGTCTAATAAATCAGATTAACTCGCAGATATTCAAAAACCTAACTACCGAAGCACTCAAGTGCAACTAAATAATTCGCTCCTGATTAGGAACTTGTAATATGTCACAAAATCAATTTACTTTCTGACGTCATCGAAAACGAACTGTGGCAATTAGATATTATATAAACACGCAGAAACACAAGAAACTAAACTATTAAACCACACAGATGATATTATAAAATTCACTTCTGGTTAGGAAGTCGTGAAAGTCACAAAATCGGTTACTTCCCTGTTCCTGCTTGTGTCGCGGCCGGCTACTGCTGCCAGGCCGTGATACAGGAAGTTTCAGAAAACAAGAATCCACATCCTAATCCGTGATACCAGGCACAGCAAACGCTAGGTGAGGAATTAGTTACAGAGAGAGAAGCATCAGAAGAGAAAGTTTCAACGCACATAATGCTGTGTAATACTGAAGGACTGGTGGTAGAATTTCAATTTGACGCAGGTAGTCAAGTGAGCCTGTTGTCTAAAGATAAATTGGAAAGAAATACAGAGATCTGGTGGTATTCTCTTTTCCTGCTACGAATGTAGAAGATTTAGGTCTAATGAAGTCAAAAGGTAGAAGGGTTGAGAAGAAGGTATTTGTAACTTTTCAACAAGGATTACTGTACAACAGTCTACGCTAGCTGTAAGAGAAATGTGCCAGTGGAATGGATGATTAGTCCTGGTGTCCTCTGTCTACTTGTACATCTGCGTGGCTACTCTACAAATCACACTTTAAGTGCCTGGGAGAGGGTTTATCGAACCACCTTTGCACTATTTCTCTATTATTCCAACTCCAACAGCGCACAGAAAAAAGATCACTTACAGCTTCCTGTTCGAGCTGTGATTTCCCTTAGGTCGGTATCAACTATTTTTGCATTCGGAAGGTAAAATTAGTGATTAAAATTTCGCTAGAAGATACCGCAGCAACGAAAAATGCTTTTGTTTTAATTATTTCCATCCGAAATCCTTAGCACGTTCGTGACACTCTTTCCCCTATTTCTAGATAATACAAAACGTGATGCCCTTCGTTGAACTTTCTCGACATACTCCGAGGTAGTTTCTTTATGGTATCTGTTGCATCTCCTAAGTTTTCTGCCAATAAATCGCAGTCTTTGGTTTGCCTTCCCACATCATTTACTATGTGTTCTTTCCAATTTAAGTTGTTCGTAATTCTTATGCCTAGGTATTCAGATGAATTTACTACATTCAGTTGTGATTGAATTATCGTGTAACCGAAGTTTAACGGATTTCTTTTAGCTATCATATGGATGACTATTCCTAATTTAGAGTCAATTTCACCATACAAATATCTTATCAAAACCGTTTTGCAGTTAGATTTGATCTTTTGATGACTTTATTAGCCGATAAACGACAGCCTCATCTGCAAACACCCTAAGACGACTGCTCAGATTGTCTCCAAAACGTCTTTACAGATAAGGAACAACAGAGGGCCTTCAGCACTACCTTGGGGAACGCCAGATATCACTTCTGTTTTGCCCGATGACTCTCCGTCAATTACTATGAAATGTGACCTCTGACAGGAAATCACAAATCCAGTCGAATGACTAACACGACATTCCATAAGCTCCCAATTTGATTATAAGTCGCTTGTGAGGTACTGCGTCTAAAGTCTTCTGGCAATCTACAAACACGGAATGAATGTGAAATCCCTTGTCGATAGCACTCTGCACTTCTTGTGAGTAAAGAGCTAGTTGTGTTTCACAACCAAGTTGTTTCCTAAATCTGTGTTGACTGTGTGTCAGTCGGCCGTTCTCTTCGAGAAAAGTCATAATTTTCAAACACAACATGTTTTCCAAAATGCTGCTGCATGTCGACGTTAACGATATTGGCCTGTAATTTAGCGAATTACTCCTATTGCAGTTCTTGCGTAATGGTGTGACCTGTGCAACTTTCCAGTCTTTAGGTATGAATCTTTCGTCGAGCGAGCGGTTGTAAGTGACTGATAAGCATGGAGCTATTGTATCAACATACCCTGAAGGGAACCTGCCTGGTATACAACCTGGACCGGAAGACTGCATAATTAATTTTTTTTAGTTGCTTTACTGGTTTGAGAATATCTGCTGTCAAGTTACTCGTGTTGGCAGCTGTTCTTGATTCGAATTCTGACATATTTACTTCGTCTTCTTGGTGAAGGTTTTATGGAAAACTGTTTTTAGTAACAGTGCTTTAACAGAACAGCTGTCGATAGTATTTCTATTGCTATCGCGCAGATAACGACATTTTCGTCTTTAACAAAAACGTAAACTTCTTTCATTTGAACATTACTCGACTACCCAATTTATCATTCTGCGTGGTGTCTGTTTGTTCTAATTCGTGTCTCCCTACCACTTTCGCGCAACGATTAGCGATGATATAACCAAATACTTAATGATTTCAGCATCAGCTCCACTGCACTCCCTGTAAAAAAATCTTAATACCAACTAAATTTTGTGAAAGGGGTTCAAGGCTTTCCTATTTTTAGTTAGCTGGTAAAATAACGTCGAAAAAGCAGTAAGTTTACCATTGGAAATTTTGTTCTACTCACAAAACATTGTTTATAAATTGCACTATTGATAAAAGGAGATGTTTTAATACAGGATGGTAAAAACCAACTGCCTTCAACAAAAATGTGAACGAATATTCCCTGAATGGGTTTCAAGTTCTACAATGGATCGAAGGATGACCTATGCCATATCACATCTATAATCTAGGTTTAAAATAAGTTTCACAAAAGAGAAAACCATCAAAATGGTCTTCAGTTACCCTCAATTATCTTTAATTACTTATCTAACTTGTCATAAAATACAGTGGCTGATGTGGCTTCTCAATAATTATATAACAGAAAAATCATCGCATTTCAGATTTTTACTTCAAGTGGCAAATGTGAACACCATGAAATTTAATTGACGATCGACACTAGTATTACGTAAACAGGGGGTGTAACAGATGAGACTTCTGCAGTTCTGAGTGAAGCCTTATGCGCTCAAAAATGCGGCTTCGCATGCGTTCATTACCTTGTCGGTGTTCGTCAGGGAGCGGCGGAAAGCACAGCTCCGCTCACCTCGCCGTCTCGGAAGCAACTCTCTCCTAACTTCTCCTTACTAAAATTTACCGAAGTTGGCTTAAAAAAAACTATCTGGCTGTGTTTTGATCTGACCAGTCAAGGTCTCAATGTTAACCTTAAACTCCGCCTACAAAAATTCTGTCTATCCAATGAGAAACGTTATACTTGTCGAGGTGGGGCAATGGTTTTAAAGTTTGCAACGTAACAGAGACGCGAAAAAATCTTACGCTAAAACTTGCAGCTGGTGTGGCCCTATTAGTGTCACTGTAAGATCTATACTGTTCTTCTGGAGGGCTCTAGCTTTTATCATGGACTGGGGGGTGGTCCTGTCGGTTAGCTGGAGACGTGGGTGTGTGTCCTTTATCGTAGGGCCTTCTGGCTTAACACAGTTCTGCTCTCAGCTTGTGTTCTCGTTTCTGCCCTCGGAACTGGGTCTGTCCCACAGTGGGAAAGTATGACATGCATTTAGGCATTCTTGTGTTAGTCTGTGGTATTCCATTTGCTCACTCGTTACTCGTATTACTTTGGTTAATTTAATGTCACGATTTATTCGGAGCTATGTGACATACTACTGGATTTGCTTATCATGTCAGGGTTTTCATGGAAGGTGTTGGATTTGGCTGACACCTTACAAATTTTGTCTTTTGTCTGTCTTTAAATTCACAGTTTGATAAATCTTATCAATCTGGGTTTGTACCTCATTGTTAGTTTGGAGGAGTGGAGATTGTCTCTCAGGAAGGTGTCAAGTGAATTTTTATCTGCTTTTTTGAATAGATGCGGTTTTTGTTCATTTTTGATGGTTTTGAGAGTTACGGTATTTAGAATCGCTACGACAATCTTGTGTTCGTTAATCTTTGTATCCGTTTTGGTGATCGTTATTAGCTCAGAATTATTTATTGCTAGGAAGTTGAGTGGGTGTCCTTTTGAATTTACTGAGAGAAAAGATGCAAATACAAATCAGTGACAGACGAACTTGAGTTAAGTTGAATAAAGTTCAGTTACAAACCGGGAATAATGATTGTGTTGGTAGTTGGAAAGCAAATGTATAAAGAATAGAAAAGTTGAGTAATAATGATGATATAACTGAACGAGTGAAGGACGAAGTGAAGAATGTTTACGAAAGTCAAGTTCAGATGAATTGCAATGAATTGAAAGAGTTAACCAATAGTGAAAGACATCAGTTAGGGATACTTTTAAAGAGTAAAAAACAATATTTAGGTACTGATCCATTGTAATAGAAAGTTATCAGTGTATGTTAAAGATCAAACCTCATGTAGCACTTTGTAACAATCACTCACAATTGCTTTGAGTGTGAATGAGGAAGAGTGATAAGAAATAAATAGAGTGACATTTGGGGTATAACTTCAGGATTATATAGTTCATATTGCAACCCGATAGTAGCTGTGGAAAAACCAATTGATACTTGGTTGATGTTAGACGCTAATGAAAATAAATAAGTGACGTAAAGAAAGATATACCTCTGGTAACATGCTCCTGTACTTTCATTCATTTCCACTGAGTAATTAATATGTTACGTTATTCAGCTCCTCCTTTAGTTTTGCTGAACAGTGTTCTTTATTTTTCGCAAATTCTTGGCGAAATTTGGTATCATGAAAAAATAGGGTAAGTGCGAGCAGGAGTCACGTACCGAGGGTTTCGTACAAACTTAAGTTACGTATGTAGATAGTTCATATAGCCCAGGAATATGGAATTTCGCCGTTTTTGCCTGTTACTCATGTCGATACTGGGAAGATATCAAAATAAGTGACATAACTAACCGTACCTTTTTATTACATTGACACAGAAGCTTAAATAGTGCCCACCACAAAGGGAACGCGGAGCTTAGTACGTGATACAAATTTGAGCTTGATACGTCTGACCGTTAGTGAGGCAAAGGGGATTTTTAAAGACGGACTGATAGACAAAAATGACAAAAGATGTATGAGACAACTACAAATTGCGATTTTTTTGCTGTATTTTACTGTGAATGCTTGCAGATTGCCAAATTTCATGACTCTAGGTGAACGGAAAGTACCCTATATGTTTTGATGACTGCGTTTGAGAAAATATGTGGCGTTTATGGCCGTAACTTCTGAGTGCACCAACGTAGAAAATTGAATTTTTTACACTGTCAACAGACATAGACCTTAGTACCTGACGTAAATCTGAATTTGATGCGTCTACCGGTTATTGAGAAAAAGTCTCTTAACTGACGGACAGACAAACATTTGAATAAGAAATAACAAATTTTTTTCCGCGTAAGGTAAAAATTAAAAGGTTTCTGATTTTTTCCTACAGTTGTACTGTTAAACCTTGCTTCTTGCCAAATTTCATGACTCTAGGTCAAAGGGAAGTGCCCTGTAGGTTTTAATGAGTAAGTTTTCGAATATCGCAATAAATGGCCGAATCTTTTGCCTGCACTGACTTAAAAGCATCATTCTTTTTACACCGCCAAGGGACTGTAGACCTTAATATGTGGCATACATTTAACTTGGTACGTCTACCCGATCCTGAGAATAACGGCTTTAAACAAACGGGCAGACAGACAGGTTCACGGACAACGAAGTGATCCTCTAAAGGATCCACTTTTTTCGATTGAGGTATGGATTGGTGAAACATATACGATTCTGCTGAAATGTATTGGGGGGGGGGGGGAGGGGTTTGTGGGCAGGACCCACATGATACCGATGACACCGACACCGACACCTCCTCCTCCGCTCCCCCTCCCCCCCACCCCCGCTCCTTTCACGTGCCAGGTGACGCAGTGGTTAGCATACTGGACTCGCATTCGGGAGGACGAAGGTTCAAACCCTCGTCCGGCCATCCTGATTTAGGTGTCCCGTCATTCCCCTTAATCGTTTCAGGCAAATGCTGGGGTGGTTCCTTTGAAAGAGCATGGCCGATTTCCTTCCCCATCTTTGCCTAATCCGATGGGACTGACGACCGCGCTGTCTGGTCCACTCTCTCAAACAACCAACCCCCCCACCCTTTCACCCCCACTGCGGCCGCCCCCCCCCCCCCCTCGCTCACCTGCAGTAGATGCATGTTGTTGTTGTGGTCTTCAGTCCTGAGACTGGTTTGATGTCAGCTCTCCATGCTACTCTATCCTGTGCAAGCTTCTTCATCTCCCAGTACCTACTGCAGCCTACATCCTTCTGAATCTGCTTAGTGTATTTATCTCTTGGTCCCCCTCTATGATTTTTACCCACCACACTGCCCTCCAGTACTAAATTGGTGATCCCTTGATGCCTCAGAACATGTCCTACCAACCGATCCCTTCTTCTGGTCAAGTTGTGCCACAAACTTCTCTTCTCCCCAATCCTATTCAATACTTCCTCATTAGTTATGTGATGTACCCATCTAATCTTCAGAATTCTTCTGTAGCACCACATTTCGAAAGCTTCTATTCTCTTCTTGTCCAAACTATTTATCGTCCATGTTTCACTTCCATACATGGCTACACTCTATACAAATACTTTCAGAAATCTCTTCGTGACACTTAAATCTATACTCGATGTTAACAAATTTCTCTTCTTCAGAAGCGCTTTCCTTGCCATTGCCAGTCTACATTTTATATCCTATCTACTTCGACCATCATCAGTTATTTTGCTCCCCAAATAGCAAAACTCCTTTACTACTTTAAGTCTCTCATTTCCTAATCTAATGCCCTCAACATCATCCGACTTAATTCGACTACATTCCATTATCCTCGTTTTGCTTTTGTTGATGTTCATCTTATATCCTCCTTTCGAGACACTATCCATTCCATTCAATTGCTCTTCCAAGTCCTTTGCTGTCTCTGACAGAATTACAATGTCATCGGCGCACCTCAAAGTTTTTATTTCTTCTCCATGGATTTTAATACCTACTCCGAACTTTTCTTTTGTTTCCTTCACTGCTTGCTCAGTATACAGATTGAATAACATCGGGGAGAGGCTGCAACCCTGTCTCACTCCCTCTCCAACCACTGCTTCCCTTTCATACACCTCGACTCTTATAACTGTCATCTGGTTTCTGTACAAATTGTAAATAGCCTCTCGCTCCCTGTATTTTACCCCTGCCACCTTCAGAATTTGAAAGCAAGTATTCCAGTCAACATTGTCGAAAGCTTTATCTAAGTCTACAAATGCTAGAAACTTCGGTTTGCCTTTCCTTAATCTTTCCGCTAAGATAAGTCGTAGGTCAGTATTGCGTCACGTGTTCCAACATTTCTACAAAATCCAAACTGATCCATACATAATGGCAATAAAACGATTTCGAAAGATGTAATCTTTTCCATATCGTTAGAAGTAGCCTGCGGCGTAAAGTTGATCTGAGTGACACGTGTCCTGCCTCGGGCTGGAACGTCGGGAAGCGGCGGCGCGTGTCGCGAAGGCCGCCGAGAAGCGAGAGCGGTGGGCGGGTCGCCTCATTTGTCGCCGCCGCCGGCTTCCAGCTGCGGGTGGCCGCGCTCCAGGGGGCTCTCCAGCGTCCCAGCCTCCCGGCCGAGTCCGCTGCCCCCTGCTGCCGGTCCCACGCTCTCCGCGCCTTCCGGATTACTCAGTACGGAAGCACGGCTTTCGCTGCCTTCTCATCTCCTTATTAATCAAGTTTTCAATTAAACCTCCACTGACACTACCACCACTGCCCGCCGCAGAGGGAATGGCCCAGTGGCGTGAGTCAACAGATCAGTGCTGCTGATGTTGACTGCACGACAGAAGCAGAAGTAGCTGACGACCAACTCATTGACGCTGTAACTCGAGGAACCGATGAGGAAGAGAAACATGATGACGACAACGAAGACAATGAATCTAGGTCTCGAGCATCACACACATACGCTAAAAATACTGTAGATATAGTCTTCCAGTAGAGAAGTTGAATGGAATGGACAGTGTCTTGAAAGGAGGATACAAGATGAACATCAACAAAAGCAAAACGAGGATAATGGAATGTAGTTGAATTATGTCGGGTGATGCTGACGGAAGTAGATTAGGAAATAACACTTAAAGTAGTAAAGGAGTTTTGGTATTTGGGGAGCAAAATAACTGATGATGGTCGAAGTACAGAGGATATAAAATGTAGACTGGCAATGGCAAGGAAAGCGTTTCTGAAGAAGAGAAATTTGTTAACATCGAGTATAGATTTAAGTGTCAGGAAGTCGTTGCTAAAAGTATTTGTATGGAGTGTAGCCATGTATGGAAGTGAAACATGGACGATAAATAGTTTAGACAAGAAGAGAATAGAAGCTTTCGAAATGTGGTGCTACAGAAGAATGCTGAAGATTAGATGGGTAGATTACATAACTAATGATGAGGTATTGAATAGAATTGGGGAGGAGTTTGTGGCACAACTTGACTAGAAGAAGGGATCGGTTTTTAGGACACGTTCTGAAGCATCAAGGGATCACCGATTTGGTACTGGAGGGCAGCGTGGAGGGTAAAAATCGTAGAGGAGACCAAGAGATGAATACACTAAACAGATTCAGAAGGATGTAGGTTGCAGTAGGTACCGGGACATGAAGAACCTTGCACAGGATAGAGTAGCATTGAGAGCTGCATCAAACTAGTCTCAGGACTGAAGACCACAACAACAACAACAGCAGTCCTCCAGTACATCGAACAAACCTCTAGGTCTGCCCCAATAGATATTTTGTGGATTAGGAAATGGCAAAACATAGTGGTAAAATCAAAGTTCTCGTCTGCTATGCAAAATGACATTAAAGACTTTTTTAATCCTGCTTAAGACTACAACACTCTTGTTATGATGCGATTTCTCGTGTCTTAAGGAGTCACGAGCAAATCAGTTGAGTGTCAATGCGGTACAGACATATTTTACACAGCATGTGCTACCACTCATCACACTTTCGTGTAAGATTTTTTAGTGTGTGAACGTTTTCTTTTAGTTATGTTACTGTTTTAACATGGAACAATATTTGAGGCGGTATTTCTGTTTGGACATTAATGTTGCACTCAACTATGATGTTTTAGGTCAATAATTTAACCTTTTTTTGATTCGATTATATTAGATTAGATTAGTTTTTCGTTCCATAGATCCGTGTTGAGGAGATCCTCGTGGATGTGGAACACATCAAATTATTATTTTTTTAAAAAGCTGAAATAACAATACTAATAGTATGAACATACACATTACATCATTTGTTTCTATTTAAAATTTTGTCAGTGGAGTAGAAGGAGTTGGCGACTAGTAAGTCTTTCAGGCTCCTTTTAAACTGATCTTTATTTGTAACTAAATTTTTTATGTTCGCTGACAAATTATTGAAGATGAATGTTACTGAGTAGTGGACCCCTTTTTGAACTAAAGTAAGTGCTTTTAAGTCCTTGTGCAGATCATATTTGTTCCTGGTATTGTATGTATGAACTGAGCTGTTTGTTGGAAAAAGAGATATGTTGTTTAGGACAAATTTCATTAAGGGGTAAATATACTGAGAGGCAGTAGTTAGTATACCCAGTTCTTTGAAGAGATTTCTACAGGACGTCCATGAGTTTACTCTACAAATATTACGTATTACACGCTTTTGCAGTCTGTTAACTTTTGTTTGACTTGAAGAGTTACCTCAAAATGTTATACCATATGACGCGTTCCGACCATGCTTCCGGTTCCCTATGGGACGGGTTAACGAGGTTCTACTGTACGTGGATCATTCCACGGACGATATGGGAGTCAGTGGGGGAAACCTCCGACATGAACGACTTCGACAAAGGGTGTTATAGTGCGATGTCTGGGAACGAGCAGCACGGAAACTGCAAAGTTGGTCGGCTGTTCGTCTGCAAGTGTCGTGAGCAACTGTGGAACGTGTTTTTCGCGTGGTGGAATCATGAATGCTGGACATCCACGTCTCTTAACAGAATGCGGAGATTGGCGGTTTCCCGACTCTAAACCGTGGTAGACAGCGATCAGTGACAGATCTGACGGTGGAGTACAGTTTTGGAACAGATACAAGTCTTTCGCACCTCGCCGTTCATTGCACGTAGTTCAACTTCAGCTCCACAGCAGATGGCACCTACGTGTCCGCGTACTGACGCAGTGACATCGTCAACTGCGTTGCAACAGGCGCCGAATCACTGAGACTGGACCGTGAATCGGTACTGCTACATTATTTGCGAAACTTACCAGTTATTTCTGGAATCCATGCCATGCGGAATCGAAATATGCACAGACATAGTAGTAGGCACTGGTCATGACTTTCCGACTCGTCAGTATAGTCACTATTGAATAATTTGATGTCCTACTCACAATCCGTTTTCAAGTGCAGTGCATAGCTTACAAAACTGACGAGCAGGCAAAATATTACTATTCTGCCTAGCTCGGAAATGGTATGCGAACAAAAGCCATGTACATAATACGAGAGTTATTCGGAAAGTAAGGAAAGATCGGTCATGAAATGGAAACCACAGCGAAAACCCGATGAAGTTTTGCGCAGGTGTGTTGGGCAGTGTCTCTAATATGCCCGAAGAACGCGTTAAGTCGTTTTTTTAGTTCTGAACACACAGGGAACACTTAAAGATACCTAGAACAATAGTGTCTCCCGCCAATTACGAGGGTCTGATGAGAAATTTCGCCTGAAGCTAAGCAGCCAACATTACATAACTGTAGTGCGTTTTCTTCTTCAAGAAAATTCTCAGCCGAATTCTGCAGGGGCAATGAAGATGCTCCTGTATAGTTTTCAGTTGGAAATGTTTAATTATCCACAATACAGCCCGTAATTGTCTCCCTCTGAGTTTTATCTCTGCTCACATGAACCGCTGGCTATAAAGACAACATTTTGGCACAGACAATGAGCTGTAGGTCAGCGTTGAGAATTGGCTGAAAGCACGGGCGGCTGTCTTCTATAACAAGAGTATTGAAAAGTTGGTACAACGCTACGAGAAACGTTTAAGTCGGATCGGCGAATATGGAGATAAGTAGCTGGAAGTTGTAGCCAACTGTTGCAAACTAAAACAGTTTTGTTTTTCACTGTGGCTTCCATTTCGCAATCTATTGTTCCTTACGTTCCGAATAGTTCTCGTATATTGGATTTCTAACGTCACCACTACCACGTAATAAAATGTCGTGCAGTGTTACTACCCGAAGGTGGTCGTGATCATCCCTACAGGTAATAAAATGAAGAAAAGTAATTATAAACAGGGCTGCTGTCGATTAAACATTGTGCTTTCCATACGTGGTCTAACAGAGCGTCATTCATACTAAGACCACAGCATGTAAGACTAATATCATTTGTAATGAACACTTAAAATGTCGATTTACTGGCACGATATTTAAGCCAATTTTCTACGATGTGCTGCAGACACTGACTATTTTATTTTAGCAATCTGCTTAACTCAGACAGCCGGTAACTGTGTCGTACTTCACCTATGTGAATGTTTCTGTTTCGAATTTCTCTGGTAAAGTATACCTTGTCAACAGGTATAAAAGTGTACACTCTAAGATAAAAAGATGAGGAACCAGGAAGGAGGACGTGTATGGAGACGCCTCGGACAGTGGTGCGATACCAGTCTGACTGTCGCCCGCCATACGGGCCCACAACCATGGCTGATGGTCTGTTATATCATTTACTTTTAGAGCAGTAGCCCTTTAGTTCTGATCCGTGCGGTCCTTACAGCGCCGCTATACGTCGACGATGCTCTACGTCTCGATTTATTGCCCTCCATGGTAAGCCATTTTGGGCTTACATTTCAGCACGATAATGCCCGTCAGCTCACGGTGTAAGTTTCTACTGAGTCTCTTCGTGCTTGCCATACCCTACCTTGTCCATCAAGATGGACTGATCTCTCCCCAGTTGCGAACGTTTGGAGCATTATGGGCATGTCTCTCCAACAACCTCGGGATTTTGACGATCTATCCCACCAACTGGATTTCATATGGCAGGATACCCATGAGGAGAACATACAACAACTCTCTCAGCCGTTTTGAAACTGAATTACTGCTTGCATAAGGACCAGAGGTGGACTAACACGCCGAGCAGTCTAAGGCGCTGCAGTCATGGACTATACGGCTGGTCCTGGCGGAGGTTCGAGTCCTCCCTCGGGCATGGGTGTGTGTGTGTGTGTTTGTCCTTAGGATAATTTAGGTTAAGTACTGTGTAAGCTTAGGGACTGATGACCTTGGCAGTTAAGTCCCATAAGATTTCACACTCATTTGAACATTTTTGGACCAACACATTTCAGACTTACTCAATTTGTGAAGCTCTTTCTCTTGAATAAATTATTCAGTTTTTCTGAAATTGTACTCATTTGTTCGTCTGTACCTGTGCACCATATATACCGATTTCCATCTCATTCACATGATTCATTTATGGTTTTTCTCTCAGAATGTATCTAAATATTTGCAAAGTAGACACAGTGAGTTCTTTTATGACTGAAAAAAATTCATTCGTTTACGAAGGACATACATGGCCACAAAATGTGGTTATTTGATCCAATTGGAACACATCTGTGCCTACTGGGAACCGGTTCCACGTCCACATATCACCGGCGCATGAACTGTGTGTCTGCGAGTCGGTGTCTGCTGGGATGTACTTACGAAAACCTACCAATCACATGTCGAATTACTGTATCACTTTCACATAGCTGTTAAAGATGAAACCACAGACTTCGAAATTCGTTAATGTGTTTATTTTTTCATACTAGAAGCTGTAAAATTGTTTGCTAATACAGGGTGGTCCACTGATCGTGACCGGGCCACACGAAAAAACTACAAAGAACGAAACTTCTCTAGCTTGAAGGGGGAAACCAGATGGCGCTACGGTTGGCCCGCTAGATGGCACTGCTATAGGTCAAAAGGATATCACCTGTGTTTTTTTTAAATAGAAACCCCCCATTTTTTATTACATATTCGTGTAGTACGTAAAGAAATATGAATGTTTTAGTTGGACCACTTTTTTCGCTTTGTGATAGATAGCGCTGTAATAGTCACAAACGTATAAGTACGAGGTATCACGTAACATTCTGCCAGTGCGGGCGGTATTTGCTTCGTGATACACTGTCTGTGTTAAAATGGACCGTTTACCAACTGCGGAAAAGGTCGATATCGTGTTGATGTATGGCCATTGTGATCAAAATGTACAACGGGCCTGTGCTATGTATGCTGCTCGGTATCCTGGACGATATCATCCAAGTGTCCGGACCGTTCGCCGGATAATTAAGTTAATTAAGGAAACAGGAAGTGTTCTGCCACATGTGAAACGTCAACCACGACCTACAACAAATCATGATGCCCAACTAGGTGTTTTAACTGCTGCCGCGGCTAATCCGCACATCAGTAGCAGACAAACTGCGCGACAATCGGGAATCTCAAAAACGTCGGTGTTGAGAATGCTACATCAACATCGATTGCACCCGTACCATATTTCTATGCACCAGGAATTGCATGACGGCCACTTTGAACTTCTAGTACAGTTCTGCCACTGGGCACAAGAGAAATTAAGGGGCGATGACAGATTTTTTGCACGCATTCTATTTAGCGACGAAGCGTAATTCACCAACAGCGGTAACGTAAAGCGGCATAATACGCACTATTGGGCAACGGGAAGTCCACGATGGTTGCCACAAGTGGAACATCAGCGTTCTTGGTGGGTTAATGAATGGAGCGGCATTATGGGAGGAAGGATAATTGGCCCCCGTTTTATCAATGGCAATCTAAATGGTGCAATATATGCTGACTTCCTACGTAATGTTCTACCGATGTTACTACAAGATGTATCACTTTATGACAGAATGGCGATGTACTTCCAACATGATGGATATACGGCACATAGCTAACGTGCGGTTGAAGCGGTATTGAATAGCATATTTCATGACAGGTGGATTGGTCGTCGAACCACCATACCATGGCCCCCAAGTTCATCCGATCTGACGTCCCCAGATTTCTTTCTGTGGGGAAAGTTGAAGGACATTTGCTATCGTGATCCACAGACAACGCCTGACAACATGCGTCAGCGCGTTGTCAATTGATGTGTGAACATTACGGAAGGCGAACTACTCGCTGTTGAGAGGAATGTCCTTACATGTATTGCCAAATGCACTGAGGTCGACGGACATCATTTTGAGCATTTATTGCAATAATGTGGTATTTACAGGTAATCACGCTGTAACAGTATGCGTTCTCAGAAATTATAAATTCACAAAGGTACATCTATTACATTGGAACAATAGAAATAAAATGTTCAAACGTACCTACGTTCTGTATTTTAATTTAAAAAACCTACCTGTTACCAACTGTTCGCCTAAAATTGTGAGTTACATGCTTGTGACTACTGCAGCGCCATCTATCACAAATCGAAAAAAGTGGTCCAACTAAAACATTCATATTTCTTTACGTACTACACGAATATGTAATAAAAATGGGGGTTCCTATTTTAAAAAAAAAAACGCAGTTGATATCCGTTTGACCTACGGCACTGCAATCTAGAGGGCTAACCATAGCGCCATCTGGTTTCCCCTTTCAAGTTTCGTTCTTTGTAGTTTTTTCGTTTGACGCTTATTTCGTGAGATATTTGGCCCGGTCACGATCAATGGACCACCCTATGTAACTTCAGATCCTAACACATCGGACAAGTATATAAAATAGTAGCCTCTACGGAATTCGTACATATCTACGAACAGAAGATTATTTGAAATATTAGGAAGGTGGAAACAGAGTCGTCTCAAGCTTCGGGCAGTATACAGCAAGCCTGCGTGAGGCGACTGAAGCTCTTTCGAAATGCTTGAAGTGTTAACGTTATCGTATCATCATTGCTATAATCGGTAGCGCGATAAAAAACGATTTGATTGGCGTTGGGCAGTTTTCGTTTCGGCGTGAGAGTCAGCAGTGACAGGAGGGGACGGCACGGCGTGGGAGGAAGCGACAATTGTTTGCTTCATTACGGCGCGCTTTTTAAAAGGGGTTAATTTCCCCGCCATCGTGAAGAGGCTCCTCGCACAATGGGGGGACGCGGCATCGCGTGAGATTAATTTATACGGCACTGCCATTTTTTGAGAGGTGCCGGCGTGGCGAGGGGCGGGTCCCCGCCGTACTTTGATCCGCCTTAATTCAGGGCGACGGGCCAGCACGATATAATCAGCTGTTATAGCCGGCGCATTCGGAGACGTAATCAGTTCCGAGAAGCGGCGCCGCCATTGTGGCCGGAGACGCGGCAGGGCGCATGCGCGGCCGAGGACGCCTGGCGGACGCCTCTGGCCGCAGCGCGCCTCGGCCACCACGTGCCTTACCGGGCGGGACGGCGCCTGCAGATGCCGGCAGTTCTCCAGGGACGGGTGCGTCAGGCGGTGGCGCTTCTGCACATCATCCCCCGTATAATGATACTGTTTCACACAAAACATTATGACTACCTGCTTATTAACTCTCTGGTTTACTGATGGACCCAGTACAGCAGCGGTTCTAGAGTGCCATGGATTCGGCAAGTCGTTGGTAAGTTTCAGGAGGAATAGGGCACCACGCGTCTTGGCGGAGGTCGTGCAGTGTACAGGCCGGTGGTCTGAGGGTCGAGCTGGCGCCCTACGTGTGTTCCATCATGCTCAGATTACACAAATCTGGTGGCTAAGATATCAGTACGATTTCACTATCGTGTTCCTGAAACCACTGTATGACGATTACGGCCTTGTGATCTGGTCACTTTTCTTGCTGGAAGACTCCGTCGCCGAAGGTGAGGACATCAATCGTGAAGAAGTACAGTTGTCATTGTGCCTTCCATTACTACCACAGGTCCCATGGAATCCCAGGTGAATGTCCGCATAGCATAATGCTGCCCCACCGGCCTACATCCGCGGGGCGGTGCATGCCTTTCGCCCGGATGACAACGTATCCAGTCACGATCATTGATATGGTGTAGCAAGAAATACCGGGTGATCAAAAAGTCAGTATAAATTTGAAAACTGAATACATCACGGAATAATGTAGGTAGAGAGGTACAAATTGACACACATGCTTGGAATGACATGGGGTTTTATTAGAACCAAAAAACACAAAAGTTCAAAAAATGCCGACATATGGCGCGTCATCTGATCAGAATAGAAATAATTAGCATAACAAAGTAAGACAAAAGAAATATGATGTTCTTTACAATAAATGCTCAATATTTCCACCATCATTCGTCAACAATAGCTGTAGAATAATGTTGTGAACAGCACTGTAAAGCATGTCCGGAGTTATGGTGAGGCATTGGCGTCGAATGCTGTCTTTTAGCATCCCTAGAGATGTCGTTCGATCACGATACACTTGCGACTTCAGGTAACCCCAAAGCCAATAATCGCACGGACTGAGGTCTTGGGACCTCGGAGGCGAAGCACGACGAAAGTGGCAGCTGAGCACACGATCATCACCAAACGACGCGCGCAAGAGATCTTTCACACGTCTAGCAATACGGGGTGGAGCGCCATACTGCATAAACATCATACGTTCCAGCAGGGGTTTATCAGCCAGGCTGGGGATGATGCGACTCTGTAACATATCGGCGTACCTCTCACCCGGCACGGTAGCAGTTACAAAACCAGAATCACGATTTCCTCGAAGAAAAAAGGCCAGATAACGGTAGATGTGGTAAATAAAACCCATACCATGACTTTCTCGTCACGCAATGGAGTTCCCACGACAGTTCTAGGATTTTCGGTAGGCCAAATTCTGCAGTTGCGGGCGTTGACAGACCCTTGGAGCGTGAAATGTGCTTCGTCGGCCCACAACACGTTACTCAACCAATCGTCATCTTCCGACATCTTTTGAAACGCCCACACCGCAAATGCCCTCCGCTTCACTAAATCGCCAGGTAACAGTTCATGATGCCGATGGATTTTGCACGGATAGCATCGGAGGGTACGCCTAAGTGCCAACCAAACAGTAGTGTATGGAATGCCTGTGGGACGTGCGACTGCACGAGCGCTGACTTCCCCGTGCATAGACGAACCCGCTGCAGTCTCCATTTCTCCCTGAACTGTCTCAGCAGCATTAAGCCTTGTGCTCGGTCGGCCACTACGGGGTCTGTCGTCTAAACAAGCTGTGGCTTCGAACTTCGAAATCATTCTCGCCACAGCTGCATTTGTCAACGGACCTTTACCCTTTCGAATCCCCGTCCTATGGCGATAGGATCGTATCTGAACTAGCACATTCCACATTCTGATAATATAACATCACTAAAAGTGCCTTTTCAGGTAACGTCAACATGCTGCGAATCTCTCTCATTACACCTCCTTTTATACACGATTGTCATGCGCAGTCACTGACGTTTTTCTGTCCAGCAACATCTGTCGGACATTTTGTGAACTTTTTTTACGTTCTAATAAAATTCCATGTCATTCCAAGTATGTGTATCAATTTTTACCTATCTATCTACATTATTCCGTGGTTTATTAAGTTTCCAAATTTATACTGACTTTTTGATCACCCAGTATGATTCATCCCATCAGGCGACACGTTTCCACTGATTGACGGTGCAATCTCAATGATCGCACGCCAACTGCAATCGTAATTGACGATGACATTGATTCAACACGGGAGTACGAATGTATCGTCTGCTACGAAAACCCGTATTCAGTAATGTGTATTGAACGTCTTACTCTCAAACACCTGTGACTGCTCCAGCACTGGACTATATCGTCCGGTCTGCCTTAGATTGCCGCAGTTTAAAGTATATAAGGTTGCTCTTCAACATTCTGTGGTCGGGAGTGCATGTCCAACATAGTGTCACCTACTCGTGATTTCACCGTTGTTCAGTCAATGTTCATATATACTTATGACAGTAAAACGTTAACAGCGGACTATATTCGATGTTTTCGTGCTGTTCGTCCCTACGCACCGTGCCTTAATACTCTGACCTTTGTCAAAGTCGCATACATCAGTACACTTCCCATTTACGTGCAATATCATAGTTATGATTCCCCATTCGTTTCTGCTCCGCTTGTACGCTCTTATTGCCGCAACACCATCAGGTGGCTTTAAACATCGCGGCAGTCTCTGATCATAATGCCTTGACTCATCAGTGTATACAGTGACAGAAGGGGAAAGTGTTACACCATGATGCACCAGTATGATACTTATCAAGGTTTTTGGAGATGTTCCTCACATAACGGGTATTAGAAGATTAAACTTTTTTCCCAGTTTGATTTTCCCATTTGATACTGACATCGATCATCAACATCAGTAAGATGTGTGACCACCGCGAACACGAGTACACTCTCGCAAAACAAATTTCGAATGTCATACTGAGGAATTTCTTGCCAAGCCTGAAACAGATGGTGTGGTAGTCCATGAACGTTGCTCGCTGTTGTGTGGTATGAAAAAGTACGTTGCATCTTCCAGTCACATCGCAGACTCATCATATGGGTGACAAATCAACGGATGGGGCACATCAGTCAAGGATCAGCTCATTCTCAAGACATTTATGCTGTGAATTGCAGTTTTGGGTCCTCCAAGACACTGCTAGAAAATTCCGCATGGTACGTTCATCGTGGCAGATATGACAACAGGTCAGGTTCTTGTCAGATACTGGCGACGCTCGGCCTCCCTTCAAAAATTACCGAAGAAATCCTGTTTTCATACCCAACCATTTCCTCCACCATGATTCGGCGCAACTGAAGCGCTCGATACAGCGTCACCAATTCACAACCAAACTATTACCTTTCAACCCAATCTAGAGATCGGGTTGCAGCACAAAACACCAACTCACAAGCAGAACTATCACATTCGAACCTAACCTATGCATTGGGCTACACTACAGATCATTTGATAAACTAATACAGACGAAGAAATATTGTCGTGTCCTCTTTCCGTTTGCACACGCATGACCTCACATTGGCTCTGAGCACTATGGGACTCAACTGCTGTGGTCATCAGTCCCCTAGAACTTAGAACTACTTAAACCTAACTAACCTAAGGACATCACACACATCCATGCCCGAGGCAGGATTCGAACCTGCGACCGTAGCAGTCGTACGGTTCCGGACTGCGCGACTGGAACTGCGAGACCACCGCGGCCGGCCTCACATTGCTTATCGCCATTATGTTACGGGACGAGTCGTATATCCAGTATCGGTAGGTTCAGTAGATCCATGATTCCAGGTGTTGCAGATTCTCCAGTCGCCTACGGACAATCTAGCATCGTTCCGATCGCAGTAAAATGAAGCGAGACCCATGGATGAACATCACAGTTAACTCTGGCTGTAGTATAGTATCAGCGGTAAATGACGCATGGCATCTCAAGATCTCAAGACTTGTGCCAGTAAACTGTTCCCAACGGTTCGTGGTAAGGCCGTCTCTACGACCTCTTCCCGGATTTCAACATTTGTCATTCGCTATTCATAGGACTAAATGCAACAATCGTACGATCTTCTCGTCGTGTAGTCCTGGAGGACTGTTGTCCTAGTCATTGGCTGCCGGATATGAAAGTCGTTCCGTAAAAAAGCCAGCTGTCTGTGTATGCTGACGAAGTGTTGTGTTCCCGTGTCCCTCATGTCAGTGCCTTTCCCAGAGTGCGAAAAACGGCAAGAAGCTGAGCTCACACGTCTTCTGCCGAAATGATGTGTTGCGATGTCCTCCTGAAAAGTTCCAGTGTCGTTAGACGTACACAGTACCTCAGGTTTAGTAGACAGTTGCATTAGCCACTGCACAACGTGGTCACAACGTTTATCGAATAGCGCGGACTATCTCGGTACGCCCCTTGACCCATATTCCAACAGAACGCCACCTGCCTGCAGTCCGACACACATTTTCACTCGTCGCCGCTGTTTCCACATAAAAGTCCCACAGCGGCTTCACTTTCATTTCCTTTCTCCCCTCCACCTTCAGTTTCGTTGTGTATGGGTCGTCTGGGTAGAACGGCTAGCACACCTCCTATTGGTTTCAGGTGCTCCGAGGTGGGCGGAGGAACCACGACAGTACAAACAAATTAGTGACACACAAATATGCACTTTGTTGCGCTTCGAGACTTATTCGAGTTGTACAGCAACTCGTTGGATGTGCCTGCGGACAGATACAACTAAGCAGTGGGTTGTCAAGCCGTGAGTTATCGAATACAATGTCAACAAGAATGTGGCCGCTCTGGGCGCCATGCCTACTTACTTGCTCCTCGGCTCTACAGCTCTTCAAGGTCCTTGGCCTGCATCACAATATCCTGCCATTCTATCCCGCTGTCCGTCTCCATCCTCTGACACCTAGCTTTTTCATGTCTCCCTCAATTCCGTCCACCCATCTCTTTCTGGGTCGTCTCTTCCGTCGTCTGCCCCCAGCCTTGCCATCAAAAACCTTCTCACATGTTCTGTCTTCCTCCATTCTGACCACGTGACTTGCCCATTGCAGTCCTCTTATTTTAATCGTTGTGACAATGTCAGGTTATTTAAAATGTTGTTCTAATTCTGCGTTCGTACGGATGCGCCAACCTTCTCGATTGTATATTGGCCCGTATTTTTTACGCATAACCTTTCCGTCCCAAATGCTAAGGATCCTTTCCTCATTTGCAGTCATGGTCCACGTCTCGGTACCATACATAACAACTGATCTTATAACTGTTTTGTAAATGAGGGTATTAGTTTTTCGTGATCTAAGTGAGTTCCCAAGTCTGGCAAAGTAGCATCTGTTGCCTGCTGCTATCCTAGCTTTCACCTCGCTGCTGATGTCATTTGTCTCTGTAACAGTTAATCCGAGGTACGTGAAGTCTCTCACCCTTTCAAGCCCTTTGTTGCCTATCCTGAGATTTGGTAGGTTTCGCTGGTTGGTCATTGGCATGTATTTGGTCTTTTCGACATTGACTACCGGGCCAAGTTCACTTATACCTCCCTCCAGGTATTGATAGGCATCAGCTGGCACAGCAGCGTTTCGTACGAGTAATTCCACATCGTCCGCGTAGGCTAGGTACTGCAGTGAACGAATAAAAATGGTTCCTCCTCTATTTAACTCTGACTTATGACTTTTTCTAGGCAGAGACTGTATAGCAGTGAGGAGACATCATCACTCTGTCTCAGTCCCTTCTTCACTTCCACTTCTCTCGAGATTTCGATATGTATTTTTACTTTACAGTTAGTTTTACTGAGAGTCATCGTAGTAGGTTTAACGAGCTTCTTAGCTATTCCAGCCTCTTCCCTAACATTTCGCAATGCCACTCTTGAGATGGTATCATAGGCTTGTTTAAAATCGAAAGAAATCTGGTTAATGTTTATTTGATGATCATAACATTTTTTTCGAGTAGTATGCGTAATGTGAATATTTGGTCAGTTGTTGGCCTATTGCTTCTAAAGCCGCTTTGATAGTCTCCAAGTATCTCTTCCACGTAGAGTGTAAGCCTCCTAGTTAGGATCTTGGAGAACATTTATATGTAATATTTTGCAGGGAGATTCCTCGGTAATTCTGGAAATTTAATTTATGTCCTTTTTATGTATTGGGCACACAATAGCCGTTTTCCACTCCGTTGGCATGTTATCGTCCTGCCAGACTCTCAGTATTACTTTATATATTATTTCCTCACCATATTTGAGGAGTTTCGCCTGGATCTGATCTTCTCCAGGTGCCTTATTATTTTTTAAGGTCTTGATGGCTTATATAATTTCCTCCAGTGTGGGTTCCGGTGCTAAGACCTCTGGTCCACAATAAGTTATTTCCATCAGCTCTTCTTCTTCTAATTCTTCTTTTTCTGGGTTCAATAACTCTTGGAAGTATTCTTCACATCTGTAAAGTATTTTATTACCTTCCCCTAAGAAATCCCCTTCTTTACTTCTACATATACTTGTTTTGGCTTGTAACCCGGTCTTTCCTTCTTTAATCTTTTGATACATTTCACGTACTTGCTTCTCTTCCCGAAGCAGTTCAATTTCTTCCAATTTTTCCTTTTCTAGTGCTCTTCCCTTTTGTCTGCAACTCTCTTAGCTACACAGCACCCCTCATTATATTCATTCAGATTTGTGCTAGTTCTTCTCTGAAATAATTCCATTCGTGCTATGTTACGTTCCTCAGTTCTTCTCATATATTCTTCATCAAACTAATCTGCCTTCCTTTGAGCCAGTACATGTCCCAAAACCTCACCAACTGCCTCGAGTATTGCTGTTTAAATTGTTCCCACATAATTTCTATATGTTCATTTGATGTGTCGGTATCGTTCTTAATCCTCTCTTCTATTTTCGTCTGATATGCTCCCCATACTTCTCCTAACTTCAGTTTCTTAATTCAGAACTATTCTATTCGTGTCCGTTTTGTTTATTCAATAGTGAGATCCTTTGCCTGTACTATATTCTCACTAGATGATGATCTGAATGGCAGCCACCTCCAAATTGGCTCCTGAAATCCATTATGTCCGATCCGTGCTTCTGATCAATCAATATATGGTGTATCCGATTTCTAGTTTGTCCATCTGGTGACATCCATTTTTCTTTGTGTACCTTTTTGTATGGAAAACATGTACTGCTGACAGTAATGTTTTTACTTATAGCAAAATGTACAACACTAATTTCAATCTCATATGCTATTTCATGGAGGCTATGTCTTCGTATAGATGGCTGATAAGCCTCTTCTTTTCCCATTTTTGCATTCAAGTCTCCTATTAAGATCTTAATATCATATTTGGGTGCTTGATCATACAACAGCTCTACCTTTCTATAAAACTCACTCGTCCTTCTGTTGTCCCTCTGCCTGCTCTATGGGTGCGTGTATTGTTATGTTGAAAAATTTTCCTCTTTTAAACTTACCATGGACATCCATTCATTGATTAGTTCGAAGCGCATTACAGCATGTTTCAGTCCTTTAGCGATCACAAAACCTGTACCACAGATATTCGTCCTCCTGCCACTATAGAAGATAGTGAAATTTCTTGAGTCAGTTACGTCGCTTTCCTTCCACCTAATTTACTGGAGAGGCAATAGTTTTATACCGTAGTCGTTTACTTGCGTTAGCAGCTGCCGTAGGGCTCCAGCTTAGTATAGGCTCCGCACAGTCCATGTTGCTAAGTACATCTCTCATCATTTCTCTGTTTGCTGGGGTCGTCATCAGAATATCTGTCCGGCTTATTCCTTTGTTAGCATTCGCAACAAGTCATTTTTACTAGGTAAGATGGTTAATCTTCCGGCAACTATTTGAGGGGTTACCACTTAGCGTTCGCCGGGTAGCTGGTTCCATTTACAGGAGAACATCCTGGGCGCCACAGTCAAATGGTTCAAATGGCTCTGAGCACTATGGGACTTAACTTCTGAGGTCATCAGTCCCCTAGAACTTAGAACTACTGAAACCTAACTAACCTAAGGATATCACACACATCCACGCCCGAGGCAGGATTCGAACCTGTGACTGTAGCGGTCGCGCGGTTCCATACTGTAGCGTCTAGAACCGCTAGGCCACTCCGACCGGCGTGCCACAATCAATCACTTGTCACTTCACGAAGACTAAGGCGACTCCACTTGTAAACTACGTCTCGCAGGCTATTCTCCACTACAAACTGAAGCCACTAAGAGCAACCCTGGAACTCTGTACTAGAAATATCTTACGTCAACGCCGAATATGAACCATCCATTGCTGCCTGAGCCCGTCGCTTATCACAACGTGGAAGTCCATCTCATTGGTGCCGGCGCGGAGGTTGCTGACTGGGTTGCGCTTTTGGTTGGCGACAAACTTCAAAGCACCGCCCTTGGAACCAGTCGGAAACTGTCTCAGACTGTCAGCTCCGGTTGTGTCCATTGCCTAGGACTCAACAAATTTACATAATATGTGTCGCAGCTGCAGATTCCACATGGTGCCTGGTCTTTCAGTCACGTCCGAAAGAACAGACACCACTCTTTCATATAACTGATTCTCCTCGATGGGCAACGAATCCAACAACTTCAGGGCCGATGCACAGCTACTTTCGACCTCCTGTGGGAATCTCAAAGTAGCGAGCATGGAGAAAATGGACGGGGACATCGAATAGGTGTGATTAGGTAGCCGGACGGTCTGGCTGAGCGGTTCTAGGCACTTCAGTCTGGAACCGCGAGACCGCTACTGTCGCAGGTTCGAATCCTGCCTCGGGCATAAATGTGTGTAATGTCCTTAGATTAGTTAGGTTTACGTAGTTCTACGTCTAGGGGACTGATGACCTCAGATGTTGAGTCCCATAGTGCTCAGAGCGATGTGAACCATTTCTTGTGATTAGGTGGGAATGTGGGTCGGCCGAGGGGCGTATCGAGATAGTCCCGTAGCCGCGATAAGCACTGTGTCCAGTGGCAGAGTGGTTAACACAACTGCCTAGACAGAAGGACGTTCCTGGTTCGAATCTCGGTCCGGCACACGTTTTCACTCGTCGCCGCTGAGTCTGCATAATGTCTCAATTTAGCTGACATGAATATTTCCTTCCCTTTCCTTTCTCTCCCTCCACCTTCAGTTTACATAAAAATCTTTCTTGTTGGTACTGGGAACCAGTCAATTTCTTGGCAGTATGGCACTTATAAAGTTATTAAAAAAGTGTGTATTTTCTAATTGTTCTCATAATTTTTTACGGCGATGCAGTGAGCAGCATAATTCTGTGGTATCAGAGCACCTTCTCAGTTTTTGGGAACGAATCAGTTATGTAGAAATAGACGTACATCGTTTATCCATTCTCCTGACAAATATCAGGCATGGTAGTTTGAATGTTTGGCAGTTTTATTCTCCAACTGAGTGGACAGTTGCGGACCACTGTCCAAAACTGACTGATTTGGTTGCCATTCAACTGCAAATATCGTGATTGAGGCTTTGATAGCGGCTTCTAACACAATAAATGGCTGTTTCTTACGCATGGCCATTAATTTTTGACAACGATTAGGCACATTCTGTGTAGCAGAGGGTTATCAAAACCTACACATTTCCTGCCGGAGGATTCGATCGATTTGGAATATTGCTACCGTGATGCTACTTAATGCTCTACAGAGGTGAGAACCTCTTTGAACCATAACTCCGAAGTCATTTGTGATCCCTAGCCAGAGGGTGTATGTGCACACTATGTATTGATGTAGATGAAAGATTTTAAATGCGCAGTCAGTTGCGACAAAATTTTCAATTACTTCAGGAGAATTCCGGTGTCAGACACAATCCGAATGGAAGAATGAGAATTTTCACTCTGCAGAGGAGTGCACCCTGATATGAAAGTTTCTGGCACATTAAAACTGTGTGCCAGACCGAGATTCGAACTCGGGACCTTTGCCTTTCGCGGGCAAGTGCTCTACCAAGGCTCGCAGGGGAGCGTCTGTGAAGTTTGGAGGGTAGGAGATGAGGTACTGACAGAAGCAGAGCTGTGAGGACGGGGCGTGAGTCGTGCGTCGGTAGCTCAGTTGTTAGAGCACTTGCCCGCGAAAGGCAAAGATCCCGAGTTCGAATCTCGATCCGGCACAGTGATAATCTGCCAGGAAGTTTCACAATCAAAATGGTTCAAATGGCTCTTAGCACTATGGGACTTAACATTTGAGGTCATAAGTCGCCTAGAACTTTGAACTACTTAAATGCAACAAACCTAAGGACATCACACCCATCCATCCTCGAGGAAAGATTAGAACCTGCGACCGGACAGACACAATAGACGTAATAGGTTTAGAGAAGTATTGGAGAGAGAACTCGGTAAAGACCAAGCTTAAAGATCGTAGTTGCAAGAGTCTCTTGCGTCGACACACGTATTTGTTATAGCGGTGTGCTCACGTCATGCCCAGCTGTCTTTAATGAGCTTGCTGTCTAAAGCAATAACGTTCGAAAGGAAAATTTGAAAACGTACCTGTTAGCTACAGATCTAACGGCGTTAGCACAGCCAGTATATTTGTCTGTCATGGGGCGAAGACGATTCTGATTGTCTGAGTCAAAAGTAATGTGTCCTCAGCAAATGTTGGCAAGCTACGGTGCAAGACTGATCTGCAGAGGATAGGGAGAAGAAGAGGAAGACATAGGCATTTAGTAAGACCCCTATTTTTGCCAAATCCATTTTGTAAGAGACATTTCGTAAAATCTATCTACAGGGGTACTTTAATGAGATTGCTGTTATAATGGAGGTAGGAGGGCAGGGTGAGGGAGGGGTGGCGATAATGGGAAGATGGAGGCGGGATCGTGCGTTTATAAAAGTCTTAGCAAAGGTCTTTTACAGGGTAATACGGTCCTAAAAGGTTCCACTATTGACTGAAAAGCTGTGATGAATGGTAGGGGAATGATGAATGGTGGCGTCCGATAGAGTGGAGAAGAGGGGAGAGGAGTGATCTAATAACATATTGCTGAAGAAGAGTGTCTGATTTGTTCATTCGCTTTACGCATCGAATCAGTCAGTAGCTTCCCTTAGCACAGACGTCGTCAACATTACTGAGACCATTACTGACGAACGAAACGAAGTATCAACCGACAACCCCAACAGTGTTCAGCACCTAATTTAACTTGAGACTGAAGAGGTAATACTCCCATCTTTGAAATACTGCATGAGAAATATTGCTTAGTTAACGATCGATCAAGTAAAACATGTGGGTTAGTAGAATTTTTGCTAACTCAAGATTTAATGAATGAAAATACGTTGATTTTACACATTTCTAACAATCATTTCTTATGTTTGTTTTCATGTCGGCCAATACAAATCGTAAGCCATGCTTCTAGCCATTCGGTTACTCGCTCATGACACTAGGTTCATATCTGGGTGGACGATGTTTGAAATACCCGTTCAGCCATACAGGTTCAGGTGTTCCTCTGTTTTTGTAAATTGCTGAACCTAAATGTAGGGATCGTTCCTTTGAAAGGACGCAGCCAACTTCCCCTACCACCCTTCCTCGATCTGAGCTGCTGTTCGGTTTCTAATTACTACATTGTCGGTGGGACGTTAAACCACAAACGAACTTCTTCCTCGCTTATGTTTTAATTGCAGTCATGGTCGACAATTAACATTCACATCTGTAAGTTGAGGCAATGGAAGCGAAATTCATTACAGTTATTCTAATAATAGTGGATAACAGACATTGACATTTCGCCAATCTAAAACCAGTTATATATGAGAGTGTAGACGTTCGTAACCGGAGTCAGTTTCAATAAAATAATTCTGGGTAAATAAGGGCGTTATGTGTGATAAAACTACCAACCTTTGTGCTGTTGTTGAGGGCAGGGTGACTACTTGCGGCTTGTGGTTACTGTTTTGCATTTGTTACTTGATGATAGCTGGTCGTTTTAGCATAACGTATTTGGATTGGATGACAGGGTCAATGGGACGGCATCTCGGATATTATTACTAGGAACTTTGAGGTGAATTTTGACTAGCTATCATCCACCAGTTCGGTGGAAGCTTCCAGTCTGGATGCAGAGCTACTGACTCACTGGTTGGTGGCGCCTGAGTCATGTCAGTGCTTCCTGCTGCCCCCGGGGTCCGGTGTTCGTGTCTTGTGGATGGGCTGCTCCACTAACACCGTCGGCTCCCCGGCGTGCACTCGCTGACAACAGAGACGGTAACAGCCTGTAGCCCTGTTCGGTGTTCGTGTTGGACGATCGCATAGCTATCTACAGACACTACGATTTTTCGCTTAGTGGCAGATGGCTGCTGTGACCACGTCACAAAAATCAGGCACCTTCAGCACAGTATACCGATAGAACTAAGGAGGAGCTGCGTGTTAGACTGGGCCAATTCACACATAGATTCGATTTTTATTACATTTTTGTTATTTAGATTTTCCACACTCACAGTTCTTTAAGGTTCTTTGCTAGATCTAAAATTTGTTTTGGTCAGAATACGAATTAACAAGCAATAGCTTAGACAAATGGCAACAAAAGTGACTTACTTGAAAAACAATATTATATTTTTGTAAGAGAAATTGAAAACTCATACTCCAAAGTAACTTTACTACGTCTTAACAGTTCCGGAATCTTTCAGAGCAAGGATGGAACCTGACATGCCTCTGCATCACCTATGTGAGCTCAAAGTCAACCCCTTTTGAACCAGTTCAAAACATTGCTCAGGGCGTTGTCAAATAGCCCAATATACTCCACCCCTTAACAAGACAAGGCAAATCGAAATTATGTGGAATCTGCAAAAGAACTAATGTTAATATCCCACAATAAGCATCTTAACCATTACAGGAAGCAACGTGGGAAGCATCTAGCCGTTATGACTTACACATTAATTAAACCCACTTAATCTTGTAATTTACTTAGTCAATCACTCAACAGGTATGCTAAAACTACCTTGGGTGCTTTCCTTTATTTGCCAAATAACCGACTCACTCATAGTCAATGAATTACACCAAATAACATGTTCATGTCCCTGTTAGTTCAAGGTAGGAATGCATTAGCTAAATTCAAATAACTTAATACGGGCAGTCAAATGAAAACTCGACAGATGGAAAAAAGTAAATAAAATGTTCATTATTTCTAAAGTAATTGCCGTAAATCTTTATATATTTGTCCCACTGTGAGACAAGAAGGTCAGTGCCATTATGGAAAAATGTTTGTGCCTATGGAACGACGATTGTAGTCAGACGTGCACCTTTTCGTCCGGAGAGGCTCCAAAAATATGGAAACCGCATGGTTAGAGATTCGGGCTGTGTAGACGTTATGTAAGGGCTTCCCAGCGAAACTTCTGCAGCATCGTTGCAACAGCTTTGCCAACATGTGAGGCTATCCACATCACAGTTCACACCAAAGGAAATCAGAGTCCGTCATAGTACAGTATCCAGAATGAGATTTTCACTCTGCAGCGGAGTGTGCGCTGATATGAAACTTCCTGGCAGATTAAAACTATGTGCCCGACCGAGACTCGAACTCGGGACCTTTGCCTTTCGCGGGCAAGTGCTCTACCATCTGAGCTACCGAAGCACGACTCACGCCCGGTACTCACAGCTTTACTTCTGCCAGTATCCGTCTCCTACCTTCCAAACTTTACAGAAGCTCTCCTGCGAACCTTGCAGAACTAGCACTCCTGAAAGAAAGGATATTGCGGAGACATGGCTTAGCCACAGCCTGGGGGATGTTTCCAGAATGAGATTTTCACTCTGCAGCGGAGTGTGCGCTGATATGAAACTTCCTGGCAGATTAAAACTGTGTGCCCGACCGAGACTCGAACTCGGGACCTTTGCCTTTCGCGGGCAAGTGCTCTACCATCTGAGCTACCGAAGCACGACTCACGCCCGGTACTCACAGCTTTACTTCTGCCAGTATCCGTCTCCTACCTTCCAAACTTTACAGAAGCTCTCCTGCGAACCTTGCAGAACTAGCACTCCTGAAAGAAAGGATATTGCGGAGACATGGCTTAGCCACAGCCTGGGGGATGTTTCCAGAATGAGATTTTCACTCTGCAGCGGAGTGTGCGCTGATATGAAACTTCCTGGCAGATTAAAACTGTGTGCCCGACCGAGACTCGAACTCGGGACCTTTGCCTTTCGCGGGCAAGTGTTCTACCATCTGAGCTACCGAAGCACGACTCACGCCCGGTACTCACAGCTTTACTTCTGCCAGTATCCGTCTCCTACCTTCCAAACTTTACAGAAGCTCTCCTGCGAACCTTGCAGAACTAGCACTCCTGAAAGAAAGGATATTGCGGAGACATGGCTTAGCCACAGCCTGGGGGATGTTTCCAGAATGAGATTTTCACTCTGCAGCGGAGTGTGCGCTGATATGAAACTTCCTGGCAGATTAAAACTGTGTGCCCGACCGAGACTCGAACTCGGGACCTTTGCCTTTCGCGGGCAAGTGCTCTACCATCTGAGCTACCGAAGCACGACTCACGGCCGGTACTCACAGCTTTACTTCTGCCAGTATCTGTCTCCTACCTTCCAAAATTTACAGAAGCTCTCCTGCGAACCTTGCAGAACTAGCACTCCTGAAAGAAAGGATATTGCGGAGACATGGCTTAGCCACAGCCTGGGGGATGTTTCCAGAATGAGATTTTCACTCTGCAGCGGAGTGTGCGCTGATATGAAACTTCCTGGCAGATTAAAACTGTGTGCCCGACCGAGACTCGAACTCGGGACCTTTGCCTTTCGCGGGCAAGTGCTCTACCATCTGAGCTACCGAAGCACGACTCACGCCCGGTACTCACAGCTTTACTTCTGCCAGTATCCGTCTCCTACCTTCCAAACTTTACAGAAGCTCTCCTGCGAACCTTGCAGAACTAGCACTCCTGAAAGAAAGGATATTGCGGAGACATGGCTTAGCCACAGCCTGGGGGATGTTTCCAGAATGAGATTTTCACTCTGCAGCGGAGTGTGCGCTGATATGAAACTTCCTGGCAGATTAAAACTGTGTGCCCGACCGAGACTCGAACTCGGGACCTTTGCCTTTCGCGGGCAAGTGCTCCACCATCTGAGCTACCGAAGCACGACTCACGCCCGGTACTCACAGCTTTACTTCTGCCAGTATCCGTCTCCTACCTTCCAAACTTTACAGAAGCTCTCCTGCGAACCTTGCAGAACTAGCACTCCTGAAAGAAAGGATATTGCGGAGACATGGCTTAGCCACAGCCTGGGGGATGTTTCCAGAATGAGGTTTTCACTCTGCAGCGGAGTGTGCGCTGATATGAAACTTCCTGGCAGATTAAAACTGTGTGCCCGACCGAGACTCGAACTCGGGACCTTTGCCTTTCGCTGGCAAGTGCTCTACCATCTGAGCTACCGAAGCACGACTCACGGCCGGTACTCACAGCTTTACTTCTGCCAGTATCCGTCTCTGCCAGGAAGTTTCATATCAGCGCACACTCCGCTGCAGAGTGAAAATCTCATTCTGGAAACATCCCGCAGGCTGTGGCTAAGTCATGTCTCCGCAATATCCTTTCTTTCAGGAGTGCTAGTTCTGCAAGGTTCGCAGGAGAGCTTCTGTAAAGTTTGGAAGGTAGGAGACGGATACTGGCAGAAGTAAAGCTGTGAGTACCGGCCGTGAGTCGTGCTTCGGTAGCTCAGATGGTAGAGCACTTGCCCGCGAAAGGCAAAGGTCCCGAGTTCGAGTCTCGGTCGGGCACACAGTTTTAATCTGCCAGGAAGTTTCATATCAGCGCACACTCCGCTGCAGAGTGAAAATCTCATTCTGGAAACATCCCCCAGGCTGTGGCTGAGCCATGTCTCCGCAATATCCTTTCTTTCAGGAGTGCTAGTTCTGCAAGGTTCGCAGGAGAGCTTCTGTAAAGTTTGGAAGGTAGGAGACGGATACTGGCAGAAGTAAAGCTGTGAGTACCGGGCGTGAGTCGTGCTTCGGTAGCTCAGATGGTAGAACACTTGCCCGCGAAAGGCAAAGGTCCCGAGTTCGAGTCTCGGTCGGGCACACAGTCTTAATCTGCCAGGAAGTTTCATATCAGCGCACACTCCGCTGCAGAGTGAAAATCTCATTCTGGAAACATCCCCCAGGCTGTGGCAAAGCCATGTCTCCGCAATATCCTTTCTTTCAGGAGTGCTAGTTCTGCAAGGTTCGCAGGAGAGCTTCTGTAAAGTTTGGAAGGTAGGAGACGGATACTGGCAGAAGTAAAGCTGTGAGTACCGGGCGTGAGTCGTGCTTCGGTAGCTCAGATGGTAGAGCACTTGCCCGCGAAAGGCAAAGGTCCCGAGTTCGAGTCTCGGTCGGGCACACAGTTTTAATCTGCCAGGAAGTTTCATATCAGCGCACACTCCGCTGCAGAGTGAAAATCTCATTCTGGAAACATCCCCCAGGCTGTGGCTAAGCCATGTCTCCGCAATATCCTTTCTTTCAGGAGTGCTAGTTCTGCAAGGTCCGCAGGAGAGCTTCTGTAAATTTTGGAAGGTAGGAGACAGATACTGGCAGAAGTAAAGCTGTGAGTACCGGGCGTGAGTCGTGCTTCGGTAGCTCAGATGGTAGAGCACTTGCCCGCGAAAGGCAAAGGTCCCGAGTTCGAGTCTCGGTCGGGCACACAGTTTTAATCTGCCAGGAAGTTTCATATCAGCGCACATTCCGCTGCAGAGTGAAAATCTCATTCTGGAAACATCCCCCAGGCTGTGGCTAAGCCATGTCTCCGCAATATCCTTTCTTTCAGGAGTGCTAGTTCTGCAAGGTTCGCAGGAGAGCTTCTGTAAAGTTTGGAAGGTAGGAGACGGATACTGGCAGAAGTAAAGCTGTGAGTACCGGGCGTGAGGCGTGCTTCGGTAGCTCAGATGGTAGAGCACTTGCCCGCGAA
This sequence comes from Schistocerca gregaria, assembly GCF_023897955.1. Taxonomy (NCBI): domain Eukaryota; kingdom Metazoa; phylum Arthropoda; class Insecta; order Orthoptera; family Acrididae; genus Schistocerca; species Schistocerca gregaria. Next base: position 125,268,217 of record NC_064923.1, on the reverse strand, counting down.
AGGCAAAGGTCCCGAGTTCGAGTCTCGGTCGGGCACACAGTTTTAATCTGCCAGGAAGTTTCATATCAGCGCACACTCCGCTGCAGAGTGAAAATCTCTTTCTGGAAACATCCCCCAGGCTGTGGCTAAGCCATGTCTCCGCAATATCCTTTCTTTCAGGAGTGCTAGTTCTGCAAGGTTCGCAGGAGAGCTTCTGTAAAGTTTGGAAGGTAGGAGACGGATACTGGCAGAAGTAAAGCTGTGAGTACCGGGCGTGAGTCGTGCTTCGGTAGCTCAGATGGTAGAGCACTTGCCCGCGAAAGGCAAAGGTCCCGAGTTCGAGTCTCGGTCGGGCACACAGTTTTAATCTGCCAGGAAGTTTCATAGTACAGTATCCTATTATTCACTGTTACTGAACTCGCACGGATCCCTACATTTTTCAAACAACCGTACTGTCCACTCCTGTGTTCGCCAGCACGAAATTTGTCGCAACGACAGAGAGCTTCAAGTCCCATCATCCAGTGGCAGCGAATAGAGATTTCCAAAGTAGCTGTATCTTCTCCACAAGCCACAGCCGCTCTCTACGTGCCTGCCACTGTCGAGACCCACTGGACGTACTCTCAAATTGGCTTGCGCGCGCCGCACCCATCTCCATGGCTGTTGTCCAACACAGAACAAACCAGTTCCAGTTTTTCTAGATCTGAACGACAAATAATAATCCTCAACACGGCCGTCTTTTGATGGAAAGGCGTGTATTAAAAAGTCGAGTGAAGCGTAAGAATGCGTGAATTATTAAACTCCTTGAAAAACTGCTACGTACCAAGGAAAATACCTATCAGAAAAACAACATACAGGAGCGGAAATATATACTTCCCATGCATGAAATACTGTCTTCATATTTATTATTTTCGTCCAGGATAAACTGCCAGTAGGCAAAAAATTCTTCAGGAATATGTTGGAGCTTTTGTCATCTAATCAGTGAGATTCGCTCCTATCCTATTTATTTCACGATCATTCCTGTTTCTCGAAAATTTGCTAATGTTTAGGACACAACAAAGTATTTCGTAAATTAATCCGAAAAATAATGAGAAACAAACATTCATCTTACAGCTGCCTTCTCACCGCTAGTGGCGCTAGAGTCGCTCAACTGTCGGATGAGAATAACTTTTACGGCAGTGAATTTTACAACTGTATATAGCGGACTGTGAGTGTAGCCTGTAGCTCTCTTCCAAAACATTGAACTGAAAATTAAAAATCAGTGTGTGATATTACAAGTTTTGACTCATATAGTGGCAAGACGTGTACCTTTAACGTTAGGTCCATCCAAAAGCTAAAGGACTGCTCGGTGATAAATGGAGAATCGCATGTTAGGAATTACTAGGAGAAACAGGAAAACCTCGAAACGGATCATAGAACAGATGGAAGTGATAGATGTATAAAGGAATGTAAAAGTAGATGAGGCCTTTATTTATCAGTAGGTGTCAAATGGCTGATACTGTGCTAATGATAACATTAGTTTATTTAAGCGGCCATGATAAATAGTATTTTTAAAGGTCTGAGTGATCACTAAATCACTCGTTTTTGCCGCTCAGGAAGTTTCATTTTACGCAGCTCATGTTCGGAATTACGCGCCACCAATCGCCCCCGCTCACCTTGGGCAGAACACCGCTGCGAGGCACACCTGGCTGCTGCGCTAAGCTGCCCCCTCAAGACACACTCTACCACACGACAAACTGCATCCTACGATCCTAGGAGGCATAATAAGAGTTTAGATAATCCTACACACACTCCAATAGCTATGACATATGTTAGGTAAATGTGTCCTGTCATTTTGTTTTATTCTGAAAGTAAATACACGTTTGTGTCACAAATTAAACAATATTTATTAAATCGTAAGTTGACCTGGTGGAAGAGACCAAACGGCGATGTTATCGGTCTCATCGGATTAGGGAAGGATGACGAAGGAAGGCGGCCGTGCCCTTTGAATGGAACCATCCCGGCATTTGCCTGAAGCGATTTAGGGAAATCACGGAAAACCTAGATCAGGACGGGCGGACGCGGGATTGAACCGTCATCCTCCCGAAGGCGAGTCCAGTGTGCTAGCCACTGCGCCACCTCACACGGTAAAATCGTACGTCTATCGTTCGCAATCAGCAATCTGGCGCAGGTCTAGAACATGGCTGATAGAGGAGGGGACTTAGATATCATGTGGAAAGCTGCTAAACTAGAGACGGTGTTTTCTGACTAAAGATTTGTCTAGGAGAAAATGACATGACCTTACTGTGCAGGAGCAGTAGTTACATTTGGGTTCTTTAGTCTGCCACTCACTCCATTTGTATGATTGTTGCAACTCTTTCCCATTGCTTCCCACCCATAGACAAATAGCAGTTCAAAAGTATCACATGCATTAACAATTCGAAGCCTGTGCAGTGAGTAACATAGTAGATTCGCTGGAGTTACAGGCCCCGTTGTAAGCACCCCGGTGAAAAGTTTTTGTATCTGTTCACGGAAATAAAATCATAATTAAGTGCCTCAAAAGCACTGTCCTCATAAACCCTCTAACAGGTCCTGGAGTCCTCATCCGGAAGTGGACGCTATCACATAAGTTATGGTCCCACGAAGTTTGACAAACTTGCTGATACACAGTGGACGCTATTATTTATTGTTGGTACGGTAAAGCTTGACAAATGCGCTGGTACACAGTGGACGCTATCACATAAGTTTCGGTCCTAGGAAGCTTGACAAAAGGGCAGATAGACGATCCAGAAACATTAATGTGACCTTCGCCTATGTTCAACATCAGTTTGCGATAGCCACTCATAGACGAAAGATGACAGCAGTATCAATGGAGAGTGCATGAAGTGTGTCGGGGGAACACGGAAAACAGTGCAGTAGTTGTAACGTGGTAGCAGAGTGATTTATCTCAGGCCCAAAAGCGCATTGATCATTGGCTTTGTGGCCAAGGGTGGAAGCATTTCCGAAATGACTAAGTGAGTAAACTGTCCGCACGTCACTGTGATTAAAGTATGCCGTATACCGTACATGGCATCATCTATACTGACTGATGGTCATCGGTGACGAAGGATTGAATTTCCATGCCAATACCCCAACTGGACATTCACTGAGTGGGGACAGGTGACATTTGCTGATGACACACGCTTTATGCTCCGTGGGACAGATGGCTGTTGGCGTGTCTGGCCTGATACATCAGAAAGCATACACTCTGCGACGATCGTCCGGAGAGTCAAGAAGCAGATGGCATTTTATGAGTGATCTCGTCATTCTGGAAAGTACAATTGATTAAAACAAGTACGCATCTATCTTTGGGGACTGTGTCCAACCGCAGTCCACATGATTCCACATCCCTGACACTATCTTTCAGAACCTCATTCACTCTCTTCCTTTATGTCTATGAGCGGTACGTGATGTAAAAGGTTTCAGGCTTTTGACAGCCGTGACTGAACAGTGTATAATGAATTAGCCCACCGGCAGTATGTTACGTATAGCGCATGAACTCACCGCCAATATTTGACTACTGCCCAACCGCGTTTTTGGATGTTTATGGAGCAACTAATATACATGCACCAATAAGAAAAAAAAAGTTGCCAATAGGCTATCGTTGTTGCAGCGGTTACACATCAGAGACTTTACATTAGTTGAAATACGCAGATATCAGCAATTTATGGGGTCGTTATGTAAATCTATGTGGAAATGAATTAAAAAATGCGACAGCTGTACAAAGACACGTTAGAGAACTGAGAAATTTGCTGATTTAAATTATTCTAGTAAAGGTCAGATTGTAATCTTGCAGCCGGTGGGAAAGAACGTACCTCAAACAGTGAACGTTACGGAGTCTTCACGTGCTCAGTGGCAATGAGAAATGAAAGTAGGAAATTGGTTTGGTCTGGAATTGTAGACGGAATGGAACTCTGTACAAGTTTCCAAAGTTTATAAGTTCATTACATGGAGCTGCAAGAAAATGGCGATCCGTACGAATGTTCGTTCTCAGTCAACAACCACAATGGTGCGATTTCGCTGAGGTTTACTTAGCAAGCCAGTGTATGATTTGTGGCAGAAGACACATAGTGCGCCTTCTCTCCCCCAGTTACACCCTTCCTACTTCATGCGAGAATGATACGTGAGAAGACAGATGTGGCTACCACTCCGTATAGGTCAAAATGTATCTAATTTTAACGTCATGGCCACGTGAAACGTATGTTTGAGGAAGTAGAGTAGTATGCTTATTGACAGTCTGGGACGTGGTCTGCCGGCCGGAGTGGCCGAGCGGTTCTAGGCGCTACAATCTGGAACCGTGCGACCGCTACGATCGCTTGTTCGAATCCTGCCTCGGGCATGGGTGTGTGTGATGTCCTTATGTCAGTTAGGTTTAAGTTGTTCTACGTTCTAGGGGACTTATGACCTCAAAAGTTGATTTCCATAGTGCTCAGAGCCATTTGAACCATTTGAACTAGGTTAACACAGCGCTAGTGTTTCTGGAGGTGTATAACAGCGGCACAGTGGCTTTAGTGAAACCAGAGTTACTTTTGATTTAACTCTGCCTGGTTAGCAAGAAGATGACGGTAGTCAAGGCTTCTGCTTTACGACGTTCATAGACAAGTGCACCAGGCTATAGGATTGTTTGGTGCAGCTCTCCACGCTACTCTGTCTCCTCGATGTTTCTTCATCTCTGCATAACTACTGCTACTTAGCTACCTACATCCACTTTCAGTTGCTTATTGTAGCCAATAGGCCTTTTCCTCCCTCTACAATTTTAAGACCCCCCCCCCCCCCCCCCCCGCCCTCTGTCACTTCCTTTCGTCCCAAATTTATTGACGCCTCTACTTTATCACTTCTTTCATTCAAACTGTGCCGCAAACCTAATTACTTCCTTCTTCGGTTTAGTGTCTCGGTATAATCCAACTGATCTAGTCACCTGATATTAAGGATTCCCTTGTTATTTCAAAAGCTTCTGTACTTCTCTTGTCTACACAATCTATCGTCCACTTTTCACTTCCAGATGAGGCTGCACTCCAGTTAAACAAACTGCTGGCCACTGAAACAGATAACTGGATATCAAATAAATGGCATTTCATCGCAACAATGGAAATCAGACTATAAGGAAAAATTACACAGCAGTTTCTCATTCATAAATTGGTTGTTTTTGAAAAGCTCGTGCTGTGTCTCGCGTGAGAAAGAGAAACTTGTACCAGATCTTCTCAAAACTCGACAGAGGCAGGTTCGCGGCCTATCGCGACAGTTTATTTTATCGTTAAACTACTTCTCACGTTGGTCAGGACCCCAGAATTCTCCTAAGAATATGTAATCTTCGGGTTCAGGAGGGCATTTACGGGAGGCCATGACGAGTGGCCCTGCGTAGCTAAAGACTATTCTTCCCTCTGACGTTAATGGTAACACAATCAAATTACGTACCTTGAGTCGAGAAATGCGCTTGTACGAAGAGAGACATGTATATCTAAGACGTTTAGAGGAGCTCGGACCGTCTGCACAGTGACCACCGTTGCGACTCGTATTCACTGAGTTGCTCAGGGAGCGGGATTGCATGTGCTGCCATCGAGTACACAATACCATCTCCCATCGTACACATGGTCGGTAATTTGGACAGCAGGTCTATACTTCTCACATGTTCAGGTCTGTGGCATCGCCCTACCTTAGAGGTCTCTATTCATCGCTTTCAGCAAGATAACACAAGACCGCAACTTGCCGTGCTGCCCTAGTCTATTCCGATACAGAGGATATTGTCCTGGCCAGCACGTTCTCGAGCTCTCTCATTCATTGAAAACATATGGTCGTGGGTTGCCAACAGACTGACATACCACCGTTCGCCAGCCGACACAACTGATAAATTCTGGCTTAGAGATGAAGCATTTTGGAATGAAGTACTCGTATCTGTCATCCAGGCTCAGTTCATCTTGGATATCCAGTCCGGTTAGAAACACTGTTGCTGCCAGAGATGATAGCTCTGTGTAATAAATTTACGTGTCATGTGGTTCCGCAAAACACATATAAATTCACTCATCAGTTCTACCTTCTGTACCTTAGTTAAGTTCGTTATCCCTGTCTCAGTTTTAATGCCTAGCAGGGTACTTACAAAAATAGTTCATAACTCTTTGATTGATATTCGATTTTTAAAAATTCTCAATTGAAGCTTACATTCGTTATGATGAAAGTGAGATCGGCTGGTTTTCGTGGCCTACTCAGTATAAAGATCGGTAGTGGCGACAAAACTGAACCGTGTGGGCCTCGCTCTGGCTGTAGTAGGGAGCCGCGCGGCACGCGAGCCTGGACAGACGGGAGGCGCACAGACAGACAGGGCGCCGCGTGTAGCTGGAGCAGCGGCAGCAGGGGCAGGCAGTATGTGCCCGTCACTGTTCCGGGAAGCTGCGGCCCAACCCGACGCCGCTGCATTCCTCGCGCTGCCGCCGTCCGTCTACTGCGCCTCTCCACACACGATTGTTCCCGGCCACTGCTCTCCCCACACTACCGCTCTACCCGTCATTAGCGCCCCGCAGTCCGGATCACGCATCACGAGTGTGCAAACCGAGCTTCCGTTTTGATTGCACATGTCCATCAGCTCCCGCATTGAGGGATGCGGATCCAACTGCCATACTACGTTTCAAATCTTTGAGCTACAAATTTTGAACTGTTTACGTTGTGAAAAGGGTGTATTACTTTCTAGCAAAAGGCAAAAAGCGAATTAATTCTTGATTCCGAACTTCTTTAATTTACAGAGAGGTGAATGCGAGGCTCATGTTAGGCTCATATTGTTCTATGCACTGGAGCTAGTTTAGAAGTAACTGAAGATTGTTACAAAGTTTATTACAGAACTAACTATGTAAGAGCAAGACATTATTTCACTCGAGTAATTAGTATTAATCTACAAGAAAAAGACGAGAAAATATTAATATTCCCTATAGTTTTGTGAAAATCTTGAAAACAAGATTTCTTGGTACTTTGATACAAGATAACTTGGATACTTAACACATACATCGACAGATATTTTCCGGTAGCCACTGTACAGCACGTGGCGGAGGATACTTCGTGCCAATGTTAGCGATTTTGTTTTCTGTTCCATTCACGTATTCAGCGGAGGAGAAATGATTGTCTATATGTTTATATACGCACCCTAATATCTCTTATCAGGATCACTTTATGAGACGTCTGATGTTCATAGCAGAATTCCTCGAATACCAGTTCTCAAAATTTACTCAATAGGGGACAAGTACGTGCAGGCGTTATTTCAAAGTTATCCGTCTAATTTTCCCGTCCATGTCTTTTAGACCTTCATATGGCCTATCCCGACATTTAGGATCATGGAATTACGTCATTTTGCCTGTTTTTTGCTTCCTTATTTGAAATCCCTAAAATACAGAAGATATTGTCAATAATGCTTGATTACTTCCTTCCAAAAAATAGCTTATAAACTGGCTCATCAGTCACATCAGTAAAATTCTTTGAAGTTATCTACCATTCGCTATGCAATATTGTAGCGAATACGTAACACATTCTCCATAAAACACAAACATTTGATTATAAAACAGAAATAAAGAATTATTAATGCGTACTTGTCAAACATCAGTCAAACATTAAATGCTATTGTGTAAACCTTGAAAACACGAAATAAAATCAACTGCTGTTACACATCCCAGCTGCATGATGTCACCAACAGATAAAGGCACCACAATTTCTATGTCAGCGCCACGAGATGTTCTCACTGTCAAAAACAGATGTCTCTACTGATAAAAATGTTCAGAATTCGAAATATTGACCACACTTGGTTTAAGACACAACAGAGCCTTAACATAATTATTTTCCACACCTATGCTGTCACAGTATACTAAAATGTCTGCAAAATACGTCGGCAACGGAAAAAGTGTGATGTTTACATCAATGATCACAGTGATTTTTTCATCAAGTTATTAGTCATCTAAAAAACATGGTTGTAATCTCTGAATTATTTGTCAGGGGAGCAGAGATTAAAGATGAATTATCAGTAGTAATTATAACAATTGTAGCAAATGATTGGGAACTAGATGAGGTTAACGTAATGTGTATTCCGTCTGATAATCTATCAACTGTCATCCCCTCACATTTTTTCCATCGTTAGTTTTGAAGGGGAGCGAAGATTATACATCACCAAAAAACGGAATTGATGACAAGTATTACAAGCAAACTGCTGCTGCATTTGGAACTATCGCTCAGTGGAAAACCTGTAGTAACTAAACTAACATCTAATAGAAATACCAACAGCAAGCACACATGCGGAACACGGTTTCTTTAGGTATGGAAGGAATAAGATGTTCGATTTTAGGAAGTAATGTATTTTATTACACTACATCATCTTAAACTGCAGAACGTCATGGACTTCTTACACACAATCTCAGGAGAGATGACCAACGATGGTGACAGTGAGAAATGTCTCCAAATTTTATGCCAAAGTCGATATATCAAAAATAAATAAAACATTTATGGTACTAAGGGACAGATCAAGATAATATGGATAGTTTTTATGAGGCACTCAGTGATGTAGTTGTTAGAGTAAAGGACAAGGACAGTTTTCTGCTCATGGGTGATTTTAATGCCAGGATTGGAAATCGAACAGAAGGGTATGAAAAGGTTATGGGTAAATTTAGAGAGGATATGGAGGCAAATAGGAACTGGAAACAACTCTTGGATTTCTGTGCCATTATGGGCTTAGTAATCACAAACTCCTGTTTTAAACATTAGAACATTCACCGGTATACTTGGGAAGGCAGAGGAACCAGATCTGTCATTGACTATATAACAAAAGATCAGGAATTCAGGAAGGCTGTGAGGGACACACGTGTATTCAGGGGATTCTTTGATGACACTGGTCATTATTTAATCTGCAGTGAAATTGGGATTGTGAGGCCGAAAGTGCAGGAGGTCAGGTCCATTTGTAGGAGGATAAGAGTGGAGAAACTTCAGGATAAGGAAATCAGGCACAAGTACATAACAGCGATCTCAGAAAGGTACCAGTTAGTTGTATGTAGTCAATTATAGTTATTGGAAAAGGAATGGGCAAGGTTCAGGGACACAGTACTAGAAGTGGCTAAAGAATGTCTTGGAACAGTAGTGTGTAAAAGTAGGATGAAGCAAACAGCTTGGTGGAATGACACAGTCAAGGCTGCCTGTAAAAGGAAAAAGAAGCCGTATCAAAAATGGCTACATACTAGAACTCAGGTAGACACAGAAAGTTATGTTGAAGAAAGAAAAAAACCCAAACAGATAATTGCAGCATCCAAGAAGAAATCTTGGGAAGACTTTGGAAACAGGTTGGAGACTATGGGTCAAGCTGCTGGAAAACCATTCTGGAGTGTAATTAGCTGTCTTCGAAAGTGAGGTAAGAAGGAAATGGTAAGTATTTTGGACAGGTCAGGAAAACTGCTGGTGAATCCTGTGGATGTTTTGGGCAGATGGAGGGAATATTTTAAAGAGTTGCTCAATGTAGGTGAAAATACGATCAGCAATGTTTCAGGTTTCGAGGTAGAATGGGGTAGGAATGATGATGGAAATAGGATCACATTTGAGGAAGTGGAGAAAACGGTTAATAGATTGCAGTGCAATAAAACAGCTGGGGTGGATGAAATTAAGTCGGAACTCATCAAATACAGTGGAACGTCAGGTCTTAAATGGGTAGACAGGATAATTGAAATTGCCTGCGAGTCGGGACAGGTTCCATCAGACTGGACAAAAGCAGTAATCACACCAATCTTTAAACATGGAAACAGAAAAGATTGTAACAACTACAGAGGTATCTCTTTAATCAGCGTTGTGGGTAAAATCTTCTCAGGTATTGTTGAAAGGAAAGTGCGAGTATTAGTTGACGACTAATTGGATGAAAATCAGTGTGGGTTTAGGCCTCTTAGAGGTTGTCAGGACCAGATCTTTAGCTTACGGCAAATAATGGAGAAGTGTTATGAGTGGAACATGGAACTGTTATCTATGCTTTATAGATCTAGAAAAGTTATATGACCGGGTTCCTAGGAGGAAGTTATTGTCTGTTCTACGAGATTATGGAATAGGAGGCAAACTTTTGCAAGCAATTAAAGGTCTTTACATGGATAGTCAGGCAGCAGTTAGAGTTGACGGTAAATTAAGTTCATGGTTCAGTGTAGTTTCAGGGGTAAGACAAGGCTGCAACCTGTCTCCACTGTTGTTCATATTATTTATGGATCATATGTTGAAAACAATAGACTGGCTGGGTGAGATCAAGATATGTGAACACAAAATAAGCAGTCTTGCATATGCGGATGACTTAGTTGTGATGGCAGATTCGATTGAAAGTTTGCAAAGTAATATTTCAGAGCTAGATCAGAAATGTAAGGACTATGGTATGAAGATTAGCGTCTCCAAAACGAAAGTAATGTCAGTGGGAAAGAAATATAAACGGATTGAGTGCCAAATAGGAGGAACAAAGTTAGAACAGGTGGACAGTTTCAAGTACTTAGGATGCATATTGTCACAGGATGGCAAGATAGTGAAAGAACTGGAAGCGAGGTGTAGCAAAGCTAATGCAGTGAACGCTCAGCTACGATCTACTCTGCAAGAAGGAAATCAGTACCAAGACTAAGTTATCTGTGCACCGTTCAATGTTTCGATCAACTTTGTTGTATGGGAGCGAAAGCTGGGTGGATTCAGGTTACCTTATCAACAAGGTTGAGGTTACGGATATGAAAGTAGCTAGGATGATTGCAGGTACTAGTAGATGGGAACAATGGCAGGAGGGTGTCCACAATGAGGAAATCAAAGAAAAACTGGGAATGAACTCTATAGATGTAGCAGTCAGGATGAACAGGCTTAGATGGTGGGGTCATGTTACACGCATGGGAGAAGCAAGATTACCGAAGAGACTCATGGGTTCAGCAGTAGAGGGTAGGCGGAGTCGGGGCAGACCAAGGAGAAGGTAGCTGGATTCGGTTAAGAAAGATTTTGAAGTAATAGGTTTAACATCAGAAGAGGCACCAATGTTAGCACTGAATAAGGGATCATGGAGGAATTTTATAAGGGGGCTATGCTCCAGACTGAACGCTGAAAGGCATAATCAGTCTTAAATGATGATGATGATGATTATGGTACTATATGCAAGATTTCGCACATTTTGAAAGCACAATGAAGCTTCTCACTAAATACTTCTGCACATGAACAGTCTGTTTTACTTATTGAAATATTCACAGCTTGCTTTTTGGTACTACTAATAAAAGACTTTTACCTCAAATATCATTGTTAAGAGTTACACAAGTGTGTTGTACGTAACTCTTCTGATATAAATAAACTAATTACATTCTATTAGCAATATTGATTTATTTTTCACAGTTAAAAAAATACAAAAGTAAACATGTTAACAATGCGTTTTATATGTCGAAACTTCGTTGATACTGAATTTATCACGACAAATATACTCTTACTGTAACTAAACCAGCACTCTGATACACAGTACCTAAGGAAAAGGATGTTGCACATTGAACGCAGACAGCTATGTCTCTTTATGGAAAGAATAGCACTCTCGTCTCTTCTTGGGAACATATTTTACACAGGCGATCGTTTTCAAAAGCCTCACAGATAATTAGTGTTCAGATAATGAAGGAATGGTGCTTTTGGAATAAAATAGTTACAACTGCCTGAAGAGTATGAGGAAGGTCAATGTTAACTGCATCCTTCGCTATAATTGAAAAGTTTTTGTTTTGACATGTGTTATCTGCAAAATCGTTACCTTAGACGCGAAACGCAAACAGACACTTGGGAAACCACACTGTATCATTCATGAATCATCCGATTATTCCCAACATTTCAAGTCTCCACAGCAATGGGATCACACAGCTTAATATTCGACATTAGTATAAAATAATCCAGTTTCACTTAGTTCCTGTTGACGCATCTTAATAGACAGTCTCGAATAACTGAAGGACGACAGTTTCGCCTCATGTATCTTTCATTTAGGATGAGCTAACCTTACGGTCTTTGTATTATACACGAACTGTTCGATGGTGTTGGTTCAGGTGAAGAATGTTGGCATATTTCCATTCTGGGTGAGGATTCTCCAACATAATGTGTTGAACTGCACACTGTGGGGATGAATGAAGCATTTTCTTTTCAGTTACGGGTAAGTATTTCCCCATACTCAGCGCATGTGTCAGTGTGTACGCGCAGACATTGCCAAATCTTATCTTGATGACGTCTAAACAAAGTGAGACTCATTCCGACAAGCAAAAGCAAGTTGAGACCTAACATGCCAGTACTTAGTGGAAAAACTATATTTCCTTTGTAATATTTTCTTGACTGGAAATGATGATAAGAAAACAGATTTCTAAGTAGTATTCATTAACGAAGTCAGCAGGAAGGGATTCGCTCTAGAACTTCTTACCTCCACCGACTTCCAAGAAAGCATGTGTGCCCTCACACTATCTCCACTTTAGAATGCTCTTAGAAGAGCTGTGCTGCGTTAAAACTTAATCATAGCAAACTAGTTTAAAACAATTACGTTTATCACACAAAATACGAGAGAGACGCGTGCAGTGACGTCAAGAAAGAAAGATATGCTACTAGGTAACTTGGGAAATAATGTTGCCCACCCTGTCATTTGAGTAGGTGAGCGCGGTGGTCTTCCGTATTTAAGAGGCAAAGTGTGACTACCTTCTAGATCTACGTCTACATTTATACTCCGCAAGCCACCCAACGGTGTGTGGCGGAGGGCACCCTAAGTGCCACTGTCATTACCTCCATTTCCTGTTCAAGTCGCGTATGATTCGCGGGAAGAACGACTGCCAGCAAGTCTCCGTGCGCGCTCTAATCTCTCTAATTTTACATTCGTGATCTCTTCGGGAGGTATAAGTAGGGGGAAGCACCTCATCCAGAAACGCACCCTCTCGAAACCTGGACAGCAAGCTACACCGCGATGCAGAGCGCCTCTCTTGCAGAACCTGCCACTTGAGTTTGCTAAACATCTCCGTAACGCTATCACGCTTACCAAATAACCCTGTGACGAAACGCGCCGCTCTTCTTTGGATCTTCTCTATCTCCTCTGTCAACCCCACCTGGTATGGATCCCACACTGATGAGCAATACTCAAGTACAGGTCGAACGAGTGTTTTGTAAGCCACCTCCTTTGTTGATGGACTACACTTTCTAAGGACTCTCCCAATGAATCTCAACTTGGCACCCGCCTTACCAACAATTAATTTTATATGATCATTCCACTTCAAATCGTTCCGCACACATACTCCCAGATATTTTACAGAAGTAACTGCTACTAGTGTTTGTTCCTCTATCATATAATCATACAATAAACGATCCTTCTTTCTATGTATTCGCAAAACATTACAGTTGTCTATGTTAAGGGTCAGTTGCCACTCCCTGCACCAAGAGCCTATCCGCTGCAGATCTTCCTGCATTTCACTGCAATTTTCTAATACTGCAACTTCTCTGCATACTACAGCATCATCTGAACTTCCGACTCTATCTACTAGGTCATTTATATATATTGTGCCGGCCGGCGTGGCCGAGAGGTTCTAGGCGCTACAGTCTGGAACCGCGCGACCGCTATGGTCGCAGGTTCGAATCCTGCCTCGGGCATGGATGTGTGTGATGTCCGTAGGTTAGTTAGGTTTAAGTAGTTCTAAGTTCTCGGGGACTGATGGCCTTAGAAGATAAGTACCATAGTGCTCAGAGCCATTTGAACCATTTTCTATATATTGTGAAAAGCAATGGTCCCAAAACACTCTCCTGTGGCACGCCAGACGTTACTTTAACTTCTGTAGACGTCTCTCCATTGAGAACAACATGCTGTGTTCTGTTTGCTAAAAACTCTTCAATCTAGCCACACAGCTGGTTGTGATATTCCGTAGGCTTGTACTTTGTTTATCAGGCGACAGTACGGAACTGTATCGAACGCCTTCCGGAAGTCAAGGAAAATGGCATCTACCTGGGAGCTTGTATCCAATATTTTCTGGGTCTCATGAACAAATAAAGCGAGTTGGGTCTCAAACGATCGCTGTTTCCGGAATCCATGTTGATTCCTACAGAGTAGACTCTGGGTTTCCAGAAATGACATGATACGCGAGCAAAAAATATGTTCTAAAATTTTAAAACAGATCGATGTCAGAGATATAGGTCTATAGTTTTTCCCATCTTCTCGACGACACTTCTTGAAGACTAGGACTACCTGTGCTCTTTTCCAATCATTTGGAACCTTCCGTTCCTCTAGAGACTTGCGGTACACGGCTGTTAGAGGGGGGGGGGGGGCAAGTTCTTTCGCGTACTCTGTGTAGAATCGAACTGGTATCCCGTCAGGTCCAGTGGGCTTTCCTCTGTTGAGTGATTTCAGTTGCTTTTCTATTCCTTGGACACTTATGTCAGCCATTTTTTAGTTTGTGCGAGGATTTAGAGAAGGAACTGCAGTGCGGTTTTCCTCTGTGAAACAGCTTTGGAAAAAGGTTTGTTAGCTGTTGTTTGTATATGAATTGAATCACAGTGTTAGCACAGACAGCAATTAATTGCTGCATGCTCTTGATTACACAACATCAAGGTAAACCTTACTTTATGACACACAGTTGATTATTAAGGATTTTAATCCCATAAGGTAACAACAGTCAGCCATAAAACTGATTATCATTGATCACTGAGCACCTTTGAGCACTGACCATCACTGATCACGTATCATCACTGATCACTGACGACAATTGAGCAATGACCATCATTCCATATCTGCATACTCCGCAAGCCATCGTACGGTGCGTGGCTGAGGGTACTCTCATAACTACTTGTCATTTCTTTCTGTCCCGCTCTCTAATAGAGAGTAGAAGCCTTGATATGAGCCCTTCTTATCTTCGTAATTCGTACGCGGAATGTACGTATGTGCTACCAGGATCGTTCTACACTCAGCTTCAAATGCCAGTTATCGAAATTTTCTAAATACTTTTCCTAGAAAAGAACGTCGCTTTCCCCCTGGGGATTCCCGTCTGAGTTTCCAAGCATATCCACAGCACTTGTATGTAGTTCGAACCTACCAGTAACAAATCTAGCAGTCCGCCCCTGAGTTCCTTCGATATCTTCCTCCTATCCCAACCGGTATGGAACACAAGAACTCAAGCAATACTCAGTAATAGCTGGCACTAATGTCCTAAATGCGGTCTCCTTTACAGAAGGGCTCAAAATAAACTGCAGAAGATTTGAAAACGACGAAACAAGATGTTTTCCACGGGTTATTGATTAGAAAGGCCACTCAATATTTTAAAATACCTTTTAGCACACTACAAATCAGATTAAGAATTGGAAATGATTCAGAACAAAAGGTAAGCTCTACTTTTTATCGCATAAGTGTTGAATAAAACCATGTGGCTATCATTCTGTAAACTAATATTATCCATTTGTATGTTTAGAAGGGTACAAGATGTACTACAGAAGATTTGAAATGAATCAGACCCCAGCATAGAAAGGAAATGTGCACACCACATAAAAACACATAAAGCTATGATGTGTTTAAACAATCAACTTTCCGTCGAATTGTTTGAGTAAAAATGTAAAAGAACAATATTATATTCTGTAGGCTATTTCCATTACTGAACAGAGATGTTAATGAGCCATTATTCTCTATTTCAGACCAAAACCCAGCTCTGTCTAAAAAAACTCACCAGGTTTTGGCAGAGGAGAGGAAGCTCTGGTTCCAGAAGAAGCGTGCACTTAACTTGCTATCACACCTGCTTCTTAGATGTTGGAAGAGCTATTAGGAAAGAAGGCAGACGCAGACGTTAAAAATATTATATTTGTGCAGTCGAAATAGGATTGTGAATATGATGGTGATGGAAGTGAAGAAGAGATAGAGGTTGAGCTGGCTGCATCCACAGGAAGAGACTGGGTGATTGGTGATTCATCTTTAGATGCTGAAAAAGATGATTTGATAACACGCAATGTAATGTATCGGGGAGCAGTGAGACTATACACTGCTTAGAAGGATTAGGGGAACATGAATTTGGGCATCCGCCATATCCCAATGAGCAATGATTGATGACTGGGTTTGCTACCAAATCATATAATAGTCCTTCACAATTGAAGTACACATCAAAACATCATTACACCCTCCATCGTTTACATAAAAAGATAGGTGTGGAAAACAAATACGAAAAAAATCAATCGTCCCGTCAGTCTGATTGCTTGTCATTAGACTATGAGAGCTTCAATAACATATGTGACATCCGTGAGCGTTTATCACTGCCTGACATCTACGTGGCAAGCTCCATATATGTTTACCGCCGGCCATTCCAGTACCTCAATGACCAGACTTAGCAAGACATCTCTGCTGACGCCCCCCGCATGGGCCCTCGAATTAGAAGGAATTCAGGGTCACCATCGTATCAACCAGCATCTACGTGATCCAACAGGATCTGTTTGATGTACTGCCTGGCGGTAAGTCGACCGTGAACAACGACAAGATCCGTATGGGCAAGATCCATAAGCGTGTCAGCACTGAAGCCAACCGACAAACTCACAGAACTTTGGAAATCTTTGGCAAGTATCGCTCACCATAGGTCTCCGTGCATGAGCACAGCCATTACCTCGATTCAGCGGACATCGCGACCCGTCTGTGAGTGACACGTTTCGCCAATGACGAATTAGCCAGTTGACATGGGAACGGCAGAAGATGTAGTCGTGTCCAGAGGGGTACTCGAAGAGGACTAGGAAGATGAAAATTACAATGAAGAAGAAAAGGGTGATAACATTCACAATTGAAAAACAGTCTCCAACAAATCACCGACAGATATCAAACCGACTGAACTGCGAGAGCGATTAGTATTCTTGCTGGTTTCAAAAGCGGGAAGCAATAATTAACTTCATAATGAAATACTGTCTATTGAAGAGGAACTTCTAGAAACATGATTAACGTCTAAAGTTTGAGGGAAAAATAAAGTGAAATTGCATATGAGAACATTAGGCCGCACCTAGACTCGGTAGGACGTAACTCGTGAACTTTCCCTTTCCTCGTGCACTGTGTGTCAGAAAGAGCTACAGTAAGAGCATATTTGTCGTAGTAAATTCAATGAATAGTTTTGACACATAAAATGAATTGTTAACATATACATTTTTACACATTGTTGCGCTGTGCAAATAAATTAATAATGTTAAAAGATGTAATTAGGTTTTTTAGTAGCAGACTTAGATATAACATACCTGTGAAACTCTTAAGAGAGAATCTTACCCGAAAGTTTTTATCGGTAGTGCCAACAGACGAGTTGTATTTTAATAAGTATCACAGGTAATTTAAATTCAAAAATATTTAATCTGATGCTTCATTGTGCTTGCAGAATGTGTGAAATCTTACATACAACACATTTTATCTTCGCCAGAGCTTTCAGAGAGCTCTTGCGCATTACTATAAGCATGCAAGCTGTATAATCATTTTAATAAGTTATACAGACACTCTATATGCGGAGAAATACTGACTGTAAACGTCCGTAGAACTTGCAAGTGTCATACGCCTACCAAGTTTCATCGAAAACGAGTGGTCTCCAAAAAGTTCTTTTCAAGAGTGCCAATACGTTAGCTGCAAGTATTTTAATAAGTAATACAGACAACGTAGATGTGGTAATGTGTAATTTGAAGCTTCATTGTGCTTGCAGTGTGTCAGAAATCTTAAATATAATGAAATTCAGTTTTGCGCGAATTTGTATGCCACTTATACCCCCAACTACGGACTCACCGGATAAACTGAGTCATTTCTGGAGGTTTTGTACCAATTGGGGGTTCTCGCACTATGCAATAATGTAAAATGAGGTCCTATATTTCAGCCACCATAAATTCAATTAGCTGCCTGTCGTGTGCAATGGTGTAGCAGCAGATACGACATAATGCGAATACTGCTGTGTGTGTGTGTGTGTGTGTGTGTGTGTGTGTGTGTGTGTGTGTGTGTGTGTGTAGCCATGAAACATGTGGCCATCCCTCATTTCTCTATTGTTGAGTGTTAAAACATAGCAGCAATTCATTTTTTTTAAGGAAAAAAGGATCCAGCCCATTACAATCCACGATCCTTGTTAGTCAAGTCCCAGGGGAGATGGGAGTGGAATGGTGGATTTCATAATTACCAGCAATTGCGAGCTACTTCCAGCTCCGTTATTTGCTTTAGAGTAAAGAAAAGCGCTGAAAATTCAGAGTCGGAACGGAACGGAAGGAGCTATTATTACCTCGTTCCCATACAAAAAGAGCAAACTTTGTTCATAGATGTTTCCCTTTGAGCGTTATGAGAAAAATATCGTTAACTTTCTAGACATGATTTTTAATGTATTTATCTGGCATCCGATTGTTCCTTTCTCATTCAGTTAAGCCACAGAGTAGAAAAGGGACCGAAATTAAAATTTTTGTTATGTTTACGCTAGCACAGCTACAGGCGATACCAGATGGAGGTACTAAAATAGCTCTGGAGCAGAAATAAGCAATCCGGACTGTAAGTCGGTCGAGGACACGAGAACACGTTTCTACATTAGCACCAATCGCCAGACACAAGCTACACATTCTCCAAATTCCATGGAGAGAAGGAAACATGAATCTATTCGTTAGCTCTTGTTAAGTGAAGCACCAAGCTTTATCTCAGATGCAGTAACATTTCTGCGAGTTGACAATGCAGTTAAGAGCATGTAACGAATTGTTAAGCAAACACAACAGAACGATGACCACTGATCACTCGTAAAGAAGCAGACCACACTAGGTCATAACGAACTGAGCCTCACACATTACATCCACACATACCATAGCCCTTTTGCTATAAATGCAGTAGGTCATTAGAATGGATGCCATTCGTACTGAGGCCTTCGATTCAATGATTATTAAGGTACAGTGACATCCATGTATTATATGATCCAGTACTTCTCGTGAACATGCTGCTTTCCATTCCGAAGAAGACAACATCCAGGTAACCACAACCTGATGCTTGTGTGACTTTGAATTGGTTGCCACGTAGCCAATTGCTGATGGAGGGACTGGGGATCTTGTAACACCTGTGCATCTGACAGTACCACACTATCGTCAACATCACTGCTGGGTGAGAGAGCCATCTGCTGTCTCTGTACCTGATCATCGTTGCAGGTACTTCCGGATGCCGAGGGCCTACTTGTCATGTGGGGCCAGGATCAGCTGACTACACGACTTCTGACAGCATGCTACATCCCGATGGGTCACCACAGATCATCGTAGTGTTTCGGAGCGGGATCCAGGAAACACTGTGGTGCATATACTCACAATACAGCTTCGCTGCCTGCAGACTGTAAGTCTTCTGCCCGCAAGACTTGGCCAAACTGCTAGAGCAGTGACCTTGCCAGCCAGTCTGGCCGACAACAGGAGTCAGTGGAATGTCACCGTGTCACTGGCAAAAGGCATCAGCTGAAGCTGACGAGAAGACACTAAATTGCAATTTAGAATCAATAAATATTAGCTAACTAATTGTGTTTTATTGGCGTCAAAAGACTCACTACAGGTTCCAAAACACCATCCTGACAACACAGCGGTCTCTCCACACGGCATCCCTACAATTCTCTGCTCTTAGGATCAGAGCGGAATCTTTGAGATCCTGCGCTGTAATGAGTAGCGGAACTTTCCAGCCACATGTCCCAGAGAGTATAGCAGAGGGCGTATCAATTGGGAACTTAGGAGACTTTTAGTACTGGTGTAATCGAGGGAAACCTCCCAGACCATTGGTCGGAACTAGGGTATTAGGACCAGATTAATTTATTTCTGGAACGATGTTATCAACTGTCCTAGACAAAAATTAAAATTTATTTTACATCTTTCTTGTGTGTATGTGTATGCACGTTTTAGTGTGAGTGAACTATTTTTCTATCCACTCCTCATTCTCTTCTCCAAGAGTAGTGTGGACTGTTTCAGATCAGGCCCGTTATAGAGTTACAGTTTTATTCATTCAAATATCCTGATTGGTTGGTAGTTGAGCAGAGGTAATCCCAGTAAGGAACAAATGAGAGAGGATTAGCAGCTCTGGAATTTGCCCGACAAACAAGGAAAATGTTCCGAAGACCTTGGTTGGACCGGGGGACTGCAACTGAATCTTTTCTCTCAAGAGCTACACTGAAGCGCTAAAGAAATTGGTATGGGCATGCTCATTTAAATACAGAGATATGTACACAGGCAGAATACGGCGCTGCTGTCGGCAACCCTTCATGAGACAAGTTTCTGGCGCAGTTGTTAGGTCCATTACTGCTGCTACAATGGCAGGTCATCAAGATTTAAATGAGTTTGAAAGTGGTATTATAGTCGGCGCACGAGCGGTGAGACACAGCATCTCCGAGGTAGCGATGTAGTGAGGATTTACCCGTACGAGCATTTCACAAGTGTACCATGAATATCAGGAGCTGGGTAAAACATTAAATCTCCAACACCGCTACAGCCGGAAAAAGATCCTGCAAGAAGGGACCAACGACAACTGAAGAGGATCGTTCAACCTGACAGAAGTGTAACGCTTCCGCAAACTGCTGCAGATTTCAGTTGCTGAGCCACCAGCAAGTACCAGCGTTTCCAATCAATGAAACATCGATATGGGCTTTCGGAGAGGGGGCCCACTCATGTACCCTTGATGACTGCACGACAAAGAGCTTTACGTCTCGTCTGGGCCCGTGAGCACCGACATTGGACTGTTGATGACTGGAAACATGTTGCCTGGTCGCACGAGTCTCGTTTAAAATCGTATCGAGTGGATGGACGTGTACGGGTATGGAGACAACCTCATGAATCCATGGACCCTGCAGGTCAGCAGGGGACTGTTCAAGCTGGTGCAGGCTCTGTAATTGTGTGGGGCGTGTGCTGTTGGAGTGATATGGGACACCTGATACGTTCAGATACGACTCTGACAGGTGACACGTACGTAAGCAACCTGTCTAATCACTTGCATCCAGTCCATTTTGCATTCCAACAGACTTTGTCAAATCCAGCAGGGCAATGCGACACCCCATACGTTCAGAATTGCTACAGAGTGTCTCCATAAATACTGTTCTCAATTTAAACACTACCGCTGTTCACCAGACTCTCCAGACATGAATATTATTGAGCATATCTGGGCTGCCTTGCAACGTGTTGTTTACAACGGATCCCCATCCCCTCGTACTCTTACGGATTTATGTACAGCCCTGCAGGAATCATGGTGTCAGTTCCCTCCAGCACTACTTCAGACATTAGCTGAGTCCATGGCACGTCGTGTTGCGGCACGTCTGCGTGCTCACAGGGTCCTACAAGATATTAGGCAGGTGTACCAGTTTCTTTGGCTCTTCAACGTATTTTTACTTCTTCAATTATATTCTATCGCTGTCACGTTAACTAGTTTTCACTGATACTTTTCAGAGGTGTTTCCGTAACCAAATCGACTAGAGAAAGTCACGATCTTTTAAGTGTCTCTGTGTTGTGTTTGGCGGAATTTTTGGTCACGCATGTCCGTGTCTATTGGCACTGTGTACAACTTGATTTTATATTTAACATTTCTCAACAGCATAGATCACAAACAAAACAAATTTACAGTATTATTTAATTAACTTTGGCTCGCTGAAACGTTATATAATTTTTATCTGCTGCAACTATCGGAAGACAGGCAGACGCAGACAATTTCACAGACTTCCGCACTCTCGTTGCCCCGTAATCGCGACTTATTTAGTATGATAATGGAAAGTCTTTCACATACATGTGTTGATTGAAATTCTGTAGTACTTTTGTGAAGTCAATATGGAAACGACGAAACTCTACCTGAGAAAAACAATGTAGACATCCTGGACGGTTTTGACGTAAAGGAATTTGTCTATAAATTTGAATCACACTGTAGATCATTCAGTTCCATCTGCACGAGTGCAGTGGTGCTTCCAACTGAAACGGCAAATGGTCTCGAAAACAGATGTAAGACTGGCAATGCCCTCAGAAGTTTAGAGAGAGAGAGAGAGAGAGAGAGAGAGAGAGAGAGAGAGAGAGAGAGAGTCTCTACAGTCTTAGTTGAGTTCCATCGAAAACTGTTGCATGCGACTTCATGCAAATAATGCGAGCGGCTTCAGAAATTTCTGTTTGTACCAACTACTTCTTCACCTGCTCCATGCCAGCAAATTTAGCAGGAAGTACTTGTTATACAGAACAATGAATCCCGTCTGTCGATGGTTGTCAGTTTTTGCTCTTTCATTATCAACTAAATTTTCAAATTTGTTCTGCTTCCAATTGTAATCTTATTTCACAGCAAATTTGCAGTACTCATCTATTATGTGACTGCATAGCAGGTATTGAGAATTCTCATCCCTCTTCTCTGTCATTTCCATTCAGCTTTATAATGTTGTGACGATACGTTGCTCTTTTCGTGCAAACAGCTACTGGACCTGTGAACGTCCTTCATACAACGAGCAAATAGAGAAACCTAAACAGTGCTGACACCACGATTCTGCCGATCTGAAGAGAGTAGTGTCGGCCGGACAATGCCACATTCCAGTACTATATGAAATGTCGCGCTGTACCGACTACTCCCGAGAACGGCCGAGAAACATCAAGACAGTCCGAGCCACGGCTCGCATGGAGCCTGCACACACAGCTCGTAGGTGGTTTTGCACGGTGCGGACGGACCTGACAGACTTAGGCGATTGAGAAGCACGGAGGCTAATACACTGAAAACGATACTCCGTTCCTGGTGCTTCGCTTGCGTGGATAGATGAAATATTAGATGCGGCTGCTGCGATTTGGCAGTCTTGGTAATATACACAATACACCCGTCAAAAAAGTTTTGCAACACACCAGTTCCCAGAACTTCTGTAGACTTGACTGTAGATACTGTATCACAGACACAGTCCCTGTTCAGAAATGTCACTAAACCACGCCCAAAGATGTAAACAACCACGCATGAGCAGCGTCTATTAGGTGGAGGGTGTCCGAAAGCCGATGTTCGAGTCATTCCACCAGGAAGGAGGTACACGGCTCGTGTTGTCTGTGGTTCAAACGAGCCTAGACGGTCAATACCGCAGTTCGATCGCGTCCGCATTGTTACCTTGTGCCGGGAAGGGCTCTCAACAAGGGAGGTGTTCAGGCGTCTCGGAGTGAAACAAAGCGATGTTGTTCGGACACGGAGGATATACAGAGAGTCCGAAACTGTCGGTGACATGCCTCACTCAGGCCGCCCAAGAGCTACTACTGCAGTGGATGACCGCCACCTACGGATTATGGCTCGGAGGAACCCTAAGAGCAACGCCACCATATTGAATAACGATTTTCGTGCA
The DNA here is from genome assembly GCF_023897955.1 of Schistocerca gregaria. Classification (NCBI taxonomy): domain Eukaryota; kingdom Metazoa; phylum Arthropoda; class Insecta; order Orthoptera; family Acrididae; genus Schistocerca; species Schistocerca gregaria. The sequence continues at coordinate 125,244,974 of NC_064923.1, read as the reverse complement.
GCCACATGACGTCGTGTTACGATTCAAACTGTGCGCAATAGGCTGCATGATACGCAACTTCACTCCCGACGTCCATGCTGAGGTCCATCTTTGCAACCACGACACCATTCAGCGCAGTACAGATGGGCCCAACAACATGCCGAATGGACTGCACAGTACTGGCATCAGGTTCTCTTCACCGATGAGTGTCGCATATGCCTTCAACGAGGCAATCGTTGGAGACGTGTTTGAAGGCAATCCGGTCAGGCTGAACGCCTTAGACACACTGTCCAGCTAGTGCAGTAAGTAGGAGGTTCCCTGCTATTTTTGGGGTGGCGTTCTGTGGGCCCAACGTACAACGCTGGTGGCCATGGAAGGCGCCGCAACGGCTGTACGATACGTGAACGCCATCCTCCGACCGATAGTGCAACCATATCGGCAGCATATTGGCGAGGCATTCGTCTTCATGGCGACAGTTCCGCCCCCAGCGTTCTCATCTTGTGAATGATTTCTTGCAGGATAACGACATCGCTCGACTAGAATGACCAGCATGTTCTCCAGACATAGACGCAATAGAGCATGCCTGGGATAGACCGAAAACGGATGTTTATGGATGACGTGACGCGCCAACCACTCCAAAGGATCAGCGCCGAATCTCCGTTGCGGAGTGGGGCAATCTGGACCAACAGTGCCTCGATGAACTTATGGATAGTATGCCCTGACGAACACAGGCATGCATCAATTCAACGGGACGCGTTACTGGGTATGAGAGGTACCGGTGTGTACAGCAATCTGGACCACCACCTCTGAAGGTGTCCCTGTATGGTGGTACAACGTCCAATGTATGGTTTTCATGAGCAATAAAAAGCGCGGAAATAATGTTTGTGTTGATCTCTATTCCAATTTTCTGTACAGGTCCCGGAATTCTCGGAGCCAACGTGATGCAAAACTTTTTTTCGTGTGTGTAGTTCTAGGTACTAGACTATCGAAACTGATTGCTCATATTTAAGGTAACACTATTAAATTGTAGCAATTTTTATAATTCATGTTGCTTAACTTGCTTTGAATTGCAGAAATGAACATGAATTCATACTCACGTTATCGGAAAAGATTCACATCTCTGGAAAGTCAGCACTAGTGAGTCTAGCTACATTTAATCCGAAAAATCCTGCGGTCAATTCAGTCAACCTTTCTTTCAGTTTAGTTTTTTCAGCTGGTTTCCTTACAGTACACAGAGTGCAGAGCGTTAGTTGTGTTGTACAAATGTTGGTGTAACATGAAATGTTACTGTGCCGAGGAGTATGCGGATATGTGTTTCATGTATGGTGAGGCTAACGGCAATGCGCAGAAGGCTGCGTGCTTGTACCCTGAAGCGCCAAAGAAAGTGGTACAGGCATGTGTATTCAAATAAAGAGATATGTATACAGGCAGAATAAGGCGCTGTGGTCGGCAACGCCTATATAAGACAACAAGAGTCTGGCGCATTTGTTAGATCGATTTCTGCTGCCACAATGGCATGTTATCGAGATCTAAGTGAATTTGGTTTAAATGGCTCTGAGCAGTATGGGACTTAACATCTGAGGTCATCAGTCCCCTAGAACTTAGAACTACTTAAACCTAACTAACCTAAAGACATCACACACGTCCATGCCCGAGGCAGGATTCGAACCTGCGACCGTAGCGGTCGCGCTGTTCCAGGCTGAACCTAGAACCGCTCGCCCACTCCGACCAGCATTACCAAGTGTGAGCGTGCGATCGAGTCAACGAAACATCCTCGTTATAGGCTTTTGGAAGTCCACTCGTGTGTCTTGATGACCGCCTGGGCACGTCGACATCGAGGTTGCTCTGTTCATGACTGGAAATATGTTGCCTGGTCAGACGTTTCAAATTGTATCGAGCGGATGGACGTGTACGGGTATGGAGACATCCTCTTCAATCCCTGGACCCTGCACGTCAGCAGGGGACTGTCCAAGCTGGTGAAGGCTCTGTAATGGTGTGAAGCGTGTGCAGCTCGAGTGAAATGGGACCCTTTGTTACGCCTAGATTCGACTCTGACAGGTAACACGTACGTAAGCATCCTGTCCGATCACGTGCATGCAGTCCATTTTGCTTTCCAACAGACTTTGACAATTCCAGCAGGTTAAAGCGACACCCCACAAATTCAGAATTGCTACAGAGTATCTCCAGACTTCCGCTGTTCACCAAACTCCTCAGACATGAACATTATTGAGCACATCTGGGATGCCTTGCAACGTGCAGTTCAGAAGAGATCCCCGCCACCTCGTATTCTTACTGATTTATGGACAGCCCTGGAGGATTCATGGTGTCATTTCCCTGTAGCACTACTTTAGACATTAGTCGAGTCTATAATACGTCGTGTTGCGGCACTTCTACGTGATTGCGGAAGTCCTACGCAATGTCAGGCAGGTGTTCCAGTTTTTTTGGCTCTTCACTGTACCAATAGGCACAACCTCCCCTACAGCACCTCGTTACGGCATCTCGAGAGTCGAACGCTTACTACGGTCATCAACGCCTCTGAGAAACTGGGAGCTTTTCACATGCTGCGGGAGCCGGTAGATCTCCACGGAATACAATTTTGCTGTGGTAGTGGAAACAGTCGAAAACTTTCTATGAATCTCGACGAGGTGACTTGAAACAAAAATTCCTGGAACGCGCCGCCATAGTGTATAGAGAATAATGCATCGCAAGACCCAGTGTAGACGTATCATCTCCAACGGGTTCACTGTATTCGTTAGACGGACTTTGGTCCTAGACTAACGTTATGTTAGTGGATGCAACAAGCTGTAGGTAACACACTTCATTTAGACATGGAGAAGGGTTTGCTTGTCTAATTATCTCAATTCTCACGTATGTGGTCATCTAGCCTCCAACCCGCATACTGTACATGAATCTCAACATCAGCGACGTTTCTCATTGAATGTGTGGTTAGCGATACTAGGTGATCTCCTTACTGGGCCGTAAATGTAACGAAGGACTCAAAAGATCGAATTATCTCCAGCTTCTATGGCATCGTCAAGTAGGATTGCTTGGATATGTTCCATTACAACAACACCCGAGGGCGTGATACGTACGTGATAGAGCAATGGTCCATTTTGCTGCTATGGTGAGGCGGCACTAAACGCTCCGATACCACCAAATATGGATTGGGCGAGGATGACCTGTACCATGGTCTCCAAGATCACCTGATCTGAACCCCATAAACCTGTGTTTTGGGCCACCTGAGAGGCGTAGCGATGGGTACAGGCCTTCACCTGGGTACAAGAACAACACTTTCAACACCTCGTTTCACTAAGAGTACAGTCATGCACTGTGGTGTTCTTCACGTACAACACCTGGACTTCTACCAAATTGTCTCTAATAACTAGTCTCGACTAGCTGCGCCCTGCTGTTGTACCCGGGGTTAAACAGTTATTTCTGAAGAAATTATAATGCCAAAACTCACTGTCTTCGCATATGCGCCATCACGGAAGTTATCCTTTGGAGGTATTGAGGCATAAGCCACTTGCTGTTCAGCAAACTGCTTGATATTGCATAAACAATTAAAACCTTGGGAAGGGGAAGGCGTTAGGGTAGACAACCAGATTCTGAGACGAAGGGACAAGCTGACAGAATAAATGTCGCTCACAATGCAACTTCCACAGTCCAAGACCTCAACATTAATTCTTATGAACAATCGAGCTTCTAGAAGCAAATGAAGTCTACAAAAATATTACAAACCATCCCCATCGCAAGCCAAGGCGCTGTTTAAGAATCCAGATAATACCACAATCCAATACACTGCTGTGAAATATTTTGTCATGATTTTATCCTACAGGAGTAGTTCTGCTGTCCTAGATTTACGTAATTTCTTACTTTATTTGCCAAAATAGTTAACAACTAGCCTATACGCTAAACTTAATGGACTCATTTGATTGTAAACTTCCATGGATGTCTTTTTAGTCAGATTGCTTACGCCACTGAAACAGCAGTCACGTAGATCATCATGCGGGAACACTGATTTTTATAGGACTAGAAGATAACCTACGTGTTCATTCATAGCACAGGCTGTCTCCAATCCAAAGTGGATCCAAACCCGTCCACCAGCTTAAGCGTGAAGGAATAACAAACAAATGAACTCGACGAAGAAAGAAAATAAGCTATTTCTAGTTCGGTGCGGCCACAGATTTATAATATTTGCATATGCAACAAGGGACCAGGAAATGACCTGCGAGAGTCTCTGCAAACATCTTGAGACTCTGGCATAAAATGGGGGTGATACGCATTTACAAGAACTCAGCAAGAGATTTCTCACAGACTTTGTCACCTCCATTCTCCCAACTTCCTACCGACACTTTATCCCTTTTACAACGAGCAACTCAGCAGAAGGTTGGGTAACCAACCCCAGCGAGAAGCTGAGTCGGTGAGCAGACAGCATTTGGACGTCAGTTGAAGGCAACGCGAAAGCACCACTGAAATTATCCCAGAGACACCCAGTGGCTTTTCTCAACCCAAAATGCTCCGGAATTTCAAGTTCCTCGTTCAGATCTCCGGGGGGAGCCAGTCTGAGAGAAGCTTCACGAAGAGAAGATGCTGCAAGGAGAAGCAATGCATAGGAACATGGCTTGTAATATGCATGTATTACGAACTACAGACGTAGTCAAAAAAGAAATGGAGAGCTGTAACATCGACATGTGGGAATAAGTGAAATGAAGTGAACTGGGATGGGGGAATTTGCTACAGATGACCGTTCTGGACACAACAACAGAAGTAATGGAGTAGCCTCCATAGTAAGTGACAGAGCGGGAAAAGCTCTAATGGGACTCAAGTATAAAAATGATAGAATTATGTGAATTAGATTGCAAGGGCAGCCCCTTAATATCACAGTCATTCAAGTTTATGCGCCAACCATAGATGCTGGAAAGGAAGTTACTGATTAGTTCTTTGAAGATTTACGACAATTACTGCTGTCGACAGCAAAAAAGGATGTCGTCTGCATAGAGGGAAATTGCAATGCGAAAATAGTCAAATTGTCGAAGGTGTAACGGGAAAATTTGGTTTTAGTACAATAAGTGTACTAGGACAGAGACAGCTAGAATTCTTGCAAAACAAATAATTGGTTATTACTAACACACTTTTCCAGCTACTCAAACAATCCCTATATACTTGGACTTCACCAGACGGCCAACACCGGTATCCAGTAGATTACATACTTCGCAGTCGGAGGAGGAAGAGAGCGATTCAGTCAACTACAACAAGATCTGGAGCTGATTGCGGATCAGATCGCAAGCTCTTAAATGCAAAATTCCGTCTGAAACTGAGGAAAGTAGCAAAAGCTGTTCCACCTTGCAGATACAACCTTAGGACCGTACCCTTTGATTACACAACATAAGTCCGAAACAGATTTAATGGATTCATTGGAAAGACTGCATTGAAAGTGCTGCATTCAGATGATACTACACAGTTGGTATAAAGTGAAGAAGAGTTAAAGACATCTCGCTGAAGGTGAAAGATGAAAGTGAAAAAGCTAATCTTAGGTGGAATGGTAACAAAAGAAAAATTATGGCAACTCCACCTATCATATCATGGGATACAAGAGGAGAAACGATGGAGTTTCTACGTTCAGTTATCTCGGTTCCCAGATTTCTGCTGATGGTGACATGACATCACGAGACGCTTGCTGATTGGTAGAAAGGCAATGTTAAATCTTGACACTGTTTTTAGGAGCAATATAACTTTACCAACAAAGATCCTTACTGTAAGAGATATGATCTTTCCGATTGTGACATATGTACGTGAGACCTAGACCATTAGAAAGGCGGAACGGCAAAAAAAAAGGTTCCTTTGAAATGTGATATTGGAGGACACTTCTTAGAATCTCAGGGACTGCAAAAAGATCGAACAGGTCAATATTAGAGCGAATAAAACCAGAGTGCCCCCTGGAAGGTCTGACACTATGCAAAAGCTGACCTACTTTGGACACGTCATGAGAAGACATGTTTCACTGGAAAAACCTCTAATGTTGCGGAAGGCACTAGAAGAAGAGGACGTCAGAGGATGGATCGATGGCATCACTGAAGCAATGTGTTCCACCCTGGAAAGCCTACGGGAGAAAGTGTAGGACAGAAGAAGATGGCTTGCTTTGGTTCATGGGGCCACGGAGAGTCGGAACCAACTACACGAATAGAGAGAGAGAGAGAGAGATGAGTAACAGCGTCATCTGCCCTCACGTACGTGCTTGTTACCAGCAGATACGCTCGCATTTTTAATCACGCCCAGCCTCAATAAAAGCCTACCACATTCTACATGTCTGTGTGGCATACGGCATTTAAATGACACGGACGTTGTCGTCTTCAGGCATCTTGGAAGCTGTGAGACACGCGTGACGCTCGGCAGCTGGAACGCAATGGGCTTGTGATGGAAGTGTGGATTAAACACTTTGAGGATGATATAAGCATTGTATTCACTACTTTGAGGAAAGTATAAGCACTGGAAATTTGGAATTTTGTGGTAAGGTCTTATGGGACCAAACTGCTGAGGTCATCGCTACCTAAGCTTACGCAATACTTAATCTAACTTAACGTAACGTACGCTAGGGGCAACACACACACCCATGCCCGAGGGAGGACTCGAACCTCCGACGGAAGGGAGTCGCGCGGACCGTGACAAGACGCCGAAGACCGCGCGGCTATAAGCAATGCATTTATTATGTTGAAACATATTACGTAGGATAAATATTTTTACAGATACTATGCAGTTCAAAATTCAAAAAATAAATAGCTTTTTCTAAGAGGAAATTGCTGTTCCAAATTTCGCATTATATTCTTCAAATCAATGAGTAACTGGTGCTACACACTTTTGACAGTCTCCTATTGTTAACTTAGAGTATAAGCTAATCCCATTCCAAATTTATTGCGTTTATAATATATATGGGACGTTGTACAGTATTATTACCTTTTCCTAACTGGGAAGACGTTTCACATAATCAAGTCAGTAATGGCTGGTAACCACAAAGTTCCAATTATCTCGCAAACGGTTCGTTTACGGACCTTGTTTATTGAGAGTTCTTTTGCTTCTAGTATCATGTACTTTCAGATGTTTGTGTTTATGCGATTAATTATGATACACTCCGTATAGGACTTGACTGCACATGTCTTGGTGGTGGCAACGGGTCTTACACTATTAACTGCATTCGCTTTTGAACCAATTATATAATTCGAATTCTGATACTATTCATTATTTCAACCTTCCTCAGCGTTTACTGGGCGTATGAGCCCATATTGGAATATACTTTGGCTGCCGCCATTTCGTGATCGCGTGTTGTGATTCATCAGCTAGTGGTTGTATTTGATGAATTAAGTCGAGTATTTAATTTAACAAACAGCAGCTCCTGTTTTTAACAATACGCAACCGTGTTCTGACGCACTTATTTTCTGCTAAAACGGTAATTCTTACCGTCGGTTGGAGAGACTCTATGGACTATTCTGCGAAAGTGTGTTTATTCGTATTTTACAAGCTACCTTCAATAGTGTATTATTTCAGTATGTCTAGAACGTCTTGGCAAACGATGCACATTCATATCTTATAAACCGCAAAATCATTCAACCGACTTGAAGTGACATTGCCAGCAGATATCCAGTGTTTCATACTTGACTATTACAATGGCAGTATGAGGTCTGCAATCCCACTGCAAATATAGGTTGCTCACTGTCACTCTCTTTATATTGTTATGATCTTATGAGTGTTATTCATGCTTAATGAGTTTCATTTTCTAATTCTGTCCCTACTATTTTCATTACGCGGTTTAGCATAAGCGTGCGTTGCTCATTTTGGTTTCCTTACTCATTACACACAGATAGCTATAGTTTAGTATAACATACACAGGAACTGTTCACTTGAATTACCCTAATTTAACCAATTACTCATAGAGCTTCGACACAATGTGAGGACACATTATATTTACTCACATCGAAAATTTAGCTGCGATTTTGCGGATATAAAATTTGGGCTATCAATATACAACTGCAAATCTGCATGTGCTCAAGTCATTCAATGAGGGCTGTTAGATGTGAATATACACACGTAAGTTGCTCGACTGACGTCATTGCCTCACTTCTTACGACGTAATTCAACAGTCGAAATAACTGCAAACGCTTATGAAATCTATTACTTTCTCGAAGTAATATAACACTTCGCTACTGAATATCACAGTGTTGAATGTCACAGATGTCAAATGGTTCAAATGGCTCTGAGCACTATAGGACTTAACATCTGAGGTCACCAGTCCCCTAGAACTTAGAACTACTTAAACCTAACTAACCGAAGGACATCTCACACATCCATGCTCGAGGCAGGATTCAAACCTGCGATCGTAGCGGTCGCGCGGTTCCAGATTGTAGCGCTTAGAACCGCTCGGTCACATAGGCCGGCCACAGATGTCATTTTGAAGGTATTGACCAAACCTTTAAGATTTCTGCTATTATATAAGTGAATACTATATTGAAGTAGAACAGTACTTAGAAATATGTTAAACTGGACAGAGTGGAAATTGCGACCAGTGAGGCAGTGAACATGAGTCATATGACGCAACAACCTGTCAACAATAACTTTACATCTCTCGTCCACGTTCTGGGAGAAGTATGAAACAGTTACTTTGATTACAAGAATGTAATGCATCGGGGAAAAAATATTTCGAGTTACAACTACAATGCTTAAACACACATTATTAAGACCAACATTTGTCGGAAACAATGCAAATCAATCTACAACTGGAATGGATACAGCGACACAGAATACGAACTTAAAAGAAATATTTGTTTTTAAGAAATCGAAAATAGGGCTCAGTTCTAGTGTCCTATTCCACCTGTCGGCTTTGACCATTGACATAATTTGTGATGTTTTTTTGTTTATGCGAGAGACTGTAGTCATGAACGTTAAATGATTTCTCTGGATTTCCTCGTTAGGCGCATATATTAGAAATTCGACGCACATTGTTTTGTTTTTATATCGCAGTTTGTTTTCAGTAGCTTTTATTGATGCAAGTGGTCGTGATTTATAAGATCTCGATGTCTCACGCAATTGCTTTACATTATGGATGAGTCAGTGGTGTTTACAGCGAAAATTCTCCTTTAGAAAATGACTGACCGTAACTCAGCTATAAGACTTTTGCAATCATTGGGCATTATTGCAGAATTTTGCAAGTGCATTGTTTGTGGAAATTATATGGTTTTGACAAATGTTCCATCATCACGAGCTTCCTACGAATACATGTGGAGGAGCAGAAAAAATAATATATGGAGATCCATACGCAGGGGGACCTGATTCGAAAGATAGAAGCTGAATTTAGAAGTAATGTTAACCTACTATTTTTGCTATCAATAATCTTGTAAATCTGTCATCCACGAAGCAGGGGTTTCTTTTGTGGCACTGTAGTTGACTGGTTTTCATTTTATAGAGAAGTCTGCGGGGTATTTATAAAGTATAGGGGATCAATAGGGGAGGGCGAGGGGGGCAGAGGTTACAGTTGATGTAGATGATTCATATTTAGGAAAGAGAAAGTAAGAAAGGGGGAATGAGGTTGTTGCTTTTGGATTTCTGGAGTAGTACTTTCTGGAGGGGATTGTGCTGATGTTGTATTTAGGGTCTTACCAAATCGTTCAAAGGAAGTGTTGATATCTTTAATAGAAGAATATGTTGAAGAAGCTTCCGTAGTCATGTCGGATGGGTTTGCTTCGTACAAGGTGCTGGATGAAAGGGGTTATCATCATTTGGTCGCAAATCATAGTATTCAGTTTAAAGATTACAAGACGGCAGCATGTACCAATACTACTGAGGGGTTTTGAGAGGCTGTAAAAAGCCGGCCGTGGTGGTCTAGCGGTTCTAGGCGCTCAGTCCGGAGCCGCGAGACTGCTACGGTCGCAGGTTCGAATCCTGCCTCGGGCATGGATGTGTGTGATGTCCTTAGGTTAGTTAGGTTTAAGTAGTTCTAAGTTCTAGGGGACTTATGACCTCAGCAGTTGAGTCCCATAGTGCTCAGAGCCATTTGAAACATTTTTTTGAGGCTGTAAAAGCTGTTGTCGGGCGGTGAAAGAGAAGTGTTTCAGTGGTGCAAACGCAGTTGGATGAACTCTGTTGGAGGAAGAGTATTCTTAATGGTTACTGTGTATTTCTAGCATTTATGAAAATAGTCAGCAAAATGTATAAGCCTCATTTTGTTAGTTAGTGTTAGTGGAGCTGATATTTTTCTCTTGTTTTACGTTGCGTTTTTTTTCTGTTACTCTACTGTGGGTTTGCACTGTTTTGGTTTCTCTGGGGGAGATTTTTCTGTCGTTTTTATATTTTTTAGTTACAGTCGTAGGGAGATAAGGTTTGCTGTGTCTTGTACCGGTGGGTTTTTGTGATTAACTTGTGATATAAGTTTATTTATTATTTTAAAAGTTTGCGTATGGGTGAGGGCGGTTGGTAGGGAAGAACTGATTTGGGTGGTGCCTCTCTCGTGCCTGGCAGTTCGTGTTTCTTATTAATTTTTGTATTAGTTATTCTGGATTTCGGGTATTTCATTACAGTTTGACCACCTAACACTATGTTTCTTGTTATGTCCTTATTTTTTTTCTTCTTGTCAGCCTCGATCTTTCACTCCTTTGGAAGTTCATATGTTATGTTTTCCTTTTCGATGTTTTTGCTATACTCCTCTTAATTTTATTTTCATTCCTGATGTATCAATTTAATGAGTGTTATTTTGCAGCCACTGTAGCTGGTATTACTTCAATGTAGTATAGTTATCGGTTCCAAGATTTGGTCACTTTTTAGTTTTTTTTTGAGTGTACGGTAATGTTTGAAAAGATATTCATTTTTTTGAGAGTCTAGTCGTATTCTGTAGTTCACTAACAAGACCTTCTTTTAAGGAGGTTTCTCATACATTACAAGATTTTTGCGCTTGTAATTGCTATTTGTACTGCCGCGAAACAGCAATATTAGTATCGGTAACTAGAAGTGAGCTCCTATATAGGTTACTTCTATTTACCGTTTCCAACTAATCGATGGTTCATTACTTAGATCCTTTTTGCACTACATATGGAAAATATAACACAATACCTGCTTTCGTAATTGCTCTCTGAAGTTTCGCGCAAAAGCTAGTAATATTGGAAACGGTAACTAGAATTGACCTATATATAAGGTTCATGGTTCAAATCGCCCTGAGCGCTATGGGACTTAACTTCTGAGGTCATCAGTCCTCAAAAACTTGGAACTACTTAAACCTAACTAACCTAAGGGCATCACAAACATCCATGCCCGAGGCAGGATTCGAACCTGCGACCGTAGCGGTCGCACGGTTCCAGTCTGTAGCGCGTAGAACCGCTCGGCCACTCCGGCCGGCTATATATGAGGTCAATTCCAGTTACCGATTCAAACCATTCGCTAGTTCATTCATTAGATCGTTTTTTCTATTCGATAGTTCATTAACTGGATCGTTTTTTCTAGCAGGTGAATCGAATCTAATTAGATTTTTCCGCTAGTAGTTGTTCTTTGATTTACCGCGAAACAGTTACAAACATTCCACCTATTGGCTATTTCATTAATTAGGTCGTTTTTCCAGGTTCTGCATTAAATATAATACCATTTCTGCACTTGCAGTTGCTCCCTGACCATCTACAGTAAAGTTAATAATATTGGAATCGGTAACGGGAATTGACCTCTTATATTGTTAATTTTTGATAGATTTCCGTTGCTTGTGTTCTTGCCATGTTTAGGATTTACGGTGTTCGTTTCTCCATATTTTATGTTAGTAATTTGTATTTGTAATTCGCTTTATTTTTCTGCTGGTGTATTCTAATTTAATTTCACCCCTCCCAAAACCCCAACTTTACTCCGCTTCTCCCGTTTGAATGAATAATAAAAGTAACGTAATATTGCAATAGGTCGACTTCACCATGCGCTATACTGTAATACAGTTTATGGTTTACCGTCCCCCTCCACTCGCATAAGTTATGTTAATAATTCTAATTAGACAGAAATTCGTATTTATTTCGGTTATCTTCAACTCGTTTCCATGTAATTTGTGCGTAAATAATAATCGCGTTGAATGTAGTATTTTATCGCATGCTACACTCGTTTGTTTACGAGTATGATCCGTTCCCTTGATAGATTGCCGATATGCAACACTTCAACAATATAGCATCTGCCTACATTGTTAATATTAGATGCGAATATATATATATATATATATATATATATATATATATATATATATATATATATATATATATATATATATAAACGGTTATCAAAAGAAGTTTAATTTGTTATCGGAGAGGAAACGTGTCGAGCATCGCCAAACGAGAGCTCTGCAGATGTAATGGAGAAAAAATGTATGCTAAAGGAAACCAACAAATCGGGTACATATCAAATCCCAACGAAACAGAAGAGCCATTATTTTTATTTCCCACACACACAGCAGACATAAAACAGAATTGCCCCAAAAACAACACAGATACAACGAATAAGATTAAGGAAATGCAATTCAAAATGCGTATCTAGAAATAACGTCACAGCACCCATTACCAACCCATCACTGGCAAAATCTGACGGCTACTTTTTTCAAAATTCTTTTGATCTCCAAACTTTTTCAGAAACATTATAATAAATTGTTATAGTGGTTTCATAGATGTTAACGGAAACAGGAGCTATGTTATGGTCTGAATTATGGACTGAATCCGAAATAATTTTATTTTATATTTTATTTATTTCATTTCAACTGGGAGTAACAATTAATGATCACTGCTTAATGTGATAATATTTAGTTTCAAGAATGATGGTCGATCAACAAATCGCTTAATATATATCTTCTCTTTAATGCCATTCAGAAAGAAAACCTGAATCTCCCGGTTAATATATCTGTGAATACGTTATTTAAAATTTAAATCGCAATATCTGGGTTAATTATTGACATGCAGAAATACGTCTACTCACTGTGATTGAGGGGGTCGTTCCAGCTCGAGGTCACAGGACAGCGGCTGCACTGCTTCTAGATAGTTTCGTCCAGTTAACAGTTTGGACATCGGATCTAAAAGAACACGGATTCCTCCACCAATTACTAGTTGTCAACCACGCACAGAAGTCTCTGCAGCAGAGCTATATTCAAACAATCAGCGATCACATTTTTTGCACCAAAGAATAAACTTCTTTGCCACATCATGATTTTTGCCTCTTCTCTCTCTCTCTCTCTCTCTCTCTCTCTCTCTCTCTCTCTCCGTTATTTGCTTAACAAACATTTTTGCGGAACTGTAGACTTGACAAAATAACTCAGATCATGGGAAGACTAGTATAGCATTTTACACAAAAGAAATATTGTGTAATATTTTGTCCAATAAGCGACATGAAACACGGAAAAATTGGTATCACGCATCAACAAAAATACACATGTGAAACGAAGGAGGAAAGATTCGAGTATGACCCCCGTCGACGGCGCAGCCAGTAGAAACGAAGCACAATGTCGGATTACGAAAGGATGGGGAAGGAAATTGTTTGTGCCCTGCTCAAGGGAACCATCTCCGCCAGGAGCGATTTAGTGAAATTACAGAAAACATGAGTCCTGAAACTTCCTGGCAGATTAAAACTGTGTGCCAGACCTTTCCTTTTTGTAGGAAAAGCCTCTACAGACTGAGCTTGCTTGGACATCTCAGTCAGAAGAGCATTTAGCCGAGAAAAGCAAACGTCCCGAGTTCGACTTTCGGTCCAGTTTTAATGTGCTAGATAGTTTCATATCAGCACGCAATCCGCTGCAGAGCAAAAGTTTCGTTCTGGAACCTGAATCTTAACGGGCGGGTGGGAATCTGAACTTTTGTTTACCCGAATTGAGCACAGTGTGCTAACAAATGTGTCATTTCTGTCGGTGAATATGTAAGCGAGACCGGGGGCATATCCGCACATATTTCTTTTAGGAATTTCTAAAAAGATTTTTCTTTAAGTCATCGTATTTAAAACTGTTTAGTTTTATAACATGGTTATTAAAGTATAGTGTGATATTTATTTGTAATTCAACATTACATTTAAGAGTGCAAGCCGGCCAAAGTGGCCGAGCGGTTCTAGGCGCTACAGTCTGGAACCGCGCGACCGCTACGGTCGCAGGTTCGAATCCTGCCTCGGGCATGGATGTGTGTGATGTCCTTAGGTTAGTTAGGTTTAAGTAGTTCCAAGTTCTAGGGGACTGATGACCTCAGAAGTTAAGTCCCATAGTGCACAGAGCCGTTTGAACCATTTTTTAAGAGTGCAAAATAGTTTCAAAGAAGCTCATGTTTCGCACGAATGGGAACACGTTTACACGTACCATAGAACGAAATGATAAAGAAAGAAAACACGGCACGAAAATTTTGAAAATGTGTTTTGTTGACAGAATACAAAATTTCTTGCTTATAACAATTAACATGGTGGAACACTACAATGCTACTGGCAGTAAACAAATTTTTTGACTAGCTTCCACCTGTTGGCGTACACTGATAGTCCAAAACATCATGACTAATTACTTAAGGGTGTGTTGTTCCAGTTCTGCAATGCAATTCAGCAGCGATTCTGCGTGGCATGGATTCGACAAGTACTTGATAGGTTTTCAGTGATTTGTGGCATCGAATGCCTACGCCTATATCACACAGTTCCCGTAGTTTACGGGCGTTGATTTGCAGGCACGGGGCTGGCTCACGGTAGCATCGCATTTGAGTTTCATAGGATTCATATAAGCCGAATGTGATGGCCAATATGTCAACGTGATTTTACTGTAATGCTCCCAAAACAAATGCAGCACGATTCTGGCGTTGTGGCACGGACAGTTATCCTGTTGGAAGATGCCATCGCTGTTGAGGAAGACGTCAAGCATATGGGACTGCAGGTGATCCCTAATAATGCTCACGCAGTCCACAGCTGTAATGGTGCCGCAGGTCCTTGGGAATCCAACGTGACTATCCCCCATAACAGCCGGCCGCGGTGGTCTCGCGGTTCTAGGCGCGCAGTCCGGAACCGTGAGACTGCTACGGTCGCAGGTTCGAATCCTGCCTCGGGCATGGATGTGTGTGATGTCCTTAGGTTAGTTAGGTTTAAGTAGTTCCAAGTTCTAGGGGACTGATGACCACAGCAGTTGAGTCCCATAGTGCTCAGAGCCATTTGAACCATTTCCTCCATAACATAATACTGTTCCCACAGGTCTGTATCCGTGGTGTGCTGCTTGTTTCGAACAGCAGTCTCCATATGACGACTATCGACCTGTTTTAACGATAAACTTGGTTTATTCGACCAGGCGACGCGATTCCACTGCTCCGTTGTCCAATCTCGATGATCATGTGCCCATTCCAATAATAACTGTCGATGTTGTCGGGTCAACATAGGAACACGTAGGGCTCCTCTGCTGCGGAAGACCATGTTCAACACTGTGCGTGGACCATGTTCAACACTGTGCGTGGAACGACGTGCTCCAAAACACTTGTTCCTACCACAGTACTGTACTTTGTTGTCAGATCTGTCTCAGGTGGCCGCCTATCCTGCTTTAGAGAACAAGCAAGCCATGATCCCTATGTTCTGTGCTGAGGTATGGGCGTCCAACTTCTTGTCCTCCACTAGTGGTTTCAGCAGCACGCGAACAGACTACCAGCTTCACCGTCTCTCCCCCAAGCACAGGGCCACAACAAACCGGCTTTTCTCAAAGTCGCTAAAGTCGGTGGATTTCAACATTTGCGTCACTTATCGTCGCTAGAATGATTCCCCATTAGTTACTGCTCCGTTCACATACTTCTCTTACTGTGCCACATGAACTCAGCGCCACCAGGCAGCATAGAACCTCCTGGTGGGCAGTAGTCATAATGTTTTGGCTCATTAGTGTAACGTGGGCTACATAGAGGTCTGAGTGTTTGTTAAACCCTATTCAACCTTATCGGAGTTGCACTTTATGCACACACAAAAAATAATGTGTTTCCCGTGGCACAATCGTTGTGAGCTCACCTTTTACGCCTAAGGCACTGGACCCCTTACTGACTCGTTTGATTGGGTGTATCATTCCAAGAAAGGCAATTTTCATGTGCTTCATCAGACTGCTGCAGGTTGTATCAGAAAAAAAGAAGAACTAAATGGAGCATTCCTCGAGACGGAGTGTTTACTAACACTCTGGAAACACAAATTTGTGAGAGAGGATTTAGAGGAAACAGGAGATACAAGATGACAGACGACATAAAGTGAAGCGAAAATTACGCGAACCTGAAAAGGATGGCAAAATACGGGAGAACATGGAGAGCTACAATGTAAAAAACTGCCTTTGGGCAGAACACTAATGATAACGTCAAAAGCAGACCTTGTTCTTCTTTTTATCACTTTTTTGCCATTATCAGTCCTTGCTCTCATAGAATAAATTCGTTCTGTTTAAGATTGGTTGGATTCGAATAGTTTTTCCAGAAATTTGTACCTTTTCATCTCCTGTGGCATAATTGCCTTACATTGTGTTTACAAACGTAAACGTGCTCTAACAGAAATGAGTATACGTGCCCCATCGCAATGTTCAAATTAGTTTCCAAACTGCTGCAGTAACTTTCAGGATTTCAAATTTTAGGGATGTACCTTTTAAAGCAAAATAATCTCCTGTAAACGGAAGTTCTCAGTTCTAAAAGATGTGCTCCCTTAGAGCTCCGATGCTCGAGTAACACTTCGCACAAAAACGTCAATATGTTCTTCGCACTAAAGCCTTCACGCAGCCAGTGTCGTGAACTTAGAGACCTCAGTGTACGGCAGCACTAATCTCCCATTGTCGGCAGTGCTCTAGCACAAATGGTTCCCGAGAGAAGTGCTCTGCGTAAACGTGCCCCGTGCTGTAACGTGTCCCGGTCTCCTCGACGAGTATCCATCATAACAGTATTGGTACTCACATCTAGATAAGCATTTTCACACACAATACAAATCTATGGCGAAATGTTCTTCGTTAATAATTTTCGTGGACAGAGAAGCGTTCTTTTAGAACATCTCGAATAGTTTGCCGCAGATGTCGGAAAATCTCGGGCTCTGCTCGAGTTTTCGATCGACCCGCGACAGTCCAGTAATTATTTTTCCAGCAGTGACGGTCTTGGCTATCTAATTTGATTCTGTCTCCAGTACAGATCTGGAGAATGATGTAGGAGGAGCTTGTAGTACACACAGGAGAAAATCACACTTAATAAATTCGCTGTTAAAGGATACGGACGCCACAGTATTGAAAATTTTATCAGGTAACATTAATATTATCAGGAAGTGAAATAAACCAAACTGGAATGGCACAGACGAGTTTCCTTTAATGTGTGGTACAAATGTTGCATTCCCAATGAATAGTTTATGAATTACTACATTAAAGTAATCTACTTATTGTTCTGCATTAAATTAAAAACAGAAATGAAGGAATAGCGTTGAATATGCAGGGTAAACATTAATGTAGCCGAAAAACTGCAGGGACGGATTCGTGACTGGAAATGAAGGAAAACGTCCTATGAACAAATGTCCTAAAATCGATGGTGTGCGTGCAACGACAACAAATCGTCCCGGAACGCAATACAGAGCTGCATCGCGTCCACGTAACAACAGATGTTCAAAATGGCCTCCATGGGATGCAGTGCACGCGTTCACACGTTACGGTTGTCATGCAAGGTACACAAAATCGTACTTTGACTTACACCATGTTGGCGGGCCATTGGGGCTTGTACTACGGTTCGTCTCACTGCCCTGTAGAACCCGAGCCACCAAACCTTGTGTACGCACAGTCCACCGCCTGCCTGCATCGTGATCACATAAACGCCCAAAAGAATGTATGACCGGAAAATCACGCGACCGTGAGTATCGCCATCTTGAATAATTAGAGAATTAGCTTGACAGCCGAAACCGATCAGTATTCTGTGAAGTTAAAAGTGTCAACATGGAAAAGTTGTGAAAATTATTTAATGGAAATAGTGACCCTCGTTTCTTACCTGTATAAAAGTACCTCCTGTCTGTTTCGAATCTGATTGCGTGAAAGACCTATATGTCAAATAATTTCCTAGAACAGAGGAAAATCGAGACACCCAGCCCGTGTGTGTGGACATACCATAATTTTTTCGAAAACTATACACATATAAATGATAATTGCAGAGCTTGGCTGAAATGTAAATATGTTGGAGTGAGACTTTACTGTGCTCAGTGTTCCAGCTTGTGCAAAGAAAATGATGTGGGTAGGAAGTGAACAGTCTATGTCCAGTTTTACAGGGGGCATACGAGGTGCGACAATAAAGCAGTGAGACCGATTTTCTTTGAAAGCTGTGGCAACTTTGCAGGCTTCCGTAGGCACAATATCATTGACCTAGGTCTATAAGCTGCTTCTAGTTCAAACGGCACATCGGTGCAACTGTTCAGTCGTGAAGTTGTGCTGTAATAAGTTAAGGCATGTTTGTGTGTCTCGTCACGGAAATGGAACCGCATAATATTGCGCAACTGTTTGCCATTTCTTTTTGCATTAAATTGGGTGAAAACGCGACGGCAACTTACGGTAAGCTTCAGAAAGCTTTCGGAGAGGAGGTTATGTCAAGAGGTCAAGTTATTCGTAGGCATAAAATGTTTAGTGAAGGCAGAACGAATGTTGAAAGCGAAGACGGCAGTAGACGACCACCAACCTCACGGACGGATGTCAACTTGGCCAGGGTGCGAGAACTTGTACGATCTGATCGAATATTATCCGTGAAAATTATTGCAGAAGAACTGAACATCCATCGAGAAACAGTTTGTCTAATAATAACTGAAGATCTTGGCATGAGAAAGATTTGTGAAAAAATATATCAATCCAGGATTGCTAAGCCGTGTTATCACTGGTGATGAAAGTTGGTTTTTCAATACGATCAAGAGACAAAACGCCAAAGTTTGCAATGGTGCTCAAAGGGTTCACCCAGACCAAAAAAAGCTTGCATGTCAAAGTCAAAAGTGAAATGCATGCTTGTGTGCTTCTTTGATTCCAAGGGCATTGTTCATAAAGAGTGGGTGCCTCCTGGACAAACAACCAATATTACTACAAAGAGATCTTAGAAAGACTTCGTAAAAAAGCTCTTTGTGTCAGTGCCAACATTGCTGATAACTGTATTCTGCATCACGATAATGCGGCATCCCATACTGCTCTGTCAGTACAGCAAGATTTAACCTCAAAACAAATTTCAGTACTACCACAGCAATCTTATTCACCAGATGTCGCTCGGTGCGACTTTTTTCTATTTCGAAGAGTCAAAACGGCGCACAACAACACAAGATGTCCAAAAAGCTCTTACGAGGGTCTTGGAGGATATTACAGAAGATGAGTTCCAGAAATGTTACCATCAATGCCAGAAGCGCTGGAAAAAGTGTGTGCAATCAGAAGGGAACTACTTTGAAGGGGTAACACTAAACTTGACTAAACTGGTAAGTAACATTTTTTTTCGCATCAGTGTCATTACTTTATTGTCGCACCTTGTACATTCTCCAATTCTTATGCGGAAAATTGAATTTTCAACACACGTCCAGCTGTAGGGATATGAACGATTTACGTGGAAAATTATGTACTGTCATAAGGAGGATATGGATTTACATGAGAAATTGATATTTACAGAGTCATAGTCACTTTGAGGGGGTATTTCTGATATTTCGCTCAGTGTTGAATTTCACCAGATTGGCGTTGCGATCATAATATTTAATTGTAATTACACTGACAAATGTTTCCTACGGCGACTCCTCTTAGTCTCCGGGTGTGTGGCGGAGGCAGCTGGCGGCTGGAATGGGTGGACATTTACAGCTGAGCCTCCTGAACTGGCAAAGTGGGGTATGAGGGTGAAGTTGACCTTACTGTGTCGTCCTCTCCACGGGTGAATAGTGAACTAATACTCAGTGTGTATTGGGGAGCCTTTGTAATCACGTGTGTTGTGAATATTATCCGATTTTTATGTGGAAATTTGAGAAGATTTAGTATGGGGAGTGTTTGCGCTGGACAGTTCTCACCCACGGTGACAGTCTCTTCGGCCTCTGAGCGTCCAGTATGACCAGCAAGTGGATGCCAGGAGATGGGCACGTGAAAACGAACAGCGGTGGTGGCCTGCAGAAGTTCCTGAAATCTCCAACGTCTGACCCTGATAACTACTATTGAATGGATCGTGGTTGACATGTATGTGTTTACAAAGCGCCCTCTCCATGTGGTGACGACTGCTGTGGGTGCCGCTGAATTCTTCTCAGTACATCCCAGTGGACTCTCTCTTGCTGCAGAAAGGTAGAACGGTACTTGTTTAAATAAAAGTCTATTCACTGTCGTTATTGTCCTATCACACAGTCACTCAGTAGACTCTTTCTCCTCCTTCTTCTTCCTGATGTAGCAGGGGGAACCAACTTGGGAATTCTATAACGCTTCAAAAATTCCACGTAGAAGACTTGTAGATGGTCGGGAATCACACAACCGTGATGGCATAAATTCCGACGAAATTTGAAATTACAACTTCCAACCACAACACAAAATTCCTTATTGATCAGTTTATTGTTACCGATAGCAGTATTGCGAGCACACTCTAGTCATGCTCCTGCACAATCTCCTGCAAATTGTTTGAGGATATACCGCAACCGAACTGAAATTTGAAATTCTAACTACTAAATTTAGCTACCTCCAAAGTAATGGGTTTCTAGCCAATCGATCTAACTGGGCCTGTATCCACTAATAGGAGGCAAGGAAAATCTGGAAACAGGATAAGTAGGATTTGGAAACCAGACTGTTGGGGCATCAAATCCCAGATAGCTCCAGGATTTCCCACCGATATGCCAGTCCTAGTATCCACTAACAGGAAACAAGAAAAACCTTCCTCCACAGGGGGGAATCCATTTAATTAATTAGTCAATCAATCTGATAGAGTGGGGGTATTGAAATGAACTATTTTCAAGACATCCACAGTCCAGCATTTTGGGGACAGCTGGAGATTTTCCAGGTATTCACTCCCATTTTTAGAACAAAAGGAGGGTTAGTCTAGTTTCTGGTGGTCTGTGGCAGATGCTCACTCAGGAAGTAACATCTTGAAAGAGACAGAGAGAGACAGAGACAGAGACAGAGAGACAGAGAGAGAGAGAGAGAGAGAGGGAGGGAGGGAGGGAGGGAGGGAGGTAGGGAGGGAGAGGGCATATGCTTTAAATTTCCTGGTACTGGTTATTTTCGGTACCTGGAAATTACTGTTGAAACACACATATGTCAAAGAACACTGCTGCAAAAAAGGGGACCGCAGGCACATGTAGACTTGCCACTCAGGCAGCCACAAAAAAGGTTTCTTGCATCCAGTGTCATGGGCAATGTCCTCTGGGTGACTACAATAACCCAGTATGCATCACAACTGCATGTAGTTTCAATAATGATTGACAGTCTCTGAGTGCCTGCTATGGCATACATGTGAATACTGGGAGTTTCGTGCTTAACTGATCATGCAATCAATGCTAGTGACACACATGTTCGTCTGCAGTGCAGAGCAGCGTGGTTGCGAGCCCGGCGACAGTGGACAACGTGATCAGAAGTCTTTTGCCACATATGTTTTTTGTGATATGTAACAGTGTAATTACGCGTGATGCGTGTTTTATGTTGATGACGATTTCATAGTTGTATTCCTTGTGTTATCGAAAGGAAGGAGTCTGTTTACGTATTTAATTACTTATTTTCGGTATATTTTACTAGAACTGCATCTTCCAAAAGTAAATAAACATCAGAGAATGATGAGCTCATTCTGCCACATAAAGAGATCCAACCCATGCAAATTGGTATGCAAACTGAATTTTATAAATAAACGATATATTATTATGCCCTGTGCAATGTTGTTGAATTTCCTGTCGTGGTATCCTTCCAGTTCATCAGGTCACTACAGAATGAGCGATTTTCCCGTCAATATTTTCTAGGACGGGTCGAGAAGGAGGAGGCAAGGGGCATAGATGAGACAACCTCTGCTGGCCGTGGTGGCCGAGAGGTTCTACAATCTGGAACCGCACTGCCGCTACGGTCGAAGGTTCGAATCCTGCTTCGGGCATGGATTTCTGTGATGTCCTTAGGTTAGTTAGGTTTAAGTAGTTCTACGTTCTAGGGGTCTGATGACCTCAGAAGTTAAGTCCCACAGTGCTTAGAGCCATTTAAATTTGAATTTTGGACGACCTCTAGTGGTCATATTGGGCATTAGCTCAGTCGATCACTGCAAGTCCAGGTGAGCACACACACTAAAATTTACAAGACAAAACATCTAATCTGTATCAGTGTAATTACGTAGTTAGGACATGTAAATACTGGACAAGGTAATATTTGCACTTTCCACATCAATGGCTCTACACAGACACGCTATTTTCCTGTCAATTTTTTTTTGGGAGGGAAGGGGTGAGAGGAAGTCTGGATGATTTTTCAGGAGGGGCAAAAGCTCAGCATTAAACTAGGGAGGAGTGGCAAGAAAAACCGTCTCTTTTTCCAGAGGAGTGTGGGGGAGGAAGTGGAGGAGGACGAGGAGGAGGAGAAGGACAGATTTTCCACAGGCAGTCATAAATCAATTAGCATAACAATAGTTTAAGGGGAAGGGGTAATTTGCCACTGAATGTATGCTTGCTCCTGAATATAAGCAATCTGCCCAAATGAAATAACTTAGTTCTCTCGTTGCTCCACTACTTTTGTTGATAGAAGGAAGCTAGCTGAGGGCCTGCGTGCTAGACACACTGGACCTACGTCAGAAGACACGGTCTACAGTGCGAATTCATACAGCAGCAGGAGCACGGTCGTGGTTATCTCGCACACCCTGACTGAAAATTTATATGTCAGTCTGGTGATTCGCCTTGTTTTTTTTTTTTGTCATTCATCTACAGTATTCCAAGGAATGTTTTCAAGTGCTCGATCACATACCGCTGTTATAAGCCAACGTGTTCTAAAGAATGTTGACATGTTGCATTGTCCTCCTTGATCACTAGATCTGTCTTCAGTCGAGCACATATGGGATACCATCAGATGACAACTCCAGCGTCATTCAGAAAGACCATTAACCGTCTCTGTATTGACGAACTATGTGCAGCAGGCATGGAACTCCATCCCAAAACTGACATCTGGCACTTGCACAACACAACACACGCTTGTTTGCTTTCTTACATTCAACATCCTGGTGGTTACACCAGTTATCACTGTACAAGAATTTCACATTTGCAATGGCTTATCCCATACTTACAGTAATCTGTGGTCTTGCTGTTAATAGCTTACATATGTCACCTAGACAAATGTATTCCTTAGATTTCATTAGTCTACATAAATTATTTTTTGTAGTTTAAATTTCTTTTCTGCCAGTGTAAATCTTATCTCAGTCTTGGTCAGTAGGACAGATTTCTTGCTGAGAACACATCTTGTCTAAATGATATTGGTTGTGGCTTTTACAACTTTTTGGTTATGTCAGATATGGTGCCCACACATGGGTATGAGCTCCACTTTTTCAGAATTTTATGGAAGTGCAGGCTGTGCAGGGCACAGTATAATAACCAATATGGTAGGCACTTCATGTAGGTAATCATTAGCTACCCTCCCATGCAATGGTAGGCACCTGACAACGCAACTCACTCTTGGTGTCAGAGCTGTTGCCTTCCAATGCAACTAAGACTCCAATTAATGCCCATAAAACCAGTTGTTGAGCCCATGGAAGTCTTCCATTCAAGAGCTGATCAGCTTGTTTACCAACTACGTAAGGTCTGTAGCAGTAATTTGTCTCCAAGTGAATCTTCTATGGTTTTACTCTGTGGCTGCAAAAGGAAGGCCTTCACATCAGATGCATCACCACTTTGTGGTGCAAGGGAACTTCCAGAATTCACAAAATATTTGTTGAGAGTTTTACAGTTAATTAGGATAGTGATTTCCTCTTTGCTCTTTGTCAATGTTTATTTCACTTTTTTACCACATTCCAGGCTGCTTTACATTTAATTTTTAGAATTTAGTATTTACTTATCATTATATTTGATTCTTGTCGATATAATTTCAGATATGTAGGTTTTCTTTAAGGTTATAGAATTGTTTTTGTTCTAAAAACTGTCAGTGGTTACGTCATTCAGCATAAGCAAAATACCCTGATTTTACTGTGGTGTGGTATGTATAATTTTTTGTGTGGTATGGTTTATTACTATTGCCACTGTTGCAGCTTTTAGAAATAAGAGGACAGTTATTGTCTAGTATATATTTCGTGACTGAAAGGAATGTGAAGAAGCATTAATTAATATCTTTCTCACTGTTTAGTATACAGGAGAGCTCAATTAGTTTAAAGTGATTTCTCATTCTTCCAGTGTTGTTTTCATTGCGAACTATGTCTGTAATTAACATATTGGAGTTATTCGTAGGCAGGTTTCCAGTTTTGAGCCATATGCCACCATATTCAGATTTCCCTAATTTGATGGTATCACAGTCTACTTAATTTCTACACACATTGCTAATCATCAAGGCATGCTTCCATTTTGGCTGGTTTTTCATTTAAGCAACAGAAATTCATTGATCTTAACATATTAGGAAACAACTCAAAGTGTTTCTCTTTACTCTTATTTATGGGTTAATATCTCCTGTGAAAAAAACTGTGTTGCTTATATTTGACAAACACTAAAATTACAGTGGAGAATTTTTTGCAAATGATTCTTCATCTGAAGCTAGCATTTAGTAAATAGATGCAATAAGAAGTTTCTGAGTGTTTAGTGCTGTAGCAGATGCTTAGAAAATGGAACTTCTTGTCAGTGAATAATCAAATGATACAAACAACTTTATTTCTGTACTTTCATTACAGTGTTCATTCACATGTACAATGCTGCACATGATTTCAGCTAGTCAGTGCTGGAATTCAGTAACTTTACCACTAAAGGACTGCATATTCAATGTAACAAAATTAGCTCACTTTTGCTGCAGATAAGTACAGTGTTTATACTGGGCCTAATTTGTTTGTTTGTTTTTAGTGTCTTTTGTACAATGTTCTGATGTCCTTTGTTATGACTACAACCAATCTATCTCTGGCTTCATCAGGGTTATGCATCTTCCAGTCAGGTTCTGAGTGTTGAGAGAGGTTGCCTTATTTGCTTGTGCAGGTTAATTTACTATTTTCCATGTCAACTTTTTTATTTATGGATAAGTGTTTGTAAATGAACTGCTCTGAGAAAGAGAATGTAGTAATCACAGTGCTCAAGGTATTCCCAAAGGAAGAATTTCAATGCGCTTTTTGTTTAATGTGCTGTGGGAAAAAATAGGTAGCCTAATATGAATGGCCAGACACTGAGGTCATTAAGATAACTCAACTAAATATGATAATTTAAAAAAATGTTTTAATCTTAGTCTTTCAGTGATATTAGTTCTTCTTTATTAATATTATGGTAATTGGTCCTGCAGAGTTTTCATGTAGGTTATTGGTTATACGTGTGTGTACAACATATTCACCCTCACGAGATTATAAGAACACCTGACGATACCAGAAGAAATGTAGAAGTTTCTCAGACACTCAGAAGAGCAAGTCTGCTTTCAACAGCAGTTCCATCTGTTTTTCCAAATTGTCCTCATTATTTGAGCAAACCTGGAATCTATATGGTTGGTTCAGAGGTAAAGAGAGACAAAAACTTGAAGAGCAAATATACAGGTAGCTGTTCAGGAGAGTCTAAAGGAAAGGGAAATATATTTAAAATCTCAGGCCAAATTGTCAGTGTCATGAAAAAATTGACATCAGTATTGTTTGTTTCGGTCAAACATTAAATATTTTTTTCTTATTAGTGAAACCCTTGATGTATCAGTATTTCTTTTGAAGAAGCAAACAAGCAAGTTAGGCCAAAATGAGGATAACTTTTTAACAAGTGTTTCAAGCATTGTTGAATTGGGCAATATGTTAGACTTTGTAGGAAAAGTTTATCTGCAGATTAATGTAGCAAATAAAATTGAATAAATTTTTGGTTTTGTGTGTGACATTCTGCAGACACTTCAATTATCTGAGTATGAAAAGAGAAAAACATAGACTTTATCACTGAACAGTTGAAATCACTATCATCAAAGAAACTCTCATATACTCCTTCATTCCTGATTTTTATTGTTTAGCGTACAGTATTTCTCCATGTCCTTATATGTTTAATAGGGATTAGGGTCTTTTTGTAGGCTCTCATCCATCAACCATCAAAAAACGTTTTCTGGTATTAAATTAGGTCTCCAAAAAGAGCAATGTGAAAATCATTTTTGTCACATACAATAGCTAAATATAAATTTCTTAAACCACATGAGTATCATGTCAATCTTCTAATACACAAGATACAGCTAAAAGAATATTTTGACTGTAGAGGAGGAAGCGTTGTTGGTACGATTAATGGTGAGTGTCTGACAACAAATTCAGCATATGTTTATGTGATCAGCTATATACTGAGTAATTTTAAAGATGTTTTTCATATTTTACCAGTCAAGAAATTAACAGCTGCAAATTTGCATCAGGGGATTAAAAGAAGTAGAAGCATTTTGAAGGATGCCATCCCACAAACAAAAACATATTTAGCAAAAGTAAGTGAAGCTTGAATTTAGCATTCATTTTATACAGTGTGCAGAATTTATGTAGTGGAATATGGTTGCAATACATACTGTACATACGAGTTAGAACAATATTGTTATTCGTTACTACCCTGAATTCCTCGTAACTGTTGTGATTAATAATGCTATTACTTGAAAAAGAGTGAACAGTGGGTCAGTCCATGTGAAATCAACCAATTGTCTGGTTCTTGACACCCTAGATTTTTAAATTTGTTTGTACATTGTGTTCGTGTTTGCTCCAGCGATCATTACTTTCACATATTGATGACCTATACGAATGAAGATGTGTGAGTCTCACTAGCTCCAGCTATAACACATTTGTTTGGCCTTAATACAACGAACATTGAGAATCCAATTTGATTTGAAATGTCAGTATACTTCTCTTATTTTCCTAAATTAAATCTGGTTTGAACATACATCACCATCTTTTCGCGTAGAAATTTAATCCTAGAATCCCTGCGATGCATTGGCTATTTTACTTGTTTTGTGAGAAATGTTCTTTAGTATTTCGAGGACCGCTTATGTTCGTTGTTTGATTTCACTCTGACAACCGTGGGGTAATATCAGCTACAAAGGAAAATGGGAAGTTTTAACTGATCCAGTGATGACAGTCTATGACCGAAACCGGTAGACGACATGTAACTCGAAGGAAACAGCTGATGGTTAAAATGCATTTTCTAAAGAAGTTGCTGCTGTTTCAAGAGGCACCATTACGAAGATTCATTTCGCGTACAGGGAACGGGAGTTCCATCAGCAGAGAAATGCAGGACAAAATGGAATTCTAAAATAACTCATCAGTGATTCAAATGACAGTAACAGGACAACGTGGAACAGAAGCCATAAAAGATGAACTATGCAGCAATGAAAGGAACAATTTGATCGGATAAGACTTATTTCACATTGTTTTAAACTTCTGGGCGAGTTTAGATACTAAGAATGAAACATGATGGTCCCGCAGGATGATATCGTGGTATCCCGTGGTCCCCTTAGTTAATCTGCAAGATCTCATTACTACCAAGATTTATGTGGATAATTTTATTGATCAGGTCCATCCCAATATCTAGAGCTCAGATGGAAACCCAGTTTTAAGCAAAGAAGGGAAAGCAGAAAGGCGGAAGGAGTATATAGAGGGTCTATTCAAGGACGATGTAGTTGAGGACAATATTATGGAAATGGAAGCGGATGTAGATGAAGATGAAATGGGAGATACGATACTGCGTGAAGAGTTTGACAGAGCACTGAAAGACCTGAGTTGAAGCAAGGCCCCGGAGGTAGACAACATACCATTGAACTACTGACAGCCTTGGGAGAGCGAGTCCTGACAAAACTCTACCATCTGGTGAGCAAGATGTACGAGACAGACGAAATACACTCAGTCTTCAAGAAGAATGTAATAATTCCAATCCCAAAGAAAGCAGGTGTTGACAGACGTGAAAATTACCGAACTATCAGTTTAATAAGTCACAGCTGCAAAATACTAACGCGAATTATGTACAGACGAATGGAAAAACTGGTAGAAGCCGACCTCGGGGAAGATCAGTTTGGATTCCGTAGAAATACTGACCTTATGACTTATCTTAGCAGAAAGATTAAGGAAAGGCAAACCTACGTTTCTAGCATTTGTAGACTTAGAGAAAGCTTTGGACAATATTGACTGGAATACTCTCTTTCAAATTCTACAGGTGGCAGGGGTAAAATACAGGGAGCGAAAGGCTATTTACAATTTGTACAGAAACCAGATGGCAGTTGTAAGAGTCGAGGGACATGAAAGGGAAGCAGTGGTTGGGAAAGGAGTGAGACAGGGTTGTAGCCTACCCCCGATGTTATTCAATCTGTATATTGAGCAAACAGTAAAGGAAACAAAAGAAAAATTCGGAGTAGGTATTAAAATCCAGGGAGCAGAAATAAAAACTTTGAGGTTCGCCGATGACATTGTAATTCTGTCAGAGACAGCAAAGGACTTGGAAGAACAGTTGAACGAAATGGACACTGTCTTGAAAGGTGGGTATAAGATGAACATCAACAAAACGAGGAGAATGGAATGTAGTCGAATTAAGTCGGGTGATGCTGAAGGAATTAGATTATGAAATGAGACACTTAAAGTAGTAAATGAGTTTTGCTATTTGGGGAGCAAAATAACTGATGATGGTCGAAGTAGAGAGGATATAAAATGTAGATTGGCAATGGCAAGGAAAGCGTTTCTGAAGAAGAGAAATTTGTTAACATCGAGTATAGATTTAAGTGTCAGGAAGTCGTTTCTGAAAGTACTTGTATGGAGTGTAGCCATATATGGAAGTGAAACATGGACGATAAATAGTTTGGACAAGAAGAGCATAGAAGCTTTCAAAATGTGGTGCTACAGAAGAATGTTACAGATTAGGTGGGTAGATCACGTAACTAATGAGGAGGTATTGAACAGGATTGGGGAGAAGAGAAGTTTATGGCACAATTTGACTAGACGAAGGGATCGGTTGGTAGGATACGTCCTGAGGCATCAAGGGATCACCAATTTAGCATTGGAGGGCAGCGTGGAGGGTAAAAATCTTAGAGTTAGACCAAGAGATGAATACACTATGCAGATTCAGAAGGATGTAGGTTGCAGTATGTACTGGGAGATGAAGGAGCTTGCACAGGATAGATTAGCATGGAGAGCTGCATCAAACCAGTCTCAGGACTGAAGACCACAACAACAACAACAACAACAGGTCCATCCGACGTTACAGTTCTTGTCTCCCAGTGGTGGTGCTGTGTTCCGTCCCCGTCATTCTCACCTGTACTTGCCACTGGTTTGCATGAATAAGGCATAAGATTTCTTTGGAAACCATACAGGACTTGTATTTATCCAGTCTGAGGCGACTGGAATCTGTGATGAGTGCAGCGGCTTTCCATCACCTTTTTAAACATGGCAATGTGTTACGCTTTTAGTGTTTCGATATTTCTGTGCACTGTACCGCAAGTCCCCCAGGATCCGAAAGGTCATCGTCAACAAAACAAAGCTTTTTTTAAAAAAAATGAAGAGGAAATTTATTTGTTAATTCGCATATACTGACAAACATTCATTTTATACTTGCTCCTGATAATTGTCACGGCAACAAACTCGTTAATCACAAATATGCCTACATTAAAATAAATACACGCAGAAAACGTGAACTGGAGCCGATGAACGTAAATACACTTTTCAGTGTGTCGGACGTAGGGAATGCAATGAACATAGTAACCAGAGATGACGTACTTTTACTAAATACCTTAAAGCAAGAGCTAAAGGCATTTTTCGTTCATGGGCGAAGTTGAACTGTATGAAAGCTCTTTAAGACTGGGCTGTAAGGTGACAATGAGGCAAATCACTTGCTAATTAAGTGTTGGACAGCTACGAGGCTAAGTCAATACGTAGAGGCAATTTTGTCTACTTAGCAGTTTGACAGCTATGACTGAGCAATGATTTTTCTTAACCTCATCGTTGTCCTTGTGCATTAGCTATGTTTGTTTATTGAATAACTCTATCCGTAACGATCGCAAAGCATTTTACTAGTACTGTCCCGTTGGTCGACTGCACCAAGGAGAAGTGAGGCTGTGATTCGTTTTCGGCCCCCTGTCGTGCCTCAGCTACCGGAGATTACTCGCAGAATTCAGCTTCAGTATGGTGATACCTGCCTTAATGAACGAGAAGTTGATGAGTGGTCAAAATGCTTTATAAGGAGATACGTACCTGTGTGCGATTATGAGCATTCGGGTTAAATATCCAATTCGAAAACGGAGAGGAACATACGAATGGCCCACTGCTGCTTCACCACATTCCTGAAGATCAAACAGCGAATAGTGGGAGCTGCTGTGAGCTACTGCGAGATCTGAAGCCCGAAATCAAAACGAAGAGGAGAGGGAAACTTTCAAAAGCTGTGATTTTGCTTGAGGATTGTGCCCGTTGGGAAAACAATCCATTACTTTCAGTAACTTAGTTTTGAGCTGCTAGTGCATGCACCCTAAAGTTATGACTTATTTCCAAGTGATTTTCAACAACTCCTACAACTGGTGAGCAGGTTCAGCACCTACACTCTATAGGGCGCAGAAACCACTGCCCCAGTTGAGTACATGTGAGCATCGAACGTCGCAGTGTACAGAGATCAGTAAGGGGGGAGGAACACCGACGTCCTAGTAGGGCAACGTTCGGAAAGATGATGGAATCATTCACGAATGGAAGATTTCACCGGTACTTTAGCGCCTCTCGCGGCTGCGCGATTGTGGAAGCTACTGCTCCATTTAATGCAACCATACCTTGAGTAAGACAGCGCTCAAAACCTGGCGTCGTGTATCCGAATGGTTTAAAGACACACCATGGACATAACGGTATTTTGTTGTCCGCAGGCCACATAGAGTCAGTGGCATCTGGAGTGGAGCTGACCGAAATGTGCGCTTTGAACACAGTGTTGACGTGGTTTTGTCTCTCTTTACTCACACATCTACTATAGTCCGTAGGCGTTCTCAGAAATTTTTCCAAGTCGTGACAAGATTGAAAACATGCCAGTTTGGCAATAGATGATTTTATGTGTCTGAAAATGTATCGTGACCCAAAATTAATGATTATCTAGTTAGTGTTGAGGTCGATTGCATTTGTACCTAAATGCTAAGCATATAAGAAAGTACGAGGGTCAGTCAAAAAGTAATACCTCCTATTTTTTTTTTCTACGTTTAATTGTCAGGAAATTTAAATGCAATTACATAGGTTGAAAACCACAACATTGAGGATCATTTTGTCATTTTTCAATGTAATCTCCGCCCATCTCTACAGTTTTGCTCCATGTTTGAACAAGGGCATGTATCCCAGCACGGTAAAAATCACAGCTGTGCTTCCTAAGCCATTGACGCACGGATGTTTTGACGGCCTCCTCATCTTCAAAATGAATCCCACGATGAGCTTCTTTTAGTAGCCCGAACAGATGGAAGTCTGATGGTGCCAGGTCAGGGCTGTATGGGGGATGAGGCAAAACTTCCCATCCAATTTTGACAATCTCGTCAGAGGTGTGACGATTGGTGTGTGGTCTTGCATTGTCATGCAAAAGAAGAACATCTGCCATTGATTTTGTTGGGCGAACTCGCTGAAGACGTGCTTTAAGTTTTTTGAGGGTTGTGACATATTGAACAGAATTTATTGTGCATCCCTGCTCCAAAAAATGAACCAGAATCACACCCTCTGTATCCCAGAAAACTGTTGCCATAACTTTCCCTGCCGATCGCACAGTTTTGAATTTTTTCTTCCTCGGCGAGCTTGTGTGACGCCACTCCATTGACTGCCTCTTTGATTCGGGTTCAAAAAAATGCACCCATGTTTCGTCCCCGGTCACAATTTTTTTCAGAAACTCATCTCCCTCCAAACGGAAGCGCTGCAAGTGTTGGGAGGCTATTGTTTTCCTTGCCTCTTTATTCTGATCGGTTAACATTCTTGGAACCCACCGTGCACAAACTTTTGAGTACCCCAATTGTTTAATAATCGTGATCACACTGCCTTTACTAAGAGAAATAATGCGACACACTTCATCTGCAGTCACCCGACGGTCACCACGAATGATGTCATCAACTTGCTGAATGTTGTGTGGAGTCACTGCACTCATCGGCCTGCCGCTCCGCTTTTCGTCAGTCAACGGTGTTTGCCCTTCAGCTTCCTTACAACGACGAACCCATCGTCTAACTGTGCTGACATCCACTGTCACAACACCATACACCTTCTTCAGTCTTTCATGAATGCGTATGGGCGTTTCACCTTCTGCATTCAAGAATTCAATCACACAACGCTGTCTCAAACGAACATCGATGTCGGCCATCTTACAAACTTCTGCTGTGCTGCCACCTGTTGACACAGAAAGTTACTACTGCAGTGGATTGCAGAAGAAGGTTTGAGGAATGGCGCCAAATTCAAATTTTTCACTTAACTTAATTTTTTGAAGTAGAAAAAAAAATGGGAGGCATTACTTTTTGACCCACCCTCGTATATGCAAAGCACAGCTTGAGAGGTACAAGTATGAATATGAATGATACCTTTTTGATTCAACAACCTAAAACAACATCCTCATGTAACTCAGGGTACCCATCGAGTTAGGAAATGTAGCTAGAAAATATTCACTAAATAATTTATTCACACTCCCATAATATTAGCTTGAAGCCGAAAATTAAAAATCTGAAAGGGGGAAAAAAAGTTAGAATGATTGAGAGAACACTGCTTGATATCAACAAAAATGCAATATTAATAACTTTCGAAATGTGAAAACAGCGAATAAAGTTTAGGAAAGGAGTATTCGACTCTGATGCCATCAAAAACACTGTGTTTCAGCGGCGGTCAAGAATTCGGCCAGTGAGACGTGCCCTGTCATACAGTATATCCCGCAGCGTGCAACCTAACGGTACACTTCCCCCACCACCACAGCATTCTGTCTGAGCGTGAGGAGGGAGGAAATTGTGAACGTGTTACATTTAAATGGCAATGCAGTGATCAACAACACATACCACAAACAAAACAAATTTTCAGTAATATTTAATTATCTTTGGTGAACTGAAGATATAATATAACTTTTATCTGGTACAAAGTGTGGGCAAGGGGACAGGTGTGGGCAGTTTCACAGATTTTTGCACTCAAGTTGCCAAGAAATCATGCCTTATTTAGCTTCATAAAATAAAACTGGCCTTACACACATGTATAAGTTAATCAAAATATTGTATCACTTTTGGAACCTCGTTATGGAGACATGGAAACTCTACCTGAGGAAAACAATGCAGACATCCTGGACAATTTTAACATAAATGGAATTGTCTTTAAAACGGAAATTATATATCAGGTCAATCAGTTACATCTGTACAAGCAGAGGGGCGCCTTTAGTTGAAACGGTAAACGATCTTGAAAACAGCTCGAAAACATATGTAAGATAGACAGTGTCCCCAAGATGTTTGGAAAAATACTGTTATAATTATTTCAAGGCGACAATGACTTGTTCAGACCTTGCATTATCAGTGTGCTTAGGGAACAGGACTGTGTTCGTCAAATTTCCTCCATTCTGCAATGTGATTTTCTTTCTCAATGCTTATTAGTCAAAGCAGAACTAAGTTTTTTCGTACCTTGCAATTTCTTAGTGTGGGCAGTGTGCAGTCAAGTCTACTTAAACTGTGATGTCTCCAGTCCATTCCAGATATTCTAATTTTCGTTGTAGCACTAGTTTTTCTTTCATAAATTCAACAAAAGTAGGTTTTATATCGAGAATCGTTGCATGCATGCCGCTTGATTTAACCAATGTTCTTTCCAATAATATGTAAGGTCTCCATACCCTTTGTTCAGTTCCACCGAAAAATATTGCAAGTGACAGTGGAATAACGCGTATGACTTCACAACTTTTACTATTTGTACCAAGAATTTCTTAAATTGTTCCATGTCTACCAATTTAACAGAAAGTGCTTCTTTATGTAGAAAACAACGAATGCCGTCCAGCGATCGTTGTAATGTTGTACTCTTTTTTATAGTGAATTCAATATTTCAATTCTTAATGCACGACCGAGCGAGGTGGCGCAGTGGTTAGACACTGGACTCGCATTCGGGAGGACAACGGTTCAGTCCCGCGTCCGGCCATCCTGATTTCCCTAAATCGCTCCAGGCAAGTGCCGGGATGGTTCCTTTGAAAGGGCACGGCCGACTTCCTTCCCCATCCTTCCCCTTATCCCATGAGACCGATGATCTCGCTGTCTGGTCTCCTACCCCAAACAATACAATCCAATCCTTACTGCACGATACTGTAACGACGTTTCTAGCAAATGTGAAGCACTCGGTGACTATGCGACAGCATGACAGATAGTGAGACTTCTCATCCCCCTTCTCTGTCATTCTCAGTCATTTGTGGGGTCTGTTGTTGCACCGATAGACTTTGAGAAGATGCCAGTCCTGGAGAGAACATTTTATAGAACATGAAATTTCACACAATTTTCCCTTTCTTTTAGCGCAGAAATGATATTTTTTACGTCTGATGTTTTTGCGATTAAGAATAGATGCGTACACCTGAAGTATAGCATCTCCGTGTTGTTCCTAGCATACTAAAATACCTCCGTCGTTTAAAACTAAATGCAAAGTCAGCAAGCTATCGCGGGTTTCCTTTTCTCAAAAACAAATGATAAGCTAGTGTTGTGATTCCGCTGGGCATCAAGGAAAAGTGGTCCCTCTGGGTAGTGGGAATTGAGGAAGGATGACGGGCTGATATCCTACTGCTGTACTGGGAACTGTTGGCGGAATCCGTGCGTTGAAACTACTCCTTTCTGCAGCTCGGTAAGCGCTTAACGTGAAAGCGACAGAAAAAGGATGAAGACACTATTTCGGGACGGTTGTCTAAAGGTTCATATTCATACACTATGCAGATCAGTGCTGAAACCACAGACGTACGATGGAATCCACACAATTTCCCGTAAATAGGTCGACAACGACACTGTCCAGTTACATTGAGTGGCCACCCTTTAAAAGCCTGAATAACCAACCTTTGCAGCGCGGACCGCTGCTAGACGTGCAGGAAGAGGCTCGCTGAGTTTCTGGAAGGTACCGTCAGGAAAGTGGAGCCATGTCGAGTCCAGGACTGTGGCCATTGTCGCTAGGCTTCTATGTTGAGGATCCATGGAGAGAACAGTCCCTTACAGATAGTCCCACAGATTCTCGATTGGGAGTTTGGTGGCCAGGAGAGTATGGTAAACTCATCCTGGTGCTCTCCAAACCACGCACGCACACTGTAAACTGTGTGACACTTTGTGTTGTCCTGCTGGTAAATGCCATCTTGCCGAGGAAAAACAAACTGCATGCAGGAGTTGACATAGTACCCAAGGTTAAATCCATATTTGTGCTGATCGATTGCGCCTTCCAGAATAATGAGATCACCCAGGGAATGCCGCCCGGCCTGGACATTTCCGACAATTGTTGCAGGCTGTTTGCCTTCAGACGTTTCACCCCGTACTTGCCAACGGCTATCTCTCCGACGGAGCATAAAACGTATTTCATTTCAGCAAGCCGTCTTTCGCTACTCTGTGGACCTCCAGTTGAAATACTGGAATCAAAATTCCAGTCTTCGTTGCCGATGAACAACAATAGACATGGGTGTATGAACTAGGCATCCACTGTGGAAGCCCATGCACAGCAACGGTCGCTGAAAGGTCTTTGAGGAAACAGTTTGGTAGCCCCTTGACTCACCTGGGTGGTCACTTGCTCAACAGCTGCACGTCTATTCGCCCATACACATCTCTCCAGCCGTCGTTCACACCTGTCATCTATGTCCCATGGTGTAGCACAGTTGCTTGTGGATATCACCATTTGCCCATTCGCGACATACTTCAACCACGGTGGCAAGTGCACAATTTACAAACACATACACACAGAAAACACCACAGGAACAAACGGAATTTTTTATATTCTAGTAGACCTACATAACTCCTGCTCGTTGTCATCAAACACCTCCTCCGCCTAATTACGGCTCCAAGTTATGGCGGCAGCTCTCTACCTGTCGGTCACGTGCTCACTCACTAAGTCGCAACACTCTCGCAGCACACCATAAAACTCGCACTGTATCAGCAGAAAAGTTTATCGATCACCAAAGATTACTCACTACCGACTTCGTGCAAGCAACACTGCTCTAGCGACTTACACTCCTGGAAATGGAAAAAAGAACACATTGACACCGGTGTGTCAGACCCACCATACTTGCTCCGGACACTGCGAGAGGGCTGTACAAGCAATGATCACACGCACGGCACAGCGGACACACCAGGAACCGCGGTGTTGTCCGTCGAATGGCGCTAGCTGCGCAGCATTTGTGCACCGCCGCCGTCAGTGTCAGCCAGTTTGCCGTGGCATACGGAGCTCCATCGCAGTCTTTAACACTGGTAGCATGCCGCGACAGCGTGGACGTGAACCGTATGTGCAGTTGACGGACTTTGAGCGAGGGCGTATAGTGGGCATGCGGGAGGTCGGGTGGACGTACCGCCGAATTGCTCAACACGAAGGGCGTGAGGTCTCCACAGTACATCGATGTTGTCGCCAGTGGTCGGCGGAAGGTGCACGTGCCCGTCGACCTGGGACCGGACCGCAGCGACGCACGGATGCACGCCAAGACCGTAGGATCCTACGCAGTGCCGTAGGGGACCGCACCGCCACTTCCCAGCAAATTAGGGACACTGTTGCTCCTGGGGTATCGGCGAGGACCATTCGCAACCGTCTCCATGAAGCTGGGCTACGGTCCCGCACACCGTTAGGCCGTCTTCCGCTCACGCCCCAACATCGTGCAGCCCGCCTCCAGTGGTGTCGCGACAGGCGTGAATGGAGGGACGTATGGAGACGTGTCGTCTTCAGCGATGAGAGTCGCTTCTGCCTTGGTGCCAATGATGGTCGTATGCGTGTTTGGCGCCGTGCAGGTGAGCGCCACAATCAGGACTGCATACGACCGAGGCACACAGGAGCAACACCCGGCATCATGGTGTGGGGAGCGATCTCCTACACTGGCCGTACACCTCTGGTGATCGTCGAGGGGGCACTGAATAGTGCACGGTACATCCAAACCGTCATCGAACCCATCGTTCTACCATTCCTAGACCGGCAAGGGAACTTGCTGTTCCAACAGGACAATGCACGTCCGCATGTATCCCATGCCACCCAACGTGCTCTAGAAGGTGTAAGTCAACTACCCTGGCCAGCAAGATCTCCGGATCTGTCCCCCATTGAGCATGTTTGGGACTGGATGAAGCGTCGTCTCACGCGGTGTGCTCGTCCAGCGCGAACGCTGGTCCAACTGAGGCGCCATGTGGAAATGGCATGGCAAGCCGTTCCACAGGACTACATCCAGCATCTCTACGATCGTCTCCATGGGAGAATAGCAGCCTGCATTGCTGTGAAAGGTGGATATACACTGTACTAGTGCCGACATTGTGCATGCTCTGTTGCCTGTGTCTATGTGCCTGTGGTTCTGTCAGTGTGATCATGTGATGTATCTGACCCCAGGGATGTGTCAATAAAGTTTCCCCTTCCTGGGACAATGAATTCAAGGTGTTCTTATTTCAATTTCCAGGAGTGTATTTCCATCAACCCCAAGGACTGGCAACCAGCTGGCCAGGCAGCTCCATGAAATTGGATAACACTTAGGCCCTCCGTCAATCATATTCAGGAGCAGGACGCGGGAAATGCTGTTTGTAATTTGCCGCATACACTAATAACACTCCTATTGCATGGTTCCTTTCGAAGTGCACGGCCGACTTCCTTCCCCATCCTTCCCTAATCCGATGAGACCGATGACCTCGCTCTCTGGTCTCCTTCCCCAAGCAAACCAACCAACCAACACTCCTATTCAAACATCTACTGCTCCGCAAGCCATCCAGGCCATATTATCTACGACCATTGCTGCCGTCACATTTCCTGTTGTTATGCCGCTTATCCTTCACCGGAAGGATAATTCCACAAACTTTCCATACTGACTCTGTATTCCACCTGGGCAACGTATGGTTGAGTACTGAACCCTTATTAAGGTGCTCCAGGGATTTGACACTAGTTTTCGTGGGGAATCAGTCAGCTGACGGATGTGTTGCGGACTGCCATAATTTCCTCTCCTGTTGTTACGTCCTCAGTATCATTAGCACGTACACTGAACGGCCTCAGTTATTTGTTGGATATGTTCTAACCTCTGCCTCCTTTAGAATTTCTACCCTCTACGTCTTCATCTAGTACCATGTAAATCTTCCATGAAGTCTTAACATATGCTCTATCATCTTGTCACTTTATCTTGTCAGTCTTTTCCACATATTTCTACGCGCATCGATTCTGTGCAGAAACCTACATTTTCTATCCTATCAGCCCACCAATTTTCATCATTTTTCCGTGCCAGCACATCTCAAACGCTTCGCTTCTCTTGTTTTCAGCTTCCTCCAAGGTCAATAACTCACTACCTTACAATGCCATGCCCCAAATTAAGACCAACATTTGATACGAAGAAACTTCTTTTGTGCAGGAACGCCCTCTTTGCCTATGCTAGTCTGCTTTTAGGTTTTCCTTGCTTCGTCCGTCATACCTCATATTCCTTCCCAGATAGCAGAATTAGTTCCCTTCTTCTACTTCGTGGTCTCCAATTTTGATGATAATTTTGTGTGTAATGTTATTTCAGCCGCTCTTCAGCGCTTTCGTCTTTCTTCAATTCACTCTCAATCCATATTATGTGCTCAGAACATTGTTCATTTCGTTCCGTATACCCTGCAATTTTTCCACTGACGATAGCAACACCATCAAAGAATCTTATCAACGATCTTATTTCATTATGAATTAGAACCCCACTCCTGTATCTGTCTCCCAATTCTGTCATTGCTTTTTCAATGTACTCTCCGAACAGCAGAGAAAGGCCGAATCCTTGCCTGATACCCCTTTTACTCCGAGCTCTTCATTTTTGGTCTTCCATTCTTATTGTTCCTTCTTGATTCTTATGCGTTTTAGGTCGGCAAATTCTATGAATGTGCCTTGATTTTTCTTAAGACTTGCTTCTGCTGCGAACATCTCATAGTGTCGTACCTTAATTTGTGGCGCTACGGCACCATGTGTCACGTGCCTCTCAGTGTTAGGGAGGCAGCCGGCACTCTGCGTGGCTTCCGCCATGCGGGGTGCAGTGCGGGCCTTACTGCGGCCTTGGCAGTGGTAATAGCTTCCTCGAACGACATTAGCGTAACGAGCCGGCAGTAATGGTAGCGGCTTCTCATTAGCCGCGCGGACGGCCAGCCCCGCTCGCTGACGGCTCCATCCGCGGGCCGAGCTACTGCTGCGCTCCCCCTTCTCCTCTCCAACTCTCTCCCGTGCTCCCTCTGACTGCCCTGTTCAGCTAATTACGTCCAGCATGGAAGAAAGATCAAAGATAGGCTCGAAATATTTTATTCACGACTTCACATATGTTTACATATTGTTCTCTTCAAAATTACCCCATGCGCACGATACTTTGAAAGTTTTATATAAAATTTCACCAAACTACCACTGTTAAATAATTATATTGTATAAATGTGACAATTAGGAGACATTGATATTCTTCTTCTTTGTCGTCAATCTTTTGACTGGTCGATAGCTCAGCACCTGTATCAAATGGAAGCTAATTTTTTCATTTTGGCACAATTTGGAACTCATGCATTATGTGTAGCTTGTTTTAAAAATCTTCGTCATATCCTCTTTCCTTGTATTGATCCATCTAGGGCATTTGCAAACAATTGTTTGTGTCGCATAACGTGACCAATCCACGTGTGTCTTCTCCACTTTGTTCGCTGATTCTTTGCAGGACTTTGTATACTCTGTTCATTGTAAGACTGGTCCTGTAGTAAAGAAACACATGCATGGTGTTTGATCAGTGGTCGT
Source organism: Schistocerca gregaria (assembly GCF_023897955.1). NCBI lineage: Eukaryota > Metazoa > Arthropoda > Insecta > Orthoptera > Acrididae > Schistocerca > Schistocerca gregaria. Next base: position 125,205,081 of record NC_064923.1, on the reverse strand, counting down.
AGGACACACCCATATTTGCACAGTTATCATATTGCCATTGGAATAGGCCCTAATTATGTATTAGATATTTTGTCTTACATGTATTTCTTATGTCAAAACTCAGAGTACAATCGCTTTCTCTGAATAATTCTGTGCACAAAGTTATGACTTGCTCTGATCTGTACATGTCGATTTTCGTTGTAAATGGTCTCTAAATTTCTTCTTTGAACATGAAATACCGAAACGCTTTAGTTTTCACCACTTTTTAATAACTGTGGGAAACATGGTATATTATCATTATAAAAATGTCACCAAATCCACACAGTTGTGTTAGTGTAGTGGACACATTAGCTGACTTGTACACGCATTGTTGTACGGTATAACTTAATTCTTTTAAATGTTTATCGAAATCCTGTGTTGTACACTTGAGAGTAAATGGAGTGTGCAGAGAAAAATCAGCATTTGTATGTGATAACGTATTACCCACCAGTCCCCAGTTTGTAAGTGTTGATCTTCCTATAAAAGAGCATTCTAATATCTATGTCATTCTGAAGAAACATCCGGAGAGTAGGTGGATCAAAGTACCTCTCCAGTTGTAAGTGCTGAAGAAAATGTCGGGAGGTTCCCTTCCCCCTCCCCCCCCCCCCCCCCCCCCCGGCGTCTGAACAATTACATGGCCATTCATTGCGACCTCCTCACTCGTTTTTGTTTCCCATGTGTACGGTGAAAATGGCTAAAACTGCGTCGCATTCTTTTATGAGGCATAGGAGAGGAAATACTGACAGTTCTGAATGTTTGTGACACGTTATCGGAAGAACATCTGTTCCTACCGGTACAGAACTTGCAGCAATGAGATCCGAGTTATCAGGTGCTTCTCTGACAAGTTTAACGTGTGAGCATAAAGAAAGGTCCAGTGTGGATACTCCGTCAACTCCAGGAGAAACAAGAAAACGTCAGTCGTGTTTATTTAGGAAAATATGATGATTTCGTTAAAAATAGATAGTGGACAAAGGTGCACCCATTTGTCTTCAGAAAAGAAGCGCCGACAATAAACAAAGTATTTAACTACTTCGCCGGCCGGTGTGGCCGAGCGGTTCTAGGCCCTACAGTCTGGAACCGCGTGACTGCTACGCTCGCAGGTTCGAATCCTGCCTCGGGCATGGATGTGTGTGATGTCCTTAGGTTAGTTAAGTTTAAGTAGTTCTAAGTTCTAGAGGACTGATGACCACAGAAGTTAAGTCCCATAGTGCTCAGAGCCATATGAAACATTTGAACTTAAGTACTTCAAACAGTAAATAATGACGATGACTTGATTACTTTTATAACAACAGCATTTTACGAACTGATAAAAGCTATTAGTTTTCTGTCTGGAAGCACGAAACGCTTTACAGAGGAGGTAATATCTCGGGCAGATACAACAGTTCGCACATGAGAAACGGAAGATTTGTTACTGTGGTGAAATGTCGGTTGACGCCTGAACAGATGATACAAAAAGTGTGGACTGACAAAACAGTGACTGACAAGAGATAAGCTTTTGTTTCAAGTCTATCAAAGGAGCTAAAAAGTGGGAGAAGGAGAAAGTCTAATAAGAGTGCATTTAGGAAGCTGTTGTGCTTTTGCGAAAAATTCTGAATTGGTTTTTGGATAAAAAAAGACTGAAGTTTATTATGAAGACATGATTGGTGATGTGTTCCTAAAAATTGTTCAAAATATTCTATCCAAATTAGAGCCCAACAGTCTTATAATTATGGACAATGATTTATATCTGAAGTTTAGGTTCAGCATAGGCCACAATAATCTTGGAGGAAGGGAGATATTGTAAACTGGCTGATGGGAAAGGGAGCACGTGTCGGTCTTTCTGCAAATAACATTGAATTACCGGAACAGGTTGAAGCTTATGTGGGAGATCAGTGCATTAATCATGGAACGGCCTGGACTGCGGGTCACATTGTCGTTAGTTACTGCCGTACCACTTCAGTCTGAACTTATTTGGAGATAATTTAAAGGATATGTAGCAAAAAATGGTGACATTCAAGTTACCATACTTGCTTAAATTAGTGCACGAAGCTCTCTTGCCGGTCACTTAAGAGCACTGGTGAAATATAGAAAAACAAGTAATAAAAGAAGGAGACAAAATGTGGCACTTGCATGGTTTCATAGATTGTATTGTTAATCGGCTACTCGTCACTGTTGAAGATGGCAGTTCTACTGATGAAATATCTTCTTCAGATTCAGCTATGGGGAAAGTTTAGTCACATGACGGAGGTGAATAACACCTTAGGTGGATTCAGTATTTCATTATACACCAAAACCTCTGAAATTCGCTCTTAAAATCACATATTGTGTTCACGGATAAGTGGGTTACACAAGCATTTTTGGTGCAGTTTTCCTAAGCTAAAATACGTTTTCTGTCTGGTCCCTTAAGAAAAATATTACTGCAGTGATACTGTATGTTAATTTATTCCTTTTAAAATTTAAATAGCGTTTCAAGTTTTATTATTTGTCTGCTGTTTGTCAATGTTGTATGTTGTCTGCTGGTGTAATGTTTAGTCTAATCTGCATCTGAATGTTTGATTTTAATGCTTTTGACGCGAATGATTTCAGTATTCCAAATACCTGTCTTTGGGAAGTATTAAAATAAAGCAGTTGGAAGAAGATTAAACGAAACATTACTATCCGTCAGTTGTGCAATGTCGAACAGAAATAAAATAAGTTTCCACACGAATATGTCCAGTTATTCACATCACGGCGGACTTGATGGACTGGCTTCCCTGTTTAAATGCGCCGGTAAGTGTTCTGTGTTGGGTTATTTTCACTGTTTAATGCAAGTGAGCTACATTGCAAACGTAAGGTTGTTATTGCACACGACTATACATAGCGGAAATAAAGAAATAAATAAAATGAGGTAATAGCAAACACGGAAGAAAACGCAGCGTAACGTTTACCTCAGGATTTTTCTTACGGTGAATAGACTATAGTTGCTGGATTTATCTGTCCATTTCATCTTCAGCATGCGTCTTCAGCATAATACTTTAAATAATTATAAATATTTTATTACGCTTTTGCCTATTGGCCATCTTTCACAGCCATACCATGCCATACACCAATTGTTCCTTGAAATACGACTATTTCTGTCTTCTGTTAGTTTTACTTTTTACTCAGTCTTTGGTACTGTATCCATAACTTTTAAGATTATTTATTGTTTCATGTTAACATATGACAGATACGTCCCCACAGGCCAAAGCGTATGTGTTCTGTCTCCATTTGTTCTAATTTATGAACAGCATTCTTTGGACTCGTTTATTACATGTTTTATGTGGACAGACTGCATCCATGTCCAAGCATTATTCTAAATAACTTTTTTATGTTTCTTATTTTTACTATCGCTGTTTGTATTTCGAACAGTTCTTTGACTCCACAGTCTAGTTTAATCACTGATAGAATTTCTGTCACCTTATTCCATTTGACAGTATCAAAGGCCTTCCCGAGGTCTCTGAAAACTGTGTATGTTTCACATAAATTCTAATTTACATAAATTTTACATAAACCACGTACCCGGATCTCAAGGTCATGATCATGATGGATAAGCTCCTGTAGTTCTTAAAGCATGTGTATTACCAGAATTATTCCTGGAATGTACACGTACTTTTGTGTAGCTCAACGTCCGCTCCCAGATTGATGTCATGAGAAGCGTATTACCATACGCCGCCGTCAATGTAGGAGAAACTAAGGTAGAGCCTATCTAGAAACACTTTATTTTTCTACTCAGAACGTCAACGACGGCGTTGCGACCATACTCTGGGCGCTTCTAGGACAAACGTAATGGCATGGGTGCAAATAGTGCAACCTACCGCAATCGACGACTGCCCATGACCGTAATCAGATCCAGGCTGCTGCAGGGCTAAAGACGTTGACTCAAAATTTTTGAGGAAGATGTGTTCCTCATTATAGCTGTATGGTTTCTAGTTTATTTTTTGGTATTCAGTGAAAGTGATGTTATCTCTCTTTTTATTCGATATGTCACCGTTCATATCTGTGCACTGGATATTTTCCAAACAGAAGTCATCAATAGTCGATATGTTACGCCACAGAAGTTCTGAGTACAATCATTGTGATCTTTGGTTGTGGGTAGCATTATCGTTGCCTGTGTAGCTCTGAGTGGAAAGTAATAGGGCTAGTCACGTGTTGGTCACGGTGCTGAGCGACTAATTTTATCAGATAGCGTTTATTTAAGGACATCATTTGCACTGTTCAGATTCACATAGTATCACAGAAATAGACGTAGTTTAAGAACAGAAAACCAGTTTACATCCACTACAACAAACAAACAATAGTTAAACCAAACGATTAGAGTTGTATGCCTTACTATAGCGCCAAGTACTCAGTCGTCGCCGCCTACTATTAAACAAAACCGCTTTTCGCAATTACTCCACTCGAGGATAATTCCAGTCGCTCGCTGACAAAAACTAATACACGTAATAATAATTCGCTGTTTCCGTTGCACAGCATGATTGAGCATTGAAACAAAGCCGTGTAGACACACGTATTTAGAAAACTCTCACAGTATACAGGACCCATTTATTGTCATAAGTGACAGTCGGACTGTCAACAACGGGGTTTGATTCCCACTGCACTCCACACTCTACTCATCATAATGGTATTCCAACGAAATAAAGAATACAAAAAGGGAAATTAATCACGGAACTGTCATGATCGACGGAAAGAGATAATGACACTTACAGACACAGGACAGAAAACAAATCATCGCCATCAAACAGGCAACAAAGCAACACCAATTGAATAGAAGCTGAAGATGAATTTAAACGACTCTTCATCCTCTCTGCCTCGTTTCAGTACACGGACTGATTACACATTAATCTTAGTCAAATTAATAATAGCTGTTTCATTAATCTAACTGAACCAGTACTGTGCAGAGCGGCTTTGTTGTCCTAGTCTTCCGTCTGAAGACTTATTTCAAGCAGTCCTGCATGCGACTATATCCCGCACAAGGTTCTTCATCTCTGCATAATCACTGCGACACACATACAATAGAACCTAATTACTGTAATCCTCTGTCCAGCCCTTTCACACTTCCCTTCATGGTGAAACAGACTAACCCTTGATGTTTCAGAATGTGAATTATCCAGTGAACTATCCAGATATCACTTCTTTTTCGTCGAGTTGTGCCATTAAATCCTTCCCTATGCATTTCGATTCAGCACCTGTTGATTAGTTACTCACCTACCCATATCGTCTTCAGCATTTTTCTGTAGCTCAACATTTCAAAACCTAGTAGTGACAACATCCTCTAAACCAATGCCCGTCTAGAGATCCGAATAGGGGACTCATTTATCTCGGGAATAATTTATCCAGGACGTTGCCATTATCATTAAACCATCCAGTACAGTTACATGAACTATAACGGCGGGAGTTTTTTTCTTGGTTTAGGCCGTTCAGCATGTTGTCTGGTGTTACAAGGACAGTTCAGCACCTATAATCTAAACTTTTCTCCTTCCAGCTACCGAAAGGCTGCTGACCCTCTTCAAGAACCAAACATTATCCAGGTGTCTCCACAGCTACCTCTGCGATCTGGTTGCACCTACTGTACGGCTAAATGTATCGTTCAGATACGCAAGTAACGTCTTACCGAAAGGTGTATGGTTCGAGGAGGCAAGGCGACATTATATTGGTCAGTTATTCAATGAATATCCCACTGCGTAAAATAACAAACGGCTCAATGCGTGCTACGGTCGCACGTTCGAATCCTGCCTCGGGCATGGATGTGTGTGATATCCTTAGGTTAGTGAGTTTTAAGTAGTTCTAAGTCTAGGGGACTCATGACCTCAGATATAAAGTCCCATAGTGCTTAGAGCCATTGGAGCCATTTCACGCAATGCGTCACTTCAGTACAGTGCGACAGTTGACATTAATCAAATCACAATGGAAATGAGGAGTTTGATTAGTCTGTTAAATAACGAAAGGAAATTAATGGATATGTCCAAAATCATAACATGATACAATTCCTACAGTTCACTATCATGCATGCGCAGTTATGCTAAATAATGAGATGCATAGTAGCAATAGTCAGGAATAGGACTGTGATCCATGTACATTGTGTCCTCGATACTTATGACGGAAATCAATTAAATGTACTTATTCAGTTCTTTATGGTTGTCAAGGAGGATACAGTTGTATAAGTAGAAAATGATCTAGATCACTCCATTAGAAGGGCCAGTGCTGCAGGGATCAACTTCAGATGTTACTGTTGTCTATTGCGTTGCCAGTTGCCCATTGCCCCATTACCATCTCCAGACGTCACTCAGCATAGCATTAGATACGGGTCATCCGTTACTCCGCCTGTCTATTATCACACAGTTCTTCATTGCCTGGTTCATGACAGGCTTGCTCAGACCTGTCTCTCTGACGGATAGCATTCATGTGTCCGTAAGTATCGTTGTTTCTAGAAATTTAGACAATGTTGCCTATGGAGTGCATCGATATGGGGCTAACGTTGATTGTATCAGCAGTCGAGATCGTAGCAACAGCTGTTTTTTATTAGCTGTTTCGGCTTATGTGAAAACCATCATCAGATGTTTTCTTAGGTCCCCTATGGCTGGTGTTGGCGGTTCCTCAGTTCTTTACGTGTGCCACGATGTACGATCATGGTTTCACTTAAAGAACCGAGTATTTGCCAGGACCAGCCATACCGGACCTACAAAAGTCTGAGGATGGCTTTAACATAAGCCGAAACCGGTAATAATAAACAGATGTTACTGCGATCTAGACTGTTGTTTTAATCAAAGTATCGTTGTTTGATTCACGTGCTCAGTTTAGAACAATGATAGTTCTTTGAGCTAACATTGCATTACTCTGACTCTGAATACATTACACTGAAGCGCCAAAGAAACTGATACACCTGCCTAATATCGTGCAAGGCCCTCGAGAGTACGTAGAAATCCCGCAAAACGATGTGCCATGGACTAGATTAATGTCTGAAATAATTCTCGGGGGAATTGGCACCATGAATTCTGAAGAGGCCGGAGAGCTCTTCTAAAGGCACGTTGCAAGGCATCCCAGATATTCTCAACAATGTTCATGTCTGGGGAGTTTGATAGCCAGCAGTAGTGTTTAAACTCAGAAGCGTGTTTCTGGAGCCATTCTGTAGCAATTCTAGACGTGTGGGGTGTCGCGTAGTCCTGCTGGAATTTCCCAAGTCCGTCGGAATGTACTATGAACATGAAGGGAGGCAGGTGCTCAGACAGTATGCTTACATACTTGTCATCTGTCAGATTCATATCTACACGTATCAGGAGTCCGCTATTACTCCAACTGCACAGGACTCACACCAATGCAGAGCCTCCAACAGCTTGAACAGTCCCCTGCTGACGTGCAAATTCCATGGATTCATGAGGGTGTCTCCATACCCGCACACGTCCATCCACTCGATACAATTTGAAACGAGACATGTTTCCAGTCATCAAAAATTCAATGTCGGTGTTGATGGGGCCAGGGGACGCTTAAAGCTCTGAGTCCTGCAGTCATCAAGGATACACCAGTGGGCCTTCGGCTCCGAAAGCCCATATCGATGATGTTTGGTTGAATGGCTTGCACGCTGACGCTTGCTGATGGTCCAGTACTGAAATCTGCACTAATTTGCGGAAGCGTTGCAGGTCTCTCACGTTGAACGATTCTCTTCAGCCGTCGTTGGTCCCGTTCTTGCAGTATCTTTTTCCGGCTGCATCGAGATCGGAGATTTGTTGTTTTACCGAATTCCTGATATTCAGGGTACAGTCGTGAAATGGTCGTACGGGAAAATCCCCACTTCATCGCCACCTCGGAGATGCTGTGTCCCATCGCTAGTTCGTCGACTATAATACCACGTTCAAAGTCACTTAAATTTTCATAACCTGCCATAGTAGCAGCAGTAACCGGTCTAACAACTGCTCCAAACACTTGTTGTCTTATACAGGCGTCGTCGACCGCAGCGCCGTATTCTGCCTGTATATGCATCTCTTGAATACCCATGCTTATATCAGTTTCATTGTCGCTTCAGTGTATTTTACGCTTTTAAACAGTTTCAGCATGTTACCTTCTTTATACTTCGTATCAAACCGGTGATTACTTTGACAACACACAACAGCTATCGACCTACGCTATAGTAGTATGTGCCAAACTTTTTTCGATAATACTCAGTATTGACATTGTAGGGCGACACCTTGCGCCATACAGGAAGGAGGGGAAGGGGGGGGGGGGGAAGTGGCCACTCAAAGAAAAATTCTTTTTTAACCGAACAGTGGCTATTGTTAAAAGCTTATCACTTACAAATTTTGTATCCGAATAATTTTTAAGCGAAAACAAGAAAAAATAATATATAGCAACTAAATACATTTTTCTGAAGGCATCACACGTGACCAGTTTTTGGTACGTAAGCGATTACTTTGGCCTGTACGATCGAAACAGGATTCCAAGTTCGTTGGTCTGCGTCCCGGGCACATTTTTCCAGGCATCTTCAGGCACTAGTACATGATAGAATACCAAGCGACCTCAGCACACATTTTTCAATCGGACTTCAGTATTAGACCAAATATAACAGACTTTTGTAAATAATATCACTTATTAATATAAGCCCACGGCCATACCACAGAGGATTGCACTCAGCCCTTGTGACGCCAACTGAGGAGCTACTTGACTGAGACGTAGCGACACCGGTCACGGAAACTGGCAACGGCCGAGAGAGCGCTGTTCCGATCACATGCACTTCCTGATCCGCATCCGGTGACGTCTAAGGACTGAGGATTACACGGCGACCGGTAGGGACCGTTGGACCTTCAAGACCTGTTCGGACGGTGTTTGTTTGTTTTTTAGTTAATGTAGATTTATTAACTTAATTAATTTCTAATTGTCACAAAGGAGAATTATGGATGATAGTTTTGTACACGAAAGATTTGGAGGTCAGTGTCATCTCCTGCATTATGAGTGTGTTAGCAAAAACACCACGACAAAAGGCCATGTGCAATAGTGGCCAAAACGCCGGTGAGTTTTTACGTAGTCCATTTTCTTTTCATAGTCCTATCTAGCCACTCTCACAAATGGTGATGATGATGATGATGATGAAATGATGAAGACAACACAAACACCAGGGTCCCCGAGCATAGAAAATCCCCAACCCGACCGGGAATTGTACCCGGGACCAGGTGATCCAGAGTCTGCAACGCTAGCCCCTAGAGCATGAGCTGCGGACATTAACCACTCAGTGCCGTGCTAGGTATCATCTGCCCCTGAAGTAAGCGGCAAACTTTAAATGGCTCACTGCTGAATGAATTCCCCAGTGTGAGTTAATATTAAGAACGTCTTCAAATATTATGTCTCTGTAAGTGCTTTTGTTTGTTACTGAACACGAAAAATACACTCTAGAGAAGCTCTTAAAGTTAGTTGACGTTCTTGGATTTTGCTGTTAGACGGCAGATGCATTTTATTATAATATACGGCTGTGAATCTCGGCCGTACGAACACATGCGGCCAGTGGGCCTCAGTTTCACGACCACTGTGCTATGGAGTATATGAGAATGATCAAGACAAGTGTGAACTTTATACACTTCCCTCCTCGTAACAGCGCCATCGACACTTTACTCACGTTCTTTACAGCGTGACAGATAGCACTACCATCTAAGCAAACTAAAGGTTACACTGCTTATCAAAAACACAAGCTGTAGAAACGTCTATGGAGATGGGATACAATGTAGTCGTGATATGGCACACTCTACATAAAGTTTATATACACACATCACTGTCATAGCCGCACATACTAAACGACAAATAATAACAACTGTTTAACAAGGCCTTTTCCCAGAGAGGAGCATTCCGAACTGTTGGAAGCGCTCTCAAACTCTAAGACAGCATCCCTTGAAATCGGTGAAGCCTATCGTGACCAGACTTCACGTTTCCACTTCGCTTTGCTGCTCTCTGCTGGGTGGAATTGGCCAAATAACGACGCTGCCACCCGCACTTGAAGGGGCGCAGCTGAACCTCTTGTTGTTGTGGTCTTCAGCATTTATCCAGTTTTAAATATTTCCTGCAGTGTTTATTTCTTTACGCTGGAATCACTCTATAAAGGACGACTTTATTTGAGTCTTCTTACCAGTAAAATGTGCAGTTAGTACACAGAAGCTAGTGCTATTTATAATTGTCAACCCGTCATTGTCTTTGGTGTGCGCAAATAATTTTTAATTCCACCAAATAACTGGACATTAAAAAGTTTTGTAAGTTTATCGAATTTGTAAGTTATATTTTGTACAAAGCATATTTAAGGATGTTTTAAAATTTTGTACACCTAATGTCTTAAATTATATATGTGATCGGGTTTCAATCATTGGCAGGTTCACGTATGCATTGTTTATGGTGAGAACATCACAAAATAAATAAATAAATCAGGATCTGGTCGGGAACCAACTGATATTGGCAAGTTTGATACTGATTGAAACTGACTTTGATGTTCTGGAAGGAAGACTTCATCTAATGTGGAAGCAAGCATCGCTGAAAACCATTCATGAGAAACAATTTCTCGAAGTCCTGAAGAAAAATCATCGGTTTATTGCGTCTTGGGCAGCTTCCTGACCCGCAGCATTCCACAGATACCGTTGGCGTTTGGACGTTATTCATACCTTCAGTTTTGATGAGGAGCCTGAAAAAAGAACAAGTTACCTGCTGAGAAAACACCGTGTTCCTTGTATTATCCAGTTTGAAACAATTATACATATCTCGCTTCAAGTTCCTCTACACAATGGTGGCGTGGTTGACTCATATCGTAAAGTACTGAAAAATATGTATTGAAAAAAATGAACTACTTACTATTAATATATATTTCTTAAATAGTAAAAACTTAAAATGAGAACAAATGCGCTTACATTAATATACATGTAAAATTTAATAATGCAATATGTACATCATTATTACTATAATGAACTATATCCACAACAAGTCGATATCGTATGGAGAGTGCTGAGGCAAGAAAGACTGAAGTCGAACTGTGAGATGAAAGAAAGAGTTGTGAGCAGCACAGGATCAGCGAGCAGCGATTGGTGTAGTAAATTATTAGACTCAATGACAAAGACTTAATTGTACTGCAGGAAGTTCACCTCTTATGTATAATTTACTATCTATGGGAATTTCGTTTTTCTAATGTTTTGAATCATGTGGAAACGATTTCGAACTCACAGTTTTTGACTTCCTCTCCAGGCTTCCACATCAAAAGGCACTGCATGTTTTTAACATATTTTTAATTAAATAATAATTCTTAAAACGAATTATATTCTGTGTACAAGAGGTATAGTTAGTGCCTTACTCATCTAATTGCATTTTTATGTATTTTCAGGCTGTTAATTTGGTTGGAAATGGTTAGTCTTGTGACTCAACGACCATGCTCTCTAGGTGCTATTGTTTTGAAGCTACAACGCACATCTTTTGAGCCCGCCACTTATAATATTAACACAGACTGTTCGTCATTGGTATTATCATGCAAAACTGACGTTTTCATTATCTGTGACAGCTACGTGATCTGGCGTCTCCAAGGTTACTGTTTTCCATTTATGACATGCGACTGTGATAATCTCAGTGTACTGACTAGAAAAGGTATCTTGCTGCACTAAAGATAAGCTTATGCCGTATCATTGAATATAGCAGCCAAATAATTTCCTTTTCTTGTCAGCTAACTGATGTGACTCTCTATTGTCAGAAATTTAACTTTCATTTAACCTTCAAAGGACATAAATGGGGAATATATTACAGTGGGCAGTGGAGCACTTAATGGTGGACGATAGGGGAACAGTGAGCAGGCAGCAGAGTGGTGAACAGTGAATGGGCCAGAAAAGCAGCTCCTTGTAAGCTTTCTTTTAAATCAAGAGCGGAAATAAATGGCGAGAAAATGTTTTCTGTCTTAATGTTCAGTTCTAAAGATTTTTGTATCCTTTCTATTCTTTTCAAAGCTGGCAAAGTCTGATCACAATAGTAAGGCATACGATCACAGTTATACATTCCGTCTATAGCACATTTTTGTGCAGCACAGGTTATGCCATAGTGACTAATTCAGAATGTTGCACAGGGCGCTATTGCAGCAGCCTACCTTCCATCCGATTGACATCACTGTATCCGAAGAGATACGCCCTCTTTCTGGTTGAGTCACTGATTCCTCACTTCATAGAAAGATCCAGCTCTTTGAGCCACTTCAGGAGCGGTTCGCCCCTAATTCCAAGTGCTGTAGCACATCTGAAGTGTACAGTGTGCAGATAATTGTCCAACCACCCTCAATCAGGATTTCTCCACATGCTTGGCTAGTATCTTACTTGGACCATAGTAACAGTCGCTGATGACCACACTGTTGAGCGCAAAAAAACTTTGAATTCTTCCAATTATCTGACCACAATCGCTGCCTTCATTTTTCCCTTTTCTAGCACAGGGAACATCTTTCTCCGAATCATGTACACTTTATTCTGTGTGTAATCGTATTTTAACTGTTTACATGTTGCGTTTTTTAGGCGAATTTGCGGTCCAGCCCAATATTTGCCTACATGAGTGTGGGAAACCACGTTTAACTAAACTCTGGCTGGCTGGTGTACCAGCTCACAGTCATTGGTCCCTGGCACGGATTCGATCTGGGTCTGACTCGCCTGGCACAAACTAGTGTGGCATGCGTTAAGCTGTACGAGAATGTCATCGTTCAAGAGGGAATATATGCCCAGAAATTAATGCTTTGGGTGCTGTGGGGTGAAAACTGGTTTGGGTATCGTTATGAGTTTAGTTATCGTTATGAGTGTGCGTTTCACAATTGGTTAAGAAAGAGAACAAGAGCATCACACTGTTCAGTAAATCACAACAAGGTTTCAGAATTCTAATATTCACCTTGACAGCAGCTGTTGCCTTTTACAAGTGACCAGTTTGCCATGTGGTACAAAATACTAAACGTTGTCAGTCCTTTTCCCATATACTGAGGTGACAAAAGTCATGACTGTCATGTCAGACCTCCATTTGCCTGGCATAGTATTGAAGCTTGACGTGGCACGGACTCAAGCAGCCACTGGAAGTTCCCTATAGAAATAATAGACCATGCTGCCTCTACAGCCGTCCAGAATTGCGAAAGTGTTGCCGGTGTAGGATTTTGTGTATTAACTGACCTCTAGATTATGTTCCATTACTGTTTGATGGGATCCATGTGATCTGGGTGGCCAAATCATTGACTTGAATTGACCAGAATGATCTTCAAACTAATTGCGAACAGTTATGACCCAGTTCCTCCCCCCATGAACCATGGACCTTGCCGTTGGTGGGGAGGCTTGCGTGCCTCAACGATACAGATAGCCGTACCGTAGGTTCAATCACAACGAAGGGGTATCTGTTGAGAGGCCAGACAAACGTGTGGTTCCTGAAGAGGGGCAGCAGCCTTTTCAGTAGTTGCAGGGGCAACAGTCTGGATGATTGACTGATCTGACCTTGTAACAATAACCAAAACGGCCTTGCTGTCCTGGGACTGCGAACGGCTGAAAGCAAGGGGAAACTACGGCCGTAATTTTCCCCGAGGGCATGCAGCTTTACTGCATGATTAAAAGATGATGCCCTCCTCTTGGGTAAAATATTCCGGAGGTAAAATAGTCCCCCATTCGGATCTCCGGGCGGGGACTGCTCAAGAGGACGTCGTTATCAGGAGAAAGAAAACTGGCATTCTACGGATCGGAGCGTGGAATGTCAGATCCCTTAATCGGGCAGGTAGGTTAGAAAATTTAAAAAGGGAAATGGATAGGTTAAAGTTAGATATAGTGGGAATTAGTGAAGTTCGGTGGCAGGAGGAACAAGACTTTTGGTCAGGTGATTACAGGGTTATAAACACAAAATAAAATAGGGGTAATGCAGGAGTAGGTTTAATAATGAATAGGAAAATAGGAATGCGGGTAAGCTACTACAAACAGCATAGTGAACGCATTATTGTGGCCAAGATAGATACGAAGCCCACACCTACTAAGGTAGTACACGTTTATATGCCAACTAGCTCTGCAGATGACGAAGAAATTTATGAAATGTATGATCAAATCAAAGAAATTATTCAGATAGTGAAGGGAGACGAAAATTTAATAGTCGTGGGTGCCTGGAATTCGGTAGTAGGAAAAGGGAGAGAAGGAAACATAGTAGGTGAATATGGACTGGGGCAAAGAAATGAAAGAGGAAGCCGCCTGGTAGCATTTTGCACAGAGCACAACTTAATCATAGGTAAAACTTGGTTCAAGAATCATAAAAGAAGGCTGTATACATGGAAGAAGCCTGGAGATACTGACAGGTTTCAGATAGATTATATAATGGTAAGACAGAGATTTAGGAACCAGGTTTTAAATTTTAAGACATTTCCAGGGGCAGATGTGGACTCTGACCACAATCTCTTGGTTATGACCTGTAGATTAAAACTGAAGAAACTGCAAAAAGGTGGAAATTTAAGGAGATGGGACCTGGACAAACTGAAAGAACCAGAGGTTGTACAGAGTTTCAGGGAGAGCATAAGGGAGCAATTGACAGGAATGGGGGAAACAAATACAGTAAAAGAAGAATGGATAACTTTGAGGGATGAATTAGTGAAGGCAGCAGAGGATCAAGTAGGTAAAAAGACGAGGGCTAGTAGAAATCCTTGGCTAACAGAAGAAATATTGAATTTAATTGATGAAAGGAGAAAGTATAAAAATACAGTAATTGTAGCAGGCAAAAAGGAATACAGACGTCTCAAAAATGAGATCGACAGGATGTGCAAAATGGCTAAGCAGGGATGGCTAGAGGACAAATGTAAGGATGTAGAGGCTTATCTCACTAGGGGTAAGATAGATACTGCCTACAGGAAAATTAAAGAGACCTTTGGAGATAAGAGAGCCACTTGTATGAACATCAAGAGCTCAGATGGAAACCCAGTTCCAAGCAAAGAAGGGAAAGCAGAAAGGTGTAAGGAGTATATAGAGGGTCTATACAAGGGCGATGTACTTGAGGACAATATTATGGAAATGGAAGAGGATGTGGATGAAGATGAAATAGGAGATACGATACTGCGTGAAGAGTCTGACGAGCACTGAAAGTCCTGAGTCAAAACAAGGCCCCCGGAGTAGAAAACATTCCACTGGAACTACTGACGGCCTTGGGAGAGCCAGTCCTGACAAAACTCTACCATCTGGTGAGCAAGATGTATGAGACAGGTGAAATACCCTCAGACTTCAAGAAGAATATAATAATTCCAATCCCAAAGAAAGCAGGTGTTGACAGATGTGAAAATTACCGAACTATCAGTTTAATAAATCACAGCTGCAAAATACTAACGCGAATTCTTTACAGACGAATGGAAAAAATAGTAGAATCCGACCTCGGGGAAGATCAGTTTGGATTCCGTAGAAATGTTGGAACACGTGAGGCAATACTGACACTACGACTTATCTTAGAAGCTAGATTAAGGAAGGGCAAACCTACGTTTCTAGCATTTGTAGCCTTAGAGAAAGCTTTTGACAATGTTGACTGGAATACTCTCTTTCAAATTCTCAAGGTGGCAGGGGTAAAATACAGGGAGCGAAAGGCTATTTACAATTTGTACAGAAACCAGATGGCAGTTATAAGAGTCGAGGGACATGAAAGGGAAGCAGTGGTTGGGAAGGGAGTAAGACAGGGATGTAGCCTCTCCCCGATGTTATTCAATCTGTATATTGAGCAAGCAGTGAAGGAAACAAACGAAAAATTCGGAGTAGGTATTAAAATCCATGGAGAAGAAATAAAAACTTTGAGGTTCACCGATGACAATGTAATTCTGTCAGACACAGCAAAGGACTTGGAAGAGCAGTTGAACGGAATGGATAGAATTTTGAAAGGAGGATATAAGTTGAACATTAACAAAAGGAAAACGAGGATAATGGAATGTAGTCGAATTAAGTCGGGTGTTGTTGAGGGTATTAGATTAGGAAATGAGACACTTAAAGGAGCAAAGGAGTTTTGCTATTTGGGGAGCAAAATAACTGATGATGGTCGAAGTAGAGAGGATATAAAATGTAGACTGGCAATGGCAAGGAAAGTGTTTCTGAAGAAGAGAAATTTGTTAACATCGAGTATAGATTTAAGTGTCAGGAAGTCATTTCTGAAAGTATTTGTATGGAGTGTAGCCATGTATGGAAGTGAAACATGGACGAGAAATAGTTTGGACAAGAAGAGAATAGAAGCTTTCGAAATGTGGTGCTACAGAAGAATGCTGAAGATTAGATGGGTAGATCACATAACTAATGACGAAGTATTGAATAGGATTGGGGAGAAGAGAGGTTTGTGGCACAACTTGACCAGAAGAAGGGATCGGTTGGTAGGACATGTTCTGAGGCATCAAGGAATCACCAATTTAGTATTGGAGGGCAGCGTAGAGGGTAAAAATCGTAGAGGGAGACCAAGAGATGACTATACTACGCGGATTCAGAGGGATGTTGGTTGCAGTGGGTACTGGGAGATGAAGAAGCTTGCACAGGATAGAGTAGCATGGAGAGCTGCATCAAACCAGTCTCAGGACTGAAGACCACAACAACAACAACAACATGACCCAGTTACACGGCACATTGGTCATGAAAGCCGCGAATGGCTACAAATAGTCTCCAAGTAGCCGAACATAACCATTTCCAATCAATGAGGTTGACAGAACACAGTCCATTCCTTGTAAACACAGCACACACTATTATGAAGCCACCACGAACTTGCACGGTACCTTGTTGACAATTCCGTTTCGTGGCTTCGTAAGGTCTGTTCAAGACACGAGCCATATCATCAGCTGTTACCAACTGCAACTGAGACGTACGTGACCAGACTACGGTTTCCCAGTCATCTAGGGTCCAACTGATATGATCACGAGCCCGGGAGAGGCGCTGCAGGCAAAGTCGTGCTATTAGCAGAGGCCTTCTCGTCGCCGTCGTCTGTTGCATTAATACCAAATCTCGCCGCCCTATCCCAGGAGATACTTTCGACGCACGACTGACATTGATTTCTGTGGTTATTCCACACATTGTTCCTTGTCTGTTAGCACTGACAACTCTACGCATACGCTGTTACTCTCGGTCGTTAAGCGAAAGCCATCGGGCACGGCGTTTTCCGTGGTGGGAGGTACCGCCTGAAATTTGGTATTCTCGACGCACTGTTGACTCTGTGGATCTCGGAATATTGAATTCCCTAACGATTCTCAAAGTGGAATGTTCCATGCGTCTCGCTCCAGCTACTATTTCGCATTGAAAATGTGTTAATTCTTGTCGTGCGGTCGTAATCACATTGGAAACCTTTTCACCGAATCAGCCGAGTACAAAATACAGCTCCGTCAATCTACAGTCCTTTTATACCTCGTGTTAGCTATATTAGCGCCAGCTGTGTCCCTACATATCTCTATCCCACGAGTTCTGTCACCTCAGTTGATACTCTCAATACAAAACTACACAGATCACACAGATCGGCTGACACATCCATGTCTAACCATAGCCAGAGATGGTACCAAGGTGGAATTTGAAGGAAAGATTCGTTATAAAACACACAGCAATGAGAAACGTTTTAAAAAGGTCGTCTCTTAAGAGCTGTTTAAATTTTTACTGCACCTCTACGCTAAGTGCCACCTGTCCAATTGAAGGTCCTGCGCTACATATGTGCAATGCGGGCTGTATCGCAGTGATTCTGAGGGGTTCACAGTGGTTTGACAAGTATCACTACGAAGAACGAATGAACATCATAGTATTCTAGAAACGGAAGGTGTATAAATTTTATAGTCTTATCAAAATTTCGAAAACATCTTTTTTGAAGGTAACATTAAATCACTGTTTAGCAAGTTTCATCGAGAATTTTGTGTTGCTGCTTCCAAGAAACGTATGTCCGTCCCAATCTAAGCATCTTTCTAGATTGTTTATGAAACTGACGTAGTGTACAAAAATGATCGTATTGCAACTATTGGAGTATACAAGTACGAAGTCTGAGTAGCTTAGGGCAGTTATGTGGAAACATTGGAAGTCGAAGAATACACAGATGAGCCAACATAATATAACCATAGCCTCTTCGTCCACCTCCGGATAATGCGTGCCATGGATTCGACAGATACTTCTTAGATTTCTGGGGTATGTGACACCAGGTGTTGATACACTGGTCTGGCAGTTTCAATAAATTACGGGCCAGTGATTTTGGCACCGAACTGGCGCTCGGTATTGTCCCAAGTGTGTTCTATCGGGTTCGGATGTGATGAATTTAGTGGCCACGACGTCAAAGCAAGTACACTATCATTCACCTCAAACTACTGTAGCAGGGTTATGGCGTTGTGACATGTACAGTGATCCTTCTGGAAGATGCCATCGCCACCGGGGAGAACATCAAGCATGAAGGAATGCAGCTGGTCGACAATAGTGAACACTTAGTCCGCATGCATGTTTCGAGCGACACGTATCCAGACACGACCATAGGCCTGGTGTAACAAGAAACTCAGTTCGTACAACCATGCGACACATATCCATTCACCCAAGGACTTCAAATGGTTGAAATGGCTCTGAGCGCTATGGGACTTAACGTCTGAGGTCATCAGTCAACTAGAACTTAGAACTACTTAAATCTAACTAACCTAAGGACATGACACACATCCATGCCCGAGGCAGGATTCGAACCCGTGACCGTAGCGATCGCGCGGTTCCAGACTGAAGCCCGGCCGGCTAACTCAAAACAAATGACTTTGCGGCCCCCTCATCAGGATGCACGCAAATACGATTCATGTTCACCGTCATTGGTGAGAATGGCTGCAGTGATAGCAAGGAGTTATAAGTTCAGCACCACCATTTATGATCAGCAGTTCTAAGGCAAAGACACCTCTTCCTCTCATGATCCAAGATGAAATGTCTATCTGCTCTCCTTCTCACACTTTTTCTGCTTCTGCCAGCACCGGTTTCTCGCTCGACAACCGCTGTAGATCTTTTGAGTTTTGACCAACGAAAAATTTGTAGTATATCAATAATCTCCCTTCCCCTAAATAATCTGCTGTGATTAACTAGTGTTACACATTTCTCTCTCACAGGGGTGCAGAAAGGAGAAACTCACTTCCACTATGAGTATGGTTCAACGGTTCGGCCGATGGTAGCAGCTGCACATATCCGTTCGTATCTCTTCATCCCAGCTAGAAAAATATTTTTTAATGCAACGAAAAACCAGTACAGAGTTGCAGATTTTACTCTTTTTATTCACTCGATGACTAGTCTCGGGCCGAGACCGATTTTCAAATAATCGTAACATACCCAAAATGGTATATTCGAAGGTGTGAAAACCATGTTAAAAATAATCAACGAACAGTTACAGCGTATACAGATGATGTAAGCGCCGTAACTGTTGGTTGAACATTTTTGACATCGCTTTCACGTCTTCGGATATAGCATTTTTGGCTGTGTTACGATGATTTAAAAATTGGTGATAGCCCGAAATTAGACATCGAGTGAATAAATTTGCAACTTTGGACTAGTTTTTAGTTGTACTGGTTAACAGAAGTTGCTGCTCCGTAGCCACTCCAGCATGTTGGAAGTTCATAAAAACATTTTTAGTGAGCAGAATTTAAACGTCAATTACTGATGGCTTCCTGTGGGTCGAATAGATTCTTCTCGCTCAGAGTGCTAGTGTTTTCCCATCCCATTCCTAATCCTTGTCTTCTTAGAAAGACTCCTTTAAGCTGCTGCTCAAAATGGAAGTTTACATCCTACCAAATTCCCAGTACTGCCATGTGGGATGCTCTTAAGGGAATCTGGGACACCGTCTCTGACTCGCCTCTCCACTTATCTTTCGACAAGGAACAGTTTAACGACGCGCTTGCAGTTGTACCCCTGTGGTCGTCACTCGTCCAATACCAGCCAGCGCGTCCAGATTAGTGGGAAGCATTGTACTACCTTTTTTGTAGGGCATTGTAATCGCCATTTATCAGTCAACGGCGAATATTACGTCCTTCAAAACTCCGGCCATGAGAAGTTAATAAACTGCAGATATTCTTTACCATATAGAAATGAAATGAAGGAATACTTATTAGACTCGCAATCACTGGTTATTGTTTAAGTTACATACATACTTTCATCTGCTCCTAGTATTTTGAATTGATTTGGTTGTCTAATTTGAATAGTGGGTTATTAATTAGATTACTGAGCAGTTTTTTTTGTTAAGACCTGTCCCATACCATCACTTCCTATTGAGTTTTAAAATTAATGGCTGTGTATTGGTAGTGGGCCATGTCTATATTACTATTACATCATAGAAATTTAACTTTTGCTTTGGTTTTAATTCTTTCCCTTGTTTTATGGGCACTTGATTGACGCGCTTCGTGGCATGGGCTATGGGACTGAGGGGGTTATCCTGTTGCGAAGGCCACGACTTTTTAAATGGTCACTTAATCTTAAACACAAGTGCTCACATAACTACTCTTATTTGTTGTTGTCGGGATAAACTTTTATTTCGGAACATCTAAAGCATCAGATTACAAAATCCCATTCACATTTACTTCATTATTTTATAATCAGTGAAAATTCTTTGCTTTAGGATTCTGATTCACAAAAGAATACTTTTTAATCATAAGTCAGTCACTCCTGTCACTGAGCAAACGAATATTGAGTAAACGTCCACTCTTACTGAATTACAGTGACCAGTCATTCTCACTTTTAAAGTTATGTACATTTTGACAAATCTTATGCAGGTGCTATTACGTCTGCGCTAACTTACAGCATATAATAAAGTATCTCCGGACGTCTAAAGGTTTTCAAGTAAGAATTAGATAGGGAAAAGGAAAAGCGTCACAAATTTATGAAAAAGAAAAGAATCCAACACCTCTGATGGCGTGCTAAAAAGTTTCCGTATTAGATAGTTAGCTCGTAAAAGAGCAGCAAAAATGTACGTTGAAACTGACCAATAGGCCAGTCCTTGAGAATACACTATTTAAAAAGTACACACCAATGTTTATTCTCACAGAGCAGCAAACGGAGTTGAGAATTGCATTGCTCATCAAATGAGATAGAGCAGATTGTTTCTGTAGACCATGTGTGCACCAGTATTAAAGTTTCGAAATGGCTGGTACACAAGTACCACTCCTGACTTGCTTTGGTTTGCTTTTATTCGCAGTAGCGCATTAGTGAAGTCTTTTGTATTCATCTGCAGCCCAAGTGCAAAGTAACTACTGTCCCAGATCGGCTAGTAGTCTGTATAGTTTTCCTCACAGAAGTTGAGGAGCTGTCAGTCAGTGCATAAGTTCTTGACATTGATGCAGCACTTTGGTCTAGGTGCTCCCACTTTGGATTAGGTGGACGGCAGCGGCTGACTGTTTTGTGGCGTATGCGACTTCTCTTGTTCTCCTCAGCTGTGGCGTGACTGCATTAGCACAGTGCCACAAGCTGACATTCCCTGGCAGTGTCAAACACTGGGTGTGGGGTTCCGTTGGCGAGGATCTCAGCCACGGGAGAAAACGGCAGCTCCAGCTAGACAGGACCCCTTACTCGCTCATGCCGTGCGCTGGGCCTAGGGTCATCCGAATTCTTGATTCAGCAAATTCCGTCATTCGGCGATTCTCCCCTAACGTATTCTGGAGTTCCGGGTAGTTCAGTCACCCTGTTATAGAATCGTGCGTTAGGTAAACATAAATTTTATAAACTAATACCATGAGAAATGTAAGTTCGTGACCAAATGGGCCATAGCTCATTAGGCATCCTAATATTAGAATTGCTGTTCTACTGATTATCAAACTAAAACTGACAATGTTATATATTTCACGTACAACAAGAAAAGTTAGCTGACCATTAGAGTTGTATACTCTATAGTGACTGGAAACCTACAAGCAAGAAAGTACTCAACAGATTAGTTATAGAAGTTATTCATCACAACGCGTTTCTTTTTCTAACAGTGGGAGTGGATGTATGTACGATTAGTTTGTTAAATCTCATGCAATTAGTTCTGTTAAGTGCAAATATGCTAATACCTAAGTTAACTGACAATTGCTTCCAGACATCTGACAATTACATTTTCAGGGAAACTTCCTGGCAGATTAAAACTTTGCGCCGGACTGAGACTCAAACTGAGGAACCTTGCCTTTTCTGGGCAAGTGCCCTACCGACTGAGCTACGCAAGCACGACTCACGACGCGCCCTCACAGTTGCAATTCGGCCAGTACCTTGTCTCCTACCTTCCAAACTTCACAGAAACTTTTCTACGAACCTAGCAGAACTAGCACCCATGGAAGATAGGATATTGCAGAGACATGGCTTAGCCATGGAAGTTTCATATCAGTGCACACTCCGCTACAGAGCGAAAATCTCATTCTGGAAACATTTTCACGGGTTTTGCTGTTACAGTTTTCGTGCTATTACCATAACAGCGGCACCAAGCTAGCTATCCGTCCCCAAGTATTTCCATGGGAGTATACTTCTCCCTTTCTTGGTAGCTCGTTCTTACCATCATAAAACAGTTTCTGAGCTCTTCACGATGCGTTATCCGATCTTCGGTACTGGAACAGGCAACATACATACACGTATAATATTTCAACAAAAGCTAATCAACACATGAAAATCTGATGAACAATTTCTTGTTAACCTAATTGGTACCTGGTGTGTCTTACTTATACATTTACCGTTACCTCATCGTAATCTATGTTGCTGATTGATTTCTTCTGATGAGTAACCATGTCATGTTTTTTGTTGATTACCTCACATATGGACTTCTTCCAGAAATCACCTGCACTACTACTGAGCAGGACAGTTAACATACAAACAATGCATCGTCTTCGCTCCATCTGACTCATGCACTTGTACGTAAAGTGTCCTTACTCTTACCCTGAACAGCCTATTGTATCCCATTATTAGGTGTTTTAATAAACATTAATTATAAAAGTTCCATAATGGCAGAGTGCTACTATAGAACTGGCAAATCTGTAAAGCTCAGTGTTTCCTTGCTACTGGTAAATCATGGCTCAGTGCATCCAGTAAATGAATTCTATTAAACTCCAACATCCAGACCGTCCTTATTGAGCCGATTAGATTAGTTATTAACCCGAAGATATCTTATCTATAATATTCAACAAGGTTACAAAGATTCGAACTTTTGATGGAAGTCATCCAAATTTTAATTTACTGAAACCTCAACTACTATTTATACAAGGATTAAATTGCTTTTCCTGCCCTTTAGTATCACCTTCCATGGGTGTGAGACTTCGTGTATAGTCTCAGACTCTCTCATTCTATGAATCGTTCGAGGTGGGAAATATGTTGCTGTCTCTTTGATTTGTGGCTGCCGATAGCTTCGATTTTTGCAACACTATCATGGATAGTTTTCCGTTTGTGGTGTGGTTCACAGTAGAATAGAAAAACCTGTGGTTTAAAAATTTGTTTTTCCTTGGTCTCTGCCTTATCTTCAATAAAAACATTATCGCCTTCAGCGAACCAGTCTGCATTACATCACATTTCTAGTTCTCCTTGCATCTCCTGTTCTTCTATGTTACCCTCTCCAGAGTTAACTTCACAGTCTCCTGATGCTGTCTATACCGGAAAAATGGATAACCAACGATTTACTGACCGCTATGGTCGCAGGTTCGAATCCTGCCTCGGGCATGGGTGTGTGTGATGTCCTTAGGTTAGTTAGGTTTAAGTAGCTCTCAGTTCTAGGGGACTGATGACCTCAGCTGTTAAGTCCCATAGTGCTCAGAGCCATTTTAACCAAGCCAAAGATTTACCTTATACTGTTCGTGGGCTGTTGATTCAGCAATGTTGTCTCGAAGGTAGTTTTGTGAGGTAGATCGTTAAGGATATGCCAAAACTTTATTAGATACTTGTCTTAGGGCCTGAGTTGGACGTGTCAAGACAAGCAGGAAAATTTAATGGCCTCTCTAATGATGCTCTTGCTGGGGTTCAACGCTGGATGGTAGCGTGAGATGAATTCAATTTATAGTTTGTTGCTTGCAGTGGAATTTTCCCGGGTTCAAGAATGAAATTGTGGCGTGTTGTCAGACGTCGTACGAAACAAAGAAAATGCCTATTGAAAGCATACGTCACTGTCGTGTTGTGATGTAGGGTGGGTGTGGTTCCAGTTGAGCATACCACTGAGATGCGAAATTAAAGTTCCCGGGAGCACCAAACAGACTGAAGCTCCCTATGCAATCATGTGAATTTGCTTTTAAAAGCTCATTAACCAAATTTCTGACCAGATAACATATTATTACATCTGAATTTAACGTAGGTAGGCCCACTTTCAAAAGGTAATAGTCCCGTATGGAATAACCAGGTCAACCATTACGCAACGCATCTTATTAGTTAAGGAAGCCATCTAACTACGAATGAAAATGCACACTTATGACAGAATTTATTTACTCCCCTTAATGTACCTTGAGGCGGGAAGAGCTTCTACAAGACGACAATGAACGCAAAGATAAAGAAACAGTTATGTTTAACTCTGATAATTAAGACCGAAACCGGTAGTCTGATGACAAAAAGAAATTGAGACCACAGACGTAAAGTAATGGAAATTTATTGTATATTCGAGTCACTGTTTTATTCGCGACCATGTCGCAGCTTGTCTTTTTATTCTTGGTATGGAGCAATCTTCTGTTGCCCTAACTTAGGCTGGATCTTGCCAGACACCATCTGCAGAAATTACATGTTACAGAAATCCTACCGCCTTGCATCCAACCTCAGACTTTGTTAGGTTGGTCTTAATTCTCTCATCCCTAAAAGCAGTAAGCAACTGGTCTAAACCTGCATTATTGTCTTGCTATATCTTTTCCATAATGGGTACGTCATGGATGTACAATGTCACTTTGTCTATTAGTGTTTCGGGGGTCACAGAAACCCAGATCATCAATGAAAGTAGCCAACAATATTTCTAGTATAGACTATTACTTCCTAAATTGGTGGCTTCGCCTGACATATAGAAATGCCGTGCACTGTCGACATGCAGGGTGCAACTCAACCTGCCAGTAACTTGCACGCATTTCAATTGATGTTACACACACATGCCATGGAAGCATTGCAACAACTCTCTTAAGGGGCTCGTCTATTGCTCTGAGTCTCAGTCATGGTGGTAATTTACTGCACATCAAAAACCAGCTGAATAGTATCGTCCTTTTTCGTAGCACACAGAAGGAAATTACTGTAAGAGTTAACTGTCTTCTCACAGCATATGTCTAATGTATTTTTGTACTTTATGTCTCGACACCAGCGGGTTTTGGTAGAGATTGTACCCGTGCATCTGAGAATATGTGTGCATCAGTTCCACTCTTCTCATTGGATTTGGTGTGCTTTAATTTTCTGTTAATTTCATTGTAAGTGCCTTAAGCCTCACTTCTGCCTGTTCCTACAAGCTTCAGACCTACGTAATTCGATCCACTGTCTCCATCAGTTCACAGACAAACAAGCGCAACTTCTTCGCCTGCAACTTACGTCACAGTGAACCTATCAGCCATCTGCACTACCATATTGTGCTTGAAATCAGGGTCCAATATGGCTTCAGCTGGTAATCTCTGTATGACCACGAAATTCGAAATAACTCGTGCCCTTGACACCTGAATTCGACAAGGACTTGCTTTTTGGCATCGTTTGTCCTTAACAGCGACACAGACATTTTTCGCTTACAGAACTGGCTAAAATCGTGTTTGGTTGCATGCATCACAAACACATTTAGGGAACACCCAAGTTTGACTTCGAGTATCTGGAATACATTGAAGAATCCCGTTGTCTATGTCTTCATTTATTACTGGGTAATGAAAACAAACTGCATCCTTTTCTTCTCCTTGTAGTGTCTTTATGTACTCCTGGATGTCGATATACAGGATTCTTGGCTTCCTTGTTTGTTGAACACTGCTGCCCAGCTGCAGAAGTCATCAGTGAGTCATGTCTCCTGTGCTGCTCCCCCATCACTCCTCTGTTTTCTTCATGGACTTTGGACTGCTTGCTCTCCACTTCGATTTTTCTTTCTAGCTCGGTGATCAATGCTCCGTTTTGTCTGATTTGCTTTCTTCTTTTCTAATTTGACGAAGTTTTCTTCTGTTCTTTTGCAATACTCATTTTCGCTTGTCTTGTTCCTTACTTTTCAAAGATATTTCTGCGCTGTTTCTTCAATTTCCCGTGCCATCTCTATAAAGAAAGACTGAAAACCAAATGTTGCTGGTACAGGAGGATTTGATGCACGAATCGTAACACCCTGTTACTTTCCGCCTGCCACGTCATCACGTTTCCCTCACTAACAGACCCACTTAGGATCGCCAAATTAATATGTGAGATTATAGCTGAGCATTTAGTACAGCCTGAGATGCTAATGAGATCTGAACCCAGTGAGCAGACCGCTTCTCGTAAGGTCATGTGAAATGTGACGACAAAGGCATGCAATGGAAACTAATGAATAGTGGAATTTAAAAAGGAGTGACTTAATTAAATATGAAATATGGAGACCATAGCTCACATAGATACAATAAGAAATGGTTTCATCAAACTATGAAATGTAACTGAAGGTCACAATAAATTTATGTTAAGTTTTAAATGCATCAACTTGATTCCAATCTGAATAAAGGCAATACAGATATCTATAAAGTGCAGAAAGATTCAAATGAATCATTAAACATACACAATATCTTGGCACAAGTAGGTAGAATTCTAAATGAAATGATACAATTAGATATGTACATGTATAAGTACACAACCAATGATTAATGAATTAATCAACAGATCAAAGAAAAGACCAAGGGAACTACATATAAGCACCACTACCGTCGCTTAAGCACATGCTGAGTACAACCAGTTAGCTGTCTGAAAAACCGACAACCACCCGAACCAAATGACTTTGCAGTTCCCTTACCATGACATACAGAAATATAGCTCATACTTACCATCGCTCTAAAACTCAGTTGCAGAGATGGCAAGCCACGCTCTCACTTTAAAACTGTCAGTCAGGTTAAAATTCATATTTTCGGTCATGATGTTGGTGTTGCCCATTACTACATTTGGTACGTGTGGTTTATGACTATTTTACGTGAGGAAATTGTGGGCAGAATGTTTACATAACTGCATGTGTTGACTGTAGAGAGCCTGACTGTGCGAGTGATTCGGGAAGCAGCGCTCTATGAATTGTACCTGCAGAGAAACATCAGGCTGTGGCACTTCACTCTTCCCACTTAGGGTCGGAGCAAGAGGCCGCCGGCCCGCGAAACGTTTTACTTGGGCCAGACGATAGTCCATCACGAAGGCGCCAGATCGCAGAAAGTGGGTGGAGGAAGCCGTTTAATAGAGACTGCTATAATCTGAGCTTTTGTGCAATCGTTGGGCAGATCACAAAACTGCAAGCATTCTCATGTTAGAAGCTGGCACATGTGGATAGAGCAGCTGGTACACGTCTTTAGTGGAGGCAAAGCTGTAACAACCCTGACACCAGGAATTCACCAGATTCCCCTAGCGATCTGTAAAAACATATATTTCGGAAGCATGACTTTGCAGAAATTGGAAATGGTTAGCGTGGAGAGATTAGATCTTCCCGCGATTGAGGCTCTGTGGTGCAGTCTAGGTAGGCGTTTTTGCCGAAACAAGGCCACATTTACCATGAGAACGAGGCCTCTCTAGTCTGAAATCTTACTTTTTCACACATGAGAGGCTCTGAGTCACTGATTGGCTCCTTTCAGGATGTACAAAGCAGAGGCTTGCTTCCTGCGAAGGGGAAACCTGGAGCTGTGTCTGGATTCGCTACCAGGGCAACAGAAGAGCCGAGATGGGAGATTCAGCAAGAGCATAGTTTTGTTTGTACAAAGTTAGGTTTTTTTATTTAATTTTTTTTTTGCTGATTCGGCTCCCGTACTGAGGCTTTGTGGAAAGTGTTTGTGATCCTTTGCCTTCTTCGTCTTCTAGTGCTGCCCTGGTGGAGAGCTTCTGAAGTTTCCCTAGTGGGTGATACTTGGGGTGTGCAACTTGCGTGGAATAAGAGTCAGTGGCAGTTTCCAACTGTAACGTGAGTGGAACTGTTCATCATCTCGGACATATCACGTGTCATGATGGTGAACTTGTTCGTCCTGAGTCGGCCGTCCGACGTTTGACAATTCCAGCACTCAATGTCGTACCTGTGAGTCAAATTGGTTTGGCCAGACAATCGAAAAACACTTTTGATTATGTAAATATAATAACATTCAGCATCACTCGGACATATATATTTTTGATTAAAGCAAGTTACGACTTGCAAATTAAAAGGTTCAGCCCCGTTATCAGCTCTAGGATGAAGTACTCTGTCTCTCTGGAGCTCTAAGGCGAAGACATCTCTCCTGACAATCCAAGATGAAGTGTCTGTCTGCTCTATAACAACAGTAACAATCTTTTTCCTAAAGAATTTGCTAGGATTAACTAGTAATACGCATTTATGTCTTAAAATGGGACAGAAAGCAGGAATTCTCGCCCACTATGATGGTTCAAAATTGTTCAAATGGCTCTGAGCACTATTGGACTTAACTTGTGAGGTCATTGGTCCCTTAGAACTTAGAACTACTTAAACCTAACTAACCTAAGGACATCACAAACATCCATGCCCGAGGCAGGATTCGAACTTGCGACCGTAGCTGTCTCGCGGTTCCAGACTGTAGTGCCTAGAACCGCTCGGTAACTCCAGCCGGCTGTGAGAGTAGTTTTACACTTCGGATGATGGTAGCAGCTACACTCATCCACTCCTGTGTATTCATCCCTACTACAAAAACAGTTTGTTGAGCCGAACTGGGTCTCCCTTGCAGAATTTAAACATCAATTACTGTAGCCTCCTATGGCCTGAACAGTTTCTTTTCACTCTGAGTGTCTAGAGTTTTCCCATCCCTTTGTGAAGCTCTGTCTTTTTAGAAAGCTTCCTTTACTCTTCTTCTCTAAACGAAGTTCGCAGCCTACCGCATTCCGCATCCTGCCTCGGCTAAGCTCTTGTCGGAATGTGGGACACCATCTCTGGTAGTGCCTATCCGTTTAGTGTGTGACTCTGCCTTTCAGCAAGGACTAGTTTTATGACTCGCTTGCAGTTCTACCCCAGTGGCCCTCACTCACCCACAATAAGCCACCAGACCCAGCTTACAGAAAAACACTGCGCACATTCTTCACCGTACAGAAACGAAATGAACAAGAAAGCACTCATTATATTTGCGGTCATCGGTGTTTGTTTCAGTTACATCCGTACTTTCATGCACTTTGAATTGACTTGGTTCATTTATTTGAATAGTGGCCTTTGATTAGTCTTCAGAGCATTTTTTTTGGAAAAAGCTTTCTTGTAACAGTGAGCAGTTGCTGCACACGTCTTTTAGCGAGGCTTTGCATATTCTGTACTACGAAGGTGTTTTGCATGCTGAGTGCACTGTTACAATGTTAATAATATCAGTTCTTATCTCTAAATAAGCATACACACACACACACACACACACACACACACACACATCACAAAAAATTTTGCATCACCTCGCTTCCGAGAGTTCCGGGACCTGTGCAAAAATTTGGAATAGAGATCAATATAAACATCATTTCTGCACTTTTTATTGCTCATGAAAATCACACATTACATGTTGTACCACCATACAGCGAGACCTTTAGAGGTGGTGGTCCACATTGCTGTACACAACGGTACCTCTAATACACAGTATCACGTCCTCTTGCATCGATGCATGCCTGTATTCGTCGTGGCTTACTATCCACAAGTTCATCAAGGCACTGTTGCTCCAGATTGTCCCACTCCTCAACGGCAATTCCCTCAGTGTGGTTGCTGGGTCATGTCGTCCATAAACAACCCTTTTCAATCTATCGCAGGCATGTTACATAGGGTTCATGTCTGGAGAACATGCTGCCCACTCGTCGAGTGATGTTGTTATCCTGAAGGAAGTCATTCACAAGATGTGCACGATGGGGGCGCAAATTGTCGTCCATGGAGACGAATACCTCGCCAATATGCAGCCAATATGGTTACTCTGTCGGTCGGAGGATGACATTCACGTATAGTACAGCCATTACGGCGCCTTCCATGACCAGCAGCGTACGTCGGCCCAACATAATGCCACCCCAAAACAGCAGGGAACCTGCACCTTGCTGAAGTCGCTGGGCAGTGTGTCTAAGGCGTTCAGCCTGACCAGGTTGCCTCGAAACACGTCCACGACGATTGTCTGGTTGAAGGCATATGCGACACTCATCGGAGAAGAGGTCTTGATGCCAATCTTGAGCGGTCCATTCGGCATGTTGTTGGGGCCAATTGTACCGCGCTACTTGGTGACTGGGTTGCAAAGATGGACCTCGCCGTGGACGTCGGGAGTGAAGTTGCGCATCAAGCAGCCTATCGCTCACAGTTTGAGGCGTAACACGACGCCTTTTGGCTGCACGAAAAGCATTATTCAACATGGTGGTGTTGCTGTTAGGGTTCCTCGGAGCCAAAATACGTAGGTAGCGGTCATCCACTGTACTAGTAGTCCTTGGACGGCCTGAGTGAGGCACGTCATCGACAGTTCCTGTCTCTCTGTGTCTCCTCCATGTCCGAACAACATCGCTTTGTTTCACTCCGAGACGCTTGGACACTTCCCTTGTTGAGAGCCCTTCATCACAAAGTAATGCGGACGCAGTCTAACCGTGGTATTTACCATCTAGGCATGGTTTAACTACAGACAACATATGGAATGATTGGAAATTATCAGCTGTCGGACCCCCTCCGTCCAATAGGCGCTGCACATGCATGGTCGTTTACATCTTTGGGCGGATTTAGTGGCATCTCTGAACAGTCAAAGGGACTGTATCTGTGATACAATATCCGCAGTCGACGTCTATCTTCAGGAGTTCTGGGAACCGGGGTGATTGGAAACTTTTTTTTGATATGTGTAATATCCAAAGTTAAAGCGCATTGCTTGCTGAATGTGGTAAAAATGTAAAAGTCATATGGCTTAGTTGGCTGGGATATTACAAGGGAGAGTTTAATCGCCTGTCGGAAAGGGTTTTTTCCTCCATACACTTTGGCCTCTATTCCTGCAGATATATGAGGTTTCTGTAGTATGTGTATTTATGGAGTGTAGCTAAGTGTAATGTATATATGTAAAGTGTCGTTTTCATGTTGGAGACGATGAGAGAAGAGAGAGGGTGAAACCTGGTGCAGCACTTAGCTTACTCCTGTCGAAGAGGAGCTTGATGATCTCATTCGAAGGACGAATCCCATCAACAGTGTCACGTGTCCCTGCTTCATAAGAAATTGCTGAAATTGTGTGAATGTGTGCTGTTTGTTCTTTTGGACATGTCCGAAAGTATGGACAACACACATTCATATAATTGATTCACCTTGATTGGCAATGAACCCACAATCTTCAGTGGAGATGCTAACTTGGTCGACCTCCAGTGGGAATCTAAATTTAGCGAGCACCGGGGGGATGGATGGGGCTGCGGAGAGGTGGCGCAGGTGGGAGTGTGAGTCAGCCGGGGAACGTGCAGAGATACTCCGGCCATTTGCGATATACACTGTGTCAAGAGGCCGTTATGGTCAACGCAACAGCATAGTAAACAAAAAATCCCGTGTTCGAGTCGCGAGCCAATACACTTTTTCACTCGCTGCCGCTGATTCCGCACAACCTCCCGATGCTATTGATATCGTTACTTCTTTCCTTTCCCTCCCTCCCTCCACCTTCAGTTACATAACATTGCTGAAACGTTGAGAATTTAATCGAGGACAGTGGAATAAAGACTGGTGATCAGGGAATTTATTCCCCAGTTTTTCTCCCTTTACTTCCCTAATTTGATGTGGAAGACAAAAAATATTCTTCAACGATAAAACCGCCACAGTGAGCTGCGGTAAAGCTTCAAATATTGAATCTGAATACACAGTAAAGGAGGTAGATGCTGAATTAACAAAAGATGCAATGAATTTCATCTTGTGTACTACATAATGTTGCGTCTTCCTCACCTGTAAAACAGTGTCTCTTGTGTTCCTGAGTTGTGGGCGTAAAATATATGCTATAATGTAAGAAAAAGGAACAAATAAAAGAATCCACATGTAAACAGAGTTGACGTCTCATCATTTTTTCCTTCTCTTCACGACGGTCATGTCATGTCATGTTTGTTGTTGCACTCTTAAAAGAATTATAGAATGTTAGCTACAAACTTCTAGTTCCATATAAATTCAGAAACTTGTTTTCGTTGGTCACTTTTAGGATGTTCGTCTTTCGTCCCCGGTCGACTAAAATATGAATTATCAGTTCACTAGTGATGTGCGCATTAGAGGAGTCGTTTCACTTGGTCTGAGTGCGCCCATTTACTATAGTTACATCCTTAAAAAGTTCTGAAAGTGAGTCTTTAGTTTTGGGATGGTTCTGCAGATTACGATACTCTTCATTCATACACTACCGAACGTCCCCTAGAGTGGGTGATACGAAGACTGTGATACAGTGCATAAAGTGTCCCATTATCCAAGTGTAGTTGTTCTGTTTTGCACTTGGGCAAATTTTCGAGATAGATAAAGTGCGCCATTCACTGTTACGGTGGCAGCAACTGATCTGTTAACGAAGAATAGTTTCTTTTGTTCCAGTTAGACACTCGTATTTTGTCTCCCCGCTAATATTTAAAAATTTGAGTAACTATTTATTAGTTGAAAAGTAATCGCCATAGCTGCTAATACATTTAATCTAATGCGGGAGATTGTGCCTTCTTTGAAAATGGTTGCGGCTGTCAACGGAACCATGATTGTCTTCAGGCGTGCACCCTTTCATCCGAAGCAACCGACGGTCGTGTCTTTTTCGGGGCTCCAAGAAATTGAAATCGCCTGGGGATAGATCCGGGCTGTATGGGGGATGTGTAAGGGCTACCCAGCGAAAATTTTGCAGCGTAGTCAAGAAATGTTGGGAACATCTGGCCGTGCCCTATTTGCTTCGGACGAGGAAGTGGATCACCGGATGCAGTCACGGTTCCGTAGGCAACCACAAGTATTTTTGACAGTTTCTGTCTTGCCTCACAGTGGGATAAATCTATAAACAGTTATGGAGATTACTTTTGAAATAATAAGCATTTTACTTATTTTTTTCCATCTTTCCCGTTTTTCATCTGAGTTCCCCTCACACACTGAAGAACCCAGGAAACTGGTACACCTGCCTAATATCGTGTAGGGCCCCGAGAGCACACAGAAATGCCGCAACACGACGTGGATTGGACTCAACCAATGGCTAAACTATTGTCTGAAGTAGTGCTGGAAGGAAGTGATGCCATGAATCCCGCAGGGCTGTCCATAAATCTGTAAGAGGTCTGGAGGGTGGACATCTCTTCTGAACAGCACGTTGCAAGGCATTCCAGGTACGCTCAACAATGTTCATGTCTGGGGAGTTTGGTGGCCAGAAGAAGTGTTTACACTCAGAAGAGCGTTCCTGGAGCCCCTCTGTAGCAATTTTGGACGTTTGGGATGTCGCATTGTCCTGCTGGAATTGCCCAAGTTCGTCGGGATGCACAATGGATATGAATGGACGCAGGTGACCAGAAAGGATGCTCGCGTACATGCCACCTGTCAGAGTCGTATCTAGACGTATCAGGGGTCCACATCACTCCAACTGCACACACCCCACACCATTACAGAGCCTCCAGCAGCTTGAACAGTCCCCTGCTGATAGGCAGGGTGCATGGATTCATGAGGTTGTCCCCATCCATACTCTCGATACAATTCGAACCGGCAACAGGTTTCCGGTCATGAACAGTCTAATGTCGGTGCTGACGGGCCCAGGTGAGGCGTAAAGCTTCGTGTCGTGCAATCATCAAGGGTACACGAGTGGGCCTTCGGCTTCGGTACTCCATATCGATGATGCTTCGTTTAATGGTGTGCACGCTGACACTTGATGGCTCAGCACTGAAATACTGCAGCAGATTGCGGGAGCGCTGCACATCTGTCACTTTGAACGATTCTCTTTCAGTCGTCGTTGGTCGTTTTCTCGCACGATCTTTTTCCGGCCGCAGTGGTGTCAGAGATTTTATGATTTACCAGATTCCTGATATTCAGGGTACACTAGTGAGATGGTCGCATCAGAAACTCCCGCTTCATCGCTACCTCGAAGATGCTGTGTTCCATCGCTCTTTCACCGATTGTATTACCACGTTCAAACTCACTTAAACCTCGATAACCTGCAATTGTAGCTGCAGTAGCCTATGTAACAACTGCGCCAGACACTTGTCTTATGTAGACGTTGCCGACCGCAGCGCTGTATTCTGCCTGTTTACGAGTGTCTGAATACGCATGCCTGTACCAGTTTCTTTGGCGCTACAGTTTATATGACCGAGACTGCGAGTCGTGTCGCTGACTGTAGTTCTCAAACCTTCAAATAGGGGCTGCTTGAAGCCTGGCTTGTTTATCTACATTATTTTTGGCGACTGAGTCTGCGAAGGCAGTGTGATGTAATAACGAATTCGCATTATACAGCAAGAATTCGTAGATTACATTTTACTATGTAATCAACAACAAGTACCGTGAGTACAATGGTTTTCTCTACGGGCAGGAGTGTTAGTAATGTGAAGAGAGCGAAACGCGGCTATCTTTGCCATTAGTTGGAAACATTGATTGTTATTAAACCTTTGCTGTGAATGTCAGTTGTCATCGTGGAACTGGTTAGAGCCACATACTAGTTTGAGATAACCTTATTGATTAAGCAGAAAAAAGTAAAATTTATTTCACATTTTGTTCCTTATGGGAATGAAAACATTTTCAACTGATGAACTTACACATTGTATCAGCGTGATAATCATACAAAGATTCAAGTGTGATGGTGAGAAAAAATGTATTAATACAAAGGAAACTGTTTCTAGGAACAACTGAGTCGAAAGTTAAGAAACCGAACTTCTTACGTCTTAACGGCGTCCAATGGTAGAGATCCCACCAAATCTACGTGCTCATATATTGTCCCAACAAAACAGAGATCCAGCTCAGCTTACTCATCTCTTCCGTAAATGCCTACATCACACATCCCATGAATGGTACGCAGGAAGAGAAGATCGTTTTTCATGTCCAGATAATTCATGTAATATGACGCGACTTGATTTATTCTTATAGGACGACGTGAAACGTCTTATGTCGGAAACATCTTCCAAGACTTTAGGGGATGTCCCTGGCATATCGCTTTATGCCTTTGACGTTGTTCGGACAATACCGGGGTAGTTCGAACCTTCTGCGACTACACCATGCCTGCATTGAAGCTGAACAACTCTAGTTAATGTAGCACTTTGTGCAGTTTGTGCCGATGAAGGAAATTACCACGAACTGTGTGTATCAGAATAAAAGCTTCAAGGAGTTCTTGGTGCGTCCTGTGTGTATTCAGACTCAAGTTTTCGACTACTACCGTTTTGTAGTTTGGAAGTTTCATTAGGCCATTAGGTAATTTACAAAAAAAAAAAAAAAAAAAAGGTTCAGATGGCTCTAAGCACTATGGGACTTAACATCTGAGGTCATCAGTTTCCTAGACTTAGAACTACTTAAACCTAACTTACCTAAGGACATCACAGATATCCATGTCCGGGGCAGGATTCGAACCTGCGACCGTAGCAGCAGTGCGGTTCCGGACTGAAGAGTCTAGAACCACTCGGCCACAGCGGCATGCAAAAAATTTACATAATAGGCTGAATTATTTGATAGAGATGTCGAGAAGTCACGGAACTTCGGCATGCTAACATAGATTATGTCCATTTCTACGACAAAGGAACATTTGTTTAGATGCTAATTCCGTTATCTGTTGTATGACTTGCTTCTCTGTTGCCTTACAGCGTAGGCACTCGATTCCATGCACCACTAGTGATGTATCCTTTAACCCTGCTAAATTCGTTACGCGTTTTGACCTTAACGGCTTCATTGATGACAGAATCACAGAAAGTAGAGGCACAGGATAATATTTATGTTTCATGAAACATAATTGTAAGTTTGTTTATGAGGGTGTGTCTGGCAACTGCAGATCTGTCATAATCACGATGTTTAATGTTATAACAGTGGTTTGAGCAGCTTTCTGAAATCGTACGTACGGGCTGCCATTGTAATTGCTACCACATTCACATATAATAAGTTCCAGGAAAAACCCGAGGTGGTCATTTACCAGGCGCAGCATTTTTTCAATTCTTTTGGGCGGCTGTCGGAAAATGAACACCGTGTAGACCCAGGATTCTGCCTGTTTTATTTTCTGCAGCATTACGTCCATTGTCCAGAGACGTTGGGTCTTGCAGTTACTTAGAGATGCTTAGATTATCTAAAAAAGGAAAAAGATGGATGGCAAATGGCAGTATAAACCAGTCTGAAGACTCGTAACTTGCAACAAAATGGAAAAGGGTGCACAAGATGACGGTACTTCATATAGACCCGCCTCGCTGTCCTGAGACTATGTACGTTAGCCGTCGTACAGAAGACAAGAGCAGAGCAGTTGTTAGGTGGCGGGGGAGACATGTCGTGGGCGTTGCAGCCCGTAGCTGTGGCTGCCGTGTGATGGAGAGCGAGAGAGAGAGGTAGAGAGAGAGAGACCGAGAGAGAGAGACGGGGAGAAAGAGTTTAACGTCCCGTCTACATCAAGGTCATTAGAGGCCCGGCAACGCTGCCGCTGACTGCCCAGTGCCGAGTCAGCGCAGTTCCGGGAAGACGGCGCAGCTCCTGTCCACCTGCTCCGCGCTGCTGCGCCACCCCACCGCTCAGTACGGCACCCAAACCTCACACCTCTCGCTCTTCACAGGCTGCCAACGAGGGCGGCGGGGTTACGTACCGTTGGCGACTACATGACGCTCACCTCTGTGCCTCTAGACCAATGGTGCTACAGACGCGAAATTCAACCGACAGGAAGAAGATGCTGTGATATAAATGATTAGCTTTTCAGAGCGTTCACGCTAGGTTGGCGACGGCGGCGACACCTACAACGTGCTGTCATGAGGAAAGTTTCCAACCGATTCCTCATACACAAACAGTAGTTGACCGGCGTTGCCTGGTGAAACGTTGTTGTGATGCCTCGTGTAAGGAGGAGAAACGCGTACCATCACGTTGCCGGCTTTAATAAAGGTCGAATTGTAGCCTATCGCGATTGCGGTTTATCGTTCCGCGACATTGCTGCTCGCGTTGGTCGAGATCCAATGACTATTAGCAGAATATGGAATCGGTGGGTTCAGGAGGGTAATACGGAACGCCGTGCTGGATCCCAACGGCCTCGTATCACTAGCAGTCGAGATGACAGGCATCTTATCCGCATGCCTGTAACGGATCGTGCAGCCACGTCTCGATCCCTGAGTCAACAGATGGGGACGTTTGCAAGACAACAACCATCTGCACGAACCGTTCGACGACGTTTGCAGCAGCATGAACTATCAGCTCGGAGACCATGGCTGCGGCTATCCTTGACGCTGCATCACAGACAGGAGCGCCTGCGATGGTGTACTCAACGACGAACCTGGCTGCCCCAATGGCAAAACGTAATTTTTTCGGATGAATCCAGATTCTCTTTGCAGATTCTGATTGTCGCATTCGTGTTTGGCGACATCGCGGTGAACTAACATTGGAAGCTTGTATTCGTCATCGCCATACTGGCGTATCACCCGGCGTGATGGTATGGGGTGCCATTGGCTACACGTCTCGGTCACTTCCTGTTCGCATTGACGGCACTTTGAACAGTGGGCGTTACAATTCAGATGTGTTACGACCCGTGGTTCTACCAATCATTCGATCACTGCGGAACCCTACATTTCAGCAGGATAATGCACGACCGCATGTTGCAGGTTCCGTACGGGCTTTTCCTGATACAGAAAATGTTCGACTACTGCCCTAACCACCACATTCTCCAGATCTCTCACCAATTGAAAACGTCTGGTCAATTGTGGCCGAGCAACTGGTTCGTCACAATACGCCAGTCACTACTCTTGATGAACTGTGGTATCCTGTTGAATCTGCATGGACAGCTGTACCTGTATACGCCATCCAAGCTCTGTTTGACTCAATGCCCAGGCGTATCAAGGCCGTTAATACGGCCACAGGTCGTTGGTCTGGGAACTGGATTCTCAGGATCTGTGCACCCAAATTGCGTGAAAATGTAATCACATGTCAGTTCTAGCATAATATACACTCCTGGAAATGGAAAAAAGAACACATTGACACCGGTGTGTCAGACCCACCATACTTGCTCCGGACACTGCGAGTGGGCTGTACAAGCAATGATCACACGCACGGCACAGCGGACACACCAGGAACCGCGGTGTTGGACGTCGAATGGCGCTAGCTGCGCAGCATTTGTGCACCACCGCCATCAGTGTCAGCCAGTTCGCCGTGGCATACGGAGCTCCATCGCAGTCTTTAACACTGGTAGCATGCTGGACGTGAACCGTATGTGCAGTTGACGCAATTTGAGTGAGGGCGTATAGTGGGCATGCGGGAGGCCGGGTGGACGTACCGCCGAATTGCTCAACACGTGGGGCGTGAGGTCTCCACAGTACATCGATGTTGTCGCCAGTGGTCGGCGGAAGGTGCACGTGCCCGTCGACCTGGGACCGGACCGCAACGACGCACGGATGCACGCCAAGACCGTAGGATCCTACGCAGTGCCGTAGGGGACCGCACCGCCACTTCCCAGCAAATTAGGAACACTGTTGCTCCTGGGGTATCGGCGAGGACCTTTCGCAACCGTCTCCATGAAGCTGGGCTACGGTCCCGCGCACCGTTAGGCCGTCTTCCGCTCACGCCCCAACATCGTGCAGCCCGCCTCCAGTGGTGTCGCGACAGGCGTGAGTGGAGGGACGAATGGAGACGTGTCGTCTTCAGCGATGAGAGTCGCTTCTGCCTTGGTGCCAATGATGGTCGTATGCGTGTTTGGCGCCGTGCAGGTGAGCGCCACAATCAGGACTGCATACGACCGAGGCACACAGGGCCAACACCCGGCATCATGGTGTGGGGAGCGATCTCCTACACTGGCCGTACACCTCTGGTGATCGTCGAGGGGACACTGAATAGTGCACGGTACATCCAAACCGTCATCGAACCCATCGTTCTACCATTCCTAGACCGGCAAGGGAACTTGCTGTTCCAACAGGACAATGCACGTCCGCATGTATCCCGTGCCACCCAACGTGCTCTAGAAGGTGTAAGTCAACTACCCTGGCCAGCAAGATCTCCGGATCTGTCCCCCATTGAGCATGTTTGGGACTGGATGAAGCGTCGTCTCACGCGGTCTGCACGTCCAGCACGAACGCTGGTCCAACTGAGGCGCCAGGTGGAAATGGCATGGCAAGCCGTTCCACAGGACTACATCCAGCATCTCTAAGATCGTCTCCATGGGAGAATAGCAGGCTGCATTGCTGCGAAAGGTGGATATACACTGTACTAGTGCCTACATTGTGCATGCTCTGTTGCCTGTTTCTATGTGTCTGTGGTTCTGTCAGTGTGATCATGTGATGTATCTGACCCCAGGAATGTGTCAATAAAGTTTCCCCTTCCTGGGACAATGAATTCACGGTGTTCTTATTTCAATTTCCAGGAGTGTATTTGTCGAATGAATAGCCGTTTATCATCTGCATTTCTTTTTAATGGCCAATAGTCTACTAACATTGTGAGACGTCACCTCGGTTCGCTTATGTACCGCGCTTATCGTTAGTGTTATGAGCCCCCAGTGGACTAGCTATACTAAGGACTGTGATAAGTTGGCCACCAGACAAGTACTGATCGTTAAAGGGCGTCACCATTCAGGACCTTTAGTGTCGACTGATCTCTATTTCGCAATGGTGCCAGCCTCAGCAACCACAAAGTTATGACACTAGCTTTGTCTGACGCACTTTTGTAATATTATCAGTGTGAGCCGATGATTAATTGATTAATAAGAGTGCTTGTGCTTGCATGTAGATGCACTACGCAGTATGAGATACGATGACAAATGTTTACTAAATGTTTCGAATGTCATTTTCCTTCTCGTCATTGCGATATAGTACAACAGCCTCAAATCCATTTCATATTGATTGCTACAAAACACTGATGTGACACAAAGTAATGGGATGCCACCAAATATAGTGTCAGACCTCCTTACAGCCGACGTAGTGCAGCAGCCGGACGTAGTGTGGAGTCAACAAGTCGTTCGGAGTCCCCTGCAGAAATATAGAGCCATGCTGCCTCAGTAGCCGTTCATAACTGCGAAACTGTTGTCGCTGCCGGCTCTTGTAGTGGAACTAACCTAACCATTACGTCCCATAAATGTTCGATGGGATTCATCTCGGGCGATCAGAGTGGCTGTACCATTCGCTCGAATTGTCCAGAATATTGTTCACACCAATCGCGAACAGTTGCGACCCTGACATGGCGCTTTTTCATTCCATACTTGTTTGGGAGCGCAAAGTCCATGAATGGCTGAAAATGGTCTACAAGCAGCCGAAAAACCATTCCACGTAAATACAGCCCACATCATTATGGAGTCACCACCAGTGTGCACAGTGCCTTGTTGAAAACCTGTGTCCACGGGATTTCTGTAGGGTCTGCCCCACACCCGAACTCTACCAACTGAAATCTGGACCAGGTCATGGTTTTCGAGTCGTCTACGGTCCAAGCTATATGCTCACGAGCCCACGAGAGTCGCTGCAGACGATGTCGTGCTGTTACCAAAGGCACTCGCGTAGGTCGTTGCTGCCATAACCCATTAACGCCAAATTTCGCCGCACTGTCCTAGAGGACACGTTAGTCGTACGTACATTTACATCAGCGGTTATTTCACGCAGTGCTGCCTTCTTGGTAGCAGTGACAACTCTACGCAAACGCCGCTGCTCTCGGTCGTTAAGTGAATGCAGCTGAACACACGTTGTCCGTGGTGAGCGATAATTCCTGAAATTTGGCATTCTCGACACACTCTCGACAGTGTTGACCTCGGAATATCGAATTCTTTAATGATTTCCGAAACAATGTCCTATGAGTTCATCTCAAACTAGCACTCCGCATTCAGAGTCCGTTAATTCCCGTAGTGTAGTCGTGATCACTTCGGAAACCTTTTCACATGAATCACCTAAGCGCATTTGCGACAGCCTCGCCAAAGCAATACCCTTTTATATCTTGTGTACGCGATATTGTCGCCATCAGTATTCATGCGTATGCTATCCCATGACTCCTCTTACCTCAGTGTGAGTACCGCAGTTAAAGATGACCATCCGTGTAATGGGTACTTTGTTGTGGTTGGCAGGAGAGGCAACCGTGTTTTTCTAAAGGAGGCCGATATGCACGCCTCTCAGCTCACGCAGGCTGCGTGACGTCTGGAACATGACAAGGGAATTAGAATTGAGAAAAACGGACGTAGCTGGTGGAATACTTAACTTTAATCCATTAATGGAGAACGTCCTTCTTTATGGTACATGATTCACAATATCAATAGTACGGATACTGGCGCCTTGCTAGGTCGTAGCAAATAACGTAGCTGAAGGCTATGCTAACTATCGTCTCGGCAGATGAGAGCGTAGAAGTCAGTGAACCATCGCTAGCAAAGTCGGCTGTACAACTGAGGCGAGTGCTAGGACCTGCCGTGTGGCGGCGCTCGGTCTGCAATAATTGATAGTGGCGACACGCGGGTCCGACGTATACTAACGGACCTCGGCCGATTTAAAGGCCACCACCTAGCAAGTGTGGTGTCTAGCGGTGACACAACATACTTCATATAAAAAATTATACTACAGTAGTTTATCGGTACGAATAGCGCGCGTCCGTTAGTTGTCAGCGCCAGAACGCAAGCAATAAAACACTTTCACATCCTCAAACTCCACATTAACCGCACTACGTATCCTCTTACCCATGTCCCCTGTGTAATTACTAATTTCTGGAACCCTGTTGTTGTCGCAATAGCACTAGTAAGCACGATATTTTGTCGGAGTAACATCTAGCTTCACCTGCACCGTATCTATCCCGCCATGTTAATAATAATTAGAAACGCCATTTTTGTGGCGCAGGGATCTCTGCCTAAACTGGAAGTCGAACTCTGTCTATCTGTTCCAGCCATAGACGCTCGTACTTGCTGGGGCCATTGACATTGACATATTCTTAGCAAAACAAAACCAGAAGCCGCAAGAGAAATGGATAACGTTACTGTGACGTAAGTCATGAAGGAGGTATGTGACCATCTGGAAAACATGTGTAGTTTACAAATTGCTGAATAGGTCGCTGAGGAAAAAGTCGTTGACTGGAAACAAGCTGACTTTATTATTCCAATGTTACACGTTTCAAACGTAGCCATCATCAGATATTCTGGAACATCATGTTGCACATGGACATAAAAGTTATATGTTGTTGCTGCAACGACCATAACAGACTCAGTCAATAAATTAAATACTACTTTATCCAATTACGTAGAATGAGGATCACAAAAAATCTCCATTTACATCTGCAACACTAATCTGCAGTTCAGGTTTGCGTGCTTGGCAGGAGGTTCATTTCTTTCAGATCATTCCTCGACAGTCCCACATTCGAATACTGTGTGTGTAAAATAAACACATAAATCTCTCCGTGCAAGCTATGAGTTATCTTATTTCATTACGATGCGAATCATGTAGATGAGAATCAACATAGTACTTTCGCATTCGAAGGAGAAAGTTGGTAATTCGAATGCTGTGAAAAGATCATGCTGGAAAAAGAACGCCTTGTTTTTAAATAGTGCCATCCCAAGTCACATATTATACCCATGACAGAAACAGGAACGGACGGACAACTGTAGTGTAGGCAATCTCTGCATTCCGTTTGGTCGCATATGCCAAGATGTCGAACGTCATTTCTCAGGAAGATTAGCTGCGTTTATGGGTTCTACATGGGCTTTATTTTGTCATCAGAGATACGTATACATGACGACAGATAATCGGTTTCGTGATTACTTTCACAAATGATTATCAATTCCGTGCCAGACACAGGGTAAATGCACCTTCGAAATTTTACTTTAATTTAATTTGTCATTTAAAATCAAAGCATCTAATGCATTAGTGTAATCGCTTGGTGGTCTGCTTTCAGGTGCGGCTACCAACAAAAGGTTTATAGTCAGTTACAGGAATATAATTTTAAAACCTGTATAAACCAATGGAAACTTCTTACCTATTTGTAATATGGAGAACGGCGCAGTCATGTGGAATGTATATGTACGTGGAATTCCTATGTACAGAAATTATTGATGTGGCATTTTCTACTGGAGTCTTTTGACCTGTGACTCTTCCGTGCTGACAAAACATCTCGTTGTGAATCTCTGAATTGTTGTTTTTTAGTATATTCTCTGTCCACCTCAGGTTAGTAAGTTTCCCAGACCGACGAACACCATCGCGAATTTGCAGAGGTAGAGTTTGCTGAGCGATCTTCGTATCGGGTGAGATACTCTTCGTAAGAATCTTAACGTAAACCCCAAAACGCCTTCAACACAGTGTAAATATAAGCAGTCGCCCCGGGATAAACCACTTTGAACAGAAACTCGCAGGTACCCCACGGCTGTGACGGATTCGAGTGACTCCTTTCCTGCCGTTTAGTGGAATCATGTCGGGTATTTTCGTTTATTTACGCTCTTCGCTTTACATTTATTTATGTTGAAACACCTCCACGTAAGCTATTCCACCGATTTTGGAAAGCAGAATTCTGTTTCGCTACATTTCTTAACGACTCAGATGTTCGGTACGACTATGACTGCAGAAAAAGATGAATTTACATTGATATTATAACTGCATTTCTCGGTGATATTTCAGCGCTAAAGGAGAATTTTTTTTTCAATTTCAAATTCATAACTATGTTGTGTATGTACTTGTGTAATCCATTATCAGGCAGTCATGTATCTTTCTGTCCCTACTGTCGTCTGCTAGTGTGAATTTGTGGTTTGTCTGTAGCTGGGACTTCGGATTTCTTAGTTGCCAGGAGATTTCCTTGAATGTTAAGGGCAGTTTAGCCAACCTTTGGGTATAGCTTTGAATAAGGCTACATTCGGTTTGAGAGGCATCAGTGGCCACTGATCAGCATCCTGTGAGGTCGGTACAGATAGAAACCGC
The DNA here is from genome assembly GCF_023897955.1 of Schistocerca gregaria. NCBI lineage: Eukaryota > Metazoa > Arthropoda > Insecta > Orthoptera > Acrididae > Schistocerca > Schistocerca gregaria. The sequence continues at coordinate 125,161,129 of NC_064923.1, read as the reverse complement.
TTACATCCTCTGAGCCCTTTCGGGTTGCTGTGCAGACCCCGGTGACGGGGCAGGTTATTTATACTCTTCCAAAGGAAGCCAGTAAGATAGGATGCTCTGAGTAGCCGCTAAGTTGAAATGTATAAGAGTTAGCATTGTTTGAGTTTCTGGTTGTCATTCCGTTTTGTGGCATTGATATTCCTACCATGCCAAATATTTCACTCAGGGAATGGTATTAATTTCATTAGTATTCAGTTTATTCGATGAGATCATTTGTGGCAATGGCGTCGACGAGCGGTGCTGTCACGTGATGTACAGTTTTAGTTAGTTTCGTATATCGTGTATGAATGTGTCACGTGCTTTGTGGAATGCTTGTGTTAAATTTTATTTAGTTTACCTTTCAATTTGTAATAATTTCCTACGGGCTTATTAGCCCGTACTCTACTGAGCCACGTGCGTTTCTTTGTAAACCATGAGACTCCAATTCGAAGACTCAATTCGTGTTCGAATTGAATCCTCAGTTTCATCGCAGAGTAAATGTGCTCACGTTTGGTAAATTTGTTTACAAAATTAGTGAGTTGTACAGAACTTTGGAAGCGGACTTTGAAATTGACCGTTAAAGTCAGTCGCCCTCTGGCCTAGTGAGCTTCACGTGGAGCACGGAAACTTTCTTCTAAATTCCATCTTTTGTTGTATGACTGATCAGTGTGAACATGGTGAATGTGTGTGATCCTGATAAACTGTAACCAGTAATTTAGCAGACCCGCCATCATACGTGTCGGTCCAGTTTTTGCGTTGTGTAATGTACCACATGTCGGGATTCACGCGTCAACATTCCAAGTATCTATGTTTTAACTTAACATCTGTGTGTATGTTACTTTTAATGAGGAAATAAAGGCTAATTATTGCTAAATTGTTGCTACTACATCGCACAGCACCATTCGGCTTCCTAGTTAGGCTCCTTAAAATCAGTCAATTCGCCCCTGGCCATGATAATGTCTCAATGGAATTTATCATGATTATTATATATCCCATATATGGATTGGTGTTTCATTACACGATCAAATGATTTGTGAGGTGGCGCCCTTTTGTTAGTTTAATTAATTCATTCTTAAGTAAATTTGGCCCACTAATCAGAAATTTTGCGTCTGGCACTTGTTCGAGGCAAGCGAACGTAGGCTCTCCTACCAGTAAAATAGTAAATGTCGTGTGACTAGGGCCTCCCGCCCTGTGGACCGTTCGTCTGGTGCAAGTCTTTCGATTTGACGCCACTCCGGCGACTTGCACGTCGTTGGGGATGAATTCAAGACGATTAGGACAAGACAAAACCCAGACCCCGAGCAGAGAAAAATCTCCGACGCACCCGGGATTCGAACCAGTCCCTTAGGATTTACATTCTGTCGAGATGACCACTTTTTTCCTTTGATCTAATTGTGTTCTATATTTATAATTAAATAGATATCATAGCTGCAAACAGGCGTTGATATACTTCATTGAGGATATGCCGAAAATGTGTGCCCCGAGCGGGACTCGAACCGGGCATCTGCTGCTTATATGGCAAACGCTCTATCCACCTTTTTTTTTTTTTTTTATCTGGACAGGAAAGGAAAAACTACAAAAAATGTCTATTTGCCACCGCCACTTGTATTCTAACAAAAAAATAAAATTAAATGCACCTCTTCAGGCGTTGGCACCTATCTACACCTATTCCAAAACAACTAACCTATTACTGCAAAGGTGTAGGAAAGGAAGAAAGTAGGGGGGAAGAAACATAGAGAGTAGCGATAAAAAAATGAAATTTGTTGTGAACAGGAACTTTGTTTTTTTTAGTTTATTGTATTGCATTTTTGTATTCTTTATTTTTCTTTGTTTTTTTTTTTTGTATGTATGTTTTTATTTATTCATTTTTTTTGTATTATGGCAGTCGTTGCACCAGAATTCTAGGAGTCGCTTACGCCGTCTGATTGGCGGAACATCCAAACGTGTCTTCTCGAAATTTTAGTGGGGATTCCGTGTGTAGTACGTTCAGAACATCATATCGGCAAAAAAGCATCAGCATCTCATGGCTTGGACGTTCCAGCTGGAAGGCGGGTCATGAAAGGCGCTCCGTAGAAAATTGGAAAAGAACTGCTTGTATCTGGGGTTGCGAACAAGTGCACAATGTCGATCGTTAAGGTACGTCCAATAACCTAGTTCTGATTTCTCATCGGGCCCAAAAAGGTAGCGGACTGTATGACCGCGTATCCAATTCACGGCATTAGTTTTTGTTGTGGGGTAATGAATCACATCCGGGAATAGAAGCGTCAGGAAAATAATCTGAGCAGGCGGCTGTCGGGTGAGGAAAGCCAGGATACGCTGCGCGAGCCTCCAGACGTCAGCAGACGGACCACATGAGAACCGATGAGCGTCCGTGTCCTCTACACCACAGTGAACACAGAGTAGTGTGTCAGCAAGGCGGATGCGGTGCAAACGAGACTGGTTGACCTGTTTGCCATTGACGGTGATATACCAGGTGGACTGAACGCTGGTGTCGAGGTAACCAGCATGCACTGCTTTCCACACACGGCGCCATATGATCTGGGGAAACTTGTGTTCAATGGGGTTGGGGGTTTGACACATTTGTAAGGTGTCGTATACAGTCTTTGTCTGGAGTATACGGAGAAGGGGTAAGGAGTGCAGAATGTAACTGATTTCAAAGAAGAAGTACCGAAAGTGATAAAAGGGGGGTGGAATGTCGGATAACATGACCGGGGCTGACATGGAGACTGGTGCGTATTCACGCAAAAGCAGTCCGGTCAGGCTCGTCGGGCAGCGACGCCAGACTTTCAGTTGGGAGCTAACAAAAAGTGCGGTAACTCTGTCTGGCACATGGAATAAGCCCACTCCACCACGCTCCCGCGGGAGGGCAAGGGAGGAATATTGAACTTTAAATAACATCCCGGCACAGACAAAGGATCCCATCGCCATCAACATACGACGTGCGAGGGTAATCGGAACCGGGAACACTTGTGCCACATGGGGGATGCGTGAGGCGTGATAAACATTCACGTATTGCGCGCGCTGTATAATGTCGAGGGATCGAAGCCGGTGGTCCACAAGGCCAGCCCTGATCGTTTGTAGGAGACGTCGACCGTTGGTTGCCGCTGAGCGACGGAGGTCATTCATAAAATCAATGCCCAAACAGCGGACGCTGGTGGCCACACTTAGAGGAGCGACAGATCTTTCTGGTAGACCCTCACCAATGAGCAGAACCTTCGATTTGGAAATGTTAAGAGAACTGCCCGATGCCTCCCCATAAGTCGTCACCCAAGTCAGAGCAGCGCGAACATCGTCTTCATTGCGGAGGTAGAGGACTAGATCGTCAGCATAGGCTGTACAACAGAAGCGGTGCCCATGCAATGTCAGGCCCACCAGGCGTTGGCGAAGCCCCTGTAGGAGGGGCTCTAATGCCAAAGCATATAGTATCGTGGAAAGTGGGCATCCCTGTCGGACAGAGCGCTCGATCGCTAGAGGCGCGGTGAGGCGACCATTACAGAGTATTCTTGAAGTTGCGCCGCTCAAGAGCCGCATTACCACCGGAAAACCCATGTGTTGGAGGACCGATTTCAGAAAAGTATGGTCGACACGGTCGAAGGCTTGACGGAAGTCAAGCGATGCCAATGCGCCAGGTAAATGTCGCGAGCGCGCGAGCGCAATCATGTCCCTATAACGGCAAAGGGCCGTATGGATGTTGTTGTCACCGCCCAACGAAGTCTGATCAAGGGAGGTGACGGATCTTGCTGCCTTCTTGAGGCGTGAGGCCAACAAACGGGTGAAAATTTTCATGTCACTGTTGAGTAGAGTGATGGGCCGGTAATCACAGATCCGTGATCGCCCATGTGGCTTAGGGACCAGGATGATGACCCCATCAAGGAAGGTGGCTGGGATCATCGTTGTGGGTGACATCAATTCACGACAGATGGACGTCCAAGCAGGTAACAAAAGGTAGCTAAAATACTTGTAAAAGTCGAGGGGGAGGCCGTCAGGTCCAGGGGACTTGTTGGCAGCCCCCACCTTGATTGCATCTAGGACTTCATCAGAGGTCACTTGTTCCTGAAGTTCTTGAGCCACATCCTCTGGCATGGTGTTGACAGTCATTGCTGCCACCTCCTCAATTAAGGTCGGGGGATGAGGGACGGCAGCGAACAGTTGACGGAAATGAGAATAGAAAGCGTGACCAATGTCGCATTGCGTAGTGTGTCGTCGTCCTTCCGCATCTGTGAGATCGTGGATGAGGGTTCGACGACGACGTCGGCGTTCCCTGAGAAGGTGGTACATCGATGGCGTTTCATGAGGCATATGGTCACGGGTGCAGGATCTGACAAGAGTCCCTTCTAAGCGCCGTCGCGTGAGGGAAGTGATCTGCGCTTTAGCACGATGCACCATCATCTGACGATCAGGAGAGAAGGCCATCGAAGTGCAGTCACGAAGGACTGCATAATAAAAGTCCATGGTGCTCGCTTGCCAGGCTTTGAAGTCTTTGCCATATCCTATCAGCGCCCTGCGCAGAGCTGGTTTCGCGCATGATACCCACCACGATAAGGTGGATGCGTAGGCGGGGCGACGACGATGACAGAGGGCCCACGCATCCTCAACGATTCGTCGGCAGTCAGGGACAGTCAGGTGGGAAACGTTGAATTTCCACAAGCCGCGGCTGTGCCACACTTGTTGGCGGGCGAGGACGACATCGCAGATGTAGGCGTCATGGTCAGAGAAAGCCAGAGGCCATACTTCGGCATGTCGAGTGTCGGCAGCAAGGGAACGTGTGAGGTATATACGATCGAGACGACTAGATGAATGCGCCGTATAATATGTGAAACCTGCACGGGTGCCATGCACCTTCGTCCATGTGTCAACAAGCTGGAGTCTGTCGATGATGACGGAGAGGGCCGCACAAGGGGAATGATGCGGTAATTGATCTTCAGGCCTTTGCGTGGAGTTGAAATCGCCACCGAGGACCATATCATCTAGGGGACCCTCAAACAGCGGTGTTACCTCGTCAGCAAAGAAAGTGTGTCGATCACGACGTCGACTGGAGCCGGACGGCGCATATACATTGAGGATACGGACGCCGAACAGCGTGAGAGCCATACCCCTAGCATTAGCAAGGTACACTACATCTTCAGCAGGGAGTCCAGAACGGAGGAGGATGGCAACTCCACTACCGTTGTCAGAAGCATGGGAGATGTGTGCCACGTAGCCAGTGGGGGCATGGAAATCGGCGACAAACACTTCTTGGAGGAGGGCAATGTCGACATCAGCAGCATAAATGGTCTCGCGGAACATTGCCAGTTTATGGGGGGCCCGAATGGTGGCCAGATTCATCGTCGCTATGCGGTAATGTTGGGGGCGTGCTCCCACCATTGGCACAGATGTTCCGGCAGAGATGTCTGGCTGGCGTGTAACATCTGACGTAGTCACCGTTGTCGTAATCACTGGCTGGAAGGTGGGTCAGGCACCTCCATGGGGCACTGCCTGATGGGAGGACCACCATCTCGAACTGCTCCTTCGTCGATATCATCAGCCCAGGAGACTGGAACAGACGGTCAGCGACTGTCACACTCCTCGAGGGCGAGTTGTAGCGACGCTGCTGTAGTGGGGTCCAGGGAGGCACCCTCCTTGGAATCCGTCATATTCGTGTGAGATCGTTCTTCAGATGGGACATCAGGAGCAGCCTCTCCTGTCGTCAGAACGCTCGAAGGGAGATCACTGTCGTGTATCAGCTCCACTGCCTGTGATGCCACATGAAGAAGTGTGTCGTCAGATGGCGTTTGACTCCTCTTCTTCCGTTTTCTGGGCGACCGTTGCTTTCGGAGGTGCTGTTCTGAATCAGAATGTGGATGTTCGATGTCCGAGGTCGCGCCAGTCTGAAGAAAGGCAGAGGTAGGCACCGCATTCGCGTCGATGTCCATCGAGCTCTGGAGAGTTGGTGGTGTCGTAGACGTCAGAGGAGATGGTGCCGGTGAGGCCATGGCAGCACCGTCATTTCCAGTGGGGAGTGCCGGGTGGAGAAGAGGTGCTTCCTGAAGTGACGCATCGGGGCTGCGTACGGCTGTGGCGTAGCTATCTGGTAAAGAAGCGGCCGTCACTTTGGGAGCTGAGTCACTGGTCGGGACCTGGAGCAAACGTCGGCGGAGACATTCTGACCGAACATGGCCCTCCTGTCCGCAACCGGCACACGTCCGCGGCTGGCCATCATACATAACGACGGATCGCACGCCACCTATCAGCAGATAGGATGGTACATGTTTGGAGAGTTCGATTTTGATTTGGCGGACACCATTCAACACGTTGTATGTCGTGAATGTCTGCCATTTCTCCGCGATGTGCCCCAGAACATTGCCATAGGGTCGGAAAGCTTCGACGACCACATCTTGCGGCACTTCGAAAGGGAGCTCAAAAACCCGGATTGTTCGAAGTCCGAAACCAGCGTGATCGACCGTCACCTCTCCAATATGCCCGTCAGAATGTTTGAACTTGAGTCCGCGTGCGTGTTGTCGAACTACGTTAGCACACGCTTCCTCCGTCGTCATCTTAATATAGACGATGCTGCTAGTGATAGAGAAATGAATACCTATCACTTCCTGAGGGTCCAGACGTAGCTCTTCGCGAATGAATTGCTCAATTTCAAAAGCGCGTGGTCTAGCATGTTCGGCTTGGAATGTTACTTTAACTGTCGCTCGGCGGTAACAGTGCGCCATGAGGTGCAATAGACATGGACGCTACACAACACGGAATACCGCGACGCGGAAGTAAACAAACTACGGTGCGCTGTCCGGCGTGCGGAGCCGGTCCGCACGCGACCTCGGCCGAAAGCCGACTGACCTGAGCCACCGAGGACACAGAGGATAGTGCACCTGCAGGGACTTATCCATTGCACCCTCCCCGTGAGACTCACATTCCCAACATGTCCACACCACTACATTCGTAATGCGCCTAATAGGTGTTTGCCCATCATACTCATTACTCGTGGCATATTAATCCACCAAGTCCCGTACGAGTTCAATGAAGTACATCAACGCCTGTTTGCAGCTAGGGTGTCTATTTAATTATCATTTCTTTTCTAGCAAAACTGCATGGGCAACAACGGTAAGCCGGCCGTGGTGGCCGAGCGGTTCTAGGCGCTACACTCTGGAACCGCGCGAACGCTACGGTCGCAGGTTCGAATCCTGCCTCGGGCATGGATGTTTGTGATGTCCTTAGGTTAGTTAGATTTAAGTAGTCCTAAGTTCTACGAGACTGATGACCTTAGAAGTTAAGTCCCATAGTGCTCAGAGCCATTTGAACCAACAACGGTAACTGTTCTTTCGGGAACAGATAGTACCTTCATATACTATTCTATATTGTTCGGTGAATTTGTTCGGGGCGGACGTCCGATGACACCCTTTCAGGTTCTTTGTTGATCCGTTCAATCAGTGTTTTATTACAGAGGGTAGCTAACCCTCTGACCGAGCACGCTGAGCTACCATGCCGGCTACCACACAGCTGCCGGGGGCGGACATCCTACGAGTACCTTGAAGTAATACAACACTATACGTATCATTCAATGCTAGCGCTCAGAGACAATATTACCTTTACAAACTGATTGTCCTGATGTCTCTGCGCTATTCGTAACAGTTTTCTAAGGATGTTAGTCTATTGTATACAAAAATACGGCCTATGAACTCTCCCATAGGGAGAGAACGTGCCAATGTGGCATGTCGTTTATACATATTGTTTCAGAACTGCTGATAAAGGCTTTTAGGGGATGTAGAGAGGAGTAGTACATGAGTGTTTAACAAGGAATCTGTTTCTCGAAATGTATGGTTTGGATGTAAATTAACCTTATTATTGCCGTTCTTTTACATCTTATGTGTGGATATATTCTCGTTACTTATTTTAAGTGGCTGTTAACATCGGTCCATCTGCATATTAATGTCTGCTCCCGCATCGATTTACATAGAGGATTCCCTATAATAAAGTTCTTTTTATTTTAAATGACCTCTGAAAATAGGGTAAGATTCTAGGATCACAGTCTGCAGTGAACGTTCGTGCAGCCCGATAAAATCGCTGGGACTAGATGCAGTGCTTCCTCGCGGACATCCGGTTAACTTCCATGGGGTTTACTGCGGATCGTCTTCTTCGAAGCGAGTATCGTGCGCGCCCGTCATATTCACCTGCCGCACGAGCTGGCAGCCGGCGTAAATCTTCTCAATTAGAGTCATTGTCGGCGGAAGCGGAAGTCGGGGCAGTTTTGCAGGGTGGAGCTGCGCTTCTGCGAAGATTGGAGTGGCGCGGTTCTGGGAACACGGCGCGGCGCGGGCGAGCGCCGCCGACTCGGTCAAGTTCAGCCCGCGCGCCATTCACAGCCACGGCTCTCCATTCACGCACGGGTCACCGGACTCCCCCTGCAGGTACACAACACTGTCTGTGTCACACTTGTGTATTCAGGCTGGGTGCGGCCTATACCGTCCGTCTCTCCGTGATTCATAACGGCTCTTTGCCTTCTCTGCGCGATAGCAATGGAGATACTATCGCAGGCAGTGCTGCCAATGCAAAGTTACACAGCCTTCCGAAATACCTTCACAAAAGAAGACGAAGTAAATATTCCAGAACCGGAATCAAGAACAGCTGCCAACATGGGTAACGTACAAGTAAATATACTCGGAGTAGTGAAGCAACTTGAATCACTTATACAAATGATGACTAACTGAAACCCTCAGCTGCCGACAGGTGTTGTTGATATACCTCGATGTGGACAGCTGAAAATGTGTGCCCCGACCGGGACTCGAACCCGGGATCTCCTGCTTACATGGCAGACGCTCTGTCCATCTTTTTTTCCCATTTTTGTTCGTTATTGATCGTTGTGTTTGGTCGTTGCGGACGTCGCAAGATATCCTGTTGAAGTTCGGTGGTTGATCCTTCCACTCAGTTTTTTTATAACAGAGGCCAACCGGCTCTCTGACCGAACACGATGAGCTACCCTGCCGGCACATGTATCGTTCCAATTTTAGTATATGTACCGCCGAAGCGAGTACTCCATCCATCTGAGCCACCGAGGGCACAGATGCGCGACTGCAGGGACTTGTCCCTTGCACGCTTCCCGTGAGACTCACATTCCCAACTGTCCACAATTCTACATATGCATTGTACCTTATAGACATTTACAAATTCACTCATTACTCGCGCACGCTCTGGCGATTCCCGTAAGAGGTTGGGCAACCTGTGCGCTTTCGCACAGACGAAGGTCAATGGCTGGGTAGCCTTTAACTATATATATATGGTGGTGGTGGTTAGTGTTTAACGTCCCATCGACAACGAGGTCATTAGAGACGGAGCGCAATCTCGGGTTGGGGAAGGATTAGGAAGGGAATGGGCCGTGCCTTTTCAAAAGAACCATCCCAGCATTTGCCTGAAACGATTTAGGGAAATCACGGAAAACCTAAATCAGGATGGCTGGAGACGGGATTGAACCGTCGTCCTCCCGAATGCGAGTCCAGTGTGCTAACCACTGCGCCACCTCGCTCGTTGACCGTGCTGCTTTTCCCTGGCCAAAGCGTGAGCGAGTAATGAGTGAATGGGTAAATGTCTATAAGGTACATTGCATATGTAGAATTGTGGACAGTTGGGAATGTGAGTCTCAGTCGGGTTTCAGCCGTGATTACGTGCGGACGGGCTCGGCGCGCCGGGCAGTGCTCCGCAGGTGTTGTTGTTTACCCGCTAGCGCGCGGTCGCGTCGTTGTCTTGCCGTATAGTACCTGTACCGACCCGACACGGCGTTCTCATATCGAAAAGCTACAATCAAGTTAACGTTCAACGCATGGTACACGAGACCGAAGGCCCATGAAATTGAACGATTTCTCAGACACATCATGCACATAGAAGCACACGAACTGATATGAATTCATCTGTCTATTGTAACCAGCACAGTGTACCTCAAACTGATTGACGAAGCGGCCTGCGACAGATTACTACAACGATCTGCGAACGGCTTTCGCTTCTGTCACGCGTGGTAGGAGTTGACCATGCTGGTCTGGGGGTGCGTACCGTGCGCGTCTTTTAACTACCGTTCGAAGTTCCTGCCAACCTAGTCGTTGATGCGCTGCGGCCATACGGCACAGTTCTGAGTCACACAGAGGAGAAATGGAACACATACGAAACGTACCCTGTCCTTAACGGGGTACGACAAGTGCGCATAGAACTTAAGAAGCACGTTCCATCATATATTTTCGTTGGTGGCTGCCGCGCAATTGTTATATATGATGGACAACCGAGGACCTGCTCGGGCTGCGGCCAGGAGGGCCATGTTAGAACTGAGTGTCTGCAGCGACGCCTCGTTCAGGTGCCCCGCAATGAACTTCCCCAACGATCCACTATGACCTCTCTCCCGCTAACGTATGTGGAGGCGGCACGACATGATGTGATGGATGATCAACACATGCCACCTCCTCAAGCCGCTGCCAGCTCCGTTGGAGAGTCAACGCCGTCGACAACGACGCACCCCAACGGTGTAGAGGTTCCTACAGCCTCTGCCCACCGCAGCGTCGTGGGCGCCCAGCCACCGTCACTGTCGGGATCGGACACAGGGGCTCCTAGCGACCGAGACTGTGTCGAGCCCCGCCCTCCAGTGGATGTCGAATCTCGGACCCGAAAGCAAAAATCACCCAAGCGACACAAGAAGAGGCGATTGTCAGCTGAAGAACAGGACAGGGATGTGCAGCCGGCGGAAGACATCGACTTCATTGACTCGCCCACAAGTGCAACGCACTCCAGTGGCATCATACCCCAGAAGGTGCCTGAACACAAGGAACACACTCCTAAATCTGGTGGCCCAGAAAACGAGCCGCATTGCGTCGACTCCCAAAATGTGGGCTCCTGTGAAAGCGACCAGCCCCCAATGACATCACAATCGTCTCTTGGTGATTGGGTAGACGATATGGAGGCAGATGATGCACAGCACACAGCGATATCTCCACCACAGCCCATGGCTGACATTGAGCCCGGAGGGCTCTGCCAGTCAGGGACTCATACGGCACAGTAATGCACAGCGTGCTGATGGATGGCTGTGTGGTGTGTGAGATCACTATGGGCTTGCACCGGCACACTGCCTCCGCCACTTGATATGTCTCAGTCATACCGAGTGGGAACAGTCAATGTAAATGGTGTCCACCCCACTGTCAAGACCCGCATGTTACACGACATGATCAGAGCGGCAGACTTGGACATTGTCCTTCTCCAGGAGGTCCGTCCCGAGCTGCGTTTAGACCTATATGGCTACACCACGTACAGACTACCCGTAGGCGATGGCGCAGGAGGAACGGCCATCCTTCTCCGAGATGGCATAGACGCGACGGACGTGACGTACTTGCCGAACGGGCGAGGCATCGCACTCACACTTGGCGCAGTCCGCCTCATTAACGTCTACGCTCCCTCCGGTAATTCGCACCGAGGTGACAGGCATGTCTTCTATTCGGAGGAGGTAGCCCCACTTTTGCAAGGAAATATGGACCATTACATAGTGGGCGGCGATTTTAACAGTGTTCTGCGGCCCGAGGACAATATACCGCATTACGTCCCATGTCCGGCTCTACAAGCATTGATACGTGACCTCGCGCTCCACGACACATGGCTCTTACATCATGAGACCCAGAGTGGATATACGCACTTTGCCAGCCATTCTGCCAGTCGTCTGGACCGGATATACGTCTCGCGTGCCCTGCGCACAGCAACCCGTGATGCAGAACTCTGGCCGACGGCCTTCACGGACCATCTCGCGTACATCTGCACTGTCACCTTGCCCCGACTACTCACAAGACGCAGCATGGGCCCGTGGACACTGAACGTCTCCCTCCTTCGCGAGGAAGCGTGTCGGCGAGCAGTCACTGACACGTGGCGTCGATGTATCAGGCGCCTGCCCATGTATGCTTCCACGTTGCTGTGGTGGCTGGGATGTGTCAAACCTGCACTCCGAAAGACCTTCATGGTCTACGGGCGTGACAGATCGAACTGGCAAAGGGCAACATCGGAATTTTACTATACAGCGTTACGTGAGCTGGCGACGCAACCACCGTCTCCCGAACGCCAGATGTCCGTACAACACATCAAAGCTCGTCTACTTCGCATCAGGACGGAGCAGCTAGAAGGTGTCCGCATCTGTGCGCGAGTGCGACTATATCCCCAACGAAACAGCGTCAGTGTATCACATTGTGCGCGAGAGGCGCCACCGCAAACGTCAGCTCATTACGGCGGCCGCGCAGTGACACAAACGGACATCGCGCACACGTTCGTCAGACACTATGGGACCTTGTACATGGAAGATCCGCGAAATGTACGTGATTATGACGAGCTGTTGCACGATATTCCCGCCCCTCGGGACGTGGCGCCCGATGATAGTCTGCTGTTGCCCATTACACCAGACGAGCTGACATCGGCCTTGGCACGTGGCGCACCGAACAAATCGCCTGGACCGGACGGTTTACCCCTGGAATTCTACCGCACTTTTTACCACCTAATGGGTGACAAGTGGATCCAAATGTTTCAAGACCTGATCCGCCCTGATTTCACTGCCCCCACAGAATTCACAGAAGGCATATTGATCCCAGTACCGAAACCGAATGGCGGTTGTAGGTAGCAGGATTTTCGCCCATTCACGCTCCTCAACAACGACTACAAGATCTTCGCCCGTATCCTCCGCGCGCGTCTCCACACCGCTATCGGGAAAGCCATTCACACCGATCAGATATGTTTAGGTGGTGTCAGCAACATTCATACGGCGTTAGCAGCATACCGCGACGTAATTGCTTTGACGGCGACCTGCAAAATACGAGGCGCCCTTGTCGCCGTCGATTTTGACCACGCATTCGACCGCGTCGACCACGGCTTCTTACGCGCAGTTTTGCAACACATGGGCCTCTCTCCGGAGTCCTTCGACTGGTCCACGGAGCGCGCTCCCGCATGATGGTCAACGGTTATCAGGCTGGTCACATTGTTGTTGGACGGTCAGTGCCACAAGGGTGCCCCCTGTCAGGTATATTATTTGCTGCAGCGCTTGAACCAGCTTTACATGGTCTACGGCGGCGATTATCTGGTATCTCCTTGCGGGACGTGACCTTTCGTTGTGGTGCATTCGCCGATGACGTGGTGTTCCTGGCCAGATCAGAGGATGAAATGCATATGGCTCTACAGTGGCTACGCCAGTACGGGGCAGTCGCTGGGAGCATCATCAACGTGAAGAAGTCAAAATACATGGATGTCGGAGGGGGGCTTTCCCACACAACGGCAGTGCCCTTTGACAAGGTGCCCGTACTCAAGTGTTTAGGAGTGCAATTCTATAGCAATGTCCGCCGCACGGCGGCGGCTACTTGCCGTCGGCTCCTACACCAGACACGTGCTCTGCTGCAGGACAACAAACTGCGGCGCTTGGATATGCTCCTCAGAACACGTTATGTCAACACCTATCTTGTCTCAAAACTGAAATATTTTGCGCATATCCTTCCCTTGACGGCTACGATGGCCGACAGATTTCAAGCAGCATATGGACATTTCGTAAGCACCGGTCTTGTTTTTAAAGTCCGATTCGCCACCCTGACACTACCGCAGCGGGCTGGCGGTATCGGTTTAATTCATGTATATAACCGCGCGCGATCGCTTTATCTCAACACTATGCGTCGCAAGTGGACCTCTGCCCACGCCACTCTGACGGGCACCCTGATAGCGGAAGTGGCACCACACTCTCTGGATCCCCCGGTTTCTGTAGGACACATTTCACCGGCACTCACCCACATCAGAGAGTTCTTTCTTGACTTCAGCTACATACGGTCGGAACTTCCGACGACACGGAAGCCCGGCACAAAAGACTATTATCGCCTCTATCAACAGCGGCAACCTGTAAATACGGTCGTCCACAGACATCCTGAAGTTGCCTGGAACGCGGTGTGGCAAGCGGTACACACGCCTTTTCTACCTACGACGGTGCGTTCACTGTGGTACGTGGTTGTGATTGGGAAGCTCGCTACTCGTCAGAGGCTACATTCCATACATCTGGCGGACTACCCCTTGTGTCCGACATGCTCAGTCGCTGACTCGGATGCGCACCGTCTGACTTGTGCCGCGACCAGCGAGTGCTGGCTACTGACGCAGCACATGCTGGCGTTACTCTTGCGGCGATCACCGGAGTCAGTCTCCTCTGACGAACTATTGCGCCCCGACGACGTATACTTTCCATCAGCCAGAACGAACGCCGTTAACTGGCTAAAAGGCATGGCCGTTTACTACATATTTTGCGATGCTCCCAAAGGCACACTCGACTTTTGGTCCCTATTGATGACAACACATGCAGCTTTCAGCCGCCACCCGAAGTACAGAACTCGTTTCGCAAATTATTTAGGTTCATTATTTGCGGATCCTCCTGCTCACTGGGGCGTTCCGGGTATGAGACGCTGAAAATGAAGAATCTTGGAGCATATTGATCCTCTATGCACGGAATAGGGGGGAACCCCTCCCAACAGACGAGAAGATGACTCGGACGCTCGGCTACGGCAGCTGTAGGATCTTTCTTTGTCATGAAAATAAATAAATAAATAAAATAAAGAAATAAATAAATAAATCTTCGACAAACCCACTACATCCTCTTCCTGATCCTTCGATCCTCGAACAAAAAAAAAAAGATGGATAGAGCGTCTTCCATGTAAGCAAGCGATTCCGGGTTCGAGTCCCGGTCGGGGCACAGATATTTAGCTGTCCACATCGAGGTATATCAACAACACCTGTCGACAGCTGAGGGCTTCAGTTAGTCATCATTTATTCCAGGGAAAAGCTGCACGGTCAACAACAGTAATCTGTTCTTTCGAGATCAGTTACTGTCTTTATATATATTAAATCACTTAATAAAAGCAAGTCTTCTGGTCCAGACTGTATACCAGTTAGGTTCCTTTCGGAGTATGCTCATGCAGTAGCCCCACACTTAACAATCATATATCACTGTTCGCTCGCCGAACGACCCGTACCCAAAGACGGGAAAGTTGCACAGTCCACACAAATATTTAAGATAGGTAGTAGGAGTAATCCACTAAATTACAGGACAATATCGTCGACGTCGATCTGTAGCAGGATTCTAGAACATATACTGTGTTCGAACATTATGAATTACCTCTAAGAAAACGGTCTATTGGCACACAGTCAACATGGGTTTAGAAATCATCGTTCCTGTGAAATACAACTATCTCTTTATTCACATGAAGTGTTGAGTGCTATTGACAAGAGATTTCAGGTTGACAAGAGATTTCAGGTTCCGTATTTCTGGATTTCCGGAAGGCTTTTGATACTGTACCACACAAGTGCCTTGTAGTGAAATTGCGTGCTTATGGAATATCGTTTCAGTTACTTGACTGGATTTGTGATCTCCTGTCAGAGAAGTCACGGTTCGTAGTAACTGACGGAAAGTCATCGAGTAAAACAGAAGTCATTTATGGCGTCCCCAAGGTAGTGTTAAAGGCCCTTTGCTGTTCCTTATCTATATAGAGGATTTGGGAGACAATCTGAGCAGCCGTCTTCGGTTTTTTGCAGATGACGCTGTCGTTTATCGACTAATAAAATCATCAGAAGATCAAAACAAACTGCAAAACGATTTAGAAAAGATTTATGAATTGTGCGAAAAGTGTCAGTTGACCCTAAATAACGAAAAGTGTGAGGTCATCCACATGAGTGCTAAAAGGAATTAGTTAAACTTCGGTTACACGATAAATCAGGTATTACAATTACGAACAACTTAAATTGGAAGGAACACATAGAAAATGTTGTGGGGAAGGCTAACCAAAGACTGCATTTTATTGGCAGGACTCTTAGAAAATGTAACAGACCTACTAAGGAGACTGCCTACACTACGCTTGTCCGTCCTCTTTTAGAATACTGCTGCGTGGTGTGGGATCCTTACCAGGTAGGACTGACGCAGTACATCGAAAAAGTTCAGAGAAAGGCGGCACGTTTCGTATTATAGCAAAATATGGGAGAGTGTGTCACAGAAATGATATAGGTTTTGGGTTGGAAATCATTAAAAGAAAGGCGACAAAATCTTCTCACGAAATTCCAATCTCCATCCTTCTCCTTCGAATATGAAAATATTTTGTTGACACCGATCTACATAGGGAGGAACGATCACCACGATAAAATAAGGGAAATCAGAGCTCGTACAGAAAGATATAGGTGTTCATTCTTTCCGCGCGCTGTACGAGATTGGAATAATAGATAATTGTAAAGGTGGTTCGATGAACCCTCTGCCAGGCACTTGAATGCGATTTGCAGAGTATCCATGTAGATGTAGATGTAGATGAGTCTTCTGGTAAGACGAACCATAGATCTCCAGTGGCTTTGCGATGCACCAGCCGTAGTTTTCTTGTGAACAGACACTAGTGCTGTAGGTAATCGGTTTACCGAATTTGACTGCCACTCACTCCGTCTCACTTTCCAGATGTGTATATTCTCTCACAGGAACCTGTATGAAAACTATCCCTCCTTCACTCTTTTCTCATATCCCACAATTAACATCCACAGATTCCCTACACTTATCGCAAAGTTGTTTTTCAACTCGCTGACGCATGTGTTCCAACTGAGATGGTATATGCGTGTCTGAGACCATGGGATATGATCTACAGTACAGTAGCGAGTACCGACTGAAGACTGCTTCTCAACAACCACAGTCTCCATCACTCGGTACTTTCACACAGTACGTCGACTGCTGTGACCCATATGCCGACCACAACTAGTGGGCAGCGAGTTGTGATGCATACGTGCATTCCCTTCACGTGTTTAAGCCAAGTATTACGCACATTTATGCGATCGGGAGTGCTCACAAAGGAACCTCCCCATCGCACCCCCCTCAGATTTAGTTATAAGTTGGGACAGTGGATAGGCCTTGAAAAACTGAACACAGATCAATCGAGAAAACAGGAAGAAGTTGTGTGGAACTATGATAAAAATAAGCAAAATATACAAACTGAGTAGTCCATGTGCAAGATAGGCAACATCAAGGATAATGTGAACTCAGTAGCACCATGGTCCCGTGGTTAGCGTGAGCAGCTACAGAGTGAGAGGTCCTTGGTTCAAGTCTTCTCTCGAGTGAAAAGTTTACTTTTTTTTATTTGCTCAAAGTTATCATCTGTCCGTTAGTTCATTGACGTCTCTGTTCACTGTAATAAGTTTAGTGTCTGTGTTTTGCGACCGCACCGCTAAACCGAGAGATTAGTAGACGAAAGGACGTGCGTCTCCAAGAGTCATTGACCTTGTTATTGAAGTCGCGAGCCATATTTTCTGGATTTATTTTGCCCACGGAATACATCTCCCGTATTTAATACACTCTCGTCCAAAGTAGCGAACAGCCAACTGCCAGCCAGGGAGCCTCGTTAGCAGGAATACTCTCTCTTCCTTTCGCTGTAGTCGACTGACGGGTGTTTCGATGTTTGTTTAGGTGTAGCGTCTCCATACTACGGCGCAGTTACCTCGCATCGGACGGACGGACGGACAGATAATATGAGTCTGAAAATAAAAAATTAAGCTTCTCACCCGAGGGAAGACTTGAACCCTGCTCACGCTAACCACAAGACCACGGCGCTCTTGAGTTGACATTTTCCTTGCTGTTGCCTATCTTGCACATGGACTGCTCAGTTTGTATATTTTGCTTACTTTTATCATAGTTTCGGACAACTACTTCCTGTTTTCTCGATTGATCTGTGTTCAGTTTTTCAAGGCCTATCCACTGTGCCAACTTATAACTAAATCTGAGGGGGGTGCGATGGGGAGGTTCCCTTGTCAGTAGCAGTCAGGCTACATGTACATTTGACAATTAAGCGTCAGCAAGGAGCATTAGTGATGAAATCGTTGGAGGCAACGTTGTGCAACCATAGTAGGGACAAGATCCGACTTTTCGGTAGTAGGATCTTACAATCTGAGGCAGTGTTCCGAGATAAACTTCCATCACAATGTCCGCAAACGCGACGTCAGACCCGCCTAGCAACAGCGATCTGAACGCCCATTGGCTGTAAGTTTGGATATACAGGGTGAGTCAGGTAAGACGTAACACCCCCATTATTCCGGGGGCGATTGCACGTATCGACAAGCGGTGTTCGGCGAATGATAGCCGACTATGGGGCACATACTTTGGTACATGCGCAATAATCACAACGTTTACATTAACCGAGATAATGAGGCAAGTACATGTTTTCTAAATGGGACGCTATACTTTTTTTTACCATCATTCGAACGCTCTGGAGAAGACGCTTATAGTGATGTACCGCATGTTGCTATTGTGATTCAAACTTCGCTTAAAAGACGGTGTGAAATATTGTACGATTGAAGGTCGAGGCGGTCGTAAGCGGCTGCAGACTGTAAACACGCCTCGCGCGACCCTCGGGCCGAGTTGCCGTGCTCTGTGCAGCATGCACGGCCTACGCTACGTAGGTAAATCCTCATCCGCCCTCTTTTAAGCAAAGTTTGAATCACAATAGCATCATGCGTTACTTCACTATACGCGTCTTTTCCATAGCGTTCGAATGATGGTAAAAGGACTAATAGCATCCCATTTACAAAACATGTACTTGCCTCATTATCTCAGACAATATAAACGTTGTGATTATTGTTCATGTACCAACGTATATGCCCCATAGTTCGCTATGATTCGCCGAAAACTGCATGCCGATACGTGCAATCGCCCCCGGAATAAAAGGAGTGTTACGTCTTACGTGACTCACCATATATATATATATATATATATATATATATATATATATATATATATATATATATATATATATATATATATATATGTGTGTGTGTGTGTGTGTGTGTAGGAAATGAGCGAAGGGTCCTTATTGGCTGAGGGAGAAAGGTGGGGTCTTTCTCTTGTCCTTCGTGAAGACAAGGCGAGATAGCAGCGAGGCGCCACTCAAAACGCAAGGTCGAGTAACCGGGACGGCACTAAAAGAACGGTCGCGAGTAAATATTTCATCTGTTAAACAAGATATGAAGTGAAGGTATTAGTTATCAGAACGCCACGTGTCGTGGCCAGAGTCTGTCAAGAGTATGGAAAGGAAGAACTGTGTTAATGTGTTATAAAGGGTTGAATAATCCCAGAGCCGCCATATTGCAGATTCTGTTACGTATGTGTCAAAGTATTTTCTTTATTAAAACGAGTATAGTACAAATCGTTGTTGACATTTAACAACTGGCATCCCGAAACACTCCAGCAGGATCACCTACATTGAACCTGGCGCATGAGCGCACTACTGCGCGACGGGGGATACCGAAGCAGCAAGACACCAGGTTAGTGATACCGCAGCACTCCATGAGGATGAACCAGCTTAGCTGCACTTTCAACACTTGACTGGCGAGGAGACTGTGATGGTCGAATGAATGGCGTCAACGGAGTGCTGCTTTGGTGATGTGGCAGTATTTGTACACACTCTGGCTGGGTTTGCTATGACTTTCATCACATAGTCCACTCTCGAAATGACGCACTGCGTTACACCAGGTAGCAATCCAATTCACCACTGATGCTACAACGCCACATTACCAGGTACTGAGATAGCGCTGTTGCAGCATCCAGACGCAGAATTACGTGAGTGCCTGGCCTTCTTACTCATGGGTTGGCTGCAAAGGCCTGCCTGAAGCAGATGCTCCAAACGTTTCATTCCTAATTATCAACCCTCGTACTCCGTCACATACATCAAACTTATATCTATGAGGGCATGCTGAAAAGTCATCACTCACAGTTTTATACTTTGTTCTCAATATCGTTTGACATATTACATGTCATGCATATTACTCAGTCAACTTACCCTCTTCGCTAATGCAAATTGCAACCCTTTGCTGTTAGAGGGCTCCAAAATGAAGCGTATGACATGACTCGTCTACTCTATACTAAGATGGTATCTGTCCTTCCGGACATGTCCGAAAGAACAGATACCATCGGTGACCATGCAGCTAATGCAAATTTCAACCCTTTGCTGTTAGAGGGCTCCAAAATGAAGCGTATGACATGGCTCGTCTACTGTATACTAAGATGGTATCTGTCCTTCCGGACATGTCCGAAAGAACAGATACCATCGGTGACCATGCAGCTCGTTAGAATGAGTGGCTCAGATGGATAGAGCGTCTGCCATGTAAGCAGGAGATCCCGCGTTCGAGTCCCGATCGCGGCACACATTTTCATCTATCCCCGTTTACGTATGTCAACGCCTATAAGCAGCTAATAGTGTTCATTTAATTGTAATGTAA
The DNA here is from genome assembly GCF_023897955.1 of Schistocerca gregaria. NCBI lineage: Eukaryota > Metazoa > Arthropoda > Insecta > Orthoptera > Acrididae > Schistocerca > Schistocerca gregaria. Next base: position 125,140,867 of record NC_064923.1, on the reverse strand, counting down.
TTATGTCGATACATGGGGAACGGGATACTGTAATCGAGTTTCCAACAGCAGCACACTGGAAGCACGAATTTGAAAAGTTCGTCCTCACGTGGAGCACGTTTTTTCGTTAGCATTATAATCCCAGACCACACACGAGCACTGTATCATCTGCGACAATCCGACACATTAGGTTCACTGTCATCTATCATCGTCCATACAATCCCGACATGGCACCATCTGAGTTTCATAAGTTCCCGAAACTTAAAGAACACCTTCCAGGATTTCACTTTTATAGTGATGAAATGGTGCAAGGAGAGCTGAGAGTGTAGTTCTTTCAACAAATTCAAACATTCCACAGTGACAGAATCAATATATTGGTCCCTCGTTGTGAGAAATGTGTTCATCGCCAAGGTGACTACGTTTAGAAATAAATATGTAGACGTGAAGAATAAAGACACTGAATGTTAATCAAGTTTCTTTTATTTAAACAACTTTTAGAGATTTCACATAAAAAATACTTTTCAGTACGCCCTCGAACAAGTTTTCCTCATAGTATGCCGATGTCACATTACATCGAGGTGATAAAACTCATGGGGCAGTGATATGCACATTTACTGACGGCGGTAGTACCATGTGCAGAAGGTGTAAAATGACAGTTCATTGGCGGAGATGTCATTACAACTAGGTGATTCACGTGAATAGGTTTCCAACGTGACTATGGCTGCACGACGGGAATTAACAGACATTGAATACGGAATTGTAGCTGGACCTGGACACATGGGACATTTCATTTCGGAAATCGCAAGACAATTCAATATTATGAGATGTCAGTGTCAAGAGTGCGCCGAGAATACTAATTTCAGTCATTACCTCTCACCACGGACAAGCAGTGGTCGACGGCCTTCGCTTAACGACCGAGTGCAACGGCGTTTGCGTAGAGTTTTCAGTGTTAACAGAGGAACAACACTGCGTGAAATAAACGCATAAATCTATGTGGGACTTACGACGAACGTATCCGTTAGGACAGTGGGGATGAATCTGGCGTTAATCGGTTACCGCAGCAGATGGCCGACGAAAGTACCTTTGCTAACAGGCATGACATAGCCTGCACCGCATCTCCTGCGCTCGTCAGCACATCGGTTGGGCGCTAGACGCCTGGAAAACCATGACATGGTCGGATAAGTCTCAGTTTCGGTTTGTAAGAGCTGATGATACGGTTCGAATGTCACGCGGACCCCACGAACCCATGGACCCAAGTTGTCAACATGTCACTGTGCAAGCTGGTGGTAGCTCCATAATGGTGTGGACTGTGTTTACATGGAATGGACTGGGTTCTATGGGCCAGATGAACCGATCATTGACTAGAAATGCTTATGTTCGGCTACGTGGAGACAATCTGCAGCCACTTTACGTGCTTTTGCGGCCACTTCATGTTCACTTATAGCCGCTTCATGTTCATCTGCAGTCACTTCATCTGCCTTCATGTTCCAAACAACGATGGAATTTTTAGGATGGTAATGCGCCATGTCACCAGGTCGACAACTATTCGCAACTGGTTTGAGGAGCATTCTGTACAATTCGAGCGAATGATTTGGCCAGCCAGATATCTCAACATCGGACATAATCGACAGGTCAGTTCATGCACAGAATTCAGCACCAGAAACATTTAGCAATTATTGATGGCTATGGAGGAAGCAGGGCTCAACATTTCAGCAAGGGACTTCCAACGACTTGTGCAGTCCATGCCACGTCGAGCTGCTGCTCTACGCAGAGCAAAAGGAGGTCTGACCATACGTTAGGACTTATCTCATGACTTCTGTCGCTTCAGCGTAACTGACTCTCCTTACCTTACCACGAAATTCTGTCCGTTTAACCAATTAAAAAAAAAAAAAACACTCCAAGTCTTCTCCATCTCAGAAATCCTCTTTCCCATGATTCCTCTCACTCGGTTTAGAAAATTGGTTTGGGATCCTCCTTTGCCTCGTTTCTATTCCACATTCTTTCCAAAACACTTCCTGTGCCGCAGCCCAGAGATGTAAAGTGCTCTGTGTTTCAAATGACAATAAGAAGTTATTTCAAATCTTCATCCTACATATGCAACTTCAAATAATTTTAAAAACGTGTACATACTTAATATTCTTAATTTTTTTAGAAAACATATTCATATTTATTTTAAGAAAATTTTCCATTAATATTCTCCCCTCCTAAAAGTGAAACTTTGGGGTCGGTAATCTGCTGTGTTGCCTTGCCCTACCTTTTTATTGAGCTTTAGTGGCTTCACAGTCACTAGAGAGAGCACTAGCGTTAAACTAAGACGAACCCTATCGAAATGCCTGGGTTGGGAATCTTTAAAATCTGACACGATCTAACATAATATGGCAACACCTTACCGGAAAATTTGTCTGTTCCTTTATTCTGGATCAAAAATTTCTCTTAAAAGCAGAATTATTAATGAACTGGGCCACCTATGGTCATTATATATGGGGCATCCCGTCTGTGTGCAACACGAGTATTATTAATGGCTTTACTCCATTTTCTTTTAATGGCGTCGGGTAAATTTCCACGGGCAGGAGGTTGTTGAGGAATTAATCGGGTAGGCAAGCATTAGTTTTGCAATGGTGGACGTATGCATCAACTGCACAGAGGCACTGAAAGCAAAATTAAGCCAGTTGATGGATTTATCGCAGATATTCTAATACAGACTATAATGAGTAATCAGGGCTGATCTAAGATTCTGATAAAGACATTCAGTCAACAAGAGCTGAGAATAGTGATACACCACACGGCGCCACCAAAACTGAATTTCCTAAATTCTATAGAAATGAAGTTACACTAAGTGATCAAAAGTATCCGGTCACCTCCCAAAAACATACGTTTTTCATAACAGGTGCATTGTGCTGCCACTTACTGCCAGGTACTCCATATCAGTGATCTCAGTAGTCATTAGACATCGTGAAAGTGAAGAATGGGGCTCTCCACGGAAATTACGGACTTGGTCAGGTGATTGGGTGTCACTTGGGAAATACGTCTGTACGTGAGATTTCCACACTCCTATACATCCCTAGGTCCACTGTTTACGATGTGATAGTAAAATGGAAACGTGGAAGGCCACGTACAGCACAAAAGCGCACATGCCGACCTCGTCTGTTGACTGCCAGAGACCGCCAACAGTTGAAGAGGGTCATAAGGTGTAATAGGCACAAATCTACCCAGACCATCACACAGGAATTCAAAACTGCGTCAAGGATTCATTGCAAGTACTATGACAGTTTGGCCGGAGGTGAGAAAACTTGGATTTCATGGTCGAGCGACAGCTCATAAGCCACACATCACGCCGGTAAATGGCAAACGACGCCTCACTTGGTGTAATGAGCGTAAACATTGAACGGCAGAACAGTGGAAAAACGTTATGTGGAGTGACGGATCACGGTACACAATGTAGCTATCCGATGGCTGGGTGTGGGTATGGCGAATGCCCGGTGAACGTCATCTGCCAGCGTGTGTAGTGCCAATAGTAAAATTCGGAGGTGGTGGTGTTATAGTGTCGTCGTGTTTTGGAGGGTACTTGCACCCGTTGTTGTTTTGCGTGGCACTATCACAGCACAGGGCTACATTCATGTTTGAAGCACCTTCTTTCTTCCCACTGTTGAAGAAGAGTTCGGGGACACCGACTGCATCAACAAGATTGAGCAACTGTTCGTAATGCACGACCTGTGGCGGAGTGGTTACACGACAATAACGTTCCTGTAGTGGACTGACCTGCACTGTGTTCTGACCTGAATCCCATAGATCACTTTTGGGTTTTTTTTTAACGCCGACTTCGTGAGACGCCTCACCGACCGACATCGATACCTCTCCTCAGTACAACAGGCAGTGAAGGATGGACTGTGATTCCCAAATAAACCTTCCAACCCCTCATTGAGCGTATGCCTGCGAGAGTGGAAGCTGTCATCAAAGCGAAGTTTGCACCAACACCATATTGAATCCAGCATTACCGGTAGAGGGCGCCACGAACTTGTAAGTCAAGATGCAGGATCGACAGACCAGTAATCATACCCCTACTAGGAACAAGCCACCCACACTGGGTGAGAGTATCCATCACAGCAAAAATTTACTTATTGCCACTCATAGTATGTGGAAGCAGTTATAAGTCATCCACAAACAATTTGTCCAGCAGCCTTTCTTCCTGATGCTGTGCATCATATCATGATGGCGAGAATTGGGATTGGACTTGCCAGACTAACATTCCAGACATTTCCCAACAACCCAAGATCTGAATTAAGGGATGAACAAGTAAAAGCTGCTGTTTAATCTTCCTTCAAATGTCCTCCTCACAAGGAATTATGGAGAATATTGAAGTGGGAGACCACTGTATGATGACACTCAGTTTCTTGCTTGCACTAAGAAGCACTTGTTTCCACTCCTGCGACTCCTCCAAATTTCCCAAAATAGATGGACTCTTTGTTAGTCTTTATATGCTTTACGACAAATTCGAGAGCTGAAATTCGAACTGCCGTGAGTGCTATCCTGCCAGCTTTATGAGACCTGTCCAGTAATCACCTTAACACCTCCTCGGGCATGTGAGTGATGTCCTTAGGTTAGTTAGGTTTAAGTAGTTCTAAGTTATAGGGGACTGATGACCACAGCAGTGCTCAGAGCCATTTGAACCATTTGAACCTTAACACCTGATAGTCTGTTTCTAATAAGAAAAGTGCATATCCCAAATAGAACTTATACATCTCCAGGACAAATAAAAGGGCCAATGCTTCGAAATCGTGTACGGTGTATTTAACTTCCGCTGCCGAGACAGTCCTCAAAGCAAATATGAACAGCTTATGATGTCCCTCAGATCCCTGTAAGAGCATGGCTGCAACTTCAGAATTAGAGACTAAATTTACGCAGAAATTCGAGAATGACTAGCACCAGGGTGCTACTAAGAACTTGCTTCAACGCATCGAAAGCTCACCACTGGGTCCTGACCGCTAAAATGACTCTCCCTTATGACAAAGTTGGCTTAACGGGACGGCTAGTTGGGTGAAGTTTGGAAGGAACTCCCTGAAGAAGTTAACCATTCTGATAAATCATGCAGCTTCCTTCTCATCCCAAGGAGGAAGAAAATTATAAATGGGCTTGGTGCATCTGTTATTAGTTTTTAACACCATTGGCTGAAACTTTTTTTTCCTGTGTGAAATATTGTAGTTAGTCAGGTCCATCAGCCTCGCAGGTTTCGTATTCTATTCTAGGTGTGTGAGGTTATGATGTGGTAACAGATTTTGTTGAATAATTGTAGAGGTTTGGAGTTGTTTGAGTTCGAATCGAAGTTCGCAAGACCTCCTCCTGGCGATGTTCAGAATTATTCCAGATGCATTTGTATGGTGTGATTGTGGCGTAAAAACAAAAATTATGTAACTGTGCGAGATAGCATGTGACTTCGTAACCACTGCGAATGTACCAGTGGTCAAATTTGGGGTCACTCCTGGCTTTTGCCTTACGGCCAGTGGAAAAACGTGTGGGATAAATCTTGGCTATAAGTGGTTTTCCACGTGTTTCAAGTAACTAAAGCGATATCTGTGTCCGGCAGGTTACTTATACAACAGTGACGCAAGCCTATTCTTCTGACTGGCGTACATATCGATCATTCTGTTTACAAAATTTGGAAACCTACAGACTTCGCCGGCAGGTGTGGCCGAGTGGTTCTATGCGCTTCAGTTTGGAATATCGCTACCACTACGGTCGCAGGTTCGAATCCTATCTCGGGCATGGATGTGTGTGATGTCCTTGGGTTCGTTAGGTTTAAGTAGTTCTAAGTTCTAGGGGACTGATGACGTTAGGTTTAAGTAGTTCTAAGTTCTAGGGGACTGATGACCTAAGTCCCATAATGCTCATTTTAACCACAGACTTCCTCCTTGTCAATGAAACAAATGGCTAGTGAATTCAGGTTTTCTTGACCAATACTACTCCTGAGGAAGTCTTTAATTATCTTAAACTGCTGAAATTATGCTCTGTTTCAGGCGTTGAAACAGGTGTACTTAATGCAACTTCCAAAGTTTTGAGCACTCCAGTCAACAAGTCTTTAAGGGAATGTTCCAAACGGAAAGTGATCAGATCACAAGCTGGTGTAACGGCTTTAAAATCATCACCGCGATAAACCACTGACAGTTAGTTTTTCAAATTATTATGGCAAATAAACGGACCACAACATAATGAAAACGCGTTGACTAAACAGGATGGGAACTCTTCTCTAAATGAAGCAACATTTTTCGGCCAATAATTTCTAATCTATTAAACACATTAGAGTTTCGGAATCGTCCTTTCATTTGGCTGGTCACAACCTCACATACTTCTTTGGGATCTGCTGCTGTCATATTATGTTCAATGCTATATTTGGAACGTTTTGTTGAAGAAGCAAATCATTCATCTGTAGAAGCCTGACACTTTGGAATGTTCTCTCTGATGTAAGGCATTGGATACAGTAATGGCATTTGCCATCAGCATCTGAAAACTGTTATACAAAGTATCAACATGCACTGAAGACCCAAAGAAACTGGTACACATGCCTAATATCATGCAGTGGAGTCGCGAGCATGAAGAACTGCTTCAACAAGACGTGGCATGCACTCGACTAATGTCTGAAATAGTGCTGGAGGGATTTGACACCATGAATCCTACAGCGCTGTCCATAAATCCGTAAGAGTACGAGGGATTGGAGATCTCTTGTGAACAGCACGTTGCAAGGCATCCCACATATGCTCAATAATGTGCATGTCTGGGAAGTTTGGTGAACGGCGGAAGTGTTTAAACTCAGAAGTGTGTCCCTGGAGCCACTCTGTAGCAATTCTGGACGTGTGTGGTGTCGCATTGTCCTGCTGGAATTCCCTAAGTCCGTCGGAAAGCACATGGTCATGAATGGATGCAGGTGATCAGACGGGATATTTACGTACGTGTCACCTGTCAGAGTCGTATCTAGACGTATCAAGGGTCCCATATCACTGCAACTGCACAAGCTCCACATCATTACGGAGCCTCCAGCACCTTGAAAGTCCACTGCTGGGTTCATGAGGTAGTCTCCAAATCTCTACACGTCGATCCGCTCGATGCAACTTGAAACGAGAGCCGGCCGGTGTGGCCGAGCGGTTCTAGGCGCTACTGTCTGGAACCGCGCGACCGGAATTCCTGATATTCATGGTACACTCGTGAAATGGTCGTACGGGAAAATCCGCACTTCATCGCTACCTCGGAGATGCTGTGTCCCATCACTCTTGCGCCACCTATAACACCAAGTTTAAACTTATTTCAATCCTGATGACCTGTCTTTGTAGCTGCAGTAACCGATGTAACAACTGCGCCACATACGTGTTGTGTTATATAGGCGTTGCCGACCGCGGCGCCGTATTCTGCCTGCTTACATATATTTGAATGCGCTTGCCTATACCATTTTTTTTTTTGTTGCGCATCTGTGTATTTGTGATATAAATTTTTGAAAGCCAGTAGGTATTATGTTGTAATATCATTCCTGGTATCCTCTTCCTCAGTCTTATCAAAAAATTTCGTTGCAGAGAGACTATAGGAAAGCACTTTGTTGATCAAGAGAAAAACATTATACATCCATCTGTATTGGTAATGAACAACCTGATAAGCTTTATGTTTCTAATAGAAGCATTCTGAATAATATAATTAATTTTGTGTGTGTAACAGTGAACGTACTTTTGCATATGCGTCCGCACACCACCATGATTGCAGCTCATTACTGTGGCGCTGTTGTATGTTTGAGCAATGAGTTTTTGGTAAACACTGAATGTTTCAGAATTCCTTTTAGAACCTCACTAATACCACATGCTATCCTATCATTAAAATGTTCAAAGGAAAGAAATCTTTCAACAGGTTTCGTTTCCTTAATAAACTGAGGTGACAGAAGCCACGGGCTAACGATATGCACGCATATTGATGGCGGTAGCATCGCATGGACAAGGTATAAAAGGGCAGTAATTTGTACTCTAGTGATTCATGTGAAAGATTTTACGACGTGATTATGGCCGCACGACGGGATTTAACAGATTTTGAACGCAGTTTGGTAGGTGGACTCAGACGCATGGGACATTCTGTTTCAGAAATCATTAGGAAATTCAGTATTCCAAGACTCACAGTGTCAAGAATGTGCCGCGAGTATCAAATTCAGGCATTACCACACCAAGGACCTAGAGCTGTGACGTTTGCATAGATTCGCCAGCACTAACACACAAGCAATACTGTGTGAAATAATCGCAGAAATTAATATGGGACCTGTGACGAACGTATCTATTCGACAATGAGGCGAAATTTGGCGCTAATGGACTATGGCAGCAGAAGACGGATGCGAGTGCCTTTTGCGAACAGCGTGACATCACCTGCAGCGTCTTTCCTGAGTTCGTGACCAAGTCAGTTGGATCCCAGACCACTGGAAAGCCGTGGGCTGGTTAGATGAGTCCCGAATTCAGTTGGTGACAGCTGATGGTAGGGTTCGTGTGTCGCGTAGACACCACGAGCCGTGGGCCCAAGTTGTCAATAACGCAGTGAGCAAGCTGGTGATGGCTCCATAATGCTGTGGGTAGTGTTTATATGGAATGCTCTGGTAAAACTGAATCGATCATTGATTGGAAATGGTTCTGGTCTGCTATTTGCAGACTATTTGCATTCATTCATGGACTTCATGACAATGTGCAGTGTCACCCCACCACAAATGTTCGCGATTGGTTTGAAGTTCATTCTCCACAATCCGACTGAATGATTTGGTCACCCAGATGACCCGACATGAAGCCCATGGAACATTTATGGGACGTAATCGAGAGATCAGTTCATGCACAAAATGCTGCAATGCAACACCTCCGCAATTATAGACGGCTGTAGAGGCAGTATAGATGAATATTTCTGCAGGGGACTTGCTGAGTCGATGTCACGTCGGGTTGCTGCAGTACACCGGGAAATAGGAGGTCCGACATAATATTAAGCGGTATCCAATGATTTTTGTCACCCAGTATATATTTCTGTATAATGACAAATTGGTTTTTACACATAACACCCTACCAAGATTTATCCTGAAATGGAAACATATTCGCCTATAATTTACCGTGAGCGACGATCAGACTTGTAAATATCTGTGGGAGGACAATCGCGTGTAGTAATTAATTATCATTCATCTTACTGATCTCTCTCAACGATGCGGAGCTTGTGTCTTACCACACAAATATAATTCCAAGTAAAGGAACCGACAAACTAACGTTATTAAAAGCGCTGAATACGTGAACACAAATATTAATGGGCAACACTTTGAATGACGATGTTACACTGTAAATGATTAATATGGACACCATATGAAAATTGGTTTCGCAGGATAGAGCGGATCAGGTTATGGTTGTGGAGGGGGCCAGAATCAGTTACTGTCAGTTGCACGAAAACACACAAACTTTTATTTTCCTAAGAAACACTTAACTACACATTGCCATAAAAGGATCAAAATAAAATAATATGGCTGCAGTCCAAGTTAAGGAAACTTGAGGTACCTCCAGGGCTGAAGGCCCAAACCCACACCAAAACAAGAACATATGAAGGCCTGAACACAAGTTATAAAATAATTGCTTTAAGGAATACACGCGCGGCTGAAGGCCTTACTTAAAAAAAATATTTCATGTAAACACTCGGCTGAAGGCCACACACAAGACATTGAACAGATCAGGGCTTAAGGAGTCGATAACAAGAATTTCAAATATAACAAACTTTCCAAATTTAGTTTTTAAACCAATCAATCTTCAGACTTTTATTTAAGTTAGCTGAAGGCCTCATTTTAAAACTAAAACAAACTAAATTAATAGACCGCTAAAGGCTTCACACAGTACTTGAGACAAAAACGAAAATCACAGTCCTAACCAAAGGAACAGTGGTGCTCAGAAGTGTTCCAAGTGTCGGCCTGAGAAGGTAGCTCTAATGTAAGATGAGGTGAAACAGGCAGCCAAGAGTAAGGTTAAATAATCGGATGGCTACCCAACCCAGGGATGGCTGAAGGACCGACCAACAACCTAATCAATTCCCTTCACCCGACCAATGTCACGACAACGTAAAGTATCATTCTATGCCAAAGAACCAGCACCACTATATCTTCAAAATTGCTTTCTAAAAACAGCCAAGGCACAATAACCACTCTAATAAGAGAATATGAACAAACAACTAAAAGGCTGTCGAACTACACGTCGTGCTGAACAGCACCAACACGGCGAGGAAAAACACACTGCCAGAAAACTAAGCTAACGTCCAGGGCAGCTAACTGGGGCGTTAATGGCCACAAGGCACAAAATACAGCTGATGCACTTCACTGATAAGTAGCAACCAGTTTAATAGTTAAAGACCATGCAGGAAGACAGCTGCAAAATTTCGCAGACTCCATCACACCATACTTTGCTGCTAGCCAGAATGGCCCAGGAAGCAATAACTGGCAATGAACGAAGAGATGTCACAGCAGTTGAGGTTTCATAAAAGGTTAACTGACAGGTTAACTGATCTCTCAACTTCAGTGTCCAGGTTCGGTGGGCAACGAACTTGGTAGCTCTCGCAGCTAGCGCGTCACAATCCGACCTCGTGTGCACACCGACAGCCTACCCGGCCGGACCACACGCTGCAGAGACTTGCTCCCTGCGTTATCGCAACTGACTAACTACCCACACATACCACCACACGGAAAATATAGCGGTCACAGCAAAGATGGTACAGAAGTACTAGTATCGACAAGTGCTGCTGCTGCCACTGACACAGACAAGTCAGCAACTCGTTATTGTAGTAACTCAGGGAGAAATAAGACGCCACTACATTGTGACAAAATGCCAAAGAACAAACGGCATCAACGCGAGCTGGCCACAGGTCACCATACAAGTAATGAGTTAATTATCAATAAAACGAACACCGTCATCTGCACAAAACACCTCTATTGTAAACCTGATACACTTATTAATAAATATATTGTGAAGTAGTCAGTGAACATAGTCCACTAAATGTGTGTGGTGGCGCTTTTGTTAGTACTATACCTAGTAATCACTAATCTCATAGTACTTCACAATATATGATCACTCTGTATGGAAATGTGGTTTGTATTATTATTAAAAAGTTACACATTGTGTCAGAACAAGCCTACAGTGATGTGATTACACTTTCATTAAACAAAAAAAACAAAAACAAAAAAACACCGTATCCTGCACTGTTTCAAACTGAAAGTTACTTTCGCCACAGGTAGTAAAATTTATGAAATCGTGTAGAGTGAAGTACCACCACAGTATTTTTCTGTTGTAGGTAAGAAAATTTTCTCAGCACCTTTTGGTGTGTTCTTCTGCAACACTGATTCCAATTTGTAGTCCTAATATTTATAATAAAATAGCTCGTAAAATCCGTTGGTAACACTGCAATGGTTTACTCAGTGATGCCATTAATAGAAATTTAAAACATGTTGTATTTGTCCCCATTTCACATATATTTACAAAAACAGAAAGAAGGTCACAACATTTACCACCTGGAAGCCTAGAAGGAAGACTATTACACACTGGTACACTGAAATGCACCAATAAAAAAAAATTATTTTAGTCTTTCACAGGTGGTGAACACTGCTTATAGCCTCTAACAAGAATTGCTACAGTATAATGAATTGGCAGCTTTCAACTGTGGCTAAGGTGTCGTAGTACTTTCTATCGTCATAATTGGCCAGCACAATAGACTTACTGAAACATGATTGCCTTATGCCAGCATACAACGATTTCAAACGGGACCACAAAAATACATACCCTCAAACGTCCCCTTAGAAAAATTATAAATAACTGTGCTTAAACTGACACATATTATTTTTAGCGCAACGCCATCTGACTTTCAAAAATCCCTACAAAAGAATGGCCCTGACCAACATTAACCGATACGTTTCACATATAACTTACCTCACAAAAATCTTGGTTACTCGAACTACTGCAATACAGCTAGCACCAGTACTGCCAGCTAAATAAAAGATTCAAACTACAGAAGGCACTAACTACTGATAGGAATAGTTAGCAAATGAAAGATTTTAATAGAGAACAAACAATGCATTTACCTTAATAGTTATCAAAAGTCATAATATATATAGCAGTTCATGACATCCATCCTTACAAATTTCAAAACTCCGCCATCTCTCTCATCACATCCACCACTGCTGGCGGTTCACCTCCAACTGAGCAATGCTACGCGCTGTTAACATCCAGCTGCCCAACACTACAATGGCGTGTATTACAACAATGCCAACCAGCCACTGACTGCACACAGCACAGCCAGTGATTTTCATACAGAGCGCTACGTGGCGTTACCAATATAAAAAACCTAAACAGCCTACTTACATAGCCCCCATGCTCCCCACAAAAAATTTTAAAAAATTGTTTTGGGCACCGGCCAATACAGATTTGTAATTTTTTTTCATAATTATGATTACATTAACAAACAAATCAAATGCACACACTTATTGATACAATGTTGGTCAAAAGCAAAAATTTTCTCAGTCCATAAAGACAGTTCTGATCGTTCATCACAGTAAAATTGCAGTGTTTTTCTCAAAGTCTGAGCAGCAAAAGAGAATACACACGGAAGTAGTGGATTTCCATGCAGTCTTGAAAGAGTAGTGTTGTCCTTCCAACGGAAAGACAGTGCTGACTCTTGACATGCAGACAGGTAATGGGTCACAACAGAGCAAACCCACAGCAGAGTCAGTCGAAGTTTTGAAAAATATTGGTAGGTAGGTCATCACAGAGCAGACCACTGTAGTCTTGTTAGAGATTACGGTATTGGTGGGCCACTAGAGGTGCAGACCCACTGTAGTCCTGGTAGAAATAATGGTATTGATGGGCCATCAAAGGTGCAGACCCACTGTAGTCCACATAGAGACGGCCAGCAGCCATCTGTTGCGACTGTGCAGGTGCCGAATCACCATCAAAGAGTCTTGCGGACAATATAGCAAGTCCATGAACCACCACTTGCGCACTCACAAAAAACATTTTTTTTTTGGAATATCCTTAGAACCAGCAATGCTGTTATCCAGTCCCTTGCTGAATTATTAACACATGTTCAAACACTATCAGTCCCTACTTCTCACATATTGTGCATATACTATGACCAACAGAAATGTGTGCAGTGAAATGTAATTTACAAGTTACTTAATTTGATGAACTGGTGTCAATTAAAATTTTATAACATGAGAATATAATAACAAAGGTACAAAATACATCATTAAAGAACATAATAGTACAGATAACATTTGCAGTAATACAGGCTTTACAAAAGAATGGAAATAACAAATACAGCAGCGTTACAAAAATTATGACATAACTACATACATAAAAGATCAGAATAACTTTTGAAACATCAACTTCACACATGAGCATTAGAACAAAACAGAATAAATAATGTGCAAACATCTTTACAAAGTAAATAACATGTTATTAATGAAAATTATATTTGAGGATAACAGTATTCCTCATCATGGTGAATGTAGCTTAGTATCAGAAGAGAAAAAATTCTGTGAAACAGTACACAGAGACAGGAAGAAAATAAATACACAAGGGTACACAAACACATAGTGGGATAACACAAAAGGAAAGGACAGGGTTGGTTTTCAGTATAACATTTGGTACTGCAGCCGAACCCAAAACTTCATTCCATTGGTCGTCCCTCTTATTTCAACATTTGCTCCAGCCAAAAAAAATCCTATCCTATCTGTATTATGTTCACATCCTCTTTCAAAAATAGTTTTTCTCCACTGTACACTACTTTTTTGACCAAACCATTTTCTTATAGCTTCTAAATGCTTTTCTTCCAATTCATCATAGTTACGTTTCTTATATAGTCTACCCCCTCTTAAGCTAACTTAAACATACTGAGCTCAGATGCTAAACTAAGGGACGACACAATGCAGCAGCACAAAACAATTAACACAAACAGCAATGACAAAAAAATGCAAATTGGCAAAAAAAGCGGCAATATAGGACTTAGCAAAGCAAATGGAACATTACAACTAATATGAAGCAATGAACAGCAACAATAAAAATAAATCAGTAGTAAAACTGGCTTAACAGAGTAATACAAAGTGAAATTCAGTAACACTATGCCTGGAAAACAGCAGCAGCAAATGCAGTAACTTATATCTAAACATGACAAAGCTCAAGCAGAAAAAATGTTACAGTAAAGACAACAATGCAGAAAAGGGAAATGTCTATTCACATATTAATATCTATGTCATTAAAGTGATGCACCACAAAACTAATTCTACAAAAGATATTATTAAGTAGTTGAAAAGAAAATTAAATATGCAGTAACTGTTATTAATACCTTCTTATTGTTCTTTCCTTTCCAAGTGCTCCTTTTTCGAAGAACGTGGATCATAAAATGATTATTTAATAGATCGGTTGACAGAAAGTGTTCACATTAGCAAATGCATTTAATTTAATTTTATAAAACCAATGCTGCAACACAGCTGGAAACCAGATATCAAATGAAATAAGCAACTATGAAAGGCAAAGCATAAAAATATCATTCAATAGTCATGTGACATTTCATAAGTTACTACAAATTCTCTCAATTCTCGTAGAAAGACGCTTGTCATTATCAGGTGTGCAGATGTAAGAAAGTATCTTTCCAAGTAATGAGCGTCTCGTTTTTGCGATGCTTTCTACAAAGGAATGTCAATAGCGAGGATAATGGCCTCTTTTTTTTCACCTAATGGCTTTCTTTTGTGAGGTGGCTGTCACGCAGCTGGGTGCCCATGACGCATTACGTGCAGGTGGTCACTTAACTGTCTTACCGAAATATTTACGACACCAGTTTCCGCTACAGTGGCAGTCTCAAGAATTTGCGTAACACAGCTGTAGAAACAAAATCCTATTGATATAACAGTGTCCAAAAAATTTTCGTCGGCATTGTAATACATTCACGCATTTACATACATTTCACAACTCTTAAAGTACGATTCTTGGTTTCCAACAACCTTTTTCACAAACCAGAGTCGCTAAGCACTACTCATTGTTCCTTACCTTATTCGTCCACACTTCTTCAATATTTCATCATAACAGATACGTAGCGTAATCAAATAACTCATATAGCATCAGCCTATTGTTCATAAACATACCGCAACAGCATAATACACATAGTCATCGTAATATTAACATCATAACACCTCAGTCAACTCTCAGAATCGTTGTAGCTTCCTCAAATAATTTCAAAACCTAAAAAAAATTCTCTGCTCGTATCAAAAGCTTCATCAACCTCAAACATACTTTAAAAATCATGATCCCATACCAAATACAACATTCAAAGCTCTCATAGTATCACAATGGTTCCGAAAAATATGAAGGGTTCACACAGCACAGACAAAATACAATTTCATAAGTGTAAAGTTATCCAGCTGTGTAATTGCGTAAACATCTGTCACTGACGTAGTAAAAAAAATGTTTGTTTCTCTGTTAAATAATCAGATAGCTGTGTAATTCTGTGTTACAGAAATATGGTACCAATGTGTAAAATTGTATAAGCAAATACCATATTAGCTAGGGCTCCTTGTGCTTGGCAGACACATGGGTACCCAAAGTAGGCATGTACCCCCCTGAGGATTAATGTAATTATATCCTCAGGTGTTACAGATTACAGCAATGGAATGAAATGTATCACGGAAAACCTTTGTGTCATTGTACTTCAAATATCTTTAAAAATAAATGTTTTAAGTACAAAATTAATCACTCAAATACGTGTACTGTAGCGCTAAACTGTGCGTCTTGTTGTAAGATAATCTCTGTGGAAGTGTCGTAATTATCGTCCTTCGAAAGTTAAGTTCTACAGAAGTCAATGTACTTACCTCATGATAAACAAAAGTGAAATGCTTTGCGTATAGATATCTTAGTTATTACGCTTCTTGCCGTGATGAAGTAAGTACTGTACTGTAACGTATTGTTGTGCTACAGAAAAGGCTGTCTCATTGTAGCTATACCACAAAAGTTACTAGTAAAACATGTTTTACTTTCCAGAATAATTCAGAAAAACTGTGCAGATATAAAACAGATACACCGCAAAGGCAACATTGTAAATTGTCACTCATTAGTAGCGTCTTGATATAATCATGTAGCTGTCACATATACTAACCACTGTGTCATCTGGTATCTCACAGAAAGTACTTTAAATCCAGAATGTATTTTCAAGTAAACCAAAATGTTGCATTAAAATCAGATTAGCAGTACCGGTACATGTTCTAAGTATGTGAGCCTTATGGTCGTTACGTAATCGTGCCACTAACAAGCAAGAATGTACACACACAACAACACTGTGTCGTCTGTTCACTATAACAATGCATTTGTAATTACTGTCTAAATATGTTCCCTAGATACTAGACTGGATAGTTTGCTTTAAAACATAGTTACATGTTAACAGATTATAAGTCTGACAAAGCATACTAGAAATGTAAAGTGAAAAATTTTATAGGAAAGACTAAGTTAAAAGGCAGATTATCTCTCAATAAATGGTTTTACATGTGAAATATGGTGCAATCCTTTACTCTTCCAAGTGGACAGAGTTTAAACTTCACAGCAATTATCTTGTTGTATACGACGGTGACAAATGCTAAAATTTTTCTCAAGGTTAGAGTCTATATTGTTTTTCGCTGAGCCAACCGGCGCACGTGGCTGCCTGCGGTGTGAGTAACTGTCTATCTCTCTGTTGGCGCGCGTCGTTATTGGGATTATGAGACCTAACTACTACAAATTCACCTTGACGAGAAGGCCCTGCCCTGTTTGAAGCTCGCCAGTTCTGATGGAATTCATGTCTGTCATTTTGTAGGTAGTTTACATAGTTTCTTGTTTGTCGGTCATGTGGTGGAGAACTTCTCCCGGAATCGTAACTGCGTGGTAGACCGTTGCGTCTGAAGTTATTCTGTCTCCCTTGATAATAATTATTTTGGTTCCCATATTGTCTGTTTCTATGATTGTCTCTGCCACATTCATTACTATGGAACAGCAATCTTTCTCTGTAACTATTATTCCGCGAACGGTTGTCATACGGATGGTGTCTGTCTTGGTCACGATTTGTGTTGTGAGAATAGCCTTGTCGTGTCCAGTTATTGTTTCTTTCATCGCGGAATTGCGACGGATGTGACCTTCATTTGGTGTGTTCCTGTTTTCGCGCTCCGCGATTGTCAGTGTCAATTTCTAATTCTTGTAAGAGTCCCTGAAAAGCTTCATTGACGTCTTTGCAACGCCCTGCCAAAATAATATGTCGTAAATGTTCAGGTAATTTGATTAAGCAAATGCGGATGAGTTCTGAGGGGCTGTATGGTTTGACAGGTACTGATTCTTGTGAAACATGTCTTCAAAATATTTCACAAGACTGGAAAATTCAAATTGTTCAAAATGTTTCATCATTATGATGCTTTGTTTTACTCGGTCTTGTGTAGCTTGAGACCAATACGCTGAGAGGAAGGCATGATAAAATTCTCCTTCACTGTGACAATCGTGAATGACCGATCGTATTCTTACAGCTGTTTCATTCTCCAAGTATCCACACATAAATTCTAATCTGTACTCTAATGACCAGTTGGGAGGAAGACAATGAGAGAATTGATGGAGCCACGCTTGTGGATGAATGTCGTTGCCAGAATTCTTAAATGTTTTGAATTTACGTGCAGTAATGAACAGCTTATTAGTCAAAATCATCGTGTCGGTGAGTAGCATATCGGTCATTGTTACGTCGTGTCGGCGGTTCCATCTCAAAATTCGGTGCACCTTGCCAATTTCTTTCATGATTGCCGAAATGCTCTGTGTTATTATTTTGTGGTTTTCCGTATTTCTAAGTCCCTCTTCCGTGTTGGAGCGAGAGTGTCCTCTGAAATACGTAATTCTTGTATTACCTGTGTCAGCTGATCTTGTACTTCCCGGATTTCTCTTTGGTATTGCGTATTAATTTGATTCTGATTTTGTTTGAATTTCCTAATTTGTCCGCACTCTTGTGTGTCATCTACCTTTGCAGATAAGTTAGTGAACTGATCCGAAAGTTCGGCTATTTTCTCCGATAGTGTACTTATTTCCTCAGTGTGTTTTTCTGAACCAAATTTCAGAGTGTCCATTTGTGATGAAATCGTCCTTTAAGTTTTGATGAGTGTTGCAAGTTGCGTAACCGAATCGGTAGACGCAACTGAGTCAATTTTGGCTTGCAAGGTCTCATGATTTTCATGAACAATTGTTTGCAGTTCTTTTATGGCTGATTCGTGATTCTGTAATGCACTTTCATGCCGCGAAAAAATAGGTTGAAAATGCTCACAAATTTGTGTTTTTACGTCATTACAGACTTTTTGACATTTTGATTCGATTTTATGCAACTCAGTAGTTAAATCTTCATGTGTTTGTTCAATCGTATGTTCCAGTGAGTCTAACTTTTGAAGCTTTTGTTCCATTGTGTCTAACTTTTGAAGATTTTGTTCCATTGTGTCTAACTTTTTAAGCTTTTGCTGTGTTTGTCTCTGATTTTGTCCCATTGTGTCTAATTGTTTCTGTGTTTGTCTCTGATTTTGTTTCATTTGTTGCATTAATTGTTCCTCTATGCTTTTTGGCAGTGTATTTGCACCGGCAACATTCACATTTTGACAAGCAGAAAATGTGTCTTGACTTATTTGAGAAAACGGTGAGGACGCAAAACCTGAATGTACAGTATGAGCAAGATTGTGTCCTGTCATTTCGGATTCCTGACGCGAGCTGTTGCAGCCGGCTCCATTTCCCTATGCACAATTACCAAATTACTGCTCTGAATATTAGATAATTCATTACACGGTGGCGCTAACACACTGCTTTCGTCTTCACTGTCATTTCTCAGTTTACTTTGTAGCCTAGTATTACGTTTTTCACACTCCATAATTGTCATAATATTTCAAACGACAACACAGAAAAACACAATTTGAAGAGCTAAAATAAGAGAACACACTGACATAGCAAATAATATCCAGTTAACTGCAAGCGCAGCTGCGAAATACTTGGTGCAAATCTACATGCATGCCACAACTGTTTTACAGTACAACAATGAAAAACTACGACTACAAAGGAAATTCTCTTTATAATTACGTGCTAGCAATAAACGAAAGCTACACTAATTACACAAACTACAAGAAAAAATCTGAAGATTCCAGTGAGGTATCCTCGGCTAAGGGTCGACATATGAAACGTCCCCTTAGAAAAATTATACATAACTGTGCTTAAACTGACGCATATTATTTTTAGCGCAACGCAATCTGACTTTCAAAAATCCCTACAAAAGAATGGTCCTGACTAACATACGTTTCACATATCACTTACCTCACAAAAATCTTGGTTACTCGAACTACTGCAATACAGCGAGCACCACTACTGCCAGCTAAATAAAAGATTCAAACTACGGGAGGCCCTTACTACTGATAGGTATAGTTAGCAAATGAAATATTTTAATAGAGAACAAACAATGCATTTACCTTAATAGTTATCAAAAGTCATAATATATATAGCAGTTCATGACATCCAGTCTCAAAAATTTCAAAACTCCGCCATTTCTCTCCCCACATCCACCACTGCTGGCGGCTCACCTCCAACTGCGCAATGCTACGCTCTGTTAACATCCAGTTGCCCAACACTCCAATGGCGAGTATTACAACAATGCCAACCAGCCACTGACTGCACACAGCACAGCCAGTGATTTTCATACAGAGCGCTACGTGGCGTTACCAATATAAAAAACCTAAACAGCCTACTTACAAGCCACCACTTCTTTCTTGGATAAGAGCTGCTTAAAACACTACAGAATTAATGGCAGCAACTTCATCTCGTCCATCCGAGGCTTTTATAATAATTATGCTCAGTTTTTTCCACCACAACGTAATATAAGTGTTCACCATTTCACACGTAACTCGAGACTGTCTTTCACTTCCGCTTAGAGAATGTTCTAGTCAGTGAAAAGGCGGTAATGCGGCAGCCAAAGCCCTTCCATGGTAAGCTCCCTATTACTTTCGTCTTGAAACTAGTCATGACACTGTACATTTGCAGTTACGTAATTCTATGACAATTACAATGATGTAAGCAGTTTAATGAAATACATATAACACTACACAAGGGATTATTTAAACAGCAAAGTTAAAAATTTTATATTATTTAAGATTTCTCAAGTATTTGTCTGGCGGCAGCACCGTACTGTGTTCGGTGAGCTCATTCGTTCCACTGTTATCGCTAGATGCCAGAAGCGTATCTTGCTTGCTCTAACACCTCACTACATCTGTATATTACTGTCCATCTATGCACGGCTGACACTCGTTGTAACAAATTAAGAAAAACAATTTATATTATTGAACTGAAGCAGTTTATACACGGTTGTAAAGATACTTGTATCGTTACAGGTTCTGTGACCAGAAAACATCACGTTAGCAGAATATGGAATCGGTGGGTTCAGGAGGGTAATACGGAACGCCTTGCTGGATCCCTAAGGCCTCGTCGAGATGACGGGCGTCTATTCCGCATGGCAGTAACGGATCGTGCAGTCAAGTGTCGATCTCTGAGTCAACAGATGGGGACATTCGCAAGACAATAACCATCTGCACGAACAGTTCGGCGACGTTTGCAGCAGCATGGACTATCAGCTGGGTGACCATGGCTGCAGTTACCCTTGACGCTGCATCACAGACAGGAGCGCCTGCGATGGTGTACTCAACGACGAACCTGGATGCACGAATGGCAAAACGTCATTTTTTTCGGATGAATCCAGGTTCTGTTTACAGCATCATGATGGTCGCATCCGTGTTTGGCGACATCGCGGTGAACGCACATTGGAAGCGTGTATTCGTCATCGCCGTACTGGCGTATCACCCGGCGTCATGGTATAGGGTGCCATTGGTTACACGTCTCGGTCACCTCTTGTTCGCACTGACGGCACTTTGAAGAGTGGACGTTACATTTCAGATGTGTCACGACCCATGGCTCTACCCTTCATTCGACCCCTGCGAAACCCTACATTTCAGCAGGATTATGCACGACAACATGTTGCAGGTCTTGTACGGGCCTTTCTGGGTCCATAAAATGTTCGACTGCTGCCCTGCCCAGCACATTCTCCAGATCTCTCACCAATTGAAAACGTCTGGTCGATGGTAGCCGAGCAACTGGCTCGTCACAATACGCCAGTCACTACTCTTGATTAACTGTGGTATCGTGTTGAAGCTGCATGGGCAGCTGTATCTGTACACGCCATCCAAGCTCTGTTTGCCTCAATGCTCAGGTGTATCAAGGCCGTTATTACTGCTAGAGGTGGTTTTTCTGGTACTGATTTTTCAGGATCCACGCAGCCAAATTGCGTGAAAATGTAATCACATGTCAGTTCTAGTACAATATATATTTGTGCAATGAATACCCGTTTATCATCTACATTTCTTCTTGGTGTAGCAATTTTAATGGCCAGTAGTGTATGTTACCTTTCGTGCAACAGTAGCATGGCGTCATTTTTCAACGGGACGATGTGCGCCTCGAGATAGCATGCTTCTCTATGAACTGTCCGCGTCATGCTGAAATACTCCTGTGGGCAGTGAGATCTCTCTGACAGAACATCTGCATGATCCTCTCAGACGTCACGTCTGTCCCAGGGCCAGTATCCAAGATATCAAGGGCCAGTTACAATAACGGTACGCTAACTGGACTGGGGAGTATGCAACGGCTTAATTACACCATTTAAAATAGAATCAGTCCATGCATCCAGGTAAGAGGCGGTGCAACGTTATTAATAAGTCGGCCCTTACAGCCAAATTATTTGTAAATTTGTTTGGATTTTTTAATCACTGAAATAACATTACATACCCTCTCAAGCTGTTAAGTTTCTTGGTACATCGTTGTCTGAACTCGGAGCGACGACTTAGCAACGATTCCGCCGACTGCCGTCAGCTGAGATTGACGTCTTAGCTGCTGTGTTCCCCCACGCTGTCAGAGTTCACCCTTCGGCCGCCAGAGGAGCTGGGTATTTTGTGTTGTGCTCTATGATGTAACAGTATTCCTTGAATGTTTATAGCTACAGAGACTTTTTCTAGCGATTGGAGGTGGTTCAGTTTTACTTCAGGCTCCTCAGCTGCTTCAGTTTTTGCATTATTAGTAAGCTATCTGCTGTATGTCATCAATTAATAAAGTTAATGAACTAAGTGATACATCATCATTTCTAATTACGCACGGTCTGGCTAAAGTAGAACACACAATTGCATGCTCGGAGAGCTAACAGCTAGAGCTTCAGACATTGGTGAGCCAGTCATGACTTAGCCTGCAGTACGACAAAGGAGTGACAAAATTCACGAGTGAATCGAGATTTGTGGACTATGGCAGAAATCCTGGACGTGACAGTACCGTCTGTTTCGAGAACTGCCATACATCTACTTCCCTTGTATCCAATTAACCCAGCGCTGTGGTCTGCGCAAGTGAGAGTGAGTTTTCATTATGCTGGAATTACTACGGAATCTATCGAGTTGACAATAGTTGTGAGGCAGTTAGACCATCGATAAATAGTCGAGATTGAAGACGTCATAACCGCGGCACCTGCCACGAAAACCTACGAGAAGTGAAAGTCACGATTGATACGAAGAGTGTCTGCATCTCAATAAGAACGGACCAGGCAAGTTATAATTCAGTGTGGTGTTTTTTTTTTACGTAGGTATTGTTATATTGGTATTTGTTTTTTATGTAAAGGTGGATTAAGTATTATTCTGCCTGCTTCACAACTGAGAAATTGTTTAGGTTATTGACTCTGTTACGGTACTTCTCGCAGTTAGCTTTCCGACAAGTTGTTTTTATATCAAAAGACATCATGACACATTATTCGACATATATAACTGCAGTTTAATTAGTAACTTTTGGAATTTCTGTTGGGTGGAGATCAAAAAAATTTACTGATATTACATTATATGTGTATGCTTTAATATTAGAAAAACTGACTACTATTTCTGCTTCAAAAGAAGAATCGCTAAGCAAGAGAAATCAACTACATTTACATTTGTTTTTGAAACTTCCTGGCAGATTAAAACTGTGTGCCTGACCGAGACTCGAACACGGGTCCTTTGCCTTTCACGGGCACGTGCTCTACCATCTTTTTTTATTTTTTCCTTTTTTTCATTCAAGGAATTGTCTGAAAAAAAAAATTAAATTTTTCACTCGAGGGAATACTTTTTTTTGCAAACCATTCATAAGCTTCCCGTTCGGGAAGCAGCGCGTTAGACTGCGCGGCTTATTTTATTTTTTTGTTTTTTCCGCTGCTCTTTTTTGTTTTTTTCTTTTCTTTTCTTTATTTTTTTCTTATTTTTTAATTTTTTAAGGAGGTGGGGGAGGGCGGGGAAGGCAGAGCGATCAGGGGTCGTAACCCGAGGCCTGGTCCAGTGCCCCCCCATCCGTCAAGGAATCGGGGATGGGAACGGGAAATCTTTTGTGGGAATTATTATTTATTTATTTAGTTTTATTACAGTTTTTAATACATTCTTAACGTGGTTTTACTTTATACCACAAGAAAAATAAATGTATCTAGCACCACATCGTGCTCTGAGAAAAAGAAAACAATGTCTCGGCACGTTCCTACACCGAGGTAATGTATATGGGGAAAACGAAAAAAAAGAGGAAAAAAAGTGTTTCATACGGGATACAGAAGGGTGTGTCGCTACTCTCCTTACGCTTCATCATCCAGATACGTCTTCACGTGTATCATGTTGTTACACCGAGAATCGAACTTAGTCATGTCAGCTCACTCAATGGATATCTTCTCCTACCTGTTGGAGGGTCGCGTAGGGCACTCCCTAAGTAATTAGAAAAATACTGTCTGTATTTTGGGTTCCGTACGATCTTGCAATGACGTTCTTGGTTCAAAAGTCTCTGAGCACTATGGGACTTAACATCTATGGTCATCAGTCCCCTAGAACTTAGAACTACTTAAACCTAACTAACCTAAGGACATCACACAACACCCAGCCATCACGAGGCAGAAAAAATCCCTGACCCCCGCCGGGAATCGAACCCGGGAAACCCGGGGTGGGAAGCGAGAACACTACCGCACGACCACGAGATGCGGGCAATGACGTTCTTGTAGGTAGTTCCAAAAGTCTAATACATCTTTAGGTCCATCGTGAAATAACTAGTGTACCACATGTGCACGGATCCATGTGACAGCGTTGCTCTTGGCGCGCGGGAAATACTGTTGATCCGGAAATAGTAGAAACCGAGGTGTAATGTGTTCCGGAGTCACTCGTAGAAAATACGACAAAATTTGTCTCACCAAGCGCCATACGTCTTCTGCCGCGCCACATGTGAGACGGTGTTCGTCCGTGTCTGGCAACCCGCAGTCTACGCAGAGAGGCGATTCCGCCATGTTTATCTTGTGGAGGCGTCATCGGGTGATCTGTTTACCATTGACTGTGATGTACCATGTGAATCGGACGGCTGTGTCCAGTGGAAACGCGTGAATCGTCTTCCACACCACCTTCCAATTAACCTGAGGGCTTTTGCTCTCCACGATGTTCGGTAGGCGCCTCTGCTCAAGGACATGATACATATCCCGCGCCGACGCCTGTTTCGTCGGTGGTACTGAGATACGGACATAGCTGTGTTCTATGTAAAAGTTCCCGAAGTAGTAGAAGGGCGGGAGTATGTCTTGCGACGTCAGTGGGGCCATAAGGGAGGGCGGAGCTAAGACTCCAACAGCAAACCTGTCAAACGTTCCGGGTGGTGGCGCCACAGCTTGATGTGTGAGCTGATATACAGGGCCACAGCTCTGTCGTGGACATGGACTAGACCAAGACCTCCCCTTTCTGGAGGAAGGGTCAGTGACACATAACTGACTTTGAAGAGCGTGCCTGTACTGACGTAGGCTCTGAATGCCGCTAATAGATGTCGAGCCATCAGTAACGGTATTGGGAGAATACGCGCAATGTGTGGAAGGCGCGATGCGAGGTAAACATTGACGAAGTGTGTCCTTTGGAGAATGTGGAGGGTCCGCAGACGAAGGTTGTAGATCTGGACCCGAATTTGTTGTAATAAGCGGCGGTAGTTAAGAGCCGCAGTGCGGCGTATGTCGTCGTGAAACTCTATTCCGAGACATTTCATAGTGCCACGAAGCTGTAGGGGTTCGACACACACTGGGGTCAACCCGTCTCCTATGGCCATGGCGACCGATTTGGCGACGTTGAGACAGCTGCCAGGAGCCACACCGTACGTGGTAATCCATTCTAGTGCTCTGTTAACATCGTCACGATTGCGGAACACGAGAACCAGGTCGTCTTCATATGCTGTACAGCGAAATGTGACGTCACGTAGGGTAAGACCGTTGAGGCGTTGACGGAGGCCACAGAGGAGCGGTTCCAGTGCCAGAGCATATAGTAACGTCGACAAGGGACAGCCTTGACGCACGGAGCGGAAAATCGGGAGGGACTGCGAGAGACGCCCGTTAACGAGCACTTCGGAAGTCGCCCCTCGGAGGAGGCGCATCACGTCTGTGAATTGCTGTGGGTACTGCATGTGCTGGTGAACGGACGTTAGGTACGCGTGATCCACTCGATCAAAAGCCTGGCTAAAATCTAGGTATGTCAGCGCTCCCGCGATGCAGCGTGCCCTGGCTGGGGCTATTAAGTCACGGTATCGACACAGTGATGTGTGGATGCTGTTGATACCCCCTAGGGAAGTCTGATCTGGCGAGATGACGTAAGGTAGGGTCGGTCGTAGACGATTTGCTAATAGTCTGGTGAATATCTTCATGTCGCAGTTGACGAGTGTTAGCGGGCGGTAATCTTGTATTCGAGCCCCACCTTTAGGTTTGTGAACCGGTATAATTATTCCTTCTACGAAGGTCGCAGGGAGGGGCACCGCGGGGGACATAAGCTTCCGACAGATGTCTGTTAACTTGGGAGCCAGTAAATAATGGAAAGTTCAATAAAACTCCACAGGGAGCCCTTCGGGGCCAGGAGACTTACTCGCCGCTCCTTTACCAATGGCATCGATAACTTCGTCTTCCGTAATGTCGTTCAATAATTCAGTTTGTAAATCCTGTGGGACAATGCCGTAAACCAGTTGTGAGACTGCTGTTACCGTCGTCGGGTCGGAACATTGAGCAGTATAAAGTCGTTCGTAATGGTCGAAGAAGGCTGCAGCAATATCGCGTTGTGTGGTGTGATGACGGCCGTCTTCAGTGGTTATGGCCTGTATCAGCGCCCGTCTTCGCAGTGTACGTTCTCGGATGACGTGGTACATGATGGGTCGTTCCGTTGCGAGTCTGTCTTGTGTTCGCGCTTGGACGATCGTCACTTCGAGGTGGCGGCGCATATGGCCTACGATCTGTGCTTTCGCACGCTGAACTGTCAACTGTCGTTCCCGCGTGGGTGACAAGGAGGCGCATTCGCGAAGGACGGTGAAATAAAAATCAAGGGTCTGCCTCCTCCAAACAGCAGTCTCACGACCATATGTAATAAAGGTTCGCCGTAGGGCCGGCTTGGCGCAGGTTAACCACCAACTAATCGACGTAGGATACGTTGGGAGGCGGCGGACGCACAAACTCCACGTGTCTTCGATGTCGCGTCGACAATCCAGAGAAGCGAGATGAGCAAGGCTTAATTTCCAGGGATGTCTGCTGCGCCACACCCGTTGGCGACGAAGGGTGACGGCACATATATAGGCCTCGTGATCAGAAAAGGCTACTGGCCACACCTCCACGTCACTCACCGTTGCCGCGAGAGAACGGGAGACGTAAATCCTATCGATGCGACTAGACGAGTGACTCGTGAAATGGGTGTATCCCGGTCTATTTCCTCGGACATGGTCCCATGTATCTACCAGCTGGAGATCGCCGATGAGTGTCCTAAGTTCGGAGCACGGTGAATGGCGTGGCAGCTGATCTTTAGGTGCTTGGGTGCAATTGAAATCGCCCCCTAATATCAAGTCATCGTGCCTGCCCTGAAAAAGCGGTGCTATTCCTTCTGCGAAGAAGAGCGATCGGTCACGACGGCGATTCGTTCCGGAAGGGGCGTACACACTAATAAAGCGGACGCCTTGCACCGTTACGGCCATTCCTCTAGCGTCGGGGAGATATCGGACTTCGTCCGCCTCGAGGCCCTCTCTGAGGAGAATGGCGACTCCACTGTTAGTTGGCGAGGCGTGGGACACATGAGCCGTATAGCCATACATACTCGGGAAATCGGCGACGAAGACTTCTTGGAGAAAGACAATGTCAACGTCTGCTGCATTGAGCATATCTTGGAGCAGCGATAACTTCGTACGTGTCCGAATGGTGTTAATGTTGATGGTCGTTAAGCGATATGTCTGTAGATCGTCTCCTGCGGTGGGGGCCGCCGTCAGTGTCGCCGTAAAAGGTGGGGCCCGTCCGCGCAGTCATCTGTTGCTACTCGGGAGGGGCCGACGTGTGGGTGGAGAGACCCCTCTCCTCATCCACCACAGAGCCGTAGAATCGTTTTCAATGTCATCTGCTCAAGGTCCGTAAGTTGACGGTGGCTGCGGTAGAACACTTGTGGGCTGAGTGACTAAGGGTGAATCCGCAGTTGTTTCCGGTTGTGTACCAACGGCGGGTAATGTGTTGGTCATCCGTTTGTCCGAGAGAGCGGAATCGGGTTGTCAAAATCAGACAAAGTGACAGGTGATGGCGATCGCGTGTCATCCATTTTCCTCGTCGTTTCGTCGGCCGTCCGGTCGTCAACTGGAGAAGACGTCCGCTGGAGGCAATCGGAGGGTGTGCGACGTCGCTTTTTATGTTTTCTCGTGACCTTTGTTTGCGGACGTGGGTTTCTGTAACCGAAAGGGTTTGTGGTTCCCGTATAGCATCCCCCTCAGGTAGAAAGTCAGAGGTCGGTACAACCCTAGCGTCGAGTTCCATTCTCTCGTCCGAATCTTCATATGGAGTCGATGGGCGGCGTTCTTCAACCCCTGCAGACTCCGTAATGGTGTTGGTCAATCCAGGACCGGCGACAGGTGCGCATTCTAACGCTTCCTGTCTTCCGGGGGAGGGGGGGCTGTCGTCTGTCATGACGGTCGATCGTGTCACCTCTGCGTAATTGCGGGGGAGGGCCGTGAGCGTAGCAGGTGGCGTCATGTCATGTAATGGAAGTTGTGTAACCCGACGTTGAATACACGCCGACCGCACATGAACCTCCTGGCCGCAACCAAAACAAGTACGAGGTTGGCCGTCGTACATTATTATTGCTCGACAGCCACCTATGACTAAGTAGGACGGCACATGTATCTTTAATTCAATTTTCGCTTGTCGGAAGCAGTTGAGGACCTGGTACGCCTCGAAGGTGTTCCATTTTTCGGCCACGTGGCTAATTACCGTCCCATAAGGGCGGAAAGCTGAGGTAACGACGTCCGGTGGTACTTCGAAAGGGAGTTCGAAGACTCTTAGTGTGCGTAATCCTAGTCCAGCATGGTCAACAGTAACCTCTCCGATGTGACCATCGGAGTGTTTGAACTTGAGAGTGTTCGCGCATCTGTTCACAACTGCGTGACATAATTCGTCATCGACCATCTTGACGTAAACGACGCTACTTGTGATGGATAGGTGGATACGGATGATGTGCTGTGTTGGTATTTGAACTTCGTCACGGATGAATCGTTCGACTTCAAAGGCTCGTGGTCGTGCGTAGTCGGGCTGGAAGGTGATCTTGATGGTAGCTTTTCTGTGCGAATGAGCCATGGCGACTCAGTGTTAACGGACGCGACTATTAGCTGCAGCGAGAAGTAAACAAACTAGGCGCGCTCGCGACTCTGCGGACGGGACGTAAACAAGACGTCCTCGCCGCTCACCGGCCGAAAGCAGACTGCCATCTTAGCTACCGAAGCACGACTCACGCCAAGTCCTCATAGCTTTACTTCTGCCAGTATCTCGTATCCTACCTTCCAAACTTTACAGAAGCCCTCCTGCAAACCGTGCAGAACTAGTACTCCTGAAAGAAAGGATACTGCGGAGACATGGTGTAGCCAGAGCCTGGGGGATGATTCCAGCATGTTTGTTTTTATTATTTGTCAAAATTAGCAAATATTAAAGTATTTATTACGATTTTGGGCCGTTATCATTTATAACAATGGCGTTGATCTCGGCACCAATATTCTCTCATAAAATTTGCATTAATTATTTATGTTCCTCACTTCATGAGTATAGGATCTGTTACAATAAAACATTAGCGACACTTTTAAGTAATATTTGATTATATTTAGACTAAGTATTGCATGAAACTTACATGTTTTCGTGCCTCGTCACAAAATGGCTCCTTACACAACCAAGAAACAAAAGGAAAGTATTGAAACGTCCCCTTAGAAAAATTTATACACGACTGGTCTATATGAAACGTCCCCTTTGAAAAATTATACAAGACTGTGCTTAAACTGACACACAATAGTTTTTAGCGCAACGCAATCTGACTTTCAATAATCCCTACAAAAGAATGGCCCTGACTAACGTTAACCTATATGTTTCACAAATCACTTACCTCACAAAAATCTTCGTTACTCGAACTACTGCAATACAGCGAGCGCCACTACCGCCAGCTAACTAAAAGATTCAAACTACGAAAGTCGCTAACTACAGAGGCACAGTTAGCAAATGAAAGATTTTAATAGAGAACAAACAATGTATTTACCTTAATAGTCATAATATATATATATATATATATATATATATATATATATATATATATCAGTTCATGACACCAATTCTTACAAATTTCAAATCTCCGCCATCTCTCTCCCTACGTCCACCACTGCTGGCGGCTCACCTCCAACTGCGCAACGCTACGCGCTGTTAGCATCCAGCTGCCACTGCCCAACACTACAATGGCAGACAACAATGCAGACTAAACACAGACTGCACACGGCACAGCCAGTGATTTTTTTAATACTGAGCGCTATGTGGCGTTACCAATAAGAAAACCTAAACAGCCTACTTACATAGCCCCCATGCTCCCCACAAAAAATTTTTAAAAATTGTTTTGGGCAGTGGCCAATAATGATTTGATAAAATTTGTCATAATTACTATAACAAAGATATCAAATACACACACTTATTGATACAATGTTGGTCAGAAGCTAAAATTTTCTCACAGTCCATAAAGACAGTCCTGATCGTTCATCACAGTAAAATTTGCAATGTTTTTTTCAAAGTCTGAGCAATAAAAGAAATTGCACTTGGAAGTAGTAGATTTCTAAGCAGTCTTGAAGAAGTAGTGTTGTCCTTCCAACAAAAGACAGTGCTGACTCTTGACATGCAGACAGGTAATGGGCCACAACAGAGCAAACCCACAGCAGAGTCAGTCGAAGTTTTGAAGAATATTGGTAGGTAGGTCATCACAGAGTAGACCCCTTGTAGTCCTGGTAGAGATTACTATTGGTGGGCCACCAGAGGTGCAGACCCACTGCAGTCCTTGTAGAAATAATGGTATTGGTGGGTCATCAAAGGTGTAGACCCATTGTAGTCCTTGTAGAGATGGCCAGCAGCCATCTGTTTGACAGTGCAGGTGCACAATCACCATTGAAGAGTCTTGCGGATAATATAGCAAGTCCATAACCACCACTTGTGCACTCACAAAAATTGTTTTTGAAATGTCCTTACAACCAGCAATGCTGTTATCCAGTCCCTTACTGAATTATTAACACATGTGCAAACACCATCAGCCCCTACTTCTCACATATTGTCCATATACTATGACCACCAGAAACGTGTGCAGTGAAATGTAATTTACAAGTTACTTAATTTGATGAACTGGTGTCAATTACAATTTTATAACATAAGAATGCAATAACAAAGGTACAAAATACATCTTTAAAGAACATAAGACTACAGATATCATTTGCAGTAGTACAGGCTTTACAATAGAATCGAAATAGCAAATACATCAGTGTTACAAAAATTATGACATAAGTACATACATAAAAGATCAGAATAACTTTTGAAACATCAACTTCACACATGAGCATTAGAACAAAACAGAATAAATAATGTGTAAACATCTTTACAAAGTAAATAGCATGTTATTAATGCAAATTATATTTGAGGATAACAGTATTCCTCATCATAGTGAATATAGCTTAGTATTAGAAAAATTCTGCAACATAAGTCTCATCAGATAAACATTTAAAGACAGGAAGAGCATAAATACACAAGGGTACACAAACACATAGTGGGATAACACAAAAGGAAAGGACAGGGTTTGTTTTCCTGCAGTATTTTGCAAACAAAATATTCTTTACTTCTCGGAGATCTCCCTTCATACTTCATTATTTCCAAAAAGTCATATCGAAGCCTGCTTTCTGTATTATGCTCACATCCTCTTTCAAAAATAGTTTTTCTCCACTATACACTACTTTTTTGGCCAAACCATTTTCTTATAGCTTAAGCTAACTTAAATCGACTGAGCTCAGATACTAAACTAAGGGACGAGGCAATGCAGCAGCACAAAACAATTAACACAAACAGCAATGATAAAAAAATGGAAATTGGCAAAAAAAGGCAGCAATATTACAACTAATATAAGGCAATGTGCAGCAAACAAGAAAAAATAAATCAGTAATAAAATTGGCTTAACCTAGTAATACAAAGTGACATTCAGTAGCACTATGCCTGGCACATAGCAGCAGCAGCAAATGCTATAAATTATACCTAAACATGACAAAGCTCAAGCAGAAAAAATATTACGCTAAAGACAACAATGCAGATAAGGGAAATGTATATTCACATCTTAATGTCTATATTATTAAAATGGTGCACCACTACTTATTCAATGAAATAAATTACCAAGTACTTGAAAAGAAAATTATATATACAGTTACTGTTATTAGTCGCTTCTTATTGCTCTTTCCATTCCAAGAGCTCCTTTCTCGCAGAATGTGGATCATAAAATAATTATTTAATAGATCTGTCGACAGAAAGTGTTCACATTAGCAAATGCATTTAATTTTATAAAACCAAAGCTGCAACACAGCTGGAAAACAGATATCAAATGAAATAAGCAATTATGCAAAGCAAAGAATAAAAACATTATTCAATAGCTATGTGGCATTTCATAAGTCAGTAGAAGTTCTCTCAACTCTCGTAGAAAGACACTTGTTAATCAGGTGTGCAGATGTAAGAATGTTTCCAAGTAATGAGCATGTCGTATTTGCGACGCTTTCAACAAAGAAATGTCAATAGCGAGGACAATGGCCTCCCTTTTTTTTTTCTTGTGCCTCTGAAAGGCACACACTAATGGCTTGTTTCATGGTGGCTGTCGCCCAGCTGGGTGCCCACGACGGATTACGCGCAGGTGGTCTCTTAACTGTCTTACCGAAATATTTGCGAGACCAGTTTCCGCTACAGTGGCAGTCTCATATAAAAAATTTCAGAGGTCAAGAACTTGCGTTACAAATCTGTAGAAACAAAATCCTGTAAATATAACAGTGTCCAAAAAATTTTCGGCGGCATTGTGGTACTTTCACGCATTTACATACATATCATCTCTTAAAGCACGATTCTTGGTTTCCAACCACCTTTTTCACAAACCAGAGTCCCTAAACACTACTCATTATTCCTTGCCTTATTACACATATACATATTCGTCCACACTTCTTCAATATTTCATCATAACAAATACGTAGCATAATCAAATTCCTCATATAGCATCAGCTTATTGATCATAAACATGCCACAACTGTTTTACTATACAACAATGAAAGACTGCAACTACAAAGGAAATTCTCTCTATGATAAGGCGCTAGCAAGAAACAAAGGCTACACTAACTACACAAACTACAAGAAAAAATCAGAAGATTCCAGTGAGGTATCCTTGGCTAAGGGTCGACATATGAAACGTCCCCTTAGAAAAATTTATACACGACTGGTCTATATGAAACGTCCCCTTTGAAAAATTATACAAGACTGTGCTTAAACTGACACACAATAGTTTTTAGCGCAACGCAATCTGACTTTCAATAATCCCTACAAAAGAATGGCCCTGACTAACGTTAACCTATATGTTTCACAAATCACTTACCTCACAAAAATCTTCGTTACTCGAACTACTGCAATACAGCGAGCGCCACTACCGCCAGCTAACTAAAAGATTCAAACTACGGAAGTCACTAACTACAGAGGCACAGTTAGCAAATGAAAGATTTTAATAGAGAACAAACAATGTATTTACCTTAATAGCCATAATATATATATATCAGTTCATGACACCAATTCTTACAAATTTCAAATCTCCGCCATCTCTCTCCCCACGTCCACCACTGCTGGCGGCTCACCTCCAACTGCGCAACGCTACGCGCTGTTAGCATCCAGCTGCAGCTGCCCAACACTACAATGGCAGACAACAATGCAGACTAAACACAGACTGCACACGGCACAGCCAGTGATTTTTTCATACTGAGCGCTATGTGGCGTTACCAATAAGAAAACCTAAACAGCCTACTTACAGTATATCCTTCCATTTTTCAAAAGGAACAGAGATTACAATAACAATCACAGATCATATTAGTTGATTACATTGCCTTTTTGAGTTTCTGTGATAATATATATATATTTTTGGCGTTAATTTTGTTATATTTGCTCGACAACAGGAGGATACTGGGGTTCGGAAGCCACCTCAGAATATCAGCAACGTCGACATGAGACAGTAGCTGACAGCTTGCTACGTGCGTTATGGAGCAGCCGCATGCCACCACAAGTGAAGGCACTAATAGTATCACAAACAGGAATGCCCTTGGATGTAGTGACCGACTTGGCAGACAAGGTCATGGATAGAGTGACGCCCGGTCCAATAAGTTGTAAGTAGGCTGCTTAGGTTCTTATATTGGTAACGCCACTGCCACATAGCGCTCTGTACGAAAATCACTGGCTGTGCTGTGTGCAGTCTGTGGCTAGTTTGCATTGTTGTTGGCTATTGTAGTGTTGGGCAGCTGCCTGTCAACAGCGCCTAGCGTTGCGCAGTTGGAGGTGAGGTGCCAGCAGTGGTGGACGTGGGGAGTGAGATGGCGGCGTTTTGGACAGAGACAGTAAATTTGTAAGACTGGATGCCAGGAACTGATATATATTATGACTTTTGAACACTATTGAGGTAAATACATTGTTTGTTCTCTATCAAAATCTTTCATTTGCTAACTATGCCTATCAGTAGTTAGTGCCTTCAGTAGTTTGAATCTTTTATTTAGCTGGCAGTAGTGGCGCTCGCTGTATTGCAGTAGTTCGGGTAACGAAGATTTTTGTGAGGTAAGTGATTCATGAAAGGTATAGGTTAATGTTAGTCAGGGCCATTCTTTTGTAGGGATTTTTGAAAGTCAGATTGCGTCGCGCTAAAAATATTGTGTGTCAGTTTAGTGTTGATCAGAATAAGTAAAGATAGTAATGTCTGAGTACGTTCAGTTTTGCTCAGCTGTTTGAAAATCAAACAATGTAAGAGGTTTATCAGCACAGGCATTCATTAATTTTTCTAAGGGGACGTTTCAAAGTACAATGACAGGGTTGTGTAGCAGCGTATCGGTAACAATGCTTCACAAAAGAAGAAAAAAGTATTATCCTACGACTATTTTATCAGCAAGTCAGTGTTGGAATCGGCCAACTCATAGAAATACCTGAGCGTAACACTGTGTATGGATATTAAGTGGAATGATCACATAGGTTCACTTGTGTGTAAAGCAGGCGGTAGACTCCGGTTCAATGGTAGAATACTGGGGAAGCGCAATCAGTCTACAAAAGAGATTGCTTGCAGATCACTCGTGCGACCCATCCAAGAACATTGCTCAAGAATGTGGGCTCCGTACCATAGAGGACGAACAGTGGATATTGAACGTATACAGTGAAGGGCAGCACGATTGGTCACATATTTGTTTATTCCTTGGGAGAGTGTGACAGAGATACTGAAGGAACTGAAGACAGACGTAAACTACCTCGAGAAAGTCTGTTAAGTTTCAAGAAGCGGCTTTAAATGACTTCTCTAGGAATATATTACAAGTCCCTACGTATCGCTCACATATAGAGATCGTGAGGATAAGATCAGAATAATTACTGCATGCAAAGGGTATTCAGACAATCTTTCTTCCCTCGCTCCATACGTGAATGGAACAGTAAGAAATCCTAGTAACTAGTACAATGGGACATACCCTCTGCCATGCACCTCACGGTGGTTTACAGAGTATAGATGTAGATGTCAGAATGGTAAGACGCGTGACAGCGACAATCTTGCTGCGAAATCTGATGTGCTCGTCAAACAGATTAGCGTGTTGTTACCTCGGAAAGATAGTAGTTACAAGAGTTCAAGCGCCGTCCGCCAGAGGCGCTGCGGTTTTTATCTTGTGCTCTGTCATGTTACAGCATTCTTTGACTGTCTGTAGTTACGGGGACATTTTCTAGCGATTAGAGACAGTTCGTTTTTTGCTTTAGCTCCAGCATTGCTGTAATTTTTGCATTG
Source organism: Schistocerca gregaria (assembly GCF_023897955.1). Classification (NCBI taxonomy): domain Eukaryota; kingdom Metazoa; phylum Arthropoda; class Insecta; order Orthoptera; family Acrididae; genus Schistocerca; species Schistocerca gregaria. The sequence continues at coordinate 125,105,427 of NC_064923.1, read as the reverse complement.
TAATTCAAGAATACAGGATGATCCGTTCATCGTGACCGGGCCAAATATCTCACGAAATAAGCGCCAACGAAAAAACTACAATGAACGAAACTTGTCTAGCTTGAAGGGGGAAACCAGGTGGCGCTATGGTTGGCCTGCTAGATGCCGCTCACATAGGTCAAACGGATATCACCAGCGGTTTTTTTAAATAGGAATACCCATTTTCTATTACATATTCGCGTAGTACGTAAAGAAATATGAATGTTTTAGTTGGACCACTTTTTTCGCTTTGTGATAGACGGCGCTGTAACAATGACAAACATATGGCTCACAATTTTAGACGAATAGTTGGTAACAGGTAGGTTTTTTAAATTAAAATAAAGAACGTAGGCACGTTTGGACATTTTATTTCGGTTGTTCCAATGTGATACATGAACGTTTGAGAACTTAGCATTTCTGAGAACTCATGCTGTTACAGCGTGATTACCTGTAAATACCACATTAATGCAATAAACGCTCAAAATGATGTCCATCAACCTCAATGCATTTGGCTATACGTGTAAAGATATTCCTCTCAACAGCGAGTAGTTCACCTTCCGTTATGTTCGCACATGCATCGACAATGCGCTGACGCATGTTGTCAGGCGTTGCCGGTGGATCACGATACCAAATATCCTTCAACCTTCCCCACAGAAAGAAATCCGGGGGCGTCAGATCCGGTGAACGTGCGGGCCGTGGTATGGTGCTTCGACGACCAATACAAATGTCATGAAATACGCTATTCAATACCGCTTCAACCGCACGCGAGCTATGTGCCGGAGATCCTCATGTTGGAAGTACATCGCCACTCTGTCATGCAGTGAAACATCTTGTAGTAACATCGGTAGAACATTACGTGGGAAATCAGCATACATTGGACCATTTAGATTGCCATCGATAAAATGGGGAGTAATTATCTTTCCTCCCATAATGCCACACCATATATTAACCCGCCAAGGCCGCTGATGTTCCACTTGTCGCAGCCATCGTGGATTTTCCGTTGCCCAATAGTGCGTATTGTGCCGGTTGACGTTACCGCTGTTGGTGAATGACGCTTCGCCGCTAAGTAGAACGCGTGCAAAAATTTGACATTGTCCCGTAATTTCTCTTGCGCCCAGTGGCAGAACTGTACACGACGTTCAAAGGTGTCGCCATACAATTCCTGGTGCATAGAAATACGGTACGAGTGCAATCGATATTGATGTAGCATTCTCAACACCGACGTTTTTGAGATTCCCGATTCTCGAGCAATTTGTCTGCTACTGATGTGCGGATTAGACTCGACAGCAGCTAAAACGCCTACTTGGGCATCATCATTTGTTGCAGGTGGCTGAACACCTCCTGTTTCCTTAAATAACGTAACTATCCGGCGAACGGTCCGGAAACTTGGATGATGTCCTCCAGGATACCGAGCAGCATACATAAATAGCATTTTGATCACAATAGCCATACATCAACACGATATCGACTTTTTCCGCAGTTGGCAAACGGTCCATTTTATCACGGGTAATGTATCACGAAGCAAATACCGTCCGCACTGACAGAATGTTACGTGATACCATGTACTTATACGTTTGTGACTATTATAGAGCCATCTATTACAAAACGAATAAAGTGGCCAACTAAAACATTCATATTTCTTTACGTACTACACGAATGTGTAATGAAAATGGGGGATCCTATTAAAAAAAAAAAAAACGCAGTTGATATCCGTTTAACCTATGGCAGCGCTATCTAGAGGGCCAAGCATAGCGCCAACTGGTTTCCCCCATCAAGCTAGACGAGTTTCGTTCTTTGTAGTTTTTCGATTGATGCTTATTCCGTGAGACATATGGCCCGGTCACTATCAATGGACCACCCTGTATACTATCTGTCGTCAATTAATAAAGTTAATAAATCAAGTGCGACATCTGCGTTTGTAATTATGAATGAGCTTGCTAAAGTAGAACACGCAGTTGTGTGTTCGGAGAGGTAACGCCTAGAGGCTCCGTCAGTCTGTTACATCCGAACATGAGAGCTTTAATTCTACAGTGGCCGCATAATTCTTTCACTTTTCCCGATCTAACCGCGAAGAAGTTTACATCAAATAGTGCGATGGAATCGACGATACTTGTACCGTAGAAAATAGCGTCCGTCTGCTTCATTTGGTTTTTAATAGTCGCTTGCAACTGTTTCACCGATTTTGCACTGCAGACAGTCGAAGACAGTCGACGAGAATGTCGGATTTCACGCGAGAATTCTCGTTAATCTCTATATTGCAGGATTCTCACACCAGTGTACTATTTTACTAGATGTAATTCCATAGAAAGAAAGGAGTAAAATGCTCAATTCATCATCGAATACGCCATAGAGATCAGAATGTGCAACAATAATTTTAACCGGAACGATGGCTATTATTTCAGAGGTACATAGAAGCGAGCTCTCGACATTGAGAGACTACAGAGAAATTCATCGAACTGTTTACGTTTCGCCGGCCTAGGTGGCCGAGCGGTTCTAGGCACTACAGTCTGAAACCGCACGACCGCTACGATTGCAGGTTCGAATCCTGCCTCGGGGATGGATGTGTGTGATGTCCTTAGGTTCAAAATGGTTCTGAGCGCTATGGGACTTAACATCTACGGTCATCTGTCCCCTAGAACTTTGAACTACTTAAACCTAACTAACGTAAGGACATCACACAACACCCAGCCATCACGAGACAGAGAAAATCCCTAACCCCGCCGGGAATCGAACCCGGGAACGCGGGTGTGGGAAGCGAGAACGCTACCGCACGACCACGAGATGCGGGCTGTTCTTAGGTTAGTTAGGTTTAAGTAGTTCTAAGTTCGAGGGGACTGATGACCTCAGAAGTTACGTCGCATAGTGCTCAGAGCCATTTGAACCATTTGTTTACGTTTCGGCGCATATCTCGTGTCATGACGATATTAAGTTGATCCTGATAAAGAAGAATGTTATTTTCTGTTCTAATCTTATGGTATAAGAATGTGGTATATTTTATGTGAGAATGACTACTTTTCTATTTCTGCTGTTAAACTGTCTGTCTTACTTTGCGTCCGGCAGCAACTGAACGTCATCACATTGTGATGTTAATAGTTACTCTCGGACGTCATCTGGCGCAACTGAAACTACTACAGTGAGACATAGTACAGTGTGTGACGTTTGTTCCCGTGGGGACCGGTGACGAGACGGCGGAATCCTCTAGCACAATAGTAGTCGACCTGGTCCCAAAGCTCCCGTGGCTCTCATGGTGTGCGCGAGGCGGTATGTACTTTAAAAACATTTTCATTCGGTTTACATAAAATTTTGACTTGAAGTATTTCGTAAGTAATTATGATTAAATGCGTTAACTACTTCTTTGATAACAAATATCAAACAAAATAGGTGAAGGTCACTCATTTAGACCAAGATTAAAAATTTCCAGCACTTATCGAGTTTAGAGGGACAAAATTTTCGAAAATATTTTTTTCTCATTTTTTGATCAGTTAGACTACATTGATCTCGAAGATATTATTTATTTTCATCCCCCATAAAAACTTTTTAATATATCGAGAGAAGAAAGGTTTTTAATGAAAAATTTTTTTTTCTCGTTTTCTGACCGGACAACGAGTATGTTATTTGCAAACATCATTCAAGCTAAATCGTAGCACATCAAAGCACTCGGATAAAATCACCTCATTCAGTTTGTACTAAAGTCAAATAACAGTGTAGTTAAGTGTTAGTTCGGTCTTTGTTCCGTGCGTTTGTTCTACTGACTCGTAATGACTAGAATTTTTCCTGATTTGACCGAATTTCGTATGGTAAATTTGTTCGACGTTGTTGTTTTACTGTTTCAAAACTGATGAAAAAATGTCATATTCGTGATCAGCATAGTCAAATAGACGATAATCGGTAAAAAAGCAAAGATTTCATGGGTGTCCCCTTAAACTCGATAAGTACCAAATTTTCTTATAAATTTCCTACGTCAATCCTGTTTTTAGTCCCATTAAAAGTAAATGTTTCATAAAATAATTGCCAGTGTCTGTCGACTGGAAACAGCCGAGCTGAGATATTGGAATAGTATAGGTGGGTACTAATTATTCATTTGTTGTGGCATCATACATATATAATATATGTCCCTTTCATATTTTTTAACAATTTGCAGCTTAGCTCCATCTTGCATTTTAGCACACAATTCTAACGCTGAAACCCAGTGCTCTAGCAAGTAGGACTTTTCTCAATTTGTGTGCCACTTCGTTGATCAATACTTGAGACAGAGGACTGATAATTCCTAACTATGCCTCATAACGATGGATTTTTGTACAATATGCTTGCATGTAGCTAGATGTGTAGTAGATGTAAGTGAAGTAACGACAGGTGTACAGGGAAGACTGAGGCAAGTTGAACAGTTTTTTTACTTGATTTTCTACATACTGTTTTTTAAGTGTTTCCATTGAAATTTGTATGTGAATACATAGGTACATCGTTTCAGCACCGTTATATCTCAGTAACTTAGACTTCTCATCATATTTCTATTCATATAAAAAACGCTTAGAATAATAATTCCACCTTGTGCAACCACCCCGCACGTGGGGTAAGTTCGCCCACATGATATTATCGTTTAATTTAGTTACGACACCGATTATCAAATGTGAAATAATTCGCCTTTCATACAACTGGTTTCTGGAGCGGCCCAGAGTGATTTTAGATTTGGTGCGGTACAGGAGAGATAGCACTCCTCCTTCCGTTTATAATGCGGTCTTTTCTGCCGTTTTATCTGAGCACCACGACCATGTCGGATGGGTCTAAGCTGGATGATTCCGTTGATCGCTCTGTCGTCTTCCCAGATCGTGTCCTCAAGGCCAGATTGCCTCCCGAATTTACCATCTTTGACGCAGAATTATATGCAATCTTGCGAGCACTGGAGTAGATGAGACATTCTCCCAGTCTTAGATTTCTCGTCTGATCAGATCGTTTGAGCGCCCTTTACTCTCTCCAGCGTTTGTAACCAGCAGATAAAGTAATCCAGACTATCCAGGACGCCCTCCTCCAACTACAGCGACTGGGGAAAGAAGTGTCTTTCTGCTGGGTAACAGGGCACATCGGGATTCTGGGGAATGAAAGGGCTGATCGAGCAGCAAAGGAGGCGTGTCCTGGCCGTCAGGTCTTTCAGTGTGCTATCCCCCTGCGTGCCCTCACGTCGCTGTTTCCGTATAAAGTCCTGTGTCGCTGGGGACATGACTGGCTAGAAGTGACCGACAACAAGCAACGAGTGATCAAGCCCACAACTCAGCCGTCGCGTGCTTCCTTCCAGCCACGTCGAAGGGACGAGGTCCTCCTTGCTCGTCTTCGCATCGGCCACAGCCTTGTGACGCATGGAATTTTACTCCGGTGAGAGGACCCTCCGATGTGTGGTGCTTGCGGCGTGTAGATCACGGTGCACCACTTTTTACTGCTGACCAGCGGTCTGCAGCGGATTTGCAGGCGGGTCTGCAGGCTATTTTATGCAATGACCAAATGAATGTGGTTCGCGTCTTAAAGTTTCGTGAATTGTCCCACGTTTTTAACAAGATTTTTGGGGGGAAGTTTTTAATGTGTCAACAGGGTGGTTGGCTAACCCAGTTTTTTGTTAGTGTTCAGTCAGTCACATTTCCCTGAGCTGTTCTTTTAGCTCTTCTGTGTTTTGTTTTCCCTCTGTCTTAATTTCTTGATTAGCTATATTGCCTCCTCATTGGTTTTAGTGCATGTGAGAGTGCCTGTGCGGTAGAGTAATTGTGTTGTCATTTCGTGTGCATGCGTGTACGACAGTTTTCTTTCTTATCCACATTCGTTTATTTTAATCATTGTTAGGACGCTGATAACCTCGGCGCTGGGCGCCCATAAGATCCTCAAACCACACCCCACAACCACACACATACAAGTTATTTTAATTCAGCGTCTTACAGCTTCATGGTAAAATGACAATCATTAAAATGTATCATCATTGTCATACTAACGGTCTGACAGAAAACTATGTCTAAAAATTTTATCTTTCGTCGTAGGATCTTCACAGTTCAAACATTCGTAAAAATATCATTCCACCTCACTTTCAACACCGCTTGCAGCTTGTGCTTGACATCCTGTAATCACCTGGATTTGAGTGAGACAATCTTCATCTTTTTCATCTTGAAGATCCTTCGTAGGAATGCCTACTTCGTTTCTGAACTTTATTTAACTAGTTTACTCATGCGATGTAGCTGGACCACAACTGCTTTTTTTTTTTTTTTTTTTTTTTTTTTTTTTTAGAAAATGTGCAGAACATCCACATTTCTCTTTTAAAGCTGTGGAAGCTTGTTGTTCATGTTGTAATACGTCTTTCACTGGACTGTCTGTCAGAATTTAGGAAGTTTCCTTTTCCTTTGTTTGTTTTCTTTTGTCTTGGTTGCGAATTCTCAATTGTGTTTTCAGGAGGTGGTGGTCCAGAGTTTGTAGATATGTGAAAAATGTCATGATTACCACCTTGAGTTGCTGATAAAATTTTCATTTAAACAACTGCGTCTGGTTCTTTAAAGAATTTGTCGGCAGTTCAAGGTGATAATCATAACATTTCTCAAATGGGGTGCCTTCTTCAGGCATGGGGAAGCACAGGTCACCTGATGTGATGTTTAACTTAACAGATGTGGTTATTGACAGCATAAGTTTACCATTGTATTCTTGAGCAGTTTAAGGGTCAGCTTGAGGAATGGTCTACCTGTTATGTATAAAAACAGAAAGTCACTACCTGTGAAAATATTTCCGACCGGGATGGCTGAGCGGTTCTAGGCGCTACAGTCTGGAACGGCGCGACCGCCACGGTCGCAGGTTCGAATCCTCCCTCGGGCATGGATGTGTGTGATGTCCTTAGGTTAGTTAGGTTTAAGTAGGCCTAAATTCTTTGGGACTGATGACCTCAGATGTTAAGTCCCATAGTGCTCAGAGCCTTTGAAAATATGTCCGTTTAAGGGCCTGCCGCTTTGTATCCAGCCGATATATTTCTGGGTAAATTGCGTCTCGTAGTGAAGCTTTTACAGTGCCTTACAGGTGATACGGTGTCATTCGTTGTTTGTTTCCTGCCACCCATGCATGGCACAATGAGTTAACAAACTTCTTAAAGGGCCTGCAAATACTTGTGTCTAAGAGCTGTAGTTTGCGGCTACAGTGGCCTTGAAAAGACAAAAGGATGACACCATTTTCATTGGGAAAATGGTTTGTAGTTAGTATCAGCCAAAGATGGTCTTTGGAACATCGAACATTCGATGTAAATGTTGAATGCATTTCAAGAAGCTAATCTCTCTCATCCCTCCCTGGGGATGGGCACTACACTTCCCGCAACAAGAAACGTGTCTGATAAGACGGGGCTAAAAAATATGAAACATGGAGATACATTTTTCCCAACTGCACTCGCAGCTAACGCCATAGTTGTAAGTGATCCTATTTCTGCTTACATTACCCATCCTATTGGATGTAATCCTTTTTGAGCGACTATTCAATCAAGCTTCTAGTCATTCCAACAGTGTACTGATTCCAGTTTCATCTAAGTATATTAGAGATGTCATCAGGGGTCACTGAATTCTTGCAGTAATTTTCTAAATTTTTCTAGGAATGTTAGTCTCTGATCTTTCATGCCGTTCTACTTCTGTCGCTGCTAACTTCACAAGTGCTTCAGAAACATTACCCCCTTCAGTTTTCTTTCCATTATTTCAAACCATTCTAAAAACAATCTGGCAGAATGATGATAAGTAAAAGCCTGACAACATTCGAATGTACACATACTGAAAAATACGTCCCGCAGTATTCCACAAGTATTAATTTCCTATTCACATTATAATCGTTTTAGTTGGATACTTGAACAGAAGTTGTGAGTTTTGGAAGAAAAGAAAAAAATCAGACATCGCATAGATGCCAGCGGCTTATTGTAATTAATGTAGGACACAATTTACTTTCTCAAAAAATGAATGGAATTTGATTTACACTTTGCCAACGTTGGACCTATCAAAATAAATAATATCGCTTGTGTACGAAAAAACAGCGGGGCGGGTTTTGCTATGTGGGCCTACATGCCTTTGTTTAAGTGGGCTATTGTGCCTCATCGCCGTACTGGAATTATTGCAGTCCGTTCCCGAAAAAGGTCTGAAGCATTTACCGCCAAATACAGTGTCAGAATAATCCTTAATCTATGAATTTAAATCTTTGTACTTGTCCAGGAGTAACCAACAAAATATCTTGAGCAAACAAAATTTACTTTCACTAACAAGAAAACATAAAATGTGTACTCTTCCTCTCTCAACTATCTGTGGCTTTGAAGCCTTTGTGGAAAGACGACAGTATTATTGTCAGCAATTCCCTTGGTCGGTGGTGTATTGTAACGGTAGGTCAATAATAACTGGCCATCGAGCCCCTATGGCCTATGTTCTTCGGTCTCCCCTACTTGCTTTTCAGTTAAGCACGGCAGTGCACTTGGCTGCCTCAGATAAATGACAAGTGATGACATCGTTTTTGTTATTCAAGATGAGTGCACCACAACCTACTAGTGATATGGTCAACCACATGCAGTGATCGTTCTTTTCAACTAATAAGCGCTACGTCAGGAAAACACAAGGAATAACCAGCTGACTGGTACGTACTTCACCGAGACCAGAACTATGCCAGATACTGGTGTTATTTTGACGGGCAAAAGGTGGTCGAGATTACTGTACACGCAGGTACCTCTAATACCCAGTAGCACGTCCTCTTGCACTGATGCATGCCTGTATTCGTCGTGGCATACTATCCACAAGTTCGTCAAGGCACTGTTGGTCCAGATTGTCCCACTCCTCAAATGCGATTCGGCTTAGGAACCTCAGAGTGGTCGGTGTGTCACGTCGTCCATAAACAGCCCTTTTCAATCTATCCCAGGCATGTTTGATAGAGTTCATGTCTGGAGAATATGCTTACTACTCTAGTGGAGCGATGCCGTTATCTCGAAGGAAGTCTGTGGTGACGTGTGGGTGCTATTCCGTCATTCTGCGCAACGGATTAATCTGAGATGTACCCTTTACCTTGTGGCTCCTGCAAAATGCAATTTCCACCCCCACACTACTACAGACATCAGACAGAAGCTCCTAACGCTCTAAAGAGAAAAGCCTGAAAAACTTTCAGCAATAAATATCTTCTGGAGTTGTCCGCTGTAAGGAAATGCCACAAAAATTCACAAAATTTCTTATGTAACTAGTGGGATACTTGGGTACTGGCATAGTGCTAGTTAGTGTTAGAGAAACATGAAGCTAACGAAATTTATTATTTATTTTGCAACAATTCTGAGAAATCACAATGGCACTTTTTAGTGTGAACTGAACAAGTTATTTACGGGTTCTTTTTGGAATGTGAAGTTACCTCTTAAGGATAGGATTCGTTAATGAAATTTCTATACAAAGTTTAAGATTGTTGTTGACTTGGCAGAATGGCTGAGAGCCGCACCTACTCAACTTGAATAATTATCCTTTAGAATGTTTCTAGGTACGGTCGAGGCTGTCGTGTGTGAAATGCAGTGAAGTGTACTGTTGTGGAGGAAATATGGGGCTCGCAAGAGCTGTTGCACACAATACCGTAAGCTGCGATGACTGCTGTCTGTGCCGCTCGCTGCTGACAAATAAGATAACTCGTTCTATCTGGATTGACCTTCGCCAATCAAACTCTCTCTACGCCTTGATGAAGTCAAGGACTCCTATTCGCTCCTAGTCTAACTATTGGCGTGGTACACCGGTCAGATAGCCAGTCCACCGCGATGCCACTCAAAAATTCGCTCGCAGGCGTGTAACTATAACTCTGTCCATTCACACTGCACAATAAGTGTGTCGGTTAACACAGTGAACAACACTTAATCGCAAGGACTAAATATAGAGTCGCACTCCGATTTGCTCTCGACAGAGATGCCCTCCCAATGAAGTACTGATGAGAGACTTGTTCCTCTCTCTTTGAGTACACGTACTAGCGCACACGCTCTCATTACGTGTTCTCGCTCCAAGAGCGACAACGGAATGGCCCCTCTCCACGCCAGACGTGAAGGGATATATCTTTCGGTCTCTTCCATTATTGCTTCAGATCAAGGCGTCAGGAATATCGTCTGCCAATCAGCATTGCTCTTCTTAAACGGGAGAATGACGTTTCGTTTAAGGCGACCAATCTGGAAATCTGTAGCATCGGTTTTTGGCATTTGCTGTCTCCATGTGAAAACCTCTGAAACTGCGTGCTATATTTGTTAAGAAAGCCTAGGCTGGGTGCACCCACACAATGTAGAGGAATTTGCTTTTAAGCCGAAGATGGGGCCATTCTGCCTTTCACTCGGGCAAACGCTGTCTGCTCTACGGGTGGTCGCCGGTCGACGTAAATAGGTTGACTCGTCCTCTGAAGGGAACTAACAGCCCCTGAGACCATTGTGTCTTGAATGTGTGTGCGTACGCCAGCCTCAAGTATTTCAGTCTCGGTGCGCACTTGCGATTTACTAGTTATTTGCATATCGTTTACATGAATTCATACAACATTGACTTTATCTTATGGAGTTTGGGTTCGAATGAAGCTTCTTGATGTGCGGAATATGATTGTGAGGGCGGAATATGTAAGCAATGAAGGTCAGGAGACCACGACGTATTACAGAAGTCATTCATAAAAATGTGCAGGATGGGAGAGGGTGGGGGGCGAATTGTCGTCCATGAAGACGAGTGCCTCGCCAATATGCTGCACTATCGGTCTGAGGAAGGAATAATGTATTATACTGCCGTTACGGCGCCTTCCATGGCCTCCAGTGGCCTACGTTGGTCCCATATAATGCCACCCCAAAGCAGCAGGGAACCTCCACCTTGATGCACTCGCTGGACAGTCGGTCTAAGGCGTTCAGCCTGACCGTGTTGTCTTCAAACAAGTCTCCGACGATCGTCTGGTAGAAGGCATATGCGACAATCATCTGTGAAGAGAACGTGAAGCCAATCCCGAGCGGTCCACTCGGAATGTTGTTGGGCCCATCTGTACCGCGCTGCATGGTGTCGTCGTTGCAAAGATGGACCTCGCCATGGACGTCGGGAGTGAAGTTGCGCATCATGTAGCCTACTGCGTACAGTTTGAGTCGAAACACGGCGTCCTGTGGCTGCACTAAAAGCATTATTCAACATGGTGGCCTTGCTGTCAGGGTTCCTCCGAGCCATAATCCGTAGGTAGCGGTCATCCACTGTAGTGGCAACTCTTGGGCGGCCAGAGCGATGCATGTCATAAACTGTTCGTGTCTCTCTATATCTCCTCCGTGTCCGAACAACATCGCTTGGGTTCACTCCGAGACGCCTGGACACTTTACTTGTTGAGAGAGAGAGTCATTCCAGGTACAAAGTAACAATGCGGACGCGATCGAACCGCGGTATCGACCGTCTAGGCACGGTTGAACTACAGACAGCACGAGCCGTGTACCTCTTTCTGATGGATTGACTGGAACTGATCGGCTGTCAAACCCCCTTCGTCTAATAGGTTCTGCCCATGCATGGTTGTTTACGTCTTTGGGAGGGTTTAGTGACATCTCTGAACAGTCTAAGGGACTGTGTCTGTGAAACAATACCAACAGTCAACGTCCATCTTCAGGAATTCTGGCAACAGGGGTATTGCGAAACTTTTTTTAATGTGTGTATTTGTTGCTCACTGCATTTTTAATAGGTTTCGCAGCATTTAGTGGCTTAGTATTGACACATTTGGGCACAATCATCGAATTGAAGTACACTAATTGATGGAGTTATGAGCCCAAAAATTGACCACCACGAAATTGAATGCCAGGTGATGGAGTAGCAGGCACGTGACGAGATACGGAAAGTTTATAAAATCAGTAGAGAAGAGGAGGCATTCACAGTGCGTCGCAGATGAAATCTACTGAAACTAAAGACTTCGACAAACGGGCGATTGTTATAGCCTAGTTCGTGGTACTAAGCAGCCTGTTCGGCTGCTGTAAAGATATTGTCGTGAGCGTCTACGAAAGGTGCTTGAAGAACGGCAAAACCACGAGTAGGCGACAAGAAGGTGGGCACCCAAGCCTCATCGCAGAATGTGGAAGTCGAAGACTTGCCCGCTCACTAAATTACGATAGGTGCCGGTCTGTGGCAGATCTGACGACAGAATACAATACTGGTGCGTACACAAGTGATTTGAAGGACAGTTCAGTGCACAGTCTTGAACATGAGGCCCTGCAGTAGATGAGCCCTATGTCTGAGCCGACAGCATTGTCAATTACCACTGCAATCGACCGACTGGACCGAATGTCAGTGAGAACGGGTCGCTTGGTCTGGTGCATCTCATTCCTTGTTACACTACTGGTCATTAAAATTGCAATAACACGAAGATGACGTGCTACAGACGTGAAATTTAACCGACAGGAAGAAGATGCTGTGATGTGCAAATGAATAGCTTTTCAGAGCATTCACACAAGGTTGGCGCCGGTGGCGATACCTATAACGTGCTGACATGAGCAAAGTTAATAACCGATCTCCCATTCACAAACGCAGTTGACCGGCGTTGACTAGTGAAACGTTGCTGTGATGTCTCGTCTAAGGAGGAGAAATGCGTACCATCACGTTTCCGACTTTGATAAAGGTCGCGATTGCGGTTTATCGTATCGCGACATTGATGCTCGCGTTGGTCGAGATCCAATGACTGTTAGCAGAATATGGAATCGATGGGTTCAGGAGGGCAATACGGAACGCAGTGCTGGATCCCAACGGTCTCGTATCACTAGCAGTCGAGATGACAGGCATCTTATCCGCATCGCTGTAACGGATCGTGGAGCCACGTCTCGATCCCTGAGTCAACAGATGGGGGCCTTTTCAAGACAACAACCATCTGCACGAACAGTTCGACGACGTTTGCAGCAGCGTGGACTATCAGCTCGAAGACCACGGCTGCGGTTATCCTTGACGCTGCATCACAGACAGGAGCGCCTGCGATGGTGTACTCAACGGCGAACCTGGGTGCACGAATGGCAAAACGTTATTTTTTCGCATGAATCCAGGTTCTGTTTACACCATCATGATGGTCGCATCCGTGTTTGGCGACATCACGGTGAACGCACATTCGAAGCGTGTATTCGACATCGCCATACTGACGTATCACCCGGCGTGATTGTATGGGGTGCCATTGGCTACACGTCTCGGCCACCTCTTGTTCACACTGCACTTTGAACAGTGGACGTTACATTTCAGATGTGTTACGACCCGTGGCTCTATCATTCATTCAATCCCTGCGAAACTCTACATTTCAGGAGAATAATGCACGGCCGCATGTTGCAGATCCTGTACGGGCCTTTCTGGATACAGAAAATGTTCGACTGCTGTCCTGGCCAGCACATTCTCCAGATCTCTTACCAATTGAAAACGTCTGGTCAATGGTGGGCGTGCAACTGGCTCGTCACAATACGCCAGTCGCTACTCTTGATGAACTGTGGTATCGTGTTGAAGCTGCATGGGCAGCTGTACCTGTACACGACATCCAAGCTGTGGTCGACTCAATGCCCTGGCGTATGAAGGCCGTTATTACGGCCAGAGGTGGTTGTTCCGGGTACTGATTTCTCAGGATCTATGCACCCAAATTGCGTGAAAATGTAATCACATGTCAGTTCTATTATAATATATTTGTCCAGTGAATACTCGTTTATCATCTCCATTTCTTCTTGGTGTAGCAATTTTAATGGCCAGTAGTGTAAAACTGGTGAGTGGTGATGAAAGGATACGCCGTCATCGAAGCGAATGGCTGTTCGAAGCTAGCATCGAGTCAAGGACAGAGGCGATAGGGACAGTACTATGTATGGGAGACGTTCCCTTGGGGTCTCATGGGTTGTGTGATGGTAATCAAAAGCCTTATGACAGCTATGGTCTGCGTGCGGATTATTACGGACTACCTGTACCTCTTCATACTTCATATATACCTATATATATCTATTCTTGAACATGGATGGCATCCTGGTGATGATAAGTATCCGTGTCACAAGGCCGGAATGGTGCTACTGTGGATCGAGAAGAATGATGACCTGAAACGCATGGATCACATGTGGAAAGCTATCGATTTGTAGCTTTGCGCCCACGAGCCACTGCTCGTAATCTAGGGTATTTGCGTGACCTGCGCGTGGACGTCTAGCGTCTCATGCATTCATAAACCTACCAACAGCTTGTGGGATCTATGTCACGCAGGATCCCTGCTGTATTGCGTTCCAAATTTGAACCAACACGCTACTCAGTAGGTGGTCATAATGCTTCAGCACACCAGAATATATCTCGTTGGTGTACGACAGCATCCTCTGATATAGTAAAAATGGTCTTACATTTTACGGTTGAAATCTTTTTTTATCCAGCTTCATGGTAGTAACAAGAGCTCACGGTTTAGTGCAAGTAAGTAAGTAGTTTATCCAAACAGTAACTCCCTGCCCGACGTTACACCGGCGGCAGAAGTACAGCCTACGGGTGAAGTGGTACGGCAGATTGATAACTAATCGACACAGAGGTAGTATTGCTATCCGTTTCATGAGGATTGACCCCTGACTTTCAGCTCATATTCTGGTCACACCGCATGACGAACATCGGTGAGTTGTCCTTGCCGGAATCGTGGAGATGTGTACTACGATTTACTTCATGAATATTACCTTTTACTTGAAATTGGGCTGACATACGCAGTAATATTTAAGATAAAGCGTGCTTTTTCGAGTATATGTTAGCAAGTGTCATCTTTGGGGAATCACAGAAGTCAGACCATAGTTAAAATAACAATTTTCATTCAGTTTAAAGATATAACCATTCTTTAATTACTGGATAATTTTCGTTGCTGTAGGATTTGTCTTTTATCCTAATAATGGTGGATACACAATACCGGAGATCGCCTAATGGGGATACGGATTAACAAGATGAAAAATGTAAATACAACCTCTGTTGTTGCCTTTTACAGCTTTTATCTTTTTATGCTCATAAAACCACAGAAAGCGCCAAAATCTCATCTGTAATTTATTTGCTTGTTCTTTTTTGGGCAAAAAGGAGGTGCAGACTATTATTGTGAGATGAATGTCAGACACTACAAATAATGGTTTAGGAGCGATCTCGAAAAGCTACCGACACGGTCTCCGATAGCTTTAGTTCAGGCTTCATGTCACACGATGATAATCTAGTATCACGAAATCCATTTATGAAATGGAGAAAATAAACTGTTATTGGATGCATGCACAGAAATAATGTAGAGCATACATATAATGCCATATCATGTGAGGAACTGACTACAGCTGGCCACTTGCTGGAGTGCACCCGACCGCACTTCACATTACAAGAATACCTTTTGGAATGTGTCTTGCGCTCAGTGGGCAAGGAACATCTCTGGTTGCCTGTGATGAACTGCAAATTCGACCCCATTGAACCTACTTGGACATTCAAGAACAAGATAGCAAAGGAGAACAAGAACTACAAGACAGATGATACTGCTGAGTCGCTCTATTGTGGATAACGTTCCCCACAGCGTCTGGAGCCATTCACTGAGTCATATGCTCGGACTTGAAAACAGTTACGTACAAAGAGCCCACTGTCTTGACATAGTAATAGAAAAGCCGATGATCCAAGTAGATGACTGCAGTAGCAGCAGTGTGACCTCAGCCAGCAGCGAAAGCAATGAAGGTAGATTTCATGTCATTCATCATTCTTTCCTTCAAAATTTATTCCAGCTAATCGATCGCCAGCTCATTCACTCATTCATCGAAATGCTTGCAGAAATGCATGATAAACACTGTGCAGCTTGACAATATTTTTATTCACTATCTTTTTCGATAATGGACCATCTTCACAGTGGAGAAATATCTATTGTAAATATTCACTGTCGGTTTCGATAATGGACCATCTTCATATTGGAGAAATATCTACTGCGACAACTTCACATGCCATACACGCTACTTACCCAAAAAAAGTATACGCCATAGCTGACGTGAAATCGTCAGAAAATGGTACTTAACGCCATAATACTGACATAAGAAAGCAAACAACATTGAAAACGTGAAAACATGAAACAGCAGTAAGTGCACATCATTGCTCAGATGTTGTTGTGCCTGGGCAATGATATTGTGCACTTACTGCTGTTTGCTCTAAAATAATGAAATTTCGAGCAAGGCAAGGTTACTTTATACAAGCAAAGAAAAAAATCTGAAAAATGTTAATTTGCAATTATACTAAAAATAATTTTTCTGTCATTTGTTATCCGACTGTTTGTATGATCGTCTGTTTGCTATCGACATCGATAACAGGCAAAAATCGTCCTGATTCTCTATTGTTGATGTGGATCAACTATCTATATTCATGACATCTCGTGGAAATCGGGTTTTCTGCCGGATATCAGCGTCTTCCAAACACGAAATTTCGACGTTATTACTTGACGTCTTCATCAGGTGTTCGAAATATCGTGTTTGGAAGACGCTGATATCCGGCAGAAAACCCGATTTCCACGAGATGACATCAAATCGCCGGGAAAGTCTAATAAATTATATCTATATACATCATTAAGTCTGTACAGAACCCTCATGGGGCACTTTCACTTGCACCAGCCCAATGTTTTTACTAGTGAATAGGCACTTAACGCGCATTACAACAGCGGCGCTCCACCACACCATCGCAAATATAGCAACTACTAACGCAGTTCCTTTACAAACTCTTAACTGACAAACGATACAACCATCAGAGACCCGCCAGATTAGCCAAGAGCGCTAATCCACTGCTTCCTGGACTCCGGGAGGCGTTCCGTCCCTGGATCGAATCCGCCCGGCGGATGAACGACGGTGTCCGGTGTGCCAGCCAGCGTGGATGTGGTTTTTAGGTGAGTTTCCACATCCCCCTATGTGAATACCGGGCTGGGCCCCATATCCCGCCTCAGTTACAAGACTCGCAGACATCTGAACACATTCGCACTATTCCATGGATTACACTAGCCACTGACAGCTGGGGTTCACTAATTCCGACCCAGGGGGTACGAGGTGGCGCAGGAAGGGCATCTGGCAACCGCTTAACTTTAACCCTGCCAAATCAGTTCCTGACAATGCCGACCCTGCGACACCGCGGGATAAGACACAAGCGAGAAAAGGAAAGAAATAACCATCAAGACAAGCTTCATATTCTTGCTTTCTCCGCCTCAGTAGCTGCAAAGGCAACCTAAATCGCAGAATCTTGCGTTTGAAATCATACCGATGTAACGATTAATCAGAAAGTAACAAAAGTCCGCCTCCAATTTAAACTAGATTGTCTCTTTAAACTGAGCAAATGAAATTTTCTCCTGATTTTGGTGTGACTTGTATGATTCCTCAAACTGACAATCGTCAAAAAAATGCACATTTTCTCTTAAATATTGAATCTTTTGCCACCCCCATTTCAACTAAAATGTCATATTAATACGCTACATAAACGTAGAAATTTCCACATTTCCGGCAAGGTACAACATTTAGGCGTTTCTCATGTGGTGAGACCAGAAGCTGAGCTGAAATTTATGGGCCAATTAGTATGAAATGGTTTACGAGAGTAAAAATCCGCCTCAGTTGCCAGTCATATCTTAATTTATTGCACGATCGGTTTCGAAGCACAAAGTTTCATCTTCAGGTGCCACCAAATAATAGTGCGAACGTAAGAGCGTGCCGGTTGGGCGAGTCTGTCATGGAGGATACACCCACTTGAAACACAGGTGTTGGCGCGAAGGACCAGTGAGCACAGCTTCTGCCTGGGCGGAATGAGAGGGAAGTTTAGCATACGATTATCACACTTTAGTAGAAATGTGGTGACACACGCTGTAAAATTTAAGAAGTGAGTCACTTCCGTGTCGAACTGTTCAGGCGATCGTTTTGGTTGCTGTTCCTACACTCCAGTGCATTTGTTTGAAGTGCCTGTGAACCCCCTTGACTGACTGGTTCTGTCGTCACATGTTTATTTTTCCAAAAATTATTTGGTGCCACTTGAAGATGAAGCTTTAGGCTTCGAAACCTGTCGTGCATTAAATTAAGAATTTGCTGGCAACTGTTAAGCGTATTTTTATTCTACAAGTACACTACTGGCCATTACAATTGCTACACCACGAAGATGACGTGCTACAGACGCGAAATTTAACCGACAGGAAGAAGATGCTGTGATATGCAAGTGATTAGCTTTTCAGAGCATTCACACAAGGCTGGCGCCGGTGGCGACACCTAAAATCTGCTGACATGAGGAACGTTTTCAATCTATGTCTCATACACAAACAGCAGTTGACCGGCGTTTCCTGGTGAAACGTTGTTGTGATGCCTCGTGTAAGGAGGAGAAATGCCTACCATCACGTATCCGAATTCGATAAAGGTCGGGTTGTAGCCTATCACGATTGCGGTTTATCGTATCGCGACATTGCTGCTCGCGTTGGTGGAGACCCAATGACTGTTAGCAGAATATGGAATCGTTGGGTTCAGGAGGTTAGTACGGAACGCCGTGCTGGATCCCAGCGGCCTCGTATCACTAGCAGTGGAGATGACAGACACCTTATCCGCATGGCTGTAACGGATCGTGTAGCTACGTCTCGATCCCTGAGTCAACAGATGGGACGTCTGCTAGACAACACCCATCTGCACGAACAGTTCGATTACGTTTGCAGCAGCATGGACTATCAACTCGGAGACCATGGTTGCGCTTACCCTTGACGCTGCATCACAGACAGGGGCGCCTGCGATGGTGTACTCAGCGATGAACCTCGGTGCTCGAATGGCAAAGGTCACTTTTTCGGATGAATATAGGTTCTGTTTACAGCATCACGATGGTCGCATCCGTGTTTGGCGACATCGTGGTAAACGCACATTGGGAGCGTGTATTCGTCATCGTCATACTGGCGTATCACCTGGCGTGATCGTATGGGGTGCAGTTGGTTACACGTGTCCGTCACCTCTTGTTCGCATTGACGGCACTTTGAAGAGTGGACGTTACATTTCAGATGTGTTACGATCAGTGGCTCTACCATTCATTCGATCCCTGCGAAATCGTACATTTCAGCAGGATAACGCACGACCGCGTGTTGCAGGTCCTCTAAGGGCCTTTCTGGATACAGAAAATGTTCAACTGCTGCCCTGTTCAGCACATTCTCCAGATATCTCACCTATTGAAAACGTCTGGTCAATGGTGACCGAGAAACTGGCTCGTCACAATTTGCCAGTCACAACTCTTGATGAACTGCGGTATCGTGTTGAAGCTGCATGGGCAGCTGTACCTGTGCACGCAATCCCAGCTCTGTTTGACTCTGTGCCCAGGCGTATCAAGGCCGCTGTTACGGCCAGAGTTGGTTGTTCTGTGTACTGATTTCTCAGGATCCATGCACCCAAAATGGCGTGAAAATGTTGTCACATGTCAGTTCTATTATAATATATTTGTCCAATGAATACCCGTTTATCATCTACTTTTATTCTTGGTGTAGCAATTTAAATGGCCAGTTGTGTAATTTCTTAATTTATCTCTTGATCGGTTTCGAATTACAAACTTCAGGTGGTAGCATATAATTGTGCGAACATAAGCGTATGGCGGTCGCAGGTTTCTTTCGCTATCGTAATACATCACATGTATACTGTCACCTTTGTAAACAAATATGGCGTCTGGCGATGGGGTGGCAGTGTCGTACTGTCCAGGAGAGCGTCTTGGTTGCTGTTTCTACACTGCTGTGCATTTGTCTGACGTGCTTGTGACCCCTCGTGACTGGCTAACTCGATTGTCACACGTTTATTTCTCCGTAATTATTTGGTGTCGCTTGAAGATGAAGCTTTATGCTTCGAAACGTGTTGTGGATTAAATTAAGAAATTGCTGGCAACTGTAACGGGTAATTATTTGTGCAACGTGCCTCCCGGTTCGGACAGCCAGTAACGCTACGTTTGCGTGGGACGGGGCTGGGAGTGGCTGTTCCCGCCGCAGGTGGCAGAGACGCCGCGCCCTGTCCTGCGAGGGGTCGCGCCCCCGCGGCGCTGCGTCGCTGCCAGCGCCCTCCGCGGCGAGGAATCTCCAATTAAAAGTTTTTCCCGCGCCGTCGTGTTAACGAGGGCTGCGTTTCCTGGAAGCGCGCCCCCTAAAAACGCGCCGTCCAATCTGGGCGGCTCACAGCCGCCCACAATGCCGGGCAGACAGGCCGGCCGTAATTAATGTGCGTAATAAGACCGGCGCCCAAACAATTAGCCGCGACAGCCCACGAGTGACAGGTGCGCCGGCCGCTGCCGCTGCCGTGTCTTGCCGTCCACCGTAAAGCCGTCGGCACACGGACCGTGCTGTCGAACGTTAACGTTGAGCGTGCCAAGTTCAACGTGCTGCTGAACGATGCGACATGTGCACACGGTACGTGGGCCTCTGCGCGGTATGCGCGATCGCAACGCACTCCAGCGGCAGTTGAGGGATGTTTCTAGTTCGTAAATGACACTGTTTACTCAACAGGCGCACGTAAAATTCCCACGTTCGCTCCATTAAAACGCACATTTCTTCCATCGTCCATGAAAAGGACAGTACCATGTCCAATCAATAAGGACACAGGTTTATTAAAGTTGTATTACTAAAAGTGCGGTACAAATTTGGAATACTTTTACGCGTAAGATAAACATTATTTCATCATTCCCACATTTTAGTAAAACCCCAAGTCAGTCTTACCCAGTCTTCCTACCCAGTAACAGAATCGTTGCATGATTTGAATTACGAAGCGTAAAAGAAAAAGGGGCAAGATATACAAGTAGCACAAGCTTTCCTGCAGATTAAGCCAATCGAACAGTCACCCCTCAAAAACAGGTGAACTTACATTTACATAACATCAAATATTATAGCATATACTTGTATTAAACTAATAATAAAGTATCAGAACCTAATAAAAACGCCAATGTTAGGAAAAAAGTTTGCAAGTGTTAAGACGCGATCCATCACCCCAACAAAAATGATTTCCGGTCAGAGACGATACTTATTACGCTAGTTTTCGTTGTTATCTCTTTTTTTAGTCTCATTTTGTTCGTTTTACCTGCTCGGTGCGGACGTCGCAATACACCCGTTTCAGTTCGTAATTTATCCATTAACTCAGTCTTTTATTACAGAGAGCAGCTAATCCTCTGACCGAACACGCTGAGCTACCGTGCCGGCGTCTAAATCAACAACACGCTTTTAGTCCTTAACGATAATGTGTTACCCTTCCTAAAAACGTTAATCGTAGATAATTATGTTACTGATTGAAATTTAATTATAACAAATGGTACCAAGAACAATGCGTTTTGGGTGGATCTTCAGTGTGTCGCTGCCTCATAACACGGAAGTTACAATAATTCTTTTGCCACGAATATGATGTTTCTCATTATTTTATTGGAATGAATCCTACAACTAACAACGGGTTTTCCAGTGATTCTCAATTTGCTGGTGCTCAGAAAAGACATATATACATATAGGCTTGAACTGAATGCCAATATGGCGCCTCACAACTCTGTACTGAAGGGAGACGGCGTGCGTGTGACGTAGGTGGCGATGTGCCGTCTCATTGGTCAACGCTCACACGCACGCTCAGAATATCTGACATTTCCAGGTTCGGAAAGGCTCCTGAACGTGCTATTCCACGCTATGACGTCAGAAACTGGGCACGCTCAACGCTCGGTGTCCGGATGCACGGACCGTGTGCCGACGGCTTAAGCCTCTGCTCTAAGAGCAGGCTAGACAGGCGCCCTAGCTGACGGCAAGAGTCGGTCAACTTCCGCACCTGTACTGCCTATCACCAAGTGTCAAAAATCGCTTGACAGTATCTCCCACAGACTACTTTTGTGAATTTTGTTGTTTCACAACCTGCGACATGGTCACGAATAAAACAGTGGCCCGAATATAGAATAAATTTGCTTTCCTTCACGTCTATGCTCACAAATTTTTTGTCGTCCAATTACCGGCTTCGGTCTCTAATGACCAGCTTCAGATCCGTTTTATAAAAAAATGTCGTAATGTAGTGATGCCATAGTGGCATCGTCAAATGTTAAGCACAAAATCAACATTTGAGTTGCCATTATGGCTACAATACGTTAGGACATGTTTCTATAAAACAGATCTGGAGAATTTCCTTGCTTCATCACTCTGACTGTTCCTTAATGCCTCAAGATGTGCCCTTTCAATCGATCTCTTCTCCAAGCCAGATTCTGACATGAAGTACTTTTTTCTCCATTTTGATTTAGTACCTGTCCGTTAGTTATTCCGTTTACCCATCTCATCTTCAGCATTATTCTACGGCATCGTAATTCAAAATTTTATGTTCTCCGATATATTGCCTATCGATTCCTATCTGGGGTTCTCAGGCCGCTGTTTGTTTCAGTATATCTCTGACGCTTGCCAACGGAGTTGTATCGTCAAAGCTTCACCCTCCATTGCTGTTGGTGGGTTGGAGACTAGCAAGCGTCCGGAGATTATATACTGTTGAGTCACAGTAATATAATTACCTGTCAAAATACTGGACAAAAATCTTTTACAGTTCGAGACGTACAGGAAGAGATGCAACGAGGTTTTGGAAGGTACCGGCAGGGATGTGGAGCCATGCCGCGTCTTGTGCCCTTGCCGGGTGCGCTAGGTTTCTAGGTCGAGGATCCATGCCACCAACAGCCCGATTCAGATGGTGCCATAGATTCTCGATTGGATTGAAACTCTTGGAGTATGGTGCTCATGAGAGTACGGTAAACTTGTCCGAACCACGCTCGTACACTGAGAGTTTTGTGACGCGTTGCATTGTCATGCTGGTAGATGCCATCATGCGAGGAAAAACAAACTACGTGTGGGGGTGGCCATGGTCACAAAGATTTATGCATACTTGTGTTGATCCATCGTGAGTTCCAGAATGACGAGATAACCCTCGGAAAGCCATAGAAACATTCCCCAGACCAGAACGCTTTCTCCTCCCGCCTGGGACGTTCCGACGATTGTTGCGAAGTGTTTGCTTTTAGACGTTTCACGACGTACACGCCAACTGCCATCTGTCTGATGGAGAACAAATCGTGATTAATCTGAAAAGGGCACCTATCGCCACTCTAGTCGACGAATGGTTGCGGTACGGGCGTGCAAATTTCCAGCCTTCGTTGCCGATGAACAGCAGTCAGTATGGGTGAATGAACCAAGCGCCTGCTGCGGATCCCCATACGCACCAACGTTCGTTGAACGGACGTTATGGAGACACTGTTGGTAGCCCCTTAGATCACCAGAGTGGCCAGCTGCTCAACAGTTAAGTGTCTCTTCGCCCCTACACATCTCCACAGCCGTCGCTCAGCCCTGTAGTCTACGGCCTGTGCTGCACCACAGCGCCGGTTACCATTTTACCATGCACGGCATACTTTAAAGCACAGCAGCACGCAAACAGTTTACAAATTCAGTCATTTTGGAGATGCTTCCACTCTTGGTCCGAAAGTCAACGGTCATGCCCTTTCGGGCATCAGATAAATCGCTTCTTTTCCGCTTTTATGCCAACGACTGCACTATTTTCTGCCTCCCCCGGGCACGCTTTATATACAATCCTCTGCTAGTGTCGCCGCCTGCCGTCTGTGAGTGGGTACTGCACGTTAACGTCGAACACACGCGGCCACATTAATGTGACTGGACCTCATATCTACAGTCGTGGACAAAACGAGCGAGACCCCTCGCCTTTTCGTTATGCTGATCCGCACAGCTTTACTGTCTGCTACACAGCATAACAGCCAAGGCGACGAAATGCTACCAACACACTGTGCATAGGCGTGAAATTGAAAAACCATCCGAACTTTGTCAGACTGTTTTCAAGCTAATTAGTGTGTTAAACACAACACGTAAATATAAGATATAAATGAAAGAAGAAACGCTAATTAGTATGAACTGTACTAATAAAAATGAGTTTCAGCGTATCGAGATAATATAGCTATTTTAGTAAGACGAAGTACCCCAGATTGTTACGAATTAGCAAAATATTATGCGCACCCGGCCGCGAAACGGTCTGTGTCAGCGTCGAGACCAGTCATACTAGATTACCGTTGCTGACCTACCATGAAAGTGTGCAAATTTAGCAATGCGTCAAGATTCATAACGAAATTCAGTTAAAAATCATTCAGTGCCACACTTAAGTCAGTTCAATTATTGACAAAAGCGGAAAGAATAGGCATTAACATGTATGACATGCTACAAGATTTTCATATTTACATCCACAGAGCGCCGGTAAAGAATAAAGGTAGCAATAAAACGTATTGAAGCTCGAGAATTTCTTAAAATTGCTTTACTGTTAGTCTATCTGCTTCCATCGAGATTGGAACAGAATACAAACCAGACCTCCCATGCAGTAGCAAACACCTTTCACTAAGCTAGTAGACAACCTAGGTAAACAGCCTTCTCTTATTACCCCAGGCATGAATAAGCCG
Organism: Schistocerca gregaria; assembly: GCF_023897955.1. Taxonomy (NCBI): domain Eukaryota; kingdom Metazoa; phylum Arthropoda; class Insecta; order Orthoptera; family Acrididae; genus Schistocerca; species Schistocerca gregaria. Next base: position 125,081,038 of record NC_064923.1, on the reverse strand, counting down.
GCAATTTCGCAATGACAATGGCAAAATGATTTGCAGTTTCTGTTGCATAGAGCTTTGAGGACTCAAAAACATGAATTTTCTACCTTTATGTCACCGCACATGTTACAATCATTTGTGATGTTTGTCGAAATAACGAAATACTGTTATTAGCGAGTAAATTTAGAAGGATAATTCTGCACCACCCCAGGAAATAAACGGCTACATAGCTGCCAAACGTTTTCTACAATGTTTCGAATTCTCCATTAGACTCGCCACAGCCAGGAAACGTTCATTAGCCGAAGTGTTCTTTAAGTTAGCTACCAATGGGAATGCTTGCACTTCTAAAACGCGCTGACACTAATACTGGTATCAGAATTACCACGCGTGTATAGAAATGGATTTTATTTGCATTGCTGTAAACGTGATTTGGATCGAAAGCATACTTACGAGTAATATGCTGATGTATCGACTCCAACTAGAACATTTCGAACAAAGAGTAGGAGGAAATACTTATGCGGCCCTCTTCTTCAGTAATTGTCGTAGTTACTTTCGTTGTTAGGATATCGTCACCTAAATGGGTAAAAATGGACCCCTAGTAGTCTCACTTATAGTCTTACACATGATTGAAAATAGTCTGACGAAGTTCGGGTAGTTTTTCAATTTCACGCCTGTGTACAGTATGTTGGTAGCACTTCCTCGCATTGCCTCTTATGCTATCTGTGCCGATCAGCATAACAAAGAGGCGAGGGGTCTCGCTCGTTTTGTCCACGACATGTCGCGCCAACGCCTGAGGGCTTTTTCCTGGTCATTTCTGCTGTAGTTTTCCCCTTGCTACCTGCAATGGTCGTTCGCCGGAGAAAGAGATCAAGAGATGAAAAGTGTATTAGGCAAGCAAAGAACGAAAGTGACCCACTCGCAATGTCGGCAGTATACTACTACATACTCTGTCCGCCCCCGGTAGCTGAATGGTCAGCGTGACGGATTGTCGATCCTCTGGGCCCGGGTCGGGGAGTTTTCCCCGCCCAGGGACTGGGTGTTGTGTTGTCCTAATCATCCTATCATCCTCATCGACTGCAGGTCGCCGAAGTGGCGTCAGATTGAAAGACCGGCTCCCGGCGAACGGCCTGCCCGAAGGGGGGCCCTAGCCATACGACAAGATAAATACTACATACTCTGTACATGTAGAAACGTCCCTGTGGGAATCGACACCTTATCTCCAAACAGAAACGGCATTGCAGGCTGGGGCAAGTGGTGGAATCAGCCTTGTCGGGGCATCTTCCGTGTGAGATCGAGCAACCACTAAAAGCTGCAGACACTGAAGCTATTGCTGTGGAAAGGCGCTACAACTTGTTCAGGGAAAACATAGCTTCAATAATATAGCAGAAGGCCTCATGCCAAACGGATCTTGAATTTCCGTTCTGCAGCAAAGGACCGTTACTTGTAGTAAGAGGGCAAACACAGTTACTAGGGAAAAGACGTTAGACGTTGGCGTGACATATACATACAGGATTTAACAGTTATTAGTGCAGATACTTTTATAAGTGGCTAAGGACATGTGCTGAACAGTATCACACCAGTATTTACTTCATTTGCAGACTAATAATTGTAACCAGTGTGAGTAGTATGTTTTTAGCTTCGTTAATACCTCCAAATACATGCGCAAGAGTAAGCCACTAATGCTTGTTTTCCCCAGGGCAGCAAGCCAGATGTTCAATTGTGTACCCGTGGACACAAAACGGTTAATCTATATAAAATTCGATACTTTGCACCATATCCGAGTTGATTGGCACTAATGTTAGCCGACAGGACATTGTGCGCACAAATTCATGCAGGTCGCCGGAGACGGTTTCGGCAAACTTCTTCTTCGTTTGGCTTCCTAAAAACAATAGAGCGATACAAAAATTGGACTCCGGACGGTGGTAACGATCGAACCCGGACCAAAGGCTGAGCAGTCTCGCGCGCTATCGTCTACGCTTTGAGAACAAATGACACTAAGTGTATCTGTCGGGCCATTTGAATTTGCCTGATATGCCTTACTAGCTAACGTAATTGCTAATAACTTGGAAAGGTCGCAACGTATCGAAGTTTCTGACCACTGTGTGTACAAACATCGTTGCGGTAGGTCGTGAAAATGGAAAGGCCTTATTACACGTGAAATAACATTTTTTTTAAAAAGAGAAAACACATAATAAACAGCTTTTCTAATAGAAAGCGTGATCCTAGTTAGCAGTCTGCTTCAAAAACCTCGGTTTTGGCTGCAACTGAGCGCGTTTCAGAATACCGAGATTGCGCAATTCTTATGTTTGACGATTCTACGTTAAAAATAATGTCTCCACATCCGTTACACATTTCGGAAGCCTGACGTCGCGGAATTGCAGTTTCGGTGAGTGCACAATTTAGAATACGCGTTACTGACATGTATACGGCGCATATTTAACTGTACGATGTCCTAATCCGTGGCACATACGAAAGAATGTCAGTTCAACGAGTGAGTAATACGACGCAGTTCAGAGCTTATTCACATCGCAGCACAGTCCTTCTAATGTTCAAATTTTTATGGTACGCTTTCACTTTTCGACCAACGACCTGCAGATATGTGTCAAAAATGCTTCAAATGGCTCTAAGCACTGTGGGACTTAACATCTGAGGTCATCAGTCCCCTAGAATTAGAACTACTTAAACCAAACTAACCTAAGGACATGCACATATCCACTCCTGAGGCAGGATTCGAACCTGCGACCGCAGTGCCTAGAACCGCTCGGCCACATCGGCCGACTAGAAATGTGTCCCTAAAACACAAGAAAACTGTCTTACGCCATAAAAGAACGAAAACGCAGTGCATAGTTTGCAGTTTACTCAATAGTGACGATTGCCGCCCTGGATTTTACATGGATACAGAACAGATATCAATTTAAATATTTCATCCGTGTCCTCACATACGGAAGACAACCCACCAACCATGCCACTACGTCACGTTTTCCTGACAGTCCCATATCCCATGATTGTACAGTTGCAACAGTCGAAACAGGTTCACTTATAGCGAAGGTATTTTTACGCCCTAAAGCAAAACAAAACAAAGCAGCAAAGATACATAAACATAAATTATAAAGTATATGATACTATAAATGTATTTGTAATAATCCAGGGTAGTGACATTTACTGTTAAATATAACGAACGGAACAAAGTACTTAAAGGAGAAAAGTGTTTTCGTGGGCTCCCTAGAACTATAGCTTTACACCTGGTCTATTTGCACCTTTTAGAAAATAGACATTCCTACATTCCTGTGCAGTAGTTTTATGCGCTACTGTCAAGACGGGGTAACACAATACAGAACTAGCAAGCGAGGCCTTTGATATCATTCCATAAGAGAAATCAAGCCGCGTCAGAATAGTGGAGCAAGTCGACAACGCAGGTGGATCTCCAAGTCTGATCCAACACCCGGGATATGTGGCACTGACAATGCCACGCACTAGCGCACAAAAGTGTGCATATCAAAATCCTTGTGTGTGTGGTACCATTTCCCGTCGAAACACTTCTTGTTAGAACAGGCTGCTTCCCACTTCTGATGTAGTTCTTACGAATGTTGGTGTACTGAATAGAGTTGTAGAATTTTCTACAAAGATGTTATGCATGCACTGAATTTGTTGGTCGTCATTTTGAACACCTTCGGTGATATACATCACTTTGAGTAATCAGTACATTATCCTTGCCATACTTAAAGCGCGTGTGCATCGATTGTCGCTACTGTTCCCGACATTCCATGGCTTTCACTGGCTCGAGATTATTTCCGAGACCGTAATTTGCCATTCCAAAGTGATTGTGTTTCGAGTGCTCTGTGAGCTCCTTCACTTTATGCGCAACCTATTGGGTCACTCTGTATATCGCAAGGATAGGTTAGACGTTAATAGTGGCGGCGCATTTACTGTCGTAAAGACCTCTGATGTATCTAATGCGATTATTACACATTCTGAACGTGAATTAATCAGGGTAAGGGAAGCATTAAAAATGAGTAAAACAAGGTAACTAGATGCTTTTATAGTCCACCCGGGTCAGGAGCTGTAGTGGCAAAGCGATTCAGAGACAAAAAATTCAAAGAGTATTGTGGTTGTAGCTGGAGCCAGAGTGCAAGGTTCTTGTTAACTATTTTTTTACAAAAATGCTTCTAGCAGTTAGAGGAAAGAAAGGTGGGGACAACATCTTAGACATCCTTGTAACTTGCAGGAATGGACTTGAATTAGTCTTGAATTGCGAGAACACTTACGTCCTATTCTTCTTGATAGCAATCCAATACCATAAAGCAAAGCTGACGCATGTGACTGTAGTTTTGAATGAGCACCTCTATTGACACCAAGTTTAACAAAGTTTCAATTTGTCTCCGCACCCTCAAGCAATTTCGGAACATATCTTTACGTGATATAGAATGGTAACCTGTGCAGTCACCTTTGTTCCAGAAAATCCACTTTTGATGTCATCGTGCATGGAATGATTAATGAACACTCTAAGCAGAAACTGTAGGCAGCTAAAAATGTGAATATTCGTATGTGCTCGTACTGCTGAAATCCCAGATTTTGCAATAGTGCAACATGGGACGAATAGCGCAAACTCCAGTCTTTTATAACCAACTCTACACGTTTGTCTGTGTTTCGTCTGTTGCCTTATTTAATCTTATACGACCAGCTAAGGCTGACTGCGAGTAAGTAGGCTATGTGAGTACCGCAGGCCGTGTCAGCTTTATTAGTATCATTTCTATGCACAATTTCACCTTATACCTCTCACAACTGTAATGCAAGGTCTATCTTGTCACACGCGTTGCATCCCCCACACACTTTCAATGACTGTATGTGTTCTCAAAGCAATACATTTACAAAGGTAACTGCTATCACAAATCAGATGAATTACTTTTACGAGCCGCTGTAGAATATAATTTCCTTGCCATAAAATATCAAACAATCCCCGTCAGCGACACGAAGTTTGTCGGTAGGATTTGAACGCATCCAATACAAAGTATTGCCGATCGTTACTGCACCAGGGGCTTTAAAATCTAAGATTTTCGTGTGAACTACACCAAGCTTGGCCATTTTACTTAGTTGTATCACTCTTTCTATGGGGTTAATCCATCTACATCCTTATTGTTCAATTTCTCTGTGTGACCTGTTTCAATTACTCAGTTTTAACATATTTTTCGATATGGACATGATCTTTTTACTTCTTGCTTATAGTGTCTGTGACTATGCTATTATGTAAAATATTTTAATACTGAAATGTAACAGTCGATTGTTTTTTTTTATATTAATCAAGCCAGCAGTAACAAAATTGTAGCTTCAGTACCTTCATTTAATACTGAAAAGATTTAAATACACTTTCAAGAGACGTGGAGTACCGATTTTATGTAGCCAATAAACTTATCTTGAAGTTCAAATTGTCTTCATAACAGCGCAGACATATTTGAAATGTACGGTAACTGTAAGAAAGTACGCCAAGGAGTTAAAGACGAGTATTCTATCAACCGTAGCAGTTTTTTGAGAATTGTTGTGGAAGAATCCTTTTTATTTATATGCCCAATGGCAACTATCTAATTCCAATAGAGCGTCACACCAACAGTAACAGGCAAAAGCCGCATTGCCACACACAGTTTCCTTAATCGATTAAGGCATACGATGCGACACTTCAGTTGAAAAGGACATGACCGATGTCGTTCCCCTGTCCGAACATTTACTCAGCTTCTAAAGAAATCATCGTTGTCTGCATGTTAAAACTTTATCATTCTTTCGTAAGGGATTATGCTTTTTGTGTGAGTTGAGTAAGTGCATTAAGTATTTCGCTGTGTTGATTTGGTTTGTACCTACGTGTAAGGGTTTCTATTGTGCTGCTTAGCAACGAGACACTCTTTGTTCGTCATTAAAAACAGTCAAATTCCTTCCGTTAATGCACAGCTTGAACCCTACTCAAACGGCTCTTGCAGATGACGTCACACCTCCGTAAATCCCTGGTTTCGTTCAAACGTTCGATCACTATATTTGCTTACGTCTACTGATACTATCTCACGATGGATCTTATCGCTATCATTTATTCTCGTGATTTCAATTAGAGTTGGTTTCATATGATTTACTTCGTTTATCAGGCATATAATTCGCGATTCATTTTCTTTCTTGTTTCATATAAATGTTACTGTCTTGTTTTCAACATGATTAAAAGCTAATAACTTTTGAAATCGTTATTAAAACATGCGAACGGAAATCCAAATGATAATCTGCGAACCATCTGGTAAATCATTACAGTCTCAAATAATCAGATAAAATATTGTTCTGGATACATACTCCAGTAATTTTTTGAAGGACGAAGTTTTCCTCTTTGACTGTTAACGTCTATACATTCAGTCAGCTTTATCCGACGTCTTTTCGTAGATTTGTCGAAATGGAACAGGAGTTTGCATGGTAATAGCATTTAATGCTCTTTCCTCCTGCGTTTCAGAAAATTGTGAATTTTTTAGCGGAATTATAGCTCGTTGTTGTGGCTGTGCGAGAGTCAAATGTCCCTCACTGCACCAGATGTACTCGATACCATATCGAGTTCTGTGGCGTATCGGGAAAAGTCGAACCCATTTGGCCAACCCTGTTTTTTGTCGTTATTACAGCTGTTATTCTTGTTAAGTTATTTAGGGGAATCACAAACTGATTGTGTCACTTGCGTCTCTGTTCCGTAGATAATAACAGAATAATATTCTAGAACAAGTATCATAAGATTAGTGACCACTACAGTTTCTTCAAAATACTTAGATGACGACAGCGGGTATACATATAAATAAAATGTTTTGATCTACATTAACGACTATGCAGTACATATGTTTGGAACGAAACAGACTTTTGTGGAATTTTTTTGGTTCCTGCCGGGCCTGAAATGTCGGCAAAAGTGGAGTTTCTCGGAGTTCTAGCGACCATGGAAAGCGCTGACGAAGTTGAACGGGCGACCGCTAGGTAGCACTACCAACCGAGTCCACGGGCACTCATAAATTTCCGCGGGCCTCTTGCAACTGAGCGGCGATGGAAGTAAAATACAGTTTATTTCAGCGAAGTAATATGCGTATTCTTCTGACAAACTTCTTCAGACTACAGCTGTAAAGTGATCAGCCGTATCAGTACACTTTCTCCCATGAAACTGCTCGTCCGCTGACGTTCACTTAAAGTTAGGAAAACAAATACCAACATACACTTTGCAATTTGTGTTCCCAACATTAATTATAGTATGTATGCATGTATCCAGATACTGATACACAATTACAGGATTATATGGCTCTTGGGACATATGAATAATATTTCAAGTACCGTATTTAGTTAGGCGTGTTACTTTAGTCTGGTAGTGTGCTGAGTTTGAATACTAACTAACGCAGTGTGTTAACTTAAATGAAAATAAATTTATCAGACCTTGGCACTATGTCGAAAATAATATACTCGTACTTTTCTATCGTCGTAAAAATGTTACCAGCTTTAAATTAAAAATTCATCTATAGAATAGAAGGAAGTGTGTAGAAGAAATTATTATTATTTAACTCAAGACTCGCTTTGCCACCTGTATGATATTTTCCGTTATTGGCCAAATAATCAAATATTAATAAACTACTTGCTTATATAATAATTTTTTCATAATGCGGGGCCACAGTCATAATGTATTTCTTTAAAGTCAGTAATGTGTCTAATAGTGTATTTTAAATGCAGTGCCATTTTAGGCACTGTATAAAGCTTAAAACACTTGATAATGGCACTTTGAAGTCTAAAAGTAAACGTAAATGTAAAACTGCAAATAAACAACAGTGTAATGGCGGTACTGACTTGAAAGCAACTTGCTTATATAACTCATAACTGTGTCTAATCTCGAATTAACTGTGTCTAGTGGAAGAGTGGTAGCGTCGGGGATAAACTCCCGTCGACAGCGTGATCATTAGAGACAGAGGACAAATTCGTATTAGGATGCTGATGGGGGTACGAAATACTCGGTGTCCTTATTAAGGACCCATCCCGTCATTTACTCTAAGGGATTTAAGGAAATCACTGAAAATCTAAGTAAAGATACCTGGAGGGCATTTTAATCACTGTCTTCCCCAATATGATTCCACTGTCTTATCACCGAGCCACCTCGCTCAATGGTAACATAAAGATACTCCATCGTCTACCTGCTGTAATATTTTAGTTTGTGGTAAAATTCTGGGTTCGAAGTTTGGAGTACAGAAACTTTGCAGCAGATGACTGGGGCTAGAACTTTGAAGCTGAGAAAAAAAATTTTTAATGCCACAAATAAATAGCTAAGGTGCCCTTAGTAATTTTAGTTTTTTGTATGGATGTTCATATTATCATATACTCCGACGACATTAATTAAGAAGGCTTCTAGATACCTTCTTCTGAAAAAAATCAGCCAGTCTCAGATTTCAGAAGAGTTATGTTGTCTGCAATGCTCTTTCTTCTCCAAAACCAGTCCAGATTGGTAATTACTGTTCTTCCGAGGTGGTGCCCACTCAGCAAGGTAAAGCAGCAGGTGTGTACCAAGATGACAACTATTCATGTGTTCCTGGTTTTAGAACAGGAATTGAAACTTGGGTGGTACATTTCTGAGGTAAGGCTGGTCCCGTCTACATATCATCCTAAATGTATTTGAGGTAGAGAAATTGCCAGTCCTCTAATAATGAATATATTATATCCCTCAAGATGTATTGGAGAATTCCTTCAAAGTTTTATTAGGCGGCGACCACAGAAACGTGGCTGAATTATCAGGAGTGAGAACTATAGCCACTGGGGCGGCACCAATAGTTTGTGACTGACATTTAAGTTATTGAGGCAAAACTTTGTTTTTAATGGCAACTGCTCGAGAGCATTTGCTTTCCAACCACGCCACCCATCTATCTCTGTACTGCCCAGCAAGAATATAGGTTCGAGTAGAGGTCAAGCACATGGTTTCAAATGAACCCAAACTTCGCTACATAAGGAAAAATTCATTCTTCAAAGGAGCCCCTAAGCTACAGTTAATGTGGTGTCACCGCCAGACACCACACTTGCTAGGTGGTAGCCTTTAAATCGGCCGCGGTCCGTTAGTATACGTCGGACCCCCGTGTCGCCACTATCAGTGATTGCAGACCGAGCGCCGCCACACGGCAGGTCTAGTCTAGAGAGACTCCCTAGCTCTCGCCCCATTTGTACAGCCGACTTTGCTAGCGATGGTGCACTGACTACATACGTTCTCATTTGCAGAGACGACAGTTTAGCCTAGGCTTCAGCTACGTCATTTGCTACGACCTAGCAAGGCGCCCTATTCAGTTACTATGTCTTCTGAACAGATGATATAGTGACTCATGTACCGTCAAGAGCGACGTTCATCATTAATGGATTAAAGTTAAGTATCAAACTAGCTACGTCCGTTTTCTGAATTCCAATTCCTTGTCATGTTCCAGACCTCACGTCAGTATAGTTCTTCCCTCCTTACGCCAGCCTGCCTGAGCTGAAACGCGTGCATTTCGGCCTCCATTAGTAACACGGTGTTGGCTCTTCAGCCAACACAACAGTCAAGCCTTTTCTCCACATTATCATGTCTTTCAGAAGTGGTAGTTCAGAAAGGTGTGCAAGAGAACTGTGAAGTTTGTAAAGTAGGAGAACACAGACCGTGCAAACGTGACATTAGTCGTACCTGGACTTAATTTATAAGATCATTGCCCGCGAAAGGAAAGATTTCGGGTTCGACATCTGACCTGATACATACACTGTGCAACAGCATTTAAGCATCATTTTTCGAAACCCCGTAATTCCTATACACTGCAAGGTTTAAGCTTGAAATTTGGCTCAAAGGTGTGTGCAATCTTCCTCTCTAACGGTGCAAAAGCTTGGAGCACTGCGATGTCACCCTCGGGATCGGCGGCGTTTCGAAACTGCAAGGTGTCGACACATACGAAAAGACAGACCAGAGCTCAGAAGTTCATGTGACGTGTAAGGTGGGTTAACGATGTCACATTGGCACAAGATTTCACCACAATTCTGCCCAACGCCACCGTGGGCTTGTCACCGATTCAAAGGTCGTCACACCCTCTCTTACCCACATTTTACCCCTTCTTTTGATGCTTTTGCGATTGGGGTAAGAACCGCCACTCTCAGCGTCGAAATCATGCGGATTTCCGATGGCCGAGGAAAACATTTCGGACATATCGTCGCTCAGAATCGATGTGAAAAAGCGTTAGGGTGTAGCGTAATGGGTGTCAATGAAATCACCCCTTCCCTTAAGGCTTTGATTCCCGTACAATTTGCGGCTGAAACCGACAGTTCGCAGAGCTATGAACAATAGGATGAAGTTCTTGACGTCCGGATGATTCTCACCCCTTTGGAATGTAATGCGACCACAGTCTTTTCTCTGGTGTAGAGGGTGGAATCACTAGGGACCGTTCAAAAACATTCGACGAAATCTGAACTTGATCTAAAGCAGTGAAGGTTGTTTACTTTTTTATCAGAGCTACTGTTTCGTGCCCTTCTGTGGTGTGATCCTGGGAATGGAGGGGGTGGGGGACACTGACACATGCGTATATAAAACGCAAAGCCTCCCTCTACGACATCACCCCTGTTCAGCAACATCCTTGGTGGCACCCGCTGGCCTTTGTAGAGTACTTTAAACATGTCCTTATACAAAGGCATTCTGTGACGAAGTACTGGCAGAGAAGCAACTCATTCGATACCACTCCATATCAGATGTCTATTAACAGATACGAGAGCAGCAGTATTGCCTGCCTGTAGGCGTTATCGCTTTTGTCATAGGTTCTCTCAATACAGGTTAGGGGGGGAGGGGGGGCAGGTGGTATAAATTATGCGTGTCTTTTGGAAGTCAGATCTGGAAGCTGGAGACACCTCTAGAGATTGAATAAGAGTCCCTAACCGTTCTTTCCACCAACCAACGCCTTGTGTCCCCAGAGCAGAAGACAGCTCGTCGGTCGTTCTTTGGCAGAAGCCACTATGCCGTCATCTGTAACCTTTTAATGGGGCGCCACTTGCCCAGGTTAGTCTCTGTATCCACAGAGGGCAAGATCTGTAGTACTGACAATGATGGCAGGCGACAGTTCTCATTACTGTATCCTGTTTCATTATTATGTAAGTCTTCATATATTTTACACTGTCTTTCATTATTATTTAAGTCTTCATACATTTTACACTGTCCTTAACAACACTCGACATAGCTTTCTTAATTGTACGGCAACTTTTCTGACAACTTAGAGAGTGCCATATGCCCACCCGAAGCAGTGTTACGCGTCCCTCCTTCTAGAAAGCCCGAAACAATCTTACACGTCCGGCCCTCCGAACGACCGAAACAGAGTTGCGTGACCGGACCTTCAGAACGCCCGAAACAGTATGACTAGTGCAGGCGAAGTACTTCGCCTCCCAGATGCCTCAAAGCGACCCGAAGGTGTTCGAAGCACATCGGTAGCGATATCATTTTATGTCCCTCAAAACTGGTGAAATTTAATAAACACAAACAACAGAATCATAGGGTAACTAAGAGAGACTATCGTACTGAAAACTGGAGTAAATATAATGAACGGCATATAAACAATTAATAAGAGAAGTTAGGCGTTTTGGCGCCTAGGGTCCGAACGTGTCGACCTATGACAAGCAAGTTCAGGACAATAGGCGGACTCTCCCACAGGACTCGTACATACTGTGCCATCTGTCGCTTCTACCCCATTCCACTTTTGTACAATATGCTACTTCCAGTGTATCAAGCTGCATCAAGGCGAGGTCCTAGCAAAATAAAATATTGGCGGCCACAGCCAGGAATATCACAGTGGCACCGAGGATGTGTTGCTGAAATGATCACGTCACAGAAGGTAGCAGTACATGAGCGGCGATAAAGCATGAACAACTTTTGCTGCTTCATACCGCGTTCAGATTTTGAACGGTCCCTAGTGGTTTCATCCTACACTCCTGAGCAAATTTTGGTCGCTCTGAATTGAAAAGTGGCTAGATTACGTTCAGTCGAGTTGCTGCCCCACGATGTGAAAGGTTGTTAAGAAAATCGTCCTGCAGCTCACTGCACTGTGTACTGGTGTTTTCTACTGCGAAAATTGTGGATATCAAGGCCCCAAGGCTAAACGTGGTTTCATCGACGCCCCTTTATGCCATCCCTGAGGCGTTTTCGTGTCAGATCTGAGCGGCGGTGTGTTTGAAATGTTTTCATTGGCCACTGCTAACAAAACCGCGTGAATTCAATGCTGGAAATCGCGAATCTGAGGCGTCAAAAGAAGGTGGAGAAATGTGGTCAGAAAGGGTGGGACGGCTTTCTCACCGTGTGACGCGTCCATTTTGGCGCTGGGCAGGATTGTGGCGAAACTTGGTGCCAGTGTGACATCGTTAACTCATCCTACACCTCACATGAACTTCCGAGCTTTGCCCATCCTCTCGCATGTCTCAAAAGCTTTCTGTTTGAAGCTTCGCTTTCGTACCATTGCAGAGGAAAGGTGAAGGTATCTTTTAGCCAAATTTCAAACTTTTGCGTCTCAACTGGGGGAAGCGTAGTAAAAATATTTCTTTCTTTCTGTACTTCTTCAGAGAGTAAATCCACACTAACTTTTCTGAACGTTTCATTTAGCAAAAGTATGTCTGTTCTGTGTGCGCGGTAAGCGGAAATCGAGGATAATATGAATGGTCCTGACTTCAGTGTGGGCACTCCACATTATGGCAGGTAGTGCTCTCCAGATATTACCCATCCCAAAACCTTCTATCGGATGCCATAGGCTACAGCGTGTTTCATCACTTCAGATCAATCGTTTCTAGTTGCCCAGTGTCTAGTCAATGTCGGCCGTTGTGGTCGAGCGGTTCTAGGCGCCTCAGTCCGGAAACGAGCTGCTGCTACGGTCGCCGGTTCGAATCCTGCCTCGGGAATGGATGTGTGTGATGTCCTTAGGTTAGTTGGGTTTAAGTAGTTCTAAGTTCTAGGGGACTGATGACCTCAGATGTTAAGTCCCATAGTGCTCAGTCATTTGAACTGTCTAGTCGTGTGTATCTTTACACCACCTTATGCGCCGCTTAGCATTGGCTACGGAAATGAGTGGTTTATGAGGAGCTCATCGATCATTGTACCCCATTCTCTTTAAGGCCCTAAGTCCAGCATGTGCTAGCTGGACTGCTGGTAGCTCTGTGGAAATCTATGAGTGATTCCTTCCCGCTGATTTGATACGCTATTTTACAGCCGCCTTTTGGAATGCATGACGGTTCCTGTCTTTCCGTAGGTCAGGTCAGCCGGGTCTTCTTTCAGCCGTCGTCCCGTTGCGTTTCCACTACACAATTACATCACCAACAGTAGTTGCGCAGCTTTAGAAGGGTGGAAATCTCCATGATGGATCTGATATTCAAGTGACGTCCAATGATTAGCCCACATTAGAACCCACTGTGCTCTCTTGACGGATCCATTATGCAGTTAGCCGGCCGGGGTGGCCGAGCGCTTCTAGGCGCTACAGTTTGAAACCGCGCGACCGCTACGGTCGCAGGTTCGAATTCTGACTCGGGTATGGATGTGTGATGTTCTTAGGTTACTTAGGTTAAAGTAGTTGTAAGTTCTAGGGGACTGATGACCTCAGAAGGTAAGTCCCATAGTGCTCAGAGCCATTTGGACCATTATGCAGTTACTGTTTCCCTACTGACAACACAACACTCCCCGCCTCTTTTATCGCTGTTAGGTCTCCCTGTCGTGGCGTCTAGACGTAATATCTGCGTATCGTAAGGTGTACGGATACTTTTGATAACATTGTCTTCTCCCTCCATCTGCCTGAAAAAAATTAGACATGATAAGTGAGGTGTTGAACTCAGAGAAATGTTGAGCCTTAAGTTTTATGCACAATTGTTCTATGGTGTACGATTTTCATGTAAAAAACACGTTGGTTATCATTTTTACCCGCTTGACAATTTTTTATAAAATTTGAATTCTTGATGAAAAGTGATGCTTAGTTTTTCTTTTAATTTTCGTTGGTAGCTGTAAGTTCAAACTGGGTCTTGTTCAACGACCATTTATAGATCTATTCGATGGATATATATCAATTTTATGTGTTATGTGCTCCACCGTCTGGTACATGAACTCACCTGTCGAAGTAAAGATACCGCATTTTAAGCAATTGTTTGTAATGAACCCGACTACTCCTTTAAGATATTTCTAGCTGAGATCCTGGCGTTACTTGGCCCTTACGTATTTATTCCAATGTGCGTATTTATTTTCATCTGTTAGTCCATATCCCCCTCCCCCCTTCTATCCATCTCCTCCTCCCCTCTTTCCGTCGATCTCTTCCGTCCCCCTTCTCTCTGTCTCCCCATTTCTACCTCCCCTCTCTCTTCCGTCTTCTCCTACCTGCACGAGCGATGGGACACAGCATCTCCGAGGCAGCGATGAAGTGGGGATAACCGTTTAACGAATGTACCGTAAATATCAGGAGTCAGGCAAGACATCAAACCTCCGACATCGTTGCGGCCGGAAAAAGATTTGCAAGAACGGGACGAACTACGACTGAAGAGAATTGCAAGATTTCCGCAAATTGCTGCAGATTTCAGTGCCGGGCCATCAACAAGTGTCAGCAGGCGAACTGTCCAGTGAAACATCATCGATATAGGCTTGCGGAGCCGAAGACCCACTCGTGTACCCTTGATGACTGCACGGTACAAAGCTTTACGCCTCGCCTCGGCCCGTCAACACCGACATTGGACTGCTGATGACTGGAAACATGTTGCCTGGTCGCACGAGTATCGTTTCAAATTGTATCGAGTGGATGGACGTGTGAGGGTATGGAGACAACCTCATGAATCCATGGACCCTGCATGTCAGCAGGGGACAGTTCAAGCTGGTGGAGGCTCTGTAATGGTGTCGGAGTGTACAGTTGGAGTGACACGTGACCCCTGATACTTTTAGATACGACTGTGACAGGTGACACGTTTGTAAGCGTCCTGTCTGATCACCTGCATCCATTTATTTCCATGGGGTATTCCGACGGACTTGGGCAATTCCAGCAGGGCAATGCGACAGCCCAGGGTCAGAGACAGAGTGGCTCCAGGAACACTCTTCTGAGTTTAGACACTTCCACTGGTCACCAAACTCCCCAGACATGAACGTTATTGAGCATATGTGGGATGCCTTACAACGTGCTGTTCAGAAGAGATATTCACCCCGTCGTACTCTTAAACGAAGTTATGGACAGCCCTGCAGGATTCAAGGTGTAATTTGTCTCCAGCAGTACTTCAGACATTAGTCGAGTCCATGCCAGCTCGTGTTGCGACTCTACTGCGACTTCATGGGGGCCCTACACGATATTAGGAAGGTTTGCCAGTTTCTTGGGCTTTTCGTGGTAATATGTAGACTGTACGAAGTTTGCCTGAAAGCGATACACGTGGCTAGGAGGAGCGTTTCACCTCTGGCTTTATCAGCGTATGTCGATGTCACGTATATTTCACATATATTTAACGTGTTTCACACATGTATGTACACATAGTTCGCCTGTATCTCTAGCGAATTGTTCCTTGTTGTATCGTTTTCACTCATCTCAACGTTTATGACGAATCTCCTGTACTAGGTGTAGTACAACGATGTTATTATGTAGATATTTTACTGCATGAACAGCGAAAATCCTGTAAGCAATTACCTTTCACCATCTTGTGGGAGATGTGAGAGGTAGAAAATTTCGTAAAAGTTTGAAATTATGTGTCAATTTGTTGGTGTAGGTAAGCGATCTCATTCTCAAATACTGGAAGAATAAAGCTTGGGTATTCGCGCTTCGTGGGCTACACTTCTTTTCACCCTACTACCATTCATTTGAGAGGTGATTCGTACCCCCACAGCGATTCTTTTCAGGCAGTAGGTTATATGTGCATCACGATTCAGTACGTTATATGTGCATCACGATTGGTTGACATCGGTTGAAGTGGTTTAAGGGATGTTGAAGACACATTCAGGCATACACTATGTGATCAAAAGTATCCGGACACCTGGCTGAAAATGACTTACAAGTTCGTGGAGCCCTCTATCGGAAATGCTGGAATTCAATATGGTGTTGGCCCAGCCTTAGTCTTGATGATAGCTTCCACTCTCGCAGGCATACGTTGAAACAGGTGCTGGAAGGTTTCTTGGGACGTGGCAGCCCATTCTTCACGGAGTGCTACACTGAGGAGAGGTATCGATGTCGATCGGTGAGGCCTGGCACGAAGGCGGCGTTCCAAAACATCCCAAACGTATTCTATAGGATTCAGGTCAGGTCTATGTGCAAGCCAGTCCATTACAGGAATGTTACTGTCGTGTAACCACTCCACTACAGGCCTTGCATTATGAGCAGGTGCTCGATCGTGATGAAAGATGTAAGCGCCATCCCCGAATTGCTCTTCAACTGTGGGAAGTAACAAGTTGCTTAAAGTATCAATGTAGGCCTGTGCTGTGACAGTGCCACGCAAAACAACAAAATGTGCAAGACCCCTCCATGAAAATCACGACCACATCATAACACCACCGTATCCGAATTTTACACTTGGCATTGCACACGCTGGCAGATGACGTTGCTGCTCGGAATGGCCGCGCGGTTTGAGGCGCTATGTCACGGATTGCGCGGCCCCTGCCGCCGAAGGTTCGACTCCTCCCTCGGGCATGGGTGTGTGTGTGTGTGTTTTTCTTAGCATAAGTTAGTTTAGGTAGTGCGTATGACTAGGGACCGATGACCTCAGCAGTTCGGTCCCTTAAATTCACACACATTTGAACATTTAGACGACGTTCACCGGGCATTCGCCATACCCACGCCCTGCCATCGGATCGGCACATTGTGCGCCGTGATTCGACATTGTGTACCGTGATTCGTCACTCAACGCAACGTTTTTGTGCTGTTCAATCGTCCAATGTTTAGGCTCCTTACACCAAGCGAGGCGTCGTTTGGCATTCATCAGTGTGATATGTGGTGTATGAGCAGCTGTTCGACCAAGAAATCCGAGTTTTCTCACCTGGCCCCTAACTGTTATAGTACTTGCACTGGCTACTGTTCCAGTCTGGAATTCCTGTGTGATGTTTTAGATAGCCGTCTGTCTATTACACATTACGACCCTCTTCAACTGTCGGTGGTCTCTCTCGGTCAACAGACGAGGTCGGCCTGTACGCTTTTGCGGTGTACGTGTCCCTTCACGCTTCCACTTCACTATCACATCGTAAACAGTGGACCTAGGGATTTTTAGGAGTGTGGAAATCTCGCGTACTGACCACGTTCGAAGTCCGTAACTTCTGCGGAGCGCCGCATTCCACTCCCCCACAATGTCTACTGAGGTCGGTTATACGGAGTACCTGACGCACTTAATATGGAAAATGTATGTTTTTGAGGGGTCCGCAGACTTTTGTTAACATAGAGTATATTTATTGGATGAGAAATATACATCTCAGTTGCTTTCTTACTTTTTGTTTCCATTATGAGAGGCACTTAATTTTCCTTGACAAGTAACAAAGTCGTGTGCACTCGAATGATTCTCACATTCATATATTCACCCGGCTTTCAAATACACGAATGTTTTGTCAATGTAATTATATTTGCTGCAAAAGCGAATGTGTCAAAGATTCTTGGCGTTTGTGACTCAGATACAGAAAAACTGTGGAGCTGGATTCTTCTGTTATGGTAAACAGTTTTATTGCTTTGGAGGTTTTATTATTACGGCTATTTGTTTTTTTTTACCAGTTACAGTTATAATGGCTTATATCATACGTAAAATATGTAGGTAATGGATTCAATACAGGTTTCCTACGTTCCACTTTCGCTGGTTTGACCAGGAACAAGTCTTCTGTTGTTTACTATCCAAGCTTTTTGTTCTTAAAAGAAAACGTGTTATTCAGTAAATGTCTGTATTGTTACAAAATAATTGTAAACAACCTGTCCTCTAACGCACCGTTTCATTGCTCCTAGTGTCCATAGGAAACGAAAGAAAGAAAGATATGGTGTAATCGTTTAGTTAATTTTTATGGCACTACATTCCCGTCCTGATGTAAAAACTGTGTTACAGACGAATATAAACGTTATTATTCGCAGTCATCCAACATCGTATTCAGAAGTGTAGAGTTACGTCCGCCTGCAGCCCTTCGGTCATAGTGCATAACAAGTATGTACAGCAGTGTCATTACTGCCAATGTTATGCCGCGGTTTTACTGTGACAGGGAAGCGTGGGCTCCTGATGAATGGCGTCAGAAGCTCATCAAGGAGAGAAATAGAAGTAGTGTACGTAAGACCAAGGTCACTGATAAGATATGAACTCCACTGACAGCTGATAAAATTGTTGTTTATTAAAACACAACCAGTTTCGCGACTTGAAAGCGGCATCATGAGGTGCAGCTTACACGGTAGAAAGCAAACTACTGTGGCACCACATTTTGTGGGTATTAAAATTAATAAAGGAAAGTTTAAATTATATTTCCAACATTGAAAAGTCGTAGGCATATCCATCGCTCCTAGTCAAAATTTACTATTTGGAGAATATCGTCAATACTATGGCAAGCAAAAGGTAAAGAAGACGTGCTCCATTCTTTACCATTTATTTACATCAGTGTGACAGCTGGGTGCAGAGCAAGGTAAAAGTAAACTGCACAAACGACAAAGAGAGACTAGCTGGCTGGTGGAACAAAAGCTATCCATGGGGACAGTGTGACGTCAGGGACTCATGTCTAGGATCGCTGGGTCGCTACCTTTACGAACGAGAATAATATAGAATTTTATAACATATTAACACCTAATCATACTTACAATCAAAATTAGCCAGAATCATACGGAGCCTTAAATAAAATTGCTTATTCAACGTCAACTATGCGTTTTATATTTTATGTCTAAAAATTTTCATTTCCTCTCATGTACACAGAGTATCGCTTCTTCCTGTTTTGCGAAGTATTTTTAAATTTTCTGCAGGGCTTGTGATGCTGTGCCCCTCTTCACTAAGTGCGCTGTTAATGCAGTTGGCGGGTTATTTGAACCTTATTCAGAATGACCTACCGGTTTGTCCTATATATTTCTTCAGGCAGTAACTGCTTCTTGTGCAGTATACACCCGCTTTATTACATTTATTTACCACAGATTTTTCCTTGAGTCTGATTTTTCTCCAGGATGTGAAAATGTAAAATGCGCTGGAATAATGTTGTTACATCGCATACATCTGCCAATTTTTTTCATCTGCCGTCTGCCATGTTGCCCGCAGATATGACATCCTAGAAAAAACAGTGTGTTCCTTTGCTCCATTAGAAAATTAGCCTCTAATCCGCTACAGGAAGGAAGATTTTTCTTTTTTGCTATACTTCCATCATACTGAAGCGCAAAAGAAACTGGTATAGGCATGCGTGTTCAAATGCGGAGATATGTGAGCATGCAGAAAACGGCGCTGCGGTCGGCAGTGCTTATATTAGACAAAATCTGTCTGGCGCAGTTGTTTGATCGCTTACTGCTGCTAAAACGGCAGGTTACCAAGATTTAAGTGTGTTTGAACGTATTGTTACAGTCGACGCACGAACAATGGGACACACCATCTCCGAGATAGCGATGAAGTGGGCATTTTCCCGTACGTCCATTTCACGAGTGAACCTTGAATATCAGGAATCCGGTAGAACATCAGATCTCCGACATCGCAGCGGCCAGAAAAATATCCTGGGATAACGACGACTAACGAAAATCGTTCAGTGTGACAGAAGTGCAACCCTTCCGCGAATTGGTGCAGATTTCAATGCTGGGCTATCAGCAGGTATCAGAGTGCGAACCATTCTACGAAACATCACCGACACGGGCTTTCGGAGCCGAAGGCCCGCTCGTGTACACTTGATGACTGCACGACTCAAATCTTTGCGCCTCGCCTGGGCCCCTCAACACGTACTTTGGACTGTTGATAACTGGAGACATGTTGCCTGGTCGGACGAGTCTTGTTTCAAATTGTATCTAGAGGATGACGTGTACGGGTATGGAGACAATCTTGTGAATCCGTGGACTCTGCATGTCAGCAGGGAACTGTTCAAGCTGCTAGGGGCTCTGTAATGGTGCGGGGCGCGTGCAGTTGGAGTGATATGGAAACCCTGATACGTCTACATACGACTCTGGCAGGTGACACCTACGTAAGCATCCTGCCTGGTCACATGCATTCATTTATGTCCATTGTGCATTCCGACCGTCTTGGGCAAATTCATCAAGCCAATGCGACACCCCACACGTTCGGAATCGCTATAGAGAGGCACCAGGAACACCCTTTTGAGATTGAACATTTCCACTGCCCACCGAACTCCCCAGGCATGAACACTATTGAGCATATCTGAGATGCCTTGCAACGTTCTGTTCAGAAGAGATCTCCACCCCCTCGTACTCTTACGTATTTATGGACAGCCTTGAAGGATTCATGGTGTCTGTTCCCTCCACCACTATTTCAGACATTAGTCGAGTCCATGCCACGTTGTGTTGCGGCATTTCTGCGGACTCGCTGGAGCCCTACACGATATTAGCCATGTGTACCAGTGACTATTTTTCTATGCCATATACTGTATAACCTCATATTCAGCCACTTGAGCTTAACAGGTAAGGGGCACTGCATACCAAATGTTTAACATGGCTCGGAATGCTGTGGATTTGTACTTCGTTGAGTGACATGCTGATAAGAGAAGGAGGTAAATGGGTTACACACTTGGGCAACTTATAATGAAGTTCAACCCCTACTCCCTTCTCCACGGGAAACCACTCCCATGTCTGTGGCATACATTCAAGGTCATCCAGGGAAAACGCCATCCCCCTCCCCTTCCACCCCTCCTATGCCCCATGGACCAATGAGATTCAAGCACTCCCTCACCAACATCATCTTTTATAACTGGGGCACTTTAATGGCGGCCTTCATTCTGAAGGTGTGCAGCACAGAGAGAGGATCAGGCTGTGTCTATTCGTTAATAACAAACTATGGCAATTACCTTAAGTCATGTCACGCAAAGTCAGTTTCTTATGAGAAATTTAATATTACGTGATTTTCATCATTAAATATTTTTCACCGATTTTTTCGCATTTCGCCCTACTCCTGCGTACTTTCCAAAATTTTGCCGACTTTTCCACATTTTTTTTCGTTTTTTCCCTATCTTCAAATTTTAGGTATAAATTTCCTCATTTTATCACAGTTTTCACAATTTCATCCAATGACGTTCATTCTGTCCCACTGTTCTCAACGACTCATCAACATCGTGTCATGTGATGTTGCGTCGTTATGTCCCATCACATCACGTTACGGCAGTGTGTGTGCAAAAGTTATTCCCAGCACTGCTGATTTTTCAGGGTTGTTCAGTAGGTCCATCTGCCATCCTGCGACCTCCTGTCGCCATCCTGTGGTTTTAATGTTCAAGATTTTTCAGTCATACATTATTATTATTTTTTAAATAACCAATTACGCTCTTGCTATAAATGGAGCTGGACGGCTATAAAGTGAATTTCCTCCATTAGCATGCGTTTGGGGTAACGACATGCACACGGAAAAAATCAAATCCACTCTACCGTTAGACCTGCTGCGTGGCAGCACACACTTAAGAGGGTGTGACCGAACATGCTGCCACCTTCGGTAATTACCCAGATGTCTTTTGTTACCAATACGAATTATTTCCTAAACAGTTTCTAACATGTGGGGATCCAATGCAAAATATTTATCTGCCTACAACTTTTAATTATTATCATGTTTTACCATATGGTTATCAGCTTGAGCTGTTCTCCTTTCTTGGTTGTGACATCTAACACTGTACAGTTTCATAGGAATCCTGGGCTGATTCTTTCATAAATATACGCAGATAGGATAGCGTTTTTGATGCAGAGTAGAAGTGTGCAAACAAATCACGGGCATGATGCTCGTCGCTGCTGGTCCTACAAGCCACCCCATAGCCATAGGTATCCAGGTCGCAGCACACAAAAAACTAGTGTAACTGGATTGCATGGCCAATAACGTTTTGAAAGTATGATCAGGAGATCACGAGACTGGAAGTGCTGTTATCATTACCTATACCTGAAAGTTTTTACTACTAGTATGAATAATCATAATCTATAAAAAGCATTTGATGTTGGTGGTAATTCTGACTTACTGCTATTCTAAGACGCGTACCAATGTTCGTCCTACACTTTTACGAATACTAAGATAGACTGGCATTGGATTTGAACCAGCATCATCCGGAAAATTAAAATAAATAACATCGACTTGTGAGGGTACATTCCAGGTCATCAGGACCGAAACCTGGAATGTACCCTTCGTGTATCTACAGTTCTTTTTAGTTAGCCTGGAAATCTGTTACACTAATTACCAAACGGCCATGATGAGAGTTGTGCTGTGGACTGTCTCCTTATGGATGACTGTCTATTCGTCGTCAGCAAATCGGTAAGGGACACTATACCTTCACAGAGGTAATTTTTGCTGGAATTAGGGATATGGAAATTTCTTGTAACAGTATATTTGAAAATGCAATGGAAAGCTATACATCTCTAGAGATCTGACAGTCTTGCTGGAAAAGATATAGAACAAATTAAACCTTCCTGACACATAAAATTGGCAATGTGTCAAGCAGACTTAGAACATTATCGATTAAAGTTTTCATTAGTCCTGAAGTCATACTGCAATTTGTCTACTGGCAAGTAGTACGAGATTATATGTTGATGATTGTGCCATCTTTCGCTGTTATCACTCCTAACTCTAGTTGTAACGTAATAATCAGTAATGGCACGATGCAATACCATTCCTTGATACTCTGCTTTAAAAACAAGTCAACCAAGAGTGGTAATGGATTAATGGGTTACAAAACCAAGTACTGTATGTACACTACTGGCCATTAAAATTGCTACAGACGCGAAATTTAGCCGACAGAAAGAAGATGCTGTGATATGCAAATGATTAGCTTTTCAGAGCATTCAGACAAGGCTGGCGCCGTTGGCGACACATATAACGTGCTGACATGAGGACAGTCTCCAACCTATTTCTCAGACACAAACTGCAGTTGACCGGCGTTGCCTGGTGAAACGTTGTTGTGATGCGTCGTGTAAGGAGGAGAAATGCAAACCATGACGTTTCCGAGTTTGATAAAGGTCGGATTTCAGCCAATCGCGATTGCGGATTACCGTGACATTGCTGCTCGCGTTGGTCGAGATCCAATGACTGTTAGCAGAATATGGAGTCGGTGGGTTCAGAAGGGTAATACGGAACGCCGTGTTGGATCCGAACTGCCTCGTATCACTAGTAGTCGAGATGACGGGCATCTTATCAGCATGGCTGTAACGGATCGTGCAGCCACGTCTCGATCCCTGACGCAGCATCACAGACAGGAGCGCCTGCGATGGTGTACTCAGTGATGAACCTGGGCGCACGGATGGCAAAACGTCATTTTTCGGATGAATCCAGGATCCGTTTACAGCATTCTGATGGTCGTATCCGTGTTTGGCGACATCTCGGTGAACGCACATTGGAAGCGTGTATTCGTCATCGCCATACTGGCGTATCGCCCGGCGTCATGATATGGGGTGCCATTGATTACACGTCTCGGTCACCTCTTGTTGGCATTGACGGAAATTTGAATAGTGGACGTTACATTTTAGATGTGTTACGACCCGTGGCTCTATCCTTCATTCGATCCCTGCGAAACCTTATATTTCAGCAGGATAATGCACGACCGCATGTTGCAGGTCCTGTACGGGACTTTTTGGATACAGAAAATGTTGGACTGCTGCCCTGGCCAGAACATTCTCCAGAGCTCTCACCAACTGAAAACGTCTGTTAGCAGAGTATGGAGTCGGTGGGTTCAGAAGGGTAATACGGAACGCCGTGCTGGATCCCAACTGCCTCGTATCTGGTCGAGCAACTTGCTCGTCACAATACGCCAGTCACCACTGTTGATGAACTGTGGTATCGTGTTGGCGCTGCATGGGCAGCTGTACCTGAGCACGCCATCCAACCTCTGACTGAATGCCCAGGCGATCAAGGCCGTTATTACGGGCAGAGGTGGTTGTTCTGGGTACTGATTTCTCAGGATCTATGCACCCACATTGCGTGAAAATGTAATCACATGTCAGTTCTAGTATAATATATTTGTCTAATGAATACCCGTTTATCATCTGCATTTCTTCTTCGTGTATCAATTTCAATGGCCAGTAGTGTATATAGTTTCAATAATACACTGCCAAAAAAAAAAAAAAAAATAGTACACCTGGAAAGACGAAGTCGATTTCGATGCGATGACAGCATATGCAACGTGGGGCATAGTACATGTACTGATAATGGTTTCAACGTGGTCCGCCAGTAGATAGCTTAGTGGCATAGCTACTAGAGCGCCGTATGTGTCTACCTTTTCATAGGGATTGCTCGCGCCACAAAGCTCAGTGTGGTGCGGACGTGTCAAGCAATCAGGCAACTATGCCACGGAGATGTACTCCTGCTTTCTAAGAGCCAACTGAGTGAGTTTCAAAGAGAACAACTTGTGGCCGTCCAAATGACGGGACGGTCCTTTTGGAGAACTGCCGCACAAGTTGGACGTGCTGCATCACATGTACAACGACGCTAGTGTAGGTGGTCACGTGAACATGCTCGCATCTACAGTCGAGGTTCTGGAAGTCAACGCAGCACAGACGCCCGTCAGGATCGCCGTATTTTAAGGGCAGCAGCGGCAGATAGTACAGCTACCACAGCACAGATAAGAGCGCTTGTGAGCCCAGACGAGTCAACAAGGATTGTTGCGAGCCCGTTATTAGAAGCGAGGCTATGGGCACGCACCGCACACCTCTAGCCTGTATTCAACTCATGCCTCAGCATGGACGTGTACGGCTCGTTGGCGACGTCAGTGAATCACTTGAAAGGAAGAATGACGCGCTGTAGTCTTCAGCGATGAAAGCAGAATCTGCACGCACGCAAGTGATGATCATTTGCGAATACGACGTACACCTGGTGAGCGTTGTCTCGAAGAGTGCATTCGTCCAAGAAATTCTGTTCCCAAACCCAGGCCCTATGATGTGGGGTGTGGTGAGCTACAGTTCTTGTTTACCTTTGGTGGTGCTTCTGGAGGGGACGCTAACCAGTGCTCGATATGTGCAGTTCAGAAGGTTGTTTGATCCATTCTTTTGTCGTTATTGCAAGGGGAAAGTGGTGTGATGCTCCTGCGGGCTAATACTTGTCAGTACACTGCCCGTGAAATTTAACGTCTTCTGCAGGACGTGCAAATACTTCCCTGGCCAACAACATTTGGGTTTATCTCTAATCCAGCACTTGTGGGATATGATGTGACAGTACTCGCCATCTGCACGATCGACGATGCCAGAGCCAGCGATTCCATTGTTGCTCGTGGCGACTACACCACGCACTATAGTCCGTTCATAATAAGAATAAACCTGATGTAAGCAAAGAAAACGCGATTATTATTATGAAATTTCAAGATATTCAAATGTATTAACAGCCATCAAAGTTTTTCTTAATCACGCTTTAGCTACGCAGTTTTTACACTCCTGGAAATTGAAATAAGAACACCGTGAATTCATTGTCCCAGGAAGGGGAAACTTTATTGACACATTCCTGGGGTCAGATACATCACATGATCACACTGACAGAACCACAGGCACATAGACACAGGCAACAGAGCATGCACAATGTCGGCACTAGTGCAGTATATATCCACCTTTCGCAGCAATGCAGGCTGCTATTCTCCCATGGAGACGATCGTAGAGATGCTGGATGTAGTCCTGTGGAACGGCTTGCCATGCCATTTCCACCTGGCGCCTCAGTTGGACCAGCGTTCGTGCTAGACGTGCAGACCGCGTGAGACGACGCTTCATCCAGTCCCAAACATGCTCAATGGGGGACAGATCTGGAGATCTTGCTGGCCAGGGTAGTTGACTTACACCTTCTAGAGCACGTTGGGTGGCACGGGATACATGCGGACGTGCATTGTCCTGTTGGAACAGCAAGTTCCCTTGCCGGTCTAGGAATGGTAGAACGATGGGTTCGATGACGGTTTGGATGTACCGTGCACTATTCAGTGTCCCCTCGACGATCACCAGAGGTGTACGGCCAGTGTAGGAGATCGCTCCCCACACCATGATGCCGGGTGTTGGCCCTGTGTGCCTCGGTCGTATGCAGTCCTGATACGACCATCATTGGCACCAAGGCAGAAGCGACTCTCATCGCTGAAGACGACACGTCTCCATTCGTCCCTCCATTCACGCCTGTCGCGACACCACTGGAGGCGGGCTGCACGATGTTGGGGCGTGAGCGGAAGACGGCCTAACGGTGTGTGGGACCGTAGCCCAGCTTCATGGAGACGGTTGCGAATGGTCCTCACCGATACCCCTAGGAGCAACAGTGTCCCTAATTTGCTGGGAAGTGGCGGTGCGGTCCCCTACGGCACTGCGTAGGATCCTACGGTCTTGGCGTGCATCCGTGCGTCGCTATGGTCCGGTCCCTGGTCGACGGGCACGTCCACCTTCCGCCGACCACTGGCGACAACATCGATGTACTGTGGAGACCTCACGCCCCACGTGTTGAGCAAATCGGCGGTACGTCCACCCGGCCTCCCGCATGCCCACTATACGCCCTCGCTCAAAGTCCGTCAACTGCACATACGGTTCACGTCCACGCTGTCGCGGCATGCTACCAGTGTTAAAGACTGCGATGGAGCTCCGTATGCCACGGCAAACTGGCTGACACTGACGGCGGCGGTGCACAAATGCTGCGCAGCTAGCGCCATTCGACGGCCAACACCGCGGTTCCTTGTGTGTCCGCTGTGCCGTGCGTGTGATCATTGCTTGTACAGCCCTCTCGCAGTGTCCGGAGCAAGTATGGTGGGTCTGACACACCGGTGTCAATGTGTTCTTTTTTCCATTTCCAGGAGTGTATTTCAAAAATCATGTACAGTCACAGCCTCTGCAGAGCTGTTAATGCGCAATATGAAAATTGATCAGACTGCTTTCTGTTCCGTAGTGAAACACGCATGTGGAACAAGGTTAAAAAGCGCCGAGAAATAGGCTTTTCTTAATGTTTTTATAAATTTACGGAGATAATCGGCTTTGAAGTTTTCCCAGCGTTGTGTACAATGCAGTTTTTAACAAACCCAAATTGAACGTGAAGTGCAGCCGGTAGCGTATTGGCATGGGAAACAAATGCGTTGATTCACATCACCCCGGTATCATTTTTTTTCGTCGTTCAACTTGAGATACCTACATCTCATAATTATAAAACTCATCATATTTGTTATGAATAACGCACGTCTTCTTGTTTCTAATTACATATTGGACGCTACATTCCTGTTTCCATTTCAAATAGAGATTCTTAATTAATGACGTTTTATGAAAGACTGTTCATAAAACTTGTTTAAATTAAGAAAACATAAGAATTTAATTTTTAAGGCAAAAACGAAAAACCAAATCCTCTTTATTTGGGCTATATCCATCATTTTATACCACAGAGGTGAATAAGCTTCGTAGAAACATGAAAAACAATCATTTTCACAGCATCGAGCACTCATACAAATGCTGCATTTTTACGTTTGCTACTTCACAATTACAATATGAATTCAACAGAACCGATCTGAAGCCAAGCTGCGGGATTTGGGCGGAGAAGTAAGAATACTGTTTGTTACACTTCCCGAACTGAAATGTATTTCTCGGATTCTGATAAGGAAGGAGCTAAGAGATTACTTGAGGACTGACTGTATGCAATACCTCCAATGGCTTCAATATTTAACTATATGGTGAAATCCCTCGGTACTCCCTTGCGTTACAGACAGCTTATGCAGAAAAATTACCCTGTGGTTAAGTCCGGGATTTTCATCATTCTTGTTTCTAATTACAATAGTACGTTAGTTAACATGTTGCGGTTTTCGTCTAGTCGGCTAAGGAGCGTGTTGTGAGAGATTTGCAGAGTGCCACTTCATTCTGCTTAAAAATTAAATGACATTCGAAACTGTATTGCCCCTCTCCTCGTCTCTTTTTACGTTTGAACTGCAGCTATAATGTCACTCCTAAATGCGCCGGTAAAGCTGTTATCCAGTATTACCGCTAACTCGATGTGCGCGAAACGCTCAGCACAAACGTAACCTTATTATAGTGTTTGACAGTACTCGAGACATCTTGGTTGCAGTGCCACGTGAAACGGAAATCCAGTGAGGTTCCAGAAAACGCGGAGGCAATATACTGTGCGAACTTAGACCCTCACGTATTAAAATTTTCGTATATGTAGTCCTAATGCTGCTCTACAGTTTTGTCTGCTGGGATGTAGTATGAGCTTGTATATAGATCACGTGACGATGACGTCTTTTCCCATTAAGACTCCTCAAATTAGAGTATACGAGCGTTATATTTTAGCTTGATGTGTTGTACATGTTGTGAAAGACATTGGTTTTAATGGGGAATTATGTAATGACAGGTTACAATACCATACCTTGATATTCTGCTTAAAAAAAGACAATCGGGGCCTATAATGGTTTATAAAACTGCAATGTATGCCTTTAGTTTTAATTATTTTAATGTGGGAATCTATTACACAAACACTGATAATGATAGTTATTTTGTAGACGAAAAACAGTGGGATTGAATGTTACTTTGATTGAAACCTATTCTTCAGCCATGTCACGTCAGATTCTTCCTACAGACCTGGAAAAATGTTTAATTATGCACTCGCATTGCTGACTGGCAGAAACATGGTCTTCCCAGATGTGTTATGGCTTCACCACACAGCGCTAATTTCAGCATGGAGCCAGAAATAAATACCAGGGCTTACTAATTGAATATATAATTATATATCACATGCATAAACCATGTTTAGGATCTTAGTGGTGTGTTACGAAAAAATTGCGGCGTGGGACACCAAGTTGGATTAACAGATGAGGGCTTTAACTATCGTAAGAACTATATTGTAGCTCTTCCAGCAGGAATATATTATACTGTCAGAGTAGTTTTTCCATTTGTATATTTCTGCACAAATATTAGACATATGCTTGCACACAGAACTATCATGTCGTTTTAATGCCTGTCCGAACTCTAGTTCGTTTACTGCTTACAAGAGGATTATGCGATCATGACGTCTCTTCCTCATTTTGATTTTTAGAAAATACACAATTACCCCTGATGGTACCTTGCGTCACTCTCAGAAAACAGAGATAGAGAGAAAAATGCCTGTAAGAGGCGTGTCTTACGTGAAATGTACGCAGTGTGCTACGAATGTCAGTTCTCAATGAGTGTTGTCCAGATTTAGCTCGCGTAATGCTTGTGTGTTGAGCAAACGAACCGCTGACGAGTCCAGCATTATGTTATTGGTTTTATTGGCTAAAGTCTTCTACTAAGTTAGCAAGGAGTGTGTTGCGGCAGCCTGCAGCCTTATGAACTGTACGGGTTGGCTATAACTTTTTTAATTCGTTTTTCCTCTTCATAGGAAGCAGTGTGCGGAACTTTATTGTAAATCATCGATAGTTGTTTACGACTGCAAAGTAACCAAAATGTATATTTGATGACACCATGATGACGGTCAATATGACAAAAGTTACTGCATATTTGTCTCAATACATTATCTCCTTAGTACAGTCGACTTAATAAATTCTCCCTGTACAGGTAAACTCCGCAACCATTAGTAACATGCTATTACTGGTATTTACGGACAAGTACAGTAAAAAAAAAAAACTTTTTAGAGCATTTTACGGGTGCCTTCATCCACTATCTGTCACATGTTTTCGGCAGGTAACGCACTGGCCGACTACCAGCTTCGTGCGATACCAGCAGTGCGGGGGCCCTATTTAGGATCACTTTCTTTACTGGTCTCTCACCGACCGCTCTGCTGAGGAT
Source organism: Schistocerca gregaria (assembly GCF_023897955.1). Lineage (NCBI taxonomy): Eukaryota > Metazoa > Arthropoda > Insecta > Orthoptera > Acrididae > Schistocerca > Schistocerca gregaria. The sequence goes on along the minus strand of NC_064923.1, from coordinate 125,051,258 downwards.
GCTGTGATCGTGGGTGGCGGAAAGAAATTTCTTGAACATTACCACAAATGACCCACAGGTTGGCGGTTCCCCACATTTTATCATTTTTCTGGAGGATACATTACGACAGTTACTGTCAACCCATGTCCGCACATTGACGCTGTCATAGTTCTTCCCCAGGGCTAGGCGTTCCATTTACCCGAGGTGCATCGTTTCGTTGACAGCTGTAATCCTCTGAGCTACCTGGAAACTTCTGGCGGTGGAGGCTGCTTTAACTCGAGGCTGTTGCGGGAATTGAGAAGATGTAGTAGTGATCCTGCTGTCATCAGGTTTATGCAGGTAGTTTTTCGGTACCCACTGTGTGTGTGTGTATGTTGACCGCAAGTAAATTCCTGTTTGTGAAAGATTAATTGTAATTACAATTGCTTCTTTGGAGAATCAGTGTATCAACAGACGGCGCGCGAACTCTGCAGCTTTCTCTAGAGTCACATTTTATTGTGTAGCGAGAGAGGTTACGTGACCTTTGTGATTCTGTGATTGTATTTAGTTTTGCTGCACTGTGACCATTGCTCAGTCTCGTTTGAGTGGCGGAGACATGTATATACGTTCTTTGTCTGTTTATGAGTCTTGTACTGACATCGCACAGTAGTATTGCAAGAGTTACTTGTATTTTCCTTTTGCCTGGGAGCAGTGGCAGATCTCACCAACAATCAGTGTGCTTGCAGGATTGTAAGCGTCCCTAAATCTTTTTCCCGATAGTATGGTCCACGTAGAGGGAGGAATAAAGCAGTTTCGTTGCATTGCGCCACTCCTACTCACGTTGGAAGAAAACGCCAGACTAACCAATGAAAAGGACACGGAAGGATTGCTAACTCTACTACATGGAAATTTTGCGTTTCTGCTAGCAGTGCCCCACCTCACTAATAATAATGTAGTAGTTTATATGGTGCTACATGGCTTTTAATTCTTCCTGGGAGCTCTGGCTGAGCGAGAATCACGTCGATTACGCATAAGCACTAGTTTTGAAGGTTTCATTATGCCTGTTTCTGAGAGAGTTTTGCTTTGTATTTAGATGCAAAGAACTCAACTCTACAACGAAAATATATACACAATCATACATATTTTTAATTTTTCTCTGGGACAATAAGCAAAATTGTCACAGAAAAAATTAAAAGTATTTCCAGTCATCCAATCCCGACAAAGATTTTTGGGAGATTTCTCCCTCCCAAATACTCCCGATTGGGAGTCTCTTGCTAGTATTTGCCCAACACCTAGTAAGTTCTACATCATATTATGCTGTTTTGAATCAGAAATGAAAGATACAAAAAGTATATAAACTGTTACCATAAAATCGAAAAAGGAGTTACCTCATTTGACACAATTTTAAACCACAGAGTTTACTGACAATAAGTTCATTTTTACGAATATTTAGTGTGCTAAATATAGCTACTCACCGACTGAATTACACTTTACTCGCAAGTTTAGTAATTAACTAGTTATGTATTAAGTCAAATGAGTGATTTGCCGACGTCTGTTTGTCACTCATTTCATCAGCTGGAACAAGCTACGTCCTGAGTCAGGGTTGATACGTCTTGGGATTTCTTGTGAAATCCTAACGAGAAGAAAGATATTCAGCTCTAGATGTTAGCACACGTACCAGCCACCAACAGTATAACGTGTACTAAACTGCTGCTCAAAACGAATTTAAAGTACAGTAATCAGTGAGGCATATATGGAGACGGCGTCTTACAGCATTTTGAGTGACAGTTAGAGTTCTATTTGGCATGTGAAGCGAAAGATCACATTTGGCGATAAATGAGAAACGACAGTTAACGATCTTACGTTCAATATTATAAATGTAAGGCTTTGTTGTTACTTCATTTGTTCACCATTTTGTGGACACTGTTGTAGTCGCCATTCACAGCTGAACTTAATAAAATATCAGACAGAAGTATTAATAAGCATTAGCGAACTGTAGTAATTGTCGCTTTTACTTCGATGTTCCACTCATAATGGTTTTCGAGATAGAAAACTGTTACATAGTGTTTATGTAGTTGGACGAAGACACAACTTCACAGAAGAGAACCATTGCGTTGTGTTGTTAACACTGCTGCCATTTGTAGTGGGGATCGAGATATATCCCAAAACAAGCAAAGTAACATGGCCTCCTGAGAGTCCGAAAGTATGTTGAAGTCACCATTCAACGGAGTTGATTTTGTACCATTGAAAATCAATTATTAACTACTGAAATTTACCACGATTACTTATAAATTTGCAGCCTGACAGACAAAAACACTTAGAAACGTTTATCATGGTTTGCGTTCAGAGAAGAGCATATTCAAGGTGAACATTTTTAGTTAAAATGACAATCTCTGCTTCCCATGGGCTATTGAACATTGCGCCCGGAATCACACCATATATAGTATGTAATCAAAAAGTATACGATCACTCCCAATTTTCATATTAAGTGCATTGTGCTGCATCGTACTGCCATGTACTCCATACCAGCGAGGTCAGCAGTCATTAGACATCGTGAGACAATAGAATGGGGAGCTTTGCAGAACTCATGGACATCGAACGTGGTCAAATGATTGGGTGTCACTTGTGTCATACGATCTTACGCTAGATTTGCACACACCTAAACATCTCTACGTCCACTGTTTTCGTTATGGTAGTGAAGTGGAAACGTGAATGGACACGTACAGCACAAAAGCGTACGGGCTGACCTCGTCTGTTGACTGACAGTGACCAACGACAATTAAACAGGGTCGTAACGTGTAATAGGCAGACATCTATCCAGACCATCGCACAGGATGCAATAATACAATATCAATAGACTTTATTCAGGATCCACTGCAAGTACTATGACAGTTAGGCGGGATGTGAGAAAACTTGGATTTCATGGTCGGGCGGCTGCTCATAATCCACACATAACGCCGGTAAATGCCAAACGACGCCTCTCTTCGTATTAAGAGCGTAAACATTAGACGACCAAACAGTGGAAAAACGTTGTGTGTGGTGACGAATCACGGTACACAGTGTGGCGATCCTATGGCAGGGTGTGGGTATGACGAATACCCGGTGAACGTCATCTGCCAGTGTGTGTAGCGCCAACAGTAAAATTCGGAGGCGGTGGTGTTGTAGTGTGGTCGTTTTTTTCATGGAGGGATCTTGCACCCTTTCTTGTTATGTGTGGCACTATCACAGCACAGGTCTATATTGATGTTTTTAAGCACCTTCTTGCTTCTCACTGTTAAAGAGCAATTCGGGGATGGCGATTGCATTTCAACACGAACGAGCACCTGTTCATAATGCACGACCTGTGGCTGAGTGGTTACACGACAATAACATCCCTGTAATGGACCGACCTGCACAGAGACGTGACCTGAATCCTACAGAGCACCTTTGGAATGGTTTGGAACGCCGACTTCGTGCCATGCCTCACCGACCGACATCGATACCTCTCCCCAGTGTAGCACTCCGTGAAGAATGGGCTGCCATTCCCCAAGAAACCTTCCAGCCCCTGGTTGAGCGTATGCCTGCGAGAGTGGAAGCTGTCATCAAGGCTAAGGGCGGGCCAACACCATACTGAATTCCAGCATTACCGATTGAGGGCGCCACGAACATGTAAGTGATTTTGAGCTATGTGTTCGAATACTTTTTATCACATACTGCATTTTCAGCTACATCTCGCGAGTACCTTTAGTTTTCAGTGACTCCTTTGAATATTTCGATGCTGGCCCTTGGTTCTACAGTGAGTCTGTTCTTAACAGGCGCCATTCCCCCAGTGAAGTCGCTGAGGACATTGCGCATCACGCATTACAGTTACCAGTTCTTGTTCTTCTTTCCAAAGGAGTAAGTGAATCACTTGTTCCAGCCGCAGAGGAAGCAGTTGCCGTTACTACGTTGGTCTTCGAACGTCTCTCGTATGATTCCGTCAGTATGACAAAACTTCATCCTTCATGTCTACGACAGAAGTGTGAGAGCAACCTTTCTTATTTTCTTTGTTTCTTCTATTTTAAAATTATACAGTTCTTCCATTACATTGCCGTGTTTAGTTCCATCCAATGTCATGGAGGGTGTCGTGAATCGCAGGAGTCTCATTTCTAATGTCTGTATGCTACTAGTAAGCTATATTTCGTTTGCGACCAATATTCGTGAACCGTACAACAGTCACTTTATAAAACTGCATTGTTGTCTTTCAGCTCGTTCTCCTAGATGATGTGCTTCCGATTCTTCCAAATATTACGTTGTACGTACTCAGCATGTGCTCGGTGTTACTATCAGTATCGTAAGCTCTGTTGCAACTGTGATATGAGACTGCTCAATTATCTTGAGTTGCCTAAATAGTCACAAAGGAAAAATTAACCGTATCCAAGTTTTGTCCGGAAACTTAGCTGTGAAGAGTTTATTACTTAGTTGGATGGTTCAAATGGCTCTGAGCACTATGGGACTTAACATCTATGGTCATCAGTCCCCTAGAACTTAGAACTACTTAAACCCAACTAACCTAAGGACAGCACACAACACCCAGTCATCACGAGGCAGAGAAAATCCCTGACAACGCCGGGAATCGAACCCGGGAACCTGGGCGTGGGAAGCGAGAACGCTACCGCACGCTGCGGACACTTAGTTGGAAGTACAGGTGCAATCGTGAGGAAGTTTGCAGCGTGCCTTGTTTAATTTCTCGTTCAGCTGCTGCGGGAAGTGGGGGAGAAAAGAATCGTTGCACTATTGTATTACTTTTTTTTCTTCTGACCTAGGACGTTCTCTTTCTCTACTTTACCTCTAATTGATGTATACTGGAATCTGCGCTGCTTAAGAAACATCATTAACTTCTGGGTCGCTGACCGCATAACAGGCAGTACGTACGAATGTTTTTGGAGTGTGTGACCTCAGTGATGAACACCTGCAGTTCTGCGACTCGCGGCAGGCAAAATCTCTCGAATTTCCGGCCCGTTCGCGGGAGACTACAGATCGAGCGAAGCATTGCATTCTGCGGTCCGTCTTCCCCGAACGCGATCGCCACAGATGAAACGAGCGGAAGCGATGGAAAAATTTGTTTCACATCGACAGTCGCCGGTGGCTGATTTAATATCTGTAACCACGACCCCAGCTGCAAGTTACCTGCGCACCGCCCTCTCATTGTGTTCCTAGGAATCGCAGTCCCCGGTCGTTCTCCCCTTCCTGTCGTGTGTCGGATTAATAAACACTGCCTATCCTTGCCGCAAAACGAGGCGAAAATAAAAGGAAAGCACATCTTGTAATTACAGGGGAATTAATCGCAAAGGTGCTTTGTAGCGAGGTAGCAAAGGGCCCCGGCCTTGGAAGCGGTTCCGCTTGGGTTCGAAAAAGTTGCACTCTGTCGCAGATGTCGCGCGGGGCACGCCGGGAATGTTGCCACACACGAAGCCGGTGCGCCTCAGCATTTCCCAGGCGGCGCTCAGCCGCTCTCCGCTCACCTGGCAAAGCTGCCGGCATCGCCGACGACACCCCTTACAGGCACCACCCCGTGCTCTGGGGCACTACGGAGTCTGGAGTAAAACTCGTAAATTTTTTATTCCTACACTACTGGCCGTTAAAAGTGCTACACCACGAAGATGACGTGCTACAGACGCGAAATTTAACCGACAGGAAGAAGATGCTGTGATATGCAAATGATTTGCTTTTCAGAGCATTCGCACAAGGTTGGCGCCGGTGGCGACACCTACAACGTGATTACATGAGGAAAGTTTCCAACCGATTTCTCATGCGCAAACAGCATTTGACCGAAGTTCCCTGGTGAAACGTGGTTGTGGTGCCTCGTGTAAGGAGGAGAAATGCGTACCATCACGTTTACGACTTTCATAAAGGTCCGATTGCAGCCTATCGCGATTGCGGTTTATCGTATCGCGACATGGCTGCTCGAGTTGGTCGAGATCCGATGACTGTTGGCAGAATATGCAGTCGGTGGGTTCAGGAGGGTAATACGGAACGCCGTGCTGGATCCCAACGGCCTCGTATAGTCACTAGCAGTCCAGATGACAGGCATCTTATCCGCATGGCTGTAACGGATCGTGTAGCCACGTCTCGATTCCTGAGTCAACAGATGGGGACATTTGAAAGACAACAACGATCTGCACGAACAGTTCGACGACGTTTGCAGCAGCATGGACTGTCAGCTCGGAGACCATGGCTGCGGCTATCTTTGCCGCTGCATCACAGACAGGAGCGCCTGCGATGGTGTACTCAACGACGAACCTGGGTGCACGAATGGCATAACGTTATTTTTTTGGACGAATCCAGGTTCTGTTTACAGCACCAGGATGGTCGCATCCGTGTTTGGCTACATCGCGGTGAACGCACATTGAAAGCGTATATTCGTCATTGCCATACTGGCGTATCACCCGGCGTGATTGTATGGAGTGCCATTGGTTACACGTCTCGGTCACCTGTTGTTCGCATTGACGGCACTTTGAACAGTGGACTTTTCATTTCAGATGTGTTACGACCCGTGGCTCTACCATTCATTCGAACCCTGCGAAACCCTACATTTTAGCAGGATAATGCACACGACCGCATGTTGCAGGTCCTGTACGGGCCTGTCTGGATACAGAACATGTTTGACTGCTGCCCTGGCCAGCACATTGTCCAGATGTCTCACCAATTGAAAACGTCTGGTCAATAGTGGGCAAGCAACTGGTTCGACACAATACGTCAGTCACTACTCTCGATGAGCTGTGGTATCGTGTTGAAGCTGCATGGGCAGCTGTCCCTGTGCACGTTATCCAGGCTCTGTTTGACTCAATGCCCAGGCGTATCAAGGCCGTTATTACGGCCAGAGGTGGTTGTTCTGGGTACTGATTTCTCAGGATCTATGCACCCAATTTGCGTGAAATTTAATAACATGTCAGTTCGAGTATAATGTATTTGTCCAATGAATACTCGTTTATCATCTTCATTTCTTCTTGGTGTAGCAATTTTAATGGCCAGTAGTGTACCTAGTCAACAGCAAGTAGGGCGTTATTCTCCAGTGTCAACAAACGGAAACAAAGATGAGTCTGACTTAGCGATGTGCAGCAGTTGGAGGTGAAAGAGGAGGACGAGGCCGTGGTTTAAGCTTCTGCTTCCCGTCGACGACGAGATCATTAGAGGCGAAGATGAAGCTCGGACAGGTAACACAGGTGTACAAAATCTGCTGTTACTTTCTTAGTAATTTTAGGTGGTTCGAATATATTTTGATGTGCTGTGTTCGGAAACGCTAATGGTTTCCCTCTATCACGCAAGGTTTTTTTTTTTTTTAGAAAGTACTGATAAAATCCATAAAACTGAAAAACACTCATTAAAATAATCATCTTACAGAAGTATTCTGGAACACTAAACAGATTGAACATAACTAGAAATGTTCGCTCACAGTACTGCTTCATAAAGAAGGTAATCGAGCAGATCCAAATAATTACATCGTGATCTCTCTAGTTCCAGTCGCTCATAGGACACTGTCCTATGCCGAGCAGAGCTGAAGGCCAGGCTGATCACCTTCTTGGAGAGCCGAACAGATATTCAACCTAAAAAGCATTCTGTATTAAAGAGCTCTAAGGAGCCTGTATTCTGTGGTGATCTTTGTCGACTATAAAAAGGCATACGACTCGACAGAAGGACAAACATTATTTCGTACAGTTTTTATTAGCTGATTGTCAACAGTCGTTAAATAATTTAGAAGAACCATACTTGCGCCATCAGCTGTACAATTTTACGGTTATTTTCTGTCCCGTTTCGAATGTTACAATCATCTTCAAGGAGAAAACTATAAGGTACAAGGAACAGGCTATATATAATATACAGAAGCGTCATAGAAAACGGAGGAATTAAAAAAGGCCAGTTTTAAACCACAATAGTTACACATTGTACATTAATGGATCAATCATAAATTTCAGTCATGTATGTAAGACATAAAAATGTAGAATATTTATGACTGTGAAAATGATTTGTCTTACCACAGCCCATATAAACGCGCTTTGCTTTGTCGCAGTTACAGTCGAGCACATTTACTGATAACGCCACGCTTAATAATTGATACGTCGTGACGTCACATACTATGTGATCGTCAAAGAGATCAAGTTGAAACCCATACACGGTACGAATGCCTCGAAGGTTACAAACAATCTTTGGCCTTTCCATAGCTTACAGTAACAGAAATACAGAAGTAACATGGCATCCTTTCTCTGAAAAACAAAAATATATAACCTGTTATAATGTGGTATATTGACTTAAGCGTTACAGAAATTAAAATGGTTCAAATGGCTCTGAGCACTATGGAACTTAATATCTGAGGTCATCAGTCCCCTAGAACTTAGAACTACTTAAACCTAACTAACCTTAGGACATCACCCACATCCAAGCCCGAGGCAGGATTCGAACGTGCGACTGTAGCAGTCGCGCGGTTCCGGACTGCAGCACCTAGAACCGCGTGGCCACCGCGGTCGGCACAGAAATTAAAAAGAATGTGTTTATCTGCACAACACATTCTGAAAGAAGTCAATTCAAAAGACTTAAATGGACTAGAACATTAAAAATTCTTATACTATGTGATAATCGAAATCAGTAGAGGACAAACAAAAATTGTACGCTGATAACAGAATTAGTTTTTGCAAATTATTTAGTATTTGGAAAGGTTTGTAACTGGCAAAAAAAGAAAGAAACGAGAGAAATCATTAGACAAACACGACAGATACTCTCTCGACAGTCAAGGTCTTACGAGAAATTTCTGATACGTTTGAAATTAAGACGGGGGTCAGACAAGGAGATGGATTATCCTCAATCTTCTCCAATGCTTTAATGGAGAAAATAGTGGAAACCTGAGAAGAGGCGTTAAATTTAGACGGTATAAGAGGAACACGGTTTGGGAGGGAAATACAGAACATGGAAATCAAGTATCGCCTTTTGACGACGACCTTGCTCTCTTAGCTAACAAATAAGAAGACGGTCGAAAGTTGTTTGAGAGTCTTCATTAAATCGCAGAAAAAACGGGTATCAAATCTCTACGGGGAGGTAAAATAGGTGCGGTACAGGCACCGAAGTGAGAGGTGCATGGAAGTAAATCGTGGTAAGATTATGAGGACAAAGAAGTTTAAATACCCGAGGGAATGGACACAACCCAACTAACTATATGAAGACCAACGGAGAGCCAGAAAACTAGACCTGGCCTACAAACTAACACAAGAAACGGGTGTTATTCTACAAGGCCAAACTCAGACTCTATAATTCGGTAGTACAATTTGGAGGATTGTACGCTTCAGAGTGTCTTATTTTAAACAGAAAAGGGACACTTCAGGATCTCGACAATAAAGAAAGGAAGATTCTGAGGAAAATACTCAGTCCATAGAAGACTACTGGTGGGATTTGGGAAGAAGACTAAAAACGAAGAACTCTAGAAGTACACTGAAAAGGTTACGAACACAATGAGGAAGCGGAAAGTGAAGTTCTACGGATATCTACTAAGGACGGATGAATGCAGACTGATCAAAAGGATCTTCAACCACCTTGTGGGCTTCAAGGCCACAGCTAACTGTGTAGATGAGGTGAAGAGGTATGCTGCTAAGTCGTAATTACGCCACAGATGGTCCGCAACAGAAGAGAGTTCAGAAGCAGATGTAACAATAAAAAATCATTTCAAGAGAAATCATCAAACAGGAGGTCTAAACGGATCATTTCCGAGGAGGAGCGAAAAAAAAGGAGCGAAAAAATGAAGAGGTTCTGGGAGGAGAAGAGAAGTCGAGAAGCCTTAAAATCTCTTCGGTCCATAGTTGGTCAAATTCAGAAATGAAAGAAAGGCACTCTGAAACATTGTAATGAAGTTGTATGTCCTTCAGGTCTAATACAAAGGCATAAACCTCAATGTCTGTTCTTTTTCCCCTCAAATCTCCGTTGCATTTTCTTCTGTGCACTGACTGAGGGCAGTCCCTGTACAGCATCGGGCAATAATAGTCAGCTATCATGCAGGCATCCCGTCGGTACTGATATTCTCGTTCCATTCGGTTATTGCTTTGTTGAAACCTTGTTCCCTGTTAGTCACCCAAAACATTTACATTTTCTAGGAAATTACTTACACTGAGGTCCAGGAAGTGCACCCTCAAGCTCACTGAAGCATCCAATAGTTCAAAGTTACTCAGCATGTTTCTTTCTAATTCTCGTAATCAAGGTGTTACCACTTGTCAAGAAAATTATTGACGGCTTTATAAAGGACATCCAAGCTGATCTTTCAATTTCATTAACTTTGTTCTCTAACGTTTCGTCTTTCGTTAGTTTCCCAACGTCATGGCCGTCGAAATCCCTTCTTTCATCTTAGCATCTCGCAGCCACGGTATGTTACTTGCCACTTAATTAAAAGCGTCACCATCTTTTCGGAGAGCTGTAATAAATTCTTTCATTTTCGTAGCAAGCTGGGGTTCTTTCTGATAACTTGAACATACTGGATGAGGGCCCATGACTTTTCACGATTCCTGACATTTACACCCAAGTGCGCAAAATACACTTCTTTGACAAAGACTGTGATTGTCTGCTTCTGATTTTTCACGGCACGTTTGCGACAGTTGAATCAGAGGTGCTCAGGAGAATTAATATAACCTCCCGAAGCAGCGAAATTTGCGTAATCATGTACCAACCGATTTACCACTCGTTGCATGATAAGAGATAAAATAAACATACAGGTCTCAACATTACAGTGTCACTGATATATATAGATAAAACTGGCCGAAAATTAAACACCTTTTTGTAGCAGGTTACGTTCCAAACCTTCACAAAATAATACTGACGTTATTAGAAGAATTAAATACCTAAATTCTGCGTACCTCACAGATTTTCTAAATTGTGCCCAAAACTGCGCGTTATTAAACATTCTAAAGATTTAGATAATGTACTAATCGTAAAATGTGTAGTATGAAAGACAACATTTATGTTTACACGCTTTGCTAACATGAGAGAGAGAGGGGAGAGAGAGGGGGGGGGGGGGAGGGGGGGAGCTGTACGAGGTAGGGCAAAGATATTTGTTGTTGAGCAAAGAGACGAATACCTAGTCAATAGCCGACTGTGTCTCTCAACAGCAGTGCGAATGGCGGCGTTCTGTGGAAGAAATGTAAATCACCATTAAATGGAGCTGCAATATGTTGAAAGGATTTAATAACGTCTTGGGGTATTAGACACAATGTATCTCTGGAGACACTGAAAGAGGATTAAGTATTGAAACTCATTTTAAAGGACGGTATTTTCGCTTGACAAAAATACTTTGGTAGCACTACGTACTGAAAAACCGCAATAATCGTTTCACAGTATTCTGCTAGCTGCTCACTGCTTTCAATGATATATTGCTTTCAAAACTTACAATATTTTTGGGCATGACTATTAATAACGTCGTTTCATCAGTGCGTACTTGATGATTTTCTGTGGCCGTGTTATTTGTTACCTAAATACAGCACTGATGGTTGTCGTTATTACCGTTGACTACACCTTCGTCAAACCTGACTATATCATATGGTTTCACTGAATTATTTCATTTCAAACACATGTGAAGGTAAAGTACTCGTACTACATAAGCTTGAATTTTTTTTTTTTTGGTAACACGGCGTTGAATGTCCGATTAGCATACGGACTTGACTCCTTATAAGGAAAGTAAGACCGCGATAGATGTTATGGGTGGTTCAGTGTTATTATCTTGACCTATTTCTTTTCTAGATACAGTTTCTCATCCCGAATTTCTTCTGATATCTTAGAGCTATTGGTAATCTCTTTTTCATTCAGATGATTAATCACAAAGCTACTGGAAGGGTTACATAAAAAGTGATCACTTGAGGTGTTTTGTGTTCTTACCGTTTTCGTACTCTTCGATGTACGCTTAAAGCACTACAAATAATCTGATCTTAAAATAATTACATTTAACAATAAATGGGTGCAAGTATAAATGTGTATGTTATAGCAGGATTTCCCAAAGATAAATTATAAAATTCTACTCGTATACGTTTAGACGATGACGCTTTTCCATTTAATACTAATTTTTTTTTTAGCAGAGAAGTGTGTAAGTTCGAAAATATTGATAAATGTTCTCTCAGTGAACGACAAAATTCGGATCATAACGAAAAACGTTACAAGAAAATGCATTGCAGAAAGTATACTACCATTCGTGTAAGATTGTGCTTATTCTTATTCATGTCAGCGGTTTAGCCAGATAATATATTCCATTACCGTACGGTCGGACGGGACATCTACTACTTTTCTTGTTAGGGGTTTCTTTTTGGCACATGGCAGCCTTGGCTGGCGTGGATTCCACACTTGATGTCGCTGGTGGCGGACTGACTGGTCGTGAAACTGATGAAAGCGGAATATGAAATGTGGTAGCTGTTTTCATACTGGATGTGTTTGAGGGTAGATATCAAACTACGGGAAGGGCATAGTGTATTTTATTTTTCTTGTGCAAAATTTGATTTATTAGAAGAGGTACGTCTGCCGGTTGTAATTTGGGCGGTACTCTAATAATTTTAGTCAGCATTCAGAAGTTGAGTTTTTCTGTAATGCAGTACGATTCTTTTCCTTTTTTCCCTCTTTTTGTCCTTGCTTCAGTGGATGTGTCGAATAAGGTATCAGGCATTACAGATGTCCGACAGGTCCTCCCATTTCTGTGCACACATCATTCTGTTCATTTCACCAACAGTACTCAGGTCAGCTATACAAAGCGTAGATTTGTTAGAAAATGAAACTACTTTGTCACTGGAGAAAGGTGTCGCGATCAACTAACATACGAAAACGTAGTAAGTTACCGGTACCGTAAGATGGTCCCTTTCTTGCGTAAATTTACATTTTTGCACGAGATTCGACTGTAACATTTCCATCGTCCGTTCACGGCTGTAGAGATTAGAATATCACAGAAAATAAGAATCATTGTTTATAATCGACTTTGCTTCCACTAATAATGAAACAAAAGCTATTCGAGCCATTTGTTGTTCCGAATCTGTACTATTACGATTTGCTTACGGACGATACAAACAGCGAAAATTCCTAACCACTTAAACTAGCCACAAATATCTGTGTTAGATATATGTTTGAAACATTCGGTTGGTTGAGCACGTCATTTAATCTAATATGCAGTAACAGGGGGTGTGACTGGCTAGGCGACGAGACACTCAAAAATTTTTTTTCGACGATTTCTTAGGCACTGATGTTCTCAATACTTTTCGCATGTCGGATACCTGTCACTGTCCACAACTGCAATAGAAGAGCTGGTATATCTAGCGTCACGGCCGTACCTACGCATAACTCTAAATTTTCCTCCGTCTTCTTTTCAGCCACACTACTCAGTAACGTCTTGTTTACCAAAACCACCATTCTGCATTCAAGAGCTTTGCTTATAATTACTGAAGTAATTTCCTACGTGTTTTCCTATTATCCAACAGCAAACCATTATTATTATTATTATTACTATTATTACTACTACTATTTCATTATTTGGCCATTTAAGGGCCGTGACAAGTTTACATCCATTATGATAATTGTCAATTTTTCATTAATGCACTGCGTTAGCAAGTCGTACATCTGAACATTTCGCACTAGTTGCTCGTTTCTCGGGTCTGGTAATCCCATATATCACTATAGCTATTATGAAAATATTTCGATGTTCTATGTTCTAGTAGTGTACACGTTTTCTTTAGATCTTTTTTACGTTCATGTACTATATTACAAATAGTATTATTATTGCTATTATAATTATTATGTACTACACACGTTGTAAGTCAGGGTATGACGTATATGACTCTCACTTGTTTGGTCCAAGAGAGCTCATTAATATTACACATAAAATAAATGGATAAACAAATATTTTTTCCCGAATATCAGCAAACTTTATCGCAATCTGATGGTCCCTATTGTTGATGAACGATGCCTGTAAAAGTTTTGCGAATATCTATCTGCACCATCATTTTGTTGTGATATTGTTAAACATCTACATCCACCTAAATACTCCGTAAGCCACCGTACGGTGCGTGGCGGAGGGTACTCTGTGTCACTACTAGCCATTTCAGTTTCTGTTCCACTCGCAAACGGAGCGAGGAATAAACGTCTGTATATGTGCCTCCCTATGGACCCTAATTTTTCAGCTCTTATATCCTTAAGCGCAATCTATGTCAGCGGCAGCAGAAGCATTCGTCAGTCGGCTTCAAATGCTGGTACTCTAAATTTTTTCAGTTGTGTTTCTCGAAAAGAACGTCGCCTTCCCTCTAATTGTTCCCATTTGAGTTCCCGAACCATCTCGTAACACTCACGAGTTGTTTGAACCTACCGGTTGCAAATATAACAGCCCGCCTCTGAATTGCTTCAGTCAAACCGACCTGGTACGGATCCCAAACACTGAAGCGGCCGGCCGCGTTGGTCTCGCGGTTCTAGGGGTACAGTCCGGAACCGTGCGACTGCTACGGTCGCAGGTTCGAATCGTGCCTCGGGCATGAATGTGTGTGATTTCCTTAGGTTAGTTAGGTTTACGTAGTTATAAGTTCTAGGGGACTAATGACCACAGCAGTTGAGTCCCACAGTGCTCAGAGCCATTTGAGCCACTGAAGCGGTACTCAAGAACAGGTCGCACCGGCGTCCTTTACAGGTGAACCACATTTTCCTAAAATTCTCCCAACGAACCGAAGTCGACAATTTACCTTCCCTACCACGTTTCTCACATGCTCCTTCCATTTAATATCGCTTTGCAAACTTTACGCCCAGATATTTAAACGACTGGACTGTGTCAAGCAGTACACTGGTAATATTTAACCGAACATTACAGGTTTCTTTTTCCCACTCATCCGCATTAACTTGTATTTGCTAACTGCCATCCATCATAACAACTGGAAACTTTGTCTAAGACGGCTTGTATCTTCCTAAAGGCACTCAAGTTCGACACATTACCGTACGGCGTAATCAGCAAACAACTGCAGATTGCTGCCACCCAGTCCGCCAAATCATTTATGTGAGGTCCTGTCACACTCTGCTGGAGCACTTCAGATGATTACCTAGTCTCTGATGAACACTCTCCGTCGAGAATAACATACTGGGTACTATTACTGAAGAAGTCTTCTAGCCACTGCGATATCTGTGAGCCTTTAATCGGTGAGATGAAGATAGCAGTGTATCTCCTAACGGAACGTACCTCTTTTTGTCTGCAGAACAGCAGATATCGTTGGAACGTCTGTTGCGTAGGGCTGACAAGAAATTGTGAAATAAAATACTCTTGGAATTAGAATTTTCCTATTCTTGCCACTGGTGTTATTCCACTGAATTTGTGCCATCACAAACGCTATTCCAAAGCCACAGAAGAGCATTATTGTATTTTCAGATTTAGACTTGACGTTTTTACCTTATCATTACGAAAACACGTTTATTATTTCATGAACTCTTTTGTGATAATCGGTCAGATGGGAACATATTACCAACATCTTTTTCGAGTCAAAAGATATTTCGGTAGTAAACGTTAGATGCGTCATACCTTATATGTACGACTGCACAGATGATTGGAAAATCGCTTACGAAGACAACGTTACACATTAACTGCAATAAAACAGGAAAATTCTGTCTCTAACGCAGAAGTCACGTAGGGCCATTTTATTAGCACATGTTGATGGAAAAAAGTGACATATAAAATTTTGAACTTAAGACAGACGACAAACCTTGGTGAATGATCACATAAAGTGAAGCATGCTGTTTTCAGTATACGAATAATTTATAATATATTCCCATTGCCACTGAAGCGCTAAATCTTTTCTAAGTTACACATTTTCACTCTAATATGTCGTTTTGTATTATATTTTGGGGTGAATAATATGCATTCACAACGAATAGTCCTCACCTAGAAAACGGCTTTTAGAACCATCTGCGACGTTGTTCAAACGGGTCGATGTTTTAGTTCTCCCATCCTTCTGCATATACTCTCTCATGAAAGAAAAAAAAGTATATACAGTCACTGCCTTGATAATGACGTTTTCTATGCTGTAGGCTTCATTTTAAAGCGGCTTTCGGATTAAAATGAAATTGTGAGTGATAAACCCAGATTATTAATTCTACGTTGAAATCATCATTTCAGAGCCGTATTGTGTTACTACCTTGACGTAAAATCTGTTGTTTTTTTTAAATTCAGTAATCTGTGAATTATTGTTATTTTTTGTGAGCTAGCAGTCATCTCTCAGGCTAAATCACATAGCCTGAGAAAAACATAGAAATGGCCTCGACGTATTCCTCTGATTTCCAGCCATGTACTTCCTATTGTGTCGCTCTACACAATATCTTAGTCGTCGCTTAGCACCGCCTACAGAAATGTCTCTCTTGTCAGCGCTCCTGGACCACTGTACGCCACTGTTTTTATCTCCCCTAAGCAGAATATTTGTGCTAACTGGACTATTGGTAGCCCTTAGGAACTAGTGAGTGATCCTTTCCGCTAATTTCAAGCGACTTTTCTTATAGTCAACCTCCGTTGTGTTCGACGATCCCTGTCAGTCTCTAAATAAGATCTTCTTGATCTTGTTTTAACTGTGGTTGTTCCTTCGCATTTCCAATACACAGCAGCATAAACGACTGTCGACTTGGGCAATTTTAGAGGGAGTGAAATGCTCTGATGAGTTTGTTAGTCAGGTTACATCCCAACAAATTACCTATCCTGACCTATTTATTCTGCTATAACTGCTTCTCGACTGGCAGCACAATACACCCCGCCTCCTTTTATACTGGTGGATCCACTTGTCGTGACATCTAGTGATCAATTTTGCTTTACAGAGGGATGTCCCGATACTTTTGACAACATAGTGTATACAGGAGAGTTTTAGTAGGAGCGTAAAAGTACTGTTAACGCGAAGAAAGGCGCGCAGCGTATTTATGCCCACAGAGAAGAAGTTGCTAGTTAGAGTGGAAGAATGAGACGTGTCTGATTATGCCTAGTTGATTCACTGATGTAGTGATGGCTTCTACACGATTTACCAACCAAGAACAATTAATTCCTCTAGAATACTAGACCAGGGCAGAGCGAATGATAAATGCTTTCGTCCTGAAAGAAGATTGACATAGCTGCAATCGACACCTCACAACTAAAGTAAAGATTCAAGAGATCGGCCCCAGTTAACATCTTACAAACATGCATTCCTTCCACCTCATGTAAAACTAATCCGAGTTAAAAATTCATTTCAAGACTGAATTATAGGTAGAAGCAGATGCAATCCGTCACTTATAAGATATTATTTTATTTTCAGTTACTAGTTTTAGAAAAGTAGTTCATATAAAATTTCTAAGAACATGATGCTGGAAACTGGAGGTTGTTTCATTATGCTGCATTGGCGGTATTACCGCTAAAATCCCACTGACATCATCCATTACCATTGTCATTTTTACAAAAAACCTATGCACTGGGCTCTATCACTGAATATTTATTTCTGTTTACTGTAATACTGTGCCGGCCGATGTGGCCGAGGGTTCTAGGCGCTTCAGTCTGGAACCGCACGACCGCTACGGTCGCAGGTTCGAATCCTGTCTCGGACGTGGATGTGTGTGATGTCCATAGGTTAGTTCGGTTTAAGTAGTTCTAAGTCTAGGGGACTGATGACCTCAGATGTTAAGTCCCATAGTGCTCAGAGCCATTTGAACCATTTTTTTTTTTTTGTAATACTGTATTATACTTTAGCTGAAGAGCACACACGGGATTGCGGGCACCTTACAAAATTAGAGAAAGAAATATTCTTTTATAGGGCATAGTGCCTAACTATGTGATCAAATAGGAATGAAAGTGGAAGTGGCATTCGTAACAGCCATGAAAACAATGGGATTTTAGCGCCAAAAGCGCCTAAGCTTAGTACGGAACAAATTCCAAATCCCACCGTCGTGCTCTAATTATTATTATAGTGAACTAATGGCTATCTTGCTGAAAATAATCCCTCAATGGCTCGAAAAATATTTCATGAAAATCAAGTTGTTCTTCAGAATGAGTGGTAGCAGCAATCTGTGGCTGCAATTGGTTTATGTGATTGAAGATGGAGAGGGGAGAATAAAAGGAAAGAGAAGGAACTGATGATATAAGCTGCATCGGGACTTAATGTGGAATTGGCGGCGTCGAGTGAAAATGTGTGTTGTACTGCGACTTGAACCCTGGATCTCCTACTTAGTAGGCAGTTACGTTAACCATTGCGACATCCGACACAGCGTTTATTGAAAGTGCACAGACCATCTCAGAATGCTTCCTGGCCGACCCATGTTCATATAATAGAATTCGTTGAATATACAATTACGACGCTGAACAGTGTTCATAATGGATAACTTCACAGTTTTCAAGATGTAGTCCCTGGAGTTACACAAGTTTCAGAACTGTAATACTTCATTCGATTTTCACTTAATTACAACACTGACCATCATTAAATTTACAAAGAGTAAATTCAGATCTTTTTAAGTGACAATTAAATTAACGATATGCTTTTAATCAACTGATAAATTGCTTCACTGCATTATCACAGTGTGATTTCCTTTACACTCGTTAAATAAAGTTGTTGTCGTAGTCTTAATAAAGTCCCATTGAAGTGAAAAGTCTTGGTAGTTAAGATTTTATTTAATTTCTTGTTTCCCTGTAGATTGTGAATGTGATTTATTTGGATCTTTACTACATTCATATTTCAGATTCTTTAACTTGTATAAAAGACAGTGTTGTCATCGACAATGTGAAATTCGGCCTTCTTAAAACACTAGCAGTGTTAGAAAAGTTGCGAGTTCACAATGTAAGTAATTTCTCGTTAGTGGAGAGGTCCTCTAGGGAGTATCGATTAAATGCAAATCGGAATTCTTAATGTCTAAGTTGTTTGGAACAGCAATGAAAGATTTTACGCTCCTCAAAGACATGATGCAACTATTGCAATCATTTAGCCTTGCCTGAGACTGCTGATGCCAAATTTCTAATTGTTAACAGTCAGATAATGTAGAATTGTTAGTGCTACTAGTCTAAAAATAAACATACAACACTCAGCTTAATAAAAGAGATTCGTTTTAAGCCTAACAGATTATTCCTTCGTCAGCAACCAGATTTGGTGTTACGACTTTTATATTACAAAAAAAGAGATTATGGTGAGGCTAAAGGTCGAAACAACTTCAGCCGATCCATAAAGGAATTTCTCTTATTGCTGAAACTGAAAAAGAAATTCGAATGGCAAATTAGAAACAGTTTGACTTATAAGAAACAGTTCGATGTTTTTCCTTCAGTTTCGCTAGGTTGGACTTCAAAGAATGTTCAGAAGTACAGTGTGTTCCACTCGAAAGAGACTCCACAAACATGTGTAGCAATTCCGCTGAAACTGCACCGTGTGATTTGTGACGTTTGACGTGGCAACACTGCACTCTGCAACATCGTTTGACGCAACAGTGTGGTTCCGCGCGTCGCTGTGGTTGGAGCTGTGTTCAGTGTTTGGTGATAATGTATCAATATTCTGTCAAAGAGCGCGTGTTTTTTGCGAAACAGTATTGGATTACTGGTTCCAGTAAGTCATGTCAGCGAGTGTTCGTTTAACGGTTTGATTACCATCATATACCATGTAAATGCTGTATACAAAAGTTAATGAACAAGATGGAGAGCAGTGGAACGGGGTTGGATCTTCACGACGGGGGACGGCCGCCATTATCAAAAGAAAAGAGTGAACAACGTGAAACAACGATAGTTGGCCTCTCCTGCAACGTTTGTCTGTCGTTTACCTCAGGAATGTGGAATGTCACAGAGCACGTGTCTCATAGCTACGAGGTAAGGCAGCGTGTATCCATACAGGTTTGCAATGGTTCAGGAACTGAATGTTTATGAAAAGACAAACGGATTAAACTTTACCGTTGGTTTCAGAAATTTATTGCCCAGAGGCCATGAGTATTCCAGTACACATGGTTCAGTGATGAAGCTTGGGTCACCTCTGTGTCTATGTAAAGTCTCAGAATACACAGTTATGGTGTAATGAAAATCCGCATGGTCTGGTCGAGCAACCCTGCATTCACAAAAAAAAAAAAAAAAAAAAAAAAAATCGTGTGTTCTGGGTAATATCACAGGATAGCATCAACGGACCAATTGTTTTTTTTTTCGAGTTTGTTGTGAAAAGTGCAGTTTACACAGAAATTTTTCGGAAATTTGTGGACCAGTTGGACAATTAACAAGTCACCCTCGGCCGGATTAAATAGTATGTCGGTTTCGAATAGGAACGGTGACATATTAACAGAAATCAGATGGTAGCTACACACAAGGCATCACATCTGGACTGATGAACACCAAAGAATAGATTGAAGTTAGGTGTTTTTGGAACGGAAAAAAAATTAAAAAACAGGAGTACAGTAGACTCTCGTTTCAAGGAACGAAAAAAAGCCAATTTGGTTTAACATTTTTTTGAATTAACGAGTTTTTTTATAAAAAAAGATGACTGCTGAGCTCATTTTCTCTTTTGTTATGGGTACCAACGAATGAGGTTGCACTATTTCTATGATCTCTAACAGAAAATAAAAATAACTACTCTGTTTATGTACATAAGTATGCCTGTCATTTTTTTTCAAAGCGTGCTAGCACAATCAAATTGTGGAACAATATTGACCGGTTGCATTGGTGCGGCATGTAATACAACAAACGATAATCTTAAGAAACACTTTAATGTACTGTGCTTTAACACACTACGTTGTAGTCAGAACTCCTGTTTTACTTTACAACAAATCTTATCTGTTTCACATTTTACTTTTCTATATTAATTAAGAAAGTTAATTGTTGTTTATCGGACTTTCGGTCATAATGTTACTGCACTTTCCGAAGACGCCACATTCAGAGCAACTTGAAATGTCATGGAAACATCAAAAATGGCAGCAAATGTCTCGAGAACTACAGGTGCAGTTTCTGTGGGGGGCGGCCCAGTCGTATCTCCATGTTCGTCCTCAGAAGATGACAGTAAAGCATTGTAATTCTCTTTTGCATCAGCAGCGGAACTGATGACGGGTTCTTCAGAAGCACAGATGTTGTCGTCTGCCTGCGTCCATACTTCCACACTGACAGTGCAAGAGGACACCAACCGGGTTTAACTCTACAGAAGAGCAGCATAAGAATCCAATTATGAGGAAGTACAGGTGCTAAATAATCGGTTTTCTCTTCAGTTTCAGGGGCGTAATCAGCTGCTGTCCAGACATCCTTAAAACAGGTAGTTAAGGTGTCTGTCGTAGCTTCATCCCAAACAGTAGATATGTTACCGACTGTTTTAATACATTCCAGTGTGGAATTATTCGCTATAGTTCCATTGCACTGATATCAACCTTAAAAAGTCGGCGTCTATAAATACGCTTCATTGAGGCGATTGTTCTTTGATACAGGGGCTGCAGACGGCTCATGGTGTTAGCTGGTAAAAAGACAACTTCCATATTTCGAAGTCCCAAGTCATTGAACTGAAGTACCAAGAAGCGGTCCAAAAACTTTCTCTTCCTCACAGCCATTGTTGTTGAACCTTTAAAAGCCAGCTGCAGAAGAGAGATATGATCATCCAAGCTTTATTGTTATTCTCGTAGTGGCATCGCAGATTGGATATGTTGACTTTTTATAAAGAACATGGATTTTCGTACTTTCCAGTCAATAATGGTCTGAGGTTTTCAAGGACTATCTGAATCAATGCACAGGGTCACCGTCAGTCTCTCCTTGCTACGTTTTCCCCAAGACAGTTTCCCACCTCGACACATAGTGTTTTTTCAGGCTTCAAGTTGTACGAAACGCCGGCTTGGTCCGTGTTAAACGCATCTCTTGGGTGATAACATGAGAGAGCTCAGACTGAAATGCCCATGCCCACTGATTGACTTCTTCCTCATTTACTGTATGTGTTCCGCACAGACACTGACAGCACTGATTTAATGCTCCCTCAGAACGCACAAACACAGAAATTCTCTCTTACTGGGCGATTTCACGAGCCTTTTCTCCAAACATGGGGCCAGACAACGGAATTTATGGCGAGCGCATGTGTTAGAAACATTCAAACAGCGAATCCACCACTTCATGTCTAGCTGGTTCATTCGCTTGCTGTTGCCTCGAAATGAACAGCTTGCCAGGGTTGCCCTGTTTTCCTTATTAAACTTGCTATAGACGAGACAGTAGACTTCGTGATCTCAATGTGGCCTGCAACTTGTGTTTTAGTCTTTTCTCCACTTCAGCCACATCGCACCTTTGCTACAAAACTGACGCAATTGAAAAGTTTTCATGTTTTGGCCGTCAGAGTGCAGGTGGTTCGCTTTAGTTGTTTGGAGTAGCAACGTGTACATAACTGCAAAGCAGTAATGTTGCATTGTAAGTTGAGCAGTGAATTCGATAGCTAACGGATTGTTGTTAAGTAGTTCAAAACCGTATTATTTTGAGTCGTGACGTTCTTTTTAAATGAAACCACAAAAAAGCAGCGTGATATTTGTCTTTGGGCCACCTTAGCTGATCAAGGTCAGCATAAAATGGTTAAATAATCTGGATTATGCTGTTTTTGAAGAATTATTCATGGAATTTCGAGTTATCTCAGTTATAATGAAAAAACTAAATGTTCCATTTATGTTCTTTGGTCAAAATTATACGTTATTTTTATAATTTAATCGTTGTTAGCTCCCCAGGTAAACTCGACTCTGTTGATTATATTGTAAATTGTATTATTTGCAAAGACGTATTGTTGATATTTTGAGTTACCTCACTTTAGAAGAATTCTCATTTGTGGCAGTTTTGTAGAAACAGGTTAGGATTATCTTCAGAATATGCTAATACATTTCCTTGTGTGTTCAGTTTTTATACAGAATGATGATGTCACCATCAAGGGGTTCACCTGTCATATTGCACGATAATACAGAAGATGGATATTCAACTAATCTGGAATGTATCCAATGAAAAGAAGCCGAAGAAACAAATCCAAGTGATGAAATAATAAAATACTCCATGAAGTACATTGTCACATAAATGTCTCATTAATAATGAAATTAGATCAGCTGTTATTGCAACAAATCGTGAAATAAATGTGGCATTTATGCCATTACATGTTGATCAGAGTGTACTATCCACATGCGTGTGACAAAAGTAGCAATACTGTATTTCTCCAGTACACAGTGATGATATGGCTGTGTTTGACGTGATTCAGAATAAGGTCCAAATTTAACTGCAAGTTCCCGCGATTGAATGGGTGTGCAAATAACTTTCCAACAGGAATAGAAATTTAGAAGCGGAAAGGAAGGAAAACGAAACAGAAGTCCTAACATTGGGCAGCCAGAAGACTAAAATAATGAGAAATTCTGAAAGAGCATATGTGTCATCTTCAAAGACCTAAACGCAACTTCTCGGAAGAAAAGTGCGTGGACCATATAGAGCGAGTTGTAGACTGTGGTGATGGAAAAAAGTTAAAGACAAAGCGCAACGAGAAATTTTTGATAGCTATTGGAATCATGCGGATTTATATAAGCAAACAAAATTTATATTTCCACACAATGAGCCTGCAGAACTCTAGAATCGGTTACTCAGCCACACAGCAACTGAGAAGATGCAATTCAGCATTTTATTATAAAGTGAATGCTATGCGAATTAGGGTTTGTAAAACTTTTTCAAGACGACTGTTGATACAAACGACCAACCCGTACGGACGGCTTTCACAAAGAAATCAGAAACCGGATTTGTTGAGACTGACAAATGAGGAAAACAAGACAAGTATCCAACAACAGATTCTGAAATAAATAGAAGACCCTGTAAGGAGTTTTAATAATGATATACCCAGAGATGAATCGCTCTATTTAGGAGCTCAGACCACTTATGAATTCACTGAGAGTGGTAAATGTTTAGCAGATCTCGAACGGGAATACAAAGAAAGTCGTGGGATGCAGTGTTTACTATTTGCTAATACAGTAATGTTTAATCGCATATATAACTGCGAATTTAACATGTCTTTTTATGTACCAAAAAAGACCAGTGCGACTTTTAAAAACTAGGATGACGAGTGCAAGAAACCTTTTCAAGAAGAGAAACAGCTGTCCCACGAAGAGAAGGATGCTGATAAGAACAAACCTTAAGTTGCTATGTATAACCTTCAAGCTGTTATGACACTTCCTAAAGATATGGCATCAGTATTTTATTATAATAAGAGTAAAATAAACTGTTATTGTTCTTTTGTTTGTTTCATCTCTACACAGAACAAGTCAAATGCTTTTTCTGCTCTGGGACAGAAGGGAGGCGAAGTGTTGTGGAAACTGGAAGTGGCATACTACACTATACAGAATTGTTAGTTGACAGAACTGGAAACTATGAGATTAAGGAGCTCCTATTGAGCTAACTGCTGTGGATACCAAAAGAATAAGTACTGTATATTCTCTCAGTGTATCGATGTGCTGTACATAAACACAACTTCCAGATTAAGATTCATAAACTTTTGATATACGGGCATTCACAGAATGAAGTTAACAATGTGCGCAGCACAGATGAGAAGTGGTGAAAAGGCAATTGGAATTTAGGGCACTCTATGTCGGAAAACTGTATGTTACATTAATCTATATGGCAAAACCACCATATCGTATTCATCAACTGACCAACGAAGATCTTTGTGCTGTGGAAGCTGTGCAGGAAGAATCGAGTACGAATTTTAACGTCGACACAGGGATGAGGGAAGTGAAGCAGCTTGACATTAAGGTATTAAATGTCAAAAGAGAACGTCCCGATGTATTCTTGAATAAGACATCTTACAAAGCAGCAAAGTTCAAGAGAGTTAATGTACAGAACTTGAAAATCAGGCTTTCGAAGTCTTCAGAGCTGGTTAGGAAAGTTGCCGGTATGCCTTAACTGTTAATAAACATGTAAATAATATTGCGTTGTACTCATTTGTCTGCTAGTACAATGAATGTTTCCGTTGTCAGATTGGTTAGAGAGGCTCAGTTTTCTGTCGTCTTTATTGATGTATTTTTTCTTTCTTTGCCTTTCACGAATGTCATCTATGTTACCTAAAATACGTAAATTTAAATGTATGTATGCGCTATACATGTACTTTTATTGCATTAGTACTATACCTCAAGAGATTAATATCTGTGTGAAATCAATTGAAGGACAGTAAGTACAGAGAGAACAATGTCACAGCCTATTAAATACAGTCACGACACACTTTGGAGCAAAGGTTGTTGCTGTCTGACAATGTGAGATAAGAATGATATTTGTTTTTAATTATTTTCTACATTATTACTAGAATATGTGTTATATGTTTGCGTTCCATGCGTTAGTAAGCTATCAAGAGACATGAGTTGTTGTGAAATACGTGTAAAAACAGCCGAATCATACTGATTCAGTGACATAAGCTCACTCATGAAGAAAAGCTTTAAAATATGCCAATATCGGCAAATTACACCGCTGAGAGCAAGAGAATATAAAAACATTATATGCATTACAAGCATGTATTTCTGTTGTTTGTTGTTTTTGTCATAGGCACTTTCCCTGACGCTTGAAAAAATTTTATGGAATGCAATGATTCGCACCTTTCTTCCAATTCACTTGGGTTTCTAATACAAGAATATTTTTGTAAATGTAATGGGTTCAACATTTTTGCCGTTTGTGGCTCAGATTTAGCAAAAAGTGTGAAACTGGTTTCTCCTATGCTGGGAACAAGTTTTATTGTTTTTGAGGATTTATTATAACGTCTGTGTGATTTTCCCTTAAGCTACAGTTGCGATGGCTTATTTGATTGTTTAAATAATGTGAGCATTACACTCCATGTAGATTTCCTACGTTCCTAATTCCCAGACTTGGCTGAAGGTGTAGCGAAAAAAACTCTGCTTTGTTGGAGAGATGTACAACGTCTTCCTGTGGAAGGTCAGGTCTTCTGGTGTTTACTAGCAGTATTTCTTATTGAAGGAACAAGACATTATTCAGTACCCAAGAAAATCGTAAATAAAAAACTGTCCTGTAATGCAGCGTTTTATATCTCCCATGATCGTTTGGACACTAAATAATCACAAATGTGCTGTAATTTTTTAGTTGTTGCCGATTTTTAGGGCGCTATTACACTTCCTACTGTAAGAACTATACTACAAATCAGTAGACGTTAGTATTTGCACTCATCCGATATAGTATTCAGAAATGTTGCTTACTGGCCGCTTGGGACGCTTCTGTGATTGGGGGTAATAAAAATGAGACGTAGTGTCGCGACTGTTGTTAGAATGTGGTAATGTCGTGAGATTTTGCAGACATCTGCTGCATAAAAAATGAGAGTTTGAACGACTCAAGGACTAAGAGTGAAAAGGGTGTATAAAGGTGGAGTAAATTACTTGTGATTTCAAATGATGAAAGTTGCTAAGTTTCTAGAATCAGTTTATGAGGAGAGACGACCCGATATATGAGCTGCTAATGACCTATATTACTAAACGGCCAACCAGGTTTATGGTTTATGATTCAAGGCGCAGTGATTTGGTTACATGTTGCCTTTCTAACAGCTTCCGAAGGCAACAAAAATGTTATTTTCAGCATTACATATAATTAGTAAGAGAATTTAAAAATTTTAAAACGGTGAAATATTCTGCTCATTACATGGTAAAATCTTATGTGAAATGTTTAACACAAAAAGGGTTAACACGGTAAGACTGTATCTTATGTCTTAAAGCAGGGTGGCTCACAAGTGCGGATACCCATACTACATTCATTCAGTATTTGAGAATGAGAGCCCTTATTGACTTGCAACAAACATTATACGTAATTTCAAAACTTTACTATTTTTTTTGTTCATACAGTAAAACAGCTATATCAGGCATGGCGTTTTATTTGATTACTTCTCTGCTACTAAGTCTCTTCGCAACAGATTGTGCAGACATTATCCAAATATACCACTGAACCTACCTACGAAGTTATATCAATGAATGACACGTAGTTCAGGCAATATGACGTAATAAACAGAAGCGTGAAAACGTAGCTTTTTCTTAAAACGGCGCACAAAATATCCGGCTTTTACTCATCCAGTGTTTAATAGCCAGCGTATTTAGCGAAGGGCGCTCGTACGATAGTTTGCAGATGGAGGGGAGAGGGGCACTAGAGCTGGGGGTATGGAATATTTTTAATATTTTGAAAGACGAATGGCGACTTGTAAGTAGCCATAAGAACGATCCAGATCCTACGCTGTTAAAAGCTTGCTTAATACCAACTTTTAAATCATTTTTTCTGATAAAATAAGCCTGAATACATTACATTTTTTCCTTTCCCAGAGAGCTGTCGGGGGATGGGGGGCGGAGACGCGCCCCTCCCTTCCCCTTGTTATGGGCGCCCTTCGATTTTGTGACTTCCAACAAATTTTAAACATAATTTCAAACCTTTTTCTAAACTTCCTCTGGCTTACATGCTTTAAATATTTAACACGTTAACTCAGTTGCAAATTAATCATAAGTTTGAAACTGGTTTATACATGAGAGTTCCTAGTCACTACAGAATCGGGGGTTGATTACTAAATCATATCGTTGTGAAGGCAGTTATAATTGCTTCATTGTTATTTCCTGTATAATGAAAGATGGCGTCCCTACAAATATGCGGAAAACGTTGCGACAAAATGAGTCCGAAAATTGGCGATTGTATGCACACTGAACACATTAATCGCATCTAGATACTATTACGAATTTACTTGTACTTTTCAGAAAAGCTGCTTGATTCGAGCCAATGATTATCTTAGTGCAGACGCACAAAATAAAGAAACGCTCCGAGCCATCTTGGCAAAATCGGCAAAGGCAGAGACAGAAGCATAACCCGCAGCCTTCATATGTCACGAAGTAAGCGCAACTCATCTGCATACATCTTTGACCACAGAAAATAAGCAGTAGAAGCGAACCAAAAATAAAATGAGCCACGTGAACATGAAAAATGTAACAAGAATTGACATTGTGGATTAATATGCAGGTTACAGGCTTCTATCTTATATATAATGAAACAAATCGTTTTAGAAACAATTAGTGACTAACCCCGCCTTCGCACGGATAACACAATTTAGGCCTTAATTTCGGTCGGAAGGTGTCGGAACAACGTTCCTCAGCTTACAGCGATTTTTTTAACTCGCTGGAACGGTAGACACCGGAGATTTAAAATAATACATGTGTATTAAATCTCAATGTAACTGTAATTTTCTGCTGTGCCGGCGTCGACAGTGGGGGACCAACGTGATGCTATGGGGAGGCATTTTGGCGAGGTACTGTCTAACTAGAATAACGTGTTAGTTACCGAAATATTTCAATCAGAAAATATAAGTTTCTAGAAAATTCATGGTGAGCTTTTGTAAAACCTAGGAATACAAGTTTAAACCCAAGAAATTCTTTCACCGAGTAGCTACATTGCGATGTTTCGACACTGCGGCTGGCACCTGTGGAAAGCATGATACTGCTACAGGGACAGACGGTTGCACCTGCTTATATTTGCTCATGTGGTTTTATTGTTGTGATTGTAAGAAACCATATTTTAAAAACAGAATTTTAGAGGAGTATGTTGTAAACAATGACTTCTCGTTGTACGTTTTATCACAAATTTTAAAAAATAGAAACTTTTGATTTTTATGGCGCAGATGGGAGGTTCTATAACTGAAGAGGTGTGTTCCGGCATCTAAAATTTCTAAGAGTAAGCTCTGCCAGAAAGTATTTACTGTCGGACGACTTGTCTGGCGTAGCTATAATAGATTATATTATCGTGAAAACGTCAACCTGTTAGTGAAAACTATATCAACATCCCTACAGTAGTCCCTAAGATAAGCCTTCGAATGCAGACAAAAAAAAAAAAAAAAAACGTGGCGGAGGTCTTCAGTTAAGTAAGCAGGTAGTTTCACGTCATTGGGCGGGAGGCCACGTGCGGGGCAGGTCCGGCCGCCTTGGTGCAGGTCTTATTGCATTCGACACCACATTGGGCGACCTGCGCGCCGGTTGGGTATGAAATGATGATGAAGACAACGCAACACCCAGTCCCTGAGCGGAGAAAATCACCGAGTCAGCTGCGTATCGAACTCGAGCCTCTTACGACTGCCGTCCATCACGCTGACCATTCAGCTATCGGGACGGACAAGTAAGCTGGTGAAAGTGCTTGAACAGCTGTTATATTTAGTTGATGTTGTACGAGGGTGTGTGGTTAAGAAGGTAATAATCCACAGCCAGGAAAAAGTGCATGTTGCATGTTGTGCGCCAATGCTGAAATGTTCGTAGCAAAGCAAACTTATTTAGATGTGTAATACTGTATTTCCCTAGCATAAACTGTGCAAAATAATGGCAGTTGGACAGGGATTGGTGTTACGTATTTGAATGTTTATGGGTACGTTTTGGATCCAGCTATGCAACTTAGTAATGTTAAGCAGTGGGAAAACATTAGTTAAAAAATTAAATGTTGTAAAAAGAATACCTATACAATAATGAAACCTCTACCAATATGACCTATTACAGGGACTGTGGTGTCAAACCAACATTTGTGCTGTATATAGCGTTGCGTTCTATGTATAGGTACCCGTGGTCTTGGGCTACCGCCTTTGATT
The DNA here is from genome assembly GCF_023897955.1 of Schistocerca gregaria. Taxonomy (NCBI): domain Eukaryota; kingdom Metazoa; phylum Arthropoda; class Insecta; order Orthoptera; family Acrididae; genus Schistocerca; species Schistocerca gregaria. The sequence continues at coordinate 125,021,784 of NC_064923.1, read as the reverse complement.
CATAATCAAAACGTCTTCGGTCCCGGGTTCGATCCCCGCCAGTGCCTAAATTTTGATAAATAATCAGCATTGGCGGCCGAAGACTTCCGGCATAAGAAGTCAGCCTCATTCTGCCAACGGCCTTGTCAAAGAGGGCGGAGGAGCGGGTAGACATTCAGGGAATTCTCTTGTCCTAGGGGTGGGAGATTGCCCCTAAAGGCGGAAGAATCAGCAATGATCAACGACATGAGGATGCAGAAGGCAATGGAAACCACTGCATTAAAGTCACGTAACGTGTATCCACAGGATATGTGGCCTGTAATTGAAGAAGTGTCATGATGGTCTCTCCATTGGCAAAAGATTCCGGAATAGTGTCCCTTTCGGATCTCCGGGAGGGGACTGCCAAGGGGGAGGTTACCATGAGAAAAAGATTGAATAATCAACGAAAGGATAACGTTCTACGAGTCGGGGCGTGGAATGTCAGAAGCTTGAACATGGTAGGGAAACTAGAAAATCTAAAAAGGAAAATGAAAAGGTTCAATCTAGATATAGTAGGGGTCAGTGAAGTGAAGTGGAAGGAAGACAAGGATTTCTGGTCAGATGAGTATCGGGTAATATCAACAGCAGCAGAAAGTGGTATAACAGGTGCAGGATTCGTTATGAATAGGAAGGTAGGGCAGAGGGTGTGTTACTGTGAACAGTTCAGTGACCGGGTTGTTCTAATCAGAATCGACAGCAGACCAACACCGACAATGGTAGTTCAGGTATACATGCCGACGTCGCAAGCTGAAGATGAACAGATAGAGAAAGTGTATGAGGATATTGAAAGGGTAATGCAGTATGTAAAGGGGGACGAAAATCTAATAGTCATGGGCGACTGGAATGCAGTTGTAGGGAAAGGAGTAGAAGAAAAGGTTACAGGAGAATATGGGCTTGGGACAAGGAGCAGAAAGACTAATTGAGTTCTGTAACAAGTTTCAGCTAGTAATAGTGAATACCCTGTTCCAGAATCACAAGAGGAGGAGGTACACTTGGAAAAGGCCGGGAGATGCGGGAAGATTTCAATTAGATTACATCATGGTCAGACAGAGATTCCGAAATCAGATACTGGATTGTAAGGCGTACCCAGGAGCAGATATAGACTCAGATCACAATATAGTAGTGATGAAGAGTAGGCTGAAGTTCAACACATTAGTCAGGAAGAATCAATACGCAAATAAGTGGGATACGGAAGTACTAAGAAATGACGACATACGTTTGAAGTTCTCTAACGCTATAGATACAGCAATAAGGAATAGCACAGTAGGCATTGCAGTTGAAGAGGAATGGACGTCTCTAAAAAGGGTCATCACAGAAGTTGGGAAGGAAAACATAGGTACAAAGAAGGTAGCTGCGAAGAAGCCATGGGTAACAGAAGAAATACTTCAGTTGATTGATGAAAGGAGGAAGTAGAAACATGTCCCGGGAAAATCAGGAATACAGAAATACAAGTCGCTTAGGAATGAAATAAATAGGAAGTGCAGGGAAGCTAAGACGAAATGGCTGCAGGAAAAATGTGAAGACATCGAAAAAGATATGATTGTCGGAAGGACAGACTCAGCATACAGGAAAGTCAAAACAACCTTTGGTGACATTAAAGCAACGGTTGTAACATTAAGAGTGCAACGTAGATTCCACTGTTAAATGCAGAGGAGAGAGCAGATAGATGGAAAGAATACATTGAAAGCCTGTATGAGGGTGAAGATTTGTCTGATGTGATAGAAGAAGAAACAGGAGTCGATTTAGAAGAGATAGGGAATCCAGTATTAGAATCCGAATTTAAGAGAGCTTTGGCGGACTTAAGATCAAATAAGGCAGAAGGCATAGATAACATCCCATCAGAATTTCTAAAATCATTGGGGGAAGTGGCAACAAACGACTATTCACGTTGGTGTGTAGAATATATGAGTCTGGTGACATACCATCTGACTTTCGGAAAAGCATCATCCACACAATTCCGAATACGGAAAGAGGTGACAAGTGCGAAATTATCGCACAATCAGCTTAACAGCTCATGCATCGAAGCTGCTTACAAGAATAATATACAGAAGAATGGAAAAGAAAATTGAGAATGCGCTAGGTGACGATCAGTTTGGCTTTAGGAAAAGTAAAGGGACGAGTGAGGCAATTCTGACGTTACGGCAAATAATGGAAGCAAGGCTCAAGAAAAATCAAGACACGTTCATAGGGTTTGTCGACCTGGAAAAAGCGTTCGACAATATAAAATGGTGCAAGCTGTTCGAGATTCTGAAAAAAAGTAGGGGTACGCTATAGGGAGAGACGGGTCATATACAATATGTACAACAACCAAGAGGGAATAATAAGAGTGGATGATCAAGAACGAAGTGCTCGTATTAATAAGGGTGTAAGACAAGGCTGTTGCCTTTCGCCCCTACTCTTCAATCTGTAAATCGAGGAATCAATGATGGAAATAAAGGAAAGGTTCAGTAGTGGAATTAAAATACAAGGTGAAAGGATATCAATGATACGATTCGCTGATGACATTGCTATCCTGAGTGAAAGTGAAGAAGAATTAAATGATCTGCTGAACGGAATGAACAGTCTACTGAGTACACAGTATGGTTTGAGAGTAAATCAGAGAGAGACGAAGGTAATGAGAAGTAGTAGAAATGAGAACAGCGAGAAACTTAACATCATGATTGATGGTCACGAAGTCAATGAAGTTAAGGAATTCTGCTACCTAGGCAGTAAAATAACCAATGACGGACGGAGCAAGGAGGACATCAAAAGCAGACTTGCTATGGCATTTCTGGCCAAGAGAAGTCTACTAATATCAAATACCGGCATTAATTTTAGGAAGAAATTTCTGAGGATGTATGTCTGGAGTACAGCATTGTATGGTAGTGAAACATGGACTGTGGGAAAACCTGAACAGAAGAGAATAGAAGCATTTGAGATGTGGTGCTATAGACGAATGTTGAAAATTAGGTGGACTGATAAGATAAGGAATGAGGAGGTTCTACGCAGAATCGGAGAGGAAAGGAATATGTGGAAAACACTGATAAGGTGAAGGGACAGGATGATAGGACATCTGCTAAGACATGAGGGAATGACTTCCATGGTACTAGAGGGAGCTGTAGAGGGCAAAAACTGTAGAGGAAGACAGAGATTGGAATACGTCAAGCAAATAATTGAGGACGTAGATTGCAAGTGCTACTCTGAGATGTAGAGGTTGTCACAGGAAAGGAATTCGTGGCGGGCCGCATCAAACCAGTTAGTAGACTGATGAAAAGAAAAAAGTGGGTGTGCTGAAAAGTAATACCTCCGAAAGTTTCTACTCTGCATTCAATATCGATTGAGGTATCACATTTTGGGCATATTGCTTGGACGACCTTCTCGATTCATTGACGCAAGTTACAGCCCTTTGCCGCTAATGGGTTCCGAATTGTAGCATGTAACAAAGTGGTGTGTAGCGAAACTATGTCACTGTGAAACAGCGTCCTGTAAACGAGTTTCTAACTAAAGAAAATGTGCCTCTATTTGGAATCCAAAGAAGAATTAAAGCTGTGTGCGGTGATGATTGTACAAACATGACTAACGTGCGACATTGGATTGCCCGTGCTCTTAATGAAGGAAACATGATGCTAACCTCAACGTGTGTGAAAAAACTCTATCTTTCCAAATCTTAACACTTTACCTAACACTGATCCCCCGAAGCCCGCCCGTGATGTTTATTACCTACTCTATTAGTTCCTATAGATTTTATTTAAATGCAATTTAATGACTTTTCCTAATTTGCGAAGATAATCGTAATTTTCGAAAAAAATTAAAAAAATTACTTATGCCTTTCTGTCTTCCTGTTAAACTTTGGTGCATGTTTCCTCCTTTACGGACCCCGCAAACCAGTGGAGTGAGAAGCAACTTTTCCACAACCCCGTGTCTGTCTACGCAACGTCTGTTACGTCATTAGCCATTGTTGACTCGTGCTGTTATTCTTTCGTTGTTCAACAGTCCTCTTTCTGGTATGCACAAGTTTATTTTGTTGCATTATTTCATAACAGTTGTCCGTTCTACAAACTGAAAATGTTACGGACAAGAGGACTATCAGATGAGGAGATAAGTGAATTGTTGGAGCAGTCTTTTGTTTCTAAAAATCCACCTAGTGAATGTGAATCTTCCGTTTTTGATGGTAATGAGGTTGCTGAAAACTCAAGACTATACGAAGATGACGATAATGAAGAATCGCCTTATGAAGATGGAGAAGAACAATTTAGTGCAAACTCTGTTGAGTGTGACTTACGTTTCCTCCTGATGAGAATGAATTATGAGCTGTGGTTCTTCAAGCTTGAATTTCTGGTAGGCGGAGTAGAAAGGATGTATTGAAAGAAGACCTACAAGTTATTCGATTAAGAACTGTGATAATGGAGAATCTTGTTTTATGTTGTTTTTTCGTGTACTCCTCACCGACAAAGAATGTATGTGGACCATCAAGGGAAGTCTAATCGTTTACGAGGACTGGGCAGATATAGATATGCATTAAATAAAAGAGTTCTTTGCTGATCTGATCCTGATTGGAGTTTACAAGTCAAGTAATGAAGATATCAGGCAGCTTTGGTATACTGAGAATGGTCGAACACTGTTCAATGAAATAATGTCTCGCAAGCACTTCCATGCTATTCTGAAGGTGTCGCTCTTTGACAGTGCAGTAGCCCGACGTGGGCGTAGGTCATATTACAAATAGGAACCAATCAGAGAAGTTTTTGAGATGTGGGAAATTACCTTTAGGGAAGCCTGCATTCCAGGATGGTGCATGATCGTGGATGAACAGTCGGTCGCATTTCGACGTCGCTGTCCATTTCGACAATACATCCATCAAAATATGGTAGATACGAAATAACGTTCTGGACGAACTGAAACAATGCAGCGAGCTGCCGCTGGAATATAGAAGTGTATTTGAGGAAAGAGGAAGAACACAGAGCTGTGCGACTTGGAGAGACTTGCGAAAACCTCGGTGATTAAACTTGAAAAGTCTGGTCGTAATATCACCCGTCATAACTTTTTTTTATATCTCTCGATTTAGCTCATTATTTGTTGTCAAAAGATCTGATCCAAGTCGGTATTATCCGAAAAACAGGGATGAACTTTCTGACGGTTTTACTACACCTAAGGAACGTGAAGTATATTCCACATTATTTGCTTTTCAGTCAGATGTGATGATAGCTCCTCATGCTCCTAAGAAAAACAATGTTATTATTGTCTTCATGATCATCCAACAGTGGGATAATCACAAGTAAACAAGCCTGAAGTTATTATGATATACAATGCTATAAAGGACGATGTTGACCCCATGGACCAGAAGACACGATGCTATATAGAGAAGAGAAAAGCAAAGCGAAACAAGCCTGAAGATATAATGATATACAATGCCATAAAGGACGATGTTGACCCCGTGGACCAAAAGACACGATGCTACAGAAAGAATAGAAAAGCAAAGCGCTGGCCGTTGGTGGTTTTCTTCAACATAAAAAAAGCACTCCTTCTGCAGGCCACGAGTTTCCTACCGGGACCATCCGACCGCCGTGTCATCCTCAGCGGAGGATGCAGATAGGAGAGGCGTGGGGTCAAAACACCGCTACCCCGATCGTTGTGATGGTATTCTTGACCGAAACCGCTACTATTCGGTGGAGTAGCTCCTCAGTTGGTATCACGAGGCTGAGTGCACCCCGAAAAATGACAACAGCGCATAGCGGCTGGATAGTCACCCATCAAAGTGCCGGCCATGCCCAACAGCGATTAAGTTCGGTGATCTCACGGGAACCGGTGTATCCACTGCGGCAAGGCCGTTGCTTTTCTTCAGCATGATTGGTGTAAATACAATTAATGCATGCATAATTTCGGTGATGCTGGCTACCACTAAACGCCCTGTACATCACCTACGACATCTTAGTGTTTAAGGGGGGGAGGGGAGGACGTCAAACGCACCGTCTTGGAGCAGGAGAGACACCACAGGACATTTTAATTTCCACTGTCTATACTTTTACGAATAAATTCATAAAACTTTGTCAGCATGACCAGGAAGCATTCAGGATTCACACTCATAGATGCTCAGTAGCTCGGTACGGGCTTTTGTTGAAGTTTCGAGAACATAACTTCACCCAAGAGTCAAGCAGTATATTGCTCCCTCCTACGTTTGTCTCGCGAAGAGACCATGAGGATAAAATCAGAGAGATTAGAGCCCACACAGAAGCATACCGACAATCCTTCTTTCCACGAACAATACGAAACTGGAATAGAAGGGAGAACCGATAGAGGCACTCAAGGTACCCTCCGCCACCCACCGTCAGGTGGCTTGCGGAGTATGGATGTAGATGTAGATAGCAGTGGAAGTTCAAAAACATAACAAAATTAATTTTGTTTTACATGTGAAAGTTCATCATTTTATCACTTACTGTTGGCTGCATTTGTTGTCGTAGGTACACTTTTTTTGATAAGTAAGAGAGATTCTTCGATGAATTTTGCACAGCATAAAAACCATACTTACAGGTGTATGAAACTCTAAAAATTATTTAATTTATGAAAAAAATGAATGTGCTGTTACATTTTAAACTTTATGTTAAAAAAACTCAAATTTTATAGTTAATTATCTCAATTTTTATCACAGTTTTTAATAGATTTGGAAAGTTCTAGAGTTTCATACACCTGTAAGTATTGTTTGTATGTTGTGGAAAATTCATTGAAGAATCTCCCTTACTCATGAAGAAAAGTGTACCTATAGCAACAAATGCAGCCAATGGTAAGTGAACCAAAGGTGAAATACAAATGTAAAAAAAATAAATTATTTTCTTATATTTTTGAACTTCCACCACTATAAGTGTAAATCCTGAATCCTTTCTGGTCATTGTGACAAAGTTTTATGAATTTATTTTTAAAAGTATAGACAGTAGAAATTAAAAATTCCTGCTCCAAGTTGTCCCGTTTGACGTTCTCCCCCCCCCCCCCCCCCCCCGTAAGGTGCAAGTTTAGTGTCGATATTGACACTGAAAGAAGCTCATAGTTTGAACGAGATACGGCACAAACAGTTTCTCTCCTACTTATGACGGTAAGCTGGTAGCGTTGCTTAATCAATGATAGCGGCTTTTACAGTGGTCATTGTCCCGATGGTATGACCCACGCATTCGCCGTTTATCATTCCCCACGTCGGTGCGGGCAGGGGTGGGAACTCGTGGTATGAGACCCCAGGAGCAACGTCGACGTCCCGTTACCGCGAGAGGCCGGCACCATTTCGCGGACGCTCTTCCTGCCTGGCGGTGCGCAGCGAGCACGAGTGCCGACTTAATGCATTAATCCCCGGCGCGTCCGGCAAGAAGCGGCAATGGCCCGCGTGCGTACGCATGCCTGCAGCGCGCAGCGCAAAACACTGGTCGCCGAGCACTGGAATTGACCGCTCGAATTTCTTCCCGACATGGTAACTGTCACCGACCTTTTTGCGCGCGGCACTCGGTAAAAATGCATTGTGGCGCGAGTAAAGAAGGGCCAATTACGGCGGCAGCGAGCCTCTGGGAAGTGCAGCCTGCAAGAAAGGACCACACAGGAGCGGCGGTTGAAGCCCGCCCGGGCCACTGCAGCGGCGATGCGCGGAATGCGCCGCCGGAGGTGTTCTGCACTTGTCGCAGCGGCCGCCCGCGCGCTGCGCCGTGTGACAGCGGGCTGGCGTCTCTGTTCCGTCTGCCGGCCCAGGGCCGGGGCCCCTGGCACACGGCCCGCTACCGAGCGGGAGCGGATCCTAATTGCGCTGCACTGCTCTCGCAGCACCGTAGCCAAATTCCCGCGAACGTTGTAAGCACTTTTTTTTTAATCCTTTGTTCCTCAGATCAGGGGTGGATTTACGGACGTCGGTGCCTTATGCCAGAGACTTTTAGCGCCTCTTTTGACTCCGTCACTCCCGTCTGTCGTTTCTTATCGGCTTTCGACGTGTTTAGTTTTCATAAATATTTTTGTTTTCCTACAAAATTAAGATTCAATATTTTGTGGTTGGCAGGAGAGCCAACACCGTGTTACTAGAGGAGGCCGAAAGGCACGCGATTTAGCTCACGCAGGCCGGCGTGAGGTCTGGAAAAGGACAAGGAAATTAGAATTTAGAAACAACGGACGTAGCTGGTGGAATACTTAACTTTAATCCATTAAGGACGAACGTCGCTCTTGACGGTACATAGTTCACAATATCAATAGTAACTGATAATGGCGCCTTGCTAGGTCGTAGCAAATGACGTAGCTGAAGGCTGTGCTAAACTATCTTCTCGGCAAATTAGAAAGTAAGTAGGCAGTGAACCATCGCTAGCGAAGTCGGCTGTACAACTGGGGCGAGTGCTAGGAAGTCTCTCTAGACCTGCCGTGTGGCGGCGCTCGGTCTGCAATCATTGATAGTGGCGACACGCGGGTCCGACGCATAATACCGGACCGCGGCCGATTTAAAGGCTATCACCTAGCAAGTGTGGTGTCTGGCGGTGACACCACACAATATTACTCTGCGAATAAATAAGGCAGAAGGCATAACCAACAATCCTTCGGAATTTCTGAAATCGATAAATGAAGTGGCAACCTAAAAACTATTCAAGCTGTTGTGTACGGAGCGATCATGAAGTTCCTTTAACCCCTATGTATTACATAGATGTTGATCAATTGTTGTTTCTTATTGTTGCGGCTGGTGATGCGCAGGGTGATTATAATTAAACTTTCAAATCGCAGCTTAAATCACACATCTGGTGTCACGGTACAAACCCCATTACCAGATGAATAGGTCTAGTATGCAAGGATTGCTTTGTGGAGAGTGAAGGCGCTACATGGTAAGCGATTCGCGGAATCGCATGACACGCCTGCGCGAGATTTGCGACGGTCGGTGGGATGTCTCTGCCGCCGGGCGGCCACGTGGCCCGCAGCTTGGGGCATTGTTTGGTTTTTCGAGCATTACACGGAAACTATGTAACTTACGGTGAAGAGCGATGCGGCAGTGGATTGTGGTCAGCAATATGCACCCTCTGAAAGATTGATCTTTGTTTCAAGTCACGAGACACAACAGTTACGGTAACCTGGAAATCGGTTATTATCACGAATGCTGAAAAATTGATAAAAATAGTAAATAGCAACTTACAGGGATCAGATAGCACTCATTAAAAACGTTTTATCATAGCGCATCGAGTGCCGTAGTCTTATGATAATACTCATAAGTAATTAAGCCCGTAAAGAGCAATAAACAAAGTTTGAGGGAAAATTGTTTATAAAATTCAACAGAAAATTCAATACGTAAAGAACGACACTATACAATGTTTTGAGTGGCATCACAAGTATTTTAAACTAGTTAAGTTATGCTATACACTTAACTTGCAATAGTTTTCATTGTTTGCAAATTATTATTAACATTTATCACTCATAAGTAATTAATTATTATAGATATGAAGATTTTGAGCAGCGCAATGTGTAGATAGCTATAGATTACGTCTAAAAACGGTGCTATACGCAGTTCTACGTTAAAACTTTGCAGCACAGATGTCAATAAACAAATTTGCGCTAAGTGGCGAAATTTTGCAAAAACTAAAACTTGATTTACGGGCGACAGGATAATCCTAGAAATTAATGTAACATTGAAAATAAGATGTACCTTTTAGCGCGGTTCCGATGGTGTACTTATTTCTGTCGAGGGATGTATGCATCCAAATTTGTAAACTTAACTGGTGAGATTGGTACTTAAATAACCAGGGGGGTGGACATCCGAGTCCTTATAAGCGAGCGGCCATCTTGGCCAGGGGCAGTCGTTGGGCAGTCGTTGGTCAGTCGCTTTGGAGGGTGGATGGCGAGCGAGCCTCACTTGAGCACCCGTGTGATCGTTTGAGAATTTTTTCTCGCGCCGATTTATTTCGACAAAGAGTATTGTCTAATAGTGCAAGTGTACAAGCATATATTTGGTGAACTGGAAATGCTACGATTATTTGTGTGAGTGCGAATTACGAGGTATACATCGGCGTAAGTGAACATGTGGCGATTCGTGATTTAGTGCCAAAACTGCTAGAACAAAGAGGACAGTGGGACTCGGGGTTCTGTTCGAACTGATTGAGTAATTTTCGTTTATAGCAGCGTACATTACTGCTATTGGGGGCTCGGAGTCAAATTATTATTAAAATAAAACTGTAAACCGTCTCAGCAGTGCTAATTTAATTGTGTGAAAGAAAAGGACAACTGTGTCATGAAAAACTGATTTTGCTGTAATAATCGCCTAAGTTTTGCTCCCCAGCATAAACTGTACTCATGAATATTAATTCAAAAACTATAACTAATGCACGGGTGTGGAACAGTGTACTAATGCACCAAGTGTGGAACTCATCCCCTCAGACTTACGAGAGAGCCAAAATTTGCAATAACATTTTTAACCAACACTTGTATATCCACATTCGTGATAGCGCTGCAACCTCACTTCTTCTTATTTACCGCCCCGTCGCACAGGTCAGGATGAAGTCAAATTGCAACGGAATATTATCGCAGAAGGGGGAAAACGTATGCTAGAAGAAAAAAAATTGTGAGAAAATTGATCAATAGATGGCGCTGTATGTGTCACAATAAGTGAATGAAAACACCTGTAATGCACACGACCCATTGAAGTTGGTACAAACACGCCGGGTACACAGCTTTTCCTCCTTTCACGTCTGCGACGTTCGCCATGACTGTTTCAATGCAGGATCGTGCTCTGCTTGTAAAGCTGAACTACAAGAATGATGACTTTACACGCGTCGTTCTGCAGAAGTTCCGGACACTGAACGGTTTGAAAAAAGGCATTGGTCCAATGACTGCCGTGGATCTGGAGAAAATGGTTCGAAAATTTGAAAGGACGCGTTCTTTTGGTGTGCAACCTGTTAGAGTGAGGAAACGAATTGATTCGACGTCAGTGGAAGCAGTGGCCACGGCAATGCAGGAGGAGACCGAGTGGTGGTGTGCACGGGGAATTGCCCGAACATTGGACATACGCATGAGCACGGTGCTTAAAATACTACGAAACATCCTTCTTTGCTATCCATTGGAAATTATCCATGCGCACGAGTTGCTTCCTGTTGATTTTCTAGTAACAGAGACCTTTGTTTTAGAATTTCTTGCTCGCATGGAAGAGGACAATGATTGACCGTGGAAGATTTTGTGGACAGACGAAGCTCACTTTCATCTGACACGCAAATCAACCGGTACCACTTCATCCTGAAAAGGTAACTGTGTGGTGCGAGTTTACGGCATCATTTATCAAAGGGCCATATTTTTTTCGAAGAGACAGGTGCTTCCGGTCCTGTTACATGTACCGTCACTGGCAAGCGCTATGAGTGTCTTATTGCGCAACAACATCATTCCAGCTCTCCACCAGCGTGGATGGGACTATTTTTATGCAAGATGGTGCACCTCCGCACATTGCAAATCCAGTTACGCAGCTGCTGAAGCGCCATTTCGGAATGCTAGAATTGCCTGGCCGTCCCGATCACCTGATCTTAATCCGTGTGACTTTTGGCTGTTGGGCTATCTGAAAGATGTGTTCAGTGTTCCAATTGCAAACTTAGCTGCATTAAAGGCACGCATTGCGCGACACATTCTGAACGGGACCCCGGAAACACTTCGATCAGTTGTGGAACATGCTGTTTCTCGGTTTCTACTTGTTGTAGAAAACGGTGGACAGCATACTGAACACGTTTCTCGCCAGTCACGTGGAAATTAATAATCCGATTTTATTTTGATTTGTGGTCTTTATGCAGTTTTGGACCTCAGGACAATTAAAAACCGATGTGAGAGCTCCTTTTTATGCGGTTTTTGGACTCAGGACAATTAAAAACCAATTTCTCCCATCCATGTGACATGACCTTGCCGTGGTGGATGGGCTTACGTAACTAACTGTGTCACACATGTCCATCCATGCCCACTGAATAGTACAGTTTGCTTAACGCCAAACGTACACCTTAGGCATTGTTGTATGATTCATTTATCATTTGTTGTCGACAACTATTAAATTGTGATTCTTACAGCGCCATCTATTGCTACATATTGGAACGATTTATTTTTCTTCTGCCATAAGTTTTCCCCCTTTTCTGATAATATTCTTTTGCAATTTGACGTCATTCTGGCCAGTTGTGTTACTTCTATAGCAGTTTGGAAGTTTAATTATAATCACCCTGTACATGTAAACCATGCCTGATGAGTCAACTTTCACAGTGGTGGAACGGATGGCAGTGAGCACGTGGGCTCACGAACGAACAAACACAAAAAATCAATGAGAGATATTCAGTATTTCACTACAACGTTCCAGAAACCTTCTCCAACAAAACCAAAAAGTTTATGGTGAAAGACTTAGCTCTTTGAACATGTTGCATAAAAGATACACCCCACTGAGGACGGCCACCAATACGACTCTAAACTTTCGGGAAAGCATCATGGACACAAAACCAAAGACAGAACGTGCGACAACTATCGCACTGTCAGCTTAGTGGCTCCAGCATCCCTGTACCTGACAAGAGTAATGTACAGAAGAATGGGAAAGAAAAATGAAGAACTGTCAGACGACCAGTTTGGAGATATGAGAAGTTACTGCACCAGTGATGCAGCCCTTACGTAGTGGTTGATAATGCAAACAAGGCTTAAAAAACATCAAAACAAATTCATAAAATTTGTCGGCCAAAAAATTGCGCTCCACAACGTAGAATGATGCAAGATGTTCAAAATTCTAAGAAAGATAGGTGTAAGCTACAGGGAAAGACGAATAATACAGAATTTACGCCAAAACCAGTAGTGAAGAACACACATTGAAGTTCTGGACCTAAAAAGAGTGTAAGATAGGAATGCAATGATTTGTCCATACTGCTCAATCTGTTCATCGAAGAAGCATTAACGAAATGTAAAGGCTTTAAAATTAAAAGCGAAATGATGTCAACGATAAGATATACTGATGGTACTGCTATCATCAATGAAAGTCAAGAATTACCTGAGTAGTTGAACGGAACAAATAGTCTAATGAGTACACAATATGGACTAAGGGTAAGCCGAAAAAGATAAAGGTTACGAGGGGCAGTAGAAATGAGATTAGTAATAAACTACACATCAAAATTGGTGACCACGAAGTAGGCAAAGTGAAGCAGTACAGCAACGTTCGAAGTAAAATAACACATGACGGACGAATCAAACAGTACATAAAAGGCAGATTACCAGAGAGCATTCCTGGTCGAGGGAAGTCTGCTAGTATCGAACATCGCCCTTAATTTGAGGAAGACGTTTGTGAGAATGTACGTTTGCACCACAGCCCTGTATGAAAGTGGATCATTGACTGTGAGAACACCTGAAAAGAAGAAAATTGAAGCATCTGAGATGTGGTGCCGTAGGATAACGTTGAAAATAAAGTGGACTGATTAGATAAGTAGTGAAGTGGTTCTCCGCAGTGTTGTAAACGGAAGGAAAACATGGAGAACACTTAAAAGAAGAAGGTACAGGATGACAGGACATGGGTTAAGACACTGAGGCGTAACGTCTGTGATATGTGACGAAGCTGTAAAGGGGAAAACCACCTCCAGGGGAAGACAGAGATTGGAATATATCCAACCAACAATTAAGGATATCCGATACAAGTGTTACTTTAAGATGAGGATGTTAGCGTAAGGTAGGGAAGTCATGATAGTCGCAACAAACCAGTCAGAAAACTGATAATATCACCCTTAATTTGAGGACGAAATTTGTGAGACTGTTTGCTTGCAGGACGGCATTTTGAATTGTATAAAAGTGAATTGTAGTCTTCGAGAACACCGGGAAGAAAAACTAATCAATAAGTGAAAGATATAACAGACCGCGCACTTAAAATTTATCCTTCTGCTTATAGTTATCTTTTGTGTGTGAGAAAGAAAACTTGAGGGTGTGCCTAAAAGTATTGCCTCAGAACTTTTTATGTGAAAAATCTTGGAGCTTTTTAAATGAAACAAATTTTATTAACATTATACATCTTTATTCTTAATGTCTGCAATTTAATTCTCGACATAGTCACCTTGGTTGCGCACACATTTCTGCCAACTTCAGATCACTTTGTTGATACCGTCACTGTAGAATGTTTCACTTTCTTAACGGAGCTACAACCTCACCTCTGCTTGCACTGCTTCATCACTGTCGAAGTGAAATCCTCGATTCCCGGCGGGGTCAGGGATTTTCTCTGCCTCGTGATGACTGGATGTTGTGTGATGTTCTTAGGTTAGTTAGGTTTAAGTAGTTCTAAGTTCTAGGGGACTGATGACCATAGATGTTAAGTCCCATAGTGCTCAGAGCCAATTGAACAATTTTTTTTGAAGTCCTCGAAGGCGTTCTTTAAATTTGAATCGATGAAACTCGCATGGGTCTGCATGGAGGATGATCGAAGGGAGTGAACCCAAGGCGTCGGATTGTTGCAGATGTCGCAGCGGTCGTGTGTGGTCTGGTATTCTAATGCTGAATGAGCGGGTGTCCCATGTGCAAATGAACTCTTCGAATTGGCGCGTTCAGTTTTTTGAGGGTCTGTCACTCATCGATGTACAGAAATCATCCAGAACATTATGACCACCGATTACTGTTGTTATCAACCAGTCCAGGCTATACCAGCGTCACGTGGCGCCCTGGCGAGGAATTACTGCTGATCAGACACACGCACAGTGCATGTAGCGTGCTGTCTGTGTGTAGGATGTAGAAGGTGCGCTATCTATCTGTGCCTGACTCAGGGCAGATTGTGGTGGCTCGGAGACTTGGCACGAGCATTTCGGGAACTACAAAACTTGTCGGGTGGTCGAGGAGTGAAACCTCGTCCAGACGTAGCTGTGGAGGACGGCCAAACTCTCCTTACAGATGTCCTACGTCGTAGGCTGGGCAGGCTGGTAAATCCGGAAACGCATCGAACTGTGGCGAAACTAACATCAGACTTTAATGATGGGCAGAGTACAAGCGTGTCTGAAGACACAGCACACAGTGCATCGAATACCCCTGACGAGGGGCCTCCACAACCGTTGACCCATGCATGTGCCAATGTTATCACCACGACATCGCAACTATGACTGAAATGGCACGTGATCATCGGCACTCGACGTTGGCGCTGTGACAGAGGGTTGCATGGTCTGATGAATCCCGATACCTCCTCCATCATGCCGATGGGAGGGCGCGAATCCTTCGTCTTCCAGGGGAGAAGCTCCTTGACACCTGTACGGCGGGTCGGAGAGAAGATAGCCGCGGTTCCATTATGCAGTGGGGAACACTCACGTGGGTATCAATAGACCCACTGGAACACGTACGAGGAATCATGGCGGCCAAGGCTTATCCTACCGCGCACTGGTTGCAGGCCACACACACCCCTTTATGACGATCATGTTTTCCGACGGCAGTGACATTTTTCAACAATATAATGCGTTATGTCACAAGGCCAGGAGCGTGGTGGAGTGGTTCGAGGAACATAATGACGAGTTCCAATCAGATCGCCAGATCTGAACCCTATCGAACACATGTGGGATGTTATTGATCATCGCCCTCCTCCCCGGAATTTAAGAGAATTAGGTGACTTGTGTGTACAGACGTGGTACCATCTCCCTCCACTGGCCTCATTGCTTCCGTGGCTATCACGCGTCGCTGTTGTTAATCGTGCCAAAGGTGGACAAACCAGCTATTAGGTAGGTGGTCATAATGTTGTGGCTAATCAGCATACTTACGCAACACACCGCCATGTTCTACGCTACAAGTATACCGAAGCTAGGCATGGAACAACATACGTGGTGTCACGTTTTGGGATGGAAAGAAACTACTTAGCAAGAGGACGCAGTTCCCATTTTCACCTTAAAGTAAAAACAAAACATGTCACACTGTGTAACTTGTTGGGTTCGTTGTTGTGCATTGTAAACAAAACTGAGTTCCTATTCTTAACTTTCGTATATATCTGTGTTGTAATGTTAACCTGAAAAATACAAGTGATACGGTTACGTTAACGGTATCGGGTAAAAGAATCGGCAAATGTCAGATATTGCATAAATGTGTTACAATTAATTTTGCCAAAAGAAATTAGGAAACCTAAAATTACGTTCTAAAGTAACAGTCCTGCGAAATTCTGTGACATGCAGTGAAGTGCTACAAGGGCTTGCAGTTCCAACACACAAAACTAGTAGAATAAAAATTTTACATAAAATTACAAAATGAATTTCGAAGAATAACTAGTCATAATGCTTCTACACAAATGCCCTTAAATATAATGTACCGAAACTTACTAAAAAAATTCCAAACATTAAATGTTGCACACACAGTTGAAACACTGCACTGCAAGAATACGGCTGTCAGACAAAGTAAATGAGCTTTGATTTAAACTTTTAACTAGGCTGAACCCGAAAACAGATCTGAAATACAATGCTTGACTGAATGATTTTTCTGTGTCCTGCCTATGGCGTAAAGCTGGCCGTAACAAGTTTTCTTGACTTGTATGTGGCAACGGAAACTCGGTACTGATAGAGAGTGATGAAAATAAAAAATGCAGTGAAATAGCGAACTAGCTAAAGAGAAGAAAGCATTGAGCAGATCAATGCAAGGGCCAGATGATCATCTTTCAGTTATAGCCACTGTGTTCCGCGAAGTCCGATGCGGCGACATACAGTTACAAAACAAAATTTTCGTGAGAAGGCGGTGAAAAATACTGCATTTACTCAATCATGTAGAAGACAGTAACATTCAAAAACTATACTGTGAATAATGAAACTCATTCAGTGACAGTTTCAAACGTCATTACAAAAATCACTTCTTATTAAATATATGACTATGCCATAAAATTAGTTACTGAAGTGGTAAAGGAGTGGTACATCTTCATCTCTGAGTGCAAGGCATGTGAACAGCTAATTTTATGTAACCACCTCTCAATAATCGAACTGACCCGAACCAATAAAGAGAAACCACTGAAAATTTACCTTTCACGAACTCATCGCAAATTACGTGCGAACAAGCAATAAGGCGACATTACATGAAAAATTTCACATTTCGCAAATCAATCTTTACTAAATCATATTACGAAAATTCAACATCCTCTGTCTTGTATTTCTGTGCTCTGCTACCTATTTCCAGACCGCTCAGTAGCGTGACCAACACTCGACTCACTCACTCAGTGCATCTGGCAACGACAATGCCACAGACGACCAAAGATCACGTTTGTTGTATTCAGAACCTCTGTCGTGTAAAATATCGATTATTAAAGACTTTTTTTGAAAAATATTTGGTATAAAAATGTGAAGTTCGACACATCGAATAAAAATAGAACTCATGTCACTTTCATTGAATTCCAAAAAAATAAGTTAATAGCCATACAACTGTTGCTCTTCATTCACACAAGACGAAGAAAAGAAGTAGACCTTTGTTGATGATCAACGATGAGTATAAATATTAATCTAAAAAGTTGCCATTACAAACAGAAATCTTTCCTCAAGACTGCTGTTCATCAAATACATCAGTAATAATACTAGACTTAACCTTGTTTACAATTTCACTTTCTATTTGGGTAACAGGTATTGTTTTAGCTCTGCCTTGCAAAATAATAGTCCACATGTCATTTTTAATTCCTTTCAAACCTGAAAACGACCTTTTCGCTGATCAGTTGTATACCACCTGACAGCTTAATTCTGAGGGCAGCCAGAACATGCGGATGTAATTCGTCCAGTTCTTTTTACTGTAGGATAAAACAAAAGCTACCCTGAAGTTAGTTTTTCATCTTGGTACACAGTACCTCCGAAATGCAACGCAACGTAGATATACTCTACGTGCATTTTCAAATTACCTGAGAGCGCTGCTTAAAAGTTTTTAGCTATTTGACCTATTTCAGTTGCATCAAGCATTGTAAGCCTAGGCAGCGAGCGATATTCTTTGTTTACCGAAGAGTATTCCTCCAATGTTTTCTCCATTTTTATGTAACTAAGTCTGCAACAAATGTAAGGGCATATCGAAGTCGATCGGCACCGTATTTCCTCTCGACATTCAGAGAGTGGGTCTACGTGGCCGATGCGCAAGTCCGCTCCTGCGCCAGATGCTATTCATTTTGGATGGAAAGTAAGGCCGGTGGAGATGAGAGGAAACATCTTTGAAGAACAGTTTTCATTTCATTGGTAAAATAACCACCTAATTCCATCCTCAAATTCAAAGCCATGGTCAGCATAACGCCAAAAGATGCCTTCATATATTCTGATTAAAAATGTTTCCTTGAGCGCCATTTTAAATCTTTTGTATGTGGAGTCACACTGTGATTCCTCTGCCACGTACTCTTTAGCTGCAGCCCCAATTTCACTCATCCGGTTGATATTATTTTTATGCTTGGAAATACTTCCCAATGATAAGAGCCGACACTGTAGCGACCTTATCCATATACGACAACAGTACTGAATTCCGCCCGCAGGAACTGTTTTTACGAGTGCTTCTGTAAAAGGTCAATTTGCTAAGTACTTTATATAAATTAATCGAAGTAGACAACTTTTTCATTTCTTTATTACCCATTAATTGTTACAGACAGTACTACTTCAGAAACTTAGTAATGATTGCACACTCATTTCGAGAACCGATTTCCTTTTTATCACATCAGTATTTGCATAATACCCTTTCTTTGAAAGTGCTGTGACGCTGGTAGTATGCAGCACCCGACAATAATTGGTATCCACATCTATATCTATACACTACAAGCCGCGTTGCGGTGTGTGGTGGAGGGTGTTTTGTGTACCACTGCCACTTTTGCCGTTTCCTGTTTTATTTGCAAATTTCTCCTGGAAAAGTGATGCCGAAAAGTGTCTGTGTGAGATCGAATTTCCCTAATTTTACCTTCATATTCTTTCGGTGAGATATACGTAAGAGGAAGAATTTATACACGGAGTTTATAAATGAATATCGGGGTTTTAACGCTTTATAATATTTATTATATTGAACTTACAGTTTAAATGATATGTCAAATAAAAGAGCAACTCAAACAGTTTTACCAAGAACCTTATAAATGTTCAGTGTGAGCACCATTTGTCACACGGCACACATCAGCGCTGGATACGCCCCAGGGGGCCCAATGACAGGGCTTGCTTTGCATGTCCTCCACGTTCACCCGACCTAACGCCATGCGATTTTTCCTTTGGGGCTTCTTCAAGGATCGTGTGTAAGTTCCTCCCTTACCAGCAGACCTACCTGAATTAAGAAATTGGATTGAAGCAGCTGTTGCTACAATCACTGATGACACAGTTATCAACGTTAGGGAAGAACTCGGCTATAGCTTGATGTCTACCGTGTGACAAATGGTGCTCACATTGAACATTTATAAGGTTCATGGTAAAACTGTTGGAGTTGCTCTTTCATTTGCCATATCATTTATAACTGCAGAACTCCGTCTTCAGGCCACGAGTGATATACCGGGACCATCCGACCGCCGTGTCATCCTCAAGGAAGGATGCGGGTAGAAGGGGCGTGGGGTCAGCACACCGCTCTCCTGGTCGTTATGATGGTATTCTTGATCGAAGCCGCTACTAATCGGTCTAGTAGCTCCTCAGTTGGCATCACGAGGTTCAGTGCACCTCGAAAAATGTCAACAGCGCATGGCGGTCTGGATGGTCACCCATCCAAGTGCCGACCACGCCCGGCAGCTCTTAACTTCGGTGATCTCACGAGAACCGGTGTGTCCACTGCGGCGAGGTCTTATTTATAACTGTATGTTTAATATAATATATATTATAAAGAATTAAAACCCCGATATTCAATTATAAACACCCTGTATTTGATGACTCTTGTAGGATTGGTTCAAATGGCTCAGAGGACTATGGGACTTAACATCTGTGGTCATCAGTCCCCTAGAACTTAGAACTACTTAAACCTAACTAACCTAAGGACATCACACACATACATGCCCGATGCAGGATTCGAACCTGCGACCGTAGCAGTCTCGTGGTTCTGGACTGAGCACCTAGAACCGCAGGACCACCGCGGCCGGCACTCTTGTAGGAACTCATGTTCTCGGAACTTAAACAATAAACGACACAGCGATGCAGAACGCCTCTCTTGCAGTGTCTGCCACTGGAGTTAGGTGATTGTGTCTGTGGTTCTTCCGTCCTTACTAAATGAACCTGTAAAGAACTGTGCTCTCCTTCTGTGAATCTTCTCAATTGACCAGATCGATTCCACTAGGTACGGATCGGATATTGACGAGTAACCTTCAAGTACTGGTCGAACGAGGATTTAGTAAGCTACCTCCGTTGTTGATGGATTACGTTTCCTCATGATTCTTCCCTCTGCCTTTGCTGCGATTAGTTTTATGTGGGCGTACCACTTTAAATCACTCCGTACACATACGCATAGATATTTTATGGAAATAACGGCTTCCAGTGACTGCTGTACAACGTGTTGTCATACAGTACTGGGTTTCTCTGTCTATGTATACGCGTCACGCTACATTTGTTTATGTTGAAGGTCAATTGCCACTCCCTGCACCAAGCGTCGATCTTCTGAGGGTCCTCCTGCATTTCAAAAGAAATTTTACGGCGTCGAGAGTTCTCTGGATAGAACAACAAACATTCGCGATATGTATACTTATATGAATATGGTGTCTGTTCTTTCGAACATGCCCGGCAGACGCTCTATCCATCTGAGGCACCGAGGGCACAGAGGAGAGCGCGACTGCATGGACTATCTCGCGCACGCCTCCCGCGCGACCAACATTCTCACTTTGTATGTCCACACACTACATTCTTACTATCCCACCCCAACAGACTCATTGCTCGTGGAAGACATTCTTACGAAGTCCCACTAGAGTTCGGACATGTCCGAAAGAACAGACACTATTTCCATATAAGTATATAGTTCTGGCAATACCGGCCATGACCTTCTTCTTCTATGTGGATGCACACACATTCCCCAATCTCTTACGGGACTTGTAGAGTGCCTTCCACGAGTAATGAGTGTGTTGGGGTGGGTCACTACGAAGGTAGTGTGTGGACACACAAGGTGAGAATGTGGGTCTCGCGGGAGGAGTGCGGGAGATAGTCCCTGAAGTCGCGCTCTTCTCTGTGCCCTCCGTAGCTCAGACGGATAGAGAGTCTGCCGTGTAAGCAGGAAATCCCGGCTTCGAGTCCCGCTCGGGGCACACATTTTTACCTGTCCCCGGTGATATATATCAACGCCCGTCAGCAGCTGAAGATATTAGCACAATTGTAAATTCGCGAAATGCTTCATGGAATTTCCGATGCTGTGTATTATGACATTTATAGATACTGTGAAAAGTGATGGACCTCTAACGTTCCCTTGGCTTATGCCCAAAGTCACTTTTATGTCTGAGGACTTCTCTTCATTGAGAATGATGCGCTATGTTCTGGTTGTTAGAGGCTCTTCACTCCAATGATACATTTGCTCTGACAATCCCTAAGTTCGTATTTTGTTCACTAGGCTGCTGAGCGGAACTGTATCTGGAGACCATCCCACAGGAGTCAAAATAAGGGAAGAAGTATGGGTAAGATGATGTGTGACGATATTTCTATAGACTGACCCTGCTATGGTGGAGTTGGGCAGAATAAAGTTGAAATTTGGTGTCAAAAATGGTTCAAATGGCTCTGAGCACTATGCGACTCAACATCTTAGGTCATAAGTCCCCTAGCACTTAGAACTACTTAAACCTAACTAACCTAAGGACATCACACACACCCATGCCCTAGGCAGGATTCGAACCTGCGACCGTAGCAGTCCCGCGGTTCCGGACTGCAGCGCCGCGTCCGGCCAATTTGGTGTCGATGGACGTCATTAACAAACGTTACCCTTGTATTTTATGTTAACCGGGGACAAGAAACGACCGAGAGGCACCGTCCCCGCCGCAGCGGCAGTGCTTCACAACTACTGCAGTCCAATTCACCCTTCCGCCGTCCTACACCAAACCATTCTTTCAGAGTTATTCTGCGGTTCGGGTCCCGGAATACCCCTCTCTCCTACCCCCTCCCCCCTCCCCCGGGAACGGCCCACACCAGACGAGTGTAACCCCTATGTTTGCGTGGTAAAGAAATGGTGGTGTACGCGTACGTTTTGCGCAGCAATCGACAAAATAGTGTAGCTGAGGTGGAATAAGGGAAGTGGAATCTTTTTTGACTCTCTAGCCATGTATGTACCTACTGTTTTATGTACGGAGCGCGATGCAGGCTGAACTGCGTGGAGAACGTAAACAGTCCGCGGTTGCTGCGAAGTTCACGTGGCAGCAGGGAATGTGCCGGCCCTCCCGCCACGGTCTCCCGAATCTCGCAGGGAGTTCTGTCTCCACTGACTGTGCGGCCACTGTGGACACTGAGGTAGGTGTCTCGAGGGCCTCGCGCGTCATAAGGGGCAGCCGGCGTGCAGAGACAGTGGCCTAACGGCCGCGTGCGTGCGGTGCAGAGCGTTGTGCGTGCCGCTCCTGGGAAGCGGCTGCGGCTGCTTTCCGCATTCTGCCTGCACTGCGATCACCTCAGCTCGCCTTGCCTCGCCGGTACCGTTGCTAGCGCCGCCTCCTTTCTTGTCTGTCGGCTGCAGACAAAGTGCGAGTCCAGGGGGCGGCGCGTGTGACGCCGACTGTCGCCTCGTAGTACCCGGTGACGACGGAATAACACGAGTGTCTCAAATATCGGTAACCTTATTGCTTCCCTTCTGTGAAGACAGATGGCAAATATTACTGTGTAGGTATCATACAGTCTTAAGGAATACGTTCCGTTTCAACCCGTTCCTGGGTTGCAACGGTCAGTTGAAATGAAAATACTGAAAATGGAAACGTTAGGAAAACCATTCATAACTCCTTTTAGTACTGTTTGCATATTACTTAGTAATCGAAACTGAGAATATCTGTTATTGATGTGTCAGATTCCAAATACAAACCAATTATAAAATTATAAAAGTTTTCCTGCATTATATTCCACTGCACAGTTTAATTAAAGGATAACTTTTTTCGAAACTCTGTAATTGTGTCCCTTTGCAAAGTAGAAGTTTGAAATATAGCTCAAAAGTGCCTAGAACGTTCCTCTGTAATGGTGCAAAAGAGTGCCGGCCTTCGACGTCACACGTCAGCTTGGCGATGCGTCAGACACAAAGGTGTCGACACATCGACACGTTCGAACCTCAGAAGTTTCTTGGTAAATGTAAGTTAAAGATGTAACATTGGCACCAAATTTCACCACTGTTCAGTCCAACGCCACCGGACGTGTGACGCAGTGGGAACATCGTCACGTCCCATCTTACCCACATTTCTCCCATTCTTTTCACTCCTCTGCGATGGACGTCAGAACCGCGATGCCCACCGTTGAACTCACGCTGTTTTCTTATGGATGGCGGACAAAAACGTTTTAGACACACCACCACTCAGAATCGACACAAAAAGGGCTTAGGAGGCGGCATGAAAGGCATAAATGAAGCCAGCACTTTGCTTGGGGTGGGGGGTTGATGCCGACACATTTTGCCGTCTATAACGACAACTTTGAGCAACAGAAAGAAGTTCTTGAGAACTTTCTGACACTGCTGACACTCCACACTATTCAAGCCTTTCTAAGGACATCGTGGGCTAGCAACCCTATTGAACGCGATCACATATCTTTGGAGCGCCTCTCGAGCGCAGATGTTGCTCTGGTGGACAAAATGGACCCACCTGGGATCCTTTAAAACCATTAGACCTAATCTGAACGCGATCCGATGCACCAAAAGGTGTTTATAGTATTTCAGCCCTACTGTTTCGCACCATGCTGTGATGTAATTACAGAGGTGTGCGGCAGTGACACATGCTTTAATGAAAGGGCAAAGCGTCCCACTAAGACCTCCCATTTCGACAACGCCCTCCCGCCTTTGTTGAATACTTTAAAAATGTACCTTTACAGAGAGAAACTGCGACAAGAGTGCTATGCACCTACAAGCAGGAAACCCCTTGACACCTCTTCTATTCCACGTCCCTACTAGCAGGAAGAAGAGGTGCAGTGTAGCCTGCTTTCAGGCACCTAGGTCTCTCGTCACATTTCATTTCTGTACAGGTACATTTTGAAAGCGCTCAACAAAAGTGGGCAGATGCGACCAAGAGTGTTGTCAAACTGGGTGGCCTTACAGGGACCCACTGCCGTTTTAATCACAAATGTGTCAATGTTGCATCCCTTCCTGATCACATCACAGGAGGGCAGGAGCAGGAGTGATGAAAAATCATAAAAACCCTTTGCTGCTTCGGATAGTGTTCAGATATGCTCTTTAGTGGTTCCACAGCGTATACCAGAGCAAAAATTACGGCCGCACTACACTCCACATGGGTCAGACCACGTTCAGTGTGGTTCCAGCCGCATTAAGAAAGGCTGACTTGCCTGGGGATGCCATCAGTGCCAAAGGCTGTCAAGAATATCATCGTGTTGCTCATTGCACTGTGGACTGCTGTTTTTGACTGCAAAATGTGTGGAAATCAACGTCCCAACAAAATGAGTGGTTTCATTCATGCCTGTTAAGCCACTCTGTAAGGCCTTTTCTTGTCGATTGTTAACGGCAGTGCGTCTCAGTCAGCTGTGGCTCTGACCTCCATCGCATAGGCGTCAAAAGAAGTGAGATATGCGGTGGGGGGGGAGGAGGGGGAGGGGGGTGCGTTCAACGATCTTCCCTTCTTATGCCACGCCGACTGTGGCACTGAGAAGAATTATGGTTTAATATGGTGCAAATGTGACACGATTAATCCACATTACTCCTCTCGTGACCTTCTGAGCTGTGGATGTTTCTTCTCATATATCGACAGCATGGAATCTGAAGTGCTGTCGAGCCCGAGGATGGGCACATAAGGCACTGTTTCTATACCGTTACAAAGGATGGTTGTAGGGAGCTTTGAGCCAAATTTGAAACTTCTACGTGACAGTGGCAGGCAATTATGGCGTTTTGAAAACTGAATATAGAATATATTCCAAACTGTTTGAAAGGAATGTACTGCATTTTGAATAAGACACTTTAAAACTTTGTGTTCTGCCTTACGGCTGTTCTTGTTATGGGGGAAGCCTCGCCAGAGAGGTACACCCCATGAGCGTCTAGGGAAGTGATTACGGTGGTGGTTTCCCGTTGCCTTCCATTGGTGATGATGAAATTATAATGAATATAACACAACACGCAGTCCCTGAGCGGAGAAAATCTCCGAGCCAGCCGTGAATCGAACACGAACACCTTGGCATGACAGACCGCAGCGCTGACCACTTAGCTCTCGTGACGGACTGAATAAGATCCACTTCGGCAAAGCCGTTGCCTGGACTGAATAAGACAAGAGTTGTAATGAACTGTAAAGCACTAATTTGCTGTAACAAAAAAGTACAAAAGAATTATCAGTCATTAATGGACTGTAGATATAAATCATTCTCCTCGAGGGGATGTTGAGACTTCTCTCTCTCCGACCATCCGTTTACAAGTTGTTTCTGTCACTTCTGGTAATGGTTTCATCTTCTTAGATGAGATGGAGATGTAAATGGCATCACCCAGGCAATAAGGGTACGGAAAGGGCGCTGCATCACCATCATAAAATAACTGAAAGAGTGAAGGGTAAGGTAGCACATGATCTACAATATAAATGCCATTAATACCGCCACTAGGTGGCATTAGTTACATGTTGATAGGTGATATTATGCACACTACTTAGTATACTCACACATAACACAGATGTTCAAGCTTTTCATCTAAAAGAATATACCGTTGAATTCTCCATATAACACCATCTCGAAGGAAGATTAGGTTGCCCTTACCACGTCGTTTGTCCTTGGAAAGATAAAGATAAACTATTTCAGAAAGCTTCCAACTACATCTCTTTGTTGCTTATGACTAATAAGCAGCCCTATGCTAGCACCGCTTACAGGGTGTATTACCCAAAACTTGCACCGCAAATATTGCTGAAATAGAAAATGGGTAGTGTTATGGATGGCGGGTTTCACAGAGTGGAGTGGCTGCCAGGGGGGGCTCAAATTGTCAGGCAATCAACATATCGTAATAATACTTAGAAAATGTAGTTTTTGGGAAAACGTACATTTAAAAAAATTAAACATTGCTTGTTGACATTAATAAACAAAAATTAGGGTCTGTCTGCATGGTTCCAGCGGAACCCGTTAACGAAATATCGTATTTTGAAAAGTCCCACACGGACACTTGTACAATACCTGTGACAGCACACACTGGAAGAGCAACACCAGTTATGTGGATTCTGAGCAGTAACGAGACAGCCGAGAATGACAGGTTGTGGTCAGAACGACTACCGGCAGTGTTAGCTCACGTTCTAGCATTTCAGAAGACATGTCCGAGCAAGCTGCAGTTGTTGCATATCTTCGGGCTAGTTAGTATGCCCTTGTAGACAGTGTCTTTTAGCTTTCCCCACAGAAAAAAGTCTACAGGCGTCAAATCCGGGGATAGGGCCGGATGAGGTGCAAGTCCTCTGCACCCAACCCAACATGTCGGTAGCGCAGGTTCTTCCTACTCTGCAGTGGTACGTCTTGTAGCATCCTTGGAAGATGGTCTGTCAGCAAGCTGGGATACATGTGGGCGTTCAGTGTTCCATTTAAGAAAAACCGGCCTATGAGATGAAGATTCAATAACCCACACCACACTTTTCTATGGATGCTGACGTACCACCCGATGAAGCCAATGGGGACTATCAAGAGACCAATAGTGCATGTTTCGGCAGTTTGGTAAATGTGGCTTCATCACTAAACAAGATACATCATAATCTGGGGTAGCTTCTCTTAATGCCCGTGTACAGAAGTTGATATAAGTCTCATAATCTTTTCGAAGCTGCTCTTGATGGAGAGACTTCTGATAGGGATGAAATCTCTGTCGGTGGAAAATGCGTAGGACGTTTGCTTGAGTCATTCCTCTTCCTCGGCGACTGCGCTGGAGCTAACGTGAGAATCAACTGCAGCACCAACAGGAGCATTATATTCCGCCTGTTCTGTCGTCATTTGTTTCCTTGTGTAACGTTCTATACATGTTACATTGCCACTTTTACTTACGTGGTTGAAGATGTTGACAAACAATTTGCCGATTGGTATATCTTGCAGCATTCAACTTACACGAACGAGCTGCATTCTTCCCACGCTCTCCATATATCATGAGCCTGTGGGCTTTTTCCTAAATTGGTAAATCCTATTGGCCACTCACGACCCACTGGTATAACTGTGAGACACTAACTGACTAGCGAGGCTCTGTGACTGTACGAACACAAAAGTAGGGGGTAGGCAAACATAAGAACGTCGTGGCCAGCAACTACCATGCTGAACGGCACAAACAAGTGTCGAATACCACTAACATCAAAATTTACCCAAATTTACAGAACAGGCGGAATATAATGCTCCTGTTGGTGCTGCAGTTGATTCTCACGTTAGCTCCAGCGCAGTCGCCGAGGAAGAGGAATGACTCAAGCAAACGTCCGACGCATTTTCCACCGACAGAGATTTCATCCCTATCAGAAGTCTCTCCATCAAGAGCAGCTTCGAAAAGATTATGAGACTTATATCAACTTCTGTTCACGGGCATTAAGAGAAGCTACCCCAGATTATGATGTATCTTGTTTAGTGATGAAGCCACATTTACCAAACTGCCGAAAATTTTAGTTTGTTAATGTCAAAAGGCACTGTTCCATTTAAAGAAGTAGATGTTTGCGCAGAAATCCAGTCTAATCTGTGAGAATCACATGTCAGCAGGACTTTTTTTGTATCCAATAATTGCGGTGTAAATTTTAGGTGATGCGCCCGGTGTGGTGACGTCCCGAAGCTCAAAGGCGAACGCAAGAAATCAAAGATAGCTGAGCATTGTCTTCAGAACAAGCGTAAGTGATCTTAAGCAGAAGGGCAGTGTTTGGGACATTCAACTTATTTCATTAAAAAATGGATCAAACCGCTGCTTTTTGTCACATGTCACCAGTTACGAGGAAATCAAGGTATCGGCAGATGCTTACCGCCTGTTAAAAAATAAATCTGGCCAGGCAAGTTGAGACGGTAAGAAAATCTGCTTTCATAAAATGAAGGTAGCAGGAAAATGTGTTACACATACTGTGCGCTTACGGCACCTGTGTTGTGCAAATGTAAACTGCGGCCACATTTGACCCACAAAGCAGATCTTGGAAAGTACTCCTAGCATTCGTAGCCTGGTCACGTGACGGCAGTGCCACCATCCCGGAACAGTTCATCAGGTGACTTGTACAAGTCGTATGGTACGATTCTTTGTTGGTGCTCCAAAGACAGCCGTATTCATAAAGGCCTATTCATATTAAGTACACTTTCAGAAAAAAAGAAGTAGAAGCTCTTTGTGGGTCTCAGATTGTCTGTCTCTTACTAGGGTGTTGATGGCGATATATACGCTGTACAAGGAACGTCAGGCGCCTTCATCATAAACAACACAAATATATTATTTATTATGTACTCCTGTTTTTTCAACTGAATGAGGTGGCACATTGGCTAAAGCACATGCCTTGGATACGGGAGGACGGTGTCTGCATGTAACCTTGCCTGCCATCCAGAGTTAGGCTTTTTTGTCTTGTCTCCAGATGCCAAAGGTAGAGATCCAATCAGAATGCCATCTGCAAAGCCCAAGGAACCGGCAGGGTGTGGCTACGGGCCAACGATCTATGGAGTGCATTGTGTAAAGTGGCAGATAATGACCGGTGTTATTACTGTTTATACACTCCTGGAAATGGAAAAAAGAACACATTGACACCGGTGTGTCAGACCCACCATACTTGCTCCGAACACTGCGAGAGGGCTGTACAAGCAATGATCACACGCACGGCACAGCGGACACACCAGGAACCGCGGTGTTGGCCGTCGAATGGTGCTAGCTGCGCAGCATTTGTGCACCGCCGCCGTCAGTGTCAGCCAGTTTGCCGTGGCATACGGAGCTCCATCGCAGTCTTTAACACTGGTAGCATGCCGCGACAGCGTGGACGTGAACCGTATGTGCAGTTGACGGACTTTGAGCGAGGGCGTATAGTGAGCATGCGGGAGGCCGGGTGGACGTACCGCCGAATTGCTCAACACGTGGGGCGTGAGGTCTCCACAGTACATCGATGTTGTCGCCAGTGGTCGGCGGAAGGTGCACGTGCCCGTCGACCTGGGACCGGACCGCAGCGACGCACGGATGCACGCCAAGACCGTAGGATCCTACGCAGTGCCGTAGGGGACCGCACCGCCACTTCCCAGCAAATTAGGGACACTGTTGCTCCTGGGGTATCGGCGAGGACCATTCGCAACCGTCTCCATGAAGCTGGGCTACGGTCCCGCACACCGTTAGGCTGTCTTCCGCTCACGCCCCAACATCGTGCAGCCCACCTCCAGTGGGGTCGCGAAAGGCGTGAATGGAGGGACGAATGGAGACGTGTCGTCTTCAGCGATGAGAGTCGCTTCTGCCTTGGTGCCAATGATGGTCGTATGCGTGTTTGGCGCCGTGCAGGTGAGCGCCACAATCAGGACTGCATACGACCGAGGCACACAGGGCTAACACCCTGCATCATGGTGTGGGGAGCGATTTCCTACACTGGCTGTACACCTCTGGTGATCGTCAAGGGGGCACTGAATAGTGCACGGTACATCCAAACCGTCATAGAACCCATCGTTCTACCATTCTTAGACCGGCAAGGGAACTTGCTGTTCCAACAGGACAATGCACGTCCGCATGTATCCCGTGCCACCCAACGTGCTCTAGAAGGTGTAAGTCAACTACCCTGGCCAGCAAGATCTCCGGATCTGTCCCCCATTGAGCATGTTTGGAACTGGATGAAGCGTCGTCTCACGCGGTCTGCACGTCCAGCACGAACGCTGGTCCAACTGAGGCGCCAGGTGGAAATGGCATGGCAAGCCGTTCCACAGGACTACATCCAGCATCTGTACGATCGTCTCCATGGAAGAATAGCAGCGTGCATTGCTGCGAAAGGTGGATATACACTGTACTAGTGCCGACATTGTGCATGCTCTGTTGCCTGTGTCTATGTGCCTGTGGTTCTGTCAGTGTGATCATGTGATGTATCTGACCCCAGGAATGTGTCAATAAAGTTTCCCCTTCCTGGGACAATGAATTCACGGTGTTCTTATTTCAATTTCCAGGAGTGTAGTTAAACGCCTGTGAGCAAATTTTTGACTGGCATAGCGGTGGACTGGTTATCTGACCGGTGTACCACGCCAATAGTTAGACTACGGCGAATAGGAGCCCTTGACTTCATCAAGGTGTAGGGAGAGTTTGATTGGCGAAGGTCAATCCAGATAGAACGAGAGTTATCTTATTTGTCAGGAGCGAGTGGCGCAGACAGCAGTCTTAGCAGCTTACGGTATTGTGCGCTACAGCTATTGCGAGCCCCATATTTCCTCCACAACAGTACACTTCACTGCATTTCGCATGTGACAGCCTCAACCGTACCTAGCAACATTCTAATGGATAATTTTTTAAGTTGAGTACTCGTGGCTCTCAGCCATTCTGCCAAGTCAATAACAATCCTAACTTTGTATAAAAATTTCATTAGCGAATCCTATCCTTGAGAGGTAACTTTTCATTCCAAAAAGAACCCGGAAATAACTTGTGCAGTTCATAACTAAAGGTTCCATTGTTGTTTTCAGAATTTTTGCAAAATAAATAAGAATTTTCGTTAGTTTCATGTTTTTCTTACACTAACTAGTACTACTCCAGTACCCAAGCAGCCCACTAGTTACATAAGAAATTGTGTGAATTTTTGTGTCATTTCCTTACAGTAGACGACTCCAGAAGATATTGAATGCTGAAAGTTTTTCAGGCATTCCTCTTTAGAACGTTAGGAACGTCTGTCTGACTTCTGTAGTAGTGTGGGATTGGAAATTGCATCTTGCAGGAGCCACAGGGTAAAGGGTACGTCTCAGATCAATCTGTTGCGGAGAATAACAGAATAGCATCCCACACACTCACAACTGTGTAGGAAAAATTGCTGTTGATAGCAAATAATTTGCATAGAATGAATACACATTGTGTTTAAACTATAGACAACAGACTATAATGAAATTAATATTTAAATAAATAAACAATGTTTCTTTACAGCTTTTATGACGAAATTCTTGAACAAGGCCTCTGTCTCTCTCCTCAGCCATCCCTCACCAACCTTTGTTTTTGCTTTATCTCTAATTATCTCACCGTTGATTAACGTTAAGAGTTAATCTTCCTTATCTTTTCTTTGCAGACTTCTCAGAACTATGTGTGATCATCATTACAGCGTGGTAGGTATGTAAAGTGCGGTAACAGGAGTAACATCAAGTATCTAGAATACTTTACAAACAAATTGAGACATTAAGTGACAAATGGCTGAACTGTGAAATTCCAAACAGGAAATAATAATAATAATCATTTTATATGAGAAGATAATTAATTTTATAAACCTTAATGGTGGGAAACGAATGGGAAAGAACATCCTTAACCGACAGATGGGCATTCTCCAGATTGGTGTGGAATGCCAATGGGGAACCAAACCCATCAACCTTCATCATCTTAGCTTTCATATCTTTATTATACTTTAGGAGGCACGCTTTCTGCATGGAAATCGTTGATACTCCTGTTTTTTTTTTTTTCTCTTGTCACCTCAGAGACGAAACACAGGAAGCTGAAAGTGTGCAATCGTGTATTAATACCACACTACAAGCGTCGTTGTCTTTGGTAACGGTATTGCAAGTTTACGTTTCACCCTGGTAGTGGTCTGAAGGGATCAGGCGGACCCAATAGTCCCTGCACACTAAGCCACACCTCCGACGGCTCCACACCGCAAACGCCTTGTGCTGCCGCAGCACAGTATGGACGGCGGCAGCCGCTCAGCCCTACTTGCGCTGTGGGCCACTTCACCACGTGCTGCTACGCAGACCCTGCCTAATCGCTGCTCCGTCATTTATGCTGTAATTCAGAGAGTCTCTTCCTAGCACACTCTGATAACTGGACTCCGTTTCTTGTTGTTTCGTTTGTAATGAATCTCCGTCGTTTGGCGAAATACAAGTTACGTAAATCTTCTGTCCGCTGTGATACCTCTACGCTGATCATTTCTGCTCCTATTCGGCTTTTCTACGATGACAGTTACCACACCATTGTAGCCTACCTCTCCTTATTGTTGTGTACCATATCATACGCAACAAAAGTGACTTTAATTTTGTACGCATCTTAAGATGATAAACGGCAAACATTTTGGTTGTGGCGCTAATACGTCGCTTAGTCATTGGTATTGTATGCAGCAAAAAGAAGTATGGTGAGTTAAGCTTATGTGAAAGTGTGTATCAAGATGTCAGTAATATGCCGTGTCCTCAATGCCATAATCAAGAAGAGAGAGAGAGAGAGAGAGAGAGAGAGAGAGAGCACGAAGAGACTATATATTACAATGCATTGCATTTTACGTGTTGATGTGTATATACTTTTAATGAAATGTCGCGTGGCCAGTGACTCCCGTCGGGTAGACGGGTCGCCTGGTGCAAGTCTTTTTAGTTGACGCGACTTCAGCGACTTACGCATCAGTGGGACTGAGATGAAGACAACACAACACCCAGTCACTGAGCGGAGAAAATCTCCGACCCAGCCGGGAATCGAACACGGGCCCCTAAGCATGGCATTCCGTCACGCTGACCACTTTCTTCTATTTTCCTCACATTGTAAGTAGGCTGGTTGGCCACATAGCGTTCTGTATGAAAAATCACTGGCTGTGCTGTGGGCAGTCTGTGGCTGGTTGGCATTGTTGTAATACTCGCCATTGTAGTATCGGGCGGCTGGATGTTAACAGCGCGTAGCGTTGCGCAGTTGTAGGTGTGCCGCCAGCAGTGGTGGATGTGGGGAGATGGCGGAATTTTGAAATTTGTAAGACTGGATGTCATGAACTGATACATATATTATGACTCTTAAGGTAAATACATTGTTTGTTCTGTGTTAAAATCTTTCATTCGCTAACTATGCCTATCAGTAGTTAGTGCCTTCTGTAGTATGAATCTTTTATTTAGCTGGCAGTAGTGGCGCTCGCTGTATTGCAGTAGTTTGAGTAACGAAGATTTTCGTGAGGCAAGTGATTTGTGAAACGTATAGGTTAATTTAGTCAGGGCCATTCTCTTGTAGCGATTATGGAAAGTCAGATTGCGTTGCGCCAAAAATATTGTGTGGCAGTTTAAGCACAGTCGTCTATAATTTTTCTAAGGGGACGTTTCAACATCAGTTCAATATTTTTTGTACAAGCCTGTTGTCAGTTTACCGGATTTTGAAAAAGGAGCAGAAAAATATTTACCACTGTGCGGAGGCCATCTCGTGACCCTTTCATTGCAAATCCGTTCTCTTACAGCTTTTTTTCCTTTTTTTTTTTAGGGACATTGGACCAGCAGAAGAACAAGAGGCAAAGATAGTTAGGACATAATGTTCGGTAACGTGGCGTGTTCTGGAGAGATGCATGGGCTGTTCGTAAACTGGTCCAGAAGTCGTGGCGGCGTTTAGGACCCTCATCAAAGAGATAAGCGATCGCCCACCGCTTGACCCACGTAACTGCATGACATTTGGAGGCGGGAAAGTGCTTCTTCTCCGGGTATAGAAATATTGGTGAGTCAGTTATGCCTGGTGGCACTCGGAGAGAGCAGGCAATGATTTGCAGCACGAAGCTGCAGACACCTTGCGAAGAGGCGCATGTCAAACGGTGGTCATCAGTGTCCATTTGCTGGCAAAGGAGACACAGAGGGGAATCTGACAAACCAATGTTGTGTAGTCGCTGTTTCGTGGCAAATTTCCTTTTTACTATGTGATACCACAGTGCCCGGACGTCCGTAGGTAGGAAGGGCTGGTGGATGGTAGTTCACACTATGGGTGGATGGAGGAATGTGTGGTCTCCACCACAATCCGGGGAATACGGAGCAATAGTAGGCGGTAAAAATCCTTAGTCCTGGGTAGGCACATATCTGGGAGACTCGTATGTGTGTAGCTGTAGTCGACGAAAAAGGTCAAAATGTGAGACAAATGAGGCACGATGTGCCCGACAGACACCGGTGGTTAGGTGGAAGCAGGCAGGAGGACCTCAAGCAAGCTGCCTGTTGGAGATGTGCCCGGGCCGGTCCACTGTTTTCTCATGGTACTCATGTACAAAGTTGTAGCTCGGGTACGGACATTGACGAGCCCGACGCCACCATCCCGGTAAGTGCCTCATAACGGATTTTGAACATGGAACCAGCCATAAGATAATATCCGAAGGCCGCCTGCAGGTTACGCCCAATCGCCGTCGGCAGACGGAGAACCTTTTTTTCGTTTTTTAAAAAAATCTTTATTAATACAATACAATACATTGATAATTATACAAATAACCTACCATCTAAACTAATTAGCGGGCTTTCATTAATACAATAACATATGCAGCTTCTACTTAATTTGTGTCTCGCACTATTTCTGTGGACAAGGTTAATTTAACCTACCCTAGTGCTAGTCTACCTAGTGGTAGTCTATTCTGCAGCATTACAGGTGCTCTTTGCGACCTGCCCACCAAGCTAATCCCAGTGGGTGTGCCCATGGCACTTGGCTTGGTCAATTACTTAAAATGGCTGCAGTCCCTTATCTTGTTAGTATCCTTAGCTTATATCTACATTCTAACTTATACTCGTAATACCTAGTATCTAATTGTAAGTGCTGTTACTTTTTATGAAATTTGATGTACCTGCCTACTTGAACCCGGAGTGCGGTGGACCTCGATCCTAACGACGACCGGCCATTCCGCGCCCGGCGGTACTGGCCAGGTGCACCTCAGTCTGTGTCGGTTTTTTGTTTATTGACCATTTTGGTCTCTAATAAATTTCCTCGTAATCTTACGTGATACCTCATTTGTGAGCCTATTTAGGACATGGTTGGTGTCAGCACGTCTTATTAGCGAAAAGGTGTCTCTTTTCGGTAGTTGATGTTTCAAATCATTTGCCACGGCCTCATATATTGGACAGTCATAGGTGATGTGTTCGGTGTGTCGTCCTGAACGCCACAGTCAAATGCTGGTGTAGCCCGTTTACCAAATCAACATAAGTATGTCGGATATGGTCCTTGCCCTGTAAGAAAGTGCAGCAGACTTCTACTTCACTCAAAGTAACCCATCTCTAATCTTTCCTTAATATTAGGCAGCAACTGAAATACCCTTCTCCCCGTTTCTTCATTTTCCAATGATTCCTACCATAGCTCCTCCCCCTTTCTTCTAATAGCAATCTTGTCACCTACCTGCACACCCATGATTTCCCTGGTCTTTTCGATCTTCCCTTTGGTTATCCAGTACCATGCTGTCTGTTTTCGTATCTTGATGTCTAATGGACACAGTCCCATTAACACCAACAACGCTCCCCCCCCTCCACCCCCCAGGAGTAGTTCGATATGCCCCAACAGAGCGTAACAGCATATTCCGCTGCACCCTTCTTACAGTGACGGCAGGCATCGCCGTCGCAAGCCTGTGCACCCAAACCTCACATCTGTATCCTGCTATGGACGTCAAAATACTACTGTGATCGAGTTTAATGAGTTTGGGTGGCAGATGGAATCTTTTATGACCTATGCTGATGAGATTGTGTAAAACTTCTTGGGCTCGTTGAGATATGGTGTCTATATGTGATGTGTAATTCCTCTTTTCATAAATTACAACCGCTAGATACCTGGCCTCGTGGCACCAAAAAACTGGTGTTCCCTCGATTCTTACTGTTATTTTTCTAATCAGGCTGGCTTTCAGATTTAATACGTGGATTTGTGTGGTACAACCTTCATTGTAGATTCGTGGCACCATTTAACAAGTGATGGTATTGTGTGTACCAGTTTGGGTTTTAGGTTCTCAAAGCTACAGCCGCCAACCAGCAGGAGGAGGTCGTCTGCGTAGGCTGTCTAGCACATCTTTGCTGAGTTGTAATTTTTCTAGTAGCGGTTCTATACTTACATCCCAAAGGAGTGGCCCCAGGACAGATCCCTGGGGGGCGCTCCTTCGTAATAGTTTTACTTATTTTTCTGCTAGGCGATGATAACCAAACCTCCCTGTCCTCACAACAGCTCCTCAGACAGCCAAACAGGGTCCCTGGGCACTCCTTCTCACGCAAGCGCTAGAAGAGCGAGGGCCACAACAGGTTGTCGAAGGCGCCACTGGTATCCACCATGGTGCCTACCACATACTTGTGCGGGGCTGAGCTCCAGACCTCGGTCGCCAGGGCAATTGCGTCAGACGCTGATCGCCACAGCCGAGAGCCAAACTGCCTGTCGCTCATCCCACACAATATCCTGTGTACCATCAGTATGTCAGGCTGTAACTTACAGTAATTTCCCCAAGTTATCTAGGAGACATAGCCTGTAGGACTTGGCATCCATGGGGGCCCTGTTTGTCCTTTTGTTTATAATTACAGCATTTGCACTTTTCCAGAATTTCTGAAATTTACCAAGCCTTAGGCACCCATTAAAGAACCCTGTGAGAGGTGCTATTAGCTGAGGGGCGAGGAATTGTACAACCTCTGCTACTATGCCGTCTGGCCCTGGAGCCTTCCCGCTTTTGAGAGATTTGATATGTACCGCCACTTCTTCCTCTGAAAATGGGTACTCCATGGTGTCGTTGGTGTACTTTTCATGATCTTCCCTACAGGTCTGACGTTGGATTTCGTTGTCCTCATTCTCCTTATCATCTGGTAACAGAGTCCGAAGGAGGACCTCGGCTATCTCCTGCCAGGACTCTGTCATTCGGCCGCCATCTCTGGCCGCCAAAAGAACCGCGGGAGATCTTATTTTTCCTCTGAATAACTTATAGAGGACTCCGCAAATGTCAGTGGCCAGTTGGTGCAGCACATATCTTTCCCAGCTTTTAACCCTAATCTCCTTCACTTCTTTCTGGAAGAAGTCTTTGGCTTCTCGGTATCCCTTCAGCCAGAACTATTTTTCTTGCCAGAAGACATTTCGCTAGTAATACTTGCTCTCCCGTCTCACAGACTGGCGCATACGTTCGAGGTCGGCGGTCCATGGCGATGGGGAGGCCGCAACGGCTCTCCTCCTGGTCGGTACAGCAGCTTTCACCGCTCTAGCCACTGAAGCCACCAGTTCTTCAGCGTACCTATCAACGTCCACGTCACTCTCAGGCAACGGAGGAACGTCGCACTCCCGAGCTAGGCGATCCCAATCCATCTTATTGAATTTATATTGGATCTCCCACCTCAGGTCCCAGTGGCACTCCTCGTCACTAAGGCTGAAAACAATCCGATTATGGTCACTTGTTGTGACCTGATCACCAGTTCTTGATGCTGCTGATGGCACTGTGTGTTGACAGGGTGACATCTATGTTTGTTCCAAATCCGCCTCCACCTATTTAGGGGGGGGATTCCCTGGTCTATTGGCCACAACTAGTTGGGAGGCCATGATTAGCTCTTCAGCCATTTGCATCTCTAGAGCCGCTGTACCACAGAGGGGATTTGGCATTCGAATCGGATGTTATGATAATCTTTCGCCCTTGCAACGCCGTGGTGACTCGAGTGAGATGATCTGATGAATATTCAAAATTACTCCATATTAGAAGTATATGTTGATAATGTAAACGAGTCCTACAGGTGAATGTAATTTCACGACATTTCAGGGGCTATTTGATAATTGTGTTATAGTAGAGACTGGTAAGGCCTTATTTGCTACAATTAGAGCTGCTTTTGCTTCTCTCCTGTGTAAATTACCTGCCAAGTGGCAGCCATGAAGGAAATTTGACCAGCTTGGGAATATGGCTGCTGCAGAGGCAGATTACATCCAGCCTCCACTCCTCCACTACCTTTCGCAATTCCTGCATGACCAGACGACTATTGTGTGTGTTTATGTGTCCAACCATTATTTCACTTGACATTATGGAAAGTAAGTATGTACGTTACGACCAGACCAGGTCTTTTTCCAGTCCAACGCAAGGTGCCCCATTTGCTAGGACAGACTGTATGTAAATTTCTCCAAGTCAAATCTTTCATCTCGTCTTTCAAAAACCTTTTTAGTGAGGTCATGCAGGGCTCCGAAGTCAGTGGGGAGATTCATCGATGTTAGTTGTACTCTGTCCACAGCCCCGGCTGTCGAGAAGGTGACCTTCCTACCATATTTGTGCCCTGCGCGTACGACGTGTCTGAGCACAGTTGTCAAGACAGCCGGCTGCTACAAGTACTACAGCTGCATGGCGAGCTCTAAGTGTGGGTACACCCTTCTTGGCTCTGTTCCCGCAGCTCTTTGTGCTATCTGTAGTTGCATCGTGCTGGTACCTGTGCTGTCCTGCAGTATTTGTTGTGAAAGTCCTCCTTGTACGGCTATGGCGCTGTTCATTGTGCTGGCGCGCAAGTTGTTGTCCAATACTTGGCTGCCTTGGATTGTGACTGGTCGGGCCGCTGCCACTGGTCGCCCAGCATATATTTTCGCTTCCTCTGTTTGACTACGCCCCCGGTTGATAGGGAGAACCTTTTTTTTTTTTAAAAAAAAATCTTTATTTCCATAACAATACTAATTATACATGTTAACCCACCTCCTAAGATGATTAGCGGGTCATAAAGTTATACATAAATTGGATTACAATGTAGCTTTGCTATTACACTTACAGGGTGTTTCAAAAATGACCGGTATATTTGAAACGGATATACAAACTAAACGAGCAGCGATAGAAATACACCGTTTGTTCCAATATGCTTGGGACAACAGTACATTTTCAGGCAGACAAACTTTCGAAATTACAGTAGTTACAATTGTCAACAACAGATGGCGCTGCGGTCTGAGAAACTCTATAGTACGATATTTTCCACATATCCACCATGTGTAGCAATAATATGGCGTAGTCTCTGAATGAAATTACGCGAAACCTTTGACAACGTGTCTGGCGGAATGTCTTCACATGCAGATGAGATGTACTGCTTCAGCTGTTCAATTGTTTCTGGATTCTGGCGGTACACCTGGTCTTTCAAGTGTCCCCGCAGAAAGAAGTCACAGGGGTTCATGTCTGGCGAATAGGGAGGCCAATCCACGTCGCCTCCTGTATGTTTCGGATAGCCCAAAGCGATCACACGATCATCGAAATATTCATTCAGGAAATTAAAGACGTCGGTTGTGCGATGTGGCCGGGCACCATCTTGCATAAACCACGAGGTGTTCGCAGTGTCGTCTAAGGCAGTTTGTACCGCCACAAATTCACGAAGAATGTCCAGATAGCGTGATGCAGTAATCGTTTCGGATCTGAAAAATGGGCCAATGATTCCTTTGGAAGAAATGGCGGCCCAGACCAGTACCTTTTGAGGATGCAGGGACGATGGGACTGCAACATGGGGCTTTTCGGTTCCCCATATGCGCCAGTTCTGTTTATTGACGAAGCCGTCCAGGTAAAAATAAGCTTGGTCAGTAAACCAAATGCTGCCCACATGCATATCTCCGTCATCAATCCTGTGCACTATATCGTTAGCGAATGTCTCTCGTGCAGCAATGGTAGCGGCGCTGAGGGGTTGCCGCGTTTGAATTTTGTATGGATAGAGGTGTAAACTCTGGCGCATGAGACGATACGAGGACGTTGGCGTCATTTGGACCACAGCTGCAACACGGCGAACGGAAACCCGAGGCCGCTGTTGGATCACCTGCTGCACTAGCTGCGCGCTGCCCTCTGTGGTTGCCGTACGCGGTCGCCCTACCTTTCAAGCACGTTCATCCGTCACGTTCCCAGTCCGTTGAAATTTTTCAAACAGATCCTTTATTGTATCGCTTTTTGGTTCTTTGGTTACATAAAACCTCCGTTGAAAACTTCGTCTTGTTGCAACAACACTGTGTTCTAGGCGGTGGAATTCCAACACCAGAAAAATCGTCTGTTCTAAGGAATAAACCATGTTGTCCACAGCACACTTGCACGTTGTCAACAGCACACGCTTACAGCAGAAAGACGACGTACAGAATGGCGCACTCAGAGACTGCATTGTCTTCTATATCTTCCACATCACTTGCAGCGCCATCTGTTGTTGAAAATTGTAACTACTGTAATTTCGAAAGTTTGTCTGCCTCAAAATGTACTGTTGTCCCAAGCATATTGCAACAAACGGTATATTTCTATCGCTGCTCGTTTAGTTTTTATTGCCGTTTCAAACATACCGCTCATTTTTGAAACACCCTGTATGTTAGGGAGCTACAGTTTAAACTACTACAGTGTGTTAGTTTTCTACAACAATGGGCAGTTTGATTTAACCCACTTGTTAATTAACTAATCTAGAATGACTACTACCTCCAGCGTCACAGGTGTGCCAGTAAAGTACAAACCTACTTAGAATAGCCAGGCTGCACTAGCTAAAACCGTGGAGAATGCCCCTGGCACTGGACTGGCCGAAGTTAGTATTCGCTGCAGTTTCCTAAATCAATGTGAAAGTGCTGTTAATAAAAATTCTCTATTTAAACTAGACTGAACTGCATGTGACTGCTTTAGTCTTTAATAAAACTTGCATCTGACTGCGTATTTAACTTAACTGAACTTTATCTGACTGCATGAAAATATTGTTGGAAAATTAATACTCAAAATACACATCTGACTGCTTGAACGTTTAGTGGTAAAAATAAATGAAAGTCACCAACCTTTATCTGACTGCGTCTGTGGACTTAGCTCGTGCACTCCTTCCCGTTTAGCCCACAATAAAACATTAGTTCAACTCAGCCGTAGTGCAATGGCATAAATTTCTCATTCTAGATAACTTTACTCATTTTGACCCTGTTTGTTATTTAATAAAAATTCTGTCCTGATTTGAATAATTTGCCAACTGTGCAATGGCATATAGATTATTTTGCTCTGATAAATGAAATTATTAGCTTTACTCATGGGAACTTTACTTTAATGTATCTTTTGGTTCAATGCAAGCACAGGAAGCGGAGAACGACATAAGGAGTGAGCTGAAACTCTAATTTTATCTAAAAATTATTTATTGTTCAAACTTTTAAGGTACATGTGAAAAACTAAAAAAAAACTTCTCGATTCCTAATACAAATACAAGTTACGCCTATGTTTTTGTCTGTGTGGAATTAACTTCTAAATTCATCACTTTCACCCCATTACGTAAAGCTACGGCCTGCACTGTTTCACGTGCTTTTACTAAACATTTCCTGAAAGAAGTGGGTCATGTAACATGCGTAATATCCGACAATGGGCCGCAGTTCCATTCGCGCACTTGGCGACGTACTCTTCAGAATCACAAAATTTCCCTCATTTTCATTTCCAGGTACCACGCATCTTCCACCCCAGCAGAAAGGTTAATGAAGGAGTTGGTGAAATTATTTAAGATCTTTTGTTATGCAAAACACAATGACTGGGATCAGCAGCATATAACCGACAGCGATAAATTGTGTTGGCGAACGGTGAGGCCAGAGAGCTTGGTTGTCAAGCCCCCAATGAGGGTCTCAAGGGCAATGGCATACAGGAGGGTAGAAAGGGCCACCCTTGCAGTATGGAACGGCAGATGGGTACCGGCCGTGCTAAACGTCCATTGAGTTGGACACGTGAAATGGCACTGTTGTAAAGGCGCCGGAGGACGACGAGGAACGGAGGAGGGCTGCCCATTCGGGCCGCCGCCGAAAACAGGAAACGATGTCGCACTTTATTGAAGGCGCTATCGAATTCCATAGCGACGACCGCTGCACAAAGTCTGCAGGCTGCCGCCATCGCAATTAAGTCGTGGCATTCCCCTTTGGCAGACTGTATGTTATCCTGTCCCCCAGGCGTCGTTTGCTCTGGGGAGAGGATGTGAGGGAATATTGTTCGGAGACTCATTGCCAGTAAGCGAGCGAGAATCTTCTAATAGGCACTGAGTAGTGTGAGCAGTCTGTAACTCGTGACCGTCGAACCACGGCCTGGTTTGTGGACCGGAATGATGATACGCTCAGAAAAGGCGGGTGGGATTGCTTTATCAGATGTCATCAGTTCTTGATACATAGTCGTTCACCACGGTGCCGTGAGAGCCCGGAAGACACGGGAAGACTCAACTGGTAAGCCGTCAATGCCGGGCGATCTGTTGACTGCACCCTTGTCGATTGCGTTGTCGACTTCGTCTTGCGTGACCGCCACTGTGGAAGTATCCGCCACCGTGTGGGGGAGGGTGCACGTGCCGTAATGCAAAATCGAGTCGTCTGCTTCAGTATCAGTATCTTCTACACTATAAATAGACGGTAGTGGTCGACGAATGCGTGGACAATGTCATTCTGATTGGTCACCTACGTGCAATGAAGCGTGGTCAGAGTGTTGATGATCTGCCGACGACGCCGTCGTT
The DNA here is from genome assembly GCF_023897955.1 of Schistocerca gregaria. Lineage (NCBI taxonomy): Eukaryota > Metazoa > Arthropoda > Insecta > Orthoptera > Acrididae > Schistocerca > Schistocerca gregaria. The sequence goes on along the minus strand of NC_064923.1, from coordinate 124,979,581 downwards.
CATCGGTCACTGAATGATGGATGGACGGAATTTCCAAAACCGCATGATCGTGACACCGCGTCCCGATCACCAACCCCTTGATTTCCGGCGCGCCAGAGCAATTATCCTCGCATTAGTTCTTTGCCGTCCCACCTGGTTGTCTGGGGTTGGCGGCTGAGTGTTCAGATCTCGGAGAATCGCATAATAGAAGTCAACAGTGTTGCGAAGCCAGTCGACCAAGTCATTGTCAGTGTCCGTATCTCATCAGTGGCCTCTGGATCACTAGCAGTCCATCCACCCTGTCAGTGTCGAACGGTAGCGGGGAAGGCTTCTTTCGCAGGCTGTCCACGTCTCAGTGACTCGTTGGTGACAAGTCAGGTCATGCAGATGAGAAGTACTTAGTTACCATGGCGCATGGCTGCGCCAGACAGATTTCGGTGGAAGGAAGACCGTGCAGATGTAAGCGCAATGGTCTGAAAAGACCAGTGGCCAGCGTTCGGCACCCCGTATCGCAGATCTAAGAGTTTGTGAGGCACATATCCTGTCTAGACGGCTTGCGGAATGACTGGTAAGAAAGGTATGGCCAGAACGGTCACCGAGTCGAACTTCCCAGGTATCGTGAAGCAGGAGGTCTCGCACCACGATACGTAGTTCCTGGCATGTAGTATAGTGTTGAATCTGATCTGTAGGGTGCAGAACGCAGTTAAAATCACGTCCAAGAAGGCAGTGGTCGTATCGCTCTAAAAACAGGGGAGCGACTTCCTCGGAATAAAACTCTGACACTTCATGTCGTTGGTGAGTGCCTGAAGGAGCGTAGACATTAATGATGCGTATCGCCATGGCAGTGAGTGCCGTGCCCCGAGCTGATGGAAGGATGGCGACGTCGGTGACGGATATCCCATGGCTGGCGTGGATGGTCCCTCCACGGCCCATAGGATCACTCGCGGAGGCGTGGACGGTATAGCCATTGATATCCGGGAGACTGGCGAAGTGAACTTCCTGCAGAAGGGCAAAATCAACATCAGAATCCCAGAACATCTCCTGCATAAGGCGGATTTTCACCCTGGAACAGATGTTGTTGATGTTAATGTTTGCCATACGGTAGGCCAGGTGGCGGACTGCTGGAGGCTGGTCCATTCTGGCATCAGTGCAAGGAGTTAGGCGTTTTTCGGTCTGTAGCTTCTGAATTTGATTCGGTTCCAAGACATAACAACTGGTTAACAATTCGAGGACTCATTAGTGACCGAGCAGATTTTGTCATATGCATACTGTGTTCATATGTCAGTGTAGTACGATAGGGTTGGCACTGCACTCTCATCCGCATCTGCAGTTATGTATTCTTGAGAACATCCCACTTACCCCTTGCGGACTTTGTCAAACTAGTCTATGACTGATCTAAGTGTATTTCAGTGTTCATAAATGGCGGTTCCTCTCACTTTGCAATTTATTGCTCACATGAATGTGTAACTACTGCTTTCTTGATTTATTGTGTGCTTACGAGCAGTGACTAATAAACTGGGGTTAAATCTGGCCAAGACTTTTGACTTAGTCGTTAGACGAGACTTCCTTGCAATTGTGCTGGTCGGTAAAGTTTTTCTCAAAAGAAATCTGATTAGAGATTCTAGTGCATGTTGTTACATTGAATTCAGATATGTAGTCAGAATTTTTCCATCGGGTACAGATCTTTTTGCGGCAGCTACTTTCTAAAATCTGATTTTTAGCATTCTCTTTGATCTATCATACAAACCTGTACCTCATATGTTCCGATTTTATTCCCGCTCTATGTAAGAAATTGATATGTAATATCATGGCGAGGCACCAAACGTCAAGACTGCGTAGGTTCATTCATGTGTTCACATACACAGACCTGTTCATTTGGCTTTATGATGTGTCAATATTGAGCTGAATTTGAGAAAGTTAGCACGAATGTCGTTAGTGAAATATTATTTCTTTCCTTTCTGTGTAGATTGTATTGTGTACGTTGTGTTTTAATTTTGTTGTTGTTTCATGATACCAAGAAAGCGTGTAAATCATGCAGATAACTTCTGCTTTACTTGTGATCATCTTCATGCCTAAAAGGCGACATTTCATGCGGCTTGTGAAAGACTCTTCCAAAGCGCTGCAGTCATGGACTGTGCGGATGGTCCCGGTGGAGGTTTGAGTCCTCCCTCGGGCATGGGTGTGTGTGTGTGGGTGTGTGTGTGTTTGTCCTTAGGGTAATTTAGGTTAAGTAGTGTGTAAGCTTAGGGACTGATGACCTCAGCAGTTAAGTCCCATAAGATTTCACACACATTTGAGCATTTTCTTGAAAGACTGTTATGAACTTCACTTTGGTTGTCATGTCGGTAGTTTGGGTAAGAGCTGGGCTCCAAATATATGCCGTGTTTCGAGTGTTAACCTGTTGACTGGGTGGGAAAGTGGTACACATCATATGCTATTAGCAATCCCCATGACTTGGAGGGAACCGACGGATCATCTAATGGACTGTTATTTTTGTTTCACAACTATTAATGAACTCACACCTAAATCAAAACATGCAGTTAAATATAATTTTCCATCTGCTATTAGGCCTGTCTTACATAATAAAGAATTCTCTATGCCATTATATGCAGACACGACCTTAATCTATAACTCTGATTCTGACCTACCTCAAACTGAAAATGATTCAGATGAAAATGAAAATGATCCTACATATGAAGGCAGTAGATGTTCATTAGAACCATGTTTTTCCATCAGCAAGACTTTAATAATCTTATTCGTTTTTCAGGTTTTTCTAAACAGAGAGCTGAAGTTTTAACAACCTAACTAGAAGGTCAGATCTACGAATATGTAATTATCGCTGAACCATAGTGATTTAGAACAATATTGCTTCGTTTTCAACTCTGGTTAACCAAATTTTTCTCTTTTTTGTGCGAACGGGACAGCAGGATAATTAGTTTTACTACTTTAGAAAACCGTGGCCTAAACGTGAACCTCTTATCCCAGGCCAGAAAAAGTGTCAAATGTCCCTTTAGTGAATCTGTAACCTTCCCACTTTATTTGTTTCTGTATGAAATTCAGCCTAAGACAATATCTACGCATTACCAAAACAACGTACTCACAAACTGTTAGCCAAATTAAACCCGTATGTTAACCTTTCACTAAACAGGACCTAGTTTGAACTGAACTGTAACTACCCGAACACGACTTGTAGTAAACAGAAGCAAGACAACTATCTGGCCCTAAGCAATGTTTCCAATTACCTCCTGTCTTGACAACATTCTTACACATTTCTCAAAAACACAACAGCAAGCAGGCAATGGTTAAGCCGGAGTTTTGTTTCTAAATAAAATTTCCAAACCATATTCAAACTGTGAAATGTGATACTGCATAATGATAAACAGCGAGATGGGGAGAGTAACTATTCCTATGAAAATATATTCCAAGACAACGATTTTTAGAATGAAGTACTTACTCAAAAAGACAGAGCAAAACTTCGTTTGATCTTCACACTAACAAACGTCTGAATAACATTATGCTTAACAAAGTGAACAATGATTTAAAGAGGTTACAATGTTGACAGACAATTTCTATAAAAATGAAACAGTTTGAATATTTAATACGTTAATGCATAGTTCAGGGAAGTGAGGTGGTCTTTCTCTCAACTCTGAGCAAAGGAAGAAAGTTCACTAGCTCACAATACTCGAACTGACAAACTAGCTGCGCAGTGTTGCAGTGATACCTCAAATTTCTTGTCTTCAAAAAATAACCAAATTAATCAAAAATTTACATTCTTTTCGCCTTCTAATATATACATCTCATTCACCCTTGTCGTCCTTTATAGTCTATCTTTTTTCATCCAGCAGATACAATCACAAGTCCACATAGCACTACTAAATACGTCCATCATTTATCACACATCATCTAAGAATATATCAGACTGCGCAGAGGCAAAGACTGTGCCAGTGAAAGACCAGAGATTGTTTAACATAATGTAACTTCCTCTCACTCTTTCATATTACATAAGGAGCAATCGAAAACTTCGTCAAAACTATGGATAAACTTTCTGATGGATTCTTGTATTTGAAATTGAAATTACTGAAAGTCGGTTATGCTACACACAAAGAGGGAATTTTTATAGGCCCACGAATACGGTCATTGGCAATACATGAACGTTTTGAAGGACTGTCAAATTAACTGGAAAAAACAGTCTACCAGTCTATTAAAAACATATGTTGCAATTTCCTCGGAAACTGAAAGCAGAAAACTATCGTGATATAGTGGCTGATTTGCATTCTTATGAAGCTATGAGATGAAACATGTTCTTAATGCTCACTTCTTAGACTCTCCTTAAGACTTCTCATAGAAAATTTTTGGGCTGTCAGCGATAAGCACAGTGAGCACTTTCATCACGAAAGTTCTGCAATGGAAGAGAAATACCAAAGCAAGTAAGGTTCGAATACGCTGTCTGAATCCTGCTGGAGCAGGAAAAGGGGTAAGTTCTACTTGGAAAATGTGCCCGAAAATCACTGTCCACCACTTCCTAGGTAAATCAGAATGAGTAGTGTATCGTATGGGGTTAGATAGCTAGTTACTGATTATATTACAACTTGTCAACAAATCCGTCAAGTATCACTCAAAACTCCTGCCTGAGGCAGGAAGAGGAAATGATATTTGCAATTCAGCATGAGAAATACTTCTAGAAGCTATTTTTCATTATTGCGACAGACAAAATTCTGTTTTGTCGACCAGTTTATTAGACCTTTAATACTTTTTGTGAGAACTAATACCCAAGACCCATTTATGAAGGCCTTTCTATTCGTATCGTTCAGTCCGTTATGAGACGAAATCATTTATGTACCTGAGTTCGTGCGGAGTAGTTTGTCTGTAGCTCCGTCTGGCCGACGCAGATCATTATAGCAGCCAAAAGGCTCTCTAGATCGGTTGGCGTCTTACACCGCACACAAAATCCACGCTAGGTTTTGTTTCTAAATTTTGCAACAAAATTCAGTTTGTGCTTAAGTTCCTAAATTATTCAGGCTGTATACGTAATCTCTTTGGTAGAAATGTAATAGTTATGTATTGGCAAAGCATACGCTTTAGTGCATATATTGTAAGAGCGGTGGTAGATTGTTTGGCGCCGCTATTAGTGGCATACATTTTCTGTGGATGAATTTTAATTTATTCATTGTATGTGTGTGTATGACAAATAGCAAGGATTTTTTTGCAATTTTACATACTTACAGTTTTACCATCTGCATAAAGCCCATTATGAGTCATTGAACTGTTGAGTAAGTTCAAATGTTTTACGAAAGCTTAGGTCGTGGCTTCAGAGACACTTTATCAAGAGAACCGAAAGACGTGCCAGAAACAGTAGGAATCATTTCTCAGGAATATTACACTTTAAACTTTATTTCTGACGCCATGCCGTCTCTCTTTGCAGATAACTAGTTAAAAGAACTTTGTAATTCTATGATAGCAATAAGTGAAGAGCAAAAAGCATGTTTCGACAAAGTTAACACTATGTCAGTCAGTTTTATTCGATGAATTGGGGTAATGATTTAAGGAAAATGATAAGCAGTTTGTTCAGATTTTGACTGAGTAATAAGTGGCATGGACTGAGGCACAGCACAGCCAGCTCACAGAATGGTGGGACGAACAATAAGGGACGTCGGAAGTGTTTAGGTACCACCGGTGACGAATATAAAAGAGATGTAGAGAAAGCGACTGACAAAATAATCACTAACAAATTTATTTTAATCTTTACAGAGGAGAATCTGTTAGCACTGGCATCAGCAAAAATTCGTCCAAGAGGGGGCAGGACGAAAAAATTACCATTTCCGATATAAAATATTTAGTTAGTTTATGAATATATAGCGCCATAAAAACTACAACCAGCAGAAAATGTAGATAACATATAGTATCTCGAACGACAGTTCTCTACTCAGTGTTCCTGACGGACATTACTTCGGTAATATTTTATCCATTGATCAGGGAAGACACGATTGAGATGTGTCCGCACGTCAAAGGCGAAGATGGCTGGAGTACCATCATCTAGCAGCCTCATAAGCTTTTAAATCATTACTGGCACTTCTTGGAGCAGGGGAGGCAAACCCACACGAAAGAAATACCGATACTTCCGGCCTGTTAGGCGTCGTCGAAGGAAGACTGGTCCAAAAATATGATCCCCAATTATCCGGGCCCACACATTCTGGCTGCATCGATGCTGATGATTCGCTGTCACCATACTATGGGGATCCTGCTTACTACCCCACAGATGACTGTAATGGAAGTTGAAGATACCGTTCCGCGTAAAGGTGGCCTCATCTACGAAAACGATGGCTGGCACAAATCCCTGAATTGTGGTTGTCTGTTGAAGAAACCAGTGAAAAAACTACTCCCGATGTGGAAAGTCTGTCGCTAGTAAGCCCTGCACACGCTGTAAGTGGTAAGAATATTCCACACGGTCGTCTGGCTTGCCATGTACTGGCGGGACAACTGCCTGGTACTGACATGGCGGTCGCCTTACACAGTGTTAATACCATTTTCCTCCAAGTCTGTTGTCTGAACATTTAGGGTACGCCCTTCGTGATTTCCTGCTTCCTGAAACGACCATATCTCAGACGAACGGCGAAGCACAACTTGCAAACAATGAATATTGTCGGCATGGATGGGTCTCCTGATACAACCTTGCTGCCTGCCGTCCGTTGTCATTTGCCTTTCCGAAAGTAAACACTATGTGGGCAAGCACTCGATTCGAATACGGAATTGTGTGCAGCGATGTATCATATTCACTAAAGGTGAGTCAGCAAGAGAACTGAATCGGGCACAATATTACCAATTACTATGGCAAGAGGGGGCGCTAGGGTAACGTTTACCGCCCTTTAAGAGGAAAACGTGCATACTGCAACTGTGGCTGCATTGTAGAACGCGAATTAGACCGCAGTCTCTGTGACAATGTATGGTTGAATAAATGGTCTCTAGCATGGGAACCACGCACTTCCGGACATAAGTTAGTTGGACCTTTTTTGTTCCATATCCTCTCATCGATCAATCCCTAGAGTTTGTAGACGGAGGAAAAAATGACCCTGCTCAGTGTATTGTATTGATTACTATTTTTGCAAAAAGGCTTCGGAAGGAAAGGCTAAGAAAAATCTGAGATTCCAGATAAATATGGGAGTGTACTTACAGCGTCCACGAGAATTCTGCAAATAACTCCAAGAAGAGATTGTAATTCAAGAGTTCATGATTTCGTTACGCGTGGTTTGCTACCAGACTGTCTAATGAGACAGAACATTTTATGAATATAAACCGCGTTTGTTTTTCTACAGAAATTTTATAAAACCATGTAACTGTAAACATTCGGAGTTTATAACGCATACAAGGTACCGATAAACTTACCAGATCCCATGTTTATAGGATAAATATCAGCCCAGCATATGCAAATCTTCAGCTGTAAGTAATAACAGTAATTAATTTTTTATCTGAAGCTCTCGTACACGCCTTGAAATCCCTCCCTGGAAATTAATTTTCAATCTCAAGTCTTTCTCTGCCTCCCCTTTTCATTTCTTTTATGAAAATATTAACAAATACGCTAGACGGACTATTATTTCGTTTTCTTTGCAGTGAAAGTAACGTAAAAATTTTATAATTAAAAAATAAATAGCTTCCACATAGAGTTTCTACTGTAAGACCCTCGGATTACCGTTTCATACACTTTCCTCTGTGCCAATCACTGCCTAGACACTACACTGACATAAATGGATCGTATCTCGCGTGACCCGCGCCAAAAATGATATTTTTTTTTTTTTTTCGAAACTGTCGGCCGTCTGTTGACAGCACGTCTGTCTCTTTCATTTCCGACGAAGCCCTGCATATGCAGGATCTGGACGAAACGGTGATGACGAGTATGCGAGGTCCCCTTGCAACTCTGACATTAAGCGCACCCTGCTGTACGGCTTTCTCAGCACATTTTCCATTTTCCCCAAACAATTGGTCATTCAGTATGCTTATAACTCATGATATTTACGTAACAGCTTGCACCGTCGTTCTAACGTCGTTATGTCGTGCGGGACTCCCGCTCGGTTTCCCTGTATATCTCTTTAGTTACTGGTTTTGTGTCAGTCGGATTATGCGTGCGCGAACTGCCACCGCGTGACAAGTGAGCAATTGGTGCTGCTGCATTTCTGCTGTCCTCAAAAACATTGTCAGTAATACTAACCGTTTGCTGCCTTATGTCGAGAGACAGTTCCGTTTTCAATATTTTCAATATATCAGATCGTGGCACATCCTCATATGAGTATTTAGCTTTATTGAGACACTGTTAAAAAACTGATTACCTTGCTACGAGGGTTCAGTGAAAAGTAATGCCTCCAACTTCATTAATTGATTTTGGATGGGAATATTTTAATAAACCAAACGGAGAAGTAATCCATAGAATGTGATCTTTAATTACCAATATTCACTTTTCCACATATTCGCCAGCCAGTTGGATACATTTCTGCCAACAATAAACAAGTTTTCTGAAGCCGTCGCTGAAGAAGTCGACACTCTGTTTCCGCAACCACAGTCTCACAGTTCTTTCAACGTCTTCATCAGAAGCATAATGATGTCCGCGCAGATCGTCTTTCATTTTCGGGAACAGCTGGAAGTCAGACGGTGCTAAACATGGACTGTATGGAGGATGCCGTATGGTGGTGAGATTCAGCCTCTGAAGTTCTGCTGTGGTGGCACGTGAAGTGTGTGGTTTGGCGTTGTCATACGGCGGGGAAGCGTTTCCCTTTTCCTTTAGGATCCTTGTTAGCCGTCGTTTCAGAGATCGCAGCGTTGTGACGTAACGCTCTGAATTTATTGCTGTTCCACGACCAAGGAAATCAACATGGATAACATCATCTACGTCCCAGAATACTGTGGCCATGAATTTTCCAGCTGAGGGCTAGAATTTCTTTCTCTGGGGCGAGTCTTTGTATCGATATCCCATATCCCGCATCTCGTGGTCGTGCGGTAGCGTTCTCGCTTCCCACGCCCGGGTTCCCGGGTTCGACCCCCGGCGGGGTCAGGGATTTTCTCTGCCTCGTGATGGCTGGGTGTTGTGTGATGTCCTTAAGTTAGTTAGGTTTAAGTAGTTCTAAGTTCTAGCGCACTGATGACCATAAATGTTAAGTCCCATAGTGCTCAGAGCCATTTGAACCATTTGATATTACATACACTGTATCCACGTTTCGTCTCCTGTCACAATTGAATGGAGATAAGTGTTACATTCATTCTCGTAACGCAAGAGGCTTTTCTCGCAAATTTCAAGTCCGTGCGCTTTCATTTCAGGGATCAGCATCCGGGGTACCCATCGTGCACGGATCTTCCGATAGCCAAGCAAAGCAATAATGTGGCCCTCACGTTACTGTGAATTGCCGATTGTGCTTGCTATTTCTCTCTGAGTGATACGAGAATCGTCCTGACTCAATCTGTCAACATTTTGCTTGTGAAACTCGGTGGTTGCTGTCACAGAACGTCCAACTCTTTCTTTGTCACGTAAATCAGATGTTCCCACCTCAGCATCTTCAAATTTACTCGCCCAACGACGCACAGTACTCACATCAGCACAATCACCTTAAACTGCTTTCATTCTCTGATGGATCTCCTTTGGGATGACACCTTCTGCTGTCAAGAATTCAATGACTGCACGCTGCTTAAATCGCATTGACCGACCGTCAGCTTTATACTTTATACTGTAAGAACACAACCGTTCGATGCTAAGGCTTCTCGCCAACTGGAGCTGTAGAGAAGAGGCTACGGAACAAGCCAGTACCTGCCGCATACCAATGCTGCAACTGTTGAAGAGTTACGAAGGTGGAGGCATTACTTGTCAGTCTACCCTCGTATTATATGCTTAGGGAATAAATACTTTCAACACGCATCCTCCACTCGATAGGACCGGTAGGTCGTTATCTATATCTTCCAGAAGATAGAAACAGAAATTCGGAAACCGTTTTTAGCTGTCGTATTCACTTGTTAAGACATTTAGCGGTTTTACGAGACTGGTCAAATATATGTTTTCCCATCGTCAGCTACACAGACAGTCTCAGGATATCAGCTGTTCGGGTTTTTACTCAGCACAACGGCTATTTGTCTTCAGTGTAATATTAGGAGCAAACAGTTTCATGCTCATTCTAATATTTCCTATTCTCCTTCACTCTGAAAAAAGTAGTGCACCCAGATGAGCCGAAAAATTTTAGAAACAGAATCTAAATCGCCAGCCTGAAGCACGTTTTAAAAAAAATGTGCCTTTACACAGAGCGAAAATGATGCAGCTAGAACTGCATTTACAAAATCAATATTACAGTGGTTACAAATCACTCACAATCGATATTGGGAAATCGGCTTACGAAATCCGGTTTTGGCAGCAGCATGTAAACGTGGTGTTAGTAAACAAAGGTGTAACTCTTCGTACGTATGGGAGAGGCCGCGCAAGATAACTTGGTCCCCGTGCAGAAACCCTTTCTCGTTCCCCGCACCGGACGAGTTCACCTCTACGTTTCGAATGCGGGACCGCACCAAGTTATCTGTCACCTGCAGACCAGGGAGCATCGTCCCTTACGAACACATTCTCTGCCCGCCTCGGCTCCACTGCAGGACCCGAGGCACACGCACGCCGGTTACACTGCAACCTTCCTTAAACGGTTTTTAATGAACTGTTCTGTAAAAGAAATTATTCTCGCACATCTCGTAACCTCATTTGACAGCTTCATGATGAACTGTCAATCATTTCATTAACAGACATAGCTACTGTAATATTTCTGTATTTAGCAAGGTTGTTGTTGTTGTTGTTGTCTTCAGTCCTGAGACTGGTTTGATGCAGCTCTCCATGCTACTCTATCCTGTGTAAGCTTCTTCATCTCCCAGTACCTACTGCAACCTGCATCCTTCTTAATATGCTTAGTGTATTCATCTCTTGGTCTCCCTCTACGATTTTTACCCTCCACGCTGCCCTCCAATACTAAATTGGTGATCCCTTGATGCCTCAAAACATGTCCTACCAACCGATCCCTTCTTCTAGTCAAGTTGTGCCACAAACTTCTCTTCTCCCCAATCTTTTTCAATACCTCCTCATTAGTTACATGATCTATCCACCTTATCTTCAGCATTCTTCTGTAGCACCACATTTCGAAAACTTCTATTCTCTTCTTGTCTAAACTATTTATCGTCCATCTTTCACTTCCATACATGTCTACACTCCATACAAATAGTTTCAGAAAAGACTTCCTGACACTTAATTCTAAACTCGATGTTAACAAATTTCTCTTCTTCAGAAACGCTTTGCTTGCCATTGCCAGTCTATATTTTATATCCTCTCTACTTCGACTATCATCAGTTATTTTACTTCATAAATAGCAAAACTCCTTTACTACTTTAAGTGTCTCATTTCCTAATCTAATTCCCTCAGCATCACCCGATTTAGTTTGACTACATTCCATTATCCTCGTTTTGCTTTTGTTGATGTTCATGTTATATCCTCCTTTCAAGACACTGTTCATTCCGTTCAACTGCTCTTCCAAGTCTTTTGCCGTCTGTGACAGAATTACAATGTCATCGGCGAACCTCAAAGTTTTTACTTCTTCTCCATGAATTTTAATACCTACTCCAAATTTTTCTTTTGTTTCCTTTACTGCTTGCTCAATATATAGATTGAATAACATCGGGGAGACGCTACAACCCTGTCTCCCTCCCTTCCCAACCACTGCTTCCATTTCATGTCCCTCGACTCTTATAACTGCCATCTGGTTTCTGTACAAATTGTAAATAGTCTTTCGCTCCCTGTATTTTACCCCTGCCACCTTTAGAATTTGAAAGACAATATTCCACTCAACATTGTCAAAAGCTTTCTCTAAGTCTACAAATGCTAGAAACGTAGGTTAGCCTTTTCTTAATCTTTCTTCTGAGATATGTTGTAAGGTCAGTATTGCCTCACGTGTTCCAACATTTCTACGGAATCCAAACTGATCCTCCCCGAGGTCCGCATCTACCAGTTTTTAGCAAGGTAGAGTGCAATATTCGAGTACTTCGCAATGAAAAATAGGGGTCGCTATGAGTTTGCGTTTGGTGGATGTTAATTGCTACGTACCAAATGGAGCTAACATAGCCGGCCGGTGTGGCCGAGCGGTTGTAGGCGCTACAGTCTGGAACCACGCGACCGCTACGGTCGCAGGTTCGAATCCTGCCTCGGGCATGTATGTGTGTGATGTCTTTAGGTTAGTTAGGTTCAAGTAGTTCTAAGTTCTAGAGGCCTGATGACCTCAGCAGTTAAGTCCCATAGTGCTCATAGCCATTTGAACCATTTTAAGCTAACATACTAAATTTTTCTTCAAAATTGAGACAAGTTCTACATCTACTGCCAATTTCGAGGAAATGGATTGAATGTAGTGCATTGATTTCCGATCGTGTGCGCGAATGATGCAGTGAAGTGAAATATTTATATCATCCGTCATGTCTCATAAACGATTGGAGAAACTGAAATAAAGTTTTGACTAATGATAGCATGCAAAGCGGAGAGATATTTACAGATAGCTAACAAGCGATGCTTTCTTATCTAATGCAATAAACGGATAACTACAGATTTTTTTCAATGGAACAATGTGATTCTTTGAAGGACCATCGATAGCTGTTGAAATAAGAAATAGTATTGGCCTGTAACAACATAAATGAGGAAAGTACACTTTTATTTTTTCACCGAATTTGAGCTTTTCATAAGCAGTTGACCTTACTTGTCGTCAGCTGTTTCGTACATAGCAGACTGTTTCAGGATTCTGCCGAATTGTTAGTGAGGCGAAATTGTGTGAACTTGGCTATATTTTGGGAAAAAGAAGCTAATTTTAAGATGGGGAGAAGAGGAAGGGCAAGACAGGCGCAAATAAATCGTTTCCTTTGTTCCACTTTCAGCGTAATCATGTACCCATTGCCACACAATGGATAATCCGGGATGGAATAACGACAGTCGTATGAAAAGGATGGAATGCTACTCACCATGTTGAATCGCAGACAGGCATAACGGAAAGACTGCTAAACAAGTAAGATTTCCGCCAAAAAGCCTTCTTCTCAATCAGACAAGACACATACACATACATTCAAGAATATGTAACTCTCATACAAATGACCACTCTCTCAGGTTCCCTATGTATTTTGACAATAAACGATCGACTTGTAGATTTATTTGTGGTACTGGCAAAACCTGTTTCCACGATTGTTTGCAGGCTCGCTCACTGTAGCTTGCGCGTTCTGCGAGATAGGCCTACGCATGAAGACTTGCTGTAGAGCTATCTCCTCCGCTCCCACAGTGCCCTGTTGGCGAAGGAGTCGCCTCCACTGCTGTTGTCCCTTCTCTATCGAGCCGTCTGTACAGCTACGCACGCACTCTACATTTTGGAAGCTAAGATTGCCAACACTGCAGTCTCCCAGCATATCGCCTTAAAAAAAAATAATAAAAAAACACTCCGTCTTCAGACCACAAGTGTCCCATCGGGACCATCCGACCGCCGTGTCATCCTCAATTGAGTATGCGGATAGGAGGGGTGTGTGGTCAGCACACCGCTCTCCCGGTCGTTACGATGGTTTTATTTGACCGGAGCCGCTCGGTCGAGTAGCTCCTCAATTGGAATCACGAGGCTGAGTGCACCTCGAAAAATGGCAACAGTGCATGGCGGCTGGATGGTCACCCATCCAAGTGCCGGCCACGCCCGACAGCGCTTAACTTCGGTGACCTCACGGGAACCGTTGTATCCACTGCGGCAAGGCCGTTGCCAGCATATCGCCTTAAGTGAATTTTATTTTTTGTTCAAATGTCCTGATTCTGTCCAACACAACACTGATGGACTTTATAAAAGAAACCGGACACATATCGTTCTCACCTGGCACATTTGATCACATTGTTTTCTATTACGTTTTTGATAAAATATGTTCCAGCATCAAAGGTACTATTCACTTTTATTGGTCTTCTACAGTTCTTGCTTTTGGTGGCACCGTTTAGTACAGCTTAACGGTTGTCTCGTTGTCTACCCACGGTTTATGATCATCTACTATTTTTAACCTCAGTCATCTCTTTCTTACGGGTCATTTTCTTGTGAGGTATCATAATGAATAGCCTTTAAACAGTTATTTATTGCGCCTTAGATTGTTTGTACCTTCTTGCTTTGTTCACGCATACTCACCTGCAAGAGGGGGCATGAACCCTCCTCACCCCTTCGCCCCTGTTTCTCCATCTCTTCCCTGGAACCTGAGACTGTAGACTTTTTTATTCTTTACAAAATTCTAACACAACAACGACTGCCTGAGATTATAATAAATCGAAGATTCAGTTACCTCTTCCAGGAGCAACGGACAATACGTACTCTGTCTTCGGCAACCATTAAATAAATTGAATTCTTTGACTGTCTCGTACCTCATGGGTAAGTATGGTTTTTCCTTGCCACGTCTGCTAGTTCGGCCAGACAAGGTGGAGTGGAATCTTTAAGAACCAGAGCCGACACAGAGTCTCCACGCTTTCCTCTGACATCCGCCATTTCCCTGCACAGCTCTTACCGAGTTTCGGAAAAAGCATCGCTCTAGCACACTGGCGCTATTCCAGGGGCTAGTCCTAGAGTAGCATAAACATGGATTAAGTGTACGAGGACGCCCTTCCAGCTATTGCACAACTTCATTACAACAGTAGTTAACCATTTATCTGACGACAAAAAACGCCTGTGATTGTTTCCTGAGTCTACTAGCAGATTTCCACTTCAGATCTATTGTGGTAATACCTGAATATCACAGCCACACTATACTGTATATATACATCAACTGCAGAGCGAACGGCTTCAGAGAGAAATAGAAGCCTGACAAGATCGAAAAGAAATTGCGATCTTCTCAAAGTATAAGGCTGTAGCACAGCTCAACATACGAGGGCAAGTCAATTATTATCGACAAAGTAGTTATAAAATTTTATCGTAATGAAGTAGGAAACTTACAAGAACATCATTTTTCGGCATAGTCTCCTAGTGTTTCAACGCACTTGGTCCATCGTTCCTGATGCCGTCATAAAAGAAGGTTCTCGGTTAAGCAGTGAGCCTGGAATGCACCGCTTCTTTCACTGCTTCGTCCGAGGCATATCGACGGCCCCTTAATGCCTTGGACCAAACAAGTGATAGTCAGAAGCGGCTAGATCGGGATTATATGGAGGATGATCCAGTACTTCATCTTCGAGTTTGTGGAGCGTTTCAGCAGTGTGGGCAGCAGTATGCATTGTCGCGCAACAACACACCACATTTTGACAGCAATCCTCGGCGTTTACTTCGAACTGCAGGCTTTAGCCTCGCAGTGAGCATCTCACTGTAACGTACACTGTTTATTGTTGTGCCACTTTCCCCGTAATGTTGCAGCACTGGACCTTGTGCGTCTCTAAAAACCGTAAACATCAGTTTTCCTGCGGACGGTCGGGTCTTGAACATTATCTGGCACGGCGACTTTGGATGTTTCCATTCCATACTCTGCCGTTTACTCTCTGGCTCGTAATGATGGATCCATGTTTCGACACCAGTAATGATCCTGTCTAAGAAGTTGTCCCTTTCGTTACCATGGTGATCAAAATGTTTTTTGGAGATGTCCAAGCGCGTTTGCTTATGAAACTCTGTGAGTTGTTTTGAGACCCATCTCACACAAACTTTATGAACCTCAAGTCTGTTGTGTATGATTTCGTAGGCATAATTTTCAGACGATGTGCCACTTCGTCAATAGTTAATCGTCTATCTAAGAGAATCAGTTCAGATGAACACGGTTTCTTCATTTGTGGCGGTAAATGGTCATCTGGCTTCTTCATCGTGCATAACGCTTGTGCGACCATTTTGGAATTTTTCAATCTATTCGTAGACACTCCGTTGAGGCAAAACACTGTTCCCGTACTGTACCGAAAGTCTTCGATGAATTTCTGCCCCTTGATAAACCTCCCGACCACAAAAAACGGGTCACCGAACTTGCTCTTCTTTGGTGCAAATAGACAGAGGAGCAGCTGTGACTAACAGCACGGCAGCAATAACGAAACTGACCTCTCAGCTTGAAAATTGTAAAGATATAACCTCAAATAAACAAAGCATGCTTCATCAACGTGAAACGACAGTACTGCCAGTCAGATGATAACCTTAAATTTGTAATAACAAATCGAAATTTCGCGCCGTTATCCTGTAAGTTGGTAAGCGTGCTACGAACAGCATGCGGAAGGGCCTGTAGGTGGCAGCACTTGCAGATGCACACCTAGCGTCGCAGTATCAGTATAAAGATGGCCGCCCCACTTGCGACTTGCACCAAAGACTTACAGAGTTCTGTTGTTCGGTTTTTGCGTAGTGAAGGTGTGAAACCTATTGAAATTCATCGACGAATGAAGGTTCAGTACGGTGACGCATGTTTGTCATAGCATCAAGTCTACGAACGGAGTAGGAAGTTCGCAAATGGTGTGACTTCAGTGGAAGATGCTCCTCGTCCAGGTCAGGTAGAACGAGTTGTGACTCCCCAGAAGATTGCAGCAGTTGACGCCATAGTGAAGGAAAACCGCCTAGTAAAACTGAATGTCATTGCAGCATGTTTACAGATTAGTCATGGGTCAGCACACCACATTCTGCATGATGCGCTCCAGTTTCACAAAGTGTCTGCAAGATGCGTGCCACGGCAGATGACTTCTGAAATGAGAGAACGACGTGTTAATGCTTGTGAAGAACTTCTTCAGCGCTTTGAACGAGAAGGTGATGGCTTCCTTGCAAGAATCGTTACTGGAGACGAAACCTGGGTTCACTTCCACCAACCGGAAACGAAGAGAGCGAGCAAGGAATGGCGGCTTTCATCATCATCAAAACCAAAGAAGTTTCGAACAGAACCATCAGCAGGGAAGGTTATGCTGACTCTCTTTTGGACGAAAAAGGCTTCATTTTGGACCATTACATGCCTAGAGGGACCACTGTCACCAGTGCATCATACACAGATCTCCTAAAACATCACCTGCGGCCTGCAATCAAATCAAAACGACGTGGATTGCTGTCAGTAGGTGTCCTTTTGCAACATGACAATGCAAGGCCCCACATTGCCCGTGCAACAGTTGCAACAATCACAGACCTGCACTTTGAGTGTTTTACTCATCCACCATACCAGATCTTGCCCCAAGTGATTTCCATATGTTTGGACCACTCAAAGATGCAAAATGTTCAAATGTGTGTGAAATCTTATGGGACAACTGCTAAGGTCATCAGTCCCTAAGGTTACACACTACTTAACCTAAATTATCCTAAAGACAAACACACACATCCATGCCCGAGGGAAGAGTCGAACCTCCGCCGGTCAAAGACGCAATGGGAGGAGAGAAGTTCCGTTCTGGTGAAGAGGTACGCCACGCGGTGCATGAGTGGTTGCGCGGACTACCAAAATAAATTTTTTTTCTAAAGGAATTTATGCACTTTGTAAGCGCTGAAGAACTTGAATTGAGCGTGGGGGAGATTAAGCTGAAAAGTGATACAGCTTTGTACCACTTCTGCACAATAAATAATATTTTAAAAAATATTTAAAGTTTCCATTTGACTGCCGGCAGATGTGGCCGAGCGGTTCTAGGCGCTTCAGTCTCGAGCTGCGCGATCACTACGGTCGCAGGATTCGAATCCTGCCTCGGGAATGGATGTGTGTGATCTCCTTAGGTCTAAGTTCTAGGGGACTGATGACCTCAGATGTAAAGTCCCATAGTGCTCAGAGCCATTTGAACCATTTATTCATTTTATTCACCCTCGTAAATAAAAATATAACTAAATTTCGGGTAATAATTGACTCGCAGTATGAACTGCTTCGATGTCTTTCTTGAGTCCGGCCTGGTACGGATCGCAGAGACTCGAGCAGTACTCACCAGTACGCAGCAGTTAGCACCGGTGTCATATACGCGGTCCCGTTTATAGATGAACCACTCTTTCCAAAATTCTCCCAAAAAACTGGAGTAGACCATACGCCTTCCCTACCACAGTTCTCACAGAAGGCCGGCTATCCCACTTTACAGAGAAGGTAACCCCCGACGTCAACGTTCTCTGCAGCGTGAACGTCCAACATCTTGGTTCAAATGGCCCTGAGCACTATGGGACTTAACATCTTAGGTCATCAGTCCCCTAGAACTTAGAACTACTTAAACCTAACTAACCTAAAGACATCACACACATCCATGCGCGAGGCAGGATTCGAACCTGCGACCGTAGCAGTCCCGCGGTTCCGGACTGCAGCAGCGATTAGAACCACACGACCACAGCGGCCGGCCTCCAACGTCTTGTTGCGTAGCCTTGGTTTCACGCTCACGCTCGCGTTACCAGGTGCCGGGCCATAATATCTGGCCTTTGTCATAGTCGGTTATGTCTGTGGATTTCCCCGACAGCATCCTTTTCAGACGCTAGAATGATTCTCCATTAATTACTGTTCCGCATCGCGTCGCGTGCCAGAAAAGTCACCGGCCAGCATTCCCTGCGCGGTGGGTAGTGGTCATCATAATGTTTTGGCTTGTTCGCAAAATCCGCCTGCATGTCTTCATAATTAAATAACTCGTAGCGGAAAAGTTTCGAAGTACTCACGGTATTCAGCAGTATTAGATCCAACGTTCGGACTCTGACGTCAGTAGAATCATCGTCAAACGCGCAAAAGAAAGCCAGAGGAGGGCGAGGCTGGGACGGGGAGGGGGCTCGGATTCCCGGGAGCACAAACATGTAGATGACTTGAGGCATCGTCCCGCGCTGAGCCGCGGCGCAATTAGCTCGGCACGCCGGCCGCAGCTCCCGTGTATCTGCTCTCCTCTAATTGCGGTTTTTGCACCGCCGCGCCGGACAATGCGACGCGTCTTCCCACAGCAGAGCGCGACGGCTAACTGTCTGCCCCCCTCCCCGTTACGGGACGAGTCGAGACGCGACGGCACGGGACAGGACGGGGCTCCTTTGGCAGAGGTCGCGGCTGGCCAGGTGTCACTTACCGGCAGCTTCCAAACAGCTGGCCCGCCGCCACCGCCGGGTCAGTACCGCATCTCCAGCAAACACCGGAGAAGAAATCGGCAACCCAATGGTCGTTTGGAACACAATCAAGACGCAGTACCTTCTCAAGCACCCCCATTAGTCTCTAATCCAACGGTTGTCAATTTCTGAGGGAAAACTGCAATTTTCAGGGAGACTGATTCAGTCAGAAAGTAAAACTATTGTTGAAAAGATGGTCTCCACTATCACTGTTTCGAGAGACCACTACATGTGAAGTAATATGGTTTCAGAGACCTTTCGAAGCCTCAAACATCAATGACGTATACTTGCAAACTGAAGAGACGAATGATAACTTGTACACAGGCTACGATTCTAACCTGGCATTCTGCTCACTAGTCAGGTGCATCGACCACTACGTCACACTGGCACAGGGCTTTGCGCAACTGTCCAGACTACACTAGCATGCCTACCTCCTCAATCCAACTACCCATTCACACTTTAGACATCCATGACATATACTCGCAAACTGAAGGGACGAATGAAAACTTGTACCCAGGCTGCAATTCTAACCTGGTATTCTGCTCACTAGTCTTGTGCATCGATCACTACGCCACTCGGGTACAGAGCTTTGCACAACTGTCCAGACTACACTACCATGCCTCCCTAATCAATCTAAATACCCTATCTCATTTCAGACATCCATGACATATACTTTCAAACTGAAGTGACGAATGAAAACTTGTACCTAGGCTGCGTTTCTAACCTGGCATTCTGCTCACTAGTCTGGTGCATTGACCACTACGCCACCCTGCCACAGGATTTTGAACAACTGTCCGGACTACACTAGCATGCCACCATCCTCAATCCGAATACCAATTCACACTTCATACATCCATTACGTATACTCGCAAACTGAAGTGGCGAATGAAAACTTGAACCAAGGCTGAGTTTCGAACCTGGTATTCTGCTCATTAGTCCGGTGCATCGACCACTACACCATCCAGGCACAGAGCTTTGCACAACTGTCCGGACTACACTAGCATGCCACCCTCCTCAATCTAAATACCCTATCACATTTCAGACATCCATGACGTATACTCGCAAACTGAAGTGGCGAATGAAACCTTATACCCAGGGTGTGATTCTAACCTGGTATTCTGATTACTAGTCAGGTGCATCGACTACTACGCCACCCGGGCACAGGGCCTTGCACATCTGTGCGGTCTACACTAGCATGCCTCCCTCCTCAATCCAAATACCCATTCACGTCTCAGACATCCATGACGTATACTCGCAAACTGAAGTGATGTATGAAAACTTGTACCCAGGCTGCGATTCTAACCTGGTATTCTGCTCACTAGTCAGGTACATCGACCACTATGCCACCCTGGCAAAGGGCCTTACACAACTGTCCAGACTACACTAGCATGCCTCCCTCCTCAATCCAAATACCCATTCACGTCTCAGACATCCATGATGTATACTCGCAAACTGAAGTGATGAATGAAAACTTGTACCCAGGCTGCGATTCTAACCTGGTATTCTGCTCACTAGTCAGGTGCATCGACCACTATCCCACCCTGGCAAAGGGCCTTACACAACTGTCCAGACTACACGAGCATGCCTCCCTCCTCGATCTAAATACCCAGTCACACTTCAGACATCCATGACGTTTTCTCGCAAACTGAATTGGCGAAAGAAAACGTGTACCCAGGCTACGATTTTAACCTGGTCTTCTGCTCAGTAGTCAGCTGCATCAACCACTACGCCAACCTGGCACAGGGCTTTGCACAACTGTCAAGACTACACTATCATGTCTCCCTCCTTAACCCAAATACCCATTCATGCCTCAGACATCCATGACGCATACTCGCAAACTGAAGTGGCGAATGAAAACTTGTACTCAGGCTGCGTTTCGAACCTGGTATTCTGCTCACTAGTCTGGTGCATCGCCCCCCTGGCACAGCGCTTTGCACAACTGTCTGGACTACACTAGCATGCCTCCCTCCTCAATCCAAATAGACATTCACGCATCAGTCATTTGGTATTAGCCCTAAACTCGAAATCTGGATTGGGGATGGGATTGTCTAGGGCAGTCCATGATGTTGTGCAAATCCACTGTGGTAGGGTGGCTTACTAGTTAGCGCATCTGCCTAGGAGACGTGGGTTCCGATCCTGAGCTTGGTACAAATTTTCATTCGTATCTTCAGTCTGCATGTATACATCAAAATGTATGAGATAACTATCCAATAATAGCTTTTTCATCATTATCCTCTCGAACATTTCTAGCCAGTTACCGACTCTTTGTAGAACATACGTCTCTCCCACAGCAGTCTGCCAACACTGTTCTTCGGGTCGCTCTTATTTAAGTGCAGATATTCGCCTCCACTCCTTTCTTCAACTATGCCCTGTACTTTATTTGCTCTTTGCCTTGGTGCTAAATTTATGCATCTTCCATGGTATTCTGTGACACTTCTTTCTCCTTACATGTCTTTTTTTTGTGTATCTTCAGTCCAGAGACTGGTTTGATGCAGCTCTCCATGCTTCTTTATCTCCCAGTACCTACTGCAACCTACATCCTTCTGAGTCTGCTTAGTGTATTCATCTCTTGGTATCCCTCTACGGTTTTTACCCTCGACGCTGCCCTCCAGTACTAAATTGGTGATCCCTTGGTGCCTCAGAATATGCCCTACCAACCGATCCCTTCTTCTAGTCAAGTTGTGCCACAAATGTCTCTTCTCTCCAATTCTATTCAGTAGCTCCTCATTAGTTATGTGATCTACCCATCTAATCTTCAGCATTCTTCTGTAGCAGCACATTTCTAAAGCCTCTATTCTCTTCTTCTCTAAATTATTTATCGTCCACGTTTCACTTCCATGCATGGCTACAGTCCATACAAATACTTTTAGAAACGACTTCCTGACGCTTAAATCTATACTCGATGTTAACAAATTTCTCTTCTTCAGGATCGCTTTCGTTGTCATTGCCAATCTACATTGTATATCCTCCCTACTTCGACCCTCATCAGTTATTTTGCTCCACATATAGCAAAATTCATTTACTACTTTAAGCGTCTCATTTCCTAATCTAGTACCCTCAGTATCACCCGGTTAAATCCGACTACATTCCATTATCCTTGTTTAGCTTTTGCTGATGTTCATCTTATATCCTCCTTTCAACAAACTGTCCATTCCGTTCAGCTGCTCTTCCAGATCCTTTGCTGTCTCTGACAGAATTACAATGTCATCGGCGAACCACGAAGTTTGTATTTCTTTTCCATGGTTTTTAGTACCTACTCCGAATTTTTCTTTCGTTTCCTTTAGTGCTTGCTCAATATACAGATTGAATAACGTCGGGAGATTCTACAACCCTGTCTCACTCCGTTCCCAACCACTGCTTCCCTTTCATGCCCTTCGACTCTTATAACTGCCATCTGGTTTCTGTACAAATTGTAAATAGCCTTCCACTCCCTGCATTTTACCCCCGCCATGTCCATATCGCTTAACAATTTCTCGTTTTATCTGTTCCTGGAACGGTACTTACTTTACCCTTCTCCTGATCACTTCATTCCTTTTTCTGTCCTATCTTGTTACTCCCACTTTTGTGAAATTACACTTCATCTGTCAACACCTTGCATAAATCCCTTTCTTTATCGTCCAAGTTTCAGAAGCACTCATAAGCCAACTCACCTAAAAACCTCCGACCTCTGGTTCGTTAAAGCACAGGTGCGCAAGCGGTGGCCGGCAGGTCGAACACGGCCCACAGTTGATATTTCTCCGTCCCGGGGGAACAATTTACGGGACAAAAAGCTTCAGCCAGTTGTTCTTATAGATTTTCATTTCTCCATGATGACATTTCAGTGTTCCTGGCGTCCCATCTTCAGATGTATACATTCATTCACGCACCGTAAACACTGTTTCTTCACTAACGCCATGGGGAGTCCTTTGTCTCCCCTGGTGGCCAATCTTTTTATGGAGGATTTTGAGGAGAGAGCACTCGACTCTGCCACTTTTAAACAGACAGTATTTTGGCGGTACGTTGACGATACTTTTATAGTGTGGCCTCATGGTCTGGACCGTCTCCAAGAATTTTTATGTCACATGAACTCCATACATGAAAACATAAAGTTTACCATGGAGATAGAGAAAGATGGTTGTCTGCCATTTTTAGATGTCTTGGTGCGACGGAAGAGTGATGGCACACTTGGTTACTTCGTGTACAGAAAGCCCACTCATACAGACCTGTATCTACAAGCTACTAGTTGCCACCATCCAGCACAAACAATGGGCGTTCTCAAAACCTAGGTCCACCGTGCCCATACTATCTCTGACGCCGACAATCTTCAAGCGGAACTGGAACACCTGCAAAAAGTATTTTTGAAGAATGGCTTTTCACCTAGGCAAGTGAACAGAGTGATGAAGACCTACAAACGATGGAACAAGGAAGAGGAAGAGGCCTTCAGGTCGACTGTTTATCTACTATTTATTGGGAATATTTCTTCACAGATAGGCAGAATATTGAGAAAGTATCAAGTGAGAGTCTTCTTTCGCCCTCCTTCCAAAATTTCATCACTGGTGGGATCCGTTAAAGACGTCCTGGGCCTGCGTAAACCAGGTGTTCACAAAATTCCGTGTGAATGCGGCAAATCGTATATAGGGCAAACGACACGAACTGTGCAGGAACGACATACTCGCCTTCTCCAACCCACCAAGTCCGCAATCGCCGAACATTGTATTTCCACAGACCATTCCATGAATTACAACGACACAACAATTTTGGCCCATACATCAAACTTTTGGAGCTCGATTATCAATGAATCTGTGGAAATAAGATTGTCTGACAACGAGACTCTCATCAATCGAGATCACGGTTATCAGCTGAACTCTGCTTGGAATCCTGTTATATAGAAACTTCGTAGTCGACGTAGTTATCTGCATAAAGATGAACATCGACCTGACACCGATACGCCAGGCATTCACAGTGGAGGGCGCGAGGCGCAGCGCACGGAGCCGTTATGGACGCGCACGCTATGTGGCGCATGAGCTCAGCGAGTACTCGCCAGTACTACTACAGTGGCATTCACCTGAAGATGGCCAGAAGACTCTGCGCCGAAATATCGTGGCACAACGTTACTGATATCCGGCAGTTCTCCCGTGTTTTTATGGAACAATCAGTACGCCGGGAAAGCTTTAAACATCAAAATAATGTTCTTACTAGATGCGCTATTAGCGCTGCGGTCTTGTAATAGTTATTACGAAGCAGTCCGTTAACTTCATTAAGTGGACAATACTCTTTTAACGCATGGAAAATAGGCGAGTTTCGTGATATTTTCAAGTAAAATAAGTAGTAGTGCTAAATCTGATAGTGCAGTTTTATTCCTTCATTTTTCTGTCCACATCGGACGCTCGCTGTAATCGCTGCACCACGTGGAAGGACCCGTTGCAACTGGAACATAGGTCGTCGGCGTGAATCCCGAAGGCCTCCTGTTGGACCTATAACATAATTTTGTTAAAGCACTTTTCAATACTTTTGTATTAGCCTACATGTACCCTACTGCCGTACCAAAAAAAAAAAAAAAAAAGTTAAAGACCTTGGAATAATCTTGGATGAACACCTAAACTGAGAAGAACAAACAGTCACAGCTTGCCGGAAATCGCTCTCCTCCCTACATGCAATTCAAAAATTAAGAAAAATATTTCCAACCCATGTTAAACAAAAATTAGTCCAAACACTAGTCTTGTCTAATCTTTACTACTGCGATGTAGTTCAACACGGCACAAATAGTGAAAATTCTAGATGCCTCGAGCTAGTGATGAATGCTTGCGTTAGACACGTGTGCAATAATCGGTTGTATGATCATATCAGTCCTTCATACTCCCAGCTAGGTTGGATACGCCCACATAAGGCACGCGATCTCCACACGATGTGCTTACTTCATCGATTTCTTAGCCACTGGTGCCCCCATTACTTATCTTCTCACATTAAACACCTATCATCATTCCACAATCGCAATACCAGGTCGGATACGTCTAGCATCTTGGCTGTACCTTTACATAACACAAAATCTTTCTCCGTGTCATTCTCCATCTCAGCCATACGACTATGGAACGTGCTCCCCTGTGATCTGCGTCTTATCCAGAACTACTCAACATTCAAGAGGGAACTCAAAACTTACATATTAGGGGCGGTATAGCCACCATTGCTGTGCCCCTCCCATCTCTTTCTTTCTCCTCTCCATCACAGATTCGAATTTTACCATTCTATTTCGGTTCCTCTAACCTATCTGCCTCTTATATATCTATTTCACCCCATTCTATCGTCTTATGTCTCTGCTCGATGAGAATAACTCACAAGCTGCAAGAACATTACGAGAAAATCCCCAACTAATAATGGGACATTCACAAAAGAAAAGTATGTTTACTTCCATATACATAGTTATTATTATTATTATTATTATCATTATTATTCTTGATTGTTATAATTATCATTGTACTACTGTTATAATCTCTATTTTTTTCTTTAACATCAATACTGCATAATACACTCCTGGAAACTGAAATAAGAACACCGTGAATTCATTGTCCCAGGAAGGGTAAACTTTATTGACACATTCGTGGGGTCAGATACATCACATGATCACACTGACAGAACCACAGGCACATAGACACAGGCAACAGAGCATGCACAATGTCGGCACTAGTACAGTGTATATCCACCTTTCACAGCAATGCAGGCTGCTATTCTCCCATGGAGACGATCGTAGAGATGCTGGATGTAGTCCTGTGGAACGGCTTGCCATGCCATTTCCACCTGGCACCTCAGTTGGACCAGCGTTCGTGCTGGACGTGCAGACCGCGTGAGACGACGCTTCATCCAGTCCCAAACATGCTCAATGGGGGACAGATCTGGAGATCTTGCTGGCCAGGATAGTTGACTTACACCTTCTAGAGCACGTTGGGTGGCAGGGGATACATGCGGACGTGCATTGTCCTGTTGGAACAGCAAGTTCCCTTGCCGGTCTAGGAATGGTAGAACGGTGGGTTCGATGACGGTTTGGATGTACCGTGCACTATTCAGTGTCCCCTCGACGATCACCAGAGGTGTACGGCCAGTGTAGGAGATCGCTCCCCACACCATGACGCCGGGTGTTGGCCCTGTGTGCCTCGGTCGTATGCAGTCCTGATTGTGGCGCTCACCTGCACAGCGCCAAACACGCATACGACCATCATTGGCACCAAGGCAGAAGCGACTCTCATCGCTGAAGACGACACGTCTCCATTCGTCCCTCCATTCACGCCTGTCGCGACACCACTGGAGGCGGGCTGCACGATGTTGGGGCTTGAGCGGAAGACGGCCTAACGGTGTGCGGGAGCGTAGCCCAGCTTCATGGAGACGGTTGCGAATGGCCCTCGCCGATACCCCAGGAGCAACAGTGTGCCTAATTTGCTGGGAAGTGGCGGTGCGGTCCCCTACGGCACTGCGTAGGGTCCTACGGTCTTGGCGTGCATCCATGCGTCGGTGCGGTCCGGTCGCAGGTCGACGGGCACGTGCACCTTCCGCCGACCACTGGCGACAACATCGATGTACTGTGGAGACCTCACGCCCACGTGTTGAGCAATTCGGCGGTACGTCCACCCGGCCTCCCGCATGCCCACTATACGCCCTCGCTCAAAGTCCGTCAACTGCACATACGGTTCACGTCCACGCTGTCGCGGCATGCTACCAGTGTTAAAGACTGCGATGGAGCTCCGTATACCACGGCAAACTGGCTGACACTGACGGCGGCGGTGCACAAATGCTGCGCAGCTAGCGCCATTCGACGGCCAACACCGCGGTTCCTGGTGTGTCCGCTGTGCCGTGCGTGTGGTCATTGCTTGTACAGCCCTCTCGCTGTGTCCGGAGCAAGTATGGTGGGTCTGACACACCGGTGTCAATGTGTTCTTTTTTCCAGGAGTGTACGTTATATGTCCTTAATGTTCTGTAGAAACTGTAACTCGTTCAATCTGAGTATGCCTGGTTAGGTGTAAGAGAGGGCCTGAACACCCTAATCTTGCCAGGTAAAATAAATGCTTAAATAAATAAATAAACAATAGAAAAATATTAAATTCTAACAAAATGGAGAAGTTTTCAAACTTTTTTTTTTTTTCACGACAAAAGCTTGCACCGAAAATCGACTTTTAGCATATCACAAAATGGCTATGTACTCTGATTGAGAATTCAATGTAGAATGCCGGCCTCAATTTTCGATCAAAATCGTATGTATCATTCTCAAATTATGTTTCCCGCCAGTTTTGAAAACCCCGTTTACAGAAAACATGTTTAAAGTTCGAGGTTACATTTTTGTAGTTATGTTAAATGTACCTCTAGGCAGTGATCCCAGAACTATAAAGCGATCTTTCCAGATGCATAAGGAGGTACTCCTCTATCTTCTTGGTGGCCATGATGGTGCTGCGGGCCTCTTTGGCACCTTCTGTCATCTGCAGCTCTGTTCGCGTCATACGTTTTCCGTCTGCTTTTCTGCAATTATAGTCCGATCTCTAGTTCGAGCACGTCTCAAATTTCCATAATGGCTGTCAGCCCGTCGTTGGAATTACATGTCGACAATTTCTTTCCCGCTGTGAATTGTTCACGGACACACTTTCTCACCGCACGCCGTGTAACTGGATAACGGAGTTTCTGGTGAACGTGGTATAGATACTGCAATAAATTAAACATCCCAGGGTACACATTAGGCTATGAATAGATTGTTTTGAAATTAGAGAGGACTACCCCATTAAGTGTGTGGATCAGGCCCGTGGATCACCGAAGGTGTAGAAAATCTAACTCTAATCTGAAAGGCAGTTTTATGACGGCAGGTTCCTGAACTATGTACTGAACTGTGATACAATTCTACAGGTGCATTCAGTGGGATGTGTGGATACCGCCTGCGAAATGTATTGCGAATAGAATTTGTAGTAAAGAAATAATATATAATAAACGTCATGTTTCAAGCTGAATTTATAGCGCATGAACACAAATACAGTAGTTAGCGATCAATTCTCTTCCTTTCGTTATTTTGCGGTGGATTTGGACGAGCAAACGCTTCGAAATGGTTTGAAATTGTGTATAAAGTTTGTTGGAAGTCACTGCATACCCTTAGTCTCAAACACTAGATAAATGCAGTATGCGTTATTTGCATATCGTCACATGCCCTGCCTCAATACATATCCACAGTTTTTAACTTCTACACTTGACTTATTGTGTTAAACTTTTAGGGAAAGATTATATCTCTTAATACGTAGATTATGACAACATTCTAAATTTTTTAAATTCCACCAATATCTTTATGAAGAACCGAAATCAAATTTTTGTTTCTCTCCAAATTTGTTAGATAAGAGCCTACAGCTGGGACCTGGTGACATTTTGTCCGTTAACTAATACAGATAAATGTTATTCTCTTTGTAAATGTTTGCTCCACATCGACCTGCTAGCACTACTCAGAAATACACCTCCTTCCCTCCCTCTCTTATTGAACATTGACTTCTTCATAATTTTTTCCATTTTTTTTCCATACACTTACAAGTTATTTGAAGCTGCTAACTTTCCCAGCCAGCATGAGACCACGGGACGTTCTCTACTGTGCCAGATCACTGTCATGAGCTCACTCTTCCTCGTATTAAATTTCGTTCCTTATAATCAAAACAGTTCTGCCCATGCATATAACATCTACTAAACGTATCTCTCAGTTAATTAGCCAGTCAGCAACGGCTATTACCTTATCATATCTTTTCCATTCTTTCTACAACCACGCGCACTATATTGTCCACGACAACCGACAAGTGTACCTCTCTATTTCAAACCCCTCCTTTGCTTTATCCAGTCTGTTGCCTCGTCCCCTATTTTAACATAATTTATACTCCCATGGACAATTTTCTTTCACCTCGCCAGTTGCGCATGTGTACCCGCCCTTTTTCTCTAGGGATCTGCATAGTTTTCTACGTTACACCATATCCTACCCCATTTCAACATCAAAAAAGCCGTCAGCATACCTTCTCCATCCTCTTAATGTTTCTCCTGTAGCTGCTTTGCAGCAAATATAGGGTCTAGCGTTGACCTGCTCAGCCTGAAGTCAGGCTGCTGTTCTTTCATTTTATACTTAACTTCGTCCATTATAATATTCCCTAAAATTTCCTGAAATGATTTCGCAAAGTGTCATGATTGTTACTCCTGTACATTTCTGTAATTCTCTATTGTTTCCTTTCTTGAAGACAAGGACGATTATTTCTTTTTTTCCGGTCATTTAGTGTTGTCTCCTCCCTCCAAATAAAACGACTAACAACGTAACCTTCAACTACGAGCATTAACACGTGACGGGATGCCTGAAACTTATGTATGAACGACATTAAACTAGTGCTCAGTCAGCGACGACCACGCCACGTATCTCACTGCCGCTGACCACTTGCTTGCCGCTGCGGGTCTAGTTGTTCCCCCCTTCGCCACCATTGTATCGCCAGTGACTTGTTCGTCCGTTGGTAGGGACAATGAAAGCCTAATTTTAAGAAGTAGTTGTTGTCTCCATTTTCACCACCTTCTCAATGCGGTTTGGATTGTTTCACGAGATACAGAAACAGGCGACCGAATTAGTTTCCAATTCATGTCGCGAGCATCAAATACCAAAGTGGTACTTATAGCACCGTAATATGCGGCACCACACGTATCCAAGAGAATATTTACAGATGCGTCATTTCACAAGTTCCTTAGTTCCAGTGTTATCATACTCTGAGTAAACAGAAGACTAAAGAGAAAAAAGACTTCCCCTCGGAAAAACTTCCTTTTACCGAAATGTATGTTTTCGACTCCGAGCTGAATGGGAATTCTATTGTTTTGTGCAGGAGTTCGTGCACCAGTACTTATTTGTACCCCGTCCATTCAGATTAATGCGACTACTGCCTATGTTCGAAGCAACGTGCAGTGACTATTCACACATGGCACGTGGCAGCACTGGCATGAAGAATATATATACAGCGCGTCAGTGGGACGCGGTATAATCAGTGCGGAAGATGTCGTGATGCGGAGACAGAGCGGTTTATCCGACGTCCGAAAGGGAATGATCATTCGCTTTCGGGCCAAGGGTGAAAGCATCCTCGAAACGGCTTTGTATGTAAACTGTCCGCGTGCGGTCGGGGTTGGAGAATACCGTGCATAACAACATGCCGCTATCCAAAAGCGTCATCGAGGCAATAACCGTGGTGCACCACTATCCGTATATAACAAGGGTGAACGGCGGCTGCAGGGATGTGTACGGGGGGAGATGTGTACGTGCAACTGTTCACCAACTGACCGCCGAGATGAACCAACGGGCTACCAACAGTGTCTCCTCAACGACTGCCCAGCGAAAGATGCTGCATATGGGCTTCCGCAGCAGGCACCTGGTTCACACACCCACGCTGACCGCTTTTCATTGGCGACGAAGGCTGGAATTTTCAAGCCAGTACCCCAACTAAAGTCCAAGGAGGGGTGACAGGCGACCTTCTCAGATGAATCACGTTTTTTCCTCAACTGCAAAAATATGGCTCTGAGCACTATGGGACTTACCATTTCAGGTCATCAGTCCCCTAGACTTAGAACTACTTCAACCTAAATAACATAAGGACATCACACACATCCATGCTCAATGCAGGATTCGACCCTGCGATCGTAGCAGCAGCGCTGTTCCGGACTGAAGCGCCTAGAACAGCTCGGCCACAGAGGCCGGCCCCTCCATTGAACAGATGGTCGTTGGCGTGTACAGCGTGAAGAGTCTGAAAGCAAACAATGTCGAAGCGTTATGATCTGGGGACTTTTTCGTCGCATTGCCTGTGTGATCTCGTCAACCTGGAACCTACCGTAGACTAACATATGTACCCATCTATCCCTGGGGACCATGTCGATCCCATTTGCAGTTTCTTTTGCCTCAGCACGATGGCATCCACCAGCAGGACAATGCAAAAATGTCACACAGCTCGCAGTGGACGTGCATGGTCCGAAGAGTAGCAGGATGAATTTACCGTTCTCCCTGGCCACAAAATTCCCCCATTAAAACCCCGTGGGACCACGTCGATCCGGCTGTTCGCACCACGGATCCTCAAACGAAAACCCTAGCGCAGGTGATCACGGCACATGAGTCGGCGTGGCTCCACATCCCTCTCGGTACCTTCCAAAAACTCACTGAGTGTTCCTGCACGTCACACAGCGGTCCGCGCTTTTGGCAGGTGATCTTACTGACGTGGCTGGACCGCGTGCATTCTATCGCAAGTGCCTTGTTCCTCTGAGTTTTTGCATATACACTAGCATTCTGTGAACTGTATTTGTCCTGACTCTTTCCATGGCCATACAGCCTTCGCTTAATTGTTTCTACGGGATCCGAGAAAACAGTAACAAATAAACTACTGAGGAATCTGAAAGCTCAGTTACGCCGGACAGAACAGAAGGTGAACGAGTATTCGTAGACGACTCGGCAGCCTTCACTACCATTCGCATGTACCTGTTAATAAGCGTTTATACTGGAACAGAATAGAACGGGAGAGAATAAGGATAGGGTGCCAACCCTACGAACGCTGTCATTGTTTTTCTGGCGCTAATATTTGTCACACAGGTTTCACGCTATACGCTAGCTGTAGCCGCGCTGCAATACTTTGATATTCGGATAGGGTTATTGTTACGTTGCAGTTTTCGACAAACTGACGCATAACCAAATTATCATTCATTTACTTAACGTAGGACACCCCGACAAAGTCGTAATATGAGCAGTGCACTTGAGTATGAACGCACGTGATGATAATCATGATGAGGTTCCATACTCCAAGGAGCGTAGGGGACGATGCGGGAGAACCGCACCGCTGTACTAGGCAAGGTACTAGCGGAGATGCTTTGCCATTGCCTTCCTACGACCGTAATGGGGATGAATGATGATGATGAAAACGACATAATAACACCCAGTCATCAAGAGACAGAGAAATTCTCCGGCCCCGCCGGGAACCGAACACGGGACCCCGTGTGCGAGAAGCAAGAACTCTACCGCAAAACCACGAGCTGCGGTTACGGGTTATTAAAACCATTGTAAAACCCTTTAGTTTTTGTTCTGTCTTTTTACTCTCTAGTTTCTTTCTGACAGCAAGTTATACGAGCCGCTGTGGCACGTTTCCGCACAGGCGTTAAAAAGGTACTCCTGGACGCGCTGAATGCAGAAGCGCTCGTCGCCGCTATGGGACGGCGGACGGCGTCATCCAGAATCTTCAACAACAGGAAGCGTCCTGTCGCAACAAAAAGCGTAAAACAACAGAGGCCACCTGGAGTCTCAGGAACAGTTTTCGGTCGGATACGGAATACTTTTTAGACAGATAACGATCTACAGGTTGGAGAAAACACGTCATGCCGTGATAGCGGCGCTGCGCCATAGAGAGGAAGCAGGAAGCCAGGTGATCTTAGTCAGACTTGTAAAACGAACGCTAGCTCGCTCGGGAAAATTATTTGTAATCCGGAGCTAGAGCTCACTTGTGTGTGCGCACCTTCCCTCTCAATTTGCCAAGACGGAATGTCACGCTTTTTGGCGGGGAAAAGCTGCGAACTTCTGCCCCAACTTCAAAGAAAGTCAATTTTATTGTTTAATCAAGTCGAAACACGTAAGGAAAGGGATTTTGGCAAATACAGTCTAAGACAAAAACGGCGTAACACGAAGCATTTATTCGAATGGGACAGAAAACGGTACATGTGCTTTACACGTACAGACAAACAAATGATTGCAGTTTCAGATAAAATGGATGATTTAGTCGAGAGAAAGAGCTACACAAACTGATAAAGTTGATAACGCGTTGGTCCACATCCGGCCCTTACGCAGCAGTTATTCTGTTTGGCACAGAGTCATTGGATGGCCTCCTGAGGGATATCATACCAAATTCTGTCCAATAGGTGCGTTAGATCGTCAAAAACCAGAGATGGTTGGAGGGCCCCGCCCATAATGCTCCAAACGTTCTCAATTGTGGAGAGATCCAGCGGCATTACTGTCCAAATTGGGTTTGGAAAGCGTGAAGGTCAGCAGTGAAAACTCTCCTAGTGAGCGGGCGGTATTATGTTGCTGAAAAATAAGAACAGGATGGCTTACCAAGAAGGGCAACAAACAGCGGCATAGAATGTCGACGCCGTATTGCTGTGCTGTGAGGGTGCCGTCAATGACTACAAAAAGGTACTGCTAGGAAAATAAAAAGGGCACCTCCTGGTTGTCGGGTCGTATGTGAGGTGACAGTCTGGCTGGTATCCTACTGCTGTCAAGGTCGTCTCCAGTCTCGTCTTCGGCCTGAAATCTCATTGGCTGGAGTAGAATTGTCTCCATTGATTAGTCCGGCTTCGAATTGGGGGTATAATGACCACCAAAGACGTGTCTAGAGGCGCCCCAGACAGCAATGGGGTACCAACGTGGCTGTCGCCGTCATACGGCTGGACAACTAGGAGTGATAGCCTGGGGTCCCATTTAGTTTGATAGCAGGACCCCTTGGTTGTCATCCCGGCCCACTTACAGCACAGCGCAAGGTCGACGATATTCTACGCCCCGCCTTGTTGCCCATTCTGGTAAGCAATCCTGGGCTTACTTTTCAGTAAGATAATGTCCGCCCACGTAGAAGAAAGTTTCTACTGTTTGTCTTCGTCCGTGGCAAACTCTGGACAGCAAGGTCGCCGTATCACTCCTCGATTGAGAACGTATTATAGGCACGGCCCTCCAACCAGCAAGGTATTTTGACGAACTAACGTGCCAGTTGGACATAATTAGGTACGATAGCCCTCAGAAGAACATCCAACAACTCTGTCAATCAATTCCAAGCCGTATAACTGCTTGCATAAGAGCCGAAAGTCGACCAACGGTTTTTTTCCCTGCTCAATTTGTGAACTTCTTTTTCATGAATAAGTCACCCAGTTTTTCTGAAATTGTAATCATTCGTCTATCTGTACATTTACTGCAAGTCTACCGATTTCTGTCCCATTCGGGCAACTCCTTGATGTGTCGTCTCTTTTTTTTAGTGTATTTTGGAACTTTTCGTCGGTCAAAACAAGCATACTTTTCCGTAATTGACTACAGAGTTTCCGACACTGGGAAAGACAGCACAATTTTTATAATAACGAGAGGAGACACACATCTTGTGCAGGGAAAAAACACTTCGTCTTAGGCGGGGAAAACGGAGAGCATACTGCATTTTAGGCCAGGCAGGCAGAGATAACATTTGAAGGGCTTTTTTGAATTGTGGTACAAGTCTATTTTCGTTCATTCTGAGATACAGAATCCTAAAGTTAAAAGAGTGCTGAAATATCTGCTGTTGAGATATCACAAATATTCAAGTACATGGCTTGTTGTAAGATATGAACCTTTCTTTCTATTTGTTTGGATCATTAATTTCAGCAGCATAATAGGCAGAAAAATGGAGGTAATGGAGCTGTACCACTATTGAAATAAAATAAATTGAACGTTGTATATAAACCTGTTAATGTGTCACTTTCATTAGTGTTAGGGCAATGTGTATGTTCCTGTTTTACCCACCACACGTGTCACTGTATGCAACTCCCTGTTTTCGAGAAGTGACACACTTTTTAATTTCCTGTGAATCCTTGATCCACATGTTTCATCCCAGAAATACATATAGATTAGGCGTCAGTTGAACTGCGGCAACAAAAATTATACACGAACATGTTTCTTTTGTGGTACGATATCGATGTTGTCAGTTTAGGAAATGCAAGTGCTTTTTGCAGGTCAAGGGTAAACACGAAACCTGAGAATGTGCCTCTTCTCTACATACTGTGTCTTTAGCCATTGCTGTTTTTGCAGCTTCAGCCCTCTTAAGTTGAAGCTCCTTTTCATGTTGAAGCTTCACTTTTTCTTCTACATTGGTAGCAGCGTCGATTTCAAAGGTCAATTTGTCACACAAAGAGCAAGTGTCTTTACTTGTTGATCTAAATAACAGATTGAAGTCTTTGTTAAAGATTTTTCGATTGAAGTGCTCCCTCACAATTTATTTATTCTGAGATATGCATTTACCTTTGTACAAATCATACATTTTGGCCACACAGAGCTCAGGATTTAATAACCTTTTGTGGGGATTATCCTTCCTTGCATAATGGCTCTCGAAAATTGGAAAGCTTTTGATGTGTTCCTTGACATCGTTGATCAGACCTTCCGGTACAAAGAATTTGTTCTGACGTTTCTCCCTTCTATCAAGGCGAGGCATACCTTCTTCATTGCTTTTTGTTAAAAGCCTAGAGAATCGTCCATTAGAAATGTCAAAACTATTCAAGAAAAAACGTCTTGCATACTATTGCACAGTTTCCGTTCACATGTAACCGATATTCACAAATACAGCTTTTCTGACAAACAGAGCCATCTCTTGACTGTCGGCGGCTAACTGAATGATACGTGCATAAACCATTCAGATCACTTTTTTGCCGATTAATATCACCCATTAGGCCAGAAATGGTCAAATAACGTCTTCCTCATCCTCTGAAATTATATTGAAACATTTACTCGCACACCTGCAGTCCACATTGCGGAATGTTTTTGAAGGAATTATTATACTAGTTGCTATGACGTATAACTCCCCAGTGTTCCTTTTTTTCTTTCAAATATGCTTTTCATATGTGTCCATTTTCCTTGCACCCTTCTTGCTTCGAGTACGCTTCCTTTTTGTCTGCATATCTGCGGCTACGCCGTACTCACAGGCATCAGTTTCATTGTCTCCTTTTAAGTCATTTTTTGCACTTTCATTGGAATTTCATCGTCATCGGTATTGGTATCTTGATAGAAAGTAACACAAGTTATGATTTATACAGTACCCGATGACTGAAAACGTATGTATATTTGAAATACGTTAAGACAGACACCCTCCTTCCCATTGTTATTGTCAACATGACCTTCATTCTCCCATATTCCTTTCCTGGAACAAAATGTCTATAGTGCTGAGATAAAAGTAAGTAAATTCTTTTTACCTGCAATCGTTTGAAAATCTGGATCATCAATTGTATCACAGTCACTTGATAATGCTCCTGAATCCATCATCTTTGCAAGAAATAGCAACACGCTGCAATGCGAAAAAGCACACGGACTTTTATCACTACTGAAATAAATTCCTGCTTCCTTTCTCTAAAGCTTCAGCATTGAGGTGTTCTCTGTTAGCAGCAGGACGAAGCTGGAGCTGTCCCACAATACATGCGTGAGTACGTACGTGAGGATAACTCCATTTTTTTTTTTTTTTTGAAAAGTGGACCTGTACCACTATTGAAATAAGCCCTTCATTTCATGTTAGGCGGATACCGAGAACTTTTCGACTTCGGGAGTTCAGTGGCCTTCCTCGCCTCCATCTTGTAGAGTTGGGACTCTGTTGGAAAACGGACGCAATGCCGTGGCCTGACTCAAAGTCCGAAGTCACTATTTCAGTCACCAACTACAGCATACCGGTATGGCGAGAATGTGCAGCAACTGCGCTTTCTGGGTCCTTTATTTCTGGTCTGGTCTTCCATTAGCAGCGTCTAAGTGGGGATTTTTCATCATTTTATTTGCAATCTTATTTCCACCCACTCATACCAAGGTCTTAAAATGTCCTTTTCTGAAACCCATTGAATCACAGTGCATTCTGTGCTGACTTTAAATTCAGTCCAAGTTTATTAACGAACTTTTGCAGTTTTG
This sequence comes from Schistocerca gregaria, assembly GCF_023897955.1. NCBI lineage: Eukaryota > Metazoa > Arthropoda > Insecta > Orthoptera > Acrididae > Schistocerca > Schistocerca gregaria. Next base: position 124,942,948 of record NC_064923.1, on the reverse strand, counting down.
TAACAAATTTAAGTAGAATGTGAGTTTCTTTCATTCCGTAACTTGATGAAACCCTTGTTTAATATATCTATGTTTCGTTTCTGAAAGTATTTGTATGGAGTGTAGCTATGTATGGAAGTGAAACATGGACGATAAATAGTTCGGACAGGAGGAGAATAGAAGCTTTCTAAATGTGGTGATACAGAAGAATGCTGAAGATTAGATGGGTAGATCACATAACTAATGAGGAGGTATTGAATAGAATTGGGGAGAAGAGGAGTTTGTGGCACAACTTGAAGAGAGGAAGGGACCGGGTGGTAGAACATGTTTTGAGGCATCAAGGGATCACAAATTTAGCATTGGAGGGCAGCGTGGAGGGTAAAAATCGTAGAGGGAGACCAAGAGATGAATACAGTTAGCAGACTCAGAAGGATGTAGGTTGCAGTAGGTACTGTCAGATAAAGAAGCATGGAGAGCTGCATCAAACCAGTCTCTGGACTGAAGACCACAACAACAACAACAACAACAACATGTGAATTAAGGAACTATGTTGTCATGTTTCTTAGGGGCACCCCTTTCATCATCCCAGATCGCATTAGTTTCCGTTGCGCAACTTCTCATTAAATAATTTGACATGATTTCATGGTTGGGGCGATCTGTTCGCTGATTAAGTTACAGGTACAGGTATGCTGAGCACCCAGCCGTAGTCTCACATCACGTTGTATAGCCAGCACTTTGTTTTTGGAGAAGCAAAAAGTGGTTCAAATGGCTCTGAGCACTATGGGACTCAACTGCTGTGGTCATCAGTCCCCTAGAACTTAGAACTACTTAAACCTAACTAACCTAAGGACATCACACACATCCATGCCCGAGGCAGGATTCGAACCTGCGACCGTAGCAGTCGCACGGTTCCGGACTGCGCGCCTAGAACCGCGAGACCACCGCGGCCGGCTTTGGAGAAGCAGGCTAATGGCGTAGGAAAAGAAGAATGTAGGTAACTGAAATTGTGCGTTAGCGTGAAACGCATTTACGTCTCATTTATTTCGAACTCCAACTCCAACCTTCCTTACCATTATTCGAAAACTTTGCACATACGTTGGCTGATGCTCATCGATGGTTTCTCAGTACAGTTCAAGAGGAATTTTAAATCAGAACGAGCACTTTAACGTGAAGACAAGCTACCATTTATACCCTTGCTATTAGCACCTAGAGACATTAACTGCTCCGCTACTATGTCTCTAATAGTTTCTTATGTCGGCAGTAGCGTACTGGTTGATTATGTGATGACGTTACTAACCTTCAGAGATGATGGAGAAGGGTAAACATATGAATTTAGAGTCTGGTTCGGAAACGACTGAGTGGAAAGTTATAAGCGAAAATCGTTCTGATTCCTCTGACGGTGAACCTCTTCTAGTTTAAGATCTTTGCTTTCCATATTTTCGAAAGAGGAAATACGGACTATAGCGAGAAAAAATATCCACTGAATATGGGCTCTGAAATGCATAGCACAAGAACTTTGAGTACTGAGCAGAAGTGTTTCACAGTACCAAGTGATAAAAAAGTGCTAATTGCTCTTAAGCTATGCACTTTAGAGCTCATGTTTACTGGCCGTTTTCTTCGCTATGATCCACACTACTTCATTTTAAACCATGTAAAGAAACAACTTGCAGAACGCAACTCATAGCAACAGGGTCCAGTGTCAGAGCTATCAGAACAATTTTCGCTCACAACTTTCGACTCGGTCGTTTCCGAATCAGGGCTCCTGACCTCAGGTTCATACGTTAACCCTCCTCCATTATGCCTGAAAGTTGTAACGTTATCATAGCGTCGCTCTCTTTGTGAAGCAATTCAAAGATTTTTGTTAAAGTACAGAAAAGGAAAATAATTAATTATTATGTAATCGCATCAAAAATCTCTAAAATGGCAATGATGTGTAACCTGTAAAATTATAGTCACCACAGAAGTAAGCAATGCGAATGGTCAGGTCTTTTGGATATTTTCAGTTTTAATAAGCATAATATATACATGTTTGTATTAGTTTACTTTCAAGAAAATTTACTGTGATGCTTCTTTTTAATAAAAGAAAATACCAATCCTGCGCTTATTCACTCCGTTCCGTCGTGATGGAAGCATCTAATGAACTATACTCTCTTTCACGTCTCCAGTATGAACTTCGAGTGCTTCGGCAATTTTCTGTCAGCCATATTTATTTATTTCCAGTTTTTGTCCTCTGGATTTTTTGGACCACAGAACCACCTATGGCATCCACATTCGTCTATCACCAACATTAGATTCACTTCAGACCACTCCCTCGTTCAGGCAACGGTTAGAAACCTAGTTCATAGTTCACACGCAAAACAGTAGACGATTGTCCCCTGTACAGCCGAAATGAAGAGAACGCGAACTTCCGTGGATGGTTCAATACAAGACCCACGATCAACGGAACATGTGCGAACACCAATGAAGCGAATACAACAAAACCGAATGCTGCTCGCTCACCTACCGTTTACACCTAAACGAAATTCTCGTTCACTCGTGTTCACTCTGGTGTTAGCCAGGCTTCATAGTTGTTTCGCATTGAGTAGCGCTGCACATACAACACAGTTGCTGTCGGCAAGATCACTGGCGGCCGGCTGTGTCTGATACTCGACCTCGCCGGCTGCAGCAACGCAAGCTAATCTCTGCCTGGCCAGAGTGGAATGTCTGTGAGACGCTCCTTGGTTGCTGATACGCTGAGAAGGTCGTCTGAAGGCGACCAGAGTTAGTTGCGTTAGGAAACGAGCGATTGTGCGACACACCGCAATGGGACGGCTTAAGGGAATTCCCACCATTATATCTCCTGAACTACTACACGTTCTAGCCTGCATGGGCCACGGAGATGAAATAGGTAAGTCACGTACTCCTATTATCATAATACCTTCACAGTTGCATCGCAGTTTCCTTAAGGTAAAGAAATGTATGGGCACTGTTGTAGCAAGACGATAATGCACTTGTCCCACAGAATTGATTGCACGGAACGACAAACAAAACGACCTAGCTGCTGCGTCTTTTTTCGTTCGTGTTGTCTGAAAGTTAGAGAATGGTTCGTCCTGCGGTTATTTTTGTCGCAAATAGTATCACTTTTCCCCTGCCGATGTTCGCAACTCGTGGACTTGCGGTCACGTTCTCGGTTCCTAAGCACGGGGTCCCGGGTTCGATTCCCTGTGGGGTCAGGGATTTTTACTTGCCTTGAGATGTCTGGATTCATGAAAGTGGTAATAATGGACTGGGCAAAGACAGGGAAGTTGTATGGACGCTGATAACCGCGCAGTTGAGCGCCGCATAAACGAAACATCATCATCACCATCCCTCTGAAAAAGTTTGTAATATTAGTCTGTAATAGTAGTCAGTTAACAACGGTTAGTACGCAACGTCAGACTGCGGTTTCCCCTACAAACTGGCTGTGTGAACCCGCTTCAACGTGTGAGAAACTGCCAGTAACCCACAAACCGCAATTTCTTAAATAATCGAGCTACAATGTTTAAAAGAACGTCTGAATACAAATGAGCTAATATGTTAAGTATTGCACATTTAAGCAAGTAGAACCTTCATGGTAGAAGACACAGAACCATAATTATGTAGGTGTTATTTGTTTCACAATAGTTCCCAAGTACAGGATGTCCTAGGGCGGGACTAATGACCACAGCAGTTGAGTCCCATAGTGCTCAGAGCCATTTTTTTTTTCAGGATGTCCATAAAGAATATCCGCTTTGGAATGATGTGTTTTAAGCGTTTAATTTAGGTTATTTACAACTAATCATACATGAAACAAAGATAGATTGACCTAGTGTTACTTACTAATGTTGAATATATGCATCTTCACTTATATGGCACACATCCAACCTAAAATCAAATTATTCTCGCACTTTGGTTAACTCTAAGCTAAAGAAAGAAAGAAAAAACAGTATACTAAGTGGCTTCCTTTGACAATGTTGACTGAAATACTCTCTTTCGAATTCTGAAGGTTGGCAGGGTAAAATACAGGGAGCGATAGGCTATTTACAATTTGTACAGAAACCAGGTGGCAGTTATAAGAGTCTTATAAGAGTCGAGGGACATGAATGGAAAGCAGTGATTACGAAGGGGGTGAGACAGTGTCCCCGATGTTATTCAATCGGTATATTGAGCAATCGGTACAGGAAACAAAAGAAAAATTCGGAGTAGGCATTAAAATCTATAGAGAAGAAATAAAAGCTTTGAGGTTCGCCGATGACATTGTAATTATGTCAGAGACAGCAAAGGACTTGGAAGAGCAGTTGAACAGAATGGACAGAGTCTTGAAAGGAGGATGTAAGATGAACGCCAAAAAGGAAAACGAGGATAATGGAATGTAGTCGAATTAAGTCAGGTGATGCTGAGGGAATTAGATTAGGAAATGAGACACTTAAAGTAGTAAAGGATATAGACTATTTGAGGACGATGGTCGAAGTAGAGAGGATATAAAATGTAGACTGGCAATGGCAAGGAAAGCGTTTCTGAAAAAGTGAAATTTGTTAACATCGTGCATAGGTTTAAGTGTCAGGAAGTCGTTTCTGAAAGTATTTGTGTGAAGTATAGCCATGTATGGAAGTGAAACATGGACGATAAATAGTTTGGACAAGAAGAGAATAGAAGCGTTCGAAATGTGATGCTACAGAAGAATAACGAAGTATTGAATAGAATTGGGGAGAAGAGAAATTTGTGGCACAACTTGCCTAGAAGGAGGGATCGGTTGGTAGGACATGTTCTGAGGCATCAAGGGATCACCAATTTAGTATTGGAGGGCAGCGTGGAGGGTAAAAATCGTAGAGGGAGACCGAGAGATGAATACATGAAGCAGCTTCAGAAGGATGTGGGCTGCAGTAGGTACTGGGAGATGAAGAAGCTTGCACAGGATAGAGTATCATGGAAAGCTGCATTAAACCAGTCTCAGAACTGAAGACCACAACAACAACTAAATTGTGGAGTGAGTCTTGGATGGGGGTAGGGGAGAATCACATTGCCCCAAACTAAAATTCATTATTAGACCATTGCACATGTACAGAAGAAAAGTGGTCAGATCCAATAGCAGAGTAATGGAAAAAGAACAACCTTCTACAATACGAATGTAATGAATAAAAAGTATCTTTCTTTGAAGGCTGTAGGGAGTCCTGCTGGACGCAGTCGTCGAAGGTCCACGATGTTTCGTTCCGCCATCAGCAGTTGGTGCTGGCACAATGAAGTGTTTGCTGCGTGCTGGCAGTATTTATACCTGGCAGTCCAGAGTTTGGGCCTTGCCGCTAGCAGCGCCGTTCTTCGTTGTGTGGTGTGTGTATGTGTGTGAGGGGGGTGGGAGGAGGAGGCGACGGTGGGGAGAAGGGTTGCAGCCGCTGTATGGTGGGGAGTGGGGAATCTCAGTTGCCTTCTGCCCGCCGTTCCTGTCGCTTCTCGCGTCCCGATGTCACGTCCTGCTTTGATGGAGCTTACCACTGGCGCCCACAGCTGGAAGTCCGTGCCCTTGTTGATTGAATAATCAGTCACAAGGATTTCAGTTGTTTCTCTGAAAATGCGCAGGGTGGGGGGGTCACAATTAAACTTTAAACACGGAAACGCACGTTGGACTGAAATTACAGAGTCACTCTTCGGAAACTGCAGAACACAAAACGCTTTACACTCAGGAGTGCCATTTTGGGTATGTGACATATGTGGCGCTGCAAGCGGGAGAACAACAAAATAATACGCGAGCACGTCTAATCCAAAATTGTTTCAGTTACTCTTCTAACTGTGACCTTAAACCAACTCTACAACACTTGCAGTCGAACTGGAACACTCTTCCACCGACACCCTATATACCGTTGGTTATTTTCATACTTTCGTCCATGCTGTTAACTAAGGATGGGTTTGTGGAGAACTAAACAAATAAACAACATTTACAGCATATGAATTTATACTTACAGTTCTCCTTTAAACAACCGTAGAGCGGCGCCGATAATAGAATAAAATCGTGTCGATTCTTCAGTGTTTATGACGTAATACCTCCTGAAATAAGTTCAGATGGCTCTGAGCACTATGGGACTTAACATCTGTGGTCATCAGTCCCCTAGAACTTAGAACTACTTAAACCTAACTAACCTGAGGACATCACACACATCCATGCCCGAGGCAGGATTCGAACCTGCGACGGTAGCGGTTACGCGGTTCCAGAGTGAAGCGCCTAGAACCGCACGCCCACACCGGCCGGCCCTGAAGTAAGTCTCGTACAATGATATTTGCAGGGGCATTCAGTGACATATGTTGCAAACAGAGTTGGTAGTAAAGAAATAAAAATTAAAACGCCATGCCTGATGCTGAGGTTGTACTCTGCGAACAGCGAAAATTTAGTAAGCGGTAAACTGTTTTCCTTTCATGGTTTTATAAAGGGTGTGACCGAGAAGTAGTTTCAGAAAGTTTTGACTTAACGTGTAAAGTTTGGTGGAAATCGCTACGTGACTTCATTCTCATATACTGGATTAATATAGTCTGGGTAATTTCTGTACGCAAAATTATGCTGCCTTCTGACATATACACAGTTTCTAAAGTTATTATTAAACTTATTGTGTTAAACATTTAACCTAAGAATATGCCTCTTACGATGCACTTTATGAAAGCATTCTACATTCGGTCAGCAGTTGTATGCCTCCAGCACTGACTGAAACTTTCGCTATCATTGATCTTTCTTGAACGAGGTTTGTGGGAATAGTACTGCTGAAGGTTTGCGCCCCAGTCTGTCGCAAAAGTTCGGTTGTCACTACACATTTCAGCGTATCTGAAGGGTTTTTACTGTTATTATTTAATATCACTGACAGTTCATTGATCTCATCCAGCTACATCTGTTCATTTCGTCTCGACAGGTTTAATTCCTTTCCTGTACAGTGTAAAAGTGAACTTAACGGTGTCAACGCCTGTTGGCAACAACTCACTTAATGCACGATGAGAAGTGAATATGATGAATCATGAGTCGGTTACCGATGGCCGCTCGTAATACTCGGTGGCATATGGCGAGAGTTTCTCCTGCTCGTCTTCGTGCGTGCCTAGCCCTACCTCAGCCAGCAAAGTCGCCGGATGCCTGCCGAAATCAGAAGGTGTGGAGCGTTGTGCGCAGGGTCCTCGAAACAGTTTGGTATTTTGACGATCTAAAGCGCCAATTAGACAGAATTTGGCACTATATTCCTCAGGAGGACATACAACTACTCTGTGAATCAATGTCAAGCCGAATAAATGCTTACCTAAGGGCCAGAAGTCGATAAACACCCTTACTCAACTTGTCAAGTTCTTTCTATTGAATAAACCATCCAGTTTTTCTGAAACAATCCTTTATTTGTCTGTGCACGTAGATCAAATGTACCGATTTCCGTTCTACTCGGTGAACTGAGATGGTGCGTCATCTTTTTGTCTTGCAAGGAGAGTTCCCCAGCGGTGTGATAGACATTTTGAAACTATCTACACCGTGATGTAGGTTAAGATCACAGGTATCATACACTGCAGGCATTCACCCTGGTGGGCCCCCCTCGTTTACGAGTAATTGACGAAAAAAGATATTAGGAATTTTGTGTGCTACATAATATAATTAAAATAGTCCCGCAGTGTAGACCGGCTGTGTGATGTAAGGGGTAGGAAAACAGCTTCGCATGTAAGAGTTTCTAGATAGATTCCGATCACATAGATTATTCTTTTCATTTTTAAATCTTTATGAAAATTACTTCGATCATAATTTTTATTCAATTACTTGGGTCAAAAGTAATTTTTATTTCTATTCCTTAGTCATATCATTTTAATCCTCGTAATAACTTTTTCATTCGATTCATTTTTTTCTTTATATCATTCTTTTTTCCGATCAGAATGTTTGTAAATATGAATTTAATTGTATGTATGTATTATAATAATCAATTATTTGAAAATTACGACTATCAGCTAAAAACAAAAGACGAATAATGTGTTTATGTCTGTGCAGTGGTCTGAAAAATGTGTTTTTGTTACCAGATGTGCATCTTTTTTGCGCAGTAATCGCCATATAAACATTTGAAACATAACATGTATACTTCCTGCAGTATGGCCAAAATAACGCAAATAAAAATTTAAATGAAAAACGGATTAATAAGTTAAACAAAATTCAAGCAAAATGTTAAATAGATATAATGAACGCAATAATGTGAACGAAAAACAAGGTGATATAACAAAAGCAATTAAGTCGAAATTAATACATGAAATTGATGAAAACACATGAACAAAGATTTCAGTTGAAGAAAGAATGATAGGAAGAAAAATGAGAGCAAGTGAAAAAGTTGACACTACGATTAAAATGGAATTTAAAAGGTTACATTTAAATCGATTAATTGAACAAAAATAGTCAAAGTCATTTCGATGAAGATCTAACAATGAGACAAACTTAATGTCCCTGACAATATTCGAGCCCATAATCTCCTGCACAGGAGGGTCTTACTCTATCCAATTGGCCAAGCAACCAGACTCTATAACGCATCTTTTTTAACACTCTTGAATGACACACAAAATTCCCAACTTTTTTCGTCAGTTGCTCGCAAACGAGAGCCCACCTAGGTGAATGGCTCCAGTGTGTGACACCTGAGATCTTAACCTACAAAACGTCAAATAGTCGATTGCACCGATAGGGACCTCTCCTTGTTAGAGAGTACTTTCGTTTAGTGTAGCTCTCTGTGTTCAGTTGAGTCTTGAGTAGAAACATGTCTTAATCTGGCAGTCCCGATTGCGCCCACTGGTTCAGCCCTGTACGGTGACTTTTATTTTTTACAGTGTTCGCAGACGCCAATTTTCCCACCAGCAATATCTGCCGGCAGGGGCCCCGAGAGGTAAGAGCCGACGGCCACGAGATCCCGCAGCTTCTGGCAGCCGTCCTCCAGCTGATGCCTCTGGACCGCCATGTGCCCTACAGGGTGAGCCCATGTCTCGTTCCCATAACCCCTAATCGTCTTCTCTGGTAACTTAAAGCAGGTCTACCATACCATAATTCTACATGTGTATGTGTGTGTGTGTATGTGTGTGTGTGTGTGTGTGTACAGCAAGTGTAAATATACTTCGTCGGTTTAACAGGAAGTGTTGCAAACTGGATGCGATATTATCTGGGCAATACTCATTGTCAAGGGCTGGCAGAAATTTATAATCCGATCCTTCTATCGACCCCAGATTCATCCACAGATGTAACCGAAAACTTCACATAAAACCTGAGTTCACTAATACGTAAGATCCTCAATCATTCTGTCATAATTGGGGGGAGACTTAAATAATCCATCAGTCAACTGGCGAAGTTAGTTCTGTAAGTGGCGTGAGCAACAAGACATCCTCCGAAACATTACTAAATGCTCTTCCTACTCAAAACAGATTTTCAGGAAGCCCGCTCATGATTGTAATATATTGGATCTAACAACACTGAGCCGACCGGTGTGGACTAGCGGTGCTAGGCGCTCCAGTCTGCAACCGCGCGACCGCTACGGTCGCAGGTTCGAATCCTGCCTCGGGTAGGAAGAAACCAATAAACTCAAAATTCTGTGACATAAGACACTTTTTGCAATGGCTTCAGAAACCTGCTTTTTAAGCACCGATTATTTAAGACTTTTCTTTATTAAAACAGATACACACACCTAAGTGTTAGCAGAGCATTCATTATACATTTTGTAGGCAGTAGGGTTTACAATCAGCAAATATTACTGCAGCAGGCATGTACAATGCTACTAGGAAAGTTTAGTCTATGACATAAGACTTCATTTATAGGGACTGTCAGCATATCTTTCAAACGCTGTTCAAACTTGTATGTAAGGTATGTCTTACTTTTTTTTTGTGTCTTGTGTCTTGTGTGTTCTTGTGTTTGGCTGGAACACTTGCATTGTACACTGGACACCGAGGAAGAGCGACATACAGAGCAGCCAAGAGAATCCCCCTGTTTAGACTCATCCCTACTACATACACTAGGTGTATGTACATACGTTACCACAACTACTTAGTTGTGATACCCATTTAAAATGTCGGCACTGGAAAAATTTGCAGGATTGGAGTCTCTCCTGTACTACACTAAATCTAAAATCACTCTGAACCTCTGCAGTAACCAGGGTGGCAGTCGGTTAAAACCCTGAATTTGAGCCCATACCAGCACCACATCAAGGGACTCCGATATACACTTCGCACAGATCCGAAACGCGCTTGTTGCCAATGGACGATTGGCAGAGAGGGGTTTCATAGCTGGATTAGAAACAGTGTGATGGCTGGGGGAAGTAGGAGTAGCCAGTAACTTACACGCCTGACGCATCATTAGGAATTGCTACCAGATAGTAATTGGCGGTTCACTGGCCTCAGCACAGGCCTGCCTCATCCCCTCATGATGCACAGCGTCAGCGATGTTCAGGTAAGAAGGCCTCACTGACCTGTGTATTGTGCAGTGTGCAGCGTAGTCCAGTGGAGATCGCACAAAGGCCCCATAAAACGGGAGCAAACGCAACATGTCCTCTCCCTACGACGTGTGGCTAAGGTACTTCAAGATGTTCAGTCGCTTCCGGTGCCGTGCTTTCTGGGCTCAGGACTTCAGAGCCTCTATTGTGATAGATAACCACGATAGTTTAAAGTCAAAAATTAGGCCAGATACCGCACAGAATCTTTAAAAGGGAGAATGGTGTCCCACATGTGCAACTCGGATAAATTAAACAGAGAACGAGAACGATTAAAATGAATACACACACACTTCTCGGCAGAAAATGTAAAACTATTTCTTGCAGCCGACTCCAACCTCATCACTGTAAGTTGCAACTGGGAACTTGCTGCAGCGGTGTTGGCGAAAGAACAGAAGACCGCAGAATCGTCCACAAATAAGGAGCACTGGATAGGACTCCGTAATGTGGACGTTATGCTCTTAATGACTATGGCAAAGAAGGTGACAATCTGTGGAACACCTAAAAAGGCATCTTGAGAGGAAGGACCGGAAGAAGATGGGGAGGTGGGCATGAAAGCCCCATTAGTATAACTGGATGAGAATATTGTGCCTTCATATAGTGTTGTACGCCTTACTGGTTTCAAAAAATACCCCTAGACAATGCTTTTTACATAGGAAAGGCCGCTGGATTTCCGCCTCTAGCACGGTCATGTTGCCAACAGGTGACCCACATCTTCTGAATCCACAGAGAAAGAGGCTGAGAAGCTGCCTCGTCTCTAATATCCAAACCAGAAGGCGGCTGACCATACGCTCTAGCGTCTTTCCAGCACATCTCTTTAAGGCGACGCTCCAGTAAGTAACGGGACGCGATCGGTCCTTTCCTGGTTTGAGGAGAGGTATCAAAATTGCCTCTCACCAGGAGTCAGGAAATTGGCGTGCCAGCCATATCGAATTAAAACATCGTGAGAGCATTCCCCTTTTGACACCGTTTGAAAATGCTGCAGCATACTGTATCGGATTTGTTCGTGACCAGGAACCGTATTATGAGAGTCAGTACCGAATGGGCAGTTGTAGCACTCTGAGTTGTTGGACCGGAAGTCCGACTCCACCCTCTCCATGGAGGCACGGTAACGATGAAACATTGGTTCTTGGCTGGCAGTGGCGACAGCCAGTACACAATTTCTAGTAAAGGTAGTCGATTAGCTGTAGCGACGTATTTGAAACAGGGATATCTCAAACGACATTTGGAGACATAGTGTCACCGTACAAGAGTGTGGCGGAGGGCACTTCGTGTACCACTATTCCTTCCACCTTTCCTACTGGCACGTGAAAATCCCAATACCTGAACAAACTTGGGGTGAGTCATGCGTTGGGCACACACGATCTGGCCACGGTCAATTGCACTGCCCATCCTGTATCAGACAGCCATGTCCACGGTCAGCAAAAGCTCTGGCGATGCCTCAGTCACGCGACACGCCAAACTATCCGTTAATCGTGGCGTTCTCCCTCGAAAGCAGCAGTTACATCTGAGTCAAGTAATCATTAAGTTTACATCAGTATCAATATTAACAGTCAGTCTGCGTCTATACAACTGTACATATTTTTATTACACTTGTCAGAGCCTGCCAGTATCAAGAATCTAAAAGATATTTAAGAACAATTCATTTTAATTACACTTGTCAGAGGCTGCCAGTATCAAGAATGTAAAAGATCATTTAAGAACAATTCATTTTTATTACACTTGTCAGAGCCTGCCAGTATCAAGAATCTAAAAGATCATTTAAGAACAATTCAAACTGCCTTTAAAAGGATGTAACGTCTGATTAAAGTGCTCATATTACTAGAAATTCTTAGGTTGACTTCCCAAAGTACAGTTAGTAACTTTTATTTTCAGTCATACCTATAATGGACGGCTAATTAACTACCATTTGGTGGCAAGATTTCCCACACATTGTGTCAGAGTGTTAGCTGCTGTCTCTAATATGTTAGCTTTCCTGAATACATCTCAAACAAGGTCTCCAGAACAGAATGACTACCAGATACGTGATTATAGAATGAAGGCCTTCACGGCGGATGGCGTTGCCGCTGGTAAAGCTTACGCGGTATGAGGTCGTAGTCCACGAAACTCTTCTGTACCTAACGTTTCGTCCAGAACTGCACTGGACATCTTCAGGAAATGCTCCTCCACAGAGCCTTGCCGACTCAACGGTGGAGCAGCCCCTCTGAAGATGTCCAGTGCAATTCTGGACGAAACGTTAGGAACAGAAGAGTTTCGTGGACCATGGTCTCATACCCTGAAAGGTTTACGAGCAGCAAAGATATGTGATTATTCTCTCCCTGGAAGTTTAATTTGGATTGGGCAGTTGTGCGTATAATTCTATCAATATAACTTCATTTAACAAATCGGCAGTATATCAACGGACTTTCAATACCGGCTTCAACAATGTTTAGCACGTTTTCCCAAATGTTTCTTACCGTAGCACTCACGTGTTGTGTTATTCCCGTGACATGCCCATGTAGACTGAAAGAAATTCCTAGGAAGCGTGACGTTCTTCGTTGAATCGTCTTTCCTCTCCGTTAATCCCATATGGCAAGGGTCTCAAACAGTCAAATACATCTCAAACACTGGTTGAACAAGGGTTTTGTAAGCATTATGTGTCGATTAATCTTACGGAGAAGTTATCCAATAAATCTGAGCTCCTCATCTGTCTTCTCCACTGTTGGAATTAACGGTCGTACCACATTAAATCGTTTCAGGCAGAAAGTCTTAGTGATTTTAAGGTGATTGATCACCAATAGGGTTCTCAAACGACATCTGCTCGATTCGTGTATTTACGTGCATTACGTTACATTTACGTATGCTGAGAGTCAACCGCCTTGGTCTGCACCAAGCCTTAATCACTCAGAAATCTCCCAGCAATTTGCAACAATATTATAGTGAAGCATCCCCTATCTAGGGTACTGAACTGACATTCAGTCCCATGTGGTGGTAGGAAGTTGGAACCTGTGTGTAAAGTTCTTCGTTGAAGAAATTTCGAAAGAGTGAATTTAATGTTCCAACTTTTATTTGCCTTCTCTGTTCCATGTATCGTCCGGACCATTATTTCCGTGCAATGCAGTTTTCAGAAACCTTGGGTAGCGTTAATACGCACTCTTCGTCTAGGAAGATAAAGAAGCGCAAGCCGTTTGAGGGGAGAGATTTTTTTTTGAATTTCTGTAGTACTCGTGAATAGGGACAATTCAGCAGGGGAATTTACTTACATACAGTGCACGAATTTTAAAATGAGATTAATTCGTAAAGAGTCGCGTTAACACCGTTTTTCTTTGAAGGTCGTACATTTACTTGGCGAATAAGAGACTGGTATGTCTACTGCATGTATAAGAGTACATGTCATGTCATTTTGAAATAGATGTTGATGTCTGGCAAGTCACGTTATATGCCAGTAGATATACAGTGTGTTGATTGACCAGATAATATCTGTGTCTTTGCAGTCATCGACCTTCATCTTTCAGTTAAGTAATCGGGGAATTGCTAGGACTTATCAACTACAGCAATCTACAAGATTTGTATCTTAATGTACTGTTTACCATTCCACAACATTTATGCCCTTCACCAATCAAAAACTTTTTACTCTTCCTCTTAGATTTTCGGATTGGGATGTTTCTTGGACCTTCCAAGATGTCGTTCTTCTCTTCTATGGCATCCTCTTTCCGGTCAGTGTTTTCTTACGTATTCCTTTCATCACCGACTCTGAAGTGAATCTCCTCAGTTCTTATTTTTCATAGCCCGACGTGGGATCACAACATTCTTGGAAGCAAACTGTCAGATCAGAGGTGAAGGAGACTTTTAGGTCATCCGTTTCTTGGTGCACGATGATAGGGAAATGAGCCCGCATCTCGTGGTCGTGCGGTAGCGTTCTCGCTTCCCACGCCCGGGTTCCCGGGTTCGATTCCCGGCGCGGTCAGGGATTTTCTCTGCCTCGTGATGGCTGGGTGTTGTGTGATGTCCTTAGGTTAGTTACGTTTAAGTATTCCTAAGTTCTAGGGGACTGATAACCAAAGATGTTAAGTCTCATAGTGCTCAGAGCCATTTGAACCATTTTTTTGAAAGGGAAGTGAAACTGGTTTACTGGTCTGCTTTCTGTTGCTTCTTGACAAGTTTGCAATGAACACGCAGAGGAGCATAGACACTAGTTTATTACATTATTGTATCTGTTACGGTTAGAGAACACGACAGATGTTTTCTTAAATTACGCTGTAGGAATTACTGCAACCAGCTACATGATTTTTAGAAATGGTTTGATTATACCGTTAGTGGCTCCGGGTCGGAGCCCAACGCCAGATGGTAGCGTTGATTTCTTGTCAAGGTTTACCTTTGTGTCCTAAGATATAACAAAGCATTTGTGATTAAATAGTTACAAAAGTTTCTACATTTACGTCTAGAAATAGTTTGCGAATCACTAAAACTTCGTTATGTGTCAGACACAAATGTAAAACTTGCCAAGAAATCAAAGCTACCGTCTGGCGGTGGGCTCCGGACCAAACTAATAACGGTACAATAGTATCATTTCTAAAAATCGTGGCCGGCCGGTGTGGCCGAGCGGTGCTAGGCCCTTCAGTCTGGAACCGCGCGACCGCTACGGTCGCAGGTTCGAATCCTGAGTCGGGTATGGATGTGTGTGATGTCCTTAGGTTAGTTAGGTTTAAGTAGTTCTAAGTTCTAGGGGACTGATGACCTCAGATGTTAAGTCCCATAGTGTTCAGAGCCATTTGAACCATTCTAAAAATCGTGTAGCTGTTTATAGTATTTCCTAAAATGTAACTAATTTATAACTTCGGTAAATGTGAAACATAGGTGAGGCTTACTAGATTCTGCGAGGAGTTACCAGAACAGATGGCCACCTCGGCGCATGACGTTATTAGGATTCGGGTATACACAGTAACGGATGGTACTACAGACCAAGAACCATGGAAGTGCCAGATTCTGTGTTGCTGATAGTGTTACAGACCACGAACCACATAAGAGTCAGATTAGATTGCTGTAATGGAACACGTAGATTCAAGCACACACCACAGTGAAATTCACATACCGACATAGCTATAAGAAGAGAAATGTACTCATAAGTTGCAATCCAATAACCTTAGAGAGCTACGGACAGGGTAGCTTCGCGAGTCCTTCCTGAAGTGCAAGCTTCATTGAGTATAATGGTCACTAAAATGATTCAAATGGCTCTGAGCACTATGGGACTTAACTGCTGAAGTCGTCAGTCCCCTAGAACTTAGAACTATTTAAACCTAACTAACCTAAGGACATCACACACATCCATGCCCGAGGCAGGATTCGAACCTGCGACCGTAGCTAATGGTCTCTCACATAGTGTCTGTTGTATGCAGTTAGTCTTCCGAGGCTGCTGTCTGAAGCTCTACTCTGTCTGGAACTCTTCTCCGTCCACAACTCTTCTCGTTTTGGGACTTTGCCTAAAATTTGAGTACCTCTACAACCATTTTGGGATGTTTGCTTGCCTATGGTACGTGACTGCGTCGCTTTTTGCCTCTAATTCGCAATCAGTGAGCGTGAAATCAGCGGTCTCTTGAAGCGTATGACCTCTTAATGGACTGACGAATGTGGGTTACACTGTATGTTTCTAAGTAACAAGGCTTACACCTAATATCCGTACTCAGATGATTTTCCTTTTTTTCTGGCAACGCTTCATGAACGGTCACCACATGTTAGTCCACGGCGATAATGTGCTGTATAATATAACTAAAGGTAATTGTTGCAGTGAAAGCTCCCGAAAATAATACTTAAGTGGAACAGGTCAATAGACAGAGAATAAATAGTGAAACTCTGAAGTAATACTGACTCTGCTAAATATGAAGCGTAAAACTGATTGTGCACTAGATGTAATTTACATTTACGATGTCGTTATGGAGACTGCCTTCAATGTTGATCTGTCGTCACCTTGTATTGCTATTCTGCATAGGCTACAGCGGAGTACACCCCTCGCATTTCAGTTTTACGCGCAAACAATTAAGAGCTTAGTTTCGTGGTCTGCAGGTCAATCACTGTAGTCTGCTAACACGTGCTTTTGGCCCATGCTACAAACCCGGTCATAAAACACGTTTGTGTTACATGATAACTATCAGCGTGGTGTGAGAAAATATTTCCTTTCTGACATGTCATTAAAGACATTTTCCTATCGCTCTCTCCCTGAATGCCCCTAACTATGCTTTTAAAACAATAGCTACAGTTCAGTACAAACTTTTAATGATATCTATAGACACTTCACGCATGCAAAAAGGCATGGTGATGGATTCATTGAACAATGCTGAAGATTGCGAGCGCGTGTAATACACGAATTAAACAAGGACTACAAACATTAACAAATGTCTTTAAGATACTCTTAAAGGACGTCGTTCAAGTCTGCGACCTAACTTAATTATTGCACTGTCCTGATGTCGTATATGGTGCTTGAAATCAGAAATACCTTCTGAGGAATCAGCACAGATTTCGACGGAGTAGTCAGTGAGCAGACGATTCCGGGAGACGGAATGAGCGATCCTCTTTGCCTCCTGGCCCGTCAAAGATATGGGGGGTGTAAGCGAATGCCGCTGGTTTGTTTACCTCAGGAAGCTGTAATGCAGAATACCGTCTAGACGCCTGGGATACTTCAATGGGCTGAAGGTTCACTCACAATATAGCTGTATGGGTATAACCTTCCAGAACCCCGACAACTCCCCCTCCTCGGCGGCAGTCGTAAATAGGACGTAATGAAAAAAAATCACTGTATGTGAAGTCGTATAGTTTGAGAATCTTGCAGTGATCACCTTATCCTCCACAAATGTTAGTCATTGTTTGAATACTGATTTAAAATTTATGAAACATCGGTTGTTGTCTGTCAACTGTTCATGAGTAACAATCGTTTCACAAACGTTAGTATGTAGTAATCACAGAAACATACGTGATATCACGGAGTACAGTACATTTACAGTGCAACAACTTTATCTGCACGCAGGCTGTCGTTATGGCTGTGCTTGAAGATGATGTGAAGAAAGGATTCCCCGCTACCATGCCCGTCTGGAAAAAGTACTGTGAGGAGATAAAGAAGGCTGGCGATGAACCGCTGCTCTATGAAGAAGAACGCTTCCAGTTCTACGAGAGAGCCAAAAAGGCGTACGCAGTAGTGCACACAGGGTAAGTCTTGGAAACCGGTGGCTTATTGTTCGTACTCAAGAAATAATGTTTCTATTGTTATGAGAGGAACAGAAAGGCGTATACCATAGTCTATACAGGGTAAATATTTGGGTAAGTCTTGGCAGCTGAGCTGTTACTGCTCCCGTTCAAGGAATAAAACCTCCAGTTCGACGACAGAAACATAAAGGTGTGCCCCATGGTCCACATAAGGTAAGTCTCTGATGCTTCCTGAGTACAGCTCTGCACACTGGCTAATAATTACAGCTTTACCACAGATCCCATAGATTATTCTGGGTTCCACGCACATTAGCGTTACCTTAATCAAAATGCTTGATTTGACTGATTTTCACATCATAAGCAATATCTACAGGGTGATAATGACTGAACTACATGAAAATTACGTAAATTAGTTACAAACTACGGCGTGCACACATTTTATTCAACATGTAAACGTCACTACAGATATTCGGATTTAGGATATGACATGTTTGATATGCCTGCCATCATTGGCGATGATGTGGCGCAGACGAATAGTGATATTGTGAATGACCCGCTTAAGTGTCGGAACATCGATGCTGCCAATGACCTTCTGAATGGCTGTTTTCAGCTCAGTAATGATTTTGGGGTTCTTTCTGTACACCTTATATGGCGGTCAATCGAGGCCCATCCCAGTGGCCTCTGGATACCCCAGAGTCGGAATGTGGTTCCCATAGTGCTCCCCCAGCACATCAAACATTCTCCTGCTTTGGTGGGGCCGAGTTCCGTCTTGCATGAAGCACATCTTGTCGGAATCATGGTAACTTTGGATAATTGGGATGAAATCATCTTCAAAAAACTACATGTACCGTTTGGTAGCCACCGTGCCATCAAGGAATATCGCACCGATTATTCCGTGACTGGACATCGCACACCATACAGTCACCCGTTGAGGGTGAAGAGACTTCTCGGTCGCGAAATGCGGATTCTCAGTCTCCCAAATGCGCCAGTTTTACTTATTGATAAACCCATCCAAATAAAAGTGGGCTTCGTCGCTAAATCAGAACATACGGCGTCTACAAATTTCCATCATACCCCGCAGCCAACCCTGCAGTTTGAACGTCTAATGCAGACTGTTCAGAAGTTATTACGATTTTATTTCATAGAGTTCAATAATTGTTTCCCCGTTATAACAGTAAAATCATTTTAATGTTTTTATCGTATTGGTACTGTCGCCAATGAGGTAATGGTGACTTCGGTGCAGTGGCAGGATGGTAGCTCCTTAGGCTTAGGAAAACGTCAGTCCGGAAAGTCCACTAAACTATATTATTTGTCACGCCGTTGGTACATTTCTGCTTATAGACTGTTTTACTCAAATAATTCTATAAAGTTTCTTATATCTCAATCCGCATTCACTGAATCATTATCCTGGTGTCCTACGAGTGATTGTTTGACAGTAAAAGTGTAAATATTTACTATGGATTGCTGTAAATAAACTTCGCTTAACAAAAGTGAGTATTAAACATGTGTGAAACATTCAAATAAAACATGTATGAATTCAAATTTCAGTGTATGTACATGCGTGTCTCATTCGCATTGTAGCCTATATTAAGGTAACACTTTTGAGAGTGCAGCTTACGCCGTTTCTGTTGCAGGGAGACTTCTCTGTATGGAAATATTATTCTGAAGATGGGCGTAATTCCATAGTGATCCGGACGTCGTGAAGAATATTGGGTACAATTTTTCATCAAAGCATACGTTTTTGAAAGCTGTGTGAAATTTTTCCTTATTACATATCTGCATATGTAATTCACTGTTCTATAAATAAAGACAGTAATGACTTTTCTGTATGCAAAAATAAACACAAAAATGAAGAAAAATAAAACGAGAATCTGAAGATACAGTTAGAGTGCAGTATCTCAGTGGGACCTACTTTGCTAATGTTCAGATTAGGTGTTCGCTAGCAACACAAAGAAATTCAACCTTAAATCACAAAGCCAGATACAGCATTTCTTGATGAACTGTGTCAGTGAAAGACCTGTGAATATAAGCGATTGACACCTAAATTTAGGTTTACTGATTTCATTACGATTAATTTTCTTTAACTACTTAAGAAGCTTCAATTATCATTTTGCAGTCTGTGATATGAAAGGTAAACTCTTCGTCATTATCAGTAGTATACCTATAGCCATTCCTGCGCAGTAAGAGAAGAGTATGAAACATGCTCTTCATAAATATTTAAAAACCAGTTTTTGCTTACACAATGTGATTAAGGAATTCGAGATACGTTTTTCTTGAAATGAAATTCACTTCAAGTAGTATTCTATAAAACTTGAAAATGCGAAATTAAAGGAACCGCTCGATCTGCATACCACCTTTGGTGTAAGAGGCAACGAAACCTCAGATTAATTATTTTCCACATCTATGATGTTTGCTAAGTATCGCAATGTTAATTAAAAGCTTAAAATGTCTGAAAAATACGTCAGTAACACAAAAAGTTCAATATTGACAACTAGTATTGCAACGTTATTTTCCATATCATATCTGTCAATCTGATGTCTAAAACGTGATTGTGGACTACCCCAATGCTATTTCATAGTTACAAATTATATTCTGAACAGACAACGTCTATACTAAACTGACCAGACAGAAATCGCTTGTTAGCTATAACACTAGACAAACGTGTACACTAACATGCGGTTTTGCAATTTGAACTACTGTAAAATGTAATTAATTAGGATTAGTCTTGGTGATGAAATTTAGTATAAGTAAGATGATTATCTCAACAAGACAGAAGGAGAGGGTAACAACTGGAATAACAATTGGTAGGGAACGATTGAGGAGAGTGGAGAGTTTCAAGTACCTAGGAAGCCTGATACAGGAAGATGGAAAAAACAACAGAAATAAACGAGCGGGGAAGACAAACAGAAGCGTTTCGGAAGAGTGTCAGAAACCTGATATGGAGCAAGAATGTACCCCAAATCAAAAAGGTTACATACCTGTCACACTATGTCCCAATTCTGACATATGCATCAGAAATCTGGGTTATGAAAGGAAGAGAGGAAAGCAAAGTACAATCTAGTGAGATGAAATTCTTGAGAAATAGTATTGGAGTGACAAAGATAGACAGGTTAAGAAATGAGAAGATCAGAGAGTTAATTAAGGCGGAACCATTACAGGAGGAGGTAGAGAAATCAAGGCTGAGATGGTATGGACACGTTAAGAGAATGGAAGAGAAGAGAATACCCAGGAGGATACACGAGATGAAACTGGAAGGAAAGATACCAAGAGGAAAACCGAGAGGCAGATGGTTAAAAGCAGAAGACTGGACCAAGGTGAAGACGGAGAGATGGTGGCGAGATGGAAGATGATGGCGAGACCTATATTCCATACAGACCCGACCATAGGCTGGAAACTGTCCAAGATGATGACACTTTGTGTAAACCACGCTGCAAAATGCTCCACATCTATAAGTGTTACAACAGTATCCACACATAGAAAATGTGTTGAAATTTCATTCTGACATTGTATCATAGAAAATACTGTTATCACCCAATATTTTTCAGATCAGTTTCACCACCATTTTAGTGGGAAAAAGATATTGTATCGATATAAAATAAAGTCAGTCCCTAATAATGTATCTGAACTAGACACAACAGAAGTATAATACAAACTGCAGCACTATTTACCAGCTGGAACTATAGAATTCTTCAGCTATAATCAACTAGTAAATAATTCCACACTCATAAAAACACTATTTTAGGAAGGGATAAGAAAGGGGTTTTTATAATGATGTACCACTTAAACTGTGGTACGTAACATAAACATCTGCTTTGCTTTAGTGGAAAATGACCAAGTATAGTAACAGAGATGAAATGTCACTAAAAATGATGACATAGTTGATATATGGAAAGTAAAATTGTTTATTAAAACTCTTGAGTATGATCACCGTTTTCGAAAATTTGAAAGTGTTGCAAAATGAAATTATATTGTAAACACGACATACACTATGTGATCAAAAGTATCCGGACACTTGGCTGAAAATGACTCGTGGCGCCCTCCATCGGTAATGCTGGAATTCAATATCTTGTTGGCCCACCCTTAGCCTTGATGATCGCTTCCACTCTCGCAGGCATACGTTCAATCATGTGCAGGAAGGTTTCTTGGGGAATGGAAGCCCGTTCTTCACGGAGTGCTGTATTGAGAAGAGGTATCGATGTCGGTCGGTGAGGCCTGGCACGAAATCGGCGTTCCAAAACATCCCAAAGGTGTTATGTAGGATTGAGATCAGGACTCAGTGAAGTCCAGTCCATTAGAGGAATGTTATTGTCGTGTAACGAATCGGCTGCGGGCTGTGCACTATGAACAGGTGCTCGATAGTGTTGAAAGACGCAATCACGATCCCCGAATTGCTCTTCAACAGTGGGAAGCAAGAAGGTGCATAAAACATCAGTGTAGGCCTGTGCTGCGATAGTGCTAAGCAAAACAACAAGGGGTGCAACCTCCCTCCACGAGAAACACAACCACACCGCAACACCACCGCCTCCGAATTTTACTGTTGGCACTGCATACGCTGGCAGATGACTCTCACCTGCCATCAGATCACCGCATTGTGTACGGTGATCCGTCACTCCATACAACGTTCTTCCACTGTTCAATTGTCCAATATTTACTCTCCTTTACACAAAGCGAGGCGTCGTTTGGCATTTACCAGCGTGGTGGTGTGTGGCTTCTGAACAGCTACTCGACCATGAAATCCAAGTATTCTCACCCCTTGCCGAACTGTCATAGTACTTGCAGTGGATTCTGATGCAGTTTGGAATTCCTATGTGAAGGTCTGGATAGATGTCTGCATACTACACATTACGACCCTCTTCAACTATCGGCGGTCTCCGTCAGTAAACAGACGAGGTTGGCCTGTACGTTTTTGTACTGTACGTGTCCCTTCACGTTTCCACTGCACTATCACATCGGAAACTGCGAACCTAAGGATGTTTAGGAGTGTGGAAATCTCGCGTACAGACGTATGACACAAGTGACACCCAATCACCTGACCACGGTCGAAATCCGATGCTTTAGGGAACCTTCAGATCAAACACTTGGGCATTTAAAGTGTCTGTACTACTCATTAAGCCACACTCCACTTGTATATTGGCACAATTGATGAATTTTTCGAATACGTATCACTTGTTAATGGCCAAAGTTCGAGTGCTGCATCACACTTTGAAGGCATAAGGGTCTTTAGAAGTAGATGTGTCATTATTACTTATTAAAATATACATAACTTGGTTATTGGCAGACTTAAATAAATTATAGTTTAATAAACGATCGTAATTCGTTCTAAGTATATTAAATTCATCTAAATGTATGAAAATAGGCGGGAAAACACATATGCGAACTATTGCTAATCTTACAGCCTATTGTCAACTGAGAATCAGCAAACTAAAGCAAGTTGTTTCAATGTCAAAAATTCGTTAGACATAAAAGCCCATCAAACAAAAGTGACGCTGACTTCATCATGGAGTTTAAAACGTTCTCATCTTATGGTGTTACACACTGAAAAGTTCTTTTCACTTCATCTACAATACATATCAAATTATTGTTGCCTCTTTAAAGTAAGGGGGATTACAGAGAGACATAGAGAGAAAGAGAGAGAGAGAGAGAGAGAGAGAGAGAGAGAGAGAGAGAGAGAGAGAGACAGAGAGAGAATTTACACAGCTGTACAAATGAAAGAGATGATGTCTCGCAAAAACTGTATTCCTTTCATTCGCCCTGTAATATGTTGTATTATACTGTTGCTACCCGAAATTTTACAGAGGTTTGTAAATGAGATGATTCTGGATTGCTGATACACTTTTTCAGAAATTTTATGCAGTATTGGCAAGTTTCATAGAACCGTGCGGTTCTAGGAACATACAGTCTGGAGCCGAGCGACCGCTATGGTCGCAGGTTCGAATCCTGCCTCGGGCATGGACGTGTGCGATGTCCTTAGGTTAGTTAGTTTTAATTACACTCCTGGAAATTGAAATAAGAACACCGTGAATACTTTGTCCCAGCAAGGGGAGACTTTATTGACACATTCCTGGGGTCAGATACATCACATGATCACACTGACAGAACCACAGGCACATAGACACAGGCAACAGAACATGCACAATGTCGGCACTAGTACAGTGTATATCCACCTTTCGGAGCAATGCAGGCTGCTATTCTCCCATGGAGACGATCGTAGAGATGCTGGATGTAGTCCTGTGGAACGGCTTGCCATGCCATTTCCACCTGGTGCCTCAGTTGGACCAGCGTTCGTGCTGGACGTGCAGACCGCGTGAGACGACGCTTCTTCCAGTCCCAAATATGCTCAATGGGGGACAGATGCGGAGATATTGCTGGCCAGGGTAGTTGACTTACACCTTCTAGAGCACGTTGGGTGGCACGGGATACATGCGGACCTTCATTGTCCTGTTGGAACAGCAAGTTCCCTTGCCGGTCTAGGAATGGTAGAACGATGGGTTCGATGACGGTTTGGATGTACCGTACACTATTCAGTGTCCCCTCGACGATCACCAGCGGTGTACGGCCAGTGTAGGAGATCGCTCCCCACACCATGATGCCGGGTGTTGGCCCTGTGTGCCTCGGTCGTATGCAGTCCTAATTGTGGCGCTCACCTGCACGGCGCCAAACACGCATACGACCATCATTGGCACCAAGGCAGAAGCGACTCTAATCGCTGAAGACGACACGTCTCCATTCGTCCCTCCATTCACGCTTGTCGCGACACCACTGGAGGCGGGCTGCACGATGTTGGGGCGTGAGAGGAAGACGGCCTAACGGTGTGTGGGACCGTAGCCCAGCTTCATGGAGACGGTTGCGAATGGTCCTCGCCGATACCCCAGGAGCAACAGTGTCCCTAATTTGCTGGGAAGTGGCGGTGCGGTCCCCTACGGCACTGCGTAAGATCCTACGGTCTTGGCGTGCATCCGTGCGTCGCTGCGGTCCGGTCCCAGGTCGACGGGCACGTGCACCTTCCGCCGACCACTGGCGACAACATCGATGTACTGTGGAGACCTCACGCCCCACGTGTTGAGCAATTCGGCGGTACGTCCACCCGGCCTCCCGCATGCCCACTATACGCCCTCGCTCAAAGTCCGTCAACTGCACATACGGTTCACGTCCACGCTGTCGCGGCATGCTACCAGTGTTAAAGACTGAGATGGAGCTCCGTATGCCACGGCAAACTGGCTGCACAAATGCTGAACAGCTGGCGCCATTCGACGGCCAACACCGCGGTTCCTGGTGTGTCCGCTGTGCCGTGCGTGTGATCATTGCTTGTACAGCCCTCTCGCAGTGTCCGGAGCAAGTATGGTGGGTCTGACACACCGGTGTCAATGTGTTCTTTTTTCCATTTCCAGGAGTGTATATATGTGTGTGTATGTGTGTTGAACATAATATAGCACTATGATACTTGATAGCCGTGTTGCCTACGTGTATATTTTACCTTCTGAGGTCGATTAATGGCCGCCTTCTTACGTGGCTGAGGTTACGGCATGTCACCAGAGAAACTACGCAGCATGCTCTCAGTCCACAAATTTATTTATCTCTTTTTCACAATCCAGTGGCAACATATTGCCCGACATTGCGTAATGTTCGGTGTCACACATTGAGTACATCATATTAACTTAATTATCGTATCTGTTTACGAAGTGTGAAGTTTAAAAGGGAATGAAGACCAGAAACAGTTTGCAATGACATTAAACTGCCCCTCGTAAACTAAATAGGTGATTGGGAACATCCACACCCAACTGGTTTGAGACTTGCTAGAAAACAGGGACGGGAGGCCACTGAAAACTTATTGTAAGTGATCAACACTTAGAGAAAAACTGGCAGTTGGCTGTACACATAATTAAATGTTATTTGACACAAGTAAGTACACGAAGAGCTGTGATATCATTTGAATACTCTATAGTCGTCAGCTTAGTGGTCTTACTCACAGCCATTAAATATGTAAAAGTATCTACCTGGAGTGCTTTGTCACCCACAAAAATTAGCTGTAGTGAATGTAGGTACCAGGTTAAATTTTATGGGCAGCATCCTAGAAAACTGACATTCACCCATATTAGTGACAAAACCTCGTTCAGCAAATTCTTCAACATTTTCCAACGGTTCGTAATATTCAACAATTTCAAGAGAGAGTGTAGACCCAACGGAGAACTACATCGATTATGGAGGCTGTATTTAGTCATGATACTGTCTCAGAAATTCGTAACAAACTCCGGTGAATGATGCTGAGGTAGCACTCCAATATGAGTCAATAACTACGCCAAAGATGCAGTTTGAGTATTCTCCACAATGGTAAAATTACCAGCACTCGAACTCGAGACCACAACTACGGGGTGGACAAAATAAAACTGGCCCCAAAGATATTGACAATGATACATATGGCAATTACAATATGGCGGATGTAGAATTGACTCTTGTTATAAACATCACAGAAGAGGCTGGGAATTGCTATCGCTGACGTCGATGCAGCACTGTTCTCGATTCGGTAAGCTGTGAGACATCATTAGCAGTTTTGCCGGAGGATAGTAGCAATAATGTTTTGAATGTTCTGTTGCAGATCTTCCAGTACGAGAGATTGTTTTGAGAACAACTGACCCTTCATTTTTCCCTACAGGTAACAATCACAGGGAGAAAGATCAGGCGATCGATGTGGCCAGGAATTTTTCTATTTTCATTTCTGGTTGTCCTGTCGTTATCGAACGCCTGATGTATTCGTGAGAAGGTTGTCGAGGCGGTGCGTGCTGTTGCTCACGGTGTTCAGCATTTCTTGTTCATTAACAAGGAGAAGTTGTGCGTCAGTCTTACAAATATTTTTACGAGCCAGTCTATTTTTCCCATTCTGAACGTATAGACCATCTAAGAGGTTTCGGTCCTTGCCCACAACGGTAAAATAAGTAAAATTCGGCTTTACACACAGTAGTTGCAACAATCGTTTTCCTTCCACGCCAGCCGTGAACTGGAAAATAAGGCAAAAGAAAACGTCGCTGGTGCTTGTTCAGTGAAATTACTTTTCGCAAATGATGTGATGACCTGCAGATGTATGCAGTTTGGTGTGCGTTGTTTAGGGCAAACGTTTAATACTTTAAGGCGTTTGAGTACCTGCACTAACAATGATTTCATTATTGTACATGGCTGGAACAACAACAAAAAAAGGCTCGAAGCACTATGGGACTTAATATTTGAGGTCATCAGTCCCCTAGACTGAGAACTAATTAAAGCGATTTAACCTAAGGACATCACCCACATCCGTGCCCGAGGCGACCGTAGCGGCAGCGCAGTTCCGGACTGAAGCGCCTAGAACCGCTCGGCCACAACGACCGGCTGAACAACAGAGTGTCTCACATTATTAGCAACAGATACAGGTTGGTCCAGTCAGTTCAGGTGTACAGTCCACCCTACTGACGAAAGTTCATTGCAGACATCTGTGTTGTAAAGAATTTTAGACATTTTTGTAGGGCTCACTGTAATAATGAAACAGGCAATCGTAGTCGATCTGCAGGAGAGCGCTGGCATGAGTTTCGTAACTTAAACGGGCTCTCGCACTTTGTGCCTTGATAGTTATGTTATGGAAATTTAGATCATATGAAGACTGCATTTCCTTGTGCTTATTGCTTACCAGATATAATCGGGAATAAGTACCAGATGTTAATTAGTGTCTGGACTTCACAGTTCTAGAAAGTACTGTATTAGCAGATCCCATAGGAATTGTCAATTAATTACTCCTACATCATCCGTGAAATAGCCATAATTAGCTTTCTAACATGATAAGAAAATCCTTATAACAATAGACGGCAATCCCTGACATTACTATGAGCACATTAGCAATGTATTTAAACAAGGATGTGGGCTGTTATCTGAATTAATCACTTTGTATATTGACAATCTCATGTGAGTATATGGACTAGAATACTCCAAAAAATAATGATTGAAGGAATGGTTCAGTCAAGCATAAGAAAGGAAGGAATCTTCAAAAAATAATGTATGCATTTAACTCTCTGAGGATTATGTATTATGGAACTTAACATAAACAGATGAATGTTTGAATCATAACAGCATAAATAAACTAATCTAGGAAGGTATAGATGATTACAGTAGTACATCTATGGGGACTCTGGAACACACTCAACTCTAACCATCTGGTGGCAGTGATGAAGTTCATCACATGTCCCTGTCCCATGACCTCATTAGCCCTGCCACCTTTGTTATAAGTGACATCATCACTCCTACAAATGACTCTTACCAATGATGTCATTAAACCATATCCCCTTTCTCCTGTCCCACTACCTCCAGCCAGTCAGTTCACAAGATGCCTGATCTAGTCCAGTTCAGCTAGTGAGAAATTTAAAAACAAATCCCAGATGGTGGAGCTGGCACAGTCGTCCTCTCAACCACCTCCCCCACTACCTCCACACAGTCGCAGTGATGTATTTTAGGGATAATGAACATGAAACAGCCGCAGTGACAGTATCACCATGCCTAAACATATCCTCCATAATCCGTGTAATTCTCCTTTGGATCTACACTCTCTCTTCAGTTAACAGAAATTGTTAAATGTTCCAAACTGTTGGAAAATGTTGAAAAATTTTCTGAACAAGGTTTTGTAACTATTATGGGCGGATGTCAGTTCTCTAAGACGCTCCCCATAAAACTGAGCCTGGAATCTGCCGTCTATCGCGTATTCAAATGTTATCACATCTTTTCGTGTATTTGTTTGTGTCAAATAAAATTTATTTATGTTTACAGTCACATGCCAGTTTTAATATAAGTGTTGATCACCAGCAAGTCTTCCTGCATTTATTAACAATTGGTTGATGGCCTCACCTCCTTGTTTTCTAGTAAGTCTCAAACCAATTGTGTATGGATGTTTTCAATTACCTATTTAGTTTAGGAAGGCCACTTGAATGTCATTGCAAACTGTTTCTGGTCTTAAGTAAACACGGCCAATCTTATTCCCTTTTAAACTTCAGACTTCGTAAACAGATATAATGATTAAGTTAATATTAGGTACTCACTGAGTGATAATATTACGCAGTGTTGGGCAATATGTTGCCACTGGATTGTGAGAGAGACGGTAAATAAAGTTGTGGATAGGGAGTATCCTGCTTAGTGTCCCTGGTGACGTGGCATTGCCTCATCTACATAAGAAGGCGTCCATTGGTCGATCCGAGAAGCCAACATATACACGTATGCAACACGACTGACGTCTCTGATTGGTGCAAAACACAAGGAAGCACTTTTCTATCCCGTGTCAAGGTAACAGATTGGCACTCGGGAAGGGACGGCATAGGTGAGCTGTTGATTGTCGGGCGTAAATCCAGCTGATCCCGATAAGAATATGCCTTATCACTTAAATTGTGACATTGCTTACAGTTTGCTAAATGTAACTGTGATTGTTCTGTCGCGACTGTTGCAATATGCATACCCTGCAGGTGGATGATAGATGATTGTGTAAACGTGTTTTGTAAACTAGCAAAAACGAAATTACTAGAATTAAAAGCGACATCACTTCAAAAAGGTGCGCGCTACTATTCGACAACTAACTCCTTTTAGATTTCATATCATTCTACTCAGCTACAGCCTTTCATCCAGCTCCTGAGTCCAGCGAATCCGTAACCAGCGCTTCCAGTTTCCTGAAAGATGCAGGTCAGCGTATTTCAGGTACCTACTGCGAGAGACGCGGGGTGCACGTGTCTCCATCAGGAACCTCGACGAGTTCACACCATCTGTCACCAATAAGTTCCGTGAGCGGTCTTGTAGCGCAGTGCAGAGCATGGCATGCGTTCCTGGGGTGAAGGAATGATCAGGGACAGAACGGATGGCTGCTGACTGTAACATTGTAAAGTGAATAGAAAAAAAAATTCTCGGAACTATTTTCGTATTGAACAGTGACTGTGGAGTGGTCACAAACAGTGTAAGAGAGCGTGACAGCGTAGTGGTCGGTAACAGTGTAAAAGAGCCTGTTATGAAAAGCGATGAATAAACAAGCTGGGATGAATAGGAGATTGAGGGAATTTTCTTCACGGAAAGACGCGACTCATCGGACAGTTCCGCAGTGCTTAGCGGGGCGCGGACACATAGGACGCGGCGGAAGGACCCAGCCGGCGGGCAGTGGAGCCAACCAGCGAGGCGGTGGCAGCGGGCACGGCCCAGCGGCGCATGGGTAGAGTCGTGGTGCGAGCTACAAAGATCCAAAGACAAAAATAAATATTGTCTTACGTCTGACGATCAGTACTCAAGGGTTATGTAAATGCCGCCGTTTTTCTAACAGAGGCTGCATTCTCCCGGTAGCCTAATGGCTCTGAGCACTATGGGACTCAACTGCCGTGGTCATAAGTCCCCTAGAACTTAGAACTACTTAAACCTAACTAATCTAAGGACATCACATACATCCATGCCCGAGGCAGGATTCGAACCTGCGACCGTAGCAGTCGCACGGTTCCGGACTGCGCGCCTAGAACCGCGCGACCATCGCGGCCTCTCCCGGTAGCATTTAATAAGTAATTTGCAGGCGTATTTCCCGAACAGTGGGATGATAAGAAAAATGTAATTAGCAGATTGGACGGAGGCGCATTCGCATGGGAATGCGAACTAGGTTGCGGTGTGAGACCTATGATCAGTCCACGAAAGCGTTTGCTAATCAGTGTGGGTCAAGCAGTGCTCAAACCGGCGTCAGAATAGATTTATCTGATAGTCGAAATTTCAACAGCAGTGGTTGTTAGAGTTACAACAAGTTCTTTCAAATATATTTAGAAAAGAATTTCTATCTGGACGATGCACTTAAACAACCGGACCTAATTAAAATCGTAATGCGTAATCTGACAGTGTAAGTTCAGGAGAAGCTAATTGTTTTAGCCAAATGTGACTTCGGCACAATTCATAAATTTAGGTATTACCTTGCAGGACAGAAAATTTACGTTTACACATATTACAGGGCACTGGTCAACCGAAACGAAACAAGTAAGAGGTTTCGGAAGGGATTCCGAAAGGTGACAGTCAGTGAAAGAAATCTCAGTTACATAGATCAGAACCGACAGTAATGCAATTTACAATCTATTTGGGAAGACGTGTATAAAACCTTGGAGTGATGAATCATAAAATCTTAATATGTTAGAAATTAATGATTGTAACAAGATATGTTAAAAAAAGAGCATGGAGAAAACAAAGAAAACAAAACAGGTAGGTACTAACAATGATATAAAGATAAAAGAAGATGAGCGTTCAGTGGTTCATTGTACATTAATTAGTTCAATAAGATTGGCAACAGAGAGGAAAAACAATGGGAATAGGGTTGTGGAATCTGACCAAAGCATAACAACGTTAGAGAAACGAAATGAACACGATATTTAAGGGTATACGGAATGCCCTATGCTTACAATGTTAAATTGAGCTAAAAGTTGGGAACATTTTCTCATTTGTTATTTGGACGATACTCTTGATTTTTTCACAGAACTCAGAGATATGTTCTGCTTTTATGCTGAATTATCAATTTTGAAAAAATAATGTATAGTTTTTCAGATATTTTATTTTTTGTAAATGTTAAAAAAGTTATACATTTTAACAAGTATTTTAAAATTACATCCATTAATACAAAATAATTCCACATACCTTTTAATTCAGGTATATTAGAAGGTCTTAAGGAACAACTATAGAAAATTTCATCTTTCTACTATAAATAGGCCCTGAGAAAATGTACCTTATACACAAAAAACTAAAGTTACGGGAAATTAGCTTCAAAGTGTTTGCTTCAGTACAAATCTGCTCCATAGCTTGTATCATCAAAATCGTCCAACAGCTTCCTCTTGATGGCTCTGCTATGCTGTCTAGCCATCTTTGAATATACTTTTATAGCATTATCTGAAGACCTGAGCCGTTCCTTGTCCAAACAATGCTTAGCTGCGGCAGTTGGTAGTCCTACACAGAGCCCCAACTTCTGCAGAACTTTGCATTTGTTATATTGCCCAGATTGAATGATGAAACAGCATCATAAACGCCAAAGTGAAGTGTGTTTATACCCACAAGCACAGTTTTAGGTAGTCTATTCCATATCACGTGGTTGACGCACTCATTTGGATTTTGAGCCCAGCCATGAAGACATTTCTTTAGTAGACTAATATCTGCGAGGTCTCGGAATATTGGTTTTATTTCATCCATTATGGCAGGTGGAAGGTGATGAGGGTGACTGTATTGTTTCTTAGTTACCTTGCCTCTGTTGTACTTGCACCAACTATCATCTTCTTTTGGACATAGTCCATGTTGGGGATTCTCATTGTTTGAAGCTATATGAAAAAAAACAGAGCCCAGACTTCTCTTCTCATTAATTCTGCATCTGCTGTATTCTGTCTTATTGCTGGACCATAACACTTCTGAATATGATCTATTGTAGCATCTTTCAGTCTATTTTTCCCATCTAAAGGTTTTCCAACGCTCAATTTCTTGCCTTTCATGCTAGCCTTGAGCCGTCGAAGTCTTGATCCCATCCTTTTCTGAACATGGCCAACACACTCTAGTTTGGAAATTTTCACATCGTTATCATAGGGTCTCAGTTCCTCAATTTCTTTGAAAGCCTTTGAGTCACCATCTCCAAGATAATTTATGTATCTAACGTTGTACCATTTTACTGAGCGTTGATAAATACTTATTACACCAGCAACTTCCATACCACCACTTGACCCATAGTAATTTGCCATGCCCTCCTCTTCATGTTTATTTTTCATTTTCTCCTTGCATCTGCAATGCTTGGAAAGTATTTCCACATCAACTACCTTACCAGTGTCCACACTTGTAGCTGTTACTACACCATTCAGAGATGTGTGGCCTCTCTTCTGCCAGCTTCCATCAAAAGCTATGGACAAGTCTCTGCTATTACTATTATCAACAACTGCTTCCTCAACAGCATCTTTCACGTTTTTCTGTGCCACACCTTCTACAGCAGAGCCTATTGCAATTATGTGTTTGTTAAATTTTGAGGGTGGAGGAGGGAGGTTCATCACACCACACAACATGGCACCTGCAGCCCTGCCCATTCCTATACACCGTAATCCATAAACCAGTCTAATGTTTATATCGTATAGTTTACCTGTATCTGCAATAACATGTGAGGAATTGAAGACAGTAACACTGTGTTTGCAATAACTGCACATCAGCTCTAATTGACAAACACGTCCAACATGTAAGTTTGTTTTCAATGAAACACCACATTTTACACATTGTTTGCAGCACACATTGTTCTCCAAAACGTCTGATAATAAAGAGACGTTAATTACCTCATATTTTGTAGTCCCAGAATTTAGTTTCTTGTATTCTTCTTCTATTCTAGCTAGTTTTCTTCTTGAAGCATTTTCCTGTGTAGTGGCAACAGCATCACTCAATGTATCACTACCAGTGTTGAGGTTAGTCGCTACTGGGGCATCAGATACTGATGAAGATGAATCAGACAAGTTTTTAGTACACTTTACTTTCTTGCGCCAATGTACACGCTTTCTAAATACCTTCAGACTAGGTCTTGGCATGTTGAAGGAAAGAAAACTCAATGACTTCTCCACACACGACTTTCACAATAATGACATGAATGTACTCGCAAAGGAAACAATACAAATGGTGCAGAATCTATTGTCAACTGTCTAGCAGTGTAGTCAATAGAAAAGCTAACTGTCTTGTGCTCCATTATATCTCTTGCAAGGCTGTCTATATCAGGTATATTTCGCGTCTCATATACAAGGTGCGGAACATCGTGTGTCGAAATTAGTTCTATTCACGTCATCCAAATATTTTATACATGGTATTAAACGGGAGAGTCTAAATTTTTCGAAAATGCCTTTACCCAAAAATCGATTTTTTCATCCAAAAACTCATTCCGAATACCCTTAACTCAAGTAATTAGAAAAAATACTATAATAACAACAGAGATAGAGGTCAAGAATTATACGATTGATACGAACAACGTTAGAGGACTCACAGTTCTTTTGTGAATATTTAATTGGGGAGTACATTTCCTCGAGCTAAAATTATGTTCTTCCTTACTTAGTTTTTTGCACTTTTGTCTACTCTTCGACAATCTATAAATCTATAAAATACACTCTGTAACTAATGAATGGAAGGCCAGGAGAACAAACTCAGAGAACTCACGACTCTAAAACACTTTGTAACTGTCGAAAGTAAGTGAATCAAAAGAAGAAACAGTAAAAATAAGGCGAGGCACATTAAAAATACGATAGGAAATGACAAGACACACGCACATGAGATAAATCAAACTTCGAAGGTCAGTAGCAGATCAATAGCAACGAACCAAAATAATAATTAATGAATGTTAACGATAGGAAAAGCACTTGGTACCTGGAGAAGAATAAACACAAAACACCGCACAAACAACAAAGAGAAAGAAAGTATTAGGATATATATATATATATATATATATATATATATATATATATATATATATATAAAAGCTACATACACACTCAAATGACACTTAAGATGAAATATCAGGTAAGAGAAGAATTATAAGAAGGTATATATATATATAAAAGCTACATACACACTCAAATGACACTTAAGATGAAATATCAGGTAAGAGAAGAATTATAAGAAGGTATAAAGTTATCAGAGGGACAAATAAGAGAGGTTCTGATGTAAAACTGGCTGAAACTAATTGTTAAAATTATTAAAATAAGGAAAAGTGAGAGAGTAACAAGGTAGAGAAAAGAGGAAGAGTGAACGTAAAATGTAGATAACCAGTGTTGGCCACATTAACCTACGTAAATAAATATGGGACAGGTAACCAGGTAATGTACTGCCCAATAATAAGAAACAGGGAAATAAGAATTTATTATTCTGGTAACCATAGAAGGTGCTAACCACTTGTAACGATACCGGTAACAGAATATGCTTTTTGTATAATAATTAGGACGCTGAAGCTGAGAAATACGAAGCAGAAAGTAGCAAATAAATCTGGAAAATACGTGTAACGTAATGCATCATAACAATCGAATAATGAAAGAAAAAGTATAGGCATGTATATAAGGCACGACTACAAAATTGAAAAAAAAAAAAACAAATTAGCAATTAAAAAAAAAAGAAGTACAAACTTGGTATAATAGGAAGTAACTTCTTCCAGACCGAGGAAGAACGTGTGCATTTAGTATTAAAACTAGCTCAGAGAAGAATCATGTATCGTTAGCATACGATGCCCTGGTACCAAATAGAGCAAACCATTGTTAGATACAAGTATTGTTAGAAACAAATATACGCGGAGCGGTGGAGATCGTCTGAGCGTCGGGGAGACCCGGCCAGGTGAGCGGGTTACTCAGAGCTTGCCTGGTCGTCGAGAAGCAGGTAGCATCGGGAGGTCTGTCCTATCCCTTGCGACCTAGAAGGAACAAAAAACCGAGTATAGGTCAGTGGCGCACACGAAAGGATTAACAGACTGGAGGGTCAATGACACGAAAACACGAATGTACAAAAATACACTTCTGGAAATTGAAATAAGAACACCGTGAATTCATTGTCCTAGGAAGGGGAAACTTTATTGACGCATTCCTGGGGTCAGATACATCACATGATCACACTGACAGAACCACAGGAACATAGACACAGGCAACAGAGCATGCACAATGTCGGCACTAGTACAGTGTATATCCACCTTTCGCAGCAATGCAGGCTGCTATTCTCCCATGGAGACGATCGTAGAGATGCTGGATGTAGTCCTGTGGAACGGCTTGCCATGCCATTTCCATCTGGCGCCTCAGTTGGACCAGCGTTCGTGCTGGACGTGCAGACCGCGTGAGACGACGCTTCATCCAGTCCCAAACATGCTCAATGGGGGACAGATCCGGAGATCCTGCTGGCCAGGGTAATTGACTTACACCTTCTAGAGCACGTTGGGTGGCACGGGATACATGCGGACGTGCATTGTCCTGTTGGAACAGCAAGTTCCCTTGCCGGTCTAGGAATGGTAGAACGATGGGTTCGATGACGGTTTGGATGTACCGTGCACTATTCAGTGTCCCCTCGACGATCACCAGAGGTGTACGGCCAGTGTAGGAGATCGCTCCCCACACCATGATGCCGGGTGTTGGCCCTGTGTGCCTCGGTCGTATGCAGTCCTGATTGTGGCGCTCACCTGCACGGCGCCAAACACGCATACGACCATCATTGGCACCAAGGCAGAAGCGACTCTCATCGCTGAAGACGACACGTCTCCATTCGTCCCTCCATTCACGCCTGTCGCGACACCACTGGAGGCAGGCTGCACGATGTTGGGGCGTGAGCAGAAGACGGCCTAACGGTGTGTGGGACCGTAGCCCAGCTTCATGGAGACAGTTGCGAATGGTCCTCGCCGATACCCCAGGAGCAACAGTGTCCCTAATTTGCTGGGAAGTGGCGGTGCGGTCCCCTACGGCACTGCGTAGGATCCTACGGTCTTGGCGTGCATCCGTGCGTCGCTGCGGTCCGGTCCCAGGTAGACGGGCACGTGCACCTTCCACCGACCACTGGCGACAACATCGATGTACTGTGGAGACCTCACGCCCCACATATTGAGCAATTCGGCG
The DNA here is from genome assembly GCF_023897955.1 of Schistocerca gregaria. Taxonomy (NCBI): domain Eukaryota; kingdom Metazoa; phylum Arthropoda; class Insecta; order Orthoptera; family Acrididae; genus Schistocerca; species Schistocerca gregaria. The sequence goes on along the minus strand of NC_064923.1, from coordinate 124,906,764 downwards.
GTACGTCCACCCGGCCTCCCGCATGCCCACTATACGCCCTCGCTCAAAGTCCGTCAACTGCACATACGGTTCACGTCCACACTGTCGCGGCATGCTACCAGTGTTAAAGACTGCGATGGAGCTCCGTATGCCACGGCAAACTGGCTGACACTGACGGCGGCGGTGCGCAAATGCTGAGCCGCTAGCGCCATTCGACGGCCAACACCGCGGTTCCTGGTATGTCCGCTGTGCCGTGCGTGTGATCATTGCTTGTACAGGCCTCTCGCAGTGTCCGGAGCAAGTATGGTGGGTCGGACACACCGGTGTCAATGTGTTCTTTTTTCCCTTTCCAGGAGTGTATGTTAATAATGGCAACTGCTGACCAATATATGCCATCAGTAACCAAATATGTTATATAACTATTTATGTATTCTCTTGTGAGTTTAATGAATTGTTATCTGTCACAAACCTACGAATTTTATTTATCACTCATGTTTACGAGATATAATGAGCTGTGAAAAACTGCTGCCTGATCTGGCTGTCAACATCGACAACAATCGAGATCTTCATTACGAAACAAGATGGCTCGACCACAATACAACAGTCACAACCAGTCAACCAAATACATGAAAGATAAGGCCTCAACCTAAACAACTTTCGAGTTATTTTACGTGCAATCAAGATTAAGTACTGACTCATGAATCAACAGAAAAGACAAAGTTAAGAAATAACTATATAATTAATGATGTGAAGTTAAATGCTATTAAAATTGTAATGATGATCGACACAAAAATGGACGGCTATGCGTCAAGTTTAATACATTCATATTCAGGAAACGAAAACATCTCCAACAACCAGAGGCAGGACGTTCATATTCACAGGACATGTACATTAACCTGTACTGCAGAAGCGATTAGCATTTCAGTTACCATGGTTCACATGTGTGCTCGTGCCTAGGACGCACAGTGTCCGCCACGGACGCTGCTGAATTGTTCAATCCACGATGACGTCTAGGCGTATAAGGTGTGAAAGGCGTGCTGCAGTATAGCCACCCATGCTGCGTTAACCTGGTTCCAAAGTTCATCTGTGATGATTGGCATGGGTCACAGTGTTGCTCTCTTCGTTTCACCACATTTCACATGTTTTCGATTGGTGACAAGTCTGATGACCGGGGCGTGCACGGCAAATGTCTTACATCCTGTGGCAACAAAAAGACACATGTTTGTGCAGCAGCATGTGGCCGTGCAGCGTCTTTCTGAAAAATGGTGTCTGGGGGTATTAAGCGGAAAGGGTATGACGACGGGTCGCTGGATGTCATTTACGTAGGTCACACTGGTCACAGTGCCCTGAATATGCATCACATGTGATTTGTGGTTGTACACAATAGCATCCCACTCAATAGGGCCTTGAATTGGCGCTGTATGCTTGTGTGAGTGCAGTCACTGTGATCCCCCCCCCCCCTTCTCCCGTCTACGGCAAACTAAAATGCGGCCATCGTTTTCAAATGACAGAACGTGGAGTCAGCCGAAAACACTATCTGATGCCATTTCCTGTCCACTGCCACGTCGTTTCATACACAATTGTCTAGCATGTCTCTGCACATTCGTCAAAAGTAGGCGGAGGAGTGGATGATGCGCAGTTAACCCATGCGATGGTCTGCACCAGTTGTAGAGCACAATGTATTACACTGCTCCACTGTTGCGGCGGAGCCGAGGAGAACACATATCTGTCCTGCAGTGCCATTTGGATGTGGTGTCGATCTTCTTGGCGGTTCATCTGGGTGGTGCAACCTGACCCATTTCGTCATGTTCTACAGGTTTGGCTCTGAGCACTATGGGACTCAACTGCTGTGGTCATTAGTCCCCTAGAACTTAGAACTACTTAAACCTAACTAACCTAAGGACATCACACACATCCATGCCCGAGGCAGGATTCGAACCTGCGACCGTAGGAGTCGCTCGGTTCCGGACTGCGGGCCTAAAACCGCGAGACCACCGCGGCCACTTCTACAGGTTTCCACGAACCATTCCGCACACACCTGTAGCACTGCTGAAACACTTTGCCCCCCGTAATCAGTAATTTTCTAAACTGATGCATCACAGTCTGTCATGCTAATAATGCACCCTCTTTCAAACCCACAGATTTTACAGTTCGCTTTACGGATACGTCTGCGAGGCATTCTGCACATCTGTTCTAGTCAGAGTGATCCTTTACCCTAGGTTTATAGCGACAACGAGAGCTGCAGACACATTTTACTGGCAGGTAGTGTTGCGACATGATGTCAACGTTGACCTTGAACCATACCAGAGATGTTGTTCAAATGGTTACCATTTCTGCAGAACATACTAATGTGCATGTCCTGTGAATAGGAACGTCCTACCTCTAGACGTTCAAGGTGTTCTGTTTTTTTCTGAACATGGGCCTACAAAAATATCTAAGGTTACGCAGTGTTGGGTAACATGTTGCCACTGGATTGGGGGAGAGACAGAGAATAAATAAACTGGGGGACAGAGAGTGTCCCTGGTGACATTGCTGTACATCATTCACGTAAGAAGGCGACCATTGGTCGTCCCCAGAAGACAAAATAAACAAAGGCAACAGAACGTAGTGCTCTGATTTACGCAAAACACAAGGAAATTCTTTTCTACTCTGCGTCAAGGTAACAAAGTGGTAGTCTGGAAGGGACGGCCGAGTTTAGCGGGTTGTGTGTCGCCCCTAGATCTCCGTTGCTCACTATAGAATACGACTTATCAGTGAAATTGTGGCACTGTTTCGTGTTCGTTAAACATAACTGTCACTGTTTCGTCGCAAGAAGCGAGCGTAATTACACTGTTATGTGCATAAGGCGCGGGTGGATGGTAAGTGACTGTGTAAAAGTGATTTGTAAACCACCACAAAGGAAATTACTAGAATTAAAAGTGAAAGCCCTTCAAAAGACGTGCGCGCTATTATGCTACCACTAACTCCTGTCAGACTTCACGTCATTTTACACAGTAACAGCCATTCATCCAGCTTCTGAGATCAGCGATTCCGGGACCACCGCTTCTACTGTACAGGAGACACATCATTATCTGAAAAACGCTGGTCAGTGTATTTCAAGTATCTACAGCGAGATTTGCGCGGACTTGCGTGTCACCATCAGTACATACGATCTATCACCAATAGATCCTCTGAACAATCTTGCTAATGCAAGGGCAGACTGAAGGGCGAGAGCAAACTACATTTCGTACGATTGCTGCTCGCAGAATCCGCGTTGATTCTATCAAGCAGTTGTTCACTATCGTACAAAAGAACATAATTTAGTTATTCTGGAACACGATAGGCGACAAGAGATAGATATACAGTTGTGAGCAACTGCCTTACGAGTCTATGTAGACTGGCAAGTCTTATGCGTTTCCCTATCACGTGGGATGTTGCATTGTTTCAGCAAACTGCGATAAAGTCCGACAACAAGAGGCCCTCTCTTTCGTATATTGAATTGCAAAAGGTTGTAGTGGACATTCAGTTGCTTTTCCCCACAGGAATCATTAAATTATAGTTTCAGGAGAAAGAAAACTGGTGTTCTACGGATCGGAGCGTGGAATGTCAGATCCCTTGATCGGGCAGGTAGGTTAGAAAATTTAAAAAGGCAAATGGATAGGTTAAAGTTAGATATAGCGGGAATTAGTGAAGTTCGGTGGCAGGAGGAACAAGACTTTTGGTCAGGTGACTACAGGGTTATAAACACACAATCAGATAGGGGTAATGCAGGAGTAGGTTTAATAATGAATAGGAAAATAGGAATGCGTGTAAGCTACTACAAACAGCATAGTGAACGCATTATCGTGGCCAAGATAGATACGAAGCCCACACCTACTACAGTAGTACAAGTTTGTATGCCAAATAGCTCTGCAGATGAAGAAGAAATTGAAGAAATGTATGATGAAATAAAAGAAATTATTCAGATAGTGAAGGGAGATGAAAATTTAATAGTCATGAGTGACTGGAATTCGAGCGTAGGAAAAGAGAGAGAAGGAAACGTAGTAGGTGGATATGGATTGGGGCTAAGAAATGAAAGAGGAAGCCGCTTGGTAGAATTTTGCACAGAGCACAACTTCATCATAGCTAACACTTGGTTTAAGAATCATGAAAGCAGGTTGTATACATGGAAGAACCCTGGAGATACTAAAAGGTATCAGATAGATTATGTAATGGTAAGACAGAGATTTAGGAACCAGGTTTTAAATTGTAAGATATTTCCAGGGGCAGATGTGGACTCTGACCACAATCTATTGGGTATGACCTGTAGATTAAAACTGAAGAAACTGCAAAAAGGTGGGAATTTAAGGAGATGGGACCTGGATAAACTGACTAAACCAGAGGTTGTACAGAGTTTCAGGAAGAGCATAAGGGAACAATTGACAGGAATGGGGGAAAGAAATACAGTAGAAGAAGAATGGGTAGCTTTGAGGGATGAAGTAGTAAAGACAGCAGAGGATCAAGTAGTTAAAAACACAAGGACTAGTAGAAATCCTTGGGTAACAGAAGAAATATTGAATTTAACAGATGAAAGGAGAAAATACAAAAATGCAATAAATGAAGCAGGCAAAAAGGAATACAAACGTCTCAAAAATGAGATCGACAGGAAGTGCAAAATGATTAAGCAGGGATGGCTAGAGGACAAATGTAAGGATGTAGAGGCTTATCTCACTAGGGGTAAGATAGATACTGCCTACAGGAAAATTAAAGAGACCTTTGGAGATAAGAGAATCACTTGTATGAACATCAAGAGCTCAGATGGAAACCCAGTTCTAAGCAAAGAAGGGAAAGAAGAAAGGTGGAAGGAGTATATAGAGGGTCTATACAAGGGCGATGTACTTGAGGACAATATTATGGAAATGGAAGAGGATGTAGATGAAGATGAAATGGGAGATAAGATCCTGAAGTGAAGTGTTTGGCCGGGCACTGAAAGACCTGAGTCGAAACAAGGCCCCGGGAATAGACAACATTCCATTGGAACTAATGACGACTTTGGGAGAGCCAGTCCTGACAAAAATCTACCCTCTGGTGAGCAAGATGTATGAAACAGGCGAAATACCTTCGGACTTCAAGAAGAATACAATAATTCCAATCCCAAAGAAAGCAGGTGTTGACAGATGGTGAAAATTACCGAACTATCAGTTTAATAAGCCACAGCTGCAAAATACTAACTCGAATTCTTTACAGACGAATGGAAAAACTAGTAGAAGCCGACCTCGGGGAAGATCAGTTTGGATTCCGTAGAAATATTGGAACACGTGAGGCAATACTGACGTTACGACTTAACTTAGAAGAAAGATTAAGGAAAGGCAAACCTACGTTTCTAGCATTTGTAGATTTAGAGAAAGCTTATGACAATGTTGATTGGAATACTCTCTTTCAAATTCTAAAGGTGGCAGGGGTAAAATACAGGGAGCGAAAGGCTATTTACAATTTGTACAGAAACCAGATGGCAGTTATAAGAGTCGAGGGGCATGAAAGGGCAGCAGTGGTTGGGAAGGGAGTGATACAGGGTTGTAACCTCTCCCCGATGCTATTCAATCTGTATATTGGGCAAGCAATGAAGGAAACAAAAGAAAAATTCGGAGTAGGTATTAAAATCCTTGGAGAAGAAATAAAAACTTTGAGGTTCGCCGATGACATTGTAATTCTGTCAGAGGCAGCAAAGGACTTGGAAGAGCAGTTGAATGGAATGGACAGTGTCTTGAGAGGAGTACATAAGATGAACATCAACAAAAGCAAAACGAGGATAATGGAATGTAGTCGACTTAAATTGGGTGATGCTGAGGGAATTAGATTAGGAAATGGGACACTTATAGTAGTAAAGGAGTTTTGCTATTTGGGGAGCAATATAACTGATGATGGTACAGAGGATATAAAATGTAGACTGGCAATGGCAAGGAAAGCGTTTCTGAAGAAGAGAAATTTGTTAACATCGAGTATAGATTTAAGTGTCAGGAAGTCTTTTGTGAAAGTATTTGTATGGAGTGTAGCCATGTATGGAAGTTTAACATGGGCGATAAATAGTTTGGACAAGAAGAGAATAGATGCTTTCGAAATGTGGTGCTACAGAAGAATGCTGAAGATTATATGGGTATAGCGCATAACTAATGAGGAAGTATTGAATAGGATTGGGGAGAAGAGAAGTTTGTGGCACATGTTTGGTAGGACATGTTCTGAGGCATCAAGGGATTACAAGTTTAGCATTGGAGGGCAGCATGGAGGGTAAAAGCCGTAGGGGGAAACCAAGAGATGACTTCACTAAGAAATTCAGAAGGATATAGGTTACAGTAGGTACTGGGAGATGAAGAAGCTTGCACAGGATAGAGTAGCATGGAGAGCTGCATCAAACCAGTCTCAGGACTGAAGACCACAACAACAACAACAACATAGTTTCACACGACTGTAATTCCTTGTGAGGGAGTTAGCCTAACTGGTAGTACAACGACAACTCTATTTAGACTGGCACAAGTTCTATAACCTTGGTAATTTAGTACCCATTATCACAGTTAATTATGAGTATAAGCATTGCACAGTGCTTACTTTTAGCAGCATCAAAGTGTTTAACACACTTCACTATACCTGTTACAAATGAGGCACATTGTAGCTCGTTGCTGTAATATTTCGCTAATGAGGTCGGAAATGTACATTTCACCACAGTTATTCAAGCAACCGAAGCACGACTCACGCCCTGTACTCAGTTTTACGTCTGCCAGCATCTCGTCTCTTACCTTCCAAACTTTACAGAAGCTCTCCTGCGAACCTTTCAGAACTAGCACTCCTGAAATAAAGGATACTGTGGAGACATGGCTTAGCCAGAGCCTGGGGGATGTAATCAAAATGAGATTTTCACTCTGTAGCGTGAGCCCTGCTTCGGTAGCTCATATGGTAGAGCACTTGCCCGCGAAAGGCAAAGGTCCCGAGTTCGAGTCTCGCTCGGGCACACAGTTTTAATCTTTCAGGAACTTCCGTACCAGCGCACACTCCGCTGCAGAGTGAAAATCTCAATCTGGAAACATCCCCCAGGCCGTGGCTAAGCCATGTCTCCGCAGTATCCTTTCTTTCAGGAGTGCTAGTTCTGCTTCGGTAGCTCAGATGGTAGAGCACTTGCCCGCGAAGGGCAAAGGTCCCGAGTTCGAGTCTCGGTCGGGCACACAGTTTTAATCTGCCAGGAAGTTTCATAGTTAAAAGTTATCTGTTAAGCAGTACATTCTATGTGGCGAAAGATTGATTAGATAACACAGAGCTGAAGCTTGGACAGAACTGTAACACCTGTAAATAAAAATAAAACACTGTGTTTTTATTTTCATAGTGTTTTTTTCTGAAAAATATTATACCAAAGCTCGTTAGTTAATAATGTTGACATCTTTGCCTCTTTCTGAACTCTATATCTCACTCACTATGGAAGTATGCTGACTGACAATTTTTCACTTGAGGAAATCGGGAGTTGTGGTATGCAAATTGTAAGCCGAACCTGATGGTCATGATACTGAGGTCAGCTGGTAAAGTGTGAGTTCTGTGTCAAACATGTTCAGAAATAAGAGAGCGCTGTTGCATTAGCTTTTTACATTACTCGATATTTTCTTTTCAATAATGTATAAACGAGACAATATCGTAAATTAGGGGCAAACCGAACAAGGCTGTGCTGTGGAGACTGGACTTTAACTCTGAAGGATGACGGCTCTAATCTTCATCTGGCCATGTGCAATTTTTTCCGTGGTTTCCCTACATTACTTGAGACAAGATCCCCACTAACTACCACACCTATCCTTGTCGAACTAGATCCACAGCGTGTAAACATACTCTTGCTTTAATGTATGGTAGAGTTACTAAATTAACAAAGGGAATAATATAAAACAGTTTTTACACTTCTATAGTAGTGTCATCAGAGTATGGTATTCGCAGTAGAGCAATTTAAATGCAAATATCTGGTTGAGTGCTTCCCATTTTTGGGTGTGAACTTCACACATTCCGATCAAAGCTCGGCTCCTCTATAGCCTCCTGTGGTGTAGAATGTGTTTAACTTTTGCAGAGTGTACACTATCTCCATTACGTCTCATTTATTGCACACTAAATTTTCATTTCTGGTTCGGTTTGTACATTAGGATATTTAATTTTCTTTCACTATGAAGTACAGTTAACGTCCCACACCAGATAATAGATATTTCTATGATATTGTATGTGTTCCAGATATTTCATACTTCCTCTCATCTTACTTGATTATGATACTCGGCGTATGCTTGATGTTGTTGATTTTATGGTGTTCGACGGCATGGTTGTCAGCTGAATATATATATACACTATTTGATCAAAAGCATCCGGACACCCCCAAAAACATACGTTTTTTCATATTAGGTGCATTGTGCTGCCACCTACTGCCAGGTACACCATATCAGCGACCTCGGTAGGCAGACATCGTGAGAGAGCGGAATGGGACGCTCCGCGGAACTCACGAACGTTGTTATTTGATTAGTTGTCACATGGGTCACACGTCCGTAAGCGAGATTTCCACAGTCCTAAACATCCCTAGGTCCACTGTTTCCGATCTGATGGTGAAGTTGAAACGTTAACGGACACGTACAGCACAAAAGCGTACAGGGCGACCTCGTCTATTGAATGACACACACCGCCGACAGTTGAAGAGGGTATTAATGTGTAATAGGCAGACATCCATGCAGACCATCACACAGGAATTCCAAACTGCATCAGGGTCCACTGCAAGTACTATGACAGCTAGGCGGGAGGTGAGAAAACTTGGATTTCATGGTCGAGCGGCCTCTCATAAGTCACACATAACGCCGGTAAATGCCAGTCGACGCCTTACTTGATGTAAGCATCGCAAACATTAGGCAATGGAACAGTGGAAATACATTGTGTGGAGTGACGAATCACAGTACACAATGCGGCGATCCGATGGCAGTGTGTGCGTATGGCGAATTCCTGGTGAACGTCATCTGCAAGAGTGACTAGCGCCAACAGTAAAATTCGGAGGCGGTAGTGTTATGGTGTGGTCGTGTCTCTCATGTAGGGAGCTTGAACTCCTTGTTGTAGCACTATCACAGCACAGGCCTAAGCCGCTTCTTGCTTCCCACTGTTGAACAGCAATTCGGGGATGGCGATCGCATCTTTCAACACGATCGAGCACCTACCTGTTCATAATGCGCTGCTTGTGGCGGAGTGGTTACACGACAATAACATCCCTGTAAAGGACTGGCCTGCACAGAGTCCTGACTTGAATCCTATAGAACACCTTTGGGATGTTTTGTAACCCCGACTTCGTGCTAGGCCTCACCGACCCACATTCATACCTCTCGTTGGTACAGCACTCCGGGAAGAATGGGCTGCCATTTCCCAAGGAAACTTCCAGCACCTGACTAAACGTATGCCTACGAGAGTAGAAGCTGTCGTCAAGGTTCAGGGTGGGCCAATTCCAGCATTACCGATGGAGGGCGCCACGAACTTGTAGGAAATTTTCAGCCAGGTGTCCGGATACTTTTTATCACATAGTGTATACATTTAGAGCAACGAACAAAGCCATTCTTCTTATTGTGACGGTGTCGCACATAACATATTAGGAGCTATACATGGAATATCTGGCAGTGATAACACGATGGACAACAAGACAGGTTTCTTCTATGGGTCAAACCTTTGAGGGAGATCTAACCCTCGCTACACCCACATCCACATTGCCTGTTTGGCGAACGGTGGGAAACACTATTTGACGGTAGAGTAGTGTTATGTACAGGGTAGCAGCCAGTCCAGGAAGACTTTAGGGAACTGGTTAAAAAAAAGTTTCCTCCCAGAGCGACTTCCTGTGTGCCTACGTGATCCAAGACGCCAGCATTTCAGAACCGAGACAGGTCTGCCCAGTTAAGGATGCTGACGAGAGATGCCTTGAGCCTTATGCTGAAATGGTTAGCGGGTTCACGCCATAGGTTTTAGCTAATGACGTGCGTGGGATACAGGACAAGTGTGTGGACTCTGGAGGATTTTGCAGTGCAGAAGCCAATTGCTGCCGGCCGGAGTGGGCGAGCGGTTCTAGCCGCAACAGTCTGGAACCTCGCGACCGCTGCGGTCGGAGGTTCGAATCCTGCCTCGTGCATGCATGTGTATGATGTCCTTAGGTTAGTTAGCTTTAAGTAGTTCCAAGTTCTAGGCGGCTGATGGCCTCAGAAATTAAGTCCCATACTGGTCAGAGCCATTTGAACCATTTTTGAACACAGTTGCTTCGCTCTATTGTTATCTAGAATTCAAGCAGAACAGACGTCTTTCTCGGGAGCAGAACATCTTAGACTGGTCTAAACCTGGTATCTTCCGACCCTAGGTGCTCCATTTGCATACCGCGCACTGAAATATGTTATCTTTATTACCTAATTTCCTGTTGTGTCATGCAACGGCAGCTCTGGATGCCCACCCACTCACGAGTCCTGACCGCTCGACCTCCTATATGTTGTCATCGTAAGCCGGACGCAACAATCTTCTTCCCCGTCCGTAGCCCATGTACATTGCTGTGAGAAACGCGATTCGTTCCCATCGTTCGGTCCATAGGGCGACCGTTTAGTTCTGGTTCACTTCCGCTGTTAGTCCGTTAGGAGCCAAGCCTGGGTGCTGCAGCGCGTCGCCTACGATGCCGTGTCAGCGCCCGGAGCGCCTGCCTCCCGCAAGCGCCACACCAACACGTGTGCACCGAGTAAAAAGCGAGCCGTGCCTCACAGCACACGTGTGGGCTGCGTGCGCTCCGACTCCATTTGAGGGCCGCAGGCGACCCAGATTCTCAGTCGCCCCCTCTCTATCTCTGAGCAGGGAGCCGAGGCAAGAAAGACGAAAACAGGAGTTGCTTTCGTACTGCTCCCGTGGTTCAGTGGGCGCACGGGCGTGCTATCCACTGCAGCTGTTGCCGCCCACCATCTGCGTCACCCACTGACGACGAGCGCTCGCTGAGTGCAGTGTGGCAAACCACGCAGCTTTGCCATCACGCATCGGCCGAGATGTCGGCGTCGAGTTCTCAGCTGTTGCCGCCCAGCTGCGCCGCCCACCTGGTGCTGCGCCGCCCCAGTTCCGCCACTGGTCAGCCCCTCGCTGCCACCTGCGTTAGGGTCCCAGCCTCAACTCTCGGGGCGGTACTTGAGCAGCGGTGCGTCCAGCCGCCTCGCCGCCCATGCCGCTGTTGAACAAATACCGCGCGCTTACGGCCCTCAGCTGCCACCCCACCGTCGCCGCCGCTTCTGCGCGTCGCGACGCTTCGACTCTACTGTGAGTGCTGATATGCAGTGAGGCTCTTGGAGCCATTTGTTCAGAGGAGAAGTAGAGATTAGAAAATTACAGTACACAGTTAAATTTTGCATCTTATGCAGTTATTGCCTGTTTTTTGGAGGTGTCTTTGCTTAGGGCGTTTTGAACTTAAAAGTTTTGCGAGTCTAATTACATCGAGGTACCTTGAATGTGTAATGAGTCCTAGATAAGCACTTAAGATGTTTTTTGATTGTATAGTTAATGAGTGCGTAATTTAAAAACACACTTCCGTTTAACCTGTGTACTGCAGTAAATTCCTTATACTTGTTTTAAGCTGTGTTATCGTCGAAGTATGTCATCTTAGTTTTGATGAGAAATTTCTTAAGGTATATCTTCGACAGTTTTCGATTAATCTCCAGAGACTTGCAGCTTGCGAAATGTGTTTGGCAACCACAGAGTCTCCCAACCGTTCATGGCATTTTCATCCATTTCGTTTTCATGTCACGATCAGCTCTTTTTTCTTTCACATTTCCTATAAGCATCATGTCTTCGCCTTCTGATGAAAGTAGGTACCTACTCCTTGCTCCACAGACGTGAGCGCCTTAATGGGAGGTTTACTACCTTTCGGTTCAAAAAATCTGTGGTGTCACCGCCAGACACCACACTTGCTAGGTGGTAGCCTTTAATCCGGCCGCGGTCCGGTAATATACGTCGGACCCGCGTGTCGCCACTATCAGTGATTGCAGACCCAGCGCCGCCACACGGCAGGTCTAGAGAGACTTCCTAGCACTCGCCCCAGTTGTACAGCCGACTTTGCTAGCGATGGTTCACTGACTTCTACGCTCTCATTTGCCGAGACGATAGTTAGCATAGCCTTCAGCTACGTTATTTGCTACGACCTAGCAAGGCGCCATGATCAGTTTCTATTGATATTGTAAATCATGTACAGTCAAAACCGACGTTCGTCATTAGTGGATTGAAGTTAAGTATTCCACCAGCTACGTCCGTTTTTCTCAATTCTAATTCCCTCACCATGTTCCAGTCCTCGCGCCAGCCTGCGTGAGCTAAGACGCGTGCATTTCGGCCTCCTTCAGTACTAAGGTGCTGGCTCTCCTGCCAACCACAACAAAATCGATTTTTTTAACTGCGTTTTTGGATCAATAAAGTGTTCAGAATCCACCGCTGAAACGGTTCTTCCGAATACGGAACAGAAACGTTTGTTATTCGCGGTTGAACAAAACAATGCACCTGCCTGAAATCGGCCTTTTTCACGCATCAGTTCTCTTCTTTCGCAGGACGAGTTATTGTAGCGGTGCTTGGGGGAAACACACAAAATTCAAATGAAATTTTCAACGCGTGTGTTTGGAAGTTAGCCCCCAAGCATTTGCATTCTGGTGCGAAGACTGTGGAGATTGAGACATTCCTGGCAGTGAGCAGCTGCAACGAAGGGTGTTCAGCAATTCTGAAGACCATGAAAAGGATGGACGTCACCCTGGGACTCTACTCGACGCAGTTCTTCAAGTATTCCAACGACCACCGGATTCAAGCAGCCGAAAACCGCCTGTCACCGGCCATACGAGCGTCTCTGGAGCAGCGCAGGATGGCCCATATCGTGCAGAACGCCCGCTACGAGGAAGAGAAAGGACTAGTTTATGTAGTTTATGGACCCGGAATAGCAAATTGAACGTACGTTGCATAATATTGCATTTATATTTAGTCAAAACTTCAAACGCGTTTTTCTCGAAATGACGTTTTTCTTATCGCGCGGTATGGTAACTTCAAATCTACTGAACCGATTGGCGTGATTCTTTGTTTCCGACGAAGTTAGCTAAATTGTCCAGGAGTTGTACCACTTTTATTCCGATCTATCAACTAGAAATATTTTTACTTGGCCGACGAAGTCGGAAAATCGATGAAAAGAAAAAACCCTATTTTTTTTCAAATGGCTGCTACTTTGTTTCCTATGGTCCAAATAACTTAAGCAAGGTACAACTCCTAAACAATCTTATATACTTCGCTAACGTCAACTCAATTTTGATTTCAGACGTGCCGGCTGACCTGTGACATACCACGCGTGGTGGTCTATATCGAAATTTTGTTTCGTTCCGACGGCACTTCCGCCTTTGCTCTCCGACGTTTCGTTTCGAAAAAAATTCCAGTTTGTAGAGGAAATGTCAATAAACATTTTGACCAAATTTGATATTGATATCTTAAAGACATCCCGAGAAAAAAATTCTCGAAGAACATGTTTTTTTCGGGTCAAAGATAGTAAACATCCCATTAAGGGCTCTGCAGCCCACTTTGCCTCCAAATTACGTCTTCAAGGTTTCCGAAATTGATGGCGCACTAAATCTTTTTTTCTTGGTGGGAATTTGTTTTTATTTGCAAGACCAACACATATGCGTAACCTATGTCTAAGTCTTGTAAGTAAAGCAACAAACCACTAGATTCTGACGATCCTGGTATTGTCCATGCTTTACTATTGGTACTAGGCGACTTGAGGCTTCGAGCGCAAACACAGTCGTAATTACACGATTCAGTATTGTGTTTCCGAAACCGATATGACGCTGAGTGACGTGCTGGACTGCGGAACGAAAGTAATGAACTTTTCCTGCCATCTCTTTCTCCTCTTTCTTGCCTCTCTAGATTATCTTTTCTGACTTTTTATTCTTTTTCTGTCCATTCTTTCGTAAGTGGTAATTGCTTAACTGGTTCACTCAATACACGAAGCCAAGATCTATTAAATTATGTGCCGTAATAAGAGTTATAGAGAATGAAGAAGGAGAATTGATCTGTTGCACCCCTGTAAGTTGATAAGGGACGGTATGATGACTGCCGGCAGTTATCCCCAAGAGGCAGCGACATTTTGTTGATACGCAGACATGGATGGGGGTGCTTCATTTAGGTTATCCGTGAGCAGGCAAAACGTCCTGTGGTTCATGTGGTTGGAGGTAATTTTGTGCAGGAATGAGTTCTGTGTCACTCGTTTTAAGTGATGTTGTACCTGCTGCACAAATAATGCTTTGTTGTGGAAGTTGAGGAGGATACAATGAATGCTAATTATTTTGCTAATTGTGTGAGAGAAGATGATTCAGTGATGTTAAATGCTATATTTGACGCTGTGTCCGCCACAGGTCAGAGCGGAACCGTTACCCATGATTCATTTTACCATGCAGCGAATTTTCAGTTCAGAGTATGCTTTTTTAGTCGTTTAAATTGCAGGTTATGTTACCAGTGAACGCTTACTCTAAGCAGAGCCCACATGGTGCAAACACGTGGACTGGCACAGCCGTCGTCTTGCGATAAGCCAGCCACGCCCCCACACGCTGTCACTTCTCTCCCTCCTCTTCGTCTCGTCTGCAATAATAGCGTCAAAATTTTACATTTTTATATGATTTATAAATCATTTATTGTATAGGTTTTGAGTGACAATGTACTGAGAGTATTATGCAGAGAACAAATATTAAGTGACTTCAAGTAACAGTTGAATATTTTTGTGAGAAGGATGGCCAAGGTACATGCCTATTTGTATTATGTGGAAAGTTTAGGTGTTTTGAAGATTTGGAGGTGTTTAAAGGTACCCTCTCTCATCTACAGGGAAGAGCTTTGTCATGTAATGTTCAGCTTTGTCATAGAATTTTGGTGTGTATTGTATTTCACTTGTAGATCTCTTTTATTGACAAGGTTTTTGTTTTGTCTTTTGAAAGAATGTATAAGTTTACCTTACTAAAGTTTTTATAGAATGCTACTTTTTACAAGCTACGTCGTTGAATATTTGGTTTTGTTGTCAACCCTAGAATGTGTAGCTCCGTTTGTGGTGTCTATTTTACTTATTTTATAGTGTTCAAAGGACGATTATATTTCGAATCTTCATCTGATTTTCATAACTGACGTTCCAGTGCTCTTCGTTCGAGCTAATTCCACTGACGGTTCAGCAGCATTTGTTTCCCTGTTTTCTTCCAAGCTGTCACTAGGAGTTAAAGATGATTCCACGTTTTTAGTTTTCGTATCCACCGAATTAACTATTTCCCTCCAGTCTCTCAAATTCAAATGGCTCTGAGCACTATGGGACTCAACTGCTGAGGTCATAAGTCCCCTAGAACTTAGAACTACTTAAACCTAATTAACCTAAGGACATCACACACATCCATGATCGAGGCAGGATTAGAACCTCCGACCGTAGCGGTCGCGCAGTTCCAGACTGTAGCGCCTAGAACATGCTCGGCTACTCCGGCCGGCTTCAGTCTCTCTTCACAAATCTTTCTTGTACTGTGTCCAGTGAAATTAACATTTACTTTTTTCTTACCTACATGTTTTACACAACACTGTATATTAAGTCCTACAGTATTCTATTCCACGCCCCGACTGTTGCGTATAGGAATTTTAGTCGCGTTGAGGCGTCTTTGTTGTAGTTTTTATGCAGATAATTAATTCCTAAAACGATTGGCCAGCGTTTTTTGAATATTGTATTTGCTGAAAACCGACAAAGAGATGCAGTCAGTTATCCTATATCTGTTTCTTAATTAATGCGTGTTGTACTAACGATCTGAACTGAGTGTTCTTAAACGTTGTTTACTGCGCTGCCATGCATTTCCTTTTGTCCTACAAAACTTAAGTGTCTCATGTACAAATTTGGTGTCGCCCTTCGCTTGGTGTCTATTCTGCTGTCACATAGCATTGTCCTACTCTGTCTGTGCTCGTTTTTAGTGTATTACCGTCAGTACACGCCCCCAGCTGTGCTACAAAAGAAGAGGAAGGGGGGGGGGGGGGGAGGAACTATCTGAGGCGTAACACACGTCTTGCGGGAGGGGTAAGATCGCCTTTGTAAGCATAAGTGTTCTGTGCCGAGTGTTGCTAGTGCTACCTCCCCCTCACCCCTCTCGCCCTTCCACCGCCCTTGCTCCTACCCTCCGCTCTTACCCCTCCCGCAAGACGTGTATTACGCCTCAGATAGTTCCTCCCTCCCCCCCCCCCCCCTCTTCCATCACCCTACTGGACAGAAACGCCATTAAAGTTTGTCGAGGTCATACACGCGTATCTCTCTTTCCCCGCCCGACAAACCACGTGCTCTTCTCCCGTCAGTCGGAAGTTTGCTTACAAACAGTGCATGCGCTTCTGTCTCGCAGAATCACGCACTCTAGTTGCGAGTGTTCTCGTATTTTGTAAACTGATTATGATCTCACTGCATTCTGTCTCTTCTTTTGTGTGAAGTTTTATAAACAGGACGAGGATATTGTTAGCTGTTTTGTCACTGTGGACACAAGTTTCAACTATCTTTTGTAGGGCTTTGCCTTGTGTTTCTTCATGCTTACCACTTTGTTTTACAAGTTTATGTTATGCCAATGAAGGTCCCTTGATAATATGAAAACTGTAAACTCTAAGAACAGTAGACAGGACGGATAGTTTTCTTGAACTTTGCCGTTTTAGAGGAAAAAATAACGTTGTAAGCGATCCTTATTTTCAATTGACAATCCAGCAAGTGCTGTTTCTGGTCTTGTACCTCTGAATTTCTAGTTAAAATTTTAATTATAGTGGACAGTTTGTTAATAATTATTGTAACACTATTGAAGAGCACTGTGGTTGACTGACGCTGTTGAGAAAAATATTAAATCTGTGTGTTATCCAGAGCACTTTCTTGGAAAATTTTCACATTTTATCTTCGTAGATAATGGGAATTAGTAATTTTTCATGTATTTCCTGCAAAAGAGGTTTTCAGTGGTACCATATTTTTGATGAGATAATGAGCAGTATTTTTACGTAACAGAATGGATATTAACGATTTATCACAACCCTCAAGCAACTTTGCCTTATATTCTTTTTATAAATGTGGTTTAATGATGTGACACATGTTGATGATTTCAGATTCTGGTCCTGGGAATTAGATAAGCATTTAAAGGAGTATGGGGTTTTTACAATCAAAGAGTATAAATCGAAACTGTATTATGACTAGGAAGCCCTTCACGAGGTGTATTCAACCCACAAAAATTTGAAGTCACACCATATACTCATTTGGCAATGGGACAATATTGTGCTGGAACTTGAGCACTAACTCACGAGAAATATCGATTATAGCTGTCCAATTCCGATTGAAACTACTGAGTAATTTTGACCTAGGTGTAATATTTTACTGTCTCTTTCTCTCTGTCTCTCTTTCTTACTGTGTCCTCCTAAGTATGCCATAGTGCCCAATGTTTGAAGAACTGTGATTCTACGAGGTGATATAAGGTATTTTAAATTGTGTAGGTAGAATGTTGATATTAGAAATTCATGGGTTTTGGTGTGTAGCGTTTGCTGTCCCCTTGTTTCATCTATTATTCCAGTGTTTTGTCGGTATAAGAGAAGGCTTTGTGCTCTGAATTTCACATGGGTTAATAAGATAAGGTTTGAGTTACGTGCTTTACGGTACACCATCTCTTCAACTTACTAACTGCATTCTACATTTTACTGAAATTTTCATAATGCGTTGTAACTTGTGGAACTTCCTGTAATTGTTACCTGTAACTAATACACGGATGTTGTACTAAGATTTTACATTTGTTCTCACTCTGTTAAATGCACATAATTCAGTTCTTACCCACGTCAGGTGTTAAAGATTGCCACGAGTTGATTTTATGTTTTGTTTCACCTAAATACTTTGACTGCCATAGAATTAAGTATTCTGTCGTTACGTTGATGTACTTTTTGTTTTGGTATTAGTTCCACTATGTAGCAACGAGATTAATACTTGCCAGACACTACAAACAGCTACACATTCCCAGGGAAGCCCGTAAACCACTAAAAGATCAATGCTGATTCATTCAGTTCAGCCAGCATCTCCTTTCTATGACAATGTGTTTAGTACTGCAGCAGCAAGTTAATAACGAATTTTTCCCTCTCAAGTCAAGAGAAACAATAATAGTTCAGTCCTCTTTTTTGAAGCTCCCTGGCACCATTTTAACTTCATTTAAGATTTGATTATATGGACAGTGATGATTTAAGTTTTTACAGGAGATATTGTATTTCTGCCCAAATTTTGAACATTTAATATTTTACCATTTTCTTAAGTAGGACACCTCTAGCCGACCTGCCGGCGGCGGTGGCCGTGCGGTTCTAGGCGCTTCAGCCTGGAACCGCGCGACCGCTACGGTCGCAGGTTGCGAATCCTGCCTCGGGCATGGATGTCTGTGATGTCCTTAGGTTAGTTAGGTTTAAGTACTTCTAAGTTCTAGGGGACTGATGACCTGAGAAGTTAAGTCCCATAGTGCTCACAGCCATTTCAACCAATCTAGCCGACCTCTGGCTCAAAGTTGATATAAAAAGGAATGACATAAAAGCATTACCCAGGAACTCCTGGAGCATTTTCAACCAAATTTGACATACACGAACTATTACTCGTTAAAAAATCCTATGGGATGAGGGAACCACTAGTGCCATTAACGGTGGAACATGGGTGTGAGAGAAGGAGGCATGTAGAGAAATTCGAAAACGAACAACTGGTATTTCTTTTCAGTATTTAATTAATATCGAATTCTTTAAGAGTAAGAAGCGCAGTATCTGAGTTATTTGTGTTATTCAGTGCGTCACGAGGTCGCGAGCATAAGCACTGCAACGAGAGAAAAAATTTTATCAGCGTGTTTTGGTGGCAGATACCATGCCACATGGTTGAATATCACACATCCATTTAACGTCCTCTCTGTTGTATCATTATATAAACCCGCGGAGAACCGAGCAGCTGCCAGTTATAATCGTATTCCAGGAACCAAGAACGAAACGACAATCTGTCGTTGAGATTAAATGGAAAATTAATATCTCATATGCATTCGATGCTATCCGAAAATGCTCTAATTATCAAATTTTTTGTCATAGTCTGAAGCACATTGCCTCTAAAACTGCAATAGTTCTACCAAGGCGTTGGTTCTGTCATAGAGTCAGTCCGCCTGGACAGTGCCGTAATACGGGCGTAAATTACCAGCAATCTAGATCTAATTTACAGTCCATAAATCAAATACGGCAGACAGACGTACCTCAATATCTTTAAAGACACGCTGTGGATCAAAGAGAGAAGGCATACTTCATCAGCAATGTACAGCTGCATTTCAGCTCTCCGAATAAAATGAAGCAAGCTGTATGAAAGAAAAGAAAGCAGTCAAATCCTACAAACACTCTATGACTACGAAAGGCTAGAGAGTGATGAGCAGGGAATGGTAGGACCAAGCCACAAAATAATATTTAGCTCGAAGAACAATTACGTTATTTGGGTTCGGTGTTGCACAAAAAAGATCAAATTTACGCAGTGTTATTGGTGTGAGGCTTGAATTACAAATACAGCGGGGCCAAAATAAATTTACGAAAACGAAAATTAAAGCATGCAATGTACAACTAGCTGATGATAGTCGAAGTAGGGACGATACAAAATGTAGACTGGCAACGGCAAGAAAAGCGTTTCTGAAGAAGAGAAATATGTTACGTCGAGTATAGATTTAAGTTTCATGAAGACCTTTCTGAAAGTATTTGTATGGAGTGTAGCCACGTATGGAAGTGAAACATGGACGATAAACAGTTTAGACAAGAAGAAAAAAAAATGGCTCTGAGCACTATGGGACTTAACTGCCGTGGTTATCAGTCCCCTAGAACTTAGAACTACTTAAACCTAACTAACCTAAGAACATCACACACATCCACGCCCGAGGCAGGATTCGAACCTGCGACCGTAGTAGTCACGCGGTTCCAGACTGTAGCGCCTAGAAACGCACGGCCACTCCTAGACAAGAAGAGAATAGAAGCTTCTTAAAAGTGGTACTGAAGAAGAATGCTGAAGATTAGATTGGTAGATCACATAACTAATGAGGAGGTATTGAATAGAATTGGAGAGAAGAGAAATTTGTGGCACAACCTGACTAGAAGAAGGGATCGGTTGGTGGGACACATTCTGAGGCATCGATGGATCACCAATTTAGTATTGGAGGGCAGCGTGGAGGGTAAAAACCGTAGAGGGAGACCAAGAGATAGATATAGTAAGAAGATTCAGAGGGAAGTAGGTCGCAGAAGTTACTCGGAGGTTTTAATTTTTTTTGTGGTATTCAAAAAATTTAAAAACCTCTCTCACACCGGCGTGATTTAGTTTCACTGATCAGGACAGTAAAAACATGCATATGTTAAGGGAATTTTCATTCAGAAAGCAGGCTTATCATATTCACACAGTTCAGTACTGTTATATCCTGATTAAATTGAGCTTAACTTAAATTCCATAAGGCAATGAAGCAATTTCGAAGTCTCGGTGCGACGAAAATTGTCATTCGATCTCCTGGAAACATTTGTAATAATTATTAACTTTCGGTGATCACATGGGGAAGACCGGAGATCTGCTGGTAAGACCGTGTTAGCCTATTTATTTGAAGTAACTAGATATCTCGAGCGTACAAAACGGCAGGTTCGCCCAGTGTAAATCAGACGTTCCCCACTGATCCAGTGCAACACAGCGTAGTAAGCAGACACTGTTAATAATAATCAGTTAAATAATACTCGAACACACTTACTTTAGTTTAGTTCATGCATTAAATTCCTTCTCATACAGAATCTCATCAAGATGGCGACTAGCTCAACCATACATACATATACATCCTCCTTCTTTCGCGTCTAATCCGCAAGCATTTTTTCATAAGATAAAACAGATAGCAGAGAAGCTATTCCATGGAGTAAATGGACGCTCCAAGGAATAATAGGACTTGAAATTACTTTGCATTGATAATCGTATACTAAAGTTTAGGAATCGGTAAGATAAGAAGAGATATTTCGAGATATGTACTGAGTTATATAATATATAAAATTTCTGAAAATATCGCGGAGAGACCGCTGCAAGAGACATTACAAGGTGAAAATGTCTGCACAGGATAGAGTAGCATGGGAAGCTGAATCGAACTAGTATTTGGATGAAAACCACAACAGTAATATATACAATAAAGAGTTGACCTCGGTCACCGTGTTTGAGCGCATTAAATGGCCCGTACATGTTTGCTGGAACATTTGGAAAACTTTTACAGAACATGCGATCAGATAAGGCACATGCAGTGCAAGGAATGTATCAAACAGACAACATAAAACTTTCAGAACTGTGAAGTTCTAAATCCAAAAGGTTAGTAATATTAATTAAAGAAATCATGAACCTTTTATGAAAACAGTTTCTGTAACACAACAACAATAGACAGAAAATTATGTTTAAAAAGTCTTTCCCTTTATTCTGGCACTAGTGCTACAATCACCACAAGGAACGCCACCAAGAGCTAGCAGTCCTGCCACAAAAGGGAGAGATCGAATAATGCGTGGCAATTTGTGCAACATTTAGCTGAAGCCACATAGGTCATTTGCTTCAAAATGTTTCTCATCGTATCCATTCCTCTATGGTGTTTCACTTGCAGTGCGGTGAACGAAAGGAAGTCACAGCTAGGGTTGCACGGGCATATGCCGTCCGCTTCCAACCAGCCCGAGCCTTCAGACCACGATATCTTCGCGCGTGTCTCCTCAGCTGCAGTATCCCCAGTGCGCCTCCGTCTAAGTTGCCTCGAGTGGACAGAAGACAAAACAAATTATCAGTCACGGCCGTCACATACAAGGAACATACTAGTGTTTCTCAGAGTCACCACTTAATTCACAGCAGCTGGTTAAAAATCGATACCGTTGCGATGAACTTGCACTGAGATAGAGCGAGATCGCCGACCCAGCGCTCTGAACTCCAACAGGTGGTGGAGCCTGCTGCGGCGTGTAGCGGAATGCCAAAGTACTCTTCACTCGATAACGATGTTCAGAAATAACATCCAGAGAGGGCTTCTATCTATAATCGTTCCATCACCCGACATAGGGCTTGGTCTCACATTTTCACTTTGTAAATTAAATAACGAAGGCACATCTTATTAAAAATCCACACCTGCTTTTGTAAGCAGGCTTACGTCATCAGTAATCTCCACTATGTTTACACCGTCGGTCCAAAAAGTTGCGAGACCGATTTTATTCCTGGCAGCTTGAACGAAAAAATGTAAACACTCGACGGACATTCGATCGGTCAGATGTGAGCGGGCAGTGCAAAGCAGTGGATGTGTGAATGTGAGAGAGCTTTGTTGTATCACAAGTCGCAGTGATGCTCTATTTAGAGCGCTCAAGGCATTCTCCAGAATGTTTTGAAGAAGAAGAAACTGTATGCGAACTTTGTTCTGCATATGTAATTCCCGATAACATACCACAGAGCCTGAAAGTCTGCCGCGAACTGAATGAAATTCAAAAAGGCATGCTATTCTTTTCAGGAAAAAATGATCACGGCTGTTATCAGCGTAAACCTAGCACAAAATGAAAAAGTGCAGAAATTCACACAACGGGTCACAGTTTGCTGACAACACTGCCCTGCCGACATTCAAGCTGATGTGACGCTAGAGTAAGAACACACCCCAAAGACAGGCGACTGAGGCACTACAACATAATTTTATGACCGTTCTGCGCAAGTGGGGGAAGACAATGTGGATCAACCGCTATTTTTTATGCAGACTCAAAACTTTTTGGACTGAGAGTGGATTTACAGCAAGCCTACATCTACATTTTTACTCTCAGACATGTCTGACAAAACAGACACCACTCAAACATACAGTATATATTTCTGTAAGCACACGAAGGCATTTTGAAGTTTGTTTCAGTGTGGATACACTAACATCATCCGAAATCCTTCGGAAATCAGTAATTTGCGAGTAGGGAATTGGTTCAAATGGCTCTGAGCACTATGGGACTTCGCTTCTGAGGTCAACAGTCCCCTAGAACGTAGAACTACTTAAACCTAACTAACCTAAGGACATCACACACATCCACGTCCGAGTCAGGATTCGAACCTGAGACCGTAGCGGCCGTGCAGCTCCAGACTGTAGCAGTTCGAACCGCTCGGCCAGGTAGGGAATTAATAGACGAGAGACGCCGCTGTGCGGCGTGGGATAAGATGTCCGGCTGGTCATCGGCACAGTAGTTCAGCGTGTTCGGTCAGAAGGCTGACTGCCCCTTGTAAAAAATAACAATAATAACATAAAAAATACAAAATAAAAAAACACCCGCATAGTGTTCAACGATCATCCTAAACAGGTATCATGTGACATTCGCTGAGACCAAATACCGAGACCAATAAACATAAAAATGAAGGGCTGGGGGTGGGGAAGTGGCCGTCATGGCAACCGGAGCATCCGGGTTCGAGTCACATTCCGGCACAAATTTTCAGGTATCGCCATTGCATTACCAAAGTGCCCTGTGCTGCTGATACTCACAGCTTTCCCACCCATCCTTTCCCTTTCTTTCCCCATTCAGTATTTCATATGTGTCACACATGTTGAAGTATCTCAAGAAAATCCCTTGTCTGAGTTGCAGGTAGTACCCACAATGGACAGAAAACACTTCACTGTTTACAGCAAAACGCAGGTAATTCGAGGTAATTGGGACCGAGTAGGGCTCTAATCTGGGAAAACACCAAGAGTAACAGTTTTAGAGACCTTTTACTTAAAATCAGATTCAGAAGGTGATGTTCACAGTATTATTACAGTAAACAAAATAATTTCATCAGTTAAAGTATTACCTGAAGCGCTTTTTGACTTTTGTACAGAACTGATAAGGCCGACTTGGTTTGGCAGATCTACTAATTAACAGAAGTGGAAACTTATGATCTTCAAAGGTGTTGCTGCAACCAATGATCGTTGCTCTATCTTCTGATTTCTTATAATCTGGAGAGGAAGCTCTACTTATAGCTGCTAGCGCTTTAGTCAGAAGCATTCTGTAACAGAGTCCTGTTTCATCACAATTAAAACTTGACCCAGTGACAGATTTCCCAATTTTTTTTTTTACTTTTTCTTGGAGCACTGTGACATCTCCTCTGTCAGAAGGTAACTTTTAGCGTAGGTGTCAAGCTGGCGCACTCCGTACCATCTCTTTCTTTTTCCTGCCATCCAGAACTACTAAAAAGCGTTCTCTTTTTTATAATTCGTTTCGAAATTAAAAAAATAATTATGTCCTTGATATTCTGTTTGTAAAGTAGTAGGCATCCATCATTCACCTCTTATTAAAAGGAGACTCAGATTTCTGGGGCTCGAATAAACAATGTTTTATTGTTCTTCGCAACAGATGAATTAATTAATTGAAAGCGCTACACAACAGTGCCTCGGAAAAAAAATTCTATAGCCATTACCTTATAAATATTTCTTTTTTACCGACAATCTAATTTCTACAGATTTTGCTGTCATCTTCTGAAATTCAAAAACTTGTGTCACAAAATGTGTTCGTTGTGAGCTTTGTAACAAAAATTTCTGAAGATCAGAAGACGTCAGCAAAATTTGTGGAAAGCGGATGTCGAAAATAAAGAAATATTTATGCGATCTTTACTATAGAAAGCTTTTTACCAAGTAAAACAGATTGCTCTTCGTCATTTACTCTGTGAGTAATGGCCATTGGAATGCCCAATGGGCCATACGGTGTTATTTTATTACTTGTTTTAACAATGAATTTTTCATTGAACCAAACAGATGGAAGTCGGGATGTGCGAAATCCTGGCTGTAGAATGGATAACGAAGAACAAAACGGCTCTGAGCACTATGGGACTCAACTGCTGAGATCATAAGTCCCCTAGAACTACTTAAACCTAACTAAGCTAAGGACATCACACACATCCATGCCCGAAGCAGGGTTCGAACCTGCGACCGTAGCGGTCACGTGCTTCCAGACTGTAGCGCCCAGATCCACTCGGCCACTCCAGCCGGATAACTAAGAACAGTCCAATGAAGTTTTGTGAGCTCCTCCTTGATGAACAGACTTGTGTGAGGCCTTGCGTTGTACTGCAGAAGAACTTCGTTTGCATTTTTGTGGCGCCGAACGCGCTGAAGTCGTTTCTTCATTTTCATGAGGGTAATACAATACACTTTCTAGTTGGTCGATGCACCATGAAGGTGCGTGTAACAGAAAACCCTGTTCAGAGTCCCAGAAGACCGTCGCTCTAACTACCAGCTGAGGCTGCAGCTTTGGGCCTTTTCTTCGGGAGAGAGATATTGTAGCGCCACCCCATGGATTGCCGTTTTGTTTCCGGTTCGAAGTCATGTTGCATCACGTGTGATGATGTTAAATAAAAAATATTGTACCCGTCACCCTCGGCAGGTGCAGTTAATCCATACTGAGTCAGCACTACCGACGGAGAAGTCTTGCTGGGCAGCGAGACGTTTGGTTGTGATCCGTCGATTACCTTAATTGAGAGTTTTCGCAAGTACAAACACTGCAGGAGTCACAGCAATGTCAAGCCAGCCGTTAAATAGGAGAACGGACAAGTTTGCGCAGTCTTGTTGCAATGGCGACACACGGTCGCCCAACGACTCGCCGGGCTTTTGTTCACTGCCAGGTCTCCGTAGACATTCCGCAAGTGCCTATGAGTATTTCTGATGCTTTGCTTTTGCGCCAAAACAATTCAGTGGTAGCTCCCTACTTGGAATGCTCCTGTGGTACAGACGCCATTTTGAAGGCTACGGCCGGCCGCGGTGGTCTCGCGGTTCTAGGCGCGCAGTCAGGAACCGTGAGACTGCTACGGTCGCAGATTCGAATCCTGCCTCGGGCATGGATGTGTGTGAAGTCCTTAGGTTAGTTAGGTTTAAGTAGTTCTAAGTTCTAGGGTACTAATGACCACAGCAGTTGAGTCCCATAGTGCTCAGAGCCATTTTTGAAGGCTACGTACGGCGTCGGCACGTATGGGATCTTTATTAATCTATAGGGGTAAAGCGTGAGTGTTCCACAACAAATTCCGCATTTTTAAACCGAAATTTGGCGAGAAAAAAATGTGTTGCATTACTTACTGAACGCTTCGGGAGGCACTTAACCTCATGATGCCAATTGACGTGCTACTCGACCGAATAGTTGCGGCTTCGGTCAAGAATACCACCATAACGACCGGGAGAGCAGTGTGTGACCCCACGCCCCTTCTATCCGCATCCTTCTCCGAGGATGACATGGCGGTCGGATGGCCCCGGTAGGCCACTCGTGGTCTGAAGACGGAGTGCTTTATTTTTGTTTACTTACTGAACGCTCCTTGTACATGGAGGAAGAAATTTGGGCTGGTAATATATTTTTTTGACGTAGACTGTGGCACCTATATTAAGTTTCGTGTTTACACGATTGCCCGTGGAGCTCTTTCTGGTGCAGCTAGCTCGAGCGCTTGGTCGTTCATTACCCCAAAGACATATTCCGTGACCGGACTGGGTTTCGATTCCACGACCTTACCGTTTCCGTGCACGTGTTTTACGAGTGGATCACCAAACGCGACGACACAGGTGAAATGTATGGATATCCCGCAGGCCGCACAGTGTCGCAAACAGGAAGGCTGGGGAGCCGTGGGCGGCGCCCCTGGCCGCGGTCCAGCCAGCGCCACGGCGCCGCCAGTGAGTGGCCGCCCTCCGCGCGCGCTGCCGCGACGCCGCCGCCCGCAGCCATGTACGAAGACGACTTCAAAGGTAGACAGCGCGGCCGCCGCCGCCTCACCTGCTGCAGTGTCAGCACCTCTGCTGGCTGCGCCCCTTAACTGTCGCAGCGTAGGCATCCCTGCCTCACTTTCGCGAACTCAACCTGCGCCAACAGCGGACTACGGCTTTCGAAGTGTGGAAATCAACTACATATAGCGCACATTGATCGTGACCTCCTTGTTGTGTTTTGCAGTAGGGGACCGGTTTGCTGCAGCTCTCCAGTCTAGCCTCTTCATCTTAACGTAACTTACGTAACTACTGCAACTACGTCCACCATTTGAACCTTACTCCATTCAAGCCTTTGTCTCCCTCTAGAGTTTTTAGACCCCCCCCCCCTCCCAGCCCTTCCCCCCTCCCACACACACACACTTCCCTCCATTACCAAACTGATGATACCACGACACTTCAGAATGCCTCATCAACTGATCCGGTTTGTTAATAATTATGCCATAAATTTCTTTTCCCATTATTCTCTACACTGGTTATTTACTTGACCTACCATCTAATTTTCAGCATTCTTCTGTAGGACATATTTCAAAAGCTTCAGTTTTCTTCTTTTTTGAATTTTTATAATCTACATTTGACTTCGCTGCAGGGCTTCATTTCGTACTAACATCTTCTTCAGAAAAGAGTTCCTAACACTTAAATCTACATTCGATAACAAATTTCTCTTCTTCACTCACGCATTTCTACCTATTGCCAGTTTGTATTTTATATCTTCTCTACTTCAGCCGTCTTCAGTTACTTTGCTACCCAAATACCAAAAATCATTTACTACTTTCATTGTTTATTTCCTAATCTATACTCTCAGCGTCGCCTGGTTTAATTCGACTAGAGACCATTACCCTTATTGAAGTTAAAATCTTCTGGGTTATTAGGCCGCCTCATGTTTCTTCTAAAATGTTCGACGTTTCGACCCCTGTGCCGGGATCTTCCTGAGGATCTTTTGGTGTCCACTACTGCTAGAACACTGTCAGAGACGAGTGTCGCGTCCACTTATAAAGGGGGAGTTTCGTGGCGTTCGTGCTGGAGAAGTGGCAGTATTGGTTAAAATTCATATGGCTACCATTGGTGGGCCATAGTCATAGGGTTCAGTGACAACGGCCACGAAAGCCTGCAGACTTACATTACCCTTATGTTACTTTTGTCGATGTTCATCCCATAAC
Source organism: Schistocerca gregaria (assembly GCF_023897955.1). NCBI lineage: Eukaryota > Metazoa > Arthropoda > Insecta > Orthoptera > Acrididae > Schistocerca > Schistocerca gregaria. The sequence continues at coordinate 124,878,881 of NC_064923.1, read as the reverse complement.
CACGTTTCAAGACACTGTCTTTTCCTTTCAGCGGCTTTCGCAAGTCCAGTGCTGTCTCTGACAGAACTACAATATCATCGGGAATCAATTAATTTTTATTACTTCTTCATGAACCTTAATTCCCTTTCAAAATTTCTACTTGATTTCCTATATTGCTATTCAACGTACAGATTGATAAACTCCGGGAAGAGGTTATAGACCTCCCTTATTCACTTCTCAACCACTGTTTCCCTCTCATGCTTTTCGACACTAGTAAGTGCAATTTGTTTCCTGTACAAGCTGTAGCTATCTCTTTTGTCCGTATATTTTACCCTGTTACCTTCAGAAATTTAAAGAGTGTATTCCAGTCAACACCGTCAAAAGTTTCTCTAAGTCTACAAGTGCTATTAACGCAGGGTTGCCTTTCTTCAGTCTATCTTCTATGATACGTCGCACGACCAGTATGGCTTAATGTGTTCTTCAAACTGATCATCCCCGAGATGGGATATTACCAATTTCTATGTTCTTCTGTAAATAATCCATAACAGTATTTTTCAACTGTTACTTATTACCCATGACGCGTCTCAGAAATTTCAGGCGTCTCCAACCGCTGGTATATTTACAAGTTGGGTTCAACTGTTTGTGTTTAAGAATGGTTGTAGTGAAGTTCGTTCTCAAGAGAGTGGAATAATATTTTACTGCAGGGCAGATAGTTCAGTAGCAAATTAAATTATGTGTTTCTCCACTACGCTATGTCATAGGCGTTAGCACAAACACAGGTTACCTCTTTAACCATTGCAAAATAGTAAAATACTTAATACCTATAACGGGCGGCTGTCTTTATGTGACTCTTTAATGTGAAAATAATGTAACCGTATCGTGATCATTTGATAATGTCTGATCCATCTTGAAGATTTAGGTACTGTGTTACACGTAATGCCCTTAGGTACTGTGTTACACGTAATGCCCTTGGCCGCACTGGAGAAGCAGTTCACTACACCGTCCACGAAATGCAGAACATACTTTTGTACATTTCTATTTTTGTACTGTCAGTTCAGCAGACTGTTCTGGCAGGAGACTCTTTCCAAAAGTTTAGGGGTAACATTCACGAAAACACGCATAACTTAATTAGGGAGAAAATATCGATAGTAGAGTAATAAGTTATCAGATTCTCTTGTTCAGTCCGATGAAATATACTTGTAAAACAATTAAAAGTTTTATGGAAAAAACGATGTTGGGAAATGCCTGTGTGTTGCAGACACTCGAAGTTTGGTTCCACATATTTTTGTTTGAATTAATTATTTACTGAAACTTCCTGGCAGATTAAAACCGTGTGCCCGACCGAGACTCGAACTCGGAACCTTTGCCTTTCGCGGGCAAGTGCTCTACCAACTGAGCTACCGAAGCACGACTCAGACCCGGTACTCACAGCTTTACTTCTGCCAGTACCTCGTCTCCTACCTTCCAAACTTTACAGAAGCTCTCCTGCGAACCTTGCAGAACTAGCACTCCTGAAAGAAAGGATATTGCGGAGACATGACTTAGCCACAGCCTGGGGGATGTTTCCAGAATTCTCATTCTGGAAACATCCCCCAGGCTGTGGCTAAGCCATGTCTCCGCAATATCCTTTCTTTCAGGAGTGCTAGTTCTGCAAGACCGTCTTCTGCAGATATAGCAGTTCTTAATTGAGTATTGTGGTTTATGCTATGACGATACACTACACTGAGCACATACTGAAATGTATGCTCATCCATTCTTAAATAACTGATCTACGACTTGATGTCCTCCACTACAAGCTCACGTAACAAGTTTTGTTGAATGCTTTTATCGTGTCGTCGTAAAAGCCACGGCTTCACCCAGGTACGTTTCCTTTTTTTGCCCCACTTCTCATCCGAATGTGCACACAGTGCAGTTGTGGTACATGCAACTACTGCGGTTAATAACAAGTTGTTGTTGTCAGCCATCTTGAACTTTGACGAAAAATTTGATACCCTTTTTAGCGCCACGTCAAAGATCTTTGTCAAATATATTTGACGAATATTTGATCACATTTTTGATCAAATCTTTCACAAAGAAATTTGATAGTGTAATACCGGCCTAACATAAAATTGGTGAAAGTTAGAAATGGACCCTGCAGGGATTTCGCGAACTGTGACTGTTGAAAACCAAAGGCGTACTTCAAGGTCGAAACTTTTCACGGCAAAAACCCAACAGGACTCCACAGTGCGTTTAGTGAAGTTTGGGGTGAGTTTACAGTGGACCGTAGTTCAGTTTCACGTTGGGTTAATCGTTTTCGTGATGGTCGTATGAGCATAGACGATAATCCAAAACCCGGAAGGCCAGAAACGTCAACAGAGGAATGAAGTTCGGAACCTGTAGCAGGTGCTCTTGGAGAAGAACGCAGTGCGACTTTTAAGAAACTCTCTGAAGCCATGGGAATTCCTCCAACATCAGTATTCCGTATTTTAGGAAATGATGTGAAGAAGAGGTAAATTTCTGACACCGTTTAACTGCTGAAGAGAAGCAGAAATGTCTGGACATTGCAACCTTCCTCAAATAACGATCTGACAGTAATGGTCAAGGATTCTTGTCTCGAGTGGTCGCTATTGATGAAACGTAGTTTAGGGACTTTGAACCGGAACTGAAATCACGGTTTAATGAGTGGAGTGCTTCACATTCTCCACGTTCAAAAGAATTTCGACGCGTTCAGTCATTTTTTCTTATGATTACCAAGGCGTCATCATGACAGAATCCCATGTGGAACAAGTGTCATAGCGTTGTATTATCCTAACTTCATGCAAAACCTGTGCAGAAAAATGCCCAAAAGCTGCTCGAATACGGGTGGGATGTTTTGCCGCATCCTCCCTACAGCCCGGATATGAGTCCACCTGATTTGTTCCCGAATGTAAAAAACCTGTGCATGGACGTCCTTATCTTTCTCTACAAGAACTTTCTTCCACCGTTACCTAGACCACTCGATAGGCGAACGGAAGTTGTGTCCTAAGTGGAATAAGAAAGCTACCGAGACGTTGGGTTTAGTCATAGAGGAGCAGGGTGACTATATTGAACGATTGCATGAAGATATTGAAAAAAAAAATGTTTACGTATAAAAAATTAGTGTGCATTATTTATGAAATGTCTCTCATAGAAGTCTGAGACTTCAAAATGTCTCTGGAACCACATGGCTCCATTTGAAATGGCATGTGTTTCAGGCATGAGCAGAAATTGCTCCGTATGACATTGGTGGGCTGTTTGTTTTCATATACCAGCAAAGCGATAGTTTGTTTGTTTCCTTGGGTTCATATCACAAGCTGATGTTGGGAGTGGAATGAAAGGTAATAATTTAATACCCGTGATGAACATCACAACAATATTTGATAAATATTGGCCTAGTACTTCACGGTGTAGCACATTTCCTTTAATTAATGGGTGGCTTGCTCGTTCAGAACACCGTGACAAACTGCGCTTTAAGAGGCCCCCATCGCGCTGAGTTGATATGGAGTGAGGGTAACTGGCGATGGAGGGTGGGGGGAATTTGGCGGAGAGGAAGGGCTCGCATGTGTCGCGTGTGGTTGGACGGTTGCCTAGGTAGCAGCGGTTACGCCGGCAGTTGTCACAGCTGTGTCATGGCAGAGCGCCAAACGAGAAGCAGAGCAGGTGGCATCGCGACCACTGCTAAGGTCAGAACTGAGTGGGACCTTCCTCCATGTCTCCGAGTCGGAGGAAGAAGTTGGTGATCGAAATTTCTTGAAAAGATCCTACCGCAACAGTAAAAGCCTTTGTTTTAAGGATCGCCATTCAAGTCGCCTATCATATCCGTGACACTCTGTATCCTATTTCAAAATAACAAAAAAAGAGCTTCCCTTCTTCGAACTTCTTCGATATACAACGTCAGTGCTGTCTGATGCGGATCATACACCGCAGAGCGGTGCTGTAGAAGAGGACGGACAAGCGAAGCCTAGACAGTCTCTTTAGTAGAAGCACTGCATCTTTTAAGTGTTCTGTCAATAGATCGCAGTCTTCGGTTCGCTTTCCCCACAACATTATCCACTTCGTCGTTCCAACTTGAGTTATTCGCAATTATTTTCGAATCCTAAGCAATGACCGTTGGATTTTCAGGAAGGAAGAACTGCGGTCTATCGCAAACAATCCGAATTTTATTTTTTATCGATTTCAACTATAGAACAGTCGTCATCAGTGATAAAATCAGTGCAAAGAAGAAGAAAAAACAGCAAAGTATCAGTGCTTCCATGCAGTCTTACATGGGCATACAAGATACATTCAGGGTGTAAATTTTAAGTTGACAAACAAGAATAAGTCGAAAAATAAGCTTCGCACGAAAAAATGTGTAGAACCCAAAGTTGATTACTTTCGAGGGGGACATCTGCTGCTGCTAAAATTAACCCGCCACCCTAGCTCCCCGGGGGTGGGGCGGGAATCAACATAAAAATTTCAAATGGGTACCCCCATTTATTATTGCAGAATCAGATTCTACGTACAAAACTACGTACATTTTGTCTTAAACGTTTGTTTCGATTTTTCATAGTTGGCACTGTAATTCAAGAAAATCCATGCTCTAATTTTTGCGTGGAAAATGGTTACGGTTGGATAAAAAATACTTATTTACTTCGTAAATTTTGATTCACTAAAACTAAAACTCTTCCTCTCTCTCCCCATAGGGTGGGGTTTGAGAGAGAGGATTTAGCGTTTTACAAATGTTGACCCAAATATTAATTTTTTCCGCAGATTCGGATAAGTTTGGTTTGTTTTGTGGTCATGAAGCCACACAACCTTTAATTATCAATCAAATCATCTGGCTAGCTAATTAACTAACCAAACACGCTACTTACTAACGAGTGAACTCATTAACTAAAAAATTAAACTGACTCACGAACCTATTTTTTTATTATATTCGGAGTAATCACTCTTGTTTGTCGAGAAGTCTCATAACTGCGATGCTTGCTTAGTTTGAGTCGTTTAGTTTCGGGTGGAAAAACGTAAAAACGTTCATAAATCTTATTATTTACTCGTAACCATTTTTCACGCAAAAATGAGAACTTGGATTTTCTTTAATGACAGTGCCAACAACCAAGAATCAAAAGAAATGTTTAAGACAAAATGTACGTAGTTTTTTTAATGTAGAATCTGATTATGCAATAAAAAATAGGGGTGGTGGGCTAATTTTAACACCAGCAGATGTCCACCTCGAAATTAATCAACTACGGGTCCTACACATTTTTTCGTGTGAAATTTATTTTTAGATTTATTCTGGTTTGTCAACTTAAAATTTACACCGTATAATACCATAATTGTAATCGCTAAGTAAGTAATCCCTAGAATTAACAGCGTTTAGATTTGTGTGATTTATCGCGTAACTGAAATTTAGCAGGTTCCTTTTGCTACTCATGTGGATGACATAGAGTCTATCGCCGTGTTTCGTACCACAGAAATATCTTGTTTAAATCATTCTGCAATTGGTTTTGATCATCTAAAGACTTTACGAGACGGTAAATGACAGAATCAACTGCTTTCTGTCAGTCACTTTGAACTCTGAGCTTTCTGACGGGAAACCACGAATCTACACTCCACACGATGATGCCGGGTGTTGGCCCTGTGTGCCTCGGTCGTATGCAGTCCTGATTGTGGCGCTCACCTGCACGGCGCCAAACACGCATACGACCATCATTGGCACCAAGGCAGAAGCGACTCTCATCGCTGAAGACGACACGTCTCCATTCGTCCCTCCATTCACGCCGGTCGCGACACCACTGGAGGCGGGCTGCACGATGTTGGGGCGTGAGCGGAAGACGGCCTAACGGTGTGCGGGACCGTAGCCCAGCTTCATGGAGACGGTTGCGAATGGTCCTCGCCGATACCCCAGGAGCAACAGTGTCCCTAATTTGCTGGGAAGTGGCGGTGCGGTCCCCTACGGCACTGCGTAGGGTCCTACGGTCTTGGCGTGCATCCGTGCGTCACTGCGGTCCGGTCCCAGATCGACGGGCACGTGCACCTTCCGCCGACCACTGGCGACAACATCGATGTACTGTGGAGACCTCACGCCCCACGTGTTGAGCAATTCGGCGATACGTCCACCCGGCCTCCCGCATGCCCACTATACGCCCTCGCTCAAAGTCCGTCAACTGCACATACGGTTCACGTCCACGCTGTCGCGGCATGCTACGGCAAACTGGCTGACACTGACAGCGGCGGTGCACAAATTCTGCGCAGCTAGCGCCATTCGACGGCCAACACCGCGGTTCCTGGTGTGTCCGCTGTGCCGTGCGTGTGATCATTGCTTGTACAGCCCTCTCGCAGTGTCCGGAGCAAGTTTGGTGGGTCTGACACACCGGTGTCAATGTGTTCCTTTTTCCAGGAACTGAGACGATACCCGTATGTATGCAGTTTCATTAGAAGTAGAATGTGAGGAATAGTGTCATAGCCTTCTGGAAGTCTAAAAATATGGTGTCAGTCTGACATCTTCTGTCGACAGCAATCATAATTTCGTTTGAGTAAAGATCCAGTTGTGTTTCACAATGAAATACTTTCTGGATCGGTGTTGACTATTTGTCGAGAATTCGCTTTCTTCGAGATAATTCATCATGTTTGAACACAGCACATTTCCCAAATTCTACTGGAAATGGACAATAGTGAGGTGGATTTGTAATTCAGTGGATTACCCTTATTTCCTTTGTTCGATTAGGCTGTTCTATCAATATATCCTGAAAGGAACCTAACTGGTGTACAGACTGGAACGGAGGCCTCACTTTCATTAATTGATTTAAGCTACTTTGCTGCACTGAGTATATCTACTTCTCAATTACTCTTGTTGGCAGCTGTTCTTGATTCAAATTCTGGAATATTTACTTCTTCTTTGACGAAGGAATTTTGGAATACTATGTTTAGTAACTCTGCTTTAGTGATACTCCCATTAGGACGTATTTATTGTGTTTTCCGTTCATGTACTTTGCCTACGTCTAGACTCTCTTAATTTTGTGCGAAATTTCGAGACAGAGTTTCACTGCGAATGTTATTAAAATTATATCGCATTGAAGTGAGAACTAAGTTTTGAGCTTCAGCAAAACATCGCCACTCTTGGAGACATTGTGTTCTTTTGAATTTAGCGTGCTTTTTCTCGTTGCTGCAACAGCTTTGTGGCCTGTTTTGTGTGCCATGGGCGATCAGTACCATCTCCTCTTAATTTATCTCGTATTTATTTCGTAACGCCGGAAATGCGTATCCTCCTATTTCTATCTGTTGTACTATAATTTTTTTCCTTATTTTGTTATATGATATGACGTTTCTGTGTGTTTGTATATTGTAATTGTTTTACTATGCATTTATGTCGATGTGTAATTGGTTTGTTTTGTAAATACTATTTGTATTTCTACGCTGGGTTTTACCTAGGGAAAACTATGCTATCGAACGAATACATCGATAGGTCGTGTGGAGAACCAACGCGTTTAGGGTCTCTGGTAGTGTTAACTCTGCCGCGTGGAGCGCAGGAAGAGCAGACGGAGAGTCTGGCTGGAGAATGGCAGTGGAGTAGGTGTGTTGTGTGACGCTCCCGCTAGTTGCCACGCTTTCGGGGTTTTGCAGCATGTAATTGCGCTCGACTTGCTATGATAGTTTCTGACACGGTGTCGCGGACGGGAAGCATTAGCTGGCGCACATAAAGAGCCCGTTTCCCCTGGCTCCAAAATGAGGGTGAGGTTACAGTCTCTCAATAGACGACGATACGATTTTGAATTTAAGCCACATCTGATCTACGGACGCTTACATAGTCACATGAAAAACATGCATTTCTATTAATTACCGTTCAGTAATGTAAAACACTGGTGACAGGGTAGCAAAGCAGCACTGGCTAAAGCAGAATCGAGAATCTATGCGGGCCGCTGTGACCGAGCGGTTCTAGGCGCTTCAGTCTGGAACCGCACGACCGCTACGATCGCAGGTTCGAATCCTGCCTCGGGTATGGATGTGTGTGATGTCCTTAGGTTAGTTAGCTTCAAGTAGTTCTAAGTTCTAGGGGACTGATGACCTCAGATGCTAAGTCCCATAGTGCTCAGAACCATTCGAACCATTTTTTTGAGAATCTATGAAACTCCCATGAAATCGAAAAACAGCTGTGAAACGTGATAATAACACAAAATGCATCAATATCTTAACTAACCTAAACTAAATTGAAAAGGATAACAAGTCCGGCTATCACATCCAGTTCAACCAGAAGTGATTCGAAAACACTACTACTAGCGAAAAGACTTTTATGAGCTTGCGAGTGGAGCGAGAGATGCTTTAATTTTAAAAATGACCAAGCAAAATCTCTTACTCGGGTTCTAACTTTCTCGTCATTGTCTGAACCTGTCCCCTTATCTGTCGTGTCTACCTTCACGCCATTCAGAGAGTGGCCCCTGCATTTAAAAAAGTAGAGGGAAGAGTTTCGTTGGGTTTGAAATGACAAACCACTCGCTCGCCTCAGGCTTCAATTTCTCTGTTCTTCTAATGGCCAGTTCCCTGCTCTGTCACGTCCAAAAACGACACTGATCTGAGAACGGTTCCTCCGCTTAACAAGTGAGGGAATGGAAAATTAATTGAGTTTGAATCTCCCAACAAACTTTCTCGCCATATGACTTATAGCGTTTCGTTTCTCTGTTTCCATGATATGTCAATTTCCAAGTTCCCACACAATAATTCAACGACAATCACTTATGAAACAGATTAAAGGAAATTAAAAATTACTTCATTTATTCCTGTGGATGCTACACATCTAACTTGGCCCTTTTCCACCTAGGAGGTTCAAGGGGCTCTAAGCGCTATGGGACTTAATTTCTGAGGTCATCAGTCCCCTAGAACTTAGAACTACTTAAACCTAACGAACCTAACGACTTCACATACATCCATTCCCAAGGCAGGATTCGAACCTGCGACCGTAGCGGGCGCGCGGCTCCAGACTGTAGCGCCTAGAACCGCTCGGCCACTCCGGCCGGCGCAAAGAGGATGTCTTGTATACTTTGGATAACAGTTCGTTGTGATTTAACTACTTCCTAATGTCGTACAATTTCACTGTTACAAATTTTTGTGTAACAGCATAAATAAAGCGTAATGTAGGTACATAAATTGTAAAACTCTTTACAGGTACACGAAAAGGGCTGTGTATAAACTGTCTATGTTATGAGATTTTCAGCGTACTCTGGCAACTGACGTAGAATTACATAACTTTTTCGTTCTAATTAACTATTACAGGCCTCTCAACATAGTCCATAATCCATGTAATTGTTATTTCATTTTATTTGTCAGTTTGATTCTGCACATATTGGTAATCGTCATTACAGCTTCTCTTATGGAATACACACAAAATTACTTATTACTGACATGGGAATGTGATACAGACATTTCGACTGTTCCATTTTTAAATACGTTCTAATACTGGAAGTAGTTGGTTTCACATTTTAGGGTTGATTAATGTCGGCTGCATATATCCATGATAAGGGTGACATTTGCAATTAGCAAGAAACAGTGGTATTAATTGCACCGTTTACAGGACTGTAGATAAACTACCTGCATTAGCTGTATTTTTAACTAAATTTTCTTTTGTTTAATTTCAGTGACCATTCTAAGCCAGAAATACAAAAGATTACTAATATTTTTTCCATAACTGCAATCGGAATGGGAAAATCATGATGCGCCTATTAAATTAATAACGACCTCACAGTCATTTTCCCCGTTTTTTAGTCATTGTTGTGAGACAAAGCGTACAGTTTGAGTCAGACCATCTTAGGAAAACTTAAGCAGATTTTTCCTTCCGGGAGATGAACGGTCTGTCAGCAATGTGGCGTCTGAGTGATGTTCCTGTTATGCTCTGGAAAATAGAAGTCCCTGTGAATGGTAGAAACTCGGTATTACGGTGGCGATCAAGTTGGATTGGTACTAGTGGTTATTGGTTATGAATATTACTGCCAATCATCACTTTCGAACATAAGCAAAGTCTCACAAGTTCACTCAACAAACGCTGGAGCTTCATCGATTAGCTCTAGCAACAAGTGCCTCTCATGAAGCCCCCACTCGAACAATCGTTGCAGGGGGCCTGTACCTAGTGTTCTCTAACGTTGTGTAAGAAACTGCTATGAGCGTGTCAACCCATACTACTGGCCAATTCGGATACTTCGTTTCACCAATTGACTCAGTTAACAGCAATTTTCATAGCCGTTCCACAATATCCTGCTTTCCCACACCGAAAGACACGTACATAGACACACGACATAAGTTTTCTCTGAAGGTGTTCTATAATTATATCGAGTTATGTTAGGTTCTCCGGTACCATGTCCAGGTATGTCCGACCGATGACCTAAGCAGTTTGGTCCCATAAGATGTTACCAGGTATGTCGCCGGTTTATCAGATGTCTTTGACTAGACCCTTCGCTATGCGAATATATCCATCCTCAAAGCAAGGCATCACCACAATATGTATCTGACTTTTCAGGTCTGGCCTACCAGAAGGCATCCACATCTTCACTGTATGGTCAGGCGTCTTGACTTGCGCCAGTACTGTTCAGAAAAAACGGCTTTCTGTCCCTGCCTCTCGTGGCGCCTGGGTGACACGTTACATTTATCTTTCAAGCGTTTACACTCTCCAAGTTTGCTAATCAAGTGCCAGAACTCCTACTTCATTAGATATATGTCCTCGAAGGGACTCCATCTTATTTTTAGGCTACCAGTGCCTTTCTCATTCTCCACTGATGAGATGTTCAAATGTTCAAATGTGTGTGAAATCTTATGGGACTTAACTGCTAAGGTCGTCAGTCCCTAAGCTTACACACTGCTTAACCTAAATTATCCTAATGACAAACACACACACCCATGCCTGAGGGAGGACTCGAACCTCCTCCGGGACCAGCGGCGCACTCCATGACTGCAGCGCCTTAGACCGATCGGCTAATCCCGCGCGACACTGATGAGATGATAGCTTTCCTTGGCAGTCTCCACTCAGTCATATATAATCACACCATTTATCTGTATTCTTCTGCACACCATTTCGTTCACTAAATATGGGTTTTCACACGTACTGTTTTGCACCAAGTTGTTTGGTTGGTTGATATAGGGAAGGGGACCAAACACCGAGGTTATCTGTCCCATCGGATTAGGGAAGGTGGGGAAGGAAGTCGGCCGTGCTCTTCCAAAGGGACCATCCGGGCACGTGCCTGAAATTATTTAGGGAAATCAAGGAAATTCTAAATCAAGATGGCCGGATTCTACTTTGAATCGTCGTCCTTCCGAATGCAAGTCCAGTGTGCTAACCACTGCGCCACCTCGCTCAAGTCATCCATCAAATTTGGATTGCGCCACCTCGCTCAAGTCATCCACCAAATTTGGATTGCGCCACCTCGCTCAAGTCATCCACCAAATTTGGATTGCGCCACCTCGCTCAAGTCATCCACCAAATTTGGATTGCGCCACCTCGCTCAAGTCATCCACCAAATTTGGATTGCGCCACCTCGCTCAAGTCATCCACCAAATTTGGATTGCGCCACCTCGCTCAAGTCATCCACCAAATTTGGATTGCGCCACCTCGCTCAAGTCATCCACCAAATTTGGATGTAGATTTCCGCAGTACATGCGAGAAGAATACCCTCCTGAAACTGGTCATATCAGATAGCACTTACTCTTCAAAATTCTTGCCCCTTTCGTTATATGTAACTTGGCGATTGCATCACTTTTAGGACTATCAAATGTTTCGCAAGTAACTTGCATTCTCTGTTCTTTCCTGTTTTTCCAGGCCTTATCCCGTGTCGTCAAGGGGCGACATGTTGTTCTTGATTTGCCAATGTTAGTGGTAGGGAGTGGTCATATACCTTCTCACTTTCTGTTTGACAACCAACATCTTGGTGCACCCGTGCACTCTAGAATGAAAGTGCAGTGGCATTTGAGCAGAGGTTTTCCCTGGTAGGTAGTTCGACTATTGAAGTCGGTTTTAATGCCTAAATGCTCACATTATCTCAAATATCTTGGATTTCATGCTGTCAGGAAGCTTGAAGGAGTGCGTTTATTCCACTCCACCCAACTCTGTGGCAAAACAAGTAGCGCTCTGCTGTGGTTCTCTCATTTTACACTGTGTTCAGACGACTGAGAGATTACAAGTCACTCTCTCACTTATTTTCAAGGCTATTCTTTAATGTTGTTATTACACCCTAGATACTATTTTTGTGAGGCGATAGAAAGACATTGATGGAAGCATGTACACTGTTAATGGATGTGAGATCTTTAAGATAGCTCTCCTTCGAATAGCACTTTCTGGAGTTGAGAACAAGCAAGTGATTTGGTTATTTCACAGTAAATATTGCAGTGGAGATTCAGGGCTTGGAAGCCACATGCGGCTGTTAGGGAGAGGAACATCTAAAAGCACTTACCGGGGACAAAAAGCTAGCCCCAAGAATTTCTCGTATCGGCGTGCAGACAATGCTTCCGACCACAGAGACCTACCTGGATCTACCTGTTGTGCTTTTCTGGTCTTGGAAGGGACAGGAGAGCAGGAGAGAAGTGGTCGCATGTCCAAAACCTTTCGACGGCGTCGTAAACGCCTATTGTGTAAAGAGCTGGCATCCATAAAAATTAGCGTGTTTTCATGTTCGACTTGCACCAGACACTATCGAACGAGCAATCAGGTGGTGTCTTCCCTCTGACTGCCGATTTTTTTGGATGCCTCAGACCTTCAGAAGAATTTTAGCATGGAACACAACACTCATGGAGGCTCTTAAATGGTCTGCATAGTGAGTCAAAAGCACTTCTCCTAGTTTAGCTGAGGGCCCTGGTCCGACATGAAGTAATCTTTGGCCAGTCAAGAAAATGATCTGTGTGATAGATATGTTGTTCACATTATACCTGAACGAAAATTCAAAATACGCTGTCTAAAGTGGCCGTCGGAAAAACAATTTGCGACCGTAATGTCTTCTCCTCCCTGCGCTGAAAATTACTTCTTCAGCAAGGAAATGAATATTACACACATCAAAAAAAGAGTTGGATCATCTCCCTTCCACCCTTTTTATTCCTCTTGAAAACCAAACATTTTATATTGTACCATCATACAGCGAGACCTTCAGAGATGGTGATCCAGATTTCTGTACACATCGGTACCTCTAATACCCTAGCACGTCCTCTTGCATTGATACAGACCTGTATTCGTCGTAGCATACTATCCACAAGATTATCGAGGCAATGTTGGTCCAGACTGTACCACTCCTCAACGGCGATTCGGCGCAGATCCCTCAGAGTGGTTGGTGTGTCACGTTGTCTATAAACAGACCTTTTCAATCTATCCCAGGCATGTTTGATAGCGTTCATGTCTGGAAAACATGCTGCCCACTCTAGTCGACCGATGTCGTTATCCTGAAGAAGTCATTCACAAAATGTGCACGATGGGGGCGCGAACTGTCGTCCATGAAGACGAATGCCTCGCCAATATGCTGCCGCTATGGTTGCACTATCGGTCAGAGGATGGCATTCACGTATCGTACAGCCGTTACGGCGCCTTCCATGACCACCAGCGGCGTACGTCGGCCTAACATAGTGCCACCCCAAAACAGCAGGCAACCTCCACCTTGCTGCACTCGCTGGACAGTGTGTCTAAGGTGGCCGCCCTGACCGGACTGCCTCCAAACACGTCTCCAACGATACAATGTGATGCCAATCCTGAGCGGTCAATTCGACATGTTGTGGGGCCCGTCTGTACCGCGCAGTATGGTGTCACGGATGCAAAGATGGACCTTGGGAATGAAGTTGTACATCCTGCAGCCTACTGCGCACAGTTTGAGTCGTAACTCGAAGTTCAGTGGCTGCACGAAAAGCATCATTCAACATGGTGTCGATGCTGCCAGGGTTCCTCCGAGCCCTAATCCGCAGGTAGCGGTCATCCACTGCACTGTCCGCCCCAACAGGTGAACGGTCAGAGCGTTGGAATGCCACGCAGGGGGGCCTGGGTTCGATTCCCGGCTGAGGTGGGAGATTTTCTCCCCTCATGGACTGGGTGTTGCGCTGTCCTCATCATCGTTTCATCCTCATCGTCGCGCGCAAATAATTGCCCAACGTGGCGTCGCACTCAATAAGACTTTCACTTGCCAGCCGAACTTCCCGCCTGGGAACTCCCGGCCACTTACGCCATACGATCATTTCCATTTCCTTGCACTGTAGTGGTAGCCCTTGGGCGGCCTGAACGAGGCACATCGACAGATCCTGTCTCCCTGTATCTCCTCCATGTCCGAACAATATCGCTTTGGTTCACTCCGAGACGCCTGTACACTTCCCTTGTTGAGAGTCCTTTCTGAACCGACGTATTGACCGTCTAGGCATGGTTCAACTACAGACAACACGAGCCATGTACCTCGTTCCTGGTGGAATGACTGGAACTGATCGGCTGTCGGACCCCCTCCGTCTAATAGGCGGTGCTCATGCATGGTTGTTTAGATCTTCTGGCGGGTTTAGTAACATCTCTGAACAGTCAAAGGGACTTTATCTGCGATACAATATTCACAGTCAATGTCTATCTTCAGGAGTCTGGGAATCGGGGTGATGCAAAACTTTTTTTAATATGTGTATTAAATTTGGTTAGGATTGCCCTGAAGGCAGAACAGATGAAATAGATGGGAGACATGGCACTCGTGGAGTCTTGTCATTGGCACAAAACTACAGAGGGGCAGTTGTGTGGCTGCACGTTTTGAGTTTACTGTGGTTTGATGGTAAGGGACCAGCAGAAACATGGGACTACTGATTCAGACCTTGTCTGGAGAGCAGATTCTGGTCTTGGCCCTTGTTGTAAGTGGTTTGCACTTGGGACATTTCTCCTGAGAATGACTTTGCAGTAGCGCTCGTCTTGATTGGGAGACCTGTGGTGAAGTATTAGCTGTACCAAAAATTCAGGCCTCAGTTATCTTGAAGAACTCTCTGTGCCGAGAACAATCTTATTCGTATCTGGTCTACCGCCTTGGCGTTTCGCACACTGCCATATAAGAGAGTCAATTGTACGGGCAGCGAACAAGAGTGTCAGATGCAGGAATCTGCCAAGATTTCAGGTCTCAATGAGAGAGTAATTTCGATCCGTCAAGTAGGTAAAAAGACGAGGGCTAGTAGAAATCCTTGGGTAACAGAAGAAATATTGAATTTAATTGATGAAAGGAGAAAATATAAAAATTCAGTAACTGAAGCAGGCAAAAAGGAATACAAACGTCTCAAAAATGAGATCGACAGGAAGTGCAAAATGGCTAAGCAGGAATGGCTAGAGGACAAATGTAAGGATGTAGAAGCTTATCTCACCAGGGGTAAGATAGATACTGCCTACAGGAAAATTAAAGAGACCTTTGGAGAAAAGAGAACCACTTGTATGAATATCAAGAACTCAGATGGAAACCCAGTTCTAAGCAAAGAAGGGAAAGCAGAAAGGTGGAAGGAGTATATAGAGGGTCTATACAAGGGCGATGTACTTCAGGACAATATTATGGAAATGGAAGAGAATGTAGATGAAGATGAAATGGGAGATAAGATACTGCGTGAAGAGTTTGACAGAGCACTGAAAGACCTGAGTCGAAACAAGGCCCCGGGAGTAGACAACATTCCATTGGAACTACTGACGGCCTTGAGAGAGCCAGTCCTGACAAAACTCTACCATCTGGTGAGCAAAATGTATGAGACAGGCGAAATACCCTCAGACTTCAAGAAGAATATAATAATTCCAATCCCAAAGAAAGCAGGTGTTGACAGATGTGAAAATTACCGAACAATCAGTTTAATAAGCCACAGCTGCAAAATACTAACTCGAATTCTTTACAGACGAATGGAAAAACTAGTAGAAGCCGACCTCGGGGAAGATCAGTTTGGATTCCGTAGAAATATTGGAACACGTGAGGCAATACTGACCTTACGACTTATCTTAGAAGAAAGATTAAGGAAATTCAAACCTACGTTTCTAGCATTTGTAGACTTAAAGAGAGCTTTTGACAATGTTGACTGGAATACTCTCTTTCAAATTCTAAAGATGACACGGGTAAAATACAGGGAGCGAAAGACTATTTACAATTTGTACAGAAACCAGATGGCAGTTATAAGAGTCGAGGGACATGAAGGGAAGCAGTGGTTGGGAAGGGAGTAAGACAGGGTTGCAGCCTCTCCCCGATGTTATTCAATCTGTATATTGAGCAAGCAGTGAAAGGAAACAAAAGAAAAATTCGGAGTAGGTATTAAAATCCATGGAGAAGAAATAAAAACTTTAAGGTTCGCCGACGACATTGTAATTCTGTCAGAGACAGCAAAGGACTTGGAAGAGCAGTCGAACGGAATGGACAGTGTATTGAAAGGAGGATATAAGATGAACATCAACAAAAGCAAAACGAGGATAATGGAATGTAGTCGAATTAAGTCGGGTGATGCTGAGGGAATTAGATTAGGAAATGAGACACTTAAAGTAGTAAAGGAGTTTTGCTATTTGGGGAGCAAAATAACTGATGATGGTCGAAATAGAGAGGATATAAAATGTAGACTGGCAATGGCAACGAAAGCGTTTCTGAAGAAGAGAAATTTGTTAACATCGAGTATAGATTTAAGTGTCAGGAAGTCGTTTCTGAAAGTATTTGTATGGAGTGTAGCCATGTATGGCAGTGAAACATGGACAATAAATAGTTTGGACAAGAAGAGAATAGAAGCTTTCGAAATGTGGTGCTACAGAAGAATGCTGAAGATTAGATGGGTAGATCACATAACTAATGAGGAAGTATTGAATAGGATTGGGGAGAAGAGAAGTTTGTGGCAGAACTTGACGAGAAGAAGGGATCGGTTGGTAGGACATGTTCTGAGGCATCAAGGGATCACCAATTTAGTATTGGAGGTCAGCGTGGAGGGTAAAAATCGTAAAGGGAGACCAAGAGATGAATACACTAAGCAGATTCAGAAGGATGTAGGTTGCAGTAGGTACTGGGAGATGAAGCAGCTTGCACAGGATAGAGTAGCATGGAGAGCTGCATCAACCAGTCTCAGCACTGAAGACAACAACAACAACAACAACAACAACAACAATAGACCGCTTACCAGTGATTTTGCTTATTTTATGCCAGACATAACGACAAACGGGTGCGCACATCGCTGCTCTGCAGACGCATGCAACATGAGTCCACCTCAGATCCTGCTACGCATTGAGAAAGGGGTACAGTGTTGCTCTGGCTTGTCAGGGCAAACAGAACCACAGTCTTGCCACTGGTTCTCAGCTGCGCCTACATAGTATAACGTTTCTGTAGATGAATCCATCAAAGTCTATTCACCGTTAGATAGTTTCAGATTGCGGTATTCATGTTTTGAGCCAGAGTAAATAGATTAAATAGATAAACGTTAGTCGTTGCCTAACAAACACCAGAAATGGAGTGCTAATTGTTTGTCGCTTCTGTTTGTGTTCCCAACAGTTAATGATTTCTTTTCCATTTCGCTTAACTTGTGTTGTTTGACGTGTTTCATGATCAGTACTCTCTTGCTGCTGCCGTAGCCCATTAACCCCAGATTTCGCCTCACTGTCCTAACGGATACGTTCGTCGACGTCCCACATTGATTTCACGCACTGTTCCTTGTCTGTTAGCACTGACAAGTCTACGCAAACGATGCTGCTCTCAGTCGCTAAGTGAGGATCATTGGCCACTGCGTTGTCCGTGGTGAGAGGTAATGCCTAAAATATGGTACTTTCGGCACTCTATTGACACTGTGGATCTCAGAGTACTGAATTCCTTAATGATATCTGAAATCGAATGTCCCATGCGCCTTGTTCCAACGACCATTCCACGTTCAGAGCCTGTTAATTTCCAGCCTGCAGGCACAATCACTTCGGAAGACTTTCCCCATTAATCACCTGAATACAAATGACAGCTTCGCCACCGCAATGTCTTTTTGTGTCCTGTGTACGCGTCATTACCACCATCTGTATATGTACATATCGCTGTCCCGTGACTTTTATCACCTCAGTGTAGCACAGTGTGCATACGACTGCTGTATTAGCTGTGTTCTAGCTTGACATCTGGTTCCCTTTTCAGCAGGGCGTCAAGAAACGGATGGGCGCAGTCCTGTTGCTTCTCTACACTAAACTGTATGCTTGGATGAAGTCTGTTGAGGTGATAAAGAAATTCGACTAAGCTTACAATGAAGGCTTTCACGACCGGATGTTTCAGCTGCCGAGAATTCTTCCGGGTTGTATCGCCGTGGTGAATGGAACTCTTCTCTCCCTGACGTGCTGTCCCGTCCATGTTGCGAAACAAAGAAGGACTAATCCCCGTGACGGGAGATACAAGATGATTTTAGTTGGGCTTACTCCAGGCCCTCTGTTCGAAATCTCCCGTAAACCAATTCGCCACGACCACTACAGAAGAGACTGCATGGCGATGCCCTTTGTCTCTTTGTAACAATTTCCATCGAACAGGAAGTAAGCTGATGTGAGCACGAACTCGAAGAATCTTGACAGGTTGGTCTCGAGTTTCTTGCTTATCAACTCCTTGGAGGCCTTTAGGAGTACCCTGCTGCACAGAGGCGTTCCCTCAAACTTCACCAACAGACCACTATTGTTGAGGCGAAGTTCTTGTAGATGTTGTAGACACCACACTGAATTATGCCAGACCACCAGCTCAGGCGGCTCCAAGCACAGTTTTGATATATATATATATATATATATATATATATACTCCTGGAAATGGAAAAAAGAACACATTGACACCGGTGTGTCAGACCCACCATACTTGCTTCGGACACTGCGAGAGGGCTGTACAAGCAATGATCACATGCACGGCACAGCGGACACACCAGGAACCACGGTGTTGGCCGTCGAATGGCGCTAGCTGCGCAGCATTTGTGCACCGCCGCCGTCAGTGTCAGCCAGTTTGCCGTGGCATCCGGAGCTCCATCGCAGTCTTTAACACTGGTAGCATGCCGCGACAGCGTGGACGTGAATCGTATGTGCTGTTGACGGACTTTGAGCGAGGGCGTATAGTGGGCATGCGGGAGGCCAGGTGGACGTACTGTCGAATTGCTCAACACGTGGGGCGTGAGGTCTCCACAGTACATCGATGTTGTCGCCAGTGGTCGGCGGAAGGTGCACGTGCCCGTCGACCTGGGACCGGACCGCAGCGACGCACGGATGCACGCCAAGACCGTAGGATCCTACGTAGTGCCGTAGGGGACCGCACCGCCACTTCCCAGCAAATTCGGGACACTGTTGCCCCTGGGGTATCGGCAAGGACCATTCGCAACCGTCTCCATGAAGCTAGGATACGGTCCCGCACACCGTTAGGCCGTCTTCCGCTCACGCCCCAACATCGTGCAGCCCGCCTCCAGTGGTGTCGCGACAGGCGTGAATGGAGGGACGAATGGAGACGTATCGTCTTCAGCGATGAGAGTCGCTTCTGCCTTGGTGCCAATGATGGTCGTATGCGTGTTTGGCGCCATGCAGGTGAGCGCCACAATCAGGACTGCATACGACCGAGGCACACAGGGCCAACGCCCGGCATCATGGTGTGGGGAGCGATCTCCTACACTGGCCGTACACCTCTGGTGATCGTCGAGAGGACAGTGAATAGTGCACGGTACATCCAAACCGTCATCGAACCCATCGTTCTACCATTCCTAGACCGGCAAGGGAACTTGCTATTTCAACAGGACAATGCACGTCCGCATGTATCCCGTGCCACCCAACGTGCTCTAGAAGGTGTAAGTCAACTACCCTGGCCAGCAAGATCTCCGGATCTGTCCCCCATTGAGGATGTTTGGGACTGGATGAAGCGTCGTCTCACGCTGTCTGTACGTCCAGCACGAACGCTGGTCCAACTGAGGCGCCAGGTGGAAATGGCATGGCAAGCCGTTCCACAGGACTACATCCAGCATCTCTACGATCGTCTCCATGGGAGAATAGGAACCTGCATTGCTGCGAAAGGTGGATATACACTGTACTAGTGCCGACATTGTGCATGCTCTGTTTCCTGTGTCTATGTGCCTGTGGTTCTGTCAGTGTGATCATGTGAGGTATCTGACCCCAGGAATGTGTCAATAAAGTTTCCCCTTCCTGGGACAATGAATTCACGGTGTTCCTATTTCAATTTCCAGGAGTATATATATATATATATATATATATATATATATATATATATATATATATAGTGATTAAAAAGACTAAAAAAACCATTGTATTTCTGCGTCAAGATCGTCTAATTAACAAAGATAGTAGCCCATAACTGCGCCACGATTGAATCTTTGCACAGAGACTAGGAGAAAAAAGCTATCTCGTATAGTAAAGTCCACATCACCACCCCTATCCCCATCGTGACGGCTGCACAGATAGCGACAGACGCGCAGTGATGGCGACAAAGGCTAACTTACACAGCACAAGAGCGGAACAGTAGAGGTCAGGAACCGCCTGAAGATGGCTACGAGTCTGTCTGCCGAAATATCATGGAGGACCTACGATGTGACCCAGACGCACTGTCCTCACCACCCAGAAGGTAGCATCCGTGTTGGTGGTAATCAGAACTCAACTCTCCTGATGGTTGCCGCTCGCCATAGGCCTATTCTGACGTCTTTGATTAGACAAAATCCTGAAAATGACATAGTCCCATGCGCTATCCAACTGGTAGCTACTCTTACAAGACAAGTTAGTAACGAAAAGGGAGAGTAAAAAGGTCCAACAGCCGGAGTTACTGAGTAGAGTATCAACAGCCGCTAGCCGGGAAGTGAAAACATTTAAATGCCGTTACTCTTATCATGAAGACAGCAACCTCGACCCTCTTGAGAGAGACTGCGAGTGAGCCCAGTAGAAAATCGTTAGAAGAGGGTCTTCCTGATGATTTATAAGAGACACTAGGCAAGACGCAACATCGGCTAGCAAGGGTTTGACTAAACAGTAACGACACTGCAACAAATTCGTTAAGTAAATGTAGCGGAAATGAAGACGGCTGACGACTTGAGAAGAGCAGAATCGATTCGGTCATTACGAATGACGTTGTAGAGCGGAGCCTCTCCTCAGTGACACCCCTAATAGCCCAGAGCACTCAATTAGTAGGTTCGATGGCGTTCATGTTGTTTGCACTCGATTCTCCCGTTGTGGTGTGGTTACTACTAATGTGAGAGACTGCTGTGGTGTTAATCTTGCACTTGCTGCCCTACAAGACGATCAGCGATCCGAAGGCACTGCTTATGGCGTTCGGCATCGACTCTTGAAGTCAGCACAGCAGTCAGAAGTGATGGATTCTCCAGGGATCTACCAACATGGCTCCGGTCCAGGGCAGAAGCTGCCCTAAAACTCAAGCGTCGCACGAGTCTGATGACCTATCATTCCGGCGGGCCTGGTCCCCCATTCAGTACGGCATCACAGCGTCCGACGTCGTGGTCTACCTAATGGGGCAAGGTAGGCAGTGATCTTGGAGCGATAGACTACTCCCCAAAACGGTGTGTGACTCAGTCACAAACGTCACCTGCACCACCATCTGCAAGCAAATTTACCGACGGACGTGCTCACCTCGCCCGAGGGCGGTAGGTGGCCGGATCAGGATGTCATCGATAGATCGACTTCCACTCAGAACAGATGCAGCATCCTCGACAGTCTTGAGTCGACAGGGGAGTGTTATGGGACCATTGCTTTTTCACAATATATATAACTGACAATGTTGAGTGTTTATGGAAAAAGTTCAAGACAATCGTAAAATGCTTTTTAGACAGGTACGTGCAGAGCAAAACGGTGAGGGACGGGAAAAACCCACCGTGATTCAACAACAAAGTTAGGAAACTACTGCGAAAGCAAAGAGAGCTTCACTGAAAGTTTAAACGCAGCCAAAACCTCTCAGACAAACAGAAGCTAAACGACGCCAATGTTAGCGTAAGGAGGGCTATGCGTGAAGCGTTCAGTGAATTCGAAAGTAAAATTCTATATACCGACTTGACAGAAAATCCTAGGAAGTTCTAGTCTTACGTTAAATCAATAAGTGGCTCGAAACAGCATATCCAGACACTCCGAGATGGTGATGGCATTGAAACACAGGATGACACGCGTAAAGCTGAAATGCTAACCACCTTTTTCCAAAACTGTTTCACAGAGGAAGACCGCACTGCAGTTCCTTCTCTAAATCCTCGCACAAACGAATAAATGCCTGACATCGAAATAAGTGTCCAAGGAATAGAAAAGCAACTGGTATCACTCAACAGAGGAAAGTCCACTGGACCTGACGGCATACCAATTCGATTCTACACAGGGTACGCGAAAGAACTTGCCCCCCTTCTAAACAGCCGTGTACCGTAAGTCTCTATAGGAACGGAAGGTTCCAAATGATTTGAAAAGAGCACAGGTAGTCCCAGTCTTCAAGAAGGGTCGTCGAGGAGATGCGTAAAACTATAGACCTATATCTTTGACGTCGATATGTTGCAGAATTTTAGAATATGTTTTTTGGTCGCGTATCATGTCGTTTCTGGAAACCCAGAATCTACTCTGAAGGAATCAACATGGATTCCGGAAACAGCGATCGTGTGAGACCCAACTCGCTTTATTTGTTCATGAGACCCAGAAAATATTAGATACAGGCTCCCACGTAGATGCTATTTTCCCCTTGACTTCCGGAAGGCGTTCGATACAGTTCCGCACTGTCGCCTGATAAACAAAGTAAGAGCCTACGAAATATCCGACCAGCTGTGTGGCTGGATTGAAAAGTTTTTAGCAAACAGAACACAGCATGTTGTTCTCAATGGAGAGACGTCTACAGACGTTAAGGTAACCTCTCGCGTGCCACAGGGGAGTGTTACGGGACCATTACTTTTCACAATATCTATAAATGACCTAGTAGGCAGTGTCGGAAGTTCCATGCGGCTTTTCACGGATGATGCTGTAGTATACAGAGACGTTTTAGCATTAGAAAATTGCAGCGAAATGCAGGAAGATTTGCAGCGGATAGGAACTTGGTGCAGGGAGTGGCAACTGACCCTAACATAGACAAATGTAATGTATTGCGAATACATAGAAAGAAGGATCCTTAACTGTATGATTATATGCTAGCGGAACAAACATTGGTAGCAATTACTTCTGTAAAATATCTGGAAGTATGAGTACGGAACGATTTGAAGTGGAATGATCGTATAAAATTATTTGTTGTTGGTAAGGCGGGTGCCAGGTTGAGATTCATTGGGAGAGTCCTTAGAAAATGTAGTCCATCAACAAAGGAGGTGGCTTACAAAACACTTGTTCGACCTATACTTGAGTATTGCTCATCAGTGTGGGATCCGTACCAGATTGGGTTGACGAAGGAGATAGAGAGGATCCAGAGAAGAGCGGCGCGTTTCGTTACAGGGTTATTTGGTAACCGTGGTAGCGTTACGGAGATATTTAGCAAACTCAAGTGGCAGACTCTGCAACAGAGGCGCTCTGCATCGCGGTGTAGCTTGCTCGCCAGGTTTCGAGAGGGTGCGTTTCTGGATGAGGTATCGAATATATTGCTTCCCCCTACTTATACCTCCCGAGGAGATCAAGAATGTAAAATTAGAGAGATTCGAGGTCGCAGTCGTTCTTCCCGCGAACCATACACGACTGAAACAGGAAAGGGAGGTAATGACAGTGACGTTAAGTGCCCTCCGCCACACACCGTTGGGTGGCTTGCGGAGTATAAATGTAGATGTAGATGTAGATATATTCAGCGGATTCCTCTCCAGATAACGTAGCACCCAGCCGTCGCAGAAGACATGGCAACGACTTATGTTCTCAGTAGTAAATGGAATAATTGTGTGTGGTGTGCGTACTGTAAGATCTTCGGTACACTCACCATCAGATTATTTGACTTGTCGCTCTAATGAAGTAGGCGAGTGTCAGCAATATGTCTCGTGGTCTTATTGTGGCGTGTTTATCTTCTGTCGTTAGGTCAGACGATAGAAATGCCACTTGCACGCTTAGAGCAGTAGATTGTCGGTGACTAACTTTAAACAGAACTTGATTAATTTTCACACACGTTTATTAAAATAATAACAATCATAAGCCTTACCTAACTTGATTCTGGATGCTATTTACAATTGACAATCTGAAGTTCCTTTGGTCTTGGTACGTTAATCTTATTCTCAGATATCTCTGATACTTGACAAAGTGTCTATACATTTATCTTCATGGCTATGTACAGGAATATGATAATATTCTTAGGTGCACACTGAAACTTGACTATAGACTGGTACAGACTAATGCAGGCTGACTAATCGGAGGTCTGTACACTCGTTATAATACCTCGAGCGTTTAGGTATCACTGCGCGAGTGTGATCCGCGAGGAGAAAAGGTTCTACGTTAGGAGCAATCTCATTGGCTGCGTTACATATTAATACGCGGATCAGCGGAAGCAGAATTGGGTCCGTCTCTATGACAGCGCCATCTCGTAGTGCGGAGACGGACGAGCGCTGCTCCTGCGCTGTTGTGCTTAGCGGGGCGCGTGCTCTGGGAAAGTTGTGTACGCGCTGACTATGCGGAACTATGTACACAACACTTTGAATACTGTTTTATTGTGTTTAACGACGTAACACTGGTCCTTGGTATGAGAAAACAGTGAGAGTTTCCAGCCGACAGTCGGCGACCCATAAAAAGTAGTGTCAGAAGCACAAAAGAAAAAGAAAATCATTTTCTAGGCCCAGGTCAGGACTTAAAGACTTTGAATATACCTTGTGTAGGGTAATAGTCCGCAAGAGTATCTAGTCCTGACACTTTATAAAACATGCAATTTGACGGGATACGGCGCACCATGTCACAGATCTGTACCAGCAACATGTACTACATGTAGAAAATATGCTCTCATGGCAGACAGTTGTTCAGAGTGTAGTTGGTTGATGATTAGTCGTAGGAATTAGATGTAATTGTTTTATTTTAGCAACTGTCGCTATTGAGGTATTGTCGGAAATAATACTAGTGTGATTCGTGTGAAAGAGAGAGGGATAAATTGCACAAAAATCACACAGACAACGTCAGCTAATACTAAGGAGACGATAGACGCCCTTACGGAGAAGTTGGCAAATTTTTGAAGTATAATGAATAACAGAAAGCACTTAAGGGGGGGGGGGGGGGGGGGTAGGACGTCAAACGGGCCGACTTGGAGCAGGAGAGGTACCACAGGACATTTTATTATCTACTGTCTATATTTTTACAAATAATTTCATAAAACTTTGTGAGCATGACCAGGAAGGATTGGCGATTCACACTCATAGCAGTTGAAGTTCAAAAACATAACAAAATAAATTTTGTTACATGTGAATTTTCAATATTTTTTCGGTTACTATTGGCTGCATTTGTTGCTGTAGGTACATTTTTCTTCACAAGTAACAGAGATTCTTTGATGAATTTTGCACAGCGTAGGAACCATACTTACAGGTGTATGAAACTCTAGAATTTTCCTAATCTATTGAAAACTGTGGTAAAAATTGAGATAATTAACTACAAAATTTGATTTTTTTCTAAACATAAAGTTTAAAACGTAACAGCTCATTCATTTTTTCATAAATTAAATAGATTCAAGAGTTTTAGAGACCTATAAGTATGGTTTGTATGATGTGCAAAACTCATCGACCAGTCTCTCTTACTTATGAAGAAAAGTGTACCTATAGCAAAATATGCAGCCAATAGTTAGTGAAAAAATTATGCAATTTCACATGTAAAAAAATTATTTTATTATGTTTTTGAACTTCCGATGCTACGAGTGTGAATCCTGAATCCTTCCTGGTCATGCTGACAAAGTTTTATGAATTTACTTGTAAAAGCATAGACAGTGGAAATTAAAATGTCCTGTGGTGCCTCTCATGCTCCAAGTCTGCCCGTTTTACGTCCTACCCCCCCTTAATGAAGGGGAAAGTCAGTAGTTACAACTGTAGTGCAAGTGCCCCCTTCGTCCGTTGATCCTTCTCCGGGAAAACCACAGAGGAAGTTCTGTGCTTAAAAACTCTGTATTAGCCACGCCTGAGTTAAATAGCTGGTTAGGTGAACCATGCTTGCGGATGGCTAAGTTACGTATCAGAGGCGAGGCAAAAACCTATATCTCGTGCTTAATAAGATACCCAAATTCAGTGAGTTAGCGGAGAGTTGTCTCTGAGGCACAGAAGACAGAAGAGTACACGGTTTTTCAGGATGAAACTCAATAGTTTAACAAAGAAGGCGAGTGGAATAGTGGAACCAATTTCTGAGAAAATACGTAAAATCAGTGCAAAGACTTATGAGCTGTCGCACAGCACAGTCTTGCTCTAAGAGGTGGAAAATGGAGCGGTGGATCTGTTTCTCAGAAGGATTCACCCAGATTTTTCACGGTGGTTGCGAATGGAAACCTCTGAGGATTTAGCCACAGCACTCCATGTTGCTACGCATTTACGAGAAGTGGATAGCGACCAGCAGGGGCATTTAAAGACACAGTGTCACAAAACACAATTCTGTAATTGAGAACAGTTTGGCCATAAGGATCAGGATTGTGAATTTAGAAAAGAGGGCAAGTAAAATGCGTAAAATAAACAGATATCCCATCGGGAAGTGTTCTCAGTAAATCGCAGTACTGTAAAAAACGTACATGGAGACGGATTGTTGCTTGATAGCTTGGATAAATAAAATGAGGTATAAGTTTTTGACAGATACTGCGGTAGATGTATCGGAAGTGAATCTCGACCTCGTGCACCACAGGATACTGTAAACTCCGAGATACAAATTATGTGCACGAGGGATAACAAAATGGATTCAGTGCAGACAACAAACCTCAAGTCTAGGGTGGGAAACAAGGTTTCGGGAGTAAATTGAAGTGTTGGCAACTGTGGGGCATAGATTTTCTGTGTTACTCGTATTACACTTTCTGGTGCTAAAATCGCCCTTTGGCAACAAACAGTTGAACTCAATGAGGATTTCTTTTCTCGATGGGTGCAACTATTGAAACGTTTGTGAGTCACAACGTACACCCATTGCTAAGGAACTACCAACTAAACTGTATACAAGTACATTAAAAGGTGTTTATCATGACATATTACCAGCAGATGTAGTTGTTGTTGTTGTTGTGGTCTTCAGTCCCGAGAATGGTTTTGATGCAGCTCTCCATGCTACTCTATCCTGTGCAAGATTCTTCATCTCCCAGTACCTACTGCAACCTACATCCTTCTGAATCTGCTTAGTGTATTCATCTCTTGGTCTCCCTCTACGATTTTTACCCTCCACGCTGCCCTCCAATACTAAATTGGTGATCCCTTGATGCCTCAGAACATGTCCTACCAACCGATCCCTTCTTCTGGTCAAGTTGTGCCACAAACTTCTCTTCTCCCCAATCCTATTCAATACCTTCTCGTTAGTTATGTGATCTACCCATCTAATCTTCAGCATTCTTCTGTAGCACCACATTTCGAAAGCTTCTATTCTCTTCTTGTCCAAACTATTTATCGTCCATGTTTCACTTCCATACATGGCTACACTCCATACAAATACTTTCAGAAACGACTTCCTGACACTTAAATCCATAATCGATGTTAACAAATTTCTCTTCTTCAGAAACGCTTTCCTTGCCATTGCCAGTCTACATTTTGTATCCTCTCTACTTCAACCATCATCAGTTATTTTGCTCCCCAAATAGCAAAACTCCTTTACTACTTTGTGTCTCATTTCCTAATCTAATGCCCTCAGCATCACCCGACTTAATTCGACTACATTCCATTATCCTCGTTTTGCTTTTGTTGATGTTCACCTTATATCCTCCTTTCAAGACACTATCCATTCCGTTCAACTGCTCTTCCAAGTCCTTTGCTGTCTCTGACAGAATGACAATGTCATCGGCGTACCTCAAAGTTTTTATTTCTTCTCGATGGATTTTAATACCTACTCCGAATTTTTCTTTTGTTTCCTTCACTTCTTGCTCAAAATATAGATTGAATAACATCGGTGAGAGACTACAACCTGTCTCACTCCCGTCCCAACAACTGCTTCCCTTTCATGTCCCTCGACTCTTATAACTGCCATCTGGTTTCTGTACAAATTGTAAATAGCCTTTCGCTCCCTGTGTTTTACCCCTGGCACCTTTAGAATTTGAAAGAGAGTGTTCCAATCAAAACCAGCAGATACAGGAAGTTAATGTGAATTGTGTTTCAAATGGCTCTGAGCACTATAGGACTTAACGTCTGAGGTCATCAGTCGCCTAGAACTTAGAACTACTTAAACCTAACTAACCTAAGGATGTCAGACACATCCATGCCCGAGGCAGGATTCGAACGTGCGACCGTAGCGGTCGCGCGGTTCCGGACTGTAGCGCCGAGAACCGCTCGGCCACCCTGGTCGGCTTTGAATTATGATAGATGTTGATGTTCCAGAACAAGTTTTGCGTTTAATAGAGCATCTGTCGACTAATGACTTGCTGTAGGAATAGTATTGGTTCTTATGGAGTGTGGCACATGCTAGGAAAATAAATGATGATGTGTCAGTAAGCGTGGAAAATTTCGGAATGAACGGTTTTCTGAAGCTCGTAGCTACATTACAGCTACTTGACGAAGAAGTCATCAGTAGGTCAGAGATAAAGCACAATGTCAATCAAACCGTCAGCATTTCTGTGTTACATAAAAAGTTTTGTCTCTTATAGAGTTATTATCGATCATTCATGCAATCATTGCTGATCTGGTAGCGTAATTCACAAGGCCCTTTACCAGTCATGTCCATAAAACTGCATTGGATTCCATTAGGTAGTCATGCACGAGCGCACTGTAAGCACATAGGTTACCAAAACATCTCCAGCTATTAATAGACAGCTCATAGATCAACAGCTTAAGAAAGGCATTAACAGATCACATTGATAGTCCTTGGTCAGCAAAGATAGTTATCGTGCCAAAAAAATCACCTGACTGAACAAGAAAATACACATTCTGTTGTGATTATTGGTTTGTAATAGAACTTACAGTAACCGATGTATATCTGATTTCAAATACTACTGAATCTTGGACTATCTTGGAACAGTGTAAATTCTTTTCTATCATAGTTGTAAAGAGAGGGTATCACCAGAGTGAAGTATGTGATTGAATTATGTCCAGAAGACAGGCCGAAAATAGCCTTTGAAAGCCGGCCGCTGTGACCAAGCGGTTCTGGGCGCTTCAGTCTGAAACCGCGCGACCACTATGATCGCAGGTTCGAACCCTGCCTCGGGTATGGATGTATGTGATGTCCTTAGGTTGGTTAGGTTTAAGTAGTTCTAAGTTCTAGGGGACTGATGACCTTAGACGTTAAGCCGCATAGTGCTCCGAGCCATTTGAACCATTTTGAACCATGTGGTGAGCATTCACAACTCAAAAACCTGCGCAGGGACAGGTCTTTTGCTGTACGAGGCAGAGATAAGAATGCAGGGCAGACATGCGAAGCCGTTCGAAAAATCATTGAAATAGGTTTTGCAACGAGTGAAACGTACAATTACAAAGGCACTGAAGCTTCAAGAGCGAATTGGACAAGGTAAAGTAAATAACCTCAGAGCAGGGTAGGACTGGCAAATTCGAGCACTTCAAAGCGTAAAACCAGAAAACACTTGGCGTAGTTTCAAAGAGTTTTGAGGAGATGACTCCAACATTCAATGTCAAGTTGCAATTACCCGATTATCGATCAAAACATCAGTTCCATATGCTAGTGAAGTTGAAACTTTAAACGGTTCAGCTGATGCGTTACACTAAGTATGTGCACCGTGACCACAGAAAAACAAACTAGCACGAGGAATGAGAGTAGCACAAAGGAGAGCTTAGAAGCTCAGGTCTAGATAGAAGTTATAACGTAGCATCTACATCAACATCTACGTGGTTGCTCTGCTATTCACAATAAAGTGTCTGGCAGAGGGTTCAATGAACCATCTTCAAGCTGTCTCTCTACCGTTCCACTCTCGAACGGCACGCGGGAAAAACGAGCACATAAATTTTTCTGTGCGAGCCCTGATTTCTCTTATTTCGTCGTGATGATCTTTTCTCCCTATGTAGATGGGTACCAACAGAACGTTTTCAGAATCAGAGGAGAAAACTGGTGATTGAAATTTCATAAGAAGATCCAGTCGCAACGAAAAAAGCCTTTGTTTTAAATGACAGCCATTCCAATTCACGTACCATGTCTGTGGCACTGTCTCCCCTACTTCGCGATATTATAAAACGAGCTGCCCTTCTTTGTACTTTTTCGATGTCATCCGTCAGTCCCACCAGATGCGGATACCACACCGCACACCAGTACTACAGAATGGGGCGGACAAGTGTGGTGTAAGCAGTCTCTTTAGTACACCTGTTGTCCGCCCCAACAGCTGAACGGATCTCAGTTCTCGCTTCGCGCGTCGGGCCACTAGGTTGTGCTAGTTGTTCCGCCTCTACCGTAGTTCCGCCTCTACTGCAGCGATGCGTGTTTTCCTCGTGTTCGTTTAGTGTCGTGTTGGCCTCCGTGCGCGTCGCATCGCCGGTTGGTGTTGGTGCGGACCTTCCTGTCTCGACGTCGTCTTGCGCCGTGATGTCTTCCATGGTTTCCAAGAAAATTCCCCGTACAGGTACTGTCAACTTCACCTTCGACAAATCCACGCTTCACGTCCAGCCCAGTTCTTTGGAGGTACATGACTGGTTAGTCGATACAATTGAAGTCACTACTGATCAGGTGCATACTGCACATTTTGACAGCGAATTAAATGTATTTTTCGTTAAGTTTCTTGACCCGCTCTAGGTTGATAGAATACTTTGTCACGTTTCTCAGGTACCCTTTACGCACCTACTAGTATGGTTCTCTTGGCAAATGCAGAAGTGATATATACGAATGTGCAGGTGTTTAACCTTCCGCCTGAGGCCCGTTTTGCTTCCTTATGGGAAAATACATCATATTCGAAAGGAACGGTGGTCTTCACAGCTCCGCTTACAGGTCTGGAGTGGTATTCTATCGGTGGAAATAATCAAAAAACATTCCTTCTCATCTACAGGTATGTAGTTATAGCGTCCATATTAGGTACAGTGGCGAAGAAGGAACATGTTATTGCCGGCCGGGGTGGTTGAGCGGTTCTAGGCGCTACAGTCTGGAACCGCGAGTCCCCTACGGTCGCAGGTTCGAATCCTGCCTTGGGCATGGATGTGTGTGATGTCCTTAGGTTAGTTGGGTTTAAGTATTTCTAAGATCTAGGGGACTGATGACCTCAGATGTTAAGTTCCACAGTGCTCAGATCCAATGGAACCATTGGAACATGTTATTATTGTAATTAAACCGTTTATTTCCGTACTAATTGTCCACGGCGTGTGGTGGTATTAAATCCTACATACGAATAGCATAAAAACTTGACTTTAGCTGCTCTTCTCCATCAGGAATCTGACTGAATCGCTCCCTGTTACTGAGGAACGCAGTGATCCGTTGACCTACAACACCTGTGATTTTCCCCGGCTGTCCTTGCGTAGGGATGTTGATGCCGTTACTTCCTAGGTGCTCGCCATGATTTCTCACAAACAAGCGTCGGCGAAAATGGTTCAAATGGCTCTGAGCACTATGAGACTTCACATCTGAGGTCATCAGTCACTTAGAACTGCTTAAACTTAACTAACCTAAGGACATCACATACACCCATGCCCGACGCGGGATTCGAACCTGCGACCGTAGCGGTCGCGCGGTTCCAGATTGAAGTGCCTAGAACCACTTGGCCACACCGGCCGGCAAGCGTGGCCGAACACAGGATGGTGCGGCTGATGAAACTTCCCTATTGGCTCGCCCTTCCGATGGGCCTCCAGAACAGGATTCTCTTTCTCAGTCTGAAATCGTGGATGAGGACGCCACAGGTGCTTTCACGCCTGTGCAGGAGACCCTTGACACCGGCGTTGTTCCTGTTGTCGCGGCCGCCTCTTCGGAGACGCCCGTGAAGGAACCTGCTTCCGGTTCCCACGTGTCTTCTTCAGGCACTCTTCTCCTGTCGACTCTGTTCCCCATCCTCCTCCTGCGAATTCTGTAACGTCCTCTGGGTCACAGCCTTTTCCCATGAAACAACTGATTGATTCTCAAGAGCCAGGGGATCCCGCTGTTATTCACCAACCGCCCTCCACCCCCTCGTGATTCCATGTCTGCGGAAGAGTGGAATGTAGAGGCCTGTCCCTCGCAACCTGAAACGGAATACCTATATGATGCTTCCATGCGACCGAACGCGGCAGCGTCGGTACCGCGGAGCCGCAGAAGAATCCGTAAAAAGCGACAGAGAGCCGCGTCACGGCCGAAGAAAAAGCAGTGGGAAGATGAGGGTTCTGTTTCGTAGTTCTTTTCTCTCTGGCTGAGCAATTGATTCTCGTATGGTTACTTGTATGTTGCTCCGTCAACTGACGGATCTCTACCGTTTTTTTGTTCTTCTTTCTGGGTTGAAGATCCATGCAAGCTTTGCGACAGTTTATATATCAATCTCGGGCAGACCTTTTTTTATAGGAAGTCTTATTCGACCGATTTTACATTCCTGGGTTCTCGACCGTTTTTAATGTAGCTTCCAAACTTTCTACGGGCACTACCTTGTTTTATAGGGAAGGCATTCCGTTGACGGATTTCGAAGTACTCGACAGTGAAGGTAGGAGAGGGGGGGGGGGGGGAGGGGAGGCGATCGGATGCACGTTTTGTGATCTCAGTTTACTCCTTCTTTATGCCCCTTCTGGCGCAGGTCGTACTACCGCACGTTCAAGTTTGTTGTGGTCTTCAGTCGAGAGACTGGTTTGATGCAGCTCTCCATGCTACCCTATCCTGTGCAAGCTTCTTCATCTCCCAGTACCTACTGCAACCTACATCCTTCTGAATCTGCTTAGTGTAATCATCTCTTGGTCTCCCTCTACGATTTTTACCCTCCACGCTGCCTTCCAGTACTAAATTGGTGATCCCTTGATGCCTCAGAACATGTCCTACCAACCGATCCCTTCTTCTCGTCAAGTTGTGCCACAAACTTCTCTTCTCCCCAATCCTATTCAGTACTTCCTCATTAGTTATGTGATCTACCCATCTAATCTTCAGCATTCTTCTGTAGCACCACATTTCGAAAGCTTCTATTCTCTTCTTGTCCAAACTATTTATCGTCCATGTTTCACTTCCATACATGGCTACACTTCATACAAATACTTTCAGAAATGACTTCCTGATATTTAAATCTATACTCGATGTTAACAAATTTCTCTTCATCAGAAACGCTTTTCTTGCCATTGCCAGTCTACATTTTATATCCTCTCTACTTCGACCATCATCAGTTATTTTGCTCCCCTAATAGCAAAACGCCTTTACTACTTTATCTCATTTCCTAATCTAATTCCCTCAGCATCACTCGACTTAATTCGACTACATTCCATTATCCTCGTTTTGCTTTTGTTGATGTTCATCTTATATCCTCCTTTCAAGACACTATCCATTCCGTTCAACTGCTCTTCCAAGTCCTTTGCTGTCTCTGACAGAATGACAATGTCATCGGCGTACCTCAAAGTTTTTATTTCTTCTCCATGGATTTTAATACCTAATCCGAATTTTTTGTTTTGTTTCCTTTACTGCTTGCTCAATATACAGATTGAATAACATTGGTGAGAGACTACAACCTGTCTCACTCCCTTCCCAACAACTGCTTCCCTTTCATGTCCCTCGACTCTTAAAACTGCGATCTGGTTTCTGTACAAATTGTAAATAGCCTTTCGCTCCCAATATTTTACCCCTGCCACATTTAGAATTTTAAGTGTAGTATTGCAGTCAACATTGTGAAAAGCTTTCTCTAAGTCTACAAATGCTAGAAACGTAGGTTTGCCCTTCCTTAATAAAGAAGAAATCATTTACCAGCTTCGTAAATCCTCGACAAAGATTGTCTTAGGTGGGGACTTCAATTGTGTTCCACGGCCGATGGATCACTCCAATTTTAATTTCAGTAAAGAACTCGACGACCTGGGGCGCTCCTTGCGCCTGCGTGACGTGTGGGTTTCTCGCTATCCTACACTTGTGCGATATACATACTTCACTCCCACTTCTAGCAGTCGCTTCGATCGCTTTTATCTTCCCGATTCCTTATGTGCACAACTGGACGTTCATGTGGTACCAGCCTGTTTTACTGATCACTGCGTACCCGTCACAGTTAATTACGAGCAGCAACCGGTAAAATTGTTTCGTCCTCCCAAGATGATCAGTGTAGCCCTGTTGCAAGATACCTCTTGGTGTCGCCCTGGAGGACGTACGGGTTCGTTGTTCTCGTACTAAGGACCGGTACTCGTCTGTTGTGTCATGGTGGACATTGCATGCTAAACCACAAATCCGTGGGGCTCTCATGCGTTTTGGAGCTGCGACTGTGGCAGACGATCGACGAACACAAGAATTTTACTACTCAATTTTACGTGAACTGTAAGATAGCGCTACGCATGCTCCCCTACGGGTTACTGGTATGCAGTGCATCAAAGCCAAATTGCTGCAGCTCAAACGCATACAAATGGAGGGGCTGCGGACGAGGTCGCAATCTCGTTCACTTTTACAAGACTAATTGAC
Organism: Schistocerca gregaria; assembly: GCF_023897955.1. Taxonomy (NCBI): domain Eukaryota; kingdom Metazoa; phylum Arthropoda; class Insecta; order Orthoptera; family Acrididae; genus Schistocerca; species Schistocerca gregaria. The sequence goes on along the minus strand of NC_064923.1, from coordinate 124,844,437 downwards.
GTCACTGTACCATCTAGTCCGTTTACGGGCGCGCCGGAAACGTGTGTGCCTTGTCTCCCTCACAACCGCTGACGGCCGCATGTTCACCTCTCACCGTGCATTTCCGACTTCATTTACACCTATTTTACTGATCTGTACGATACCCATGTCCCGGCTGACAACTCTTTCGACGACTTTACATCCTTGCTGCATCGCGTCGTCACTCCTCAATTAAATGACTCCTTTCTGCGCCCCTTTCACAAGGATGATATATATGATGATGATACAGAATGTGTCACGCAAGTCGCGTGGATTAGACGGTATTCATCAGGAGTTTTATTCAATTTTGGCCACTCATTGGGGTCACCTCAACGTCAATGGTAAATGAAATGATGCAGGGAGTCTCACTGTCGCTCGAGCAATTAATATCCGCCTCTCTAACCTGCTCGATACCATTATTGCCGCCCACCAAAGCTATGTGCTTGGACTCACGATACTGACTTCTCTTCTCGAATGTCGCGATGTAATTTCGGTGGCAGCTGCCCCTAGTATCCCAGGGGCTTTGCTTTTTCTTAGTTTCCAAAAAGCGTTTCATCGTGTCAGCCGTGAATTTTTAACGAGAGTTCTCACCGCTGTCTGCTTTAATAATGATGCTCCACAGGTCTTAATTCGCCTTTTTAAATGTATCAATGTCTCAGCGATTGTGAATGGTCACCATACCCCTCGGATATCGATCAGAGGGGGCTTACCCCAGGGAAGCTCCTTATCCATGTCACTTTTAATCTTGTTCTTAGAGTACTTACTTCGCCGCCTCGCCATGTAATTACGTGGCAGGACAATATTGGGTGAACTTTCTTCGGTCGGTGCATACGCCGATGACATCATAGTTTTAATACCTACGACATGTCGAGGACATACCGAGGTTTAAGGGTACCTTGGATTCATTTTGTCGTCTTGCTGGTGCTCGCATTAATGATCGGAAATGCACTTTCCTACCGTTGCGAGGCTTCGATCATGTCGTCATTCCTTGGGCGACGGTCGTCAAGTGCCGTAAGACCTTAGGGATCTTAGTGGATCGCAATCCGATCAAAACGGCGACACTAAATTGGCGTGAGGTTACGAGTCGTGTTCACTGGGCGATCCTTGAACATGAACGCCGTTCCCTTAGCCTCCTTCGCAAGGTACGGGTTTTAGAGACCTATGTCTCCAGTAGAGTATATGACGTTGCGCAGGTCTTCCCGCTTCCCGCGATGATGGCCCGCACACTGAAACAGCTGTCTGGTAGATTCCTGTGGTGCCGCCATATCTGTCGTGTCCGGTATGAAGTACTGGCCAGGCCTCGAAAGCTTGGAGGATTGGGTCTTCCCGATATCAAAGTGAAGACATCCATCTTATTTGCCGGCCGCAATGTTTTAACCTCCACGCGGGCTCCGCTTTCAGTTACCTCTCGTTTACTTTCCCGCCTCCGGCCGGTCTGTCTGGCCCCGCCTGTTGATGTTGGACGTATTAAACCTAAATTGCGGCACATTCGTGAATACTTTCTGATTATTGGTATCCTAGGTGCTGACGTACTTTCTATGACGGTTGTTACTACCAACATGCTATCACCCCGTTGGGGTGCACCATGTCCCCTTCGTTCTGTTGATGTTGCTTCCCCGTCAACGTGTTGGAAAATGGTCTGGTTTCATTTTAGGCTTCCTATATTACCGATGGATACTGTTTCAATGTGGTATATGGTCTTGCACCGTTTGATACCTACTAGTGATCGTCTTTATCATATTGGCCTTCGTCCGACTGATCAGTGTGAGGAATGTCATCAAACTGACACCGTACTTCACAGGCTTGTTGCTTACGGACGGGATCATTGGCCCTGGGTCCGCCGTCAATTAACATTCCTTACTCAAGGGCCTGAAACTGTATTCCCAGACGACATTCTCCTACAGCCGGACATAACCTTTTTTCCTCAGACGAAAACGACCACGATTGTCTGCCCTTGGGTTACTGTGTTCACTGTGTCGTTGAAGGCGGGAATGACGCGGATCCCCGCGTTTTTCCCCATTGTCTGACAAGTGCGCATTGGAAATAGCAGCGGTTGCCGATATACCGAACGCTTTTTGCGAATATGCTTTTTTTGTGTTTAACCGGCAGGGTGTTAGTTAAGTTCCCCTGTGATCCGTGTTTCTTCCCTGAGCTTAAGTCCCCTCCCTTGCAGCTTTGCTTTGCCACTTTTCTGTTCCCCATGTATATAAAAAAGGAAATGGTCAACGCGTTGGAATGCCATGCACGGGGGCCCGGGTGCGATTCCCGACTGGGATTGGAGATTTTCTCCCCTCAGGGACTCAGTGTTGTGCTGTCATCATCGTTTCATCCAATTCTCGACGCGAAAAAGTCGCCCAATGTGTCGTCGCACTCAAAAAGACTTGTCTTTGGCTGCCGAATTTCCAGTCTGGGAACTCCCGGCCTCTGACACCATTCGACCATTTCCATTTGTTTCCAGTAGACCTGTAGCACCTTCTAAGTATTCTACAAATGAATCGCAGTCTTTGGTTGGCTCTACTCACAACATTATCTACGCGGTCGTTCCAATTTAGGGTATTTGTTATTGTAATTCCTAAGTATTTAGTTGAACTTTCAGCCTTCAGATTTGTGTGAGTATCGCATAATCGAAATTTAGCGAATTTCTTTTAGGACTCGCGTGAATAATTTCACACTTTCCTTTATTCAGGGTCAACTGTCACTTTCCGCACAACACAGACATCTTATCTAAATCATTTTGCAATTCGTTTTGGTCATCTGATGACTTTACAAGACGGCAAATGACAGCATCATCTGCAAACTATCTAAGACGGCTACTGAGATTGTCTCCCATGTCGTTAATAAAGATCAGGAACAATAGAGGGCCTGTAACACTTCCTTGGGGAACGCCGGATATTATTTCTGTTTTACTCGATGACTTTCCGTCTTACTACGAACTGTGATCTTTCTGATAGGATATCACGAATCCAGTCGCACAACTGAGGCGATATTCCATAGGCACGAAGTTTGCTTAGGAGACGCTAGTGAGGAACGGATTCGAAAGCCTTCTGGAAATCTAAAAATATGGTGTCAATTTATCTCCTGTCAATATCACTCATTACTTCATGAGTGTAAAGGGCTAGCAGTGTTTCGCAAGAACATTTTCTGAATCCCTGTTCACTACGTGTCAATAAATCGGTTTCTTCGATATACTCCATAAGAGTATATGTTCCATAACCTTACTGAAAATCGACGTTAGTGATAATGGCCTGTAATTTAACGGATTACTCCTACTTCCCTTTTTGGGTATTGGTGTGACGAGAAATTTTCCAGTCTTTAGGTACGAATCCTTCTGTGAGCGAGCGGTTGCATATAATTGTTAAATATGGAGCTATTGTATTAGCGTACTCTGAGAGGAACCTCACCGGTACACAATCTGGACCGGAAGCCTTGCTTTTATTAAGTGATTTAAGGTGCTTTGCAATACCGAGCATATCTATTTCTGTGTTTCGCATCTTGGCAGTTGTTCTTATTGGAATTCAAGAATATTTACTTCGTATTCTTTGGTGAAGGAGCTTCGGAAAATCATGTTTAATAACGCTGCTTTGGTGACACTGTCACCAGTGACTTCATCGTTGTCATCGCGCATGAAGGTATTGATTGCGTCTTGCCACTGGTGTGCTATGACCAGAATCTCTTTGGGTTTTCTGCCAGATTTCGAGACAGTTTCGTAGTACAAATTACTGAAAGCATCTCGTATTGAAATACGCGCTATATTTCGAACTTGTGCAAAACTTTGCCAGTCTTGGGGATTTTGCGTTGTTCTACATTTGGCATGCTTTTTTTCGCTGCTTATGCAACAGTGATCTGACTGGTTTTGTGTACCATGGGTGATCAGTACCATCACTTATTAATTTATGGGGTGTATATCTCTCAATCGCTGACGATACTATCTCTTTGAAATCATTCAACAACTTTTCTACGCTTACATGATGAGATTGGACGGGGTGCAGACTGTCTCTTAAAATCTTTTTAAGAGGATTTTTATCAGCTTTTATAAATAGATATACTTTGCGTTTCTTTTTGATGGTTGTAGGATTTATAGTATTGAGGCTAGCAGCTACTGCCTTGTGGTCGCTAATCCCTGTATTCGTAACGATACTCACTATTTGTCCAGGATTACTTGTTGCTTTCGCAACAATTTACGCTTCGGCTGTGCTCATGAACTAATTGTTCAGAATAATTTTCTGAGTGTTTCTGTTTAATTTTGTGTTGCGCGACCTAGATTAACTTTTTTAGTTTGCTGTATTGTTTGCTGTGAGATACGCTTTTTCACCTGGGACAGGAGTTCATGGTAGTTCGTTTCTTCGAAGCGGTGTCAAAATATACGAACATGGGTATAAAGTTCTTGCACGAATGCGGTGTGATTAGAACCCAGCCGTTGGAGAACAGAAACTGAGAGGGTACTAGAAGTAATAGACAATGTCCCACATGGACAGTAAAGTACAACATCGTTAACACCACAGCAGTTTCCACTATGACTGTAGCATGCGGAAAAAGAATTTCCAATGGGGTCATGACACATTGTACCACTAGTGAAAAGAAATATGGTATTTTTCTTTCATGTTTCTACAATTAAGGTTTTTTTCAGATCGACCTAGGGTGAATATTAACATACTGTTTCCAGTTGAAAGCTTAAATTATGGTGAGCAATATTTTACGGTCCATCCACATCTGATCAAATGGAAAATTATCAATAAGTGGGTACAAGAAAAAAATAAACGAAGTATTACTTGTGTTAGAACAAAGAAATGCAAATGTTGTTAGGTCAGTAGGAGACCTTATCAATTGTGTCCTGTATTTAGTCACCATCTTTCCATTGTAGGTGGTTCGAAATTTTTGTATCCCGCCTGGAAGGCGGTGCGTGGGTCTGCTCCTGTAAACGGAAGGGCAGGCCAAATGTAGGAAGTGAGTAGGAGTAGGAGCAGGAGAAGGTGAAATGCTTCGGTGTTGCTGGTAAATTTAAATCACGTTTACTATAGGAAGAATATAAATACATAACTTTGCACTGAGGAACACGTAGGTGCTAAGCTGGATGTCTCAAAGCCCACAAAAGTTACACAGGCAAAATCTGTTTTGGCTAGCTGTGGTGAGCGTACTGTAAGACCTTCTGTACACACACCATCAGATTATTTGACTTGTCGCTCTAATGATGTAGGCGAGTGTCAGCAGTATGTCTCGTGGTCTTATTGTGGCGTGTTTATCTTCTGCAGTTAGGTCAGACGATAGAAATGCCACTTGCACGCTTAGAGTAGCAGATTGACGGTGACCAACTTTAAACAGAACTGATTAATTTTCACACACATTAATTCAAATAACAATCATAAACCTGACTTAACTTGGTTCTGGATGCTATTTACAATTGACAATCTGAAGTTCCTTTGGTCTTAGTACTTTAATCTTATCCTCACATATCTCTGATACTTGACAAAGTGTATAGTCATTTATCTTCATGGCTATGTACAAGAATATGATAATCTTATTAGGCGCAGACTGAAACTTGACTATAGATTAATGCAGACTAATGCAGAATGACTATTAGGAGGTCTGTACACTCGTCATAGTACCTCCAGCGTTCAGGTATCACTGCGCGAGTGTGATCCCAAAGACATATTAATACGCGGATCGGCGGAAGCAGAATTTGGTCCGTCTCTAAGACAGCGCCACCTCGTAGTGCGGAGACGGACGAGCGCTGCGCCTGCGCTGTTGTGCTTAGCGGGGCGCGCTCTAGTGGGAAAGTTGTGTACGCGCTGATTACGCGCAACTAGGTACACAACACAAGCCCACTATGAAATACAACCAATGTTGCTTGGTCTTCTACTCGGGTTCAAATGGGCTCAATCCGCAGCGGCACTCGTGGAGCTCCACAGCGCCGGCTAGAGGGCGCTGTCGTCGGTGTCGCAGTGCCAACCTAGCAGAGCGCACCTACGTTGTGGCATCGTAGCTATCGATACCACATTTCTCCTTCCGAAACGACGCACCGTCGTTGAGTATGGCTTCCGACGGCGGTTGGGGGGATCCAGGGGCTGCGCAGCTGAGGTGGCGGACAGGGGAGCTACCAGGGAGTACTGTCCACCCGCATCCCCGAATTGCAAGCGAGGGGGCGACGAAAACGCCCCGTGGAAAACCTGCTCAGGCCGCGCACAGCCACTGGGTATGCTCGGATGAGACGGAGCAACGACTTCTATGGGTGACGGTGGCGGCGGGGCGACGGTAGCCTCAGCGTCCATCGGTAGCGGCACTGCAGAGGAACACGACGGCCTGTCGGGTGCAGGTGGCCGGACCGGCAGCGGCGGCGGTGGCAGGAGCGCCCGTGGAGGAGGCGCGAGCGGCGGGGGCGCCGTCGGTGGAGTCGTGGGCTGGGGCGGCGGAAGCCGTGAAGCATCCAATTCTACTGGAAAACAACCAGCGGCAGAAAATCGAGGACGGCACAACGGATCTGCTTCTGCTGTCACTTGACTGTGCCGGAGGGACCAGAAATGACAAATAAGGCGAGGCCAAGCTGGCGAAGAATGCGCTCCTGCTCCCAGCGCTGTCTGCCAGAGAAAATGCGATAGAACAACAAATCGTGCTGCGCCAAGCCAGAACGATGCGAAGCAAAAAAAGGATAAATAAATTAATAAATGAAATGGTTCAAATGGCTTTGAGCACTATGGGGCTTCTAGTATGATAAAAGAAAAAAGAAATAAGTTAAATATATTTCAATTCTTTCAATTTTAATCTGATAATTCTATAAATATTGTGTTTCACACTAGAATGTCGTGTTCCTAGTTTAGCACAGCCTTACCACAGGAAACACGAAAGCGGTCAAAGGTGTCCGTCTTCTGGTCGGCTCCTGATCGTTGTCAGAAGGAGGCTAGTTTCTGGTTACGCAGACGCTTCTGTTATTCGGAAAAGAACAATCCGGATTTCTTTACGTAATCAGTATGAAATTCATAATCACCTAAGGGACATTTAACAATGAACAATAAAAAAATAGCATTTGAAAAAGAGATCATTAATAAATGGGGCAGCCATGAGTTGTATAGAAGACAAGGAGCGGCCTTCTGTCTACGACCAGGATGCCGCAGTATTCTCTGCTGTAGTAAAGGCTGTTTGACATTTACAAAAATAATAAAACATGGAGGTAAAAAAATATAAAGGAAAAGAATACAATAAGGAATCTGGTAAACACTAAATATATTCAAACAATTCTCACAAGCAATTAGGGCTTATTTATAAACAGTATAACTTACATAAGAACCTTTCTAACTGTATGGTGCGATTAGATTTCAGCCTGTCCTGTGCTAGCTTCTTGGTTCACGTTTTTGTCATAAATTATAGTCATTACTTTTCTCCTTCCTTCAAGACAATTCTTGCACCGTTCAACACCTTCATAACAATAACTTGCCGGTTTACAGTATCGACCATAAATTACACGAATTTTATTAATTAATAACGTTGTCTGCGCACTAGCAAGACCGCTCACTTTTGTGGCTTAAAGACGACCTTCTTTACGCTTTCACACGACAAGCAGAAGTACGATAAAATCTGATCTACGAAAGTTTTTACTGTCATCTTTTATTTAGATAGTAGCGGAACGTTCAGTTCAGCTTATGTTAAAATATTTCTTTGACTGCGCACTCGATGTATTAGCGTCCGCGCTAGATGCGCATCTTTGGTTACCGGTACGTAAAGTATATAAAACAAATGTTTTCAAAGAAAAGGTCTCATCTCATAAGTTGATCATTTAATATACAGCTAGGTGAATGCCTTTCCAAGGGTACTCACAGCTTTCATACGACGGAAATCCCAATAATATTACAGGCTTAACATCTGAAGTCATCAGACACTTAGAACTTACAACTACTTAAACCTAACTAACCTAAGGACATCACACATACACATGCCCGAGGCAGGATTCGAACCTGCGACCGTAGCAGTCACGCGGTTCTAGACTGAAGCACATAAAACCATTTGGCCTCCGCATCCAGCGAGGTGAAGCAGCGGGAGCGCGCAGCGGCGGGTGCAATAGCTGCAGGAGCGACCGATGGGCGCGGCCATGTAGCAATTCCGCTGGGGAGCGGGTGCCGCGCGGCTGGGAGTGATATGAAGCAAGGAAAGCCCAGAGCGGGCGCTCGTGAAAGTGCGTGGCGAGCAACTTGCTCATCTGCTACTTAAACGTACGCACAAAGCGTTCAAGCGCTCTGTTCTACTGGGGGTGGAATGGGGCTGAGGTCAGATTGCGAATACCATTAGCAGCACAGAACGCTTCAAACTCGGAGGACACAAATTGGGGGCCATTGTCGGAGACAATAACTTCAGGAATGCCCTCAATGCAGAAAATAGACGTCAAAGCCAGAATAGTATTGGCAGATGTAGTAGGAGACATAGGTACAACAAAAGGAAAGTTGCTGTACAAAGAAAAAATGGTTCAAATGGGACTGAACTTCTGTCATCAGTCCCCTAGAACTCAGAACTACTAAAACCTAAATAACCTAAGAACATCACACACACCCATGCCCAAGGCAGGATTCGAACCAGACTATAGCGCCTAGAACTGCTCGGCCACCCCGGCCGACAAAGTTGCTGTACACATCAGTAGCTATCAACCAGCGAGTGTTCCAGAAAGGACCCACAAAATCAGTATGAACGCGCTGCCAAGACGCAGTACGAGTCGGGGTGAAAGAAGAGTTTCGTAACTTTCCGAACAGCATGGTGGCGAGCTGGTATGACATGGGCATACAAAAACTGCCACAGTGTCTACAAAAATGCATCGACAGGAATGGTGATTGTGTCGAAAAATAGCTAAATGTTCAAGCTGTAAAAAATGTTCAAGCTCTAAACCTTTGTAGAAATAAACAGGTCTATGTATTTACATAAAATAGGAGACCTTACTTTGGGATTACCCTCGTACGTCTTCAAAACGTATTACAAAATGAATGTTTTTAAGAAAATCTTATTCTGTTTTCCCTTCTCACATCATGCTTATAGTATCACGACCGGTTTCGATGTCTTGGAAGGATATAGTCAAATGATCTGCTTAAAAAAGAAACAACCGGGAGGAAAGTGAAATACTGGGAAAACGAATCACAAAATCAATTTAGCGTCCATGTACGACTACGCACTCTTGCATAAGATACATAGTACCATTTCAAACAGGCTGGGATAGGCTTTGTGAAACTGGCGATGATACCATTTCTACACGCGGAAGCTCTAAATGACAATAAAAATATTTCAATTCCAAGACATTCACTGTTCTCTATGACAGCATGCCGAGTGTGTGGAAGACGGTTTTTATTTCAGTATTTTACAGAGATGTACTGTTCTAACGCTTCGTGTCCCTGTCCTTTATGTAAAAAGTTACAGTGACTACGTACTTCAGATATTAGAGGATAAGTCGACTTCTCTGAATCCTAGAGATATTTGATGCTGTGTTATTACTCTAAAAGTCAGCAGATTTTAAGAATAATATTTCTTCAATCACAGAAGTACGTTCATATTCCTTGTTTTCTTTCTCTTTTATTATTTCGTTTTTACAGAGTACTTCGACATTTTCCTTTACTCCTACTCTATCGACATGTCGTACAGAACTGAATTTCATGATAATTTCTTGAACATGTTTTCCAGATCACAAAAATCAGGAAATGCCGTCATCGAATTTCACCTCTGGGGAAATTAACACTGACGTTCTAGGATCATATGCATTCACAAAGCTACTGATGGTCTGTAAATATTTGGCACAGTAAGTGACTACATGCAGCGCACAGTTGATCCAAGCGGCAGGGTAAGGTCTCCTGGTGAAGTAAATCCACAGAAACCTGAAACTGGTGCTCTGTGTGTGCTCCTTGTTTACGAATCCTTTCACAGAATTTCAGATCTCGCATTTCGCCTGTTTCTACAAAGCTACATTCACTTTCATCTTTGACGCTCTAGTAGCAATACAGTACCACGTAGTTTTTGCGTGCAATGGAATCGTTAAATCATTTGAAACAGCATTTATATTTCATTTACAGGACAATTATACATTACCCCAAAACTGTTTTTAAATCATTCTTTATTCTCTTATTTATTTTACTCACTTTTGCAGAGCTGTGAAGTACAACATATAGATTTCTTTAAAAATGAAACTAATTGCCGCTTGCACACTAATATTACGTTTTGGGGTAAGTGCCCACATAAACAAATATGTCCTACCGTCCGTCGCCACTACTTGTCTATTCCGACAACTTTTAAAAGAAATTATTTTTCTTACTATTTATTTGTAATGTTTAATCTCAGTTATAGCTCTGTGCAGTGAAAGCTGGCAAGTTATCACTGCTGCTTCTTCGTCGTACTGTTGATTAAATTAGGTAAACAACAGGGTCATACCATATTCTTGCAGGACATTTCCCAACGTTAATTTCTCTTTGGAAGTGATGTTTGAATTCGACTAGACACTCATTCCTATCTGTTTGTTACGTAGAAGCAAACGGTATAGGCAGTACTGTACCTGTTTTTCTCGTTTTATGAATCATCTTTCAGCTCTTCTTTGCAGTGAATCACGCTCTCTTCCAAATACTCCTGACTCCATTCACACGCTTCTGTAAGGTCTGCATATTGTCGATAGGCTGGGCGTAGTGCAATGCTTGTAAATGTACCCACAGTCAGAAATCCAAAGAAATTCACTTCGGTGAACTGGCAGGCCGAGCTATCAGACTTCATGAACCAACCGATCGCACACGAAACGTTGCGGTGAGGTACTGCCTCACGATCCGTTGAAGATGGGATGGTGCCCGGTAGTCCATAAAATACAGTTTTTGTCTTTCTGCAGGGGTATCGTTCTCCAGTAGCGTTGGTATTTCACTACACAGAAATCGGTGATACAGAATATCTGTTAATCTGCTTCGTAAACTGTAAGGCGCCAACAATTCCTGCCAAACATTGATACTGAAGCGGTCCCAATGCCTCACCTCCATGGCAGTTAATGATATGCTTCCACTCCCACAGCCGGCCGTTGTGGCCGAGTGGTTCTAGGCGCTTCAGTCCGGAACCGCGCTGCTGCTACGGGCGCAGGTTCGAATCGTGCCTCGGGCATGGATGTGTGTGATGTCCTTAGGGTAGTTAGGATTAACTTGTACTAATTTTAGGGGATTGAAGACCTCAGATGTTAAGTCCCATAGTGCTCAGAGCCATTTGAACCATTTTGAACCAAGGGATGGGCCTGATCAGTCAAAATGGTCACATGAACCTTGTCAGTAATGCGACCTTGCAGAGTAACCATGGGGCCATGGTATACCAAGATACAGCTGCCAAAATTATCACCGAACCGCCTCCACATTTCACTGTTGTTACGTAAACATGGCCAAAAGTGGGAGACAATGTGGAACAAGACTCATCCGACCAAAGGACGTTCTTCCAATGCTCCATAGATCATGTTTCAGGACTTCGGCACCACGTTTCCCTTTTTACATTCAGCTGAATCACTGATGAATGGTTTTGGAATTTCAGCGTTACCTTCAATTCATTGCTTCTGGAACTCCCCTCACGTTGTTTCGTGCTGACACGGTTCTTGAGTGCGGCATTCAGCTCTGCAGTGACTTTAGCAGTAACCGTCCTCTAACTTTTCGTCAGGATCCTCTTCAATGACTGCCCGTCACGATCACTCAACTTACTTTCATCCGCCTTGTCACTTCACGTATGCTGTTTTTCAGCTTCCTCTGTATGCGTATAAATCTTCGATAGGAACAGCAAACAATTCGGGTACTCTTGGTTAAGCCGTCCTGTCACTGGAAATGAAAACACACATAGACGAGGAACTGGAGACGTCGAAGCATTCCACGTTCTGCTACACTGCAGAGCGTGAAGTGAAATGAAGATCTGGCATGCCAGATTGTTGCCTAGTGGAGAGGAATGTGGACAATGAGCTATGACATCGTTTGGCGTCACAAGCGGAAATCAGGAGCCGCCGTATTGTATCGAGTCAACTATGTATTTTATGTGTTTTCTTTATAATAACGTACATGATATGAATATGATCTGTTTCAAAACATCAGCAAACTGAGGGTCTCTCGAAAACGCGTCGCTTTAGCTACGATATTTTATAATACAATGACAGGAAATATCAGTAGATAAAGGCTTCCTGTAACTGATGTTTGCAGTGTTATTATTTGTGTGTGATTTTGTACAATTATGATGTATCAAAAGTGCGTCATTCTGATACGATTTGCCATAGCTACAAATGCCAAATAATGGCATTTGTAGATACTGCGTATACCAAGTACGGAGGCCAGTCTGACGTATTCAGGCCGAAGCGTAGTTGGTTGTGCCATGAGCCGTGAAGGGAAAGGTAGCAGCTTTGCGTACGTCTTGTTTCAGTTTTTTTTCTACTTTTACTTTCTGAAAGATTCCTGTCTTTCTCATTAATTTAACAGACGTATTCACTGCTGTAGTCGATGTTATGTATTATAAATGATTCATTTGCTGCAATTCGTGCTGCAAGGACCAACGAATGGAATGTTGCACCAGTAGCAAGAAGTCTTTAGCGTAAAAGTCAGTCTATGTACAAAGATAAATGTAAGTTACACACTGAAAGTTGTTGCTCTTACGAAACTTTGTGTAAAATGTTCGGTTTGATGAACTTCCTCATGTGTTCCTTGTGGGTAAATATGTTTTTCAATGACGGCTAGCAGCTTCAAATAAAGCTTCCTCTACCATTCTTGGGAAACTACAAAATTAATCTCGACCTTGAAATCTATGGGATGAAGTACGTCACTGCAGAGTGATGGTAGCCAATGCAACATTTAGAATATGGATATTATGCATGCACAAACTGTCATTAGACTCTGCACTACAAGTACATTCAATTCAAAACAGAAAATTTAAATTAGAGTTAACGAATAACTCCTACCATCACTTATACACTCCTGGAAATGGAAAAAAAGGAACACATTGACACCAGTGTGTCAGACCCACCATACTTGCTCCGGACACTGCAAGAGGGCTGTACAAGCAATGATCACACGCACGGCACAGCGGACACACCAGGAACCGCGGTGTTGGCCGTCGAATGGCGCTAGCTGCGCAGCATTTGTGCACCGCCGCCGTCAGTGTCAGCCAGTTTGCCGTGGCATACGGAGGTCCATCGCAGTCTTTAACACTGGTAGCATGCCGCGACAGCGTGGACGTGAACCGTATGTGCAGTTGACGGACTTTGAGCGAGGGCGTATAGTGGGCATGCGGGAGGCCGGGTGGACGTACCGCCGAATTGCTCAACACGTGGGGCGTGAGGTCTCCACAGTACATCGATGTTGTTGCCAGTTGTCGGCGGAAGGTGCACGTGCCCGTCGACCTGGGACCGGACCGCAGCGACGCACGGATGCACGCCAAAACCGTAGGATCCTACGCAGTGCCGCAGGGGACCGCACCGCCATTTCCCAGCAAATTAGGGATACTGTTGCTCCTGGGGTATCGGCGAGGACCATTCGCAACCGTCTCCATGAAGCTGGGCTACGGTCCTGCACACCGTTAGGCCGTCTTCCGCTCACGCCCCAACATCGTGCAGCCCGCCTCCAGTGGTGTCGCGACAGGCGTGAATGGAGGGACGAATGGAGACGTGTCGTCTTCAGCGATGAGAGTCGCTTCTGCCTTGGTGCCAATGATGGTCGTATGCGTGTTTGGCGCCGTGCAGGTGAGCGCCACAATCAGGACTGCATACGACCGAGGCACACAGGGCCAACGCCCGGCATCATGGTGTGGGGAGCGATCTCCTACACAGGCCGTACACCTCTGGTGATCGTCGAGGGGACACTGAATAGTGCACGGTACATCCAAACCGTCATCGAACCCATCATTCTACCATTCCTAGACAGGCAAGGGAACTTGCTGTTCCAACAGGACAATGCACGTCCGCATGTATCCCGTGCCACCCAAAGTGCTCTAGAAGGTGTAAGTCAACTACCCTGGCCAGCAAGATCTCCGGATCTGTCCCCCATTGAGCATGTTTGGGACTGGATGAAGCGTCGTCTCACGCGGTCTGCACGTCCAGCACGAACGCTGGTCCAACTGAGGCGCCAGGTGGAAATGGCATGGCAAGCCGTTCCACAAGACTACATCCAGCATCTCTACGATCGTCTCCATGGGAGAATAGCAGCCTGCATTGCTGCGGAAGGTGGATATACACTATATTAGTGCCGACATTGTGCACGCTCTGTTGCCTGTGTCTATGTGCCTGTGGTTCTGTCAGTGTGATCATGTGATGTATCTGACCCCAGGAATGTGTCAATGAAGTTTCCCTTTCCTGGGACAATGAATTCACGGTGTTCTTATTTCAATTTCGAGGAGTGTACATATCGTTGTATAATATTATTCGCTGTTCAGGCCGTCGATGAGATCAGGATTGTCTATTCCAGTTAATACGCTTTCCTTCGGGGATTTCTGGTAGAATTAATACAGCTATTTTACTCGCGTCCATTTTAGAGAGGAACCTTCGATTTATGCGCCAGATGCCGCTGACCACTACTGGAGAGTGATGAGGTCGCAAAGCACGTTGGGGAGCACGTTCCGTAAGATGTAGCACGTCGTTTCAGAGCGCACAGCAACGACGACGGACACCACCTGTGGTCTGTTTCAACGCGGCCTGCTTCTCGATGAGAAACTCGTCCCGTGTGAGGACGGCGTTACCGAAGCGCCCACAGTACGAACACCAAGAAGATGCCCATGTTGAGTCCATTTACCTTCAACTTAATGCACTCATAACTTCACAGAACACTGTTCTGACCACGGACGACACTTGCAATGTATTCAGGACACTGCATGAGTGCAACCTCCAGCCTCGTCTGGCATCTGTATTTAGGTTCAAGCATGCGTTTCTCTCTGAGTTTCCATACTATCGTCAAAACACTGTAGGTCAGGGGTGTATCTCTCACACTGGTCACTTCGACGGGTCAAGTGACACTCACCCACATTCAAACTTGGTACAGTCTGTCTCCACAATGATTCGTAGTCCTGCGGGAGGATCCACCAGTCTGTGGTGCCTCGTCATACAGGTGAGTGCGCGCCACAGTTTAACTAAGTGCCTTTTATACACGCATGCTCATAAATTAAGGATAATGCTGACACATGGTGAAACAACGCTCTGGTGGGCGGTTTGTGTGTTTAAATCACCTCAGGGTACGACCATGCGGTGCATCTGACCTGCGGCCGTCGCATGGTGGTGCTGGCAGCAGTCCACATACGCAGAGGTGTGTTGGCGCATGTCAGAGTACGGTGCAGCGAGTAAGTGCGCAGACGTTTTCAGACGTGCTAATAGTGTCTATACGTTGAAAATGGCTCAAGGAACACATATTGATGACGTTATGAGGGATAGAATACCAGGGCGACTGGAGGCTGGTCAAACATAGCAGGTCGCAGCACGGGCGCTCCGTGTGCCACAAAGTGTGATCTCAAGATTATGGCAACTATTCCAGGGAACAGGAAACGTGTTCAGGCGCTACAGTACAGGACGTCCACAGTGTACAACACAACAAGAAAACCGATCTCACCATCAGTGCCTGCAGTCGGCCACGGGGTACTGCAGATAGCCTTGCTCGGGACATTACCGCAGCCACTGGAACAGTTGTCTCAAGACACACAGTCTACAGACGACTGAAAAGACATGGTATATTCGCCTGGAGATCTGCAAGCTGCATTCCACTGACCTCTGGTCACAGGAGAGCCTGTAAAGTCTGGTGTCAAGAACACTTTGCATGGTCATTGGAACAGTGGTCCCAGGTTATGTTCACGGACGAGGTCAGGTATAGTGTGAACAGTGATTCTCGCCGGATTTTCATCTTGCGTGAACCAAGAACTACATACCAACCCCTTAATGCCCTTTAAAGGGACCTGTACGGAGGTCGTGGTTTGATGGCGTGGGGTGGGATTATAATTGGTGCACGTAAACCCGTGCATGTCTTTCACTGAGGAACTGTAACAGGTCAGGTGTATCGGGACGTCATTTTGCATCAGTATGTCCGCCTTTTCAGGAATGCGGTGGGTCCTACCTTCCTCCTGATTGATGATAACGCACGGTCCCACCGAGCTGCCATCGTGAAGGAGTACCTTGAAACAGAAGGTATCAGGCGAATGGAGTGGCCTGCCTGTTCTCCAGACCTAAACCCCATCGATCACGTCTGAGATGCTCTCGGTCGACGTATCACTGCACGTCTTCAAACCCCTTGGACACTTCAGGAGCTCCGACAGGCACTGGTGCAAGAATGGCAGTCTATACCCCAGCAGATGGTCGACCGCCTGATCTCGAGTGCGCCAACCCGTTGTGCGGCCTGTGTACGTGTGCATGGTTATCATATCCTATATTGATATTGGGGTACATGCGCAGGAAACCGTGTCGTTTTGTATCACATGTGTTTCGGGACGGTTTCCTTACTTACCACCAATACTGTGGACTACAGTTCTGCGTCGTGTATGTTCCCTATGTACCTATGCTATTAGCGCCAGTTGTGTGTAGTGTCACGTTGTGACACACCACATTCTGCAATTATCCTTAATTTATGAGCATGAATATGTATTGACCCTAGGACGGAAGCAAATTTGTGGAGACTTAGTCCGTATTTTAGCTGATGACGAGGCGAGTATCGTAAAACTTTAAAAAATTTATGTAATGTCTGGATTACAGCCGGGACTTTTAGGTTGTAGTTTCTGGTTTGTTGCAAAGAGACTAATATGACTCTTTGTTAGCTCCGATGTCAGCGAGCCACATCTTTCTGTTTTACTGTTATAGATCTTCAGATTGAGTTTCTCCGTTTTGTAGAATAGGTTTGCAGTTGACAGGAGACATGGTTTCCGTATATATAAATATAACGTGTGTGTGTGTGTGTGTGTGTGTGTGTGTGTGTGTGTGTGTGTGTGTGTGTGTGAGCACGTACAAATTTTCCTGTAAGTGGATTTGAGTACAAATGATATTTAGGCGATTATTATACTTTAATTTCCGTTCATTTTCTTTATCGCTTCGTCGCCACAGCCTCGCTCTCTTCTTATAAGAGTAAAGGACAGGCAATAAAGATCTGGCTCTCGAGTGCCAAGATCAGAATGTCAGTATCCCTGAATTTTCATGTGAACAGTCTGTGCTGTTGCTAGTTGCCTATTTACAACGTGAACAACAAGTCATCAAATCTGTCTGTAAAGATACTTTCTGTTATCAGCTGGTACGTACTTTTTATTTTTGGGTCATCAGTCTTCTTACTGGTTTCGTGCAACCGGCCACGAACTCTTCTCCTGCGCTCATCATTTTAGAGTAGCACTTGCACCCTAAATCTTCAATTAATTGTTCAAAGTACTCCACTCTCTGTCTTCCCGTATAATTTTTACCTTCTACCGCTCTCTCTGATACCACTGACGTTATTCCGCGATGTCTTTAAACATGTCCTTTCAGTTACACATCACCGCAAATGCTTCGATTTACTTTTTCTTTAGTCCTTGATATACACACATCGAAAAACGTTTTGCATCACCCCGGTTCCCATAACTCCTGAAGATAGACGTTGACACACACAGTCCATTTGACTGTTCAGAGATGTCACTAAACTCGCCCAAAGATGTAAGCGACCATGTATGAGCTGCGCCTATTACACGGAGGGGGTCCGACAGCCGATCAATCCCAGTCATTCCACCACGAAAGAGATATAGTCTATAGTTCAAGCATAGAGGGTCAATACCGCTGTTCGTTCGCGTCCGCACTGTTTCTTTGTGCCAGGAAGGGTTCTTAACAAGGGAAGTGACCAGACGCCTTGGAGTGAACAAAAGGGATATTGTTCGGGCATGGAGCAGATAGAGAGACACAGGAACTGTAGATGACATGCCTCGCTCAGGCCGCCCAAGGACCACTACTGCAGTGGATGACCGCTACATACGGATTATGGCTCGGAGAAACCCAGACAGCAGCGCCACCATGTTGAATAATGCTTTTCGTGCAGTCACCGGACGTTGTGTCGCGTCTCAGACTGTGAGGGATAGGCTACATGATGCGCAACTTCACTCCCGACGTCCATGGCGAGGTCCATCTTTGCAACCACGACTCCATGCAGCGCGATACAGATGGACCCAACAACATGCCGAATGAACCGCTCAGGACTGGTTGTCTCAACGAAACTCCGAAAGAACAGATACCATCTTATTATATACACTCCTGGAAATTGAAATAAGAACACCGTGAATTCATTGTCCCAGGAAGGGGAAACTTTATTGACACATTCCTGGGGTCAGATACATCACATGATCACACTGACAGAACCACAGGCACATAGACACAGGCAACAGAGCGTGCACAATGTCGGCACTAGTACAGTGTATATCCACCTTTCGCAGCAATGCAGGCTGCTATTCTCCCATGGAGACGATCGTAGAGATGCTGGATGTAGTCCTGTGGAACGGCTTGCCATGCCATTTCCACCTGGCGCCTCAGTTGGACCAGCGTTCGTGCTGGACGTGCAGACCGCGTGAGACGACGCTTCATCCAGTCCCAAACATGCTCAATGGGGGACAGATCCGGAGATCTTGCTGGCCAGGGTAGTTGACTTACACTTTCTAGAGCACGTTGGGTGGCACGGGATACATGCGGACGTGCATTGTCCTGTTGGAACAGCAAGTTCCCTTGCCAGTCTAGGAATGGTAGAACGATGGGTTCGATGACGGTTTGGATGTACCGTGCACTATTCAGTGTCCCCTCGACGATCAACAGAGGTGTACGGCCAGTGTAGGAGATCGCTCCCCACACCATGATGCCGGGTGTTGGCCCTGTGTGCCTCGGTCGTATGCAGTCCTGATTGTGGCGCTCACCTGCACGGCGCCAAACACGCATACGACCATCATTGGCACCAAGGCAGAAGCGACTCTCGTCGCTGAAGACGACACGTCTCCATTCGTCCCTCCATTCACGCCTGTCGCGACACCACTGGAGGCGGGCTGCACGATGTTGGGGCGTGAGCGGAAGACGGCCTAACGGTGTGCGGGACCGTAGCCCAGCTTCATGGAGACGGTTGCGAATGGTCCTCGCCGATACCCCAGGAGCAACAGTGTCCCTAATTTGCTGGGAAATGGCGGTGCGGTCCCCTACGGCACTGCGTAGGATCCTACGGTCTTGGCGTGCATCCGTGCGTCGCTGCGGTCCGGTCCCAGGTGGACGGGCACGTGCACCTTCCGCCGACCACTGGCGACAACATCGATGTACTGTGGAGACCTCACGCCCCACGTGTTGAGCAATTCGGCGGTACGTCCACCCGACCTCCCGCATGTCGACTATACGCCCTCGCTCAAAGTTCGTCAACTGCACATACGGTTCACGTCCACGCTGTCGCGGCATGCTACCAGTGTTAAAGACTGCGATGGAGCTCCGTATGACACGGAAAACTGGCTGACACTGACGGCGGCGGTGCACAAATGCTGCGCAGCTAGCGCCATTCGACGGCCAACACCGCGGTTCCTGGTGTGTCCGCTGTGACGTGCGTGTGATCATTGCTTGTACAGCCCTCTCGCAGTGTCCGGAGCAAGTATGGTGGGTCTGACACACCGGTGTCAATGTGTTCTTTTTTCCATTTCCAGGAGTATATATATATATATATATATATATATATATATATATATAGGCTCACCGCCCACTTGACCCTCTTCTTCTGTGCGTATGCACAAACTGGCTGAACTTTTACGGGAATCGGCAACGCGCCACGAGTAACAAGTATAATGGGCGGAGGGCACTACGAATGTAGTGCGGGACAATTCGTTGACAATGTAAGTTTCGCGGGAGGCGTGCCAGAGATAAATCCGTGCAGTCGCACTATCCTCTGTGTCCTCGGTGGCTCAGATGGATAGAGCGTCTGCCATGTAAGCAGGGGAGCCCGGGTTCGAGTTCCGGTCGGGGCACACATTTTCATCTGTCCCCGTTGACGTATGTCAACGCCTGTAAGCAGCTAAGGGTCTTCATTTCATTGGAACCTCAATATTAACGTGAAGTCCATCACTGTTGTGACTCCTGCTGCTTGTCTTTACTTTCGTCTTTCTTCGGTTAACTCTCAGTACACAGTGTGTACTCATTAGACTGTTCATTCGATTCAAAACATTCTGTAATTCTTCCTCAGCTTCGCTGGGGGATAGTAATGTCATCAGCGAGCGTGAATTTTAATCTCACTCCTGAAACTCTGTTATTTCCGTCATGGCTTCTTCGATGTATATGCTGAACTTAAGTCAAAACTACGCGTCCTACGGAATCCCGAATTATTCGGCATCCCTCCTAAAGAGCAGTATGTATGTATATATAGACGTGTGTGTGTGTGTGTGTGTGTGTGTGTGTGTGTGTGTGTGTGTGTGTAAGCAGTGACTGCTGACGGAACACTGACGACGCTGCGGCAGTGGAAGGCACGAAATGTGGCAGCTGATTCCCCACGATGTACTCGGTGACGAAGCTCTGCTGTCGCGACCTGACACGGCAGAATGGATGCCTGCCGCTGGACCTCTGACCCTCGTATCTCTCGCGGTGCCCCACGTCGACAAGCTCCAGTCAGCCGTCACCGGATCGTAAATCTGGAGCGCGTTGCAGTACGCTGTAAACACCGAGCGCCGCTAACTCCGCTCCCGAAATAGCGTGACGGGTGCCTTCGATCCGGCGAATGTGGTCTGTGATTTATTTATAATGTGACACCGGCGACACATTTAGGCTCCCCGCCGTGGAGATGCGGCTAAAATAAACAAGGTGACTGGTTTGCTGCGGTTTTCCGACGCCACGCCACTGGCACGCGAGACAGCAACATGGGACTGTGGCTTTGGGGGCGGCAGCACTAGTCCGCTGCATACCTGCTGATGCAGACAGAAACCACTGTGCGAGCCTTTGCAAAGGAAATGACATTTACTAATTTTTTCTCTTACTGTGACGAACCGCGAACGATAATTCTATGACGTACAGTACATGCTAATGAACTAACTTACGGCTTGTAATGCCATCGTCAGATGTAAGCTCATTATCGTCCTCAGATAACTGTAGCGTATTGGTGAATAACTCCGGAAAAAGCACTACAGTCGAAAACATGAAATGTTTTCGCAGTTACCAATATGTGCAACGACCAGCTGTACAATGGAATGACAATGAATTTTTTTTTTTCATTTTTCATTTTTTTCACAGGCATAACTTTCGCAGACAGCAGTGATGTAAAGTAAAACATCGAGGAGTTGGTTTGAGGACTTTACATCACACTGTCCGACATTTGTCATTTTTAATGCTGAAAATCTTCGGGCAACAAAGATGTTCATTAATCAGCATTTAAGCAGTGGCTGGATTCGAATCCTGGATGCTATCCCTTTTTTTTGTACACAGAAAACACACGGACATATACATTCAAATGGCAGTGTATTTCTTAAAAACACGAAAATATTCATTCTTTTTGTTTCAAAGCACTTATTGAAGGCAATCAATTAAAATAAAACAAAAGACGTCATTGCGACAGAAAGAAAAGGGTGAAATCCGAAAAACGTATACGAAAGGATGAGGAGTTAATTTTCACCTGCCCACACCTTCTTTCCTCCGTCACTTCTACACCGTGGAACATCTAAATACATACAAGTGTCCACAAAATAAATAAATAAGTAAATAAAAAAGCGGGGAATGACACTGACCCAACACCTTGTCGATGAAAAACTACATACAACATATTAGAAAAAAAATCAAGATAACGTGGCATCCTGAGCCACGTCCCATGGTCTGTTGCCATATACTGGGAAAAGGCATACGGATCTGAGTCATATCCACTCATCATCACGTAGTGGACATATGTCCAACAAGCCACATGATGGTATTGTTCTTCGATCGGGGAAAGAAGGTTGAATCGGGACGCACGAGAATCTCCCCCGAAATCCGCCTCCGAGGTCCTGAGGAGAAATGCCAGTTGTCGGCGAAGCCATCTCCAATCGTCATGACCGCAGGAAATCAACGGAAGAGATAACGTATGAGTTTCACGCAACGATTCCAGCGATCGGTCACACTGAGGCCAATACGAAAAAGTCGCACGTTGGCAGCTACAATATCATGAACAACTTCGTATCACGAGGACGCCACTTGCATCGGGAAAATCGGGAGGCTAACGTTATACCAAACAATCTTCCAATTCAATTCTGGGGACAGGGCTTCCACAGAGGGAAACTATGAGGAATTGTCCAGCTGCATAATAGCATTTTTAGGGAGAGATTCGCTTCGGAATGGATCGGGCAGGTAGGTTAGAAAATTTAAAAAGGGAAATGGATAGGTTAAAGTTAGATATAGTGGGAATTAGTGAAGTTCGGTGGCAGGAGGAACAAGACTTCTGGTCAGGTGACTACAGGGTTATAAACACAAAATCAAATAGGGGTAATGCAGGAGTAGGTTTAATAATGAATAGGAAAATAGGAATGCGGGTAAGCTACTACAAACAGCATAGTGAACGCATTATTGTGGCCAAGATAGATACGAAGCCCACACCTACTACAGTAGTACAAGTTTATATGCCAACTAGCTCTGCAGATGATGAAGAAATTGAAGAAATGTACGATGAAATAAAAGAAATTATTCAGATAGTGAAGGGAGACGAAAATTTAATAGTAATGGGTGACTGGAATTCGAGTGTAGGAAAAGGGAGAGAAGGAAACATAGTAGGTGAATATGGATTGGGGCTAAGAAATGAAAGAGGAAGTCGCCTAGTAGAATTTTGCACAGAGCACAACTTAATCATAGCTAACACTTGGTTTAAGAATCATGAAAGAAGGTTGTATACGTGGAAGAACCCTGGAGATACTAAAAGGTATCAGATAGATTATATAATGGTAAGACAGAGATTTAGGAACCAGGTTTTAAGTTGTAAGACATTTCCAAGGGCAGATGTGGACTCTGACCACAATCTATTGGTTATGACCTGTAGCTTAAAACTGAAAAAACTGCAAAAATGTGAGAAATTAAGGAGATGGGACCTGGATAAACTGAAAGAACCAGAGGTTGTACAGAGTTTCAGGGAGAGCATAAGGGGTCAATTGACAGGAATAGGGGAAAGAAATACCGTAGAAGAAGAATGGGTAGCTCTGAGGGATGTAGTAGTGAAGGCAGCAGAGGATAAAGTAGGTACAAAGACGAGGGCTGCTAGAAATCCTTGGGTAACAGAAGAAATATTGAATTTAATTGATGAAAGGAGAAAATATAAAAATGCAGTAAATGAAGCAGGCAATAAAGAATACAAACGTCTCAAAAATGAGATCGACAGGAAGTGCAAAATGGCTAAACAGGGATGGCTAGAGGACAAATGTAAGGATGTAGAAGCTTATCTCACTAGGGGTAAGATAGATACTGCCTACAGGAAAATTAAAGAGACCTTTGGAGAGAAGACAACAACGTGTATGAATATCAAGAGCTCAGATGGGAACCCAGTTCTAAGCAAAGAAGGGTAGGCAGAAAGGTGGAAGGAGTATATAGAAGGTTTATACAAAGGCGATGAACTTGAGGACAATGTTATGGAAATGGAAGAGGATGTAGATGAAGACGAAATGGGAGATACGATACTGCGTGAAGAGTTTGACAGAGCACTGAAAGACCTGAGTCGAAACAAGGCCCCCGGAGTAGACAACATTCCATTAGAACTACTGACGGCCTTGGGAGAGCCAGTCATGACAAAACTCTACCAGCTGGTGAGCAAGATGTATGAGACAGGCGAAATACCCTCAGACTTCAAGAAGAATATAATAATTCCAATCCCAAAGAAAGCAGGTGCTGACAGATGTGAAAATTACCGAACTATCAGTTTAATAAGTCACAGCTGCAAAATACTAACGCGAATTCTTTAGAGACGAATGGAAAAACTGGTAGATGCGGACCTCGGGGAAGATCAGTTTGGATTCCGTCGAAATGTTGGAACACGTGAGGCAATACTGACCTTACGACTTACCTTAGAAGAAAGATTAAGGAAAGGCAAACCTACGTTTCTAGCATTTGTAGACTTAGAGAAAGCTTTTGACAATGTTGACTTGAATACTCTTTTTCAAATTCTAAAGGTGGCAGGGTAAAATACAGGGAGCGAAAGGCTATTTACAATTTGTACAGAAACCAGATGGCAGTCATAAAAGTCGAGGGGCATGAAAGGGAAGCAGTGGTTGGGAAAGGAGTGAGACAGGGTTGTAGCCTCTCCCCGATGTTATTCAATCTGTATATTGAGAAAGCAATAAAGGAAACAAAAGAAAACTTCGGAGTGGGTATTAAAATCCATGGAGAAGAATTAAAAACTTTGAGGTTCGCCGATGACATTGTAATTCTGTCAGAGACAGCAAAGGACTTGGAATAGCAGTTGAACGGAATGGACAGTGTCTTGAAAGGAGGATATAAGATGAACATTAACAAAAGCAAAACGAGGATAATGGAATGTAGTCAAATTAAATCGGGTGATGCTGAGGGAATTAGATTAGGAAATGAGACACTTAAAGTAGTAAAGGAGTTTTGCTATTTAGGAAGTAAAATAACTGATGATGGTCGAAGTAGAGAGGATATAAAATGTAGACTGGCAATGGCAAGGAAAGCGTTTCTGAAGAAGAGAAATTTGTTAACATCGAATATAGATTTATGTATCAGGAAGTCGTTTCTGAAAGTATTTGTATGGAGTGTAGCCATGTATGGAAGTGAAACATGGACGATAACTAGTTTGGACAAGAAAAGAATAGAAGCTTTCGAAATGTGGTGCTACAGAAGAATGCTGAAGATAAGGTGGATAGATCACGTAACTAATGAGGAGGTATTGAATAGGATTGGGGAGAAGAGAAGTTTGTGGCACAACTTGACTAGAAGAAGGGATCGGTTGGTAGGACATGTTTTGAGGCATCAAGGGATCACAAATTTAGCATTGGAGGGCAGCGTGGAGGGTAAAAATCGTAGAGGGAGACCGAGAGATGAGTACACTAAGCAGATTCAGAAGGATGTAGGTTGCAGTAGGTACTGGGAGATGAAGCAGCTTGCACAGGATAGAGTAGCATGGAGAGCTGCATCAAACCAGTCTCAGGACTGAAGACAACAACAACAACAACAACATGGATATTAACTCCTAAATAACTGACTTCAAGAAAAAAATTCCTTAACGTGCCGTAGTTTATAACTAATCCTACCAATATCTACTGGAGGCGTTAAACTTGCTGGTCGGATGGTCATAAAGTCGAGCTGTAAGTGATTGGGGTCGGGTTGACATGTTAAAGCGGTGCGACGGATGAATGAGGCAGAAGCCTTAACACAAATATCAGGGAGGCCCAAACCTCCCTACAAACGGGGTCGCGCCATGACCCCATAAACCTACCAGTTAAACTATGCAGAGTAAGATATCCGAGCACGCTTTACGGCCAGATCAAAACTTCCATATCTCTTCGAACACGAGAAACCACCTGTACTCGTACATCCGGTATCTGCATTCCGATACAGGGGATATATTTTAATTTAAAGTCGCTTCTCCGATCTCGGCGGATAAATACGATACCGGAATGCTTGTGTTGTTCAAAAGTACGATGCTACGTTCCTTCTGACACACATGCATCTCCGAAGGAGCAGGCATTGCGGCGATTACAGTCGTTACGAAATACATTAAATGTATTCGCAGTTGTGAATATGATCAACCATCAGGTGTCGACAAACGGTCATACGGAATTTTGGGTCTGTTAATGAAGCGTGGTCGGATTGCCTAATGATAAGGTAATGAAATGATCGTATGGTATTGTTGGCCGGGAGGTCCCATTCGGGGAAGTTCGTTCGCCGTACCCCCTGCGGGTTCGGGGGTAAGAATAGGCCCGCGGTATTCCTGCCTGTCGTAATAGGCGACTAAAAGGAGTCCCTCCCCCTCAAGGGGGTAGTTAGCGCCTGCGTCCAGAGACGGACGGATTCACGACCTATATTTGCGTTGATTTTGGTTTTTCACTTCTTCTGGTTTCTTTTTTCCTTCCGTTGGTTGGTTCCTTTTTATGTTCTTCTCCATCTCACTGTCTTACTTACTCTTCTCCTTGTCTTCTTCTCCTTGCCTTCTTCTCCTTCTCTGGTCTCCGCTTCGGCGTTTGAGACAGTCTGTCCTTTCTTTCCATCTTTCTTTTTCTTCTTCTTCCTTCCTCCCTGTGCGGGCCTGAAGGCCGACCCACGCGTTCGCACGCGTAGCCGGTGACGGGGTAAAGCGTAATTCCCCGCCCTGGGTAGACAAGTAAGGCACGCACGTACCCCCTGGTAAAGGCCAGGGGTGATTGCCTGAGCTGAACACCTTCCGACCATGCCGATTGGTCCCTCCGTCCGTTTCTCGGGAGGTGTGACCTGAGGTGTGAACAATCACCTAAGGCGGGAGTGCCCTCTGAGAGGGTCCCCACAAGGAAGGAGCGCGCCATCGGAGACGCTGGCAATCATGGGGGATTCCTCCGCAATGGATTTCTCTTCTTCTCTCTCGACTTCTGCCCACAAACGGAAACTTGACCAGCCACCAGTGACAAAAGTACTACCGCCTGCCCCCACAGTTCCTCGTAGTTTCTCGATCTGAGGACGGAAAGGATTTTTCCTCTGTCAACCCTTTCGTTATCCATAAGGGCGTAGATGCCATAGCCGGATCTGTCAAGTCTTGTACCAGATTTCGTAATGGTACCTTGTTACTAGAAACTGAGAGCGCCTTTCAGGCACAAAAACTGCTTTGAGCCACACTCCTGTACACGTTCCCTGTCCGGGTGGAGGCTCACCGCACTTTGAATTCGTCTCGTGGTGTTGTATATACTAGATCACTCGACGGATTGACTGACGAGGAGATTCAGTCTTTCCTCGCTGAGCAGGACGTGACGTCTGTCCATAGGGTCATGAAAAAGGTCAACAATGACCTTATACCGACCTGGACACTTTTCTTGACCTTTGATAGTGTTCAGCTGCCGTCGCGTATCAAAGAGGGCTACGAGGTTGTTTCTGTTCGCCCCTATGTCCAGACACCTACGTGCTGCTACCAGTGTCAGCGTTTCAATCACACTCGCCATTCTTGTTCCAATGCGGCTACATGAGTGACTTGTGGCAGGGATTGCCATGAGGGTGACTGTCCACCTCCGTCTCCTCGTTGTGTGAACTGTCACGGTGACCATTCAGCGTCCTCCCGCGACTGTCCCATCTACAAGGAAGAACGCTGTATCCAAGAAATTCGGGTCAAAGAGAGAGTCTCCACCTCGGCTGCTCGCAAGCTATTCGCTAGTAGGAAGCCCACGTTGCTCCCAGCGGGGAAGTACAGTACTGTCCTCGCCTCGCCTCTCCTCGGACTACCAGGGAGGTGGCGACGCAGACATGCCATCTGACCTTCAGCACTACGGTCGTCCGTTCGGCCAGTGCTAAGATCGCCCGTTCGACGTCTCCTCTTCCTCCCGTCGCCCCTCCGACACAAGCACCTTTATCAGCTTCTGCCAAGACGAAGACCCAGAAGTCAGAAGCACGGGCTTTCAAGAAGGAACCGTCTCGTGCAGACCTTCTACGTACCTCGAACCCTCAGCCATCGACCAATCCTTCCACAAAACGACCCACCAAGAAGGCTCATAGGAAGCACAGTTCTCCTTCCCCGCCACGGCGCATTTCTCCTCCTGCGCCACCCAGCGGTTGCTGCCCCAGGCCGTCATCTGTTTCGCCTGGCCGCACCGCTGGTAGCCGAACATCTGGCCGTTCACCAGCGGAGGAAGCTCCCCCTCCCGGCCATCTTCACAAGATGGCCGATGAACCTATAGAACAAATGGACGATGACTGTCCGCCTACTGCTAGCGGCGGCAGTGCTCGCTCGAAGCCGGGCCCTCAGCGGCCTTCGAGATGACCCCTTCTTGCATCTTCTTCTCACGATGGCACTTATTCATTGGAATATTCGCAGCATTCGCTCCAACCGAGAGGAAACAAAGCTACGCCCATGCGATCAAATTGCCTTGGCACACTACACCTCTGTGCGTTTTGACTTACCCCCTGTGGCAGGTATTCCGGCTCTTGGAGGGGTTATGTTGCTGGTCCGGGATGATATCTACTATGATCCCATCACATTGCACACCGGCCTGCAGGCAGTTGCCGTCCGCATTACTCTCCCCACTTTTACATTTTCCATCTGTACCGTTTACACTCCATCGTCGTCTGCCGTTACCAGGGCAGACATGCTGCAAATTATTGCTCAGCTCCCTGCACCATTTTTGTTAACTGCAGACTTCAATGCTCACCATCCTCTTTGGGGCTCTCCAGCATCCTGTCCGAGGGGCTCCCTGTTAGCAGACGTTTTCAGCCAGCTCAGTCTTGTCTGCCTCAATACTGGCGCCCCTACTTTCCATTCAGACACCTCTCACACGTCTTCCCATTTGGACCTATGTACTACCCAACTTCCACGGCGGTTTGAGTGGTTTGCGCTTTCTGATACATATTCGAGCGACCACTTCCCGTGTGTTATCCATCTCCTGCATCATACCCCCTCTCCATGCTCAACTAGTTGGAACATCTCCAAAGCAGACTGGGGGCTTCCAGGGAGACCTTTCAGGATCAAACCTTCACAAGCTGCGATAGTCAGGCGGCACATCTCACGAAAGTCATTCTCACAGCTGCTGAATATTCCATCCCTCACACTACTTCTTCTCCACGCCGTGTACCGGTCCCCTGGTGGACCGCAGCATGTAGAGACGCCTTACGTGCTCGTCGACGTGCTTTACGCACCTTTAAACGCCACCCTACAGTGGCGAATTGTATCAATTATAAACGATTACGTGCGCAGTGTCGTCGTATTTTTAAAGAAAGCAAGAAAGCCAGCTGGGCTGCTTTCACAAGCACCTTCAACAGTTTTACTCCTCCTTCTGTTGTCTGGGGTAACCTGCGCCGGCTATCTGGCACTAAGGTCCACTCACCAGTTTCTGGCATGACGGTCGCGAATGACGTCCTTGTGGCCCCTGAAGATGTCTCCAATGCCTTCGGCCGCTTTTTCGCAGAGGTTTCGAGCTCCACCCATTACCTCTCTGCCTTCCTCCCCCGAAAACAGGCAGAGGAGGCTCGGCCACCTAATTTCCACTCCTCGAATTGTGAAACCTACAATGCCCCATTCACCATGCGGGAACTCGAAAATGCACTTGCCCGGTCACGGTCCTCCGCTCCGGGGCCTGATTCTATTCATATTCAGATGCTAAAGAACCTTTCTCCTGCGGGTAAAGGTTTCCTTCTTCGTACTTATAATCGCATCTGGATTGAGGGACATGTTCCCGCATGCTGGCGCGAGTCTATTGTTGTACCGATTCCTAAGCCGGGGAAGGACAAGCACTTGCCTTCCAGTTATCGACCCATCTCGCTTACCAGCTGTGTCTGTAAGGTGATGGAGCGAATGGTTAACTCTCGGTTGGTTTGACTGCTCGAATCTCGACGCCTACTTACCAATGTACAATGTGGATTTCGTAGGCGCCGCTCTGCTGTTGACCATCTGGTTACCTTGTCGACCTTCATTATGAATTTCTTGCCGAAGCGCCTGACCGCTGCTGTGTTCTTTGATTTGGAGAAGGCTTACGACACCTGTTGGAGGGCGGGCATTCTCCGCACCATGCATACATGGGGCTTTCGCGGTAGCTTCCCTCTTTTTATTCGTTCCTTTTTAATAGACCGACAGTTCAGGGTACGTGTGGGTTCTGTCCTGTCAGACACCTTTCGCCAGGAAAATGGGGTGCCACAGGGCTCCGTTTTGAGCGTCGCTCTCTTCGCCATAGCGATCAATCCAATAATGGATTGCCTCCTAGATGATGTATCAGGCTACCTTTTAGTGGACGATTTTACCATCTATTGCAACGCGCAGCGTACATGTTTCCTGGAGCGCTGTCTTCAGCGTTCTCTTGACCGTCTTTACTCCTGGAGAGTTGCCAATGGCTTCCGTTTTTCTGCCGAGAAAACGGTCTGCATTAACTTCTGGCGCTACAAAGAGTTTCTCCCACCGTCCTTACGACTCGGCTCCGTTGCTCTCCCATTCGTGGAGACAACAAAATTTTTATGTCTTACATTTGACAGGAAACTTAGTTGGTCTCCACATGTGTCATATTTGGCTGCCCGTTGTACCCGTTCTCTAAATGTCCTCCGTGTTCTCAGTGGCACGTCGTGGGGAGCGAATCGAACCGTCCTACTTCGCCTGTATCGGTCGATCGTCAGCTCCAAGCTGGATTATGGGTGCTTTGTATACTCCTCTGCACGGCCGTCCATCTTACGCCGCCTCAACTCCATACAACATCGGGGTTTACGGCTTGCGATCGGAGCGTTTTATACTAGTCCCGTCGAGAGTCTTCATGCTGAAGCCGGTGAATTGCCACTCACCTACCGGCGCGATATACTGCTTTGTCGTTACGCCTGTCTGCTACTGTCAATGCCCGACCACCCATCGTATCGTTCCTTTTTTGACGACTCTCTCGACCGTTAATACGCGTTGTGTGTCTCTGCCCTGCTACCCCCTGGAGTTCGCTTTCGTCGCCTCCTTCAACACCTTGATTTTTCACTCCCTGCAACCTTTAGAGTGGGCGAGAGCCACACGCCACCTTGGCTCCAGGCTCAGGTTCGCGTTCGCCTTGACCTCCGCTCGCTCCCAAAGGAGGTTACCCCCGGTTCAGTATACCACTCCCGTTTTGTCGAACATCGTTCGAAGTTCATTAATATGACCTTCATTTATACAAATGGCTCTAAGACCAATGACGGGGTCGGGTGTTCTTTTATTGTCGGGGCACTAAGTTTCAAATACCGGCTACATGGCCATTGTTCGGTCTTCACAGCTCATCTCTTTGCCCTCTACCAGGCTGTTCTTTACGTCTGCCGCCACCGACATTCTGCTTATGTCATCTGCTCCGATTCTCTGAGCGCCATCCAGAGCCTCAGTGATCCGTATCCGGTTCACCCTTTCGTGCACCGGATCCAACGCTCTCTTCAGCAGCTGGTGGACGACGGGTCTCCAGTTAGCTTTATGTGGGTTCCTGGCCATGTCGGTATCCCTGGGAACGAAGCTGCAGATGCCGCGGCCAAGGCTGCGGTCCTCCAGCCTCGGACGGTTTCTTGTTGTGTCCCTTCATCAGATTGTAGCACGTTCATTTGTCGGCGCATTTTATCGCTGTGGCATGCCGATTGGGCTGCACTTAGGGACAACAAGCTTCGGGCCTTGAAACCTCTTCCCGCAGCTTGGACGTCCTTCTCGGCGGGAATAGGTCGTTTTGGCCCGGCTACGAATTGGACACTGCCAGTTCAGCCACCGCCATCTGCTGACGGCAGCGCCGGCGCCGTTCTGTCAATGTGGGCGATTGCTGACGGTCCGCCACATTTTAACGTCCTGTCCGGATTTCACTACGCTGCGTCTTGATCTTGGCCTGCCATGTACTCTGGATGCCATTTTAGCGGATGACCCAGGAGCTGCTGCTCGCGTTCTTCGTTTTATCAACTTGACACACCTGTCTAAGGACATTTGATTATGCTGTAGTTTTTTAATCCTATGCCTGTTAATACGTCTTTTATAGTGTTGTTCCTTTAGTTGCTGTTTTAACCTTGTGCCTCGCGGTACATTCCTAAATTAGTCAGGGCGCTAATGACCATTGTAGTTGTGCGCCCTAAAACAAAAAAAAAAGTCCGCCGTATTGCAAGTCCTTTTTAGTTGACGCCACTTCGGCGACTTGCGGGTCAATAATGATGAAATGATGAAGAACGCACAACACCCAGTCACACGAGGCAGAGAAAATCCTTGACCCCTGCCGGGAATCGAACCCAGTACCCCGTGCGCAGTAAGCGAGAACGCTACCGCAAGACCACGGGCTGCGGACATTGATCAGGTGGTC
Source organism: Schistocerca gregaria (assembly GCF_023897955.1). Lineage (NCBI taxonomy): Eukaryota > Metazoa > Arthropoda > Insecta > Orthoptera > Acrididae > Schistocerca > Schistocerca gregaria. Next base: position 124,812,598 of record NC_064923.1, on the reverse strand, counting down.
GCTAACGATACGAGGGAAACCCAGGTTCGAGTCCCGTTCCAGCCCAAAGTTTCGATGTCATCATATTATACAGGCGATGGTTGCTCGTATTAGCAACTGCGAATACATTTCATGTATTCCGTAACGCCTGTAGTCGCTACAGCGCCTATTCCTTTGGACATGCATATATTCGAAGGAGCAATATTGCATGGTTCTGAGTACTATGGGACATAACATTTGAGGCCATCAGTTCCCTAGAACTTAGAACTACTTAAACCTAACTAACCTAAGGACATCACACACATCCATTAGTAAAGCAGAAATTCATCATCATCTGCATCAAAGATTGAAGCATTGCACGTATGTTGCATCTTCAGAATCCTTGGTTCAGTCTTTTCTTGTATCGTTAGCCTATCTTTCGTCAATGTTTTGGCTTGTAATCATCCATATTTACAAAGAGGTCGGGGTGGCGGTAAGAGGGTGCACTTATTCCCGAAATGTGGGTCTTTTAGTCATTGCAGAATTAAAGGTATTCGGACAAAAACTGTCCACGATCGCTTGTAAGTTGTTGAAATATAAAATTTATTAATCTGGTGACCAGTTTCGATTTTGGTACGATGATCATCAGGCCATTAAAACTCCATGAGGATGGTTGGAAAGAATGGCGAGGAACCGCCCCCTATGTAGCGACGGTAGACACTGAGTCCAGTGATTGTCAGATGCCATTATCAGCTGCAGATAACAACAGCCACTCGTCGACAACTGCTGAAGAGGGCAGTATCATCGGCGAACTGAGTGAGCGCCACCCGTGCTAAGGTAGTGAGATCACTCACGTATATAACAAAGAGCAGTGGTGAGAGTGCTGCTCCCTGTGGGATGCTGTCTGCAAGCTGAGATTGGAAGGTTGGCCATCAATTTTTACCAAAATTCTTCAATATTGTAGGGAAGTACTGATGAGCGGTATGAAGTAATCTCGTAAGGATCGTAGGTTCTGGAGTTTGATAAGTAACTTATGCTTCCATTCCCTATAAAATGCTTTCTCCACATTCAGGAACATTGACGCAGCGTAGATGGAGATGTTTACTTTATAAGCTGAAGCGGAATCACTGCAGTTCGCCCGATAATGTGGGCTATACAGGAAATTGGTCTCGGTGAATAATGTGATTTTCAACGGTGGGATGTCTGATTTTCTGCAGTATGATTCGTTGCAAAAAAAAAAAAAAAAAAGACTCTGAGCACCATGGGACTCAACTACTGTGATCATTAGTCCCCTATAACTTAGAACTACTTAAACCTAACTAACCTAAGGACATCACACAAATCGATACCCGAGGCAGGATTCGAACCTGCGACCGTAGCAGTCGCACGTTTCCGGACTGCGCGCCTAGAACCGCGAGACCACCGCGGCCGGCTCGTTGCAGCATCTTGGGAAATGTCAACAGCATGTTAATTGGTCGGTAATTGGCAGGGTGCGTGAGGTACTTGCCTGCTTCGGGCAACGACATGACCCAGCTATCTTCCATTCGAATGGGAAGTGTCCTAGCAGCATGCAATGCTTGTAGACTTGGGTAAGAAGTAATGGAAGCTGTCTTGGGAGGTGGTTCAACTGCTCGTCAGTTTTCCGTCCGGACGAAGGAAGAAATGATTTCCTAATCGGCTGATGAACTTCTTGACCTTCGCCGCTGTAGTGGGTTAGAGCGCCAGGTATCTGGGTGGTTGCCGAATTTCTTCAGCCTGACGGCTGGTCCGTGGTACTCCTTCATCGTTACCGTGCAATTTAAAGTTGTTTTGTACCTCGTTTTTATTGGGAGAGATTCCTGCCTTGCCCAGGGAGTCATATCGCTGACCAGCAGGGCCTTGAATGGCTAGTTTTGGAGGTTTTGGTTTGTGCAAAGTCTTCATGAGCCACCATTCTTTCCTCGATTGCGATGGTAAAGTGACCATTTTGTATTCCCAACACTCTGTTCTATGTTCTATGGCTCGGAAGTGCAGTTCTCTAGAGAGGCACGTGAGCCGTCTGTGATCTGCTGGATTACTGCACTTTTGCCACCGTCTACGGACGCTGTTCTTAAGTGCCTTAAGATGCTGAAGTAATAGCGAAAAGGTCTCGTCCTGGTGCATTAGATGAGCTATTTGTACGGACGCTTGCTTGTATGGTATGCCCTCTTGATTTTGCTGGATAGGTCTGAGATGGCTTCTTCAAAGGCTGACATGGTGGAGACATCTGTCATTGGACGAACATAGTTATTTGGTCACGAGCTGAATTGATCCCAGTTTGTTGTGACAGATATCGGCTGACGAAGGTGGGCAAAAGCTTCTTGGATGGAGTCAATGACAGAATGATGATCCGAAGTCAGATCTATAACAGTGGTGAGGTGTAGGTCTAGTCGCGGGTTTTTCAGTAGTGCAACATAGAGATGATCTGGATGATAGTTGGTGCTAGTTGGGATGTGGGTCTGCTCTTTAGGGCGTAAGGTAATGGCTTCTAGCTGTTTTTATGGAAATGGTATCGTATTCTTCTTGGGTTGTTGCGTCAAGAATACTAACCGTAATTTATTGCATTACGTTTGTGACACATGAGGGTCTTGTCAAATCGGCCGAAGAGAGTCTTGAGGTGTTGTTTGTCGAATTGTAGTTGTGGGCTCAAGCATCGTGACAAAGTCGTGAGAAGAAGAGACGTTCACTGCTGTTGCCTCAATATGTGTGAATTTAGGAAGTGCAAGTGATACGTGACTGAGGGCCTTGTGAAGATATATGGCCATGCCACCCTCTCGGACGTTGACTCAATCTGAAACTTCCTGGCAGATTAAAACTGTGTGGTGGACCGAGACTCGAACTCAGGACCTTTGCCTTTCGCGGGCAACTTCTCTACCACTGAGCCACCCAAGCACGTCTTACGCCCCTTCCTCACAGCTTTACTTCCGCCAGTACTTCGGCTTCTACCTTCCAAACTTAACAGACGCTCTCTTGCGAACCTTGCAGAACTAGCACTCCTTGAACAAAGGATATTGCGGAGACGTGGCTTTTCCACAGCCTGGGGTATGTTTCCAGACTCACTCTACTGTAACCAACCATGTTCCGAAGTTTAAATGTTTGAGAGGGTTGCCATTAAGAACATAATTCCCATCTTATATCGAATGAGAAAATCATCCATTTCACGCTTCTTAGTGCTGACACCTTTGACATTAAATACATAACTGTGAGCTCTGTAAATCTGCAGGCTATTATTGGTGGCGAAGATCTTAATAGCAATTTCGACGAGGGTGAATAATTTGAGGTAGTGTCCAGTGCACTTTAAATTTTTGGTAATTTTCCTTAAGGATGGTAAAAATATTCTTCTGGTGGAGTGATATTATGAATTCCGAAATCCTCGAGAAAATTTGAGTGATGTCTCAAAAATCGGACTATTCTTGTGGTGAATGTTTTGAGGTAGCAGGTGGGCTGCGGCCGCTAGTTCGGGTTGAAGATCGTCCAGTGTGTTGTGCTGATGTCGTCCTCTTAGGTAGCGTAGGGAAGTCCTCCTGGCGGAGGAGCTGTGGCTGGTTGTTCGATAGCGTGACTGAGCTGCCTGTACTTGTTGCAGTGTACTTTTACAGCACCTACTGAAAAGTGACATACCCCTTCTATATGGCGGATTGTCTCCTTCCCAGTAAAAGTATTTAGCCTGCTGTGGTGTTGGCTTAATGCAAGTTTTCTACGGTTGGTGCCCGATGCATTTGACGCATCCGGGTGGTACTGAGCAATAGATACCGTTTGTAAGAAGATATCGCAACGCTTACACTGTGGTGGTGCGTCCTTCGGGCGATAGGTTTTGGTCTGGATGACCATGAAGTGGCGAACATTCTACCGTAAATAGTCCACGTAGAAGTGAAACACAATACACAGGTTGCGACTGTAGCTGTTTGGTTCTTTTAACACGTGATTTGAATTGATAGACGAAGACGTGGGTGAATCCCATGGTTTGGAGTTCCTGCTCAGCTTTCTCAGCGGTTATCCTAGCTGGCAAGTACTTACTAACAGTTCTCAGACAGAGAAACGGAATTTGCGACTCCTGAAAGAATCGCAGTTCAGCACATTGATCTGCTATGAATTCAAAATGATACTTGATAGTATCGTCCTTGAATATCCCCTTAATCAGTTGAGTAATGTGTTTCTTCAATTTCGAACTCAGTGTCAGGTAGCACCTTATGTGCTAGACTGTGATCACACTTTATTTGCTGCTGTACAAAGTTGTTGGGTCGTTGGGAGTGCAGGTCCTTGAGACTATGCATCGCCAGTTGCGTGAGTGGTGACTTCCATTAGTTCTGTGTCAGCCTACAGTGGAGTGAATTTGCTGACGTTGGCAGTGGATTCTGACACTTAGTAAAGTTCTACTGTTGTTAGGAATTTTTCCTTTTCCAGGCAGCTGTCTTACGTGTGACTAACTACCTGAAAGGGTTGTTTATCATTTCAATCGTCCTGGCGATGCTCATCATACGTCTGATGGTGCGCAACTACAGATTCGGATATAGGTGTGCACTTCCACAGTCCCTCTCCCTCAGAAGAGCCCTTATCGTCACGTTCAGGTGCAGTTTTCCCGCGTCGAGCAGCCCTCTCTCTGGCGAGCTGGTCACGCCGTTGGTGGTCTTTATTAGTGATCTGTTGAGTTCTGTCGTCCATTTAAGGTGAGACTTTCACAGAAAATGGCTCACAGGTTGTACGAGAAATGGTACTGCCCACAGAATGATGCCTTGTCCGTGATCTAGATCTTGGCTTTGGACGATGTGGGTCTGTCACTCTCAGGTGGGGCCCCGGCCCTTCGCCATCTCCTTCCCTTGGCTGGTTTTCGAACAACAAAGGTGCTCCTGTTGGTGGCAAAGCCGATGTAAGTGGAGCAGCCGATGTGGCTACCGATTGGGTAAGCCGCGCAAGACGGCCATCTGCCGACTGCAGCACGGCCAAGGCAGCTGCCTTGGGCGCGTGCGGTCCGCTGTCTGTCCGCCACGGCATCGCGTCCTCGACTGTGCTATTAGGAATGTACTTCCTCCGTTAGACAGTGACCCTTGTCAGTCTAGAACAGGGCCGCCACGGCGTGCCAAGCTAAAAGTGTGGAGCGTGTGCGGGCCAAGTCCCGGCCTGTCACTTCGCTTTGTTCGGTCTTTCAGGAAAGTATCCAGAAGAGCGCGACATTTAATATAGCATTGCGGTGCGGCATTTTGCGGTCGGCATAACTATCTGAGTTCAGCAGTATCGTGGTGTCAGCGCGGTTTACCCTTCGTTATTTGTTCGTGAAATGAAGGACGTTCATAGGTCAAGTAGCAGTTCGCATAAAAAGAGACAATCTAGCTCTCTGTCATCACAATCCATTGAAATGAATGGGACTGACAGAAGACAGGGATGAGAATTCTCAGTTCGCATAAGGGACAGGTACTGCTTACTTACTACGAAACGACGTTATAGTACCATGCAGAAAGGACTTAAATTTTTAGGTGACAATAAAAGCTCAAAAAGTACAACGATAGGCATTCAGGATTCCCTGTTCTGTACATCAAGAAGCGCTATGTCTAAATCTGCCGGCACGGAGCAACTGAAAAAAACTGGTGGTACGAATAGAAAAATTTCTGATGTCGTACTTATAATTCCATTTTTAGTTGCAACGGTTCTCAATGGAAATCAACGAAGAGTCTATGTTGTTGTTGTTTGTTGTTGTCTTCAGTCCTGAGACTGGTTTGATGCAGCTCTCCATGCTACTCTATCCTGTGCAAGCTGCTTCATCTCCCAGTACCTACTGCAACCTACATCCTTCTGAATCTGCTTAGTGTACTTATCTCTCGGTCTCCCTCTACGATTTTTACCCTCCACGCTGCCCTCCAACGCTAAATTTGTGGTCCCTTGATGCCTCAAAACATGTCCTACCAACCGATCCCTTCTTCTAGTCAAGTTGTGCCACAAACTCCTCTTCTCCCCAATCCTATTCAATACCTCCTCATTAGTTACGTGATCTATCCACCTTATCTTCAGTATTCTTCTGTAGCACCACATTTCGAAACCTTCTATTCTCTTCTTGTCCAAACTAGTTATTGTCCATGTTTCACTTCCATACATGGCTACACTCCAAACAAATACTTTCAGAAACGACTTCCTGATACATAAATCTATATTCGATGTTAACAAATTTCTCTTCTTCAGAAACGCTTTCCTTGCCATTGCCAGTCTACATTTTATATCCTCTCTACTTCGACCATCATCAGTTATTTTACTTCCTAAATAGCAAAACTCCTTTACTACTTTAAGTGTCTCATTTCCTAATCTAATTCCCTCAGCATCACCCGATTTAATTTGACTACATTCCATTATCCTCGTTTTGCTTTTGTTGATGTTCATCTTATATCCTCCTTTCAAGACACTGTCCATTCCGTTCAACTGCTCTTCCAAGTCCTTTGCCGTCTCTGACAGAATTACAATGTCATCGGCGAACCTCAAAGTTTTTACTTCGTCTCCATGAATTTTAATACCTACTCCAAATTTTTCTTTTGTTTCCTTTACTGCTTGCTCAATATACAGATTGAATAACATCGGGGAGAGGCTACAACCCTGTCTCACTCCTTTCCCAACCACTGCTTCCCTTTCATGCCCCTCGACTTTTATGACTGCCATCTGGTTTCTGTACAAATTGTAAATAGCCTTTCGCTCCCTGTATTTTACCCTGCCACCTTTAGAATTTGAAAAAGAGTATTCAAGTCAACATTGTCAAAAGCTTTCTCTAAGTCTACAAATGCTAGAAACGTAGGTTTGCCTTTCCTTAATCTTTCTTCTAAGGTAAGTCGTAAGGTCAGTATTGCCTCACGTGTTCCAACATTTATACGGAATCCAAACTGATCCTCCCCGAGGTCCGCATCTATAAGTTTTTCCATTTGCCTGTAAAGAATTCGCGTTAGTATTTTGCAGCTGTGACTTATTAAACTGATAGTTCGGTAATTTTCACATCTGTCAGCACCTGCTTTCTTTGGGATTGGAATTATTATATTCTTCTTGAAGTCTGAGGGTATTTCGCCTGTCTCATACATCTTGCTCACCAGCTGGTAGAGTTTTGTCATGACTGGCTCTCCCAAGGCCGTCAGTAGTTCTAATGGAATTTTGTCTACTCCGGGGGCCTTGTTTCGACTCAGGTCTTTCAGTGCTCTGTCAAACTCTTCACGCAGTATCGTATCTCCCATTTCGTCTTCATCTACATCCTCTTCCATTTCCATAATATTGTCCTCAAGTACACCACCCTTGTATAAACCTTCTATATACTCCTTCCACCTTTCTGCCTTCCCTTCTTTGCTTAGAACTGGGTTGCCATCTGAGCTCTTGATATTCATACACGTGGTTCTCTTCTCTCCAAAGGTCTCTTTAATTTTCCTGTAGGCAGTATCTATCTTACCCCTAGTGAGATAAGCTTCTACATCCTTACATTTGTCCTCTAGCCATCCCTGTTTAGCCATTTTGCACTTCCTGTCGATCTCATTTTTGAGACGTCTGTATTCCTTTTTGCCTGCTTCATTTGCTGCATTTTTATATTTTCTCCTTTCATCAATTAAATTCAATATTTCTTCTGTTACCCAAGGATTTCTAGCAGCCCTCATCTTTTTACCTACTTTATCCTCTGCTGCCTTCATTACTTCATCCCTCAGAGCTACCCATTCTTCTTCTACGGTATTTCTTTCCCCTATTCCTGTCAATTGACCCCTTATGCTCTCCCTGAAACTCTGTACAACCTCTGGTTCTCACAGTTTAGCCAGGTCCCATCTCCTTAATTTCCCACATTTTTGCAGTTTCTTCAGTTTTAATCTACAGGTCATAACCAATAGATTGTGGTCCGAGTCCACATCTGCCCCTGGAAATGTCTTACAACTTAAAACCTGGTTCCTAAATCTCTGTCTTACCATTATATAATCTATTTGATACCTTTTAGTATACCCAGGGTTCTTCCACGTATACAACCTTCTTTCATGATTCTTAAACCAAGTGTTAGCTATGATTAAGTTGTGCTCTGTGCAAAATTCTACTAGGCGGCTTCCTCTTTCATTTCTTAGCCCCAATCCATATTCACCTACTATGTTTCCTTCTCTCCCTTTTCCTACACTCGAATTCCAGTCACCCATTACTATTAAATTTTCGTCTCCCTTCACTATCTGAACAATTTCTTTTATTTCATCGTACATTTCTTCAATTTCTTCATCATCTGCAGAGCTAGTTGGCATATAAACTTGTACTACTGTAGTAGGTGTGGGCTTTGTATCTATCTTGGCCACAATAATGCGTTCACTATGCTGTTTGTAGTAGCTTACCCGCATTCCTATTTTCCTATTCATTATTAAACCTACTCCTGCATTACCCCTATTTGGTTTTGTGTTTATAACCCTGTAGTCACCTGACCAGAAGTCTTGTTCCTCCTGCCACCGAACTTCACTAATTCCCACTATATCTAACTTTAACCTATCCATTTCCCTTTTTAAATTTTCTAACCTACCTGCCCGATTAAGGGATCTGACATTCCACGCTCCGATCCGTAGAACGCCAGTTTTCTTTCTCCTGATAACGACATCCTCCTGAGTAGTCCCCGCCCGGAGATCCGAATGGGGGACTATTTTACCTCCGGAATATTTTACCCAAGAGGATGCCATCATCATTTAATCATACAGTAAAGCTGCATGTCCTCGGGAAAAATTACGGCTGTAGTTTCCAGTTGCTTTCAGCCGTTCGCAGTACCAGCACAGCAAGGCCGTTTTGGTTAATGTTGCAAGGCCAGATCAGTCAATCATCCAGACTGTTGCCCCTGCAACTACTGAAAAGGCTGCTGCCCCTCTTCAGGAACCACACGTTTGTCTGGCCTCTCAACAGATACCCCTCCGTTGTGGTTGCACCTACGGTACGGCCATCTGTATCGCTGAGGCACGCAAGCCTCCCCACCAACGGCAAGGTCCATGGTTCATGGGGGGGGAAGAGTCTATAGACTTCATATATTAATGGAAAGTTCCTTGATTCCGCCAAGAGGCACACCTGGGACGACTTTTCTATTTAAACCTCTCTATTGTTGAGCGTATGAGGGAAAAAGAAGTGCAGGAGCGAAAATTACAAGATTCTGAATGGATTTCAGAATTCGCATTTTAGGTGGGCTTGACTGCACACTACCCACAGTAAAACATTGCAAGGTAACTTCTTTCTTATTGCACCTGAACGTGACGATAAGGGCTCTTCTGAGGGAGAGGGACTGCGGAAGTGCACACCTGTATCCGAATCTGTAGTTGCGCATCATCAGACGTATGATGAGCATCGCCAGGACGATTGAAATGATAAACAACCCTTTCAGGTAGTTAGTCACACGTAAGACAGCTGCCTGGAAAAGGAAAAATTCCTAACAACAGTAGAACTTTACTAAATGTCAGAATCCACTGCCAACGTCAGCAAATTCACTCCACTGTAGGCTGCATTTGAAAAGAAAGTCGCGTTGTGGAAGGGATACAGTCTGGCAAAGGCGATCCAATTACCTAAGCTCACTGGCGCTAAAGAAAGCACGAGTTCTGAAGAATTCGATGTTGCCTTGTAAGAAATACGATAGTTTTATAAAAGTTTGAGAACACTACCTTACATCTGGTTTCGAGATGTGCTCGAGATCATTTGCCGTTTGAGATGAAAGTGTTCCTGCACATGTGCGGATGTAACTGACCTACAATTTAATTTCAGTTTTAATTACAAGTATTTTTACTTTAAAACTGCCCAGGACGCCTCCATTGAATTTCTCAGGTAGACTTTCCAAGTCTCCATAATGAGGTTTCAAAACGCTACGCGGCAACTTGAATACCAAACTCTATGACATTATATGCGTGTGTCTTTTATGCCGAAAGTTTGTACCAGATAAAAATTATATCTTCAGAGAGCGAAAAATAATTAATTGGTGCTGAAAACTTGTTTTGTTTGCGACCTGTGCTGTTGAGAAATGTGATATATAAAACCAAGTCATATGCAGTGCGATTGTACGGCTGTTTAAATGCGGCGCGTTCGCTGCTTGCCCCTCTTCACCCTGCCGGCCGCGGTGGCCGAGCGGTTCTAGGCGCGCAGTCCGGAACCGTGCGACCGCTACGGTCGCAGGTTCGAATCCTGCCTCGGGCATGGATGTGTGTGATGTCCTTCGGTTAGTTAGGTTTAAGTAGTTCTAAGTTCTAGGGGACTGATAACCACAGTAGTTAAGTCCCATAGTGCTCAGAGCCATTTGAACCCATTTGAACCTCTTCGCCCTTGTCGCACTCGGATAGCGCGGCGTGGCGCTGGGGGAAATGTAGAGCCAGGCTGAATGCTTTGGCACTCGGACCCCGGGAGTGGATCATGAGTCGAAATCTTGAACATCCCTCCTCTAGACGATGTATTACCAGTGTTTAATTGTTTACACTTGTACGTATACAAATTATTGCAGTTACTATCCTGAATAGGAAATAATTGTTTTGGAACTTGCTCGTGATTTTCTGCAAAGGGTTATCGTAGCCTATAAACTTCGACAATATCAATCCAGATTTTGTTGACAAACTAATGAATAGGAACACCGATGTTGTTAGCACAACACGGCAAGACAGAAACAAGTTGTCCAACTTCACGAAAAATGTGGAAATGGAGGAGGACGAATACGTAATCTCATACGGAAACAAGCAGATGCTGATAAAATGGGAGAGCAATAGTGACACTTCAAGAATTCAAAGAATGGAATTGTACAAAAGCCAAGTATAGTCGTGGGTTACAACAAAGCCAGGAGTATTTTTCAACTTTTACTGAACTTCTCATGCTTCAACGCATAAGTTATGTACAAAAAACGGGGGTGGCAAAAAAATCAGATTGGACTTCATGACAAGCCGCGGAGAGCAATCGGCAGTATAGCCTCTGCAACAAGAGTCGCCAGTTGAACACACGTTTCGAACATAAAAGAAGACTCGTCTTACAGTCACATATTTTTCCAGATTTTTAACACTCACAACCAATGAAAGACCAACAGGGGGTAGTGAAGTACGCACGAGAAGAGGCCGTTAAAGAGGCATCTTACTCCTGTGCAAAATGTGAAATTCCTCTCTGAGCAGCATTGTGTTTTTAAATATTTTACTCAGAAAACGGGTTGTAATTAAGTGAAAATAAAACTTAATTCTATCCTTTAATAAATTCTGTTGTAATTAAGTCAAAGTAAAAGTTCATTCTCTTCTTTAATAAATTCTGTTCGATCTTAATCCACTTTAGTTTTGGCCACCAATCTAAGATCAATAATGAAATATTTTAATGAGCGAGGAAGGTAGATAGCGTTAGGCCGTCGGCCAACGCTGGGGACAATCACCCCATAAGCCAGAGGAGTACAAAACGAAAAATACCTCCCTAACGGGTGAACAACGTTTCTCTGCATTCTACTGTGTTCCACAACCTCCAAAGTTCCTGCGAACCATTCAACTATTTTATGAGAGTCATGCTGGAAAACACACCGACTACGTGTTTATCAGTTTCAGACATGTTGGGGTGGAGGGGGCGAGGGGAGTGGGAAGTGTATCACGTAATACTTTTCAGACTTTCGCCAATAGTCATTCCTGTAATAGTTCAAAATACTGCCTTATTCCATTTGGAAATGATAGTACTTACTTTGTGTGCTGAAGTCTTCATGAAATTACTCAGTAAAAGTAAGGATTTTCGAAACGGAGAAACTTTTCCAGGATTGCAAAGTTACAGATATAGTTAGTCCTTGAGTATCGATGTCTCTACCTTACATGCAGCGGCCTTGCGCAACAGCACTGCCGCCGTGAGAACCTCCAGTGATCGAGAGGCTCTGCTTGGTGCCATCGCCACGGGTGGCGCAGAAGACAACGAGTAGTGGGGAGTCGTGTCTGGATGTCACACGTGGTTGGACGATACATGACCGCGTGCTGTAAGCAGTTCGATTCATCTGTTAAATGTTACAACGCTCGTGGACGGGACTGAGAACACATCAATATTAGAAGCTAATCGTTAGCAAAACTGGTAAAAACAAGTGTTACCTCAGAAAAGTAATAAAAACCTGAATAAAGAGTGAACATCAGTATGTTCGCGCAGAAACGATAGCAACGTGTACCGTGCTAGAGACAACAGACTCGTCAATTCTACGAAGTCAGTATTCATATCAATTAGAACTGAGTGCGAAGATTTTTAATAGAAAATGTGATGATTTTGACAGGACATGTAGCGATAGGCACATCTTCCATTCTTAGTCTTCAGGTGCATGTTCCTTGGGAGTAAGATGCCCACTGTAAGGTATGCAGCAAAAACATCAGTCCGAGCGCTGTTGTTATATCAACACAGCGGCGTCAGAGAGATTCTTGACTGTAATAGACACGAATAACGGAGTAGGCATCTTACAAGATACAAAACGAGTATGTATCTAGGAACAAGTATTCTATTCAAATGTGAAAATGTTCTAATCGAGAAAATCTTGTCAATATTGTATTTAATAGTCTACGTGTTGCATTATTACTCTGCTACACACCAAGAGTCAGTAAGTGAAAAAAGTTAAGAAGAAATATTATCAAGAATGTTATAAGTTACAAACATTTTGAAGCAGAAGTTATTGGCAGCTAACACACATTTCCATTTTCAAGACGGGTAAAAATGATCAGACATCAATAAAACACAATTATAAATTGTCATTTGTTTTACGGAAAAGAGTCCTTTTGTTTCAAGGTACAAGTTTGTGTACGACCTTCACATGTGCCTTCCACCAAACCAACGACAAACGTCCAGACGATAGTCAAACACGCCTCGGTTTTTGTAAGTATGTATGGAGTTAAGCAGTTCACTGCTGTTTTCGCCGTCTTTTTCACCCAAAGTTGTTGAAGGGGAAGGCACACAGAGTATTTCACATACTCAGAAAAAGATCACAGTGCGAGATAATGCGACCTTAGAAGCCAATGGTACAATTCAAGATATTCACGCCCCTTCGGACAGTCGTTCTTGAGGCCATACTCTCGATGAAAAACACGCCTCACCGTTGTAACTGAACTGCACCTGATGAAAAGAGAATGGAAAATGTCTTGTGTTGCTCTGATAGCGCTATATCCACTCGCCTCACATTTATTTGTTTATTTATTTATTTGGTATTTGCTTTTAGTCTATTATCTGTATAAAAGAACAGACAATGTTGCACATGAATTAGCATGAATATAACACACAGGATTCTAAGATGATTTCAAATGTGTTAGTAATAACTAAAAATTATGCCGTTTAATGGGGAAAAATCTACATAGAGTAGATACAAAAAAAAAGCCTACATACTACCATGCGGCTGTCTAGCGCATAGAAATCTGTATCTGAAATCCAGAAGACACGCGCTACTGATCCGTTACACTAAGCAAAACTAGTAGATCAAAATTTTGTAACTCATAGTTCTGGACTACACTACTATACAACACTACGCTACAGAGTACAAAACTACAGTACACTATTGTTCTTGGTATCAGAATCAAGCTGAATTCCTCATTTGTCTAGAAGGTGGAGATTGGAAGACGGCTGTCAGGATTTGTTGAAATCTTCCTTGGTCCTTCCTGTGGCCAATCTCCTCATTGCTTCCAGACGGTTATTGTAGGTGGACGTTCTGCCGTGAATCGTCTCGTTATCCTGATGTACGGTCTCTTCTTGAATTGTCTCTTAGCCGTGTAGGCTTGCATTTTAGCTGTCAGCGAGTTCAGTTCATACCACAGTTCCTCATTACACTATACACTGTTGCATTGCGAAATACGTTCCTGTCCTGCTCTGTAACCTCTTCTCTAATGGCACAGTCCCAGACGACAAAATCTGGTTTGCCGATTGGTCCAAGTTCACAAGTGTCTGTAGTGCGCTGTCGTATTTTTGGTAAGTAGCTTGGATACGAACCATGTTCCGAGAGGTAGTGTGTAGCTCCCTTAGTTGGAAAGAAGTATGTCATTATTGTGCTTTCTTTTGTGTTAGGGAAGAACCGTTAGGTTCTCCTCCCTGATTGTGCCCTGTCTCAGAATTATTGCCATTCTCTATCAACGTGTGCTTTTATTCCTTTATTCCATACTGCTCTCGTACCCAGTATCTTCTTTACCTTATCATATTCTCGTTGTTTAAACAATATTGATCACTTCTCACTTGCGTTGTTGTGGTCTTCAGTCCTGAGACTGCTTTGATGCAGCTCTCCATGCTACTCTATCCTGTGCAAGCTTTATCATCTCCCAGTACCTACTGCAAACCTACATCCATCTGAATCTGCTTGGTGTATTCATCTCTTGGTCTCCCTCTACGATTTTTACCCTCCACGCTGCCCTCCAATACTAAATTGGTGATCCCTTGATGCCTCAGAACATGTTCTACCAACCGATCCCTTCTTCTAGTCATGTTGTGCCACAAACGTCTCTTTCCCCAATCATATTCAACACCACCTCATTAGTTATGTGATCTACCCATCTAATCTTCAGCATTATTCTGTAGCACTACATTTCGAAAGTTTCTATCCTCTTATTGTCTAAACTATTTATCGGCCATGTTTCACTTCCATACATGGCTACACTCCATACAAATATTTCCGAAACGACTTCCTGACACTTAAATCTATACTCTATGTTAACAAATTTTTCTGCTACGGAAACGCTTTCGTTGTCATTGTAAGTCTACTTTTTATATCCTCTCTACTTCGACCATCATCAGTTATTTTGCTCCCCAAATCGCAGGTTCGAATCCTGCCTCGGGCATGGATGTGTGTGATGTCCTTAGGTTAGTTAGGTTTAAGTAGTTCTAAGTTCTAGGGGACTGATGACCACAGATGTTAAGTCCCGTAGTGCTCAGAGCCATTTGAACCACTTTGCTCCCCAAATAGCAAACCTCCTTTACTACTTTAAATGTCTCATTTCCTATTCTAATACCCTCAGCATCAGCCGACTTAATTCGACTACATTCCATTTCCTTCGTTTTGCTTCTGTTGATGTTCTTCTTATACCCTCCTTTCAAGACACTCTCCATTCCGTTCAACAGTTCTTTAAAGTCCTTCGCTGTCTCTGACAGAATTACAATGTCATCGGCGAACCTCGACGTTTTTTTTCTTCTCCATGGATTTTAATACCTACTCCGAATTTTTCTTTTCTTCCTTCATTGCTTGCTCAATATACAGATTGAATAACATCGGGGATAGGCTACAACCCTGTCTCACTCCCTTCCCAACCACTGCATCCCTTTCATGTCCCTCGACTCTTACAACTGCCATCTGGTTTCTGCACAAATTGTAAATAGCCTTTCGCTCCCTGTATTTGACCCCTGCCACCTTCAGAATTTGAAAGAGAGTATTCCAGTCAACATTGTGAAAAGCTTTCTCTAAGTACAAATGCTAGAAATGTAGGTTTGCCTTTCCTTAATCTAGCTTCTAAGACCCGTCGTAGGGTCAGTATTGCCTCACGTGTTCCAGTATTTCTACGGAATCCAAACTGATCTTCCCCAAGGTCGGCTTCTACTAGTTTTTCCATTCGTCTGTAAAGAATTCGCGTTAATATTTTGCAGCTGTTACTTATTAAACTGATTGTTCGGTAATTTTCAGATCTGTCAACACCTGCTTTCTTTGGGATTGGAATTATTATATTCTTCTTGAAGTCTGAGGGTATTTCGCCTGTCTCATACATTTTGCTCACCAGATGGTAGAGTTTTGTCAGGACTGGCTCTCTCAAGGCCGTCAGTAGTTCCAATGGAATGTTGTCTACTCCCGGGGCCTTGTTTCGACTTAGGTCTTTCAGTGCTCTGTCAAACTCTTCACGCAGTATCGTATCTCCCATTTCATCTTCATCTACATCCTCTCCCATTTCCATAATATTGCCCTCAACTACATCGCCCTTGTGTAGACCCTCTATATATTCCTTCCACCCTTCTGCCTTCCCTTCTTTGCTTAGAACTCGGTTTCCATCTGAGCTCTTGATGTTCATGCAAGTGGTTCTCTTTTCTCCAAAGGTCTCTTTAATTTTCCTGTAGGCAGTATCTATCTTACCCCTAGTGAGATAAGCCTCTACATCCTCACATTTATCCTCTAGCCCTCCCTGCTTAGCCATTTTGCACTTCCTCTCGATCTCACGTTTGTATTCCTTTTTGCCTGCTTCATTTACTGCATTTTTATATTTTCTCCTTTCATCAGTTAAATTCAATATTTCTTCTATTGCCCAAGGATTTCTACTAGCCCTCGTCTTTTTACCTACTTGATCCTCTGCTGCCTTCACTACTTCATCCCTCAAAGATACCCATTCTTCTTCTACTGTATTTCTTTCCTCCGTTCCTGCCATTTGTTCCCTTACGCTCTACCTGAAACTCTGTACAACCTCTCGTTTAGTCTGTTTATCCAGTTCCCATCTCCTTAAATTCCCACCTTTTTGCAGTTTCTTCAGTTTTAATCTACAGGTCATAACCAATAGATTGTGGTCAGAGTCCACATCTGCCCCTGGAAATGTCTTACAATTTAAAATCTGGTTCCTAAATCTCTGTCTTACCATTATATAATCTATCTGAAATGTGTCAGTATCTCCAGGCTTCTTCCATGTATAAAATCTTCTTTTATGATTGCTGAACCAAGTGTTAGCTAGGATTAACTTGTGCTCTGTGCAAAATTCTACCAAGCGGCTTCCTCTTTCATTTCTTACCCCCCCCCCCCCCCCAATCCATATTCACCTACTACGTTTCCTTCTTCCCCTTTTCCTACTACCGAATTCCAGTCACCCATGACTATTAAATTTCCGTCTCCCTTCACTATCTGAATAATTTCTTTTATTTCGTCATACATTTCTTCAATTTCTTCGTCATCTGCAGAGCTAGTTGGCATACACTTGTACTACTGTAGTAGGTGTGGGCTTGGTATCTATCTTGGCCACAATAATGCGTTCACTATGCAGTTTGTAGTAACTTACCTGCATTCCTATTTTCCTATTCATTATTAAACCTACTCCTGCATTACCCCTATTGGACTTTGTATTTATAACCCTGTATTCGCCTGACCAAAAGTCTTGTTCCTCCTGCCACCGAACTTCACTAATTCCCACTATATCTAAGTTTAACCTATCCATTTCCCTTTTTAAATTTTCTAACCTACATGCCCGATTTAGGGATCTGACATTCCACGCTCCGATCCGTAGAACACCAGTTTCCTTTTTCCTGATAACGACGTCCTCTTGAGTAGTCCCCGCCCGGAGATCGGAATGGGGAACTATTATACCTCCGGAATATTTTACCCAAGAGGATGCCATCATCATTAACCGTACAGTAAAGCTGCATGGCGTCGGGAAAAATTACGGCCGTAGTTTCCCCCTGCTTTCAACGTTCACAGTACCAGCTCAGCAAGACCGTTTTGGTTCGTGTTACAAGGCCAGATCAGTCAATCATCCTGACTGTTGCCTGTTGCCCCTGCAACTACTGAAAAGGCTGCTGCCCCTCTTCAGGAACCACGCGTTTGTCTGGCCTCTCAACAGATACCCATCCGTTGTGGTTGCACCTACAGTACGTCTATCTGTATCGCTGAGGCACGCAAGCCTCCCCACCAACGGCAAGGTCCATGGTTCATGGGGGGGGGGGGGGGGGGTAGATGTAGTAAGCCTAATATCAGCACCAGCGCCTCAGTCGGTGTCGTTTTCTACGAGCAGGGGTACACTCCTTTGTCCTCGCCTTAGAGCCTGTGCTGGCCTTAAGCTTTCTGGTTCTATGAGCCCAAGCACTCGACCAGTACCCCACAATAGCGAGTAAGATAGCGCTGTGGTACTTCTTGTTGCACTTAGTCGTGGCTGGAAACTTGGCGCGAAGAGAAGCACTGCATAGGAACATGGAATGTAAGATCCATGTATCAAGGAAAACTAGACATAGTGAAAAGAGAAATGGAGAAAATTAACATAGACATATTGGGAATAAGTGAAATAAAGTGGACTGGCATTGGAGAAAGTGCTTCGGATGGCCATATGGTGTATTATTCTGGGCACGATAGCAACAGAAGTAATGGAGTAGCTTTCATAGTTAGTGATAAAGTGTGAAAAGCTGTAGTGGGATGCAAATATAAAAGTGATAGATGATGTCCATCAGACTTCAAGGTCAGCCCCTCAACATCACAGTAATTCAACCGATGAAGTAATGGAAATTATTGACCAGTTCTATGGAGATTTACTAGAATTACTACTGCCAACACCAAAAAAGGATATCGACTTCATAGTTGGAGATTGGAATGCAAAAGTGGGAAATCAAACTGTAGGAGGTATAACAGGGAAATATGGTCTTGGTACAACAAATGAAGCAGGACAGAGACTCCTAGAATTCTGACAAGAGAATTCATTGAGAATTACTAATACACTGTTTCAACTACCAAAACGAAGCCTATATACCTGGACTTCGCCAGATGGCCAACACCGGAACCAAATTGATTACATACTTTGTAATCAAAGGTGGAAGAGCGCGGTTCAGTCAAGTACAACACGACCTGGGGCTGACTGCGGATGAGGTAATGAGCTCCTGATTGCAAAATTTCGGCTGAAACTTCAGAATGTAGCGAAAAGTATCCCAACTTGCAGATACGACCTTAACTCTATACCCTCCGAGTACACTGTAGAGGTGCAAAACAGATTTAATTTATTAGAGCTGGAGGACAAAAGCTCACAAGAGATGTGGACAGAAGTAGCTAATAGTGTCAAGGAGGCCGCAGAGACACACATACCCAAGAAAAGCAACAGCAAGAAGGCTAAATGGCTATCAGTTGAGGCACTGCAAGTTGCAGAAGAACGAAGGAAAGCAAAAATGGAGATAGATCAGCTATGTTTGAATTAAATAAAGATTTTCAGAAATTAGCTAAAAGATAAAAATATATTCTTTAAAGAACAGTGCAAGGGCTCCTACTGTTGATGTTGATGTTAATTTAGAATTAGAGCCAGGTATTTTGGAGAGCGAAATCCAGTGGGCCCTTGAAAATATGGCTGATAACAGAACTAGTGGACAAGATGAAATACCAGCAGAATTGTTTAAAGTCACTGGAAAGGATGCAGTGAAAGTGCTGCACTCAATATGTCAAAAAATATGGATCACGCAGCAGTGGCCAGAAGGCTGGAAAAGATCAGTATTCATCCCCATTCCAAAGAAGAGAAGTTCTAAAGAATGCTCAGATTACCGAACAATCGCACTTATTTCACATGCTAGCAAAGTTACGTTGAAAACCTTACAAAATAGACTTTGCCCATATCTAGATCGAGAGCTGCCAGAAGAACAAGCTGGATTTAGGAAAGGAAGAGGAACTAGAGATCAAATTGCTAACATTCCGTGGATTATGGAAAAGCGAGAGAATTCCAGAAAGATGTGTACCCCTGCTTTATTGACTACGCCAAAGCCTTTGACTGCGTCGATCACAACAAATTATGGGACGTACTGAAAAAACATGGGTATACCAGATCACCTCGTTCACCTGATACGGAGTTCATACCTTGACCAAGAAGCCACGGTGAGAACTATTTATGGAACAACGAAATGGATAAAGATTCAGAAAGGGGTCCGGCTAGGCTGCATACTGTCACCGCACTTATTCAATCTGTATGCAGAACATGTTATGAGGAATGCGAGGCTAGATGAAGGAGAAACAGGAATTAAAATAGTTGGAATAAATGTAAACAACCGCAGGTACGCGGATGATACGATCCTGTTGGCAGAAAGTGAAGAAGAATTGAGAACACTCTTCCTGAAGGTGAAAGACGAAAGTGAAAAGGCCGGTCTTAGTCTGAATGTGAAGAAAACGAAAATTATGGTAACCAAACCTAACAATTCGTGGGATATAGCAGGAGAAACCATGGAGGTAGTGACCACATTCGGTTATCTCGGTTCCCAGATCTCTGCTGATGGCGACTGCAGCCATGAAATCCGGAGACGCCTGTTGCTCGGTAGACAGGTGATGTCAAACCTTTACAAAGTTATAAGGTCCAGAGATATAACACTAGCAACAAAGATCCGTATTTTGAGGGCTATGGTCTTTCCAGTTGTGATGTAAGGATGTGAGACCTGGACAATTAGAAAGGCTGAACGGTGAAGAATTGACTCGTTCGAATTGTGGTGTTGGAGGAAACTTCTTAGAGTTCCATGGACTGCAAAAAGAACCAACAGATCAATATTGGAGCAAATAAAACCAGATTTCTCCCTGGAAGGTCTAATGTTAAAACAAAAGCTGACCTACTTTGGAGACACAATGCGAAGGCATGTCTCGCTGGAAAAACATTAATGCTGGGGAAGACTGAAGGAAGTCGAAGAAGAGGACGTCAGAGGATGAGATGGATCGATGGCATCACAGAAGCAATGGGTTCCAGCCTGTAGGGTCTACGGGAGAAACTGCAAGACTGGAGAAAGTGGCGTGATTTGGTTCATGGGGTCACCGACTAAACGAATAGAGAGAGAGAGAGAGAGAGAGAGAGAGAGAGAGAGAGAGAGTGTCTTTCTGGCGGACGATTTCTACATGTACATGAAAGTTTTGCTTTTCGTAAGTGTTCGGAGGTACCTGTACGTTTCTTTGCTTTTCACAGGTTGGTAATTTATTCTGACATTATGATTTCTCGATAATATTCCTTTTAGTAGCATACATACTGTTTTGTGGGCTGCTGTTTGCTTTCTACGCATCATTCAAAATGGTTCAAATGGCTCTGAGCACTATGGGACTCAACTGCTGTGGTCATTAGTCCCCTAGAACTTAGAACTACTTAAACCTAACTAACCTAAGGACATCACAAACATCCATGCCCGAGGCAGGATTCGAACCTGCGACCGCAGCAGTCTACGCATCATTAATTTAGCCTTTCAAAACTACTCTAATGTTTTCCCCTAATTTAGCCTTTTTGATATCAAATCAGATACTGTAATTAGCGAAACGTCTACGTGGGTGATGTAGTCCCTAGTGTTTGTTATACTCTGAAGTTGGTTCAGTAATGGGGCCATGAAAACGTAGCAGAACTCTGGTCCACTAACAAAGAGCCTTGGACAGCCTTTGGCCATGACTTTCAGAATTTTCTTTACAGGGCACTCTCATTGCACCTGCCTGTCTTTGCAATAATCTCTGACTGTTGTTGAAGCACCTGGGACAGTCCATTTGTTTGACTTTTGAACAGGGTAGGCCACCAAAAATTATCACACTCCCCAGCTACGTAAGTCGTTATATCTATAACTTTTTTTTTCGTCTAAGGCACTCACAATATTCACTGCATGATTTACCACATCCATGGTGGATTTCCCTTTCTTGAAACCCTGCATGGGGCACAAGCCTACTAGCTGTCTGTGGTCAACCGACTCGCATTCGATCATGAACGAGCAATCCAGCAAGCTAGGTGGTCCCGGGGACCACAACCGGCAACCACATGAACCGACAACTTAAAACTGGCGCCGAGGTAAACTCTTAGTTCCGATACGGAAGTCAAAACTCAGTGTGCGTTTCTGTCTTCATTGACATAATTGATATACTCTTACGAAATCGGCCGATCCTTCTTTAAACATAATTGCAGGAAAAGTACAAAGTTGGTGAATGAACTATTTGAAAGTCAATATATGTTTGTACAATAAATATAAGCGTCGTTTCACCGTGCGTGCTATTACAACCTATTCCCCAGTTCCATAGGTTTATGTTGTTGTATTCTCTTTAGCAGCTTTTATGACGTCTCGCTGTCTCTGTAGAGTTGTACCATGGGAAGCAAGGAGAGGATGTTGGTTGGTGGGCGGTATCCTCGAGCGATTCTAGGGACTTCAGTACCGAACCGCGCTGCTGCTACGGTCGCAGTTTCGAATCCTATCTCGGGCATGTATGTCTGTGATGTCCTTAGGTTAGTTCTACGTCTAGGGTAATGATGACCTCAGATGTTAAGTCCCATAGTGCTCAGAGCCATTTGAACCATTTGAACCGGTATCCTCGTTCTATAACACAAACTGCACGCATTTAATAACTGGGGCCTTTATTCATAAACAAAGAGCTACTTAAGTTTCCATGAGCTGTGGTACATGCTCTCTTCTCTATAGTCCACGTGGCCTCAATGCTGTGGAAGTAGAAGACCGCTATGATCACTATAAGGTTGCTATGTGCTGCCTGTCTCTGTGCTAGAGGCACCGTCTCGGTGATAGGCTGGAGTTCCACAGCGTACAGACTCGAACTAACTGGAACGAACTAGCTAACTAACTCAGCGTAACAGGTTCAAACTAACTGGATAACTGACTGGCTAAACTGGCCCTCCAGTCCGAGGCAGTGATCCTAAACACTGGCGGCTGAGAGGGCGTTGGCGGCGCGTTTCCACCGAGTCTTGTCGTTGGCCTCTATGGATTTCCTCGTAACCTCTATCCCACACGGTGTGCTGGCGCCAGCGTACGCCAGCACATACATGACGTGGCAGTACGCCACACCCAATCATTGAAGAACATTTCGGTTTGGAACTGCAGGGGTTGGATTCGTAGAGATTGGTCTAAAAAGAGGGCGTCACACCAATGGACTTATTAGGGAAGCTGGTGAAGCAGCTGGAAATCGATTGGCAAAGTGGCCGATATACTTGAATGTTATAGAATGTTCCAGATGCATGTTCTATAATGTTGTACAATGGATATGGCCGTCATGAAGCATACAGTGTTCACACACTTTACCTCATTTCGTAATGCTGGTTTCGTATATAACTAAACTTTACAAACCATTACGAAACTATCTGTGGATTTTTATCATATCAGAAAAGACAATAATATGCTAAAGCCAGTAATGCGAATTCTTCTAGTAATTTGGCAACACTGACATTGTAAATTACCGTATCAATCCATGGACCTCGAAGTCGATAATTTCTGTCCTTCCGACGTCTCCCCAGCTCGAAGTATGTAGTCCAATCCCACACGAGTTCTGATATTCTATAAGTACTTATTTTGTTTACTAGAAATTGGAACTATTTCGAACGCTCTCCGGAAGTTGAGAAGTACGGCCTTCTACAGCCTGTTGGATCTCGAAAACGAACGGGTCAAGCTGGCTTTCACTTAATCGGTGTTAAGGTTAAAGCAAGGACGGGGTCATAACTACACTGCATGAAACAAGATAGGAAGTTGCTGATATTCATGTAGTCTTTTGTTTTTGATCCTTCCCTTCCACATTCGAGGTTTTCAGAAATAATGTGGGGGCTATGTTGTCATCTGCGACTGCAGGAAGTCTTATTTACACCAAATAAACAGAGTGAAACTTTGTTCTTCTTCTGCAGAAGTTCAGTGTTTGAGACAACAGTACTGGAAACATTAAACCTGAACTGTTGATCATAATGTGTGATCATTAACTTTCAGTGCAATGCCTATTTTATTTTATTTTTTTCGCTGCTGAAATTTTGACTGTAACTTTAATCATATTCAAATACTGTAACATTGTGGTAAAGTCCTGAATATGTCCAAAATCAGCGTGGCAAGCTAATCCAAGCTTTTAACGGTTAGTGATCTACGCTGAACTTACGAGGAATTGAATATATGTTCTGTCGCCGTAAAACAATCAAAATAAACAGTTCCTGACGGCCCTGAAATACAGCGTAACGCAATCTCTGCTCTACATCAGTACGTGAAACATAGTCGCCTGTATCTGCACCTGAAGCGCGCTACGGTGCAATGCGATTGCACTTTTTTGTACAAAGTGGTATTCCGGCAGTAAAAGAGAGGTATATAGTCATAAGGCAATCTAAATCAAAAGTTCACTTCAGAACAAATTTCATACTGCGAATAGTAGAAAAGGTGATTGAAGAAGGCCATTTGTTTTAAGTCTCAAATACATGATTCTTTAGGCAATTTTGTCAGTCACGACAATGTTGAGGCAAGCAGGGAATACAGAAACCGTGCTGGTACAACACTACATATATTAGTCGAAAGATTTCTACATGAAATATGTGTACATCCTCAGAAGGAAGGGGATCGGACACAAAGTTCCTCAACACGTGCAAGAAGAGAAATAACTGGCCTTCCACTAACGTAAATTACTTTAAGGCGACAGCGTGTGGCTACTGTTTGAACATAACAAATCACACCACTGTGTGTTTAGAATGAAAGTGTGACTCCACGTAATAATTGTAATAATACGATCTCGTATGGTAAGGAGCTATAGGCCCAAATACACTAATCCAACTTTATGCTTAGGTCAAAGTGGCTATCACGAAGCGGATGCGGAGCCAATTAATTTCTATTCAGGATTATCATATCACAAGAATAACTCCCGATGTTGTTATTCACTCCTGGTCGTACTTTAAAATACTTAGAGGTAGTTGTACACTCGAAAGCGCCCGTGCACTCTACCACATTCTGCACGCAGATGGCAGCAGATGCAGCAGCAGCAGCAGCAGCAGACCTCCCAAAGCGGCGTCTCCGACGCGAGTGGGTGCCAACACCACATTCTTCTGCCTGTCAGTTGACTTGGCCACAAAACCTCTGGCGTCGACTATTACCAACCTCACCAAGCCTACCAAATTAAATGTGTGTGAAATCTTAAGGGAACTTAACTGCTAAGGTCATCAGTCCCTAAGCTTACACACTACTTAAGTTATCCTAAGGACAAACACACACACCCATGCCCGAGAGAGGACTCGAACCTCTGCCGGGACCAGCCGCACAGTCCATGACTGCAGCGCCTCAGACCGCTCGGCTAATCCCGCGCGGCCCCACAAAGTCTACCGCAGAGGAGTACTCCAAGTGTGCATTCAGACACGAAGTTCTATGGTGAGTTGTCAGACATTAGCCGATGGTGTAGTGGCGAAGATGTATTCAGAGAGAAAACTACACTCAGCTCTCACGCGATCACTTGTCATTTTCGTTTCGTTTACATGTCGGTATACTCACGGGAGGCAGACTTTTACCTATAAAGCAATGAGCACTTAAATAAAACTGAGAAAAGTACTGCAGAAATATAATTATCAAATATCATAATAATTTTACAAAATTGTAGTAAACAAAAGGTCAAGAATTGGAGGAGAAGGAGATCGCATCACATAATGATAAAACGAAAATGAACGAAGGGGAGCGCACACTCATCAGAATTTTCCATAAAAAAGATAGCCATTGCTGCAGATAATGGAGAACCCAAAGCTATTCCTAAACTTTCATTGTGTCCTCCACAGGAACTTCCGTTTCAAAAAGTATGAAAAAAGGAAACTATATGGGCCAGATGGTACTAACGTTGAACTTTTAAAATACAATGGTCCCTTTTCTGATTTTAGATTATTACCTTTTAGATTATTTATGAATGTTGGCATTGGTGTCTAATCCCAAACTCTAGAAAAAGTGATAAGTGACATCAATTTTTTTAAGAAAAGGTGAAGAAATAATTGTGAAAATTCCGAGCGGCCTAATTCGGTGCATGGACTGTGCGGCTGGTCTCGGCGGAGATTCGAGTCCTCCTTCGGGCATGGGTGTGTGTGTTTGTCCTTAGGATAATTTAGGTTAAGTAGTGCGTAAGCTTAAGGGCTGATGACTTTAGCAGTTAAGTCCCATAAGATTTCACGCACATTTGAACATTTGTGACAATTATAAGGATTAGCCTCCAAAGTTCAGCCCATAAAATATTTGCAAAATTAATCAAATGTTTCAGATGGCTCTGAGCGCTATTGGACTTAACATCTGAGGTTATCAGACCCCCTAGAATTTAGAACTACTTAAATCTAACTGACGTAAGGACATCACACGCATCCATGCCCGAGGTAGGATTCGAGCCTGCGACCGCAGCTGTCGCGCGGTTCCACACTGAAGCGCCTAGAACCGCTCGGTCACAACGGACGGCCTAAATTAATCACTAATTTTTTAAGAACCATGGCAAAGTGTCTCCTAGTGGAAGAAAACGGATTCCGGAAAAGTCGTTCACCCAGTGATAACATATCTATCATCAAAATAATTTTAGAGAAATGACGAGAATTGAGTTTAGAGACAGATATAGCTTTTGACAGTGTGAACAGAAACTATGGAACATAATGATTAAAGTTGGATATCCTAGACACCTTACATAAACTATAAAAAGCTTATAATGGACACAAAAACAGTAATAAAAACTGGTAATAATAAAACTGAAGAAATAGCTTCCTATAACGGACTTACAGAAGGGTATAGCCTGTCACCAACCTTATTTAGTGTATATATAAATGATATGATTGGAAACTGGATACAGGGGTTAAATCCAAGTACATAGATAAATGGAAATAAATATGTTAATATCCTTGCGTACGCATATGATGATAACATTTTGGAAGAAAGTGGTGATGAGCCACACAAAGCAGTATATTAATCACATCAATTAAGGACAAGAGATATAACATTCCAGCATCAAAGAAAGGAAAGTAAAATAATTGTGCGTCAGGGGAAATGCCCCACAAGCTCAAAAATAATAATAGATAATATAGCACTTGAACAGGTCTCCAACTTTAATTTATTATGATACGACGTAAGCTACGATATGGACTAGAACGTAGAAAATAAGGTTAAGAAGTATCAATCAATATGAGGAATGATATTCAAAACATTCGAGAACAGAATGCGGAAGGAAACGCAATTAAAATTTTATAAAACCACGGCTACGCCTCTGGTGACATACGGAAGCGAGTAATGGATCCTCCAAAAGAAACCTACCATAAAGTGACTTCCATAGGGAAGTGAGAAGCATTACCGTGGAAGACCGTACATGAAATGAAGATATCACGAATGAACCAGGCACAAGTACCTAAGCCTTGAAGTGCAGAAGAAGTAGTACTGGAGAAGGCAAAAGGTGACAAAAGAATGTAAGTACTAGATGACTAGTACTGAACTTGAGGCCCGTATTACTTGTTGCTGGCAATGGTACAAAGCACTGTACGCCGTGCGCTGTAGCCTTCTTGCAAGAGCAGACAATGTGGCGTGCAGTCGCCCGCAGCAGGTATTGGCGCGTGACGGCCCTGCTTAGCCGACGTTTCGCACCGCCAAAGACAAACCGCAGAGCCTAACGAGGCGCGGGCCTCTCTAATAGCGGCGATCCACTCCGGAGGTCCATTACAGCACAAGTTGTTATTTCTCTTCCCAGCGCCGTCCATTTTGTTGCTGCCGGGGCGACCGGCGTTCGGTCGGCTCTCCGGACGTTAATAAAAAGACACCGGAAAGATGGAATAAAGCCGTAAAAAATATACGGTTACGTGTTACAGTAGATGTTGTATCCGAAGCGGGCAGAGGAAAAAACTCCGAATCCCATTAGTGGCATCTGGTAATGATGAAAGGTGCCGAAAGCCGAAGAGTGTTCTCCCCAGGGCTGGAAAGGCGGCGGCAGCGGCGGGTTTGTTTTAGAGCAGCGAAATAAATAGGCTTACGCAAGCGGGGATAGGATATCGGCCTTCGACGCAGCGCGGGTTTTACGAGGGCTCGCCCCGGGGGTCCGAGCAGGCAGCGGCGAGTAAGGACTCATTTAGCCGCGAACGGCCGTGCACCGGCTGGGGCGCGCGTTCTAATTGACTTAACACGTTAACGGGTGCTTAAACGAGAAATAGTGTTGGCTGCCACTTACAGCTGCGCTCTCCGCTCTCGTACTGCTCACTGGACTCAGCATATAAACAACTCATTCCCCGCTTCCCCGCCTGAATGCGGTCCGCTGCATCCACACCTGCGAACCTCCATAGCTCAGGGTACTGCTTCACTGACACGACCCACGATCATTGAGCAGAAAGGGACGTCTATCGGAAAATACGTTTAATCAGACTTATCAGTTAATAAACAACCTCTGTCTACACAATAGTGAGGCGTTGGAAAGGGGAAAGCATGTAAGTTACCAAGAAATCGTAAGTAGTTTTCTCTTGTAGGACAATGCACGCAAGGCTCGTTAAGTAAGTAAATCAACCCTTGTTATCAGGCAATTTCGATTGAAGATTTTGTGTTAGCAGAAGAGCCAACACCGTGTTAAGAGTTGAGGCGAAAGGCACGCGTTTTTGCTCACGCAGGTTGGCGTGAGGAGGGAAGAACTATACTGACGTGAGGTCTGGAACATGACAAGGAATTAGAATTCAGAAAGCGGACGTAATTAGTTTGATACTTAACTTTAATTCATTAATGATGAACGTCGCTCTTGATGGTACATGATTCACAATATTATCTGTTCAAAATACATTCTTGAAGTAATTATAGTAACTGAATATGGCGCCTTGCTAGGTCGTAGCAAATGACGTAGCTGAAGGCTATGCTAAACTGTCGTCTCTCACGTAGACTGTGAACCACCGCTAGCAAAGTCGGCTGTACAACTGGGGCGAGCGCTAGCGACTCTCTCTAAGCTAGACCTGCCGATTGGCGGCGCTCGGTCTGCAATCCTGATAATGGCGACACGCCGGTCCGACCTATACTAACCGTGGCCGATTTAAAGGCTACCACCTAGTAAGTGTGGTGTCTGGCGGTGACACTTCAGACGAAATGCGTCATTTATTGTGGGATATTGTGGAATACTCTCTTTTCACCCCCTATAATTTCATAGAGTTCCAGTCAATAGCAGCCCTATACGTAGCTTCAAAATGACGTCCGTCATGGAAGCAGAGAGCTGTCATTGAGTTTGTTTTGGTGGAAAACCAGAGCACCTCGCAGAATGTCTACGTAGACCTGTAAGTCAACAAAAGCACGATGACTCGTTGGCCGAGGCGTCTGTCATCACCGCAACAAGGTCGCGCAAACGTGTCCGATCACCCGCGTCCCACGTGCCGCTCACCCGTGCACAGCTGTGACTGCTGCAATGTTGGAACGTGCGGACACTCTCATTTGAGGTGATGGACGGATTACAGTCAAACATCTCGCTGCACAACTGGACACCTCTGTTGGTGATGGCGACAGACTCGTACTCCAGTTGGGTAGTCAAATGTGTGCACGCGCTTGGTTTCTCACCCCCTAACAGAAGACCATAAAGAGTTACGAAGGACCATCTGTGCGCAATTGCTTTCGCGGTATGAGAGAGGTTGTTGATGCAGCAAGTTGGCTCCGACGTCGACTATTAGTGTTATCATGCGGGCATAGAGGCTCTCCCAGTTAAGTGACGTAAGAACGTCGCACTGAACAGAGATTATGTTGAATAACATGAAGCTGACAGAGTGGGGAATAATATGGTGTATTGGAATCCTGAATAAAACCAACCCGCTTTCATTAATAAAAGGTTATGTTTCATTACTTATTGAACACTCCTAGTAAAAAGCCAATCGTACAGTGAATTCAGTAAGTTTAGATGCACTTTTTGTTCCAATATATGCATAATGAGGAGATCCTGCAGAATGTAGACCAGGTCAGAAAAACGAGAATACTCAATAAATGTTTGCTCGTGGTCGTGCGGTAGCGTTCTCGCTTCCCACACCCGGGTTCCCGGGTTCGATTCCCCGCGGGGTTAGGGATTTTCTCTGCCTCGTGATGACTGGGTGTTGTGTGATGTCCTTAGGTTAGTTAGGTTTAAGTAGTTCTACGTTCTAGGGGACTGATGGCCATAGATAAGTCCCATAGTGCTCAGAGCCATTTGAACTCAATAAATGTTTACAAAGAAAAACAAATGTGCTAATGTTCCTTTCTACAGATCCCAAGTGAAAACTATTGCACTGAATTTAATTTTATATTAATACTCGCATTATTTAATATTATTAGCAAGGGCGCCCATGCGATAGTTTCTAGGGGAGGAGGGCTGTAGACCTGGTAGTATCGAATATTTTTAATATTTTGCAAGACTAATGGCGATTTTTACGTAGCCATAAAAAAGCTTCAATTCCAACACTATTAAAGACACGTAAATCACGATATTGAAAGAATGACCGCTGACTACGCTGTATCTTTCCGTTCCTTGGGGGATAGGTGGGGGGCCGGGGGGGGGGGGGGGGGAGGGAGGGAGGGATCGCGCCCTCTTGACTCCAGGTATGAGCGTCGTTGATTATTAGTACCACACACGTCTGTTGGTTCTATTTTGAAATTCATCAGTGGAGTGGATGGAGGCGGCTACTAATAAATCTTTATGTTCCTCTTAAACTGAATTTTTTAGTAGTTAAACTTTTTATGGCTGCTGTTAAGTTACTGAAAATGTGTGTTCCTGGATAATGGACACCTTTCTGGACCAAAGTAAGTGACTCTAACTCTTCTGAAAATTTTTCCTATTTCCAGTAATGAGTTTATGAACTGAGCTGCTGGTTTGAAAAAGAGATTTGATTAAGAACTATATACTGGGTGGTCCATTGATCGCGACCGGGCCAAATATCTCACGAAAGTGAAATCCTAGAAGATATTCTTTAAGTTTTGGGAACAGATGAAAATCGGACGGGACGAAGACGGAACTGAAAAAAGGAAGGCAGACGGTACTGAACCCAAGGGTTCGGATTGGTGCAGATGTCACAGCACTCGTGTGTGGTCTGGTTTTGTCATGCTGAAGGAGAGGGTGCTCTGTGTGTGAACGGACTCTTCCCTTCCGAAAAATAGGTTAGAGCACACTGTTTCACACGCAACGACGTAGCTATGTTAAACATCGCAGTGTTACACACTACAGTTCGAAGCTCTTTAGCGGCAGAGGGCTGCAAATACGCAGAAATGAAGAATAAAGACACAATGTTAATAACGTTTGCTTTATTTAAAAACCATTAAGAGCTTTCACCTAAATATATGGATTACTTACTTTTGAGCACACTGTCGTATATGGAATCTGCATGCAGCATAGTAATTTGTCTGTATGCGCCTAAGTCAGGCAGCAGGTGATAGTTCACAACGTACTAAATGCTGTGTTGATTGACTACCAGAAGACTACCTGTTCGGTTACGGTTCCACACTTTCATAAAGTGAACAAAACAGAAGATTAAGAAATTTCTGACCAGTTTTGTGGCCCTCTATGGAATAAACTGATAACATATAAAAATAATGTCCAGAGCATACATGAAGGTGTTTCACGACCCACAGTCTTGACTTTATTTACGAGAGGAGGCACAAAGTAAATGACACTCAGCGCTTTATCAACGGAACAGCTGTCATCCTGGAGAAACCAATTCTTTGATCGCCATATTTCAGTCAATACACAGTAATTCAGCTGAAGATTGCAATACTGGTCAGCTGCGGTATTACGGCAACAAATTCTTTGCGGATTACATCGTTAATGTCGAAGAACAACCAACATATTCTTCACGTGGTTCTCATCATTTCGATTTCTTTGATTATAATTGGAGTATTTTCCGTAAAGTCACGTGGAAACTGAGTGTTCGCAAGTAGGAAGGAGTTGCTGATAGAATTTACGGGACAGCGAGCACTTTTTTATAGAACATTCACACTTTCTGGTGCTTCAGCATAAATGACTGTGCTAATAGCTGACTCTACGCAGTGTAAAATAGCCTCGTAGTGGTAAAACCGCGCGGGTAAAAGGGATTTTGTTTCTTCTGTATCACTTTCCGGCTACCAATGGTTTGGTGTATAGCGTTGAAAGCTACGTGAACCTGTCCATATGCGATAGTAGAGAATACAAGGAACTCCAAAAATTTACGCTCGTAACAAAAGGCAGGAAGATCTTCCTAGGAGCAGAGACTGACAGCTCACTCTCTTTGCAAAGGGATCTATAGTATTGCGCCTTATAATTTGAAAAAGATATGTGAAGGTTGCTTGTTGCTATTACAGTTGTGTAAACCTATCCTTTGCTCTTTACTTGCCTCTTTTGTACTTGTTTTTCATCGCGCTATGCAGTGATGGTTGAATGTGAAGAGGAACCCTATCTTACGGATAGAAGAAGGCATTAGGATAATAACTGGATAGAAAATACGAGAGTAACTGCTTAAGATACAATTATTACGTAACCATTGCAGGAAATACCGGATGATTCACTCAGTCGCTATTCAATCAAGAAAATTAAACCCGAATTATCGGAGTCATTGAAATAAAGTACCACAAAATGCCATTTTGCAGAACCAATACTGAGTTAAGCCTATTCTATTAGCCTGAAGTCCAGGCCATGTTTCTATAAATACGAAGAAGAAATAAAGTACATGAAACATAAATTTTACATAACTGACGTGATTTTTCCTAGATTACGAAAATATTTGTACTGAAGTAAAACGAGGGTGAATGTTGAGTCTTGAACACGACGATGTCATTGACACTCTTTCAACTCAAACCTACCTGATGGTTACTAAGTTTACGTACTGTTTATTCGCGAATAAAGCCATGTAGATCGCTTAATATATTTTATTACACCGGTCCAGCTAGTGCCATCGTCAGAACTCTTAAGACACATTTCAGTGAACTAGACGTCTTTATTCTCAGAAATCCATATTGATTGGAGAGTCATTTAGAGATTTTTTCCTGCCCTTAAAAGTTTTGCAGACGCAGAGCGATAGCGAGAGTTGGAAAACATGAAAAGAAGTAAATTTATTTGTTGCGCCAGAACAAGTAGAGAAACAGTGGAGCATCAACTGAACCATGTATAGAGTACTAGTCTATCTGTTAGACTTAAACATAGCTCCTACAGTGCTAAGTAGCATACTGGGCAACAAATTTCCTCCAGCGAATTGGATTATAGATAGCTGAATTTTTCTTGTTGTGGCTGTAGAGGTAAAAAGTTTTATGGGCCAGCGTTGCTAACCCTACGACCAATCCTCCTCCGCCTTTACGATGGTTTGGGCTCGTCAGTGGCACCTATTGGTTGTGCACTCGTGACTGAAACAAACTTCTGCTTTCAGGTTATAGAATGGTGTTTTACTAATGGCCGACGACTGCGTGGTGCACCCTTGCTTACACATTGAAACTAAGATATGGGATACGTATCGAACACGATAAGCACCTGGAATTTCGTCGGTAGTGTGCGTCGTAAATTCATGAAGCCTAAGGCTGCACTTAAGGGTAGTGACTGACGCGGAAGCGGGAGAACAGATCCTTGCGACCCGCTACCGTTTCTGAGGCTGCTGTCTCAAGTAATGACCCGGTGTTCAAAAAATGGTTCAAATGGCTCTGAGCACTATGCGACTAAACTTCTCAGGTCATCAGTCGCCTAGAACTTAGAACTAATTAAACCTAACTAACCTAAGGACATCACACACATCCATGCCCGAGGCAGGATTCGAACCTGTGACCGTAGCAATCGCGCGGTTCCGGACTGCGCGCCTAGAACCGCTAGACCACCGCGGCCGGCACCCGGTGTTCACACTGCAGCAATGTGTAATGCGGCACATGTGCTTGCATAAGTCCCCAGTTCAAGAGCGTACCGACGATCTAAGCTGAGGAGACAATTCATACTAGTTTCGTAATAAACTGTTTATTTACACCAAACAAACTATCGCTGTCATTTTATGACATGCACCTAATACCTAGAATACATTGAGTGACAAAAGTCATGGGATAGCGGTAGGCACGTAGATAGATGGCGGTAGTATCGCGTCTGTAAGGTACGAAAGAGCAATACATTGGGAGCAAGCATTTGTGCTAAGGTGATTCATGTGAAAACGGTTCCGACGGAATTATGGCTACACGATGGAAATTAACGGATTTTGAAGGCGAAATCGTAGTTGCCGCTAGACGCATGGGACATTCCATTTCGAAAATCGTCAGGGAATTCAATATTCCATGATTCACAGTGTAAAGAGCGTGCTAAGAACACCCTATTGCTGGCATCACCTTTCCTCTCTGCGAGTTGGGCTACTTGCAGAGACAATTTTCAGCCATTCATGAACGATATATTCCCAAACAATGGATACACTTTGCCATATCACCGGGCCCCAACTACTCGCTTTGGGTTGACTAAATTTCTGTACAGTTAGAGAGAGTGTTTTGGCCACACATAGTGCCTGACATGAATCGCATCAAACACCTACAGGACGCAATCGAGAGGTCAGTTCGTGACTCGGTGCCCACTGCAGACTCCTGACTAAGGTACGAGCATATGGGATTGGTTCCCAAGTATGTGAGTGGCTCGAAGACTTCTTAAGTAATAGAACCCAGTACGTTGTCCTAGATGGTGAGTGTTTATCGGAGGTGAGGGTATCAACTGGAGTGCTCCAGGGAAGTGTGGTAGGTCCCCTGTAGTTTTCTATCTACATAAATGATCTTTTGGATAGGGTGGATAACAATGTGCGGCTGTTTGCTGATGATGCTGTGGTGTACGGGAAGGTGTCGTCGTTGAGTGACTGTAGGATGATACAAGATGACTTGGTCAGGATTTTGATTGGTAACTCTAAATATAGATAAATGTAAATTAATGCAGATGAATAGGAAAAATAATCCCGTAATGTTTGAATACTCCATTAGTAGTGTAGCGCTTGACGCAGTCACGTCGATTAAATATTTGGGCGTAACATTGCAGAGCGATATAAAGTGGGACAAGCATGTGAAGGCAGTTGTGGGGAGAGCGGATAGTCGTCTTCGGTTCATTGGTAGAATTTTGGGAAGATGTGGTTCATCTGTAATGGAGACCGCTTATAAAACACTAATACGGCCTATTCTTGACTACTGCTCGAGCGTTTGGGATCCCTATCAGGTCGGATTGAAGGAGGACATAGAAGCAATTCAGAAGAGAGCTACTAGAGTTGTTACTGGTGGGTTTGATCATCACGTGAGTGTTACGGAAATGCTTCAGGAACTCGGGTGGGAGTCTCTAGAGGAAAGGAGGCGTTCTTTTCGTGAAACGATACTTCAGAAATTTAAAGAACCAGCATTTGAGGCTGACTGCAGTACAATTTTACTTCCTCCAACTTACATTCCGCGGAAAGACTACAAAGATATGATAAGAGAGATTAGCGCTCGTACAGAGGCATACAGGCAGTCATTTTTACCTTGTTCTGTTTGGGAATGGAACAGGGAGAGAAGATGCTAGTTGTGGTACGAGGTACCCTCCACGACGCACCGTATGGTGGATTGCGGAATATATATGTAGATGTAGTATAAAATCCTACACAGGCAACTCTTCTGCAATTATGGACGGCTATAGAAGTAACATGGCTCACTATTTCTGCAGGGGACTTCCAACGACTCGTTGAGTTCACGACAAGTCGAGTTGTTGCACTCTGTGGGGAAAAAAGAGGTCCGACCCGATATTGGGAGGTGTCCTATAACTTTGGTGACCTCAGTGTTTACTTAACTGACAGAGTATATCTTTATGAGATTTGTATGTATAATTCTGTTGTCAAGTAACATTCAGATACATACCAATAACTTCTATATTCTCATTGTTTGTAGTTCTCAACAGCTGAGACCACGACGAAAGAATTGTGAATTGAAGGTGAAACGAAACTGGATACTATTTGAATTCAGTCATTTGGTATTATTAATTGGACGAGAAGAGCGGTCAGTGGCGAAAAATAGGTCAGGTAGCACTTTCTTCTATCAGTATTCTAACGTGATCGCTGCTGGAAAGCCACAAATTCTAATTTCCGACGCCTCAAAATTCAGTACTACCTATTGAAGTTCAAAATGTCTTTACAAGAGTGGTTTTTGAAAACGATGTGGTCCGCGCCATATATCTTCAAATCCTTAAGGAATTGAGGAAAACAGGTGACGCATTAGAAATCGTATATCGTTTTTGAGGTATCGATAGCTACGATGCCACGGCGTAAGTTAAGTTAGCACTACTACGAGACACCGGCGACAGCGTCCTCAAGCGGGCGCTGTTGAGATCTACGAGATCCGCTCCAGATTCTGCCCATTTGATGAAGAGCAGACGGCTGGAACACTTCGCTTCATATACTTTCCTCTACTTACGACGGGTTTATGGCTTGCTCATCATTACAAAGTTATGTATGCCCTGTATATATTCATTCACCAGTAAACCACTTTTACTTTCTTGCAGTACCGACGTGTAGTGTCTTTTCCTGCTTCTACTCACTTTCTTCATTCGATCAACCTTTCGGTGTCCAGGAGCAGACCCACGCGCCGCCTTCCAGACGGGATACAGAATTTTTAAACATGAAAATTGAAATTCATTATTTTGAATATTGTTGTTTCTTAAGACTGGGTACATTCTCTTCACACTGTCGACATAACCGTCTTGAGGCCCTTAAGATTCCTGAAGGATGCAAAAAGTTACTGAGTGATTTTTTTAACACTAGTGACAAGTCACAGGTGTCGTGTTCACTATCATCATATTTATTCGCTAATTTTCCAAATGATTATTCTTCAAATAAAAAATTGTAGACACAACGCAGCATGTGAGCGATGCAAAACCGACTTTCATATCTCTGTTCCCCCTAACCACATCCGACAATCACCTTTCACGGCTGGCTAAAAAGAACCATATCACGTATGTATCAACGAAATTATTTTACAGAGCAAATGAGTGACTTTTGGACAGTCATTTTCTTTGAAGTTATTTTAAAAGTTTATAATTAACTATTTTGATATCGATGAATTCGAACAGAAATTTTAAAATAAATTCAAAATACGCAAAAATAATTAGGTTACATGAAAAACATTAAAAATTAATACTTTGAATTACAATTTTTTACTCATTCTCACCACATAGTGAATTTAGGAAGTATCGACAAGCAGTATACGTAGCAGAAGATGAGCTATTGACCAGTTCCATTACAGTAGCCACTACACGTTCTGGCTTTCTTCAAATTGATGCTGAAGTGGTACTTCTCTGTGTGAGATAGGACGATGGTTGGTCGTTTAGAATTAATTCTGAGATGCTTCGAAAATGACAACTGCATTCCGGCCATGAAGACAATCAAACTTTGTACAGTCGGCTCGCATAGGCAGGCACCTGTAACGGCACATTCGTGCAAGAACTAGAACCTATTTGTATGACCACACTCCAGTTCACCACGTGGGATTTATTTATACTCTCAGCACAGAAGTAACATATTTTCCCACATGGCCCTCCCTGTGAAGCACTCCCTGCATTACTGCAGTACCAACAATAGCAACAACTTGTACTTTACGTGATACTGCTAGGACTCGCCTGGCGATGTGACCCCCCTGCAGCTGAGGGTTGCATTTTCTTCTATACCTGTCTCTTGACAACTCTACAACGTTCTTGCGGATATCGTAACTTTCCTTGAAGAGTGATGCGATTTAATTAAAATGTCTGGTGTGAAACATGGCCTGTTTTATTCACGTACCATGTCTTCCTATATCCCTGGATGGCGTTTGATCCTGTATTCACAACTTTGACTAATAACCTGCATACGTCGGTCTGGAGTACCTCCCTAGATTGCGATTGAGCGAATAAATTATTAATTAACTGGACCTAGGATATTGCAATGGACGCCGAACGTTCGACAGCCCCAACGAAGCGTAATAGTACCTCTGAGGTTCTCAGATCATGTGAACAAACTACCAAATATGGCCAACAGGGCCATCAGATTGTCTGTCGACGGTTAGTTGTCTATAGGTAAGTAGAGTCGTCAGACGATCATGAGGAAATCCACGAAGATGTGAACAGAATTTTTATTTCGCTCTATTTAAATTGGTAGTATCAGACAGCAAAATTAGTGGTACACATATTGAATATGCCAACGAAGCAAGAGTTTATTTCATGACTAGGAAGAATGTTTGTAATATCATGACTCAAGTTAGAAGCAGGACGCTTGTGATCAGAAGTTAGCTTAAAATTATGGCATTAGCTATCCAGTGTTTTTGTTTATGGAAGATGATACATGCATGAACAATTAATTCGAAAGCTTGTCCTGAATTCTGACCATGTTAATGAACTTCACCTGCGCGTACCGTTATCCTTAATTACGAGAATTTACTAGTATGGAAAGCAGTAAGAGATGGAGAATAATAGTGTGTAAACTAGAAGTTCAGAGACCTTACGTGCTGGTGAAGTATATGATTACGTAATTGATACTTGCAGTCTCGGATATGTGTCTATGATGCGGTAATCTGTTGCGAAGCGTTACGTGTAGAGGTCGTAACAATAAGATAGAGTGGGAATACTTAGCACTTAAAGGAAATATTGTAGCATATTGACGTATTCTTAGTAATAAGAAATTCAAAATCAACGGTATGCCAGATTGCATACATTGCTTTCACTTTTCTAAACAAGTAGAAAGAACAGGTAATTGTATAGCAAATATCAAATATATGCGACTGCACCTGATTTCCCATCGACATTGTTTAATTATACACAGTGATTGAGGAATTGCTTGGATGGTAAGGGAAGCTTGTATTAAATCTAGATGAGACAGAATAGTCTTCATTTAAAGTATCTACCACTTTCTGTTAGGAAATTATAATACAGAAGTGTATTTCAACAGTTGTGTGCAATGTATAATCACATTTACTTTCACTTTTCAACAAATTTTAGGTACGTACTTCCAGCATGCTTAAATAATTGTAGATCAGCAACTTCCGTTAATCAGCGCAATGACAAATCAGCAAAAGTTGCAAATTTCACTTTTTTTTCTTCATTCGGTGACTGGTTTCGGCTCTGGACCACTTTCAGATCATCTTACAGATAGTCAAATGGTATTTCCGAAAATGGAAAGTGGAAACACCGCATGTATAATAAAAGTGAAAATTTCAACTTTTGCTAGTTTTTCGTTGTACTGAACACTTCTGAAGTTCGTTTCTTGGATAAGCAGTCACCACAAACATGGCGTAGGACTGTCTTCTCCAGTATAGGCAACATGATTCCCAGCAGAGCACCTAACACACCTCTACCAAAATTCCTTTTGTTTACGTGCTTCTGTGTCAGACGTAATAAAACTCTTTACTTGCTTTAGTACTTCTAGAGGGTGCTTTCAATGTGCCAGTAAACTTATTATTGTAATCATAGTCACCGTCATCATCAAAGATGGTGGAAACATAAGTTACATTGGACAACTTTGATGTTTCACCCTTACTTCTGACTTTCATTTTCTTTTTACATGACTGCTCTGTAAAGCATTCATGTGCAGCTGTCCCACTTATGTTTTTCAACCGTACCTGTGGTTTGTTTTCATTCTTTACCTACTTCTTCACTATAGCTTCTTCTGGATTCTTTTTCGCCTTTTTCTATGCGTCATTAACCCAGTTTGCCGTTACATTCCGGATCTCACGCCTATTTCCTGAGTTTGGGGTAAGTGACGCTTTTCACATTAGCACTATGTACTATCTGAGAAGTTTACAATTTGTAGGATTTGCTATGTAACTTGTGTTTATTGATCAGTTGTATTGTTTCTTGAATCTTAGATACGTTTACTTTGCTTTAGCGATCTGCAAACATTAGCAAAGATTGTAGTGTTTCCCACACAATCTTCCACGTGAATAGGATTCCTACCCACAGTGTTAGCGGGATATTCTTGATTAAAGTGAGCTTATACAGACCTCTAAATTTCGTTATTTTAGGTGACGTCGTGCTAGTTGTGTTGGAGCAATTCTCCAGTTAGTTTTACGAAATTTTACGTTTATTTCGTTGGAACCTTATTCTGTCATTTTAATGTGTCACATGTCGAGATCTTAGAGTAAATAACTGACTAATTAAACTCAGACTTGATTTGGATCTCAGAATCAAACTATTTGTCCAACAAATGACCCTGGTTGGACAACCCCTCTAAAAATAAATATAGCCAATTTATCTGCATTTACAATTCATTTGTCTCAGGGGGACGTTGTTTAGATTCAATATATGGTGGAGCCTTCTGGTGAGTCACCTTATACGCAGATACTGTGATTAGTTTTTTAACTGCTGTATAACGAGTCCTGCACTAGTTCACCTAGCACGTTTTTGATAACAGCGTAAGTTAAGTCGGATAGCTACCAGTTTGCGTGACGACGAAACTGTTTAATTTCATTTGCAGAAAAATTCTGAAACAGATAACGAGAGAGAATGAAAATGTACCTATGCTTTTCAAACAAGACGTACGTAATTTGACACATGGTTTTAGTGATCATGTTAATTCATATTTGAATTTCAATGCACATAAGAGCATGGAGTGATGATGCCTACAATTTCCTAGCTAGAAGCAAAGAAGATAAATACCGGACGTTATTGTATTAATTTCTGTAACTATATTTGGTATTCACATCCTGTGCTATATAAGAGCAGATATGCATTGTGCTGTAAACGGAGACTTCTGTACGTCACCAGTTCGTACACTGACTGAGCATTGAGATTGTCAACATGCCTCCCAGTTCCACTGGATGAAAGATTAGTCTTAAAAAAGAAGTGGTGAAATGGCGGTGTAATAAATGTGTAAGAATTTAGACCAGTTTCTCAGCTGCTAAAAAGATTTAGTAAAATAACAGTTGATTGCTTCGAAGGAAGACAGATCAAGTTGAAGAAGATGAAGCCAAACAATCAAAAACTAATGTATTTATTAAAGCAGAAGCTGGAGACCTTCGCAGATAAAAGGAGAAAAAGAAGATGAGTGGAATGAAAAATATGATAATGAAGAGTATGAAATGAGAAATCACAGAAGAAAATTGTAGTTCAGGCAGAGGAAATTGGCAGCATCAATTTTTAGTAGACAAACGAACAGGATGTGTGGTACTGTATACGCCATCAGATTTGAACTGATAGCAAAAGTGTAGATGATTCGTAATTCACAGGTAACTGTTGATGGAAATGATTTAATTAGTTCACATTGTGAAATACCCTGGAATGAAAGGACTATATAACCTATTGTTTAAAATTAAACCTCCTAATCAGCGTTACACAAGTTCTTCAGAACTAAGTTACGGCAAAATTCTCAGGGTTACTGATGGCTTTAAGTAAAGCCATCTCAACGACAGACTATTAAAAATTCAAACAAAGGGTATAAATATACCCGAACCTTACGCCTACATGAAATACATGTGACTGAGAGGGGATGACGTACATATCGTTATTGGGGAGATCGATAACGCATTTGATATTTACGACTGGTGAATAGTCTCCAATGAAACATCAACACACATCGATTTTGTTCAGTGAAATAATCCGAATGAATTAAGAACTCACTTAGTTTTATTGTTAGCTTCAAAGCAGTGGGTAATGGTTCACGTGATAATGAAATAATATCTAGTGAATAGGAGCTTTGTAAGGTATCGATTATTGTTTGATATTTAAAAAATTATCAAAAATAATGAAGTGAAAGATTCAATAGTAGAGTGGGAAGGTGCAGATTTGAACGTTCCACCAATTTAAAGACACACAGAACAGGTGCATTTCGCGGATTTAGAAAAGTTCTTATAGCATGGTATTTCGGATATTGATCAGCATGCACTGGATACTCGGGAACAAATACTGAGGGAGCGTATATGATTTCAAAGGAGAACAGAATATGTAGACCGAATTATAGTGTCATCATTATGGACTTACCGTGACAAAAGGCTATAGCTTAACAGAGTGACAGAGTGGCCTGTAAGGTGTTCTCTAGCGAGCCCCTATGAGTGTGTATCTAGTCTCGCAGCCTGGTTCATAGCGGTCTCTATTGTTTTGACACTCAAGCAGTGGCGGTTCGGCTTATCAGAAGCGTTTGTATGTTAGTGAGAGTTGATTTTCACCACAAAATTGTAGTTATTGCTATTATAGTCAAAGCAAGCACTTTCGTTTGATATGCAGCATGGAGATGGAGAGACATTTGAGATAGCGTTATTTTTTCTTAAATGTGCCATACGTGCGTAAC
Source organism: Schistocerca gregaria (assembly GCF_023897955.1). Lineage (NCBI taxonomy): Eukaryota > Metazoa > Arthropoda > Insecta > Orthoptera > Acrididae > Schistocerca > Schistocerca gregaria. The sequence goes on along the minus strand of NC_064923.1, from coordinate 124,771,121 downwards.
TTAAGGGCTCACCTGTACTCGAGTTTATTTCTTCTTCCTTGGAATTTGTGAGTGCATGTTTATTCGACTCAGTTCTGTGAACAGGATTTATCACTTTTTCCTGTTGGAATAAGTCGGAACCATTCGGAACAAGTCGGAGCTTGTTGTCCCTGCAAGTAGGTGTGTTATAAAAGTAGATCAGCCACTGTAAGTAAGACGTTATTAGTATCATAATCGTTGTCCTAGTGCAACGCTTTCATCTTCTGTTTGGAAATAAAATGTAAAATTCGCATACACTACATACCACTTCTACCAATAAAGTATAAAATTTATACTTAAATAACTTGCTGCAATTCAAGATAATTGGGATTATGAAATACATTCACAAATGCAAATCGGGACTCTCACAACTGAGCATAAATTTTCGTATTTTACTAGTAAATCGTGTAGTTGTTTAACAGTCTCATTCACAATTTGCGAATGCGTTTAATAATTTAATACGGCTGCCCTCCGTCAGCAGTTCCTGTTCCTTCGGACATGCATGTTAGAAGGAACATTGCATCCAACTACACGGACACTGAAAAATAAAGACACTGCCATACTGAAAGTGGGGATTATTCTGCTTCCATGTCGCAGAACTTGAAGCATCTGGGTGACGGTGGAAGCGTAAATGTACCAAAAGATTACTGACATTGGAGAAGGGAGATAACACCCAATCATCAGTGGTAGATGCATCAACGCCGAATTTGGGGTGGCAGTGCTGGTTTACTTGAAGAACTGAAAAATGTATCTACCATCAAGTTTGTTGCCTGTTTCTGATGGTGAAGTTGACTATCTCAACAATGACACAGTGTGTGTGATTCGTTATGATAGAGTGAACAACATGAACACAGATTTCGAAAATAGTCATATTGATTAATCTAATTTATTTTCTGTCATCTGTGTCTAGTAGAAACTATGAATATAAAATGTCAGTTAAGTAACACAAAGTGGAACTGTTAAAGAAATTAATGTTCATTCTCTAAAAACAGATATTTATGGCACGATGTTTAATTTGCAGGCATGTTTAGCATAAAACAGTCATTGGTCTTGCTTATGATCTACATGATTCTTCAGAGGTTAATGTGAAACAATACAGTCGCTCAAGGAGTGCTTTATGGGTTCTGAACGCTTTGTTGCTTTTGAAGTGTATGATAAAATGCATATATTTATTACACTGAATTGTTTCTATTCCAGTATAACACTAATTCATTGTTACATTAATGATATAGTATTCATATTTTATATAGTTTTGCGAAAACTGCAATTCACTGTGGAGTAAGTCAGATACACTGTCAAAACTTGGTTATATGATGGCGAAGTCATGCATATTTACTCGAACTGAAGCAACCTACTGTTTGGAATAGACGCTAATCTAAAAAGTCTTGAAGGTGAATAATAATTTGTTTAAATTCTTATGTTTCCACTGAGTTACAGAATAAAACGTTAAACGATTTGTGCTACAAGAAAAAGTTAATTATGATTTCAGGGTACGCGTGAAATTGTAAAACTTTAAGAGATTTATTATGTGATACTGGAAAAAAATGTAATAAAATTTACGTTTACAGTGTTCTTGTTTGGGGCTATTCCTCACATTCCCGTCTGAAATATTTTATGTTGTTGATGGCTTATTCAAGTAACTACTACAGAGTGATAGATTAATCTACCTAACAGTTGAAATTTGACAGAAAACTTTGCAATGAAGTACATAATACAGAGAGAAGTTTGTTGATGAGGCACAGTTTTGGGTGTTTACGTATTTTTAATGTTGGAAGTAAAGTACTTTACACCAGGGTGCAATTGTTGTTGCTGTTAGTTGTGAAGAGTACGCTGGTGAGACAGAATTTTAGGTGCTGATATGTTTGGTAATACAGTAATCTACACCTATTACGTAATTTCTCGTTTGTTGAAATAAATCAGTAGCCAGTTGCGCCAAAGAAATTTTATAACTCGACGGGTTTCTGCCACCTAATCTTCTTCTTCACATGACTATACAAACGTCTATTCAGTCCAAGCTAGCTAAGAATATTAAATTTTGAAAAAGAAAACTATAAAAAATTTAAAGATACAAATTATACTTAGTAAGAATTACCGCCATATTAAGAGACTACAAAAACAATTTGTACCCAGCACAATACCATAGCCCCAAAAATAGCAGCAATACAATAATACAATAATGAAATAAGTTAATCCGAAGAAAGCTCGAAAGTGTTTACTTAGGGATAAAATTGCATGTACAGATGTGCTTACTTAGGGATAAAAGTGTATGTACAGATATGGTGTAAGGAAATAAGACAACAAATTTGGGCCGGCCGATGTGGCCGAGCCGTTCTAGGCGCTCCAGTCTGGAACCGCGCGACCGCTACGGCCGCGGGTTCGAATCCTGCCTTGGGCATGGATGTGTGTTCTCTCCTTAGGTTAGTTAGGTTTAATTAGTTAAGTTCTAGGCGGCTGATGACCTTAGAAGTTAAGTCCCATATAGCTCAGAGCCATTTGAACAACAAATCTGGACATCGTGCAAGTGAATAACATGCGTATCTTGAGGTTGGTGTCAGAGAGGGACAAAAGTAAGATAAAATAAAGAGACAACGTCGTACATAACTCTAGGTGACACAAAAAATAAACGAATTGTAAGTGCTCGTAACTAGCGTTTTAACTAATATACAAAATCCTACATATGAATGCAAATAAAATATGTTAATACAAAGGACATGTGGCGCAGTGGATGGGAACAGGTGTGATGAGATGAGTAGTATATTAGCAGGGAACTCGTCGTTAAAAACAAAGTGAGAAGCAAATCATGGGGACGGAAGTTCTAACTGCGATAAGTGGAGAATGATTCTGAATCCGTAGTTAATATGGAAGGTCAGAAAGTAACTACAGAGCAGAGAAAGCGTGAGTGCAATTGTATACTTCTATCGTACTAAAACAACTGGTACTGGATTACATGTACGGCCACAAATACGAATCGTGAAACAGTTGTAACTAACGACATTCACAGTAATTGTATGGTACGTATTAGGACACATCACTGAACTGGTGTAGAGAGATCAATAGCATGCCCACAGGAAATACTGCCGAGCACACAACGCACGAAATGCAGCGAGGGTCCGAAAGCAATACCTGGAATAATTAAAGAAACAATTTCTGATCAGTAGCCAAACTGAAGGGTCAGAAGTAACTGTAGTGGAAAAGAAACATGGACATAGTTGTATACTTCAGTTGTAGTGAAATAAGTAGTTCAGGAACGAAGACAAATCATAAACACTTATACTTCCAATTCCTGATCACAATGGTGTTATCCCGCAAGACCTTTCACTGAAAGCGCACAGCGCCTGTAAATAGTTATCAATGTTTATGTTTGTTATATCTGTGATGTTCTACTATTTCATCATATTTCACCATTATATGAACAGATATTCTGGCTGTGTGCAGACAAGCGTAGAGATTTCCAGGTGTAGAGATTTCTATACCCTCAGCCTTCCATACTGTCTTATCAACGTGCACTGTTTCCAATATCTCTCCTCGACCTTAACACTCTCGTCCGAACAACACAGCAGGAACATCCGCTCCCTTCAGAGCAAATCCTTTGTGTCCACTCCATCGTTCAGCCACTTTCTCGAAATCCTTCTCAGTAGCAATCAGACTCTGGAATAACCTCATATCAGAGAACTGAATAACATCTACAGCTTCAGAAGACAGTTTATAACCTGCCTGCTAAAGCAGCAGTAAGGGTTACCGTTGTCCCTGTGCTCACTCGTTACCCTGTATACCTCTCTTTCCAACCTCATCTTTCTCATTTCCCAGTGTTCTTCGCCGATGCAGTTTTCTTAAATTTCCTTTTCCCAAATTTGCTGTATCAGGAAACATGTATTTTGTCCAGATATTGAATCTTGGCCCATACACGCTCTCGTGATTTGCACGCTTAACTGAAATCTATGTGTGTATTATCCGACGATTTTCTCTGATGAGTTCATCAACCGATTTCGATGAGTGTCGTCGGTTGCTGTAGGGTTCGTCCATTCGAAGCCAACGAAGCTGTAAAGTCGACAGAGTAATATGCATGACATGTAATACGGCAACCGATATTGAGAGCAGTGTAAAAAATTGGAAGCATTACGTTTCAGCATGCTCTCATAACTGTTTTAACTACTGTAGTACTGACAATACTTTTTTATTTTGTTTGTTAGAGGTTCATTTTACGTAGTTCAGGTAAAGCCTGTGTGCTTTTCGATTTGGAAATACTGTAACATTGGCATTATATGGCATTATTTCACTCAGGCAAAGTGAAGATTACGTATTGTTTAAAAAAAAAAAATACTAGCCGTTTGGATTGAGCGTGGATACTTACTACTTGCCTGTTTAGTCAATATTTTTTAATTTCCCCCAATGAGACAACATAAAAAAGCGGTGTGGCTAGTGACGTCTTGATTATGATATCACTGATAGAGATAGATTTATTTATTCGAGTCATCAGCAAACAGAATACATTATAATGAAAAACAAAATACAGAAAGTATTGCTTGCCGGAGTGGCCGAGTGGTTCTAGGCGCTACAGCCTGGAACCATGCGACCGCTACGGTCGCAGGTTCGTATCCTGCCTCGGTTTAAGTAGTTCTAAGTTCTAGGGGACTGATGACCTCAGAAGTTAACTCCCATAGTGCTCAGAGCCATTTGAACCATTTTTGTCAATGCCTGTTCACCAAAGAAATGCTGTGCTGGCTTTACTACTTGGGCGGTGTTACACAAAGAAGGGCAATGTGAATAACTACAGGCTTGTCCGCCCTCCAGGAAAATGTTCATGAATTTGATCGGACACGAACTAGAAGTTGAATAAATCGCATAATATGGACAGAAATGTCCAAGAACAATCTTTCACGACGAAGTCCACAAATGATTGAGTACATGCACCTACTTCTTTTCCCTGTAAAGACTATGAAAATAAATGTAGAGCAACAACTGAACGTGCAAAAGCTAATAAATAATCACATTTTCTACAGTTAATGCTTCAGTTGGACTGAAGGTCAATGAACATGAATTAGGGTTAAGAGGCAACGTATATTTTTATAGTAGTTCGTAGAGTGAAGATATAGGTTTAGAGCCACTTTGATTCTGACACTAGTCTCTTCATCACTGTATAAAGGCGACCACACAGGCAATATTTTACATTAACTAAGAATTTACTTTAACTGTAATGCCACTTGGAGTGAAATTTCAGAACGGTAAGTTAACACAGATCCTTGCACATCTTTGATCATCCCACGAACTGTGTTAACGCTGAGAGACGTTCGGTTGACGCAGAACACATTAGTTAATGGATGCGGTGAAGCACGTATTCCGCGAATAACTGTATTGCTTCGCACATGTAGAGAATTGGTGTGTATTAGGTTCCGCACATGAGTTAAATGAAATGTAAGTGAATTTAGATTATTAGCCAAAGACATTCCTGTCCAGAGCAGTCAATTCGTTATCGAGATTGTACGTGCAGTTGATGTAATAGGCGTGCAAGTCATCTGATACTTGGAATTGCATCAAATGGCCTGCTGGAGTGGCCGTGCGGTTCTAGGCGCTACAGTCTGGAGAGGAGCGACCGCTCCGGTGGCAGGTTCGAATCCTGCCTCGGGCATGGATGTGTGATGTCCTTAGGTTAGTTAGGTTTAATTAGTTCTAAGTTCTAGGCTGCTGATGACCTCAGAAGTTAAGTCGCATAGTGCTCAGAGCTAATTTTTTTTTTTTTTTTTTTTTTGCATCGAATGCTGCGTTTTGACGGGACCACGCGTTACCATTATGCACGTCCTAGTGGCCAGAAGATAACTTTTAATGTCACAGGTAGCACTCCGATGGTTATATTTCTCACAGCTCTGGTCTCAGTACTAAGGACGACTGGAAAAGTCAAGAGAGAACACGATGCTCACAAGCGCTAAAATTATATTTTTAACTTAAAAAATAGTAATTTGTGTTTCCAGTGAAAATATCAGTTATCCATAAACCCTGAAATCATATTTTGCAGAGCCCTCGACGAGCCGTCGCCGGGCTTCCAGAGAAATGACACCGTCCTCCACATCCACCCGACAGCGGAAGGGCTTCCTCGGCAGGTTCTTCAAGAAGGGTAGGTCGCCTTCCGTCTTGCATAAATACAGGACCAATATTTGTTGTACGGGCACATTCAGTTTCTCGAGAATCCAGATGATTGTTATATTATGTTCCACCATTCCCCCCTCCCCCTCTCATAATGAAAAGAAAGATGTGATTTACGTCTTTTTAAGGGTAATGCTAACTTACGCAAACAGAAAGTCGACATCTAGATATACAGGGTGAAGAAAAATTCGCGGAGTCTCACATCTAATCGCGATTCCACACGTACTGGCGATATAAGAATTTCTCTCACAAAATTTCATCCTGCCCATATTTCGCGCAGTAAATGGGAGTTAAAGATTGGTAACTATCCCTGTCGGCAGATGTGGCAGTGGTGTGCAGTTGGTGCAGTGGAGAGCGTTTTGGGTTAGCGTGTAGATGGTCGAGAGTTCAATTCTATTTGCTAAAAGTAGCAAATACAGCGATTACAGTGGGTCTTATACAAAAAATTTGCAGTTACATACTACAAAAACAGAATTGGAAGAGCAATTATTTTCATTGGTCAGATTTTAAATAAACCTTTTGCACGGCGTGGACGCGAATTGTTTCGTGCCACTGAATCTATGAGGCGTACTCGGAAAGTGAGGTCCAATTAGGCTCGAAATGGAAACCACTGTGAAAATCCGATGGAACTTTGCACAGATGTGTTGGTCAGTTTCTTTAGTGTGCCTGTCAATCGCTTCACGTCGCTCTTTTCAGTTCAGAGCGCAAAGTGATCGCTTAGAAATGTCTAAAACAACAGTGTCTTCTCGCCAAGTATGTGGATCTGGTGAGAGATTTCGCCTAAAGCTATGCAGCACACATAGCACACACAGCATAAATGTCAAGCGTTTCTTTCTTCAAGACAATTATCAGCCGCATTCTGCAGAGGCAATGAAGATGCTCCTGTAGCGTTTTCGATGGGGACTGTTTGATCAACCACAATACAGACCTTAATTAGCTCCCTCCATTGTTCATCTCTGCTCACATGAACCGCTGGCATCGAAGACAACATTTTGACACAAGCAAAGAATGGCGGACCAGCGTAGAGAAATGGCGAAAAGCACAGGCGGCTGCTTTCTGTGACGAGGGTACTGGAAGGTTTGTACAACTCCGCGACAAATGTCTAAGTTGGAGCGGTTACTATGCAGAGAGGTAGCAGGAAGGTGTGGCTAACTATTGCGAATAAAAAATTTTCGATTTTCACTGTGGTTTTCATTTCGTGACCGATCGGACCTTATTTTCCGAACAGCCTAGATTCCAAACATTGTTTATCTGTGTACCGTCCCCCCATTGGTCCCATCAAAATTACTTGAAAAGCTCTTTGCTAGCCCTACTGGTGATGTAAGGTTCTAACGAAATGTAATGGACCTGAACGTGGCCAAGAATAAACAAAAATGTTCAAAAGTGTGTGAAATCTTATGGGACTTAACTGCTAAGGTCATCAGTCCCTAAGCTTACACACTACTTAACGTAAATTACCCTAAGGACAAACACACACCCATGCCCGAGGGAGGACTCGAACCTCATCCGGGATCAGCCGCAAAGTCCCTGACTGCAGTGCCAGAGACCATCCCGCAAGGCGGCAAAGAATAATAGTCGGTATTAATCGTTGGGACCACTGGGAGGGGGTGCACACTAAACAGGCTTGGAACCTAGCAGATGCAGTGGTGCCAAATAGTTCGCGTCCACGACTTGCAAAAGGTTTCATTAAATGCTGACCAATGAAAACGATTCTACATATTTCCACTTCCATATTCGTAGTACGTAATTGTAAATGTTTTGTAGAAGACCCACTGTACTCGCTGTATGATGATTAACATGCCAGATACCGTACCACGCAGACTACTTTTAACAAATAAAAGCAAAGGAGCCCCGACCCAGAACTGAACTCTCGATCTCCTGCATGCTAACCCAAAATTCTATCCACTGCACCAACTGCACTCCACTTCTGCTGTATCCGGAAGAGGTAGTTACGGTACGCGTACGTGATTACAACGTTTCCAGTTTGCCTGTCCTTAACGTCCATTTACTGTCCGAAATATGCACAAGAAATTTTGTGAGAGAAATTTTTGTATGCTAGTGTATGAGGAATCACGATGCGAAGTCCAAGTGCACGAATTGTTCTTCACCCTGTATAATCCGCAATTTTCTGTTCTATTCCATTGGCCTATTAAGTAACAGCAAAAATGACTGCATGCCTCTGTATGCGCCCTAATCCCTCTTATCCTGTTCTCGTGGTCCATACCTGAGACGTATGATGGTTGCTTAGAATATTAGTTCTCGAAATTTACCTAACACGATTTTGTCAGAACATCGTCTTTCCCACTTAGATTTTCCGAGCTTTTACATTTGTATATGTAATATTGGCTTCCGCAGCCGGGTTCCAGAGTTCGATTCCCGGCGAGGTCAGGGATTTTCTCTGCCTCGTCATGACTGGGTGTTTTGTGTTGTCCTTAGGTTGGTTTGCTTTAAGTAGTTCTAAGTTCTAGGGGACTGATGACCATAGATGTTAAGTTCCATAGTGTTCAGAGCCATTTGAACCATTTTTTGTAATATTGGCAATGCAATCGTGCTAACGATCCGAACAGTGAACCTCTGAATTGTTGTATGTCCGTTGTCATAAACCCTTGACGATGCTGAAGCAACAGAGCTGGTCGTCCTGGCGTCTTGCCTGTGATTTAGTTTATGGATTAACTGCACCTTTCCATAACACTTCCAATAAATATAAGTCCTCTATTCACATTTTTTAATACCGATATTATGTGATCATCTCATTTCATGTAGCTTCTAAATATTTAATAACGCCGAATATTTACACTATGTGATGTTCTCCAGATGTTTACTACTAACCCTGTAATCGAACAGAATCGCTAAACCCAGATTCGTTAAGGACAGACATAGTGCTTAGTGAGTTCTTGTACATACATATCTCCAAAAATATTACAGCTAAAATAGTAAATTTGAGACTGTACGTACAACATAGTGCTTGATATTCTGTGCAGTTTTTGTTTGAAGATGTGCATCGACATAAATTTGATAAGTATTTGTATTTTTAATTGCCATTGTTTCTATACTGTACCTTTTTCTCGTAAATTAATCAAACAATAAAGCTAGAATTTCACAGCTTAACGCGTGCAACAGATTTTTGTTTAAGGCTATAGCTGCTTTGAAATTAATTTTTCAGTTTTGTGCTACGTGGGCCTGCACTAAATTCCTCAAATTTTCAAGGAGAACTTTTCTCGGAGAAAATGTAACAGAGAAGTGCTGCACAGAATTATTTAGTTAGTAATACTGAAGAACTATGCCAAATTTTAAGATGTTAGCTTTTATAATTCCTGAGAAAAGGTACATTATAGCTCAAAAAGATCAGTTTATGGCAATTCGCATTCCAAGTTTTTATGTCAATTTTCGACAATTTTGCTATATCTCAAGTGACTAATGCTGTCCATACCCATAATCTTTATTCTCTTCCTCGTGTTGCTGGAGTACTCTCTTCCCCTGCCTTCTTTGCCTAGCTAACGTTTGCGTTTTTTTCTTCTGCACCTGGATGGATGCCTAGTCTATGCAGACACTAAATCCCACCTACGTTTCCATTTTTCAACACTACCCAGACGTCACACGCAGCTACATTCTCAACAGTTTAGGACATACTCTTTTTGGATAATGTGTCCATATAAAGTGATTGCTGCTCACTTTTGTATTCTGTGTTTTCCCATGTACACATTTTTCAGCAGTTCAGGATTGTCTAGGAACCTGAAAGCTGGTTTTATAACATCTAAAACAGCAAATGGCAAACCATGTTTGTGGGTGTATGGTTTTTCACTGGCTTCTGCCTAAAGATATTTGCTCCATGATATGTCACAAAGGAAATGTTGAGGATTATCATTTGTGCAAAGTTTGTGAAAGAATATTGCCACATGGCTTACTGCATTATTTTCACGCTACGTATGTTATCCGTGATAACTTTCCCATACCATAATATGTTTTTAAAGTGTGAATTTCCTTGTCCGTCACTCTGTTAACTTAACACCTCCCAGTTGTTTTCCATCTTATAATCTCTTGCCTGTTCAAAAAAAAAAGTTTTAAGAAAGGAACAAGCAAATATAATCGTCCACACAACCTTCTATACTCATATGCAGTTCTTTTAGATTGCGTGAACAAAAAATTAACGCACAAAAAAATTCAAGCGCAGAAAAGATGTGGATCTCAGAATAGAAAGAGAGGGCGTGGCAGGCGCAGATGGCCAAAAAAACTTTTTTAAAACATATCTCCAGCCAGAAATCGATTATGCAACTTTGCGATGTTCTTCATAAAGAATCAATCACATAAATTACACAACAAAAAAAATCTATTTTTTTCTCATTCTCCCCTATATCTGCCCTTAAAAAATCGCACTCCCATGTATAAAACGATTTCAAACGTCCGATTACAAATGAGGCAATGTGTTAAATATTTGACTTTCAGCACGTAAGAGAGAACAGTTTTACGACAGGTTTCAAACTATGCATTCAGTTTGTTCGAAGTTGTAAAGTACTCTCATTACGGAACAGTGGATGAATGTAGTATGGGTAATTTGGGCTCCATTTTAAGGAAAAGCAAGTTTTTCACATGTCTAAGTGTTCATGATGGAATGTTTCCTGAACAATGTTTCGTACAGTGACATAATTTTGCAGATACATTCAGAGGTATGAGTAGAAACTGCCTCTAAAGTGCGTTGGTAATAGAGTTAGTAGTAAAGATGGTTCAAATGGCTCTGAGCACTATGGGACTTAACAGCTGTGGTCATCAGTCCCCTAGAACTTAGAACTACTTAAACCTAACTAACCTAAGGACATCACACACATCCATGCCCGAGGCAGGATTCGAACTTGCGACCGTTGCAGTCGCACGGTTCCGGACTGCGCGCCTAGAACCGCGAGACCACCGCGGCCGGCAGTAGTAAAGAGACAATAAATCAAAACATTATACCTGGTACTGAAATGTGACTAAATGAACAGCTTAAATGTAGTAATCAACAAACCTTTTCTTTAATCAGTTTTTGGGGAGTATCAGTGCGAAAACGTTTCATTGAAATTTGGAATTATGCGTCAAGTTTGTTGGAAGTCGCTAAGCGCTCTTGTTCCAAAATACTGGTTGAACGTATTCCGTGTATTTTACGTCGTCAGTTACGGTGCCTCAAGAGAAACGAGCAGTTTCTGACTGTGATACTTGTCTTGCTGTGGAAACTTGCAATTATAACACGTCTTAGCGCGTGGATTATGACAGCATTTTGAATTTATAAGCCGTTCAATAAATACGCAAAATAGTGAAAATGAGATTTTTCCTTGTCCAGGAAGCCGTTAGATAGGCAACTCCTAAGTGATATTGGGTTCTGGGATAGTGGTTTAAGAATATACATTGGGTTATTTCTCTTTTTTACACCGTAATGTTACACTGATAGACATTTAAATACAGCTACCATTCATTGTATCAAATGGTAATTTCGCCCAAATCTTCCAGTATGTCCTTCCTTTCGTCCAACAACGATACTTTCGTGTAAACAACGTCATCATCGCCAGCGGACAATCTTACTGTGCTGCTGATACTGTCTGATAAATCATTCATGTATAGTGAAACATAAGAGGCGTTGTTACTTTTCTTCGAGGCGAATTCGTGGCTACTTTCATTTCTGAAAAACATTCTCCGTCGGAGTAACGTTCTGGATTGTGTTAGACAGATATTGATCTAACTATTCGCATATCTGTCATGATTGTATCTTGTTTCAATGTCGTCGATATGTTACAATGTCCAGCAGCTTTCTGAAATGTACGAAGACGGGCTCTACCTGTTCAACTACATCCTTCTGTTTCCAAGACGTCGTGATTGAATAAAGCAAGATGTATGAGTACTGTCGGTTCATTTAAATAAGGAAAGTGCCTTACGTTTTTGATTCTCCCTTTTATAATGGTTCTGCAGCGATGAAGTGGAGCCAGAGTAGCACCCAAGTCTATGTAATACTGAATATACTCACGATGAAGTTTCCCTAGTGACAGATATTTCACGTTATATTAACATATCACCTTTCACAAACAATTAAAAAAAAATGGTTCAAATGGCTCTGAGTACTATGGGACTCAACTGCTGTGGTCATCAGTCCCCTAGAACTTAGAACTACTTAAACCTAACTAACCTAAGGACATCACACACTTCCATGCCCGAGGCAGGATTCGAACCTGCGACCGTAGCAGTCGCACGGTTCTGGACTGCGCGCCTAGAACCGCGAGACCACCGCAGCCGGCCACAAACAATTTCACTCGTGCCTTTTCCGTGTCGGAAATTAAGGGACTCTCACATGCTCGACATTTATTGCATAATACTGAGCTATACGTAGTAATATTGACCGTCTCAAAATAGTAATTATTGTTTTTCGCAGTATATTGAAGGAAACGTCAGAGCTTTAAAACATTGACGCTGCTCCAATCTATTGCTGCGCAGTATACGATATACAACCAAATTCCCTGCACAGACATTGAAGACAGGTTCCTTACACCAAAAAAAAAGTAAACATAGGTCTTAAGGTACGCTTTTTAGAGCCTATCAGCACTTCTTCAATGGAAGAGACGTGTTTCACTGTACAGAAGACGAGCAAGTGGTCAAAGCTTTTAACCCATGTATTTCAGAGCCCACGTTTACTGGACATCTTTTTCTTTTTTTCGTCCATACTGCCTCCTCCCAAAATATGGAAAGCAAAAGTTCGTAAGTATACAATTTAAGACATAAGAATTTCTATTTTATTGCTTATTATAAGATATAAACCAATGTTTAAAACTTACATTAATTCGTTTTATTATAAAACGCGCTTATCGCAATTCCTCATTATTTTATCCTTTCATTTAACACTGCCAGGAAATATTTAAATATACGATACTTTAATCGCTATGCTGAATATGTGTAAATATGGGAAGCTCTCGGAAAAATATAATTCTTGTATGACATTGGTTAAGAACGCTTGCCTGTAAGAATGTGGAGTGATATGACAGACAGTCAGTTGAAGGAGTCCGTTGTGTTACAGCATCCTCTTCCACCTCCCCGTTATTTAGCCTTTTCGGACAACGAGCTTGCAGCATTATTGAAAGATGTTACTTTGGGTACACGGACGGCAATGTTGTTCCTCCAGCATAACATGGCCCGGTACGAGGGTTAAATAAAAAGTAATGCCTCCATCTTCGTTAACTGGCTTTGGACGGGAATATTTTAATAAATCAAACACAGAAATAATTCTTAGAATGTGAATTTGATTACCAGTATTCACTTTTCCACATAATCACCAGCCAACGATGAACAAGATTTCTGAAACCGTCACGAAGAAGTCGACACTGAATTTCCGCAACCACAGTCTCTCAGTTCTCCTAACGTCTCCATCAGAAGCATAATGATGTCCCACAGATCGTCCTTCATTATCGGCAACAGATGGAAGTCAAACGGTGCTAAATCTGGACTGTATGGAGGATGCCGTACGTGGGTGAGATTCAGTCTCTGAAGATCTGCTGTGGTGGCACGTGAAGTGTGTGGTTTGGCATTGTCATGCTGCAGGAAAACATTTCCCTTTTCGACCAGACCACGCACAGTGCTCACTTCAACACAATCACCAGAAACTGCTTTCATTCTCTGATGAATCTCCTTTGTGGTGACAAGTCTGCTGTCAAGAATTCAATTGCTGCACGTTGTTTAAATCGCACTGACCGACCGACTGCGCTGGGTTCCATACTTAACACTTCACAACACAACTGTTCAGTGCTAAGGCTTCTCACCGACTGCAAAAATTTAGATGGCTCCAAGCACTATGGGACTTAACATCTGAGGTCATCAGTCCCCTAGACTTCGAACTACTTTAACCTTACTAACCTAAGGGCATCACACACATTTATGCCCGAGGCATGATTCGAACCTACGGCGATGGCAGCTGCGCGGTTCCGGACTGAAGCGCCTAGAACCGCTCGGCCGCGGCGGCCGGCCCGGCCAATTGCAACTGCAAAGAAGCGGATACGGAACAACCCAATACCTGCCGCATACCAATGCTGCCAGCTGTCAGAGTTACGAAGGTGGAGGCATTACATTTCAGGCAGCCCTAGTACATTCTAGTCAATAAGTAAAGCAACACATTTCTTCTGAAAACAGGATTTCAATACACATTACTATTCTGAACTGTTTTCGCAACAAAGCCCTATTTTTTAGCACAAAGTCCGTTCAGTGCGAAGGCCACACCGCCTTACTTAGAGGGCCTGTTTGCCCGTATGTTACCACCCTCCTAGTCGACATCAGAGCGAACATCGCCCTGTACCAATAACCTCCCAGTCTTTCACGTACTGCTTCCCGCAGAGTACCGCCTTCATTAGGCCAAACAGTTGAAAGGCGAAAGGTGCGAGATCCCGGCTGAGAGGGGATGAGGAGGACAAGTCCAATAAAGTTTTTTGAGCTCCTCTCGTGTCCGCAGACTTGCGTGAAGCGTTGTCATGGAGAAGGAGAAATCCGTTCGCATTTTTGCTGCTACGAACATGCTGATGTCGTTTCTTCAGTTTACAAAGGGTAGCACAACACACTTGGGATTGGATTGCTGCACCATGAGGGAGGACATCAAACAGAATAACCTCTTGACAGTTACAGAAGACCGTAGCTACGACTTTACCGGATAAATGTAAATGTCGTGTGACTGGGGTCTCCCGTCGGGTAGACCGGATCTTTTCGATTTGACGCCACTTCGGCGACTTGCGCGTAGATGGGGATGAAATGATGATGATTAGGACAACACAACACCCACACGCTGCGCGGAGCAAATCTTCGACACAGCACGAATCGAAACCAGGCCCTTAGGATTGACATTCTGTCGCACTGACCACTCAGCTGAAGCTGGCGGACGACTTCACCGGGTGAGGGTGCGTCTCTGAACTTTTTCTTCGAAGGAGAGGTGGTGTAGCGCCACTCCACTGATTACCGTTTTGTCTCGGGTCTCGGGTCCTAAGTGATGGACCTTGGCTTTATTGTCTGTGACTATGGTCTACCAAATATCTGTCACGATCAACCACGAAACACACAATAAATTCCACCCAGATGGTAGGTCATAGCTCTTTATGGTCTTCTGTTAGGCGGCGAGAAACTGAGCAAGCACACACTTAGAGTACTCCAACTGGTCGACGAGTGGGTCAGCACTACGAACAAAGACGTCCAGTTGAGCAGCGAGGTGTCTGACTGTAATCCGTCGATCACCTCGTATGACAGTGTCCCGCACCTTCCAGCGTTATAGAATTAACAGCTGTGTGCGGTCGGCCAGCACGCGGGTGTCAGAACGGGTTAGCATGAGATTGTTGCGATGACGTCAGACGCCTCGCCCAACGACTCACTGTGCTTTTCTTGAGTGTGGGGTCTCCACAGACATTCTACAGCGCCTGTGAATATCTGCGACGGTCTGGTTTTCCGCCAAAAGAAACTCATTGGCAGCTCTGCTTGCAACGCACCTGAGTTACAGACGCCAGTATGAACGCTACTTATAGCGCCGCTACCTATCGGAACTTCTTGAAACTATAGGGGCTGAAGCGGTGATATTCCGCGATGTCGCACAACAAATTTTGTCTTTTTTCAACCGGAATTGGCTGAGAAGAAGAGAGCATTTCGTTACTTATTGAACACCCCTCTATTAATAAGCCTGACACGGACCTGAACTTAACGACGTGAACAGTACACATCACAGAAAATGCTGGAAACTTTGATTTCGAGTCTCCAATCTCTTAGTGTCTCATGCTGCACATGAGCATCTCATGCATGCTCTGTCCCACGTACTTCTCCTTAAGAATATGAGGAGCAGGTGTGACTAGTCACCAGTTCAATGCAACACAAAATGTTTCTCATGAAAAACAGAGCGTATTTATTTCCGAGTGTTATGTGAATCACACTTTGTGGAAAATCTGTGTAGAACTATTTACTCGAGAATTTAAGACTGAAAGTTTCTTGGCAAAACCTCCAGCGTAGTCTACAATTAGTGGAGAATATGATTGGTCTTGCTGTAGCGTTCTCGCTTCCCGAGCACTGGATCCCGGGTTCGATTCCCGGCGGGTTCAGGGATTTTCTTGCCTCTAGTTGACCGGGTGCTGTTGTGTCGTCTTCATCATCATTCATCCCCATTACGGTCGGAGGAAGGCAACGGCAAACCACCTCCACTAGGACCTTGCCTAGTACGGCGGTGCGGGTCTCCCGTATCGTCCCCTACGCTCCTCGGAGTATGGGACCTCATCATCATCATGATTAAAATGGGTTCTGTGGCAAGTAAAAACGGCAACTATCGGAAAAAGAGTTCTATCACTTGGAAACACTGCTCGGAAGAAGAAAAAGTTAGAACAAAGTCCGAGGAAATTCCAACGCTGTTCGTTTGTCCAAGTATGAATCACTAGTTGGTCTCTTCGGAACATTATAAAAAGTGACCTGAAGCTGTAAGCTTACAAATTTTCAGTTTTGGGTGAGTTAAATCGTTGAAGTGCACTTTCACTTGATAAGTTCTGCTTGTGGTTTCTGAGTGAAGTGGAACGAGGAATTTTGGATCCACGTTTTTTCTTTTCTTCAGATGAGGCCGGGTTCAGCCAGTTTGGGTACGTGAATTCAAAGAACATGCGCCATTGTGCATAAGACAATTCCCATCACTACTGTGAAGGGCTACTGTATTCGTATAATTTCAAGTTTGGTGTTGGTGCTTAACGTCTGGCTCCTCATCGTAACAAATGTATTTCACAAAATTGCTGATGTTAACTGGTTTTTTCAGAAACTGTTTAATCCATATGTGGATCAACTCACAGAGCGACGGTACAGATATTTTCACCAAGATGGAGCAACGGAATACACCCCCTTGTCGACTTTGTCACGATTTCGATAAGCAGACAAAAATCAACAGCGGCTGAACAATCTCTTGTCTACGTCTTTTTTATTCGTGGGTCAAAGAGAAGCGCAACGGGCTCTCAAGTAATTCTCACACAGTGGAAGAGCTAAAACAAAACACTGCGGTGTCTCACCAGCGCCGCATCGACACCAACGGTGCGCATTTCCAGCATCGTCTGTGATTCATAGAGGTATATAGCGTCTATGCAGCTAATTGAAGGCAGTTTGTTTATTGGCATAAGTGTTTCGCTTCATTTACTTGGAAAGCATTATCAGTGGCCTGTAGGACATGTTTCCTTTTATACATACAATAAAGGTATTATGTAGTAAATATAATATGCTGCTATGTTTCGTTTTGTCGCGTCTTTCTCTTCTTTTTTAGGTTAAAATCAACTTTTGTAGTACAAAGTTTGTAATGTGAACTTATCGTTCGATGTTACGATTTCCAGCGCTGTTAGCTCATGTGTGTGTGGTCCTGGGGATGCATTCGTTAGTTTTCATCAGCTGAGTGATTTCTGGCGGTCTTTCAGCCGCATTTGTCACATCGCATATGCCCATTGCACTTTCTATTTTGTGATCATCATATGTGTGTTTTCGCGTGTGTAGTGTTGCCAACAGTTGTTGTGTGTTTGTCTTTTATTTGTGTTGTGGTTTGATATTTTTATTTGTTGTGTGTGTGCGTGTATTTTCTGTGTAATTCTTTATGAGAGGATATATACACACACACAAAATTCAAGTTTTCGCAGCCCACGGTTGCTTCATCAGGAAAGAGGGAAGGAGAGGGAAAGACGAAAGGTGGTGGCTTGTAAGGAGTCATTCCGATCCCGGGACCGGAAAGACTTACCTTAGGGGGAAAAAAGGACAGGTGTGCACTCGAGCGCGCGCGCCCACACACACACACACACACACACACACACACACACACACACACACACACATATATATATATATATATATATATATATATATATATATATATATATCTCCATCCGCATATATGTGGTATTTATCTGGTTTGTCTGTTGTTAGTAAATGTAATTGGAGTGTTACTTGTTCTGTAAACTATGCATAATTCCTGTTTCTTTAGTGTATTTACTATCTTGTGTGTTGCTTTGCATAAGTCATCCGTTGTGGAGGCCCATCGATAGGAGTGTTCGGTTCGCTGTGTGTTCAGACACACTTGTACCGAGCGAGGTGACGCACTGGTTAGACACTGGACTCGCATTCGGGAGGACGACGGTTCAATCCCACATCCGGCCATCCTGATTTAGGTTTTTCGTGATTTCCCTAAATCACTCCAGGCAAATGCCGGGATGGTCCCTCTGAAAGGGCACGGCCGACTTCCTTCCCCAATCGGATGAGACCGATGACCACGCTGTCTGGTATCCTTCCCCAAAACAATCAACAAACCAACACACTTGTACTCTGCCCAACATTAAAGTCGGAAGTTAGTTTCGCCATAGTTGGCCGCCAGTCCTGTTTTACCAGTGTGCCCAGTCTATGACGCTCGACATATGTAATGAGGGGTGGCCACCCAACACCACGACGTCTGGCTGTGGTTTCACCTTGGTTTCGTCACTTGTTGAAGACACTTGCCACAACACGCCTCGAACACCTGACAAGCCGAGCAGTTCCCGAAATACTCGTTCCGAACCTCCACTCCATCACAATCTGCCCTCGGTCAAACTGAGATAGATAGCGGGCCTTCCCCATTCTACTCTGGGACAGCTCTCTCACTGATACTATACGCCCCGCGCGTTTGTCTGACTAGCAGTCATTCCTCGCCAGGTGACACTGCTTTCGACTGGACGAGTTTATATCGATAGAAAGTCGATGGTCATAATATTATGGCTGATTAGTGTATGTACATCAGTTACAAAAAGTAATTCGATAACTTCTGCAGTACTTCTCGGACAGATATCGTTCGCTTTCCAGTGCAGTCTTATGTTACGAATAGTAAATTTTCCTACTGTTGCTAACTCAGACTGATTTAGACAAGAAATAGATATCTGGTTCCAACAGCTCACATACTGATGAAGAGGGAAGGACATTAAAAGAGCAGCAGTTTTTCTTTCTTTCTTTCTTTCGGTAGCGTTTCAGACTCAGCCACGTAGCAACATGGTGGTGAAAGAGTGCCCGCTTATTAACCAGCGATTCGTAGAAAGCAGAGCGAACACAGATGCCGCTAGCGGAATGTCTTGAGCTTTGGAGGGCTCCAGGGTAGCAACTATGTTGTAACACGTGGGTGGGGCAGCCACTCCCACTGTCTCGCTGGCTGCACATGCGGCTCTTTCTAACGGGTGGCCACCGAGCACTAATCCGATAGCTTACGAGCTGCTGCCGACAGCAGCAAACTGCTCCGGCGTAAATTTCAAAGCGCCCACGAGTCCCAGAGAAAAAAAGCCTCGAACACAACGGGGCGAGTGTACGAGTCATAATTTTAAGACGGTATACCGACACCTTAAGAGAATCTGAAAGATGAGGCCTCAAAATAAGCGCCACAAAAACCGAATATCCGACAGTACCGTAGAGTATCTGGAGACTGGAGCCAGTGAGATCAGGGGACGTAAGTCTTTTAAGCGTCTCGGGGCTCTGATGTTACTTAACGGAAAAAATTGATGATGACATAAATAATAAAATAGAGCAAGACCGGAGGGCCTTTCAGCTGAACTCTGGAATAACAAAAAGGATCAAACAGGTGATATACCGTCCAGATGTTGAAAACATCACTGCGTACGGTGCAGAAACGTGGCAAAATAATAAGCGACAGATAATCAAGTTGCCTGCGCTAGAGATGAACTTCTGAAGGTGACATTGTGGCATTCCCAAGCTGGATCGTTGACAGATACCAAAATAAGAGAGGTTAGGGGAGTCGATAAATCAATGGTAAACACTATAGAGATGAAACGTCGAACATATATAAAGGATGGACGATAGCCGATTGCCAAAGAAAGTGTGCCAGTGGACCCCAACGGAAAGAAGAAAGCATGACGATCTGGAAGGAAGTGGAATCGAGAGATCGCGATGGCTGCCACAGGACTACAAGGAATGGCACGATCGGAAGAAATGGAAAGCGGGAAGCTAGAAACGGCGTCAATCATAATACTCACATGATGATATTTTCCAATCTGTCACTTCTATGGAAAAAATCATGATATCCTGTGTGACGTAGGAATGTCAGATGTATAGCTGTGCAAGAAAACTGGAAGAATGTTGAATATAATCGAAGCTGTATTAACATTTGCTCAAGTCTAGAATGCGCTGGCTTTGCCTTGAATACCTGGGCAATACCGACACCGTTACAGGGTAACGGCAACAGTATTTTCTATTTTTCCACACTTCCCCAAGGAAGTCTTATATGGCCTCTATTGTCCCTGATCTATATTAACGACGCAGGAGACAATCTGAGTAGCCGTCTTATATTGTTTGCAGATGATGTGTCGTATACCGTCTTGTAAAGTCATTAGATGATCAAAACTACTTGCAAAATGATTTAGACAAGATATCTATATGGTGCGAAAAATGGCAATTGAACCTGAATAAGGAAAAGTGTGAGGTTATTCACACGAGTACTAAAAGAAATTAGCTAAATTTCGATTACGCGATAAGTCACACAGATCTGATGGCTGTAAATTCAACTAAATGCTTATGGATTACAATTACAAATAACCTAAATTGGAACGATCACATAGATAATATTGTGGGTAGAGCAAACCAAAGACTGCGATTCATTGGTAGAACACTTAGAAGGTGCAACAGGTCTACGAAAGAGGCTGCTTACACCACGCTTGTCCGCCCTATTCTGGAGTACTGCTGTGCGGTGTGGGATCCGCATCAGGTGAGACTGACGAATGACATCGAAAAAGTACAAAGAGGGGCAGCTCGTTTTGTATTATAGCAAAATAGGAGAGATAGTGACACAGACATGATACGTGAATTGGAGTGGCAACCATTAAAACTAAGGCGTTTTTCGTTGCGACGGATTCTTCTCATGAAATTTCAATCACCAGTTTTCTCCTCCGATTCCAAAAACATTCTATTGGCACCCACCTTCATAGGGAGAAATGATCATCGCGATAAAATAAGAGAAATCAGGGCTTACACAGAAAAATTTAAGTGCTCGTTCTTCCCGTGTGCCGTTAGAGAGTGGAAAGCAGAGAGGCAGCTTGAAGGTGGTTCATTGAACCCTCTGCCAGGCACTTTATTGTGAATAGCAGAGTAATCACGTAGATGTAGATGTAGATGTAGAGAAGATTTCATTTTTCTTTTTATTGCTCTTTCGTTATCTATGCCGAACAGTAACGGAGAGAAACTGAGCACTTTCCTTTCGCCCTTTTCAATCCGAGCAGTTCTCCGTTGGTCTCCCATTCATCTTGTTCCCACTCGGCCCTTGTACGTATTGTGTATTACCTGTTCCAATAAGTCATAGCTGTTCTTCTGAGAATTTCAATTACCTTGTACCATTTGGTCGCAAAACCCTTTGTGATGACCACGGTCTACATCCCAAGTTACATTTTTCGGTTTTTGTATGTGCATTATTTTTTCCCGTAGATATTCTTGCAGAGAATGTCATGGCAGTAAATTAGGAAAAAATAATGGTAAATTCTGGCCTAGCTCACGAAACGCGCCTGAAAGAATTTCGTGAGTAAATGATGTCTCGAAAAATTTTATGACGTTATTTCAATAACCTTGCGTTGACAACAAAAATGAAAATTAACAAAATGTGTGATACAATCAGTAGAACGCTAAGAAAAAGAAAGGAAACAATGTTAAGTTCTAAAAAATGCTGGCTGTACGAGGAGGTTTTTTCCGGGCTGAAGAGTGAATGCACGCTAGCAAAGACAAAAGCGGAGTTCAACTCTCCGAACTGCGACCTCTACGAACTGGAAGTATCGTAAAGAACGCTTTCCGTAGTCGGTCTACAGGTATAAGGCTAGAGGGCTCCGCAGACAGGGCAGACGAAGGAGAAAATGAAAGCATAAATTTGAAGATCACAACAGGTCTAAAGGACTTATGCAAGGAGATGATGAAGTAATCGCAGTCGGGAACAAGTAACAATCTTTTATATTTACCTGCATATTCAAACCGTGACAGGTACAAAAAGCAGTAACGAAAGGCTGAAATGAAGCATCTGAAAAGACAATGCTCTTTTGACAAGCATAATTTTGATTCAAGAGCGAAACAATATCTAAAAATCGGACCTTGCTTAGTTTTCAGATTTCTTGTACCTTTTATGGCCATCTTGTCTCTTGTCTCGCGATGTTCCTCCGATGGTTATTCAACTTCTTTTGTTATCATTTCAACAGCAAAAGTGCGCACCATTGTGAAAAGAGGGCGTGTCTTTCACAATGCTAGCCACCCATGCTGGCGAAACGTAAATGGAATCTTTGAAAAAGTATCGGCCGAAGATCTGTTTAATTTGTTCTTCTTACTCTAGGAGCGCCACAGATTTCACAGAAACCACCACTTCCCCTTTGAGGAAAGCGAAATTATTCTTTTTACCCGTGTAACACTAAATTTTCCAAGGGGCTTCTGCGTGACTGTCTCAGAGAGATATAGAGGCGTTTCGCAAACGAGGACTGGGCGTGTTGTCGGATCAGAAGAGTAAGCGCCGACCGTGGGTATTTCCATAGTGTGTGCCCGCCTGCAGACAGCGGCCGGTATACCCCTGTAATTTGGGAGGCGTGGCCACAGGCTACGGGGCGGGCGGTCAACATGAAAGGGTGGAGAGAGACAGACAGAGACAGAGACAGAGAGAGAGAGAGAGAGAGAGAGGCAGGCAGTGTTGCGCTGTGCTGTAGGTCTTCGGGCATTTCCTCTGCGGTCTCCCGCTCGTTTCCACCTCATTTGCTTCCGTCCTGCAACGGCACGTTAACAAAACCAATACCTCTGCAGCTCACAATGTCCTTCACATCAGTCATTTCCTAGATACTGGAGCATAGCCTAAGGCAGGACATTTTGACGTTTTAGGGTGAAAGTAATCTTCTATCAGAGACTGAGCGCGATTTCGAGAAACACTTCTTGTGTGACACACAGCTCTGAACTTTCACACACGATTTCTTACCACCACTAGACGTCACCGAACAAGCAGACTTCTAGGGAGAGGCGACTGGCATCATAGCGTACTACCGACTAGTACCTATGAAATGCTCATACAGTCTCTTCGTGCGGCAGTTACTGAAATCCTTGGGAGAGCTAGTAATGACAAAACAATTCTAGCTTGTATACAAGTAACAGAGTGGTTATAATTAAAGTGCAGCTATTCACCGAAGTCTAGAGCAGGCAGCAATTATCCAATGGCAGCGGAATCTGGTTTATATTTCAATCCGTTAAAGTGGAACGGATTTCCGCTAGAAAAAATTGCT
This sequence comes from Schistocerca gregaria, assembly GCF_023897955.1. Taxonomy (NCBI): domain Eukaryota; kingdom Metazoa; phylum Arthropoda; class Insecta; order Orthoptera; family Acrididae; genus Schistocerca; species Schistocerca gregaria. The sequence continues at coordinate 124,747,722 of NC_064923.1, read as the reverse complement.
TCAAATTTTCGCCATCAGGTGCAAATATGGCGTTCCGACTGAAAGAGAGGCGTATAGAAATGTTTCCATATGTAATGGATTAGGAACGGAATGTGGGTAGAAGAGGTCAAACAAGTCATACATAAAATTGATTTTGTTATTAACCACCACATCCACAGTTTGTGCAATATGAGCATCAGAGACACGGAAGAAACGTCGTACAACGCCAGATTTGCTCCTGGTGGCCATAATTATAACTAATTTATTTCCAGAGTAAATTGGTTCCGCATTAACACATTACAATATCTACCAAGCTCGCTGTCATGCCATAATTACAGCCCACACTGGACCTCTGTGAGTGTATGCACTTTAATTATACCCACTTGGTATATTAGAAGGACGAACTACCTACGGACGTCAAGAAAAATGTAACATTTTTAATTTCTAAGAAGACAGGCTGCGACATACGTGAATATTACCAAACTGTCAGTTTACTAAGTATTTTAGTCGCGTTTGAAAAATACCTGCACTTATTATTTACAGAAAATGGAAAAAAAAGCTGGTAGAACCCGACTTCGAGGAAGAACAGGTTGGATTCCGGATAGATGAAAAAACATTTGAGGCCGTACTGAATCTACGACTTACCTTAGAGGATACACTGAAGAAGAGAAAACCTGTGTTTATGGCATTTGTAAATTTAGAGAAAGTTTTTGGTTCTTTTGACTGGAACATAGTCTTTAAAATTCTGGCAGTAGCAAGGATAAAACATAAACAGTGAAAGATTATCTAATCCTGGTAGAGAAACCAACGGAGGTCGTGAGAGGGTATCAGTAGTTGAGAAGGGAGTAAGAGAGGGCTTTGACATATCCGTGATGTTATGCAATCTGTACTTGGACGAGCAGTAAAGGAAATCTATCAGAAATTGGGAGAGGGAGTTAATGTTTGGGGGGAAGAAATAAATTATACGTGGTTTGCTGTTGACATTGTCATTCCGTCAGAGACAGCAAAGGACTGGGAAGAACAAATGGACGGAGTGGACAGTAAATTTAAAAGAGGTAATAAGATGAGCAACAACAAGAGTAACAGGAGAGTAATGGTACGTAGTAAAATGAAATCAGGTGACGCTGTAGGAATTAGATTAGGAAATGAGACACTGAAAGTAGTAGATGTGGTTTGCTATTCGGATAGAAAATTAATTAATGATGAGTGAAGTATAAAAGATAAAAAATGCAGCCTGGCTATAGCAAGAAACGTATTCCTGAAAGAAAGGGGCCTTTTACAGTACATTGCAAATTAAAGTGTTAGTAAATCTTTTATGTAGGTATTCGTGTGGAGTGTAGCCATGTACGGAAGTGAAACGTAGACGATAAGCATTTCAGACAAGAAGAGTAGACGCTTGTGAGATTTTGTGCTGCAGAAGAATATTGGATAGGTAGATGGTTGGTTGGTTGGATCGGAGGAGGGGACCAAACAGCGAGGTCATCCGTTCCATCGGATTAGGGAAGGATGGGGAAGGAAGCTGGCGGTGCCATTTCAAAGGAATCGTCCCAGCATTTGCCTGAACTGATTTAGGAAATCACGAAAAACCTGAATCAGGATGGCTGGCCGCGGTTTTGAAACGTGGTTGTCCCGAATGCAATTCCAGTGTGAAAACCACTGCACCACCTTGCTAGATAGATGGGTAGATCGAATAACTGTGAGGAGGTACTGAAAGGAATTGAGGGAGAACGAAAGTTATGCACAACTGGATGAAAGGAAGGGAGCGGTTAATAGCACACATCCTGAGGCATCAAGGAATATTCAGTTTTGGTAATGGAAGGAAGGATGGGAGGTAAAATTTATGTAGTGATATCAAGGGAGGAATACAGTACGTGGGTTCAAATGGATATAGGTTGCAGTAGTTATGGAGAGTTGAAGAGATTTGCACATTATAGATTAGTGCAGGAAACAGAATCAAACTAACCTTCGAACTGAAGACCACCACAACAACATAGGGTACTGTTCCTGCTAGATTATATGGCCTTCGGAAAATCAGCAAGGAAGTGGTTGCTCTTAGCCCAGTTGGTAACAAAGGTGCTCAGACGTACTACTGTATTGAGTCCACAGATGGATTACTATGCAAATCACATTAGGAAATATGCAAATTTCATACGTCGATTAGAGGGTTGAATCTGACTGACTTACATTTTAGAATGTTTTGATGTGGTCATTCTCTTCATTTGTGTCCATCTGTCGGATTCGTTACTGTTAACTATGGTCAGGTTCGGTGGCGGATTAACTAGTTTATTTCTATAAGCGTTGATTTCCACCTACTCTTTGTTCAGAGGCCAGTTCCATGAGCAAACAGATGAAATTGCAATGAGGAGTCCTTTGTCATTTATTGTTGCAAACATTTTTATGTGTTTTTTGAAAACTGCCAAAGAGACGGCGGCATTGAAGCATGCACGTTTCTTAAATTCCAGTACCTCAATGGCTTAAAACGGATTCAATAGAGGATCACTTTGTTGTCCGACAGTCCCTCTGTTTATCCGACTGACAACACCCTTTTTTTCTCAGGAAACGGTGGAATGTGCTATCAAGTTGAAATTTATGACACATACTCAGGTGTACGGTCTCCGGGTGGCGTAGAAACTTTAAGCTCCAAAGGCAATGCGATCAAAGGATAGAGCTATATCTTGATACTCACAAACTCATTCATCAAAACCTGCAGAGTGCTTCTCGTTGACCTAAAATCACGAAATTTGACAATAAGTAAGGTTTCACAGAACAAGAAAAGGAAAAAATCCGAAAACAGTTAATTTGTAATTATGTCACATAAACAAAATTTTTTACGATGAAATGAATACCCCTAGTTGCATACAGACCTTGATATAAGTCAACGGTGACAGTTGAAAATGTGTGCCCCAACCGGGACTCGAACCCGTGATCTTTTTTTCTTTTATTTTCCTTAATCTCCTTTGTTGTTCGTTCTCGTTCGTTATATCTGCTCACGGCGGACGTCGTAAGACGCCCGTTTTAGTTCGTCGTTGATCCAGTAACTCATTTTTTTTTTATTACAGAGGGCAGCTAATCCTCTGACCGAACACGCTGAGTTACCGTGCCGGCATCCATCTGAGTCACCGAGGACACAGAGGATAATGCGACTGCAGGGACTTCTCTCTGGCACGACTCCCGTGAGACCCACATTCCCAATTTATTGTCCCGCACGATTTTCATTGTGCCCCTGCCCATTATACTCATTACTCGCGGGTTTTTACCGATTCCCGTAAGAGTTCGGGCACTGTTTCTGCATCCACACAGAAGAAGATGGTCAAATGGCCGGTGAGCCTTGAGGATGGTATCTGTTCTTTCCGAGATGTGAGCTGCCCGAAAGAAGATATACCATCTTCATACATAAAAATTTTTTGCCATTACATCCATTGGATTAGTAATCTGTCAAAGGTTTCAGGAACTGCTTGCTGTACGAACTTTGATCTGGTTTTCAGTAATGTGTAGAGTGATTCAGGTGGAAGGTTTGTATATGAATGAGTAATTTATAAGTATTTCCTGCTAACTGGTTCAACTGCAATAGCGAAGTCTCCTGCCGCTGTGAAAACGATGACCTTGGCATCTAGCTGGATTCAACAGCCTATGTTTGTGATGAGGTTTCAATATGTCACAATATCCGTTGACGTATTCTATTGAACAACTGCACATTTTGGCTACATGAATAACCTTACGGTGGGTTTTAGCGTTTTCTTCTGCGGAGACTTCCGTCAGATCTTACCAGTAATCTGAATGGGGCCAATGGCAGAAGACGTCAACGCATCTGCAATTGCCAGTTAGCATAGAATGCTTAATAATTCCAAAAATAATAAAATATTTGAAAAATTACTATGAGAAATGTCAAATCACACAAAAAATTTAAACTTAAAATTAAAACATTGTCGAAAGTCTTGGGCATCCCGGAACCGATATCTTGCCAGTATCAGTATCGATAACAGGCAAATATCGTCGAGATTCTCGATTCCCAAGATGGATAGAATATCTGCAGACATAATAAAGTTAGTACGAGATCTTTGGAGCACGAGTCTTACTCGCAATTGTCCGGGTTTTTTAAAATACGTACATGATATTCTTGTTATCTGGCCACATGGCAGGGAGAACTTGCACAACCCCTCGGAACATCTCAGTTGAGTCCACCTGGATATTCATTTCATTACGCTCGTGGAAAAGAAACATTACCTTTCCTCCTTTGACCGTTGCTAAGAAGGAAGGATGAAGGTATGTCATAAATGCTGTTTATTGAAGCCAACTCACACCTGTTTGTTTGTGTTATTTGAGCTCCAGAAATTTTAGTCTGTTTAGCCACCGAGATAACATGTCTACTTACAATACATAACTGTACAAAGAACATAAAAAGCGCATTTACCTAATTGAAACCTCAAACCGTATACTTTTTCCACAACAAATGCTTAACAAATAGGAAGATAATTAACTGGACATATTGATGTTATCAATTCACACTGCTTCTTAAATTTAATAATAAGTGCTACAGGTAAATGAAAACATGAGTCCTGCAGCTTTTTTCCCTTTACTGTTAAGAAAACTGACAATCACTTCACATAGGCGAACGTCTTTAGAAACCATAAGAGAAGGCACCGATAGCGGGAAGAGGTAACACATACACATCAAAGCCTTTAAAAATTCCGATTGTCTACTGTCAAATTTTGAACATGAAAACAAGAGTTGTTTACATCAGCTTCTGACTGGGAATCACACTCACATGCTGGGGAATCGTAAATGTTGATTCCATACACCCGTATAGGAAACGAGCTATGGTTAATGCTGAGTCGAATGACGGCAGATATCGTTAATCGGTCCAAATGTATCCTCGTAAAACACTGCCTTGCAGTAATCTGAGGTTGTAATGCCCCACAATATTCACATATCCACTGTTAACTTCACGTAAGTAGTCCGCATACTGTAAAGTCATGGCGAGAACAGGTCCTGTAACTGCAGCTTGCATCGCTAAGACGTCAACTTCATCATTGTAGCGAATGTCAGCGTGGAACGCATCCAGAGCAGAATGGTTGTCTGCTCCCTCCGTTTACAGCGAACATAATCCAATATCACATTCATGGTTGGTAGTTTTATTCCCTTTTCTGTTTTGAATACTACTAAGAGCATTCCGCGAGACGGACACGATCAATATATTTAAGAAGGCAGTTGAAGAAACAAACTTTACACAGTTTTCCAACTACCCGAAATTTCCATAGTCTCATCCGTAAAAATTGAGCCATTTTTAGACAGTTTGTAGGCCTTACTGATTTGGGTCTGAAGGCGTAGAAAAACACAACCAGCTTATTCCTCTTGTGGAATTTGGTTCCAGCGTTGTATGTAGGTATATAACCAGGCCATTGAGCTTCAATGAGACATTAAATCTGCAGTTTATGATAAGTCAACGAGGTCGTTATATTGTGATACAATAACAGACTGGCAGCTGTGTGTGTCACGATCACATTCAAATAAGGGCAAACGTGAAGAACATAGCATAGAATGTATGACGGGATTTTGTCAAACTTTGTGCAGACAGCCGGAATTTTGAGTCGTTCTGTTGGACACCTTCGTAACAGGTAAATGCGTTCTCTACTCCTATAGACAGGACATTCCATGAACGCCATTTCTTGAACGAAAAGTTTATCTAACAACGTCTGACGTCTACTGGTAAGGGCATCCCTCCTGCCTCCACCAAGTGAGAATTTGTAGGCGTCGAGCGTATGGCTCCAAGGCACATTTGGCTTAACGTAAAGACGTGCTTTGTTTCTTGATTCATACGGTCCACGTAATCTCAGATCCTGAATTCAGTCAGCTCATTTATCTGAAGTCACCTTTCCTCAGAATGGGTGCAGTGCGAGATAAATCCGACTCGTGTTGCACTGTCGACCAGTCGCTAATTGGATTAATGATGAGAAAAATGAGGTGGTTCCCAAATCCAAACATTTTTCGCTTTACGCAGTCAGTATCTGGAATAGGTTTGATCGTGTTCTGAGGGAACACTGCTTGAAGGCGATTTTCAAATGGTCCAAATCGCTCTGAGCACTATGGGACTTAACATCTGAGATCATCAGTCCCCTAGAACTCAGAACTACTTAAACCTAACTAACCTAAGGACATCACACACATCCACGCCCGAGGCAGGATTCGGACCTGCGACCGTAGCGGTCGCGCGGTTCCAGACTGAAGCGAAGGCGATTTTCGACCATCTAAGATTAGAGCACTTTTAAGTGTCTGTAACGCATGAGCTTGGTTTGTTTAAGACAGTTGTCTACCATATCTCGTAAAGTTTTTCTCTGTGATAAGTCGGTCAGACTATTAGGGCCGTAGTAGACCGGTGAATAAGGCATAAGCGTCACTCCTGTTTACAACAATCGAACAACTCTGCGGTTTCAGAACATTGGCTTGGTTCTGACCATCCGATTGAATATAATAACACAGAAATTCTAGAATGTACTTTAAGTTACTGGGATAGTGTTATAAAGGAAGCTGTTGAGTTAAACTAGCAAGAGACCATATGAATACAGACAGAGGTATTCAGTTAAATTCTGCTTGGAATCTTAATCTTTCACTGGTCAGATAACAAATGAGATAGCTTTAGCGTTACTTACGCATCCGTTTTAATTTATATTTCTCTATCGACGTTGGTCGTCTTTGGCTGAATGGTGCTACTAGTTCTTTGTGTTTAATCATTCTACATGGGCCATTTTTTGGTTCCTGGTTAATGCAGTCCCGCCAGCCTAGTGTTAAGTTGCCGTGCTCAGACGTCTCTCGTTTCATTTGTGTCCAGAAAATGACGGGCTGTTCACCTGTCGAAACATCGGCGGTTATCAACGACCTTACCAGGTTGCATTCTCATACGTTATTTCGACTTTAGTTGTTGAAATTAAATTTTATATGGGCTAAATTATTTAAACATCAATAGCAGTGATATTTTCTGTAAGTTGCCTGATTCTAGCGATACATAAAATGCGGGGGAAGGTTTCACCCTCTGATTAATAATAAAAACGTGTAAAATCCAGATTTTAGGTTTTGACTAATTCAGTATTATAAAACTTAAAATATATAAATATTTGCTTTAGAGCAGTTGCTTCGCAATACGATGATTAATTAGATAGACGGTTTATTAGCGTCATTTGGAAACTTTTGGAATTTGAGTTTTTAAAGGCGGTACTTTTCGGAGAAAATTCGAACTGCAACATTGTAGAGATATATTTTGGAACGAATTACGGTCTTTTAATATAATACAATGACTTAACTGAGAAGTTTATAAAATGCAGTTAGGTAGAGATTTGTTTCAGTTGTTGGCAACACATCCCAGTGCGAAAGAGAGACATTCTACAAGTTCAGCGACGACAGTAAACACAACTATAAACAAATAATAAAATTAAGTAGCTTCAAAAAGAAATCATTATTAAAATATTACGCTGCTTAAATGTATCATTATTTGCAGTTCAGTATTTTGTTCTAGGAAAACTTACGTAATTGACTAGGTGTGACAATTCGCCAGTGGACGGAGCAAAGAGCTCTGTGTATGAGGAGTGACGCGAAGTGTGTGTCTTTTTTCGTACATTCTCCTTGTAACAGTGAAGTTGGAATTAGTGGAGAAAATGTGCATGTACAATAACGTACAGTAAAAGATATAGTTGAGTGAAATTAAAACATTGTTAATATTCATGGAATTAGGCTTTCACAGCTCCCGAAAAAAAAGTCGACAGCGTATGCAACTTCTGCAAGAAAGAAGAGACCCAGAAATCAACCACCTAGGCTACGAAATGATGAGTGAACTAACTTCAAGAAACGGGCGAGTGCTCCATAACGTAAACTTCATACAGGGTGGTCCATTCATCGTGACCGGGCCAAATATCTCACGAAATAAGCGTCAAACGAAGAGACTACAAAGAACGAAACTTGTCTAGGTTGAAGGGGGAAACCAGATGGCGCTATGGTTGGCCCGCTAGATTGCAGTGCCATAGGTCAAACGGATATCAACTGCGTTTGTTTTTAAAATAGGAATCCCCATTTTTTATTACATATTCGTGTAGTACGCAAAGAAATATGAATGTTTTAGTTGGACCACTTTTTTCGCTTTGTGATACATGGCGCTGTAATAGTCAGAAACACATGGCTCACAATATTGGACGAACAGTTGGTAACAGGTAGGTTTTTTAAATTAAAATACAGAACATAGGTACGTTTGAACATTATATTTCGGTTGTTCCATGTGATACATGTACCTTTGTGAATTTATCATTTCTGAAAACGCATGCTGTTACAATGTTATTACCTGTAAATACCACATTGATGCAATAAATGCGCAAAATGATGTCCGTCAACCTGAATGCATTTGGCAATACGTGTAACGATATTCCTCTCAACAGCGAGTAGTTCGCCTTCCGTAATGTTCGCACATGCATTGACAATGCGCTGACGCGTGTTATCAGACGTTGTCGGTGGATCTAGATAGAAAATATCCTTCAACATTCCCCACAGAAAGAAATCCGAGGACGTCAGATCCGGTGAACGTGCGGGCCATGGTATGGTGCTTCGACGACCAATCCGCCAGTCACGAAATATACTGTTCAACACCGCTTCAACCGCACGCGAGCTATGTGCCGTGTTGGAAGTACATCGCCATTCTGTCATGCAGTGGAACATCTTGTAGTAACAGCGGTAGAACATTACGTAGGAAATCAGCATGCATTGCACCATTTAGATTGCCATCGATAAAGTGGGGGCCGATTATCCTTCCTCCCATAATGCCGCACCATACATTAACCCGCCAAGGTCGCTGATGTTCCGTTTGTCGCAGCCTTCGTGGATTTTTCGTTGCCCAATAGTGCATATTATGCCGTCGCTAAACAAAACGCGTGCAAAAATCTCTCATCTTCTCTTGTGCCCAGTGGCAGAACTGTACATCACGTTCAAAATCGTCGTCTTGCAATTCCTGGTGCATGGAAATATGGTACGGGTGCAATCGATGTTGTTGTAGCATTCTCAACACCGTTGTTTTTGAGATTCCCGATTCTCGCGCAATTTGTCTGCTACTGATGTGCAGATTAGCCGCGACAGTAGCTAAAACACCTACTTAGGCGTCATTATTTGTTGCAGGTTGTGGTTGACATTTCAGATGTGGCTGAACACTTCCTGTTTCATTAAATAACGTAACTATCCAGCGAACGGTCCGGACACTTGGATGATTCCATCCAGGATCCGAGCAGCATACATAGCACACGCCCGTTGTGCATTTTGATCACAATAGTCATACATCAACACGATACCGACCTTTTCCACAATTGGTAAGCGGTCCATTTTAACACGGGTAATGTCACGAAGCAAATACCGTCCGCACTGGCGGAATCTTATGTGATACCACGTACTTATACTATTGCAACGCCATCTAGCACAAAGCGAAAGAAAGTGGTCCAACTAAAACATTCACATTTCTTTACGTACTACACGAGTATGTAATAAAAAAGCGGTGTTCCAATTTAAAAAAAAAAAAAAAAAACGCAGTTGATATCCGTTTGACCTATGGTAGCGCCATCTAGCGGACCAACCATAGCGCCATCTGGTTTCCCCTTTCAAACTAGACGAGTTTCGTTCTTTGTAGTTTTTTGTTTGATGCTTATTTCGTGAAATATTAGACCCTGTTACTATCAAAAGACCACCCTGTATATGTTATAGTACCGAGGTACCCCTTTGTGCCTCTGACCCACTAAAATTGTCACAGGTCTGAAATGAATTTTCTCCCAATATTTTTTCCCTGTCAGCGCTGCTATTGTTAGCTTTGAAAGGTTGTCTGAACTCTCGAAAACTGTTTTCGGGATGGGTTACATCCTGTAGTGACTGTCGGAAACGAATTAGATTGTTGCCTAGCAAACAGCCTCACCACAGTTTTCACCTTTCACGTTGCAGCTCGGGTCTTTCAGAATCATTAGGCTAAATTCTAGAAATTGGTGGTTGTGCTTGGTACATTAAGACGTTGGTGTAAAGAGATGCGGAACTGTATGCCTGCGCACCATCAAACAGCTCGGCCCCACTCGATTTAGTCACAGTGCTTTCTTAAATTGCAAATCCCGCTCCAAAAATAGCCCACCAAGTTCTATGGGATCTATGGAGAAGTTGGAGACGTGCGGCTGCGGCCAAAGGCCTCTGCAGATAGGCTTACAGCACAGCAACGATCCACGTCAGGAGCTGTTCAAAAGCCTCTGGCAGAAGAATTGAGTGTGAAGCAGCAGGTTATCAAACGAGCGGAGGGCTTTGAACGAACCAGAACTGCGTCAGGCGGTATGCGCGAGTTTTGCGTTCTCGTAAAGATAAGTTATTAAACTGTAACAACAGTTACTTAAGTGCAAATTACTCATTGAATACGTGTATTAAAGCGTTTTGTTAAGGGGACCACGCCGCGGTTCAGGTCGAAAAAAATCGATTTTCGGTTTTCATCATATTTCGATAGATGAAGGTTTTATTTAAGTACTCTGAAAAGGATTCTTCTGCCACAATTTTTTTTTCGTGCATTTAAAGAGCATTTTCCTACCACGCCCACTTTTCTGTCACACACTGTCAACTATAAGCCATATGGAGATGCCATTATTAGCGAAACAGAATGTGTAGGCAGTGTTCAAAAACGTTTGGGAACAAGGCTGTAAAAACTAACTATTGATATGAGAGGAAAAAATCAGAAGATGGAAAATTGTTGACCGGACAGGGTCGGTTAACTAAAACTGAAATAGATAATTGCATTTATACTATGGGCAGCCAATTAAGAGAAATAAATAAAATCTGGAGGCAATGAAGAGAGATATTTGGGCCATATCCTTCTGCTGATAAGCCACGTCATGGATTGTGTCCATCAGGAGAAAATTCGTGGTGCAAATACAATAGGGCTCAGGCAACTGGAGAATGTTATTCTCACCAGCGTTCTCTTCCTGCTGCTGTTGTTACAGCAGTTAAACTTATTTTCAGAGACTTGGCTCATCCTGACCTTCTAAAAAGTGTCTGCATGGGCAGAAACAGAACCCAAATGAATGTTTCAACAGCATAATTTGGAACCGCCTTCCTAAAACTATATTTGTAGGCATTCATACAATGAAACTAGGAGTTCATAATGCTGTTATTGCATTCAATTGTGGTAATATTGGAAAGTGTTAGGTACTGAAAAAGCTGGAAATTAATCCTGGTGAAAATATGATCACTAGGCTGCAACATTGCGATAAAATGAGGATAGCCGATGAAGACAGGTCTGCATCTAATATGGCCAAGAAAGCAAGACAAACATCCAGGGAGGTGATAAAGAAGCTGCAAGACCTGCTAGAGGCCAAAGAAGGGCCATCTATGCAGCAGGACAGTTTTAATTAACTTAAGTAACGAATTTCAAAAGTTTTTTGTTTAAAGTCAATTTCCCGCAAACTAAAATTTTCTTACATATGCCCCTTTATATCAGAAACTGTCATAGATAAATGAATGAAATTTTCAGAGACTCTGCATAACATAAAAAACCACCTCTTTAATATTCCCCATTAGGAAGTTCACAAAAAAGTATTTTCTGCAGAAAAAACTTAATATTTTTTGTTAATAAATTTAAAAAAGTATTTCTTAAAAACTATAAAATGGATAAAATAGATTTTAGTACAGTTGACTCTATTAGCAATCATGTAACATACAGCAAAAATATTAAGGTCCTGCATTAAATAGTTACTCAGAAATGGGTCGAAGACTTGCCTAAATTAACATGGGATAGATATGCAGGATGTGGTCCCCTTAATCTTATTATTAAAGGTACCACATTCCTTTACATCTTATACCAAAAACGCGGTAAGGTTGTAAGGCCGCATTGCAGTTGTATATTTGCTTATGTTGTGCCACAGTTAACTTAGATAATCCCGTTTAATTGTTCTGTAATTCTTTCTAACAATTTAATTTGAGCGTATCCATTCATTATCAAGTTCATTTTTCCGGAAAGTAGCGTAAATCTTAAGTGGTTTGATTTAGAATATTTCGCACTAGTCGTTTGATTACGCGCAGTCTCCGTACAGTAAAGTTATATTACCTTGTGGTTAAAATAATTAACAGATTCTGCAGTTCAGTGTGTACTGATTTCTTGTTGCAAGAGAGAATAAATAACACTTTTCGTTCTGTCACGCACCTGGAACGCTAACCTGTAGACCTAACTTCTGCTGCTAATAAATAACGAAGACAGGATTAGTGTAAAGTGTTTTAAGTGATTTATTTCCAATTTTAAGCGCGTAATCAGTGTTGCAATGCGCGGTAAGTGTGGATGCTGACGTAGGATAGTCAAAGAGGGGGTGGTATATGTAGACTGTAGGCTGGAATTTCACTGCGGAGACTGTAACGGAGAGCTGAATGGGGAACTCAGAGAGGCTCTCTCATGGAACTGTAGGCTCCGCAAAAAAGACAAGAGAGTCACTGACCAGCAGGCAAATATTTATGCCTTTCAGGCTGAATTAGATCACACGAAATTTGTACTAGACTGGTTAAGTGGGGACAAAGATCATGCAGCCGACAGGGGTGGCCGAGCGGTTCTAGGCGCTACAGTCTGGAACCGCGTGACCGCTACGGTCGCAGGTTCGAATCTACCTCGGGAATGGGGTGTGTGATGTCCTTAGGTTAGTTAGGTTTAAGGAGTTCTACGTTCTAGGGGACTTATAACCTCAGAAGTTATGTCCCATAGTGCTCAGAGCCATTTGAGCCAAAGATCATGGGAATTGGGTAAACAAACAATGGTCGAAAGGGTAACAGCTCTTTAACTTCTAATATATTTGAGCTAACAGTATCAAATATGTTTTATATATTTGCCTTTTTACCTGCAGTAGGAGGGCAGGGGCGGGGGGGGGGGGGGGGGGGAGACGAAGGTTCTTCACCACTCACCCAGCAGTCGGTCACAGTAGGTTGTAGCAGGCTTCTAGCAAAGAAATTCAATGTAGGTCGCTAACAAAAGATAGTAGGAAGAGAAGAGTGTTGGTGCTAGGTGGTGGCCATGGGAAGGGTGTGGTGGGTCACGTGATACAGGACAAATTAGGAACAGGGTACCAGGTCACATGGATTGTAAAGCCAAGTGCTACCTTAACCAGGTGGCAGTGGACCTAGGGAATTTGTGCAAATGTTTTGGAAAACAGGATGAGATTATTATAATTATTGGAGCAGGGAACAGCCTGACTAAGAACAGCAGTTACAGGATTGTGAGTGGCCTCAGTGAAATAGGAGTAGCAGCTAGATATACAGCTGTGCGTTTTGTGGAGGTCGTGCAGCACCGTGACCCGCCTGGGTTAATACTGTTGTGAGCCGTGTGAACGTTCACTTGAGTGGGTTGCTGCTGACTGAAATTAAATCTCATACGAGTGCAACGTCTGTTGCTACAGTTGGGAAATGGTGATGTATTAGAGATGGCCTACAGCTCAGTAGGAGAGGAAAAGATAGGTTGGCTCAGCTTCTTGAAGATAATATACTAGCGGCCACAACCAAAAGTAGAAAACTCCCTGTGGGTACTGGTGTGAGAGAGGCACCTTTTTTTAGGTTAGAGTCAGGATTCAGTCACCCTGTTTTGAAAGAAGTCAAAATAAGAGAAGAGCTCCACAAATGCTCGCTAATGCACAGAAAAGTAAGGTTAGATTATTTCATCAAAATATTAGAGGACTGAGTAATAGGTTAGAAAAGCTTCTTGGCTGTTGGAAAAATTTAGAAAGCTCTGAAAAGATAGATATGCTGTGCTTGTATGAGCACCACATAACCACAAGGTTAGATAAGTTACATATAAAAGATTACAGTACAGCAGCTTACTCATTACTAATACTGGAAAAGGGGGATTTGTTACCTGTATTGAAACAGAATACAAGTGCAAGGACATTTGGACAAGTAGATTTTGTAATAATCAGCGCATAGAAGTGTGTGTGTGTGATTTAATACCGAAAAATAGATCACATTTAATTGTAAGTGTATATATGTAGTTCCGCACTGCGAAATTTTGAATTGTTTGTGAGGAATTTGGATTCCTTACTGTGCTATCTGTAGACAGCAACGATTAGTTGATAGTCTATGATGAATTTAATGCAGATTTTTAAAGCATTCTCACAGGAAAAATGATCTGTAAACCTGATTTGGTTTCTACAATTTTATATCAGTAATTAATATTCCAACACAGGTGAATAAAGACAGCAGGGCTCCAACTGATAATGTTTTCTTTGATGGAGCTCAAGAAAATAACTATCCAGTAACAAATGCTCTCTCTGATGATGCGCACTTAGGATAAAGAACGTAGCGCATTATAAGATGGATACTCGTCAGAGGAAATCAGTCTGAATAATTAATGACTCACAACAAATGTTTTTAAGAATAGTTTACAGGGGATGACCCGGGATGAATTGTATAATGAACCAAATCCTAACATAAAATTTAATCTGTTCTATGATAAATTGACATTATTTGAAAACAACTTTACCATACGCTAATCAGACAAATGACGCATAACAGCAACGTAAAAATCAACGAATCACTAGATGTATTGAGTATCTTGTGAAAGGAAACGGGAAATGTATCTCCTAGTTAGAACAACTCGGGATCCTGCAGTAGTTGCATACTACAATAGCTACTCAAAATTGCTAAGAAAGATTATTAAAAATCAAAGAACTTGAACATAATCTCATAAATCAGTAATTCCGACAACAGACTTAAATCTATATGGAATTTATCTAAAAATAATAATATTATTCATAATAGAAGGCATAAAGACAAACAGTTCAAGAGAAAAATCACAGCGCTATGTTGAAAAAGTACCACTTATGAAATTCAATCATTTGAATATGTCAGCAACTTCTCCTTCCGAAATTTAACAAAAATATAAATTGTCGCAAAAATAAATATGGTGCAAATGGCACTGAGCACTATGGGACTTAACTGCTGAGGTCATCAGCCCACTAGAACTTGGAACTACTTAAACCTAACTAACGTAAGGACATCACTCACATCCATGCCCGAGGCAGGATTCGAACCTGCAGCCGTAGCTGTCGCGCGGTTCCAAACTGTAGCGCCTAGAACCGCACGGCCACTAACTCAAGACAGATTTTCCAGAGAGACTAAAATGTACCGTAGTTAAGCTACTCTTAAGAAATGTGATACGACAGATATCTATTATTACCGATCTGTCTTACTGCTGGCATAAGTTTTCAAACTTTTTAAGAAGGTGTTATATTCTAGTACCTCACCTTAACAACGATCATATCCTCAGCAAATCATCGCTTGGTTTTAGAAGGGTAACTTTATAGCGAATGGCATTTACACTCCTGGAAATTGAAATAAGAACACAGTGAATTCATTGTCCCAGGAAGGGGAAACTTTATTGACATATTCCTGGGGTCAGATTCATCACATGATCACACTGACAGAACCACAGGCATATAGACACAGGCAACAGAGCATACACAATGTCGGCACTAGTACAGTGTATATCCACCTTTCGCAGCAATGCAGGTTGCTATTCTCCCATGGAGACGATCGTAGAGATGCTGGATGTAGTCCTGTGGAACGGCTTGCCATGCCATTTCCACCTGGCGCCTCAGTTGGACCAGCGTTCGTGCTAGACGTGCAGACCGCGTGAGACGACGCTTCATCCAGTCCCAAACATGCTCAATGGGGGACAGATCCGGAGATCTTGCTGGCCAGGGTAGTTGACTTACACCTTCTAGAGCACGTTGGGTGGCACGGGATACATGCGGACGTACATTGTCCTGTTGGAACAGCAAGTTCCCTTGCTGGTCTAGGAATGGTAGAACGATTGGTTCGATGACGGTTTGGATGTACCGTGCACTATTCAGTGTCCCCTCGACGATCACCAGAGGTGTACGGCCAGTGTAGGAGATCGCTCCCCACACCATGATGCCGGGTGTTGGTCCTGTGTGCCTCGGTCGTATGCAGTCCTGATTGTGGCGCTCACCTGCACGGCGCCAAACACGCATACGACCATCATTGGCACCAAGGCAGAAGCGACTCTCATCGCTGAAGACGACACGTCTCCATTCGTCCCTCCATTCACGCCTGTCGCGACACCACTGGAGGCGGGCTGCACGATGTTGAGGCGTGAGCGGAAGACGGCCTAACGGTGTGCGGGACCGTAGTCCAGCTTCATGGAGACGGTTGCGAATGGTCCTCGCCGATACCCCAGGAGCAACTGTGTCCCTAATTTGCTCGGAAGTGGCGGTGCGGTCCACTATGGCACTGTGTAGTATCCTACGGTCTTGGCGTGCATCCGTGCGTCGCTGCGGTCCGGTCCCAGGTCGACGGGCACGTGCACCTTCCGCCGACCACTGGCGACAACATCGATGTACTGTGGAGACCTCACGCCCCACGTGTTGAGCAATTCGGCGGTACGTCCACCCGGCCCCCCGCATGCCCACTATACGCCCTTGCTCAAAGTCCGTCAACTGCACATACGGTTCACGTCCACGCTGTCGCGGCATGCTACCAGTGTTAAAGACTGCGATGGAGCTCCGTATGCCCCGGCAAACTGGCTGACACTGACGGCGGCGGTGCACAAATGCTGCGCAGCTAGCGCCATTCGACGGCCAACACCGCGGTTCCTGGTGTGTCCGCTGTGCCGTGCGTGTGATCATTGCTTGTACAGCCCTCTCGCAGTGTCCGGAGCAAGTATGGTGGGTCTGACACACCGGTGTCAATGTGTTCTTTTTTCCATTTCCAGGAGTGTATATGCTCACTCATCAGATTTTACAAGTATTAAATAATAAAATAGCGGCGTTTTGTATTCTTTGCGACGTAAGGTATCTGTGTGAATCACAGTGTTCTCCCAGATAAATTGAAGTTTTATAGAATTGATGTCATAGCGAACCAATGGATAATGTCACATCTAACCAAAAAATACAGGAAGTTGTACTTAGTAATTCAGTCAATATAATCTGGGGCCATAGTTCTGACTGGGGATAGGTCATGTATGGGCTTCTCGAAGGCTCAGTCTTAGGTCCACTAACGTTTCTTATAGACGTAAACAATCTTTCGTCTAGTATACAACAAACATAATTGGTTCTTTTTACAGATGAGCTTGTAATGTAATTAGTCGAAGCAAACATACACTGATCAGCCCGGACATTATGACGATCTACCTAACAGCCAGTATGACCACTTTTGACACGGATTACAGCGGCGACCCTTCATAGCATAGATGCAATGAGGCCATGGTAGGTTCTACGAATCCGAACGTGGAATGTCAGATCCCTTGATCGGGCAGGTAGGTTAGAAAATTTAAAAAGGGAAATGGGTAGGTTAAAGTTAGATATAGTGGGAATTAGTGAAGTTCGGTGCCAGGAGGAACAAGACTTCTGGTCAGGTGACTACAGGGTTATAAGTACATCATCAAATAGGGGTAATGCAGGAGTAGGTTTAATAATGAATAGGAAATTAGGAATGCGGGTAAGCTACTACAAACAGCATAGTGAACGCATTATTATGGCCAAGATATATACGAAGCCCACACCTACTACAGTAGTACAAGTTTATATGCCAACTAGCTCTACAGATGACGAAGAAATTGAAGAAATGTATGATGAAATTATTCAGATAGTGAAGGGAGACGAAAATTTAATAGTCATGGGTGACTGGAATTCGAGTGTAGGAGAAGGGAGAGAAAGAAACGTAGTAGGTGAATATGGATTGGGGCTAAGAAATGAAAGAGGAAGCCGCCTGGTAGAATTTTGCACAGAGCACAACTTAATCATAGCTAACACTTGGTTTCAGAATCATGAAAAGAGGTTGTATACTTGGAAGAACCCTGGAGATACTAAAAGGTATCAGATAGATTATATAATGGTAAGACAGAGATTTAGGAACAAGGTTTTAAATTGTAAGACATTTCCAGGGGCAGATGTGGACTCTGACCACAATCTATTGGTTACGAACTGTAGATTAAAACTGAAGAAACTGCAGAAAGGTGGGAATTTAAGGAGATGGGACCTGGATAAACTGAAAGAACCAGAGGTTGTACAGAGTTTCAGGGAGAGCATAAGGGAACAATTGACAGAAATGGGAGAAAGAAATACAGTAGAAGAAGAATGGGTAGCTTTGAGGGATGATGTAGTGAAGGCAGCAAAGGATCAAGTAGGTACAAAGACGAGGGCTAGTAGAAATCCTTGGGTAACAGAAGAAATATTGAATTTAATTGATGAAAGGAGAAAATATAAAAATGCAGTAAATGAAGCAGGCAAAAAGGAATACAAACGTCTAAAAAATGAGATCGAGAGGAAGTGCAAAATGGCTAAGCAGGGATGGCTAGAGGACAAATGTAAGGATGTAGAGGCTTATCTCACTAGGGGTAAGATAGATACTGCATACAGGAAAATTAAAGAGACCTTTGCAGATGAGAGAACCACTTGTATGAATATCAAGAGCTCAGATGGAAACCCAGTTCTAAGCAAAGACGGGAAAGCAGAACGGCGGAAGGAGTATATAGAGGGTCTATACAAGGGCGATGTACTTGAGGATGTATGAGACAGGCGAAATACCCTAGGACTTCAAGAAGAATATAATAATTGCAATCCCAAAGAAAGCAGGTGTTGACAGATGTCAAAATTACCGAACTATCAGTTTAATAAGTCACAGATGCAAAACATTAACGCGAATTCTTTACAGTCGAATGGAAAAACTAGTAGAAGCCGACCTCGGGGAAGATGAGTTTGGATTCCGTAGAAATACTGGAACACGTGAGGCAATACTGACCTTACGACTTATCTTAGAAGAAAGATTAAGGAAAGGCAAACCTACGTTTCTAGCATTTGTAGACTTTGAGAAAGCTTTTGACAATGTTGACTGGAATACTCTCTTTCAAATTCTGAAGATGGCAGGCGGAAAGTACAGGGAGCGTAAGGCTATTTACAATTTGTACAGAAACCAGATGGCAGTCATAAGAGTCGAGGGGCATGAAAGGGAAGCAGTGGTTGGGAAAGGAGTGAGACAGGGTTGCAGCCTCTCCCCGATGTTATTCAATCTGTATATTGAGCAAGCAGTAAAGGAAACAAAAGAAAAATTCGGAGTAGGTATTAAAATCCATGGAGAAGAAATAAAAACTTTGAGGTTCGCCGATGGCATTGAAATTCTGTCACAGACAGCAAATGACTTGGAAGAGCAGTTGAACGGAATGGACAGTGTCTTGAAAGGAGGATATAAGATGAACATCAACAAAAGCAAAACGAGGATAATGGAATGTAGTCGAAGTAAATCGGGTGATGCTGAGGGATTAAGATTAGGAAATGAGACACTTAAAGTAGTAAAGACGTTTTGCTATTAGGGGAGCAAAATAACTGATGATGGTCGAAGTAGAGAGGATATAAAATGTAGACTGGCAATGGCAAGGAAAGCGTTTCTGAAGAAGAGAAATTTGTTAACATCGAGTATAGATTTAAGTGTCAGGAAGTCATTTCTGAAAGTATTTGTATGGAGTGTAGCCATGTATGGAAGTGAAACATGGACGATAACTAGTTTGGAGAAGAAGAGAATAGAAGCTTTCGAAATGTGGTGCTACAGAAGAATGTTGAAGATTAGATGGGTAGATCACATAACTAATGAGGAAGTACTGAATAGGATTGGGGAGAAGAGAAGTTTGTGGCACAACTTGACCAGAAGAAGCGATCGGTTGGTAGGACATATTCTGAGGCATCAAGGGATCACCAATTTAGTATTGGAGGGCAGCGTGGAGGGTAAAAATCGTAGAGGGAGACCAAGAGATGAATACACTAAGCAGGTTCAGAAGGATGTAGATTGCAGTAGGTACTGGGAGTTGAAGAAGCTTGCACAGGATAGAGTAGCATGGAGAGCTGCTTCAAACCAGTCTCAGGACTGAAGACAACAGCAACAACAACTCAATCCACGATCATCTTGTAAATATCTGTTTAAGGAGTTAGGACACTCTGACTGACGCTTCAAAGTATATGTATTGCCTCAAGACGTTTGTTGTAAATAATCAACTACAGCTCAAAAGGAACAATGAAGTACAAAATTACAACACCGCAAGGAAAAACGAGATTCATTACTCCACAGTAAGGTTGTCTGTAGCACAAAAGGGGTCACGAGGCTACAACAAAAACGTTTGATCACTTACCCAGTGGCATAAAACGTCTGACATCGTCAAACCTAGATATACAACGGACGCCATGATTATCGACCTAATTCCAGATCGGTTACCGAACAATAGGAAACTTGAAGGGAAGAGATGACTTAATTGGCGATGTTACGGGAGTTTACAAAGACGTCGTTTTGCTACCATGCGCGATATATCATCTGAAAATCTTACGATATAACGTGGACTTGCTATTGAAAAAAACAATGTTTACTATCTTCTAACTTCCCGCGAACGCCAAGTCGTCTGAACTTCCAAGGATATTAACTGAAATGAGGCCTAGGTATTCACAAAGAAACAGCGCAACGACATCTAACGACCGAACTTCAGATCGATTTATCTGGGATGGAGCATTGTTAAATGTTTCCTTGTATATTTCTCTTATAGGGTGCATGAGGGTAATGACCACAGGATATGGAATGGCGTGGTTGTTTGCACTCTGGGGAAATGTGTAACTAACTAAGTTGATACAGAAACTTGAATAGAAATTAAACTCGTGTAAAATTCGAACGCTACGTTCACACACATAGATCCAAACATTCAAGGAATAACTAAAGATGAAATTCACAATTTCTTAGCAAAAACTGAACCGTCATGCTGGCCTGTGACTCGCAGTGGAAAGAAGCACGAAGCTTGACCGGGATTACGATGCATGAAGTGAATCGTGTCCGGGTAAAGAACAAGTTCGACTGCATGTAGTTGAAAGATATGAAAATTATCACTCGCGAGAAACCTATAATGATCTTAATATTACAGGAGATTCCCAAAATGAATAACTTAAATTAATTCTATCCAAAACCACCGTATATGTGCGCACAGAAGCGCGAATGACTAACTCTTCGAAAAATCCATCGTGCCTCGCCTACGACCACAGAGCTAGAAAAGTTGCAGAGCGTGGAATGACAAATCGACAAGACGAATTTTTCAGTGATACTAGGCGTCTCCTCCAATCGGAAAATGCGAGGTACAATGTCTTTTTCCCTTCTTAAAGAGTTTCAATTTGTTCAGTGTCTGAAATCTATATGAGAGCGTGCCATACACATGGGTGTGAAGGAACCAGTAGCGAAGTCGCACATTACGAGAGCTTAAGGGGATAAGGTCCCGCCAAGCCGGCGTCTCATCCAGTTTCGAACATTAAACTCAATGACTGTTACCAGGCTTCTGTTCTCTATCTCAACCTAGAGAGATCACCTGAATTCACAAACTGCAATTGTATCCACAGTCATACAATCTAGCAATCATCGATGTTTAGGAAAAGTGGTTACAAGTACACGGTGTGCTGAAAATCAAAAGTAGCAAAAAGAAAATATAACGAAATCATTTCGGTTCCCACTGTGATCCTTCTCCCTGACATGGTAAAAATATGAGGAAACGCAGCAGAGGAAAGACACTCTGCAGAATTTAGTAAAACTACAAAACGTCATGACTGACTGTCACCTCAATTACTCACTAAGCAGGTTAACAAACTCATGCCGCGTCTGTTATTACAGTGCGATGGTGTTATTTCTATGTCCACCCTTGTTTTAAATGGTAAGTTCACAAGATGTAATCCTAAACTCTTGTGTCCAACACGGAAATTTTCCTAATTGCCCTGTACACACTGCAAACGTTATCAAAAATATAAATTTCCTTTACTAATAAAATGATTTTCCCGCGTTATTCACAGAAACATTATGAACTACTTCTGAAAAATCCAAGACCTGCCCTCACTCTGGCCACACGCACACGCACACACACGCACACAACTCACAATTGAAAGACGACGTTCAACTGTGTTCTGAAGCACAAATGCAACAGAGACTTTCTCATACTAAACACAAATGGAAATTTGGCATACACATACTTAAGATATCTATAAAAATATATCACATCCCAAAATATAGGAGTGTGTCTGTGTTACAAGAATAATTGACATCACAAAGTTGTAGCTCTTACCAAGAAAATAAAAGATCACTGATAACTAAGTACATAAAATCCTTGTCCCCAGTTGGACGAAAAGTGAAACAAAATAAGAAGCACCTAATGAAAGAAAAACAGTCATGGTACAAAATACAGTCATGGTACAAAATACAGTCATGGTACAAAATGCAGTCATGGTACAAAATGCAGTCATGGTACAAAATGCAGTCATGGTACAAAATGCAGTCATGGTACAAAATGCAGTCATGGTACAAAATGCAGTCATGGTACAAAATGCAGTCCTCATTCAGACGAGTGTCGGAGACATTTTCAGATGAGTACTTGTTCTTACTCACTCCTAGTTGTACGGTTGCTACAGTTACTTGTCATTTATCGCCGATAGTATAACAGAACAGTAATGGATCATTCCATTTATTTATGCATAATATTTTTCATTATTTTGGCACCAGTCGCTGCTCCAAACGCAGATCCTCTTAAGGTTATCCTAAATTTTGCTATCGTCTTGTGGCGTATCAACCTCCTTATAGCCAACACCATCGTCAACTAAGACGTCACGGAAATTCCATTGTTGTCTGCTAGGTCATTTATGTAGAATGTAATCTGTAATGTCCCGATAAAACTCCCTAGGGACATTGCCGATGTTTCTTTTACATGTGTCGATTGTGGCCTGTTAAGAACGACATATAGAGTTCTTTCTTCTACCAAGTTCTGGATCATCTTCAGACACTAAAGACAATGCTTTGTTGATGTAGCCATCCTTCTCTACCTCTCGGCGTCTTTATCATTGAGTTGTAGTCATACCATTGATAACGCTTTGTAATACAGATGCTTCTTAATTATTTTCACGTTTTTTTTTCCTTTTGAGATGTAACTGTTTTATAAAGTTAAGTGTAAAACAAATTTAAATTTTCTTTTCTGTAAGATGTATAACAATGTCGTTTTCTCTTAAATTTTTTCTACTATTTCTTCAATGGATTTTCTTTCACTCTACAGTGTTATGGTGTCTCTTCTCTTAAACACATCTGTATTGCATTATTTTCTTTTCTGTTTATTCCCAGTTTACCATTCACAACAATAACACAAAATGGTCCAAATAAATGTCTTGATGAATTTATTTCTTGTTTCTATATTAAGGTAGTTGCTTGTTAATAGATTACTCTTATTTCTGAAGTCTTGCTTGGTACACTGAAGAGCCAAAGATACTGGTACACTTGCCCCTAAATCGTGTAGGGCCTCCGCTAGAACGCAGAAGTGACGCAACACGACGTGGCGTGGACTCGACTAATGTCGGAAGTAGTGCTGGAAGAACTGACACCATGAATCCTGCAGGGCTGTCCATAAATTCGTAGGCGTACGGAGATCTCTTCTGAACAGCACGTTGCAAGGCATCCCATATATGCTCAGTCGTGTTCATGTCTAGGGCATTTGGTGGCCAGAGAATGTATTTAAACTCAGAGGAGTGTTCCTGGAGCCACTCTGTAGAAATTCTGGAAATGTATTGTGTCGCATTGTTCTGTTGGGGCTGCCCACGTCCGTCGGAATGCACAGTGGACAGGAATGGATGCAGGTGATCAGACAGGATGCTTACGTACGTGTCATCTGTCAGACTCGTACCTAGACATATCACTCTAACTGCACAAGCCCCACACCATCACAGAGTCTCCAACAGCTTGAACAGTACTCTGCTGACATGCACAGTCCATGGATTCGTGAGATTGTCTCTGTACCCGTACACGTCCAATCGCTGGATACAAATCGTAACGAGACTCGTCCGGCCAGCAACATGATTCCGGTCATCAGTAGTCCAATGTCGGTGTTGACTGGCCCCGGCGAAAGCTCATATGACTGAATGTTCGCACACTAACACTTGTTGATGGCCCAGCATTGAAATGTGCAGCAATTTACGATCATATTTGATTTACGGAAGGGTTGCACTTCTGTCACGTTAAACAATTATTTTCATCTTCGTTGGTCCCGTTGTTGCAGGATCTTTTTCCGACCTCAGCAATTTCCGACATTTGATGTCTTACCAGATTCCTGATATTCACTCGTGAAATGACCGTACGGGAAAATTCCCACTTCATCGCTACCTCGGAGATGCTGTGTCCCATCGCTCGTGTGATGCCTATATTACGACGTTCAAACTAATTTAATTCTTGATAATCTGCCATTGTACTTGCGGTAACAGATCTAACAACTGCGCCAGACACTTGCCTTATATAGGCGGCGGCCGGAGTGGCCGAGCGGTTCTAGGCGCTACAATCTGGAACCGCGTGACCGCTACGGTCGCAGGTTCGAATCCTGCGTCGGGAATGGATGTGTGTGGTGTCCTTAGTTAGGTTTAAGTAGTTCAAAGTTCTAGGGGACTGTTGATCACAGCAGTTGAGTCCCATAGTGCTCAGAGCCATTTGAACCATTTGAACCATTTGAACCTTATATAGGCGTTGCCGATCTCAGCGCCGAGTCCTGCATGTTTACATATCTCTGTATTTCAGTAGGCATGCTTATACCATTTTCTTTGGCGTTTGAGTGTAATTCTTCCATTAACATCCATTATACGTCTGTTGACTTGCGTTATTACACTTTTGACGTAGCCTAACTCGTTTAGTTTGCATTAGTGTTATATTTACTATAGTTCGCCTTTACTTGTCTCTTAACTTTATCTATCGCCATGATTTTAATCTTGATTGTTTTTGTTTTCAATTTTTTTGTATTCAGACATGAGACAAATTTAATGCATACTCATTAAACTCATACGTTGTTGAATAATTCATAGTGAAGATCGGTAACAAATACCTTCCAGGAACACAGTATCAACCGGATCGCGAATATCTACAATCTTCTTGGAGTTTCAAAAGAACGTTGTTTGCGGAATCCATGCTGATTCATAAAGAAATGATTTTCACTGTCTATAAAGAACACAGTACGCGACCATAAATGATGATCAATAATTCTGTAATTCTACAACAAACAGACGTCATTCATACAGGCCAGTAATTAGCGACATGTGTCCGACGGCCTTTCTTGAAATCGAGGAATAACCAACGCCTTTTCTCATTACTTGGAATCCTTCGTTGCTTAACCTGCGTACGATAAACTTCTGCTGGAAGATGATCAGTTCCTTGCGCAAAATGTTTAGAAAATGTCCAATTGCCTCACCTATATCGAGAGATTTCAATCGATTACTTGCTCTGCTATCATTTATCTCGATATGTGTTCTTTCAGCATTCGTGTGATGACTGGAAGAAAGAAGGTTCTTATTGGGTTTTCTGGCTCCCATTTTTCGATTCAGCGTCAATATGAACTATGAATAACTGAACAGAAGGTTTTGATTCGTTTGCTGATTTTACGTTAAAGAGAAGGAGAGAAGAGACAGAGAGTCTTTAAGGATTTTTCGTCACACTGATTGGTAAAACTTTTACCTTCCAATCCATTTTAGTGCCATTCGTCTAACAAATATGTCATGTGGGCGCTCATGATGCAGCTGTTTGGTGGTGTAGTCCCAAAACCAACCAGCCATCCATCAGCTATTAATTGAATTTAGAACCAACCTGTTGTCCGACACCGTCATTACGCATCTCAGAAAATGACCTTCTAGTGGCGGTGCACTGAAAGTATAGCTCGTCCAACCCGGGGGAATATTTGCTTCTACGACGACTGCAGTATCTGCTCGCATGACACACGCGATGATCTTCCATCGATAAGGGCCGGCGGTTAGGAAAGATTCCCCGCGGAGAAACAAGAGCAGTGCGAAGACACAGACGGGAAACCGCAGAACAGCCTCTTGCAATGGTTATCTCGACTCTGAGGAATTGCCCTGATGACAGCGGCTCACTCAAGGAGAAGGAAGTAACAGAGTGCTTCTTGTTGCTGCAAGGAATTTTCGTAGCACATTCGAGCAGTTGGGGAGACTTTCCATCTCTTTGTTGCGAACTTTTTACTAAGATGATGTTTATTCATCACCGTTTTTCTTGTTTTTGTCACTTAATTGACTTCATTAAATATTTTTGCAAAGAAATCGAAAATAATCAATGCCGCATTATTCTTCATACATGGAGAAGTACCAGGCAACTGTGAGCGGGTCGAATGAAAAAATCAACAGCTCGAATGGATGTGGAGACAGTATGAACGGTGTAGTAGTAGTAGTAAACGATTAAGATTACTTAGAAATGACGTAAACGTAACTTCATTTACGCCTTCTGTAACGTGACTGGGATGATCACTGTTGCGCCATCTCATGTTAGTGAGGAGCCCTCGTACGTACCTTAATCGTAAAAACAGAAGCAATATGACTCGTTGATGTCAACCAGGGAAATATCAACATGAGCTTGTATTCGAGTAGGACTGAAAAGCGGTCTCCCCTAAATCACTAAAAGTGCCAGAGAGCTGTAGCTAATCCAGTTCCATACGACATTGTCTTGAGTGAGACCAGTGTGTGTCGGACAAATTCCCTGTTCGACACAGCGTTCGCTACGCCTACGCAGTACGTTCCAACGATCATCACTTGTATGCGGGCTGAATGTGCTCTCATCGCTGAAGACATCAGCAAGTCATTTCATCCTTCGGGCTTTCTCTCACGGCAGCAGTAAAACTGTGCTCATCGATGATGTGGAGCGAGTAGAAAAGGTTAAGCCGTGTCCTATGTGAGCGACAGAAGCGAGTGACTTCTGGATACACGACACTCCAGCGACAAGCAGCAACATTGGGCAAAAACCTTGGGTCTCCTGCGTGCGAGCGACCGTGTCGCGCTACAAGTTGGCTGCTCAGAGCCAACCAATCGTTTCTATTAAACGGCATCCTTAACCTGCAGAATACTGTAGCTGGAGAGTAAGGCTACAGAATTAGGTTTACTTAACAATACAAAGCGAAAAGGAATGCTGTGCATGAATGTTACAAATGGAGGAATGTCCATGGAGAATTTCAAAAGTATCGTCAACTACGAAGAACACCAGACAAGTTCTTCGAATACACGTGAATGAGCAGAGGAGCATTCGACTATCACATCAATAAATTAAATACAAATGTTTTTTTACATGATCAAGAACTTTTAACTGCCAATAAATGGAGAGGAATGACTATCACATGACTAACTACGCTAAAAGCAAACATAAGCACAAAAAATGAAACGTGAGTACAATATGTAGCTGTAGTGTAGGGGTAGCGTATGCACTTCGCAACTACGTGCGAGAATAAGGTCCTGAGTTCGATTCCCGGCAGGTCTTACATCTCTACTGACTCAATTACGATTCTGTATACTAAGTTTTATGTATACTGTTTACACTGCATCGCTAAGTATATTTTTAAGGTCTTGCCAAAGAACTTGATCTTGACACCTACCCCTGTACATCACACATTTAATTCTTAATAAATTACAAAGAACCATGAAATTTAACAGATATTTCATGTTGCGAACGTAATTCATCAGCAGTCTGTGTTAAGGTCAAGCGTTTCAATTACCCTAAATAGTCTGTAAAAGTAAAACTTTCAAAATTTTGAAAATAAAGTCAAACATTTTGTGTAATGATTTTTCTAAAAGTATGAAATAAAAAATAATATGGAAAGGTTTGGTGCACCTTATTTTCTGTTCATGATTTCGAGCATCATTAAAAGGCACGTGGAACGTTCCTCTTATCTACTTATTTCTTTTACACAAATAATTTCATAAAATATTTGAGTGATTTCTTACATTTTTTAATTTCATGTTTCATTCAGAAAGCATGATCTTTCTGACTCCTCGTTTGCGTTCCTGACATACTTGAATAGAAGGAAGCCTTTTTGACACTTAAATACCGCACCAGTGTATATTTTTATGTGCAAAATAGTTAGGTCTTGAAGAGATGAAATTTTTGACACTTCATTTAAAGCAGCTTTTCGTGAAATATTTCAATTTTTCCTCAGCTTATTAATTAAGTTATCGTTTATTACCCTGATTACTTTCAAGCAGTTAAATATGTTCATGCCAAAGTAAACCTCATGCTGCTCACTTTGATAGCCCGTTTACCTGTTTTTCTCTCTTTGTTTGCCTATGAAAATTTCGACAAAACCTCATGGTGTAAGTTATAGGGAGTCTTGTTTTCATTCTGCTCACGCGTTTACAAAAGCGTATAGAGTATTAATCATATGATAAAATAGTCCTTTCTGCTTGCTGTCATTTCCAAAAATCGTCGTTTCAATATCGTGAATTTTTTATGACATAAGACTATTTTTACGACCACTTCATTCCCGAAGCGCAGTAAAGGTTCGGACGCGACGCGAGCTACCAGTCTGCGGATATAAGAACCAGTATCCCAAGAATGAAAAGAGATGTCATTCCGGTCTCAACTTTAAATACAATTTAGATATATCGGTTACATTTCATAAGCAATAATGTATGGCCTTAAATGAACGATACAGAAAGTCTACACAATGTGATTTTACCTCTGCAAATCCTTAAAAATTTCGTGCAGCCATGTACTCAATTTCGTGTCGCACAGTAACTATGATGATGAATAACGAAAATAAATTCTGAGCTTTATCATTTAAGGGTATCAAGCTATAGGTTGAGGAAGAATTTTTTCGCCAAATAGTTTTCTTGAAATCGGATGTTAAGTAATTCATAGCTGCCGTCGCGTCCGCTCCACTGCTTTGCCAAGATGACACGTGGCTGTCGCCCTGTGTCGAGGGTTCTGCAGCGACAAGATTCAAACGCGTTTGAATTCAAAGGTCGCCAGTTGCAGCGGGAGACAGGCAGCGACACAGATGTCGCTCACCTAGGACACTTCCGTAACTACACCTGCGGTTGTGTTTTGTTGCCTGAAGCTGTCGCTCGCTTGCGTCGCTCACGTAGGACGGCCTTAGAGGCGTGCGCGTCTGTCGTCTCACTGCTCGCAACAGTACGTGTTGACACTTTTGCAATCATACTTGGTCTTATCTGAGCTCTTGCAGCTGTTTGGTGTCTGCCAGTGACACTCGTACAATAAGGCAATCTTGCTGAGAATCTACGCTGCACGGACATTCGGTGTGCTAGAAACAAGTGTGAGAACTTTGATGTGTGTACTGTCCTTGCATAGCCGCACATCCTATGTGGAATGTCCAGTTTTCTTGGAAACTCTTTGAAAAGACCCCTTGAAACTCGGAAAGCCGCGATTTAAGTCCTCAAAAACTTAAGCATTTGCCTATAGGAAGCACAAGTGTGTAACTATCGTATGATGCCTGCTTGTTCCACACGCTTGGACTGAGTCCCTTTTGAGCAGTACATTCAAATAGTGCTCTCGTAGTTGACCCATTATGCTGACACTGGACTCGCATTCGGAAAGGACGACGGTTCAATCCCGTCTCCGGCCATCCTGATTTAGGTTTTCCGTGATTTCCCTAAATCGTTTCAGGCAAATGCCGGGATGGTTCCTTTGAGAGGGCACGACCGATTTCCTTCCCAATCCTTCCCTAACCCGAGCTTGCGCTCCGTCTCAAATGACCTCGTTGTCGACGGGACGTTAAACACTACCCACCACCACCACCTATTATGCTGTAGGGCGACAGACGTCGTAGAAAACTGTATCAGAGTGGATACAGTCTCCCAAATGACACATGCAGCCATTGAAGCAAAATCTATTTTGTATACCCAGGTGCTATAATTTTTATCCAGCAATGCAGCGCCAATGGAAACCACATGCGCCAAAATCTGCACTTTCCCTAAAGTGTAGCTTCCGCAGCGCACCACGCGCAGAATTTCATCATCATTCTGCCAAAAGACAGGTTTTCACTTGGTAGTTCTCCAAGCTGACCTGTCTTCTGCCATCCTCTTCAGGTCTGCACAATTTCCGCTTCCCTTTATGTCGTCTATCATCTTGTATCTCCTTCTTCCTCTCAGTCTTCTCCCACAAACCAATCCTTCCAAAGCATCTGCTAGCAAGCACTCCCTTCTCAATGAATGTCCCAACCAGTTCTTTTTCCTTTCTCTTATAATCTTCAGCAGACATCTTCTCTCACCAACCCTTTCCAGTACTCTTTTATTACTCACTCTTTCTATCCAGCTTATTTTCTCCTTTCTCCTCCAGATCCGCATCTCAAGTGCTTCTAACCTTTTTTCATCCTCTCGTCTCAGCATCCATGTTTCTTCCCCATATAGTGCCACACTCCAGACAAAGCATTTGCCAAGCCTTTTCCTTAGTCCTTTATCTAATTTGCTACGTAAGGGTCTCCTCTTTCTGTTGAATGCCTCTTTCGCTATGGCAATTCGAGTTTTCACCACCTCCTGACATTTCAAGTCCTCAGTTATTGTGCTTCCAAGATATTTAAATTCACTTACTTGGCTAATGGCAGATTGTCCTATTTTAATATTGGATAGTCTGCGTCTTGTACTGATGAATATACTCTTTGTTTTTGCTGTGTTTATTTGCATCCCATATTCCACACAAGCTTCATTCAGATTTTTCAGCACGTTATTCACTGTCCGCTCACTTTCTGCCACTAATACCATGTCATCAGCAAATCTTATACATTCAACTCTCTTTCCACAAATACATATTCCTCTTTTCCCATCTAAGCCTTTCGTAATAATCTCTTCAAGGTATACGTTAAACAACAGTGGGGAAAGGCAATAACTTTGTCTAACTCCTCGTATAATGTTGCTTCCTTCTGACATTCCATTTCCTATCCTTAATCTTACTTTCTGGTGTAAATATAGCTTCTGTATCAGTCGTCTCTATTTCCAGTCTGCTTCTTTCCTCTTCAAGACATCCATCAGCTTGTTCCACTGAACTCTGTCAAAAGCCTTTTCTAAATCTATAAAAACAGCAAAGATTTCTCTACCTTTTTCCGTATATATATTTCCCCTATAGCTCTTAACAGGCCAATAGCATCTCGTGTTCCTTTTCCTCTTCTAAATCCGAACTGCTGCTCAACAATCCCTCTGTCCAGCTTTCCATATAGCCTTCTATTCAACACTCTCAGCAAGGCTTTAGCTGCATGAGAAATTAGACTGATGGTCCGGTGCTCTTTTTCTCTATTGGTATCACAACTGTTGGAAGTCCTCAGGCCATTCCCCTTTGTCATATATCTCGTTACAGAGGTAGAGTATTTCTTTTCTTGCCTCAGTGAGGCACCCAGGAGGGGAAGATGAAATGAAATGAAATTTTATGGGTCTTGGTGGTACGTGATATTCTTTCCGTGACTACAGAATCGAGTCAAATTTACGAAGAAATTGGCAGTAAGAGCCCAGTTGTCATTATGACGTTGTACCGCTCTGGCCTGGATGCATGGACCGATTCGTTGGGGAAGCACATCATAAAACGCTGTATCCTCTCCTGAGGCAAGGTGACCCACAAATTTGTGACTGGTCCTTGATCCTGGATATTGGCAAGGGACAGAATTGATGTTCTATCAGGGAAAGAAATATGGATTTTTTTGGCCGCAAGAATCACTTCAGCATCACGGAGACAGTTCACAAAGGCGCATGTCGTATGTGAAAGAGAACTTGCCTTCCGAAAAATGGCTCCACGATATTGTCGCATGAGAGCTAACGCACGAGGGGGCAGGACGTGCGTGACGCATAATTGAGTCGTCAGACTTCTCTCAATCACTACCGGCCGCGACCTGGAGGCATACTCGATGGCTCCCCGCACCATAAGGCCAGGAGTAACACCGCGGTGCCTCTACAAAACATTTGAAGATTGGGATCTCTCAACGGCTCACAGTCATAGTAGCCGACAATGGTGATTCGAGGCGGTAGTGCAGAATCACAGTTTATCGCTAAATGCGATGCCACGCCATTCACCGACAGTCCATGGTATTCGGCCACGACACCGCTCCAAACTCAGCCGTTTGTGTTGTTGTGTTAGTGGTAGTCTACGCATGGGTCGGTGATTCCTTACGTAAATTGCTAGTAGTCTCCGACCAATCGCAAAATGGTTACGACGTGGTTGGTGCATAATACGGCTGTCGTTCCTCGTGGTGATCGACAAGAACCATGACGACCGATATGCCTGTCTTCGTATTGCCATGCAGCGTTGTACCGGGCTGCGTGACACACGGAAGCCACAAAAACCTGGGTATTGCACGAGTCAACCAACAGCCCCCTTTCGAAATCTGACATGTACTCCTAACACTGTGTCAGATGAGTACCCAGCCTCTCCACTTCTTCACAGTATGACGCTGTTCGCGCTCCTTATATACACTATCAGGCCTGGTAACAGCATTAGACACGAGAGGCACTAATGAACTCAGCTATCTGTTCTACCTGTCATAGAGAATTGCAACTCTGACCATTTACACAGCCACCTATGATGTCTAAGTGTACGAAGTTACAGGGAGTTCCTACCTTACTGTACGAGTGCTTCACTGTTTTTGTCAGGTAGTGTAAGTAGCTCTGTAAGCCTGGTTATCTTGTTTAAACGAATCTGAACCTTTGTTGCCAGTAAAAGCTGAATGTAGTGAAAACAACTGTATGGTCAATAATGTGATGTCAGTACATTGCATATGTGTTATGAATACATTACATTGACTTAGCGCCTACGTGGCGCTGCCATAATCATTTGATCTGATTATACACTGTACAGCCAAAGAAACTGGTACACCTGCCTAACGTCGTGTACGGCCCCCGCTAGTACGCAGAAGTATCGCAACACGATGTGGTGTCGACTCTACTGATGTCTAAACTAGTGCTGGAGGGAACTGACACCATGAATCCGTAAAAGTGAGAGGGGGTGGAGATCTCTTCTGAACAGCACATTGCAATGCTTCACAGATATGCTAAATAGTGTTCATGTCTGGGGAGTTTGGTGACCAGCGGAAGTGTTTACCTCAGAAGAGTGTTCCTGGAGTCACTCTGTCGCACTTCTGGGCGTGTGAGGTGTCGCATTGTCCTGCTGGAATTGTCCAAGTCCGTCGGAATGCACAATGCACAACCGACATTAATGGATGGATGATACGACAGGATGCTTACGTACGTGTCACCTGTCAAAGTAATATCTAGACGTATTAGGCGTCCCATATTACTCCAGCCGCGCACACTCTACACCATTAGACAGCCTCCACCACCTTGAACAGCCCCGTGCAGACAAGCAGGGTCCATGGATTCATCCTCTCGATACAGTCTGAAACGAGACTCGTCCGATCAGGCAACATGTTTCCAGTCATCAACAGTCTAACGTCGGTGTTGATGGGCCCAGACGAGAGATAAAGCTTTGTGTCGTACAGTCATAAAGGCCTTCGCCTCCTAAAAGCCATATCGATGCTGTTCCGTTGAATGGTTTGCACTCTTACACTTGTTCATGACCCAGCATTGAAATCTGTAGCAGTCTGAGGAAGGGTTGCACTTCTGTCACGTTGATCGATTCTTTTCAGTCGTCGTTGGTCCGTTCTTACAGGTTCTTTCTCCGGCGCAATGATGTCGTAGTTTGATGTTTTATCGGATTGCTGATATTCACGTTACGGTGTCTAGTGATCCCTATAATAAAGAGACGTCTTAGTTGCACTGCTTTTGCATTATGCACGTTTTTCTGGGGGGAGGGGGGGGGCGAATCTGGAATAGAGGCATAATATTTTCATAATAAAGAAGAGATTTATAAGAATTACAGAATTACATCTAGTATTGATTTTAGATTGTCTTACACAGGCTTCTTCAAATAAGCATAGTATTTTGAGGACTGAATCGGAATAGTCATTAATGTCCTTTGTCAGTACCAATATTCATAGTGTCGTAGTGAAGAGAGGCCTTATGCAATCATTTATTCGTCTTGATTCTGATTGATAGAGTTGTTGGATAACCTCCTTAGAGATATCCTGTCCACATAGCGCTTTAGATTGTCAAAATCCCTAGATTGTTGGAGGCCCAACGCCATGCCCATATAACGCTCCAAACGTTCTTAATTGTCCGGCAACTTTGTTGGCCGAAGGTAGGGTATGGCAAACAAGAAGATAAGCACTAGAAACTCTCGCCGTGTGCGAGCGGCCAAAATCTTGCTGAATGTCAGCTGATGATGGCTTGCCATGAAGAATAACAAATCGGGGTGTAGCGTAACATCGACGTAACGCTGCGCTGGGAGGGTGCCGCGGTGATAACCAGAGGTGTCCTGAATTGAAAATAAATGGCACCCCTGACCACCTGGTGTGAAAGAGTCGTCTAGAGGATGAAGTTACGCACTGTAGTCTTCAGTGCTGAAAGTAAGTTCCGTCTGCATGCGAGTGAAGGATATACCTTTGTACAGCGTAGAGCTACTGAAAAACCTCAGCCTATACCAGAGTGCATCGGAGCAGCTTCAACTGCAGCGTATCAGTGCATCAGATGTTCGCATGAGCATTATTGCAGAATATTCTGCGTGCGGTGAATTTGGCACCTTATTTTCCATAAATGTACATTTTTTGACAGTTGTAAGACAGATATGTTTAGTCCTATAATCCTCTGTACAAAATTTGAATAGCTCTGCATTTCGTGAAGAAAATAATATTATCGGGAGAAATTTTAATCTTGTAAAAAAAATGATTTGCTAATTTGCGAAAAAGATTATCATCTGAAATTCGGATAGCTCCCCAAGAATTCAACATAAAACACTAAAGATATTTTTTGTACAGATAATAGCTTATAAGATAATTGCAATAATGCGGGAACTATTTTTACGATGTGACACTGCCGCACGGTAGAAAAATGAACGTCCTCTGAAAACGAGCAAACATGCACACGCAAATGCATTTGAACACATTATCTGGACTATTAAGGTAATAGGAAATCCATTTACAAATGTGTAGTTACGCAGCGGAAATTTCATAGGTAACGATTTTGGATAATATCGACTGTAGTTCAGATTAAAGTCGATCTATATCATTACACCGATTAAAATGTGTAGAGGACTACACCTGCATCTACATGGTTACTCTTCAATTCAAACTTAAGTGCCTTTCAGGGAGTTCATCGGACCATTTTCATGCTACTTCTCTACTATTCCAATCTCGAATGGCACATGGGAAAAAGGAACACCTAAATTTTTCCGTTAGAGCTTTGATTTCTCTTGTTTTATTAAGATGATCATTTCTCCCTACGTGTCAGTCTAATTTTATCCTGAAATTTAGGCAGGATGGTAGTCATATATTAAACAGGCCACTCAATCAGTATCTGAAAAATGTATTGTTGTTCGATTCACTGTTTAGCATCAACTGCCACGGCCCGTATCATAAAAAAATGAAATAATGAAATGATCGTATGGAATTGTTGGCCGGGAGCCCCCCGCGGGGGACTTCGGCCGCCGTATTGCAAGTCCTTTTTAGTTGACGTCACTTTGGCGACTTGTGAATCAATGATGATGGACACACAACACCCAGTCATCTCGAGGCAGAGAAAATCCCTGATTCCGAGGGTAATCGAACCCGGGACCCCGTGCGCGGGAAGCGAAAACGCTACCGGAAAACTGCGCGCTGTGGACAGCACGTATCGTATGAACTTGAGACAGGAATGACACCGTTGGGCAAGAATGCATCAGTATGCACAGAACAAAGATTGAACCCAGACCTTTATGCCTGTTGTTCCTCGGAGCAATGACGTATAAAAAGCGGGGGGGGGGGGGGGGGGGCGGCATCCAGCGGTCGTACGCCCCCCCCCCCTCTCATTAAATGAAATCACACACGGAAGTAGTGAAATGGAAATAATATTTTGGTTTTCAGTCATACGACGAAAAAGAGATACGCAGTGTCGGTAGTCAACAACCCCTTCGATAGATTTAAAGCATCTATACATCGATAATACTGCCAGCTATTGCCCATCCACACTGAAAGGCCTCTGTTGGATTTCTTAAATCTGTTGTCATTTACGGCATAAATTCCTCTTCTAAATTTACTGTGGAGCTTCTGAGTATCTGAGAGGAGACTGAGCAGTGAAACGTGTTACTTTTACACATAAACAAGAACGATCTGTCACACTACTACACTTTAAAACACAGTTTGTATGTAATTCATGTCACACAGTCTCATACGGAACCTACATCCGCTTTCTTTTATATACTGTATATGATTAGATACTGTCATCCCCCTTCCCTTCTGTGTGAAAGAATGAATGAGCAAATGTATTTCTAGTTGCATGCTTGATGGTAGCAGACAAGCCTGTCTCCTAGAGAACAGTAGGACCAACGACGGAACAGGTAGCTACGCTTTCTAGAAGCAAAGAGGTTTCTATCCTTTGTATTATCCTGTCCGTCCCTTGTCATGTTGATATAGGAAGCTGCCCCTCTGGTCACTTCCGTTTGTATCTGGGAAGCACGCTCGATAGGAGCGCAGGTCAGTCTGTCCGTGGCGAGCGTCTGAAGCGGTAAGATCTCCGGCTAAGCGCGTGTCTGCTAAGTCCGCAGGACAATGGATTTCTTAAGTTCAGCCTAACTGAAAATTTAATCACCTTTATTTCAGGTTGTAGCTAAAAAATATCTAATGTTATCTTAAATTGCAACGCAGTGTATTTCGAGTGTGAACTTCAGAATATCTTCCCGTAGTTGCTTTGTCACTGCTATGTCACTACTTTGTGAGTAAAGTGGAACCACGTGTTGATCAGTAACTCTAACTAAGATCATCAATCTTGAATGCGAATATGCGTGAGATTATAACGTCTCGTCTTGACAATATTTTTCTATATAGCAACTTTTCTTTATGTTCAACCCACGTGGGGTGTACTTTGAGAGACCAGTACCACGTGCTTATACAATTGTTTCACCCATCAGATTAATAGTAAGACGATAGTAACCAGTTCGAGGTTTTTCTTTTGTAAATTGCTTTTCGATCTAATTTATTTTAATTAATTATTGTGGAGTTACACTCTTTGTGTAAACCAATTTGACCACGTGAAGCATGTGGTGTAAGCATCAAAGTAGCTCTCAGCTATTCTTTTCGGGAAGATTTCACAGAGAGTTAGTATGAATTTAGTATACCAGTGTGTGGTAATTACATGACGGACAGGATTGCGCTACGAACGTTACTTCTTTGGGTGAAAATTGAATCGGTTGGTTGTGGTTAATTTCCTCTTGCATATGTTTCAACGTTCTTTGTGTGTTATTTTATGAATGTAATGTTGTATGCAGTTTCCCAATCTTGGCTCCATATTTGATGTGTTCCGTAAGATTACAAACTCACATTTTCACAATCCTAAATAAGGCATCAGCTTAGTTATGACTCAAGTTTAACATGCTGAAATTTCAATGATCAATGTTAAAATAAATTTCCAAATATAAACTGATTTATTTCTTTTCATTTAAATTCTTTTTTATATATCACCGGTTTTCGTATGACTATTAAAAGATTATAATTAATGTTAGTCTGTTTGGAAATTTGGTATGCTAGACTGGATACCTGGTGAAACATTGCTCAGTAATGCAAGGTTAACTTCCTCACATAGCTCACAGCTTTTAACCCGCTTTTATTGTCTATCAGCACCGCTTTCACATCAAATTAAGGCACCAACATTACAATACTTTAGTCAAGACCAACTGTTGAACATTGTTGACCTTACTTGATCTCAGCTATGGTTTTGTTAATAGGTCGGGTCTTACTTGCAGCTGAATTTAATGCAAGTGCTGCAGTTTATTATTTTTATTCTGTGTGCTGTTGTGACATTTTCTAATTACAGGTAAGTTTGTTACAAGAAAAAAGAGCAAAACTCATTTTGGTTCATCGACTAGCGTTGTGGTAAGTTAAAAACATTAGACGCTGCATTAGTACCATAAATACATGTCTACAGAGTTTCATGTGAGCACTGAAGTCCTTATTTTAATACTGGTAGAACTTCCGGCTTGCAACATGTCAGTATGTCACAAGGTAGCGGAGCGGTAAACATAACTATAAATGATCTTCAATTAAAATCATCGCGTGAAATATGCTTGGAATTGCCTGTTTCACCCGAAAATCGCCACGATCAACAAAAATATTGCCCAAGCGGCAATGGTTTTATGTCTTTAAAAAAATTGCTCAAAATTCTTATTAGTAGCCCAAATGGCGAAGTATTGCCA
This sequence comes from Schistocerca gregaria, assembly GCF_023897955.1. Classification (NCBI taxonomy): domain Eukaryota; kingdom Metazoa; phylum Arthropoda; class Insecta; order Orthoptera; family Acrididae; genus Schistocerca; species Schistocerca gregaria. The sequence continues at coordinate 124,709,697 of NC_064923.1, read as the reverse complement.
ATCTGGTAACACGGGAGGTACTAAATTACGAAAACCAGTGCAGACTCGGAATGATGTGGAGGTAGAAGGGGTATTCGATGACAGCGCGTTCTACAGTTTGTCAGCAAGTGACCACGAAAGCCTTAACAATTTTGTATTCCATAGATTGTTCGTTTCTAAAATATTTTTTCAGTGGGCTGCTTGAATTCGTCCGAGCCAACTGCGCCCTGTTTTCCGACCTCCCCCACCCCATTCCTCTTTAGCCGATAATCTTTTCACGCTCTTGAAACGTTTTCAGATGTTCTGTGATTAGCTTCACACCGTAACGTTTTTACGTTGTTCAGATATTTATGTAAAAATATTTTTTCATTATTTTTCTCGCAGTATATGTCTTGAGTTGAACAGTTTTTTGTTTCTCGGACAGACAGGTGTTTAATTTTAATGTTGTTCTGCGTAAATGTGCATAAAAATGGCTCACTTGTGGAACGGCGATATATCTTGTCTTCAAGTTCTACTGCAAGGAAAATATTCCATTGTGAAATGTATTCGTAATATCCATAGAACAGTGAGTCCATCCAGCACCGCTGTAACGTATTTCTAAATAGACGTCTTATAAGCGACAACCTATGTTGTACATCACAGAGGAGTTTATTGCATCAAAGACTGTATAACAAATTTATCATGGATAAACGCAAACCTTTTTGAGAGATAGCATAGATTACAAATCCAGTTGAAATCAATGTGTGAATCAGTGTCAAGATCTCAAAACCGTAGCTCACAGTATTTGTGAATTCCGTTTTGTTTTATAAACAAACTGGGTTGCTATAGGTCGAAGTTGACTTTTGAAATAATTATTTAAAACGAAATTATTGATCAATAAATGAACTTAAAGCATTTTAATAAAATGAAAGATACCTTAGTAAAATTTCAGATTGAATTGAGGAACTTGGGATGCTTTGATGTGGTGAAGGAATTCTGACTTGATTTCAGAAAAGTCGGAAATTTAAATACAAGATTGTAGTAGGAGAAAGATAGCTACTGTCAAAAGACATTTGAACCCTTTAACTACAAATTATTGAACCCAAAATTTAAACTACTTCTGCTCTGCGGTAATGATCCTTACATTAGAAGACTGAGCTGTGTTTTGCTAGCGAAGAGCCAATAGGCAATACATTATATTAAAGTTTTAATTCGTTTGGCAATGAAGTGAAGTTATCGTACTGTAAAATAAAGAAATATTTCTGTTGAGGATTTATGTTATACTTATTTAAGAAAAGTTTTTCTTGCTTAATTTAACAGACCAAATACTATTTATTTGAAAGCCTCCCAGAAGAAAACTATGTACATAAAAATTAAAAAATAAATAAATTTGTTTCCAGATAAATAAAAACATGAGCAAGTTTCTATTTAACAAATTGAATCCCCCGCTTTGACAAAATCCTGTGTGCGTCCTTGGTGGGGCCATACACAGGAAATTAAACCCGTGCTCAAAACCGCTCACGAAGATGCGCCTCGAGTTAAAATAGCAGCTACACAATTGGCCATTAAAATTGCTACACCAAGAAGAAACGCAAATGATAAACGGGTAGTCATTGGACAAATATATTATACTAGAACTGACATATGATCACTTTTTCAACCACCTGGCCGTAACAACGCCCTTGATAGCCCTGGGGATTGAGTCAGAGCTTGGATGGCGTGTACAGGTACAGCTGCCCATGCAGCTTCAACACGATACCACAGTTCATCAAGAGCAGTGACTGGCGTATTGCGACGAGCCAGTTGCTCGGCCATCATTGACCAGACATTTTCAATTGGTGAGAGATGTGGAGAATGTGCAGGCCAGGGAAGCAGTCGAACATTTTCTGTATCCAGAAAGGTCCGTACAGGATCTGCAACATGCGGTCGTGCATTATCCTGCTGAAATGTAGGGTTTCGCAGGGATCGAATGAAGGGTAGAGCCACGGGTCGTAACACATTTGAAATGTAACGTTCACTGTTCAAAGTGCCGGCGATGCGAACAAGAGGTGACCGAGACGTGTAACCAATGGCACCCCATACCATCGCGCCTGATGATAAGCTAGTATGACGATGACGAATACACGCTTCCAATGTGCGTTCACCGCGATGTCGCCAAACAGGGATGCGACCATCATGATGCTGTAAACAGAACTTGGATTCATCCGAAAAAACGACGTTTTGCCATTCGTGGACCCAGGTTCGTCTTTGAGTACACCATCGCAGGAGCTACTGTCTGTGATACAGTGTCAAGCGTAACCGCAGCCACGGTCTCCGGGCTGATAGTTCATGCTACTGCAAACGTCGTCGAAGTGTTCGTACACATGGTTGTTGTCTTACAAACATACCCATCTGTTGACTCTGGCATAGAGATGTGGCTGCACGATACGTTACAACCATGGGGATAGCATGCCTATCATCTCCACTGCAAGTGTTACGAGGCCGTAGGGATCCAGCACGGCGTTCCGTATTACCCTCCTGAATCCACCGATTCGATATTCTGCTAACAGTCATTGGATTTCGACCAACGCGAGCAGCAATGTCGCGATACGATAAACCGCTATCGCGATAGGCTACAATCCGACCTTTATCGAAGTCGGAAACGTGATGGTACGCATTTCTCCTCCTTACACGAGGCATCACAACAACGTTTCACCAGACAACGACGGTCAACTGCCGTTTGTGTATGAGAAATCGGTTGGAAACTTTCCTCATATCAGCACGTTGTAGGTGTCGCCACCAGCGCCAACCTTGTGTGAATGCTCTGAGAAGCTAATCATTTGCATATCATAGCATCTTCCTGTCGGTTAAATTTCGCGTCTGTAGCACGTCATCTTCGTCGTGTAGCAATTTTAATGGGCAGTAGTGTATATAAAAGGGTCACGGAAACCTTAAGCTTTGTGTGTTCGACGCCTGTCGCCATGTTATTCCAGGAGCACGTACATTCTCGTCCCCACCATTTTTATGCGCGCTACCGTTTGGATGTCATTTCACTTAACGAACTCTTTAGTATTGTAAAGTAATGAGAAGTACGACTTTCATACCGCTAACCGCTCTTCCTCCATTCCTACCAGAATTAATTCCACTGGAGTCCACAGTGGGCAAAGAGATGCCCCCAATGTGACGTCTCGGTTGCGGACAGGGGTGGCATTGTGCCCAGTGCGAATATAAGAAACTAAGAATAAATACCACGTTGGTCGCGGCCCGGCGCCAAGGAAGCGGACCGCTGGAAGATTAGAAGCCCGGCCGTGGCGGCCAGTTCTGCGGGAGCACGCCCGCTTCCACGTCGCTGTGAAGGCTTGCACTGCCACAATATTGTCGACAATGACCCTTCTACTCCCACCACTTGTGCAGTCGCAGGCAGAGTCGAAATTTATCTCGTTCTGCATTTTAATTCGCCTCTACGTTAATATACACTTACCGAAATAAGTCACAACAACAAAAACTATGTAACGTAAAGTAATGGAATTCCAGGAATACAATTGCCTAGGTAACATACTTAAGGGGGGGGGGCGTGTTGATGGAAAACACTGTTTCAAAAATGCACCAAATCCACAATTTTGGAGGTATGGCAATGAAAATTTGTACTACACTTTACATGAAAGTAACACATTTATATGTAAAATACATTGATTATATGTTGTTGTTGTTGTTGTTGTTCTGGTCTTCAGTCCTGAGACTGGTTTGATGCAGCGCACCACGCTACTCTATCCTGTGAAAGCTTCTTCATCTGCCAGTACCTACTGCAACCAAAATCCTTCTGAATTTGCTTAATGTAGTCATTAGTCATCTCTTGGTCTCCCCCTACGGTTTTTACCCTCCACGCTGCCCTCCAATACTAAATCGGTCATCCCTTGATGCCTCAGAACATATCCTACCAAACGATACCTTCTTCTAGTCAAGTTGTGCCACAAACTCCTCTTCTCCCCAATTCTATTCAATACCTCCTCATTAGTTACGTGATCTAATCCATCTAATCTTCAGCATTCTTCTGTGGCATCACATTTCGAAAACTTCTATTCTCTTCTTGTCCAAAATATTTATCGTCCACATTTCACTTCCATACATGGCTACACTCCATACAAATACTTTCAGAAACGACTTCCTGACACTTAAATCTATACTCGATGTTAACAAATTTCTCTTCATCAGAAACGCTTTCCTTGCCATTGCTAGTCTACATTTTATATCCTCTCTACTTCCTCCATCATCAGTTATTTTGCTCCCCAAATAGCAAAACTCCTTTACTACTTTAAGTGTGTCATCTCCTAATCTAATTCCCTTAGCATCACCCGACTTAATTCGACTACACTCCATTATCCTCGTTTTGCTTTTGTTGATGTTCATCTTATATCCTCCTTTCAAGACACTGTCAATTCCGTTCAACTGCCCTTCCAAGTACTTTGCTGTCTCTGACAGAATTACAATGTCATCGGCGAACCTTAAGGTTTTTATTTCTTCTCCGTGGATTCTAATACCTACTCCGAATTTTTCTTTTGTGTCTTTTATTGCTTGCTCAAAATACAAATTGAATAACATCGGGGAGAGGCTACAACCCTGTCTCACTCCCTTCCCAAACACTGCTTCTCTTTCATGTCCCTTGACTCTTATAACTGCCATCTGGTTTTCGTACAAATTGTAAATAGCCTTTCGCTCCCTGTATTTTACCCCTGCCACCTTCAGAATTAGAATGAAATTTGAAGATATATTTTCAAAAAATAATATATGTTCCTTTTTATCAGAAAGCATTCAAGAGATTTCTACAAAAATTCCCCCGTTTCATCTCTCTATATCTTGTAAGCTTCTGTCATGAGGTTTCTGGAATACGTCAAATAGGAGAACTTTCATAATTTTTAATTATAATTCCACAAGTTCAATTTTAAATTCATGCAAAATTGCAAGCACTTTGCCCCACATGTCAGCTTGCAATCAGTATTTCAAAATTTGCTCTTGAGATAACGTTTATTAAGTTTACAGAAGTATGTGTACAAAATTTTATAATTCTAACATTTGTAGAATCTGAGGAAAAGGTGCATAAACTTTAAACAACAAGCATTTCAGGAAACGCAATTTCAAGGTCAACCTAACTTTTTCCTTGTCACTTCTTTAGAGGACACCACATTTGTATTCTGGGTCGTCTTTCCTTTCAAGGCTTCTCTTCTGGTTTCTTGTTGTCTGTCTTCTTTCCTTTACCAGATCTTCAACTGACTTTTCAGCTGCAGAGACGCGCTGTAAATCTATTTTTCTTAGGATGTCTTGAAGCCGATGGTTTCTAATACATTCATACTCCCGACGTTCCCATCATTAAATACAATAACTGCATCGTAAGTTGGCATTCTGACAACTGTAGCAGATGCACATGTGTTTTTAGGGAATGGTTTCCACATGAGTGAATTAGAGACTCATTTGAATTTCGGGTTTTCCACAAACACAGCTTCTGAGAAGTACAGGATCGGCCAAAATAAGCTGTAAAACCAAAGAGTATGCATCACGGCCTTCTAGATGTATCCCGCGCACGTCTGGTTGGAAGCAAAACACAGAATCGTTTTTAACTGAGCTGCTATTAAAGTGCTGCTTCAAAACGTGGGCGCGGCAGGGAGCCCGCGTCACACTTTTAATTAATTTCCAGGCACTTCGGATGCGATTTCAACATTGAAACTTTAGGAACTTATTGTCCATGAGTTGTACTAACAAAAAATAAATCGAAAATTGACATTTTTGGTCAGTTTCATCACCGTCCCCGCTTAAGACATTGCAACATTACAGGTTAAAGAAGGCATGAATTAAACCATCGCAAATGTGAAATGCTGATACGTTAGTAACCGGTGTATTCGCCAAAATGTTGAATGCAAGCACACAAACGTGCATGCATTATGTTGTACCTATGCAGGAAGTCAGTTTGTGGCATGGACTTCCATGCCTATCGCATTTAACCGGTCAGTAAAATGACGTTATTCTGTTTGTGGTTGACACTGGAGTTGCCGTCCGATGATGTCCCCTATGTGTCACGTTGGAGATCAATCTTGTAATCGAGTAGCCGCTGGTAACATGTCGACACTCTGTAGAGCATGTTTGGTTACAACAGCGGTATGAGGGCAGTCGTTATTCTGCTGGAAAACATGCCCTGGAAGCTGTTAATGAGAAGCCGCACAACATGTTGAATCGTGAGAATGACGTACCAATTTACAGTTAGGGTGCGTGGGATAACTGCAAGAGTGTTCCCCTCAACTTATCCCCTTATAATTAATACACGGCCTTCACTGGCACCGAGGCAGGACCACCTTCCATCACGAAACTCAACAGACCTCCATCTGGCCATCCAGTGAGCTGGCACGTGACACCATTGCAGTCGCAAATGGCAGTGATTTGGGATCCTTGAACGCACGCAACAGGGCGTCTGGTTCAGAACTCTCCTTGAAGTAACCGATTTGTAACACTTCGTTGTGTCACTGCGGTGCCAACTGCAAATTCAGATTGCTGCTCAGGTGGAGTACGAAGCACCAGAGTCCTAGCTGAACATGGTCTTCCCGCTCGGCAGTATGACGTGGCCGTCGAGAGGCTAGTCTTCTTGCAGCTGTACATTCCCGCGACCACCGCTGTCAGCAGTCATGTACAGTGGCAGCATTCCTGCCAAGACTTCCTGCAGTATCGCAGAAGGAGCACCCAACTCCTGGTAGCCCTTTTATATGAGCGCGTTTAAACTCAGGGAGGTGTCGATAATGGCAGCCTTGACTGGTGTGAACTTTGAATAGACAAAATCTTTCATATGAAGAAACAGGCCTGCCAGCTTTCGTTTGAGTCCAACAATTCCTTCTTGTTGTTTCGACTTTTTTCACTTCAGTGTATTTCATTAGTATTCTTTATAAACAGATTTTTTTCTTTTACTTTAATTAGGCTAAGTGAGCATTGCAGCCACATGAAAACCGATCGCTATGGATCGGGAGCTGACAACGCCGAACAAATTGCCTAAGGCGATTTTTTATTTAGCCTCTGGCGCTGCACCATACAACCATCATATTGTACTACAGGGTATCCCTTTCAGACCTCGCACATTTCAATTGCCCAGAAAAAAAAAACAGTAGTGCTTCTCAAAGAATTTAGTTTCGCGCGTCCAATGTGCCAACTATCGTCGCCGGAGTGCAAAATGATCGCATGAAGTGGAAGTGGCGACTCCACAGCAATATGCGCGAGTAGTAGTGTGGTTTGCAGACACAAAGTCGCCAATTACCGTGGAAATAAACTATCATAGGTGTGGTGTCACCGCCAGACACCACACTTGCTAGGTAGTAGCCTTTAAATCGGCCGCGGTCCGCTAGTATACGTCGGACCCGCGTGTCGCCACTATCAGTGATTGCAGACCGAGCGCCGCCACACGGCAGGTGTAGAGACTTCCTAGCACTCGCCCCAGTTGTACCGCCGACTTTGCTAGCGATGGTTCACTGACTTCTACGCTCTCATTTGCCGAGACGACAGTTAGCATAGCCTTCAGCTACGTTATTTCCTACGACCTAGCAAGGCGCCATTATCTGTTGCTATTGATACTGTGAATCATGTACCGTCAAGAACGACGTTCACCATTAATGGATTAAAGTGTAGTATTCCACTAGCTACGTCCGTTATTCTAAAGTCTAATTTCCTTGTCCTGTTCCAGACCTCACGCCAGCCTGCGTGAGCTAAAACGAGTGCATTTCGGCTTCCTTTGGTAACACGGTTGGCTCTCCTGCCAACCACAACAATAGGTTCTGTGGGAGTGAGTCAACTGATATGATGACGCAATCGTTAGTTTCTGGCAAGTTGAAGTCTCCTGAAACATTCTGGTGGTGCACGTCGTAATGTTTCGGAAGAAACTGTGGAGCACATCATACAAGTGTTTCTCAGAAGCGCACGTAAATAAATACAGGGGGCAACGTAATGTACCCCGAGTAATGACGTATCGTGTAGTACACCGGCGCCTTCTTTTTTATGCTTAGAAAGTAAATTCTGCAACCTCTGATGTCGAAAGACAAACCATGCCCACAACAATTAGCTATAGACATGCTGCAGCGTATTGACAATAATGCCACATTCCTGGAAAGATGTGTATTGTCAGATGTGGCAACCTTTCATGTATCGGGAACGATTAATTGGCATAATGTTCGGATTTTGGTCTCGCAGCATCTGCACGCCATGACGGAACACTCCGTGATAGCCCTAAGAAGAAATGTCTGGTATGGGCTAATGCACGACAGGATTCTTGGACCTTTCTTCTTCGCAGAAAATACGGTGAATGGGTCAGTGTATCTGGACATGTAGTGAAACTTCCTGGCAGATGAAAACTGTGTGCCGGACCGAGACTCTAACTCGGGACATTTGCCTTTCCCTGGCAAGTGCTCTACCAACTGAGTTACCCAAGCACGGCTGTCGCTGTGGACGAGCGCTTCGAGGCGCTTCAGCCTGGAACCGCGCGCCTGCTACGGTCGAAGTTTCGAATCCAGCCTCGGGCATGGATGTGTGTGATGTCCTTAGGTTAGTTAGGTTTAAGTAGTTCTAAGTTCTAGAGGACTGATGACTTCAGATATTGAGTCCCATAGTGCTCAGAGCCATTTGAACCATTTACCCAACAGCGACTCACGACCCGTCCTCACAGCTTCAGTTCTGCCAGTACCTCGTCTGCTACCTTCCTAACTTGGTAGAGCACTTGCCTGCGAAAGGGAAACATCACGAGTTCGAGTCTCGATTAAGCACACAGTTTTAATCTGCCAGGAAGTTTCATATCAGCGCACATTCCGCTGCCGAGTGAAAATATCATTCTAGACATTTTGTAATTGTTTGCACACCGTCAGTTACAAGACTTTGAACACAACATTATCATCTGCCGCATTGATCAACGGCTGTTCGCAAGTTCCTGGATACGAAATTTTCCAGCTGTTGGATCGGACGTGGAGGATCCTGTGGGTGGAGGTGGGAACAGGGGAGAATGACACAGATAGTGACACGGGAAAGATAGCAACTCATTTAGTGGCATTAATGTGCATTTCGTACAGCTGTTTGGGCCTCTTAATAGAGCTTCCAGGCGTATTTACGTGTGATTTGAGGAGGGACTGATGGAGGTGGAAATGGCTCACATTCCACTGTTGTCAGCTGCGTCTGTCAAAAGGGCGGGTTTCACTACGCATGGCCTGCACTTCAGTGGATATGGGAAGGGGAGATTGGCAAAGGTTGTAGGTGACAGCGTTGTGGGAGGTGGAGGGATCACTCACGGGAAAATTTCTGTAGTTGTTGGCGTTGGAACTGCACTACATTTAGCCTGAAGTCAGCCGATAGGTATTCCTGCTTAAAGGAATCTCTCTAAGAAAGGAACGACCTTTTACAAATTTTAGACATCCAATTAATGAGGGAAGTAGCACATCTCATCAAAATATACGAGTTATTAGAGGTAATGTTAGTGAACTGCTTATAGATGTTGACTCTGAAATTATTGGTCCGTATATCAGAACACTTCTTAAATAATGTGAAAATTTAGAGAATCCTTTACCAGGATACAGGTCACCTGGCTGTTTCTCTAGGAGTACATTGCGATGTGAGGGAGTGGGATTATATACTATTATAGTTGTATGTGATGATTTCAGTAGTAATTGTGTAATGTGATGATTTCAGTAGTAATTGTGTAATTGTGTAATTGTGATTGATCTTCATCCTCATCATATAATGCAAATTGCATTCTTTCCACCGAGAGTGCAGGGGAGCAGTAGCACAACCACCGACAACATTTTTGTTCACTCTTCATTACTAGAGGGGCAATCTGCTAGCTAAAAGATGAATGGCCTTTTAGCGCCAAAAAGTTTTTGCGCTCAGTCACTTGTTAAATATAATTACAAACTGTTTATAAAACCTAATAAAGTTGTAATAGAGACCTTTCTAAACCTCATTAAGGAGAAAGAGCGGCAGGATTTTTATAGTGCTGATAACTTAGACCATAAATATAATGCTTTCCTCAACACATTTCTCATAGTTTTTGAACGGTGCTTTCCATTTCGAAGCTCAGAACACGGTGTTAACATTAATAGGGAGCCCAGGTGTCTGAGTAAGAGGATAAAAATATCATGAAGAACAAAGTGGGATTTATATCAAAATTTTAGAAGCAGTCACAATTGAGCTGCAGCAGGACATTATAAACAGCATTGCAAGGTGCTTCAAAACGGTGTTAGAAAGGCAAAAGAAATGTGGTAAGTGAATTGAATGGCCAATTCTAAGGATAAAATAAAACCTTATGGTTACTCGTGAAGGAAGTGTCTGGTCCGCAACACCAGGTTGAGCACAAGCGCTTCACTTACTGGTAAGTTGGATATATGAAAAGTACTTATTAATTACATTCAGACTATAGCAAGTGAATTAAATAAAAGCTTAGTTCCCACAGGGGATCATGTATCTCCCTTACAAAATACACTACAGGCCATTAAAATTGCCAACACCACGAAGATGTATTGCTACCGACGTGAAATTTAACCGACAGCAAGAAGATGCTGTGATATGCAAATGATTAGCTTTTCAGAGCATTCACACAAGGTTGGCCCCGGTGGCGACACCTACAACGTGCTGGCATGAGGAAAGTTTCCAACCGATTTCTCGTACACAAACAGCAGTTGACCGGCGTTGCCTGGTGAAACGTTGTTTTGATGCCTCGTGTAAGGAGGAGAAATGCGTACCGTCACGTTTCCGACTTTGATAAAGGTCGGATTGTAGCCTGTCGCGATTGCGGTTTATCATATCGCCACATTGCTGCTCGCGTTGTTCGAGATCCAATGACTGTTAGCAGAATACGGAATCGGTGGATTCAGGAGGGTAATACGGAACGCCGTGCTGGATCCCAACGGCCTCGTATCACTAGCAGTCGAGATGACAGGCATCTTATCCGCATGGCTGTAACAGATCGTGCAGCCACGTCTCGATCCTTGAGGCAACAGATGGGGACGTTTGCAGGACATCATCTTCACGAACAATTCGACGACGTTTGCAGCAGCATGAACTATCAGCTCGGAGACCATGGCCTCGGTAACCCTTGACGCTACAACACAGACAGCCTGCGATGGTGTACTCAACGTCGAACCTCGGTGCACGAATGGCAAAACGTCATTTTTTCGGATGAATCCAGGTTCTGTTTACAGCATCATGATGGCCGGATCCGTGTTTGGTGACATCGCGGTGAACGCACATGGAAGCGTGTATTCATCATCGCCATACTGGCGTATCACCCGGTGTGATGGTACAAGGTGCCATTGGTTACACGTCTCGGTCACCTCTTATTCGCACTGACGGCACTTTGAACAGCGGATGTTACGTTTCAGATGTGTTACGACCCGTGGCTCTACCCTTCATTCGATCCCTGCGAAACTGTACATTTCAGCAGGATAATGCACGACCGCATGTTGGAGGTCCTGTACGGGCCATTCTGGATACAGAAAATGTTCGACTGCTGCCCTGACCAGCACGTTCTCCAGATATCTCACCAATTGAAAAGGTCTGGTCAATGGTGGCCGAGCAACTGTCTCGTCACAACACTCTTGATGAACTGTGGTAATGTGTTGAAGCTGCATGGGCAGCTGTACCTGTTCACGCCATCCAAACTCTGTTTGACTCGATGCCCAGGCATACCAAGGCCGTTATTACGGCCAGAGGTGGTTGTTCTGGATACTGATTTCTCAGGATCTATGCACCGAAATTGCGTGAAAATGTAATCACATGTCAGTTCTAGTATAATATATTTGTCCAATGAATATCCGTTTATCATGTACATTTCTTCTTGGTGTAGCAATTTTAATGGCCAGGAGTGTAACTTTCTGAGACTGTTATTTGATATACTCCTTCATGATAATGACTGATACTGACAAGGTGGAGACCGAGTCAGTAATTAAATCACTAAAGACTAAGGTCTCTTATGGATATGCCGGGATATCTAACAAGATACTAAAATTATGTTAGCCCAATACTGAGCCACACCTGTAACTTATCCATTCCGCATGGTAAGTTCCCTGCCTGATTAAATAGTCAGTAGTGAAGCCCCTTCATGAAAAAGGAGGAAGGAAAAAGAAGACTATTTTAAATCTATTTCTATGTCATCGGTGTTTGCTAAAGTTATTGAAAAGGCTGTATATACAGGGTGTAAATTTTAAGTTGACAAACCAGAATAACTCGAAAAATAAGCTTCACACGAAAAAATGTGTAGAATCCAAAGTTGATTATTTTCGAGGGCGACATCTCTTGGTGCGAAAATTAGCTTGCCACCCCCTGGGGGTGGGGGGCGAAGGCAACGTCAAAATTTCAAATGGGAACCCACATTTTTTATTGGAAAATCAGATTCTACATAAAAAACTACGTACATTGTTATAAACATTTGTTTCGATTCTTGGTAGTTGGCGCTGAAATTCAATAAAATCCGTGTTCTCATTTTTGATTGGAAAATGACTACGGATAAATAAAAAATACTTATTTACTTCGTAAATTTAGATTCACTAACACTAAAACTCTGCCATTCTCCCCATTAAAAGTTGTGTGGCCTCATGACCACGAAATAAACAACTTATCCGAATCTGCGGAAAAAATTAATACTTGGGTCAATATTTGTAAAACTCTAATTCCTCTCCCTCAAACCCCGCCCTACGGAGAGAGAGAGGTAGAGTTTTACCTTTTGTGAACCTACATTAACGAAATAAATGAGTGAAATGTTCAAATGTGTGTGAAACCTTATGGGACTAAACTGCTAAGGTTATCAGTCCCAATGCTTACACACTGCTTAACCTAAATTAGCCTAAGGACAAACACACACACACCCATGCCCGAGGGAGGATTCAAACCTTCGCCGGGACCAGCCGCATAGTCCAGGACTGCAGCGCCTTACACCGTTCGGCTAATCTCGCGCGGCAAATAAATGAGTACTTTTTATTTATCCGTAACCATTTTCCACCCAAAAGTGAGAACATGTAGTTTCTTGAATTAAAGCGCCAGCTACCAAGAACCAAAACAAATGTTTACGACAAAATGTACGTAGTTATTTTACGTAGAATCTGATTCTGGAATAAAAAATGCGGGTTTGAAAATTTAATGTTGGCTCTCGCCCCATCCCCGGGGGCTGGGGTTGCGGGCTAATTTTAGCAGCAGCTGATGTAGCCCCTCCAAAATAATCAACTTTGGATTCTACACATTTTTCGTGTGAAGCACATTTTTCGAGATATTCCGTTCTCTCAACTTAAAATTTACACCCTGTATAAGGATAATTGATCATTTCAGTTGACTTAATTTGCTGTCAAATGTGCAGTTTTGTTTTGGATGTGGTTTATCAACTGAAAATGCAATATTCTCTTTTCTCTGTGAGGCTCTGAGAGGATTAAATAAAAGGCTGCCAACAGTAACTGTCTTCTTTGATAACTAAGGTTACTGTCTTGATCACAAAATATTACTGCAGAAGCTGGACTATTATGGAATAAGGGGAGCAGCTGACGTCTGGTTCACCTCTTACTTAGGAACAGACAGCAGAAGGTCATTCTCCGCCGTACTGAAAATGACTACGGCGGGCAGTCCCATTGGGGCACATTTAAGTAGGAGTGGCCCAGGGATCGGCGTTGGATCCGCTGTTGTTTCTTATACAGGGTGTTACAAAAAGGTACGGCCAAACTTTCAGGAAACATTGCTCACACACAAATAAAGAAAAGATGTTATGTGGACATGTGTCCGGAAACGCTTAATTTCCATGTTAGAGCTCATTTTAGTGTCGTCAGTATGTACTGTACTTCCTCGCCAGTTGGCTCAATTGAAGGAAGGTAATGTTGACTTCGGTGCTTGTGCTGACATGCGACTCATTGCTCTACAGTACTAGCATCAAGCACATCAGTACGTAGCATCAACAGGTTAGTGTTCATCACGAACGTGGTTTGGCAGTTAGTGCAATGTTTACAAATGCGGAGTTGGCAGATGCCCATTTGATGTATGGATTAGCACGAGGCAATAGCCGTGGCGCGGTACGTTTGTATCGAGACAGATTTCCAGAACGAAGGTGTCCCGACAGGAAGAGTTTTGCAGCAATCGATCGGCGTCTTAGGGAGCACGGAGCATTCCAGCCTATGACTCGCGACTGGGGAAGACCTAGAACGACGAGGACACCTGCAATGGACGAGGCAATTCTTCGTGCAGTTGACGATAACCCTAATGACAGCGTCAGAGAAGTTGCTGCTGTACAAGGTATCGTTGACCACGTCACTGTATGGAGAGTGCTACGGGAGAACCAGTTGTTTCCGTACCATGTACAGCGTGTGCAGGCAGTATCAGCAGCTGATTGGCCTCCACGGGTACACTTCTGCGAATAGTTCGTCCAACAATGTGTCAATCCTCATTTCAGTGCAAATGTTCTCTTTACGGATGAGGCTTCATTCCAACGTGAAAAAATTGTAAATTATCACAATCAACATGTGTGGGCTGACGAGAATCCGCAAGCAATTGTGCAATCACGTCATCAACACAGATTTTCTGTGAACGTTTGGGCAGGAATTGTTGGTGATGTCTTGATTGGGCCCCATGTTCTTCCACCTACGCTCAATGGAGCACGTTATCATGATTTCATACGGGATACTCTACAAGTACGACACAACATATGGTTCATGCACGATGGAGCTCCTGCACATTTCAGTCGAAGTGTTCGTACGCTTCTCAACAACAGATTCGGTGACCGACGGATTGGTAGAGGCTGACCAATTCCATGGCTTCCACGCACTCCTGCTGTGTGTTTCCATTCCATGATTAATGTGATTTGAAGAGAAGTAATAAAATGAGCTCTAACATGGAAAGTAAGCTTTTCCGGACACATGTCCACATAACATATTTTCTTCCTTTGTGTGTGAGGGATGTTTGCTGAAAGTTTGGCAGTACCTTTTTGTAACACCCTGTATATACATAAATGATATGGTTTCTAGTATTACAGTTGGTTCCAAAATATTTCTGTTTGCTGATGACACCAGCTTGGTAAGGAAGGATGTTACTGACACAGTACCAAATAATGCAGTTCAAAAAGTAAGTCATGGCTTGTAGAAAATGAATTCATAGTAAATCAAAGTATGACTCATTTTCTACCATTTCTTACACTCAGTTCAACAAAAACTGACATTTTAATTGCACAGGATGAGGATCTGATTAGTAAGACTGAACAGTTGAAATTCCTTGGCGTTCAGATAGATTGTAAGCAATCGTGGAAAGCTCATGTTCAGGCTATTGTGTAAAACCGAATTGATGATTTAATTACCATTAGAACAGTATCTGAAATAAATGACAGTTAAACGCGAAAAGTAATCGACATCTGGTATTATTTTTGGAGGCAGCTCTATCGGTTCAAAATGGGTACTTTTGTTTCAGAAATGGGCAGTTCGAACAATATGTGGTGTAAGTTCGCGAACCTCTTGCCGACTCTTGTTCAGCAACCTGGGACTTCTAAAATTGCCCTCTCACTACATATTTTCTTTAATATCGTTTGTTTTTAACAATATCAGCTTATTCCCGAAAGTTAGCCATTTCACTCCGGTAATACTATGCAGAAAACCAGTCAGCATTTGGAACGCACCCCCTTGATATTTGTGCAGAAAGGCGTGTAGTATTCTGCAGCATCCATTTTCAATAAGCTGCCATAAAAATTTTAAAATTTTAGCAATAATCCACATACTTTCAAGTTTAAACTGAAGAATTTACTCGTGGCTCACTCCTATTCTGTCAAGTAACTTCCGAAAAATTTTTAAAAAATTAAGGTCATTTCTGTCTTACGTTTTTGATTATGTTTATTTAAACTTACGGTTGCTGTCTGCATAGGATTTATAAAAGTTGCATTTTTTCTGTTGTTGCTCTTCTCTTATAGTTTCATGTACTGACTCGTTCCATGACCACGGAGACTTGCTCCTCAGTTTGGTCCTAGGGAAATAACATACAGAATAAAATAAAATAAAATAAAAATCAACTGTCCATACTATCTAGCCACGGCAACCCTCCAGATGCAAACGTTTGCGTTATGGTGTCAGCGGTATATATATATATATATATAATGTTATTGTGGTCTTCAGTCTTGAGACTGGTTTGATGCAGCTCTTCATGCTACTCTATCCTGTGTAAGCTTCTTCATCTCCCAGTACCTACTGCAACCTACATCCTTCTGAATCTGCTTGGTGTATTCATCTCTTGCTCTCCCTCTACAATTTTTACCCTCCACGCTGCCCTCCAGTGATCTCTTGATGCCTCAGAACATGTCCTACCAACCGATCCCTTCTTCTGGTCAAGTTGTGCCACAAACTTGTCTTCTCCCCAATCCTATTCAATATTTCCTCATTAGTTATGCGATCTACCCATCTAATTTTCAGCATTCTTCTGTAGCACCACATTTCGAAAGCTTCAGTTCTCTTCTTGTCCAAACTATTTATCGTCCATGTTTCACTTCCGTACATGGCTACACTCCATACAAATACTTTCAGAAAAGACTTCCTGACACTTAAATCTATACTCGATGTTAACAAATTTCTCTTCTTGAGAAACGCTTTCTTTGCCATTGCCAGTCTACATTTTATATCCTCTCTACTTCGACCATCATCAGTTATTTTGCTCCCCAAATAGCAAAACTCCTTTACTACTTTAAGTGTCTCATTTCCTAATCTAATTCCCTCATCATCATCCAATTTAATTCGACTACATTCCATTAACCTCGTTTTGCTTTTGTTGATGTTCATCTTATATACTCCTCTCAAGACACGGTCCATTCCATTCAACTGCTCTTCCAAGTCCTCTGCAGTCTCTGACAGAATTACAATGTCATCGGCGCCCCTCAAAATTTTTATTTCTTCTCCATGGATTTTAATACCTACCCCGAATTTTTCTTTAACAGTTCATGACATCCAGTGTTACAAATTTACTGTCTCTGATGGATACACGCCCAGATCATCCGCTCTCAAAACTCCGCCATCTCTCTCCCCACATCCACCACTGCTGGCGGCTCACCTGCAACTGCGCAACGCTACGCGCTGTTCACAGCCAACTGCCCAACACTACAATAGTAAAAAACAATGAAAACCAGCCACATACTGCGCACAGCACAGCCAGTGATGTTCATACAGAGCGCTACGTGGCGTTACCAATAAAAGATGTACAAAATTTGAAATAAGCCTGTGATCCCAACGTCGTGGCCCCTCCCTTGCTAGTCACAGCATATTTCGTCAAGGGGCGGCTGGTCAGAGGGGGCAGTAGCTGTGGTGGGCTGGCGGTGCCACCCCGCGTCGCACAGTGGGGGACAGGTGGTACGAGCGGCGGTTCCGCTGCGGATGGAGCGCGCCTGACGCGCCTTGGCCCGGTCTCAAGAATCCGCGGCCCACGTCTCGTGGATCTCTTCCCCGTGACGCACCGGGCGTGCACGTCGCTCACACCGAGTGTTGCCGTAGCCCACGGGCCCGCAGGAATGTCGCGCCTTCTGCCTGCCTCGCGTTGAACATTCTTCACCAGGCTCATCTTCTATTATGACGCTGCACACCTGTTTCACGATTGAAAGCGATATGCTTATAGAGACCTACTTCATTTCAGTAGCTTCCAAACGTATTCCAAACAAGAAAAATGGCTCTGAGCACTGTGGGACTTAACATCTGAGGTCATGAGAACCCTGGAACTTAGACCTACTTAAACCTAACTAACCTAACGACATCACACACAGCCATGCCCGAGGCAGGATTCGAACCTGCGACCGGAGCAGCAGCGCCGTTCCGGACTGAAGCTCCTAGAACCGGTAGGCCACACCGGCCGGCTCCAAACAGGAGTATGTCTATGTAAGTCTGCAGGCTTTCGTGGCCGTTGTCACTGAAGTTACAGTCTTCTGGGTTATTAGGCCGCGTCATGTTTCTTCTGAAATGTTCGACGTTTCGACCCCTCTGCTGGGATCTTCTTCAGGATCTTTCGGTGTCCACTACTGCTAGAACACTGTTCTAGCAGTAGTGGACACCAAAAGATCCTGAAGAACACTGTTCTAGTAGTAGTGGACACCAATAGATCCTGAGAAAGATCCCAGCAGAGGGGTCGAAACGTCGAACATTTTGTAAGAAACAAGACGCGGCCTAATAACCCAGAAGACTTTAACTTCACTAAGAGTCTGTCCTCTCAGTCCGTAATATAATAATTTTAATTTTGCACGTAGCTTTAAGACATTTAATCTCAGAGGAGATTAACTGAAACGTAGGACTAATATGACTCTATTTTTTTAATGAGAATTGCTGCGAGTCGCGCACGAAGACAGTGAGGTTCTGAAAGGTACCGACAGTGATGTGACGCCAATGCCATTGGTAACCACACCAGCTTTCTCGGTTAAGGATCAATGGGAAGATCACACCGCTGGAGGTGGTCACACAGATTTTCAATTGGGTTTAAGTCTACATCTACATTTATACTCCGCAAGCCACGCAACGGTGTGTGGCGGAGGGCACTTTACGTGCCACTGTCATTAGCTCCCTTTCCTGTTCCAGTCGCGTATGGTTCGCGGGAAGAACCACTGCCGGAAAGCCTCCTTGCGCGCTCGAATCTCTCTAATTTTACATTCCTCATCTCCGCGGGAGGTATAAGTGGGAGGAAGCAATATATTTGATATCTCATCCAGAAACGGACCCTCTCGAAACCTGGACAGCAAGCTACACCGCTATGCAGAGCGCCTCTCTTGCAGAACCTGCCACTTGAGTTTGCTAAACATCTCCGTAACGCTATCACGCTTACCAACTGACCCTGTGACGAAACGCGCCGCTCTTCTTTGGATCTTCTCTGTCTCCTCTGTCAACCCGACCTGCTACGGATCCCACACTGACGAGCAATACTCAAGTATAGGTCGAACGAGTGTTTTGTAAGCCACCTCCTTTGGTGATGAACTAAATTTTCTAAGGACTCTCCCAATGAATCTCAACATGGCACCCGCCTTACCAACAATTAATTTTATATGATCATTGCACTCCAAATCGTTCCGTACGCATTCTCCCAGATGTTTTACAGAAGTAAATGCTACCAGTCTTTATTCCGCTATCATATAATCATACAATAAAGGATCCTTCTTTCTATGTATTCGCAATACATTACATTTGTCTATGTTAAGGGTCAGTTGCCACTCCCTGCACCAAGTGCCTATCCCCTGCAGATCTTCCTGCATTTCGCTGCAATTTCTAATGCTGCAACTTGTCTGTCCGGGGAGTTTGGTGATTACGGTAGTACGACAAACTCATCTTAGAGGTCCACTTGCTATGGAGGCGTGCAAATTCCAGCTTTCGTCGCCGATTACCGCCAATCAGTATGGGCGCCTGCTTCGGCGGCACATGGGTGGCAACGTCAGCTAAACTGACGATCAGGAGACGCCGTTGGAAGCCTCATGGTTCATCTGGGCGGTCGACTGCTCAACAGTTGCGTGTCTATTCGCCCGTACATATCTCTGCAGCCGTTTTTCATCGTTGGTGCACAAAAGCTCGGCCCCACTTTCGGGTACCACCATTTCGCCTTGCACGGCACATTTTAACCACGGAAGCACGCGGACAGTTCACAAATTTTGCTTTTTCCGATATGCTTCCACTCTTGATGAGAAATCCCATTGGAAATTGGAAATGTCGTTTGGCTAGGGCCTCCCATCGGGTAGACCAGTCTTTAGTTGACACCACTTCTGCGACTTCCGCGTCGATGAGGATAAGATGATGATGAAGACAACACAAGACCCAGACGCTGAGCGAAGAAAAACTCCGACCCAGCCGGGAATCGAACCAGGGCCCCTTGGTATGACAGTCTGTCGCACTGACCACTCAGCTACTGGGGCGGACAGAAAGTCCATGATTGTGTCCTTTGGACGTCAGATACCTCGCTCTGTTTCTTGTTTACGAATACGGCTGCACAGATTTCCTGCTGCTCCACCCCCTTCCCCGAGCTTTTTTATGTAGTCCCCAACACTGGTGCTGCCACCTACAGACTGCAAGTGGTTATTGTAGATTGACGTCGAACATAGGCAGTGGTCACACTAATGTAACTGGGTCGTGTATGTAGAGACCGCAGGATGTGAATTGCACGTGTTATCCTGCTCTAAGACCATTCTGCTAACGCAGTGGCGCACTATCAGCAGCCATTATATGTTCCGGGTTTCCTGCACACAAAGTTCTGGTGCGCTACGGGTAATAGGCGCGTCACAGTGTGCGACTAAGATGGCGCGCCAGCCACGACAACAGTTACTGATCGTAGCAGTGTTTAAGATGCTGTAAGGAAAGAAGATGTACTAAAGAGTGAAGCATTATCGTCGAATCTGAAGTAGGGGAACACAATTTTTTAGTAAGTTGAGATTTTTATTCCTCATCCTTTGACAACCCATATCGCATTGCAGTGCACACAATTGGCGTATTTGTTACAGTTGTTTCTGCTGTCGGGATGGATTCATACTGACCTAATAGTTTGCACAAAAGTTTCCAAATGTAGGAAGCGATCATTATAAATCTTATGTGTCTTATTATTTTATACAGACTATTTTTGTCAGTAGCTCCGACATCGTCATTCCGTCGTTGTACGTATAACGAGGAACTGTTCCTAGTGCATCACTACATCGTACTTTGCCCCCAAGTAGCTACACAGAGTGTAATTGCCGAAAACTAGGAACTTTCTCAATCCCACATTCCATTTCCCATTTATTGAAACACCACCAAACCTAAAAACATAAACAGACAGTTTATTGTCGTGAAGCTGGAAGGACCTGAAACTGAATAGCTTCGTCTCGACTACCCCAGGATCAAAGTTTCCAAACTCTGTTTCTAAACTTAATGTCTAAAAAGGAAAAGAACATTTGAACATCAGTTTCAGGGCAGATCTATCTATTGACATCAATGAAATGAATGTTCACATAGTATCTCAGCTCATACAAAACTTCTTTCCCCTTTTGTACCATCTCTTTTGGTAGTCCGCAAGTATTAGGAGATGAGGAACGCCACGAATTTTCGCCCGCCCTTGTCAAGTCCAGGAAAATAAACTGAGAGCACTGTCCACATCCAGTAGAGTTAGCACTGCATTTATTCTACATATTAGTTGATGCTGGACCAATCTTACAGCATTCTATGGTTTTTCAGAGATCTGGAATTAATCGTGTACATGGCAAGTGTGAAAATCTCATTTGTAAACAACCTCTGTATCAGTACCATCTGGAGATCTGTACGTCACCACTCAAATCAGCGTTATTCTCGGAGCGTTCCCCTTTATACATCTACATTGTTAATTTTTCCCTGGAGATGAATAGCACGTTGTTTAGTCTGGCAGAAATTTGACACTAGCAGGTGGAACTTCTCTGAAAAACCCGGAATGCCATAAACACTTTTATTACAGAAATAACATTTCTGACCGAGCACTGATATCTTCGTAAACATTGAGCAGAGGTGGATAAACAGGACGTTACGTTACGTTCGCTACGTGAAATGACAAACTGTAACAAGTACTAACATCAAAGTCATGTATAACAACGTTTTATGCTTGTATTTATAATTAGTGGCTATTCTTGGCAATAAGGAGACAATCAAAGGAATTAAAAATAATAGAATCCGTGTCTTTTAAACAGCGTTTTTACTACGTCCCAAGGAAAAGCATTTGTGGCATGTTAACATCACAATAAGGCTACTTCGATACGCAATAATGATGAAGCTGTGCTCCGAAATGTACATTGATGAAGTAAAGCCGGCCGCTATGGCCAACCGGTTCTAGACACTTCAGTCTGGAACTGCGCGACCGCTACGGTCGCAGGTTCGAATCCTGCCTCGGGCATGGATGTGTGTGATGCCCTTAGGTTAGTTAGGCTTAAGTAGTTCTAAGTTATAGGAGACTGATAACCTCAAATGTTAAGTCCAATAGTGCTCAGAGCCATTTCAACCATTTTGATGAAGTAAACACGATACTGAAACACAATAGGCCGAATTTATTATTAACTTTTCAATTCAAAATTGTTCATTAGAAACACCCAGTCAGCAAGGAAAATATTCTTCATAGTGGATTAAAGCACCGTGGCCCCACCTGCCAATTATTGAGATAGACGGACAGTTTACGGATGTGACCAGCATCTGTTTAAGGACAGTGGTATCACCAACAATTCTGGAATTTGTGAGAACTGGGAACGTAGCAAACTTCACGTGTCCCACCGACAATGAAAAAGAACAATAACATTCCAAAATTTTCATAATATTTTACAACAAACACAAAGAAGAATTAAAGTGCCCTCTCGTAATGAAACGCCTTACTTAGATTTTTTTTTCTCGTACCAGTGTGTTATCATATTGAAAAGGAACTTTGGAGAAAGAGAACCAGCCCAGTCACATGCACTACCAGATCGAAAGTATCCGGACATCCCTTATGTAGACCTAGCCGGCCGCGGTGGTTTAGCGGTTCTAGGCGCTCAGTCCGGAACCACGCGACTGCTACGATCACAGGTTCGAATCCTGCCTCGGGTATGGATATGTGTGATGTCCTTAGGTTAGTTAGGTTTAAGTAGTTCTAGGGGACTGATTACCTCCGCTGTTAAGTCCCATAGTGCTCAGAGCCATTTCAACCTTATGTAGAACACTAGGCGTCAAGAGAGGTGATCAGCTAGTATTTGCATAAAACGAGACAGGGAGTATTGTGTCAGTAGAGAAGGAGTAACAGCAAAATGGGTGCGTCAGGAGAGATCAGTGACGTCGAAAGAGCGCTAATCATTGGATTACATCACAGTAAAAAAAATCATCAGGAACATTTCAGCCATTCTAAAGCTGCCCAAGTGGACTCTCGGTGATGTGACTGTAAAGTGAAAGCGCGAAGAAACAACGAGAGCTTGAACCAAAATCAGGAAGACCTCATATACTGAAGGCCAGGAATCGTCAATATTGGGGAGGTCGGTTGTAAACAATCGCGTGGAATCAGCGTAAGGAAATTTTTGGATATTTCCGGTAAGGTCTTACGGGGCCAAACTCAGCTGAAGGAATCACTCATAGTGCTACCAGGAGCCACACAGAACTGTGCGTAGGGAGTTAAAATACTTAGGTGTAACGTTCCAGTATCTTCTCACAAGCCACTCGACGTTAAACGACAGTTGATATGATGTAAAGTGGATGACTGGAAAAGAGTAATTTGTAGAGATTAAGCATGCTACACCCTGTGGCAGTCCCTGGAAAGGATTTGTGGTCAGTGAATACCTAGAGTACATTATCTGCTGTCACGTGTAGTACCAATGGTGGAGTCACAGAGGGTAGTGTTGTGGTACAGGGGTGCTTTAGCTGGTTATGGTGTTGTCAATATAAAAGGTAAATGAGGAAGAACAGGGACATATTTTGCAGCGTTGTATAATACGCTGAGAAGAACTTTTCAAGGACTACGGTTGTGTCTGCGTGACAACGTACCTCTGCCATAAAGCAACCTCTAGTAGGCAGTGGCTAGTGGACAATAACATTCATGAAGTGAACTGCCTGCCCAATCCCTACCTGAACATAATGAGACACCAGTGGGACGAGTAAGAACGTCAGCTCCGCTCCAGATATTCAGGCACCTCATTGAAAATGTCTCCCGCAATGTCCAAACTGTCTCAAGTGCGAAGGATTGACACATGCCACGTTCATGCCCACTAATAAGTGTTCGGATTATTTTGATCAGATGCTGTACTTGCTGTAAACGTGTAGCAGATAGTTTTTCATTGTTAAAACACATTCCTAAATTTGTCGTTTTCTTTAATACTTCTCTCTGAACATTTCTATGTTGTCTACTCTACCGTAGATGTATGAATACTTCTCAGAAAAGAGAACTATTTTTACATCTTGCGTGTTGCAGGTTCTTTTTTCATGTCTATTTGATTTTCATAATTATATCATCTGTTCATTTCTAGACAGTAATTTCAGATCGTATTTCGTAAAACAGACGCCCGCGTAAAATAATCTCAAACAGTCTGCGTATATGTACGAGGGTGAGTCAAATGAAAAACTTAAATTTGCAATAACAAATCGGAATTTCGCGCCGTTATCGTGTAAGTTGGTAAGCATTCTACAAACAGCATGCAGAATGGCCTGTAGGTGGCAGCACAGTGCAGATGCACACATGCCGTCGCAGTGTCAGTATAAAGATGGCCGCCCCACTTTAACTTGCATCAGGGAAGAACAGCGTTCTGTTATTCGGTTTTTGCTTAGTGAAGATGTGAAACCTATCGAAATTCATCGACGACTGAAGGTTCAGTGCAGTGATGCATGTTTGTCACAGCAGCAAGTCTAAGAGTGCAGTAGGAAGTTCGCAAATGGTGTGACTTCAGTGGAAGATGCTCCTCGTCCAGGTCAGGCACAACGAGTTGTGACTCCGCAGAACATTGCAGCAGTTGAAGCCACAGTGAAGGAAATCCGCCGAGTGACACTGAATGACATTGCAGCATGTTTATAGATTACTCATGGGTCAGCACACCACATTGTGCATGGTGTGCTGCAGTTTCACGAAGTGTCTGCAAGATGGAGTGCCACTGCAGCTGACTCCTGAAATGGGAGAAGGGCGTGTTACTGCTTGTGAAGAACTTCTTCGGCACTTTGAACGAGAAGGTGATGGCTTCCTTGCAAGAATCGTTACTGGGGACGAAACCACCAAAACCAAAGAAGTTTCGAACAAAACCATCAGCAGGGAAAGTTATACTGACTCTCTTTTTGGACGCAAAAGGCGTTATTTTGGAGCATTACATGCCTAGAGAGACCACTGTCACCAGTGCATCATACACAGATCTCATAAAAACTCATCTGCGGCCTTCAATCAAATCAAAGCGACGTGGATTGCTGTCAGCAGGTGTTCTTTTGCAACATGACAATGCAAGGCCCCACACTGCCCGTGCAACAGTTGCAACAATCACAGACCTGCATTTTGAGTGTCTTCCTCATCCACCATACTCACCTGACCTTGCCCCAAGTGAGTTCCATGTGTTTATACCACTCAAAGACGCAATGGGAGGAAAAAGAGTTCCGTTTTGATGAAGAGGTACGCCACATGGTGCATGAGTGGTTGTGCGGACAACTAAAAGAATTTTTTTCTAAAGGAATTTGTGCACTTTGTAAGCGCTGGAGGACTTGCATTGAGCGTGGAGGAGATTATGTTGAAAAGTGATACAGGTTTGTACCACTTGCGCATAGTAAATAATGTTTAAAAAGATATTTAAGGTTTTCATTTGACTCACCCTTGTATATCTGTTAGAAAGCCTGCGTGGTGCGTCACTGGTTGTTATTCATATTTTCTAATTTGATTCAGGTGTACAATGTTTCATGCCTTTCTAGACCCATTACGGATACACTTCTTTACCTGAAACAGTTCCCTCCATACCTTCTGAGACAAATAACTTCGTTATGTCTCGAGAGTCTGTCATTATTGTATTTCGTTAATGGTGGAATGGAATAACTTATTAAATGTTCTCTAATCAACCTGCTACGTTATTGCACTTGAGATGTTATTATTTAAATTTCTACTCCTTCTCATAATTTTTATATAGTTTCCTTATTTATTCTTTACTTCAATTACTGCAAAACCTAATTATTGTGGTTAGTCGTTCATGCTGTATTTGAAATCCGTTTCAAAAGGCCTGGTACCGAGAGAAGTCCAGAGCAGAAAAAGAGGGGGATAGGATGACTACGTTGGACAAATAGGAAGGGTGTTACGTAGTGGACCTCATGGACTTCAGCTTTATGTACAAACAGCGAGGAGAGTGCCGATGGATTGGAGGGTTTGTGAAGTAAATAGACCACCACCTAGATACAAGACAGACGTTTTGTGCAAAGCGATAGTTGGAAACCTTTACTACTTCCAATACATACGTCGCAAATGAGAGAATTAACTTTGGCTGTAAGAAGAAAAACATATCCAAGATACAACATGTCACTGAAATAAAAATTTAGGACCATTGGTCAGATAAGTTTTAGCAGTTTGTTATGACAGATGCTTTAGAAAGTATATTGGTTGATGGTAGCAAACTCATGAATTGGAAAATCAGAGCAAGATAAATCTGAGGAAGAGATTTTGTGGATATTACAAAAATCAAAGAAATGTGTTCGAGCTCTATTTGACCGATGGATCCCAAACCTCCAGTTAGACAATCGCTACATGAAAGCGGTCCACTGTGTTGCTTGTATTGCAAGATGGTTAATACGCCTTTCTTGTATTGCATCACTACTGTTTCGTATCAGTACGCTTCTGTGTTGCATGCATGAAGCGACCAACATTGTTTTTCAGAAGTACATGTGTTTCGAGTACCAAGTGTACGCTCTGTAACTCAGATATTGCCGGAGTTTCGTTTGGTCACCTTACGTCGTTACGAACTCAACAACACGTGAGACAACGGCTGCCTCTGTCGTAGAAACTGAAAGAAATCAGTTCCGTTCTTCTTGGAACTCAGGACAGAAGAATACGCTTGCCACATGTGGCACGAACAGATGTTTTGTTTTAAACAAGTCTTATTCTAATATATAAGAAATTATCAACCTCGATTGCGGTAATGAAACCTACTTTTACCTAGGTTTCAGCCCAAATAATTAAGCGTTAGGCCTATTTAGGCTGTTTTAGTTTTATTTCTAGACCATCCTTCTTACACAAATTATAGATTCAGATATATCTTCTGAAGAAGGCTCAATTATTTGGGCTGAAACCTAGGTAGAGGTTGGTTTCAGTGCCACAATCGAGGCTGATAGTTTTTATATATTAGATTATCACTATTTGCTGACTATGTTGCAATGTTGAAATTACAAAAACTCCTATTCTGGTGGCCTGTTCCAAATTATTTTGTAGCCCTATCACAAATATTATACAACCGATGTTACAAGTTCTTGCACATTACTACCGCGTCATTCTTGCAGAATCATCCGAGTCTACGTTTCTGTCGTTTTGCTGATGTCTTCCTCTGGAACTGGCAGCACAGTAATTATCTGCTTTAGAGTGTATTCTTAATTATTGAAGCTATGTTCATATCAAGTGACAGAAAGTTGGCTGAAACCAGATGTTAACAGTAACGAAATTCTAGACTCAGATTGGAATGTATACCGCAGAGACAGGCTGGACAGTGAAGGGGGAGACGTGTTTTCAGCGATAAGAAGAGCAATAGTATCGAAAGAAATTGACGAAGATCCGAAATGTGAAATAATTTGGGTGAAGGTCACGGTTGAAGCAAGCTCAGACATGGTAATTGAATGTCTCTATAGGCCCCCTGGCTTAGCAGCTGTTGTGGCGGAGCACCTGAAGGATAATTCGTAAAATATTTTGAGTAGATTTCCTCACCATGTCATAGTTCTGGGTGGAGATTTTAATTTGCCGGATATAGACTGGGAGTCTCAAACGTTCATAACGGGTGGCAGGGACAAAGAATCCATTGAAATTTTTTTAAGTGCTTTATCGGAAAACTACCTTGAGCAGTTAAACAGAGAACCGACTCGTGGCGACAGCACATTAGACCTTCTGGTGACAAACAGACCCGAACTATTTGAAACAGTTCACGCAGAACGGGGAATCAGCGATCATAAAGCGGTTACTGCATCGATGATTTCAACCGTAGATAGAAATATTAAAAAAGGTAGGATGATTTTTCTGTTCAGCAAAAGACGAAAAGCAGATTTCAGAGTTCCTGATGGCTCAACACAAAAGTTTTCCCTCAAGTACAGATAGTGTTGAGGATCAGTGGACAAAGTTCAAAACCATCGTACAATATGTGTTAGATGAATATGTGCCAAGCAAGATCGTAAGAGATGGAAAAGGGCCACCGTGGTACAACAACAGAGATAGAAAACTGCTGCGAAAGCAAAGGGAACTTCGCAGCAAACATAAACATGGCCAAAGCCTCGCAGACAAACAAAAATTACGCGAAGCGAAATGCAGTGAGAGGAGGGCAATGCGAGAGGCGTTCAATGAATTCGAAAGTACAGTTGTATGTACTGACTTGGAAGAAAATTCTAAGAAATTTTGGTCTTGTGTCAAAGCGATAGGTGGATCAAAACAAAATGTCCAGACACTCTGTGACCAAACTGGTACTGAAACAGAGGATGACAGACTAAAGGCGAAAATACTGAATGTCTTTTTCCAAAGCTGTTTCACAGAGGAAGACTGCACTGTAGTTCCTTCTCTAGATTGTCCCACAGATGACAATATGGTAGATATCGAAATAGACGACAGGGGGATAGATAAAAAATTAAAGTCGATCAAAAGAAAAAGGTCACTGGACCTGATGGGATACGAGTCCGATTTTACACAGAGTACGCGAGGGAACTTGCCCCCCTTTTTGAAGCGGTGTACCGTAGGTCTCTAGAAGAGCGTAGCGTTCCAAAGGATTGGAAAAGAGCACAGGTCATCCCCGTTTTCAAGAAGGGACGTCGAACAGATGTGCAGAACTATAGACCTATATCTCTAACGTCGATCAGTTGTAGAATTTTGGAACACGTATTATGTTCGAGTATAATGTCTTTTCTGGAGACTAGAAATCTACTCTGTAGGAATCAGAATGGGTTTCGAAAAAGACGGTCGTGTGAAACCCAGCTCGCGCTATTCGTCCACGAGACTCAGAGGGCCATAGACACGGGTTCCCAGGCAGATGCCGTGTTTCTTGACTTCCGCAAGGCGTTCGATACAGTTCCTCACAGTCGTTTAACGAACAAAGTTAGAGCATATGGACAATCAGACCAATTGTGTGATTGGATTGAAGAGTTCCTAGATAACAGAACGCAGCATGTCATTCTCAATGGAGATAAGTCTTCCGAAGTAATAGTGATTTCAGGTGTGCCGCAGGGGATTGTCGTAGGACCGTTTCTATTCACAATACACACAAACAACCCTGTGGATAACATCGGAAGTTCACTGAGGCTTTTTGCGGATGATGCTGTGGTATACCGAGAGGTCGCAACAATGGAAAATTGTACTGAAATGCAGAAGGATTTGCAGCGAATTGACGCATGGTGCAGGGAATGGCAACTGAATCTCAATGTAGACAAGTATAATGTGCTACAAATACGTAGAAAGAAAGATAGCTTATTATTTAGCTACAATATGGTAGGTCAGCAACTAGAAGCAGTTAATTCCATAAATTATCTGGGAGTACGCATTAGAAGTGATTTAAAATGGAATGATCATATAAAGTTGATCGTCGGTAAAGCAGATGCCAGAATGCGATTCATTCGAAGAATCCTAAGGAAATGCAATCCGAAAACAAAGGAAGTGGTTACAGTACGCTCGTTCGCCCACTGCTTGAATGCTGCTCAACAGTGTGGAATCCGTACCAGATAGGGTTGATAGAAGAGATAGAGAAGATCCAACGGATCATTTAGTAATCGCGAAAGCAATCGTTTCGGAGATGATAGATAAACTCCAGTGGAAGACTCAGCAGGAGAGACGCTCGGTAGCTCGGCACGGGCTTTCGTTGAAGTTTAGGGAACATACTTTCACCGAGGAGTCAAGCAGTATATTGCTCCCTCCTACATATATCTCGCCAAAAGACCATGAGGATAAAATCAGAGAGATTAGGTCCCACACAGAAGCATACCGACATTCCTTCTTTCCACGAACAATACGAGACAGGAATAGAAGGGAGAACCGATAGAGGTACTCAAGGTACCCTCCGCCACACACCGTCAGGTGGCTTGCGGAGTATGAATGTAGATGTAGATGTAGAAGTGTCTGTGTGTGTGCATTGTGAAGTCGGTCCCTGGAAGAAGGCATCACCAAGAAAGAAGGAACCTTGTATCGGAAGATTCTGTAAGAAAGTCATATAAATTTAAACGTCTTCCGTTATGCAAGAACAGCTCTAACCGATCAGGGAGTCAGCGATGATGCACCTCGTCAGTGGTTAGCAACAGCTCACGTGTTGATGAAATCACTTACGCTTACTATGATTAGTGCATTATCCTCAATACTGCGCATTCCTCCAAGAAATTCACGCTCTTTTTTATTTTATTTTATTTTTAAAATTATGTCCTCTGACTGGTTAGAAGCATCCCACCACGAATGTGACACTTGTATTTTCTCCGTCATTTGTTGGATGTATCCCACTCTTGGTCTTCCACTACTGTTTTGTATCTTCTACAGCTCCCAATTATTCCCTGATGTCTTATCACATGTTCTGCCACTCGAACCCTTCTTCTCAGCAGTGGTTTCTATATGGTCCTTCCTTCACAGAAGTCGTGAAGAACCTCGGTTTTTCCACATGATCTGGAACATGATACTGTTGCGTACCATCCCAGAAGCATCGATTCGCGTCGTTTTTGGTTTTCCCACAGTCCGTGATTGGCTACCATACGATGCTGTGCTCCAAACGTCATTCTCAGAAAAGTCTTCCTCAGATTGAGGCTATACAAGATACCGAGCATGTAGGGAAAGCGTGGGAAAGGGGGATGGCAAAATAAAACAGTTAATAAAAATAAATTTGTGATATTCTCAGTGAAGTACACTACTGGCAATTAAAGTTGCTACACCAAGAAGAAATGCAGGTTATTCATTCGGTAAATACATTATACTAGAACTGACATGTGATTACATTTTCACGCAATTTGGGTGCATAGATCCTGAGCAATCAGTACCCAGAACAACCACCTCCTGCCCTAATAACTGTCTTGATACGCTTGGGCATTGAGTGAAACAGAGCTTGGATGGCGTGTACAGGTACAGCCGCCCATGCAGCTTCAACACGATACCACAGTTCATCAAGAGCAGCGACTGGCGTATTGTGACGAGCCAGTTGCTCGGCCACCATTGACCAGACGTTTTCGATTGGTGAGAGATCTGGGGAATGTGCTGGCCAGGACAGCAGTCGAACATTTTCTGGATCCAGTAAGGCCTGTACAGGACATACAACATGCGGTCGTGGATTATCCTGCTGAAACGTAGGGTTTCGCAGGGATTGATTGAAGGGTAGAGCCACGGGTCGTAACATATCTGAACTGTAACATCCACTGTTCAAAGTGCCGGCGATGCGAACAAGAGGTCAAGAGGTGACCGATACGCGTAACCAATGGCATCCCATACCATCACACCGGGTGAGACGCCAGTATGGCGATGACAAATACACGCTTCCAGTCTGCGTTCACCGCGACGTCGCCAAACACGGATGCGACCATCATGATGCTGTAAACAGAACCTGGATACGTTGAAAGAAATGACGTTTTGCCATTCGTGCACCCAGGTTCATCGGTGAGTTCACCATCGCAGGCGCTCCTGTCTGTGCTGCATCCTCAAGGGTAACCGCAGCCATGGTTTCCGAGCTGATAGTCCATGCTGCTGCAAACGTCGAACTGTTCGTGCAGATGGTTGTTGACTTGCACACATTCCCATCTGTTGACTGAGGGATCGAGACGTTGCTGCACGATCCGTTACAGCCATGCGGATAAGATGCTTGTCATCTCGACTGATAGTGATACGAGGCCTTTGGGATCCAGCACGGCGTTCCGTATTACCCTCCTGAACCCACCGATTCCATATTCTGCTAACAGTCATTGGATCTTGACCAACGCGAGCAGCAAGGTCTCGATACCATAAACCGCAATCCTTATAGGCTACAATCCGACCTTTATCAAAGTCGGATATGCATTTCTCCTCCTTACATGAGGGATCACAACAACATTTCACCAGGCAACGCCGGTCAACTGCTGTTTGTGTATCAGGAATCGGTTGGAAACTATCCTCATGTCAGCACGTTGTAGGTGTCGCCACCGGCGCCAACCTTGTGTGAATGCTCTGAAAAGCTAATCATTTGCATGTCACAGCACATCATTTTCGTCTTGTAGCAATTATAATGGCCAGTAATGTAATACAGAAAGGGGTCGTCCACGAGTGCAAAAATTGTGGTCGCGCTGCACTCCGAAGGGGTGTGAAAAAATGTATTATGGATCCAGCCCCGGTATGTCATCAGAGAATCGTTGATACGTCTGGTATTTCAGAAATGTCAAAGATTGCCAACAACGTCGTCGTGTTTCTCATCGCACAGCGAACTGTTATTTTGACCGCGAAATGTCGGGGGAATCAACACCCCAAGATAGGGGATGGTCTCACTGACGCCGTTTTTGCCACATCATAAGGCCTTTTCGTAACGACTCTGGGCGGCAGTGTGTGTGATACGTTTTCATCGGCTTCCCATAGGAAAACTGTGTGATTTCAATGCTGGCCATCGTGGTTTTGACCTACATCACGGAGAAATGAATAGAAGGGGTGAAATGTGGGTAAGAGGGGTTGTGATGTCCTTCCCATCGTCTGAAACGTCATAGAGGAACTGGGTGCAATTGTGGTGTAATTTGGTGCCAATATGACATCATTATTTCACCTTACACGTCACATGAATTTCTGAGTTCTGGCCTTTTTTAGCATGTGCCACAAACTTACTGTTTAAGCGACGTAGAGCTCGAGGGCGACCTCGCAAGGTGCCATGCTTTTGCATAAGCGCAGAGGAACATTGAAGCCTCGTTTGTACCAAGTTCAAAATTTCTGCGTCGCAGTGCCAGACCATTACAAGGTTTGTAAATGTTCATCCTTTGATCGTTTGTCACAGTATAGTAAGGTTTGCAACAGGCCGTCAGCCACGTGTGTATTTACAAATGGCATAATAAAATCACTAAGAATCGATGTATGTATTAATCGATTTCCTGTACGTAAGATGATATTAACATGTCAGTGTCATGCTTAATCTCACATACGTATATATTCAGACGATTCATATAAGCATTTTCAATCAGACCAAGTGCGTGTTTTCACAGCCTCTTGTAGAATCGCCTTTTTTATTTATATTCGCGTGATCTAAGATCTAAGACGAAATATGTATATGCCCTCTAGGTAATCGCACAGTCTTATTCCTTAAAAAAAGGAAAAAAAAACATCTCGTTAGCCGTCTTGTCACGCTCCATGCGGCTCACCCCGTAGGAGGTTCGAGTCCTCCCTCGGGGATGGGTGTGTGTGTTGTTCACTGCGTAAGCTAGTTAAAGTCAGATTAAGTAGTGTGTAGGCTAAGAGATTGATGACCTAAGTAGTTTCATCCCATAAGACCTTACAACGTATTTCCAAATTTCCAGCGATGATACGAAATATTGACTACGGGATAATGTGCCACATGCCAAGTGCTGAGAGAGATGTCAACATTGTGGATAAGATTCATAGCAGAGATATTGCTTGCACGAAACTAATTATAATCTGGAGGATAGTTGTTCAGGCCTCCATCCGACCGTAAAAAGTTGTGATTTAGAAGTTTATGAGGATTGAGTCCACAGCATTGATGTACTTGTAATCCAATCACCGTGTGGCTACAAGAGCGTTCCACTTCGGTATGTATTGTGGATGTAGTATTTATTTTTTATGCAGGCTGACTGCTGTTATTGTGCTTGCCACATAGCTTCTGCTTACACTGTGTGTGTGTGTGTGTGTGTGTGTGTGTGTGTGTGTGTGTGTGTGTGTGTGTGTATATGTGTATGATAGAGAGAGAGAGAGAGAGAGAGAGAGAGAGAGAGAAGAGCGGGTACACTTATTCCACCCGACGTATTTGGATTTAGACTGCTGGGAACTATGTTCCGACATCTCACGACTTAAACATATAGATTGAGCCTTAAGACTGACTGCCATGCAGTGGACACGGGTTTGATTTCCGGCCGGGTCTGAGATTTTATGCTCTCGGAGATTAGGTGTTGTGTTGTCATCATCATCATCATCATCATCATCATCGACAGGCAAGTTGCCGCGCAAGAGTTGCACTAGGTGCAGAACAGCCCCAGAGAGGGTATCCTGGCCAAAAAGTGCCATACGATCATTTTATTATTAACACATGGAATAGCTGTAGTTTCCTTAAACCGCATTAGGTGAACGCTGGAAAGATTCATTTGAAAAGGATACGGTCTGTTTTCTTTCCTAATCGGAGTTTGAGCATCACCTGCAGAGACCGCGTCATTGACAGAGTTAAACGTTAACCATTTTATTGAGGATAAGAGCTCTAGAGCACGCAAAATATGTCGTAAGGTGACCGTGTTCCAAGTTTTCAATTCTAATATTCAGTTCATTTCAAAACAGTCGTCATTTGTGGCCAGAGATAACTTACAAATAGGAAGCTACGATCACACATAATGGGACTAAGAATGCAGCAATAGTCATTTGTAGCCTTCACAAATCTTTCATTACGTTATAGTGGAGGTAAGGGATATTACATATCGTTTGTCAATATGTGTTACGTGTTCTGAAGAAAGGTTACTTGCCAGTAAAATTCAGTATTTTTACTGGAGTAACCATGGAGAAGATTTATTGTTATTTTTGTAATACGTAGGTTATTTCAAAACTATCCGGAATTACTTTTGGGATATTTGAGGAGATTCGTGGAGGAATAAATCGAGTGTAGGGAACTAAGTGTAGCAACCTCAACTAGGGACGTTATAAATCATGAAAATCCTCAGGCCTTTCGCCAATAGAGCAATGCATAACATCACATCCACCACTGGGCATTGAGGCAGTTAGTCAAGACACATATGACAGAACATAGGTTCCGAAAATTCATTTATTAAATGGAACTCAAAAAGTATACATGTAAACGTAAACTGCCCAACATTGTAGTTTCTTTGAACAAACAAGTACTACCATTCAAGCTGACGTTAAAAGTAAACGAGCATCCACAGATTCCTCTATCCATCAGTGTTACAAACGCCTCAGGTTCGGGCACATCAGCAAGTACTCCACACCCAAGCGCTGTTGTAAATGTGACGGAGAACACCCTTCAACTAACTGCATAGCTACTAATTTACAGTGTTAGGACGGTCATAGGAAAAATTGTAAATTTGTGGTAAGGTCTTACGGGGCCAAACCGCTGAGGTCATCGGTCCCTAATCCTACTCACTATTCAATCTAACATAAACTAACTTCTGCTAAGGATAACACAAACACCCATTCCTGAAGGACGACTCGAACCTCCGACAGAGGGAGCCGCGTAGACCGGCTCAACACGCCCCAACACGAACAACCTAGTTTTTCTCGGAAAACTCAAGTTAACTATACTCAATAACATGTCGTTCAAAGACGCCGAGGTCAGACTTAATGAAATTAACTATGCAGGTGTCACATGAGATTCTCTGATTGATAGTACACGTGGATATGTATTCAGTTCTCAAAGTCAGCACGAAATTTTCGATAAATGGGATTACAGTTCATTTCCTCCACTAAATTACGATCACACATGGAGGTTCGTGTTCCTTCATCGACATCTCAAGACCTATCCCTTAGATGTAGACATATAAAGAGCTTACCAGTCGACTCAACTCTCCGAAACGACAAACATGAATAACACAGCATAGACATCAGGTTCCAGAGATTACAGTCGTTAACATTACATTAGGAAACCACTGAATCGAATATTTAGTAGACTTACTGATTTATAGTCTCAGGAATTTAGAGCGCTGTCTCCCGACCGACCCAAGAGGATGTATCGCAAGTTTTATGAAGATGAATTCCTCTCGCCCTTCGAGTCATTCGTCTGATTCTAGGAAACATGGTAGCAGGAATCAACTCACAGATAATATTTACATTGGATATTAGCAATTATGGTATAGTCTTTACCAACGCAGAATTACGTATTATAGACTTAAGGAACAGAGTTGTAAGCAATATATCGGATAATGATTTTCAGGCTCCTTCAGTGGACGCTCAGTCAGCCGCAGCCAACACACAGAATACATCTGCGGCTTAGATTTCCAAAACATGCTTCAAACCTTACATATCAACTTCAGAAGATTCTATGTTGTTGCATTGTACAGACCAGACGGAAAAGACGTCGCTATCCTGCTACGCAAAGGAGTTAAGAGTCAATTGCCCCACCACAAAGCTACAATTATCAGTGTTAGAAATTAAATTAGGGCTATATCATTAACTTTGTTATCTGATAATTTCTCCCCGAAAAGCAAGGTAAGACACAATCACCTCATAATCCTCAATGATGGCTCTCCTACCTTGCTACCGCTTCCTCACAGAAGCTGATCTTAAACTGCATGCTAAACAATAATCGAAACGATATATTACGGCTGTTCAAAATGATGTCCAGGATTTTCTAATGCATAATGCTGCTTGTCCTGACTTCCCACATCCAGACAACTAGACGCAGAACTCATCTAAAGAAATGTTGAACAGGGTATCTCCGACACCATGGGGAGAACTAAACACGCACCGGCTGCTCTGTGCGCGTAATCCATTCACAACAAAATATGTGTTAAGTATCAAGAGGCATGTTCTTTCTGGTGAAGTTTGACACCATAATTTCTAATTTCGACTTGCACACGCAACACGTGTCACTATTTTCATTGTCATTTCTGCAGCCGATCTTTCGCAAGAGTAATATTTCCTGCTGATTGAACAAATATCGAATAGTTTTCTATTAGAGCCTTCGATGTATTTATCGCGTTGTGAAAACGATTTTATGGACAGTGTTATTTTGACGACCCTAAAAATGTTCTGGCTTGAAAATGATTCAAATTTAGCAGTAAACAACAAATAAAGAACAGTTCTGAAAAGAGCTGCTAATAAATTTGTAATGGATATTAATAAATTGGTTCACAATAAACCTTTCGCTATTTAAGTTTGAAAAACCTCGACCTACACTGATCAGAACCTGTACGATATTTCCATATAACATATGATGGTTCAAAAATGGTTCAAAGGGCTCTGAGCACTATGTGACTTAACATCTGAGGTCATCTGTCCCCTAAAACTTAGAACTACTTAAACGTAACTAACCTAAGGACATCACACACATCCATGACCGAGGCAGGATTATAACCTGCGACCGTAGCGGTCACGCGGTTCATAACATACGAATTATCAGTCGAAAACGATACATTCTTGAGATGAAAAGTTGTTAATAGTTTTTGGAACATGCTATTAAACGGTACTGAAACAATTAAACAAGTTCGTATTTGTAATACGAATATTGTCCGACACAGGAAACAAATGAACAAAAGGATTTGGTGCATTTTACTCGCTTACTTTGTAACGCCGTTGTTTCCCATATCTGGGGTCTAGACAGTAACTCAGCAAGTGAAGTCACAATTCTCCAGTCCGAGTGCTTGTAATGAAGAACTGCTTCTTGTGTGATCTCCACAAAATCCCTGAAAAGCCTCTTCCAAATCATGTAAGCTAACTACTGAGCGTCAACACATTTACACCGGAAAATCTGTAAGTAAACTATCCATTTTTTTTTCTTCAAGTAACAGCTTAGTTCACAGAATCAGATCAAAGAGTACGAACGTGATACACAGCGACTCGTTTAAAACCGCACCATTTCATAAGAAAAGGTGTCCAATATTCAGGCATACACGTTGACAATAGCTCTCTAGCAATTGTAAAGTGAAAATACGGTACATTATAGGTAGGACCTAAAACACTTACTGATAGACAACTTGAATTCTGTCAGGTATATTTAATATCTGCAGATCTCCAGTGCAACAATATTAGAACTATTTTTGTCATTTCTTTTTAGAATATTAGACTACAACATTTGGAATATATTGTTAGAATGTATAAATTTGAACGTTAATGATAACTGCTGCAGTAATTAGCAAATTACGGCGTGTTCCCAATTTGTTGAATAGATCCACAAAATTGAGAACTGCCTCGGCTTACTTAAGATATATATGTCGCTTATTTGAGATATTTTACTATAGAGGACTATAGAAAGAAAATACAGGGCCTTACACAATTCCTAGTACATCTCGTTGGGGTTGTTGAGAAACTTAGTAGATGAAGTCTTGATAAGGAA
Organism: Schistocerca gregaria; assembly: GCF_023897955.1. Taxonomy (NCBI): domain Eukaryota; kingdom Metazoa; phylum Arthropoda; class Insecta; order Orthoptera; family Acrididae; genus Schistocerca; species Schistocerca gregaria. The sequence goes on along the minus strand of NC_064923.1, from coordinate 124,671,959 downwards.
CAAAGTTGTTAAACTACAATTTGGATGTAAAGCGACTTTGAAAATCGGGTCACTTTCAAACTTTCCGGTTAACGGTACGGTAGATAATGGTAGAGCTGCACAATTCATGTATCCCAGGTCTGTTCGATCGGGTTCAGATCTGGCGAGTTCGGGGGCCAGCACATCAATTGGAACTCGCTACTGTGTTCCTCGAACCACTCCATCACACCCATGGACTTCTGACATAACGCATTTTAATAATGAAAAATGCCACTGTTGAACTGAAAACACGATCGTCATGAAAGGGTATATGGTCTGCAACCAGTGTACGATATTCCATGGATGTCGTGGTGCTCACGTGAATGTTCCCCAGAGCATAATGCAGCCACCGCGAGCTTGTCTTCGTCCCACGGTACAGGTGTCAAGCAGCTGTTACGTGGTAGACGACGGATTCACGCCCTCCCATCGGTATGATTAAGAAGGTATCTGGATTTGTCAGAGCACGCAATAGTGCCAAAGTCACGTGTCTATTTCAGTCGTAGTTGCCGATGTCGTGATCACATTGGCACGTGCATGGGTCATCGGCTGCGGAAGCGTGTCGTTTGGAGTGTTCGGTGCACTGTGTGTTCAGACACACTTGTACTCTGCCCAGCACTGAGCTCTAGTATTATTTCGCCAGTTTACCGCCTGCCCCGTTTTACCAGTCTGCGCGGCCTGCGACGTCCGACATCAGTAATGAGCGGTAGCCGCCCAACCCCACGACGTCTGTAAGTCGTTTCATCTTGGTCTCGCCACGTGCTGGAGACACTCGCCACAGCGCTCCTCGAATACCCGGCAAGTCGTGTAGTTTCAGGAATGCTCGTGCAGAGCCTCCGGCCCATTACAATCTGCCCTCGGTCAAACTCAGATTGCGCGTCATCCGCACTCTACACACGGACACCACGTCCGCTGGCGCAGTGGTTAGCACACTGGACTCGCATTCGGGAGGACGACGGTTCATTACCGCGTCCGGCCATCCTGATTTAGGTTTTCCGTGATTTCCCTAAATCGCTCCAGGCAAATGCCGGGATGGTTCCTTTCAAAGGGCACGGCCGACTTCCTTCCCCGTCCTTCCCTAATCCGATGAGACCGATGACCTCGCTGTCTGGTCTCCTTCCCCAAAACAACCAAAAAACCAACCACGCTCGCTGCGTGTGTGTCTGACTAGCTGTCATTCCGCTTCAGCTCACGCTGCTATCGCCTGGACGGGTTGATTTTGATAGTATGTCGATAGTAATAATGTTCTGGATCATCAGTGCACATAAAAGTGCTACGTTTACGGGCATGGCTTCTGTACAAAACGTTATGTACGTACTGCCCTCTAACCCCCTCAAATATGTACACTACTGGCCATTACAATTGCTACACCAAAAAAAAATGCAGATGACAAACGGATATTCATTGGACAAATATATTATACTAGAACTGACATTTGATTACATTTTCACGCAGTTTGAGTGCATAGATCCTGAGAAATCAGTACCCAGAACAACCACCTCTAGCCGTAATAACGGCCTTGATACGCCTGGGCATTGAGTCAAACAGAGCTTGGATGGCCTGTACAGGTACAGCTGCCCATGCAGTTTCAACACGATACCACAGTTCATCATGAGTAGTGACTGGCGTATTGTGACGAGCCAATTGCTCTGCCACCATTGACCAGACGTTTTCAATTGGTGAGAGGTCTGGAGAATGTGCTGGCCAGGCAGCAGTCGAACATTTTCTGTGTCCAGAAAGGCCCGTACAGGACCTGCTACGTGCGGTCGCGCGTTATCCTGCTGAAATGTAGGGTTTCGCAGGACCTGCAACATGCGGTCGTGCATTATCCTGCTGAAATGTAGGGTTTCGCAGGGATCGAGTGAAGGGTAGAGCCACGGGTCGTAACACATCTGAAATGTAACGTCCACTGTTCAAACTGCCGTCAATGCGGACAAAAGGTGACCTAGACGTGTAACCAATGGCACCCCATACCATCACGTCGGGTGATACGCCAGTGTGGTAATGATGAATACACGCTTCCAATGTGCTTTCACCGCGATGACGCCAAACACGGATGCGACCATCACGAGGCTGTAAACAGAACCTGAAAAAAAATAACGTTTTGCCATTCGTGCACCCAGGTTCATCGTTGACTACACCATCGCAGGCGCTCCTGTCTGTGATGCAGCGTCAAAGGTAACCGCAGCCATGGTCTCCGAGCTGATACTCGAACTGTTCGTGCAAATGGTTGTTGTCTTGCAAACGTCACCATCTGTTGACTGAGGGATCGAAATGTGGCTGCACGATCCGTTACAGCCATGCGGGTAAGATGCCTGTCATCTTTACTGCTAGTGATACGAGGCCGTTGGGATCCAGCACGGCGTTCCGTATTACCCTCCTGAACCCACCGATTCCATATTCTGCTAACAGTCATTGGACCTCGACCAACGCGAACAGTAGTGTCGCGATACGATAAACTGCCATCGCGATAGGCTACAATCCGACCTTTATCAAAGTCGGAAACGTGGTGGTATGCATTTCTCCTCCTTACACGAGGCATCACAACAACGTTTCTCCAGGCAACGCCGGTCAGCTGCTGTTTGTGTATGAGAAATCAGTTGGAAACTTTCCTCATGTCAGCACGTTGTATGTAGCGCCACCGGCGCCAACCTTGTGTGAATGTTCTGAAAAGCTAATCATTTGCATATCACAGCATCATCTTCCTGTCGGTTAAATTTCGCGTCTGTAGCACGCCATCTTCGTGGTGTAGCAGTTTTAATGGCTTGTAGTGTAGCAGGCATTGGTAAAAACGCTTCACATGTCTATCCTAATGTTAAAAAAGTTAAGAAAGTAAATGAAGAAGGGATGGAGAGAGAACGGTAGAGGTCTTGAGTTTGTAGGAGATGTTCTTTCCATTCTGCAACAGTGAGCATTCGCACGCGACTTTGTTTAGACGTTGCTCGGTAACTGACTGTGGCGCTGTTGTGTGTTGCAGCCTGGGAGAAGATGAAGCGGCCGGAGAGCGAGCGGCCCAAGGAGGAGCCGTGGGACTACCTGGAGGGTGAGTACGCCCAGCAGCCTTTCCAGGCGTTTCCAGCGGTAGTGATTCAGGGTACAGCCACCCTAGCATCCTCTCTCCAGGCGTTTCCAGTGGTAGTGATTCAGGGTACAGCCACCCTAGCATCCTCTCTCCTATTCTCTGATACAGTGTTTTCTTTACGTTTGTTTTTGCGAGAGTCTGTTCGCATCTGTGTAACAACGTGACTTTGCCACGACTTTGTCTGCTATCCCTAGTTCCTAAATTCGGAGTTGGTAAATCCATCAACGATCAATAGGCTTATATTAAGCTGTTATGCACTCGTTCACTAATTTTTACCGGGATTTACCTCACTGGATTTTAACTTGGGTAATTTCTAAAAAACAGTGCACATTGAAGGCGCGGCCCCAGTGCGAGAGATGTATATCGAACGCTCGAAATGTAGGTACTGTTTTCTGCTTTGACAACGGAAGGTCGCATGAGAGCAGTACAAGTGATAAGTGACTCTACTACAATGCCCATATAGAATTCTCTTAAGTGCAAGCAAGTGATTTTTCCGTTTGAACGATATTGAGCGATGGCCTGAACTCTGTTGGAAAAATGGATTTCTTCCAAATCACGGTGCGATAAATTGCTTTCACTGTGGTTCCGAAAATTGTGACCCAGGCGAAGAGGACAGTGAAAGTTAATTTTCCTTTCCAGCTCATATGTAAGAAATGTAGGAAGAGAAATACACTCCTGTAAATTGAAATAAGAACACCGTGAATTCATTGTCCCAGGAAGGGGAAACTTTATTGACACATTCCTGGGGTCAGATACATCACATGATCACACTGACAGAACCACAGGCACATAGACACAGGCAACAGAGCATGCACAATGTCGGCACTAGTACAGTGTATATCCACCTTTCGCAGCAATGCAGGCTGCTATTCTCCCATGCAGACGATCGTAGAGATGCTGGATGTAGTCCTGTGGAACGGCTTGCCATGCCATTTCCACCTGGCGCCTCAGTTGGACCAGCGTTCGTGCTGGACGTGCAGACCGCGTGAGACGACGCTTCATCCAGTCCCAAACATGCTCAGTGGGGGACAGATCAGGAGATCTTGCTGGCCAGGTAGTTGACTTACACCTTCTAGAGCACGTTGGGTGGCACGGGATACATGCGGACGTGCATTGTCCTGTTGGAACAGCAAGTTCCCTTGCCGGTCTAGGAATGGTAGAATGATGGGTTCGATGACGGTTTGGATGTACCGTGCACAATTCAGTGTCCCCTCGACGATCACCAGAGGTGTACGGCCAGTGTAAGAGATCGCTCCCCACACCATGATGCCGGGTGTTGGTCCTGTGTGCCTCGGTCGTATGCAGTCCTGATTGTGGCGCTCACCTGCACGGCGCAAAACACGCATACGACCATCATTGGCACCAAGGCAGAAGCGACTCTCATCGCTGAAGACGACACGTCTCCATTCGTCCCTCCATTCACGCCTGTCGCGACACCACTGGAGGCGGGCTGCACGATGTTGGGGCGTGAGCGGAAGACAGCCTAACGGTGTGCGGGGCCGTAGCCCAGCTTCATGGAGACGGTTGCGAATGGTCCTCGCCGATACCCCAGGAGCAACTGTGTCCCTAATTTGCTCGGAAGTGGCGGTGCGGTCCACTATGGCACTGTGTAGTATCCTACGGTCTTGGCGTGCATCCGTGCGTCGCTGCGGTCCGGTCCCAGGTCGACGGGCACGTGCACCTTCCGCCGACCACTGGCGACAACATGGATGTACTGTGGAGACCTCACGCCCCACGTGTTGAGCAATTCGGCGGTACGTCCACCCGGCCTCCCGCATGCCCACTATACGCCCTCGCTCAAAGTCCGTCAACTGCACATACGGTTCACGTCCACGCTGTCGCGGCATGCTACCAGTGTTAAAGACTGCGATGGAGCTCCGTATGCCACGGCAAACTGGCTGACACTGACGGCGGCGGTGCACAAATGCTGCGCAGCTAGCGCCATTCGACGGCCAACACCGCGGTTCCTGGTGTGTCCGCTGTGGCGTGCGTGTGATCATTGCTTGTACAGCCCTCTCGCAGTGTCCGGAGCAAGTATGGTGGGTGTGACACACCGGTGTCAATGTGTTCTTTTTTCCATTTCCAGGAGTGTAGTTTATATTGCAAAGCTAATTATTGCCAGAGCGTCATACAAATTGCGTACTAGATTCCTAATTTTGCATTGGAAGAACGGGGGTGAAATTTCGGTGAAACGGTTTCCGGTTACTAAAGTTTTTACAAAAAAAAATGTTCAAATGTGTGTGAAATCTTATGGGACTTAACTGCTAAGGTCATTAGTCCCTAAGCTTACACACTACTTAACCTAAATTATCGTAAGGACAAACGCACAAACCCATGCCCGAGGGAGGAATCGAACCTCCGCCGGGATCACCCGCACAGTCCATGACTGCAGCGCCTGAGACCGCTCGGCTAATCCCGCGCGGCTTCAGTTTTTATAGGAAGGTGTGTTATGTTGTTATTACTAATAGTAGCGTCCTCATAGATGGACAAAACAAATCTATAGAAGTAGTTGAATCTCAAGTGGCCACCCGCAAGTGTGGAAAGACGATTATTTAAGAATCAAACAAAACATGTTTGTGTTTTCGCGGAATCCAGTGGGACTCAAGTTTTATTTTACTTGTGGATTCCAGGGGAAAGAAACCGATAGTACCTCTCATTCAAGAATTCATTTTACCAAGTCTGAAAGTGATCATCGATGGCTGTAAATCATGCAAAACGTAACACTGAAAAACTGACTGGCGAATTGATCATGAATTCGTCTGTCATTCAGTAGAATTTATATCGTCCGACAACTCATCTGTGCACACAAAAATCATTGGACGTCTCTGGGAGTCACTTAAATCATCTGGTAAGAAATAGGAGAGACCTGGGCATCGAGATGAATTGTACATATTTCAGTTTTTTTTATATTTTCACAAAATACGCCTATATGGCATACCTCCCACTTTTTCTAAAGGATATGCCACAATTGTGTTCTGGTACGAGAAAAAGCAGTGTGGTCATTTGCCTACACCATGCATGATAATTTGCACGACGATAATTAAGCTAATGTCTACTGTAACTGATTTTTTAAATTTTATTTACACGTAAAGTTCAGTAGCACGAAATTGAGTAGTAAATCTCCAAAGTCATCTAACTTGTCAGCACAAGAAATTACAACATAAAAATAATTACAGATAAAAATAAATGTTTATGAACCCGAAAAAAATCAGTCCGTAAGTTTAAGTAAACGCAATCCACAATACAACAAGAATCAGCTTAATTTTTCAAATAAATTCGCGACAGAATAGGAGTGATACATGAGGAAACTCTTCAGTTTCGATATGAAAGCGCGTGGATTACTGCTAATATTTTTTAATTCGACTGGTAGCTTATTGAAAATGGATCCAGAAGTATACCGCACACTTCAGACTTCAGGAAGTCTGATCCAAATGCAGGGTTCATAACATTCATATCTTTAATAAATTCCTTTGGGTGAAAGAAGTGCTGTTACTCTCTATCTTTTTTTAATAACTTCGTCTTGAATACGTTCGTCTTTTGTCGTCTCTTTTGTCAACAACTCAACAACTCGACATTTCGAGAGTCGAGCGTTCGATATACATGTCGCTCGCAGTGAGGTCGCGACTTTGATGCGAACCGTATCTTGGAAATTATCTTAACTTGGCTATCGAACGTCTTCTGAAGGGTTTAGTAAACAAACTATTGGGTTATTGTTTTCATCAACAAAGTATTCACCGCACTTCAGTGCTTACCTTGAATTATCATTTTGACAATTTGTATTTACCACTAAACACAGTGACTGCATTTACAACTGGAACAAGTACCGTGACGAGCAGTTCCTCCTGAAAGTCAACTCAGTTATTGGATTTTTATGCGCCAAGTCTAATGGAACGGATTTTGAAAGCCAAATCTGTTCATTCAACGTATAACAGTTATTTAATTCATGTCTGAATAACGTTATAATTTGATTTTCGGGATCATAATGAAAATAACAGGATGCTTATCGACTTCCTTTCGTTACTTTATGTCTACTCAACAAATGTTTAAATGTGATATTTGTTATTTGAAGGAAGTTAATGTACTCTTGAAACTTTAAGAAAATTACTTCACACAAACAAAATTTACTTAAGCACTGCAACAAAGTAACCCGTTGAAGATATTTAATAATCTGCCTCAATGAACTGACTATAACAATGAAATTACTGTTGTTACATCCAGAATTAATGAATTCTGATTTAGGGTTTAAGAAAAATAAAATGATTATCTGAAATTAAACTTCACAAGCTTTAAAAGTTAAATGTCTCTATATTGACCAAAACTACTCTTGTTCACAGTGCGTATTGGATTGTCTGGTCCTCCTTTTACAAGAAACAATGAATAAATATTTTGGAGTTTGTCACAAAAGCAGTTGAGAATCTGACGCCAAAAACACTTTTACAATCTCTTCTCGTCTCTGATTAAAACGGTACGACAATGGATGCCATTATTAACACTTTCATGGTTAAAATTTCTTCAGCGGATATTTGAAAAATAAGAGGCCAAGACCTATCTTCGTTTAAGATAAAATAATACACTTTCACTACAAAAAAAAAAATTTAAGCTGGCCGATTTTCAAAATCAGCGAAGTGGGACACATGTGACCCTTGAACCTAACTGGATCCACGTTTTCGTGTGTACCTAGGATGTTCAGAGTCAAACATTTAATTTTAGAATGATTTTATTCGAATGGCGATTATGGAAGAATTATAACAAATTAGTATCAAACCAAATTTCTTCTCCTTACAACGAAAAACATGAAATATCGCGCACGAGTTCTCAAGATCACATGTGAAGGTGGCTATGACATTTCACGCACTAATGTTTTCTACATTCTATGAAAGTGTCTTCGGCATAAATGTCCCACTACATAAAAATTACGTATAGCTGATCAGAACTACCGAGGTGTCTCTTACGTATAAGAAAACATAATCAGTTACTTCAGACATTGTTGGAATGGGTAGGACAGTGATTTGATATGATTTTCGTGAAACAGACCAACTATAAACACACGCCGCCCCCACTTGTTCACTCAGTCTTCTATACAGGGTGTTACAAAAAGGTACGGCCAAACTTTCAGGAAACATTCCTCACACACAAATAAAGAAAAGATGTTATGTGGACATGTGTCCGGAAACAATTAATTTCCATGTTAGAGCTCATTTTAGTTTCGTCAGTATGTATTGTACTTCCTCCAGTTGGCCCAATTGAAGGAAGGTAATGTTGACTTCGGTGCTTGTGTTGACATGCGACTCATTGCTCTACAGTACTAGCATCAAGCACATCAGTACGTAGCATCAACAGGTTAGTGTTCATCACGAACGTGGTTTTGCAGTCAGTGTAATGTTTACAAATGCGGAGTTGGCAGATGTCCATTTGATGTATGAATTAGCACGAGGCAATAGCCGTGGCGCGGTACGTTTGTATCGATACAGATTTCCAGAACGAGGGTGTCCCGACAGGAAGAGTTTTGAAGCAATCGATCGGCGTCTTAGGGAGCACGGGACATTCGAGCCTATGACTCGCGACTGGGGGAGACCTAGAACGACGAGGACACCTGCAATGGACGAGGCAATTCTTCGTGCAGTTGACGATAACCCTAATGACAGCGTCAGAGAAGTTGCTGCTGTACAAGGTATCGTTGACCACGTCACTGTATGGAGAGTGCTACGGGAGAACCAGTTGTTTCCGTATCGTGTACAGCGTGTGCAGGCACTACCAGAAGCTGATTGGCCTCCACGGGTACACTTCTGCGAATGGTTCATCCAACAATGTGTCAATCCTCATTTCAGTGCAAATGTTCTCTTTACGGATGAGGCTTCATTCCAACGTGATCAAATTGTAAATTATCACAATCAACATGTATGGGCTGACGAGAATCCGCAAGCAATTGTGCAATCACGTCATCAACACAGATTTTCTGTGAACGTTTGGGCAGGAATTGTTGGTGATGTCTTGATTGGGCCCCATGTTCTTCCACCTACGCTCAATGGAGCACGTTATCATGATTTCATACGGGATACTCTACAAGTACGACACAACATATGGTTCATGCACGATGGAGCTCCTGCACATTTCAGTCGAAGTGTTCGTACGCTTCTCAACAACAGATTCGGTGACCGATGAGTTGGTAGAGGCGGACCAATTCCATGGCCTCCACGCTCTCCTGACCTCAACCCTCTTGCCTACGCAACCCCGGTACCAAATGTAGAGACTCTTCGTGCTCGTACTGTGGACGGCTGTTATACAATACGCCATTCTCCAGGGCTGCATCAGCGCATCAGGGATTCCATGCGACGGAGGGTGGCTGCATGTATCCTCGCCAACGGAGGACATTTTGAACATTTCCTGTAACAAAGTGTTTGAAGTCACGCTGGTACGTTCTGTTGAAGTGTGTTTCCATTCCATGATTAATGTGATTTGAGAGAAGTAATAAAATGATCTCTAACATGGGAAGTAAGCGTTTCCGGACACATGTCCACATATCATTTTTTTTTTCTTTCTGCGTGAGGAATGTTTCCTGAAAGTTTGGCCGTACCTTTTTGTAACACCCTGTATACATCCATCTCCTGGTCCCTGGGATTTTCCTCGAAGTTCCTGAAGCATCTCGCTACATGCTAGCACTTAAGACGTAGACGTTTAAACGCTCAAACCTCATATTACTTAATAGGCACAAGTGTCCCATCAGCCACAAAAGGGTTAAGCCTACTTGACGTCAGGTTTACAAACGTTGCAAAACCAGAATTTAGCGTGGTAGGTCTTACATCGACGGTGAATAATTAACCAGAGACTACTTCTAAATGCAGAAGCATTAATAAACGTAGTCCTCCAATAGTATGTGCCTATAACATCACAAAATACTGACGTCTCGCAGAGAGCAAGAAAACACGACCTCTCAGAATGACTGCCGGCTGGCTGCTCATTACTGCTCAGTCTGTATGCGGTAAACTTTTTTTCCCCACATAAAACGTGTTCCTTAAAACGGAACGCGACAAGCCAACCTGTCAGTCTTATAGCGACACCGCCCGCCAGGCCTGCGTTGTTCGCCTCTTCCGTTGTAGGAAAGACGTTCACCAAACTTGAACAAGTTTGGCCTCTGTCCGACTTGATGTCTTCACTCTTTCTTATGCGTATTTTTATACCTTTGGTAATAACAATGCCAAGTTAAGTAGTAGCTCAGATCGTACAGAGATGATTTGTTATTTCTTCTTAATTGTAGAACAATAATTCAATTGAGCATTTACGATTCTAATTGAACTTTTAAGAAAATTACTAAATAAACGTGTTAGATCTAGAGAACACACTACGTGGAGGGTCATTAACAGTGTTCCGTTATAAGAAGCAATACGAACTGGCACCCGCAGGCAACGATGCTCACAAGGGAAACTACCCATGGCAATCCCTCAGATTTAATGGTAAAATGGCCCACTGTATAGCCCATCAAAAACAGAAAACAGATCAACCATGAAAACCGGAAGGAGGTGTACTGGACTGTGAAAAAAAGATGAAGAAATTGGAACACCGAACGATCGAAGCTCAAGATAAGCAACATCGAGCTAGTTTGAATAGCCAAAAGCTGTGGTTGTGCGATCACGATGTTGGAATGCGTAGCGATGGATCCGTGTTCAAATCTCTCTCGTGCCGCATTTTTTCCACAAATTTATGAATCGTCAGTCCTTCCATTGGCGTGTCTGCTCCTCTTCTGTAGTGTTGGCAATTGTCATACAATACGTTGATCTTAGAATATGAGTCATGTGGTAAGAATGTATTACTGTCGCAAGTAATTGTGTTGAATCAGGAAAGCAGGACAGATGCCGTATAGATTTCTCACGGAAATGAAAACAACAAAATAAGCGGGAGTTAACTATGCTACAACAAAGAAATTCAAGAAGCAAAATTTCAAAAACGGAACGCAAGGGTTATAACATGTGGTACTTGCGTAGAACCAATAGGAGATACATACGTCTGGACGTCTCTTCGTTACCCCCTCGCTGTCGCCAACGTTTGTTACACCACGACTTAGACACAAATTTGAGTCCAGCGAACACACTCTTCAATGACCGGACGTACAAATCGTAATTTTGTGAAAGAAAAAATATGGGACACGAGAGATATTTGAATAGGGATCACCCACCGCGCAGTACAACACCGTGACAGCACAACCACGACGTCGGGCTATTCAGGTTCTGTCGATGTTGCGAGTCTTGAGCTTGGATCGTTCGCCGTTTCTGTTTAGTTTCATTTTTCACGGTTCAGTACACCGTCTTCCTGTTTTCATCCTCGATCTGCGTTCAGTTTTTGATGGGCTCTCCGGTGGACCATCTTACCACTAAATTCGATGGGGCTTGCGATCGGTAGCTTTCCTTTCCAGCACTGCCGTTCCGAGAGCGCTGTTCACTTCCCTGGGCTCGGCACAGACTAGCAATATCTATAAAATCAGTATCTAGATTCCCAGAACAGAATTTTCGTGGCCAACATTCACCGACAACATTCACGGCACGGCGTAAGTTTTGTCCTTAAATGACCCCGCAAAATTTACATGACCATTAGAGACATACTTCCATCAAAAATATTATCCAGTTAGCATTCGCGATTCGTAGACATCTTAACTGTTCGCGCTCGATATCTGGAATGAGATTGCCTTAAAGTGTTCAAGAGATACACGCAGGGGCATTTCGTTGTTTACGACAAGTGTCACAGCTCAGACGCTGTTGATGTTGTTATAGGAATGGAAGGAAAAGCTAAAGCATTTTTTTTTTAGATTTTAAACTGCACTTGATAGTATTTTCGAGTCTTTGTTTTGATAAATCATGTTCCGGCAGCATTAAGAAATTGTTTCCTAGTACACCAAATTTAAAATGTGGCGAGCAACATCGAATTTGGAACTATGAAATTCAGCAAGCTAGCGATTTATCAAGTACTGAAATATTTTTGAGAGCTACATTCTCTCATTCTTATTTTCATGTACCATTTTTTAAAATTTCTTTCTTTCTTAGGGATACTAAACTATTAATCGCACACGATCATTCTCCATTTCGTAGGTCCAAGTACAGAAGTTTACCATTGTGATTGTTTTAAAATAAGCTAATGGCATGGAGACATGTCAAGTGTGCGCCAGCCGAAACGACTCAGACTGTCATACATAAATGCCATCTACAGGTGCAAATTGCTCAAAATATGTATACATTCAAAGGTTCGACTGGCAACACACTCCAACACCAAACAATTCATCTAGCAGTTGTCTCACAAATACATTGTCATGCACTCACATAATTAGCCCTACTATGTTAACTCTTTATTACATTGTGTCTCGATATTCTGCGACACATAAAGCGCCTATTACTGGTATGATAACTATTGTGAGACCTTTGCGGTACTTACCCATGAAAAGTGACCTTTCCTCCTTTCACGTACTACGTTTGCATCCGTAGCAGCTACAATTATTCATCATTTCTGTTACTAATTAATAATGTGTAAAAGCAGGGAAAGAACTTGCAGTGTAATAGCTACAGTCTCGGCATAAAAAGCAAAAAAAAACATCGTTGTGCGGCTGTCATATAGCAAAACCTCCAGAGACGCTCCTATTCTATTCACTTCAGTGATGATGTCACAGTTATGCCGATCAAAATGAATACAGTTTCTCGGTTCTTCCCTCATAGAGATGATTCCTTTTGCCGTAAAAGCAACATAAAACCAGTTATATAGTCGTAGACTTTTTGATATTTCTATGATTTTTCTATGATTTTTCCTAGTTTGTATTTTGGCCAAACGTTGCCCTGGAAAACCACTAAAAGTAAAATCTTCGATAAAGTTCTCTGTACCGAAAAAGGTTCTACCACCACACAGCTCATACAGAGGTTCTGTGTCTTAATGAAGGATAATTACTGTCATCGTAAACCTTTAAGCATTCTTCTGAAATAAGGACTTAGATGATACATTGGAATGCAAGTAGATAATAAAACAAGCTTTAATTGACGTTTGCTGAAGTCTTCGAAGCTGCAATTGAACATGGGTACAGATCGCAGTTCCGCAAACCACTTAACAGCGTTCAAAATGTGAGAGGCCCATGTGCAACACATATGTAGCAGTAGCGTTCTGTACACAACCATTCGATGTATAAGATAGCGTAAAACTGTATTTCAGTGAAATGATATTATGAAGTCTGAAAGAGCCATGTCTTCAAAAAAAAATGATAAATTAAAATATGTCTTTATTTTCTTTCCGCAGCGGATCTGACATAATTTTTCTAGTGTTCAGGAATTTCATTAGGTAGGGGTTGGGAAGGTGTTTTTCTATTTTTTCCTTTCTTTTTTTAAATTCTGAACAAATGTTTCTTAAAAACATTTGGTAAAGAATAATAGAGGCATTTGATAACAGTGGATAAACTCAAAACCGTATCAAACCCTTATGTCCTAGATTTTGCTTAAATTTCGGGAGACATGACCAATAATACATAATGAAAGAATAAGCGAGAAACATAAAGCACGAATATGTTGTTCAGTGTTACTTTCCTTCGATTGGTCTTTCATTTTACTTGTTTAGATCCCTCACTTCCGCCATGTAGGGTATCGTCACATTTCCCTGTATTTTTCTGCTGAGGGTACACACCACCTTATCACAGGATTTAACTTACGTGTATAAGAGAGATGAGTACGAACCGTCTGTCGAAGGCAGCTGAGATTTTCGCACTTGTTTGCGCCTCGCGTGTGTCGAAGCGTTGCAGACAACTTACACTGTAACTTAAAACGTTGAGTACGGGGGAAAGGGGGGGGGGGGGAGATGAGGGCATAGTATGTTGTACTGGTACACACTAAACATGGTTTAGTCTAATCCATTTTAAAGGATTTACTTACTCATTAATTCTGTGACTATAGACTTGTTAATTAATGTTGGCCATAATGTGGCATAAGACTGTTTCAAATGCGCTTTCGTTTATGCTGTTGTTTCTAAATCTGTTCGGTACGCAGAAACATAATACACTTTCAGAATATTGTTAAATTTAATTGCTTAGAATTTTTTCAGTATTACAAATAGAGGCAAAAGGAACGAAATGGAATTAATTCAACCACTGTTAATGGCAGAGATTATATTCGTTACACGTTGTCCATAGGTGCTAAATTCTTTTTGAACATTATGAACATTAACGAATTTTGATAAAGAACTTTGTACAGAACTCATTTATGTCACATTAATACAAATTGCATACAAATATCACAGGAAACACCTACACTTGAACTATATGAACATGTCAGAGTACACATTTAAAAATGACTCTCTTACTTCCGGTATTTCGTAGGATACTGTTGTGACTGACAATTCGCAATTTTTCACTAACATCTTTTATTAATGTAAGTTCACAAGGTTGTTGACTGAACAACAAACGAAAGGTAACAATAACGATTCCAGTAAAAGTCTCCTAATTGAGGCAACCAAAATTTCACTTCTAATCTTCCCCAAAGGTTCGTGGTAACACAGACACTAGTGAAAGTCCATTTCAGAGACGAAGACGTAATCTTCAGCAGTCGAAGTACACGAGGTCGGCATCGAGAGTGAACTGAACTTCGGGGCTGGTTCTAGCCCCTAAATAGCTCTCTCCAGCCAATTACGTTTCGGCGTAGTGATACTTCCTGCAGGCCGTGGTTCGAGTTCCCCCTGCAGGATGTAGTGCTCGGAATGTCTGTTTCTATTATCTTGTGTGTACAGAGCCGGTGTTTACCATAGCACTTTTGGTACGCCTTGTACATAGACAACCTCGTCCTCTGTGGTGTAATATGGGTTGCCGGCCCTCAGGGGCTCCCTTGGCTCCTGCATAATAGATACATAATACATTTTGGTTCAATATGCGACGTTCATCCACCTCACTCAGAGTCTGACTATAAATTGCACGTTATACACGACAAATAACATCAATAATTCACACGAAAGAAAATATAATTGAGTGCTCGATGACTGATG
Organism: Schistocerca gregaria; assembly: GCF_023897955.1. NCBI lineage: Eukaryota > Metazoa > Arthropoda > Insecta > Orthoptera > Acrididae > Schistocerca > Schistocerca gregaria. Next base: position 124,656,871 of record NC_064923.1, on the reverse strand, counting down.
GATATTAGTAGGCCATTCATTCTGTGATGGCCAGAGATCCAGAGATGGTATCTTCAGCTGACTGAATTTCAGACTATGTCTTTCAAGTGGACAACAGCACCTCATTAGACCCCAGAACTGACTAAAACGTCATAAAATTGATGTCACAGTATTTTAATAGATAATGGCGATTTATATATGTGGCATAGCTACCTGTTACATACCTTTTACTGACTGCACTGGCTCGACAGTCGTATATTGTTGATATCTGCGACCATTTTTCCTCATTTGCAATTTCGGCACCTCTGTCTCGCAGGTAAGATTAACTATTATCAATCTTTTGCAGATGAATTTTGTGCTTTTGCCTTAACCACATAAGCTTCATTTAGCTGGACTAGGTACGTTTTCCATGTTTTATGTATGCCCATTGCCCCCGGATTAACTGATGCACTCAAACTTCTTTAACAGGATTTCGATCTACCAGCAAGACATGTTGTACACTACAAAGTTGTAGCGGAAAGTCTATGTGCAGTGAGTAACAAGAGTGACTAAAAAGTTGTTAAGGCAGTTTGACTCCAACTGCTTCAATACCCTAAGCTCAAAGTTTATTTTCTCAAAACAATATCAAAAAACATTGAACCATCTGGCAGATCACCTCTTTATAATAACTGCGCGTTGGGAATTCAGTGGTATACGCAGAAGATAAAAAATATTTCAGATATAAAAGTAAATATGCGTTATTCTGCATTTTCTATAAAGAGAGAAGTGTAACACATCAGGAGACAGAGCTCTAAGTCTCATACCGGCAGAGCTGTGATATTTTCGACGACAGTACTTCTAAACAAAATTATAAACGTTAAAATATTTTATACATTTAATGAGGGCTGTTTGTAACAAGATATTTAAGGACAGAATTATACAAACAGGGAAATATTTTGCTCCTAAGTCCATTTGAAATCTATGTGTCTTTCTAGATCCCTTCAGGTGCAACGTAGTTCTATAGAGAACGAACTTCCCTTGACTTTAAAAATATCTCACAATAATTCAAAAATGCACCATTCTGTCCGACTAGAAGTCAACGTTTTTAATTGATTTCAAAATTCTCCCAGTACTATTCTATTAACTGATGTATTTATAAAAGATAAATTTCAACTCGGTTAGTACTTTACGATCACTAGTTGGTAGTATCAGTTGCTACTTTTCCTATAGGACTATAGTTTTCCGCAATTAAAAGAATACTTGGCCGGCCAAAAAGAAGAAAGTGTTGGCGTTTTGCATTTTCATCAGCATGAAATGTCGTGCTGCTGGGTTTCATAGCTCAAAACGCGTGACATGACTTTCATGTATCAGTGAACCGACGGGTATTACTTACGTGGCGGGAATGTGAGAAAGAGGAACACAGTAAAAGCCAATGACAAATGTAAACAGTAAGATAGTTCTGTTTGACATGTTTATGATGAACTTTCTCTCTAGTTTCTGTTTTTCTTTGTTAATTGTCTGTTAATCCTTTTTTCTGCTACTGAAAATGCTGATTGGAGTATAATTTACTTACACACTATATCTTCTATTTTAATGCCAACGATGGGATTCTGCAAGGCGAGTGGGGGCCTATAGACGTCGTTGCGCTATACGCTTCCGTCAAAATTTACGGTTCTAATAAAGTGATGAAGAATGATTTAGCGTCTTTCAGGGTAAATGTAAGCCGTAAAAATCACATAATGGAGCTGCTGTGTCTTACCGGTGGCGCTGGAGCTTTGTGTTTCAAATCCTACACACCAGATGCCGCTAGCGTACAGCGTCGGGAGCAAACGGTGTGCACTGCGAGTTCGTCGGCAGATAGCAGCACTAGCCTGCCTTTCGTTCAGCCATCCCATTACATGGTGTGTGAACTAGTCACGCTGAAATTATTGCCATCAATCACAATGGTAGATAAATGGTAAACATTTGAACGAATGAGAATACGTAAAAGTAGCGCTAGAATTTTTCAGAATAAACAAAAGTACGTTGCACAGAACGTGAAAGTAAGAAACATTTTAATATATTGTGCTAACTGCTAATTAAACTCCTGCCAATTTTTTTTATTTTTACTCATTGTTTAAATTGCTGCCTATTTTGATCTGAACGAAGAGTCATCAAGGTATGAAACAATAGAGATCAACATTTCTTCTTAAAGTTTCTGATTGATGCAATAAGGTAATTCGTTATTTCAGTATTAGCTGCGATGCTTTTTGATTCCAGATAGTGGATCCGAATCCAACGCATTTTCACCCTCCATATACATAACAAGCTTTAGTGTAGTAAGTATTTTGTTCGCCATAACAAGTCCTAGCACAGAGAAACGCACGCTTGGCGATTTTTGTCGCCGACAGTGCATATCTGACGCATTTAGTGACTCCAATGGAAAAGCATTAGATTTTGTGTTGCTAATCTAGTAACATACGGAGGCACGATACAGTGTCGAAAGTGTTCATTGATCTTGTTAGCCACTGTGCTAAATGTTTAGCCTATCTTGATTCAACTATCACTGGGCATTCTATGTCAGACCAGGCTTGTCAGTGTGATACTATCGTCCATTTTCTGTTCGAAAATGTGTGAAATCGCACTTGTTTCGCAGTGAATCAAAGGAGTAATAAATAGTTATAAATCAGTCATTTACAGAATATTGTATCTGAACTGCTATCTGTCCTCAACAGTCTGGCGCCAAGTCTCTCAATTCGCTTGTTTTCGAAGGTCTATGAAATGACTGAGCACACGCAGCAGCTGCCTTTAGCCGCGTAGGCCTCTAATTGTTGAAGGATCGGGTGACGCCCTAAGAGCGTTCGTGTCCTTTGACAAACGAATAAGGCCGCGCTGCTGCCTTCGCTTACGTGTTCGCCTGAAACGTATGCAACCGGAATATCCGCGCTGCTTTGTTGGTTGCGGCCATTCCGGCACCGCAACGCGGCTATTTGCGTGCCGCTTCTGTGATTACCTGAGGAAGGTCTTCACTGTTAGATGCAGTCTCGCCTTTATTCACTCTTCTCCTCTTCTTGTTACCCATTACCTTCATATTTCGAGAAATAAAATTAAACATGACTCCTTAACACCTGTAACAACGATAATGTAGAGACGGAAAGGTCTCGGCTTTCCATGTGAGTGGCAGCCCAGAGGTAGTTTGACGATACGACGGTTATCATACCTATTATGTTGTGGCGAAGTGTCGGGATACTGCATCTGTCTCAAAGTTTATACTAGCGGAGCGCCTCTTGCGCGTTGGCTGCGGGTTGCCTAGTACGGCAGTAGGGATGGGAAAAACCAACTGGTTATAACCGATACCGGTATTTTAGCTCTGAATAACCGGTACTTTTATGTATTTGTTTGGCCTCGACTTTAAAAGGTATTTTTATTTTTTACTACTAACTGGGTAAATGAACTGAAACATCAATTAGACATAGCAGCAGTGCTAAAATTACTAGTTTTTAAATACAGCTTTTTTAAAGAGCGAATAGTTTTTACTTGCAAAATAATTTTGTGCTGTTATAGAAAATGGGAAAAGCGATCACTGCCATTTTAATTACAATGCCGACAGAAACGGGCAACAAACACATTAAATAACAATTGGTACAACATTTGTAAGACAATATTTTACCACGCCATGTGGCGTGTCATATTAGATGGTACTGGTGTACAAGCAGTTTGCAAGCCTTGCTCCATCAGGTCCGAGTGCAATTTTCACACTGTCGTGTCTAGCGTCAGCCGTATTACAAAAAAAAAGGCTGTGAGCACTATGGTACTTTACTTCTGAGGTCATCAGTCCCCTAGAATACAAGTACTTAAATCTAACTAACATTAGGACATCACACGCTCTCATGCCCGAGGCAGGATTCGAATCTGCGACCGTAGCGGTCGCGCGGTTCCAGACTGTAGCGCCTAGAACCACTTGGCCACCCTGGCCGGCAGCTGTATTTCAAGAAGGCACCATCTCCAGTCTGGATATATTATACAAAGTGCTGTATCAATTAAGTAAATGCTCCTCTTGCTTTAAAAGCGGTTGGAGACGCAAGAAGCTAGTGACATAATATAAGGAGAAAACTTAAAAATGAACAGTTCATTCACTGTTTACAATAAATATGCAAGCTGCTGATCTGCTGCCCGTGTCTAGATAACGCGCCTTTACCTGCCAGTAGCCCTTGGACACAAATTAATACGAAAAACAGTGTACTTCAACCTCAGTTTGCGCCCTTTAGCACTGACTATTCGTAGTGTCCAAATAGTGATATGATCGCTGATTACATTATGAGTTTTGAGCAGAGTTTAAAATATTTAGGACAGAAAGGAGAATACTGCTGACTTTTTGTGGTAATCAATCAGTTATCACGGTCAGAGGAATGCAGCTTACGGTGGACAGAGTACCTTTTATTTTATTTCTGTATTTAATTTAATATTTTGATTCTACGTATGTGAAACCGAGGGCGTCAAATGTTTTCAGCCTCTGTTAGATTTCTACGTTTATTACAGGGAATAATAGGAATAACGTGCCGAAAATCGGTTGTTTCAGAAAACGATTATTTTGAGCCACTTAAACAGTCCGGGTAAAGCGGCGTTGAAACTGTTGTTTCAGCGATAAGTGACGTCACTGCTTGCGGCCTGCTGGGAGGGACTGTCATGAGAGTGCAGTGGTGGGGGCGTGATAATGCATCTTACAAAATACCCTCTGTCTTTTACTAGACTATTCCTATGTTAACCTTTAGGTGGCTCCGTTCACATACTGAACTGCTTGCTCCTGATGCTGACATCTTAGCCTTGGGCCTGTACCGTTTATTCGTACAAGCTGAACACAGCGAGAGATATTCAGTTACTGATAGACCACCGTAGACCTACAAACAGTCTGACAGAATTCTTTTGTCTGTGTTGATTCTGGTTGTATGTATTTGATAACGGAAATATACTATGTAGTCTGCAACTGTATACACAATGATAGACGAAAAATTGAATGTGTTTCAGACACTCCTCAAAAGCTGTAGTTTCTTTCTGCATTTTCCGAGAACTGTTTTCAAGACAAAAATTTCATTATCAAGCAGTCAAAAACAATGGCTCTGAGCACTATGGGACTCAACATCTTAGGTAATAAGTCCCCTAGAATTTAGAACTACTTAAACCTAACTAACCTAAGGATATCACACACACCCATGCCCGAGGCAGGATTCGAACCTGCGACCGTAGCAGCCCCGTGGTTCCGGACTGCAGCGCCAGAACCGCACGGCCACCGCGGCCGGCTTATCAAGCAGTCATACGAGATTCAAATCATATGTAGGTTGTCATCTGTTGTCTAACAATTACAAAGTTCTTTTGTTTTAGGGCGCAAAAACAAATGGGGTCACACACGGCAAAGTCAAATCCATAGAACCCGAAGACAGAGAGGAGTTAAAAAAAAGTGACTATACATCAATCGCAAGTGACGTAAGAGAAGACAGCTAAAAACAGGGACATGAAGAAAGAGCTATAAAAGACACTAAATACAAATGGAGGTCGACAGCGCGCCCGTCGCTTGCTAAAACGGCCGATCATTCAGACGGCAAACTCAAGCGGGAACGTAAACTGTTAAATAATGGGCATTCCGTCAGGAAATGGCGGACCGTTAAAACTTGGGCGCAATGTGTACGAAGTGGTAGAGGATCACCACTTAACAAATGACGCTGGCTAAAACGAGAACGCCAAATACGCAACCTAGTTAAAATGACCTTCTCCCGCGGAAGGAGTGAGAGGATAATAGAACCCAGTACATTGTCCTCGATGGTGAGTGTTCATCGGAGGTGAGGGAATCATCTGGAGTGCCCCAGGGAAGTGTGGTAGGTCCGCTGTTGTTTTCTATCTACATAAATGATCTTTTGGATAGGGTGCATAACAATGTGCGGCTGTTTGCTGTTGATGCTGTGGTGTACGGGAAGGTGTCGTCGTTGAGTGACTCTAGGATGATACAAGATGACTTGGACAGGATTTTGATTGGTAACTCTAAATATAGATAAATGTAAATTAATGCAGATGAATAGGAAAAATAATCCCGTAATGTTCGAATACTCCATTAGTACTGTAGCGCTTGACACAGTCATGTCGATTAAATATTTGGGCGTAACATTGCAGAGTGATATGAAGTGGGACAAGCATGTAATGGCAGTTGTGGGAAAGGCGGATAGTCGTCTTCGGTTCATTGGTAGAATTTTGGGAAGATGTGGTTCATCTGTAAAGCAGACCGCTTATAAAACACTAATACGACATATTATTGAGTATTGCTCGAGCGTTTGGGATCACTGTAAGGTAGGATTAAGGGAGAACATAGAAGCAATTCAGATGCGGGCTGCTAGATTTGTTACTGGTAGGTTTGAGCATCACACGAGTGTTACGGGACTCGGGTGGGAGTCTCTAGGGGAAAGGAGGCGTTCTTTTCGTGAATCGCTACTGAGTAAATTTAGAGAACCAGCATTTGAGGCTGACTGCAGTACAATTTTACTGCCACCAACTTACATTTCGCGGAAAGACCACAAAGATAAGAGAGATTAGGGGTTCGTACAAAGGCATATAGGCAGTCATTTTTCCCTCGTTCTGTTCGGGAGTGGAACAGGGAGAGAAGATGCTAGTTGTCGTACGAGGTACCCTCCGATACGGACCTTATGGTGGATTGTGCAGTATGTATGTAGATGTAGATGCAAGTGTAGAAGGGATATAGGAACTAATGGGCTGAGGTACGAGGACTGCAGCCTTTTCAGCAGCATTAGCAGCTTCATTTCATGGCAGATCGTCATGACCAGGGACCCACATAAAAATCAGTGGCTCCATCAAGAGTGATCAAACGACAGTTTTCCTAGAGCCGTTGCACTAAGGGACGGCCGGTGTACAGCGCACAGACACTTTGAAGGACGCTGAGAGAGTCGGAGCAGAGAACACAACTGAAACGCCTGTGTCCTCGGATGTACTCCGTGGCCTTATACAGGGCGAAGAGCTCTGCTGTAAATATTGAACTGTATGCCGGAAACCGGCATCGAAAATCGTCTGCGTCAGTGACGAACGCACACCCGACACCAAGAACAGTCCGAGAACATCAGTATACACAAAGGTACTATCGCGAAGTTCCATGCGAAGGTCATGAAACTGAAGGCGATAGAGTGAAGCTGGAGCAGCGTCCTTAGGAAGCGTATGAATGCCTAGGTGAATACGGACCGCCGCAAGAGGCCATGGTGGAGAAGGGTTCACAGCCACCGGGAAAGTTGCAAGAAGGGTGAAGTTAAGCCGCCGGAGCAAGTACTGAAAGCGGACTCCAGGATGTAACAGAGAAGAGAGACGCGCCCCATACTGGCGATCAAAGGTGTCATCGAAGGAGGAGGCATAGGATGGGTGGCCACCCATGGCAGACAAACGGAGTGCATACCTGTTGAGGAGAAAATCAGGGTAGCAGGACAGTGGTAGTTCGGCAGCTTCGGCATACAGACTCTCAACCGGTCTAGTGTGAAAGGAGCCAGTAGCCAAAAGGGTGCCACAATGGTGGATAGTGTTGAGACGGCGTAAGATTGACGGACGTGAAGACGTATCAACAATGCACCCATAGCCTAGTTTCGAACGGACAAGGGACTGGTAAAACGGACGAGGGTGATTCGATCGGCACTCCAGGAAATACCATTGAGGACACGTACGACATTGAGGGAGCGCATACAGCAGCCTGCCAGGTAAGACACATGGGAGGACCAAAAGAGTTTCCTATCGAGCATGAACCCCAGGAATTTCGAAGTTTCAACGAACGGAAGAGCAACAGGTCCAAGATGTAAAGATAGCGTGAGAAACCAATTGCGCCGCCAGAAATGCATACTGACGGATTTGTCAGTGGTAAAACGAAAGCCATTGTCGATGTTCCATGAGTAAAGACTATGAAGACATCGCTGAAGACACCGCTCAGTGAGACAGGTCCGTGGAGAACTGCAATAGATGGCAAAATCGTCAACAAAAAGGGAGCCGGTGATGCCCGGCGGGAGACAAACCATTAAAGGGTTAATGGCGCTAGCATAGAGGACCACGCTCAGGCCAGAACCCTGAGCCACACAGGGTGGCCAAAATAAAACTGACTTGCAAAATATTCCATGTACATTAAGATAGGCAATGCAACTTACAACATTCACATCCAAGCAACGATTGCCCATATTAATACCCATTTACACCGAGTAAATACCGTGCTTCACAAAGAAAGTACAGCACACAGAAGGTATATCCGATGTCAATGTAACTTCAAACATGTACGACCATCAGCCATCGGTCGGTTTTAGAGTTGCAATTCTCTGTAATACGTAGAAAGGCCACAAGATTGCATTAGTGTTGTTCGTGTTTAGTGTTGTTATCGGGCGGGGCATAGAAGGGACGTGAACAGCGACAGATTTAGAGTGGTCACTGTAGAGGACGCAGAGACGCAGTGCTCTCGTGTGAGACAGCGTTATGAGCGCTTGACAGTGTTTGAAAGGGGCTTCATTGTGTGTCTCTGCTTGGCTGACTGGTCTACAGTTACGCGTACATAGATACTCCGCGAGTCACAGTACGGTGCGTGACGGAGGGTACCCTGCACCACTTCTAGTCATTTCCTTTGCTGTCTATTTGCAATAGAGCGAGAGAAAAACGACTATCTGTATGACTCCTAATTTCTGTTATCTTATATACGTGGTCCTTACGTACAATGTATGTTGGCGGCTGTAGAATTTTTCGGCAGTCAGCTTTAAATGTCCAATTTCTCAATTGCGTTAGTCGAAAAAATGTCGCCTTTCCTTCAGAGATACACATTTGAGTTCCCGAAGCAACTCTGTAACACTTAGGTGTTGTTCGAACCTACCGGTGGCAAATCTAGCATCCCACCTCTGAATTGCTTCGATGTACTCCTTCAGTCCGACCTGGTACGGATTCCAAACACTCCAGCAGACTCAAGAATTGGTCTCACTAGCGTCCTATAGGCCGTCTCCTTTACAGGTGTACTAATCTATCGTGAAATTCTGTCAATAAAATGAAGTCTACCCTTTTTCTTCCCTATCACAGTTCTCACAGGCTCGATACAATTCATATCGCTTTGCGACGTTACACCCAGATATTTAAAAGATTGTCAACCAGAACACTAGTAATGATGTAACCGATCAGTACAAATTTGTTCGTCGTACTCATCCGCAATGACTTACATTTTTTCACATTTAGCGCTAACTGCTGTGGCGTGTATGGTTAGATTGCATATGGTACAATTTCAGCAAGTTTACAATAAAACTAGTTACGCATTATTAGTGTGATACGAGGTTTTATTTAATCATTGCTTTTCCCGGATAATAATCGTTATTTTGTTTAAAAAAACCTCTACCTGGGAATGTGTAGCAATGTTGTCTGTCAAGCAGCGAATGGCACTAGGTTCATTTGCAAAAGTAATCGTATATAGCCAGCAAACGAGCTAAATGTATGATAAGTAATCTGAACTATACAAGAGTAGTGATTCTTAGTAATTTTTAGTGCTATTGTATAATAGTCTCTTTACTAGTTGCAGATCGTTTATCAAATTTAGCGCTATTCTTATCCGAGGTGGCAACATTTTTCTTTAAGGAAAATTTAAAAAATGGTTCAAATAGCTCTGAGCACTGTGGGACTTAACATCTGAGGTCATCAGTCCCCTAGCACTTAGAATTACTTAAACCTAACTAACCTAAGAACAGCACACACATCCATGCCCGAGGCAGGACTCGAACCTACGACCGTAGCGGTCTCGCGGTTCCAGATTGAAGCGCCTACAACCGCACGGCCACAACGGCCGGCCAAAATTAACAGTTTTGTCACACAATACCACACGCACACAACACTAATGTAATTTTTCCTGTCAAAATATTTCATAAAAGTTGTTACGAAATAACCAGGCTTCATACATTAGCAGATAAGAATTTATATCACGTAAGCTGCCGTTTGCATCTATAGTTCACTGTATCCACAGTCTATCTGGAATTTATTACCAAAGAGTGGGTTCTGTCTCACCAATGCACAATTATTATCGCAATTATGACCAACAACATTTTTGTTTGAAATCAATTTAAAACTGCCACTGCAATATTTCACTAAGATAGAGGCTAACACAAGACAGTCACATATAGATTCTGCTTCACGCCCTGTTTCACTATTAACAAATAATATAGTTCAAATCTTTTTGCACCTTCACTATATGCATTAACATTTGAAATTATTTCTGAATGTTAATTGCTTATTGTTCAGCATTTACCAATAAATGTCAATAGCGCTAATGGCTGCGCTCTTTTGTAGCTGAGCAGAAAACTTAACATTTATATAGGATGAGAATTACCATGAAATAAAACTCGAAACAAAGAAGATTCATTTCAATGACACACAAACTCTATGTTACTAATATTAAATGAGCAACATAATACAGTTTTTTTTACAGTTGGCTGTGTTACGAGACATCAATCACATCCTATCAGTACAACAGCTCGAACAAAAAGGTGGTTTTTCTTAGAATAATCATAGATAACAAAAGACAGAGATTTTCATCATCTTTTTCCACGGGTATTGTCTGATATATAATTTTTTACAAAATATTAAATTATGTCATTGACAATAATTATTTGTTGTTTTACTAACGAAGAAGTCCTTTTTATTAATATACGAGAATACGATTAATTTTCATTCACATTCGACACACAGTGCTGTCGTGAATATTATTCTGAATAAAATATAGGCGTGGATATTACATTGCCCCTTGGGCTGAAAAAGATTGTTTATATATTGCATTTTTTTTTCAGACCACCATTGTTCACTTTCGTTTCATTAACACACTGTTCTCACCTTGCAAATGTTCAAATATAACACTGAGTAACTCATGACACTATTAGTGTTTATGTGATTGTGTAAAGGACTTCAGTAACTGTAAAATCTTGGAAAATGTAGTGGAGACTTCTGGTATATCTTATCCCCCCCCCCTCCCCCATCTGGGCTCACTCGATCCGGAAAACCGGGAACAAATCCGTCCAAGGGAACTAAAGAAAATACAGTTACCTACTCTTATGAGTTCGACTTGACATGATTATAACATATTCTTTTGAACACGATTATTTATATCTGTGTTTATTTGTATCAGATGTCAAGAGATTCTTACACCGAGGTTTAACATGAAAATTAAAAGTTTGTTTGATTCAAAATAATAAAAATTCATATAACGATTCCCGAAGCCGCCTTTGCGTCGAGCCGTTGGATCGAAGGCAGGTTGGGACCGCTGCTGAATCGCCTCCAACCTCGTGGATGGAGCGTCGGCTGCCGTAGGCCGCACCATGGTCTGGATCTGTTGCTGCCTGGAAGTACTACTGCAGCAGGTCATGCTTCTCTCTTTTCACGTCCCTCTCGTACAAGATGGGTACATGAAATGTCGAAAAGGTAATTTTCATATTCACCCTGTGGAAGAAGTGTTAGTTTCAAGATCACATTCATTCACACGGATTCATACACTATGTTTTCGGACGATGTCCTGCATCTGAACACTGTTCATTTGAATGTAGTGATGCATTGCCAACTTTAATTAGCTATGCACATGTATGACTCTGCACTGTTTTTCATTCTAGTGTCCCTCGTGTGCTCTGTTTATTTTCTGCGGTAAGCAAACATTTCAGCGAAACGCTGCGCAGCCAGCGAAACATTACATTGTTGCCGCGCGGCTCGCTGTACAGTCTGTCTCATAACATTGAACATTACTCGTAACAGGTTTATTTGAGGTCTGGAATTTCATCTCAGTTTTTATACTCTTAATAGTTTTCAACGTCTATGTCGTTGCTGCTAACATTAACACTCTATGCGCGTTCATATGTTCAACGGTCACAGCTGTAACAACTGTTAATCACTCTCCTTAAAAGAAAATACAGTTCTTCTCGCGTCCACTAGACTTCCATAGTTCACTAGACTTCCATAGTTCACTAGACTTCCATAGTTCACTAGACTTCCATAGTTCACTAGACTTCCATAGTTCTTTTGCGACACGCTTCACTGTCCTGATTGCCGCTAGTGTTTCATAAACCAAACAGCAGTCAATCATCTATACAACTGACACTTCATAAAGTAATGATTTTTGTTCACGTTCACGTTGTTCCATATTATAATAACATGATAACAAAATCATATACTGTCAAAAAAGTGACAGTTTGACTGTTAGAATCCTCTACATTATTCATACCAACTCGCGGGGGGGGGGGGGGGGGGGGGGGGGGAGGAGGAGACACTCGAGTACCCGCCGTATATTCCTTCTCTCTCCCCATGCGACTGTCACGCCTTCGGTTCCTTAAAATCGGTCTTGAAGGGTCGACTAGTCTTGTCGGCGAGAATCTGCTGTTGGCAGTTATGAACTTCTCCGCGCAGCAGGACGCAGTGTTTCATCAAACGACAATCTTCAACCTGGTGCGCCGGTGAGATGAGTGCCTCAGTGCTCATAGCGATTTTGCCTGATTGGCAGACCGATTCTGAGACTGTACGGCCTTCGAAAGGCAACTTTTTAATCACCCCTTGTTGTTGTTTTATGGTCTTCAGTCCAAAGACTGAGCCGCGCGGTATTATCCGAGCTGCAGTCATGAACTGTGCTGCTGATCCCGGCGGACGTTCGAGGCATGAGTGTGTTTGTCTTCAGGATACTTTAGGTTAAGTAGTGTGTAAGCTTAGGGACTGATGACCTTAGAAGTCAAGTCCCATAAGATTTCACACACATTTGAACATTTTGATTCCAAAGACTCGTTTGATGCAGCTCTTCATGCTACTCTATCCTGTGCAAGCCTCTTCATCTCCGAGTAACTACTGCAACCTACATCCTTCTAAATCTGCTTACTGTATTCATCTCTTGGTCTCCTACGATCCTCGCACCCCTTTCACCCGCTTCCCTCTAGTACAAAACTGATGATTCCTTGACGCCTCAGAATGTGTCCTACCAACCGATACCTTTTCCTAGTGAGGTTGTACCAGAAATTTCTCTTGTTCTCCGATTCTTTTCAGTACCTCCTCTTTAGTTACGTTATCTGCCCATCTAATCTTCAGCATTCTTCTGTAGCACCAAATCTCAGAAACTTCTTTCTCTTCTTGTCTGAACTGTTTATCGTCCATATTACATTTCTACGCATGGCTACACTCCATACGTGTACTTTCAGAAAAGACTTCCTAACTTTTAAATGTATACTCGATGTTAACGAATTTCTCTTCTTCACAAACGCTTTTATTGCCATTGCCAGTCTACATTTTTTATCCTCCCTACTTCGACAGTCATTAGTTATTTTGCTTCCTAAATAGCAAAACTCATTTAGTACGTAAAGTATCTCATTTCCTAATCTAATCTCCTCAGCATTCCGTTATTTAATTCGCCAGCATTCCATTATCCTCCTTTCGCTTTTGTTGATGTTCATATTAAATCCACCTTTCAAGACACTGTCCATTCCATTCAATTGCTCTCCTAAGTCATTTGCTGCCTCTGACAGAATAACAATGTCATTGGCAAACATCGAAGTTTTTATTTCTTCTCCCTAGACTCAATTCCTACTCCAAATTTTTCTTTTATTTCCACTGCTGCTTGCTCAATAAAGAGATTGAATAACATCAGGGACAGGCTGCACACCTGTCTCACTCACGTCTCAACCACTCCTTCCCCTTCGTACCCTCGACTCTTATAACTAACTGCCATCTTATTTCTGTACCAACTGCAAGCAGCCTTTTGCTTTCTGTTTTTTAACCCTTGCACCTCTAGAGTCTGAAAGGGAGTTCTCCAGTCAACATTGTCAAACGGTTTCTCTAAGTCTACAAATGCTATAAACGTAGGTTTATCTTTCCTAATCCTGTCTTGTATGAGAATCCTTTTTATCAGTATCGCCCCGCGAGTTCCTACATTTCTCCGGAACCCAAACTGATGTTCACCGAGGGCGGCTTCTACCATTTTTTTCACTCTTCTGTAAAGGATTCGGGTAAGTATTTTGCTACCGTGTCTTATTAAATTGAATGTTCGGTAAGTTTCACCCCTTATGTAATGCATATAACGCCAACATAGTACAATTAACATAATAAAATGGAATACCCAGGCCAATCGCGATCCGCCGTATAAGACAACTCCTTAATTTCTTTGTTTCATGGAAAGTACAAATTAATAATACATTAAATTGATTACAAGTATATGGTTTCCTATCCTGCATTTCCTTCAAGTAATCTGTCATCGCCCATTTAAATCAGATCGTGGGTGGTTTATCTTCGGCAGTCTTGCATACAGTAATCGTTAAAACAGTTGATAAGACGGAGCAATTACTATGTAATTGGCGCCTAGAGAGCACACAGGCAAGCGCAGAACTGCACGACTTGGTGCTTAGCGCAGAGCCTGCAAAAGCAACCACTCTACTTGTTTCTATATGTCTTCAGTTCCGACGTCCTCTTCCAAGTTTCCTTGGCGACGAGGTATTCCGAAGCTGTGCATTAATGCGAGAACCTGTTCGCGGTTCATACACTCCTGGAAACTGAAATAAGAACACCGTGAATTCATTGTTCCAGGAAGGGGAAACATTATTGACACATTCCTGGGGTCAGATACATCACATGATCACACTGACAGAACCACAGGCACATGGACACAGGCAACAGAGCATGCACAATGTCGTCACTAGTACAGTGTATATCCACCTTTCGCAGCAATGCAGGCTGCTATTCTCCCATGGAGACGATCGAAGAGATGCTGGATGTAGTCCTGTAGAACGGCTCGCCATGCCATTTCCACCTGGCGCCTCAGTTGGACCAGCGTTCGTGCTGGACGTGCAGACCGCGTGAGACGACGCTTCATCCAGTCCCAAACATGCTCAATGGGGGACAGATCCGGAGATCTTGCTGGCCAGGGTAGTTGACTTACACCTTCTAGAGCACGTTGGGTGGCACGGGATACATGCGGACGTGCATTGTCCTGTTGGAACAGCAAGTTCCCTTGCCGGTCTAGGAATGGTAGAACGATGGGTTCGATGACGGTTTGGATGTACCGTGCACTATTCAGTGTCCCCTCGACGATCACCAGAGGTGTACGGCCAGTGTAGAAGATCGCTCCCCACTCCAT
Organism: Schistocerca gregaria; assembly: GCF_023897955.1. NCBI lineage: Eukaryota > Metazoa > Arthropoda > Insecta > Orthoptera > Acrididae > Schistocerca > Schistocerca gregaria. The sequence goes on along the minus strand of NC_064923.1, from coordinate 124,641,798 downwards.
GATGCCGGGTGTTGGCCCTGTGTGCCTCAGTCGTATGCAGTCCTGATTGTGGCGCTCACCTGCACGGCGCAAAACACGCATACGACTATCATTGGCACCAGGGCAGAAGCGACTCTCATCGCTGAAGACGACACGTCTCCATTCGTCCCTGCATTCACGCCTGTCGCGACACCACTGGAGGCGGGCTGCACGATGTTTGGGCGTGAGCGGAAGACGGCCTAACGGTGTGCGGGACCGTAGCCCAGCTTCATGGAGACGGTTGCGAATGGTCCTCGCCGATACCCCAGGAGCAACAGTGTCCCTAATTTGCTGGGAAGTGGCGGTGCGGTCCCCTATGTCACTGTGTAGGATCCTACGGTCTTGGCGTGTATCCGTGCGTCGCTGCGGTCCGGTCCCAGGTCGACGGGCACGTGCACCTTCCGCCGACCACTGGCGACAACATCGATGTACTGTGGAGACCTCACGCCCCACGTGTTGAGCAATTCGGCGGTACGTCCACCCGGCCTCCCGCATGCCCACTATACGCCCTCGCTCAAAGTCCGTCAGCTGCACATACGGTTCACGTCCACGCTGTCGCAGCATGCTACCAGAGTTAAAGACTGCGATGGAGCTCCGTATGCCACGGCAAACTGGCTGACACTGACGGCGGCGGTGCACAAATGCTGCGCAGCTAGCGCCATTCGACGGCCAACACCGCGGTTCCTGGTGTGTCCGCTGTGCCGTGCTTGTGATCATTGCTTGTACAGCCCTCTCGCAGTGTCCGGAGCAAGTATGGTGGGTCTGACACACCGGTGTCAATGTGTTCTTTTTTACATTTCCAGGAGTGTATTTTGAAAGGACCTCCTGCAGGTCAGCTATGACAGACTTGAGGAAGCCGGACAGTGGCGTGGGACGAGTAAGCATGAGAGTGCTAGTAAACACTCCGACTGAGATAATGGCCTCTCCAGGGTCTACTTGAGACACCAGTTCCCATACATTGTGTAAAGCTTGTAACAGAAACATCTACAAAGAACAGGAGACCATCTACATATGTATCAAAATGAATCTCGTGGTAAAACGGAAGCCACCTTGAGTTGCAAGTCCCTAAGACAAATCTCCTGTTTTATGTCGCTAGTTCAAATGGTTCAAATGGCTCTGAGCACTGTGGGACGTAACTTCTGAGGGCGTCAGTCCCCTAGGACATAGAACTACTTAAACCTAACTAACCTAAGGATATCGCACACATCCACGCCCGAGGCAGGATTCGAACCTGCGACCGTAACAGCAGCGCGCGGTTTCGGACTGTAGCGCCTAGAACCGCTCGGCCACCCCAGCCGGCTGTCACTAGTTATCTATGTAATTAATGACGGGGCTATGCAAGCAGCATTAGCTAGCCAGGTAAATTCCAACATGCTCGCTTCATGTATCGGAAATGACTTCGCTGACGGTTCCAATCTCGCTAGAGACCTAGGTAGTTTGTAAGCTTTTTATTTCTTTTACTGCAGAACTACAAACTGCTAGATCGAATAGCCGGCCGCGATGGTCGTGCGGTTCTAGCGCTGCAGTCCGGAACCGCGGGACTGCTACGGTCGCAGGTTCGAATCCTTCCTCGGGCATGGGTGTGTATGATGTCCTTAGGTTAGTTAGGTTTAAGTAGTTCTGTGTCCTAGGGGACTGATGACCTCAGAAGTCAAGTCCCACAGTGCTCAGAGCCATTTGAACCATTTTGCTAGATCGAATAACATTTATTTATGTGTTCTTTTATTTATTAACATTGCAGAGTGACCCACTACGTTCTTAACTATAGTGAGTCGTGTGCTACTACATATTACACAATTATCAGAATGTTAGTACTTCTGTTTTCTTTTTACATAATAATATTGAGAATTAAAAGAGAAAAAAAAATCAAGTCACATAAAGTAAAATTGGGAAAAAATTACTATATTTTTAAGAAAAAGATAATACTCAAAAGGAAATATTGCGATTGCAAAAGAGGTTCCTTTACCTAGCTATTGCAAGCGGGAGTGCTTCGGTAAACACTTTGAGCCTGGCTTGTTCAGCAGGTACTACGCAGAGCATCCACAGCCCCTTGTAGTAGTGCCGTCTGTGTGCCTAAGAGTTGACGCTACTGTCGGCGTTTTTTCCTTATCTGTTTTGTTTTGTAGCTCAGTTTTAACAAAAAAATTTTCAATGATCCTGTCTGGTACTGTATAGTTTTGCTTGGCATCACGGTGTAGTTCCAATCTTAGCGCCCTCTCTAGTGCTGTTTTTACTTTTTGGTAATGTTTCCTTTCTTCTCTAGCGTTACTCCTCAGTCTTGTTAAGTCAGTGGATCAGGCGAGTTCGTGTTTCGGCACGCAATCGGTCTTCGGGATTGCTAATTGCTGCGCTTTTTGAAGCAGCTCAATCAGAATGTGAGCTTTACAGTCCATGCTATCACTGACAGTATGGAGGGAAAATTCTTCATCCACGTCCCTTAATTTTTGCCAGTCAGCCTTGTTTAGAAGAAGTCAGTGTTATTGTTCATGTGAAGCTTTTTATGCGTTTGTGTGGATGAGTATGGCGTTGTGGTCACTGTGTGTGGTACTTTCTAGTACTTCTCATTTGTTGACAGATATTATGGACTTCGCGTTTGCTAGTAAGATACCAGTATTTCTGGGTCCTCCTGCATTGTTGCCGTATGTAAGTGTTTGTCCTGCTTTGTTTAGAACAAAGAGGCTGCATTCATTTATTGTATTAACAACGATTTGTCCCCTATTATCTGTTCTGTCTGTCTGCCAGACAGCTCATTGTGCATTGATGTCAATAGATACGAATAATTTTTAGCCCTAGAAAATTGTGCTACATCTCTTACTTGGTCAGCAAAAGGCTCTGTCATATGAATACTGTGCATACATGGATGTCATAATTGAAGATTCTCGTGTACGTGCGATTTCAGATGGGGCTATATGCTAAGAACGAAGTTGTGTAATTTTTGTGGCTGTGTAATTCATGTTCGCTATTACAACAGCAGCCTTGGCATTTTGGTTCTCGGTAATTGTTATGACATGTTTGGAAAGGCCTGGAAATCTCCCTTGGAGACAGATTATATCTGCCTGTAATTCGCTCGGAAGTCTACCCAGTTCCACTGCAACCAAAGTGATACTATTGCAATTTAGTTGGAAAGGTATACCACTTAGGTGTTGTCTCGCAGTAAATGCGCCCATGCGCCCTGACGAAGTCCTTATAAACTTTATCCACGTTTAAACATCCACCTCTTCGTGTGCTTGCTTGGCTGAAGAGTCTGCTGTGCTCACGATGATCGGATGTCAGTTTCTCTGTCCTAAGTATCATTCTGTCGATCTGCTCTGTTGTAGGGGAACACGAGGAAATATTAACATTTGCCAGTTATTGGCTACACTAAGGCCTAGCGGTCAAGGTAAAAGCCCCTCCGACTAATTGACGTCAAAACTATCCTACTTGAAGATAACAAAAAAAAGGCTATTTCTGACGTGATCCCTTCGATGGAACTCATCCCATACTCGGCACAAATATTTAGAGTAGCCTCTGCTGCTTTCACACCTCTATTAAATCAACAGTGAACAGAAGTCACAAATATTCAGATTTTTTGCGTTTTACACTGCGTTTTCTTACTCTTAAACAACGCTGTTTATAACCTTCGAACATGCAACATTCAGCATCACAGAAAGAACAACATTAGAATTTCAAATAAAAATGACGCTTGGTAAATATAATTATAGCAACCTGCGTGACAATACGCGAAACAAAATCTCTACGATCTTCTGCACCGACCCAGTTTCATTTTTCTATTCAGTCGAATTTTGCATGCAGTGGCATATTATTTACTTTAGTATTCCTCACGTCAGTGTCATAAGGCTGTTTCCTATGGAATCATATGAGACGAAAGGGTTTTATGAAATAAACAGGGGAGTATAGTCGACTGTAGTCGACCTAGTTGTCTAAATTAAAAGCTCTTCTATGACAAAAATGAAGGTAACGAAGTAAGATACTTTTTCCTGCCATATACGCGAGTACCAACACGAGAAGAAAGTGTTCTGTCTTCTGTTGCACTTTCTGTTCTTGTGCAAGGGGGATACGTTTAATTGAATTTTCCCCTTTCTTTAGATAAAATGAAATTAATGTTCTTACATTACCACTACGTGTTTGCATAAATGAAAAAAATGGTTCAAATGGCTCTGAGCACTATGGGACTTAATGTCTGTGGTCATCAGTCCCCTAGAACTTAGAACTACTAAAACCTAACTAACCTAAGGACATCACACACATCCATGCCCGAGGCAGGATTCGAACCTGCGACCGTAGCAGTCCCGCGGTTCCGGACTGCGCGAATAGAACCACTAGACCACCGCGGCCGGCTGCATAAATGAAATTAGCCATTGTTTTAAATAAATAAAATGAGACGAACTCACTGATCTCGTCGGTAAAAATTAGCTAAAATAAAATCCTCTCAGATGGTATTGAAAAGGTGCAATACATAGATATGCAAATCAGGCAGGTTTATATTCTTGCTTCTTTAGTCCTAAAATAAGATGAAAACATTTTTCTTTGAAGTAAATACATATTATGATAATGTAACGTGAAAGACATTTGTCTTCAGCACTCTGATTAACTAAAATTTTTCTTATAGAAGTCAGTACAAAGGTAAAAGTCTGGACCCAGATAAAAATAAAAATAAAACCTTAAATCATCTGCGCCAGGTCTAAGTTGTGTTGCGTTTCTTAATGTACATGAAATATTCCGGTTGTATTCTGCCCATTTTGCACATATTAGACTCCTCTGGGAACCAAACATTTTCACGATTCATGTGTGTAAAGAAAGAAAACACAGCTTTGTTACAATCGAAGCCAATATATGGCAATTGAAATTCATATTTATTTTCCACCTCGCCTGCATTTATTCACAAAGAAGCATTTCTTTATTCACGATTGTCGCGTTTCGGCTTTAAGCCATTTTCAAGTTGTCGAGTGTGCATCACTGTTTGTACGCCGAGCGCCACGGCTGTAACACACTGCGGTGCAGCACGTGTGTGTATTCCCACAATCTGTAGCTGCCGAATCAGCATAAAAAGTAGCCTATGATAACCTGAAATGAAAGCGACATCGACCGATCGCGGATGAATAAAGGCAGACCTGAATCCATTAAGAGTCACAAAAAGATTGATAGACCGCTAAATGACAATATTGACTTAGGGCTCTACCGGGGCGTTATTAGCGAGCGAGCTGCCCCTGCTGCCCCAGGCTCCCAGATTTGGAAGCGCTCTGGCGTGGACTGAAATTGCTGCGAGCGTTGCCCTGTCGAGGATTAGCTCTGTTCTGGTATCCCGCCGAACTCTTCAGGCCCTGGCCGGTGAGTGTGTGCTGTGCGAAGGCCTGTAGGAGTTTCTGCAGCAGCGTACGAGTTCGTGGCAGGGCGATCGGTAATCCCGTCGGGGCGAAAAAACATTGCGGGTAGTGGATTGAGGTAATGCAGGCAGAGGCCTCAGCTACTGCTGTGTCTGCACATTTGTAACGATCGCGCCTAATTAGCTAACTAGAGTACGCTAACTAGAGTAGTCAGGCTGTTTCAGGCAGGGGAAGGCTTCCTTAGGACACGTTACTGTGGCCAGTGGCTTATCAAAAAAGGAATATGACGCCACATTCACGCGCTTGCAACTTGATGAAGTACGTGATATTGGTTTACAAGATACACTACTGGCCATTAAAATTGCTACACCAAGAAGAAATGCAGATGATAAACGGGTATTCATCGGACAAATATATTACACTAGAACTGATATGTGATTACATTTTCACGCAATTTCGGTGCATAGATCCTGAGAAATCAGTACCAAGAACAACAACCTCTGGCCGTAATAACGGCCTTGATACGCCTGGGCATTGAGTCACACAGCTTGGATGGCGTGTACAGGTACAGCTGCCGATGCAGCTTCAACGCAATACCACAGTTCATCAAGAGTAGTGACTGGCGTATTGTGAAGAACCAGTTGCTCGGCCAACCATTGACCAGACATTTTCAATTGGTGAGAGATCTGGAGAATGTGATGGCTAGGGCAGCAGTTGCACATTTTCTGTATCCAGAAAGGACCGTACAGGACCTGCAACTTGCGGTCGTGCATTATCCTGCTGAAATCTAGGTTTTCGCAGGGATCGATTGAAGGGTAGAGCCACGGGTCGTAACACATCTGAAATGTAACGTCCACTGTTCAAAGTGCCGTAAGTTCGAACAGCAAGTGACCGAGACGTGTAACCAGTGGCACCCCATACCATCACGCCGGGTGATACGCCAGTATGGCTATGACGAATACACGCTTCCAACGTTGGTTCACCGCGATGTCGCCAAACACGGATCCGGGCATCATGATGCTGTAAACAGAACCTGGATTCATCCGAAAAAAATGACGTTTTGCCATTCTTGCACCCAGGTTCGTCGTTTAGTACTCCATCGCAAGCGCTCCTGTCTGTGATGAAGCGTCAACTGTAATCGCAGCGATGGTCTCCGAGCTGATAGTCCATGCTGCTGCAAACGTCGTCGAACTGTTCGTGCACATGGTTGTTGTCTTGCAAACGTCCCCATCTGTTGACTCAGGGATCGAGACGTGGCTGCACGATCCGTTACAGCCATGCGGATAAGATGCCTGTCATCTCGACTGCTAGTGATACGAGGTCGTTAGGATCCAGCACGGCGTTCTGTATTACCCTCCTGAATCCACTGCTAACAGTCATTGGATCTGGAGCAGCTATGTGACGATACGATACACCGCAATCGCGATAGGCTAAAATCTGACCTTTATGAAAGTCGGAAACGTGATGGTACCCATTTCTCCTCCTTACACGAGGCATCACAAGTAGGCGCTCTTACATGGACTCAACTTGCTGCGAGCGTTGCCCTGTCAAAGATTAGCTCTGTTCTCGTATCCCGCCAAACTCTTCAGGCCCTGGCAGATGACAGTGTGCTCTGGGAAGGCCTGTTGGATTTTCTGCAGCAGCGTTTGAGTTCATGGCAGGGCGATCGGTAATCTCGTCGTTTCACCAGGTAACTCAGGTCAGCTGCTGTTTGTGTATGAGAAATCGGTTGGAAACTTTCCTCATTTCAGAAAGTTGTAGGTGTCGCCACCGCCGCCAATCTTGTGTGAAAGCTCTGAAAAGCTAATTATTTGCATATCACAGCATCGTCTCCCTGTCGGCTAAATTTCGCGTCTGTAGCACGTCATCTTCGTGGTGTAGCAATTTTAATGGCCAGTAGTGTAATATTTCGTTTCATTTTCTCGCACTGGGTGGGGGTAAAAATTAACTTGGTGCCACAGCAGCAGACACGTCATACCACTCTATTAGGAAGCGTTGTTTATTCCTGGCTTCCGAATGGCTGGGTAAGTAAGGGCACAGACCACTCCTAAGATGACGAAACACAAAGACCACAAACCTATTATATTTCCCCTTCCGCTGCGAGGCCTACGTTTGCGCAGGTAGCACGTATTTGTCAGGCGACGCAATACTGAGTGAAAGTGTTTCAAGTAAAATGGCGAAACACAAATATTCTATGCGCCAAAGAGTATTCTTGTGTGATTCATTTTTTATTTATTTTATTTACACGTCAAGTTCCTTAGGACCCAATTGTTGAGCAAATCTCCAAGATCATGGAACGTGTCAGTACATGAAATTACAACATAAAAGTAATAACAGATAAAAAATAAATGTTTATGAACGCGAAAAAAGTCAGTCCATAAGTTTAAGTAAAGGCGATCAACAATACAATAAGAATCAGCTTAATTTTTCAAGGTACTCCTCGACAGAATGGAAGGAGTGACCCATGAGGAAACTCTTCAGTTTTGATTTGAAAGCGCGTGAATTACTGCTAAGATTTCTAAATTCGATTGGTAGCTTTTTGAAAATGGATTGAGCAGTATACTGCACACCTTTTTGCACAAGAGCTAAGGAAATCCGATCCAAATGCAGGGTTGACTTCTGCCGAGTATTAATCAATTGAAAGCTGCTTATTTTTGGGAATAAGGTAATATTTTTAACAAGAAATGACAGTAAGGAATATATATATATTAAGAGGCCAATGTCAAAATAACCAGACTCGTGAACAGCAGTTGACAAAAATGGTTCAAATGGCTCTACGCACTATGGGACTTAACATCTGAAGTCATCAGTCCCCTAGAACGTAGAACTACTTAAACCTAACTAACCTAAGGACATGACACACACCCATGCCCGATGCAGGATCCGAACCTGCGACCGTAGCGGTCGCGCGGTTCGAGACCAAAGCGCCTAGAACCGCTCGGCCACACCTACCGGCTAGGGGTTGACAAGAGGTTCGTCAACTTACACCACTTATTGCCCGAACCGCCAGTTTCTGAGCTAAAAAGAGTATGGGAAGCATTACACCAATGTATAATACCATACGACATAATCGAATGAAAATAAGCAAAGTAGACTAATTTTCGTGTCGAATGATCACTTACTTCTGATACCGTTCGAATAGTAAAAATGGGAGTATTAAGTCTTTGAACAAGATACTGAATGTTAGTTTTCCACGACAGCTTACTATCTATCCTAACACCTAGAAATTTGAACCGTACAGTTTCACTAATCATATGCCCGTTCTGTGAAATTAAATGTCAGATTTTCTTGAATTTTGTGTTAGAAACTTTAAAAACGGAGTCTTACTGTGAATTAGCGTTAGTTTATTTTCTACAAGCCATGAACTTGGGTCATGTTTTGCACTATTTGAAACCGAGCCAATGTTGCATCCTTCACTGCCAAGCTAGAGTAATCAGCAAATAGAAATATTTTAGAGTTATCCATAATACTAGAGGGCATCTCGTTCATATAAATAAGGAATATGAGTGGCCCCAACACTGATCTCTGGGGCACATCCCCACTTGACAGTACCACACTCAGACCCCACATCACAGCCGTTATCAACATTGTGAATAATAACCTTTTGCTGCCTATTGCTAATGTATGTAGTGAACCAATTGTGAGCTACTCCCAGTATTCCGGAATGGTCCAACTTCTGGAGCATATAACCAGCGCTTGCAGTAAGAAGATTATTCCAAAAGGAATTTCCTTATATTAAAGTTCCTAATCGGAGTACGAGTCATCGGTTGATAAACAAACTTCGCGAAACCGGAAGTGTTCTTCACAGGAAACATCAACCCTGTACTTTGGATGACATTGGACATGCTCTGGAAAGGTCTCCTAGAAAATCAGTTGCAAGTCCTTCTCAGCAAATGGGAGTTTCCCATGGTTCTGTCCAAACGGCTACAAAGTTGTCGAAGTTATGGCCCTATAAAACAACTGCAGCGCAAGAACTTAAACCGGCAGACCCTGAATAAAGATCGCTGTTTTGTAAATTGGGTTAGAATAGGTGCATGACTCAGAAATCTCATTTTACTTTCTTTTCGGACGCATCATGGTTACACCTAAGTGAATACGTTAATTCACAGAATAACCTCTACTGGAGCTCTGAAAAGCCTAACGCGATACACGAAGCACCTCTGAAAGATCAGAAAATAGACGTGCGGTGTGCTGTAAGTGGTGAGAGAATGATAGTCCCCCGGTTTTTTTAAGGAAACGATCAACAGTGAGAGATATGTGAAATACATTTTGCGGCCTCTTTTTTTTGGCCAGTTAACTGAGGAAAAAACGAACTTCCGCGACGTTTCAGCAGGATTCTGCGACGGCACATGGCGCCAACTACTCAATGTAGGAAATTCGCGACGCGTTTCACTAACAACATGTGGCCTACTCGATCCCCCGCATTAATCCCGTGAGATTTTTTATATCTGGGGGCATTGAAAGAGAAAGCGTACAAATCAAATCCACACACATCAGGTGAACTTGAAAATGCTGCCATTTCTCGGTGGGAACTGTAGACTGTAATGAGCTATTTCCTAAGTAGGTGTCAGAAAAGCTTGAACAACAAAAAGAAGCAGTTTCAACATCTCCTTCCTTAATATACGTGAGTAATTTACTTTACTTTTTAAGTATTTTTGTTATGTATCCTAAAAACTAATTGACGCGACAAACCGTACTGTACTTACTGCAGACTCCCTGTTACCTGCATCTGGAGCCCAGCAGCCAGACTCTCCGGCTGGCCGCACGCAGAGAAAGCGGTTGCGTTAAGCATTGATCACCCTGTAGTACCGATGCGTGTTAGGAGCGGTAGTGCATCCAGGCATATTGCAGGTTGTGCACACTAGACGACGTTATGTAACAATACTGTCTAATGTCTTAGAGAACTTGTCTATAATTGCGTGAAATGAGCCATCGAAATGAAAATGTTTTATTTCATTCGATTTGACATACACTACTGGCCATTAAAATTGCTACACCAAGAAGAAATGCAGATGATAAACGGGTATTCATTGGACAATACTAGAACTAACAGGTGATGACATTTTCAAACAATTTGGGTGCATAGATCCGGAGAAATCAGTACCCAGAACAACTACCTCTGGCCATAATAACGGCTTTGATACGCCTGGGCATTGAGTCAAACACAGCTTGGATGGCGTGAACAGGTACAGCTGCCGATGCAGCTTCAACACGATACCACAGCTCAAGAGTAGTGGCTGGCGTATTGTGACGAGCCAGTTGCTCGGCCACCATTGACCAGACGTTTTCAATTGGTGAGAGATCTGGAGAATGTGCTGTCCAGGGCAGCAGTCGAACATTTTCTGTATTCAGAAAGGCCCGTACAGGACCTGCAACATGCGGTCGTGCTTTAACCTGCTGAAATGTAGAATTTCTTAGGGATCGAATGAAGGATAGAGCCACGGGTTATAACACATCTAAAATGTAACGTCCATTGTTCAAAGTGCCGTCAATGCGAACAAGAGATGACCGGGACGTGTGGCCAAATGCACCCCACACCATCAAGCCGGGTGATACGCCAGTATGGCGATGACGAATACACGCTTCCAAAAGAGCGTTCACCGCAGTGTCGCCAAACACGGATGTGACCATCATGATACTGTAAACAGAACCCGGATTCATCCGAAAAACTGCGCTCATGTCTGCCATGCAGCGTCAAGGGTAACCACAGCCGTGGTCTCAGAGCTGATAGTCCATGCTGCTGCAAACGTCGTCGAACTGTTCGTGCAGATCGTTGTTGACTCAGGGATCCAGACGTGGCTGCACGATCCGTTACAGCCATGCGGATAAGATGCCTGTCATCTCGACTGCTAGTGATACGAGGCTATTGGGAAAACGGCAAACGCGATAGGCTGCAATCCGCCTTTGTCAAAGTCGGAAACGTGATGGCACGCTTTTCTCCTCCTTACACGAGGCATCACAACAACATTTCACCAGGCAACGTCGGTCAACTGCTATTTGTGTATGAGAAATCGGTTGGAAACGTTCCTCATGTCAGCACATTGTAGGTGTCGCCACCGGCGCCAACCTAGTGTGAATTCTCTGAAAAGCTATTCATTTGCATATCACAGCATCTTCTTCCTGTCGGTTTAATTTCGCATCTGTAGCACGTCATCTTCGTGGTGTAGTAATTTTAATGGCCAGTAGTGTATGAACGGACCTAGGTCACTCTCCGTTGAAAATAAAATGTCTTCGCATCTTACACTGTTAATTTAAGAAGCATTTGCAACTGCTATCTAGCCCATTTCTTCGTAGCTTCAGAGGTGCGTGACGAACAAACAGGCAAACGCGCGTTGTCTGTTGTAACGAGGGCATTGTATGGAGATTAGAGATGAGTCCAACTTAGAATTTAGTGAGATGTTTCTGAAGAGTGTGCGTACACCTGAGACGCCCCACGTGAACCGCGGAAGTGTTACAGCCAGTCGTACTCTCACACACTGGCTGTAGTGTCAGAAGAGGATGTCTCACATTTTACTATACGAACATTTATAAAACAAACAACACGGATCTTAAAAAAACCAACATGCTTCTACCAATCAACCGCATACCTTTAGTGCCAAAAGATAGGCCACTGAAATTGAAGATGAATTATGATACAGCAGAGTTATCGAAAATAATCGCGAAAAATTGAAAACTAAATAAATTGCTTGGCTGGTTCAGTTGCCTCTATCGATGCCGTCCTCATATAACAGAATAATGGTTTTGGCCAGTTCGCTCCGGAAATGTGGAGCACGTTGTCAAAATGCCGCAGAATAACTGGTAAGCTATATGAAGGCAACTTAGATCTATTATACAAATTTTGTATGTGGAACTGCTTCAGCGCATTAATGTGGCGAGTCATACATTAATCTTTCCACGGAGTTACATTTACCGGAAAATTGGTGCTTCCACGCTTATCACTTTGACTTCTACTGTTAATTTCGTTCTTTCCGATGGTAAATCACAATTTATGATGAAACATTTCTGAACTATATGCGAAAGAATAAGTACTATAAACTGTATAAACTTAGAGAGACATGCAAAACCTGTTTGACTACACTGCTAATTACACAAAGATAGGATGGAGACTTTCCGGTAAGTACGGCAGATGTAATGTATATCTTGGTCCAAAGATACAGGTTAACTCGAGGCCATTCAACACCTGTATTTTTCACAGTATGGTTCCTTTCGCCAACAGTCGCCCGAAGCACTAAGGGGGAACATATCGATTACTTGGCTGTCGCCTTTCTGGATAGCGTTCACCACACACATGAAGTGCGAGATGGTTAAAAGGACATTAGCAGAGGTTCTTAATCACCCCGTGTGTTGTACTGCAGAGGAACAGAGCAGGAAGAAAATTTAGACTCTGCATTTGTCATAAACAAAAAAGCTAAAAATGTATATGGTAAATACCGAAAGAATCAGAATCACAATAGCAAGATTTCCTTACAAATAAAGCAAAATATTCTACCTTAATCGTTTTAATCAGAATGTATGGGACCAAATGAAACAAAAAATGAAATTTATAATATTTCATAAAACGATAAAAAAAGCAAAATGAGGCGATACAAAACCTTCATAGAATTGCATATTTTCATACTCACAGTGCTGAAAAGAAATAGCGTCATCGGTCAAGAAAGAGGCAACTAACGGTACGAAAATTTATTTAAGGTTTGGAGAGTGTGACAGCCCACTTCTTGTAGGTTAAAGAAATTTTTTTAAGATATTTGGGAGGTGTGATTAGTAAAATATATAATCCTACGCCAGTAACAAAATTTTTATCAACTACCATCAATAGTTGAAAGGGTTTTTGAGTCGAAACGCGTAGTCAGTTAAAGTAAAAACTTTGTGGCTTTATTTGTTTAGCCCACTTCAGGAGCACCTTTCGCCTTTGTAGTTGGTTTTATTGTTTCTGACTTCTTTTCTTCCCTAAATCTCTGGATGCATTGATTGTTTTTCATTTTCACGATCCATCTGATCATTTATTTCCAGCCGCCTTTTATGCTTCTCTGTGAATCTGTGCTTTGTTACTTGTGTTCCGAAACCTAGAATATTTATTACGTTTCCTTCTGTAATATTCATGTGTTGTATGTCCTTCCAGAGTTCTTATAACCAGCATATAGATGTATGGTCTGAGAGTAGTCTTACGGTGAGCCCACTGTTGTTCACTCTCTAAATATGCTCTCAGAATTCCAGGTGTCTCTTGCGCACAGTATTGGTCCACTTATCTACTTGTGTTTAGAAATGGAATGTTCTGTTCTTCATCCAAATTCCTTTTTCTTGTGAGGAAACATGTATCATCCTTAGAATTTTCTGCTCGTGTTCACGGTTGTCTGCAACTCTTCAGAATGCCCTACGACAGATGTGGTCTATAATGTACAGTGGTTGCATATGATTTTGGATATCTTATGACCTTCCGTGGCTCTCACTAGGTTTGCACCACTGTCCGACCCCTCCTGACAACACCTCCAAAGGAAAATACCAAATTCCACTTTTAATGGAAAGTTCCTGCTGTTTTGACAAGGATTTTCCATTTACTGGGTTTTCTTGTCAAATATCTCGAGGAATGCCTTTGCCTCTATCTTGTGCTGTTTTTCTATGGTATATAGAGTTTCTTCTTTAAGCTTGGAGTTCACTGCCAAATTATCAGCGAAGGCTAAACATTTAACACTGGCTTTACACCCAGCGTTTCAGATGTTTATATCTGGGACCTCTTTTTTCTCATTCGCTTGCAAATTCGTTGATTGTAAGAGTCTTGCAAATTAGTTCTCTGATCTTCCTGTTCACTCTGCAGCCTTCTGGAGTATCAAAAACAGTACGCCTCTCGACACAGCCATAGGCCTTCTTATAATCCACAACAAAGGTGACGATTTTGCTTCTACATCGGCAGATGCTCCCATGGGAATAAATTTCCGGAAGTAGACTAAAAACACTGCAAGAATTAGAGTATTATGACCTGTAGAAAACTGAGGCATCTGGATTAGATGTAGTGCATATGGGAATTACCAAATATAGTGCTACAATATGCAAATTAAATTAAATCTATTCAATAAATATTGCGAAAATTGCCAAATAATGCTGCCTTCGTCAACAGCTCTAGATAAAAGAGGAGTCCGCAAAAACTGTTGAAATTATTGGGATTAATCTCATGAATACAAGATGTAATACGTACAGTAATATAATAAATAACAGGTTTAAAACTATTGAAGACTCTCTGTTAGGAGAAGGGAGATGGTGCATGGATAATGTTTTCAACATTTGACAAATGACGGAATGAACAAGACAGGATAAAACGAATAAAACCATGGCAAATACTAGAAAATGAGGGCCACCCCCCACACCTAATTTTAGAAATAAGGTGTCTTACAGAAAATTAGTTTAATCACAGAAATGGGCATTACAAGAAGTGAACGTATTTTAGTAGATACAGAACTTGGACAAGAATGTAGCTTATCACCCTACTCTTCCTAATATACAACGACATTTTAAAGACATGGTCATTGCTATCGCAGATCCGGGAATGAAAGTGTTAAACGGTGTCTATTCAAACACGTTTTTATTTGCTGATGGCCAATAACGATTCAAATAAGACGCAGCTACAGAAATACTAGAACCTTATAATAATCTATGTAAACCTTATAATTCTAAAATCTGTATTACTAAAACAAAAACTGAGGGTATTAGAGGAACGAATCCAACCCTAAGAAAATTGTGCTAAAAACAATTTTGGAACAGCTATTGCATTTTAGTTCAGCATTTTATAAAATGAAGATTACACAGTCGTAGATGAATGGTACAGTTACTTAACAATGGAACTCAGGGAAATTACAAAATATGTTGATTATGAAGGACATAAGATCAAAGAAAATCTCACATGGAACAACGCAATAATTTAACAGAAAATGCAAGTTTTAAGCAAATGACAACGAACGTAACAGAACATGGTAGAGTGTGCTGCAACTGATCAGTTTTGCACGAAATGAATCAGGCAAGAATTACCTTACTTAATATACAACATAGCCATTAAAATTACAACTGAAAAAAGGTCAGGAACACACTGGTCTTAAGAGTGAGTACAGCACAATAGAGTGCATGAAAATATTAAAAGACGTTATAAAACGGAACAATTAGTAGTAACTGCAGTTCTGCTTGGAAGTCACAGATCTAGAGAAGATCTAATTCAGTTTCAATAAAAATGTGCTAACAGACTACGGGTAGACAAGGAAATGATTCAGCCTCGGCTTGGATGCCGCAGAATATGTACAGTTGTGCTCAAAAGTATCCGAACGACCTGAATTGCATTTCGCCTGATTCTCATGCAGACGGCATAACGCAGCTGTCTAGCAGGTCCTCCTCAGTACAGTCGTTTGACTATTGAAAATGGTTCCTACAAGTCACCACTAGAAAACACTGCTCTGTATCGCAATAACTCAAGATTTAAAGTAATACCACGATACTACAAATATCAGGGAACAGCTTATCACAGATGAGAGTCTCCTTAAGGCTTGTAAGCTCACATTTCTTACAATAAATGACATACCTGAAATGTTACCACGCTCATTATTACGTCGTGTAGGTAATGCATGTAGTAAGCTCGTCGTATTCATGATTTCCTGTTCAAAGTAACGTACCGCACTTATTATTTAACACAAAATGACAGTAAAAATTTAAGTTATTCACGAGCAGCTAATTGAGAATATGTATGAACTTCAAATGACGCAAAGAACCGCCTCGTTCTGCATATGGATTCAAACCCAGGTCGTGCAGATTAAAAAAAAGATTTCGTGACTGACGGAAACTAACAGTCATTTGTGATTAGGCATACAGAGTGTGATGTACCTCGATTTTATACAGTATAAGTTAGCAAATGTCAACTTTAAATTACATAACGCAAGCATTTTTAACGGACGCGAATTCCTACCCAGCATCTATTGTCCCTGTTATCGAACTACGAGAGATGTTAAATATTGCTTCTTCACAAGTAACTTCCATGAGATGCCGTGAGGTAAAGCTTAGTATTGGTTAGGGATTCCAACCCAGAACCTAATCGGATTGATATCGAAGCACAATCAACTGTGACATATCGGATTTTCTCGGCAGTAGCTAGATGTTGTAACTGAAATGACGAGATGAAATTTTAATTGTTTCCTCCCAGGACTCCAACCCGGCAGCTATCGCTGTTATATTCTAGAGACAACGAACGTTAAATATGGGTTTGTAGCACCAGAAGCGATATGTGAGCTTGTTTGAACTAGAAATAATATGACGAAGAGTTCAGTGCTGACAGTGCTGACTGGGAATAGAGCCCCACACATATCGTTGTTGGCTACACACAGAGACGTCAGCTACCGAATTTTTCTCCACCATTAATGGCGGGCCACGATTCGAGCCCATTCTCGCTCAATATATGGAGATGTTGAGGAATCTGCAGTTTTGAACAAACAACAAATTGTAGCCGAGCTGTATTGTCACGAAGGGATCACATTCCGCGTTAAGGGCGGTCTGAGTTGCATTCGCAGTTCAGAACCAATTTTATTCACACAGAAGCTCAAATAAAAGATGGAATAAGTTTCCTGTGACCCTACATAAAGTTAGTTTCGTCTCTATAAATAAATAACTAGTATAAGAAAAGTTACTGGTGATAGAGTTTCTACATGTCGCCACTCCAGACTTTATTGTGGTTCAGTCTAACGTCCACTTGGTAAAGAAGGAATATCATCTTCAATGTGAATTTCAGACCACAATTACATTATATCTTCTTCACTTGGTGTAGCCAGAAGAGAATGGAATCTGTCTCTCACTATCTCAAATTACTGACAGAAATCGGAATCGAAGCCAGACCACAGGTATATGAACATGTCATCAATCCAACAGACCACCAACCCCTCTTCTCTGTTATTCATTTTTCTATCATAACGCCGTTGCACCGCACTGGATGAGAATTCTGACACACAGGCTCCCTATAGTAATTTGTACCATGTTCAGTAAATTCATTTCCTTAGTTGACCGAATCACTATGAACTAGCTGCCTCGGCTACCCAGTCCATACATTTGACTCTGTTTTGTAATCACCGAAATAAAATAACGTAACTGCCACCTACACAGAACTACCAACTGTGTAGGATGCAGAAATTTAGATAGGAAGTGTTAGTTTCCACTTGAGCTACTCTATTGCGGTACCTGTTTGTTGAAACGTCGAGCAGTGCAAAAGAAAACCTGTAACTGTTTGTATCTCAGAAGTCTAGACCCGGCCATAAGCATTATCTGACAGCACTGTGGAATGCATAAGTTCTGAAGGAATGGTTGTTGCGTTCTGCAGGTGCAGCAGTTACATGTCAGCTGGCAGCGTAATGGTAAGTATCGTGCACTGTAGATAAGATGTAGCGAGTTCGAGTATATTACTGCTAAATTTTTTAAAACGCAACTTTGCTGCCTGCTGAAGTTACCAATCTAGTGGGACTTTGAACATAATTACCTACACTTCTCATCCCAAAATAGTCGCATGTGGAAAAAGGGGCTAACTCCTGCGTCATTTTGTTCTTCTCAGGTTCAATAGACAGCCAGGCAGCAGATGCATCTCGAAACTTCTGTGTTATGTAAGGAGAGAGCGCATCGTGCCAAAATACGTCAGAACAGTATTTTCTACATTAGCTGTCGTGTGGTAGTGGCATTTTATCATTCTTCAAACTTTGTTTGACAGATTTAACACAGAACAAGTTTTCTACATCCATGTAATCAATGAACTGCATGTGCATTGTCAGACTGTTATAGAGAATTCACATATATATCGTTGATGATTAATTTCTTTCTCATGTTTACTATTGTTTTAACAACACTAAAGGAAACCTTACGAAAACTGTGCTCTGTATTATATGCAGTGAAATAAAAGTATCCGCGACAACCTTACGACGAAAGTCTGCTTTAATATAACTGAGTATCTGTACACAAGCGTATCTCTATCGACACGAATTAGTAAAATACTACTCTCTTAGATTTTGATTCGGTCTGTGTTTAATTGGTATGCTGGACAGCAACAAACTCTTTAGCGCGCAATCCCCGCAACGATGTTGTTGTTGTTGTGGTCTTCAGTCCTGAGACTGGTTTGATGCAGCTCTGCATGCTACTCTATCTTGTGCAAGCTTCTTTATCTCCCAGTACCTATTGCAACCTACATCCTTCTGAATCTGCTTAGTGTAGTCATATCTTGGTCTCCCTCTACGATTTTTACCCTCCACGCTGCCCTCCAATACTAAATTGGTGATCCCTTGATGCCTCAGAACATGTCCTGCCAACCGATCCCTTCTTCTGCTCAAGTTGTGCCACAAATTTCTCTTCTCCCCAATCCTGTTCAATACTTCCTCATTAGTTATGTGATCTACCCATCTAATCTTCAGCATTGCTCTGTAGTACCACATTTCGAAAGCTTCTATTCTCTTCTTGTCCAAACTATTTATTGTCCATGTTTCACTTCCATACATGGCTACACTCCATACAAATACTTACAGAAATGACTTCCTCACACTTAAATCTATACTCGATGTTAACAAATTTCTCTTCTTCAGAAACGTTTTCCTTGCCATTGCCAGTCTACATTTTGTATCCTCTCTACTTCGACCATCATCAGTTATTTTGCTCCCCAAATAGCAAAACTCCTTTACTACTTTTAGTGTATCATTTCCTAATCTAATTCCCACAGCATCACCCCACTTAATTCGACTACATTCCATTATCCTCGTTTTGCTTTTGTTGCTGTTCATCTTATATCCTCCTTTCAAGACACTATCAATTCCGTTCAACTGCTCTTCTAAGTCCTTTGCTGTCTCTGACAGAATTACGATATCATCGGCGAACCTCAACATTTTGATTTCTTCGGCATGGGTTTTAATACCTACTCCGAATTTTTCTTTTGTTTCCTTCACTGCTTGCTCAATATACAGATTGAATAACATCGGGGAGATACTACAACCCTGTCTCACTCCCTTCCCAACCAGTGTTTCCCTTTCATGTCCCTCGACTCTTATAACTGCCATCTGGTTTCTGTACAAATTGTAAATAGCCTTTCGCTCCCTGTATATTACCCCTGCTACCTTCAGAATTTGAAAGAGAGTATTCCAGTCAACATTGTCAAAAGCTTTCTCTAAGTGTACTTAATGCTAGAAACATAGGTTTGCCCTTCCTCAATCTTTGCTCCAAGATAAGTCGTAGGGTCAGTATTGCCTCACGTGTTCCTACATTTCTGCGGAATATAAACTGATCTTCCCCGAGGTCGGCTTCTACTAGTTTTTCCATTCGTCTGTAAAGAATTCGCGTTAGTATTTTGCAGCTGTGACTTATTAAACTGATAGTTCGGTAATTTTCACATCTGTCAACACCTGCTTTCTTTGGGATTGGAATTATTATATTCTTCTTGAAGTCTGAGAGTATTTCGTCTGTCTCACACATCTTGCTTACCAGATGGTAGAGTTTTGTCAGGACTGGCTCTCCCAAGGCCGTCAGTAGTTGCAATGGAATGTTGTCTACTCCAGGGGCCTTATTTCGACTCAGGTCTTTCAGTGCTCTGTCAAACTCTTCACGCAGTATCGTATCTCCCATTTCATCTTCATCTACATCCTCTTCCATTTCCATAATATTGTCCTCAAGTACATCGGCCTTGTATAGACCCTCTATATACTCCTTCCACCTTTCTGCTTTCCCTTCTTTGGTTAGAACTGGGTTTCCATCTGAGCCCTTGATGTTCATACAAGTGGTTCTCTTACCTCCAAAGGTATCTTTAGTGTGTGTGTGTGTGTTTGAGGTTTACGGGCGCTAAACAGCGTGGTCATCAGCGCCCAAGCGCATAGAAACAGGAACACAGGCGGTGAAGGGACGAAGACGGACGCCGAACAAGGAGAACGGCTAAAAGACACAGGCCTAACGCAGTTCCAAATGCGCACATACAGAGGCAAAACAAGAGGAGAAGAAACACACTAAAAAAGGAAAGGAAACACAAGGAAAAGAGAATAGATACCGAAGTGAAAGAAGGAGGTAATCGTGACTGGCGGACCTCTTACCTAAAAACTGGGTGAGCCAGTCACCCAGCAGCACATTAAAACCTTCTCCCTAAAATCCGAGGCAACAGATTGGACAGGACACAAAACCGTAAAACCTTAACCACAGTCGCTGCGTCGTCTTGCAAAATAGAGGGCAAATCCGGTGGCAAGGAAACCACCGCCCTCTGGTCAGAGAATAAAAGACAGTCAAGTAAAATGTGGCGGACAGTAATCTGGACGCCACAAGCACTGCAGATTGGGGGGTCCTCCCGCCGGAGTAAAAAACCATGCGTGAAGGGACTGTGTCCAATGCGGAGGCGAGTGAGAAGGACCTCATCCCGCCTGTATGACTGGTAGGACGTACGCCATGGTCGCGTAGTGGCCTTTACCAGACGCAGCTTATTGTCAGAAACTGCCAACCACTCCTCTTCCCATTGATGCATAACACGAAAACGCAAAAGGGAGGTTACAGCATGGAGGGGGACGGCACATTCAACAACGTGAGGGAGGGAACATGCATCTTTGGCAGCCACATCCGCCAGTTCGTTGCCCCTAATACCCACGTGCCCCGGCACCCAGCAGAAAGAAACCTCCTTCCCCTGCCGTTGCAGGTGGAGTAGGGCATCATGGATGTTCTGGACGACCGTATCCGCTGGGTACAAGTGTTGAATGGTCTGAAGGGCACTCAGGGAGTCAGAACAGATGAGGAACTTAATACTGGGAACACATCTCATCTGCTCCAATGCCCGCAGTATTGCAAATAATTCGGCATCGAGGATGGTAAACACCGCAGGAAGCCGTAACTTGACGACTCGATCAGGGAAAACAACAGCACAACCAACAGTGTCCCCCTGTTTAGAGCCATCTGTGAATACAGGTACATGGTCCGGATGCTGATTTAAAATATCGTAAAATAAGGAGGTAAAAACAAACGCCGGAGTGCAGTTCCTCCGGTTCTCCGACAAGTCTAAAAGGATGCTGGGCCTCTGGAGCAACCAGGGAGGCAGGCGAGTAAAACCTTGTCGTTGGGGGGCCACACGCTCCACACCAAGGGACTCAAGCAAATGCTTGGCACGAATCCCAAATGGTCTTGTTGCCCTGGGACGACTGGAAAAGAGACGTTCCATAGGCGGTCGGGCAACGGTAGGGTACGCAGGGGAGGTAGGACAGGCAAGGAAATGACACACCCGTCGCACCATGAGGAGTTTCCGCCGGATGGCGAGCGGCGGTTCCCCTGCCTCAGCACACAGGCTGGGGATGGGACTGGTACGGAAAGCACCAGTGGCCAGCCTGATACCCTCATGGTGTACTGCGTCAAGGATCTTCAGATACGAAGGCCTTGCTGACCCATACACGGTGCAAGCATAGTCAAGACGCGATCGGACGAAAGCCCTATAAAACTGAAGCAGACGCGCCCGATCTGCTCCCCAGGACCGATGGCTCAGACACTTCAAAATATTCAGTGCCTTCAGGGCCCGCACCTTGAGGTCTTTAAGGTGAGGCAACCACGACAACTTGGAATCAAAAGTGAGGCCCAGGAACCTCACAGTGTCTCTAAAAGGAAGAACGGTGTCCCTCAGACGCAATTCAGGGGAGGTAAAAAGACGCCGAGAACGATTAAAATGAACACACACAGATTTGTCTGCAGAAAAGGTAAAACCCGTCTTTGCAGTCCATGCCTCTAAGCGCTTTATCGTAAGCTGTAACTGCCGACTAGCACTGACAAGACTGGAGGAAGAACAGAAAACAGCAAAATCGTCCACAAACAAGGAGCATTGGGCAGGACTCCGGATAGTGGACGTGATACTGTTAATAGCAACGGCAAAGAGGGTGACACTTAAAACGCTGCCCTGAGGAACACCATTCTCCTGCACGTACAAATCCGATAGCACATTACCAACCCGATACCGAAAGAGGCGGTGAGAAAGAAAGGACCGAATGAAGATGGGGAGACGGCCACGAAAGCCCCACTCATGGAGTTGATTGAGGATAAGGCGGCGCCAAGTAGTGTCATACGCCTTATTAATGTCAAAGAAGACCCCTAGACAATGCTGGTTACGTAGAAAGGCCTGCTGGATGGCGGCCTCAAGCAGGGTCAAGTTGTCTATAGTGGCACGACATCTCCGAAAGCCACACTGAGAGGGGCTAAGGAGCTGCCTGGTCTCGAGCAGCCAAACCAGGCGGCGGTTGACCATGCGTTCCAACGTCTTCCCAACACAGCTCGTCAAGGCAATACTCCGATAACTACTGGGATGCGTTCGGTCCTTCCCTGGTTTGAGGAGGGGAATCAAAATTGCCTCCCTCCACGAGTCAGGGTACGTGCCAGATAACCATATCATATTGAAACAGTTCAGGAGAACTTCCTTGGATGGCAGCGACAGGTGCCGCAGCATGCTGTACCGGATTTGATCATGACCAGGCGCAGTATCATGAGCCACAGACAGCGCAGAATCCAGTTCCCACATTGTGAAGGGGCAGTTATAGGGTTCAGAATTTAGAGACCGGAAGTCCAAGTGACCCCTTTCGACGGCAGTGCGGTAGCGGCAGAAATCTGGATCACAGTTAATAGTGGCGGTAGATTCCGCAAAATGCATGGCCAGTGTCTGGGCAATGTCTCTCGGCGCCGTGAGGAGACATCCCTGATGCAGCAAAGCCGTGACAGGTAGCTGGCTGAGTTTCCCGGAAATCCTCCTGATGGCTTCCCATACTTTCGTAGAACTAGTGGAGCGAGAGATGGAATTCAAGAACGATTGCCATGACCGTCGTTTGCTCTCTTTAATCACCCGCCGCGCTCTGGCCCTTGCCACTCGAAAGGCCGCAAGATTGTCAGCTGAGGGACGGCACTTGAAGCGGCGCAGTGCTGCACGGCGGGCGCGGATGGCTGAGTGGCACTCAGTGGTCCACCAAGGGACAGGACGCCTCTTGGGATGACCGGATGACCGTGGGATGGACAATTCAGCAGCATGAGAGATCACGGCTGCAACATGGTCTACCCATTCATGGACGCTGGCACGGTGTTCCAAAACAGCCAGTTGGCTGAAAAGTGTCCAGTCAGCTCTGCAAAGGTGCCACCGGGGCGGCACTGGTAATGCCACAGCCTCATCCAGGAGGCGAATCCAGAGGGGAAGTGGTCACTAGAATGGAGGTCAGCAGCAGCCTCCCACAGAGCAGAATCCGCGAGTGCTGGAGAGCAAAAGGAAAGGTCAATAGCCGATGACGATCCGGAAGCAGTACAGAAATGAGTGGGAGCACCAGAGTTGAGGAGGCACAGTTCTTCAGACATCATGACGCTTTCCAGAATGCGACCCCTGGGGCAAGTAGTCGGAGAGCCCCATAAGACATTATGAGCGTTGAAGTCCCCCAGAAGAAGAAATGGGCGAGGGAGTTGGCTAATAAGGTCCGTGAGAGCCTCAGTGTCTATCGCATCCGGAGGTGGTAAATAAACAGAACAGACTGTGAGCCTCCGACCCACAAGAATGTCAACTGCAACTGCTTGCAAGTCGGTGACGAGAGGGAGCTCAGATGAGGGGTGCACATCACGGACAAAAACTGCAACACCACCCTTTGCCCTTTGCCCCGTCAGATCATCATTTCGATATCCGGTATAGCCGCGTAAAGAAGGAGAATCAGTGGCCCGAAAATGTGTCTCTTGGAGACATAAGCACAAGGGGCACTCTCGTATGAGGAGTTGTAATTCGGCCACATGCGTCCTGAAACCATTCAGGTTCCACTGTAATATGGGAGCCAGTGATCAGGGTGGCTGAACTTTCACCCTGCCTCTGTGCTTTGGAGGAGAGACCGTACTGGCCGGAGATTTATTCCTGGGGCGAGAAGACCGCCCCCGGTCGACATCAATGTCCATAAGATCCGATGACGACCCACGGGAGATGTCAGACAGTACGATGGCATCATCATCGGACCGACGCTGACTAGTCTCCTCAGGTGGCAGAACCTTCAGCTTCTGAGGCTTTGTCTTGGGGGGCTTGGAATGCAGAGCCTTGTCAACAGTTGGAGGTTGACTCGCCTGGGCAGAAGGCGCCATATGGGGGGAGGCTGGAAGTACCTCAATGTCAGCAACCACGGCCTTGTCCGATGTAGCGGGGAGAGCCGCAGATTGCAAAACAACCGCAGCAGCACAAGTGCACTGGCAAGCGCAGGTTTTAGTGCTAACACTAGCAACCTCCGTTTGTGTAGCAACAGTGGCCAGTTGTACCGGTTTTTTGAGAGCGGAAGCGAAAGATGTGGAAAAAACAGGAGGTTGCATGGCCTTAAAGATCTTCTTGGCCTCACCATAGGGGATGCGCTTAGAGGTTTTAATCTCCTGTACCTTCCGCTCTTCGAGATAGATGGGGCAGATCCGGCTCCAGACAGGGTGACTCCCAGAGCAATTCACGCACTTCACAGGCGAGGAACAATCGGCTCCGTCATGGGCAGGCTGACCACATTTACCACACGTGGCTATTCCATTGCACCCCAACGTAGTATGCCCAAAGCGCTGACATTTAAAACAGCGCATTGGGTTGGGGAAATATGGCCGTACGGACAAACGTAAGAACCCCGCTTTAACATGCTCCGGGAGTCTCGGGCAACTGAATGTGAGAATAAACGAGTCAGATTTGACGAGGTCCCCATTGACTCGTTTCATAATGTGCTGCACGTCAACAATTCCTTCGTCAGCCCACTCAGATTTTAGCACGTCTATGGGGATATCCACCAAGTCCCTACACGTCACAACACCCTTACTATAGTTCAAAGTGGAGTGGAGCTCGGTCTCGACAGCGTACTCTCCTAGACAATTTGCTTTCCGAAGGGCAGCGACTTGACGGGAACTAGAAGTTTCAACTAACAGAGTCCCATTGCGCAGTCGCTTTACACATTTCAGCGTTCCTGCAATTCCCTCAAGACCCTTGTGGATGTAAAAGGGAGAAACCCTCTCAAAGCTACCCTCCTTCCTTTTAATAATCAAAAACACATTCTGATGATCAGCATGTGCTCCGTTACTACATTCTGTTAAATCTCTAGCAACACCAGGCGCTGGAGGACTCGCAGCGCGTAGCCGCTTTTTCGATTGGGTGTGTTTTCCAACCAGCGGCCCACCCAAGCCACTGGTAGGGGGAAAAGTAGAGGTCGAAGGGTCCATTGTGGTCCCACGAGCAGCTAGGGAACTAAAAGTCCGCTCAGACAGAGCCCCGCGTGCCTGAGTAAGCCTTATACAACTGCGGTGCGGCAGGTGCCCCAGAGGTTGCCCGCTTGCGACTGTTCCACCCCAACAGCCATGCATCTTCTAGGCGCGGAGCACACCGAAAGATTGAGGGATTTTTATAGAGGTTGGCCTTCCTCGCAATCCAGGCGGTCAAGCCAAGATTACCATTCCCCGCAGCACACAACGTTTCACCGCCGCGCCGTACGGTGGTCGCTGAAGCATGTCCGGGGGTTACGGTGTCAGGACACTGGCGGCGCAGACCAGTCCCCAGCTCAGGACCCCGGGGTCGCCAAGCCCGTACTCAGCAAGTGAATGCTGAGCCCCTGGGGGAAGGTATCTTTAATTTTCCTGTAGGCAGTATCTACCTTACCCCTAGTGAGATAAGCCTCTACATCCTTACATTTGTCCTCTAGCCATCCCTGCTTAGCCATTTTGCACTTCCTGACGATCTCATTTTTGAGACGTCTGTATTCCTTTTTGCCTGCTTCAGTTACTGCATTTTTATATTTTCTTCTTTCATCAATTAAATTCAATATTTCTTCTGTTACCCAAGGACTTCTACTAGCCCTCGTCTTTTTACCTACTTGATCCTCTGCTGCCTTCACTACTTCATCCCTCAAAGATACCCATTCTTCTTCTATTGTATTTCTTTCCCTCGTTCCTGCCATTTGTTCCCTTATGCTCTACCTGAAACTCTGTACAACCTCTCGTTTAGTCTGTTTATCCAGTTCTTATCTCCTTAAACTCCCACATTTTTGCAGTTTCTTCAGTTTTAATCTCCGGGTTACAACCAATAGATTGTGGTCAGAGTCCACATCTGCCCCTGGAAATGTCTTACAATTTAAAACCTGGTTCCTAAATCTGTCTTACCATTATATATTCTATCTGAAAGCTGTCAGTATCTCCAGGCTTCTTCCATGTATACAGCCTTCTTTTATGATTCTTGAACCAAGTGTTAGCTATGATTAGGTTCTACTCTGTGCAAAATTCTACCAGGCGGCCTCCTCTTTCATTTCTTTGCCCCAGTCCATATTCACCTACTTCGTTTCCTTCTCTCCCTTTTCCTACTACCGAATTCCAGTCACCCATGACTATTAAATTTTCGTCACCCTTCACTATCGGGATAATTTCTTTTATTTGATCATACATTTCTTCAATTTCTTCGTCATCTGCAGAGCTAGTTGGCATATAAACTTGTACTACTGTAGTAGGTGTGGGCTTCGTATCTATCTTGGCCACAATAATGCGTTCACTATGCTGTTTGTAGTAGCTTACCCGCATTCCTATTTTCCTATTCATTATTAAACCTACTCCTGCATTACCCCTATTTGATTTTGTGTTTATAACCCTGTAGTCACCTGACCAGAAGTCTTGTTCCTCCTGCCACCGAACTTCACTGATTCCCACTATATCTAACTTTAACCTATCCATTTCCCTTTTTAAATTTTCTAACCTACCTGCCCGATGAAGGGATCTGACATTCCCCGCTCGGATTCGTAGAACGCCAGTTTTCTTTCTCCTGATAACGACATCCTCTTGAGTAGTCCCCGCCCGGAGATCCGAATGGGGGGCTATTTAACCTCCGGAATATTTTACCCAAGAGGACGCCATCATTTAATCATACAGTAAAGCTACATGCCTTCGGGAAAGATTACAGCCGTAGTTTCACCTTGCTTTCAGCCGTTCGCAGTACCAGCAGAGCAAGGCCGTTTTGGTTATTGTTACAAGGCCAGATCAGTCAATCATCCAGACTGTTGCTCCTGCAACTACTGAAAAGGCTGCTGCCCCTCTTCAGGAACCACACGTTTGTCTGGCCTCTCAACAGATACCCCTCCGTTGTGGTTGCACCTACGGTACGGCTGTCTGTATCGCTGAGGCACGCAAGCCTCCCCACCAACGGCAATGTCCATGGTTCATGGGGGGACTAAACGCTGCAACAAATTCAAAATACACTTGCGACGCTATCCTTCTACTTATTGTGTCTAATACTCGCAGACGTTTGTATGTCAAAGTAGCTTCAAAACCGTATAGTTGCTATGCATTGAAACATGATTCATCAGTAAAAATGAGTAGCCACATTTTTAGAACAAAGCTGTCTACGTATTATGGCAGGTTTTCTGTGATGCATTACTGGTGCACACGACATGCAGCTGACTTCCCGACCAGAATACCGCGCTTTATTATGACTGTGGAAATTTTCCATCTTCTATATTATTCGTGGTGTAGTAATTTTAATGGCCAGTAGTGTACCTTCGGGAAAGACTCCGTAAAACCCAAATTTATACTAGACGATAACAAATTTCTCTGGACAAACCTTTCTTGCTGTAGACCGTCAGAATTACATATCCTCTCTGCTACGGTTATCATCGGTTGTTTTATTGCCCAAACAGATCAAATCATCTACGGCTCTTATACTATCATCTCCTGAAATAAAACAGGCCCTTTTCCATCTGTCTTTCTTTGACTATTTTGTCACGTTAGACAATGAGCAGTAAAATGTGCCGGTGTCCCTTCATGTGACTGCCGCATTACATAAAAAAGGGTAAAAATTGGCCCCCGTCAGATACCGGCTTAGTCCAAAAATTAACATTTCATACGCGTTTGTACCAACTAGGAGAAAATTTCATTCCGAAGCAGAGGCGGCTAGTAACCCACACATTCCAACGTATCTTGTAAACGGCACATTGGCCGCACGTTATTAGCCGAGCGGTCTGAGGCGCTGCAGTCATGGACTGTGCGGCTGGTCCCGGCGGCGGTTCGAGTCCGCCCTCGGGCGTGTGTGTGTGTGTGTGTGTGTGTGTGTGTGTGGTGTGTGTGTGTGTGTGTGTGTGTGTGTGTGTGTGTGTGTGTGTTAGTCCTTAGGATAATTTGGGTTAAGTAGTAGCGTGTAAGCTTAGGGGCTGATGACGTTAGCAGTTAAGTCCCATAAAATTTCACACACATCTGAACATTTTTGAACAAACGGCACGTTGGCCGACTCGTGTTTATTGGATTGTTTTTGCTTCTGTTATCGAATATTTTCATGCTTGTCGTATAACGCCTTTAACTGTGATACAGCACGAACACGTATAACACACTCACGGAAAACCAGTGTTGTCTGTACAGGAAACTAGCATACCGACGTCTGTATTCTTGTCAAGGTGACAGCTCTGATTGTCTATACACGGCAGTTTCGTAGGTCAAGCGTCCTGATGTGCTCGCATCACACTTCGTTAACAAGCTTCGTTTTCCTCCGATTCATTGCCACTCTCTTTTAAACTTTCATCCACAACTTATTCTCTCATTCGATAATACTGCTCGCACATCGTAATATTAGTCTGAGAAGCACACGTACTGACGTCATACCCTTGACGATGTATGGCCCGCAGCAAGTTAAGTGACCCAGGGCATGCGCTAGTGGAACTACTTTTGCAGCTTTTGATCTTCTGGAAAAGCGTTCAGTGCAACAGTATAAGTGGGCTGCGTGTATGTCGGCAGCGCTGTGTAGCGCTTTGCATTGGATCTCTGACTGCGCCTTCGTTGTAAGAGACTCTGTGGCTGGTTGGACTCGTTGCATGTTAATCGCCAGTAGTGTTGGGCAGTTGGAAGTTAGTCGCCAGCAGTGATGGAAGTACTGTAGGGCAGTTGGAGGTGAACAGCCAGCACTGATGGATGTTAGATGTGAGAAGTTAGCTTTGATGGAGGGTAGAGGTCTGAAATGTTAGCGTAGGCTAACGATCTGTAGATGTACGACTTGGAGATTGAATATTATTCATTATTGTATACCTTTGTACTAGATGTCAATGCCACTTTAAATTTGTGTTTGAACTGAATGTCACATTATTAAGGTAAAATATACTTTATGTCGTTTGAAACCACATGCCTATTAGTAGTTAGTGGATTTAGTGGTTAGAATCTTTTATTTTGTTGGCGATATTGATGCTCGCTGTATTGCAGTAGTTTGCGTAATGAAGGTTTTTGTTAGGTAAGTGCTTAACCAAATGTATAGGTTATTGTTAAGATTTCTTTTGAAGTCAGGCCCATTCTTTTGAATTTATTACCTGAAATTTTTTTTTAGCAGTCAGATTGCGTTGCACTATGATATTGTGGGTCTCAGTCATTCAGCAATGTAAGTACAGACTCACTCATTTAAATTTTATTTACTATTACAAACTGTCTTGATCACAATTTATTTATTACGGTGACGGGTATCGAACACAACTGTGCTCATCTTCAGTAGCGACTCTCTAGCAGAAGGAGGTTCTTACTCATTGGTCTGAAGATAACCACAGTAGTGGTCGAAACCGATCACCATACTAAATAAATTGTGATCAAGACTGTTTTTAATAGTAAATATTTGTAGCATATTGACCACTGTCACTCCCATAAGGTACTCAAAAGTAACTCACTCATTTAAATAAAGAAGTTTCAACATTTGACAGTTCTCAACACGGGTATGCTAAAAGGTGAGTATGCAGCAAAATCGAGTGCCAGACGGAACCCGCCTACCACTATTTATTAGCTCTGTGAGTAATGTCTGGTCAGCGATGAAAATGTGCCTTGAAGGAAACCAGTTAATTCGCGATAAAACGTATCACGCTTAGCATGGTAACAACAACGAACTGCTCCAATATGCTCAGGTTTACAAGTTTTAATATTTTTATGGGACACCAGGAGCTTATGAAAAGTCTTTGGTCTGACTCTCTAAATTGGTCGTGTAAATTCCGCTTGAAATCTTTCAGATAATCACAAGCAGCGATATACAAATGTTAAGTGTAATTATTGCGTCTCCAGTGAGGTTTCTACGACCAAATAGAAAGACGTGTTCTTTCATGTAATGTTGAAGGAGATACTGCAGAGGTAAACAAGCACTGTAATTTACATTTTCAGTTCTATTAGAAAGATAGAGATCAACTATTCTCATAAAAGATTCGGAGGAAAAACTTAATTTGTAGGCTAATGTCATAGTGTGTAGAAAAATATCCGCTACCAGTCACAATAAAAGGTTTGTGTGTCACACGACCGGTTATGGGCTTGCGCCTAAAGAGGAGCAGTCACGGAGTTCGACAGCATCCACTATCGATAAAATTCATTTAATGTCGTAATATTTGGAACCGAAATGGTCTTCATGATTTCATGGTAAGAGACCCTACATCGGACGCTATGGTTAACAAGACATGTGAGACACACAGTGCCATCACTAGCCGTTTGGGGATATCTGCACAGTGCGACACTTATCCAGGATTCTGTTCGCGCCAGTAAATAATCCATTGCGCGTCTTTCCATAAACTTAGATAATTCAAGAGTAATGATGTCAAGTGGCCGAAGTGGCGTCAAATAAAAGTATTTGCACTGGGATGACGAAATGCCTCAGACGGGGATTCCTGGTCAAGAATGCCAAACGCCCATTTCATTTCAAATATGTCATCTGTAATCATGGAAAAATTAACATTTGATTGATGTGGCTGTAACGAACATGGCGACGATGATCTCCTGGGGGCGGCGCTACAAGTCCAGTCTTAGAGGTAGCACTTTGGGACGGCGCTAGACGTCCTGTGTACAGTACAGAGCCCTGTGTAGGACAACTGTTTCCAACTCTGGCAACACTCGTCACTCAGGTCTAATGCAGTTATGTCGTGAGCGCGCCCTAAGTTTCGTAGAACGTTGAGAAGAGGACGGGTGTAGCATTTCAACGTTTCTAGGACCCAGATTGGGCATAGGCCCAATTTAGGCCCCCACAGAGAACGCCAGGTTCGGATGAACGTGCTCAGTTGGTGGCACCATCCGCCACCCCTCCTCCCGCCAGGTACCACACAAAACTTGACTAACAGAGAGAATGAAGTGGCAGGTCACAGTTCGGAAGCATGTTTGGGTGGCGGCCTGATCACCGCTCGCCCCCCATAAGATGACTGGCAGAGAGAGGGGACACCCAACTCACCATTTGGAGGATTCTGCTTTGGCAGACGTAACAATCCCCCCAACACAAGATGACTGGCGAACAGAAGGGAGTGGAAGTTCGCCGTTCAGACAAGTTAGCTTGGGTGATGGCCCTATCCTGCCCACCACATAAGATAAATAGCAAAGAGAAGGAATGGTAGGCTACCATTCCGACAAGCCTTCTCTGGTGGTGGCCCCATTTGGCCTCACACAGAATATGACTGGTGGTCAGAAGCTAGCGGCAGGTCGCCTTTCAGATAAGCATCCTTGAACACAGCCGCATCTGGACCAGGGCAGATGATGATTGGCAGATAGAATGGAGTGGAAAGTTGCCGTTCAGATGAGCATGCTTGGGCGATGGCCTCATCCGGCCCCCACAGATGATGAATGGCGAAGAGAAGGGAGTAGCACGTCGCCGTTCAGACGACGAGCCTACTTGGGCGACAGCTCCACCTGACCACCCACAAAATATTACTGCCGGAAAGAAAGTGGTGGCAGATCGCTGTTCGGACGAGCGTAGAAGAGGACTGGTGAAGAGAAGGGAGTGGCAGGTCTTCGTTCAGAGAAGCCTGCTCCACCGACGTCCATATGTTGCCACCCAGTAAATAGATTCAAGAACTCAACGAGGTCTTCGTAGTGGACGACGCAGTTGATAACGATTTTTTGGTGCATTTATCGAGAATAGCTATGCAACCGACGATCGACAATATATCGTCAAAAAGGAAGGCGGGTGAAGGTGGTAAAAATATATAAAGAAACGTAACCAAAATCAGTACAAATATTTTCATGTTTTCAACAACAACAACAACAATGGCTCTGAGCACTATGGGACTTAACATCTAAGGTCATCAGTCCCCTAGACTTAGAACTACTTAAACCTAACCAACCTAAGGACGTCACACACATCCATGTCCGAGGCAGGATTCGAACCTGCGACCGTAGCAGCCGCTTGGTTCCGGACTGAAGGGCCTAGAACCGCTCGACCACAGCGTCAGGTCATGTTTTCCTCACTTCTGTTTAGTACTACACATCCACGGACAAGTATGTCTGCTTCTTCTTCTCTTTTAACTCGTGTTGATGCCCTTACTCACACAAATACATTTCTAACGAAAGTATTATGCACATTCTGATCAAAAGTGTCCGGACACCCCTTTGAAATGCGGAAATGACCACTAGATGTCACGACAAGCGGACCCGCCACTGTAGAAAGAGGCTGGAAATACTGTAGACTGAGTAGAGAAGCAGGAACAGCTGAGTGGATGGGTCAGCAGAGATCAGTGACATCGAGTGTAGATTAGATAATGAATGTCACGTTAGCAACACATCCATCAGGGACGTTTCAACCTTTCTAAAGCTACCCAAATCGACTGTTGATGATGGGGTTGTGAAGTGGAAATCTGAAGGAACAACTAAAGTTATACCAAGTCCTGGAAGACTTCATGAACTACGGACAGGGATCGTTAAGCACTGCAGATCGTACGTGTGAAAACTACCGTGAAATCAGCAAAAGAAACAACTCGCGAGTTCCAAAGTGCTACCAGCTGTCCAGATAGCACAGTGAGTGAGCTTAGGTAGTTAGTGATAGAGCAGCACGTTACGAGCCACACACATCTGGTGTCAGTGCTAACCGACACTTGAGGTGGTCTAACGAGCGACAACTTTGGACAGTAGATTGCAGGAAATGAGTGATCTGAAGTGATGAACCACAGTATACCTTCTAGCAATCCGACGGAAGGCTGTCTTTTGCGAATGTGTGCAGTATGTTGCCTGCCATCATATGTAATGCCAACGTGGAGGTACAGAGAAGGTAGTGTTGTGCCATGCATGTTCTTCGTGGTTAAGTGATTCCTTTGTTACGCTTAAGAAAACGTTAGATTATATTCGCTTGCAACGGTCGACTGTGAAAAATATGTAAGAAATCAGCCAACAGCTATTTCGTATGTACAAACATCAAAACAAGTTTTGCACCACCCCCATTCCGATATCTTCTGAAGATGGACGTTCACTGTGGATATTGTATCACAGACACAGTCCCTTTGACTGTTCAGAGATGTCATTAAACCCTCCCAAAGATGTAAACAACCATGGATGAGCAGCCACAATGAGACGGAGGTGGTCCGACAGCCCATCAGTTCCGGTCATTCCAGCAGGAATAAGGTACACGGCTCGTGTTGTCTGTAGTTCAACCATGCCTAGACGGTCAGTACCGCGGTTCGATCGCATCAGCGTTGATACTTTCTGCTAGGAAGGGCTCTCAACAAGGGAAGTGTCCTGGCGTCTCGGAGTGAACCAAAGCGATGTTGTTCTGACATGGAGGAGTTACAGAGAGACAGTAACTGTCGATGACATGCCTCGCCCATGCCGCCCAAGGGCTACTACGGCAGTGGATGACCGCTACCTGCGGATTATGGCTCCGGGGAACCCTGACAGCAACGCCACCATGTAGAATAATGCTTTTTGTGCAGCCATAGGACGTCGTGTTTCGACTCAAACTGTGCGCAATAGGCTGCATGATGCGCAACTTCACTTCTGACGTCCACGACGTGGTCAATCTTTGCAACCACGACACATGCACTGCGGTACAGATGGGCCCAACAGCATGTCGAATGGACCGCTCAGGATTGGCATCACGTTCTCTTCAGCGATGAGTGTTGCATATGCCTTCAACCTGACAATCCTCGGAGAGATGTTTGGAGGCAACCCGGTCAGGCTGAACGCCTTAGACACACTGTCCAGTGAGTGCAACACGGTGGAGGTTCCCTGCTGTTTAGGAGTGGCATCATGTGGGGCCGTCGTACGCCGCTGGTGGTCATGGGAGGCGCCGTAACGGCTGTACGATACGTGAATGCCATTTTCCGACCGATAGTGCAACCATATCGGCAGCATACTGACGAGGCATTCGTTTCATGGACGACAATTCGCGCTCCCATCGTGCACATCTTGTGAATTACTTCAAATGTTCAAATGTGTGGGAATTCGTATGGGACCAAACTGCTGAGGTCATCGGTCCCTAGACTTACACACTACTTAAACTAACTTACGCTAAGAACAACACACATACCCATGCCCGAGGGAGGATTCGAATCTCCGGCAGGAGAGGTCGCGCAATCCATGACATGGCGCCTAGACCGAGCGGCCACTCCACGCGGTTGTGAATCAGTTCCTTCAGGATAACGACATCGGTCGACTAGAGTGGCCAACATGTTCTGACCTGAACTCTATCGAACATGCCTGGGATACATTGAAAAGGGCTGTTTATGGACGTGACCCACCAACCAGTCTGAGGAATGTACGCTCAATAGCCGTTGAGAATTGGGATAACCTGGACCTACAGTGACTTGATGAAGTTTAGGATAGTATGACTCGACGAATAGAGGCATGCATCAATGTAAGCGGATATGATACTGGGTATGAGAGGTACCGGTGTGTACAGTAATCTGGACCACCGCCTCTGAAGGTCTCGCTGTATGGTGGTACAACATGCAATGTGTGGTTTTCATGAGCAATAAAGAAGGCGAAAATGATGTTTATGTTGACTTCTATTCCAATTTTCTGTACAGGTTCCGGAACTCACGGATCAGAGGTGATGCAAATTTTTTTTGATGTGTGCATAAAAAATGTTATCGCAAAGAGGAAACTGGAAATATGTAAGTTGTAATGAGTCAGCGTACACCGCAGATAGCGTGTTTACGAGACGTTACTGATATCGATATGAAAGAACGCCATCTTTCGTGCAAATGTATTTGAAACAAAAAAAAAAGCTTTTCAGTTAAGTCCGCATCCACTTGGACCCAAATCTGAAGATGACACGCGATGGGGAATGTGGTACATGCATAGGCGGCATCTGTACATTTTGCATCTGATGCGTCAACACAGTCCGAGACAGACATGCCCCGTATGCTGCTCTTCACAATTACGTGGCCTCAATCATCCGGATTTTTCTTTCTGGGTTCATCTCAAAAGTGAATTGTACAGCTCTCCCGTTGATGACAGTGAATTGTCCTGATTTGCCAAGGTTAAGTAGGAGTATTTAAAACAATCTACTATTCATTGCAGAGACAAGTTCGTTATTTCGTTCCATATACGAGGACGACATGTGAGACGTCTTCTTTAACAGGTACGACTGTACAGTAAATTGTAACATGCCAAGTACTGAAGTACACTAAAGAGCCAAAGAAACTGGTACACCTACCTAATACCATGTATCGACCCCGCGAGCAAGCAGAAGTACAGCAACACGACGTGGCATGGACTTGACTAATGTCTGAAGTAGTGCTGGAAGAAGTTGACACCATGAATCCTGCAGGGATGACGATAAATCCGTAAAAGCACTAGGGGGGGGGGGGGGGGTGGAGATCTCTTGTGATAAGCACGTTGCAAGGCATCCCACATATTCTCAATAATGTTCAGTTTAGTGGTCAGCTGAAGTGTTCCAACGCAGAAGAGTGTTCCTGGAGCCAAGCTATAGAAATTCTGGACTTGGGAGGAGCCGCATTGTCCTACTGGAATTTCCCGAGTCCGTCGGAATGCAGAATGGACATGAGTGGATGCAGGTGATCAGACAGGATGCTTACGTACGTCTAACTCCAACTGCACAAGCCCCATACCATTAAAGAGCTTCTAACAGTTTGAACAGTCCCCTGATGACATGCAGGGTCCATGGATTTATGAGGTTGTCTCCATACCTATACACGTCCATCCGCTCGATTCAATTTGAAACGAGACTCATCCGACAAAGCAACATGTTTCCGGCCATCAGCAGTCCAATGTCAGCGTTGACGGGCCCTGGCAAGGCGTAAAGCTTTGTGTCATGTATTCATCAACGGTACACGTGTGGCCTTCGAGAGCTCATATCGCTGATGTTTCGTTGAACGGTTCGCACGCTGACACCTGTTCATGTCCCAGCATTGAAATCTGTAGCAATTTGCGGAAGCGTGTCACTTACGTCAACTTGAACGATTCTGTTCAGTAGTCGTCGGTACCGTTCTTGCAGGATCTTTTTCCGGCCGCAGAGATGTGGGAGATTTGGTGTTCCTGGATTCCTGATATTGACGGTACACTTGTGAAATAGTCGCACTGGAAAATCACCACTTCAGCGCTACCTCGAAGGTGCTGTGTCGCTTCGCTCGTGCGCCGACTGTTACACCACGTTCAACATAATTAAATATTGACAACCTGCCATTTCAGCAGCAGTTACAGATCTAAGAACTGAGCAAGTCACTTGTTGTCTTATTTAGGCTTTGCCGACCGCAGCGCTGTATTCTGCCTGTTTACATATTTCTGTATTTGGATGCAGTTCCTGTGGCGCTTCAGTGTAGCGTGTTACTTGCGAAAAATTTGAGTCCCATTAGATGGGGAAATAGGATATAATTTACATAATAATTTCCAACTTAGCTGCATTACGGTGACGGACTAACATATTATGATGCGGCAAGCGGATTTAGCTTTCTAAGACTCTAAGGTGACATAACTAGATATTATCTTTACCCTTGAAAATTTACAATCATTTAACGATTGTATTAATAGGTGAAAACTATCTCCCATTCCGACATTTATGTTTGAAATTTGGCTGAAAGGTGTTTACAACTGCCGGCCGGGGTGGCAGAGCGGTTCTCGGTGCTTCATCCTGGAACCGCGCGACCGCTACTGTCGCAGATTGGAACCCTGCCTTGGGCATGGATGAGTGTGACGTCCTTCGGTTAGTTAGGTTTAGGTAGTTCTAAGTTCTAGAGGACTGATGACCCGAGAAGTTGTCCCATAGTGCTCAGAGCCATCGTCAACAACCTTTTTCCGGTACGGTGCAAAAGCGTGGAGCTTTGGCACGTCACTCTTGGGGTTGGCGAGGCTTCCAACATTACGGTTTCGAAACATGCCAAGAAATGGCCAGAGCTCAGAAGATCATTCAGGTGTGAAGTAGGTTAATGGAAATGAAATGTCGTGTGGCGAGGACCTCGCGGCGGGTAGACCTGATCGCCTGGTACAAGACTGTTGAGGTGACGCCACTTCGGTGATTTGCACGTCGACGAGGATGAAATAATGATGATGATGATAAAGACGACACAAACGCCCAGTCCCTAAGCAGAGAAAATCTCCGACCGAGCTCGAAACTGAACCCGCCCCCCTCCCCCCCCCCCCCCCCCCCCCCCCACGCAATCACAAGATGGTGCGCTGTCCACTCAGCTACGGCCGCGGACAGTATGGTAATGATTTCCCATTGGCACCAAATTTCACTACAATCCCACCCAACGCCAGGGTGGACGTGTCACCCAGTGGGTTCAAATTGTTCAAATGGCTCAAATGGCTCTAAGCACTATGGGACTTAACATCTCAGGTCATCAGTCCCCTAGAACTTAGAACTATTTCAACCTAACTAACCTAAAGACATCACACACATCCATGCCCGAGGCAGGATTCCGAGGTAGGACCGTAGCGGTCGCGCGGTTCCAGACTGAAGCGCTTAGAACCGGTCGGCCACCAGCGGCCGGCCACAGAGTGGGAAAGACGTCACTTCCCCTTTTACGCTCGTATCACCCCTTCTTTCGACGCCTCTGCGCTGAAAGTCAGAACCGTGACGTCCAGCGTTTAAATCACGCATTCTTTTATATTTTATTTATTTATTTATTTTTTAATGAGCGACCGAGGAAAACGTTTCACACACGTACTACTGGCGCCGGTTGTGTATCAAGTGGTTGCCTACTTGCACGCGCCTAGCAGTACTACGGAAGTTTTCTCTCGAAAGGCACATTTCAATTCCTATCAATAAATGGGGGTGGTGCTGTCAAGGTTATTGCCGACTCCGGAAGGGGGGGGGGGGGAGCTTAGAGGGACGCTTTGGTGTTTTATTCCCGCATGTGGTCAATGTCGCACCCATCCGTGATCATGATACAAGAGGGCGTGAAACAGGAGCATTGGAAGAGCATAAGACCCCTTTGCTGCTGCGGATCATGTTCAAATTTCGTCGAACGTTTTGAATGGTCCTTAATCGTTCCACCCTATTTACTAGAGCGAAAATTGTGGTCGCACTGCACGCCAAACGGTGAGATAACGTTATGTGGGGTTGCTAGGCAGCAACCCCTAGAGACGGGTGGAATCGTCATGAAGATGTCAGCACATTGTCAAGAACGCCTTCATGTTGCTGATCACATTGCAGGTGCCTTTAATCGACCGCGAAATGTGTGGTAATCAACCTCCCAAGGAAATGGATGATTTCGTTGACGCCATTTACGCCACGCTCTGAGGTATTTTTCGTATCGATTCTGAGCGGAGGTGCGTCTGAATTGTTTTCCTTGGCTCTCATACTAAAAGCACGTGATTTCAACTCTGGGTGTCGAGGTTCTGACGTCCACTGCAGAGGCGTGAAAAGAGAGTGCGGAACGGTTGGAGTACACGTGATGTGACGACCTTCCTATCGTGTGGCACGTCCGCTGCGGCGTTGGGAAAAATTATGACGCAATTTGGTTCAAAAAATGGCTCTGAGCCACTATGGGGACTTAACATCTCAGGGTCATCAGTCCCCTAGAACTTAGAACTACTTAAACCTAACTAACCTAAGGACATCACACACATCCATGCCCGAGGCAGGATTCGAACCTGCGACCGTAGCAGTCACACGGTTCCGGACTGAGCACCTTAACCGCGAGACCACCGCGGCCGGACCTTCAGTTCCGTTGCGCAGTGTAATAGAAGTGGAAGCCAAGTTAATTGGTGCAGATTATGGCTGTATTTTTCTGTGAATGATGATTGCTGCGGCATCAGATAATACGAGGAAACAGTAGTTGTGGAACACAAATTGAATCGTGAAAAAATAGAAACTCAACAGTAAAAAATTGTACGCATTTGAAAGCGATTCTGCAGAAGACGCCGGCCGTCGTGGCCGAGTGGTTTCTACCTGTGGGTACTTTAGTCCGAAATCGTGCGACCTGCTACGGTCCCAGGTTCGAATGCTGCCTTGGGCATGGATGAATGTGATGTCCTTAGGTTTATTTAGGTTTAAGTAGTTCTAATTTCTAGGGGACTGATGTCCTCAGAACCATATTTTGCAGAAGACGATAAAAATTAAGTGGACCAATAAATTACGAAATATAAAAGTATTAAAATTTGGTCGAGGAAACCCATTCAAAAGGACGACTCATATTAGTGGCACACTGAGAAAGTAAACTCGACTGTAAAACAAAAAACAGGGAGTAAAAGTAATAAAAAGAGCCCAAGGAAGAAACAGTTAGGTTAGATTATGTACGATGTTGTAGGAGGCATATGGAGTAATTGTAACTTCAGTTCCGTAGATGGTTGCACCGTCTTCCCAGCTGAGATTCAGAGTGCATTTTATTTTTATTTATTTATTTTTTTTCCTTGTTGCGCGACGCTCTCTTCAGACAGTTTTGACTCTGAGTGTCGCTATGACGTCATAACCTGTGAATAGCTTGCTTACTACTAAATTGTGCTGACGCTGTATGGTTGTATTTATTCCCGTTGGAATCATTTTCTGTCGAAGGAACCTACACACTATCCTACAGGCTTTCTAAGGAATACTGCAGCTAAATCTTAGTAACCAAAGTGATTTCCCCCTACATGGTTGTCAGTCGCGTGTCATAAAAGTATTTTGAGGATCAAAGCGAAGAAATTAATTTTTAATGAGTCAATGCAGATCAAGTATTACTTCTATTGAAACAATATGCCATTAGAGTAGGAATTCGTCCTCTACATCATTAACAAGCCAGCTGTATTAAGCTCTCTCTCTGCATGCCAGTGATCAATAAGTTTAGCTGTCATTTATGTGCTGTTCATTCGCTTTATAATGACCACCTATCAGAAGGCTAAATAACCCCCTTTTGCTGCACGGGACCGCTGCAGGAGGATCCAATAAAGTTGTGGAAGGTACCGACAGCGATGTGGAGCCATGACAATTCCAACGGCGCTGCAAGCTGCCGTAGGTTTCTTGGTTGAGAATCCTTGGTGCAAATAGCCCGATCCAGGTGGTCCCACATACTCTGTTGGGCTTAAATCCTGGGAGTTTGGTGGCCAGTGGCGTAAGGTAAACTCATGCTGTTGCTCTTCGAACCATTTACATAGACTATGAGCTGTGTGACGCATTGCATTGTCACGGCGGTCGATGCCATGGTGCCGAGGAAGAACAAACTTCATGTGTCGTGGACATCGTACCCAAGGATAGAAGCATAATTCTGTTCATCCATTGTGCCTTCGAGAGTGAGGTCAGACAGGGAATGATACGAAAACATTCTCCATACCATAACACTCTCCCCTCTGGCCTGGAAGCTTCTGACGATTGCTGCAGGGTGTTAGCAAAAAAAGATTCACCTGGGAAGATGAGCAGTTACCGCCCAGTGGATGTTCAGTTGCGGTATTGGCGGGCAAATTCCAACCTTCGTCTCCAATGAACGTCAGTCAACATGGGTGC
The DNA here is from genome assembly GCF_023897955.1 of Schistocerca gregaria. Taxonomy (NCBI): domain Eukaryota; kingdom Metazoa; phylum Arthropoda; class Insecta; order Orthoptera; family Acrididae; genus Schistocerca; species Schistocerca gregaria. Next base: position 124,600,875 of record NC_064923.1, on the reverse strand, counting down.
ATGAACCAGGTACCCCTGCTGCCGAGGCCCATAAGCAGCAACGTTCGCTAAACTGTCGTTAAGACGATACTGATGGTAGTCCCTTGCAACAGTTGCACTTTTATTCGCTGGTCCACATCTCGGAGGACGTCGTTCACCGCTGTGGTGAACCACAGCTGCCTTGGCGCCCATTTCCGATAGCGCCATTCTGTCATGCCAGGTATAATTCAGTCGCAGCGGCGCACGAACTGCTTACATAGTTAGCTGTTTTGGAAATGCTTCCGTCCTTGTCCCAAAAGCCAATGATCGTACCCTCTTGGACGTCATATAAATAGTCCCATTTCCACGATATGACAACGACTGCACTGCTTGCCATAGCCCTGCGAAATGCGCTATATACCCCCAACTGCTAGTGCTGCCACCTGCCATCGAATTTCGGTGATAGTCACATAAATGTTTTCTTTTTCCTTTATTCTTATTTCACTCCCCATAATGGGATGGGCTGACAGCGGCACAATACACCGCTCTTCAGCCAAGAGAGTTACAGGAAACATAGGCACATGAGAAAAGAATACATAAATGAGAAAGGTAAAACTAGGTGAATACACGATAGCAAAAACAGATGAGTATAACAGGTAGATTAAAAAATATAGATGAGAGCCATACACACATATGGAGAATGAGCACTGTTGTACAAAGTGAAAGCAAAGAAGCACCACAGTGGGAACACAAATGAGTGACACTGGCGACATTGTTGGTGGTGATGTAATGTAGCACTGGAGAAACACTGACATCACAACAAAAACGTTAAAATCCACTGCAATGAAGGGGGCGACCTACCAATATGTGAAGGGTAGGGGGTGGGAAGAAAAGGGAGGGTGGAGACATGGGAGGGGGAACCAGGAGGGGGGAAGGAGGGGGGCCATGTAGGGGAGAAGGAAAGGAACTGGAAGCCCGGGGGGGGGGGGGGGCATGGAAAGGAGAAAGAAGATGGGTGGCGGGGGAAAAGGAGAAAGAAGGAAAGAGGGAGAGGGAGGGAGCGAGGCAGCCCTGAGGAGGGGGGAAGAAGGGGGATTAGACCAGTAGGAGGGGTAAATGGAAGGCTTGAGGACATTTTCCAGGAGGGGGAGTTGGTGGAAGCCACCTTGGGTGAGGGTATGGAGCGTGTGAAGATGAAGACCAGGCGGGACACTGTGGTACAGGTGCGGCAGCAGCCTAGGATGGTAGAGGATGGGAGAAACCAAAAGATGGGGGGGGGGGCAGTTTGTGGCTTGTGGCAGACGTATAGGATTCATATTCATTCAAGGAACAGGAAGAGATGGGGGAAGGGTATCAAATCATAGAGGATCCACTTGGGGGATGGTAGATGGATGCGATAAGTGAGGCAGAGTGCATGGTGCTCACAGATTTGGAGGGATTTGCAGTAAGTGTGAGGGGGGGGGGTCAGAGACTCAAGAGGCGTGGGCATAAAACAGGATGGGGTGGATGAGGGACTTAAAGGTATGGAGGATAGAGGAAGAGTCTAATCCTACATTCCACTGGAGAGAGGGTTAAGGAGTAGGAGATGGTTACTTGCCTTGGCTTGGACTGTCCGTAGATGGGGGGGGGGGGGGGGGTCAGGAAAGGCGGCGGTCGAAGGTGATGCCAAGGTACTTGAGGGTGGAAGGGAAGGGAATGGGGCAGCCATAGATGGTGAGGTAGAAATTCGGGAGGCGGAAGGAGGGTGAAGTGCAGAAGTGCAGCCCACGATGATTACCAGTCCATATAATATCCGTCTTTGGAAAAATAGGTAATCGTGAGATTCCGACAAAAATATTCCATAGCTGAGATATTGTGCGGAATAAAACGTGGCAAGGCGACGCTGAAGTACGTGATATGAACGGCATGCCACTATTAAACTGCATAGTGTGGTAACAGAGAATTTGAGTTGGCTATAGTCCTGGCTATATTGGTTCTGACTGCGGACTGCATGCACGTAGCATTACGTCTTGAGTCCTGTAGGAGAAGAATTACACGGCAAAGATTTTTTAATGACACATTTCGGTAAATAGTTGTCAGATTAGAAGGGAGCCACGGTTACGGCGATGTGAGTAGCATGAACAGTGCCGCCCATAATGCCCTTCAACGGGTGTGAAAAGGAAACCCCAGAGGCGAGACACGCAGTGGCATTACGGCCGGTGGTGCATATTACTTTGCCTCAAGTACTTAAGTCTGTCGAAGCATACAGCAGATGTCTACAGGCCACACAAGAGACTCTTGTCCACAAAACCCATTGTCAAACGCTGTAGTAACGACTCCGACAGGTTGTCTCTTGGCCAACCTGCTTTTAGAATTTCCCTTGCACGAAACGGTGGCGGGACTAGGAGAAAGCGGTGTTTTTCTCTCTGACAAAGGACCCAGAAACGGTGAGATAGTCTTCTGCTCTCAGATGAAAAGCGTTTAGGCTGGATGAAGCGACACTCTTAGTTCCGCTCCATTTGTTATGTTCACACGATCCTAACTTGGCATCGTTTGACGGTATATGGATGACCATTTTCGAGTTTATATTGACCTACTAAGTCTTTTCGATAGAAAAATGGACCCATTTGTGTTTATTTTGTGTGTCACACTCCTTTTTCCGTCCTTCATTACCATTTCTGTTTCTCTGTAAGCTTGAGAGCGAGGATGAGGTGAAAATGGGAAAGTTTGGGCGTACCCATAGATACTGGAAGTAGAATGAATGTTGTACCAACTTCCCCTTATGGGCAAATTCAGCAAAGGGAATGAGCACGCCGGCCGCGGTGGTCTCTCGGTTCTAGGCGCTCAGTCCGGAGCCGCGCAACTGCTACGGTCGCAGGCTCTAATCCTGCCTCGGGCATGGATGTGTGTGCTGTCCTTAGGTTAGTTAGATTTAAGTAGTTCTATGTTCTAGGGACTGATGACCTCAGATGTTAAGTCCCATAGCGCTCAGAGCCATTAGAACAATTTTTTTTGTAATGAGCACCAAAGATAAACTAAGTAACCAAATTAAAAGATTTCGTCGTAGCCAATGAGAAACCTACCCCCTCCACGGAGTCTGAACATAGGACCTTTGTCTCTCCTGTTCCACCGTATTGCACGCAGTTCCTGTATGTGGACGTCACGTCAGGGATCTTCACGTAAACGTAAAAAGAGAGGTATTCGTATGTACTGTTTACTCACAGAAAATGCTAATGTTTGCCTTTCAGCAGGGAAACCGATGGAAGTGTGTTAATATTGTTATTTTGATGTGTTAGAAGGTGGAAAGGTGCTTTGTCGTTACAATCCAGGTCGAGTGTGAACCATCAGTTGCTCTCTAATTACATTTACCGTGCGGTTGTGAAGTGTTGTATCAGGTGTAAAATCCAACAGATGTTGTTCGGCTCGTATCATTTTGATTATTTTCTCTGAAAATTAAGGGCATGTCGTTGTATGTGGGACTTGGCGTCATGTTCTCACCATAAATCAAGTTTCAGTCTATTCCCAAATTACATTTTCAATTGACTTTTCAAACTATGCATGCTCAATCAATTGAATATTAATGAGGCTGTATAAATTTTGGGCGGGAATTGTATTTCTTTGTGTGGAGTATTCAACTACATATTCCGGCTATTCGCTGTGTGCTGTCTTAACTAGTACCAGATTGTACTTTCGCGTGGTTTTCTTGTGGTAAAACTTTGTTAGTTGAATATCACTGAGGATGTAACAATTGTATGTGGGAATTTTAGTGCTTTGTCTGTGTTCTGTTTGTAAATAGTGTCCACCCACATACACCCACCATTTGCCGTATGGTAGATTTACGTAGTACAAATGAATTATTTGAGTAAGTTTCCCTGAAAAAAATGAATTTTACTGAAGTCGCCCCCCTTCACGTAAGAATTTTTTATCAGCTTAGGGTGTTTTCTTTTGTAAGTGATATACGATCGTGTATTCCCTCCCTTTGTGTGTGTTCAGTCATCTACTTGGCTACTGGGCATTAATCGCACATTTACTGTGACCCATCTTGAACGAAGTATCTGTCTGTAATTAATACAACCCCACCTGATAATTTTACGTAGTTCGCCATTATTCAGTCTTTCCCCCCCCCCCCCCCCCCCCCCCTCTCACGCCGGTATGATAGTATCCTTCATGCACCCATCTGGCCAAGAATTAGCTGTATACCTCCATGTTGTGTGTGGCTAGTTAATCCGAAAAACATTCTATATGATGTAACGCCACTTGATAAACTGAACGAATTCATGTCGATGTTATCAGAGACTGTGTGCCAACGAAGCAGTTAGTCGAAGTTTGTTTCGTTGATCGCATGATCGCATTAGACGTCATAACTATACTATGACGTCTAATGCGATCATGCGATCAACGAAACAAACTTCGACTAACTGCTTCGTTGGCACACAGCCTTTGATAACATCGACATGAATTCGTTCAGTTTATCAAGTGACGTTACATCATATAACTATGCTTAACTTGACCATGACATTACGTAGTTCTGGGTACCCGTTCAGTGTTGCACTAACAGCAAGCGACTGACTCTGAGATAGCATGCTTGTTGTGTTGATGGGTGTAATAACCGAATACCATTGATAAATCTCGTGTGACACTGTCCCTGATTCCGGTAGGAGACCATAATTAATTTCACACCTGTCATTACCACTGAGGCTGTGGGTCTGGACACACAACCTAATTGTCAGTTAAATATTAATCTGCTATTTGTTTACGTCAAAATAAATATGAATTTTATAAGGACTTGCTCTTTCATTGCCGCTTTCCTATGAAATATTAATTCTTAGCTAATAATTTACACCAATAGTAATTGTTGTGTTGACAAAGAAACTAAAGAATGCAGGAACGCAGAAGACTTATTTCTTGATTACAATAGGAGGCAGTATATGCTCCACCTGCTGTACATGGTATCCCGTGGTTGCTTCCTATTCTTGCTTTATCCATTGCGTAATTAATTATCAACATCATTGTGTATGACGGTAACATACTTGTGTACCTATGTATTAGATAGTTTATTGGTCCTTTTGCACAAAGCAAATCAAAGTCGACCCATTTCCCGTGGAACATAGCGCGCAATAGGACACAGCGTATGTCTGTCATTGAATAATAACCAGACAGTAAACATACACAGCAAAACACGCGGTACCATTTCATGGTGTTGTGATTCTTGAAACAATGCCAAAGATACACTTCGGAGTCGTTCTACGTCACGTCTACGTAACGTCTCACCACAAAGGAAAAATGGTGGGAACTTATGAGGTTTAGAAAGGGAAATAGTACTGGACTTGCTGTGAGTGAATTTCAACTAGTAATTAAATAATCCCTTGACAGCACCACCGGGAGTGACAATACTTGTTACCTGATGATCACTCAGTTCCTATAAACGGCACTGCAACATGAGAAACCCATCATCACTGAAAGTATAGCCTTCCCCAGCGACTTGGATCACGAAAATCATTGTGCCTACTAAAGCCAAGGAAAAAAGTGTGGCCATATTGGGTTTTACGGGAAAATTTCATTACACTAATGTGTGGGAAAAACCCTGGAAGCTATTGCTAAAACATAACTCAGATAACATGACTCAAGTAGACAAATTATTGCTTAGCGCCTAAACTGGTGTTAATGGAGGAAGGAAAACTTAAGAAAATCAAACAATATTGACTTCTGAGAACTTGTACAGCTTCCTTTAGATATTTCAAGTGATTGTGATGATGTACAAATCTGTATACTAATAACCGAGAGAGGTACACTGGACTTACATCTGGGACGACGGCCTTTCAAATCTCCGTTCGGCCAACCAACTTCAGGTTTTCAATGATTCCCTAAATTTCTCCGGAAAATATTTGGATGGTTCCTTCCAAAAGGGCACCGCCGATTACCTCCCCTATCCTCCCAATCTAAAGTCTGGGCTCTGTGTCTAATGACCACATCGTCGACGTGGCGCGAAACCCGAATCTGCGCTGCTTACTTTTTTCTCCGATGCTAATACGTAATCTTAGTTCTCTAATCACAGGTACGTACCCGCTGCTTCACATTCGATAGCCATATATTCCAAAATGGTTCAAACGGCTCTGAGCACTATGGGACTTAATTTCTGAGGTCATCAGTCCGCTAGAACTTAGAACTACTTAAACATAACTAACCTAAGGACAGCACACACATCCATGCCCGAGGCAGGATTCGAACCTGCGACCGTAGCTGTCGCGTGGTTCCAGACTGTAGCGCCTAGAACCGTTCGGCCACACCGGTCGGCCCCATATATTCGTCTGAGGAATAACCTGATGGACTTGAATCTTCTCTGCCGCTAACTCTTAAAATACTACAATATGCAGACGATATGTGTCTACCATGAATAGTCATACACGCCCCTGCATAAAATTAGAGACAGATTTTATTCCCGGCAGATAAGCGACGTCAACGCAGTAACTACGGTGGCAGATGGAACTGACAGCTGTAAACAGCAGGCGTGCGTTCGGCCAGTCATTTGCGAGCAGGCGGTGTTAAGTAGTGGACGTGTGGCCTTACTGTGTCAGAGTAATTGTGTGACAAATCGCAATGGAGTAATATCTCTAAATCAGATGTTAAAGACATTCTCCATAATATTTTGAAGAGGAGAAAAAGGTGTGCAAAGTTTGTCCCACAAACCAGTACTCCCGAAACAAAGCAACGATGCGAGGACGCCTGTTGCGACGTGACTGAAATGCAAAACGAGGAGACTTAAGTTCTGGAATAAATCGTCACCGGCGACAAGACATGGTGTTACCGGTACGAACCAACTGCAAAGCATCAACTTGCAGAACTTCATGAAGGGTCAGCATTTTGAAGACGTAACTAACATCCAAGAGAAATGGAGATGCGAATTACACAACGTCTCAAAGAAGGACTTTCCTGTCATTTTGACATGAACATGCTGCCCGTTGTACTCAAGTGAGAAAGACCGTGTAGAATGTCTGAAGCACTGAAACGCCCATCTTAACGTTTCTCTATTTTGTATTAATTCAGTCTCGAGCCTTTTTGGATTGTCGGAGTATGGCTCGAGGATATCGGCCATAGACTACATCGTGCTTGAATAGTGGATGTCGGTTGGTTAATGAAAATAAGGAGTTAGTGACATCATCTCATAAATCTCCAGGACCGTCACTTACCCGTAAACGCCTCCAGCACCATGTACTGAGAATGAAGTTCAGAGACAATGTGATTCCAGTAAATTTAACTACAACATCTGGCGTCCATTTCTGTGTCATGAGGCTGACGTAGTGTGCCCAAATCGGGCACTTTCCTCCAAGCGCAGAACAAGCGAGAAACGATTTTCGTGCTCTGACCCTTTCCCGATGAAGGCTCACGTACCACCATACTGTAGAACATATCGATCATTGGTAAAATTTCTATTAGTATAAATTCTAAGACAATAAATACGACGCACCACGGAGGAATTATCTGAAATGGACGGAAATCGGTGTATGTGATTTACCTGTACAGACAAACAAAAGCCGGCGGTGGTGGCCGAGCGGTTCTAGGCGCTTCAGTCCGGAACCAGGCAGCTGCTACGGTCGGTGGTTCGAATCCTGCCTCGGGCATGGATGTGTGTGCTGTCTTTAGGTTAGTTAGGTTTAAGTAGTTCCAAGTCTGGGGGACTGATGACCTCAGATGTTAAGTCCCGTAGTGCTTAGATCCATTTGAACCATTTTCGAGACAAAGAAATGGTTACAATTTATCTTTTTCCGTCTTTCCCTTACTTGCTCTAAATTCGTTTGTTGCAACAAACCGACTGCTTTCGTTTAGTTGCATAGACTGTACATACCGCCACGAAATGACTACAATTTCAGAAAAATAAATGATTTGCCCATCAGAAACAGATTCGCGAACTGAATAAGCCAATAACCACTGGCCCTTATGCAAGCACTTATTCGGCTTGGCGTTGACTGATAGAGTTGTTGTATGTTCTCCTAAGGGGTATCGTTTCAAATTCTGTCCAATTGGCTCGTTAGATCGTCAGCATCCCCAGCTGGTTGGAGGGTGCTGACAATGACGCTGTAAGCGTTCTCAGTTGACAAGGATTTTTTGACCTTGCCCTTATTATTCGTGTCAAAGGCAGCAATTGCAAGGGAGGTAACAAAAACCTTAACAGTTATAAGCACGTGTGCATGGACCACAGACATTAACACATTCAAACATGGAAATAGACAGACATGACAGAAATTAAGTCACTTTCTGAAGAAAGTAAGGTTTTCCAAGCACGAAGACAAGCACTAGAAACGAGTGGGTACTAGCGTGCTGAAATGTAAGCCAGTCTGGCTTGTCACGAAGGGCAACAAAACGGGGCGTAGAATATGGTCGGCGTGCCGATGTGCTGTAAGAGTGCCGCGGTTAGCAACCAAAACGGATCCTGCTTTGGAAAGTTATGGCACCTCAGACCATCATTCCTGGTTTCTGGGTCTTCGTCTTGCAATATCAATCACTGGAGTAGAATTGTCTTCAGTGATGACTCCCGTATCGCAGTGAGTCCTTATTTATTTATTCGTGTCAGAAGAATTTACGATGTATAAAATAATGTAAAATATTTACATGTCGTGTGTATATATATTTACAAGACAATTATGTACACTTTTGCCGCGACCTCTACTGCATTTGGCGTTGCATGTAGCAGGTCTTCTGTTGTGCATGTTTGCTGGACATTGGGTACACTGGAGCAGGTGGAAGGTCGTCTGCGATGCTCCACCCTCAGACTGGCGGCTCCTCTGGGAAACCCCATTTAGTCAAAGTGCACTTACATTTCGTGACACCCGTGCCTAATCTGTTGAGGGATCTCCATGTACTCCAATTCTCTGTGTAGCCGGGTGGTAGTCTTTCGCTTGGTGTAATCCATCCCATGGTGCTGGTAAGCCTTGCACGCCGTAGCTCGATTCGGCATTGCTGTGGTGCCCCAACTAGAGCCTTGGTAGATCTGAGGAATCTCTTTCTGAATATTAGTCTTGAGTTTGCTAGTTGATGGAGGGTTGGTAGGGGTTGATAGGAGGGTGAGCTTCAGAAGTTTCAGATTTTTTTCTTTTTGCTGCTACCTCTCGGCGGATATCGGCGGCTGCAATTCCCGCGAGGCTGTACAGTTCATGCAGAGGAGTAGGCTTCAGACACCCCGGTGATAATACGACAAGTATCATTAAGGACGGCATCTACTGTTTTGGCATGTCAAGGATTGAACCACACTGGGCTTTCGTATTCTCCGGCAGAGTAACACAATGCAAGGGAAGAGGTTCTCACAGAGTTGGAGTGTGCTCCCATGTTATGCCTGTTAGCTTTCTGATGATATTGTTCCTGGCTGCCACTTTTTGCTTGGTATTTAGGCAGTGCCTCGTACATTTTAAAGCACGATCAAGGGTGACCCCTAAGTATTTGGGATACGTACAGTGTTCTTGTGATGTTTCTTCCCAGGTGATTTTGAGAGCTGTAGCTGCCTGCCGGTTTTGTAAAGCACAAGTCTGTGTTTTTCTAGCCCTGATAAGCACCAAAGACGTGTCTGAAGTGTCTCGAGACGCTCCAGACAGCGGTTGGACGCCAAACCGATTGCCACCCACCATACGACCAGAGTATCGGGAGTGATGGTGATGGTCTGGGGTGCCGCTTCTTTTCATAGCAGGAACCCTTCGGTTGTTTTACGAGGCAGCCATACAGCACAGGGTACGTGGACGATATTCTACGCCCCGTTTTGTTGCCCTTCATGGCTAGCCATTCTGGGCTTACATTTCAGCAAGATGATGCCCGTCCGCACACGGTGACAGTTTCTACTGCTTCTCTTCATGCTTTCAAAACCGTGCATGGATCAGCAAGATCGCCAGATTTCTCCCCAATGGAGAACGTTAGGAACGTAATAGGCAGGGCACAGCAACCATTTAGGGATTTTGACAATTTAACAATTGGACAGAATTTGGCACGATATCGGTCAGGAAGACATCCAACGACCCTTTTAGTGCCAAGAAGAATAACTGATTTCACAGGAGCCAGAGATGGATCAACGCCTTATTGACATGCTTAATTTTTGAAGCTTTTTCTCTTTAGTAAATCACCCGATTTTTCTTATGCTGCAATCATTTGTCTTTACATGTACGTCACATCTACCGACTTCAGTCCCATTCGGATTATTCCAACGTGGTGCTGTCTTAGAGTATACATTGTAACATTTAACCACAACAGAACTGAGTTAACACAATCTGCACTAGGCAAAATACAGTACCACCACGTTAGGATCTGCATAGGAGCGATGCACTGCTCTGCTCATCAAAGCGATCAGCCCCTCGTCGACAGAACCTGGCTCAGAAATTTAATTTGTGAGGAAATATATGAAGCCATCAACTATTCATAAAATAGATTACTTGCAAGAGCTTGTGTGGATAAAATACCGTTTGTCTATTCAATCAAGAGCACCCATTGTATAGTAACCTCTGCTTAGTAGGAAAACTTCCTCACTTACAGTTCACCGGATGAATCAGCAGTAAGAAATTTGTTTTCAGCAGCTACTTGGTTCAAATGGCTCTGAGAACTATGGGACTTAACATCTGAGGTCACCAGTCCCCTAGATCTTAGAACTACTTAAACCTAACTAACCTAAGGACATCACACACATTCATGCTCGAGGCAAGATTCGAACCTGCGACTGTAGCGGTCGCTCGGTTCCAGCACCTAGAACCGCTCGGGCTTACCGGCCGGTCAGCAGCTACTGTCTCCGTGTAGCTTTCATTTGCTGCGTAAACTTGAAATATGGAACATTAATAAGTAACTGGTCAATCAGACAGAGGAAGTGGGCATCATTCGATCTCAGCAGTTGTTCAAGTGAAGCAGAGTTTGATAACATCTTACCCGTTATGTGTACTATCTACTCTCAACACCCCATGAATAAAAGACAATAACGTCCATCTCTCGAACGTAATACAGAAAGTTTTTAAGTAGGGATGTATGGAATTTGGTTAGTTTCAATCTGTATCAGTGCAGCAAGGCGTCCAACAAAAGAATGCGTGCCTCACCTCGCAAATGACGCTTCGTATGGCGGGCACTTAGGTAACCCCAACTACAATGCATCAGACCACATCTCTTAAGTTAAAATGTTAGCTTACGACGCTTATGTACAATAGAGGGAAGACAGACAATGGCACAAAGTCGACCACTACGGTAATTTATTAATTCATGGCCTCTAACCTATCTATTTGTCCTCTCCACCACCATAAAGATCAAGTCTTACATACTAAAACGAGTGGTAACAGCACTTAATGTCCATCTAAACGATTTGATTTGTCAAGTAGACTTCCAAAATCACATCAGAGGATATGAATCACAGATACTCTAACGTGGTCGTATGACTGTAGATCAGAAAGTGCTTTGAATCACATTTACTTTTTGTGTGACTCTTACTGTGACCAGACTGTAGTTCCCTGCAATAAACTAAGAGAGTTGAAAGTATAGCTGCCACTGTTATTGGAGCTATCCTCAGATCAAGAAAACACACAATGATCATTCTCGCTTGAAAAGGTTGCAACCTTCAGGTGTAACTTAGTATTTATTTTCATGGAAAACTGCTTTACCACACTGTCTCACGGATGTATGACACAAAATGTTTCCGTGAAATAATTTGTTCTAAAACTAGGTTGTTACATGAATAACAAACAGTGAATTTATCCCATTCGTTACATTTGTTACCCTCAGTATTTTAAAAATATGTTATGTTTCCTCCAGGTACCATGATACGTTAGGATCTGTTTTCATTGCATCTATATCTTATTTACTCTTCGCATATGACTGCTATGTAATAATATGCCAGCTGATAGACTACACACTGAACTCCAATAAAACCATGGTAGTCATGTTTTTACAAGTGTTATCGTGGTCAGTAAGTCACTTTGTGCGAGAAATTAATTAAACTGAAGTAACAATTTTCCTTTGGAATCAATTTTTCTCCCTACAGCAGAACGTGCTTTATATGAAACTTGTTGGCAGACTAAAACTGTTTGCCAGACCGAGATTGGAACTCGGGACCTTTGTCTTTCGTGGGCAAATGCTCTACCACTTATAATCTGCCAGGAAGTTTCATATCAGCGTACGCACAGTTGCAGAGTGAAAACTTCATTCTGTAAGTATCCCCAGACTGTAGCTAAGCCATCTTTCCAAAATACCCTTTCTTGCAGTAATGGTGTTCCTACAAGTTTCGCTAGTGAATTTGTGTACAGTTTGGAGTGTGGGAGATCATGCATTGGTGAAAGTAAGGTTGTGAGGAGGGTTCCTGAGTCAAACGTGGGTAGCTTAGTCGGTAGTTCACGTATCCACGAAAGGCAAAGGCCCTGCGTTCGAGTCGCAGTACGGGACACAGTTTTAATCTAGCAAACACTAGCAGTTTCTCTGTAGTACCATCAGTGAAGCATGCCTCCGTAGCCACTGTCGATAACACATACCTGTGCTTTGGCGCTCGACTCGAAGCTCAATCGGTTCGAATCCTGGTGGTGGACGAACTTTTCACTGCCAGTATTTGTCTGAAGAGGTGAGGAAAGGTGGTGACGTAAAGTTCCTGAGCATCAGTCCTTGCATTGGTGAATCGGATTAAACTTCATACCTCATAGCGTCTCATGAAATGGGGACATGTGACACTGTTGATCCGAGCACCAGATGGCCGTTAAGGTCACCAGCCTCCTTGGAGCCATTCTAAAGGAATGGCGTCTGTGCCGGCACTAGGATTCACCCTACATCTACATCTACATGGATACTCTGCAAATCACATTTAAGTGCCTGGCAGAGGGTTCTCCGAACCACCTTCACAATTCTCCATTATTCCAATCTCGTATAGTGAGCGGAAAGAATGAACACCAATATCTTTCCGTACGAGCTCTGATTTCCCTTATTTTATCGTGGTATAGTTCCTCCCTATGTAGGTCGGTGTCAACAAAATATTTTCGTATTCGTAGGAGAAAGTTGGTTCAAAAAAATGGTTCAAATGGCTCTGAGCACTATGGGACTCAACTGCTGTGGTCATCAGTCCCCTAGAACTTAGAACTACTTAAACCTAACTAACCTAAGGACATCACACACATCCATGCCCGAGGCAGGATTCGAACCTGCGACCGTAGCAGTCGCACGGTTCCGGACTGCGCGCCTAGAACCGCGAGACCACCGCGGCCGGCAGAGTTGTAGATTGGAATTTCGTGAGAACATTCCGTCGCATCGAAGAACGCCTTTCTTTTAATGATGTCCAGCCCAAATCCTGTATGATTTCTGTGACATTCTCTCCCATATCTCGCAATAATACGAAATGCGCTGCCTTTCTTTGAACTTAACTTTCTCGATGTACTCCGTCAGTCCTATATCTGGTAAACATCCCACACCGCGCAGCAGTATTCTAAAAGAGGACGGACAAGCGTAGTGGAGGCAGTCTCCTTGGTAGGTCTGTTGCATTTTCTAAGTGTCCTGCCAATCAAACGCAGTCTTCGGTTAGCCTTCCCCACAACATTTCCTATGTGTTCCTTCCAATTTAAGCTGTTCGTAATTATAATACCTAGGTATTCAATTGAATTTACGGCTTTTACATTAGACTGATTTATCGTGTAACCGAAGTTTCAGTTCCTTTTAGCACTCATGTGGATGACCTCACACTTTTCGTTATTTAGGGCCAAATGCCACTTATTGCACCATTCAGGTATCTTTTCTAAATCGTTTTGTAGGTAGTTTTGATCTTCTGATGACTTTATTAGTCGATAAAAGACAGCATCATCTGCAAACAACCGAAGACGGCTGCTCAGATTGTCTCCCAAATCGTTTATGTATATAAGGAACAGCAAAGGGCCGATAACACTACCTTGGGGAACGCCAGAAATCACTTCCGTTTTACTCTATGACTTTCCGTCAATTACTACGAACTGAGACCCTCCGACAGGAAGTCACAAATCCAGTCACATAACTGAGACGATATTCCATAAGCAAGCAATTTCACTACAAGCCGCTCGTGTGGTACAGTGTCAAAAGCCTTCCGGAAATCCAGAAATACGCAAACGATTTGAAATCCCTTGTCAATAGCACTCTCCCTTGTCTCATCATTATTATACAATACAAACGTAACACTACATTATACACACACTCACACTCCGGAGACACACACGACACAACTCTGACATGTCCACAAGGAAAGAAACCAGTATGCACCGAAAATGAACACCTTTTCCAACTAGGTGCCGGAGCCCAGGCGGGGGATATCCCAGCCTACAATGCTATACGACATATAAATTAATCACCAGTACCCTATACAATATGTAAAAGAAAGAAGAGGGAACAAAAAGAGTGCAAGGCCAAGAACCAAGTACTCGGACATAAATGGATGAGAGAACGGGTTCGAATCTTTCGATCCTGCTGTTCAATCTATATATCGACAAAGCAGTGACGGAAATGAAAGAAAGGTTCAAGACTGGCATTAAAATTCAATGTGGTAGGATCTCAATGATAAAACTCGCTAACGACATTGCTACCCTCAGTGAAAGTGAAGAAGCATTAAAAGCTTCTTGTGTCGAGTGAATGGTCTAATGAGCACAGAATATGGATTGAGAGTAAATCGAAGAAAGACGATACTAGTGAAAAGTAGGATAAATGAGAACACCGAGAAACATAACATTAGAATTGGGAATCGCGAATGAGGTGAAGTTTAGGAATACTGTTACATAGGAATCAAAATAACCCGTGACGAACGGAGCAGAGCAAGGACGACATGTAAATAAGACTACCACTGGCAAAAAGGACATTCCTGGCCAAGCGAAGTTTATTAGTATGAAACATGAGTTTGGGAAGAAATTTCTGGGAATATACGTTGCGAGCACAGTATTATTTGGTAGTGAAACATGGGTTGTGGAAAACCGGAACAGAAGAGAACCGAATCATTTGAGATGTGATGCTACAGAAGAATGTTGAAAATTAGGTAAATTAAGAAGGTGAGCCATGAGGAGGTTCTCCGCAGAATCGGCGAGGAAACACGGACAAAAAGAAGGAACAGTATAATAGGACATCTGGTAAGACATCGGGGAATAACTTGCGTGGTACTACAGGGAGCTGTAGAGAGTAAAAACCGTGTAGGACGACAGTGTTTGGAAAACATCCAACCAGTAATTGAAGACATAGGTTGCGAGTGCTAGCTGAGGTTCAAATGGCTTTGAACACTATGCGACTTAACTTCTTAGGTCATCAGTCACCTAGAACTTAGAATTAATTAAACGTAACTAACCTAAGGACATCACACACATCCATGCCCGAGGCAGGATTCGAACCTGCGACCGTAGCGGTCGCTCGGTTCCGGACTGAGCGCCTAGAACCGCGAGACCACCGTGGCCGGCGGGATAGCTGAGATGCAAAGGTCAGCACAGGAGAGAAATTCGTGGTGGGCCGTATCAAAGCTGTCAGAAGATTGGTGACTCAAAAATTATAAATTGCTACAGTTAACTGAACCATCACCAACTACTGTTCCACATTTGTAATCCGAAGAGAAACCTACGTAAGCCACAATTAAAGCAGACTAAATTAGTGAGTTCGTATCATTCTTTACAGTATTATCCGGGATAATCTAAAAGTAATGTGTTTGTTGGCAGTCCCCTTGAGGTATTGTAGTGGTTTGTTTTCAGTTACTTCGTACTCTGTACATATTGACGAAATTTTTTAATCATTTGATGTGCTAAGTGCGTAATAACATGCTTACTACATGGTATCTAGAGAACTTTGATACTAATGGTTTTCACCTACCTGTTCAGCTGGCATGCCTGGTAAGTGTGACGTCCAGCAAGTATTATGGAAAGTGACCGATATGGTGGCCTCAGTTTGTTGGTCTTCATCAACTTTACATTAGTACCACGTAAGTCGCTTCATATGTCTACCAAAATTACTATAACGGTCTGAACAGTATATGCACTTTTTCAACTTTTTCATGGACTCACTAGTCTGATCTAGTGAGTGATGATGCACACAATGCTAGCCTAGCAGACAAATAGCTTCAACGAAATGGCATTATACATCTAATGAAGTCCCCAGGCTTGAATCCGAACAGGCCTCGAAGCCCCAACGCTACTGACAAACCACCGTGTCAATTCAGACCACAGGCTTCACTGAATGGGGTTATAGAGTGGCATAAAGTCAGCTCACGAGGCCGTTGTCAGTTTGTGTGACTGGAGCCACCCCTTCTCAGTCAAGTAGCTGTTAAATTGAACTCACGACGGCTGAGTGCACCCCACCTGCGAACAGTGCTCGGCAGACGCAGAGAGTCACGCATCCAAGTGCTAGCCAAGCCCGATAGCACACAACTTTGGTGATCTGACGGGAACCACGATGACAAGGCTGTCGTCCAACTTGAATCTATAGCTACAGGTTTATTTGTAAGCAACTGTCGGGTTGCAGAAGACGACTGCACTAAACTAATAGACAAACAGGAAGTATTCATATGTCAGTGGAATTGTATCTCTTCAATTTCTTAACTCGTATTACACTTGTCGTTTGCGGCGCTGCAAACATATCCATGTGCGTACGACGTGTGTGCACGACGACGGCAGCCCGCTTTGGAAATCAGTTAAATGGGTTGCCTCTCTGCAGGCGCTATCTAATTCGATGCGACAGCACTGAGTGGATTATTTGTCTATATGTTCTGACTCGACTACGCCCTAGTGCAAGTAGGCCACGGTGCTGTAGAGTGCATTTTGCACTGTCTTAATACACCATCGCTGACGCAATGTACAAAACAGGTTAGCTTGCTGAAACAGCGAACATAGTGGGTTTGTACAGGTTCTTGCAGCAAGGGCCAAGGCATATTTCCACAGGTTTTAGGACACGTGACTGGTAGTAGCACTTATGCGCAACAACCTCTCTGCTGCCAGCTATTTTATACCAAAATTCTTCTCAGTCTTGCAGCCGGACCAGAATGATAGACAAAAAAAGACGAGGACGCCGCGTTTACCTGCCAGTGGAAGTCACCGGTCTGAGGCACGGCAGGGCAACAGTTTAGTGCACGAAGTCCCCACACCCGGACTTAGTGTCACGGCGCAGCTACAGCTACAGCAGTACCGCCGACTCATGTCCAGGGAGCAGCGATTCACACCATCTGCATACCAACTGTCTACCTACATCACAGGACGGGCTTCTCACACTGTGTGTATCCACCGCCGTGGCCCAGCCGGCGCTTACCGGGACTACAATAGATCCCGACAGTGTCGAGTACACATGTCGCTGCTGCGGGGACCGCGCTGACGGCTTACTTAACTAGGCCGCTGGCAGTCAGTTGAAAATCCGCTTCAGCATTGCTCAGTTCGGTGGCCAGCCAGCCATTGACCCAGATGCTTCAGAAAAGAACTTGTTACAGTTGGAGCTGCCTCTCTCTGGATCTCTGAAAAAGGTAAACTTCGTCTTTAAGCTCATACAGTCCGGAAACACTGGGAGGTTATAATTAAAACTTCCATATTTAACACGTTATAACACGGAAACTAATTACCGTACGACTGTCAAACTTGATAGCATTTATGTCCAGAGTGTGGGGTGCAAGATTTCGTGGTTCATAGTCTCACACACCTGACCACTCGTATGAGCTTGTACAAAAGGAGCAGGGCATTATTGGTGAAGATCTATTATCGGAACAACAGTAATGCTGCAGCTGCACTTCGAGAATATTGCCGGCTGGAAGAATTACGGAAGGGTCCTCTTTCTCCACCTGCTGTGCGGAGCATGATGAAGTAGTTCGAATCAAATGGAGAACTGGGTGTCGCTCCGGGAAGATGCCGACGATCGGTTGCACCCCAAGTGGTTGATGAAATCACTGTTGCAATGGCAAACAACGCCGCACTCAATCCCCGATCGTCAGGCAGTGGGCGTGCTGTGTCACGACAGTTGAACATCCCATGGTACACTGTACGGGAGGTGCTTCTACCCATTCTCAAATGGTATCTGCATAAGATTCATATCGTACAGCAGCTTGCACCACAAAATGCGAAACGATGTGTTGACTATGCTCTCAACTTTTCTCCGACGGGTGAGGTGAACACACACAACTGCTAAATGTAGTGATCTTCACCTCGAGTCACTGTGCATGAAGTTCCTCTGTATCGTGACCTTGTCACCGTATGATGTGGCTTCACGGCTACGTTTATCATTGGCCCACTATTTTTGAACAGGTTGGCGCTCAATGACCAACGACGTGTAGTGCGGCTGGCCAGCGTTACTGCGATATGCTTCGCCAGCATGTCATACCGGCCATACAGGAGAGAGACGCCTTGGACTCAACAGTTTTCATGCAAGATGAGGCCCCACCGCACATCCCTCGTGAAGTTTACCTGCTGCTATAAAATACATTTGGAAAGATCAAAGTATCAGCCGATCATTACCAAATGCTTGGCCGGCACGGTCACCCCATGTGATTTCTGGTTTCGGGGCTACCTGATGGACAGGGTTTGCCAGTGGAACATTCACACATGTGCCGATCTAAAGTGCAGTGTACATACGGACGTGTCCTTCCGCTATACAAAATGCAATCCTGCTACTTCAGACTCTTCTGGACACTGATGGGCGCCATGTTGAGACCATTTCCACACGGCCAGCATCACTCAGCAATACTGGAAGCAGGCTTACAGGGCCCACCGGTTAAATCCACTCACCGCTCAAGATGCAACTTTCAGAAAGCAAACTGAAATGAAATGAAATTTTGTGTGGCGAGGGCCTCCGGCGGATAGACCTGATCGCCTAGCGCAAGTCTTTGAGGTGACGCCACTTCGCATGCGCGTCAAAGAGGACGAAACGATCATGATGATGATGATGATGATGATGACACAACACCCAGTCTCAGAGCGGAGAAAATCTCCATCCTATCCTGGAATCGAACCAGCCCCCCCCCCCCCCCTCATGACATGACAAGCCGGCGCTGTTGACTCAACTTCTGTCCATGACAGGAAGAAAACTGGTCCGAATTCTCTAACAACATTGATAAGACCTTATGATGGAGTCTTCCTCCGAGCAGTAACTATGGAAGATTTGTGCGTGTAATATTAAGCACAACAAGAAAGCTTATTCCCAGGTGTTACCAGGAGGAGTACATTACTTGATAGTCTGAGGTTAGTGAGAGACTTTATAAGGGCATACTCTGAACTGGAGACCAAGAAATAACAGAGGGACTGCTGCAGAGTCTTGTCGCCACGAGCCGCCAGAAATGGCAGAACACTGTTCGAAAGGTCGACTTTAAATGGTCAGACAGAAAATCCTGGTCACGGTTATGCAACTTTGGAGGTGCAAATGGAATAACAAGCAATAAGTATCTTGCAGAACCGAAAAAGTTGCTGCATACATCGTCTCAACATATTAACCATTTCTCGATCACACTCCACACAATTCAAGTAAGAACTGAGAACCATGATGGTACATAGTTCACATCATAGCCCATATTCTCTCCCGTTCTCTTCTGAACACATTTAAACAGATTTACAGTACAACGGATCTGGTAGCGTTCCCAGTTTTGAAGATATACATCTAGAATTCATTCTGCGCTGTGGAAAATGTGCTAAATAATGACTAGCCCAGTTTTCCTCCAGCATTATGGAAACAGGATCCACTCCTCGACTTACGAAACAGATGAGGATCAATGTCATATTGAAACTAGGTAAACAAAAAATCAAATCTCAGAGTTGTCGTCCTGTTGCCCTTCTGAGTATGATGTACGAATTTCTTGAGAAACTGCTATATAACAGAATAAGTATCGAGATATTTGGAAAGATTCCTGTTGAACAGGCTAGATTCAGACCAAACCATAGCTGGGTGGATAAAGTACTTTCATTGACAACTTGTGAGGAGTTTTGCCTTCTAGAAACAACTAAAGACATCTGCTGTATTTATTGACTTGCTGCAGCTTATGAGGCGATGTGGAGGCAGACTGCATTCTATCAGATTAAACCTTCTAGATATGGTGTGACTCAAAGAAGAGGTACATCTACATCTACGTGATTACTCTGCTATTCACAATAAAGTGCCTGGCAGAGGGTTAAATGAACCAACTTCAAGCTGTCTCTCTACCGTTCCACTCTCGAACGGCGCGCGGGAAAAACGAGCACTCAAATTTTTCTGTGCGGGCCCTGATTTCTCTTATTTTGGTCGTGATGACCATTTCTCCCTATGTATGTGGGTGCCAACAGAATGTTTTCGCAATTGGAGGAGAAAACTGGTGACTGAAATTTCGTAAGATTTCTTCGCAACGAAAAACGCCTTTGTTTTAATGATTGCCACTCCAATTCACGTATCATGTCTGGGTACTATCTCCCCTACTTCGCGATAATACAAAACGAGCCGCCCTTCTTTGTACTTTTTCAGTGTCATCCTTCAGTCCCATCTGATGCGGATCCCACACCGCACAGCAATACTCCAGAATAGGGCGGACAAGCGTAGTGTAAGCAGTCTCTTTCGTAGACCTGTTGCACAATCTAAATGTTTTGCCAATGAATTGGTCCTTGGTTGGCTCTACCCACAATACTATCTATGTGATCGTTCCAGTTTAGTATATTTGTAATTGTAATCCCAAGTATTTAGTTGAATTTACAGCCTTCAGATTTGTGTGACTTATCGCGTAATCGAAATTTAGCTGATTTAATTTAGTACTCGTGTGAATAGCCCCACACTTTTCTTTGTTTAGGGCCAATTGCCACTTTTCGCACCATGCAGATATCTTATCTAAATCATTTTGCTATTTGTTTTGGTCATCTGATGACTTTACAAGACGGTAAATGACAGTATCGTCTGCAAATAATCTAAGACGGCTAGTGAGATTGTCTCCTATGCCGTTAATATAGATAAGGAATAAGATAGGGGCTATAACAGTTCCTTGGAGATCGCCGAAAATTATTTCTGCTTTACTCGATTACTTCCCGTTTATTACTATGAACTGTGACCCTTCTGACAGAAAATTATGAATCCAGTCGCACAACTCAGGCGATATTCCGTAGGCCTGCAGTTTTGTTAGAAGACGGTTGTGAGGAACTGTGTCGAAAGCCTTCTGGAAATCTAAAAATATGGAATCAATGTGACATCCCCAGTAAATAGCACTCATTACTTCATGAATATAAAGGGCTATTTGTGTTTCGCAAGGAAGATATCTGCTGAATGCGTGCTGACTACGTGTCAATAAATCGTTTTCTTCGAGGCACTTCATAATGTTCGAATACTGCAAATCGCCATTACTGATATGGGCCTTAATTCAACGGATTACTCCTACTTCCCTTTATGGGTATTGGTGTGGCTTGAGCAATTTTACAGTCTTTAGGTACGGACCTTTCTGTGAGAGAGTGGTTGTATATGACTGCTAAATATGGAGCTATTGTATCAGCATACTCTGAGAGGATCCCGACTGGTATGCAATCTGTCCAGAGGCCTTGACTTCATTAAGTGATTTAAGCTGCTTCGTTACTCCGAGGATATCAACTTCTATGTATCTCATCTTGGCAGTTGTTCTTGACTGGAATTCAGGAATATTTACTTCGTCTTCTTTGGTGAACAAGTTTCGGAAAATCGTGTTCAATAACTCTGCTTTAGTGGCACTGTCATCAGTGACTTCACCGTTGTTATCGCGGAGCACAGGCATTGATTGTGTCTTGCCACTGGTGTGCCTTATGTATGACCAGAATCTCTATAAGTTTTCTGCCAGATTTCTAGTCAGTTTCGTTGTGGAAGTTATTGAAAACATCTCGCATCGAAATACGCACTATATTTCTAACTTCAGCAAAACTTTGCCAGTCTTGGGGATTTTGCGTTCTTATAAATGTGGCATGCTTTTTTTACTGCTTCTGGAGTAGCCATCTGACCCGTTTTGTGTACCTTGGAGGATCAGTACCATCACATATTGACTCATGTGGTATATATCTATCAATTGCTGTCGATACTATCTCTTTGAAATCATTCCACGACTTTTCTCCGCTTGTATGATCAGATCGGAAGGAGGGCAGACTGTCTCTTAAAATTGTTCAAATGGCTCTGAGCACTATGAGACTTAACTTCTGATGTCATCAGTCCCCTAGAACTTAGAACTACTTAAAACTAACTAACCTAAGGACGTCGTACACACACATGCTCGAGGCAGGATTCGAACCTGCGACCGTAGCGGTCTCGCTCTTGCAGACCGTAGCGCCTAGACCCGCTCGGCCACCGCGGCTGGCGCGGGACTTGAAGGCTCTTAAATTTGTGTTAAGAGCATTTTTATCAGCTTTTTTTAAATAGATGTACTTTGCGTTTCTTTTTGATGGTAGTAGGAGTTACGGTATTCAGCCTAGCAGCTACTGTCTTGTGGTCGCTAATGCCTGTATTCGTCACGATACTCACTGTTTGGCCACGATTATTTGTTGCTAAGAGGTCAAGTATGCTTTCGCAACCATTTACGCTTCGAGTGGGCTCATGAACTGATTGTTCAAAATAATTTTCTGAGAAATCATTCAGTACAACTTCGGATGACGTTTTATTCCTGCCGCCAGCTTTAAACGTATAATTTTTCTAGCATATAATTGTATGAGCGGGGTACTTATTTTAAATGACACTCAAGTTTTCTGTGAACTGTTCAGCAACTATATCTCCTGAGTGGGGGGCTAAAACGACCTAATTAATAGTTAAGTCCAATTGTCAAGTGTAACCTCTATCCATACTATTTCGCAGGAACTGTCTACCGAAATTTCACTACACAGCAAACTACTTGTGACAGCAATAAATACTCAACCACCTATGGTATTTAAACTATCCTTTCTAAACACTGTTAGATCGTTTAAAAAAATTGTGGCTTAACTTACTTCTGGATTTTGCCAGCTTTCTGTACCTGTTACTACTTGAGCTTCAGTACTTTCTATTAGGGCGTGGAATTCTGGTTCTTCCCCAACACAACTACGACATTTTACAACAACAACATCGATCGTTTCTACAACTACCTTACCATGTTTTACCTGCCCCCTTTTAGACGCACCCTTTTCTATGGTTTCCTGAGGCCCTCTAACCTAAAAAAAAACGCCCAATTTCTTCCACACAGTCCCCGCTACCCGTGTAGCCGCTTCCTGTGTGTAATGGGCCCCTGACTTATAACGCGGAACCCGGAATCCGACCACCCGATGGGGCAAGTCGAGAAATCTGCAGCCTACACGGTCACAGAACCGACTGAGCCTCTGATTGAGACCCTCCACTTGGTTCTGCACCAAAGGACCACAGTCGGTTCTATCGATGATGGTGCAGATGGTGAGCTCCGCCTTAATCTCGCAAGCAAGGCTGATAGTCTTAAACCATTTCCGTTGCCGCCCGAAACCAAAGCGAATCTCCTCCGATCCAAAGTGACACACGTGATCGGTACCGATATGAGTCACCATCTGCTGTTGGCTGCACCCTGCACTCTTCATGGCATCCGGATGCACTCTTTCCACATCCGAAGTGACTCTCCCCGCTATGTACACGGAGTGCACACTGGTTTCCTTCTCCTTCTTGGCAGGCATGTTCCTAAGGGGCACAATTACGCGCCTAACTTTGGAGCTCCCAACTACCAGTAAAACCCACCCTCTGTGAACGGGCAGACCTTGCATTTATGTTGCCGATGGCAGAAGCAACAAAATCGATACATTTATGTTAATTACCTGAAAGATAAGATGTACATGTCTACTGATATATTACTGCTTAGTTAAACCAGAGTTGTTTTATTTAGGTGTTTTTCTGCTAGGAAGCAATTACTCCAGACTAAGAAGTTTATAATGCATTATTACATTTCCGCAGGCATACCACAACTGTTATATATTTTATTTACGTATTTTATAACTTACGCAAGCATGGGCGCTGCACTGTTGTGGTACAGTTTCACTCTATGTGAAGTCAAGATTTTCTGCGTGTATTGGAACTTCAGTCGCCCTGACTTCAGTTAACATCCTTGCAACAAATAACATCTGTACCTATTGTGATACAGATGAACTGTACACATACATGAATCTATTTATGGTATGTAACACCAAAGTAGCTTTCATTAGTAGTTTTTTCTGCTAAGGGGCAACTACTCTGTTTTATACAGGTGTAATGCATTTTTACATTTCCTTAAGCATAGTATGATTATCATATATTTCACTACTTGTTCTGTATTTCGTAAATATAGCACTGTGACTGACTTCTATTCAACGTGGGCCCCTCTGCCCATCCCATAACCCTATCCCCTCCAAAATTCCCTCCCCCCCTCCTCCATATCTTCTTGTCCCTCTCCCACTCCTTCATCCCCAGCTCTCCATTCTGCCAGCATTACTATACCAACCTGCCCTAATAGATCACCACTCTTCTCCACCCAGTCGCCCCCACCCCTACGCCTTAATGTTGTGTTTGTCGGTGTATATCACAGTTTCTTGTTGCTCCCCTTCCCCATTTTGGAGCCTTCATCCACTCACCCATCGGTAGGTTCTTTGGAGTTTTTTGCCTCCAACCCCTCCCCCCTCTATCCACCATCCCAACTTTATCCCACTATTTTATATCTACACTCCCATTTTAATTCCTCCTGCTTTAACATTTAGTTAAATATACACTCATACCCCTACTGTCATTTTATCCAGCCCCCCCCCCCCCATATTACATCCGTATACCCACCTTTCCATCATCCATTTCCCTCTCCCACCTCCCTCACCAAAACGCCCCTAGCATTTTTAACTCCTATTGTTATCCTTCGTATTTTTATTATCAAGGCTCTTACAGTAGTCTTTCGTGATTAATTTTCTTTGAATTTTATTCCGTTTTGTTTATTTTAGATTTCTGTCTGTCATCCAACGTAACATAAGATCACTTACAGTTTTTGACGAAACTGTGAAGATATTTAATAGTCATATACAGGGTGAGTCACTAACTATTGCTACCAAGAATAACTCAGAAAATATGATCCTATTGTTATCCTTCGTATTTTTATTATCAAGGCTCTTACAGTAGTCTTTCGTGATTAATTTTCTTTGAATTTTATTCCGTTTTGTTTATTTTAGATTTCTGTTTGTCATCCAACGTAACATAAGATCACTTACAGTTTTTGACGAAACTGTGAAGATATTTAATAGTCATATACAGGGTGAGTCACTAACTATTTCTACCAAGAATAACTCAGAAAGTATGATAGAAACTGAAAAGTTTGTTGGACAAAAGTTGCATAGGACAACGGTGGCCATAAAATAATGTTGGTTTTTTTGTTGCTTGAGAGATATGGTCAACTTCGTTTTTTTGAATGGAATGCCATAGTTTGATACTTATTTTCTGATAGCGGCTATCGAGACGAATCTAATCATGTCTAAGAGCGAGATCTTTGAAGGTCACAAAGGTGGCATGAACGTCCATTTACAGAAGGTGCTAGTATCAATGGAGTGGTGCAATCTACTTATCATGGATTGAGTGGTATTTAATATCACATCGGCACATGCTCTGACAATTCTCTCTCGCATATCTTCAGGTGTAGTTGGAACGTCTTTACAAACAATGCCTTTTACGAATCCCCACAAGAAAAAATCCAGATCCGTCAAGTCTGGCGAATGAGCCGGCCACCACACATCTCCTCCGCATCCAATCCAACGATTTGGGAATTGTCTCTGCAACTCATTTCTAGCCATCAGCGAAAAATATGATGGACACTCCGTCGTGTTGATACCACATTCTGTTCCTTGTTTCTAAAGGCATTTCTTCCATTAACAGACCTAATGTTTCTTGCAGGAATGTGGTGTACTTCGAACCATTAAGATTTCCTTCGATGATACAGGAGCTTATAATTCTGTCCTCCAGAATCCCACACCATACATTCACCGATCACTGTTTTTGGTGTGCAACTTGCCGCTGCCAACATGGATATTCAGTCGCCTAATAATGCATGTTATGCGATTTCCATGGTTCGTAAATGTAGCCTCGTCAGTAAATAAAAAAAAAGTGTCATCGCACTGAATCCGAAGTTGAGCCTATCGCCAGAATTCAATGCGACGCATACAATCCGTATCAGTCAATTCTTGATGGAGACTGATATGCTAAGGATGATGTATATGGCGATGCACAACACGAACAACACTACGCTGGCTCAAGCCAGATTGCCTTGCGATTTGACACGAACTAACAAAAGCATCTCGAACCACAGTGGCAAGAGTACCAGTTTCCGTTTCCTCGTTAGTAACTTTCCTTTGCTGGATATGTTTCCGATGCATGAAAGGTCCAGTTGTTCTCAATTTATCATACACATATTTAAATGTACAACGTGTAGGGTGAGTACATTGACGATATCTTTCAGTGTATAAGTCTCTAGCTCTCTCTGAATTTCGTTGGCATTCTCCGTAAATGAGAATCGTATCGACTTGTTCTTTGGAGGAGTTCATCATCCACACTCGCGTGATTCGACGATGCGAGTCTTAGCGTTCCTATTCGGTTTGCATTGCGAAACCATCGAATGGTGCTTGCATGTGAATGACACGTTAGATAGATACGCCGTATTTGGCAAATATTTACTATTTACACCATGTACGACAGTGAGTTGTCAAAGCATCTGCTTCGATAAGTGCCCATGTGATAAGGAATACAACTCAATCCATGATAAGAAGATTGCAGCACTGCGATAATACCAATGATCATCACTTCGAACACCTTCTGTAAATGGACTTTCATGCCACCGTTTTGATCTACGTTGACCCCCAAGACCTTACTGCTACACATCATTGGATTCGTCTCGATATCCGCTGTCAGAAAATAAGTAGCAAACTGTAGTATTCCATTTAAAAAAAAAAGTTGACGTTCATATCTCTCACACCGACCCCACCGGGCAGCCAAAAACTATCGTAACATTTGTCCCACAAACCTTTCAGTACTATCATACCTTAGGAGTTATTTGAGGCGGCTATAGTTAGTGACTCACCCTGTATAATTGACATTTGTCATTTTAGTATTCTGTTGTTCTATTACCCACACGATTTTATTTCACTATCGTTATGACTCAAGGACATCTTTTATATATCAAAGTAAACTTGGTTTCATTAAATATGACGTCCTTCCACTATTATTGGTTCAAATGGCTCTGTGCACTATGGGACTTAACTGCTGAGGTCATGAGTCCCCTAGAACTTAGAACTACTTAAACCTAACTAACCTACGAACATGACGCACATCCATGCCCGAGGCAGGATTCGAACCTGCCACTGTAGCGGTCGCGCTGCTCCAGACGGCAGCGCCTAGAACCGCTCGGCCACTCTGGCCGGCCACTATTATTAATTGATCTAAAAATATCATGATGTCACCGCTGGCATTTTGTGGACAGTAAATATTTTTCTTAGTTTGTAGGCAGTTTTGAGCTTGATGTCCTGCAGTATATGTTAATGACCTAAACTGTACATATTTCGTAATTATACACACTTACATTCCCTGATTAAGACATTTTATATCTCTTGAAATTTTACGAGGTCTTCCTGCATGCAATTTTTGTTTTTAGCAATCACTTTGAAACGGCATAAAAGGTCGAAATCAGGATCGTAATTAAATAAAGAACAACACGGTCAAATGGCGTTGTGTTCATTAAAAATTATTGTATGACTGTTGATCATCAACATGAAAAACTGTTAAGTTAAAGTTACTGCTATCTGATCAATCCAAAGGAACATAGAAAAACCCATCTGACAATATTTAACCCTGTAAAAATTAAATAAAGAATCTTCATACGATCACGAACAATCTACTGAGTCCCAAAAAAGTTAACACTTGTTTCCATGAACGCACCGCGTTTCGAAAATGCAACAAGACTGCGCAAACGCTTTTCGTACCCATTTTATTCTGCTCTCGCTACCAGACTCAGCCTCAGTCATTGTAACTGCAGTATGCGTATTAGCGATCGCCGTTTGAAACTAAGAACAGTGGCGTGTGTGCCTGTTTATACTGTCAACACTTCAATACTGTGCTTTAGTCACATGCGCAATGACTCGCAATGACGTCAGTTTTGCTCTGTATTAATTAAATTAAAAGGAAATGCATGCTACTACTTAAACTGTTTGAAAAGGGAGAAGCTTTTTTCTTTTTCACAGAGTGGTTCCACAATATTACAATCACGTTCAGAGAGAAACAGAACACCTTTAACGACTAAAAACAGGACGTTCGTATACAAGGGACATGTACATTAGCATGTTCCGCAGAAACGATCAGCATTTGAACCACGTCGACCGACGGGTTCAAGGAAAACATCGATATCGCGATGCAATATCACCTACCTGCGGCTCTCCTTGTCGCTATAAACCGAAGGTAATTTATTATTTATTTATCATATGATGATACAGAGCTTGCATCTAATACATAACTTTAAAAGTATACAATGTAAGAAATGACAAGCAAAATACACGTACAGAATCAAATGTTCAAAGTATTATGCTAAATTATCTACACATTACAGAAGTTGTTAGATTTCTAAGACCAATCTGTTAATCCAGTTGAGACTTTCAGGTGATGCATGGTGGGTGTTATTTATTAATCCCCCAAAGGCTCGTTTAGGGGATTTACCAACAATGTGATTAATTGTTTGCAGGGCAGCTCCACAGTCACAATCTGGAGGTGCTGCCCAGCCCCATTTGTGCTTTTAGATATCCGCAGTTCCCTTGTCCTGTTCGGATGTGGTTGATGGTTCTCCACTGGCGTCTGGGGAGTGTGAAACATGGAACTCTCATGGAAGGCTTTTCAACCAGATGGCCGTTGAACACTGACGATTCTTCCCACTGACTTCTCCATACTTCGTTCATATTAAAAGCGGAGGCTTCAAGCTGTTGTACAGTTCTCCAAGGTGGTTCAGACGCTGATGTTCTGCTATTAATATATCGCTGTGTACGGGGAGCTAGGGGTTCTTTTGAACGTTTCTCCAGGTCTTCAGGAGAGCATCTGATCTTCGTAGAGCTGGAGGTTGGATGTTACTTAAAACTGGTAGCCATGCAGCTTGAGTGCTACGTCTGCAGCCTGTGATAAGTCACATTGTCTGGTTGAGCACTGTTTGTCCAAGTTGGACAACAGTATTGAGCGACAGAGTATGATAGTGCCAAATCAGTTGATCTTAGGGTTTGAGCGCTGCAACCCCAGGAGGTACCAGCAAGCTTCTGAATGATATTATTAAGGGACTTCACTTTTGCGGCCACGTAAGGTAATGCATCAGTGTGACATGAGCAGACCTACAGGATGCCTCGCGAACCGTGTCCTGAAATCGGAGCATTTGAAAGAGGGCGAATTACTGGCATGAGAGAAAGTGACGCGTCCATCCTGGACATTGCTGCTCGTGTGGGACGAGCTGTGCAACGGCTGTGTGCCGAATGGTTTACTGAAGCCCGTAGAATACGACGAGGTGGGTTACGTCACACGACCCAGACCACCCAGTGAGAAGATAGACACCTCATCCGAATGGCGTTGCAGGACGGATGTGCGTCCTCCTTGGCTCTGGCGCAACAGTGGAACAGTGTAACATATCGCACACTGCCAGTAGTGGCAATGTGTCGCCGTTTATCGCTGCCCTACCTTTAACGAATGTGCAGTATCACCTACGTGAATGACATCTGCAACCCGTAGCCATACCTATGCTCCACACCACCTCAGATGCAATTTTTCAGCAAGACAACGCACGACCACATATTGCTGCACGAGCACGTGTCACAGGATGTCGACCTTTTGCCCTTGATCGCTAGATCACCAGACTTGCCGCCAGTCGAAAATGTGTCGTACGTGGTGCAAAGACGGGAGCAGCGCTGTGACCCAAAGCCAACCACGACAGATGACCTTTGGAACCAGGTGATGCAGCGCGCCTTATACGCGTTGATGTCATCCGCATGCAACAAGTTACCAGGATGCAAGGCGGAGCCTGTGTTCACTAGGCAACAGGACACATGCTGAGCCAATATGCGAATCATTTCTGGAGAACATACTAAAGTACAAAAATGGTTCAAATCGCTCTGAGCACTCTGGGACTTAACTTCTGAGGTCATCAGTCCCCTAGAGCTTAGAACTACTTAAACCTGATTAACCCAAGAACATCATACACATCCATGCCCGAGGCAGGATTCGAACCTGCGACCGTAGCGGGAGGGCGGTTCCAGACTGTAGCGTCTAGAAACGCTTGGCCACAACGGCTGGCACTAAAGTACATGTCCAATAAATGGGACCGTCCTATCTCCAGTCGTTCAAGGTGTTCTTTTTTTTCTGAACGTGAGTGTATTATTGAAAACCAGCACAATAGGAACAGGTATACAGGTACGTTAACTTTAGTGCGAGAAAAACAATATCAACACCGGGAAGGAGCTGTGCGATGTAAACGAAGGTTCGTAGGCATCATCTGAAAGGTGATATCTATTCAAATTCCGTTTCAGTCGCACAAGAGTGGACCTAGGAGCACCAGTTTGAAGCTGTTCGTTAGATTTGCTTAGAAAACTAGCTGTAAGGGTAGTGAGCGTTAGTTACCTATTTAGTTTGGACATGGAGAATTGATGTTATTCAAGAATGTCTTTAAGGTGACAAGTACGCCATTATGAATACCCCACTGAACTTGAACGGGGTCTGTAACAGAGCTAGAAGAAGCTGGATGTTCCTTATACGATATTGCAGAAAGACTTGGCGGTAAAGTAGCTACTTTACGCGACTGCTGAGAAAGTACAGGCGCAAGAAGACAGCGCTCGGGAGAGAGAAGACAAGTGTGTCCGGCGGATGGGTCTGGCCCATGGTACAGCATCTGCAGCAGCAACCTGAGCTGCAGTAGGCACCACAGTCACGACACAGCGACCTGTTGAAAATGGTTTACTTCAAGGAGAGCTTGGAGCCAGACGCCCTACAGCGTGCATTCTACTGATCCTAAACCACCGCCATTTGTGAGTTCAGGCGATAGCTCGTTAGAGGCCAGGGTGGAGGTCTGCTGTGTTTTATGATGCAAGCTGTTTTGCGTCGTTGCCAGTGATGGTCATGTGTTGGTTACAAGACGACCAGTTGAGGGCCTGCAACCAACGTGTCAGCGTACTAGGCACACTGGACGTACACCTGCAGTTTCGATCTTGGATGCAATGTCGTATGACGGCAGGAGTACTCTCGTGGTTATCCCACGCACAGTGACTGCAAATTTATATGTCAGTATGGTGATCCGACCTGCGGTGGTGCCATTCATGAACAGCATTCCAGGGGGTGTTTTCCAGCAGGATAACTCTCGATCGCATACCGATGTTGTCACACAACATGCTCTACAGAGAGTAAACATGTTGACTTCGCCCGCTTGTTCGATCTCTAGATCTGTCTCCAATCGAACACATATGGACCACGATCGGACAACATCTATGAAGGGCCATGAGGTCCCATTCACCCACAGACTGGCAAAGGCGACAAATTTAGTCCATGATCGATTTACTGTTCTGAAGGAAAAACTTAAGTCGTCCACAGTCATCATTCCCTGCATTTGGCCGACCACGTGCAACAGAAATGGAACTCCCTCGGATAACCTGTCATTCTGCTATGTTTAAATATGTTGCCGAGACAAATGTATTCCCGAAATTTCATTATTTTACATTAGTCACTTTTTGTTGTTACGATGTTTTTTTTTCTCTTAGCATATAAAGTCTTAAGGCCGTCAGGATCTATGAAGGGCCATGAGGTCCCATTCACCCACAGACTGGCAAAGGCGACAAATTTAGTCCATGATCGATTTACTGTTCTGAAGGAAAAACTTAAGTCTGTTCCAAAAGGAATCCGTTCTACATAGCAATTCATTTTCCACAAGTTTCTAATCTGAAAGCCGACTAGATGTAGGCTGAGCTGAACACCACCTACAAGTTATAGGACACACAAACTCCGCCCCCACAAGATCTCCTCTGTAAAATATTTACTTCTGGTGTTTGAAATCTCCGTGCAAAAATACAAACCACCTACGTGTTTGAGGTAAACCTTTTTAATTTCTCTACATAGTCTCCTTTTAGACTTAAACACTTCGTCCACTGCTGTTCTAATTTGTTGATCCCTTCCAAATAATAGGAATTGTCCAAGTCTGCAAAATAGCTATTTGTTGCTGCAATCACCTCCTCGTTTGAATAAAATCTTTGTGCCGCCAGCCATTTATTCAAATTGGGGAACAAATAGTAGTCCGAGGGAGCCAAGTATGGGGAATAGAGGGGATGGGAAACGAGTTGGAATTCTATTTCCATTCATTTTGTGACTACAACTGCTGAGGTGGTTGCTGGTGCATTGTCGTGATGGAAAAGGACTTTCTTTGCGGTCCAATCACCGGCGTTTTTCTTGCAGCTCGGTTTTCAAACGCTCCAATAACGTTGAATAATATGCACCTGTAACAGTTTTACCCTTTTCCAGATAGTCGATGAGGATTATCCCTTGCGAATCCCAAAGGACAGTCGCCATAACCTTTCCGGTCGAAGGAATGGTCTTCGCCTTTTTTGGTGCAGACTCTCCCTTGTTAACACATTGTTCAGATTGTTCTTTGGTCTCAGGAGTATAGTAATGTATCTATGTTTCATCCACAGTGGCGAAACAACGGTCAAAGTTCTGCGGATTCTTCCTGAACAGCTGCAAGCCATCCTTGCAACAATTCACAGAATTCCGTTTTTGGTCCGGCGTGAGCAATCGCGGAACCCATCTTGCGGATAGCTTTCTCATGTCCAAATGTTTATGCAAAATATTATGTACCCGTTCATTCGAGATGCCCACAGCACTATCAATCTCACGCACCTTAATTCTTCTGTCATTCATCACTATATCATGGATTTTATCAATGATTTCTCGAGTCGTAACCTCCACAGGGCGTCCATAACGTTCAGCATCACTTGTGCCCATATGGCCAGTCCGAAAATTTTGAAATCACTTTAAAACTGTTCTAAACGAAGGTGCAGAGTTACCTTAACCTTTATCAAGCTTCTCTTTCATCTCCTGAGGCGTTTTGCCTTTCATAAAGTAATGTTTAATCACCACATGAAATTTGTTTTCGGCCATTTTGTTGAGTATCACTCGACTTCTTTGATTTACACGAAGGCCAAACACGAAGAAATAGACCAATACGGCTGAAAATTTGTGTGTGTTCTTTCCAAAGGTGCTACTCACTAAACGTGACCTCGATACACGCCGCAGGTGCCATCTCCCGGACTTTGCATGGACTTTTCAAACTTAGAACAGGTACTGGAAACATAACTACATAAGTGTGAAAGTAAATTGAGCGAACTTCATTTTACACTCGAATCTGACGCTCTTTCTTTATCTCAGGCCAGTGGGACACGAAAAAAGTTGACTACATTAAAGAAAACCTGGTGATTTCTTATGCGTGGGTCTCGCTAATAGTATAAAAATCTGAGAGAATGAGCTGGAACCTCCTCAGGAACGGATAGAAGTATCAACTTGACATTTATGTTACATACTAAAGCCTACAGTCCCTTGGCGGTGTGAAACATGTAAACTTCTAAGTAGGTGCAATCAAATAATACGGCCAATTATGTCACGTATTCTGGTACTCGTAAATCCACTCATAAGACTTATAAGGTACGCCCGTTCACCTTATCATGGAATTCGATAACAACCAACGTTTTACAGTAGAAGTAAAGCAAAACGTTCGAAAATTGTTAATTGATAATTACTTTTTTCTCTCCGTCTTCTTGTCCGTCCTCAGGGTAAGGTCGTACCATAGCGGATGGGAAAAATTGGTTTTTAATTGTCGTGGGACTGTAAACCGCATAAAATGCAACAATCGTTTAAGTGTTTTTTCTGCTCTGAGACCAAAAACCGCTTCAAAATCAACAGTAAGATAAACGAATTCGTCAGTCAGCACCACGCAGTCACCTTTGCAGAAAAAACCAGCACCGGTTGTTGTGAGAGTGGATTTACCGTTGTATTATATTCAGAAATTCAGCTTATTGACATATGCTTGGGGATGAAAATGTGCTTCGTTTGTCCACAGAATGTTCCAGGGCCATTCATTGTCCGCTTCCACGCGAGCAAGAAATTCTCGAGCAAACGTTTGTCTTACTGACAAATTAGCATGAAGCCACTCCTGAATATAATTAAAATTGTATGGACATCAATACAGGGTGTTTCGTAGAATTGTGTGTGCCGTGTTCGCAGGCATGTTCAAAGTTCGGGCAGTTCCCCGTGCACCATCTCTAGACACCTCTTGCAATGCTGTGGCCGTTTCTTCTATTGACATCGATTCCTTCCTATTCCTCTTTCTGTCACACAACACCTCGGAAGAACCTGTTTTCCCGAATTTCATAATCATTTTCTCGAGACCCTTTTTAGACGTTGGACCAACACCTATTTTCATACGCCTGAGAGTCTGAAAATTCTGTATTGCTACTAGACCGAAGTCATGGTTCTTGTGAAAGAGCTTTACCAGCAGCGCGATCCTGCATTGAGACGGTTATGTCGAGGACCTCAGACGCAAACTGAAGAACAGCCATGTACCTCGCGCCTCTTATTTTGCATATTCTACGGATTAAAGCACCGTCTAGTGGTAAAACTTCGGCAGTTTTTTAATATTTCCCCTTACTTTCCCGCTTCCAAGATAGCATTCCGTTCTTTCTACAGCGTTTTGAGACTGGAACATTAATTATAATCTCCCTGTATTTCTGCGAGCATAGAATTATACATTCCTGGAAATGGAAAAAAGAACACACTGACACCGGTGTGTCAGACCCACCACACTTGCTCCGGACACTGCGAGAGAGCTGTACAAGCAATGATCACACGCACGGCACAGCGGACACACCAGGATCCGCGGTGTTGGCCGTCGAATGGCGCTAGCTGCGCAGCATTTGTGCACCGCCGCCGTCAGTGTCAGCCAGTTTGCCGTGGCATACGGAGCTCCATCGCAGTCTTTAACACTGGTAGCATGCCGCGACAGCGTGGACGTGAACCGTATGTGCAGTTGACGGACTTTGAGCGAGGGCGTATAGTGGGCATGCGGTAGGGCCGGGTGGACGTACCGCCGAATTGCTCAACATGTGGGGCGTGAGGTCTCCACAGTACATCGATGTTGTCGCCAGTGGTCGGTGGAAAGTGCACGTGCCCGTCTACCTGGGATCGGACCGCAGCGACGCACGGATGCACGCCAAGACCGTAGGATCCTACACAGTGCCGTAGGGGACAGCACCGCCACTTCCCAGCAAATTAGGGACACTGTTGCTCCTGCGGTATCGGTGAGGACCATTCGCAACCGTCTCCATGAAGCTGGGCTACGGTCCCACACACCGTTAGGCCGTCTTCCTCTCACGCCCCAACATCGTGCAGCCCGCCTCCAGTGGTGTCGCGACAGGCGTGAATGGAGGGACGAATGGAGACGTGTCGTCTTCAGCGATGAGAGTCGCTTCTGCCTTGGTGCCAATGATGGTCGTATGTGTGTTTGGCGCTGTGCAGGTGAGCGCCACAATCAGGACTGCATACGACCGAGGCACACAGGGCCAACACACGGCATCATGGTGTGGGGAGCGATCTCCTACACTGGCCGTACACCTCTGGTGATCGTCGAGGGGACACTGAATAGTGCACGGTACATCCAAACCGTCATGGAACCCATCGTTCTACCATTCCTAGACCGCAAGGGAACTTGCTGTTCCAACAGGACAATGCACGTCCGCATGTATCCCGTGCCACGCAACGTGCTCTAGAAGGTGTAAGTCAACTACCCTGGCCAGCAACATCTCCGGATCTGTCCCCGATTGAGCATGCTTGGGACTGGATGAAGCGTCGTCTCACGCGGTCTGCACGTCCAGCACGAACGCTGGTCCAACTGAGGCGCCAGGTGGAAATGGCATGGCAAGCCGTTCCACAGGACTACATCCAGCATCTCTACGATCGTCTCCATGGAAGAATAACAGCCTGCATTGCTGCGAAAGGTGGATATACACTGTACTAGTGCCGACATTGTGCATGCTCTGTTGCCTGTCTCTGTGTGCCTGTGGTTCTGCCAGTGTGATCATGTGATGTATCTAACCCCAGGAATGTGTCAATAAAGTTTCCCCTTCCTGGGACAATGAATTCACGGTGTTCTTATTTCAATTTCCAGTAGTGTATATTAACGCCAAATTGTAGTTGATACAATATTTTACGAGAGGGAGAAGGTATGGAATATATCGATAGATCGATATGTGTAGCGGGAAGAGCCCGGAGATACGTGGAGAGACTAATTACGGTGGTGCGTGAGAGAATGGCGAGTTTGTAGCAACAGCTTTAGGTGTGTAACACGGACTGTTTTCGATGCATATCGCAGACTATGAAGTTAAAATATAAATATATTAAAGCGCTGCCTGTCATCTCACAAAAGAACTTGAAAATTACGGTGTGGGGAGAGTGGGATGCCGTGTTTACTGAGTGGGTTATTTTCGGTGTGTAGCGCTGACTGTGTTCTTAACGGACGAGCAGATCAAAGCGTTTCTCTTCGCAAAGTACTGAAACTGAAATTAATAATGTGAAAACGGCAAAAGCGGAACAGTGAAGAGACAGTTTCGCAAGAGGACTATTTTCAATGCGTAGCGTTGACCGTCAATTGAAAGTGTTATAGGCCTCTTGTCATGGCCTAACAGTTCACAAGATGAATGAAAAACAACAATTTTCATACTGTGGATTAAATTGTTAATGAAGCGGACTGTTTTCGACAGCATTTTCTGTGACATAAGGAAATAAATGTACAGCATATTAGGTCTACATGGCAGATTAAAGGTTCTTCAATCAACAAGAAGACTGTAAAGAAAGCATTTTCTACTGCTTTGCCATTCAATTTGCTATTTGCAAGAGACAAGTAATTCTTAGTAAAGATTGCATTCATGGTTTGTGGTGTGGCAACGTGAAATGATCAGACGTTGTTTCACCCAGATAAATGTTCCTTCATCAGATTCTGACTATTACGAAGCTCACCCCTCATAAATTCGTTTCAAAAGCACTCCTATTCCTACATTTACGATTTCTCATTGTTGTTACCTATCTCATCTAACATAAATTCTAGGCACTTTAAATCACACTTAATAACACGGGCCTATGGGGTATCGTCTCAGTTGTGCGACTGGATTCGTGATTTCCTGTCAGGAAGGTCGCAGTTCGTAGTAATAGACGGCAAATCATCGAGTAAAACTGAAGTGATATCAGGTGTTCCCCAGGGAAGCGTCCTGGGACCTCTGCTGTTCCTGATCTATATAAATGACCTGGGTGACAATCTGAGCAGTTCTCTTAGACTGTTCGCAGATGATGCTGTAATTTACCGTCTAGTAAGGTCATCCGAAGACCAGTATCAGTTGCAAAGCGATTTAGAAAAGATTGCTGTATGGTGTGGCAGGTGGCAGTTGACGCTAAATAACGAAAAGTGTGAGGTGATCCACATGAGTTCCAAAAGAAATCCGTTGGAATTCGATTACTAGATAAATAATACAATTCTCAAGGCTGTCAATTCAACTAAGTACCCGGGTGTTAAAATTACGAACAACTTCAGTTGGAAAGACCACATAGATAATATTGTGGGGAAGGCGAGCCAAAGGTTGCGTTTCATTGGCAGGACAATTAGAAGATGCAACAAGTCCACTAAAGAGACAGGTTACACTACACTCGTTCGTCCTCTGTTAGAATATTGCTGCGCGGTGTGGGATCCTTACCAGGTGGGATTGACGGAGGACATCGAAAGGGTGCTAAGAATGGCAGCTCGTTTTGTATTATCACGTAATAGGGGAGAGAGTGTGGCAGATATGATGTGCGAATTGGGATGGAAGTCATTACAGCATAGACGTTTTTCATCGCGGCGAGATTTTTTTACGAAATTTCAGTCAAAAACTTTCTCTTCCGAATGCGATAATATTTTGTTGAGCCCAACCTACATAGGTAGGAATGATCATCAAAATAAAATAAGAGAAATAAGAGCTCGAACAGATAGGTTTAGGTGTTCGTTTTTCCCGCGGGCTGTTCGGGAGTGGAATAGTAGAGAGATAGTATGAGTGTGGTTCGATGAACCCTCTGCCAAGCATTTAAATGTGAATTGCAGAGTATCATGTAGATGTAGATGTAGATTTGAAAAGATTAAAAAATTAATTTATTTTACTGAGTGCTTTTTTGAAGCAAAGTATTGTACTCATATATTTGAGAATACTTTCTCTTTTGACGTGGCTTTCATTCTAGTAGCATTTACGATTGGTACACATTGACCTGTAGTGACACAAATCTGTTTCATTTTATATTTCTACATCTACATCTACATTTATAGTCCGCTAGCCACCCAACGGTGTGTGGCGGAGGGCACTTGACGTACCACTGTCATTACCTCCCTTTTCTGTTCCAGTCGCGTATGGTTTGCGGGAAGAACGACTGTCTGAAAGCCTTTGTGCGCGCTCGAATCTCTAATTTTACATTCGTGATCTCCTCGGGAGGTATAAGTAGGGGGAAGCAATATATTCGATACCTCTTCCAGAAACGCACCCTCTCGAAATCTGGCGAGCAAGCTGCACCGCGATGCAGTGCGCCTCTCTTGCAGAGTCTGCCACTTGAGTTTGCTAAACATCTCCGTAACGCTATCACGGTTACCAAATAACCCTGTGACGAAACGCGCCGCTCTTCTTTGGATCTACTCTATCCCCCCAGTCAACCCGATCTGGTTCCTTCATCTTTTACTTCTTATATGTGTATTTGCAGTGTTGTTTTACGCAGTGTGCTAGTAAAGTACGGGCTTCGTATAGTACCCAACAGTACGCCAGTTGGCTAAAGCCTTTCTGGAAAGAGTAGGTCGATTTTTAATGGCAAAGCATTTAGACGTCGTGAAAGCTTTCAATCTGACAAATGCAAATTCACTGGCGTTTTTTGCAACGCAAAACTCATCGTACTATAATATTCCAGACCCATTTCTGGACCTTGATTATCTGTTTGGTAAATATCAGTAATTATTTCAGTCCCAGTGTGTGTAATACTCGGTCAATTTTATGTTTTTAGTGAATGCAAGATCACATGCTAGTGACCTTAATTCATTAGAAATGTATCAGATTTCCTCCAATTTTAAAATTTTTTTCGGTCAAATTTTCCTAAAATTTGACAGATCAGTTATTTTTATTAATTAATTTTTTAAGTGAACATAGTAATTTCTGGTAGAAATAATACACTCAGAAAACCGGCACACTACAAAGGAATTAAGCAAACCGGTCACAAATTGATATTCAAAAATGTATCGACGGTACATCTACATCTACATCCATACTCCGCAAGCCACCTGACGGTGTGTGGCGGAGGGTACCTTGAGTACCTCTAACGGTTCTCCCTTCTATTCCAGTCTCGTATTGTTCGTGGAAAGAAAGATTGTCGGTATGCCTCTGTGTGGGCTCTAATCTCTCTGATTTAATCCTCATGGTCTCTTCGCGAGATATACGTAGGAGGGAGCAATATACTGCTTGACTCCTCGGTGAAGGTATGTTCTCGAAACTTCAAGAAAAGCCCGTACCGAGCTACTGAGCGTCTCTCCTGCAGAGTCTTTCACTGGAGTTTATCTCTCATCTCCGTAACGCTTTCGCGATTACTAAATGATCCTGTAACGAAGTGCGCTGCTCTCGGTTGGATCTTCTTTATCTCTTCTATCAACCCTATCTGGTACAGATCCCACACTGGTGAGCAATATTCAAGCAGTGGACGAACAAGTGTACTGTAACCTACTTCCTCTGTTTTCGGATTGCACTTCCCCAGGATCCTTCCAATGAATCTCAGTCTTGCATCTGGTTTACCGACTACCAACTTTATATGATCATTCCATTCTAAATCACTCTTAATGCCTACTCCGAGATAATTTATGGAATTAACTGCTTCCAGTTGCTGACCTGCTATATTGTAGCTAAATGATAAGGGATCTTTCTTTCTGTGTATTCGCAGTACATTACACTTGTCTACATTGAGATTCCGTTACCATTCCCTGCATCATGCGTCAATTCGCTGCAGATAATCCTGCATTTCAGTACAACTTTCCATTGTTACAACCTCTCGATATCCTACAGCATCATCCGCAAAAAGCCTCAGTGAACTTCCGATGTTATTCACAAGGTAATTCAAATATGTTGTGGATAGCAACGATCCTACGAGACTCTCCTGTGGCACACCTAAAATCACTGTTACTTCGGAAGACTTCTCTCCATTGAGAATGACATGCTGCATTCTGTTACCTAGGAAGTCTTCAATCCAATCGCACAATTGGTCTGACACTCCATATGCTCTTACTTTGTTCATTAAACGACTGTGGGGAGCTGTATCGAACGCCTTGCGGAAGTGAAGAAACACGGCATCTGCCTGGGAACCCGTGTCTATGGCCCTCTGACTCTCGTGGACGAATAGCGCGAGCTGGCTTTCACACGGTCGTCTTTTTCGAAAACCTTCCTGATTCCTACAGAGTAGATTTCTAGTCTCCAGAAAAGTCATTATTCTCGAACATAATGCGTGTTCCAAAATTATAAATGCTAAATTGTAAACTTTGACGGCAGATGAATGAATATGTGACGCTGCAGCGCAATTTTACCACGCAGCTGGCAAGGATAGTAAATAGAGGTCATCATGATACCAGAGCATTAAGTCTTTGCAAATTTACATTCCATGTACTCGGTTGGACAGTAACAATGTCTCATAGACAGGAGTGCGAACAAGAGGCGTGAGAGAGGACGTGTAGTTGGGCTCAAAGAATCCGTTTGGAGAAATCGGCGAATAGCTCGACATTCGAATAGGAGAGATGCCACTATTCGATGATGTTGCCAGGAATGGATGAACCATTGCAGAACAAGGCGGCAAGAATGAAGTGGTCGACCTAAACAGATTAAAGAACGTGAGAACCGGGCAGTCGTCAGAGAGCCCATCAGAGCCCCGGATTCATTATTACCAGCGATCCGACGTGCATCTGGTGCTCCAAAAACCACAAGGACCATTAATAGGTGCCCAACAGAATAGGGGCTGAGCTCACGGCGCCGACGACCATTGACTACCAACAAGGAGTATTGTCGGACACATCGGCCTGGAATCTCAATGACTGGAGTAAAATACCCAACAGCGATGAGTCTCGTTTCGAACTGAGCCCCGATGAGCAGCGAAGACATGCATGGAGATTAATTTTAATAATGAACAGCCTCAGTTGCACAGTTTACCTAGTAATTTACCTAGGTTTCAGTCGGAATAACCCAACCTTCTTCAGTCTATAGTGGACATCGTCAAGCAAAAACTACAAATCCATAAATTATAGTCAGAATGTAAAACTTACCTGGCACTGCCTCGGCCCCTTCACGACCGCAGCACTCGTGGCTGCCGCATCGCGGTCGTGAAGTGGGGCCGAGGCAGTTCCAGGTAAGTTTTACATTCTGACGATAATTTATGGATTTGTAATTTTAGCTTGACGATGTCCACTATAGACAAACGATAGATACTGAAGAAAATGGGTTATCCCGACTGAAACCTAGGTAAATTTCTAGGTAAACGGTGCAACTGAGGCTGCCCATTATTAAAATTAATATTTATACAGTTGCTGACAGGAACGCGAAATGTTGAAGATGTTTATGTATGGAAATACCCCGGACAGCGGTGGCATAACAACTTGACTTACGCCAGACATCCAGGAGTCTGGGGGGCTATTATTTTTCATAGCAGGACCCCTTTGGTTGTCATCCGTGGCGCCATTTCAGCACAGCCGTACGTCGACGACATTCTGCCCTCGTTTCGTTGCCCTTCATGGGAAGCCAATCTGGGGTCACATTTCAG
The DNA here is from genome assembly GCF_023897955.1 of Schistocerca gregaria. Lineage (NCBI taxonomy): Eukaryota > Metazoa > Arthropoda > Insecta > Orthoptera > Acrididae > Schistocerca > Schistocerca gregaria. The sequence continues at coordinate 124,559,199 of NC_064923.1, read as the reverse complement.
CAACATAAAGGAACAGAACGAGAGTTCCTACTGCTTGATTTCGTGCTTGCCAAAACTACTTTGGCTGGCAAGGTCACCTGATCTCTACCAATTCAGAACATGTGGAGAATTATTGGCAGGGTCCTCCAACCATCTCGGGGTTTTGACGCCCTGAAGCGTGAATTGCACAGTATTTGACACGATATCCACCAGGAGAACATCCAAGAACTCAGTCAATCCACGCCAAACCGAATAAGTACTTGTATAAGGACCGGAGTTGGACCAACGCGTTATTGGCTTGTTCAGCTTGTGATGTTCTTTCTCCTGAATAAATCATCCAATTTTGCATCCAATTTTTCTAAAATTGTATTCATTTGTTTGTCTGTACAAGTACATCACATCTACCAATTTCTGTGCAATTCGGATAAATCCTTCCTGGAATGGTGTTTTTATCTTGTTTTTCTCTTTTTTTTGTCGTTTTATCGTGTCTGTGGCATAATTACGTTACGTGATGGAGTCATGTGTCGCTTGGAGTAAGCTATGTTTTCTTTCGTGATTGTGGCGTAATTACGTCGCGTAATGAACTCGTTTGCATCGCACGTCACATGAACTACGTGGAACGCTCTTACCCCTTCGTGTGAGAAGGGGACGTAACGATATTTTAGTTCAGTGTGTGATGAAGCGATAAGACGCAGGAGTGGCGTATAGCCACAGCCGTATACGGAGACATAACAGGCGGCAGAGCGACAGCTGGCGCTAGCTGGCAGGTCCTTGCGGGGCAGAGCGTGTGCCCTCTGGGGGTCAGACCGCGGGGTAACGGCGTGCAGGGCGAGCGTGCTGGTCTCCGGCGGAGCTTTTTACGGCCCGCACTGTGCATCTTTAATTAGGCGCCTCTCCTTATGGCGGCTGGTTTATTAAACCGCCCTCTGCGGAGAGCAAAACGGCAAACAGCCCGGCCGCGCCGGCCAGTTCGCGGCGGGGAATAATTCAGAAGCCGGCGACGTCGGCGCCTGTCGCTGTCCGTTCTTAGCACGGACGCAGCAGCCGCCATGCGGACAGCCGTCTGCCTGGTCTGTGTGGCTCAGCAGTCTACTTGGACGTCCAGACGGCCAATAGCAGCACTCTTCGCTGCACTATCGGCTACCCTCTGCAGCTACCGTGATCTTTTTGCTTACAGCGGAAGCTCGTTTATCCGAGTCCACAGCTCATGGCCTACAGTTCAATTCTTTTATCTTGGCGGCTCGCGCATGCCCTCCCAGACGCGGGAGATTGCTGCGTTGGCAGTTGCACACGACGCACGCGCCAAGAGAAGCAGCGCCGTAGTATAGTATAGTTCACAAACTTAAGTTTGGGGGGAGCGCGCAGTTTATGAAGTAAAGCCGCATTAACCATTTCGCTGCTTCAGAGACGTGCTCCCCACATTCCGCGCTGTGCGCAATTTCGTCATCACTGCACTGTTCGCCTGTGCAGACACATGGTGTTCCGACTGCTTTGACACACTTATCATTCGATTTCACAAAAACTATTTGGCCCAATAATTTGAATTTTGCACATCTACTTGACTGATACCTTCCCCCGTTAATAACTTAATTTTGTTTCGATGTTTAACTCAGTTATTGTGCAGTGTTAAATGTAGTAAACCATTGCACGAAATTGTGAAGTGTTAGCAGAGGTAAAATTCCACTGCATATACTTACCGAATGGTCGATCTTAGTTGCCACTAGAAATTTCAAAAAATTACATTCAAACGATTAAAATTCATGAGGTAAGACACTTCGATATTGTTTTTAAATAAATAAAATATTAAGCACTGAACAAGATTTGAACTCAGAACCTTTTGCTTAGCGGCCAAACACTTCTCATTTTGTTCTATTTTGTTCGTTGTATATGTTCGGAGCGGACGTCTCATGACACCAGCTTAGGTTCTTCGTTTATCCGTTCACTCAGTTTTTTTTTTTTTTTTTTTTTTTTAATACAGAGTGTAGCTGACCCTCTGACCGAAAACACTGAGCTACCGTGCCGGTGTCACTTTAACCATTACGCTAACGGAGCTCGTCATTCAACAGCTTCCTTGAGAACTTTAGAAACTCAAGCAAAATACAGATAAACACTGTTGGTATGACTATGAATTACTCACGTTTCGTCGAAGTACAACATGAAATAAACAGTTACCGCTGTTCTTTATTGCGAAAAAGCGGTTGGTGAGAATTAATTTCCTTGATATTGACTGAATTAGGAGGCTTATTGCTTGTTTGGTTTAATTAATTAATAGAATATGAAGCAGTTGGTATAAAAATGCTATTTCCAAACTTTCTTTTGTATAAAATCTGCTATCAAGGCATTGCTTTTCCTTCAATTACTTTATTTATGACTGAATGTTTCTATAACTGAAGACACTCTTCCGTGCTTTGCACTGCAGTCGAGCTCTGGCAACGTCGTTCTCTGTTCATTGGCTGACAGTGTTTTGTGACGTCAGACGCACACTTTAGTGCTGCCGGCACGGTGCTCAGCGTGTTCGGTCATAGAGCTGGTTCACCTCTGTAATAAAAAATAAAATAAAATAAAAATAAAAATGAGTGGGTGGAACAACAAACGAACTTGAACGGATGTCATGTGACGCCTGCAACGACCAAACACAATGATCAATAACGGGAAGAAAAGTGGTTAGCGTTGCTGAATGTGGATCATGGGGTCCCGGGTTCGTATCCCAGACGGGTTGGGGATTTTCTCCGCCTGGGGACAGCCGACATCAGAAGCTACTCAATAGGAACATCAAATATCGCATGCGTCTCCTATGCCGACGACATGGGCATTTTTATCCAAAACGAAGGAGAAAGAGGAAAAATTCAGCCAGTAATGAAATCTCTTGAAAGAGCTTCGGGCGCCAAAACGAATCCGATGAAGACAGTGCTACTGACGGTAGGCAACGGCAGATTCAGAACAGCGAGTCAGTGGTACCGAGTGTAAGTAGGCTGTTTAGGTTTCTATGTTGGTAACGCCACGTAGCGCTGACTGTGCCGTGTGCAGCCTGTGGCTGGTTGACATTGTTGGAATATTCGCTATTATAGTGTTGGGCAGTTGGATGTGAACAGCGCGTAGCGTTGCGCAGTTGGAGGTGAGCCGCCAGCAGTGGTGGATGTGAGGAGAGAGAGATGGTAGAGTTTTGAGAGCGGACGATCTGGAGGTGTGTCCGCCAGAAAAAGGAAATTTGTAAAGATGGATGTCATGATATATATATATATATATATATATATATATATATATATATATATATATATATATATATATATATATATATATTGCAGTAGTTAAAGTAACGAAGTTTTTTGTGAGGTAAGTGATTCATGAAAGGTATAGGTTATTGTTAGTCAGCGCCATTCTTTTGTAGTGATTATTGAATGTCAGATTGCTTTGTGATAAAAATATTGTGTGTCAGTTTAGTGTTGATCAGAATAAGTAAATAGAGAAATGTCTAAGGACGATTAGTTTTGCTCAGCTGTTTGAAAATCAAATAACGTATAGGTTTGCCAGTAATTCATAATTATTTAAGGGGATGTTTCACGAGTAACAGAGAAGCGTAAAGCATTCGGAGTAGAAATTCAACAGTGCCCACTGAAAATGGCAGAACAAAATTGGGGCAGCGTCTTAAATAGAAGAGGACTCGTGAGGACAACCGCGAACAGAAACCTGACGCTGAGCCAAAGAGTTCAATTGATAAATGAAACGATCGTGTCGAAAGCGTGCTACATGGCACAAATCGTATGTGCACCGGCAGAAATTGTGCAAGGTATAGCAGGTGCTGTGGAGGCGGGAAAAATCTTCAGTCTCCCAGGCGATGTGCTTCCTGTCAAGGGAAGAAGGCGAACTCGGTTTGTCCGACGTCAAAACGAAGTGTGCGGCGCTGTTCCTGGACCGAGTGCTGAAAATTGAGAACCAGGACGGTAACAGCATAGCGTCCAGCCTGCTCAGCGCCTACAAACCAGAATATGAAGAGGCAACGTTAGACACCGCACACATTCGGTTCAAGTTGTGGCGCCTTAAACAGCTCACGATTGACAAGAGCTACATCACCGCGGTTGTTGCCAACCCACAACAAAAAATGGCGAGAAAGATCTACGGCGCTCTGAGGGGGAAGACAAGCAAAACCAAAATAGAGATGAGACTTCCAGACCACGACTTGCCCCATGTCTTGAACAACATCTCTGAACGGACACTGCTCGAGCACGCCAGGGACACCTGGTACAAAATCATTCACCAGACAGTGCCGCCGAACGAAAGACTGGCACGCATCAGCATGAGGGAATCACCAAACTGCGAACTCTGCAACCAGACTGACACCATCTATCACTGGTTCAGTTGCAGGGGGAACGCTGAAATATGGACGATAACCAGAAGGACGATCGCCCACATCGACAGAAGCGACGAAAAGGCAATACACGCACATCTGTCAGTGTCCCCGGAGCGAAGCCGTTCCCAATCCCGAAACGCGTGGCCACGACGTGGATTCTCGCCATGTCAGCACGCTATAGTCCACAAACGACAGACTGACAAGGCGCAGTTTCTCGCCGATCTGTGGGAGGAACATAAGATGGCCAAACAACGCAAGACGTACCGCGAGACCTTACAGAACTTCCTGCAGGTCCCGCTGGACGCCTCCTTCGGAGACGCCTTCGACACACCGTGACCGATGCCCTCCCACTACACTAACTCCCCCGTCGCTGAGGACGTCGCCCACCCATGCCTCCAAAATCCCAACGTCTAGAGCAATGTAGTGTGGAAAGCGTGTGCTAAAACGTGTGCAAAGTTCGAGGTGAAGGTCTGCAAGTGTTGCAGCACTAAAGTGAGTGTCACGTGTGCAAACCCTATCGCTACAGTGTCCTTTCCTCGTAGCCACATAAAGAAGGCAAAAAGAAAACGATTGACCATAAATAAAGTGAAAAATGGTATCCAACAAGTGTATCAATTTAACAATGCAATTTAATCTCTATCTATCTATCTATCTATCTATTTCCCTCCGCTTAAGTCATGTTTCCTTTATTGTATTTTGTTCTTGTGAAGTATGTGTAAAATTCTGTTCGAGGTGTGCCAAAATGTAGCATATTTCCGTGTGATTTATTTTATTCTACCTCACATATTTTTTGCCTCACTAATATCTGTGCAAAATTGTTTTTGCGCCAATCTAAATGCAGTATATTAGTATCCTCCATATTATTACTCACATATGTTTATTTCATACTTATCACCAACATGATATACAACAAACCCAAGTAAGACTAGTGTTGTAACGAATCCGTGAACACATTGTGCAGAAAACATCTGATGAACTTTTAACGAATAAGTGTTCTTACTTAACAAAAGACAATTCAAGAACGTTAACAAAACGAAAACGAGAAAATGTCTATTTTTCACTTAATAATATAGCAGAACATTTCGAGTGAAACCTGTAACTGTTAAAATCTGTAAATAAAATTTCATATACGTTAAAAAAAAGTACTGGCTGTTCCTGTTATTCTCGTCATCATTCGGGAGGTGCCGAGATTAGAAATCGAAAGATTTGGAACTTGTACGGGCGCAGATGACAACGATGCTGATCACCTCGCAGACCTACGTCACATCACCGTTTATCCGAACCTCGGGCTTATCATCTCATTCGGATGGTTCTTTCTAAGTACAGTAAGTGCACTGGTTTTTTCTACTCCGGAAATAATAGTATCAACAATCGGCGATAGTGAACATAAATTTATATTCAACCAACCGCCATACACGGGTCCTGGCACAGGGTCGGTTAAGCCTTTGTTTATCAGTGGTTACTGTACGAAACCACGTTGGTCAAGTCGATTATATAGCTTACAAGTGGCGTGATATTGGAAAAATAGAGTTTATTTTACTGATAACTGACATTACAACCTAACCTAGACCTCAGTCTACGCTACAGATCCGTCTGTCACCACAACAAATTCGACTGATTTCACCTGAACGGCAGTAGCAGCGTACATATTTCAGTGACTCACAGTAAAACAAACCAGTTCCTTGTTATTATTAGCCAAAGTAAAATAAAAAGGTAAGCTTTCAGTTATTACTGAATCTGTTATTAAAATCTGTAATTCATCGCTTCATTGCTTCGGATTTACTTTCTAGCTGTAACAGTTTAACACACAGTATCTCTCTGCGTTAGTATTCAACGGCGGACTGCGGTTATCGAAGCTGATTGCGTTCGATTGGAAATACATCTCATACTAAACTTACAGAAATTTTAACATTTTGTGTTTGCGTAATAGCTACTGTAGTTCTGGTGGTCTTCAGTCCCGAGACTGGTTTGATGCAGCTCTCCATGCTACTCTATCCTGTGCAACCTTCTTCATCTCCCAGTAACTACTGCAACCTACATCCTTCTGAATCTGCTTAGTGTATTCATCTCTTGGTCTCCCTCTACGATTTTTACCCTCCATATTAAATTGGTGATCCCTTGATGCCTCAGAACAGTAGGGTTTTGGAGCATATACTGTATTCAAACATTATGAATCACCTCGAAGGGAACGATCTATTGACATGTAATCAGCATGGCTTCAGAAAATATCGCTCTTGTGCAACGCAGCTAGCTCTTTATTCGCACGAAGTAATGGCCGCTATCGACAGGGGATCTCAAGTTGATTCCGTATTTCTAGATTTCCAGAAAGCTTTTGACACCGTTCCTCACAAGCGACTTCTAATCAAGCTGCGGAGCTATGGGGTATCGTCTCAGTTGTGCGACTGGATTCGTGATTTCCTGTCGGGAAGGTCGCAGTTCGTAGTAATAGACGGCAAATCATCGAGTAAAACTGAAGTGATATCAGGTGTTCCCCAGGGAAGAGTCCTGGGACCTCTACTGTTCCTGATCTATATAAATGACCTGGGTGACAATCTGAGCAGTTCTCTTAGACTATTCGCAGATGATGCTGTAATTTACCGTCTAGTAAGGTCATCCGAAGACCAGTATCAGCTGCAAAGCGATTTAGAAAAGATTGCTGTATGGTGTGTCAGGTGGCAGTTGACGCTAAATAACGAAAAGTGTGAGATGATCCACTTGAGTTCCAAAAGAAATCCGTTGGAATTCGATTACTCGATAAATAGTACAGTTCTCAAGGCTCTCAATTCAACTAAGTACCTGGGTGTTAAAATTACGAACAACTTCAGTTGGAAGGACCAAATAGATAATATTGTCGGGAAGGCGAGCCAAAGGTTGCGTTTCATTGGCAGGACACTTAGAAGATGCAACAAGTCCACTAAAGAGACAGCTTACACTACACTCGTTCGTCCTCTGTTAGAATATTGCTGCGCGGTGTGGGATCCTTACCAGGTGGGATTGACGGAGGACATCGAAAGGGTGCAAAAAAGGGCAGCTCGTTTTGTATTATCGCGTTATAGGGGAGAGAGTGTGGCAGATATGATACACGAGTTGGGATGGAAGTCATTACAGCATAGACATTTTTCGTCGCGGCGAGACCTTTTTACGAAATTTCAGTCACAAACTTTCTCTTCCGAATGCGAAAATATTTTGTTGAGCCCAACCTACATAGGTAGGAATGATCATCAAAATAAAATAAGAGCTCGAACAGAAAGGTTTAGGTGTTCGTTTTTCCCGCTCGCTGTTCGGGAGTGGAATAGTAGAGAGATAGTATGATTGTGGTTCGATGAACCCTCTGCCAAGCACTTAAATGTGAATTGCAGAGTAGTCATGTTGATGTAGATGAACATGTCCTACCAACCGATCCATTCCTCTAGTCAAGTTGTGCCACAAATTTCTCTTCTCCCCAATCCTATTCAATACCTCCTCATTGGTTATGTGATCTACCCATCTAATCGAAGCTGATTGGGAATACATCTAATTCTAAACTTACCGCGCAGTAGTACTGTAAAAGCGGTTCGCAGGAGAGCTTCTGTAAAGTTTGGAAGGTAGGAGAGGAGGTACTGGCCGAAGTAAGGCTGTGAGGACGGGGCGTGAGTCGTGCTTGGGTGGCTCAAACGGTCAGCCGGCATGGTAGCTCAGCGTGTTCGGTCAGAGGGTTAGCAGCCCTCTGTAATAAAAAAACTGAGCTAATCGATCAACAACGAACTTAAACGGATGTCTTACGACGTCCGGCCAGAGCAGATGCAACGAACAATAGCGAACAAAATGAGATTAAAAAAACAAAAAAAAAAAAACGGTAGAGCGCTTGCCCGCGAAAGGCAAAGGTCACCAGTTCGAGTCTCGGTCCGGCACACAGTTTTAAGCGGTCAGGAAGTTTCTTTCATACCCATCCAATATTCAGCATTCTTCTGTAGCACCACATTTCAAAAGCTTCTATTCTCCTCTTGTCCAAACGGTTTGTCGTCCACGTTTCACTTCCATACATGGCTACGCTGCATACAAATACTTTCAGAAGCGACTTCCTGACACTTAAATCTATACTGGATGTAAACAAATTTCTCTTCTTCAGAAACGCTTTCCTTGCCATTGCCAGTGTACATTTTATATCCTCTCTACTTCGACCTTCATCAGTTATTTTGCTCCCCAAATAGCAAGACTCCTTTACTACTTTAAGTGTCTCATTTCCTAATCTAATTCCCTCAGCATCACCCAATTTAATTCGACTACATTCCATTATCCTCGTTTTGCTTTTGTTGATGTTCATCTTATATACTCCTTTCAAGACACTATTCATTCCGTTCATCTGCTCTTCCAAGGCCTTTGCTATCCCTGACAGAATTACAGTGTCATCTACATCTACATTTATACTCCGCAAGCCACCCAACAGTGTGTGGCGGAGGGCACTTTACGTGCCACTGTCATTACGTCCCTTTCCTGTTCCAGTCGCGTATGGTTCGCGGGAAGAACGAATGTCTGAAAGCCTCCGTGCGGGCTCGAATCTCTCTAATTTTACATTCGTGATCTCGTCGGGAGGTATAAGTAGGGGGAAGCAATATATTCGATACCTCATCCAGAATCGCACCCTCTCGAAATCTGGCGAGCAAGCTACACCGCGATGCAGAGCGCCTCTCTAGCAGTGTCTGCCACTTGAGTTTGTTAAACATATCCGTAACGCTATCATGGTTACCAAATAACCCTGTGACGAAACGCGCCGCTCTTCTTTGGATCTTCTCTGTCTCCTCCGTCAACCCGATCTGGTACAGATCCCACACTGATGAGCAATACTCAAGTTTAGGTCGAACGAGTGTTTTGTAAGCCACCTCCTTTGTTGATGGACTACATTTTCTAAGGACTCCCCCAATGACTCTCAACCTGGTACCGGCCTTACCAACCATTAATTTTATATGATCATTCCACTTCAAATGGTTCCACACGCATACTCCCAGATATTTTATAGAAGTAACTGCTACCAGTGTTTGTTCCACTATCATATAATCATACAATAATGGATCCTTCTTTCTATGTATTCGCAATACATTACAAACAAAGTTTTTATTTCCTCTCCACTTACTCCTAATTTTTCTTCTGCTTCCTTCACTGCTTGCTCAATATACAGATTGAATAAAATCGGGGAGAGGCGACAAACCTGTCTCACTCCCTTCCCAACCAATGCTTCCCTTTCGTGTCCCTCGACTCTTATTACTACTATCTCGTTTCTGTACAAACTGTAATTAGCCTTTCGCTCCCTGTATTTTACCCCTGCCATCTTCAGGATTTGAAAGAGAGTATTCCAGTCAACATTGTCAAAAGCTTTCTCTGAGTCTACAAATGCTAGAAACGTAGGTTTGCCCTTCCTTAATCTAGCTTCTAAGATACGTCGTAGGGTCAGTATTGCCTCACGTGTTCCAATAATTCTACGGAATCCAAACTGATCTTCCCCGAGGTCGGCTTCTACTAGTTTTTCCATGCGTCTGTAAACAACTCGCTTTAGTATTTTGCAGCTGTGACTTATTAGACTGATAGTCGGTAATTTTCACATCTGTCAACACCTGCTTTCTTTGGGATTGGAATTATTATATTCTTCTTGAAGTCTGAGGGTATTGCGTCTGTCTCATATATCTTCCTCATCAGATGATAGAGTTTTGTCACGTCTGGCTCTCCCAAGGCTGTCATTAGTTCTGATGGAATGTTGTCTACTCCCGGGACCTTGTTTCGACTCAGGTCTTTCAGTGCTCTGTCAAACTATTCACGCAGTATCATATCTCCCATTTCATCTTCATCTACATACTCTTCCATTTCCATTATATTGTCTTCAAGTACATCGCCCTTGTGTAGACCTTCTATATACCCCTTCCACCTTTCTGCTTTCCCTTCTTTGCTTAGAAATGGGTTTCCATCCGAGCTCTTGATATTCATACAAGTGGTTCTCTTATCTCCTAAGGTCTCTTTAATTTTCCTGTAGGCAGAATCTATCTTACCCCTAGTGAGATAAGCTTCTACATCCTTACATTTGTCCTCCAGCCATCCCTGCTTAGCCATTTTGCACTTCCTGTCGATCTCATTTTTGAGACGTTTGTATTCCTTTTTACCTGCTTCATTTACTGCATTTTTATATTTTCTCCTTTCATCAATTAAGTTCAATATTTCTTCTGTTACCCAAGGATTTCTTGCAGCCCCTCGTCTTTTTACCTACTTTATCCTCTGCTGTCTTCACTACTTCATCCCTCAAAGCTACCCATTCTTCTTCTGCTGTATTTCTTTCCCCCATTCCTGTCAATTGTTCCCTTATGCTCTCCTTGAAACTCTGTACAACCTCTGGTTCTTTCAGTTTATCCAGGTCTCATCTCCATAAATTCCCACCTTTTTGCGGTTTCTACATTGTGGTCAATGGCTACTATAGAGGAATAAAGAATATTGCTTTAGTCATATGTAAATTGATGGGAACGAAATGATTTCACTTAGGTCTAAGGTCATTGTTTGGAAATGGTTACGGTAGTCCGAAATCAGTCATCACAAATAAATAGCTATTATCACAACTTTGGCGAACACTGAAAGAAAATAATAAAATTCTAAAAATAGTTGAAATGTGAAAATGATTGTGATTAGATATCAGTATGCTAATTTCCTAGCAGAAATTGACATATACTGAAGTGGCGATAATTACCAACAGCTGGTTTAAGGTTACATTATGAATGTGTCAAAATAATTTTTGGTTCTGTGCGCAATATTTCCACACTTTGCCTTACAGATTACCCATTCGGCATAGAAGAGGTAAACAGGGAAATTAACAAGGGAGTTCGTAGGTTTAAGCTATATCCTGGTAGAACAAAATGAAAGTTTTGGAGTTAAAACAAAAAGAAAGCTACGAGAGCTCTTAAAGACCTGTCTGGTAACAGGCCAGCTATCTAATGTCAGAAGGAGAGCAAAGGCTGTTGCTGTCTTGAAACTGTGGAAGCTGCCTAACGATCGTGAATGTTTCCACTTTGCATCTTTCCACCACACATCTATATAATCTATGAAAGAACGCTATGGAACCCTGTGTCATTCCTCAAAAGGCCAGTATGAGCCTAGGAAAAAGCAGCACTTTCCAAATGTCAGAACTCTCACAGTTTCATCCACAGTTCATTTTTTAACAGAAAGTATGGTTCTAAAGTGGTTCTAAAAATGGGACACACACACACACACACACACACACACACACACACACACACACACACATAGTGCTGGTTTTGTACTTATGCAAACCATGTTCATAATAAATTAATTGAACGAGGATGACCGGAGAATATTAATATCGAAAACATAAAAAAATAAAAACTAGTGCAATATTAACGAATAAAAGTTGATAGTAATTTTACAGACATTTAATCAGCATTTGATTTGGGATTACGAATGTGGAATAAGATTTTGTCTAAGCAGTGTATTTGTAAAGTAATTGATTTTTACAGACTGCCGCTTTAATTAATGCTTGATAAGTTAAATATGCTCTTGTACGAGAAACTAGCTGTTCGATGAAGATCTTTTGACCCGGTTTGGTGAGATTAAATGGTTGAAACTGGTGCCACAGCACAATATTTTATCCTGCGGAAAATAGATAGTGGCTCTGAAAGTAATTCCTATTATTTCTTTAAAATCATTACCGCCATTAGACTGTTGTTTATTTACAGCGTTACATATTCCATCTTGACTCAAGTCAAAATGGTGTACTTAGTAATGAAACAAAGCAGTAGGCTCTGCCAGATATATCGACTCTTAGACAGAGTGTCTATAAATGTATTTTAATGTGACAGTATACCACCTTAGGCAACTTATAACACATAAAACACTTAATAATGGCACTTTGAATCAGAAATAATGATTGTGTAACTGTAAATGTAACACTGTAAGCAAACAACAGCCTAATGGCGGTGTTGTTGTTGTTGTTGTGGTCTTCAGTCCTGAGACTAGTTTGATGCAGCTCTCCACATGCTACTCTATCCTGTGCAAGCTTCATCATCTCCCAGTACTTACTGCAACCTACATCCTTTTGAATCTGTTTAGTGTATTCATCTCTTGGTCGCCCTTTACGATTTTTACCCTCCACGCTGCACTCTAATGCTAAATTTGTGATCCCTGTCTCACTCCCTTCCCAACAGCTGCTTCCCTTTCATGTCCCTCGACTCTTATAACTGCAATCTGGTTTCTGTACAAATTGTAAATAGCCTTTCGCTCCCTGTACTTTACCCCTTCCACCTTCAAAATTTGAAAGAGAGTATTCCAATCAACATTGTCAAAAGCTTTCTCTATGTCTACAAATGCTAGAAACGTAGGTTTGCCTTTCCTTAATCTATTTTCTAAAATAAGTCGTAGGGTCACTATTGCCTCACGTGCTCCAACATTTCTACGGAATCCAAACTGATCTTCCCCGAGGTCGGCTTCTACCAGTTTTTCCATTCGTCTGTAAAGAATTCGCATTAGTATTTTGCAGCTGTGTCTTATTAATGGCGGTACTGAGTTTAAAGAAATGTATTATGACTGTGGCCCCAAATTATGAAAAAGTTATCCTTACGATTAAACATAGTTACGCATAGTTTCTAAGAAGAAAACAAAAAGTTAGAAACTGATAATAATAAGAAAATTCAAAGAGTAATGTATGTGACTGACTGGTATTGTTCTTCTTAACGTACGCATTGCTGTGAAATGCCTCCATATCCTTGCGTGTTTAGAGCCTTCTTAAGAGCAATAAGGGAACCACACCTTAACCTCGAAAACCACCCTCATACCGTGACAGTAGCTCCTCTGTCCTTCATTGTAGGCACTGAACGTGATAGCAGACACCATTCTCCAGGCTTTCGACACTCCTAAGCCCATGAATCAGTTTGTCACAAAGTATAGCGTGATTCATCCCCCAAATCACTCGGTTTTTTTCATCCAGTGTTAAGAGGCGTCGCTCTTTCAAACCACCCCAAGAGTCGCTTAGCTCTGCTTACAAGAACGTGCAGCTTTTGAGTAGCTTCTCAGCCACTGAATCCCTTTGTTTTTAACTCCCTACGCACGACAACTGAGCTAAGTGGACAGCTGGTACCGCTTCGGGACTCACGAGTGATTCCTTCCACTGATGTAATGCAAGTTTCTACAGTCAACATCTACATCTACATGGATACTCTGCAAGTCACATTTAAGTGCCTGGCGGAGGGTTAATCGATCCACCTTCACAATTCTCGATTATTCCAATCTCGTATAACGCGCAGAAAGAACGAACACGTACATATTTTTGTACGAGCTCTGATTTCCCTTACTTTATCATGGTGGTCGTTCCTCCCTATGTAGGTCGGTGTCAACAAAATAATTTCGCATTCGGAGGGGGAAGTTGATAATTGGACTTTCCTGAGAAGACTCAGCCGCAGCGAAAAACGCCTTTCTTGTAATTACGTCCAGCCCAAATTCTGTATCATTTTTGTGACACTCTCTCCCATATTTCGCGATAATACAAAACGTACTGCTTTTCTTTGAACTTTTTCGATGTACTCCGTCAGTCCTATCTGGTAAGGATCCCACACCGCCCAGCAGTACTGTAAAAGAGGACGGACACGCGTAGTGTAGGCAGTCTCCTTAGTAGGTCTGTTACATTTTCTAACTGTCCTGCCAGTAAACCGCAGTCTTTGGTTAGCCTTCCCCACAACATTTTCTATGTGTTCCTTCTAATTTAAATTGTTCGTAATTGTAATACATAGGTATTTAATTGAATTTACGGCTATCAGATGAGACTGATTTATCGTGTAACTGAAGTTTAACGAATTCCTTTTAGCACTCATGTGGCTGACCTCACACTTTTAGTTATTTAGGGTCAACTGCCAATTTTCGCACCATTCAGATATTTTTCTAAATCGTTTTGCAATTTGGTTTGATCTTCTGATGATTTTATTAGTCGATAAACGATAGCGGCAACTGCAACCATAAGATGGCTGCTCAGATTATCTCCCAAATCGTTTATATAGATAAGGAACAGCAAAAGGCCTATAACACCACCTTGGGGAGCGCCAGAAATCACTTCTCTTTCACTCGATAAGTTTCCGTCAATTACTACTATCTGTGACCTCTCTAGGAAATCACAAATCCAGTCACATTACTGAGACGATATTCCATAAACACGCAATTTCACTAACAGCCGGTTGTGTGGTACAGTGTCAAAAGCCTTCCGGAAATCCAGAAATATGGAATCGATCTGAAATCACATTGTCAACAGCACTCAACACTTCATGTGAATAAAGAGGTAGTTGTGTTTCACAGGAACGATGTTTTCTAAACCCATGTTGACTGTGTGTCAATAGACACTTTTCTTCGAGGTAATTCATGATGTCCGAACACTATATATGTTCCAAAATCCTGCTGCATATCGACGTTAACGATATGGGCCTGTAATTTGGTGGATTACTCCTACTACCTTCCTTGAATATTGGTGTGACCTGTGCAACTTTCCGGTCTTCGGGTACGGATGCTTCGTCGAGCGAACGGTTGTATATGACTGTTAAGTATGGAGCTAATGCATCGGCATACTCCGAAAGGAACCTAAGTGATATGCAGTCTGGACCAGAAGACTTGCTTTTATTAAGTGATTTAAGTTGCTTCACTACTCCGAGGATATTTACTTCTACGTTACTCATGTTGGCAGCTGTCCACGATTCGATTTCTGGAATACTTACTTCGTCTTCTTTTGTCAAGACATTTCGGAAGGCTGTGTATAGTAACTCCGCAATGCCCGACTATCCATTTCTGTCAGTACATTACCTCTGCAACGTCTTGTTGCAGTTGTGGTTGTTCCATGGTGTTATCACTTCATCACCATGTGACCAGCAGTCGACACGTGTAGCTTTAGAAGGTTTGTGATGTCCCTAATGGATTTACTACCCATCTAAGATCCAATGACTAGTCTACGTTAGAGCCACCGAGCTCGCCTTCCTGATCGATTCTGCCGTGATTGCTTCTCTACTGACAACACAATACCTTCCCTACCCCCCCCCCCCCCCATTTTTATGCGCTTCTTGTGACATCTAGCTGTCGCTTACGCGGTACATAGGGGTGTTCAGATAGTTTGGAGCTGACAGTGTAGTTAACTGTTACAAGAATTTGTAACTTATATTACACGTGGCTCTGACGAAATACACGTTACATAATGAAATCGAGCTTTGCATCCGGTTTGTTACTCTCTTATATGTCTAAAGTACATTGCGAGAAGAAAGCGTTTAATGTTGTTTTGTCAAGTACTCCACAGTAGATGAAATATCTGAAATAATTACCCACGGTTACTTTCGACACGTGTAGCAATGTGGCCCAACGAAGTCAGATCGGCGAACACTGTATCTACCACTGACAATAGACTGAAGCAGAGGATAAGTAAAATATGTCTTGATGACGCTCTGGCAAAGAGGTCACGAGCATTCGCTAAAAGAAGGAGGCGGCACGGCATGCGCCACGCTTGTAACTTCGTTAGTTAACAGTGTCGCCGTGTGACAGACTTTAAGTTTATTAATTTTGATCCTGTCACGGTTCGCGCGCTCCCCGTCGGAGGTTCGAGTCCTCGCTCGGGTTTGTGTGAGTTGCCCTTAGTGTAAGTTACTCTGACTTAGACTAAGTAGTGCGTAAGCCTAGGGAACGATGACCTCAGCAGTTTGGTCCCATAATCTTTACCACAAATTTAAAAAAAAATTCTAAGCCACATTTATTTTTATTATCTGCTTAGTGTTATTGTCTGTTTCTTTGAATTTGTGGAATTACACAGTGATTGTCATTAATTTTGTCATGCTTAAAAGATAAGTAGTCATTTCCACAAGAAAGTGTATGCACGAAGTAATGGCCGCTATCGACAGGGGATGTCAAGTTGATTCCGTATTTCTAGATTTCCGGAAAGCTTTTGACACCGTTCCTCATAAGCGACTTCTAATCAAGCTGCGGAGCTATGGGGTATCGTCTCAGTTGTGCGACTGGATTCGTGATTTCCTATCAGGAAGGTCGCAGTTCGTAGTAATAGACGGCAAATCATCGAGTAAAACTGAAGTGATATCAGGTGTTCCCCAGGGAAGCATCCTGGGACCTCTACTGTTCCTGACCTATACAAATGACCTGGGTGACAATCTGAGCAGTTCTCTTAGACTGTTCGCAGATGATGCTGGAATTTACAGTCTAGTAAGGTCATCCGAAGACCAGTATCAGTTGCAAAGCGATTTAGAAAAGATTGCTGTATGGTGTGTCAGGTGGCAGTTGACGCTAAATAACGAAAAGTGTGAGATGATCCACATGAGTTCGAAAAGAAATCCGTTGGAATTCGATTACTCGATAAATAGTACAATTCTCAAGGCTGTCAATTCAACTAAGTACCCGGGTGTTAAAATTACGAACAACTTCAGTTGGAAGGACCACATAGATAATATTGTCGGGAAGGCGAGCCAAAGGTTGCGTTTTATTGGCAGGACACTTAGAAGATGCAACAAGTCCACTAAAGAGACAGCTTACACTACACTCGTTCGTCCTCTGTTAGAATATTCCTGCGCGGTGTGGGATCCTTACCAGGTGGGATTGACGGAGGACATCGAAAGGGTGAAAAAAAGGGCAGCTCGTTTTGTATTATCACGTTATAGGGGAGAGAGTGTGGCAGATATGATACACGAGTTGGGATGGAAGTCATTAAAGCATAGACGTTTTTCGTCGCGGCGAGACCTTTTTACGAAATTTCAGTCACCAACTTTCTCTTCCGAATGCGATAATATTTTGTTGAGCCCAACCTACATAGGTAGGAATGATCATCAAAATAAAATAAGAGAAATCAGAGCTCGAACAGAAAGGTTCAGGTGTTCGTTTTTCCCGCTCGCTGTTCGGGAGTGGAATAGTAGAGAGATAGTATGATTGTGGTTCGATGAACCCTCTGCCAAGCACTTAAATGTGAATTGCAGAGTAGTCATGTAGATGTAGATGTAGATGTTATCTGTATGACAAAGAAGACACTATTTTAAACATATGTTTATATGAAAATACATGTTATTACTAATTGCACAATTACTAAGTATTTGATTCAATCGCCGCCATTATCGATAATACCTTGGCACTTTTTTGGGATGCGTTTCACAAGACTTTCTGCATACTATCTTGGTAACGATCTGCATAGCGACCTGATTTTGTATTACAGCTGCTTCATAGCATACACTGGCTTTCCTTTAAGCTTCATCATAATATACGACCAGATATTTTCGATCGGATTTGCATCCGGAGACATTTCAGACCAATCCATCGTCGATACCCCATTGTCTTGTTCCCACGCTGTACAGAGAGGGTTGCGATGTTTTAGATCATTATTCTCTTGAAGCACCCGGTTTGCCTCGTTCGACCCAAATAGGTTCTTAACGGAGCTCAGAAGGCATTTTTGATTGATATTGAATTTTTTTTTTCAGCGTTTAAATTGGCTGTAAATAACGGCAAATAGTAAACACTGCAAACGACGAAACCAAACATACAGCTCTCACACTGTTTATCTATACACACAGCAAAAGCGTATTGAGTACGTATACGAGACCTCTACCAGAGATGTCACTGCTGACATCACATTTAACGTTGTGGAGTGCACTTCCTTGTGAACTGACTAAATATTCACGAAAGTCACGATTTGGATGATTTTATTTATATTCGTGCCGGGTCTAACAGCAGCTCCTGAAAAAAATAAAAGGAAGCCTGTCCGTTAGCCTGTGACATCATCGCACGTAGTTGTAGTCGGTCGCAGCGGACCCGCAAGTTAAAAGATTCGTGAAGAGTTTGATTTCAACTCTCTGATGCTTTGTGGAGCGGCAAAATTTCCTCTTTGAAACGGCGTAATTGTTTTATTTGTACTTATTGCTGGTTGTTTTTAAATGGTTTCGAAACCATATTTACTTGCATAGTCATCTTCCGCAGTATATATTATGTATCAATTATCATCTTCTTCTTTCGTCTTAAGTCCACTCCAATTTTAGAAAAGTTTCGCACCATATGCGTTTTGCTTTTATTTACAAATTTATATTTATTGTTTTCCACGTCTTAAGTTTGCTGTAATTTTAAAGACGTTTTCCACCAGAAGCGTTTCGCATATATTTATAAATTGTCTGTGAACATTGGTGTATCTTCCTCTCGTTTACATGTTTTGAAGTACTCCGTTTTTTCCTTCGTTGCTAGCGGAGATTGGAGTGGGAAAAAACATGTTTGCGCAAATGCTGAGTGTGAACGGGTGAAACTGCACTTCGATTTCTATGAAAACTAATTTTGTGACTGTCGCAAAGTGGAAGTATAGAGCAAAAATTCGCGAATGACACAAATAATAGCATGCTTCTAAAAGCCGAGAAATCGTGAAAGGTAAAACTGCAAGCATGTTTTTCTCGAGCTCAGTCTCCGCTAACAACGCAAGAAAATTCAGATTTAAAAACATGTAAACAAGGGGAGGAGCTTCCAGTGAACGCAGAAGATGCTTTGTGAAAAGCGTCTGCTGAGAAACTTCTTTTAAATTTCAGTAAGTGTAAGACGGGAAAACGCAGTAATAATTGCAAATGATGAAGTTATAATTTTTCACAGTTCTCACAGTCTCTCCATTAAATACCCCACTTCGTGAAGATGAGTAAGGCCGTTGTTGCCGAAGAGTTAAAACAGACCCACATCATAAATTTCAGTCAATATCTTTAGTTGTTATCATGTATTTAATTATGGCTTATCAATAAAAATTTTACCCCTCTAGCTCGAATAATTAGAAAGAGAGAATATGTTCTTTCTTTAATGCTGACATTGTGAACAATAAGAGAAATAAGAGTAAACTTCTATTGTCTTAACTGTGGTGTATAATTTGCTTACATATAATATTTGAAATAAACAATCTTCATTAGATGTTTTTCATTATCGAAACACCTTTCACGCTAGATGTGGCAGGGAATCAGGTATTTGTTTAAATCAGTGATTAAGAAGTAGCAGTTTTCACAATAGCAGCTTTACCGCACTGCCTGCGGTTTTCATCTACATCGTTGCTCTGAAATTCATACTTAAGTGCCTGGCAAAGGGTTCATCGAACAGTTTTCGTACTACTTCTCTATCATTCCACTCTATAATGACGCGTGGAAAAAAGGAACACACAAATATTTCCGTTCGCGCTCTGATTTCTCTTATTTTACTACGACGATCATTTATCCCTACCTAGGTGAGTGTCAACAAAATATTTTCGCATAAGTTGGTGATTGAAATTACGTAAATATATCTCGCCGCAAAGAAAGCCACCTTTGTTTCAGTGACTGCCACCTCAGCTTCCGTATCATATCAGTGGGACTCTCACCCCTAATGCGCGATAAAACGAAACTTTTTCGATGTCCTCCGTCAATCCTACCTGGTAAGGATCCCACACCGCGCAGCAATATTTCAGCAGAGGACGGACAAGTGGAATGTAGGCTGGCTCTTTAGTGAGTTTGTCGCTTCTTGTAAGTGTTCTCCCAACGAAGCGCAGTGTTTGCTTCGCCTTCCCCACAATATAATCTATGTGGCCTTTCCAATTTAAGTTGATCGTATTTGTAATTCCTAGGTATTTAGTCGAATTGAGAGCCCTTAGATTTGTGCGATTTATCGTATAATCGGATTAGTCACAACTAGGTCAAAAGTAGTAACTAGAGTTTTATAATTTTCAGTGCCATGTGCCACGTGTTGAACGACGTTCGTACTTCGTTCTAAGAACTTAGTGCCTCACACATAGTAGAAGAAATCAGCCAAGAAGCTAACTTCTTCTGAGAAAAATTTTACACTTGGTGTTTTACCTGGCAGCAGCATTGATATGTTTCGGTAGAGTGTGAAGTGTAAGGCTCCATTCTCAGATGATACGTGTTAACAGAGCGGAAAGTTAAGTGTTTAACTTTTTCCATGTTTTCCATGTAGTATATATATAATGCGTGATTCTCTGTTTAAGAGGTTCAATCTCGAATTTTTATAAGGGTAAATTTTTTCAGTCTGTAGCGCAGTAGTTGCTCATTAAACAGCCAGCTACGTAGCTTATTAACGCATCAACGTCCACAGATCATCCGTCAGGAGGGTAGTAAGTTGAATATCTAGGATTGTCTATTTTTACAGTTCACTTCTTCAGTTATTCTTGCTAGGATGACTAGGATGTGTGCATGCTGTGTTCGGACGCAGGAGGAGCTGGCCGCAATTAGTGAACAGCTGAATGTGCTTTTGGCTACGGTCAATCACTTTCACATCAGAGTGTAGCGATGGCGGAGAATCTGGCGCGTTGCATGGGACACCTTAGATGTCACTTGGTTTGCGCACTGGATCTCCTGCACAGACACCTCCTAGTGTACCCGACACGGTGACTCCGTCCTCACAGCAGGGTGAATGGGCGATGGTAATGTGTTCGCATAGTTCAAGGCGAAGGGCCAGTGTGGAGGCTGGGCGTCTAGCCTCGCCCTTCGCCCTGTGAGTGGACACGTGGCAGCTCCTTGAGCGGCGTCCGAACGTGCACACGGGGGGAGGGGTTTACTTGTTATTGGGAACTCCAGCGTTAGAGACGTTATGGAGCCCCTTAGGCAGATAGCGTTCAGAGCTGCAAAGAAAGCCAGCGTGCACTCGGTATGTCTGCCGGTGCACCACACCCGAGATGTGGAGGTGGGCTTGCCTGCGGATATCTAGCGTGCACGGTGCAGACGTCTGCGAGTTGAGGCTCACGTCGGCACGGTGACGCCTGTCGCATGGGTTCTGAGGCGATCCTCAGCTCATACAGGCGGCTGGTCGAGATGGTGAAGACTGCTGGCCTCGCGCGCTGGGTGCAAAAAGAGCTCACATCGTTCCTAGAGTTGATCGGGACCCTTTGGTTTGGAGCCTAGTGGAAGATCTCAACCAAAGACTTCGTCGACTCTGTGACGGTCTTGGCTGCAGATCTCTAAACCTTCGTTATCATATGGGGATTTATAAGGCTCCCCTTGATAGGACAGGAATGCAGTACACAAAGGAAGCGGATACTCGGGTAGCAGAGTACTTGTGGGGTCCACATGAAGAGTTTTTAGGCTAGACAATAGTTTGAGGTGCTCTGATGGACACTCGCCATTCGATATTCAGCAAGGGAAGTCAAACGGCGTTTAGAATAAAGACACTTCGACTGTCTCAACTTTCTCAGTAAACTGTCGAAGTACTCGTAAGAAAGTTCCCGAGTGTACTGCCTCCCAGGAAAGTTCTCGCGCTCAAATTATTCTTGGGACCGATAGCTGGTTGAAACCCGTAGCGAAAAGCTCTGAGATACTTAGCGTGTCCTTGAATGTATATCGTACCGAGTCGCTGAATGTATATCGAAAACACAGATAAGGGGCCGTAGGAGGGGGAGTGTTTATTGAAGTAGACAAAAATATCGTCTCTATTGAGGTTGAAGTTGAATGTGACAGTGAAGTCATATGGGCTCCTATAACAGGAGTAGGTGAAAGCAATTTCATTGTTGCATCTTTTTACCTCCCACCCGATTCTGCTGTGACAGTTTTAGAGTCATTCAAAGTCTATGGTCAGTAGCGCGTAAATACCCAGGTCACTAATACTGATTGGAGGCGACTTTCACCTGTCGAGTGTAGACTGGGACGCCTACGAATTTACTGCAGGGGGTGCAGACAGACAGTAATGCAAAATAGCATTGAACCCGTTTTCTGAAAATTGGCTTGAGCAGCTAGCTCCGCAACCCACAAGCAATAGAAATATCTTAGACCCTATACCTGCAAGTAGACCGGACCTTGTCGACAATATCAGTACACAATACGCAGATTAGCAATCATGTCATAATTGGAACTACGATTACGAAAGTTAATAAATGAATCAAGAAGGCTAGGAGAGTGTTACAGCTAGATAGAGCAGATAAGCAGTTATTAACATCTCACTTAGACAGTGAGATGGATGTGGAGGACTTACGGGCAAAGTACAGCACATTGTAAATCGATGTCTGAAGAGTTATGTGCCCAGTAAGTGGATAAACAATGGAAAAGGCCCACCGTGGTTTAATAACAAAATTTGGAAGAAGCAGAGGCTGTTGCACTCTCGGTTCAAAAGGGAACGCATAAAAGACGACAAGCGAACTGTAGCGTAACGACGTAAGTTTTGTATAAATGATTTTCTTTTGACATATGACCATGTACAGACTTCGTCACCAACGTCAGTTACAAAACACTTCAGAATTATTTAAACTCTTTTTGTAAGTGGTCACTGAATGGTTCTTGAACGAAACTATAATTAAAACATCATCATTTGAGTCGTATGCGCAGAATTACGTCACTCAGCCCAATTGGTTAGCGCAAACTTTTTTCAATTTAGATGTCATTTCTTTTTTCTCCGATATTATATTAACGCAAAAATCTGCTTTAATAAATATTAAGCCGGCCGCGGTGGTCTCTAGGTTCTAGGCGCGCAGTCCGGAACCGTGCGACTGCTATGGTCGCAGGTTCGAATCCTGCCTCGGGCATGGATGTGTGTGATGTCCTTAGGTTAGTTAGGTTTACGTAGTTCTAAGTTCTAGGGGACTGATGACCACAGCAGTTGAGTCCCATAGTGCTCAGAGCCATTTGAACCATTTTTGAATAAATATTAAAACCACATTGAATAAACTTTTAAGACTCAAACTCGCGATGAACGTTGTCAAAATTAATAATCTAGTCAAACAAATCAATAATTCTTCATAAATAAATTCTCGGAACACGTATTTAAACTTTTGTAGTATACACTAGTTGCCCCATCTCGTGGTCGTGCGGTAGCGTTCTCGCTTCCCGCGCCCGGGTCCCCGGGTTCGATTCCCGGCGGGGTCAGGGATTTTCTCTGTTCGTGATGGCTGGGTGTTGTGTGTTGTCCTTAGGTTAGTTAGGTTTAAGTAGTTCTAAGTTCTAGGGGATTGATGACCATAGATGTTAAGTCCAATAGTGCTCAGAGCCATTTGAACCATTTTATACACTAGTTTATTATCTTCCTATATGCTACATATAGGTGTGAACCTGAGCCTTGACAAGATAAGACTGAACATTTACAACATGTTTAAACTTTCTGTTACGTGATTGTTGTAGAAACATTACAAATTCTTATTTTTTTCAGTTTTTAGAAGCGCGACGCAACAACTCGGTTTCAGGATCTTCTGTTGCTCTTTGGCTGTCGACCCGCGAGGTATAGTGGCCAGCAATTTTCTCTCTGGTCCGGCAGCGAAGATTCTGTCTCCGTTCGTTGCGCCACCCTCTCCGTACATAAAACATAAAACATAAAAATAAATACAAAACTTCAGATAATTCACAACAATTACAAATATTAGGATATATATAAACAAAACACTAAATTAAACTTATATTCACCTGCAAACTGGGCTGACACAGGTGGATGGGTGACGCTTCAATTTCACGTCCCACTACAGAACGTTGGTAAAGATTCGTGCATCTGTGAAAACAGCTATAGGCGAAGCATACAACTACCGCCGTCACTTCTTAGCAAAAGATCTGGCAGAGAACCCGAGAAAATTCTGGTCGTATGTAAAATAGCTTAGGGGGTCTAAGGACGCCGTTCAGTCCTTAGTTAACCACTTGAAGATAGCAAAACGAAAGCTGAAGTTTTAAATTTCACGTTAAAGAAATAAATCACACAGGGAAACCGTACATACATACCGTCATTTTACCATCGGACAGACTCCATGGCGACATGGTAATAAGTATGCCTGGCGTAGAGGAACAACTGAAAAATCTGAAAGCAAATAAACCACCAGGTCCTGATGGAATCCCAGTTCGATTTTATGGAGACTTCCCCACGGCATTGACTCCTTGCCTAGCTTGCATTTATCGCGAAACTCTCGCCCAGCGCGAAGTCCAGCAACTGGAAAAAGACGCAGGTGACTCCAGTATATGAGAGAGATAAAAGAACTGCCCGCAGAATTACAGACCAATATCCCTAACTTCTGTTTGCTGCAGAATACTTCAACGTATTGTCAGTTCGAATATAATAAACTTTCTTGAGACTGAGAAACTTATGTGCACGAATAAGCATCGTTTTGGAAAGCATCACTCATGTTAAACTCAGTTTGCTCTTTTCTCACATGAAGTACTGAGAACTATGGATGAAGGGCAACGTGCAGGGTCCTTATTTCTAGATTTCCGGAAAGCATTTGACGCGGTGCTCCATTGCAGGTTGTTAACGAAGGTACGAGCATGTGGAATAGGTTCAAAGATATGTCAGTGTGTCAAAGACTTCTTAAATAATACAACCCAGTCATCGATAGTGAACCTTCATCAGAGACAAGAATATCGTCAGGAGTGCCCCAGTGAAGCGGGATAGGACCACTGCTGTTCTCTACGTAAATCATTTGGCTGACAGTGTGGGCAGCAATTTAAGGTTGTCTGTTGATGATGACGTGGTGTACAGTAAGGTGACGAAACTGAATGATTGTAGGAAGATACAAGACGACTTAAACAAAATTTCCACTTGGTGTGATGAATAGCAGGTAGCCCTAAATGTGAAAAAATGTAGGTTAACGCGGATGTGTAGGAAAACCAATCCTGTAATGTTCGAATGCATAACATTGAAAATCGATATGAGTTGGAGTGAGTATGTAAGAATTGTGGTAAGTAATGCGAATGGTTGACTTCGGTTTATTGGAATAATTTGATAAAGAGTGGTTCAGCTGTAAAGGAGACAGCATACAGGACGCTAGTGAGACCTATTCTTGAGTACAGCTCGAGTGTTTGGAATCCGTACAAGGTCGGACTGAGGGAGGACAGCGAAGCAATTCAGAGGCAGACTGCTAGATTTGTTACCGGTGGGTTCCAACAATACGTAAGTGTTACAGAGTTGCTTCGGGAACTCAAATGTGAATCTCTGAAGGAAAGGTGACGTTTCGTCGAGAAACCCAAATGAGAAAATTTAAAGAACCAGCATTTAAGGCTGACTGCCGAAGAATTCTACTGCCGCAAACACACATTACGCCTAAGGACCACGAATATGAGATACGAGAAATTAGGGCTCATATGGAAGGATACAGACAGTCGTTTTCCCTCGCTCTGTTTGCGAGTGAGACAGGAAAGGAAACGAGAAGCAATGGTACAGGGTACCCTCCACCACGCAGCGTCCTGTGGCTTGCGGAGTATCTATGTAGAAGTGTGATACTGGATCCCCCCCCCCCCACCTCATTTCTGGGAAATCTTGGGTTGTGTGTAGCCTATCCCGAGATCCACATTAGATTGAAATGTGATAATTCGTGGAAAATGGTTACGGACAAATAAAAAATACTTACCTACTTCATAAATTTTGATGCGCTAAAACTAAAACTCTCCCTCTGTCCCCATAGGGTGGGGTTTGACAGAGAGGAATTAGAGTTTAACAAATGTTGACTTACATAATAATTTCTTCCGCAGATTCGGATAAGTTCTGATTGTCAACATTTGTAAGACTCTAATTTCTCTCTCTCAAACTCCATCCCATGGAGAGAGAGGGAGTGTTTTAGTTTTAGCGAATCAAAATTTACGAAGTAAACAAGTAATTTAATTTCCGTACACATTTTCCACGCAAAAATTAGGACGTGGATTTTCTTGAATTACAGCGCCAACTACCAAGAATCATAACAGATGTTTCAGACAAAATGTACGCATTTTTTATGTAGAATCTGATACTGCCATAAAAAATGGGGGTTCCCATTTGAAATTTTAAAGTTGCCTCCCACCGCACCCCCAAGGGGCTGAGGTAGCAGGCTATTATTATCAGCAGCAGATGTCCCCCTCGAAAATAATCAACTTGGGAATCCACACATTTTTCCGTGTGAAACATATTTTTCTAGTTATTCTGGTTTGTCAACTTAAAATGTATTCCCTGTATACACTGAAGTGACGTAAGTTATGGGATACCGATAAACACTTATACGGATGGCTGTGGTATCGCGTACAGAAGGTATAAAAGGGCGTTGCACTGTGGAGCTGTCGTTTGTACTCAGGTGATTCATGTTAAAATGTTTCCGATATGATAAACGACGCACGAAGGGAATTAACAGGCTTTGAACGGAATGGTAGTTGGAAATGGATGCATGGGACATTTGATTTCGGAACTCATCAGAGAATTCAATATCCAGAGAGTCAGGGTGTCAAGCGTGAGCCGAGAATATCAAATTTCCGGCATTACCTCTTACCACGGACGAGATTTTCCACGGACGATTATTTTCATCACGAAACTGTTACGAGAAACAGCATTTCACACATATAAATGTAGCTGACCGCCTTGTTTGAACTATATTCAAGTGACATGGGTTAACTAATTCGCGAAACGATATCCAGAGGAATTTAATTACTCCATATTAATTTTACTAAGATTTACACAAGATTTACAAAAAAAAAAAACTAAACACGGCGAATGTCTTCATAGAAAAATAACAAGATCTACGTGAATTATTAAACTGTGTCAGCTACACATGTAATGCACATGTGGTGGGTCTGCTAACTACTGGAAAAAAAGGCGATACTTCCAAAGATCGTGACTGACTCCACCTTAAACGATATGGCAGAAATAACTTCGTCACACATGATATTAAGGGAAGGTTAGACATGTAACAGAATTCATACGTGCTCAAGTCAAGTTAACGAGCAAGTCAGTGGTAACTAGTAGATTCCCTACAATAAACTTTGCGCTCCGAATCGTGGAAGAAGCGACATGAAAAATTACGAAACGGTACTACGGCGCCGGCCCATGTGGCCGAGCGGTTCTAGGCGCTTCAGTCTGGAACTACGTGACCGCTACGGTCGCAGGTTCGAATCCGGCATCGGGAATGGATGTGTGTGTGCTGTCCTTAGGTAGTAAGGTATAAGTAGTTCTAAGTTCTAGGGGACTGCTGACCTCAGATATTAAGTCCCATAGTGCTGAGAGCCATTTGAACCATTTGTTACAATGGCTATGAAACCATTCTAACCTGATCGCATGGTTCCTAAACTTCACATGATACTCCCAGCACAGCAACGAGAATACTACCTTTCTGGTTGTTGCCTCGGATCTCGAACAGAGACCAACTCCTCTCTGTCGATCTCAGAAACAGGAAGCTGCTGTTCTCCATCGCTATCCGATTCAGACTCTTCTCCGCACCTCCTTCTGGAACAGAATGTTCTCTGCACAACTCTCTGAAACCGAGTGAGCTTTATACTCTTTCGTTTCTATAACTCTCGCGTCTCCACAAAACTAATTCCACCAAAACTCTGCGAACAAGGGCTCTTGCTTATTTGTTTCACCTTTCAGAAGAGGGAACCTTTTCCACACGACCACCCTTCTCTGAACTTACGAGTCTCAGAAAGTTACACGCCAGATAATGTCAATGACGGCAGTGGTCTTGGCGTCAGCCTTTTAGATATGAGCGAAATGCTTATTTCTCCCCTATCATCCTGAATGTTTACTGGAAGTGTCTTACCTCTTTCCACAGTTTTCTAAATACCTTTGACATGAGTACATCTTCCAGAAGCGTAACTTCCTATTTCATAAGCAGGCTGTCAGCCTTCGGCTGGCACCAGTATGCTGCTTGATGGCTCAACGGCCATTCTACCCCTGCATCTACATCCATACTCCGCAAACCACCTGGCGGTGTGTGGCGGAGGGTACTTTCAGTACCTCTATCGGTTCTCCCTTCTATTCCAGTCTCTTATTGTTCGTGGAAAGAAAGACTGTCGGTATGCCTCTGTGTGGACTGTAATCTCTCTGATTTGATCCTCATGGTCTCTTCCTGAGATGTACGTAGGATTTCCTGCAGAGCGACATGTGCACAGTCACCATTCTTGTAATACAGCTTTACAAGCAGAGCGCGATCCTGCATTGAGACAGCCATGGCCTACGTCGCGGACGCGAAAGGAGGAAAAGCCGTGAACCCAGGGTTTTTATACCAAATTCAATGGGTCGTGGACGTGACAGGTGTTTTCACTTACGTACTGGGACACATACAGCGCCTATTGATCAACTTTCACACTATTATTTTTCTCCTGCCTCACGTCTTCCCCTTCTCCAATAATATTCCGTTGCAATTTGACGTCATTTTGACCAGTGGCGTCATTTCTACAGGGTTCTGAAATTTTAACTTTAACTATAATCACCAGTTCTGAAATTTTAACTTTAACTATAATCACCCTGTGTATAAATTATTAAAGCTCTCGGCTGAAGGACGGAAATGTACCGCTGCCTTGCGAGCCTCACCCTGAGGGACGAGGGACTCAAATAACGATACGGGAAAAAGTAATTCTACGCTTCCTGTGACTTCATAAGTTCATCTAAGTCATTGTACAGGGTGGTCCATTGATAGTGACCGGGCCAAATATCTCACGAAATAAGCGTCAAACGAAAAAACTTCAAAGAACGAAACTCGTCTACCCTGAACGGGGAAACTAGGTCGCGCTATGGTTGGCCAGCTACATGGCGCCTCCATAGGTCAAATGGATATCAACTGGTTTTTTTTAAAACAGGAACCTCCATTTTTATTACATTTTCGTGTAGTACGTAAAGAAATATGAATGTTTTAGTTGGACCATTTTCTTCGCTTTGCGATAGATGGCGCTGTAATGGTCACTAACGTATAAGTACGTGGTATCACGTAACATTCCGCCAGTGCGAACGGTATTTGCTTCGTGATCCATTACCCGTGTTAAAATCGACCTTTTACCAATTGCGGAAAGGGTCGATATCGTGTTGATGTACTGCTGCTATGATCAAAAAGCCCCACGGGCGTGTGCTATGTATGCTGCTCGGTATCCTGGACGACATCATCAAAGTGTCCGAACCGTTCACCGGATAGTTACGTTATTTAAGAAAACAGGAAGTGTTCAGCCACATGTCAAACGTCAACCACGACCTGTAACAAATGGTGATACCCAAGTAGGTGTTTTAGCTGCTGTCACGGCTAATCCGCAGATGAGTAGCAGACAAATTGCGTGAGAATCGGAAATCTCAAAAACGTCGGTGTTGAGAAAGCTACAACAACATCGATTGCACTCTACCATATTTATATGCACCAGGAATTGCATAGCGACGACTTTGAACGTCGTGTACAGTTCTGCCACTGGGCACAAGAGAAATTACGGGACGATGACAGATTTTTTCCACTCGTTCTATTTAGCGACGAAGCGTCATTCACCAACAGCGGTAACGTAAACAGGCATAATATGCACTATTGGGCAAAGGAAAATCCACGATGGCTGCGACAAGTGGAACATCGGTGACATTGGCGGGTTAATGTGTGGTGCAGCACTATGTGAGGAAGGATAATTGACCCCCATTTCATCGATGGCAATGTAAATGGTGCAAAATATGCTGATTTCCTACTTAATGTTCTACCAATGTTACTACAAGATGTTTCACTGCATGACAGAATGGCGATGTACTTCCAACATGATGGATGTCCGGGACATAGCTCGCATGCGGTTGAAGCGGTACTGAATAGCATATTTCATAACAGGTGGATTGGTCGTCGAAGCACCATACCATGGCCCGCACGTTCACCGGATCTGACGTCCCCGGATTTCTTTCTGTGGGGAAAATTGAAGGATATGTGCTACCGTGATCCACCGACAACGCCTGACAACATGCGTCAGCGCATTGTCAATGCATGTGCGAACATTACGGAAGACGAACTACTCGCTGTTGAGAGGAATGTCGTTACACGTATTGACAAATGCATTGAGGTTGACGGTCATCGTTTTGAGCATTTATTGCATTAATGTGGTATTTACAGGTAATCACGCTGTAACAGCATGCGTTGTCAGAAATGATAAGTTCACAAAGGTACATGTGTCACATTGGAACAACCGAAATAAAATGTTCAAACATACCTAATTTCTGTATTTTAATGTAAAAAATCTAACTGTTACCAACTGTTAGTCTAAAATAGTGAGTCATATGTTTGTGACTATCACAGCACCATCTATCACAAAGCGAAGGAAGTGGTCCAACTAAAACATTCATATTTCTTTACGTACTACACGAATATGTAATAGAAATTGGGGTTCCTATTTTTTTTTAAAAACGCAGTTGATATCCGTTTGATCTATGGCAGCGCCATCTAACGGGTCAATCATAGCGCCATCTGGTTTTCCCCTTCAAGCTAGACAAGTTTCCTTCTTTGAAGTTTTTTCGTTTGACGCTTATTTCGTGAGATATTTGGCCCTGTCGCGATCAATGGACCACCCTGTATAGGGGGTTTGCATTTTTCGCACGTATCAGTTGGTATTACAAGGGATGCAGCGCTCTCCACTCAGTCGAAGTACGTTGTAGGTACGTTTCAACAGAACTTCTCGCTAAGATACGGGGAAGAGTCAACAGGACGAAAACAAAGCAAGTGAGGACGACAGCGGAGAAAAGAGAACGTGTGGGCGTCAAGCGACACAGCGTGCCGGGAGGGGGGCGGCGTGTAGTGGGTCCTCCGCCGATAACCAATCACGTGATTGCGGCAGCTCTCCTTCCGCCCACCCGCCAACTTGACGGCCTCCCCCAGGCGCCCTTTAAGACCTATCAGCGAATTGCTGCACCCCCAGTAGCGCGCTCGTGCGCTGAGTGTGAGCACCAGCCCAGATTCATTGCAGATTCCACTCACACTATTTGAAGATAGTTTATTAGTGGGTTTGTTCTTAGCGTAATAACAATAATAATTACGATTCCACGGTCTGGTGTAAGTCTTTCAATTGGACGCCTCTTCGACGACTTGCGTGTCTCTCACCTATAACCTACTGTGGTGTTCCTATCAAGGAAAGGGGACGTTTAGTTTGACGTGAAATCCGTGCCACTTGTCGAATCACCAGATCAGTGAGCGGTGAAGGCTATTTCGAAGACATACTCAAATATTCAGTGGTCCAAACGGGTTTCGATCCAGCTATCTTTCAGTTTCTAAGCCAGCAGTTTGTGACTAGACCACCAGTCCCAACGTTTTTAACATGAAAACATTTCGTTTCACTTGAAATTTATTCCGGCCGATGCGGGCGAGCGGTTCTAGGCGCTTCAGTCTGGAAATGCGCGATCGCTACTGTCGAAGGTTCGAATCCTGCCTCGGGCATGGCTGTGTGTGATGTCCTTAGGTTAGTTAGGTTTAAAGTAGCTCTAAGTTCTAGGGGACTGATGACCTCAGAACCATAGTGCTCAGAGCCATTTGAACCATTTTTTTGAAATTTATTTAATTTGTATGAAATGTATTCGCAGTTGGGAATGTGAACAACCATGAGCTGTACAATGGAATGACGACAGTGAAAATTTGTGCCTGACCGGAACCGAACCCGAATTTCCGGCATTTCGCGAGCGCTCTTACTGCTATTTCCTTTTCTTTTATCTCATTTTGTTCGTAACTGATGGCTGAATTTTCTCGCGACAGACGTCCTATGACACTTGTTAAAGTTCATCGTTCATCCATTAACTCAGATTTTTTTATTACAGAGGGCAGATAACTCTGACAGAACACGCTAAGCTACCATGTGGCTATCCGAGCTCGCCTCAAGGCCAGACCCGAACTTCCGTATGTCTTCAACCACGTGTCTAAAACATTCGTTGTCTATATTCCCGTATAAGGAAGACAACTTACTTTAATATCGCTTGCCAGGTGTCGACCAACAAATGCTATGTTGTCGTTCCTGTGATGTTTTATTTGTTTCGTCCGCGACACGATTTGTAACGTAAATCCGTTTGTAAAGTTCACATATTTTAGACACGTGATTGTATTACTAATGGCTAACTGGCCCTGTGCTGAGACCTGACGTATGTCTGACATGATGTTAGTTTACTAGGAAACAGTTACTCCAGTCAAATAAAGTAGTATATGGAAACTGCATTGTTGTGCATTAGTGGACAAACTCAGCTGGGCGTCATGGTCACGACTGAGAAATATGTTTTCTCGTCTCCCATTACCTGCCCACAGCACACCCTTTTAAAGAATCTTTACCTTTCCTGTACCCTGATCAAACGTTGACAGAGTACCTAAACCAGATTCGATTTACATGCCTTCAGTGCAAAATAGGAAGCAGCATTGGTAGATCTTGTATCAACAACTATTAAGTTGTATAATGTCTAAAGTGATTATACGAGTAATTTCTGTAGAAGTGTTGTAGGTCACTCGCTTAAGGCGCGACCCTGAGTTCCTCTTATGTCCCTGTATGGTGTCACACACCGCCTGCCGACCGCTGCCGCAAACAAACGGAATCCAATGAAGGTGATGCCATACCATGTGGCTCGTCACACAGCTTTCAGTACCTCACGTACAGTTCTGCAATGTTCCCCGAAACGTTTTGAGGGCGAGTACCGTCGTAGGCACGAATGACTATGTGGCTAGGGAAACGCAGCTTTGGCTGTCAGGAGGTATGTCTCGCACGCCACATACTCAGTCCTACTGCAGTTAGAGCAGGGGAACATTAGATGACAACCATCAAAAACTTCCCTTCATCCAGGAATAAAGTGCGGTTAAGAGCATTTTTAAGGGTGACTGTGTTTCCTCGCAAATACCCTGTAAAAACACGGAAGTAGCGTTCACCTCTATGGGATACTACAGAAAAAATGAATTGTATTCCATTTGTTAGCAGAAGCAGTGGGCAGGAGAAGTGGTAACAACACACCAGTATATAAAAAATTTTCTGTAGACAGTTCTGGAAGAAGCGATCATAAAGCAGGCAGCAAATCTGGCTAACTGGCGAGGCGTAAGCGTTCCCGACTAAAGAGCTTCCCTCGGTTGCCTCAGGTACTAAAGGAGGAGGTAATGAGCAAGTTTGAGGCCAAGCAGCGGAAATGGGGCTGGCGTTCATTCGGCAGTAGAGTCGGCCGGGAGTTGCGGAGTTACCGACCACTGCGGCTCCGAGGCAGGACTTCAGATACAGTCGCAGGCAGCTGCGAGCAAATGGAGTAGGGGCTCACCTGACACAAGACAGTAAACGGCCTTTGTGCTGTCGCACACTTTTGTGCAGCATAAGGAAAAACTTTCCTCGGTCGTTGGGAGATAATTTGTTTATTTCTGTCAAACAAATTGCTTGAGAGTAAAGAGAAGCACGCTGAAGAGTTGGTCAGATGCTAACGTAACTTTGTACACGCTCATCGGTGGGTATGTATACGATTAGACTTTCACTTGTCTGTGACAGGTTGTACGACCACCACACTGTATTAGTGTTCTTCGTGTTCACAGATGTTAGCAGGCCTCGTAGGATATAAGGGACGTACACCTTGTGAAAGATGCGGAGATGGTACGTAGTGAGTACAGCACCTGATAGGTACAGAAAGGCTCTCACTGGGCGTGGGTGTCCATTTGGCCTGACGGTCGAGTAGTGCAACACACAGATTTGTGGGACATTCAGATGTGCCAGAGCGCTATGTTAGATAGAATGGTAAGGTTACGGCAGTCATACTCGTCGCTAGCCTTCCGGTCGACCACATCTCACCACCACAAGGGATGAACACCGTATTGTACACCAAGCACATCGTAATCCCTTCACACCTGCGTCCGCTATCGGAGAACAAGTAAAAGACTCTGTCCAAAAATCTGTGTCGTATTTCACTGTTGGTCTAAGAATAGGAGCAGCCTGGCTAGGGAGTTACCGTTCCACTTGTAGGCTGCCATTAATTCCACAACGCTGACGGTTGCGATTGGAGTTGTGATATGACCAAGAAGCACGAAATGCTGATGAGCTGTGTTCACCGAACAATCGCATTTCTGCATACCTCAGATGACGGTCGTCGGCGAATTAGGAGGTAATCCAGGAAGAGGTCCCGTTCTCCAACGTTTGGAGAGGTACATCAGTGTTACTCCTGGCATCATCTTATGAAGAGCCATCATGTAAGACTTCAGATCATGGTTCGTAGTGATCGAGGGAACCGTGATGGCACAGCAGTACATCATGGACATTCTACACTTTACCTTTCACGTGACAGAAGCAGGGTAACATTTTTCAACCGTAAAGCGCCTGACTACACATGGCATGTGTCTCTATGAACTTCCTGCGTGGTATTGAGGCACTCCCTGGGCCAGCAAGATCTCCAGATCTGTGTGCGGCAGAATATGAGGGAGCACATCCGACGTCAACTCCATCCCAGGATATCAACGACCAGTTGCAACAGTGGTGGGATAGCTTGCCTAAGCAGAGAACACATCTAATACCCGTACCAGCCCGATCAATTCGTGCATCCAGGACACTGGTACTATCTCTCCTCCTCATGCCCCCATGAGCAACCGACACACCAAATAGCGTAATTGAGCCATGTTTGATTATAACAGGACAAAGTCAGTTCATGGAAAATTATTGTTATTACCGTCTGTAACATCAAATATTGTAATTAAAGTACATACACAAAGCTTTTGCAGCAGTAACTGGACTGCATTCTGTGTTATTAACCACGAGAAAGTACACTGCTCAACGCAATTACAGGACCACTTTATCGAAACACGGTAACTGTTATCCATTGCGACGTAGAAGTTCGAAATTTGGGTTAATAGTGCCTGTAATCTTCCTCTGTAATGGTTCAAAAGCGTCGCACCCTGCGACGTCACCCTCGGGCTAGTCGACATTTCAGACAGCAAAATGTTAGCACATGCGAAAAAAAAAAAAATGCCAAAGCTCAGGAGGTGTAATGTGGGTTAATGGTGTCACACTGGTACTAAAAAGCGCACCACAATTCTGCCCAACGCCGCTGTGGACGTGTAACCCCCCCCCCACCTTTTACCCATTTTCACCAATTCTTTGACCCTTTACGATGGAGGTTAAAATTGCGACGTGCAGCGTTGAAATCAAGTAGTTTTCTTATGAATGGTAGGGGAAAACACTTCAGACACAGGCCCCAGAGGGTATCAAAAAGGGTGTTAATGAAATCAACTCTTTTTCTTGTTGAGTTGAGGTCCACACATTTCGTGGTCAAGAGCGACAGTTCGTAGTATGATGACGATATTTGGTTTGTGGGGAACTTAACTGTGCGGTCATCAGCCCTTACAAAGTCCCAGTTTTTACACAGTCCAATATAGTCAATGTCACAATTTATGATGATGGTGATGGTGGTGGTGATGATGATGATGATGAGGAGGAGGAGGAGGAGGAGGAGGAGGAGGACAATACAAACAGACGAAGTCCCGAACCCGTCCGCGAATCGAAGCTCGGGCACAGTGATCCAGAGACAACAACGCTAGCCACTGGACATTTCGTAGTATGGTGAGCACCACGACAACATTCTTGACAAATTTTTGACACGCCTGAGAACCCCCAGCCGCCTGAACTCTTCTCTAAGGACACTAAAGAAGAACAAAGCGATTGAATGTGATCGCACTCCTTTGGAGTACAGTCCGACCGCAATATTTGCTCTGATGTAGAGGGTGGAACCACTGGGGACAGCTCAAATCCTCTGGACGAAATCTGAACGAGGTCTGGAGCAGCAAAATGTGTTTATGCTTCTTTTACTCCTCCTGTTTCGTCCCTTGTGACATGACCGTTGGCGGATGCGACATTGGTGCATGCATGAATAAAACAGTGGAGGTTCCTTCTAAGATCACCCAGTTAGGCAACACCCTCAGCACCAACAACCTGTCTTTGATGAGCACTTTAAAAGAAAACAGGGAGCGGAACCTGATTCCTGGTAGCATAGATGGACGAGAGTGGGAAAATAGGGGGGGGGGGGGGGGAGGCTTTACCAAATACAATTGCCTCTGGTGTAGCCTATTACCTCAGACGCCTTATCACCCAAATTATTGTCAGTAACGAATTTTTGTCTTGAACTGTCTATGCTCCTCTACTTTCAGATGCATTTTTCCACTACACTATAATTAATATAAATATAACGTATTTAGGCTCAAAACTTCATGCAAAAATCTACAACAAACACTCTATAACGTATATGTTATATCTGGTATTAGCCTTTGAAATTGCTATAACGGCAGCTGCAAATTACATATACTTAAAATTATCAGCTGTACTGCTTCGATTAGATTTTCATTTCTCTTATTATTTTGTTATGTTCTAGGCAACCACTTGGCTCTGTTCAGCGACATATATTTGTCGCTTCAGATGGAGTCTTACACGTTTCTGTCACTTCTAGCCTCGAAACGTGTAGCCTAAAGCCCAGCGCTGTGGGAGTATTAAACTCGAAATTTCCGAAAATATACAATACCTCCAGCGCCTGAAAGACTCCTGAGTGAACGCGCCAAGTTTCCGTCACTTCCGACAGATAGCGAAGCTGTAAGTTTCAAAATGGCGTCTGTAGGTGATGTACATTACAAGCAACCTGCCGTCATTGAATTTTTCACTGCAGAGAAAGAAACTGAGGGGGTAGTCACAAACGCTTGCGCAAAGTCTATGGAGCATCTGCTGTCGATAGAAGTACAATTAGTCGCTAGCCACAGAGGATAATGACATCAGAAGGCGGTTCGGCAGAGTTCCACGATTTGCAGCGATCGGGGAGACCAACAGCGGCTGTCACACCTGACATGTTGCAGCGAGCTGATGATGTCATTCGGGAGAACAGACGCATTACTACTCGGCAGTTGGAGCTGCATCTGTCAATCAGCAAAGGAAGTGTCCATGCAGTTAACTGCACTCTCAAATATTCGAAAGTGTGTGTACTGACGTGGTATACACGCACTTGTTTCGCGCTGGAGGAAGGCCATAGAACGGGAGGGACATTATGTAGAAAAATAGAGTGTGTAGATTAAACATCATCCTTTCATGTGTGTGGTATTTTCATTATGTTCAATAAAGAATTGTTAATGAAAAAAATGCCGCGCGTTACTGTCTGGAAAACTCTCGTGTTTAGCTTACCTATCCACCTGCCTGTTGCATCTCTACAGGGCACGGTTATTCTTTTTCGTAGTTCTTGTTTTCGTAAGACTTGGTTTCACTTGGTTTTATTTTCCATTAATGTAACTGGACAACCTGTGTCACTCTTTTCTCAACTGCTGCTTTCTTTTTATATCCTTCAGCTCTTATAATTGCACTGTCGTTTATGTACAAGCCGTGTATAACATTTGCTCTCTGAATTCCATCGCCTCTACCTTATGAATTTCAAAACTTGTATTACAGTCATCATTGACGAAAGCTATAGATATAGGTTTACCTTTCTTATTTTTAAGATAAGTTGCTATGTTTCTGTGGAACCTACAGTGATCTTCCCCAACATTGGCTTGTGCCGATTTTATCAATATTTTGTAAGTAATAAGCGCCAGAATTTTGCAACCATGTTTTATTAAACTGTTTATTCTGAAACAGTCATAATTTCCTGCAACTTCTTCCTTGGAATTAGGAGCTGTTAAATTCTTTTTGATGTCTGAGGATAATTCGCCTACCTCATATATCGTACACACCACTTGCAACAGTTTCATCTTGGCTGGCTCCCCCAAGGATCTCAATAACTCAATAATTATAAGGGAATGCTCCGTACTGCAACATTATCGTCAAAGGAGATCTTAAATCATTCCTGTTAGCACTGACCTTTCTAGGTTTCTTGACTTACTGTGCTCGTTAAGCCCATTTCTTGACTGAATGTGATTGCGCGGTACGCTATACTTGGACACGGTGTGAATGTCTGCCCTCGGTAATTTTCTGTACATTCACGTATCAAAATGTGAATACCTTGTGCATGGATGCCACCGCAACAAACTACGTGACTTACTAGATAAATTCTTTTCATTTTTAGTTGGTTATTACTCCTCTAGCTGAACACACGGCTACTGAACAGTTTTGAAAAATAGTTCGTGTACTAACTGTAATTATGGAACTTCCTGGCAGATTAAAATTGTGTACCAGACCGAGAGTCAAACTCGGGACCTTCGCCTTTTGGGGGAAAGTGCTCTACCAACTGAGATAGCTAGGCGCCATGCACGAGCCGTCCCCACAGTTACTTATTCCGCCAGTATCTCGTCTCCTCCCTTCCAAACTCCACAGAAACTCTCCTGCGAACATTGCAGAACTAGCACTTCTGGAAGAGAAGGATATTGTGGAGACATGGCTTAGCCACAGCGTGGCACACGTTTCCAGAATGAAATTCTCACTCTGCAGTGGAGTGCGCGATGATGTAAAACTTGCTGGCTGATTAAAACTGTGTGCCAGTGTCGTCCAGGAGTGCTAGTTCTGCAAAGTTCACAGGACATCTTCTGTGATGTTTGAAAGGTAGGAGACGAGGTACTGTCGAAAGTAAAGCTGAGCTGGTTGGTCGTGGGTCGTGCTTGGGTACCTCAGTTTATAGAACACTTGCCCGCGAAAAGCAAAGTTCCCGAATTCGAGTCTCTGGCACACAGAGTTAATCTGCCAAGAAGATTCATATCAGCGCACGCTCCCCTGCAGAGTGAAAATTTAATTCTGTAACTATGGACTTTGCGATGTTTTGTAACAGAAGCTGTCATTACATTCTGCCTTTCAGAAAAGCCTCTAGCTTTCACGGAAGTCTATGATCGCTTGTCTGCGAGTGCTGCTATCTTTCACATGAATTAAACATTTCACTTTAGAGAAGTTCTTCAATGTGCTAATGGCATCCCATTGTAACAGATTCCCCCTATTTTAGAGTGGTTGGATATTTCTTCCACGTAGAAGACAGTAAATCCCTTGCGGTTTTCTCAGTAATAAGAAATTACACCACGTTTGCAGCAGTACCATACTCTAGTTTAATATTTATAAAATCTCTGACTGAGCAAAACTTCCTTTCGGCTGAGGCTCAGATACAACGTGTGGCTATGAAATGACAGTATATATGCTTTCTCAGAGTAAGTATACATTCGCCTTGTTTCCACCTAGGTCTTTCAGGACAGCGTCATATTCTTCTCGCCGTATCACATCTCTTACCTCACCTGTATCTACAGCTTCCTCACTTTTTACAATATTGTTTACACGTTCATTTCCCTTGTATGAAAAACATAAGACCTTGTGAGTCGGCTTCCACCTTTGCAACTTAAATATTTTAAAAGGTCGTTACTGGAATGAAGATTGTGAGTGCAGATTGGTGTTGGAAGTGGTGCAACAAAGGTTGTCCACCGATTGAATTTTAGTAAATATAATTCGCATACCGCGATTTAGTAGTCGTTCTATGCTGTCCGATTAAGTTAAAAAAACTCGTACTTCTTTTCTGAATGATTGCAGGTACAGCACGCACAACAGGTAAAACTGGACACTGCAAATTAGTAATGGAATCACGCCAGCTACGGATCGGTACCACATCGAAGTGTTGCGTGTTCCCTGCTAGAAATGTTAATAAATAAAACCCATAGTACATTGA
Organism: Schistocerca gregaria; assembly: GCF_023897955.1. NCBI lineage: Eukaryota > Metazoa > Arthropoda > Insecta > Orthoptera > Acrididae > Schistocerca > Schistocerca gregaria. The sequence goes on along the minus strand of NC_064923.1, from coordinate 124,519,655 downwards.
ATAATGAAATTAATCATGCGAACTGGAGGGTTAGTAGTAAAACAACACTGAAGAAACTCAAGATAGTATATTGCGAAATCACTACAACTACTTCCTATGATGCTTACATTATGAGTGTTGAAAACAGAAAGACAAATGTGAACAGCCAGGCTTCTCCTAGCTGCTCTCTAAAAAATTTGAAGGCCGCACCTTCTTTTATTATACAGATAATTGAAATATGAACATCGCCTCTTTGGTCGAAACCTTACATAATTTTTTACACTAAATATAGTTTTTTGAAAAGGGGAATTACAAACTTAAATCTCTTGTTAGGTGTAAACCACATTTCATCACTTAAAACGAAAAACGGCACAGTAATAACAGACAGACAATTATTTACTGATTCCTAGAACTCTCTGAATGTTTATATATTTGAAGAGATGAATGGGGATCGCAGATAGCTAATAATGAAAACAACGTAATTTCTCAACTCAGCTGAGGTGTATAATGCCGTCAGAGGTACAATGAAAGGAAAAGAGCGTCCATAAGGCGGTCTTTCCATAAAGATGGTTGAAGCTGGAGGCATGAGGATAGGAAAAATAATAAACATTGTCCTCATGCCCGGTACAGTTCATCCCTAGATCTTCGCATATAGATCTCACTATCTCTTTTAGAGAACAGAATTTTTCTCTCTTCTTTCCCTCATTTATCTGCACCAGATCTTCCTGATTTCATTTTTCCTCAGTAAGACCCAGAATCTCATTGTTCTTCATATTTGTCCACTCTCGAAGTTGTTGGAATGTTTAGACTATCTGCATATTACTCTGCATTTTTTCTGTCTTGAAGAGCTACTGACCACATTGCTTGAATGAATTCAGATGTGTACTCCCTTGTGCTTTTATTTATTTATTTATTTATTTATTTATTTATTTATTTATTTTTTCATGTCTGTAGCTAATGTCAATTTCAGTGTGTTACAAGTAGAAGTCACAAAAAGCACATTGGATGTTAACCGCTGAATCTACTGAATTATTTTGTACCTTCGGCTATTTTCGCTCAAAGTAAGGTGACGTAAAAGACAGGGTACAAATTTTATTATTGTCTATGTTGAATTTTGATTCCTATGGCACATACAAAGCCATTTCCTTAACTTAATCTACTGTACACAGATTAATAACTATACGTGTATCAGTATTCAGATTTACTTTTACAGATTCAGGTATCGTGAAGGCAATGATTGTTTTGTCACATATACTGCAGGGTGAAAAATCTTTTTATATACTACGAAGTAATAACAGTTGGGCAGAAAGGCATTGTCTTGCATTAGGTTTTCATTTACTTTCGTTGTTACATTTATTCTCATGTAGCATAGTAACCATTGCGGAAAGTTTTTTTTCTAAACAAAATACCGACAGTAGACTTTGCCACTTTTTCGTTTAGACTAACAGTGGACATGTGTTTCAGTTCAGCAATTATCACTGATAACAAACAATGAACATTTCGTTGGAAACCGAAAGCACTAAACAGATTTCAATCGTGACACCTGTGTGAAGGATATGAGTGGAATATAACGTGTCAGACTTAATTTATGAAATTAATTTAAAATCTCTGAGGTCTATGCACATCAAACTGTTCTTCCTTTCAGTTGATTCCAGAAATAACGTGATTAAAATACAGGGTGACAATTATTGAAATATTTCAAGAAAAAACGTAAATTAGTTACAAACTACAGTGTGCACACACTTCATTCAACATGTAAACGTCACTACAGGTATTCGAATTTAGGTTATGAGATGTTCGATATGCCTGCCATCAATGACGATGATGTGGTGCAGACGAATAGTGAAATTTTGTATGACCTGCTGCAGTGTCGGAACATCGATACAGTCGATGATCTCCTGAATGGCTGTTTTCAACTGAGCAATGTCTTTGGGGTTATTGCCGTACACCTTGACTTTAATATAGCCCCACAAAAAGGAGTGGTATGTGTTCAGATCAGGAGAATATGGCGGCCGATCGAGGCCCATACCAGTGGCCTCCAGGTACCCTAGAGACAGAAATCGGTTTCCAAAGTGCTACTCCAGGACATCTCAATCCCGCGTCCGGCCATCCTGATTTAGATTTTCCATAATTTCCCTAAATCGCTTCAGGCTAATGGCGGGATGGTTCCTTTGAAAGTGCACGACCGACTTCCTTCCCTAATCCGATGAGACCGATGACCTCGCTGTCTGGTCTCTTTCCCCAAACAACGCAACTCAACCCCTCCAGGACATGAAACACACTCTTGCTTCGATGGTGTCGAACTACGTCTTGCATGAAGCACATCTTGTCGAAATCAGGGTCACTTTGGATAATGGGCATGACTACAAAAGGAATATCACACCGATTATTCCGTTACTGGACATTGCTCACCACACAGTCACCCGTTGAGGGTGAAGAGACTTCTCGATCGCGAAATGGGGAGTCTCAATCCCCAAAATGCGGCAGTTCTGATTATTGACGGACCCACCCAAACGTCGTCAATTCTGTGGACAATAGTGTTAGCGAAACGCAACCGCTGTTCCATGGCCCTGGGGCGTAATGGCTGATCGGTTTGTATTCTGTATGGGAAGACATGCAGATCTTCAACAACATTTGGTTCCGTGTCTCCTGGTTGATCCCCACTTGTTGCGCAGCCTGTCTGATCGATTTCCTGGGGCTGGTTTGAAACACAGTGAGTGTCTTCTCGATGTTTCCAGTTGTTCTCACCCTTTTTAGACGACCAACAGTGCCAACACTATCGTCACGAACACACTCCGTTTTCTCAAATTTTCGAATAAAACTGTTGATTGTCGGCACACTTGAGCGGGTTGTGTTTAGCTTGGAATCGGCCGCAACCTGCCTTTGAGTCGCAGTTAGACTGATATTGCTCACATAGCAGACCGTATACGCTATACGCTCAGGCACGCTGTACCGTGACATTTCCACCTGCAAACGGCCGATAACAACAAGGTGCCTGCGAACGCGCTTACTAATTCCCATGATGCCCCGTGGTCAACCGTGCAATTTTAACGTCCTAATTCAAACCCGCAGAATTTACGACGATTTTGTTTCATACAGTTCAATAATTGCCACCCTGTAGATCATGAAGCAAATATCTTTGGGGAAAAAAAGGGAGCTGCGTTATCAGCGTCTCTGACTGAGGAGGAGCCGAATGCAGTTTTCATTACTCGCAGGGGCTTTCCCCTGGTGGCAGTACTGTGGCTTCTGAGGTCAATAGAGAAGCTACTTAACTGAGGCGTAGCGGTTCCAAGTTTCAGAATGCTGATAACAGTTGGGAGAGCTGTATGCTGATGCCATGCTCCTTCATACGTCGTCGAAACGACGTCCTATGGTGTAGGATGACGCCACAGCCTGAGGGCGCCGTATGGACGTTTGGCCCTGAGCGAAGAGTTATTCATTTAGTTCGGTCCCCCATGAAAGGCCATTTCGAACGCCTCTTATTTAATGTAACTCCGGCTCACTTCATCTTGTTAACGATTCAGTACAGGCACCGCCAATGACCTGTTTCATTGACTAGGATTATATGGCAGTTACGTTACTTCTCACCTGTGGGTGGGAGGTGGGATGTATTGTGATGCCTGCCGTTTATGAGAACCACATCTTCAGCATAGCAGCCATAAAGCCCTCCCCGTTAACCCTCAGACCAGGCAGCCGTAAAACAGTCGTTCTGCTGCTGATACCTGCCGAATCCCACGGCTTGCAGGAGTCCAGGGCGGTCGTAACGTGTGCTCCAATCCCCGTCTTCTTACAACTGCTTTTAGTGTGATCTGATATAGGGTCACCAGATGCTGTGCGCTGAATGCACGATGGCTTCTAAAGAATGAATACCTCTATCAAAGTCTCGTGAATTTTCAAATTTAACCCTTTTTTTACATACTTACGTGTAACGCAACAAAACTTGCCATAGCGTCCATCGTCCCTGCTTCTCTAAAGAATCAAACTTTCATGAATAAAACAGCTCTTTTTAAGAAAAGCAGTTTTTTTGCACCTCTCAATGTTTATGCCGTCATATTCTCTGAAATATGTGTCTTACAAAGATATAGTTTTGTAGGTACTTTTAGTCGTAGATTTGGGCACTGTCTGCAAAATAAGTCGCAAATGCAGTTAATTAGTAAAGAACTACTAAACTAAAGCTTCATGCCTGATTCTGAAATTGTACTGGAAGAACAGAGAAAATGTAGTAAGAAATAACCTTTTTGCTTGCATTATTTTGTAGCGGGTGTCAGACGAAAAAATTTCGAAGGTTGCAAGTATTTACAAAGTTTGTAGGAAGTAGCTAAGTGCTGTCATACTCAAATACTGGATGAATATACTCCGGGTAGCCTTCAAGCAGTTAGCTACGATGCTTCAAGAACACACACACAGTTTATGACTTTAAATACATCACTTGTTGTGTTAGACCTTTAACGTAAGATTATACCTCTTAATGAGTAGATTATGGTGCCATTTCAATTTTTTAAATACATCAGTAATTATATGAAATTCTCAAAATCAAATTTTTGTTTCCCCAGTAAAGTGTTAGACAGGCAACTTCCAGTTGCAACCAGGTGATCGTTTTAGCTGTTTATAAATACAGATGCTCTGTTGATGATGAATCTCCAGCAGAACCTTGCTTTCCTCGAGAATACTTGCCGCTTCTTAAGGTTACTAACTGCTGGTATTATATTGGTAATATGTTAGTTTCCTTTCTCCAACCTTGTCCATTATATGTTTGGACAAAATTGAAAAGAAATGCTTTGAAGAGAATAATGGTATATATATTATGGTAAAAGGGTGGAACGAGTAAAATTCCCTGATGACATGGTGCGTTCTGGCTGAAAATGAACAAAATAGTAGAAAACCTGCTTCTGCATAGCAGAAGTACAGGATAAGAACTTTTAGTAAGAAAAGCCACAGTATTATCATTTGTATGGAGGGAAAAAGAACAACCACAGAATTAGGACAGGACACATTCGAAGAAATAAATGACTTGCACCCAAGAAAGTAAAACTGTAGTTGCAATGAGAGAGCAAGCATTCAACAGGAAGGTCATGTTTTATGTGGAGTATGGTTCTATATGGCACAGAACCGTGGCCACTAAGGAAAAAAATTTAAAAAAAGTTGAATGCCCTTGGAACATGAACGTGGAGCAGCATGAAGAAGATAACCTGGACAGAAACAGTAAGGAATAAAGAAGTACGAAGAAGAGTTGGTGAAAAAAGATAAATATTGCAGGAGATTTTAAAGAGAGAAATGAACTATTTAAGACAGCATCTAAAAAGACAGCATCTAAAAAGACAGTCCATAGGTATAAATGCATTACAGGAGATAATGAAAAAGAAAACAAGAATAGGGAAGAAAAGTAGCCGAGTGAGGAAAATGGTTAAATTTCAAGAACGTTATGCAATGACAAAAAGAGTGGCAGAAATTGCCTATGCAACGAAGACGAAAAAAAAGGTCGAAAAGGGGAAAAGTCATGTAGTCGTGGTAGGAGGCAGTGTAATGAACTGCATACTAAAAATCCCAACTGGTGGGATGTGAGGGTGGATATGGGAGAGCTTATATATGTTCTATAACACTACAAAACACACACAGACACTACTACTGATCTAACTTACAGCTGCAATTGAACTTGTTGAAAGGAATTACCAAATTAAACAATATTGTTAACTACATATTACACCCACAAAAAAAGCTTCGGCTAGTTTACCAGTCATCCATACATCTTCACTTGAAATGCATTTAGAATAGCAAAGTAATCAGAATGCCTAACACCAGTAAGTGTTTTTGATACATCAAATGGAGACTGTCCATACTAGTAACAAAACTGCTGGGGATTTGGAACTGTAGGCAGCCATGGTTCACCACAAAAATCGTGTTTCCTAGCATAAACATCTTCTGCACTCTGGATTCAATAGGCAATTTAGAAAGAGTTTGGCCAAATGGAGTTACGTTCATCATTATTTATCTAAGACCTTTTATTTCTCTAAATTAAGACATCAGATTCAGTTACCATATCAGTAGGCGGCAGCTGAATTTCTTTGCTAACAAACTGTATTACTTTGGATAAGATTATTGTATTACTTGGTATAAAATCTTTATCAAAATCAGCCAAACATTCCAGTGTCCTAATGCTAAAGTAATAACTTCATCTTGCAGTTCAAAATGTTTGTCACTTGCTGCTGTTGCACAATGGAGAGCGCACAACAGTATGCGTGACACATTGCCAGTCTCCATCAAAACTGTAAGATATTGCCCATTCATCGAATGTTACAGCAAGAATGAAACAAATTGTTCTGTGTTACTGCAAAAATTGAACAAATGCAAGGAGTGTTCAAATGATCAACGACAAAAATGTTGTAACAACCAAACCAGTTGACATTAGCATATCCCCATTTTGGGATAATATAGTGAGACATCGTTGTAAGGGAATTATTTGTCATCACCTGCCCCTAAAAAATTCAAAGGTCTGCCGTCATCAGGCAAGGTGATATTCACCATCTTTCTCAATGTCCAAAGTATGATACTCATAGAATTGCTCGAGCATGGAAAAACCAATAGCACTGATTTGCCCATGATATATGGTGTACCCTATGCAAGTCCATCAAGAGAGAATGGCCTGGGCTGCTTATGGAGGCAGTGATTCTGCTTCATGATAACATATATCCACATGTCTTCAAGGTAACAGCACCTTTGACATGTGCCCAGCAACCGTGACATGTCTTCCTACGACTTCCATGTGTTTGGTCCACAAAAAAACATCTCAAAGAGAAGTGCTTCATCTCGGACAATGAACTGGAGGTCTGGCTTCTGTCATAGCAAAATAAATTCTGAGAACAGGGAATCTTTTGGCTTATAAAAGCATGAGTTAGTTGTGCTCAGGCTTCTGCAAATTACATTTGAATAAAGCCATCAATTATACCCTCATTGTTCTTTTGTACATTTTCTTCCAAACACCTATCATACAATACTGAGTTAAAGCAAAAATTAGAGCAAATTGTCCCAATGTCACAATGTTACAAAAAATTGTGATAAACTATCCCATACATCACCATGTTACACCAAAAATGTAACGATCTGCCTATAGTTAAAACAAAAATCTAAAAATTTCCTCTACTACAGCAAAAATATAAATCTCACACATCGACATATTACAGTAAAATTGTACCAAATTTCTCCATACTTGGGCATGTTACAGCAAAACTATAAAAAAAATTGCTTCATTCATCGACAGGTTGCATCTTACAGTAAAGAAACTGCTACATATGTAGATAGGTTGCAGCAAAGGTGGATGCACTGCTCAGTAGTAGGAAGCAGTCATTCCTTCCTGTTACTGAACCAAACTATGTGCCAGGCTCTGGCACGCAGAAATGTGAAAGTCGGAGTGAGGCTTGTTTGAGGTTCAGCAGTTTTCATGAGGCCAGCCAAACCAAAGTGGTCCTTTCATCCTAGGTATCACAGGCTGGGTTTAGAACTTTGTACGTTTTACAATAGGCTCAAGTTTTTCATTATAATTTGTGTTATTTCGTTTATCAACAGTTTTCTTGAATGTGTTTTAAAAGTATGATGGAATGAGAAGTACAGATGACTTTTTTGTTAATTATCTTGTTCATAAACTGAGACACTTCTATTTGTTGTGGATACCTTTCCTTCTTCTTCTCAGGGCTGTTTCTATGTGTAAGTACTCGATTTTTTATTAGTTATTTCATTGTAATTATATATTATTTTGTAATTTTTCTTTGTAGCATAATTTATTTCTCCACCTCAGTGACACTAGATAACAAACAGGTTACATATCAGCATACCGCTCTTACTACTTACTTTACTTGCTTCTGACTATGAATACCGCCATACACCTTAACAGTGTGGTTGACAGAAATATGCCCCTACAGAACAATGAATTTTTTTTTATTCACAAGTAAAAAATTTTTTAACCATCGACATTTTTCAAATTAATTTTACAATGCATAAAGTTCAACAAATTGGATCGTGTTGTAACATTTACATATTGTGTATATTACATCAGAAATACGGAATCGACTGAAAAACATTGAAATTATTAACTTTCGTCCTTGATACTCGTATTTGTAATTTATAAAACTTTAGCTGAGACAGTTAAATATAAAGGTTGCAGTGAGTTTAGGGAGTTTTACTTCTCTAGATACGTCTAACGCAAATTGACGTTATTCAACTTATCAGCATGGAACAATTATCAAGTTTACAAAGTTGGTTAGGACAATTACATCAAAGGTTGTCTGTGGCCCTGGTGCCATTCGTCAATTCCTAGGACATGTGTGTTCTTTCTACTGTCGAGAACTATTGAGAGTAGTGGACTGGAGGAAGACAGTAATGGCGACAGGCTATGTGCAACCCTCAGCTGCTTCTATTTCTGCAAGCTGCTACATAAAGTTTGATAAATACATAACATGGACTGCGGAAACTCAAATGCATGTACTACCTTTTTTTGTTTAGGAACAAATAAATGAAAGAACCTTATATATGAAGATAGGACAGTAGAGCTGGAAGAGTAATGGTCAAATATATATAGAAGGGAACCTCCAGGCAGATTAAAACTGTGTGCCAGACGGAGACTCGAACTCGGTACCTTTGCCTTTCGCGGGCAAGTGCTCTACCAACTGAGCTACCCAAGCTCGACTCGCGTCCCGTCCTCACACCTTTACTTCCGCCAGTACCTCGTCTCCTACTTTCCAAACTTCACAGAAGTTCTCCTGCGAACCTTGCAGGGCTTGAGTCGTGCTTGGGTGGCTCAGTTGGTAGAGCACTTGCCCACGAAAGGCAAAGGTCTCGAGTTCGAGTCTCGGTCGGGTACACAGTTTTAATCTGTCAGGAAGCTTCATATCAGCGCACACTCCGCTGCAGAGTGAATATCTCATTCTGGGTATATAGGAGTCCTACAATTGTGATGAAATAAATTATGACCAATTATAATTAAAATTAGGTCATACATTTTACTGCAGGAAAACAGAGAATGGAGGACATTCAGGTGTTGTGTTTACAGTGACGAAGACACTTACAAATAACATTATGGATACTGAATGGATTCAGAAAGAATAGCTGCAGTTGTTTCAGAGCAAACGAAATGTGTTACATGGAAATTATGAATGTGTATGTGTCAAAGTACTTATTTTCTGTCGAGGAGATGAAGGCCTCTGCAAATAGTTACACAAGCTGTTAAATGCGGGATTTAATAACGAAAAGTGTGAGGTGATCCACATGAGTTCCAAAAGAAATCCGTTGGAATTCAATTACTCGATAAATAGTAAAATTCTCAAGGCTGTCAATTCAACTAAGTACCTGGGTGTTAAAATTACGAACAACTTCGGTTTGAAAGACCACATAGATAATATTGTGGGGAAGGCGAGCCAAAGGTTGCGCTTCATTGGCAGGACACTTAGAAGATGCAACAAGTCCACTAAAGAGACAGCTTACACTACACTCGTTCGTCCTCTGTTAGAATATTGCTGCGTGGTGTGGTATCCTTACCAGGTGAGATTGACGGAGAACATCGAAAGGGTGCAAAAAATGGCAGCTCGTTTTGTATTATCACGTAATAGGGGAGAGAGTGTGGCAGATATGATACGCGAATTGGGGTGGAAGTCATTACAGCAAAGACGTTTTTCGTCGCGGCGAGATCTTTTTACGAAATGTCAGTCACCAACTTTCTCTTCCGAATGTGAAAATATTTTGTTGAGCCCAACCTACATAGGTAGGAATGATCATCAAAATAAAATACGAGAAATCAGAGCTCGAACAGAAAGGTTTAGGTGTTCGTTTTTCCCGCTCGCTGTTCGGGAGTGGAATGGTAGAGAGTGTGGTTCGATGAACCCTCTGCCAAGCACTTAAATGTGAATTGCAGAGTAGTCATGTAGATGTAGATGTAAATGCGAAGACAAGAGAAAAATTAAAGAAAAATTCTTCAGTGAATAACATTGGGTCTAACGTGAGAAAGTATATGATGTTAGAAAATTATTTCAATTAGTTCAGACCTTTTGCTAGTGGATAGAACATTCTGTCATTTTTGAGCAGACAGCCAGGGAGCTAAATTCCTTCTTCCAATATTTAGGCTGATAACTGCCACAATCAAAGTGAGTCACTGACTGAATTAAAACCACTTGACTCAGTTACATACTGCAGCTTCAAATGGCTCTGAGCACTATGGGACTCAACTGCTGTGGTCATTAGTCCCCTAGAACTTAGAACTACTTAAACCTAACTAACCTAAGGACATCACACACATCCATGCCCGAGGCAGGATCCGAACCTGCGACCGTAGCAGTCGCACGGTTCCGGACTGCGCGCCTAGAACCGTGAGACCACCGCGGCCGGCTACATACTTCAGGATAAATGCGTGTGCATCAGCATTAAAACAGTAGGCACAAGAATGTCAGTCAATAGATAAAGCTTTATTTGTCAATTAAGCTGTGGAAATACAAATATACTTTGTAGACAACATGCTCGACCGAGACAAGGATTTCAGCTCGACAATTTACGTAAACCGCTCTGTCAGGTTATGAGTTTCCGCTGTCTGACATTCCAACACACACTTTCCATTTTAATAATTAACCACATAATTCATAATAACGATAGATTTGTTGGATCAGCACTTGCTATGTTTTGTTCATAGACACATATAGTTTTGTTGTTGGCTGAGTCTTGTATTAAATGTTGCATCTCTGATGAACAAATATTTACTGCACAACATAGCTTTACATCAAGTATTTATAATTCAGACACCGATTCACTATGTATACAGGTGTGTAGGTATCCACTGAAACATCAAAAAAAGGTAAACTGCGGCCTGTAAGATCATAGAACAACATGGTTGTCCTTAATACATTCCTCCAGAAGAAAACAAATGCCAAGTGGACTTCACAATAACCAAGTGCAAATAAAAGTTACATTGATAACATTTTTTGAAGAATGAAAGGAACAACTGAAGGCAATAAGAGTTTAAGTAAGACAACGAATAATTCAGCTGCATAATATATACGCTTAGTAACAGAACATAGTTAGTACTGTATTCATGACATCACATGCCAACGAGTTTATTTTGCCTCCACTTAATGTCACAGAGCCCTTTGGGACTACAATGAGTTGGGGACGAGTCCTTGAGGTAGTGAGGTATTTGGCAGCTATTTTTCCCTCCTAATGAAGCAAAATTCCTTATTCGAAATGACCTATATTGGATAAACTGTCCACATGTTCAGTAGTGTCTTAATGACTTGAATTGCATAAATTCCTGCACTTCTTAAAACCATCTGAAGGACTAGTGTGGCTAAATTGAAGCTTTGTTTAAAACAATTCAAATCAGGTGAATTATTTACGAACAATGTGTAACAATATTGACCATACTATGGCAACTTAAAGTATTTTCACCTAAAATATGTATCTTATTTATGAAAAATTGGGGGAAATTGGTGTAACTTACAGTACTAGCACATCTAAATGTCTGAATTATTTATCATAAATACATAAGCTTCATCAGCAACACACACACACACACACACACACACACACACACACACACACACACACACACACACACGTCTGCACACATATTTTAGCTGTCAAGTGTCACAATGTTATTTCTATGTCTCAAATGTCAATATTATTTTTCAAACACATGTAAAGATGTTGACAATAATGGTGAAACTTCCATGCGTAGATGTCTTTATTAAACTCGGTACAAGGCACAATTAATCTCCAAAGAAAATACTTCCACATCTAAGCAATTTGTCTTACGGTTGTACAGTTGTACAAAACACACACTTTCTAAAATAACACGCAAATCAGGCAAGGCAGTGATAGTTGACAGTGTCAAATAAAGAGGTAGTCTCTGTTACCGTCCCATAACTGTGTAAAATATGTAGGTTTGAATAATATGCTAAATGGGAAAGCCAAAGATAGCTGACAGTTCCATAGAAACAACTAGCCCTTCACAACTCAAATAGTATTCTAATACCAGCAGCTGACAATGTATGAGTGTACTATAACCAGATTGTGCTGGTAGTAGAAAGAAAAGAAACCATACAAGATCATGGAGTCGTTGAACATTTGGATGACTTAGAAAAGGAATTGGATGATGGTAGCTGAAAGTACAGTAACCCCAATTTCTTACCTATACAAATGTGCATGAAGTTCATACATTAAAAGTGCTGTTTCACCAAAGTGACATTTAGTTTCCACTGTGTGACAGTAAAAGACAATCATCACCAATTGTACCTTAACATGTAAGTTAGTTCACAATAAGTGAGCCATTCTCTTTGTACTTTAATAGAAGAAATCATTACATGTTTTGGTAAGTAATGCAGAAACTTTTTGGTTTCCTTAAAATTCGTTACAAAGATTGAACTATTCTCACTGAACAGTACACTTCAAATGTAATTTAGATCTGCAGTACTACAGGTGTTTTGTAATGTTACAGAACAAATCCTTACACACTTTGATAAATAACACAGACAAAACTGGTTTCTTTAAGTGTGGTACAAAGAACTAAGTATTATCTTTGACAAGTGCACTTAAACCTGTGACTTAGATCAGTAGCACTAGTAAACGACCTATGTATGTTTTCTACTGTTATAGAAGAATTATTCCTGTATTCTGATAAATAATACAGATGGCTTTATTTTGGTGTAAAGATTGATTTTTCCTGCGTGATCAGAGTCCCTTACAGAACCTAGTCCATCACTGTGTTTGACATATGCAAACCAAGTAGTGGTCACAAAGCTGCCATGTCACATTTGCTGCATTTTGTAATTGCTCATCTTGCTCATCAATTTTAGTGGTAAAACACGTTTAAAACTTAAAGAAAATTCAGTATTTTTACCATAATTCATTGTTTTATTCCAAGTACATTTCTTTTGCTGTACTATTTATTTGATTTACTCGTAATAATAAAGTTAAACTTTGTCATTTTAATGTTATTTCTTTATGTTTACCGTCTGTTTCAGGTTTTGAATGCTGTTCATATAATTTAATCACCATTTTGAGGTTAAACTAATTCCGTTGCAATATGTATTCTACCGTTTTCATTTCACTTTCTATTGCATTATTATCTAGAGTTAAATATGAAATTCTGTTAATCATTGCTTTGAAATATATATATTTGTGAATTTGGGTGACAAGCATTTTTATTTATGACAATGTCAGTCACAGTATTTTTTCTATATAATTAAAATTGGTGGTAGGTCTTGTTGTTGCTAATTTTTACGTCTAAAAATTGTATCGATTTGTTATGTTCTAATTCTATTGCAAATTTGATTTTACAGTGCAAGTTGTTTAGTTGCTGATGGATCATTTGTATCTCGGTCATATCTGTCTACAAGTAGTGGTAATAAATAATTTTGTTCCGAACTGCTTACTCTGAATTGAAGGATGTCTCTTCCAGTGCATTAATAAATATGGCTGCTGTGGAGCCTGTGATACATGTTGTCACAGCTACTCCATCTGATGGTGTACGAATTCTATTTTCATATTGTGAAGAGTTTTCAGATAAAGTAAGTTGTAATTGGTTTATTATTTCAAAAGTTTCAATGACGGATACTTTTCTGTGTGTAGGAGATTTCTCTTTATGGTCTTCGTTATTTCTTATATTTGTGTATGTGTATATGAATTGGTGATGCCAAATAAAATGAATATTCTTACTTGAGGGATTTGTATGTGATTATGTTCTGGTATAATACTCTGGTATGTACACTCCTGGAAATTGAAATAAGAACACCGTGAATTCATTGTCCCAGGAAGGGGAAACTTTATTGACACATTACTGGGGTCAGATACATCGCATGATCACACTGACAGAACCACAGGCACATAGACACAGGCAGCAGAGCATGCACAATGTCGGCACTAGTACAGTGTATATCCACCTTTCGCAGCAATGCAGGCTACTATTCTCCGATGGAGACGATCGTAGAGATGCTGGATGTAGTCCTGTGCAACGGCTTGCTATGCTATTTCCACCTGGCGCCTCAGTTGGACCAACGTTCGTGCTGGACGTGCAGACCGCGTGAGTCGACACTTCACCCAGTCCCAAACATGCTCATTGGGGGACAGATCCGGAGATCTTGCTGGCCACGGTTGTTGACTTAAACCTTCTAGAGCACGTTGGGTGGCACGGGATACATGCGAACGTGCATTGTCCTGTTGGAACAGCAAGTTCCCTTGCCGGTCTAGGAATGGTAGAACGATGGGTTCGATGACGGTTTGGATGTACCGTGCACTATTCAGTGTCCCCTCGACGATCACCAGAGGTGTACGGCCAGTGTAGGAGATCGCTCCCCACACCATGATGCCGGGTGTTGGCCCTGTGTGCCTCGGTCGTATGCAGTCCTGATTGTGGCGCTCACCTGCACGGCGCCAAACACGCATACGACCATCATTGGCGCCAAGGCAGAAGCGACTCTCATCGCTAAAGTCGACACGTCTCCATTCGTCTCTCCATTCACGCCTGTCGCGACACCACTGGAGGTGGGCTGCACGATGTTGGGGCGTGAGCGGAAGACGGCCTAACGGTGTGCGGGACCGTAGCCCAGCTTCATGGAGACGGTTGCGAATGGTCCTCGCCGATACCCCAGGAGCAACAGTGTCCCTAATTTGCTGTTAAGTGGCGGTGCAGTCCCCTACGGCACTGCGTAGGATACTACGGTCTTGGCGTGCACCCGTGCGTCGCTGCGGTCCGGTCCCAGGTCGACGGGCTCGTGCACCTTCCGCCGACCACTGGCGACATCATCGATGTACTGTGGAGACCTCACGCCCCACGTGTTGAGCAATTCGGCGGTACGTCCACCCGGCCTCCCACATGCCCACTATACGCCCTCGCTCAAAGTCCGTCAACTGCACATACGGTTCACGTCCACGCTGTCGCGGCATGCTACCAGTGTTAAAGACTGCGATGGAGCTCCGTATGCCACGGCAAACTGGCTGACACTGACGGCGGCGGTGCACAAATGCTGCGCAGCTAGCGCCATTCGACGGCCAACACCGCGGTTCTTGGTGTGTCCACTGTGCCGTGCGTGTGATCATTGCTTGTACAGCCCTCTCGCAGTGTCCGGAGCAAGTATGGTGGGTCTGACACACCGGTGTTAATGTGTTCTTTTTTCCATTTCCAGGAGTGTATTTTTTTTATATGTGGAGACTACAGTCATCAGTATACTGAGTTTCTTTGCTTAGGGACATGTTTGGGTATTTATATATTTATTTCTTGGACAAATCGGAAGCATTTCTTTATGTATTTTTGGGCGAGGATGTAAAGATGGGATTCAGGAATTCATGATGGTGCATGATTTATTACCTATTTCTGTAAAAATTATATAAAAATTTTTAATTGATTTCTTGACTTGCACAATGAATTTCTTTGTGTCGTTGCACTGTATGTGTGTGATACTGTTATCCTGAAAGAAATTTGGTACTTTTCCTACATAATCGTTTTGTTTTATAGCAACTACACTGTTCCCCTTGTCTGCCTTTACTGATCTTGTGTTTTACAGTCCTAGTTTATTTTTTATATGATTTGCTCAACATATGTAATGTTGTTGTCATATTTCCTGTTCCTCATTTCTCTTTCTGTAAGTGTTGCTCCTTTATATTTGTACCCTCATTTTGTTCACATACCGACAGTTTTGCCTTATCTATTACGACATGAGTAAATAAATCAATAAGCAACAAAAAACTTCTACTTAAAATACAATATGTTGTTCTTTGCACTCATGGCAGCTTCAGGTCCAGTGGCAAGAAAAAGTATTTCGTGTTTAAGTCTCAGAGAAAGTACTGGCTGTGGATAAAAATATCTCCTCTCACTCTCTCTCTCTCTCTCTCTCTCTCTCTCTCTCACTCACTCACTCACTCACTCACACACACACACACACACACACACACACACACACACATATATATATATATATATATATATATATATATATATATTCCTGGAAATGGAAAAAAGAACACATTGACACCGGTGTGTCAGACCCACCATACTTGCTCCGGATACTGCGAGACGGCTGTACAAGCAATGATCACACGCACGGCACAGCGGACACACCAGGAACCGCGGTGTTGGCCGTCGAATGGCGCTAGCTGCGCAGCATTTGTGAACCGCCGCTGTCAGTGTCAGCCAGTTTGCCGTGGCATACGGAGCTCCATCGCAGTCTTTAACACTGGTAGCATGCCGCGACAGCGTGGACGTGAACCGTATGTGCAGTTGACGGACTTCGAGCGAGGGCGTATAGTGGGCATGTGGGAGGCCGGGTGGACGTACCGCCGAATTGCTCAACACGTGGGGCGTGAGGTCTCCACAGTACATCGATGTTGTCGCCAGTGGTCGGCGGAAGGTGCACGTGCCCGTTGACCTGGGACCGGACGGCAGCGACGCACGGATGCACGCCAAGACCGTAGGATCCTACGCAGTGCCGTAGGGGACCGCACCGCCACTTCCCAGCAAATTAGGGACACTGTTGCTCCTGGGGTATCGGCGAGGACCATTCGCAACCGTCTCCATGAAGCTGGGCTACGGTCCCGCACACCGTTGGGCCGTCTTCCACTCACGCCCCAACATCGTGCAGCCCGCCTCCAGTGGTGTCGCGACAGGCGTGAATGGAGAGACGAATGGAGACGTGTCGTCTTCAGCGATGAGAGTCGCTTCTGCCTTGGTGCCAATGATGGTCGCAAGCGTGTTTGGCGCCTTGCAGGTGAGCGCCACAATCAGGACTGCATACGACCGAGGCACACAGGGCCAACACCCGGCATCATGGTGTGGGGAGCGATCTCCTACACTGGCCGTACACCTCTGGTGATCGTCGAGGGGACACTGAATAGTGCACGGTACATCCAAACCGTCATCGAACCCATCGTTCTACCATTCCTAGACCGGCAAGGGAACTTGCTGTTCCAACAGGACAATGCACGTCCGTATGTATCCCATGCCACCCAACATGCTCTAGAAGGTGTAAGTCAACTACCCTGGCCAGCAAGATCTCCGGATCTGTCCCCCATTGAGCATGTTTGGGACTGGATGAAGCGTCGTCTCACGCGGTCTGGACGTCCAGCACGAACGCTGGTCCAACTGAGGCGCCAGGTGGAAATGGCATGGCAAGCCGTTCCACAGGACTACATCCAGCATCTCTACGATCGTCTCCATGGGAGAATAGCAGCCTGCTTTGCTGCAAAAGGTGGATATACACTGTACTAGTGCCGACACTGTGCATGCTCTGTTGCCTGTAGTGTGAAATGTGACGGATTATGCTGTACCTTCTAAAATGGTGCTAGGTCAGTTTATGAAAGGTCGTTACTGTATCACCAGAAAAATGACCTCATTTAGGTATAAGAGGAACTGGGTCATCAGGTTGCAAACTGCTGAAGGAACAGATATGCTCAGGAGCATGAGAGATAGCTGCTAGCTCTGCAGTTAAACCGCTACAACCATCGAGCAAGGAATTGAGTTCACCACATACAACATGAATGTGATCAAAGCCATCAAGGGATCAGTAAAGACTACTGCTGAGCCCCAAAAAGCGCCAAGAATGGAGACGAATTGGTGGTGGAGGGCCTCAGGCGGAGCTGAGCTTTCAGATCTTGTGATAGGCCAAGACAGAGTTCTGGATGGGGGATGACCATGGACGTGCAGCTGAGCAGGCCTTTAGCAAAAGTGTCACGGGGGAAAGATGCAATTGGAAAAATGGGACTGGGTGCTGGTGGCGCCTAGACCTGCATTGCAGAATGTCGACCTCTGTACCTGAAATCGGGAGACAGTAATTTGATCAACTGTTGTTCACGACGCAGAACCCACAGCAGTGGAACCCTGGCCTCTGCTAGGAGGCTGATGACAGAGTTAGTCCAAAAGACGCCAGTCATAACCCACAATGTTGTATCTGGTCCAGCATGTTATTTTCGAGGTGATAATGAATCTTCTTTGGGGATCAGCCGAGTTTCATACCCACTTCTCTTGAACATGATGAATATGAAACTCATGGAAACGTTGTAACAAGACGACACGACTTAGATTATCACCTGAGAACATTTTACCATTGGAATACTCTGAGAAAGCCTGCTATTGCACATGTTGAAGGCGATGCTGAGCCATATGTATGATTCTGGTAACATAGACAGTCCTGGACGAATGCTTTGTAGAGTCAAACCGGACTAGAGCCCCAGTTTGTTATTCTGAAGCATCGAAGGGTGTTGAGGTGCGACCAATATTTATGCATTAGTTGACGAAAAAGGGGAAGCCAAGCCATTCGAAATTCAATAAAAAAAAAATCAAGAAACGATGAGAGTCCACGACACTGAGGGACTGGCCAACAAAGGCACAAATACAGTTGCGGATGCTCAGTACAGCGAAGATGCAAATGCGTAATGCAGGTCTTGGAAGCCTTCAACTGAAAGTCATGAGTGAGAGCCCAAGATTGCACTCAGTGTATTGCTCCATGCAGCCTGTGTTCAGCAACGCCCATAGTGGAAGACAAAAAATAAATGCAAAGTCATCAGCATACAAAATTGGGGATACCACAGGTCCCACAGCTGTCTCCAGACCATTGACAGTCACTAAAAAGAGAGGGACACTCAAAACAGAACCCTGTGAAACCTCTTCTCCTGCTTATGGGAGGTCCTATAGGAGGCGCCATCCTGTACGTGAAAAGTGCAAAGGGAAGTTCCAGATAAAATCGGGAGTGGGCCATGGCAGATCAACTCACGTAAGGTGGCAAGAATGTGGTGGCACGATGTGGCATCAAAGATGACTGCAACAAGTGGCTGACGCCAGGCAAATGCCATTTGGATTGCAGACGCTATGTGGACTAAATTATAAGCTATAGAAAGGCCTTGGTGAAAAATATCTTGAGTTGAAGTCAAAACGTCCCACGATTCATGGATCCCATACAGCCTTTGACTCGCCATATTTCACATAACTTGCAGAGGGCATTGGTTAACCTCATTGGACGATTGCTGTGCATCTGAAGAGTTGGTTACCTGATTTCAGAATTATATTAACGACACTTTCTCATCACTGGGAAGAGAATTCAGCCTTGCTCCAGAGACAATTAGAAAAGACAAATATATGACGTTAGCTAGCCACTGGTAAGTGTTGAGCATTTCGTTGTGTCCAGGTCTGGACCAGTAGGCATGTCAGGAAGAGAGCAAGGACACTGACAAATTCCCATTCGGCAGGATAGCGGTGTTTAATAGCTACAGTAATTTTGGGGGTCCACTGAGGGACAGTCTTCCATTGGTGAGAACCCAACGAAGAAGGAATCACTGCAGTAGCTGCCAAAATTATGGTGTCAGCCAAACCCTGTACAGACACATCAGTGGTGCAGGTTTTGGGATCGCAACTGAGGGAAGGTAATCACAATCTGCATTAGTAAAGATATACCTCGAAGGGCGTCCAGGAGAATGATTCTGAAAGACTGGAGAGACAGTCGCAAAATAATTGCTGTTGCACGAATCATCATGAACTCCCTATTGAATAGAGGAGAGGAATCCAGGACTAGAAATGGAAAGATCAATGGCCACAAAAGTGCCATGTGCCACACTGAAGAGTGCGTGAGCTCCAGTGTTGAGGAAGCAGAGATCAAGCTGTGCCAGCTAGTCTTCAACAATCTTGCCCTGGCTAGTAGTCGCAATTCCACCCCACTGAATGTCATGGGCGTTAAAAATCCGAAGGAGAAGGAAGGGAGGAGGAAGCTGTCGAAGGAGGGCAAGAAGAGCAGGAGGCATAGGAGAACGGTCTGAGGGGAGACAAAGATTGCATTTTGTGACTATAGAATCCAAATGGATCCGCTTCCAGTGTAGTTCGAAGCGGAACACAGGAATTACAATGTCCATACAGACCAATGTACACACACTGTCGGAGACCAACCATGACCCAGATCATGCAGAAGGCTTGGAAACAATGAAGATTCGGTGAACGAGTATCCATGAAATGAGATTCCTACAATACAACACAAGTTACAGAGCAGAGAAAAATAAGAGACTGCAGTTGCGGAAGGCGGTGATAATAACCATTACAGTTCCATTGGAGAAGAGTAGTACAAGAGTACAGATGGACATTAAATATTGTACGATGGATCATTGTGCTGAGTTAGTGTCCTTCATGCTAAGGACAGTGAGACATCTGTGAATGTAATATAAAATTGAGAGGGGGGACAACACCTCCTGAGATATAAGGGGTGGCTAATGCTGAGAATTACGTGTCTTCTTCTTCTCCTTTGGAAAGCAAGAGAAGGTGTGATCAGGAAAGAATAAGTAATGCAATATTAGGATCGGAGATATGAGTGGTCTTAAGGCCCAAAAAAAAAAAGGTTCAAATGGCTCTGAGCACTATGGGACTTAAAATCTATGGTCATCAGTCCCCTAGAACTTAGAACTACTTAAACTTAACTAACCTAAAGACAGCACACAACACCCAGCCATCACGAGGCATTCTCCGCCGGGAAAAGGCCCCACATCCAACTTGAAGTAACAAGTTTCTCGTCCTGGAGACGCTGTGGAGAGAGCCTCCTAGAGGAGTCCTCATTTGAGCAGGTGCCAGAGACGACGGTGAAGGACTGATTCTGTGAAGGGAGGGAATGGGGACTGCCAGAAAGGAGGACAGAGAAGGGGGCAGGATCGAGGTAAGGAGGAAGCACTAGGAGGAAACGTCGCAGCAGAAGCATATGTATGTATTAGAGATACTGGGTGGAGGCTGTCGAATGTCTGTCGGGCCTCAGATTGAGATAGACAGTCGAGAGGTTTGAATTCCTGAATCTTCCATTCCTTTTTATAGATCAGGCAATTTGGTGAGCGAGTATAATTTCGACTGAAACAGTTGATGCACAACGGCGTTGCGGTTCAAGGAGTCTCCACATTGAGAGGGCGGCCGCAGTCGTCGCAAATATGAGTCGTCTCACATAGCGAGACATGTGACCAAATCGGAAACATTGGGAACGGTGTACGGGAGGTGGGATATAGAGCTTCACGTCGCAACAGTGAACTATAACTTTTACTTTTTCTAGAAGGGTATCGCCGTCAGAAGCCAGGTTGGACGTACTGGTATCAACACAATTGGCCTTAGGACCTGTCTTGACTTACCAAACAAAATTAACACAGTGCCGTGACAGATTAGTCCAGAGTTCGTAATTGAAGAAGGTCTGTGTAGAAAATAATGCCCTGAGTCATATTTAAAGACTAGTGATAAGTAAGTCTCACCAGAATGTCTTCTATACGCTCACAAGCCAAAATGAGAGTCAATTGACTGGCAGAAGAGGTTTTGATCAGTAGGAAACCATACCGCATCTTATTAGGGGAGTCAGCTTCACTAAACGTATCTTCAGTCTCTTCTACAAAAAGGAGCACTTTGACAGCGGTGAAAATCTCCCTGTCTTTCCTGGAGCAAACCAAGTAATGGGAAAGAGTTTCGTCCCATGCTGGTGAGCCTGGCCTCCTCGCAGGGGGAGGCTGAGGAAGCAAAAGTAGGAGCAGAGAGAGAACCATTCCCATCTGAAGTGATAGCTGCAGATGAGTGTCCAGACATGTGGAGCTTAGAATACTTCACGTGTCGAGTGTCTGCTTTGTATCACCAACTCTGATCCAGGGCTCACCTCTGCATGCTACCCAGCTTCAGAAGGGGCTGCCTGGCACGGTGGTCATTGCCAGGAGTTTCGATGCTCCAAAAAAATATGAGCAATCACTGCTAGGCATAATCGTGGTGGCGACAGCTCAGGTACCAGAAGTGTGATCCCTGTGTTATCAGGACGCTCAGACAGGTGGTCGTAACAGTACTGGAAGGACAGACTGGCAGACATGCTGGCGACATGGTGGGTGGGGGGTTAACCTACAGTGTGAAGGAAGGGGGGAAGGAGGGGAGAGAATGGAAAAGCGAGACAAGACTGTAAAGGAATAGCAGAACCGAAGGAATAGCTGGGTCGTTGTAAAAGCGAACACCAAGAGAGAAAGAGGGGCAGAGGTTGGTGGAGCTCCGATGGGAAGGGGTGGATATGGGGAAGTGAAAGGTGCCTGGCAGGGAAGGGAGGCTACAATAGCTCGGGGCCCGTTCACGCCATACATGTTCCCCCCAAAGAACTGTGGGCCTCCTGGGGGGAGGCAGAACATCACTCACCCAGAACCTTAACTACCAGCGCTTATCTGGCTTGTCCATACATCTGTTGCTAGTGGACCGATGACTTACTATCAGTAGGAACCTAATTCGCTACTTGAAGAATGCTATATGGGCTATTTTTAGTCGAGACTACAGTGAGTCCCACGGCATTGAGCAAAAACATATCTTGGGGAACAGGACTACTCAATTTTAAATTCCTCAGTGGTGCTATTGATACACAATATCGTATCATCCAATGCTTATCAAATTTTTCTTTCTTTTACGATTGCGCTCCCACTTATTTCTCAGGAACAGATGAAAACTAAGCCCACTGGCCGCTCATTTCAGTTTAACCACATCAGTATGGGATAGTTTCTACACTACTGGCCATTAAAATTGCTACACCAAGAAGAAATGCAGAAGATGAACGGGTATTCATTGGACAAATATATTATACTAGAACTGATTTGTGGTTGCATTTTCACGCACTTTGGGTGTATAGATCCTGAGAAATCAATACTCAGAACAACTACCTCTGGCCGTAATAACGGCCTTGATACGCCTGGGCATCGACTGAGACAGAACTTGGATGGCGTATACAGGTACAGCTGCCCATGCAGCTTCAACACGATACCACAGTTCATCAAGAGTAATGACTGGCGTATTGAGGCGATCCAGTTGCTCGGCCACGAGTGACCAGACGTTTTCAATTGGTGAGAGATCTGGAGAATGTGCTGGCCAGGGCAGCAGTCGAACATTTTCTGTATCCAGAAAAGCTCGTACAGGACCTGCAACATGCGGTCGTGCATTATCCTGGTGATAGGTAGGGTTTCGCAGGGATCGAATGAAGGCTAGAGCCACGGGTCGCAACACATCTGAAATGCAACGTCCACTGTTCATAGTGCCGTCAGTGCGAACAAGGGGTGACCGAGACGTGTAACCAATGGCACCCCATACCATCACGCCGGGTGATACGCCAGTATGGTGATTACGAGTACACGCTTCCGATGTGAGTTCACCGCGATGTCGCCAAACACGGATGCGACCATCATGATGCTGTAAACAGAACCTGGATTCATCCGAAGAAAATGACGTATTGCCATTCGTGCACCCAGGTTCGTCGTCTATTACACCATCACAGGCGCTCATGTCTGCCATGCAGCGTCGAGGGTAACCACAACCATGGTCTCCGAGCTGATAGACCATGCTGCTGCAAACGTCGTCGAACTGTTCGTGCAGATGGTTGTTGTCTTGCAAACGTCCCCATCTGTTGACTCAGGGATCGGGACGTGGCTGCACGATCCGTTACAGCCATGCGGATAAGATGCCTGTCATCTCGACTGCTAGTGATACGAGGCCGTTGTGATCCAGCACGGTGTTCCGTATTACCCTCCTGAGAAATCGGTTGGAAACTTTGCTGATGTCAATACGTTGTAGGTGTCGCCACCGGCACCAACCTTGTGTGAATGCTCTGAAAAGCTAAACATTTGCGTATCACAGCATCTTGTTCGTGTCTGTTAAATTTCGCGTCTGTAGCATGTCATCTTCGTGGTGTAGCCAATTTAATGGTCAGTAGTGTAGGTCCACCCCGCATGGTGGCGGCTGCAGCGGAGAAAGCAAGGAAGTTTCGGTCGCCTGCGGCGACGAGGCCCACACGGCGCGGCCAGAGGCCAGTGGCAAGTGGCAGGGCGCGCCCTGGAGGAGAGACGGCGGCCGGTTGTGTCGGCTGCACTGCGCCACGCAGCGAGGCCGCTGTCAATATTGACGCCAGCAAACAGACGCCGGCTACTCGCCCTGCCCTCGCACGCACCCTGCCGCGCCACGACACGCAGGGTAGCGTACCCACGTTCCCCTCATCCATTTCCTCGCTCTTCCTCCCCTCTTACCGGTATTCCAATACTGTCCGTCCTACTTCAGCGTTTATCTCGTTCAGACATATTGGCAACTATCTGTAGTAAAATCGCATCCTCTGAATGTAACCTTCAACCGATCTTGAAACAATTTGTATACAGGTGCAAATACAGCGTCCCTAGAAAAGCCACAGTCACACACAATAACTCTGACTCGCAAGTATCTGTTTTGTTAAGCCATCGGACACGGTCCGTGGATTCTATCCTTAATGTCGAGCGTGCCGCGTTCAACCAACGCCACCTAGACTACAGGACTGCGCGTACACTTGTGACGTCATATACAGATGGCAGGGTCTGTATCGGAACGCTCCTGTTAAACACTCTGCAGCTATACGAACTTTACGAGCTTTTAGAGCTAAGACCGCATAGGTATTCTCGTGTTTTCCTCTTCTACATGACCTTGTAATCAAAGTATAGAAATTTACATCAATGCGTTTAGTAACTGAACAAAACTGCCCTATGTTATTTCAAGATGTAAAATTATTTTGACGATTTGTCTTAAATACGCGTTTCTAGCCTTGAATACAAGCGGAAATTTTTAATTCTGCCTTTTACCTCAGGAGCTACGTTTTCTTGCAACAAAAAATCGGCAATATGCAACAACAAGCAGACGTTTCCGGTTTTAAATAAAGTGGCTGGAGCTCCTACAGAATTTAAGAATTTGTTTCCACGGTTATTTTCGTAAATTTTCCTCTCCACTTGAAAATTTGCTAACCTCACACGAAACTCAGATCATTCGACGAGATGGAGCACCTCCTGACATAATGTTTAATAAATCAAAAAACCCGAAAAACTATTTTATTTCCCTCTTCCTCCAGAACTTTAGAACCTTAAACATGAAAAGATTGTTTCTCCTATATCCTTGACTGAAATTCGTGTTGTTAATTTAATCACAATGCACTTACCTCGAAATTCTGCTTTCTGTACTGCTTAATCTGTCGAACACTGAATTCATTGCAGCAAGTTTGTAAGGTATTTTACTCAAATTGAAATTATTTCCGAATAGCTGTATATGTAAAACTGAACAAAATCATTCTGTAGCTCTTCCAAATTAAAGTGCTGGAATCTCAATAATTTGGTAGGAATGATAAGGAATACTAAACATTTTTGAGCAACACTAATTAATATAACTATTCTGTGTGACAATAGTTGCAAACATGAGAGACATTTCACAGCCAGATTCGTATTAACCTCGCAGTACTGGTCAAGAATTAAGAAACAAATTATACTAGTACACGATACATAACTGCTTTTAAAAACAATTGGCAAATGTGGTGCAATGGAAACAAATAACACGCTATAAATTTTTGGTCATTTACTTACCCTTGGATGATGCGTAGACACAAATTCCTGTCTCGGAATAGTTGCAATCCCGTAATTTCTCAACTCCACACATTTGGGAAATCGAAACACGTGCACTTTCATGCTTTTATGGGATTTATAATTTCCCTGGCAAAAGGGAACGCAACACTTGTATCCCATACTTCGAAGAATGTAGGCGAATACTGTATGAAATACATATCAGTTTCACGTGGTACACACTTTAAATACAACATACATGTCAACAGGACTGCCGACTGAAGATAAGATAGCCAACAGTTTGTGACATCACGTGCCAATATGACCGCTGTGCGTAGGCCTTGTATCTAGAAGGCTTTGGTTCAACGAGCTTCTGATGGCTCAGAAACGATGCGGCATGTGCAGGCAGTGTGTGTGTCTCAACATGGCAACAGCGATTTCAGAGCGCGACCAGCGGCAGTATTCTGCTGCATCTGGCTCGTAAACCACACAATTTGTTTACAAAATGGACGGGCGTAAAATTTCCACGCCAGCTCTATTAAAAAGCACGTTTCCTTCCTTGTCCATATTTTGGTCACGTTGTTCAGTTTTTACATAAGTAACATGTCATAAGGAAAAAAGAAAAGTCCCATGTAATGTCAGTAGGGATATAAGGTTCCGAAAATTTTATTACAGATACTGCGAATCAAATTTATTATAGTATTCAGCATAAGATAAGAACTACTTCATCATTTTCACTTTTTAGTAAGACTCAAAGGTCACTCTTATTTGAGAGCTGTTTCCAGTCAGTAGCAAAATCCGCAGAACATGCGAAATCTAATATTAAACAACAAAGTATAAAAATCTTACTGCATGTAGTGCGAGCTCTCGTTTTGATAAAGCTAATAGAATATACACACACACATTCCTCAGAGAGAGTGCACTTGCATTTACGTTACATCGAATATTATAGAATATTCTTGTATTAAAATAATAAGAAAGTCTCAGAAACTATTATAAAACATGAAGGTGATTACATAATAATTTGATGCAATGAGACGCGAACCTGCAACTTCGTTTTGTATGTCACTATCTCATGATCGATTTAATCGCAGATTTGTCATTAACTGGCATTTAATAATAACAAATCATACCAAGGAAAACACGTTTTGGTGGATCTCTAATGAACCTTTCCATTAAAACGGCATACTTTCATAACACGCAAGTTACAATTCTAAAATAATATGACCAACAATATGACGTTGCCGGTCATTTTATCACAACAGATAGTACCAACAAACGACAGGTTTTCGAGACATCAATGTGTTGGTGCTTTGAAACGGATAATATTAATAGGAAGTAAGTTACAGTACAACAACCACCAAATATAGGCTTCAACTGAAAGACAACATGTCGTCTCTGAACCTTGTACTGAAAAGAGATGGCATGCATGTAAATTGGATGATGTCGTTCCATCTCGCTAGTCTTCGTTCTAAAGCGCTTTCAGAAAATGTGTCGTGCTTGACAGTGCTGTACACATTCTTAAAAATTCCACACTATAGCGTCAAAAACTTGGAACACTCACAGAAAATTTCGAATGGACAGTCGTTCTGTCGATGGTTTCAGAAAAGCCTCCAAGGTCTGCGACACTGCAAGGCTCAACTGCCTACATTTAGCTGCACGAGTCCCGCCGACTTTGGACTCCTTTTGTTGACAATTTTGGATACTTTGATTTAAATAATCAGCCAGGCAATATGGTGGTTGTCCAGTAAATAAATGCCACAAGTCCCGAAAATACAAACTATTTTGCTGAAAATCAGTATCCTCCAATGATGATGATATACGTAACTATTCCTGAAGAAGACAGGTCCACTTGCATCAAACATAGGATTTAATTTGAGAAAAAAGTTCATGAGAGTGGATGTTTGGAGCACAGCATTGTATTGTAGTGAATCAAGGACTGTGGGATAACTGGCAAAGAAGAGAATAGAAGCCTTTGAGATGTGATGCTCTACAAAGATGTGCAAATTACGTGGGCTGATATGGCAAGAAATGGGGAACTTTTCAGTAGAAGTGGTGAGGTAACAAACATTTGGAGAACACTGACTATAAAAGACAAAACGATAGAGCATTTTTTGAGTCATCAGGGAATAACTTGTATAGTACCAGAGAGAGTTTCAGAGAGTAAAATCTGTAAGCGAACACATATTGCAATACAGTGTCTGTCTTGACTTGGAACAACTAAATATCTCGAAAAATACGCCGCATACGAAAACAATGTTCCATGCTGTAACACGCCCGGGGATACTAATTGCGGGGGTCCATTAAACTGGAATGTCGCTTCTTGTTCGTACCTAATACTCAGGCGGCGGTTGTATTGCTCTGCTCCACACTGCTGCTTCCTTGCCTGAAATTATGTATCTAAATATGCAAGCCGATTTAGGGGAGTCACTCAACATTAAACACAACGCTGTCCTACGTCTGGGAACAACAACAATATTCTCAGACGTAAAGGAAATGTCAGGTTGCACTGTTTCCGTTCTAAGTCATAAGTATTTATCCCAATTAACATTCTTGATGATTATCTGTCCACAATATCACTTAGACGAGCGTACGTGTAACCGACGCGACGGGGGTGATTGTTGATGATACTGAAGCCGAATGATCGAACGAAAGTTCTTATGCACGTCACGCATACACAGATATTTGGTGCCAGTCGGCCTTGACACTAGTATTGTATTGGATTGTATTGTGTGTTAACCGGGTGCCTAGAAACGAGGGAGAGGCTCCGTTCCCGCCGCAGCCGCTGTGGTCCACAACCCCACGACGACTACCACAGTCCACTTCACCCCTCTGCCACCCCACACCGAACCACTGTTTCAGGGTTATTGTGCGGTTCGGCCCCAGGTGGACCCTCCTTCTCCCCCCTCTATTCCGCCCCCCCCCACCCCCAGGGAACGTCTCACACCAGACGAGTGTAACCCTTGAGAGTAATGGTGGTGCATGCGGACGTGGAGAACTTGTTTGCACAGCAATCACCGACATAGTGTAGCTGAGGCGGAATAAGGGGAACTAGCTCACATTCGCCGATGCAGATGGAAATCCTAGCACCCAAAGACTGGTCGGCTCACCGGACCTCGACACAAATCCACCGGGCGGATTCGTCACGAGGACCAGCCGCTCCTTCCCAATCCGGAAAACCGTGCGTTAGACTGCACGGCTAACCGGGCAGGCTTGACACTAGTAATAATATAACACTGTTCATAGAGTTAAACTTTCAGTTCTCAGTTCCCACTTGTGCGAGCGTGCGCGTAACCGACATGGCGCGGTTGATTGTTGGTGATACGGAAACGCGATAACCGAACAGAAGTTCTCACGCTCGCTACAAGACACTGGCACTTGAGTGCTCCCTTTTGTGGTAACTAATTTTTACTGATTCACATTAGTTCATTCCAGGAGACCGAACGCAGTGCGGCTGATTGGTGCTGTACGGTACAACACGCAACGAGCGGTCACAAAATACACTCCTGGAAACGGAAAAAAGAACACATTGACACCGGTGTGTCAGACCCACCATACTTGCTCCGGACACTGCGAGAGGGCTGTACAAGCAATGATCACACGCACGGCAGAGCGGACACACCAGGAACCGCGGTGTTGGCCGTCGAATGGCGCTAGCTGCGCAGCATTTGGGCACCGCCGCAGTCAGTGTCAGCCAGTTTGCCGTGGCATACGGAGCTCCATCGCAGTATTTAACACTGGTAGCATGCCGCGACAGCGTGGACGTGAACCGTATGTGCAGTTGACGGACTTTGAGCGAGAGCGTATAGTGGACATGCGGGAGGCCGGGTGGACGTACCACCGAATTGCTCAGCACGTGGGGCTTGAGGTCTCCACAGTACATCGATGTTGTCGCCAGTGGTCGGCGGAAGGTGCACGTGCCCGTCGACCTGCGACCGGACCGCAGCGACGCACGGATGCACGCCAAGACCGTAGGATCCTACGCAGTGCCATAGGGGACCGCACCGCCACTTCCCAGCAAATTAGGGACACTGTTGCTCCTGGGGTATCGGCGAGGACCATTCACAACCGTCTCCATGAAGCTGGGCTACGGTCCCGCACACCGTTAGGCCGTCTTCCGCTCACGCCCCAGCATCGTGCAGGCCGCCTCCAGTGGTGTCGCAACAGGCGTGAATCGAGGGACGAATGGAGACGTGTCGTCTTCAGCGATGAGAGTCGCTTCTGCCTTGGTGCCAATGATGGTCGTATGCGTGTTTGGCGCCGTGCAGGTGAGCGCCACAATGAGGACTGCGTGCGACCGAGGCACACAGGGCCAACACCCGGCATCATGGTGTGGGGAGCGATCTCCTACACTGGCCGTACACCTCTGGTGATCGTCGAGGGGACACTGAATAGTGCACGGTACATCCAAACCGTCATCGAACCCATCGTTCTGCCATTCCTAGACCGGCAAGGGAACTTGCTGTTCCAACAGGACAATGCACGTCCGCATGTATCCCGTGCCACCCAACGTGCTCTAG
Organism: Schistocerca gregaria; assembly: GCF_023897955.1. Lineage (NCBI taxonomy): Eukaryota > Metazoa > Arthropoda > Insecta > Orthoptera > Acrididae > Schistocerca > Schistocerca gregaria. Next base: position 124,489,836 of record NC_064923.1, on the reverse strand, counting down.
AAGGTGTAAGTCAACTACCCTGGCCAGCAAGATCTCCGGATCTGTCCCCCATTGAGCATGTTTGGGACTGGATGAAGCGTCGTCTCACGCGGTCTGCACGTCCAGCATGAACGCTGGTCCAACTGAGGCGCCAGGTGGAAATGCCATGGCAAGCCGTTCCACATGACTACATCCAGCATCTGTACGATCGTCTCCATGGGAGAATAGCAGCCTGCATTGCTGCGAAAGGTGGATATACACTGTACCAGTGCCGACATTGTGCATGCTCTGTTGCCTGTGTCTATGTGCCTGTGGTTCAGTCAGTGTGATCATGTGATGTATCTGACCCCAGGAATGTGTCAATAAAGTTTCCCCTTCCTGGGACAATGAATTCACGGTGTTCTTATTTCAATTTCCAGGAGTGTATTTTATCGGTGGCACTGCTCATATTTAATTATTTCTTTGCGACCTTTTTCACTGAATTCGCCTCCATATCTCATCACTTCACTGTAATAGCACTTGTAGCAACACCTGAACCTCCATAGGAAGCGTTTTACATGTAGAGCTACCTGCAGCACAACGTATCAGCTCCGTATCCCGTGCTCCACTCTGCAAACGCGCTGCCCGCAAAGGTACTCCGCAACCAAGCTAGCGATATGACAATACGCTCACAATACGAAAAGTTAACATTTCCAAAGCGTACATTTGTCTATGTTAAAACTGGGCACCCTTTAATCACCGACACACATTATGGGAAGATCAACTTTTTATTTTCAAATGGGAAACCTCCCATTTTTATTGCAGATGCGGATTCTACATACTTTCCTGTTCGTGGTAGGTGGCGCTGTAATTGACAAAAATCAAATTTTCCAGGTTTTTACAATCGCGGACGGACTTATCTGAGTCTACAAATCATTTTCGATAGAAATATAAACGATTTTGTTCTAAACAATTGGTATTTTTCTTAAAAATTTGACATAGTTTTGCAAAAGTTTTACAGTTAGGCATTTAACACTCTAGCCAACTGTCTACTTCTGGAGTGATTCAGGAATAACGATGTGAGCATAATACTTTTCTGTTTACATCGGGCTGCTGGAAATCGTCGAGTCCCCTTGTCTCCCACAATCAGGGTGCTTGATTTCGGTGAGTCCTGTTGCCTCTCACAGACAGGGTTCTTGTGTTTGGTGAGTCCCCTTGCCTCTCACAATCTGCGTGCTTGACGTCGGTGAGTCCCCTTTTGCCCACCACTAGAGCGCTTGATTTCAGTGAGTCACCTTGCCTTTCACTATAATTGTGATTCACAAGAAATACTCAAAATGATGACCTTCCACTTCGATGCATAGTGCGTGTTTAGAGTTAATGTACACAATTTACAAGCAAGGCTCGTGTAATTTTTGTGCAGACATTCCTGATACGTTCTGTCGAGTAGTTCGTACTTTTGCATACAGTTTTTATTTACGATCACCGCGTAACAAAAAATCTCTTAACGCAAGGCGGGGTGATACGGCGGGTCACTTTCCTGGACGACTTCTATCGATCCAGAGACCACTGATGTCGCGATTTGATGCTTCTTGGATTATTACGGAGTAATGTACCACAGAACCGTCATGTTGAAACCAGACTATCTGCCGCAGTACGAGTGGTATTCTATCCAACAGAATCGGTAGCTCATCTTCCAATAACTTACGATATCGTTCTCCGTTCAATCTGCCGTCCAAAAATGAGAGACCAATTAGTTTTCCACCTGTGATACGACACCAACCTTAACAGACCAAGGACGGTGGTGTTCACCTTCACGTAACCAGTTCGGGTTTTCCGAACTTCAATAATGCATGTTATGACGATTAATTTCGCCATGGTTCGCAAAAGCTTACTCATCAAACAACATTACTCGACAAAAGAACTGTTGGTCTCTTTGTATTTGCGTGAGTGACCTTCGATTTTGGAAACCGTTGCCATAACGTTCATGATGCATGAGGCATGGCAGGGATCGTATTTGTGACATTTTAGTATCGCTCAAACACTTCTGTGGATTGTTGCGGCATTGAATAGCAAGCGGTAGCAAATTACAAATTTTTGTTAAAACTCATATGCATTGTCACATGCAAAATTAATCCTTGCCAGAGACAGTGTCGCAAGCAGGAAGCAAGACGATATGTCGAAAGTGCGTCATGCCCTCGACACCTTACTACACCGTCTTCTGAGTGAGAGTACGCTTTCAGCAGATATAAGACTGCGACAGCAAAACCAAAGGAAGCGAGACAAGCGTATAGGTTATCTCTTAATACATGGTGCGAGGAAATGAGACCGCAGTTAACAACCTGTTATATGAATATAGCAGAATAAGGGTGACAAGTGCGGTCATTACGAAACGAGCCTCACCTCATAGCCTAATGCTAGGTCCATTTAAATACTCCATCGTTCCAGTTCTCATTATGAGTTGGTCACCGAGATCGATGACATTCACAGTAATAGCACTGGTTTCCAGAATTATGTCGCTGTGGTGACTCTATGTCCTAAATGTTCCAGCACAGTCTATGAACTATCCGGGAGGTACTCCAGATGGTTGTCTTCACCTGGTGAACTTCATGCTGCTCACAGCTCCAGCTGCTGATGGACGAACTGACTGCCTTCTGACAACATCCCGTTGCAGGGTGCTGCCAGCACTGAACTTCAACTCAGAAGCCAGCAGCATGGTCCCTTGATTTCCATGTTCGAGTTCAAGACGTTGGCGCCTCCGAGTGCTAAAACCTACCAGACGGTAGGGAGGAGATCAACCGATCACATGACTACGGACACAAGTACATCGCGGCTCGGTCATCAAGAGTTATCATAGAATGTGGAGTGTGATCGATGGCACAAGGGCATCCAGCGCGAGATGTGTTCATGCTCGGTAATGACTGCCCCTGCTGTCCAGAGCCCACTGTGGCGCCAGGGTCGCTAATATCTTCTACTTGGTGTGCAGCAGTTGAGTTCACTGGACAGACGTCAGCTAGAATCCAACACGCAGCTGAATGAGCTATAGCCGAAGCTGCTGCGGAAGAATGTCGCCTTGTAAACATTGAGAGTAAATGTCTGAACTCTAATAATGTTTTACTGGCTTCACAGACGCTTCACCGGTTACAACAGCTACCTTGATTTCTCATAGAGGAGACATTGCTTGTCCCCTCTGTAGAGCAGTGCCTGGCTGGTGAGGTTCTATTCAGGTACTCGCAAATCGATTATTGAGCCACTACAGCTAGTATTGCAGTTTGATCACTGCTATTCCCCGCATAATTTGCTCTATGAGTTTTCTTTTAGATGTCACACACCTCCTTCGGTAGGAAATTGTTTCAAAACACAATAAATAGGCGTACAAGACCGTGGCCTATCAGCAAAACTTTCGGAATAAAGAGCAACAGCAGCGTCCAAATTTCTTGCAGCCTCGCCATAAATTAAAATTATTTAGACTTTCTCTTCTACAAGTAAAACGTTCATTACTTCAAATGTGCCAGAAAAGGCTTTGAAATTGAGTGGTGTCGGTAGCCGCATAGCGGCCAGAGTGAGAGTTGCAGTGAGTGAAGGGAGGAATATCCCGAAATCCTGGTGGTGAAATACGAGGGCCTTAGAGAAATTAACTATCCCGATGATGTGGGGACTCACCCAAATGAACTCCAAGTGGAAGAGAAAACTACGTCACATTAAAAGCAGCTTACGTGCCACACTTTTAAAACTCTAAATAATAGTTTTACCAAACAATCAAATTTGCAAAACGAAAGTGAATTTTTAACAAAAACATGAACTGTTTAAAACAAAAAGTTTACATTTTTATCGCAAATGTAATGTACAATCAAATGAGTCGGTACGTCATGGCAAAAACTGGAAAAACTGAATTTTGTCTATTGCAGCACCTTCAACCATGAATGGAAGAAAAACGTTTTGGGTAAACCTAAGATATTTTTTTGCGTAGAACACGAATCTGCAATAACATGCGGTCCTCATTTGATAGTAAAAAGATGGCTCCCCAAAACAGATGTGGGAGTTTAGGGGATGGCCAGTTTTAGCACAGACGGATGTCCGTTTTTATAATATTAACTTTCCATATGGAACGTTTCTCTTACTTATTTTTCGAGATATTTAGTTGTTCCATGATAAAACAACATCAATGTGCATCCAACAGATAACTGAGGACTTTGGTTTAAGTATTACGCTGATTGCACAGGATAAGTAGTAGCGACAGGCCACATTAAACCTGTCCGAAACTGCTACTGGGAAAGAAAGGAAGAAAGAAAAGTAAATATCTTATTCCGATAAAAGCAGCACATACGTATCATTAAAATTCGAGGGACCTGTACGGGAGACACAAATTCAGTGTAACGGTCTTCAAAACGTACTCTCTACGACCTCGTGAAACCTATTGGGAATTAATCACATAGACGAGCATTAATCACACACATTTTACGAAGCTTGTTAAATATTCCGCCACACGGAATTTCACTAACTAAATATTTTGCATGCATGGTGTCCTGTAGCTTTTATCCAATTGACGAATTATATTATTTGTATATGCAAATGCTTAGCTCCCGTTGCTTTGCTCGCGCAGACTGTGTGGTCTGCACAGATTTTTTGTCTTTAATCGAATTTTTATGTTGTACACAAATTATAGGATTTCTAGAGTTTTCACGCTAATTAAGGTCATGGAAGCATGGTCTTTTCTGAATGCGCTTCTGACCAAAATGCGATCCTTATGGCTTGAGTTCAAACTTTTTGTTAATCGTGCCTTTTGCGCTCTTGTAAAGATATCTTCATAGAAACATTCATCCCCTAACACATATTTCTGTATATCTAACTGAAAAGCAAAATACGCGGTTTCACAGATTTCTCTTTACAAAATTTTTTAATGTAACAAAATATTTTCTTAAAAATTTTCAATCCCTGTATCATCCACTTAGGGGTTGAATTTCCAAAAGCAGTAAAACTGTTTCTTTTTTAAAATTTTTAAGCGAGAAGCCAAATTCAAATTCTGATAAATTTAGCTTTCAAAATGTTTTCATAATGAAATATTTCCACAAAAAAATTTCATCCGCCGTTTCACTCCCATAGTGACTGAATTTCCAGAAATAGAGCAACATGCCTTTTTTAATTTCTGTCCGAGAAGTCAAATATCAATTTTTATAGATGTAGCTTTAAAATACTTTAGTAGTTCCATGTTAATTATTTATTTTTAAAAATTTTCAGTCTCTATTTTACCCCCATAAATATTAAATTTACAAAAATTTCTGAAGCCAGTACTTTTTTGTTTCTGGCGGAGGAACAAATAACAAATTTCTTAGATCCAGTTTCAAATATACCGTGACAACGACATACTTTCAAAAATCATTTCGCCCGTATTTCACCTCCTTAGGGGACTAATTTCAAAAAATCCCTTCTTAAACGACCCATACAATATAAGATCGACATTATCGTCAAATTTAAAATTTCTGTCCTCAGCTGTTTGGGCTGGGCGTTGATGAGTCAGTGAGGAAGTCTGTCTGTTCGTGACACTGCCTTATATTTACAGAGATAACAAGCACCAAATCCGGGCTTTGTAGGCCGAAGAGATGTCGGCAGGGCGCGGTATCATCCTCTGCATTGCGACGTCATTGCGAAACGATATGGAGGGGTGTGTAGTGACCACACTGCTCTTCCGAGCGTTTGGTCCACTTTTCAGACATTACAACACCTACTTGTCATTCAAGTAGCTTCTCAATTGGAGTCAAGAAGCTGAGTACACCAGTATCATTTCTCCCACCAAGGCAAAAATGTTTTGCAGTACTGGGAGTTGAACTCAGGTCTTCGCTGTGGCAGCCACGTACGTTGATCACGCAGCTACGGAGGCGGACTTTTATATACAATGGCTGACAGAAATCAGTCAGAAGGGGAGAAGGAGACGAAGTGAAACTTCACGGATTGAAAGGCTATGTATTGTTACTAGAGTGATTATAGTTAACTTTACAAAGAATTTGACAGTATGTTCGCAATCATCTGAATGGCGCTGAAACCCCTCTGGACTGGATAGTTGCGCTGGCTGATTTGGTTCTGAAAGGTGTCATGAAGCCGTTGCATCCTCTCCTGAGTCGAGCTGGCCCACAACTGCCTTAACTGTTCCTTAGTACACTGTATACTGGTTGTCGTCTCTCAGCTTCCGACTCTGTGACCGACTTTGCAGAAGAATGTGGTGGCAGGATAGAGCAAGAAACCTCAGTGGCAGGGGTCAGTTCCGTGTTCTTGCACGACAAGCCATATTCAGACTACGCTGTCACCGCGGAAGCCATCACCCGGTGTGTCCTGAAAGCAAAAATTGACGTAAGTAGCAAAATCGAACTTATTAAGCATGCAAGTGGTAAGGACCAACGAGTATGAAGCGATGCATGTCAAAATGTTCAGAAGGCTGAAAGAAAAAAAGGTAACTAATGACTTTAAAAGTGGTGTTCGTGATAGTAAATATGCAGTAGTGACATACAGTGAGGCACACTCTGAAAGAATCGCGCGTAGTTTCCAAATAAGCTAAAGTTAATGTAGGCTTTCACACCAAAGGAAAGTTGGGAGCAAACCTACTTCGTAGAAAATAGCGAAGATTAATAAATTTCATGTTGGCCAAAATAACAGGAACTTGGTAATCAGATTAAGCGGCGTGCATATGATCAGAACAAGAGATTCTTCTGTAATCATATAAAGACCGATAAACATAAAACAGGCCATATGCAACGTAACTCAAATTTTACACAGGGCAATTAGAAACGCAGTAGCCGTTTAAGTACAAATAATTTCAGATTAAATTGGTACTTTGACGTCTTCCAAGACTTCCTAGTGTAGCATATGGCGAGTGGTGCAGGCTGGCGAGTATGAACTGACGGAACAGAACACAAACGACAACGGATGGGCAGCGCACTTGATTTTTTTGAAGGTTTCATTGACGATAGGGAGAATCTTTTATCGCAGATAGTTACGGGGGATGAAACTTGGGTTGCTTATGACACCTCTGAAACGATACGGCAATCGATGGAATGGAGACATACTTTGTTTCCACGAAAGATTAAATCCAACCAATTCTTGAAGCCACGAAAGCCATGTGCGAAGTGATTTGGGACAGACAAGGCATTCCGCTAACTGATTTTTTACCACTAGGTGAAACAATCAATAAGAATGTTCATTGTGAGGCGCTTAAGAAACTGCATCATGCAATACAGAACAAGGGCAGAGGAATGCTTTCAAAAGGTGTGGTTTTCATTCACGACAACGCCAGATAACACACTGGAACGGTTTTGGCCATCCTCTGTTCAGTTTCGACCTCTCTCCTAGCGATTTCCATCTCATTCAGCATCCACTGCTTTGTGACAAACGCTTCCACAACGATGAAGAGGTGAAAGAATATGTAAGCTTATTATTGAAAGCACAGGCGGCAACATTCCACGCTGAAGGAACACGTAAAGTTACACCACCATGTGAGAAATGCCTGGAAAATTATGATGGCTTTGTTGAAAACTAGCGTGTTGGGGATTTTTGTGGTATAAACTGCTTTCTTTACCTGTATTCTATTCCTTTTCTGCTACCAAAAGGAACTTAATTCCCGAACTAACCTCATCTGTTCATGTACAACTAAAACAGATGCCCCTTTCCCCCCAGGAGGTCCACGACTATTTTGTGGATATGGACATGGCGAGTACGGGACCCCGAGCTAATGCAGCTGTCTTTCATTTCTGGCCTGCATGCCTTCTCTTTAGCCAACGGCCTTGTAGCAGTGGTAACACCGGTTCCTATCAGATCACCGAGGTTAAGCGCTGTTGGACTGGGCTAGCACTTGGATGGGCTGACCATCTTGCCTGCCTAGCGCTGTTGCCGAGCGGGAAGCACTCAGCCCTTGTGAGGCAAGCTGAGGAACTACTTGATTAATAAGTAGCGGCTACGATCTCGGAAACCGACATACGGCCGGAAGAGTGATGTACTGACCACATACACCTCCATGTCCACATACACTGACGCCTCTGGGTGAGGTTGACACGGCGGCCGGTCGGTACCGTTGGGCCATCGTGGCGTCTTCGAGAGGAGTTTAGTTTTATACCTTCCCTTTCGAAATCTCTCCCTGTCCCCGATCCTCCTCCCCCACCCTCCCCCGACATTTCCCATCCCCTTCTCCACCTATTTGGGAGTATGTTTAGCGCCTATGTCCAGAAACAGACGCTTCTGAATGTATGACGTCGTTTCTCTTCTTTTCTCTGTATAATGGAAACTCTGTCCTTACTTTGTCCTTCTCTTTTCCTTAACTCTTCTCTTTACTTTCTTCTCTGCTGCAGCATTTGAGAATTCTTCTCTCCTTTTCTTTTCTTTTCTTTGTTCCGCCCTTTCTCTTTGTTTCCTCCCTGTGCGTGTCTGAAGGCCGACCCACGCGTTCCAACGCGTAGCCGGTGGCGGGGAAACGCGTAATTCCTCACTCCGAGTAGAAAAGTAGGACAAGTACATTCCCCCTGATAAAGGCCAGGCCCAGGGAGGGGTTAATACCTGAACGTGATTCAGAACGTGCCGGTCGGTCCCTCCCTCCGTGTCTCGGTAGGTGTGACCTGAGGTGTGGACCATGCCCTAAGTTGGGAATGCGCTCAGAGAGGGCCCCCACTAGAGAGGAGCGCGCCATCGGAGATGCCGGTAATCATGGGGCATACTTTGGCAATAGTTTATTCTACTTCTACTACTTCTGACCACGAGAGAAAACTACTAGATGAGTCTCAGCCACAGAGAATTCTTCCGTCAGTGCCAAAGTTCCTAGATGTTTCTCGATCTGACGAAGACCAAACCTTCTCCATAGTAAATCCTTTCATTATTGAGAAAGGTGTCTAAGCAATTACAGGCCATGTAAAGTCTTGTTCCCGGTTACCAAATACCACTTTGTTGTCAGAAACAGACAGTGCCCCCAGGCACATAAATTGCTTCGAGCTACACTGCTACACACCATCCCTTTCCGGGTGGATGCTAGCCATACTTTAAACTCATCGTGCTGGGTGGTTTATACAAGACCCCTTGACGGATTATCCCATGAGAACACTCAAAATTACCTGTCTGATCAGGGCATAACGGCCATACATAGTCATGAAAAGGGCGGGAAAGGAATTGGTACCAACTTGCACTCTTTTCTTGGCATTTGACAGAGGTCAACTTCCATCGAACATTAAATCGGTATATGAGATAATTTCAGTTCGCCCTTACATCCCCAACCCTACGCGTTGCTGTTGGTGTCAGCAGTTTAATCGTAGCAGCCAGTCGTGTTCCAATACGGCCAAATGCGTTACCTGTGGCAGGGATGCCCAAGAGGGCGATTGTCCACCTCCATCCCCTCGTTGCATCAACTGTAAGGGCGACCACACTGCTTCCTCCAGAGATTGCCCTATTTTTAAAGATGAACGAATTATTCAGGAAATCCGAGTGAAGGAAAAGGTGTCAACCTTTTCTGCTTGTACGTATTCCCCAGTAGGAAGTCCACTGTGCACCCAATGGGTAAATACAGCACTGTCCTCGCCTCTCCTCGACCTACTGAGGATGTAGCCACGCAACCTTGCGATCTCACCTTCAGCACAGCGGTATTCAGATCGGCCAGCCCAAAGATCCCCCGTTCAACATATGCACTATCACCTGCTCACTCTAAGGCTCAGCCTCTGTCGGCTCCTGCTAAATCATGGACCCCAAAATTGGACGCCCGGACTTAACATCTGAGGCCATCGGTCCGCTAGACTTAGAACTACTTAAACCTAGCTATCCTAAGGACATCACACATATCCACGCCCGAGGCAGGATTCGAACCTGCAACCGTAGGATCAGGGCAGTTCCAGACTGAATCGCCTAGAACCGCTCGACCACAGCGGCCAGATCAGTGATATGGATCAAGGGTTTGACCACATTGTATCTTTACTGTGATGATAACGAACAATTCTCGATTTTTGGACCTTCCTATTGGGCGATTCCCTCATCTACGACGCCACGCGCACTACCTCCAATACTTTGCTAATTATCTGCGCAGTGTCTTCTTGGACCCTCCTCACGTTTGGGTTGTGCAAGTCACAGAACCATATGTACAATTTCTTCGTGAAGATGTGCCTGGCCATGATGGTGGGTAGAACGACTTGAGGACATGTTGATCGATGGTAGCAGTGTGTGTAATCTCAAATGTTGGTTCCACGGGAAGGGCGGCTTTGCGTTCTATCTATGCTTTAATTTTTTTGTTTGGTGACTCTCTTTACCTCTAGAAGGGCACCATTGCATCAGCGTAGAAATAAAGGTGTTTTGTTTAACCTGCATTCCTGCTCCACAAAAAAAGTCGGATAGGGGCTTGTTCACTGGTTCAGGGACACGAAGAGGGTGGCAAAGTGGACAGGCCTCGGGTTTCAAGCCCTGCCCACCCCACCTCCACCAGCCTGAAGATAACTGCTCTTCATCCTATACTCAAAAAATGGTAAGGTGACCGACAAAAAAATGGTGAGCCGCCGCTCGCGTTAAGTGTGAAATCTGGCTTCAACTTCAATTCCCCCACTAATTTTCGTTGTCATTCCATTCTACAGTTGATGGTTATCCATATTTGCAGTTGCGAATACATTTAATGTATGAACAGTCAGTAGATCAATAGCTCACAGGAGGTGCTGAAAATGTCCACCATAAGTTTCGATACACAACCCAGCACGTCTCAACGTGTGTCTGGGAACTTTTGGCAGTTCATTTGGCGAGATTTCCGCAATCGGCTTGCGAATGTTTGTTTTCAGCTCTTCAATTGTGTGTGAGTTGTTACTTTATACTTTACCCTTTAAATTACCCCGAAAATAAAAACTACAGGTAGACAGCTCGGGGGTGCTGGGAAGTCATAAACCTGCGGAAACTGGACGTTTTTCTCCGAAAGCTTCGAGGACGTATGACACTGAAAACCGCGCAGTATGCTGGAGAAGCGCATACTCTAGTTCTTCCTCCGTTACCTGCACTACGAATGTTTGCGACTATTCCGTTACGTAAATTTCCGAGTTGACGGTGTCGTTAAAGAAAATGGAGCCTGCAATACGTTCGCCTGAAATTGCACATCACACGCCTACTTTCAAATCATGCAGAGGCACCCCAAAGCGTCCACTGGACGTCCCTGTCGACCAATGGCACGTGTTTTGAAACTTCACGTACCTGCTATGATGAAACCATTCTTAGATTAAGTTGAGATAAAGAATTTGCATTCAGATCATGCTCAGCGATGTTTGTAAGTAATCGTTCGCAATAGTGTTGTCACTGTTCGTAATCCGTAGGTTTTTGCGATTGTATTATTCTAATTCTGTATGCTTGCATGTGTAACAGGTACTTACCATAGTCTCGTGGAAACGTTAAAAATTTTGAAGCAAATATAGTTTCTTTACTCCGTTACGTTTGGCGTTAGCGACTGAACCTGTTGCCCTACATTCAGTTACCACTTTCCACACAAGATTTTTTTATAGGATCGATTGTCTCTGGATATTTTATCGTGAACCTTTCATTTAACGTTTTAAACGATTTAAATAAAAATGTTTTAATAATAACCACTCATTGTTCCATTAAAAATGACTTTTTGCAGAACTGTATTCGCAACAAGTTTCAAACTGACAAGGCTGTACTTATCACTAAATTGCTGCACAACATCACGTGACACCGCTCGGGCGCCGCCCTAGCGTTAAGAAGTAACACTTAGACAGCTCCAAATATCACGTTCATTATAACACGGGTCTGTTTTATCTTAGCCACCCCGTATGACCTGCTTACGCAAGGGGCTATCTATAACGCCGAGGCAGCACACTGAGATCAGTACCTTCGATTACCTGTTTCCAATAATGTATTGTTCGAAGCTTCGTCTGTTATGAAAGGCAAGCCAATTAAGGTGCGTTGCCACTGTAGTTGTTCTAAACGAGGATGACATATAGAGTTCAAGTTAGGACCTTAGCCGTAAGCAGACTGCCGATATAACCTCATTACTTACGAAAGTGGAAGATACGGATGGAGCGGAGAGAGTAGCCACGAAGAAACTATTGTCAGAATTCAGGAACCTCTTTAAGAAATCATGGCCATTGCCAGAATCCAGTGATTCAGACCAGTATTTCAACAGGAGATAAATCACCTACGTACCGAAAGCCATTCAGGATATCCAGTCAGTTATAACCAATTACGGGCCAATTTATTATCCTACAGCTGAACAAGAGGAAAGAACTGGCCCATTGCTCTCCAACTTTATAATGTGTTTGGGCACATTTAATTCATGCCTAATATGGCGCGGTCGCGATCAGCAGCGCAATCACTACTTTATTATTATTACTAATTATTATTATTATTATTACTTCTACTACAAACATACAATGCCCTGAGAGTATTTCAAACAACTATAATTTAAATTGCTTAAATTAACAACTTACATAATTAATGTGAACTTCGACGCTCCTTGTTCGCTGTAAGTTCAGAAAAGTCTGTCATGTAGCTGTAACAAGTAGTTCTTAATGCGTCATCTGTATATAAATTTATCACACTGAATCGGTATTTGTTCTTGGAGATGTTCATAGATGAAAAAGTGACCTCGCATAATTATGCAGAGCCAAAACAACAGTAAGTTTTCAAACCAACACTAACGACCATGTAATATTTATTCCTGTCAAACAGAGTGCAGAAATTGCTGAAGTTGCAAAAAATGATTTGAAAATCTCGAACATTTAAAATTTCCATTTCTAATTCTTCAAGATTGCAATTCCAGAATATCTCATATATCCTACCGCCGAGTTAAGTAACGTCAATTGAAACGATTGGATTGTTGGTAAATATAATCACAGTTCAAATAATGAAAATTATCTAAAAGTGTTACTAAATTATGTGACTACGACTTCAAGGTGCTTTGCAAAAGGTAGATAATCACATTCGCCGACAGCTACCGTTTGCATGATTGAATTTAAATCCTGAAAGTGTGATTACGAATTTCCTTTTAAATGTGCTTGAGGTTTACCTCATTTAATTGATAGGTGACAGCTGCCAAGAAACTTAAAACTAGAAGGCGTGGTACCTCGTCAAATTCTTCACGATATTGCTCATAATATTTCAGAAAATCTCTTATATCATCCACAAGACTACAGAAACGGTCCACACTTTTCCCCTTACTAACCCACGTTATGCCTGCATGAGGAAGTGTGTCACTGAGCTCAGAATTTTATGTAATCAAAATTTGTGAAACATTTGTGGTGTATAGAAGATGATCGGATGTAATTTACTTCATGAATTATAAATTTCATGACATGTTCAAACGTCAGAACCTTTCCACATAAAGCATATTACAGTGAAAAGAAAGAAATTTTGCAAATGAATCATCTTAAGCACAAAGAGCAAGAAAGCACCCTCGCAGTTGTTACATATAATGGAAAGTTGCTACATTTCGCAGATTTCACGAATGCCTTGAATATGTCTCCTGACCTAGTATGTTGACTATGGGACAGCACTTTTACAAACTCCTCCTTAACTGTTTAATGATGAAAGACCATTCTAATAAATTAATACAACTCTGCTATATCGGAAACATCATTGCTTTCATCAAAGTGAAGAGAAAAATAGTAATAAGATTGTAAATCAAGATATAATTGAGATTATAAATTTTTATAAATCTATTCTACACGTCTAAGAACAGTTTGGTGAGGCCACTGAAGTATTACTATAGAAGACCTAAGTGCAGATTTACCTTTATGACCATTGAACAGAGATTCTGAAGTGCTGATCATTAGCTACTTCCGCATCACTAAAAGGGTTTCTCTTTTCGCTAAAACATAACACACTTTGTAAGAGGTCAAATCTAGGTTAGTGTTTCGCTGATCTGGCTTTGTAAACACACCTTCCTGTAATGTTAATGTAGATTCTAATTCTCTATCTTTCTCTCTTCATAATGCAGAACTAACATGAAAGTTACTATTAAAGTTTGCGAGATTTGTTGAAAAAATACGCACTACACTACTTTAATTTGGAACAGACACACTAGATTACACAGTAGACTCATAGATTTTCCTCTGAATTCGACAAAACAAAAAAGCTCCTCTAAATCATTGTTATAACTGTAAGTTCTTTGTCACCAAGCCGTATTGTTTTAAGAATATTCTGTTACAAGACATATGACCACCTAGTTATGCTGGATATCACTAAAAATATTGAATGGGAAGAAACTACCGCTACAAACAACGATGTTCAACAAAGTGAATTTACTGGCTGCGGCAAAAATTTGCGGGGGTTAAAGTAACTCCCTCTCGAATTTCCGGCAACTGATGTCACGGAAATAATACGCACAGATCTGCGTGTCCAGTTTTGTTCTGAAATTTTATTTAACAGCAGAACTCTTCGGAATAGAAATTTGTTTATGGAGATTATCAGAAGAATGTGTGACGGGCACCATGACACCCAGGGGAACCATGTTGAACAGCCTTGTACTAGTCCATGGTGCTCACGTATCGTCACTGTGCCACATACTATAAACATAAATTCTGCATTGACTTGCTTCATTGAAACAATACGACTTTTACATGCGCATATTAGATTGCAGATTTTATGCAGACCCTCCATAACTTGGGACAGTGTGTATGCATTTACACAATAGCTCTGAAAAATTGATTTCACAATTTAGAAGTAGTAGCGGATGACTGACTAAACACTGCATTTACAGTACCTTGGGGTTATCGCTGGGGACGCCGAATGCTGTTTGGAAACTTTAACAATAATTATATGCCAGTCAGGCAAGAAAAATTCGTAATGAGATACCATCATTTTGGATTATGTAGAAATATTTTGTATACTTTGTCTAAAATATATTTCTGTTGTTACACGCTGTTCGAATATAATCAATGACGCCTGAAGTCACAGGATATAATGAAGCCATGATGACGACATGACTGAAGCGAAACGTCAAAGGCAGTATACCAGAAAGAAATATGACAGCCAACACTGGGTTGTGGCGTAACCGAAATACCAAGACCACAACATTCAATGAATGAATGAAAATTGGTATAAAACAAAATTTCTCAGTGGCGTGTGTTCTAAAATAACGCTGCAGAGTCTTAAGTGCTTAATTAAGGAGTTGTGGTGAACGGCAATGAGCCGTAATTAAGTGGAAATAAAATAAATATCACGTGTATAGTGTGTACTATGAACGGCAATGTGCCGCACTTAAAGATATCATAATCAAATTTTGTGTTTGTGGAATGGTGAGATACAAAAGAGTGCTGATACTGATTACTGTCAGGCGGTACCTAGGCTGCAGATTATGTAAGTGTAATGTTGTTCTTTGCATGGACAGAATAGCAGTAATTTACCGTAAATCGCTTCAGCAACGAAAGGTACCTAACGACTGGAAAAAACCGCAGGTCATTCTCGTTTTTAAGAAATGCCGTAAGACATATCCACACAATTATAAACCTATATTGTTGACAAGAATTATGACGTTCTTAGAAAATGAACATCTCCTCTATAAAAATCAACATGGATTCCGCAAACGGATAGCCTGTGAAACTCAGCTTTTTCTGTTCCTCCATGAGACCCACAGTAGTGGGCAATTGCGCTATGGTTGATGTCGTTGATTTCATTAAGGCATTTGACGCCATTCCGCATTACCCCTTAATGAAATAAATACGTGCTTACGGAGTTTCGGTGTAGACCTGCGATTGGATTCAAGAATTCCTTGCAGGTAGAGCTCAACATGTCCCGCTTAACGGAACTAA
The DNA here is from genome assembly GCF_023897955.1 of Schistocerca gregaria. Taxonomy (NCBI): domain Eukaryota; kingdom Metazoa; phylum Arthropoda; class Insecta; order Orthoptera; family Acrididae; genus Schistocerca; species Schistocerca gregaria. The sequence continues at coordinate 124,474,123 of NC_064923.1, read as the reverse complement.
ATAGACATATGTACACGTAATATCCGGAGTACCACGAGGAAGTGTGATACGACTCTTTGCAATATATGTAAATGATCTAGTAGAGAGCGTCGGATGCTCTTTAAGGCTATTCGCAGATGATTCAGTTGTTTATACCAAAGTAGCAAAATCAGAAGGTTGTAAGAATTTGCAGAAAGACCTACAGAGAATTGATGAATGGTGCAGACCCTGAAATATAACATATTGCGCATACATAGGAAAAGAAATACACTACTGTACAGCAACACTATTGATGATAAACAGCTGGAGACCGCTGCCGTAACTATCGAGAGCGACCTTAAGTGGAATGATAATATAAAACAGAAAGTGGGAAAAGCAGACACCAGGCCCAGATTCATCGGCAGAATCTTAAGGAAATGTAACTCATCCAATAAAGAAGTGGCTTATAAGACGCTTGCTCTCCAGATTCCGGAGTATTGTTCATCTACCTGCAATTCCTATCAGGTAGGACTGATAGAGGAGATAGAGAAGATCCAACGAAGAGCGGTACACATCGTCACGGGATCATTTAGCTGGCGGGAGAGCGTTGCGGAGATGCTGAACAAACTCCACTGGCACATGTTACAAGGGAGGCGTTGTGCATCACGGAGAGATTTACTACTGAAATTTCGGCACAACATATTACTTCCCCCCACGTAAATCTTGCATATTGACCACGAGGAGAACATTATAGAAATAAGAGCCAATACAGAGGCTTACCGACAATTATTCTTCCCACGCACTATTCGCAAGGGTTGGAGGTATCAGATAGTGGTACCGAAGGTACTCTCCGCAGCGCACCATTAAGTGGCTTGCGGAGTGTGATGTAGATGTAGTTGAATAGTAGATGAAGATGTAGATGAATAGACTGAGATTTGCGTGCTGACTACCTCCAACCCATTAATTGGCGTCATTAACTGAAAGTTTGTGTGATGTACAATTTAAAAGGAATTTATGATAAGTAATTATTAGTTTACTTCTGAGTGCAATCAGCAGATCAGTTTGGTAAAGAATTTTATTATCTTGAAGGACTGATTTAAAATATTGTATATTCTATGTTAAAGCCGTTTTACTTGTTTATTAAACTTAAAAAATGACAATAGATATTAGTATTGCGGGAGCATGACGAGTGGGATCTGAAAATTATCGTGATCTGAAGAAAAAGAAAGTTATTATAAATTTTAAGTAATTTTTCAAAATCTGGTGGCTCTATAATGAGAAGTCTCAGGGTGAAGTCTGCACTCACTAAGCAATCCACTCAAAAGTAATGTTTCGTCAATCACCACAAAAATAAAGATATACAACACTATCATCTGCCCCATGGTACTTACGCTTCAGAAAGCTGGACGCTTTCAAAAAATGAAAGAGGAAAAACTTAATGTTTTCGAAAGAAAAGCAATGAGAAAAATCTGAGGATCTGTCTTGGAGAATGGTTTATAGAGAATTCAAAAGAACAATGAAATTTATCAGTTAATGAAGCAACCCACTATCATTCAGAAATTAAAAGGTAGGAGACTACAATAGGTTAGACATGTGGCTAGAATGGAAAACAACAGAATGCATTTGAAGGAACTCTCCAGGCAACAAGATCATACGACCGACCCTGTACAAGGTGAAAGAATGACATAGAGAAGGACACCGCAGCATTAGGAATTTAAACAGCTTGGAGAGAGCCTGCGAGAGATAGAAGACAGTGGAAGCAGATCGTTGATGCAGCGCGTGGTCCACAGGCCCTGTGATCGCTGAGGGGGGGGGGGGGGGGAGAGAGAGACAGAGAGATAATAAGACTCTAAAAAACTCAGTTAATGAAGATTTGTGTTTCGGAAAATACGTACTGAAAATCCGTTTCTTTATTACAAAAGTTACATAAACGATCGAAAGGCCTCAGTAAAATTGTGTTTGATCCTTATGAAATGCATGTTTGCTATAGAGAGAAAATGAGAAAATGTGTAGGCTACTCCTACATACTGTAATACTACGACACTAATTATTTTCAAAACTAGTTTTGTATCACACGAAAGGGATATGTGGTCTTCTTGTTTTGGACTACGTTTCATTTGCCGTTCTTAACATTGTGTTGGGACGCTTTCATAAGCACCAGTGAATAAGAAGTCGTTATCGTGACTCTAACCCAGGCAGCGAGACTGGCCGCGCCATTGACCAATACGCCAGTAATGTGAGGAGCTTTGAGTAACCCATGAGTGTGGGTCTTACTCGAAAATTCTCAACGAAGGGCACCCACCAACATGTAGGTGGGAAAATAACATATTTCCTTTATCAGACAGTAATTGTTAGACTCCATTTTTGGCACATTAGATGCTAGGAGGATACTGTCATTAAAGCTTCGCTTCTACAGTGGCACTATGCCGTAAAGTGTTTATATCAGGAAACAAATGAAAGTTACTAAATCTTCATGAAGAAATAATAACTAGCCAATCAGCTGCAAAATGGAAGGCTTATTTAAACGCATTGAACCCCTTGACCATTGTTTCATCGTTTATAAAAGGTCTCCTTCAGAGGGATATTAGTAATAACTTGGTTACATCTTGTAGCTAAGTTACGTCAAAAATAGCCGAAAGGCGATAGTAAAGTATATAATTTCACATCCATAATATTAAAAACATGCCCAATATAGTGGTCATCATTGAGTAATACTTCACTAAAGCGCAACTGATGCTGCAATTATTGTTAATACCACCGAGAATAGCAGGAAACCGACGTCGAGGGGAGGAGGAGGAAGCGGTAAGTCGCCAGACTCGGTGAGACAATCGACACACACTCCTGCGGAGAAGAACATTCAGACGACCACAGAATAACCGGTTCTAAGATTGGAGAAGGCGTGGGTCAACTCCTGCGCATGTGTGGGAAGTACGCCGAGTCCGGAAACAGGACCGGGTGAGGATACATCTGATGAATAGTCGTAACGGTAATTAGGGCTAGCATCTGTTACACCAGGAACCAGACACCCATTGCTGATCCGCCCACTAGACGGTGCTCGTCCTTGTCCAGAACATCGCAGGCGACAAACAACGGGTTGTCTGCATGGTGAATCCATTGAAGGCGTGACCAGGATACTTGCTTCCCATTGACCGTAGGGCACCAAGCAGACTTGACGTCAGTGGCAACCGATCGCCAGACAGCACGCCAGTTGACGTTGAGATGCTGCCCCTCTACCACTTTCGGTGACCTATTCTGCTGGAGAGAGCGATAGATGGCTGTCGTGGATGTCAAGCGCGTTGGCAGTATCTCAGACGTAGCTCAGATCGAGGTAAGAATGGAGGAAGTAAAAGAAGGGAGGTGGGACGTCCGGCAGCTGGATAGGAGCTGAGAATAAGCGTGGTGAAAGCGCCTCTAGCAGCAGGCTGGTAAGACACGAAGGACAACGGTGGCAAAGTGCCGTTTGAGAGCTGACGAAAGGTGCTATTGCTCTTGTAGTGATATGATACAGACCTAACCGCCCCTGCACCGTGGGAGGGTGAGGGCCTTGTAACCTATCTTAAACCGCAAGCTGTAACAAACATACGAACCCAACGCCGCTATCGAGCAGCGGGCGATGGATGGTAGAATAGGAAGAGTCTGTGCCATGCGGGGGGATATGTGAAGCCAGATGTACATTTACACTACCCTCCATAAGTTTGGAAACACCAAGTAATTATGGACAATGGAAAGGAAATACCGTATAAAATGCATTTTGTTGTTTTCCAAATGTTTATTAAGCTCAAATTATACACAGGAAGATGCAACAATTAAATTTTCGATTCCCTAAAAATAGGCACCCTTTGCTTTCATCACTGCCTTGCCCACTCTCGGCATGCGCTGCGTCAGTTTTACCAGGTTTCAGTTGGAATTAATCTTCATTCTTGCTGAAGGACCCACCACAATTGTGACCCACTCATGATTTCCCGTTTTCGGATCCTCCTATCCAATTCATCCCATAGCAGCTCGATTGGGTTACAATCAGGGGATTGGGGCGGCAGTTTCATGTTTTTCAATATTTTACGAACCTCTAGAGACTTCACATAGTTCTGACACAAGCGAGACTATGTTTCGGGCCGTTGTCTTGCTGCAAGGCAAACCCTTTCCCAATCAGACGCAAACCAAATGTCGCTGGAGAATGGCATGATAATCCTTTTGGTTCAGTTTTTCATCTAATTGCACAAAAAATCCGACTTTATTCCATGCAAAGGATCCCCCATACAATCACAGAGCCACCCCCGTGCTTTACAGTTGGAATCACGCACTGACGATTCAAGCGTTCATGGGGTAAACGGCGTACAATTTGACGGAGTTCATTCCCAAATATTTCGAACTTGGATTCATCAGCGAATAAGACTCTTTCCCAATCCCCCGCTGTCCATTGTCGGTATGTCGTAGCCCACTGAAGCATTTACTTCTTGTTAACAGGGTGCAAAAGTGGTTTCCTTGTTGCTACATAGCCTCGGACGTTGTTGACTGCCAGGCGTGGTCTCACTGTTGACTCACTCACCGGTGTATCCCTCGTTGCGTTTAGTTCAGCAGTCAATTCACGGACAGTTTATAATCTGTTACGTTTACTGGTCAGTACCAAATAGTTTTCCTAACATTCATATATTTACCTGGGTGCTCCTGAGTGAGAACGATCTCCATAGGAGCCTGTTTCTTGATGCTGGTGTATGGTTTTGACAACTCCGTTGACGGAAATCATTTTTTATCTTTTTTTCTATTTGTCGGACACTGTTGCCTTCTAGGTGCAAAGTGGTCATCGCTACCCGTGATTCATTAGGAATCTGGCACTTTGGGGCCATTTTCAATTACTTTTGCGGCGTGTTATACCTTTACAAACAAAACTACAAGTGAACAGAAATGTAAACGTCGTTCGTCTACATAGCCATGCGGTCTACTCGCCCCACCTTGCGTGTTTAGTAGAACTGCTTGGACAGGTAACGTCGGTTTACATAAAGCGAAGCAATACTAGTATGTCGCAATATGTATGTATATGTACAATAATCAAGTGTACAGTACTGTAAGTGTCATTATTAACCATTATTTCAGATTGCTATTCCGTATTCTAACCAATATCTCACGTAGATCACTTCCATCTTGCTCCGTTATAATGCGCAGCATGGTGTTTCCAAACTTACGTAGGACAGTGTACATATTATGTCCGTTGTAGAAAAACGAGTGCTCGTAAATGGTAATCTAAAATCCCAGCTAGTAGTTGGGAAAGTAGGTGCCGGCACTTGAAGTTAATCGTACGTCGCAGATCACTTACGAAATCGAGTTGTAATCATCGGATGTATCAGCTACACGCAATTGAGCAATGCTGTCTGCAGGAAGTCCGGCACCTACAGCAAATGGCGCTCGATCTGCAGACTTTAAGGCAGCTACCAGAAGCTTCGCCGTAGCTGGTAACCCATGCCAATGAAACCCTGGCCTCAGCACTGCTAAGAAGAACGATAAAGACATCATCTGTGTGAGCAGCGCAGCTGAATACATGGCCACAGAGAGACACCCCGAACAGGCATTGACGGACGCCATAGAGTAATGGTTCCATGGCGAAAGCATACAACAGTGCAGAGAGTAGGCAACCGTGATGCACCGAACAACAGATCATGATGGAAGGAATAGGACGGCCATTGTAGAGTACACTGAGCGTAGCTCCACGAAGCAGACGCATTACGATGTCGACGGTAGTATCAGGGTATACCATATTGACGAGCACCCCTTCCAGGAAGGAGTAGTGTCCCACTGAACAGCTGGCTCAAGTCAAGAGCTGTCAAAAGCCCATGCACACGATGTGCTCGAGCAAGAGCGATTAAGTCCCGATAGCGACAGAGCGCAGCGCGCATGTTATTGGTACCTCCCAAAGAAGTTTGCTCAGTGGAAATCACATATCGTCTGTTTAAGCCATGCAGCCAACAGCTGGGTGAAGATCTTCATGTTGCTGTTGAGCAACGTCAAGGGCAGGTAATCGCTTATCTGTGATGTTCCCTGAGGCTTGTGGGTGGAAATATGGAGACCGTCAAGGAAACCGACCAGGAGTTGCATGAGAGGCTACGCAAGATCCCGACAAATTTCAGTTCACACCTGCGACATTAGGGGACGGAACGTCTGATAAAACTTTAGTAGGAGGCCGTCAAGGCCAGGCGATTTGTTGGTAGAACCCGGCGTGATAGCATCCTGGACCTCATTCTCCGTGACGTCGCAAGCAGATTCAGCGTTTCATCCCCAGGGACTGGGCCAAAGGAGAGTCGGGAAGCTGTCTAATGTTGGCAGGGTGCTGACGTTGTGCAGAGTAAAGCGTAACAGTGTGCATGGAGGGCAGACCCTATATCGTGTTGGGTATCTAGCTGCCGCCCAACATCAGTCGTAACAACACCAGAGTCCTCCAACGTGACGCTGTTCCGCTATCACTTTGCACACAGATGGACACTGCTGCACTAACCCGTCATGTGTGCACACTCTGACCATTCCTCTTACAACATGAGTCGAGAGAGGAATATCAGCTGTCACTTGACACGATTTACCATCGTCTGACCCTCTGTCTAATTCAGCATCATGTACATTTCTGGAGACTGATGAAATAGAAATCCTGGCCGCCACCCTGCAACTTCCCTTCTGTGATCAATCAAGGGCTTGCAGAGAGCAGGCTTTGTGCAGAGCACCCAGCATGACAGAGCACACTGATATGCATCACGGCGTCCATGACTAACTATCCACGTGGTCTCGATGAACTGTCAGCAGTCGGATGAAGTAAGGTGGATCATGTTCAGTTTCCATGGCACCAGCGACGTCACATGCCTCGGCAGCAGAATATGATGGCACAAATATATGTGTGAGAAAACGCAACAGACCAGACTTCAACAGCATGCACCCCATCGACAATATTGTGGGAGATATAAACACAATCGAAGTGAATGGAAGAATGGCCATTTAAATTCAAAAACCCTGGACAATCACCATGAACATGCTTCCTTAGTGGGAAGTTCCCTCAGTTCAATTTTTATCTGACTTACACCACTGAGGACATGGTAAGTTTGTGCGGTGTCGACGAGTTTCGAGAGCGGCCCAAGAAGTATCGACCACCGCAGAGGTACTGCACAGCAAAGCGGTATCAGGGGGTGCCAGTGAGGCGATAGGAAGAGTCTGTGCCACTGCGGCAGCTCTGCCCTAAAATAGTGCCATCGGAGTCTGGGAGAGCAGTTGCGGTAGAGGTCTGATCCTGCCCAACTCCAGGAATTTCCTGTCGGAGAAACGTCGTTCTACTGCCTACATGCCGTGACACATTCCGTATCAATCGTCCGGGAGTGAAGAGACTTTGTCTCCTATGAACCGTGCCTACGCGTCAACGCCATCAAAACTATGTCAACAAAAGTCCACGAACTTGTATTTTCTAGTGACTGTAGTGAAGCCAATCTACGGGCATTCTGAACGTGTATCAGTTTGCCACTCAGTAATCGTGACTCATTTAGTGTCCTCTCAACCGCAAGTCCACGTGTGTAGTTCCATAGCTACAGCCGAGGCTCGCGAGCAATATACGTTTTGTTGTAATTGGTAAGGTATTACTTTTTCAGAGAGTTCAAATTAACTGTATTATTACAAAGGGCGTGCAAAAAGTTTTGCACAGTAACCTCTAAATTTATTTATTTATTTTTTTGCAGGAGGAGAATAAAATGTTTTGTGAACGTACTTGGAACATTTATCTATAAGTTGGTATAGAAAAGTGTGTTCTTCTATTTCATGATGAGCCATAATGGACCATGAAGTAGATGTCAGGTTGCCACAACGGTCGGTGATGGAATCCCTCTTCAAGATCGTTGATGACTCTGCCACATCAATTCACAGGAAGTTGCTCCCTGTTTATGGATCGCAGCATTATCCAGCGTTGGTTGTAGAGGTTTTAAGAAGGTGATTTCTCTCAACTGGATCAACAATGCTGTAGACCATCGACGGCAGTGAGTGATATGAATAAGGAGACCATTGATCAAATCATCCAAAATGACAGATGTGTGACGACACGACAGCTTGTTGAAATGACTCGTATATCATTGGGTAGTGTGGTATCACTGGTACAATGACTAGGTTACAGAAATATCTGTGCACGTTGGGAGCCTAGATTACTGACAAGGGAAATGAAACGACGAGGAAGGATGTGTGCGAGGATCTCATGAACACCTTTACTGGAGACTGGAAACAGTGTTTTGACGGTGTCATTACCTAGGTAGAAACATGGTTGTTCTGGTCCGAACCTGAGAGCAAAACCCAATCAATGTAGTGGCATCATCCGGGTTCCCCTCTGAAGAAGAAACAAAGACTTTCATGAAGAGCAGACCGGAAGCTGATGGCCTCCTTCTTCTGGGACCAGTGTTGAGTCATTTTATTGACTTTTTGGAACCTGGCTCCACAGTTAACCGGGATCGTTATTGTTTGTCATTTGACAAGCTGCGACGAGCCATCAAGACACACAGACCACAGCTTCAGGATCAGAACTACACCATGACAATGCCAAAGCCCTTACAGCCCTTATGATCCAGAAGAAAAATCAGGAAAATGGGTTGGAAAATTGTTGCTCATTCTCCCTGCAGTCCGGACTCGGTTACGTCTCATTCTTGATCGTCTGAAAGCCCACCTGCGCGGAAAAACATTTGACAGTGAGAAAAACCTTCCCAGAATTTTATCAAAGTGCATTCACATCATGGAAAGAACGTTGGGCCAGATGCGTCACCGCTGATGGAGCCTACATTGAGTAGGCTCAATGTATAGCTAAATGTTCCAAGTATGTTCACAAAAAAATTCATTCTCCTCCTGCAAAAACAAAACAAAAAGAGACGACTGTGCATAACTTTTTGAACGCCCTACTAGTCACGTAAGTGTCCAAGAAGTCGGTCACGACTGTCTCGAACGTGTTCCCCGTTTCAGCAACATGACTGACGACGTTGCCGCATAAAGGCAGCCACCACAACGTCCGGCGGCACCTCAAACAGGAGACCAGAGTTCGGCGGCCAAAATCAGCGTGATCAGCCACGACAGTCCCTATATGGCCATCAGAATATCGGAACTTGGTCATTACCGTGGCGCCGCACAGCTCTTCATTCCCCAGCCATATGTACACCGTAGTACTAAGGATCGAAAAATGAATTATGAGACCGTCGTTCGAAGGGACCCGCACTTCGTCCCGTATAAACCGTTCTACTTCATAAACCTCTCGTCATTGGGAAACCATGGAAACGTTAGTTTAATCGGGGCTTGGCGGTAGGAAAACGCCATGATAATCGATGAAGTCGGACTCCAAGACAAGCCGCTACGCGGAAGTAAACAGACGCGCGCACGCTAGCAAGTAGCACAACAGTAGAGACGCAAACAAGGCGTGCTCGCCTCACCACTGCTCACTGTCCACTCGGCTACGGCGGCGGGCAGGTAAAAGAAATGGCTGAAGTTTAATCTGTACTCAGCAATACTTGCATTGCTGAAATAGCAGCTAGGGGTGGGTCTAGAGCTTGCTTCCGTTGGATGAGGGCGGGAGGGTTGGGAGGAGGAATCACAGTTCGTTATTGTCTTAACAATAAAAACAACAACAAAGTCTTGCCTCACCCGGTTCCCAGAACTCCTGAAGATAGACGTTGACTGTGGGCATTGTATCATAGACACAGTCCCTTTGACTCTTCAGAGATGTCACTAAACCCGCTCAAGGCCCGCCGATGTGGCCGTGCTGTTCTAGGCGCTTCAGTCTGGAACCGCGTGACAGCTACGGTCGTAGGTTCGAATCCTGCCTCGGGCATGGATGTGTGTGTTGTCTTTAGGTTAGTTAGGTATAAGTAGTTCTACGTTCTAGGAGACTGATGACCACAGATGTTAAGTCCCATAGTGCTCAGAGCCCAGTTTGGTCTCATAGGAACTTACCACCATTTACGATTGACAAAACAGGTCTGCGTACTACGGCTACGAGAGCGTGTAAGTAGAGTGAATGCTGCTGGTTTCCGCCAAAATAAATCTTCCTATTCTTTTGTTTTTAGTGTTGGATGTACTGCTCTGGCTTTCTTGCCTCTCTGGGTTTTACGGAAGGAAGAAGGAACATTGGGTTTAACGGCCGTCGACTTCCAGGTCATTAGAAACGGAGTACAAGCTCGAATTGTGTCAAGGACTTAAATCGGCCGTGCCCTTTCAAAGGTATTATCTCGGGATTTGCCTGGAGGAATTTAGGAAAATCATGGAAAACCAAAATCTGGATGACCAGACGCGGGTTTGAACCGCCGACCCTCCGACTGCGACTACAGTGTGCTAACCACTGCACCACCTTGCTCACAGGTTTTTCCAGGTCTACCTGTGGTTTCACTAACCGTGGCAATTTGTCGCTGGCAATAGGTACGAGCAGCTTTACCTCTCCGGAACGCGTTTTGCACCCGGCCAGGGCGTAAGCCCATCTTCTTACACTGGCCCTCTGCCAAGCAAATGAAAAGTGTCCTGTTTTAAACGTGGCGTGTGTTTTCCTAGAATTCCGTACTGTTTTTGAAACTCTTAGATCTCGTGCAACTTATATTGTCCAAAAGTCAGCTGTGCAATAACGAAATTGATGTACGATAAACATTTTCAATATAAGTTTCATTCGAGCGAGGCAGGAGTGCTCAAAAATCAGTGTCTTCCCGCTTCCGCCTACTCTTGTATGAGTGGTTGGTAGCAACCAATCGCTTACTCCTGCGCCAGTGGGGTATATTAGTCGACCACAATAATAATGCACCTGGCAGTGATGGCGATGGGGTCGGCGTATCGTGAGTTTTTGTCGTGATACTTCATGAGGAGATGGTGAAACATTTGATAGCATATCCACAACCATGTTGCCGGCCGCGGTGGTCTAGCGGTTCTAGGCGCGCAGTCAGGAACCGTGCGACTGCTACGGTCGCAGGTTCGAATCCTGCCTCGGGCATGGCTGTGTGTGATATTCTTAGGTTAGTTAGGTTTAAGTAGTTCTACGTTCTAGGGGACTGATGACCAGAGTAGTTAAGTCCCATAGTGCTCAGAGCCATTTGAACCACAACCATCTTAAAATCACTCGCAGTGTGATGAATATTCCTTATCCATCACTGAACTTGTTTACTGCAACGCCACCGAGTGTGTTTGACAACGCCCTTGCAGTAATATCGCGGTCGGCATATTATGATACGGCTTCGGGTCAGAGTTGTTTTGTTTCATTTCCTTTTCTCCTGTTTAACATTGACTTCTCTACCTTTGTAGCGCTATACAGCAGTGATTCTGAAATGCAGGCGTACGAAAATTTCTTGGTAGGGTTCTGGATGCGATGCCGGACGCCTACGCAAAGCATGCAGTTCGCGTAAATTAAGAGCCGGTGGTTTTTGGGCAGGGAGCTGGTGACTGATGCCGTCCCAGATGTCTTCCACTGGACTCAGACCAAGCAAACCTGATGGCGAAGATAACAACGTCAGTTGTCTACAATGCCCCTCAGACCACTGTAGCATGTTTCTGGCTTTGTGATATGAACAGTTACCCAGCAGGAAACGCCATTGTGGTAGTCATCAAGCGTGAAGGGATAGTTGCCCGCTGTAATGTTCACGTAGCGTACAGTCGTCATGGTGCAATCAGTCAGTAACAGAGGTACCACGGAGGTCTAGGTAAATGACCCCCATAGCATAAGACTGCCCCGAGAGGCCCACGCCGCCGTGCAGTAGTGCATGTTTCGAGCAGCCCTTTACCTGGGTGACGGTGCATACGGTCACAATCATCGATGTGGTGTAAAGAGAAACGTGATCGATCCGAGTAGTGACACGTCTTCATTCATACATTGTCCAGTCTTCATGGCACTATGCCCACTGCAAATGAAATTTACGATGTTACATGGAAGCAGGTAGGAGTTGTCTACTGTGGAACCCCTGTTACAACAATTTGAGCTGAACATTCTGCTTCAAAACAATTGTACCTATACGGACGTTGTGCTCTGTCCTCATCTCCCCCTGCCTCGGACCACCATCTACCCTATTTCTCGTGGAGGGTAAGCCTCCGACTTCCACGATCTCTGACGAAGCGTGGACGTCAAACACATTGTCGCCTACTCGTAGTTTCACCGTTTGATGCTGAGGACAGCGGCACGCGATTAGCCGACCAGCTTTAACTTCCGCGATGCCTGTTCCCATGGGCCGGGTCTTAACATTCTGCCTTTTGTCAAAGTCGTTTACGTCACTGGAGTCCTTTATTTGCCGCTAGAATCGTCGCTGTAACGATTCACCATTTATCTCTTCTCCGCTTATGTACTTCCCTAACGCGACGCCACTAAGCGGGATCCAATTTCGTGGCGGACGGTGGTCGGAATACACACATCAAAAAAAGTTTTGCATCATCTCGGTTCCGACAGTTTCGGAAGCTGTACAGAAAATTGAAATAGAGATCAACGTAAACATCATTGCCGCCCCTTTATTGCTCATGAAACCACACACTGTATATTGTACCACCACACAGCGAGACCTTCAGAGGTGGTGGTTCAGATTGCTGTACACACCAATACCTCTAACACCCAGTAGCACGTCCCCTCTTATTGATGCAAGCTTGTATTCGTCGTGGCATACTATCCACAAGTTCATCAAGGCACTGTTGGTCCAGATTGTCCCACTTCTCAATGGCGATTCGGCGTAGATCCCTCGGAGTGTCTGGTGGGTCAAGACAACTATAAAAAATCTTTTTCAATCTATCCCAGGCATTTTCGATAGGGTTCATGTCTGTAGAACATGCTGGCCACTCTAGACGAGCGATGTCGTTACCCTGGAGGAAGTTATTTACAAGATGTGCACGATGGAGACGCGAACAGTCGTCCATGAAGACAAATGCCTCGCCATTACACTGCCGATATGGTTGCACTTTCGGTCGGAGGATAACCACCAGCGGCGTACGTCGGACCCACATAATGCCACCCCCAAAACAGCAGGAGACCTCCACCTTGCTGCACTGGCTAGGCAGTCTGTCTCCTGCTGCACTCGCTAGGCAGTCTGTCTAAGGCAATCAGCCTGACCGGGTTGCGTCCAAACACGTCACCGACGATTGTCTGGTTGAAGGCATATGCGACACTTATTGGTGAAGAGTACGTAATGCCAATCCTGAGTGATCCATACGGCATGTTGTTGGGCCCGTCTGTACCGCGCTGCATGGTGTCGTGGTTGCAAAGATGTATCTCTCCATGGACGTCTGGAGTGAAGTTGTGCATCATGCAGCATATTACGTACAGTTTCAGTCACAACACGACGTCCTGTGGCTGCACGAAATGCGTTATTCAACATGATGGCGTTGCTGTCAGGTTTCCTCCGAGCCATAATCCATAGGTAGCAGTCATCCACTGCAGTAGGAGCCCTGTCTCTCTGTATCTCCTCCATGTCCAAACAATATCGCTTTGGTTCACTCCGAGACGCCTGGACACTTCCCTTGTTGAGAGCCCTTCCTGGCGCAAAGTAGCAATGCGGACGCGATCGAACCGCGGTATTGACCGTCTGGGCACGGTTGAACTACAGACAACATGAGCCGTGAACCTCCTTCCTGATGGAATGACTGGAACTGATCGGCTGTTGGACCTAATAGGCGCTGCTCGTGTATGGTTGTTTACATCTTTGGGCGTGCTTATTGACAGCTCTGAACAGTCAAAGGGACTGTGTCTGTGATACAATATCCACAGTCAACGTCTATCTTCAGGAGTTCTGGGAACCGCGATGATGTAAAACGTTTTTTGATGTGTGTATTTGCTAATCTGTGTATATTAGGATGACACATAACAGGTAAACGCGTAATTGGAGAAGTCTGACAACTTTCAAACCTATACGAACGTAATAACAATTAGATTCCAACACTCAAATAACGGATTTGAATTTTTTGGATATATTTTACGTTCTTACTTTTTCTTCGACTAAGAAGGTACACAGGGTGATATCACAAACTTTCAGGGAAGATAGAGAAGAGTAAATGTATCAATTTGAGGTAAGAGATCCTAGTCCGGAAACGAGCGCTCGAAAGATAGAAGCAGAAACATCTACTCAATTTCCTCCTTTCCCCAACTTCCGAACCGTGATCATGACGTACAGAATTACCGCCGAATATTGCCCAATACCCTCTGATAATTTCCGTTCTTTACGGAAAAGTAAAGCCGCACGTAACTTTGTGCCAGAGAGGCCGAAGATTCTAAGTCTTAGGCACAGAATACTGAATTTTATTTACGTGGTCAAGTTTCACGAACTGCTACATTTACAACAGTTATTCAAAATAGCGTCCCCCATCAACATCGTAGACGTCGAATCATCGTACAAATTTCTTTTCTGTTCTAATACCGCTGGCATCGTTTGAATAATATCACAGGCAGCGAAAATTCTTGCAATGAGATTCTCTTTCGTCTCGACAGGCGTCTCGCAGGCAAAACGTTTGGCATGTCCACACAAGAAGAAGTCTACTGGGGTGAGATAAAATGAACCAACGGCGTGTGATATCATCGAAGTTGCCGCCGAGCGCTATTGGCAAACGGGGCGCACTCAGCTCTTGTGTAACTGACAACGGACGGAAGAGCGTCGCGCTGACCACATGCCCCTCCGCTTACGGCCGTCGTGGCCGGTCGATACCGTTGACGTTAAAGGCCAGTTAGGATGGGACGGTGTTTGGTTTTCTTTTTAGATAAGGTGAACGTGCTTGCCAAGAAACAGGACCCTCTCTGCCCCTCCACTTTAAATTGAGTGTGTGACCACATCCGATGATGAATAACAAGTTGAATGTTTTCCAGGAACGTGTTCAGTTGTGCATTTAAGTGGGCAGGAAGAAGAACCCGGCCTAGTACGTGATCACTGTCTATGCCTTCCTCCACGCCGACCGATAATTTGTGTTTATGGCTCTTCACAACTGTAGCATGGGGATTCTCATCAGCCCAAACATGACTATTGCTACTATTTAGTATTCCGTCTGAGGTGAAACTGGCTTCATCCACGAAAAATGCATACGTAGGAAAGTGATGACCGACTGTAAGGCGCAGTAAGAACCATTGAATGACCATGACACGAGGTCCGAAGTCACCAGGAGTCAAAGTGATGTGTATGGATCGTCTGGGTAGAACGGCTCACACATGTCTATTAGGTTAAGGTGTCCCGAGATGCACGGAGGAACTGTGACAGAGCAAACAAATCAGTAGCAGAGATGTATACCTCGTGTCACTGTGATAGTTAAATTTCTACAGCAACCAATTGTACAGCAACTCGCTGGATGTGCTTGCGCACAGATACAACTAAGCACTGGCCTGTCAAGGCAAGCGTTATTGAGTACAATTCAACTAGACTATGTCCGTCCTGGGCGCCACACCATCAATCACAGTAGAAAACACTTTCCTCTATGCGAAGGCTATAGGCGACTCCACTTGTAAGACTGTCTCGCCAGCTGATCTCCACTATGATCTGTAACTACGAACCGCAACCCTGGAACTCCGTACTAGAACTGTCGCATGCCAGTGCCGAATATGAACCGTCCGAAGCTGCCTGAGGCCGCCGCCTATCACAACGTGGAAGTCCAACTCATTGGCGGCGGAGCGGCAGTTGATGACTATAGCAGCAAGCCAGTTCCAGTTGCGTCCATTGACGAGAACACAACACAAAGTATACACTTTCCGTGGATGGTAGGGGTGTTGTTGTCGTTGCCATAATATTCGACACACAGTGCACAGTGAAACATTCATATCACGTGCAGGTGATCGAATGCTGATCGCAGGCGCCTCATCCAATCGAGCAAGCACCACACCTTCTGAGTCGGGAGGCCATGTAGTCCTCGGTCGCTGTACGGTGGTACCAATTGCCCTGTTTCATTGAATCGTTGGAGCAATATTACAACCAGGGAGTGAGGCGGGTGTCTCCTACGCGGATTTGTGGACTCGTACAACGTTTCCCTTTCTCTGCTGCTTCCATCTGCTTGCCCATGTGCAAAAAGGAGGTCTACAAGTTCTTTCACTGGCTACAACTCCATTCAGTTATGGATGATTGACTTTAGTTCTTCAACTTTTAAACACAGGGTGTAGTTTACTACAGTACAGACACTATGCACGAGGCTTACTCGTGTCAGTACACAATATGCCATCTGCATTTGATCGGTTGAGTTATCCCAGTCGCTACACCTATGAGCTCGTTGGGACTGCGTACCCTACAATTACAGCTACGACCGTACCGGTACGTTTATTCCACTATAAGAGGAAACAGAACGATTTTCCTTTATAATTTTCTACTGGGAGTTGCTTGCCTCAAATCAATACATTTCCCGTTCTCTATCATCCTCGAAAGTTTTAACATCATCACGGAATCACCCAGTATAGCATCGCGGGATTAGCCGAGCGGTCGGGGGGCGCTGCAGTCATGGACTGCGCGGTTAGTCCCGGCGGAGGTTCGAGTCCTCCCTCGGGCATGGATTTGTGTGATGTCCTTAGCTAAGTTAGGTTTATGTAGTTGTAAGTCTAGGTGAACCGTGAATTCCATCTTTCGAAAATTTACTTTTGTTAAAGAATTTACTTTATTTACTGGCGATTCATCAAGAACATTGACACATTTAATCACACTAAGTGAGCGTGGAAGTAGTTGCTAGGAAGTAACTGATGGAAAATTACTTTTAAAAAATGTGAATTTATTCCTAAAAGTCTTTACAAAGCAGATTTAAAATTATAAGCAGAAAAGCACCCTCGAAATAGCAAGTTACAGCTTTATTTAGAGGCAAAGAAAAATATTAACATTAGGAGCCTTCGGGCTGAGAAGCTTACCTGCTCTCTTTCAACACGGCCGTAGTCACAACAACCTCTGAAAGACTACACTGGTGCAAATCTGCAACACACTAGATTACTTTAAACAAAAAAAATTTAGCAACTCACATAAACATGTAAACTATGCACCCCGTAAGATGAATGGAGATGCTACAACCCTCAAATTATTTGCCACCGAAAGTGCATTAAATAACTCTTACAGTGGAAGGGTGGCAAACTTATAACCTAAAATGACTATTTAAATAAAACCCTTAAAATGTACAACATGCTCTACATTACACCACCTCGCAAGATGATAGGCAAGATAGAAACATATTTCAAGAATTCGGCCTTTAACCATTAAATTCGTTAACACCGAATCCACCAAACATGACAGATTGACAGGGTGGGGGGGTGGGGAGGGGAGTGGTTTACTAAACAAGCAGATTGCTCTAAACCTCCCCAATTCCACAAGGGAAGACGGACCACTCAATTCATGATAACCACCTTCCCGCGGGTGGGCAAACGGTGGAGAAAGGTGGGACGACCACAATACCAAGCGGCTGGTGACCTCACCAAGAAATCACGTAGAATTTAACAAGCAAATGAAACAACATTTCTCCAATCACTTAAGTTCTAGTAAACTGCGATTTCTGGCCAAGATCTGGCGCAGCACCCCCAACGCTCTCCCGAACCGTCAGCTGCCAGCCGCTTCAACGGACGCAACTCGCCCTGGCCAACGCGATGTCGTGGTTCCGCTCCTGTTGCTCTCTTCTGAACCGCGCAGCCACTACCCTTTTCTATACGGCGCTGCCCACTGGACTCACGTGGGGACCTCACATGCGCCGACGCTCAAGGCTGACACGTCATCTCGTGTCTCAGTGCACGACCAACCAACCGCCAATGACAGTTGCCCGAGCAACTCGAGCAGACCCAGATGCAGGAACTCAGCCTCGACCGGGCGACCACTAGCTGTGTTCTGTTACTGGCGCAGCGCCAAGACTCTTATTTCCTGGCTTAAAGTTTGATCCAAACGACAAACATACTCGCACTCCGACGACAGACAGACACTGACTGTCCCACACTGAGTCGGCGGACTGACTGACCGACTCACCTGTACCGAGCTCATTGCGTCCCTTAAATGCTCGTGAACAGGCAACCTTTCCGCTTTCCCACCAGGGGGAGACACCAAAGCTGCGATTACCACAGCGGCACCACCGCCAGAAACGGAGGGCGACTGCTTCACGCAACGTGCTGCGGCGCGCTCTTCAAAACAGCAATTTTTTACCACGGCTCACTAGGGTACTGATGACCTCAGCTGCTAAGTCCCATAGTGCTCAGAGACATTTGAACCATCTGAATGTACTGACTTATTCATCCCACAGTAACGGAACACATTTCTTCTGAAAGCGGGTTGGTTTTATTTAGGATTCCATTACATCGTATTATTCCTCATTGTTTTGAGTACAGAACACTGTTTCCCAACATAATCTCTGTTCAGTGCGACGAGATTACGCCACCTTGCTGGGAGGCTCTACGTGCCGGCGTGGTTCAAGTTGCTACAGTATGGAACGGCACGGCCGCTACGGTCGCAGATTCGAATCCTGCCTCAGGCATGGATGTGTGTGATGCCCTTAGGTTAGTTAGGTTTAAGTAGTTCTAAGTTATAGGTGACTGGTGACCTCAGAAGTTAAGTCCCATAGTGCTCAAATCATTTGAACCATTTTTGTGCCGGCGTGGTACAGTTTTACTGGTCGACCTCGTAATCAGCGTCTCGCTGCATCAATAACCTCCCCGTCATCCACGTACTGTTTCGCACGGAGTGCTTCCTTCATTGGGCTTAACGGATGGACGTCGGAAGGTGCGAGATCCGGGCTGTAGGGTGGATGAGAAAGAACAGTCCACTGAAATTTCGTCAGCTCCTCTCGGGTGCGCAGAGTTGTGTGAGGCCTGGCGTTGTCATGGAGAACGAGAAGATTGTTCGCATTTTTGTGGTAACGAACACGCTGAAATCGTTTCTTCTTCTGAGAGTAGTGCAATACACTTCACAGTTGATCGTTGCACCGCGAGGGAGGATAGCAAACAGAGTAACAACTTCAGAGTCCCAGAAGGCCGTCGCCATGACTTCACCGGCTGAGCGTTTCCACTTCGAACTGATAAACCCGTCTTTCATCGTCTCTAGTGATGTCCGACAGAAAACTGTCATGATCAACCTCGTAACGTGTAAGCGTTTCCGCGCAAATGGCCCTTTGTTATTCTTTTACAGTCTTCTATGAAGTTGCGCTGCACACCTGTAGAGTACGCCATCTGGTGGACGAGTGTGTCAGCACTACCAGCAGCGGCGTACAGTTGTGCAGCGAGGTGTTTGTGTTCCTTCGATTAGCTCGAATGAGAGTGTCCACACGTTCCAACAATGCAGGAGTCACAGCTGCGTGCGGCGTGCCGAGCACCCGCGAGATGTGACGATTACAGAAGCCTCTCCCGGCGCGTTGTGCTGCTGTTCACTGCCAGTTATTCGCATATATTCTTCAAGCGCCTGTGAATACCTGTGGTGCTCTGGTTGTCAGCCAAAAAAAACTCAATGACAACTCTCTGCTTGGAACGCAAAGCCGTTAAAGTCACTATTTTGAAAGCTACTTATAGCGCTGCCAACTACTGGAACTACATAAAGCTATAGGACTGAAGCAGGAATATTCCACGATATCCTACAATAAATTCTGCATTTTTTTTAACAGGAACTGACCAATAAAAGAATATGTTGCACTAATTATTGAAAACCCATCGTATAATGTCAGATATGAACAATGTAAAATATTAGTAGAGTCTTTGTAGTAACAACAACTGAATGGATATAGAAATAGATGCCCGTCTAACAACAACAAACAAAACGCTTTTTAGTTTTAGCACAATCATAAAGAAGAGGCCACTTAGTGCTAACTTCGAAATCCTCTTGCATCAGTCAATTATTATACCCGTCGCATTATACAGATGTGAACCACTAAGATTTAGAACGAAATATGAAGAAGAAGTGTTAATATTTGGAAGAAAAAAATACTAGCTTTAATTTTAGGACACATATTTGGCGGAAGTAGCATAGAACGAAGGCCAAGAAAAATACGAAGAATTAAGACAGCTGTACAAACACTGTAACATCGTTGAAGTGCTAAAGAAGACAATGTTGAACTGGACAGGCCATATAGGAAGAATGACGGAGAATGGACTACCTAAAGTAGCGTTCAGCAAGACAACAGATAGAACGAGAGGAAGAGGAAGATACAGAATTAGATGGTGATACAGCATCCGAGAGGTCACAGCTAGGATGAACATCAGTTCCAGATGGACAAACAATGCACATGACAAAAATACATCAAAGAGGCTCGTAGAGAAGGAGCATGGTCGATTAGGCCCTTGCCACATGAAATTTAAAAAGTTTAAAATAATGAACAATGTGTTGTTGTGGTCATCAGTCCTGAGACTGGTTTGATGCAGCTCTCCATGCTACTCTATCTTGGGCAAGCTTCTTTATCTCCCAGTACCTACTGCAGCCTACATTCTTCTGAATCGGTTAATCTATTCATCTCTTGGTCTCCCTCTACGATTTTTACCCTCCACGCTGCCCTCCAATACTAAATTGGTGATCCCTCGATGTCTCAGAACATGTCCTACCAACCGATCCCTTCTTCTGGTCAGGTTGTGCCACAAACTTCTCTTCTCCCCAATTCTGTTCGGTACCTCTTCATTAGTTACGTGATCTACCCATCTAATCTTTAGCATTCTTCTGTAGCACCACATTTCGAAAGCTTCTATTCTCTTCGTGTCCAAACTATTTACCGTCCACGTTTCACTTCCATGCATAGCTACACTCCATACAAATACTTTCAGAAACGACTTCCTGACACTTAAATCTATACTCGATGTTAACAAATTCCTCTTCTTCAGAAACGCTTTCCTTGCCATTGCCAATCTACATTTTATATCCTCTCTACTTAGACCATCATCAGTTATTTTGCTCCCCAAATAACAAAACTCCTTTACTACTTTAAGTGTCTCATTTCCTAATCTAATTCCCTCAACATCACCTGACTTAATTCGACTACATTCCATTATCGTCGTTTTGCTTTTGTTGATGTTCATCTTATCTCCTCCTTTCAAGACACTATCCATTCCGTTCAACTGCTCTTCCAAGTCCTTTGCTGTCTCTGACAGAATTACAATGTCATCGGCGAACCTCAAAGTTCTTATTTCTTCTCCATGGATCTTAATAACTACTCCGAATTTTTCTTTTGTTTCCTTTATTGCTTGCTCAATATACAGATCGAATAACATCGGGAACAGACTACAACCCTGTCTCACTCCCTTCCCAACCACTGCTTCCCTTTCGTGGCTCTCGAATGTTATAACTGCCATCTGCTTTCTGTAAAACATTTTCAAAAGCTTTCTCTAAGTCTAAAAATGCTAGAAACGTAGGTTTGCGTTTCCTTAATCTTTCTTCTAAGATAAGTCGTAGGGTCAGTATTGCCTCACGTGTTCCAGTAATTCTACGGAATCCAAACTGATCTTCCCCGAGGTCGGCTTCTACTAGTTTTTCCATTCGTCTGTAAAGAATTCGCGTTAGTATTTTGCAGCTGTGACTTATCAAACTGATAGTTCGGTAATTTTCACATCTGTCAACACCTGCTTTCTTTGGGTCGGGATTATTATATTCTTCTTGAAGTCTGACGGTATTTCGCCTGTCTCATACATCTTGCTCACCAGATGGTAGAGTTTTGTCATGACTGGCTCTCCCAAGGCTGTCAGTAGTTCTAATGGAATGTTGTCTACTCCGGGGGCCTTACTTCGACTCAGGTCTTTCAGTGCTCTGTCAAACTCTTCACGCAATCTTATGTCTCGCATTTCATCTTCATCTACATCCTCTTCCATTTCCATAATATTGTCCTCAAGTGCATCACCCTTGTATAGACCCTCAACATACTCCTTCCACCTTTCTGCTTTCCATTCTTTGTTTAGAACTGGGTTTCCATCTGAGCTCTTGATATTCATGCAAGTGGTTCTCCTTTCTCCAAAGTACTCTTTAATTTTCCTGTAAGCAGTATCTATCTTACCCCTCGTGAGATAAGCCTCTACATCCTTACATTTGTCCTCTAGCCATCCCTGCTTAGCCATTTTGCACTTCCTGTCGATCTCATTTTTTGAGACGTTCGTATTCCTTTTTGCCTACTTCATTTACTGCATTCTTATATTTTCTCCTTTCATCAATTAAATTCAATATTTCTTCTGTTTTCCAAGGATTTATACTAGCCCTCGTCTTTTTACCTACTTGATCCTCTGCTGCCTTCACTACTTCATCCCTCAAAGATACCTATTCTTCTTCTACTGTATTTCTTTCCCCCGTTCCTGCCATTTGTTCCCTTACGCTCTACCTGAAACTCTGGTTTAGTTAGTTTATCCAGGTCCCATCTCCTTAAATTCCCACCTTTTTGCAGTTTCTTCAAATTTCATCTACAGTTCATAACCAATAGATTGTGGTCAGAGTCCACATCTGCCCCTGGAAATGTCTTAAACCTGGTTCCTAAATCTCTGTCTTACCATTATATAATCTATCTGATACCTACTAGTATCTCCAGGGTTCCTCCATATATACAACCTCCTTTCATGATTCTTGAACCAAGTGTTAGTTATTCTCTGTGCAAAATTCTACCAGGCGGCTTCCTCTTTCATTTCTTTGCCCCAAGAAATATTCACCTACTATGTTTCCTTCTCTCCCTTTTCCTACTCTTGAATTCCAGTCACCCATGGCTATTAAATTTTCGTCACCCTTCACTATCTGGATAATTTCTTTTATTTGATCATACACTTCTTCAATTTCTTCGTCATCTGCAGAGCTAGTTGGCATACACTTGTACTACTGTTGTAGGTACGGGCTTCGTATCTATCTTGGCCACAATAATGCGTTCACTATGCTGTTTGTAGTAGCTTACCCGCACTCCTATTTTCCTATTCATTATTAAACCTACTCCTGCATTACCCCTATTTGATTTTGTATTTATAACCCTGTATTCACTTGACCAAAAGTCTTGTTCCTCCTGCCACCAAACTTCACTAATTCCCATTATATCTAACTTCAACCTATCCATTTCTCTTTTTAAATTTTCTACTCTACCTGCCCGATTAAGGGATCTGACATTCCACGCTCCGATCCGTAGAACGCCAGTTTTCTTTCTCCTGATAACAACGTCCTCTTGTGTAGTCCCCACCAGGAGATCTTAATGGGGGACAATTTTACCTCCGTAATATTTTACCCAATAGGACGCCATCATTATTTAATCAGATAGTAAAGCTGCAGGCCCTCGGGAAAAATTACGGCTGTAGTTTCCCCTTGCTTTCAGCCGTTCGCAGTACCAGAACAGCAAGGCCATTTTGGTTAGTGTTACAAGGGCAGTTGAGTCAATCATCCAGACTGTTGCCCCTGCAACTACTGAAAAGGCTGCTGCCCCTCTTCAGGAACCACACGTTTGTCTGGCCTGTCAACAGATACCTCTCCGTTGTGGCTGCGCCTACGGTACGGCTATCTCAGTCATTGAGGCACACAAGCCTCCTCACCAACGGTAAGGTCCATGGTTCATGGGGGGGGGGGGGGGGGGGGACATGAACAATAAGTTTTTTATTTACATTTAATGCAGCTCTCTCTCTCTCTCTCTCTCTCTCTCTCTCTCTCTCTCTTCCCAGTGGTTCGCAGGCATTACCGATTATTCTATTTTGGTAAATGCTGTGGTGACGTGAACAGATGGCATAATTACAAGATATAGATTTTTTTAAATTGTTTGGTGATTTAATCTCTTGATTTTTAATCGTATACTGTCACTTTCCGGAAACATTTCCGTGAGAAATATTTCTGATCATTTGTTAATTTTCTTTGAATTTTTTAAATTACTATTGTTTCATAACATGATTCGTCCTTTCAGATACAGTATAATGCACTAAACTAATACTGACAGTTATTCTTTATCCAGTCACATGAGCGCAGGAAATATGATCTCATTGGAGGACTAAAAAGCAGGCCGCGGTGATCGAGCGGTTCTAGGAGCTTCAGTCTGGAACCACGAGGCTGCTACGGTCGCAGGTTCGAATCGTGCCTCGGTCACGGATGTGTGTGATGTCCTTAGCTTAGTTAGGTTTAAGTAGTTCTAAGTCTAGGGGACTGATGACCTCAGATGTTAAGTCCCATAGTGATTAGAGCCATTTGAACCACTTTTTGAGGACAAAAATAGCGAATATATTTCTCTTCAAAGACGCTTGAGGAAAGGGGGGAACCGGCTGCCTCAAGCCTCATTCCGCCTTCCTCCCCAAACATTTTGGCGTGCGAACATATTCGCACCCTTTTAACACAGAACATTCTGAATTGTTTTACCCAGTTTCTGTTTGTAGTTAAGGGGAGTACAAAAGATGGTGTGGGTATAAGCGGTTAATAATTATTTTTTATGGGAACTTGTTATTTGGAGAGTTTTGGCTTGTTTCGGTGAGTCTGGATAAGTGTAAATGTTTTTAATGTAATGTGAAGTAGTCTATTGTACAAGTAATTTCTACAGGTTCCATGAGCACTTGTTCAGATATGACAAGATATCTCGGCAACAGTTTGCTCTAGAAGGCTGTGATTTGTTTTGAACCATTGTAAACATCCCGCTGCATAGGGTGGCCACATTGGTCGCTGTGATACCGCTTTATGTTTGTAGTATAATGGCTGGTATCATGCATTTTTTGTAAGACGCATTACCCGTTTGGTTGTGTGTATTTAGGATTGTTGTCCATTGAGTACTGTTTCTCTCTTTAATGTGACTCCACCAAAGACAATATTTAGAAAAGAAGAATAAAGTGAAGATTCTGCTCAACTTGTTCGGTTGAAAGTTTATTTCCAGAGAATGAGGTTAGGGAAAGGAACATTGAACAAAGTTCTTCAGCACCAAGTGCTTTCGAGGAGAACCCTGTGAACACTAATGAAGTGTACAACAAAACCATTGCCAGTGATAGTAACATTGGCATTAAGTGCACTAAAAACAATGTTTAATCAAACTGCATGCTGTAATTAATATGGCGGGGACGTAAAAATTTCTTAAAATGCCGTCAAAAGAAACGGTTTAGTTCTTAGTTTGGAAGTCGCTTGCTGCAATCGTGAGAGTAAGAAAGAATTTTGGACAAGTGTAAAAATAATACCCTTTTTGAGACGTACAGGAGATATTTCTATAGGCTGAGATGGATTGGTAAAGGCCCTAGGGCTGCAAAAACTTTCTATTCTATTATGAATCTGTCATGCCCCCTTACTAGTGTTTCAAGATACACAGATGCTATAAAGGAAACAGCAAAAGTAACTGCAGAAGAATCAATAAAATCTGCAGCAGTGGAATTAGTTGAACAACATTATGCTAACAATGACATTTGCATAGCATTTGAGGAATCATCGCAGAGAAGCGGCAGTTGCCTTAAGTATTGATACCGGGAAGATGTTTGACATTGAAGTATTGTCAAAACATTGAAATGGATGCACAAAAGTTTGTACCAATAATGAAAAGAAGTAATTGCATGAAAACAACTGTCAGTAAACGTATGAAGGATACAGTGGAGGAGTGGAGAGCGACTCAGCTGTGATTTTTCAACGCTCTCAAGAACAAACAGGCCCTATGATGACCTAACATCGCAAAAGTTAGGATGTGTCTCTCACACGCAGAAACGAATGGGTGCTGTAATCTACCTCTCCTTCCTAATTCCAGGTATTGTCCACAATAAGCAAAGTCTTTTATGAACAATTTGAGAGGACCGAAGATTACGTTAAACTTTCTAGTTTACTGAACCTTTCATATTGAGTTGGCTCCAGGTCTTGTTGTCTAGGAGTATGATTCTTGAAGCTGAAGTTCTGACATTTTGGGTCCTCAGGCTTGAATAGAACTAAATAAATTACAAAGATCCTTGTTTTTACGTTAATATATTTGATCATATTTTGGTTCATCATACAGTCTTTTATTTTTCACGTTAAGAAAACCGAAATTACATTGTTCGCACAAAATACAAAAATACGTCCGATCACATCAGGGGCATGGTTATAACTCTCTCACTCTGCGGGAAATAACCATATTCCAAAGGGCTTACAGTATTTCTTAACAAATTAATTTCTTTTAGTTTCTGTTACTTTAGATTATTATTTCGTAAACAAATCCAGAAATAAACATAGTAACCACTACAGTATTGCGTAATTAATAATAGATATTTTAAATGCGCCAATAGTTCGTAATTTCAAGTGTCCCTAAAAATAATTTTAACTATACATTCTGAACTAGTACTTATCGTATAACATCGAGACTAAAACATTTAATAAAGTAATTCATGTTCATAAATTTTAGCTTGAATTAGGACATACTGAATATAGAATTATATGAAAGTTTTCAGAAAAGCAAGTGAGATAATATTGACCTGGCCAAAATTGGAAAAATATTCCTGGTATCGACAAATACTGTTGAGAAGTAATGCTACAGGGCCTCCTGTTACAGTGCCCAACTGCGTAAACTCAGATAGAAATATTTTAGAAAAAGGCTTGAAGATGGCAAGAATATTAGATGGACGTTTGGCTGACAAAATAATCAGCTAAGCCATTGAAAAGAATACAGAGGACCTGGATGGAATGAGAAAAACGGTATGAGTAAGGTTTTTCCAGAAGACGTCAGCTAATGAGAAGTCACCACACAACTTGTGTTCCATTGACCAGTTTAAATACCACATAGCTGAGGCAGCAGGAACCATGGATAACCGTAGAAACATCATCCCTAAAACTATTGCAGCAGTAATAAACCAGTATGTATAGATCTAGCACATCCATTTATTTTTCCCCTGTCTCTGCTCTCTTTTGATCCCACTGCTTCTATCTTACAGCCGCTGCCTCTCACTGATCATCAGTATCTCCTCACTCTTTGCTCCCACTACTATTGTCTTCATCTATCTCTCTTTCTCTATCACTGCCACATACCCCCATCCTACTTTCACTGTCCGCTGTCTGTTTCTCCCCAATGGCACTGTCTCCCCTCTCTTCCATTGTCATTTTATCTCCGCTACTTTTTTAGCACAAATATACGCGAATATGTTCGCACGCAAATGTTTTTGCGAGGAAGTGGATGGAGGACTGAGGCAATTGGTTCCCAACTCTCCAGTCAGTGTCTTTTAAACAGGAAAGATCATTTTTTCCAGTGATTCCCTATTTTCCTCGGCTACAGCAGGGTGTGCTGCTTATATAAATTCTATAGAACAGTGAAGTTTTGACAGTTTATATATGTACTCCGATACATTTACATACTTTGACTCACATAGACAACAAATACGAACGAAGGTTAACACAAGATCTTTTGCTTTACATTTTTCTGGATACTTTTCTTGTCCATAGTGATTCACCGAAAACGCCATGCCTGTGATTTGCATTTTAAAACACTACAAATGTTGTCCTTCTTTGATTTTACTCTACTTTGCGGTACGTTCAATCAATCAGTTCTTAATGTTCTGTGCTTTTTAATTTTGTTAGTCTATTTGGATTCATTCTGAGGATGTATCCATAGAAATCAATACTTTTTTCCTCATTATATCTAAGAGTTTTTCGTTATTTTGGTGAAGGGTTTCGTTTTTGATGTGAATTAGTTTCTTATTGTGGAATCTAAGGCCCAGCATTTTTCTTAGTATCTTCCTTTCTTTGTCTCCAGTCTTTCAGCTGGCAATGTAAGTGCTTCTAACGGGGCTCCCAATTTGAGTACTGTGTCGCAGTGTCTTGTTTTTGCATTCCACGACAGGGAATGTTTTTACAGCGATCTCGATGAGTTGAAAGGCCAGTTACACTTTACTACTTCTAGATTCCATCCTTTTTTCTCGAGGAAATTCCGGCTGAGTCATTCTCCAAGATATTTGAATTCTTTACCGAGCTCAGTTTTTTGTTCGCCAACTTTTTATGTTTGTAATTGCCTTGCTCTTTCCATTGGAGATTTTGAGACCTATTTTTTCAGCTTTCTTTTGTAGCTCGAGGATTTGTTCTTTGGCTTCTTCCCAGGTCTCAGCTAGTACAGCCACATCATCAGCAAAAGCTAGACAGTTGACTTCAACGATTTTTTTTTCTACTCGGATTTCACTGTGACTCTTCTTATTCCATTCTCTGGCTACTTTTTCTGGGACGCTGCTAAATAGCAGTAGAAGAAATCCATCTCCTTGCCGTATACAAGTTTTTATTCCAAAAGGATATGAGAGTTCTCCTATGAATTTGTCTTTGGAGTCTGTGTTCGTAAGGGTTTGCATGATTAAGTTTGTGGTTTTGTTGCCTAGGCTTAATTATTTTTGTGCACATATGAGGGATTCCCACTCTATTGGCCTGCATGTCTTCTGAAAGTGATACCATGTGATTTTGGATTTCGTTCGTATATGATGTGTAGGATTTGTTCTCGGCAGGATCTTCCTTCCCTGAAATCCAAGTTGATGGTCTAAATGGAGGGCTGCCCTGTTTACTAGGACTTCAGAGAATATCTTGCATGTTACGTCTATGATTTAAATCCATTGTAGATGTTGTGGCGTGTTTCGGACTGACCCTTTCTCATTGAGTGGGTGGATGAGAGCCATCTTACATTCATCTGGGATTCTTCATTTGTCCTGGTTTCTTTAAAGATGTTTCGGAGAGAGGAGAGACTTTATAGGAATTTTGTTAAGATTGTTCCTTAGTTCAGCTGTGATTTGATTTTCTCCCGAGACTTTACAGTTTCTGAGATTTGAAACGACCGTCTGTAGTTCCTCGGTTGAGGGTGGTTATTATAGATGTCTTAAAGTCAATATTTTTATGAGGTATTCACAGCTAGGAGGATTTCTGAAATATTCTGCCAATATTTTGCATTTATCCCTATTGTTGTGGGTAATATTTCCGCTTTTGTCCCGGAGCTGTAGGGTCAGTGGACTGTATTTGTTTATTTTTTGTTTTGCTTTGTTTAAAAGTCTGTTGTTTTTGATGAAGTCTTCATTGGACTGAAAGTGAAGCTCTTCTTGGACTTTTTGTTACCCTTTTGATATTTTTGCTCACTATTTCTTTATTATTAAGAAGCCGTTATGATAATTTTGTGGTTCTTAAGGGTGCCTGGAACATGTTTTAATTTTCCAGTTCTTAGAAGAGAATTAACGTTGAAAGTAGCTATGTAGATTTTCTTTTTTTATACTTAAACTTGCTAGAGGTTTCAAGATCCTCTCATTCGTCTCTTTGCATTAATGCAGACTCCTCAGAATGCGATTGTCTGCTTGCGTACTTTGGTGCGATGGATTTTCTTCCTTTGATAATTTGTCACATAACACTTTTCCATGATAGATATTATCAATCCTCCTATCATCAACTCCTCCTGTTATCAACTCATATTGTTAAAGTGACTGGTTTACAACCACGGTTGTTAGCCCTGGAGGTTTTTTTTTTCAGACCCCTCTAACATGGGAAACAGACGCTGACCAAAGACATCCGAATCTGGGAACAGCCGTGTTTGGATGTTCATTTCTGTGTTGATCTGTGGGTGGTACTTTATTTCCCACATATCCTGCAGATCTGCAGAGCCTTCCTCTACCTGGCAATTGGTGGCAGGCGCACCTAGTAGAGGAATAGACCCCCCCTCCTTCCCCATCCCCCCCTTTGGGAAAAATGCATTACAAATATTTTAATGAATTTGCAGGATTTCCAGTTTGACATAATTTTTGGCAGTTATTTTAAGTTCTTTTCAGGCGTGTTAAGACCCTTCTAGTCCCTTTTGTCACTGAAGTACCACATGGGGCATATCTGTACAGACCTGAAGTGCCCATTATAGAGAGACATTGCGTGAAAATGTTTTATTGGTAACTAAAAACATAGTTTTGTGTTCTCAGAACCCTTGCAATGACCCTAGAACCCTTGCCATGAAGGGAAACAAAACGGGGCGTTGAATATCGTCGACGTACCACTGTGCCGTAAGGGTACAGCAGACGACAACCAAAAGTGCCCTGGTATGAAGGGAAATGGCACGTCACACCATCACTAATGGTCAGAGTGCATCCCACCACTCTCTCATGCGTCTCCAGACGTGTCTTCTCTGGTCATAGGGGCTCATTTCGAAGCGAGACTCATCACTGAAGGTAATTCCACTACAGTCAATGAAATTCCGTTCCGAAGACGTGTCTGGAGGCAAAACTGACAGCGATGGCATACCAACCTGGATTCCGCCTGCCATACGACCTAACAACCGGAAGTGATGTTCTGGCGTGTCATTTCACTTCATACCAGGACCCCTTTGGTTGTCATCCGTGGCCCCCTTACAAAACAGTGGTATGTCAACGATATTCTCTGTCCCGTTTTGTTACTCTTCATGGCAAGCCATCATCCTGGGCCGCCCGCACGCGACCAGTGTTTCTGCTGCTTGTCTTATTTCTTGCCAAACCCTATAGTGGCCAGCAACGGCGCCTCATCTCTCCCCAATTGTGAACGTTTGGAGCATTGAACAGTTCTCGGGTATCCGATCGCGTACCGTCGTAATTTCTCCACAACATTTCGTTGGACGTACTCGCTGCGATCTTCAGGTGATTCCTGACGAATGCTGTGCCGTTCCTCTCGGCGCCCTTTATATACTAGCCGTTACCCCCTCCACTATTCCTCTCCTGGTGTCTATGGTGAAGCCGTCGCGGCGGCTACTGGAGGTGGTGGGGGAAGCGGCGCCTGGGTCTGAACTGGGGTCTGCGGTCTCCTTGCTGCCGCCGTCGGCGGCAGTCCTCGATCTCTGGGACCGCATCTTTATCTGCAGGCTGAGTGCAGGGTTCCAAGCCTGACTAAGTGAAGGCCGCTGTCTTTATTTATTAGATCGTCCTGTAATCGGATTTCAATGGCCTCTTTAGTAACGAAGTCCCAGAAGTAGGATGACTGACAGAGTATTTTTGTTTTTTCATAGTCCATAGTATGGCCAGTCTTTGTACAGTGGTCAGCCACCCCTGATTTAGTGGCCTGGCGGAATTCGCTATGGCGGTTGTGTTCGTGGCACCTCTCTTCTACATTGCGGATTGTCTCCCCAGTGTATGATTTTCCGCTCTGACAGGGAATTTGATAAACGCCTGGTTTTCGAAGGCCTAGGTCAACTTTCACTGATCCCAGTAGAGTCAAGACTTCTGCAGGGGGTCTGGATACACGTCATATTGTGTTTCCCCACCTTTCTTCCGATTTTTCTTGAGGTGTTTCCGACAAACGGAGTGCACCCCAATGACTTGTCTTCTTCTGTTTCTTCTTCTTGTTCTCTTGGTGCTGTCTGTCGGAGTGCGTGTCTTATTTGCTTCTGGTTGTACAAATTTTTCCGAAATGTTGTCTCGAGGTGCTGCAGTTCTGCTGGAAGAATCTCCTGATCGCACATCGATCATACCTTATGAACAAGTGTGCGCAAAATGCCTTCACGCTGGGAGTTGTGGTGGCAACTGAAGGCATTTAGGTACAAATCGGTGTGTGTAGGTTTCCTGTATACACCGTGTCCTAGCTTCCCGTCAGGTTTCCGTTTCGCCAGGACGTCAAGAAACGGTAGGGCACCATCCTGCTTCACCTCCATCGTGAACTGTGTGTTGGGGTGCAGCGAGTTGAGGTGTTCGAGAAATTCATTTAAGCTGTCCCGTCCATGTGGCTAAAGAACGAACGTTTCATCCACGTAGCGGAAGAAACAAGACGGTTTTTGTTTGGCTCGTTCTAGTGCCTTCTCCTCGAAATTTTCCATGAAAAAGTTGGCTACAACCGGTGAAAGCGGGCATCCCGTGGCGACGCTATCTGTCTGTTCATAATAATTTCCGTCGAACAGGAAGTATGTTGAGGTGGGCACGAATTCGAAGAGCCTTCTTAGGTTGTTGTCGAATTTTGACCACAAGTGGCTGCACCTCCATGACTGAATGGGCTACCAAAGGTCCACAAGGATGGGACACCTATGCATCCAATAGTCAGCAACATAGGAACAGCAACCTATGAACTGGCCCAACACCTGACGGGTCTCCTTAGTCCATTTTTGGGAAAATGCGAACACCACATCCGCAATTCCATCCACTTCATGCAACGTATACAAGAAAATCAGCTCCAGGATAGCGACTTGTTAGTGTCCCTCTTCACTATGGTTCCAGGGAAAGACTCCAACGATCTGATAAGCAAGATTCCGACGCTCCAATGCTCCAGTTGGACAGATTTCGGCACGATATCCCTCTCTATTACAGCCAACGACTGTATTAATCAGCGGCAGTCTTTTCATGTACCACGCATGTAACAATTTCCGTCTCATTTCTTTATCCTTAGAGCGCATGTTCGTTTGTCAATTAGTGGGCGTAATTTGCAGCTTGCAATAAGGCGGCAAGCTCTGTGGCCAGGACAGGGGCATCATTACCATTATACAGTTATTCTGTGTCCCAGAAACGCCTCAAGTGCCATCTTCATTCTCTGACCCATCCGTAAACTGCTCACGTTGCAGCTGAAGTTGCAAGCGCTATCCGAGATTGAGTTAGTTGGAGTGGGTGGCACGTGATGGATGCCCCCACTGACGGAGAGGAGTCTCTCTGCCCGTGTTTACCGCTACTGCGTCCCAGGCAGGAGGGGGAGGGAGGGGGGGGGGCAGACTTCTGTTAAAGAGTCTTAGCGCCGAGCATTGAGCTGCGAGCAGACGTGGCGCCTGGAAGAGCCAGCAGGCTCATAACTCAGGGATCGTTATGCGCCGGGATGCGTAAACTGGTTATGGGTGCCCGGCGCGTTAACTGGAGCACACTGTCACTTGATGGGCCCGATGTTTATGGGACCAGTTTACGGCGCCCCATTACGGCACGGCCGTTCTCTGGGGGCTCCGCCTCCCATTACGGACAGCCGGGCTTTTACGTTATTGCGCATTATTTCAATGAACGTTTCAGATTGAATTATTGTACTAAAACCTTTATGGGATCCGCGCGAAATATCAGCGCAGAGTCACTTGAGGAGCAGCTAAGAACTGTTAATAGTTGCAGTCGCTGAGGAGGACGTCACGCAGATTAGGACATCTGTTCAAAAAGAGAGATATTATCTTCCCCACAATGGGGCACAGTCTGTGCCAAGTCAGTCCTTCGGAGGTGGAGGGAGGGAATTAGTCGGGAGTCTTCATGTGCTGCCTGGTCCTCTGCGTTTAGTGCTTCGAGGTTACACGTCGCAATCAACTACTTGATGCCTCTCAATTCGTCTAATAACTGTGGTGCGAGTGCATGTGGGCGAGGAGTCCATGTAGCGAGGAGAGAAACAATGGCAGCTTATAGTGAAGACGTGGCCGCGAGTGAGCCGTAGCTCATGCATAAACAACAGGTGTTCATGGCACATTAGTTAGCTTACGTAGCTTTGCACAACACGAAAGACGAAGGTAACAGAAAGATAAATATAGCACCAACACTGCATCGTTAATAAAGTGTTTGTGTGTTGCACGATTAACCTCTACAGCTGTGTGATACACTACTTCACTTCAGTTTCATTTATTAATGTGGTATACAGACGGCAGCAGAGCCAGGATGGGGAAGGTGTAGCCACATTTATTTCGTCTAAGCCTTGTTGACACAATTTTATTATTTAACAATAATTGGTTATACATCCAAGTTACAATGAACAGTTTAAAACGATATTTTACCAATAAAAGTTTTTTTAAAAACATTCTTTAGAAGAACATTGAGCCCCACTCTGAAACATTACATAAAGGTACTGTTAGTAAAAGGTATATTATATCGTACAATAGTGCAATGTGAACAAATTTTAACAATTACATCACAAAAATATTGAACTTCTGATTTGTACTACACGTAAATCAAACCTTAGAATTTGGCAAGAGTGCATCAAATTCCCTACTGCCTGCTAAAAAAAAATGGGCAGTGATTTTTACCTCCTGATTCCACTTAAGCTTACGTAAACTCTACACAAATGTCAATGTCATATGACATCAGTTCACCTTTCGTGACATACACAAAATTTCTAAATTATTTAATATCAGTTAAGTAAGCTACAAGACAGAAATAACATTAACGACTGGTGACATGAGTAAACACTGTCAAGTTTTCAATTTCACGGCGGTTGTGTTATCTAGCAAACTTTCATTTAAATACTCCCTCCCACGTGTTCCAAAATCCATTCAGTCAGTCTCGAGAAGAAACACAACTTAATACACAAATATGGCAATATCAAGAATTAGATCGGTTTATCCCAAGCAATATTAGTAGAATTAGAAAATTTCCAATTTAAACGTACTAATTTTAACAAAGTCTAATGTAATGATAATTTGGACAGAACTTTCATGAAATGATCGATGACAGTGGATACCGTGCCATACACTATGAAACAGATTAAGAATTATTCACAGTAGACACATGGCACATAATGATACTCTCTGAAGTATTTCAAATCACAAAATGTTGGCCACAAGTACCAACCCCGTAATAAAGTAATGATCACGAAATATAATAGAAGTGTATGAAAATTTCGGCTAGAGCAAGGTGACGAGAACCACACCAATGCAGTTTCCTGTTACACTCGAGTGTTAGGCCCAACAAACAACAGCTGGTCATGGAGAACCAGGCTAAGCAAGCGAGCATTCCGCCCTCCCCAGATGCTCGCAAACAGCCACACTCATCGCAGTCCTTAATCGGCAGGCATCAGCTGACTCCCCGCCGCTTCCGTCCTGCCACCATATACCGACTGAGCCGTCCTCCCAAAACTGTTGCTTCGCGCACCAGCGCCAACAGCGCTCACGTCCATTATCTCTGCGGGGAAGTGAAATAACTTCGCTGGTAAATAAAAAAATGCTGAGCCGTGACATGGTTCAATTAATGATTAGCGACCTGCCACAGGTACCACTACCTATCTCTGAAATTTGTATCTATGCACTTTGAATTACTGTTAAGCAGATGGCAGAGCGTACGTTCCATTGTACCAGTTATTAGGACTTCTTCACTTTTCAGTCATATGTGAAGTGCGGGAAGAATGATGGCTTGTATGTTTCTGTACGCGCTATAACTAATCTATCCCTGCCCTCGCGATACATGTGGGGAGTTATAGTATACTCCCATAGTCATGATTTAAAGCAATTTCTTAACACTATGTTAGTAGACTTTTTCGGGATAGTTTCCTTCTATCTCATAGACTCTCCCAGTTCAGTTCTTTCAGCATCTCTGTGACAGTCTCTCGCTGGTCACACAGATATGCGCTCATTCCTACTGTAACTTCAATATTCCCTGTTACTCCTATTTGGTATTCTAATCAGTATTTTAGAATGGGCCACTCGAGTGATTTGTAAGCAATCTAGATTAATTGCATTTCTCCAGTATTGTACCAAGAATCTGAACTCTACAACCCGCCTTAATCACGACTCAACCTATGTGGTCGTTCCGTTTCTTCTCCCTGTTAAATGTTACATCCAGGGACTTGTACGATTCCAAGTGTGACCCACCAATATTACAGTGAGGTTACAGAGGGCATGGGATACCGATATGTACCCATACAGATGGCGATGATATCGACTACACAGGGTGTAAAAGGGTAGTGCATTGGTGGAGCTGTCATTTCGACTCAGGTGATTCATGTGGACGGCAATTATCAGATTTTGTACGCGGAATGGTAGTTGCAGCTAGACGCGTGGGACATTCCATTTCAGACATCGTTAGGAAAGACAGTATTCCGATATCCATTGTGTCAAGAATGTGCCGACAGAACCAAATTTCAGGCATTACCTCTCAGCTCGGCCAGCGCTGTGGCCGACGGCTTTCGCTTAACGACTGTGACGTCTCCTGGCAAGACATTTGCAAAATCGGTGTAATATGTGTGGAAAAAGAAACATTTATCTGTATTATTATTATTATTTCATTTCTGTATGAATGGTTGTCTATTATGTAGAGTCTGTAAAAAGGAAACAATCATTTTTCTGTTTGTGCAGTATTTATGTATCTGTATTTTGCAAATAGCGTCTGTGGTCGGTGAGTGTGGGAATCGAAGCAGACAATGATAATTGAAAAAATTAACAAAGATATTTATTACCGTTCTGAATCGATTATAAATAGTGGAAGCTTAAATATTACTCTCTGTCTTCTTGTAGCCGTTAAAGTTGTAGGAGCCGGTGACGATCGCTTGAATACTTGGTTAGCTTTCTTTTGTTCGAGAAAGACGCCATTGGAGGCTGATGTATGAAAAAGGTGTGCACGTTGAATTTATGTTGATTTTTGAATATATAAATTGTTAAAAATACTTGTAGTAATTTATTGCTAGCTTGCCCAGTATTTCATTCCACATTTTTAGCCGTTGTCAGCATATTTACAATTTTTCATAAAGCAGAGCTGCACCGCGATCGCGGGAGCCGCTGCCACGGCAAATCCGAATTATAATTGAATGAAAGCAGTTTTCCCGCAGTTAAGCTGGCAGGTAACGGTACATCAAAATTATTTCTTTCAGCTTCCCGGAAACCTCAGAGGAGAATCGTGGACTTTATTGTCATTTTCAGGTGGACGTGGGCAACTGCTATTACAAGCTCAGTGACGGACATAATTTACGTAACTTAGTGTGGTAAAACTTTACTTGTGAGATATCAAAGACTGCTGTGCTGAAACCTGTTCTGGCTAATAGTAATATTAAAATCAAATTTCAATTTTTGTTTCATTCTCTCGTCTCAGTCGTGGCAATCAATAGTGTTCATATTTTAAAAAATCCACTGCAGCTTTTATGTTTAGCGAACATAGCATACTGTAACCTCTGTACGTGTAAATAAGAGTAATTTTCAGTTCATTTCAGAGATGAAAGTAGAGAAAAACATGTTTAATTTCATAATAAGTTACAGTAATGATACCGTGTTCCATTTCAAACAGGTCAGATCAGGGTTATATGAAGATAGTTTGCAAATCAAAGATCACGCGTTCACAGCAGGAAATCTTTTAGTGTTGTGCGTGTCCCCACATAATAGGTAGAGGTGCGCGAACTTAGTTTTTCACCTACTGAAACTAATATCGAGAATCGAATGTTATTGTCTGTGCTCGCAATAATGACCTTGCCGTTGGTGGGGAGGCTTGCGTGCCTCAGCGATACAGATGACCGTACCGTAGGTGCAACCACAACGGAGGGGTATCTGTTGAGAGGCCAGACAAGCGTGTGGTTCCTGAAGAGGGGCAGCAGCCTTTTCAGTAGTTGCTGGGGCAACAGTCTGGATGATTGACTGATCTGGCCTTGTAACAATAACCATAACGGCCTTGCTCTGCTGGTACTGCGAACGGCTGAAAGCAAGGTGAAACTACGGCCGTAATCTTTCCCGAAGGCATGTAGCTTTACTGTATGATTAAATGATGGCGTCCTCTTGGGTAAAATATTCCGGAGGTAAAATAGTCCCCCATTCGGATCTCCGGGCGGGGACTACTCAGTAGGACGTCGTTATCAGGAGAAAGAAAACTGGCGTTCTACTGATCGGAGCGTGGAATATCAGATCCCTTAATCGGGCAGGTAGGTTAGAAAATTTAAAAAGAGAAATGGATAGGTGGAAGTTAGATATAATGGGAATTAGTGAAGTTCGGTGGCAGGAGGAACAAGACTTTTGTTCACGTGAATACAGGGTTATAAATACAAAATCAAATAGGGGTAATGCAGGAGTAGGTTTAATAATGAATAGGAAAATAGGAGTACGGGTAAGCTACTACAAACAGCATAGTGAACGCATTATTGTGTCCAAGATAGATACGAAGCCCACACCTACTACAGTAGTAGAAATTGAAGAAATGTATGATCAAATAAAAGAAATTATTCAGATAATCATGGGTGAATGGAATTTTGTAGTAGGAAAAGGGAGAGAAGGAAACGTAGTAGGTGAATATGGACTGGGGCAAAGAAATGAAAGAGGACGCCACCTGGTAGAATTTTTGCACAGAGCACAACTTAATCATAGCTAACACTTGGTTCAAGAAGCATAAAAGAAGGCTGTATACATGGAAGAAGCCTGCAGATACTGACAGGTTTCAGATAGATTATATAATGGTAAGACAGAGATTTAGGAACCAGGTTTTAAATTGTAAGACATTTCCAGGGGCAGATATGGACTCTGACCACAATCTGTTGGTTATGACCTGTAGATTAAAATTGAAGAAACTGCAAAAAGGTGGGTATTTAAGGAGATGGGACTTGGATAAACTGAAAGAACCAGAGGTTGTAGAGTGTTTCAGGGAGAGCATAATGGAACAATTGACAGGAATGGAGGAAAGAAATACAGTAGAAGAAGAATGGGTAGCTCTGAGGGATGAAGTAGTGAAGGCAGCTGAAGATCAAGTAGGTAACAAGACGAGGGCTAGTAGATATCCTTGGGTAACAGAAGAAATATTGAATTTAATTGATGAAAGGAGAAAATATAAAAATACAATAAATGAAGCAGGCAGAAAGGAATACAGACGTCTCAAAAATGGGATCGACAGGAAGTGCAAAATGGCTAAGCAGGGATGGCTAGAGGACAAATGTAAGGATGTAGAGGCTTATCTCAATAGGGGTAAGGTAGATACTGCCTGCAGGAAATTTAAAGAGACCTTTGGAGAAAAGAGAACCACTTGTATGAACATCAAGAGCTCAGATGGAAACCCAGTTCTAAGCAAAGAAGGGAAAGCAGAAAGGTGGAAGCACTATATAGAGGGTCTATACAAGGGCGATGTACTTGAGGACAATATTATGGAAATGGAAGAGCATGTAGATGAAGATGAAATGGGAGATATGATACTGCATCAAGAGTTTGACAGAGCACTGAAAGACCTGAGTAGAAACAAGGCCCCCGGAGTAGACAACATTCCATTGGAACTACTGACGGCTTTGGGAGAGCTCGTCCTGACAAAAATCTACCATCTGGTGAGCGAGATGTATGAGACAGGCGAAATACACTAGGACTTCAAGAAGAATATAATAATTGCAATCCCAGAGAAAGCAGGTGTTGACAGATGTGAAAATTGCCGAACTATCAGTTTAATAAGTCACAGCTGCAAAATATTAACGCGAATTCTTTACAGACGAATGGAAAAACTAGTAGAAGCCGACCTCGGGGAAGATCAGTTTGGATTCCGTAGAAAAGTTGGAACACGTGAGGCAATACTGTCCCTACGACTTACCTTAGAAGCTAGATTAAGGAAGGGCAAACAGACGTTTCTAGCGTTTGGAGACTTAAAGAAAGCTTTTGACAATGTTGATTGCAATAGTCGCTTTCAAATTCTGAAGGTAGCAGGGGTAAAATACAGAGTGCGAAAGGCTAGTTACAATTTTTACAGAAAGTAGATGGCAATTATAAGAGTCGAGGGACATGAAAGGGAAGCAGTGGTTGGGAAGGGAGTGAGACAGGGTTGTAGTCTCTCCCCGATGTTATTCAATCTGTATATTGAGCAAACAGTGAAGGAAACAAATGAAAAATTCGGAGTAGTTATTAAAATCCATGGAGAAGAAATAAAAACTTTGAGGTTCGCCGATGACATTGTAATTCTGTCAGAGACAGCAAAGGACTTGGAAGAGCAGTTGAACGGAATGGATAGTGTCTTGAAAGGAGGATATAAGATGAACATCAACAAAAGCAAAACGAGGATAATGGAATGTAGTCGAATTAAGTTGGGTGATGCTGAGGGAATTAGATTAGGAAATGAGACACTTAAAGTAGTAAAGGAGTTTTGCTATTTAGGAAGTAAAATAACTGATGATGGTCGAAGTAGAGAGGATATAAAATGTAGACTGGCAATGGCAAGGAAAGCGTTTCTGAAGTAGAGAAATTTGTTAACATCGAGTATAGATTTAAGTGTCAGAAGTCATTTCTGAAAGTATTTGTATGGAGTGTAGCCATGCATGGAAGTGAAACTTGGACAATAAATAGTTTGGACAAGAAGAGAATAGAAGCTTTCGAAATGTGGTGCTACAGAAGAATGCTGAAGATTAGATGGGTAGATCACATAACTAATGAGGAAGCACTGAATAGGATTGGGGAGAAGAGAAGTTTGTGGCACAACTTGACCAGAAGAAGGGATCGGTTGGTAGGACATGTTCTGAGGCATCAAGGGATCACCAATTTAGTATTGAAGTTCAGCGTTGAGGGTAAAAATCGTAGAGGGAGACAAAGAGATGACTACACTAAGCAGATTCAGAAGGATGTAGGTTGCAGTAAGTACTGGGAGATGAAGAAGCTTGCATTTTATAGAGTAGCATGGAGAGCTGCATCAAACCAGTCTCAGGACTGAAGACCACAACAACAACAACAGCAGTTAATTGAAATGTTATGCAACATAAACTGCATATAAAATCAAAAAGTGAGCGGTGGTGAGACGTGAGACGACCGAGAGAAGCGGCGTTTGCATGGAGTTGTCAGTGCTACTAGACAAGGAACAGTGTGTGAAATAACCGCAGATATCAACGTGGGACGTACGACAAATTTCTCCGTTAGGGCAGTATGGCGAAAGTTTGCATTAATGGGCTATGGCATCAGACGACCAACGCGAATGTCTTTTTTAACGGCCCGACGGCGCCTATAGCACGTCTCCTGGGCTCGTGACCACATCGTTTGGACCCTAGACGACTGGAAAAACGTGAGCTGGTCAGAGGAGCCCCGATTTCACTTGAGAAGAGCTGATGGTGGTCGAGTGTGGCATAGACCCCACGAAGCCGTGGAACAAAGTTGTCAAAAAGGCACTGTGCAAGCTTGTGGTGGCTCCATAATGATATGGGCTGTGTTACATGGACTAGGTCCTCGGTGATGTTCGCCTACTCGGAGGGCATTTGCAGCCATTCATGGACGTTATCCTCCCGAACAACGAGGACATTTTTACAGATAAAAAGCGCCATGTCACTGGGCCACATTTGTTTATGATTGGTTTGAAGAATAATCTGGACATTACGAGAGAATGATTTGGCCACCCAGATCGCCCTACATGAATCCTATCGAACATTAATGGGACATAATCGAGAGGTGAGTTTGTGCACAAAATCCTGCACCGCCAACACTTTCGCAGTTACGCAATTATGGAGGGGTATAGAAGCAGTATAGCTCAGTATCTGTGCACGGGGCTTCCAGCTATTTGTTGATACCATGCCACGTCGAGGCGCTGAACT
The DNA here is from genome assembly GCF_023897955.1 of Schistocerca gregaria. Classification (NCBI taxonomy): domain Eukaryota; kingdom Metazoa; phylum Arthropoda; class Insecta; order Orthoptera; family Acrididae; genus Schistocerca; species Schistocerca gregaria. Next base: position 124,433,276 of record NC_064923.1, on the reverse strand, counting down.
ACAGCAGCCAAGAGGAGATACGACACGACATTAGAAGGTATCCGATGACACTTGTCAACTCAGTGTATATTTATCAGATGGTAGCTTTTTTTCGTTTTGTGAAGTGCAGAATTTTACATTTCTGAGCATTTAAAGCAGCATGCCAGTCTTTACACCACTTTGAAATCTTGTGAATATTTGTACAGTTTTGTTCCGACTGTATTTCGAGGTAAATAACTGCATAGTCTGAGACTACTATTGATTCTGATCACTAGGTCATTAATATACAACATGAACAGCAAGGGGCCCAATAACTTCCCTGGGATGCACTCGAAGTTAGCTCTACATCTGTCATGTTTCTCCATCCAAGACAACAAGCTCTGTTCTCCCTACCAAGAAATTCTCAGTTCAGTCATAGATTTCGTCTAATAAGCCCATACTATCGTTCTTTCGATAATAAGCGAAGATGTGGCATTGAGACAAATGCTGTCGGGAAATCGAGAAACACTAAATATATCTGGGTTTCACATGATCTGTTTTTGTGGTGGTGCTCTCAGTGCAAGAACTATTTTGATACAGCTCTCCGTGCTACTCTATTCTCTACGAGCCTCTTTTCATCTCTGAGTATCTGCTGCAAGCTACATTCTTCTTAATCAGCTTACTGTATTCATCTCATGGTCTCCCTCTAGATTCTCACCTTCCTCCCCACTCTTCCCTCCATTGATATATTTCTAAAGTTGCAAAAGTTGTGACGTAGCAGAATGTGCTTAATATTCTGACTCGCTATGCACCAGGGCCACAGCCCTCTACTAGGTATTTGAACGTTAGTGTTTTGACCACTTTCTTGCAGGTATTTTGACCTACCATCGAATCTAAAGACTTGTTCGTTTGCAGATATTTGTAGCTTTCTACACCGATTGTCATTAGATTTGAAACACCAGACGCAGTAACAAATAATGAAATTTTCCTTGTTGTGCTTGAGCAGTATAGTAGCAAGAACACATGAGTCAGCATGTGATAATACGCAGCAGTCCACCTGTGACAGCAACAATGGCTTTAGCACAGATGTCAGTCTAGTCAAACTAAGCATGGAAGAGAGGTACAGTTATATTTTTCTGTGATGCTTCAACTCTTTGCCAGAATTGATCAGTTATAAAGGGTGATGAATAGTGACATACTAATCCTCAATAATTCATAACCTGATGTTTGCAAAAGGCCACAGATCTCGAGATTATACTGGCCAGGGCAATAGTAGAACACTGTATCGAGTTTTATCGGGAAAGCAATGGAAACATACTCTGTCTTGTTGAAAGGACAGCATCACGGACATCTTGAAGATGGGGCACAACCTCCAGCCATAACACATCAGAAATGTAATGGCTGCTGTCAAAATTAACGGCTGTTCGAAACATAGGTTACTGTATTGAATAGTCAGTGGCACACTTTACATTCATTCCCGGTGCTGAGCCAATATTACGGTAGTAGTCTTTCAGTATTCTGTGTCCTCGTAACCTCTGCAAACATGTAGGTCCAACCTGGTGCTGAACCTAGAACCAGGCCTCATCAGACAACATGATGCATCAGTGTATTGTATTGTACTGTGTGGAACTGGGGACCTAGAAAAGACTGTGAGGCTCCACTCCCACCGTAGCCCTCAGTGGTTCACAACCCCACAACAGGCTATAGCAGTCCTCTCACCCCTCCCCTGCCCCCCACCGAACCCAGGGTTATTGTGCGTTTCGGCCCCCAGAGGACACCCCGCCGCCTCCCTGGGGAATGTCTCACACCAGACGAGTGTAACCCCAATGTTTGCGTGGTAGAGTAATTATGGTGTACGCATATGTGGAGAAAGTGTTTGCCCTGCAGTCGCCAACATAGGACATAGTGTAAGTGAGGCGGAATAAGGCGAACCAGTCCGCATTCGCCGAGGCAGATGTAAAACCGCCTTAAAAACTGCTTATTGCTGTCCCGATCCAAGAAGAAAGGTAACTATCACGAGAAAAGGAACGCCGTAGTTTTCAAGGAGTGGTATTCTAATGTTCTATTGTGAAATATTGGCATAGGTATTTCGCTTTGAGTGCAGAGAAATGTTCCATCGTTTAATGTCGAACTTGACATGAATAATGGGGCGTTAATGAAACTTTTAACGCTGTACAAGCCAAAAACTGCATGCTACCAAGACAAATAAACGACTAAAGCTAAAGGCCATAGTGTAATCAAGCTTTTTCAGTATCACGGTCATTTGGATCCAATTGAGCAAAAACTGGCCCATGTGGAACGTAATGTGGCAATGAGGTTGAAATGCTAACAAAAGAAGCCATTGAAAATGTTACCACACTGGAAGGGTCTCGACTTTCCAGCCAGGTAGTTGAGAAGATATGGATATGAGAGAGATTCCTGGAGTAAGCGATTGAAGTACCAGTTTCAGGTCCAAGGAACAGAATAGTGACGATTCTTCCTGTGGGGCCGATCCACATACACTATAACTGGGTACATAAAAGTTTCGTCGATGTAACTACTCTCTTCAGTATGGTCGTTTCTTTACCGCTAACTGCCGCGACCGAAGGTAGGCATTGCTTTAGCGCCACCTGCTGACACGCGCAGCCATAGCCTAGAGCCCTTCACGAAGGCCTCGGTTTAGCACACGCTGCCACCACGCTTCCCTGCACTCGTTCCGTATAGAGCTGTCAAAAGTCGGAAGTTGTTTCGAACGCACTACAACGATATTTGTCCACTCTGGCGCTAGTTATGTGGGACCATTGTATCCTGAATGGTATTGAGTGTTGCCCTTCTGAATCTGTCGATCTTAAATTCTTTATCCAGCTATGGGATCCTGACCAACGGGAGCCTCAAAATGACAGAACGATAATATGCAGTCTAGAATAGTCACGATCTTTCCGCTGTCGAATTCCAGCAGGAGAGGGGACTGCATGCACTTTGGGGCACAAGGTTTACTGTATCCCCCATTCAGAAAGGCACATTCCTATCACTGTCGCAAACAGAAGAGAAGAATAGTCATGCCACTGGTGGAGCGTAATAAAAGTAACCAAAATCCACAAAAGTCAGAGCTTTGGCTAGATATAAACGTCATGTGACTAGGGCCTCCCGTCGAGTCGTCGAGTACACCGTTCGCTTGGTGCAAGTCTTTCGAGTTGACGCCACTTCGGCGACTTGCGTGTCGATGTGGATGAAATGATGATGATGATGATGATGATGATGATGATGATGATGATGATGATGACAACACAACAGTCAGTCAATGAGTGAAGAAAATCTCCGACCAACCCGGTAATCGAACCCGGGCCGTTAGGTATAACATTCCGTCGAACTGACCACTTAGCTACCACAGGTGGACTTTGGCTAGATAACAGAATAGCTTTCCTCTGAAGGAAGAACTTATCTAACAAAGAGAAAATGTCTTCCTAGAAGACGAGGAATGGTCGGCAAAATACAACCAGTTAAAACAATAGTTTTCCTCCAGTTTGTAACAATGTTTGCGTTACAACAATTTTGCGGGCAATACTTTATGTACGCCCGCATCTCGTGGTCGTGCGGTAGCGTTCTCGCTTCCCACGCCCGGGTTCCCGGGTTCGATTCCAAGCGGGGTCAGGGATTTTCTCTGCCTCGTGATGGCTGGGTGTTGTGTGGTGTCCTTAGGTTAGTTAGCTTTAAGTAGTTCTAAGTTCTAGGGGACTGATGGCCATAGATGTTAAGTCCCATGGTGCACAGAGCCATTTGAACTATTTTGAACTCTATGTAGGTAGTATGGCTAATGAACTAGATACGTAAATACTTCAATTCCGCAAAGGACGTCCGTCGTCCGACAGCCTCACAACAATGCTTCGCAAGAGTATATTAGAACTGCAAAAAGGAATAAATGCTAAAAACAATGGTTCAGGCACCACATATAAGCTGACTGTAACAGGCAATGGGATTGACGCCTGGAAGCAGGAAATGAAGGGAAATCCGTATTCCGAAAAATCAGGAAGTCCAGTTTCAACACAATTGAAGAAATGTTGGATGGACTCGAACTCTTCGACAAAATTTCAGAGGTTTTTCACGGGTAATGTCGGAATATTTGGTGTAAGATGCACGTGGTCGCCGATGGTTCGTCACAGAGCAACTTTCTAATTATGACTTACTCGACCCGCCACCCCAGTTACCGTCGTGGTCAAAATACCTTTAGAACAATGAAAAATCCTGCAATATGTACTCGCAAAAATGTGCAACATGAAACGCAGTGTATGTGCAGGCGCAAAAGTCGTGAGATGCGGTTGCCGTCGCTGGGGGAGCAATCCAGCACAGCGTAGTTTCGTGCTCTGCCATTGTATTCAATGAAACCACACACGAAGTGAACATCGCCCAGTCCTTCATCGGTAAATCTGTCCATACTGCTGTATATATGTGTTAAAGTACAACACTGCGGGAGAAAATAGCCCTAAGACAGAAACGAGCACTGCTGAATGCCAACCTGAGGGCGAGGAGTAAACTTTGCGTTACTGCTATCAACACTATTTACCTTAAGTAAATGGAACATGTTTATATCCAGACAGGAAACACAACAAATACCATCAACATTTGTATTCGTGTACAGATATTTTCAGTGAAATACGGACACAGAGATACAGGGATGTAAGAAGCCAAACAGAATGCAAAAGCTCTGCAAAGAATCCCTTGTACCAAAATGCTCAAAAGCAAGAAAAGAAGCCGGCCGCTCTGGCTGAGCGGTTCTAAGTTCTTCAGTCTGGAACTGCGCGACCGCTACGGTCGCAGGTTCGAATCCTGCCTCGGGCATGGATGTGCGTGATGTCCTTAGGTCAGTTAGGTTTAAGTAGTTCTAAGTTCTAGGGGACTGATGACCATAGATGTTAAGTCCCATAGTGCTCAGAGCCATTTGAACCATTTGAAAAAAAAAAAATAACAGAAGAACCTCGGAAAGTTTGACAATGTTGTTTTGTTTTTCCCATGTATATTTCTTCTTTTAACTACATATCACCTAAATTAATGACATACAACAGGCTGTCAGTAACTGTTATTCCCAAGTACCATCCGCAAATGGAACGTGAAGTTGAGGAAATGATCCTAGAACACTACATGGTAACGCAGTTTGCAAGATCCAAATGTAGATGCAGCTGTGCGTGTGAGCTCGGGAAGCTACAATTACAGTTCACAAATTGGCTGAACTCTGTTAACTGCTGTTTCGCCCACACTATCATTTCAGCACCTCCAACTAGTTATAACGACTAAACACGACACACCAAGTATACCTGTGATGAGTGTCAACGTGCATTTAATGCAGATGTAATCCAGGACATATAGAGCTAATATTACGCGTAATACAAAACGTTCAAACAAAATAAGCTACAGACTAAATGAAACACAAGTTGGGTAACAGATACTAGAGAAAAATGAAAACGAATCCCTCTAGAGATGAATCGTATAAGAACCGTATTTGCGTGTGGCACAGGGAGAACAAATCGTTTATAGTTGACGTCATGGGCCCAGTGGGAATAATCTATTCAACAGGTAACGAACGCTGTGGCCGTAACAAGTATACTATACGAGAGCAGACATCGTGTCCTCGAGAGACACGGTAACTACACTACTGGCCATTAAAATTGCTACACCAAAAAGAAATGCAGATGATAAACGGGTATTCATTGGACAGATATGTTAGACTAGAACTGACATGAGATTACATTTTCACGCAACTTGGGTGCATAGATCCTGAGAAATCAGTAACCAGAACGACAACCTCTGGCCGTAATAACGTCCTTGATACGCCTGGGCATTGAGTCAAACAGAGCTTGGATGCCGTGTACAGGTACAGCTGCCCATGCAGCTTCAGCACGATACAACAGTTCAAGAGTAGTGACTGGCGTATTGTGAGGAGCCAGTTGCTCGGCCACTATTGACCAGACGGTTTCAATTGCTGAGAGATCTGGAGAATGTGCTGGTCAGGGTAGCAGTCGAACATTTTCTGTATCCAGAAAGGCCCGTACAGGACCTGCAACATGCGTTCGTGCATTATTGTGCTGAAATACAGGGTTTCGCAGGGATCGAATGAAGTCTAGAGCCACGGGTCGTAACACATCTGAAATGTAACGTCCACTGTTCAAAGTGCCGTCAATGCGAACAAGAGGTGACAGAGACGTGTAATAATAGCACCTCATACCATCACGCCGGGTGATACGCCAGTATGGCGATAACGAATGCACGCTTCGAATGTGCGTTCACCGCGATGTCGCCAAACGCGGATGCGACCATCATGATGCTGTAAACATAACGTGGATTCATCCGAAAAAGTGACAGTTTGCCATTGGTGCAAAAAATGGTTCAAATGGCTCTGAGCACTATGGGACTTAACATCTGTGGTCATCAGTCCCCTAGAACTTAGAACTACTTAAACCTAACTAACCTAAGGACATCACACACATCCATGCCCGAGGCAGGATTCGAACCTGCGACCGTAGCAGTCGCGCGGTTCTGGACTGAGCGCCCAGAACCGCTACACCACCGCGGCCGGCCATTGGTGCACCCACGTTCGTCGTTGAGTACACCATCGCAGGCGCTCCTGTCTGTGATGCAGCGTCAAGGGTAACCGCAGCCATGGTCTCTGAACTGATAGTCCATGCTGCTGTAAACGTCGTCGAACTGTTCGTCCAGATGGTTGTTGTCTTGCAAACGTCCCCATCTGTCGACTCAGGGATCGAGACGTGGCTGCACGATTCGTTACAGCCATGCGGATAAGACGCCTGTCATCTCGACTGCTAGTGATACGAGAACGCTGGGATCCAGCACGGCGTTCCGTATTACCCTCCTGAACCCACCGATTCCATAGTCTGCTAACTGTCATTGGATCTCGACGAACGCGAGCAGCGATGTCGCGATACGATAAACCGCAATCGCGATGGTCTACAATCCGACCTTTATCAAAGTCGGAAACGTGATGGTACGCATTTCTCCTCCTTACACGAGGCATCACAACAACGTTTCACCAGGCAACGCCGGTCAAGTGCTGTTTGTGTGTAAGAAATCGGTTGGAAACTTTCCTCATTTCAGCACGTGTGTATAATAAATCGCTTGGAAACTTTGCTGATGTCAATACGCTGTAGGTGTCGCCACAGGCCCCACCTTGTGTGACGTTCTGAAAAGCTAATCATTTGCATATCAGCGAGTCTTCTTCTGTCGGTTACATTTCGAGTCTGTAGCACGTCATCTTCGTGGTGTGGCAATTTTAATGGCCAGTAGTGTATTAATGAGTAATCCCTGCTTACTTATTCCAGTCACAGTAACGAGAACACCCAAAGAATAATGATAGGTTTCGGCCTTTACAAGGTACCTTCAGATTTATAAAACGCGAAAATGAAGAGTTCAGAAGGGAGCAAATGAGTACGCTGTACGATTAGATAAATATAATCGTTGAAAAAATAGTAAAAGTTAGTGTGCAACATGTCACATTAATTGCTGCGAATGACAGCGTCGGCACTGAAAAACTGGACAGGAGAGTATCTGCACAGGAAGCTATATCGGGCAACAAAAAGTTCAAGTTGTTTCACTGCTGGAGAACCAAATGAAAGAGGCGAGTAGAGGGCAATGAAACAAGCAAATAATCCTTGCAAACATGGACGCGGATACCAATAGCTTTCGCGATACGACGCATCACAACTGAATATAAAGGGTGGACATTATTAAAAAAAATCGACAAACTGCAGGGACGGATTACTGACTGGAAACGGAGGAAAAATGGTCCTATGAACATGGGTAGGAAAATGCATCGTTGGCCCAGTAGATGGCGCAACGAATCAAAGTTCTTCTGACAACGTGCATGAGTCCCTGTGTGTTGCAGTTTGTGTGACTGACGCAGCGTACTTTAAGCAGCACAATGGTCCCGTTATTCGTGTCAGGAACAAGCAGAGATGGTGTTTGTGTACGGCCAAGCAGACGGAAAAAGTTGAGAGGCAACACGGCTGTACCAAAACAAGTACACAGACACCAACGACATTTCATTTTGTGTGATCATGGGTTCTTTCAGACAGACAAATGAGTAAGGAAGCGACGGACTGTGCGTGCACCAGATTTGGGGGACCGGCTTCTACAGGATATTGATAGGAAATTTCATGCCTTTTGGGCCTTTGTGTAGTCACGGGTCCTTTCAGACAGACGAACGTGTAGGGAGGTTAAGTGCATCAGCGTTCGAGAACTGGATTCTGCAGTGTATTGAGATGAACGCTAGTGCAAGCTCCAGGCAAGTGGCCCGCCAAGATGGTGTAAGCCAGAGCACGATTATGTGTATCCTGTAATAAGTTCTTCTTACAACGTGCATTGGGTTACAATGCGAAATCCATCAGACCACGGCATAATAGCCCGGAAAAGAATTTTATTAATCATGACAGTTCCGGCCGTGAAAGTTTACATTTTACAATTATCCTCTAATAGCATGGAGTCCACTGTGAACATCTGTTATGACATGTATGCGATGCAGCTCTGTACTGTGTTCCGGGACGATTTGATGTCTTTGCACGCACACCGTCCGTTACTAAACTAAAGTTCAATGGCCCTTTTTTTTCCTCCATTTCCACTCAGAAATACGTCAATGCAGCTTGTCGGTTTTATTAACGTTCAGCCTGTATGAAAATATTGTAACAGAGTCCCAGAGTACCCAAACTGAGAACATGAGAACAAACGCATTATAACAAGTGATCCACAGGGCCACAGTAATGTTAAGGCAGCGTTTAGCAAGAACGTCCATGAACGTTCATACATGGCAGTCGTTGTTAGCCAGTAACAATGCATTCTGGGAGTTCATCAACACTGTCAACAGGTCAGAATAAACTTAAACTATGACAACGACGTTCGCTTTCGTTTTTGTGACAACACTATCTGATCAAATGTATCCGGACACCTATTAGTGAGCATTAATACGGTTTGTGTCAATACTTTGCCGTTATGATTGCTTGAACTCTGCTGGGAACACTTGCAATGAAATATCTGAATGTCTGTAATGGAGTGGCAAACCAGCCTTCCACAGGCGAAGTTGCAGAACTTGCCCATCCCAAAGTTGTTCCATCGGGTTCAGGTCGGGAGGTTGGGTGGACCAGTCTATTTCAGAACTGTTAGTCTGCTCTATGCAGTATAATCTTATCACAATGATCTGGAAAACTGAAACACTCTTTGAAGATCGTAAAACTGCAATAATTTGTCCCATACACAAGAAAGGAAACAGAATGGAACGTGGAAATTACAGAGGAATCAGTGTGCTAAACATAACATTCAAAATCCTGTCAATGATCATTCTGGAAAATCTTAAACCTTACACAGAAAACATTATTCAAGATTATCAGGCTGGATTTCGAACAAACCGTTCCACAACTGATAATTTGTTAACTATATGACACATCTTAGAGAAATACTGGGAATTTAACAAAAACACCCACTCTCTTTTTATTAACTTCCAGCCAGTCTATGACAGCATCCACAGAAGTAGCCGCTACAACACATTACGAGAATTTAGTAAGTCAACTAAAATCATTAGGGTGATAAAACTATGCGTGGACGGCTCCCAGGCAGCAGTGAAGTTCAGAGACGGCAATGTCTGAGAGTGACAGCAGTATTGTATTTTCAGTTTTTAAATTCGATCACTATTTATACGTATAACTGAAAACCAAATTCCTGTTGCCCCTGGAAGCCTTTAGATAGGCAACCTGCAAGTGGAATTGGTAGCCGTGTCCCGAGATAGCTTGCATGTTATGCTGTTGACTGCGAAGATTGATTCGCTTTTAGTTTGAAAACGATACATCATCTCTAAACTATAGCTTTCATAAAAAAGACATATTATTTCCCAATTTCTGCAGAAACTATCCGGAGAGCTGAAACCGATTCTTAAATTCACTGCCGTGAAGCTATTGATGTAGTGAACAGCGGTAGGGATGAAATAGGTTGGAATATAGTGTTCACGGAATAGTTGTTTCGTTTATTCCTCTCGCGCATTCAAGGTGTCTCGTAGAGTCATGTGGAAGATAATAAAGGATGCATCACGAAGGAATTATCCGAATGAGACGGAAATCGGTAGATATGATGTACACGTACAGACAAACAACTTATTACAATTTCAATTTCAGAAAAATTGGATCATTTATTCAAGACAAAGGGCTTCACGAATTGAGCCAGTCAATAACGCTTTGGTCCGCCTCTGGCCCTTATGCAAGCACTTATTCGGCTAGGAATTGATTGAAAGAGTTGCTTCATGTCCTCAGGAGGGATATCGTACCAAACTCTGTTAGTGAATTACACATACCTAGTAACCCATCATTCCCGGCCGACGCCAGGAACGGTGGATATGTTCAGCCTGGATGTGATGATTCAGTTTTTCTGTAATACTTCTAACTGGTTGAGGCGCTTTCCAGCACTTGTTCGAAACAAACCTTTAATAAGTATGGCAGCAAGTTGCGAGGTACGAAGAAACCACTTCACAGAGCGGAACAAATACCAGTCTGCAGGTGGCATTTAGTGAACGAGGCGGACTTGACGAAATCTAATATAAGACAGTAAGTCCTCTCATCTCTACATCTACATGATGACTCTGCTATTCACAATAAAGTGCCTGGCAGAGGGTTCACTTTCAAGCTGTCTCTCTACCGTTGCACTCTCGAACGGCGCGCGGGAAAAATGAGCACTTAAATTTTTCCGGGCGTGCCCTGACTCCTCTCATTTTATCGTGATCATTTCTCCCTATGCAGGAGGGTGCCAAAAGAATGTTTTCACAATCGGAGGAGAAAACTAGTGATTGAAATATCATTAAAAGATCTCTTCGCAACTAAAAACGCCTTTGTTTTCATGAGTGCCACTCCAATTCACATATCATGTCTGTGGTAGTACCTCCCCTACTTCGAGATAGTAGGAAACGTGCTGCCCTTCTTTGTCCGTTTTCAATGTCATCCGTCAGTCCCATCTGATGCGGATCCCACACCGCACAGCAATACTCCAGAATAGGGCGGACAAGCGTGGTGTAAGCAGTCTCCTTAGTAGACCTGTAGCACCTTTTAAGTGTTCTGCCAATGAATCGCAATCTTTGGTTTTCTCTACCCACAACATTATCTATGTGATCGTTCCAATTTAGGTTATTGGCAATTGTAATCCCTAAGTATTTAGTTGAATTTACAGCGTTCAATTTGTGTGATTTATCACGCAATCGAAAATTAGCGGACTTCTTTTAGCAGTAATGTGAATAACTTCACACTTTTCTTTATTCAGGGTCAATTGCCACTTTTCACACCATACAGATATCTGATCTAAATCATTTTGCAAGTCGTTTTGATCATCTGATGACTTTACAAGGCGATAAATTACAGAATAATCTAAAAACAATCTAAGACGGTTACTGAGATTGTCTCCTATGTCGTTAATTTAGATCAGGAACAATAGAGGGCCTATAACACTTCCTTGGGGAATGCCGGATAGTACTTATGTTTTATTCGATGACTTTCCGTCAGTTTCCAAGAACTGTGAGAATTGACAGGAAATTACGCAGTTTGTTTAGAAGACGCTTGAGAGAATCGGTGTCAAAAGCCCTCTGGAAATCTAAAAATATGGAATCAATTTGACATATCCTGTCGATAGCACTCATTACTTCACGAGTATAAAGAGCTAGTTGTGTTTCGCAAGAGTGATATTTTCTGAATCCGTGCTGACTATATGGCAATAAATCGTTTTCTTCGAGGTACGTAATGTTCGAGTACAGTATATGTTCCAAAATCCTACTGCAAATCAACGTTAGTGAAATGGGCCTTCTGCTACTGTAGCAGGTTCTAATCCTGCCTCGGGCATGGATGTGTCTGATGTCCTTAGGTTAGTTAGGTTTAAGTAGTTCTAAGTCTAGACCTTAGATGTTTTGTCCCATAGTGCATAGAGCCATTTGTAACATTTGATATGGGCCTGTAATTCAACGGATTGCTCCTACTTCCCTTTTTGGGTGTTGGTGTGATTTGAGCAATTTTCCAGTCTTTAAGTACGGATCTTCCTGTGAGCGAGGGCTGTATATAATTGCTTAATATGGACCTATTGTATCAGCATACTCTGAGAGGAATCTGACTGGTTGTTTCCGTAGAAATCTGAAGATTTTGTTAGTCTTGTTTTGGGTGTTTTACTTTGAACTTTTATCCTATTTTGTTTATGAAGGAGTTTTCCTATGCTGCTTGGTACAGATAGAACACAGTGTCTGATGACTTGCAGTGACGATCAAGCGGAAACCGTGGAACAAAAAGAAAGTTTGTATGGTCGATGACAGCAGCGTTCACAAAGTCAACGGTTGGCCGAAACCAAAATTCGGAGCTTACCGCAAGTACTCATGAGCATGCACAAACAGCCCACGGAGCGATCCGATTCGAAAAAAAACGCACACACAGGCAAGGTCAATCATTTTACTATCAATGGCGCTTTAAACGCAACAAATTATTCCGAGTGTTTCCTCCTTGCAGTGAAGACAGTGATGTCTACTGTGGTCAGGGGAAACGAACTGGCGGATGTGGCTGCCAAAGATGCATGTTCCCTCCCTCACGTTCTTGAATGTGCCGTCCCCCTCCATGCTGTTACATCCCTTTTGCGTTTTTGTGTTTTGCGTCAATGGGAAGAGGAGTGGCTGGAAGTTGCTGACAATAAACTGCGTTTGGTCAAGGCCACCACGTGACCATGGCGTACGTCCTACCAGTCATGCAGACGAGATGAGGTTCTCCTCACTCGCCTCCGCATCGGGCACAGTCCCTTAACGCACGGTTTTTTACTCCGGCGGGAGGACCCCCCAATCTGCAGTGCTTGTGGCGTCCATATTACTATCCGCCACACTTTACTTGACTGTCTTTTATTCTCTGACCAGAGGGCGGTGGTTTCTTTGCCACCGGATTTGCCCTCTATTTTGCAAGACGACGCAACGACTGTGGTTAAGGTCTTACGGTTTTGTGTCCTGTCCAATTTGTCGCCTCGGATTTTAGGGAGAGGGTTTTAATGTGCTGCTGGGGGACTGGCTCACCCAGGTTTTAGGTAAGAGGTCCGTCAGTCGCGATTACCTCCTCGTTTCCTTTCGATTTCTGTTCTCTTTTCCTTGTGTTTCCTTTCCTTTTTTAGTACATTTCTTCTCCTCTTGTTGTGCCTCTGTATGTGAGGATTTGGAACTGCGTCAGGTCTGTGTCTTTTAGCCGTACTCCTTGTTCACTGTCCGTCTTCGTCCCTTCACCGAATGTGTTCCTGTTTTTATGCGTTTGGGTGCTGATGACCACGCTGTTTAGCGCCCGTAAACCACACACACACACACACACACACACACACACACACACACACACACACACACACACCTCTCTACTATGTTCGTCATAAACTAAACCTGACAGAAGCATTATACTATTTATTTTTGCGCGTTTGTTGGAATCTCATTGGATTCCGTTTCAGGTGGAGTGGAAGCCAAACTGTCTCGAGTACAACCAAGTACGATAATGAGGACGGGCTTAATGCTGTACATTACACGCACGTTGACTGAGTGATAATAAGGGTGAATAGCTTTATAGGCGCATTTAACTTGGACAGCAATGGGCAACCAGCTGGTCCAACTATCCTGCAGTGAAGTGATCAGCTGCAGTTAAGACGTAAACAGAGACGAGCAGAGAAACAACATAGTTTAGAAAGTAATTAAATTTTTAAAGAGAATGAAATAGTATTCGGCGGAACTCCAGAAATATCACACGCTTCTTAGGGGACTAGACGCAAAGCGTAACATGCTCTCGTTACTGATAACTAATTTTTCCGAGCGAGCTACGTATGACGCAAAATCGTATTTCAAGTATTTTACTGTGTAGGAGCCACTGAAGGTATTACGTAAAGTCAGTCGTCTAGTAATATCTGAATGCCTTCCACATTCGAATCCGATAAAAACATTTGAGTAATGAAACTGTCATGTGTGACGTTGATAACGAGTCGATCAACAAGGGAATCCACGAAACCTGCCAAGCGCCACATTTCCTCCTCTTCTTTTGACGTGGCCTGCCGGTACGTATCCAGCCAGCGCTCGGCAGTGACGTATGATAAGGCGTCGTGAATTAGTTCCAGCACATCTGGCAGCTAAACTGTCTTGCTATTTCTAGTCAAAAATCCCCTAACTTGGCCCCAGATCAGTTCTGATGGGGTGGGTTTATATTGCAATGGTACAGTGGCAACTGTAAAAATGCAGCATTTGTATGGTATGATGCTTTGAAAATTGTTCTTCATGTTTCTACGACTCTCCTAACTCTGATTCGTGTGGAACCACGTAGTCCAAACGAGGAGTGTTTGATTTTTCACTTCCGTCGCAAAAAAAGTAATTTATATATTTTTTAGTTTAAACAATCTATCATAACAATCTTTTATAAACTGTCGATAATTAAGAATTTGTATTTGCAATGAAATCTGGTCTTTTGCGTATAGTATGTAATTAGAAACAAGTAGACGTTCGTTTTTCATAAAAATGATGATTAGGTATGTTGTAATTAGCAAAAATTTGATGAACTTTTAATTTAAAAGGTGAAGCTATTCCAAATGTAAAAAAAGAAAAGACCGAAGCGAAATGTGTTCCACCGATCCGTAGACTCTCTGAAATTTGTAACTACCATAGTTTTTTTTGTTCATATCATTTTGTTCTATATTGTTCCTTGAATTTGTTCGGGGCGGACGTCCGATGACACCCATACAGGTTCTTCGTTGATCCGTTCACTTAGTTATTTTGTTACAGAAGATACCTAACCCTCTGACCGTAAACGCTGAGCTACCGTGCCGACATAACTGTCGATGATTAAGAATTTCAGTTCAACGCTGCCGATTAAGCTAAGCATCGAGTCTCAGAAAAGTATCCCTTAACAGTAAGAAGTGCATTTCCTCGAAAAAAAACTTCAAATCCGATAATTTCTGTAAACTTGTGAAAAATATTAAGGACAACCTGATTCCGCCATTTTTATCATGGTATTCCACGCCCGTGTTTCACTACGGAACAGTAAGCTATGTCAGCCATTTTTAAACTGCGTATTAACAGCGCGAGAATCAGAGCAAAACAGTACTACAGAGAATGCGACAGTACACGATTTTTGAAATAAAAACTACATAGCTACATCATGATTAAGAAAAACGTCGATGACTATTGATACTTTAAATTATTTTTAAGTATCATTTACCATAACTTAGCTATAAGATATCTGATAATAAGTAGGACCTACTTTCAACAGCGTAACAACACCAGTGTACGTGTGCTACAGCTGCTGACCTATCGTAGAATTTGTCTTTGATTGCATCAGGATGATGAGCGAAGTGTAGTAGTGTGTCTTTCGTGTAGCCACGAGGAGACCAGGTCTTTATTTTTTTTTTTTTTTTCCTCCCGCACATCAGCTTATCTGTCGCTTGCCGCCGGGCAGCATCAGCTGTCCTAACATCCAAAGGATTTCATTACGCACACCCCCTACGAATCTAAAGAAACAGTGTTAAATTTTATGCGACCTTTGTCATACTCCATAAATACAGACTTCTACTGACAATACAACAATACCGTAAAAATCTCAGTTCAGTATCTACAATATTTTCGAAGGTGTAAAATTGTACCTATAACACACATTAAGTTTTACAAAACAAAGCTGAAGCTTGCAATATGTTTATTTACAATATCACTTGAAACCATAACCAAAACGCCAGTTCATATAAACTTTTATTCCAGAATATTCTGTTATCTTCACAAGAGCTTGCTCACGTAAAAGTAACCATTCAAAAATTATTGTTTAGTTAGGTTTTGTCGTGGGAGTGTTCGGAGAGAGTGAGAAAGTGCCGGCCGCTGTGGTCGAACGGTTCTAGGCCCTTCAGTCCGGCGCCGGGCGGCTGCTACAGTCGCAGGTTCGAATCCTGCCTCGGGCATGGATATGTGTGATGTCCTTAGGTTAGTTAGGTTACAGTAGTTCTAAGTCTAGCGTACTGATGACCTCAGCTGTTAAGTCCCATAGTGCCCAGAGCCATTTGAACCATTTTTTCTGTTCAGTGCTATGCGAAATGTAACCGCTTGGAGCGATGGCGTCTCTGTAATGTATTTGTAAACATGACTTCAATTTGGTGTGTTTCGTCAACTCTTTTTTTTCTTTCCATTTTCGACTGGGTTGGTAGAGGAGCAAGGGGCTCGATGCATCCTGTTAATCGTGTGCTGCTGGGCAGTTGGAATATGCTGCCCACAATCACAGCTACAGCTATCCATATCTAAATTTGGAAACATCCAGGTAGCTTTTGAGCAAGCCAAAATAGAGGAAGTCATCACACTTTAAAATAAAGAGTTTTCTCTTAGCTTTCCATTCTACTTTGTCTATTTTTGAACTCTGAATGTCACAAGTTAAGAAGTATTTAATATGTTTCGTACTTCGTCAGAGAAATATGAAAGTTTAATACAGGCCTTAGGGATTACCGCGAGTATTTGAGGGCTAGAGCTGTTCTGAGTGGTTACCTAAATCATAAACCAATATAAACTAAGCATCTCCTTCGATTCGTGGAGTGTTTTATGCAACAGTTATGTGTCTCTGGTGGTCGCTCGTGAACCGTCATACTCTACAGATCAAAGTCGAACCGCACAACGAATATTTTTATTAAGATGAAGGAAATATTACGTTTTGTCTGTTATGTTATCGGAATTGTGAAATGACTTTACTTCTTAACGTCATAGTGGAAGTCTGGAAATTTAAGAGGATTTGTTTGGAGGTTCTCTGCGTGTGAATTTTCTTGACGTGCTTAAACTCATATGTAGCGTGTTTGATGAACATCTCGGAACATTTTGCCGACCTCTTCTTTTTCAGGACATTGCTTTTCGACTTGACGTAGCAACTCGGAAATAGTTCTGCGTCAGTGACTGCGTAGGACATGAAAATTATTCAGGTCTGACTGATAAAGTTCTGGCTGATTTATTGCGCAGTCAAGCTGTAAAAACAGTAATCAACTTGCACCGCAACAGTCTGACAGTAAGTACGAACTTGATAGCCACAGGGAGGCAATAAAGCTTAATTGTTTGAACTTTAAAATATTCTCAAAGAAGTTGTTAAGTAACCTGAAACGCCCGAAATTTTACGAACATAAAGATTCTGCTTCCAAGCTTGAGTTACTCAGCCTTTGTTTGGGACTTATTTAGCTGGTGTTTGTTCAATGCTGCTTTTCTTTGAGCGAGTGAGTATCCAGCAACACGGATTGAAGGGAACATACAGCAAGGCGCTTACTGAGGTAGACAGAATGAAATGTCAGAGGAGAACTTATAACCCGCCCCATGGCAGTGGATGTCGGAGGCTTCGAAAATTAGTGGGAACTGCCGCACAAGTGCGGTGTCCTAGAGCGGCACTGAACGGGCCCACGTGGTATGTCCGCAGAGGCTGGAGCGCTCTCCGTGGAAGGAAGCAGTGCCCTGGCACAAAGGACAAGGATCTTTGAGCTTCCTTCCATGTACACACATTTTTTTCATCGTTTACAAACTTCTAGGGATTGATCGATCTGAGGAAATGGAATAATAAACGTCTAATGAACTTGTGTTTGGAAATACATTGTTTACATACTAGAGACCATTTATTCAATCACACATTGTTACAGGGACTGAAGTCTAATACGCGCTGTACGGTGCAGCCACAGTTACAGTATGGGTTGGAAATGGTTTCCACGTGCCTCAGCGCATGCATGTACGTTCCCTAGTGTGTTCTGTCTCACATGCGCACGTCGGCCAGGCTGCATCCGATTAGTGTCAAAAGCAGCATGAGTACCCTGCTTCTGTGCCTCCACATGTGGAATGGACTGTGCTTACACAGTACTTTTCACATGGCCGCATGACCAGAAATCACACGAGTTGAGATCCGGTGAACGAGCAGGACATGCAAGTGGACCCTGTCGTCCGATCCATCGACCAGGGAAGATACGACTGAGATGCGTCCTGACGTCAACGGCGAAGTGGGCTGGAGCACCGTCACGTAGCAGTCACATGCCCCTTCGAATCGTCATTGGTACTTCTTCCAGCCCAGAATGCGAAGTAACCTGTAAGAAACTGCCACAGTTCCTGCCTGTTAGGCGACGTGGGAGGAAGCCTGGTCCCAAAACACGGTAGCGAATTATCCTGGCCCACACATTCTGCCTGCACTGATGCCGATGATTCGTTGTCACCATACCAATGGTGGTTCTGCATACCATCCCACAGACGACTGTTATGAAAGTTGAGCACTCCACTCCATGTAAAGTTCGCCTCATCTGTGAATAGGATGGATAGCACAAATCGCGGAAGCGGGGTTTCCTGGTGAAGAAACCAATGACAAAACTGCTGTCGATGTGGAAAGTCTGTCGCTAGTAAGCCCTGCTCGCGTTGTAAGCGATATGGGTAGTAACAATTGTAACCATGTAATAGTGGGCTAACTGCCTGGTACTGAGAAGGAGGCCGCCTTCCACAGTGTTAATTACATTTTCCTTCATGTCTGGTATCCAACCATTTCGGGTACGTCCTTCATGATTTCCTGCTTCCTGAAGCGACCCTGTCTCAGACAATCGATGAAACACTGTTGCAGACTTTGGATGCTGTAGTTGTTGTCGGCGGGGATAGGTCTCCTAATACAACCTTGAAGCCCGCCGTCTGTTGCCATTTGCCTTTCCGTAAGTAAACACCATGCCGGCAAGCTCTCGATTCGAATACGGAGCCACTGTGTTCAACGCTGTGTCATACTACAGGTTGAGTCCGCAAGAGAAGTGAATCAGACACAATATTACGAATTACTATGGCAGAAGAGGGCGCTAGGGCATGACGTATGAGGAACAGTACCACCCTGTAGGAGCAAGCCATGCATACTGTAACTGTGGCTGCATTATACAGCACGTGTTACACCGCAATCTCTGTAACAAAGTAAGAATGAATAAATAGTCTCCAGGATGGAAACCACCCATTTCTGGACACAAGTTCATCAGACCTCTTTTTTGTTCCGTATCTTCTCATTGATTAAACCCTGGAGTTTTATACTGTGGAAAAAAAGCTCTGTATACTCTGGCTGGATGAGGAATCTGAATCGCTGTCGGATAAGAAAGAGTTTATCAGCGGATGTTGCTAGGAAACAGCTGAAGAGCCTGTACTGATTGCTTGTGCAACAGTCAGATATGAGACTCGTTGTTGACCTAGGATAGTGCACTTATTAGCGGTACAAGAGGACGATAAATAAACAAACACAGCATTATATTAACAACAACAGACACCGAAGCTGACTTCAGAAAGAGACCCAAGGAATTTCGTTGAGTGAGAAAGAAGTGACAGTTGAAATATAAGCGTTTCTGCAAGATAAGTCAGTGTCATAGTCGGTCGGGATGGCCGAGCGGTTCTAGGTGGTACAGTCTATAACCGCGCGACCGCTACGGTCGCAGGTTCGAATCCTGCCTCGGGAATGGCTGTGTGTGATGTCCTTAGGTTTAAGTAGTTCTAAGTTCTAGGGGACTGATGACCTCAGAAGTTAAGTCCCATAGTGCTCAGAGCCATTTGAACCAATCAGTGGAATATGTGGTGTTGTACGTGCCGGAGTGAGCGGACAATGTGCATGAGAAGTACAATGACGATGATATGTGTTTAACATGTGAAAATGATACTGAAACTAGTGTCGCGCCATGTAGTGCGTCATCCTTGTGGAATGGGGAGCTACAAATTCCGTCTCCAGTGAAACGTAGTAAAGAACAAGCATTGTCCAAGGGACAGGACAAGTAACACATGTGGAAAATCGTCCGCAGCATAGTAGAAAAACAATTATGAACATATTTCGAATAAATGAGCAGCAATACGATCCTAGTGCAAAAGAAAACCTAGAGAAATTCAAAGGATAACAAGGCGCACTTGTTACAGAAACTGCTATTTGCACGTGCCAACGATGCTCGATACAATTTACAGGTACTAGTAACCTGCTATGTTACGCACATCAGGATGCGCGCGACATAGATTACAGTGGTTTCAAAGGAATCAGTGAAACGTTGTATAACTTCTAACAGTGCTACAGAACTGGAACACGGAAGATGACGAAATTCAAACAAAGCGTCAACTTGACGCTATGCAGCAAACTGTGGAATGAGTCCGAAAATTTGTAGTTGAGATAAACAAACTTATGCCATCGTTCAGTAAGGAATTTGTTTTAAAGTCCGACTAATCAGGATTTGAAGAGAAAACGCATATGAAAAGAACTCTGGAAATTAGAGGCCCCAAGCGAGTTGTATCACGGTCAACTAAAATCAATGTCTTAACTCATTCGCAAAGAGTTATGTCGACTGTAATGAGCCAGGTAAACTGGCTGGAAAGTTATTTATTGCGCAGCAACAAGTTGGAGGTGCTCTGCGCCTCTGCGTGATCTTGCAAGGGCTGTAGGGAATATTCACGTCACAGCAATCAAGAGTAGATGAGTGGGCGTAAGGAAACTACAGCTACAGCATAAGCACTGCTTCTGGTCCGTAGCTGGTCGACATAACTTGTTTCTGCTTGATTCCTGGTCTGCGTATAAAAACCGTGCTCCATTAGCGCAGACTACCCCTCCTGAAAAGTCAGTGACACTGCAATTCGTACCGCCTGGAACCACTAGACAAATTCAGCCTCATGATGTCTGCTTTTTTTCGTGTCTATTAAAAATATTATCGCACTAGGTGTAAGTACGCCTTACAGGGTAGCCAGTTTCACGATAAACTCCACGACAGATTGTTTCACGTTTGGTTACATGCCTTCACATTCCATCTGTTCTCATCACTCCGTGACACCAATATGATTCAATATACATTCTTTAAGAATGGATACCTAACGGAACTTCCTGCACGCTTTTGTAACTCCCAAGGACTTCTTCTTCGTTCTTCATGGTGCGAACCTTTGTGACCACTGTGGCGCACCTTTCATCTTTCGGTGTTCATTGTGCAAATTAATGTTTTGTTTCGCACTATAAATAAATGTCGACGGTGTCCATGTTCTGAAGTGTAATACGAGGGGGAAATGGAAAATAAGTTTGTCCTGTCGACTGTGGTCAGAGTTGTGTGTGAAAAAAAATTAAAAAATGAGACATTACAGATAAGACATATCTTTATTTTTCTTCATAATTTCCAAGTACATTGAAACATTTGTCATACCGCTTTATAAGCTTCAGAAAGCCTTCCAGGAAAAATTCAGGGCGTTGCATACCGGAAGAAGCGTTGAACGGCTTGTTTGACGTCAACATTGCTGCCAAAGCGCCTTCCGCTGAGAGTCTTCTTCAAAGCAGGAGAGGAAGTCACTTGGTGCGAGATCCAGACTGTAAGGCGGATGGTGCAGGCGCTCCCAAGAGTGCAATATGGTTTTGCGTTGCCGTCGCCGTATGTGGTCTCGCATGGTCATCCAACAGCAGAACGCCAGAACTGAGAAGGGCAGGCCGCTTTTTCCGAATCACCTCTTTCAATTTCGACAGAGTGGCACAGCACCGCGCAGCATTGATTGTCCAGCAGCAAAACTCCTTTGGCGTCCCAGAAAACG
This sequence comes from Schistocerca gregaria, assembly GCF_023897955.1. Lineage (NCBI taxonomy): Eukaryota > Metazoa > Arthropoda > Insecta > Orthoptera > Acrididae > Schistocerca > Schistocerca gregaria. Next base: position 124,411,783 of record NC_064923.1, on the reverse strand, counting down.
GTGAGTAGCACTTTACCTACAAACGGAGTGCTTTTGAATTTCTTTCGGACAAGTGATGACGGATGTTTCGACTCCACGGATGCGGCCTTCGATTCGGGCGTGTAGTGGTGGACCTACATTTCATCCCCCGTGACAATCCGAAACAGAAGGTCATTGCCAGATTCATGGTAATGCACGAGCTGTTCCAGGCTGAACGCCATGCGTTGTTCCGTGTGTGTCGGGTCAGTTGGCGGGGCACCCATCGTGCTGACACCTTCCAGCGTCGAAGAATGTCGTGGATGATATTGTGTCCGATTCCAAGTTCTGCCGCTACTCCAACGATGGTGATACGCCGGTTAGCTTTAATCATGTCACCCACCTTCCTAACATTTGCATCTGCAATGGCCGTGCGCGTCCGTCCAGGTCTCGGTATATCCTGCACTTGCTGACATTCGTCACTGAATTGGTGCCATCATCTCCTCACCATTTGCCTCGACATCACATCTGACCCATAAACCTCAACAAGGCGGTTATGAATTTCTGATACTCCTCTTGCCCATTCATAGCTGATAACAGTTCTCACTTCCGCCTTTGACCACGACTCGAAAACGCACCTTCTCTCTCTAGCTCCGGGAGAACACTGAGCGGCTGGCCTCCACTTTGCGCAGGCACTGCGGCAGCGCCATCTAGTTGATCGCGGTCGACCTCTACCCAATGGTGTCTCGGTGTCTTACAAGTGCTCCGTCACCTGCCGTGTCGTCTTTCGCCCACATCACACAACTCTGCCCACAGTCGACAGGGGAAACTTATTTTTCAACTCCCCCTCGTACATACACCGTCGTTAGTCGTCAGGACTCCGTTCGAAGCGGGACTCACCACCAAAGGGAGCTCTACTTCAGTTAATGAGAGTCCGTGCCAAAGACTTGTCTAGAGACGGCCCAGACGGCAGTATGATCCCAACATGACTTGCCCGCCATACGGCCAGACAACCAGATGTAACGGCCTGGGGTATTATTTCTATTCATAGCAGGAACTCTTTGATTGTGTTTCGCAGCACCATTACAGCACAGCGGTACGTCGACGGTATACTACGCCCCATTTCTTTGCCCTTCATGGCAAGCAATACTGGGCTTACATTTCAGGAAGATAATGCCAACTAGCTAACGGTGAGAGTTTCTACTGCTTGTATTCGTGCTCAAGAAACCCTCCTTGGCCAACAGGGTCGCCATCTCTCCCCAACTGAAGCCGTTCAGGGCATTGTGGGCTGGGCTTTCGAACCATCTTGGGATTTTGACGATCTAACGCGCCAGCTGGACGGAATTTGGTACGATACACCTCAGGCATCCAACAACTCGGTCAACCAATGCCAAGCCAAATAATTCCTTGCATAAGGACCAGAGATGACCAGCACGTTTATTAACTTGCTCAATTTGTGAAACTCTTTCTCGTGAATAAATCATTCCCTTCCTTCTGAAATTGTAATCTTTCCTTTTTCTGTACCTGTAGATCACATATACCGATGTCTGTTCCACTTCGATAATTCCTTCGTGGTGTGTCGATTATTTATTTATTTACTTTACTTTTTTTCTTAGCTCTATTGTAACTAATGTCCTAGGACACCAGAAATTTAAGGATCTGTGTAAAAACTGTCGTTATTGGTATGAGTTGTTGTAGTAGATGAAGGGAACTGTCATACTGGCGTTTATAGAAATTTGGAATGTAACTTTGGTAACATGAACGTATGCAATTTCAAGGGAACAGCACACAGAAGGTCCATCGAAAAAGCATCGTTCTTGGTCCAGTTTGTTGTAGTTAAATGTCAGTTAATAACATCTGCGATTAAAATCGTCAGGATATGCTAACATGGAAGATAACGTCACACGTTGAGAAAGTTTAGACTAGCATTATGAATAGACATGCGGATTTATGAATCAATATTTTATGAGGAACGGATTCATGTATCACTGTATCCAAATATTGTTTACTTACCATTGTTTATTCTGACAGATTCTGAGACATATTAATTTACTAGAAATATATTTTATAATATTCGATATTATGAACATGTAAGTGTGCTCTCTGCTCGGAGTGAGTTTGTACTATTGGCTTTGTCTACTACAGAGCTTGAAGTACTTGCAATAAGGTAATTTACATTTTCTTGTTTCAAGTCTTGTGTTTCGCATGTTGTAAAGATCTCGCTATTGAACAGTGGTAAAGTAGGAATGACTTTAGGGTTTTTCTAAAAATTAAGTATAATTTTTTCCGATGTGGACGGCTATTTTAAATTTGTATTACGCCATTCGTAATGGAACGTTTATAAACCGATGTCCTTTGTGGCTGGTCATGGAGCTTTCCCTTTTACCTTATAATGTGTTCAAGAATATGAAAGTTTTTACTTATGTACACTATAGAGACAATGGAATGACTAGCGTATCTGACAAAGAAGGAAATGTGCGTTAGAGATAGCATAGGAATCTTACGCCTGTCCATTTCGCAAACAAACCGTGAAATTTGCGACGTCAGCTGCCTCGTCTTGTATGACGCCTTCTAGCTATCGCAGCTAGCTCACACTGATCCGTTTCGGAACTCGTGTGTGTAATTTGTGGTTCTCGGGTACCAGCTGTGGCCTCGGACAGCCACTGGAGCAGGCTGCAGTTGCGTGTTTCATGTTGGGGCACAGATACCCTAAGCACAAGCAGGATCGTTTCTGAGCTTTCAGCAGCACAGAGATCAAGTCAACGAGTTTCACGTTTGATGCCACGGCCCGTGTGACGGGTTTGGCGTGAACAGCTGTATGTGGAGCAATACAAGGGCTATTCGGAAAGCAAATCCAATGAAACTTTGCACAATGTGCTGGACAGCGTCTCTAGTACGCCCTCGATCGCGACACATTGCTCTTTTCAGTTCAGAGCGCACAGGGAGCTCGTGAAGATGCCTAGAAAATAGTGTATACCGCCAAGTATGGGTTCCTGCCGCGAGATTTCTCCTGATTTCATGCATCCCACACATCGTAGCTGTCGTGCATATCATTCTTCATGACTGTTCTCGCCAGCACACTGCAGGGGCACCGAAGAAGCTCCCGCAGCATTTGCGATGGAAAGTTTTTGATCACATACAACAGACGGCTCCCTCTGATTTGCACACCTACTCACATGAACGGCTGGCTATAAAGACAACATTTTTGCATGGGCAACGAATTGCAGACCAATGCAGAGAGCTCTCAGGGGCTGAGCATTTGTTCGCTGGGTACGCGATTGGTGATCCCGGGGATCTTGAGCTGTGAACTGCTTAGTTCCGCTAGTCCTCCGTCGCTGTACTGTCTGGGTATGCTTCAGCGACCACTATACAGCCCAGCGGTGGAACGTTTTGAGTCACAGGGACCAGGGATCTCGACGGGACCCCTCGGATCTGGAGGATGGTAAAAACCTCAATAAAAACCCTCGAGCTGCACGCCGATGAGATACATAGCTGTTGAGGTGGTACAGTAATTAGTGGGTTACCTCTAGGGAAACTGCCGAACCAAAGTCCAGGCACACATATCATGACCTTTTCTTGTTACACTAATTAAGCGTTGACCCTTGGCTCCACTTCAGCAGAAGTATAGGAATCCATCAGGAGGTTGTATGGCAAACACAGGGAAAGTCAGACCTCAGATCCAACAGTTCTGGTTGCTTCTACTTCCCTTTCTCTATGTGGTAGCTGGAATGGGCACTGCCTGAGAAACGCGATACTGCAACAACAGCAGCAAAATGACTCTGAGCACTATGGGACTTAACATCTGAGGTCATCAGTCCTCTAGAACTTAGAACTACTTAAACATAACTAACCTAAGGACATCACACACATCCAGGCCCGAGGCAGAATTCGAACCTGCGACTGTAGCGGTCGCGTGGTTCCAGACTGAAGCGCCTAGAACCGCTCGGCCACACTGGCCGGCGATACTGCACCGAGTCAATACCAAATCCGTTACTATATGCTTTGGCATTTGCCTATATCATCAAAGGAAATCCTCCTTGAATGATTTAATTTGATATGGCAGGCGGGTTACTTTCCCAACTCTAGAAGAGAGGCAGTGCTGATTCTTCACCTAAAATCGGGGAAGAGTCACACATGTCCCAGTAGTTCCCTGAACATCAACTTAACGAACTTCTTCGGAAAGGCGCTGGAGCGAATGGTTAACCGTCATCTAGTCTGGTTTTTAGAGACAAGGCAACTTATTAGCCACTCTCAGTGAGGATTCCGGAGATTTAGGTCCGCCGATGACAACCTGACACCGCTAAAGGTGGCTATCCAGTAGGATTTCTTATGCAAAAATCGCTGTCGCGATATTTTGATCGAAATCAGTAAGGTGTACGATATTACTCGCAGACGCAATATTCTAGAGCAGCTTCATCAACGGGGCTTTCATGGCCACTTCCCCCTTCCCCTGTCTAATCGGTGTTACAGGTTGTTGGTGACATGCTGTCAGATCGTTTTGAGCTACATAGTGGTGTGCCTCAGGGCATTGTTTTGAGTGTTGGCTCCTTTGCCATAGCCGTAAGCGGTATCACATGTATGGTACGGAGTCCTGTCCAATGTTCCTTATTTATGGAGCATTTCGCTGTTTTCTGTTCCTCCTTAAGTGCTTTCCAGTACTGCAACAGCCAGTTGCATCTTACGGTGCAGAGATTAGAGGAATGGGCTGCAAAGACGGGTTTTAAGTTTTTTGCAGGTGTGTTGATTTTAACAGTTCTTTTCATATTTTTTATTCACTGAGTGGCATGTGAGGGCCACCGTTGTACTTTTTAAAGACTCATTGGGTTTCTGAGCCTCATTTTTTACTCCAAATTGTCGTGTTTACCACTCTTGAGAGACCTGAAAGTCAGAATCTGATGGCACTGAATGTCATGAAAAGCCTTTGCGACAGGTATTAGCTCGTCTGCTCCACTTTTATAGGTCTTTCTTACATTCGCTGCTGGGCCATGGATGCACAGTACATGGATCGGCGAGGCCTTCGTATCTGAAGATTATTGACGCTTCCCACCATGAGGGGATTAGGCTGGCCATTGGCGCTTATAGGACGAACCCCATAACCAGTCTCTGTGCTGAGGCCGTTGAACCATCACTTATAATTCGACTGCAGCTCTTCAGGGTGCGTCAGACAAGAAAGTTCCTCGTAGCTTCTAATTCACCTGCATACGAAACATCCACGAGGTGTGGAGCAAGTACAACGCCTAATCCAGCGTTTTAACCGTCTGCCTACATGGCCCTTGCATGGGCCAGGAGTAATTTTAAATTTAGTGCAATACACGAGACGTTGCACTCATGCATATGTTTTTAATATATTATTTAAGGATATTTTAAATTAGCACCACATCTGTATAGGTGTCTTTACGAATGAGTCAAAACAGGGTGACTGTTAGCTGCTCTGTTGTTTTCACTGTTCGTGCTCTCAAGGTCCGACTGCCTCGAAGACTTAACTGTCTTCGATGTCGAAGTATACGCGATTTTCGAGCGCTGGAGCAGATGACACGTGATTCTATTATTAAATTCCTTGTCCGTTCCGATTCTATGAGTAATCTTCACTCTTTACAACGCTTGTACCCATCAGGTAAAGTTGCCCAGAATATCTAGGATGTCCTCCTCCAGCTACAACGGCTGAGGAATGATGTGTCTTTCTCTGGGTGCCAGGGCGGATGGGTATCGTTGGGAATGATAGAGCAGATGTAGCAGCCAAGGAGACGTGTCGCGATACTCAGTTATGCCATCCCTCTGCATGCTATTGCCTCGCTGTTAAGATCCAGAGTCTTGCATCGATAGGAGTACGAGTGGATGGAAGTGGCAGACAAGAAGCTCCGTTTAGTAATGCCTACAACGCAGCAGTGACATACGTCCTTCCAACCACGTCGACGGGTCTAGAGCCTCCGTGCTCGACTTGGCGTAGGTTCAAAATGGTACAAATGGCTCTGAGCACTATGGGACTTAACATCTGAGGTCATCAGTCCCCTAGAACTTAGATCTACTTAAACCTAACTAACCTAAGGACATCACACACATCCATGCCCGAGGCAGGATTCGAACCTGCGACCGTAGCGGTCGCGCGGTTCCCGACTGAAGTGCCTAGATCCGCTCGGCCACGATGGCCGGCGCTTCGCGTAGGCCACAGCCCTATAACGCATGGCTTCTTGCGCCGGCGAAAGGACCTCCAATGTGTGGTGCTTATGGTTAGAGGTCACTGTGTACTATTTTGTAATAAACTGTGTTTTACTTTCCGATGAGTGGGCTGAGGCAAATTTGCCGACAGGTATGCCATCTATTTTAAGTAACGTTCAAACGTATGTAGTGAGGGTTTTAAGGTTTTGTGATATGTCCGACATGTTTCCGAAACATTTAGGAAAATGTTTTGACATATTAGAAGTGTGACTGGATCACCCATGCTTTTTGTAAGTGATCAGATAGTCACATTTCCCTAACGCTTTCTTTTAGCTTCTTTGTCGTTTTATTTCTGCTTTAGTTCCAGGTATAGCATCTTTTCCCTTTCCGTATTGTCTTAACACGTGTGAGATAAGAGTGACTGTATGGTCAACGCGAGTCAGGTGGGAGTAAGTGCATGAGTGACTTTTTGTAGGTTGATTGTATGATATTATAACATTTCGGTAATTTTATCCACATTAGTTTCTTTTAATAAGTGTCAGGGCGCTGCTAACCTAGCTTTGGGGCGCCCTTAAGCTCCGAACACACACATAAATACACACACAACTGTAGATAATTGGCGGAAAGCACAGGCGGCAGCCTTCTATGACTAGGGTATTGGGAAGTGGTACAACGTTAAGAGAAATGTCTAAGTAGGAGCCGCGATTATGTAGAAAATTAGATGGAAGATTTAGCTAAATATTGCAAATAAAACATTTTTATTTTCACACTGTTTTCCATTTCGCTCCTGATAGCGCATTGCTTTCCGAGCAGCCCTCGTATGTAGACACTGTTGTACTGGGGCATGAATAAAGATTACGTTACATGAAATCAAATAGTAAAAGAATATCTATGCTAATAAGACTAGCATATATTATCTGCCTACCCCCTTGAACCATGGACCTTGCCGTTGGTGGGAAGGCTTGCGTGCCTCAGCGATACAGATGGCCGTACCGTAGGTGCAACCATAACGGAGGGGTATCTGTTGAGAGGCCAGACAAGCATGTGGTTCCTGAAGAGGGGCAGCAGCCTTTTCAGTAGTCGCAGGGGCAACAGTCTGGATGATTGACTGATCTGGCCTTGTAAAACTAATCAAAACGGCATTGCTGTGCTGGTACTGCGAACGGTTGAAAGCAAGGGGAAACTACAGCCGTAATTTTTTCCGAGGGCATGCAGCTTTACTGTATGATTAAATGATGATTGCGTCCTCTTGGGTAAAATATTCCGGAGGTAAAATAGTCCCCCATTCGGATCTCCGGGCGGGGACTACTCAAGAGGACGTCGTTATCAGGAGGAAGAAAACTGGCGTTCTACGGATCGGAGCGTGGAATGTCAGATCCCTTAAACGGCCAGGTAGGTCAGAGAATTTAAAAAGGGAAATGGATAGGTGGAAGTTAGATATAGTGGGAATTAGTGAAGTTCGGTGGCACGAGGAACAAGACTTTTGTTCAGGTGAATACAGGGTTATAAATACAAAATCAAATAGGGGTAATGCAGGAGTAGGTTTAATAATGAATAGGAAAATAGGAGTACGGGTAAGCTACTACAAACAGCATAGTGAACGCATTATTCTGGCCACGATAGACACGAAGCCCATGCCTACTACAGTAGTACAAGTTTATGTGCCAACTAGCTCTGCAGATGACGAAGAAATTGAAGAAATGCATGATCAAATAAAGGAAATTATTCAGGTAGTGAAGGGAGACGAAAATTTAATAGTCATGGGTGATTGGAATTCGAGTGTAGGAAAAGGGAGAGAAGGAAACGTAGTAGGTGAATATGGATTGGGGCTAAGAAATGAAAGAGGAAGCCGCCTGGTAGAATATTGCACAGAGCACAACTTAATCATAGCTAACACTTGGTTTCAGAATCATGAAAGGAGGTTGTATACATGGAAGAACCCTGGAGATACTAAAAGGTATCAGATTATATAATGGTAAGACAGAGATTTAGGAACCAGGTTTTAAATTGTAAGACATTTCCAGGGACAGATGTGAACTCTGACCACAATCTATTGGTTATGAACTGTAGATTAAAACTGAAGAAATTGCAAAAAGGTGAGAATTTAAGGAGATGGGACCTCGATAAACTGACTAAACCAGAGGTAGTACAGAGTTTCAGGTAGAGCGTAAGGGAACAAATGGCAGTAACGGGGGAAAGAAATACAGTAGAAGAAGAATGGGTATCTTTGAAGGTTCAAGTAGTGAAGGCAGCAGAGGATCAAGTAGGTAAAAAGACGAGGGCTAGTAGAAATCCTTGGAAAACAGAAGAAATATTGAATTTAATTGATGAAACGAGAAAATATAAAAACGCAGTAAATGAAGCAGGCAAAAGGGAATACAAACGTCTCAAAAATGAGATCGATAGGAAGTGCAAAATGGCTAAGCAGGGATGGCTAGAGGACAAATGTAAGGATGTAGAGGCTTATCTCACGAGGGGTAAGATAGATACTGCCTACAAGAAAATTAAAGAGACCTTTGGAGAGAAGAGAACCACTTGTACGAATATCAAGAGCTCAGATGGAAACCCAGTTCTAAGCAAAGAAGGGAAAGCAGAAAGATGGAAGGAGTATATAGAGGGTCTATAATACAAGGGCGATGTACTTGAGGACAATATTATGGAAATGGAAGAGGATGGAGAAGAAGATGAAATGGGAGATACAATACTGCGTGAAGAGTTTGACAGAGCACTGAAAGACCTGAGACAAAACAAGGCCCCCGGAGTAGACAACATTCCATTGGAACTACTGACGGCCTTGGGAGAGCCAGTCCTGACAAAACTCTACCATATGGTGAGCAAGATGTTTGAAACAGGCGAAATACCCTCAGACTTCAAGAAGAATATAATAATTCCAATCCCAAAGAAAGCAGGTGTTGACAGATGTGAAAATTACCGAACTGTCAGTTTAATAAGTCACAGCTGCAAAATACTAACACGCATTCTTTACAGACAAATGGAAAAACTGGTAGAAGCCGACGTCGGTGAAGATCAGTTTGGATTCCGCATATATGTTGGAACACTTGAGGCAATACTGACCCTACGACTTATCCTAGAAAATAGATTAAGGAAAAGCGAACCTACATTTCTAGCATTTGTAGACTTTGAGAAAGCTTTTGACAATGTTGACTGGAATACTCTCTTTCAAATTCTGAAGGTGGCAGGAGGAAAATACAGGGAGCGAAAGGCTATTTACAATTTGTATAGAAACCAAATGACAGTTATAAGAGTCGAGGGACATGAAAGGGAAGCAGTGGTTGGGAAAGGAGTAAGACAGGGTTGCAGCCTCTCCCCGATGTTATTCAATCTGTATATTGAGCAAGCAGTAAAGGAAACAAAAGAAAAATTCGGAGTAGGTATTAAAATCCATGGAGAAGAAATAAAAACTTTGAGGTTCGCCGATGACATTGTAATTCTGTCAGAGACAGCAAAGGACTTGGAAGAGCAGTTGAACGGAATGGACAATGTCTTGAAAGGAGGATATAAGATGAACATCAACAAAAGCAAAACGAGGATAATGGAATGTAGTCGAATTAATTCAGGTGATGCTGAGGGAATTAGATTAGGAAATGAGTCGCTTAAAGTAGTAAAGGAGTTTTGCTATTTGGGAAGCAAAATAACTGATGATGGAGGAAGTAGAGAGGATATAAAATGTAGACTGGCAATGGCAAGGAAAGCGTTTTTGAAGAAGAGAAAATTTGTTAACATCGAGTATAGATTTAAGTATCAGGAAGTCATTTCTGAAAGTATTTGTATGGAGTGTAGCCATGTATGGAAGTGAAACATGGACGATAAATAGTTTGGACCAGAAGACAATAGAAACTTTCGAAATGTGGTGCTACAGAAGAATGCTGAAGATTAGATGGGTAGATCACATAGCTAGTGAGGAGGTATTGAATGGAATTGGGGAGAAGAGGAGTGTGTGGCACAACTTGCAAGAAGAAGAGACCGGTTGGTAGGACATGTTCTGAGGCATCAAGGTTCACAAATTTAGCATTGGAGGGCAGCTTGGAGGGTAAAATTCGTAGAGGGAGACCAAGAGATGAATACACTAAGCAGATTCAGAAGGATGTAGGTTGCAGTAAGTACTGGGAGATGAAGAAGCTTGCACAGGATAGAGTAGCATGGAGAGCTGCATCAAACCAGTCTCAGACTGAAGACCACAACAACAACAACAATATATTATCTGTGGTTAATTTGTCAGTTAATTGATTATTTGATGGAATAATCGCTACAAATACTGTTTCCAATTGTGTCGACCTTACAACTTAGACGTACAAGTTCGGTAAATTTAAAGTTAATAATTTATATTTGTAACATGGCTACATTATATAGACCGGAGTTATTTTTTTGTGAGTCGATCTCTAATTTTATTTCAAAATTGCCAAGTTCGGGCAATGTCACCCATTTCCAGGCCATATGTCGTACTTACAGAGTAATCCGTCGTAATCATACTGTCAGTTCACTGTGGCCTGTGTGTATGACAGTGAACTGATGCTCGAGGTTAGTCTGTAACTACGACATAAGATCTGAAGATGGGCGACATTGCCCGAAACCGATAAATTTGAAATAAAAAAACCACCGATTGACAGACAAGAAAAATAAGGCGTTTTGATTAAATAATGATCGAACACAATTCCCTTGTGACGAATGTGTCCAGTTTTGATGTGTACGATAGACGATGTAAGAGGTTCTGCACTGAAATGAGAAAAAAAGTGGGATGTTATATAATGATAACGCTTCCCTGCGACCCAGAATAAACTACGTGAGTGATAAAAAGTTTCGTGCATGTGATTATATACCCTTTTGAATGCTCCGGTTATGAACCGCTGATACGAACAGCTTCGTGAGCTACCGATGGCATCTCTGAGTCGTTTAAGTATATTGTGAATAATACGGTTCCTACCATCCTCTCGATCCCACAATCTCTTCTCGCGTTTTCATCCCAATCCAGTATTGTGTATTGGAAGATATCCAGCACACATGTCTTGCTTGCTGAATGCCAATGCGGAAACATCGCCGTAAGTGAAGATATACCGCTCGAACGCGCGCGCAGTTGTCTACAGCTTTGTGAGAGTCGGGACCGATAGAACGGAGCTGAACTGCTCTCTGTATTGTGGCTTAAGCGTTGCTCGCGGGTCGGATTTTCCGGAGATGGGGTTGCGCGTCTCCAAGTTTCCTCCGACTGGAGAGGAAGAGAAGCGCACGAAGTAAAATTAGTTGCAGTGAGTCTGACTGCCTTCTGTTCATCTCAGTTTTCCATACATTCGTACACAAAAGCACTCAGAAATGTTCGTGTTTTTTTTGTTAGAAAGACAGAAACAGTGTTTTTGTTACTTATTTGTAATTTCTGCTACCTGTCACTTTTTTATTTTATGTTTAATGTATCGTGATATAACATGTTTCGAACATGTCCTGTTCATCTTCAGGTGTTTATATGTACAAACATACAAACAGAGAAATGTTACTTAAAAATAAACCATCTTAAACTAGATTAATTTACAACTCTTATTCAACTGATGTTATTGTAGCGGCTGGTGTGGCATTTGGGGGGGGGGGGGGGGATGGAGGGAGGAGGGGCGCAATGCATAGGCATAAATCGAAGTCAGTGATGTGTCCTGGTTTTTTTCCTTGTGGTTGACTATGTATGGTATCACAGCCTATATAGGATACAGATAGTTTTGCTTCAGTTGTGTGTTACGAAAATAGTGTGACAGTTGATTATCTTGTAGATTCATTTGCATCACTGGTGTAATGGCAGAGCACTTGATTAACACTACACTATTGCACATTGTGTTTTGTCACTATTTTCCAAAGAAATTCACTGCACAAATTGCTTCGACGTCCATGTAAACATTATGCACGTAACACAAGATGGCGGACTTGTAGCATGTGAGTCAGTATCGGTTATCTAGGTCTTGTACCGATATTCTTGGTACTGACAGTCTGTTGAGTTAGAACTGGCTTAAGACTGTTGACTCAATAGATTCAAGATGTGTCAATGTAAACAGATAACCACAGATCTGTCAGTACCAAGAATATCGATATAAAACCTCGATAATCTATAATGACTCACATGCTACAAGTCCGCCATCTTGTGTTAGGTGCATAATGTTTACATGTATGTAGAAGCAATTTGTGCAGTGAATTGCGTTGGAAATCAGTAACAAAATACAATGTGCAATAGTGTAATGTTAATCTACGGCTCCGCCATTATACCAGTGATGCAAGTGAAGCTACAGGGTGATGAAATCGTAAGTGATCAACTGTCATATAAACGCCTTCCACGTAACATTGTCGTAACACACAACTGACGCAAATCTGTCTGCATCACATACAGGCTGAAATATCATATAGAGTCAACCGCAAGGAAAGAAAACCAGCAGAAGAGATCCTAAACATTCATGGTGGTGTCTGTTTGTTCTATATCGTGTCTCCCTACCACTTTCGCGCAACGACGCTCTGATCGTGTTTTTTAGGGAATTAACTAGTTTGAACCTGGGACCTGTTGCTGGTAAGGAGACGCCAGATCACATATGACATGTAGAATTCAGAAGAGTTCAGTGAGACTAGCGATGATATAACCAAATATTTAATGATCTCAGCGTCAGCTCCACTGCACTCCCTGTAAAAGAATCTTAATACTAACTAAATTTAGTGGAAAGGGTTCAAGGCTTTCCTATTTTTAGGTAGCTGGAAAAATAACGTCGAAAAAGCAGTTACGTTTACCATTGGAAATTTTATTCAACTCAAAAAACATCGTTTACAAATTGCACTATTGATAAAAGGAAATGTTTTAATACAGGATGGTAAAAGCCAACTGCGTTCAACAAAAATGTGAACGAATATTCCATGAGTGGGTTTCCAAGTTCTACAATGGATCGAAGGATGATCTATGCCATATCACATCTATAATCTAGGTTTACATTAAGTTTCACAAGAGAGAAAACTATCAAAATGGTCTACAGTGACCCTCAATTATCTTTAATTACTTATCTAACTCGTCGTAAATTACAGTGGCTGATGTGGCTTCTCAATAACTATATAACAGCGAAATCATTGCGTTTCAGATTTTTACTTCAAGTGGCAAATGTGAACACCATGAGATTTAATTTACGATCGACACTAGTATTACGCAGAAAGGGGGTGTAACAGATGAGACTACTGCATTTCTGAGTGAATCCTTATGCGCTCAAAAATGCGGCATCGCGTGCGTTCATTCCCTTGTCGGTGTTTAGACTGCGTCAGGGCGACAGCGGCAGGCGCAGCAGCCATCCAGCTCGCCGTCTCTGAACTATTCTCCTAGCTTCTCCTTACTACAATTTACCGAAGTTGGTTTAAAAAAAACTATCTGGCTGTGTTTTCATCTGACCAATCAGGGTCTCAATGTTAACCTTAAGCTCCGCCTACAACAATTGTCTATCCAATGAGAAACGTTATACTTTTCGTGGTTGGGCAATATTTTGAAAGTTTGCAACGTAACAGAGACGTTAAAAAGTCTCACGCTAAAACCTGCAGCTGGTGTGGTCCTTTTAACGTTATCGTAAGATCTATACTGTTCTTCTGGAGGGTTCTGTCTTTTAACATGGGCTGGGGGGTGGTCCTAATGTAACAGACACGCGAACAAGTCTCACCCTAAAACGTGCGGGTGGTAGTCTTAGAGGTCGGCTGGCGACGTGGGTGTCCAGTCCGTCCCTTATTGTAGGGCCTTCTAGCTTAACACGGTTCTGCTCTCGGCTTCTGTTCTCGTTTCTCCCCTCGGAACTGTGTCAGTCTCACAGTGGGAAGGTACGACATGCATTTAGGCATTCTTGTGTCAGTCTGTGGTATTCCATTTCCTCACTCGTTACTCGTATCACTTTGGTTAATTTAATGTCACAAAGTATTAGGAGCTATGTCTCATACTACTAGATTTGCTTATTATGTCAGTGTTTTCATGGAAGGTGTTGGATTTGCCTGACACCTTACAACATCACTGACTTCGATTTCTGGCCATCCACTACATTCCTCCTCCACCCCAAATGCCACACCAACCACTACAAAAACAAACAATGGACAAAGAGCTCTTGATTAATCTAGTTTAAGACAGTTTCTTTTTAAGTAACATTTCTCTGTATGTATATATATATGTATAAACGCCTGAAGATGAACAGAAAATGTTCGAAAAGCGTTGTGTTATGTTAGATGAAACATAAAACAGACTGGTAGCAGAAATTACAAATAAATAATAATCTCACACAGTCACAGTTCACAAACATAGCCATTAAGTCCGAGAATAAACAGATTTTGTTATCGTATGAACAGAACGTCCACATTCATAACTGTGAATTCTGCGTAAAATTAGCTAGGAGAAAAGCAGATTTTTAGCCAAGAGGATGAAACCGTTAGAAAGTGTAACCCAACCATTTCGTCCGGTACACGCTAAAATCGACCATTATTGCGTGTACCTGGTTTATCGTAAAATCCTAAAGCGGACAATTTATTTCTTAAACAGTCGGTTATAATAATACGTAAGTACACGTAACTATCAGTGACACATGTATCAATAACGTCAGTCACTACTTGCGTCGAAGTAAATTCTCGAATTCAGAGAATCAGAAGAATTGCGTTATCCAGATCACTCAAAACACCGACAAACCTGCATAAAGTTATGTCTGAAGTGAGTCGATCTTACAGTTTCGGATGCTGCAGGCAAAAAATAGTCGCTCGGCGGCAACACAGTTCCATAATCCAAAAATTTTAATATCTCGTTTCAAGATGTAAATGAGCCTCATAACCTAGATGTTGTGGTCAAACAGTACTCTTCTTTTGTTCCTCTTGTGACGTTATCGTAAGTACCGAAACCAACGTTCTCCGGCCTTCTAAAATTGCACTGCATTTCACAGCCACAAACCGATAGAGGAGCAGACGTGGTAAAACCTCAGAGCGTTCGTTCAGAGGGCTGTCCACCCTCTGTTAGTAAAAACAAATCAAAAATTAAGAGTGAAGCATTCATCGTTACACTTTGGAACACGCCATGTGACGTCCAGTCGAGTATGATCACCCCGCAGAGGAAAGTTGAGGAAGAAACAGATAAAAGATGAAGCAGGGACAAAACGAAAAGGAAGGAGATGGCGCAGTGGTTAGCGACGGTTCAGACCCGCTTCCGGTCGCCGTGTTTTACGTTGTCCGTGATAGTCCTACATCGGCTCTGGAAAATTCCGGGATGGTTCCTCTCAAAGGAAAGAGCCTATTCCTTTCCCCATCCTGGAAACAATCCGAGCTTCTGCTCCGTCTCTAATGACGTCTTGTCGCTTGGACGTTAAACTCTAATCTTCCTTTCCTTCTTCCTTCCTACCTGCCCTCCTTCTGTCTTACCAGCCATAAGCAATTGCTGCAGATACATTCGATGTGCCGGAGCTACACACACACATTCGTCCTTCCTTTCAAGCAGATACACTAGCACTTCATATGGCCTGCAACTGTCTAAGCCAGTTCACTTTACAGACATTTTGTTTCAACAACTCCGGCAACTTCAGTGATGTGATAAAATTCTGAGTGGTTATAATTAAAGCGCTGCAACTTACAAAGGTCCAGTGTGAACCGTAACTATCGTAGGGCAGCGAAACGTGGTAGATATTCTAATGCATTAACGAGGAATCTATTTATACTGGAAAAAATTAGTTCCAGTTCTGGCCACCAGTTACAAATCTGGCGCTGTCAAAGAAAGAAAGACATATAGAAATGTTTCCACATGTAAATGATTAGGAACGGAATAAGGGTATGAACAGTCATATAAGTGGGACAGACGTAATATTGATTTTATTTTTAACCACCGCTTCAATATGAGCGTCGGAGGCGTCGAGAAGACGCTGTACAGCACCAGATTTGCACCTGGTGGCGCAAACTGGAATTTCTTTTTCCAGCGCTCATTGGTTCTGCGCTACTCTAGTTGGATATCTACCACGTTTGGCTGCCGTGCGATAATTACAGACCGCACTGGACCTCTGAGAGTAACTGCACTTCAATTATAAGCACCCAGTACAACGTAACTGACATCAGCAGTGTGCCTGCTTTACAAATTTTACAATACTGTCATTTATAGTTGCAGATAATATTTCAATTATTATTACTAATACATTTCTCGTACTTAATTTACAATGTTTAGACAGTAGTGAAACTGGTTATGCATAATAAATATATATGAGAATGATTTAATCTATGGAAAAGAATAAACTTCTATGCTAATGCTGTATTACAGTGTCACAAACTCTATAGTAGATTCACAAAGGATCTGGAAAGTTATTTAGGTTGCAAGAGCTAAGAAGACACAATAAGAATTGAAGACCAGCAGAAAAGTACTCGGACTAAAGAGGGCGAAAGGCAGTCACGCAGTCTTCCTGTTCTACTGTTCAGCCTGTAAATTGAAAAAGCTATGACGGAATTAAAATAAAGTTCAGGAGAGGGATTAAAATCCAGAGTGGAAGGTCGTCCATAATGATATTTACCGAAGTATTGCTATTCTCAGAGAAACTAAGGAAGAAGTACAGGACCTGTTAAACCCAATGAAAAGTAATGTTGGTATATGGCATCAGAATATCAACAGGTTAATAAGCAGAGTAGATGAGCTTTTTGTTTGTTTAGAAGATTCACGAACTGTGGGTGGAATAGAAGTACTATGCCTGTCTGAACATCAGTCATAGATATGAAAAAGGTAATTATATAAAAAAAAGCTTTCAGCAAGTAGAGACGCCGTGGAGAGAGGAGGAATTACCCTGTATGTTAAAATTGACTACAGCGTTAAAAATTTAGAAACTGAAAAACTTTGTTTAGAGCAACACACAGAAGCATGTGCCTGTGAGCTTAAACTAAATAATGACACTTTTATAGCTGTAGTTGTTTATAGGTCACTACTGGGAAATTTTCAGGTATTTCTGAAAACTTGAATTCCTTCTTGCGCTATCTGTCAGACAGAGAAAAGCTAATTCTTGTTTGTGCGGATTTCAAAGTACATTTTCTGAAAGTGTCTGACATTAATAATAACCTTGAAGTATTACTTGGTCCTTTCAGTTTGACATAAGTTACCGATTTTCCTACTCACGTAGTAGAAAAAAGCAGCACACTGATAGACGATTTTTTATAGAACAAAGTAGGCTTAATCAAATAAAAACTTTTCCAGGTAAGAATGGTGTTTCTGATCGTGATACACCTAGTTACAGTGTATGACACAGCTTCATACAATAATGCAGAACAGTCCTCCAAAATAGCGCAATCAGTTGACGATTTAGCTACTGCAGATTTTAGGAAAAGCTTGTAATAGTTACACTGGGATGGGATGCACAGGGAACGTGGTGTTAATTTAAAATTTAACCTATTTTATGGTACTTTTGTGAGTATATTTGAAAACTGTTTCCCTAAGTTAACAGTGAATCGTAGTAGTAAGAAACCATCTAAAAAGTCTTGACTTACAAAAGAAATAAAACTATCTTGTAAATAGAAAAAGGGTAATGGTCTAGAAACAGTCAAACATTATCAAAACTACTTCACTGTATTAAGAAAAGTTATTTAAAAGCCCAGAGGTATGGGCATTATGTATGAGATTGGCGCCCCTGAATATTGGGATATTGTTAAAAGAGAAATAGGGCAACTGAGAGCACAGGAAGATTGAATTTCTATTGGACTCAGTGAAAAGTTCGTTAACAAAAAGTAAGAAGTAGAAAATTATTTTAGTAATCATTTTTATTGTTATTGAGAAAATAGGACCTAGTTGTTCATTAGAAAATGCAAGACTGCATATGGAAGAGGCAATACCTATGTAGTTTGATAAAATTGTAATTCAAACCACCTCTCCTACTGAAATTTGGAAAATAATGGATTCGCTTACAAATAAAAGCTCTCATGGGACTGACAGAATTTTCAACACAGTACTAATAGCTTGTTCCAAAATTCTTGAAAAAGTAATGAATTCAAGAGTAGCTTCACATATTTGTAAAAATGAAGTACTAACAAAATGTTAGTTTGGTTTCCAGAAAAGTTTTCAACAGAAAATGCTTTAAATGCTTTCACTGATCAAATATTAAATACTCTGAATAAAATTAAACTGAAACCTTGTGTTAACATTATGAAATGTTGTAACTCACTAGGATTTTTGTGATCTCTCAATAGCTATTGACTTGAGTGAATCATGAAATTCTTCTATATAAGCTTATGTATTGTGGTATGAGAGAGTGCACAAATGGTTTAATTCATATTGAACTGGAAAAATGCAGCAGATTGTAATCAACTGTACAGATAGACTGCAAGAATCAGCAGACTTTCTAAGTGGCGAGATATCAAGAACAATGACCCACAGGGTTCAGTCTTGTGTCTTTTATTGTTCTTAATATATTTTAATGACTTATCACTCTGTATTCATGAAGATGAAAAGATAGTTCTTTTGCTGACGATACAATTATAGTAATGAAACGTTTGAGTTCAGCTACTGATGCTATTAGAGTTATTGCAAGTTTTGATGATAAACATATCAGAAAACTAACCTACTATGCCTTTTTTCATTCGCTGCCCGCATATGCGATCATATTTTCGGATAATACATGGTTAAGAGAAAAAGTATTCACTGCACAAAATCGTGTAGTAAAAACGTCTAGTAATAACTGCAGCCCACCCAAGATCATCTTGCAGACATTTATTTAAGATATTAGGGATATTCATAATACCTTCACAATACATGTACCCACTTACGAAATTTGTTATTAATATCCCATCCCAATTCAAAAATAATAGCGAAATGCATTACTACAACACTACAAGAAAGGGTGATGATCAATAAAAAATTAAACTGAAACCTTATGTTAAAATGACATGTTTTACTTCATTATGAAATTTTGTATTCATGATCTACAGAAGAAGTATTAATGTAATGTAATGTCTTCAGACTGAATGTGAACTAAACAAGGTATGGAACAGTAGCATAAATGATACTAGCCATAGACTTAAGAACTAAATTAGCGACGATGTAACAGAATTACACTTTTTGGATGAAAGATAACATGTGAGAGATGAAGCAAGGGGGATGTAAAGAAATAGACCGACACAAGTAAAGAGCGTGTACCTCATAAAAATAAGCCCTCTAGAATTAAGTGAAGACCTTAATCTGGGGAAGAAATTTCTCAGTCTCTACCTCTGAAGAACGGCATTGTGTGGAAGTTGAACATGGCCTATGGGGACGCTGCAAATAAAGTGGACTGTAATAAGTGGGAAGCTTCGCTGCGGAATCGGCCAGTAAAGGAATAAGTGGGGAACACAGACTAAAAGGAGGGACCACTGATGGGATATCATCATCAGGAAGTAGCCCCCATGACACTAGAGGGAGAAACAGAGGTCAAAAACTGTCACGGGAAACGGTGATTGCAAGATAAATAACTTAAGACTCCGGGCGTATGGAATACTTTGCGTTTGTTGGACACATCAAACCGGCGAAAAGAATGATGACCTACAATTTTTTTTAGAAAAAAATTAGAGTTAGCCATGATTCGTGACTAGCGTGTGAATGTATGTTTCACATACCTGATGATGGATATATTCGGAAACGTGTCATATGAGCAATAACGTCATTCGTTGCCTGATGTTTGGCTTTCACCATTGTGAACCAGTCAGCCTGAATTCGGAAATACTGATTGTTTTAATTTCATACTTGACGTCGAATAACAAATGACAAACGAAATATTTTGTTCCTGTAGTAAAATTAGAAATCAATAATTTTCGGAATTTTTCCTTTGGTTGTACTGTGAGGACTTGCTTCTTGTCAATCAGCATAATGCTTGACAAACAGGGAATACCCAGTAGTTTTGATGAGTGACTTTGCGAGTTTCAAAATATGTGACATAAAGGGCTGTCACTTTTGACTGTACTTTATTGGAAGCTTCACTTTCTTACACTGCCAATGAACCATGGGCCTTACTATGTGACATAAATTCAATTTGATACGTCAACCCATTCCTAAGATGAGGAATGAGAAAAAATAATTTTTTTTCGGTTTGTAATTTTGTTTTTTACGTGAAGCCTTCCTGATTTAGTTAGCAAATACTAAAATACTCTGAAGTGACAGAAGTCAGGCGATAGCGATAAGCACATACACAAATGGCGGTAGTATAGCGAAGACGAGGTACAAGGAGAGCAGTGCATCGGTGGAGCCTTCATTTGTACTCAGGTGATACCTGTGAAAATGTTTCCGAAGTGATTATGGCCACACGACGGGAATTAAGACTTCGAACGCAGAATGGTTGACGGAGGTAGATGCATAGTTCATTCCGTTTCGGAAATATTCCGAGATTCACAGTGTTACGAATGTGCCGAGAATACCAAATTTCATGCTTTATCTCTCACCATGGACAACGGAGTGGCATGCGGTCTTCACTTAACGAGCGAGAGCAGTGGCGTTCACGTAGAGCTGCTATGCTAACAGACAAGCAACACTGCGTGAAATAACGACAGCAACCACCATGAGACATGACGAACGTATCCGTCAGGACAGTGCGTCGAAATTTGGCGCTAATGGGCTATGGTAGCAGACGAATGACGCGAGTGCCTTTCTAACACCACATCACCACTTTCAGTGCCTCTTCTGGGCTCGACACCATATCGGTTGGACCCTAGACGATTGGAAAACCCTGGTCTGGTCAGATGAATCCCGATTTCAGTTGGTAAGACCTGATGGTAGTATTCGAGTGTGGCGCATACCCCACGAAGCCGTGGATCCACGTTGTCAATAAGGCCTTATACAAGCTGGTAGTGGCATCTTAATGGTACGAGCGGTGTTTGTATGGAGTTGATTGGATCCTCTGATCCAACTGAAACGATCACTGACAGGCAACGGTTACGTTCAGCTTCTTGGAGACCATTTTCTGCCATTCGCGGGCTTCATGTTCTCAAACAACAACCGAATTTTTATGAATGACAATGCAGCATGCCACTGGGCCAGATGTGTTCGCGATTGATTTGAAGAACATTCTGGACAATTCGCGCACAAAATCCTTCACCGGCAACACTTTCTCAATTGTGGATGGCTGTAGAGGCAGCGAGGCTCAGTATTACTGCAGTGGACTTCCAATGACTTCTTGAGTCCATGCGACGCTGATTTTCTGCACTACGTCATGCAAAAGGAGGTCCGACACGGTATTAAGAGCTGTCCCATGAATTTTCCAAGTTAGTTTATGTGACATAAATTGTTGTATCTTTTGATTACATTGACGTAGAAGCTTCAGTGTTTTGCACTGTTATGGGAACACAGACCTCAGAATCAGAGATAAATTTCAGCTTGATACATCTACCCGTTCCTGAGAAAACGCGTTTTTAACATTCGGACAGACAGATAGACGGATAAGTAAGCTATCGGATAGGGCTTCCGTTTGTACCGATTGAGGTACGGAATCTGCGTGAAAATTGGAAAGAGTTCGATCAGCACGAAATGATGCTCTAATGATGAATGAAGAAAATTCCACGTAATCGACGCCGTTTTCCTTGTGGAAGTGGGAATTACCAGACAGTCGTGTCGAAAGGTTAGCAGAAATGACCCCATGAAAATATACTGTTGTGCACCATTAAAGCGTCCGATAGAACTTTCACATATTGGATTCTGCCGATGGTTTCTGAGTGAAAATGGACGGGGACTTTTGGATCTTATGTCTTTCGGTTCTTGGGGCCTGATTCAGCTTGTGAACACACAGAAGGTTCGCAATTCCATCAGTACTTTGAAGAGCCGTTGCATAATCCTAAGATATTGAGTACCAAATACCCAATATCTGGTGTCCGCATCGTAACGCGACTCTTCCACCAAACTATTAGTGCTAAACGGTTTGTCCATTAACTGTTCAGTCCACATGCAGATCAACTTACAGAAGATAATCGATTGTACGGATATTTTCAGAATCTACAGCACACACTGCCTTGACAACCTTGGAACGAGTTCATGAGGTGTTCCGTGTGGACAGAACAGTCAGCAGAGGCAAAAATCTGGCTATCTCGAACGGCTGATTGTTCTCCCTGTGATTTTTATCTGCAGGGCAGATCAAAGCATCAGTTGCGTTTAAATAATCCTCACACACAGGAAGAGCTACAGCAGAACACTGAAGGCGCTGTTGCTGCTGTCACTGAGGCAAACCTGCTACGTGTATCTCACAGTTTGATAAGGGGAGCACAGCGCTGCGTCGACGTAAGTGATGGTCATTTTGAGAATCTTCAGTGGCATTCGTTAACAAGTGTCAGTTCTACGTCAGTCTTCCTACAATATTTTCCGGGCTAGGTTTGTATTTGTCCACCCTGTGTTTGATGCTGCACGAATGTATACTACAATACACAGTGTGAAAGTCCGTTCCCTCCATTACGTCAAGTGGGCCGTTCTTGATCTTTCTGGTAGCGGAATTTCTCGTTAGGAACTGCACTGGTCAGTAACTCCGGCCGGCCCCTACCTTGCCGAATGACTGCCTTGTCCCCTTCCACTGACCATCACTGTCGCCTCCTAGGGAAGTAGGAGGCACACCCGGACGAAAATAAATAGTCGGAAACTTCAGCTTCTTCACTAGCTATTCGGTTGCGCTTCCACAATCCACACCGCTTCCTGTAGAATAAACGGCCAGTCTTTAAAAAAATTATTTGCATGCGATGAAAAAAGATAAAATGAATATCGCCTCCCCAGATGCTGCTCAGCCGACTTGCAACATTTCCTTCAATGCGAATGATTTGCCACTGGAATGTGATCAGGTTAGAAATTCTGTAGCACAAGTAATGTGCGAGCAGCAGTTGATATAAGATGGACCACTGTTGCTTTTTGTTTGGAACAGAAGATTTGTACATCGTTTCAGGTTTAGGAGCTCCATCTTCGCGAGTTACTTTTGATTGTTTCAGATTTTTCAAATATTTCGTCTACCATCTTACGAGCTGCAACCTCCCTACCCCGGCACGGGGTGTCTCAAACCTTTTGGATCAAATTGTAACAGGTGACAAAGGGTCCACAACAGATTACATTGAGATAGGGAACCAATGGTCGAAAATGCATATTGATTGTCTTATGGACATACACAGCGTACACCGTAAAACAACAACGTCGCTCATAGTAACTGTTCCAAGCGTCTCGCCGTTCGACTGGTCTGTGTTACACGGCATTCCTGCGAGATGTTATGAAACGTCCCCTTACAAAAACTATACATGACTGTGCTTAAACTGACACACAACATTTTTTAGCGCAACGCAATCTGACTTTCAAGAGAATGGCCCTGACTGAATTAACCTATACGTTTCACAAATAACTTACCTCACAAAAATCTTCGTTACTCAAACTACTGCAATACAGCGAGCGCCACTACTGCCAGCTAAATAAAAGATTCTAACTACTGAAGGCACTAACTGCTGATAGGCATAGTTAGCAAATGAAAGATTTCGATAAAGAACAATCAATGTACAATGTATTCACCTTAATAGTGTTCAAAAGTCAATATATATATATATATATATATATATATGTATATATATATATATATATATGTATATATATATATATATATATATATATATATATATATATATATAATCAGTTCATGACATCCAGTCTTACAAATTTACTGTCTCTGTCCAGATCATCCGCTCTCAAAACTCCGCCATCTCACTTCCCCACATCCACCACTGCTGGCGGCTCACCTCCAACTGCGCAACGCTACGCCCTGTTAACATCCAGCTGCCCAACACTACAATGGCCAACAACAATGCAAACCAGCCACAGACTGCACACAGCACAGGAAGTGATTTTCATACACAGCGATACGTGGCGTTACCAATATAAAAACCTAGGCAGCCTACTTGCAATGTGATGCCACAGTTTTTGGAGACTGTGCGCCTTGTTGACAGCGAAAGGATGTGATTTCAACACGACGGTGCACCAAACAACTTCGATGTTACTGTCCGCGAGCACATGGACAGCATGTACCCTCATTGTTGGACTGTAAGAGGCGGTCCTGTCTCGCGGGCAGCGCGATCGCGGCATCTCACACCTCTCGACTTTTTCCTCTGTCGCTATGTCAAGACGTTGGTGTACGAAACCGCCGTGGAAACGGTTGAAGACCTGAATGAGATTTTCGCTCTGCAGCTGAGTGTGCGCTGATATGAAACTTCCTGACAGATTAACACTGTGTGCCGGACCGAGACTTGAACTCGGGACCTTTGCCTTTCGCGGGCAAGTGCTCTACCATCCAAGCTACCCAATCACGACTCACGACCCGGCCTCACAGCTTTACTTCTGCCAGTACGTCGTCTCCTACTTTCCAAACTTTACAGAAGCTCTCCCGCGAGAGCTTTTTTCGGATAGTGCCATTTTGCCACTCACGGTATACTTCAACCATAGCAGCATCCGAACTGTTTACAGTGTTAGCCTTTCCGGAAATGCTTCCACCCTCGCCCCGAAAGCCAATGATCAAGTCCTTTTGGACGGTAGATACATCGTTCTGTTTCCGCATTACGACACTGTGATCCACGTCTCCGCGGCAAGTTAAACATACCTGCTACCGCTAGTGCTGTCACCTGTCGTCTGAGAGGGTTATTTCACGCTGATGTCGAACATAGGCAGTGGCCAGATCAATGTGACTAGACCATGTAATATGGTGTTGTCTCTGCCTAACTCTCTTACTCTTTGTTAACACAATGCGGTATTTTTTTCCTCTCTTACAAGTGGAATTCTAATCCCCATATTTTATTCACTGTCAATCCGTAAATCAAACATAAACTAAAATGTCCTGTTCTTGTCCTTTATCGAGCATACACGATAAGATTACGATAATTTTTTTTACACCTACTACTTCTATGTTTTCCCCGTAATCTGTTATTATCAAGGTATTACGTTGAACGAGAAATTGCTTTGCTGCTTTTCCACCTCAAACGCAATGTTACATTGCAGTGAAGCTCCATATTTATTGCTCTAATTTTAGGACATATTTCATAGCTATTTTAATGCTCTCGCACCGGAAACAATACCAAGTGGCTGTTGCAGAACGTTTTCTATCGGATTTTTGTATTAACCAAAATATAAAAGAACAGAGGCAGTTGTAAACGGCATTAAAATGTTGAAATCCTCACACAGGAATAGAGTAACACATGCTTATTTGTGTATAAAATCATTTTAGAAATCAGCGAGTAATAGCATGTATGTCATATGGAACTAACTTTGTTGTGGTAAAGTTTTACCGTCGAGTAATATGGTCACTTTTTACGATCGGACGCAATATCGGAATTGGAGAATCACATTCGAGAATATCAAACCGAAACACTTTTTTTAAACATTGATATTGTAAAAAAGTGTTCTCTACGTTTAAGTGGGGCAAGAAGAGTAATCCATATAACACACCTTACATCAGACGACTGAAATTCAGAGAAGATCCTTCAAAAAAAAAAATAATAGAAAATGTTTCCCCTCTCAAACTCATTGACAACAATAATGGTGTACATTATAACAAGTCTGACCATTTCTGCACACGAAACAGTACTAGTCGGGGAAAGAAATACGCAATTGTCTCTTGAATTTCACTCCAACACGCACTCGTCTTATTTAGCAGAAAGCTGCACACAAAATCAGAAAATAATGAGACTGTTTAAGATAGTTTCAGTTTCAGTTACCTCGCACTTGTACATGGTGCTTCAAAGAACAAAGCTAGAAGATTAAAGACCAAAGGATTCAATAAGGGCGGCGTGAGCAAATAATTGATGACAGATTTTATTTTATGAGAAGAATAACTCACATGCTTTTTAATCCCCGTAATATTATTTACAGAGTGGAATGTGAAAGACGACCGATATGCTCGGATGACCCGATGAAAACCAGATATTGATCTTTGTGTGTTCAAACAAAGACGAAAACCAAACAAAGAGCTAATCTTGCCTAAATGAATACGTAGCTTCAGTGCACTCCTCGAAAACGAACCTCAAAATTATGCGATATAGAATTACCGGTAGTGTAGTATGAGTAAGCAACCGTCTCGCTAATTATCCTGGACGAAGAAGCTTCGAAATGGCTGTGTCAGTAATAGACAATGCACATGTCAGCTTTTTACAAGACGTCAGCCGGCAGTACGATGTTCCTAGCTTGGGCTGACAACAAGAGCAGAGGTAGAATGACTGCTTGCCCTCGCTATACTATCGCGTTCGAAACTCGGCTCCGAACAGTCTGATTCGCTAACAATAGACCCCACTGCTTAAGCACATGTTTTTTACTGCTCAGCCCAATGTAAAGCTAGGCTAACAGACGGGAAGGTGGAATATAGAGGCTTCGAGTCGTATGAATGCTCCAGAACTCGCACACTCATACATAATGTGAAAGTTATTTATAGCAGACGGTTTTCAGGCTTAGAAAATAACAGTAGCGCATCGACTGACCAATTCTAGTTCTACTGCAGTGTATTGGCCCCTTTCAGTTATACTCTGGCCAGCTGCTATGCAATGTGTTCAGATAGATCATCTGATGATAAGTTGTTAATAAATCAAAACCAGAAATTATACTATTTGTGAAGCGTGAGGCTAAAATACATAGTGTGATCAGACAGAGTCTGAAAGGGCTGTAAGGGTGTTGCACGGTAGGTTGTGCTGCGAAACAACTGTAAAGCAAAGAAATCGATACGATGTGTCGTTTCCGTATTAATTAGCTTTTAAGTTAACTAATCAGGCCGTTGCGCTGCCAAATTCAAGCTGCCCGCCAGATATAATTAGTGCCAGCTGTTCTCATAGCGTAGATGAGAATGCATGAGAGAGCTCAGCGATTGGCTAAGGTCTGATTCTTACTACCGTTCCAAATGCAACTTCTATATCCCTCTCTTGTTCGAATTTACTAAACCAAACGAGAAACATGTTTGGTGACACGGTTCCCAGCGGTCAGCTTGAATTTACTAGTGGAACAGTCTGATTGCTTAAGTTCAGTGTTAATTAACTCGAAAATGATGTAACGTACCGAATTTTTTTCTTAACAATTATTTCTCAGGACAACCGAGCCTGCAACATTTTTACAACCTCTTCAGACTGTTACTGGCCACCCTGTATAATTTTAAATTATCTTCTCTGGGCCGCGCGGGATTAGCCGAGCGGTCTTAGGCGCTGCAGTCGTGGACTGTGCGACTGGTCCTGGCTGAGGTTCGAGTCCTTCCGCGGGCATGGGCGTGTGTGTTTGTCCTTAGGATAATTTAGGTTAAGTACTGGGTAAGCTTAGGGACTGATGACCTTAGCAGTTAAGTCCCATGAGATTTCACATACATTTCAACATTTTGTCTTCTCTGGTTTGGTTAGCCATGACGTAGCGGGTGTTTCAAAATGAGTACCGGACTTTTAAGGTTTTGTAGAATTTATTACATTCAAGTTACAGTTATAAGTAGTGCATCAAACGAAAGGGCAACTCAAACGCTTTTTCTTACAAGTGTTCAGTGTAAGCACTATTCACACGGCACACATCGAGTCGATAGGCTAGCTCTTTCCGAACCTTAATCAATGAGTCCGGAGTAACTGTTGCAACAACTGCTCCAGTCCTAGTTCAAATGATTCAAATGGCTCTAAGCACTATGGGACTTAACATCTGAGGTCATCAGCCCCTAGACTTAGGACTACTTAAACCTAACTAACCTAAGGACATCACACACAGTCATGCCCGAGGCAGGATTCGAACCAGCGACCGTAGCAGCAGCGCGGTTCCAGACTGAAGCGCCTAGAACCGCTCGGTCACAGCGGCCGGCCCAGTCCTAGTTCTTAAGTCGAATAGCTCAGCTGGTAGCAGAGGCTTACAGACACGGTCCCTTATAGGATGGTTCGGGAATACAAACGGGAAACACTGGAGGAAAGGCAATGTTCTTTTAAGAAATACTGTTGAGAAAATTTAAAGAACTGGCATTTGCGGTTGACTGCAGACCGATTCTGCTGCCACCAACAAACATTTCGCGTAAGGAGCACAAGATACGACACATTATGGCTGATGCAGAGGCATATAGAGGGCCGTCTTTCCCTCGCTCTCTTTACGAATGGAACAGGAAAGGAAACGAGTAGTTGTCGTACAGAATACCCTCCAACTCGCACCTACGGTAGCATTCGGAATATGTATATAAATGTAGAGCACCCAAAGACAAAAGTTACGTGGCGTCAGATCATGTAAACGAGGAGGCCATGCGAAACAGCTCTGTTACCTGGTCCCTTGTGGACACAACAGCCGACTGGTGCAACGTCGTTTAACCAGTCGTGTAGTGAGTTATGCTAGTGAGGCAGCCCACAAGCTTGCTGCCTAATACTTAGTTCTCTTCGTGTTCCATTGATTATTTTGCACGATGAAGCATAATGACGTGCAACGACTCATGTTCGGTGGGTCAGCCTTTCCAATTGACCACAGAGTCATAGTTCATCAGCATGAAGATAGAAACAGCCAGTTACTGTCGTATTTCCGAAAATGAAAGGCCAGTAACTTTTCCACAGAGCACAAAAACATTCAGTTTAGGGGAGACTCGTTGCAGATTTACCGTATCGTGAAGATTTCATGATCTCCAGATCCGCACATTATGTGCATTCACGTTTACGTTTGGTGAAATGTCGATTCGTCACTGAAGGCGACACGATCGAAAAAATCTTCATCGTCATGCATCAACACTTCGTTTGCCAAATTGGCGGTTAAACTGGAGTGTGTGGGCTTTAGAGCTTGTAACATCTACAAACGATTAGAACGTAGTTGTAAGCGTCTCGTTAAAAGTATCCACAATTACCTGATTCGCGCCCGAAGTACTTTCCTTATGAATCTCTTTGCTAACGTCACTGGAACTGCCACTTCACGACGAGCCTTCCGAAATGATTCCTACGGGCTAGACATGAAAGACTCTCAATCGTTCAACACGTTCTTCAGTCACTCTAAGCCGTCACGTATACAAAAAGGTATGCAAACAAAATTGTTTGAGTTGCTCTTTCATGTGACGTATTATTTATAATTTTAAGTTGAATGCAAAAAATTCTACAAAGCCTTAAAACCCGTTATTAATTTTGAAATACCTGCTATTGTGCATCGTAAATTTTTTTTTTCTTTGGCCAACCGAGCTTTCTTCTTCGTTGTGTTAGTTCATACATGAGCAGTCTCTGTTATGCTGTGCTGTCTTTCATTCTGAATACACACACTTTCTCTTTGTTTCCGTACTTCAATATTCCATCATTCTGATAAATATGTTTAATTATTTCCAAATATCTCAATTTCTCTTTTTGACAAGTGAACAGTAGCCAGCTACTGCGCTGAGAAACTTCCTCTTCGTTCTATCTGTCCACTTTATCTATCGTTTAGTGGGTGTCCAGCATTCACATCGATACAGTGACGTTAGTACTGCCAGTATTTCAAATAATTTCGCCAGTGTGTCTCTTAGCCTACTTTAAAATGATGATTGTGCATCATAGATACCGGAATTTCTGTAGCTTTATACTTAAATATAATTTGATACATAGGGTGAACACGAAAGCCACCGACAAAATTTCATTGTTTGTTGAGAGCTTGGAGATGGGCTAAAGTCGTCGTTGCATAGGGCGGCAAACAATTTGGTCCGTTGTAAGGCGTTTATACAGGGGCTGGACAAAAAAATGGAAACACAAGAAACAACACACTACCATGCTTATGCGATTTCCATAACCCGATGACGCTTAAATCGGCTTCCTGTCGTCTGGGAATGGATAAATACAGATCTTCTATGCTTTTCAGGGGAATCTTACACAATTATTCTGAAAAATGGTGGAAAGTTCAGATAGCGATAAGAGGTGAACACGCGACTTTCGTCACCAAAGAAAACCACAAAAGCTCAATAATGTTGAGAGCTGTTCACTGTGTGGCCAAAAGAGATGCGTCACTTCATCCTCGTGTTCACAAATCCAGTCCTGGACGATGCGAGTCGTGTTAACAGGGCCCCTATCGTCTACAGTATCACCATTGGGAAGCAGCAATGCCTCGTGGAACGGATCTACTCATCCAAGACGGCCACATCATCTTGGCAGTTATGCGACCTTGCACAGTAATCATAGGTACCATGGAATACCACAATATGGCTTCCAAAATAATCACCGAAGCCCTGTCCCGTTTCACTCTTGCCGTGTAAACTCGGCCAAAACTTGTAAACAATATGAAACAGGACTCATCCAACCAAATGACTTTCTTCCATTGCTTCGTAGTCCAGGTTTTGTAGCTATAGCGCCATGTTTTCCTGTTACAGGCATTTGCATTATTGGTATGTGGTTTTTGAATTTTTTGAATTCCAGCTCGTCCTGAAATTTCGAGTTTATGGGGCTCCTTTCGTGTTGTTTTGGTGCTGACAGGGTTCGCGAGTGTGGCATTCAGTTCTGCAGTGACTTTTCCAGTTGTTGTCATCTTATTTTTCGTCAGAGTCCTGTTCAATGGCTTTCTAACATTTTCATCCGCATTGTGACTGACACAATGCACTCAGGACTTGCAAGAGCCCCCCCCCCCCCCCTACACACACACTCATACTAAACATCCAACATCCAGAAATGTCTTGGTTTAGCCAGTGAGCCCCAGTGGTGTTTTAACAGGTGTATAGTGTAACTGGTCATGCTTTCCCACCCGAGTTGTGAGATAGTTAAGCCAGTACTTCCTTGAACTGACTTAGTGAGTCGCCGCGCACGAATTCTTCCTACCTGTTATGTGGAGATGCTCTAGTAGTTCCATGTCCCCTTACCAAAGCGTAGCAACATGTCAGATTCTGAAGGTGCAATAACATTGCCAGTGCTTTATTTAATGAAGCGTGAAGAAGTTTTCCTTGTGCAATTAATTTTTACACTAGATGCCATTATGGTTCGCTTATTTAAGAAACACCGTAAAATGAACTTGTTCACACTGATTATAGGCAAACTACTAACGGCATGAGAATGGTATCCTATCGATGACTGTCGATAATGGCACATCCTCTGTCATATTAGTGTACAATCGGAACGGTTCGTATAAGGTCGTACATCTTCGGTTCTGCTGAAGTTATTCATTTACTTATTAATATAAACGCTTCTTGGCATTGTAAAATTACTGAAAGATAGCATTTATGATCCCTAGACTCCTCGTAAAGTTCGAGTGGCAAAAGGATACTTATATTAGCAAATACTTATTAATATCCATCACCTGATTCGCGCCAGAATAAATGTTCTTTCCCTACGAATCTCTTTGCCAACGTCACGAGCTATTTCTGCATTGACACTTCCTCCCGCTAGCCGTTAAAGGGTCAGATTGCCAGCCACCTCTCGCAGCCACCGTGGGAACCTACCGCTCACTCCTTACTCACTACCTACTGCAGCACTGATAAATTCACTTCACGTATGTGAAATGGCAAACCTGGAAATAAAGTGGAGTGGGTTCTTATCTACACACAAGGGGTACTTTGCAAACTACACACAACGTTCTGACCAGACTGGATCTTGCAACATGTGGACATTGCGCAGAAGCTGTTCATGGTCCCATACAACAATGCAACTTTCAGGCTTCGCTAACATATGCATTTTTGTTCGAGCATGCGTTTCTCGCACTCTCAGATATGTCAGGTAGGCGATATATGTGCTTGGCGTCCCCACAAGTGTTGTGTGTTCGCCAACCATTGCACCAGGTCCATCAGCGTATAACTGAAGTCTCAACAAATAACAGGTGAGCTTAATCTTACAGAGAATAATCTGAAATCTTTTGCGTGCCGATGTTTCTAACCGTTTCGTGTCCCCCCTTCTGCACCTTATCAGAGACCAATTACTTTCTTTATTTTGCCACTAGCCAAACTTGATAATTATTCCGCTAAACATCTTCAACTTTGTCTTCCTCCGTTGCCTGTAATATTACTGAACATTGTTAATTTTTACTTGACCCGTCGAACGACAGCTGAATGAAACACAAACACGTCGCATTAATATGTCCTCTCACCCAGTTTTAAGATCGAAAAAAAACCTGTAGGATTGTTGAAAATAACTTTGGTAATACTAAATCTTCCTGCCTGAATTCTCTTTAATACTGAATTTAACACATCATATTCTGATTAACTGCAATGATATCCGTATGATTAACGTACATGTTTTTCGGTATACTAGCGTACATGAATCAGTGCCCTGATCCTAAAGAGCTGTTAGTACAGATTTCATCCAAAACGTGTGAAACGGCCTCTCAAAATCTGCGGATCCCAAACAAGGTCCTAAGTCACATTTATTGCTCCATTGCAAAGAATCAGTTGCACTATATCTGCTACTAACGTCAGTTGTCCCATGTCTGATTAAACTCTAATGTTCGTTTTCTTTCTAGTGAAAATTTTAGTGGACATTTTCTGCATTACGGAAAGCAGGCTGATGGATCTCCAGTTTTTGGTAAATAGTTTGTCCCGTAACGAAGTAGAATTATTGCAGATTTGGTCCATCTTTGGAGCAATGTTTTTCTCCTCTGACATTTTCCAAATTTCCTTTCGCACCACCCATGTCTCCACCACGATAAATGCAGCGTTAAATTCAGCTACCTTTTAATGTCGAATGAAGACTATATGGTAACTTACATTTAGAAAGTTACATAGAGGGTGGTTTTGTTCCCTCTTTTTAGGGACAATTTGCCTTGTTACTGAGGCTACCTGACAGATTGATTCACATTCCCGTTGGCGACACAGTCACACATTTTGCAGTCGTTCCGTCGTTGTGGAGTTTGCTATCTGCAAGGCTGTCCTCTGAACTCTGATACGAACAGCCATTACGCTGTCGATGTTGCATTCGAACTTACTGTCGAAATTAGTAAGTGGAAGTTCTGCGTGGAACCCCTGAGTGACCACGGAACACAGGGTTCTGTGGAACACAATTCATAAAATGCAGATGTAGAAGATATAGTCCAGTTTCACTGGACTCTTTGGAACAGCCTGCTTTATTAAGTCTATTCTGCATTGAAAACTAAGCCTACAATACAATGTTGGCAAATAAAAGAGTGATACAACTGTTAATGTTCTTCACATGTAGAGGTGTCAGTTTCTTGTACTGGTAGCATCTGTATTTCTAAATCACCAAAACGGTCACCTAGTCATCCGGTCCCAGTTGCAGCTTGTCCACCTAATGACTTCCAGAGACAACAAAATGTGATTTTCAGTACATCATATGATTATTAACCGAGTTAAAAAATGTAATACGCTGTCATAAACTACACATGAAGAGGTATAACCTTTTGTTAAACATTCAACACAACAAGACAAGTATTAAAGTTAGGAACTGTATATACAGAGTAATTCAGCTGAATCGCTGCCCCTACCTATGGGTTTTATGCAGTCTGCAGCGCCCTCAAATACCACATATAAGATTTTCATATTCTCTAGCTTGCTACTCGCAAGTCGTTACTCTTATAGAAAAAATTAACAGGAACCTTTATTTTGTGGGAAATTTAATGTAGTTAAATTTTGTACTGGGATGCGTTTTCGATTGAGGTCGTAGTTTTCGGATTATAACTCGAAAACTGTGGTCTCCAAACAAAATTTATAAAAGGGTGATAATGAAAAAGTGCGATGGATATTAAATTTCGTGCAAAACGGCACTGTTCACTTTCTCTGTACTATTAATGGTCGCACCAGACACGACCTTTCAATGTATTACTGTAAAACTCTCCAACAATGTGACAGGCTCCCAACTCTATGACACTCAGGGTTTGTGACACACAGAGCTCTCTATGGCTGTGGTGATCAATCTAAGGTTTTGGAAAACATCCAGGATATTGTGGCACCTGTGTGGAAGAGGTGGGACAGATTGCACGTGGTATTAGCCTTAACTACAAGTATCTACACGTTTACAGAACCCAGTGTGAGTGGTTTGTGCGTTAATGTGATCGATACAGTCTTCTTTGAATTCAATATATCCAGTGTTCTGAGAAATAGGTACGTTTATGTGTTCATGCGAATAATATCATCCATAAAATGCAACCTTTAGGAATTTGAATTGTTTGTTCATACAGGTTTTGTAGCCGTTTATACGACAAATTAGAAGTTAGGTAACCAACACTGTGATTGATATTTCCAATTCTACGACTTATAGGTCACGTATGTTTGTGTTCATTGTTAGAGAAGTGGCTTCTGGGGTGGTAGGGCGTGGAAGAAGGTGAGCAGTTGCACTTATAAAAACTATTCACCTGGATTTCTTGAAAAGAACTTGAATGACGTGAAGGATAAAGGGATCGCAAATCGTCAGGCTTATAAAAGAAACGGAATACACTGAAATGTGATTTATAAAAGGGTGATAATGAAAAAGTGCGATGGATATTTGACCCTTCCAAATGCTAGTAGATACCAGTAATATCATAACTAGAAGAGACTGTAATATGCACTCATCTCATTGCCCTTGCTGCATGTAGTTTTCCAATTAATAAACTTAAATTGCGCTTGATTGTGAAGAATTATTTGACACGAGTCGATCGCGCCGTTTCTGAGTTCAAGAATAACCTACTTCGGAAAGAGAAGCTTTATAGATTTCTGCCCAAAAGTTTACTTTGTGAAGTGTTATCAGTTAAAATTGACAACTTCTGGCAAGTAGAATCTGAAGAGTCAAGCAAAGGCACTACAGCAATGTGACACGTTCACTATATAAGAGTTTTCTGTGTAAAATACGGAATCTGAAAGAAGATGTTGAGTAAGATCCTCAGCGTTCCACGTGAAATACTACAGAAAGTATCACAAAGTTTGGGTGTTCTGCTGTACGTTTTTACTACGAACGTTTCTCGCAACATATTTAGTAGAGAGTATCGACATACTCCAATGAATGTGCCTGATTATTGTAAAACACATAGTTCAGGAGATAATGGTGTCATAAACAATAGCATGCTTGAAAAACTAGATTTTCTTAAAACGGAGCGCATATCACCCAACTATATTCATGCAATGTTCGATAATTAGTTACGTAATCAGCTGTTTTACACACGGGGTTTCGATTCTGTAAAGAAACAGAGCTGAGATGCTACTGATGTACTGTAATTTATATAGCTTGTCATCTGCAAACAACCAAATGTTTACTATTTTTATTTCGTTTTACATATTAACTAGCATTTTTAGAGTATTACTTGCGCTTTCTGCTACTTTAGCCTTGTTTATATTAGACGTGTTTGAAAAAGAACTCCTTAGTTTTAATGTCTCCAAAAATCTGTACAAAGAGACATACGCTATTCTAGTTTGTGGTGTTTGATTCATCATCTCTCCAAGTTTGGCTCCCCTGCAGTTGGCAGGTCTACTTGACCTTGAGACTGCACCAGTGCAGGTTTTTCCCTCTGTTCCATCAGTTCAACCCAGGCGTGAGTGCAGTGCAGTGCAGTGCAGAGCAACTAAACAACAATGTGTACTCCGCAACGGAAAGCGCATTGTGTTACTTGGCTTGTGAAAACTAAGTCCGTTATAACAGTGCAACATAATTTAAGACGTCAGTATGCTGGTGAACCACCTACAGCAAAAATTATCTATCATTTGCTAAAGTCTTTCAAGGAAGCCAATAGCGTTTTAAAAGGAAAATCACCAGGTAGAGCGAGAACTTCTGAAGATGTTGTTGAACAGATCCGTGTTTCGTGTGTTTGGACCCCGAAGAGGTCATTGACCACACGT
Organism: Schistocerca gregaria; assembly: GCF_023897955.1. Taxonomy (NCBI): domain Eukaryota; kingdom Metazoa; phylum Arthropoda; class Insecta; order Orthoptera; family Acrididae; genus Schistocerca; species Schistocerca gregaria. The sequence continues at coordinate 124,376,045 of NC_064923.1, read as the reverse complement.
AGTCTCCAATTAGAAGTGCCTATAGGTACTGTGTATGCTGTTGTGGGTAAAAGAGTTAAGTTGCGCACCTACAAATTGCGACTGTTACATGAAATAAAACCTAATGATAAAATCGAAAGATATGAGTTTGCTGTTGACTTCCTACACAGAATTGATGATGATGATTTAAAGTTTTTAAAAAAGATCTCTTTTATGATGAGGCTACATTTCATGTCAGTGGATCAGTTAACCGTCATAACTGCAGAATTTGGGGAGCAGAGCATCCACATGAAGTTATTCAGCGTCAACAAGCCTCTCCAAGAGTTAATGTCAGGTGCAGTTCCATGGAAGATCGTGCGATTGTTCCTCTGATTTTTAAAGAAAAAACAATAAACGGGTACGTTTACTGTGACATGTTGATACAGTAAGCTTTTCCCCAAGTTGACGATACTGGGGCGGAGAAGTGGCTTCTGTTTCTCCAACACGATGGCGCCTCACCTCGTTACAGAAACCATGTGCGTGTGGCTCTTGATACTCGCTTTCCAGGAAGGTGGATAAGCAGGGCTGGCCCAATACTTTGACCACCAAGAAGCCCAGAGTTAACCCCATTGGACTTTTTCCTTTGGAGCCACGTAAAAAATTTTGTTTACAGTGAAAGATCAGAGACACCACTCATTTACGGGAGAGAATCGGCGCGGTGATTGGGACAGTTACACCTGAAATGTTGGTGAATACGTGGCGAGAAGTGGAATATCGTCTCGATGTGTGCAGGTAAACAAATAGATGCCACGTTGACGTCAACTAACATTAAGAACATTAAGGGGGGTAGGACGTCAAACGGGCCGTCTTGGAACAGAAGAGGCACCACAGTACATTTTAATTTCCACTGTCTATACTTTTACAAATAAATTCATAAAACTTTAACAGCATGACCAGGACGGATTCAGGATTCATGCTCATAGAAATGGAAGCTCAAAAACGTAACAAAACACTTTTTTTTACATGTGAAATTTCATCATTTTTCACTTACTACTGGCTGCATTTGTTGCTATAGGTATACTTTTCTTCCTAAGTAAGAGAGATTCTTCGATGACTTTTGCGCAGCACACAAACCATAGTTACAGGTGTATGAAACTCTAGAAGTTGTTTAATTTACGAAAAAATGAATGAACTGTTACATTTTAAACTTCAGGTTTTAAAAAAATTCAATTTTTATAGTGAATTATCTCAATTTTTCCCACAGTTTATAGATTTGGAAAATTCTAGAGTTTCATACACCTGCAACTACTGTTTGTATACTATGAAAAATACATCGAAGAATCTCTCACTTAGGAAGAAAAGTGTACCTATAGCAACAAATGCAGCCAGTAATAAGTGAAAAAAATGATGAAATTTCACATGTAAAGAAAGCTATATTGCTACGTTTTTGAACTTCATCTGTGATGAGTGTGAGTCCTCAATCCTTCCTGGTCATGGTAACAAAGTTTTATGAATTTATTTAGAAAAGTATAGACAATAGAAATTAAAATGTCCTCTGGTGACTCTCCTGTTCCAAGTCACCCCGTTTGACGTCCTATCCCCTTTAAACAAAACTTGAAGGAATTCTCTTTCGTGATATGTACTTATTGATGTGATTTTTCGTTAATTTGCCCATTAAATTTATGCTTAAAACTAGGGAGCTTTTTTTATCACTGCAGTATTATTAATCAATCACCCACTCTGTTTCTACAAGCGTATTTATGGTGATTTAAGCTAAACAGTGTAATATAGAGATGAATTTCGTTCCAGATGATTAGCTATTACTCCGGGAACGAGACTAAGAATAGCATAGCTGCAGTTCGGAGCTGTGCCGGGTTCCTCCGCGGTGGCAGAGTATCGCGTGCCCCGGGGTGCGGCACCTGGATGATGGATGTGGACTCTCGCTCCTCAATAGCATCTCTGGCGGCGGCAGAGATACCGGCATCCATCTCTGACAGCGGGGGGCGGCCATCCAGATGGGATTGCGTCGCTATTTCCTTCCACAAACTTTCGAGATTTTCCTTCTGGAACTTTACGCAGGAGGGAGGAGAAAGGCCCCGGTGAATGCGCCGCGCTGTGTTCCTCGGCGCGGAATGAAAGAATCTGCACGAAGACGGCAATCCCGTAAACACGATTCCAAGTTTTGCGGTTACCCAGCGGTGCTCGGAGTGCTGAAGAAAGAGACACTGCCGGCGAGCAGTTAAATGTCAGAAAGTCTGGAGGTGAGGACGACTCTAGCAGCCAGAAACTACGTTCTTTTCACATCGATCCAGAACCAAACTTACTGGCGAATAGAATCCAGGAAACTCTAGTTTCCACCTTATGTGCGATACATCTCCGATTTCAAATATTCCAAGTAAATATCGTTCCTAATCAGTGTACTCTGCGAATTACTGCCAGATGCATATCAGAAGACACTTTTCATTTCACGTTTAAGAACATACTTAATTCCTTTTTCAGTTGTAACGTTCGCCAGTTTAATTTGCCTCTAGATACTAGTTAATTTACTTTTCAGTTTCCCTGAGCTACTGACGTGCCACGTGGTGGCCGCGCGGTTCTACGCGCTTCAGTCCCGAACCCCGACTGCTACGGCCGCAGGTTCGAATCCTGCCTCGGGCATGGATGTGTGATGTCCTTAGGTTCGTTAGGTTTAAGTACTTCTAAGTTCTAGGGGACTAATGACCTCAGATCTTAAGTCCCATAGTGCTCAGAGCCATTTGAACCATTTTTTGACGTGCCATGTGACTAGATCAGAATTTTTAATGAAATCATTCAACGAGCTCATATAATCCATAGATTCTGGTATAGGTCGGCAAATCGTATTAGTGAGTTTCATTACGAAAAGTAATAGACAATACTTAACTTTATGTTTAACAGACGTGTCGTAACCAGATACATCACATGATCACACTGACAGAACCACAGGCACATAGACACAGCCAACAGAGCATGCACAATGTCGGCATTAGTACAGTGTATATCCACCTTTCGCAGCAATGCAGGCTGCTATTCTCCCATGGAGACGATCGTAGAGATGCTGGATGTAGTCCTGTGGAACGGCTTGCCATGCCATTTCCACCTGGCGCCTCAGTTGGACCAGCGTTCGTGCTCGACGTGCAGACCGCGTGAGACGACGCTTCATCCAGTCCCAAACATGCTTAATGGGGGACAGATCCGGAGATCTTACTGGCCAGGGTAGTTGACTTACACCTTCTAGAGCTCGTTGGGTGGCACGGGATACATGCGGACGTGCATTGTTCTGTTGGAACAGCAAGTTCCCTTGACGGTCTAGGAATGGTAGAACGATGGGTTCGATGACGGTTTGGATGTACCGTGCACTATTCAGTGTCCACTCGACGATCACCAGAGGTGTACGGCCAGTGTAGGAGATCGCTCCCCACACCATGAGGCCGGGTGTTGGCCCTGTGTGCCTCGGTCGTATGCAGTCCTGATTGTGGCGCTCACCTGCACGGCGCCAAACACGCATACGACCATCATTGGCACCAAGGCAGAAGCGACTCTCATCGCTGAAGACGACACGTCTCCATTCGTCCCTCCATTCACGCCTGTCGCGACACCACTGGAGGCGGGCTGCACGATGTTGGGGCGTGAGCGGAAGACGGCCTAACGGTGTGCGGGACTGTAGCCCAGCTTCATGGAGACGGTTGCGAATGGTCCTCGCCGATACCCCAGGAGCAACAGTGTCCATAATTTGCTGGGAAGTGGCGGTGCGGTCCCCTACGGCACTGCGTAGGATCCTACGGTCTTGGCGTGCATCCGTGCGTCGCTACGGTCCGTTCCCAGGTCGACGGGCACGTGCACCTTCCGCCGACCACTGGCGACAACATCAATGTACTGTGGAGACCTCACGCCCCACGTGTTGAGCAATTCGGCGGTACGTCCACCCGGCCTCCCGCATGCCCACTATACGCCCTCGCTCAAAGTCCGTCAACTGCACATACGGTTCACGTCCACGCTGTCGCGGCATGCTACCAGTGTTAAAGACTGCGATGGAGCTCCGTATGCCACGGAAAACTGGCTGACACTGACGGCGGCGGTGCACAAATGCTGCGCAGCTAGCCCCATTCAACGGCCAACACCGCGGTTCCTGGTGTGTCCGCTGTGCCATGCGTGTGATCATTGCTTATACAGCCCTCTCGCAGTGTCCGGAGCAAGTATGGTGGGTCTGACACACCGGTGTCAATGTGTTCTTTTTTCCATTTCCAGGAGTGTATTATAATGATCTGTGTCAAAATAGGCGCCAAATTCGAAGATACGTAGTAAAAAATAATTATTGTGCAAATTGTTGGTATTCAGAATACACCAGTGGCATTCAGCCTCTGTGCCGCTGCAACATGGCGCACCATGAATCAGCATCTGGCGCATCTTGGATTTCTCTGATAATTTGTGGCAAAGAAGACAGATGTGGGAAATATCATTTCTTGTGTCAACCCATGTGACCTCGGAGGAATTCCACTTTAGATGCTGACCAGCCCAGCCCAGCCCTCGAACTCTTACACGTTGCACTTTGTAACAATTGTTGTATTTTCAGCTAGTTGTTATTACATTGCGACTTCGTTATACAGTTAATTAAGGCGATGAACTACGGCAAAGTTTTTAAATTTATGGCGTGGAAGTAAAAAAGCGCGAATTTACTGAGAACAGCAAGGAAAGTGGCAGTGATGATAGGAAACTCAAGTATGGAAACTACGATGATAGCTACTTATATTTTTGTTTTATGTACGCTGCCGTGAACAGTGAAGAGCGTCCACGGTGTGTTTTGCATTTGAATGTACTTTCTGTTGTATATATATCACTTACCTAATTAAAGTATCATTTAGAAAGTGTTCATAAGGATGTTGTGGTCAAACCCAGAGAATATTTTTCTAGAAAACTGAGTCAAATGAAAGAACAAAAGCCATTATATTGTTAGCAGGCGAATTCAAGATTTAGGGGAGGATGTTCATTAACGAATTGCACAAAAAATTAGATGGATGGATTTTGGTTTGCAGCTTGATAAGGCCATTGATACCAACAACAAGCTCATTTCGTTTGCTATGTGCGATTTGTTGATGAAAAACGTGAAGAAATGATGGAATATGATCATTTTTGTAAGAAAATAAAGGCAAATACGACAAGTAAAAGTTCAGTCGAAGTAGTGGACAACTTCATGATAGAAAATCAGATTACTTGGACTCATCTTCTTGGAGTACAAGGTACATGTTGCAGGTCGAGGCATTAGAGCTCTCTATAGGCACGTATGAGCAGCAAAGTTCCTGATAATATGGGGACTCATTGTATTACCCTCGGAGAAGCACCTGCTTCACCACATTTACTTTTAATTTCAATCAAGCACGGCAAACTTTCAGAAATGTGGTGAACTTTATTCAAACTCATCTGCAGAAAGCTAGATTTTTTAGTCGAATATGTCACTATGTGGGGGCTGGACATAAGCTCTCTCTTTATATTTTATAGCAGCGCCAGCTGGCTTTCCAGAAGAAATCTAATACTGGGCAGTTTTGAATTTGAACGAGAAGCCTGTACTTCTCTGGAAGAAGAAAATCATATGATTGCTAAGTGCTTTTTTAGACACTGACTTTCTGTTAAAGGTGGCATACTTGTTTGATATGTTTGAGAAGTTAAAGTCACTGAATAACTATCAGCAAGGAAGTGAAACTCATTTTATTCAGCGTATTGACAAAGTTTCAGCCTTCGAAAAGAAACTTGTTCTTTGGAAGAGACAAATGAACGACAGGGAGAAATAGACTATTTTCCATGTTTGCAATGCAGATATATTTTCTAGACTTAAAGGACATTTATCTGAACTTAACGTTCGTTTTGACAAAAATTTTTCCGAAAACTGTGATAGGTTTCAGTTTGCTCAAAATCCCTTCAGTAATGATTCTCCTTCTGCGTTCAGAACTGCAGAAGAGGCAGAGTTCATAGCACTTTCATCAGAAGTTTTCATACACGATATTGGTAATGTTTTGGTATTCAGTAACAAAAAGTTCCAAGATTTAGCAAGAAAGCAGAAGGTATTAATTCCTTTTGCAACAACCTATCTTTGCGAGACTGGGTTTTTGTCAGTGGCCGTCATTAAAACCAAGTACTGATCAAGATTTTGAGAGGAGAAGGAAATGAGGAATTTCTGTTTTGCTGCCAAGATTTGATAATTTGTGTAACAAGAAATAAGTTCAAGTATAGCACTCACGTGAGTAGTATTTTATTCGTCACTTTTTTATTACTTATTTCAGTTTTCACACTGTATCCTATAGGTGAGCCCTGGAAACAATATAGTTTGTCAAGGGAGCCACGAAGTCAAGAAGATAGAAAACATACACTCATATAAACAACAACAACACACTGCAAAATGTACCACTTCACTCTGCTCTCCTCCAGTCTGAGCCTAGTAGTTTAGCCACCATTAAAATGAAAGAAGGAAATACAATATAGCTTCATCTGGACTGTGCTCAAGTGTATCAGACCAACCAGAATTATTTATCAAATATATTTCACATACTTAAAAAAGAACCAGAATTACCTAAACTGACGAAAATGTTGCCGATGTATTGTTTTCATTACTAACTTCACACCAAACTAAAACTCATAATCTGTAACCTGTAGCTCATAACTCCTAACCCATAATCCATGACCTGTGACATGTAACCCTTAACCTATTGTACTGTAGTCATATTTTTGAGGCAACACTGCGTGGGATATGGGTTACAGGATGTTGGTTACAAGTTGCAGGTTATGGGTTACAGGGTATTCATTACAAGTTACAAATTACACAGAACAGGTTGTGGGTTACAGTTTACAAGTTAGGAGTTACAGGTTTTGGATTACAGGTTATATAGGTCAGAGGTAATGGGTGATATGTTATAGGTTGTGGGTTATGCGTTACAGGTTAGGAATTATGAGTTTTAGGTTATAGTTTACAGGTTATCTGTTAAGTGTTACAGGTTATACTTTCCAGGTTATGCTTTACAGTTTGTGGGTTATGGTTTCCATGTAATCACAGTAAGCTACACTAACAAACACCAGTAGCAAACACTTTCCCAAGCAGCTGACATACTGCTTTCAATTAGTAATACAGTATTTCCTCTGTATATAAGGCTCACTTTAATGAGGCAACAACATTACAGAGGCAATATTGTTTTTCCCTGTGTAGCAGGAGAATATGACAGCGTTTTTACTGTGTTAGTGATAGGCACTCTTATTATACCGCAATCCAGGATGTGCAGTGAACTGCATTTTGTTAAGTGGTCATTGTTTACTTTGCTAATTGTTGGTGTATTTTATGCTGTAAGCTAGATCTGTAGTAGTTTTCTAGATGAATTTAATGTTGCTGATAAACGAGCTATGTGTATTTCAGCCAATGTTCGTGTTGAAATATTTTTAAGGTCCATTGTGCTTGCAAAGTGTGGTAGAATATCGTACATTTGGTTTAGAGACGAGTTTTACTGGCGAGAGCTAACATTGGCAAATATTGAGGCATTTTAAGGTGTAAGCAAGATCCGCAGTAGTTCTCAGGTGTGCGTTTTTTACAACCAATTTCTAAATATTCAGATGAACTGAATCTTGGTACAAAGATCCATCTCTAGTCATATACCAGCCTATAATTAATATTAAGCAGTGCCAATAAGAGAGATGTCTGTGCTTTAATACGTGGAACTGACAACTTAAATGAAGAAGTCTCATCGACGTGAAGGTCGTCATCCCTCAGACAGAGCTATCTAGATAGATTGGAAGATTTGCTAAGCAGCTTGATGGCGTCTACACACTCCATTCTCCTGCAGTGAGAAACGACCCGCGGGCATTTGTCTTGTCCCCGTAGGGACACGGTCACACGACATGTCAGATCGAGCGATTACCGCCGCACATAAACCTCTAGGTCACTCTGACACTCTGAGCCAAGCAGCTCTCTGCGGACTCCATTCCTGGAGCTCCTAGCACAGTTTGGTTGCAGTCGGACACCGCTACTATAGTACAGTCCCCGTGTCAACCAAACAAATAAGACTCCCAGGTCTTGTCACATGGCCACCAATTTGCTCGAAATGAGAGTTGTTTTACACAAGGTTTAAGCTCTTGATTACCTATGCCAAGCCGTGTGAAACTGCTGAAACAAATGGTGAATAGAAGATCATACTTTTTCAAAATGCACTGTAATGGTTTTACTTTTTCGTATTGTGCACAGGCCACGCAAATTACCTAACATGCCATCATACTGCTACGTTAAAAAAAAAGAACAATCGTTAAAACAGAAGACATGACGATAGTGTTCCCTCGCGACATTGCAGCATTCCTACAGACAGGCGGAAAGTAGGAAAAGCTTCTCTGCAATCCGTAGGGGATTTTTGCCTTTGATTCGAGCAATAACTCCCATCCTCGATTCTTTAAAGAATCGAACACTCATTTATAGAATAGCTTCAAACGTCTGATTACTCTACAAATGTGTTAATGTATGGTATATTGGTCTTTAAATTTAAAAAAAAGATATGATTGTTGATGAAGTTTTGGTGCACGAATAACCAATTCGCTAAACGATACACTGTTTCCGATTCATTAATTCGCGGACCTTCAAGAGAGGGAAACGTTTAGAAATGCATTTGAAATTATGTTTAATGTTTGATGGAAGTTGCTAAGTGTTCTCATTATCAAACACTGGATTAGTATATAATGTGTAATTCCTGATCCGTTTTAAGAAAAACTAGTTTTTTCTCTAATCTCAATGCTTACGACGTCATATTTTCTGAATTGTGTTTTGTACAATGATATAATTTTTCAGGTGCGTTCTCTGATAATGTGGTTACTGCCTGCAAAAATGTTGCGAATAGATTTAGTAATAAAGAAGTAATAAATTAAAACATCATGTCTGTTGCAGAAGTGTTACTGTATGAACAGCAAAAATGTAGTAAATGATCAAATTTTTTCCTTACATTATTTTGTGAGGATGTGAATTTTCGAAGACGTTTCAAATTCTAAAGCTTTTGGAACACGGTAGGAACTTACATTCTCACCTACTTGGTGAATATAGCCTGTGATGTGCTGTGAGTTATGCTGCCTTGAAACATGTGAACGGTTGCTAACTTAAACGCCTAATTTACTGTGCTGCACCTCAAATTTATGACTGTCCTTCTTAGTGAGTAGGTTACAGCAACATTCTAAATTTTTAAATTCGACCAGTAACTATATGAAATATTGGAAATCAAATTTTTGTTGCCCCAGGAAGCAAGTAGATAAGCAGCCTACAACTTGGATGGGAAAGCGGATTATTTATTTAGCCATTTAGTAATACAGATATTTTGGTTTGTGGGGCGGTTACAGCGCTAGTAGTACAGATGTGCATTCCCAGTTACAAAGGCTAAGAAAAATTGTTGATTACTTTTGTTGTTTTTCTTCTGACCTCAGGTTGTTTTTGTCACATAATGTTCTGTTGCAGTGTAGCCCGATTATAAATTACAAAATTATTGAAATATATTACACTGGAATTAGAAGTCATTTAACTCCTCAGTATGAACAGAAGTTTTATTGAAATGTAGATATGGAAACCACTTTTTATTACATATTAATACTGTGATCTTTTCTGTAAGATGGATCCAATACAGCTGTCCTCCTATGAGTTGTCTTTTGTATGTCTGTGTCAAATTAACAACAGTATTTCCCGTCACTTTGGTGTTAGTATTGATGGTATTCCATATCTCTGATCCACTGAAGAAGGCGCTCACATTATTCCTCACTGACATCACCTGAAATTTTGGAAAAAAAAACAAAGTGACCATTGAAAAAGTTAACTTTGGTGTTCAGCAAACAGATTAATTTCGTGACCTTTTACTGTACATTTGTTGCGAAATATATTGTCAGTCTTTTCACTTCTAAGAAATTAGAAACTAGTTTCCTGACTGATAAACAAATTCCCTCTCTCTCACAGCTACTTTTGAGTAACAGTTGGAATCATACATTACTTTTCGTATGTCACATCGATTAAACACACTTATTGCTCTTTCATTGGTGATGGATGACGAAACATGGAAATATTTTAGGTTTTTAGGTAAGGCTTTGACAAACTCCTGCATAAGGGCCAACTTAATACGTGGAGGAGGTAATGGAGTCAATGCTGTTCATGTGCAAAGAAAGAAGAGCCAAAGCGCTTGTATAGTCTTTACATTGCAATCAATGAAACCATCGTTACCGAAATTTGAACTTCATATTTTATTAATTAAATATTAGCATATTAAATGTATCATTAAAACCAGTAACAATAAATTTTAAATACTCAGTGTTCATTGAATAATATCAGGCTCATAATGCTTTTTCGTTGCCATATTAAGAATTAACCATAAGAAAAAGCTACTTTCATAAAACAGTCTTTTCATCACTGGTATGTTACTTCAGTTTCTCAAATCATTCATTTCAAGAAAAGATTTGGTCACAGACATAAAATATAACATTGATTCTAACCAACATTATGGAAAAACTAACCTAAAACATTTAGAGAAATACTACCTTCACCACATCTCAAGAAAGTAGGTTGTGGAGTGAATATGACTGAATGCATCTTGCCCAAAAGCCTCTACAAGATCTGACTTTTGCGTAAATTGGTACCAAGTTAAAAATATATAAACAATCTCCATTTTGTACAATGTTCAAAAGTATTTCATCGATCAGAATTTTATGTAAACTGGACCATGTTGAAAAGTATCCAAACAATAAAACTTTACATAAATTATAACCATGTTCAAATGTAACCAAATGATCTGGATTTTGTGCCATATCGAAAAATGTCTGAACGATCTGAATTTTGTACCATTTTAAAAAGTAACTAAACTATTTGACTTTTGTATATTGTACTAAACTGCGACAACGATCTGAATTATGTAATTTGGTACTATAACAATAAATACCATATCATCTACTCTCTTTTATATTGACACCACGTTTACAATATGCAAACAATCTGAATTTTATGTAAATTAGAGCCACATCCAAACATATCTGAATTATTTATCAGAGATGCGCGTGCACACACTCACAAGCTACACATAAATTGATTGTTACAGAACAATTGTAACAAATTGCCACCTGCATCAATATGTTAAAGAGAAATGTAACCAGCTGTCCCATACATGCACAAGGTACAGCAAAATTCTAGAAAACTAAACTGACACATACATTGCTACGTTGCAGCAAAATTGTAGCAAATTACTGTATACATTGTCATATTACATAAAATTGTCAGCATGTTGCCTGAGTGTTTTGTATGTTGAAATAAGTTTTGACTTGCTGGCGTCAGCAACTCACAACTTTCTGAGAAATCACTTTTGCTGGCTGGTACACGCCATAACATGTCAGATCTTCCTCAGTCAGTCATATGGGTACACTGCTGCGATTTCGTGTATAGTTGGCGATTTATGGGGTAATTTGTTTCTAATTTGCTGTACTATAGCGATTTATGAGGGCAGTTTGTTACAATCTTGCTGTATCATGTCAATAAACAAAGCAGTTTGTTACATCTGGCTCTAAGCGGATGATGTATGGGCCATCTGTTACTGTAGCACACAATCAGGTTATAGCACATATTGGAGTACAAATTTAAGATCCAACAGGTGACACTCATCGTCAGTTTAAGGCAAATACACTGTAACTTCTTGTGTTACAATACAGTATTAATATCCAGTATATCAGTTACACTCTCAGATTATGGTACTTACACTGTCGGTTTCTCGTATGTTACAATACAGTTTTAAAATCGCGAAGCTGATACACTATTAGGTTGTGGCATGTATGCTACCACTATACATTCAAGAGGATAATGGCTGTCACCATGATCAGGATACTTGCAACGATTATTTGTAACTTGGTGACATAAGAAGCCATTTTGTTACAGCTTTGTTCTGGTATGTTGATATATGGAGAAATTGGTTAAAAGTTTGCTGCAACATTGTGATGTACCTTGCATTTCCTTACAGTTTTGGTATAAGAGGGGCAGTCTGATACAATTTGCTATAACATGTGTGGAGCAATTTATTACAGCTTTTACAATAACTTGGTGATGTATGAGGCAAGGTGTTACGAATTTTCGGTAAAACAGGGGTCTATGACACCACATTTTGCAATTTTGCTGTAATGTAGTGATGAATGCGGCAATTTTTAACACGTTTTTCTGTAAAAATATTTTGTATGTAAGGGAGAAGAGCCAAACATTTTATACTGCGAGTAAGAGGTTTTTACCCCAACATGCAGTTCTACATCTACATCATCTGCATTGATACTCCGCAAGCCACCTAACGGTGTGGCGGAGGGCCCTTTACGTGCCACTGTCATTACCTCCCTTTCCTGTTCCAGTTGCGTATGGTTCGCGAGAAGAACGGTTGTCTGAAACCTCCGTGCGTGCTCTAACCTCTCTAATTTTACATTCGTGATCTCCTAGGGAGGTATAAGTAGGGGGAAGCAATATATTCGATACTTCATCCAGAAACGCACCCTCTCGAAACCTGGCGAGCAAGCTACATCGCGATGCAGAGCGCCTCTCTTGCAGAGCATGTTTGGGACTGGATGAAGCGTCGTCACACGCGGTCTGCACGTCCAGCACGAACGCTGGTCCAACTGAGGCGCCAGGTGGAAATGGCATGGCAAGCCGTTCCACAGGACTACATCTAGCATCTCTACGATCGTCTCCGTGGGAGAATAGCAGCCTGCATTGCTGCGAAAGGTGGATAGACACTGTACTAGTGCCGACATTGTGCATGCTCTGTTGCCTGTGTCTATGTGCCTGTGGTTCTGTCAGTGTGATCATGTGATGTATCTGACCCCAGGAATGTGTCAATAAAGTTTCCCCTTCCTGGGACAATGTATTCATGGTGTTCTTATTTCAATTTCCAGGAGTGTAGTAGTTGTATTAATGCGGAACCGAAGCGATATATCTGATCTCCTAAATGGCATGATCACTGGCTATCGGGCGAAGTATGGAAGCACATCCCAAAGGGCTAACCTTGTAAACTGGCCACATGATGCCGTAGTTGAAGGACACCAATGCTTGAAAAAATGGCACTATCCAAAGCTGACGCCAAGGCAGTTGTGCACAACAAGCTATATACGACAGAGATGAACGACAGCTGTCCGCCCCGGTAGGTGAGTGGTAAGCGCGACGGAATGCCATGTAAAGGAGCCCATGATTGATTCCCGGCTGGGTTGGAGATTTTCTCCACTCAGGAACTGAGTGTTGTGTTGTCCTACTCATCATCATCTCATCTCCATCGACACGCAAGTCGCCGAAGTGGCTTCAACTCAAAAAGACTTACACCAGGCGTCCAGTTTCCCCGACAGGAGGCCCTAGCCACACAACATTTCATTTCAACGACAGCTGCGGAGATATGTGTGGGCGAGTAGATGTGCAACTGTTGAGCAACTGACGGCCCAGATGAACCAAGGGGCTACTAACAGTGTCTCCTCAACGACCGTTCTGCGAACGTTGATGCGGGTGGGTCTCTTCAGCAGGAAACTGGTATGTGCACCCATTCTGACAGATGTTCATCGGCGACGAAGGCTGGAATTTGCAAACCAATACCTCAACTGGACGTCCACTGAATGGCGATAGTTTGCCTTTTTAGATGAACCACATTTTATGATCCATCGGGCAGCCGTTGGTGTGTACGGCATGAAACATCCGAAAGCAAACACTCAGCAACAATTGTTGTAACCATCCAGGCCCGGGGGCACCCGTGGGTGATCTCGTCATTCTGGTAGGAATGGGTCGACACAAGTAGGCTTCTACATTTGGGGCTATGAAACTTCCTGGCAGATTAAAACTGTGTGCCGGACCGAGACTCGAACTCGGGACCTTTGCCTTTCGCGGGCAAGTGCTCTTGGTAGGAGACGAGATACTGGCGGAAGTAGAGCTGTGAGGACGGGGCGTAATTCGTGCTTCGGTAGCTCAGTTGGTAGAGCACTCGCCCGCGAAAGGGAAAGGTCCCGAGTTCGAGTCTCGATCTGGCACACTGGCACACAGTTTTAATCTGGCAGGAAGTTTCATATCGGCGCACACTCCGCTGTAGAGTGAAAATTTCATTTGGGGACCTTGTCTACCCCACGATGCACTTTTTGCTCAGCACGGTGGCACCTACCAGCAGGAAGATGGAACGTGTCACACCACTCGTAGTGTACATGCGTAGCTGGAAGAGCACCAGGATTAGTTTACCCTACTCCCCTGCCAACAAAAATGCCCGGATTAAAGTCCAATCGAGGATCTATGCCGTTCTCGCCATGGGTCCTCAACCGAGAAACCTAGCACAGCTGGCCAGATGCTGGATTCGGCACGGCTCCACATCCCCTCGGTATCTCAGAGAACAACGCATTCTCCTCCTGCACGTCTCGCTGCGATCCGTGCTGCAAAACGTGGTTATTCAGGCTGTTGACAGCTGTTCTCATTATTGTGATTGTACAGTGTATATGCATGTAATTTAACAACCTCTGGAAAACTTTGGTATGTAGCAACAGTAACGTCTAACATTGTTGCAATAAAAGTCGCTAAACCAACATTCACTAAAGCCTGTAATCTGTAAGCTACTATAGGGTTATTAACACAGAATCGTGAAATGTTTGTAGGAACCATCACAGCTATATTTCCAATGCGAAGTAAACAGTCTTTCTAAATTATCGCAATAAGTCGCTGTCTTAATTACTCGTAGTTTTGCTTGAGCTGTGCCGATTTTAATAACAGTAATCTGTCGTGACACTCGTTCTTTCATATTCTTATGATTGGGTTCTAGTCACTTACAAATCTTCGCTAACAGGTAAACTGTCCTCCTCTTGCAGCTAAGTACACTGGTGGAACGACACACAATGTAACAACTTCTGTAAAAGTTCACCACAGGACGAGTGTTAAACTTCCACCAATTCGGAACTGATACACTCTAGTATTCGTCATGGCGTGTAAACAAATAGCCTCCCAATGTCATCTTGAGGAATATCTTACCACCCTTAAAACACGTGCTGTGTACGGTGAAGGCGATTGTTGGCTGGAGGGTGCTCTGAGAGTATCTTCTTATGACATCGCAGACATGCATCTCAAGGGGCCAAGTAGGCCAGTCAAGGATTTGTTCATTCGAGCAGGTGTTTCTAGCGTGAAATGAAGTGTGTGGAGTTGTGTTATCCTACTGAAATATGTATTTTAGTACCTGGGCATGAAAAGTATGACAATATAGTTTACCATACCTGCCACCACGTACTGGCAAGCATTCACTCACCGTTCAAGAATTAGCAACTCAGTTGTGTTGATATTAATTAGCTCCTCACACCTTGATTCTAGGACTAGACGAGGCATGGGTCTCAAGAGTCACTGTTGCCTGCAATTTTTCAGCAGGTCACGTAGGGAAACCGCTGCGTCCGGCAGACCACCAGAAAAAAAAAAACAATGTTGCTCACTGTTCCAGTAGACCCTGACTCTACCGCATACAAGTTTTTGTTGTCTGTGGTATGGTGTGAGCGGTAAATGATGTGTGGCAACTGGAGATATCAATGATCAGTTCCCGACGATTCGTGGTGACACTGCAGGTAAGCTCTCCCCAGGTGTGAGCTGGTGTCATCCATTTACTCATGAGAGTCGATCAAGCAATCGTACGGTCTACTCACGGTGTAGTCGTTCTGCAATATCCGTGCCTAATGTCCTTGGTACACTGTATCCGTGAGACAACCGCTGCTCCGGTCGTTCTGCAGCTACACTCCTGGAAACTGAAATAAGAAAACCGTGAATTCATTGTCCCAGGAAGTGGAAACTTTATTGACACATTCCTGGGGTCAGATACATCACATGATCACACTGACAGAACCACAGGCACGTAGACACAGGCAACAGAGCATGCACAATGTCGGCACTAGTACAGTGTATATCCACCTTTCGCAGTAATGCAGGCTGCTATTCTCCCATGGAGACGATCGTAGAGATGCTGGATGTAGTCCTGTGGAACGGCTTGCCATGCCATTTCCACCTGGCGCGTCAGTTGAACCAGCGTTCGTGCTGGACGTGCAGACCGCGTGAGACAACGCTTCATCCAGTCCCAAACATGCTCAATGGGGGACAGATCCGGAGATCTTCCTGGCCAGGGTAGTTGACTTACACCTTCTAGAGCACGTTGGGTGGCACGGGATACATGCGGACGTGCATTGTCCTGTTGGAACAGCAAGTTCCATTGCCGGTCTAGGAATGGTAGAACGATGGGTTCGATGACGGTTTGGATGTACCGTGCACTATTCAGTGTCCCCTCGACGATCACCAGAGGTGTACGGCCAGTGTAAGAGATCGCTCCCCACACCATGATGCCGGGTGTTGGCCCTGTGTGCCTCGGTCGTATGCAGTCCTGATTGTGGCGCTCACCTGCACGGCGCCAAACACGCATACGACCATCATTGGCACCAAGGCAGAAGCGACTCTCATCGCTGAAGACGACACGTCTCCATTCGTCCCTCCATTCACGCCTGTCGCGACACCACTGGAGGCGGGCTGCACTATGTTGGGGCGTGAGCGGAACGGTGTGCGGGACCGTAGCCCAGCTTCATGGAGACGATTGCGAATGATCCTCGCCGATACCCCAGGAGCAACAGTGTCCCTAATTTGCTGGGAAGCGGCGGTGCGGTCTCCTACGGCACTGCGTAGGATCCTACGGTCTTGGCGTGCATCCGTGCGTCGCTGCGGTCCGGTCCCAGGTCGACGGGCACGTGCACCTTCCGCCGACCACTGGCGACAACATCGATGTACTGTGGAGACCTCACGCCCCACGTGTTGAGCAATTCGGCGGTACGTCCACCCGGCCTCCCGCATGCCCACTATACGCCCTCGCTCAAAGTCCGTCAACTGCACATACGGTTCACGTCCACGCTGTCGCGGCATGCTACCAGTGTTAAAGACTGCGATGGAGCTCCGTATGCCACGGCAAACTGGCTGACACTGACGGCGGCGGTGCACAAATGCTGCGCAGCTAGCGCCATTCGACGTCCAACACCGCGGTTCCTGGTGTGTCCGCTGTGCCGTGCGTGTGATCATTGCTTGTACAGCCCTCTCGCAGTGTCCGGAGCAAGTACGGTGGGTCTGACACACCGGTGTCAATGTGTTCTTTTTTCCATTTCCAGGAGTGTATATTAACATCGAATATAAATTTAAGTTAGGAAGTCTGCTTTGAAAGTATTTCTGTGGACTGCAGTCTTATGTGGACGTAATTCATGGTTGATTTGGATTGGATTGGTTGGGGAAGAGACCACACAGCGAGGTCATCGGTCTCATCGGATTAAGGAGGGACGGGGAAGAAAGTCGGCCGTGCCCTCTCGAACGAACATCCCGGCATTTGACTGGAGCGATTTAGGGAAACCACGGAAAACCTAAATCAGGATGGCCGGATGCAGGATTGAACCATTGTCCTCCCGAATGCGAGTCCAGTGTGCTAGCCACTGCGCCACCTCGTTCGGTCGTGGTTGACGACCTTAGATGTGAGAAAGAAGAGAGAGTTTTGAAATGCGATACTAGAGAAGAACGTTGAAGATTAAGTGGGTAGATGAGTAAGAAATGAAGTGGTTATTGAATCAAAATGAGAATGAAACGGATTTGTGGTTGCTGGGAAACATCCAGAGCCATTCAGAAATAGTTAATCCGGTGATGGAAGGAAGTCTGTGTGGAGGGACAGGGTAGGTGTAAAAATTGTTGAGAAAAATCAAGGCAGGAATACTGTAACGATGTTCGTAGTTACGGAAATGACTTGAGAGACGGACTAACATGAAGACGCATGAATTTGATGACTCGCTATCGATCGATCATTGTATCGGTCTGTGATGTCTTGGCTGCTGGGAATCCCTCGTTAACATCCTAGAGGGCAATAATAACGTCCGGGTCTTCCCAGTTCTTCGGCAGGTGACAAGAGTTGAATTTTGTTTCCCTTCTCTTTTGATTTCGAGGCACAGTATTTGGGGAACGTGTGTCACGACATTTAAACAGCTAGCTTAATCGACATATAGTCCTGGAAACATGTTACACTATATGGCTTTTATTTGTCACAGTGTTGTGGAATGCCGGCCGGAGTGGTCGAGCGGTTCTAGGCGCATCAGTCTGGAACTGCGCGACCGCTACTCTCGCAGGTTCGAACACTGCCTCGAACATGGATGTGTGTGATGTCCTTAGGTTAGTTAGGTTTAATTAGTTCTATGTTCTAGGGGACTGATGGCCTCAGATGTTAAGTCGCATAGTGCTCATTGCCATTTGAACCATTTTTTTGCTGTGCAATGAAGAATTCTCAGTAAATATCGGAGACAACTGAAATAAAATTCTATTTCAAGAAAAACTGCTTTAAAGAATGTATATCTGCAGTGAATTTCAGTACTTGTTCCCCTTAAGGCAAAAAAAGTGTAAAGAAATACGAATTCACTTCTTGTTAGAAGTGACGAAAGACTTATGTAATTTGTACCTTACCTGTTATCGAAAGCCTGTATCGCTTACTTCCTATAACGAAAAAGAGAGACGGTCTCAAGCTGAAAATTCCTCCAGATCAAATCTACGACCAAAACCGAGACTCGAAGCTGCCTTTCGTACGCAAATGCTCTTTTGACTTTTTTTAAATTCGTTTGACCCATATGAGGATCACAGTGCTTGTGTTTTTGCTGTGCTGTTGTGGCTTCTGGCGTTGTTGCTGAAGTTTAATAGCTGTTACTGTGTAAGTGCCTTGATTTCTTTTACTAACAACGAATTTTTAATTTTATTGCTGAGTTGTGTCTTTCTTTTCTCGGATCGTTCCCCTCTCGTTGTGGTTAACTTCCCTAAGGGATTTTAGGAATGTCTAGTTTCAATAAGTAAGTGGTAGTCACCACTTTTATTAAATCTTACCTATTATGAATTCTGGCAAGATGTTTACCTGTTTGCTGGTCCACAGAGATCCAGCAGCTTTACCCTTGTTGGCTTATAGAAGGTAAGTGCTGTACAGGTGGCCATAGAACGCTAGCCGTTTACTTCTGATGACATCGGTGGGGTTATCTTGATACTGCTGGAATTAATGGTTAGGATTTTACGAGGGTCTCCCATCTGGTAGGATCCTTGATCCCACAATTTAAATTGTAAAGAGAACTGTTCTTTTCATGGAACTGAGAAAAAGTAATGATTACTATAGCCACGTATTCCATAATACTTAATTTTTAAAGTAGTTTCTCCTCCTTCTGAAACCTTCCATGTCTCTCTCTGTCTAGGAAACTTATGCTTCTTTATAAACGCATAGAATTCTGGTGTTTTGTGTAAATGCTGTCATTTGGTTATCTCCACAAACTGAAGTTCTCGTTAAGGAAAAGTAGATAAACAAATAAAATAAAATTCTTTTCCTTATTTGTGGTATTTTTGTCCTAGATCCAGTGTGTAAGTTGCGTTTAAAATAGAAATAAAATAATGAGTAGAAGTTTCAATCTTTAACACCAAAATACAAAGTAGAGGATTAAGCAATCTATAGACTGCTCTTAAAATCTCTGATGCATGGGTAACACGCTCTTGCGTAATGTGCAAAGTCGTTTTGAGTTGTTTTTTTTTTAATTTTTTATTCTTTTTTATTTTGCAGTTGACGGTGTAATGTTGTTAGTCTCCATTTAAACTTCGTTAAAGTCAGTGTTTCTGATGTTATCGCGCTGGTGTACAATCTGAACCGACTGCCAGATTACCAAAAAATGGTTCAAATGGCTCTGAGCACTATGGGACTTAAATACTGTGGTTATCAGTCCCCTACAACGTGGAACTACTTAAACCTAACTAACCTAAGGACATCACACACATCCATGCCAGAGGCAGGATTCGAAACTGCGGCCGTTCCAGACTGTAGCACCTAGAACCGCTCGGTCACATGGGCCGGCCCCAGGTTAAAAATATCTTTCTCCTGTAAGCAGTGTCGTTTTGGGTCTAGTATTACAAGTTCTTGTATGGCGTTGTCATCCTCAGTAGTCATTCAATTGTTCGTTGCGTCCAACCGACCGAGGCATCCACATCCCTCTCACGACCCCCCCTTAAGCTTCTACTTGTCTGTAGCTCTCTGCTACTTTCCGCATTGCACAGAAGTTACCCTGCTTTGCTTACGGGATTATTACACCTGAAAGAAAAGATAGCAACTGAGCTATGGATAAGTCACATCTCTGAAATCTCCTTCCGTCCAGGAATGCCAGTCCCACAAACTATGCTGGAGATCTTCTGTGAAAGATGAGAGGGCTATAGGGGAAAGCAAAGATGTGAGGGAGGGTCACGAGAGGTTCTGGGATACATTGATCCGCAGAAAATTGTCGGGTAAAGTGAAAGTTCCGGGTTCGAGTTCCAGTCCGGCACACGCTTTTAATCTGTCCGGACGTTTCACACCAGCGAAGATTCCACAGCAGACTGAAGAAACGTTTTAGTCTCAAGCTGAATTACGCTAGTGTTCGGACTGTTGACGGCACCAGCAACGCCATGGAGAACATACAGCATCGTAGTACTGATTTTACGTTTTTTGATTCAGGCCGCCATTTCAGTTACCTCCAGCGTTGCTGGCCACAGCTGACGAGACGGCCCCAGAGTGGGTGCTCCAGTGGCAGACTGACCTTGAGGAGACGCGCTGCCGGTGTGGGAATTAAAGGCGACGGCGCGAGCGCCGGTGGGAGTGGCTGCGGCTAGGCCTCGCCTCGCCTCGCCTCGGCGCGCCGTGGCCAGCGAAGGCCGCTGAAATATTGATCAGCGCCGGGTGGGCTGACCGGCGCGCCGCGATGGTATCGCGTGGCGTGGCGCGGCGCGGCGCTGCCTCCCAGCTGACAGGCCGTCACGTCTGCCCGCGGGGGCGGCGGGGGCGGGGCCTCGTCTCCCCGCCTCGCGAGCAGCGGCGTGGCGCGCTCCCCGACACGCGGACGGCGCCTCATCACCTTACAGCCAGGTGGCGGACCCTGCATCGTACCGGTTTAAACGAACTTCGGTTTGCTAGTGGAGCAAGACTTGGAACTACACCGACGGACAAAAACTTCAAAACACTACGAAGGAGTTGTTCGACATGAACGAAAGTTGGTACGCGTGTTTCATGAGCCCTAGCTGCCTTTGATATTGGGCGTGCTGAGTTGATGTCAGTCCAGAATACCTAGCGACAAAGGCACCATTATCGACACCTCACTGAGTCCAAACGAGGTCGTGTATTAGGGCTACGAGAAGTTGGATATGCCTAATGCAGTACTGCAGAAAGGGTTAGCAGGAATGTAGCCACTGTAAATGATTTAAACTTCCTGGCAGCGCTACGGTCGCAGGTTCTAATCCTGCCTCGGGCATGGATGTGTGTAATGTTCTTAGGTTAGTTAGGTTTAAGTAGTTCTAAGTTCTAGGGGACTGATGGAACTCAGATGTTAAGTCCCTTAGTTCTCAGAGCCATTTGAACCTTCTTGGCAGATTAAAACTGTGTGCCGGACCGAGACTCGAACTCGGGATCTTGGCCTTTCGCGGGCAAGTGCTCTACCATCTGAGCTACCGAAGCAGTACTCACAGACCGTCCTCACACCTTTACTTCCGCCAGTATCTCGTCTCCTACTTTCCAAACTACTGTAGATGATTATTGGCAGCGGTCGTCAAGAGAATGCACGGTCGAAGAAGACTGGGCTCCGGACGTCGACGTGGTACTGCCGAGACGGTAGGCCATCGTGTTCGACGGATGGCGCTGGCGCATCGTAGTGCATCTGCAGCAGAATTCTTAGCAGTAGATGACACCACAGTGACTCAACGATTACTGCAAGGAACCAGGCGCCCTGTAGCGTGCATTCCACTGACAGCAAAACACCGACATTTGCGACTTCAGTGGTGTCAAGCGAGAGCTCGTTGGAGGGCAGGGAGGAGGTCTGTTGAGTTTTATGATGGAAGTTGGTTCTGCCTCGGTGCCGGTGATGACCATATGTTGGTTTCGAGGAGGCCAGTTGAGGGCCTGCAATGAACCTGTTCAAATGTCTCTGGTCACTATGGTACTTACTTCTGAGGTCATCAGTCCCCTAGAACTTAGAACTACTTAAACTTAACTAACCCAAGGACATGACACACACCCATGCCCGAGGCAGGATTTGAACCTGCGACCGTAGTAGCAGCGCGGTTCCGGACTGAAGCGCCTAGAACCGTCCGGCCGGACACTCAACATTTCGAACCAATCGACGTTTCATCTGTTGGGTAAAGTAAACCACATTAAAGTAAAATATTTGAGAGTCACAGTATCCTGTCGTCGTCGTTGATGATGAAAGAGACTCACCGAAGATGAATGAGTTTCTTGCCGTTTCCGTTCACAAAGTTCATGGACCTTTTGTGAAGGAAACTGTCGTACCTGGACATGTGCAAAATTTGTTGTTTCCTCAACTTCATGAAGATTCCAATGTTTTTATTTTTGTGCATGATGGCTCCCAGCATCACTTTCACCTTATGTTGCGGCATTATTTTAACACCACCATCCCACAACGTTGGACTGGAAGAAGTGGACGACAAAATCTTTTTCGTTGCTTTCGGTCTCCCATGTCACCAGACCTCATACCTTGCGACTATTTTGCTGTGCGTATACATAAAAGGCAGACTCTTTGTCACACCAATGTCAGCTACTCTTCAAGAGCAGATAAATCGAACAGTTGAAGCTGCCGATTCAATAAACATGGATCTGTTGATTATTATGTGGAACGAAATGGACTACTGTTTCGACATTTCCCGCGCAACGGATAGTGCTCATACTGAGTGAAGATGATACTCGCTGAACAATCGAATGTGACTCGGAAAGCGGTTTTTCTTCGGTTAAAAGATATGACAAAGGTGGAGAATGTGGGGAAATGGGTTCCGCATGACTGAATGAAAGACAGGAAGCACATCGGAAGACCACTTTTGAAGTGCTGCTCGCCAGATACAAAAGAAAGCCGTTTCTCCATCGTATAGTAACAGTTGATGAAAATGAATATATTTTGAGAATCCTAAGCGTCGTAAATTATATGTGAATCCAGCCAAACAATTCACATCTACTGCAAGACCAAATCGCTTTGGAAAGAAGACAATGCTGTCTGTTTTGTGGGGTCGGAAGGGTGACATCTATTACGATCTGCTAAAACCTGGTGAAACAGTTAACGCTGATCGCTACCAACAGGAAATGATCGATTTAAGTCGAGCATTACATGAAAGACGACCGAAATATTGAAAAAGGCAACACAAAGTCCTATTGCTCCATGATAATGGCCCATCACACACAACAAAACTGATTATGGAAACGATCGAGGCGTTCAGTAGGGAAATACTAGGGCATGCAGCTTATTCTCCAGACTTGACTCTGTCCGATTATCATCTGTTTGCATCACTGGGTGCTCTCGCTGAACAAAGCTTCAATTCCTATGAAAAAGTACGAAATGGCTCGCTGACACGGTTCGCTTCAAAAGAAGAACTCTTTTTGCGAGGAGCAAATTGGTTAAAATGGCTCTGAGCACTATGGGACTTAACATCTGAGGTCATCTGTGCCCTAGACTTAGAACTACTTCAACCTAACCAACCTAAGGACATTACACACATCCATGTCCGAGGCAGGATTCGAACCTGTGGCCGTAGCAACAGCGTGGTTCCGGACTGAAGTTTCGCGTGGCATTCATAGCCTACTGGAGAGGTGGGAGATCTGTATTAATAGCAATCGAGATTATTTTAAATAAAATATTGTTTATTGTTTTCAAATAACAGATGTGTAATTGCTGCAACCAAATTCCGGTTTCATACTTCTACACCTCGTATTGTGCCTGTGCAAACTTCAAACTTTGAACCCTTCTCTATCCAGTGACATACGCAAAGTGTTTCTATTTTTCACAATTTGTCTATAATAAGCAACTAAAATCTGCAGAACGAAACTTTCACTCTGAAGGGTGGTGTTCGCTGATATGAAACTTCCTGGCAGACTAAAACTGTGTGCCCCACCGAGACTCGAACTCGTGACCTTTGCCTTTCGTGGCAAGTGCTCTGCCAACTGAGCCCCGAAGTACGATTCGCCACCCGTTCTCACTGCTTCAAGGATGCGTCGCGAGTCGTGCTTTGGTAGGTCAGATGGCAGAGCACTTTGTGGCGAAAGGCAAAGGTTCCAAGTTCGATTCTCGGTGAGGCACACAGTTTTAATCTGGCAGTAACTTTAAACAAAAATCTGTTCCTTGTTTGTGAATCATCCTGTATAAGAGGACTCTAACTAAAAATGACGATGTTATAGCCCATCACTTATCTTCCAAGCGGCATCCTGAATCACTAAGCCAAACAACCGACTCACCGTAGTTTTAAAATTTATTACCAGCAACCTTTACCACCTCCCAGACCAGTCTCAAAAGACAACGCGATTACACAGAACTAACTACTACATAGAGCATAAGAAAAAGTAGTACAACACACAATAACTTGTTACTAGTATTCAACCCAGGAACCAATGTCCCACTTCCTGTTCAAATGGCCCTGAGCACTATGGGACTTAACATCTGAGGTCATCAGTCTCCTAGACCTTAGAACTACGTAAACCTAACTAACCTAAGGACATCACACACATCCATGCCCGAGGCAGGATACGAACCTGCGACCGTAGCAGTTGCGCGGTTCCGGACTGAAGCGCCTAGAACCGCTCGACCACCGTGGCTGGCCTCACTATCTCTTTAAATTCACACAGACTCTCTTAGTCCACACCCGTGCCGGGCAACCATGCAACACGACCTCTGCGTTCTTTTCTGTAACTGTAACAAACTAAAGCCGACTTCTCCTACCTAGATGCACACTGACACGCTATGAACTAATGGTTTAAATACTCTCAATGTTTGCCACTAACAGATATGGCTGAAAAAATCACACGCCGCTTCGTGCATTGCACATTCTTGCCGTAACCAACTATTGTGTAGTTCTGCTTACTGGCTGTGAGCTGCCGTCTTGTCCTGAACACTACCGAGAAGAGACCGTCAGCTATCTAGCCCTAAAGTGTCCACGAATAGCTGGCCATAGCTCGGGTTGACCGTCGCAGCCTGCTGCTGTATCGCCCTGCTCGGTTCCACAGTACTCTCCCCTACAGTCTGTTTTGCTGGGTGGCCCTCAGCGAACACACTGTTCGTCACCAGATGAAGACCATGGCCACGCCTTGGCCAACCACACTGACCATGAGAACAAGGATGGCTGACTTCCTCTGTTCGCAGCTCGTGGTCGTGCGGTAGCGTTCTCGCTTCCCGCGCCCGGGTTACCGGGTTCGATTCTCGGCGGGGTCAGAGATTTTATCTGCCTCGTGATGACTGGGTGTTGCGTGATGTCCTTAGGTTAGTTAGGTTTAAGTAGTTCTAAGTTCTAGGGAACTGTAGACTATAGATGTTAAGTCCCATAGTGCTCAGAGCCATTTGAACCATTTATTTGACTTCCCATACAGCCCTGGCACTGAGCCCATAAATTGTCCGGCACTGCCCATAAAGGACTTCAACACTTGACACAAGTTGATGTGGCCGCCCATGCATCGCCCTACTGACTAGTTTCTGCACCACGCTCCAGCCACGTTTAGTCCTTGGTCATGCCGTAGCAGACAAGTGCGGCCGGCCCGCCGTATCAGGCGCTGGCAGCCACCGCTGGCCCCCGCAGTCTCGATGTCCTCCAAGTCGATATCGCCGCTGGCGCTCCAAGCTTTAGACCCCGCTCTGCTCACTCATACCACCACAGTAAAGCTCGGAGTGGTGCTGCTACTGTCCACACGCAACCAAATGGCGCCCCTGGAGCGAACACATCGCCTCACCCAAACAAGTTCGACTAGCTGGGTGGACGGAAAGAGAAGTATTGCCGTTAAATTTCGTATTTAAGTGGGTCCCACACTACATATGATTCTATAACTGTGATGTGGTGGAACTGTGTCTCTCACAATCAAAATAGTTGGGGATATTAATATAATTGCGAAGTAAATTAAGTATACCAGAGTGTATGCAAGACCTTATTACGCCTGCAGCTCGTGGTCTAGTGGCTAGCGTTGCTACCTCTGATCACGGAGTCCCGGGTTCTATCCTCGGCCGAGTTGGGGATTTTCTCTCCTCGGGGACTGGGTAGTTTGTGTTGTCCTCGTCATTTCATCATCATCATCATCACTCGTGACAGTCGATAGATTGCACTGCGTAAAAAATTGGTCTGTGAAAAAATTGGGACTTTGTACGGTCGCTGATTACCGCGCAGTTGAGCGCTCAACAAACAAAACGTCGCCGGCGGTTCTAGGCGCTACAGCCTGGAACGGCGCGACCGCTACGGTCGCAGGTTCGAATCCTGTCTCGGGCATGGATGTGTGTGATGAAGTGGTACATTGCAGAATAGTTTATTTACGAGTCACTTGTAACATAACAGATGCTGAAGAATGTCGTTTTCCTTTAATAACAAAAAATTGTTAAACACCAGAAGATCTGACGTTTTGTAGAACGACGTCATTACCCAACAAAGCCACATTTTGTTCGCTACATCTCCAGCCAGACCAGTGAATGTGGAACGTAGGAAACCGGTATGGTAAGTAATACCAGCATTATTTACCGCACCGAATAAGCCTCCTCACATGTAGCTGAAGGGAAAACCACACAGACGTGATAAGAAAAGGTCAAAAGAAATACAAATCTTTCCGAACATAGAAGAAACCAATTCCATAATTGTTGCTACATCTGAGCCAAAAGCGGCAAGAATCTTGAATACATTCGTTTCGAAGCAAAATTGATTTCATTTACAAGTATATTCGTATATCAGAAAGGCGAATGAAGTGTAAGGCTCAAAAAACTTTTACATGCCAAAAAAAAGTACCTGACGTAATAAGAAACACACCGCCATTTGACTGCAGTATTGTTTATTTAATTACGACCCGGGTTTGGGCCTTTTTTGCCATTTTCAAATGATTGAGTTTATGCCATTAAGATACACTGCAGGACATCAAGGTCAAAATCGCCAAAAATTAAGGAAAATATTGGCTCCCCACGAAATACCAGATGTAAACTCACCGTATTGTGAAAAGATCAGTAAATAATAGTTTGAAGCCGTCCTATTTATTAAAAACTATTTTACTTTGGTATATAAAAGATGAACACCTGTCCTTGAGTCGTAATGATGGCATAAAAGGGCCAAAACCTGGGTTGTGATTAAGTAAACAACAATACAATCCAACGGTGGTTAGTTCATTTAAAAATTATTGTATGACTGTTGCTCAGCAACATCAGAAACTGGATGTAATAAGAACAGACAACACAGAAGTGTAAGATTCTCATTCATGGAATATGTATTTATGTTCTCATACTGTCAGTGGAGTAAGCTGCAATTGTACACATATTCGAAAGTACAGGGTCACACAGAATAACACGAATGTTTGAAATTGTTAGTTGCAGGCATAGGCGGGTGGCAGCACTGTGAGTTCGTGACAGTTAGCGAGTAAACAATCCGCCATTTCAGTAATCATAGATCAGTGGAACGGACAACAGCGTGCTTTAGCCTTAAAATTGTTTTAGTTTGATGGTTGCGTCGAGGGAGTTTCGACGTTTCCGTAATTTAGTACATCATTATGCCGTTCCGTCGAAAGACGCGACAAAATGTTGGATTAATAACTTTGAAGAGACTGGATCTGCCCTCAAGAAGAAACCAACAGGACGACCAACAAGTGTGCGCTCTCCAGCAAACATTGATGTTGAGCGCTAGTCTGTCTTATGGAACCCACGGCGCTCAATTCGTAAGCAAGCAGCATTGGTCGGAATGTCTCGGTGGAGTGTTCGCAGAATTATTCATCTTGATTTAAAATTTCATCCGTACAAACTACAGATGATGTAACAATTGAAAAACAACGATTACCGGTTATGATTAGGATTCTGTCAACAAACGATAAAAAAAAACAATGACGATGAATTTCTAAACAGTTGTGGGGTGACATGAGGCACATTTTCATCTCACAGGGTATGTGAATAAACAGAACTACGGTTACTGGGCTAACACAAATCCTAATGAGGTCATGAGCGCCCTTTACAGGCTAGTAACGTGATAGTATGGTGTGGCGTTTCACCACATGGGATTATCGGACCGTATTTTTTCGCAAATGAACAGGGAAACACAATAAGTGTTAATGCCGATCGTTACGTCAAGATGTTACCAACTTTCTTTACACCTGCATTGAACAACTTTCAAAACGTTCAAGAAGCCTGGTTTCAACTGGACGGAGCGACATCACATAGCGCACGCCAATCAATGGCATATGTGCGAGAATTGTTTGGCAACCGTGTAATCTCACGCTTCGGTAACATTCCCTGCCCCCATAGATCACCAGATTTATCCGTGTGTGACTTTTTCGTGAGGGGCTATCTCAAGAGCAAAGTCTACACGACTCGACCAAGAACCCTGGATGAGTTGAAACAGAGAATTTGGGTTGCATTTCACGCTGTCCCAGCTGGGATGTTGCAGCGGCCAATGAAGAATCTAAATAACAGGTTTCACGAATGTATTGGTACAGGAGGACGCCATCTAAAAGACATAATTTTTAAAAAAATGACATTAATGTTTCGTAAATGGCAAAGTTTTAAGATTTCAATTACTATTATTGCAAGCTCTTTCCTTCATCACTTCTAGTTTATTGGATTGTGAAAATGTTCCCTTTTTTCTGTGTCACCATGTATTTATTCATGCATAACCTGTAGGTTATATCACCGAATCAATGAGATTCGGTTGTTTTCATATTTACCTCACAATAATTCATGACTCGTCGTAATTTATTAATGCAAAAATAAACAATTATTTGGTTAATTAAGGAGAAAAATTATTAAAACAAATCTTTATGGTGCATGTGAGTGCCTTCTTTCTCACCGCTCGGAGCGCTAGTGTCGCTCCATCTTTCAAACGGTAAGAAATTTCTCACCAGAGAACGTTGCAACTGCGTGAATAAGCGTGTGATAACCCCTACGATAAATAAGTCAGTGTGACACAAAGTGTAATCAAATAAGAACAATCTGTCATCTGTATCTATTATATCGCTGTCCGTGCGTCACATCACGCTGGATAATCAAAGCACTAGCTTTAAGAAAAATACATGTTATACAGATACATTAGCATAATACCGTAAGATGTAACTACAACTGTGACATTTTTCATCGCAGATATGAGATACATTTAAGTGTAATGACATAGATAGAACAGTGCACACGCAATATATTCTAAATACAAATCCGTAAGTGCTTACGATATGAACCATTTCATCATTGATACCTTTATTATCCGCATTCAAGACATACAGCCATTTAAACTTTGTTCTTTGTAATAGATGGCTCGTGAAAATGGTCGAAAGCCGGAACTAGTCAGCCAGTAAATAAACAGCAGCTCTGATGTTAAATATTTAAAAAGTATTTTCTTTAATAAGTGAGAGCTACGAGACGTGAACCAATGAAAACTTTTTAATCTAATTTTAGTTACTGAAGAATACGTGATTAACTTTATGGGTGATATCATGGGAAGTGGAAATTGCTACACTGACTTGCCCCCTCTTGCAGCAGGAATGGCAAAAATTCCGTCTTCGTATTGGCTGTAGCCGTCCTTGGATGGCAGACACGTACCTCATTCATACTGTTGAAACTTGGCACCGAAGTTCATTTGCTGTAGGAGTTGGTGAGTTGTGGATACCAGTCTGTCAAGAACTCACGACCGGATACTTCCAATGCATCAAAGATCCGAAGAAGTCCTGACCAGCGCAACAGTCGAGCACCCTTTGTATTGTCAGGGCAGCAAGGGTAATACATGGTTTTGCGTTATTCTGTTGAAAGACAACATGTAAGAGGGCTCGAAGATAGGACACAACTACTGGCTTAAGATTGGTTGGTTGGTTGCTTGATTTGGGGGAGGGGACCAAACAGCGAGGTCATCGGTCCCGTAGGGTTGGGGAAGGATGGGGAAGGAAGTCGGCCGTCCCCTTTCAGAGGAACCATCCCGGCATTTGCCTGAAGCGATTTAGGTAAATCACGGAAAACCTAACCTGAGATGGCCGGACGCGAGTCCAGTGTGCTAACCACTGCACCACCTCGCACGGTGTGATTATGAAATCGGTAATGTAATGCCTGCTATCCGCTGGCTGTGTGATTCATTAGTGATTGTGTTCACTACTTAATGCCATCCCAAACCATCTCATCACCCATAAGGTGTTGGGTCTGTGTGATGATGAGGAACACAGTCTCACATAATTCTTTCTCCTTGGAACCTCCCTTTGAATAGGTCCATAATGATACAGCATACAGATATGAGGAATGTAGTCTGGCATAACTCATTCTCCTTGGACCCCCCTCCCTCTCATGGGTAGCTCTGTAATGATGCGGTACACAGAAACAAGGAAGCAGTCTGTCCTAACTCGTTCTACTCGGAAATCCTGCCCACTCCCTTTGAAAGGCCCATAATGACGCAGTACATAGAAATGAGGAATGCAGTCTCCTTGGACCCCCCCCCCCCCCATCCCTCCCCCATCCCTCTCACCGGTCCCCTTTGCATTGGTCCACAATAAAGTACACAGAACCGAGGAAAGCACTAAGCAGTCTGACACACCACTCGTTGCCGTTGGAATTAGAACTCCACCACCCCCCGATGCTCACGAAAGTATCCATACTGATGCGGTACACAGAATCGGGACATATCGACGTCGTTCGGCATCTCACTGTCAGAGAACCTCTATCTACTGCTACGTCAAGGGAAAACTGAATCACTTCGCCTTTTAACAAGGAATTTGGCCAGCTGATCGGTAACTGTGCACAAACACCGCTGTTAACATTATTTGTTCGGGCCTGGGTGCCAATCTGATCCTAAAGAGAAAACTGTGCAACGGAATTTTGATCGTTGGACTCCAAATGACCGTGATAGATTAAGTAATTTTCTCTCAGAGGGTACAGGCGATAAACATTACAGGACACGGGTATATTTCCTGTTGTTCACGTTGAGGAGCAGTTTAATGAGGTAAGTAGCTGCATTATTAATATGTTTCCGCAAATGGAGCGTACTCCTGAGACTACATTTGCACAAACAAAAACATTAAATCTATGGTTTCATCCGCTAAACAATACTAATGTACCGATCATGTGTTAACAAAAGGGCGAGTGGATTAAAAAGCAGAAGGTGTATGCGCTATTACTCGAACAAGTTTCGAAATAAAAATTACCACTTTCCTGAACTGTCAACGCCAGCTCGTGACTTACAAAAACCGTAATAATCAATAAGCTACACGTTGCATGAAGTACTTCCTGAGCAATCAAACACCGAATATTGTACCACCTCGATCAGCGTAAAAAAATGTAGTGAGCTCGTCTCTCGTGATAATCACGCATTCCTCCTAACGACAGAGTACCTACAAATGAAAAATAACTCTGATCCATGATCATTACTTAATCACGGAGCAGCTACTGCTTCCTACGAATGTTTTCGTCCACATCCCGGTAAATTATGTCCGAAACATAACATTCCTCGCCTCTCCATAAAGAGAACGACAAAACTTGGTGGACGTATATTGACCAATGCCCAGAAAGATCAGGCACTTCCTACAATCAGAAGACAGTAGAGGAAACATCTGCTTCTCCCGGGCTACAATTTTCCTTGCTGTTCAACGGATGAAGTTTCGAAAACCGAGTCGCACCGCACACATACGAGACGGTCAACAACGAGGTACCACACCTAGGAAAGTGTGGAAGCGGTCGGCAGCACAGAAACTCGCCATCTTGACGCCACCGGAGCTGAATTCGAAAATAACGTTCAACTATCGGCCCAGGCTGCTACTGCAGAGCCAAACCAAAATCCTCCACCTCAATTTGTCTAGTTGCATGCAATTATTATTATGCCGACATTCATTCAAAATGAACAAGCGTATATGTTTCGCATAGGTGGTAAAGGTACATGTCGGATTGACTGGTGATTGTAATTTTCATAAAAATAAAGACACACAAAATCAGGTGCACAGCATCATCTCCCTAATTGGTAAGGAAAATATTACCAAATGCAGATAGAGGAAACATACTCTGCGAAACTTGAAAAGGCAAAACCACCAAAATTATATGAGAGGCCAATTTATTGACGCCTTCCTTTGACACTGTTCTCCGTGCTCACAGTGAATGGTGGTCCATATATAGTCGCTTTGTCAGTACTGTTATTTTAATTCCTGGAAACAAGCCCAATTCAAGACGCAATGTAGTGATGTGGCTATACAATCGTGCATACCCAACTGAACACGGGCATCCTGTCGGGCGCTAGTCACTTCGGTCCGTTCAGTTCTTATATGACATTACCACTGCCAGAGTTACGTGGAGAAGAGCTTCAGGCACAACGAGGAGTAGGAAATGTGCAGCACACTTCAACTGAGGCCAAGAACCCTGGGAATGTACGAAGTGTTAGGAAGAAGAAAGTGCTGCTGCTAGGTAGTAGCCATGGGCGAGGTGTAGGCCCTCAGTTACAGGAAAGTTTAGGGGCAGTATACCAGGCCACCAGCATCTTCAAGACAAATGGAGGGCTAAGTCATGAGATAGAGGACTTAGAGACTTTATTTAAGGACTGTACAAAAGAGGACCATATTGTGATGGTGGAGCAGGAAACAGTTTGGACGGGCATGGGGCATATGACATGGGTGGTGATCTGGACAAGATAGCTTCCCTCACCCATGGCACCAATGTACACTTAGTTCAGCTGTTCTGGCGTCATGATAGATCACACCTTGATGGGACTATGAGGCGAAACAACGTGGGATTAGGAATGGCTCTGAGGGCAGCCAACTTTGCTCATATTCCTCTGGTTCCCATAGGGACTATCAACAGATGAGGTTTCACTAGGTATGACCTACATGTAAATCAGGAGTGGGGAGGGAAGATTGGTACAGCTGATTCATGAAAGTATAGTGGGTGGATCTCGGGTCACACATGGTCAAATACCTGTTGCCATGGGTAGGAGAAGAAACTCCTTTTTAGAATAAATCCAGACAACAAGTTCCCCTGCTTAAAGAGTATTTCCAGCAGTTTAAAAAATACTGAAACAATCATTCACAAGACAGATTTAACTATCTAAATATCACACAAACAAGATGTCACAAAGAAAAACAGGATTGGAAAGAGTAAAATGGGGCATTACACAGACTTAACAATCCTCCATCAAAACATGCAAAAATAAAAAATAAAATACAACTATTAGATGTTAAGCTCCAACCTTTGAATTGCACAGTAGTATGTGTTACTGAGCACTGGTGTAGAGACACAGAAATCCAACATGTAGTATTATCAATGATTGCAAGGGCAAACTCTTACTGCAGAACTGCTTCAAGGGGTGGAGGATCAAGCATTTATATCAGAAAAGGAACACAGTTCAAATCAAGACGTGACCTCAGTGCATTATGTGAAGACAAACACTTTGAAATATCAGCTATTGAATTAGCAGGGCTTGATATCACCAAGAAATTAAACATTTTGTGTGTTTATAGATCTCCCATTGGTGGTGTGGACACTTTTTTCAATAAATGAACAGAAGTTCTAGATAAAGTCTCAAGTACAAAGGTCAACATAATTCTGTCTAGGGACATTAACAACAATAATAATATCATAGATGAATCCAGCAGCACCTTCATAAATATTCTTCAAAGTTTGGGTATGTCCCTATTCGTCAATAGTGCACCAAGGATTACTACAATGACTGCATCAATAATTGACCATGTAGTCACAAATACGGACAGGGAAAAATGCGATGTAGCTGTAAAAGATCTCTGACTACCATATCATCTTTGTTACATAACAACAGTGAAATCAGGCATCAAATCATTCCCTTAATTACAAGTGTACAAACAACATCTGTCAGAAATCAAAATAAAAGATTTTTCAAACGAACAAGCACAACAGAGCTGGGATGAAATTCTCTAAATTCTCCACACTATTTAAATTGAACTTTGAAAAGGCGTTTCCAAGGGTGTACACGTCTGTATCAACATCTCACAAAACCCAGTGGATAACAGTAGGTATTAAGAAGTCCTTCCAAACACTTAAATACCTCAGTTCCACTAAAAAGAGTCACAATGATCCAGAATTCATAAATTTCTATCATAGATACAAAAAAATCTAAGGGAAGGCGCTGATTACTGCAAAAAAGTCGTTTAATATCAAAATAGTATACAATGCAGAGAATAAAAGCAAAACAGTCTGGGATGTTATAAAAAAGGAAACACAGAAGCAAACAAACCCAGAATAACATGCTGATAAGGGAGGGGGATAAGGTAATAAATAATCAACAACACTTAGCAAACTATGTAAACTAGCATTTTTTAAGTATTACAGAGAAGGAATAGCAAAAATTCCCAAAACAAATATAACACCTGTAAATAATGTTACACTAAATACAATGATGTTACTTCCAACCACAGAGAACGAAGTCAATAAAACTATTCAAAAACTAAAAAAATTGCTCTGAGCACTATGGGACTTAACTTATGGGGTTATCAGTCCCCTAGAACTTAGAACTACTTAAACCTAACTAACTTAAGTACATCACACACATTCATGCCCAAGGCATGGATTGTCAACAGTGCGACCGCGCGGTTCCAGACTGTAGCGCCTAGAACCGCTCGGCCTCTCTGGCCGGCAAAAACTAAAAAATTTGAGTACTGAAAAACTGCATAGAGATTATACAAGGCCCTGTAACAAATATAATTAATGAATCCTTCACATCAGGGACATTTCCAGTAACTTATCATCAGAGTGTAACATGCAGTGTCTTTTAGTTACATACTATTCATACGTGCACTCAGTTTTTACCTATGGCATTTATTACATTACCGTCCATTACTGTTATACTATAACCTTAAAACTGGCAGCAGTTCGTATAGTGAAATTATTTTTATTCCAGTAATTATAGTATGAAGAAGCAGAGCAGTGTTACCCTCTGAAAGGATCTTAGTTGTGTTGACCATGATATACCTAACGGAGGTGGCTTATAAGAAATGAGTCAGAAGTACGTAAATATTTAAACAGTAACAAACAATATTTTACCTATTTCCACTGTTCAAAGAATAAAGAAAACGGTCGCCAGCCTAATTAGGCAAGAGAGTGATTGACATTCTTGTTCATGAAAATAGGTATGAGTAACTTTAATGGGCAAACATAACCTACACTTTGCCACAACGAACTCTGGCACCTCCATATGTTCCCGTTAAAAAAAGTGCTAACAGTTATAAGAGAACATGGCTATTCGCATAATGGTAACAGAAAACGACGTATACTTTTCCCTTAAAGACTTGTTCAGACTGAATGGTCTCAATAACATTACAATCAATATTCACTGTAGCATCATAAAATAGGCATAGGTTCAATATTACTTTTCAAACATTTTCCTATCTGACAAAAAATTGTAATTGTAGTTCACTGCAAAATTATGAACTGATCATAGTTTAAGTCTCTCTCACAGCTGATGAAAGTTAAATGTATTTCACTAACAAAAAACTTCTCACTGAATCTTGAATAAAAGAAGTTACTGTTTTCATAGATAGTGGTCTTTCTGTTAATTGTTATTTATCCTGAGCATAAAAAATAAACCGTGGATCCTATTACATTATTAATATGCACTTTCAATACACAAGAGGAACCCAATATTGTACAGAATTTGAACTGAATAGCAATAGTAATCAAAACTTTCTATAATTAAGTAACTTTGTGCATTTAAACTGCTTTCAAAGGAGGGGGGGGGCTTAATTTTAACCACTGTAGCAGAGCAAACTAAACACACTTTCAATACACTAGATGAACAAGTACTTATCAACCACGAACGTAGCCGGCCGGGGTGGCCGAGCGGTTCTAGGCTCTACAGTCTGGAACCGCGCGACCGTTACGGTCGCAGGTTCGAATCCTGCCTTGGACATGGATGTGTGTGCTGTCCTTAGGTTAGTTAGGTTTAAGTAGTTCTAAGTT
Organism: Schistocerca gregaria; assembly: GCF_023897955.1. Classification (NCBI taxonomy): domain Eukaryota; kingdom Metazoa; phylum Arthropoda; class Insecta; order Orthoptera; family Acrididae; genus Schistocerca; species Schistocerca gregaria. The sequence goes on along the minus strand of NC_064923.1, from coordinate 124,340,141 downwards.
CTAGGGGACTCATGACCTCAGACGTTAAGTCCCATAGTGCTCAGAGCCATTTGAAACAATTGAAGCATGAACATATAACTCTCAACAGTTGCAGTTCTGAACTTATACTGCAGTTAAACACAAATCTGAGATATTTGTAAGATCCTTTCAACAAACAATATTAATTTTAGCACACTATAATGCTATATTAATTTTAATATGCATCCAATGAAGGACACTCGGTAAACACTTTAGAGTGGGAGGGGACCCTAAGTGGATATGTGACTGAGGTAGGTACAAGAGTTCAGTCAAATTTTACGTTATATTTGGGTACACTATAACATCCTATGAGCTGATCCTTCACTGTACGTTACTATAGTGTTCCATAACGGTGATTGTGTAATGTGGTGGCGATTGCATGTTGGCAGGTGGATTTGCAGGTAGAATTGCTGGACTCCGTCATTTCTTGGTGGCGATGATAGATACCAATTTCAGAATAGTTACAGCTCTATATACAATCATCCGAGGCATTGGAAAGCAGCGCGAGAAGCCTCTCTCGGCACCAGCACAATATACAAGTTTTACATGATTGATTGACAGTTTGGTAGCTCGTCCCCAACTGACTCTTGGTTCCACCTTTTCTACATAGGCCAACCACAATTTGTGCGCGCTACACAGTTCCGTTCCCGAGGGAAGCCACAACACCTTTTACATACAAAATAACTAAGAACCCTAAGTGAAGGTCAGCAGTTTACATAACAGCAAACAAACTTTTTAAACAAAACAGAACAATTACATATATTGGTAGTTATACACAAAATTATTTCAATACAATTATTTAATTTTAAAGATAAACAAAGATATTATACAAGGAACACAAAAGATCATTACAGTGATTATACTTCATACAGTATTGAATTAATCGTACACTAATTACAGAACTTCAACAATGGGATGTTAAACAAAATAGAGAGCTAAATGAATCAACAAAAGGTATGTAGTGTCTAAGCTATGGTGTTACACATTCTTTTTTGGGGGAACAAATGCAGAAAATATGAACACAATTTTCAAACTCCAGAAAAGGGCCATAACAATAATAACCAAAAACAGTAGTCGAGCTCACTGTAAAGATCTGTTCAAAACACTGGGGATTTTAACTGCTCAATGTGAATACATTTACCAGTTGATTGCACGTATCAAAAAGAGGTCTGTCCATGACCACGGGACAAGAGCTAGACTTAACTCACATATACCAAGAAAAAAATAAACAAAACTCAAAACAGCATTTTTCACCAAGAAATAAAACTGTACAATAAACTACCAAAATAGATTAAAGAAATTGCAAAAATACACTTATTTAAAAAGGCAGATAAAAAGTACCTGTTATGCAATACATTTTATACATTGAATGATTACTTAGATATAACAGAGTAGTGGTTTGGTAAAAAATAGTTATGCAAATAAATAGTAATAATGATTATAAAACGTCCAAAATTCCACGTAACACCTTCACACTATGTTTTTAACCTTCTTTTTTCCTTTTCTAGAAAAACGTACCCCCAAGCTATGCATAGGACAATACTAATACCTCTTCCTCTTTCTGATCTCAACTTCTCGCTCATGCCACAAGATAGCAAATGGGAATTGCGGTACAGAAAATGGCCCAGATATCACCAGCGTGTGTGTGTGTGTGTGTGTGTGTGTGTGTGTGTGTGTGTGTGTGTGTGTGTGTGTGTGTGTGTGTGTGTGTGTGTGTGTGTGAGTAGTAAGTGAAGTGTTATGAAGAAATGTGTTTATAGTATGTGCAGTGACTGATATGAGTGAACATTGTAGCATTACATTATTTAATAAGTATTTGTAAAATAAGTATTGTATACCAGGAATAAATCTAATGATTTTCTGTAACTAGAAGTTTGTAAATGTATGTGTATACGAATTACCTTATTATAAATTGATCTAAACTTGTAAATAGTTTGACATGTCCAATATCCTTGTAAAAAGAGATCCACGGATGAATATAGCTACTACTACTACTACTACTACTACTAGTAGTAAGTATGGCCCGGATGGACCCATCGACTCCATATTCCCAAGATATTTGAATGCAAGCAACAACACTGTGGAGAAATAAGTTGCACTCACGATAGGTTATGGCCCTACCACTGTCGAATTCCTACTGGTGGTAGCAGCTGTTTCTCTTTGTACGAAGCACAACACCAACTTCATATAACGAAGTAACAATCCAATGTGATCTCTGGCTGAGAAACCACTTGCGTACTCTTTCATTATAAACAGGTTGTAAATGGCGTTACCGTACATAGTTTCTACGGTTCTGCTGTACGCCAATCATTTTCATGTCGAAGCATGCCGCTGAACGGCAATCTTTTGCATCTCGAAGCATGCCAATTTGAAGTGTGTTGCGTGCCGTCTTCTTGGTGTTGCTATTTTAGTGCCTAATAGAGTAGATCCTGTCGAATTGCTCAGACCACTAAGCTATCGTTATAGAAGTGTAAAAAATAACAAAAATAATTAAAAAGACGAAGCTAGGCCTAAGAGTATTACCAAAGAATTGTTTCGGAGAAGATCAAGTAGTTCTAACACGTGATAGTAACGAAATATTAACTATATTAATCAAGTTAGGAATGCAACAGTTTCCGAGAAATGGATTACTTGCAGATATACTTAAGGAGGGAAAAGCTTGCTAACTGAGGCTGTGGCCAAGCCAATCTTCGATAACCTGTGCTCTTGGCCAGAGAGTGGAAGCTGTCGTTAAATTTTGACATTGTAGTTCTAGATATGGTAAGTGTTATCGTGAACAAAGAAAAATAATGACTTACATGCGTACAAACTTGTTTTATCGTAGGTGCAGTCTATCCCTTTTGTGTGGTTTTGTATGTTTTGTCAGCTATTCTTAGAAAATGTTCCGCGCGAGGCTGTAGCGGTTAGGCAAATCCAGTGCACGCGGGTAGGATATCTTGCTCGCCTTTGTACCGGGCACGCGTTATCAGTTGGCCATCGGCCAGCGCTTGTGAAGAGTCGTTGCCGAAGTCATATAACGTTGGCGCACGATGTTCTGCATATTGCTCTGCTGCTGTGGGATCTACACGCATTCAACTAACTTAACGCGTTCTTCACTTAAGTCTATATGTAATGAACAAAATTGTTAGAATCATGTGGTTGAATATTAATTGTAACGTACGGTAGGATGATCGATAAATAGGGAGGTTTCTGTTGCGTCACCATCCGTGTGCAATGACGGTTTTTTTGTCGTCATATTTATTAGATATACTGCATTACATCTGTCATCATACTGTTAAGTGTAACATTACATTTCAAATGTGCATTTAATAATTGATTCAGTGATAGGTTGACAGCACACAAGAACGAAGAATAACTTTAAGTCTACTCATTTCAGCAGAAGGGTAGCATCAACGTCAGGAACACCAGAAACTAAGTAGCATGAATATCAAAAGTGTTAAGTAATTATTACTGGAATATCTCTCACTCCCTCTCTGTTTTTCAAAGGATCACTTACGTTTTTCCGTCGTGGGGAGCCTTCACACTGCGTCGGATGGTATTATCTGAGAAACAGGTAAACCTTCTCTGTCAAGTACATCGCGTGAAAGTCATTTTACGTCACATGCCCTTATTCTTACCAATTTGCGAAGCAGGCAAATTTGGTTTACTATTATGAAGACTACTTTCAAACATGGCTGTCTCTCTTAGCAACTGTATGTAAGTTTCAACATAGGAAACACACAGCCAAACGGTTGCATGTAATTATTTGGTACAAACCTAGGCTTTGACATCTCTAAGGATATCTTCAACACCAAAATAATACATACAAAGTTAAGTTTGACAAAAACATTAACCCAGAGAGGTAACTTGCAACAGAGGTTACTTACTATAAAGTTACATTGCGATAAGGCAACGATCAAAGTTCGGAGCAGATATGCTCATGCCAGAATTGAAATTAAACACGTTCAAGCCTTTGTCACGTACGCCTTGCAAGGAATAACATCAAAGTGATTGCCCAACTGGCTTACATTGCTACCACGAAAACAAGTTGCTCCGCCTGTTGGACGCGGGCAGTGACATGTGTCTATGTAAGACATCTAACAGTGTTGACTAAATTAAACCGCAATTAGTTAGAAAAACAAAATACAAAGGAAGAGAACTTAATGTAAACTTGGAAATACAAAGTAGTCAAGGAAATGAAGTATAACTAGAAGCCATCTACCAGGCTTTACAGAAATTCCCGTTATGTAAAGCACAGAATATTATAAAATATTTATACAAACTGCTGTACAATGCAGAAAATATCTGCATGAAGGTAAATTCAGTAGTACACATCTATGAGATTCGAAGATGATATTGATATTTGATTTGTGGAGCGCTCAACTGCGCATTTATCAGCGCCCGTACAAATTCCCAATCTTTTATTCGTCCAATCTCGCCACTTGCGTGAATGATGATGAAATGATGAGGGCAACACAAACACCCAGTCATCTCGAGGCAGATGGAAATCCCTGACCCCGCCGGGAATCGAATCGGGGATCCCGTGTTCGCGGAGCGAGAACACGGCCGTGAGACGAGATTCGAAGAAAAATATGTTTTGAAACTAGAGGAAGACGCTACAGTTGGTGTCTAATGTTGACGGGTACCACAATATTGTACAAAACATTGTGACCGACGACTGAACATGTGCAAGTATATGGATATTTATGGTATGTGCCCAAGAATGCGGTTCTCGGAGTGTTTTGAAAGCTGTGGGACCATTCTGCGACACCGCGAGTGAGTTTGTAACGTATAAAACGAAATAAGCATCACACAGCTGGCGTAATATACAAGATATGTTTCGAACAACGAGGAAAACGTACCGTCTGCATCGCGGATCAAACAAATTTCGTCGAAGTTCCCAGTACGCTCATCACATTTTTCGTTGATCATATTGAGATTATTTTTACTTAAAATTTTAATATACATAATTTTTGCGTAAGCCTAGCCAAAGAGTAAAAAATATTGCAAGAAACAGCGTTCGAAATGCAGCGCAGGGATGTTGGTGCTATCTCAAGGTACTCTGTATCACCTGACCACCAGCGAGTTATAAAAGTTTTACCTTCCAAGCAATTTTGGAATATGTCAGAAAGACCAATGCTTCGTTCTTCGAAATTACAAGATTACGATCCCGAAATGTAAAGTAAAATAATAGCAGATGAAGTATCGAATGTATTATATTGTATACAACACTGTAGCCAGTAAGTCAAGAAGCTGCAAATCACTATTTAATAGCTTTTAATGTACTGTCACCAGATTGTTCAAACAACAAAAATAGTTCAAATGGCTCTGAGCACTATGGGACTTAACAGCGGAGGTCATCAGTCCCCTAGAACGTAGAACTACTTAAACCTAACTAGCTTAAGGACATCACACACATCCATGCCCGAGGCAGGATTCGAACCTGCGACCGTAGCGGTCGCACGGTTCCAGACTGAAGCTCCTAGAACATCTCGACCACTCTGGACGGCTGTTCAAACAACCCATGAGGTTTTTACGTCTCTTATTATTCATATTCTTTTTCTGTCATTTTATTGAATAAGTTCGTAATGCTGTCATTCACAAAAGGCTATTCATTTCTCAGTATTTAACGCCATATATTGAAAGTAAAATACGTTTGCAGTTTAAATTAACAGTAATATAGGTCTTATTTTCTCGAACTGTCGTATGTTTGAAATGTATTACTCTACTCTATCGTAGCCTCTTTGAGAGTCATGTGCTTTGTAATCATATTGTATCTGTTTTCATACGTTACAACTGAGTCAAAACAAGTGGTGCGTATTGGTAATCTGTTTTGTGGCCCAACGGAAGTAGATAATAATGAAAACCAACGTGTGTACCTGGGTGTCCACACGCGCGCTTGTGTGTGTGTGTGTGTGTGTGTGTGTGTGTGTGTGTGTGTGTGTGTGTGTGTGCGTGCGTGCGTGCGCGTGTTTGTAATTTCAAATAACAACATGAATATGATTTGTTATAGAAATACTTTAAAAACGTATTTTCAGGCGGACGTTTTACGTAAGCTGCATTGTAACATAAGTCTAGTGCAACCATCATTACTGCACTTGTTTAAATGTGAGGTGCAAGTAACATGCTGTTTGATGAAAGGATCATCTGACGATGAATTGTAGTGATTCCAAATTGCCGGCCGCGGTGGTCTCGTGGTTCTAGGCGCGCAGTCCGGAACCGCGCGACTGCTACGGTCGCAGGTTCGAATCCTGCCTCGGGCATGGATGTGTGTGATGTCCTTAGGTTAGTTAGGTTTAAGTAGTTCTAAGTTCTAGGGGACTGATGACCACAGCAGTTGAGTCCCATAGTGCTCAGAGCCATTTGAACCATTTTTTTTTTTTATTCGAAACTAGCAACGGTGGTATTTCAACAAAGTAAACGAAAACCAATTTGTGACATGTTTCTGCTGTAAACCATCAGAAATTTCTTTACTTTCAAGTGTTGTGACGTTTTCGACGGTCAAAAGCAGATCTTATCACTTTTGACCTCAGTTTTTTTTTTAAAGCAGAACCATAGCTATGTAAGTTCTTTCAAAAGATTTCAGGAGTTGCGTTTGAGTGACATCATATTAGTATTCCGAAGGTCGTTGAAACAGCTGGATAGCTGGATCTGGCCTCGCTTTTTTAGGAATGTCACACCCTCAGTGCAGCTTACGGCTTCGACTGGCATAGATGTGATCAGCTGCACTGCATTAAACAAGGTAACCACAAACGCAACTAGTGGTTCATACAGCGAAGATACGCCAAAGCGTCTAATGCACTGAATACAGCACAAAGCCCCCGGCTACACAAAATGAGGTACAAGCCAATAGCGGCAGTCATAGGCGAAAATTCGCTGGCTGGAATATTTGTGAAAATAAACACAGGTTTCCCCCCGGAGTTATGTGGCGCCGGTGATTTTCTCCCAGGTACCTGTGTGTTGACTGATTCGTGTGGTCCTGTCCAAGGATCAGAGTGCCTGCTGCAAGTGCTGTAGTGGTAGTATCTGAAAAAACTCTTGACTTTCTGGTGTATCTGGCTATACGCTTCCATGTCTCAGCCAATCATGATGATGTCTTCACTTGTGCCACTCGCCATCTCCGCATCAGAAGCGATAGTATTGAAACTACCCCTTCAAAAATTAAGAATGACTGTGCTGGTAAACTTCTACGTTATTTGATTTTCAAACGGCTGAGCAAAACTGTACGTATTCAGACAGTGATTCTGATCATGACTAAACTGACACACAATATTTTTAGCGCAACGAAATCCGACTTTCAATAATCCCTACAAAAGAATGGCTCTGAGTAACAATAAGCTATACCTTTCATGAATCACTTACCTCACAAAAATCTTCGTTATTCGAACTACTGCAATACAGCGAGCGCCAATACTGCCACCTACATAAAGAAGTCTAACTATTGAAGGCACTAACTACTGATAGGCATAGTTAGCAAATGAAAGATTTTGATAGAGAACAAACAATGTATTTACCTTAATAGTGTTCAAAAGTCATTATATATATACTCCTGGAAATTGAAATAAGAACACCGTGAATTCATTGTCCCAGGAAGGGGAAACTTTATTGACACATTCCTGGGGTCAGATACATCACATGATCACACTGACAGAACCACAGGCACATAGACACAGGCAACAGAGCATGCACAATGTCGGCACTAGTACAGTGTATATCCACCTTTCGCAGCAATGCAGGCTGCTATTCTCCCACGGAGACGATCGTAGAGATGCTGGATGTAGTCCTGTGAAACGGCTTGCATTGCCATTTCCACCTGGCGCCTCAGTTGGACCAGCGTTCGTGCTGGACGTGCAGACCGCGTGTACGACGCTTCATCCAGTCCCAAACATGCTCAGTGCGGGACAGATCCGGAGATCTTGCTGGCCAGGGTAGTTGACTTACACCTTCTAGAGCACGTTGGGTGGCACGGGATACATGCGGACTTGCATTGTCCTGTTGGAACAGCAAGTTCCCTTGCCGGTCTAGGAATGGTAGAACGATGGGTTCGATGACGGTTTGGATGTACCGTGCACTATTCAGTCTCCCCTCAACGATCACCAGACGTGTACGGCCAGTGTAGGATATCGTTCCCCACACCATGATGCCGGGTGTTGACCCTGAGTGCCTCAGTCCTAAGCAGTCCTGATTGTGGCGCTCACCTGCAAGGCGCCAAACACGCATACGACCATCATTGGCACCAAGGCAGAAGCGACTCTCATCGCTGAAGACGACACGTCTCCATTCGTCCCTCCATTCACGCCTGTCGCGACACCACTGGAGGCGGGCTGCACGATGTTGGGGCGGGAGCGGAAGACGGCCTAACGGTGTGCGGGACCGTAGCCCAGCTTCATGGAGACGGTTGCGAATGGTCCTCGCCGATACCCCAGGAGCAACAGTGTCCCTAATTTGCTGGTAAGTGGCGGTGCGGTCCCCTACGGCACTGCGTAGGATACTACGGTCTTGGCGTGCATCCGTGCGTCGCTGCGGTCCGGTCCCAGGTCGCCGGGCACGTGCACCTTCCGCCGACCACTGGCGACAACATCGATGTACTGTAGAGACCTCACGCCCCACGTGTTGAGCAATTCGGCGATATGTCCACCCGGCCCCCCGCATGCCCACTATACGCCCTTGCTCAAAGTCCGTCAACTGCACATACGGTTCACGTCCACGCTGTCGCGGCATGCTACCAGTGTTAAAGACTGCGATGGAGCTCCGTATGCCACGGCAAACTGGCTGACACTGACGGCGGCGGTGCACAAATGCAGCGCAGCTAGCGCCATTCGACGGCCAACACCGTGGTTCCTAGTGTGTCCGCTGTGCCGTGCGTGTGATCATTGCTTGTACAGCCCTCTCGCAGTGTCCGGAGCAAGTATGGTAGGTCTGACACACCGGTGTCAATGTGTTCTTTTTTCCATTTCCAGGAGTGTATATATCAGTTCATGAGATCCATTCTTACAAATTTCCTTTCTCTGACGGGCACACGTCCAGATCGTCCGCTCTTGAACCTCTGGCATCTCTCTCCCCACATCCACCACTGCTATCGACTCACCTCCAACCGCCCAATGCTACGCTCTGTTCACATCGCACAGCCCAACACTACACTAGTGAATATTCCAACAATGAGTACAACCAGCCACAGACTGCACACAGCACTGTCAGCGATTTTCATACACAGCACTACGTAGCTTTACCAACATAAAAGCCTAAAAAGCCTACTTACAGTATCAGATTCTACAACAGCCATCTACCGTCTGAATATGAGCATTTGAGTCCCACGCTCAGGCACAGCGGCTTCAGCAAGGCAGTTGTTGGAACTTTCTTCAGGTTTAATCTATGGTGAACCCGTCGGGATTCAGCACAAGGGGTAAGCTGACATCATTTATTCATTACTCTGTAGCAATGGCCAGCAAAATTAATGAGATGAGGAATGAACTGAGAATGATATTTCAGCCCACTTCCTAGCTTTGGGGTATGCTACGCTCCAGTAGACGAAGTATGTATCATGTTCCCTGAGCGTGTAACAACGTCTACAAAGACCAAAAAATTATTGTCACTGAGAGTTGTGCACCATATAAAGCAAAGGGCACTGGAGAAGTAAGACACGGCTGAACACTACTCATACGTCTTCATATTGATATTCCATTATAAAAGTTAACGGCAAAATCAGATTTAATTGTAACAGTTGTAAGGTGTCATGAAAACCCTGACATGATAAGAAAAATCCAGTAGTATGTCACATAGCTCCGAATAAATCGTGACATTAAATTAACCAAAGTAATACGAGTAACGAGTGAGGAAATGGAATACTAGAGACTAACACGAGAATGCCTAAATGCATGTCATACCTTCCCACCTTGAGACAGACGCAGTTCCGAGGGGAGAAACGAGAACAGAAGCCAAGAACAAATCCGTGTTAAGCTAGAAGGCCCTACGATAAGGGACGGACTGGACACCCACGTCGCCAGGTAACCACTAAGGCCACACAACCCGCAAGTTTTAGTGTGAGACTTTTTCGCGTCTCTGTTACGTCAAGGACCACCCCCCCCCACCCCCAGTCCATGTTAAAAGCTAGAGCCCTCCAGAAGAACAGTATAGATTTTAGATAATGCTAAAAGGACCACACCAGCTGCACATTTTAGCGTGAGACTTTTTCGCGTTTCTGTTACATTGCAAACTTTAAAAACATTGCTCCACCACGAAAAGTATAACATTTCTCATTGGATAGACAGAATTTTTGTAGGCGGAGCTTAAAGTTAACATCGAGACCCTGATTGGTCCGATGAAAACACATCCAGATAGTTTTTTTAAACCAACTTCGGTAAATTGTAGTAAGGAGAAGTTAGGAGTGTTAGTTCCGAGACGGCGAGCTGGATGGCTGCTGCGCAGGCCGCCGCCCCCCTTACGAACACCGACAAGGTAATGAACGCACGCCATGCCGCATAACAGCGCATGAAGCTTCACTCAGAACTGCGGAAGTCTCATCTGTTACACCCCCTTTTTGCGTAATACTAGTGTCGATCGTAAATTAAAGCTCATGGTGTTCACATTTGCCACTTGAAGTAAAAATCTGAAACGCGATGATTTTTCTGTTATATAGTTATTGAGAAGCCACATCAGCCACTGTAATTTACGACAAGTTAGATAAGTAATTAAAGATAATTGAGGGTCACTGTAGACCATTTTGATAGTTTTCTCTTTTGTGAAACGTAATTTAAACCTAGATTAGAGATGTGATATGACATAGGTCATCCTTCGATCCATTGTAGAACTTGGAAACACACTCAGGGAATATTCGTTCACATTTTTGTTGAACGCAGTTGGTTTTTACCATCCTGTATTGAAACATTTCCTTTTATCAATAGTGCAATTTATAATCAATGTTTTGTGAGTAGAATAAAATTTCCAATGGTAAACTTAACTGCTTTTTCGACGTTATTTTACCAGCTAACTAAAAATAGGAAAGCCTTTAACCCCTTCCACTAAATTTAGTATTAAGATTCTTTTACAGGGAGTGCAGTGGAGCTGACGCTGACATCATTTAGTATTTGGTTATATCATCGCTAGTCTCACTGAACTCTTCTGAATTCTACATGTCATGTGTGGTCTGGCGTCTCCTTACCAGCAACAGGTCCCAGGTTCAAACAAGTAATTCCCTAAAAAACACGCTCAGAGCTTCGTTGCGCGAAAGTGGTAGGGACACACGATATAGAACAAACATACACCACCATGAATGTTTATACAGTTTTAACCGATCACAAAGGTACGTTATTAGATAGGTAGTGGGCCTTCCTCTGGAAGTTTCCAGATGATGCTGCATCGACTGTTCGCGACGAAACCGAACCACAGAGAGAAAATCCTTTTTATTCAGGGACATTTTCTGAATAATTTGGTATTAAGGACCTGTAGTCCCAGATGTCTCGCTACGGAGGAGTAACATAATTATGATTTATTTGATTTGTTATCAACATTGTTTGTTTGTGTGAAAATAACTTCACAGCAGTGAAAAGTTGTGTAATATGGAATCCCGGAAACGTACAACCAAAAAATACAAACACCTATATTCAGTTGCAAAAGTACTGTGAAGAGCGTAATGCAATGCTTTCAATGCATTCAGTGAACCGTGCACCAGGTAGCATCGGCCTACTCTTCATCTCCAGATCCATCCATACTGCTGTGGATCAATGTTAATGTAAAACTCACAGCACCGCAAAAACGAAACTTATACAGAACACAGCAGTCCTGAACGCACGCCTGAGGGCGAAAAGTAAAGTGGACATTACTGTTCTCAACAGCAAATACTACTGTAGATACCCTCGGACATCTCAAATGTAATATAACACTTTTATTAATGTACGGGTGATTAATATTTTTTGTATGTAAATGAATATCGGAATCCACCCCTAAACTCATTTCTCTTTGATTTAGCTGTTTGATTATACAGTAAAGGTACCCCTAATGAAAGGATTTGTTCAGAAGAGTATTGAACGTGTTCGACGATCACGTGAAACGCACGTGCTTTGTTGCTCTCAATCTCTGAGTGCTGTCAATACCTGCATGCAAGCAAAGTAGACGGATGTGGCGGAAGGGATGCTAAGCCAGCGTAAGTGTGACGGCAGCAGTGAAGAGAGCGACTCCTGATGACACGGGAAAAGCGTTCAAAGTATTGATAAATATTAAGATTTGGGATATACTGTCGAGGATGCAAAAACCACGCAAGTTTTACTAGTAAAATCACAAAAAAATAAGAAATAGAGAAGTGATGTCAAGGTTTGACAAAATATGTCTGATACGATTAATCAAGGTCGTACAATTGTCGCTGGTTTTGTACATTAACAGTTGGTGACGAAATGAAAAGTGAGCAGTAAGAATTTACAACTCAAACTGGCTAACTGTCGGTTTCTTCTTCAGTCATCTGCCATGAAAGGAGCGACGCACTAATCAAGGATTCGTAGACATGTCACAGTTAAAATTATTGGTATGCTCCGGAAACCATCTCTTGAAGCATAGAAAACAGATCACGTCACACACTTTTTAACACACACTTTTTAACACAAATTCTATGGGATTCAATGATCAAGAATAAGTGTTACATGACACAGATTCTCTCATTTCCTATAGCACTTAGATTAAATCATACAAGAATAAAAGTATTGCACAAATTATAAGTAAAAACTATTTTCATTTTTCAGGGCGTAAACATTAGTAGACAGTTCGTATACCACAGCTTACAAACATACAAGAGTGATGCTATTAATTAATCATACACGAACTGCAGTAACGATTTCACACTACACAACTGTGTTAGTTGTGTGGTACTATGAGTGAGTCGAACAAGTTCGTTTTCAGACAAGATATACAGATTCATACCATTGACAGTTGCACTGTTTTGAAGAAGTTTTCAGAGCAATAAACGTATAAAGATAAATATGAGTAACAAATCAAACGAAAGGTAAATACTTTATGACACGCCACCGGAGACCCTTAGGTCATCATATCAAAATATTCAGAAAACAACGGGCTACACAAACACTAGGCTTTTATATTTTTATCTGGGACAGATAGTTCCCATTCCATGACTGTGACCCAGGCTTTTTAGAGGTTTCCTTTGGCTGTAAGTCAAATGTCCTTACAAGAAGTCTCCACCGCGACTCAGTATACCACACTGGCAGCCCCCCTCGTGGCGCAAAACTGGGCGACTTTGTGACACGTACAGAGCCTTTTGTAACATTAACTTATACAGGTATGTCCTATGGCATTTAACTTCCACATCTATGGAATTTTATAACCTTATTCCTTTAATGTTGGTGAAAATAATGTTTTTATTTGCAGTGAGGTATTCGGAATATGAGTATTGACCATCATAAAATTACCTCCCTCCCCCCCCCCCCCCCTCCCGACCTAGAACGACATTTTGACCTCACGTATATGATAGATAAAATACACTTAAATCATCCCCAAAAAACATGGCCTTACCTAGTATTTCTTCATGACACGCAGTTATAACCCGGCTATAAATTGACACAATTTTTTTAGTTTTGTATTATCCATTTGTAAGGGTGCAATATTTTGTGGTTTACTTATTCTATGATTGAAGACAACTGTGTACGTTGAAATGACATGTTTAATGTCGCAATATTACAGCAAAAATACAGACTTTTACACAGTTTTCAAACACAGTTGTAGGGAATAACGCATCTCGTCAACATCAAAAAGTGAAATAATCCTAAACATAACAATATTAAATATTAACCCTCAGAAGGTTAAATTATCCCAAACACGACAATACTAAAGCTTAACTTGAAGTTTCTTTACAAAATTATTCCTACACTTACGTTATGATGTGTGTCAGTACTACGAAAATCGTACGATTCCTGTCCAAAGTTCGGTACTATTTTTAGGATGACAATCAAGTCTATGGTGGATGGTTAGTTATGTGACAAATGGAGCAGACTATTACCCAAGGGATTTTCTCTGTCTCTTGATGGCTGGGTGTTGTGTAATGTTCTTAGGTTAGTTAGGTTTTAGTAGTTCTAAGTTCTAGGGAACTGATGAACATTGATGTTAAGTCCCATAGCGCTCAGAGCCATTTGAACCATTTCATTACCCAATGTCGCTCGATTTTAGAGTGGACGCAAACTGGTGAGCCAACAAGTTTACACTTCTGCACACGGTATTTCCCTTAAGGTGCCATGAGCTGTCGTCTGCTAGGCCACTCTCTTCCGTTGAAATTACTATAAAACTAATTACACCTCTGCTGAATTTTCCAGCAGAAACTTTCCCTATGTTTCTCATTATGCGAGAGAACATGTACTCATCCCTAGTCTTAGAGTGTGGCGATATACACGAGCATGTTTGGAGCAGCTTGCATATTATAATCCCTCTCAGTTCTAGCAAGAATAATTAATTACTTGGCTGGTTCGTTTCTGCAGAGTTGGAGCTAAACAATGCTACAGCTGATTTCTAGCTGGATATCAGCGGCTGTGAACGCAGTGTTCACACAAATTACTCCTCTGCGTCGTACAGAGCATAATGCGCTCCATTCTGCACTTGACGCCAGTTCAGAGAAGAGTCCTCGAAAATTCCCGTCTTGTCTTACTCGTAGCCAAACAGTCTCCCCCTGGGTTCTTTTGTTCTTCACGTCACGGCGTTTTTCGACCAATAGGAGTGTTCCTCTTATTTTGTGGAAACACTCTGTACTAATCACAAGGTCTCAATATTACATTGCGTCGAAACTTTGGCTCTTTTTTCCTTCCTAGCGCGTTTCCGCTACTCGGACGTTTTGTGCCCATTCCAGACGCCTAAATGCGTTTATTGACTCTCTCTCATTTGTGTACCACTCGCTGGACACGTGATGGAAAATGCGTCACTGGTCTTGTTTCGTATCCATGTGGAATTCCAAAACACAGTTTACAAAAAGTTTTTTTTTTTTTTCCTGTCCTCCATCATATGGGCCGTTACACTCGCTCTCCCCATCTGAGTCACCCAGTTGGTCTATGACTTTCCGCCTGGGACACCCCTTTAAGTGGTTTCCTTGCAGTGTGGCTTTGCCTCTGTCCTCGTCTATGAATTCCAAACTAAAACGCCTCTCGCTGATTGTTTCACCTTCCGCCCGAATATGCATTATAGCAACGGTGTGTGAATTACCATTGATTGATTGTCACCCCTTTTTGCATTACATACTGATAGGCAAATTTGCTCATTACCGCCGAATTAAGTTAGGTGTCATATTCACCTTCCAATTGCGATGTATAAAGCTCTCATGTAAGGTGCAAATCTGACCTTCATTTATTCTGCCACCTTTTACATATATAGAAAAATTTTTATCACAATGTTTGCTAATTTACTGAGATTTATCTTTCTAATTTTCTTAAAATCCAAATAATTTTACTCCCCTCTCTTTGACACAAAATATGAATGAGAAACACGAACTTTTACACACATATGGGGAAAAAAAGGAGGCCCCTATACTTATGTTTAAGGTAATTAGTTCAAACTGTTAGGCAGCTTCTTACAATTACAGTAGTACATGAAAAAACAAATTTATCAAATATTTAATAGAATATTTTGAGCAACTGTATGTTATATTTAAGAAAAAAGTTGTAAAGCGAAATAAAATTTTGCCTTTTCTATTTTTTACTAAGCCATTCTCAAATGTCTCAAAGTAGTGCTCTATATTTGTACTTACGTTTTCCGCCAGGCTGTAAGTCTTTCCGGTTTTCAATATGTCTTATGTTGCTTAGTCTATAATTCAATAAATTTGATGATCCAGCTTTCTTCAACATGGTCATTTTTCTCCGTTTTATAGCGAAAAACAGAATGATACAATTTATAAAAAAACTGTCAAAATTACATTTTCCTGCTCATTCTACCACTTTTCTGTTACTTGAACCTTGAACACACGTTAGTGCCTCATGATTTTATTCTACTTAACTGATACACTGCCCTGTTTATTGCACTCATGACGTTTTCTGCATGTGTGTTTAGCAAAACCACGTAAAACCTTTTGCAGTTTTTCGCACATTGCTTCTTTTGATAATCAGCACCTCTTTCTAAATATCTAATTGAATCTTTAATTTTAGATTTATTTTACCATCCCCTATTTATGAAATTTGCATACGTTTTATACGTGCGTGTACAGTCATAAAAATGCGTCTAAGATCCTCATTCTCTTAATGTAGTGTACATGTTTTAGCGTCAATTTAAGAACGAAAATATTATAATTCTACGGTACATTTAGGTGAGCACTATTTCATGAAAATTGCGAACCGTGGATAAAATATAAGTTAGTGTCATTCGTTGTTTTAATCGGTTTTCAAATGTTTGACACTTGTACTGCGGGATGGCGGGACGGAGAAGCTAGCGGTGGCTTCAGTACGTCCTGGAGAACATTCACATGGGCAGCCATGAGTCCACTGTAACAGTGACGGCCAAGGAATATCGTACACTTTTTGCAAACCACATACACCACTTCATGACGATCATGTTTCCCGACGGCAGTGGCATTTTTCAACAAGATAATGCGTTATGTCGCAAGGACAGGTGTGTAGTGGAGTGGTTCGAGGAACACAGTGGCGAGTTCCAGTCGATGTGCTTGGCCCGCCAACTCGCCAGATCTGAACCCAATATAACGCATCTCGGATGTGATTGATCGTGGCGTCACACTGACCGCCCCACCCCGGAATTTACGGCAATGACGTGACGTGTGTGCAGACGTGGTACCATCTCCCTGCAGTGCACTATCAAAGCCCCATTGCTTCCGTGCCACAACATTTCACCGCTGTTATTGAAATTTCTTTAAATGACTGAGAAGATGAAACCTCATTTGTCATTTTATTCTGAGTAAAACTGAACGTACTGAGCCACTTTCTCTTTATTTTTTCTTATCATGTCACACTGACCGGCAATATGCTTGCGCAACGCAATCTGACCGCTCAAAAAAATTACAGCATGACTTGAAATAATTAATTCTAAGAATGGCTCTGGCTGAAAAGAAATGTTAACAATAACCTATACATTTCATTAAGCACTTACCTCACAAAAATCTTCATGATGCGAACTACTTCAATACAGCGAGCGCCAATAGTGCCAGCTAAATAGAAGATTCTAACTACAAAAGCCATTAACTACTAATAGGCATATGGTTAGCAAAGGAAAGATTGTGTTGCAAACCAAATAATGTGTTTTTTACCTTAATAATGTGACATCCAGTTGAGACACGATTCACTGAGATCTAGTACAAAGGTATATAATCATGAATAATATTCAGTCTCCAAGTCGAACATGTACAGATCGTTAGCCTACGCTACGCATCAGACCTCTATCTTCCATCAAGGCTAAGTTCTCGCATCTAACATCCGTCACTGCTGGCTGTTCACCTCCTACTGCCCAACAGTACTTCCATCACTTCTGGCGACTAACTTCCAACTGCCCAACGCTACCGGCGATTAACTTCCAACAATGAGTCCAACCAACCACAGAGTCTCTTACAAAGAAAGCGCAGTCAGAGATTCAATGCAAAGCGCTACACAGCGCTGTCAACACAGAAGTAACCTTCTTACATTATCCGCGACAAAAGTGGACATACCGGCTATTAGGTGGGTGATCATAATCTTCTGTGTGATCAGTCTATAGCGTGGATTGTCGTGGATTTCGTAACGAAGACAAGAGAGTGAATGAGCAGATCTAGAAGCCTCACTTTCAATTAACTGAAGAGGTATTATACTGCTCTGTCACAGATGCCCGGAGACTCCCTACAGATAAAACCCCGATTCTTACGGTTGCCTGACCTTCACATAATCTGCAAGACTAAATAGTGCTAAATGTCATTGTTTCTGATCATTTGAGTGACTATGGTAACGAATTATTCTTTTACTGTATGCATCATAGTGGAGCTTTTTGGGATGAATAATATATTTATAGTTCTTTGCTTAGAAATATAGAATGTATTGATAGTTCGATTTAATTTAAGTGCTACTATCATACGATGAACATATGCAGGCGTTATGGTCTTCAGAGAACTGTAGTGTCTCCGATTGCTCAGCATGTATTCTCTGTCGTGGAGATACGTGTTATTACTGGGGAAATCACACGTGCCCCGTTGAGTTCGCACTGACTGTATTCGTGACACGGCAGCTTGGCAGAAGTCCTTCACGACGATCTTGATTGCCCCATCATCTAGTTGTCGTATCTGGTACAACATAGGTAGCCGCATTTACCGTGTGACCACACAACTTCAGCTCGTGTTTGTTCAAATGGCTCTGAGCACTATGGGACTTAACATCTGAGGTCATCAGTCCCCTAGAACTTAGAACTACTTAAACCTAACTAACCTAAGAACATTACACACATCCATGCACGAGGCAACTCCGGCAGGTCAGTGTAACTGTAGTCTTTCTTCCTTACAGACCAGGTTTATGGGTATCCGCTATCATGGTTAAAGTTCTTCTTGCTTCTCGGGACTGATGACCTCAGAAGGTAAGTCCCAACAGTGCTCAGAGGCATTTTTTGAAAGAAGAGCTATCTGTGTTTCATAAGAACGATATATTCTGAATCCGTAATGGCTATTTATAAGTACATTATTTTCTTAGAGGTGATTCATCATGTTCGAACATAGTATGTGTTCCAAAATACTACTGCAAGTCGACGCTATTGGTATGGGTCTGTAGTGCAGCGGATAACTCCTATTTCCTTTCTTCGGTATTGGTGTGACATGTGCGACTTTCCAGTCTCTGAATACGGATCATTCTACGAATGAGCGGTTGTATATTATTGCTAAGTATACTATGAAAAGAACCTGACTACTATACAATCTAGACCGGAACCCTTGCCTTTCTTAACTGTTTTAAGCTGCTTCGCTGCACCAAGGATATCTGCTTCTACGTTATTCATATTGGCAGTTGTTCATGATTTTAGTTCTGGAATATTTGCTTCGTCTTCTTTTGTGAATTTCGGGAAACCGTGGTTAGTAACTCTTCTCTAGTGGCACTATCATCAATAAAATCACCACTATTATCGCAAATTGAACATACTTATTGTGTCTTGTCGTTGGTGTACTGTACATACGATCAGAATCTTACTGGGTATTTTGCCTGATTTCGAGACAAGAATTGTGGTGTCACCGCCAGACACCACACTTGCTAGGTGGTAGCCTTTAAATCGGCCGCGGTCCGGTACTACACGTCGGACCCGCGTGACGCCACTATCAGTGATTGCAGACCGAGCGCCGCCACACGGCAGGTCTAGAGAGACTTCCTAGCACTCGCCCCAGTTGTACAGCCGACTTTGCTAGCGATGGTTCACTGACAAAATACGCTCTCATTTGCCGATACGATATTTAGCATAGTCTTCAACTACGTCATGTGCTACGAAATAGCAAGGCGCCATTATCAGTGCTATTGATATTGTGAAATATGTAACGTCAAGAGCGACGTTCATCATTAGTGGGTTAGAGTTAAGTATCCCACCAGCTACGTCCGTTTTTCTAAATTCTGATTTCCTTGTCCTGTTCCAGACCTCACGCCAGCCTGCGTGACCTAAAACGCGTGCCTTTCGGCCTCCTCTAGTTACACGGTGTTGGCCCTCCTGCCAACCACAACAAGAATTTCGTTGTGAAAGCTATTAAAAGCATCTCACATTGAAGTTCGCACAAAATATCGACCTTCTGTAGAACTTCGCCAATTTTGTGGAATTTGCGTTCTTCTCAATTTGGCATGCTCTTTTCGTTCCTTCTTCAGTAGTGTAGTGACATGTTTTGTGTACCATGGGGGATCAGTACCATCTCTTACTAAGTTATTTGGTATGTATCTCTCAATTCCCGTAGATTCTATTTCTTTCAATTGAAACCATAATCTGGTCTACGCTTACATAGTCGGACTGGAAGGAGTGTGTCTTAATAACCTGACAAACAAATCTCCATCTGATTTTTTAAATAGATGTATTTTGCGTATATTTTTTGTGGGTTTGGATGTTACGGTATTTATTCGAGTTACAACAACGTTGTGGTCTCTGTACCCTGTATCTGTCATGATACTTCTTATTTGGTCAGTGTTACTTGTTGCTAAGAGGTGACCCGCGAGGTTAACCGAGAGCGCTGGACTCGGGTAGGCGTGCCGGCCCCGGATCGAATCCGCCCGGCGGATTAACGACGACGGCCGGTGTGCCGGTCAGCCAGGGTGTGGTTTTAGGCTGTTTTCCACGTTCCCCTAGGTGAATACCGGGCTGGTCCCCACATCCCGCCTCAGTTCCACCGCTCGCAGACATTTGAACACTTTCGTACTATTCCATGCATTACACTAGTCGCAGACAGTTGGGGTACACTAATTTCGTCCCGGGGGGTATGGCGTGGGGGCAGGAAGGCCATCTGGCCACTCCTTGCACTAACATTGCCAAATCCGGTTAACCATGCCGACCCTGCCTAACTGCGGGAAAAGGCACAAGTGAAAGAAAGAAAGAAATTTGTTGCTAAGAGGTCAAGTACGTTTTCGCAACCATTTGCACTTCCAGTGGGCTTCGAAACCAAATTGTTCATATTTTATCAACAAGGAGGGGCAGGGCGTTTATAAATTCTTGCCAATCAGACCCGAGACTTTCTCCACACCAGTCGAAGGTCCCAAGTCAGCCAGTTAGCTTCGTCTACTGCTGGTGCGCAGACCCCAATACCGGGACCCCTTACAGACATCCAGAGAGCGCATTTTATCTCTTACCTGCTAATCTGCTAGACCTGATGACTCCGAAGTTCGAGTCCGAGCCACAAAGAGGAGCACACCTTCAGGGTAGCTTCACGTGGTCTCTGGATGTGTCTAACGGGTCCTGGGTTTGCGATCTGCGCACCAGTGCTCCCCCACGCCCGTGTGACTGTTTGAAGCAGCCGGCAGTTCGGCACAAGCGCGCCTCATGCCTGTCGACGCCTGACGTCATGGTCACCACTCTCAAATCTCTGAGGTCCCCCATAGCCTCTGGCATTTCGCTGAGGCATGGCTCCGGTGCGGCGCCCACACGCAGTCGCGGCCAAACGGAACCCCCAGGCGTGTGCTCAGTTACTCACTATTGTCTGGAAGTCAATTCAGGCTATACAGTCGCTGCCATCAAACAGTGTACAAAGTAATCGAGCCTTTCTGATTCGCCGAACATCTTGGTGCTGGCAGTATGCAACCCACTGGCTGCACACACCATCCAGGGCTTCAGGTTACCATCCTGTCGGTTAAAGGTGTCCACATGCCAACACTATCGCGAGGGTAAGTCAATTATTATCCACAAAGTAGCTATGAAATTTTACTGCAAGCAAATAGGAAACTTACAAGATCATCATTTTTCGACATAGTCTCCATGCGTTTCAACGCACTTGGTCCATCGCTGTACAAGCTTCCTGATGCCCTCATAAAAAAAAGTTATCGGTTGAGCTGCAAGCCAGGAATGCACCGCTCCTTTCACTGCTTCGTCCGAGGCAAATCGATGGCCCCTTAATGCCTGTTTGAGTGGACCAAACAAGTGATAGTCAGAAGGGGCAAGATCGGAACTATATGGAGTATGATCCAGTACTTCAAATTTGATTTTCTGGAGCGTTTCAGTACTGTGGGCAGATGTATGCGGACGGACATTGTCGTACAACAACACAACAGAATGAGATTTTCACTCTGCAGCCGAGTGTGCGCTGATATGAAACTTCGTGGCAGATTAAAACTGTGGGAGGTAGGAGACGAGGTACTGTCAGAAGTAAAGCTGTGAGGAGGGGGCGTGAGTCGTGCTTGGGTAGCTCAGTTGGTAGAGCACTTTCCCGCGAAAGGCAAAGGTCCCGAGTTCGAGTCTCGGTCCGGCACACAGTTTTAATCTGCCAGGACGTTTCAACAACACAACACCTTCTGACAGCAATGCTCGGCGTTTGCTTTGAATTTCAGCCTTTTGCTGGCAGTAAGCATGTCACTGTAACGTACACTGTTTATTGTTGTTACCCCTTTCCCCATAATGTTCCAGTACCCGGCCCCAAAAAACCGTACGAATTTCTGAATGACAACTCCTTCTACTCCGTAGAGGAATTTTTAGATATAAATTAAGAAAAACCCCAAACAAAAAATATAAAAAATTAAAAAATAAATAAAAAGCTGTTATATTAACTTAATTAAGTTGTTAAATTAACTTAATTATATCACGTATTGGAAAATTTGCCTCGTTCCACATCATTACGAAATATCGTATTCATCATCCATGGAGCTAGCGTTAATCTAATCTAATCTTCCTGCCAACGGTTGGGTCTTGAACTTTTTCTTGCACGGCGAATTTGGATGTTTCCATTCCATACTCTGCCACTTACTCTCCGGTTGGCAATGATGGAACGATATTTCGTCACCACTAATGATCGTGTCTAAGAAATTGTCCCCTTCGTTGCCATAGCGATACCAATGTTTTTTGCAGATACCCAGGCGCGTTTGTTTATGCAACTGTGTGAGTTGTTTTGGGACCCATCGTGCACAAACTTTATGAAACCCAAGTCTGTTGGTGATGATTTCGCAGGCAGAACCGTGACTCATTTGCAGACTATGTGCCACTTCGTCAATAGTTAATCGTCTGTCTAAGAGAAACATTTCACAAGAACGCTCAAGCGTTTCTTCATTCGTGGCGGTAAACGGTCGCCTGGCTCCTTCATCGTGCGTAACACTTGTGCGACCATTTCGGAATTTTACAACTCATTCGTAGACAGTCCGTTGTGGCAGAACACTGTACCCGTACTGTAACGAAAGTCTTCGATGAATTTCGGCCCCTGATACTCCTTCAGACCACAAAAAACGTATCGCTGAACGTTGCTATTCTTTGGTGCAAACAGACAGTGGAGCAGCTATGATTAACAGCACGGCAGCGATAACGGAACTAACCTAGCAGCTTTAAAATTGCAAAGATATAACAACAAATAAACAAAGCATGCGTCATCAACGTATAACGACAATCCTACCAAAACAAACAAAAACATAACTCAATTGCGGGTAATAATTGACTTACCCTCCTACATACGAGAGAAACGAATTTGATGGTCCCCTAATACCAGTGCCAACATGTTCATGTTTCCGAAAGGACAGTTGCTGTTATGTTCCTTAAGCAACAGAGTGTATTTGAACTTAATTTTAACCATATAATTGTCTGAGCCTGTGTCTACTCCTCTCAATACTTCAACATTTTGGATCACCTTATGAAAATTTTTGTCCATACAGACATGGTCTAGCTGCCACTCGCCCTTCCTCCAGTCTGGATGTTTCCGTGTTTTAAATTTACTTGGCTTCCTCTTAAAGTATGTCGATTTAGATATAAGGTTGTGTTCTCTGTAGAGTTCTACAAGTCTTTGACCGTTTTTGTTCGTAATTTTATGTGGACCTTATTTTCCAATTATATCTTTATATTTCCTTTCTTTTCCCAACTAGGCATTGGAATCTCCCAATAAGATTTTTACATTCTTTTTATGTACTCTGTTCACAGTTTGTTCTAGAAGGTCCCAAGATTTATCTACCTCTTCCTTTGCTTTTGTTAGACAATTTTTTTCATTTGTTGGAGCATGAGCATTTATTATTGTATAGGTTTTATTCATTGTTTTAAAGCTTAGAGTCGCATTTCTTGGTGATACTGCTTGGAAATGCTTTACTGAATCTATTATTTTTATGTTTACTAAAAACCCTGTTCCAAACTGGGGACGTTGTTTCATCGCCCTCAGTCCTGGTTTCCCATTATCAATTCTGTATCCTTGTGATTCGAATGGGTCCTCTGTGGTGTTTCTCATTTCTCGGATCCCTGTTATAATTTGTTTTGTTTATTTAGTTCGTCTGTGAGCTCCTTGAGTTTTCCGGTCTGAAGTAGTTAGTTTATGTTGTGTGTTGCTATATAATTTATTTGCTCATGTTTAATATTCTTTTTGTGTTTTAGTGTGCATTTGGATGGTTGCAAACGCTCCGATTCTTTGCTGTCTTGTAGCTGACTACCCACCGAATCCGATGTAGCCTTTTCCTGCCTTTTTGAGCAGGATGGTGGAATTTTTTTCCTAAAAGACCTTTCCATTTTTGACTTTCGAAGGTTGTCAACCTTAGTTGGAGCAAGCTCCGATTTACAACTACGGTTGTTAACCGCAGAGGGTGTGTTTGGGCCGCGAGAGCATTTTATTTCACTCAAGACCGCCAGTAAACCGGTGAGGACTTCCCTATCCGCCATCTGGTACGCGCCACGTAGGAGTATCACTTCTCCTCCTACTATGACAGCATAGTAGGTTCGTGGCCCTTTGCAGTGTACAAACATTCACACATCTTTATCCTTGGTTTAATTATTGTGTTAATATCGTCTCATTATATTTCTCTGCTGACGCGATCTGTTACTGTTTTCACGAAAGGGAGGATAATTTTCCCGTCAATTGGTTCTTTTTTCACTAGAGGCTCCACGAAAGAGAATTCGCCGAAGGTGCAAATATCGGTCGACAAAGCCTATACGAGATGCGACAATAAAATAATGAGACTGATTTTCTTCGCAAGATGTGGCAACCCTGCAGGCTTGCGTAGGCACAAGATCTTTGAGCATGGTCTATAAGCTGCTTCTATTCCAAGTGGCACATCGATTAAACTGCTCAGTCGTGAGTTGTGCTGTAATAAGTTAACACGTGTTTGTGTCACCGCATAATATTGGGCAACGGTATGCCATTTCTTTTTGCGTTAAATTGGGTGAAAACGCTGCGACAAATTACAGTAAGCTTCAGAAGGCTTTTGGAGAGGAGGTTATGTCAAGAGCTCAAGTTTTTCGTTGGCGTAAAATGTTTAGTGAAGGCAGAACGAACGTTGAAGATGAAGACCGCAGTGGACGACCACCAACCTCACGGGTGGATGTCAACTTGGCCAGGATACGTGAACTCGTACGATCTGATCGAAGATTATCCATGAAAATGATTGCAGAAGAACTGAACATCAATCGAGAAACGCTTCGTCTAATAATAACTGAAGATGGTGATATGAGAAAGAGTTGTGCAAAAATGGTCCCCAAAAATCTGACACCACAAGAGCGAGAAACACGGAAAAATGTGGCAACCAAAGTGTTAGAGCAAACGGAAATGAATCCAGAATTGTTGAGCCGTGTTATCACTAGTGATGAAAGTTTGTTTTTTCAGGACGATCCAGAGACAAAACGCCAAAGTTCGCAATGATGCTCAAAGGGATCAGCTGGACCAAAAAAACTCGCATGTCAAATTCAAAAGTGTAATACATGCCTGTGTGCTTCTTTGATTCCAAGGGAACTGTTCGTAAAGAGTGGGTGCCTTCTGGACAAGTAGTTAACCAATATTACTACAAAGAAATTTTAGACAGACTTCATAAAAGAGTTGTTCGTGTCCGTGCCAACATTGCTGATAATTGGATTCTGCATCACGATAATGCGCCATCCCGTACTGCTCTGTTAGTACAGCAATTTTTAACCTCAAAACAAATTTCAGTACTACCACAGCCACCTTATTCACCAGATATCGCTCCGTGCGACTTTTTTCTACACTACTGGCCATTAAAATTGCTACACCACGAAGTTGACCTGCGACAGACGCGAAATTTAACCGACAGGAAGAAGATGCTGTGATATGCAATGATTAGCCTTTCAGAGCATTCACACAAGGTTGGCGCCGGTGGCGACACCTACAACGTGCTGACGTGAGGAAAGTTTCCGACAGATTTCTCATACACAAACAGCAGTTGACCGGCGTTGCCTGGTAAAACGTTGAGGAGAAATGCGTACCATCATGTTTCCGACTTTGATAAAGGTCGGATTGTAGCCTATCGCGATTGCGGTTTATCGTATCGCGACATTGCTGTTCGCGTTGGTAGAGATCCAATGACTGTTAGCAGAATCTGGAATCGGTGGATTGAGGAGGGTAATACGGAACGCCGTGCTAGATCCCAACGGCCTCGTATCACTTGCAGTCGAGATGACAGGCATCTAATCCGCATGGCTGCAACGGATCGTGAAGCCAGGTCTCGACCCCTGAGTCAACAAATGGGGACGTTTGCAAGACGACAACCATCTGCACGAACAGTTCGACGACGTTTGCAGCAGCATGGACTATCAGCTCGGAGACCATGGCTGCGGTTACCCTTGACGTTGCATCACAGACAGGAGCGCCTGCGATGGTGGACTCGACGACGAACCTGGGTGCACGAGTGGCAAAACGTCAGTTTTTAGGATGAATCCAGGTTCTGTTTACAGCATCATGATGGTCGCATCCGTGTTTGGCGACATCGGGTGAATGCACTTTGGAAGCGTATATTCGTCATCGCCATACTGGCGTATCACCTGGCGTGATGGTATGGGGTGCCATTGGTTACACGTCTCTCACCTCTTGTTCGCATTGACGGCACTTTGAACCGTGGCTCTACCCTTCCTTCGATCCCTGCGAAACCCTGCATCTCAGCAGGACAATGTACGACCGCATGTTGCAGGTCCTGTACGGGCCTTTCTGGGTACAGAAAATGTTCGACTGCTGCCCTGGCCTGCACATTCTCCAGATCTCACACCAATTGGAAACGTCTGGTCAATGGTGGTCGCGCAACTGGCTCGTCACAATACACCAGTCACAACTCTTGATGAACTGTGGTATCATGTTGAAGCTGCATGGGCAGCTGTACCTGTACACGCCATCGAAGCTCTGTTTGACTCAATGCCTAATCTTATCAAGGCCGTTATTACGGCCAGAGTAGGTTTTTCTGGGTACTGATGTTTCAGGACCTATGCACCCAAATTGCGTGAAAACGTAATCACATGTCAGCTCCGGTATAATATATTTGTCCAATGAATACCCGTTTATCATCTGCATTTCTTCTTGGTGTAGTAATTTTAATGGCCAGTAGTGTATTTGCAAGAGACAAAACGGCGGTCAAGGGACGCCGATTTCGAACAACACAAGATGCCCAAAAGGCTGTGATGAGGGTCTTGGAAGATACTACAGAAGATGAGTTCCAGAAATGTTACCGTTAGTGGCAGAAGCGCTGGAAAAAGTGTGTGCAATCAGAAGGGAACTACTTTGAAGGTGACAACACTAAAATTGACTAAAACGGTAATTTTTTTCGCATCAGTCTCATTACTTCATTGTCGCACCTCGTATAGTATAACAAATGATATTCAATACTTCCCGAGACAACATAGCGGCTATAGTCCCTCCCTCTTAGCAGCTGTTCCTTAAATAAACACGAAATACCTTCTGAGTCAGATGTTTACAAACATTTCCATAGTTTGAAGACACGATACACCAAACTCGACTGCGGCCATGTACGCACGACTCGCCTTTAGCATCGGATGCTCCGCTTTTCCTTCAAGTACTGTAGTTTCCTCCTGTGTCGAGTGTCGCCAAACCTCTCCTGTGCAGAAGTTACATTAGAGTTACCAGCCTCTACCACCCAGCACCCGTAGCTCCACTTTCTGTCGCAGAGCGGATCGGCCAGGTTGCCAGGTGACCGCTCCGGCTGCAGACAGAGTGCGCGCAGCCATTAAAACGACACGGCCGCTGGTTGCGCCGCTGTCGCTGCCCGGCCGCCACAGGCTAACGGCCACAGGTGTTTGCTGCGCGTCAGCCTTGCCAGCACGGCCCTCGTTAGATGCAACGAGCGATTTTAGAAACACGCCACATCGGCTGCAACTGCAGGAAATCGGCGCCGCTGAAAGCCGGAGCAAGCCTGCTGGAATAGGGAGGGCAGACTCTGCGCAAACTGCATCTCTGTCATTACTCGGAAGCAGACACACGTATACCTCACACGTCTGCGTCCACCTAGGACTCGCTACGGTGCAAAGCACTAAAGAAAATCCGCTGCCAGGAAAACTGACTTTTAATATCATTATAATGCAAGATTTCAGCAATTAGGAGCAATAATAAATATTGACACAATATGACATTTTTGTTAACATGTATGTCATTTACCTGCCTTATAAGTCCTAAGATAATTGCACAAGTTGTGCTCCTTACAGCATAAGTTTTCGACGTGCAGCTGCCCCCCAAAATTCTGAACATACCTAGGAATCTCATATTTAGAGGGAATTGTTGTCAGTAGGAATCACGCGGCTGAACAAAGCTCTAGGGCCCGATGGAACCATTGTCAGATTCTGTACTGGATTTATTGAACTTGGGACTGAGTTAGTCCCTGTGTTGACTATAATCAATCATCAATTCTTCAAACAAAAAAAAAAAAAAAAACATGCCGGTGTTTGAAGGAAGCACAGGTCACACATTTACAAGAAGCGAAGCTGAACTAATGCACAAATCTACCATCCAAGATCCTCGGTATCCATTTGTTGTAGACTGCTCATAACCTTACGGACAATATTAATAGTAACCTCAGATTTTTTGCAGAGTATGCTAGTCACAATATAGTGGAGGTGCTGATTTGTTGATAGGCACAACAAAAACACTGTCGGTAAGTGTGTTTCCAGCTAACAAGACCTTTGTCAAAATTCGACAAAAACACACACACACACACACACACACACACACACACACACACACACGTAAATGCAACTCACACAAATACGACCTCAGTCTCTGGCAGTTGCGGCCAGACTGCCTATTTTTGACAAAGGCCTTGTTGGCCAAAAGCTCACTTTCTGACACTATATTTGTTGTCCTATTTGTGACTCAGTATCTCCATTATATGGCGTGCAGAAACTACCCTTTTCATAATATTGAAATGTAAAATTGTGCACTACCCAAAACAAAAAACATATTACCCTATGACAATAACATCAATGAGTCAGAATCAGTTAGAGTCACAGGTGGAATCAGTTAATTAATTATAATACCTGTGTGTGTAACTTAGTAGGAATACGAAATAATATGAGCACAAACCAGGTGCAGAAGTATGAAACCAGAATTTGGTTGCAATAATTAGACACCTGTTGTCTGAAACTGATAAGCAATATTTTATTCAAAATAATCTCCATTGCTATTTATACATTACTACCACTTCTCAGGCAGGCTATGAATGCGGTTTCAGTAAAAACAAGCAATACGTGGGTCATCCACAAAGTCAGTTCCATTTGTTAATGTAAAACAAACGTGTACAGATACAGTAAAAAAATATTTATTGTACAGAAATCTACAACTTTTAAACTACTTTTCTACATAGCTTCCGAAATCTTGTAGGCACTTGTCATAGGGTGGCACGAGTTTTTGTATGCCTTCTTCATGGAATGCCGCCTGTGTATTCAACCATGTGATACCATGTTCTTTCAGCTCATCATCATCGTTGAAGTGTTGACCACCAAGGAGAGATTTTGGGTGTAAAAAGAGATAAAAGTCGCTAGGAGCGAGGTCCGGGCTGTACGGAGGTTGGTCAAACGCGTCCCAGTGAAATTCCCGTATGAGTTACTTGGTCACATTCGTCGTGTGAGGTCGGGAATTGTCGTGGAAAAAACAACGCCTTTTGACAGTAGTCCTAGGCACTTGTTCTGTATTGCGCGGCGCAATTTCTTAATTTTCGCGCAGTGACCACGTGCATTGATCGTTTGGCCTTGTGGAAAGAAATCAATCACCAAAATGCCTTTTGTGTCCCAAAAAATGGTGCACATGGCTTTTCGAGGTGTCAAGATTTGCTTAGGCTTAACCTTCGTTGGGGATGAAGTGTGTCTCTATTTCAGTGACTGCTGTTTTGCTTCAGGGGTGTCGTATGATACCCAAGTTTCATCCCCCCTGACTAACAGAGAAAGAAAACCATCGCCTTCTCCATTTTAGCGTGTCAAAAACTGAAGTGCATTGCCCATCCGTTGTTTTTTGTGTTGATCAGTAAGAATTTTGGGTACCAAACGTGAGCAAAGTTTTCGAAATTTCAGTTATTCAGTAACAATTTCATGAATTAGTGATTGTGATGTTTGAGGAACTTCCACAGCACGGACACTGAGTGTAAACTTACGGTTGTGCTTAATCTTCTCTTCAGATGTGTGAACCAGTTCATCGGTAACCACAGACGGGCGTCCACTTCGCTCTTCATCGTACACTTGTTCACGTCCTTCATTGAACAGTCTGACCCATCTTCTAACCACTGAATCCCTGATAGCATTTTGTCCGTAAACCTCGCAGATTTGCCGATGAATTTCCTTTGACTTAACTTTCTTTACATTTTAGAAAAGGAATCACAGATATGATTTCACACGCAGTGGCACATTCGATTACGGCTGGCATTATAGAGAAGCACTACAAAACACACGTCGGCAGCAGCGATCTGAAAATTGCGTACATGTCTTCTCCTTGAGTCAGGGTAACTGCTGCGCATGCTCGGAACTGCGATCGTAGCGCCAGAAACGGAACTTACTTTGTGGACGACCCTCGCATAGGAGAAAAACTGCGATGTTCATTCTTCGTTTTCTTTCCCTTTATTGTTGTTTTGTTGCCCACGTCCGGTGTGGGCAGGAGTTAGACTGTAAGTGGATACCCTTTCCTGAGGGCCAAGTATGCGCGAGAATAGGCATCGTACGATCCAATTTTCTTCATATACTAGTTTTCAAGAAAGAAGATGGTAGCTTAGGCCACACAGTTTACCGAAAAACCCACGGGCACAGACAGTTACCTACACCGGGATTCGAACCACTACCTACAACAAAATTGAGGTGTCATAAAAACGTTGGCGGGCACAGCAAAGAACATCTGCGAACCGAAGATGCTTGGTGGTGGTGGTGGTTAGTGTTTAACGTCCCGTCGACAACGAGGTCATTAGAGACGGAGCGCAAGCTCGGGTTAGGGAAGGATTGGGAAGCAAATCGGCCGTGCCCTTTCAGAGGAACCATCCCGGCATTTGCCTGAAACGATTTAGGGAAATCACGGAAAACCTAAATCAGGATGGCTGGAGACGGGACTGAACCGTCGTCCTCCCGAATGCGAGTCCAGTGTGCTAACCACTGCGCCACCTCGCTCGGTCCGAAGATGCTTGGCGCAGAATTTAAAAAATCGCCCAATGTTGTTACAGAATGGTTATTCGTCCGCTGAAATGAAAAGATCGTTAATCAGGCTCCGCAAAAGTCAGAGCGATGCACAAACGCCTGTGAAATCGAAAGTTTTTCCACCTTTCACGGCTTATACCGAGATAAGTTAAAAGATATATACAGAGTCAGCAATGAACAAATAAACCTAATCAAATTTCAAAAACATGAATCAAGTGGTTTTTATTACTATATCAATTACATCAATGGAGAATATATAGTTAGGGCCAAATTGTCATAAAAATTCACTTAATATATGATAATAGAGGTTGAAGAAATTGGAATAATTTATTCTGAAATTGAAGAAATGGGACGATTAACGACTAAAGAACAATCAAGACTTGCAAGATCTAAAATACACAAATTATGTAGACATCATTACATAAAAAAATAATGAAAATTCGTCACCATAATCATTTGACTGTAAGATATATATTTCCACTATGCAATCAACGTAAACTTAAATTGAAGCATCCTAATTTTGTACCAGTTTATCTAAATAATCTCTGAGAATGTGTTTCTCATTTGTTCATAAAAGAACTCAGGTATGATTAAATTCAATAGACTTGCTACCCAACAGCGAAGCAAGATATATTATTTTTAGCAAGAAGACAAAATCTCTAGATGAAATTAATTGATACATTTAGATTCTGGCATCAAGTCTTGACAAACTTTCATCAAGTTTGAAAAAGTATCAAAAAAGCCACCATTAAAACGTTTTTCCAGAAAATCTAGTCAATCTGGTAATCAAGAAAGGTGTCTATCGCCATGATTATGTGGATACTGGAAAAAAATCTTAAGAAAACCATCTTCCTTCTAGAGAAGAATTTTATGATAAGCTAAATGACTGTGAAATAAGTGATGAATGTTATAAACATGAAAAATTAGTTTGAGAAAATCTGTCTTAAAACTATTGTTTTGTTATTGGCTGATATGTTTGATAATTTTAGAAGAATTTGCATAGGCGCATACGATTTGGATCCGTTGTGGTATTTTACTGCATCTGGTTTTTACTGGAATCGAATGCTAAAATGACTGGACAACCACTGAAAATATTACATGATTACGATATCATTCTAATGTTAGAAAAATGAAGTCTATTGGGACGTCTTGCCACATACACCTTACAAGAAAGAACTGCATTCTTCCTACATCCTCCATACACCATGAGCACGTCAGCTTTTTCTGCTCTGGTAAATGCCATCGTCCACTACTGCTCCGACTGTCACATAGTAACTGACTACCAAGTCGCAATTTACTCAAGGAACACACAAACACACTTTAAACAAAAGTAATAGCATCGTACCTAGCAACAACGCACGTGGAGTGGAATAAACAAATGTCAGAGTGGAAACTTTTCAAAATACCATATCTCGTGCAGGATTCGCGCTAGAATCCTGCAGCAAACACCACTGACACTCCAATTTGCCCTATGTTGCGTCAAGTTTAAAAAAGTGTATGTTTGCACAAAAGTATACTATTATTAAAATCTGTTTATTGGCTAACAACGCGAGTCCCTGACTACCAATCCATTCTGTAAAAACCGCTCGTCAATAGCACTTTCCATTTCCGCAACATCTGCGGTCGAAAGTTTAAGTCGTTCACCCTATTTAATAACGTTTGTCTATGACACGTAGTTTTGTAGTATAGAGACTGTCAGCATATCTTTATAATTACGTATATACTAATATGGCATCTATGTCAGTATGTTATGAATGTCTTCTGTTATTAAAGCACTTCTGTGATAATGTACTTTACAGCTACATCAACGAAATCAGAGACTGACACCACATTTTGTTTACGTTGTATCTTAATTCTAAATAACTTGCCTCACTGGAAGATACATTTGATCGACGCTCCACTTTCCTTGCTGGAGATCCCAAGGAGCGTCCCCCTTCCTTGTAGAAATTCGGCTAATACATGATAAAATCAAAAATTTCCTCCGTATTCAGCATGTGGTATAAAGCTGGTGCATGTAGTGCCGTGTAGAATGAATCTCTCTTAAATTCCAAGACAATTCTCTAGGGAAGGGGCCTTTCAGATCGGATTAAAAATATTTTTGATTTCCTGTGTCTGCTCCAACTACAAGAGAGAGCCTCTTGATCACGGCGTGACGCATCTACCCCTGAAGAAACCACAAACTACAGCAAATAATATGAGAAAGGAGACTTTACAAATGATGTTGTTGTTGTGGTCTTCAGTTCAGAGACTGGTTTGATGCAGCTTTCTATGCTACTCTATCCTGTGCAAGCTTCTTCATCTCCGAGTAACTACTGCAACCTACATCTTTCTGAATCTGCTTAGTGCATACATCTCTTGGTCTCCCTCTACGATTTTTAACCTCCACGCTTCCCTCCATCACTAAATTGGTGATCCCTTGTTGCCGCAGAACGTGTCCTACTAACCTATCCGTTCTTCTAGTCAAGTTGTGCTACAAATTTCTCTTCTCTGCGATTCTATTCAGAACCTCCTCAATAGTTATGTGACCTACTCATCTAAACTTCAGCCTTCTTCTGTAACACCACATTTCGAAAGCTTCTATTACCTTCCTTGTCTAAACTATTTATCGTCCGTGTTTCACTTCCATACATGGCTATGCTCCACACAAATACTTTCAGAAAAGACTTCCTGGCACTTGAATCTACACTCGATGTTAACAAATTTCTCATCTTCAGAAACGCTTTTATTGCCATTGCTAGTCTACATTTTCTATTCTCTCTACTTCGACAAACGTCAGTTATTTTACTCCCCAAATAGCAGAAC
Source organism: Schistocerca gregaria (assembly GCF_023897955.1). Lineage (NCBI taxonomy): Eukaryota > Metazoa > Arthropoda > Insecta > Orthoptera > Acrididae > Schistocerca > Schistocerca gregaria. The sequence continues at coordinate 124,306,385 of NC_064923.1, read as the reverse complement.
TCATCTACTACTTTAAGTGTCTCATTCCCTAATCTGGTTCCCATGGCATCACCTGATTTAATTAGACTGCATTCCATTACCCTCGTTTTGCTTTTTTTGATGTTCATCTTATATCCGCCTTTCAAGACACTGTCCATTCCGTTCAATGTTCTTCCAGGTCATTTGCTGTCGTTGACAGAATTACAATGTTATCGGCAAACCTCAAAGTTTTTATTTCTTCTCCATGGATTTTAATTCCTACTCCAAATTTTTCATTTGTTTCGTATACTGTTTACTCAATATACGGATTGAATAACATCGGGGAGAGGCTACAACCCTGTCTCACTCCCTTCCCGACCACTGCTTCCCTTTCATGCCCATTGACCCTAATAACTGCCATCTGGTTCTTGTACAAATTGTAAATAGCCTTTCGCTCGCTGTATTTGACCCCTTCCAACTTCAGAATTTGAAAGAGAGTATTCCAGTCAACTTTGTCAAAAGCTCTCTGTAAGTCTACAAATGATGGAAACGTAGGTTTGCCGTTCCCATCTATCTTCTAAGGTAAGTCGTAGGATCACTATTGCCTCACGTGTTCGAAAATTTCTACGGAATCCAAACTGATCTTCCCCAAGGCCGGCTTCTACCAGTTCATCCATTCGTCTGTAAAGAATTCGTGAAGTATTTTCCAGCTGTGTCTTATTACAAACGATAGATTCAGTTAATTGTGAGGTCATGCATATCTTATATGTACGTTCGCTTTTTTATGGTAAACGCTTAAAATTTAAATCCATGACCATTCGTAAAACATTTGGATGCAGCTCAACTGATCCACAGTGCATTTCCGTTCAGGAAACGTCCCGCGAGTGCTGTCGTTCAAAGTACGAGCAATTCTATTTGCAACCGACAGATTGATGTAACCGCAGAGGTAGGATGCCCACAAGCGGAGTATCGACCTGTGATTTTAATAACCGACCACTGAAACACAAGCCACAAGGATGCGCGTGACAGTTTGAAATCACCTGCTTGTTGTGACCTAATGGCTGCCAGTGTCCTGCGAGGGACAGAAATCAGTATTTCCGACTTCAGAAATGCCCCATACACTTGAGACACAACATTTCTCTGTAAGCGCACGCTCCAATGTCCGTTATATTCGAGTTCTCCACCTTTATCTCTTCTCCTACTTTCATTGTTGCTATGCTGAAAATACTATGACCTTCAAATATCTCATAATTGACCTTTTTTATCTGTCTCTCGTCTACTTCTGTTTCCCTACAGCTAAGTAATAACACATTTTTGGGTATCTGTTACCGCCCGCCTTCAGCATGCTTTAGTGATTTTTTGTGATCTATTTCAATATCTGTGAGTACACTCTTTAAAACTGATCTGTGTCTCAAATCTCCAAGTCGTATGTGATCACCTTTCATGTATCCTAAAATCGAAATAAAAATCTCGTTTCTATTAAGATAATACGGTTTACTTTTTCTGCCAATGTCGAACGCTCTGCTCTATGACGTTTTGTGGAGACTGCTGTAGTTCTATAAAATTTTATCGCCAGTTCAGCATCCTTTTTTTTTTTTTACCTAAGGTTCTTCTTATTCTGCCACTTCAGCTTTGGAATGATTTAATTTTGGGGTCAATATCTCGGAAAGTATTTAAAACAGTCAACCTATTCATCTACGATTAACAGTTTTTGCACTTGTCAAATTTTTCGCATTGAACGCATATGCCTTACTTTCGAAGACTGATATTTCAAAATTCTATGGCCTTTGTTGTTAAGCACATCTCAGTGTCCATCAGCTGATTCTGTTTACTTCACCATCAGCAAAAAGCAAGTTCACCTTACAGTAGCTCCTTGTTGTATTTCAGTGGCAAGCATTTTTATAGCTGTTCAACAGAATGTGTTGCAACAAAATTAAGATATGAGAGTAATTGAGATATCTGGTGCTATCTTTAGATAAAAACCACAATCTGTGTTCTTCAGTTTTTGCTCTGCACATGAAACTGATTTAACGAAAAAAAATGGCTCTAAGCAGTATGGGACTTAACATCTGAGGTCGTCAGTCCCCTAGACTTAGAATAACTTAAACCTAACTAACCCACGGACATCACACACATCCATGCAGGACGCAGGATTCGAACCTGCGACCGAAGCAGTCGCAAGGTTCCGGACTGCGCGCCTAGAACCGCGAGACCACCGTGGCCGGCGAACTATTCGAAAATGCCAACAACACTTACCTCACCTACATGCATAATGTCAAATACGACTGCTGTAAAGAATGTGAACTATTGCGCCACTAAAATTAATGGCTCTCATGGCTCTGAGCACTATGGGACTTAACTTCTGAGGTCATCAATTCCCTAGAACTACTTTAACCTAACTAACCTAAGGCCGAGCGGTTCTAAGTGCTACAGTCTGGAACCGCTCGACCGCTACTGTCGCAGGTTCGAATCCTGCCTCGGGCATGGATGTGTGTGATGTCCTTTGGTTAGTTAGGTTTAAGTAGTTCTAAGTTCTAGCAGACTCATGACCTCGGAAGTTAAGTCCCATAGCGCTCAGAGACATTCTCTGTGATATTAAAAAAAAATACATACATCTCTGTATCTTTAGTTTGCTCAAATGTTTCGCACACACACACACAAGTATGATGGTGACATTCATCTCATACAGTGTAAGTGTTGATTTATTCTGCAGTTAGCACAACAACACTTCAACGTTCGTTGTTATTATCAATGATGCGAGGGAGTAATGGAAAGTAACGCATAATGATATTTTCCTCCCCTGATAATGCAGCTGGAATGTTAAAATTTCACGATGATAAAGTTTGAAGCTTGCACTACAGAGGGTATTTTGTTTTCATGTCCTGCTGTAGCGGAGGAAGTCTGAATTACGAAACAAAATTGGCGCGCATGTTACTTTCGTCAACTGGTGAAGAGAAGCGAAGTGTCGTTCGATATTTGTGGGCTAAAGGACGTAAACAGAGTGAAATTCACAAGATCATGCGTGGCTTATATGGGGGCGACCGTATGGAACAGGCATGTAGTTTGCATTCTTCCTAGAGTGCAGTGTGAACGTTAGTGATTCACCGGTAACAGCTGCAACCCCACGGAATGTCCGAGCCGTTGTGGCAGCAATTTTAAACAACCGGCGTGGGCAGTTGTGAACCCGATCGTCGCAGTTCATCATTTCCTAAGGTGTGGTGTACGATATTGTTCATGAAACACTGAAATTTCGTAAAGCTGGTACTCTCCGGGTGCCTAAGAACCTGACAGACAACCACAAAGGCTAGCGAGTAATGACAATCTTGAATCACTTTACGCGATACACCTCAGAAGGCTTTCTGAAAGGAATCGCCACTGTTGATGAGCCGTAGGTGTGCCAATACATGCCCGTAATGTGCATTAAAATTTTGCGCCAGTCTCATAAGAAAGGTGCTGGCAGCGCCACTACGAGGATTCAAATCTGGTTTGCTTTAAATACACGCTGTGAAAGTCGTGAGCGTTAGTTACCTATGAGACTGCAAGTGATGAGTTGATAGTAAAGGATGATTTTAAAGTGATAAATACGCCATTATCAACACCTCACTGAGTTTGAACGAGGTCGTGTAATAGGGCTACGAGAAGCTGGATGATCCTGTACATGACTGCTGCCAGCGGTGGTCATGAGAATGTACACTCATGCTCATAAATTAAGACTAATTGCAGAATGTGGTGCCATACAACGTGGCACTGCACGAAATTGGCACTAATAGCATGGGCACATAGGGAACACACACGACACAGATCTGTAGGTCCACGGTATTGGTGACAAGTTGAGAAAACCGTTCCAAAACACGTGCTACCAAACGCCACTGTTTCCTTCACATGTACCCCGGCATCAATATGGGATATGATCACCATGAACACGTCCACAGGCTGCATAACAGGTTGGCATACTCTGGATCAGGTGGTAGAGCAGCTGCCGGCGTATAGTCTCCCATTCTTGCGCCAATGTCTGTCGGAGCTCATGAAGTGTCTTAGGAGTTTGAAGATGTGCAGCGATACGTCGACCGAAAGCATCCCACACGTGCTCGATGGGTTTTAGGTCTTGAGAACAGTAAGGCCAGTCCATTCGCCTGATATCTTCTGTTTAAAGGTACTCCTCCACGATGAAAGCTCGGTGGGGCCGTGCGTTATCATCCATCAGGAGGAAGGTGGGACCCACTGACTCCTGAAATGGCGGACATACTGGTGCAAAATGACATCCCGATACACATGACCTGGTACAGTTCCCCTGTCAAAGACATACAGGGGTGTACGTGCAACAATTATAATCCCATCACACACCATCAAACCACGACCTCCATACAGGTCCCTTTCAAGGACATTAAGGGGTTGGTATCTGGTTCCTGGTTCATGCCAGATGAAACCCCGACGAGAATCACTGTTCAGACTATACCTGGCCTCGTCCGTGAACATAACCTGGGACCACTATTCCATTGACCATGTACTTTGTTCTTGACACTACGCTTTATGGGTTCTCCTGTGAGCAGGGGTCAGTGGAATGCACCTTGCAGATCACCGGGCGAATACACCATGTCTGTTCAGTCGTCTGTAGACTGTGCGTCAGGAGACAATTGTAGCAGTGGCTGTGTTAGGTCCCAAGGAAGGCTATCTGCAGTAGTCCGTAGCCGTCTGCTGGCACTGATGGTGAGATATCGGACTTGTTGTGGTGTTGTACACTGTGGACGACCCATACTGTAGCGCATGGACACGTTTCCTGTCTGCTGGAATCATTGCCATAATCCTGAGATCACACTTTGTGGCAGATGGAGGGCCCGTGCTACGACCTGCTGGTGTGACCAGCCTCCAGTCGCCCTAGTATTCTACCCCTCATAAAGTTATCAATATGTCTTCTTTTTAAACACACAGTCACCATTACCACGTTTAAAAACGTCTGCACACTTACTCGCTGCACCGTACTCTGACGTGCACCACCACACCTCTGCATATGTGGACTGCTGCCAGCGCCACCGTGCGACGACGGCAGGTGAAACGCACCGCATGGTCATACCCCGAGGTGATTCAAACAGGCAAACCTCCTACCAGAGCATTGTTTCACCATGTATGCATTATCCTTGAATTTATGAGCATGAGTGTACGTTCGCAAGAAGACCGAGCTCTGCATGGCCACGTGGCAGTACCGAAATGGAGCACCGTCCAAACTATACCCAAATGTGACTTCAGTGGTGTTAAGCAAGAGTTCACTGGAGGTCAGGATGGAGATCTGTTGTGTTTTCTAATGAAAGCTGGTTCTGCCTCGGTGTCAGTCATTGGTTGGTTGGGGGACCAGATGAGAGCCTGTAACCAACCTGTCTGCATGATGCGCCTACATCTGGAGTTATTGTCTGGGGTACGATTTCGTATGATAACAGGAGCACATCCGTTGCTATCCCACCCACCCTGATTGCAAATTGGAACGTTAATTTGGAAATTCGACCTGTTGTGGTGCTATTCAGGAACAGAATTCCAGCAGGTGTGTTCCGAAAGGATAACACTCGGTGACATACCCCTGTTGTACCCCAACGTATTCTACAGGGTGTCGACGTGTTACCTTGGCCAGTTCGACCACCAGATCTGTCTCCAACACAGTACATATGGGATATCGTCGGGTGACAACCCTATCGTCATCCACAACTAGCTCTATCCGACCCTGTACTGACCGACCAAGTGCAACACGTATGTAACTCCGTCCCTCAAACTGACTACCGGCACCTGAACGGCACAATGCATACACGTTTGCATGTTTACATTCGACATTATGCCAGTTACACAGCTTATTAATGTACCAGTGTTTCACATTTCCAGTGGCTTATTTCGTGCTTACATCAGCCTGTGATCTTGTAATGTTAAAGACTTGAACATCTAACTTAGACAAATGTATTCTCCAAATTTCATTGTTGTTGTCTTCAGTCCAGAGACTGGTTTGATGCAGCTCTCCATGTTACTCTATCCTGTGCAAGCTTCTACATCTCTCAGTACCTACTGCAACCTACATCCTTCTGAATCTGTTTAACGTATTCATCTCTTGGTCTCCCTCTACGATTTTTACCCTACACGCTGCCCTCCAATACTAAATTGGTGATCCCTTGATGCCTCATAACATGTCCTACCAACCGATCCCTTCTTCTAGTTAAGTTGTGCCACAAGCTCCTCTTCTCCCCAATCCTATTCAGTACCTTCTCATTAGTTATATGATCTACCCGTCTAATCTTCAGCATTCTTCTGTAGCACCACATTTCAAAAGCTTCTATTCTCTTCTTGTCCAAACTAGTTATCGTCCATGTTTCACTTCCATACATGGCTACGCTCCATACAAATACTTTCAGAAACAACTTCCTGACATTTAAATCAATACTCGATGTCAACAAATTTCCCTTCTTCAGAAACGCTTTCCTTGCCATTGCCAGTGTACATTTTATATACACTCTACTTCGACCATCATCAGTTATTTTGCTCCCCTAATAGAAAAACTCCTTTACTACTTTAAGTGACTCATTTCCTAATCTAATTCCCTCAGCATCACCCGACTTAATTCTACTACATTCCATTATCCTTGTTTTGCTTTTATTGATGTTCATCTTATACCCTAGTTTCAAGACACTGTCCATTGCGTTCAACTGTTCTTCCAAGTCCTTTGCTTTCTCTGACAGAATTACAATGTCATCGGCGGATCTCAAAGTTTTTATTTCTTCTCCCTGGTTTTTAATACCTACTCCAAATTATTCTTTTGTTTTCTTCACTGCTTGCTTAATATACAGATTGAACAACATCGGGGATAGGCTACAACCCTGTCTCACTCCCTTCCCAACCACTGCTTCCCTTTCATGCACCTCAACTCTTATAACTGCCATCTGGTTTCTGTACAAATTGTAAATAGCCTTTCTCTCCCTGTATTTTACCCCTGCCACCTTCAGAATTTGAAAGAGAGTATTCCAGTCAACATTGTCAAAAGGTTTCTCTCAGTCTACAAATGCCAGAAACGTAGGTTTACCTTTCCTTAATCTAGCTTCTAAGATAAGTAGTAGTGTCAGTATTGCCCCACGTGATCCAATATTTTCACGGAATCCAAACTGATCTTGCCCGAGGTCGGCTTCTACCAGTTTTCCAATTCGTCTGTAGAGAATACGCGTTAGTATTTTGCATTCGTCACTTATTAAACCGATTGTTCGGTTCAGAATTGGTTCAAATGGCTCTGAGCACTATGGGACTTAACATCTGAGGTCATCAGTCCCCTAGAACTTAGAACTACTTAAACCTAACTAACCAAAGAACATCCCACACATCCATGCCCGAGGCAGAATTCGAACCTGCGACCGTAGCAGCCGCGCGGTTCCGGACTGAGCGCCTAGAACCGCTAGACCACCGCTGCCGGAGATTGTTCTGTAATTTTCACATCTGTCAGCACCTGCTTTCTTTGGGATCGGAATTATTATATTCTTCTTGAAATCTGAGGGTCTTTCGCCTGTCTCATACATCTTGCTCTCCAGATGGTAGAGTTTTGTCAGCACTGGCTCTCCCAAGGCCGTCAGTAGTTCTAACGGCATGTTGTCTACTCCCGGGGCCTTGTTCCGACTCAGGTCTTTAAGTGCTCTGTCAAATTCTTCACGCAGTATCGTATCTCCCATTTCATTTTCATCTACATCCTCTTCCATTTCCATAATATTGTCCCTTTATATACTCCTTCCACCTTTCTGCTTTCCCTTCTTTACTTAGAACTGGGTTTCCATCTGAACTCTTGATATTCATACAAGTGGTTCTCTGTTCTCCAAAGATCTCTTTAATTTTCCTGTAGGTAGTATCTATCTTACCCCTAGTGAGATAGCCCTCTACATCCTTACATTTGTCCTCTAGCCATCCCTGCTTAGCCATTTTGCACTTCCTGTCGATCTCGTTTTTGAGATGTTTGTATTCCATTTTGCCTGCTTCATTTACTGCATTTTTATATTTTCTCCTTTCATCAATTACATTCAGTATTTCTTCTGTTACCCAAGGATTTCTACTAGCCCTCGTGTTTTTACCTACTAGGTCCGCTGCTGCTTTCACTACTTCATCTCTCAAAGCTACCCATTCTTCTTCTACTGTATTTCTTTCCCCCATTCCTGTCAATTGTTCCCTTATGCTCTCCCTGAAACTCTGTACCACCTCTGGTTTAGTCAGTTTATCCAGGTCCCATCTCCTTAAATTCCCACCTTTTTGCAGTTTCTTCAGTTTTAATCTCCAGTTCATAACCAACAGATTGTGATCAGAGTCCACATCTGCCCCTGGAAATGTCTTACAATTTAAAACCTGGTTCCTAAATCTCTGTCTTACCATTATGTAATCTATTTGAATCCTGTCAGTATCTCCAGGCTTCTTCCGTGTGTACAACCTTCTTTTATGATTATTGAACCAAGTGTTAACTACGATTATTTTGTGCTCTGTGCAAAATTCTATCAGGCGGCTCCCTCTTTCATTTCTTAGCCCCAATCCATATTCACCTACTACGTTTCCTTCTCTCCCTTTTCGTACTCTCGAATTCCAGTCACCCATGACTATTAAATTTTCGTCTCCCTTCACTATCTGAATAATTTCTTTTATTTTATCATACATTTCTCAATTTCTTCGTCATCTGCAGAGCTAGTTGGCATATAAAGTTGTACTACTGTAGTAGGCATTGGCTTCGTGTCTATCTTGGCCACAATAATGCGTTCACTATGCTGTTTGTAGTAGCTTACCCGCACTCCTATTTTTTTATTCATTATTAAACCGACTCCTGCATTACCCCTATCTGATTTTGTATTTGTAACCCTGTATTCACCTGACCAGAAGTCTTGTTCCTCCTGCCACCGAATTTCACTAATTCCCACTATATCTATCTTTAACCTATCCATTTCCCTTTTTAAATTTTCTAACCTACCTGCCCGATTAAGGGATCTGACAATCCACGCTCCGATCCGTACAACGCCAGTTTTCTTTCTCCTGATAACGACGTCCTCCTGAGTAATCCCCGCCCGGAGATCCGAATGGGGGACTATTTTACCTCCGGAATATTTTACTCATGAGGACGCCATCATCATTTAATCATACTGTAAAGCTGCATGCACTCGGGAAAAATTACGGCCGTAGTTTCCCCTTCCTTTCAGCCGTTCGCAGTACCAGCACAGCAAGGCCGTTTTGGTTATTGTTACAAGGCCAGATCAGTCAATCATCCAGACTGTTGCCCCTGCAACTACTGAAAAGGCTGCTGCCCCTCTTCAGGAACCACACGTTTGTCTGGCCTCTCAAAAGATACCCCTCCGTTGTGGTTGCATCTACGGTACGGCTATCTGTATCGCTGAGGCACGCAAGCCTCCCCCCCAACGACAAGGTCCATGGTTCTTGGGGGGGCGGGGCAAGGGAGGGGATAAATTTCATTATCCTGCTTATATTGGGTGCTGAGATTTTTTTCCGTCCTTGTATTTTACACAAAGCCACATCCTCTGTATACGAGTGCATTAATGAAGATGATAAAGGACACACTGATAAATGTTTTATTCTCGGAGGTACTTTATGTTCTTTTGAAAATAAAGTTACGTCTGTCATTCGGAAGACGTTTCTGGACGAAAGCTATTTATCAGCAGATGTGTCACTACAAACAGTACAAATAGTTTTTACATATAATCAACAGGGGAACTCGTAAGTACTTCTGGAACAAAGATAAACAATTTTGGACCGATAGCAAAAGCATGGCTGATTGACCTAATGAACAAGTGTGTACAGTCCTGCAAGATTCCTAACCTCTGGAGGAAAGCCGAAATTATAGCTGTCCGCAAGCCAGACAAGGACCAAAATTATCCTAAAATCTGCAGCCCTGTATCTCTCCTATATCATCTGTATAAACTTCTTGAAAGACTCATCCTACACCGACTAACGGAGAATCTAGAGACAATATACATTACGCAGCAGGCTGGATTCAGACAGGGAAAGAACTCCACATCTCAAGTGTTGAGACTAACACAGCACATCGAAGATGGTTTTGAAAAGGACGAGATCACAGGAGCTGTATTTATAGATCTAACAGCAGCTTATGACACAGTTAATCATAGAAGACTTCTTATGAATCTGTACATTGCGACTAGAGGCTACCAGCTAACCTGTTTCATGAGGAATCTCCTTGAAAATAGAAGATTTTTTGTTGAATTCCAGGACAAGAGAAGCAGATGGAGATCACAGAAAAACGGATTACCCCTGGGAAGTGTGCTTGCTCCAGCTTTTTTTAACATCTACACAAATGATCAACCACTACCTGAAGGAACACAGAGCTTCGTCTATGCAGATGATTGTGCTATCACTGCCCAAGCCCACTGCTTTGAAACTGTTGAAGAGAATCTGTGCAAAGCATTGAGAGAACTGTCAGCTTACTACAGGGAAAACTAGTTGAGACCAAATCCTGGAAAAACACAGACTTGCGCGTTCTATCTTAAAAACGGGCAGGCAGCTAGAGCCCTCAAAATCACCTGGGAAGAAACATCACTAGAACACTGTACGAATCCCAAATACGTAGGAGTCATCCTAGACCGTGCATTAACATATAAGAGGCAAGGCCTAAATACCAAGCAAAAAGTGGCAGCCAGGAACAATCTCATAAGAAAGCTAACAGGCACAACGTGGGGAGAACATGCCAACACTGTGAGAACGTCTTCCCTTGCATTGTGTTACTCCACCGGAGAATACGCAAGCCCAGTATGGTTCAATTCTTGCCATGCCAAAACAGTAGATGTCACTCTTAATGATACTTTTCGTATCATGACCGGGTGCCTGAAGCCTACTCCTCTGGATATACTGTACAGCCTCGCGGGAATTGGACTCCCGACATCCGTCGAGAGGTAGCAGCAAAAAGTGAGAAGAAAAAATCAGAAACTTCTGAAGCTCACCCACTATATGGCTATCAACCAGCGAACACAATACTAAAATCCAGAAAGAGCTTCCTCAGATCCACCGAGGCTCTAGTTATGGCACCACAGCAATGCCGAATCGAACTAAGGCGTGCAAAGCTTACCAGTACTGTGGGATGGATTATACCAAGCGAGAGACTACCACCCGGCTACACAGAGGAGTACATGGAGATCCCTCAACAGACTAATGTAAGAGCAATTTGACTAAATGGAGTGTCCTAGAGGAACCGCCACTCTGTATGTGTGTGTGTGTGTGTGTGTGTGTGTGTGTGTGTGTGTGTGAACGCAGACGCCAGTGTTCCCAATGTCCAGCAACGTGCATAACAGAAGACCTGCTACATGCAACGCCAAATGCAATAGAGGTCGCTAACATCTGGGCGGCAGAAGTGTAAATAACTCTCTTGTAAATATATACACACACGAAATGTAAACATTGTACATTATTTTATTCATCGAAAATGCTTCTGACACTAATAAATAAATAAACAGGGGGAGAAGAAGGTAAGACAATATGAACAAAATTTTCAGGAGATCAATTAAAAAAATGAAAGCCGTCTGTTAGAAACGTCTTTCATGTTATGCATCACTATTCGAACAGTAAGTCACTAAAATCGCTCCAAGACTATTCAATGATTTCATCTGCGAGGGAACTTATGACTTTGGTTGTATAGAGAAGCATATCTATACGCTGTACTTCAAAGGGACAATCCTGTTGGACAGTAAGTTGGCTAGGCTGTTAGATTTTGAGTTGGCATGGTCCATGTGAATATGGGAGAAAGCATTTTTTGTCTGACGCTGAACTGTTGCGGTTGTTCTTGCCTTACATCTTCACGCTGTCTGCGCCTTCTGCACCTGATTCTTTACGTTTTAAGTTCAGACTTAAGCATCTTGTGTATTACTGCGAAGGGCGCTTCGAAGCAGCAGTATTCAGGATTACTTGTGAGAGCTTTGATTCCTCCCATTACATTGACGTAAATCTGTATTACATGAATTTTCAGCGTTGCAGATGTGTTATCATTTTCGCTAGGTTACAGCTTTCTGTTCCGATCGACGCTTTGTCCAATATACAAGGATGAGTATCAGACTTTGATTACGTTATCTTTTGATACAGATTATGATTCTCGTTAATTTCTTGCTCATTTAAAATCATAGTACTACGTGGATTTGAGAATATACGGGTTTTTTATCTGTTTTTAAGAATAGGTGGTATTACATTTCCACGTGATCCCTTGTAGAACATACGTATCGGTAACTACTGAACTTTCATGCGTAATTATTGAATAATCATGGGAATTAATCTGAAATTTACCATTTATTATTTTTACTCCCGCAATCATTTCCAAACTTGATGACTTTTGTGCTCAGTCCGCTTCTGCTTGTTTATTATTTGTCCACGTTCGAAGCTGATGCTAGTACTACCCAACCACGATATTACTGCACTTGGCATCCCGTCGATGTTATAAGAAATACGCCATGACCTTAGAGTAAACACGTGTAGTAGTGTAGTACGGTGTCAGCGATAACAATGAAGACCCCTGAGAGTGGAAAACACAGGAATATTCGAAAGCGGATACGTTCAGGTGAAAAAAAGGTTATATTCGAAGTTGTATAGTTTTTTCAGGATGAGAAAATGTGGCAGAATCAGCTAATGATATATCTGAAGAAAGCAATTATGCTGGCAGAAAATGTGGTAGTGCAGGAAAATAAATTTTGAAAGACTTTTAAGATAGAAGTCCGGGGAAAAATCGAAAGCTTACAGAAAACAAAGGTGTTCGAGTAAAGTACTTTATCTAGATGATTTCAATGAAGCATTTACTTGAAAAACTTTTTGTTGTATATGAGCAGATGAATGGAATCCAAGTGTCGAGAAAACTGTATTTTCAAAAACTGTGATAATTTGTTAGGGAGAAGGGAAACATTTCGGAAGATCTTGAAAGAGATGGAAAAATAAGAGAACCATCCTAACACAACGTTGCGACGTTCTTGTAAAGCGTGTGGAATACTTGAGAGCAATCATAAACAATGAAAAGGGGCAAAATCAGCCAGTGGTATGCACGAAAGAAATATGAGGAGAAGTTAATGGATGTAATGACTAACAGCAGTCGACGCCAAACAGCTATTGTTGTCCACGTTCAAGAAACAACGGGTTTCATAGAGGGAGCAAGGCTAATTTATGATTTGAAATCTAAATCCAAAGATTATCACGATGATACGACTTGTGATAATTAACACAAGTGGGTGGAAGAGAAACTGGTTCCCAACATCCCAGCTGCTAATATTGTAGTTCTTAATATGCACTGTGTGATATTTCTCAGACAAATAAGCCTCCACTACTAAGTATTACAAAAAGTTTATAACTCAATGGATCATTCACAAAAAATCAGTTTCGAACAGAGCTTAATCAGAAATGCCCTTTTACAGCTTATGCGTTACGATAAGCCAGAGCCGGTTTTTAAAGCAGATGTGGTTTTAAGGCGTATGGGATATACTGTTCTGAGGCTACCATCATACCAATGTGGTCTGAACCTATAGAGCTAACCTCGAATACGATGAAACAAATCGCAGGAAAAACGTTGCTTTCATTAACTACCCTAAAACGAAAAACCCAACATAAGTGAATGGGAATATTGAAAAACCCCACATGTCCATTTCTTGACGAAATTGAATTAGCTTTGATTTTGTACTTTAAATGTGTAGGCCAATCATGATATACAGAAACCCTATATTATGGCATTTTCTGTGTTGTCATGAAGCCATTGTATCACGTAAAATGAAAAGAAACCATAAATTTATGAAAGATATAGGATTTCTCAAAACGTTCAGTTGCCAGAACGGTTGACTATCAGTTTTTATTGAAAACTTTGTGTGGAAACGTTAATTTAAAATTTGGGTACGTGTTGCACTTGTGAAGAACTTGGTATGCTGATGCTAAAAGGGCAGCAACAGCTGAGTTAATAGCGCACAACAGGGGTACTGATAAATTCACAAAAAAAATGCATGTAGTTAAAGAGAAAACCGAAACAAATTCTAACACTGCAGACCGCAGACCCTGCAAATGCCTCTGATAACTGTACAAGACGTGTTTTTTGTGTCAGATTTCAGTAAATGTCTTTAAAGTGCGTGACTTACAGGGAGGAAGACCCAGGTTTTACTTCTGTCATGATGGAATTGCATGAAACAGCCCTGCTGAAGTCTGTTCATTTCTTTTTGTTTATCTAAATGAAAATGCTGGACAACATGTTAAATATTTTCACTTCTTCTCAGATTCTTGTGAAGGCCAAAGTAAAAATCATGCTGTAGGGATTTTATTTGATGGTTGAGGCACAGGGAATATTTCAGTTCATCGCTCATTACTTTCCATTGAAAAGCCACTCTTACCTTCCATGTGATAGAAGTTGCAACACGATGAAAAGGAAAATTAGAAAAGTCAACAGAATATATTTGTTGAAAGAGTATGCGTATTTAAAGATAAAGTCCAGGAAAAAGATGAATTTTGAATTGAAAACACAGAAACAGATTAGGTGCTAAATTTTAAGACATTTCACCAAAAGAGTGCTATTTCTACTTAAACTCAAGGAAGGCTACACAAAGAAAAAACAAACAGCAGTTTAATGTAACACAGTTCATGCAATTTTAATATTCCCTTGAAGGTTTCGATGTCTTTAGAGTTAGGCTATTAACTGTGTAAGGCTGTTTAGGTTTTTATATTGGTAACGCCACGTAGCGCTCTGTATGAAAATCACTGGCTGTGCTGTATGCAGTCTGTGGCTGGGTGGCATTGTTGTAATATTCGCTATTGTAGTGTTGGGCTGTTGGCTGTTAACAGCGCGTAGCGTTGCGCAGTTGGAGGTGAGCCGCCAGCAGTGGTGGATGTGGGGAAGTGAGATGGCGGATTTTGAGAGCGGATGATCTGGACGTGTGTCCATCAGAAACAGTACATTTGTAAGAATTGATGTCATGAACTGCTAAATATATTATGACTTTTGAACAATATTAAGGTAAATACATTGTTTGTTCCTTATCAAAATCTTTCATTTGCTAACTATGCCTATCAGTAGTTAGTGCCTTCAGTCGTTTGAATCTTTTATTTAGCTGGCAGTAGTGGCGCTCGCTGTATTGCAGTAGTTCGAGTAACGAAGATTTTTGTGAGGTAAGTGATTTGTGAAAGATATGGGTTAATGTTAGTCAGAGACATTCTTTTGTAGGGATTCTTTTGTAGTGATTCTTTTGTAGATTGCCTTGCGCTAAAAAAATATTGTGTGTCAGTTTAGTGTTGATCAGAATAGGTAAAGAGCGAAATGTCTGAGTACGTTCAGTTTTGTTCAGCTGTTTGAAAATCAAATAATGTAAGAGATTTATCAACACAGTAATTCACTAATTTTTCTAAGGGGACATTTCAACTGGCGGAGCAGAAGAGCACATACTCCAACTGGCTGAGCCATCCGTAATTCCCTCAAGACCTGTAAGTTAGGTTTATAAAGACCAAGTGCCTGTGTATGAGAAGAAAATACGAGACGTATGGCGATTTCTAGCATTAGTATCAAAAGAGGAAGTGACCCAGAACTTCTGCTCCGACATATACAGATGGCCTAAATGTGAGAAAGAATTAACCAAGTGTGATGTATAATACCAAAGATTATGGTAAAAAGGGGTAATTTGATTTTTGATCATATTGGCAACAAAATGTCAAGTAATGATTGGTGTTTATTTATTAGAAAATACTGAGAACGCCCACATGTTTATCACAAAAATTTTGGTTTAATGTCAAGAAAATGTAATAACTTTGCTCACAGTGCATTGAAACATTTTTGCCTCTACATTCATCTGGACGAGAAATGAGAAGTAAAACGAAATTTCAACATAACTTTAAAACCTAGAATGTTCATTGTATTTCTTGAAAAGTTTAGCGATTTCTATATCCATGGCGCTGGTGTAGATCTGTTTTCCCCCATGGTCTGCTTCCGTGGTTCCCGCGATGCACCAAGTCGTCTGACGTCCATCGCCGTGGGCAAGAGCGCCGCGCAGGAGGGCCCCGTCAACGACGCCAGGCGCTGCACGCATCTTCCAGCTTCTCCATCACGCACCATCTCTCATCCCTCGGCCTAGACCTCCACACGCAACAGTTGTCATCTCAGTAATTCGTCATAAATACTAAAATAGGCGCTATGGTTGAACTCGCTTTGCTCGTTGAGGATTAAATCCGGATCTTTCTTTTCGTGGGTGTATATTTCAATTTCTTCCAAAATGTTAAGAAACCGTCCCTTATGAGCTCTATGTAGGATTGTTCATTGTTCGTGGCTGAGTGCTTTAAGGCAGCCATATGCGCCCCAAATGCTGTTTTGTTTTGAGAGTAGGTGCGCTCCCTGAAAATGGTCTCAAAGTTCCTACCAGTCTGCCCTATTTATTGTTTGCAACAGTCATCACATTTGATCCTATATACACCTAAATCCTGAAATTTATTCCTACTGTTACATATTTTGTGCCGGAGCTTCAATTTTAGCGTGTTATTTGTTGGGAACCCTATTTTAACGTCGGATTTATGAAAGCATCTTGCAAACTTATCTGTAATTCTTTCACTATAAGTGATAGCCACGTATTTTTTCTTGTTGTTCCTCTTAACTGCAACTTGACTTCCTTCTATTTGTTGCATTTGCCTCTTCTTTATCTTATTGTTTTTAGATCGTGTAAAAATGATAATGTCACTGTGTATTTTAATATTGACAAGCACAGATTTTAACCTTGACATCTACAGATTTTAATTACGTACTTTTAGAAATAAAAGTAAGTTACAAAAATCTACTTAATACAGTATGTGCTTATGTAATGTCACAAATATACCAGACGCCACCTGTCGGTAATAGTTTTATAATTAATATAAATGACCTGCATCCTGCCAACAAATTTTATGTGACGCAGCATGTGAAGGTTGCTGTGTGTGGACGGGTTACTTCTGTAATCGAAATTACAGGTACGTTCTGGTACGTTTGATGTTGATCGGCTAGGATGAAAAAGGTTTGCATTTGTGAAATAGTAAATTAGTATCATTATCGTTACAAAATGGTTCAAATGGTTCAGAGCACTATGGGACCTAAAATCTGAAGTCATCAGACCCCTAGAACTTAGAAACTACTTAAACCTAACTACCCTAAGGACATCACACGCATCCAAGCCCATGGCAGGATTCCAACCTGCGACCGTAGGAGTCGCGCAATTCCGGACTGAAGCGCCTAGAACCAATCGGTCACCGAGGCCGGCATTATCGTTACATATCTGAAGAAGGTTGTAGAGGAACCGAAACCGGTCATGTGAATAAACATTTTTTTTTTTGTGCAATCAAGACGGATTATAAATAACATCGGAAAAACCAGTAATTGACGTTATCTCCGACAATACGTTTGTTTTTGCAAAGCTACGCATTTGCTCTACAAGAGAAGATGCTCAGAGGTACCTTCCAGCCTTGTAAACTGGCATGCGACCGGGAGAGCCGTGTGCTGACCACATACCCCTCCAAATCCGCATCCTGTGACACTGAGGACGAGGATGACACGACGGCCGGTCGGTACCGTTGGGCCTTCATGGTCTGTTCGGGCGGAATTTACGCAATTTAGTTTCTTAGGGGTACCTTCATGTATTCCATTGTTTTATCAAAGCGTGCGTCGTTGTTCATTCACTTGGCAAAATTTTGAGGAATGCTTTCGGAGCATTAGTTCTAGAGTCATAGTAGTTACGCACGCCGGTTACACTCTAACAGGTAACACAATGATTCATAAAATAACTATTCTTTTCTTTCTTCCTAATGTAATCGCTTTAGTTCTTTAATACGGGGGCAAAACTGCATTCACTACGCACGTACAAGAGTCTTGCAAATATACAGTGTTGGACACTTGTAAACTTTACAAATGACAGTTTCTTCTAACTAAAATTTAACACTGCTTGCTGTTAATTTCTTTATCTTCTGGTTTCAGTTATTTTGTCTCTTAATGAATGTGATTTCAGAACGAACAGATCAATTACAGACCATTTTACTCTTTGAGAGGTAACCGAGAAAGGTTGGGAACATGACTATTTTTGTAGATTTCAAAACCACCTATAGTAGCCAACATAAGTGCACAGTCATCAATGTCTTGAAAGAGTTTCACTTTTCCACTAAAGTTAATAAAGCTACTAAAAATGTGGTTAGAAGAAAGATACTGCCAAAAAAAAAAAACATCTGTACAGGAATGTCATAACATTTTGAAGTAAGAATTGGTCTAAGACAAGGAGACACTTTATCTCCAATATTTTTTAATGTAATTTTAGAAAATACATATAGGGAACCGAAAAAATTAAGCCGCTCTGTAATAAAACTTGGTAGAATCAGAATAAATCGGCTTGCATATACGGACGATGTTCTAATAGCTGATAGTAAAGAGGAATTGCAGCTCATGACACGTTGTTACAGGAGTATTTCTAGGAAGGCAGTGTTACAAATTAACGAGGGGAGAAATAAGAACATGGTCGTTAGGAAGGCATCCAATCATCAAATGTCACTGATAGTTGATCAATTTACTTTTAAAAGGAAAGACATATTTGAATGTTTGCGAAGACTTTTTAGAGAGAGGAGTAGAATGGTAATAGCGATTAAGGCAAGAATCGCAGCTGCCAATTGATCATATTTTGGCTCACGGGGCGGGGCGTGCATTAGAGCAATTTCGAGGAGAAACTTGCCACGCTATGCCAGATCATAATTCTCCAGGATTCTCTGTATGGCTCTCCAAATTTACATTGAGAACAACAGTGAGCAGAAACAACTAATCTTCGAGAGATAGATATTAAGGAAAATCAGTCACAGGAATGGGACAAATTAAAAAATCAGTAACTGGCAGACCTATAGCGTCTAAGTGAAATATTATGTCGTCAAACACTCTTTTACTTGTAGCAGTGTATTTTATGACTGTATTTGTATTCCTTTTATTTGTTATGCGAACATTTTTATAATAAATGGGAGCCAGTGAGTTGGCACGTTTTGCCTCGAGACAAGTAATCAATATTTCTGTGAGTAAGATTGTTCTTCCCTAAAGTATTTGGACCCTGTAACATGTAGAGGTGTAACTACACTAATTAGGCATAAAATGACACTGATAAAAAGACTGACTTAACTGTTTTCCCCCTATGATCTTCGTATGTGATCAGTTTTCAGTGTGCATTAACTAGTGTCAAAATGTAAAGTGTACTTGATAAAGGAGGTCTGTGCGGAGTGGCCGTACGGTTTAAGGCGCAATGTCACGAATTGCGCCGCCCCTCCCGACGGGTGTTTGTGTTGTTCGTAGAATGAGTTAAGGTTACAGTAGTGTGCAAGTCTAGGGACCGATGACCTCAGCAGTTTTGTCCCTTAGGAATTCGCACACATCTGAACATTTGGTAAAGGAGGAAAACGCAAAGGGCAAAGGGAGGTATACTGTCAATGACAGCCAGAGTTCCCCAACGAATTGGAACTTCGCTATTTTTATAGGAAATCAGTGGTTCCGGCAGACATGTGAGTCGAAGTGAACGTAAAGCACAGCATTAGGATCAGTCATCCCTGCACTTTCATTTTAAACAAAGCACAGTATGTTGATGTCGTTCACAGCGCACATCCTCTGAGATGACATTTGGATTCTCTGTGCTTTGTTCACTAGATGAACATAAAAAAGTGGCAGGATATGAATCTTCTACCAGCAAAGTAGTTACTGGTACGAGGTGACGTGCATGCAGCCAACTATACAGATTCGTCACAACGCCAAATAGATTTAAGCAACAGTTACGGTAGAATTAGCAACAACTCATAATGATTTATTGATGGAAAATTTATAATACCGGTACTTAAATCGAATAAGTAGATTGTGAATGAAAATATACTCTCTAAGACAAAAGGGGCAAAAAAAATGCACCACGAAGGATTTATCCGAATGGGGTGGAAATCAGTAGATATGACGTATATACAGTTCGTCATCAAAAGTATTCGGACATCCACAAAAACATACATTTTTCATATTGGGTACTTCATATCAGCGACCTCAGTAGTCAGTAGTCAGTAGCCATTAGACATCGTGAGGGAGCAGAATGAGGCCCTCCGCGGAACTCACGGACTTCGAACTTGGTCAGGTGACTGGGTGTCACTTGTGTCATACGTCTGTACACGAGATTTCCACACCCCGAAGCATCCATAGGTCCACTGTTACCGATGTGATAGTGAAGTGGAGACATGAAGGGACACGTACAGCACAAAAGCGTACAAGCCGACCTCGTCTGTTGACTGAGACAGCGGACAGTTGAAGAGGGTCATAATGTGAAATATGCAGACATCTATCCAGACCATCACATAGGAATTCCAAACTCTATCAGGATCTGTGAGTATGGCGAATGCCCGGTGAACGTCTTCTGCCAGCGTGTGCAGTGCCAAGAGTAAAATTCGGAGACGGTAGTGTTATGGTGTGCTTATGTTTTTCATGGAGAGGGCTTGCACCCCTTGATGATTTGCGTGTCACTATCACAGCACAGGACTACAGTGATGTTTGAAACACCTTCTTGTTTCCCTCTTTTGAAGAGCAACTCGGGATGACGATTACATCTTTCAACATGATCGGGCACCTGTTCATAAAGCACTGCATGTGGCGGAATGGTTTGATGACAATAACATCCCTTTAATGGTCTGACCTGCACAGAGTCCTTACCTGGATCCTATAGAACACCTTCGGGATGTTTTGGAACGCCGACTTCGTGTCAGGCCTCACCGACCGATTCGATACCTCTCCTCAGCGCAGCACTCCGTGAAGAATGGGCCTCCATTTCTCAAAATAACCTTCTGGCACCTAACTGAACGTATTCCTGCGAGAGTGGAAGCTGTCATCAACGCTAAGAAGAATGGGCGAACACCTTACTGAATTCCAGCATTACCAATGGAGGGCACCACGAAATTGTAAGTCATTTTCAGCCAGGTGTGCGGGTAGTTTTGATCACATAGTGTATACAGACGAACGTATCATTACAACCTTAGAAAAATTTCATGATTTATTCAAGAGATCGAGGTTCAGAAATTGAACGAGTCTATAATGCATTGGTCCACCTCTGGCCGACATGCAAGAAATTGTTCGGCTTGGCATTGATAGACAGAGTTGTTGGATGTCATCCACAGCTATATTCTGCTAGATGCAGCCCAATTGATGCGTTAGACAGTGACATTTCGGAGCTGTTTGGAGGACCCTCCCTATAATGCTTCAAACGTTCTCAGATGTGGAGATCCGGTGACCTTTATGGTAAAGGTAGGGTTTGGCAAGCAAGAAGACAAGCAGAAGAAACTCTCGCTGTGTGCGGGTGGGCATTACCTTGCTGAAACATAAGCCCACGTAGCTTTCCCATGATGGGCACCAGTACT
The DNA here is from genome assembly GCF_023897955.1 of Schistocerca gregaria. Lineage (NCBI taxonomy): Eukaryota > Metazoa > Arthropoda > Insecta > Orthoptera > Acrididae > Schistocerca > Schistocerca gregaria. The sequence continues at coordinate 124,285,061 of NC_064923.1, read as the reverse complement.
GCCCGTAGGATAGCGGTGACATTCCGCTATGTTGTAAGGGTACCGTGGGTGACGACCAAAGAGTTCATGCTATGAAAAGAAACGGCGCCATAGACCATCACTGCTAACCGTCAGGCAGTATAGCGGGCGGAAGTCAGGTTTATATAACACCGCTGTTTGTGGCGTCTCCTAGCACGTCATCAGGCTGGAATCTCATTGCCTGGAGTAAAATCATCTTCAGCGATGAGTCCAGCTTCAAGCTGAGCCCGATGGCCAGGGAAGGCGTCTCTAGAGAATCCCAGGGCACCGGTGTGATACCAACTTGACAGTCGCCTGCCATATTGGCCGACAACTGGAGCGAGGCGTGGGATGCCATTTGTTGAAGTTGTAAGATCCCTTTCGTTGTCATCCGCGGAATCTTTACAGCAGAGCGGTCTGTCGACGATATGCTGCTAGTCGTGAATTCAGACTACGTTTCGGTACTCTTACTGATGAGTATCTGAGAGAGCCCCCCTCAGATATGTGACCTGGCTTTTGTAACTAATGTATCCATAATATTAAACTCTTAGAGGTGCGCTGAAGCAACATCACCTATTCAGGAGCGACGTTAAGTTTGGAAACTATCACATGCTATGCGGTAATTCAAAAGTTAATTTTCTATCAAGAACTTTGATTTTGTTTCGTATTGTCTGGTGTATAACAGATAAACGCTATTATTAGCAACCTGAGACGGGAATGTTCTTTGTATCGTTCTGTATTTACTTTAACGATGCCAGAGCCACTGTCAATGGTATTCAATGGCGGACGTCTCGTCCGTAAACTTAAACCTTCGATCATGGCAAATTAACTTGGCGGGAAAAAGGAGAATGCTACTAAATTATTAATGCTGATAAAGTCTCCCTTTCAAAATTTTTATTACTTGCATTATAATTTAACGTTCTCTGCCTTCATCTTGCGGGACACGAGATGCCTGTTTTCAAATGTGATTCACGAAGGGCCTTATTGCACTAGGCCGCCAGCCGGCGCAGCCAACTGTGCCACCGGCGGCGCAACAATCACTTGTTGTTGAGGCTACGGTAGTTCGGTAGTTGTCGCTAGTCGAGCAGTCTGTTTCCCTCGCACACTTCCTGCGCACTATTTCATTTGCTTCAGGATGTCTAGTGAACTGCAGTGTCCCGGCGTGAAAGGAGTGAATTGTGTAGCCACTACAAAAGGGAAAAACATGAAGCTGGAAGAAGCACTGAACGAATGCCAGAAGTAATTGGACATATAAGTGAATTGCGAAGTTTTCATTTGTGCAGTTGAACAACATACCGTACTTTGGGACACCAGTTCTGAAGCTTGCAGTAATTAGCAGTTAAAACTAAATGCTTCGAATGAAATTATTTGTTCACTCCTACCGGATTTTGAGTAGCGGTCCTTACGTGAGAGGTATAACCTTTGCAAGCATTTACAGCAAAAAAACTTTCAATACAATTTATCGGTTTACTTACCTCAAAGCGACTACGAGTTTTTCTTCTGATGAGATACACTTTCTCATTTTCGTTTCTTTCTCGGTAATATCGGCCTTTATTAACGACAATTACTCGAAGAAAGACAATTTAAATACTCGTAGGTAATTGAAAAAACCTTGTCGTTTAAACACAGTTCGTAAAAAAGTATAATACAACCCTTTAGATTCTCTTAACGATAGCATGGGGTGTACATGCACCTTCCTGTCCGCTTTCTCCTTTTCATTAGAAGTGCTAGGAACAGTATGTATGCATAGATGTTGTCCGATACGTTCCCTGGTTACTAGGGCACAGCGAATTAAACGACGTGGTGGTGGCAGGACTGGCTGCGCCGCCTGTCGGCCCAGTGTAACAGGCTCCATTTGACACACTGCCCCCCCCCCCCCCCCCCCCCAAGACTCACAGCCGCCAGTGGCGGCCGACGTGGTGGCGGGGCAAGGCAGCCAGTAGGTAGCCAGCTTCTGGCGGCGCCAATGGCTGCCCTAGTCTAATAAGCTCCATAACAATCTGTTCCCACCGGTGGGCGTGACTGGCTGCACCGCCTGGCGACCTAGTTCAACAAGGGCCTTATGTATCTCGCGACGAGAAGCGTACGCGATGTATCACAGACATTCACCTGACCTCATGATATTCATTTATTTAGCCCTAACATTAACTATGGTCTCTCTATTTCTTCTGAAATCAATGTGCACGTAGGATAGCGTATGAGTGTGTCCTCGCAATCCAAGATTTTAAATACTTTCAACAACTATGCAAACCGAATCATCTACAACCACACGGCAATTACACAAATTTCTGAACAATATAATTATGGTAACGCACGTGCAACTGCTCAATTGACTATAAAATTGCCTGCTTCTGGCATACGCCAAATGATGGTATCAAGATTACGTCAAACAATTATGTTATTTAAAAAATGTGCACATACCACTTTCTAACATTTAAATTAAGTTCTTGGGACCGGTTAAGTACATCGTTCAACGGACGATGAGGCCTCTAGCGGACCGTGAGTGGATGGCATATGCAATCATCGAGGGCTGAACCCGAGTACACATTCAAATCTGCAGACGCAGTTTTCTTTCTTGTGTGGCGTTCATTTACTAATTCTAACACATGTCACAGCCTACAGTGAAATCCATCACGGTTCACGCCTATCGTCGTGCAATTCCAGCCTGAGTGGCATGCTGACGATTACCGGTTATTTACTATTTCCAATTTAATTTTTACACTCGCATTTCCTCAACTTATGGTGTGGCTGAAGTACGTCATACTGCCCATGCTGCCATGTCAGTGGAACTGCGGTACATAATCCGCGGAGACCTAGCCTTTAATACCAATCACCCAAACACGTGCCTGGCCAATGAGAAAATCATACCATGAGAACTGAAAAGAATTCTTGGATTAATGTTTTGAATTTATATCAACTTAAGGTTAACACACGCACTTGAACAATTCAATTATCTCTGACGCACGTTGTCCCAAAACTAATTCCTGCACCTGAAGAAAGAAGTGGGTAATGACGGGGGCAATAGACTTGAGTATCGTCGAGATGTAGCTATCGAATTAACACCCTACCAAATTGAAATGTCCCCCTATCAATTAACACAAAATACAGGGTGTCCATAAAGTCCCTTTACAAATTCAAAATTTTATTTCAACGGCACTTGTTGACATATTTTAACAACATTTCTTTTATGGTAATCAGTGTTTATAAAAGTTTTTTTCACACTGTTTAATAGACTTCTATAGGGGCGCCTATAGTTGCACGAAGCACATTCCACACCACACATTCACTTTTAGACTATCCCGATGAAGCTCCCTAGTCACGTGGGGGTGTTCAGATCCCCAGATTCTCACATTGTGTCTGTTTAATGTCCCAGAAACATGAAAAGTTGCCTCGTCACTGAAACAAACTCACTTGAGGAATGCTTCACCCTCCGAAAGGCGTTCCATCATGCTGAGTGCCAACTCTGTCCGTTTTGGCTTGTCATATGGCCCAAATGTCTGTAAAATTTGAGCTTAGTAAGCGTACAACCGTAAGTTCTTGTGGAGGACCTTATGCACAGTTAAACGTGGTAGTTGCAACTGTCTGGCAGCAGTGCGGATGGACTTCGTAGGTGAACGAGTGAAGACGTCTTAAAACGCGATCGATGTCTTCCTCGGATGTTCTTGGTCGACCGCTCCTCCCTTTATCCAACAGTGTCCCTATCTCTGTATAAATTTTTTATGCCATGCACGGACTGAATGGCGCGATGGTGGATCTCTTCCATACTTCGTTCTGAAGTTTCGTTGAGTCTGAACATCCGATTTTGTCTCAATAAGCTAGGACACACATTGTGTCCTCTCTTGAGGAGTTGCCATTTTATAGAGGTTCAGTTCCTTCCATCAACAGAGTATCTAAACACAAATTTTAGTATATATAAAAACTTTAGTAAACAGTGATTAAATTAAAAGGAATTTTCTTAAAATATTACAACAACTTCCGTTTTAATAAAATTTTGAAGTTGTAAAGGGACTTTATGGACATCCTGTGCTATCTGCAAAAAGAAGTTTTTTATTAGTATTCCAACTTAACTATTCCTCACGTTTACAATGCTGGGGATGGCTTCTCATTTCATAGCATTAGGTAAAATACTATAACCCGGTTCTACCAGCAGTCCCCGATCCGCAGTCTCGCTAGCAGCCAGTTCGTTCCACTTCTGGACAATGGACAGGAAGTCCGCCACAACCAGATTGGCCAACTGCCACGATCGAACCTCGCGACGTACGTCTCCGGTTTTTTTTGTCAACACCTGTACTATCTTTCCCATAACCCATCTCACTAACAGAAAGCTTTCAGAGGTCCACACGTGCAAAAAGTTAAACAAAATTAGATTGCTGAATCAGGACACAGCAGGGAAAATATCTGGGAGTGGAGAAATGCATAAGAATAGAAAACTAAACACAAACGTCCACCTCTTCCCTAAATAGAACCAAGTGTATTTTAGGTGTCATTGCAAGAATGATTCAATACCGAGTGAATATTACATTACCTGAAACAGCTGAAAGGGAACGTACAGTACCTTTTCAATATCTAGCGATTTCCATCCCATTCGAATAATTCCTTTGAGGAGCGTCGTATTCTTTTCTCTTAGCCTGTAGTTCGATAGTCATTTGCAGTGATCTGTCTCCTAAATCCAGTGATCGATGACTAACATCACTTGTATAATGATCACTCTGGCTTTGCTTCGCTGTGACTGAGTCCTGAGACATACTCCTGGTACTGTCTGACGATAGTCCGCCAATTGTTTTAGCGGTACTGCCCTTATATTGGAGCCGTGTGTCTGCTTATATTTTTCATCTATATCTACACTTTTATCTAGTACTGATCACATACTGACGAGTGATATTCAAGTGTTGTTCCAACTAGTGTTTCTTAAGCTACTTCCTCTGTTGATGGGGCAACAGCCTTGCCGCAATGGATACACCGGTTCCCGTCAGATCACCGAAGTTAAGCGCTGTCGGGCGTGGCCGGCACTTGGATCGGTGACCATCCGGGCCACCATGCGCTGTTGCCATTTTTCGAAGTGCATCTATCCTCGTTATACCAATTGAGGAGCTACTCGACCGAATACTAGCGGCTCCGGTCAAAGAAAACCATCATAACGCCCAGGAGAGCGGTGTGCTGACCACACACCCCTCCTATCCACATCCTAAGCTGAGGATGACACGGCGGTCGGATGGTCCCGATGGGCCACTTGTGGCCTGAAGACGGAGTGCTGCTGCTTTGTTGATGCACTGCATTTCCTGAGGATTCTTCCAACGAGTCTCATTCTGGCATCTACCTTACTCGCGATTAATTGTATGTGATTGTTCCAATACAAATCGCTCCGTACGCATATGTCTCAATTTTTCTGGAAGCAACAGCTTCCAGTAATTGTTCTGCTATTTTGTAATAATACAATAAGGGCCTTTCCGTCTGTTTATTCGCAATACGCTACATCTGTTTGTGTTGAGGGTCGACAGCCATTCACTGCACAAAGCGTCGATACTCAGCAGGTCTTGCTGCATTTCGCTGCTACAGTTTAGAGTCGCAACTTCTGTGTTTACAACACCTTTACTCGCGATAAGCCTCATGGAAATTCCGACCTTATCTATACATGTATATATACTTACATTTGCGCCTGAATATTTCTCTCCGTTCAGAATGATATGTTGTGTTCTATTTGCAAGAAGCTCTTCAACCCAATCACGCAGCTCATCTGATATTCCGTACGCTAGTACACTCCTGGAAATGGAAAAAAGAGCGCATTGACACCGGTGTGTCAGACCCACCATACTTGCTCCGGACACTGCGAGAGGGCTGTACAAGCAATGATCACACGCACGGCACAGCGGACACACCAGGAACCGCGGTGTTGGCCGTCGAATGGCGCTAGCTGCGCAGCATTTGTGCACCGCCGCCGTCAGTGTCAGCCAGTTTGCCGTGGCATACGGAGCTCCATCGCAGTCTTTAACACTGGTAGCATGCCGCGACAGCGTGGACGTGAACCGTATGTGCAGTTGACGGACTTTGAGCGAGGGCGTATAGTGGGCATGCGGGAGGCCGGGTGGACGTACCGCCGAATTGCTCAACACGTGGAGCGTGAGGTCTCCACAGTACATCGATGTTGTCGCCAGTGGTCGGCGGAAGGTGCACGTGCCCGTCGACCCGGGACCGGACCGCAGCGACGTACGGATGCACGCCAAGACCGTAGGATCCTACGCAGTGCCGTAGGGGACCGCACCGCCACTTCCCAGCAAATTAGGGACACTGTTGCTCCTGGGGTATCAGCGAGGACCATTCGCAACCATCTCCATGAAGCTGGGCTACGGTCCCGCACACCGTTAGACCGTCTTCCGCTCACGCCCCAACATTGTGCAGCCCGCCTCCAGTGGTGTCGCGACAGGCGTGAATGGATGGACGAATGGAGACGTGTCGTCTTCAGCAATGAGAGTCGCTTCTGCCTTGGTGCCAATGATGGTCGTATGCGTGTTTGGAGCCGTGCAGGTGAGCGCCACAATCAGGACTGCATACGACCGAGGCACACAGTGCCAACACCCGGCATCATGGTGTGGGGAGCGATCTCCTACACTGGCCGTACACCTCTCGTGATCGTCGAGGGGACACTGAATAGTGCACGGTACATCCAAACAGTCATCGAACCCATCGTTCTACCATTCCTAGACCGGCAAGGGAACTTGCTGTTCCAACAGGACAATGCACGTCCGCATGTATCCCGTGCCACCCAACGTGCTCTAGAAGGTGTAAGTCAACTACCCTGGCCAGCAATATCTCCGGATCTGTCCCCCATTGAGCATGTTTGGGACTGGATGAAGCGTCGTCTCACGCGGTCTGCACGTCCAGCACGAACGCTGGTCCAACTGAAGCGCCAGGTGGAAATGGCATGGCAAGCCGTTCCACAGGACTACATCCAGCATCTCTACTATCGTCTCCATGGGAGAATAGCAGCCTGCATTGATGCGAAAGGTGGATATACACTGTACTAGTGCCGACATTGTGCATGCTCTGTTGCCTGTGTCTATGTGCCTGTGGTTCTGTCAGTGTGATCATGTGATGTATCTGACCCCAGGAATGTGTCAATAAAGTTTCCCCTTCCTGGTACAATGAATTCACGGTGTTCTTATTTCAATTTCCAGGAGTGTATTTTGTTCATTAGTCGGCAGTGTGGAGTTGTATCGAATCCCTTTCGGAAGTCAAGGAGCATGGTATCTAATTGGGCGCCTGTATACACTGCTTTCTGTCCGTCGTGGACGAACAAAGCGAGCTGCGTTTCACACGATCGTTGATTTCGCAACCCTTGTTGGTTCCTACACAGGAGATTTTCTGTCTCCAAAAATGTCTTAAATTTCTGCAAGAAGGGTAATTTGCAAAGCATTAGTTTTGGAGTCATAACAGTTAACATACGCAGGTTAGAGTGTAACTAGTAATAGTAGCAAGTTCCAAAATTTACGAGCATAAAATATGTTCCATAATTTTGCAACAAACCGACGTCAGAGGCATAGGCCTATAGCTTTGTGCTAGTGTTCGCTGACCATTCTTGAAACGGGAATGTCCTGTGCTTTTTTCCAGTCATTAGGAACAGCGCGTTCCTGAAGAGACCTCCAGCACACTGTTGAAGAAGGGGGGAGTTATTTCCCATATTCTGTGTAGAATCGAACTGTCATCCACTCAGGCCTTTTTCTGTTTAGCGATTTCAGCTACTTTTCCATCCCTTGGTGCCTTATTTCGATATGCGTAATTTTGTCGCTCTTACAACAATTTAAAGGAGGAACTACAGTGTGAGCTTTCGCTGTGAAACAGTTCTGGAAAAATATGTTTAAAAATTCGGCGTTTTTTGTGCATTCTCTGTTTCAGTGCTATTATGGCCACAGAGTGTCTGGAAGATGGCTTCGTCCCGTTTACTGATTTAGCATCAGACAAGAACTTCATAGGATTTCCTGCCAAGTTGGTAGTTACAGTTTTACTTTCGTATTAACTGAGCGCTTCACGGATAGCTCTTCTTATGCTAGTTTTGGCTTTGTTCAATTATTGTTTATCTGTGAGGCTTTCGCGAGGTGTGAATACCAGACGCAGTGCTTGCTTATATCCTGTACAACACTTCTTCTAGCCGTGAGTATCATGAATTTAACGTTGTCTTTTTTCCTGCATTGTAATATTGTTAAGGCATTCCTCATGGTATGTCAGAATTTACATATACTACTTCAAGGATACCATTTAAAGTAGTTGTTATATCAGTTTCAAACTCTGCGAATACCTTTTATATTGCTATATGCACAATCATGGGACCACCACATTTAGATACATTGTAACCACCGTTTCAAACAGATGCAAAAGCTGATCTATACGGCAGCAGAAGTTTATAAACAGATTCTTATGTGCATTCTCTAGTGGACGTCCTTGAGTCCATCATTTTTCAAGAACACTCCATTATATGGTCACTTTACAATGACTGCAGGTATCTGCTATTCCCCACGAGCTGTCTCTTTTTCATAGGCTGCCACATTGTCTCCGTGTACGCCGCTGCTGAGACACTCGACTCACTGTCGCCTGAGCTTACCGCATGTGGTAGCAGCCGACACGAAGCGAAGCTTAACCTGTATGATACAAAGGAAGAATTGTAGCGGGGCGGGGTCGGCCGTCTAGGTTGTTGTTATCGCTCCTTCAGTCCACCCTCCTCGATAGGATTCTTGCCGATGTCCCTTCACTATGTGGTAGCAGATATGTGCTAAACAGTGTAAAGCAGCGTTGATGAAACCACTACCTAATACCTACCACACAGGGGCCGTGTAACTCTATTTGAAAGTCAGTCTACTTGCAGGAAAACGTTTAAAATTACATAAACTCTGTTTTTTATTTATACTGAAACACATGAAATGGCTATCATGTCCGTACATAATATGGTGAAAAGTTATCATTGAAAGTTCAATCTCTGTATAACAAATATTTATTGGAGAAGCAGCCACAATTTTAGCAAGTCCGACCCGAAAAATTTTCACGTTCTACCAGTCACAGACCCACAACTATTCGCAAGTTAAACATTCGGTCGTTTCAATGGTCTTCTTCGTAAGAAGTGCTGGCCAAAACATTCCGTACAGAGCACAAAACACGCGGAGTTGTTACTGCGACCAGAACGTTAACACGCTCATATCTCTCAAACTATTTAACTTAGAAACACCATACTTCCATTAAAATGTTCTTAACTCCACTCGCTCCATCACGATGTGTTCGAACCGAAATTAGCTCACTATGTTCTCATCTTACAGAGTATTTCTAAGGAGCTATCTAACATCATGTTATCCGTAGGCCAGCTAGCAAGCGACTCTCTCGAGGTACTCTCCTCTCTGCTCATCCCTCTATTCGCGCAGGAACAGCTTAATTCTGATTGGCTGTTGACCTAAACGACCAATCAGAACATTCCTTCCTGATCATTCTCATGGCAAATATTCACTTATTCAGTCACTGATTTGATAGTAATTAATGTCAGCAAAACTTCAGTTTCTTGTTTTATGTTTAATCAAAATAAGCAAAGTGCAAAATATTCTTCAGATTGATAAACTTATTCCGCCTCTAACTTCCATTCTGCCTGCTTCTATACAAAAGCATACTCGCACAAACATATGCCATCTGAATCGTGATTGTAACATAACTTTCCCATGGTTCGTTTGTACAAGGTTTTACGTAAAATGAAATAGTACATTTTAACTTATGTCCCACATACACGCTCTTAATCATTCTCACGCACTCACACAACAAAATATAATCAAATAATAATTTTGACCGTGTTTTGTATTACATAATGAAAAGTGACTAAAGTAAAAATAAAGTTTTAATTAATTAATTTTTACGCACTGACAACTTTGTAATGGCTTCAAATGATAATGCTTTTGTTCCTGACGTGATTTTAAAAAACAAGCGTAGGTTTTAGGACTTTTAGGAAATTCTCTTTATCTGCGGAACTATAACAAATAAAAGTCTGAAGTTTTGACAGCATCATTCCATTAATAACAAAACGCTGTGTACCAAATTTGAACAAAATCGGATATTAACTAATACGGATTATTTACATTCGTAGAGTGTATGAATCTTCGTATCGACTGAATGTTACGCTATGCAGTTCCCGTGGCAGACAGCGTCAGCCGTGGTGTGAGCAGAGCGGAAAAAAAAAGCGATCCTGCAGCCACCGTACTCACCGAACTAGACGGATGCGTGCCTCACTGCAACGAATGTCATCTCGTAATAACTTTCTACGTTACAGTATGGGCAGAAGGAAGAGCAGAGTTGAATGTGCCGTCGACAGTACAGTCATTAGAAACGGAGCACAAGCTCAGATTACGAAAGGATTGGAAAGGATATTCTTTTCGAAGGATTCATCCCGACATTTGCCTGGAGCAAAATGGTTCAAATGGCTCTGAGTGTGTTGTCACCGCCAGACACCACACTTGCTAGGTGGTAGCCTTTAAATCGGCCGCGGTCCGGTAGTATACGTCGGACCAGCGTGTCGCCACTATCAGTGATTGCAGACCGAGCGCCGCCACACGGCAGGTCTAGAGAGACTTCCTAGCACTCGCCCCAGTTGTACAGCCGACTTTGCTAGCGATGGTTCATTGACTTCTACGTTCTCATTTGCCGAGACGATAGTTAGCCTTCAGCTACGTTATTTGCTACGACCTAGCAAGGCGCCAGTATCCGTACTATTGATATTGTGAATCATGTGCCATAAAGAGCGACGATCGTCATTAATGGATTAAAGTTAAGTATTCCACCAGCTACGTCCGTTTTTCTCAATTCTAATTCCCTTGTCATGTTCCAGACCTCACGCCAGCCTGCGTGAGCTAAAACGCGTGCATTTCGGCCTCCTTTAGTACCAAGTGGTTGGCTCTCCTGCCAACCACAACACTGAGCACTATGGGACTTAACTTCTGAGCTCATCAGTCCCCTAGAACTTAGAACTACTTATACCTAACGAACCTAAGGACATCACACACACCCATGCCCGAAGCAGGATTCGAACCTGCGACCGTAGCAGTCACGTGGTTCCAGACGGAAGCGCCAAATCGCTCAGTCTCAATGTTACAGCAGTGGTACCAGTATCTCTACGTATAAACGATTTAGACGTGGATATAACATCGTGACATTTAATTTGAGAGACAATTGCTCCTTGCGTCAAGTGCATTCAAAAATTGAACAACTGGGTTTTGGTGTCATTGTTGTCTTATCCAGGACTGCAAATATGTGCGCCATGTGTGATGTGCGTCAGTACTGAACAGATATTTACGTATGTTCACAAACAATTTTATGGCACCAACTGGGGGTACAGAAAACAAGATGGCCGACTCTGTGGAGGAGGTGTACGTGTGTGTGTGTGTGTGTGTGTGTGTGTGTGTGTGTGTGTGTGTGTGTGTGTGTGTGTGTGTGTGTATTTTCTGCAGCTGACGAAGTTGTGTGAGTTCTGCGAATGCTGACAGAAGTTTCTGCTTCGCCGCTCTTCTAGCGGCTGCCTGCCCCTGCAAGTAGGCAACCCGGGTTTGTGACTGCAAGAGGATGGTACTAAGGACGTTACTGCAGCTACTTATAAACCTTTGGCCAGAAGCCCCGTTGATATCTACATCTACATCCATACTCCACAAGCCACGTGGCGGTGTGTGGCGGAGGGTACCTTGAGTACTTCTATCGGTTCTCCCTTCTATTCCAGTCTCGTTCGCGGAAAGAAAGATTGTCGGTATGCCTCTGTGTGGGCTCTAATCTCTCTGATTGGCTCTAAAATGGCTCTGAGCACTATGGGACTCAACTGCTGTGGTCATTAGTCCCCTACAACTTAGAACTTCTTAAACCTAACTAACCTAAGGACAGCATACACATCCATGCCCGAGGCAGGATTCGAACCTGCAACCGTAGCAGTCGCACGGTTCCGGACAGCGCGCCTAGAACCGCGAGACCACCGCGGCCGGCAATCTCTCTGATTTTATCCTCATCGTCTCTTCGCGAGATAAACGTAGAAGGGAGCAATATACTGCTTGACTCCTCGGAGAAGAAATGTTCTCGTAACTTCAAAAAAGCCCGTACTGAGCTGCTGAGCGTCTATCTTGCAGAGTCTCCCACTTGAGTTTATGTATCATCTCCGTAACGCTTTCATGATTACTAAATGATCTTGTAACGAAGCGCGCTGCTCTCCGTTGGATCTTCTCTATCTCGTCTTTCAACACTATCTGGTACGGATCCAACATCGGTGAGCAGTATTCAAGCAGTGGGCGAACAAGCGTACTATAACCTACTTCCTTTGTTTTCGGATTGAATTTCCTTAGGATTCTTCCAACGAATCTCAGTCTGGCATCTGCTTTACCGACGATTAATTTTATATGGTCATTCCATTTTAAATCACTCCTAATGCCTACTCCCAGATAATATATGGAATTAACTGCTTCTAGTTGCTGATCTGCTATATTGTAGCTAAATGATAAAGCATTTTTCTTTGTATCTATTTGCAGCACATTACACTAGTCTACACTGAGATTCAATTGCCATTCCCTGCACCATGCGTCAATTCGCTGCAGATCCTCCTGCATTTCAGTACAATTTTCCATAGTTACAACCTCTCGATATACTACAGCATCATCCGCAAAAAGCCTCAGTGAACTTTCGATGTTATCCACAAGGTCATTTATATATACACTCCTGGAAATGGAAAAAAGAACACATTGACACCGGTGTGGCAGACCCACCATACTTGCTCCCGACACTGCAAGAGGACTGTACAAGCAATGATCACACGCACGGCACAGCGGACACACCAGGAACCGCGGTGATGGCCGTCGAATGGCGCTAGCTGCGCAGCATTTGTGCACTGCCGCCGTCAGTGTCAGCCAGTTTGCCGTGGCATACGGAGCTCCATCGCAGTCTTTAACACTGGTAGCATGCCGCGACAGCGTGGACGTGAACCGTATGTGCAGTTGCCGGACTTTGAGCGAGGGCGTATAGTGGGCATGCGGGAGGCCGGGTGGACGTACCGCCGAATTGCTCAACACGTGGGGCGTGAGGTCTTCACAGTACATCGATGTTGTCGCCAGTGGTCGGCGGAAGGTGCACGTGCCCGTCGACCTGGGACCGGACCGCAGCGACGTACGGATGCACGCCAAGACCGTAGGATCCTACGCAGTGCCGTAGGGGACCGCACCGCCACTTCCCAGCAAATTAGGGACACTGTTGCTCCTGGGGTATCGGCGAGGACCATTCGCAACCGTCTCCATGAAGCTGGGCAACGGTCCCGCATACCGTTAAGCCGTCTTCCGCTCACGCCCCAACATCGTGCAGCCCGCCTCCAGTGGTGTCGCGACAGGCGTGAATGGAGGGACCAATGGAGACGTGTCGTCTTCAGCAATGAGAGTCGCTTCTGCCTTGGTGCCAATGATGGTCGTATGCGTGTTTGGAGCCGTGCAGGTGAGCGCCACAATCAGGACTGCATACGACCGAAGCACACAGGGCCAACACTCGGCATCATGGTGTGGGGAGCGATCTCCTACACTGGTCGTACACCTCTGGTGATCGTCGAGGGGACACTGAATAGTGCACGGTACATCCAAACCAAACCGTCATCGAACCCATCGTTCTACCATTCCTAGACCGGCAAGGGAACTTGCTGTTCCAACAGGACAATGCACGTCCGCATGTATCCCGTGCCACCCAACGTGCTCTAGAAGGTGTAAGTCAACTACCCTGGCCAGTAAGATCTCCGGATCTGTCCCCATTGAGCATGTTTGGGACTGGAAGAAGCGTCGTCTCACGCGGTCTGCACGTCCAGGACGAACGCTGGTCCAACTGAGGCGCCAGGTGGAAATGGCATGGCAAGCCGTTCCACAGGACTACATCCGGCATCTCTACGATCGTCTCCATGGGAGAATCGCAGCCTGCATTGCTGCGAAAGGTGGATATACACTGTACCAGTGCCGACATTGTGCATGCTCTGTTACCTGTGTCTATGTGCCTGTGGTTCTGTCAGTGTGATCATGTGATGTATCTGACCCCAGGAATGTGTCAATAAAGTTTCCCCTTCCTGGGACAATGAATTCACGGTGTTCTTATTTCAATTTCCAGGAGTGTATATTGTGAATAGCAACGGTCCTACGACACTCCTGAAATCACTGTTACTTCGTAAGACTTCTCTCCATTGAGAATGACATGCTGCATTCTGTTATCCTGGAACTCTTCAATCCAATTACACAATTGGTCTGATAGTCCATATGATCTTACTTTGTTCATCAAACGACTGTGGGTAACTGTATCGAACGCCTTGCGGAAGTCAAGAAACACGGCATATACCTGGGAACCCGCGTCTATGGCCCTCTGAGTCTCGTGGACGAATAGCGCGAGCTGGGTTTCACACGATCGTCTTTTTCGAAATTCGTGCTGATTCCTACAGAGTAGATTTCTAGTCTCCAGAAAAGTCATTATACTCGAACATAATACGTGTTCCAAAATTCTACAACTGATCTGCGTTCCTTCTTGAAAACGGGGATGACTTGTGCCCTTTTCCAATCTTTTGGAACGCTACACTTTAATTGATTCTTCATATCGCTTTATTTCGACATGTCGCAGTTTGAGGTGTATTTTGGTAATAAATATCCATTGAAAAAGACTGTTAACAATTTATTTGCATAATTTCGTTGTGCGCTCCAGTCAGCTGTGAAGGCTATGAAGATCGACCAAATTCCGTTGTTGTATTAAAAACATGGATGTCGTGAGAAAAATAAGTGAGGAGTTTAGGCATGTGACTCATGGTGAGATAACACCAACCTTATACAAGACTGCACTACTTTGGGTTTTGAGTGAACTTTTCTGTGTGGGAAATTTCTGTCCCTCGTGGATTCTACACAACCTGTAAGGAGGTGTGCAACAGGTTAGTGCCAACTGTTCTGAAGAACACCAGCAAAAATTCAACCCAGGCAATGCAAAATCCGCAGACGGCACGGTAACAAGAGATGAAACTTGGATGTATTCGTTCGAGCAGGAAACAGTGCAGCAGTCAACTGTTTTTGGATGCTCGAAGATGCACCGAAACCAACAAACGGGGTTCGTTGCGGAGCACTTCCAAGAATATAATCGCGTGTTTTTCTCTTTTTTTTCGTTACACTGAATACATCGCCAGCATTGCTTCAGAACTGTGCATTTCGCTTAGGGAAAATCACGCGCTTGCAAACCGATGGGCACAGAACGTTTGCACGGTGCATCGATCCAGCTGGGCGTAATTCGTCTCATCTTGGATTGCATGGTGATACCTCCCTGATACGCTGCAGAGTGCATTGACGACGGCTTATTCAACACTGAAATAGAAAAGCGCAAGACTGTTATTAGAACAGATCAACCTGCTCCGAAAAAAAAAAAAATTCGAAAGTCCATTTAAACCGGAGTGGGGATTTTATTAATTTTTTGTCAGTTGTGACTAGGAAGTCAAATGTCTGATTTGCGATACAGTGATTCCGTGTGTAAGAAAATCGTCTATTAAGATACTAAAGCTAACTTTATTCAGAAAAGTCTAGTGAAATCATAGCTGACATGAAAGAAGAAACGTTAGGGAATGATATTTTCACTCTGCAGCGGAGTGTGCGCTGATATGAAACTTCCTGTCAGATTAAAACTGTGTACCCGACCGAGACTCGAACTCGGGACCTTTGCCTTTCGCGGGCAAGTGCTCTACCATCTGAGCTACCGAAGCACGACTTACGCCCGGTACTCACAGCTTTACTTCTGCCAGTATCCATCTCCTACCTTCCAAACTATACAGAAGCTCTCCTGCGAACCTTGCAGAACTAGCACTCCTGAAAGGCAAAGGTCCCGAGTTCGAGTGTCGGTCGGGCACACCGTTTTAATCTGCCAGGAAGTTTCATATCAGCGCACACTCCGCTGCAGAATGAAAATCTTATTCTGGAAACATCCCTCAGGCTGTGGCTAAGCCATGTCTCCGCAATATCCTTTCTTCCAGGAATGCTAGTTCTGCAAGGTTCGCAGGAGAGCTTCTGTAAAGTCTGGAATGTTGGAGACGAGATACTGGCGGAAGTGAAGCTGTGAGGACCGGGCGTGAGTCCTGCTTCGGTAGCTCAGATGGTAGAGCACTTCCCCGCGAAAGGCAAAGGTCCCGAGTTCGAGTCTCGGTCGGGCACACAGTTTTAATCTGCCAGGAAGTAACGTTAAGGAAGTTGCACTCCTGTAGAAGAGAATTCTGCATTCAAAAGTAAGATTTGCGTCAGTACTCTAACATGTTTATTTCGTTTAAGGGTCCTGAGAAAGATCTGAAGTTTGTTTACATTCCTCTAAAATGTGTATTCGTTTGCTTTTTCGCTGCCATTATTCCCATCACAATATTTTTGTCTCTTACTTAGGGAGAAGAATATAGGTTTTTGGACCTACTGCGGAAAAAAAGCTTAACATGCCGAATTTACCTGCCGGTCATTGTTTTGCACACCAATAAGCTCTTCGTACAAAACTTATCGGTCTTCGAGATGTGATGAACGGCGTGGTGCTTATCGTGCTCTAAATTCGTTCTCAAGAGCTGTCAGTCCAAAGAACGTTTTATTGCATTTGAAGAAGAGTACCAGATATCACCTACCATGGTAACGTGTGCTGGTTAAGCAAAGGAAAAGTGACTACCGCCGTGGCTCAGGTTTTGGAAGACAAAGGACGTCCGGAGACACTTTTGCATGACCCTGAATGGGCAACTGATTTAGGATTTTTAGAAGACATTATGGCTCTCCTAATTGATTCAAGTCATTAACGATATGGCTGACAAAATAAAGGTTTCCAAAGTAAACTTCAGCTTTTCAAAAACAATCTTGCAGAGAAAAATACGCAATGGAAGCGATATATAAAAATTGTACCTTTAATAAGGCATCCGGATTCTCAAAATTGCTTTATTCAGAATGGTACTATGGTTTTGTTTTACAGCATCTGGGTGGGAAGGAGCAGTCTTTGAAAATTACATCGAGGTGCTACAATCCCCTGAAAATAAGATTTGCACTCGATTCCAGGTAATGTATTGGTATATAACTAATAGGAATATAAAGTCGATCTCGTTAATGTTCCATGTGTAACATTGTGTTAAAAATAATAGTTCACAGTGACTATTTATTAAAATATGTCGCATTTAAGTGCTTCAGAGCAACTTTATACATTATTTCCGTTTATTAACATTTGGTTATGTTTTTCTTACGGGAAATTACTAGCTTACAGCCAATACTAAATGTGTTTGTAAAGCCACTTTCGGTAGCAATTCAAGTGTGCCTCCCTATTTACATTCCGGACTAATCTATTTGAAAACCTATGTTCACATATAGGATTTATTTTACAATACCAAAGATTTGTTCGTGTTGTACCAGAAAGTGTCGCAGAAAGAATTTCCTAAGTTGTACAGAGAAGCAGAGAAGATTTTTTGCATTATGTACACTACTGGCCATTAAAATTGGTACACCACGAGGATGACGTGATACAGGCGCGAAATTTAACCGACAGGAAGAAGATGCTGTGATATACAGATGATTAGCTTTTCAGAGCATTCACACAAGGTTGGTGCTGGTGGTGACAACTAAAACGTGCTAACATGAGGAAAGTTTCCAGCCGATTTCTCATAGACAAACAGCAGTTGACCGGCACTGCCTGGTGAAACGTTGTTGTGATGCCTCGTATAAGGAGGAGAAATGCGTACCACCACGTTTCCGACTTTGATAAAGGTCGGATTGTAGCCTATCGCGATTGCGGTTTATCGTATCGCGGCATTGCTGCTCGCGTTGGTCGAGATTCAATGACTGTTAGCAGAATATGGAATCGTTGGGTTCAGGGAGGTAATATGGAACGCCGTGCTGGACCCCAACGGCCTCGTATCACTAGCGGTCGAGATGACAGGCATCGTATCCACATGGCTGTAACGGATCGTGCAGCCACGTCTCGAGCCCTGAGTGAACAGATGGGGACGTTTGCAAGACAACAACCATCTGCACCAACAGTTCGACGACGTTTGCAGCAGCAGTGACTATCAGCTCGGAGACCTTGGCTTCGGTTACCCTTGACACTGCATCACAGAGCGCCTGCGATGGTGTACTCAACGACGAACCTGGGTGCACGAATGGCAAAACGTAATTTTTTCGGATGAATCCAGGTTCTTTTACAGCATCGTAATGGTCGCATTCGTGTTTGGCGACATCACGGTGAACGCACGTTGGAAGCGTGCATTCGTCATCACCATACTGGTGTATCACCCGGCGTGATGGTATGAGGTGCCATTGGTTACACGTCTCGGTCACCCCTTGTTCGCACTGACGGCACTTTTAACAGTGGAGTTACATTTCAGATGTGTTACGACCCGTGGCTCTACCCTTCATTCGATCCCTGCGAAACCCTACATCTCAGCAGGATAATGCATGACCGCATGTTGCAGGTCCTGTACGGGCCTTTCTGGATACAGAAAATGTTCGACTGCTGCCCTGGCCAGCACATTCTCCAGATCTCTCACCAACTGAAAACGTCTGGTCAATGGTGGCCGAGCAACTGGATCGCCTCAATACGCCAGTCATTACTCTTGATGAACTGTGGTATCGTGTTGAAGATGCATGGGCAGCAGTACCTGTACACGCCATCCAAGCTCTGTTTGAGTCGATGCCCAGGCGTATCAAGGCCGTTATTACGGCCAGAAGTGGTTGTTCTGTGTACTGATTTCTGAGGATGTGTGCACCCAAACTGGCTGAAAATGTAATCACATGTCAGCTCTAGCAAAATATATTTGTTCAATGAATACCAGTTTATCACTGGATTTCTTTTGGTGTATCAATTTTAATGACCAGTAGTGCAGATTGAAGGGGGATAGGAGAGAAAGGAAAGGAAAATGAAGGAACTCATGTTATCAACTGCATCAGGGACTTCATGCAGACCAGCGGCGATGAGTGAAAATTGTGTGCTGGACCACTATTCGATCACGAGATCTCGTGCTTACTAGGCAATTACGTTAATCACGCCACTAACCGGACTCACTGTTTACCTCAGCACCCTCCCCTGCCGGCTCACACTCCCTTCTAGCGCCATCCATCAACAGACCGCGTCCATGTTTTCCACCCTCGCTAATTTCGAATTCCCGGCGGAGGACGGACGTAACTGTGCATCCGCACTGCAGGTTATGGATTCATTACCCACCGAGGCGAAGCAGTTAAAATGCGTGGCGCCTTTTTTTCGGACATGTTCCATAAAAAGAGACACCACGAATTCATATAAGATTATTTGTATGCTTGGTTCCATGTTGTAGCCTTCCAACAGAAAAAAATATTTATATAGCATTCAAATACAGGGTAACCACCCAACAGAAAAAAATATTTATAACATTGATATTTTGTGTAACCCCCCCAGCAGTTTATTATTCCGTAACCTCGCAATAACAATGATGACTAACCTCTCAATGAAAATGTGACTTATATATAATCATTCAATAATTAGCTGACTGTGAACCTAAACTGATAAATCTGGACGTCAGCAGTGCTGCGTCATGGCCCTGAAAAGTCGTTCTGAATAAATTGAAAAATCTTACCTCAATGAAGTCGCCGGATAACGCGTATATATCTGTTCCTATAAGAAATTTTTCTGGCACAGCCCAGTGCATTGCTGGCCGCGAGAATTGTCATGTATAAAAAGAAACAACTGATTTTTCTTTACGATAATTGGGATGACCATGGATTGTAGAAATTAGCAAATTCTTTGAATTCAAATGAATGATTGTCAAAAGGTTAATTTTTAAAAAAGATTACTATTAAAAGATTTTTAAAAATATTTACATGGGACTTGATATAACAATAATACAAATTTATTTTCAACAAACTACATATGCGCGCGGCTGTTTCTACCTGATACTACATCGCTCAGGCACCGCCATCTCTCCCCACGACCTGTCCCTCGAACTCCGTTCACCCAACTGCTAGCTATTACTTATTCCTAGTGACACTGCTCTTACTGCAGCCAACACTGCTCTCTGGTCTGAGATTCTCTTATAGCTTACATATCGCAGGCAGCGCGTGAGCAATCCATCGAAGTTACATCTGCTCCAGTGCGCTAGCAATACATTCCGTAGTCATGGACCTCTTACAACGTATCTATGTGAAAAGTTTTTCCTTCCGTTTTGTCTTATACCAAAATTAGATTTCGTGGAAGTGTTTCTGATTGTAGTTTAAGAAATCGTTGTCAACCAATCGCTTGTTCCGGATCTTAGTAGCGTAACTGAGAATAAACAAAAGGAAAAAATAGAAGAGAGAATTTTCTATTGAAATAAAATTTATAGTTACTTTTATTATTGTCGTTATTTAAATCTCTTTTGCACCAGTAACCCTGTCCCACCAAACTAAGCTATCCGCCCACTGCACATAAACATTAGGCAATGACGATGAAAAGAGAGGTGAAGTTAACGAGGCAAGGGTAAGGCAAGAGAGAGAGAGAGAGAACGCAATTGTGTAAAGCCGAGAGTGGGAGTTCGCACAGTCGCAACATAGAAAAGCAGTCTTCTGCATTCTGCACTGCGCAATGCGATGGTGCAAACATCCAAACACCCTGAGAGACCCTGCTTTCGATGATCTAAGAACAGTGAATGCTCCGTGCTGTACGACAATTTGCGTGTGACAAGTCTCTTACGAAAGCAGGATCGGAACTTTGTGCTTTTCTTCAGCGTGACACTGCCAGGAATCACAAACAACTTCTGACAGTTTATTATTTGACGGAGAAAAACATGGAATTAATGTCTCATTCCTTGTATTCCCCTAGCTCACTGCGGAACGACGTAATTTTGTTCCCTTCTGTCAAACAAAACGTGAACAGCGTTTTTCATCATTTCAGAAAGGTGCAGACTCTTTCGGAAAAGATGTTTGTGACGTAGAAACATCGCATTGGGAACAGTGTTTCCACAATCGGCTGAAACACCTGCAAAAGTGCACAGATTTTAAAAGCGTGTATTCTGAGAAATCATTAAAGAACATAAAAGATCGACGACTGCACTGAAAACCGAGCACTGTCAAAAGTCACAATACCCTGTGACACTGATTTATAGCGTCTCCACCTCTTTTTGTTTTTATTCTTTTGAATTTGTAAGATATATCTGTAACTGCCCAAACATCTGCGCACCTTGTAGATGAATGGGCTTATAGTAATGCCGTACGATTGTACCGTGTTCGGTATGGCAAGTTCTGATTTAATAAATAGTCAAGTTACCGCAATAATGACTGTTGTTGTTGTTGTTGTGGTCTTCAGTCCTGAGACTGGTTTGATGCAGCTCTCCATGCTACCCTATCCTGTGCAAGCTTCTTCATCTCCCAGTATCTACTGCAACCGACATCCTTCTGAATCTGCTTAGTGTATTCATCTCTTGGTCTCCCTCTACGATTTTGACACTCCACGCTTCCCTCCAATGCTAAATTTGTGGTCCCTTGATGCCTCAAAACATGTCCTACCAACCGATCCCTTCTTCTAGTCAAGTTGTGCCACAAACTTCTCCCCAATCCTATTCAATACCTCCTCATTAGTTTCGTTATCTATCCACCTTATCTTCAGCATTCTTCTGTGGCACCACATCCCGAAAGCTTCTATTCTCTTCTTGTCCAAATTAGTTATCGTCCATGTTTCACTTCCATACATGGCTACACTCCATACAAATACTTTCAGAAACGACTTCCTGACACTTAAATCAATACTCGATGTTAACAAATTTCTCTTCTTCAGAAACGCTTTCCTTGCCATTGCCAGTCTACATTTTATATCCTCTCTACTTCGACCATCATCAGTTATTTTACTTCCTAAATAGCAGAACTCCTTTACTACTTTCAGTGTCTCATTTCCTAATCTAACTCCCTCAGCATCACCCGATTTAATTTGACTACATTCCATTATCCTCGTTTTGCTTTTGTTGATGCTCATCTTATATCATCCTTTGAAGACACTGTCCATTCCGTTCAACTTCTCTTCCAAGTCCTTTGCCGTCTCTGACAGAATTACAATGTCATCGGCGAAACTCAAAGTTTTTACTTCTTCTCCATGAATTTTAATACCTACTCCAAATTTTTCTTTTGTTTCCTTTACTCCTTGCTCAATATACAGATTGAATAACATCGGGGAGAGGCTACAACCCTGTCTCACTCCTTTCCCAACCACTGCATCCATGCAAGTTACCGCAATAATGACTATGTTCTATATTGTACATATTTTATTCAGTGTAGTATTTTAAGCAACTGCTTATTTCTCTTTGTTACCATTAGGCCTGAAATGACTGCGCTGTACGATTGCAACCGGCTGTTTCATATAAAGAAAGTTTAGCGATCTAGACTTTAGAATAAGAAGTTCTATCAAATGATGCCTTTATCCTGACTAAGAAATGTCAGAGAATGTACGTATGGAAGTGAATCATGGACTTTGCGAAAACCGGAAAAGAAAGCCTTTGAGATGTGGTGTTGCACAAGGTTGCTGAATATAAAACGGACTGATAAGCAAGCAAATGAGGAGCCCATCTACAGAATAGGTGAGAAAAGAGAATTTGTGGAAGAAAACTGATTACAAGAAGAGACGAGGTTGTAAGACATGTGCTAAAATGTTAGAGAATAAGTTTCCTTGTTCAAGAGGGACCCGTAGATGGCGAGAACTGTAGAGGAAGATAGAGGTAGTAATATATCCGGGCGCACCTCCGAATCCTCCCGCGGTCACAAAAATGGTACCGAATACTCCGAAGCCCGCAAGGGTCTGAAAAACGATGGGACCGAATCCTCCCATTTGAAGCTGGTAGCAGTTCTAAACGTTATGAATACTCCCAACAGGCAAAGGAAAGCATACGAAGTTACGGTAGAAGATGTAAAAGTTTATAGCGTGTATTGCATGTATAAGTTTTCTCTTTTATCTTATTGAGATAAAGTCCAGCCGGCACAGCGCCAGCGACTAAGTGCCTCTCAACGTCACGCGCAAAGCGTGCATAAGTGAATCAATATTTTTTTGTTTAAAACATGAGAGGGGTAGGACAAGGAGATAAGGAACATGGCATTGACAGTTATATTATTGTCTATAATACAACATCCAATGTGTCACTTTGGGAGGATTCGGTACTGTTACGTGCTTACCTACCTGGTTTCGGGAGGATTCGGGGTGCGCCCATATATCCAGCAAACAATGGTGTACGTAGGGTACAAGTCGATTCTGAGATCAAGAGATTGGTACAGGAGGGGAAGTCCTTTCGGGCCGGATTAAACCAGTCAAGAGACTAATGGCATAAAAAAAATCTTCAACATTGGAAACACATTTTGTATTGACGTGGGTCGCCTGGACAGAACAGTGATTGTGCACGTCAGTAGATTAGATTAATACTTGTTCCATAGATCATGAATACGACACTTCGTAATGTTGTGGAACGTGTCAGGTTAATAAAAGATGTCTGTACAAGATGTTGCATTACACAAAATATTGCTTGACACTAATGTTTAAGCTAGTTGTTGTCGTTTTTTCCCTTAATTTATATCTAAAAGTTCTGCCACTGAGTAGAAGGAGTTGTCATCTAGAAATTCTTTTAATTTACTTTTAAACGTTGGTTGACTATCTGTCAGGCTTTTGATGCTGTTTGGTAGGTGACCAAAGACTTTTGTGGCAGCATAATTTACCACTTTCTGTGCCAAATTCAGATTTAACCTTGCATAGTGAAGATCATCCTTTCTCCTGGTGTTATAGCTGTGCACAGTGCTATTACGTTTGAACTAAGTAGGATTATTAACCACCGATGGTGGTGTACAGGTAGACAAAAACCGAATAATATATTCCACTTGCCAGCAAAACAGCATTCTGTTAGGTGTTTTAGATATTGTCATGTGGGGTACTTTAAAGAAGATGAAAGGTTTCAGTAATAATTCTCTCAGTCATGGACGTTACAGGAAATTACTCTCTGATCATATGCATTGGTTTGTTCGCTAACAGTATACCGCAGGCGATGTACTGTATATATCATCGTTCCCGAAATTTCTTTGTATGATTTGCACGTTTTTTAATTGTTTTATAGATTTTTTCTTGGTAGAGACTTTTGCTGTGTAATTATGCTTTCAGGCCTCAGTCTTGATCGGGAAGGCAATCGAATTCGTCCCTCCTTTCAGGTGGTTCTAAACTGATTACTTAAGAAATTTAGGAGGTAGCCATAGATTGCAAAACACACAAAAAAGTTACAATTACAATATTCGTATCTTAAAACCAGGATCTTTCACACTGGCGAGAGCAGCCTCACAAAAGTACAATTGCAGCTAGGAATTCATTGCAGATTACAACAGAGAAACAGGCATAGTTAATAAATTACTGAAGGGGTTGTGGTAAGATAGTGTCGGGCAACGTGCCGTTACTCTAGCGGCTATATGTAACCTCTACAGTGCAGTGCGATGTCTAATTACCACATGGCGATGTCGCCAGTGGCTTGGAGCTTGCAACAGGCTGCTACTACAGTATTCCTGGCTGCAGGACTTCCTCACACCACAATGAAACCAGTAGTGCTTTATTGCGGACATCATTAAGGGCCTCTGTCCGAGTTAATGAACAGTAAAACGAGACCCTAGGCGGCGACTGCCTGGGGCGCAATGCACTTACCATTGAAGCGTGCCATCCAACCGCTAATGCACAAACAAATTTGAGAGACAGTCAAATGAAAACGAGATTGATGGCAAAAACTTGCTCGATGGGAGTATAATTTGTGAACCGAAGGTTCTTTACGATCTTATTAACGAATATAGACAATTCATCGCTTCTGGGAATCGAAAATATCGCCCACGTTTGCCTGTTACGAACACAGATATTGGCAAGGTATCGGTCCCAGAGATTCCAAGATTCTTGAGAATGTTTTAATTTGCATATAATAAATGTGGCAAAGTCATGCATGGAGCAGGTGACCATTATCAAAATAATCAGAAATTCTGCATTCAGGTTGAGTCGGTCGCAATTTTAAAAGTCAAACACCAGGCAAGGAATGACTCTATTGCTCATATGACGCATTTCGGAATTTATCCATCATCAGATGTCCAGGGGCGGTTACTGCACACGCACATGGTGTTTCAAGTTACACTCCTGGAAATTGAAATAAGAACACCGTGAATTCATTGTCCCAGGAAGGGGAAACTTTATTGACACATTCCTGGGGTCAGATACATCACATGATCACACTGACAGAACCACAGGCACATAGACACAGGCAACAGAGCATGGACAATGTCGGCACTAGTACAGTGTATATCCACCTTTCGCAGCAATGCAGGCTGCTATTCTCCCATGGAGACGATCGTAGAGATGCTGGATGTAGTCCTGTGGAACGGCTTGCCATGCCATTTCCACCTGGCGCCTCAGTTGGACCAGCGTTCGTACTGCACGTGCAGACTGCGTGAGACGACGCTTCATCCAGTCCCAAACATGCTCAATGGGGGACAGATCCGGAGATCTTGCTGGCCAGGGTAGTTGACTTACACCTTCTAGAGCACGTTGGGTGGCACTGAATACATGCGGACGTGCATTGTCCTGTTGGAACAGCAAGTTCCCTTGCCGGTCTAGGAATGGTAGAACGATGGGTTAGATGACGGTTTTGTTTGGATGTACCGTGCACTATTCAGTGTCCCCTCGACGATCACGAGAGGTGTACGGCCAGTGTAGGAGATCGCTCCCCACACCATGATGCCGGGTGTTGGCCCTGTGTGCCTCGGTCGTATGCAGTCCTGATTGTGGCGCTCACCTGCACGGCGCCAAACACGCATACGACCATCATTGGCACCAAGGCAGAAGCGACTCTCATCGCTGAAGACGACACGTCTCCATTCGTCCCTCATTTCACGCCTGTCGCGGCACCACTGGAGGCGGGCTGCACTATGTTGGGGCGTGAGCGGAAGACGGCCTAACGGTGTGCGGGACCGTAGACCAGCTTCATGGAGACGGTTGTGAATGGTCCTCGCCGATACCCCAGGAGCAACAGTGTCCCTAATTTGCTGGGAAGTGGCGGTGCGGTCCCCTATGGCACTGCGTAGGATCCTACGGTCTTGGCTTGCATCCGTGCGTCGCTGCGGTCCGGTCCCAGGTCGACGGGCTCGTGCACCTTCCGCCGACCACTGGCGACAACATCGATGTACTGTGGAGACCTCACGTCCGACGTGTTGAGCAATTCGGCGGTACGTCCACCCGGCCTCCCGCATGCCCACTATACGCCCTCGCTCAAAGTCCGGCAACTGCACATACGGTTCACGTCCACGCTGTCGCGGCATGCTACCAGTGTTAAAGACTGTGATGGAGCTCCGTATGCCACGGCAAACTGGCTGACACTGACGGCGGCAGTGCACAAATGCTGCGCAGCTAGCGCCATTCGACGGCCATCACCGCGGTTCCTGGTGTGTCCGCTGTGCCGTGCGTGTGATCATTGCTTGTACAGTCCTCTTGCAGTGTCGGGAGCAAGTATGGTGGGTCTGCCACACCGGTGTCAATGTGTTCTTTTTTACATTTCCAGGAGTGTATTTGTGAAACAAACAGACCAGTCTGCGAATATCTGAATCACATAAAACTTGAAACACCGTAACCTACGTGCAGTAATCTTTCCTGGATATCTGATGATGGATAAATTCCGAAACGCGTCATGTGAGCAATAAAGTCATTCCTTGTTTGGTGTTTGACTTTTACAATTGTGGCCCAGTGAGCTTGAATGCAAAACAACTGTTTTAATTTCGAGTTTGACGTGGGATATCAAAGAAAGAAAGAAATATTTTTTTCGTGTGATGTTATTCAGATTAAGAATTTTCGAATTTTATCGTTCCTTTATACTGTGAAACCTTACTTCTTGTCTAATTTCATCAGTGCACATGAACTGAAATTACCCTATAGGTTTTAAGGAGTGAGTTTGAGAGTTTCAGAATGTGTGACATACATCGTCGCACCTCTTGCATTGACTTAGAATCTAACGTTTATTATTCCGTCAAGAGACCATAGGCCACAGTATGTCACATATATTTCAGCTTGACACGTCTACCTATTCCTAACGAGAATAATCGGATAGAGAAACAGACAGATAGACGGACGACAAAGCGATGCTCTAACGGTTCCATTTTTACCGATTGAGGCACGTAACTCTAAAGAGTAAATAATCAGATACGCATCTCCAGTGTACATCTAAGGAGAAATTAATAATTCTACAAAAGATATGACATGGCAGCAACGATTTACATGTAAGGTAAAAACACCTAACCATATATTATAACTTTACTGATCATAATTACAGATTACTGCATTAATACCATCACTTACTTACGTGTTTACAGAGCACCTGATCATGGCAGTATGCCGACATGGGTCCATCGTGAATATTTTTTTTAAAAAAACCTTTCAAAGAGCAATGTAGATGGCTGATATTCGTAATAATCATGTCATTAGAAGACATATTTTGCACTGCGGGCCCCAAAGAACAAAAACCAGACTGTTAGTTGCAAATCTGATTTTCATTAATGAGGGCCTCGTTCCTTGTCATCTGATTTTGCGCGAGCACTGACGTATGGATCTTGCTACATAGGTAGACTGTTTGAGGCGCAGCATAACACATTGAGGGAACACGAATGCTCATCTACTGCATCGATGTCTCGCGGAGTTGGTACCGACGAGAGTCACAACGTCATTCCGACGGATGTCTCAAGAGTGCATGTAAAAATAAATACGCCAATAATGCCGTTTACGTGTCTTACTCATTCAACGTACGACTCCGCAGCTAAAAAGTGGTTCAAGTGGCTCTGAGCACTATGGGACTCAGTTGCTGTGGTCAGCAGAAAAAAAAAATGGCTCTGAGCACTATGGGACTTAACATCTGTGGTCATCAGTCCCCTAGAACTTAGAACTAATTAAACCTAACTAACCTAATGACATCACACACATCCATGCCCGAGGCAGGATTCGAACCTGCGACCGTAGCAGTCGCACGGTTCCGGACTGCGCGCCTACATTTTTTTTTTTTTGTTACAGAGAGCAACTAACCCTCCGACCGAACACGCTGAGCTACCGTGCCGGCGTCTCATCTAAGCAGGCGGACTCTTATGAAGAATTCTCATTCAAGCCAGGAACACCAGCACCTAATGGACCAAGGCAGCGGGAAAATTCCCTTGAGAAATGACAAAGTAGGCTCACGTCGTAGGCTGCCTTGAGACTGCATATGAGAATACAGTGGAGACAAGAAATTTTGTATTTTAATCCAATGAGTATGAAGGATTCGCTAACAAGGATTAAGAGTCTTAACTTGTATATACATTTGTAAAACAATATAGGCTTCTGCAAAAATATGAAAAATAAAAATAAACACAAAATAAAACAAAAAATGTAAAAATGTTGTCAGTATGTGTGAATGCAATGCGGAAGAACCCGTTTCAATACCCAGGATTGTCACGGAATTTGCCTCGATTGTGGACTGCAACGGGATACACTCTTCCGAGAAGTCCTCCTCTAAACAGATGTATTGTCGTTGTGTGACTTCAAGACAGTCGCTTGACTGAAATTGGTTTCACTTAAAGAAATACACGTACGACTGCTTTTGGTGGTTTTGTGATGCTCTTTCTAAAATGTGTTACTTCTCAGATGCACTCTCCATGCCCGCTGTGATAGTTAAAATCCAGCTTTGCCCTCCACCTCTCGAAGCTGATCGAGCAGGTGCTTCGTCGGTACTTTCCAGACCTTAGCGACACTATGCGACGCAACACAGGAATGCTTTATCAAAGCTTTTTGTGGTTAGTGAATGTTACATTGAAGTTGCGTCGATTGAATTGGACGTCAGCTTTGATCCGTGACGTAGTGGTACTTTACAGAGTGACGTCAAGTGTGTTCAAAAACAGATAGAACGCAACACTGACAGAATTTATTTTGCTTCTATCTCGTTTTTTGGAATCTAAGTTGCCCTGCCGGAGTCTTCTGTAGCTGAGATATAGGTTAAGTCGAAAAGTGACTGGAAAGGGGCCGGCCGCGGTGGTCTCGCGGTTCTAGGCGCGCAGTCCGGAACCGTGCGACTGCTACGGTCGCAGGTTCGAATCCTGCCTCGGGCATGGATGTGTGTGATGTCCTTAGGTTAGTTAGGTTTAAGTAGTTCTAAGTTCTAGGGGACTAATGACCATAGCAGTTGAGTCCCATAGTGCTCAGAGCCATTTGAACCATTTTTTTTGACTGGAAAGGAGATGACGAAAACACGAAATAAGATGTCATGAGAATTAACTCTCGCTAGGTGCTTATTTGATTACGATGGGTGGTTTACATCATCCATTTTCTGACTTAATGAGTCAAACAGACGAGTGGTATCGGTAAGTTCAGTACTTCCTTCAAAGCAAAGAAAGGTACCGTGTTTTCACTTTATTCGTAAAAATTTAAGACCTGTCTTTCAGTACATTCCTCGCGCAGCTACGGAGAGACGTGGTGATTTAGGCAGCGTGCACCGTTGTCGTCGTGAGCCGTGTCGTGATGACGATGACGTCACCGGTGACGGACAGCGCAGTGCGCGAGGCGGCTGACAGCTGGCAGCACGCGAGGCCACGCCCACAAGTGCGCTGCGACCGCCCATTACGTCATCCATATGAAAAGCCGCATTCTGCGAGGGGACTCCAACACTGAGATATAGCGCTGCGAACTCGGCCACGAAGGTCTGATGTGCCAGGTGAAAGCGCACGATAGAACGTTCCGATACGACCCAACAATTCGATTAGCTGAAGGGGCAATATCTGCTGGAAACAGGATGCACGCAAACAGTTTCCTTCCAGACGCTGAAGAGGCCATTATGGATAAGTGATACAGAGAGTGGCGGACTTCCTGCAGACAAAGGGCAACGTAAGGCATCGATATTGCGCCAGATAGTATTGAGTCAGACGCGGTAAGCAGGCAAAAGTGGCTACTGAATTTTACACCCATGTTAGCGTGAAATTTCCCTCCTCCACCGTGTTGAGGTGACGAGGATGTGGAACACGTGGGCCTTTGTATTTCTATCAGGCACAGGGATATAGCCTTACTGTACTGACTTATCACAGTAAACTACATACGCCCTTTATCTTGAAGTCACTCTAGGTGCTGGAGCACAACATCGCATACACAATAATATACACGGTGTTTAAAAAATGCCTCACATATCCCTACAGTTGACGGGAAACATACGTCTGGAAATAAATACTTGTACGTCATTCTGCCATATCATCGCCACATATCTGTTGACTTTGCAGGCCAACTTCCCCGGATGGAGCCTTCTGGCCAACGATACCATACGCTCATTCCATTTCATCTGTTGAAGTCATATGAGGTGTCCAGTCATTCGTCCTCACGATTCCGACATGCCTTTCAAACTATCACGAACTCGTGCTGCACTCCGATTTGATGAATGGAACACCAGCACCCATTAATACTTTGTGCACAAAAACGTCGCGTAATGTTATATATCCAATTACACTACTGGCCATAAAAATTGCTACACCAATAAGAAATGCAGACGATAAACGGGTATTCATTGGACAAATATATTATACCAGAACTGACGTGTGATTACATTTTCACGCAATTTGGGTGCGTAGATCCTGAGAAATCAGTACCCAGAACAACCACCTCTGGTCGTAATAACGGCCTTGATACACCTGGGCATTGAATCAAACCGTGCTTGGATGGCGTGTACAGGTACAGCTGCCCATGCAGCTTCAACACGATACCACAGTTCATCAACCTTCTATGGCACAAATAAAGAGGCCCATTTCGAGTATTTGTTTCGGTATGTGTGTTTATATGACGTTTTTGTGGTTATGACCAGTGTGACTATTTTAAGAATATGGATCACTTTTTTAAACAATCAGTGTGTATGTAAAATAAAACTTTTCATGTAAGTTGTAGATTAGAAAATTTACATTAATCGTAAGCTGACAATGAGACACTTTGTGTCATATTTATAGCTATCCACTTAACAAGTTAAATAATACGAGGGTTGGAACTTAAGAAGTGGCAACTATTTATTCACAACCGATACGAAAGAGATACATGTTTGCACCTGTTACTGTCCTTCAAAGTAGTCACGAGCGTTGTGTAGAACAGTTGCCAGCGCTGCGGAAGGCGTAGTATACCGTCAGCAGAGCCTGTTCTGTTGATGGTGCGAATGGAGCGGTCTACTGCCTGTCGAATCTCTGGAACAGTTCTGAAGCGAATTCCACGAAGTGGTTTCTTTATCTTCGGAATCAAATCAAAGTCACAAGGACTTAAGTTCAGAGACTATGGTGGATGGTACAGTACTTCCCAGTCCCATTGACCGAACAGAGGAGCCACAGCTTACGCTCTATGCGCCCGCGCATTGTCGAGCAAAATGATGGGTCGGTTGCGCAAGAAGTGTCGCCGCTTCTTTCGCAAAAGCCTGATCGCAGGTGATGCTCCAATAACGAACAGTAGTACTGTTCATTGGCGGTCTGTCGTGGAGGAACGTTTAATGCGTTAGGGTAATACCATCACAGTCGCACACGAGAATCACCATAGCTTTAGACCGCTCCATTCGCACCATCAACAGAATAGGCTCCGCTAACGGTATACTCATCCTTCCACATCGCTGGCAACGGGTTCTACACAACGCTGGTGACGTAAGAGGTGCAAACATCTAATTTTTTGCATTGGTTGTGAATAAATAGTTGCCACTATTTTAGTTCCAAGCTTCGTACACATCAGTACTTGAGGCAGGGGTCATAGTCCACAATGGAAATGGAAAGTTAGTTGAGGGGGTTACAGGCAAAGCAATGGCGGATATTTGAGCATCATATTGTAGTGGAAGAACCAATCTATGTAGTGGTAAAGTGGTATAGGTGTATGGGGTGATTTGAACCGCTTCCTAGCGGTTGCTTCAGGAACTATTTAACGAGAAGTGTTTTCTCTTTGGATACAAAGAGATAAAAGTGCATATGCACCTGTTTGGTGCGAAACCTTCTGTAAACTGGTGTGATCAGATGATTCGATCCATTCGAATTTGATAGATTAGAAACTGTTTTTGCGTTCAAAACATTAGAATAGAAGGATGGAAAAAGCTATACAGATTACGAAGAATGGAGACAATGTACTGACAAGCAGTGAAAATGCTAATAGCGATGGTTTGCTGAAGCATCCTCATTGCCTTTAGTGAGAATGCATTTTGTCAGGACAAGAACAAAAATATCGCTAAGTTCTGAATTTGTAACATAAAGAACACTCGCTCAAGATAATTGACCACATGTTCCTGATTTCAGGCCGCTCCTGTATGGGATGTTTCATAAGACTTCCCTCAAAGATGATAAGAATTTTGATTCCATTGACATGGATGAAACTCAGGATTCCCAAGCTCAGAGATAAGATGTACTGCCACAGCCTGACATAAAAGAGAAATATCAAAATCTGCAGCAGTATTTCCATTTGTGACTTCAGCTTACCATCCATTCTATATAAATCTTAAGAACAAACTAAAACCGCCTATTTCGAAAGCATACAGGAGACCACCAGCAAGTGAAGGTCCAAGCACACGATCTGCTAATGAGGTAGTGCTTACATGTGACTCAGAATAGATATTTCCTGTAATAACAATGAATGGGAGAATTTGTATACGTATATTTACGAGTGTGTTTGGAAAGTTATGTTTGTGTGTAACATTGTTTCTTCATTTGCTTTACCCACCCCATTACACATACATATTTAATAAAACTTATATGTATGAATCAATTTAATAGATGAAAATGGGGCAAAATATTGTATTCCAAATCTGATAGTAATGAGAGTCGAAAGGATGTCTGTGACACACTTGGAGGCAGAGGGGTGTAGATGCTAACTATTATTGGTAAAAACGTTACTGAGCTCGACATTCTGAATGTAGTTCACTAGTGAAGTATGTATAGTTTCATTAATAACCACTGCATATGATGTTTATTGTAGACAATATAACAAACGAACATAGAACTTTAAATGTAATAGAAACTTTGAAGCTCTTTTTTATTAGAATAATGATTTCTTCACTTTCAGCCCTTTGTTTTTAACCACCTCATTTATATTCACTAAGCACCTGATACCTTAGGCAGATCCCAGTTCGAGAAAATTTCTTCACACAAGTAACCTATCATTTGGTACCTCACCATACTCCCCCTTTCCCTCATATACTCGTTAGGCATGCCTGGAAAAATGTGTGGACTCTCTTCCTGGCTAAACTGAGATCATTATCAAGTCTAGAAATGATATTACACGGTATTAGAATGATGTTTCCTGGGAAGGGTAGGAGGAGTGCAATTTTCTTTTCACTGCGTTTATTTGTAGGCACAGAGCTCTAAAATGACATACTGTAAAGGAAAATTTTCTGCTGCTGGTACAGGTTTTGAAACATAACGTTTACTTTTTCTAACCCAACATTGAAAACTAATAATTACTCAGTGGTTCAGGGAACAAGTCTGTGTTATGCCTTATATCATTATTACATGGTACATTAGAAAGCTTACACATTGTCACACCATGAGAGTGGTTAGGGAAAACGACATACTATTATGTCTTCTACGGATTTTCACTTTTATTTGAAAATGTCATATGCAAAATTATTTCCTGGTTGTGAAACCCCAGGGCAATCACTGTGAGCCCCCACTGAGCAGTTAACTCACCGAAGTCATGTCTCGTTTCTTTTAGAAGGATTAAATAAACCATTATAACATAGGCAGGGAACATCATTATCATCATCATCATTAGGAAAGTGTATATATTGCTCATCTCCAGTAGACTTATCAAACCAAAGTTTCTTTTTTAGCCTGTTTAGCGGCACATTCGTTTTTTAACGTTATTTTCTTGATGACTCTGGCTTTTACTTCCGAAACGTGCATCTTGGTAGCTGAGTGGTCAGCGTGCAGAATGGCATGCGAGGGGTCCACGTTCGATTACCGCCTTGATTGGAGATTTTCTCTGCTCTGGGACTGGGTGTTGTGTTGTCTTCACCATCATCATATCATATGAAGAGCCGACAACTACCGTTAAAAAGACTTGCACCAGGCGACCGGTCTACCCGACGGGATGCCATAGCAGCACGACATTTCATTTCATTTCTGAAGCAAAAGTACTGGTGATCAGAACTGTGAACGCTCTTGTTTCCATTCTATGGTAACAGTTTGTCAGAAACAAATTCCTTACATCACTAGATGTAAGTCAAAATCGTATAAATTAAAGACCTTTAATGCGCTATACTAGCTCAGTTTCCGGCTCCGTTGGAAGCCTTTGCTGGAACCGACTGAGCCGTGTTACTGCTCAAGTTACGTGCTAGAGAAACCAAAATTGCAATTTAACCAGAGCTACTCAAAGGAGACAGGACGCTAGGGATCTTTGCTGATGGACAAACTTGTGGTTGGTACATAGTTTTAATTTCGACTAAAGAATAAATTTCATTATTACAGAATTACAGAATCAGAATAACAATATAAAATGTCATTCGGACCTTTGTCCTCTTAAGCAAATACACAACTCACTTTAACCGTCAGCTCCTTTACTTAAAAAAAGGTACAAATGGAATTACGAAAGATTAAGTCTTTAAATTTCGGGCGCTTGTTCTCCACCAAACTTAGAAAAACTATGTAATTAGATCATGAATTAATGTAACAAATAGTATATTAAAGGTAATTATATCTGATTGCAAAAGGATCATAGCCATCACCATATGCACACTATCAAGTTTATTACTCACGTAACCAAAATTTACCAAACACTAATGATTGCCCTTGACTTACTTACGAAAAGATCTCGTCCATCTCCGCGGACAGGCTGGATATTTAACTAAAGGATGGAAGCGCGGTTTATACACGGTAGTACTCCGAATAAACGAATAGAAAGCAACAGCTAAGCATTTTCAAAAGTGATCAGGCTGAAAGACAGGGCAGAAAACACGCCGAACACACACAGAGGATCTCAGCCTGCCCGCCAAGGCGACAAACCCCATCTGTCCCCACATACCAGACCATTTCTGCAACAGCAAATAATTCACGCGGCAGACGAATTCGACTCGTGATTCACCTTTTTCTAGACCATGCGAGGCTTACTAGCTACGTGACTATCTGTAACCAAACTGAGACATTTACTGAAATAAAGAACAATTAAAATTACACTGACTTAACAAAAGCTCTGCCCTTCATATTAAAGGAAAAGCTAAAACCAAAAAAGGGCGAACACCGCACTAATTAACATACTACATCAAATTAACACTGCAAGGAACCTTTAAAACAAGCCGAAATAATTAGACTCCGCTCCGCGGAAACAACACTTCGAAACCCTAGATTTCGTAAGTTCCGTATTAACACTCTCTTATTCAAAACCATCCTTAACTGATCTCCGCCGGGTGGTGTGGCCGTGCGGTTCTAGGAACTTCAATCTGGACCCGAGTGACCGCTACGGTCGCAGGTTCGAATCCTGCCTCGGGCATGGATGTGTGATGTCCTTAGGTTAGTTAGGTTTAATTAGTTCTAAGTTCTAGGCGACTGATGATCTCAGAAGTTAAGTCGCATAGTGCTCAGAGCCATGTGAACCATTTAACTTATCTCCGGTAGATGCAACATGCCATCAGAAGTTTTACAAATCTTCACAGGTTAACAGAAGAATATGAATCGTACCTAACTTCATGCCTCCAGTTACGCGATTGGAAGATGTCGAGCATGAGATGACGGACTCGCCACCTTCTCGCACGCAGACGCGTCGACTAATCAGCACCGGACACGTGGCGCGCGGCAAAATGGCAAGGGTGGAGAGGACGGCGAGAACAGGAACAGCGGATCGAGACGAGGGCCTGCCTTCAAAGCACGTTGCCTCGTTGAATGCTGACCGGAGAAAGTTCCGGGCCACACGCGAAGCCGGAAAACCAAAGGCGGAACAGTCAGAGATACAAGATATGACGTAGGTGGAACATAAGTAGCGCCAGTCGCCACGGCTCACCGGTCTAAACTTCTATCGACACGCAAAACTTGGTTGTTCTTGCCTTACACTCTACTCCTTAAAGTAGCTTGAGGAGCACCGAACCATGCTGAGGCATTCTGCCAGGCCATTAGCTTGTTGCGAACAGCATCAATAGTCTTATGAATGCTCTCTGAACCTCACGACTGCCAATTACTGAAATAATAACAATAATGATAATAACCTGTGTGTTATATTATCACAAACAGGAATGAATGCAAAGAGAGGAAACATTAACTGTAGATGAGTATGAAATGACACACCTACGTCTTTTTACCTCCATTCATGGCATGTAACTCTGCTACAATTACAGCATTCCGTGCGCACAGACACATAAACACGTGGACCTACACACCCAGAAATATGATTAAAAGGTTACGCGCCTGTTGTGTAAAAAATACTATAAATCTAATTATCCAGGTGTAGGAAGACACAATATATCATTGTCTCAACTTCTAAAACCTTGTATGTATGGATTCTTCACATAACATGCAACGTCTAAGCAAGCGGTATGTGTAACGGTATCGCCAACATAAGAACATTATCTTGTGCCATAAAGTGCTGCCTCTTGTGGCAGTAACAAGAATCACGAGGTGTATCATTTTACCAGACTGTCATTTTAGGACACTTACCCTCACATAATCGAATACATTGATACAACCATATTTTTGTAACCCATGATGCAAAGCCGTTTTACACATTTCGGAAGTTACGAGAAATTTCTTCGGCGGATTTAGTACAATTTTTTACATTCATCTTCCGCAATGCTCGACGCTCCTTGTCCGGCAGTACACAAGGCTGCCTGGTCTTACTACGGTTGTGACTATTCCTCCGCTTTTAAACTTCGCAGTCACATCGTCAGCAGTCAACCTGTGCAGTTTTTGGTGGGTTGAAATGTCCCTGATTGGCTTGTCACTCATGTACATCTAGTGAATAGCCTTCATTTGAAGTCACTGAGCTCTCCTGATCGCCCCATTCTCCCGATAGTGTTTCTCCAGTGACAACACGATACTCCCAGTCTCTTTTTACACTGAGGTGTCATCCTCTCGTGACTTCTAGTACTAAGATTCGCACTACATAGAGGTGGCCGGTTGCTTTTGATCAGGCAACAGAAGATATATTGAATTTAATGGATGAAAGGAGAAAATATAAAAATGCAGTAAATGAAGCAAGCAAAAAGGAATTCAAACGTCTCAAAAATGAGATCATCAGGAAGGGCAAAATGGCTAAGCAGGGATGGCTAGGGGACAAATGTAACGATGTAGAGGCTTATCTCACTAGGAGTAAGATAGATACTGCCTACAGGAAAATTAAAGAGACCTTTGGAGAAAAGAGAACCACTTGTATGAATATCAAGAGCTCAAATGCAAACCCAGTTGTAAGCAAAGAAGGGAAAGCAGAAAGGTGGAAGAAGTGTATAGAGAGTCTACACAAGGGAGATGTACTTGAGGACAATATTATGCAAATGGAAGAGGATGTGGATGAAGATGAAATGGGAGATATCATACTGCGTGAACAGTTCGGTAGAGCACTGAAAGACCTAAGTCGAAACAAGGCAACGGGAGTAGACAGCTTTCCATTAGAACTACTGACGGCCTTGAGAGAGCCAGTCCTGACAAAACTCTACCATTTGTTGAGTAAGATGTATGGGACAGGCGAAATACCCTCAGACTTCAAGAAGAATATAATAATTCCACACCGGGCAGTGTGGCCGTGAGGTTCTAGGCGCTTCAGTCTGGAACCTCAAGACCGCTCCGATCGCAGGTTCGAATCCTGCCTCGGGTATGGATGTGTGTGATGTCCTTAGGTTAGTTAGGTTTAAGTAGTTCTACGTTCTAGGGGACTGAGGACCACAGATGTTAAGTCCCATAGTGCTCAGAGCCATTTGAACCACTTTTTAATAATTCCAATCCCAAAGAAAGAAGGTGCTGACAGATGTGTAAATTACCAAACTATCAGTTTAATAAGTCACGGCTGCAAAATACTAACACGAATTCTTTACAGACGAATGGAAAAACTGGTAGAAGCCGACCTCGGGGAGGAGCAGTTTGGATTCCGTAGAAATATTGGAACACGGAGGCAAAATTGACCGTACGACTTATCTTAGAAGATAGATTAAGGAAAGGCAAACCTACGTTTCTAGCATTTGTGGACTTACAGAGACCTTTTGGCAGTGTTGACTGGAATACTCTCTTTCAAACCTGAAGGTGGCAGGGATAAAATACAGAGAGCAAATGGCTATTTACAATTTGTGCAGAAAACAGATGGCAGTTATAAGAGTAGAGGGGCACGAAATCGAAGCAGTGGTTGGAAAGGGAGTAAGACAGGGCTGGAGCCTCTCCCCGATGTTATTCAGTCTGTATATTGAGCAAGCAGTAAAGGAAAGAAAAGGAAAATTTATAGTAGGTATTAAAATCCATGGAGAAGAAATAAGAACTTTGAGGTTTGCCGATGACATTGTGATTCTGTCAGAGTCAACAAAGGACCTGGAAGAGCAGTTGAACGGAATGGACAGTGTCTTGAAAGGAGGATATAAGATGGACATCTACAAAAGAAAAACGAGGATAATCGAATGTAGTCGAATTAAATCGGGTGACATTGAGGGAATCAGATTAGGAAATGGGACACTTAAAGTAGTAAAGGAGTTTTGCTATTTGGGGAGCAAAATAACTGATTATGGTCGAAGTAGAGAGGATATAAAATGTAGGCTGGCAATGGCAAGGAAAGCGTTCCTGAAGAAGAGAAATTTGTTAACATCGAGTATAGATTTAAGTGTCAGGAAGTCGTTTCTGAAAGTATTTGTATGAAGTGTAGCCATGTATGGAAATGAAACGTGGACGATAAATAGTTTAGACAAGAAGAGAATAGAAGCATTCGAAATGTGGTGCTACCGCAGAATGCTGAAGATTATATGGGTAGATAACATAACTAATGAGGAGGTATTGAATAGAATTGGGGAGAAGTGAAATTTGTGGCACAGCTTGACTAGAAGACGGAATCGGTTGGTAGGACATGTTCTGAGCCATCAACGGATCACCAAATTAGTATTGGAGGGCAGCGTGGAGGGTAAAAATCGTAGTGGGAGGCCAAGAGACGAATGCACTAAGCAGATTCAGAAGGATGTAGGTAACAGTAGGTACTGTGAGATGAAGAAGTTTGCACAGGATGAATCAACACGGAGAGATGCATCATACCAGTCTCTGGACTGAAGACTACAACAACAACAACAACAGTGCTTATCTCCTCGTTGAGTGCCACAAGACAGAGTTATTGACGTGGAACTCTCGTAGCCTGTGAAAGGCGAGCTCATGACGCTTGTGTGATGTCCTGTGGGACATCACTGTCGAGCCTTTGACTTAGCTCCGGCTCAAACAGAGATCGTAGTTCACAAAGGCTGGCAGAGGTGATCGAATATGCTAGGTGCAGTGGCTTCAGTTGAACTTCAAGA
This sequence comes from Schistocerca gregaria, assembly GCF_023897955.1. NCBI lineage: Eukaryota > Metazoa > Arthropoda > Insecta > Orthoptera > Acrididae > Schistocerca > Schistocerca gregaria. The sequence goes on along the minus strand of NC_064923.1, from coordinate 124,245,631 downwards.
CTAACAAGTGAAACGTGTTGCGCACCATATGGTGCAAAGAGTCAGTATTGTAGCGTACATGGCTGCAAGTAATAAAATAAACTTGCCACGTAAATATTTAGGAGTGCGCGCTTGAAGCGATCTGAAATACGGCAACGAAAAAGTAGTCACCGGAAAAGTAGATGCGAGGCTCAGATTCGCTGGATAAATCTCGTGCTACAGAGACAGCTGTCATCAACCCGAAGGTAGTTTTAAGCTTAAGAGCGCTTTACTGGCTACAGTGTTGTTGGATGTTGTGTGCCCTTGCCTTCCTCCGACGATTGAACTGGTTTAACCACACTGTCATAGGGGGAATTGCCATTTAACGTGCACTCCAGACCGCGTAGCAACTAATTTTTTCCCTGAAATAATATAGACACCACGGGACATCCACAACTCTTGCTAAAATTTTTCGTATTGATTAAATCGCTCCCGTTGTCGTGACGAATTCATTATTTGGATAAAAGTGAATACACGAACCGAGTTTCGATATGTAAGTCCCAGACTGATTCTTCATAAAATTAATTGACATCAGAAGGGCCCATAAGATGCGAACATTAGGTTATACCTTGCTAGCGTACGAGGAAGTCCTAAAAGTCATGTAAAAACTCTAGCAAATTTATCAAGTAGCGTGGGAGACCCCTTGCTGGTGATGCACGAAAAGGTTCTCTGAGTCAGCCAGTACCACACTGGGTAATCGGGGCGTAAGGGGTAAACCACGAAAGTGACAACAAATAAGCACACATTACCTACCTAATGTAACCTGTAAGTACCGACGACTTGACCTATGGCATTGGCGTAGGAAATTAAAAGGAAGGCATAAAAGCTGTAGAACACAAATTTGTGAACCTCAGAAGTACCGTATTATATAAACGATCAGCCCGCCACATACGGTGGAAACCCAGCAAGACCGCTCAAAATACTGCCTCGCTAACCGCAATGAGTCTCCAGTCTACATATACATATCAGAAAGTGGCCGCCACAGAGCCAGACAAAGGGTGGGAGGGACCACCGAAGAAGTTATAGCTGACAACACAACTGCATACCCATGTTTCTTCTCAAACATCACCGCTAACAATAGCTCTAAAATCACTTGTGCATGCCATGTCCTAAGATAGACTGGACAGAGAAAACAATAAAAGCAAGACATGCAATGTATGGTGAAAATGTCAAGAAATAAAAATAATATAAAGACTTTTTCACTTTAACAAATTATTGCAAGAGCTGAAATTGCGACCGGTGTCAGAGTAAATTTTAGGCCGTTCTGAGGGTTGAGTCTCCGTAAGTTTAAATTTGTGTCTGTCACTCACCTCTTTCTTCTTCGTTCCCTTTTGTGCAACCCTTCCTTGAATTCGCCGTTTTTACATTTTGGCCTGCCTTTGTTTGCCATTTGCTTTTGTACTTGAAAATTAAATACCTTTGTAACGAAACTTCTGCTCCTATGGAAAAAAAATTTCTCTTCCCCACATACCAATATTCTTAATTTTAATAAAAAAATTTTGGAAAACAGTCAGTTGTTGTATGAAATGACTTACCAAATTTAAGAAGTAAAACAAATCAGGGAAACATTTGGCACGCCTTTGAATAACTTTGAGACACTACACTCTACATAATCCCCCCTGCAAATATCCTCTATTAGTCCACAGAATTCTAAGCTAAACATTGAACTTTAAATTCTTAATCTGCACCTCATTTTCTGTGCATGATTTCAATCGCCTTTCAATGGGGCGTCAAATTTTTCTCTAACAAAATTTACTTCTTACTTTTAGATAATTCATTTCACAAAACATTTAGGCTAAGGGGTTCATACCGACAGGAAAGATAACACAGAAAAATAAACACCAATAGGCTACTGCAGTAGTAGAAGGAAGAAACGAAACGATATGATCTAAGCAGATGGATGGAAAAGTTTGTACGCCAAAGTGTCCACCTTAAGGTGACCTCGTAGTCGACGTGCAATCTTCCTTGCCGCCGCCAACGGCGCATCACATCGCTGTGGGGCGTGCCACTTCAGGGAACAGAGGTCTCTCCTGAACTAAACGAGGCCCTAAAACGAAGCACTTAAAGGGGCTAATCAGCGACTGAAAAGCCTACAGGAGGGAGAAAGTGGGTGGAGGCGACGTAAGGGAAGGGGAAATTGAGGTGCACCACGCAATCGGTGAAGTCGAGGTGCAATTGTCTCTACCGAATGTTGCACTAATTTCACAGATAATTACTCACTAGCATTACGCTTGGCAGGTGGAAAATAACTCCAGACGGATCGGAAAAGAAAAGATAAACTAAAAGTCACTGCTATCATGTGTGGAAATGTTCCAAGTTTCTCTGGTCCAACTCCAAATTGTAGTCTAGTCTGGCAGGCTCGCTATAGTCTAACGCAACAGAGGTAGCAGCTTTAAGCAGTTTTGTTTAAGCCTCACGCTGTAGTAGCTGGTTGCCTCGTTTTCGCCTAAGAGGTAGCACGCCTGTGCACTCGTTACGGATATTAGTTGCGTTAAACCCTGATGGCACAGGTAGTGATAAAAATACTTTTTTCGTGACAAATACGATAATTTGGAAGTTGGTTTAAGTAAGTGCTAAATGCTAATAAATCGGCAAAGATGTGGCTTAACACGTTGCTAGCTATCATTCATAAGCACACTCGTTTATCCTCCGATCTGACGACAATATGGAGTATACGAACTTAGTTACATGAGGTTATGTACTGTGACAGCGAGGATACAACTACGAGAAAGTAAGTTGTGGGAGCTTACAAGTTCTCACAAATAGAAGTGTGCACCATTTGACGCTCTAATTGGGGGCCCTCGCAAGATGGATACTATGTAACTTCACCTGGGAGGGAATGGTGTCCGTTACGACGTCATCCTACACTACTGGCCATTAAAATTGCTACACCACGAAGATGACGTGCTACAGAAGCGAAATTAACCGACAGAAAGAAGATGCTGTGATATGCAAATGATAAACTTTTCAGAGCATTCACACAAGGTTGGCGCCGGTGGCGACACCTACTACGTGCTGACATGAGGAAACTTTCCAACCAATTTCTCATACACAAACAGCAGTTGACCGGCGTTGCCTGGTGAAACGTTTCCGTGATGCCTCGTGTAACGAGGAGAAATGCGTACCATCACGTTTCCGAGTTTGATAAACGTCGAATTGTAGCCTATCCCGATTGCGGTTTATCGTATCGCGACATTGGTGCTCGCGTTGGTCGAGACCAAATGACTGTTAGCAGAATATGGAATCAGTGTGTTCAGTAGGGTAATACGGAACGCCGTGGTGGATCCCAACGGCCTCGTACCACTAGCAGTCGAGATGATAGGCATCTTATCCGCATGGCTGTAACGGATCGTGCAACCACGTCTTGATCCCAGAGTCAACAAATGAGGACGTTTGCAAGACAACAACCATCTGCACGAACAGTTCGACGACGTTTGCAGCAGCATGGACTATCTATCACCTCGGAGACCATGGCTACGGTTACCCTTAACGCTGCATCACAGACAGGAACGCCTGCAATGGTGTACCCAACGACGAACCTGGGTGCACGAATTTCAAAAGGCGACTTTTTGTGATGAATCCAGGTTCTGTTTAGAGCATCATGATGGTCGCATCCGTATTTGTCGACATCGCGGTGAACGCACATTGTAAGCGTGTATTGTATCACCCGGCGTGATGGTATGGGGTGCATTAGTTACACGTCTCGGTCACGCCTTGTACGCATAGACGGATCTTTGAACAGTGGACGTTACATTTCAGATGTGTTAAGACTCGTGCCTCTACCCTTCATTTTATCCCTGCGGAACCCTACGTTTCAGCAGGTTAATGTACGACCGCATCTTGCAGGTCCTGTACGGGCCTTTCTGGATATAGAAAATGTTCGACTGCTGCCCTGGCCAGCACATTCTCCGGATCTCCCACCAATTGAAAACGTCTGGTCAATGGTGGCCAAGCAACTGGCTCGTCACAATACGCCAGTCACTACTCTTGATGAACTGTGCTATCGTGTTGAAGCTGCATGGGCAGCTGTACATGTACACGCCATCCAAGCTCTGTTTACCTCAATGTCCAGGCGTTTCAAGGCCGTTATTACGGCCAGAGGTGGTTGTTCTGCGTAATGATTTCTCAGGATGTATGCACCCAAACTGCGTGAAAATGTAATCACGTGTCAGCTGTAGTGTAATATATTTGTCCAATGAATACCAGTTTATCATCTGCATTTCCTCTTGGTGTAGCAATTTTAATGGCCAGTAGTGTAGGTTTACCGCAGACATGAGTAAAAATCCTGTCTAAAACTTGGGCACAAATTCGAGGCCATGCGTGGTTCAGGCTAGCAGTAGGGTGTTTTGGTGGACATCTCAACATCTCAGTTCTTATATGGCCGAAGAGACGCCGGAGAATCGCTTCTTCAGCGTGATTCATACCCAAATAAAAATTCGGTGACGAAACCTGGAGTTGGTGGCCCATAATTAAGGTTGATGACCAGTGTATGAAACGTAACTGTAGTTGTTTCGAGTATAGGCCCAGTCGCGATGAAGATCTATGGGCATGAAGATGTTGGATCGTCACACTAAACAGATCTCTGTGGTTTGATCCATATACTGAATGGGCATGTTTGTCATGGATCTACCTTATATGGTGAAAAATTGATAAGATCCGAAACGTCATGCAAAAGAGTTTTCAATCTATTGTCAAGGCCTAAGCTGCATTAGGCTGCATAATTACACACAAGTCATTTATTGCTGACTAGTCACAGGTTCGGAAATAATATTCAGAACACACTGGAAAAAATTAAAAGGAGGACCCCATAACAAAAAGGTTGTTGTTGTATCCCTACACAAAAAAATGTAGAGTGCACACAAAATAACTTGGCCTGTACCTATGCAGACAGCATGGCACGGTTTGGGACAGCGCTAGTGGTGGGGTTCTGTTACCTACTGCAGAAACTTCTAAGCTAGAGCTAACGTGTGCTCAAACGATCGTATTAAAAGCTTGTGCCTGTATGTCCAATAATTCCACGGGTCAGTAGTCTCTTGACTACTAAATAAGAAAACGAGCGAGCGGTTCTAGGCGCTACAGTCTGGACCGCCACGGTCGCGGTTCGAATCCTGCCTCGAGCATGGGTGTGTGTCTGATGTCCTTAGGTTAGTTAGCTTTAAGTAGTTCTAAGTTCTAGGGGACTGATGACCTCAGAAGTTACGTCCCATAGTGCTCAGAGCGATTTTTTGCCAAGAAATTCAGCGCACAAACAACTGCTTCTGATGGACAAAGCGCGTAGCTCCGCAGACGGCGCAGTCTAAAGTAGCCATCGCTCAGGAACAAAGGAGTGGGCTCGCCCAGCGCTGAGAACAAGGATACGTTTCTGCGCGGATGACAGGATAATTTGCACTATCTCAAAAAAAATTCTATGTTGAGTCCATCTAGTGACCGGAGACAGTGCGACAATGCCAAGCATTTAGTGTGATATGAAGCTTTGTACTAAGACTTGACTGAATGCGTCAGAGATGGTGGTGAGAAAGGGTGAGGTCAAGATCTGATTGGGGGTCGATCCACAGAAAATCCCATCATTGTCGAGAATATGATATTTGATATCGGTTTGAGGTACGTAGGAGATATTCAAATTGTGCACAGACGCTTGTGTTTGTGAATTATGAGTGAATTGACGGGTGCGACCTGAAAAGTCATTAGAAAACTGAGAGATGGTAGTAATAAGTTTTACTTTCATGCAAATAATACACTCCTGGAAATGGAAAAAAGAACACAATGACACCGGTGTGTCAGACCCACCATGCTTGCTCCGGACACTGCGAGAGGGCTGTACAAGCAATGATCACACGCACGGCATAGCGGACACACCAGGAACCGCGGTGTTGGCCGTCGAATGGCGCTAGCTGCGCACCATTTGTGCACCGCCGCCGTCAGTGTCAGCCAGTTTGCCGTGGCATACGGAGCTCCATCGCAGTCTGCAGTCTGCTAGCATGCCGCGACAGCGTGGACGTGAACCGTGTGTGCAGTTGACGGACTTTGAGCGAGGGCGTATAGTGGGCATGCGGGAGGCCGGTTGGACGCACCGCCGAATTGCTCAACACGTGGGGCGTGAGGTCTCAACAGTACATCGATGTTGTCGTCAGTGGTCGGCGGAAGGTGCACGTGCCCGTCGACCTGGGACCGGACCGCAGCGACGCACGGATGCACGCCAAGACCGTAGGATCCTACGCAGTGCCGTAGGGGACCGCACCGCCACTTCCCAGCAAATTAGGGACACTGTTGCTCCTGGGGTATCGGCGAGGACCATTCGCAACCGTCTCCATCAAGCTGGGCTACGGTCCCGCACACCGTTAGGCCGTCTTCCGCTCACGCCCCAACATCGTGCAGCCCGCCTCCAGTGGTGTGGCGACAGGCGTGAATGGAGGGACGAATGGAGACGTGTCGTCTTCAGCGATGAGAGTCGCTTCTGCCTTGGTGCCAATGATGGTCGTATGCGTGTTTGGCGCCTAGCAGGTGAGCGCCACAATCAGGACTGCATACGACCGAGGCACACAGGGCCAACACCCGGCATCATGATGTGGGGAGCGATCTGCTACACTGGCCGTACACCTCTGGTGATCGTCGAGGGGACACTGAATAGTGCAAGGTGCATCCAAACCGTCATCGAACCCATCGTTGTATCATTCCTAGACCGGCAAGGGAACTTGCTGTTCCAACAGGACAATGCACGTCCGCATGTATTGCGTGCCACCCAACGTGCTCTAGAAGGTGTAAGTCAACTACCCTGGCCAGCAAGATCTCCGGATTTGTCCCCCATTGAGCATGTTTGGGACTGGATGAAGCGTCGTCTCACGCGGTCTGCACGTCCAGCACGAACGCTGGTCCAACTGAGGCGCCAGGTGGAAATGGCATGGCAAGCCGTTCCACAGGACTACATCCACCATCTCTACGATCGTCTCCATGGGAGAATAGCAGCCTGCATTGCTGCGAAAGGTGGATATACACTGTACTAGTGCCGACATTGTGCATGCTCTGTTGCCTGTGTCTATGTGCCTGTGGTTCTGTCAGTGTGATCATGTGATGTATCTGACCCCAGTAATGTGTCAATAAAGTTTCCCCTTCCTGTGACAATGAATTCACGGTGTTCTTATTTCAATTTACAGGAGTGTAGTAATGAAATATTCCTAGGATTATTTATGTGCCACACTTCATTTGCACAGTGCATCAAAGTCATGTTATTTGGTACACCTGGTCCAAAGTGTCCCATTGACAGCATGAGATCAGAGACAATCAATCAGTTTAACTTTTGCAGCTTCTGCACCTACATCCACATGTACATCTACATATACCTGGATACTCTGCAAAGCACTTTTAAGTGCCTGGCGGAAGATTCGTCTAATCACCTTCACAATTCTCAATTATTCCAATCTCGTATACCGTGCGGAAAGAACGAACACCTATATTTTTCCGTACGTGCTCTGATTTCCCTTATTTTATCGTGGTGATCGTTTCTCCCTATGCAGGTCGGTGTCAAAAAAACATTTTCGCATTCTGAGGAGAAAGTTGGTGATTGTAATTTAGTGAGAAAATTCCGACGCATAAAAAACCGCCTTTCTTTCAATGATGTCCAGCGCAAATCCTGCATCATTTCTGTGACACTTTCTTCCATATTTCGCGTTAATACTGCCCTTCTTTGAACTTTTTCTATGTACTCCGTCAGTCCTGTCTGGTAAGGATCCCACACGGCGTGGCAGTATTGTAGAAGAGGACGGACAAGCGTAGTGTAGGCAGTCTCCTTAGTAGATCTGTTACATTTTCCAAGTGTCCTGCCAACAAAATGCAGTCTTTGGTTAGCCTTTCCCACAACATTTTCTACGTGTTCCTTCCAATTTAAGTTGTTCTTAATTGTAAAACCTATGTATATAGTTGAATTTAAGGCTTTTAGAGTAGATTGATTATCGTGTAACCGAAGTTTAACGAATTCCTTTTAGCACTCATGTGGATGACCTCACACTTATCGTTATTTAGGTCTACTGCCAATTTTCGCACCATTCAGATATCTTTTCTAAATCATTTTGCAATTTGTTTTGATCTTCTGATGACATTATTAGTCGATAAACGACAGCGTCATCTGCAAACAACCGAAGACGGCTGCTCAGATTGTCGCCCAAATCGTTTATATAGATCAGAAACAGCAAAGGGCCTATAACACTACCTTGGGGAACGTCAGAAATCACTTCTGTTTTACTCTATGTCTTTCCGTCAATTACTATGAACTGTAACCTCTCTGACAGGAAACCACAAATGCAGTCACATAACTGAGACGATATTAGATAAACACGCAATTTCACTAAAAACCGCTTGTATGGTACAGTGTCAAAAGCCTTTCCGGAAATCCAGACATACGGAATCGATCTGAAATCCCTTGTCAGTAGCACTCAACACTTCATGCCTAGCTAGTTGTGTTTCAGAGGAATGATGTTTTCTAATGGTTCAAATGGCTCTGAGCACTATGGGACTTAACTACTGTGGTTATCTGTCCCCTAGAACTTAGAACTACTTAAACCTAACTAACCTAAGGACATCACACACATCCATGCCTGAGGCAGGATTCGAACCTGCGACCGTAGCAATCGCGCGCTTCCAGACTGCGCGCCTAGAACCGCTAGACCACCGCGGCCGGCAATGATGTTTTCTAAACCCAGCTTGTGTGATGCAATGTTCTTGTGCAGGAAAAACCTGTAGTGACGCAAGGCTTAAGAGGCATACTTGTTGAAACTTTCACCTCATCCAAAAGCCGGACGTTAAACAACAATAGTCCCCAGACACTAAACACCTGTCGCAGCTCATGTTTGCTGACACCACAAAAAGGCCACATAGTTCGAAAAGTTTTTCCGGGATGTGATGTATGGGTAGAGCTAATGGTGAATATAGAAACTATGCAGATTTCTTAATTCCCTTCCAGTGTCTTATCTAGCCAATGCCGCTTGGGACTGTATAATACATCTACAGTTTCACGAAGAACTAACCACACCCATATATAGGCTGTTGCTGTGATGAGGTGCACTTCGAAAGGTATTTTAAAGTATGGTCGAGTGACGTCGCTTCGCATTCTTCTACTGATTGTGTGACGCCACCTAACGAGCGGGATTCGCAAGGGTAAATGCAGGAGATAGGCCACTCTGCCGAAGTCGAAATTCCCAATGTTCGCAAGGAAGATCAGGAAAAGAAAATCAGGGTTTATCGTCGTCGACGAACAGCACGAGATTAGATAGGCCAAGGACTGGACGGGAAACTGGCTGTGCCTTTTCATGAGGAACCATCCTGGTAGTTGCCTTAATGAGTTCATGAATGCCACTAGCAACACAAATCAGAAAGGCTGAATGGTAAAGCGGATATTGTTTCTCCTAAATGCAAATACTCGATGGACCACCGTGCCACGCCACTCAGTTGCCAACATCCGTGTTGGTTTCTGATGTTCTGCGCCGACCAATGTGAATGGAGGAGCTGTCGGAATGAATCCAAGTTTGCGAGATACGTAGAAGACCGAGCGGTGAAAAGTTATCACAATTGCAGATACAGGGCACACAGGTAGCCTCCATTGGTCCCTCTGTGGTGTTACCAGAGAGGGCAAGTTTACGCTAAAATCAATTTAAAAAGAACCATCACAGGAAGTAGAAACATCATAGCTGTTAACAGTAGGCCTGACTGATGTCAAACTGTGTTGTTTTAGCATGGGGAGAACTCGGTTTCCAGTGTTCTTTGGTGAAGGAGGTACTTGCTCAATTAAATATACTACTTAATAGAAAAGTACTTCCAGATTTGCCTGTGTGTCAAACTGGAATATTTAGGTTGCTGATGGAAAATCGTACTAAATATGAGCTGTACAACATGTTTCCTTGGCTGCCTATTGCACATTTTTGTACGTATTGTAACAGCTTGTAATATTAGCTATCGATTTCTGCAAGCTGTGAGACATATCAGTTTCAACATGTCTCTAAAAAGATAACTCCCTGCAGAGATGCCTTGCATGACTTCAGGAATGCCCAGAAGCACTGTCCCTCGCACTCATCTGGGTTGACGAAACTTGCTACGAGCTCAATAACACAGTGATCTGCAAAACTCGCCTGCCCAACTTCAACTGCACGAGTTGGTCTTATGCTGTGCTCCTTTTGCTGGCACATCGGTTTATTTTGAGATAAATGATAGAGTAGGGAAGAGGTTGACTAGCACCCAACTAATTTGCTAAAAACATACTGTGCCCTCTGATTAAATTAGTTTATCTAAGTTTCACATCCTGCTCATAGTAACATGTGCTCCACATCAGAATCCAGCAAAACTGTTATACAACCTTTTTCTCCAAAACTGTACCGTAACTAATATAAAATCAGAATATAAAGTCCCATTAGATTGGAATAATTAACCAAGACCTAGAAGTGTGATCCGTGGTAAAAATTGCTCTTTTGAAGAGCGCGCCGCAGCGCGTAGTGTGAAGCAGTAACCCTCCGTTTCTGGCGGTGGCCCCGCTGTGGCAGTCGCAGCTTTGGTGTCTCCCTCTGGTGGGAAAGGGGAAAGGTTGCCTGTTGACGTGCATTTAAGGGCCGCTGAGAGCTCGCCAGTCGGTCAGTCTGGGTCAGTGTCTCGTCCCCAGCATGCTGGTCTGTCTCTCGTCCGTTTGTTAGGCAGTTAGTGTCTGTCTGTCGTTCGGGTCAACCTTTAAAGCCGGCAAAATGAGTGTCTTTCAACTCCGCTAGTAAGAGAACTAAGCGAGTGATCGCCCGGTCGGGGCTGAGTTCCCACATCTGAGTCTGCGCGTTAGGCCGCCAGTCTGCTCAAGTTTGCTCAGGCAGTGGTCATTGGCGGTTGGATCGATCGGTTGGTAGGTCGCGCACTGAGACACAAGATGACTTGTCCGTCTTGAGTTAAGTGATTGGTGAAATGTTGTTTGATTTACTCTTGTTAAATTCTACTTGTTTTCTTGGTGATGTCACCAGCCGTTTTGCTTTGGGGTCGTCGCACCATTCGTGTCCGACTGCCCGCCCGCGGTAAGGTGATTGTTTATAAATTGGGTTGTCCGTTTTTCCCTTGTAGAGTACGGCCGGGGTAGAGCAAACTGCTGGTCGGGTTGTTCGGTAATCTCCCTATCAATCTACTGTACGTTAGTAGCCGTCTCTGTCATGTTTGTCGGATTTGGTGTGTTAACGAATTTATTGCTTGGAGTGTAATGGTCTAATACATCAAATATGTTTTGATGTTTGGAAACTCTGATATTACTGCCTATGATCTTGAGAGGCGGTATCTGTGTACTGTACAGCATCTTAACTATTGTTTGTTTTGTCAACCTTGCAGAATTTTATATAAGATTGAATTTCATGGGCTTTTATTTAAATGATCATTTTAGTATATAAAGTTAACAACCCGGCGGTTCTAGGCGCTTCAGTCTGGAACCGTGCGCCTGCTACGGTCGCAGGTTCGAATCCTGCCTCGGGCATGGATGTGTGTGATGTCCTTAGGTTAGTTAGGTTTAATTAGTTCCAAGTTATAGGGGACTGATGACCTCAGATGTTAAGTCCCATAGTGCTCAGAGCCATTTGAACCATTTTTTGCTGTATCACAGTGGCTCTTTTCCATCTCTTACGATCCTGCTTGGCACATACTCATCTAATGCATATTGTACGATGGTTTTGAACTTAATCCACTGATCCTCAACACTATCTGTAGTTGAGATAAAACTTTTGTGTTGAGCCGCCAAGTACTCTGAAATCTGTTTTTTGTCACTTTCGCTAAACAGAAAAATCATCCTACCTTTTTTATTATTTCTATTTACGGCTTAAATCACCGATGCTGTAACCGCTGTATGATCGCTGATTCCCTGTTCTGCGTTAACTGTTTCAAACTGCTCAAGGTAGTTTTCAGATAACGCAATTGAAAAATGTGTGTGAATTCCTAAGGGACAAAGCTGCTGAGGTCATCGGTCCCTAGACATACACACTACTTAAACTAACTTAATCTAACTTATCCTAAGAACAACACACACCCATGCCCGAGGGAGGACCCGAACCTCCGGCGGGTCGGCGGTGCAGTCCGTGACATGGCGCCTCAAACCACACGGAAGTCAGGGAGATAAACTCGACTGTGCTGCCGAGGTCATTCTCCATTGGCCACTGGAAGAGAGGGAGCACTAAATGGTAGGAAGAGAGTTACTGGTTAAATATCTGGGGGGAAAAAAACACTGACAATGTGACTAACATCCTTTTACGATTCTTTCTATCGGCAGATGCTTGGAATACCCACAGCCGAACCAGTCCCAACAGAGTAAAGAACGCAGAAACACGAGTTTTCCTTTTAAAAATCACTAAGTACAAATTCATTCTGTTTTCGGCATTCAACTCTTCGACTTCTTCTTCACTTCGCCACTGAGAGGCAGCTCCTCCACCAACCTGCGATGCCTCCAGGGTGCACCTCTGACCAAGTTCAAATATTAAAATGTGTGTGAATTCTAAAAAGATTCTAATGGCTCTAAGCACTATGGGACTCGACATCTGAGGTCATCAGCCCCTAGACATAGAACTACTTAAATCTAACTAACCTAAGAACATCACACACATCCATGCCCGAGGCCGGATTCGAACTTGCGACCACAGTAGCAGAGCGGTTCCGGATTGAAGCGCCTAGAACCGCTTGGCCACACGGACGGCCGTGTGAATGCCTAAGGGACCAAACTGATAAGGTCATCGGTCCCTAGACTTACACATTACATAAGCTAGCTTATGCTAAGAACAACACACACACCCATGCTCGAGGGAGGACTCAAACCTCCCGCGAGAGCGGCCGCCCAATCCGTGACGCGGCGCCACAGACCGCGCTGCCACTCCGCGCGGCTCTGAGAGAGTGTGCCTATGAACGTATATAGATTTCGGACTGTAGCGAACTTAGCCGCAGGTGCAGATCGTTGCTGCACCACCAATAACTGATTCTGCAGCCGCTTCAGCCTCCACTCACGGATCGATACCATGAGATGGAGTCGTGACTGCGAGATGACCCATAGGTACAGGAAAGCCGTCTCTATAGAATTTCAGTAACCTCAAGCTTTACTCTGAAGGTTATCTATCAGATCCAAATGATGAATTTGCTTCCAACTCCGGCCACAGACGCAACGCATTCCCTTGTTTAGTACTATCTGTCTTTTATACTAACATCACCGGTTCCGTTTCACAACCCTAATTGATTCAGTATACCCACTGTGAATGACAGATTGCTGGGCATATTTGCGTACATAGCTTAATAATTTGCATTATAGGAATATATCTGTTATAGATGTTACAAGGCACTGCACTGTGAGTACCTAAAACATAAAAAAACCCTAGCGTTCGTCACCGGTTACTAAATTTCCACCATTTCCGCCAGGAGCGTTGGTACTGCAACTAGCTACATCTGGTCCACAACATAATGTTCTTGTAACATCTCCATTTGATGATGAGCCTGCAGTGGCTCGAAAACATCTTCATGTTTGAATACGACGTAAAACAGCGACTAGCCGCAAATTTATTACCAGAAAAATCGCCAATTCTTAACTGTTTCATTTTTATGTGCGATTATTAGAATCTTATTCCAGACGTGCCAAGATTTTCTTTGCAATTTTTGTTGCTTTTCAGATAATTTACAAGTCACTTGAACAGAATAAACCGAAATAATTGTGATCACTTAGAAATCATGGAATTTATAATTCATTGTTTTGGAAGGTGTCTAATTAAATCATATCAGATAACAGGCAAATTAGCATGCTTTCAGATTAGACTTCGGTCTCTCCCTTCGGAATCTTCACTAGAGCCACTGATTCAGAATTATCGTCTTCCTAATGCACTCACTAAGAACTCGCAGAACTAATGTTCCAATGTGTGTGAAATCTTATGGGACTTAACTGCTAAGGTCATCAGTCTCTAAGCTTACACACTACTTAACCTAAATTATCCTAAGAACAAACACACACACACACACCCATGCCCGAGGGAGGATTCGAACCTCCGCCGGGACCAGTCGCACAGTCCATGACTGCAGCGCCCCCCAGACCGCTCGGCTAATCTTGCGAGACTCTCGCAGAACATTGGGAAACTTAACACACGGGTGAGAGATAAGAACTCACTTTTTCAAACGTCTGCTAAAATGTTTCTGCCACTTGGAACTATACTCGCAAATGCCCAATATTGATTCGCTGTTTCAGCTTCATGTTAACACATACTCTTCATATCTGTCGTTTCACATTTGTATTTGCGACGAGGCGGCCACTAGCCAATATCCATTCAGCACTCACAAAGCCACGCAACTTACCAACACAGTGTGGAGAAAAGACACAGGATCGTGGCATAATATTATATAATAAAATAATGGAATAGAGGATAATAAAACGTTGAAATGCGTGGCTTTTTAAAATGTAATGAATTAATGAGATTAAATTTTCGGCATGAATGACAAGCACAATAAGCTAAGCTATGCCTGGAAATAAGTTCGTGTTAGTTCAATTTATTTTGCACGGCGAAGTAGTTTCTTTCTCCGCTGAAGATGTGTGCTTATCATTCTTTATAATGCTACGTTTGGTTGCCGTGTTCACCTTTGAAGTCTTGACCGTGTTCCCATTAGGCTTATCGGATCTTCGTAATTTTCCAAAGTACACAGGGGGGCTTCAGTTCTTGTAATTATTGTACTATTTGGAATAACAACTCACACGACCTTTCTGTTAATAAAACAATACTGCATTTTTCTAAACCGTGCACATAAGAAATACATACTCCTCACTTACTCATAAAGACCCCAATATGGCGGTCTACAATTATTCTCTAAAAATGGCGTGCTTCTCACTCGTTCACTATCTGAGCGCGAATCCTTCCTTCCTCCTACTGGTACAAGAAAATCTTTTCTCTTTTTTAACAACTTAAAATCAAAAATACATGACGGTAGGTATAGGCTCTGTGATGGGCTACCGCTTCATCTGTTCTCTTTGCCTTTAAAGAAGACGAAATCATAAAAGAAATGCAAAAGGTTTATCACAATAAGATACGTCTAAACCCGGTAATAATGCCATCATAAAAGCCAAACATTTGTTCAAGCGATTTGACATATTTGACGTGCGTCACCTCTTCAAAGACAATGAAAGTTCAATCACAGCTTTCTGCCCACTCAGATCCGACCGAACCCTATCACCATCATCTCTCAACAAGTCGCTGCTACGACAATAAGTAAATTTTGTACCATGCATGACGTCACTGTAGTTCTAGGTAACATTGTCCCAACAATGTTCCTAGTACAAAATATTAAGAATTCTTATTCCCGCCGCGCGGAGTGACCTCGCGGTTTGAGGCGTCATGTCATGGATCGCGCGGCCTCTCCCGTAGGAGGCTCGAGTCCTCCCTCGGGCATGTGTGTGTGTGTTGTTCGCAGGATACCTTAATTAAAAGGTGCAGTGAAAGTCTAGGGAGAGATGACCTCAGGAGTTTGGTCCCTTAGGAATTCACACGCATTTGAACATTTGAGCATGTCCCCTTTCGAATCAATCATTACTAAATTTTGTACGTGTACTTAAATTCCAAGTACTACAACTCGCCGGTTGCGGTGGCCGAGCGGTTCTAGGCGCTTCAGTTCGGAACCACGGGACTGCTACGGTCGCAGGTTCGAATCCTGCCTCTAGCATGGATGTGAATTATGTCCTTAGGTTAGTTAGGTTTAAGTAGTTCTAAGTTCTAGGGGACTGATGACCCCAGATGTTAACTCCCATAGTGCTCAGAGCCATTTAAACCATTTTATTACAACTCGGAAATCACTGTTTTGTGTCCTCACTACTTCAGGGAAATGAACGAGTCAGAATCTCCCAAACCAAGATGTATCCCTTCAGTTAAACTGACTCTTACTCCTCTTCAGGCTAGAATTGTATTTTCTAAAAGATTAGAGAAGCCACATTGGCATCTCCACGTGAAGCCTCTTCCACCCACGTCAGCAACGTACTGCACTTGTCCGCCATTGCCTCTGCTCGCTAAGCTGCTCTATTTCGCAACCCATCGGAACAATGGAAAAATTGTCTGCCCTGTTCGTCTTTGAAATTTGCCCCTTCGATAACTTTAAAGTTGAATAGAACCCAAAAATTTTGGATTGATTTTCATGCGGTTTACACAAAAAAAATGACAGTTTTCATCTGGATATTATCAAGCATAAGAAACAGTAATTCCTAAACACTTTTAAGTTGTTTAAAAAAATGTACTTTCGGGAATTATGACAGACAGCGAAGTGACATAGCAGTACCACGCCTCAAACAGATAATAGATAGCGACATAAACAACAACGACAACAGATAATTAAAGTGAGGGGTACCAACTCGTGATGGTATAACATTAACGAAACATATATGGGTGAGGAGACAAAAGCATGAAGTTGGTTTCTGCTCAAGGCAGTCTCCAAAATATTTTTTTTTTCAAATAAATACAAGCGCAAATACTGAGCTTTCGTCGGCACAAATCAACTAAAGAAAATTGTACAATGTGTGATTGATCGCTTCTCTATTGAACATAACAATCGTAATAGGACATCCTGAACAGCAGCCGGTACATGAAGAAGGCTATTAAACCACGAAGAAAATATACGTGCTGTATTTTCGCTCGACGAAGCCCGGTCACATGAGGCCAGTAATGTGCACCTTCTCTCGAAGAATGAGGGCAATTATTGTCCAGCAGTGCTTGAAGTATCGCAAGCCATAATGCCCAGTGCATATCTGGAATACTGATGGTCGGATATTTATTCATCATGATGGTCAGGCAATACATGTCGGTGCGTATGGACTTACGTAACAGCTGTGTGACAGACGTGTCAACGTCCACGCTGACTCTCTGACAACGAGCGTGGTGACGTATTTATGTGCCACGGGACTCGTATTTGAAGCACGCCAGTTCAAACCCCGGTCCTGCCATTCAGATCCAGATTTTTCGTTTCTTTCCTAAATAGATCAAGGCAAATGCCAGGAGAGCTTCTTTCCTTTCAGAGACAAAGTTTGTGAGCCTTCTCTTATTTTGCGAAAGTTTCTCGTTTTTTTTTTATGAATGGTTGGGTTTAATTGAGAAAAATCCAACCTTGAGATCCCAACAATAAAGTATCTTAATAATACCACTTCCACTGACTTGGCTTGGACGAACTGACTGTAATAAGGACCAAATATAAATATCCTCCACTATTGTCACTGTTCCAATAAAATAGACAAACAGCGCCGTGAAACATACGATGTCACAGCGTTAGATATCCAACTTCATACAAAAGTAAAGTACCGACGCTCTGGCCGTTGATCGCTCTCAAGGAGAAGTTCGAGTTAATTCAAAGAAATGATATACTGCTCTGCAAAACTTAAAGAACAGATAGATAAAGAAATATAACATAATAACTACTCAGCACAAATGAGTGATGTGCGGGAGCATCTCACCACAATTCTTCCAGTGGTGTGTAGACAGCTGTGTGCCACATAGCGTGAAGTCAGATTGACTTTAGCTCTAACTGCGGCTAGCCCCGCAACACGAGGCAGTTGAAGGAACGGCAGAAGAAAATGTGTGTCAATTAACGAGCAGTTACGATGCACTTCGGTGGTCTCCTTCATTACTACATGGCCTGGAGACAATATTTCGATGACGTCCTACAGGGAGGACCATCGGGAAACTGGAAGGAGTACGAAGTGTGAGAGGTGTAACCCAAGACTCTGGTATCACTTACATTTTTTGACGTGCATGGGGTGCGCTCCGAGCGACAGGCACTGGTGTCCGAGAAAGAGAAAGTGGCCGACTACGGTCACAAGAGAAAACAAGATGACCGCTAAATGGTGAAATAGGGAAGCAGGGACCCACGTCAAACAGCGGGTGCAACTGCAGCCGTATTTAACAGGACTTCTAGACGCAGAATCTCACGCTCCACAGAGGCACGGTGACTATATGGCGACAGTCTCTGTGCCCGACGAGCAGTATGTTTTGTTCTGTTGACACCCGCACGTCGGCAGTTCTGTTGCCAAAAGCAAAAGGACTGGGTCAGTGGGGAGTGCGGCCGCGTGCTCTTCTGAGATGACAGCATGTTCAGTCTGACCAGTGACTCCGGAAGTACCATCATGTGGCGAGACGTGGAAACATGTAATGCACAGAGGAACATTGGCCATCACTATCGTTTTGATGGTCCAGGCTCTAACATTCTGCGTGGTGTCTGTTGGTTCTAAGTCGTGTCTCCCTACCACTTTCGTGCAAGGACGCTCTGAGTGTGTTTTTTAGGGAATTAACTAGTTTGAACCTGGGACCTGTTGCTGACGCCAGACCACACATGACATGTAGAGTTCAGAAGAGTTCAGTGAGACTAGCGATGATATAACCAAATACTAAATGATCTCAGCGTCAGTTCCACTGCATCCCCTGTAAAAGAATCTTAATACTAACTAAATTTAGTGGAAGGGGTTCAAGGCATTCCTATTTTTAGTTAGCTGGTAAAATAACGTCGAAAAAGCAGTTACGTTTACCATTGGAAATTTTATTCTACTCACAAAACATTGTTTATAAATTGCTCTATTGATAAAACGAAATATTTTAAAACAGGATGATAAAAACCAACTGTGTTCAACAAAAATGTGAACGAATATTTCCTGAGTGGGTTTCCAAGTTCTACAATGGATCGAAGGATGACCTATGCCAAATCACATCTATAATCTAGGTTTAAATTAAGTTTCACAAAGGAGAAAACTATCAAAATGGTCTACAGTGACCCCCAATTATTTTTAATTATCTATCTAACTTGTCGTAAATTACAGTGGCTGATGTGGCTTCTCAATAATTATATAACAGAAAAATCATCGCATTTCAGATTTTAACTTACGGAAGAAATGTGAATACCATGAGCTTCAATTGACGATCGACACTAGTATTACGGAAATAGGGGATGTAACAGATGAGACTTCTGAAGTTCTGAGTGAAGCCTTATGCACTCAAAAATGCGGCATCGCATGCGTTCATTACCTTGTCGGTGTTCGTCAGGGGGCGGTGGACGGCACAGCTCCACGCACCTCGCCGTCTCTGAAGCAACTCTCCCCTAACTTCTCCTTACTACAATTTACCGAAGTTGGTTTAAAAAAAACTATCTGGCTGTGTTTTCATCTGACCAATCAGGGTCTCAATGTTAACGTTAAGCTCCGCCTACAAAAATTCTGTCTATCTAATGAGAAATGTTATACTTTTCGTGGTGGGGCAATGTTTTTAACGTTTGCAACGTAACAGAGACGCAAAAATGTCTCACGCTAAAATGTGTAGCTGGTGTGGCCCTTTTAGTGTTATCGTAAGATCTATACTGTTCTTCTGGAGGGCTCTATCTTTTAACATGGGCTGGGGGTGGTCCTGGTGGTTAGCTAGAGACGTGGGGACATAGGGGCTTTTAGCTTACCACAGTCCTGCTTTTGGCTTCTGTTCTCGTTTCTCCCCTCGGAACTGCGTCTGTCTCACGGTGGGAAGGCAAGACATGCATTTAGGCATTCTTGTGTTAGTCTGTGATATTCCATTTGCTCACTCGTTGATCGTATTACTTTGTTTAATTTAACGTCAGAATTTATTCGGAGCTATGTGATATACTGCCGGATTTGCTTATCATGTCAGGGTTTTCATGGCAGGTGTTGGATTTGCCTGACACCTTACAAGGTGATGCGATCCGGGGGCATAAGATGTTACTCTCGCATAATGACCTCCAAATGTTCCAACACTATACAGGATGGTCCATTGATAGTGACTGGGCCAAATATCTCAGGAAATAAGCATCAAACGAAAAATCTATAAAGAACGAAACTTGTGTAGCTTGAAGAGGGAAACCAGATGACGCTACGGTTGGCTCACTGGATGGCGCTACCATAGGTCAAACGGTTATCAACAGCGTTTTTAAAAAAAATAGGAACCCCTATTTTTCATTACATATTCGTGTAGTACGTAAAGAAATATCACGCAACATTCCGCCAGTGCGGACGGTATTTGCTTCGTGATACATTACCCATGTTAGAATGGACCGTTTACCAACTGCAGAAAACGTCGATATCGTGTTGATGTATGACTATTGTGATCAAAATGCCCCACGGGCGTGTGCTATGTATGCTGCTCGGTATCCTGGACGACATCATACAAGTGTACGGATCGTTCGCCGGAGAGTTACGTTATTTAAGGAAACAGGAAGTGTTCAGCCACATGTGATACGCCGACCGGGTTACCGTGCGGTTCTAGGCGCTACAGTCTGGAACCGAGCGACCGCTACGATCGCAGGTTCGAATCCTGCCTCGGGCGTGGATGTGTGTGATGTCCTTAGGATAGTTAGGTTTAATTAGTTCTAAGTTCTAGGCGACTGATGACCTCAGAAGTTAAGTCGCATAGTGCTCAGAGCCATTTGAACATGTGAAACGTCAACTACGATCTCCAACAAAAGAGGATGCCCAAGTAGGTCTTTTAGCTGGTGTCGTCACTAATCCGCACATCAGTAGCAGACAAACTGCGCGAGAATCGGGAATATAAAAAACGTCGGTGTTGAGAATGCTACACCAACATCGATTGCACCCGTATCATATTTCTGTGCACCAGGAATTGCATGGCGACGACTTTGAACGTCGTGTATAGAAATTACGGGACGATGACAGATTTTTTGCACGCGTTCTATTTAGGGACGAAGCGTCATTCACCATCAGCGGTAACGTAAACCGGCATAATATGCACTAATGGGCAACGGAAAATCCACGATGGTTGCCACAGGTGGAACATCAGCGACCTTGGCGGGTTAATGTATGGTTTGGCATTATGGGAGGAAGGATAATTGGCTCCCATTTTATCGATGGCACTCTAAATGGTGCAATTTATGGTGATTTCCTACGAAATGTTCTACCTATGTTACTACAAGATGTTTCACTGCATGACCGAATGGCGATGTACTTCAAACATGATGGATGTCCGGCACATAGCTCGCGTGCGGTTGAAGCGGTATTGAATAGCATGTTTCATGACAGATGGATTGGTCGTCGAAGCACCATACCATGGCCCGCACGTTCACCGGATGTGACGTTCGCGGATTTCTTTCTGTGGGGAAAGTCGAAGGATATTTGCTATCGTGATCCACCGACAACGCCTGACAACATGCCTCAGCGCATTTTCAATGCACGCGTGAACATTACGAAAGGCGAACTACTCGCTGTTGAGAGGAATGTCGTTACACGTATTGCCAAATGAATTGAAGTTGACGGACATCATTTTCAACATTTATTGCATTAATGTGGTATTTACAGGTAATCGCGCTGTAACAGCATGCGTTCTCAGAAATGAAAAGTATACCATTGGAACAACAGAAATAAAGTGTTCAAACGTACCTACGTTCTTTATTTTAATTTAAAAAGCCTACCTGTTACCAACTGACAGTCTAAAATTGCGAGCCATATGTTTGTGACTATTACAGCGCCATCTATTTAAAAAAACGTAATTGATATCCGTTTGACCTATTGCAGCGCCAGCTAGTGGACAAACCATAGCGCCATCTGGTTTCCCCCTTCAAGCTAAACAAGTTTAGTTCTTTGTAGTTTTCCTTTTGACGCTTATTTCGTGAGATATTTGGACCAGTCACGATCAATGGACCACATTGTATGCTCATTGGTCGACGTTATTGTGATACTGTACTCCCTCCCCTTGTTCGTAGATTCAGGAGTGCAGTGACTTCATTTTTATGGGTGACATTGTGCCCATATCGAAGAGCGGAGATAGAGTAGCTCTTGTAAGGGGCCAGCAAACTGAAAGGCTTGCTCGTTTCCTGGAGTTAAATCCCACGTAGCGCGAGTTCCGTGCGTTGAGGGCACATTAGCAGCACGACCAACGACCATCCAGCAGCACCTACAACCATCCGCCAGCTTTCAGCCGCAGTGGTGGAGAATTGCACCGTCCTACCACAAGAATTCCTTACCTACCTAGACCGAGCGAGGTGGCGCAGTGGTTAGCACACCGGACTCGCATTCGGGAGGACGACGGTTCAATCCCGCGTCCGGCCATCATGATTTAGGTTTTCCGTGATTTCCCTAAATCGCTCCAGGCAAATGGCGGGATTGTTCCTGTGAAAGGGCACGGCCGACTTCCTTCCCCATCCTTCCCTAATCCGATGAGACCGATGACCTCTCTGTTTCGTCTCTTCCCCCAAACAACCCAACCAACCCTTACCTACCTAGTGGATAGAACGAGAGTACTTTGCGGAGCATGCGTAACTGTTCCTGGTGATCACATACCTTATTACGAACCACGTCTCGCCTTCTGTAATGTCCAGGGAACTATTATAAATCACGGTAACTTCAGTATAACTATTATCTTTGCACAAAAGAGATAGACTGCGCATTTCAGTCAGGTACCTTTTGTACTACGCTGTAGCACTGCTTTCTACGTGTGGTTAAAGTTTCATCTAGGTATACTGCATGGTAGGGAGGCACCTTGAGAAAGTTACTGCCGCCCTTAAGGAGAGGCTTACTATCTTTTGGTTCAAAAAATCGATTTTTTATTGCATTTTTAGATCCATGAAGCTGTTTGGAATCCACTCCTGAAACGGTTTTTCCGAATACGGAACGGAAATGTTTGTTATTCGCGGTCGAACAAAATAATGTACCTACCTGAAATCGGCCTTTTTCACGCACCAGTTTTTTTTCTTTCGGAGGACGAGTTATTGTACCGGTGCTTGGGAGGAAATACACAAAATTCAAAAGAAAGTTTTAACGCGTGTGTTTGGAAGTTAGCCCCAAGCATTTGCATTCTGGTCCGAAGACTGTGGAGACTGCCACTTTCCTGGCAGTGAGTATCTTCAACGAAGGGTATTCAGCAATTATGAAGACCGTGACAACAATGGACGTCACCCTGGAACTCTACTCGACGTATTTCTTCAAGTATTCGTACGAGCGGCTCTGGAGCAGTGCAAGATGGCCCAGATCGAGCAGAACTCCCTCTATGAGGAAGGCGAAGGACTAGTTTATGGATCCGGAATAGCAAATAGAGCGTATGTTGCGTAATATTGCATTTATATGTAGTCAAAACTTCAAAGGCGTTTTTCTCGAAATGACGTTTTTCTTATCGGGCGGTATGGTAACTTCAAATCTACTGAACCGATTGGCATGATTCTTTGTTTCCGACGAAGATAAGTAAATTGTCTAGGAGTTGTACCACTTTTATTCCGATCCATCAACTATAAATATTTTTACTTGGCTGACGAAGTCGAAAAATCGTTGAAAAAACGCTATTTTCTTGAAATGGCTGCCATTTTGTTTCCTATGGTCCAAATCAATTAAACAAGGTACAACTCCTAAAGAATCTTATATACTTCGCTAACGTCAACTCAATTTTGATTTCAAACGAGCCGGCTGACCTGTGACATACAGCCCGTGGAGGTTGCTTCCGCCTTTGCTCTTCGGCATTTCCGGGTGCAAAAATTCCAGTTTTTAGAGGTATCAATAAACATTTTGACCAAATTTGACACTGATATCTGTAACACATCCCGAAAAAAAATTCTCAAGGAACATGCCTTTTTCGGGCCAAAGATAGAAAACCTCCCCTTAAGTTTTGTAGACGAGCGTAGTTCTTCCCAGTTTTAATTACCAAACATAAGATAAAAAGAAAACAGCACATCAGTGCAATCAATGGAAAATAATAAGCATAGGGCTTCTCATATTTTTCATTATCATTGAACTAAACAATTACGGGCAAAATACAACAAATACACATCGTAATATCTAATTATCCTTTACAGAAACTCTTTAAATATAAACGTTAATTTCCAGTATCAACATTTAGTCTCGTCTGGGGCAAATAAAAGCATTACATCAGTCAGGATTAAAACAGAACGATAACTACCGTCATACAAAGTTTAAAATTTAAACAAATCTTCATACACGGCAGTAGCATCTCTAGAGCCCATAATGCCCGTTGATTATTTTCTCGCCTCTACTGTTCTAGCATTCTCTGTCAATGTCGTCAGTCCCTCGAACAGAGTCTAGGAAACTCAATACGCAATACGTTTTCCAAGAACAAATAATAACAGAATTATCGCCCACTTGCAGACCTAACCCCGTCACTCAACAAACATGTTCAACTGATCGTTTCAGCACCACGGAATAAAAAAACCGATTGTACGGTGAATACAATCTTAGAATATTCTCGCAGTTTTTTTGACAGGTATTGAAACACAAATATTTTTTATATGAGATTTAGAGATTGTCATATAGCCAGCCCATGAGGGATTTACAAGTTAACTAAACTTCCAATCAGGGATTATCTGCAGTTATGTTATCCTAACAGATCAGGTATTAACATGTACATATTCTCTAGTATAATTTTAATTTCAGGCACATCCAACTTACCGTAAAATAACCAAACTAGGAGCTAGACGACAGACATTATTTTATGGCGTAGCCAGTGACGCAAAAACTTGGTAATTACGGGTCACGCCTAGACGCGTGACCTTACGAGTGTGCCCTGAAACACGCACACGCACACGCAACGCGTATGTCATTCGTTCGCCTGTTTGGAGCCGTGTGCAGTCAGCCGCACCGCTTCCTGCTTCACGCCAGGTGATTGATGCCGTGGTGTGCAGACCTAATGGTCGATTCGCGATTTGCAGAGAACACGGGGAATTTAAAAGCTTCCGAATGAAATGGACGATCGCGGACTGTGAAACCAAACCGCTTGTGCAGAGAGCACCAGTCCGTAGCTTTCGGTGTTTTAGGAATGCGTGACCCACAGTTGAGTTTCTGTTTGTCTCGACAAGAAAATCGCAACTCATAAAGACCACTTCTTCAGCACTTAATCGGATGCATACGGTTGACAAGTAGAACGACATACGTTTGCCAGTTAGCAATATCTGAAGCCAGATTGTCAAAATTCCCATGGCAGCTTCGATACTATGTTTGGACAGTTCCCTGAATATTGTTCTCGAAGCTGATAAGAGACTAATTGTCCGTCGAACCTTAATCAGTTCGACTGAATTTTTTTACTTTGTTGTGTGTAACTACTGCTTCACATTTATGAACGCCAAAATATTTTTAAAAATTTTACCTCTCCATAGGTACGAAATATTACGTTTGTATATGATCACTAGCCCGAAACTGCAATGTCAGTGATTAACATTAAACAGACTTAAAATCTTCCTCCTTTTGCTGAAATGAAAATTACTGTTTCCAATGGAGTAATGTTTCAATTTTACTTGTTTAACCAGTTTCAATTCAGATGTGAATCATTAACCAGTTTTGATTCAGATGCGGATCATTCTCATATGTGGCAACTGATTGTGTCGAGAACAGCATTTTTACAATAAACTTTCTTCCATGCCCCCCTACCCCCTCTGACTCCCCACCCCCCACCCCCCTCTGCGGGTGTGGTGGAGATAGTCCTTGCTCTCCTGCTGTTTGTAAGAGAGTTTGGACGAGATGGATGGAAGTGGGTGCGTACAGGTCCCAGAACCATTCTCTCGCGCGTTGTGTATACAAACAGCGTCTAAAACGTTTCCAATAGCGTTTCATGTGCTAGTGAGGGACATCGATGTCTTCGGAATTTTCTAGAGGGTATCTTTTGATCCGGATCTTTCCGGAAAATTCCGAAACCTTGTAAGATACATTTGGCTTAAAAATATAATGATATCATTATCAATAATTACTTTAATTATAAGGCTAAAGAAAGAAAGATCTAAAAGCCAACGTCAACGAAGAGACGCGCATTAGAGTAAATTCAGTCAGAAATCATGAATTAGCTAATCACTCTCACATGCGAAATAAGCAAAATAGAGAAAGAGCGGCCACTCTACGCGAACATCAAGGAGCTGCATTACGTAGAAACTAGGATTTAGAACTTGAGGTGTTACGTTATGATTCCATGAAAACATTCGATGAACCTCTAAATATCCTCATCGAAAAAATGGACAAAACACGCAAATAATGCCGCAAAAAAAATTAAAGGCTAAATTGTAGATGGCTGCTGCGTGAGTGCTACAGACAGATTACCAGCATTACAAGTATCACCGTCTGAACTATTTGCCTATATGACCGGAACAGCAGGAACATCAAAGCATGTTCTGCATGATACAAGTCGGTACAACTCTTGCTTTCAAATGTTTTCGTTTGAAGGTTCTCTTGAAAACAATCAAGTTGAGAACAGATCTGTTGTTGTTGTGCTTTTCAGTCCAGAGACTGGTTCGATGCAGCTCTCCATGCTACTCCATCCTGTGCAAGCAACCACATGTCCGAGTACCTACTGCAACCAACACCCTTCTGGATCTGCTTAGTGTATTCATCTCCAGGTCTCCCTGTACGATTTTTACCCTCCACGCTGCCCTCCAGTACTAAATTGGTGATCCCTTGATGCCTCAGAGGGAGTCCTACCAACCAGTCCCTTCTTCTGGTCATGTTGTGCCACAAATCTCTCTTCTCCCCAATTGCATTCAGTACCTTCTCGTTAGTTATGTGATCCGTCCATCTAATGTTCAGCATTCCTCTGTAACATCACATTTCAAAAGCTTCTATTCTCTTCTTGTCTAAACTCTTTCTCGCCCATGTTTCACTTCCATACATGGCTGCACTACATACAAATATTTTCAGGAAAGAGTTCCTGACGCTTAAATCTTTTCTCAATGTTAACAAATTTCTCTTCTCCCCAAAATCTTTTCTTGTCCATACTTTATATCCCCTGTGCTTCACCATCATCAGTTATTTTGACGAAATAACACAACTAATCTATTACTTTAAGTGTGTAATTTCCTAATCTAATTCCCTCTGCATCACCTAATTTATTTCTAGTACACTCCATTATCCTCGTTTTGCTTTTGTTAAGGTTCATGTTATATCCTTCGTTCAACTGCTCTACCAAGTCCTTTGCCGTCTCAGACAGAATCAAAATTTTATCAACAAACGTCAAAGTTGTTATTTCACCTCCACGAAATTTAATTCCTACTACAAGTTTTTCTTTTGTTTCCTTTACTGCTTGCTCGATATACAGACTGAATAATACTGGGGATAGGCTATAACCCGTCTCACTCTCTTCTCCACCACTGCTCCCTTTCGTGCCCTTCGACTCTTTAACTTGCTTTTG
The DNA here is from genome assembly GCF_023897955.1 of Schistocerca gregaria. Classification (NCBI taxonomy): domain Eukaryota; kingdom Metazoa; phylum Arthropoda; class Insecta; order Orthoptera; family Acrididae; genus Schistocerca; species Schistocerca gregaria. The sequence goes on along the minus strand of NC_064923.1, from coordinate 124,218,509 downwards.
GTTTATGTACAAATTGTAAATAGCCTTTCGCTCCCAGTATTTTAACCCTGTCACCTTCGGAATTTGAAAGTATTCCAGTAAACATTTTCGAAAGCTTTCTCTAAGTCTACAAATTCTATAATCGTAGGTTTGCCTTTCCTAATCTGTCTTCTAAGATAAGTCGTGAGATTAGTATTGCCTTGCGTGTTCCTACATTTCTCCGGAATCCAGACTGATCTTCCTCGAGGTCGGTTTCTGCCAGCTTTTTCATTATCCTATAAAGCATTCATATTAGTATTTTGCAACCGTAAATTACGAGTTTTGGAACTTTAATAGCGGAACTATTTATTTACAGCTCGTACAAAATAGATACGTTTTTCAAGTTTTACTAACCATAAAAGTAGTCACCAGCATTGTGTATAACCTGGTACCAGCGATGTGGAAGTCGTGGGATACTCTTAGCAGTGCCAGTTATGTTGACAGTTCGAGCGACGCGGTCTATTGCCCGACGAATTTGTAGCAGTTGTGAAGAGAAGGCCGTCAAGTGTTTCCTTCAGTTTAGAAATCGATTTGATGTCACGAGTCAGGGGAGTTCAGTAGGTGGTATAGCACTCAGCAGGCCTATCAGTCAAACAAATCAGTAAGAGCTTGCACTGTACCTGCTTGAGCATTGTGCTGCAAAATGACGGTCAGGTCCTGCAGGAAGTATCATCACTTCTGTCTCTAAGCTGGTCGTAGGCTGCGTTGCGTAAATGAACAGCACGGTTTATGAGGAGCAAATTTTTGCAGGCGAAAGAGCCCATGAAAGCCTTTTACAGACAGGGGAAAGTACCTATTCAATAGAAGAAGATTTTGGCCAAATCATAGCGACAAATGAATTGTTGAAACATGTGAACAACTCGTAAGCGAAATATGTTCGAATACCGTCGAAAACCGTAACAACCGAAAATGGTCACGCAAGTGAGTTTTTATAGCGACGAAAAGCTAAATTGTCAACGATATCGACAGGACCATCCAAGAGATAATTCGGACGATAGAGAACATTTACGCCACGATTGATACCATGATTGATGAAAATGAAACTGTAAATTTTTCCTCTGAATTTTTAAATTCGTTGAATGTTACAGGAATGCCGGTACACTGCCTAGGACTAAAGGTTACTGCATAAAACAACCGTAGAATGTCGCAGAAGCTAGTGTAATAACTGGCAAATGAAAGGGCAGATGGTATTCATAGTGCGAATATCTTTAATACCATCTGGATTGCCTTACAGTTTAAGGCGACTGCTATTTCCAGTGACATTGGCTTACAGCATGAACATCAACAAAGCACGGGGTCAAAGTATGTAAGTTAACGAATCGTGGTTTCACAGGGCCAATTGTACGTCGCATGCTCACGAGTTAGATCATCCCAAAATTTGTTCATTTACAGTCCGAACATGAAATTACAAATATAGCGCATAAAGATTGTTGTGAAAAAATGAAATATAACTAGGCATATACAATAAAAAAATAGTTTCTAATTACATTAAGTATTGTTCCACTCCCACCTGTTTGATTTAAATAATACACTACTGGCGATTAAAATTGCTACACCAAGAAGAAATGCACATGATAAACGGGTATTCATTGGACAAATATATTATACTAGTACTGACATGTGATGACATTTTCACACAAATTGGGTGCATAGATCGTCAGAAATCAGTACCCAGAACAACCACCTCTGGCCGTAATAACGGCCTTGATACGCCTTGGCATTGAGTCAAACAGAGCTTGGATGGCGTGTTCAGGAACAGCGGCCCATGCAGTACAACACGATACCACAGTTCATCAAGAGTAGTGACTGGCGTATTGTGATGAGCCAGTTGCTCTGCCACCATTGACCAGACATTTTCAATTGGTGAGAGATCTGGAGAATGTACTGGCCAGGGCAGCAGTCGAACATCTTCTGTATCCAGAAAGGCCCGTACAGGACCTGCAACATGCGGTCGTGCATTATCCTGCTGAAATGTAGGGTTTCGCAGGGATCGAATGAAGGGTGGAGCCTCAGGTCGTAACACATCTGAAATGTAACTTCCACTGCTCAGAGTGCCGTCAAGGCGAACAAGAGGTGACCGAAACGTGTAACCAATGGCACCAGCATACCATGGCGCCGGGTGATACGCCAGTATGGCTATGTCGAATACACGCTTCCAATGTGTGTCCACCGCGATGTCGCCAAACACGGTTGCGACCATCATGATGCTGTAAACAGCACCTGCATTCATCCGAAAAAATGACGTTTTGCACATTCGTACACCCAGGTTCGTCGTTGAGTACACCATCGCAGGCGGTGCTGTCTGTGATGCAGCGTCAAAGGTAACTGCAGCCATGATCGACCTGATAGTCCATGCTGCTGCAAACGTCGTCAACTGTTCGTGCAGATGGTTGCTGTCTTGCAAACGTCCCCATCTGTTGACTCAGGGATCGAGACGTGGCTGCACGTTCCGTTACAGCCATGCGGATAAGATGCCTGTCATCTCGACTGCTAGTGGTACGAGACCGTTGGGATCCAGCACGGCGTCCCGTTTTACGCCCCTGAATCCACCGATTCCATATTCTGCTAACAGTCACTGGATCTCGTCCAACGCGAGCAGTAATGTCGTGATAAGATAAACCGTAATTGCGATTGGCTACAATCCGACCCTTATCGCCGCAGCTCGTGGTCGTGCGGTAGTGTTCTCGCTTCCCGCGCCCGGGTTCCTGGATTCGATTCCCGGCAGGGTCAGGGATTTTCTCTGCCTCGTGATGACTGGGTGTTGTGTGCTGTCCTCAGGTTAGTTAGGTTTAAGTATTTCTTAGTTCTAGGAGACTTATGACCATAGATGTTAAGTCTCGTAGTGCTCAGAGCTATTTGAACCATTTGAACCGAAACTTATCAAAGTCGGAGACGGTATGGTACGAATTTCTCCTCCTTGCACGAGGCACCACAACAACGTTTCACCAGACAACGCCGGTCAACTGCTGTTTGTGTCTGAGAAATCGTTTGGAAACTTTCCTCATGTCAGCACGTTGTAGGTGTCACCATTGGCGGCAATCATGTGTGAATGCTCTGAGAAGCTAATCACTTGCATATCACAGCATCTTCTTCCTGTCGGTTAAATTTCGCGTCTGTAGCACGTCATCTTCTTGGTGTAGCAATTTTAATGGCCAGTGGTGTAATATTGTATCGCATCATTGTATACACTATAAAGATCGTACGATTAATGCAATATGCGTCTGCATATGTATGACACTGACAATGGTCCTCACGCTCTGTTATTCATCGAGAGATATTGCCGCTAGTGAAATGTATAAAACCTGACGTCCTTCCTTATTGTTGACAGGAATAAAAGTGATATATAGGTTAATTCCAGCGTAATGGATACACTATGTATTCTGTCATACATTTGAAGCAATACCGCGACCGGAGCTGCACGTACTTGAGATCTATCCTGTGCGCGAGTACGACATTTTACGCATGGCTCGCCGCGCGGGTTGGCCGGGCGGTTAGAGGCGCATGGCACGGATTGCTCGGCCCCTCCCGCATCAGGTTCGAGTCCTTCGTCGGGCATGGCTTTGTGTGATGTTATTAGCATACGATAGTTTAAATTGGTTTAAGTAGTGAGTAAGTATAGGGAGCGATGAGATCAGCAGTTTGGTTCGTTAGCAATTCACGCATATTTGAACAGTTTGAAAGCATGGTTTGTTGGTTGCCGTTGCAGGTGCTCGCCTCACGTTTCTTCATAGGAACAGCTACGTTTTTTTGCCATCTGTGACGCAATGAACTTCACTGGAGGGAAGTTTCTGAAAATTAAACAGATTACCAATCGGCAGCTCTAATACACTCCTGGAAATTGAAATAAGAACACCGTGAATTCATTGTCCCAGGAAGGGGAAACTTTATTGACACATCCCTGGGGTCAGATACATCACATGATCACACTGACAGAACCACAGGCACATAGACACAGGCAACAGAGCATGCACAATGTCGGCAATAGTACAGTGTATATCCACCTTTCGCAGCAATGCAGGCTGCTATTCTCCCATGGAGACGATCGTAGAGATGCCGGATGTAGTCCTGTGGAACGGCTTGCCATGCCATTTCCACCTGGCGCCTCAGTTGGACCAGCGTTCGTGCTGGACGTGCAGACCACGTGAGACGACGCTTCATCCAGTCCCAAACATGCTCAATGGGGGACAGATCCGGAGATCTTGCTGGCCAGGGTAGTTGACTTACACCTTCTAGAGCACGTTGGGTGGCAAGGGATACATGCGGACGTGCATTGTCCTGTTGGAACAGCAAGTTCCCTTGCCGGTCTAGGAATGGTAGAACGATGGGTTCGATGACGGTTTGGATGTACCGTCTACTATTCAGTGTCCCCTCGACGATCACCAGAGGTGTACGGCCAGTGTAGGAGATCGCTCCCCACACCATGATGCCGGGTGTTGGCCCTGTGTGCCTCGGTCGTATGCAGTCCTGATTGTGGCACTCACCTGCACGGCGCCAAACACGCATACCACCATCATTGGCACCAAGGCAGAAGCGACTCTCATCGCTGAAGACGACACGTCTCCATTCGTCCCTCCATTCACGCCTGTCGCGACACCACTGGAGGCGGGCTGCACGATGTTGGGGCGTGAGCGGAAGACGGCCTAACGGTGTGCGGGACCGTAGCCCAGCTTCATGGAGATGGTTGCGAATGGTCCTCGCAATTCCCCAGGAGCAACAGTGTCCCTAATTTGCTGGGAAGTGGCGGTGCGGTCCCCTACGGCACTGCGTAGAATCCTACGGTCTTGGCGTGCATCCGTGCGTCGCTGCGGTCCGGTCCCAGGCCGACGGGCACGTGCACCTTCCGCCGACCACTGGCGACAACATCGATGTACTGTGGAGACCTCACGCCCCACGTGTTGAGCAATTCGGCGGTACGTCCACCCGGCCTCCCGCATGCCCACTATACGCCCTCGCTCAAAGTCCGTCAACTGCACATACGGTTCACGTCCACGCTGTCGCGGCATGCTACCAGTGTTAAAGACTGCGATGGAGCTCCGTATGCCACGGCAAACTGGCTGACACTGACGGCGGCGGTGCACAAATGCTGCGCATCTAGCGCCATTCGACGGCGAACACCGCGGTTCCTGGTGTGTCCGCTGTGCCGTGCGTGTGATCATTGCTTGTACAGCCCTCTCGCAGTGTCCGGAGCAAGTATGGTGGGTCTGACACACCGGTGTCAATGTGTTCTTTTTTCCATTTCCAGGAGTGTAGGTTGCCACCAGACTCTGCCTATAGGTAATTAGTAGCGGATATCAACGACCAGAAAGGACTCATTGAGGAAACATAAATGAAGCGCGTGCTTTGCTGCACTGATGGGTTGGCTTTCAAAAGTCCAATAATGCTGCACATCAGACTGTCAACCAGGTGTAATTAGTCTAATTTTATGATTAATCAATGTAAGTCGTACTGCTGCTCAAACGGTAGACATTTAGCTAGTATTCGACTATTCTGTGCTACGATCTTGTTTCAAATCTCATCAACTACTTTTTATGCCACAGATATCTAGATGCAAACGTCTGCTTTATTGCTTGTACATCCTGAGTGAGCTTGGAACGGTATTGGCAGTCCCTCCAAGGTAAAGCAGTTCTGTCCAGCGTCCACCCTAGTTCTGTGGCGGTCGTTCGAACTTCGGTAACAGCGGACACGGTTTCGCACGGAGTTCGCGCTTGTATCGTTCGGCCGCGCAGGAGGGCTCAAGTCTCGTAACACCGCCAATCCCCTTGTCTCGGCGGTGCATAGGTGAAGCTGCTTCACTCACCAAATCCGACACTGCTGTTTCAGTTGTTAACTTATTTAGTATCTCACGCCCTCTTGCTTCTGGCGCTTCTGCCCTCGCATCCCCACATCACCACGTCGTGTGCTACTTCCAGACTTTAATTAGTTCCAATTACGTCCACATTTTAATTACTTCCACTTAACAAACCTGATACGTGCTCCCTCTCATTTCGTGGGGGACGGTGTTGGAGCTGGAGGAAAACGTATCTACTAACTCAGTGCAGTTTTTAGGTGGTATTTTAGTCTAACTAGACTAGGCTGCTTTTAGACTCGTATAAGGGATTATGTATTAGAGACCACCATAAGCAGTTTCTGCCATTTTGGTGTTGCTTTATGTGAAGCGTTTCGTGCAGCGTTAGTAAATGTTTCTAATTTTGTAGCTGTAAGTACTGGATAACGCGAGGGCTATTTGGCCACGAGAACCAAAAATGTTTTATTAGCAACAGTTCGCTACATCTTCCAGCAATTTCTCTACATAATCGCCTCTCCGACTGAAACATTTGTCATAGCGTAGTACCAGTTTTCCAATGCCCTCGTTATAGAAGACAGCCGCCTGTGCTTTCTGCCATCTCTTTACGCTGACCTGCAGTTTGCTGTCTGTGCCAAAATATTGTCTTCATAGCCAGCTGTTCATATGGGCAGAGACGAAAATCAGAGGAGCCAAGTCCGGGGCGTGTCGTGGGTGATCAAACACTTCCCATCTAAAACGATCCATAAGCGTCCTCACTGGCAGGTGAATGTTCGGCCGAGAATTGTCATGAAGTAGGAAATGCATGATAGTTACTTTGTCTGGGCTGCGAGAAATCAGGCGAAATCTCTCACCAGGCCCTCATAGTTGGGGAGAGACACTATTTCTAGGCGTCTTTACCTGCTCCCTGTGCACTCAGAACTAAAAAGAGCGACGCGACGCGATCGATAGGCATGCTAGAGACACTACACAACACATCTCTGCAAAGCTACATACCCAAACGGTATGGCCGAGCGGTTCTATGCGCTTCAGTCTTGAACCGCTCGACGGCTACGATCGCAGGTTCGAATCCTGCCTCGGGCATGGATGTGTGTGATGTCCTTAGGTTAGTTAGGTTCAAGTAGGTCTACGTTCTATGGGACTGATGACCTCAGATGGTAAATTCCATAGTGCTCCGAGCCATTTGAACCATTTGAAGCAAAGCTGCGTTAGATTTTCGTTGTGGTTTTCATTTTGCAATCGATCGGAACCTAAGTTCCGAACAGCCCTCCAATATTAAAACTTTCTGAAATATACTGCTAAATAGTTCACTTGTAGAATTTTGTAGCAAGTAAAAATCTATATGTATTTAACATTGTTCTTTAAGATGTGGACGGTAAAACCATACCACGTCGGACGTGCACCATCTTGCATCTTGAAACAGAAGGGGGTGTTTTACCGCGGAACAGGAGATATAATATTTTTACCTGTACTGAAAATACACATTTATCTTTGTTTCCAATAGCTTCAGTTTGAAAACGTATTTAATTTTTACCAGGTTTTTCATAATACTTGCACTTAATTTGATCTCACATATTGATTATTGTAATGTAGTAGAGTAATGATGTAGCAGATACACGAATAAATAAAGCACTGACAATATTTTTCTTGTGCAACACTTTTAAATATGAGAATATAATTTGTTCTTTGGTGCATGACCATGTTGCACCTTGAAACATATTTTTACAACTGGAAAAACTCTATTTTTCGAATTTTTTCTAATTTTAGAAAGAAACTGCAGGACATAAAAACTGAATCCCATCATTAAAATGGAATAAAATATATACTGCCTTTCTGTTAAAGAGGCGGAAGTCTGAAAAACGTGTTAGGGTACAACTCTCTCTCCAGCTAACATTATATGGTCATCGAAATATCAGTGCCTAGGAGCTGTAAGATTTCTGTTACGTGTTTAATTGAAGACAGAAGTGTGCAGAATAAACGTGTACAATCGTTAGAAACTGTCATGTCACTGAATACTCATTGCCGCCTTGATGAAGAAACTTCGCAACACACTCAGACTGCAATCTGGCTTTCAAAGACAGAACGCATCAGGTTATGGTTGTGGAGGGGGCCATAATCAGTTACTGTTAGTTGCACAAGACACACAAACTTTTATTTTCCTAAGAACCACTTAATTACACATTACCTTAAAAGGATCAAATTAAAACAATACGGCTGAAGGACTAGTTAAAAGAACTTGCGGTACTTACTCGGCTGAAGGCCCAAAACCATACCATAAACAAGAACGGCTCAAGGCCTGAACACAAGTTATAAAAATTGTTTTAAAGAATACGCGCGGCTGAAGGCTTCACATAAAAAAAATTTCATGTAAATACTCAGCTGAAGGCCACACGCAAGACACTGAACGACTCAGGGCTTAGTTATTAAACAAGTCAATCTCCAGACTTTAATTTTAGTCGGCTGAAGGCCTTACCTTAAAATTAAAACCAACTAAATCAATAGACAGCTGAAGGCCTCGCACAGTACATCAGACTAAGATGAAAATCACAATCTAACACCAACAGAACAGTGGTGATCAGGAGTGTTCTAAGAGTCGGCCTGGAGAGGTAGCTCTGACGTAAGGTGAAGTGAGACAGGCAGCCAAGGTTAAATTATCGGATGGCAACCCGACCCAGGGACAGCTGAAGGACCGACCAACAACCTAATCAATTCCCTTCCGCCTGACCAATGGTACGACAACAGAAAATACCAGATGAGGACGAAGATACCAGTCACACTACGTCTCCAAATTTGGCGTCTAAAAACAGCCAAGACACAATAGCCACTCATAAGAAAAAAATATAAACAAACAACTAAAAGGCTGTCAAACTATACGCCGTGTGAGACAGTATCAACAAGGCGAGGAAAAACACACCGCTGACCAGGGCAGGTAACCGGCCACAATGCAGGATATACCGTTGGTGAACTTCACTGATCAGTAATAACGAATTTAATAGTTCAGGACCACACAGGAAGATGGCTGTAAAATTTGCCGACTCCAGCACACCATATGTTGCTGCTTGTGGGAATGGCCCAGGAAGCAACAACCGACAATGAAAGAAGAGATGTCAGAGCAGCTGAGGTTTCATAACAGGTTAACTGATCACTCAACTTCAGTGTTCAAGTTCGGTGGGCAAACGAACTTTGTAGCTCTCGCAGCTAGCGCCACAAAATGCGACAGCGTGTGCACGCTGCCAGCGGTCCCAGCCTGACCTGAACCTATAGAAACTTCCTAGCTGCTCTGTCCTAACCGACCGACAGACACACACCACCACACGGAAATATAGCAGTCACATCAAAGATGGTACGGCAGTGCTAGTATCGATAAGCGTTGCTGCTGCCACTGAGAGAGGCAAGTCAGCGACTCGTAATGGTGGTAACTCATGGAGAAATAAGACTCGATTGTGACAAACTGCCGAAGAACAAACGGCTGGCCACGGCTCACAGACAAGCAATGCAACATATTCTGTATTCTATTGGCACTGGAGGTGGCCAACACATACAGCTAGACATCTACGAAAAGGCGAGACTTTAATAAGTTTATTTACACTATGTACAATTAATAACTGTGTTATACATAACTCTGAATGCTGCAGGTTCTTCTGTGGTGCTGTGTTGTATAGGATGGGTATTCCATAATGAAACACTTTTTTTTTCTGAAAGCAGTTTGGTTTTATTCAGAATGCCAACATACCATACTATTCCTCACTCTTTGGTCGATGTCAGAGCCAACTTCTTTCTGCATCAGTGACCTCCCCATCATCCACGTACTGCTTCCCCCTGAGTGCTTCCTTCATTTGGCAAATAGGTGGAAGTCAGAAGATCCGAGGTCCGGGCTGTAGGGTGGTTGAAGAATAACAGTCCAAAGGAGTTTTGTGAAATCATCTCTGGTGCACAGACTTGTGAGAGGCCTTGCATTGTCATAAATAAAGAGAAATTCGTTTTTATTCTTGTGGCGACGAACACGTTGAAGTCGTTTCTTCATTTTCCTGAGGGTAGCACAGTTGCTCGTTGCACCATGAGGGAGAACACAAAACAGAATAACCCCTTCAGAAGCCAAGGAGACCATCGGCATGACTTTACCGGCTGAGAGCGCGGCTTTAAAAATTTTCTTTGAAAGAGAGGTGGTGTGGCTACTACATGGACTGGCGTTTTATTTCCTATTCGAAGTGATGAACCCATGTTTCATCACCTGTGACAATGTTCGACAAAAAATTGTCACGATCAGCCTCATAACGCGGAAGCAATTCCGCACAGATACTCCTTCGTTGCTCTTTATAGTCTTCTGTTAGGCAGCAAGGAACCCAAAGGGGACACGTCTTTGAGTAGTCCATCTAGTGGACGAGTGTGCCAGAACTACCGTCTGACATGTCCAGTCAAGAAGCAAGGTTTTTCACCGTGATTCGTTGGTCACCTCAAGTGAGTGTCTCCGCATGTTCCAACACTGCAGGATTTACAGTTGTGAGCGGCTGGCTGGTAGGTGGTAAAGCGGACCTTGGTGTACTGACAGATGCCTCGCCCAACGACTCACCGTACTTTAGTTTACTACCAGGTTTCCGTTGACATGTTGAAAGCGCCTATGAATATCTGCGATGCTCTAGTTTTCCCACAAGAGAAACTTAGTGACAGCTCTCTGCTTGGAATGGACCTCCATTACAGACTCCGTTTTGAAGGCTACGTAAAATGCTGCCACCTATCAGAACTTCTTGGTAGCGGCACCACCATTTAACATAGGAAAGTTAGATTCGGTGCAATATTTCTGAGTGCATAAGTTACAGCCAGGCATGGACCTGTTGACAGTAAGTTACGCTTACCAGCGGTTGCGAAGTAGAATGGAGGCCACAGGCCGTAGAGCCGCTGAAAAGAGTAAAGGCAGCGGTTTGCACGGCGCAAGTTACAGGCAGAAGGGGCCCACTGGCCCAACCCAGGTGTTAAGAGTACATGACTCGGAGCAGCGCATTAGTAAAACAGAGGAACACTAACAAGGTTCACTAACAAGGATCCAAGTGTGACAGCTCTCCTGGATTGTGGGACATTTTACACCACTTCCTACACGCAGCAGCAGATGGGGTCCCAGCATTTCAGTCCATTGTGGGTCGCTGGTTCGACCCTCTGAGGCCAACACAGGGTCTGTAGCCAGCCAGCGGCCAGCCACTCGACGGCTTGCTACTGCGGGCAGTCTTGTTGGCTCCGAACACACGCCGGAGGCATCCCGAGGCATGGGCTGCAGATTTGGCTGTCGGACTGCAGGCACTTGTTGTCACCGTGATCCTAACCACGATGGTGAAAAGCACACAGCGGGCCGCCATGCGGATTGCCACGAGTGATGCTGAGGCAAAAGGGACGAAGACCGCTGAGTCGACAGCTGGCGTTCTGACATCGTCACACCTCCATGGCCGTACAAGGTCGAAACACAGCAGGGCATTGCATGGGTCGCCAAGGTAGCGATTCCACAGCAAACCATTTTGCAGACGGCGAAGTGGTGTCCTCAGCATTGCAGGACCTGGTGACGCAGACGAAGAGGTACGGGGGCACTGTAGTTGGAAATAATAAATCACTTGGGAAACTCAGACGAGTTTTAATACAGCGCATCCTGACAGTTTACTTCCTTGCCCGACAATCCCCTATATCGTGGAACTTCAGGAGCTGAAGCCGGAATATTCCACGATGAGCCACAACAAACTCCAGATATTTTCAACATAAACTGGCCGAGAACGAAATGTGTTGCGTTACTTGTTGAACAATTAGATAAATCTTCTTGAGAGAACCAAACAGTATTGAATGCTGATACACTTGTATCAGTCTCAATTTTAGCAAAATTCAGTATCGTCGTGCTTCTACGATGTACTTTACTTACTGCAGTCTTCCACTGTATATGGGGTGGGAATACTTAAAAGGACGCTTTGGCCAGTCAAAGCTGATTGCAGTGAGGTCATGTGGATATGCGGGACCTGGTGGCGTGCATACTTGGCGCCACACATCGGAGAATGGCGAGCGAGGGAAGAGCGAGAATTAGCGGCTCTGTTCATGAAAACTAACAACAGCCAGGAGAGTGCTGTGCCGACCACATGCCCGTACCTACCTGCATCCAGTGACGCCTACCCTTTGAGGATGACACTCCTATCGGTCGATGACCGTTGGGCCCTCTGAGGCCTGTTTGGACAGAGAGGGAGCTACTCTAGTCATGTTGGCAACCATGGGCACTTTTTCCAGATTACTTAATCAAAGTTCGAAAATCTGCTACTTTCAGAAATGCCACTGATGCTCTTACACCACTTAACTACTGTTTCCGCTAATACTCCATACCAAGCATTTGTGTACCTTCAGAAAGAACACTATCAGTCGTATAGGTGCTGGAAAACTTAAGGAATGATTAATGTGAACATTATTACCGTACAAGTGGGTAACTTTGTAACTGAGGTATTGCACTATCAACGCACTTTAATATGGCCATTTTTCGAAAGCCTCACTAACCATTTTTTGCCGTGCGGACCACTGCATGACGAGCAGGCAGAGTGTCTATGCGGTTGTGATAGGTAGCGACAGAGATGTGGAGCCGTGCCGACTCCACTGCTGTGGCCATCTCCGCTAGGTTTCTCGTATGATGATCCATGGCGCGAACAGACCGATCGATGCAGTCCCGCAGATCCTCTACTGCATTTCAATCCGGGGAGGTTGGTGGTCAGGGCAGCATGGTAAACTCATCCTAATGCCCTTCCAACCAGAGACGTACACTGTGAGCTGAGAACTGAGTGACACGTTGTGTTGTCCTGGTAGTAGATGTTGTCGTGCTGAGAAAAAACGGCTTTTAGGGTTGGACGTGGTCTCCAAGGATAGATGCATACTTCTATTGCTTCATTGTGCCTTCTAGAACGATGAGATCACCTCTGGAATGCCACTAAAACATTTCACAGACCATAATGTTCTCTCCTCTGGCCACTACCCTTCCGACAATAGTTGCAGGATGTTTTCTTTCATGCGTTTCACGCCGTATGCACCAACGGCCACCTGTCCGATGGAGCATAAAACGACATTTATCAGAAAAGGCCAACTGTCGGCACTCAGTAGACGTCCAGTTGGGTTCGTCGTCAGTGAACAGCAGTCAACATGGGTGCACCAAACAGGTGTCTGCTGCGGACGCCCATACGCAGCAACGTTCGCTGAATGGTCTTGAGGAGATTGAACCGTGAATTTACTTTCAAAATCTTTTCTTAAGGAATTTATTTTATTTAGCAGCGGTTCACCAAGAACATTTACACATTTAATCACACTAGGTGAGCGTGGAAGTAGTTGCCAGGAAGTAACTGATGGAAAATGAAATTACTTTTAACAAATGTGCATTTTATGAAAGAATACACTGGTGCAAATCTGCAACACACCAGACTACTTTAAACTAAAAAATTTTTACAACTCACACAAGCACTTAAACTATGCACCCCGTAAGAGGGATGGAAATGGTACAACAGTCAAATTATTGGTCACCAAAAGTGTAATTTTCAATAACTCTTATGGTGCAAAGGTGGCAACCTTATAACCTAAAATGACTATTTAAATAAAACTCATAAAATGCAGACTTAAATAAAATGTAGAACATGCTCTCCCATTACACTTATATCACCTCGCAAGGTGATAGGCAAGATAAAAACATATTTCAAGAATTCGGCCTTTAAGCAATACACCTTAATTCTAAAAATTAAATTCTATTAACGTACGGCAGACCGACAGACAGACAGACAGACAAACAGACACTAACTGCCTAACGAGAGACAGACGAGCAAGCTGGGGGCGATAGACTGACCAAGAACACAAGTAGAACTTAACAAGTAACTGAAACAACATATCACTAATCACTTAACTTCTAATAACTGTGATTTCTGGCTCTCCCGAACCGTCCGCTGCCAGCCGCTTCAACGGACGCAGGAAGGCGCGCTGATCTCCCATCTCACGGCGTCGCAGCTCCCCCCGGCCAGACCGATGTCGTGGGTTGACTCCTGTTGCTCTCGTGTTTGCTGCGAAGCCACTACGCCTCGCTAAACGGCGCGGCCCACTGGACTCACGTGGCGACCTCACATGCGCCGACGCTCCAGGCGGACAAGTCATCTTGTGTCCCAGAGCGCGACCGACCATCCGATCGATCCAACCGCCAATGCCCATTTCCTGAGCAAACTCGAGCAGACTGGCGGCCTAGCACATACTAGCACTCCGGACGACCGACAGACACTAACCGCCTCACCAATGCGGACGAGAGACAGACCCAGACTAACTTAGCTGACCAAGTGACCAGACTTGCCAAAACTGCCCTGGCTGACCAACTGCCTCCGACTAACTGACCTTCTGCCGAGCTCATATCGCCCCTTAAATGCACGTGAACAGGCAACTTTTCCCCTTTCCCACCAGAGGGAGACACCAAAGCTCAGATTGCCACAGCAGCGCCACCGCCTGAAACGGAGGGCAACTGCTTTACACTACGCGCTGTGGCGCGCTCTTCAAAACAGCAAATTTTACCACGGCTCAGAGACCTAGTTTGTAATCCCCTTGGTTCATCTGGGCGTTCAGTTGCTCAACAGTTGAACATCTGTTCGCTCGTACACATCTCCGCAGCCATCATTCACACCTGTCATCTAGGGCCCTTGGTGCGCCACAGTGCCCTCAGCGCCAGTTGAGGATAGCGCCATTCTGCGATGCATGGTATATTTTAAGCACAGTGGGACACTAACAGTTTACGAACGGCCGTTTCGCAAATGCTTCGACACTGAGTCCGAAAGCCAGTAGTGATGCCCATTCGGAGGTAAGAGAAATGGTCCCGTCTCTGCTTTACGCCGACGACTGCATTATTTTTTCGCGCCCTCCCGACGCACTTGACGCACTTCATATATCCTCCTCTGCTAGTGCTGCCACCTGCCGTCTGTGAGTGGTTATTGCACGTTGACACCGAACATAGGTGGTTGTGACAAATTAGTGTGACTGAATTGTGTACTTTGTGATCAACAAAATTCAACATATACCTAACTGTGCTGCAGTGTGTACTTGCGTAGTACTGCAATTAGTGACAGATGCTACAGTTATGCGCATTACACCTGAGTTGCTGACAAAACTGCTTTGTTGTGTAGTGGAGAAACGTATTTGTACGTTTCTTGGAAATTATCGGCTGCTGTCGTTAACTTTGGAAAGTGTCGTTAACTTTGGAAAGCTGACTATCTGAAAAGTAAGTTGACGTAAATAAGCTATGTGTGGACAGCACAGTGCATAACAGTGAAATTTAGCAAATAAGTTGTTCATCCATTGCAAAGCGAAAAAAACTATTTCCATAGATGATAGGGTAACCTTTAGGCAGCACACATAATTGCAGGAACAAGGATGGCAAATAAAATTGAAGAATAATAAGCCTCATTAATAAAAGTGTGAATGAGTTAGTAAAAATGACAAAATTTTATTTCGTTATCTAAAATTTGTTTCTAAATGTAGCATCCAGTTACTGTGCAATTTTTTTGCATGTGTCATGACTTAGTTTTTTCTCGTACCACTGAACTTGTTGTTAATTGTCTAACAGTTTGAACTAATTATCTTGTTCAGAAGATAGCGTGTTAAATTAAGTGTTGTGACCTGTGTTTTCTTCGTATTTTGATTCCACTGAACACTTGCGTGGAATGATGCTAGAAGGGGACCAAGTTCTTTCGCATAATCTTTTGAAATCTCACACGTATCTCATCTGGTCCTGAGGCCTTTTCTTTACTAGGCGATTATAGTTGCTTCTCAGTTCCGCGATCTGTTACCTCAACATTTGACATTTTAATGATCGTACGGTGATTGAAAGAAGAGACCGTGTTACCATCTTCCACAGTCAAACAATTCCGGAAGCCGGAATTCATTATTTCTGCCTTCAGTGTGTTCCGTTTCGATGCCAATATGGTCGCTTAGTGAATGAATAGAGCATTACGTACTGCTTACTGATTTTACGTAAGACCAAAACGTCTTTAGAATTTTTGCTCGGATCGGATGACAAAATTTTACTTTCAGAGTCACTGAATGTTTCTCTCATTGCTTTCCTTCCACTCACTTTCGCTTCGTTCGCTCTTTGTTTATCAGCTACGTTTTGACTTCTTTTGAATCCATGCTGAATCTCTCTTGGTTTCCGTAGCAATTGTCTAACCATGGCCGTTAAACCATTTTTTCCCATTGCTTGAAACTTTGTCGTAAAATACTTGTCTAAGGCATATTGGACAATACTTCAGAATTTTTTCCATTTGTGTTCCACGTCTTCGTCCTCAGAACGGAATTTTTGATGCTGACTACTCAAATATTCTACAATTTGCACCATTTTTAACTCTGAGCCACTATTCTTCTGGCTGTGTCTGACGTGGATGTGTGTGGACTATTTGTCGGTACACTTTTATCAACAACAAACATCACGATTTCGAAGAGTACGCCATTGACTCGGTGATGAACAGTGTGTGCTTTCTCAATGGCTAGTATATGGAATGGCAGTGAAGTTTTGTTGCGATGCATATTGATGCAATAGTTGAAGTACGTGGAGGTCTACAGTAAAAAGAGAAAAAGAAACGACGCACCACACACGAATAAGAATTGATGTGAAGCATATGTACAGACAAACAAATTATTTCAATTTCAGAAAAATTGCACAGAGCTTCACAAATGGATTGAGCAAGTCAATAACGCATTGGCCCACCTCTTGCCCTTATGCAAGCAATTATTCGGCGTGGTATTGATTAACAGAGTTGCTCGATGTGATACTGAGGGATATAGTGGCAAACTCTGTCCAATTGGCGCGTTAAACCGTCGAAATTCAGAGCTGGTTGTATGGCGCTGGCCATTCCTCAACTGGAGAGAGATACGGCGACCCTGCTGACCAAGGTAGGATTTGGAAAGCACGAAAACAAGCAGCAGAAACTTTCGCCGTGTGAGGGTGGGCATTACCTTGCTGAAATGTAAGCCCAAGATGACGTGCCATGATAGCCAACAAAACGGGGCATACGATGTCGTTGACCTATCGCTGCTCCATAAGGGTGTCGCGGATGATGACCAAAGGGCTCCTGCTATAAAATTAAAAGGCAGCCCAGAACCTCACTACTGGCTGTTGGGACATATGGCGGGCGACAGTCTTGTTTGTACCCCATCTCTGTCTGGGGTGTTTCCAGACACGTCTTTGCTATCCATTCGTGCTCAGCTCGAGGCGGGACTCATCACTGAAGACAGTTACACTCAAGTGAATGAGATTCCAGGGTGAATGTCTCCGACGCCATTTCAAACGGGCTGGTTAGTGTACAGAGATCAGACGGGCGCCGTGAGCTCAGTCCCCTTTCTGTGAGCTGTCTATTAATTGTCGTTGTGGTGACTGAAGCACCAGTTGCCAGTCGGATCAACGATAATGATGAATTCGAGGCTCTAGGTATCTCTCTGGCGATTGCTTGGTCCTCAAGTCCTCTCGTCTCACTAGTTCCACCGCTTCCTTCTTGATACTGTGTTCTGCCATGTTTCCTCCATTCATGCCAACATTGTCGAGTAGTGGTATCGCTCCTATTCAAATGTCGATCTATTCGCCAATTACTCCACCCAGCTTCTTTGAGTACAACTACACGTCTGCTCTCAAATGATAAAATGTGCGTACACTGTGCTACAGTGGGTGGCCCACTGCCAATTTCAAATAACGCCTGCAAAAGATACCAACCTGTCTGAAATAATTTCGTTTTTCCATATCTACATGTTTTCAATAATTTCTAGTACAGAATCAAATTATTTCAACAGTGATTACCATTTCAAACTTCATCGTACTTCGAGCGTTTGGAGCAAGACACTTTTCTTACCACTGACGTTTTTATTATCACAAAGATCCCACTTTCTTTAAATCTCAGTCACCGTCACTGTTCATATTGTGAAGGACAATGAAACAATTTAAAATCAGATATGGTGAAATAGTGTATATTAAACTTAATGACAGTCCAAATCCGAAGTACCTGTTTTTGTGTTTTCCCTCTATGACGACAGTTTCACACCACGGAGGTAGATTTTCAGGTCATATAAAACTAATACTTCATGTGACACTATTTACAAGTTGCAAGTGCGAATCAAAACATATTACTCCTCGGTAAAACCTTGGATGAAATGGCAGATGAGCGTCCAACCCGGACCATGCATGCTCAGTAAAACATCTCCAAAACTGTGTCAATAGATGAAACCGGATAGCACATGGCATTCCACTTATATAGGATGAAACCACCGTCAAAATCCGCAGGGGAAATAAGGAATTAAAATACACACAATCCTTGGGAGTCGTCAACATACTAAAACATATTGGTAGGCGTCAAATAAAACTGTGTGTTACAGCGCTAGCCACTGGTTTCATCCTACCAATAGTGGGTTATCTTGTGCCCTCCGAGCATGTCTTTCGACAGAGTTTTGGGGAGGTTTTACTGATCATGCATGACTCGGATCGGATGACCACCTGCCTTATCATCCAAGGTTTTACCGAGGAGTGACATGTTTTTATGCGCACTTTCGCCTTGTAAGTTGTGGCACATGACGTATTAGTTTTATATGACCTGACGGTATATCGCCAGGGTATAAAACCGGTCGTCATACATTGAAAACACAAAAACTTGCGGATTTGGACTGTCACTCAGTTTAATATAGACTATGTTGCCATCATCATCATCATCATCATCATCATAAACTAAAGGCTCTCCCTTGTCGAGTTAGCCACGTCCCTCTCTGCATTGTCATCCTCTTCAATTCTTAATACGATTTTACCCCCATATCTTCTTTGATGTTATTAAAATACGTTGCTCTTGGCCTGCCTCTTAGCTTTTTCCCTAAAACTTTTCTTTCAAATACATTCTTTAGGAACTGGTTGTGTCTCATTAAGTGCCCTCTCATTTATGATTTTCTTCTTCCTATATAATTTAGCAGTGCTCTGTTCTCATTCATTTCCCTTAGACCTATTCATTACTTTTTCAATCTACCCAGCTTGTTTTCGTCATTCTTCTCCATATCCACATTTCCACTGCTTCCAGTCTCTTTATACCTGCCGTTCCCAGAGTCCTCGCTTCACATTAGTAAGTTAAGACACTCAAAAAAAAAGTTCTGGCAAACTTTTTGCTACTTTCTAGGCTTATATGATTGTCTGTTAGTAAATTCCTTTTATTTTAGAAAGCTTGCTTTGCCGAGGCTATTCTTCTCTTTAGATCTGTGATACATTTATTGTCACCAGTGATTGTCCTCTCCAAATAAGAGAAGTTCTCAATCTGCTCTAGAACATCATCTTCTAATTTAGTATTAACTGTACCATTTTCTTTTGACTTCCCTACTACTATAGTTTTTGTTTTCTTCTTATTTATTTTTAGATTAAATTCTCTTAGGATTTTGGCAAATTTTAGCAACATAAACTCCATTTCCCTTACTGAGTCAGCAAGTACCACTATATCATCTGCAAAACGGATACAGTGTATTCGTTCCCTGTATCCGTTACCATCTCTGGTTTTAAATTGTTTGATTGTCCCTCACATTATGTACAAGTTCTTTATTTGTGGTTGCCCCACCCATAAAGTTATTTCTACTATCGCTGTTTCCGCGAGAATTACGCCTCCTGCAGATATTTATGATGCCCTGTCTCGCTTCTGAGATGCCGAGTGCTGCTGGTTGTGAGAAGCAAATTCTATTACTTATTTCATGAACAATACTCTACGTGAAGGGCTTATTACTAGCAGACATTACGTTTACTCTACCATGATGTAGCTGGACCAAAAATACTCAGAGAAGACGTCGATAAAGCAGTTAAACAATTTAATCCAAAAAAGCCTCCTGGTTGTGGTGCAATCACTGGAGAAATAATCTAAGCATTAGATTGCAAAACAAAAAGTGTTCTATACGAGCTAATCAATGAGATGTATGAAAATGGAGATATCCCGGAAAATTTCCAAAAATCAGTCTTTGTATCAAGATCCGAGAAAAACTCATCAGACAAGTGTGAAGAATATCGTCCACTAAGCTTGCTAACCCAGGACTCAGATACTGACAAAGGTCATAAGCAACAGATTATCAAACAAAATCAATCAAACCCTGACTGAAACTGAAACAGGATTTAGGGAAGGTAGAGAATCTAGAGAAGCAGTAATTAATTTCCGACTATTGCGTGACAAAATACTCAGAATTAGTAAATCCCTGTTCGTAAGTGTTACTGATTTAGAAAAGGCTTTCGATTATGTAGAGAGGTTTAAAATTATGCAAATATTAGTGATCATTGCGTTGGATAATCGAAACAAGAAAATAGGCTAACAGCTGTACAGGAACAAGACATGAAAAGACAAAATAAAAGACAATCATCCAAAACTTGATGGAGTAAAGGTAAGTGTTCGGCACGGATGCTGTCTAGCAAATATTACATTTACTCTGCCATGATGTACTTCGACCAAAACTACTCAAAGAAGAAGTCGATAAAGTAGTTAAACATTATTCTTCCTCACACAATGAGGATGAAATAACAAACTGTAAAAGTGCATATGTTGAAGGAATAACTATACATGGAGGAAACATAAAAATGCTTACATATGTAGATGATACAATATTGTTAGCCCAATCTAGTAACAAGAGGGCACAGAAAGCTTGAACAATTATTTTCAGGACGATATAATGTGGAAATAAATAAGATCAGAACCGAAATCCTTGAATGTAGTTAATAGCAGCAAACTTACATCTCGATGGATAAAATCTAAAGCAAGCGACCAGCTTTAAGGACGTAGCTAGCAGAACAGATCATCTCACGAGATTAAATATAGAACTGCAAAATATAAAACAGTATTCAACGAGAAGGAGAAGAAGCTGTTAACATCGGAAACGCTAGTGTAAATACCAGGACAAAAACTTTTGTTAGGGGTGTTGCCCCATGTGGCTAGGAGACTTGAACAGTACGGAAGCAGAACGGGAAAGACTACACGATTTCGTGACATTGTGCTGGAGAATCATCCTGAAGATTTCATGTACAGAGAGAATAATCAATGAAGAAATCTTTAAGAACATAGGCGAGAAATGGTCATTGCGAAGGACTAAAAAGGAATGGAGGCACCATTTTACTAGACGTCTATACAGATATTGCCAAAAATTTCTGTGAAATTAACACGGGGGAAAATATCTGGGACGAACGCACAAGGAAGACCGAGATCAAGCGCATAAAGCAAGACCTGAAACTGACAACATACTCAGAACTGGAGAGACTTGCAGAAGACAGCGAGAAAACCGTACAACGAGGGTAGCAGCAAACCACTTCACGTACTGAGTACACAGATGTAGACCGGTACATTCATGAAAGACTAGGGTGTACTCATTTATCTTGTAACGAAATAAAATTAATAAAAATCTCGTGTTTTATAACGGGAAAGATGACACCGTGTCTCTCGTGAGTGTGACGGCTTCTTCCTTCCTTGTAGTGTCAGGGCCCGGTGGTACTTCAAGCTTTTCCAAACACGGTAACTTCCCTACTATGTGTCACGATATCTCCACTATCCACTTGTTATGGCCAATGCAATAATAAATTATATCAAGACCTTCATAGCTTCGATTTAAAAGCTTTCTTGTCATCAGTATCTACATATGTGCTTGCGAAGAGTAAACAAAATTTATTCTTTGTTTCAGGTAGGTACCAAGGTGTTATGACTCTACACTCTTGACACAGGTAAGATAACCCCATCTGAACACACTACGTGCTCCATGTCTCAGAAGTCGTTCAACACACGGGAATCCGGTAAGATAGCAAGATGCAGAATATTAGATCCAAATCAGGGAAAACAATTTATTTTTTGTATCATCTGTAAAAACATCGTTCAACATATACTTCATATTGATTAATAGCGCTGGAGATCAGTTAATCAACGTTAATGATCGAAAAGCTGCGTATGGCTCTTGTACAGGTTTGTTATATAACGGTATGCAAAACGTAATGACAAGCTTTCGCACGTCTCAGTGCCATAGTCGCTGGGTGCATTCCTGTATTGCTGTATGAAGCTATGTTTATCACTGCGAACATGTTCGTTTTGGTAGTTCAGATCCCATAGTGTGAGGAGGCTTAATGTCGCATGTGTGGTAGTGACCTCCAAATCCTTGAACACGGTACTTTCACCGGTCAAAATTATTCTGACACTCCACTCCCTCCCCACGTATGTCTTTTCAGCGGTGTATCTTAGAGATGACCTTGCGAGAGCACATCGAAGAGCATAGGTGCGGGAGCTCCTGAAAGGAGAGGATAATCTGCGAATGGACTGGCCCTCCCGTCTCTCGATATGAATCCCGTGGATCACTTGTGGAACGCGTTGCAGCACATCCACATGCACCATCCAACACCTGTCAACCGCGCTGGGGGAGGAACTGAACGCCCTACCACAAGAACTCCTTGCCAATCTGGGAACTCGTTTGCCGCCCATGGTGACCACACACCCCATTAAGAACGATGTCACGATTATTGTAACGTGTGTATGGTTCGGGTTCCACGGAGCTTATTCGGCAGTGAAACGCCATGCGAAACTTAATTACATCTTTACGTTTTCGTGAGTGAATGTAACATAAGAGTATTTATTAATATATTGGAAAAATTTTCACTTAAGAAACGTAAATGTACGTGTCCAAGGATCGTACGTTCTTATGTAATTATAGAAACATGTTACTGCATTGAAATTGTTTCATAAGTGGTGCCACCAATTCTGTACTAAAACTCCTACTGCAAACTTGTCTCGTCTGACCGTAACCCCTCCTCTGAGTCTCCATACTGTATCTTATCTAGATAATTGTCTCCTCCCGAGGAGCACCTTGACTAGACAATAGTTTTCTCAGTTAAATGATTATTTATCAAACAGCTCTTCCTTTTCAAAGTATCCACTTATCTGTCTATATCATATTTCGAAGTATAATTTACAACGGAAGAATTTAAAGTGGTATTTTGCTGAGGACTTTTGGATCAAACTGATTACTGCGAACGTCATAAAGATACCTCATGCTGAGAACGTCATAAAGATATCTCAGGAGACCAAACTATGAAATGAAGTGTTTATAGAGCAGTAGCATGGGCACTCACAGCAACTTGTCGCAAAATTTTAATATTATTCTTACTCCGCTATTCTCGCTGCATCTAAAAATGGCCTCTATCTCTAGGTTCTAAAAGCTTCCAGTAGCGTTGTAAGTTCAGTCTGCGCCATTTTTCTTTCGTGTTATCAGCCAATCCCAAGAGCTACTAGAACGTGAATACAGACCGTATTCTCATGAAGGTCAATGTTACCTGCCTGTAAGCAAACTACTATTCACAGATCTGAGGCAAACTATAATCTCTGACTCAAGGATACTGTAGGTATATAATAACTGCTATAAAGTGGCGGAATTAATATGTTTGATTATTTATAAACATAGTTTTAAAAACTTGCAGTTTTATTTCTGAAGAAATTGCGATTTGTTCCCTCCAAACCTTCATCTTCCAGAAAATTAGTTATGTTAGTACATCTAAGATAGTTAAGTAAGCGAGCAGCTTATGTAAGATATGTAATAAGAGGAACTAAACATAGTACCATAGTGCTTTGTTCACGATACGCTGAGCGATATAAAACACATTCGCCTGCTAATACTGATTTTTCTTACGAATCTTTCTTGTATTGTGAGCTATCACTTGCCATACCACATTGGTCAGTATTGAAGAGGGTAGCCGTAATCAGAGTACACATGGTCACGTACTCAGGGTACTTGTTGTTAGTGTGTACTACAGATCAGGAACGGAGTATGGTGAATGTGACAATAGTGGCGCAGCGATCGCTTTCTGCTCGTCGACTCTTTCTGTTTTATTGCAGCGTTTAGGACAAGTTATCTATGGAAGTTGCGCCCACGAGCATGCACTTTTGGGATAGAACTGAAAGGCGAAATGATCAATTGTCGGAATCAGATGGGCTCTAGCAAAGCCGTATTTTGTGAGGCTGTGGAGCGTGCAAGACGAAGATTGGGTAAGATTGTTTATACAATTGAAAATATGGTCCATTACAGCATCAGGAAGAAGTTCGATGCTGTACTCCACTACTCAGATTAAAAACATACAAAGTATCTCCAATGCAAACAAAGCGGTACTGTTCTCGTTTATTCTACCAGAACCACCATAAGATAACATGTATGTCCCATCTAACGAATACAGGATTCAGAGCAATGTCACTGTTATGTCCCTGCGACCAAAAAGTGCGCTATTTGTTTGTTCTTTTAACTATGGAAACACGTTTATGTGCTAATGAAGACACTGTAGCTTAGCATTCATTTCTGTAACTTTATCGAAGACTTCTGTACATACATTTCAATAATTATTCACCATTTAGGGAATAAACTTCATCCTCAGGTTCCTGAAATGTCGTCACAGACGTGCTAATCTGTCAAAAAGAGTGTGTAATGGTGTTATTGTTAGGTGTTCTCAGTATAGAGATTAAATGTTAAAACACATTAACAGAAGTATTTGGTAAAGTTTTATGCATATACCTACACACACATACATATTTACACAGCAACATTTACATACCAAATAGCCCACGCAGCCGCCCTCATTTGACGTAAGTTAACCGCGGATGCCAAAAACGCCGAAATGTTTGCCTGATCAGAACAATAAGACCAGCGCTCGAAAACAAACACTTTACGGCTGTAACTGGTCCTATTATCTCATCACTGGAAAAATTGCTTGCAGTAGGAGCGGTGCCAGGATCGATTCATGCGCTTGAGAAAGGTGTCTGTATAGAAGAATGGTTGTTCCTGACCAAAACAACACACACAAGGTGCAAAGTATATTAATTATCTGTTTTAAGGAATATAAACATGTGACAGATACTTCATTAACAACACATAACCCACCGTGTTACACAATTGACAGAATTACATAAATGTTATCATATTTTTTCTAGAACACAATTAAACAGTAAATGTGATAAACCATCACCTTGTCTAACAGCACTTTTTATTTGAAATGGCTGAGATACTTCTCCCATAAATTTGACTTTAGATGTTGTATCTGTTACTTTTTCACGATTTATATTTCCTAATTTGGATTTAACATCAAATTCTCTACTGACCTTACTTACTCTTGCTCTGTCTATCCAATCAATGCTTTCTTGAAATCAATAAATGACACTATTACTGGTTTGCAGGTTAACATTCTATGGCGAATGATTGACTTTAAGTTAAAAATTTGTTCCGCACAGGATCTTCTCTTTCGAAAACCACCCTGATATTCTCCCAGTTGTTTGTCTAAAGTATCTACCACTTCAGGAGAATTGTTGATAATATTTTGTATGCCACATGCAGAAGTGTAATTATTCACATTTTTTTGACCACCCTTTTGATGTAGCAGGTGGTTTAATTCTGATTTCCATTCAATTGGAATCTTTTCAGTTTTCCAAATGTTCTCAAAAATCAGCTGCAGATCTTTTATGATTGTTGGTTCTAACCAATAATTCTGCTGTAATGTAGTCTTCACCACTTGTTTTATTGTTTTTCAGTGTTTTGATGGCTTCATAAATTTCTAACTCTGTAGGTGGGTAATCTTACTCAAGATTATGAAGTGTCACTGGAAATTCTGATTTATCTGTTATAACTGGACAGTTGAACAGTTTTCCAAGACGTTTTGCTAAAATTTCATAATTTTGTTTGTTATTTAATCCCATTTTGCTATTTTTATCTTTGAAACAAATACTTGGTGCCGGATTTCCTGTAATTATGTACACTCCTGGAAATGTAAAAAAGAACACATTGACACCGGTGTGTCAGACCCACCATACTTGCTCCGAACACTGCGAGAGGGCTGTACAAGCAATGATCACACGCACGGCACAGCGGACACACCAGGAACCGCGGTGTTGACCGTCGAATGGCGCTAGCTGCGCAGCATTTGTGAACCGCCGCCGTCAGTGTCAGCCAGTTTGCAGTGGCATACGGAGCTCCATCGCAGTCTTTAACACTGGTAGCATGCCGCGACAGCGTGGACGTGAACCGTATCTGCAGTTGACGGACTTTGAGCGAGGGCGTATAGTGGGCATGCGGGAGGCCGGGTGGACGTACCGCCGAATTGCTCAACACGTGGGGCGAGAGGTCTCCACAGTACATCGATGTTGTCGCCAGTGGTCGGCGGAAGGTGCACGTACCCGTCGACCTGGGACCGGACCGCAGCGACGCACGGATGCACGCCAAGACCGTAGGATCCTACACAGTGCCGTAGGGGACCGCACCGCCACTTCCCAGCAAATTAGGGACACTGTTGCTCCTGGGGTATCGGCGAGGACCATTCGCAACCGTCTCCATGAAGCTGGGCTACGGTCCCGCACACCGTTAGGCCGTCTTCCGCTCACGCCCCAACATCGTGCAGCCCGCCTCCAGTGGTGTCGCGACAGGCGTGAATGGAGGGACGAATGGAGACGTGTCGTGTTCAGCGATGAGAGTCGCTTCTGCCTTGGTGCCAATGATGGTCGTATGCGTGTTTGGCGCCGTGCAGGTGAGCGCCACAATCAGGACTGCATACGACCGAGGCACACAGGGCCAACACCCGGCATCATGGTGTGGGGAGCGATCTCCTACACTGGCCGTACACCTCTGGTGATCGTCGAGGGGACACTGAATAGTGCACGGTACATCCAAACCGTCATCGAACCCATCGTTCTACCATTCCTAGACCGGCAAGGGAACTTGCTGTTCCAACAGGACAATGCACGTCCGTATGTATCCCGTGCCACCCAACGTGCTCTAGAAGGTGTAAGTCAACTACCCTGGCCAGCAAGATCTCCGGATCTGTCCCCCATTGAGCATGTTTGGGACTGGATGAAGCGTCGTCTCACGCGGTCTGCACGTCCAGCACGAACGCTGGTCCAACTGAGGCGCCAGGTGGAAATGGCATGGCAAGCCGTTCCACAGGACTACATCCAGCATCTCTACGATCGTCTCCATGGGAGAATAGCAGCCTGCATTGCTGCGAAAGGTGGATATACACTGTACTAGTGCCGACATTGTGCATGCTCTGTTGCCTGTGTCTATGTGCCTGTGGTTCTGTCAGTGTGATCATGTGATGTATCTGACCCCAGGAATGTGTCAATAAAGTTTCCCCTTCCTGGGACAATGAATTCACGGTGTTCTTATTTCAATTTCCAGGAGTGTATTTAAAAGTTTGGCAAAAATTTCTAGTATTATTTTTGGTGACATTTTCTTCTATTTCAATGAGATGAGAATTTTCAACGTTTCTTTTGATTTTCTGGATTATTTTTGATGTTTCTTTTCTTTGTAGTCTGAATTGTTCATAGTTTTACACTTTTTTCAAACATATCCATTTCCTTCGTTTTTGAGCTCTTTGTATTAGTCCTTCTTCACACTCCTATTCCACCATGTCTTATTTGTATTCTTGGCCAATCCTAAAATTTTCTCTGCTGCTTGAGTTATTTGCATCTGGAGTTTACGCCAATCACCTTATTTACTTGTCTCAATTTATTCTATAAATGTTTCTATATTTTCTTTGGTAATATTAGCTGTAGTGGTGTTGTATTGATCATTTTCTTGGTCGTATTTTTTGTTTCAGATGGCAGAAATTTTATTTTAATGTTAGAGAGATAATGATCTGAATCGAATTCCTCATTTCTGACTGTTTTAACATTCTTAATTTCTGTGGTATAGCTTTTCGATACAGCTACGTAATCCAGTTGAAATTCTCCTAGGTTTGGATTTGGATGTCTCCAAGTTTTGGCTTTTCTTAGTAGTCGGCCGAAATGTGTGGACACTAGTTTTCACTGGAACATTTCACATATATTGATCAGTCTTTCATCATTTCTGTTGATTCTTGACTTTGCTAGATATTCACCTACAATAGTCCCAAATTTCTTTTCCCTCCCAATTTGTGCATTGAAGTCTCCAAGAAGTATTTTAACGTTAGTTTTAGGTATGATAGAAATTTCAGATTCTAAAAGAACCCAGAATATGTTTAGTTTCTCCAGATTTCTCTGTTGTCAGCATTTATAGGTGCACGTAGTTTATAAGGGTGAAACTTTTATGCTTGAACTTTATTGTTATCATTTATATTCTTTCTGAATTCGATCTAAATGGTGTTAGACTGCCTACGATTTTTCATTTGCATTAACTGCTGGTCCAAACATCGTCATGTTTTCCATTATTCTTACAGCTGGTTTTCCTTTATAAATTCTACAATGTTGTGTATCAGCTACATTATTATTATTATTATTATTATTATTATTATTATTATTATTACAGTTACATTATTATTATTATTATTATTATTATTATTATTATTATTATTACAGTTACAAATAACACAGCAGCCTAAATTCAATAGCATGAAAACACTTTAGTTTATACTGGATTGTTAATACGGGTTGTTTTCATTTAACCTATACCTACCGTGAGTGGGATGAGCTCCAAAATACTCTATGACATTCCGGACAACATTGGCTGCGTCACGGATTGGTCTTTTCACGATACGTTGTACCTGGAAAGCTCCCTGGGTTCTTAAACGCATCTCTGTATGTCCAAAGCATGCGCAGAAGGTAGACGTCGCGTTGGAAAAGGTCGTGAGCACAGTCTTCTGGCTTCAGCTGCGGTGCGGTGCGTCTCCCTGTAGATCAGCATTGCATCGGTGTAGTCTCCGCTGGAGTACATTAAAGTTGTTGCCTGTTTGACTGTAATACCAGACTCGAAACACAGACAGACGGCTACGCGACCTTATCAGAGCGGAACCAGGGGGGGAAACGTACGTAGATGGCGGCCCAGTTCGGTGGAGGTTCACTTGTACGAGCACTTCCCCTTTAGACAGCAGCGACGAGGCAAACATTTTTGCGCTAACGTTTGTGGGAAACATAAAATTACTGGTATATATAGGATGGTTCTTATTAACGAATAAAAACCCCGAAAGCGACGTAGATGATGCTGTTACAAGTAATTTAATATGAGACACGTGCGGCCGTTAAGCGTAGGGAAACGCCTCAAAAGCGGATGACATATGTTGAATACGCATGTGGCATGCAGTATTTTTTTGCATTGCATTAGACAGTTACACTGAGGTAAGATTTACTACTTTATTTTTCGGTCTTGCGGTCTCCACTGATTTATTGCAAAGTACAGTACACAAAATATCTAGAGTATTATGTCACAAGTAAATGAGCTCAAGCTCCAAAATTTCCTCACTTCCGCTAAATGTTTTACCTTATCTTTACTCAATAAAGTCAGTAAGCAAATGAAAAAGGGACAAAAGAAAAGAAACAGAAATAAGAACAGCTTTTGCTTTATTAAAGCAGGCACAGTAATTTTGCAATTTCTACGCTTATGACACACCACATTTACAAGAGGTGTTTGAAAATAGAGCCGTTTAGCGGGGCGATGTGCTGTAGTGCCCGCTACCGTCGAGGACAGGATCAACAAACCAAGTCGCAGCACGTGTGGCGAGACACGTCATCTAATGACGTCACTTGTTCAACAATTGTCATTCACTTCTGGGGTATTTCGCGACATTAGTGGCCTCATGTGGCTGATATTAAATTACTTGTCCCATTGTGATTACGTCGCTTCAGGCGTTTTTAATCGTTGATTGGAGTCACCCTGTATATACAGGGTAACACAAATAACTTAGCCAATTCATACTCCCGAAATGAGCTAAAATATGAAAAATGCAATTGGCCAGCGATGCACATATGTTAGGGACTCACACAACGGGCAGGATGTAGAATCCATACAATTGTACAAAATCGCTTTCAACATAAAGCTACTTTTTGAATAGCGCTTGTATGTTTTTTCTACCAAAATGAAAGCTAGAGGTACAATTAGTGATGACAGACTTCATTACGCTGCTGTAAACCTTATACCTTCTGCAATACTTAGACTTCATATAATAGAAACAGTGCCACAGTTTCTACTGTTATGCTGTAATGTGCGTTGACTGCATAGTCGTGAAGCCTGGTGTAGGCAAACCCTTGCTCTGCACATTACGGCAGGAACTGTGACACCGTTGCCTTCATGTAAAGTCTACGTATTTCATAAGGTTTGAGTTTTAGAACAGTGAAAACAAGTCTCACAACACTAGTTGTATATATAGTTTTCATTTTCGTAGAAGAAACGTAGATGTAACATTTAAAAAATGTAGGTTTGTAACTGTGTCGAAAGTTATGTTTGTTTACATTTATGGATTGTGGACTCCTGCCAGTTGTGTGAGCCTCTGACATAGCTACATCCCTGGCAAATTGCATTTTTCGGTCCCGCGGGATTAGCGGAGTGGTCTAAGGCGCTGCAGTCATGGACTGTGCTGCTGGTCCCGGCGGAGGTTAGAGTCCTCCCTCGAGTATGGTGTGTGTGTTTGTCTTTATGATAATTTCGGTTAAATAGTGTGTAAGCTTAGGGACTGATGACCTTAGCAGTTAAGTCCCATAAGATTTCACACACATTTGAACATTTTTTTGCATTTTTCGCATTTTGTTTCGTTTCGGAAATATACGAGGTGGAAGAGTTAGGTGAAACGTTCGTTCTCTCTCTCTCTCTCTCTCTCTCTCTCTCTCTCTCTTATTTTGGTGATTCGCACCTTAACATGTACCAGCTACAATGGGTAAGTTGCTTTTTTCTGCAATTAACGGTCTTCCCAGAAGCACATCACTGAATTTACTACCTGATGTTTCCTGCATGGTCGTAACTGCACAATGAAGTGGACTTCGTATGTCTGTACAGAGCATCCATACTTCAGTATCTGACTTGCTACCGACGAGAAAATAAACTTTAATAGCTTGCTTGTGCAATGAGTACTAACAAACTTAAAAACATACTACTCGTAATAAGCCGTGGCCGAGCGGTCCTAGGCGCTTCAGTCCGGAACCGCGCTGCTGCTACGGGCGCAGATTCGAATCGTGCCTCGGGCATGGATGTGTGTGATCTCCTTAGGTTACTTAGGTTTAGGTTGTTCTAATTCTAAGGGACTGATGACCTCAGATGTTACGCCCCATAGCGCTTTGAACCATTTGAACTCGTAATAACGATTTTATTAGTTTGCAAATCAACTATTCGTAATAGGTATAATTATTACTCTGCAGTCGAAGTACACTGAGGTGGCGTTACGTCATGGGATACCTCCTAATATCGTGGCGGACCTCCTATTGCCCAGTGTAGTGCAGCAGTTCCACGTAGCGTGGACTCAACAAGTCGTTGGAAATCCCCTCCAGATATATTGATCCATGCTGCATCTATAGCCGACCACAACTGTTAAAATGTTGCCGGTGCAGGATACTGGGCACTAACTGATCTCTCAGTTACGTCCCATAAATGATGGATTCGGTTGATGTCGGGCGAACTCGATGGCAAACATTCGCGAGAATTATCCAGTATTTTCTTCAAAGGAGGGGCTAGCAATTGTGACCAGATGACATGTCGCATTGGCATCCATAAAAATTCCGTCGTTGTTTCGGAACATAAAGTCCATGAGCGGCAGCAAATGGTCTCCATGTAGCCGAACATAACCTTTTCCAGTCAATGATCGGTTCGGCGGGACCAGAGGACCCAGTCCAGTCCACGTAAACACAGCTCACACCATTATGAAGCTTAACCAGCTTGCACAGTGGCTTGTAGACACCGTGGGGATATGGCTTCGTGGGTTCTGCTCAGCACCTGAGTAGAAATGAGAGCTCTGTGTACGTTATGTGCATTTGGCTATTCCTTGACTTTGACACTTCAGTGTAAATATTGATAACATGTTGTTCAACACACCGTCCTCATTCATCACTATTAGTATCTCCACTTACATCTCAAACACCCTAGATAACAGGGTGAATCGCCTAGAACTTACGCCGCAAATGTTGCGGAAAATAAAAGTGCTATTGATGTGGGGTTTTCACGGGAGGCTCGTATTGTGAGACGATAACACATTGTATTAATACTAAGAAATAGTGCTTTTGTACAAACATACACTTTCTAAATTAAACAATCCCTATTGACATTAACAGACTGAAAGTGGAGTAAACTGGATTGTAGTGGTGTTTGTTGTAGGATTCTAGTGAGAGTCATTTACGAGGTATCGTAAACCGACCCCTGTACAATACCTGTGCTGCACACACTGAAGAACAACAGAAGTGCATACGCTAGTTATGTGATTCTGACCAGTAACGAGGCAACTGAGCATCACAGGTTAAGTTAAAAATGACCCCTGGCAACGGCGATACACACTTCCAAAATGGTATGGAACGACTGCTGCTCATGTTCTAGCATTTCAGCTGAGTTATCCGAGCAGGCTGCAGAAATACATCGTTGCATATCATCTGGTGTAGTTGACATGTCCTTGTAGACAGCGTCTTTCAGCTTCCCCCACAGAAAAGAGAGTCTACAAGCGTCAAATCTGGGCAACAGGCCAGCCAAGATACAGGTCCTCTGTGTCCAATCCAACGACTTAGAAGCAGTTCGCAAAGACATGGTGTAGCACTTCGTGTACTGTGTGCGCTGAAGAACTTGCCGTCGTGCTCCCATAAAACCCTCTCAACACCTAGTGTACTGTGGGCTGGGCAGTCATCATGGTCGTAATACAGGTTCCGTCTAGTCTGCCACGGAATTACTTCTCGCAACCCTGGTACATAGTCTGTTAGGAGGCTGCGAAAGTTGTGTGTATTCAGTCTTCCGTCTGTCAAAAACAGGACTATGACCTGATGGTTCACTATTTATCACGACACATTTACACTCCCTGGTCGCTGACGTTTCAGCTGACGAAGCCAAAGGGGATTGTCAACACATAAATAGTGCATGTTCTGGCGGTTTGGTAAACGTAACTTCATCACTAAACAAGATACATTTGGAATATCATGTCCTAATGCCCATGCAGCTCTTGATAAGTAGACATGTGACAGGACTGGAACTTATGATAGTGGAAAATGAGTAGCATACTTGCTTGACTTATGTCACTTCCTCGTGCAAATGTGTGTGAGCTGAGATGCGAAAAACTGCAACAGCAGCGATAATATTTCCGTCGCCTGTTTCCTTCTTTTACTTTGTCTAGACAGTACACTACCAGTTTCACGTAACTGGTTAAGAGGTTGACGAATAGCTTCTGAATGGTTGATTTCTATTGGGATATCTTACCGCATACACCATTCAAGAAGGAACTGCATTCTTCCTATATTCGCCATACACCGTAGGCTTGTTGGCTTTTTCTGTATTAGTAAATACCAGCACCCTACTGATTGGACTGTCACATACTGACTAGCATGTCGCAGTGCGTTCAAGGAACACACAACCATACTGTAAGCAACGTACCAACATCGTGCCTAGCAAGTACGCAGTTTGAATGGCACAAACAAGTGTCGGTGTGGAAACCTTTCAAGATACGTAAATGACTCTCATTAGAATTCTCCAAACACCACTGGCATTCTAATTTATCCTGCTTTTAATTTATTAATGTCAGTAATCACTGTTCCATTTAAAAAGTGTATGTTTACACTAAACTACGCTTTCTAAGTATTATTACACTCTGTTTGTTGACTAACAATACGAGCCTCAAGCTACCATTCCATTCTGTGAACACCATACTTCAATAGCACTTTCCGTTTCCGAAATATCTTCTCTGGAAATTTTACGCGATTCACCCTGTATATATGCAATCACACTGGTTGAACAGGTCGATAAATAAATGCCGAGATGGCATACTATCCCTAATACCTACAATCATTAGTCTGCAAATGAAGAACTTACTGATGTAATAATGTTCGGTACAATGCCACAGTTACCATTAAAAGTGACTCCACACTATATTATATTTATAGTTTGTCACATTGTATACATAAATGTAGACTGGGCTATGCCAACTTCTGTTGGCATTGTCCTATTAGAGAATAGCCTTCCTGATTCAGACCTACAATTACAGCATATTTTTCAATTCCAGTCTCCTCCTTACGTCCCGATAAGAGGTAATTTTGCATGAAGGATCAGGTACACAAACGTACCACTAGACGCACACAATGTACTGTAATCTAAATCGTACTTATTGCTACACAGATGCTGATGGAATGAGCTCTTAGATGTCAGTGTTGAGGTTACTCATCAGCACCCTTCTATGCAATCAACCAGTCAAATGCACAACAGAAGCGCTTAGTCTTATGTTTATACTCGTTTTATTATTAGAACGGGGACACGTTAGAATATTCGAAACAAAACCCCTGTTTTAACCACAAATTCACAACTGTGATAGGTGATCGAAAACTTCTGACTGGCAGTGTACACACTCTCTTTTCTATGTTGCTAGAATTCGCTTGTTCCTGACAAGGCTCAAGCGATGAGTTTATGGCTACAATTGGGCAGTGATGGAGACTTGCGAGTCCAGTAATGTAATAAGGGCATGTGTTGTCTGAGTACATGCAGTCCAATTGGACATTGTTCAGGATGCACAAGGTTAAACTACACATGTCCATATCAGACTACACGTGGTTGGAGCTCATGGCACCAGAACACACACGTTCAAGGTACACATAGCCAGTGCACATGTGACCAGGGCACATATTGAAAGGGTACATATGGTCAGGGTGGACACGTCAGAGTACATATGATTAAGTACATGTGCCTAAGGCACATATGATTATGGAACATGTGCCAGGGTACATATGGGCAGGGTGTAAAATGACTGGGTATACATGTTTAGGAAACACATTATCAGGGTGAATATGATCTGGGCACATCTGCTCAGAATACATGTAGTTATAGCACACATGTGCAGGGTGTACATGATCAGGGGATACACGGCCAGTGTACACATGGACAGGGCACATTTGGCCAAAGATGTAGTCATAGTATATGTGGTCACAGTGTATATGGTCAGATATATGTGGTAAAGGTACTTCTTATCTGGGTAATATGATCAAGGTACATGTCGTCCAGGTACATGTGATGAACGTATATGAGTTCAAGAATTTGTGCCCAGGTCACATATTGTCATTATACATTTGGTCAAGGTTATATAATTAGCGTACACTTGTTTAGGATTCTCATGCTGAGGATGTGCGTAGGATACATAAGCTAAGGGTACATATCACCAAGCTATACATTGTCACGGTGTAAATTGATGGGTTACAGAAGTTCAGGGTACACATGATCAGTGTGCAAGTGATCTGTGAACATGGCACATGTGCTCAGTGTATGCATGGTCAAGACATTCATGGAACATATAGTCAGGCTGCACCTTGTCAGGGTGCATGTACTGATGCTGCATGTGGTCAGGATACACGTAGGAACTAGGGGTGGCTCCCAGTTTTCAAATAGCGTTCCTCCTTTGTGCTATCTCCCAGTTTGGGCCCATTCCACAATAAAGAAAATATGGTTCATGTGTAATATTACTCCATAGAAAAGTGGAAGACGTGATCCTACGTCCCTACAACTGGGAAAAAATCAGCCAGAAAGGTCTTTTACTTTTACCTAAAAAAGTACTACACTGAAGTAGGTCATTAATAAGTAACTTGAAAATTTGATTATAAAATTTGATGTATTAACTTTAATAATTCTATTTTTAACATTATGACTTACCATGTTAAACAGACCAATATAATTATTAAATAAAAATATCTTTTATAAATCGTTATTCTTTGAGTCTGCTTTTCATGCCGTGGAAGCTTGGGTGATAATTAGACACTACCTGAACCATTTACTGCTACAGTTTCTCATTATTTGTAAGTAATTTGTGTAGTCCTCCGTTAAAATGACTCCTTATAACCTCCCCCTTTGCTTTCTAGTTTACGCTCTTGGCTATGGGTCTGATGACAAAAGAAGGCTGGGAATTACAACCAGTTACATGGACAGCTAATGGAATGCACTGTGTGCCTGAACTCAACTACTCACTGCTTCCTGTGCTAATAGATGTCTATATTTAACGATATTACAAAAATGACAAAAAGTCACTCGATTAAAACCCAGTTAATTAATCACTGAGAGGCGTAAATGGTCCATAATCCGTCTCATAGTCTCACAGCACTCAATCCATCTACAAAAAGTCAGTGAAATTTTGAACTTGAAAATTACATTCACAGAGATTTAACTGTGTCAATATAACTTCTTCCGACAGCCAGTGAAGACGACATGCAACTTAATAATATTCAAAATTCCACGTGTCATCAGTGGCGGGTCACTGGCGTAATAATACACGATCTGTCTCCCAATTATAGCTTTTGATTCCTTAATTATAAATTCACCAAACATTTTCCCAGTTCACAGAAACATTTCACCTTATCCTATACTGTCCAAATTTCATATAGACTGTTTCTACATGGAATTGGACAAAACTAGGGGTAGCCCAAAAACATTTTGAAAAATTTAGAAAATTACTAAATGCACTGTTTGATAAACAAAAGATCCAGAAGACAAGGCCGGATATCAAAGAAACTTCGTACACGTACGCATCATTCTTGGATACGTAAATGATTGAAATTACTGTAACTGCAATTTATTATGACAAACAGAATTGCCACCAGAGTGCACTAGTGTTGTCTGTCTTTAGTGTTGTAACCAGGCCTGGTAGGATAAGGAAATAGTGCGAAAAGCGACTGATGTTGAGTAATCTCTGTGAACGAGAAGCAGAAGCCGCATAGTCGCCTCGGAAGAGCATTATCAGTACCTGACGATGTTTGAAAAGGGCCTTGTAGTTGATTTCTATTTGGCTCGCTGGTCGACTCCTGCAGTATTCAGATTTATGGGACATTCGGATGTGCCCAAATTTTGGACGGCCTTGAAACATGAGGGCACGCATACTTATCGTCACGGTTCTGGCTAACGGGGTCTGACGGCCACTAAGGAGGATCACAGTACTGTGCACCAAGCACATCGTCATCTCTCCACATCTGCGCCTGCCATCCTAGAAGTAGTAATGGATTTCCTTAAATAAAAGGTGTAGTTCTGCACCATCGGTCTGAGGCTAGTAGCAGCCGGCCTAGCGAATTACCGTAGTGTGCGTAAGCTGTTATCACCACAACTGTGTTTGGAGAGGTGCCGTCACCAGGAAGAAAGAACCGCTGATGAATGGAGTCACAGCGCTCAGCGATAAATCACAGTCCGGCACTACCACGTATTACCATTATCGCCAGCCTGGAAAGAATTTTCATTCTCCCAATAATTTTAAGAGACACAGCGTCATTGTGTGGGGAGCTATCATTTCATGACTGGTATAGTTTGAGAAAACACTGACAGCACAACAATAGGTCACGGACATCCTGTTCCCACATGCGTTGCCTCTTATGTGGCAGTACCGAGCAGCTATCTACTTTTCAAGAGGACAATGCTCGTCCACACATGACACAGGATTTTATGAACTCTCTACGTGATGTTGAGCTACTCCCGTGACCATCAACATCCCTAGACCTGTCACCGACAGAACGAGTGTCCAACTAGCTCGAGCATCAACTCCGATCCAATGTCGGCACCCAGGGTATCAAGAAGCAGTTACAATAGTTGCGCTACATTAAATGAATTCACAAGTGCGAAAATGTTCAACCATCAGCTGTAGAATGGAATGACGACAGTGAAAATGACTATGACTTCCAGGATTTCCCGATTATCATGAGCGGTAGCCTTACATTTGGCTATCCGTGCAAGATTCACAGCCACATCCAAACTTCCACATGTCGTCAACCATGCGTCTACGACCTGTACTCGTACATCCATTATGTATATTCCCGTAAGTCGCTCGCCCGGCGTCGGCGGATAAATACAGGTACGAACTGCAGTGCATGTGCTATTCTGAATTACGAGTCAAAGCTCCATAGGACATGCATGCATGCATGCATGCTTGTCCAAACGAATACTGTACCTTAATTAAGAACCATATCGTATTTATTCGCCGACACTGGGCAAAAGACTTACAAGTAAAATATCCCACCAGTACGGGACTATAAATAATGGATGTACGAGTAGAGGTCATATAAGCATAGTTGACGACATATTGAAGTTCAGGTCTGGCTATGAATTGTGTACGGATAGCCAAATGGTAACAGTCTGCCTTTGGCAGGGCAACAGAACGTACGCGTCCGTGTTTTCCGTGTGCCTTGTTTACATTGTGAAGGGCCGTTGCTTGAGTGCCGGCTTACCGTATACGGTCCATAGCGAACCGTTTCCGTAGATCTACACTCTCATTTGCTTTCTGCAGTGATTCTGCCCGACACAAAACACTAGGGGGAGAGCGTTTTCTGCGAGACGAAGTGAAGATTCTGGCGACCGATATTATCGGTATACGTTTGTCGATCGTGAGCAGCACGGTCTGTGTTAAAATCAAAACCACGCGGCGTGCATACGCATCCTACGTAAGACCAAACAGGGGCTCCGCTTCTGCCATGCTGATGGCAATGTGGGGGCGGTAACCATCGACCACGTGGTCTTCGGTATGCGTACGATACGCATTTTCGAATTGCCATTCGAACTTCCTGCAGAGGAAGTCGTCGCGGCACTCCGACGATATGGCACGGTCCACGGCCACACTCCGGAGATGTGGACACAGTTTCGGAGCTGGCCGCTATGGCCGAGCGGCTCTAGGCACTTCAGTCCGGAACCGCGCTGCTGCTACGGCCGCAGGTTCGAATCCTGCCTCGGGTATGGATGTGTGTTGGGTTTAAGTAGTTCTACGTCTATGGGGATTGATGACCTCAGATGCCAAGTCCCATAGTACTTAGAGCCATTTTTGAACAGTTTCGGACATATCTTGTCCTAAACGGCGTCCTACAGGTCACCATTGATCTCCGAAGCCACGTCCCGTCCTACTTAAAGATCGGCGGATGCCGAGCAATAATTATATACGATGACAGCCTCTGACCTGTTTCGGATGCGGCAAAGAAAGCCACCTTAGATCCGAATGCCTCCAACGGTGTATTATGCAACTTCCAGCAGCCGAAGAACCACCCACGTCACAACCTACGGTGCTATCGGTGACCTAAGCCGCTGCCCTTGCTTCTCCTACCGCTTGCGTGTGCACAGGCAAGGTGACGACTCCAGCGAGCAACCAAATGGTGTAAATGGCCCTGAAGATGACCCCATCGTGGGTTGAAACCGGTTAGCGGCAAAATAAACAACGCGCTTATTTATAATAATTTTATTATTTATAATAATTGAGTGCCAGTTCACGTGTCAGTGGACGCGTAGCAGGGCGTGTACCCATCTGTCGTTCCATACAGCAAGGATGCCCCTTCTCTATCCTCCTGTATGCTATTGCCCTAGAGAGCGTCATTGGGAGCTTGACAACCAAGCTCTCTGGCCTCACCCTTTGCCAACACACGTTTCGCTATTGGGTATATGCCGATGACCTCCTCCTCTTCACTGGCTCCGGCTCTGAGATTCGAGCAGTCCTCGAATTGATCACACATTATGGGACTGCCACTGGCAGTGGCATGAATGTCGCCAAATCATCTGCAATGCACATTGGACGAGGCCTCGAGAACAGTGAAGTTGCACCCGTGCCGCTTGTGCGGACGTTCGGTCCCTGGGCATTACGTCTACCCCCAAGGTCTCACGCACAGAGACAACGAATTTCGGTCGCCTGTTACACGTCATCCGCAACGACGTGCACCAGAACCTCCAGCGCCATAGGACACACTTCAACGCGTTGAATTTCTTAAGCGTCACGTGGCATCAAACTTGGTCCACGTCGCGCAAGTTCTCCCTCTGCCGACGGCCATTGGGCGAAACCTTCAGGCCGCCTTTGGCAATTATATCACGGCTTGTTCCATGTTTAAAGTCCGTTATGAGACACTTACCCTGCCTCCACGGGATGGTGGCCTCCGGCTCATCAACGTCCGTATGCGAGCTGCGGCCTTATGTATGAGTACCACGAGAAGACAGTGGACCTGGAGGGGGACATCTCTAACACTCAGCTTGCTTGAGGTCCTCCTGCCTGCTTCCATCTCAGCACCGGTGTCTGTCAGCCACATCGTGCCTCATTTGTCTCACATTTCGACCTTTTTCGTCGACTACGGATACACAATACCAGTCTGCTAGATACGCCCCCATCTAAGACTAAGGATTTTTACAGCCTACTATTGCGCCGTGGTCCCGTGATTGTGACGGAAACCAAACTTCCCTCCATCCAGTGGCCCCTACGGACGTCTGGGCACTGTGGTATCACATAGTCTACAGGAAATTTAGCACCAAATAGTGACTACACAACATTGGCCTGTCAGATTCCCCTCTTTGTCTCCTTTGCCAGCAACTCACCACCGTCTAACTACAGGGACTTATCTGTGGCTTGCTCCCCGTGAGACCCACACTTCCAAATTGCTGTCCACACACTACATTTTTAGTGGCCCTGCCCATTATTCTCATTACTCGCGGCACTCAATCTACCGATCCCCGTAAGACTTCGAGCTATTTGAGTGCACCCGCACTGAAGAAGATCTATGGCCGGTAAGCCTTATCTATACAAAGATGATATCTGTTCTTTCTTACGGGAATCGGTTGATTGACTGCTGCGAGTAAAGAGTATAGTGGGCAGGGGCACAAAAAATTTAGTGAGTGGGCAGTGAGCTGGAAATGCGTGTCTCACAGGAAGCGTGCCAGAGATACGTCCCTGCAGTCGCACTATCCTCTGTGTCCTCGGTGGCTCAGTCAGTTCCGTTTCAGCCGCGCTAGCGAGTGGACGTTGTTTACTGCTGCGCTGCAATGCCGTGTTTACATCGCTGTACTTTGGCTTCGCCGAGTGCTGTCCGTCCGTTAACCTCCGTGTTCGTTCCTGTTCCTGGTGATCTGATCGCTCCTTCTGGTCGTGCTGATGCTATGTGGAATTTCGGTAGTTTAACCTAAATTTCGTCGCTGGATTAGCCATGGCTACAAACCTTAGGAAGAATACTCTGCTATTTGCTTCTGACAAGGAATCCCGTCCTGTTCAGCCAACATCCCTGGAAACAGATGACTGAATTACACATGTAATTCGTCTTAATTCTGTTCTAATGTGTGTGAAATCTTATGGGACTTAACTGCTAAGGTCATCAGTCCCTAAGCTTACACACTACTTAACCTAAATTATCGTACGGACAAACATACACACCCATGGCCGAGGGAGGACACGAACCTCCGCCGGGACCAGCCGCACAGTCGATGACTGCAGCGCCTGAGACCGCACGGCTAATACCGCGCGGCCGTCTCAATTCTGAAACCTTCCATACTTGGCAATTGGATAAGGGAAAATACTGTGTTTTTGTCAAGGTATTCAGTGCTGCGACTGTTGATGAAGTGTTACGAAAGTGGAGCTATGAAGTAGATTTTGTGCATAGAAATGCTTATAAAGGTAAGGTTTCCGTATGTCGAGTTTTGATTACAAAACCGCACGTGTCTTGCATCTTCCCATTGAAACTGAAAATGATAAGATTAAGGAAGCTCTTTCGAACTACGGGAGACGTTAAATCAATTGCAAATCAAAGATGGTCACCTCGCTTTAAACTGCCATGTTCCAACAGGGTACGCTTTATAGCGATGGACGTTAAGACAAATATTCCATCTCACTTAACTGTTTGTGGGTATAATGCACAAATTGTTTATACAGGTCAGGAACCTACATGCCATATATGTAACGAAACCGGCCACTTAAGACAGGAATATCCGCGGTGAACTGTTGTTCTTAAAAGTAATTTGATACAGCGTCAGAAGCTTACCTTAAATGATCTGTTAGCAAAGAATAGCCTGGATCAACTCGTTGAGGATGTTAACGCAGAGGGTCAAGCTGATGTCTCCCTTCACGACAACAGTCAATTTCCCCCGTTAACAACGAAGGAAAACCTGGTGCCACTACTCGTTAAAATGAAATGCAACCGAAAAAACTATCTCTGCAGACAACTGATAGCTGTTCAGAGGACGAGCTGTCCTGTACAACTCCCTCAGTTAGCAAGCAAAAACAGTGCGATGAGAAGGCAGAGGAACCGAAAGGCAGAATGCGAATGGAAACCGATGAACGGAAAGATGATGATGAGAAGCTCAT
This sequence comes from Schistocerca gregaria, assembly GCF_023897955.1. NCBI lineage: Eukaryota > Metazoa > Arthropoda > Insecta > Orthoptera > Acrididae > Schistocerca > Schistocerca gregaria. The sequence continues at coordinate 124,176,720 of NC_064923.1, read as the reverse complement.
CTGCAGAAACCAGCACGGTTTTAGGAAACAGCGGTCATGTGAGACACAGCTGGCCCTCTTTGTGCATGATATACAACAGGCTTTAGATACCGGCTCCCAGGTTGATGCCATATTTCAGTTCCGTACTGTTGTTTGCTCCAAAAAGTGCGCGCTTACGGTCTATCCGTGACTGCAACAGAAACAAACGTAACTTCAGGTTACTTAATATGAAGTTTACTTAATATCAAAAGAAATCAAATAGAGGGTTGAAAATAAAATCGAAGGAAATTCGGTATCAGATGACGAAAGTACTAGTCTGTATCATTTAGTGAAGCATATGAAAAACCGAAGGAGGACTTTTATTGATGGAATTTGAACAAAAAACGGTACGATTCTCAGTACCCAGCAGTATATCATGCACCAGGTTTATCGCTGCTATCGTGAGCTATATTCTGTAAATCGAGATAGTGATGCATCCTTGGAAGAATTCATTGACTGCCTAGCCCCACAGCTGACAGAAGATGACAACGAAAATTTTCTCGAGGTAGTTAGTGAAGAGAACTCGTATGAGAATCCGTGCGCCTCACCACCAAAAAAATCCCCAGGACCGGATGGTCTGCCAGCAGAGTTTCACATCCGTTACTGACGAATAGCGGGTGCGAAAATCACGGGCATTGTAAATGAGGTTACTCAGTGTAAAATGATTCCGACTGAATTTAAGGAAAGTGAAATTGTTCTTGTACCAAAATATAATGGAAACAAAGATTTAAATAATTTTCGTCTAGTTTCACTGCCGAATTATGATTATGGATTGCTAGAATAGTAAACAGCTTCATGCCTTGGGATCATCCTGACAGCGTGCCCCATGAAAATGACGGCTTTAAATTGGAAAGATGCAGAAGATAAAGTACAAGGAGCCGTTATAGAGAATTTAACTCGATAAATGAAGCAAGTTCAAAGAACAATGTATATCAACTCATGCATCCTTGCTAAAACTTGTTATACTGCCCAGCTCTCTCCAATACCGAGATTGATAGCGAGGAGAATAATGTCCAGAATCACAAACTTTTTGTGTAAAAGTGAAGTGTTCAGAGTCCCTGCACAAGTAGCCACTTTAGATCCTAAAGATGGTGGACTAGGATTAACTAATACAACGGATAAAGCCTCTGCACTTTTTATCAAAAGACACATTAATTTAATAAGAGACTCGCGGGAAAGCATAACCAGCCAACTTTTGAGATCATTAAACCTCGAAGCCTGCTTCCCCCGAATTGCATGATGTCAAGAGTCGTTTACACCATGTGAGGGTTTTCTGTGTTGAGTTCAGTTACGTAAGTGCCGAAACCTGACAGTCACGACACTTAACATCAAGAGCCAAAATGCGGGAACGAAGGAAAAGCGAAGGAAGGAACAAAATAGAACGACAGTTGGACTGAGATTTGGAAAAAAAAACATTAGTTCTAATGTGCTCACGTATAATATAAAAACGTCATTGTATAAGACAGTTAACAATATAGTTACCACTAGTGAAAGACTGTATATCAACAATGCCATCTCGTTGACACAATAATTCATAGATCCTTGCAGCGGTCTCATGAGTAGTTGGAATTGGATCCGAGAGCAAATAGCTCTGACTACAAGGACATCCTCTGAGAGTATATCGCTGTTATTGATACACAGGACTGAAGCATGCTATTCCCCTGAGGCAAAAAATAACGCTGTGTACTGGTTGCTGGGAAATTGTGTTAATTACGTCATTAACAAACTAGGATCCGACAGCACGATAGAGTTCAAGTTACACATGGTGTGTGAATACCACAAAAGTAGAAGGTATTAGAATCACAAGAAAAACTTCAGTAATACGTTAAAAATTATATATGAAAGAGTGGAGATTGGTTAATATAAAAAAAGAAGACTGTGTTGACAGTTGTGTATTGTAGTTACCTTAACGATATTATTCAAATTTTTACGTTAAATTTTTGGTGTGTGATTTTTCTACTTCAGAAAGTAGTATTTGAATTTTTATAAGCTAATGTTCAGAACTTATGTGACAGTCAGATTGTGTGTCTAATAGTGCCAAACCCAAAACATTAAAGCTGCATTATTGATTTATCTACATTTACATCTACATGGATAATCTACAAATCACATTTAAGTGTCTGGGAGAGGGTTCATCGAACCACCTTCACAATTCTCTATTATTCCAATCTCGTATAGCGCGCTGAAAGAATGAACACCTATATCTTTCCGTACGATCTCTGATTTCCCTTATTTTATCGTGGTGATCGTTCTTCCCTATGTAAGTCGGTGTCATCAAAATATTTTCGAGTTCAGAGGAGAAGTTTGGTGATTGGAATTTCGTGATAAGATTCCGTTGCAACGAAAAACGCCTTTCTTTCAATGATTTCCAGCCCAAATCCTGTATCATTTCTGTGACACACTCTCCCATACTTCGCGATAATACAAAACGTGCTGCCTTTCTTTGAACTTTTTGATGTACTCCGTCAGTCCTATCTGGTAAGGATCCCACACAGCACAGCAGTATTCTAAAAGAAGACGGACAAGCGTATTTATAGTATAAATATGAAAACTGACAGTTTTTATCGAAGTGTCTTTATCGTTTGGTTAAAACCATAAGACTGTATTTGATGATTCAATGGCTGACAAATGGGCCTGTTCATTTTTGCACTGTGAAGTGTAAGTCAGTTTTCCAGTGAAAGATCTGTTGTATAGGTCTGATCACTTCAGATAATTAACATTCCATTAATGTCCAGAAAGTGTAGTTGGAAGGTTTATAACATCTGTGTTCCACCATTCTCAAGTATTTAAGAGATTGTGTAATATGATTATTAAATTGTTTCTATGTGTGATGGGCATAAATCTTCCATATTCTGAATAAGTTTTGGTGACTTCCCTACAATTGTGTGAAAAAAATGGTGGGGCGACAGCTCGCGATAAGTGGGAAATAATATTAAAAGAAAAATAAAAAAATGTCGGATAGAGGGTCTGCCATGTAAGCAGGAGATCCTGGGTTCCAGTCCCGGTTGGGGCACACATTTTCAACTGTCCCCGTTGATATTTGTCAACGCCTGTAAGCAGCTAAAGGGCTGGATTTCATTCTAATTTCATAGCAAGATTGATGGTCTGGGGTGGCATTTCTTTTCATAGCAGGACTCTCTGGTTGTCATCCACGTCACTCTTACAGCACAGCGGTACGTCGCCGATATTTCACATCCTGTTTAGTTACCAAGCCACGCTTACACTTCAGCAAGATAACGTCCACCCACACTCGACAGACGTTTGTCCTGCTTGTATTCGTGCTTGCCAAACCTTACCGTGTCCAGCAATGTCGTCGGATCTCTCCCCAATTGAAAACGTTTGGAGCTTTACAGATAGAGGCCTCTAACCAGTTTGGAATTTTGATGAGCTAAAGCATCAATTGGAAGAATTTGCACGACATCTCTGAGGATGACATCAAGAAACTCTGTCAATCAATACCAAGCTGAATGACTGCCTGTATAAAGGACTAGAGGTGGACCAACTTTCTACTGACTTCCTCAATGTATGCAGATCTGTCTCTTCCATAAATCAGTCCACTTTTCTGAAATTGTAACCATTTGTTTTTAGGTACATGTACATCACATTTACTGTTTCAGTCCCATTGGGATAATTCCTTCGTGGGGCGTCGTTTTTTATGCCGGAGAGTTAATAGTGGTAGAAAACATTGATATTTGTAGGAAAACTAACATAGGTGGTTGGAATAGTTGTGCACAGTATGCAATAGTGTGAGATGCAGTATATCGACAAATGCAGTCAAATGGTACCACATTTTAGGTCAGTAGTATAGTAGGTAGTACGGCAGTAGAGTAAGCCGGCCGTTGTGATCAAGCGGTTCTAGGCGCTTCAATCCGGAACCGCGCGACTGCTACGGTCGCAGGTTCGAATCCTGCCTCGAGTATGGATGTGTGTGATGTCCTTTGGTTAGTTAGGTTTAAGTAGTTCTACGTTCTAGGGGACTGATGACCTAAGATGTTAAGTCCCATAGTGCTCAGAGCCATTTGAACCAGTAGAGTAAAACATCAACACTTCAGGATGTAGCGGGTGGAATTTGGTACAAAGGCAGCCAACTCTGTGCGGCGTTAGTGCAAGTAGGTGCCTTTACTGCAGAAAGGAAACTAGTATCATTAATAATAGTACGTGGCGTGCACATAAACCAATGCCCCGTGGAAAATAGTTGTCATCTAATGAAAAGGCAAAAATCTGTGCGTAAAGGGAAATAGCTTTCTCTATTCGTCAAATAGACAAAAAGCGAACCGTTCAAGTACAGTGGTTGATAATTTCGTTAGATTGGGCACGCGGTGTGGACAGAACGGAGAATATGACCGAAATAGAAAATTATCTTAGGCATCTAAACTGCCATTTTTGCAGAAATCCAGGGCCTCAACTGTTATTCTTCTCATTTTGTTGTCAGTAACTGCCTGGCATGTGCGACCAATTTTGCCAAACGACAAACACTTTGTATTCAAGAAAAGACTGCAGTAACCTGTCCTAACACCCAAACATAAATATCCTTGATTGACACTTGCTGAAAAATGTATGTAATAGATTTCAGAACAGGTACAAACTGACAAGGATTTTAATTTAGATGGGGCGATTGGATTCAAACAGTATTGGTAAGATTTGAGAACGGTTCAGCACTCTAACATGTACACTCAGATGCTGGAGACAGAAATGATTAGCGTTTATGAGAACATAGGGACACACTAGAATTAACTCTAACATGTACACTTTGATGCTGGAGACAGAAAAGATTAGAGTTTATGAGAACTTAGGGACGAAAATCAGATGTTTCAACAATATAGTGCATCTGTGCATGTTCCTGATACACCAAAACGTGGTTTTAAAATGAAGATATCGATGTCTTGGCCTGACCTGCATGTGCCCCGGATGTGAACCCCTTGAAAGACCTTCCGGGAATACTTGCAAGGCGTGTTTACCAAAACAGAAGGCACTTCGAGACCGCATGTGACCTGAAAAGAGTGCTAGGACAAGAGTGAGCGTCTCTTTTACTATAAGAACTATAAACTGTAACAAAATCAATGCCGAAGAGAATTTTGGAGGTAATTAGGATGAACATAGAATGGACATCGTACTTAGCAGTGCAGTATGACAACAGGACAATGAATGCCTTTATATCAATTTTCATCCACGAAATGCAAAAGTCTTATTTTGTTACTTGTGTTATGATAAAAACTACGTAATTCCATCATGATTGTTAACGTCTTACATGTATCTACTGAGGTCATAACAAATTCGGTACGTGCATGCTTTAGAAAAAAATGGTTCAAATGACTCTGAGCACTATGTGACTAAACTTCTGAGGTCATCAGCCGCCTAGAACGTAGAACTAATTAAACCTAACTAACCTAAGGACATCACACACATCCATGCCCGAGGCAGCATTCGAACCTGCGACCGTAGCGGTCGCTCGGTTCCAGACTGCAGCGCCTAGAACCGCACGGCCACTCCGGCCGGCCCATGCTTTAGACATTGTATTATTACCTTCGTAGGAACCACGCCTTTGTATTGATTTCCACCACTACATAGCGGCTGTCAAATGAAAACGAGAGGAATAGAAAAATGAAAGTAAACTATTTACGTATGTTGGAACTTAAATAGTGGCAACACTGCTGTGGAGACAGTGTGCAATGGAATCTACCATTGTCGCTGATAGCACAAGTTGTTGACATACCTACCTTACTTCTGAGCAAATGGATTAGCCGGTCCCACGTTACCGGCGTGCGTACAATCGAGGGAAACACAGCCACTTGGGAGCGAGCGGTCTAACGCAACGGTGTCGCTATGTTTTCGAAACAGGAACAACGGAGTTGGATCAAGATCGAATGTGCCAGAGGTCGTACAGCACGACAGTGTCATCAAGGACTTCAAGAGGCATGTGGGGAATCTGCATTGCCGTACAGAACAGTGGCACGTTGGGTGAAAGCCTTCGACGAAGGTCAGAAAACGGTGGCAGACATGCATCGGGCAGGTCGCCCTAGCGTCTCTGAAGAAGAAGTGCATGCTGTTGTCACGTTAGTGGACAGTAAACGACGCCATACGATTCGTGAGCTTGCCCACGAAACTGGATTAGCTCATACGACTGTTCTTCGCATCCTGAAGGAACGTGCGAAAAATTACATCACGAAGGATTCCGCATGATTGGAAGGAAATGCAGAAATGGATGCTTTACCACGCTGCTCGGACGCATTTGGAACGCTATAATCGCTAAGGAGAGGCTTTCTTACGCCGTATCGTAACACTGGATGAGACATGGGCCACATCGTACGAGCCAAACCTGAAACGCCAATCCAACGAATGGCGTCATTATGGGTCACCGCGAAAGTCGAAAGTGAGTCAGAGCTCCAGTACGGCGGAACTTACTGTGATTCTTGTATACGACTGTGATGGTGTTATCCTAACGCATTACGTTCCTCCACGGCAGACCGTCAATGCACAGTATTATTGTTCGTTTTTGGAGCATCACCTGTGATCAGCTTTGCGAAAGAGGCGGCCACACTTTCTGCGTAAACCACCCATCATTTTGCACGACAATGGGCGGGCGAATACAGCACTACCTGTGATTGCTCTGTTCGGTCCATGAGACTGGGAAGTACTGTACCATCCACCACACTCCTCGGACTTAAGTCCTTGTGACTTTGATTTGAACCCGAAGATGAAGGAACCACTTCGTGGCATTCGCTTCAGAACTGTTCCTGAGATTCCACAGGCAGTAGACCCCTCCATGGGCACCGTCAGCAGAACAGGCTCTGCTAACGATATACTACGCCTTCCACATCGCTAGCAAAGGGTTCTACACAACTCAGGTGACTACTTTGAACTACATTAACAGCTGCAGATATGTAACTCTGTTGTATCGGTTGTGAATGAATAGTTGACACTATTTGAGTTACAACCCTCGTACTGAAACTTCCTGGAAGATGAAAACTGCGTGCCGGACCGAGACTCGAACCCGGGACCTTTGCCTTTCGCGGGCAAGTGCTCAAGCTGTGAGGACGGGACGTGAGTCGTGCTTGGGTAGTTCAGATGGTAGAGCCCTTACACGCGAAAGGCAAAGGTCCAGAGTTCGAGTCTCGGTCCGGACGCAGTTTTGATCTGCCAGGAAGTTCCATATCAGCGTACATTCCGCTGCAAGGTGAAAATCTCATTCAGGAACTCTCGTATTATTTCAAAAGTATTCGCCGTAACTGTTATCACATTTGGCCCACTGAGAGACAAGGTGGTCATTGCCTTCATAGAATAATGTTTTCAGTCGACTTAGGAACCATGGCTGTACCCAGACGTGCACTTCTTCGTCCAAAGCAAATCGACGGCCACAAATGTCTTTCTTCAGAGCTCCAAAAATATGGAAATCGCATGGGGAGTAACCGGGAGTGTATGGAAGATGTGTAAGGTCTTCCCAGTGAAACATCTGCAATGTTCTACAAACAACCTTGTCAATAACACCGTCCCCGGTGTTGACTGTCAATTCTTGGTTATTGCGATCCAGTTTTGGAGTCCTTGTTTGTGGAAAAAAGTATCTCATTCAGAGTGCTCCGTGGCACCACCCGCACACCAGATTAATATTCACGTCTGGAGCCCATCACATCCTCCCCTAGTTAACTTCTGAACTTGATTGCTTCACCACTGCAGACACTTATCATTTCTCAAGGCGAACCGAGAAGTCGCAAGTAACCACGATAGCTGGGTTGAGTTCTATACCACGCTTACTCTGTGTATCAGCTCCCCTCGGCATCGATGTCGTGTCAGGTATCTCTGATGGATCTTCCATTGAGCCTCACGTAAATTTCAAAGGTAATTGATTCTTATGCAAGAAATTCTAGTGGAGTTCTTGAAATATGTCTTCCAAACACTCGAGATGATGTGAAATTACATCATAGCGTGAAAAAGCGAGGGAAGGTATCTAGGTCGACGTGAGTCAAAGTCCTGACAACCAAGATCTTTGATTTGATTTCCTTAGATTTTACCTTGTGGTGTTAAGTAAGCAGTATTCTAGTCTGCGTAGCACAGTGAAATGGCCTGAAACGCCGCTGATCGTTATCTCACCCCTTTGGACTGTAGCGCGAAAGCAATTTTTGCTCTGGTGTACGGGATGGGACCACTAGTGACAGTTCAAAATAATTCGACGAAAATATAATCCGAAACATGAAAGGGTGTCTATGCTTTTTCAGCCATTGAAAAGCACGTTTTACCAGCACAGCCAGCTGCTCATGGAGCTCGGAAGATGAACACGATAATCTCTCATACAAGGAAATGTGTAACGCTGCCAGGGGACGTGTGGTGACTCCAAATTTATCACCCTCTTTTAATTGGTTCATAACTAAAATGTTTCGTATATTTTGCGACCAAAGTGCTTCATGTAGACGATTCATCACTATGAAATCTCTATAGCTTGATCATTAAGATTAGTAATAGCTCCGTACATAACTTTTCGGATCTTTTCAGCGTTACCTGCACACCGATTGCTTTTCTGGACATCAAAAAGTCATCTTGCTTTGGGTGTCTAGCTCCCTGATGCTGTTCGTAGCTGTGTTCTTAGTGGTGACGTCTGGAGAAAGAAAGGCAAAGCTGATAATCAGTACTTGGAGCTAAGCTTTAACCTGATCTTCAACATAAGCAAAATTTAAGCAATCTGCCTAGACGAGCAGAAAGACAGGAACTAAGTCAACGGAAGTACAATTTTCCGTTTTGAAATGTTAGTTCAATTAATAATTGGATGTTCTTCGACGGTATGGGCTACTTGTCAAGTCCGTTCAACGCAAACGAAAGAGAAAATTTAAAGAACAGCTGTGTGATTTTAATGCAAGCAAGAAAGGCGCTGTATATGGCTGAGCGCATTAGTTTCAAACATCTAAACATCCAAGAGCTTACGTCTCAATACAGGTGTAAATGTAATACTTCATGCAACACACATTTCACGTAATATTCACGACGGAAAAGACAGATAAATTCAGGTTATTGAGAGGAATAAAAACGATATTTCTTTTCGCGTGCCACCCGCTAATGGAAGTATATGACAAGGTAATAAAAACGGGGGTAGGGTGAGGGGGATGTAGATGAGTAACTCTGGTACATTAGATACCTCTTGAAAAACACACAGTGTACTCTCATGATAAGTGGAAAAATAGGGGTACGTACTATTCTTTATGAGCAGACGCGTGAAATACTTCTCTAACAGATACTAGTTTTTAAGTATAATATAAGATCCTTGAGAGTGCAAATGCATGTTAATACCTGTTAGGTGAAGTGAACCGCAAGATAAATTGCCGGTGGTGAGTGAGTGTTGTCGTTTCAGAGACAATGGAATGAGGTTATACACTGAAAGGCACTACAAGCTACAAGTGTGGAACAACTTGGACAATGCCATACCAGTAAACTTCAGTTTTACAAGTCGCAAGGAGAAGCGCTTTTAGTTACAGAAATTCTTAGCATTAGGCACTTTAGGAGGTGTTGGATTGAAGAGGCCCAGGAGGACCTGCGCTCTGGAGCAGATAGTGTAGAGAGTTCTAGAGATGTGGAAAAGTGTATTACGGTTTCCACCAACACTCATGGCAAGTGAGTGGCGTTACCTTGTGTGAGAGGCCGGTCACCCTTAGGGACGCTTGTGGCTGTGAGAGTTCAGAAATGGGCTCCGTATACTCGCTTCAAACTCGCCAGCGAGTCCTGTGACGTCACCTCGAAATAGAACGTCTCCGTGCGTTCGTAGACTCGACTCGTGATGTTCCACCGCTGTCCACTTGGCATTTGCGTCTTTTGTCGCATACAGGTGGACTGGGCTCTCTCGGAAAGGACAGCAAATACACAATTCAGCAAGTGTAGCTGATGACTGGCGGCGTTCTCGCTTGACACGCAACATATCTTAAGGAAATTTCCTCCATTAGACTGTATATTACTATTCATTTGTTTCACACAATCGTGGTTACGGCCATTTTAAAATGCAAACTGAAATATAATAAAATGTTCGACATGCTTAAATGAGATAAACATCCTTTAGGTGTGAGGATTATTACGCAGTATGGCCGTAAACAGTGTCAAAAGCTTGTAAGGATGTTACGGAGCAGGTTGTGCAGAGCAATAATTGGCAAGAAAAAAATTCGATACGTTGCGCCGCTTCCGAGGTAATTAGCATTGAAGGTAGCCAACCAGGCAGTTGTGCAATCAAATTCAAGTGGACCACCTGATACAGTTAGTCAGCTGTTCTCACAGAATAGATGGTAGCGTACGAGACTGCTCACCCTTTGGCTTGGGTTCGATCCTTACTGCCGTCCATGGCCAGTTTCTCTATTGCTCTCTTGATTGGTTTTAGGAAACCAAGCGAACATGTTTGGCGACACCGTCTCTGCCGTTCCACTTGAATTAAGTATTTGTCCATCAACGCATGTGGCCATGACAAAAAGAATATGAAAATAGCGCGCTTTTTATTCACCGGGTTTTAACAGTAATGTAGCTTTCTTTCCAGTTTTCTTTTGACGTAGCACATACGAGTGTTTTCTCATTGTGGAGTTGAAATAAACAAGAATGCAACTATTTTGTTTGCAGTTGGCGAAATTTTTGTTTTTCATCTTAAATGTGGACTACAGCATGAAATTTATTCCACACATCACTTCTCCTCTAACGGAACGCATATGCACTTGTGTACACTGCAGCGATTAATTTTCGTAATAATTATGTAAACTCCGCCTCGATCGCACAAACTACCTGGTGTTAACCTAGGTTTCAGCGTGGGTAACCATGCCTTCTTCAGAACAAATATAAAACAGCTTGCGTAAATAGGCTTAGTCAAAGGCTAAAATCAACGCCTACAGCGGCAAGACCTCATAAATTTTTTTACAAATACCAAGTCAATAATATTACACACAGCGTTGAGATAAGTAATATTATTGACTTGGTACATATGTACCATGTATCGTTAAAAATTTTTATGGGGTCTTGCCACTGTAGGTGTTGATTTTAGCCTTTCACTATGCCTATTTAGGCAAGCCGTTTTATATTTGTTCTGAAGAAGGCGTGGTTACCCACGCTAAAACCTAGGTTAACACCAGGTAGTTTGTGCGATCGAGGCGGATTTTTCATAATTATTTCGACACTTACGATTGCTGAAAGTTCTTAAATTAATTTTAATCTTACACCCTCTATAGCCTCACAAAACAAAGCATCGTTAGGCCATCTGATCCCGACAGTCGATCATTTCGGGTTGTCCGTGCGATTCCACAGAGCAAGTGGTGTACTGATCCACTGCACTAACAATAAGTCATGACTAGCCTTACACTCCTGCATACTTCAGTGAGGGAGAACGAGTCGACGAGTATGAAGCGATCTCAATGTGACACTTCTCAGGCTCATCACAGTCGCGGAACTACAGTGGCAAAGAAAGAAGTCCATTAGCACTGACGGTACACTGCCGCCTTGATTTGTGATGTATGCAGCCTGCAACGTTAGACTCGTATTTGCACCGTTTCTGATCTGTAGTGGCTGTCCAGTGGAGGAAGACAGCTTAATGTAGCTAAAGATTTTACACAGGATACTAACAAAGTTTTTAATTATTACGGCAAAAAATCAAGCTGTGGCCACGAAAGTTGGTCATGATGTTGGCCCTCCTGTACTTAGTCACCCTCAAATGTGACACATTTTCCCCCAACAATGCATGACTTGGTGAGGACCTTGGTTGTAGAGCTTGCATTTTAGCTGTTCAAAAATGTTCCACTTCGGAGAATCGTCTCGCTGCCATTGTGGATGTGCCTGCCACACAATTGCTCATCACAAATTTACACTGTCTCCCTGCGCACCCCAGAAGATAGTTAACCTAGTATAGGAAAAGAGATCTTCTATGACCAATTACAAGAAGTTATGAGTCTGATATCTTCAAACGAGTTTGCGGTAGTAATAGAGGATTTTAATAGTGAAGGCTTCCTCAATATCAACTTACGCTCAGGCAACGGACTGAGAATAAATAATGCTTTCTAAGACCATAAAGAGCAATACAAATACACTTTTCAGAAAACAAGGGATCATAAGATTATAAATCTACAACAGATTACTTTGTGACAAACAGGGACATCCATCCTCAGTCGGTGCTATATGTTAGGGCTGAAATCTCTGCCAACATAGTGAGTGATCATAGCCTACTGACGGCAAAATCAGAAAGCATGTAGGAAAGGAACAATTTTAAAAGAGGAAAAAAATAATAGAGAGTCATTATCAACCTACAAAAATATTATATATCACAAGCGAATAGCAGAGAAAATCATTAATGCAGAGAATAGCGTAGATCAGTTTTGGGAGGAAATCAAAGATAGTAGTGAAGTAGCAGCTCAAGAAACACTAGGTACACGCGTTATAAGTCAAGAACATCATGGTTTCGTGAAGAGGTTAAAGAAATGCTTAAAAAAGAGATGTGCCTGTTTGAAATATAAAACAGTCAAAATGCAAGGGTCTTGTGAAGTTTACAAAAGACTCGTAATGAGACAAAACCACTAGTCACTTGATTTAAACATTGGGAAACCATTTATAAAAATTTAGAACCTGACTTATGTCGGTTGCTGAAACAAGTTTGGAGAATGATACGACATCTGAAGAAAGAATTAAATGAAATTGTGAAAGTGAACGACATAAATGAGGAATCAGGTGTCAAATATTGTACAGAGTCGTATAAAATTAAAAGATCGTCAGCAAATGAAAAGAGATCAGAAGGCAGTATGCAAGCAAATGATGATGTAACTATTTCACATGCAGAGATAGAAGAAGCAGTAAGTCAGTTAACAAATAGGTAGTCTCCAGGAAAAGACAGGATTCCCAATGAATTACTAATGTATGAAGGATATCCATTAACTGAACTATTAACGGAGTTAGCTGGCAATGTTATAACTGGCAATAACTCCAAACGAGTGAAGAACCAGTATTACAGTTCTCACGTACAAAACAAGAGATAAGAAAGACCAATCCAACTTTTTTTTTTTTTCATCAGTCTACTGACTAGTTTGATGCGGCCCGCCACGAATTTCTTTCCTGTGCTAACCTCTTCATCTCAGAGTAGCACTTGCAACCTACGTCCTCAATTATTTGCTTGACGTATTCCAATCTCTGTTCTCCTCTACAGTTTTTACCCTCTACAGTTCCCTCTAGTACCATGGAAGTCATTCCCTCATGTCTTAGCAGATGTCTTGTCATCCTGTCCCTTCTCCTTTTCAGTGTTTTCCACAGATTCCTTTTCTCTCCGATTCTGCGTAGAACCTTCTCAATCCTTACCTTATCAGTCCACCTAATTTCCAACATTCGTCTATAGCACCACATATCAAATGCTTCGATTCTCTTCCGTTCCGGTTTTCCCACAGTCCATGTTTCACTACCATACAATGCTGTACTCCAGACGTACATCCTCAGAAATTTCTTCCTCAAGTTAAGGCCGGTATTTGATATTAGTAGACTTCTCTTGGCCAGAAATGCCTTTTTTGCCATAGCGAGTCTGCTTTTGATGTCCTCCTTGCTCCGTCCGTCATTGGTTATTTTACTGCCTAGGTAGCAGAATTCCTTAACTTCATTGACTTCGTGACCATCAATCCTGATGTTAAGTTTCTCGCTGTTCTCATTTCTACTACTTCTCATTACATTCGTCTTTCTCAGATTTACTCTCAAACCATACTGTGTACTAATTAGACTGCTCATTCCGTTCAGCAGATCATTTAATTCTTCTTCACTTTCACTCACGATAGCAATGTCATCAGCGAATCGTGTCATTGATATCCTTTCACCTTGTATTTTAATTCCACTCCTGAACCTTTCTTTTATTTCCATCATTGCTTCCTCGATGTACAGATTGAAGAGTAGGGGCGAAAGGCTACAGCCTTCTCTTACACCCTTCTTAATACGAGCATTTCGTTCTTGATCGTCCACTCTTATTATTCCCTCTTGGTTGTTGTACATATTGTATATGACCCGTCTCTCCCTATAGCTTACCCCTACTTTTTTCAGAATCTCGAACAGCTTGCACCATTTTATATTGTCGAACGCTTTTTCCAGGTCGACAAATCCTATCAACGTGTCTCGATTTTTCTTTAGCATTGCTTCCATTATTAGTCGTAACGTCAGAATTGCCTCTCTCGTGCGTTTACTTTTCCTAAAGCCAAACTGATCGTCACCTAGCGCATTCTCAATTTGCTTTTCCATTCTTCTGTATATTATTCTTGTAAGCAGCTTCGATGCATGAGCTGTTAAGCTGATTGTGATATAATTCTCGCACTTGTCACCGCTTGCCGTCTTCGGAATTGTGTGGATGATGCTTTTCCGAAAGTCAGATGGTATGTCGCCAGACTCATATATTCTACACACCAACGTGAACAGTCGTTTTGTTGCCTCTTCCCCTAATGATTTTAGAAATTCTGATGGAATGTTATCTATCCCTTCTGCCTTATTTGACCGTAAGTCCTCCAAAGCTCTTTTAAATTCCGATTTTAACACTGGATCCCCTATCTCTTCTAAATCGACTCCTGTTTCTTCTTCTATCATATCAGACAAATCTTCACCCTCATAGAGGCTTTCAATGTATTCTTTCCACCTGTCTGCTCTCTCATCTGCATTTAACAGTGGAATTCCCGTTGGTAATGTTACCACCGTTGCTTTTAATGTCACCAAAGGTTGTTTTGACTTTCCTGTATGCTGTGTCTGCCCCTCCAAAAATCATATCTTTTTCGATGTCTTCACATTTTTCCTGCAGCCATTTCGTCTTAGCTTCCCTGCACTTCCTATTTATTTCATTCCTCAGCGACTTGTATTTCTGTACTCCTGATTTTCCCGGAACATGTTTGCACTTTCTCCTTTCATCAATCAACTTAAGTATTTCTTCTGTTACCCATGGTTTCTCCGCAGCTACCTTCCTTGTACCTATGTTTTCCTTCCCACCTTCTGTGATGGCCCTTTTTAGAGATGTCCATTCCTCTTCAACTGTGCTGCCTGCTGCGCTATTCCTTATTGCTGTATCTATAGCGTTACAGAAGTTCAAACGTATCTCGTTATTCCTTAGAACTTCCGTATCCCACTTCTTTGCGTATTGATTCTTCCTGACTAATGTGTTGAACTTCAGCCTACTCTTCATCACTACTATATTGTGATCTGAGTCTATATCTGCTCCTGGGTACGCCTTACAATCCAGTATCTGATTTCGGAATCTCTGTCTGACCATGATGTAATCTAACTGAAATCTTCCCGTGTCTCCCGGCCTTTTCCAAGTATACCTCCTCCTCTTGTGATTCTGGAACAGGGTATTCGCTATTACTAGCTGAAACTTGTTACAGAACTCAATTAGTCTTTCTCCTCTTTCATTCCTTGTCCCAAGCCCATATTCTCCTGTAACCTTTTCTTCTACTCCTTCCCCTACAACTGCATTCCAGTCGCCCATGACTATTAGATTTTCGTCCCCCTTTACATACTGCATTACCCTTTCAATATCCTCATACACTTTCTCTATCTGTTCATCTTCAGCTTGCGACGTCGGCACGTATACCTCAACTATCGTTGTCGGTGTTGGTCTGCTGTCAATTCCGATTAGAACAACCCGGTCACTGAACTGTTCACAGTAACACACCCTCTGCCCTACCTTCCTATTCATAACGAATCCTACACCTGTTATACCAATTTATGCTGCTGTTGATATTACCCGATACTCATCTGACTAGAAATCCTTGTCTTCCTTCCACTTCACTTTACTGACCCCTACTATATCTAGATTGAGCCTTTGCATTCCCTTTTCAGATTTTCTAGTTTCCCTACCACGTTCAAGCTTCTGACATTCCACGCCCCGACTCGTAGAACGTTATCCTCTCGTTGATTATTGAATCTTTTTCTCATGGTAACCTCCCCCTTGGCAGTCCCCTCCCGGAGATCCGAATGGGGGACTATTCCGGAATCTTTTGCCAATGGAGAGATCATCATGACACTTCTTCAACTACAGGCCACATGTCCTGTGGATACACGTTACGTGTCTTTAATGCAGTGGTTTCCATTGCCTTCTGCATCCTTATGTCGTTGATCATTGCTGATTCTTCCGCCTTTAGGGGCAGTTTCCCACCCCTAGGACAAGAGAGTGCCCTGAACCTCTATCCGCTCCTCCGCCCTCTTTGACAAGGCCGTTGGCAGATGCCGGAAGTCTTCGGCCGCCAATGATGATTATTTATCAAAATTTAGGCAGTGGCGGAGATCGAACCCGGGACCGAAGAAGTTTTGATTATGAATCAAAGACGCTACCCCTTCTTTTTATTATTATGTTTTTTTTCTGCACCAGGAACAGGGTAAATGAACAAAAGATCTTTATTGGTACAAACTTAAATACAAGAAAAATGCCATCCTTCCGGCGAAAATAACACAAGACATGATACTCGTAAAGGTGAGCAAGTTTTTTAGTATGAACAAGGTGTAGGAAAAAAAACTAATAATACTGATGGAAGCTAAGAGGTGTAAAGCAATTTACAGTGGAGTGAGGGAAAAACCCGTGTTTATCTGGTGTAGTGCATAAAAGATAGGAGGCGCGTGTCCATGCGCCTACTCCACTATGGGTTACAATGTAGAAAGCAGCGCAAGGGGTCTCAGATGTCAGCAAGGGGGGGCGGGAGAGCTGTCGGCGTGTGGTACCATCCAACTGAGCGGGGGTGACGTAAACATCGCGTGTAGGTAATTAGCGAAGAAGGCGCGGTAGCGCGGTCGCTGTTCGACTTCACTGTGGGCGGTTTGTAAGTACTGCCAGAAATCAAGGCGTGATTTGTCGCCATCATTATACATGTAGGTGATGGTCCATCCCTTGACCCATACAATCGCATGATTTTTGGTGGCGGGGAAATAAGTATTCTCAGGATGGATAAATGCCCATGGGTCAATCGAGTCCGGCGGAACACGGAGGTAACAGGCAACGAACTGTCGGGCAAGTTTCCAGACGTCACTGGTGGTAGCACAAGTCAGTTGATGGACATCGTCATCCATGAGGTGGCAGATGGAGCAGAGTGGAGAGTCCTTTAGTCCGATGGCGTGAAGACGATGATTTGTGGCGAATTTTTCATTTGCGACCTGGTACCATGTTGCCCGGACGTTGGAGGGAAGAAAAGGCTGGTGGATGTGACGCCAAACCGTGGGCCACCGCGTGGACGGATGACGCAGTTCGATATTGTTACTGGATATGGAACGAAGGAGTGGGGTGTAAAAATCTTTAGGTCGAGGAGAACGCGTGGTCAGTAAGTGTGTGTGAGCATAACTGAAGTCGACGATGAAATCAGAAATGTGCGTCAGATGGTGCTTGATGTGTCCGACTGGTACTGGTGGTGTTATGGTCGCGGGCACAAGAATTTCCAGCAAGCTGCGCGTAAGGGAGGTGCCCCCGTGCCACTGCTTGTGCATGGTGGACATGTACGAGGACGCCGCGCGGAGTCGCACATTGACAAGACCGAGGCCACCCGCTCGCGGGGGAAGGGTGATCGCGTCGTAGCGGACCTTAAGAAGCGTACCGGCCGTAAGGAAGTATCCGAAGGCAGCCTGGAGGCTGCGTCCAATAGTTGATGGCAGCGGGAGGACCTGTGCAATGTGGACCATTCGGGACGCCACATGTTGATTGAGGTATTGGACACGTAAAGAATCGAGTCGTCGGAGAAGATTTTGTCGCACCGTCGTGCGGATGGTTTGGAGAGCACGCCGAAAATTGATGGCAGCGGAGCGGCGCAAGGTGGAGGTGAAAATGATACCAAAGTATCGTAGTTTCTGTACACACGGGAGAGGTGCTAAGTCGTCGTGTGAGAGGCCGCGTCCAATGGGCATCGCCGCGGATTTAGTCACATTCATGTTACTGCCCGCTGCAGTGCCGTACGTTGATATCAAATCAAGTACCGTGTGTGTTTCACTCCGTGAGCGGATCAAGAGGAGGAGGTCGTCCGCATACGCACGACATCGAAAACTGTGCTGTCGCAGAGTGAGACCAGAAAGGTGGCTCGTCAGACTCCCGATGAGTGGCTCCAGGCTGATGGCATAGAGTAGGGTCGAAAGTGGGCAGCCTTGCCGTACGGAACGTCGGATTGCCACTGGTCCCGCCTCACGGCCATTAACCTGAATCAGCGATTCGGCGGTGCCGTACAGGCGCCGGATTACGTCGATAAAGGCTGGTGGAAAACCCATGCGGTTCATCACGGAGAACAGAAAAGGATGCCGCACTTTGTTGAATGCGCTGTCAAAATCAATGGCAACCTCTGCGGCGCGGAGTCTGCACGCCGCTGCCAGTGCAATTAAATCGCGACATTCTCCTGTGGCCGTTTGTATATTAACTGAGCCGCCCGGAGTTGTCTGTTCCGAGGGTAGAATGCTAGGCAGGACCTTGCGGCATCGCGTTGCCAGGAGGCATGTAAAAATTTTACAGTCTGCGTTAAGCAGAGTCAGTGGACGGTAATGTGCTGTCGTCACACCTGGTGTCGGTTTGTGGATGGGTATAATAATTCCCGTGACGAAGGACGGCTGTACGGCGTTCCCCATCGTCAGCAGTTCATGAAACATCGTTGTTCACCGTGACGCCATTAGTGTGAAGAAAGCGCGATAAAATTCTATCGGCAATCCGTCGACACCAGGTGACTTTTTCAGAGCACCTTTTTTTATTGCATCGTGGATTTCGTCACGCGTAATGGGCTCCATCAGCTCATCCGCTTCGTCGCTGGTGAGGGTGCGAGTTACGTGTAATCACAGACTCCTTAGCGTGGTTGTTGGTAATCTCCTCCTGGTACATTGTGCGGTAGTGGTCGACAAAGGCACTGACGATTTCGGCCTGGCAAGTGACGTGCTGGCCGCGACAGGTTGTGATCTCGGTGATGAGTTGTTGTCGCCGATGTTTCCTATCGGAGGCGATATGATGCATGGTCGGATGTTCCTGTTCCGCCGAATCTTGATATCGGGTTCGCACCATAGACCCCTGCAGTCGACGGCGTGTCAAAGTTACAATTTGGGCCTTAATCCTGCTGCGTTCCCTCTGGGTGTCGGGTGTGGGCGGTTGGGCGTCCAGGTCGCGGAGAACGGCGTAGAAATAGTCGGTAGTGTGCCGGCGCCACATAGCAACTTCCTTTCCATACTGAATCAAAGTACGTCGAATGGCAGGTTTGGCATATTCCAGCCACCAGGTCACGGTCGTGCAGTATTTAGGTAAGCGACGTTCACAGGTGGCCCATGTCTCGGTAACACGTTGAAGACATTCGGGATCATGAAGATGGGAGGTGTTTAGCTTCCACGGTGCACGACTACGCCAGACCACTTGTTTGGGAAGAGAATGTTGCAGATGTAGGCACAGTGGTCCGAAAAGGCCAGGGGCCAAAGTTCTGCACCTTGCACTGCAGGTGTGAGTTCTCGAGAGACGTAAATTCTGTCCAGGTGGCTCGCGGAGTGACTCGTCTGGTAAGTATGTCCAGGGGCGTCGCCGTGCTGAACTTCCCAATTGTCGCGGATCAACAGATCTCGGAGGACAAGACGCAGTTCTTGACAGGTGTTGTAGTGGGGCACTTGATCTTTAGGGTGCAAGACACAATTAAAATCACCCCCAAACAAGTAATGGTCGCAGCGTCCAAGAAACAAAGGAGCGATTTCTTCTGAATAGAAGAGGGCCCTGTCGCATCTGCGGGTGGAGCCTGACGGAGCGTAAATGTTGACGATACGCGTCCCCATGACGGTGACGGCCATGCCTCTGGCAGATGGAAGGTATGTGATATCGGCCACTGGAATGCCTTCTCTGGCCTAGATGGCTACGCCGCGTCCCAGGTGGTTACCAGGAGAAGGATAAGTGTTATATCCCGCGACGTCTGGAAGTGTGGCCAAGTGTACTTCCTGTAGTAGTCCGACGTCCGACGTCCGACGTCCGACGCTCATATCATCTCTCGCAGCAGTTGAAGTTTCACGGGTGAGCTGATGGTGTTAGAGCGTTGATCGTCGCTATTCGGTAGGTTTGGAGCCGTCCCCCGCCGTGAAGGGGAACTCCACCGGCGGAGGATGAAGAGGGGCGAGGCAACGGCGAGTCGTGCCGTGCGCCACCTGACGGCGTTATCAGCGGCGTAACGATGCTTCCGTCTGGGGTAACTCTGTCCCCAGCGTGTGGTCCGGGTCCTCATCGACGTCCTCACTCCACACCATTGAGGGCGCTGTCGTTGTGATGGTCGTACGTTCCACTTCAGTCATAGGGGCGGAGGACGTCTCGGCGGCAGTCGCATCGGTGGAGTCCATTGGTTCAGGAGCACCTGAGCGAGTCAGTAGAGTTGGCATCGAAACATCCACAGTCGGCGTCATGTTGTCGTCAATTGTATCGTCGTGTAGGTTCTCTGAGGCCTCGTGGTGTCGGGCGGCCTCTGGAGCATCAGGGGGAGGTGATCCGTCTCGTTCCGAGACCGTACGACGCCTCCTCTTGCGCCTCTGAGGTGAACGTTGTTTGCGGGTTCGTCCCTCTGTGTCGGAAGACGGAAGGGAGTCACGTCGCTCTGAGAGGAAGGCCGTCGCGGGAACGTCAAATAAAGGGGTGTCCATATGTTCAGGCTCGTGGGTGTCGGAAGTCGTCGCTGTTGGTAGTGGCGCCGGAGTAGCTTTGGGCGCGACGTGTCGGCCCCGGCGGTGTCCATAGCAGCTGGAAGGGTCACCGGTACATGGTCCGATGAGCGGCGGCCGGTGGGAGGAGAAGAGAGTGCCGATGCGTAGGTGATCGGTAAAATCGTCGTCGGAGCCGTAGGTGCCACGGTAGCGCCTGGCAATTGGGTGATTCGTCGCTGTAGACACTCAGATCTGAGGTGGCCTTCTTTTTCGCACCCGGAACAGGTCTTGGGTTGGCCGTCGTATATGACAACCGCTCGGCACCCGCTAATTTGCAGGTAAGATGGCACGTGGCGATGGAGGTCGATGGTGATCTGCCGTACACCGTTAAGAACGGGGTACGTTTGGAATTGCGCCCAGCGTTCGGCAGTGTGGCCATATACAGTGCCATAGGGGCGGAAAGCCGCGATAACGTCTTCCGCCGGAAGCTCCAACTGGAGTTCGAAAACTCGTATCGTACGCATTCCTAAGCCGGCATGGTCGACAGTGACCGCTCCGACATTGCCGTCGGCGTGGCAAAAGCGTAATCCATGGTTGGTGTCACGAAGTATTCTTTCACACACCGCGTCGTTGACGACTTTCACGTACACAGTACTGCTTAATGTGGACAAATGGATGCCCAAGATGTCGGAAGCTGGGATCTTAGCAACGTCGCGTAGGAAGCGTTCCACTTCCGAGGCCTTTGGTCGTGCGTATTCGTTGCTGAAGTTGAATGGCAAAGTTGATTTTCGAAAACGATTGGCCATGGCTCTAGTGCACGTAAGCGACACGTAAGTGACGACCGCTGAAATGTAAACAACAGCGAGCGCGCGCGCTCCGCAGGCGGAAACAACAACACGCCCGCACTGCACGGCGGCGAAAGCCGGACTGCTATCCAACTACAGAGAGCTAAATCAACTGAGTTCAGTCCATAAACTCATAACAAAAATAACAGGGAATAACATAATAGCCATTACAACCCTTGCAGATGAGCAGTATCGTTTTAGATCCTATAGGTCATGCACAGATGTAGTTTTCATTCTTAGACAGTTTTGTAGAGAAGTCCATTGAATAACACAGACCAGCCTATATTGGTTTTATTGACTTACAGAAGGCATTCGATAGTGTTCATTACAGATGCGGTAAACATGCTCTGCAAACTGTTGATTCCCTCTAAGTTGATAAAAAATATTGTGGATGTTTATTACAACAACGACAACCAGGCGGAAATTGGTTCCAGGTTAACTAGCTGCATTGCTGTTAATAGTGGTATTAGACAAGGTGGATGGCCACCAGCACTGCTGCCTACGGTAAATAGTGCTGTGGTGCCCGCAGTCTACAACTACATCTACATCTACATCCATACTCCGCAAGCCACCTGACGGTGTGTGGTGGGGGGTTGTGACTGGTGGCGTAGGTCGCAAGTACAGTGCAGGGTCAAGCCATCCATAATTAAATGCTTGCTAGTCTCTTTACGTTGCGTCGGAAATGTCAGTTTTCTCAGGTGCGGCAGTGACCGGTACACTGCTTCGTCCGCTCTTAAGTAGTCACCTGAGCTCCAGCAACCATTCCACGAGACAGTCCATGTGCGAAAGTGCGATGCAAAGTGCGTCGGTAGCCTACACGGCCAGTGTGAAGCCCTAATTAATGAGAATCACACTAGTCCATTGGCAGTTTGTTGATCTGCGTGCGTTTTAACAACGCTACCCCATCAGAGTAGAGCCAATATTAATAATTTTATGAGATTACTTATCAGGTGAATTTAACAGCAAAAATGCCATTTTTGACACTACATGCCGCCTATGAGATTCGAATTGTGTTACGTGTCCCTAATAACTAATATAAATCGCAATATATGGAACCATTTGATATAAATGATTAACCAACCCCGAGAAATGAAACGTGCAGTATCTCACGCAGTGAGATGCCTAAGAGAAAATCCATTCCAAATAAATAAAAGCAAGGTTCATGCGAGACAACAGGTCACTGTGAAAACAAAACCTCCTTCTTACAAATCTTCATACAAAATCTCCCTATCAGGCGTTTTCCCGGAAAACAACAAAGTGGACTTAGTTGACAGAAAGTAGAGACTAGTCCAACGAAGTTTCCCACTGGAAGAGAAGACAGTGTATTCGGTGGCAGCTGGCTGAAGATACTTGCCAGAGGCAACGTTGGAGAGGTTCTAAGTCCCACAGTGGCTCCAAGCAGCCTCTGATTGATGGCCTAGGGTTAGCCAGCACATGAGTCAGCCCAGAGAGTCGGCGGAGAAACGCCGATGAGCAGGGCTGCGCCACTATAAATAGACTATGCGCGGAGGTTTTGGAGGTATACTTGTGGATTTATTTCCGCGCAAGTAGGACGGAGGGAAGTATAGCCCCATCGAGAAGGACATTTGGTGGCTCTTACCCCGCTGTCCATCAGTTGTGATGTGGCCAAAATCCTGGAACTCTGTTAATCCGTCGGGGACAGTGGTACAGCAATCAGGCATGAAGTACCTGAACAACGATAACTGAAACCAACAGCTGTATTGTAATTCAACGTCGTTGGTTGAGAACATGCTATCAGTTACAGCGCCAAAAAGCGTCACCTTCAGGCTCCAAGTATAATCTGCCATCAACATACGAAACACAACGAAGAAGACCAGCTTAGTTTTCAAATGGAATGACGTCGAATTACAATGCAGCCTAGGAGGCGTGCTTGAATGCTATGCCTCGCCACTTGCAAGGTTGCCAGTCAGTTAGGTGTACCACTGGTATATGTCATCACTACCCCACAAGAAGAGGAGAGAAACGGTAGCTGGACTTGAAGTCAGGATCGACCTCCATGGTGTCAGCATGTGTTGATCGAGGCCACTCTGGTCGATGTCCATCAGGATTGACCAGGGGCAGGTCCTGGAAGGTGACCATCCGCTGTGGATGGAAAAATCAGTGCCCAGGTTATCAGCCAGGTGCTGTGCGGACTGCCATGCAACGATGATGTCATCCAGCTAATTGGGTGCACCTGGCGCTTCCCGCACAAAGTGTCCCAGATACCCCTTGAAATATTTCTGGGGCATTCGCAATTCCAGAGGGCTGTCCATGGCAGTGGAAGAGTTCGAAGGGCTTGTTGTTTTCCAGCACATCCCGTGACCTTCATCCAATGGAAACTGTGAATATGCGCCCTTGAGATCAATTTTCGCGAACATTTTGCCCCAGTCAGCCGAGATAGAATCTCGTCCACCTTCAAAACAGGTTAAGAATCAACAGTGGTATTTTTGACATCGACACATATGCAAAGGAGCAGACCTAGTTTGTTCACTAGCATGTTGGCCATTGGTAGGAGCGTGATGTTGACTTCAAATCCCACAACTCAAATAGTAGAAGGCTCAAAAACTGAACTATATTTCTCATGAAGAGCGTGGAAGTAAGAATTCTCTGTGTCCAGCTGGGTGCTATTGTTTGCATTGTGCACTTCTAGTCTTAAAATGTCGAAGATATCAAGTCCCAATAAGTGCACCATCCCTGGCATATCGAAGACAAGGAGCCGCATGCTATATGAAGAGTCCACCGGAAAAACGGGTTAGGTCAAAAAATCAAATTTATTACCGATTCAGAAGGTTTTCCAACAAGCTGCTTTTATCAGTTTTTGTTTAATGGAAAGAAAGGGGATAGTCTCAAAGTTCAGAAGTTTAAAAATATAGCGTTCGCGGGAAAAAGGAGGTAAGTCAATGTGAAACTAGGTACAAAAAGGGGTTAGTCATTTGGCAGCATTGATCGCAGCTGTTGTTTACGTTCCATTGTCTATGATTATCAGCTTCAAATGGCTCTGAGCTCTATGGGACTTAACATCTATGGTCATCAGTCCCCTAGAACTTAGAACTACTTAAACCTAACTAACCTAAGGACATCAGACAACACCCAGTCATCACGAGGCAGAGAAAATCCCTGACCCCGCCGGGAATCGAACCCGGGAACACGGGCGTGGGAAGCGAGAACGCTACCGCACGACCACGAGCTGCGGACGATTATCAGGTGTTGAGTACGTGCTGTGGGAGAGGTTAAGTTAGTGCTTTGTGTGTTGTGTGAATTGTTTAGTTAGTTTTATGTTTTAACTGAACTGTGTAATTGAACATGGAAAATGAAGATGAGGAAAGTATCACCTTTAGCCAACTGTCACATTCAACGAAGAAAAGGAAGAGAACAGGTCGACTTTCAAACGCGGGAAAAAAACTTTTATCATCCACTCATGAAGTAGGGCAAGATTGTAAATGTTCCACTTTGAAATGTTTTTAGAGTACCACTACTGCAGAACGTGTGTATGTTATATATAATTATTACAAAATGACTGTGATTGAGCAGAATGCTGACTTGTCAGGCCTATTTAATGTAAATGGTATATCGCAAAGGTGATCCAGGCAACAAGAAACTAAAGCTAAATTTCGGGACAACATTTATTCATCTCGTGTAAGAGTGAAGAGGGAGAATTCTGTCACTGAAGTAAATGTTTGTTCTAAAGCCTTTACATCTTTTCATAGAACATCTAAAATAAAATTAGAAGTAAGACAACGTTATCTGAAAAAAGGTATGAGTCCTAAGGATTCTCGAGGCCAACACACTAATCGGAAACATCGTGTGGCATCGGAGGCACTTGACGCAGTTCTTCAACACATCAGTTCATTTAAAGGTAAACGAAGCCAATACAGCTTGAAAACCTCTAAGAAAGTGTATCTCCCACCAGATCTAGCCGTCAGTAAGATGTATGAGTTACTTAAGAAATCATACCCTACTCAGTCTGTGTCGTATGAAAAATATAGACTTGTTTTCAATGCAGAATTTAACGTCGGTTTCGGGTGCCCTAGAATGAATACTTGTAGTTATTGTGATGGGCAAGCTGCCGAAATTCGAGCTGTTGAACATGCTTTGAAATCATACCGGGTAAATAGCTCAGAAAGGACGAGTGCAGAAAAAATCAATCAACTGTTAACGGTGAAAAAACTTCACTTATTAAAATTTGACATGTTTTATATTCGTAAAAGAAGTTCTAAGGCAAACAACAGACATCAAAAAATGTGAAAGTATTACTATGGATTTCCAGAAGAACTTACCTATCCCTAACACCACAACAAACGACGTGTGCTATGAGAGACAGTTAACGTTGTGCATGTTTAATAATCATATACTGTCAACCGATGAATCACATTTCTTCTTGTATGACCAACCAAAAGCCTACAAAGGGTCTAACGAGGTCTTTTCCTTTTTTATCATTGTAACGACAATTCTTATTCCCACTGTTAGAAAATTAGATGTATTTTCAGACTGTTGCGAGGGGCAGAACAAGAAAGGGACTTTTTCCGCCTGCTGCGTTACATCGTTCATCATGTCAAGAGACTTGAGCATGTGCAAATGACTTTTTCAATGTGGCCACTCGTATCGCAAATGTGAACGTAACATGGACAGTATCAACCAAAAAAATGGGTTGAAATGCTCAAAGACTGGAAATAGTGTAAGAGCAAAACCCCCACTTTTCTTGTTGTCGAAGTAGACAGGGAGTTTGTAAGAGATTGGTCTACACACCTCGATCAGCTATATTTCAAGAAATGCCCATTTCCTTTTAGACCAATAAAACAATTAGTGGCTGCAAAAGAGGATCTCCGATTCTTGGAATACAGAAGTACATTCCATGGCCATTGGGATCGCCATGTTATCAATAAGGCAGTTACGGTTCCAACAGAACAACCTCAGCCTCAAAGAGAGTTCTTTCTAGCTGACTATGCATATAAGGGAGAGTGTATTTAGTTTCATCCTTATTTTCATCATCATTTTTACTGTATTATTTATTAAAACAGTTTTTATTTCATATTTTGTAAATAACTTTTTAAAAAACTTTAAGAAGGTTTTTTTGTTGTAAGTGCACAACCTATTACTTATTACAAGTATGCAGACCTACAACAGTTAAAGATGTTTTGCAGAGAAGAAGTTAGGCAATTTTTTTCCAAGCTGCCAAACCTGGAAAAAGGACAAAAGCGTAACAAGAAACTGTGTCATCAAGATGATACTGTTTTCACAAAACCTATAAGTTGTAGTACTAAGAAACAGACCCAGAATGGAAATGAATAAGCAGTGAATGAAAATAGTTTACAAGGAAATTGTTTGGGCCTACAAAGTTTTGTTCTGTTTGTAAAGAATTAATTCTAGTCTATAATTTTCTTTCTTATGACTTTTACGGTTTTTTCGTGACTAATAAATTTTTGCACATTCATTTGTTCCATTTTAATGACACCTTAAATAATACTGATAGTTAGTTCTAATTGTCCTAGGTTTGACAAAGCTAACGAATTAGCGAAATTTACTGACATTCCACCTTTTATAACGACTTACCCCCTTTTCCCCTAAAAAAATTGAAGTTATTCGATATAATGTTTTCTTTAGGTTGTTACAGTATGAATACACAAAAACCTTATAGCGGTATCTAACGACTATAAATCAATTTCAAGAGGATTGGCTGAAAAGTGCATTTAGTACAGAAGGTATGGTGTTAAAATCATCTTTCCTGAAAAATTGAGATGAACTGACTTAACCCTTTTTCCCGTGTACTCTTTATATGTTGTGGCACAATGTTGAATGAGGGCTGTGAACTGTCCTTTGACCACCACCATGTCGTTGCTCTAACTGTGAAGGCCCTGGTCGAATGTTTACAAGGGATAAGAGCCCAACCGTCTGCAGGTGGTCCACACAACGAAGGACCCGGGAGAACCAGTGTCAACCTGGAAGTCTAGTGAGTGACCATCAATGAACACTTGCAGGGACACCTATCTATCCTGGACGAGCAGTACTGTGTCGACGTGGAGGACCTCTGGTTCAAAATGGTTCAAATGGCTCTGAGTACTATGGGACTTAACTTCAGAGATCATCAGCCCGCTAGAACTTAGAACTACTTAAACCTAACTAACCTACGGACATCACACACATCCATGCCCTAGGCAGGATTCGAAACAGCGACCGTAGCAGCAGCGCGGTTTCTGGACTGAATCGCCTAGTACCGCTCGGCCACCACAGCCGGCCGAGGACCTCTGGGTCTGCCATGTCAGTTTCCTTTATGGAAAGGATTCCACCTGTGCGTATTCCCTGTGCATATTGGAAGGTGCTTGGCAGACCTCTGCTTTGTGACCACTTTTGCCAAATGACGCACATTAGATATGGCGATTCTGGCACTGGCGTCTAGGATGCATGACAAATCAGTGAGTGAAAGAGGGTAACAGTTGGGGTTGTTGTGTGGAGGTGCTGGTTTACTGGGAGGGGGAACTCGTGGGGTGATGGCGCTGCTGGGTTGGCGTGTGACGAGTCGGACGGGTGATGGGTGGTGAGGCTGGCAGGTGGGGCGAGCAGTGTGGATGTGAGATGAGTCATGCAGCGATGGTGAGGCAGGGGAGGACTGATCAAATGCCCGAATGATCGAAAGACAAGAGTCCAATGTCGGGTCTTTCAACTTCAGTAAGTGCGCCTGAAGCCCCGTACCTTGAGCATGCTCCAAATTTTGTCCTAAACGAGCGACATAGCATACGATTGCTGACAGTTATGATTTATGCATCGGATACGGAATTCCCGAGAGAGACTCTGGAGCGTTACGATCCACTCTTGATACGATTGCCCCTGTTGCTTATGACAGCTAAAGAATTAAAATTTCAGTTCTTTATAAGGCACGACATGCGGTTCACGTTCAGACTTTAATTGCTGAAGCAGGTAGTATACCTCTAGTCCAACACAGGCATCGCTGGAGATACCACAACCCAGAAAATGCTGCTCTTAGCGGGCCATACAGTTTGTTCAACGTTTCACGTTTCTGTTGAATGCTAGACGGTTCTAGGCGCTACAGTCTGGAACCGCGTTACCGCAACGGTCGCACGTTCGAATCCTGTCTCGGGCATGGGTGTGTGTGATGTCCTTAGGTTAGTTAGGTTTACGTAGTTCTAAGTTCTAGGCGACAGATGACCTCAGAAGTTAAGTCCCATAGTGCTCACAGCCATTTGAACCATTTTTTAATGCTAGGAATGGTGGAGAAGCTCTGTAGAAGCACTTAGCCACGGAGTCCATTAGCGAAAATCAGTTTCATCCGTCATTTGATACTGCTGTTATGTCTGCCATGGTGTTTACCAGCCTTAGAGAAGCAGGAATATCAAACCTATGTGTTGACCTGTAGGGAGTACAGACCAGCACGCAGGTGGCCACCTGCATACAAAGAAAACATTGTCGCCGCTGCTATATCTCATGTAAGTGAGATACCTAAGAGAAAACTCATTCCATATAAGCAAGAGGTAGGTTTATTGCAACACAACCGGACATTGCGAAAAACGAAAACTTCTTCTTACAAAACATAACACCAAACTCTATCAGTCTAATACCAAGAGTCTGCCTGGAAAACAACAAAGTGAATTAAAGTGGTGGAACGTAGAGTCTAATCCAACGAAGTCCCCTGCTGTAAGGAAGGACAGGGTACTTGGCGGTACCCAGTCGAAGATACTTGTCGCAGGCGGCGTTGGAAATGTCCGAAGTACGGCAGCAGTCGCTCCATCCGTCCTCTGGCTGAAGAGCTAGGATCAGACGACACGTGAGTCGGCCCAGAGCATCGGTAGAGAACTGCCGATGAGTGGAGCTACGCCGGTATGAATGGACGGTGCTGATTTGTCTGAGTTCTAGGTCTTCAAGAAAACTTTTAATTGCTTCAAAGTAATCAGGGTAATTAAGAAGATATTAACTGGCGAGTAAAGGACAATTTTATCCGCATTTTTATATACAAACGAACACTGAACACCGGACAATTGCCGCATCAAAATTAACAGTGTGACTTGTGGATTTATTTCCACACATGGGTCGAGGTGGACGTAGGCAGGAGGAGCGTGTCTGGTAATGACTGTCCTAGCGTCTATTCGTGGCCACATCATTAACGCCGGCGCTGAAAATCCAGCGAGGCAACGCCTTGAAGGTATGCATGTACGTGCGTCTATTCTGCCTGCAGGGTTGCTGGTCCTTCAGGAGTACTGCTGGTATATGACGAGAAGCATATAAGTACCAGTGATTGCCGGTAATTAATTATCTTAATTTACATTTTTATTTGGATTTGCGTGATGCACATACGTATGAGACCTTTGGAAATACACTAGGATGAGCCGCCAGCCCTCAGGCGAACAGCGAGGTTCTGTATCCTGATAGTGGGACCACTCCCAGGGTAAATCTCAGAAGGACACGCCGGCTGGGCAACTGGTCAATGGCGCTCACTTGATCCGACTTTCGTTTACAGTTGCGCCCGTAGATACCATGGCGTAATGTAAAAAATGAAACACCTACAGCCATCCTTATGGTGTCATTTATTGTATGGGTACCAGTTTCAATGGTTCAATGCACCATTTTCAGGCATTAGCTAATGCTAAGGGGGTTAACACCATCTCTACACAAAATGCATCAGTAGCCAACATTGTTTTTGGCAGACTACCGGCAGACAACCAGTGAAACTTCCTCTTTGAAAATTAAGAATGACAGCGCTGGAAAAACTCTTACGTTATTTTATTTTCAGACAGCTGAGCAAGACTGAACGCACTCAGTTTTATCTTTACTTATTCTGATCATCACTAAACTGACACACAATACAGTCTGACTTTCAATAATCCCTACCAAAGAACAGTCCTGACTAACAATAACCTATACCTTTCATGAACCACTTAGCTCACAAAAATCTTCGTTACTCGACCTGCTGCAATACAGCGTGCGCCAATACTGCCAGCTAAATAAAAGTTTCTAACTACTGAAGGCACTAACTACTGATAGGCATATAGTTAGCAAATGAAAGATTTTGATAGAGAACAAACAATGTATTTATTTACCTTCATAGTGTTCAGAAGTCATAAAATATATATGTATATAAAACTGGATGTCACGAACTGATATATATCAGTTCGTGACATCTAGTTTCACAAACTTCCTTTTTCTGAGGGGCACACGGGCAGATCGTCCGCTCATAGTAACTTCTCAAAACTATGGCATCTCTCTCGCAACATCCACCACTGCTGGTGGCTCACATCCAACTGCCCAACATTTACTAGCGAATAATCCAGCAATGAGTTCAGCCAGCCACAAACTGCACACAGCGCAGTCAGCGATTTTCATAGAGAGCACTACGTGGCGTTACCGACATAAAAACCTAAACAGCCTACTTACACTTGTTACCGCGATGTTGTCTGTCCAGCCATCAGCTATCAAGTTGACAGTTGATTTATACTGGCATCAGCCACACTTACGGAAAGAGGACCAACTGCCCATTCTGCCTTACAATTATCGCTGAATATAGACGAAGAATAATTCCCGGTATGTAAAACAAGAGCATCTGTACGGAGTGTACTTATAAAGCAAGCTAATACTACTTTCTGCAACGAATGGCACACAAAAAAATTACTCAATGCCAACGACAGAACATTACAAGATCTGCGAGGAAGCTCTGAAGTGATGGGAGGACTCTGTTCTTACTCTCAGGAGATTTTCGACAAACACGTCCAGCCGGCCCGGGTGGCCGAGCGGTTCTAGGCGCTACAGTCTGGAACAGAGCGACCGCTAGGGTCGCAGGTTCGAATCCTGCCTCGGGCATGGATATGTGTGATGTCCTTAGGTTAGTTAGGGTTACGTAGTTCTAAGCTCTAGGGGACTGATGACCTCAGATGTTAAGTCCCATAATGCTCAGAGCCATTTGAACCAAACACGTCAAGCTACCCCAAGTCAACACCATCAAACGAGGTCAATCAGTGGCTTAAAAAAATCACATCTCTGGCGACACAGTAAAAAGATATGAAAGTTGAACTATCAAGCCGGCCGGAGTGGCCGAGTGGTTCTAGGCGCTACAGTCTAGAACCACGCGCCCGCTCCGGTAGCAGGTTCGAATCCTGTCTCGGGCATGGTTGTGTGTGATTTTCTTAGGTTAGTTAGGTTTAAGTAGTTCTAAGTTCTAGGGGACTGATGACCTCAGCAGTTAAGTCCCATAGTGCTCAGAGCCATTTTGAACGATTTTGAACTATCAAAAGACGAAACACAATTCATTTTTCTCTACAATTTTTATAAATAGGAAAATGCATATATCCCACTGACCAGACGACTGACCTCATTAAACTCAACAGTGACTTGTGCTACATAACCACTGCGAAAACGAACTTACCGACCAAGTTTATCCAAAAATTGTTCACAACTGTGCAAATACGAACTAGTTAATTCAAACGGAAATTTTGGTAATTAAAAACAATATTGTCGACAATATCAACTTTAATATTCAAAAGAGAATTCCTGGTGAAGAGTGAGTATACGAATAGATCGACACAATGGTAAACGTTGAAGAAAGTTTGAACTTCCCTACAGAATTTCTGAACTCTGCAAGTACCAGGAATGTCATTACACTTGAAACGTCCCCTTAGAAGACAGACCTATGATTGGAAACTACAAATGACACACACTATTTATCCCCAGAACACTGCTGATCTCTACTGAAATTCCATTCTGATTTAAAAGATTGCAATTTCTTATCATATTAGCGTACAGTTTTACAACTAACAACGCGCAAGGATAAACTTTAGAATATTGCGGCAACAACGTCAAAGACTCCTGCTTGCTGCATAGTAGGAAATTCGAAAAATTTGTTCAAACGTATCCCAGATAACAAAATGAAAAATGTTGATTATAAACAAGTATTGTAAATAGTTAGGATATGTTCCTAATAAAAGTTTTTACTTCTTATACTTCAAAGTTTATACTTTTATTCCAACTAACACATAATATCATATAGAATCCCTGATTGAAGCCAGAGACCCCAGTTCGTTAATAATATCCCATGCTGGATTAACACGTCCACTGTTCACTAATTTCAAATAACTTTACTATCAGCTTCATACTTTCTCTTTGATTTTTGGTGAAATGTTTGAGTAAAGTGAAAGCAAAACTCCCTAGTAATTACACAATCGATTCTACTCCGAATTTTCATAGTCAAACTAAGAGTGAGAAATGGACAGATGTGGTATCAATCAGACTTACTTGAGGTCTCGGTTTTCAAGAAAATATTTAAATGCTACAGAATAATCAGTGTAATTAAGAAAAAATTAATTGGGGAGTAAAGGAAAATTTTATAAGTATTTTCATAGTTAAACGGACAGTGGTCACAGTACAATTGGCGCATTAAATTGACGAGTGTGAACTCTAACTCTGGAAACAAAAAGTTAATTTAGTTGAAAGTAATTGAGGTAATTAATAAAAACATAATTAGTGATTTGAGGGAATATTCAACTATTCCAAGCACTGCTCCTGCTAGCTATGTAATTGAGTTGCCAAATGTGTCATTTGTTGAAGGGTTAGCTATTTTGTCTATAAAAAATTACATTGGTATGACATTTCTAGCATGTTGGAGACCAATTGAAAATAAAAAAACTGAAAAATATAGGTATAATTTTTATTGAAATAATTTATCTAAAAATCAAAAATGAAATAGATTAAAGGAACATTTGACGTGGCGCTTGAACTCATGTCCAGCATTATTCAACTGCTAAAATATTTTACTGCTAGTCTTCACATATCAGTAGTCGATCAAGACCACAAAACAGCAGACTGCTGATCTATATAATCCACTAAACAAATATTATCCAGTAACCTTTAAATTCTAAATTAAACATGGAACCTTAAATTCTTAATCAGAACCTCATTTGCTGTACACGATAAAAAGATGGGTAAAATATTTCTTAAACTTACTGCTGTTCTTACTTTAAGACAAATAATTTCACAAACGTTAAACAAACAAAGTAAAAGGCTTCAGCTATCAGTTTCCTTGCAAAACAACAGCCTACCAACAACTCATCAACAACTAACTGTAGCCCTCTGCCACTGACGCACTTATACTTTCTCAATACTCAGCTCACAGGCTTTGACTGTTAGACAATTTAAGATAGTTAAAATTGTTACTTTTGAATAATTCTGGCATAAATTGTCATATTAAATTCTCTTGCCTTGGCTCATTCATCTTAAAATACATGTTTTTCTGTCACAAAGGTCTTGATATGCTAAAATTCAAATTTATAAATTCGTTTCGATCATTAACTTCATATTCAAGTTTATGGAATTGATATTGAACTTAAGCACTCGACCACATTAATACGTTTACTTAATGCAGAGCTAAATTTTTAATCAACTTAGTGTTGCTAAAAGCCCCAAACATTATGTAAAATTTACATTACGTAACACTGAATTACACAACATTTTTAACTGTATATTTACCATAAATAAATTCAAAGAAAGGTGAAAATTTCATAACAGCCAAAAAACTGTTGCATTCAAGTACATATTAACAACTATATGAAAAACTCTAAAATCATAAAAAAACAGGCATAAATAGAAAAATTACACATTTCGTGTGTTTAAACTCATTCAAAGTATCGATCTCCACGTTAGAACGTGGTAGACACAGTTACGTTCCAACCTGGTGATGGCAATATGGTCGCTCGCTGAAATATTGCACCTGTTGGACACAAGGACCCGACTGCTCCCCCCACATGTTATTCTCTGCTTTGATGACTAATGAAAATGCGCAGACAGTGTGCTCTACGATCTGCTGGTCGGTTTATAGACTGTAATATCACCTGCAGTCATAGAACATATTACAGGGTCATCAAGAAAAAAATGCTTTCTTTGTTTGTAATCGAGTCAAACGTGTTCTGAAACAAGCGCAAATCTCCTCTCCTAATCCAAACTTTTTATTATATATTTCCCCCTCAGATCACACAAATGGTACTTTTACCTGGTTCTACTTCTCGGTAAGTCACGATCAGATGGTACTAGAACCTCGTCATATGACACTCGTCTACAAACGTGACCTTTCAACTGATCACCTTTAGTCGCCAATTTAAACCCCTCTTGTAGTAGTGCGATATACTGATTCCAATGACTTGTCATATTAAAATTTGGTTCAGAAATCCGGGAGAACTAGCGCACTGATCCTTAAATTTTAGTATTGCGGATTATTATAACAACTACTAGGACGATTAAAAGAGAGGGTTAAACCGTTAAGCTCGGAACACACTTCACTGGATTACAAAAAAAAAGAGTTTAGATGCACATATTCTCCCTGAGTCTGCAAGATATTCTTTGACTGCAAGTGACAGCAGCGTCTAAGAACCGACTAGCTGGCTGTAGATGATGTTGTGTGCTCCTTCTCTTCATTCTTAACATACTTTTATTTGTTTATTTCTCAAGTAGAAACTTGCTGTCTGTTATTAAACAGCAGATCGTACATTGTGTGATTTTACATGTTCTATTATATAAATTCAGTTTTATTACTAGTATTTTTTTGTTGAAAATTTTACAAAAGGATAAATAAAAAAGAAAATAATAATAAAAACATATGTATATAAAAAACAAGTAAAAATGCTTATACACAATTTTATATAAAATTATTGCTAACTTAGATAATGATAATAAATAAGATATATAATATTTACTTTAAATTAAAATTAAAAGTGTAATTAACGGAAGAAACAAGAGATGGAAACTTGACTCAAATGTGATTGGACATTTATTACCTTTATACCTGCTCGTTGATTTAAAATCCTTAGTCATCTGCAATGGGTGCGAGTACACAGTAAAACTTCGAGCCTGTCTCACCTGATGCAGCGAAAGAAAAAGAAATGTCACAGCTTTAGATAGTGTTACAAGCTATGAAATTGTATAACAAAGAGCTACACAGAAAGTTGTAGTTTCATATTGATTCGATTTAGTGCTGCAGAACATTAACTTATTCTTGCTATGTTTGTATGTTTATCTGGTCTTCATTTCCTGTGCGTGATATAGCATCCGATTCCGTGTCTGTGTTCGTGTCGTTTAGCATGTACTGCTGATCTGTCCCATGTGGGGCCTGTCTTATTCCAGAATATGGTCTCTCCTGTTTATATACCGCTTATAGTGCTCGCGATTCTTCGTCTGCGATGTTGTTTATAGAGTTCCAGTCGTCTGCGTATCAACTGTCCTATGTTCTGGTTTCCTAAACCCAGTCATATGTGTCCAACGGCATCGAAGATAAGCACTGTGTGTTCAGGTGTGCCACTCTCCCCACAGGCACAAGTATGAGCCTGTTTCAGATGAAACCTGTCGAGATGATACGAGGCCACGGCCCGTGAGGAACCGCACAGTGCCACGTACTGGATTTATGTACTTTAAATTCATCCGCTGTCGTATACTGGGGAAGAAAGAGTAGACTTGTCTTCCTTTTTCTGTTGTGTCCCATTCTGTCTGCCATGTATCAGTTTTCTACTTCGTTAACTTCCGTTTGTCGCTTACGTCTTGTCCAGTTAATTCTCTTGTTTTGTCGCGTCTTCCCCCCTACGGCCAACAGACAGCTGCTCTCCATGCGAACTGTGATATCCATAGGGAAAACTCGCAGTACCACGCACAGTGTCCCAATAGAGGTAGTGCCGAAAGCCGCCAGATTCTGAGCAGAACACTCTCTGGCCGCGCCTCACAATGGTTATATGCGTACCTAAGTACAATCGATGTGCTCAGACACTAGTCGCAAAACAAGGTATTGTCTCAAAGAGTGCTACGTAACATGTTCTCGTTGTCTGAAGAGTTGGTCTGCATCTTACAGTGTTCAGTCTTGCAAGTTTATGCATGAGTTTCGTCGCTTTGTTAATTGTCAATCTGGCACGTTCGTTAAAGTGTAAATGTTCGTCAAAATACACTCCTGGAAATGGAAAAAAGAACACATTTACACCGGTGTGTCAGATCCACCATACTTGCTCCGGACACTGCGAGAGGGCTGTACAAGCAATGATCACATGCACGGCACAGCGGACACACCAGGAACCGCGGTGTTGGCCGTCGAATGGCGCTAGCTGCGCAGCATTTGTGCACCGCCGCCGTCAGTGTCAGCCAGTTTGCCGTGGCATACGGAGCTCCATCGCAGTCTTTAACACTGGTAGCATGCCGCGACAGCGTGGACGTGAACCGTGTGTGCAGTTGACGGACTTTGAGCGAGGGCGTATAGTGGGCATGCGGGAGGCCGGGTGGACGTACCGCCGAATTGCTCAACACGTGGGGCGTGAGGTCTCCACAGTACATCGATGTTGTCGCCAGAGGTCGGCGGAAGGTGCACGTGCCCGTCGACCTGGGACCGGACCACAGCGACGCACGGATGCACGCCAAGACCGTAGGATCCTACGCAGTGCCGTAGGGGACCGCACCGCCACTTCCCAGCAAATTAGGGACACTGTTGCTCCTGGGGTATCGGCGAGGACCATTCGCAACCGTCTCCATGAAGCTGGGCTACGGTCCCGCACACCGTTAGGCCGTCTTCCGCTCACGCCCCAACATCGCGCAGCCCGCCTCCAGTGGTGTCGCGACAGGCGTGAATGGAGGGACGAATGGAGACGTGTCGTCTTCAGCGATGAGAGTCGCTTCTGCCTTGGTGCCAATGATGGTCATATGCGTGTTTGGCGCCGTGCAGGTGAGCGCCACAATCAGGACTGCATACGACCGAGGCACACAGGGCCAACACCCAGCATCATGGTCTGGGGAGCGATCTCCTACACTGGCCGTACACCTCTGGTGATCGTCGAGGGGACACTGAATAGTGCACGGTACATCCAAACCGTCATCGAACCCATCGTTCTACCATTCCTAGAGCAGCAAGGGAACTTGCTGTTCCAATAGGACGATGCACGTCCGCATGTATCCCGTGCCACCCAACGTGCTCTAGAAGGTGTAAGTCAACTACCCTGGCCAGCAAGATCTCCGGATCTGTCCCCCATTGAGCATGTTTGGGACTGGATGAAGCGTCGTCTCACGCGGTCTGCACGTCCAGCACGAACACTGGTCCAGCTGAGGCGCCAGTTGGAAATGGCATGGCAAGCCGTTCCACAGGACTACATCCAGCATCTCTACGATCGTCTCCATGGGAGAATAGCAGCCTGCATTGCTGCGAAAGGTGGATATACACTGTACTAGTGCCGACATTGTGCATGCTCTGTTGCCTGTGTCTATGTGCCTGTGGTTCTGTCAGTGTGATCATGTGATGTATCTGACCCCAGGAATGTGTCAATAAAGTTTCCTCTATCTGGGACAATTAATTCACGGTGTTCTTATTTCAATTTCCAGGAGTGTAGATGCCAACGTATCTTGTCATAGGTTTCCTTTTTACAGATATGTTGTTTTACTTTATAATTGGATTTCTGTTCAGTGTGCCTCTTAAAAGTAGGCTAACAATTTTGGTTGTTGCTTTTGTGAGTTTGTTGTTCATGCACCATTCCCCAGAAAACGCAAGGAACTGCTTGGATTTACTATCTAATTGGGACCTGGAGTTTGCAGATACCATGGCCATAAGGTCATCAGCGTACGCCACGACTCCGTTAGTCACGTAATTGTTTCTAGCGCTTTTAGCAGTGTACCAGAAAATCAGGCCGCATATGGATCCTTGTGGATAGCTCTTTGATACCCTCTTTATAACCTTTTGGGGACCAGCCTTCCATTCAACTATTCTGTTTTTACAGTAATCTCTACGTCTTGTAAACAGTGCCGGCCACCAAAGGTTGTCGAGAGCACCAACTATGTCAGTTAGGATTGCTACTATGTATTTGTATGTCATCTCTATGGCTCTATTTAATGCGTCGTCGATGGTCGAAAACCAAACTAATGTGGGCTAAGGCCGAAGAGCTGTCGGTGTGACTGAAGTCTGTCGCACAGCAATCTCTCCTGTACTTTCGCCAGAATGTTAATGAGGCATATGGGTCCGTGTGTCTTAGAATCAGTCGGAGCTTTATCCTCCGTTTTCTTGATTATAACTGCATTTGCCGCCTTCCATGTATTCGGTATTCGTCCTTCTATTAGAGCATCATTCAGTAAGTCTGTCAGGTATGAACGATAAGTGGAGCAGCTTGTTTGATGGTTTCGGGGTGGACGCAATCAGGGCCGAGAGCCTTTTTGTTCTTCATTTTGTGTATTTCGACTGCATCTTCCTTGCGAGCAAAGGGGATGGTGATACTTTCGTTTTCTTATTTGTCATGGTGTCTGCAAAGGGCGGGGTGAAGTTGGTTTTCCTGAGTGTGGTCATCGTCAGGAAGTAGTTTGTAGAGGAGATACTGTACTGTCCATCTCCAGCCTCTTGTAGTAGTACCATCTGGTTTCTTCAGTACTGACAATACTGTGGGAGCCTTTACACGTTCAGTTTCAATTTTAAACAGTTCCCCGCAGATGTTGTTCTGTACGTTTTTCCTGATATATGTGTCCCAGTGGTGTTTCCGAGTCTTATGTAGTTCATCTTTGTATTGTGTTTTAGCGTCACGATGATGTTGAAGTCTAATTTCTCTTTCCTTTGATTTCTTGTAGTATCGTCGATTATCACGAGTGTCTTTTCTTAGTCTTGTTAATTGTGCCCACCGTGGTGCCCTTTGTTTGGGTACATCGCGTGCTGCAGGTATTTCTGTAGCTTGTGCTATATGTAAGAGAACTCTGTAATCTATGCTCCTTGGGTAATACATAAAAGAAACTCTTCAATCACGTTGAAACGACCCCTTTCAACAATTGTACAAGGCTGTGCTTAAACTGACACACAATATTTTTAGCGCAACGCAATCTGACTTCCAAAAATCCCTACGAAAGAATGGCCCTGACTAACATTAACCTATACGTTTCACAAATCACCTACCTCACAAAAATCTTCGTTACTCAAGCTACTGCAATACAGCGAGCGCCACTACTGCCAGCTAAATAAAAGATTCAAACTACAGAAGTCACTAACTACTGATAGGCACAGTTAGCATGTGAAAGATTTTAATAGAGGACAAACAATGTATTTACCTTTATAGCCATAATATATATATCAGTTCATGACACCAATTCTTACAAATTTCAAAACTCCGCCATCTCTCTCCCCACGTCCACCACTGCTGGCGGCTCACCTCCAACTGCGCAACACTACGCGCTGTTAGCATCCAGCTGCCGCTGCCCAACACTACAATGGCAGACAACAATGCAAACCAGCCACAGACTGCACACGGCACAGCCAGTGATTTTTATACAGGGCGCTATGTGGCGGCGGCGTTACCAATAAAAAAAACCTAAACAGCCTACTTACATAGCCCTCATGCTCCCCACCAAAAAAATTACAAATTGTTTTGGGCAGTGGCCAATACAAATTTGAAAATTTTTTTCATAATTACAATGACAAAGAAATGAAATGCACTCACTTATCGATACAATGTTGGTCAAAAGCTAAAATTTTCTCACAGTCCATAAAGACAGTCCTGATCATTCATCAAAGTAAAATTGCAGTGTTTTTCTCAAAGTCTGGGTAGTAAAAGAAAATGCACATGGAAGTAGTGGATTTCCATGCAGTCTTGAAGAAGTAGTGTTGTCCTTTCAACGGAAAGACAGTGCTGACTCATGACATGCAGACAGGTAATGGGCCACAACAGAGCAAACCCACAGCAGAGTTAGTCGAGGTTTTAAAGAATATTAGTAGGTAGGTCGTCACAGAGTAGACCCATTGTAGTCCTGGTAGAGATTACGGTATTGGTGGGCCACCAGAGGTGCAGACCCAGTGCAGTCCTTGTAGCAATAATGGTATTGGTGAGTCAGCAGAGGTGTAGACCCACTTCAGTCCTTGTAGAGATTATGGTAATGGTGGGCCACCAGAGGTGCAGACCCACTGCAGTCCTTGTAGAGATGGCTAGCAGCCAACTGTTGCGACTGTGCAGGTGCACAATCACCATCGAATAGTCTTGCGGAGAATATAGCAAGTCCATAAACCACCACTTGTGCACTCGCAAATTTTTTGAAATGTCCTTTCAACCAGCAATGCTGTTATCCAGTCCCTTACTGAATTATTAACACACGTGCAAACACTATCAGTCCCTACTTCTCACATATTGTCCATATACTATGACCAACAGAAACGTGTGCAGTGAAATGTAATTTAATAGTTGCTTAATTTGATGAACTGGTGTCAATTACAATTTTATAACATAAGAATACAATAACAAAGGTACAAAATATATCATAAAAGAACATAACAATACAGATAACATTTGTAGTAAAACGGGCTTTACAAAAGAATCGAAATAACAAATACATCAGTGTTACAAAGATTATGACATAAGTACATACATGAAAGATCAGAATAACTTTTGAAACATTAACTTCACACATGAGCATTAGAAAAAAACAGAATAAATAATGTGTAAACATCTTTACAAAGTAAATAACATATTATTGATGCAAATTATATTTGAGGATAACAGTATTCCTCATCATAGTGAAGTAGCTTAGTATTAGAACAGAAAAAATTCTATGAAACACTACACAGAGACAGGAAGAAAATAAATACACAAGGGTACACAAACACATAGTGGGATAACACAAAAGGAAAGGACAGGGTTTGTTTTCAGGGTAACATTTGGTACTGGAGTCCAACACAAAACTACATTCCATAGATCGCCCCTCTTATTTCAACGTTTGCTCCAGCCAAAAAAAATCCTATCCAAGCATGCTTTCTGTATTCTGTTCTCATCCTCTTTCAAAAATAGTTTTCCTCCACTGTACACTACTTTTTTGGCCAAACCATTTTCTTATAGCTTCTCAATGCTTTTTTTCCAATTCATCATAGTTAGTTTCCTATATACTCTACCCCCTCTTAAGCTAACTTAAACCTACTGAGCTCAAATGCTAAACTAAGGGACGACGCAATGCAGCAGCACAAAACCATTAACACAAACAGCAATGACAAAAAAATGGCAATGGGCAAAGCAAGCTACAGTAAATCTAAATTACGAAGCAATGCAACAGTACAACTGATATGAAGCAATGTGCAGCAACAAGAAAAATAAATCAGTAGTAAAACTAGCTTAACAGAGTAATAAAAAGTCAAATTTAGTAGCACTATGCCTGGCAAACAGCAGCAGCAAATACAATAACTTATATCTAAACATGACAAAGCTCAAGCAGAAAAAATATTACACTAAAGACAACAATGAAGATAAGGAAAATGTATATTCACATCTTAATGTCTATATGATTAAAGTGGTGCACCACAAAAACTTATAGTAAAAAAAAATATTACCATGTACTTGAAAAGAAAATTCTGTATGCAATTCCTGCCAACGGAAATGTCTTTTTGAGCTCATTCGTTTGTTTTAAGTACATCATAAAGTTATTATTTACTGGATCTGTAGGCATAAAATATTTATATTAGTACATCTATAAAATTTTGTTTTAACCAATGCTGCAGTGCAGCTAGAAACTAGATATTAAACAAAATGAGCAATTTCTAAACTGCAAAGACAATAGATGTAAAATGTTTCTCATCATTTCATTAGACATTTTAGTAAATATCATACATTAAGAGCTCCACAGTGTAATCATGTTTTCAAGTTTGGGCGTGTCGTATTTGCGATGCTTTCTACAAAGGAATGAATGTCAATAGCGAGGGTAATGGCCCTTTTTTTACCTGTGTCTCTGAAAGGCACACACTAATGGCTTTCTTTTTGTCAGGTGGTTGTCGCGCAGCTGGGTGCCCACGACGCGTTACGTGCAGGTGGTCACTTAACTGTCTTATCGAAATATTTACGACACCAGTTTTCGCTACAGTGGCAGTCTCATATAAAAAAATTCACAGGTCAAGAATTTGCGTTACACATCAGTAGAAACAAAATCCTATTGATATAACAGCGTCCGAAAAATTTTCGTCGGCATTGTAATACATTCACGCATTTACATACATTTCATAACTCTTAAAGTGCGATTCTTGGTTTCCAACAACCTTTTTCCCAAACCAGAGTCCCTAACCTCTACTCATTATTCCTTACCTTATTAGTCGACACTTCTTCAATATTCCATCATAACAGATAAGTAGCATAATCAAATAACTCATATAGCATCAGCTTATTGATCATAAACATACCGCAATAGCGTAATACACATAGTCATCGTAATAATGACATCATAACACCTCAGTCAACTCTTTAAATCGTCGTAGCTTCCTCCAATAATTTCAACACCTAAAACAAATTCTCTGCTCATGTCAAAAGTGTCAACTACCTCAAACTTACTTTTATGACCAGATAGCTGTGTAATTTATGTTTTAGAGAAATATGGTACCGATGTGTAAAGTTGTATTAGTAAATACCATATTAGCTAGGGCTCCTTGTGCTTGCCAAACACATGGTACACAAAGTAAGCGTGTACCCCCCTGAGGATTAATGTAATTGTATTCTCAGATGTTACAGGTTACAGCAATGGAATGAAATGTATCACGGAAAACCTTTGTATCATTGTATTTCAAATATCTTTAAAAATAAATGTTTTAAGTACAAAATTAATCACTCAAACACGTGTACTGTAGCGCTAAACTGTGCTTCATGTTGTAAGATAATCTCTGTGGAAGAGTCGTAGTTATCGTCCTCCGATAGCTAAGTTCTGCAGAAGTCAATGTACTGACCTCATGATAAACAAAAGTGAACTACTTTGGGTATAGATATCTTAGTTATTACGCTTATTGCTGTGATGAAGAAAGTACTGTGCTGTAACGTATTGTTGTGCTACGGAAAAAAACTGTCTCCTTGTAGCTATACCACAAAAGTTACTACTAAAACATGTTTTATTTTCCAGAAAAATTGAGAAAAACTGTGCAGATATAAAACAGATACAGTGCAAAAGCTACATTGTAAATTGTCACTCATTAGTAGCGTCGTGATAAAATCATGTAACTGTCACATAAACTAACCACTGTGTCATCTCACAGAAAGTACTTTAAATCCAGAATGTATTTTAACTAAACCAAAATGTTGCATTAAAATCTCATTAGCAATACTGGTAAATGTTCTAAGTATGTGAGCCTTATAGTCGTTACGTAATCGTGCAACTAACAAGCAAGAATGTACGCACGCAATAACACTGTGATGTCTGTTCACTATAACAATGCACTCGTAAATACTGTCTGAATATGTTCCGTAGGTTCTAGAGTGGATAGTAAACTTCAAACATTGTTGCATGTTAACAGTTTCTCAGTGTGACAAAACATACTAGAAATGTGAAGTGAAATGTTTTATGGAAAAGACAAAGTTAAAAAGCAGATTATCTTTCAATAAACGGTTTTACATGGGAAATGTGGTGTAAACCTTTACTCTTCCTAGTATGCAGAGTTTCAACTTCAACGCAATTATCATGTGGTATATGTCGGATTCTGTAAGGTCCATTGTAAACTAGAAAGAATTTGTGACTCAAGTGTTTCTTCTTATGTGACAATGGATGAGCTTTAATGAGAACTTTCTGACCAATATATAAATTCTTTGCATTTGCTTTACCGTGTAATTTTAATAGCCAAATCAATTATGTCTTTGTGTCGAAGTTTACGTGTATTCGGAAAAAGTACAAGCTCTCTGATTATGTTTGGTGGTTCTTTATTCTTCAGTACAAGAACAGGTGGTAAGGCAGTGGAGTCATGAGGCATTTCATTCAGCACGTTTTGAAATAAGTGTAAATATCTGTCCCAATGCTGATGCTTTCTGTGACAATAAAGTCTGCATAGCTTATTGATTTCTTTCATAATCCGTTCAGACAGGTTACAATGTGGTGAGTACAATAAAAATAAAAACAGATTTGATTTTATGGTTACGAAGCATGCTTGACCAAACAGCAGATCTGAATTGCGGTCCGTTATCTGAAATTACTTTACTAACGTGTCCAACTTCACGTAAGAAATTTCTAACAAAGACGTTGTATACAGACCGTCCAGTGGCTTTACGTAATGGAGTGAAAGAAACAAATTTTGAAGTAAGTTCAACAGCGACTAGAATGTACGAAAATCCATTAGATGTTCTGACAAGCGTTCCCAAGAGATCAACAGCAGCAAATTCTTTTAATTTAGAAGGAATGATAGGAAACAATGGGGCACGATGAGAGACAGTAGATGGTTTCGCCTTTTGACCCTGGCAGGGTCGCCATATGAAACGTCCCCTTTGAACAATTGTACAAGCCTGTGCTTAAACTGACACACAATATTTTTAGCGCAACGCAATCTGACTTGCAAAAATCCCTACAAAAGAATGGCCCTGACTAACATTAACCTATACCTTTCACAAATCACTTACCTCACAAAAATCTTCGTTACTCGAACTACTGCAATACAGGGAGCGCCACTACTGCCAGCTAACTAAAAGATTCAAACTACGGAAGTCACTAACTACTGATAGACACAGTTAGCAAATGAAAGATTTTAGTAGAGAACAAACAATGTATTTACCTTTATATTCATTTTATATATATATATATATATATATATATATATATATATATATATATATATATATATATAT
Organism: Schistocerca gregaria; assembly: GCF_023897955.1. Classification (NCBI taxonomy): domain Eukaryota; kingdom Metazoa; phylum Arthropoda; class Insecta; order Orthoptera; family Acrididae; genus Schistocerca; species Schistocerca gregaria. The sequence continues at coordinate 124,131,758 of NC_064923.1, read as the reverse complement.
CAGTTCATGACACCAATCCTTACAAATTTCAAAACTCCGCCATCTCTCTCCCCACGTCCACCACTGCTGGCGGCTCACCTCCAACTGCGCAACGCTACGCGCTGTTAGCATCCAGCTGCCGCTGCCCAACACTACAATGGCAGACAACAATGCAAACCAGCCACAGACTGCACACGGCACAGCCAGTGATTTTTATACAGAGCGCTACGTGGCGGCGGCGTTACCAATAAAAAAACCTAAACAGCCTACTTACAACGTGTCTTAATTTTTGCAGCAATCTTGGGTGTTCTAATGTGTCTGTGTCTGTGTTTGTATATATATACTTATTGCGTTGTGATCGCTGAGTATTCTCTTATCGAGCACCTGCCAGTTCGCTACCTGTAATAATGATGCGCTGTTCGCCAAAGAAATGTCTATATTGCTGCCTACTCTACAATTTCCATGGTAAGTTGGCGGCTGCCCTGGTTTGCTTGAAACGAAAAGATTACATTCGTTTACAACGTCGACAATTATTTGTCCTCTGGCGTCTGTTCTGTTAGAGTGCCAGAGGGTTGACCTAGCATTTATGTCTGTTAAGATAAGTAGTAGACTGTCATTTTCAAATAGAGCAATATCTTTCTTTACCTCAGCAAAAGGCTCTATGTCAAATGAGTACTGAGCGTAGATGGACGAGGTGATCCATGTTTGCCTGCCTGAAGTTGTTTCGACTGTAACCGTATGTTGTGTGCATAATTGCGTTACTTGTATTACTGTAATGTTATCGTTTACTACAATGATTGCAGCTTTGGCGTTGTTCCTGCCTGTGATTTGCATGTACTGTCTCGGGAGGCCTAGAATACTTCCATCTCGTGTGTACGGTTGTTGCAGGCACAGTATGTCCGCGAATACCTCGTTCACCATCCCACCAAGCTCTGCGGTCACCCTCGTGCTACCCACATACAGTTTATCTGCAAAACTTTCACTATAGAAATTTAGTAAAAGCAAAGAACTTCCGCTCGCTCTGCGTGTAATCCAGATATACGCATCCATGAGCCCTTACCAATTCCATGTAATAATTGTCAAAGTTAATGTCTGCATTTCTTCGTTCACATGAGTTACGTAAAAGATTACATAGTTCGAGTTTATCTGTTGGCAGGTTTTTGGTTGGTAGAATCATTCTGTCTCTTGGTCAGTCGTAGTGTAGCGTATACTGTCGCCCAATGTTCGATTCAGTCTTGTTGCCAGTCTTAGCGCTGTCAGAAAAACTCCTTTCTTTTCCAGTCGACTTAGACGCAAGTTCCCTTCGATGTCATCGTAGTTTTTGTTTCTTACTTTATGGTTTTGTAACTCTGTTTGATGAACTGGCTAGTGGTATTTGTCGCTTAGTGCAGTTTCCCGTCTTGGGTGATCTGGTGTCTCATCGGTTGAAGATTGTAATGATTTTTCAGTGTGAACTTTTTGTGTGTTCATGTTGTTTTTAGTATTCGTATGATGAGTGGTAACTTTTTGTTGTTTGAAGTTCTCTGTTTGCGTTTGTTTCTCGCTGATAACTGTTTCGTGCACCTGAGTTGTCTTTTCGTGCGTGTAGCCCCCGTATACAAAATGTATAGTTTTCGCGTATAGTTTACACTTTGATGTGTCATATTCATATTTTTATCAAGTTCTTTCATTATATGGTAACCTACCCTCTGGCGAGGGAAGTATTAATTTACGTTTATGTTGTTCCGGTGTGTCCGGATGGACTGGTGTCCATATTGTGTTATGGATGGGCTTCACCGTGTCTTGGATGTCTGTTGTCATTGTTACGTACTTCTGCTAAGTGTAGTGTGTTGTGTTTAACGACCGTGTCATGGTCCTGTTCTTGGTGGGAATGCCCCTATCTTGGATGTCTGTCGTCATTTTTGTGCACTTCTACTTGTACTAATTAAGTTCTATATAGCCCGCCCCCCAAGTGTCTGAAACAGTCAAAGCACATAAATAAAACTTTGTATCCTGTATCCAGGCACGCCCTAATTTTATTTCCGCACAGAATTCACTGTTACTGGCATACGAACATGGTAAAATTATACTGCAAGATGCCACCTTAAGTGAAACTGCAGAAACAGGCCCCAAGGTATGTCATTTCGTCACGTTTCTCAATTTCAATACTTTTCTGTTGAAATCGCTCTTCAGTATTGTCCGCATAGCTTAAAACCATAGTCCTTCAATATTGTCCCACTTGCTAAAAAGAACTTACATGTTGAATATTGTCTACCTTGCTTACAACTCTAACACTTATTTCGCGGAATCAAAATGGTTCAAATGGCTCTGAGCACTATGGGACTATACATCTGTGGTCATCAGTCCCCTAGAACTTAGAACTACTTAAACCTAACTAACCTAAGGACGTCACACACATCCATGCCAGAGGCAGGATTCTAACCTGCGACCGTAGCAGTCGCGCGGTTCTGAACTGAGTGCCTAGAACCGCTCGGCCACCGCGGCCGGCTTTCGCGGAATCAATCATTCTATGTAATACTTGTTTGAGATCTTAGAACGAATAAGCAAACGCGGAAGTGTCGCAGCATATCTGGCACTGTTATAGAAATGATGCGAAACACACACATTCAATAAATTTTATCGTTTCGGAGGTCAAGGAGCTGTGTAGCATCTGGCTGCCGAGGAACTCGTGATGGACGTGACAACATGTCACAGAGGTATTTTATGATATGTTTATTTCCGGCCATGACCTGTTTGGGTGAAAGCCAACGACTGCACGCACGCACTGATGTATTGCGAAGTTCGACGACACATGGGATGACAGCAAGAAAGGCGGCCCGGAACAGATTAGTAAGGGCAGATAGCAGAAATGGGAGTCGATATGGGAGACGCGGGCATCCAGTATTAGAGGCAGAGTTTAATAAAGCCTTGGAAGACTCGGTAAAATAAGGCAAAAAGGATAGACAAAAATTGCTTCGGAATTTATGAACTCACTGCAGGGAGCAGCAAACACGCGACTATTCAAATTTGTGTTACGACAACAGACATACGTCCAGAATTTTAGAAAAATATCATCCTCACAGTCCTAAGGATAGCAAGGGCAGACAAGTGCGAGAACTATTGCAGAATCCGTTTAACGGTCCATGCACCAAAGATGCTGACGAGAGTAATACACAGAAGAATGCAAAATAAAATTGAGGATCTCTTAGCTGACGATCAATTTGGCTTTCGGAAAGCCAAGGACAGCAGAGAGGCAATTAATAACGGAAGCAAGACTTGAGAAAAATGAAGACACCTTCACCTAGACAAAGCGTCCGACAAGTTGAAGTGATCCAAGATACTCAAAATTATGAGAAAAATCTCATCAAGCTACAGGGACAGACGGCAAATATACGATACTGTGTGCCCAACAATGCTCAGTTATGTGTTTATTCCAAATAGATGTAATCTCCTCCCTCTCTGTCTGTCTCTCGCTCTCGCTCTCTCTCTCTCTATATATATATATATATATATAATCCCCTCTCTGTCTATCTCCTCCCTCTTCTCTCTTTGTACACCTCCGCCACTCCCACTCTCTGTCCATTTGCTCCTGCCCCTTTCTTTGTCCATCTCCTCCCCCCCTCCTCTCTCTGTGTCAATCTGCACCTCGTCGCCCTCTAAACCCATCTCTTACTTCCTCTCTTTGTCCATCTCCTCCTACCCCTCTCTCAGTCTATCTGCTCATCTCCCCTCATCCTCTTCACCTCCCCTCTTCCTGTTCATCACATCTTCTTTCCTTTCTCTGTCCTCCTCCTCCTCTCTCCTCACTCTGTCCATCTTTTTCTCTTCCCTTTCTTTGTCCTCATCACCCTTTGTTCATCCAGTGATATATGTAGCTACTGTCAGCGGAAGTTGTTGTAAATAAAGTTAGCAGTAAGCAAATAATAAAATAAAATGTCGTACATGATATGGTAGCTTTTCACACATTTCAGTATCTATAACTTATCATCTCCCTAACTACGTGTCGTACAGTGATATATTTTTGTGGGAGCGTTCAGCAATAGATGTTGATAATGTCTGTAGAATGTATCGTGAATACTGCTGCTAGTAAGGATCCAACTTCATGCTTCATACGTCAAATTTACTGCAGGAACAGTGGAAATGTAATCAATAAACATTTTGCCAATCATAATTTTGTGGACGTCGTCAGCGAGGAAAAGTTTCGTAAAGATTTGAAATCATGTGTACAGTTTGTTCCAAGTCTATAAGTGTTCTCATTCTCATATACTGAACGACAGATGTTCGGGTATCACACACACACACACACACACACACACACACACACACACACACACACATACATACGTTCATTACGTTCATCCATTTTTATGATACGTGTGGGTTTACGAGAAGCAACGGGGAAAATTAGGATGGAAGACCAAGAACGATGTGCTCGGATTAAAAATGGTTTAGGACAGGGGTGCAGTATTTCGTTCATACTGTTCAATCTGTGTATCGAAGAATCAATGACGGCAATAAAAGAAAGATTCAGAAGTGCGATTAAAATTCAGGGGGATTAAATACCAGTGTTAAGATTCGCCCATCAGTGAATTGTTATCCTCAGTGAAAGCGAAGATGAATTGCAGGACTTTTCGATGAAATAAACAGTCTAATGAGTAGGGGAGAATTCTGAACGCGGAAATTGATGTACCCGGGGATATATGATGTTTCCCGACAGGGCCTACACCCTAGTCACTGATCTTAGAATCACATGAAGGAAAGCTCATTAGAAACGGTCATCAGCAATTTCCGGCGTTTTCTACTGTTTTGTTGTTGCAAGACATAAGGTTGTGTTTTGTTTAGCGTCTGTAAATATTACGAGCTCTTCATGTTTAATTGTGTATAACATCTTAAAGTCTGGAAGTTATTGTTAATTCTTCAGTTACTGAGTTTCATGGTTAGTAAACTAACGTATTGCTTTTTTTAAAAAAAATCAACTTACATAATGCGTGGCAGGTTAAGCTATATTTCGTCGGTCTGCACTATCTTGTACCTTGAAACGGAAGGTCTCCTGCTATGGAATACATGACGATATCAAATGAACTGAGTTTCCTCAATGTTTTAACAATTGTTCCTGTATGAAAATGGAAATTTGTTTTAGCTGTCAATAGTTTCTATTTCAAAATGATTTGACTTGAAATTGTTTTTCAACAATACTTTTTCTTAATTTGATTTCATTCATTGGTTATTCGTTGTGCAGCGGAATAGTAATGTAACACATAGGCTATTAGATACGCTACTGACAAGAATTTATCGACTGCAACAGTTTTTAATCTGAACAGAACATTTGTTCCAAGGTACATGACAGTTTTGTACCATGGAACAGTTTTTCCAGATTTGGAAAAGTCTTACTTTTCTGGAGCAATTTCGGTAATCTCAGACAAGGACGTAGGACACATCAAGTGAGTTCTATCATTTCAAAATGGAATAATAAAATACATTGAAGTTCTATTGTAGTGCTGGTTACGGCACAACACCCTCCCCTAGAGAATACGGACTGTAAGAAAACAGTGGCAGAAATGTAACTAGCGATGAACTTAACATCAAAACTGGGGACTCTGACGTAGACGATGTGAAGGAATTCTGCTACCTTGGAAGCAAAATAACTGACGACAGACGAAAAAGAGGATGTAAAGGTACGCTATCACGGGCAAAGAGTGCATTCCTGACCAAGAGAAGTCTGCTAGTATCAAACGTCGACCTTCATCTTGTGCTATACTGAGATACAAAATGGGACGAGTTTGTGACAATTGATACCAGAAGTATCGTGTACGTCCGTTCGCAACAAGAACACCGCTGCGCGCAAACCAATCACACTGCCCGCGAGAATCGGGTCCTCTGTAGTGGCAGCGCTACCTGGAAGAGACATGAGCGCTGAAGTGACCCTGCACGAGCGTAAGTTGTCAATTGCAAATTGTAAGTCAGTCCCAGTCTTTCTAGGTGGTTCTTGAGGAACGTTCGTCTTGTCTTCAATCTTCAAGTCGTGTAGTGAGACAGAAAGTGGCCAGTAGGTAGAAACAGAACAGTGAATAGAACTGCCAAGTATGGACAGAGACCGCCTGCCTACAGATTTAGCTTAGTACTGTTAGTCTGGAACAGTTCTTCGAACAGTACATGAAGACAGAAGATTAGTTTTTCTATTGTTCAGAGAACATTATTTAGTTTGTGTTCACAGAACTGTAGTCAACGCAAGACAGATAGGCTAAACCCGCATACTTCAACTGCTGTAACCAACGGTACCGATTAACTACACTGTGTTCCTTTCATTGGGCGTTTGCTGCCCTAGAACCCTCACATTCGTCCTGTCAGCACATCTCTATTAGTCTTTTTTTAGCGGCAGCGAGACTTTAATCGAAGTGGACGCTCCCAGACCAAACCATATCTGAGGAAGAAATTTCTGAGAACGTGCGTTTGGATCGCGGCATTGTATGGTAGAGAATCATATACGGTGAGAAAACCGGAAAAGGCGAGACACAAAGTGGTGCTTCAGAAAGATGTTGAAAATTAGGTGAAATGGTTCGGTAAGAAATGAGGAGATTCTCTGCAGAATGCCCTTAGATATGAATACATGGAAGACACTGAGAAGAAGAAGGCGTAGGCCGATGTGGCATGTATTAACATATAAAATCTGTAGGAGACAACAGAGATTATAATTCAATATCCAACAAATAAATGAGGAGTTAAGGTGCAAGTGAAAGCCTTATGTTGCAAAACAGGGACGTTGTACCCGACTTAGGGGGGATGAATTTCTTGTGTTCACGTGCTTCTGCCCAACCCCAGAAGACGCCCATCCAAATTACTCTTTAAGTAAATTGCACAATGCATATGGTACTGCTTCAAATTTAAATCTCGCGCCAGTTGATGTAAAGGAAACAAAAGACGTTGTTATAGATAGTTTCGATCAGCTCGCAAGTATTACAAAAATGTTCGTGAACCGAACTGGGAATCGCTACAGGAAAGACGACTCTCTTTTCGCTAGACACTGTCGTGGAAATTTAAAATTGGAATCTGAGACTGTAGAACGATTCCACTACCGCCAACGTACATTTCGCGTAAGGACCATGAAGATAAGATGTGAGAAGTTAGGGATTTCAGAGAGTCGTCTTTCCCTCATCCAATTTGCGAGTGGAATAGAAAAGAAAATGGCTAGTGGTGGTATGCGTACCCTCCATCATGCAACGTAAAGTGGCTTGTAGTGTATGTACGCAGATGGTGCGAGCATTAGGTGCTGAGATGCAGTGGACTACGAAATAAAGGATGTAGACAGTTTGATGTATGGAAGATTGGATCGGTTTAGGGAGAGGAAGTGGTTAAGCCGACCTCTTGTGATAAGCGGGTAACCGGTTTCGAGTTTCAGTCTAGCAAAAATTGCCATAAGTGTGGTAGCGGAGCTATACTTAATACAGCTGATATCAGGGGACTGGCTGGCAGCAAATTAATTTTTTAATAAATTCTCTTACTCGAAACTTATGATGATAGGGCGGACTCAATGAGTGAACCTAAGATTACGCAATTCTGGACAATATTGAGAGTTACTTCTCTGACTCGGTCGTTCGTTCGTTGATTAGCACAAAAATTTATGATTGCATTTTACTCAAAACTTGAATGTACTGCCTCTGTTATAAAAGGTTGAAGTGAAGTAACTCCTGCGAATAGTTTGTGCCAGTGCACACATGTACTTAAACACAAAACTAACCGGCGTTCACTGTGCAGGAAATAAAGTCAAAACTGTTACTCAAAAACCACTACCAAAATCAAACTGTGCACTGGTCCAAATGGCCCTGAGCACTATGGGACTTAACGTCTAAGGTCATCAGTCCCCTAGAACTTAGAACTACTTTAACCTAACTAACCTAAGGACATCACACACGTCCATGCCGAGACAGGATTCGAACCTGCGACCGTAGCGACAAAACTGTGCATTGCTCCAAAAAATTGAAACCTTGAAATTACGTAGCAACATTATGAAACACACCTTGTTCACTGGGCATTAGAAGTCAGAATTACAAAGAGAATGCTCATAACTTGCGCAATGGAAAGGTGAGATGAAAAGCCAAAGGACCAACAAAATATGAAAAGAATCTCACCTAAAAAGTGCAGCATAATCAGCAGTAACAGCCCAGCTTGAAGAAATACACGCCCACCTTTCAGTAAGTTGCCGCTGGGCTGTGTTAGAGAGAGGATAAATAAACTGGGGGACAGAGAGCATCGTGCGTGGCGTCCCTGGTGTCGTGGCTTTACATCAGCCACCTAAGAAGAGGGCAATTGATCGACCCCAGAACCAAATAGAGCGCTTTGTTTGGCCCAAAACAGAAGGAAGCAGTTTCCTACCCTGTGTCGACGTAACAAAGCGACAGTCGGGAAGGGCCCGTGGAGGTGAGCGGTTCCGTGTCGGGCGTGTGTCCCGCCGATCACGGTAGTATATGCTTCATCAGTTACGCTGTACCACTCTTAACAGTTCGTTGAATTTTACTGTAATTGTTTCGGCGCGATACTCGAGTATGCGATCGTTGTAATCTGCAGACGGACCGGGGGGATGATAAGTGTTTTGTAAACCACCCCAATGGAAATTACTAGAATTAAAAGCTGCATCCCTTAAAGGCATGCATGCGGTATTATTCGACTACTAACTCCTGTCAGACTTCAAATAATTCTACACTGTTACAGCCATTTATCCATATACCCGCGAGGGTAGCCGAGAGCGCTAACGCGCTGATTCGTGACCTCGTGTAGGCGCGCTGGCCCCGGATCGAATCCTCCGGGCGGATTAAGGACGAGGGCCCGTGTGCTGGCCAGCCTGTATGTGGTTTTTCGGCGGTTTTCCACATCCTACTAGATGAATACTGGGCTGGTCCCCACGTTCCGCCCCAGTTACACACATCGCAGACATTTGCAACACGTTCGCACTATTTCACAATTTACACTAGATACAGACAGCTGGGGTACACTGATTCCATTCCTGGGGGTACGGGGTGGCGGCAGGAAGGGTATCCGGCCCCCCTCCCCCCTAAAACTAACCTTGCCAAATACGTTCTAACCATGCCGACCCTGCGATCCCTGCGGGACTATGGCGTAAGCGAAAGAAAGAAAGAACAGCCATTCATCCATATCCTGAGTCCGTCGAATCCACGACCAGCTCTTCTGCTGTGTAGATGCGACATCATCATCTTAAAGACGCAGGCAGTGCATTTCAGGTATCTGCAGCGAGGTTTGAACGTGAATGTCTCCACCAACAGCCTCGCCGACCTCAGGCGATCTGGTTCTGTGACCGGTCTTGCTAACGCGAGGGAAGCGTTGAACTGCCGTGCTATTAATGTTTTCGAAAAAATATTGCCCATCAAATGACGCCTTGGTCGCCATGTAGCTTACATTGCTTACCGGATGTTCACTAAGCCACTGGTAAAAGTCGGCTAGTACTATGGCGGTCTTCCCTTTATCGGCATGGTTTACAATCTGCATGAGTTAGCGATTAGGACTTCGGCTGGAGACAAGAACTGTTAAATACCCATTAAATACCAAAAATAAACTACTGGCTATTAAAATTGCTACAGCACCAAGATGACGTGATACAGACGCGAAATTTAACCGACAGGAAGAAGATACTGTGATATGCAAATGATTAGCTTTTCAGAGCACTTACACAAGGTTGGTGCCGGTGGCGACACCTACAACGTGCTGACATGAGGCAAGTTTCCAACAGATTTCGCATTAAAAAAACAGCAGTTGACCGGCGTTGCCTGGTGAAAAGTTGTTGTCATGCCTCGTCTAAGGAGGAGAAATGCGTACCATCACGTTTCCGACTTTGATAAAGGTCGGATTGTAGCCTATCGCGATAACGGTTTATCGTATCGCGACATTGCTGCTCGCGTTGGTCGAGATCCAATGACTGTTAGTAGAATATGGAGTCGGTGGGTTCAGGAGGGTAATACGGAATGCCGTGCTGGATCCCAACGGCCTCGTTCCACTAGCAGTCGAGATGACAGGCATTTTGTCCACATGGCTGTAACGAATCGTGCAGCCACGTCTCGATCCCTGAGTCAACAGATGAGGACGTTTTCAAGACAACAACCATCTGCACGAACAGTTCGACGACGTTTGCAGCAGCATGGACTATCTATCACCTCGGAGACCATGGCTGCGGTTACCCTTAACGCAGCATCACAGACAGGAACGCCTGCAATGGTGTACTCAACGACGAAACTGGGTGCACGAATGGCAAAACGTCATTTTTTCGGATGAAACCAGGTCCTGTTTACAGCATCGCGGTGAACGCACATTGGAAGCGTGCATTCGTCATCGTCATACTGGCATATCACCCGGCGTGATGGTATGGGGTGCCACTGGTTACACGTCTCGGTCACCTCTTGTTCGCGCTGACGGCACTTTGTACAGTGGACGCTACATTTAAGATATGTTACGACCCGTGGCTCTACCCTTCATTCGATCCTTGCGAAACCGTACATTTCAGCAGGATAGTGCACGACCGCATGTTGCAGGTCCTGTACGGGCCTTTCTGGATACAGAAAATGTTCGACTGCTGCCCTGGCCAGCACATTCTCCAGATCTCTCACCAATTGGAAACGTCTGTCCGATGGTGGCCGAACAACTGGCTCGTCACAATACGCCAGTCACTACTCTTGATGAACTGTGATATCGTGTTGAAGCTGCATGGGCAGCTGTACCTGTACACGCCATCCCTGCTCTGTTTGACTCAATGCCCAGGGGTATCAAGGCCGTTATTACGGCCAGAGGTTGTCGTTCTGGGTACTGATTTCTCAGGATCTATGCACCCAAATTGCGTGACAATGTAATCACATGCCGGTTCTAGTATAACAAATTTGTCCAATGAGTAGCCGTTTATGGTCTGCATTTTTTCTTGGTGTAGCAATTTTAATAGCCAGTAGTGTAGCAGACGTGGACAGTACTGCAACGGCGAGATAACGCGGCTGCGGAGCGGGCTGGCCTACGCGCCAGGCGCCAGGGCGTCGGACGGGCGCTTGTCACGTGGTGGGCGTGGCGTCGCCTAGCGACGGCGGCGGCGGCGGACCGGCCGCGGCTCAGCGCCGCCGCTGCCGCTGCGCGGGGCGCGCCAGTCTTCGGCGAGACGCCGGCCCGCCACGCCGCCGCACTTGGTCTCGCCGCGACACCTGCAGCGCCGCCGCTGCCGCTGCCCTGCCCACCTCGGCCCGCCTCGTCCGGTGAGTCCGTCTCCTGCCGGAGAGCCGCCACGCGCTGCGGACGCGTCGTGCATTTCTGAAGGTGGTAGCTGGTAGGGGGCCGCGTACCTCTACAGTAAGTGTCAGTGCTAGGTGTATTCTATCGACAACAAACGCGCTCAACGTTGTTCAATAAACAATCGAGACTCCCATCACAAAAGGCGTTTCGCTAAAGTGAACCTGATTTTCTTACATGTACATACCCCACCCACTGAAGGTAACTGCAGGCAGTCGCCTTAAATCCGACGAAATGTGGATCTTCATGTCATAAGTCTCATCTAATTCTACTGAATGGCGCTACTCAATATCTTGAAAGGTTTAATTCAAACCAACTGGGAACTGAAAAGCTAAAATCGAAAAAACTTTGCTGTGACCCACTAATATTTGTTTATCGCAAACTGTTCATAAGAGACAGTCGTGTGCCATGGGGCAATCCTAGAAAACTAAAGGTGTCAACAACGAACAGAGTCTTTGGTCGTGATCTCAGCAAGTAAGTCGAATCGAGTGTTCATCACTAGTGCCGTGCATCAAGTATGTTACGGTTATTATTGGCCCCACGTGATAGAACTACATGAAGCAAATTGATAGTGGATAAAGTCCGTTATAGAAAAACACATTATCGCGCAGTGCCAGCTATTTATATCGCAGTTTATCCACACACAAAGTTTTCCATACTGTTCTAGTACAGAAGTCCACAAATAATTGCAACAAATTTGATACATAACATGAGTGACGAGCACTCGGATTTTCCTGCCAACTCCAAAAACCTAGTTTTTTCCGGAGGTAATTTTCTAGGTTTTTATTTCTAGCACACTATTGTCCCTTGTCGATGCGAGTTCGTTGTTAACTGATGATGGCCGAATAACCCAAAAACCAATTCGTAATAGATACTGGTGGAATAAATTTTTTAACATTATCTACGAAATTCTTCTGTAAAGTAGTAATGGAAGAGTTCATTAACATGAAAAGTAGAAATTATCAAACTATGATCTGTTTTGTAGTTCCAGCGACATATTTTTTCGTTTACCATTACAAGTAGTCATACAATGCGTGTCGACTTCTGGAAGATATATTTGTAACATACTCTGGTGTAACGATGAATTTAGCTACAATATTTGAGCGGCTTTGATTAGTCTATTAAAAAGCTATATTTGTACCTAAAGACATCATCTGTGTTTTATAAATTTAACATTATTCAGTCAGAATCTATCCATGTAGCAAATTACAAAAGGATACCATTCCCATTCATAGTTCCTACATCATTTCTACAACTAATTATAGTGTCTCTTGCTTGTAATGGATCTAACAAAGCGAGGAATACACGGATCTAACCAACAGACGACTTCAGGATGCCGGCAGATGTGTCATACCACTACTGCCATAATGGAAAAATGACATCCAGTGTGCTGCACGTATTCTCATCCATTTGGTTATGACATAAACAAATTGCTTAGTCGCTGCTTAACAATAAGCGCAAAGAGACGATGCTTAAAAAATTTTACAGCCACCTCCTACCTCTCCGTTTCACCTTAATGCTGTGAATACTTTTCATTTGTCAATAGACGAGAACGTTACGTTGCTTTTGAGCTACTTATGCGTAAAAGCTTTGCGTGACCTACGTCTGCAAATATCACGTGAATATGATTCCACCGAATGTAAAATAAGGCGCTGCGTGAGTCCAGCCACACCACCTGTGCAGCTAGGTGAAACACCTACAACACGAGAGCGGATTATCATGGCCACACTTAGTGACACACGAAACGCTTTCACACTGAATTTACTGAAGCTGAAGGAGCACCTTATGTCAGTAATTGTTCGCAAGTGCACAAACAACTGTCTTCTTTTAAATGAAACAATGCTGTCTTGTTGGTTCTAAATTAGCAATACATTTTGTTTCCTACAACTCGTATACATTTAAAGAAAGTCGTATTTATGTAACTCGAAGAGCTGCTGATAATATTCAGTACGCAAATTCGCTCAGTATACCAGCAGGGAATATAGTAGCGGAGAATGTACTGAGATTAGTCGATTACAAAAATGCATTTGATCATTCCTGGCAGTGACGTAGAGTGATTTTTGTTCTTTCTTTATTCCACACAGGCCTCTGTAGAGCCTAATAATTTTACGATGGCTGATGAGGATCGTAACTAATGGCAAATAAAGGCTTGTCTTGTGTTATATAGAAATGACTTTCCTTAAAAATGGCACTTCGTGAAGGTTCAAATACAGCGATGTAATTATTTCGTAGGTGTTGAGAGAATTTAGTAACTCACAAAACAGAACAGAATCGTATTATTACAGTGGTCCATACTACGTGCTTCACCAAGTTTTGTGTACGTAAATGTAGAGATTCAGCCTAACTTAACTTCTTCTTACCTACGAGGAGTCTCCATCGTTTACTACATACCTGTTGATGTACGACATTGACGCTCCACGGAATATCTTCTGGGGGTGACAGTGCTAAAACATCGAACTCATCCACCTCCATCAGAGTATTTTTATCTTCATGCTTCATAGCGTTTTATTATACGCGTAACTTGACAGAACAAACATATACTAAAGGCTAATGCCTTGCCTATGAAACCACTCGCTTCTGTAATTGGCTGTTCGCTTCAACCCCACGCAGTTGTCATATACTATCCTCTTTGCATGTCTTCTAAATTCTTCATCCGAGGCCTTTCTCTCGCATCACTTTCCCATCCAGATTGTTAAAGACGAAGCTGTTGTGTCTGATGACAGATGCAATAAATTTTATTTTTATCTTTCCCATTTGCTTTAATAATCTTCTCTCTACGTCGACTTCCCTCAACACTTCAAGGTTGGTTTCTCTTTCTGTCCTGCTGGTTCTTGTTATTTTCTACCATATCCACATTTCAGCAGCTTCAAGCAGATTCCATTGCAATTTACCCAGAGTCAGTATTCTCCATACTAATAATTTCGCAAAGAATTTTCTGTCATCTGTATTCATATCCTTGCTGGATAAAATGCTTTTCTTAATCAGAAGACCCATTTGCTAATGCAGTTCTTCTCTTCTGTTAAGCATCTATTGTCCTACGTGATTATACTAATGAGACGACGAAATTTTCTGACCTGATGAAGTCTGACGTCATCAATTTTATATTGATTTTAATATATCCCATGTTTTTTCGAATACCGATTTCTTCCTTTTTTTTTTACTTTCACTTTTAATTTCCGTAGTTTAAGTGTGTCTCGTGAGATTGCAGCATTACATTCATTTCTGTTTTGGAGTCTGCAACTATTACATTGACAGCATAAAATGTGATAGAAGGCATCCTTTCTCCACTGGCTTTTATTTCCTTTCTCTGTTACATAATGATCCGAATTGCTTCCTCAGTTAATACATTATACAAATACAGAGACATGAACATCCTTATCTGATTGCTTTTCTAACTTGCCGGCCTCTTCCTCTACCTTACTGATATTTACTTTTGTTGACAATGACATATGATGAATTTTAAAACAATAATAATGTCGCATCACAACAGAGGCATCTAGTTATCCTTTGTAAAAACCTAACAGGGCTAGCTTTCAGCAATTCGACAGGTAGCTACCACAACTGCGCTAATTGGAGAATACGGAAAGGCGTTATGAGCCCTTCGCACACAGTGCACGTATGTGTTTTTAATTCCTCGGAACAGGGTTATTATTATCCGTAATGAACCACTTAGAGACTGAAAATAGGCATCCGCTCGTTCGTTATTGACGACTACCGGGAGAAATTAGATTCCCTAAAAACGTCACAATGAAATCCGACTGATTGTCGGGGAGTGAAATGAAATTGGCAGACGGGAATTGCTTATGGATGGGGGAGCTGTCGCTCATTAGGCCGTGCCACGGACGCTCTCGGAATATCATTCGCGTCCTGTTCGGCAGTCAGCCCCAGTCCCTGTCAAAGGGGCGTCAAACAGGCGTCAACCAGAGTCCGCCAACGGCGCTTCCACTTGCTGGCAAACAGCAGAGGTCGCCACGTCGTAAGCGTAACACGTAACCTATACAGCGTGATTTGACAGAAATTAACTTAATTCCTATCTATAACCAACGTACTATTTCCTATGCATATGTTGGGATATGTAGCTAAGCGTGATAATACCTGACAGCAATATGTGACATGATTCGACATATTGGGCCATGGTTGGAATGTAAAGAAACATTTATCCGTCGTCTCGTCGAATATGTGAAGAAATTTTTTTCTCTTGTTCAGAACGAAGACGCGTCTGCTGCAGGTCTCCAACCTAGTATGTCCTGTGCCAACCTCTTGCTCGTTGCGCAGCTACGGCGGTCTACACACTTTTTTACGCTCCACATTTCCCTCACAACCAAAATGACTATATCTTAGTCCCTCAGGATGCTTCCTATCAGACGAGTCATTCTTTTGGTCAAGTTGCGTCATGTATCTCTTCTCTTCCCAAGTCCCGTCTACCGATCTAATCTTTAATATTCCAGTACCACATTTAACAAGCTGCTATTCTCTTCAAGTCTGCTTTGTTTACCGTGCACATTTCAAATTATTACAAGACTGGATTCCAGACAAATGATTTCAGGAAAGACTAGCTAAGAGCTTAATTTGAGTTGCTCAGGGGGAACAAAATGATAAGTACCAAAATGGGAGTTTGGAGATACGGAGGATTAAAGTTTGAACTAATCCACAAATCTGGATACTTTTATTCTTAAATCCATATGGTTTTTAACATCTACATTCTCCCATACAGGCACAAAAGAAACAATAGACAAATTTTAACACATGAAATATACAAAATAAACACATTACTATGCGGGATATACTGTCATCTTACCCAAATCACGTTCTCGTACGCTGATAACAAAACATAAATGACATATAATCATATGAGAAATTTACACAGAGTTAGTCGAAGACTTAACTGTATAGCTCGTTGCTTGGAAGTAATTATTATTCATCACTCTCAACCCGGATGTGTCAATTGTCCAAACGTGTTGGTTTCTTCTTTTCAGTCACCCTGGGTCTGTCGTGTTTTAATCGAAGAGTAAGAGATAGGTTTCGCCTCCCACGTATCCTGAAACTTATTTTCCGCCAGATGTCATTAAATGTTTCGCTGATGAATAAAGATTATGGGTATTCAGTCACCTTCCATACCCATAAATTGACAGTCAGAAGCATCCTGAACATCGAAGTCACCAATTTTCAAGAATATTTTGAACGTTTGCCTCACACTGCAGTCACCTATTGTCTTAAGGCATTACAGAGGGCAGTGGCATTTAGGTCTTACATCTGTTTTCAGTACAGTTCTTCCAGTTGGGTCCACTTAGCGCCAGCCATTTCACCTGTCGTTTGCCATTATGTTCCCGTGACATGCAGCCATTGGCGTTTACCTCGAGGCATCGCTCTTACTTCTTTTGAGTGAAATTAGAACTTTACCTGGTGTATCGCACTCTTATTCCGGTGCGCATATGTAGCACGATTCCCCTATGTCTCAAAATACACGAAAGTCGCGCTTACTACTGCGTTCCCAAGAGCCGCCCATTCATGAAAAAATATCTCTCTTCTTCACAAAAGTTTTTCTTGGAATTGTCGGTCAGCTTTTTATATCGTCTCTACTTCTACCATTGCCAGTTACTCGGCTACTACTTTCGCGCCCTAATTCCTAATCTAATTCCCTCAACATCACCTAATTTAATTTTACTATATTCCTTTATACTTGTTTTACTTTTGTTGAGGTTCGTTCTACAACATTCTTTCAGAACACTGTCCATTCTATTCAGTTAACCTTCCAAGTCCTTTGCCGTCTGTGACAGAATTAGTGTTTACATCAAATCCTGATATTTTTATTTCTTTTTCTGGACATTAAATTCACCCTCCAAATGTGTCCTTCGTTTATATTACTGCTTGCTCAGCTTACAAATTGAATAACATCGGGGATAACTTGCAAACCTGTTGTATGTAATCTCTCACTCTCTGTATTTTATCACTGCTTCCTTCAGAACATCAGACAATATACAAAACAATACAGACAATATGAGACACCAGACAGACTCAATGATCGGTTCACAATATTGGCAGCAAAATCATCATAATTTCTTTCGATAGCTATATGGATGCGCAGGTTATTAGATTGGCAAGATCAGATCTGAAAGTAATACATAGCATTCGGGTAGCTCTTAAGCTGAAAACACAGTGAAATTCGCTGGAATAGTATGTGCAATAAAACATTTCCAACAGAACCACTGAATGGACGAACAATAAAATGAGTCTGAAATGAAGGATTTCGTGTATATATTGGCTTGCACAGCAGCACACAAGATGGCGTAATGATACAAGTCATAGACAAGGCGTAATTTTGAAAGCTGATGTGAGGAACACAGCAAGTGTGTAAATATGACTGCTTCCGAACATCAAATATATAGTTGTATTAAATAGGAAACACTTCCTAATATTCTGCAGAATTAGATTTATTTCTTCACGAAGTGGCTGTCAACTGCATAGGCCATCTTCAGGTGGCAAATGAATGTCCCAAACGCAGATCAAATGATGTGCGTCTAACACATATTATTTACGCAGAAGATCCAAAGTATACAACGACGATTACGTGTAAGGTGTTTACATACCAAAGTACTACACTTGTTGTCAAGCAGAAATAATTACGTTAACTAGGAAAGAAATAAAGTTTTTATCTGAAGATACATTTAGCAACTGATGAAAAATAAATATGAATTCTCAATTTAGATCTAGTATTCGTATTTATTCTTAAAAGGTGATCTGCAAAAGTTGAATCTTTCTCCCTTAATCTCCAGCTTCTCTTGTGTTCAAGCAACCTAAATACCACAGCTCTGTCTGACTGATCAACATATACTTTTCCGTAATGCTTCCATATGTCTGTCAGGTCATTGTGGAGAACTCATCTGCTATGAACTATACTTGCACTGCTCAACACGGTTGCCAGCAGCACCAATTACAGTTTTGCACACAATGCCGTCTACATCGCTTGCTCAATTTTTCTTATTACATCATTCATTCACAAGTAGATCTTCTGCGACAAATTTCAGTACCCTGAGCAAAGCTGGCCTTCGGCATAGGTTTTATTAATCATTGACACTGCTCTTCTCTGTGGCCGTGCGGTCCTAGACGCTGCAGTCTGGAACCGAGTGACCACTACGGTCGAAGGTTCGAATCCTGCCTCGGGCATGGATGTGAGTGACGTTTTTAGGTTAGTTAGGTTTAATTAGTTCTACGTTCTAGGAGACTGATGACCTCAGAAGTTAAGTCGCATAGTGCTCAGAGCCATTTGAACCATTTTTTTGCTCTTCTCTCTCAGGAAATACTGCAATATATTAATAGTTATTAAATCGTTAATCAATCTTGAAAACACTAATAGCAAAAGTTTATAATGTTTTCCGATTCATTCTAGGAATTTATTTCCTTTATTTATAAAACCACAATATTAGCCACATTAAGGTATGAAGCTCTACTATCAGTGACTCATTTGAATAACTCCTGCCGACTTCAAAGTATTCATTTTAATATGAAGTGCGGTGGAAAAAGTTTCGCGTATTATTACCCGCTGTTTGCTTTTGGTGACACTTGAGTGCCTTTCTATATGGCTTTACCGCAACACTAATAGCTAAGAAAACCGAAATAGTCACAACTCAGTTAAGGGAATGTAACAAGGCAACAAGGCTTGTCGCTTGCAGCTACACCTGCATTGTCTTAGGGCACCGAAACTTTGCGCAAACATCTTCTGTAAGTTTTTCGTGACAGATCAGTTACAAATGGCAAGCAGTTTGATATGTATTCTCCTAAAGTGTTCAACGTATTGCTACCGTCTATTTTACACTAGAACTACCCACGTATGAATAATTAATGACTATTATAACACCGTTATCCATTTTATCTGATTTGGTGTAAGACCTGTCGTCCTAGGAACAGAATAAAAACTACGCAGCAGTGTTGTGCAGTGGATATGTGACGCGTAGCCCATAGTTACAGCGCCCAGACGAATACGAGCAATGTGGCCCAGTTCATGACGAGAAACGAGTGGAGCGAAATAAGAAACGTAGCCTCATTCTGACAAATATACACTGTGATTTTGAGATCTTAAGCCTTTACTGCTATGAGAAATACGAGAAAAAGTCATAAACAAATACAGTGAACCAAGAAGTCTCAAAAACTATCGTATGGCCTTTCGTCACCAGATTCTTAAGTCATAGCAAGTAGGCGGTACTTCTACTCTTATCTCATCCCTTAATTTAAGAGGCTTTCCACCGTGGGTGGACTTTGTTTTTCATTCTTTGTAGAGCATGTTTCTCAGTTGTTGCTGAATGTACGTCCGAATATACCTATCACATAGCACACCATATACCTCATCCTAAACAACGAAAGAAATAAGTGTGTTACCTCGACACAAGCAAGGGAAAAAAACCGCAAAACAAAGAACGATGACAAACTGTAGATTGTATATCAGATTTAAAGCTGCTAGCGTAAACAACCAGTAGCTTCATGTGAGAAAGAAAATAAACAAATAAACCCACTGAACATAGCACAAAAAGTGATGAAACATGTCTGGGTAAAAAAAAAAAAACCGGTGTGTCGCATGTCACGGAATTTCTCTCCAATCTACAACTGATTACTACTCTAACAAGCAAGCCACCTTACGGTGCGAATCGGAGGGTACCTCTGGTATCACTATCATCTGTTTCCGCCATTTTCCATTCAGAAATGCAGCAAAGGAAGAACAACTGTTAGTTTACCTTCGTATGAGCTTCAGTTTCCCTGATTCTCCCATCACGATACATGTGTAAAGAAAATTTACATTACTTGGTTCTTCGGGAAACGTAACCTCACGGTCTTTTGATAGTAACCCTATGAATGGGAAAAACCGACCAGTTAAATCCGACACCGGTTTATAGTTTGAGTAATCGTTATTTTTGGATACTTTTTTGGTCTCTGTTATAACAGCTGTTTTAAAATTTCTACTAATAACAGGGTATCAAACCGGTAAATCAACGTCACAACAGTGATGCAAATATTTTCGGCTTTGAAATGAAACTTTTTTTTAAAATGAGCAAATTTATTTCTAACATTTTCATTGTTTTGCAATACTGCGGTACTATAGGAAATTGAAAAGCAGTCAGAGATATTGTAATAAAAACACTGAAACAGAAATGAGCAACAAATACATGACATAAGGATTGGTAGAGCATTGTGAGTCACTAACGTACCTGTTGTCCCTTACGGAAGCTGCGACTTTCTGTTAAAATCCCTGTTACAATTCAAATTAATCTATTTCACAACAAAGCGGGTTTTACATTCCAAATAGTGAAAGAAAAAGAAGGCTACAAATCACATACAGAAGTTTACTATTTGTTTGCCTTTTGTATGAAATACTAGAAAGGAAATTAAGGTTACGGTAATAAATTAAAACCTTTAAAATTTATTCATTATTTGGAACAGAAATAGAACGTAACTGATCTGTTGTCTTTGTCTATATAATATGCCTTAAATCAGTTTTTGTCCCTCAGAAACAGAGCACGTAAAATGAAAAATAGAGTTCATCAACCTCTGATTTCATCTTTTAGCACTGACTATCTGTAAAGCTCAAGTACTAACGTGATCTTCGATTACAACATGATTTAAAAAAAATTAGAATCAGCGGAAGAATACCGGTGATTTTTGTCTGGTTTTCAACCTCTCATTACTTACCGAGAGAAGCAGCAAACAGAATGCGAATTAAGTTTTCTTTTACATATCTATTTTATTTGATATTTTGTTTCTAGGTACCTTGAAATGCATAATTCAAAATTCTGACGTAGTCTTAGAATTTTTCAATCTTTGTTAGATATGTAAGTTTATTACTGGAAACAACAGCAAAAAAAACCGAAAATCACTTATTGCACAAACCGGTTATTTTTAATGGTTTTAACAGTCAGGTTAAACTGGACATGAAAAATCCAGTATAACTGAAAAAAGTTTGTTTTAGCGATGCCGTCATCCCCTATACCTCTCCTTGGTAGTCAATGCCTTTGTTACAGCGTCTGCCACTACCAACTAGCACGATGACCGACCGAATCCATTACGTAACGCGCTGCTGCTCTTTGGATTTTTTTTGTGTCCTTTATTAATCTTATCTGGCAACGCTTTCAATCTGATAAGCAATAGTCCAATGCCGCGTTGATTTTATTCCTCAAGGTAAAACTTATGTATCAGTAAAACATTGAAATCGACCTTTTTTTTTTTCAAACTTGCAGCATGCTGGAATAGCTGTGGGTCAGCAACTACTGTTGACCAGTGCAACGAAAAACCAGTCCAAATATGTAAAGTATAGTTTTTTTTCATTTTTTATCGATTTTATTTCGTAAATGGGACTCCGTTCTCCTCTTACCTCCACCTTACGCTCGCGTTATTCATATCCATGGTCACAAATTTTTCTCAAACGCTTTGTACAAAGAAATCTGCTTTTTGATAAATAAATCATCTTGGAACAAACAATTTCGTACATCCCAGTCTTAATGAAACTAATATTGAAAGGAAAAGTCCTCTTAGAACTTAAAGGTCTCCGCATTAAGAGGGTTCAAAAATTGCACATGACACATGAATAAAGAAATAACCGCAACAGCTGCAGTGAGAAGATTTGTTGATCTCCTTTTGGTTCACAACTAGTCTCGTGACTATGAATACACTTCCTTATGTGCCAAACAGTTCACCTACACAGGGAAGCCGTCCCTCAATAAAACACTGATGTCCCCTACACTCATGGTGGCCATCGCGTAAAAAGGCAACCGTCAAAAACTTGATCGTGAACTATATGCGAGATGTAATCGTTTTAGACGTGGGAGCTGTCTCTTAACAAAAGACAGACGTCTAAAAGGGCTACATCCTACATGCAATCCACTGTCAATTTTTTTGACGGTTGTGTGTTTTGCGCAATGATCAGCAAGATGATAGGGGACATCTATGTTTTTTAGTGGGACGATTCTATGTCTAGAATGGTCAATTGTTTGGCATCTCAGGATGTGACTTCATAGTCGTGAAACTAGTTGTGAACCAATAGGACAGCACTAACATTTGTCATACCAGCTATCGACTTCTCACGATAGCTATTGCGGCTATTTATTCACTTATTAAAATGTATTTCTACATCTTTGGCTCCACAACTCACCAACTGATTTGTAAAATTACATATAACTGAAAATATGAAGTATGGAAAATCAATAAAAAAACTCTTCTTTTGTGAGAGGAAAAAATAAATGCGCTCTTCTATATCGGAGCAACTTCAAGTTGCCCTGCCACGGTTCTGTGAGACTAGAACCTCTGAGCTGAAAGGTGTGGCCTGCGGTTAATCCATATTCTCATAGCTATTTCTGAGAAATAAAGTCATCGCTTGTATTGATTACATGTGATAAATCTAACTAGTTTCTCAGCAGACCAGTAGGGCTTTCGCTTTTTTTTTTAGAGGGAAAAGGACGGAACCTCTTACTGACTGAAACTTTTAATCGCTCTGTGAGTCGTGTTCAGATGGCATAAGTAGTGCCCAGTCATCACGGATGTCAGAGAACCGGGTTCGAAGTACGATATGGCACAAGTTTCAACGTGTCTCGTGTAATCTTAAGCAACATCTTCTCTGGATACAGTAAATGTCTTCTGTCTCATCCGCCATGTAAAGTGTTAAGACGGCCGCCGCCACCAGAGACGGAACCTCTTACTGACTGAAACTTTTAATCGCTCTGTGAGTCGTGTTCAGATGGCATAAGTAGTGCCCAGTCATCACGGATGTCAGAGAACCGGGTTCGAAGTACGATATGGCACAAGTTTCAACGTGTCTCGTGTAATCTTAAGCAACATCTTCTCTGGATACAGTAAATGTCTTCTGTCTCATCCGCCATGTAAAGAGTTAAGACGGCCGCCGACACCAGAGACGGAACCTCTTACTGACTGAAACTTTTAATCGCTCTGTGAGTCGTGTTCAGATGGCATAAGTAGTGCCCAGTCATCACGGATGTCAGAGAACCGGGTTCGAAGTACGATATGGCACAAGTTTCAACGTGTCTCGTGTAATCTTAAGCAACATCTTCTCTGGATACAGTAAATGTCTTCTGTCTCATCCGCCATGTAAAGTGTTAAGACGGCCGCCGCCACCAGAGACGGAACCTCTTACTGACTGAAACTTTTAATCGCTCTGTGAGTCGTGTTCAGATGGCATAAGTAGTGCCCAGTCATCACGGATGTCAGAGAACCGGGTTCGAAGTACGATATGGCACAAGTTTCAACGTGTCTCGTGTAATCTTAAGCAACATCTTCTCTGGATACAGTAAATGTCTTCTGTCTCATCCGCCATGTAAAGAGTTAAGACGGCCGCCGCCACCAGAGACGGAACCTCTTACTGACTGAAACTTTTAATCGCTCTGTGAGTCGTGTTCAGATGGCATAAGTAGTGCCCAGTCATCACGGATGTCAGAGAACCGGGTTCGAAGTACGATATGGCACAAGTTTCAACGTGTCTCGTGTAATCTTAAGCAACATCTTCTCTGGATACAGTAAATGTCTTCTGTCTAATCCGCCATGTAAAGTGTTAAGACGGCAGCCGACACCAGAGACGGAACCTCTTACTGACTGAAACTTTTAATCGCTCTGTGAGTCGTGTTCAGATGGCATAAGTAGTGCCCAGTGATCACGGATGTCAGAGAACCGCGTTCGAAGTAAGATATGGCACAAGTTTCAACGTGTCTCGTGTAATCTTAAGCAACATCTTCTCCGGATACAGTAAATACCTCCTGTCTCATCCGCCATGTAAAGTGTTAAGACGACCGCCGCCACTATAAGGATGGCGCTTATCGTTAAAAGCATCGGTTTTCGGTTATATCGGTTTTTTCCACGCCAGTTTAAACTGACTGCTAAAACCGCTCAAAATAACCGATTTCTAAAATAATCGACTTTCAGTTTTTTATTCCTATTATTTCCTGTGATAAACGTAGAAATCGCAAAAAAACAGAAAATATTTGACTCTCTCAGATTCAAGACACATAGAATCAAAATATTAAATAAAATAGGTAAATAAAAGAAAACTTAGTCCGTCCACCATTCACTGCGTTCCTCGATAACTGAAAAGTTGTTGGGTTTTTCTAATTTTTTAAAACTCTGCTCAAAAGTAATGTAATTGGGAATCATGCGGCTATTCAGGTATTACGAATAGCCTGTCGTAATAGGTGAAAACTGAAGCTGAATAATCCATTTTTCGCATTAATTTCTCCTTTTGAAGGGCTGCAAGAACATGAAGGTATATTAAGTAAGTGCAGGCCCCAGGTCAGTTACTTTCCGTTTTTATTTTATACTATTAATGAATTACTTTTAAGTTTTTAATTTATTACTGTTACTATAATTTCCTTCCTCTTTCATTATTTCGTGGCCGAGAAATCTTTAATTCTATCTATCTATCGCTTGAGCCTTGTGTGGCAGGGTCAGCCATCGTTAATCGGATTTGGCATGTTAATGTGTAAGGGGTGGCTGGATGCCCTTCCTGCCGCCACCCCGTACCCCCTGGGACGGAATTACTGTACCCCAACTGCCTGCGTCGAGTGTAATGCATGGAATAGTGCGAAAGTGCTCAGATGTCTGCGAGCCATGTAACTGAGGCGGAACATGGGGACCAGCCCGGTATTCACCAAGCGGGATGTGGAAAACCGCCTAAAAACCACATCCAGGCTGGCCGGCACATCGGCCCTCGTCGTTAATCCCCGGGCGGATCCGATCTGGGGCCGGCGCGCCTACCCGAGTCCTGGAAACAGCACGTTATCGTTCTCGGCTACCCTGGCTGGTGGCCGAGAAATCTTTAATCTTTTAAAGCAAATGAAGCATTGCACTTCACTGCTACCTAACTTTGTAAAAATATTTCCAAACTAGGGTTGCAATAAAACGGCGACGACAGCGAGAAACTTCCGTACAGGCTGGTGGGGCCAAGTCTTGCACGCTGGACGTACTTGCATACTTAAGTCACAACACGCGACAACATGAACATTGTTGTGTGAGCAATGCCGTACCGCTTCTTATGCCACGAGTTTGTTGCTCGTCACTGTCGGTATTGTTATTAAAATAGCACTGATCGCTTTCCCCATATTCTGTAAAAACGCGATATTTCAAAGCAACGCAAATTTTACGAATAAAAATTGCTTCTTTTTTAAATAAAAGGTTTATTTAAAGACGAAAGACTGTAACACTGCTCCCATGGATTATTGACATTTCGGTTTTCTTACTCGGTCATTAGCATAAATTAAAATAACAGCTGTTGTAAACGAGACCAGACAAATACCGATATATACGGGTAATTCAGAACTAAATCATCGATATCGGTTTTAATTCGTTGGTTTTTCCTATCCCTTCGCCACCATAGCAAGTAGTTAACACTGCAGTCAGGTACGTGAAACAGTTCAAACACTACTCAGGAGCGAAAAACCTCCAAAAAAAATCTGTTTAAAACATTATTTACTCTCGTGCATTATAACGAGTGTGGAATGACGTATGAGACTGGATTGAAGTCTTCCACGCACAGTGTAGACGCCGGTCGCCCCCCCCCCCCCCCCCCAGCTTCCACTCGCTACCTGAGAGGACATCACATCCGCTCACGTGACGGGCCGTCCGACACGCGTCCCCACCTCAGCTCTCACCTGTCAGAGCCAGTCAGGGAACGCTTCTGCCTGCCGACCCGGAACGCCTCCCCAGGGTCCTGCCCGTCCTATTTCCAGCCGAACTCCGTCAATGTAACGCGTTAGAGCACATTCGCAAAAACTAGGAGCCACATCACAACTGGCTGCTTAACACCAAATAAGCGTTACTTTTCTTTGGACATGCCATCAGGAGGCAGAGACCTCTCAAGAATGTGAAGGCGATCCGTATTCACGTTGACAACAACTCACGAGGCGCCAAAAATACTAGCCGGGTCTCGCAGCCTTAGGCCTTTCCCTGTTTAGCCAAATACAGATTCGTCTTTCGGGATTGTAGGGATTTCGACCGGGCACACATGGCCGTTTTTTTGTTTTTAAAAATGTTTTGGCAGCTGAATGATATAAGGGAGCGCTGAATAAGTAATGCAACACATTTTTTACTGAAGCCAGGTTGGTTTTATTCAGGGTTCCAATACACCTATGATTCTCCCACTCTTTTAGCTGTAAGACCCTAGTTGTAAACAAAATTTCCGTTTAATGCGACGGCCTTATCCCACCTTCCTGTTATGGTCTGTGCCGGCCGGAGTGGCAGAGCGGTTCTAGGGGCTACAGTCTGGAACCGCGCGACTGCCACGGTCGCAGGTTCGAATCCTGCCTCGGGCATGGATGTGTGTGATGTCCTTAGGTTAGTTAGGTTTAAGTAGTTCTATGTTCTAGGGGACTTACGACCTTAGCAGTGAAGTCCCATAGTGCTCAGAGCCTTTTGAACCACTTTGTGATGGTCTGTATGCGACACAACTGGTCGACGTCGCATTCAACGTCTTACTGCATCAGTAAGTACCCCATCATCCGTGTAGTGCTTCCCGCGGAGTGTATCGTTCTTTGGGATAAACAGATAAAATCGTAAACGTCGTGTGACTAGAGCCTCCCGTCGGGTAGACCGTTCGCCTGGTGCAATTCTTTCGATTTGACGCCACTTCGGTGAGTTGCGCGTCGATGGGGATGAAATGATGATGATGATAGGTCAACACAACACCATATCCGTGAGCGGAGAAAGTCTCTCGAACCCGGGGCCTTCAGATTGGCATCTGTAGCGCTGACCACTTTTTTTCTTATCGTTGTGTTTGGTCGTTGCGGACGTTATATGACATCCGTTCACGTTCGTTGTTGATCCTTTCACTCAGTTTTTTTTTTTTTCTTCCTACAGAGGCCAACGAGTTCTCTGACCGAACACGCTGAGCTACCGTGTCGGCGTCACTCAGCTACCGGGGGCGGACGGGACAAACAGATGAAGCCGGAAGATGCCAGGTCGGGGCTGTAGGGACATCAGGCAGGTTTGCGCGACATTGGTACGATGATGACAGACATCTCGCACAACAACTCAGGGCGTTTTTGTTGTCTGCCAGGTCTCCGTAGACGTTCTGCAGGTGCCTATGAATATCTGCGACGTTCTGGTTTCCAGCCAAACGAAACTGAATGACAGCTCTCTGCTTGGAACGCTTCTCCATTACAGACGCCATTTTGAAGGCTACGTATAGGGTAGACACCTATCGGAACTTCATGAAACTGTAAGGACTGAAGCGTAAATATTCCACGATGTTCCACAACCAGTTCCGCATTTCGTCAACCGAAAATGGCCAAGAGAAAAAAGTATAGCATTATTTATTGAACGCCCCTCGTATGTAAGAAATCTGCATGGCTACTGACATTGGTTATGTTCACTTTGATGCTTGCTGTGGTATCTTTTTGCTACACGCCAACGTCCTTGCCACAGTGGTAACACTGGTTCCCGTCGAGATCACGGAAGTTAGGCGCTGTGTGGTTTGGCTAACACGTGGGTGGGTGACCATATGGGTCTGCCGAGCGCTGTTGGGAAGTGGGTGCACTCAGCTCCTGTGAGGCCAATTGAGGAGCTTCTTGACCGAGAAGTAACGGCACCAGTCACGAGAGGTGACAACGGCCGGGAGAGCTGTGTGATATTCACTTGTTCCTCCACATTCTCTTCCAACGACGCCTTTCGTCTGAGAGTGAGACGGCGGTCGGTCGGTACCGTTGGGTCTTCCGAGATCTTTTCGAACCGAGATTGGTTTAGTTTTTAGCTACACAGTCGTACGTTGTCAGTCCATAATCAGTTATGTCGTCAAAGTGTTGATCCTTCATGTCAGTTTCTTCAGTCTGTGGTTCTGTGGTAGGTCCGTACTGACTTCGCCAAGTCACACGACCATTGATGATTTTTTTTCCACAAAAGATCTGTTTGCGTTTTGCACTTCAATCAAATCACAGCAGGCGTCCACGTCTCATTCATTTTTTTCGGGAGCCAAGGTGTGCGGTATAAACTTAGCATTCACTTTTCTCTTCTTCAAAATATTCTGGAGAATATCTTGAACACCTGTTGTTTAGAGTTGTAAGCTGAAGCTGCCACCAAAGTTACTGTGCTGATGTCGCTTATCCGCCAGCAACAAAATCAGTACCCACTTGCATGGACGGTATGTATAATGTGATTCAGCTGCTCCTACCGACGTCATTTTATGCAACCTGCAATGTTATATCTAGTCTTCAAAAACCACGCGCGAAATTTTCGTATCGTCTCGTTCGCTAAGTCAACCTATTAGTCCCACATAAAAAATGAGCAGTATTTTTTTGTAGGAAATTTAATATAGTTGCATTTTGTAATGGGATACGTTTTGAGTGGAGGCCACTATTTTCCAGTTGTTGAATAAAAACGACGAAAGTTACTTTCAAGCTTACCTCCGCCCGCACAGTCATCCCTCAGCAGTCGGGATTTATAATGTGTTGTTCGTGTCACTCGTTCCTAATACTGTACAGAACTTTCTGTCTATGACATTCGACGTTCATTGCTCTCAATTGATTCGACTGTTACAAGGCCAGTATAGTCGGTTATTTCGTTAACAGTATTAATTTAAACGTGCCCGTGAGAGTAATAAAAAAAATGATTTTTGTACACTTTACGCTAAAACCAATTGATCGAAACTTAATCCTTATAGGCACCGTGGTTTCGTAGTTAGGATGCCTGACGAATACAACTACGTAATTCTTCATTTTATGTTGTTAAAATTCGCAAAATTATTAGGTAAAAATCAAACAAACGTCAGTTTTACAATCAGTAAGTGCTCGACTAAGATGATGGCGTAATAAGACCTGTCAATGAATACCAAAGGAAGTCGAATATAGGGTATAATTCCTGCAGTCCGATATTTTTGTGCAGTTGTACGAGTTGGTGCCACGAACAACATACTTGAAATCCTGACCGATGGGAGCTGAGTGTGGGAGTGGGGTGCGTCTGAAGGTCACTTTTGTATGTCTTTTTTGAATAGCTAGAAAACGACGGCCTCCACCGAAAACGTATCCCAATATAAAATTTAATTACTTTGAATTTCCTACAAAAATGTCCCATTCATTTTTTCTGTAGGACTAATAGTTTACTTGTAGCGAGTGAGTGAATAAGAAAATCTCGCGCATTGTTTATGAAAACCACATATAACATTGTGGGTTACATAAAACCCCCCATCGGTATGGGCAGCTGATTCACCTTGTATATCCTGGACCATAACAGTCTTTCTTTAGTCAAAATCTCTTATGTGAGTGGACGTCTCCATTTGCGGGCTCGTATTGTCCCTAAAATTATCTCTGTTCGTCTCTGCTCCACTTTTCCCTACTGCGTCACATGGAGAAATCTACTCACAGAGGGCAGATTGTTATGTTGTGGTACCTGGACACAAGCGTCTGGGAAACGGCAAGTCTGGCCAACTATTCTTGTGCTGCCCTCATGAGCATCTACGGAGAATAGTTGAATCATGACTAGGCAACAAAATGTTGGCCTCTTCACAGAAAGCAGAGTTAGGGTGCTTGTCCGCGTTGTAAAGCTGGATAGGTAGCTATCTGTTGCATATTAGACGAAAGAGTGAAGTGCTGCTGCAGCCACAACTTCTATGGGAGCACGCCGTTCAGCATACTTTGTTGTAGATGGTGCTCCACAGAAGACGACCTCTACGTTCTCCCGTATTGACCCAACAACATCGTCAGTCATGATCGTAGTGGGCACAATGTGATCAGCCGGTCGGTCTGGTGGAGCGGCTCTAGGCGCTTCAGTCTGTTACCGAGCGACCGCTACGGTCGCAGGTTCGAATTTTGCCTCGGGCATGGATGTGTATGATGTCCTTAGGTTAGTTAGGGCTAAGTCGTTCTAAGTTCTAGGGGACTGATGACGTCAGATGTTAAGTTCCATAGTGCTCAGAGCCATTTTAGAACGATGTCATCGAGATTGGACAGTGATTCAATGGAAACGTGTCCCCTGGCTGGATGAACGACGTTTCTTGTCAAACCAGGTTGCTGGTCATGTCCAGATAGTCCGTCATCAAGGCGATCGGATGATCGGAAGATGCACAGCGCCACTGACTCTGGCCGATGGGGCGGTGTTACGCTGTTGACAGCGGGAGCATCTGGTCATGCTTCACTTCTTTCCCTATGTTGGTGGCAATTATCAGCAGGATAACGTCCCTGCCATGACACCAGAATCGTGCTACATTAGTTTGAGGAGCGTGATAAATAACCAGAGGTGTACCCATTCCGCTTTAACCTGCCCATGCTTGCCTTTTAGCGAACAGGCAAGTTGGCGCACGTTATCAGCATATCGGACAGGTTGCTTTATATCCGTGCAAGCCAAGCTATGCTCAACCCAAGCAGGTTACAGGAGTCCTGCCTGCTTGCTCACCTTCCCGCTCTGCTACGCTACGTTGCAGGTGTTTTGCACAGTCCGCCTGGTTAGCCGAGCGGTCGCCGGCACGGTAGCTCAGCGTGTTCGGTCAGAGGGCTGCGTGCTCTCTGTAATAAAAAAACTGAGTCAAGGCATCATCGATCAACTTGAATGGATGTCTTGTGACGTCCGCCCAGACCAAACGCAACGAACTATATCGAACAAAAAGAAAAAAAAAGTGGTAACGTGCTTGCTTCCCAGGAAGTGGGCCTCAGTTCGATTCCCAGCAGGGTTGTTGATTTTCTCCACTCGTCAAATGGTTGTTGAGTTGTCCTCATCATCATTTCATCCTCATCACTGGCACACAAGTAGCCCAGTGTGGCGTCGACTGAAATAAGACTTGTATTCGGCGTCCGAACTTCCCGAGATTGGGCCTCCTGATCAACAATGCCACGCGCTCTTTTTTTTTTTTTTTTGTTCCGTACGTTTTCATTCAAGAGGTATAAGGAGGGTTCGGAAGTAGATGAAAATGGTTCAAATGGCTCTGAGCACTATGGGACTCAACTGCTGTGGTCATCAGTCCCCTAGAACTTAGAACTACTTAAACCTAACTAACCTAAGGACATCACACACATCCATGCCCGAGGCAGGATTCGAACCTGCGACCGTAGCAGTCGCACGGTTCCGGACTGCGCGCCTAGAACCGCGAGACCACCGCGGCCGGCAGTAGATGACAATAGCCGAGTATCCCAAGATGAGGCTCCGCGAAATACGTATTCATTTTGAGTCATTTTAGGCCAGCAAATGGTGGATTTTATTTGTCCTTTTTTTCCTTTTCAGTCGATTTCGGGTTTATTTATTTATTTCTATATGAACGATTTTCTGTAAAGCTGCACCCTCTTTCAGCTAGTACTGGCCATTCCCAGTTCCAACCATCACAGGTCATCTCAAATGCGTGTTCTCTCCAGCAATGTAAACTATCTCAAAGTCGAGATCCTTTGCAACTAAGAACCTGACGACGTCTACTGTAACGCAACGCCAACTGAAGTAAGGTTTCTGAAGTCTACTTTCTTTAACCTTAGTGTGTTACACCCAAATACAACACCAGTTATATCAATTTTAATTAATTTTTCCATCATACGGATTGCTGTTTTCCGTTGAATTCATCCTATGTAGCCAAAACAGTTGATTCTAAATTTCCCAAATGCAGTCTAGCAAACATGTTTTACTTATTATATTAATCTAAAAAGTAAATAACTAGAAGAAGAAACTTTTCTTTGGTACTAAGCTTTCTTCGCTCTACGGTGCATACCACGAGATATGATCGACACAAAATTTTATTCAGTGTTTTTACCAAATTACGAAAAGATCCCTAAGCGGTAACTTCATTGTAATTCCTTCTTAGTTTCCATGGTTTCCTTTGGTCTGCGTCGGTACCACGATGTTTCCTTGGATCTAAAGAGTCGCACCACACTGTCCTCTACTAATCCTGTGTCACTTCCGTGATACATTCATGGATATATCATTGTCGAACAACGGTATCGCTTTTTCCGATACTTCTTTCAATCATTTCAAGTAAGTATACACTTAGCAGGAAGTGAATGGTACATGTTGTTTGTTGTTTGGTTCTGCATAAAGAAGTCAATTAACTCTTCCTCTCCACCCCCTCCCCCAGCCCAATTCCAACCGCTGCCTGCACCCACTCATACCCATCCACACACACGCACGCACGCATGCATAAGTAAGAGCTGTCTTTGAAACTTCCTGGCAGATTAAAACTGTGTGCCGCACCGAGATTCGAACTCGGGACCATTGTCTTTCGCTTACAAGTGCTCTACCATCTGAGCTACCCAAGCACGACCCACGATCCATCCTCACAGCTACAATTCTGCCAGTACCTCGTCTCCTACCTTCCAAACTTCACAGAAGGTGACATCGACTAGGAATGAGCACTTTTATTGTTTTGTGTCAGCTGTTTTTAGACTGATTTTATCTTCCTCGCCTCTACAAAAGCGACAGGCATAGAGCTGAAGAATATTTGTAGAATTCGTGCTGAAAGCCAATTCCTAGAAGTTTTTAAGTAGATTTTCGCGGGATACACGACATCATTGGGTGTCTCTCAGTTGTTATTTCTCTTACACTCAGTCGGACGTCAATTGGACTGTGACTAGTTACGCCGCCGTTCTTTGTATGTGTTTAATGTTGCCGACGTCTCGGATCTGACAACGTTCACTAGATTCCCATTTTTCCTTCATCCAACTGTGCATTGCTAAATTATTTTATGTTATTTTTCTTTATAATAGTGTCTTAGTGCTCAGCGAATTCTTTGCGAATAATTTTTGATTACCGCTGATTTGATTCCCTACTTGGTCAACAGAATATAACGTGAATGGTAACTGTTCTATAAATTTTCTTTGGATGCACATGGATTCAATTATATGCCTTCAGAACACCTTCCATGAAGGATAACACATTGACTGACAAGACGTTACCAACCAGATGTTAAACCTTTCTTTGAAAATGTCACTAATTGCACATCTCGCTGTGGTACTGAATCGAAAGTTTTATTAGAGTGGACACAATCCGAATCCAACTGGTTATATCAGACCTCGAAAAATCACGTATGAAGAGCGCAAGTTGTGTTTCGTACGGTGGGAGTTTTCGTAATACTTGGCGGTCACCTTGCAGAAGAACACGTTTCCATGTATATAGTTATCTTAGAACTCAGAACATGTTCTAGGATTCTGTCACAAATTTAGTTATATGATGCTATAACGATACGTCT
The DNA here is from genome assembly GCF_023897955.1 of Schistocerca gregaria. Classification (NCBI taxonomy): domain Eukaryota; kingdom Metazoa; phylum Arthropoda; class Insecta; order Orthoptera; family Acrididae; genus Schistocerca; species Schistocerca gregaria. Next base: position 124,098,400 of record NC_064923.1, on the reverse strand, counting down.
GTGAAACAGCTCTGCTGCCTTTCCCGTAGATGTGTAGCACTAAAAATAATTTTGCTGCAAGTTTCTGCACGAATCCGAAGCTCATCAGCGGGACACTCAGTCGCCAGTCGGTGTGTCTGTGTCTCCGGCGCACATTTCTCCCGCGGCTTGGCTCCGCGATGATATTCGCATTAGGCTGCCAGGCAGAAAATGCCAGGCGGCTGCGCCCTGCAGCACCACACCCATCCAGCAACGATATTGCGCCGTTCTTGCCTGAGTCGGCCCCAACAACACAACTCATCGCTTACGCTGCGAACTGGCGACCCACTAGGTTTTCTTTCTTTTGTTCTTGTTCAGTGAAATATGACTTTTGCTTTTAATAATCTTTTGTTAGCTCACACATCCCTGTGCACGCTGGCAATCTCATACGAGTGCTGAACAGTTATGGCGCCGAATATTTTATTCTGTTCTCAGTATCATCTGAGGTATTACATGTAGTGCATATTACTGAGTGGACTTCCCTGTTTCCCCGGCGCAAGCCGCAACCCTCTGCCGCTAGAGGGCACCGGTTTGTATCGTGTAACACGGCGGTGTGTAACGTAACTACATTACTGGCCATTAAAATTGCTACACCAAGAAGAAATGCAGATGATAAACGGGCATTCATTGAACAAATATATTACACTAGAACTGACATGTGATTACATTTTCATGAAATTTGGGTGTATAGATCCTGAGAAATCAGTACCCAGAACAATCACCTCTGGCCGTACTAACGGCTTTAATACGCCTGGGCATTGAGTAAAAACGGAGCTCGGATGGCGTGTACAGGAATAGCTGCCCATGCACCTTGAACACGATACCACAGCTCATTAAGAGTAGTGACTGGCGTATTGTGACGAGCCAGTTGCTCGGCCACCATTGACCAGACGTTTTCAGTTGGTGAGAGATCTGGAGAATGTGCTGGACAGGGCAGCAGTCGAACATTTTCTGTATCCACAAAGGCCCGTACAGGACCTGCAACATGCGGTCGTGCATTATCCTGCTGAAATGTAGGGTTTCGCGGGGATCGAATTAAGGGTAGAGCCACGGGTCGTAACACATCAGAAATGTAACGTCCACTGTTCAAAGAGGTGACCGACACGTGTAACCAATGGCACCCCGTACCGTCACGCCGGGTGATACGCCAGTATGGCGATGACGAATACACGCTTCCAATGTGCATTCACCACGATGTCGCCAAACACGGATGCGACCATCATGATGTTGTACACAGAACCTGGATTCATCCGAAAAAATGACGTTTTGCCATTCGTGCACCCAGGTTCGTCGTTGAGTACACCATCGCAGGCGCTCCTGTCTGTGATGCAGCGTCAAGGGTAACCGCAGCCATGGTCTCTGAACTGATAGTCCATGCTGCTGTAAACGTCGTCGAACTGTTCGTGCAGATGGTTGTTGTATTGCAAACGTCCCCATCTGTTGACTCAGGGATCGAGACGTGGCTGCACGATCCGTTACAGCCATGCGGATAAAATGCCTGTCATCTCAACTGCTAGTGATACGAGGCCGTTGGGATCCAGGACAGTTTTCCGTATTACCCTCCTGAACCCACCGATTCCAGCTAACAGTCATCGGATCTGGACCAACGCGATCAGCAATGTCGGGATGTGATAAACCGCAATCATGATAGGTTGCAATCCGACCTTTATCAAAGTCGGAAACGTGATGTTACGCATTTCTCCTCCTTACACGAGGCATCACAACAACGTTTCACCAGGCAACGCCGGTCAACTGCTGTTTGTGTATGAGAAGTCGGTTGGAAACTTTCCTCATGCCAGCACGTCGTAGGTGTCTCCACCGGCGCCAACCTTGTGTGGATGCTCTGAAAAGCTGATGAATTGCATGTCACAGCATCTTATTCCTGTCGGTTAAATTTCGCGTCTGTAGCACGTCATCTTCGTGGTGTAGCAATTTTAGTGGCTAGTAGTGTATGTAGGTGCGTGAGAAGCTGCGTGTTGTAATCGAATTTCAAACCGCATAAATCGTGCCTCAAATTCCAATTCAAATCCATAGAAGAATTAAAGCTGTATACGTTGATGATCGTATTGAGATCAATAATGTTGTGACGTCAGGGTGTTCGTGCTTGTAGTGAAAGAAACGGTGGTGTTAATTTTAACGTGTGTGGCAGACCACGTAGTGGACGACCGCGTATGGTAACCAACGAGACTCATCGGAATCAGATTGATGAACTCGTCAGAGAAAATCGTCGGCAGACACAGCAAATAACATACACAGGTAAGTGTCAACCTAAAGACACCACGATGAACTCTGCAAGGTACTGCGAGACCCTCAGAAAACTGAAAGCAGGAAGTTGAAGAGTTTGTCCACACATGGAGCAACTCATCCTTCATCATGACAATACCAGAGCACACACGACCGCTGCGATATGTGCAGCTGTGCAGCCCCTTGGGTTCACTGTCGTTGATCATCCTCCATAGTCTCGACTTGACCACATTCTATTTTCGTCTGTTTCCATAACTTGAAGAACACCTTCGAGGACTTCACTTCGACGATGATGAAGCTTACGTAAGCAGAGGCGAGCTTGTGGCTCCGTCAACGAAATCAAACTTTCTACAGTGGTACGTATCAACAATCTAATATCTGATTGTGAGAAATGTGTTTGTCATCACGGTGGCTGTCGAGAAATAATTATGTAAACATGATTAATAAAGATGTAAAATGTTAATAAAGTTTGTTTTATTTAAAAATCTTTAACAATTTTCACACACAAAATTCGGAGACGTTACTTTTCAGCACGCCCTCATACATTACACATTCAATTAGCACACGTTTCCGTAGCGCTTCCACATGAATTTAATGTATCTTCCAGTGAAACTCTTCCTATTTAGTCAACAACCTTACTTCAGTCTTCAGAATGATCCTCCTGTTAAACGCACCCACAAACAACTAGAAAGACATTTCCCTCTCATTTTCGCCCTGTGTATCTTCTGCCTTACCCACAGATGTCCAGCTCCTACAGTTAGTTCTCGCTTATACCAGAAGCAAGTTTTGCGCCGACCCGATACTGAGGAAGTCTAACACCACATACAGCAGTCCATCCTCCTTTTCAGACTCCACTGATATGCTCATCCATTCAACATTACATGTCCAACTACGTCCTTCCAGACTGAAGACCCAACCCATGTTACTCCATTATGTTCGACCCAGCTACAAGCGTCTCTCAAGAATCTACTCTATTACGACTCTTTTACCTCCTCTACGCAAATGTCACAAAAGGAAAACTTAATAAAATATGCCAACCAAACCCCCTCATTTTAGCTGTGCCTCTACTCCATCTTATACCGTAACCAGAAGCACATTCACATAAAGGAAGCAGTTATTATGTAATAAAGGGCAACCAAGGTTTTTATCTTCGTGGTTTTAATCTGACTGTCCACAACCATCCAACCCATCTACCGAACAAACCATCCGACTCATCTACCTAAAATTCTTAAGTTCCGTGTCTGATACTCGATAAAAATCCAAATCTAAAATCCACAACGAAGTTAAAAATTAAAAATAGTAACTGTACTAGTATGGCCGCCATCATGTAAGTATACAAGACACTCATTCTCCTCGTTTACAGCTACGCAAACGTTGCCCGCACCTTGGTCGCTTTAAGATTTTACTACTCCTTTCAAATGTAACTTGGTCCATTCATTCTCTAAACTTTTTCAATGAATAACGATCTCTCCCTCTCATTTACTGTAGCTAATTTCCTTCGCCTCCTTACATACTTTGACGTTTCCGCCTGTCAATATCCATTATTCACTTGGGCCTCGACATCACTCCACATCCAACATCCTTGAAAACAGTGATTTACTGCTACACACATACCAAAACCTACCATATTCCTTACATGCCCAAAAACCGTACAACTTTTCCCAATATAATTTCAATTGCCACTATCTTCCATACTGTTAAACCATTCCTGAGATCTACCCTTCCTGCCAAATATAATCCCAAAGGGAGCCTTAAGTCAATCGTTCTGAACTCGAAGCATATCTTACCCACCTCCAAATACCTAAACCCCATCATTTCCTCACCATAAATTCAGAAACATACAGATTTCATATACAGTACTGTCCAATCCAGTATTTGCATTCAAGTTGCTAGAAAGTGTTAACCATCAGCTTCACGGTACAGGCAATAAAACACTTCATTAACATCTCACAATTTTGAATGTCAACCAAATGACAATAATTTTGTAACTTTTTGCTTTATTCAAGCAAAAATCTGAAGACTGGCAGCCTGTCTCAGCAGGAGTAATGCATATTACAAAATTAACTTGTGAACATTTTCCGACATCTGATTGCATAAAATAGCTCCAATATGGTATCAGTAAAGCGAAAGGTAAGAAGAGAAGTGAGAGAGATTGTAGTGTGTCGGTGAACGGGCAGACTAGAAGACAGAAAGAGGTCAACTTGCCGATCAGTGTCGGTCCGAGTGAGCCACCAGAAGCGCCACTGTAATTGCGAAGTAACGTATCATTTCTGCACAGCATCTGTTTGCTCGTTTCGGGACAGGGAAAGAGTTTTTTCCAGCCAACGTGGACGTAATGGACTGGTCTTTCCCCAACCCTCCGAAATGGGTAGCGGCCAGAGCATACGAGGCTGGCTTCACGCTTATAGTTTCCCCACGGCGGCCGGTATCTTCCAGTGTTGCACAGAAACTACTAACAAGGGGCCCGAACGAACTTTTCCTCACCGATTTGATTCATATCGACCGGGTGTGTAGGCTAATCATGGGACTTCGTCATATCTAAACAGGAAGATGCAGCTCTCAACCGTTACCGAGAAAGTCGAGATTTAAAATTTTAGGCTTCAGTAGTCAAGGAGACGCGGTCAGGCAAATACACGTTTAGCTTCATAAGCGCAAGGGCGCTGGATCGAATTTGGCCGCCTTTACCTTTTTACAGTCAGATGAAGAACATTATGTAACGAATACAAAATTCTGCGTACATCATGAAACAGAACAAAGACACCTTGTAGAGAACACTGCACGAAAATTCAGTCAATCGTACACCATTAGTTACCTGCTTTAATAATCAGTGACATGCTTCGATGTGCGTGTCACCTTTGAAGTTGTATGATGACCGAGAACTGTTTATGAATGTAAATCAAATTTGTTTTGCGACAGACACATTGAATAACGATCATCCACAGGCAAAACATACGGCGATCATCAGCCTACATCTCCGTCGGAGGTTCGCGTCTTCCCCCGGGCATGACTGTGTGTATCGTCCTTAGCGCAAGTTAGTTTAAGTTACAGTAAGTATTGTGTAAGCTTAGAGACCGATGACCTCAGCAGTTTGGTCCCATAAAACCTTATCACAAATTTCCAAATCAGCCTACACTAACCGTATGTCGGAATAATTACTGGTTCAAATGGCTCTAAGCGCTATGGGACTTAACATCTGAGGTCATCGGTCCCCTAGACTTAGAACTACTTAAACTCAACTAACCTAAGGACATCACACACAACTACGCCCGAGGCAGGATTCGAATCTGCGACCGCAGCAGCAACGCGGTTCGGGCCTGAAGCGCCTAGAACTGCTCGGCCACAGCGCCCGGCCAGTCATTATTGTTCACTAAGTTTGCGTGATCAGTAGCACCGTCATTCGTGGAGTGCTCCACAGGCTACACATTACACTTGACACAAATGTAGGTACAATGACACAAATAACATGTTATACTGACTTGATTAGAAGTTCTCGTGTATCCCTTTTTTTATTCTTACTCTCCTAACAAAAACCTTTTTCTTTTTTTGCAGCATAAAGACAATGGAAATAATAAATAACCCGTGTCATACTGATAAATTGCACAGTCACAATAAATCTTTTGCTAGAAATACGTGTGAAAAAAAATTAAGTACCGACAGCGATACTCTTTTCAGTGACCTCTTCCTTATGAAACTAAACGCTTATTGCAGGAAATGTATTCGCAGTTGCGAATATGAATCACCTTCGGTTGTATGTTGTAGTGACGACAGTCAAAAACTTGTGCCAGACTGGGACTCGAACACTGCTTTACGTGAAGGGTTGCCTTTACCGCTTCGGCCATCCGTGCACGTATCACAACGAGACCTAAACTTCAATATGTCGTCGGCGTCCATGTGTCACAACTTGCACTCGTACGTTACGTATATTCCCGACCAGGAAGGATATATTTATTGAGAGTCGGGCATGGTGCTGACGACTGAATACGATATAGCTGTGCGTGTGTTATTAAGAAGTACGAGGCAATGTTTTATGTCGAAAACGCTTATTCCACCGGCTGTGGACTCCTTGATTATTTGCGACGGCAAAAAGTATATAAGCAAGCGCCAAATTCGTTTTTTCTGAAAACGACGGAGAGAACCTTCTTCCTGTTCAGATATTACACTAAAGAGTGTGTCAGTATGAATCAAATTGGTGATGGGAAGTTCGTACAGCGCCCTTACATCTTACCGAAGGTCTGTAAACAGGAAAAGCAAATAACCCACGAGAACGGCTACATTTTGCCCCTGATTCTGAGTAGCAAAAAGACCTATACGTTAAATAATCTCATGAGGCGGTTTGAGGTACGCTAAGTTGAAGATTCAGAGGGAACCCCCACGGTTTGAGGCGTAAGTCGTGAGCCTTCAAGGGGGGAGTTCCAGAAAAAAATTGCTGATCATGTCTGGAGCCTGGACTGCGTGATCCTTCGTGATCAACGAAGCTAGTTTTCTGGCATAGGAAGCTACCAAGCACTCGAAAGTGTAGTCCTGCGGGCAGGTGTCAAACTGCACTTAGAAAATTTCCTACTTTCCTCTGCAGGTGTTGCAGATTAATGAGTGCGGACTGGACTGCGTGATCCTTCGTGATCAACGAAGCTAGTTTTCCGGCATAGGAAGCTACCAAGCACTCGAAAGTGTAGTCCTGCTGGCAGGTGTCGAACTGCACTTAGAAAATTTCCTACTTTCCTCTGCAGGTGTTGCAGATTAATGAGTGCGGACCTGTCCCGTTAAAGAACGCTTAAGGGCACAGGGTGTAGACATTAGGTAGCTGAAGGTGTTGTTGGATAAAAGTGACGGAGTTTGTGAGGGTAAATTGCAACATATGAATTTCATTTCTTTCTTTTCAAATTTAAGGGTGTTATTTTTAAGTGACTTTTTCCCTATTGACTTTTAACTCCGTTAATGTTTTGTAAATGTGGTGGTTATCGGCGCAGTTGGCGGATTGTGCGGACGGAATCAGCAAGCCAAGCATTATCCTGGATCACTTTCGGAAGCTATATTTTTGGCAAATGTGTGTTTCTTTAGCGTGGGAAATGATGTCATTACACAACAGCAAAGGGAGTTGCTAGGATATACACTCCTGGAAATGGAAAAAAGAACACATTGACACCGGTGTGTCAGACCCACCATACTTGCTCCGGACACTGCGAGAGGGCTGTACAAGCAATGATCACACGCACGGCACAGCGGACACACCAGGAACCGCGGTGTTGGCCGTCGAATGGCGCTAGCTGCGCAACATTTGTGCACCGCCGCCGTCAGTGTCAGCCAGTTAGCCGTGGCATACGGAGCTCCATCGCAGTCTTTAACACTGGTAGCATGCCGCGACAGCGTGGACGTGAACCGTATGTGCAGTTGACGGACTTTGAGCGAGGGCGTATAGTGGGCATGCGGGAGGCCGGGTGGACGTACCGCCGAATTGCTCAACACGTGGGGCGTGAGGTCTCCACAGTACATCGATGTTGTCGCCAGTGGTCGGCGGAAGGTGCACGTGCCCGTCGACCTGGGACCGGACCGCAGCGACGCACGGATGCACGCCAAGACCGTAGGATCCTACGCAGTACCGTAGGGGACCGCACCGCCACTTCCCAGCAAATTAGGGACACTGTTGCTCCTGGGGTATCGGCGAGGACCATTCGCAACCGCCTCCATGAAGCTGGGCTACGGTCCCGCACACCGTTAGGCCGTCTTCCGCTCACGCCCCAACATCGTGCAGCCCGCCTCCAGTGGTGTCGCGACATGCGTGAATGGAGGGACGAATGGAGACGTGTCGTCTTCAGCGATGAGAGTCGCTTCTGCCTTGGTGCCAATGATGGTCGTATGCGTGTTTGGCGCCGCGCAGGTGAGCGCCACAATCAAGACTGCATACGACCGAGGCACACAGGGCCAACACCCGGCATCATGGTGTGGGGAGCGATCTCCTACACTGACCGTACACCTCTGGTGATCGTCGAGGGGACACTGAATAGTGCACGGTACTTCCAAACCGTCATCGAACCCATCGTGCTACCATTCCTAGACCGGCAAGGGAACTTGCTGTTCCAACAGGACAATGCACGTCCGCATGTATCCCGTGCCACCCAACGTGCTCTAGAAGGTGTAAGTCAACTACCCTGGCCAGCAAGATCTCCGGATCTGTCCCCCATTGAGCATGTTTGGGACTGGATGAAGCGTCGTCTCACGCGGTCTGCACGTCCAGCACGAACGCTGGTCCAACTGAGGCGCCATGTGGAAATGGCATGGCAGGCCGTACCACAGGACTACATCCAGCATCCCTACGATCGTCTCCATGGGAGAATAGCAGCCTGCATTGCTGCGAAAGGTGGATTTACACTGTACTAGTGCCGACATTGTGCATGCTCTGTTGCCTGTGTCTCTGTGCCTGTGGTTCTGTCAGTGTGATCATGTGATGTATCTGACCCCAGGAATGTGTCAATAAAGTTTCCCCTTCCTGGGACAATGAATTCACGGTGTTCTTATTTCAATTTCCAGGAGTCTAGTTCAGCTGTCAGGAAGGAAACTTCAATTGGGAGCCGAAATATAAAGTTATGCACAGTGCCAAGGGAGATATATTTCACCTGGAGATCACTTTGTGGCCATACCTGATACGAGGCACAACGACTCCGTGCTGTAGACGTGTTCGCAGCTTTCCTTCAGTCTGTAAATGTTGAATGACTGACCGCAGAATTACCAGCGGTGAAACACACTAATACACGCAAGTAAAGCTCCTCCTGCCAGTGTTCTGTATCTCTCACCAGGAAGATGGCCCTAATATTTTCATTGCTACGTAGGACATGATATAGTGTGTAATGGAAAGATGTTAATTGTGTTAGTTCAAACACTTCAGAGTACGTTATTACGTAACTTCGCAAACGATAACGATTGTCAGCTTAGCTGTGGTCTGAAACAGATAACTACTGTTGGAATAGCACCTATTATAATATTCGTTATTTACTTTAACTTTTTAATTTTACTAGCTGCAAAAACTTAACTTTATTGCTCTGTTTAAAATTAATAAAGGTTATTATAAGGAATTTGGTAGACAAGTTGGAAAGCATAATAAATCCATCACGATACAAACGTGACGGACATTCAGTAAGTAAAGAAACAAATTGATGAAGAAATGAAACAATATGTCGGAGTTTTGTACATTCATGATATTAGGTTAGCATCACTAAGATGACAGGAGAATAGATGACGAATAAAAACTGTTTTGTTTGTAACCTCAAATTTTCATTTAACGATGAAATTTGCGCATTTGCTGAACAACGTTCAGTGATTATTGCTTTGCTTTCTAAAGTTGAAAAATCAGCTACAAGCTTTTCTAGACAGATTTTAGTCTATGATGAACGCATAGCAAAAACAGTTGCTGCAGGTGGTGCCACAGTTCAGCAAATAGCTCAAGTACAGCAAAACAAGTCTAAACATAGACCTCAAAACAATTAACGCAGCAGATAGAAGCAAACAAGACTCGTCGTGCATAGATACTTGAAAGAACGGTATGAAAGGGAAGAAGACCCATTCGTAACAAGGTTTTAATGTGTGATACAACTTGGTCAAGTTCAAAAACAGCGACGATTTCAAAGAATTTGTGGGGGAGTAGCTCAAACAACAAGACAAGACGTATTTTCGTCAGGTATAAAAAAAATGTAGTTCGTCGTTGGGACAAGTGTATTGTTACTGGTTGGGACTACGATGAGAACTCTCAACATCTATTTGTTTCTTTAATTATTCAACATCCTCATAGATTCCGAAAGTGCACTTAAAAGTTATTTTGAACATAAATACTGGTGTCTCAACAAAGGACTAGATGCGTTATTAAATTACTTTTGTTGCTTTAACTTTATTTTTCTGAACTGCTTAAGCTTTGCTTGAAAGTAATTTACTCCTTGGAAACAGTAAAGCAAACTAATGAAACAGTAAATTGAGGTGTCAGTAAATTTGTCAACTTTATATAAATTTCGTCACTTTGTGAGTAGTTATTGTACAGAAGTGAAGAGAAGAATATGGTGTTTGGGCACCTTTTTCAGGGATACTCAGTTCATTAAAGCGGTGCCTACAAGGGAACTCTGTGAAAATATCACATGGCATTTTGAAATACTTTCTTCGTAACTGATGAGTGACGCCAAAATATTACACCATAAAGTAACTGAGTGGATATACACACAGTTTGTTAATACTGATTTCCTTGTTTTCAATACTGACTGTGGCACAAAGACCAAATATTTCTCGAGCTGTTTTTGAAACAAGATGACGCAATTCTTTGAGATCATCTCCTCATCACTTAATTCACTCGAAAACATTCTGTGGCATTCACTAGCCCTTACTATTGCTTTAGGTTTATCATTTGCTTTACACATCTAAATACTGTGTACCGTGATTCTTTGTATTAAGAAAAAGTCCATTTGCAAAGAACCACTGAGTTGGTATTCGAAAAATTTAACAGACAATTTATAGTTTTTCTGACTGCATAGCAGGATTAATTATAACACTTCAGGTTTCTCAGAGAGCATGGATCGCAACATACCCGAAGCAGCGCTACGCAGCATGACGAGGGAAAATTTTCAGCGGTAATTGACCTATACGGCCACAGCTACAGTCACGGGGTTTGTGAAGCGCGAGACAAGCAATTGTGCCTCATTGCTAATTATTATTAAAGGTCGCTTTCAGTCTCCCTGAATAGATCCGGAACACTGTCAGTCTTATCGTCTCATTAGATATTTCGTCGTCCGAAGAGCTGAATTCCTCCCATAAGATCTTGGTTCTTGTTTCTCCTATTTGTACAAAACAGAGAATGGGGAAATTAAGGGAAGGGATGAATGGGAATTCGTGACTTCCAGAGAACTGTGGTAATGCAATAGATGAAGTTGAAAATTTGTGCCGAACCCGGACTTACCGTTTCTCATAAGCGGTTACTTTAACCGCTTCGGACATCTGGACACGGTTCCTGACCGACTCAAATTTCCAACTCATGGCATGCTGCACTGCAAGTTCCCTCGCCCATTAACCCTCTACTCCCAAATGACTAACTGTCGTAGGAGTTCGGACGATATTAGTGCATCCGCACCGAAACCAACGTTAAGGAACCGTCGCGATCTTACAGAAATGTATCTGTTTGAGTGGTTCGTGTTCTATCGGACATGTCCGACAGAACAAACACCTCTAAAATGTGTACAGTTCTATCTTCACTGTAACTGAGATTGCTGTATGCTTTTCTTCTCTCTAGCACTGAGTAAACCTAATGATATTTCGGACCCGCGATATGACGTCTTTGACACACAAGATAATATTTATTCCTGCAGCTGTGTGTACGTGGAGATACTGATATGGTGGCGTAGTGCAAATATCCACAGTCGTCACCTGTGCAGTAAATAACTAATTAAGTTGTATTGTCTTTCTATGAAATGTACTGAAGTACTGTAGAAATGCTGTCTTCACCGATGAAGTTTGTTTTTGTTTTTCCATTTAAAGAATGTTCTCCAGATAAATAATAGCCTTAATGTTTTATGGAGGACTCTGTTACAGCACTCCGAAAAACACTGAAAACCAATGCCATGTAATCTCTTGCGAAGAGAAACATGTGCCTCGCCCGGTATAAAAATGGTATACGTCATTAATTATGCGCCGAAGGTGTCCAATTTGAGAAGTGCCCGTGTCTGGAAGGTGTAGGCCGAGCTGTCTATAATTACCACTGAATATAACGGACTGCCTCTGAGAACCATAGCTCAGGTGGTGTTTGAAAGCTACCTCTGCGGCCAAATAGATTCGGTAATTCATTACAGGTCGCTGGACTGCCTACAGGTACTCCTGAGAGGAAATAGCTGGCGGCTAAGATTAGAAGTTGGTGGGTCCAGTAGTCCTGAAATAGCAGCATCCATAAATCAAAAACTCCAGGAGCCTGCTGACTGGTTTCACCGGTATAGCTTCGCATGGTGGGGCGTTGTATACTATGGTTTGCTGTCTATAACGATACAGAGAATCATTCCAACGTCTCTGGCAGTAGGCTTCTGAAAAAAAAAAATCGGCGTATAAGAGGAAGAATTCTAATCTGGGCCAGAAACGTAAGGCAAGTGCGTTTATGTCTTGTCCTTAATGAATAGATGGTATGTAGGCATGTAATCACACTGGAATCGCATCATCCAGCTGCCACTCAGCAAACTTCACATTTCAGATGGAAGGTTTTTCTTCTTCTTCTTACAGTTTTATCTCGCTTGGTGCGATCATGCAGCCATAAAGAGCATAGGGATTTGAGTAGTTAGGTGCTGTGCAAAAATGAAAATGGCGTACAATAATCTTTATTTGCCTCAGCAGCACTCGGAAAACTATTAAAAATTATTTTGGCTACTTACAACAGGAGTTAAGACTTTTAATGATTTTGAAAAACGGAATGGCAAAATAATTAAGAAGAATTTTAAGATTTTGCACATGTGAATTTCTTTTAATTGCTTAAAAATGTTGTCAAGGTAGTTCCGACCGCACGGTGGAAGTTTCGCTGGGAGGTTTTACACATACTTCACACACTCCCAATCTCTTCTCATAAGATTTTCGTATTTTTGAAACCCTGAAGAAAGACGTTCGTAGCCGTCGATTTGCTTAGGATGATGAGGTGAACGCATCGGTGCAGTCATGGTTGCGTAGTATAAAATTCCCCCTTAATACTGATCCAAGTATATTACCAGGCAATATTTATTGCATATCTGTAAAAAAACCTAATATTGTTATTTTCGTTGAAATTAGTTAAGAGGTATCCTTTTTAAAGAAAGTAGTAATTAATTTTGCATTTAGAGTTAGTCTCTAGGCGTTATCGTAACATTAAAGCGTGTGGAATGTTCGTCTGGGTACTGCTAAAGAAATGATTGAAATATTAGTTACTAATTTTCTCATATCCGCTTTTATTTGCGCTTCTTCCATTTCCGTAGATATTTCACAATAAACAGTCACACTTCAGATAGCAAAACTTGGTGCGTTGTAGCTCATAATATTCACAGCAAAAATTCTTGTGAACTGTACTCGAGAATGGTCGAAAAACTAATAACGTCTTCTGACGCCAGAATTTCATAGTATATTCATGACCTATTGCTCTAAAGGCGAGCAGAACATTCGATGACTCTAGTTCCGTTCACATTTCCGTTTTCGAAAAGTAATGTAAATCCAGATTAATTGATGTGTTTCACACACGAAAATATTTAAAATATATCAAGGAAATAAAATATATTTACGAAAGTAACAAAATAAATTAGTTTTTTCCAAAAACACAGATGCTGAATCACGTCTTAAAATCTGTTAGAGAATTGAACAAAAATTGAAAGACATTTTTCATAAGTGACGTTACTCTGAATTTATAAAATAAACTTGAGAACAAGACTGTACTTTATATTTTGTTGTGGCTTTTATAGGAGGACTAAATTTTCGTAGCTTAATCCGGTGACGAGGAAAAATATCTACACATACTTGACAGCTTTTTTGCGTAGCAGAACTTCGCCAGACTGTAAAACATAGTGAAAATATGCAAAAACATAAATCGTATTCTACATGTCAGAAAATAGATACATCCACGGCTAAAAATAAGATGGTGGTGTAAGTTTCAGTAATTTTCAGAAATTAAAATGAACAAATTTCAGAAATTTCAGAAATCTTGGTTTGTGATAGTAGACAACTGCAAACATTTTCCCATGAAGGCATTAACCAAACTGTCTCACAGCGGAATAAATGTATTAACACTTGTGGTGGTTACTTCTGAAACAATGAACAGTTACTAACATTTTCGTTTTTATTTGACAGCGGCATATAGATCGTCGAAGTGAAACGACGTCTGTACCGACTGTCATTGAAATATAAAGCGAAGTCAGCATAGCATAGCATAGCAAGGAAGTGGCATCTGGCGTTGCCTTAGGCTAGAAATGAACAATATTTATCTAAGTTAAGTTGTGTTCGACAATATAAAAGTTCCAACTATCTAGCAACATTCCAAAATTGATGATGCCAGTTTTGCGCTTATTTTCCACTCCACAGCCCATATATGTTGAACAGAATGCACGTTAAGTGAACTAATTAACGTTTTTATATTTTACATTTCTGTTAAGTTCTTAATATAATGTCCTTCTACATGGGTGAAATGGTGGATTTCGACATCTAGTTCAAATTTCTAGTAACCCTTTGATAAAGAAAACCAGAAGGTTAGTGGTGTTTCTAAAAATACTAAAGTTTTATACTATATAATTCCGATGGTCTCTAGAATTAGATCAATTCCACATTTACTTGAGGGAAAACGACAAAGTACATCCAAGAACAGAAATTTTTTGAACTTCTGTTACAGAAGAAATAAAAGTTGTGATTTGCCGAGGCATTGATATTTCATTAAAATTTTTCCCAGTGCCAACTTAAAAATTTTTGTGCTTATTTGCTACATTTACTTTGACACAAAATTGCAGAAACCTACTATATTGGCGCTACATCACTGTTATAGTTGCTTCAGTTGTTCTGAAGACCAAAACCTGTGCAAGTTACATAATGTCGCGGTAACATTCTAAGGGTTGCAAAATAGGAATTAAAACATTCCACAAATACGTTGCCTGAAAGCGTGGCCCCTATGTTATAACGCAGTTCTCTAGACCGAGGTTGTTTCTCAGTGACACCACAATGTCAACCATCCACAACTCAGAGCACTTCCTGCCCAACCTTTTTTTCTGTAGGCCTTGTGCATCCGTGAGACCGAATAGCTGAACGGACACTTACCTGGGAACTTCTTCAAATGGTTCAAATGGCTCTGAGCACTATGCGACTTAACTTCTGAGGTCATCAGTCCCCTAGAACATATAACTACTTAAACCTAACTAACCTAAGGACATCACACACATCCATGCCCGAGGCAGGATTCGAACCTACAACCGGAGCGGTCACTCGGCTCCAGAACCGCACGGCCACTCCGGCTGGCGGAATTCTTCGCACTTGATGACAGGCCACAATTATCTGGTGCATTTATTAACTACTATGATTTGTATTACGTGAAGGGCTGTCAGCAAGCTAGTGGGACATAGTCTTTAAGGAAATTAACACCTCTCACGGTGGACATTTTGTGGAAATGAGGAGGAAACGATGAAATCAATGTATTTCTTGTTCCGTATTTGCTGACTTCCGTGTTAACCTCAGACCATGACAGTTTCTGAACGAGGCAGTACATAATTCCATCCTCTAGCAAAGTTTGTGAAATCGCTCCCATGAAATCTGCAGATTAGGAGGAGGATTTACCGGTTTCTAAATTCATAAAGGATATACAAGGCAAATTAGTAGCAACACCGTAACTATATGTAGCTAGCGTATAATAGGAGAGAATAGTGATTTCAAGTGAAAACAACTGCAGTCTATGATGAACATCGTCCTCTACATGTACATCTACATACATACTCCGCAAGCCACCGTACCACTACCAATCGTTTCCTTTTCTGTTCCAGTTGCAGACAGAGCGAGGGAGAAACGACTGTCTATATACCTCTATATGAACCCTAATTTTTCGTATCCTATCTTCGTGGCCCTTATACAAAATGTGTGCTGCATAGATAAATGAAATAAAACCTTATCTGATTTTCCTCAGAATGGCGTTTTTTGGTAGCTGTATGCTACTTCTCACACAATTAGTTCCTCAATTGCCGTTATGAGACTGTGTGGACCTCGTGCCTGTCCTCCACCGAGGAAAAATTCCTGCAATAAGGAGAAGTGAACCCGGGTCTTTAGTATATCAGTCGTCGACGATGACCGCTCAGTTACGGTTTTAGAAAGGTTCGCTTGTGTGAGTCTCACTTTACCATCTCCTCACATGATATACTGCGAACTATAAATGAAGGGCAACACACAGATTCCACACTTCTAGATTTCAGAAAGGCATCTGACGCGGTGTCCCACAGTGGATTGTTAACGAAGGAAGGAGCGCATGGAAAAGATTCCCAGATTCGCGAGTGGTTCTAAGACTTTTGAAGTTACAGAACCCAGCATACTGTCCTCGACGGCAAGAGTATCGTTAGCAGTGCCCCAGGGATGTGTGACAGGACCATTATTATTTTCTATATCGGTAAATGATGGGGCGGACAGGCTGGGCAGCAATCTGCTGTTGTCTGATGATGATGCTGTGGTGTATCGGTAAAGTGTCGAGGTTGAGTGACAGTAGCAGGATAAAAGATAACTTAGACAAATTTCTAGTTGGTATGGTGAATGGCAGCTGCCTTTAAATGTAGAAAAATGTAAATTAATCCTATTGCCACCGTAGGGTGGCTTGCGGAGTATGTATGTAGATGTAGATATACAAGACGATGTTAATCACAGACTACAGTTATTTCACTTGGAATCATTATTCTCTCCTATTATCCGATACCTGGATATAATTACGGTCCTGCAACTAATTTGTCTGGTCTATCTTTTATTAATTTAGAAACCGCTAAAACCTCCTCCTAACATGCAGGTGGCGTGGACGCCTTGGTGAGTGACATCAGTTGAAGTTTTGCTTTATTTATTTATGTTTGAAACTAGTCTTCTGTGAATACAATGCTATTCAAAATCTCTTGTGACAATGAGTCATGATTGAGTACGTAATAATGTTGATTTTAAATCGAACTGTTCCATTGAGTCAGCTGTCGCCGTCTGCTCAATGATTTTTCTTGTTGGTTTACATTGGCAGTACGTTGGCCTTGTTGACCTGTACTACTACTGTGAGATTTGATTTTTGTATATGAAATAAACGTCTAAGAAGTTGACAGTGTTTGTAAGTGTTTGTAAGTTAATGAGTAAACATTGCAAGGTATACGGTCGGGTGCGGAGTGAGATGATATTGAAGATGGTGCTGGGGCTATTAACATATTGGCATTACATTCTTTGTATCGTCGCCATTGGGACACATCCCATCATTTGTGGAGCAGAACATGCTATTACAGTGAATGACAGTTGTATCTAAACGTCTGAATTCACAAACCTTTTTATGTGATAAATGTAGTATATCGATGAAACCACAGTTTAATGTGCAAAGCCATCAGATTTGACTGTCGAAATGATAGGCACTATTTATAGCAAGTGTTTTCATCCTCAATATGAAGCTTGTCATTGTCCATCTAGGTCAGGTGGCTAAGCGCTGTTGCTATCGATCGAAACTGCTTAATCAGGAGGCTTCCTTTCCCCCACCTATCTATGTTTACGTTCTTACTTCATAGACTATTGCGATTTTCGTGAAAGATACGTGATGTAAATTCAGAGTGAGGTAACTGCACTAAGTCTTTCCAGCATCGTCTTCAATCCATTTCCTTGCCGGCCGCTGTGGCCGAGCGGTTCTAAACGCTTCAGTCCGGAAACACGAGGCCGCTACTGTCGCAGGTCCGAATCCTGCCAAAGGCATGGATGTGTGTGATGTCCTTAGGCTAGTTAGGTTTACGTAGTTCTAAGTAGAGGGGACTGATGACCTCAGATGTTGTCTCATAGTTCTTAAAGCCATTTGAACCATCCATTTCCTTAAAGATTGATGTCTGGATGTGTACAGAACTGGCCAAAATTCATTTTTCGATTTTGGTTCCATTCAGTAATGAAATCCATTCACAACTATATCTCAAAGTTTGATTTTTTTAAATCGCATGGGAAATGATGAAAAAGCTTATTTATGTTGGTCATTATTTTCCAGTGTCCCATTATCTCGTGCATATGCAACCAGGCGTAGGAAATAGCAGTCCTAGAAACACAAGAAATGCATTCCTGAATGTGTAATGAATGCCATAATGCCGACATTTATGTTCCTGGTAAATTCCGACCTACTAAGGAAGTTTGTTCATGGCGAAATTTTAAATATATATGAGTCTCTGAATGCGCTTATATGGAAACGTTGTCCCAAGACAACATTTTCATCATCTACATTTGTAAAACTTGCTACATATGAAGCTGTGATTGGTTTTAATGATGGTAACATAGGGAGAGTGAGAGTGTTACAGCGTTCGGATTTCAGGGTTGGTGCATTCACTCAAACATTCATAAGGAAGTTGCTCGTCATTTTTCTGCAAGAGGTGAACGTCTATTCTGGACCTAGTAAGGAAAACAAGACAAAAGAAAAGAAGTTACAAGATATGTCTCGAGGACAAGAAGATCCTGAGTACTGTCCTGGATCATTCTGAGAAGATATTGAAGAAAATAGAAATGTAATCCTTAAACAGATTTTCCAAGAAACTATGTTTTCTGCGACTTATGTACCTTTTTTCAAGATATCTGTGATATAAGGCCTTGAAATTTGGCCCATACATTCCTCACAGTGCCATAAACAAACACATAGAGCTAAATTTTCAAATATTCTGTTTAAGCTTAGATATGTAGAAAAATGTACTGAAATTCCTGAACCGATTCAATCAAAGAGATGTAAAATGTTATAAAATGTTTTTTTATCCAAGATATTCAAAATTAATTACGTATAACTCGTTATACTGATATGGACATGACACGTTTCAACTTTGGCGGTGATTGGTTAAGTAGATTATAAAGAAAAAGAACATAAATAATTATGAGTGTATTAAAATTGATAATTTTGTAATAATTACAAAATTCAAATAAAAAATTTGAAAACTGAATTTAAAGTTGCATTATACTATTTCCAATCACCAAACAAAATTTTACTTATTTGTCTTTAATACCTTCGGCACACAACTTGATAACATAAGAGTATCCTTTTTGCACCACGTTGCTTTAGGTCGTAGCTTCAACCTCTAAGCGGACCGCTCATTTCTTTGGAATCCTGTTTCATGCGCCTGAGCGACAAGGCTTGGGATAGCTTCGCTATGATACCGTTACAAATTTAAAGGTTGTCGATTCCACTAAATACCTAGAAATTACAATCACGAGCAACGTAAATTTGAACTATCACAAAGGAAATGTGGAGAAGGTGAACCAAAGAATGCGTTTTACTGGCTGAGCACGTTGAAGATGAAGAGATTGCTACTAAGACTATGAACTACTGAAGAGTGTGAATGCTTGTCCATATAATTCTAAAGTACCGTTATCTGATAGAATTCACAGAGAACGGCGGAAAGTTCAAAGAAGCGCATCTCCTTTTCTTCATCGTAAAAGACCGAGTGTTGCAGAAATGATAAGCGAGTAAGTGGCAATAATATAAGCAACGGTATTTTTCTTGGAGGCGACATTTTTTCACGAAATACAAGTAATAGTCCGAAGATAGTTCTATGAACCCTCTACCCAACACTTAAGTATGGGAAAATACAAGTAATAGTCCGAAGATAGTTCTATGAACCCTCTACCCAACACTTAAGTATGAATTTCTGAGTAGTCACGTAGATGTACTGTATGAACGCGAGCGCCGGCTTCACTTCACCTCCTACAGCAACGGCTCTCCCTTCCTCTGTGAAAACCCTAGGATACCTTGTCTACTTTGATGGAATGAAATCACCAATGCTTTCAGTGCACTTTATGTGTCCCTATTTATGTATGACGTGTCGCAATATCCACTGAATAGTACTTCTCAAACAGTTAACCAGCAAACTTTCGGGTTTGCCTTACGCTGACATGCATAGAAAACTATTTTCATCAAGCGTACACATGGCGATTAGAGCACCTAGTGGCTTTTGCCATGTGTATTTCTACTCATCGTTAAAGACGTATTGACAGTAGTGAATAACGTCATGGCTTGCATGCTACTAAATTTATCTTACCAGTCAGCTGTTCAGAGTAGAATATGGCGTACAAGAGTGTAATAATATTGATTCAGACATATTATAAAAATGTGAATTTTCTGCACCTCCTTCTGAACCACTGAACCGATTTCAGACAAACTTAGTACATACATCACTTATTACGTGAAAAGAATCGCTGTGTGGGTAAGGACCACCTACCATTCAGAGAGGTGGGGGTGGATGTGGAAAGCAAGTGCAGACCAAGACGCACGATACTCATACTTTATTCATCCAGGTTTGAGAATGACAGCACTTACTCACTTGCAAGAAATTACACATAATTTCAAACCCATGCAAGACTTTTTCTCGCTAACGTCTCCACCCACCACCACCCCAAAATGAGGAAACGAAAAAAGTTTATCGCCTACTAAGTTTTCGTTGTTCATTCAGTAAAATTGCCGCATTAGGCATGACGTTTTAATTTATTACTTGTGCACTACAAACTGTATTCGTGTCACATTCTGTAGACAATGTTTATATACACCAGTAAATGTACCTTCAAAATTATATCATTGTACGACCCATAGTTCAGGATATATAACATCATAAACACTGAGATGCGTCAAAACCTGCCGCATTATTCATGGCGTTTAAATTTATTACTTCTTTGCTACTGACTCCATTCGCAACACGTTTCGCATACCTGAGTCACATATGCCGCTGAATATATCTACAAAATTATGTCATTATACGACACAGAAATTAGGAGACATGTCGTCATAAACATTGAGCTGCTTTAAAGCGAAACTGCACGGCTGAAATCCACTACTGATAAAGGTGAACCAGGTGTACAAATACACTCCTGGAAATTGAAATAAGAACACCGTGAATTCATTGTCCCAGGAAGGGGAAACTTTATTGACACATTCCTGGGGTCAGATACATCACATGATCACACTGACAGAACCACAGGCACATAGACACAGGCAACAGAGCATGCACAATGTCGGCACTAGTACAGTGTATATCCACCTTTCGCAGCAATGCAGGCTGCTATTCTCCCATGGAGACGATCGTAGAGATGCTGGATGTAGTCCTGTGGAACGGCTTGCCATGCCATTTCCACCTGGCGCCTCAGTTGGACCAGCGTTCGTGCTGGACGTGCAGACCGCGTGAGACGACGCTTCATCCAGTCCCAAACATGCTCCATGGGGGACAGATCCGGAGATCTTGCTGGCCAGGGTAGTTGACTTACACCTTCTAGAGCACGTTGGGTGGCACGGGATACATGCGGACGTGCATTGTCCTGTTGGAACAGCAAGTTCCCTTGCCGGTCTAGGAATGGTAGAACGATGGGTTCGATGACGGTTTGGATGTACCGTGCACTATTCAGTGTCCCTTTGACGATCACCAGAGGTGTACGGCCAGTGTAGGAGATCGCTCCCCACACCATGATGCCGGGTGTTGGCCCTGTGTGCCTCGGTCGTATGCAGTCCTGATTGTGCGCTCACCTGTACGGCGCCAAACACGCATACGACCATCATTGGCACCAAGGCAAAAGCGACTCTCATCGCTGAAGACGACACGTCTCCATTCGTCCCTCCATTCACGCCTGTCGCGACACCACTGGAGGCGGGCTGCACGATGTTGGGACGTGAGCGGAAGACGGCCTAACGGTGTGCGGGACCGTAGCGAAGGCTTCATGGAGACGGTTGCGAATGATCCTCGCCGATACCCCAGGAGCAACAGTGTCCCTAATTTGCTGGGAAGTGGCGGTGCGGTCCCCTACCACACTGCGTAGGATCCTACGGTCTTGGCGTGCATCCGTGCGTCGCTGCGGTCCGGTCCCAGGTCGACGGGCACGTGCACCTTCCGCCGACCACTGGCGACAAAATCGATGTACTGTGGAGACCTCACGCCCCACGTGTTGAGCAATTCGGCGGTACGTCCACCCGGCCTCCTGCATGCCCACTATACGCCTTCGCTCAAAGTCCGTCAACTGCACATACGGTTCACGTCCACGCTGTCGCGGCATGCTACCAGTGTTACAGACTGCGATGGAGCTCCGTATGCCACGGCAAACTGGCTGACACTGACGGTGGCGGTGCAAAAATGCTGCGCAGCTAGCGCCATTCGACGGCCAAAACCGCGGTTCCTGGTGTGTCCGCTGTGCCGTGCGTGTGATCATTGCTTGTACAGCCCTCTCGCAGTGTCCGGAGCAAGTATGGTGGGTCTGACACACCGGTGTCAATGTGTTCTTTTTTCCATTTCCAGGAGTGTATGTTTAAGTGGACGAGAAATAATGTGAACTGTGTGAGATGCGTACACGGGCAGAGCCACGGGTAAAAAGCTCCTGCTAAGGCCCTGGAATGATTTCAGCCAAGCCTGGTACATTTACTACTTACTATCTGAAAAGAAATACTGAGGGCGTAAGAAAAAGTAGGAGTAGGCGGATAACGTGGAGAGAAAAGTAGATAGGAGGAAATGGACAGACGGCGAGGAAGAAGGAGGGATTGGATAAAGACAGGAGGGACGAGAAGGTAGACATAGAGAGTGTGAGGAGGAACTGGACTAAATGAGAAGTAGAGCAGATGGGGAGAGAGGGGAGAAAAGGAGATGGACAAAGAAAGGAAAGAGGACGAGATGCATGGAGAGAGGAGGAGTAGCAAGAGATGGACAAAGAGAGACGAAGGAGGAGATGGGCTTAGCGGATGATGAGGAGGTAGACAGAGGGGAAGGAGCAGATTGACAGAGAGGGGATGATCAGATGGACGAAGATAGCTGGAGGAGGAGATGGCTAGAGAAGGGAGGAGGAGAAGGTGGGCGGAGACAGGAGGAGGAGAAGATGGACGAATAGGAGATTAGAATAAATATACACCTCGGCAATGCCGGATAATACGCTACTACTAATTCTAATAATAACAACAACAATAATAATAATAATAATAATAATAATTTCAATATGTACTGAATGTTAAGCAGTCTGCTATAATCCAGCGTCTAACCTGCAGCATTTGTGAGTGCTGTCCAGCTTTCAATCTCGGAAAGTAACCTATGCCTCCCTCTTATTGGCCTTCCGCCAAAAGCCAAGGGACTGCGCAGTATATGGCTCACCCGCGAGGCAGGCTGCATTTACAGCGTACTCACAACGTTCTACGTTCCCTAAACGAGAAAATGTTGGCATTGCAGCATATTCTGATGACTCACACTGCCGTGTTCTACACAGCGTGTAGAAAGCAGTAGGTATGAGCGTCACAACCGTGTGATCTATTGCACTCAACTTCAGAACATAAATATGCGTGAGGCACATCAGTATTCACATGCTTGTATTTTACTCTCATTCCGTGTCTGGGAATATTTTCAGCGAAAACGAAGGCCGCAGAATTCAGTCTCACATGTACCTAAGCACGAGGTGAAAAATTGGTAATTTATGGTCACAAATTACTCTTGTAAGCGGTATAAGATATTATACAAGGTGCAAATTTTACGTTGACAAATCAGAATAACACGAAAAATAAGCTTCACGCTTGTATTTTACTCTCATTCCGTGTCTGGGAATATTTTCAGCGAAAACGAAGGCCGCAGAATTCAGTCTCACATGTACCTAAGCACGAGGTGAAAAATTGGTAATTTATGGTCACAAATTACTCTTGTAAGCGGTATAAGATATTATACAAGGTGCAAATTTTACGTTGACAAATCAGAATAACACGAAAAATAAGCTTAACGCTTGTATTTTACTCTCATTCCGTGT
Source organism: Schistocerca gregaria (assembly GCF_023897955.1). Classification (NCBI taxonomy): domain Eukaryota; kingdom Metazoa; phylum Arthropoda; class Insecta; order Orthoptera; family Acrididae; genus Schistocerca; species Schistocerca gregaria. The sequence goes on along the minus strand of NC_064923.1, from coordinate 124,074,709 downwards.
CTGGGAATATTTTCAGCGAAAACGAAGGCCGCAGAATTCAGTCTCACATGTACCTAAGCACGAGGTGAAAAATTGGTAATTTATGGTCACAAATTACTCTTGTAAGCGGTATAAGATATTATACAAGGTGCAAATTTTACGTTGACAAATCAGAATAACACGAAAAATAAGCTTCACGCGAAAAAAGTGTAGAATCTAAAGTTGATTATTTTCGAGAGGGACGTCTGCTGGTGCTAAAATTAGCCTGCCACCCCAGCTTTCCTGGGGTGGGGCGGGAGGCAGCTTTACAATTTCAAATGGGAACCTCCATTTTTTATTGCAGAATCAGATTCGACATAAAAAACTACGTACATTTTTTCTTAAACATTGTTTTGGTTCTTGGTAATTGGAGCTGTAATTCAAGAAAATCCATGTTCTCATTTTTGCGTGGAAAATGGTTAAGGATAAATAAAAACTACTTATCTATTTCGTAAATTTTGATTCGCTCTCTTCCCATAGGGTGGGGTCTGAGGGAGAGGAATTAAAGTTTTACAAATGTTGACCCGAATATTAATTGTTTCCGAAGATTCGGATAAGTTTTGTTTGTTTTGTGGTCATGAGGCCACACAAATTTTACTTATCAAACAAATCATCTCACTGGCTAACTAACTAACCAAACATCCTACTAACGAGTGAACTCATTAACTCACAGAGTAAACAAAGTAAAAGGGTAACCGAGGAAAGGACTACCCCTCGCTAACTAAAGATGAACGTATTCCCGTTTAAGATTTGGATTGGTTTCGTTTTATTGTTGATTATTTGCAAATACTTGCAAGTAAAGGAATTTTTTTATTATCCATAACAATTTTCCATGTAAAAATGAGAACATGGATTGTCTTGAATTACAGTGCCAACTACCAAGAATCAAAACAAATGTTTAAGACGAAATGTACGTAGTTTTTTTATGTAGAATCTGATTCTGCAATAAAAATTGAGGTTCCCATTTGAAAAGAGTTGCCTCCCGCCTCACCCCCAGGGGGCTGGGGTGGCAGGCTAATTTTAGCACCAACAGACGCCCCTCTCGAAAATAATCAACTTTAGGCTCTACACAATTTTTCGTGTGAAGCTTATTTTTCAAGTTATTATGGTTTCTCATCTTAAAATTTACACCGTGTAAAATAAACATTACTCACAGTTAAAAAATAATTAGAAAATGTCTTGTGTGTCCATGTAGCTTGGACAATCAAACACGAACAGTGCTCTATTCATTGCATGTTCCAACTTTACCAGAAAATATGTCAGTGAATTATAGTTTCCAACAAAAGACTACATAAACTGCGACGAAGGAGCATTTAGCATACCACTTACGACTCAAGCCCAGTTCTTTATTACGTCATATGATGCTACATAATATAAATGTTTGAAAGAAGTAAATACTATTCGAAATATGTACCAGAAGAAACTACAGATCTAGTGGCAAAATAATGTATATTTTTGACCACATATGTGGCCTATTGATTCTGTGATTCGGCTTTAACTCCATTATTAGTTGAAACACTGACACCCACCCACCCTCCCACCCACCCACACACACACACACACACACACACACACACACACACACACACACACACACACATTGACTGCTACGGTCGCAGGTTCGAATCCTGCCTTGGGCATGGATGGGTGTGATGTCCTTATGTTAGTTAGGTTTAAGTAGTTCTAAGTTCTAGGAGACTGATGACCACAGATGTTGAGTCCCATAGTGCTCAGAGCCCTTTGAACACACACACACGGAGATAGAGAGATTGTGGTTGAATTTACTAGCGTTTAAAGATTCTGTCACCAGTTGACGATGCAGGATATTGATTTTACACTGCATAAATCCCAGAAAATAGATCACCTAACTTGGGGAATAACATAACTAGCTCTCCTCATTATTGCGGACGTAGATGACGTCTAGAGTCCTATTCCCTTAATATCAATTTTTCACAAACTTATGTTTCTTCAAATGAAACTATATGGTTCCAGAGATCTTGTCAAAACTCAAATATCTATGATTTGTATATGCAGACTGAAGCGATGAATGAAAATTTTTATCAAGCCTGGGATACGAACCAGGGTCTCATGTGCACCAGGCAGATGTGCTAACCAGTACGCCCTTATGCTATGATGAAGTAAGATCATATCTACATTTTGTTTTCAGTTGTCCTTTGAAGGATATATAAATTGTTAATTGTCGTCTCGACGAGCATCCACCCAACATCAGTAGCCCTTGGATGTCGCAGAATCAGTTCGACAAGACGAAGTAAAAATAAAAAAATGTTAAATCTTGATTTTGTTCTGCGAAATATGGCCTTCTTCACAACTAGTCAACATTGCTGTTAAACGACCCAGGGCTTTCGATGCAAATAATAAAAAACTTAACCTTTACATTAGAAAACTGTTTACGTTGCTAGTTCATTGTTACATCCAGTTACAGTAAAGTAGTCAATTTTTTTACATGAGTAAGTACCGTCAGTCACAACTAAAAGCTGCCAACATCGTGCGTACTTCAAAACCTAAATGAAAGTATGAATGTAAACAACTCTCTGACGATGGACCATCTTTTTTACCAATTAACCGATATTTTTATACATTCTCGATACACCTTGCACATTTTGACAAAACAACGTGCGGTAAACGGTCAGTGTTCCATCTTTGTAATGAGACCTCGTACGAAATTTTGATGCTAAACGAAAGTGACTCAAAGATGAAAATTCGTCAGTAGTACTGAATGAAACATTTCATTTCAAATAAATTCACATCCTCAGTGGAAAATTTGTACCTTTTCATTGAAGCGGGGTTATTTATGAAGAGCATATTCATCAACGCATTGACGGTTGAATAAAGAAACTGATTTGGAAATTCGGCCTCACACGGCACACTGTTGATTTATTATTCTTTCATTCACGCGTGGTATGGTACATAATGTTCTGCCTTCAGTGGTTTTATAATTAATCAATCTGTCTGAATGTATTACAACTTGATGATAGTTTTGAAGAAAATTCACGAAAGAATGAAGTTCTGCAGCAGAACACCCTGCTCTAATCTACAGGGTGTTTCAAAAATGACCGGTATATTTGAAACGGCAATACAAACTAAACGAGCAGCGATAGAAATACACCGTTTGTTGCAATATGCTTGGGACAACAGTACATTTTCAGGGAGACAAACTTTCGAAATTACAGTAGTTACAATTGTCAACAACAGATGGCGCTGCGGTCTAGGAAACTCTATAGTACGATATTTTCCACATATCCACCATGCGTAGCAATAACATGGCGTAGTCTCTGAATGAAATTACCCGAAACCTTTGACAACGTGTCTGGCGGAATGGCTTCACATGCAGATGAGATGTACTGCTTCAGCTGTTCAATTGTTTCTGGATTCTGGCGGTACACCTGGTCTTTCAAGTGTCCCCACAGAAAGAAGTCACAGGGGTTCATGTCTGGCGAAGAGGGAGGCCAATCCACGCCGCCTCCTGTATGTTTCGGATAGCCCAAAGCAATCACACGATCATCGAAATATTCGTTCAGGAAATTAAAGACGTCGGCCGTGCGATGTGGCCGGGCACCATCTTGCATAAACCACGAGGTGTTTGCAGTGTTGTCTAAGGCAGTTTGTACCGCCACAAATTCACGAAGAATGTCCAGATAGCGTGATGCAGTAATCGTTTCGGATCTGAACAATGGGCCAATGATTCCTTTGGAAGAAATGGCGGCCCAGACCAGTACTTTTTGAGGATGCAGGGACGATGGGACTGCAACATGGGGCTTTTCGGTTCCCCATATGCGCCAGTTCTGTTTATTGACGAAGCCGTCCAGGTAAAAATGAGCTTCGTCAGTAAACCAAATGCTGCCCACATGCATATCGCCGTCATCAATCCTGTGCACTATATCGTTAGTGAATGTCTCTCGTGCAGCAATGGTAGCAGCGCTGAGGGGTTGCCGCGTTTGAATTTTGTGTGATAGAGGTGTAAATTCTGGCGCATGAGACGATACCTGGACGTTGCCGTCATTTGGACCGCAGCTGCAACACGACGAACGGAAACCCGAGGCCGCTGTTAGATCACCTGCTGCACTAGCTGCACATTGCCCTCTGTGGTTGCCGTACGTGGTCGCCCTACCTTTTCAGCACTTTCATCCGTCACATTCCCAGTCCGTTGAAATTTTTCAAACAGATCCTTTATTGTATCGCTTTTCGGTCCTTTGGTTACATTAAACCTCCGTTGAAAACTTCTTCTTGTTGCAACAACACTGTGTTCTAGGCGGTGGAATTCCAACACCAGAAAAATCCTCTGTTCTAAGAAATAAACCATGTTGTCCACAGCACACTTGCACGTTGTGAACAGCACACACTTACAGCAGAAAGACGACGTACAGAATGGCGCACCCACAGACTGCGTTGTCTTCTATATCTTTCACATCACTTGCAGCGCCATCTGTTGTTGAAAATCGTAACTACTGTAATTTCGAAAGATTGTCCGCCTGAAAATGTACTGTTGTCCCAAGCATATTGCAACAAACGGTGTATTTCTATCGCTGCTCGTTTAGTTTTTATTGCCGATTCAAATATACCGGTCATTTTTAAACACCCTGTATATCAGCTATATATATATATACTCCGCAACAAAGCATATGGTGCCTGGAGGAGGCTGCCTTGTAATGCTGTTAATCCTTCATTTTCCTGTTGCACTCACAAATGGAGCAACGGAAAAACGATTGCTACATACTTCCGTGGCAGCCCTGATTTCTCTTATCTTGCATTCGTCGTCCTTACACCAGAATTATATTGGTGGCAGTGCGGTCGTTCTGAAGTCAGTCGCAAACGGCGGTTCTCTAAATGTTTTGAATAGTATTTGACGAAAATAACTTCTTATTTCCTTCGGGGATTTCCATTTCATTTCCAGTAGCATTTTCGTAATACTCGCGTGTTGATCGAACCCCTCGGAAACAAACGTTATCAAAGACTTAAAAAAGTCACAAAAGAAGCTCAGACCAAATGTGGCCAATACTTTGTTGGGCACCGTATATCTCTTGGGAAGGAAGTTTTACGAACCGACTTTCTGCCGCGCGCAAACACGCATACACAGTTGCTGTGTTCTGTTTCTTTCATTTATCCAAGTTACACTCACAGCTGTAAAATAGAATGGGTTTTCCTGCAGACTACATGGTGCAGCATAGAGCGTCTCGTGACAAGTAAGGCTCTTGCATGGTGATACGGTTGCGTTTTGTGCTGAAGTGATAGTTAAATAAACAGATTTTTCTTTATTCAGCAGATAAGTGCACCTCCATACCTTTTTAACTCGACACACTGATAGCGATGTTCAAGAGCGCCGCATGCATTGTCAATAAGCTGATGCATTGTCTCAAGCTCCGAATTATCTCTAGTATCAGTTGGCCAGGCCACACTAGATCCATTCAGTGGTCACCTACTCTGCCCCAACGGACGGCTTTTCACTGCTGCCTCTGAGCACCGAGATTTCTACTACTCTGGCCGGCCGCACCCAGTTCAGACTACGAATCCGAGTCGTAGTTAACGCCTCATGAGTTGCTGCCGGATTAGCACAAGTCGAATCCATGTAGAATTACTGTAGCAAGTTGCACTCAACGTCAAACATCCAGAAGCTAAATGCTGATCTACTTGGATATAGTGACACCAGAGATAGTTCAGTGTGACACCTTAAGAAGTATGCTACTGAGCATTAGAGCTGCGTCAACATGAAGTCGGCATGCGAAAAACATCAAATTGGTATGAAGTCTGTGATATGCTTGGATATGGAAACGATTAGCATTTCCGTTCAACACCACATAGTAGCTACATCTACATCTCCGTGGTTACTCCGCAATTCACACTTAAGTGCCTGGTAGAGGATTCATGGAACTATTTTCGTACTACTTCTCTACCATTCCACTCTTGAATGGCGCGTGGGCAAAAGGAACACCTAAATCTTTCCGTTGGAGCTCTGATTTCTCTTATTTTATTATGGTGATCATTTCCCCCTACGTAGGTGGGTGTCAACAAAATATTTTCCCACTCGGAAGAAAAGTTGGTGATAGAAATTTCGTAAATAGATCTCGCCGCAAAGAAAACCACCTTTGTTTCAGTGACTTCCATCCCAACTCGCGTATCATATCAGTGACTCTCTCACCCCTATTGCACGATAACACGAAACGAGCTGCCCTTCTCTGCACTTTTTCGCTCGGTCAATTCTACCTGGTAAGGATCCCACACCGCACAGCAATATTCCAGTAGAGGACGGACAAGTGTAATATAGGTTGTCTCTTTAGTGAGTTAGTCGCATCTTTTAAGTGCTCTGCCAACAAAGTGCAATCTTTGTTTCGCCTTCCCCACAATACTTTCTATGTGGTCTTTCCAATTTAAGTTGCCCGTAATTGTAATTCCTAGGTATTTAGTCGAATTGACAGCCCCTAAATTTGTGCGATTTATCGTATATCCAAAATTTATCAGATTTCTTTTAGTACCCATGTGGATGACCTCGCTCTTTTCTTTGTTTAGTAGCTCTAAGTAACGGCACCGACGTTTTGTACACAGAGTGTAGCGGATCTGAGTTCAGATATTTTTAGATGTGGTACTTTAGTTTGTACACGTCAGTATGCTGGTTGTTTTTCTCTGTGTCGAACAGCCTTTCCACTAAACATGTCGCAAACCTTACGACCTGATGCTTTCTAAAATGTGTGTGAATTCCTATGGGACCAAACGGCTGAGGTCATCGATCCCTAGACTTACACACAACGTAAACTAACTTAAACTAACTTGTGCTAAGAACAACACACACACACCCATGCCCGAGGGAGGACTCGAACCTCCGGCGGGATGGGCCGCGCAATCCGTGGCATGGCGCCTTAAACCGGGCGACCAATCCGCGCGCCGTGTTTTGTACATGGTCACACTGTTCCAGTTAGTGGACTGTGCCTATCAGTATAGATTGACCCTTTTGCACCCATGCATCCACACCTATCTGACTTGCTGCACAGGGGAAGATACGCATTAACGGATTTCTCTCGCCATATGTACTTGGAGGTACGAACCAACCTAAAAACATACGACTTGTAGTGGTTACAAGCATTAGTCTGCAGATGACGTAAATTTTGTGAATATATTGTTCAATACACGGTACTCAGTCACTGATACAAACATCTGCACTTACAACTTTTACACCGTGCATAAGGAAAAATCACGCAGTGGGCAGCACATTCGGAAATAGCTCAAGACTGTTGTTTGTTTGTTTTGTGAGAATATCGTGTTAGGCCTCGTGTAAGAAGTAAAACATCTACCAGCACTTGCCGGAATTCCACGCTGGCAGAATGGCACCTCACTGAGACTGCAGTTTATCGTTCGACGATATCGGTGCTCTTTTTTGGTCTGGATCTCGCGACTGCCCTGCGAATTGAGAACTGATGCGTTTGTGTCGGTCATACGCGACGCTGTGCAGGATCTCAGTCGCCCCACGTCACTAGTTCCCGAGAGGACAAGAAGACCTCAGATCAGGTAATGGGTTTATCTGCAGCAAGACAAGTAGCGACAAAGACAGTATGGCGATATGTGGAGCACCGCGGATTGTCAGCTACTCAGCATTGTTGCAGTTTCCCATAGTTTCTTCAGTGGCAGCAAGATTTACACATTGTGGTACATAGTCATATTACAATACAAAATTAACGTATAGAAGTATAAGGGGGAGTTAAATGAATACGAGAAGATGGAAAACAATTAAATGAACTGTTGTTTCAAAAGTAATCGCCGTAACTGTTAATATGTTTATCCTACTCTGAGACAAGATGGTCAATGCCTTCATAGAAATATGTTTGCTGTTGCCTTGCGAAACCACGATTCTACCCAGGGGAGTACCATTTCGTTCAAACCAAGTCGACAGCGACGAGTGTCTTTCATCAGGGCTCGAAGAATTGGGGAGAAATCGTGACTGTGTAGAGGATGTGTAATGGCTTCCCAGCGAAACTTCGACAGTATCGTACAAGCGCCCAGAAATGTAGACGGAAGGCAAAATTCTTCTGCATGACAACGTTGTTTCGAGTACGCTGCAGAAGGTTCACTAGAGGCCCTTACTGAGACACCTTCCGCACAGTCCCGATTTTCCCCCAATCGATTTCCATATTTTTGGAGCTTTGAAGAAAGAACTTCGTGGTCGTAGATTTGCTTCATATGAAGAGCTACACGCCTTGGTACAATAATGCGCCCGTAGTCAACCAGAAACGTTTTTCCACGAAGGCACTGACCGCTTTGTCTCACAATGGTTCAAAATGGTTCAAATGGTTCAAATGGCTCTGAGCACTATCGGACTTAAATTCTGAGGTAAACAGTCCCCTAGAACTTAGAACTACTTAAACCTAACTAACCTAAGGACATCACACACATCCATGCCCGAGGCAGGATTCGAACCTGCGACCGTCGCGGTCTCACGGTTCCAGATTGTAGCGACTAGAACCGCTCGGCCACTCCGGCCGGCTGTCTCACAGTGGGATAAATGTATTAACAGTTAAGGCGATTACTTTCGAATTAATAGGCACAGTTTGCTTACCTTTTTTCGATCTCTTCTTTTTAATTTGACCTCCCTTTAAATTAAATAAATTTTGTCTTGGGTTGTATGTAGGGTTTCTTCCATGAATAATAGCTCGACGCTTTGAAATATTTCAGACCTGACCAACTGTTGCGGCTTCCTTCTTTTTGGTTATAATGCACTGAATTTTTGTAACCATATAATAAGGTCGTATAATTACAATGTAAAGGGAAATATGACTATCTCTTGTAATCAATAACGGGCGGGGACTGGGATGGGTGACCCCGCTGATCTCTTTTATTTCCTAGTCATAGCGGCGTGTCCGTTATGTTGAGCATTTTGCATGCAACTCTGCGTAGTTTTTATTGAATCTTATCGTTTGGTGTTCTAAATCTTTGTATGAGTAGTAACTGTTGTAAATGACCAGTCTGTTGTGAATTATGTAAGTAGTTGTGCCACCAATCAGCCAATCTGCTGCTTGGTGTTTGGATTGTAAGTATCACAGCTGTTGCGGCCTTATCATTTCCAGTATGTTGATGAAATTTGTTGTTGTGTGTTTTATCATCGTAAATCTCTTCTATCATCGTAAGTCTCCATCGAATATAAGATTAGATCTCAGATGTGGTACCGCAGGTGAGCATGTGAATTAACGTATCAAAGAGACCACATGTGTCACATGTGAGACTTGTGCTGCACAGACTTTTGTATAATTTTCCGTTATCTGCTATTTTTATTGACAATTAAGTTCCACACTGTTTCAACAGTAAGAGGATAAAATATTTCTGTATAGAAGTCGCCATATGCTATGCCAGTCCACGTGACAGTAATTTTCCGTAAGCAGTTCTTTTCTGCTGATCAACGTTAAACAGTCATAGAGCTATTTGTTAAGATGTGCTGCGGATTTTGTTTCTTATATGTGAGGCTGACCTCGACATACTAAGTCCTAATATGTTTTAAATTTCTTATGACGATCGGCGGCTCCAAGCATACTAGCTTCCATCTATTAAGGTCTTTATAATAATATGGTTTTACACCGAATGTGAAGAGTTGTTACGGATGTAGCCCAGCGTAGTCTTTTCAGACATATCATGGTTCTTTTTCAACACCACGCTGGCCGCACATGCATATGTTGAGGCTCAGGGAAGAACGAACGCTGCCAGACTGAATTCGACATCGTCATGCAGCCACATCACCTGTCGTGATGCTAGGGACTGCCACTGGTCCCACAACATCGTCACATATGAACCACACAGCCGGTACTTTACACACTAGCCGGTACATTTACATCGTGTTACGGCTGGTGGCTGCGCCCTCACTTCGGGGTCTCCATTATATAACCTTTGAAAAAGATAATGTTGCCTGTGCAGTAACCACCTAGCTTGATAGGCCAGCACGTTCTCAACAGCTCTCTCACTTCTGCTCCTGCCCTCTTGTTGGTGTGGCCCGCCACCACTGGGAGGCCACTATGACTGATGACCTCCGGTGTAGAACTGAAACAGAAAGCGTGTCTGTAGAATGCACGCGTTTCTGTCACCCAGGCTCAGTTCCATTCGATACTCAGCCACGTTAGAGCCGTAGATATTTAGAGGTGGCAGTCCATTGCACGCTCTGTATACCCCGTCTCAAAAATAAATATAATCGAATACCATGAATAAAACAGCTATAAAAATAGTATCAACCATCTATGCCATGGCAACGGAACTGGAAGTTGTGTAAGATGGCGATAGCAGCCACACTTCCGGCATCTCAGTACCATGGGCACCCTCTGCCGCTGAAATATATACTACTGGTCATTAAAATTGCTACACCAAGCAGAAATGCAGATGATAAACGGGTATTCATTGGACAAATACATTATACTAGAACTGACATGTGATTACTTTTTCACACAATTTGGGTGCATAGATCCTGAGAAATCAGTATCCAGAACAACCACCTCTGGCCGTAATAACGGCCTTGATACACCTGGGCTTGAGTGAAACAGAGCTTGGATGGCGTGTACAGGTACAGTTGCCCATGCAGCTTCAACACGATACCACAGTTAATCAAGAGTAGTGACTGGCATATTGTGACGAGCCAGGTGCTCGGGCACCATTGACCAGACGTTTTCAGGTGGTGAGAGATCTGGAGAACGTGCTGGCCAGGCCAGCAGTCGAACATTTTCTGTATCCAGAAAGGCTCAGGCTCATACAGGACCTGCAACATGCGGTCGTGCATTATCCTGCTGAAATGTAGGATTTCGCTGGGATCGAATGAAGGGTAGAGGCACGGGTCGTAACACATCTGAAATGTAACGTCCACTGTTCAAAGTGCCGTCAATACGAACAAGAGGTGACCGACACGTGTAACCAGTGGCACCCCATACCATCATACCGAGTGATATGCCAGTATGGCGATGACGAACACACGCTTCCAACGTGCGTTCACCGCGATGTCGCCAATCATGGATGCGGCCATCATGCTGCTGTAAACAGAACCTGGATTCATAAAAAAAAATACGTTTTGCCATTCGTGCACTCAGGTTCCTCGTTGAGTACACCATTGTAGGCGCTCTTGACTGTGATGCAGCGTCAAGGGTAACCGCAGCCGTGGTCTCCGAGCTGATAGTCCATGAAGCTGCAAACGCCATCGGACTGTTCGCGCAGACGGTTGTTGTCTTGCAAAATGGCTCTGAGCGCTATGGGACTTAACTTCTAAGGCCATACGTCCCCTAGAACTTAGAACTACTTAAACCTTACTAACTTAAGGACATCACACACATCCATGCCCGAGGCAGGATTCGAACCTGCGACCGTAGTGGTGGCGCGGTGACAGACTGTAGCGCCTAGACCCGCTCGGCCATCCCGGCCGGCGTTGTTTTGCAAACGTCCCCATCTGAAGACTCAGGGATCGAGACGCGGCTGCACAATCCTTTACAGCCATGCGGATGATATGCCTCTCGTCTCGACTGCTAGTGATACGAGGCCGTTGAGATCCAGCACGGCGTTCCGTATTACCCTCCTGAACCCACCGATTCCATATTCTGCTAACACTCATTGGATCTTGACCAACGCGAGCAGTAATGTCGCGATACGACAAACCGCAATCGTGATAGGCTACAATCCGACCTTTATCAAAGTCTTAAACGTGATGGTACGCATTTTTCCTCCTTACACGAGGCATCACAACAACGTTTCACCAGGCAACACGGTCAACTGGTATTTGTGTATGAGAAATCAGTTGTAAACTTTCCTCATATTAGCACGTTGGAGGTGTCGCCACCGGCGGCAACCTTGTGTGATTGCTCTGAAAAACTAATCATTTGCATATCATAGCATCTTCTTCCTGTAGGCTAAATTTCGCGTCTGTAGCACGTCATCTTGGTGGTGCAGCAATTTTAATGGCCAGTAGTGTATGACAGCCGACGGCACAACTCTGCTAACTCGCGCTCGCACTTCGCAACATGATGTTCTGCAGATGCCGACTGGTTGTGGCTCCGTCTTCATCATTCATGCCCTAGTACAGAGGGCCTTTTTATCGTGGACATTGTTATAGACATTTGTAATGAATTTTCGTGTGTTTAGACAAATACAACTAAGCAAATCTTCTGTTTTCTGTGTTATTTGTTCGCTAATGATTTCTGCTCCTGTCAATGTTTCCAACTACGACAGTCGCTGCACCGCTTCCTCTACTTTCCATTCTGTGCGAAGCTGATTACTTTGCAAGTAAGTTAAAGTGTTAACTATTCGACGTTAAGCATGTAAAACCTTTACGACTGAAGACGAATACCCTTAAGTTCGCTTGTGTTGTTGGTTACAGATTATTCACACAAACACAACGACACACGTGTTAATTTTTTCTTTAGTTCAGTAATTGTACGCCGTGTATAGAGCGTCCCAGAAGTTTTGCTATAAACTTCGAAGGTTCGCAGAGGATGTATTGGAGAACAAATCCAGGATAGGAGCCAATGTCCACAAACGTCACCAGCGCCGCCGGAACCTGGGATATCGGACAGAATTGTGTGACTTTATTGCGGTAATGACAAACGCCTCGCACAATGACTCACCCTGCTTTTGTTCACTGCCAGACCTTAGTAGACATTCTGCAAGCGCTTATGAATAATTATGGTAACCTGATATTCCGTCAAAAAGAAACTCTCTGCTTGGAACACATCTCCGTTACAGACGCCATTTTGAAAGCTACGTATAGCACCGCCACGTGTCAGAAGTTCATCTTCATCTATATCTACATGACTACTCTGAAAATCTTACTTAAGTGCCTGGCAGAGGGTTCATAGAACCAGCTTCACAATAATTCTCTATTATTCCACTCTGGAACACCGCAGAAAAAAAACCAACACCTATATCTCTGTGCGAGCTCCGATGTCCATTATTTTATTATGATGTTTCTTCCTATGTATGTCGGAATTAACAAAAATTTTCACGTTCGGAAAAGAAAGTAGGTGATTGAAAATTCAAGATAAACCACAACGAGAAATGCCTTTGCGTTAATGGTGTCCACCCCAGATACTGTATTATGCCCGTGACACTCTCTCCCCTGTTTCTCGATAATAAAAAACGTGCTACCCTTCTTTGTACTTTATCGGTGTACTCCGTTAATCCTATCTGCTAAGGATCGCACACCGCGCAGCAGTACTCCAAAAGAGACGAACAAACGTAATGTAGGCAGTCTCTTCAGTAGATCTTTTGCACCTTCTAAGTTTTCTGACAATAAAAGACGGTCTTTGGTTCGCCTCTACCACAACACATTCTACGTATTCTTTCAAATTTAAGTTGTTCATAAGTGTAATTTCTAGGTATTTAGTTGAATTTACGGCCTTTAGATTTGACTGATTTATCGTGTAATCGAAGTTTAACGGATTCCTTTTAACACTCGTGAAGACGACACCACACTTTTCATTATTTAGGGTCAATGGCCAATTTTTATACTATACACATATCATGCCTAAATCGTTTTGCCATTGGTTGTGATCTTCTTATGAATTTCTTAGACGATAATCAAATGGTTCAAATGGCTCTGAGCACTATGGGACTTAACATCTATGGTCATCAGTCCCCTAGAACTTAGAACTACTTAAACCTAATTAACCTAAGGACGACACACAACACCCAGCCATCACGAGGCAGCGAAAATCCCTGACCCAGCCGGGAATCGAACCCGGGAACCCGGTCGCGGGAAGCGAGAACGCTACCGCACGACCACGAGATGCGGGCAGACGATAATCGACAGCATCACTTGCAAACAACCTGAAACGGCTGCTCAAGTTATCTACTATAACCTTTGTGTAGATAAGGAACAACAGAGCGCATATAACATTACTTTGGGGAACGCCATAGATCACGTCTGTTTCACTCAATGACATTCCGTGAATTACTGCGGACTGTGACTTCCCTGGTAGGAATTCACGAATCCAGTCGCGTAACTGAGCCGACAGGAAGAAGATGCTGTGATATGCAAATGATTAGCTTTCCAGAGCGTTCACACAAGGTTGGCGCCGGTAGCGACACCTAAAACGTGCTGACATGAGGAAAGTTTCCAACGGATTTATCATACACGAACAGCAGTTGACCGTGTTGCCTGGTGAAACGTTGTTGTGATGCCTCGTGTAAGGAGGAGAAAAGCGTACCATCACGTTTCCGACTTTGATAAAGGTCGGACTGTAGTCTATCACGATTACGGTTTATCATATCGCGACATTGCTCCTCGCGTTGGTCGAGATCCAATGACTATTAGCAAAATATGGAATCGGTGGGTTCAGGAGGGTAATACGGAACGCCGTGCTGGATCCCAACGGCCTCGTATCACTAGCAGTTGAGATGGGAGGCATCTTATCGGCATGACTGTAACGGATCGTGCATCCACGTCTCTATTGATGAGTCAACAGATGGGGACGTTTGCAAGACAACAACCATCAGCACGAACAATTCGACGACGTTTGCAGCAGCTTGGAGTATCAGCTCGGAGACTATGGCTGCGGTTACCCTTGACGCTGCATCTCAGGCAGGAGCACCTGCGATGATGTACTCAACGACGAACCTGGGTGCACGAACGACAAAACGTCATTTTTTCGGATGAATCCAGGTTCTGTTAACAGCATCATGATGGTCGCATCCGTGTTCGCCAACATTGCGGTGAACGCACATTGGAAGCGTGTATACGTCATCGACATACTGGCGTATCACCCGGTGTGATGGTATAGGGTGCCATTGGTTACACGTGTCGGTCACCTCTTGTTCATATTGACGGCACTTTGAACAGTGGACGTTACATTTCAGATGTGTTGCTACCGGTGGCTCTACCTTTCATTCGATCCCAGCGAAACACTACATTTCAGCAGGATAATGCACGGCCGGATGTTACTGGTCGTGTCCGGTCCTTTCTGGATACAGAAAATGTGCGACTGCTGCATGGCCAGCACTTTCTTCAGATCTCTCACCAATTGAAAACTTCTGGTCAATGGTGGCTGGGCAACTGGCTCGTCACAACACTCCAATCACTACTCTTGATGAACTGTGGTATCGTGTTGATGCTCCTGTAGCTGTACACGCCATCCAAGCTCTGTTTGACTCAATGCAGAACCGTATTCTGCATTTCTTCTTGGTGTAGCAATGTTAATGGTCAGTAGTGTATATGTTCTGGAAAAGGGATATTCCAGGCTGTCTCGCAACAAATTCCGCATTTTTTTTTTCAAAAAAGTGTTTATTTTGTTCCTGACCTCACCCCCCCCCCCCCATCCCATAGTGTCACTGAATTCTTTAGTTCTTACTCAAGCTGGTGTTTCTTCTTCATAGCAGACACCGGTAATTGGCATTGGCCACGGTGTCCGCCTGTGCCAGAACGCCGCCTCTAATGATCCAGACATCGACGAGGAGCTAAGCTGCAGACGTCGTGTCGCCCGCTGCTCGCCTCCTTCCTCGCTTCCTTCCTTCCTTCCGCCTGCGCTCCCACGCCGCCCACTGCCGGGCGGGCTCGGCCGTATCGCGGGCAGCTAATGAGAACCCAGCAGGGGCACGGCTGACGGGCGAGCGCACGTCGTGCCGGCGTAATGAGGCGAGCGTAGCCGAGACAGGCAGGCCAACCCGCTCCTCGTTGCGCCTTTCACCCAGGCCTTGTCCTCGGGGGGTGGTTGTAAAGGATTTGGGTCCAAAAAACAGATTTTTCATTAACGTTATTTTTTTAACCTACAGAGTCTATTCTATGTTGTGTGCGAATTTTATCGTGATAGCAGCATTAGAAATGCCTTTAAAATATTGAACCGTTTAACTTTCCACTAGCAACCGCTCCCTCCGTTACTGACATTTGGGAAAGTGCTTCCTTCAGCGGAATGTTTGTGAGTGTAAAGGCTATTTTCTGTCCATATCTCTGGCTGACATCTATGCTTTTGGCCGAGATTTACATCTTTGGCCGAAATCTATATCTTTGGCTGAGAAGTTTCAAGTTTGAGTGTGGAAACCTATTGGGAGGAATAGGCAGACATACTCTTAAGAAACTGTCATCCGTTATTTACTGGGAGAGCTATCAAGAAAAACACAAAGAATTTATGGACTAAGAGGCTTGCTGTGTGGACAGTTCTTTTCCCTCAAACTATCTACTAACGAAACACCAATGCATAATTTGTGCCCGGAAGAGGACTGGTGTAGGTACAACAAAATAAAAATAACACTTCTCAAACTGTTTGTGTTTGTAATGTGTTAGTAGAGAACTACTCTCCTCCACTGTCGAAAACTACCATCACCACACAAATAAAATTCATGACGAATTGCAGTTTGGAATGTGAAAGAGGAAGGAATGCGTCAGAACTCTCCATTACATAAAACAATATATCAAACTTAATGCTATCCTTTGCATTGTGTAAGCACTCGGATATCGATAGCAACAATCTGAGGGTGAAACATGGAAGCGCGATTCTAAGTATTCTTGTGAGACGAGGTTTGTCTGCGAGAGTGAAAGAGTAGTGTCGGTCGAGAGCTCGGAGGCAGAAGACGTGTCACGTCGGTGATGGCAGGTCTTACTACACGCAAGGCGTGATTTCGTTTATATGGCCAGGAGTGGTTTATATGGCTTAACTTCGCTTGAAGATCGAATTCAAGGTAAAATTCGCAAGCATAGCGCAAAAGCAATTGCAGTATTAGGCTCGTGATTGTTAGTCCCAGTTTTCAGTAATCTCATGTTTTACTTGTCAATGGAAGAAGCCGCCTTATGCTCCAAATAATAACAATTATTCTCTACATCTAAAGAATATGCTGTGGTTACTAAATGTTAATATAACTTTTCAATAGAAATAATTTGTTAATCTGGCACTCAGCCATTATTGACACATACGTCATTATTCATTGTCATTATTAATACTTTTTCATGATGATTCTGAAGTTTTAAATAGACTTGTTAATTAAATCCCGTCTCAGAAGCTATTTAGTAGTTAAGAGGACCCAAGAAAACTGCTCTTTATTAAATTCATTCTTAGTAAAAATAAGCTTTAGCCGCTGCTGCTGCGAACTGCTGTAAACCACATGGAAAAAGGCAGTTATCTAAACAGGTGAGTGTAAAAATTAGGGCCAAAACAGAGACACTGACACACCACAACCTGTCATGTACTGTAGTCCAATAAATTCCGCTGCACAAGTCAGATTCTGTGTAACTTTTTTTAAAAAAAAAACCAGTCAGGTTGCTTATGCAAATGTTAGTTTTAAGTTTTTCATTTAACGATCTGTTGAGGGCTTAAATGACAGTGAAACTGACACTCATACAATGCGCACACAGTGTTATGCAGGTTAGATTCCGTTTACTGATAGCTCAGGTTGCTTGTTTTGTTGTTGTTGTGGTTTCAGTCCTGAGACTGGTTTGATGCAGCTCTACATGCTACTCTATCCTTTGCAAGCTTCTTCATCTCCCAGCCTACATCCTTCTGTATCTGTTTAGTGTATTCATCTCTTGGTCTCCTTCTATGATTTTTACCCATTACGCTGCCCTCCAGTGCTAAATTTGTGATCCCTTGATGCCTCAGAACATGCCCTACCAACCGGTCCCTTCTTCTTGTCAGATTGCCCCACAAAGAGCTTGGTTATCGAGTCCATTTTCACAGACGAACATAGGCATATTGGCTGTAGCTGCCTTACAGATATTGGTTGCATCTACGTTACTTTAGCAGCTGCTGCTGCAGAATTGGTTTCATATCGTTACAACAAAAATAAAAAATATCTGTTCCGTTCTTTGGCAGTTATAACTAGTACAACTACATCCGACATCTTGTGTTGGGAAAAACAATTACTGTCGTCTGGAGTGAACGGATGGAGAGAATAAAAAAAAGATGTAAAATGCTGAAATTCGAAATGCCTGACCGCGAACTCAAATAAGGTGAATTATAACCGTTGGTTTACAGTAATGAAAAGATGAAAGGAACCAATCACGACTGGACAGAGTGAAATCGTAGAAATGAAGTAAACTTTGTTGAGCATTAATTTCCCGACTCATGAAGCCGTACGAATGGCGGGAACGGCCACAGTAAATACCAGGCACCTACACTTCTGCGTTAGCAGGAGCCCGTAATGAGGTCTTTGCTGCAGTCTGCTACGACCGCCACACTCAGATACGTGCTAAGGGACTGCAGTGCCGAAGTTAAAGCTCCGAGAAGGGAGGAAATGCAATCCGACAACAAAGGAAGTAGGTTACAGTACGCTTGTTCGCCCAATGCTTGAATACTGCTCAGCAGTGTGGGATCCGCACCAGGTAGGGTTGATAGAAGAGATAGAGAAGATCCAACGGAGAGCAGAGCGCTTCGTTACAGGATCATTTAGTAATTGCGAAAGCGTTACGGAGATAATAGATAAACGCCAGTGGAGGACTCTGCAGGAGAGACGCTCAGTAGCTCGGTACGGGCTTTTGTTAAAGTTTCGAGAACATACCTTCACCGAAGAGTCAAGCAGTATATTGCTCCCTCCTACGTATATCTCGCGAAGAGACCATGAGGATAAAATCAGAGAGATTAGAGCCCACACAGAAGCATACCGACAATCCTTCTTTCCACGTACAATACGAGACTGGTATAAAAGGGGAACTGATAGAGGTACTCAGGGTACCCTCCGCCACACACCGTCAGGTGGCTTGCGGAGTATGGATGTAGATGTAGATGTAGAAACTGAACTTCGGGCGTCGAGAGGATATTTTATGTTATTTCAGTTTTCCAAAGAACTTGGCAGTATGAGTCCAATTATCAACATGAATTAAAATTTGTGCTGCGGCCGGAACTCAAAACCCGGTTCTTCTTGCTCGCGAGGCAGGACTACTAACCACTACACCACCAGAGCACTATGGTTAATATTCCTGAGTGAATTAGGTAAGTTTGGTGCCCTCTCCAACACAAACACCAAATCACATTTTCTGCTTATTTGCCCTTACGTTGTCACACTATAAGATCTATAGGATCACCTATGATACATGACTTTCCCACTTCGTCCATTTCTGGAGTGCTATTCCAATGCTGGAGAGCCCTGGCAATAGTGACAATGTAAGGGAAAATAAACGGAAGATATGATTTGAAGTTTGTGTCGGGGAGGGCTCTCAGCTTACGTAGTTCATGCAAGGCTGTCAACCATAGTGCTGTGGTTAGCATTTCTGTCTTGCAACCAAGAAGATACGGGTTCTAGTCCCTGCTGCAGTACAAATTTTAATTCATTTCTTCTGCTTCAATCACTATCGTAGATAAAGAAGAGACTTGAATGTCTCATTTCAGCAAGTCCCCATGCATCAACGACCATTCGTTAGTTGTCAACCCGGTGGCGGAGGAATGGAACCCCTACCACAAGAGTTCCTTATCTATATTGTGGACGGGATAGGAGCACGTTGCAAGCATTTTAGTCCATAGCGATCACATGCGAGAACGGTGATAAGCCTTTTATGATGTCCAGGGCAAAATTGTGAATCGCAGTGACTTCTGTGTAATTACTGTCTTTGAGTAATAGTGTGAATTCTGTACATCTAACTGCATATTTCTTTCAGTTACCTTCTGCACTATGCTGTTCAATTCTTTCCATGTGTGATCCAAGTTTCATCGAGTTATCTTATTTGCCAGTGCCACATCATGCAAAAGTTACCTTCATCGCCGGCTGCTGTGGCGGAGCGGCTCTAGGCGCTTCAGTCCGGAACCGCGCCCCTGCTACGATCGCAAGTTCGAATCCTGCTCGAGCATCGCTGTATGAGATGTCCTTACGTTAGTTAGGTTTAAGCATTTCTAAGTCTAGGGCACTGATGACCTCATATGTTAGGTCCCATAGTGCTTGGAGCCATTTGGACCATTTTTTTACCTTCATCTTTAAGTTTTGCAAACCCAGAATGGAAGATGAAATGTTACATTTTGGTAGAAGGCAACTGGTCTCCGAATGCACACATGGTGCAAGCACGAGAAAAAAAAGACACCAACAAATCTGAAAAATAGCATGCAATCCAGGTGAATCTGTTTGGATCTACTCCTTTTACATTCTTAACGAAAATGTCCAGGACGAATTTTAAAAAAAATCTTAGGTAGAAAACTGTACTCGACTGACGTCCACACAGCAGTTCCTCGTATACCTCTTTTTCGTGACCTTATTTCGCTCACCATCAAAGACGTTGTAGCAAAATTACAGGTCAAGAAAATCCATTCACTGCCTGTAACTGCACAACACAGCTAAAGGATCTACTGATCGTAATTTTAAGTGTTCAGTTTCAATGTTGTTGTTGTTGTTGTTGTTGTTGTGGTCTTCAGTCCTGAGACTGGTCTGATGCTACTCCATGCTACTCTATCCTATGCAAGCTTCTTCTTCTCTCAGTACTTACTGCACCCTGCATCCTTCTGAATCTGCTTAGTGTAGTCATCTCTTGGTCTCCCTCTACAATTTTTTCCCTCTACGCTGCCCTCCAATACTACATCGGTGATTCCTTGATGCCTCAGAACATGTCCTACCAACCGGTCCCTTCTTCTTGTCAAGTTGTGCCACAAACTCTTCTTCTCCCCAATTCTATTCAATACCCCCTCATTAGTTATGTGATCTACCCATCTAACCTTCAGCATTCTTCTGTAGCACCACATTTCGAAAGCTTCTGTTCTCTTCTTGTCCAAACTATTTATCGTTCATGTTTCACTTCCATACAAATACTTTCAGAAACGACTTCCTGACACTTAAATCTGTACTCGATGTTAACAAATTATGTTACTGAAATTAGCAAAAAATTTCAAACTTTTATCACTAATGCAAACGAAAGTAATCTTATGAGGCGTTATTTGGTGCACTTACGGAAATATTCTTGTAAGAGATTTTGAAAATTGTAGGAAATGTCGTTTGATTGGTACCTACAAGTTTTATTTTCACTGGAAAATTCTCGTCGTCTCTCAGTCAATGGCATTAGATTTCCCCGAGTTACCTTCATCTGCAAAGACTCGAAATTCGTCGTACACAGCTGTGGCTGTAACATATACCTACCTACCACATGACTCATATTCCATAACCAGTGTATAGTATGACAATTATTAAGACTACAGAAAGAGAACAGACACATCATTGACCCGACAGACAGTTCATTATTTTGTGAAAAAATGGGGCATGAAGAAGATTTGAACATAGATATTCCACTCTAATCCAACAGCGTGACCAGACAACCACGACGCTTTGATTTAAATGCGAACATTTTAGGTTAGGCTTTACTTTGACTGTTATTGACATCAAATGAAACAATAAGTTTATTGCTACCAGTCACCGTTTTATTTATTTCCCGACGCGTTTCAAAGGTTTAAACCTCCATCATCGGGTGGATTTACATTATTTAGTATGACATTTGTGTGTGTGTGTGTGTGTGTGTGTGTGTTGTGTGTGTGTGTGTGTGTGTGTGTGTGTGTTTTGTGTTACCATTTTTGGAGGAACTTGTGACACTGAGATAGTGTCTTGTTTCTCCACTAGGCAGTGCCACAAGTTCCTCCAAAAATCGTAACGCAACACAAACACAAATATCATACTAATACTAAATCATGTAAATCCACCCGATGATGGAGGTTTAAACCTTTGAAACGCGTCGTGGAAATAAATAAAACGGTGACTGGTAACAGTAAACTTGTTGTTTCATTTAAACACGACGCTTTGGCTCTCCCAGTTCCCGTCATTCTGCACATCTTGAGCTTGGACCGTCCATTGTTTCCATTTTTCTCCTTTTTTCACTGTTTAGTACACCTTCTTGCTGTTTTCATCCTTGATCTGTGTTCAGTTTTTGACGGACTACCCACTCGGCCACATTACCATTATATCTGAGGGGGATGCTGTGGGGTGTTTCACTTGTTAGTGTCACATACTCGTACAAATACTTAAAATGTGACGTGCGCACCGATAACCTTGTAATCGAATACCATGAAATTCTTTGTTGTTGTTATGGGTACTACCTTGAATTTACCCACAGTTAAAAAGAGCTTTCGTTAAATACACTAAATGAAAGTTCTGTTCGCATATTTGTGGATGTCCTTGCCACCTTCAAGTGACGATAGCTTCACACAGACAACAGCTTCGCTAGCGAATATAGTCTTACATCGGGCTGATTTTGTCGGCTAAATCATTTATGCGTACAGATGAAATTAGAAGTCCTGTTACGCTTCCTTAGTGCGCAGGGGATGTTCCTTCCCTTTCTAAAAAGATTCGACATCTATTTGCTACCAATCAAATATTCACCGAGACAGTCATATATTTGCTAAGATAGTCCGTATGATCGTGTCCGCCTCTTTCCGTCACTTTTCGCAGAAACACGTTGACCAGCACGTAGAAGGGGCGTCCGTACTTTGGAGGGAGAATGTTTAAAACTAGATTCGACTGTAAACTCTGGAAAGAGCGGTGTGTCTGCTCGTTCAAAATATTGTCTTCCTCGAATTTAGGACAATATCATTATTTATGTGTTTTCTAACATCTATATTTGTCCTACAGGGACATCAAATAAACCAGTGTTTCTATTAGTATGTTATTGACAGGCGATGTTTACAAAATACGAGTATTCTCCCTAATATAATGTCGAAAACTAGGGTTCGTTTCCTTATGGGAGTTGTTATTAGCGCTAGTTTCGTTACCTGCTGTCCACGAAGCTTCCCGGTCTTTCTTTCCTATATCACAGGATATCTATGACTTCAGTGCTCATAATAGCAACACTTACAGGAAACTGTTGCTCATGTCTCACCTTCTCCGTACTTGAGGGTAGCTGCGTTTCCCACCGACGTTATAATCCCTGTCCCGGCCTCCTTTATTGTTCGATTACCGCCGGAAGTCAAGGACCTATTCACGCTTAGCGAAAATTCCCATTAGGTTGTGTGGTTTGAACAGGGATCCCAAGAGAGGACCAATTTTCTAGAAATGTAGAAAATTTTAGAATCATAACGTAAATGTCGAGAGCTATTGCGTAAGGTTTGCTTAAACAATCGAAGTCAACAAATAAAAACATTGTTTCATAAGACGAGAGAATATCATCACTGTCGCCTTACATTCTAGCATTACATATACGCCATTTCTGTCTTTACAAAGTTAAAGTCCATTGTTCTTGCGTCGATCTGTGTCTCTGCTTCCATTCGGTTGTAGTTCAGGTTTTTCTTCGATAATTGTGGCCGAGCAGTTCTACGCGCTTCAGTCTGGAACCGCGCGACCGCTACGGTCGCAGGTTCGAATCCTGCCTCGGGCACGGACGTCTGTGATGTCCTTAGGTTAGTTAGGTTTAAGTAGTTCTACATTCTAGGGGACTGATGACCACAAATGTTGAGTCCCATACTGCTCAGAGCCATTTTAACCATTTTCTTTTCTTCGATAGTGTCTCATCGTTCATTCTTTTCACATCTTGATTACCCCTCCCTGTATTGGTATTTCCTCAATAATAACATGTACAGTCAACCAATTACAACGTTTTCATTTTTAATTAAACCTCTTGTGCCGCCTTTAATTCTCTTCGAAAATCTCCTTCTTTCTTGTGTTTTTCTGCCGTCTTTATTTTTACTTACCCAACTCTCACTTCCTTACAACAGCAATGGTACCGCTATAGTATTGTTGAATTTAATTTTCTGGTTTTGTAGTTAAGGTTTTGTTTATTATACAAAAATTGCTTAAAATTTGTGCAGCTTTTCATCTACATCACTATCATAATCGTAAATCGTGTCCCAGCCAACATATTTAATGAGTGACTCCAGTTCAGTTATTTTATTGTTAATTCCCATGTTCAGCCGTATTGATTATTTACCTTAAAAGGACATAAATTTTGTCTTACGTAATAAAAATTTAAGATTAAATTCTGTACATATTTGGAGCAGCCGATATACTACTAACTGGATGTCATCTCCACTTTCCTGTGTTATTAATTTATCACTTTCTTATAGTAATCCTTTTATATTAGCGCGTTTATCTAATTTAATGCCTACGTGACGATCTGATTTGCAGCTTCTATAAAAATAGTCAGTATTTGTGTCAAAATGAGTAGATGAAAGAGGGCATAACTGATTCATCCCTTGATTAATTTTTATCTCATTTGTCCTTTTGTTTCCTGGTCTTATCACAATTTGTTGGGCTCAAACGACTCTGAGCACTACGGGACTTAACATCATAGGTCATCAGTCCCTCACAATTTGTGCTACACGGTATAAGCTATTGATTGCCCTTATGAGGTGTCATGAATAGCCACTGTCACTCATTATTGCGCATACTTCATTACGATCAAATCGATCGCAAGTCCCTTAAAAGCACTATGCGTTACTAAATTACATTCTTTTTATTTTTCTGTGAGTCATTCTGTTGTAAAAATATTAACATTACAAGAGCGCCCTTAAAAAAGTGCCTCAGCCAGAATTGTTATCGTTTGTTCAAGATTTTTTAGAGTATTCTGTACGCAACACTAAACAGGCTAATGCCTCTACAGGTTCTACATTCGCTTTTACTGAGAGGTAATTTTCATCGTATTCCACGAATTTTGGATTTCGAACCTTATCCAGTACGTGTTGATACGAGGTAGAAACGAGTTCCTGCATTTTTGATTAACTTGCATTTACCCGAAGTCCTTTTGAAGATTTCTTAATTTTTTTTCGATTGAACAAGTGCGCACCCGTTTTTCTGGGATTGCAGAAAATTTTAACAGTGATGCGTAAATGTGAAAAGCTTCAGGTCTGCTCGATAAGCTAAGAACCGGGTCGTTAATAAATGAAAATACTCTTGCATAACACAAGAAAAAGTGTAGTAGCCAATTATGGAGGGCTAATACAAAGCAGGGACTGCAACGCCACGATGCCGAAAGAGGCGTGCTTTGCGTGACCCAACGAACGAATGTAACAACATTAGGATGACGTCAGAAGCGAGCGAAGCTTGATATTATCGCGTTGTCACGTCGCCTGTTGGCGCTGTCATCGTTTATGGCGCAGTGGTAATGACGACGTAACTCTCTTACGTCCACCTCGCACAAGATTACTTTCCTGAGAGGACGCTAACTCGCAAAACAGCTAAGAGGTCGGGGCTCCCTAACGGATAGGTGCGCCGTTTTAAAAAATACATTTAACAAGTCTGGAATTTTTGTTGGCCCTAGATTTGCTCTTATTTTTCATACACGAGAGTGGTTCAGTTAGCAAGACGACGAGGGCTGTGACTGATGCACAAAGAATTAAATTCCATATCCAGATAAAAGAGTCGATTAAAACTTTCAAACGCAGGTAGTAGACAGATGTAGTTGCACCTTTGCACTTGGAAATACAGTTTCAGGACCAAAGCGTTGACGGATCCATGGTTGACAATTAAAGTGCAAAATGTAATAGGAATTTTGTCGTTAAAATAAAACTTCTCCACCTGTTATTCATGACCAACTACTAGAGCGAGTACACTACTGGCCATTAAAGCTGCTACACCAAGAAGAAATGCAGATGATAAACGGGTATTCATTCGACAAATACATTATACTATAACTGACATGTGATTACATTTTCACGCAATTTGGGTGCATAGATCCTCGAAATCAGTACCCAAAACCACCACCTCTGGCCGTAATAGCGACCTTGATACGTCTGGGCATTGAGTCAAACACAGCTTGGATGACGTGTACAGGTACAGCTATCCATGCAGCTTCAACACGACACCACGGTTCATCAAAAGTAGTGACTGGCTTATTGTGACGAGCCAGTTGCTCGGCCACCATTCACAAGGCGTTTTCAATTGGCGAAAGATCTGGAGAATGTGCTGGCCAGGGCAGCAGTCGAACATTTTCTGTATCCAGAAAGGCCCGTACAGGACCTGCAACATGCGGTCATGCATTATCCTGCTCAAATGTAGGGTTTCGCAGGGATCGAATGAAGGGTAGAGCCCCGGGTCGTAACACATCTTAAATGCAACGTCCACTGGTCAAAGTGCCATCAATACGAACAAGAGGTGACCGAACGTGTAACCAATGGCACTCCATACCATCACATCGGGTGATACGTCAGTATTGCGAAGACGAGTACATGCTTCCAACGTGCGTTCACCGCGATGTCGCCAAACACGGTTGCGACCATCATGATGCTGTTAACAGAACTTGGATTCGTCCAAAAAATGACGTTTTGCCGTTCCTGCACCTAGGTTCGTCGTGGAGAACACCATCGCAGGCGCTCCTGTCTGTGATGCAGTGTGAAAGGTAACCGCAGCCATGGTCTCCGAGCTGATAGTCCATGCTGTTGCAAACGTCGTCGAACTGTTCGTGCAGACGGTTGTTGTCTTGCAAACGTCCCCATCTGTTGACTCAGGGATCGAGACGTGGCTGCACGATCCGTTACAGCTGTGCGGATAAGATGCCTGTCATCTCGACTCCTAGTGATACGAGGCCGTTGGGATCCAGCACAGCGTTCCGTATTACGTTCCTGAACCCACCGATTCAATATTCAGCTAACAGTCATTATTTCTCTACCAACGCGAGCAGCAATGTCGCGATACGATAAACCGTAATCGCGATAGGCTACAGTCCGACCTTTATCGAAGGCGGAAACGCGATGGTACGCATTTCTCCTCCTTACACGAGGCATCACAACAACGTTTCACCAGGCAACGCCGGTCAATTGGTGTTTGTGTATGAGAAATCGGTTGGATACTTTCCTCATGTCAGCACGTTGGAAGTGTCGCCACCGGCGCCAACCTTGTGTGTATGATCTGAAAAGCTAATCATTTGCATATCACAGCATCTTCCTCCTGTTGGTTAAATTTCGCGTCTGTAGCATGTCATCTTCGCGGTGTAGCAATTTTAATGGCCAACAGTGTAGTTTCAGCATAAAAGCGTTGACGGATCAATGGTTGTACGTCGTTTAAATAAAACTTCTCCACCCTTTATTCATCGCCAACTACTGGAGCGAGTATAATGTCATAAAAACAGGTGTGAATTTGGTTCCATAAATTTGATAAAGCCTAGACGAGTAAAAGTAATGGCGGGCAAGCAGGTGAAAACTTGTGCAGTGCCAAAAGGTTGATTCAAGCCAATCGACGCACTCATGCGAGGCAGACTACACACAAACTCAACCTCTCTATTGCTCTATTGTCTGTATGGTAGATATGAGACACACCGAATTGGACTACCGGAAGATGCGTTTTCGTTGAGAACAGCGGCAACTCTAGGTCGAGAATGAAGAAGAGAGAATGGGGTTCTCTCTTCAGTGCTTATGGTGGTATCAAGCGCAGGGCTATTACATTCCTGCACCGTATCGGCACAGGGGATGTAAACCATGAGATGACCAAAGTGTCAGGATTACGGAGATATCACTCGTCTCACTCTTCTGCACCGTTAGAAGTTACAAGAGTAAAAAGGAAAAAAACAGTATCGTCGAAGAAAGTAACGGCTGCAGTCGTTCGGAACACGCAGCTTGCAGTAATAGTTATTTTTCCTCATCCGTTCAGAGACCGCGAATGCTACAATTTATTCTGCAATAGTGGAACAGTGCCACGATTCGCCGGAAACAGTCAGGACTGCTTTCGAGAGATGTCGTGTTATTGCCCGACAACGCCCTACCACGTACGAACACGGTTACGCGTACTTTGATCTGGCTTTCGGATGGACTCTTACAAGAACACCGTCCATACAGACCCAACGCCGCGTAGAGCGATTTTCATCTCTTCTGGCTGTTAACGAAGCACCTATCCAAAACCGATTCTGACGTCCGAGAGCATGTCGTTAATTGGTTCCAGTACGGTTCAAATGGCTTTAAGCACTATGGGACTTAGCATCTGACGTCATCAGTCCCCTAGACTTAGAACTACTTACACGTAACCAACCTAAGGACATCACACACATCCATGTCCGAGGCAGGATTCGCAGCTGTGACTGTAGCAGTAGCGCGGTTCCGGACTGAAGCACCTAGAACCGCTCGGCCACATCGACCGGCGGTTCCAATATGTGCACCCTAATTTCTGTTATGCCGGTTTAGGCGGATTGTTTTACCAGTGGAACAAACGCTTACAGAACCGTGTGACCATGTAGAAAAGTGAAATGTACTAGAGACTTAGCAGAGTCGAGTATTCTTTGATTCCCTTAGTAAACTTTTTCTCACGCAGGATCTTGCTTTCTGAACCACCGTTGTATATACTGGATATCTCTCATCGGTAGTTCATCCATTCTGGGAATCGAAAATATCTACGATTATTGCCTGTTATCGATATCGACAGTGGGAAGATATTGGTCCCGGCAATTCCGCGAATTTAGAGAACGTACAAATATCGTGTTTTAAGTTTAATTGTTTTGTGTAATTTCGCATTTACAATGATAAAAAAAATTTCGGGTAATATAATTACAAATCAACAATGTTTGTTCAAAAATGTTCAAATGTGTGTGAAATCGTATAGGACTTAACTGCGAAAGTCATCAGTCCCTAAGCTTACACACAACTTAACCTAAATTATCGTAACGGCAAACACACACACCCATGCCCGAGGGAGGACTCGAACCTCCGCCGGGACCAGCCACACAGTCCATGATTGCACCGCCTTAGACTGCTCTGCTAAACCCGCGCGGCAACAATGTTTGTATTTTTCTTTTTACTTTAACTGACCTGTGAAACCTTGCTACATTTCATGCTTCTAAGTCAACGGGACGTACACGATGGTAGGTTTAGATGGATGGGTTTGCGAGTATCAAAATGTGTGACGTAAATGTCCGTATATTTTGACTGCATTGGCTTGGAAAATTCAATTTTTGCACCGCCAAGAGACCATGGACGTTAAACTGTTTATATATCGCTTGCGCCTGTGTCCCGAAATGTTGCCAGGGTCGGCATTCCTACAATCGGATTTGGTATGGTTAGTGCGAAGGGGTGGCCGGAAGCCCTTCCTGCCGCCACCCCGTACCACCCAAGATGGAATCAGAGTACCCCAAAAGTCTGAGTCTAGTGTAAATAATGAAATAGTGTAAGCGAGTTTCAAATGTCTGCGAGCCGCATAACTGAGGCGTAACATGGGGACCAGTCCGGTATTCTCCTCGGGGGATGTGGAGAACCGCATAAAAACCACACAGGCCCTCGTCTTTAATCCACCAGGACCGAGCGAGGTGGCGCAGTGGCTAGCACACTGGACTCGCATTCGGGAAGACGACGGTTCAATCCCGCGTCCGGCCATCCTGTTTTAGGTTTTCCGTGATTTCCCTAAATCTCTCCAGGCAAATGCCGGGATGGTTCCTTTGAAAGGGCACGGCAGACTTCCTTCCAACGTCCTTCCATAATCCGATGAGACCGATGATCTCGCTATCTGGTCTCCTTCCCCAAACAACCCAATCCTAATCCGCCGGGTGGATTTGATCCGGGGCCGGCACGCCCACACGGATCCGGGAAGCAGTACATCAGCGCTCTCGGCTACCATGGCGGGTATGACCATAGACTTTAATATGGGCCATAAATTACAACCTGTTATCGGTACCTTAGACACAAAGCCCATGCCTACTACTGTAGTACAAGTTTATATGCCAACTAGCTCTGCAGATGATGAAGAAATTGATGAAATGTATGATGAGATAAAAGAAATTATTCAGGTAGTGAAGGGAGACGAAAATTTAATAGTCATGGGTGACTGGAATTCAAGTGTAGGAAAAGGGAGAGAAGGAAACATAGTGGGTGAATATGCATTGGGGCTAAGAAATGAAAGAGGAAGCCGTCTGGTAGAATTTTGCACAGAGCATAACTTAATCATAGCTAACACTTGGTTCAAGAATCATAAAAGGAGGATGTATACATGGAAGAATCCTGGAGATACTAAAAGGTATCAGATAGATTATATAATGGTAAGACAGATATTTAGGAACCAGGTTTTAAATTGTAGGACATTTCCAGGGGCAGATGTGGACTCTGACCACAATCTATTGGTTATGAACTATAGATTAAAACTGAAGAAAATGCAAAAAGGTGGCAATTTAAGGAGATGGGATCTGGATAAACTGACTACACCAGAGGTAGTACATAGTTTCAGGGAGAGCATAAGGCAACATCTGACAAGAATGGGGGAAAGCAATACAGTAGAAGAAGAATGGGTAGCTCTGAGGCATGAAGTAGTGAAGGCGGCAGAGGATAAATTAGGTAAAAAGACGAGGGCTGCTAGAAATCCTTGGGTAACAGAAGAAATATTGAATTCAATTGATGAAAGGAGAAAATATGAAAATGCAGTAAATGAAGCAGGCAAAAAGGAATACAAACGTCTCAAAAATGAGATCGACAGGAAGTGCCAAATGGCTAAGCAGGGATGGCTAGAGGACAAATGTAAGGATATAGAAGCTTATCTCACTAAGGGTAAGATATATACTGCTTACAGGAAAATTAAAGAGACCTTAGGAGAGAAGAGAACCACTTGTATGAATATCAAGAGCTCAGATGGCAACCCAGTACTAAGCAAAGAAGGGAAAGCAGAAAGGTGGAAGGAGTATATAGAGGGTTTATACAAGGGCGATGTACTTGAGGACAATATTATTGAAAGGGAAGAGGATGTAGATGAAGATGAAATGGGACATATGATACTGCGTGAAGAGTTTGACAGAGCACTGAAAGACCTGAGTCGAAACAAGGCCCCCGGAGTAGACAACATTCCATTGGAACTACTGACGGCCTTGGGAGAGCCAGTCATGACAAAACTCTACCAGCTGGTGAGCAAGATGTATGAGACAGGCGAAATACCCTCAGACTTCAAGAAGAATATAATAATTCCAATCCCAAAGAAAGCAGGTGCTGACAGATGTGAAAATTACCGAACTATCAGTTTAATAAGTCACAGCTGCAAAATACTAACGCAAATTCTTTACAGACGAATGGAAAAACTGGTAGGTGCGGACCTCGGGGAGGATCAGTTTGGATTCCGTCGAAATGTTGGAACACGTGAGGCAATACTGACCTTACGACTTATCTTAGAAGAAAGATTAAGGAAAGGCAAACCTACGTTTCTAGCATTTGTAGACTTTGAGAAAGCTTTTGACAATGTTGACTCGAATACTCTCTTTCAAACTCTGAAGGTGGCAGGGGTAAAGTACAGGGAGCGAAAGGCTATTTACAATTTGTACAGAAACCAGATGGCAGTCATAAGAGTAGAGGGGCATGAAATGGAAGCAGTGGTTCGGAAAGGAGTGAGACAGGGTTGTAGCCTCTCCCCGATGTTATTCAATCTGTATATTGAGCAAGCAGTAAAGGAAACAAAAGAAAAATTCGGAGTAGGTATTAAAATTCATGGAGAAGAAGTAAAAACTTTGAGGTTCGCCGATGACATTGTAATTCTGTCAGAGACAGCAAAGGACCTGGAAGAGCAGTTGAACGGAATGGACAGTGTCTTGAAAGGAGGATATAAGATGAACATCAACAAAAGCAAAACGAGGATAATGTAATGTAGTCAAATTATATCGGGTGATGCTGAGGGAGTTAGATTAGGAAATGAGACACTTAAAGTAGTAAAGGAGTTCTGCTATTTAGGAAGTAAAATAACTGATGATGGTCGAAGTAGAGAGGATATAAAATGTAGAATGGCAATGGCAAGGAAAGCGTTTCTGAAGATGAGAAATTTGTTAACATCGAGTATAGTTTTAAGTGTCAGGAAGTCGTTTCTGAAAGTATTTGTATGGAGTGTAGCCATGTATGGAAGTGAAACATGGACGATAAATAGTTAGGAGAAGGAGAGAATAGAAGCTTTCAAAATGTGGTGTTACAGAAGAATGTTGAAGATAAGGTGGATAGATCACGTAACTAATGAGGAGGTATTGAATAGGATTGGGGAGAAGAGAAGCTTGTGGCACAACTTGACTAGAAGAAGGGATCGGTTGGTAGCACATGTTTTGAGGCATCAAGGGATCACAAATTTAGCATTGGAGGACAACGTGGAGGGTAAAAAACGTAGAGGGAGACCAAGAGATGAATACACTAAGCAGATTCAGAAGGATGTAGGTTGCAGTAGGTACTGGGAGATGAAGAAGCTTGCACAGGATAGAGTAGCATGGAGTAGCATCAGACCAGTTTCAGGACTGAAGACCACAACAACAACAACAACAACAACATCGATACCTGTCATGGAAAAAGAAGTCTTAACAGTGGGACAGACAGACAGGCAAACAGATGGAAAACATTTTGATCCTATAGGGATACCATTTTTAATCGATTGCGATACGAGATACTAAAAGTGTTTTTTTTTTTAAGTAGAATTTCACTTATGCATTCAATACAGCAGTACCAGGTTAGTTCGATGCAATATTCTATTTAAGTGTACGCTGAGGTGACGCAAGTCACGGGATAGCGATATGAACATATACAGATGGCAGTATTAATGCATACACAAGGTATAAAAGGGCATTTTTTTGACGGAACTGTCATTTGTACACAGGTGAAAAGGTTTCCGACGTGATTATGGCCGCACGACGGGAATTAACAGACTTTGAATGCACAGTGGTAGTTGGAGCTAGACTCGCGAGACATTGAATTTAGGAAATCGTTAGAGAATTAAATATTACACGATCCGCATTGTCAAGATGTGCGGAGAATACCATATTTCATGCATTACGTCTCACCACAGATAACGCAGTATCCAACGGCCTTTACTTAACGACCGAGAGCAGCGATGTTTGCGTAGAGGTGTCAGTGCTAACAGACAAGCAACATTGCGTGAAATAACGACAGAAATCAATGCAGGACTTATGTTACTTGGAGACCAGCTGCAGCCATTCATGGACTTCATATTCCCAAAGTTCTGACAATGCGTCTTGTCACTAGGCCACAAGTGTTCGTCTATTGGTCTTAAGAACGTTCAGCACAGCTCTGAAACTCCTGGAGCTATGATAACCAAACTTGTTTCACATATGACAATTCCAGTATATTTTACCCACCAACATCGTTAATTGTTTGTGTGGAAGTGGGAATGCGGATACATGTAAGTATAATTTAGGTATGTATGGAATAATTTCGACGAAATTTGTGGCAGGGGTGTGAATGGTGGTAACATGTAAAAATAATCGAATATCAACTATATCTTTACAGATTGTTAGACTGGTAATGTTCCAATGATATTTCATCCTAGGGATTTGAATATTAGTGGGAAGGAAGTGATGTTCCCAAATTGTCTAAAATAACTGACATTGGAATCAAATAAAATATTTACTATATTCATACTTTTGACAACGTGTCATTAGGTAAGTCTTTTTTTTTATAAACTAAAGAGAGACTTACTTCCTTTTTCTGCCTAATATAAGTCATGTAGTCAGAAAGTCAGTTTATATTTATTTTACAAGAGTTATTCGGAATGTATGGTACGATCGGTTGCAAAATGGAAACCGCAGTGGACATCCGCTAACATTTTGCACAGGTGTGTTCGGCAGTGTCTCTAGTATGCCCGTCGACCACATTACGTCGTTCTTTTTAGTTCTGAGCACACAGGGAGCATATATAGATACCTGGAACAATAGTGTCCCCCGCCAAGTACGAGGGCCTGGTGAGAAATTTCGCCTGAAGCTATGCAGCCAACATTACATAACTGTTGTGCGTTTTCTTCTTCAGGACAATTCTCAGCCGCATTCTGCAGGGGCAATGAAGATGCACCTGCATCGTTTTCAGTTGGAAATGTTTGATTACCCACAATACAGCCCGTAATTGCCTCCCTCTGAGTTTCATCTGTACTCACAAGAACCGCTGGCTATGAAGACAAATTTTTGGCACAGACAACGAGCTGCAGACCAGTGCAGATAACTGGCCGAAAGCACAGGCGGCTGCCTTCTATAACGAGGGTATTGAAAAGCTGGTACAACGCTACGACACAGGTCTAGGTCGGATCGGCGACTATGGAGATAAGTAGCAGCAAGTTTTATCTAACTGTTGCAAACAAAACACATTTGATTTTCACTGTGGTTTCCATTTCGCGACCTATCGTTCCTTACTTTCCGAATGGACCTCGCATATTTCTGCTCAGAGTTACAGCAAAGTGTTGAAGTAATTGCTGAACATGTATTTTTATGTTAATCTAACAACACACGCGTAAAAGTGAATATTGTTGAAGCTGCCGTGTTATAGCAGATAGGTGATATTTTATCACCCTTTGTATTTAGAATTGTGTCTTTACTTCTTTGTAAATTTCAACTCCAGACTTGTCCACCAAGCACCTCTGCTTGAAAATTTTATTCACCTGTGCAATCCTCAAAGGATTATTTCTTTCTCTTTAGTTGCAACCCAGACTTCACTTCGTTAAAGTGGACTAAGCCTAAATATTATAGCATTTTTACTTATTTTTATATATAAATTAAGTAATTTTATCGTCCAAATTTATGTCCTCTTTATATTTCTCTTTGTCCAATGTTGCCGAATGAATTTAATTCTCTGTTTATTTATCTCCTTTGACCTCGCAGACCAGCTTTAGGTCCTGACCAGAGTACAGCCAGTGAAACAACATACCAACAGGAACCACAGAATAAAAGGAAACCGTGAATGAATATAATGAAAGGATATACGGTGCACCCTTTCTCGGCTATTATCACTGATGAAATCTGTTTTATCGGCCGAGTGACAGCCTCGTCTCGAAGCCACGTTCCAACGAGTTTCCTCTCTCACCATCTTCAGGCGAAGTGTTGGGTTTGTGCGGGATTTGATCTTTTATAGCTATTGGATTGCATCCTCCTTTCCCGAGGGAGTATCGTGCGGGCCAATGGTGGGACTGGGGAGGCGAGTACAGATCTGGAGGTGGTGAGGGATGCGGGCGTCGAGCAGGGGTGCTGCTGTTACAATCTGCCCGCCCTGCACCATTCTCTGGCGTCATAGTACGTACAGGCACAAGTATCTCTGGCGTGAAGTCCAGTGGAAAACGGAAAAAAAATTCAACCATTATGTGGGTTTTGTCATTGTACCCGAATACAATAGGTTAAAACACATTAGTGTAAATATATATATCAATATACAGCCTACAATTGCAGGTTAACATTATCGATAAATTTATCCTGCAACTCTAGGCTGCATATTCTTATATAAACAATATCAGTTGCTGTCGCTGGATAAAAATGTTAAAAATTACATTAGTGTAACTACTAAAATGAAACCATAGCATGCTTGCGAAAATGACTTCGTTAAGAAGTTCACAGCGCCTGTCGATCCATACAAACGCAAGTCTTCTGAGATATTCGGTACATACTTCACGCGACGCCCATGAGTTACCCTGCTGACACAGTTTATTTGGCAAGCGTGAGAAGATAACCTCGTTTACGAACTCCGCAAGATTCCTCTGATGTTGTTGATCAGAAGTTCACAAGAAAGCCGGCCGGAGTGGCCGAGCGGTTCTAGGCGCTCCAGTCTGGAACCGCGCGACCGCTACGGTCGCGGGTTCGAATCCTGCCTCGGGCATGGATGTCTGTGATCTCCTTAGGTTAACTTAGGTTTAAGTAGTTCTAAGTTCTAGGGGACTGATGACCTCTAAAGTTAAGTCCCATAGTGCTCAGAGCCATTTCACAAGAAATGTAGTGAGAGCAATAGTCACTATACACTTGTGTAACTTACGTTAATCTATAGTACTATGTAATGATAAGTGGTAGCTTAACGTTTTTACCAAAAGTATCGAGAAGTTCTTGACCTATTTACTTCAGATTTTTGCACGTTACTCTAATAAACGTTTGGACGAAAATGGGATACGTAACGTAAAGAATGCCTGATGCTTTTAGGCTAAATATGAAACATAATTGTGAAAATATTACATACCTTTCATAGGCTTTCTATACACTTCCTAGGCATTATACAAAATGACCAGTTCCTTTTACGTAAAGTGTTTAAAGAGAAAAAGATGAGAAGCCTGTATTAATTAACACCCATTTGAAACTGAAAGAACAAAATTACGAAATAAAGCAGAGGATATTCTTCCGGAACCGCTCGACCACAGCGGGCGGCTAAACAACACTGAACTACGTGAAACAAGTGCAGGGTGGAAATTCACTAGAGATAAAGACAAAATATGAGTAGAAATACGTGTTAAACATGTAGAACATGTGCGAAATATATCTGAATTTGGTTACGCAGGCAAATCTTCTGGTAAGAAACTCATCCGAAAGCTCTGGAACGATTTAAACCAAATTTGGAATACACGTTAGTCACGATAAGGAAAGAAATATTGTGGAGGTAAAAATCACAACCCTCCGACTGAGGTGTGGGTGATAACGAGGAGAGAAAAGGGGGCAGGAGGATATGGACAGACAGCGCGAGAGGGAAGGGGGATATGGGTACGGATAGACGAGATGAGGTGACGGACAGGCAGAGGTGGAGGAAGAAATGAACAGAGAACTGGAAGAGGAGGAAATGGACAAAGAGAGGGGCGGCAAATTGTATTAGGAGGATCAAAACTCTCCAACACAGCGCCAGTACAGAGGTACTACGTGTTCTTGCGATAGTTACTGTCAAATAGCCATTAGAATGAGTAAAAGTAACATTATTACTAATAATAAAATGAAATACGCATCTCAGAAAAATAGAAGAACCAACAAGGACAGAGGTAGAGGCAGCTCCTTTCTATTTATTTTTAGCGATACCGACTCCAGTGCTTCTCTTCACTTCAGTGTTCTCAGTGTTTGTAATAACTACGATTCAATGCGATCATTTAGCTGGAAGCAGAATAATTTTTTTTAATACATTACTGGCCATTAAAATTCCTACACCACGAAGATGACGTGCTACAGACGCGAAATTTAACCGACAGGAAAAAGATGCTGTGATATGCAAATGATTAGCTTATTAAAGCATTCACACAAGGCTGGCGCCGGTGGCGACGCCTACAATATGATGACATGAGGAAAGTTTCCAACCGATTTCTCTTACACAAACATCAGTTGACCGGCGTGACCTGGTGAAACGTTGTTGCGATGCCTCGTGTAGGAAGGAGAAATGCGTACCATCACGTTTCCAACTTTGATAAAGGTCGGATTGTAGGCTATCGCGATTGCGGTTTATCGTATCGCGACATTGCTCCTCGCGTTGGTCGAGACCCAGTGACTGGTAGCAGAATATGGAATCGATGGGTTTAGGAGGGTAATACGGAAAGCCATGCTGGATCCCAACGGCCTCGTATCACTAGTAGTCGAGATGACAGGCATCTTACACTCATGGATGTAACGAAACGTGCAGCCACGTCTCGATCCTTGAGTCAACAGATGGGGACGTTTTCAAGACAACAACCATCTGCACGAACAGTTAGACGACGTTTGCACCAGCATAGACTATCAGCTCGGAGACCATGGCTGCGGTTACCCTTGACGCTGCATCACAGACAGAAGCGCCTGCGATGGTGTACTAAACGACGAACCTGGGTGCACGAATGGCAAAACGTCATTTTTTCGGATGAATCCACTATCAGCTCGGAGATCACGGCTGCGGTTCTGTTTACAGCCTCATGATGGTCGCATCCGTGTTTGGCGACATCGCGGTGAACGCACATTGGAAGCATGTATTCGTCATCTCCATACTGGCGCATAACCGGGCGTGATGGTATGGGGTGCCATTGCTTTCACGTCTCGGACACCTCTTGTTCGCATTGACGGCACTTTGAACAGTGGAGTTACATTTCAGATGTGTTACGACCCGTGGCTCTACCCTTCATTCGATCCCTGCGAAACCCTACATTTCAGCAGGATAATGCATGACGCATGTTGCAGGTCCTGTACGGGCCTTTCTGGATACAGAAAATGTTCGACTGCTGCCCTGGCCAGCACATTCTCCAGATCTCTCATCAACTGAAAACGTCTGGTCATTGGTGGCCCGGCAACTGGCTCGTCACAATACGCCAGTCACTACTCTTGATGGACTGTGGTATCGTGTTGAGGCTGCTTGGGCAGCTGTACCTGTACACGCCTTCCAACCTCTGACTCAGTGCCCAGGCGTGTCAAGGCCTTTAATAGGGCCAGAGGTGGTTGTTCTGGGTACTGATTTCTCAGGATCTATGCACCCAAATTGCGTGAAAATGTAATCACATGTCAGTTCTAGTATAATATAGTTGTCGAATGAATACCCGTTTATCATCTTCATTTCTTCTTGGTGTAGCAATTTTAATGGCGATTACTGTATTATTGGACCACTCATGAAACACCCATGTTACTTGCAGCGGCCACCAGAGTTGCACGCGGTGCAGCAGCGTAGAGCCACACGCCGTGGGGTGGGGATGCCGTTCAGCGGACCTCGTCGGTCTCTCTCTATGTGTTTGATAGGCCGGAAGCCAGGCTCTGCGTGGGTGGTCGCCGTCGCAGACCGTCAACACCGGCCTAATCACCAGCCAGCATTCACGGCGCGCCTCGCGTAAACACGCCGGGGTAATTAATGGCGCCAGCACCTCACTGGCGCCAGCTCATAACGCCACTCTTAGACCGGCTATTCAGTGCGAGCCTAAAAAATGATTCCCACCTTTCACACTAATCCTCGTAAATGCACTTTGTGAAAACATCAGTAGGGTATCGATATATAACGGCACCGATCTTGACGCCACACACTGAGCGTAAGATATTTCGCGAATGACGAAGAACACAGAACTGTACCCGATCTCTGACAAATAATAACATGAACCTTGAAATTCCAATTGACTGTTTATATGGATGTAATATGCAACCAGTCGCTTTTTTGAATTTAGGACGATTTATTGTACCATTAACTTCGCCGGTTTATCGTCAGATGGAGGAATTACAGGAACACTTTTTGGACGATGTACAGCTAGGTGATAGGGTCATGGTGATTGCATTTTGCTATCTGTACGACATTTATTTCGATAATATACTTTTTAGCCAGCTCACACACACACACACACACACACACACACACACACACACACACACACACACACACACACACAATACACAAACACACGTCGTATTTATGTGCACTTCGTTTACCGTAGACATCTAATCGAACTAACACTGAAAACGAGTATTGGTTAAAAACAGTCTTGGTTGCAATTTTAGCTTTTTATTTTTCAACGTCGCGTTTCGCCTTATTTACGCATCTTCAGGTTATCTTTTCAAGATGGACACGAGAGGATCTCCTGTGAACACGAACGCGTTTCGCAGATCTTGGTGTCTATCGTGTCCATCTTGAAAAGATAACCTGAAGATGACTAAATAAGGCAAACGCGTCGTTGAAATATAAAAAAATAAAATTGCAACCAAGACTGTTTTTAACCAACACTGTTAAGCACTGGATTGCTGTATGCCACATACGTATTGAAAGAATTTCTACTGATAACGAGTACTTTACCAACAATAAGTGGCGGGCTCACAATCACTTTCAAATTTCAAGTGATCACAGACTAGTAAGATCTTGAATGATAAAGAAATATAAAACTTGAAATAAACAGGCTTACACGCATGAAGCGGGAAACTTAGGTTATTAAACTGTTTATCGACAGTGATATGCTCCAAAGTAAACTATCCAATATGTTCCGCACTATAGATAATGAAGGTTATACAGAAATAGAAGATACCGAAAACTAAGCGAAAAGTAAACATGTCGTATGCGTGAAAAGGAAAGAAGATCTCAAATGGACTGCTATTGCAGAATAGTTTCAATGACCGTTTCGTAGAAACGAAAATAGGAACATAATAGACTATACTCAGCTAAAGAAACCTATTCGCAAACAGTACTAAACTGTTAAGGTAAAAAAATAAAAACAATAAAGGTATGAAAAAAGTCAAACAAAGCAGGTGGAAAATGTCACAGTCGTGATCAACAGAAAATTGCACTGCGATTTATGACTTTTTCAATTGTATGAGTAGTTCATGAAACTGATTAACTAACACAAATAGTAATTAATGAAAGTAATGAAATTGAAAAAGTAACGCCAAACGAGCCATTTGAAGTATGCAGAGAGGAAATACGCAGGAAGTTAATAGTGTTTCAACATAAATATTTAAAACCTGGGAAAACAGTACAAAAGGCCTATTATAAAGAGTGTTGGGAGTAGGCTATTTCTCCAAAGCTGCTATTGTCTTGCAGTCAATCTACTTCACAAAAAGTAGACAGACTATACACAAAAAGATACAAACCTGTCAACTTTCTGTCCATGATGTACAAGATATTCATTAAACTTAGAGACACAGATTTTAATCAAGCAGATGAACAAGCAGGTTAGAGAAGTGTATAAACTACAACGAACCATTTGCAAATCGTGAATTAAAATGTTGCCGAAGCAACGAGCATCAAGCGCCGCTTTCTGTGGGAGTCTGTGACACTTTGTGAATAAAGCCGAATAAATCGCTTAGAATATTTCCTTGTTTATAACGCCGAAGCGGAGACGACGTTGTAAATAAAGAAGCATATTAAGCAATCTTCATGTTTCATTCACTAAATATTCACAGTGATCGCAGACGCATTTAGCAGAATTAATAGCCTTTATTTATAAAA
This sequence comes from Schistocerca gregaria, assembly GCF_023897955.1. Taxonomy (NCBI): domain Eukaryota; kingdom Metazoa; phylum Arthropoda; class Insecta; order Orthoptera; family Acrididae; genus Schistocerca; species Schistocerca gregaria. The sequence continues at coordinate 124,034,324 of NC_064923.1, read as the reverse complement.
GGAATCTATGATTTTAAGAAATCTTTAGACAAAGGTTCAACTAAACCTGCGCTAACCTTGACTGACTGAACTTATACATACGATAGGGTTACAGCTTCCATTGTACTCCACGACTGTTTGCCTCTACTGCAGATAAATTAAACAACATATGAACGTGATACGGCAAGTTCAAAAGTAAGCCAGAAAATAATTTTAATAAGACCAACACTATGGATAACCAACTCACTGAACAGAGAATTGATCAAATGAACAATAAAGTCAGTCAGTTAACAATTTTTGTTTTTGGCCAGTAAAAGACAATGGCCTGATGGACAGCAACAGAAGGAAACAGAAGAGAAGCAAATAGCCATGGAGCTATTTCATAAACTAAACATAGTTCAGAAGCTAAAACTCCCGGTGTGTCTCGAAATGTTACTTTATGGTCGGTACATATTTTCAGCTCTGGGGTACGGATTTGAGAAATGGAATTTAAATGCCAAACCCCAAAATACTTACGGGTTGTGCGGCGAGCAATGGAGAGATTCATCTTGGAACAACTAGGACTAACAACAAGACAAACAAAGATACCAGGAAACAAATTGGTGGAAAGGCGTAAAAGTTATTGTGGAAAAAATTATATGATGGTGTTCGCTACCGAACGTCAACCTCAACCTCGTCTGACGCTGACAGCATCAGAAGTGTCAAGAACTCACGGCACACCGATAGAGCTGTACATAACTGCTCACAGCAAGGTGGAAAGCTATTGCAAATTATACATTTCTTGGCAGTTGTTAAGGAAGAACAGGTACTTGCTAAGAAACAGCTGCCATTTGCTACGGAACAACCAATAATTGCTACGGAACACCTGCTCAGTGATAGTAGAAGGGTGGCTAGCACAATGGACTCGCATTCGGGAGGACGACGGTTCAATCCCGCGTCCGGCCATCCTGATTTACGTCTTCCGTGATTTCCCTAAATCGCTCCAGGCAAACGCCGGGATGGTTCCTTTGAAAGGGCACGGCCGACTTCCTTCCCCGTCCTTCGCTAAACCGATGAGACCGATGACCTCGCTGTATGGTCTCCTACCCCACAACAACCTAACCCCATAGTAGAAGGAAATGTAGAGGGCGGCACATGTTAACCGCAGCGACGCCTGTGCACGAACGCTCTGTATGCATTTCAGAGTTCATGCCGTACGGTATTTGAAGACGATTGTTGTGGAACCGCTTTTGGCAGACGTGTTTCTCATCAAACACTTTCTCTCCGAACCCTGTTAGAATTGAAAACAGCCTTGACAAACGAGTCGGACAATATACCACAAGGACACGTTAACGGTTTGGAAGCCAGTAGGAGGAACAGGTGAAAACTGTGCGTTACTACCTGGTTCCAATGTAAATGTTAGAATCTACTATACATTCACGTAGTTACATACATTCTCCCACATCTGTCTCTTTAACAATCATCATGACACCACACGCCATGTAACTTATCCAGATACTCTTTGACTTTTTGATGTAACTTCTAGGGCGGTGTTTGTAACCACTTGTCGGGGCCACTCGTCTGACACAGCTCCTGACCCCTCGTGACAGCTGTCCTTTCTGCATACACAGACATGTGTGAGGCAGTAAAAAAGTCTCTCTCACTCTTGTCATTAAAATAGCGGGTGTTCGAGACGGTGGAGAGCTAAGTGTTTCTAGAATTTACCGAGAAATTCTCGAAGCACTACATGGTACCGACCAACCACCGTGTCATCCTCAGCCCACATGCGTCACTAGATACAGATAGGGAGGAAAATGTGGTCGCCCGCATCTCGTGGTCGTGCGGTACCGTTCTAGCTTCCCACGCCCGGGTTCCCGGGTTCGATTCCCGGCGGGGTCAGGGATTTTCTCTGCCTCTTGATGGTTGGGTGTTGTGTGATGTCCTTAGCTTAGTTAGGTTTAAGTAGTTCTAAGTTCTAGGGGACTATGACCCTAGATGTTAAGTCCCATAGTGCTCAGAGCAATTTTTGGACATGTGGTCAGCACATCGTTTTCCCGACCGTTGCCAGATTTCTTGACCGGAGCCGCTACTACCTAACAACGTAGCTCTTCAATTAGTCTCACAAGGGATGAGTACATCGCGCTTGCCAATAGAGCTCGATAGACTGGACGGTCACCCATCCAAGTGTTAGCCAAGCCCGACAGCCCTTAACTTCGGTGATCCGACGGAAACCGGTATTGCCATTGCAGTAATAATAATAATAATAATAATAACACACTGCAGGCCCAACAGGAGGATAGTGGCCATTACATAGTTGTTGTCTTTTTGAACTTTTAATTAGTTCACTTATTGTTGTGAAGCGATAAATGAAGCAATTTATAGTCTATTGCGGAAACTGCCTGAAACTCAGAGAACGTATCGAGCGATTATAAGTAAAGTGCAGCTACTCAAGGAGGTACAGCGTGGGCGGTAATTATCGTATGACAGCGAAACTTGGTAGATAAGCTAATGCCTTAATACGGAATCGATGTACGCTGGAAAAAATTTGTTCCAGTTGCGACCAGCAGGGATAAATCTGGGACTGTACACTCTTTGTGTGACGGTATAACATCCACAATGTCATCTGACAGGCCATAACGTGTCAAAAAGAGATACCGTGAGCCGTTATTGAAATTGTTCCACATGAATTGCAGCAACTACAGTGATGCATGGAGACAGTAACGCCGATCGAAAGGTCTGAGGAGAGGCCGATATCATAAAATGGTTTAAAGAAGATGACATTGAAATTCGAGCATGATTTGTCACCTGGAAGAGGAAGAGGTCCTATACCGGTGCAAGTTACTGACGAGGTTGCTGTTGCTCAAATGGTTCAAATGGCTCTGAGCACTATGGGACTCAACTGCTGTGGTCATTAGTCCCCTAGAACTTAGAACTACTTAAACCTAACTAACCTAAGGACATCACACACATCCATGCCCGAGTCAGGATTCGAACCTGCGACCGTAGCAGTCGCACGGTTCCGGACTGCGCGCCTAGAACCGCGAGACCACCGCGGCCGGCTGCTGTTGCCATACAGCATGTGACCCTGGCAGTGTAAGTGCTCTGGCAGTGTCACGAGAATTGTCCATCTCATGTCAACAGTGGAGAAAGCGTTGCGGTCTGTTTTAAACTGGTGCCTGTACAAGATCCAGGCGGAGCAGCAACTGAAACCTCATGTCCCGCAGCTACATTCTGAATTTGCTCTGTGGTTTCTGACACGGGTCTAAATTGATGACATATGGCAGGGCAGTATTCCACGCAGTAACGACGCGCGTTTTAGACTATAGCGTGCAGTAAATACATACAAATACCGAATATGAGGTTCCGTTAAACCGTATTGTGTGCAAAAGAGCCACTGACCCGAAGGTCAGTATGCAGGAACGCGTTCCTCGAATTCGACCGGATCCGCTGTGAGTCACTGTTGATCACTTGGTTTTGCGGATGCGGCACCCCGTCGGCGTCTCCGGTGCTCATGCTGAATAAATTGTGTAAGTGGTGGTTTATAAATAATCAACATTATGCCTTTCTCACTTTTTTCAACTTTTCTCTCCACGCCCCGTTCCTTTTCTATTACGTATGGGAACATTTCTATACGTCTTTTTTGGATACATTGTGCGATATTTTCTACTGCTGGCCGCATTTGGAACTAATTTTCTCCACTTAAAATCGATACATCTACATCTATATTCTACAAACGACCATGTGGTGCATGCAGAGGGTACGTCTCGTTGTACCTGTTATTAGGAGTTCTTCTTGTTGACCGCTTGAATGCGTGTGTGCATGTGGTAATTCTTCTAACGTTATCCTCAAGATCCTAGTGTGAGCGATACATAGCGGGTCATAGTATATCCTTAAAGTCATCATCATTTTCTTTGGGCCCTTGTCCCACTTCGACGCGGGCTCGGCCTTGTTATTATGGATGGATTTGCTTATGTTAGTGGGTGAGGGTGACCAGATGCCCTTTCTGTCGCCACATTGGACCCCCCCCCCCCCCCCCTGGGGATGGAATTAGTGTACCCCAGCTGCCTGTGTCTAGTGTAAGCCATGAAATGGTGCAAACGTTTTCAAGTGTGTGCGATTCTTGTAACTGTGACTGGACGTGGGGACCTGCCCAGTATTCAGCTAGTGGAATGTGGAAAACCGCCGAAAAATCACATCCTGGCTGCCCAGCACAGCGGGCCTCGTCGTTAATCCGCTGGGCGTATTCCATCCGGGGCTGGCGCACCAACCTGTATCCAGGAAGCAGCGCATTAGCGCCCTTAGCTAACCCGGATGGTTCTAGTATATCCTTAAAGTAAACTTTGTTAATAGACTTTCTCGGAATTGTTTACGTCTGTCTTCAAGAGTCTGCTAGTTCAATTCCTTCAATAACTCCGTGCCACCCTTCCACGGATTAAACAAACCTGTGACCATTACTGCTGCCCTTCTCTGTATACGTTCAGGATCCCCTGTTAGTCCTACCAGGTATGGCTCTCACAGACTTGAGCAATATTCTAGGACGGCTGCACTTCCCTAATATTCTACCAATAAACCGATGTCTACCACTTGCTTTACCAACGACTGAACCTATGTGATCATTCCATTTTGTATCAAAAAAATGGTTCAAATGGCTCTGAGCACTATGGGACTTACGATCTGTGGTCATCAGTCCCCTAGAACTTAGAACCACTTAAACCTAACTAACCTAAGGACAATACACAACACCCAGCCATCTTGTATCCATACAGAGTATTTGTATGTGTTTGCCAATTCCAACAGCGACTCACTAATATTATACTCGTAGGATCCTACTTTTTTTTGTAAAGTGAAAAATTTTACATTTCTTAACATTTAGATCAAGTTGCCAATCTCTGCACATTGGTGAAATCTTATCGAGATCTGACTGAATTTTTTTCAGCTTCTCTCAGATATTACATAGTTATAGATAACTGCATCGTCTGCAAAAAGCCTGATTTTACTATTAATATTGTCTGCAAAGTGATTAACATACAATATGAACAGTAAGGGTCCTAACGCACTTTCCTGGGACACACTCGAATTTGCTTCGGCATCTGACGGATTAACGCATTAGTATAACTGACAAGTTCCGCTGCCATACGTTAATTAAAGCCCACACTGGACCTTTGTGAGTAACTGTACATTAATTACAACCACGTGGTATTTTCACGAGATATTTAAGCATACACGATGTGTTTGTCTCGGTGTTAGTATCATAGATGCTTGGTGCAAAGCATGTGTGTAGTGGGTGGACTATGTGAGGAACATGATATTCATAGATCTGCGTCACAAGTTGTAACCTCCAACGCATTTTGTCATTGGTTAATGCAAGGACTCGGAATTTGAAAAAAACATATAATAAATCAGTAAAACAATCTTGCGAAATAGTGCTAATAGTAACGATCGTCCAAAGGCAATTTTGTTTCGTGAACAACACACAGTTCAACACTTTCGTTTTTACCCATAGGAAAAATTAATTTTACCCCTCGGGGATTAATTATCTCCAGAACGGATGCCAGTGTCATAGAGTTCTAATTATAACCTGCAAAACGTAAAGCTTCGCAATTAACTTCTTTATTTTCTCGTGGTTTGCAGGTACATGCCTGCATTGACGAAGTGGCAATGGGCTGCACCATTAGCTTTTCGGTCCTCTAGCAGGACGCTGCAGTTTTGTGGCGAGAGGATTTCAACTACACACATGAACAAACAAATACTAAATTACAAAACTTATTATCGAAATGATAATTAAAGCTTTGTGACTCCGTCTCGCACATTTGCTGAAGTTAAAAGAAGTTAACGTGACACAGAACTGCGAAAACAGCTTGATTTTTAATCGTAATAAAAAAAAGACTCTCCCTCAGCACAAAAAAGGCGAGTACGTCCTGGGTAAAGTTAGAGATGTAAAAGGAAGGAACTGGCTTTCCGTCTTATCTGGCACATGCAAAGACATTTAAATCAAAACCACTTGACATATTCGCGCTTTTTTACGAATTAACCCTATTTCCCCATCTCAGTGAGCTCCTTTTATACACTGGCGTCTTTCAGTTTATAAGATAAAGTTTCTGATCCTGTGCCCAAACTCCAGACGATTCCCCAACCACAGTAAACATATCATGGTGGCATGTTCATTTTATACGACATGACATCATGTATCATTTTACTTTACTTGACACAATGCGTTATATTAGATGAAATAGATTCTAATACTTACAAGTAAGGAAGCACGACAATGTCAGAATATTTTGATCCAAATTTCTTTGGAGACACCAGATCCGTTGAAAAGTTAGTTTCTTTCTTTTACGTCCCTTGCTCTGCCCATGACATATTCGGCTTTTCTGTGCTATCATAGCAGCATTTTTCATTCTTATTCTCAACTTTCACTCTTCCATAATTTTGACATTAGACCGACTTAGTTTGGCAACCGATGTAGTTTGTTGTTGACTTGCGAAACGATTGGTCTGGCATAGGATTTTTTATTGTCTTCCGAACCACGTTGCTTCTATCATGAAAAGTGGTTACAGTAAGACAAATGTTCGAATGTGTGTACGAATAGCTGTCCTATCTGACATAGGAACCGAGCGCCAAGACCATTCTGCGCGCGGCCTTGTTTAACAGAATTCTGGCTCTCCAACGATTTCGCTTAGATTCCTACGCGGTTTGATGCGAGGGCACATCAACAAGAAACTTTCTCGCGAGCTTTGTCAACGATGTAAGGCAAACAATCTGTGTCGCCCTAAACAGTGTTGTATTCATTATTTCAAGTTAAAAACTGCGAAATGGTTAACTTTTTCCCCGAAACACGGGACAGTGGAGCTTGCGGTGCTCCAGATAGAGCGAACCTGAGTTATGAAGCGGTCCGCCACGAATTCCTCTCCTGTGCCAACACTTTCCTCTCAGAGTAGAACTTGCACCGTACGTCCTCATTTATTTGTTGGATGTATTTCGATCCCTGTCTTCCCCTACAGTTTTTACCCTCTACATTTCTCACGAGTACTATGGAAGTTATTCCTTGACATCGTAGCACATGTCTTGTCAATCTGTCCTTTTTTATCAGCGTTTCTTCAGTGTTTTGTCAATGCCAAGTCTGCGGAGAGACTTTCATTTCTTATCTTACCAGTCCAACTCATCTTCCACATCCTTCTATAACAACACACATCAAACGCTTGGACTATTTTTTTCCCTCACTCCATTATTCACTACCACACACTGTGGTGATCCAAACGCAGATACTCGAAAATTTCTTTCTCGAAGATACCAGCAGGATTCTCTTACCCAGAAATGTCCTCTTTGCCTCTGCTAGTCTGCCTTTTATGCCCTCCTTACTTCTTGTTATTTTGCTTCCTAGGTAGCAGAATTCGTTCAATTCCTCTACTTCGTGACCCCAAATATTGGTGTTAAGTTTATGGCTAAACTCATTTCTGCTACTCCTCACTAGTTTCGTCTTTCGTAGATTCACTCTCAATCTAGAGTTTGTGTTCATTAGACTGTCCTTTCCATAAAACACGTCCTGCAGTTGTTTCTCACTCTCACTGAGAGTAGGCATGTCATCAGCGAATCTTATGGCTGATACCCTTTCACCCTGAATTTTAATCTCACTCTTGAACCTTTCTTTTATTCCGCCATTGCTCCTTCAGCGTACTGATTGAAAAGCAGGAGCGAAAAACTACATACGCGTATTACACCCTGTGCAATCCGAATCCTTCGTTTTTGGCCTTCCGTTCCTATTTTCTGCTGCATGCCGGAACACACATGCGTTTTTATCTCAGTAGGGTTGCAAAAAATTTTCCCTCATGTTTGAATTACAAATTTTGAGGACGTTGAAGTGTGCCCACCACTTTCACCTGTAAGTTTCTTTAATGCACTTTTCGTACATGGTCAATCTTTCAAAACATAAACAAAGTAACAGTATAGTAAAACGTGTTTATACATTCTGATATTCCACGTTTACCCACCATTTACGCTGTTTTCAGTTGATCCAGTCGTAATTTCTGTTCTGTGAATTATTCCTTCCCCGCCATTAAATTTTTTTGTCTGGATAAGGTTCCTACCTTTTTGTTCTTCCGAACCACTACCAAAAGCTTCAGCATCGATCTCTCTGGAGAATACGTCGTTTTCCCGTTCAGATACAACCTATAGGAAAATGAATTACATGAGACTTTGTATTTTCAAGATTTTACTTCGGTTTTCTCATGTTTGTGTTTAACTCTCGTTTACAACACAACAGATCATTCTTTTAATATTGGCAGGAAGGAGAAATGTACCTGCCTGTAGGAAAAACGTAGTAAAGTTTCTCAAGAACGTATTTGTACATGCTGAAAATAAATTTATGTCTCATCTGTTCATTGTCATTGTCGTGTCACCTACTGTTGCAACTTTGCACCAGGTGTGGGGCATTAAAACAAAGTATCGATATTTTGTGTCGATATTACACTAATCGTAATGTCCATTTGTGAAATATTCATATTTGTGTACCGTATTTTGTTTTACTCTTTTCGTAAATAAAGAAAAATTTCAAAGTTCAGCAAATGCAGGAATCTTTTCCAGCTAGAGACACGTGTCCGGTAACAGATGTTCCCTCGCTTTCGAGAACCTCTACATGCTGACGATCATGCTCTGCAATAGTTCTAATACGGTTGTACAACAATTTCCTACATCTCCAAAGAATGAAGTTTCTTAAAGCAAAGCATAGCGACTTTAAATTAATTATCTCTTCTATAATTCTGTTACAAACTCCTATAAAGTTCTTTACTACATTAGTTCATTTTGTACATCACTTTACATACCTGTTATATCGTTTTTGGTGTTCCGTGCCTCAGTATGTTAAAACGGAACCTTTATACGCTCGCTTTGTTGTCCGTCTTTCTGTCTGTCTGTGTGTGCGACGGTTGAGGCCCCATTTTCTAAGGCACGGGTAAAAGTATCAACTTCAAATGTATTTCACTTGTTAAGGTCTATAGTCCCTTGGCAGTGTAAAAATTTTATGCTTCTAAGTCAATGTATTTAAAAGCTCCTGCCATTCGTATAACATATTTTGACACTTGAAAACATCTCATCAAAAATAAGATGCTTCACGTTGACTTACAGTCACGAAATTTGGTAAGCAGCAAGGTTTCATAGTACAAGGAAAGTGAAATTCTGAAACTTCTTCAACTGTACTTACATCACCATAAAAGTACCTTTCTGCCATTTCAACGTACATTGCATTCATCACCCCTCAAAAGAATAATAGACCAACATTGCTGCATGCAAACGTAAAATGCTAGTTGTAGTCATTTTTTACTAAGTAAATAAGAAAGTACAGTACAAGAAATAGAAATTGTACTTAAAGAAATGAGAAACTACAAAGCATGTGATGAAAATCAAGTGTTAGCCGAAATGTGGAAGTATGCTGGTAATTTCTCAAGATCAGACAGCTTTGCATATTATTTTACAAAACAAAAATGTGGGCAAAAGGAAAATTCCCAGAAGAATGGACCATAGCTATAATTAGTCAACTTCATAAGAAGGGAGACAAAAGTGATCCAGACAACTATCGACGAATATCGCTCTTGGGCTGTACCTACAAGATTTTTTACAAGATTTTACACAATAGGATCGAAATACGACTGGATACGGAACTGAGGGAATACAATGGAGGCTTCAGACCTTGGAGAAGCTGTGCCACACTAATAATTATTCTAAAATTAATCATGGCTTATTACAGCTAACGAAACAAACCTTTCTCAATTACATTTACAGATTTTCAGAAAGTATCTGATTCTATTCAGAGACCCTCACGGTTAAAAATTTTTAGACATTTCGGACTACACCCAAACTTAAACTGGTAGAATTTACCTTAATAAATACAAGTTCGAAAATTAAGTTCAGAGGGGAACTTTCTGAAACATTCTGGGTAAAAACTGCATTAAGGCAGAGAGGCAGCTTGTCACCACTTTTTTTTTTTTTTTACTGTACCCTTGAATACATAATAAGGGGATGGTACAAGGGGAATCCAAAGAACATTAAAGCTGGAACACAGAGAGATGATAAAGTTTAATTGTTAAGAATTTGCTGACGACTTCGCTCTTCTCGCCAACAACTTTTAGAAACTTTAAGAAACCAAACAACAAATACAATCATTACAGGAAACAGCCAGAGTATTGGCCTTAAAGTTTTGAAAAAACAGAAATAATGTTAACGGAACAACCAAGGACAAAGAAAATTAAAATTGGAGAACATGACATAACAATTGGTGAATAGTTTAAAAATTGGGAGAAATAATAACGCATAACCTGAATGAGATACCGTCATGGCAAAGAAGAATAAACAAATTGATTAAGACACATCATGTTACCAAGAATAGTCGAAACACGTGTAAATAAAAAATACAAAAAACATGGGGTTGGAGAATAACTTCAAATGAAACAGTTTATAAAGAAATAGAACCAGAGACAAGTACAATGAAAAAGAAAAGGATCTCTTTCCTATGACGTTTGATGAGGAAAATAGAAAACAGAATTAGCAGGAGAATAACTGAGATGTAACGGAATAGTAAGAGCAGCACTAGACCGATCGCAAAGATCAAGGACGAATGATGAAATTACAGATCACGGTGGAGGATTTGAAATGCAAGAGACACGTACTCAAGATAATTCAGGTGAAACGTATCAGGGAAGGGTTAATTACGACAAGGAAAGAAGGGCATGATCTAAAAAATGAAAAAGTATTGGTCCCAACAAAAAACAGTAGAACATAACTGATAATATTGACTAAAGTGGTCAAACGTAAGCCATAAAAGAAAAGAAAATAAGAAATGTTTTATTAAATCTTGTTTCTTCACGTGCATAAACTAAAGTCCCCTACTCACTTCTTTTTGTATGTCCGGTTTAATCTGAGAAAGTACTGTCGAGATTTTGATACAGTCTTGGAATTCCCGAGATCAATATCTTGCCAGTATCGGCATTGATAAGAATTAAAAACTGTTGAGATCTTCGATTCCCGGCCTGGATGTTAAGTTTGTACGGAACCTAAGTGCACGAGTCCTTGTCGCACTTGGTCATTTTACCGATATTGTCAGGTCATTTTAGGAACATTTTTCCAGGTATTTTAGATTATAAAAATCTGGGCTCTGCAGTTACACGTCCTTCTGTCATAATCTGAAAGTAAATGAATTCACAGTAAGGGCAGCTGCCCCTCAGGTCACCTTGGCTGCATGTACTATATGAATAAACCGCCACTGGACTTAATTTACAGAAGTATGGAACAGTTAACCAATGCGTGCACTCGAAAACTGAAAGCTGAAAGACGTCGTGGATTACTCTCTAAAATACCGTGAATCAACTCGTCTGGTGGTGGAACTGTGCCAGAGACACGGAGGGCTACAGCCTTCTGCCTACTCGGCGGGCGCCGGCAGCGGCCAGCTTGCGCGGTCGGACGTGTCCCGGCAGAACGGGGGTTCCCCCGGCCGTGTAAACAGCGCCGCGAGCGGCCGCCGGCTGAGTTAGAGCAGGAGGGACGTAATTAATGAGGCAGGCGGCTGTGGGCGAGGGCGGCCGCGATAAGACGGCGGACCGCCTGCCAGTGGCTGGCTGGCTGGCTACCGCCACTGCGCTGGTGCCCCCCAGGGCTGCTTCCTGGGACCCCCGCACGCGCTGCCATTATGTCGAGTTGCCAAGACTCACTGCGACTTTATGCGGTAACTTATGCGGTCAACCAGCGAAGCTCTATTCATAGGGACTACCGCTGCTCTGGTCTATTCAAACAGCAACATACGTACTGAATTCTCAACCAAAATCGTAGTTATGCTGTTATGTCAAGATCGCCACTAATTACTTTAAGCTTTCACATTACTTGTTTCGGCATATTAACTGCCATCTTGAGATGTGACAATAATCCACAAATGTTTTAATCATTATCAGTAAGCAGTCTCTTTCATAGTGTTAGATGTATGCATATTTTATTGAAATATTTCCTACTATTTTCTATGGTGGTCAGTGTCTGTGTAACTAGTGTTTATATGTGGTTTGTGAATGTGGCAATGCTTGTCAGTTGCTAAATATGTATGGCAATCGGATATTTGTACTACTCTCTTTTTCCCCATCTTTCTGCCCCTCACTCCTCCCTTTCTCTTTGTCCTCCTCTTCCCCACTTTCCCTGTACATAACCTCATCCCTTTCTCTCTCTCTCTGTCCATCTCCTTCTCCTCCTCTCTCTTCATCTTCTCCCACTCTCTCTCTCTCTCTCTCTCTCTCTCTCTCTCTCTCTCTCTCTCTCTCTCAAGGTCCTCCTTCCCCCACTCTAGTCCATTCCCTCTCCCCACCTTCTCCATATTCTCTCCTCTCTCTCACTTTTGAGTCTTGTATATTCCGTAGCAGTATTGTAACCATAACCCGATAACCAATAAATACAACTTTCCTGTTTTCTGTGAAAATCGATTGCGCGGAAGAAAACAAAACAGTACATTGTTTCATACGCAGTTTTTGATTATACAGAGTGAAAAGTATTTAAACCGACAAACTCCTGGGAGTTTGTAGGGGACATCAAAACAAAAACAAATATTTGTCCCTAATGTCATTTTTTCCTATGGGGATTACTTAAACCAGTGGAGGCCGTATTACGCTCTTCAGTTGTTAGAGGGCGTATTACGATCTTTAGCTGTTAGATGGCGTATTACGCTCTTCATTTGTAGGCAACTGCTGTCCACCAGTGTAGTAGTGCATTGTATATGTTTACTAATGATGCGATACACCTGGAGTGAGTTCATTGACATGGTAGATGCGTATTACGTATCGCACCACATCGGGCGAGTTGCACAGCGGGTTTATCAACAGCAATATCATAATCGCCGTATCCCGGATCATACGAGCTTTGCTACTGTGTACCAACGTCTACATGGGACCGGGTCATTTTGCAGATTACCTAGACAGGGACGCCGTCGCACTTGAAGAACGCTGCAATTTGAGGAAGCTGACTTGCAGCGTGCGGAGCGCGATCCTTCAATCAGCACTCCTGAAATTGCACCTAACATGGCGATGAATCAGACGGCTGTAAGAACAGTCCTTCGAGAACAATTGTAACGACCATTTCACTTACTGCGTATCCACAACCAGGAACCAGTTGATTATCCACCCAGAGCACAGTTTTCGGAGTGGTATCTGGAACAGTGTGAAATGCATCCTACATTTCCGTCCTCTGTGTTGTTTACCGATTAATCTACGTTCGGGTGTGATGAAGTCTTCAACATGCAGAATTCGCATGTTTGGAGTGAGGATAACCCACATGCCACAGTTACTAGCGCTCATCAACTGCGGTGCTTCGTTAATGTGTGGGTCGGTGTTGTTGGGGACTGTTTAATTGGGCGTATCTGCTATCTAGGCCCATAAATGGCAGACACTATTACAATTTTCTCTCCAGAACATTGCCAGAATTGCTGGAAGACGTCCCGCTCCCTACACGACAACACATATGGTTGCAACATGACGGGGCGCCGGCACATTTCAGTCGTCGTGTGCGTCCATTCCTGGATCGACGGTTCCCAGAAACGTGGATTGGCAGAGGTGGTCCTGTACCATGGCCTGCTCGATCCCCAGATATGTCCCCTCTGGAATTTTTGTGTGGGGAGAGATGCGCAACCTTGTTTACGCAACTCCTGTTGCATTAGAAGAGGATCTGGTTGCCCGGATAGTAGCAGCAGCAGGAACAATTCAGGATACTCCTGGTGTTTTTGCCCGTGTCAGACAGAAAATGATCCGACGATGAAACCTTTGTTTACATGTCAAGGGGGGCATTTTTGAAAAATCTACTGTAATTGAAATTGGGTTGTGTTAATGTGTTGTCTCTTGGTCATAAAAAAATGGAAACGTATTTGCTGATTTAATTAATATGCCGCCAGAGAAATCTTCCTCTACCGGTTTAAATACTCCTCACAGGAAAAAATATTAGGGAAAAATGTTTGTTTTGATGTCCACTACATCCTCCCAGAGTTTGTCGGTTTAAATACTTTCTCCCTGTATAAATATACTGAAAAAGAATACATATGCGAGAACAGTTACTCTAGTGGTTTCAATTCCCTGTTATCGTAGTTAAAACTGACTTCGAGAAAGAAAAAAAATACAGTATATTTTCGCAGCAGATCACACTACAGCAATTTCTTTCTCGCAGTTGGTTTTAACAGAAAATCTGTACACTGTTGTCCAAGGAAAAATATGTAGCCTAAGCCCATCTCAATGTTCATTACGATATAATGTAAAATCTGTAAATCAGTCAAGAACGTTTCGCTGTTTTGGGCAGCAACGTTTACACTTTCCATATTACATATTATATATCTATATATATAATAAAACATATTATATACATTAAAACGTACACCGTATATCAGCTTTAATGTTCGTTGGAATATCGCATCAAAATTTGAAGTAAACCGGTCAACAACGTTGGGAGATTTTGGTGAAAACTTTTCCCCTTCAAATATTTACATTTATATATATTTAGAAAAACATACAGACCACGCCGGTCCGAAATTTCTTTAGGCTAGTATGTAAAAATTAGAACTAAATCGATCACGAACTTTTCGAGACTTTTGGTGACAACTTTCCCCCTTACACATTACATATATATTTATATATCACATATATTCCAAATTATATAGCCAGTGTCAGTCCACGTGTTCATTAGAATAACTTGTAAAAATTTGAAGTAAATCGGTCAAATACTTTTCGTGAGTTTCGGTAACAACATTAACAAGCGAGTTGTCTGTATATATCAGTAAAGCAGTACAGATAACGAAACTATTTGTGAATTATTGTCACATCCGAAGATGAGCTAATATGTTGAAACAGATCATGTGAATGTTTATAGTAACTAAGGCCTAGTGGCTATCTTGATATAATATATTATTGTCAGAATAGCAAGTATTTGGTACCAGCAAAACAAATTATTAAGTCAATTTACTTAAGTCGATTTAAATACTGAATTATGTGGTAATGTGAACAAGTAGAAATGTTTCTAAAAAATACAAACCTGTCATGTTCAGATTTTGTTTTCCATTTCCATTCTGATGCAATTCAGGAACAGTGTACTATTCGGGCGTACCTGTGTAAGTCACATTCTTTGCGAAATGAAAGTGCTGTCTCTATTTCTGTCATTTCTTATATCATCAATTCATCCTGGGATATAATTAAGCACAAACACCATGCTTAATCAGTCGCGAACAGCAGAAATACCTCCACCAACAGTGATAACAGGTGGTGGATGGTGAGAAAAGAACGTGGGATTACAGGGGCGACAAGATACATCCGTACACGTCGATAGATTCGACGTGAGGCTGCACTTTGAACATCAAATATATTTACGACAGCATCTAGAGAACTTCTAACTGAATGCCATTTCGTTTGATTAAATCTATGGCGTCGATTAAAAACGGGAAAATTTCAGGGAGATGTTTCGTCTGTGTTTGCTCTACTACAAAAACACATGTCGTAAATTGTTCGTTCGTGTTTTGCTACCGGATTGCCATATTTTCTTTGTATCAGTTCTATGGTTTTCTACAAAATGTCACTGAAGTGGTGGATTTAATTTCCAGGATAAAATATCCAGCTACTAAAATACTTGAAGTGGTTGAAACAGAGCTATGGCAAACTGCGATTCAAGGATTTTACTAACTATTTTGAGTTGACAACTTTTCGTGCGCCTTGTTTTCTTTGTGTTCAAATGCAGAACGACAAGAGCTTTTCTGGCCGTTAGCTGTTTTTTCTCGTCACCCGCAGTTAAGATTTTTACTGTCTCTTTAGCGCGTCCCACTCCAGACTCCCTTGGTAAACTCGTAAATTAGTTTTCCACTAGGTAATTAAAAGTTCTCGACATTATCGCTGTTTGGCAGAGTTGAAATAACTCGGCTATCGACCGATGTTTCGCTTCTCGTCGAAATGTCGTGGAATATCAAAGGTGAAACATCCAAATGAAGAATCAAGACCTTTTAATCTGAGATTACGTCAGGAAAATCAAAATCCATGCATTTCCGCCAATGACATTGTAATTATGTCAGAGACAGCAAAGGACTTGGAAGAGCAGTTGAAAGGAATGGACATTGGACAGTGTCTTGAAAGGAGGATATAAGATGAACATTAACAAAAGCAAAACGAGGATGATGGAATGTAGTCGAATTAAATAGGATGATTCTACGGGAATTAGTAAATGAGATGCTTAAAGTAGTAAATGAGTTTTGCTATATGGGGAGCAAAATAAATGATGATGGTTGAAGTAGAGAGGATATAAAATGTAGACTGGCAATGGCAAGGAAAGCCTTTCTGAAGAAGAGAAATTTGTTAACATCGAGTATAGATTTAAGTGTCAGGAAGTATTTTCTGAAAGTATTTGTATGGAGTGTAGCCATGTATGGAAGTGAAGCATAGACGATAAATAGTTTGGACAAGAAGAGAATAGAAGCTTTCGAAATGTGGTGCTACAGAAGAATGCTCAAGATTAGATGGGTAGATCACATAACTAATGAGTAGTTATTGAATAGAATAGGGGAGAAGAGAAATTTGTATCACAACTTGACTAGAAGGAGGGATCGATTGGTAGAACATTTTCTGAGTCATAAAGGGATTACCAGTTTAGTACTGGAGGGCAGCACGGAGGGTGAAAATCGTAGAGGGAGACCAAGAGATAAATACACTAAGCAGATTCAGAAGGATGTAGGTTGCAGCAAGTACTGGGAGATGGAGAAGCTTGCACAGGATAGAGTAGCATGGAGAGCTGCATCAAACCAGTCTCTTGACTGAAGACCACAACAACAACAACAACAACAACAACAACAACATTTCCACATTAAATACAGTACCTAAACGAAAATAATGTAACATTTGCAGCAGATACTACCTCTTATCGATATAATTATGTCTAGTTCTGAAGAAGCGAATGTGATAGATAATTGATGACGCAATTCGATCCCAAGGAAACTAGTAAAGTAATTAGTAATTTAAATATTATGCAATATTACCATTGCTTTAAGCAATATAGTTTTACTGAGTTAAAACAGTTGCATGGTAATGAAAATAAACAGTACTGTGAAAACAATGTAGAATCAACTACTCAGGTCACTGCTTGCATAGCAAAACAAGTCGAAGAAGCAACTCCCACTGACGACTACGTTCGAAATGAGGATGATGAATAAAACTGAACGTTACCACCTACAGCTTTATTTCAGCACAAATTTCAAAAAGTAAATACTGATAGACATGTTGACTGAAAATACGTAGCATAAAAAAGCATTTATCAACGTAATAGGTCACACATATGAAGTCACATGTACTATAAGATGGTAATTAAAGCGTAAGAATTTAAAAAAATGTAGTAGCCTCTATGAACATAGTATTTCTAGTAGAAGACAGAAATCGTATTTGTACAATTTATGAACAAATAGCGCAGATATTTTTAAAAGTGACATCCTTCTAAACATCAATCGTGGCCTTGTATACTTATGCCAAGTCGTTCCTTTAAATAATACCGTTATACCACCAAAGAAAAAACAAAATATTTTATTTCGAAATCATTCTCCCCGATACAACACAGCCCTAAAACCTGACAATAACGGGTGGGTCTCGTGAAAGTGGAATGACCCAACAACAATAAGTGACAAACAAAAACATTTCAGATGAATACCGTTCTACATTACGGGACGTGTAACATCATCTTTAGTAGTATGTCAGGAGATGGAGGAAAGGAGGTCTCCAGCTTTGAACGTCCTGGGTACGTCAACTAACCGGTCGTGTGGATATGCCGCCCATCTTCCTTTCATTCCAATCATAGTCATAATTTCGTTTGGCACTGATTTTGTTTCCTGTCTAATATGTGTGTTTTACTGTTTCTCTTACAAATTACAACGAGTATTTCGCCATTTTTTTTTTTTTTTTTTTTTTGGCGTTTGTACTCTACGTTTTACTTACACACTTTTATTGTAGACTTTACATTTCAGACACTTCGGAAGACTGGTTTTAATAACTATACTTACTTTATCAATAGCACTCTACGCCATTCCTAATAATGTGCTTACTACTTTTCGCGTGCTTGCGGTTGTGGTCTTGGGCTGTCCAGGTCTCAAAACCGCAACTGGTTCTATATCCCTCATAGCTAATTTCTTTTCGGTGTGTTAGTTAAAAACTAATTTTATATTCTTCTAAAATATTTTAACGTTTGAAGTTGCTCTACTAAATCATTCAGTACCTTCTAGAATTTTATTTACGCTAAAGGCAAACAGTAGGGGAGAATGTTGTACACAGTGAATAGTGTCCCTTGGAACACACAAGACTTTGTGGTTGATGCTTCAGTCTAGTGATTGATTTTAAAATAAGATAAATAAATGCGTGCTAGGACCACCATTAGATGTTTCGCGCATTTTCTATTGTATTTGTTGCTGTGAAACGCGTGGTTGTGATTTGTGTAGCGTTCGCAAATGTTGAGTCCTACATATCTAAGTGCTGTATAATATATTCAAGTTATTCGGAGCGGAGAATATCGTTAATTCTGCAGTTACGGAGTTTTACGGTGAGTAAAATTCTGTGTATTTTAAAAACTAGTTGCATAACATGTGCACAGTTAAACCATACTTCGTCGGTTGTCGCCAACAAGTACCTTGAAACGTAAGAAGGCTTTCTACCGTAGAAAATGTGATATTTTCAAATGGACTAAGTTTCTTTAACGCCGTAGCAATTTTACTGAAAATGGAAATTTGTGTTAGTTGGCAACAGTTTCTGTTTCGGATAATATTCAGCATATACATGATTTTGATAATGTTTCTTAACTTGATTTCACTTACTGATTACTGGTGTATAGTAGACTAATAATCTAACACGTAGACTAGTAAATACAGTACTGACAAGATTTTCTCGATTGCAACGCTTTTAAATTTGAATAGAAGATTTGTTCGTAGGCGCATGACCATGTTGTACCTTGGGACAGTTTTTCACATTTGGAAAAACCTTGCTTTCCTGAAGTAATATTTGTAATTTCAGGAGAAGACTGCAGCACACATAAAGTGAACGCTATTATTTCAAAATGAAATACGGAAATACGTGAAAAAGAAAGCGAAAAGGAACCTCTAATCGAAAATTTTGGATTTTGAGTTACCGTATTGTAATTTCTATAATTTTTATGTTCGGAATTACACTCTAAACATTTTGTAAAAAAATAGACTTTTATCTCTAAATTTGAGTGAGTTATGACAGGTTGAATATTTATGATGGAAACAAGTTGTGTTCATAAAATGCTTTTTTAAGTTTTCATTTATTACCTTTGTTCAATTTAACATATTTAAGAAACAAATTTTACGTATATATTATCCTTAAAATGTCCTTTGCCAAATGGTACATTGTTTGTTCAAGTAAATATCACATATTATATGGTTAATCCCTTCACACCTGCAGTACATGGCGGTGTTCATAAATTAAAAACCAAGTACGTTGGCACCAAACTGAGAGAAATTATCGAACCCCGTGCTGCTTTCTGTTGGCAGAGAATTGTTTTTTTTTTTTTAATTCTATGTTATGGCCAACTGCAAATTGGCAACATTTGTGGGCATTTATAATTTTAATGCAGAAAGGGGACCACTTGTCTTGTTTGTCAATATTATAATCAATAAATATTCTCTTATATACAAAACCACTTCGATCTCCTTAAAATGCCTCAACAATTTAGGAGATGCTGTAATGTGAAGCATTGCATACAGAGGTTCGAGATTTTTGAAAGGTGCCTCTTGTCAAGGCAATGTTGTTTCCCCAACATAATAAGGGGTCCGTTTCCAGAAGACTGAAATAGGTTGCTTTTAATAATATTACTGACTCCTGTTAGATTCAAAGAACTTTTAAGTCGATATGGGCATATACAGAGTGAAGTAAATTACAAGGGTTGGAACTTTAATAATGGCAACTATTTATTTACAGCTCGTACAAAATAGATACGTGTTTCAAAGTTTTATTGACCTTCAAAGTAGTCACCAGCCTTGTATATAACACGTTGCCAGCGATGTGGAAGTCGTAGGATACTCTTAGCAGTGCCAGTTGTGTTGACAGTTCGAGCGGCGCGGTGTACTGTCCGACGAATTTGCAGCAGTTCTGAAGCGAATGCCATGAAGTGTTTCCTTCAGTTCAGAAATGGAGTTGAACTTACGAGGGCTTAAATGAGGGGACTGCAGTAGGTGGTATAGCATTTAGCAGCACCATCAGTCAAACAAATCAATATCAGCTTGCACTCTACGTGCTTGAGCATTCTCCTGCAAGACGATGATCAGGTCTTGCCGAAAGTGTCATCACTTCTGTCTCTAAGCTGGTCGTAGGTTGTGTTTCAAAGATGAAAGGCATAGAGACAAAAGTGATGACACTTTCTGTAAGACCTGATCATCGTTTTGCACGACAATGCTCAAGCACGTAGAGTGCAAGCTGATATTGATTTGTTTGACTGATGGGGCCTCTAAGTGCTATACCACCTACTGCACTCCCATTCGCTTGAGAACTGCTACAAATTCGTCGCTCGAACTGTCAACACAACTATCACTGCTAAGAGTATCCTACGACTTCCACATCGCTGGCAACGAGCTATACACAAGGCTGGTGACTACTTTGAAGGTCAGTAAAACTTCGAAACACGTATCTATTTTGTACGAGCTGTAATTAAATATTTGCCACTATTAAAGTTCCAACCCTCTTATTATAATACGGGAAAAAATGAAAATGAATATTTTAGATATTATCGAATGTTTTTTGCTTGTACTGGAAATTTTACTTTTACAAATGATGTCCCTTTTTGCTTTTCGTCTCACATATGTTAAACTTCTGTCGCGGAGCCGGCTAGAGGCGAAAGTCTGAAAAAAATCTCTTCACAACAGTATCATCAGTATACCTCACCCTATGGCTGGTGTGAAAGGTTTGGCAATATGGAATCTCTTTGGTTGTCTTTTCTTTCAGTTATAAATTTCTCTCCATCCTGATGAGATCTATGGGAAAATGTAGCACGGACATATGTATTCTTCAGAGTATTCACATTAGTTAAAGCAATGTCTTGTTTATGTAAGCTGTTCGTACAGATTTTGCTGCAACCGAGTCCGAAGTTTTCCTGTAATCTATGACTCACAATCGATGAGGAAACTCATGCTTAGTGCTGTGCCATATAATTTCTCGTAGAACTTCTGTGTGGTACATTCTGGAGTATCTCCTTCTAAAGCTAGTTTCCACCTTGATTTAATTACAGTCCATTTTTTAAATCAGCCACAGGCGTGTTATACCCCAAAAACAATTACATATCTAGGCTTTTTCTCGTAGTGGTGGAAAGCGCTGTGTGGGCATCCACGTTCCTAATTGTATAAGGAAAAATGTTTCAACCAAATTTATACTTGTTTATACCAGTTTAGGAGTATTATAGTTCCATCTTCATTGCACTAAAAATGAGACAAAAGAACAGTGTAAGTTATTACATCCAAGCTTAAGGGAATTTTAATTACAGCGCGAAAGTGTCTGAAAAGGCCGCGCGCATCACGGTTGCCGGTAGAGGGGGAGGGGGCTTGGTGCTCCGCTCTTATTTGAGCTAGGAACACGGGCTAGCAAGTTTTTAATTTAGCACGTAGCCATTTGCATAGTGACTCGAACATTTGCCTTACTGTAGCTATGTTACAATACGTTAAGCAAGGATTGAACGACGAACCAGAGCTGGAGCCAAGGCGCTTTGTGTGGATCGATTAGTTCCTTTTGCAGAAGATTTAAATTGGGCTGAAAATAATTCTCAGTTACCGGAACCATTTGTATGTGCACAGTTCGCATATTAAGTATAAAAACATTCAAAAAAGACACGATTTTCTGGGAGGATTTTGAATCGCGCCGCTTCTATAATTTAAACTTGCACTAAGCGGTTCCAACTTTGCATGAAGGTAGATAAATGAATAAAGTCATAACGAAATTTCTTTTATCCATTAATCTCTATCCATTGTCGACATACGATGGTTTGAGATCGAGCTAAGTGTAAAAATTCATTCTTATGCGAATTGAATGCGCGGAAACTGTTTAAAGTATAAGGGGCATTCAAAAAGAAACGAGAAGGAGGCCTAATTACAGAAACCAGTACCTGTATGTTAGAAATATTGGCCCTGGCTGTTGAGACACTTCCCCCACTGTGACACAAGGCGGTGAATGGCTGTCTCATTAAAAAATTCCCGGGGCTGCGATGTTAGCCAGTTCCGCACGTACATCTGGACGTCGTAGTCAGAAGTGAATCGTTAGAACCTCTGAGCCTTTTTAAAGAGACCAAAAACGGCGTAATCACAGGGAGAGAGTGGTCCGTACTGTACGAAGGGTGGCCGAGAACCTCCCATTTGAATTTCTGCAGAAGTGCCGCGACTGTGTTGGTCGTATGACTCTTTGCATTGTCGTGGAGCAGAATGACGCCACGGATGAGATTTCATGGTCGTTTTGATTTGATCGCCTGGTGAAGGGTGATCAAGGTTTGAGAATAACGCTGGGCATTCACTGTTGTCCCGTGCTGCAGGAAGTGAATCAGAAGGGAACCATTCTTGATCCCCTTAAAAAGGCTCTGAAAGACAAACGATTTACCTCGGACGACGACGTCCAGCTGTACGTGCAAAACTGGCTAACATCGCAGCCCCGGAAATTTTTTAATGAGACAGCCATTCACCGCCTTGTGTCACAGTGGGGGAAGTGTCTCAACAGCCAGGGTCAATATTTCTAACATACAGGTACTGGTTTCTGTAATTAGGCCTCCGGCTCGTTTTTTTTTGAACACCTCATATAAAACAGATAAATAAAAAAAATATTTTCTCGATAAAATTGAAAAGTGACTTTCAAAAACATAGCTTCTCTCTCATTTTATGTGCAAAAAGCTCGTGTTTTGTGAGTTATTTACATACGTCGGATTTTACATGCGAAAAACTCGTTTTTCTGCTTTTGAAGCGCACAACTTCCATACTTCACACTTCTACGAATCGTTTCAAATTTGCTCGAAGGCAGATAAATGCATCAGGTCAAAATAAAATTTTTTACTTGAATAGTATTTATCCATTGTGGTGGCAGATGATTTAAAGTCGAGTTAAATGTAGCACTTAAAATTCGTTCATACATGAACTTAATGCACGAAAGCGTTTAAAGTGAATTTGAATAAAAAATGCGTTCTTACGATGGAATTGAAAGCTCGCTTTCAAAAATTTACCTTCATTCGGATTTCACGTGCAAAACATACGTTTCTCGCGATGTTTCTTACTCGCACCACGTCTATGTATCACACTTGTGGGAATCGGTTGAAATGTTGTAAGAAGGTAGAGAAATACATGTTATTAATGGTCGTCCTGTTCTGTAAAAGCTTTATCCGTCGCCACTATACAAGCAACATGGTTCAGAAAGGCAATAACAATGCCCATATCATCGGTCGTCGCCCGAGTCAACGAAAATCTACCTCCACTGCCAAGCTATGGCAGCCTAATGTCAAAATTAAAGTAGAGTAAAAGTTGGCAACCAGAATGAAAAATGCTCTTAACATAGCACAAAAAATGTGAATGTGTTCTGGGCAGAGTTAGGATGTAAGAGGAGGGAATTAGCTTTTCGCTTTATCTGCAGCTTCTACATGACTACTCTGCAATTAACATTTAAGTGCTTGGCAGAGGTTTCATCGAACCACAGAGACTTTGCTTCAGAGACTTTTAAATCGAAACATGTTGACATATTCTCGATCCATTACTAATTAACGCTTCTTTCCCACCGCAGTGAGCTCTGTTAGCTGCAAGGTGATAGCATACCTGCATCTTGCAATTTATAGGCTAAATTCTCTGATCCCGAGTCCAAAATCCAGAAAATTCACTAGCCCCATAGTAAACAATATCTAATATCATAAGCTTAAAGAGGTACACGTGATAGATAAAAATGTTTTTCTGGGGGGGAATTTCTTTGGATCGATTTGTTCCTGTGGGCCTGCTAAAACAATTTTTTTATCATTTCAGGATCGGAGGCTGATTTTTTTCTCCCCCAAACCTACCACCTGTTACTTATATGGTGAGGGACGTAAGATCAAGTGGATGCAGATTTATGTGCTTCTAGAGAGTGGATTCAACAACAGTTTTAAGTATCCGAAGGTGCACCTGTCATAGGAAGTACCCTAGAGTGTCATGTTGGATGACAGAATGGCATGCGCCGCGTTGTATAAGATGACATCAGGTATCGTGTTACTTTACTTGACACAGTGCATTATATTACATGACATGGTTACTAACAAGACCAATTAAAAAATCGCGAATATATCTCGATCGTTTGATTTAAATGTCTTTGAAATTTCCAGATAAGTCGAAAAACTGACTCCTGGACGAAAGTAGCTTTCGCACGATTGTAACCGCCACGTAAAATAGCTCGATGTAACTTCGACCATACACGGAAAGAACTGCTACAGTATGATACAGAAAGTAACTGAAAGATATACACAATGAGACGAACAGAAGTGACGCTTTTATTCAAAGACAATAATTACACTTATGGTCTCACGGACATTACAAACAGTGTGACATGGTTCCTTGTAATATGTGTGATAACCACAGACGGTAATCCATGCTCTGCAATGTGCTCGCTCGCTGGCCAGGAGGTTGGTACGGATTTCTTGTGGTAGGATATTCCAGTCCGTCACCAAGGCAATTCACAACTACTGAGTGGTGGTTGGTGCGTGTGTACGTTCTGCAGTATATCTCCCCATCGCATTCTTTACGTGTCCAAGGTATTTTAGTTGGGGGAATGGGTAGGCCAGTCCATTCGCCGAATATCCTCCAGTTCTAAGAGCTGCTTCATCTGCGCTGTTCGATGCGATCGTGCATTGTCATCCACAAAGCCTGAAAGTATGGATATAAGGAAGGAGTATCTGGTATATTTATTTTATCTGCACGCCTATAATTGATGATTCTCGAGGTGGTCTGACAACACACTTTTATTCAGCATCACAGCCCGGAAAAGTTCCATATAAGATTGCAACCAATTACATGAACGCCCATGATCAGAGGTCAGTAGAAATCAAAGTCAGTAGAAACTTTAGTCTTGATGATGACGCTAGCCAAGTACAGAATCAATAATCAATGAAGCACTGAGGCTCGGGATGATTGCTGTGTGGTGTCACGGTGCGGTGTGGTGTAGACTGTGCAGGAACACTCCAACAGATGGGCCGTCGAAGGCAGGCAGTGCGAGTGGCCTGGAGCTGAGTTTAGCTGCGGCTGCAACTGTCTCATGGAGGTTGAGCCATGACTAAAGTACACAGCAGGCGGAGAAATGTACACAGACGCTTGTTGCCCACGTGACCCGCAGTGGCATGTTAGTTCCCTCGAGAGCAGTGCCAACGTTGCTGCTACGCGTTCTGTCTGTGAACGATGTGGTGCCCCTGGTGGCGCCTCGTAGCGTTTAGCCTGTTTGTAATCAGTACGGAACCTAAACGTGGAATGTACTAGCGAGGCGCGTAAACAGTCTCTGAAGCGTGGAACCTCTGTGAGCCAAGTGCAGGCAACCCGCGGGGCGTGAATGTTGTGCCGGAAACAGGAATGGGCGACGGACGGCCAGGTACTACAGAATGAAAGTACAATGAAATGCAGACCATTAGTTGCTTACAAGCGTTGATAAGCATCAGCGGGGGACAGCTGAAAATGTGTGCCCCGACCGGGACTCGAACACGGGATCTCCTGCTTACATGGCAGACGCTCTATCCGACTGAGCCACCGAGGACACAGAGGACAGTGCGACTGCTGGGACTTATCTCTGGCACGCTCCCCGTGAGACCCGCATATCCAACTTACTGTCCACACACTATATTTGTTGCGCCCCTGCCCACTATACTCATTACTCTCGGCAGTCAATCCACCGATTCCCGTAAGATTTTGAGCAATGTGAGTGCATCCACACTGAAGAAGATCATTGGCCGATAAGCCTTAATTCTATTAAGATGGTCTCTGTTCTTCTCGTCATGTCCGAAAGAACAGATACCATCTTCATCTAGATTAGGCTTAACGGCCAATGATCTTCTTCAGGGTGGGTGCACCCACATTGCTCAAACTCATACGGGAATCGGTGGATTGACTACCGCGAGTAATGAATATAGCGTACAGGGGCACAACAAGTATAGTGTGTGGACAGTAAGTCGGAAATGCGGGTCTCATGGGGAGCGTGCCAGAGATAAGTCGTGCAGTCGCACTATCCTCTGTGTCCTCGGTGGCTCAGTCGGATAGAGCGTCTGCCATGTAAGCAGGAGATCCCGTGTTCGAGTCCGGTCGGGGCACACATTTTCAGCTGTCCCCCGTTGATATTTTGGTCTGAATTTCATTGTACTTTTATTCTTCGAGGGCTGCACGATCACCAATAGTATCTGTTCTTTCGGGCATGTCCGAAAGAACAGACACCATCTTCATATAGATACTTGAGAGTACTGTGTCACAATATCGTTGACTGATAAGTTTAGCACGGTCTGTTGGGAGGTCTTTACGCCGATGCAACAATATGCCTCTGGGGCGCCAAACCGATCGTGCTCAGCAATGTTCCCGGCTGCTTTACATGTTTCCACCTTGAACCATATGATGGTACGTCCAGAATCATTTCTCGCTGAATCTGTTCTCATCCGAGAAGAGCACGCGATCCCAGTCCTCATCGGTCCAGGCGCTACGCTCTTGGCACCACCGTAAACAGTGCCGCCGATACGGTGTTGTCACATACAACACACTGACTGTAGGACAAAAAGAGAGCAGTAGCCACTGTGGAGAGCGATATTGCGTGCCTTGCAGGCCGAGCTTGTGCTCCGTCCTTAATAACCACGGTGTCGACAGGACGTTAAACACTACTCTCCTCCATCATGTTTTGGAAAGAATGTAATTATTGCAATTCATAAATACGCAAGAGCGGACTAATGTGCAAAGCTAGCGTTAGACATATCCAGCAACACGTAAACCAAAAATAGTCAAGGTGTATATTATCGAAGAAGAAAGAAAAATTTAGAGTTGATTAAGAAAGAATGAGTTCTAGGAAAATCAGGGGATATTTAGAGCAATTTTATCACTGAGGTTATTAAAACGGGGCAGATTTAGGAAAATCGAGGAAGCATACTTTGCGTTTTTGTAGAGTTGTAGCAGGAATGCAATAAAATGTGTTTTATTCGTAGGCTGTGTACAGGGATGGAAAAGTGATTCACTCTCTTTATACGAAACAAACGGAAGCAGCGATACAAGAGAGCAAAATCAGGAAAGCTGTGAAGCAGTTTTGTGTAGTGATGAGGCAAGTAGGGAAGTAAAGAACTATATCGACGTTAAAGTTGCTTGTTAGAGATTGGAAAGCAGCAAGCAATGATTCGCTTATGACGTAGCAACAACGGATGAATATGAACGGCAGCAGAGAAGACTGCATAATGATGTGGAATCTGTGACAGCTGTTTCTCGTATAATATACCCATGAACAAAAAGAAAACCAAGCAGGTGGATATGTCGGATGGCTCAATCCTCGATTTGCACGAAACCTTGTTGAAGAGGTGTATGAACTTTTCTGTCATGGAAGTAGAATAGATAAAGGGAGAAGCTGTTCATCTGTTCCCTGCCATATGTACTGTACTATTTTAAACTGCTGTAATTTTCAATTGTTCTCCTTCTTGAGTTACTTCATTGTGAAAACCATCCTATTTCCACAACATAATTACCAAGAAAGTAGTTGCATCACACTGCTACGATATTTGAATTTTTGACTCGCTACTGCAAAAGAAAAGCCTGAAATTTACGACACCAGGAGAAATATTGCGTTAAGCAGAACCTTTGATCTGTCGAACTGAGCAGTTTACAAAGAAGCTCAGACGTTGTCGGCAGCACTCGGTGTCTATAGCCATGAAAGTAGAGCATCCTTCAGATTTACTCAGTGATTTAATTCGGTCTTTACGTCATTTGATAACGGCTCTGTATTGAGGCGGTTGATTACCTGTCGAATCTCTGATACCAATGGTTACTCTTCAGTGACTTATCCCTTTATGGAATTTGAGACTAAGACTCTCTTCGTAACCAGAGACTTCCCCGTCTAAGTAGAAGATGAGTAATTATACTGACATTGTCATCTGTTCCCAACTACCAGAAAAGTGTCACAAAGCATGATGTATGAGGACGAATGCCACGAAAAACACTGAAACGTCCCCTTAGAAAAAATTATACAAGACTGTGCTTAAACTGACACACGATAGTTTTAGCGCAACGCAATCTGACTTTCAATAATCGCTACAAGAGAATGGCCCTGACTAAATTAACCTATACGTTTCATAAATCACTTACCTCACGAAAATCTTCGTTACTCAAACTACTGCAATACAGCGAGCGCCACTACTGCCAGCTAACTAAAAGATTCAAACTACGGAAGTCACTAACTACTGATAGGCACAGTTAGCAAATGAAAGATTTTAATAGAGAGCAAACAATGTATTTACCTTTATAGTCATAATATATATATATATATATATATAATCAGTTCATGACACCAATTCTTACAAATTTCAAAACTCCGCCATCTCTCTCTCCCCACGTCCACCACCACTGGCAGCTCATCTCCAACTGCGCAACGCTACGTGCTGTTAGCATCCAGCTGCCCCTGCCCAACACTACAATATGACAACAATGCAAACTAGCTACAGACTGCGCACAGCACAGCCAGTGATTTTTCATACAGAGCGCTATGTGGCGTTACCAATAATAAAACCTAAACAGCCTACTTACATAGCCCCCATGCTCCCCACAACATATTTTTACAAATTGTTTTTGGCAGTGGCCAATAATGATTTGATAAAATTTTTCATAATTACTATAACAAAGATATCAAATGCACACACTTATTGATACAATGTTGGTCAGAAGCTAAAATTTTCTCACAGTCCATAAAGACAGTCCTGATCGTTCATCACAGTAAAATTGCAGTGTTTTTTTTCAAAGTCTGAGCAATAAAAGAAATTGCATTTGGAAGTAGTGGATTTCTAAACAGTCTTGAAGAAGTAGTGTTGTCCTTCCAACGAAAGACAGTGCTGACTCTTGACATGCAGACAGGTAATGGGCCACAGCAGAGTCAGTCGACGTTGAAGACTATTGGTAGGTAGGTCATCACAGAGCAGACCCACTGTAGTCCTGGTAGAGATTAGGGTATTGGTGGGCCACCAGAGGTGCAGACCCACTGCAGTCCTTGTAGAAATAATGGTATTGGTGGGTCATCAAAGGTGTTGACCCACTGTAGTCCTTGTAGAGATGGCCAGCAGCCATCTGTTTGACTGTGCAGGCGCACAATCACCATTGAAGAGTCTTGCGGATAATATAGCAAGTCCATAACCACCACTTGTGCACTCACAAAAATTGTTTTTGAAATGTCCTTACAACCAGCAATGTTGTTATCCAGTCCCTTACTGAATTATTAATACACGTGCAAACACTATCAGTCCCTACTTCTCACATATTGTCCATATACTATGACCAACAGAAACGTGTGCAGTGAAATGTAATTTACAAGTTACTTAATTTGATGAACTGGTGTCAATTACAATTTTATAACATAAGAATACAATAACAAAGGTACAATGTATATCATTAAAGAACATAACAATACAGATAACATTTGTAGTAGTACAGGCTTTACAAAAGAATCGAAATAGCAAATACATCAGTGTTACAAAAATTGCGACATAAGTACATACGAGAAAGATCAGAATAACTTTTGAAACATCAACTTCACACATGAGCATTAGAACAAAACAGAATAAATAATGTGTAAACATCTTTACAAAGTAAATAACATGTTATTAATGCGAATTATATTTGAGGATAACAGTATTCCTCATCATAGTGAATGTAGCTTAGTATTAGAAAAATTCTGCAACATAAGTCTTATCAGATAAACATATAAAGACAGGAAGAACATAAATACACAAGGGTACACAAACACATAGTGGGATAACACAAGGAAAGGGCAGGGTTTGTTTTACTGCAGTATTTTGCAAACAAAACTTTCTTTACTTCTCGGAGATCTCCCTTCCTTCTTCATTACTTCCAAAAAGTCTTATCTATACCTGCTTTCTGTACTTTTCTCACATAACCTCTCAGTGCATTTCTTCAAATCCATCGCAACTCATTCTCTTATATACGCTACCCCCTCTTAAGCTAACTTAAATCTACTGAGCTCAGATGCTTAACTAAGGGACGAGGCAATGCAGCAGCACAAAACAATTAATACAAACAGCAATGAAAAAAAAGGTGCAGGTAAGCAAAGCAAGCAGCAATAAATGTAATAACTTATATCTAAACATGACAAACCCACAAGCAGAAAAAATAGTATACTAAAGACAACAACGTAGATAAGGGAAATGTATATTCACATCTTAATGTCTATGTAATTAAAATGGTGCACCACTACTTATTCAATGAAATAAATTACCAAGTACTTGAAAAGAAAATTATGTATGCAGTTCCTGTGCAGGGCAATGTCTTTTTGTGCTCCCTCATTTTTTTGGAAGTATATCACGAAGTTATTCTTTACTGGGTCTGTGGGCATAAAATATTTATATTACTACATCTATAAAATTTTACTTTAACCAATGCTGCTGGGCAGCTAGAAACTAGATATTAAACAAAATAGGCGAAGCAAGGCGTGAAACGTCGTTCGCTAGCCATAAGTCATTTCATAATGCAGTAAACAATCTTCCAACTAGCAAGACAATAGACATGGAATGTTTCTCATCATTTCATTTCAGTAAATATCGTAAATTAAGAACTCTACAGTGTAATCATGTTTTCAAGTTTGAGGGTGTCGTATTTACGATGCTTTCTACAAAGGAACGTCAATAGCGAGGATAATGGCCTATCTTTTTTTTTTTTTTTTTTTTTTACCTGTGCCTCTGAAAGGCACACACTAATGGCTTTTTCCCAGGCGACTGTCGCACAGCTGGGTGCCCACGACGCATTATGTGCAGGTGATCACTTATCTTTCTTACTGAAAAAAATTACGACAGCAGTTTCCGCTACAGTGACAGTCTCATATAAAAAAAATTCACAGGTCAAGAATTTGCGTTACAAATCTATAGAAACAAAATCCTTTAAATATAAAATTTTCGCCAGCATAGTGATACATTCACGCATATACACACATTTTATAACTCTTAAAGTACGATTCTTGGTTTCCAACCTCCTTTTTCACAAACCAGAGTCCCTAACCACTACTCATTATTCCTTACCTTATTCGTCGACACTTCTTCAATATTTCATCATAACAGCACAATCAAATAACTCATATAGCATCAGCTTATTGATCATAAACATACCGCAACAGCGTAATACACATAGTCATCGTAATAATAACATCATAACACCTCAGTCAAATCTCAAAAATGTCATAGCTTTCTGCAATAATTTCAAAACCTAAAAAAAATTCTCTGCTCATGTCAAAAGTGTCATCTACCTCAAACGTACTTAAAAATCATGATCTCATACCAAATATGTCATTCAAAGCTCTCATAGTATCACAATGGTTCCGAAAAAATATGAACATTTCACAAAGTACAGACAAAATACAATTTCGTAAGTGTGAAGTTATCCAACTGTGCAATTACGTAAAAATCTGTCACTGATGTAGTATAATGAATGTTTGCCTCTCCCAGTTAAATGATCAGATAGCTGTGTAATTAATGTGTTAGAGAAATATGGTACCGATGTGTAAAGTTGTATAAGCAAATACCATATTAGCTAGGGCTCCTTGTGCTTGCCATACACAAAGGAAGCGTGTACCCCCCTGAGGATTCATTATTATTGCAATTAATGCAACAAATGACACAAAATCAGAGACAAACACAGCAACAGTTAGACACAATGGAACAAAATCTTCCAAAGTTGGACACAATGGAACAACACCAGAGACAAACACAGCAACAGTTGGACACAATGGAACATAATCTTCAAAAGTTAGACACAATGGAACAAAATCTTCAAAAGTTAGACACCACACTTGAACAAACACGTGAAGATTTAACTACTGAGTTACATAACATTGAATCGAAATGTCAAAAAGTCTGTAATGACGTAAAAACACAAATTTGTGAGCATTTCCAACCTATTTTTTCGCGGCATGAAAATGCATTACAGAATCACGAACCAGCCATAAAAGAATTGCAAACTATTGTTCGTGAAAATCACGACACCTTGCAAGCTAAAATGGACTCAGTTGCATCCACCGATTCGGTTACGCAACTTGCAAGAACTCAGGAAAACTTAAAGGACACAGTAGATTCGATTTCAACACAAATGGACACTCTGAAACTTGGTTCAGAAAAACACACTGAGAAAATGTGTTCACTATCGGAGAAAGTAGCCGAACTTTCGGATCAGTTCACTAATTTATCTGCAAAGGTAGATGATGATCTGAATGACACAAGACCTGTAGCCATCACTGACACAGAAGAGTATGAACAAATTAAGAAATTCAAACAAAATCAGAATCAAATTAATACACAATACAAAAGAGAAATCCGGAAAGTACAAGATCAGTTGACGCAGGTAATACAAAAATTTCATATTTCAGACTACACTCGCGCTCCAACATGGGAAGAGGAACTTAGAAATACGGAAAAGCCACAAAATAATAACACAGGGCATTTCGAAAATCATGAAAGAAATTGGCAAGGTGCACCGAATTTTGGGATGGAACCGCCGACACGACGTAACAATGACCGATATGCTACTCGCCGACACGATAATTTTGACTATAAGCTGTTCATTACTGCACGTAAATTCAAAACATTTAAGAATTCTGGCAACGACATTCATCGACAAGCGTGGCTCCATCAATTCTCTCATTGTTTTCCTCCCAACTGGTCATTAGAGCACAGATTAGAATTTATGTGTGGCTACTTGGAGAATGAGCCAGCGGTAAGAATGCGATCGGTCATTCACGATTGTCACAGTGAAGGAGAATTTTACCATGCCTTCCTCTCAGCATATTGGTCTCAAGCTACACAAGACCGAGTAAAACATAGCATCATGATAATGAAACACTTTGAACAATCTGAATTTTCCAGTCTCGTCAAATATTTTGAAGACATGTTGCATAAGAATCAATATCTTTCAAACCCATATAGCCCTTCAGAACTCATCCGCATTTGCATAATGAAATTGCCTGAACATTTAAAGAATATTATTTTGGCAGGGTCGCCATATGTAACGTCCCCTTAGAAAAAATTATACAAGACTGTGCTTAAACTGACACACAATAGTTTTTAGCGCAACGTAATCTGACTTTCAATAATCGCTACAAGAGAATGGCCCTGACTAAATTAACCTATACGTTTCATAAATCACTTACCTCACGAAAATCTTCGTTACTCAAACTACTGCAATACAGCGAGCGCCACTACTGCCAGCTAACTAAAAGATTCAAACTACGGAAGTCACTGACTACTGATAGGCACAGTTAGCAAATGAAAGATTTTAATAGAGAACAAACAATGTATTTACCTTTATAGTCATTATATATATATATATATATATATATATATATATATATATATATATATATATATATATATATCAGTTCATGACACCATTTCTTACAAATTTCAAAACTCCGCCATCTCTCTCCCCACGTCCACCACCGCTGGTGGCTCACCTCCAACTGCGCAACGCTACGCGCTGTTAGCATCCAGCTGCCGCTGCCCAACACTACAATGGCAGACAACAATGCAAACTAGCTACAGACTGCGCACAGCACAGCCAGTGATTTTTCATACAGAGCGCTATGTGGCGTTACCAATAAGAAAACCTAAACAGCCTACTTACAATACGCACTGCTTTGTTACATCACTAGCACTTCGCCGTGACATGACAGTCATCAGTAAGTTCATCCGGATACGAGGATGCCAGAATTCTCATCCAGCTATGGATAAATGCGACGAAAGCACTTGCTTTTGGACATACTGGGCTGAATTATAGTGTAAATCCACCAATTTGACACCTACGTCAAATTCTGGATCGCCACGAACTCCATCACGACATCGAAGGTCCAAGTCTTTTTGCGGCATGCCATTTTATACGTTGTCCTTTGGCTATAGTCGCCGCTTGGGCCACCAACGATATGTGTGAAGTATTAGAGTGACTCTGAACGACAGCAATCGTAAATATTTAGGTTGACCTTCGCATTTGAGAATAATGGCAGATAAGTCAAATATATGTAGACTTCTTTTGTGCCCTGCTTGTGACGATCTTATTCTTTCGTATGCTCCATGAGTCCGTGACGATGAAGACTTCATCGAACGGATCAGCACCATAGCAGAATACTCTCTGGATATTACTGCTCTAACAGTTCAGTACTGGCTTTCTCTTCCGAGTTCTGTGGCACTCTGGTTTCGAACCCTTCTGCTGAGAGGCCCAGTTGCTGCAGCGAACCACGTGACGTAACGCCATGAGCGCGGGGATCGCTGTTGTGCTGGACGGCTCTTTCGCCTGGAGCCTCCAGCAGGCACGCCACATTGTCCCCGGCGCCATTGTCCAGGCGCGTCCGCCTGGAGCACAGTATTTATCGCATCGTGCCCACAAAACCGGCGAGCCTCCCAATGATCCACAGACCGACGCGTTTTCCATTAAATAAAAAGAAAAAAGGAAAACAAAAAACGTGACCAGGATGGAGGAGAACCGATTCTTATGAAACAGAGTCTCCAAGTCGGTGGTTGTATGCTACACCATTATCAAGCAATAGTGCATTTCAAAACCGTGTATAGTACGTGACTACCATAATATCTCCAGATAAAAATGACCAATATATGACCGAAACCGATTATGATCGTGATCAATTCCGTGATCGTTACCATAATATAAAACGTGTATAATCCTTCAACCAGTCTTCTCCGAAGACATAATATCGTTATCGTTTTCGTTTTTTTATAAGAACTTTGAGACTATCTGTTGCCCATCTTACACATTACACATCTCTTGCAGTTATGAAACCGACCTCCACTTCCTGCATTACCTCTTTAACACACGGTCTGAAGAACAGTTGTAAAAAGCGCAGCTCTCTTTACCTCCCCCGACGTTCCACATTTATTATTATTTATGCATATAGTACGTTTGCCTCTGCACTCAATACCCGTGTCGTCCTCATTTGGAACATATTTTGTACTTTATATCGTCGACAGTTTCATTAAGGGATACAAAACCATGAAAATATGTAGGATATTGTTTTCCTTCTTCTTTTAAAAAGAGCAAAAGTACAATTATTTCCTTGGAATTTGTGCCATTTTTTGACATCACATACGCTGTTACGAACCGTATTCAGCAAACACAAAGAAAATTAGAGCGGTAACCGCTATATGACTACTTCACGAGAAAATAAAATAAAACAATGAAGAAGTATCTCGGTCTAAAAGTGAAACACCATCGTCTTTAAGTAAAAAAGAATCCCATTTTAGTTCAGAGTACATTATCGAACGACTTCCCAATGAACAGATTCGATATCCGCAATTAAATTATGGAAGCACTGCAAAAAGGGACGAAAAGATGCCTATGATTGTAATAAACTCACCATTTGACTCCAAACGCTTTCTTCATCCAGAAATTCCTTTACATGTGGGAAATGGGTGCAGATCATGTGCTCGGAATTAGTGAAATTGGGTGCTAAGGAACGACAAGACTTCTAGTCAGTTGAGAACAAACTTATAAACACAGAATCAGACAGGGGTAGAGTAGGAGAAGGTCTAATAATGAATAAGAAAATAGGAATGGTAGTAAGCTACTATGACAGCACACTCCGACAGTCCAAAAAGTCCCGAGACTGGATGAATGAAAAACAGAACAGAGTTCTTCATAGTCTCCCTCCACTTGAATACAGTGGAAATACCTCTTATAAAAAATAATGTTAAACTGTGATAAAAGTCATTCTTTTAGATATCGTTCGACTCGGGCATCATATTGGCTTAAATATCAACTATGTAGTGAAAGCGTTGACCCTTCTTCTGATTTTCTTCAAAAATGGTTCAAATGGCTCTGAGCACTATGGGACTTAACATCTGTGGTCATCAGTCCCCTAGAACTTAGGAAGACTTAAACCTAACTAACCTAAGGACATCACACACACCCATGCCAGAGGCAGGATTCGAACCTGCGACCGTAGCGGTCACGCTGTTCCAGACTGAAGCGCCTAGAACCTGATTTCTTCACTCTTTCGGTTTTTGGTAGGTTTGTACTGATAACACCGATACTCGTCACTTGTGATGTTTTTTCCAAGAAAGAAGTGTCTGCGTTTTGCAATACAGTCAAGTCACAGCAGGCGTCCATGCGTCATTCTGTTTGTTCGCGAGTCATGCTGTGCGGGACGAACTTTGCACAAACTTTTCTCTTCTTCAAAGTATTTTTCAGAATGTCTTGAACATTTGATTGGGAGATGTTGCTGCTTTGCAATTTTCGACACAACAACGTAGACACACTAGGTCGGACGTCCACTACAGATGTGAGATCTAGATGCCACCGTAGTTACTGAGTTGACATCGCTTACACACCAGGAGTAGAATCAGTATCGGAACTTTTTTGAATGATGGTGCAGTGAACGCATTGTAGTAGACAAGATAGACACGAAGCCAAGATCGCCATAGCAGTACAAGTTTATATGCCAACCAACTCCGCAGGTGATGAAGCGACTCAAAGAATATATGACGAGATAAAAGAAATTATTTAGATAGTTAAGGGAGGCTAAAGTTTAACTGTAACGTGGGACTGAAATTGGATAGTAGGATAAGGAAGAGGAAAGAACATTAGGAGAACATAAAGTGGGGGGAATGGAATGAAAGAGGAAGCCAAATGTTAATACTTTGCACAGTGCTTAATTTAATCGTCGCTAACGCTTGATTCAAGAATTATTTTATATAGGTGGAAAGACCTGGAGAAACTAGAAGACTCCAAACTGAAGGTCAGACAAAAATTTTTGACCAAATTTTAAACTGCAAGGCATTTCTAGGGGAGGCTCGGACCACAATTTATTCTTTATGAACTGCAGATTAAAACTGATGAATGGCAGGGAGATTGGAAACTAAGGAGATATGACCTGCGTATATAGAAAGAGCCAGAAATTTTGAGAGTTTGGAGGGATTATTACGCTACGATGGACTGAAACAAGGGAAACGATTAGTACAGAAGACTTGGTAGCTTTGAAGGATGAGAGAAGGCAGCAAAGGATCAAATAGGCAGAAAAAAAACCTACCGTCCTTGAACAACATTGGATTTATTGAATTTTACTGACGAGGGGAGAAATTATAAAAATGCAACAAATGGAACAGGCAAAAGGAAAAACAGATGTCTAAAAAATGAGACTGGCAGAAAGTGCAAAATGGCCTGCGCAGGTGTAGCTAAGGGGTATTTGCAACGCTATAAAAGCATGCGTCAGGAGGGTAAAGATAGATACCGCCTACAGAAAACTGAAGAAACCTATAGAGAAAAGAGTAGCACTTGCATGAATATCAAGAACTAATATGACAATCCGTAGCGCTACTAACCAAAGAACTGAAAGCTGAAAGATAGAAGGAATACATAGAAGGGATATACAAGGGAAAAGAACCCGGAGGAAGTACTATTATAGAAATAGAAGAGGACGTAAATTTAGATGATTCGGGATCCAGGATACTGTGAGAAAACCTACGTCGAAACAAGCCATCTGGAGCAGACGACATTCTCTCAGAATTAATGTGATCTTTGGGAGAGCCTGCCATAATATCTGGTGCGCAATATATATGACAGGAGAAATACACTGAGACTTCAAGAAAAATTTAATAATTCCAAAGAAGGCAAGAGCTGACAGCTGGGAATACTTGTGAGTCATTAATTTAAGAAGTCATGGTTCTAAAATACTGCCACTATTTATGTACAGAAGAATCGAAAAAGTGGCAGAAGCTGACCTCGAATAAGATATATTTGGGTTCCAGAAAAATGTAGGGATACACTGGGCAATATACCCCAAAAACTGATATTACAAGTTAAAAAAAGAGAAATTTACTACTACAATATTTGTAGATTTAGAGAAAGCTTTGAACAGTGTTACTGGAATACCCTGTTTGAAGTTCTGAAGGTCTCAGGGATAACACACAGGGAGCAAAAGATTATTCACAACTTTTGTAGAAATAAGACTGCAGTTATTAGTCGAAGAAAATGGAGGAGGAACAGTATATGTGAAGGCAGTAAGACTGTGTTATAACCTATGTGTACACTGAACATTAAGTGAAGGAAACCAAGGAGAAATCTGCAAAGTAAATTAAAGTTCAGAGATAAAAAATAAACACTTTGTGGTTTGCCGACAACAATGTGTTGTTGCACATGGAAGAGCAGCTGAACGGAATGGATAGTGTCTTGGCCGGCCGCGGTGGTCTCGCGGTTCTAGGCGCGCAGTCCGGAACCGTGCGACTGCTACGGTCGCAGGTTCGAATCCTGCCTCGGGCATGGATGTGTGTGATGTCCTTAGGTTAGTTAGGTTTAAGTAGTTCTAAGTTCTAGGGGACTAATGACCACAGCAGTTGAGTCCCATAGTGCTCAGAGCCATTTGAACCATTTTTTGATAGTGTCTTGATAAGAGATCATAAGATGAACACCAACAAAAGTAAAACAATGGTAATGGAATATGATCGAATTAAATCAGCTGATGCTAAGGGAATTAGATTAGGAAACAAGAAATTGAAAGTAGCAGACGAGCTTCGCAGTTTGGACAGCAAAATGAATGATGTTGGCCGATATACAGAGGAAACAAAATCCAGACTGGTAAAATCAAGAAAAGCCTGTTTTATATCTTGTATAAGATTAAGCGTAAGGAAAGCTCTTCTGAATCCTAAGATATGACCTATTTTGATAGCGAATCATTCGACGGACTTTGCAGAAGAGGCATATCCAGCCCTTAGATTTAGCTGCTCGCTTTTGTCGCCAGCTGGAGGCTGATGGGCTGGATTTTCACTTGCCTGGGTGGAGTGTGAAGCAGATGAGATACACAGTGCACACTAAATGTTGTGAGTGGAACCTGCAGTTAGACTTCCCGTTGAATTTTCATTGCTGCCTGATAATTTCCCAGTACCTTTAAGAGAAGAATAACTCTGCCAGGATCAGGACATTTTTTTATATAACAAAGCTGACACAGGCTGCATGAAGTATGCAGCTGATATCGATTTTCAGTAATCGAGAAAGGAAACTTCCTGGCAATCGAGAAAGGAAACTTCCTGGCAGATTAAAACTGTGTGCCCGACCGAGACTCGAACTCGGTACCTTTGCCTTTTGCGGGCAAGTGCTCTACCAACTGAGCTACCGAAGCACGACTCACGTCCGGTACTCACAGCTTTACTTCTGCCAGTATCCGTCTCCTACCTTCCAAACTTTACAGAAGCTCTTCTGCGAAACTTGCAGAACTAGCACTCCTGAAAGAAAGGATATTGCGGAGACATGGCTTAGCCACAGCCTGGGGGATGTTTCCAGAATGAGATTTTCACTCTGCAGCGGAGTGTGCGCTGATATGAAACTTCCTGGCAGATTAAAACTGTGTGCCCGACCGAGACTCGAACTCGGGACCTTTGCCTTTCGCGGGCAAGTGCTCTACCAACTGAGCTACCGAAGCACGACTCACGTCCGGTACTCACAGGCAGAAGTAAAGCTGTGAGTACCGGACGTGAGTCGTGCTTCGGTAGCTCAGTTGGTAGAGCACTTGCCCGCGAAAGGCAAAGGTCCCGAGTTCGAGTCTCGGTCGGGCACACAGTTTTAATCTGCCAGGAAGTTTCATATCAGCGCACACTCCGCTGCAGAGTGAAAATCTCATTCTGGAATCGAGAAAGGAATTTGTACAAAAATATTCAGGTGTATTACCATGCAGCAATAAGTTGTGATACGTTTTCCTGGTTTTGTAGGCGAGTGTTGCAAATCGGTCAGAGGGCACGTCATTGGTAAGCAAGGGGCATTGTTAGTGACAGTCGATACCCAATAGCAGGTTGAGAAAACGAACTTGGTGACATTTAAATGAAACTAAGAAGCAACATTTGTTTCATTGTGAGAGTTTTGATTTTAGAATAGTTTTCGACCTACATAGTTGTGCACTATTACCATGTTTCGCCTTTGTGAGTGGAGCTTTTTGTGTGGAAGGTGTAAGGAAACAGTTGGAGGTGATGTACTGACAGTCGGAACTATACATTGTCCAGTCCAGATGTGACGTTATGGTCACATGTCACTATTCAATATCAAGTTATTTTTCTGTCAGTGTTTTGCGTTTTCATTTGTGTACACTGGAAATGTGCACTTGAAGAGGATGCTTTGCGCCGTCCAAGCAGTTCAGGTTCGCACAAGTTCAGTCTCAGGTCCCCGTTGTCGGCAGAGGGCAGTCCATGAATCTTATTAGGTCAAGCGCGCCTCCCTGGGGTGTCGAGCAACCTTCGCGGAAGCCAGGCTTAACCCGCTCCACTGCTTTTGTGTAAACACGGCTGGCGCCCGCACGGGTTCTGAACAATGAATGCTGCACCTGTCTTGGCATCCTTCGGGGTAATTTCAGCACAACGTTTTGCCTTTCTGCACTAGCTTCAAAGGCCCAGATACTTCAGTGCCACTCGACTAGTATGTAACTGTCAGTTCTGATTCGCTCCATAAAGTTGGTTTATCCAAAGGAATTGTGTCGTGACACTTAGTGCACGGCGCGTCCTGGCCGATCAATCAAGGTAACACTGCTTGAGCCCAGTGTCAAGCTCGTGACAGTAAAACATGCCCATTGTATACAATAAGCGCCAAGTTTTCCGTCGTTTACGAGAGTTTTCGAAAGTTTTGTCACATTTCTCCTCTTTTACATTCACAACAGCAAGGGCTTGTGCCCTTCATGTTGAACTGAGATGCTGATAGTTGGGCAGTATAAGTTATATTTTGAGCATTCGTTGACATACCGTCGGAGTCAGTAGCTGACTGCCACCTGGTGCAGTTTGGCGCACTTTGCTCTTGAAGAGATTTAGTTTTCCGTAATCTGCAGTAATTTGATCCGTAATCTGAGTAGGATGCTTGTCATACGTTTCGAGCATGCAATCTGTGTTTTTGATGTAATTCCATTTTCTATTTTGTTTGTTTAATCTCATGCCAGCTAGCTGCACAAATAAGGATACCTTGGTGCTTCATTCACCATGCAGTCTTCCTTTCATCTGCTACCTCGCAAAGTGTTAGCGCCACATTTGCTAACGTAATTTGGTAACTCAAATATTGTTGTCCTGTCATAGCCTTTGATTAACTTTAGAGTAAATAAAATTCTTTTAAATATAGAAATGACATCTACTTCAAGATCCATACTTGTCCTACAACTTTCCTGGTTAGGCAACGCATTAAAAATAAATATAAGCTGTTGTACTTCCAGCGTGTGCTTTGCTGTGTCAGATTAGATGATAGTTTATTGAGTATTTCGTTTTCTAATAGCAACGAGTATGACACTCCTTGCGACGTCACTGGGACGCTTACTTAACACAGTGATGGACACTAGGAATTTGTCTGGAAGTTCTTGGACTGGTACACGATATTTATCGTTTGTGCTGTAGTGGTGACAAGTTTAAATCCTGTATTGCAGTTTTTTTGTTTTTTGTTTTTTCTGTTTTTGTTTTTTGTTTGTTTTTTTTGTTTTTTTGTTTTTGGAACTCTTCCTTGGTTGTCAGATGAATGTTGTAACCCACGCTTCTCTTCCTCTTTCCAATTCGGAAACCCTCTGTTCCACTACCAAGTCACCGAGTAATTAGCGAAAAATTAAGCTGATAAATTTAACTTCTTTAGTCAGTGGTAGAGAGGTGATGATGATGATGATGGTGATGTTTGTGGCGCGCTCAACTACGCGGTCATCAGCGCCCGTATAAAGTCCCAACTTTTGACACAGTCCAATTTTTACACAGTCTATTCTTGCCAATATCACGAATGATGATGATGAAGAAGAAATGATGAGGACAATACAAACACCCAGTTCCCGGGCAGAAAAAAAATCCCCACCCCGGCTGGGAATCGAACCCGGTACCCCGTGATCCAGAGGATGCAACGCTAGTCACTAGACCAGGAGCTGCGGACTCAGTGGTAGCGTACGTCGCACGTTATATGTGAGGGCGGTTTTGTAAGTCTTCTAAATGTCCATGAAATAATAAAACATCTTTCTTGTGCCTTTACGGTTGTAAGCTTAATTATTCCACAATAATCATCAGACTTAGCATCAAGTGACTTCTTCTCGTTCCCTAACTTGACACTCTGGCTTGCTGGAAAGAAATTTTCATCAAATGAAAAGTAACAGTTGCAGTCAACGAGTACTTTACCCGGAATTTGGAACCTACATTTCAGATGGGATAAGAAAGCTGGAGGATCGCTGAATCAAGGAAGGTATATACCTCAAAGGAGACTATTTCGAGAAGTAAGGTGAGTTATTTACGAAGCGAACATTTTTCTTGCTTTTTCAACAGATTTATCAAACCACCCTCGTAAATTGGCTTGCGCGCCATACGTTACGGACATAGGCCCTCGTGACACTTCAGGCGACACCATGGCAGCTCGGGGGACGAAGAGAAATCACTATTCAGTGAAAAAAAAGAAGGCAACCGTGTGTCACTTTACACTGTCCAAAAGAAAGCAGGTAGGGAAGAAGCTCAATAGCTAATATCCTCCTGAGGCGAACTGAGGAGAAAAAGCAATACTAAGTTAGGATATGTGGACACAATGCGCGCACAGTATCCAGAGCTAGAAATACAGAGAGACTCTATGATTGCAACCAACCTCCAATAGTCGTTACAGCGCAGTTTGAGTGTCCGGCTTCGCTTTTAATTGGCGTATGCGGTCTGCAGTTAATACGACCTACAGACCATTAAAATCCCACAGTATTGGCAATTTGGCGGATATGCTCAAGCGGCGTGCGTTTAATGCGTCGTGT
Source organism: Schistocerca gregaria (assembly GCF_023897955.1). NCBI lineage: Eukaryota > Metazoa > Arthropoda > Insecta > Orthoptera > Acrididae > Schistocerca > Schistocerca gregaria. The sequence continues at coordinate 123,991,425 of NC_064923.1, read as the reverse complement.
TTCCCGAGATAATTTACTAAAATGTCGCCACACCCCAACTTGGTGAGAATGTTACGTGATGATACTGGAGTTCTGGCGAGAGAAGATGGGTGCCTTAACCAGCAACTTACGCCGTGACATAAGAGTACGTGGACATAGCTCGTTTCAGTATGTAGTTCAGAGGAGCTACCAGTTATCATCTGGGCCTCAGGTGGATGGTCAATCTGTTTCTATCGTAGCAATTGTCGATTGCCAAACCGTGCGCGAGCTGCGTCGCGGAAGCTGAACATTCCATATGCTGGTGACTAGCACGTATTTCAAGTGGCATCTCTGTAAAATTCATATGGTTTTGCAGTTACCGGAGGCACAAGGCGCTTTGATTTCATTCTTCTGTTGCTAACGTCACCTGGCTTTGTGCCATTCATTTCAGAGACAGACTAAAATTCTGTCACACGGTTGCGATGAACACAGGTTACTTCTGAGAAATGAGATCTTAACATTGTCATACTGTCAGCCAGTGTTAACTGCATTTCATCTACGAAAGCAATAAGAAAAGGGGACATCATTCTGGTCCTCTACGGAGGGACGATTAGTCACCGCGCGATGGATTGAAGGGTTCATAAGAAATGAGCTACCAGGAACACCTGTAGAAAACTACAGAATGGAGTGTCAGTTGATTCCTTACCCTAAAACAGCAGTGATTACTCTTGTCGCGTACCTGACATTTTTATTTCGCTGTGGTTCTGGTACCGATAACTCTTGTGAACTCCCTTGACCCTCAGAGTGGAACCCGTAGGCTCCTGCGATCCTATACTGCACGATTTTCCAGATTTCTCTCCTTTCAGTCGTGGTTGCAAAGAAACACGTCCACGATATCAACACTCGCACTCACACAGCTCAGGATGAAGAGTCTGGCGTCTGGTATGTCTGCAGACTTTAAGGCACACAGTGGATGTCCAGGTTTCTCAAGCTATTGCGTACACTTGTTTGACGCATCCACATTCAATTTTGAAGCACGCCCTTGTGCTGAACTCGGGTTCAGTACCCTTCTTCCAGTTTTCAGTCTGTTCAGGTTTTCGAGTCTGAGAATGGGACTCCCATGTTCAGGGTAACTAGGATAAGCATTCGAGGTTTCAGCCTACCTTGAAAACCTCCAAACCTTGAGCCTGCAAGCTTGACGACGTATTGCCCAGAGTGTGACCTACAATGAAATTCTTAGAAATATAGTCGTCTTCAACGGACAAGAACTTACCAACTTATCAAAAAAGATACAAGGAGTGTGGTTACTGATGTTCGATAAAACTTATGGTGAATCTAAGAAACTACAAAGTCGACAGAGTCTAACAATCCAAGTAAGAGACAATAAAATCTGCAACTACAGAAACAACAAAGACAACAGACGATACCTTACCTAGGCAATGTTTTTGCTGTTGATAATGACGATGATGATGATGATCGGTGTGAGACAACTGACATCTCGAGCGGTCTGGACTCTGGAATCTCGAAATCTCCTCAGCCGTTTCCCTTGTGGATTTAGAAAGTATCTTTCCAAACCTCAACCTACTGGAGGCGGCTATACAGAACGCATTCCTAAGAAAGCTAATATCCAACTTTTTTGACATTGAAAAAGCATACGGTTCTACTTGGAGACACAATACGCCTTCTTAACTACACTAATGAGGGTTTCGTGGCCGCCTCCCCATTTTTATGCTGTCTTTTCTTGCTGAACGTTAATTTCGGTACTGAATCAGGAATACTAGATTTTCTCACGTTCATGGTATCCCAAAGAGGAACGTTTTAAGCGTGACTTCGTTCGAAGTTACGATCAATGACGTATCGTGTGAAGTGAGGAGTCTCGTGCAGTGCTCATTGTTTGTGGTTGATTTTTCTATTTTCTGTTCCACTGCTAGTTCTACATCTTCCTCTCGTCAGTTACTGCTGACACTTAAAAGGCTATAAGATTGGTACACTCGGACACGCTTTAATTTATCCCCAGAGGAAACAATAATGTATTGATTTTAAACGTGATCGTTCTCTTTTTGCACCTCAGGAACTAAGGCTGTGGGATATGGTTTTACATTTTGAGGAGACGGTGTTGTTTTTGGGTCTCTTATTCGACAGCAGACTTACTTGGCTGCCACATCTGTAGGAGCTCAAAATAAGAGCCCTTAAAGCACTCGATATCATGAAGTGCTTGAATGGGAAGAACTAGGGTGCACATAGATCCTGCTTTCAACAGTTCTATGAGTATTTCGTGCGATCACATCTCGATTGTGCTCGTACGGTCTACGGCTCGGTACGACCAACATACTTAAAGACACAGGACTCATTAGATGACGAGGGCCTCAGATTGGCCACAGGGGCCTATAGGACGAGCCCCTACACCAAGCTGGTGTTCAGAGGCAGGGGAGCAGCCATTAACTGTTAGCGGCGGTTCCTTGTGGATTAACAGGCAGTCAAGATCCGGGCGTTTCCGACTTCGCTGGCTTTCCCTGCGACTATTGATATCTGCGTATGCTCGGAAAGACTCTCACACACTCGTCCACGAGGCACGAAACCGATCGGTATTCCGGAAAAGCGGCATTTATCGGCTTTAGGAGTGTTTACTACGATGATGCAGAGAGAGTTGGTGCGAAGCACCGCCGTAGTTGTTGTTAACACCTAGAATAATTTTAGATTTGACAGAGTGCAACAAACTGTTCACTTCGGACTACGTTTTTAAGAATAAATTTATTACCATTTTAACTGAGTACCAGAATCCTAACGTAGTATATACAGGTCAGTCTAAACCGGCGGATGCTATGTACTGTTCTGTCTAGTGAGTTTACCATTTTTGACTCAGAACTCAATGAGCTTCTTAAAGCTGTGGATCAAATGAAATGTGATGGTGGATCCAAATTCCGAATCTGCTCTGACTCGCTTAGGGCGCTACAGATCATCCAGTTTATGTACCCAGCGGATAGCACTGTTCGAACATCCACGACGCCATCCAGCACTTTCGCAGACAAAGAAGAAAGGTCTCATTCTGCTTGGTATCGAACCCCGGACGCCGTGATCCAGAGGTAGCAACGCTAGCCACTAGACCACGAGCTGCGGACTATTAGAGCAAATGTTTATGCGTAATTGCGCAAGTGGTCTATATGGATCAAAGACCCATTACGATTGTGAGGGACGACAGAGAGAAAGAGAGAGAGAGAGAGAGAGAGAGAGAGAGAGAGAGAGAGAGAGAGAGAGAGATTATGTCTGACTCGTGATAAAAATAATCTGAGGATATAATGTGGAATAATACGTCTACTATGAACTTACTTACTTCTGATTTAGCAACTGTGGAGAATAATCGGATGGTATGATCGTAGCTCAACTGTAATTAGCGCCATTATTAGAAGCTGCCAGTTTGACTATGGAATGTAATTTGATTAACTATGATAACACTTCATTTCATACAAGAGGATGATGTATCCTGAAATGTAGCTGTGAAGATAATTTATGTAAAAATATAATTTCATGAACGGAAAAGGTACGTTTAATTCTTTGGTATTTTAACATCTCCCTTGTCTGTGGCTCGGAACATTATTTCGTACTTCGTAACTCGCATGAAATTTTTTATCCTGAAGAAACAGTAGAGTCTGCACCACGGTAGTTTATGCTCTAGTTTGAGAGGTTAATTTCAGGCCTTTTATCAAAATCAATGCACAACTTGGACAATGATTCCCTTCTGCAGAGTGAGTACGTCATAGTACCCAAGAAGGCTTCCCCACGGCGTACTACTCTGCCTCCGACTATTTTAGGAATTTTCAGAGTCGGCGATCACCGGAATTCTGCAGAGCCACAGAAATTTTATTCCACGTGCTGATTCGACTTCGAGGCAGACAGAGTATGATTACGAACTGTAACTGTCCTTTACACACAATTCATCGTTTTGCTTTATAGACTTGCAAATTCAAACTGATATTAAATAAATACCTCTGAGTGTGGTAGATATTTGTGTTAAAAATATTGAGGAAGCATCTTCTCTAGCCTGAAAGTTTCCATTCAAGTAAGTAGATATTATTCAGCCATAATAACTTAACTGCAGTTTGAAACGTCCCCTTTGAACAATTGTACACGACTGTGCTTAAACTGACACATAATATTTTTAGCGCAACGCAATAGGACTTCCAAAAATCCCTACGAAAGAATGGCCCTCACTAACATTAACCTATACGTTTCAAAAATCACTTACCTCACAAAAATCTTCGTTACTCAAGCTACTGCAATACAGCGAGCGCCACTACTGCCAACTAAATAAAAGATTCAAACAACGGAAGTCACTAACTACTGAGGCACAGTTAGCAAATGAAAGGTTTTAATGGAGAACAAACAATGTATTTACCTTTATATATATATATATATATATATATATATATATATATATATATATATATATATATATATCAGTTCATGACACCAATTCTTACAAATTTCAAAACTCCTCCATCTCTCTCCCCACGTCCACCACTGCTGGCGGCTCACCTCCAACTGCGCAACGCTACGCGCTGTTAGCATCCAGCTGCCGCTGCCCAACACTACAATGGCAGACAACAATGCAAACCAGCCACAGACTGCACACGGCACAGCCAGTAATTTTTATACAGAGCGCTACGTGGCGGCGGCGTTATCAATAAAAAAACCTAAACAGCCTACTTACATAGCCCCCATGCTCCCCACAAAAAAATTTACAAATTGTTTTGGGCAGTGGCCAATACAGATTTGAAAAATTTTTTCATAATTACAATGACAAAGAAATGAAATGCACACACTTATCGATACAATGTTGGTCAAAAGCTAAAATTTTCTCACAGTCCATAAAGACAGTCCTGATCATTCATCAAAGTAAAATAGCAGTGTTTTTCTCAAAGTCTGAGTAGTAAAAGAAAATGCACACGGAAGTAGTGGATTTCCATGCAGTCTTGAAGAAGTAGTGTTGTCCTTCCAACGAAAGACAGTGCTGACTCTTGACATGCAGACAGGTAATGGGCCACAACAGAGTCAGTCGACGTTGAAGACTATTGGTAGGTAGGACATCACAGAGCAGACCCACTATAGTCCTGGTAGAGATTACGGTATTGGTGGGCCACCAGAGGTGCAGACCCATTGCAGTCCTTGTAGAAATAATGGTATTGGTGGGTCATCAAAGGTGTAGACCCACTGTAGTCCTTGTAGAGATGGCCAGCAGCCATCTGTTTGACTGCGCAGGCGCACAATCACCATTGAAGAGTCTTGTGGATAATATAACAAGTCCATAACCACCACTTGTGCACTCAGAAAAATTGTTTTTGAAATGTCCTTAGAACCAGCAATGCTGTTATCCAGTCCCTTACTGAGTTATTAACACATGTGCAAACACTATCAGACACTACTTCTCACATATTGTCCATATACTATGACCAACAGAAACGTGTGCAGTGAAATGTAATTTACAAGTTACTTAATTTGATGAACTGGTGTCAATTACAATTTTATAACATAAGAATACAATAACAAAGGTACAAAATACATCTTTAAAGAACATAAAAATACAGATAACATTTGCAGTGGTATAGGCTTACCAAAGAATCGAAATAGCAAATACATCAGTGTTACAAAAATTACGACATAAGTACATACGTGAAAGATCAGAATAACTTTTGAAACATCAACTTCACACATGAGCATTAAAACAAAACACAATAAATAATGTCTGAACATATTTACAAAGAAAATAACATAGTATTCGAAAAATTCTACAACATAAATCTTATTATCTAAACACATAAAGACAGGAAAAAGACAAATACACAAGGGTACATAAACACATAGAGGGATAATACGAAAGGAAAGGACAGGGTTTGTTTTACTGCAGTATTTTGCATAGAGATCTCCCTTAGTTCATCATTTTTCCCAAAAAGTCCTATCTAAACCTGCTTTCTGTATTCTGTTCACATCCTCTTTCGAAAATAGTTTTTCTCCACTGTACACTACTTTTTTGGCCAAACCATTTTCTTATAGCTTCTCAATGCTTTTCTTCCAATTCATCATAGTTAGTTTCTTATATAGTCTACCCCCTCTTAAGCTAACTTAAATCTACTGAGCTCAGATGCTTAACTAAGGGAAGAGGCAATGCAGCAGCACAAAACAATTTACACAAACAGCAATGATAAAAAAATTGAAATTGGCAAAAAAAAGGCAGCAATATTACAACTAATATAAGGCAATGCGCAGCAAACAAGAAAAATAAATCAGTAATAAAATTGGCTTAACCTAGTAATACAAAGTGACATTCAGTAGCACTATGAATGGCAAACAGCCGCAGCAAATGCTATAACTTATACCTAAACATGACAAAGCACAATCAGAAAAAATGTTACACTAAAGACAACAATGCAAATAAGGACAACGTCTATTCACATCTTAATGTCTATGCAATTAAAGTGGTGCACCACAACTTATTCTACCATAAAAATTACCAAGTACTTGAAAAGAAAATTATGTATGCAGTTCCTGTGAAGGGAAGTCTTTTTGTGCTCCTTCGTTTTTTAAGTACATCGTAAAGTTATTATTTACTGCATCTGTAGGCATAAAATATCTATATTAGTACATCTATTAAATTTTGTTTTAGCCAATGCAGCAGTGCAGATAGAAACTGGATATTAAACAAAATGAGCAATCTCTCAGCTAGAAAGACAATAGATATAAAATGTTTCTCATCATTTCATTTCAGTAAATATCGTAAATTAAGAGCTTCACAGTGTAATCATATGTTTTCAAGTTTGGGCGTGGCGTATTTGCGATGCTTTCTACAAAGGAATGAATGTCAATAGCGAGGATAATGGCCTCTTTTTTTTTACCTGTGTCTCTGAAAGGCACACACTAATGGCTTTCTTTTTGTCAGGTGGTTGTCGCGCAGCTGGGTGCCCATGACGCATTACATGCAGGTGGTCACTTAACTGTCTTATCGAAATATTTACGACACCAATTTCCGCTACAGTGACAGTCTCATATAAAAATATTTCACAGGTCAAGAATTGGCGTTACAAATCTGTAGAAACAAAATTCTATTAATACAACAGTGTCCAAAAAGTTTTCGTCGGCATTGTAATACATTCAAGCATTTACATACATTTCATAACTCTTAAAGTACGATTCTTGGTTTTCAACAACCTTTTTCACAAACCAGAGTCCCTAACCTCTACTCATTATTTCTTACCTTATTCGTCGACACTTCTTCAATATTCCATCATAACAGATACGTAGCATAATCAAATAACTAATATAGCATCAGCTTATTGATCATAAACATACCGCAACAGCATAATACACATTGTCATCGTCATAATAACATCATAAAAACTCAGCTAAATCTCATAATCATCGTAGCTTTCTGCAATAACTTCAAAACGTAAAAAATATTCTCTGCTCATTTCAATAGTGTCATCTACCTCAAATGTACTTTAAAAATCATGATCCCATACCAAATATATCATTCAAAGCTCTCATAGTATCACAATGGTTCCAAAAAAGTATGAACAGTTCACAAAGTACAGACAAAATACAATTTCGTAAGTATGAAGTTATCCAACTATGTAATTATGTAAACATCTGTCACTGATGCAGTAAAAAAAAATGTTTGTTCCTCTATGATCAGATAGCTGTGTAATTTATGTGTTAGAGAAATATGGTACCGATGTGTAAAGTTGTATAAGCAAATACCATATTAGCTAGGGCTCCTTGTGCTTGCCACACACATGGTACACAAAGTAGGCGTGTACCCCCCTGAGGATAATGTAATTATATCCTCAGGTGTTACAGGTTAAAGCAATGGAATGAAATGTATCACGGAAAACCTTTGTATCATTGTATTTCAAATATCTTTAAAAATAAATGTTTTAAGTACAAAATTAGGCACTCAAATGCGCGTATTCTAGCGCTAAACTGTGCGTCGTGTTGTAAGATAATCTCTGTCGAAGTGTCGTAGTTATCGTCCTCCGAAAGCTAAGTTCTACAGAAGTCAATGTACTTACCTCATGATAAACAAAAGTGAAATGCTTTGCGTATAGATATCGTAGTTACTACGCTTATTGCCGTGATGAAGTAAGTACTGTACTGTAACGTATTGTTGTGCTACAGAAAAGGCTGTCTCATTGTAGCTATACCACAAAGTTTCTACTAAAACATGTTTTTCTTTCCAGAAGAATTCAGAAAAACTGTGCAGATATAAAACAGATACACCGCGAAAGCAACATTGTAAATTGTCACTCATTAGTAGCGTCGTGATATAATCGTGTAGCTGTCACATATACTAACCACTGTCTCATCTGGTATCTCACTGAGAGTACTTTAAATCCAGAATTTATTTTCAAGTAAACCAAAATGTTGCATTAAAATCCCACTAGCAATACCGGTAAATGTTCTAAGTATGTGAGCCTTATAGTCGTTACGTAATCGTGCAACTAACAAGCAAGAACGTACAAATAACAACACTGTGTCGTCTGTTCACTATAACAATGCATTCGTAATTTCTGTTTAAAAATGTTCCCTAGGTTCTAGACTGTATAGTTAACTTCAAAACATTGTTGCATGTTAACAGTTTCTCAGTGTGCCAAAGCATACTGGTAACGTGAAGTGAACAGCTTTATGGCAAAGACAAAGTTAAAAAGCAGATTATATTTCAATAAACGGTTTTACATGTGAAATGTGGTGTAAACCTTTTACCCCTTATAGTACTCAGAGTTTGAACTTGAATGCAATTATCATGCGGTATACGTCGGTAAAGAATACTGGAATTTTTCTCAAGGTTAGCGTCTATGTTATTTTTCTCTGAGCCAGGCGGCGCACGTGGCTGCCTGCGGTGCGGGTCATTGTCTGTCTCTTTGTTGGCGGGCGTCGTTATTGGGATTAGGAGACTTCTAAAAATTCACCTTGTCGAGAAGGCCCTGCTCTGTTTGATTCCCGCCAGTTCTGCTGCAATTCAGGTCTGTCGTTACGATCATATCGTCTGTCGTCATGTCGGTAATTTCTGTAATTAATTTCTTGCCGGTCACGTGGTGGAGAATTTCTCCCTGAATCGTAACTGCGCGCTGGACCGTTGCGTCTAAAGTTATTCTGTCTCCCTTGATAGTAATTATTTTGGTTCCCATATTGTCTGTTTCTCTGATTGTCTCTGTGATAGTCACTACCGCGGAGAGGTGACCTTTCCCTGTAATTATTACTACTCTGCCAAAGGTTGTCATACGGGTGGTGTCTGTTTTGGTCACGATTTGTATTGTGAGAATAGCCTTGTCGTGTCCAGTTATTATTTCTTTCATCGCGGAATTGCGACGGATGTGACCTGTAATTGTTGTGTTCCTGTTTTCGCGTTCCGCGACTGTCAGTGTCAATTTCTAATTCTTGTAAAAGTCCCTGAAAAGCTTCAATGTCGTCTTTGCAACGGCCTGCCAAAATAATATGCCGTAAATGTTAAGGCAATTTGATTAAGCAAATGCGGATGACTTCTGACGGGCTGTATGGGTTTGACAGGTACTGATTCTTGTGCAACATGTCTTCGAAATATTTCACAAGACTGGAAAATTCAGATTGTTCGAAATGTTTCATCATCATGATGCCATGTTTTACTCGGTCTCGGTCTTGTGTGGCTTGGGACCAATATGCTGAGAGGAAGGCATGGTAAAATTCTCCTTCACTGTGGCAATCGTGAGTGATCGATCGCATTCTTACAGCTGGTTCATTCTCTAAGTAGCCACATATAAATTCTAATATGTGCTCTAGTGACCAGTTGGGAGGAAAACAATGAGAGAATTGATGGAGCCACGCTTGTGGATGAATGTCGTTGCCAGAATTCTTAAATGTTTTGAATTTACGTGTAGTAATGAACAGCTTATAGTCAAAATCATCGTGTCGGCGGGTCGCATATCGGACATTGTTACGTCGTTTCGGAGGTTCCATCTCAAAATTCGGTGTACTTTGCCAATTTCCTTCATAATCTCCAAAGTGCCCTGTGTTGTTATTTTGTGGCAGTTCCGTATTTTTATGTCTCTCTTCCCATATTGGAGTGCGAGTGTCCTCAGAAATACGTAATTTTTGTATTACCTGTGTCAACTGATCTTGTACTTCCCGGATTTCTCTTTGGTGTTGCATATTAATTTGATTCTGATTTTGTTTGAATTTCCTAATTTGTTCGAACTCTTCTGTGTCATTAAAGACTACCGGTTTTGTGTCATTCAGATTATCATCTACCTTCGTAGATAAATTATTTAGCTGATCCGAAAGTTCAACTACTTTCTCTGATAATGAACTAATGCCCTCCATGTGTCTTTCTGAACCAATTTTCAGAGTATCTACTGTGTCCTTTAAGTTTTCTTGAGTTTTTTCAAGTTGCGTAACCGAATCGGTAGGTGCAACTGAGTCAATTTTAGCTTGCAACGTTTCATGATTTTCATGAACAATTGTTTGCAGTTCTTTTATGGCTGCTTCGTGATTCTGTAATGCATTTTCATGCCGCGAAAAAATTGGTTGGAAATGCTCACAAATTTGTGTTTTTACGTCATTACAGACTTTTTGACATTTCGATTCCATTTTCTGTAATTCAGTAGTTAAATCTTCACGTGTTTGTTCAAACGTATGTTCCACTGAGTCTAACTTTTGAAGCTTTTGCTCCATTGCGTCTAACTTCTGCTGTGTTTGTCTCTCATTTTGTTCCATTGTGTCTAACTTTTGAAGATTATGTTCCATTGTGTCTAACTTTTGAAGCTTTTGCTGTGTTTGTCTCTGATTTTGTTTCATTTGTTGCATTAATTGCAATAATAATGTATTAGTGTCTGGAATCTGATCCTCTATGCCTTTTGGCAGTGCATTTGCACCGGCAACATTCACAGTTTGACAAGCAGAAAATGTGTCTCGACTTATTTGAGAAAACGGTGAGGACGCAAAACCTGAATGTACAGTATTTGCAAGATTGTGTCCTGTCATATCGGATTCCTGACACGAGCTGATGCCGACCGATCGATCGATAATGCTTCCCTGTTCACTAACTGTTTCACTTCCTACACCATTATTTGCAGCCCGCTCCATTTCCCTATGCACTATTACCAAATTACTACTTTGAACATTTGTGAATTCATTACATGGTGGCGCTAACATATTGCTTTCGTCTTCACTGTCATTTCTCAGTTTACTTTGTACCTAGTATTACGTTTTTCACACGCCATTATTGTCACAATATTTCACACAATAACACAGAAAAGCACAATTTCAAGAGCAAAAATAAGAGAACACATTAACATAGCACTGAAAATAATATCTAGTTAATTGCAAGCGAAGCTGCGGAATACTTGGTATATGCGTGCCACAACTGTTTTACTGTACAACAATGAACGACTGCAACTACAAAGGAAATTCTCTCTATGATTATGCGCTAGCAATAAACAAAGGCTACACTCACTACACAAACTACAAGAAAAAAATCAGAAGATTCCAGTGAGGTATCCTGGCAGGGTCGCCATATGAAATGTCCCCTTTGAACAATTGTACACGACTGTGCTTAAACTGACACACAATATTTTTAGCGCAACGCAATATGACTTCCAAAAATCCCTACGAAAGAATGGCCCTGACTAACATTAACCTATACGTTTCACAAATCACTTACCTCACAAAAATCTTCGTTACTCAAGCTACTGCAATACAGCGAGCGCCACTACTGCCAACTAAATAAAAGAGTCAAACTACGGAAGTTACTAACTACAGAGGCACAGTTAGCAAATGAAAGGTTTTGATGGAGAACAAATAATGTATTTACCTTCATAGTCATTATATATATATATATATATATATATATATATATATATATATATATATATCAGTTCATGACACCAATTCTTACAAATTTCAAAACTCCTCCATCTCTCTCCCCACATCCACCACTGCTGGCGGCTCACCTCCAACTGCGCAACGCTATGCGCTGTTAGCATCCAGCTGCCGCTGCCCAACACTACAATGGCAGACAACAATGCAAATCAGCCACAGACTGCACACGGCACAGCCGGTAATTTTTATACAGAGCGCTACATGGCGGCGGCGTTATCAATAAAAAAACCTTAACAGCCTACTTACAAGTTTAATACGGAGAGTAGTTAAAGCTTACTATAGAAATTATCATATATGAAAGTATGCAATGCAAATAATGGCAAAGCAAACATAACACAAAAAGAAAATAACATCATGCATACAATTCCCTTTCTAGGTAACATTTTATACCAGATTGCCAATGTCTTCAAACCAAAAGACATAAGCATATCCTTTAACACAGACACCGAGATTGGGCAGAAGTTACCCCATAACATCAGCACACGAAAGTCAGTTCATCATACAGGTGTGTATAAAATTGAATGTTGGACTGTGACTACTTCTACATAGGTCATACTGGCAGATCATTTGAGATGAGATTCAAAGAACACATGACAGCATTAAAAAAACAAAAAAATATCACACATCAGCAACAGCTAACCACCTGCATTAAACAAAACACCATGTTAACAACACAAGTATCAGCATGCTACACATCCAATCGAAAGGCAGAAATCTAGACATCCTTGAAACACTCCAAATATACAAACACCAAACAAAATAACCTGAATCCATCTTAAATGACAAGAATGACAATATTTACAATAATATCATCTCTGTTTTCAGCAGTTGCCTACATCATTAAAATTTAATGGAGACACACACACACACACACACACACACACACACACAGCTTAATATTGATCATAAATATTTAGTTATATTACAGTGACAGCCACCAAATGTACAAGAGATTGACCTTATTTACGGATATATCATCACACCAGCAGCTTGGACCCCTTGTCAGCTTGAAACTATATGTACATCAACTTCTGGCACAAATTGTACATCCATCTGCGTATTTTAAAGCATTAACCAATGTATTACCCGAACATTTAGGGAGTTATAACATACAAGAGATATAATCTTAAGACTCTCTGCTTTGTAAAGTTTGATCTCATACAGTCACTCTTTCCACCCTCGTTCTCTCTCTCTCTCTCTCTCTCTCTCTCTCTCTCTCTCTCCCTCTCACTTTCTCTTTCTTTTCCTCTGCCTCTGCCTCCAGCCTTTCATATCTATCTCTGAATTCCAACCAGCATTGTTATTTGTGTATAATTTTACCACTGTAGACGATATGATTATTGTACGTTAAGTTTGTAATATTTCATCTGATTGTGTAAACGAGTTTGAAGTTAACTTGTCAAAATCAGATTCATGTACCACCTGAAGTATTCACTCCAACACATGTATTCGACACCTCAAATCAAACATCTCCAAATCCTTTAAAATTTAGTCTGTAATGTTGTTACGATGTATATTCTTTGTACTTTATGATAATCTTTTTCTCTTCTGCTATACGATTCCTGCACCCAATAGTTTCCAGACGCCATATTTGTTTACAAAATATGGCAGTATACAAATGATGTGTTACGACAGTAAAAAGAACCTGAAACCACTGGAGGAACTCTATTTTACTTATTTTATGTTTACCGTTAGATATACGTTTATTTTTTTGTCAAAATAAACCCAAAACTATGTTCTGAAATAGTGCTTTGTTTCCACTAGACAGTGCCGCAAATTCATCCAAAAAATCGTAACACCACACACACACACACACACACACACACACACACACACACAAATGTCATACTAACAAACGTAAATAAACCTGATTATGGAAATTTACACCTTTTCAACTCTGCGTGTGGATAAATAAACAGTGACTGGTAACAGTAAATTTGTTGTTTCATTTAAAGCGAAGTTTACTTATTTTCATATCACTTGTGTCTGACAACACATGCATTGCAAATAAAATTGTGCAGACACTTCAACAGATCTGTGGTATGCCTCCCCAATTTGAATTTACTGTGAAGTTGTAGTCTCAAAAAGATAAATTCAACTGGGAGGAATACACAAAAAGAAATGCAGAAGCACCTAAGTATTATTTTATTTGCAATGTGGATGGTGTTAGAGATAGGTGATATACTTGCCTAGTGACATACTTGGCCGGCCGTGGTGGACGAGCGGTTCTAGGCGCTCAGTCCGGAACCACGCCACTGCTACGGTCGCAGGTTCGAATCCTGCCTCGGGCATGGATGTGTGTACTGTCCTTAGGTTAATTACGTTTAAGTAGTTCTAAGTTCTAGGGGACTGATGACCTCAGATGTTAAGTCCCATAGTGCTCAGAGCCATTTGAACCATTCGACATACTTGATCAGGCGTATCTTCATCCGGAGATTGTCAAATTGTAAATAATTCTCTGAAGTGTGTGACAGTTGCCTATAACAGACCAACGCTGAAGCTAGCCAACTGCGCTTTTGCGTGCATGGCTTGCTCCGTTTTTGGTGGTGTGGGCAGTTGACACCTTCCATTACTCTTAATAGCAGGGTTATTTTTCGGTTCAATGACGCGCAGTACTCCATTTTAACGAGCAGCTGCCTGTGAATAGGACAAGAAAATGAATAGGTATCGATGTTTTTGTCCCGTGTCAGTTCCTACTTATCGCGGATGGCAGGGCGAGATGTTGGCAGCACTGCATCCGGCGACCGCCCGCTTTGGCGCGGCACAGTGAGGCCGGCAGCGCGCCGTGCCAGGCGACATCCAATTTGCGGCAAACAGGATTTGAGCGCCTCCGCCTCCGCCGGCCTGTGAGGCGGCCGCCGCCCCCGTCGCCCCGCCGCCCCCGCCTCACTTGCAGGGTGTCGCTCCGCCGGAAGCCGCCTGCTGCCGCCCGTCTACTCTGGGCGGCACCTTACAGCCGAGCAGTCGCGCAGTGCGGCACTAGCGCACCTCCTTACAGCCTACTGTTAGCCCCACCATTCCGTGACAGCCTTATGATAAATTAGAAAAAATTATTATCTGAGAACAAAAAATATGATCATATAGGAAATCAAGTTTTAAATAATGTTTCTTTCTCATGAAGCTCGACCTGAGACGGCAAACGTGGCCAAAAAATTCCGCGAAGTTACGGAAAACCGTCTCTCTTAAATAAATAAAACACTATCGCTCCCATTGAAAAATGTTAAAGGAGAACATTGTAGGTATTAAAAAGATTTATCGATTGCTTTTTTATAACCACCGGCTGCTTTGTTACGTTTCGAGATGCGCCGAAAAAACCGTCACTAGTTGGGGTATCCATAACTGCTAAACATTCACGTTCCCTTACTTGCTTCTTACTGTTGTGTATAGCCCGCAGTAAGTCAAAAAATTTTTAGAAATTAAAACAAATTACTATTTTTCGAGATATCTCGATTTCTTTTGGAAAAAATACTCTCTCCATTATTGTCTACATCTTCACATTAACGGCCTTAGGGTTATTTTCTTTGCAAAGATTTGTGCTACCACGCTATTACATAATGTTTACGATTTTATTAATTGTAATGGTCAAAAACTGACTTCAAAAACCATACTCTTTTATTGGGCGTGGTTTTTAGCTAACTACCTCAATTTTTATTTTGGGAATACGATTTTTAAAGGAAGAAAAAAAATGGCTCTGAGCACTATGGGACTTAACTACTGTGGTGATCAGTGCCCTAGAACTTAGAACTACTTAAACCTAACTAACCTAAGGACAACACACACATCCATGCCCGAGGCAGGATTCGAACCTGCTAGAACCGCTAGACCACCGCGGCCGGCTTTAAAGGAAGAAAAAGCTGACTTTTCACGAACTAAAAACAATTGTTGCCACGACTTTCTGAAGCCGAGATAGCTTTCTTTTTTAATCTTGTGCACGAAATTTATGTTTCACAGTGATGCATTTGATGGAAGTTAGTAATCTATGCTTATTCGTTCAGGAAAAAGTAGTTGGATATGCTGCATTGATTTTCAGTATTAGTGACAGAGAAATACACTGAGGTGACAACAGTCATAGCATAATGGTATGCACATATACACAAGTCTTTAAGACCCCGTACACAGGGTGTAAGAGAGCAGTGAATTGGCGGAACAGTCATTTGCACTCAGACTATGATCACACGACGGGAATTAACAGACTTTGAAAGCGGAGTGTTAGCTGGAGCTAGACACATGGCACATTCCATTTCCGAAATTGTTAGGGGATTCAGTATTCTGAGAGCCAGGGTGTCAGGAGCATGGCGAGAATACCACATTTCAGGCACTACCTCTCACAACGCACAACGCAGTGGCCGACGGCATTCGCTTAAAGACCGAGACCAGTGACGTTTGCGTAGAGTTGTCAGTGTTAACAGACAAGTAACACTGCGTGAAATAACGGCAGAAATCAATGTGGGACGCACGAGAACGTACCCGTTAGGGCAGTGCGTAGAAATCTGGTGGTAATGGGCTATAGCAGAAAACGCCCGACGCGAGTGCCTTTGGTAACGGCACTACATCACCTGCAGTGCCTTTCCTGGGCTCATGTGACCATATCGATTGGACCTTAAACGACTGGAAAGCCGTGGCCTGGACAGGCGAATCCCAGCTTAAGTTGGTAAGAGCTGAAAGTTGTGGTCGATTGAGGCGTAGACCACACGAAGCCATGGACCCAAATTGTCAACACGGCACTGTGTAAGCTGGTGGGGGCTTCATCATGATATGGGCTGTGTTTACATGGCACGGGTCCTCTGATCCACTTGAACCGATCATTGACTGTAAATGGTAATGTTCGGTCATTTGGAGCCATTCATGGACTTCAAAAATGGCATTTTTATGGATAACGATGCGCCATGTCACCAGGCCACAATCGTTCGCGACTCGTTTGAAAAACATTAATTTGGAGAACTTTCTGCACAATTTCGGGCCAGTGGTTTGTACACCCCCATCGCCCACATTTTAGTACACTGGACTCGCTTTCGGGAGGAAGATGGGCAGTCCGGTGAGGCCGAGCGGTTCTAGGCGCTTCTGTCTGGAACCGCGTGACCGCTACGGTCGCAGGTTCTAATCCTGTCTGGGCATGGATGTGTGTGATGTCCTTAGGTCAGTTAGGTTTAAGTAGTTCTAATTTCTAGGGGACTGATGACCTCAGATGTTAAGTCACATAGTGGTCAGAGCCTTTTCTTTTTTTACCACGATGGTTCGAATCCGAAGCCGGCCATTCAGATTTAGATTTTCTGTGTTTTTCCTAAATTTCCCCAGGTAAATGCTGGGATGGTTCGTTTGAAATGGCCACGGCCGATTTTCTTCCCCATCCTTGGCACAGTCTGAGCTTGTGCCCCGTGTCTAGTGACCTCTGTGTCGACTGATCATTAAACCCTATCTTCCTTCGTTCCTTCCTTCCTTCCCTTCCCTCGAACATTCATGGGGCATAATCGACAGATCGGTTCGTGCACAAAATTATGCAACGGCAACACGTCCGTAATTATCGACTGCTATAGAGGCAGCATGGTTCAGTATTTCTGCAGGAAACTTGCAACGACTTGTTGAGTCCATGCCACGTCGAGTTGCTGCAGTACACCGGGCAAACGGATGTCAAACACGTTATTACGAAGTATGTCATGACTTTCGTGTGCTCAATGTAAAGTTAAAAAATGCAAGCAAGGAGTGCGCGAACTGGGTCGGGTGGCGGAGTGGGGGAAACCGGCACGCACTCGCTCTGAAAACTGATTCTAAATGGACCTCGCTGCATAAATCTTTATTACCCGATTCTCAATACTAAAGATTATATCATAGTATCTTTGCTTGAAAATTTAAGTATTCTTTATTGACCTACATCAAGTGCATCGCTGTAACACAACTGCGTCCACTACACTTTTTTATCTCAGCTGCACAAGGTTGTAGAAACACCTGTTTCTTAAAAAAAAGTCGTGAAAAACGTCAGATATTTATTTCTTTAAAAATTATTTTCATACATAAAATCTGAGACAGATAGTTAAAAAAAAACACGCCCAACGAAAGCACAAGTTATTCTATTTTTTTATTCTTAGGATTAATTAAATCTTAAGAATTATTTAATAGCATGATACCACAACTCTTTGCGAAAAACCGCTACTGTAGAGCCGTCAACTGAGAAGGTCTAGACCCTTATCAAGATCCCCATTTCTCCAAACAATCGATATATCTCGCTAAATAATTAATATTTCTTTAATTTTTCAAACAAATAGATTTTGAATTACCGCGGGGTATGCTAACAGTAAATAGGGAGTATGCGAACGTGAACATTAAAGAATTACAGAGAAACCGATTCTTAATCATTTTTACGATGTTGAAACTTAACAAAGCAATCGTTACTTATAAAAAAGCAATCGACAGATCTGTTTTGCCCCTAAAACTTCCTCCTTTAACATTTTTCGATTGTATCTATAGTTTTGTACCTAATTATGAAAAAAAATTCGACTTTGAGGAACTTTTTGGCCATGTTTGCCATCTTGGATCAAGTTTCACGAAAAAAAACTCTATTTAAAATTTAATTTCCTCTACGCTCATTTTTTTTTTTTTAAGTTATAATTTTTTGTAGTCACTTCTCCATAATACTTGGATTATGCTGGAAGAGAGTCAGCATGACATCTACTTCAGGACTACTATGCTGGGCATGGCACTTAATTGCGCACATACAGTGAAAACAGGTGCAAGCAGTGCCAACACAAGGATAGATGCATACCCGTGTTAATCCATGGTGTCTTTCATAATGATTGAATCACCAACGAGGTGCCACGAAAACATTCCCCGAACCATAATTTTTGTATGGTATTTGCTTTCAGGCGTTTCACACCTTATACGCCCATGGCCATCTGTCATCTAAAAAGGCTATCTCTTGCCACTCATTGGATGTCCATTTGCATTATCGACGTGCAAATTCCAGCCTTCGCCGCCGACAATGTAATAGACAATCATTCGTCCGCTCAAAATCCCGGCAAACGCTGAAAACGTTCATGTCTGACGTAACTGCCAGCATTGCCCCTGGTGTCCATCTGGCAGGGATCGTTGCTAGACGACTCAGGGTTATTTCATGCGCATCGCTGCTAATGGGTTCTGTTGATTCCAAGTCTCTGGCCCAGAAATTCACTTGTGCTGCCAGTTTTTACAGCTACGCATTTTTATTCACTGTTGCCAAAATAAAAGTAGTTGGATTTCAGAAAAATAAAGACGCTGTACACATCACTCTGTCTACCAATGAAAGGTATGTGATGTAACAAAAAGAAGTATCAAAGTGGATATAACAGCAGAATTACGCTGCTTGAAGGCAATCTGTTTCTTACTTTGTATTGTTATTAGCTAGCAAGAATTACATATCAAATCTGTTTCAATGTATGTCAATGTGCAGGCAACCGCACTTGAGCCCACTGTTATGTCCTGAAACCTGCCTGCGATCTTATATAATTAAAATAACTAAAATTTTCACGAAATTTTAAAAGGAATGAGAATTTATGTATAAAATGTAACATGTAAACGGAATTTCCATTCTGATTCCAAAATTGCTCTTTCATTTCGCAGGTCTACAATATTTTCAGAGACATGGAGGCTTTAACATTCCAATTTACATTTTACTGACATTATTTCAGCCGATACGTTTGGCCTAAATGTATATGTTTGAATCATAACCTTCTGTCCTCTAGAATCTACTGAATAAATTTTAAACTTCCGGGCAGATTAAAAATGTGTGCCGGGCCGAGACTCGAACTCGGGACCTTTGACTTTCGCGGGCAAGCGCTTGCCCGAGAAAGGCAAAGGTCCCGAGTTCGAGTCTCAGTCCGGCACACAGTTTTAATCTGCCAGTAAGTTTCATTTCAGCGCACACTCCGCTGCAGAGTGAAAATCTCATTCCTGAATAAATGTTATTTCTTCAAACCGGGCGTTTAACTAATTCTGAATGCTACACAATGTCTTCCTTTGTTCATAAGTGACTGAATTTTCTATTAGTCAAATAAGTTGGTCGTTAATGAAATCTGCAATGGTCTGTAGTTGCTACAGATCTTCCAGTCATACTAGCAAAATTTGTGATTATGTATTGCATCAATGATATCAGTAGTATTTTATTGTTGTTATAAAATACTGACGTTTTTATGTATTTAATAAATTGAATTCACATGATGTGAAATTTTTGCTTGGGTTCTAAGTGTTCGTTGCAAACTATCGAATTTGCTTCGTTACTGTGAAATTATATTGAACATTCCCACTGATAACTATCCTCGTGACACTCAGTCACCAGGCTCTTTGTTTCTTTATACACACCTCAGTAATCAAACCCTCAAATATTTGCCCTCACACCAACATTCTCACTTCAAGAACCCTCATGAGATATCTGGTAATTTCAGTATAGCAGCTATCATTACGTTATGTGAGTTAGAATCAAGTTCTTCTGTGTCTTAAGCACTCATTCATGGAATTATCTGCAGCGCAATCACAGCATATACAAATTTACGTTTCAAAAGTTAACTTATTTTATTATTAGCTGAGTTCCTCATTGATGCTTGCCAGAATGTAATGCTGAGAGAAAAAGATTAGCACTTTCTTGACGTTCTAATAGCTCATCTACAAGAATTAAGCTGCTTCTCCTTTCACAACGCCAGCAGAGTTTTACACTGAAATAACAGATGATTGTAATACGTTGTATTAAATCGTTCGACGAAAAGATTCACAAATCAAAGAAAACCCATAACAGAACAGAAAAAAAGAAAGTTGCCTTTCAGTGTAATCTTGTACATCCTGATAAAGAGCTCGAAACTGTGAACGAAGGCAATTTTTCGAATCGTGTGAGGTGAAGACATCTCATACGCTTGGTTGTCAGTCGAAACCTGGTGCAGACAGCCGTGCATTGAGACTGTAATACTTGTGTGCCATACTCCAGATAGAAGTGGTGGTATTTTATGTTGTCCGCTATGATGACCGTTTTCAGAAAATGTTGGTATTTGTTACACGAGTTAGTTCAGTACCAGCGGAATGAGTCTGTGTTTCCATCGATGTGTCTGTGAGTTCACCTAACATAAAGAGAAGTAGATCTCCATCTTTTCGAAATGTTTGTACACGATAGCGTAAATACTATCCTCGTTGATCCGCAATTGCTGCGACATTAGCATCAAATAAAAGTCGCCGTTATTGTACAAGCATGCTTTGCAGTTGCTCGACGTTTTCTGCCGCTATGCCTCTCGAGAATAGACTCGAACCCAGGATGAACCTCTGACTCTGAAGTGGAGTGTGGAAGTTTCTGACAGATTCAATGCCGCATATAAAGTCTTACTGTCCGAACTTCCAGCACCTCCTCTCACCATTACTGCCGTAAACGTGATGATGTGGACTCGTTTAAACAGTGAAACATTTCACGCAGGCAATGCAGTTGGACTGTGCACTTTAGGAACACGCCGTGAGAGTTTATTCCATTTTCTAAAGATGTTTCCCTTACGCAGAAGGCATCGCTCGGTCGTGGTCCGAAGATATTTCAACTACAACGAGGATTAACAGGCGCTCTGGTTGTTGTCAATGAGTATTCAATTTAGGAGTGTCAAGACATTTTTATTGTCCACGACAACTACCCTCATGGAATTTGTGCCACTCGTATTCATAATTACTTTGAAATAACCGCCCGCATTTTAAGTTTGCACTACCAGCTGGCTGTCCAGGTTTTCAGTCGATTCGCCTGTTCGGCCACGCACCCAGTGGGTGATGACAACCCAATACGCCCCCTCCCACCCCTCCCAGTAAAGATGATACTTTCCAAACTCAGCAGAAGGTCTCCTGCACACCTTACTAGACCAGCGCTTCTGGAGCTTATAATTTCCCGGAAAGTTTCAAAACAGAGCACATTCATTCCGCTGCAGAGAGAAAGATTCAGTGTGGAGATAAACTATAGGCTATGACTGTGGCCCTTCTGTGCGACGTCGTTTCTTCCAGGAGCTCTAGTACAGTGAACTATGAGGGAGGGCTTTCGTGAAGCGGTGAAAAGTGATCTTGAGCCACTTCTGAAGAGCTGAGTCCGAAGGAGCACGGTTCGCGAAAGGGAAGATTCTGGGTTCGGCTCCCGGTCTGGGACACAGGTTTAATGCGTTAGGAAGTTTCTGCAGCAGTTTTATTTTCGACGAGAAAACTAGTTACAGCCTCAGGTTTATACGGACATGGATCAGGAAGTGCGACTGAAACATGAAGAAGAGCGCTTAAAATATGTCACTCGACGAATATTTGAGCGTTGTTCGTCAATACGCGAACGTTTGAACACAACAACAAAGGAAGTATGTTGAGTGTGGTTCACAGAGCGGTATTTAGGATGTAACAACCGGTACTCTGAACTGTGGTAAGGGCCCAACTGGAGGAAGTCTTACAACTAGCCCGTAAGAGTAGCATTTTACAACAGATTTTGAAATCAAAGGATATAAAGCGTAATTTAAGGTTTATTACTTAACTGGCATAAGATATTACTATAGAATTTATGATTTAATTAATTGATGAAATTAAAAAATGAAAAGAATTGAATATATTAAGGTATTCAACACGATTTATTAACACTTGTATGAACCATATATTATATCGTGTTTATGTTACGAGTGTTCTCTTCACTGGAATAGCTATTGTCTGTGCGGTAGAGGTCTTTTCTACTCAGCGCTTATCGTTCTCTGTGCTGCCCGTCATTTATTCGGAATCCATATCTCATTAATAAATGAATTATGATATACCCTGTTCTGCTTCGACCAAGCAGCGAGATGTGTACGTAATTACGACACTGACAAGGGGACGGCGCCTACTCGTCCATATTGATGATATAGCCAGGTCCACGCCAGAAATGAAATTGATCGATGTGAATGCTTCAGATGGATAAGCGTTAAAAAAAAAAAAAAAAAAAAAAAAAACTTTTTTGGCGCGGGTCGGGCGAGGCACGGGCGTGCTTTGCAGGCAGCCGTTAGTACAGTGGAAAGAGTACAGACCGGTAATCCAATGGTCTTGGGTTCGACTCCCTATTTTAAATTTTTACTCTGCTTAAACTACAAATAATCCGACATAATACTCAGTATATTATGTTTGATATGATTAGTCCCTATATAAAGGATACGAAATTTATTATGTTAACTGACCCATGGGGAAGTACCGTCCCATCAAATCCACAATTATACGACGACATATTTGAACGTGAAGAAGTCTTGTTATTAGGCAGTATTCCCTCATATGCATACCGCCAGTGCAACCATGCGGTGTCTCTTTCTGTTGTCAGGTAAATAATTTGACCAGAAATCTTCAATCGAGAGAAAAAGAAATCACATCCCCAGAAGACTGGATGAGAATATATTCCATCGTAAATCACAGCCTACACTCACGAATATTTGGCGAAATGATGCATCACACGTTATTTACTGCCAAATTGTACAACGAGAGAAAACCTTTCATGAACGTAAATCAGATTCGTTTTTGATAATAAACTTTAAAACAACCAGGTAATTGTAAAAATGCGGTGTCAACAACGTGTGCAAAATGCAGAGGATATTACTGCTTCTCATGTTTGTACGATGAATATTACCAAATGGTTCAAATGGCCCTGAGCACTATGGGACTTAACATCTATGGTCATCAGTCCCCTAGAACTAAGAAATACTTAAACCTAACTAACCTGAGGACAGCACACAACACCCAGTCATCACGAGGCAGAGAAAATCCCTGACCCCGCCGGGAATCGAACTCGGGAGCCCGGGCGTGGGAAACGAGAACGCTTCCGCACGAGCAAGAGCAGCGGACGATGAATATTACCATTGCACGTGTAAATAATCACACGCAAGTAAGAAAAGCACTTGATTTAGTATACGAAGTTCTCGTGTACGTCTTATAATCTCTTCCTCGAATTTTACACTGCCGGAAAAAAATTAGTACTCCTGGAAATACATCGATTTTGATCCGAAGAGAGCATTTGCCACTAGATGTGCTGATAACGTCGTCCGCCAACAGATAGCGTATTGGCATAGCTATCGGAGCGACATCTGTGTCTACTTTTTAAGAGTGTGTGCTCACAAAAATAAGGCTCAATGTGGTGCTGAAGTGTGAAGGAAGTAGGCAATCATGCCACGGAAACGGACTCCTGCTTCATACAGCCAACTGAGCGAGTTTGAAAAGGGTAAGATTGTCTTTTCGAACATGCTGTGTCGGTTGTGCAACGGTAGTGGTATCAGTGTACAACGTAGCAAGTTATTACGATATAACATTTGATGCAGTAAGGCACGCAGCCGTATAGCCAGGTGGCTTCAGGATGGCTACGTTTTTGTTCGCTCTGAGTCTCAGCGCAGTTGACCCTCCCGCCGTGATAACAGTTTCAAGTAACATTCAGTCAGTACACAAATTCATACCCCCTACGGATCTAAATAAACCACAGTAATTATCATCCGAATTTGTTCAAACTTGGCACACGATCTTTTGTTATTAAGGAAGGGATCCTATCAAAATTTCAGATTTTTATCTGTTATAGTTACGGAGATTGAGAAAATTACTTAAATCTCCTAAAACCAACACTTATGTTTCAAAACTCAGTTAGGAACAATAATAAAGTGTTTTTATTATCATCTTAAGTCATAACATAGCTCACAGTTTATAAAATCACTTAATTGGCATTTTCTTTTAAAAATTTTAATTACTCTACATTACGTAGTATAAAAAATCATTCAAAATTAATATTTGATTTTTATTTTATTGTGTGAATATATAGAAATGAATGAGAGAGTATATGTGGTACATACATAAAAATTTAATGTCTTTTATGTAAAACCTTATAAAATTGAACTGTGGGAAAATTGTGTTGCAACCATGATGCCGATGACGTATGTCGATGTGTGCTTGTTTTTGTAAGAGAGAAGCCAGAATAAAAGTCAGAAGCGGAAAAATTTCTACATTAATTTAAAGAATTTTTGCATTTTGTTCTATTTTATTAAACAATACATTAGAAATTGAAATTGTAATGACATAAATGACTATCTGATTAGTTCTTGGCTAAGGCAAGTTTGCCCGCTAGAACGATCTGCAAGGGTCATTCTGATTGGTCATTCAGATCAATAGCCAATCAGAATTAAGTGTTTCCTGCGCGCAGATGGTTTGATAGGTAGAGAGGAGAGGAGCATCGAGATAGTCGCTCGCTAACCTGCTTCCGGGTAACACCGTGCTAGATGTCTCCGCGAAAATAGTAAGTAAAATGAAGAGCTAGTGAGATCATTTAAGATAGAACGTGTCGTGGCTAAAGCCGTTTAAGTTACAAACATTTTGAGGAACGTGTAATGTTTCGGAATTAATTAGTTGAAGTTTTATAAGCGGGTGATATTTTGGTCGTAGAGAAAATTCCGAGTGGCATATTCCATGTTTTTGATGGAATACTTTGGCGAGCACTTCTAACATACACTCCTGGAAATTGAAATAAGAACACCGTGATTTCATTGTCCCAGGAAGGGGAAGCTTTATTGACACATTCCTGGGGTCAGATACATCACATGATCACACTGATAGAACCACAGGCACATAGACACAGGCAACAGAGCATGCACAATGTCGGCACTAGTACAGTGTATATCCACCTTTCGCAGCGATGCACGCTGCTATTCTCCCATGGAGACGATCGTAGAGATGCTGGATGTAGTCCTGTGGAACGGCATGCCATGCCATTTCCACCTGGCGCCTCAGTTGGACCAGCGTTCGTGCTGGACGTGCAGACCGCGTGAGACGACGCTTCATCCTGTCCCAAACATGCTCAATGGGGGACAGATTCGGAGATCTTGCTGGCCAGGGTAGTTGACTTACACCTTCTAGAGCACGTTGGGTGGCACGGGATACATGCGGACGTGCATTGTCCTGTTGGAACAGCAAGTTCCCTTGCCGGTCTAGGAATGGTAGAACGATGGGTTCGATGACGGTTTGGATGTACCGTGCACCATTCAGTGTCCCCTCGACGATCACCAGAGGTGTACGGCCAGTGTAGGAGACCGCTCCCCACACCATGATGCCGGGTGTTGGCCCTGTGTGCCTCGGTTGTATGCAGTCCTGATTGTGGCGCTCACCTTCACGGCGCCAAATACGCATACGACCATCATTGTCACCAAGGCAGAAGCGACTCTCATCGCTGAAGACGACACGTCTCCATTCGTCCCTCCATTCACGCCTGTCGCGACACCACTGGAGGCGGGCTGCACGATGTTGGGGCGTGAGCGGAAGACGGCCTAACGGTGTGCGGGACCGTAGCCCAGCTTCATGGAGACGGTTGCGAATGGTCCTTGCCGATACCCCAGGAGCAACAGTGTCCCTAATTTGCTGGGAAGTGGCGGTGCCGTCCCCTACGGCAATGCATAGAATCCTACGGTCTTGTCGTGCATCCGTGCGTCGGTGCGGTCCGGTCCCAGGTCGACGGGCACGTGCACCTTCCGCCGACGACTGGCGACAACATCGATGTACTGTGGAGACCTCACGCCCCAGGTGTTGAGCAATTCGGCGGTACGTCCACCCGGCCTCCCGCATGCCCACTATACGCCCTCTCTCAAAGTCCGTCAATTGCACATACGGTTCACGTCCACGCTGTCGCGGCATGCTACCAGTGTTAAAGACTGCGATGGAGCTCCGTATGCCACGGAAAACTGGCTGACACTGACGGCGGCGGTGCACAAATGCTGCGCAGCTAGCGCCATTCGACGGCCAACACCGCGGTTCCTGGTGTGTCGGCTGTGCCGTGCGTGTGATCATTGCTTGTACAGCCCTCTCGCAGTGTCTGGAGCAAGTATGGTGGGTCTGACACACCGGTGTCAATGTGTTCTTTTTTCCATTTCCAGGAGTGTAGAAGACCACTAAACTGACTGAAAGTTCAACTCGCTAATAGCAGTGGGTCAGTGACTGTTAGACCGCTAAATTAACCGGGTCAGACTTACAGGAATTCTGGCTGAATTCTGGCTGCTTTTACGTGTAAAATATGTTGGATAAACAGTGAATTTGTAATGACAGAGCATTTGCATTATTAAATACGGACTTGATAGCCATTTCACGTGTTTCCTTATGAATAAAAACACGTTAATAAAATTTTCAAATGATTACTGCAATTAAAATGCATTCTCCTACCGTCCGAAATTTTTGAAAATGAACTTACAGGAACTGATTTGCAATTTGAGTTACGCGGCCTCTGTGTAGTGGGTGTTAGGTAGTGGTTTCACACTGACTAGCGTGTATCTGCTACTGCAAAGTGAAGGGACGTCTGAAGGAATAAATATAGAGGTAGGTGAATCGTTCGATGACAGTGAATGAGAGAGAGAGAGAGAGAGAGTAAGGAGACGAAAGAACGACACACAGACTCCGCCCCACCACAACTGGGCTCGTGAACATGCTTTGCACCTGTAAACGAGGTTCTGGACGTCCACGCAGCATAGATGCCCGCCAGTATAGTCGTGTTGTAAGGGCAGTAGTGGCAGAGCGTACAGCTACCACAGCACAGACAAGAGGGCGTGTGGGGCGAGACGTGTCATCACGTTGTTGCGAGCAGGTTACTACAGTGGGACTATGGGCACGCACACCTGCAGCCCGTCTTCCACCCATGCTACAGCATTGGTGCGAACGGCGTGACAGGCGCCGTCACAGGATTTAATTTTCGCATCTGTCAACATCTACTTTCTTTGGGATTGGAATTATTATCTTCTTCTTGAAACACAATGTTTTGAGCATTATATCGGTTCACTCGAAGTGTAACTAACTCCTGGAAATGGAAAAAAGAACACATTGACACCGGTGTGTCAGACCCACCATACTTGCTCCAGACACTGCGAGAGGGCTGTACAAGCAATGATTAACGCATGGCACAGCGGACACACCAGGAACCGCGGTGTTGGCCGTCGAATGGCGCTAGCTGCGCAGCATTTGTGCACCGCCGCCGTCAGTGTCAGCCAGTTTGCCGTGGCATACGGAGCTCCATCGCAGTCTTTAACACTGGTAGCATGCCGCGACAGCGTGGACGTGAACCGTATGTGCAGTTGACGGACTTTGAGCGAGGGCGTATAGTGGGCATGCGGGAGGCCGGGTGGACGTACCGCCGAATTGCTCAACACGTGGGGCGTGAGGTCTCCACAGTACATCGATGTTGTCGCCAGTGGTCGGCGGAAGGTGCACGTGCCCGTCGACCTGGGACCGGACCGCTGCGACGCGCGGATGCACGCCAAGACCGTAGGATCCTACGCAGTGCCGTAGGGGACCGCACCGCCACTTCCCAGCAAATTAGGGACACTGTTGCTCCTGGGGTATCGGCGAGGACCATTCGCAACCGTCTCCATGAAGCTGGGCTACGGTCCCGCACACCGTTAGGCCGTCTTCCGCTCACGCCCCAACATCGTGCAGCCCGCCTCCAGTCGTGTCGCGACAGGCGTGAATGGAGGGACGAATGGAGACGTGTCGTCTTCAGCGATGAGAGTCGCTTCTGCCTTGGTGCCAATGATGGTCGTATGCGTGTTTGGCGCCGTTGAGGTGAGCGCCACAATCAGGACTGCATACGACCGAGGCACACAGGGCCAACACCCGGCATCATGGTGTGGGGAGCAGTCTCCTACACTGGCCGTACACCTCTGGTGATCGTCGAGGGGACACTGAATAGTGCACGGTACATCCAAACCGTCATCGAACCCATCGTTCTACCATTCCTAGACCGGCAAGGGAACTTGCTGTTCCAACAGGACAATGCACGTCCGCATGTATCCCGTGCCACCCAACGTGCTCTAGAAGGTGTAAGTCAGCTACCCTGGCCAGCAAGATCTCCGGATCTGTCCCCCATTGAGCATGTTTGGGACTGGATGAAGCGTCGTCTCACGCGGTCTGCACGTCCAGCACGAACGCTGGTCCAACTGAGGCGCAGGTGGAAATGGCATGGCAAGCCGTTCCACAGGACTACATCCAGCATCTCTACGATCGTCTCCATGGGAGAATAGCAGCCTGCATTGCTGCGAAAGGTGGATATACACTGTACTATTGCCGACATTGTGCATACTCTGTTGCCTGTGTCTATGTGCCTGTGGTTCTGTCAGTGTGATCATGTGATGTATCTGACCCCAGGAATGTGTCAATAAAGTTTCCCCTTCCTGGGACAATGAATTCACGGTGTTCTTATTTCAATTGCCAGGAGTGTCTAAGCGAGGTTTCTACGGCTGCCTCCGCCCCTCGCATCCCAATCTCCATCGTTTACGGTCATTCCAGTCTCCTTCATTTAGACCCCTCGCCGCCATTGCCTCGTTGACGTCGTCTTTCCAGCATCTCTCAGGTCTACCGCGCTTTATTCTTTGATGTGGAGTCCATTGCCATACCCGTTTTGGCCATCTTGTGTCTGGCATACGCTGTAAGTGACCGTACCAGAATAAGCGCTTCTTTTCTATGTAGTCTAGAATTGTGCTTTTGACATTGATAACCTCTCTGATTCTATCATTTCTAATATGGTCAAGTCTGGAGTATCCACAACTCCGTCTGCAGAAATCCATCTCGACAGCTAGCAGGCGATCTTTCTGCCTCTGAGATAGTTCCCACAACTCTGCACCATATGTTGTGATACTTTCAATAATTGTGTGGTAGATGGTATGTTTTGTTCTGCGCGTTATGTTTTTGTTCCAGAGAATACCATTTAGTTGTTTTATGGCTCGCTTGCCCTGGCCTATTTTTTTGCTTACATTATCCATACTTCTACCATTGGACGACAGTGTCATTCCCAAGTACTTAAAATTATGACACCCTTTAACAGTATCAGAACCGAGCTGTAAGTCGTTAACAGTATTTTCTCTCACTTTCAGATATTCTTTTTTTGATACGTTTATGACAAGACCCCATTTTTATATTCTTCTTTTAATTTGCGGAGCATGTAATTTGCATCTTCCTCATCTCCAGCTACTAACACTTGGTCGTCAGCAAAAATAGAGTGAACAAGATCTCGTCGTCTATAGGGACAGCCATTCCTCCGCATTTCCTTTTCCATGATTTTAATGCCTCCTCTACGTAGATCTTACAGAGTGTAGGGGCAAGTGTGCATCCCTGGCGTAGTCCCTTTGGCACCCCAAAGTCTTGAGATAGCTGATTTCTCTCTTTAACCATTCCCGTACAATCTTGGTAGAGGAGTCTGACAGCTATCACATAGCTCGGTGACACACCATTATCAATTACACTTGTCCATAGCTTGTTCTGTGGAACTGTGTCATAGCTTTCTGGAGGTCTACAAAGACAAGGTGGGTTGTAAGGCCCCTTACTGTCCTTTTCTCCACTGGGTTTTTGTGGGTAAATACTTCATCAGTACAGGAGAGACCAGATCTGAATCCATTTTGTTCTTCAGATTCACTTATTTCTTCTCCTATCCTCTTTTTTAGGATAAGGCCATAGACTCTCGCCATGGATGGCATCACACTAATACCACAATAGTTTGCACAATTCCTCCTGTTGCCCTTCTTAAATATTCATGTAATTGTTGCCTTTTTCCACTCCTTTGGGGCTTCGTCACCTCTAAGGCATTTGTCAAAAATCACTGCCAATATCTCAAAGAGTTTTGACGGTGCTGCTTTAACCAGTTCTATATAAATTAGTCCTGGACCTGGTGACTTTCTGTTTTTCATGGCATTAATTGCATTTTGGACTTCCTTTGGGGTTATCGGTGGTATATTATCATTACTGAATTCAATGCCTGGTGGGTTCTCAGTGAATGCAGCTCTGTTCTCAGTTAGTAGTCCTCGGTAGTGTTGTACCCATTCCTGCATGCTAATGAGGTTTATATTTACTTTATCTTTATTCTGTGTTCTCATTGTTTTTAATACCTTCCAGGCTTTATTTGCTCGTATATTCTCCAAGCTTTTTTCTATCTCTTCACCGGTTTTCTGCCAGGCTTCGTTTTTTGCCTTAATTATTGTTTTCTGTGCATCTTTTCTCCGCTCTCTGTATTCCAAGCAATCATTGTCTGATCTTGAGTTCAACCATTTCTTATAAGCTTTCTTCTTACTTTATACCTTCTCTTGTACCGAGTGGTTCCACCACTCATCACATATTCTATTACTCTTTTGGAATTCTTTTTTTCCCAGTGCTTCATAAGCTGCGTTATGGATGACTTCGTTAACCATCTCATACATCTTATCTGCAGGGGTTTATTCAATGGCAGCAAGTTTTTCTGCTAGCCTTTGCTGGTACAAGAAGTGGGTAGAACTATGGTCAAGGCTTTGTAAATAATATTCAATATTACTGACTTTCTCTGGTTCGGAATCCACTTGATTTTCTGTGTCTTTGATAAACTTGAATAATATCATAGACGTTAGTACAAAATGGTCTGATCCGCACTCTGCACCTCTCATAGCCCTCACGTCTTGTACTACCAGCTTTGTTGTTTGCTTTGTTGTGACATAGTCTATAATGGACTTCAGGTTAGCGCTTGGTTTCGTCCATGTGTATTTGTGGATGTCCTTATGCTTGAACCATCCATTCATAATTCTTAAGTCATTTTGCATGCAGAATTCTACCAATCTTTCACCATTATCATTTACGGTTTCTTCACCATATTGTCCCACTATGTTTTCATTAGCTTTCCATCCTGTTCTGGCATTTAGGTCACCTAGTAAAATGATTTCTTTGCGATTCCCTATATTTTCAAGAGATCTTGTCAGATGAGTGTAGAATACGTTTTTCTTCGCTGCATCAGCGTCGTTGTTTGGTGAATAGACCACAATAATCACCACAGGATGGCCCTTTATTTTCATCTGTACTTGCAGAATTCTGTCACTGACATATTCCCAGGTGGTTAGGTTTTTCTTGAGTTGTTTCTTTATGGCAATGGTAACTCCACTTTGGGCTCATTGTTCCTTTGGTACGCCACTATAAATGTGCATGTAATCACTTGTCTCTTCTGAACCATGCCCTTTCACTTTGTTTTCTGTTAGGCCCACTATGACGACATCAAGGCGCTTTATTTCTTTAAAGACTTCACGGTTCTTTGTAGAAATTCCCTGTATATTCCATGTTGCAGTTCTCATTGTCCTTTTTCGTGCCTGTTGTCGTCTTCGTTTTGATCCATTCCGTTCCGAGGCTAAATTGGGAGGTTTTGCATTTGATTTCTTTTGCTAGGGTAGAGTGCAGGTCCAACGCCTAAACCCCCAACTTGGAGGACCAGATGATTTTTACTCTTGGTGTTCTTCCACTAGACTTTCAGGGCTCAGGGACTCTGTCTAACCCCTCCCTTGGGTTCCTCTGGGAATGAGGTGCCACTTACGCCAAGTCCGCCGTACCGAAGTCCATCTTCTTCGCCTTCCTTGCCGATGTGGTCTTCGCCCGTAACTCTGGCCATGGGTAACGCGTTATACCCCGCGATAATGGGTCCCCAGCAGAACTTTGCCAACAACTCGAAAGCCGAACCAACCCACCCCCGCGACGTGGACGCGCCTGCTGAGAATTACCCAAGTGCACTTAGAGAAGGGGGTTCTAAGCACCCTGGGCCGGGTTAATGTGCGTGTATGATTCCACGCACAAAGGCGTAACTAACGTAAAAATGAAAAAAAAGAAACGTCGACATAGAGAATCGATCCCCTGACCCTCGGATTACTGTTCTGTACTTACTCCGCTGCGCCAATCCCTATGCTGACACAAATGGCTAATGCCTTATCCGACCAGAGCCAAAAATGAAATTTTTTCTAAGCGCTTAGCCATCCGGAGCTCCCATCCTGTCATTCTCATTTCTGACCCAAAAACTACATACACTATTAATTTGGATGCGATCGCCATTTTGACCGTTAAGAATTTTGTAGCGATGTTTCTGGATTATTGTGGAAGATACTAGTAAACGTCACAATCATCAGAGGGTGCGGCGTAAACCTGTACTGACGTGTCTGAGCAATATTCTCATATTGGATGATTACATGTTGATTTCCAAATCAAAAATTATTTGTGTGGGATGATGGATACTTGCTGTGCGGTCCTGCCCACTCGTCTCTTGTAAGTGCCTAAGGAATACCGATTTCTGGGATAGCTAAACAACAATTCAAGCAAGTCACATTAATGGTTTTTATTACAATAAAGCAGAGCGACAATACTTAACTTTGGATTTACAGCGAGTTGTCGCAAGCAATGGGCGACATGCCAATAATCAATGTTCTTCGTTATGTACAATGTCCATACAAGTTATCACACAAGTGCCTATAGTTCACTAACAACGGTTGTGTTAGTGCCTTTGCTAAAGCGCATCTATTACTGAGCGACCGAGGCTGGCAGGAGAGGCGCTTATATTCCATTCGGGTAGAGGCCGCTGCTGCCGTGGTGACGTCATAGCGTGCTACTGGCTGACACTCTGCTCGAGCGTTCTTCATCTTCGTGCCGGCGGTTGTCGATACGCCGGAACGCCAGCAGCTCATGATTCGACTCAAGAGAGAGAGCACAGGACAATGAAACAAGCAAATATTCCTAATAAACATAGGTCCGGTAACCAATGGTTTCTCCGTACGGCGTATGCACAAGCGCAGTCACGTGAATGTCTTAATATTGTTGATGTGTAAGGTTACGTTTTGATCCATATTCCTTATGGTGAAAGGATACATTTGCAGTGCAGTCATGGCGGTGCGCCGGCAGATTTTCACGTAGCTCTTTCGGAATATGTAACGGATATCTCGGGTAAAAAAGAGTAGCAGCCGTGGCTCGCCAATTCCATGGTCTCCTACATCGTTGGCTTGAACTCGATGGATTCTTTGTGTGATTTTCTTGGTCTATTTCAGATCCCGGAAGGCGATGTAGATGGTTATCAATGCAATTGGCATTTACGAACGTGTGCAGGAATCGACGAGGTGCATTGAAGTCGGCCTTCTCATACACGGTTGCCATGTGAAACACTTTTTGTGATGTGTTTGTCCTCCAGTGCGTATCTGCCATTCAAATTCTCGGGGCTCTGTTATAAGATGTTCATGTACTCAGTCGTAATACTTAGTACCGAGAAAACCATCGATTTTTACGATTATTTGTTTGTTTAATTTTCCATCTGGTCGCCCATTTCGTTTATACCTGTCACAGTCATAGACTAGTAAACAAAAAAAGTCGACATTCATGTCCACCCAGTATTTAAGTTTTAAAAATAGCTTATAGTAATTACAACGTGCTTGTCATGCAAATACGAGATAGCAAAGGTAACGTAATTGAAATTTAAATACAATAAATTTAAATATAATATTTTCATGCCGTATGTCATTAACAAATATCTTTTTCTCAGCTTCATGAACACAAGAATCCGCGTCTGGCGACAAGATATAAACAATTTTATGAGTCTTTGGTCACATGAAATGAAGTACGGCAGAAATCAGCTTTCCCATAATACTACCTTTAATCTGCCATAGTTCCCTTAACTTTCTTTTCATAACCTTAATCGCCGAGTGGGATTAGCTGAGCGCTCTGAGGCACTTCAGTCATGGACTGTGCGGCTGGTCCCGGCGGAGGTTCGAGTCCTTCCTCGGGCATAGGTGTGTGTGTGTTTGTCCTTAGAATAATTTAGGTTAAGTAGTGTGTAAGCTTAGGGACTGATGACCTTAACAGTTAAGTCCCATAAGATTTCACACACATTTGAACATAATCTTAATCAATAGTGCCACTTAAAGTGTCAGACATTACACCAGCGCCATGGGGCATCTGTCACGAGAGTCTTTGAGAGGCGAATGCTGACATAATTCAAGTGAGCTGCACACTGAAAACATCAGGCTTATAATCCCAAAGAAAATACGCTCAAGAGCCAAAGAAACTGTTACAGCTGCCTAATGTAGTGGAGGACCCCGTTAACACGCAGAAGTGCCACATCATTACGTGGCATGGACTCGACTAATGTCGAAAGGAGTGCTGGACGGAACTGACACAATGAATCCTGCAGGGCTGTCCATAAGTCTGTAAGGGTTCGAGGGTGTGGAGATATCTTCTTAACACCACGTTGCAAGGCAGCCCAGATATGCTCAATAGTGTTCATGTCTGAGGCAATTTGTTGGCCAGCGGAAGTCTTTATACTCCGACGAGTATTCCTGGAGCCATTCTCTAGTAATTCTGGACGTCTGGGGTATCGCATTGTCCTGCTGGAAGGGCCCAAGTCCGTCGGAATCCACAATGGACATGAATGGATTCAGGTGATCAGACAGCATGCTTACTTACGTGTCACCTGACAGAGTCGTTTCTACGTGTTTGAGGGGTCCCATATCAATCCAACTGCACACGCCCCACACCATTACAGAGCGTCCACCAGCTTGAATGGTCCCCTGCCGACATGCAGGGCTCATGGATCCATCACGGTGTCTCCATACGCGTACACGTCCATCCGATCGATACAATTTGAAACGAAACTCGTCCGACCAGGCAACATATTTCCAGTCATCAACAGTCAAATGTCGGTGTCGTGCAGTCATCAAGCGTACTCGTGTGTTTCTTCGATTCCGAAACCCCTTATAGGTAATTTTTCATTGAATGGTTCGCACGCTGACACTTGCTGATGGCCCAGCATTGAAATCTGCAGCAATTTACGGAAGGGTTAAACTTCTGTCTCGTTGAACGATTCTCTTCAATCGTCGTTGGTACCGTTCTTGCAGGATCTTTTTTTGGCTGCGGCGATGACGGAGATTTCATGTTTTACCGTATTCCTCAAATTCATGGTACACTTGTGAAGTGATCGTATGGGGAAATTCCCACTTCATCGCTACCTCGGAGATGCTACGTCCCATAGCTCGTATGCTGACTGTAACATTACGTTCAGACTCTGAAAACTCACTTAAATCTTGATAACCTGCCATTGTTGCAGCATTAACCGATCTAACAACTGCACCAGACATTTGTCGTCTTATATAGCCATTGCCGAGCGCAGAGTCATATTCTGCCTGTTTACATATCTCTGTATTTTAATACGCATGCCTGCCTATACAAGTTTCTTTGGTGTTTCATTGTAATTACATCTGTGTCTTTTGTGGTTATAGGTGGGTCCGCACTGCAATATTAAAACAAAAACACTTCTCTGTAGGAATGTAGTCTTTCTCGGCCAATGTCATTGATTAAATCTTCTCCGACCATCAGGCGAGTCGTCGTGTCGTGTTGTTGCAACTTTTCGTAGAGTTTTCTATTCTTCATCCTCAGCCAAAGTGTCGGTTCATGCCCGGTTCATTCCTTTATAGCCGCAGGACTGCAGGCTCAGAGGGCCCAACGAGTGGGGTTGGGCCAATCGCTTGCCTCCAGAAGAGACGTCGTTACCGGCGGTGGCAACTCCCCCCTTTCCTCCTCCGGCGGGATGGGGTGGGAGTGAATCCGCGCGTCGAATCCTGATGCTGATTTTCTTTCCATCCTCAACGTTCCTTAGATATTTTTGTTAACACCACATCCCACGTAGAGCTCAGTGGGAAACCGCTGTACTGGACAGGAATGTGGCACTACATCTGAAGATGACGAATAGGAAACTCGTCGAAACGTTGCAACAAGACGGCGCTACGACACTGGTGATAACCCGAAAGGTTTCACCAAGGACATTCTTTATTTCAATTTTTTTTTGGTGCAAGCTCCTTTGCGATGTGGGGCCCAGCGCAGAAGCTTGGACAGCCTGTACGTTAATTCGGTGCTACACAATGTACCTTGCATGACACAACGTATAGCGGTTTGACGCGGGTACAAAGGTTCATGCGGTAATAGCGTAAAGGAAACGTCCGAGATACGAGTAACGTTTCTCCTATTTGGGCGTTCAGGAATATAATTTAAACCGCCTGCTTTACGTGGCCATAGCCCCAACTCTGAGCCCTCAGAGAGTTATTTTACTCCGACTCGAGTTAATTTAGTACAAGTAGGGACCTAATATTCAGATCCCAATGTAGGTGCGACGGACATTTAATTGAAATAGCCAGCGTTTTAGCCCCGGATCTCCATTTGACGGCGTGCTTAGATAACTTCTTTCCTATACGAAATCTAAAATTCAAGCCTTCGTAGATTTTATTACTTTCAGAGAATAACTATGACTTTCAGTCCTCGAAAATATTTATTACATAAAAGTTGCACTGTTATTCCTCAGACCAATCATCACAGATCGTAGTCATCACTGAAGTAACCTCTGCCTACCAATAAGAACCATTAGATACAGGAACACTTTTAGATATATCCTGAAACATTTCACAATACATTCAATTCTCCTTGTATTTCAGTATCTTTGTTTTTAAATATTGAGTCAGTTTAATGTTAACTTCAACTAATAATCTGGCCTATCGCAGAGTAAAACGTTACGTCAGTCAGGATATTATACGAAAGAACTACTGGTGTTTTACATGGGTGTTTCCATGTCTTGAGCAGGCAGGAATTGGGTTGCGACCCTCTTGGCGCGCGGTGTATTGTCGTCCTGCTGTCATCGTACACACTGATATGGCGTGGTACTTCTTTCCCAAGTGCTTCAGACTACTGAGTGGTGTCGTGCAATTCTTTCTAAAACGTTTTCAAAACAATTCAATATACTGTTTGACCCACACTTTTTTCTCAGCTAGTCCTATTGCTACATTCTCCTAGCCTTATTGCTCATCATAGGGAGTAACACAGCTACACGGACGGTGAAGTTCGCGAACCGTTACGAGCGTGATGGCTCTTCACACGTCTCTGAATGTGCATGCGCGAAATTTAACAGCCCGTGACCTTTAGGTACAGAGAACAGTTGCCTAATTTGAAATTTTCCTCATCAAGCCTATACGGTAAGTTACAAAATAAAACAATGTCATGTGATGACTGGGTGTTGTGTGATGTCCTTAGGTTAGTTAGGTTTAAGTAGTTCTAAGTTCTAGGGGACTGATGACCATAGATGTTAAGTCCCATAGTGCTCAGAGCCATTTGAACCATTTTTTGAAAACAATGTTATCCTTAACTGCAGGATATTTCTCTTGGAATGTGTTTTAAATAATGGAATTTCTGAGAAAAGTGAGCACCCATACACTCAATTGTCTAAATATCTACAGGTGTTACAAAGTACGAATCTAGTTTCGTAATTTGTACAGTCGATGCAGTAATTGTACCATCCGTATAAACTATGTCCGTGAACTTAAATATACGTACTAGCTTAAGTTGAAGGAAATGTTCCCTAGTTTAGTTCTTACATTAATACCTGTAGTCATAACAACACAGATTTTTCACTCCGTTACCCTACCCTGCACACTTTCTATGAATCCACATTTCGAATTCCATGCGTCGGATCATTTTATCCACTCGATCTTCCTCGCACAACTCGAAATACCTCCACTTCGCCACAGAGTCACCAAAACACATCCTTGTTACAGGTGAAACTGTAATCCTAAATTTCTTCTCCTTTTCTTTTTGCATATACTACTCGTCAGCTCAGAGGAGCAAAGTTCGGCTTGGCACTTATATCATTTCCGTATTGGATAGGCACCTTTAGCCCGCTTTTTGTCCAGAGTGACATCAGCATTGAAATTACGGGACAGTTCGTTTCGTTCTAGAATGTCGAAAGCAAGCTCTCTTACGTCTCACATTCGCAAACGTATCATCATCTTTTCAAATCTGAATATATGCTCGTCCGATTTGTTTCAGCTTCACTGGAAAACAGTTTACTGCACCCAAAAATTTTTGCATGACCGTTTCAATTTTTCGATTCATTTTCAGCATACCTCTTAGTTATTGGATTAGGCACATTGTATATAGATGCACAGTCACTTTCTATAACGCTGTTCTCTGGCGACGCAATAAACGAAATAATTATTTAATTCATAATTTAGGATAGAGAAAGCATTAGAAAATTCAACACTTCCTTACTACACATTATGTTGCACTATACGTATTTTCTAAAGCTCACTATACGAGTGCAGTCCATAAACTACTTCGGTATAATATCGAAAACTTTTATAGGCGCCGGCCGGAGTGGCCGAGCGGTTCAAGGCCCTTCAGTCTTGAACCGCGAGACCGCTACGGTCGCAGGTTCGAATCCTGCCTCGGGCATGGATGTGTGTGATGTCTTTAGGTTAGTTAGATTTAAGTAGTTCTCCCCACATGAACCATGGACCTTGCCGTTGGTGGGGAGGCTTGCGTGCCTCAGCGATACGGATGGCCGTACCGTAGGTGCAACCACAACGGAGGGGGTATCTGTTGAGAGGCCAGACAAACGTGTGGTTCCTGAAGAGGGGCAGCAGCCTTTTCAGTAGTTGCAGGGGCAACAGTCTGGATGATTGACTGATCTGGCCTTGTAACATTAACCAAAACGACCTTGCTGTGCTGGTACTGCGAACGGCTGAAAGCAAGGGGAAACTACAGCCGTAATCTTTCCCGAGGGCATGCAGCTTTACTGTATGATTAAATGATGATGTCGTCCTCTTGGGTAAAATATTCCGGAGGTAAAATATTCCCCATTCGCATCTCCGGGCGGGGACTACCCAAGAGGACGTCGTTATCAGGAGAAAGAAAACTGGCATTCTACGGATCGGAGCGTGGAATGTCAGATCCTTTAATCGGGCAGGTAGGTTAGAAAATTTAAACAGGGAAATGGATGGGTTAAAGTTAGATATAGTGGGAATTAGTGAAGTTCGGTGGCAGGAGGAACAAGACTTTTGGTCAGGTGAATACAGAGTTATAAATACAAAATCAAATAGGGGTAATGTAGGAGTAGGTTTAACAATGAATAAAAAAATAGGAGTGCGGGTAAGCTACTACAAGCAGCATAGTGAACGCATTATTGTGGCCAAGATAGACACAAAGCCCACGCCCACTACAGTAGTACAAGTTTATATACCAACTAGCTCTGCAGATGATGAAGAAATTGAGGAAATCTATGATGAGGTAAAAGAAATTATTCAGGTATTGAAGGGAGACGAAAATTTAATAGTCATGGGTGACTGGAATTCGGCAGTAGGAAAAGGGAAAGAAGGAAACATAGTAGGTGAATATGGATTGGGGGGAAGAAATAAAAGAGGAAGCCGTCTGGTAGAATTTTGCACAGAGCATAACTTAATCATAGCTAATACCTGGTTTAAGAATCATAAAAGAAGGTTGTATACATGGAAGAATCCTGGAGATACTAAAAGGTATCAGATTATATAATGGTAAGACAGAGATTTAGGAATCAAGTTTTAAATTGTAAGACATTTCCAGGGGCAGATGTGGACTCTGACCACAATCTATGGGATATGAACAATAGATTAAAACTGAAGAAACTACAAAAAGGTGCTAATTTAAGGAGATGGGACCTGGATAAACTGTAAGAACCAGAGGTTGTACAGAGTTTCAGGGAGAGCATAAGGGAACAAGTGACAGGAATGGAGGAAAGAAATACAGTAGAAGAAGAATGGGTAGCTCTGAGGGATGAAGTAGTGAAGGCAGCAGAAGATAAAGTAGGTAAAAAGACGAGGCTAATAGAAATCCGTGGGTAACAGAAGAAATATTGAATTTAATTGATGATAGGAGAAAATATAAAAATGCAGTAAATGAAGCAGGCAAAAAGGAATACAAACGCCTAAAAAATGAGATCGACAGGAAGTGCAAAATGGCTAAGCAGGGATGGCTAGAGGACAAATGTAAGGATGTGGAGGCCTATCTCACTAGGCGTAAGATAGATACTGCCTACAGGAAAATTAAAGAGACCTTTGGAGAAAAGAGAGCCACTTGTATGAATATCAAGAGCTACGATGGAAACCCAGTTCTAAGCAAAGAAGGGAAGGCGGAAAGGTGGAAGGAGTATATAGAAGGTTTATACAAGGGCGATCTACTGGAAATGGAAGAGGATGCAGATGAAGATGAAATGGGAGATACAATACTGCGGGAAAAGTTTGACAGAGCACTGAAAGACCTGAGTCGAAACAAGGCCCCGGGAGTAGACAACATTCCATTAGAACTACTGACGGCCTTGGGAGAGCCAGTCATGACAAAACTCTACCATCTGGTGAGCAAGATTTATGAGACAGGCGAAATACCCTCACACTTCAAGAAGAATACAATAATTCCAATCCCAAAGAAAGCAGGTGTTGACAGATGTGAAAATTACCGAACTATCAGTTTAATAAGTCACAGCTGCAAAATACTAACACGAATTCTTTACAGACGAATGGAAAAACTGGTAGAAGCGGACCTTGCGGAAGGCCAGTTTGGATTCCGCAGAAATGTTGGAACACGTGAGGCAATACTAACCTTACGACTTATCTTAGAAGAAAGATTAAGAAAAGGCAAACCTACGTTTCTAGCATTTGTAGACTTAGAGAAAGCTTTTGACAATGTTGAATGGAATACTCTATTTCAAATGCTAAAGGTGGCAGGGGTAAAATACAGGGAGCGTAAGGCTATTTACGATTTGTGCAGAAACCAGATGGCAGTTATAAGAGTCGAGGGACATGAAAGGGAAGCAGTGGTTGGGAAAGGAGTGAGACAGGGTTGTAGCCTCTCCACGATGTTATTCAATCTGTATATTGAGCAAGCAGTAAAGGAAACAAAAGAAAAATTTGGAGTAGGTATTAAAATTCACGGAGAAGAAATAAAAACTTTGAGGTTCGCCGATGACATCGTAATTCTGTCAGAGACAGCAAAGGACTTGGAAGAGCAGTTGAACGGAATGGACAGTGTCTTGAAAGGAGGATATAAGATGAACATCAACAAAAGCAAAACGAGGATAATGGAATGTAGTCAAATTAAATCGGGTGATGCTGAGGGAATTAGATTAGGAAATGAGACACTTAAAGTAGTAAAGGAGTTTTGCTATTTAGGGAGTAAAATAACTAATGATGGTCGAAGTAGAGAGGATATAAAATGTAGACTGGCAATGGCAAGGAAAGCGTTTCTGAAGAAGAGAAATTGGTTAACATCGAGTATAGATTTAATGGTCAGGAAGTCGTTTCTGAAAGTATTTGTATGGAGTGTAGCCCAGTATGGAAGTGAAACGTAGACGATAAATAGTTTGGACAAGAAGAGAATAGAAGCTTTCGAAATGTGGTGCTACAGAAGAATGCTGAAAATTAGATGGGTAGATCGCATAACTAATGAGGAAATATTGAATAGGATTGGGGAGAAGAGGAGTTTGTGGCACAACTTGACAAAAAGAAGGGACCGGTTGGTAGGACATGTTTTGAGGCATCAAGTGATCACAAATTTAGCATTGGAGGGCAGCGTGGAGGGTAAAAAGCGTAGAGGGAGACCAAGAGATGAATACACTAAGCAGATTCAGAAGGATGTAGGTTGCAGCAAGTACTGGGAGATGAAGAAGCTTGCCAGGATAGAGTAGCATGGTGAGCTGCATCAAACCAGTCTCAGGACTGAAGACTACAACAACAACAACAAGTTCTAGGGGACTGATGACCCCCAATGTTTAGTCCCATAGTGCTCAGAGCCATTTGAACCATTTTTCTATGGGCAACGTCGCCATTTTCTATTTTACATTGTCCTACAAGCGAATAATAACAACTACAAATTCTGTCTGAGAAGTACATTTACTTCACGTATAATAATAAGTAAATAGTTCCACACTTATGGAATGAGCATAAGGGGAACTGTGCTTCGCCACACACCATGATGTAAATTAATGCAGATGAATAGCAAAAGAATCCTGTAATGTTTGAAAACTCCATTAGTAGTGTAGCGCTTGACACAGTCACGTCGATTAAATATTTGGGCGTAGCATTGCAGAGCGATATGAAGTGGAACAAGCATGTAATGGCAGTTGTGAGGAAGGGTGATA
Source organism: Schistocerca gregaria (assembly GCF_023897955.1). NCBI lineage: Eukaryota > Metazoa > Arthropoda > Insecta > Orthoptera > Acrididae > Schistocerca > Schistocerca gregaria. The sequence continues at coordinate 123,948,851 of NC_064923.1, read as the reverse complement.
GTCGTCTTCGGTTCATTGGTAGAATTTTGGTAAGATGTGGTTCATCTGTAAAGGAGACCGCTTATAAAACACTAATACGACATATTCTTGAGTACTGCTCGAGCGTTGGGATCCCTATCAGGTAGGATTGAGGGAGGACATAGACGCAATTTAGAGGCGGGCTGCTAGATTTGTTACTGGTAGGTTTGATCATCACGCGAGTGTTACGGAAATGCTTCAGGAACTCGGGTGGGTGTCTCTGGAAGAAAGGAAGCGTTGTTTTCGTGAATCGCTACTGAGGAAATTTAGAGAACCAGCATTTTAGGCTGACTGCAGTACAATTTTACTGCCGCCAACTTACATTTCGCGAAAAGACCACAAAGCTAAGATAAGAGAGATTAGGGCTCGTACAGAGGTATACAGGCAGTCATTTTTCCCTCGTTCTGTTTGGGAGTGGAACAGGGAGAGAAGATGCTAGCTGTGGTACGAGGTACCCTCCGCCACGCACGGTATGGTGGATTGCGGTGTATGTATGTAAATATGTAGATATGTCCCACTGGAGCTGGTTTGCCCTTGCTTTCATGAGACACTGTGAAGAAAAAAATGTTCAAATGTGTGTGAATTCTTATGGGACTTAACTGCTAAGGTCATCAGTCCGTAGGCTTACACACTACTTAACCTAAATTATCCTAAGAACAGACACACACACCCATGCCCGAGGGAGGACTCGAACCTCCGCCGGGACCAGCCGCACAGTCGATGATTGCAGCGCCTTAGACCACTCGGCACACTGTGAAGAGATTTGAATTCTAATCCAGGACACTGGCGCAAAGACCGGTGATGAGAAACTCTACGCAACAACCTCTGTTCACCTTCCGGTCAAGTAATGGCAGTGAAAATTCCGTGCACCACCACGATTAGAACCGGCATACCTCAGAGTTGAGCGACCTCTGCTACTGTGGCGTGCTATGTCACGAATATCTACCCATAAACAAAAGATTTTGTTAGCACTTGAATTGTAAATTTAATTGTCTTCACCACGTACACAAAGAATTATATGAAAACTTAACTAACTCAGAGCAGTCTTCAGACGATGTTTTCCTCAAGGAACAGCGCTCATAGTTGACGATATGGTTCCTAGAAGAACGTAGTTCACGCTGACCGTACTAAATGTCAGTTACTGCGAGAGGTACAATTTTATAGTCTTGGTTAATGTTAGGAGCCTTTACAATGCAGCCAACTCTCTCTCTCTCTCTCTCTCTCTCTCCCCCTCTCTGTCTGTCTCAAGTCCATCCGGCGAATGCCTTGGACTCGCGATGTATTAGCTTTGCGCGCCTCGGCGATAACATGCAGATGGGAGGCGGGTGTGGGCGGACTGATATAGAGCGGCGGGTGTCCCTCCAAGGGCGGGGCCCTCGCAGTGGGCGGTATTTTTAACGCCGCCACAGTGGCTCGCCGGTCACGCGAGCGCCGCGCTGACGACGTCGCGACAATGGGCGGCCCAGCCGCGGCAGCACAGTGGCGCGGGCAGCGCTCCGGCACTTGCCGTGCAGACCGCAGCTCAGGTCACACCCTGCCCCTAGACGTGATTACAGCGGTGCATTAATTATCTTCCAAAACACCGGCCGTCAACATTTTTGGCTCAACAGTGAATACTGACGTTGAAGGGCGGCAACTCGGGACGCATACTTACCGATCTTATCATTAATTGGTAACCTACACACTCTGAGATGACAATAATTATGGGGTAGCGATATGCACATACACTACTGGCCATTAACATTACTACACCAAAAAGAAGTGCAGAAGATAAACGGTATTCATTGGACAAATATACTAGAACTAACATGTGATTACATTTTCACGCAATTTGGTTGCATAGATCCTGAGAAATCAGAACCCAGACAACCACATCTAGCCGTAATAACGGCCTTGATACGCCTGGCCATTGAGTCAAAACAGAGCTTGGATGGCATGTACAGGTACAGCTGCCCATGCATCTTCAACACGATACCACAGTTCATCAAGAGTAGTGACTGGCGTATTGTGACGAGCCACTTCTTCGGCCACCATCGACCAGACGTTTTCAGTTGGTGAGATATCTGGAGAATGTGCTGGCCAGGGCAGCAATCGAATATTTTCTGTATCCAGAAAGGCCCGTACAGGACCTGCAACATTCGGTCGTGCATTATCGTGCTGAAATATAGGGTTTCGGAGGCGATCGAATGAAGGGTAGAGCCACGGGTCGTAACACATCTGAAATGTAACGTCCACTGTTCAGAGTGCCGTCAGTGCGAACAAGAGGTGATGGAGACGTGTAACCAGTGGCACCCCATACCGTGACGCCGGGTGATACGCCAGTATGGCGATGACGAATACACGCTTCCAATGTGCGTTCAGAGCGATGCGACCATCATGATGCTGCAAACAAAACCTGGATGCATCCGAAAAATGACGCTTTGCCATTCGTGCACCCAGGTTCGTCGTTGAGTACACGATCGCAGGCGCTCCTGCCCGTGATGCAGTGTCAAGGGTAACCGCACCCGTGGTCTCCGAGCTGATAGTCAATGCTGCTGCAAACGTCGTCGAACTGTTCGTGCAAATGGTTGTTGTCTTGCAAACGTCCCCATGTGTTGATTCAGGGATATCGAGACGTGGCTGCACGATCCGTTGCAGCCACGCGGATAAGATGCCTGTCATCTCGACTGCTAGTGATACGAGGCCGTTGGAATCCAGCAAGGCGTTCCGTATTACCCTCCTGAATCTACCGGTTCCATATTCTGCTGGCTGTCATTGGATCTCGACCAACGCGAGGAGCAATGTCGTGATACGAAAAACCGCAATCGCGATAGGCTACAATCCGACCTTTATCAAAGTCGGAAACGTGATGGTACGCATTTCTCCTCCTTACACGAGGCATCACAACAACGTTTTACCAGGCAACGCCGGATAACTGCTGTTTGTGTATGAGAAATCGGTTCGGAACTGTCCTCATGTCAGCACGTTGTAGGTGTCGCCACCGGCGCCAACATTGTGTGAATGCTCTGAAAAGCTAATCATTTGCATATCACAGGTCTTCTTCCTGTCGGTTAAATTTCGCCTCTGTAGCACGTCATCTTCGTGGTGTAGCAATTTTAATGGTCAGTAGTGTATACAGACGGCTGTAGTATTTCGTAAAGAAGGTGTAAAAGGGCTGTGCATTGGCGAAGGTGTGAAAAGGTTTCCGACGTGATTGTGGCCGCACGACGGGAATTAACAGACTTTGAAAAGTGGAATGGTATTTGTAGGTTGACGCATAGGACATTCTATTTCGGAGATCGTTATGGATTTCAATATTCCGAGATCCACATTGTCAAGAGCGTACCGAGAATACCAAATTTAAGGCATTACCCATCACGACGCACAACGCAGTGGCCGACGGTCTTCACTTAACGACCGAGAGTAGCGACATTTGTGTAGAGGTGACAGTACTAAAAGACAAGCAACACTGTGTGACGTAACCACAGAAATCAATGTGGGAGGTACAACGACTGTATCCGTTAGGACATTGAGACGAAATGGCAGCAAATGACCGACGCTAATGTCTTTATTAAAAGCAGGACATCATGTACAGCGCCTCTCCTGGGGTCGTGACCATATCGGTTGGACCCTGGACGATTGGAAAACCGTGATCTCATCAGATGAGTTCCGATTTTAGGTGGTAAGAGCTGATGGTAGGGTTCGAGTGTGGAGGAAACCCAACGAAGGGTGGGGTTTCAGCAAGGCACTGTGCAAGGTGGTTATGGCTCAATACTTGTGTGGGAAGTGTGTACATGATGTGGACTGAGTGCTGGTTATGTTCGGCCTCTTGGAGACAACTTGCTGCCATTCATGGACTTCATCTTCCCAACCAACGGTGGAATTTTTATGGATAACAATAAGCCATGTCACGGGATGACAGTTGTTCGCGACTGGTTGGAACAACTTTCTCGACAATTAGAGGGCATGATTTGGCCATCCACGTCGCCAAACATGAATCCCGTCGAACATTTGCGGAAAGTAATCGAGAGGTCAATTTAGGCACAAAATCCTGCACCGGCAGTCTCTTCTTAGTTATGGTTGGCTATAAAGGCAGCGTGGCTCAGTTTTTGTGGAGGGGACTTTCAGCGAGTTGCTGGGTCCGTGTCACGTCGAGTTGCTGCACTATGCAGGGCAAAAGGATGATGATGATGATGATGATGCGCGGTCATCAGAGCCCGTACAAATTCCAAACCTTTGCTCAGTACAGGCTCGCCACATTGAGGAATGATGATGAAATGATGAGGACAACACAAACACCCAGTCATCTCGAGGCAGGTGAAAATCCCTGACCCCGCCGGTAATCGAACCCGTGACCTCATGCTCGCGAAACGTGAACGCGTCCGCGAGATTACGAGCTGCAGAGTGAAAGGAGATCTGACATAGCCTTAGGGGGTACCACATGTCGTCAGTCATCTCACTGTAAATCAGTATGCTGAGAGCCCCCAATGAATCCCAAGACGCGATTGTTAGAAGTCGATACCATTCGGAACCTGCTGTCAACTGTCGTCTGTTTCAGATTGCTGCCACCCTCAGCGACCCCAAAATTGTGACAAGTGACTGCCCGACGAAATCATGTTGTAATGTCTGTGTGAGTGGATAGTTAATTGATTAATAATAATTGCACTTATATTTTAATGCAGTATCCAACGTGAGAAAAGTTCAGAAACTTTTACTCCATGTTTTGAATGCTATTTTTCTTCTGTTCAGTGCTTTGTATTACAACAGCCTTAATTTAGTTTCTTATTCCTCGTTACAAATACTGTCACGTCGATACCACAGTCAAATCCAGATCCGAAGGAAGGGTCATCAGAGAAGTACAACTTGTTTCACGTTTGTCAATAACACTAGCATATATACAGTGCAGAACTGACTGAGGATGCGCGTCTACTTAGAGAAACATCTGATATTCCAAAAAATACGTATATATTTCGAGGACCTTCCAGAAATGATAAACACTAAATAACAAACGAATTCTGGTAGTCAGATTTAAAATGGCAACTGGGAGCACGCCAGGTAGGGACGTTAACCACTACGCCCCACTACACGAATCACAAGTTGCGACAGTATTTACATTTGTAGTTGACCGTCTCTATGACGCTCTTTCCGGAATCCATGTTCCTTCCGTTTGTACCAGAGCAGCTAATCGGTTCAGGTTGTCCACATTCGTTGTTTTTGAGTACTGGAAGACAAACAGTAAACTATTCCCCCTCAAATATCCTCTAATGCTGCACTTGCCAAGCCACTAACCCTCCTATCCCTGAGATAAACTGCCATCTTCACTTAGCTCATAGCCGAATACACTAACGTCAATTAAAGTTATCCACAGCTTAAAATTTTACTGTAGCTGTATGTATTTTTGATTGCTAGTGAGCAGGAAAACTATATTCTTAAAACGCTCTTAACGTTAGTTAAAGCTTTTGGATTCAGCTGTCATTTGCTACACGCATGTTGTTAGGAAGTACGGCTGAGACTCGTGGGTCTCACGAATACTTGATTTGAGCTGCAGTTTGATGACCGCTGGTCTGTATGTACAATGAAAACATTTTAACCACTGCCCTCCGCGATATCGAATGCCAGGTTCCGGCCTTGAGGGCACGTGACTAGGTGAGGAAGGTATAGAAAGGAGCAGTGGTGAGTTGGGGGTCGGTCTAGCGACGATACCGGCCGCAGAGCGGAAAATACATTAACATAAACGACTTTCACGAAGGAACAAGTTTTCATGGCCCGATGTCTGGGAACGAACATTTCTGAAACGGCTAGCCGGCCGCTGTGACCCAGCGGTTCCAGGCGCTTCAGTCCGGAACCGCGGTGCTACTACGGTCGCAGGTTCGATCCTGCCTCGGGCATGGATGTGTGTGATGTCCTTAGGTCAGTTAGGTTTAAGTAGTCTAGGGGACTGATGACCTCAGATGTTAAGTCCCATAGTGCTTAGAGCCATTTGAACCATTTTGAAACTGCAAGGCTGGGCGACTGTTTGCGTGATGATATCTTCAGCACTATGGAAATAAATGCTCCAAATCAGCTGCAATAAGGCAACATGTTTTTAACATTTTACACGACAAGCCTGTTTCGGCTTATTGCCATTGTCGAGTGACCTACGAAGTAACATTAGTAAGATTATCCGTACATAAGTTGCCGCTGTTTTACGTTTACATCTGCGTTGATACATACGTCAAGTTGGAAGTGATGGCCATATTACATGTATGGTATAGTCTTTCTTTCTTGTTTCGGTAAGTATAATAGTTCTTGTGATTACGAATGGAAAAAGTTCTTTTTTGTCAGATATTTTGAAAGTTCAGTTTTGACAGTTCTTCATTGTGATGCTGTACATTTACAAAGTATGTACAGGTTGCTGGAGATGATATTAGCCACCGTTGTTCTTATTTTTCTTTAAATTTTATATATGGTCTATGTAAGTTTTGTTTACTATTTGACTACGTCTTTCCCTGTTCTATTATGTCAATAAAGTTTTCTAGATAGTATTTATATTTAAAATATGTGCATTCATTTAGAAATTCGTGCGGATATTTCCTTGTACGATCATTAATTTCCATTTCTTCGAGAATGTTCATAGTAAGTCCTTTCGGTATTTTGTGCAGTACATGTAACACAGTTTCAATTTTTTCCGCTTTTTGGTGTTGAGTTTTCTGGTGTAAATAGAAGCTTGATGGATTACTATCACTATTTCTGGTGTTTTGTTTAAATCTAGCGATACAATTTCGTCCTGATTGGCTAACATAGAAGTTGTTGCAATAGTCAAAGTTGATTTTGTATATTCTGTAAGTGGTAGTTGTGGTTGAATGTAATTTGGTTGTGGGGTTGTTGTTTGTACGGAAATCCAGTTGTGTGTGTGTGGATTTAAATATTGCATTTATTTTATTTGATACTCTTCTTAGGTAAGTTTTAGGTATATGGGTTGTTCTGTGTTTTGTTAAGATTTCTCTGGTAAGATATGTCATTATGTATCACGATGGTTTCGGTTTGGTGTGTTTTTCATACAATTTTCTTACAACATACTGATTAAAATAATTTTTGTAGGCTATGTAACAGTGTGTTTTCAGTTCCTTTTGTATATCTGGTTGTTCTATAGGTAAATTGATTAATCTATAAATCATGGAGCGGAAGAAGGCCGCTTTTCTGTTTTAGGACGGCCTACAAAACTGATTTTGGTCCAGATATAGTAACAACATTGTATAAAAAACACACAAAACCGAAACCCATTGCAGTACATAATAACATATATATTACCAGAGAAACCTTAACAAAACACAGAACAACCTACATACCTACAATTTACGGAGGACGAGTATCAAATAAGGTAAATGCGCTATTTAAATCCACACACGTACAACTGGATTTGCGTACAAACAACAATCGTGTAACGAAATTACGTTCAAGCACAATTACAGTCTCAGAACATACAAAATCAACGTGACGATTACAACAATTTCTACATTGGGCAAACAGGACGAAATTTTAACACTAGATTTAAAGAAAACACTAGAAATAATTATAGTAATCCGTCAAGCTAATATTTTCACCTGAAAACTCAACACCACAAAGCGGAGAAAACTGAAACTGTCTTAGAAATATTGCACAAATTAACGAAAGGACTTACTTTGAATATTCTGGAAGAACTGGAAATTTATATTCATACAAGGAAATATCCACACGAAATTCTAAATGAACACACATATTTTAAACATAAATACTATCTTGAAAGCTTTCTTGACATGATAGAACAGTGAAAGATAAAGTCAAATGGTAAACGAAACATACACCGATCAGAGATAAAAATTAAACAAAAATAAGAACGACGAAAGGTTCAAATGGCTCTGAGAACTATGGGACTCAACTGCTCTGGTCATTAGTCGCCCAGAACTTAGAACTCCTTAAACCTAACTAACCTAAGGACTTCACACACATCCATGCCCGAGGCAGGATTCGAACCTGCGACCGTAGCAGTCGCACGGTTCCGGACTGCGCGCCTAGAACCGCGAGACCACCGCGGCCGGCCAACGAAAGGTAACATTATCTCTCGTAACGTGTATATACTTTGTAAACACATAGCAACATAGTGCAGGACTGTCAAAAGTGAACTGTCAAAGTATCTGACAAAAAGTAATTTTTACATTTCGTAAGCACAGGAACTATTATACTTACCGAGACACGACAGAGAGACTTTAATATAGATGAAACATGGTTGTCACTTCCAACTAGACGTAGATACCAGCGCAGAGTTGAACGTAATACAACTTATGTACAGATAACCTTACTAATATTATTTCGGAGGCCACTTGATAATGAAAATAAGCCGAAACACCCCTGTCGTGAGAAATATTAAAAAACATATTACCTTATTGCAGCTGGTTTGGAACATTCATTTCCACAATGTCTTATACCGACGTATACTATGCTGCGGACCGAACAGAATGTAAAACAAATTGAACTTCTATGGAAAGTGGTTGAAGGACAGTGAAAACACGTGTTAGCGATAATGTGTTCGACATCTACCTCTGATCACAGAGCGTGCAATTCGGAGGCTTGCTCATACCGTAAAGGAGGATAGGCGGCGATTTATGACAGAGGTGCCGACAGAGTACAAAAGTGGTGCAGAGACAGCTGTTTAAGAGCACTCTGAACAGCGCATACGGTTCAACATGGTGCTACGTGGGAGATGACTCCTGAATATTCCCATGTTGGCCAAACGATGCAGTCAATTATGACTGTACAGGATTATCGAGACTGGACCACGGGTCAATGGAAACGTTTCATCTGGCCACAAGAATCGCGTTTTTTTGCTTCATAAGGTCAATTGCTGTGTCCAGGAAACGCCATAATGCAGGGGAACGCCTGCTCGAAATACACACTGCGCGGAAGACACCAGCCGGAGGGAGCCGTTTTGTGCTACGGCGGACATTCTTCTGCGTTGCCTGGGACCTGCGATAGTAATGAAAGGCACAGGAGAACTGTGGACTATATGAACATTATTGGGAACTACGTGCATACCTTTTCGTTTGATCCCTTCCCTGATGGCAATGACGTCTTCGAACAGGATAAATGCCCATGTCACAAGGCCAGAAACGTGCTACAGTGATTTGATGAGCAGGGCAGTGAGTTCACGTATTGTCCACCAAACCTGACTGGTCTGAACCGGACCGAACGTATCTAGGGCGCTATCGTCCGTCAGCTCCGCGCCCACGTCCGCCCCTGGTAATTGAGAGGTCAGCGTGACCGAATATCATGCTTCACGGACAGGGTTCGATTCCCGGCTGGGTCGGCGATTTTCTCCACTCACGGACTGGGTGTTGTGTTGTCCTTATCGTCATCTATTCATCACCATCGACAAGCAAATCGCAGAAGTGACGTCAACTGGAAAGACTTGCACCGGATGAATGGTCTACCCGACGGGAGGCCATAGCCACACGGCATTTCCATTTCAGCGCCCACGTACCTCCTGCCCGTAATTTAGGCTATTTTCATGACTTGTGTCTAGACTTCTAGTGCGTCGTATCTTCGGAGACGTGATAAGCACCTGAGACTATTCCTCCTGCCCTTCTTTGTATATAAGATCCAATAACTAAATAATCGTAAAATTTGTATAAAAAATACAAAACTTCGGTGAAGTTTGTTCTTCTTTGTCTTCTTTTTTTTGTGATGTCTTAGAACAATTATCAGATGGAGCTGGCACGCCTGCCTCATCAACGGGTTGTTGCGTGCAATAGAAATTATATGGAGCCATCTCGCGTTTTGTACCAGCGTGGAAGGTCTGAGTGTCATTAGATTTCTGTTTGCTGAAGCATTGAAACCGACAGAAATTCACCGTCGGATGAAGTGCAATATAGTGAAGGTTGTTTCAGTTGAACACAAGTGTGCAAGTTGGCGGATAAGGTCAAACGGGATGTAATAAATGTTGAAGTACGCAATGCCCTGGACGCTCTGTCTGTACCGTACAGGAGAGCAACAATGCGACGCTTGATGAGCTGATGCGGGAAAACAGGCGTCTTCGTCTTACGGTGAGTGATATTGCACAAACGATGTACGTTAGTGTCGAAATCAAGAAAGTGCGTATGAAGAGGGTTCCAAAACATTTGACTTCAGCAATGAAAAAAAGGCGCATGGATGTGTGTAGGGAGGCCTGATATTCGTCTGCTTGCCCTACTCCCCGCATTCCCCAGATATGGCATCTCGAGATTATCACATTTTTAACCCAATGAAAGAAGCTCTTAGTGGTTCAATGTTCGCTGATGATGAGCAACTCCAGGCTACACACTCGTCCCGAAGTATTTTTGAAACGTGGAATTGAGAGACTTGTCGTATTCTACCCTCGTAATAGATTTTTTTTAAAGATCAGGGTGTTTACTGAATGAACTTTCTACGTTGAGAATCCACTGTTAGTCCAATTTGGTGTGTGTCTTGCTCACTTGAGTAATATTCTAGGAAAGATGCAAGGGTATTCTCAAACAATCTTCTTTGTAGGTTGTGTTTTCCCAGTACATTACCAACGACAGAATTCTGCCGCCTGCTTTGCCTACGATTGGCTTTAGTGAAGATCCTACTTCACATCTCGGTAAATAGTTACACACAGATATTTATAAGAACAGAGTGATCACAATAGGATCTTACTAACATTACAGTCATACGATACCGCGTTTTTGTATTCTCTAACACGCACAATTTCACACTTCTGAACATTCAAAGCAAGCTGTCAGTCCTTGCACCACTTTCAAAACACGTGGAGCGTGAGGTGAATAGCTGTTTAAATGCTTTTGTGCCCGCTTTAATTATTCCGAGTTTGTCATCACGACCCCTGCGGAGCGTTATGTAGCGGGTTACTTCTAAAGTCGTCGTTTAAAGCTTTCTCGAGATAATTTAGGTCTATCTTCAGGTGTTTGCCAGTTCAGTTTCTTCAACATTTCCGTGACAACCTCCCACGTGTTAAATAAATCAGACCGTTCGTGCTGTCTTTCCCCTGTTAGTTCTGTTTTGTTCTGGTCCCACCCATTTGACAAATATTCTAGAATGAGTCGCACGAGTCATTTGCAAGCAATCTCCTTTGAAAATAATTCCATTTCCCTATTACTCTAGCAATAAATCGAAGATTGCCACCTGCTTTACCTACAACTCAGCCTTTGTGATTTGTTCCATTTCATGTTATCATTACACATTGTGAGATACAGATATTTCTGTGAGTTTACCGATTCCAGTGGTGATTCGTTGATGCTGCAGTGATAGGATCCTTAGGATACTAAGTTTTTTTCTGAAGGGCACAATATTACATTCATGAAAATTTAAAGCAGGTTGCCAACCTTTGAGCAAATGTTGGCAATCTTATCAAGATCTGACTGAATTTCTGTGTATTTTCTTTCAGGCAGTAATTATTTTAGATGACTGTGTCATCTTCAAAAAGTCTGAGGTTACTACTAGCACTGTCAGTAAGGTCATTAATGTACAACAAGAACAACAAGGGTCCCACCACACTCACCTGAAGTACTCCGGAAGCTACTTCTACACCTCTCGATGACTCTGCCCTCCCTACCAAGAAATCGTCTATTCACTTGCAAATTTCGCTTGATACGCCATACGATCGTACTTTACATCGATCAGTACACATACGCAAGGTATTAAAGGAATCCGTACACAATTGTCGCAATTAGAACTGAAGCCTTTGCTACTTTTAAGAAAATGTTAGTGAAACTGAAAGGAAAAAAAATCGTCTACAAGATGAGAAACGAAAATTTGCTGTGCTGTTCTATGTTATGTTTACAAAGAAAAATCCATATTCTACGTCATTTAAATTTTGATGAATGATGATATTACACTGCTAATGAAAATTGTACCTTTCATGTATCAGATGTATTGCAGAATTCGCAAAGTAGGATCTGAAGAAACATTGGGTGACGACCTTGATTGTGATATGGGCCTAGGAACAGGTGTTTAAAAGATATACATATATCTGATCACCATTTTTGATGCTGTCTTAATTTCGTAATAAAATTAAACATCTGCAGTCATAGGGAAGGATTTTCAGTTGAAAAATCCTCATACGATACGAAGAGTTTCTAGTTACGTCCCATAGATTCGGTAGATGATACTAAACGATGAATAATCTCAAAATAATTTTACAATCCTCTTTTTTAGGTTCACAAAATCTTAAAATAGGCCGCCAAAAAGAAAATAAATTCTGTCAGAAATTAGAATTTATGAAAACTCCACTCTCGGGACTAACTGCGTTCTGGATGGTCCCTTGTTCCAGCCAGGCACTCGTTTTACAACTGTGATTGTTTCCAACGATGCCTCGCCAGCGGTTTAATCAAGCAACAATTAATCTTTTCCACCAATTTGCGAGCAATATGGTACAAACCGAATTTAATCCTTTTGGGCTTTGGGCCGCATCATATCGAACAATTAAATTAGGGCAATGAAACAAAAACCAACATTTGGAATAATTTGCAGCAGTGCTCTTCCGGTCTAATTTCCTAATGCCCCAAAGGATTATATTCAGTAGCTGCACTTTTGTGTCATATTTAGTCACACTAAAGGATAATCCGGCAGCAGTGAGCAACTGTGTCACGCGCCTTAAGCAAGTCACGCCATCTCTAACGGTCTTGTCGACAATTGAAATATTACGGTTCTTGCATGCTCCACTTTACCGTCTACTGTGCCTCTCGGATTAACATAGGAGATTCAGTTTGTCACCACCACAGCTTGCGGAATCCATGGTAATACCCACAGAAAAGATTTAAAGTTCTGTAAAAAGTCGCAAAGCGTGAGCTTACAATTATATCACTTTTGAGTGTTTACTCTCCAGTATAAGAACTGTCTGTTAACGTTCACGCCACGTAAATATGTTTTCTTTGTATTTGTTGTTTGCGGAATGGTTTTATTATTGTGCGATCTAACGTGACTGCAAAAGCAAATATTTAAGGATCTGCGACCTGCAATATATATTGTTCAGCACTGAATCCAATAGTGTTCGTGTTGTGCTGAGTCTTCTACGTTTGAAGCTATGGTTTCCAGAGCGTGCCAATAATGTGATCTGTTTTACTGGCACATACCAGCGAGCTCTTGTTGAGTCTATACGAGGCTTGGAGCTTTAATAGTGGCAATTATTTATATACAGCTGGTACAAAGTAGATAGGTGTTCCAAAGTTTTACTTACCTTCAAAGTAGTCACCAACATTGTGTATAACCCGTTGCCAGTGATGTGGGAGTCGTGGGATACTCTTAGCAGTGCCAGTTGTGCTGAGAGTTCAAGCAGCTCGGTCTATTGCCAAACGAATTTTTAGCAGTTCTGAAGCGAATGTGTTTCCTTCAGTTTAGCAATCGAGTGGAATTCACGAGAGCTTAAGTCAGGGGAGTACAGTAGGTGGTATAGCACTTAGCAGCCCCATCATCCGGCCGCTGTGGCCTAGCGGTTCTAGGCGCTTCAATCTGGAACCGGGCTGCTGCTACGGTCGCAGGTTCGAATCCTGTCTCGGGCATGGATGTGTGTGATGTCCTTAGTTTAGTTAGGTTTAAGTAGTTCTAAGTCTATGGGACTGATGACCTCAGGTGTTAAGTCCCATAGTGCATAGTGTCATATTTTAGCCCGATCAGTCAAACAAATCAGTAACAACTTGCACTGTACGTGATTGAGCATTATCCTGCAAAATGATGATCAGGTCCTGCAGAAAGAGTCATCACGTCTGTCTCTATGCTGTTCATTTTTGGAACAGTACCTACGACCAGCCCGTCGGGCAATAGACCGTGCCGCTCGAACTGTCAACACAACTGGCACTGCTAAGAGTATCCTACGACTTCCAAATCGCTGGCAGCGGATAGCACACGATGCTCGCAACTACTTTGAAGGTCAGTAAATCTTTCAGACGCATATCTATTTTGTACGAGACGTAAGTAAAAAGTTGCCGCTATTAAAGTTCCAACCAAAAAACAAAAAGTTCAAATGTGTGTGAAATCTTATGGGACTTAACTGTAAGGTCATCAGTCCCTAATCATACACACTACTTAACCTAAATTATCCTAAGGACAAACATACACACCCATGCCAGAGGGAGGACTCGAACCTCCGGCGGGACCAGCCGTATAGTTCATGACTGCAGCGCCCAAGACCGCTCGGCAACAAGACTGTTGAGTTCAAGAATGAATTCACAAATAGCTGTACTGAGTTATAAATTATTATCGTTCACTTAGTTTTCTTGTCACCAACTAATAATATACACATTTTATAGACATTGACGTAACTTCTGTACTTCATTATTTTACTTCTAATACACGCGTCTTTCTTGCGCCCTCAACGTTCTATCCCAAATGTTAACACACTGTTGTCCAAAACATAGGGGTGAAATTAGCTTTCACATGATGTGTCACCGCCAAGTAATATATCTCGAAGAAACTTGGGGCAGACACAAAAAGAGCTGAAGCATTACAGCAGGTAACTTAACGCAATACCCCTGTGAGACGAACAGATATGACACTTTCGTTCAAAGACAACAATTACACCGAAGTGATCGCGATTTATGACGTTCCCCTGGACTTTTCAACAGACGGGACATGGTTCTTAATACGGTGTGTGATCACCACGGACGACATCGCATTCTCTGTGACTCGTAAGGAGTTCTTGCGATAGGGCGCTCCATCTCTCCAGCAGCGCGGATGGATCCGCTGGACGGTCGTTGGTGCATGTGCACGTGCTGCAACACGTGACCATATTTGTGCTATATGGGATTTAAGTTGGAGGAACGAGCAGGTCATTCCAGTCACCTAATATTCTGCCGTTCCAAGAGCCTCTCCACCTGCGCTGTTCGGTGCACTTGTTCTCTGTATAACGGATCTTTTACGTTGGGATAAATTTATTTTATTTTTTGTTAGATGTGTTCGTTAAAGAGCTGAATAAATTGGAATTAGGAATGATTTAATTAAGCAGGGTAGAGAAGATAAAGTCAAAGAGGGGCTCACTGGGCGGAGATTATCGTAACGTAACGTCGTTGCGTTGTTCGGTTGTTAAAACAAGTCGTTTGTGTTCCGTTCTGCTGTTCGGTCGTGCGCGTATCTGAAACGAATTAATTCGGGGACTAGAATAAACTTTCACATAATAGTTACGATTCGATGTTCAGACAAAAGGCGTTAACGTCAGTGTTAATTTGAATTGTGGGCGACAGGATTAGTTTTGACAGATACGTGAAAACGGACGTAACGAAAGTTGTTCGCATATCATTCTTCAACGTGACTTTTATTTAAAAGCTATTATCTCATGATTAGGATCAATCCTCTTTCCTCCTAGATACTAATCATTCATTAACATTTACGTCATAAAAAAGGATTATTAATAAAAGTCATGTTAAATGACAATAACGTGTTATTCCGTTAGTGTGGAATCGACGTAATATCTCTGAAATGACATTGATATATAATTTGTGTTAAATACTGATCTGAGATGGGAAGTAAATTGAAATTAGTAAACATTTGATGCTGAGACTATAGAAGCAGAAGCGCTTAAGGTTTCTCTTCTCTAAAATGGCAAAATAGGTACGAACTTTAACTCAATAGTCGACATTATGTATTGCAAAGACATTAGCATTTCATACTTATTTTGCCGACGCGCTGTTAAACAAATGAACGTTGAGTCTCTGTGCGAGTAATAAAATTAAATCTAAAAACATAATTAATAACGGCGAACTCCGCTTTAACAAACTGTATTGCGTGTCGTCATCGAGCAATAACAGCTCAACCCTAGAGACTTGTGTGGTGAAATTAGAAGTCGGGCATATAAAACAAACTTAAAAATCCATTCAAGCTACAGTGGAGTCGGCACAACACGACGTGGGCAGCTAAATCTGTCATCCATAAAAATGAAGTCAGCCTCACGCACCTCTGGAAAGGTGCACAGGAGAGTACGGCGATCAGAGATTTCGGCGTCAGTAAATGTTTCTGGTCGCAGTGGGAGCTGCCACCTCTGGCCATATTAAGAGGGTACGCCCAGAACCACTACTCAGACTGAATCTGCTCTCATCCGAGAGCAGCGCGCGACTCAAGTCATCTTTGGTCCAGTCCCAAAGAACTTCACACCATCACAAACGCTGCGACCGGTGTGCGAGTGTCAACAGAACGCAACGTAGTGGTCGGTAACCATGGTCGTTGGCCACAGAGACCACTCCCATACAGTCCCCGTGCCCGTGTGGAGGGCGAAATTATGTGCCTTACAGCGCTGTTAAATGTGTTCCCAATTATATAGGCTGTTTGACCTGGACGCTTCTTGCCTGTTACACTACACAGAGTGTCCCATTTGTCTTAACCACCTTAAATAATTGTTTGTCCAAATGTAAATTACAAAATGTTGCAAGCAAATGTCCTTTAGCCGTCACGGGTACATCAATCAGCATGATACCTTCGTTGTAGCTTTCTTTTTTTTTTACAAAGATATGAACAGCAGTATGACTTTTTAAATGGAACCCTGTATTTTTTTATTCGGTAATTAATTTCCTCTCCTGGAGACCTATTCAAAAATGTATCACAGTGTACCATTCACTGAAATACAACGGTATTAATTACATAACACAACATTCACGTTGACGCTGCCAGCGCTTAGTGCAGGTACTCGGGGTAATGGAACACATCCACATGCTGACACTGACAGAGGACAAATGTAAACATAAGTAGAATACACACCCGTCATTCCTTCAACCATCCTCAATTGAAGGGTTGTGTGAGTAGAATGTACACCAACGAAGAGAAGGTAGAAATGCTACTCATCTATGGAAAATGGAAATTTATAGTAAGTTCCTATGGGACCAAACTGCTGAGGTCATCGGTTCCTAGGCTTACAGACTACTTGATCTAACTTAAAGTAACTTAGGTTAAGGAGAACACAAACACCCATGCCCGATGGAGGACCCGAGCCTCCGACGGGGGAAACCGAGCGAACTGTGTCAAGGCGCCACAGACCGCACGGCTATCCCACGCGGCTACTCATCTATGGGGAATGTAAGTTAGCACAACAGTAATTGTGATACTGTTTTCTTATGTGCGGGTACATTTAGTCCTTTTAAATACTGCTGTGTAGAGTAGGCATACAGTAACGGCTGTCCTTCCTAGAAACGGCATCGACATAACGTTTCTTTTATTGTTGTTGTTGTTGTTGTTGTTGTTGTTGAAGCTAGGCTAAATGCTACGCAGGCAGCGGAACTGTGCAGAGAGCGGTATGCTGACAAGAACCCACCTTCTCGACGGACGTTTTCTCTTCTTGTTGCTACACTTCAGAAAACGGGAAGGCGCTGCAGTCATGGACTGTGCGGCTGGTCGCGGCAGAGGTTAGAGTTCTCCCTCGGGCATAGGTGTGTGTGCTTGTCCTTAGGATAATTTAGATTAAGTAGTGTGTAAGCGTAGGGACTGATGACCTTAGCAGTTAAGTCGAATAAGATTTCACACACATTTGAACATTTGAACACTGAAACGGAGATTTTCAACCCACGACAACGCAATCGTCGTAGCACTCGCACAGACGAAGCCGCCGAAGTTACTGTTCCCGCTTCCGTTCCTATGAATCCATATGTGAACACACGACAGCTTGAACACGATCCTAGCATTCCTAAAACCAGTGTACATCGTATTCTTACACGTCACCGCTTCCATCCTTACCATGTACATCTACATCAAGAATTGCATGGGAATGATTTCCAGAAATGTGTACAGTTCTATCAGTGGACACAACAGCAAATCCTCGCCAACCCGAACTTCTTCTCCAATGTTCTATTTACCGATGAATGTTCCTTCATGGTAAATACAAGGAACATGCATTATTGGTCCAGCGACAACCTGGCTTAGACAGGTGGAACATCGTCGTCAGTGGAGAGTTAACGTCTGGTGTGGGATGCTTGGTACTACAATTATTGGCCCTTATTTCATCAATGGTGGTCTAAACGGCACAACGTACACTAATGTCCTCAGACGAATTCTTCCTCCTCTTCTGGATGAAGTGCCCCTAAGAACCAGAACGCTTATGTGGTAGCAACACGATGGATGTCCAGCACTTAATGCCTTGCGTGCATTTCGTGCTCTGAACCGAAGATTTCTTTGGGGATGCATTAAAGACGTTGTCTATCGCGGTATTCCAACAACTCCAGAGGACATACAGTAATGTATCGTGCTTGCTTGTAATTCTCTTCAGCAGGAAACTTTGGAAGCAGTAAATAATTCGTACATTCCACGAGTGCACCACTGCATCGGTGTCCAGGGTCACCACTCTGAGCACCTTTGAATGTTCTACTCCTGGGCAATAGTACAGTAGAGTCAAAGTCAGTTTTGTGTCATGTTTTTATTTGGATTTCATTTGTTTTCTGACAACTCCAGCAAGTGGACGAGTTTGTGATCCCGCCTCAAAGTCGATGTTATGTTATCTAATTGATAACCTTTTATTTCAGTGAACGGTACACTGAGATACATTATTGAATAGTTCTTTCGGAAAGGAAGTGAATCACCGAATAAAAAATGCATGGCACCATTTAAAAAAGTCATACCGCTGTTCATATCTCTGTATAAAACGAAACTACATCGAAGGCAATCTTGCTGATTGATGTCCCCCTCACGGCTAAAGAACATTTGCTTGAAACATTTTGTAATTTGCATCTGAACAAACAGTTATATAGAGTGGTCGAGGTAAATGGGACACCCTGTACAGTAGTGATCTGTCACTGTAGCTGACCGTGGTCGATCAACTCCGCTTCATTGAGCAGTAATGTCTGTGGTCCGGAACACTCCCCATGAACGTGCAACAAGCAATGCTGCGAGCAATACCAAATACCTAAGTTGTACTCGTCACACTTAGTCCTTCTTGCAGTTTCTCGATGATTGTTGCCCCTGTACAGTGATCCAGATGTTATCTCCGGGCCATGTTGTAACGAATAACACCACCACAGAGCTCCTTAGCTGCTCCCTGATTGTCACACAACGTCTCTTCACGTTCCTTCCCATGCCTCGCGTTGTGGGGCCAGCCCCATTTCGGGCTAACAGTAATTCACGCTGACCTCGCTCCAAATTTCTGTGCGCGACTGGATCACCTCTGGTAAAATACTCTCCGACTTTCATTCATTGCCACCGAATGGTTTTTATGCTGATTTGTCTAGCTTGTCCTTAAGTTTTGCCTTGTTGTTGTTGTTGTCTTCAGTCCTGAGACTGGTTTGATGCAGCTCTCCATGCTACTCTATCCTGTGCAAGCTGCTTCATCTCCCAGTACCTACTGCAACCTACATCCTTCTGAATCTGCTTAGTGTACTCATCTCTCGGTCTCCCTCTACGATTTTTACCCTCCACGCTGCCCTCCAATGCTAAATTTGTGATCCCTTGATGCCTCAAAACATGTCCTACCAACCGATCCCTTCTTCTAGTCAAGTTGTGCCACAAACTTCTCTTCTCCCCAATCCTATTCAATACCTCCTCATTAGTTACGTGATCTATCCACCTTATCTTCAGTATTCTTCTGTAGCACCACATTTCGAAAGCTTCTATTCTCTTCTTGTCCAAACTAGTTATCGTCCATGTTTCACTTCCATACATGGCTACACTCCAAACAAATACTTTCAGAAATGACTTCCTGACACTTAAATCTATATTCGATGTTAACAAATTTCTCTTCTTCAGAAACGCTTTCCTTGCCATTGCCAGTCTACATTTTATATCCTCTCTACTTCGACCATCATCAGTTATTTTACTTCCTAAATAGCAAAACTCCTTTACTACTTTAAGTGTCTCATTTCCTAATCTAATTCCCTCAGCATCACCCGATTTAATTTGACTACATTCCATTATCCTCGTTTTGCTTTTGTTAATGTTCATCTTATATCCTCCTTTCAAGACACTGTCCATTCCGTTCTACTGCTCTTCCAAGTCCTTTGCCGTCTCTGACAGAATTACAATGTCATCGGCGAACCTCAACATTTTGATTTCTTCTCCATGAATTTTAATACCTACTCCAAATTTTTCTTTTGTTTCCTTTACTGCTTGCTCAATATACAGATTGAATAACATCGGGGAGAGGCTACAACCCTGTCTCACTCCTTTCCCAACCACTGCTTCCCTTTCATGCCCCTCGACTCTTATGACTGCCATCTGGTTTCTGTACAAATTATAAATAGCCTTTCGCTCCCTGTATTTTACCCCTGCCATCTTTAGAATTTGAAAAAGAGCATTCCAGTCAACATTGTCAAAAGCTTTCTCTAAGTCTACAAATGCTAGAAACGTAGGTTTGCCTTTTCTTAATCTTTCTTCTAAGATAAGTCTTAAGGTCAGTATTGCCTCACGTGTTCCAACATTTCGACGGAATCCAAACTGATCCTCCCCGAGGTCTGCATCTACCAGTTTTTCCATTCGTCTATAAAGAATTCGCGTTAGTATTTTGCAGCCGTGGCTTATTAAACTGATAGTTCGGTAATTTTCACATCTGTCAGCACCTGCTTTCTTTGGGATTGGAATTATTATATTCTTTTTGAAGTCTGAGGGTATTTCGCCTGTCTCATACATCTTGCTCACCAGCTGGTAGAGTTTTGTCAGGACTGGTTGTCCCAAGGCCGTCAGTAGTTCCAATGGAATGTTGTCTACTCCGGGGGCCTTGTTTCGACTCAGGTCTTTCAGTGCTCTGTCAAACTCTTCACGCAGTATCGTATCTCCCATTTCGTCTTCATCTACATCCTCTTCCATTTCCATAATATTGTCCTCAAGTACATCGCCCTTGTATAAACCTTCTATATACTCCTTCCACCTTTCTGCCTTCCCTTCTTTGCTTAGAACTGGGCTGCCATCTGAGCTCTTGATATTCATACACGTGGTTCTCTTCTCTCCAAAGGTCTCTTTAATTTTCCTGTAGGCAGTATCTATCTTACCCCTAGTGAGATAAGCTTCTACATCCTTACATTTGTCCTCTAGCCATCCCTGTTTAGCCATTTTGCACTTCCTGTCGATCTCATTTTTGAGACGTTTGTATTCCTTTTTGCCTGCTTCATTTACTGCATTTTTATATTTTCTCCTTTCATCAATTAAATTCAATATTTCTTCTGTTACCCAAGGATTTCTAGCTGCCCTCGTCTTTGTACCTACTTTATCCTCTGCTGCCTTCACTACTACATCCCTCAGAGCTACCCATTCTTCTTCTACTATATTTGTTTCCCCTATTCCTGTCAATTGTTCCCTTATGCTCTCTCTGAAACTCTGTACAACCTCTGGTTCTTACAGTTTATCCAGGTCCCATCTCCTTAAATTCCCACATTTTTGCAGTTTCTTCAGTTTTAATCTACAGGTCATAAGCAATAGATTGTGGTCAGAGTCCACATCTGCCCCTGGAAATGTCTTACAACTTAAAACCTGGTTCCTAAATCTCTGTCTTACCATTATATAATCTATCTGATACCTTTTAGTATCTCCAGGGTTCTTCCACGTATACAACCTTCTTTCATGATTCTTAAACCAAGTGTTAGCTATGATTAAGTTGTGCTCTGTGCAAAATTCTACTAGGCGGCTTCCTCTTTCATTTCTTAGCCCCAATCCATATTCACCTACTATGTTTCCTTCTCTCCCTTTTCCTACACTCGAATTCCAGTCACCCATTACTATTAAATTTTCGTCTCCTTTCACTATCTGAATAATTTCTTTTATTTCATCGTACATTTCTTCAATTTCTTCATCATCTGCAGAGCTAGTTGGCATATAAACTTGTACTACTGTAGTAGGTGTGGGCTTCGTATCTATCTTGGCCACAATAATGCGTTCATTATGCTGTTTGTAGTAGCTTACCTGCATTCCTATTTTCGTATTCATTATTAAACCTACTCCTGCATTACCCCTATTTGATTTTGTGTTTATAAACCTGTAGTCACCTGACCAAAAGTCTTGTTCCTCCTGCCACCGAACTTCACTAATTCACACTATATCTAACTTCAACCTATCCATTTCCCTTTTTAAATTTTCTAACCTACCTGCCCGATTAAGGGATCTGACATTCCACGCTCCGATCCGTAGAATGCCAGTTTTCTTTCTCCTGATAACGACATCCTCCTGAGTAGTCCCCGCCCGGAGATCCGAATGGGGGACTATTTTACCTCCGGAATATTTTACCCAAGAGGACGCCATCATCATTTAATCATACAGTAAAGTTGCATGCCCTCGGGAAAAATTACGGCCGTAGTTTCCCCTTGCTTTCAGCCGTTCGCAGTACCAGCACAGCAAAGCCGTTTTGGTTATTGTTGCAAGGCCAGATCAGTCAATCATCCAGACTGTTGCCCCTGCAACTACTGAAAAGGCTGCTGCCCCTCTTCAGGAACCACACGTTTGTCTGGCCTCTCAACAGATACCCCTCCGTTGTGGTTGCACCTACGGTACGGCCATCTGTATCGCTGAGGCACGCAAGCCTCCCCACCAACGGCAAGGTCCATGGTTCATGGGGGGTTTTGCCTAGCAGTGCGTTTTCTCAGAGTAATGGTTAGTTTACGCGAGGACATTAGGCTGCGAGACTCATTTCATGAAACCAGTTTCACGGAACAGACTTCATATATTACTGAAAACACAGCTATACCAGTGGACACTGCAGTTTGTTTTGTGAATGTCACTGCCGTCTCTAAAATGACCGTTTTTGTAACTGCTTGTCTCCATGAAATAGGTACGTAAGAGTAAGAGATGTGTTTGGATGCGAGACTGGATTAAAAAAAAGTGGAGTTGGTTGCTCAGCGACGTTACTGCAAGAAAATATTTTGGAAGACACTAAAAGTTAATCCAGCGATCTGAGAATGTCACTAGAACAGTTCACGATGCTTCTTCTCAATAGAGTTAATGATACTATAAGGAAGAAAGATACGATAATGCGGGAAGCTTTGTCGCCAAAATTGAAACTGCTATTCATAATTTCATATAACATTTCCGGAGAACATCGATCTTATTATGATAAAATTATTTAAAAGCAGACTTCTCGCTGTCATCCAGATGGTGCAAACTCTGATCATGGCCCGTAATTAAAAGGCCGAAGCCGGTCAGAAGTTAACATCAGGTGCGAACAAGACTGCTTTTAAACTATTTCATTTAATTCACATTCAATATTTTTTTTTTTTTTTTTTTTTTTTTTTTTTTTTTTTTTTTTTTTGGGAAGTGGAGATTCGTGTTCTGTTGCCTGTTACACGGCCAGATGTATTACTTGTATAAACTTTTCGTAATTCATCTGTATATGTGCTTCCAATGGAATGAATTTTGCTCTTCTTCTCAGATATCATCAAGCCATCCCTTTTAAGGTAGAGTAGGACGATCTCCATTGCAACCATTGCAACAATTTCTCGCTGTTTCTTCTATTAGACAACACTGAAATTCCAAAAACTCCTGTGCTTAGCGTTCATGCCCAAGAAGAAAACAGTCTCTCTCTCTCTCTCTTCTCTTGACTCTCTCCCTGGTTTCCGCACAACGGCGGAGAGACCGTTTTGCGATTACATGAAACACTTTGTACGTATTTGCATTTGTCTTATCCTTGTCCTTGAATATCGAAATCAGCTGCACCTTTTTCTAATTGTTTGAAACACTTAGCTCTTCCAACAAAATAGAGTACACAGTTGCTTTTTTCTATAACCCGTCCAAATTCGAAGATGAATGAGAACAGGTCCAGTGGTCTTTCCTCTGTTAGATGATCTCAGTTGAGTGTCAGTTCAACAATCACGTAATTCTCACCTGCGTATCATTTACGCTTCTATCGGGCTATTGGAATAATTGCGTCGTAATCTGAAGAAACTGGAAAATAACAAATGTGCAAACAAAGAAAAATTTCTGATATGTCTATAAAAAAAGTTCAAATGTGTGTGAAATCTTATGGGACGTAACTGTTAATGTCATCAGTCCGTAAGCTTACACACTACTAAACCTAAATTATCCTAAGGACAAACACACACACCCATGCCAGAGGGAGGACTCGAACCTCCGCCGGGATCAGCCGCACAGTCCATGACTGCAGCGCCTTAGACCGATATGTCTGGCATTTACTTACTTTAGATAAGATAAAAATTTCTGTATGTCTTCCGTCAGATCCGAAAACAATATTTTCTTTGCAGTTTTATTTTACACTTCTCCAATTTTTCTCTCTATCGTCGGCCTTTTCTTTTTCAACGACACCGGTGCTTCGATTTATTCTACCAATTTTTTCGTGACAAATATCTCAAGGAAACTGATCCATAAAATTTCGGGGGTATTAGTGAAGGAAGTAACTGAAATACCCTTGGCGACGAATTTAATTAATAGAGATAGTGGCATCAGCTTGGATAAATCTTGGAACCGACACTTTCTGTAATAAAATCACAAAGACGTCGCGACAGTGCAGATCGCAGTGATACATCGATATCACCGTGTGGATCGACTGCGCAGCCATAGATCTATTTCCATACATATGCCATACGTCTTTGCCGCCGATTAACGTCTCTGGCGCCTTGTTTATCTGTGGCTGCATGCGCAGTGGTGCGGTCCACGGCTTTAAAAGGACGGAGATGCTGGACGGTATTCAGCCCAAAATATTAGAAGAAGTCAAATTTATGCGGCTACACTCCGGAAATTTTATGGATCAGTATTTGCGCCGCGAAAATATGAAGATGCACATCCCAAGGAAAGTATTGTGGGAAAATCGTATCTTGAACTTGTGAGTGCAGTAACGTTTCAGAGAGCAGATGAATACTGCTAGTAATCGGTCTGTTTCATCTATGTGAATTTGTTGCCAAACAAATCAGTAATGTCCCAAACATTTTAATGGAATAATTCAATGGAAAGAGAACAATTTCTGTTTTGCTATGAGCTTTCTTTGCGTAAATAAATACAGCGATTTTTCTGTGAGGCACGTTGTGATGTGACTGAATCTGCCTTGTTCTTATTTGTAGCTTTCAGTATTTTCTCCAAATATTGTGTCTTTTAATTTGAAGCAAATGATTTGCATCGAACTACCATTACACTGAGTGAGATAAAAAAAACTTGACGGTGCATGAGAACTTATTGGCATACTGAATTACGTCCCTGATAGCATTCAGCGATGGTAGCAATTTAGCGACTTATTTTGCATTTAGGAATGCTTGTAAGCATTTTGTCGTGGTGTGCAGTGTTTCTAGACGTTTTCCCCAAACGATTCCTGAGGTGGTAAAAAAGTAGACAATAACAGCTAGCAAACAGGAAATGCAAGCTCAACAGTTCAGTAAGACATTGCAGCGAAAAAGAGAGTAAGCGCATTGCTGGTTTGTGAGAAGCAAAAGCAAACGAAACTCTCCAGGCCTCCTGCATATCGTAGGCCGATGCTACAGATACTCTCCAAGCACTACACATATTCCTCAATGATGCTTAAGCTCTTTATATTTTCCTCGTAGTTACAGATTCTGGCAAAGTACTAGTCCCGAAGTAGAGTCCGGGTCAGACACACAGTTTAATCATCTACGAAGCTTCACTTCAGGGATTTCCTTGGAGTTGTGATCCACACTCAGTCCTTGACAAAAACTTTACTGGACAGCAGTTTAACGTACAGATTTGGTTATAATGTTCGCACAGATAAAAGGCACAATATAAGCTTATGAAGAGAACCGTCCTGCAAAGCTCCGTCAGTAAATAAACCGAGCGTTATTCTGCAGTTATTAAAACACTAGACGTTCACCCAGGTGGAGCAGATTTCAAATTCTCGTCGGATTATCCAGATTCATGTTTTCCATATAATCCACTCGTGTAACTTCAAAAATACTGCGGGATTACTCGCTAAAATCTCCACGGTCGAATTCCCGCTTAAATTTTCTCCAACTGAATTGCTGTTCTGTCTCACGCACATTGTAGGTCTAAGAGATGAGAACGCCTAACATTTCCTCCTTCCTATAGGCCTTTTGTTACTTTATGTGTATTATCGACTGTGAGCATCCCGGCATTTCGGTAATGTAAATAGCAAGGAAAGCGTTTCTGAAGAAGAGAAATTTGTTAACATCGAGTATAGATTTAAGTATCAGGAAGTCATTTCTGAAAGTATTTGTATGGAGTGTAGCCATGTATGAAAGTGAAACATGGACGATAAATAGTTTGGAAAAGAAGAGAATAGAAGCTTTCGGAATGTGGTGCTACAGAAGAATGCTGAAGATTTGATGGGTAGATCACATAACTAATGAGGAAGTATTGAATAGGATTGGGGAGAAGAGAAGTTTGTGGCACAACTTGATCAGAAGAAGGGATCGGTTGATAGGACATGTTCTGAGGCATCAAGGGATTACCAATTTGGTATTGGAGGGCAGCGTGGAGGTTAAAAATCGTAGAGGGAGACCAAGAGATGAATACACCAAGCAGATTCAGAAGCATGTAGGTTACATTAGGTACTGGGAGATGAAGAAGACCACAACAACAAACACCAAGTTCATGGGCCCAATCATTTATTCGTCCTCCTCCCTTCCACAATAACAAACTTGGGCAATTCTGAAAAACATTTGGCAACAAAATTGTAAACAGGTTTTATAAAATAGGTGTTGTTGTTGTTGTGGTCTTCAGTCCTGAGACTGGTTTGATGCAGCTCTCTATGCTACTCTATCCTGTACAAACTTCTTCATCTCCCAGTACCCACTGCAACCTACATCCTTCTGAATCTGCTTAGTGTATTCATCTCTTGGTCTCCCTCTACGATTTTTACCCTCCACGCTGCCCTCCAATACTAAATTGGTGATCCCTTGATGCCTCAGAACATGTCCTAACAACAGATCCCTTCTTCTGGCCAAGTTGTGCCACAAACTTCTCTTATCCCCAATCCTATTCAGTATTTCCTGATTAGTTATGTGATCTACCCATCTAATCTTCAGCATTCTTCTGTAGCACCACATTTCGAAAGCTTCTATTCTCTTCTTGTCCAAACTATTTATCGTCCATGCTTCACTTCCATACATGGCTACACTCCATAAAAATACTTTCAGAAATGACTTCCTGACACTTAAATCTATACTCGATGTTAACAAATTTCTCTTCTTCAGAAACGCTTTCCTTGCCATTGCCAGTCTACATTTTACATTCTCTCTACTTCGACCATCATCAGTTATTTTGCTCCCCAAATAGCAAAACACCTTTACTACTTTAAGTATCTCATTTTCTAATCTAATTCCCTCAGCATCACCCGACTTAATTCGACTACATTCCATTATCCTCGTTTTGCTTTTGTTGATGTTCATCTTATATCCTCTTTTCAAGACACTATCCATGCCATTCAACTGCTCTTCCAAGTCCTTTACTATCTCTGACAGAATTACAATGTCATCGGCGAACCTCAAAGTTTTTATTTCTTCTACATGGATTTTAATACCTATTCCAAATTTTTCTTTTGTTTCCTTTACTGCTTGCTCAATATACAGATTGAATAACATCGGGGAGAGGCTACAACCCTGTCTCACTCCCTTCCCAACCACTGCTTCCCTTTCATGTCCCTCGACTCTTATTAATGCCACCTGGTTTCTGTACAAATTGTAAATAGCCTTTCACTCCATGTATTTTACCCCTGCCACCTTCAGAAATTGAAAGAGAGTATTCCAATCAACATTGTCACAAGCTTTCTCTAAGTCTACAAATGCAAGAAACGTAGGTTTGCCCTTCCTTAAACTAGCTTCTAAGATGAGTCGTAGGGTCTGTATTGCCTCACGTGTTCCAACATTTCTACGGAATCCAAACTGATCTTCCCCGAGGACGGCTTCTACTAGTTTTTCCATTCGTGTGTAAAGAATTCGCGTTAGTATTTTGCAGCTGTGACTTATTAAACTGATAGTTCGGCTATTTTCACACCTGTCAACAATTGCTCGTACAGCCAGGTGATTCACACGCCCCTTATTGTAAGAAGCACACAAAAAGTTTTTAAAGTTTCCAAGAACTGAGAAGAATCTTTCAGCAGAGCTCTTCATTACTGATGTTCTAGAATAAATGTGATGAGCGATTCTAATGTCTGGATATATATCAATCTGAAGAGCGATTCTAATGTCTTGATATATATCAATGAGGTATTTCTCTCTTAGCATTTTTGTTTAGGACAGCCAATGAAGGACCGTTCTCATTTCCAGAGCTCAAAAGGAAGCTTCTGAGATGGGCACATTCTGTTCCAAAAGACTTCTCTATATCTTCTGAGTAATATGCTGCAGCTGTTTTGCAGTGTTATGACTCCATCAAGGGTCATTTTAGTTAAACTGGATGAGAAACTCTTTCTAGACACTAAAACTTAACTCTTTGGGTGTCTGTCTAGTATAATTTAATTATGTCTTCAATATGTCACCATCAGATTTGCAAACCACAGTTTCAGTTTCTGACTCCGAGTCTTTGTCACCAAAGAGCTGCTTTCGCTTCTTCATACGTTTTTCTTTAATTACATTGACTCGTACAAGTCGTTGTGTAGTCTCCAGTTTTCTCACCCCAACCTTTTGTACACTAGAAAATACTTTGTCATCTCACCTATGAAAGTTAAAACTGAAGTATAAAGTTTCACTACTGCGGACTTGTCAACTTCTTCTGACTGCGGTGTTGTACTTACTGCATTGAAACGTTCCCAAATACTCCCCCACATTATAGCCATGAATGCGATATCTTTAGGGTTCTGATTTAACCTCAGTTTCTTGATTTTATCTTCAGAAATGCGCTTAAGGGTTTTATTGACTGCATCCCAATTAGCATTTATCGTTTTGCAAGCACCTTCTCGAGCTGATCATCTTATAACAAAGAGAGACTTTAAACTAAACTTTCCATCTTCAAAAACTGACTGTAGAATTTTTCAGTGTTCTGTAGATGCTGAAAAAATTGTACATTGTTTGTAGCTGGTCAAACATGTTATGGTCATTTTACAGTGTATGGCTGAACTTGATCCTACCAGATTCAGGGAATAAGTGGAGCAAGGGGTGAAAAGTGCGAAGGGATTAAAGGACTTGATTCGTTGTTGTAGGCTAAAGTAAATTACCTCCACATTTGCTGCATTATGATAACTGTGGCCGCTGCAGTTGCTTATTTCTAATCCATGGGAGTTGAGGAACTTAAATACCACATCTGTCAATTCCTTACCGGTATGACCAACATTTCTTATAAACTCTACAAAATCGCTTTTGTGGTACACCACCTTTCTCCACATTTCGTATAATGAAATTTAACTACTTACAATGTGAAACATCAGGGACAGAATCCACAATCATGGAGAAACACTTTGCATCGACTATCTCCTTTATAATCTCTTTTGTGACAGTCCTCCACATAATAATTATAATTTCTTAGTTTAGCCATGTGATCTGCTAACAACGGATCAGATTTCAGCTATCACGTCTAAAAGCATCACGCCAGCCGTTGTCGACGAACGGTTCTAGGCGCTTCAGTCAGGAACCGCGCTGCTGCTACGGTCGCAAGTTCGAATCCTGCCTCGGGCATGGACGTGTGTGGTGTCCTTAGGTTGGTTAAGTTTAAGTAGTCCTAAGTCTAGGGGACTGATGACCTCCGATGTTAAGTCCCATAGTGCTTAGAGCTTTTTTTTCTAAAAGCATCATAAAATTATCATTCCTTAAGGAACCAAATTGTTCATCTCCAAGAAATGGCAATCTCACAGAAAAAAATGTTTACACTACAGTCACTAGCCTTCGTAGTACAATTCTCCAACGTTTTACTTCTTCTTGTAACAGAATAATAAATTGTAATAAACTGTTTATCAACTCTTCATACAGTATTTCCCCTTTCTTTGAAACTTACAACATAATCACGATGTACACTGGAATTTTCATATTTAGTTACCCTTTGGTTAGTGTTTTCAATTTCTAAAGCCACTTGTAACCAAATGGGATGAAACCTCAAGCAGTTTACATGGTGCAAAGTAAAGTAACAAGTAAGTAGAAAAGTAAATAAAGTAATCGCGTTGCACGATGTCTCCATTCGACAATTTTCTTTCAAACAAATCCTTGGAAGTAAATCTTCGTTTATCACCATATGCTCACTCTGACAGTTTTTATTTTTATTAATTCCATTTCATACCATGTAATTTCGTGATTTTTCACTTATTTCTCAAAAGAAGGGATCTTCATCGGCTGTGAAGTCTGATGAAACTTCCTCTAGGCCTAACTCTCTTTCACTTAGTCGAGTTTTTCACCACAGCTGCCGCTGCATTGTGAGTCATGTGTAAGTTCCAAGTTCTCAGGCGAGGAACAACTTGCAGCTACAGAATTGAGTTTTTTTTTTTCACGAAAGACTTCTGTAATTATTATGTATGACCTAACGCTTCCTTTTCCCTCCTCCCCCCACGCGGATCTGAGGCGCCTTCCCACTGTTCACGCTGCTTTCCCCTCGTCGGAGGTTCGAGTCCTCCGTGTGTGTGTTGTCCTTAGCGTCAGTTAGTTTAAGTTAGATTAAGTAGTGTGTAAACCTAGGGACCGATGACTTCAGCAGCTTGGTCCCATAGGAACTCACCACAAATTTCCAAAATTTTCTTCTCCTCTTTTGTTCAAGAGACAGAACAAGATCCTGGGGCCTGATGGGGATCGACCCCCGGACCTTTAGGTTTGAAGTCTCGGACGTTTTCTTATCCTTTGTTGCATTTCATCAATAAATAAACTAAAAATTTATCTCCCACCCCGGTGAAGCAATCCTCAAATGTAATGGGCAACTGTTTAATTTCTTTCCTCATTCGAATTTAATCTGTTACGAACTGTATAATTTTTTGGTTTAGGTTGTGCAGTTAGGTGCACAGTAATTATTAAAACAGCTGACGCTTCATGAGGCTCACTGCAGTAACTCTTGACATTTGTGCGCTATGTCCCTCAACAGTAAATACCACGGTAGTATCTCGCTCACATACAGTCGTCGCAGAGACTAACTGAGCTGGCCTATTCTGTAAGTGCTGCATTGTCCCTACTTCAGCTACGTCGTGGTGCGTCGATTGTAGAGCGAGAAATTTGACGAGTGCATGCCGACCCGAAGTCATACGTGCTACCAATGCAGGGCCCCGCTGTTACACGGTGTACGAACATCAACGCAAGTAGGCCCACGCCTGTGCCATTGCTCCAGCATCGAGTCGGTACTGTACGAGCTGAGTGATATGTCCTGGGAATACGGATAAGCTGGAGGACATACTGTGCTGTGGTCACATTTCGCAGCCTAATACCCGCTTGTTGCAGTGTATGATACTACTTTTATCCACAGTCCCCACACACACACATCTGTGCTGTATCATTAGATCTCGGAAATGCCAAGTGGCTAGGGACTCCCGTCGGGCAGACCGTTCGCTTGGTGCAAGTCTGTCGAGTTGACGCCACTTTGGCGACTTGCATGTCGATGGGATGAAATGATGATGATTAGGACACTTTTTTTTCACTAGCTGCTTATTTTTTATGACCCACCGTATAATTCCTTATGGTGGGTCGTATGTTGCCACTTAGCAGCTGTGACTGGGTCCGGGGTGCGGAGTAACTGAAAGTAACACCACGCCGGCTCCCGTCCCCACTAAAACCGTCGCCCGTGTCCCGCCACGTGGAGGCGGGCTCTATCTGTTTACATCCATTTGATATCACTTTTTTGTGCAGCATTAGAAAAACTTATAAATAATACATCAAGTGAGATATTAATAAACAAAACGGAATTAAATATTTAGAAAGAAGGAAGGAAGAGAATTGAATAGAGAAGAGATAGGTATAATGTTTACAGGCACCTGGTTGTGGGCGGCGGCCCGGGTCTTGGAATGCCCCTCAAGGCGCTGGCCATCGCTCACCATCCCTTTAACAATTACCTTCCTAAAAACTAACTTAATTAGAAGAGATTAGGGTACGTTACAGCTAGAAATTAAGACCTCCATGTCCAGCCTGCTAAAATATTTACGATATACAATAGAGAGGTAACTGATTTTGTGCTTGGCTCAAAGTTGCTAATGAAAGGGTTCTCGTGGTAATAGTAATAAAGGTAATGACGCTGACGGTTTGTGTTGAGCTTATAAGTCTCCTAGTAGAGTACATCATGGGCAGTATAAGGACAACACAACACCCAGTCCTTGAGCAGAGAAAATCTCCGACCCAGCCGGGAATCGAACCTGGGCCGTGAGGTATGACATTCCATCGCGCTGACCACTCAGCTACCAGGAGCGGACATTAGATCTTGAATGAACCGAACCAGCCGGGAATCGAACCCGGGCCGTGAGGTATGACATTCCATCCCGCTGACCACTCAGCTACCAGGAGCGGACATTAGATCTTGAATGAACCGAAATACCGTATATATGACAATGCGATTTCCCCGAAACCGATCATTTTTCCCCTCCGGAATTCACCTGCCGATCACGGACCATTTGTCATTAAACAAGTATATTGAAATTTGCTTTTACGTTATCACTTCATTCCACAGACCTTAACTGATGAGCTGGCGTAACACTCACTTTATAGTTTCGCAACATATGGTGGTGTTGAGCCTATATGTTGTCCAGCTTTCCTCAGTACTTCTTATTATTAGTAGTACACTGATCCATGCAGAATGTGTCTCCTAACATTCGCCAAGCACATAAGTTTTTGCAATTTATTTTTTGCAATGTGAAGATGAAGTCGACCCAGACAAATGCTGCTCATGGCTTGTTTCGTAAGATGCCCAGTATCGGCAGAAGGCGTCGTTTCTTTCCCGTTATGAACAACATTATTTTTAAAGCGGAATTTTAAGCGCTCAGTCGCTAGAGTGGTCGCAAATAAGTGAGGGCAATATTCGTTCTATTAAAAGGTACAGCAAAATTGGAAGAATAATCAGTACATCAGCAGCACTTAAACAGTGCTGCTGCATAGAGGAAGCAATCAGCGCGGACCAGTGCAGTGCTCTCGTCGCTGGAGAACTGGTTATTCTTCGTGTTTTCCTGTTCCAGGTAATACATATATAGCAAACATCGCACCAGACTAATTAAGGCAGGTCTGTCGAATGGGCACGTAATGTTCCACTTTAAAAAATTATTTTGTTTGTAACGATAAAAAAACCGACGCATTGCAGCTACACTGGACGTCATATAAGAGATATGATGAGCAGTATTTGTTTACTCCGACTACATACTGCAAAAACGAAACTGTAAATTTCTGCCGATACACAAGAGAAAATGCGCCTGACGACTCTAGGGAGAGATTCTTTCGTCAGATTCTTGCTGCTGCTGTAATTTCTACTAACGCTTTTTTTCGAACTGAGGAAGCTAAAAAAATATGCCATTTGTTTATGAGCGCTATAAGAATCATTGTGACGCGGCAAGCGCTAATCATAAACAATAAAGTCGGTGTAACCGCAACCGAGATAGATGTATGGTAACTATGTGTGAATACGGCAGACAGCGATAGCGCCCATGTCCATCGACACACGGACGTGCTTGCTGTAATACCACTGGGTGCTCTTCACGGAATATGTCCACATACGGAGGCCCCACGTGTTATCTGCGGACACCCAGACTGCAGCTGTCTCAGCAACTGCCGTACGTACCTTCGCTAACAGCGTGGGCAGTTGCCAGGAGCTGTGGGGACAACAGCGCGGGGATGGCGAGCGTGAATGGCCTGCAAGGCTACTGAGCGAACGCCATATGTTCCAGAACGTAGTGCATACGGCAAGCTAGAACGTTGCTGGACCAATTTTTTTCTTTCGAAAAGAGACAATGATCTAGTCACGTAAGAGAGAAAAAAGGCAATATAACAAAAATAATAACTGGCAGGAGATAACAGTCATGTCATTGATTCCTTGCGAAGAGAAAGCCCTCCATTGTATAAAGCTGTTCTCGGTGGAAGGAGCTGCGCATTCGGGAAACTAGCGGCAGCTGCGTGACAGGTCTGTAGTACAGGCGGCAATAATAGATTTACCAATGTTTCAAGCTATTACTTTCATCACCAGAGCCAATGAGATTCCACACACTGGTGTGATACAATGCTTTCGCGGGTGTTTGCTTGAGAAACGGCAGAAAATTCAAAGCCCCACAATCTATACAAATACGTCGACTGAAAAAAGAAATCACAACACCAAGAAGCAGTTGTCTGACCTAAACGAAAAGTAGTAAGCGTGTTTATACATCCGAAAGATGATATCTATTCAAACACAAGCCTTCAAGGGGCGAAAAACACGTCATTATCAACACCTCTCTGAGTTCCAACGAGGTCGTGCAACAGGAGAACGAGAAGCTGGATGTTCCTTCTGCGATATTGTACAAGGACTTGGCAAGCATATAGCCACTGTACGGTTACTTAAGGACAGCTCGG
Source organism: Schistocerca gregaria (assembly GCF_023897955.1). Lineage (NCBI taxonomy): Eukaryota > Metazoa > Arthropoda > Insecta > Orthoptera > Acrididae > Schistocerca > Schistocerca gregaria. Next base: position 123,914,607 of record NC_064923.1, on the reverse strand, counting down.
AGCCAGACGTCCTGTAGCGTGCTTTCCACTGACCCCAAACTACCGTCAATTGCTACACTACTGGCCATTAAAATTGCTACATCACCAATAAATGCAGATGATAAACGGGTATTCATTGGACAAATATTTTATACTAGATCTCTCACGTGATTACATTTTCATCCAGTTTGAGTGCATAGATCCTGAGAAATCAATACCCAGAACAACCACCCCTGGCCCTATTAACGGCCTTGACACGCCTGGGCACTGAGTCAGAGGTTGGATGGCGTGTACAGGTACAGCTGCCCGTGCAGCTTCAACACGATACCACAGTTCGTCAAGAGTAGTTACTGGCGTATTGTGACGAGCCAGTTCCTCGGCCACCATTGACCAGACGTTTTCAATTGGTGAGAGATCTGCAGAATGTGCTAGCCAGGGCAGCACTCTAACATTTTCTGTATCCAGAGAGGCCCGTACAGGACCTGCAACATGCGGTCGTGCATTACCCTGCTGAAATGTAGGGTTTCGCAGGGATCGAATGAAGGGTAGAGCCACGGGTCGTAACACATCTTAAATGTAACTCCACTGTTCAAAGTGCCGTCAATGCGAACAAGAGGTGACCGAGACGTGAAACCAATGGCACCCCATACCATCACGCCGGGTTATGCGCCAGTATGGCGATGACGAATACACGCTTCCAATGTGCGTTCACCGCGATGACGCCAAACACGGATGCGACCATCATGATGCTGTAAACAGAACCTGGATTCACCCGAAAAAATGAAGCTTTGCCATTCGTGCACCCAGGTTCGTCGTTGAGTACACGATCGCAGGCGCTCCTGTCTGTGATGCAGCGTCAAGGGTACCCGCAGCCATGGTCTCTGAGGTGATAGTCCATGCTGCTGCAAACGTCATCGAACTGTTCGTGCAGATGGTTGTTGTCTTGCAGACGTCCCCATCTGTTGACTCAGGGATCGAGACGTGGCTGCACGATCCGTTACATCCATGCGGATAAGATGCCTGTCATCTCGACTGCTAGTGATACGAGGCCGTTGGGATCCAGCACGGCGTTCCGTATTACCATCCTGAATCCACCGATTCCATATTCTGCTAATAGTCATTGGATCTCGACCAACGCGAGTAGCAATTTAGGGATATGATAAACCTAAATCGCGGTATGCTACAATCCGACCTTTACCAAAGTCGAAAACGTGATGGTACGCATTTCTCCTCCTTATACGAGGCATCACAACAACGTTTCACCAGGCAACGCCGGTCAACTGCTGTTTGTGTATAATAAATCGGTTGGAGAATTTCCTCATGTCAGCACGTTGTTGGTGTCGCCATCGGTGCCAACCTTGTGTGAATGCTCTGAAAAGCTAATCATTTGCATATCACAGCATGTTCTTCCTGTCGGTTAAATTTTGCGTCTGTAGCACGTCTTCTTCGTGGTGTAGCAATGTTATGGCCAGTAGTGTATTTCAGGTGTCAAGCGAGAGCTCATTCAAGAGCTGGGTGGAGGTCTGTTGTTTTTTCTGATGAAAGATAGTTCCACCTCTGTGCCAATGATGGCCGTGTGTTGTTTAGTAGACCCGTTGAGGGCCTTCAAACGACCTATCTGCATGCTAGACACACTGGACTTGTATCCGTAGTTATAGGCTGGGGGCGATGTTGTATACCAGCGGGAGCGCTCTTGTGCTTATCCCACGCACCTTGGCCTCAAATTTGTACGTCGGTCTGGTGGTTCGACCTGCTGTGGACACCATTACGGAGAGTATTTTCCAACAGGATAACACTCGCCCACATCCTTCTGTTGTAACCTAACATGCTATACAGAATGTCGATATGTTGCCGTGTCCTGCTAGATTACCCGATCTGCTTCCAATCCCGCCCATATGGGACTTAATCAGACAACTATTCCAGCATCATCCATTAAACAGCATTAAACGTACCTGTATCGACGTATCGAGTGCATCAGGCATGGACTCCATACCACAAACTGACATACGGCACCTGCACCTAACAGTTACAGCGGTTATTAATGTTTAGATTTGCAATGACTTATCTCACGCTTACATTAACTTACAACGTTAATCCCTGAAATATGTTACCTAGAGAAATGTACTCCAGAAATCTTATTACTCTACATTAATCATCTGCAGGTGTTACGACTTATTTTGAGTCAGTGTAACTGCATCACTGTTCTGCGTACTATACTGTCTTGTGTGATAGGATCTTCACGTTACGTTCATCGAAGCAGCTCCCACAGCTGTCACGGTGCAGGAAGAACTAAGCGTAGTTAGCTATTCGGTATTTACGTATTCTAGGTGATTCTAGCTCCATGCTGTTAAATATTCGCGTGTGTTTAAAGCATAATAGCGGCTTACATAAAGTAGTACAGTTAGCACAATTTTCCTCTAGTTAAAATTTTTCATATTAATGTTATAATCTTTTGTTTTTCGGCCAGCATGCATCAAATCAATCCGTGTCGTGGATATTTTACGAAACTATGTGGCACAGTCAGTAGTTTATCATTAATGTGATAGAAGATGGAACTGAAGACCCTTCTTTTGCGAATACTCTATATTTACAGTAAGTTCTTTAGAGGCATATCTCTGACTGTAAATGACACATTAGATGTTCACGATGAGAATTACTTTGAGGATGGATGTGTTTATGGGGCTGTAGCAATTAAAACTCAGGGTGAAAAAGATTATTACACAAGCGAGTATAAACGGTCATTACCAGTCAGGGCTAACGAAACGAACTGACAAAATCCACTAAAGAGTGGTATAACAAATTTTATACATACGCAGGAAGGTTAAAAAACTATAGTAACAGTAAATATGTATCTGTGACCGCAAAGAAATTTAATTGTACAACGAGTGTAGTTAACAAAGCGGTAAGATTTTGCGAAGCCCCTCCAAAATCATATGACTGTCCTTTAATGAAAAGGGAAATATTTTTGATAAATTTAAGGTCTGACTGTCTTTTATGGCTGCCAAAAATCACAGTTGTTAATGCCATCCGTTTTCGTAATCTTCTGTAGATTGAAAAGAGAAAACTGCATTCGTTCCCGAAAAATTACAAGACTGCTTTCTGCAAAAGAAATGAAGGACGACAAAGACATAATATAGTCTGATGTAGCACTTGTACACAAGGTCAGCTCCTTAATCGGAGGGGAAAGGTATAATGGAAACAGTATTTTCAATACAGACTAATCACGATTTGAATGTGAAGTGGCAAGTGGGAGAACTTTATCGAATGTAAGAGAGAATTTCACATATGCTGTGGTGAAATCTATGCCATGCGTAACACATCCTTATGTGTCAGCTGCTGCATTTCCTGGTGCAAGGACAATTCGCACCAAGGATGAGACGACAAACAGCACGGGAAACATCTTTCAACACAATTGTTATTGCTAGCACCTTTGGTGAACTTACGCGGATCTATGTTGTCCGTTGGTTAAAAATGTTTTCATTCTTCATTAAACGACAAAACCTTAGTGTTGCTTCACTCTTAGCATTGGACTAACCAATGGAGTTACATTCAAGAACCTGAAATTCAGTACTGCTCAAACAGAAAACCTATTCGCAGGGAAATAGTTCCCCCACGAACCACTAAATTCATCCAGCCATAAGACGTACACTTTTTCGAACAATATAAACTTGTTGTTCGCAGGCTTCATAATTGCATTATAAATAAATTTAACTGATTTTTGATGTGTTTCTCAAACTCTATTATTGTTTCTTGTGGAATTAATTTTGTTTTGGAAGCTTACTTTACATAGTCCAGTATTAATAATGAATCTACATTCAGTTCTTTATCAAGAAATGTCTTCGCCAGTTTTGAAGGACACCATCATTTACGCCTGGCAGACCTGTGGATATGTGTGAGAAGAAACAGTAGCGAATTTCAGTAGCGTAGCATAATAGTATCAGTGTTATGAGTAGGAAATGGTGAGTGTGGTATCAAACATTGTTATGATGGTTCTGTTATCAATTGTTTGTACATTTCTCGAAAGTTATGTACGGAACATTTTGAAATAAGATTTCATTATGACCTAGGAACTCTATCGTATCATGGAGCAAAATAAATCAGTATAGAAATGTTATTTTACAATATTGAAGTAGAAGTATGAATTTGTAGAAATGGTATATCTTATACTGATACTGAATTAATATAACTTCTGTATGTATAGTCAGGTACGTATTTGTGTACGTATATATGTATACATGTTAAAGGATGAAAATAAATGTGTCTGTTAGCGTTTACCCAGGCTTTTCCGTTAGTACTGTACAGTATATTTGCAAAATTGATTTTCATTCCAGAACAACACTGCCGTTTGCCTTCAAAGTGGACATATAACTCATGAATGCATGACCTTATTGCTCAAAAACCAGGCATTTCCTCAGCAGAGAGACTTTATCACTGCGTTCACCGACTCGAGATAACCCTGACGTATGAGTTTCACACATACGACTAATATAGTTGAAACACCTATCTCGTTAGACAAAAACAGAATAAAAACCCACCTGACTTCCTTAGAGGTGACCTAAAAGCGGCTCAGCCATCCTGGACATTGTAGCATACAGTGGACTTCGATTTTATACATCATTTCTAACAAAATGTTCCCGTTCCTTAAGAGACACTAAAAGAAATGAACAGGTCCATTGCTATTTTCCCGATATAAACCATAATGATTTGATAACAGCACCACTAAAACATCTTATTTATTCACACCTCTTTTATAAAAGGCATAGCAGCAGCAGCAGCACTATAATCAACATTTGGTCTCTGTGATTCTCATGGCAATTTTCTCACTGCGTTCGATATATGCCTTAAAAGACATGGCTGATTTTAATGGCAGGGCACTGTTTCCGAATGTCAGAAGAGCAAAATATCTTACAGTTCCATTTCAACACAGTCAGACTCCTATACGGGGAGTCTCCGTACAGCCACCAGGTGTCCCATCTCCTGTCTTCCTCAAGTTTTTCTGTCCGTATGAGCTTCTTTCTGTAGGATGAATATTGCAGGCTGTGAGCCAAATAAATAAACAATTTTTCATACTTTTTCTTGTAGCTGATTTGCTGTAAGTCTTAAACTGACGTAATATTTGCCTTTCATGATTATAAAGTATGACCTTTCCGTGTGTATGAGAAATCAAACGACATCTAGATAACGTTGTAAGGAATTGCAAATTAAGGTACCATTTGTTACATAAACTAATATTTACGCAGCAATCGCTGTTTTTATCTAGCTCACAAATGTTGGTATAACACAAAACTATTTCACTCTTAAATTCAAGAGTGTATTCTACAAACGTAGGCAGTAAAAAAGTTTGTTAAAACATGTGTCCAGAATTGCTAAGTTTCCGAGCTATGGTCTTCAAAATAATGATATTCACCGGAACGTTTCCTTGGGCTATGAATCCTCACACACGACAAGATTCTGACATGTGGATGTTTCTTTATGAACACTACGTGATTTACGCAGGAAAATCAATACGGAAAGACACAACCCTGTGCTAACATTTACAGTTCATCATCATCTTCTTCTTCTTCTTGGCATCCGCGAAGGATGATGGTGTAGTGTCCAACGTCTGCTGTGGGTGGGAGGTCCCACTCGAGATAGGCTGTCCCTCCTGCAATGTGGATACGTGAAACGCGGGGGACTTCGAACAGAAATCGCTCTCTCTTTCCGTCTTGTCCTATTCCTGATTTGATCTTGGGTGCATTCATCCTCTGCACGTTTGACCTCATTTCGCACAACATGTCACCACTTGGCACTTCTTAATTCTGCCTTGGTCAGGTCTCACTTTCACAGATCCTTGAAGCAAAGGTGCGGTCTTCCCACCGTCTCACACCCTCCTGAAATTCTCCGTACAGCAGTTTTTACCGGTATTCGTTCAGGATCCATGTGCCTAACATGTCCCAGCCATCTCGGACGTCTGTGGTGCAGCAGTGCATGAATACTGGTTGTGCTTGTGAACCATAAGGCTTTGTTACAGGGTACTCTACCTCTCCAAGACATCTGAAGGATCCTCCAGAGACAGCGGAGATGGAATCTGTTCAGTCGAGAGTCGTGTACAGCAAGAATTGTGTATGTCTCACAGCTATCGAGAAGCGTGCTGATAACACTAGTTTTGTATACTTGTAATCTAACTTTTATTGTGAGCAATCCATTGCTCCATACTCTGTTTTTCACTCTAGCTATGATAGATAATGCTTTTGCGATTCTGTTAGAGATCTAAGTGACAACAGACAAGTTGCTACATGTTGTAGACCCCAAACATGTAAAGTCATCAACTATAGGAGATAATTGCAGTCAGCGCTGATGAATGGAAGGTTGGTGGTGCCCTGCACCATAACTTCAGTCTTTTGGAGGCTGATGACAAGATCAGACTTGTCACATGCATGTGATAATGTGTTAAGCAGATACAGCAGCTCATATTCTGTGTTTGCAACCAGAGCTCCATCATCTGCATATAACTACTGAAGAATAAGAACTGTACTTACTTTGGTCTTGGCTTCGAGGCGGGCAATTTTGGAGAGATTTCCATCACACCCCTGTCCTCATAGCCTTCAAAGGCAAATCTCAGCAGGAAAGAAGATCCCAAAAAGAGCAGGAGCTAACACACGCACCTGCTGTCCACCACTGTTAACAGGGAACGCTTCCGATGTTTCACCGTTGAAGCAGATCGTTGCTCACGTTTTCTAATGGACAGATACAGTTATTTGTAGAAGTTTTGGTGGGTATACAGTCTTCTGCAACAGCCTGAAGAGCCCATTTCTGCTCACCACATAAAAACGCTTCAACATGATCAGTAAAATCAATGTAAAACGACTTCTGCCGCTCACAGCACTTCTCATGCAGCAGTGGTAGAGAGATCATATCCACGGTTGATCGGCCAGATCTGAAGCCAAATTGAGATTCAGGGTAGATCCTGGTACCTAGGCTTTGTAATCCATCAGGATGACTCTTGCATATGGCTTCCGGGCTACACCACAGCGAAATGCCTCTTCTGTTTGGACATAGTAACAATGTTCGGATTCCACGGAACCTAACCTTCTTCCCAACTGCCTGTGAAGAGTAAGAGTTTTAGAAGGACAGACTTGTACTTATTAATCTCTGCAGAGATCCCTACTTCACCTGGAGCCATTCCGTTACAAATGGAATTTATTACTGTTCTGAGTTCTTCAATAGTAGGCACTACATCTAGTTCTTCCATAACTGGAAGTTTTGGCGGCGTCAAGTGTATCCCTGCCAACTTCATTCTAGCTTGAGGTAGTGTTCAACCTACCGTTCCATTTTCTTGCCTTCATCAGTAATGACTTCACCTGTTTTGGACTGCCTGTTTTTCTGACAGTTGGGGCAACTGGTTTCTTTATACCATCATACACTGTCGTAGAGTGTCCAGAATCTGGAGCTTTCTGTACACCCCCACGCAAATTAGTGTAAGCAGACGTTCGCAAAGTGTTATTAGGTATCGACAAATGACAGCATGTTAGCTAAATTTAAGTCATCCAAATAAATACCGAAGTTAAAAATAATACGCTTCGACTCAAAGAATAATGCTTTTAGTTTATTTCAATCTACGAAGTTTAAGGAGATGAACAATTACAGAAAAATGTGAGTGCTTGCTGACAAAAATGCTCCTGATTTTTTAAAGTAGAAGCTCTTACAGTTTTTTTTTTAACAAAACAACATTGTCAACATTATACATCTTCACTCTTCGTATCTAATTACTCATTTATCTACATAAATCCCTTGCTACGAACACATTTCTCCCAACCAGAGGCCAGTTTGTTGATACTGTCACTACAGAAATTTTGGAAGTTTGTGGTAAGGTCTTATAGGACCAAACTGCTGAGGTCATCGGTCCCAAGCTTACACACTACTTAATCTAACATAAACTAGCGTACGCTAGGGACGACACACACACCCAAGCCCGAGGGAGGACTCGAACCTCCGACAGGGGGAGCCGCACGGACCCTGGACCGCGTCACTGTAGAATGTCTGACATCGTTGACGAAGCCACAACCTCACTTGTGCTTGCACAGCTTCAGCGCTATCAAAGTACAGTTCTCCCAAGTGTTCTTTAAATTTTGAAAGCAGATGAAAACCGGGTGGGGCCAAGTCGAGACTGTATGGAGGATGACCGGTGACAGTGAACGCAAAGTGTCGCTTTGTTGCAGATGTCGCGGCGCTCGTGTGTGGTCTGGCATTGTCGTGCTGAAGGAGAGGATGCACCTCGTGTAAAAGAACTCCCCGAATTAAAAAGTCGATTACAGCAGGCTGTTTCTCACACACCGACGTAGTTATGTCACACGCCGTAAGGTTACACCCTACGATACGGAGACCTCTAGCGGTACAAATACCTAGACAAGAAGAATAAAGATACAGAATGTTAACAACGTTTCTTTTATTAAAAACGCTTTAAGAGTTTCCACATAAAATATTCGTAGGCATTACTTTTCATGTCGCCCCCGTATACAAGGCATAGTGAAATGAAAAAGAGACTAATGGAAAAATGTAAGAAAACTGTTTATTATTTCAAGAGTAATCACCCTCACTGTTAATACATCCATCCCACTATGAAACAATATGGTCAATGCCTTAATGGCAAATGTTCGCTGTTGCCTTCAGAACCATGATTGTATCCAGTTATATACCTCTTTCTTCCGAAGCGAACCGAAGACCAAAGATGTCTTTCCTTGGAGTAGCAAAAAATACTGAAATCTCTTGAAAATAGATCGGGTGTGCATGGACGGAGTAAACGGGCTCCCCTGCAAAACGTCTTCAGTGTAGCCCAAACAACCTTGGCAACATGTTGGATGACATTATGCTTTAACAGAATGATGCCGTCCGTCAACGGTTCTAGGCCTTTGGACAGTGCCTTGACCGTCTTGTCTCACAGTGGGATAAATGCATTAACAGCTATGGCAGTTTACTATCGTCATTGAGCGGTTCCTATTCCGTACGCAGCAGGAAGGTCTCAAGATGATCATGTGAGGATCAAGATTGGTCACCTTGTAAGAAACGTGCCTTTGCGATCTAGACTGTGTTACAATTAATTTTTAATAATCTACTTTGATCGCTTTCGCCAGCAGTGTTTCCAAAAATAACGGAAATACACTCCTGGAAATGGAAAAAAGAACACATTGACACCGGTGTGTCAGACCCACCATACTTGCTCCGGACACTGCGAGAGGGCTGTACAAGCAATGATCACACGCACGGCACAGCGGATACACCAGGAACCGCGGTGTTGGCCGTCGAATGGCGCTAGCTGCGCAGCATTTGTGCACCGCCGCTGTCAGTTTCAGCCAGTTTGCCGTGGCATACGGAGCTCCATCGCAGTCTTTAACACTGGTAGCATGCCGCGACAGCGTGGACGTGAACCGTATGTGCAGTTGACGGACTTTGAGCGAGGGCGTATAGTGGGCATGCGGGAGGCCGGGTGGACGTACCGCCGAATTGCTCAACACGTGGGGCGTGAGGTCTCCACAGTACATCGATGTTGTCGCCAGTGGTCGGCGGAAGGTGCACGTGCCCGTCGACCTGGGACCGGACCGCAGCAACGCACGGATGCACGCCAAGACCGTAGGATCCTACGCAGTGCCGTAGGGGACTGCACCGCCACTTCCCAGCAAATTAGGGACACTGTTGCTCTTGGCGTATCGGCGAGGACCATTCGCAACCGCCTCCATGAAGCTGGGCTACGGTCCCGCACACCGTTACGCTGTCTTCCGCTCACGCCCCAACATCGTGCAGCCCGCCTCCAGTGGTGTCGCGACAGGCGTGAGTGGAGGGACGAATGGAGACGTGTCGTCTTCAGCGATGAGAGTCGCTTCTGCCTTGGTGCCAATGATGGTCGTATGCGTGTTTGGCGCCGTGCAGGTGAGCGCCACAATCAGGACTGCATACGACCGAGGCACACAGGGCCAACACCCGGCATCATGGTGTGGGGAGCGATCTCCTACACTGGTCGTACACCTCTGGTGATCGTAGAGGGGACACTGAATAGTGCACGGTACATCCAAACCGTCATCGAACCCATCGTTCTACCATTCCTAGACCGGCAAGGGAACTTGCTGTTCCAACAGGACAATGCACGTCCGCATGTATCCCGTGCCACCCAACGTGCTCTAGAAGGTGTAAGTCAACTACCCTGGCCAGCAAGATGTCCGGATTTGTTCCCCATTGAGCATGTTTGGGACTGGATGAAGCGTCGTCTCACGCGGTCTGCACGTCCAGCACGAGCGCTGGTCCAACTGAGGCGCCAGGTGGAAATGGCATGGCAAGCCGTTCCACAGGACTACATCCAGCGTCTCTACGATCTTCTCCATGGGAGAATAGCAGCCTGCATTGCTGCGAAAGGTGGATATACACTGTACTAGTGCCGACATTGTGCATGCTCTGTTGCCTGTGTCTATGTGCCTGTGGTTCTGTCAGTGTGATCATGTGATGTATCTGACCCCAGGAATGTGTCAATAAAGTTTCGCGCTTCCTGGGACAATGAATTCACGGTGTTCTTATTTCAATTTCCAGGAGTGTATTTTGTTGGTGCCCACCTAGACAGGGATAAATGATCTTTGTGATAAATTAAGAGAAAACAGAGCTCGCACGCAAAGACTTAAGTGTTCGTTTTTGCCCACTCATCAAACATAGGGTGCCTAGGAAGCTGTTTTCTCGGATTCAAACAAATCATATTAATGGAGTTTATCACAGTAAGATAAATTGACAGTACGTAACTTTGCGTATTGACAAAGGTATGTCGCAAGCAAATGGCAACATGCAAATAATCAATGTCCTTCGGTATATAAAATTTCAGTGCAAGCAATACAATTCAGTTCATAAGTCACTGCTGTGGCCCTTGTATGACGGCTCCTCTTCCAATTCCAGTCTTCTTCCACTCCCCCGCGGCTAGGAGGTGCGGCGCTTATATTCTCTTCGTGTATATGCCGCTCCTGTCTTGGTGTCGTTAGACAGCCTATATAGGGAGAGAGTGGCCAATCGGCCCGTGGCCGCCAAGTTTTTACCAGATTGAGCGCGGGACGTGCAATTAGGTAGCGATGCATGCAGATAGCTAGCCACTTCATGAGTAAAATAAGGCATTTGTTCGACGCATGAGACCAAAGCGTAATAGCCGGCACAGGATTAAAACAAATGCCATTCGTCTATGTTTTGTATAGGCCCAATAAATTTGTGAGCAGATGACAATATCGTGAAGTAGTGTGTATGTCTGCCGAATTTCGACAGTTGTATTTTATGATGCTATGTAAACATTGACAACTGATTAATAAGAAAAAGAAATTTCATTTAATGTATCTCAGAGTACATTATGCTATTTCAGGTTTTTCCGTGCGGATATTCATCGCTGAAATTGGTAACCTCTTGTCTCTTTCCGTTCCCACACAATGTGTTTTAACTGTGTGTCTATCTTATAACATTTGCTTATGCTTGAAAAACACCGTCATTCTGTACACACTTTTAGGAACTCTGTACCACAGGAAATCGGAAAAATATCACAACTTCAGTACTCTACTGAAACAACAGAAAGTAATTCAAAATAGATAACTGAATATCCACACGATAATTATAATTTACAGTAATGTGAAAAGCCAATACTAGAGAGCCAAGTGCGAGTCGCCAGTCGGAAGTACGTACACTTAGGATTCCGTATAAATGTTAGAACACATCGCGTAGCATGAATTGTCACTCTAGAACTATTGCGTTTATTTTACTGGAAAATGTTGCATTTCAAAATGCTTATAATTATTATTACAACTAAAAAGAAACTGAACTATTTACAGGCCAGTGCATTTTATTGCTCGTATAGAAAGGCACCATTTAAGTAAACAGCCTGTGAACCTTCCAAGTAAAACAAAAAGTTATTGCTTGGGTCTTACTAACGGCATATCACAGGAGAAATAATTTGTTGCTTTCCATAAGTCGCCTTTACGATTCTCCCCTTCTCTGTTGACTTCCACTGCCCACTGTTTACGTGTTTCTTAATTTCTTGGAAAAACGAGCATCGTGTATCCATCTTCACTTCGGTTTTTGCACCCAACAGCGGAGCAACCAGGCATTCCTCTTTATTTGTTCATGAGACCCAGAAAATATTAGATATAAGCTCCCAGGTGGATGACATTTTCCTTGACTTCCAAAAGGCGTTAAACTAACCTCTGGCGTGCCACAGGGTAGTGTTATGGGAGCATTGCTTTTCACAATATATATAAATGACCTAGTAGATAGTGTTGGAAGTTCCATGCAGCTTTTCGCGGATGATGCTGTTGTATACAGAGAAGTTGCAGCATTAGAAAATTGTAGCGAAATGCAGGAAGATCTGCTGCGGATAGGCACTTGGTGCAAGGAGTGGCATCTGACCTTAACATAGACAAATGTAATGTATTGCGAATACATAGAAAGAAGGATCCTTTATTGTATGATTATATGATTGCGGAACAAACACTGGTAGCAGTTACTTCTGTAAAATATCTGGGAGTATGCGTGCGGAACGATTGGAAGTGGAATGATCATACAAAATTAATTGTTGGTAAGGCGGGTACCAGGTTGAGATTCATTGGGAGAGTACATAGAAAATGTAGTCCATCAACAAAGGAGGTGACTTACAAAACACTCGTTCAACCTATACTTGAGTATTGCTCATCAGTGTGGGATCCGTACCAGGTCGGGTTGACAGATAAGATAGAGAAGATCCAAAGAAGAGCGGCGCGTTTCGTCACAGGGTTATTTGGTAAGCGTGATAGCGTTACCGAGATGTTTAGCAAACTCAAGTGGCTGACTCTGCAAGAGAGGCGGTCTGCATCGAGGTGTAGCTTGCTGTCCAGGGTTCGAGAGGGTGCGTTTCTCGATGATGTATCGAATATATTGCTTCACCCTACTTATACCTTCAGAGGAGATCACGAATGTAAAATTAGAGCGCGCACGGGGGCTTTCAGACAGTCGTTCTTCCCGCGAACTGGAATAGAAAAGGGAGGTAATGACAGTGGCATGTAAAGTGCCCTCCGCCACACACCGTTGGGTGGCTTGCGGAGTATAAATGTAGATGTAGATGTAGACTGTCCTTGATGATTTTGTAATTCATATTATTAGTGCCACTCAGTAAATCACTTTAAATAAAAAAAATTCTTCTAAAATTCCTGTGAAGTTATAAAAGTATCGGTATAGATCATACCAACAGAGTGACTGTAAGGTAATTTAAGTAAATTGAACCGGCAGAGAATATGCAAAAGTTCTTCAGTACCTACCGTATTACAACCTCTACATAATTGTACAATGGAATTGGCGTTCGAAGCGTTGAAGAGAACAAATAGTACTCAATCACACACAGTATCTATTTATACTCAGCGTCAGTTTGGTGAAAACATGGCGTTCTCGGCCCTCAGCCAACCAGCGACGCTATCACCATTGGCCACTCTGTCCCTCTATATAGGCTCTCTAGGTGTCGTCCTAGTCAGCATCCTATTGGCTGACGTCACCTCACTCGACGTCATCTCACAGCCCTCTCTGGTGTACCGTTCCAGGCCGATGTGCCAGTGCTTGATGTTACGCCGCACCAGTTTTTCCCACGTGCTGTTGGAGAGTGGAACTGTAGAAAACATGTGAGTATTACTAGCGATAGTACTACCCCGTACGAATGGCAAACGGAAGAACGTGACGGTGGAATCAGAGCGAGGGGTAGAATTTGCGACAGGGGGAGGGGGGCAGGCGGTGGCGGAAGGATGGAGGGTATGCGGCATAGCTTGCTCCAAACACTTTAGGTGGCTTGTGGTCCATAAATATAAACAGGCATTTGTATTTCGTTTTTAGATTTTTGATAAATGTAGGAAAATTGAACACAGACCAAGAGAGCTCGTGGGTTATGGGCGAGTCCTACATGGCCTCGAAATGTCGTTACGTTTCTCATCACAAAAATAATGTTGTTTTACAATGCAGCTTTTACGTATCCAGTGGATAGCGCACAATTTCTAATCATCCCGCCGTCGTACCTTTCAAAGTTAACTAACTGACGCTGACTAGAACACTCTGCAGTGGCGACTGGGAACGCCATTTCCTGCGCCCTGTCTTCACTCTCTCATCATACACCAGCTGGATCCTTTGTGTCGCGAAAGCGTTTGGACTATTCGTGAACACATTTTCTCTTCAGGACTTTCGTTAGGCAAGCCTCCATCAACACTGAAAGCGCAATTTCAGAGGGAACGTGTTTACATCTTAAACTACTGGATTACTCTGTGACGACGCGTGTCCTTCCGTTGTCGTACCTGCTTCACTTTAATGCGACCATCTCGCGTTTGAAGAGACCCCTGTTCAAGTGCAAGTGTATGCACATTTTCTACTTTTAAAAATGTAAGTTCTGTTTTCGGAAACGACTAAAACATTCATGTTTATCTACATTAAAGTGACATCCATGTGAATGCCCAAAACGAAATCACACAACTAAACCTGTAATGTAAGTCAACAGGAAAAGCAGGGAGACACAGCACAAGTTGTCGAAAAATTATTTGCTTTGTAGACAGAAATGTTCAGTTTAAACGCAATATTGTGAGATTAAAATATTGAAGGCTTACACTAAATTAAGAGCTAATAAAATATTTTGTTCGCAATTATGTCCGTTTAACAATAGAGTATGTTACATGTTTTTACAATCTACATGCAGTGATTACACCATTAAAATTTTCATCTTTCAAGTAATGTTTCGGAAGTATTCAAATACTTGTGTTTTTTATCAACTCACTTTTATTCTAAGTTTTACTGAGAAGCACAGATATATCTAAGAAAAGTGTGGTAGTCTCCAGAAAACAAAGAGAAATTCAGAGAAATCTTGTAAAAGGATCTAAGTGCAGAGATGGCGCCTCGATTATTATGAGTAATAAGCAATATCTCTGGACTGCGTGTTCGCCATCAGCGATAACAACGCGCTAATGGTACCCTGTGCTTCCCACCGCCAAGTTTGCCACGACACCGCAAGACCAGACATTGTGTGTGCGTGGGTCGTGCGTCAGTCGATGGAGCTGGCGTTTTCCACAAACACATGTCTTTCTCCGCAGCTATTGTCCGTCCCTAACCCGTTTACCGCAAATAACATGTCCGGTCCTCTAAACTTTTAGAGCGTCTTGGCAACAACACAGGTGAGACCGCTTCACGAGGAAGATCAACCAGGAGCGTAAATGCGCAGCACATCAGCTACTGCGACTGTCACCAAAACTGCAACACCTCGCATCGTTATTAAAGTAGGATGGTAGAAGTACATTGCTTCCCATTGCCGCATTCTATTGATTGGTATTAAATGATGTGATAACTTCCCAAAGAAAGGTATATATTGGAAAGATTTCCAAACCCATGCGCTCATTAAACAAAATTTGTCAACACAGATCAGTAGACCAAGAATTGACAGAAACAACCATTTAAAATAAAAAAAAGGCAGCCCGTAAGATTCATATGTAGCCCTAGGTAGATGCCTACAGTGTTTATTACTACTGCGTTCGCCTGCTTTCATTCTGTAATGTTTAGGAGATCACTTTCGAGGCATATCATCAGGCCAAGCTAAAGTTTTCGAAAACCGTCAAATTCCAACTACTTGTGATGTAAATACCGTAATACCCTGCAGATACCTGTTCAAGTAATTGGGAAAATATCCTTTTCCAAACCAATATCTCAGTTCCAAGAATCAATATTAGAAATGGCAATGATTAACATTATTATTTAAAGCCACCTACTTAAGTCCAGAAAGGTGGCCTTTAATCAGGAAATCACATTTTCAAAAAGGCTACGTTACTAATAAAATGCAATGTATGTACAGCATGTCCAAAAAGATCACCGACAAACTTTCGAAACAGGTTCTTTTACAGAAATATGTAAAAAATCTAATAAACAAGGGCTGCAAATTACGTACCTTATGGGGCATGAGTACTAGTTCATTTTCGATGCTATGAAACAGTTCTCTTCTACTGAAAGGTCTTTCTTTTTATATTTTTAGAGGAGAAAGTATTGACCAAAGCAATAAAAAGACATCTAGTAAACATGGAGTCTAAAATGCATACTTTAAGAGGTACGAATAGATGTTCATGTTCGCTAGTTTGAAACCCTCCTCTTCAATTGAATAAGTGGTGATAGATCGTAAGGTAAGCACTTTAGAGCCCACGTTTGCTTGTATTGTTTTCTTGTTTTGTTGTAAGGAACCGGTCCCTAAATTTGTGGGTGGACACCATACATATAAAGGAAGTGTACAACATTTGTTCACACAGATTGCTTTACTGTGCAGAAGATGTGCAGAACTCATATTTTAAGTAATACCCTTACTTCCTTCTGTTTGATGATGCGTGGCTGCAACAGCCTAACTAATACACTCCTGGAAAATGAAAAAAGAACGTCATGAATTCGTCGACCCAGCAGAGGGAAATTTTATTGACACACTCTTTGGGACGTATACAACACACGACCACATAGACAGAGCCAGACCCACGTGAGTAAAGTCAACAGAGCGTGCGCAATGTCGGCGCTAACACCGTGTATACCCTCCTTTCGGAGCAATGCAACTCTCCAATTCTCCTATGAAGACGATCGTAGAGGAACCGAATGTATTCTTGAGGAATGGCCTGCCATGCCGTCTCCACCTGGTGCCTCGGGTCAGTTTCCGTACCGGTCGTGCAGACCGCCCTAGATGCCGTTTCATCAATTAAGAAACTGTTTGGGTCTTTCAAATTATTCGTGTCAGATTAATACATAACCAGATTCATTTCCCTGGCTATACGTTTACGATATTCTTTTGCTTACCGAGTAGTATTTTTAAATGTTTTTAAATTAATGTATATAATTAATTGGTGCTGTCTACTTTCAGTGATGTTGTTTTGGATGTTGACAATCAACGAGGCAGCACGGCCGTTTGCTGACGAACTTCCACCGTTGTAATAAACTGCAGTACAGGCGCTTAGCAACTGTTCACCATTTATTACTTAATTGAAATGCGGTTGGCCCGCATCTCGTGGTCGTGCGGTAGCGTTCTCGCTTTCCGCGCCCGGGTTCCCGGGTTCGATTCCCGGCGGGGTCAGGGATTTCGTCTGCCTCGTGATGACTGGGTGTTGTGTGCTGCCCATAGGTTAGTTAGGTTTAAGTAGTTCTAAGTTCTAGGGGACTGATGACCATAGATGTTAAGTCCCATAGTGCTCAGAGCCATTTGAACCATTTGAAATGCGGTTGAAGTTTTATTACTTTTGAAATGAAATTACTTTACTTAGATCCACACGATATTTCCTGTGTTTGTATGAAAAATAACTGACTATAGTTCCTACACTCATCGAATTTTTGTCCGTTGTTTCCTCACTCGTCTTCCTGATGGTGGGCTAGCTCTTGGAACACCGATTTAAAAATAAATACTTTTTACACAGTTAGAGGTAGTTGTCGGTTTATATCTGTGTCAAAACAATGGCATTTTGCAACAGTAGTGTTTGCTAGTGTTGAGTGCACCGAAAATGCCTAGCCTCCTGTCCTGGTAGCTCAGACTACGTTTGATCATTGGTGTTAGTGCTGTGGTGGCATAATTCTTTCGAGTAATCGAATCAGTATTCGAAAGTGGGAGAAATACACGTCATTGCAAATCTGGAGTCCCTTGCAGAATTAAGAATAAAATAATTATGAAATGTGTACATGAATAGTGACAAAAAAGGTGGCAAAAGCATTAAACATGCCAATAACATGTTGCGACATCATTTCTTAAGAGGCATTCACTGCTCATGTTCAAACAACTGAGACGAAACAAATATTAAATGACATTTGTCACCATTCAGGGACTGGAATAAGTATTGAGGCTTACTATATCCCTGGTTTCCTATAACAGATGTTACTGGCATGATATTGTGGTAAGTGATAAGCTGTAAGGCTCCGGTTAGTTTGCTGTTTGGATAAAATTGATAAAAGTCGCATGTAGAAGTAAACTGCAGCTAACGAAACTTTTGAATTGTGCTACAGGTGTCTCCAACCCTGGAAAATTCAGTGAAAAATCACGTTCTTATTATTTTTTGGTTATTATAGAGGCCGATCGAAAAATTTCCGCTCGGGGAGTTGGTGCAGCGATTACGCAACGACTACGATGTGTGTTTGAATATAAGCACCGACATGTAGGTATGGGATTAGTGTGGCATTCGCATCGTGCAATGGTGCGGCAAGGTGTGCTGCTGCTTCATCATAACGCAAGTGTCCATATCAGGAAGACTGTTTTTATTGTGCCATATAAGTAGCTTTTAGTTTTATTTGTAACAAGCGAAACGCGTATGGCACAATACAAACATACACTAAGTGATCAAAAGGGTCTGGACACCCGTAAAAACATACGTTTTTCATATTAGGTGCATTGTGCTGCCACCTACTGCCACCTACTCCATATCAGCGTCCTCAATAGTCATTAGACATCGAGAGAGAGGGCAGAATGGGGCGCTCCGCGGAACTCACGTACTACGAACGTGGTCGTGTGAGGGGGTGTCATTTGTGTCATACGTCTGTACGCGGGATTTCCACACTCTTAAACATTCCTAGGTCAACTGTTTCCGATGTGATAGTGAAGTGGAAACGTGAAGGGACACTTACAGTACGAAAGCGTACAGGCCGACCTCGTCTCTTGACTGACAGAGACCGTCGACAGTTAAAGAGGGTCGTAATGTGTAATAGGCAGACATCTATCCAGACCATCACACTGGAATTCCAAACTGCATCAGGATCCACTCCAAGTACTATGGCAGTTAGGCGGGAGGGGAGAAAACTTGGATTTAATGGTCGAGCGGCTACTCGTAAGGCGCACGTCACGCCGGTAAATGCCAAACGACGCCTCGCTTGTGTAAGGAGCATAAACATTGGACGATTCAACAGTGGGAAAACTTTGTATGGAGTGACGAATCAGGGTACACAATGTGGCGATCCGATGGCAGGTTCTCTGTACGGCGAATGCCCTGTCAACGTCATCTGCCAACGTGTGTAATGCCAGTATTAAAATTCACAGCCTGTGGTGTTATAGTGTGGTCGGGTTTTTCATGGAGGGGGCTTGCACCTCTTGTTGTTTTGCGTGGTACTATCACAGTTCAAGCCTACTTTGCTGTTTTAAGCAGCTTCTTGCTTCCCACCGTTGAAGAGCAATTCGGGGATGGCGATTGCATCCCTCAACACGATCGAGCACCTGTTCATAATGCACGTCATGTGGCGGAGTAGTTACACGACTATAACATCCCTGCAATAGACTGCCTGCGCAGAGTCCTGACCTAAATCCTATAGAACACCTCTGGGATGTTTTGGAACGCCGCCATCATGCCAGGCCCCACCGACCGACATCGATACCTCTCCTCAGTGCAGCATTCCGTGAAGAATGGGCTGCCATTCCCCAAGAAACCCTTTCAGCACCTGATTGAAGGTTTGTTTGCGAGAGTGGAAGCTGTCATCAAGGCTAAGCGTTGGTGAACACCATATTGATTTCCAGCATTACCGATGGCGGGTGCCACGAACTTGTAAGTCATTTTCAGCCAGGTGTCAGAATACTTTGGATCACAGAGTGTACATCAACGCGTGGTGTCTGTTCTTTCGGACTTTCTTCAGTGCCGATGCACAAGTACGTACGATCTCCTCAAAGTAGAGAACATGGAGTCAATGGAGAGGGACTGCGATTTGTGTCGCTCTTTGGGAATGTGGACCGGCCGTGAGGCGTGCTGACATAGTCTGCGCAGTTGGCGCAGAGGTTAATGAACCTGCGTATTAAGCATGAGATCCCGTGTTCGAATCCCCGTCCAGTACACACATTCACTCGTCGCCGCTGATTCCGTGTCATGTCTCGGTGCAACTGACAGCGGTGATCCCCTTTAATTTACATACAATACAAACAGTTTTCATTTAGTTGTATTAGGGGAACCACATACC
This sequence comes from Schistocerca gregaria, assembly GCF_023897955.1. Lineage (NCBI taxonomy): Eukaryota > Metazoa > Arthropoda > Insecta > Orthoptera > Acrididae > Schistocerca > Schistocerca gregaria. Next base: position 123,894,705 of record NC_064923.1, on the reverse strand, counting down.
AAGAAGCAACTAAGGAACGATAAAAGAACGCAAAAAATTGGCTATCTGTGCAATGTGTTTCAAGACAAAGTATATACTATCATTAACGATGAATAAATGAACAAGAAATACTGTAGTATTCTGCGGTCCGCTAATTATTATTTTCCTTTGTTTTTATAGCTTCAGGCGGTAGTCCATATGACCACCAAGTACAAAATTTAAAATATGGGCGACAACCAAGCTGATATTAGTTTATGTATATGACATAAACACCCTGAAATTTCTTAAAGCTTTCATTCTACACTTCTTTATCGTGAATGTAATGACGCTGAATATTGTGTAAATCGAAGCCAAATTTTCCACAGACAAATCCAATTTTTTAATATCTGAGTCACAATGTCTAATGAATTTGTAAATAAATATACAGGTACGATAGTTCAAGAAACTTCGGATATTGGGGTGAGAACAAAAAATGAACGATTTGATCATTGACTGTGCAGTAATAATAATTCGGAGAAGATATTAACTTCAACAAGTGTTTCATTTTGTTGGTAGCTATGTGTCCTTTTGTTAACGTATTAATGTTCAAGACCATAATTAAGAAATCATAAGGTATATTGACGGATAGCCTGGCAAGAAGTTCCTTTAAAGTTAGTGTCCTCATTACATAGCAATGATATTTCTGCTTTTGTGTAACTGCAAGCCTTCGATAGTAAAATCTGCCTCAGGCATGGATGTGAGTGATGTCCTTAGGTTAGTTAGGTTTAAGTAGTTCTAAGTTCTAGGGGACTGATGACCAAAGATGTTAAGTCCCATAGTGCTCAGAGCCATTTTGGTAGTAAAATCACAGTGCAGGGGGACATTGCAGATGCATATGAGTTGTTGCATGTTTTGTCATGCTTATCAGCGCTATCAGTCTCTTTATGCTAATGTGGGCCGGCATTCAGTGGAAACAGGTCGACTTATGGAGATATTTACGTCTCGAAAGACGGCTTTCGAAGTTTTTAACGAAGTTGCTCTTGCGATGGACAACAGAGCACTCATGGAATCGGTGCATACCGGAACTCAGCTGATTTGTACATATTTTGCATATAGTATGGCCCGTTAGATAGAAGATAACTCCTCACGGCAGCTTCTGTGTGGATCCAGAGGTACCGACGAGGTATTTGTGAGCCGTCTGTAAACATTGTGTGCGAGCCGACCCTGGACGGGGTTCAGAATCGTAAGTCGGTAACAAATGTCTCTGAGCACTATGGGACTCAACTTCTGAGGTCATCAGTCCCCTAGAACTTAGAACTACTTGGACCCAACTAACCTAAGGACATCACACACATCCATGCCCGAGGCAGGATTCGAACCTGCGACCGTAGCGGTCTCGCGGTTCCAGACCGTAGCGCCTAGAACAGCACGGCCACTCCGGCCGGCAGTCGCTAACAGACACCGTCGCTTAACTAACATAATAAGCATATACAGTACTGAATAATCAACATCAGCTGGAGTATCAGCTGATCCGAATCACTATTCTCCGGTAAAGATGAAATTGACATTAACCTATCAATACCCCGCACTAACATGCTGCCGTATGATGTAGCAATTGTTTGCCTTTCGTCTCCCAGAATGGTTTATTTTCGTCAAGGTAACGTAATCTTGGCATTTTGCATTGCAAGGAATGATTTAATATCAACTTTACTCTCGAAATGAAAGTTGACCGCAGAGTTTCCATCTCGTGCAGAATCACAGGATAGACATTGTGTGTGCATAACTGAAGTAAATTTACGATGCTTGGAACTTAAATAGTGGCAAATACTTATTCAGAAGCGATACAAAAGAGTTACATGTTGGCACCTGTCACTGTCCTTCAAAGGAGTCACCAGGGCTGTGTGGAACCCGTTGCCACGGATGTGGAAGGCGTAGTGTACCGTTATCAGAGCCTGTTCTGTTGATGATGCGAATGGAGCGGTCTACTGTCTCTGGAACAGTTCAGAAGCGAATGCCACGAAGTTGTTCCTTCATCATCGACTTAAGTCCGGGAAGTATGGTGGATGGTACAGTACTTCCCAGTCCCATCGACCGAACAGAGCAGCCACAGCTTGCGCTGTATGCGCCCACGCATTGTTCAAAATGATGGGTGGGTTGCGCAGAAAGTGTCGCCGCTTCTTTCGCAAAGCTGGTCGCAGGTGATGCTCCAAAAACGAACAGAAGTACTGTGCATTGACACACTCCATTGGAGGAATCTAATGCGTTAGGATAACACCGTCACAGTCGTACACGAGAATCGCCATAACTTTAGACCGCTCCATTCGCACCACCAAGAAAACAGGCTCTGCTAACGGTATTGTAAGTAGGCTGTTTAATTTCTTATATTGCTAACTCCGCCGCCACGTAGCGCTCTGTATGAAAATCACTGGCTGTGCTGTGTGCAGTCTTTGGCTGGTTTGCATTGTTGTCTGCCATTGTAGTGTTGGGCAGCGGCAGCTGGATGTGAACAGCGCGTAGCGTTGCGCAGTTGGAGGTGAGCCGCCAGCAGTGGTGGATGTGGGGAGAGAGATGGCGGAGTTCTGAAATTTGTAAGAATGGATGTCATGAACTGATATATATATTATGACTATTAAGGTAAATACATTGTTTGTTCTCTATTAAAATCTTTCATTTGCTAACTATCCCTATCAGTAGTTAGTGCCTTCCGTAGTTTGAATCTTTTATTTAGCTGGCAGTAGTGGCGCTCGCTGTATTGCAGTAGTTCGAGTAACGAAGATTTTTGGTGAGGTAAGTGATTTGTGAAAGGTATTGGTTAACTCTTTTGTATCGGTTGTGAACAAATAATTGGCACTATTTAAGTTCCAACCCTCGTGTAGCACCCATTTTCGCTACCAGTGCTCTACAAGTTGAGCGAGTTGTTATTCTACAAAAGTTTGAAACAAATTTGTGGTAAGTTCCTATGAGAGCAAACTGCTAAGGTCATCGGTGCCTAGGCTTACACATTACACAATCTAAGTTACACTAACGACAACACACACACACACACCTATGCCCCAGGAAGTACTTGAATCTCCGAAAGGAGGAGCCGCACGAACCGTGGCAGGGCGCACTATACCGCACGGCTACCCCGCGCGGCCAGAAGTTTGACCTTGTGCATCTTAGTAAAGGATAATTCCCATTTTCGGACTTAAAGTTACTTGTTCTTTCGCGAAACATACTGTAAACAGTGTACTGAACAATGCAGATTGCTTCTGTTAGGCGACACAGATTTGTAATTGAGTATTGTAGCAAGATACAGTTACAGCCGCCAGTCCCAAAGTATTTGTGCAGACATTTTAATTAATGCAGAAATTGCTGTAAGTGAACCCAAAATTTCAATTATCTATTAAATCTCTGCATTAACTATTTCGTGTTAAAGATAGGGAGTCAACTTTTACGTGTAATATTGACTATGTACTCCACTGTGAGACACTAATTACCAGCAGATCACTCCTTCACGTTAACGGTCAGGAAAATATTATTTACGGTTCACAGGAAAGAAAAATGTGAAGTAACCAAGAAAATTAATTTGCACTCTTTCTTTACACAGATGCGCCATAACCACAAGTATACATAAATGATCATACACTTGCCACACTTTGCGAACAATGAAACGTAAAAACAAGAAATATTAATCGTTTCTGTTGAGCATTTTTTGAGTAATACTGTGAGAATTAATTTGCTTTTAGATTTCTAGTCATATTTGATGGAAATCCGACTCTATTACAACATTAAGCAACAGGCAAATTTGTGACCATCTTTAACTAAATTGAATAGTTACGTAGTTTTTCAAGGTAACGCAAATATATGACAGTTTTTGTTAGGAAAGCACGGTGTTTTCTTCTATAAATTTATGACCCTGATACCACATTTAGTATTCTGCCCAGGAACCTAGCACTAGCAGTATTACTTCTACTGTATTGATAAAAAAGAATACAATAAATACTGGTCCCCAGAGTTTTGCAGTGCTAAAGGAAAGAGTGCTTGGCCTCGAAGCAACGACGCGAAGGGCTGCGACAACTTCGTTGAACGCAGTGTAGTTTAAGCCTGATCATTTACAAGGCCCACATATCGCTCTTCTTCTAGTAAACAATTGCCACGGAACATCGTTTACACACTTTGAATCATTACTGTCGGAGCCAACGACCTTCCGGGGCAGTATTTCCATGGAGTTACGTGTTCGATCCGAGATACGTCCGCTATAATAGCTGACCAGTGACTTCTACTCAGTTGGCGTGGTATCCACGTACGTTCCACCTTTTCCATTTGCTGGTTTTTCATGCTTAACACTTTCCTCGATCTTTTACTATCCTATCACTACAATCCTGTCTTACATACACATGGATCTGTGGCCTATACAATATTTTCACAGATGAAATGTATACAAAAGGTTCATATTTGGTACAAAATCAAAATTAAGCATAAGTAATGAAAGAATGTACAGAAAACGCAGGAAAAATATTGTCTATAAATTACTGAAGATTATGAATGACGTAAAATATTGGTGATACAAATTAATGCACGGAGATGCACAGTAAAAAGCTGGAAACATCAATGTTGAGCACTGTCAGACAGAGTAAATGGCTAGCTTGGTCAGAGGAAGAGACAAGCAGGTAGTAAATCACACATTGTGCGGCCGGTGGGCAGGGGGGAGGGTAGGGGCAAGCAGGGCAGCTGTTGAAATTCATTCTAATGTACCGGGTGATAAAAAAGTCAGTATATATTTGAAAACTTAATAAACCACGGAATAATGTAGACACAGAGGTACAAATTGACACACGTGCTTAGAATGACATGGGGTTTTATTAGAACGAAAAAAAAAACAAAGTTCACAAAATATCCGACAGATGGCGATGGACAGCAAAACGTCAGTGACTGCGCATGACAATCGTGTATAAAAGGAGCTGTAATGAGAGAGAGAATCAGATGCGCCAGCAGTCGCAGCATGTTGTTACCTGAAAAGGCGCTTTTAGTGTGTGAAAAATGTGTGAAATCTTATTGGACTTAACTGCTAAGGTCATCAGTCCCAAAGATTACACACTACTTAACCTAAATTATCCTATGGACAAACACACACACCCAAGCCCGAGGAAGGAGTCGAACCTCCGCCGGGACCAACCGCACAGTCCATGACTGCGGCGCTTCTAGTGAAGCTGTATTATCAGAATGGGGAATGTACTAGTTCAGCGTTACGATCCTATCGCCATAGGAAGGGGATTCGGACGGGTAAAGGTCCGTTGACAAGTGCAGCTGTGGCGAGAATGATTTCGAAATTCGAAGCCACTGGTTGTTTAGACGATAGACCCCGCAGTGGCCGACCGAGCACAAGGCGTAATGCTGCGGAGACAGTTCAGGAAGAAATGGAGACTGTAGCCGGTTCGTCTATGCACGGGGAAGTCAGCGCTCGTGTAGTCGCACGTTTCACCGGTATTCCTTACACTACTGTTTGGTTGGCACTGAGGCGTACACTCCGTTGCTGTCCGTACAAAATCCATCGACATTATGAACTGTTTTACCTGGCGATTTAGTGAAGCGGAGGGCATTTGTGGTGTGGGCGTTTCAAAAGATGGCGGAAGATGACGATTGGTTGAATAACGTGTTGTGGACCGACGAAGCTCATTTCACGCTCCGAGGGTCTGTCAACACGTACAACTGCAGATTTTGGGCTACCGAAAATCTTAGAACTGTCGTGGAACCTCCATTGCACGACGAGAAAGTCACGGTATGGGTTGGATTTACCACATCTACCGCTATCGGGCCTTTCCTCTTCGAGAAAATGCATGATTTTGGTTTTGTAACAGCTACCGTGACGGGTGAGAGGTATGCCGAAATGTTACAGAAACGCATCATCCCCAGCCTGGCTGATAAACACGTGCTGGAACGTACGATGTTTATGCAGGACGGAGCTCCACCCCATATTCCAAGACGCGTGAAAGATCTCTTGCGCTCGTCGTTTGGCGATGAACGTGTGCTCAGCCGCCACTTTCGTCACGCTTGGCCTCCCAGGTCCCCAGACCTCTGTCCGTGTGATTATTGGCTTTGGGGTTACCTGAAGTCACAAGTGTATCGTGATCGACCTACATCTCTAGAGATGCTGAAAGACAACATTCGACGCCAATGCCTCACCATAACTCCGGACATGCCTTACAGTGCTGTTCACAACATTATTCCTCGACTACAGCTATTGTTGAGGAATGATGGTGGACATATTGAGCATTTCCTGTAAAGAACATCATCCCCCCCCCCCCCATGAACCATGGACCTTGTCGTTGGTGGGGACGCTTGCGTGCCTCAGCGATACAGATGGCCGTACCATAGGTGCAACCATAACGGAGGGGTATCTGTTGAGAGGCCAGACAAATGTGTGGTTCCTGAAGAGGGGCAGCAGCCTTTTAAGTAGTTGCAGGGGCAACAGTCTGGATGATTGACTGCTCTGGCCTTGCAACATTAACCAAAACGGCCTTGCTGTGCTGGTACTGCGAACGGCTGAAAGCAAGGGGAAACTACAGCCGTAATTTTTCCCGAGGACATGCAGCTTTACTGTATGATTAAATGATGATGACATCCTCTTGGGTAAAATATTCCGGAGGTAAAATAGTCCCCCATTCGGATCTCCGGGCGGGGACTACTCAGGAGGACGTCGTTATCAGGAGAAAGAAAACTGGCGTTCTACGGATCGGAGCGTGCAATGTCAGATCCCTTAATCGGGCAGGTAGGTTAGAAAATTTAAAAAGGGAAATGGATAGGTTAAAGTTGGATATAGTGGGAATTAGTGAAGTTCGTTGGCAGGAGGAACAAGACTTTTGGTCAGGTGACTACAGGGTTATAAACACAAAATCAAATAGGGGTAATGCAGGAGTAGGTTTAATAATGAATAAAAAAATAGGAGTGCGGATAAGCTACTACAAACAGCATAGTGAACGCATTATTGTGGCCAAGATAGACACAAAGCCAATGCCTAATACAGTAGTACAAGTTTATATGCCAACTAGCTCTGCAGATGATGAAGAAATTGATGAAATGTATGATGAGATAAAAGAAATTATTCAGGTAGTGAAGGGAGATGAAAATTTAATAGTCATGGGTGACTGGAATTCGTCAGTAGGAAAAGGGAGAGAAGGAAACATAGTAGGTGATTATGGATTGGGGCTAAGAAATAAAAGAGGAAGCCGTCTGGTAGAATTTTGCACAGACCATAACTTAATCATAGCTAACACTTGGTTCAAGAATCATAAAAGAAGGTTGTATACATGGAGAAATCCTGGAGATACTAAAAGGTATCAGATAGATTATATAATGGTAAGACAGAGATTTAGGAATCAGGTTTTAAATTGTAGGACATTTCCAGGGGCAGATGTGGACTCTGACCACAATCTATTGGTTATGACCTGTAGGTTAAAACTGAAGAAACTGCAAAAAGGTGGGAATTTAAGGACATGGGATCTGGATAAGCTGAAAGAACCAGAGGTTATACAGAGTTTCAAGGAGAGCATAAGGGAACAATTGACAGCAATGGGGGAAAAAAATACAGTAGAAGAAGAATGGGTAGCTCTGAGGGATGAAGTAGTGAAGGCAGCAGAGGATAAAGTAGGTAAAAAGACGAGGGCTGCTAGAAATCCTTGGGTAACAGAAGAAATATTGAATTTAATTGATGAAAGGAGAAAGTATAAAAATGCAGTAAATGAAGCAGGCAAAAAGGAATACAAACGTCTCAAAAATGAGATCGACAGAAAGTGCAAAATGGCTAAGCAGCGATGGCTAGAGGACAAATGTAAGGCTGTAGAAGTTTATCTCACTAGGGGTAAGATAGATACTGCCTACAGGAAAATTAAAGAGACCTTTGGAGAGAAGAGAACCACGTGTATGAATATCAAGAGTTCAGATGGCAACCCAGTTCTAAGCAAAGAAGGGAAGGCAGAAAGGTGGAAGGAGTATATAGAAGCTTTATACAAGGGCGATGTACTTGAGGGCAATATTATGGAAATGGAAGAGGATGTAGATGAAGACGAAATGGGAGGTAAGATACTGCGTGAAGAGTTTGACAGAGCACTGAAAGACCTGAGTCGAAACAAGGCCCCCGGGGTAGACAACATTCCATTAGAACTACTGACGGCCTTGGGAGAGCCAGTCATGACAAAACTCTACCAGCTGGTGAGCAAGATGTATGAGACAGGTGAAACACCCTCAGACTTCAAGATGAATATAATAATTCCAATCCCAAAGAAAGCAGGCGCTGACAGATTTGAAAATTACCGAACAATCAGTTTAATAAGTCACAGCTGCAAAATACTAACGCGAATTCTTTACAGACGAATGGAAAACTGGTAGATGCGGACCTCGGGGAGGATCAGTTTGGATTCCGTAGAAATGTTGGAACACGTGAGGCAATACTGACCTTACGACTTATCTTAGAAGTTAGATTAAGGAAGGGCAAACCTACGTTTCTAGCATTTGTAGACTTAGAGAAAGCTTTTGACAATGTTGACTGGAATACTCTCTTTCCAATTCTAAAGTTGGCAGGGGTAAAATACAGGGAGCGAAAAGCTATTTACAATTTGTACAGAAACCAGATGGCAGTTATTAGAGTCGATGGCATGAAAGGGAAACAGTGGTTGGGAAAGGAGTGAGACAGGGTTGTAGCCTCTCCCCGATGTTATTCAATCTGTATATTGAGCAAGCAGTAAAGGAAACAAAAGAAAAATTTGGAGTAGGTATTAAAATTCATGGAGAAGAAGTAAAAACTTTGAGGTTCGCTGATGACATTGTAATTCTGTCGGAGACAGCAAAGGACTTGGAAGAACAGTTGAACGGAATGGAAAGTGTCTTGAGAGGAGGATATAAGATGAACATCAACAAAAGCAAAACGAGGATAATGGAATGTAGTCAGATTAAATCGGGTGATGCTGAGGGAATTAGATTAGGAAATGAGACACTTAAAGTAGTAAAGGAGTTTTGCTATTTAGGAAGTAAAATAACTGATGATGGTCGAAGTAGAGAGGCAATGGCAATGGCAAGAAAAGCGTTCCTGAAGAAGAGAAATTTGTTAACATCCAGTATAGATTTAAGTGTCAGGAAGTCGTTTCTGAAAGTATTTGTTTGGAGTGTAGCCATATATGGAAGTGAAACATGGACGATAACTAGTTTGGACAAGAAGAGAATAGAAGCTTTCGAAATGTGGTGCTACAGAAGAATGCTGAAGATTAGATGGGTAGATCACGTAACTAATGAGGAGGTATTGAATAGGATTGGGGAGAAGAGAAGTTTGTGGCACAACTTGACTAGAAGAAGGAATCGGTTGGTAGGACATGTTTTTGAGGCATCAAGGTATCGCAAATTTAGCAGTGGAGGGCAGCGTGGAGGGTAAAAATCGTAGAGGGAGACCAAGAGATGAATACACTAAGCAGATTCAGAAGGATGTAGGTTGCAGTAGGTACTGGGAGATGAAGAAGCTTGCACAGGATAGAGTAGCATGGAGAGCTGCATCAAACCAGTCTCAGGACTGAAGACAACAGCAACAACAACATCATCTATGATTTGTCTTATTTTGTTATGCTAATTATTGCTATTCTGATCAAATGAAGCGCCTTCTGTCGGACATTTTTTGAACTTTCGTATTTCTTTGGTTCTAATAAAACCCCATGTCATTCCAAGCATGTGTGTCAATTTGTACCTGTCTATCTATATTATTCCGTGATTTACTCAGTTTTCAAATTTATACTGACTTTTTGATCATCCGGTAAGTCAAGCCACATATCACGCTTGTTCACCTTCCAGAACAGCATCCTGGGGGACGAACGTTCATACTATAGTGACCAATACTGTCTCTACAACCCCTGACCGTGATATTTCCTTGTAGGGGAACAACAGGCTTAAAGAAATGCTGTGAGATGACCCTGTCACTGGTCGCCGTACGTGCTTCATGATTCTTGGTTGGCCGCAAAGAGCAACCGGATCCAGTTTCCGCTACTGCCGATGGCGTTTCCTTGTGAGAGGCGTGGAACAGAGCCCACTCAGACTCGTAGGGCAGTTGAAGAGCTACTTGAACGGAAGTGGTGGCACCGGGCGTGAAAGCCACCCCCAACAGCCGGTAGGCGTGTCTGCTGCCCACGAGCTGCTGTAGTACTTCAGCCATTGACGCCTGGCACTGTAGGCGGTCTACAGCTCGACCCATACTTCGAAACCTACACTAAAGTATGTGGCGCAGGGTTCGCAGCAGAACGGAATCCCATTCTGTTTCAGGGTGGCAAGTGAAAATGGATTTCCGTAACCCTTTCTGCACGTCCGAATTCCTGTGCTGCGGTGCTGAGATGTAAGTTAGAGGAAGTAAAATCTTTCTTTCGACAGTAGTGCGGAAGAACATCAGTGATTTTCATTATTATGCACTTTAAAATCTCAGGTCCCATCTACGTCTCTTCAAAATTATTATCTCATCTTTGGTTGTACGTAGCAGTTTTGATTGCTCCTCTTACGTATACAGGGTGGTCCATTGATCGTAACCGGGCCAAATATCTCACGAAATAAGCGTCAAACGAAAAAACTACAAAGAACGTAACTTGTAGGGCTTGAAGGGGGAAACCAGATGGCTTGTGCGAACATTACGGAAGGCGAACTACTCGTTTTTGAGTGGAATGTCGTTACACGTATTGCCAAATGCATTGAGATTGACGGACATAATTTTGAGCATTTATTGCATTAATGTGGTTTTTACAGGTAATCACGCTGTAACAGCATGCGTTCTCATAAATAATAAGTTCAAAAGGTACATGTATCTTATTGGAACAACCTAAATAAAATGTTGAAACTTACGTACGTTCTGAAATTTAATTTAAAAAACCTACCTGTTACCAACTTTCGTCCAAAATTGTGAGCCATATATTTGTGACTATTACAGCGCCATCTATCACAAAGCGAAAAAAGTGGTCCATCTAAAACATTCATATTTATTTACGTCCTACACGAATATGTAATAAAAAATAGGGGTTCCTATATAAAATAAACGCAGTTGATTTCCGTTTGACCTATGGCAGCACCATCTAGCGGGCCGACCATAACGCCATCTGGTTTCCCCCTTCAAGCTAGACAAGTTTCGTTCTTTGTAGTACTTTCAATTGACGCTTATTTCGTGAGATATTTGTCCCGGTCACGAACAATGGACCGTCCTGTATATAGTCTTCTTAGACGATTATATAATATTGTCTAAAATAACGAGGTACTTTACAAAATACTTAATTATTTTAGCAAATTAAGCCGTGACGGATCGTAAAGTTATTTTTTCTGAGCTATCCTCTCTTTCCTGTAATCTGACTTGGCAAGGGTCTGGGACCGACAGAGAACGCCCAACAATCGGAGGAAAGAGGTTTTACTAAGCCTATGAAACGCAGCCTAAGTAGCCTGCATAATCTGCCTAATCATCTTAATAATAAACCCTACAAAGTGGGTCATTTATGCATGTAACCTGTGTTACTTTTATACACAGGTTGTTAGGGTGTAAGTGCAGATATTTCTATTCATGACTGAGGACAGCGTGCTGAACAATGTTACATCAATATTTACTTCACTTACAAACTAATAATTATTATTATTACGAGTAGTATGTCTTTAGGTCAGGTAGTACCTCCAAGTATGAGTGGCACAAGGCAAACCATTAGTGCTTATTTTCCCCTGGCAGCAGGTCAGATACTGAAGTGTGGATGCGTGGACGCAAAACGGTTGTTGTATACTGACAGGCATGGAGCAGTTCATGGAGCAATTACGACCGTGCAGAAAACGTTGGGTAGTAAATTACGTGATGTCTTTGCAGGAAGACTGTTATATGCAGTAAAAAAACAACCAACACACTGTAGTGGGTACATTTTAAGGAATAATTATCAAAATATCTCTACCTGCGCCCCTAGCATCCTGTGTAGCACAGAAAGGGGGAGACGCAATATACAAGCTATGAAATGTCAAAACTCGACAAATGTCTGGAGTTAACGGTGCATATATACATTTTTACCTTTCAGATTCTGCGTTGTTCATAAGCAGAACACTACGTTGGTCCTAGAGGCAAGTCAATTTATTAGACAAAGCAAGCACCCTGAAATTAACCAAAATGGTTCAAATGGCTCTGAGGACATACATCCATGCCCGAGGCAGGATTCGAACCTTTCACCGTAGAGATCGAGTGGTTCCAGACTGAAGCGCCTAGAACCGCACGGCCACACCGGCCGATTAAAATTAATCAATTAACCCTGTAATTTGGACTGCAGAGGTAAACTAACTCCCTCGCGTGGACTTCAAGGAGGAGAAAGAATCGTTCAGAAAGTATTCACTCAAGCTAAGTGGCCTCTGACGGACGGAAGGCCTCAAGCAAGAAAAATAAAACAAAACTTAATAGTTAATTCAGGAATCTATATCAAAAAAGCAAGCAGAACATGTCTGTAGCATTCTAAATCCAGAAAAGAACGCTATAAAAGCACTTACATGGCTTGGCTCATAGTGACTCATAGGTAACTGCCCTATGATCGTGTGGTTCAACGTAAAAAGAAACTAGCGTGAGATCGAACAATTAAATCAGAATTTTATAATAAAATAACCAGGGAAACCCATCTATAGTATTCGAGAGAGAGAGAGAGAGAGAGAGAGAGAGAGAGAGATAAACACTGTGACAATCCGTACTCGGCACTGGGCATAGCTAACTGACCTACGAAAAATGGTTCATCAATCACACAAAGAAACTGTTGCAAAACAGAGTTGTTAAACCAGCAGTCTATCTCAAAATAATAAGCAAAATACACCTTCAGCAGTGTATGTGGGAAAAGAGAAACTAGCCTAAGATACCCACACAAGGTAAACCAAAGTCTAACACATCAGACGAAGTACGCCTGTGCGAGATGCATGGCCATGTCTTTACCTCTTTATTCCCTCAGAAAACGAATACCCAAGTTGGCCGGTTGCCTTCCCCTCCCTATCCCTCTATTACCGCTTAAATAGGTCCATTGGCTCGTTCATTGCCTGCCACGGTTGCATGATACCTCTCAAACTTCTCTACTATTCAACCTAATGTGCTCGAACACAGAACCCAACAGACACTACTCAGTTCCTTTCAAGCTACAGGTGCGATTGCTCAAGATAGCTAAGAGACAATCCCAGCTACAATTACCATCTTGCTATTGGAAGAATAATGCGAATAGCCGGCCGGAGTGGCCGAGCGGTTCTAGGCGCTACAGTCTGGAACCGCGCGACCGCTACTGTCGCAGTTTCGAATCCTGCCTCGGGCATGGATGTGTGTGATGTCCTTAGGCTAGTTAGGTTTAAGTAGTTCTAAGTTCTACGGGACTGGTGACCTCAGATGTTAAGTCCCATAGTGCTCAGAGCCACTTGAACCATTTGAGTCAATATTGCGAAAACATGCTTTGAGGTCCACAAAATACCGGTTATCTTCTCAGTGCCTTTCAAACTACTAGCGGGATCACTGAAGAAAGCTAAGAGAGGATCCCAACCATGATTACCATCATGATAATGGAAGAAGAATTGGAAAATACGCTTTCAGGTCCACAAAATTCTAGTTTTGTCTCGGATTACGTAGTGTCTTTTTTTTCTCGTCTTTATCGTGGGTGGGAGTTTACACTGGATCGAGTTATGAAACCTGTCGGCTTTTAAGTAGCTGACACTTTTCACAATCTGCATTTTTCCCCACATTTAGTATGTGGTACTTCTGTCTTAAAAGGCGGTATGCGTGTACTTCTAGATATTTGACTTATCTCATTCCATTGAGTGAACACCTACCAAATAGCCAAACGAAATCGTGCCTTCTTGTATGTGTATGTGCATTAGAGTACATTTATGTATCTTAATGGTCAGCTGGTAATCTTTGCACCTTTGATAGATCACTATGTTTTAGAACATTCAGTAAAAATGTTCTAATAATGAGTGTTCCACACACATAGCTGCGTCGACTGAGGTAAGCCGTAGTAAACTGTGAACACCTTTATACAATTATATAGGAAACAGTACATGGCGTATAACGCTCACTTTCGATACGGTGACGTAATTGTACTTCTAATGCTGATCGCGTATTGAAAATGACGTTTCGAGGTCTACATGCTAGAGCTCCTCAGCACAGCAGAATGACTTCCGAAATTCTGCTTATAAGTTGTTTTCTTACGTTATTATTTATCTAAACAACAGCCATACTTTTCAAATTTGATAAATAAAAGAAGAATGGTTTTTTCAGCCGCAACATCCCTCTGGAAAGATAACTACGTTTTATATTACAGTGGGCATGTATTTAGATGTACATCCTCCTCATTATTCCGCAAATCACTTTATAGGGTGTGGTGAGGGGTATTTCTTATCCCATTATTCTTTCTCTCCTCCCCAGTTTTATTCACGAATGGCGCGTGAGTATAAACCTCCGTATGTGCTCTAATTTTTCTGATTTTCTCACTGCGGTCATTTCGCAAAGTATGTGCGCGAGGAAGTAGTCACACACTGTGATCCCTGAAGTTTTCCCAGCGTCATGAATATTCTATGAGGTTTCGGGATTGCAGCCGGTTTGTGCTGACTTCTTGCCACAATGTTTCGGCAGGAAACGTTTCAGTCATCTTCAGTTGAGTTCACTACTGTGGCGGCCAATCACCTGCAGATGGCGGAACGGTTGCCAGCCGAAATATTGCGGCAAGAATTCAACATGATCACACCGAAATCCCGAAACCTCATAGCATAAGTAGTACACTGCTCTACATAACTTAAGGGCGAGATAGATAAACTACCATAACATATTAACTATTGTTATTGTTGTGGTCCTCAGTCCAGAGACTGGTTTGATGCAGCTCTCCATGCTACTCTACCCTGTGCAAGCTTCATCTACCAGAACCTACTGCACCCTACATCCTTCTGAATCTGCTTAGTGTATTCATCTCTTGGTCTTCATCTACGATTTTTATCCTCCTCGCTGCCCTACAATGCTAAATTTGTGATCCCTTGATGCCTCAGAACTTGTCTTCTCCCCAATTCTATTCACTACCTCCTCATTAGTTAATTGATATACCCACCTAGTCTTCAACATTCTTCTGTAGCAACACATTTCGAAAGCTTCTATTCTCTTCTTGTCTAAACTATTTATCGTCCACGTTCCATTTCCATACATGGCTACACTTCAGACAAATACTTTGAAAAAAGAGTTCCTGACTTTTAAATATATACTCGATGTAAACAAATTTCTCTTCCTCAGAAACGCTTTCTTTGCGATTGCCACTCTACATTTTATATCCTCCCTACTTCGACCATCATCAGTTATTTTGCTCCCCAAATAGCAGAACTCTTCTACTATTTTAAGTTTCTAATTTCCTAATCTAATTCCCTCAGCAAGGCCTGATTTAATTAGATTGCATTCCATTATCCTCGTTTCGCTTTTGTTGATGTTCATCTTATAGCCTCCTTTCAAGACACTGTCCATTCCGTTCAATTGCTCTTCCAGGTCCTTTGCTGTCTCTGACAGAATTACAATTTCATCGGCGAACCTCAAAGTTTTTATTTCTTCTCCATGGATTTTAATACCTACTCCGCATTTTTCTTTTGTTTCCTTTACTGCTTGCTCAATATACAGATTGAATAACATCGGGGAGAGGCTGCAATCCAGTCTCACTCCCTTCCCAACCGTTGCTTCCCTTTCATGTCCCTCGACTCTTATAACTGCCATCTGGTTTCTGTACGGATTGTAAGTAGCCTTTCGCTCCCTGTATTTTACCCCTGCCACTCAACATTGTCAAAAGCAAAAGCAAATGCTTGAAACGTAGGTTTGCCTTTCCTTAATTTATTTTCGAAGATAAGTCGTAGGGTCAGTATCTCACGTGTTCCAACATTTCTACGGAATCCAAACTGATCTTCCCCAAGGTCAGCTTCTACCAGTTTTTCCATTCATCTGTAAAGAATTCGTATCCTTATTTTGCAGCCGCGACTCATTAAAGTGATAGTTCGGTAATTTTCACACCTGTCGACACTTGCTTTACTTGGGATTGGAATTACTATATTCTTCTTTCGCCTGTCTCGTACATCTTACTCACCAGATGGTAGAGTTTTGTCAGGGCTGGCTCTCCCAACATATTAACTGTACGGTGGAAATGAATGAAAGGGCGAGAACATGTTGCCAGAGGTCCCCCAGTCATTGTGAGAAAAATGCAAAGCATCTTCTGACTTGCATGCATGTCCGAAGGAACACTGTCTCGTACTTTTGAACAACTCAGCCACTGAAATATTGTATTTATTCGATGACACCGGGCAAGCTACTTTCAATTAAAATGCCTCGCTTGTACGGGAATACACGTAATGAGCGCACGAAGACAGGCTGTAGACACATGGTTGACGACGTATGGAAGTTTGGGCCTATCCGTGAAGCTGATCGGATAGCCTAATGGTAAGGCGACCGCTCTCGATAAGCGGGATATCTGGGTTCGAGTCCCAGTCAGGCACAAATTTTCACTGCCTTCATTCCATTACACAGCTGATGGTTGTCCATCTTCGCAACTGCGAACACACTTCATGTATTTCGTAACGATTGTAGTCGCCGCAGTGCCTGTTCCTTCGGACATACACAGGCACTGCAATATCGTACACAAGAATGGTGTTTGGAGCTGTCCATGGCCATGCAGTCTGTGAATCTGCCGCATTTGTTGATATTTCGCGGCGGACTGCTCGGCGTGTCTACAAGCAGTGGTTTATTTATTTATTTTTATTTACACGTCATGTTCGGTAGGACGAAACTGAGGAGCAAATCTCTAAGGTCAGTTCATGAAATTACAAAGTAAAAGTAACAACAGATAAAATGAAATGTTTATGAACCCAAAAAAGTCATGCCATAAGTTTAAGTAAATGCAAACAAGAAGTCAACAAGAATCAGCTTAATTTTTCAAGGAACTCCTCCACAGAATAGAAGGAGTAACACATTACGAAACTCTTCAGTTTCGATTTGAAGGCGCGTGCATTCCTGCTAAGAGTTTTGAATTCTGGTGGTAGCTTATTGAAAATGGGTGCAGCAGTATACTGCACACCTTTCTGCACAAGAGTTAAGGAAGTCAGATCCAAATGCACGTCTGATTGCTGTGGAGTATTAACTGAGTGAAAGCTGCTTATTCTTGGAAATAAGCTAATATTGTTAACAGGAAACGACAGAAGGGATATATATATTGAGAAGCCACTGTCAAAATACCCAGACTCGTGAACAGAGATCGACAAGAGGTTCGTGAACTCACACCACTTATTGCCCAAACCGCGCGTTTCTGAGCCAAAAATATCCTTAGATTGAGAAGAGTTACCCCAAAATATAATACCACACGACATAAGCGAATTAAAATAAGCAAAGTAGATTAATTTTCGTGTCAAACCATCACTCACTTCAGATACCGTTCGAAAAGCAAAAATCGTTGCATTAAGTCTATGAACAAGATCCTGAACTTGAGCTTTCCACGGCAGTCTATCTGGTCACCTAGACATTTAAATTGTTCAGTTTCACTGATCACGTGCATATTCTGTGAAATTATAACATCGGGTTTTGTTGAATTATGTGTTAGAAACTGTAAAAACTCAGTCTTACTGTGATTTAGCGTTAGTTTATTTTCTACAAGCCATGACCTTATGTCATGAACTGCACTATTTGAAACCGAGCCATCGTTGCACTCATCCTTTACTACCAAGCCAGTGTCATCAGAAAACAGAAATATTTTTGAGTTACCTGTAGTACTAAAGAGCATATCATCTATATAAATAAGGAACAGGAGTGGCTCCAACACTGATCCCTGGGGCAACCCCCCATTTGACCGTACCCCACTTAGACCACCTAAACAGCCATTCTCAACACTGTGAATAATGTCATTTGCTGTCTCTTGTTAAAGTAAGAGGTGAACCAATTGTGAGTTGCTCTCCGTATTCCGTAGTGGTCCAACTTCCGGAGAAATATTTTGTGATCAACACACTCAAACGCCCTAGCTTTCGAAACCTTTCGTGTTTCACAGAGAAAAGAGAATACAGCATTTTCAGTTGTTAAATGACTTCTAAAGCCGAACTGTGCATTCGATAGCAAATTATATGATACAAAATGATCGATTATCTTTGCATACACAGCTTTTTCAATAACTTTAGCAAACACTCAGGGCATAGAAATCTAAAATTGTCTACATTATCCCTTTCTCCCTTTTAATAAAGTGCCTTTACTAATGAGTTCATTTCCTAAAAGAAAAATTGCAGATATGAATAAATACATGCGCAGCATAGTACTTTAATACACACATCAAGAAAAAGTGTTGCATCACTTCAGATCCTATAGTTCCGGAACCTGTGCAGAAGTTTGGAATAGAGATCAACATGAACATAATTTACGCCCTTTTTGTTGCTCATGAAAACCACAAATTCAATGTTGTGCCACCACACACGGAAACCTTCAAAGGTGGAGTTCCAGACTGCTGCATACTCCGGTACCTCTAACAGCCAGTAGCACGTCCTCCTGCACTGATGCGTGCATGTATTCGTCGCGACATACTATCCACAAGTTCAGCAAGGCACTGTTGGTCCAGATTGTCCCACTCCTCAACAGCGATTCTTCGTAGATCCCTCAGAGTGGTTGGTGAGTTGCGTCGTCCATAAACAGTCCTTTTCAGTCTGTCCCAGGCATGTTCAATAGGGTTCATGTCTGGAGAACATACTGGCCACTCTAGTCGAGCGTTGTCGTTATCCTGAAGAAGTCATTCACAAGATGTGCGCGATGGGGGTGCGAATTGTCGTCCATGAAGACGAATGCCAATATGCTGCCGATATGGTTGCACTATCGGTCGGGGCATGTCATTCACGTATCGTACAGCCGTTACGGCGCCTTCCATGAACACCAGCGGCTTACGTCTGCCCCACATAATCCCATCCCAAAACAGATGGTAACCTCCAGCTTGCTGCAATTGCCGTACAGTGTGTCTAAGGCGATCAATCTGACCGGGTTGCCTTCAAACACGTCTGCGACGATTGTCTGGTTAAAGGCATATGCGACACTCATCGGTGAAGACAACGTGATGCCAATCCTGAGCGGCCAATGCGGCATGTTGTTGGGCTCATCTGTACCGCGCTGCACGGTGTCGTGGTTGCAAGGTTGGACATCGCCGTGGACATCGGGAGTGAAGTTGCGCATCATGCAACCTGTTGCGCACAGTTTGAGTCGTAACACGACGTCCTGTGGCTGCTGGAAAAGCATTAGTCAACATGGTGGCATTGCTGTCAGGGTTCCTCCGAGGCAAAATCCGTAGGTAGCGGAAAACCACTGCTGTGGTAGCTCTTGGGCGGGCTGAGAGGGGCACGTCATTGACAGTTCCTGTCTCTCTGTGTCTCCTCCATGGTCGAAGCACATCGCTTTGGTTCACTCCGAGATGCCTGGACACTTCCCTTGTTGAAAGCCCTTCCTGGCACAAAGTAACAATGCGGACGCGATCGAACCGCGGTATTGACCGTCTAGGCATGGTTGAACTGCAGACAACACGAACCGTGTACCTCCTTCCTGGTGTAATGACTGGACTGATCGGCTGTCGGACCCCCTCAATCTAATAAGCGCTGCTCATGCATGGTTGTTTACATCTTTGGGCGGATTAAGTGAAATCTCTGAACAGTAAATGGGACTGTGTCTTTGACACAATATCCACAGTCAACGTCTATCTTCAGAAATTCTGGGGACCGGGGTGATACAAAACTTTTTTTTATGTATGTATTATGCCAGGAACTCCATCATATCCATGCGAGTCCTTAGTCTTCAGCGAACCAATTGTTGACTCAATCTTCAAAATGGATCAAATGGCTCCGAGCACTATGGGACTTAACTTCTGAGGTCATCAGTCCCCCGAGAACTTAGGACTACTTAAACCTAACTACCCTAAGGACATCACACACATGCATGCCAGACGCAGGATACGAACCTGCGACCGTAGCGGTCGCGAGGTTCCAGACTGTAGCGCCTAGAACCGCTCGGCCACACTGTCCGGCTGACTCAATCTTCCACTTGTCAGTATCACAGAGGAGTATTTTAGATATCAGTCTCGAAAAGGCATTTTCCAAGAGTTATATGGTTCCCTGTAGAAACTAATTTTTTATTTAGTTCACCAGCAATGCTAAGAAAACAATTGTTAGATACTGTACGTGTTGTTGTTGCTGTTGTGGTCTTCAGTCCTGAGACTGGTTTGATGCAGCTCTCCATGCTACTCTACCCTGTGCAAGCTTCTTCATCTCCCAGTACCTACTGCACCCTACATCCTTCTAAATCTGCTTAGTGTATTCATCTCTTGGTCTCCCTCTACGATTTTTACCCTCCACGTTGCCCTCCAATACGAAATTTGTGATCCCTTGATGCCTCAGAACATGTCATACCAACCGATCCCTTCTTCTGGTCAAATTGTGCCACAAACTTGTCTTTTCCCCAATCCGATTCAATACTTCCTCATTAGTTATGTGATCTACCCATCTAATCTTCATCATTCTTCTGTAGCACCACATTTCGAAAGCTTCTATTCTCTTCTTGTCCAAACTATTTATCGTCCATGATTCACTTCCATACATGGCTACACTCCATACAACTACTTTCAGAAATGACTTCCTGACACTTAAATCTATACTCGATGTTAACAAATTTATCTTCTTCAGAAATGCTTTCCTTGCCATTGCCAGTCTACATTTTATATCCTCTCTACTTCGACCATCATCAGTTATTTTGCTCCCCAAATACCAAAACTCCTTCACTACTTTAAGTGGCTCACTTCCTAATCTAATTCCTTCAGCATCACCCGACTTAATTCGACTACATTCCATTATCATCGTTTTGCTTTTGTTGATGTTCATCTTATATCCTCCTTTCAAGACACTGTCCATTCCGTTCAGCTGCTCTTCCAAGTCCTTTGCTGTCTCTGACAGAATTACGATGTCATCGGCGAACCTCAAAGTTTTTATTTCTTCTCCGTGGACATTAATGCCTACTCCGAATTTTTCTTTTGTTTCCTTCACTGCTTGCTCAATATACAGATTGAATAACATCAGGGAGAGACTACAGCCCTGTCTCACTCCCTACCCAACCACTGCTTCCCTTTCATGTCCCTCGAGTCGTATAACTACCATCTGGTTTCTGTACAAATTGTAAATAGCCTTTTGCGCCCTGTATTTTACCCCTACCACCTTCAGAATTTAAAAGAGATTATTCCAGTCAACATTGTCAAAAGCTTTCTCTAAGTCTACAAATGCTAGAAACGTAGGTTTGCCCTTCCTTAATCTAGCTTCTAAGGTAAGTCGTAGGGTCAGTATTGCCTCACGTGTTCCAACATTTCTACGTAATCCAAACTGATCTTCCCCGAGGTCGGCTTCTACTAGTTTTTCCATTCGTCTGTAAAGAATTCGCGTTAGTATTTTGCAGCTGTGACTTATTAAACTGATTGTTCGGTAATTTTCACATCTGTCAACACCTGCTTTCTTTGGGATTGGAATTATTATATTCTTCTTGAAGTCTGAGGGTATTTCGCCTGTCTCATACATCTTGCTCACCAGATGGCAGAGTTTTGTCAGGACTGGTTCTCCCAAGGCCGTCAGTAGTTCCAATGGAATGTTGTCTACTCCTGGGGCCTTGTTTCCACTCAGGTCTTTCAGTGCTCTGTCAAACTCTTCACGCAGTATCGTATCTCCCATTTCATCTTCCTCTACACCCTCTTCCATTTCCATAATATTGTCCTGTACATATATGTGAATCTGTATATTGAGCAAGCAGTAAAGGAAACAAAAGAAAAATTTGGAGTAGGTATTAAAATTCATGGAGACGAAGTAAAAACTTTGAGGTTCGCCGATGACATTGTAATTCTGTCAGAGACGGCAAAGGATTTGGAAGAGCAGTTGAACGGAATGGACAGTGTCTTGAAAGGAGGATATAAGATGAACATTAACAAAAGCAAAACGAGGATAATGGAATGTAGTCAAATTAAATCGGGTGATGCTGAGGGAATTAGATTAGGAAATGAGACACTTAAAGTAGTAAAGGAGTTTTGCTATTTAGGAAGTAAAATAACTGATGATGGTCGAAGTAGAGAGGATATAAAATGTAGACTGGCAATGGCAAGGAAAGCGTTTCTGAAGAAGAGAAATTTGTTAACATCAAATATAGATTTATGTATCAGGAAGTCGTTTCTGAAAGTATTTGTTTGGAGTGTAGCCATGTATGGAAGTGAAACATGGACGATAACTAGTTTGGACAAGAAGAGAATAGAAGCTTTCGAAATTTGGTGCTACAGAAGAATACTGAAGATAAGGTGGATAGATCACGTAACTAATGAGGAGGTATTGAATAGGATTGGGGAGAAGAGAAGTTTGTGGCACAACTTGACTAGAAGAAGGGATCGGTTGGTAGGACATGTTTTGAGGCATCAAGGGATCACAAATTTAGCATTGGAGGGCAGCGTGGAGGGTAAAAATCGTAGAGGGAGACCGAGAGATCAGTACACTAAGCAGATTCAGAAGGATGTAGGTTGCAGTAGGTACTGGGAGATGAAGCAGCTTGCACAGGATAGAGTAGCATGGAGAGCTGCATCAAACCAGTCTCAGGACTGAAGACAACAACAACAACAACATATATGTGATTTATCAGTAACTGAAATATTTTTACTATTAACTGACTTTATACCATCGACCTTGTGCTGCTGACCAAACACTTCCTTCACAACTGACCATGTGGTTTTAATTTTATCCTGTGAATTAGCTATTCTAATTACGTAACACACATTCTTTGCCTTCCTAATAACATTTTAAGCACCTTACAGTACTGTTTGTAATGGGCTATTCTAGCTTGATCGTGTCTTCTTCTAACATTTTGATATAATTCCCGCTTTGTTCTACATGATATCCTTGTCCGACTCGTCAGCCACCCAGGGGTAACACGAGTGGCCACTAAACACGACGTCGGAACTGTGTTCGGAAGAAGATCCTGACTGAGAAGGACCCGAGATGCGTTTCATTGCTTGTGAGTCAAAATCTTTTCGAAGCCCTACAAGAATTGCTGCAGACAGTGAGAGGAGAGCCATCTCAACTTGTCAGTGAGGGCACATTGCAACGGGTAATTGCCTGCAGCGGCGGAGTTCGACTCCTCCCTCGGGCATGGGTGAGTGTGTTTGTCCTTAGGATAATTTAGGTTAAGTAGTGTGTAAGCTTAGGGACTGATGACCTTAGCAGTTAAGTCCCATAAGATTTCACACACATTTGAACATTTGAACTGCCTGCAGTGAACATTTGGAAGCTGCCACCTCGCAAGAGGTCGTTGCTCACACAGTCTCACAGGGAGGGCAACAACAAAGTTCAACAGGCTAGAGGAATATGAGGCTGGTTTTCTGAACACTCCCCCACCCTATTACTTCTCCAGTGGCCTGCAAAAACATCTGACTTGAACCCCATAAAAAATCTGTGGGAGGCGTAGGAAGATCGGGTAAAATGCCGTCGTTAGCATTCCGGCAATTTGGGAAATCTGAGCGATCACATTCTCAGCGAGTGGCTTAATTTGGATGCGACGTACCTGCACTTTCCTGTGGAACCACTTCCTAACTGACTCCAGGCAGTTATCAAGTCCAGGAGCGGAATTATACGGTATTAAATGACGCTTGTAATTATTTCTCTAGGGATGACAATTTTTTTTCCAGAGAGCTTATTTATGTATTACAGTTATTTATGTACGTATATTTACGTTCATATACAGGGCAACAAATGCGGTTTGAACATTACAAATGAAAAGAAAACCATTTGAACGAAGTGGTTGCTGTGTTCAGTGTGAAAGACACAGGGCCGCCCGCGGTGGCCGAGCGGTTCTAGGCGCTCAGTCCGGAACCGCGCAACTGCTACTGTCGCAGGTTCGAATACTGCCTCGGGCATGGATGTGTGTGATGTCCTTAGGTTAGTTAGGTTTAATTAGTTCTAAGTTCTAGGGGGCTTATGACCTCAGAGGTTAAGTCCCATAATGCTCAGAGCGATTTCAATCATTTCAATCAACACACTCCCCTGCCCCACGACTGAAGCTACTTCGACAATTGTCTATTATTCTGTATTCAAAATAGCATTCTGCGTCCTCCCTACCAATAAATCTTAATCTAGTCGCTTACAACGACCAACAACACACAAAACACAAAAATAACCGACGCCACGTCCTTTGTTGAAGCACCGGGTCGTTAGAATTAAATTGCTCACAGAGCTCCAGTGCGGGCTGCAATTATCCTCTAGCAGGGAAACTTGGTAGATATTGTAATGCGTTAATGCGAACCGATTTACGCTGGGGAAAAGAAGTTCCAGTGTTGAGCACCAGACGCAAATCTGGGGCTGTGAACGCAACAAACACGCACAGAAATGTTTGCATTTGTAATGGATTAGGAACAGAACGTGGACAGAAAAGGTCAAACAAGCGAGAAAGACGTAATGTTGATTTCATTTTTAAGCGCCGCTTACACAGTTTCTACATCTACATCTACATTCATACTCCGCAAGCCACCCAACGGTGTGTGGCGGAGGGCACTTTACGTGCCACTGTCATTACCTCCCTTTTCTGTTCCAGTCGCGTATGGTTCGCAGGAAGAACGACTGTCT
This sequence comes from Schistocerca gregaria, assembly GCF_023897955.1. Classification (NCBI taxonomy): domain Eukaryota; kingdom Metazoa; phylum Arthropoda; class Insecta; order Orthoptera; family Acrididae; genus Schistocerca; species Schistocerca gregaria. Next base: position 123,870,108 of record NC_064923.1, on the reverse strand, counting down.
GAAAGCATCCGTGCGCGCTCTAATTTTACATTCGTGATCTCCACGGGAAGTATAAGTAGGGGAAGCAGTATATTCGATACCTCATCCAGAAACGCACCCTCTCGAAACCTGGACAGCAGGCTACACCGCGATGCAGAGAGCCTCTCTTGCAGAGTCTGCCACTTGAGTTTGCTAAACATCTCCGTAACGCTATCACGGTTACCAAATAACCCTGTGACAAAACGCGCCGCTATTCTTTGGATCTTCTCTATCTTCTCCGTCAACCCGACCTGGCACGGATCCCACACCGATGAGCAATACTCAAGTATAGGTCGAACGAGTGTTTTGTAAGCCACCTCCTTTGTTGATGGACTACATTTTCTAAGTACTCTCCCAATGAATCTCAACCTGGTACCCGCCTTACCAACAATTAATTTCATATGATCATTCCACTTCCAATCGTTCCGCACGCATACTCCCAGATATTTTACAGAAGTAACTGCTACCAGTGTTTGTTCCGCAATCATATAATCATACAGTAAAGGATCCTTCTTTCTATGTATTCGCAATACATTACATTTGTCTATGTTAAAGGTCAGTTGCCACTCCCTGCACCAAGTGCCTATCCGCTGCAGATCTTCCTGCATTTCGCTACAATTTTCTAATGCTGCAACTTCTCTGTATACTACAGCATCATCCGCGAAAAGCCGCATGGAACTTCCGACACTATCTACTAGGTCATTTATATATATTGTGAAAAGCAATGCTCCCATAACACTCCCCTGTGGCACGCCAGAGGTTGCTTTAACGGCTGTAGACGTCTCTCCATTGATAACAACATTCTGTGTTCTGTTTGCTAAAAACTCTTCAATCCAGCCACACAGCTGGTCTGATATTCCGTAGGCTCTTACTTTGTTTATCAGGCGACAGTGCGGAACTGTATCGAACGCCTTCCGGAAGTTAAGGAAAATAGCATCTACCTTGGAGCCTGTCTCTAATAATTTCTGGGCCTCATGAACAAATAAAGCGAGTTGGATCTCACACGATCGCTGTTTCCGGAATCCATGTTGATTCCTACAGAGTAGATTCTGGGTTTCCAAAAACGACATGATACTCGAGCTAAAAAACATGTTCTAAAATTCTACAACAGATCGACGTCAGAGATATAGGTCTATAGTTTTGCGCATCTGCTCGACGACCCTTTTTGAAGACTGGGACTACCTGTGGTCTTTTTCAATCATTTGGAACCTTCCGTTCCTCTAGAGACTTGCGGTACAAGACTGTTAGAAGGGGGGCAAGTTCTTTCGCGTACTCTGTGTAGAATCGAATTGGTATTCCGTCAGGTCCAGTGGACTTTCCTCTGTTGAGTGATTTCAGTTGCTTTTCTATTCCTTGGACACTTATTTCGATTTCAGCCATTTTTTCGTTTGTGCGAGGATTTAGAGAAGGAACTGCAGTGCGGTCTTCCTCTGTGAAACAGCTTTGGAAAAAGGTGTTCAGTATTTCAGTTTGTTCAGTATGGGCACCGGAAACGTCGACGAGGCACTGCCTCCGAGAAATGACGTGATCAATAGCTGCTCGCAATAGTTCCATTGGAATCTGACCCACGTGTTCCTTCATACTTTCATTCAGTTCAGGCAGAGACCAAACATACACCTGGTAAAATAATTTTTTTTTTAATATTCACAGCCAAAAGTCGCATGAATTCAGATCAGGTGATGTTGCAGGCCATGCATCTTGAAAACCTCTAGATAAAACACGTTCGTCGAAGGTTGCATTGAGCAAATCAATCCTCCATACTGCATGAAAACGGTGGTTTCGACAGAGTTGCGCACTTCCAAAGCAGGAATCACATACTATACAAACAGGTCTCGATAACTTGCAGCCTGTCACGGTAGACTCGAGCGACCATCTGAGTGTATTCCCTTCAAAGAAATACGGACCCAGAATAACGATGCTTGTGAATCCACACCACACAATCACATACGGCGAGTGGAATGGCTGTTTGTGCACAACACGCGGTTTAGCAGTATCCCAAACCCTGCAGTTCTGTGTATCCACCCCACCTTGTAAAATAAAATGTGCCTCATTACTTCATAGAATATTGACAAATCACATATCATTAAGTGGAATCCTGCCACTCATCTCTTACAGGGAGCCTAGAAAGCTGTTTTCTCGAGCAGCTGCACAACATACAAGCAAATCATGTTAATGGAGTTTCTTAGAGTAATTGAATTGACAGTATTTAACTTTCGTTTCTACATGAGGGGTCGCAAGCAATTGGCAACATGAAGATATCAATGTCCTTTGATAGATGCAGCTCCTATGCAGGCAATTCACACAAGTTAAAAAGTCACTGCTATCGTTAATACCACTGTGGCTCTAATAAGTACGCGTCTTATATTGTCGCATTTATTCTCTTCGTGTAGAGGCCTCTCCTGTCGTGGTGACGTCCTAGTCAGCGTTCTATTGGCTGACGTCGTCTCACAGCCCTTTCTGCTGTATCGTTCTCGATCTTCGTGGCCGCGCTTGTCGTTACGGCGGAACAATTAATTTCGATCCGTGCCAGAAACCGACGAGCAAATTCAGTACGTTGCTGCGAATCATGAGATTTCACTTGCTGCACCGTCTGGTTCTTATACGATGACCAGTGTAGAACCGATAACTAAACTTTTCGTACTGTTGACCATGGGATGGACAATTCCCTTAACACTGTTCGAGCACTGTCGCTACCCAGAGCACGTCCTGCATGGTCAAATACAGCAACAGTACGAGCGAGATGTCGCAGTGGTTAGCCCACTGGCCTCGCATTCGTGAGGACGACGGTTCAAACCCGCGTCCAGCCATCCTGTTTCACGTTTTCCGCGATTTCTCTTTGAAAGGGCACTTCCGACTTCCTTCTCCCATCCTTCCCTAATCCGATTGGACCCACGACCTCGATTCTTGGCCCCCTCCCCCGAATCAATCAACAGCAACAGCAAACCGGCCGCTGTGGCACTTCAGTCCGGAACCCCGCTGCTGTTACGGTCGCAGGTTCGAATCCTTTCTCGAGAACGGGTGTGTGTGTTGTCCTTAGGTTAGTTAGGTTTAACTAGTTCTAAGTGAAGGGGAATGATGACCTTAGATGTGAATTGCCTGCATAGGAGCTGCATCTATCAAAGTCCCATAGAGCTTGGAGCCATTTTTTAGCAACAGCTATCTCGTCGGTCACTTCCACCGGGATAGGACGCCTTTCTCTTCAAGCAGCCACACCAAGTTCTCCCGTGTTTTCGAATTTCATTATCATCTTCTTTAAACCATTAAATGACATCGGGTCCCTCCTCAGATCTATCAGTCTCCGATACTCTATCAATGTTGAATGTGATTGCTGATGTCCACGTGAAATAGTTTGACAAACAGCGCACGGTCTCCCTTGTCTGTATCCATGCTGTTCCCTCACGTTATTGCTTGTCAAATGACAGAGTGGATGTCATACAGTCATAAAAATAGTGCACAGCGCCAGAGTTGCACCTGATGACCAATATTAGACTTAACTTTTTCCAGCGTAAATCGCTTCCACATTAACACACTGGCATATACATCAATTTCCGCTGCTATACGATAATTGCAACCCACGCTGGACCTTCATGAGTAGGTGTCCTTTAGTTATAACTACCCGGTACGATGCGACTAAACTCGACATTTGTCAGTAGTGACCCACAGTGTGTACTCTTACAAGGAAACAGCGGCACTCCATAAATAGGGACAAAATGTTGATATTTACAACAGATGCCACCACCTTAGGTAAAACGACCCGAAAACTGCTAATATGATCAACGCTTCCACATATTACGAAGGAGTCATTTGTTACTGTCACGTGGCAGGTACGTCTGCCACCTGGGTTCTCTGCTGCGCAGAGATCAGCTGATATACTCGTATTAAAAGTTGGGTAATGAAGTCGTGGCGTGTCATCTTCCTCTCCGAACGAACGTCTCGTCCAGGAGCTCCGAAATTAATGGCCTAGCGCGCAACTTGTGATGGCGATTTATTAACCCTCGGTTGCCGCAGGCAGAACCTTGCAGAACTTTCAGGAAGAGCAGGGATGTACTTTGCAGATGGCCCGAAAAACTTTGATGTCACACTATATCTATAATTAACAAAACATAAAAGCGACTCGTATTCCAGTCAATGAAATTATGAAGATAGCAAGCATAAAAGCGAAAAGTTAACTAGAACTTATACAGAAACCAGCTTAAAATTATTCGAACGTAAAAGAGAAACATTACTTCAGAAGGGAATGAGACAGCGCTGTAGCCTATTCCCATTGTTAATCAGTGTAGAAATGCATCTATCGAGTCAGACAGACGACGCGCCAAATCCTATGACAAATTCTGTGGTATTCGTCTCTTCAGAATTCAGACTTTCTTAAGACGCCTCCAGGCTTGCTAGTTAGGTTTAAGTAATTCTAAGTTCTAGGGGACTGATGACCACAGCAGTTAAGTCCCATAGTGCTCAGAGCCATTTGAACAATTTTTTACAACATGCTGATAAACTATGCCATGAATATCAAAGAATGAGATTACCATAGACCATTAGTTTCCCAGCAAAAGCAACCAATTTTGCTATTTTCGGTTGGGTGATGGAGATTTCCATACTGATCTTCGCTGTTTGCTCTCAGGATGAAAATTATGCAGCCAAGTTTCACTTGCAGTGATTACATTTGATAGAAACACTCGATTTTCTTCTAACATCAACTTTAACTGCATGCAGACCTGCACGCGAATGTCCCTTTGTTCCGGAATCAACAGTCTTGAAACCCATCAAGCTCAAACACATGTCATATGTAATTTTTCTGTCATCAACGTGAAATCTTCAGTATTTCAGAAAGTGATCTTAAGGTAATTCGTTGATTCTCTCTCACAATGACAGCAGCAGTGGTGATGTTTTCTTCTGTAACAGCAGTAATTGCAGCACCGGCCCCCACCATCCTTTGAAATTGACTCTCTTTCCTCTCTAAACATTTTAAATTACCTTCGAGCGGCGCTGTAGGGACGAACAGACTCTCCATAGGCCTGTAACATTGTATAGGCCTCAGCTGAAAATTTGTTGAGACGAAAGCAGAATTTCAAAGCAGCATATTGTTCCTCACATGTTACCTCCATTGTAGCGGTAGGCGATACTAAACATGTCTGCACTTGTTTGCCCCTCACAGGCGGGAACCAGGAGTCTCAACAGTGAAAGTACTACGGTGTGTTTGCTGCACATTAAGCTGACAGAATATCATAAGATTAAATTTTAGCGCGAGAAATTATGACAATAAAATAATTATGATTGTTCTTTATTGAACAGTCCTCGTATCTTCAAATAAGGGATACCTTACAAGACGATGTCTGTAAGTAACCCTGAAAAACAAGTTACATTCAGTCTATCGGCAATTGTGCTTACTCGTTCCATCATCTTTGCTACCTCCGTGGAGTGTAACCTTCTGCCGACTGGATGTCGGCGACTGCTGTCTTCAGCTGCTTACAGTTTCGTCGTTACAGTCTTCCACACCCTTCTATCAACATAATACTCACTACCTAACTTCTGCTGTTCGTTACGCAACTGCTGCACAATACGCTACTGCTCAAGATCCCCCATGCAAACTGTCTAATTTGTCTTCAGCTTCAACGATCGGTTCTGCACTGTGAGATAATATTATCCCAGATCAGAGACACCGAAATGCAAGCAAGCCCATCCCTCTATTTAAGAAAATAATCATAACCATTTGTGTCCGTGTTCTGATTGGTACTTCGATTTACTGGAGTCCTAGCCAGTGAACGAGCGTGACGACAAAGTGTGGCTCTACCGTCATAGGTGATGGGTCGCTCGTCGCTATGTTTCTTTTCTAGTAACTGTCCCTGCTGTGTATAATATATTTGTTCAGGCAGGCACCAGTCAAACACACCTTGCCTATCATTTATATCGGTAAATAACAGACAATAAATAATTTATATTAAATGAGAAATTTATTGGAAATAAAATACTAAATACTGTAGTCAACACAGTCGCAAAGTGGAGTACCAAACACTGAATTTTCAGCAAGAAAACAAAAAGAAAGATGATGGTCTCACATAAATTTATTAAATTCGTATTGGCTTCAACCATAAGTGACAGAATTAATATAGTAGTTTAGTACAGTTAAGATAGATTGACTCAGCGAATAATATTTGATAGAGTCCCTAGTTAATGAGCTACCTTTTAAGCAAATCAATGTCCAAGACACCATTATAGACCAGGTGGTGCAGCAGCAGCACTTAAATATCGCCTTGGAAACCAATTCGTGTTGGTCATGTCACTAAGCTGTTAAAAAACTACGTTAAAAATGACCTCATTGGAAGTACATTGTTTTCTTTACAATTAAACATAATGCAATTAGTTTCCTCCCACACTGGTCACTTGTCTATCTTACAAACATTCCATCATAAATACTACAATTCCGAATAGCACCCGCGCTCTGAAGGTTCCGAACAAACTGAATTATGTATATAGATAATAATAATAATAATAATAATAATAATAATAATAATAATGACTCATTGGCCTGGTGCAAGTATTTCTACTGGACGCCATTTCGGCGACTTGTGTGTGCCCAACTTACCTCAGTTATCCAATTGGAGAAAGGAGGCCTACAGTTTAACGGGAAATCCGAACCGGATCTTGTTTCTGGCTGTTTCTTGTATCGATGAGAGGTGAAGACTAGGTTAAAACGAAGACAGATTAACCTGTGGTCCAACCGAGATTCGATTCCACAACCTTTCGGTTTCCAACCATGCATTTTACGGCAAGACTACCATGTCCGTCATCTATGCAGGTGGTTCATCTAGTAGGACGAGATTAGTTTGCAGTGCTAAAATATCTGACTTCTATGGCCGTACCATGTAAGTGCATTGACTTAGACATTCACATTTCTTACACCGCTAAGAGACGGGAAGTGTCAATATTTGACAAAAATTTGAATTTGATACCACTGCTCTTTCCTGACAATACAAGGTATTAATGAACGGACGGACACACAGACAGAAAGAGAACGAAGAGCAAAAAATATAGTTTTATGTTATGCAAATTAACTATGTCTCAAATTTCATGATTCTAGGTCAGCGGGACGTATTCTATAGGTAAAGATGAGATAGCGAGTATTGAAATAAGTGACATAAATGGTCGTATCTTTAGACTGCGTTGACTTAGAAGCTTAATTTTTTCATATTGCCATGGTGCAATAGAACCTAGTAAGCGGTGTATGTGACGTAAATCCCAAGTTGACATCTTCACCGTTCCTGAGAAAAAGGGGTCTTCACAGACAAACAAAAAAGTGATCCCTTAAGATAGTGGTCGGACCGAATCAAATATTTTTTTCGTGTGGCCCGTGGTTCTCAGCCGTATTTTATAATAATATGCATCTATCAACAAATACCAGAATCCAGAAACGTGAACTAAGAGTATAGTTTCCTGCTCACTAGAAAACAATAATACGTACATGGACAGTAACATATTAAGATGTGCTTAATTTTAATTTACCACGGTGATTTCAGTTGAGAACTTCGTGAAGTTGGGCACAAAGGGATAAGTAGCGCAGCCACTGCGGTGTTAGAGGATGTGACAGGAGGAATGCTTTATTTTTTGTCTTCCAGTACTGACAGCTCACAGACGTACACGACTCCTAACAGCAGCTGCTAAGGTGTAAAGTTTGACACGAAAGTAACATGGATTCCTGAGTGCGCATTACAGAGTGGGCCATCTTCAAATGCAATACAAATTTGTAGCAAGGAATACGAAATTAAATTAAGAATGATTTGTATTGTATTGTGTGGAACTGGGGACCTAGAAACGACGGAGAGGCTTCGTTCTCGCCGTAGCGCGCAGGGCCCTACAACAGGCTACGCGGTTTGGCCCCCCAGTGCACACACCCCCTTCAGAAACGTCTCACACCAGACGAGTATAACTCCAATGTTTGCGTGGTCTCTACCACGCGTACGTGGAGAAAGTGTTAGCGCAGCAATCGCCGGCATAATGTAACTGAAGGGAACCAGCCCGCATCCGCCGAGGCAGATGGAAAACCGCCTTAAATACCATCCACAGGCTGGCCGGCACACCGGACCTCGACACTAATCCTCCGGGCAGATTCGAGCCGGGGACCGGCACGTCTTCCCGCCCGGAAAGCAGCTAGTTAGACCGCATGAGTAACCGGACGGGCTAAGAATGATTTAAATAAAGAAAACTAAAAAAAATGATTCAAATGGCTCGGAGCTCTATGGGACTTCACATCTATGGTCGTCAGTCCCCTAGAACTTAGAACTACTTAAACCTAACTAACCTAAGGGCGTCACACAACACCCAGCCATCACGAGGCAGAGAAAATCCCTGACCCCGCCGGAAATCGAACCCGGGAACCTGGGCGTAGGAAGCGAGAACGCTACCGCTCGACCACGAGATGCGGGCCTAAGAAAACTACGCTAGTTCCTTTTTTTAAAAAAAAAAAGCTTTCGAGAATCTGTTCTCATTTCCAAGTCCACTTGTGCATGTGTTGACATGAATACTGTGATACTAATTTAAACAAACGTACTTCAAAAGAGAACAAATTCTCAAAATGCATTGTGTTAAGCGTAAAAAATAGGTATATGGTGAAGTTTTCATTATTTAAATCACATATGACACAGTTGCAGGCTTCCCTGAGTCATCTGATATGATGAAAGAAATTAAATTAAATTAAGGCTGTTTTAATACAACGCAATGAATAGAAGAAAAATTAGGTTCAAAAACATTTGTGATCCTGTTTCATATTGCATCAGGCACTTACACGTAAGTACCGTTCCTGATGCTGATCAATCACTCGCTTCGTCAGGCAATTAAAATGTCACAACTTTGGGGTTGCTGAAGGTGGCGATACACTGAAACGGACAACAGTCGACACAAAGTGTAGGAATGGTGCCGACTTTTAACAGCTTGTACTACAGGGGGGGAGGGCGGGGGGCGGTGCCCAAATTTTCGCGCCCATAGTATTGCTGGTCTAGTTTAGGCTCACAGAATACTAATTTAAGTATGTTAATAATTAATAATGAGATCGGTACATGTGCGGCCCGAGGTGCCGGCCCACTATATCAGGATTGGTTCTCGACCAAAATATTCGACGAGCACCAAAAATAGGTTCAATTAAGCCGACTGAGATACCAAATCCGAAAAGTAATATGAGGCCATCATTCATAACCTTTATAACAAAAAAATTCAAGTGAATGTCTTATTTGTACAAGTGTGTCATATCAGAAAAGAGCTTAATTTCTTCCTTGTTTACAACGTTCTCTTGTTTTTATGTCCTCCAACCACAATCTAAATTACAGCGGGCTTAACTACTGACTTGTCTCCATCAAACTGCGTACTTAAGTAGTACACAGAAATTTTCACAGAAATACCTTACATACACTCCTGGAAATGGAAAAAAGAACACATCGACACCAGTGTGTCAGACGCACCATACTTGCTCCGGACACTGCGAGAGGGCTGTACAAGCAATGATCACACGCACGGCACAACGGACACACCAGGAACCGCGGTGTTGGCCGTCGAATGGCGCTAGCTGCGCAGCATTTGTGCACCGCCGCCGTCAGTGTCAGCCAGTTTGCCGTGGCATACGGAGCTCCATCGCAGTCTTTAACACTGGTAGCATGCCGCGACAGCGTGGACGTGAACCGTATGTGCAGTTGACGGACTTTGAGCGAGGGCGTATAGTGGGCATGCGGGAGGCCGGGTGGACGTACCGCCGAATTGCTCAACACGTGGGGCGTGAGGTCTCCACAGTACATCGGTGTTGTCGCCAGTGGTCGGCGGAAGGTGCACGTGCCCGTCTACCTGGGACCGGACCGCAGCGACGCACGGATGCACGCCAAGACCGTAGGATCCTACGCAGTCCCCTAGGGGACCGCACCGCCACTTCCCAGCAAATTAGGGACACTGTTGCTCCTGGGGTATCGGAGAGGTCCATTCGCAACCGTCTCCATGAAGCTGGGCTACGGTCCCGCACACCGTTAGGCCGTCTTCCGCTCACGCCCCAACATCGTGCAGCCCGCCTCCAGTGGTGTCACGACAGGCGTGAATGGAGGGACGAATGGAGACGTGTCGTCTTCAGTGATGAGAGTCGCTTCTGCCTTGGTGCCAATGATGGTTGTATGCGTGTTTGGCGCCGTGCAGGTGAGCACCACAATCAGGACTGCATACGACCGAGGCACACAGGGCCAACACCCGGCATTCTGGTGTGGGGAGCGATCTCCTACACTGGCCGTACACCTCTGGTGATCGTCGAGGGGACACTGAATAGTGCACAGTACATCCAAACCATCATCGAACCCATCGTTCTACCATTCCTAAACCGGCAAGGGAATTTGCTGTTCCAACAGGACAATGCACGTCCGCATGTATCCCGTGGCACCCAACGTGCTCTAGAATGTGTAAGTCAACTGCCCTGGCCAGCAAGATCTTCGGATCTGTCCCCCATTGAGCATGTTTGGGACTGGATGAAGCGTCGTCCCACGCGATCTGCACGTCCAGCACGAACGCTGGTCCAACTGAGGCGCCAGGTGGAAATGGCATGGCAAGCCGTTCCACAGGACTACATCCAGCATCTCTACGATCGTCTCCATGGGAGAATAGCAGCCTGCATTGCTGCGAAAGGTGGATATACACTGTTCTAGTGCCGACATTGTGCATGCTCTGTTGCCTGTGTCTATGTGCCTGTGGTTCTGTCAGTGTGATCATGTGATGTATCTGACCCCAGGAATGTGTCAATAAAGTTTCCCCTTCCTGGGACAATGAATTCACGGTGTTCTTATTTCAATTTCCAGGAGTGTAGTTTTAGGACAAGGGTAAAAGCATGGGACAGCATATGTTTACGCCAATTATATGTGTGATTGTTGAGTTCATTACTCATTTTAATTCAGTCATATTTTAAAAAATCGTCGTTAGCCAGGAAGTAGTTAAGTTAAAGATATACTATGCTTCTACGTGAAACTTACTGGCAGATTAAAACTGTGTGCCGGACCGAGACTCGAACTCGGGATCTTTGCCTTTCGCGGGAAAGTACTCTAGACACGAGATCAAGTCTCGGTCCGGCACACAGTTTTAATCTGCCAGGAAGTTTCATATCAGCGCACACTCCGCTGCAGAGTGAAAATCTCATTCTGGTATGCTTCTACGTGTTAGCTATGCTACTGGGCTCCAGTTCGACGTATTGTTTATCAGTACGACAGTATTGTTTTACCTATTGTATTTTTTATTGTTATTTATTTTATGACCTTCATTGGACTGCTATAGCCAGTTACACAGAGATTTATTCAAAATGGTTCAAATGGCTCTGAGCACTATGGGACTTAATATCTATGGTCATCAGTCCCCTAAAACTACTTAAACCTAACTAACCTAAGGACATCACACATATCCATGCCCGAGGCAGGATTCGAACCTGTGTCCGTAGCAGTCGCGTGGTTCCGGACTGAGCGCCTAGAACCGCTAAACCACCGCGGCCGGCTAGGTCTACATAAGGGATGTCCGGACACTTTCGATCTGGTAGTGCATGTGACTGGGCTGGTTCTCTTTCTCCAAAGTTCCTTTTCAATATGATAACACACTGGTACGAGAAAAAAAAAATCGAAGTAAGGCGTTTCATTACGAGAGGGCACTTTAATTCTTCTTTGTGTTTGTTGTAAAATATTATGAAAATTTTGGAATGTTATTGTTCTTTTTCATTGTCGGTGGGACACGTGAAGTTTGCTACGTTCCCAGTTCTCACAAATTCCAGAATTGTTGGTGATACCACTGTCCTTAAGCAGATTCTGGTCACATCCGTAAACTGTCCGTCTATCTCAATAATTGGCAGGTGGGGCCACGGTGCTTTAATCCACTATGAAGAATATTTTCCTTGCTGACTGGGTGTTTCTAACGAACAATTTTGAATTGAAACGTTAATAATAAATTCGGCCTATTGTGTTTCAGTATCGTGTTTACTTCATCAAAATGGTTGAAATGGATCTGAGCACTATTGGACTTAACATTTGAGGTTATCAGTCTCCTATAACTTAGAACTACTTAAGCCTAACTAACCTAAGGGCATCACACACATCCACGCCCGAGGCAGGATTCGAGCCTGCGACCGTAGGAGTCGCGCGGTTCCAGACTGCAGCGCCTAGAACCACGTGGCCACCGAGGTCGGCCAGAGATTTATTCATGGAGTTACTATATTCAACGTTACAATTCAGCTCAATAATAATTCAATAACACAGTTCAGTAATTGCAAGTACACAAAAGATCAATTTGTCATTGCGTAAAGGGCTTTTTGCTCTTTTGATTGCCCAGTATTTCTTCATTCTTTCTGATTTTTTTTCCTTCTTCATTTGCGATCACCACTCGTATAGCCCTTTTATTCATATTCGTTTGCAGTCTGGCTTTTGTGCTCTGCAGTATTTTGGTTTTATCTGTTTGTCTGCTGTAATTTGGAGTTCTCTAATATCTTCCTTAATTCCATTAATATATTTGTGTTGCTCTTATTGTTCCGCAATTTTCATGTTATTCTCATTCCAGTTCTGTTTTCTGGCATTCTGATTAGATCTACAATAAATAAGGCACGTTCCCTTCTGACTGTATTCATTACTGGTTCTATTTTCTTATATACTTTTTCATTTCAAGTTATTCTCTAATGCCTGTTTACTTGATATTGGTTATTAATGCATGTCCTAGATGTCGTTCTTTCTGTATTGAGCATTCTGCTCTCTTAATTGTTCTTAAGGAGGTTTCATCTATATATATTGATTATGGTGGTATAACTGTTTTGCAACGTTTCGATTTTCCAGCTATCGACAGCTTTTTTGTTGCTTGTATTCTTTTTATAATGTAATTTGCTTTGTTCAGTCTCCTAGTTCTGTTTTTCCCTGTCGGTTTCTCATTTACATTATATGTTACGATTTCACCCGAATATTGAAATTTATCATTAACTTTGATTTCCTATTTTTCTATTGTATTATGTTTGCAAGTGGTGAACGAGTCAGCATAATCTCTATTTTCTTCAAAAGTTATTCTAAGGCCACTTATCTATAGTATATGTAATAGCGATTTAACTTCTTGTCTGATTTCTTGAACATTATTAACTAGCAAGGCAAGTTTATCATCAAATCTCGAACAGGATAATTTCATATCATTTTCCTGGCTTCCAATTCTTACGTTCTTTGGCTTACCCTTGTACTGTTCTCTCATTATATATTCTGAGAACAGGAGAATAGAGGTAGTGTACGCAGTCGCACTGCCTTATGCCTGTTAATGCTTCACAGATTTCTCCACTAAACTTCACTTTTGATTCGATGTTGGTCAAAGTAAGCTCTACTAATTTCATAAGTTTTCGATGAAGACGTAGATTCCTTAGACTTTTTAGAACGAAAGGTTTATGGAGATAGTCATAATCCTTCCTAATTCTACAAGCGTTATTGCCAGAGGCTTTTTTTCAATTTCCCGTACTATGCTATAAGAATTTTAAACTAATTATCTGCTTCATACAGCTTCTCCGGGACCTGAAACCTCCCTGTTATTCCCGTAAGTCCTGTGCTAGTTGTTCATTGATTCTTCCACACAGGATGTTGGGTAAAATCTTGCAGTTGTAGTGCAAGGAGAGAGATTCCTCTATAGTTGTCCGGACTGATCTTAACTCCATTCCTGTGTTGGGGTGGATGATGGCCGTCTTCCAATATTTGGCGACGTGTTCAAAATTTTTGTTACAGCCTTGTGTGAGGAGATCTTGATCGTTTCCACATTTCCTCAAAACTAGATGTCTTTCACATGTCTTACAATTTTTTTATTCTTTGAGTGATTTTTCTACTTCGTGGGTAGCTGAGGAGTCTAATTTTCTGGGGTTGGTTCTTACTGGAACACTTACGTTTATTGTATTTGTAAGAGTTCTTTCGGTTCTTTTCCGTTTAGAGATTTACAAAACGTTTTCGTCATGATTTGTTACTGTGAGTCAAACTTCCATTTTAGTCATTCATGGTTAGCGTATGAGGCTCGTACTATTGTAGCATCTTTCCTTAAGATTTTGTAGTAGTTCCAGGAATGGGTTTTCGGTAATTAGCTTCTCTGAATTTTATTACGTCTATATGAAGTCCTCTCTTCATTCGACTAATACTACGGGTGAATTTTTGCTTTCGTTTTAGAGGGTAATGACATTTTATGCTGTTGTGTGTGCGTGCGTGTGTGTGTGTGTGTGTGTGTGTAATTTCAACCATCTTTGATGTGTTGCTTCATTGAATTTGTCACATTCCGGTGTCCACCACGTGCGTTTTCTTGTTGGTTTCGATGGAGCTAGATTATCGACGTTTTATTTTCTTCTAAATCACCAGTTGGTGTTATTTGTTGATAGTTATCGGTTTTAATTAGCGTAATGTGGGCCATAGCTTCTAATATTCGTTTTATTGGTTTTTTCCTTCTTTTTCTTTCAAGGAGTGAATTTTATTTTAGTTTCAACTATGAAATAGACTGAACCCTTATCTACTTTTTTCAATCCTTCAACGTTGTAAATTTTCGCACAGCTACCACTCTCGCTTCCTCCAATCTGGAAGTTTCCAGGTTTTAAGATAATTTAGTTTCACCCTGACGTATATCGATTCAGATATAAGATTGTGTTCTTTGCAGTGTACTACAGTGCGATAATACAAAACAAGCTGCCCTTCTGTGAACTTTCTCGATGTATTCCGTGAGTCCCATCTGGTAAGTTTTCCACACCGCGCAGCAGTATTCTATAAGAGGACGGACAAGCGTAGTGAAGGCAGTCTCCTTAATAGATCGGTCACATTTTCCAAGTGTCTGCCAATAAAACACAGTCTTTGGTTAGCCTTCCCTACAACATTTTCTGTGTGTTCTTTCCAATTTAAGTTGTTCGTAATTGTAATTCCTAGATATTTAGTTGAACTTGCGGCCCTTATATTTGACCGATTTATCGTGTAACCGAAGTTTAACGGATTCCTTTTAGCACTCATGTGGATGACCTTACACTTTTCGTTCTTTATGGTCAACTGCCAATTTTCACACCATTCAGGTATCTTTTTTAAATCGTTTTGCAATTTGTTTCGATCTTCTGATGACTTTATTAATCGACAAACGACAGCGTCACCTGCAAACAACCGAAGACGGCTGCTCAGATTGTCTCCCAAATCGTTTAGATAGATAAGGAACAGCAAAGGACCTATAACACTACCTTTGGGAACGCCAGAAATCACTTCTGGTTTACTCGATGACTTTCCGTCAGTTACTACAAACTGTGACCTCTCTGACAGAAAGTCACAAATTCAGTCGCATGACTGATACGATATTCCATAAGCACACGATTTCACTATAAGCCGCTTGTGTGGTACAGAGTCAAAAGCCTTCTGGAAATCCAGAAATACGGAATCGATCTGAAATCCCTTGTCAATAGCACTCAACACTTCATGTGAATAAAGAGCTAGTTGTGATTCACAAGAATGATGTTTTCTAAACCTGTGTTGACTGTGTGTCAATAGACCGTTTTCTTCGAATATATGTTCCAGAATCCTCCTGCATATTAATGTTAATAATATCGGCCTGTAATTTAGTGGATTACTTCTGCTATCTTCCTTGAATATTGGTGTGGAGCTAATGCATCAGCATACTCCCAAGGAAACTAATCGGTAAACAGTCTGGACCAGAAGACTTGCTTTTATTAAGTGATGTAAGTTGCTTCACTACTTTGAGGATATTTACTTCTACGTTACTCATGTTGGCAGCTGTTCTTGATTCGAAATCTCTAATATTTACTTTGTCTTTTTTTGTGAAGGCATTTAGGAGGGTTGTGTTTAGTATCTCTGCTTTGGCAGCAGTGTCTTCGATAGTATCTCCATTGCTATCGGGCAGAGAAGGAATTGATTGCTTCTTACCGCTAACAACTTCGCATACGACAAGAATCTCTTTGGATTTTCTGCCAGGCTTCGAGACAAAGTTTCGTCGTGGAAAGTGTTATCTGTTCATGCTGAATGTTCTTTTAGTGTGTTGGTGTGCATTTAGGTGATAGCAAACGCTCCGGTTCGTTCCTGTCTTCTATTTGGCTACCCACCCAAACCGACTGCCTTTGTCTGCCTTTTTGAGCAGGACGTTTTTTTCCTAAATTACCTTTTCCTATTTGAATTTCAAAGGTAATTAAGCGTCGATTTACAGCTACGGTTTTTAACCGCAGAGGCTGTTTGTTCCGCGAGAGCTGTTTTATTTCCCCCTCAACCCCTCCCCCCCCCCCCCTCCCTATTCGTCTTTTGGGACGTGCCGTGCGAGAGAATCACTTCTACTCCTGCTACACCAGGATGACATTATTTTAAATGATTTCGAGGTTATAGTTTTCAAAAAATAATTTTCTTTTTCAAACTAAGTTCCTCACGCTGCTATGCAATGCTGAATTTAACTCGTGATATTGAGAGACGCAGAAATGATATCCTCATATATTACATACATCCTATGGCATTTATTCTTGTATTTCTCTGTTTAATATTTGCGAGAAATATTGAGGAGCTTCGAAGCGACGCTCTCGACAATCAGCCATGCATTCGGAACTGCCGCGTGCAGGAGAACTCGTTCAGGGCATCCTTCCTTTACCTGCGGCCGCCCTCCTTTGATCACAACGCAGGTCACGCTTAACCTAGGTACACATGTGAAAGTTTTACACTCTCAGAGAGATTTTGCGAGTAACACGTGCCGAGTAAATAGCGCTGTGAGTCAGCTCGCCGGCAGTACCCGAAAGTGGAGAAAAATCTCAGATATTCGCGTTGTGAGAGGTTAGAAATCTAGGGTAGGCGACAACTTCCATCTCTCGAGGCCTGCTCGCCATAGTTCTCAGACAAAAAAAATTACACCGGCGTTGTCGGGGGCGCTGATAATACGCGGAAGTGCTGGGCAGCCGTATTTCATCCAGGGCTTGTGCCGTATTTCCAAGTTTTTAAGTCATCACATCTTGGTACAATATCCTGCCGTACTCTGCACACAGTTAATGGAAGTACTCAAGAAACTGCGTATTTTGAAACATTTTTGTGCTAATGGGATGTTTCTAGTGAATAAACCGTCCGTTGTACCCTGTTCACAAACTGCACGAGCAGTTAGCGTATTTCTAAAGCTCTAGTCTTAAACAATGCAACGCTGCAAATACCTTACAGACATATTATATAGAATTAGTAAATAATGATGAGACGCGTACTTACATAAATATTAATGAGAGACTAGAGCGTTATTCATTGCGCCAAGTACACAGCGCAGCTGTCTTCTCCATAAACAGGTACGGGCTTTGTCAGGACACTTAGGACTTTCCACCGTGATACGCACGGTGAAGTGGATGTCAGAGGTGTGTCGGCAGAAATACGTGATAAAGAAGCTGTCCGGCAGTGAAAAAAAGAAGCTGTCCGGCATTGGACTCAGGACGAAGTTGTGCATTTAGTTAGTGTGCAAGGGCCAACGATGTGGAATGTACAGGTATTTCTCACTGTTAGTTTACAATCTCGGCTGGCTTTTGGCTTGGTCCGTGAGCGAGCGGAGTATAGCGGAGTGACAGATGGGTCTTCATAAGGGCTGGGATACACGGGAGAGCCTTCTGCCCTCGGAGAGCTTAGTGCTCTCAGTTAGCACTCGCAGAATTGTTTACACTGGCTGACAAAGTTTCGTTGACAGTTGCTGTCTAATAGTTACTTGCTAGAACTTTCTGTAGGTGACTGAGAGTACTGCGAGACCAGATGCCGGACGTGTTTACACACAGCAGGATGAAAGAGTCTGTGAGAGCTGAGAGATCACTCTCCGCTAGATTTTTCAGTCTTAGTTTTGTGCGAGAAGGAAGAGGTTGTGTTGGGAGAGCGTCGGGCTGCGGTTGCACTTTCAATAGTTTTAGTGACAAAGAAAAAACCTGAACGACCGTGACCGTGTTGGAAAAAGAGGATGGATTAGGCAGCAGGGTGAATTTTGAGGATGCTAGAATCTCACTATAAAGCTTGTGACAGAAGATCCACAAAAGTATCGAAATTTTACGAGAATGACATCCAAAAAAAATTGAAGAAGTAATCACAATTGGACCTGAAATTGCCAAGCAAGAGATTATTATGTGTACCGTAAATCCATGAAAGATGTACTGCTTATGTCAACAAGATTTCAAGCAGCAGATATGTTTGTTCTCTCTAACAGTTGTTAAAGTATCAGTCACGATGTAACAACGCTACACCAGATTTATCTAGATACCCATATTCGTTCAAAAGTGAAATAGAGCGGATACTGATAAATGAAGAATTTTAAGACATACGTTTATTTGAATGTGTTTATTTGTACTGACTTAAGGACTCACACATAAGTTTCTGCAGACCTGTTCGTAACCAATAAATACCATGCCACAGGCAATATATTAGTAAATATACAATGCCCATGCCGCTAAAACTCAAAAGAAAGTCCCGGTACGATCAGGGGGTTATATAGTGTGGTAGCTCTCCGTTCCCCATTCGTGCAAAACATTTCTGGTTTTACCTAAAGCGCGTGCTGTGAAGTTTTGTCCTCCAGAAATTTTTAGAACATTCGAGAGTATTCTAGAACATTCCAGAACATTCGAGAGTATTCGTTCGAGAGCATTCCACAACATTCCAGAATTTTCCGGAATGTTACACAATAATCCGTGATGTCCTGGAAAGTTCGAGAATAGTTTGGAACATTCGGCAAGAGTCTACAATGTTCGGGAACATCCTGGAACATCCCAGATCATTGTGGGACGGTCTGGAACACTCTGGAATGTTGGGGAATATTGCAAAACATTGTGGGCCATTCGAAACCTTTTTGATATGTTCTGTAATCGTCCACTGGAGGGTCTAACCATTGGTAAAGACCCGTAGTGGGTTCGAGCTTCAGTTTCTTATCAGTGACGAAGGGAGGAACCGAAAAAGTAGTGCATAAGTGAATAAAAACCAACAGTGAAGTGTGAGTAGTCAAAGTGATACATTGAATAAATGTACCTACAATATTTTATCATTGCATGACATAGCCCAGGACATATTATGCACAAGGCCAGACGCTACATGATACTGGTGCTACAAATAAATACCTCGGAAACGCCGGGTTCCTACGCTACTATATTGTAGATACTACTATTACTTGAAGTTAAATGGCAATTTTCCGAGTTCGAAAACGATTACTTTCAACCATAAATTATCTTGTTTCGCTGTGTTAATCTTTGTTACAAAACTCCTTTGCCGGATTCCTTAAATTCTGAATATTACGGTAATTTTTTTCTGTGGAGGTATTAAAAACTGTAGTCATTTCAGTCAACAAACTTTGCTTCTTATCTCGGTTCTCGCGCAGTCCGGAACCGTGCGACTGCTACGGTCGCAGGTTCGAATCCTGCCTCGGGCATGGATGTGTGTGGTGTCCTTAGGTTAGTTAGGTTTAAGTAGTTCTAAGTTCTAGGGGACTAATGACCACAGCAGTTGAGTCCCATAGTGCTCAGAGCCATTTGAACCATCTCGGTTCCATACATCCCACCACAAACACTAAATGGGGCTTTTTATCATCATTTTCCGGTTAACATATTGCCTGCCTATCTGGAGAAAGTGGCGTGTTAGCAAAGACCACGGACGTGGTTTATGCCCAATGGCGCACCAGCACATTTCCTTCGCAGTGTGCGGGGACGTTTGACGCTTCATTTCAGGACTGCTTCATTGGTCTGGGAGGCTCCACACCTTAGCCTCCCCGTTCCACAGCCTTCAATTTCCTAGTCTTTTGGTTATGAGGACACTTAAGGCATTAGTCTGTGCCACCACAGTCAAAGATGTTCAGACACTACAAGGTCATGGTTTCAATGCATGCCAACACGTACAAGAACAACTGGGTGCATTTTAAAGAGTGGCGAGTGGATGTATTGGCATGGACGAGCATCATGTTGAGCACCAACTGTAACAAGTGTCTTGAATGGACGTCAGGTTGATCCTCTCCTATGAACCAATGTACAGGTCGAGAAACTGTTTATTTCCGGACCCACGTTTATGGCCTTTTTTTTCTCGGGGGGGGGGGGGGGGGGCTATTACCTCGCGAAATATTCGAAAATTTGAACACCTTACATACGGTGAAAAACTCCCTTGGAACATGCCGATGTCACTTTTACGTCTAAAGATTTCTCCCTGTTAAGAATAACTTGTGTTCTGTCTGATAGAACTCTACGATGCATTCACACAGTTGGTTTGGTAATCCATATGCTCGTATTTTGTCCGCTATGCAGCAGTACAAAACTGTATCGAACTGCTTCTGAAAGCCAAGATCCACAGTTTCAATTTCGACGCCAGTATTTACAGGGTGTCTGTGCAAGAGGTATACACGAATATATGTTTATAAGGGAAGAAATCGAGATTTTATGCTATTGAGTAAATACGCAATCGATAGAGACACTCTCAAAGATGTGGTCCTCAACAGTGCTGAGTCGCATGGCGTAAGTGTGCCAGTGACACGGCACACATTTCTCGACACGTTGGCGAAATGTGGGCTTCTGTACATGTCTCCGACATTTATTTTCCAGCAGGATGGTATCCAACCCCACTATCATGGAGATATACCAGATTTCACCACGAGATGTTTCCTGAGGGTTTGATCGGAAGGATGGGTTCCATCGCCTAGCCCCCGGGGTCTCCCTGTCGACTCCGCTGGGTTTTTAGAAGGGTGGAGCCCCTACACACCCACAGCAAAGTGGTGGCCATCTCAGAAGATCTACTGTCACTGCCGTATTCTGTAGTTGCTAATCGAGGACTTCAAGGAAAATGGAACCGTGATGTTATCCATACGTCTAGGTAGGCTTACCCACTTATACGGTCGCACCGAGGAGATAGATAGTGGACGAAATGTGAATGAAGTGTAGCGGTTTAAAGAGCAGAGGGGAGGGGGGGGGGGGCGAAAGTGCCAAGACAGTTGCCAACGGAAACAAACCTCTGTGACAGTCTCGTCTGGTAGTAAGAGTAGTATGGTTGTCTTGATATCTGCTACAGATCATGCAAAGGTGAGGTTGCTGTTAATTTTGGGTACTGTGCAAAGCTGGGTACCGTTGTCGTAGCTTACGTCGTCATAAAGAGTATCAATCCCATCGAGGAGGGGTACTGGGCATCTATGAGTCTCCCAGGCCAGCTGCAGCGTCTGCACCTGTAACAAGCCAAGGTTTGAATGGTCGATTGGTCATAAATCGATCACATTGTGAAGTCTTTTGGTTGGGTTTGTTCGCGTTTAGGGTGCAATACGACTTTCCTGCGTTTCCCGTCTATATGCTGGTTTACAGCTGGCAATGCCATTTAGCTCTGCTGTGCTGCAGGGGTTCACCAGTATTTGCTATATCTGTGAGTTGGTGCTATACATGGGTGGTTAATTGTCCCTAAATAGAGGAGTTTTGGGCGGTTGTATTTCCTCCTGTGGTTGTGGTCGTAATTTCCTAGGTTAAGGAGGAAAGAATTTTTCGAGTGCCTCGTTTTCCTGTAGCGAGTTTTTTGATCACCTCCTTGACAGTCTCAATGTGGTATTCTTTGTGAAGATCCGCGACAAGTGTGTATCCGCTGGGTGTGGTGCATGGCGGTTTATTGAGGACACTGTTTACAGAACAAGGCTTCTACATCTGGTAGATCTGAGACAACGGATCTACGCCACAGAAGAAGCTAATAACATTTGTCATTCTTATGAACATGTGTCTAGGATTGAACTAACATTTCGGTATCTGTCTAGATACAAATAGTGCCCACACTAAATTGTAGGAACATACTTAAAAATGTTTGAACTCCTGTGTACAACGCTGGACAAATAAAGAAATAAACCTTAATAGGGACCGAAATATAAACAAATGTTTTTGTATGCCTCTAGCCCGGATATCCTGTATTGTTTTCTGGGTCCATATCGTTACTAGTCTTTGGTCTATAAAACCGTGAAAGTTTGGTCGGAAATCCGGTATGACTGCAAATAGTGGCTTTCCCACAAGACCCCGAATCTGAGCGTTTATTGTGCATGTCCGGATCTGATGGAAAGGCTTTGGCGGATCACAGAGGGACAGGTGCGTTTCCACGACATCCGCAAACAAACGACGGCCGAGTGGAGCCGTCTCGAGTGGAGGCTGACGTCCGGTCAAAACAGTTGCAAAGCGCTGCTCTCGAGGCGAGAGTCAGCAAAGTGTCCAGCGCGCGACAGCACAATAAATGGACACGGGCGAGCCGGCGCGCGGCTGTTGAGCAGTCACGCGCAGCTGCCGACCTGAGCAATGGGAGGCCGGCAAACACGTGCTGTAACATATCATTTCCGAGCCGCCGTTGTGTGCTTGACAGGTGGCTGCTGCGCCCGCCAGAGCCATCATGCTGGAGAAGGGAGCGTTCTCCAGCCTGGAGGTGGTGGCCCGGGCGATCGGTATGCATGCGACCCTGGTTTCTGTTAGTAACAAAAAGGTAGGGTCAAGTGTTTTGGATAGCCCTTGGGATAGGGGCCATTTGTATACCCAATGGGATCGTCTTAGTGCCACTATCCTACAGTAAAGGGCCAATGCTCCTGCTTAGGCAAATGGAGGAAATCGATTGGTTCTTTTTGCATTTGAAGTGGTCTATGATGGGATTGATGAGATCTGTGGAAGGACCATTAGTTGATGGGCGGTTGCTCAAAAAATTTCTCAAGAAGCACATTATTACATTTTCGCTCTTACCAGAGAACCTGAACCAAGTGAGGATTCCAAAACGGCTATGCACAGCAAATGGCTGAGATTTGTATGACATATTCCTAAGATCCCGATCTCGAAGAATCATGAAAATTTTCCTGATGTCTTTACCCGTTCCCAAGACACAGAGATTCAGATTTACCCTACGGCTACGCGTTAATTTCGATATGATGTGAAATCTAAATTATAAATAACCGCATCATTTATCTGGAACTGCCACAAGACCGTTTTCAAACATCTTTATCCGTTACTGAGAAACACCCTAAAACTTGTTTTTTGCATACCAAAACCTTTCCGAGACGGCTATGCGCAGCGATTGGCTGTACTTTTTACGATGTATTCCCAAGATACCAGTATCGAACAATCTTGAGAATTTTGCTGATATCGTTATTAATTTCCGAGATACAGAGATTCAAAGCTATCCTACTTGTAAACGTAAAATGCGCGCGGTGAAATCCGGTGTGAGGCGAAAACTTAGTTTATAAAGTGACGTAGCAGGGAGAAATACGCTGTAAAGTGCCTCCGTTATCATTTGGGGACCACATGTTGCAGTACTGAAGCACATACTTTTTTTGTTTTGCACATAAAATCCGCTCTGATAAGTAAAATTATTTTTGCGTTGTTTCAATTTCACGTGAATAAACAACCAATCTAAATATAACTGATCAATACATTTCTTCTCATGTAAGTTACATTCCCTGCTGCAGCACGCAAAAGAAGAAACCAGCGGAAAAATGCTCCTATCGGAGCACGGAATATGTCCCCGTTTATTTAGAAGACTTCGACAAGTGAGTACCCGCCGCCTCATTGTACCTCCTCAGCATCCAAAAATTCGAGCTTTTTTATACTGAGAGAGAAGTAGACAGTGGCTGTGGCAGAGAGACGGAAATGTACTGGAAGATAGTAGACAGTGGTTGTGTTACAGAAAGAATGAAGGAGGGAATGGTAGAGTGAGAAAGAGAGAACGACACAGTGGCAGTGGAACATGGTTGACAGTGATAGAACAGTGCTAGGAAAAGAGGAATCAAGACGGTGCCACGGGGGAAGGGGGGGGGGGGGGGGGAGGGAGAGGAATGAATAGAAATTGGAAGTGGATGAGACTCAGTGTTAAAGAGAGATAGAGTGTATGGCAGTGACAAAGAGGAAGAGAGAGATAGTGACACTGAGGGGAGAAATGGGATACTAGCATTGAGAGAGAGCAAGAAGGAGAAACTGACGACAGTGAGAGGAGACTGTACTAATAGTACAGAACGGAGAGAAACAAAGAAATAATGTCAGTGCGCTGGACTGAAGAAGTCAGCGAGAAAGTGCAACTGGGAGTGGCCAGCATTTTCAGACACGCGTTGCAGAAAACTAGTAAAAATCCCTCTGGAAAGCAGTACCTTACAAAAGCAGGAGCAGCGAGCGGCCAATGAAAATGCCTGAATTCTTGCTGCTTATTTTGAGTGGCTGGAGCGTTTGAGAGCTCGCGAAATCGGGAGTTGGTCAGCATCGCTCGTGGGCTGCACAAGGTTAATTTTGTGCTCCTTGCGGTAGAGTCAGTGTTGCGAAGTGTATTTTGGAAGTTCGCAGTCTTTGAAGTGGTTCTACCTGTGTGGAAATATTAAAAAAGAATTCTCGAGTTCATACCCTTTGGCAGTGCAGCTACCGGCTATCTCACTTGTCAGTATTCGAGGCGAGTGCTGCTATCTAGCGGGAATATCTACACCAATTCCGTAATGCAGTGGAACTGGTCAGTGCCCATTCTTTTGTCACGTACTGCAATATTCGATACATGCTCTAAATTGGCGGCACGATCCGTAAAGTTAAAACTGTGATCCTAGAAATTGTGTTGTTTTAACGATATTAATGAGGTAATTATACCCAAAGTATGTCTTCGAACATGGATATGAATAAGTGATAATAATTTCGCTATTTTTAGAAGAATACGATTACGTATTACACTACTGGCCACTAAAATTGCTACACTAAGAAGAAATGCGGATGATAAACGGGTATTCATTGGAGAAATATATTATACTAGAACTGACATGTAATGGCATTTTCACGCAATTTGGGTGCATAGATGCTGAGAAATCAGTACCCTGAAGAACCACCTCTGGCCGCAACAGCAGCCTTGATACGCCTGGGCATTGAGTAAAACAGAGCTTGGATGGCGTGTACAGGTACAGCTGCCCATGCCACCATTGACTAGACGTTTTCTATTGGTGAGAGATCTGGAGAATGTGCTGGCCAGGGCAGCAGTCGAACATTTTCTGTATCCAGAAAGGCCCGTACAGGACCTGCAACATGCGGTCGTGCATTATCCTGCTGGAATGTAGGGTTTCGCAGGGATCGAATGAAGGGTAGAGCCACGGATCGTAACACATCTGAAATGTAACGTCCACTGTTCAAAGTGCCGTCAAAGATCATAGTCCATGCTGCTGCAAACGTCGTCGAAGTGTTCGTGCAGATGGTTGTTGTCTTGCAAACGTCCCCATCTGTTGACTCAGGGATAGAGACGTGGCTGCACGATCCGTTACAGCCATGCGTATAAGATACCTATCATCTCGACTGCTAGTGATACGAGGCCGTTGGGATCCGGCACGGCGTTCCGTATTACTTTCCTGAACCCACCGATTCCATATTCTGCTAACAGTCATTGGATCTCGACCAACGAGAGCAGCAATGTCGCGATACGATAAACCGCAATCGCGGTAGGCTACAATCCGATTTTTATCGAAGTCGGAAACATGATGGTACGCAATTCTCCTCCTTACACGTGGCATCACAACGACGTTTCAGCAGGTGACGCCGGTCAACTGCTGTTTGTATATGAGAAATCGGTTGGAATATTTCCTCATGTCAGCACGTTGTAGGTGTCGCCGCCGGTGCCAACGTAGTGTGAATGCTCGAAAAGAATCATTTGCATATCACAGCATCTTCTTCGTGTCGGTTAAATTTCGCGTCTGTAGCACGTCATCTTCGTGGTGTAGCAATTTTAATGGCCAGTAGTGTATGTATTCTACACTGATAGAAAATAATTAATGCAGAGTAATGATACTTCGGGAATACATTTGTCTAGCTAACATATTTCATTGATATTCGTTGCAAGATCACAAGCTAACGTAAGTGCGAGATAAGCCTCTGGAAATGTGTCATGCTGGTATATTAATAACTGATGTAGCCGCAAGGAAGTTAAATGCAATGCATGTAAACGTGCATGCGTTGTGTTGTACAGGTCCCGGATTTCAGTGTGTGGGATGGAGTTCCATGCCTGACACACTTGGTCGGTCAGTACAGGGACATTTAGTGCTGTTTGTGGTTGATGCTAGAGCTGTCGTCCGATGATGTATCATATGTGCTCTACTGGAGACAGATATGGTGATCGAGCAGGCCAAGGCAACTGATCGACACTCTGTAGAGCATGTTGGGTTACAGGAGCGGTATTTGGACAAGCGTTATTCTGCTGGAAAACACACTCTGGATTGCTCTTCATGAATGGCTACACGGCAGGTCGAATCACCAGACTGACCTGCAAGTGTTCTGCCAGGGTGCGTGGGATAACCACGTGAGCGCTTATGCTGTCATACGAAATCACACCCCAACTCCTGGTGTAGGTCCAATGTATCTAGCACGCGCCGGTCGCTGTGGCCGAGCAGTTCTGGGGAGCTTCAGTCCGGAACCGCACGACTGCTACGGTCGCAGATTTGAATCCTGCCTCGGGCATGGATGTGCGTGATGTCCTTAGGTTAGTTAGGTTTAAGTAGTTCTAAGTCGTAGGGGAATGATGACCTCAGATGTTACGTCCCATAGTGCTCAGAGCCATTTGAACCATTTGTCTAGCACGCAGACAGGTTGGCTGCACGCCTTCAACTAGCCGCCTCCTAATCAACACGCGGTCATCACTGGTACCGACGCAGGACCACCTTTCATCAGAAATCACAACAGACCTCCGCCCTGCCCTCCAGTGAGCTCTCGCTTGATGACACAGAAGTTGTAAATGGAGGAGGTTTGGGGTCAGTGGAACAGACGCTACAGCTTCCGGCTCGGAGCTGTCCTTGAAGCACCAGATTTGTTACAATTCGCTGTGTCATGTGGTGCCAATTGCTCTTCACATTGCTACTGCAGATGCAACACGAGGCACCGGAACCATACGCTGAACACGATGGTCCTCCCTCTCGTAGTGCCACGTGGCCGGCTGCGGCCCTCTTGCGGTCCTACCTTCTCGCGACTACCGCTGCCAGCAGTCGTATACAGTGGCTGCATTGCTGCCAAGTCTTTCTACAGTATCGCAGAAGAACTCTTCAGCTTCTCGTAACACTATTACACGATCTCGTTGAAACTCAGTGAGGTGTTAATAACGGCGTCTTCGTCGCCTTAAAAGCATCCTTGACTGACGTCAATTCACCACGTCTAGTCTCAATGGTGACTAAAGCGCACGACCGTTGCAACGTGTATTTAAATTATATCTGACATTCATATCCATAGCGGCGCTAGTAGTGCCACACTTATGCGACTGGCGTGAAATCTGAATAGATATCTCCTTTCACACTATAAGTAGGCTGTTTAGGTTTTTATATTGGTAACACCACGCAGCGCTCTGTATGAAAATCACTGGCTGTGCTGTGTGCAGTCTGTGGCTGATTGGCATTGTTGAAATATTCTCTATTGTAGTGTTAGGCAGTTGGATGTGAACAGCGCGTAGCGTTGCGCAATTGAAGGTGAGCCACCAGCATTGGTGGATGTGGGGAGTGAATAGTCGAGTTTTGAGAGCGGACGATCTGGACATGTGTCCGTCAGAGAGGGTAAATTTGTAAGACTGGATGTCATGAACTGAACAATATTAAGAGCCGGCCGATGTGGCCGAGCGGTTCTAGGCGCTACAGTCTGGAACCGCGCGACCGCTACGGTCGCAGGTTCGAATCCTGCCTCGGGCATGGATGTGTGTGATGTCCTTAGGTTATTTAGGTTTAAGTAGTTCTAAGTTCTAGGGGACTGATGACCTTAGAAGTTAAGTCCCATAGTGCTCAGAGCCTTTGAACCTTTGAACACTATTAAGGCAAATACATTGTTTGTTCTCTATACAAATCTTTCATTTGCTAACTACACCTTCAGTAGTTAGAATCTTTTATTTAGCTGGCAGTATTGGCGCTCGCTGTATTGCAATATTCGAGTAACGAAGATTTTTGTGAGGTAAGTGGTTCATGAAAGGTATTGATTATTGTTAGTCAGGGCCATTCTTTTGTAGGGATTTTTGAAAGTCAGATTGCGTTGCGCTAAGAATATTATGTGTCAGTTTAGTGATGATCAGAATAAGTAAAGAGGGTAATGTCTGAGTACGTTCAGTTTTGCTCAGCTGTTTGAAAATCAAATAACGTAGAGGTTTATCAGCACAGTAATTCATTAATTTTTCTAAGGGCATGTTTCAAGACGTAGAAATGTGCCTGCTAACTTTCACTTATGATGCATAGCCTCTGGTTTGCGTTGCCATTTTTTTCCGTTAATGTATTTACTTCGATATTTAATTATTAAACATTAAGTTCACTGGAAGTCATCGAAGTTAATACTTCTAATTATAAACTGTCAGTTCAGCTTGAAAGAAAATATTGTCTACAAGTAAGTCATTTGTTACGTAAAGGAAACACTTTGATACGTACACAATCTTTGTTACTGTTAGTTGGTTGTGTGACGTGGCTTTTGTATGAGATTATTGGGCGTTGGAAGACGTGTAAGTTAGTTTTGTAGCAAGCACTCTCTGGGTTGTGTCTGTAATTAACTTATCGCAAGGATAATTACGTGAATGTATCGAATAATGTGATCAACACTTGCAACTTTTATTACTGGTGTTAATAAACCCTACAGTTGAAGAACCTAATATCCTTCTGCGTCCGTTAGGAATCTGAAGTACCTCTAGACAACACTGCACACAATCAGAACCAAATGTATGCGTCCTCAAGAAAATAAGCTAAGAAAAATTAATTATTTGCAATTTTCTCACTGGGAAACTAATGTGTGTCCTCTGTCCTTCAGTTGTTTAAGACAGAGGAGTACTTTCACCTGAACCTGATACTTGAGTAAACGAGGTTTGAGAAGACGTATTGAATTTCTGACGATTTTTAGTTTTCTGGGAGCTAACACACATTAGAGTAGAAAGAGGATTGTGGTGGTTCTTTTATTGTTTGAAAGACTGATTTTATTAGATAGTGTTTCACATTTCCCTTCCCGAGAGTACGGCAAAAAATTAAAATTCTATCTCGGGTGAACCAGTACAGTTAGGAGGCTAAGATAAAAATCCCCTGAAAATATTAATGTTCCAGCCAAAAAAGTCATACAGTGACCCTAAAATATGAATATAACTGCGTAATGAAATGTTCAGCTCAATGCGACAATCAAGTTTACCCGTTCCCAGTGTGACTCATAAAAGCAGAGAATAAGTGACTGTCCTAATTCTACACAACATTCCCTAATATAAAGAAACTACGCACTCTCCAACTAATTGCAAATAGACAATCACATCGTCACTCGTCTTCTCGCAGTACGTGAAATGAAATGACGAAGTGCAGAGTACAATGAGAATGTGCAAACATTCCGCAATTGATACAGTCACTGTGCCTCAAAATATTGACTCTATAATTGTTATTGAATAGTCCAAAAACTAATGGCAAATGTCTGGCGCAGATACTGGTGGTCCTAAAAAGGCTGAGAGGCTAGTAAGGGTGTTGCAGCGTAGGTTCTGCTGCGAATTAGTGATTAAGAAAAAAAATTCGATACCTTGCACCGTTTCCGAGTTAATTTGCATTGAAGTTAGCCAATCACGACGTAGGGCACTCAGATTCAAGTGCTCGAGAGGAGACGGTAATGAATTCAGAAACAGCGCAACGTATCGCATTTTTTCTTCACAATTCTTTCTCAGCACAATCTACCCTGCAACACCCGTACAAGCTTTTTAGGCTGTTTCTGACCACCCTGTATTTGTTGGTCAGTCAGAATGGCTACGAAACAGTGACTGTTGGAATGCATAATTTGGGGATGTGTTTTCGTCTCTTGTTCGTTTCTTAACAGTGGTCCTGTATGAATCCCATCAGACGTTGCACAGCTCGTTGTGGCGATGTGGTTGTGAAACAGGATCCATGACGACTTCGGCAGTCTATGGCAGCTTGTCTTGGTGAGATATTGGAAGATAGCTTCTCTCGGCGCCAGTGTGAGAAAACCAGTTTGATCCACTTCGGACTGGTCTTCATGTTAGAATAAGGGCAAAGCGTTACCAGATCATTCTTGTTTATACAAGTGCAACGTAAACTTTGTGTCCGATTTATCAAAAATTCATGTTGTTGCCAACAAATTACGTGCTGCGCTGAAAGTGGCAATACATGAAACCACAATAAAAACAAAACAAAATTGGATGGTGGGAGGGGGTAAGGGGCTGGGAATTAAAGCATGCGAGTTTGATAATTTCACTACAACTGTTTTATTACCGCCTAGGGCAGAAGTTTCAGAAAAACACAGATCAACTATTGCTTCCAACTGAGACACTACAAGGTACTTGTAGTTTAATTAGAATATTGAACAACTACAAAATCACATTACACACCTTTATTGCAGTGGGATGAGATTCATACTGCATTGTGTACGTGCGCTTAGCGATTGAAAGAGTTTCAGAAAAAGTGAACGATTAACTTCCTGGGATAGGGAACTACCATTTCTCGAAAATTGCACGGACATTACCACCAGGGAAAGGGTAGCTAGTACCCAACGCCAGAATTACCTCATGAAGATTCCGTCGGTAGGGATTCGGACGTAATGACCATAGCCTGGGGTGCGTCCTCTTTCGACAGCACTCAGTGGAGCATGTTAAGTCGGAAGTCATTCCGGTTTAATAGCGATAATCGGTACTTGGGACTTCTGCTGTTTCGGAAAACCAAAGGTTTGCGACCAATACTGCACTAATTTCACATGTAACGAAATATTCTCTGTCTTCCGCAGAATGTACATGTTGTGTTCAAAGTTGATTGGCACCTCAGGTTACTGAGGACCAAACCACATTCTTCATTTCATTACGTCGGTTTTCGAAAAGTGACGTAAGAAGTATTCCCATCCATTGTATTGCGCTTCCAATAGGACTGTTGAATTGTAAGAGCTGGCACCTTGTCCGTTTCTATATGGTCAGCGGGGGTGGTAGACGCCTAACAATATGCTGGACGGCGGAGGGTGCGTATCTGTCAGGTGCAGTTGTTCTTTTATTTTTATGGAAAACCGCCAGGCGTGACTTGGCGTTCCGAAGAAGAACAGAACTTTCTAATTTCTTTAATAATTTTGTGTGGTATCGATAGCTACGATGCCACAGCGTAGGTGCAAGTTCGTAAGTTGGCACTACGAGAGACACCGATGACAGCGCGCTCTACCCGGCGCTGTGGAGCTCTACGAGCGCCGCTCCAGATTCAGCCCATTTGATTCCGAGGAAAAGACCTAGCAAGATTGTTTCTATTTTATAGTGGGCGAACCGCTAGTTGTAACTGTGTAATTTGATACATCCGTCTTCGCACTTACGTGCTCCTCAGTCCCAAGTTAGGTATTCACGTTATTATGTATTCAGTTAATATTGTGATATAGTAAAACTATTTCTAAGAGCAGTACCGAGAGATTTTCACCCTTTCCTGTTCCCACTCGCTTCCTACGTTCGGCCTACCCTTCAGTTTACAGGAGCAGACTCACGCGCCGCCTTCTAGGCGGGATACAAAATTCTGTACTTGGATATAGCCATCCAAAAAATGAGAAAATAGTTCCCTGTGCCCTGTATGACCAGAATGACATGGCTCGTCGTATTTTAATTATTTCAGCTTTCGAAATTAGTAAAGCAGTTTTCGTCTATTCTTAATTAAGCAATAAATACACGTGATCTGTCCTACATTCATTCATAACTCATTATAACTGCCGTTTGCCACACATACGGACGCTTTCTTGATTTTTCTAAACAAAAAATGGTACTTCAAAAGACGATGGATCGCCGTGTTTTTGCGTAGACAGAGACACTGAACACGTCGGGCAACATTCGCTTTGCTGTGTATAAGGTTACGTTATAACTGTGGTAATCAACGAGGTCCCTACGGCCCTCTAGTGGACGTTCCAGCTTCCATGGTGGGCTGTAGGATTCTTAGAAAAATTTTCATTTATTTCTCATAATACTGTCACAAAGTATTTCGTAAGTGATTGTTCAATAAGTAATGCCACAATGCCACACATTTTTCTTTTCCCATGACATATTTATTCTCCAGAGAATTTGGTGACAATATACACTACTGGCCATTAAAATTGCTACACCAAGGAGAAATGCAGATGATAAACGGGTGGGTATTCATTGGACAAATATATTATAATAGAACTGACATGCGATTACATTTTCACGCAATTTGGGTGCATAGATCCTGAGAAATCAGTACCCAGAGCAACAGCCTCTGGGCGTAATAACGGCCTTGATACGCCTGGGCATGGAGAAAAACAGAGCTTGGATGGCATGTACAGGTACAGCTGCCCATGCAGCTTCTACACGATACCACAGTTCATCAAGAGTACTGACTGGCGTATTGTGACGATCCAGTTGCTCGGCCACCATTGACGACGTTTTCAATTGGTGAGAGATCTGCAGAATGTGATGGCCAGGGCATCAGTCGAACTTTTCTATATCCAGAAAGCCACGTACAGGACCCGCAACCTCCGGTCGTGCATTGTCCTGCTGAAATGTAGGGTTTCGCAGGGATCGAATGAAGGGTAGAGCCACGGGTCGTAACACATCTAAAATGCAACGTCTACTGCTCAAAGTGACGTCAATGCGAACAAGACGTGACCTAGGCGTGTAATCAATGACACCCCATACCATCACGCCGGGTGATACGCCAGCATGGCGATGATGAATACACGCTTCCAATGTGCGTTCACCGTGATATCGCCAAACACGGATGCGACCATCACGATGCTGGATTCATCCGAATAAATGATGTTTTGCCATTCGTGCACCCAGTTTGAGTCCACCACCGCAGGCGCTCCTGTATGTGATGCAGCGTCAAGGGTAACCGCAGCCATGGTCTCAGAGCTGATAGGCCATGCTGCTGCAAACGTCGTCAAACTGTTCGTGCAGATGGTTGTTATCTTGCAAACGTCCCCATCTGTTGAAGCATGGATCAAGACGTGGATGCACGATCTGTTACAGCCATGCGGAATAGATGCCTGTCATCTCCACTGCTACTGATACGAGGCAGTTGGGATCCAGCATGGCGTTCCGTATTAGCCTCCTGAACCCACCGATTCCATATTCTGCCAACAGTCATTGGGTCTCGACCAACGCGAGCAGCGATGTCGCGACACGATAAACCGCAATCGCGAAAGGCTACAATACGATCTTTATCGAAGTCGGAAACGTGATGGTGCGCAATTCTCCTCCTTACACGTGGCATCACAACAACGTTTCACCAGGCAACGCCGGTAAACTGCTGTTTGTGTATGAGAAATCGGTTGGAAACTTTCCTCATATCAGGACGTTGCAGGTGTCGCCACCGGCGCCAACCTTGTATGAATGCTCTGAAAAGCTAATCATTTGCATGTCACAGCATATTCTTCCTGTCGGATAAATTTCGCGTCTGTAGCACGTCATCTTCGTGGTGTAGCAATTTTAATGGCCAGTAGTGTACATCAACAAGTCTTGTCCATGTCCTATTTTTCTGCTGGTAAAAGCTCTCGTTCTGTAGGGGTAACCATGTTTTCATTGAATGACTCAAACTCTCGTCATCTTCAAAGTGTATTCTCCGTAGAGAATCTTTAAGTGGCCCAAAGAGATGGAAGTCGGAGGGTGCCAGATCTGTGCTGTAGGATGGACGAGGCAATGATGTCCAACCCAATTTGGCTATGTGGTCCCGGGTTCTCAGACTTGGATGGGGGCGTGCATTATCGTGTTGAAGCAAGATTTTCGCTGGATACTTTTCCGATCGAACACATCGGAAACGGTTCTTGAGTTTATTCAGAGTCTTCACGTATGCCTGTGAATTGATGGTTGACCCTCTTGGCATCACATCCACGAGAATTACGCCATCGTAAACCCATAAGACTGTCGCCCTCCGACAGGTGGAGTTGTCTTGAATTTCTTCTTTTGTGGTGAATGATGATGATGATGATAATGTCACTCCATGGACTGTGTTTTTGTTTGTGGCGCGAAGTGGTGCACCCAGCTTTCGTCCCCCGTAACTAACCGTGGCAGAAAGGCCTCTCCGTCGGTCTGAAAACGCTCCAATAATTCAGATGAAATGGCCGTTCTTTGAATGTTGTGGTCCGCTGTGAGCATTCGTGGAACACATCGTGAGGACCTCTTTGAATATTCGAGAATCTCGATCAGTGAGACGCACTTACAATGCATAGCGAGTTGTGATGCGCCAGTCACCACGAATAATGGTATACGCAGGATTCAGCATGTCTGGGGCAGTGGCTGTAACAAGATGTCCCGAGCGTGGCTGATCATGGAGCTTTGTTTCTGAATTTCTTGAGGATGTAACTTTCTTTACCCATCGCCCAACTGTATCAATTGCAGCATTGCAAACAAACGTTTATGGATGTTCACCATGGTTTCTTTTTCTGCTCACAAGAAATCGATAACAGTACGCAGCTTGTCACGTGAGTCGTATGTAGACGCCATTTTGACGCTGTACTACGGCTCTGCCATCTGATGAACGGTTCGAAACTTCCCCGGCGCGCAGAACAAACATCAAATGTGAAGCACCAACAAGGATGTTTGTCTGTGTGTATTAATGGCTGTTTAAAAAAATTTGGGGCATTACTATTGAACGACCCTCGTATATATTTAAACTTGCTCTAACACTGCTTTATAAATTTTTGTAATGTACAGGCACGTCCCTACTTTATAAATCACCGTTACTGAGGAACCAGTGAATGGTTACAATATTGTACTATTAAGAGATACAAAAGTGGGCGATAGGTAAAATAAATTGACAACCCCTGGGTTATAAGGTATTGTAACACGGCCTTGTTCACCAATGCGAAATAAGTGAAGTCATCGATGTTTCTTGTATTGTTGTTCTTATCTCAATATCCATGAAGACCATACCACGCAGGGGTAGTAATTTGGTGGAGTTAACTGGCCAGAGCAGGTCAACAGGTGGTCAATACATGGCGATGAAGGAGAGACGCCGCTGTGGTGGTTCCACAGCGCCGCCTGTTGCCTCCAGCATTTCTAGTGCAGGGAGATGCGCCTGTAGGTGGCGTTGCCTGCTACAAACGTAGACCACAGTACTATCTGTGTTTCCACCCATATTCTGAAAACCACTGTGAAATGCATAGCAGAGTGTACTTCCCTTAGTATCAGTTATTTTGTGTTCTACCCGTTGCTTTTGTCTATGTAAATCATACCGGTACCACCTGTACTACTCTTATTGTACTCGTAATTAAGGCAATTTCAAATCTGTAAATAAATGTGCGTTCCTTTTCTCGATGTTCCTGAAATAAAACAACAGACTTGTTACGGAGAGTGGACTACACTTGATGCAACGTGTGTCCCGATATACGAGGCGTGTTTTTTAAGTAAGTACCGTTTTGAAATTAAAAAAAGACGTGCTAAGATATCTCAATAATTTTAATTTTAAATGAAAGCCTGTACCTTAATCAACTTTTCTACATACTTTCCGTCATAACATTGTACCAGTTTTGAATACGCTCCTTATATAAGTCTACCGCCTGACTTGTTAACCACTGCATCACCACTGTTTTGACTTCATCATCGTCTTGAAGACGCTGACCGCCCAGGTGTTTCTTCAAGTGTAGAAGCAGATGGCAGTCACTGGGTGCAAGATCGGGGCTGTACGGAGGATGATCTAGAGTTTCCCATCGAAAGGATGTGATGAGATCTTTGGTCTGATTTGCCACTTGCGGACGGGCAATGTCTTGCAGCAAAACGATGCCCTTGCTCAACTTCCATGGACTGTTGTTTTAATTCTAATGTGACAATGTGACGTAGGCCACCCACGTTTCATCGCCCGTAACAATTTGGCTTAAGAAATCATCGCCGTCGTTGTGGTATCGCTCAAGGAAAGACAATGCACTGTATAAACGTTTGATTTTGTGCACATCCGTCAAAATTTTCGGTACGGTACCCAACGTGCGCACAATTTTCGGTAATTCAAGTGCTCGGTCACAATGCCATACAAAACATTACGAGAAGCATTAGGAAAGTCATCCCGCAAGAAGGAAATCGTATTCTGTTTTGTCTCACCTTATTGTCCACTTCCTGCACCAAACTTTCATTAACAACCGAAGGACGCCCACTCCATTGTTCATCATGCACATTTGTGCAGTCATCTTTAAAATGCTCTCACCCACTTTCTTACCATTCCATCACTCATAATGTTTTCTCCGTAAACTGCACAGATCTCACGATGAATATCGATCGCTTTTAGGCCTTTATCACTAAGAAATGTTATAACAGCCCGTACTTCACAGTCAGCGGGACTCACGATTATCGGAGGCATCTCAAACACTCAGTACACAACGTAAACAAGGAAGAATCAGACTGTAGTGGCGTCAGTGTGTAGATTAAGGTAGAGGCTTTCATGTAAAAATGAAATTATTGAGATATCTTAGCACATCTTTTTTTTTATTTCAAAACGGTACTTCCTTTAAAAACACGCCTCGTAGAAGTCGTCGTTCTTGTAGCGGCGTAGAGAAATGCAAATTGAGTTTTTTTCTCCGGCTCGTCCGCTGAAACGGCGTCTCCCTATCACGCCCCTGACATCGATCCGTAACTTTCGTGACTAATTAGTGAAATGAGTAGGCGTAGAACTGAAATTGAGTCTCACCAACCAGGGAGCGATAAAAACATATATCACTCTTTAATTTTTGTAGTCTAATAATTCCTTGTTAAGACTGGCGCTTTTTTTATATAACTCCTTGCCACACTTTAACGTACAAAGTATCACAAAAAACAGTATCTCTACAGGAAGAATTCAACTCAGACTTATCTCCTTCGAAAACGAGACTAATCTGATACCCATGTGTCGAGAGTTAACCACAGACTAAAAGCAAAGAATAAATATCGCTTCAGCCACTTAGGCTATACTAGTACTTAATTACTATAAATGTTCATTTTATACGAATATGGAGGATAGTAGAGCTTGGTCACAAAATGGTGTGATTCAGCGTGTCTCTCTAGTCACTATCCATTTCTCTGCAGATACTGGAATCTTCGTGCAAGATGTTTTGCACAGAATAACGGGTTGTCACTGTTATTCCACAAACTAACGCTACCAAAGGAACATATTCGTCTGCTTGTGAACAAAGTTAAGCGTGTCGGCAGTGTGTGTGATGAGGCACGTCATGGATAAAAGCGCGTATCGGCAGAAACAGTGCACCAGGTTCAGACTGCCAGTGACAGGAGTCCGAAGGCATCAACTCGACGCCTCAGTACGTAACTGAATGTCCCTCGTAACGCAGTGTGGGAAAATCCTACGTATCGCTCTACGAAAACGTCCTTACCAAATTCATGTTCTGCACCATCGGGGGGGGGGGGGGGGGGGGGGGGGCGGAGATTTCGCCTGTCGTCTGCCAATTTGTTATGACCTCTTGGAATCTGTAGAGAACGATAATGTAATGGAAACATATTATTCTCCGATGAACCTACATTCCATGTTTTTGGGAAAGTGCACACACACAACAGCCGAATATGGGTGTATCAAGAAGCACATGAGGTATCGGAGTGGGAAAGTGGTACACCAAAGGTCAGTGTTTGGTTGGGTTGGACAAAAGCAAAACTGTATGTTCCATTTTTCTTTGCCGAAAGGTTAATAACAGGTAACAGCTACCTCGACATGTTAGAATAGTTCCTTGAACCTCAGCTTCAGCGTTATGGCATACTAGATAGAGTTTGTGTACGCCTCCACATTTTGCACACATCGTCCGTTACTAACTAAACGGAGCCTTTCCAGGGAGGTGGATAGGCAGGGGGTCACCTCGGCTATGGGCTTCCCGTTCACCGGACCTTACTCTTTTAGACTTTCTTGCATAGGGGTACGCCGAGTCCAAATTGCCCACTAGCATCGTGAGTGATCTGCCTGATCTACGGAATCGTAACAGAGAATCAGCAGGCGCCATTACGGGTGAAATGGCTACATTTCGTTCCACTACTGAAAGATGGAGTATGCGTTTTGACCTAGATGGGAATCATGTAGAAGGGCTGTACGATATGTGTAAAACTTCACAATAAAATAGATTTTTTAGTCATTGTCTTCCTTCACTGAAATAGGTAGTGACTTTAGAGAGACACTATATACATGTAGAGTGCGAGAAGAATGACTACAGCTCTGTGTGTGCTGTAATTAGTCTAATCTTGTATTCGTAATCTTTACTGGAGTGATACGTAGGAGGCTGTATTATATTCCTAGAGTCGTTATTTAAAGTTAGTTATATAACCTTTGTAAGCATGTTTCGAAGGGGTAGTTTGCGTCTATAGTCAACTTTCTGCCAGTTCAGTTTTTTCAGCATGTCCATGGCGCTCTTACAAGGATCAAAGAAACCTGTGACTACTAGTGCTGTCCTGGGTCCAATATGTTACAAATCCCCGGTTAGTCCTATTTCGTAAGGGTCCCACACACTCGAACAATATTTTAGGATCGGTCGCACTATTGTTATGCAAGGAATCTACTTTGCAGACTGATTGCATTTCCATAGTAATGTACCAACGAACCGAAGAGTATCGTCTGCTTTATCTCTGGTTAGGGCAATAACATTTGTAGTCTGCAGTTTCCTCGTTGTTACCTGGTTGTAAGTGTACCCAGCACATTAGGCTAAAGTCGATGGCCTCGTCTCGCAGTAATAGCCTAGACTGTCCACGTAGCGTGCGAATATTGGTTGCATTCCTTGCGCGAATCATTCGCCTATTAATTCTGGCGACCATGATAGACTGTTTGTTGTAAAAATACATCTTCCGCAATGAATTGTTTGTCATAGCTACACCTGATTAGGTAAAAAGGTCAGCGATTTACTACTTCAATCACATTGGCGTTTCGTTAGTCATGCTATCATCGTCAGGTGGATTAAGATAGTTTACATCCTTAAATTTACATGTATTACGCACACATGTCATCTGTTTGGCAAACAGCGATGTGCCACGAAGATTACACGACGTCTTACTCTGATGGAGAAATAATAGTGCTACCTAACAGCTCTGCATGTTGTTACACACATTTCGAATAACATGCAGGGTGTTCCGTTTGTCTTGATCTCATTAAATAACTTTATATCCAGAAGAAAATCAGGGGACGTATCAACCAAATGATGTTTATAGCTGTATTGCAGAATCAAATTTCTTTGACGTACTTCGTTCGTCAAATAAGTTCGCGTAGTGTAATAGGTAACTTGCGTCACATGTCGCCTTTCGTCAAATTCATTTGATCAAATCTAGAGACACGACGTACGCTTTACCAAAGAAAGCGACCGTCTTCTGTTTACTGCAAGCGGCTGCCATGTGTAAAACTGTAAAACGATTGTGTTTTTTGTGTATGGAGTGGAGAAGCACGTTCAAAATGCAAAGGAGGTCGTATTCGGAGCTGAATATAGTGCTATAAATATGGAAATGCGTGTTGTAATCTGGGGTGGGATAAAATGGTTTTTTTCCTTTTTTAATCATGGAGATAGAAACCCCGTCTCTTTCTTCATTTGTGTAGGAAGTAAAAACAAGGAAAGATGTCAGGCAAGTTCATTGTCACAACAGATCTTTATTTCTTCACTGAAAATGAAATTAAAGTACTGTTGTTTGTCAAGGACAGAAAATTAGCACATTACGATTCATTGATGACGCATCAGTGGTAGCTGAAAATGAATAAGGACTGAGTTTAGTGATAAATGTAATGGAACATGTGACGACTGTATATTAAGATACATAAAGAAGAAATCTTGACAAGGGCACTTGGTAGAGGAGTAAATGTTGCAGCCAGGAAAGAGAAAGTTGATAGGTCCGCGCAAGGCATAAAAGCATGGGCAATGCCAGAAGGTCTTTTATACGAATAAATAGCAGCTAACTGCAAGAATGTAAAAACCTCGCATAGTTTTGAAGGTACTAAATTGAGCCTCAAATCCGTAAAGAAATTCGCGAAATGAAGTATAATCGGCGTAAAGCATCAGAAAATCCTTGGCAAGTACACGGACATAATCATAATCAGTTCCTATTGAACCCAGACACATCCAGTCACAATTTGTTTCTCATGTGTGAGATGTGTTACTAATCGATTACGACTATTGCGAAGTGTATACATTATTTATATTTAAGTATGATACGTTAACATTAGCAGGAGGTGGGATATTAGTTTAGTTACATTTCGTATTCGTATTACAAAAATCACTGCACCGTTTGGTGACTGGGATCTATGAAACAAATAGCATTAAAAATAATAATTTCTCAATTGATATCATGCGGTTACTACATTCCCGGCCCCTCCCGCTGGAGGTTCGTGTCCCCACTCGGGCATGTGTGTGTGTGTGTGTGTGTGTGTGTGTGTGTGTGTGTGTGTGTGTGTGTGTTTTGTCCTTAGCGTAAGTTAGTTTAAGTAGTGTGTATGTCTAGGGACCGATGACCCCAGCAGTTTGGTCTCTTAGGAATTCACACACATTTGAACATTTGAAAATACTGCATTCCAAACATTCTGAAGGAAGTATGACGAATATTTCACGACAGTCTAATACGCTCCTTCCACCACGTCAAAGATCTTTGTCAAAGAAATATGATGAATATCTGATCAACTTCATTTGTAGAAGAAATTTGATAGTGTAATACTTCTTTTAGTTAGAGGGGGACATTAATCAGTATGACTGTCTTTCTTGTAATTCTGTTCTTCACGAAAATATGAACTGAAGTACGTCTTCTTTTGAATATCATCCCACATCTTTTATTCACTAATTCACTTCCTTTCCGTAAGACCTGCTGAAAAACGTATCACAGTGTACTATTCACGTAAACATAAAGATGGAGCGTAAAACTGACTTTGTCTCTTCTATACTAGCACACGGAGCGGTTACCCAGGATAACGTAATTCAGCCACTTCCTAGAACTGGCAGCAAACAAATGGAAACACTAGAAAAGTGCACGCCAGTGATTCAGTCAGTCGTCTTCAGTTAAAGATGTGTCTCAGTACAATGTTCGCTGTCAAAGAGAGAGAAATCCTACTCATTTGGGGAGATCAAGATAAATGGAACCTGTGTGAATTTTTCGCTGTTTCCGTTTGTTTACTGACAATTCCAACAAGTGGACGAGTTACGTGCTACTAGTCAATTTTGTGTTACGTTTTTAATAACTCTACATGAATGCTACATTGTGATACTTTCTGGATAGGTATTGAGCAGAGTAAGTGGCTTACAGAATAAAAAAATATAAGGCACTATTTAAAGAAGACGTGCTGCTATTCATACACTGTGCAGTCCCCTTAATGCCTCCACCCGTCGCCGGCCGCGGTGGTCTCGCGGTTCTAGGCGCGCAGTCCGGAACCGTGCGACTGCTACGGTCGCAGGTTCGAATCCTGCCTCGGGCATGGATGTGAGTGATGTCCTTAGGTTGGTTAGGTTTAAGTAGTTCTAAGTTCTAAGGGACTAATGACCACAGTAGTTGAGTCCCATAGTGCTCAGAGCCATTTGAACCATTTGAACCTCCTCCCGTCAAATGCCTGGATAACCACCTTTTGCAGCGCGGACGGCTGCGAGTCAACAAGGAACACCAGTTCTGTGGCCAACTACCCCAGGTTTCTCCATGAGGATCCGTGGCGCGAACGGCCCGATCGAGATTGTCTCACAGATCCTCGATCGAGTTTTAATGCGGGGAGTTTGGCGGCCAGGGGAGTAGGGTGCACTCATCCTGGTACTCTGCGAACCACGCACGTATACTGCGAGCTGACACGTTGCATTGTCCTCCGTGGCGAGGGAAAATAAACTACATGTAGGAATGGACATGGTCCCCAAAGAGCGATTCATACTTGTGTTGATACATTTTCCCTTCCAGAATGAGACGATCACGCAGGGATTGCCAAGGAAACATTCCCCACACTATAACGCTGCCTCTGTTTGCAGAGCGTTTGATTTCAGATGATTGACATCCTACATGCCAAGGGCCATCTGTGCGATGGAGCATAAAACTCGATTCATCTGAAAACGTCCTTCCCAATGGACGTCGAATTGTGAACAGCCGTCAGCGTGGGTGCATCAAAGAGCCGCCTGCTGGGGAGGCCAATACAGAGCAGCGTTCCCTGAACGGTCGTTGGAAGCCCATTTTTTTTCATCTGGATGGTCAGTTGCTCAACGGCTGCATGTCTGTTGGTTTGTTGATTGATTTATTTGGTGGAGGGGGACAAACGACGACGTCATCGGTCCCATCCAATTAGGGAAGGATGGGGAAGGAAGTCGGTCGTGCCCCTTCAAAGGAGCCATCCCGGCATTTGCCTGAAGCGTTTTAGGGAAACCACGGAAAACCTAAATCGGGATGGCCGGACGCAAGTTTGAACCGTCGTCCTCCCAAACGTGAGTTCAGTGTATTAACCGCTGCGCCGCCTCGCTGGGTCCGCCGGTTTTGGGATAGTCTCATTTCTCCATCTACGGTACACTTTAACGTGCAAGCGATCAGTTCACAAAGTTAGCCGTTTCGAAAATGCTTACACATCTAGCCCGAAAACCAGTGATGATGCCCTCTTGGACGTTAGATAAATCGCTCACTTTCCATAATTACTGCACTACACTGTTTTCCGTTTTCCACCCCTCCCCCCCCCCCCTACCAACCCCTCCTGTCCCCCGACAAGAGTTACGTATACTCCACTGTTAGTGATACCACCTGCCGTCTGTGACCTGGTATTGCATGCCAACGTTGAAAATGGATGACATTAATGTGACTGTGTCGTGTATATTCGTAACGAACACAGTTACACTATGTGATCAAAAGTATCCAGACACCTGGCTGAAAACTTTACAAGTTCGTGGCGCCCTAAATCTACATCTACATCCATACTCCGCAAGCCATCTGACGGTGTGTGGCGCAGGGTACCCTGAGTACCTCTATGGGTTCTCCCTTCTATTCCAGTCTCGTATTGTTCGTGGAAAGAAGGATTTTCGGTATGCTTCTGTGTGGGCTCCAATCTCTCTGATTTGATCCTCATGGTCTCTTCGCGAGATATACGTAGGACGGAGCAATTTATTGCTTGACTCTTCAGTGAAGGTATGTTCTCGAAACTTTAACAAAAGCCCGTACCGAGCTACTGAGCGTCTCTCCTGCAGAGTCTTCCACTGGAGTTTATCTATCATCTCCGTAACGCTTTCGCGATTACTAAATGATCCTACTCTCCGTTGGATCTTCTCTATCTCTTCTATCAATCCTATCTGGTACGGATCCCACACTGCTGAGCAGTATTCAAGCAGTGGACGAACAAGCGTACTGTAACCTACTTCCTTTGTTTTCGGATTGCATTTCCTTAGGATTCTTCCAATGGATCTCAGCCTGGCAAGGCCGGCCGCGGTGGTCTCGCGGTTCAAGGCACGCAGTCCAGAACCGTGCGACTGCTACGGTCGCAGGTTCGAATCCTGCCTCGGGCATGGATGCGTGTGATGTCCTTAGGTTAGTTAGGTTTAAGTAGTTCTAAGTTCTAGGGGACTAATGACCACAGCAGTTGAGTCCCATAGTGCTCAGAGCCATTTTTCAGTCTGGCAAGCCGGCTGCGGTCGTCTCGCGGTTCTAGACGCTCAGTCCAGAGCCGCGCGACTGCTACAGTCGCAGGTTCGAATCCTGCCTCGGGCATTGATGTGTGTGATATCCTTAGGTTAGTGAGGTTTAAGTAGTTCTAAGTTCTAGGGGACTGATGACCTAAGATGTTAAGTCCCATAGTGTTCAGAGCCATTTGAACCATTTTCAGTCTGGCATCTGCTTTACCGACGATCAACATTATATGATCATTCCATTTTAAATAACTCCTAATGTGTACTGCCAGATAATTTATGGAATTAACTGCTTCCAGTTGCTGACTGCTGTTTTGTAGCTAAATGATAAGGGATCCATCTTTCTATCTATTCGCAGCACATTACACTTGTCTACATTGAGATTCAATTGCCATCCCCTGCACCATGCGTCAATTCGCTGCAGATCCTCCTGGATTTCAGTACAATTTTCCATTGTTACAACCTCTCGATACACCACAGCATCATCTGTAAAAAGCCTTAATGAACGTCCGATGTCATCCACCAGGTCATTTATGTATATTGAGAATAGCAACGGTCCTATGATACTCTCCTGCGGCACACCTGAAATCACTCTTACTTCGGAAGACTTCCCTCCATTGAGAATGACATGCTCTGAAACGTCCCCTTAGAAAAATTATACATGACTGTGCTTAAACTGACACACAATATTTTTAGCGCAACGCAATCTGACTTTCAAAAATCCCTACAAAAGAATGGCCCTGACTAACATTAACCTATACCTTTCACAAATCACTTACCTCACAAAAATCTTCGTTACTCGAACTACTGCAATACAGCGAGCGCCAGTACTGCCAGCTAAATAAAAGATTCAAACTACGGAAGGCACTAACTACTGATAGGCATAGTTATCAAATGAAAGATTTTAATAGAGAACAAACAATGTATTTACCTTAATAGTCGTAATATATATATATCAGTTCATGACATCAATTCTTACAAATTTCAAAACTCTGCCATCTCCCTCCCCACGTCCACCGCTGCTGGCGGCTCACCTCCAACTGCTCAACGCTACGCGCCGCTAGCAGCCAACTGCCCAACGTTACAACGGCGAGTATTACAACAATGCCAACTAGCCACTGACTGCACACAGCACAGCTAGTGATTTTCATACGGAGCGCTACGTGGCGTTACCAATAAGAAAACCTAAACAGCCTACTTACAGCGCCATCGGTAGTGCTGGAAATCAGTATGGTGTTGGCCCATCCCTAGCCTTGAAGAGAGCTTCCACTCTCGCAGTCATACGTTCAGTCAGGTGCTGGAAAGTTTCTTGGGGAACAGCAGCCCATTCTTCACGGAGTGCCGCACTGAGAAGACGTTCAAATGGCTATGACCAC
Organism: Schistocerca gregaria; assembly: GCF_023897955.1. Lineage (NCBI taxonomy): Eukaryota > Metazoa > Arthropoda > Insecta > Orthoptera > Acrididae > Schistocerca > Schistocerca gregaria. The sequence goes on along the minus strand of NC_064923.1, from coordinate 123,825,315 downwards.
TATGGGACTTAACTGCTGAGGTCATCAGTCCCCTAGAACTTAGAACTACTTAAACCTAACTAACCTAAGGACATCATACACATCTATGCCCGAGGCAGAATTCGAACCTACGACCGTAGCGGTAGCGCGGTTCCAGACTGTAGCGCCTACAGTCGCTCGGCCACTCCGCCCGGCACTGAGGAGACGTATCGATGTCGCTCGGTGAGGCCTGGCACCAAGTAGGCGTTCGAAAACATCGCAAAGGTGTTCTGTAGGATTCAGGTCAGGACTCCGTGCAGTCCAGTCGATTACAGGGATATTATTATCGTGTAACCACTCCGCCACAGGCCGTACTCGATCGTGTTGAAAGATGCAATTGCCATCCCCAAATTGCTCTTCAACAAAGGGAAGCAAGAAGGTGGTTAAAACATCAATGTAGACCTGTGCTGCGATAGTGCCACGCAAATCAACAGGGGGTGCAAGCCTACTCTATGAAACACGGCCACGTCATAACACCACCGCCTCCGGATTTTACTGTTAGCACTACACGTTCACCGGGCATTCGCTATACTCACACCCTGCCATCGGATCGCCACATTGTATACCGTGATTCGTCACTCCACACAACGTTTCCCCACAGTTCGATCGTCAGATGTTTTGCTCCTTACACCAAGCAGGCGTCGTTTGGCATTTACCGGCGTGATGTATGGCTTATGAGCAGCCGCTCGACCATGAAATTCAAGTTTTCTCACCTCCCGCCTGAGTGACAGCGGCTCCTGATGCAGTTTGGAATTCCTGTGTGATGGTCTGGATAGATGTCTGCCTGTTACACATTACGACCCTTTTCAACTGTCGGCTGTCTCTGTCAGTCAACAGACGGAGTCGGCCTGTAAGCTTTTGTGCTGTACGTGACCTTTCACGTTTCCACTTCACTATCTGATCGGAAACAGTGGACCTAGGGACGTTTATGTGTGTAGAAATCTCGCGTACAGACGTATGACACAAGTGACACCCAGTCACCTGCCCACGTACGAAGTCAGTGAGTTTCGCGGAGCGCCCCATTCTGCTCTCTCATAGTTTAATGACAACTGAGGTCGCTGATATGGAGTACGTGGCAGTAGGTGGCAGTACAATGCACTTAATATGAAAAACGTATGTCCGGATACTTTTGATCACGCAGTGTATAAGAAAGACAATCAAGCAGGATAATGGCCCCTGGTAGCTAAACAACTTTTAATTGACAATTTTTTATTCTGTTTCTTGACAAAATGTTACTTGGGGTTTTTCTGATAAATTGGACAGCCTCTACCGAAGCTGTACTTTCTGCATATCTACATGCATACATCTGAACGGGTCTGTTTTGTCAGTACTGTTTGGTGTGGCATGGTTGTTGACTTGACGAATGTCTGTGATTTAGTCTGGTAGGTTAAACACCGGCTGTTTCCAGGGAGTTAGCACCACGTTGTTGTTCTCGAAAATTACTCCAAAGTCTTGGGGTCATGGAGGACGTGGCGGTAAAGTCTGTCTGCAGATTTTAGTTACGTAGTGTAAATACGATTTTCCAAAAAAAAAGTTGTAAGTTTAACCAGTAAAGTTGTTACAATGAAATGAACACTCTTAGCTGCTTACAGGCGTTGACATACGTCAACGGGGACAGATGAAAACGTGTGCCTCGACCGGGACTCGAACCCGGGATCTCCTGCTTACAAGGCAGGCGCTCCATCCATCTTTTTTTTAAAAATTTCATTTTGTTCGCTTTTGTTCGTTGTGTCTGCACGGGGCGGACGTCGTAAGACATCCGTTTAAGTTCGTTGATGATTGATTAACTCAGTTTTTTTATTGCAGAGGGCACGTAACCCTCTGACCAAACACGCTGAGCTACCGTGCCGGCTCCGTCTGAGCCACCGGGGACACAGAGGATAGTGCGACTGCAGGGACTTATCTCTGGCACGACTCCCGCGAAACCCACATTCTCAACGTATTGTCCCGCACTACATTCGTAGTGCCCCTGCCCATTATACTCATTACTCGCGGCGGGTTGCCGATTCCCGTAAGAGTTCGGGCACTGTTTGTACATTCGCACAGAAGAAGAAGATGGACAAGTGGCCGGCGACCCTTCACTACACTCCTGAAAATTGAAATAAGAACACCGTGAATTCATTGTCCCAGGAAGGGGAAACTTTATTGACACATTCCTGTGGTCAGATACATCACATGATCACACTGACAGAACCACAGGCACATAGACACAGGCAACAGAGCATGCACAATGTCGGCACTAGTACAGTGTATATCCACATTTCGCAGCAATGCAGGCTGCTATTCTCCCATGGAGACGATCATAGAGATGCTGGATGAAGTCCTGTGGAACGGCTTGCCATGCCATTTCCACCTGACGCCTCAGTTGGACCAGCGTTCGTGCTGGACGTGCAGACCGCGTGAGACGACGCTTCATCCAGTCCCAAACATGCTCAATGGGGGGAGATCCGGAGATCTTGCTGGCCAGGGTAGTTGACTTACACCTTCTAGAGCACGTTGGGTGGCACGGGATACATGCGGACGTGCATTGTCCTGTTGGAACAGCAAGTTCCCTTGCCGGTCTAGGAATGGTAGAACGATAGGTTCTATGACGGTTTGGCTGTACCGTGCACTATTCAGTGTCCCCTCGGCGATCACCAGAGGTGTACGGCCAGTCTAGGAGATCGCTCCCCACACCATGATGCCGGGTGTTGGCCCTGTGTGCCTCGGTCGTATGCAGTCCTGATTGTGGCGCTCACCTGCACGGCGCCAAACACGCATACGACCGTCATTGGCACCAAGGCAGAAGCGACTCTCATCGCTGAAGACGACACGTCTCCATTCGTCCCTCCATTCACGCCTGTCGCGACACCACTGGAGGCGGGCTGCACGATGTTGGGGCGTGAGCGGAAGACGGCCTAACGGTGTGCGAGACCGTAGCCCAGCTTCATGAAGACGGTTGCGAATGGTCCTCGCCGATACACCAGGAGCAACAGTGTCCCTAATTTGCTGGGAAGTGGCGGTGCGGTCCCCTACGGCACTGCGTAGGATCTTACGGTCTTGGCGTGCATCCGTACGTCGCTGCGGTCCGGTCCCAGGTCGACGGGCACGTGCACCTTCCGCCGACCACTGGCGACAACATCGATGTACTGTGGAGACCTCACGCCCCACGTGTTGAGCAATTCGGCGGTACGTCTACCCCGCCTCCCGCATGCCCACTATACGCCCTCGCTCAAAGTCCGTCAACTGCACATACGGTTCACGTCCACGCTGTCGCGGCATGTTACCAGTGTTAAAGACTGCGATGGAGCTCCGTATGCCACGGCAAACTGGCTGACACTGACGGCGGCGGTGCACAAATGCTGCGCAGCTAGCGCCATTCGACGGCCAACACCGCGGTTCCTGGTGTGTCCGCTGTGCCGTGCGTGTGATCATTGCTTGTACAGCCCTCTCGCAGTGTCTGGAGCAAGTATGGTGGGTCTGACACACCGGTGTCAATGTGTTCTTTTTTCCATTTCCAGGAGTGTATATACATACTAAGATGGTATTTGTTCTTTCGGACATGTCCTTAGTATATATACAATAAAGTTGTTTTTAGTGATCAGAAGTTTTCCCTCATGTGGCTGTTTTTCAGTTGCTTGTTATAGAGTATTTCCCCGATGGTTGCGACCAACTCGACAGCAGAACACAGTGTTCGGTGGTGGCGCATACGCTCGGCGTTCCCGGTATCCACGGGATGCCGCATTAGCCGCAGCAGCAGAAACAACACAGCCGTAATGACGCGCTAACAGGGTTACCGCGGTTGTCACGCGTGTTCCACCAAATTCGGCTCCGTGTCCGCCTGCATCCGGCAACGCTTAAGTTCGTTACGTCGTCATTATCATTACACTGACGCGCTTATCTGATGGCGCTCCGCTTACACACGAAAACCGCAGATGAGTCCAGTTGTGTAAGCGTGTGTCCGACAGAATGGAATCAGGTGCCCCAGGCTGGTAGAGTAGGGAACATGCTGTGCTCACAGCCAGATTGAACTGTGGCATTAGCGGGCTAATTAATTCAGCGTCTCTCTTCGGGACCATTTCTACGCCGTTATAACTGTTGTCGCCTTTGCTTCAGATCATCTAGTATTGATTACATGCATTAACATTTGTAAAATTAGCAACAAAGGCTTCAATAAGTGAGGAATACCTGAGGGATGCCCAGAGAGTAATGTCCCGTATTTCTTTCTCAGCCGACAACTGTGCTGCGAATAAGAAACTATAGATAGAAATTCTTTGAAGTTCCGTGAGTGCGCGTCCAAAATTTCTGTTTTCTGTGACACATAGTGAAGCTGCAGCGAGGTTTCAGTTTGGCGTTATGAGGTTGTATGTTACAAGCAGGGTGACGACATTGTTGTTCTCGCTGCGATGAAAGAAACTTTGTGTAATATGGGCGGTCGTTTGTATGAAGTCTGTAGAGCATATGTAGTCAACCAGAAGCCGGTTCGGTGGAGCTCCATGATTTTCGAGGAACGGGGAGGCTACCCTTGGCTCTCACAACTGACAAGTTGCAACATCGTCCTGACTGTCTAATTCGTCAGAATCGCCCGAATACGACTCGGAAGTTGGTGCTGCTGCCGTCGATTAGCAAAGGAAGTGTGGATGCAGTGATCCGTGCCAGTCGATACTCAAAAATACACTCCTGGAAATGGAAAAAAGAACACATTGACACCGGTGTGTCAGACCCACCATATTTGCTCCAGACACTGCGAGAGGGCTGTACAAGCAATGATCACATGCACGGCACAGCGGACACACCAGGAACCGCGGTGTTGGCCGTCGAATAGCGCTAGCTGCGCAGCATTTGTGCACCGCCGCAGTCAGTGTCAGTCAGTTTGCCGTGGCATACGGAGCTCCATCGCAGTCTTTAACACTGGTAGTATGCCGCGACAGCGTGGACGTGAACCGTATGTGCAGTTGACGGACTTTGAGCGAGGGCGTATAGTGGGCATGCGGGAGGCCGGGTGGACGTACCGCCGAATTGCTCAACACGTGGGGCGTGAGGTCTCCACAGAACATAGATGTTGTCGCCAGTGGTCGGCGGAAGATGCACGTGCCTGTCAACCTGGGACCGGACCGCAGCGACGCACGGATGCACGCCAAGACCGTAGGATCCTACGCAGTGCCGTAGGGGACCGCACCGCCACTTCCCAGCAAATTAGGGACACTGTTGCTCCTGGGGTATCGGCGAGGACCATTCGCAACCGTCTCCATGAAGCTGGGCTACGGTCCCGCACACCGTTAGGCCGTCTTCCGCTCACGCCCCAACATCGTGCAGCCTGCCTCCAGTGGGGTCGCGACAGACGTGAATGGAGGGACGAATGGAGACGTGTCGTCTTCAGCGATGAGAGTCGCTTCTGCCTTGGTGCCAATGATGGTCGTATGCGTGTTTGGCGCCGTGCAGGTCAGCGCCACAATCAGGACTGCATACGACCGAGGCACACAGGGCCAACACCCGGCATCATGGTGTGGGGAGCGATCTCCTACACTGGCCGTACACCTCTGGTGATCGTCGAGGGGACACTGAATAGTGCACGGTACATCCAAACCGTCATCGAACCCATCGTTCTACCATTCCTAGACCGGCAAGGGAACTTGCTGTTCCAACAGGACAATGTACGTCCGCATGTATCCCGTGCCACCCAACGTGCTTTAGAAGGTGTAAGTCAACTACCCTGGCCAGCAAGATCTCCGGATCTGTCCCCCATTGAGCATGTTTGGGACTGGATGAAGCGTCGTCTCACGCGGTCTGTACGTCCAGCACGAACGCTGGTCCAACTGAGGCGCCAGGTGGAAATGGCATGGCAAGCCGTTCCACAGGACTACATCCAGCATCTCTACGATCGTCTCCATGGGAGAATAGCAGCCTGCATTGCTGCTAAAGGTGGATATACACTGTACTTGTGCCGACATTGTGCATGCTCTGTTGCCTGTGTCTATGTGCCTGTGGTTCTGTCAGTGTGATCATGTGATGTATCTGACCCCAGGAATGTGTCAATAAAGTTTCCCCTTCCTGGGACAATGAATTCACGGTGTTCTTATTTCAATTTCCAGGAGTGTATGTGCACGACGAGGTTCCGCACCGTCATATGATGGAACAGGAGTTCCGCTGAAAAGCGGTTCCGATTTACTGCAATATTTTGAAGCTTAGGGGGGACGCTTCTTGTCCCAGTCTGTGGCTGGTGATGAAGTATGTGAGTCACCATTTTGAGCCCCAAACAAAAAGATCAAGATTGTGTTTTTTCATTGTGAGCTGGTGATTCCCATCGATACGATTCTAAGATTGCCTTCCCTACTAATACTTAAAAAGCATAGACACCACGTGCACAAACACACACACACACACACACACACACACACACACACACACACACACACACACACACACACACACACACATACGATATATAGATATATAGTCTCAACGATATATAGATATATAGTCTGAACGATATATAGATATATAGTCTCAACTTGGTGCTGATTTACAATTGACAGTAACTGCCAGACATCTTGCGTTCAAGAAACGACTGCAAAAACCTGTTCTAACAGCCAAACATGAACAGGCTAGAGTGAAGTTTGATGGACTTGATCCCGGCGGAGGTTCGAGTCCTCCCTCGGGCATGGGTGTGTGTGTTAAGTAGTGTGTAAGCTCAGGGACTGATGACCTTAGCAGTTAAGTCCCATAAGATTTCACACACATTTGAACATTTTTTTGCTGACCTTGAGAATGGATAAACCGGTCTTCAGCGATGAGCAGAAGTTTAATTTAGATGGTCCGGATGGATTTCGATATGACTGGCACGATCTGATAACATAGCAGCAGGTAAGAATGATTAAAAATTTTGTTGGAAGTTTTATGCTTTGTGTAGCATTTTGTAATAAACATAAGTAGCACATTGCTTGGGTTAACACTAGAATGACCCGTATTAGGTACACTGAGATGATAGAAAAAGAATGGATTAGAATGTATGAGGACCTAGGGTACAAAATTATAGTGTTTCAACAAGATAATGCCTCTGTCCACTTTTCCGCACAACAAAAAAGGGGGTTTTAAGATAAAGATATCGATGACTTGTCCTGGCCTGCACATAGGCTGAACTTTAACCCCATGTAAAACATTTGGAAAATACTTGCCAGACTTATTTATCCCAATAGAAATTTTGAGGAAATATCTGAGCTGAAAACAGCGATACGAGAAGAATGGATGATAATTTCACTACAAACTCTAAATCACTGCTGAAGATAATTTTTGAGGTAATTAAGGAGAACTGAGGTTTGACAAAGTATAACGCAATAACACAATAGGACACTCAATGCCTTTATATCAATTTCCATCCTGTAAACGCAAAAGCATTAATCTGTGACTCGTGTTATTAAACGAACTATGAATTACCGTCGTTATTGTTCATGTCTTATATGTAGCTACCACTTTCATAATACATTCGATACGTGTGTGCTTCAGACATTGTGTATTACTTTCATTGGGATCTTGCTTTTATCCTTATTTGCACTACTATACAGAGAAGGGTAGTACTATGTTCACATGTTTGTTTGACCCGTGGGAGAGTGACACCGAGGTGCCGAAGAAACGTAACTGACAGACGCCCTATGTTACCAAGAATGCCTACTTAAAGTGTTTCTAAAATCAGCTTTAAGTGATGAATCTGCGAATGTACTAAAACGCTTTGCGTTTTGCTTCAGTGGGGTTCGCGATCATTCTTCCCGCGTTCCATACGGAAATGGACTGGGAAAAAGTCATAATAACTGGTACAATGGGAAGCACCCTCTGCCACGCATTTCGTTGTGGTCTGCAGAGTATGGAAGCATACCGGAGTTTGTTAGTGTCGATTTGCGGCATATGGCTGCGCTATCTCTCTCTCTCTCTCTGACACATGTTACGCTGTTCGACACACTCCCAGCTGGCATACCATCACACTCTCCTTCTCATACCTGTACTTGCGGTATCCACAAAAGTCCGAGTGTAGCCGTTCCCTGAGACGAAAGGATACGGAATTCCCGCAGAGTAGAGTGGCCTCCTCCAGGACGTGAGTGTTTTCTTCTTCCGCTCACCGTTTGATCGCCGGGCGGTGTACATTAGTAGGAACAACAGGGGCGAAATTGAATTTGGTAAACAAACTTTGGTGCGGGCAAGTTGGCGCTTAGAAGCTCTACGGGGACGCCGCACCTTGCGCCGAATACTTACAAAAGCAGCGAGTCTTGCACGCCAACTTCCTCGCAGTCTTGTAGCTTCTTACAGGTCACTCATTCCTCGCATTTACTTGTACTTCGAGCCTCCGGGTGAAGGTTTTGTTCGCCATATCATCCTCAACCGGTTATCTTATTTTAAGAGTTGCATGTTTGTCTTGAGAACCGCGGAAGACGAATAGGATTCTGGTACACTTTCAGACGTTCGAAATCTTTGAAATCGATTGATAACTCTGACCCCTCTGAAATGGAACAAGTTTTGCAGTTTGTCTCTTTTACTGGTGTGCGAGCGGAAATCCAAAGACACTATATGCACACGAATTTAATATCCCTTTAGCTATTCTTTTCGACTCGATAGAAAAATGAAGCAAAAATGAAGTGGTATTCTTGTATCGAGAATCACCTTCTGTCTAGAATGGTAAAACAAGTCACTGGATGGTAAAAAGAATTCTGATTGCATAGTTTGTGTCTGAATAAATTGCGTTTAGGTGAGCTTCATTGTATACAGGGTAGTCCATTGATAGTCATCGGGCCAAATATCCCACGAAACAAGCACCAAACTACAAAGAACGAAACTCGTCTGGCTTGAAGGGGGAAACCAGATGGCGCTATGGTTGGCTTGCTAGATGGCGCTGCCATAGGTCAAACGGATATTAACTGCGTTTTTTTTTAAATAGGAACCCCTATTTTTATTACATATTCGTGTAGTGCGTAAAGAAATATGAATGATTTAGTTGGACCACTTTTTCGCTTTGTGATAGATGGCACTGTAATAGTCACAAACGTATAAGTACGTGGTATCACTTAACTTTCCGCCAGTGCGGACGGTATTTGCTTCGTGATACATTCCCCGTGTTAAAATTAACCGTTTACCAATTGCGGAAAAGGCCGATATCGTGTTGATGTATGACTATTGTGATCAAAATACCCAACGGACGCGTGCTATGTATGTTGCTCGGTATCCCGGACGACATCATCCAAGTGTTCAAACGTACCTACGTTCTGTATTTTAATTTAAAAAACCTACCTGTTACCAACAGTTCGTCTAAAATTGTGAGCCTTATGTTTGTGACTATTACAGCGCCATCTATCACAAAGCGAAAAAAGTGGTCCAAGTATAAAATTTATATTTCTTTACGCACATGAATATGTAATAAAATGTCTTGCAGATACTACTCGAGTTAAAATTTAAAATTCTGAGACAATCTACTCATTACGAGCTATAATCTTACGTTGATGTTTAGCACAATAAGTCATGATTAAAGACAGACAACGTATCTTGAGCGTATATCTCTCACTACGCTCAAGTTACACCGTGTATACTCATGCAGTATTTGCGATGAGAGCACATAGCAAATCAAACAAACTTCACACATAATTTCAAACTTTTTTGAAACTTTTTATCGCTGATTTCCCATTCCCCCACACAAATTAATGAAAGGAAGAAAGTCTATCGTTTACTGTATTTGTCAGTAAAACTTTGGCATCAGACATAATGCTTTAATTCATTACCTCTTAACTGCTAATTCTGTTATCAACTGGTTTTTCGGACAGTATCCATATATCCCACTAATTACTTGAAAACTCATATCGTAGTCAGATACGTTGATCAGGAGCTATGACGCCATAGACATTGGGATATCTCAAAAACTAGCTTTTCTTAAAACGGAGCGCAATTACACAGCCGTTCGAAGCTATTTCATGAGTGGGAGTTCGCTTATTTTAAGAATGGGAGTGTACTGGTAAGGTACTAATTGCAAATTCTTATAGTGTCCATTAGAAAATGAACAAAGTTGCCAGGTTCGAGTCGCGCACAGACGTTTTTGTACAAATATACATAACTACGCAGACAGTTCATCCATTCCGGGAATTTATAATCACGACGATTTTTGCCAGTTTCGCCAACGATACGGGCAAGATGTCAGTTCCAGGGATTTCAAAACTTTCGAGAATATTTTAATTTCGAGTTCAACGTCGGATAACAAACGACAAAAGAAATATTTTTCTCCTGTGGTGTAGTTATACAACATTCCATTAGAACTACTGACGACCTTGGGAGAGCCAGTCCTGACAAAACTCTACCATCTGGTGACCAAACTGTAAGAGACAGGCGAAATACCCTCAAACTTCAAGAAGAACATAATAATTCCAATCCCAAAGAAAGCAGGTGTTGACAGGTGTAGAAATTACCGTACTATCAGTTTAATAAGTCACAGCTGCAAAATACTAACGCGAATTCTTTACAGACGAATCGAAAAACTGGAAGAAGCCAATCTCGCGGAAGATCAGATTGAATTCCGCAGAAATGTTGCAACACATGAGGCAATACTGACCCTACGACTTATCTTAGAAAACAGATTAAGGAAAGGCAAACCTACTTTTCTAGCATTTATAGACTTAGAGAAAGCTTTTGACAATGTTGACTGGAATACTCTCTTTCAATTTCTAAAGGTGGCAGGGGTAAAATACAGAGAGCGAAAGGCTATTTACAATTTGTACAGAAACCAGATGGCAGTTATAAGAGCCGAGGGACATGAAAGGGAAGCAGTGGTTGGGAAGGGAGTGAGACAGGGTTTAGCCTCTCCCCGATGTTACTCAATCTCTATATTGAGCAAGCAGTGAAGAAAACAAAAGAAAAATTCGGAGTAGGTGTTAAAATCCATGGAGAAGAAATAAAAACTTTGAGGTTTGCCGATGACATTGTAATGCTATCTGAGACAGCAAAGGACTTGGAAGAGCAGTTGAACGGAATGGATAGTGCCTTGAAAGGAGGATATAAGATGAACATCAACAAGAGCAAAACGAGGATAATGGAATGTAGTCGAATTAAGTCGGGTGATGCTGAGGGAATTAGATTAGGAAATGAGACACTTCAAGTAGTAAAGGAGTTTTGCTATTTGGGGAGCAAAACAACTGATGATGGTCGAAGTAGAGAGGATATAAAATGTAGACTGTCAATGGCAAGGAAAACGTTTCTGAGGAAGAGAAATTTGTTAACATCGAGTATAGATTTGTCAGGAAGTCGTTTCTGAAAGTATTTGTATGGAGTGTAGCCATGTATGGAAGTGAAACGTGGACGATAAATAGTTTGGACAAGATGAGAATAGAAGCTTTCGAAATGTGGTGTTACAGAAGAATCCCTGAAGATTAGGTGGGTAGGTCACATAACTAATGAGGAGGTATTGAATAGAATTGTGGAGAAGAAGAGTTTGTGGCACAACTTGACGAGAAGAAGGGACCGGTTGGTAGGACATGTTCTGAGGCATCATTTAGTATTGGAGGGCAGTGTGGAGGGTAAAAATCGTAGAGGGAGACCAAGAGATGAATACACTAAGCAGATTCAGAAGGATGTAGGTTGCAGTAAATACTGGGAGATGAAGAAGCTTGCACAGGATAGAGTAGCATGGAGAGCTGCATCAAATCAGTCTCAGGACTGAAGACCACAGCAACAACAACATAGTTATAAATTAACAATTTTCTAATTTTTTTCCTTTACTACTACGTCAACAGTAAGTACTCTCCATGTTTTAAGAAGCGAGTTTGGGAGAATCAAGATATGTGACATAAACGGAAGTATCTTTTGATCACGTTGTTTTAGAAACTTAGCTTTTTTACACTACCAAACAATTATAGACCTCAGTATGTGGCATAAATTTCATGTTAATACGCATTTCCATTCCTGAGAAGAACGTTTTTAACAATCTGTCAGAGAGACGGACAACAAAATGATCCTATCAGGGTTCGGTTGTTTACCGATCCAGATCCGAAACCGTAAAAACCAGCAAAATATCGAGAGTTAGCAATTAGACACTACCTCGACAGCTTCTTCTTCCCTCCAAAGACTCCCATTTACCTTCAATGAGCATATCCGTAACTCTTCCGTACTGAAGAAAGCGAGCTGTGAGAAGCCTAGCCTAGCACTCCTGAATTGCTTCGGTACCGCACTTGACACTGGAGAACAGCCTGCCGCTCCAGCGGTCGCCAGAAGTCCGGCTGCGCCGGCCGTGTTTCCTCGCCTCTGCGGGGGCGGCGGTTGGCGCCGCCGGCGGTGCTGCCGAGTCAGCGGGGGCGGCCGGGGCTGATTGCGGGGGCGGCGGTTTTGTGGCGGCGCTGACGGCGCGGCGCGGCGCGGAGCGGAGCGGCTATCAGCGGCCGCTGACACGGCGGCGACAAAAAAGTTGCCAGCAGCCGCGCCGCGGCGCAGGACGGCGTGTACTACCTGCCAGGTGCGACCGCGACACTGCGGCAGTGCGAGGTCTTTCCTGAGAGTAACTGAGGGTGGGAAGAACCGACAGGTTAAAACTGATGCTACCGATATTTTAGTTCTGAATCACCTGTATTCTTCGGTATTTGTGTGGTCCCGATTATAACAGGTAGTTTATTAATTAAGCCTTATAAAAAAACCGAAATACCGATTAACCACAAAACCAGAGCTCAAATTTTTATTTTTAAATAACGCTTTAAAAAAAAGTAATTTTTATTCGCAAGATTTTCATCTCTTTATAATGTTGTGTTAGTACAGAAAATGGGAAAACTGATCACTAATATTTTAGTAACAGTGCCGAAAGCAATGAGAAACCAACACATGAGATATGAACTGGTACAGCACTGCCGGGACAATAATGTACAATCATCCTCGAAAGTAACCGAACGACATGAACTGCGTTTCTCCTGATTTGTAAGCAGTCCTCTTATCTGTGTCGCAGCTCCTCTAATTTCCTTTCGGTACGGTCGCTTGACTAAACAAAATGTGTAAGTAGGCTGTTTAGGTTTTTATATTGGTAACACCATGAAACGCTCTATCTGAAAATCACTGACTGTGCTGTGTGCAGTCTGTGGCTGATTTACATTATTGGAATATTTGTTATTGTAGTGTTGGGCAGTTGGCTGTTCACAGCGCGTAGCGTTGCGCAGTTGGAGGTGAGCCGCCAGCAGTGGTGGATGTGGGGAGAGAGATGGCGGAGTTTTGAGAGCGGATGATCTGGACGTGTGTCCATCAGAGACAGTAAATTTGTAAAACTGGATGTCATGAACTGATATATATATTATGACTTTTGAACACTCTAAAGGTACATACATTGTTTGTTCTTTATCAAAAACTTTCATCTGCTAACTATGCCTATCAGTAGTTAGTGCCTTCAGTAGTCTGAATCTTTTATTTAGCTGGCAGTAGTGGCGCTCGCTGTATTGCAGTAGTTCGAGTAACGAAGATTTTTGGTGAGGTAAGTGATTTGTGAAAGGTATAGGTTACTGTTAGTCAGGGCCATTCTTTTGTAGGGATTATTGAAAGTCAGATTGCATTGCGCTAAAAAAAAGTAAATAAAAAGTGTGTGGCAGTTTACTGTTGATCAGAATAAGTAAAGAGAGAAACGTCTGAGTACTTTCAGTTCTGCTCAGCTGTTTGAAAATCAAATAACATAAGGGGTTTACCAGCACAGTAATTCAATAATTTTTCGAAGGGGGCGTTTCAAATGGTTACCATAAGTGCCCACTGGGTGGCAGTACCTGCAGGTGTAATAAATACCATGATACTCCAAACCCCTGAGACAGTTCTCAACGCTTGTAAACTGAAATATGTTACAATAAGTGACATTACTAAACTTTAACGACTCTCATTATTTTCTTACACAAATAACTCTAAGACATCAATTATTTTGTAATCCTTAGCTCAAAATTACCTTTTTTGCGAATACAATATTTTCAAGGACATATGGACTACCAAATCTCTATGAACACCGGAACTACTCCTGCTCACTAAAACGTTTTCCAACCACCTATTAACCGTCGTTCACCCACCTTTTACGTAATCTGAATAATGAACTAACCAGTTACAATAGTCGTGATTAACAGCGTCAAGCTCTAATCGTCTTTGTTGACTAGCGTTAAAGAGACGTGATGTAATACTTTTTCAGCCAGTGTCAGTTACCAACTCTGAACTTTAAATCACATGACGAACGTTTTTGTACTAGATCGGGACAAGTATCCAGAAACTACTGGCCCTGTTAACAACATGGAAATACACTCATGCTCACAAATTGAGGATAATGCTGATACATGGTGAAACAACGCTCTGGTGGGCGGTTTGCGGGTTTAAATCACCTCTGGGTATGACCATGCAGTGCATTTGACCTGCGGTCGTCGCACGGTGGCGCTGGCAGCAGTCCACATACGCAGAGGTGTGTTGGTGCATGTCAGAGTACAGTGCAGCGAGTAAGTGCGCAGACGTTTTCAGACGTACTAATGGAGACTGTATGTTGAAAATGGCTCAATTGATGACGTTATGATCGGTAGAATACTAGGGCGACTGAGGGCTGGTCAAACACAGCAGGTCGTAGCACAAAGTGTGATCTAACGAAATTTGGCAACGATTCTAGCAGACAGGAAACATTTCCAGGCGCTACAGTACGGGACGTCCACAGTGTACAACACCAAAAGTCCGATATCTCGTCATCAGTGCCTGCAGACGGCCACGGAGTACTGCAGCCACTGGAACAGTTGACCCCACACACAGTCTACAGACGACTGAGACCTGCAAGGTGCACTCCACTGACTCCTGGTCACAAGAGAGCTCATAAAGCCTGGTGTCAAGAACACAATACATGGTCATTGGAACAGTGGTCCCAGGTTATGTTCACTTACGAGTCCAGGTATAGACTGAACAGTGAGTCTCGCCGGGTTTTCATCTGGCATGAACCAGGAACCAGATACCAACCCCTTAATGTCATTGAAAGGGACCTGTATGGAGGTCGTGGGGTAAGATCATGATTGGTGCAGGTACACCCCTGCATGTCTTTGACAGCGAAACTGTAACAGGTCAGGTGAATCGTGACGTCATTTTGCACCAGCATGTCCGCCTTTTCAGGGGTGCAGTGGGTCCCACCTTCCTCCTGATGGATGATAACGCACGGCCCCAGCGAGCTGCCATCGTGGAGGAGTACCTTGAAACAGAAGAATGGAGTGGCCTGCCTGTTCTCCAGATCTAGACCCCATCGAGCACGTCTGGGATGCTCTCGATCGACGTATCGCTGCCCGTCTTTAAACCCCTACGACACTTCAGGAGCTCCGACAGGCACTGGTGCAAGAATGGGAGGCTGTACCCCAGCTGCTGCTCGACCACCTGATCCAGTTTGCAAACCTGTTGTGCGGCCTGTGTACGTGTGCATGGTGATAGTATCCCATATTGATTTAAGGGATACTTGCGTAGGAAACAGTGGCGTTTTGTAGCACATGTGTTTCGGGACGGTTTTCTCAACACCAATACCGCGGACTTAAAGATCTGTGTCGTGTGTGTTCCCCATGTGCCTATGCTATTAGCTCCAGTTTTCTGTAGTGCCACTTTGTGTGGCACAACATACTGCAATTATCCTTTATGAGCATGAGTGTATGTTAAATATGGTTTCATTCCCAAGTAACAAACTTGAAATGAGGTAATGTATACGTTGGATGGCTATTCGAATCCAGTACTTAACCCGATTGTTATGTAAGCCCAGACAGATTCCAGGTATCGAATTTTCTCAGCAGTAGTGAGATGTTTGAAAATCCAATGAGGAGAAAAATAAATAATTGATGCCTTTCCGGGATTTTAAACCATCATCTATCACGGTTGTTTTCTTGCCACGAACGGTCATTCATATAGGTTTCTTTCACCAGAAGGAGAGTGTGAGCATTAGAAGTGACGTGACAAAGAGTACAGTGATCATTGGGAATCGAATCCAGCACATGTGCTTAGTGACTACACACGAAGAAACGTTAACTGTTATTTTTCACCGTTAGCTAGGTGCGGCATGTTTGAACATGAAATGTTGTAACGAAAAGATCTGTGTGTGTCTGCGAGTCGAAACCGCCACACATCGTTACTGACAATGAACGAAGAGACGTGAAAAATCAAAACAAATTTTCATCTGCATTTAGGTGTGTTCAAGCTAAAGCCTTGAAGCACATTATGAAGATTTTTGTGCCAAACCAGGATTCGGACACTGACACGTGTCTTACGTGGAGAACTTTAGGTGTTGAAAACTTGAGCAGTCAACGTATTCATGGCACTATGTCGTCACGAAGGGATCAAATACCGTGAAACCACAACTCATAGCTTCATCATCTCAAGCTGAATTAAAAGATAAGGGCCCGCTGTGACGGAGCTGTTTTAGGCGCTTCAGTTCGGAACCGCGCGATTGCTACGGTCGCGGGTTCGAATCCTGCCGCGGGCATGGATGTGTGTGAGGTCCTTAGGTTAGTTATTTTTAAGTAGTTCTAAATTCTAGAAGACTGATGACCTCAGATGTTAAGTCCCATAGTGCTCAGAGCCATTTGAACCATTTTTTGAATGAAAGATAGAATTAGAGCCCTGTGACCTAACATGGCGTTTGGTTTCGTAATTACGACAAAAATACTAGTGTAAAAATAATTACCGATGGCAAAGTTTCTACAAGCTGCCAATTAGGCCTCTGTTATAGGCCATCCTAACCTGTAGTCTTCAGCGAAGGCACATCACGCTTAATAAGATTCTGAAATGACGACAGAATCTTATGTTCTTCATTTGGCGTAAGCAGGGGTAAATAGGATCTACTAGTGCCAATGAAAAACCTACGCCTGAAGTGTGACTTGAACCCTGACCACACGTATACTAGCCTTGCAGCAAACCCCGAGACAACAGGACCCCATCTGTGGCTAGGTCACGATTTTGTAGTAGGATGGCGCGCCAAACTAGATAATTCTGGCTTCCTGACTCTCTGGAGTGGATCACGGTCGATTCAGTCCGTTCATTTCTCGCTCGATGGAATCGTCGTTAACCAGCTACCTTGCTGCCCTGTGCGTACGCTCAGCTTCATTGTGTAATCTCTGAGCATAAAATTACCTAATGGCTGTCTACACACACTGCCAACACTGCATGATGCGAAAATTTTAACAGAAAGTGTTGCTTCCACTTAGGTTACTCTCCATGGTCAACGTCGCAAAAAGGAAAGCTGAGTTATTTATCCGATTCTTGGTTAAAATATGGTTCAAATGGCTCTGAGCACTATGTGACTTAACTTCTGAGGTCATCAGTCGCCTAGAACGTAGAACTAATTAAACCTAACTAACCTAAGGACATCACACATATCCATGCCCGAGGCAGGATTCGAACCTGCGACCGAACGGTCGCTTGGCTCCAGACTGTAGCGCCTAGAACCGCACGGCCACTCCGATCTTCCATCCGATTCTTCCGCAATTTAATAATCTACAACTCGTCGGCCTGCCAGCTATATCAATTTGTTGGATGCCCAGACATAATTTACTTCATTTTATTACCCACCAGTAACAGTAAAACCTTGGGGAAACATTTCCGTCAAAAGTTCGTGGCTGCCAGTCCTGATTAAAACAATTTCTGCTCCACCGCCCTACGGCTGGGTTTTACTCTTCAGCGTGACATAATTTCTGTATCAGTGTCTACACCATGCAGTAATTTGAGGACAAGTGCTTTACCAACTGAGCTATCCAAGCATGGCTCACGACTCACTGCAAGGACGGATCGTCATTCGTGCTTGGATAAATCAGTTGGTAGCACACTTGCTCGCAAAAGCTAAAGATAGCAGGAAGTTTCAAATCAGCGCAACCACAAGAGTAAAATTCATTCTGAAAGATTGTACATGATCTATCTGTGGTCTGAACACTGAGAATATTTCATACAAGGATGTTGCTGCGAAACACTTTGGCGTCAGATCGCAGGATTGCTTGAATTGGGTCTCCTACTAGCCTAAAGTGCACAGCTGAAATCCACTAAGAGGCTACAGGCAGAGAGTCGCCACGGCCATCGGGAACAGACAACTGGAAACTGGGTGAAGTTCTCGATCAGCCAGGCAAAGTTTATCGCTGACATCATAACCCAGACCACAGAGGCTTGCGTGGTGCCGAACCAAGGTCGACTGGGACATTGAGTGATATACTATGGGTTAAGTTAGGAATTTCGCTACGTTTTTGTGGCGTTCATTTCGACGAAAGACGGCATGTTTCAAATGGCTCTGAGCACTGTGGGACTTAACATCTGTGGTCATCAGTCCCCTAGAACTTAGAACTACTTAAACCTAACTAACCTAAGGACATCACACACATCCATGCCCGAGGAAGGATTCGAACCTGCGTCCGTAGCAGTCTCGCGCTTCCGGACTGAAGGGCCTAGAACCGCTCGGCCACAGCGGTCGGCAGTCGTCGTGGGGTTGTGGACCACTGCGGCTGCGGCGGGGACGGAGCCTCTCTGTCGTTTCTAGGTCCCCGGTTACCATACAATACAATACAATTGTTAACAATGAAGATGAATCTGAATTGACATTCACTGAGCTTAATGCTTAATGTTAAACAGTGAGTAAACCCGTTTCAGCTTGTAAAATCTGGCTATGAACTATATAAATCGAAGAAAGACTTACAGGATGTAAGAAATACGCGCCGGTATGAAACTCTCAAAACACTGACAGAAAAAAGATTTACTATACAGGGTGGTCACAAAGCCCTGTTACTTCCCATTAATAACCAACATAAACTCGTAAACTTAAATGAATAACTTGACCAACAGTTCTTTAGAGAAGTTTTCTTGTCACGTAGAGCTTCTCGTGAGAGGTAATTCACAGTTACTGACGGAGATCTGTGAGACAGGGCCCTCCGAATCGCATTTGAGATGACCATTGCTGATTTCTAGAATTCATTCAGTACAGATAGTCGCAAAACAACCAATTTTACTTCACGCAAAAGTACGGAGTAGGTACCATTAACTCGTAGCTGACTTGAAGACGAAGCTTGGTGATATTCCCACGTCTGTTGTGTTTAACGATGGTCAGTCACGTAGAGCTTCTCGTGAGAGGTAATTCACAGTTACTGACGGAGATCTGTGAGAAAGGGCCCTCCGAATCGCATTTGAGATGACCATTGCTGATTTCTAGAATTCATTCAGTACAGATAGTCGCAAAACAACCAAGTTTACTTCACGCAAAAGTACGGAGTAGGTACCATTAACTCGTAGCTGACTTGAAGACGAAGCTTGGTGATATTCCCACGTCTGTTGTGTTTAACGATGGTCAGTCAGGTTTTGTGAAAGAACTGCGAGCAAACCCCACTTTATCATTTCGAGGCGAAGAAAGACAAAGTCTGCTGTACCATTGATTCATGCTATGAATGATAATATCAGTGGTAAGTATGTATGGATTACAGCTTCCGCAGCTTTAGATTTGTCTCCAGGAACGTTAAGGCATATTTGGAACAAAAATAAATATAAAAAAATTTAGTGGAAAACATCTTATAATCAACCTATCAAACTCTGGAAAAATATGAAAGAATAATCTTTAACATTTCATTCGAAACTTTACTAATGAGTTGCAGAAATTAATTCGTTGCTTGGACTCTTGGTCTGGAAATAACGATACCTCTGCCTTTCAGGAGGAAGACGAAATGAGTATTGATATAATTCAGATTCCACCCAGAGCAACAAACGTGACTCCCGATAAAGATTTTTTTCCAGTGCATGGAAAGATTTTAAGAACATTGCCGAACAATATAATTTTCGATAGCTTCATGTCATTAGAGGTTTGGATGTTTGTGATGTCCTTAGGTTAGTTACGTTTAAGTACTTCTAAGATCTAGGGGAATGATGACCTCCGATGTTAAGTCCCATAGTGCTCAGAGCCATTTTTCATTTCAGGTTTACCAGGAGAACAGTATATTGAATTGTGCATCATAAGCTTCCACTATTATGTTTTACGAACTGCTTTAAGGGTGCCCAGTATGCAGCACAATAACCAAAGCAACCGTTAGCACCATTTCTTACATCATCGCAATTGTGTCGAAATGAAACTAGTAATTACGGCGAAGTGCCTGTAAACAATAATTTTTCTTCCGTCAGGTGTGCCTTGTGTAAGGAAAATGTTTGTTTTCGTCGTTTAAATGAAAATTCGCTTTATTTTGCAGGCTGTGGTGAATAAAGAAGATAACCATTGTTACTAAAATACTCATCTTAGAAAAATCATCGTAGGAACTGTGCCATAGGAATTGTTATATGTGTAATAAATATTTCATTTCGACAAATTAAAGGCGCGATTGAGGCAAGGCATCTGTAATGTAACGACAAACACTACCTTGATTTATTTCTCTTTGATACTCATCTTTGTAAGAATAATGTCAGTGGTCACTGAAAACTTGAGTTAGACACATGTGTGTGTAGTATTAACGTGGTTCAAAAACGGTTCAACTGGCTCTGAGCACTATGGGACTTCTGAGGTCATCAGTCCCCTAAAACATAGAACTACTCAAACCTAACTAACCTAAGGACATCACACACATTCATGCCCGAGGCGGGATTCGAACCTACTACCGTAGCGGTCGTGCGGTTCCAGACTGTAGCGATTAGAACCGCTCGGCCACCCCGGCCGGCGTATTAACGTGGTATGAGGGGTATCATGGAATACACAATTTTTTTATTTGTATGATTTGAGAATGGGTTCTGATACCCGAAACCAGTCATCAATTAAACAAAAAGAACTGAATTTCGCAACCTTGGCTGTTTTCTACTTAAGACTGGTTAACAGAAGTTGCTGACATTTTATTAACCCTATAAATGTTACCCAACGCAGGAAAAATAGGACAAAGTAATATATTTGCATTCAGATTCTCTTTGAATTGTTCAGATTTTGTGCAAATGTTCTGTAAAACTCAGTGTTTTTATGTATGTAAATATAGCTGCACCTAAAAACTATGTAACTATTACTGGAAACAGTAAGTATTCTCTTGGTTTTATATCAGTTCTGTAAAAATCAGACTTGTGTTACAACACATTATATCACATTGTAATATTTATATCAATGCTTAAAGAGGCACAGTGGCAACAAGTTTTTAACAATGATATCGTCTTATCTCGAAGTACCTCAAGTCCAGCCCCTATGGCTCAAAATACAACATACCTTGAAATAAGAAACAACTGTTGGTGTCTCAAGACGGTTTGTTTATTTTTTTTCGAACGAAAAAGTAGTTTAGTCAATCGACTCACAGTTCCACGGTGCGTGAAGACTACACAAATGAGGACGACCTATTCCGTGAGGTAGAGGGCCATCGGCCGAGAGAATGGCTGCCATCTGGCGGAACGGCAGAGCAGACGGCCGCTGCCGATTGCCGGAGAGGCTATTACCCGCCATCGGCGCCAATTACGTGCCGCCTCGCTGTCTATTCGTCTCTCTCACACTCACTCACCCCCCCCCCCCCTCTCTCTCTCTCTCTCTCTCTCTCTCTCTCTCTCTCTCTCTCTCTCTCTCTCACACACACACACACACACACACATAGGGAGGGAGGGAGAGAGATGCACTCAGGGAGGCAGGCTCTTGCGACAGCCCACCGCCGTACTAAACGTCCACAAATGTCTCTCAATCTAGCCACGGGTCTGTAAAATATGGTGTGTACAAGGTACAGCACAATTGCTCTTTCTTTCCCATTCAACAGTGCAAAAAGTTAACAATTTTCCTGGACCAGCTTAGTGAATCGATGTCGAGAACACATCCCTACCTGTTCTGTGTCTTGCTCTTGCTGACGTACTCCCATGAAGCAGTTCTCAGAGCGTATTGGGTCCATTCGGAGATGCAAAATCTGAATCTGTTGTGATGCCACACCTCCGTGATTGCATGAGGGTCTGCACCTGCCCACACGTGCATATTATGTTATGTTATTAGCACAGCTCTTGTAAATTCTACATCTGTAAATGAAATGCAGGCTGTGAACTGTGAATCTTCAACTACACATATTTCAACAGGTACTAGTTTCCAGACGTATAGGTATAGGATCTTTTCTTCGAGTTTTGTCCAATACTATCTCCCTTGCAAATATGTGGAGTTTTCTTGAAACGCCGTGTAGCTACAAGGTCCAGACACAGTAATGTGACCACCGCCTACGTTCAGCTTCAACATGCAGTAATCACTCACAGACCGAAGGTGCCAGCAGTAGCAGTGGCAGATTTATAAAGCGTGTCAGGAGCCGCCAAAAACATGCCGTCGTTGTTGTAACGCGGAAAGGAAGCGATTTCTCTAACGGCCAGAAGGGAATCATTGGCTTTCGCGTAATGGTGGAACCATTTCGAAATGACTAAGTTTGTAAACCGTTCTCTTGTAGCTTTGGATACACTGTAGAGTACATGGCAAAACGGCGTTATCGAAAACTGGTCCTTCCACTGTCCTACACACTTACAAAACCTTGATCTGCGCAATCCTTTGTTACGCCAGTGTCGCTTGGATTTCCAGCTTTCCCATATTCTATAAAACCCTCTATATACTAGAATGTCATGCACGCTTTTTCCCTTCCTTATCCAACTTCCTTCCCCCATGCCCATCCTCTATGACCTCGTCATGTTCCCTCTCTTTCTTCTTTTCCTCTAACACATCTGCACCCTCTACATCATCCGCCGATTCGATCACCCCACCCCCTATTGTCCTCTTTCCTCTTCACCCCCAGCATGGTGCCGTGCCTTTACTGTTGTATCCCGCCCTCTCTCCATTTCCACACTCTCCACCTCCTTTCCCAACGCAACTTCCCGCACCTACCCATCCCGGACGATAAACTTTGCCCTGACTTCTACTCCTTCTACTAACTCTAACTCCACCTCCCTCCCCCACTCGTCAGAGCTCCATCTCCCCTCCCCTCCCCTTCCCGTAAATGTTTTTCCTCCCTCCAACAACCTCCCTTCCATTCCCATGCCCCCTTCTGTGTCTCTGCATTCCCTCCTGCCTTGTCTTCCCTCTTCTTCTTCTGCCCCACCCATCTCCTGCCCCTTGGTGCGCCCCCTGCCCTCCCCCCTTCTCCTGTTCCTCCCACCACCTCACCCCCCTCCACCATACCTCCCTCCCCTTGGCAGCTACCGCCAGTTTATATGTTCTTCGTGTGTGCTCTTCGTTTACAGTGGTTTTTAAGTGTCTCCTGCTCTGTGTTTGTTTTATACTGCGGCTGACTTTTAACTTTTGTTTGACTCCAGTGTATTAAAGTGCTCCACGAATATTGCCAGCTGTGCTCTTTCAACTTTATGTCTAATTTTTAACTGTTCCCCCAGTGAATGTCCCCATGTTAGTGTACATTTTAACTTCCATTATTTACATTTACTGTGTTTTTATGTCCCCCTTTTTCGTCCTTTTTATGTATGGGTTCCCCCTTTTCTTATTTTTTGTAAAGCCACTCAGCTAGAGTGTGGCCGACTATGCCACTGCCAGCCCTCCCCTGCCCTTATGGTGTAGGGGCATGAAATTAAAATAATGGAAAAGAACTATCGAAAACTGGCAATGAGAACGTAGATGACAGAGGTGATGGATGTTTTCATCGCATTCCCTGAGTGATCTTGTGATTCTGGAAGGCAGAATTAATCAGCACAAGTATGCATTATTCTTGGTGACCATATCTCCCCCTGCATGCAGTTCGTTGTTCCTCGGCACGATGGCGGCTACCTGCAGGACAAGCAACGTGTCGCACAGATCTCAGTGCGTGTGCACGGTTTGAAAAGTACGAAAATAACTTTACCATACTCTCCCAGCCACCAAACTCACCAGAATTAAAGACAATCGAGAATCTGTGGTATCACCTTGATCGGGCTGTTCACCCCATCGATCCTCATCTGAGAAATGTAGCATACGTGGTTGTGGCACTGAAGTCGGCATGGCACCACATCCCTGTCGCTTTCTTCCAGAACCTCAATGACTCTCTGGATCCACGTCCCACAGTGAGGCATGCTGCAGAAAGTGGTTATCCAGGCTTTTGACAGGTGGTCACATTAATATGAATGGTAATTAATATGAATTAATCACGAAAATTTTGCGCTCTTTCATGACTTGCGTTTCATTTATTTATTTATTTCTTAGCGAAAACCGAAGTCTGAATACTCCTTCAATCAGAGGATACTGCAATGTAGAGCCGGGTGTATAATGGATGTGAACCTAAATCTGCATTCTCAGTGCAGTTTTGTGGATCACACTGTCTCTCCAGTCGAGAAAGGAACAATATGGCCTGCATAAACTCTTCAGTAAGATAGTGTATCTCAAAGGGTCACTTCAAGCTGATGCACACTGTCAGTGTACTATCAGTGAGTTTTCTACATGGGTAGTTTACTGCAGAGTTAGTTCGCAACACAGGGACATCATCTGAAAAATCAACCGCCATCGTCAGTCACGAAACACTGAAGATCTGAGTCACAGAGGCCGCAACTGTCTCCATACCATTCATACGCCTCTGTATGTCAATTACAGTGAACAGTGTAGACCTCCCAGCACCATGGTTGGTTGGGTAGTTTCGCTTTGCACGATACATCATAATGATAGGCAACTAGTCATTTTATATTCACATTTCAAATTAATTTGCGAATATGTATACATGCTGAATATTCATAAGTCTTTTATTATAATTATTATTATTGGCATTAAATATACAGATGTGAGTTAATAATTAGTGCTCACCACCTTTTACACAGTGCAATAATAGAAATTCTTCTATGGAACAGAAGGGGTTATCAAGGAAAAACTTTTCAGTTTGTTGTAGAATTTCCCTTTGGTTTCTGTCAGACATTTTACATCACTGGGTAAGTTATCAAAATTTTAGTCGCTTCATTGTGCACCCTTTTTTTGCTAAAGACAACCTTAACGTGGAGTCATTTTACCTCATTGCAATGTAACTGTGATCGTCATTGTTTCTTTGGAGCTGAAGTGGATTATTTAAAACATACTTCATGAGGGAATAAACCTACTGTAAAGCAGTAGTTACAATATCAAACTCCTTAAACAGATGTTTACAAGATGGTCGTGGGTAACCGCCACATATCATTCTCACAGCACGTTTCTGACCAATGAAAACTTTATTTCTTAAGGAAAAGTTACCCCAGAACATTACTGTATTCCTTATGACAATACTGAATCATAATATGTCAACTTTCGGATTTGTCTCTCTAAGATTTGCAATTTTTTAAATGTAAAAAGTGGTTGAATCATTTTCGTCTATATGGAAACGTACGAATTTGGAAGATTCCACCTTATTTTTTATTTTCTCGCCTTGTGTTACACTTAGTAGTGCAGTACACGCAGCTGTGCGGAACTGAGTATGTTGCTACTTTAAAATTGAGTGCACAACCACTCACAGAAAACCAGTCAACGATACTTTAAAAAACCTTATTTAACATTTATTCTGTTGCTGTGTGTATGATTCGGTCGATTGCAATGCTAGTGTCATGTGTGAAAACAACTAATTCTGGTTGTTGTTTATTATAAGGAAGCTCATTTATACACAGTATTGCAGAACAGTAACAGACCTAAGATCGATCCTTGGGAAACCCCTCACATGATTTCTCCTCAGTCAGAATAATGACTCTAGACAACATTGTTTGATTTATTAAATACATCTTTCTGCGTTCTCCTTGTTAGATATGACATCAGTAGGATGGCTATACCATCAATCGCATAAAACTTCAGTTTATGTAGGAGAATATTCTGAGTCTCATGGTGAAATGCCTTCGATAACTGGCAGAAAACAGAAACCGTCTCTGTTTTCTTATCTAATGCTCGCAAAATTTAGTGGTGTGCCAAGAAGATGGGCTAAGGCACACCTGGAATGGAACCTGTATCAAGGCGTTTAGTTCCCTTCACTGACGATTGCAGGGTTCGTGTAACGGTTGATGATCGTCGTAACACTATGCGGAGGTGGCCAGGTACCAATGCCTCTCTCAGACATGTAGACCCATGGGCTCAGCTGGGATGCAGTTCTGTTATGTTTTGAGCTGGTGTCATGTAAGGAATGTCGATGTCTGCCATGTCAATCTAGGGTAATCTAGTATTTGTAAAAATCCTTTGACCGATTGTTCAATCCTACCTTCCGTATTTCGACGATGGGTTCGTCTTTCACGTGTATAATGCACGCACACAGCACACCCATCTATACACATTTCCTCCAGGGGAGAGGACTTAGTTACCAAAAAATGAACTCTATTGACAACGCGTGGGACCAGATGAAACGAGCCCCAGGCGTCGTAGGAACCTTCCTGATTCCCAGGACGCCTGCCATCGAAGAGGAAGTGCTTGGCCAACCATGCTTTAGCAAGACACGGAGTATTCAAGAACGTTTTTTTTTTTAATATGTGACTATGAAGTTATAATGGGCCTCGTTTTCTTGTTCTGTGCACTGTAGTGGAAGGATCATCATGAAGTGCCAGCAGAGACCTGCCACCACCCACCCAAGCAAAATAAAAAGAATAAGAGAACATGTAAGTACAATTAACCCCTTCCTCCCACATCCAATTAACAATTTTTAGACAAACTGTAGCAGTTTTATCGACTTTCCACATATTTGCTTTTCCATTCTGAAATGTGTATAAATACAATGCCGACCAATTACCACAGAATATTAATTAACAAATTCTATAATTTATTATTTAACAACAAATGTGCTCTTTCTGAGACCTTAAATGTTACACAAATACCTCAGCTTAATATACACAAACCAAAAACAGTTCTGCATCACCTCGGTTGCGAGAGTTATGCAACCTGTACAGAAAATTGGAATACAGATCAACATAAGAATCATTTCCGCCCTTTTTATTGCTCATGAAAACCACACATTCCACGTTGTACCACCATACAGGGAGACTCCTCAGACGTGGTGCTCCAGATTGCTGTACACACCAGTCCCTCTAATACCCAGCAGCACGTTCTCTTGCATTGATGCTCGTCTGTATTCGTCGTAGCGTACTATCCACAAATTCATTAAGCCACTGTTAGTCCATACTGTCCCCCTCTTCAACGGCGATTGTGCGTAGATCCCTCAGAGAGGCTGATGGGCCACATCGTCCCTAAACCGCCCTTTTCAATCTATCCCAGGCATGTCCGATAGGGTTCATGTCTGGAGAGTGTGCTGGACACTCTAGTCGAGCGATGTCGTTATCCTGGAGGAAGTCATTCACAAGATGTGCACTATGGGGGCGAGAATTGTCGTCCATGAAGACGAATGCCTCTCCAATATGCTGGCGATATGGTTGCACCATCGGTCGGAGGATGGCATTCATGTATCGTACAGCCATTATGGCGCCTTCCATGACCACCAGCGGCGTACGTCGGCTCCACATAATGACACACCAAAACATAAGGGAGCGTCCAACTTGCTGCACTCGCTGGAGAGTCCGTTTAAGGCGTGCAGCCTGACCGGGTTGCCTCCAAACATGTCTCCGACTATTGCCTGGTTGGAGGCATATGCGATACTCATCACTGAAGAGAACGTGATGACGATACTGAGCCGTCCATTCAGCGTGTTTCTGAGCCCATCTGTAACGCGCTGCCTGGTGTCATGGTTTCAAAGATGGACCTCGCCAAGGACGTCGGGAGTGACATTGCGCATCAAGCAGCCTATTGCGCACAGTTTGGGTCGTAACATGATGTCCTGTGGCTGCACGAAAATCATTATTGAACATGGTGGCGTTGCTGTCAGGGTTCCTCCGAGCCATAATCCATTGGTAGTGGTCATCCACTGCAGTAGTAGCCCTTCGGCTGCCTGAGCGAGGCATGTCTAAACAGTTCCTGTCTCTCTGTATCTCCTCCATGTCCCAACAACATCGCTTTGGTTCACTCCGAGATGCCTGGACACTTCCCTTGTTGAGAGCCTTTCCTGGCATAAAGTAACAATGCGGACACGATCGAACCACGACCACGGCACTGACCGTCTAGGCATGGTTGAACTTCAGATAACATGAGTCGTATACTGGATGGGGGCTTAATTAAAAGAATATTAATGAATAAATGCGATAATTTTAGTAGCTATGTGACCGGTTACGAAGTTTCGTAACCGGTTGGCCCTGACTAGTATTAGTACGCAATCTGAATGCATTAAATAAAAATAAAGAATGGCAAGGAATTTCCATTATCACAATTGATTAATTAAGTCCCCTGCAACTATAAAAGCTACGAAACAACAAAGCACAAGTGTAACTGTTCTGTGTGTGGTAGTGTGACTCAACGTACATGTACCTGGCTCGGTTCTTTCTCAATACCACAAAATATTTTAAACACCATTTACAATGAACTAATTGAAAAACCAGAAATACTATAATTGCACATAGAGACCAGAATTACAAGTCTAATAAATGAACACGAGCCAGATGCCTTGTTGCCTGCACCTGTGAGCAAAAGGCATTTCCATTGAAGAAAACGGTAATACCTTTTTACTTCATTATATATTGACGAAAATTTCCATTACACCAGCATCGTAAATCAAAAGCCAATCCCCTCATATACACTCTGACAATTGCAACTTCTTCCATTTATACATTACACCAACTAAACAGGATCTACTCTCTCGCCCAACAGAACAACAACTGCCCTCGACATCCTCTGAACTACAACTGCACCAGTGGAGGCGGCGGAATACTAATCTTTGGCGCAATCTCTGGCGCTGTGACTCAGTGTAGCCACCTTTCAATACCTTCTTCCTTGTGAAATGACTGGAACTCTTCCCCTCCGTCTAATAGGCGCTGCTCATGCGTGGTTGTTTACATGTTCCGGCGGGTTTAGTGACATCTCTGAACAGTCAAAGGGACTGTGTCTGTGGTACACTATTCACAGTCAACGTCTATCTTCAGGAGTTCTGGGAACTGGTGTGATGCAAAACTTTTTTTGATGTGTGTACAAACAAATTACGTCGATTTTCCATATTAAACAATTTCTGCAAGGCATTGTTAATAACAAATACAATACTGCTGAGATATTAAATGTTTAACAAATACCGCAACACATTTAAGCAAATAAACTCTTAGTACATACCAAATCTCTATCATCCCTACGATACTTGTGTGCGATTGATTGTGTATGTGTTAAAATGAGCACGTTGTTCTACTAGCAGAAATACTATAATAACGTCATGGCATTTTTTGTAAGCGCTACATACCATGATCAGCATTCCAAACCATTCCAGTATTCCAAACCACGTACATAAATACAAGACGTTTCAAAGTTTAATAACCTCCACTGTGCATTACTTAACAACAAAAACGTTCTTGCAGAGAGTTTAAAAGTTAAATTTTGGAGCATGACAATTACACGAATGACATCGATATTTCACATTAAATAATTTCACAATGCATTATTAACAACAAATAAGCATTTGTTGAGACTTTGCTTGCGAAGCAAATACTATAGCACCAAATTTGAACAAATTACATCCATTTAGAACGGACGTATTGTTCTACTGACGGAAAAGTAATATTATAAAAATGTTATACATTTTCTGTATGCACTAAAAAGCATGGCGACGACGTTATATTCCAAAATACGTAAATACGAGACATTTGTAAACAATCATAATGGGTTATTTAATGACAATTACACACTTTTCTTTGCTGTTTACAATTTCGGCTGATTTTTCGAGAAATACACTCTGAGACTGAGAAATTACCGCAACGTAACAAAAAAATTTCTACTAAGAGTAACATGTCCCTGCATTAAATAATGTGTGAAATCATAGTGTTAAAAATTGTAGCATAAATAATCCAATACATGATCACCTCTCACTGCAATTTCTTTTAAATCTACTCTTTTGACTGACACATATCTGAAGACCTATAGCCATCAGTGGCTGCCAGGGAAATACTCTCATGATCATGACCGAATAATCTCCGTTGAGCTGCTCCTTTTTAACACCCAGCACCTCTGTACCTCATGTAGAGTCACCGTATAGCCCAGAGAAGTAGACATTAATATGATGGTGTTTATTTCGTTACCCACCTACCAACCTCCACCCATCCAAAAGATGTACATGTAGATCATTGTAAGCAGGAAACTTCAGATTATTTCTGGCAGGATAGTAAGGTAAAAAGAATTCTTTTACAAAATCATTTATTAATTTCTGCAGGTGCATTTACACAGAGAAAACAACTCTTTCTTAATGTTTTTAGGGGTTACTTTTAATAACATCAGCTTATTACTGAAATCAACATTAGATTCATCTAATTCTTTTTCCAGCTAGTAATCTGATACGCACAACAACGTTATGTTCCTAAATTCCAATACCTATCTATTTTTCCCCTTTAAAATACATCTTTTACGGCTTTAACAGTTAGTTCCGTACCTTCCTGCAGCTCTTCTAGCCGACCACCACCGTTGTCTTATGACTGGAAGTTATGCATTACCCAATGTTTATCTGTGCTGGTTCTCACATGGACACACTTCTGATCGCCCAGTAATTCTTTCTGGGATCTCATTCGCCCAAACATTGTTAGACGTGCCCTGAAGTTAATACACAAATCATTAGGGGCGGCTACGTTCATTCCGTGAACTGCCATTTACATTCCAGAATGAGATTTTCACTATGCAGAGGAGTTTGCGCTGATGTGAAACTTCCTGGTAGACAAAAACTGTGTGCCGGAGCGAGACTCGAACTCGGGACGTTTGACTTCCGTGGGTAAGTGCTCTACCGACTGAGCCACCCAAGCACGACTCTCGGTCTGGCAAACAGATTTAGTCTGCCAGGAAGTTTCACATCAGCGCACACTCCGCTACAGAGTGAAAATCTTATCCTGGAAACATCATCCAGGCTATGGCTTCGCAATATCCTTTCTTCCAGAGTGCTAGTTCTGCAAGTTTCGCAGAAGAGCTTCTGTAAAGTTTGGAAGCAGGAGACAAGTTACTGGCAGAACTGGAGGTGAGGGGACGTGTCGTCAGTCGTGCTTGGGTAGCTCAGTCGGTAGAGCACTTGCCCGCGAAAGGCAAAGGCCTCTTGTTCTACTCTCGGCCGGCATACAGTTTTAGTCTTCCAGGAAGTCCCATTCACTTTATCCGCTGTATGACTGGTTTGGGTGTCTGAAGTGGACCAGGCTGTCGTAGTGTTGGGGACATGGAATGAAACTTCATTTGCGGATTTGAAAATGAGGATGCTAGAGCTGAATCAGCGTCGTTTCTCAGGTACACTTCATAAAATCTACGAGTACAATTATTCACAGGTAAAGGTCTTCAAGTGTGGCTCTACTGTTTGCTTAGTAGAGCCACCGGCCGCTTGTAGCGATCACGGATCATCTGGCCTTCCTAACTGCCAGATAAGTGGGTTTGTTGACCGTCTTGTGTGCTTATCGAATTTTACAACTGTCTTCATAAATCTTTCATGACTTCCAGCTCTACGGCGGGTCCGTGTAAGTAGAATTTTGGAACACGTATTATGTTCGAGTATAATGACTTTTCTGGAGACTAGAAATCTACTCTGTAGCAATCAGCATGGGTTTCGAAAAAGACGGTAGTGTGAAACCCAGCTCGCGCTATTCGTCCACGAGACTCAGAGGGCCATAGACACGGGTTCACAGGTAGATGCCGTGTTTCTTGACTTCCGCAAGGCGTTCGATACAGTTCCCCACAGTCGTTTAATGAACAAAGTAAGAGCATATGAACTATCAGACCAATTGTGTGATTGGATTGAAGAGTTCCTAGATAACAGAATGCAGCATGTCATTCTCAATGGAGAGAAGTCTTCCGAAGTAAGAGTGATTTCAGGTGTGCCGCAGGGGAGTGTCATAGGACCCGTTGCTATTCACAATATACATAATTGACCTGGTGGATGACATCGAACGTTCACTGAGGCTTTTTGCAGATGATGCTGTGGTGTATCGAGAGGTTGTAACAATGGAAAATTCCATAAATTATCTGGGAGTACGCATTAGGAGTGATTTAAGATGGAATGATCATATAAAGTTGATCGTAGGTAAAGCAGATGCCAGACTGAGATACATTGGAAGAATCTTAAGGAAACGTAATCCGAAAACAAAAGAAGTAGGTTACAGTACGCTTGTTCGCCCACTGCTTGGATACTGCTCAGCAGTGTGGTATCTGTACCAGATAGGGTTCATAGAAGAGATAGAGAAGATCCAACGGAGAGCAGCGCGCTTCGTTACAGGATCATTTAGTAATCGCGAAAGCGTTACGGAGGTGATCAGCTCCAGTGGAAGACACTGCAAGAGAGACGCTCAATAGTTCGGTACGGGCTTTCATTGAAGTTTCGAGAACATACCTTCACCGAAGAGTCAAGCAGTATATTGCTCCCTCCTAAGTATATCTCGCGAAGAGACCATGAGGATAAAGTCAGAGAGATTAGAGCCCACACAGAAGTATACCGACAATCCTTCTTTCCACGAACAATACGAGACTGGAATAGAAGGGAGAACCGATAGAGGTACTCAGGGTACCCTCCGCCACACACCGTCAGGTGGCTTGTGGAGTATGGATGTAGATTTAGTTGTAGATCGTGCTGGGAAGTTACCTGCGACGTGTCATATCCTTCGCAGTACCTTTTTGTGTAGGACCTAGAGCCTCTGTATGTGAGTCTTGGTAGCATTGCACCAAAGAGTGGTGGTGTTTTTCATAAGTGCCGAAGGAACGTCTTGTAGATAATGGGTTCACAATTAACAGAAAACTTGGACTTTTTTATTAGGACTGAGTAGGGGGCTGGAAGCTGCTGCGATGACCTGTTTCTGACTTCCTGGTTGTATTTCTACCACTTAAGCTGCCTCCAAGGGTGACTCAAAGGTACGTCAGTGTGTTAGTGCAATGGATCGGCTTTTAGAGAATCTGTAATCCTGAGATGCCTGGTCTGTGGCGTATTGTGACGAGCATGGCCTGGCTCTTGTTACCGTTGATCCAATGTACTATTGTGATGCCCATACTTCTAGGGCTTGACAGGCGTCTTGCAGTCTTCAGTGTAGCGCTTGGGGCCACCTCTTTCTTTCGATAATCGCTGTGTTATCATCTGCTCGTATCACTCGTGGCTTCTGTCGTCCATCCGAAGACTACATACAGCACCGTCCCCTGCAGCGCCCCGGCTATAATCGCGTGCTGGGCTGCATAGCGCCGCCGACTCGAAAGACAAAGTCCGTTCTCCGAAATAAAAGACTGACGATAAAGTGCTTCCGTCTACCTTACGTAAAGGCTGTGCGAACCATTTGCACATGAGAACACCGAACATCATGGTGTAAGAAATACAGCACGGACGGCAGATATACACTACTGGCCATTAAAATAGTTACACAACGAAGATGACTTTCTACTGACGCTAAACTTAACCGACAGGAAGAAGAAGCTGTGATATGCAAATGTTTAGCTTTTCAGAGCATTCACACAACGTTGGCGCCGGTGGCGACACCTACAACGTGATGACATGAGGAAAGTTTCCGACCGATTTCTCATACACAAACAGCAGTTGACCGGCGTTGCCTGGTGAAACGTTGTTGTGGTGCCTCGTGTAAGGAGGAGAAATGCATACCATCACGTTTCCGACTTTGATAAAGGTCAGATTGTACCCTATCGCGATTGCGGTTTATCGTATCGCGACATTGCTGCTCGCGTCGTTCAAGATCCAATGACTGTCAGCAGAATATGGAATCGGTGGGTTCAGGAGGGTAATACGGAACGCCATGCTGGATCCTAACGGCCTCTTATCACTAGCAGTCGAGATGACAGGCATCTTATCTTCATGGTGTGACGGTTCGTGCAGCCACGTCTAGATTCCTGAGTCAACAGATGGGGACTTTTGCAAGACAATAACCATCTGCACGAACAGTTCGACGTCGTTTGCAGCAGCATTGACTATCAGCTCGGAGACCGTGGCTGCGGTTACCCTTGACGCTGCATCACAGACAGGAGTGCCTGCGCTGGTGTACTCAACGACGAACCTTGGTGCACGAATGGCAAAACGTCATTTTTTTCGGATGAATCCAGGTTCATGATGTTCGCATACGTCTTTGGTGACATCGCGGTGAACGCACATTGGAAGCGTGTATTCGTCATCGCCATACTGGCATATCACCCGGCGTGATGTTATAGGGTGCCATTGGTTACACGTCTTGTTCGCATTGACGGAACTTTGAACAGTGGACGTTAGATTTCAGATGTGTTACGACCCGTGGCTCTACCCTTTCTGGATGCAGAAAATGTTCGACTGCTGCCCTGGCCAGCATATTCCTCAGATCTCTCACCAACTGAAAACGTCTGATGAATGGTGGCCGAGCAACTGGCTCGTCACAATACGCCAGTCACTACTCTTGATGAACTGTGGTATCGTGTTGAAGCTTCATGGGCAGCTGTACCCGTACACGTTATCCAAGCTCTGTTTGACTCAAAGCCCAGGCGTATCAAGGCCGTTATTACGGCCAGTGCTGTTTGTTCTGGGTACTGATTTCTCAGGATCTAGGCACCCAAATTGCGTGAAAATGTAATCACATTTCAGTTCTAGTATAACATATTTGTCCAATGAATACTCGTTTATCATCTGCATTTCTTCTTGGTGTAGCAATTTCTTCGAAATAAAACAGTGATGATAAAGTGCTTCCGTCTACCTCTCGTAAAGGCTCTGCGAATCATTTGCGCATAAGAACACCGAATATCATGGTGTGAAAAATACGGCACGTGACAATTGTACTGTTTCCCTGACGACCAGAATGTGCGACGTAACAGCCTTCATATATCCTCCCCCTCCTCCTCCTCTCAGTGAGGTATGGACGCACATGGGTGTGAGACTTTCCCATTTGGAGAGGTACTGCACTAGTATATTCCGAATAACTTAATCTTCTAAAATGTGTTGTGAAAAGACATCCGGATGAACGATGGCGCACTAGTTGTTATTATCAAAGCTGTATCTTTTCCCGGCAGGTCCACATCAGCTGATAAGCAACTTGAAATTTCAGATTCCGCATTTGCATCCTAAACGTTCGGATTCATACGGATTCATCTTTCTAGGTACTACAACGATCAACACATGTTAATATATTCACAAGGTAAACAACTTCGCTTCCGCCGTTTGACGATAAGTGGCGACAGCAGTAAGTAGTGGTCGAAAGAAACAGATCGCAGACGTCAGGCAGTTAACTCGGTCAACATAACCCTATTCGAACATTAGTCGACTTGTGTTTGCATCATAAAGTTGTTGTTGATTGAAAATGTCAGTTTATGAGAGTAATTCTCGTCATTTGTCGGAGGTGTTACTGTTTTGTTTCAATATGAAGAAAACAGCGGCTGAGTCTCATCGAATGCTCTCCGGTACGTATGGTTAAGGACGCTATTAGTGAACGAACGTGTCGTGAGTTGTTTCAACGCTTCAAGAACGGTGATTTTAACGTCGGAGACCGGCATAGCGGTGGAAGAGAGTATGTTTTCGAAGATGCAGAACTGGAGACATTGCTGAGTGAAGACTCGCGTCAGACTCAAGAAGAATTGGCACGATTAGTGGCAGTGACACAGCAAGCCATTTACAAACCTCTCAAGGCTATGGGCATCATTCAGAAAGAAGGAACTTGGGTCTCGTGTGAGCTGAAACCAAGAGACGTTGAACGGCGTTTGTGTGTTTGTGAACAGCTACTTCAGAGGCTAAAACTCGAGGGATTTCTGCATCGAATTGTAACTGGGGCGAACAATGGATTCATTATGATATCCCTAAACGCAAAAAACCACGGGGATACCCCGGCCATGCTTCCACGTCGACAAACCGAACATTCACGGCTCCAAGATCATGCTCTGCATTTGGTGGGACCAGCTCGGCGTCGATCTATGAGGTATTAAAACCAAGTGAAACAATCACAGGTGCTCGTTATCTAACACGGTTAATGCGTTTCAGCACAGCATTAAAAGCAAACGGCCGCAATACAGCGAGAAGCACGATAAAGTGATTTTGCAGCACGCCAACGCTCGACCCCAAGTTGTTTCAAAAGCGGTCAGAACGTACATGGAAACTTTAAAATGGGAAGTCCTACCCCAGCTGCGTATTCTTCAGACATTGCTCCCTCTGACTATCACCTGTTTAGATCAACGGCGCATGGCCTGGCTGACCAACACTTCCGATCTCATGAAGAAGTCACAAATTGGACCGATTCGTGGATCGCTCCAAAAGATGAACAGTTTTTTGACGCGGGTTTCGTACACTCCCGAAAGATGGGAGAAAGTAGTGGACAGCGATGGGAAATACTTTGAATGATACATGTGTAACCAATTTGTTTCATTAAAGTCTCAAATGTTGCGGAAAAAACGGCTGAAGAAAAGTTGTACACCCTGTAACTAAGGCGACATTATTTCCCGACACCGAGTTATTTAACTCTTTATGTGATAAGCAAGAAACCACCTTGAAGCAGCAGTACTGGATAGTGAATTTCCAGGATCCTGAATTACTTGCAGAAACGCAACTTCACTGAAGAGGCAAAGAAACTGGTATACCTGCTCGACATCGTGTAGGGCCTCACGAGGACGCAGAAGTGCTGTGACACTACGTGGCAAGGACTCGACTGCTGGAGAGAACTGACACCATGAATCCTGCAGGCTGCCCATTAATCAGTAAGAGTACGAGACGGTGGAGATCTCTTTCAAACAGCAAGGCGTCCCAGATATGTTCACTAATGGTCATGTCTGGTGAGTTTGGTAGCCAGCGGAAGCGTTTAAACGCAGAAGAGTGTTCTCGGAACCACTCTATAGAAATTCTGGACGTGTGTGGTGTTGCATTGTCCTGTTGGAATCGCCTGGGTCCTTCGGAATTCACAATGGACATGAATGGATAAAGGTGATCAGACAGGATGCTTACGTTCGTGTCACTTCCCAGAGTCGTATCTAGATGTATCACTCCAACTGCACACGTCCCACACCATTACAGAGCCTCCATCACCTTTAACAGTACTCTGCTGACATGCAGGATCCTTGGATTCATGAGGTGGTCTCCATACCCGTACACGTCCATCCGCTCGACACAATTTGAAACGAGACTCGTCCGACCAGGCAACATGTTTGCACTCATCGGCAGTCCAATGTTGGTGTTGACGGGGCCAGGCGAGGAGTAAAGCTCTGTGTCGTGCAGTCATCAAGGGTACACGAGTGGGCCTTCGGCTCCGAAATGATGTTTCGTTGAATGGTTCGCACACTGACACTTGTTGATGGCCCAGAACTGAAATCTGCAGCAAGTTGCGGAAGGGTTCCACTTCTGTGACGTTGAAAGATTCTCTTCAGTCGTCGCTGATCCCGTTATTGCAGGATCATTTTACGGTCGCAGCTATGTCGAAGATTCGAAGTTTTACCGGATTCCTTATATTCACGGTACACTCGTGTAATAGCCGTACGGGAAAATCCCCACTTCATCGCTACCTCGGGGTTGCTGTGACCCATCGCTCGTGTGCCGACTATAACAAAACGTTCAAATTCACTTAAATCTTGATAACCTGCCATTTGAGCACCGGTAACAGATCCAACAACTGCGTCGTACACTTGTCTTATATAGGCGTTGCCGACCGCAGCGCCGTATTCTGCCTGTTTACATATCTCTGTATTTGAATACGCATGGCTATACCAGTTTCCTTGGCGTTTCAGTGTAATATATTGTTGGAGAAGGAAGAAAGAAAGACGCTTGTGGCACGAAAGAACATGGTGCACGGACACGTAAATCCAGACAGAAACTGTAGAATGTGTATTACCAGTTCGTAGCACTATACGAAAGAGAAGATAGAGGCTGCCTCCCAGGAAAGTCATGAACTCTTTACTAAGCTACTGGTTTCGATATAACATCACATCGTCATCAGGTTCCTGCAAAAATAACCAAGAACACCAATCAACAGTAATAAACAGAACAGTTATCACATGAACGAAACATAGTTTGGGACATGTAAATACTATCAACAGATCACGTAATAGGTATGTAGGAGTCAGTTAGTGTAATAGAGACATTAACAGAAAATCATTTCCAAAATTTAATTCAAGCTAGATCACACCAATCTGGATGTAATAATTACAGTGCAATAATTACTGATCATTACATCCACATTGGTGAGACATCTTGTTCAAAATGTTCAAATGTGTGTGAAATCCTATGGCACTTAACTGCAAAGGTCATCACTCACTAAGCTTACCCACTACTTAACCTAAATTATCCTAAGGACACACACACACACACACACACACACCCATGCCCGAGGGCGGACTCGAACCTCCGCCGGGACCAGCCGCACAGTCCATGACTGCAGCGCCCAAGACCTCTCGGCTAATCCCGTGCGGTATGAGACAGCTTGCCTAACTTAAATTTTGCCAGTTATTTTCTGTTATCCTCTCTATTACATTAATTGCCTTTGACAATACCTACTGGTCCCAACCTAATGTTCGTTCATCCCATAACTGCCCCCTCATTATTGTTGATTGTTGTAGTTGATTATATTGTTGCTTACACATAGGTCTGATGACGATGTAATGTAAAATCGAAACCGATAGCATAGTAAAGAGTTCAAAATTTATGGCTGGAGGTGTACTGTCGTGCACTTCAAACTGACCAGCTGATGCCCCATTCGCCGTCTTCTTCAAAGATGGTCACACAAAGATAGGTGTAGTTGGGATGAAGAGTAGTGTTCATTCTGGCACGTCTCTAGCCTCAGGCCTAGGGAGTGAATTTCTCGATTTGTAAAAAAAATTAGGTACATGACAACTCTCTGAAGGCAATTAAACTTGCACAGTGTTAGTTTGAAACGGTTATTGAGTTTCCGCATGATTCGATAGAGCCTTTCCCAGGAAGACAGAGCGACGCTCAGATTACGTATAACGCGCTCCGCGTGTGGCGCATAATGGATAGCTCAACAGCCACCGCCGCGTGGCATGGAAAAGAAAAAGGAAAGGCAGCTGAAATAAATATATGGGGCCGCACTTAGGTAGTTCATCAAGGCTGGCCTAACGCGTGAAGAATGTGGCGTCGCGTCGCAGCTAGTTTATCCGGGGATTTAAGACCGCACGCAGACGCGGCCACTGCGAAACGGGAGCCGCCTGCGGCAGAACTGGACAGGAAGGAAGGAGAGGAAAGCAGAGGGTGGGGTGGGGGTGGGAGGACGACACAGACAACGGCACGCGCATTCCGTAGTAAAAAGAGCAGCGCGCCGCCATAAAATGTAAATACGAAATATCTCGGCGTCAACCGTCCTCGGCCCGCTGACCCGCTGCCAGCGCCACAGCCAGACTGCGGCGGCGCCGTAAAACACAACAGCCCGGGCGCCGACCCAGCCGCCAGCGGCCGGACGCGCCCGCTGCTAGGGGTGGGCGAAATTTAACGCAGCTACTAAAGTGATACCATTACTGAGTGTGGCACCTAGTAAGCAAATAACACGTCTGCATTCTGCAAACCATCTTAGGTGAGTGGCGGAGGGTACTTCGGATACCACAGTCTTTTTTTCCCCTTCTCTGTTCCATTCTTGAATGGTCCATAAATGAACGAACGAACACACACACACACACACACACAAACACAATAGAATATAACAGACTAACAAAGAAAGATATAGCCCAGTACGATAGTAATTAAGAAAGCTCAGAAATATGTAATTCTGACCTTGTGATAGTGTGACACCGATTCTGTTATACGTAACGATGGAATAAAAATGTACTGTCTGTCTGCATTTAACGTTTTATTGACCAAGAATTATTTTTACATACATGTTTCATGTATTAATTACCAAGAATTTCCTTCGTATGTACCATCTGCCGAGTATTAGCAGCGATGAGAGCAATGAAAACGACATGCGACGTAGGAAACAATACAAAACAAGAGCGAATCGTAACACCACAATGAAAATCGAAGGAACACGCGTACTTGCATACAAACCTGTCAAGGATCAATGGAAAATATAGACGAAATATACAGACCAAAGAACAACTCTCTTTTTTTTTTTCCACTGTCATTTACTTTATTCTGATCTCTTCAACACTACCTTTAAGCTCAGACCTTACATCAACGAAATACTACCTAAAATTTTATTACTTATTAGCTGTTCTCAGCCACGCGTCGCTTTGACTCAGTGTCGTTAAATGGGAAAGAAATAGAAGACGAAGCACACTTTTCTAATACATTGTGGGAACTGGATATATGCCCTGATCTGCTTCTCTCCCCTGTCTCTGTCCATCTCTTCCTCGCTCTCCCTTTTTTGTCACCTCCTCCGTTTCCTTCTCTCAGGCAATATTCTCCTACCCTCTCTCACCCTTCTCTCTCTCTCTCTCTCTCTCTCTCTCTCTCTCTCTCTCTCTCTCTCTCTCTCTCTCTCTCCCCTTGCTCTCTCTTCCCCCCCCCCTCTCTGCCAATTATCTCCTCCCCTTTCGTATGTCCATCTCCGCCTTTCCGCTTCCTGGCTTCCTGTGCCCATTTCCTCCCACACTTCTGTCCATTTCCTCTTCCCCACTCTTCCTGATCTGCCTTATTTGTTGTTATTGCAAATTCAGATTCTGTACGAGTATTCAGATCATAAGTGAGAAGCATAAATACAATATACAATGCAACCTTGTGTAAAAATTTCGAGGCAATCGGTGATGGCCTTTCGGAGATACTCGATTTTGAACAAATAATCATTTACATTTTTATGTATGTAGATTAAATGCCCTTGTTTAATTTTATTACTCTCTTTAACCTCCAAACTTCCTATTTTATATTAATTAACCTAATTATTTTTACATATTTCAACCAAAATATGCAGTTTTCCAGCCTTATTAACTGGACACTATGTGATGAAACGTATCCGGACACCTGGCTGAAAATGACTTACTAGTTCGTGACGCCCTCCATCAGTAACCCTGGAATTCAATATGGTGTTGACCCTGATGACAGCTTCCACTCTCGCAGGCATACGTTCAGTCAGATACTGGAAAATTTCTTGGGGAACGGCAGCCCATTCTTCACGGAGTGCTGCACTGAGGAGACGTATGGATGTCGGCAGGTGAAGCCTCACCCCAAGTCGCCGTTCCAAAAAAATCCCAAAGTTGTGCTACAGGATTCGTGTCAGGACTCTGTGCAGGGATGTTATTCTCGTGTAACCACTCCTCCACAGGCCGTGCATTATGCACAGGCGCTCGATAGTGTTGAATGATGCAATCACCATCCCCGAATTGCTCTTCGGCAGTGGGAAGCAAAAAGGTGGTTAAAACATCCGTGTAGGCCTGTGCTGTGATAGTGCCAAGCAAAACAATAAGGTGTGCAAGACCCGACCGCGAAAAACAAGACCACAGTATAACTCCACAGCCTCTGAATTTTATTGTTGGCACTGCAGACGCTGCAGATGACGTTCACCGGGCATTCGCCAAACCCACATCCTGCCATCGGATCGCTA
This sequence comes from Schistocerca gregaria, assembly GCF_023897955.1. Lineage (NCBI taxonomy): Eukaryota > Metazoa > Arthropoda > Insecta > Orthoptera > Acrididae > Schistocerca > Schistocerca gregaria. Next base: position 123,783,987 of record NC_064923.1, on the reverse strand, counting down.
CATTGTGCACCGTGATTCGTCACCCCGCACAACTTTTTTCCACTGTTCAATCGTCCAGTGTTTACGCTCCTTACACCAGGCGGGGCGTCGTTTGGTATTTATCGGCGTGATGTGTGCCTTATGAGCACCCACTCCACCATAAAATCCAAGTTTTCACACCTCCCGCCTGTCATAGTACTTGCAGTGGATCCTGATCCACTTTGAAATTCCTGTGTGATGGCCTGGATAGATGTCTGCCTTTTACACATTACGACCCTCTTCCAATGTCGATGGTCTCTTTCAGTCAGACGGCCGCTGTGGCCGAGCGGTTCTAGGCGCTTCAATCCGGAACCACGGCGTTGCTACGGTCGCAGGTCGAATCCTGCCTCGGGCATAGATGGGTGTTATGTCCTTTAGGTTAGTTAGGTTTACGTAGTTCTAAATCCAGGGGACTGATGACCTCAAATATTAAGTCCCTTAGTGCTTGAGCCATTTTCTGTCAGTCAACAGACGAGGTCGGCCTATACACTTTTTGTCCTGTACGTGTCCCTTCACGTTTCCATTTCACTATCACATCGGAAACAGTGGACATAGGGATGTTGAGGAGTGTGGAAACCTTGCATACAGATGTATGACCCAAGTGACATCCAATCTGCTGACCGCGTTCGAAGTCCGTGAGTTCCGCAGAGCTTCCCATTCTGATATCTCACGATGTCTAATTACTACTCAGGTCGCTGAAATGGAGCGCCTGTAGGCAGGAGGCAGCACTATGCACCTAATGTGACAAACGTATGTTTTTGGGTATGACCGGATACTTTTGATCAGTATATCGACCAAATTATGGGATATATCAAATTTAACTGTCCATTTTACTTATGTATAATAACCAAAACATGTAATGTATCAAACTGTAACATATGATCATTAGCAAGAAGGATGAAAATAAATGTAATAAAACATAAAGTAGTAAAAACGAAGCCTTAAAAGGCAGTTAGCAACCGTTGAAAGAGCTTGCCTCCGTAGCTGTGGTCGCTAACTAACGCCTGTGTGGTGGCGCTAGACTGGTAAGTAAGCCGGTTCGAATCCTGGTGGTGGCTGAAATTTTCACTGCCAATTTTTGGCCAGCAAAGGGAGGATAGGTGGTAGTGTAAAGTTCGTGATCACCAGTCTTTGGGCCAATGTCGTGGATTAAATTCGAGACCTCTCTGCAGCATCACACGAAGTGAGGGCACGTGACACTGTTGATGATGATGATCCATCCGCCTGATGGGAATGGAAATCTTGGTGCCCCCTCGGCGCTATTCGAGAGCAAGGGGAGAATAGATGGTGGCGTGAAGTTCGTGATCGCCAGTCTTTAGGCCAGTGTGCGGGATGGAATTCGAGATCTCTCTGCTGTGTCTCACGAGGTGAGGTCACGTGCCACTTTATGGTGATCAGACCTCAGTGCCCCGTTGGTGCTATTCGAGAGGAGTAGGCACAGGCTTTCACCCTCCCGCTTGTCACATCGTCATTATACAACACAAACATAACAAGACACTAGGCACACATCCATTACAATCACCTGCACACCCAGCTCTCACATATGCAAGGAATCGGACTACTGTGCACGAAGGACCAACAACACCTTTACCGACAGACGGCTGAACTCACCGCATGGTATATCCCAGTCAGCAATGCCGTATTGCGTTTACATTTATTTTCGGTTTCTTAAGATTATTTCCATGAATCTCAGCGTTGCGACCTTTTTTCCTGCTCTTGGTTTTTTGGAGTCCTTCCTCTTTAGTTTGCTCCGGATGGTTACTTTTTGGGTAAATTAGGGATTTCACCGTTACAAGTGGTTCATCGTCAATAGTATGATCTTCTCTAGTACATTATCAATACGTTACATTTAGGAACGCGCAGAGTCAACTGCCCGACACAGCGGCATCATCGATCCTCGGAAGAACTTCCTGCACCTCGATACAGTCTTCTGACTTTGAAACCTGCCAATAGGTAACACTATCGTCTGTGAACAGCGTTGTGAAGCTTTCGACGTTATCCACTAGATCAGCATTTATCAACATTTCAATGTTCATAACCCAGTCTTCAGTCATAACGTTCATCCCCGTCCCTCCCTTTCTCTCAAACGAATGTATTTTGAGGAGTTGATGCTAAAGATACAAAGCTACAAACCTTAGAGATTATCGAGAACAAGTATCTTTATTGGTATTTTGGAACATCGATTCGCTGCAATGGCAAAACCTGAATTGATGTTCCTCTATTGCTCTCTGTCTTAGAGGTAGCAAGCGAAAATCTACCTGGAGTGTCTCTCAACTGCCGAAGAGTAAGTTACATAGACTTCACGTGAAGTGGCGAAATCAAAACACGATTCCGTGATTATTCACTCCTTAAATTTTAGACAGGGTGGAATCATGAGTTCTCTGCACTGAAAATAAGAGTATTTCGTGTACTGTTACAATTTTCAACATCCTACCTTTGCGAAATGAGATTTTGTTGGTTGGCTGCTATGAAGATAAAATATTGCTCTCGGCTAAACATAGATAAAGACTTGAATGTCTAGTTGTAATACTACACTTTAATTCGAAAAACTTTGCTATGCAAGCCAGCCCAAGGGAGTCACTAATAATTACAAACCTTATTTTTAATTTAATATTGGAAAGTTAATTATTAAAAGCATAGTGCAGTGCAGATACATTCCTACTTGTAAAATCATTATACTAGTGTGAATGTGAATTTTAATTTTTTGTTATGTCAGAAGGTATTTTCCCTGCACTTTCTTCAGTAAATTAATCAATTTTTAATTAATATTTTTTTCTTTTCAATAAGCTCCCCCCCCCCTCTCCCCTGTCCATTTAGTGTTACCACAGCCTCCCCAATGAGAAGCGCCCCACAGGGTGACACCCGCAGCTGTGTACAATATATACAGGGTGGTTTCCATGCTAGAGACCATTTATTCAGTCATCCTTTGTTACAGAGACTGCGATCTAATACGCGCTGTATCATGCAGGCACCGTTGCAGTATGCGTGGTTTCCTCCTAGAGGGTGATACTGTTCCTCATCAGTCATGCCCTAACGTCATCTCCTGCCACGGTAATTGGTAATGTTGTGTCTGATTCAAATGGTTCAAATGGCTCTGAACACTATGGGACTTAACATCTGAGGTCATCAGTCCCCTAGAACTCAGAACTACTTAAACCTAACTAACCTAAGGACATCACACACATGCATGCCCGAGGCAGAATACGAACCTGCGACTATAGCAGTCGCGCGGTTCCGGACTGAAGCGCCTAGAACCGCTCGGTCACCCCGGCCAGATGTGGACTCTGACCACAATCTATTGGTTATGACCTGTAGATTAAAACTGAAGAAACTGCAAAAATGTGGGAAATTAAGGAGATGGGACCTAGATAAACTGAAAGAACCAGAGGTTGTACAGAGTTTCAGGGAGAGCATAAGGGAACAATTGACAGGAATAGGGGAAAGAAATACAGTAGAAGAAGAATGGGTAGCTCTGAGGGATGAAGTAGTGAAGGCAGCAGAGGATAAAGTAGGTAAAAAGACGAGGGCTGCTAGAAATCCTTGGGTAACAGAAGAAATATTGAATTTAATTGATGAAAGGAGAAAATATAAAAATGCAGTAAATGAAGCAGGCAAAAAGGAATATAAACGTCTCAAAAATGAGATCGACATGAAGTGCAAAATGGCCAGGGTTGGCTAGCCGACAAATGTAAGGATGTAGAAGCTTATCTCACTAGGGGTAAGACAGACACTGCCTACAGGAAAATTAAAGAGACCTTTGGAGAGAAGAGAACCACGTGTATGAATATCAAGAGCTCAGATGGCAACCCAGTTCTAAGCAAAGGAGGGAAGGCAGAAAGGTGGAAGGAGTATATAGAAGGTTTATACAAGGGCGATGTACTTGAGGACAATATTATGGAAATGGAAGAGGATGTAGATGAAGACGAAATGGAAGATATGATACTGCGTGAAGAGTTTGACAGAGCACTGAAAGATCTGAGTCGAAACAAGGCCCCCGGAGTAGACAACATTCCATTAGAACTACTGACGGCCTTGGGAGAGCCAGTCATGACAAAACTCTACCAGCTGGTGAGCAAGATGTATGAGACAGGCGAAATACCCTCAGACTTCAAGAAGAATATAGTAATTCCAATCCCAAAGAAAGCAGGTGCTGACAGATGTGAAAATTACCGAACAATCAGTTTAATAAGTCACAGCTGCAAAATACTAACGAAAATTCTTTACAGACGAATGGAAAAACTGGTAGACGTGGACCTCGGGGAGGATCAGTTTGGATTCCGTCGAAATGTTGGAACACGTGAGGCAATACTGACCTTACGACTTGCCTTAGAAGAAAGATTAAGAAAAGGCAAACCTACGTTTCTAGCATTTGTAGACTTAGAGAAAGCTTTTGACAATGTTGACTGGAATACTCTTTTTCAAATTCTAAAGGTGGCAGGGGTAAAATACAGGGAGCGAAAGGCTATTTACAATTTGTACAGAAACCAGATGCCATTTGTAAGAGTCGAGGGGCATGAAAGGGAAGCAGTGGTTGGGAAAGGAGTGAGACAGGGTTGTAGCCTCTTCCCGATGTTATTCAATCTGTATATTGAGCAAGAAGTAAAGGAAACAAAAGAAATATTTGGAGTAGGTATTAAAATTCATGGAGACGAAGTAAAAACTTTGAGGTTCGCCGATGACATTGTAATTCTGTCAGAGACGGCAAAGGACTTGGAAGAGCAGTTGAACGGTATGGACAGTGTCTTGAAAGGAGGATATAAGATGAACATCAACAAAAGCGAAACGAGGATAATGGAATGTAGTCAAATTAAATCAGGTGATGCTGAGTGAATTAGATTAGGAAATGAGACACTTAAAGTAGTAAAGGAGTTTTGCTATTTAGGAAGTAAAATAACTGATGATGGTCGAAGTAGAGAGGATATAAAATGTAGATTGGCAATGGCAAAGAAAGCGTTTCTGAAGAAGAGAAATTTGTTAACATCGAATATACACTCCTGGAAATGGAAAAAAGAACACATTGACACCGGTGTGTCAGACCCACCATACTTGCTCCAGACACTGGGAGAGGGCTGTACAAGCAATGATCACACGCACGGCACAGCGGACACACCAGGAACCGCGGTGTTGGCCGTCGAATGGCGCTATCTGCGCAGCATTTGTGCACCGCCGCCGTCAGTGTCAGCCAGTTTGCCGTGGCATACGGAGCTCCATCGCAGTCTTTAACACTGGTAACATGCCGCGACTGCGTGGACGTGAACCGTATGTGCAGTTGACGGACTTTGAGCGAGGGCGTATAGTGGGCATGCGGGAGGCCGGGTGGACGTACCGCCGAACTGCTCAACACGTGGGGCGTGAGGTCTTCACAGTACATCGATGTTGTCGCCAGTGGTCGGCGGAAGGTGCACGTGCCCGTCGACCTGGGACCGGACCGCAGCGACGCACGGATACACGCCAAGCCCGTAGGATCCTACGCAGTGCCGTAGGGGACCGCACCGCCACTTCCCAGCAAATTAGGGACATGTTGCTCCTGGGGTATCGGCGAGGACCATTCGCAACCGTCTCCATGAAGCTCGGCTACGGTCCCGCACACCTTTAGGCTGTCTTCCGCTCACGCCCCAACAGCGTGCAGCCCGCCTCCAGTGGTGTCGCGACAGGCGTGAATGGAGGGACGAATGGAGACGTGTCGTCTTCAGCGATGAGAGTCGCTTCTGCCTTGGTGCCAAAGATGGTCGTATGCGTGTTTGGCGCCGTGCAGGTGAGTGCCACAATCAGGACTGCATACGACCGAGGCACACAGGGCCAACACCCGGCATCATGGTGTTGGGAGCGATCTCCTACACTGGCCGTACACCTCTGGTGATCGTCGAGGGGACACTGAATAGTGCACGGTAAATCCAAACCGTCATCGAACCCATCGTTCTACCATTCCTAGACCGGCAAGGGAACTTGCTGTTCCAACAGGACAATGCACGTCCGCATGTATCCCGTGCCACCCAACGTGCTCTAGAAGGTGTAAGTCAACTACCCTGGCCAGCAAGATCTCCGGATCTGTCCCCCATTGAGCATGTTTGGGACTGGATGAAGCGTCGTCTCACGCGGTCTGCACGTCCAGCACGACGCTGGTCCAACTGAGGCGCCAGGTGGAAATGGCACGGCAAGCCGTTCCACAGGACTACATCCAGCATCTCTACGATCGTCTGCATGGGAGAATAGCAGCCTGCATTGCTGCGAAAGGTGGATATACACTGTACTAGTGCCGACATTGTGCATGCTCTGTTGCCTGTGTCTATGTGCCTGTGGTTCTGTCAGTGTGATCATGTGATGTATCTGACCCCAGGAATGTGTCAATAAAGTTTCCCCTTCCTGGGACAATGAATTCACGGTGTTCTTATTTCAATTTCCAGGAGTGTAGATTTATGTATCAGGAAGTCGGTTCTGAAAGTATTTGTTTGGAGTGTAGCCATGTATGGAAGTGAAACATGGACGATAACTAGTTTGGATAAGAAGAGAATAGAAGCTTTCGAAATGTGATACTACAGAAGAATACTGAAGATAAGGTGGATAGATCATGTAACTAATGAGGAGGTATTGAATAGGACTGGGGAGAAGAGAAATTTGTGGCACAACTTGACTAGAAGAAGGGATCGGTTGGTAGGACATATTTTGAGGCATCAAGGGATGACAAGTTTAGCATTGGAGGGCAGCGTGGAGGGTAAAAATCGTAGAGGGAGACCGAGAGATGAGTACACTAAGCAGATTCAGAAGGATGTAGGCTGCAGTAGGTACTGGGAGATGAAGCAGCTTGCACAGGATAGAGTAGCATGGAGAGCTGCATCAAACCAGTCTCAAGACTGAAGACAACAACAACAACAACATGAAGGTGCTCCAGCCCACTTCGCCGTTAACGTCCAGACGCATCTCAACCGTATCTTCCCTCGTCGATGGACTGGACGATGTGGTCCAGTTGCATGGCCTCCTCGTTCATCGGAACTCAACCGGTGCGATTTCTGATAATGGGGCCATCTCAAAAGTATCGTGTATGCAGAGCCCATTCCAGATGTGGAGCACTGGAGCAGCGTATTCATGCTGTCTTTGACACTGTTCGGATGCAGCCTGGCAGATGTGAATGTGTGAGACAGAACATGCTACGGCGCGTACACACGTGCGTTGAGGCACATGGAAACAACTGTCAGCACACACTGTAAATGTGGCTGCGTGGAACAGCACGTATTAGACCGTAGTCTCTGTAACAATGTATGATTGAATAAATGGCCTCTATGTTGGAAACCGTGCATTTCCGGGCAAAAATTCATTAGCACTTTTTGTTCCGTATCCTCTCATCTATCAACCTCTAGAGTTTGTACACGGTGGAAAAAAATCACCCTGTATACAGTGCGCTACGACATCTGAACTAACGCAGAGCCACTATGCCAGGCGGCATAAATGAAGAAAACTTGCCCCAGTTAGCGGGCGAAGTAAATGTTGGTACGTCGTCGAAATCTCAGATTACCCTATCCAGCATCAGACCGTGGGAAGGCACTGACTGTGTTCCTGCTTGCAAAGGGCCATTGATTTGTACGGATACTGGGGAAAGTGGTAGATCACGCAACATTAGTAAACAAAAGATTTAGAAAATATAACAATAGAGACGTGTTCTGAAATCAGTACAAAACAACGTATTCTTAACGTAGAGCAGCCTTCACTGACATAATCACATTCAGAAAATGACATACAGTGTGGACACTGAACGTGAACTACACAAATGAGGACGTCGGAGAGAGAATTTTGTACCATGAAAGCTACGTTTAGACCACAAAGGCGAGGGCGGGTAGAGGGGGTGGGGAGTGGCAGACTTCGGTGAACGAAATACTCACGATCGCCGAACGAGAGAAACCGCAATCGAATGCGAGCGACATTACTAAACTCAGTCCAAGGTAACAAAGTAATGAACAGTTAAACTTTAATGCAGCACGACGGTGAGTACGAGTACAAAGACGCGGTTACGGGCGTGACTGCAGCTGGTGATCCTTCCAAGATCTTGCAGAATCGCCTCAGCGGTCTCGGGTCTTATTAGGTGGCCAGCGGTTCACGCTATTATACCCACGCCTTCAAAAAGTAGCGCAGACGTCAATTTGTTGAGTGCGTCAACGGCTAGCTCTCATTTGCGTAGCCATGAAACTGCGCGCTTCCTTTCCACCCTGGAGGATCCCTGCGCCGTCGCCGCTACAACCGTTAGAACGTTGGGCTTCCCTGCATTCGTGCGCATTTCACTAACAAGACGACGTTCAGTTGAAACGTGAATCTTTTTAACACATTTCGGATTCTCTGAATGTAGGGAATTATTGTTGTAAAATATCTTACCTCTGTGTAATTACTTTGGTGCTTGAATCCGCTTCTGAATTTTTAGATGCTTCAAAACAAAATTGACACACCAATTGCGCGTCCGCCAAATTGCGCATGTCGGCACGTACCATTCTTGCACATTCCGTCTTCGGGCCACAAGTGGCCCATCGGGACCATCCGACCGCCGTGTCATCCTCAGGTGACGATGCGGGTAGGAGGGTCAGCACACCGCTCTCCCTGTCGTTATGATGGTTTTCTTTGACCAGAGGCGCCACTATTCGGTCGAGTAGCTCTACAATTAGCATCACGAGGCTGAGTGCACCCCGGAAAATGGCAACAGCGCATGGCGGCCCGGATGGTCACCCATCAAAACGCCGGCCATCCCCGACAGCGCTTAACTTAGGTCATCTGACGGGAACCGGTGTATCCACTGCGTCAAGGCCGTTGCCCACAGTTCTTGAGAGGGATCGTAAAACGATGCACTACAACAAGGTGTTGGGGTAATGTACTTCCAAACACAGGACAATGAAACAAGAAAATAACCTCAATAAACGTAGGTCCGAAAACCAGCTGCTCCTCCGAAACGACGTATTACGACTGAGTACAAGTGGAAGGTTCTCGTATACTTTCAGCTATTGTAAAGAATTCACTTTTACTGTTCTGGGACAAGGATGAATGCGCACACAGCAGGAGCAGTAAATAAGATAATTGACTGTACTTAGTTTTATCTGTGCTTCACTTGCTAGTCAGTCAATTGTGGAACGCTTGGACAAGCTTATTTAAAGCATCGTAGCGAGCAATTGAGTTTTCCAAAGAGTTTATGTTTGGTTTCTGGGGCGCTCAACGGCGCGGTCATGTGCGCCCATACAAAAAGAAAAAAAAAAGAAAAAGAAAAAAAAGAAAGAAAAGAAATATGGCTCGGCTCTGAGCACTATGGGACTTAACTTCTGAGGTCATCAGTCCCCTAGAACTTAGAACTACTTAAACCTAACTAACCTAAGGACATCACACACATCCATGCCCGAGGCAGGGATCGAACCTGCGACCGCAGTAGTCACGCGGTTCCAGACTGTAGCGCCCGTACAAAGTCCCAATTTTTACACAGTCTGATTTTTTTACACAGTCCAAACGAGCCACTGTCACGAATGGTGATAATGATCAAATGATGAGGCCAATACAAACACCCAGTCCCGAAGCAGAGAAAAACTCCAGTCTGGCCGGGATTCGAACCCGGGACCCCGTGATCCAGTGACAGTAGTGCTAATCACTGGACCACGAGCTGCGGACTTTTCAAACACTGAGCTCTGTTTTTTGTGTATCTGGGTGAAGCGATCTAGAATACTTTATTATGGAGACAAAAAAACTGATGTATAATACTTCATGTTCTTATATTGATGAAGATTTTGGAGGAGTTTTAAAGGTATGTTGGTACTATTTGTAACAAAAGAATTTTGTCATGGTTAGCCTTCTTATGTTGTGCAATCTTTTTCTCAATACGTAATCTGAGTTTGATATCACTATAACGATTTCTTTAAAGTAAAACCCATCTCCATGATTCTTAGTAAGGATTTGAATTATATATCGTGTGTGCATTGCGCCTTACGTCACACGAAGCAAGAGACTGTCTCTGACAAGAAGAATTTAGAGTAGACTACTTATGTTTAGCAGCTGCATCTGCTGATTTGTATTTGCTTTCCAGAACGTCGGTACTACAGATCCTAAAACAGCTTGCTGAGCAAGACGTAAGTCACTTTCACTGCAGGGCAGACCTCACACTGCATTCTTGTGCAAACAATGTGTAGCCAGGACTGTCAAGTGTCGTGCTCGCAAGTTCATTAATTTTCAGAGAACAACGTGATAAGTCCAAAGAGTAATTTTCTTTTGAGTAGAGAAGCAATTTATTTTTTCCACTTCATATTACGCATGGTTCGTGATGTGTTCCGGAGCTGAGTTTTGGTTATACAGTTTTTATTGATCACACAATTATTTTCTTTTCGCGTTTAATTAGATTCATTTCCTTTATATCAAATTTTGTATTTCATGGAGTTTAAAGCATGTTCAGGACAGTGTTCACGTGGGTGACACAGGGCCACGCAACAGTCAGTGTTGCTAAGCAATTGAATACGATACATAAAGTACAAGATACATAAGAAGAAAGTATTCAAACTCAAAGTACTCAGTGCTATACAGAAACTCTACACATGGACAACACACTACAACAAATCTGCACGTGTTACCGTTCATGTGAAGACTGGCTTCAACATGCCCTCTCATCGACGTCTGTACGCGTGCAAAAATCCCAGGCATGTTCCAAATGCACTGACAACCATCCGCGATGCGTTCCCGGAATTAATTGGCACTATCAACGGGGCTGAAATAAATTAATTTTTTTAAATATCCGCGCAAAAAAATAAAATAGCAGATTCAGTTTAGGTGGGCCTGGCAGGCGATGTTATTGGCGAGCCACGACCGATACCCTTGCAATCAGAATAATGTTTACCAGTGCTTAGGTATCCAGGTTGACGATAAAATCAAACGAGGTCAGTGTATCTGTGGTGTCACCGCCAGACATCACACTTGCTAGGTGGTAGCCTTTAAATCGGCCGCGGTCCGTTAGTATACGTCGGACCCGCGTGTCGCCACTTTCAGTAATGGCAGATCGAGCGACGCCACACGGCAGGTCTAGTCTAGAGAGACTCCCTAGCACTCGCCCCAGTTGTTCACTGTCTACAGATTCGCCGAGACGACAGTTTCGCATAGCCTTCAGCTACGTCATCTGCTACGACCTAGCAAGGCGCCGTATTCAGTGCGTATTCTGAACAGACAATAATGTGAATCATGTACCGTCAAGAGCGCCGTTCATCATTAATGGATTAAAGTTAAATATCAAACTAATTACGTCCAGTTTCTGAATTCTAATTCCTTGTCATATTCCAGACCTCACGTCAGTATAGTTCTTCCCTCCTCGCGGCAGCCTGCGTGAACTAAAACGCGTGCATTTCGGCCTCCACTAGTAACACGGTGTTGGCTCTTCTGCCAACACTACAGTATCAGTTTGTAACTTATGTGTCATTGCGGTGTTTCGAGATAAACGTAGCCTTATACACTAACAGCGTTTTAACATTGTTACTACTGCACTTGTACGTACGTCTCATAGGCGAAAGCACCAGTTTCCGGACATACGTTTATTAAGGTGTTTGGCTTGTTTGTTCTCTACTATGCCACTTTGTTTGTACCTGTGATAACCAACACCCTGAGTATTGTAAACAGACCGAGTAAGGTGGCGCACTGGTTAGCAAACTAGCCTCGCATTCAGGAAATTACGGTTAAAATCTGCATCTGGCGATAGTGATTTAAATTTTTTCTTGATTTACTTGAGTCGTTTCAGGCAAATGCCAGGACGGTTCCTTTGAAAGAGCTCGGACAATTTCTTTCTACCCCCTTCTCTAATCCGAGCTTGTGGCCCGTCTCTAATGACTTCATTTTCGACGGGACGTTAAACACTAATATCTTCTCCTCCTCCTCGACCATTATTGTAAACAGTAGCAGCCCCATAACACTCCTTCTGGGTACTCCCGGAATTACATTACAACTACAAGTATCATCCCATTAAGAACGTTTTCTGTCGACTGGAAAGTTCTGAATACAGTCATAAATATGGCCCGATGCCCAACAAGCTCGTATTTTGTTCACTAAACGAAAGGCCTGAAACGTATCGAACTCCATACGGAAGTCAGGAAACACGATACCAAACAGGGCTCCTTTGTTGGTTGGTTGATTTGGGGGAGAGGACCAAATAGCAAGGTCATCAGTCCCATCGGATTAGGGAAGGATGGGAAAGGAAGTCGGCCGTGCCCTTTCAAAGGAACCACCCCGACATTTACCTGAAGAATTTTAAGGAAATCACAGAAAATATAAATCAGGATGGGTGGACGCGTGTTTGAACCGTTGTCCTTCCGAGTACGAGTCCAGTGTGATAGCTAAACACTACGTCACCTTTCTAGGCGAGCTCCTCTGTCTACACGCTCCGCATTTCATGGACGAACAGAACGACCCGTGCTTTGCAAGCTCTCTGTTCACAACATCGATATTGATATTTTCTAAGCTGAATGCTATTAAATTTTAATAGCGTAGGATTAGTGTACTGAAAAGGAAATTGTCGCCGTTCTCCGTGTTTTAGGATATTTGTATAGTCATGAGAAAACTATTCAGTTTTTATTACAATTCTTTTCTCCTTGTCATTAAAACTTCGGTGATTTTAAACAAATTAATACCATCCCTGCCTTGGCAATACAACTGGCAGCCTCAGAGTTCTGTCTCACAGCCTATTCCGCGCCTGTGGTTTGGGCGAGCGGTCAGGGTGTTAACCGCGTGTCTGCAGTACATTTGTTCCTTCAGAAGTAGTTGTCTGTTACATCACAGCCGTGACTCTTTAACAGGTCCGTGTGGCGGGGGTGCTGCAAGCGCCCGGAACGTGTTCGTTGTTCTGGCTAACAGCTCCTCTTTATTACCGAATGCTGACTCGTCCCACTGCGCTACCGTTCCGTCACGGAAGCTCAGTCGCGTTTACAGTGGATTGTGCGCTCTCGTGAGCAGTCCTGAACCCGTGTGTTCTGCAGACATGGTGCACCCCATCAGCTCCAAAGATCTTGAAACTGGATTAATTCACAATACAGAAAAAGTAAGACGGTTATTTTAATACTTCAGGCTTTATGTATAGACGCCCCCTCACTTCAGTACAATGCACCGGAAGTTCATACAATCACATAAAACTGTCACAAAAGTTCTTCTTTGAAATATTGTTCAACTTGCACATCATAGTAGCTTGAAGGTCTGTTACGTTGACAAAGCGTTGACCCTTTTCGTGAATTTCTGCACTTTATCGATTTGTGGTACGTTCGTATTCATAAAACGATTTTCTTCACCTATGACGATTTTTCCCGGAAATTGAAAATAGAAATGATCTTTTGGCATTGTTGGGTGGGAGGCACTATTCGGGGGGTTTCGGCCGCCGTGTTGCAAGTCCATTTTAGTTGACGCCACTTCGGCGAATTGCTAGTCAATGACGATGAAAATGATGATGAAGAACATACAACAAAAAAGTTGTCAGCGTTTTACATTTCCAGCAAGTCGCAGCAGGCATCCTCGAGTCGTCGTATTTGTCCGGGGAGTCAAGGTGTGTGGGAATTCTGGAGAATGTCTAGAGCATTTGAGGGAATTTTTGCTCCACTACGATTTGTGACAGCAACGTTGACACACAACAGCCGCACGGCCACTACAGCGTGTTAACTCAAGTTTGTTATTTTTCCAGAAGGAAGAGCGGCGAGCGGAGGAAGCAAGCCCGGCCCCCACTTACTACGCCGCGAATTGATGAGCAAAGAGGGAGGTGGGGGGGGGGGGGGGTATAGGTTGAAAGACGAGCTACATCTGGTCCCTGCAGCGCTGGCATCATTAATTGCCCTTCATGCTTGCGCGAAAGCAGAAGTCAGACAAGGAAATAAAAAATCGTTTAAATCTTGTTTGTAAACGAAACTGAAACCGTCACATGCATTGACTTGTTTAATAACGCTTCTAAGTGCACGAATTATGTAGACGTAGCTCAAGAAGAGGAAACACTACTAAATACAGTGAAATGGAACCCAGTGACACGGCAGACAATGGCTACGTCACACAGTGCTGTCAGCTAGCTTGTTGGATTTATGAAGGGAAAAGGAGAGAAGGAACTTTAAAATTAGAACATGTGTCATCGATTGCAGAATTTGCATTTTAAGTAGACTTGACCGCTCACTGTTCACAGTGTTCATTGTGGCCTTAAAAGAATTACAAGGATAATTTTCTAAACGTTTTGGGACACTGCCAATTTTACGCCTGTTTTCGAGACCACTTGCCATTTCAGTTGAAAGCGCACCTGTGCATGTGTGAATGGAGCTGATTGATCTGCAGTATAATTCTCATTTATAAGGCAAAGTCTTTTACTTTGAAACTGTCCAGGAGGTCTACCCGCGTTTTCCACGAGAAGTGTACCCACGTCTCTAAAATAAGGTTAGGAACATGATAAAATATTTCGATCAACGTGTGTGTGTGTGTGTGTGTGTGAATAGTTTTTTTCGATTAGGAAACTAACTTAGTCACGACTGCCTGGCAACCTGAGCGCGAAAATCCATAAAATTGTCTGCATCTACGCATATACTGACAATTTGTACCCGTTAAAAATATTATGTCTTCAACACGACTAAAGTAATTAAATAATAAGGAAAATTTGTATTATTTGTGATTTTGTTGTTGAGAAATGTGAACTATAGAGACAAGACGTATGCAGTGCGACTGCGTTGCCCTTTAAATGCAGTGCGTTCCCAGTTTCCCCCTCTTCCACCTCCTCATGCTCAGACAGCGTGGGGCATTGTGCAGCCAGGCGAGACAGCTATGGCATTTGTCCTGGAGCAGAGCTGGCATGCCGAATTTTTGGCCGTTCCTGCTCTCAAAGTTTCGTGGTGGAAGCATAAATTTGTCCCGGATTTCGGTAGCCGTCTACGCCACGACAGGCTGGAACTCAGTGTGGTGCCATGGCGTGAAGAATGTGTGCTCAGAAGCGCCCTCCCGTTATGTCGTAAGGCTGTGGACACAGCAGAATGAAACCTCATGTGTGCCCCACTGAAGTGTATCACGAACCCCCTAAGTTCTGTCGCCATATTGGATGTTCATCTGAAACAAATGAAACACTGGGTGTGTCGCAGGACAGCTGAAGTCCTCAACACACATGGACATTTTACTAGCTTGGCCAGGAGCATTCCTAGAATTTCCGCTCATGATTCTGTCAACCACATGAACAATCGTCGCTAGATGACCATCATGAAACCAAAACACCTTAGTCGAAGTTTCCATTCGAAGTTCTGACCGCTGGCTCTTCTAAACGTTGATTAATGCTCTGCGACACCGATAAACGAGATTCTGAACGAGATATCATAACATTACATTAGTGCTAAATTTATCACCGTTTGAGTGCCTGGGGAAAAAATACTGAGGAAGGAAGACTTAACATCAGAAGTCATCAGTCCAATAGACTTAGAACTACTTAAACCTAACTAACCTAAGAACATCACACACATCCATGCCCGAGGCAGGATTCGAACCTGCGACCGTAGCGGTCGCGCGGTTCCGGATTGAAGCGTCTAGAGCCGCTCGACCACAACGGAAGACTAGGGTTTTACGTGTTGTCGACATGGACATCCATAAAGCTACAACTGTAGAAGAGTTATACTGTATATAACATGTTCAGCAAATGAGTAGGTAGTACCTGTATGACAACGGAAGCAGCGGGAACATACTGTATACTGCTGGATATGTAGTGCTAAACCAAAAGTAGGTACGAACATACAAATTTACGGATGCGCAGATGATCTTAATGATCGAAAATGACATTCAAAATCCAGTTGCAGATATATATTCTCATTATAATTCAAGCAAAACAAAAATTATCACGCTCCTGCTTATGTTCATATTATCTGAATTTTCGTGTAATATTTTTAAATTATCCTGATTTTATTTGTGAACTGCTTGTGGAAACGCCAGCCTGTCTAGTCTGCTTTGAAGCTGTCATACGGCTGTGTCACGATTCAGTACTGAAAATGTTACTCGACAGCTGTCGAAAATATGTGTTATGTGTGCCACGTGTTTCAGGACTCCATTATCTCATTATCAAGTGCTATAAAACGGAGAAACGCATATAATTACATGGCAATAACACACATCCCGATAACCACGTAAATCTACCTACATCGCCCAGTATTATTACGTGTCTTGCAATTACTACGCCGTTAGGCAGGGTTGACAGCAGCAAACTTGCACTGCTAAAAGCATAAAATTCTGGGTTGAACATTTCATGTTGGCGCGTAACATTCTTACAAACTCAGTTATAAATTAAAGACATCTGCTCTCGCTTACCTAACATGTACAATCCTGTAACGCATATATGCCAGCCCCCAACGATACCGCTGCACACAGTAAAATGTTTGAAGGATTGTACGTCGGAACGGAACAAATTCTAAAAACCAATGTTGCATCCTTGTTGCAATGTTAGCATTCATACAGAACAACCGACAGGAAAAAATGATCATTAAGTATAGAAGGTAGGTGACTGTCTCTCAACGAGGACGTCGCTGAAGTGTCTTATCGTTACACACGTTGTAAAATTTCTGTCTTAAAGCGCGAAAATCTCTATTCTGTATAAATCTGACACCAACCACCCTATTTCTTAAAAGTACTGCCTGTGATACTTCCAAACAAATGCTGATTTTTCTTGAGGTGCTTTGCTATCGCCGATGAACCGTTCTCTTTATTGCCGTACTCTTAAAACTTTATATTTTCTTTCCGTTTGACCCACGTACTTTATCTCACAATCCTAACACTTTATTTCATAAACTCCCGGTATCTCCATACAGTTCTCACCTGTCTCACCTGCCCCATCCTCATTCTTCAGCCCCTGCTCCAGTTTGTTGTCCGTCCGTCCGTCACGAATGCAATTTTATCCCCTTTGTTGTTGAGTAACACCATCATTTTATATAACATAATTCCCCTCTATGGCATCACGTTATATTTCTGCAGATTTATCTCTTTCTTTCTAGTTTCCGCATCTTGTAATTGCATCGATCCTGTCTAGTAAACCCAAGTTAAAACCGTTTTCTACCGCTGTTTGTCTGTATTCATTTCTTCATCCATATTCTTGGGATTTCGTGGGGCGGTATTAGCCCAACTCACTGCAGTTTTGAAGAATGTTATTTTATATACTGGGGAGGAGGGGGGGCGATGGCATTAAGTCTTATCAATTAGTGCACCTGTGAACGGGGTTTCTTATACAATGCTATCTTAGGCTTATCATTCTTGTTCTGGATCCTTCTCTCTCTCTCTCTCTCTCTCTCTCTCTCTCTCTCTCTCTCTCTCAGCGATCACAGGCCCTGTAGACCACGCGCTGCATCAACGATCTGATTCCACCTCCTATCTCTCGCAGCCTCACTCCAGCCTGCGGAAATTCCTAATGGTGCGATGTCCTTCTGTCATCTTTCCACCTTGTACGAGGCCGGCCCAATGGTCTTGTTGCCTGGAGAGTTCCTTCAAATGCTTTCTTGTTGATTCTGTTTTACATTCTGTACACATGACCAGCCATTGCAGTCTCCTACTTTTTAATTTCTGAATGATAGTGGGTTGCTTCATTAACTGATTTCATTGTTCTTTCGAATCCTCCATACGCCATTCTCCAACACAGGGTTGCTCAGTAAGTACAGACATCTTGACTCTGAGGCTATTGTTTCATTTATATCCATTGTTATGATATTTTTACTGTTGAAACGTGATCCAAGGTGTTTAACTGGAGAACTTTTATGAATTTAGAATGTTGGCCAAATTCAAAGTAAGCATTTGGGTTTATGACTCGACCTTTTTCCATATTTTCGGTGCCGGCCGCGGTGGTCTCGCGGTTCTAGGCGCGCAGTCCGGAACCGTGCGACTGCTACGGTCGCAGGTTCGAATCCTGCCTCGGGCATGGATGTGTGTGATGTCATTAGGTTAGTTAGGTTTAAGTAGTTCTAAGTTCTAGGGGACTTATAACCACAGCACTTGAGTCCCATAGTGGTCAGAGCCATTTGAACCATATTTTCGGTTTTCTCTTGGTTAATCAAAAGCCCGATTTTGCTAGCACTGTGCCTGAGAGATCTGTACATGTCTTTCAGTTGTTCTTCAGTTTCACTCAGCAACACTATATCATCTGCATAAGCCATGAGTGTTACTTCACTGTGTTCGAATCGGAGACCATTGTACAGATGTAAATTACTCTCCAGAACCACTTTCTTCCGATACTTCAACAACGATAAATTCCCTTCTGCTTATGTTCTACTGTAAATGCACTATTCCTTTGCATCTTGTTAAGGTCACTCTCCAATTCATTTCTGTCTTCTTCGGGTCCGTGATACAAAGTAAGTATATCATAAACTTAACTTCTGCACCTATTAAGGAATCACTGTACTTAACGTCTTTCTTAAAAACAAGAGAAGTTTCGTATGCGTTCGAGAAGATTTCTGCCAACTGCCCTGCTAATACACAGCCCATTGTTAAACCATTCCTTTGCATGTAAAACTTAAGTTAAAATAGGTGAACGGTAAGACAAACTTTAATAAACCTATAAATTCATGTATTGCAAGTTAACTATTGTATCATGCTCAAGTAAGTTGTTTTGTATAATTATCTTATCCGGCACACATGTATACAAATTATGTACATCTAATGAACCCTGCATTGCACCCTCATTTAATTTCCTCTCTTGCTTAACGCAGTCAGGAATCACACAGTTTCGACAACTGATGCGCATCATTTCCTGTAAAGAAAAATGTTACGAACAGACCTGAGCGTCCCGCGGCATCCGTGGGGAGGTTAATGACGTCACCGATGTGCTCTGTTTGCTTCCGCTCGGAGAGTTCGTAATTCTGCCGACTGCGCTCCGCGAAACAGTGCGTGGGGCGGCGTGCTTCTGAGACGCTGAAGCGAATGTTGCCGAGCTCGAGAGGCCTTCCGCAAACACTCTGCGACTCCCCAACTTTATGAGCCCGCTTTCTTGTCGAGTGTGCTCTCCGAAGCGAACACTTGTCAACAGAAAAAAAAACTTTATTCCGACATCTGATTCGACCAGAAGCAAAGTCTTGTGGTTTGTGATTGGCCTGCGGATCCAGGCTCGCCGATATCTCGTGCCTCGTGATATCTGTGCAGCAATATCTTCCGGCCAGCCGTCGCAAAGTTCCTGGTAAGCACTACGGTGGTCCCCCCTCCACCCCCCCCCCTCCACTCCCCCCCTCCACCCCACCCCCCTCCGCTGTCCCTTGCCAGCATCCCGTCCCTATCCCATTGCAGCTCGTCGTCTCGTGACTGTATCTTACTTTCTGATGTTTCTTCAATACGAATGAATGCTACTCTAAGCTTCGCTAAAATTGCGACGGCAATATCGCTGAGCCTCATCCTGAGAAGTTGATTTCAATGACGATAGCTAAACAGCTTGATAAGATACGTTTTCTAGCTTTTAAAATTCGCCCTTCAGTGCAGCATTTTCAGTGCACATCAAATCGGAAGACTAGGTTTTCACACACAGCAAACAAATTTAGCATCACACCGGTTCCCAGAACTCCTGAAGATAGACGTTGACTGTGGATATTGTATCATAGACACGGCCCCTTTGATTGTTTAGAGATGTCACTAAACCCGACCAAAGCTGTAAACAACCACGCATGAGTAGCGCCAATATGACGGAGGGGTCCGACAGCCGATCACTTCCAGTCATTCCACCAGGAAGGAGGTGCACGGCTCGTGTTGTCTGTAGTTCAACCATGCCTAGACGGTCAATACCGCGGTTCGATCGCTTACGCATTGCTACTTTGTGCCAGAATGGGCTCTCAACAAGGAAAGTGTCCGTGCGTCTCTGAGTGAACCACAGCGATGTTGTTCGGACATGGAGGAGATACAGAGAGACAGGAACTGTCGATGACATGCCTCGCTCAGAACGCCCAGGGGCTACTACTGCAGTGGATAGCCGCTACCTACGGATTATGGCGTGGAGGAACCCTGACATTAACGCCACCATGTTGAATAATGCTTTTTGTACAGCTACAGCACGTCGTGTTACGACTCAAACTGTGCGCAATAGGCTGCATGATGCTCAACTTCACTCCCGATGTCCATGGCGAGGTCCATTTTGTAATCACGACTCCATACAGCTCGTTACGGAGGGGCCCAACAACATGCCGGATGGACCGCTCAGGATTGGCATCACGTTCTCTTCACCGATGAGTGTCGCATATGCCTTCAACCAGACAATCGTTGGAGACGTGTATGGAGGCTACCCGGTCAGGCTGCACGCCTTAGACACTGTGTCCAGCGAGTGCATCAAGGTGCAGGTTCCCTGCTGTTTTGGGGTGGCATTATGTGGGGCCGACGTACGCCGCTGGTGGTGATGGAAGGCACCGTAACGGTTGTACGATACGTGAATGCCATTCTTCGACCGATAGTGCAACCATATCGGCAGCACATTGGCGAAGCATTTGTCTTCATGAAACAAAGTTGCCGCCCCCCCCCCCCCCCCTAGTGCACATGTTGTGGATGACTTTCTTCAGGAAAATCGACATCGCTCGACTAGAGTGGCTAGCATGTTCTCCAGACATGAACCCTATAGAACATGCCTACGATAGTTTGAAAAGGGCTGTTTATGCACGACGTGACCCATCAACCACTCCGAGGAATCTACGCCGAATCGCCGTTGAGGAGTGGGACAATCTGGAACAACAGTGCTTTGATGAACTTGTGGATAGTATGGCACGACGAATACAGCCATGCATCAATGCAAGAGGACGTGCTACGGGCTATTAGAGGTACCGGTGTGTACAACAATCTGGACCACCAGCTCTGAAGGTGTCGCTGTATGGTGGTACAACTTGCAATGTATGGTTTTCATGAGCAAGATGAATGGCGGAAATGATGTTTATGTTGATCTCTATTCCAGTTTTCTGTGCAGGTTCCGGAAGTCCCGGAAACGAGGCGATGCAAAACTTTTTTTATGTGTGTATTTATTCACCATACTAAGACAGAAATATTAGACAACAACTCACAAATAATATACAGGGTGGTCAGAAACAGTCTGAAAACCTTGTAATTGGAAAGAATTAGAAAGATATGTTGTGGGGAAGGCGAAGCAAAGACTGCGATTTATTGCCAGAACACTTAGAAGAAGCAATAGATCTACCAAAGAGACTGTCTACATTACGCTTATCCGTCCTCTTTTGGAGTATGGTTGCGCGGTGTGGGATTCTTACCAGATACGATTAACATAGAACATAGAGTAAGTTCAGAGAAGAACAGCACGTTTTTTATTATCGAAAAACAAGGAAGAAAGTGTCACGTACATGATCCATGATTTGGGGAGGACATTACTAAAACAAGAGGTGTTGCTCGTTGTAGCAGGATCTTCTCAAGAAATTGCGATCACCAGGTTTCTCCTCCGAGGGGAAGGTATTTCGTTGACGTCCACCCACGTAGGAAGGAACTATCATCATAACAAAATAAGGGAAATCAGAGCTCACACAGAAAGACATTGGTGCCAGGTTTTTCCGTGCGCTGTTAGAGATTGGAATAATAGAGAATTATTCTGAAGGTGATTCGATGAACCCTCTGCCAGGCAATTAAGAGCGATTTGCAGAGTATCCATGTAGATTTAGATATAGATGTATTGATGTTGCAGCGTAGGTTGTGCCGAGAAGTAATTGCTAAGAAAGAATTCAATACGTTGGGCTGTTTCCTAGTTAATTAGTATTAAAGTTAACCAATCAGACCGTTCCACCCACAAATTCGAGCGGCCCAGCAGTGATATTGTCGCCAAACATATTCTTCGTTTTGCTTCAAAAAACCGAACAAGAGAGCGATACAAAAATTGGAAATTGGACAGTAATAAGGAACTTGCCGCGCAGGGTAGCCGTGTGGTCTTAGGCGCCAAGGCTGAGCAGTTTCCGACGCTGTGGCAATGATTGACACTAACTGGGTCTGGCGGCCCATTTGAATCTGGGCGCGCAACGGCCTGATTAGCTAACGTCGATGTAACAGACTCTGAAATGGCACAACGTATCGATTTTTTTTCTTGATAATTATTTCTCGGCGCAACCTATCCTGAAACACCCTTATAGGCTTTTCTGACTGATTATGATCACACTGTACACATTTCCATACAGATACACGCAATCTCAAGTTCGTAATGGGTTCACAGCTTTATGTCCAGGTTTGAAACCCTATCAGATACTTCTGCAGACAAATTGTGAAGGTCTTCCATTGTCTCCTCGAATGGTCTGAGGGAACAATCAAATTTTATTTGATGTACAGTTTATAAAATTATTCTTCTTAGTAATATTGTTTATATATGTTTTGGAGAGAGAGAGTTTGATTTTTGATTGAGACTTTACTTTAAGCCCTAACTGGTACCTGAAGTTTGGTTTCTGCCTCCTTACACGATCAGCTTCTGCACCAGTTGGTGACATATTACAATTTGGAGGAAGTTATTGTTCTTTAAGATTTAAAGCATTTCTGTGTTGGTTACGTGGCCGCATTGCGGATAGCTTTGAGCCCACTTTACCGTAGCTTTTCAACAATACTGTCGGTTGATAGACGGCGGCGACAATGAAGGCCACCTCTCTTTCCAAAAATGAGATATTTCTATTTTTCACTTCCAGAAAATTTGTATACATAAATGTTTGCAACTCTCACACATACTTTACTCAGTTTTATCACTAAAATAGCAATTTTAGTTAAATGCATCAATACGTTCTGAGCGACGGCCTAACAGCACGCCCGCTTTCCACAAGATACTGATTAACAGTTCTCTTTTTTTAATAAATCAATTTTTTTTAGAGTCCATACTCAAAGATTCACAACTACTATCGTTGTGGAGATTGCGCGCTTAAGAGTTTCTTGCTGTCCAGCTGCGCTTCACTTGATATTTAAATACACTCCTGGAAATTGAAATAAGAACACCGTGAATTCATTGTCCCAGGAAGGGGAAACTTTATTGACACATTCCTGGGGTCACATACATCACATGATCACACTGACAGAACCACAGGCTCATAGACACAGGCAACAGAGCATGCACAATGTCGGCACTAGTACAGTGTATATCCACCTTTCGCAGCAATGCAGGCTGCTATTCTCCCATGGAGACGATCGTAGAGATGCCGGATGTAGTCCTGTGGAACGGCTTGCCATGCCATTTCCACCTGGCGCCTCAGTTGGACCAGCGTTCGTGCTGGACGTGCAGACCGCGTGAGACGACGCTTCATCCAGTCCCAAACATGCTCAATGGGGGACAGATCCGGAGATCTTGCTGGCCAGGGTAGTTGACTTACACCTTCTAGAGCACGTTGGGTGGCACGGGATACATGCGGACGTGCATTGTCCTGTTGGAACAGCAAGTTCCCTTGCCGGTCTAGGAATGGTAGAACGATGGGTTCGATGACGGTTTGGATGTACCGTGCACTATTCAGTGTCCCCTCGACGATCACCAGAGGTGTACGGCCAGTGTAGGAGATCGCTCCCCACACCATGATGCCGGGTGTTGGCCCTGTGTGCCTCGGTCGTACGCAGTCCTCATTGTGGCACTCACCTGCACGGCGCCAAACTCGCATACGACCATCATTGGCACCAAGGCAGAAGCGACTCTCATCGCTGAAGACGACACGTCTCCATTCGTCCCTCCATTCACGCCTGTCGCGACACCACTGGAGACAGGCTGCACGATGTTGGGGCGTGAGCGGAAGACGGCCTAACGGTGTGCGGGACCGTAGCCCAGCTTCATGGAGACGGTTGCGAATGGTCCTCGCCGATACCCCAGGAGCAACAGTGTCCCTAATTTGCTGGGAAGTGGCGGTGCGGTCCCCTACGGCACTGCGTAGGATCCTACGGTCTTCGTGTGCATCCGTGCGTCGCTGCGGTCCGGTCCCAGGTCGACGGGCACGTGCACGTTCCGCCGACCACTGGCGACAACATCGATGTACTGTGGAGACCTCACGCCCCACGTGTTGAGCAATTCGGCGGTACGTCCACCCGGCCTCCCGCATGCCCACTATACGCCCTCGCTCAAAGTCCGTCAACTGCACATACGGTTCACGTCCACGCAGTCGCGGCATGCTACCAGTGTTAAAGACTGCGATGGAGCTCCGTATGCCACGGCAAAGTGGCTGACACTGACGGCGGCGGTGCACAAATGCTGCGCAGCTAGCGCCATTCGACGGCCAACACCGCGGTTCCTGGTGTGTCCGCTGTGCCGTGCGTGTGATCATTGCCTGTACAGCCCTCTCGCAGTGTCCGGAGCAAGTATGGTGGGTCTGACACACCGGTGTCAATGTGTTCTTTTTTCCATTTCCAGGGGTGTACATTACTGAGCTCCTCAGAATAAAATTAGGCCCAAATTAGTTAAGAAAAGGGCAGTGACGCTCACATAACGTTACACGTTTGCTGCTCATCACCACAGTAACATTCAGTGGAGTATTTCATTCCTTATTGGTGTTTCAATCCTCATCTGCCCCTGTCAGTTCTGATCCGATTCAGTATGCACCAGCAGATGAAAATCGGTACTCGCTCCCTGGTGACGCTTCATGGAAGATTACTTCTGCTGTTGATTATTCAAGGCTTCTTGAACGTTCAAGTCCGTGTCCTGCAGGCTGATTGCTGTATGCCACGATGGTTTTCTAGACCTCAGTCGCCGGGGTTCTGATGAAGAAATTTCTGAATCAGTTGAGAATACTGGGATGCTTTTCATTCTTGTCCACACGTTCAACATTGACTGTGATGATCTGACGAATGGTAGTAAAACACTATTAAGTTGCGGTGGCCAGTGCTTGTTTGTGGGACGAATATCATGAGGAAATTTGGGAATTTGTGGTAAGCTCCTATGGGACCGAACAGTTGAGGTCATCGGTCCCTAGGCTTACATACTTCTTAATCTAACTTGAACTTACGCTAAGGACAACATGCACACCCGTGCCCGAGGGAGGACTCGAACCTCAGAACGGGGGAGCCGCACGAACCGTGCAAGGTGCAATGTCTTGAGGGGCATTGCTTGATTCAGCTGTGTGTATATTATTTTAGTGTGAGCAGTGTTTAGCCGGGTGGAGCAGCAGTATTATGGAGGAGTTAGAGCTGACGATCTGAGGACTGCTGCAGTGGCACCTCGGACGGTTTCTGTAAAGTTCTGTAGTATATTGTTCCGATTTTTTATTTTAGCTGCCACATGTCGGAGACAGGTTTTGTATGTCAAGGACCTGTCTAGGGTCTCACGTACCTGTTGCAGTACTGAAGAGTCTGATTTCTGAACGGGATGTTAGGTACGTTCTTTGCTTGTTAATCCCGTAGATGGAAAGTTGATACAACGATCTTTTGAGGATTTGGTTTGGAAAGAGTCATGTTTGAAATATTGGGGGACACCATCGTTTATTTTGTGAATTCTGCTTTTAGAGATACCTGGGAGTATCTGGTGTTCAGCATGTTGCCAATTAGAGTGGTCTGCATCTCAAAGCCGTTTTCGATACGAGAAGATATTGCTAGCACCTGTTCCTCTCATCATCTTGCTGGTCTATTCCCAGCTTGCTTTATGGGGTATGTTTGTTGATGGCACAGCATATTCTGTTGTGAATTAGCATCTCCAGGGGCCTGTACAAGACACTAAGGACAGCAATGCGGCGGTAGTTTCCAACTTCAGATGGTTCTCTGTTTGGAAGGACTGTCTGGGTGGAAGAGTGTGATTAAAATCTGTCTACTTAGTTTTATTTTGGTGAAAGCTGTCAATTGCGCATCTGTGTAAATTTATTGCAGTTACTCTTTACAAAACTCATTTATTCTGAACCTGATAACCACGTCACATCACACACTACCATTAAAAATAAAACCATGATAAAGTCGTTTTACAGTGTCTGAAGGAATGTGTAAATCACAGAGAGGACGTTGTCGGATGTCAGTGTAGCTTCGTGCACGTGCACACCGTCGCTGGGTCGAAGCCCGCCCGGGTAGCCGCGCGGTCTAACGCGCTACTTCCCGAGCGGGAAGGCGTGCCGGTCCCCGACACTAATCCGGCAGGCGGATTAGTGTCGAGGTCCGGTGTGCCGGCCCGTCTGTGGATGGTTCTGAAGGCGGTTTTCCATCTACTTCTGCGAATGCGGGCTGCTTCCCCTTATTCAGCCTCAGTTACACTGTGTCGGCGATTGCTGCACAAACACGGTTTTCACGTACGTGGAAACCATAATTATTCTACCATGCAGAGATTTGGGGTTACTCTCCTCTGGTATGAGACGTTCCCGGTGGGGAGAGGGGGGGGGGGGCACTGGGTGCTGTCCGCAGTTAGTGGTCTCGCGGTCGCGTTCTCATTTTCCGAGCAAAGGGTCCCGGGTTCGATTTCCGGTAGGGTCAGGGATTTTCACCTGCCTCGAGATGACTGGGTGTTTGTGTTGTCCTCACCATTTCATCGCCATTCACGAAAGTGGCAAGATAAGACTGAGGAAACGTTGGCGATTCGTACAGGCCCTGATAACCGAGCAGATGAGCCCCCCACAAACCAGAACATCATTATCACATCATCCACTGGGGGCCGAACTGCACAATAACCCTGGGTTCAGTGTGGGGCGGCGGTGGGGTAGATGGACTGCTGTAGCCTGTTGTGGGGTTGTGTAATGCGGGACGAAGCCTCTCCGTCGTTTCTAGGTTCCCGGTGTAATACTCGTACAATACAATCGGTGAGTATTTAAGTGGTTACAAACATAATTTTCTCTGATAGGTTGAACGGCCGTGAAGTGCGTTCGTCTTTTTCGTGTATAGTGTTATTAAAAGTCCTGGTACGGGCCGTAAGGGACGTGAACAGCGTCAGATGTTGAGTGGGCACTGTGAAGAACACAGAAATGCCTCTTACTCTTGTGAAACAGTGTTACTAGTACCCCACAGTATTGAAATGGGCCTCGTTCAGGGCGTCCTTTTAGCTGGCTGATCGAATAAAGCAACATCTATATTTGTGGGGAACTGGAGTGACACAGTTTGCCGATGTTGGACTGTATGTAAACATGAAGGCAGGCATACTCGTCGTCCAGCTTTCAGTCGACCACATCTGACCACCGCAAGGAGGGACCGACATGTTGTCCACCCAGCACATCGTAACGCCTTCACCTCTGCGCCTGCGTCCAGGGACAAGTAAGGAACTCCCTCCAACATTCTCTGTCATCGCACACCATCAGTCAGAGACTAGCAGCAGCCTGACGAGGATGTTACCGTCCCATACGTACGCTGCCATTAACACCAAAACGCAAACGGTGGCATTTGGAATGGTGTCATGACAAAGAAGCCTGGACTGGTGACAAATGTCTTTGGGCTGTGTTCAGCGACGGATCGCGGTTCTACACCATCCGGGGTGACCATCCACATCGAAACTGGTGGAGTGCTACTCTGACGTTCCTTTCCTCAAAGTTTTGAAGACGTACAGCAGTGTCACTCCTGGCGTCAAGGAGAGGAGAGCCATCTGGCGGCACAAAACTGAAATTTTCCACAGATGCCACGATTCTCTGTTAACTGTCTCCGTGATAATGAACTCCCGTGGGCAGAAAAGTCCCAATATCTGACTCCAACAGAACACGTATGGGGCCATCTTGGAAGTTATCCGCGTCCCATTGGTAGTATCCAAGATAAAAAGGATAAGTTACAATAATTGTGAGCCAGTTTCCCTCAGGCTAGAAGTGCTGCAACGTCATACTGATAACTGGGTGCATACTGACAAGTTCTTTGTAAATTTGACTCAAATTTGTAATTACTGAAGTAATACCACCTTTCCTCTCAAACCGCGAAGTTTCATTTCGTTTCTCCCTCCCCAGCTGGGTGCCACACTTCTTGTGTCAGATAGAGTGAAAACAACTCTTTAATTTTTTTCATTAAACACTGCCCTAAAAAATTTACTCTGACAAAGACAACTAAATCTTAACCTATTGGCTCAAAATGGCTCTGAGCACTATGGGACTTAACTTCTGAGGCCGTCAGTCCCGTAGAACTTAAAACTACTTAAACCTAACTAACTTAAGGACATCACACACATCCATGCCCGAGGCAGGATTCGAACCTGCGACCGTAGCGGTCGCGCGGTTCCACACTGTAGCGCCTAGAACCGCCCGGCCACTCCGGCCGGCCCTTAACCTATTCATTTATTACCCACAATATAAAAGGCCAACACAATCTGACTGTTATACATTAACAGCATGACTTCCTATAATTACCACAAAAGAATGGCCCATAATTGCAAGAAATCCTAACAATAATAAGAATCCAAAAAAATATGAAATTAAAGAACGATGAAACTACCACCGACTTTGATAATTGCCTAAACTCATTTCAATCACGAGTCCCGATATAGGAAACCCCCATTCTTTTTTTATAAGTCACTTACTTCACAGCAAATCTTCATAACACGAACTACAGTATTTACAAGAAGTAGAAATAACGGCCAGCTAAACAATAAGATTCGATCTACTGTACACTAACTACTAGGACGCATCAAAAGAAAGATTTTGTTGTAGAACAAAGAATGCATTTAGAAAATTTTACCTTATTCATGTGACATCGAGTTCCAAAAATTATATAGTTGTCAATAATTCCACTACACAAACATTATCACACCTTTCCTTGCATCTTTTCTTATAAGAAATTTCATCTCACTTCAAATTGCTTGTTGTA
Organism: Schistocerca gregaria; assembly: GCF_023897955.1. Lineage (NCBI taxonomy): Eukaryota > Metazoa > Arthropoda > Insecta > Orthoptera > Acrididae > Schistocerca > Schistocerca gregaria. The sequence continues at coordinate 123,755,355 of NC_064923.1, read as the reverse complement.
CCAACACAGCATCTACACTAAGACTATCATGTCCATATACTTCCCTATCCACTCGCTAACTGCTAGTCCGTCCAACCACAGAATATCTTGCCTAGGGCGCAGTGCGTTGTCAGCCGTATTAACACAGTCTGTAGCGCTGCCAAAATACGAACAGGCTACTTACAAGTGTATTATTATTATCTCAGGGCCACCTTCCTGGGTGTTAATTACTCCTCTGAGAAAACAGGCAGGCAGTCACACTTAAACGGCTGTGCTGAACTGCATTTCTTTAAGAAGAAGGTTGTGGTAGATGTGTCAGTGGGTGTCTGCATGAGGTGGAAATAATCATGTATGCTGGCTCTAGTGTTTAAGACCTGGGCTAGACTGGAAATACAGCATTAGCAGCAGTAACGTCAAGTAACTGGGTCATTCACCACGAGAGGATCTTCTGTCTGCCCTCTTCATAGGCGATCTGTAAAATTTGTCCTGGGAATTCCCTTATACCTCACTGAACGAATATTTGTTAGAAACTCTTGTTGCTGCTACAACCCTAAAAAAAAACACTGTCAAGTATGTTGCTTTCCAAAAGCCTTTCACCATCATGAATTTGTAGTTTAGCAATATATCTCTGAATTCGCAACTTCCACATCGAGTTGGATCAAAAGTCTTTTAGTCCTCTGGCTTATGTTGTGTGCTTCCGCACTTTGATCTACAGGTGTAACAAGCAAGAAGTTCGAGAGATCTGCCTATATTGAGTCTCTGCGCAGCTAAAGGTCTCCTCATGGATACACATTACAGTACTGTTGTTTTGCATATAAGGACCGGCAGAGGCACTCATGCTCTTCCGTCCAGTCATACGCTACACTTAAGATTCTGGAAAAAAGAATGTGTGACAGCGATACTAACTTTCTACAACAGATTTGGTTCAAGGTAGTACACAAATAATGAGATTGGTAGAGCTGTATGAGATATCTGTCTTTTACAATTCAGTATAACGTGAAACCGACACATTCTGGCAATCAAGAGCTCCTATAATTTGTAACACCGCATCTAAAATCGTCTGAATATCACTTTCAAGGGCTATGAGTACTTTAGTTAAAGTTCCGGGAGAGAAATTGCCGTCAATGTATAATATTATCATCTGCTGGAAACATCTTCAGACACAAACCAAAAGTCTGTAGTTGAATAGTTTTACAGATCGACCAGAGCCGCTCAGCGCGAATGTTTTAGCTCAAGAGTCTGAATATATTTCTGTGTAATGTCTTTCTGTGCAATTTTTATGTAAGTCTACAAAGCATCAAGAGTGTTTGCTGGAGAACCATGACGAGCATTTAACATAGCTGAAACATCAGATGGCTGTATACACAAATGTGATCTTTTTTTATATTGAATAACTCTGGGTACGCTGTAAATAATTTAATTAATAATTTTCTTCTTTCCTACAAGCTTATTTCGATTATAGCTCTACTCTCAAGTAAACCTGTAGATTTTACGTTTGTGAGTCTACTTAAGAGTGTATAAGTTGTACAAAAAAGTCAGTTTACATACATACTTACATCTAGTTTGAACAGACAGATGCCCATATTAAATCAGTGAGCGAAGTGTCGACTACCTGTTTGTTGTAAGATTGTTATCACGTAAGATCTATTTATATAGAATATTTTTGTGAAATATTTCTGAGAGCTAGTTTGACAGCTTTTCTCGTTCATTAATTACAGTGTAATCTTTGCCAGTCAGTGATGTTTCATTGAAACAATTTTGTTATGATACATATATATGGTTATCTTTTGTTCTTTATTTATTCTGCTTTTGGTCCTGTCTCGTTTTCCAACTGTCAATAAAACTGAATTTTCTCATTTTGAGAGTGCAGGTGATCTGTTTTTATTTTAGGAAATCATTCGACAGTCACGATCGCATAAAATATTTCTTTATTTAAGACAACCGATTTCGACAGACTTTGATGTCATATCCATGTCTTAAAATCTTTTTCTAGTAAAACATGTGAATTTTACACTGAACCTCACGAGCAAGATGGCAAGTGGATAAAAAACAGCACCCTACAGAAGTTTTGTCATCGCTAAAATATTTAAAAACATAAAGCATATTTTCCAAAGGACATGTTCATCCACATATTGCTCAGATATGCTTGTTACATTATACACACACGATACACAGTAGCACATCTGCTTACGTATGCTGGACATATTCGTTTAGAATATGTATGAAAGTCCAGTTGTGCCTCGTTGCTGCTGTATTAACAGAATATTCGATTTTGTTTTCGTTTTGTAAAGTGCACAGTTTAACATTTCTCAACATTCAAAGCATCGGTGCAATCTGAGGAACATTTTTTATGAACTAATTAAGCTTCTCACCCAGCGAGGTTTGCGAAACGTTCCAGTCTCGTGGCGGCAATAACAAGGAGTTTCGCTGCTGAAAGTCGCATTGTCGCACACCGAACCCCGTGAAAAGACTTCCGGTAAGGTAGGATGACAAAACACGAGCAACAGGTGGATGACGACGCGGCTGGCAACCTGACGCTGCGCTGCCCCTCTGCCGTGTAATGCGCCTCGTCTGCCGCATTCTTCATTCGGGACGTGATGCTCCTGCTGAAATGTATCTCCCCTCCGTCTGGTCAATGAGGAAAGCTCGACGTCGTCATCTGCCCCACAACGCCGAGACGGTCTCGAACGGAGGCTAATGCGCCACGCTTCGTGTCTACAGCGCGTTGGACAAAGGAAAAGCCTTACTCGAGTGTCTGCCCCACTACTGCGTTCAGAAGATCGTTTTACTTAGTCACCAAACTCGCTTAACTCGCCAGGCAGGTCCCTAGCTCTGAACCGCCAATTTGAACCCTGTACATAATGGACTGAATCCAGAAAATCAGCATACCAGAACTCTGTACAAGAAGCTAAACGCTTGCTACTATCTACAGTTAACATACTGCAAATACCGATCAATCCCAATTATGTTTTACAAAGAGTGGTCTACGGCATTCGCCACTTGCCTAGCTTGCATTTATCGTGAATCACTCACTCGGTGGGAAAAAGCGCAGGTAACTCCAGTATGTAAGAAACGTACGTAAGTAGGCTGTTTAGGTTTTTATGTTGGTAACGCCACGTAGCGCTCTCTATGAAATTCGCTGACTGCGCTTTGTGCAGTCTGTGGCTGGTTGGACTCATTGTTGGAATATTCTATTCGGTTGTTTAGTGTTGGGCAGTTGGATGTGAACAGCACGTAGCGTTGGGCTGTTGGAGGTGAGCAACAAGCTGTGGTGGATACGGAAAGAGCTGCCACAGTTTTGAGAGGTTACTTTAAGCGATATGGACGTGCGTCTGCCAGAAAAACGAAATTTGTAAAGATGGATGTCATGAATTGATAGATATATGATGACTTTTGAACACTATTAAGGTAAATACATTGTTTATTCTCTATCAAAATATTTCATTTGCTAACTATGCCATATCAGTAGTTAGTGCCTTCAGTAGTTAGAATCTTTTATTTAGCTGGCAGTATTGGCGCTCGCTGTATTGCAGTAGTTCGAGTAACGAAGATTTTTGTGAGGTAAGTGATTCATGAAAGGTATAGGTTATTCTTAGTCAGGGGCATTCTTTTGTAGGGATTATTAAGTCAGATTGCGTTGCGCTAAAAATATTGTGTGCCAGTTTAGTGATGTTCAGAATGAGTAAACAGAACTGCCTGAGTACGTTCAGTTTTGCTCAGCTGTTTGAAAATCAAATAGCGTAGAAGTTTACCAGCACATTCATTCATAATTTTTCAAGGTGATGTTTCAGGTAAAAGAACGGATTTACAAAATTACAGACCAATATCCTTAACTTCTATTTGTTAGCAGGGCGGGCACTTCCGCTGCATGCTAGTAATCATATAATTTGAGCCATGACTATACCTTTACGTTACATGACTACTCCGCAATTCACACTTAAAGTGCACAGCAGACTTTGTCTCTACCACACCAATCGTAAATAGGACGTAGAAAAAACGAAAACAAATCTTTAAATACGAGGTATAATTTCTCTTATTTTATCACCATAGCCATTCTTCGCAATATAAGCGAGAGGTAAAAAAAAATATTTAGCTTTCGGAAGATAATATTGTTAAATGAAATTTCGTGAAATTATTTCACTGCAACGAGAAACACCTATGTTTTAATCATATTCATTTACTCATGTGCATGACACTAATGACCCTATTTTTCATAATACAACATCAGGTGCCTTTTAATTTTTTTTCTGTGTCGTAGGACAGGGACGTAGAAAGCCTGCGATATACTCTGCCAAAAGACTTCACATGCAGTCGATAACAGGTGTTCGTGAGCCTGGCCTCTGACGTCATGTAGAAAATTATACTTCGGACAATGCGGTGCTCTACCTCGCTGATGCATTGCATATGTGACTGGGCTGCTTATTGAATCTCACTTGGACAGTCTTTGGATTATAAATGCACGGATGCTGAGGAACTTACGTAACCATGGCCAGTCTGAATTTTTATCTGGGTTGTCTACTTTTTCTATGACCCATCATGGACTGGTTTTGTCAAATATCCAGTGATAATTGTGCAGCCCTCCTCCCTTGTAATAAAATGTTTGTTGCACTTTAGCAGGTATAATAATTTCTGCTGCCAACACTATTAGATAAGGTTCCTATACTGTGTGGTGTTACTTTAGAACAGCATGGACAAGCTTAGCGTAGGCAGTGTCTTTAGTGGGTAAGTTACATCTGTCTTGCCAGTATAAAGCAGTCTTTTATTTCCATTCCCTTTATCATTTTCTATCATAGCGTTGTCGTTAACCAATTTCCCAGTACAGCTTTTGTATGGTCATGCAAACACTCTAATATCTGGTTTGTAAATGCGGTTGTAGCAACCGGATTTTCTCTTTCGCAACCGATGTTCGGTCGTATGCAAAAGCTTAACTGTGTCTTAAACGTACATGGATTATCTGTGTCTGTCTTTTGTCCAAAAACGTTGGGTATCTCAACGGAATGACTTTCCAGCAGCGGCGAAAGAAAGAAATGTTACTCTCAGCAAGAAATTATCAATCCCCTATATTTTGTTGGGTCAAACGGCTCTGAACACTATGGGACTTAGCACCTGAGGTCATCAGTCCCGTAGAACTTGGAACTACTTAAACCTAACTAACCTAAGGATGTCACACACATCCATGCCCGAGGCCGGATTCGAACCTGCGACCGTAGCGATCGCGCGGTTCCAGACTGAAGCGCCTAGAGCTGCTCGGTCACAGCGGCCGGCCTATATTTTATTGAAGAGTTTGCTGACTAAATCATAAATGAAAATGGCTTATTCACAAAGGCCATTAGTGTAAAACAATTAGCATAGGAACCATGCTGACAGAAACAATTCAAGTTTTGACATGTTTCACTCCTCATCGAAAATTGGCTTATGTACTCCGGACATAAATTTAGCTTAAATAATTGTCCCAATAAATGATGTGCAATTGTAACTGCTAGATATTTAGTTAAATCGGCAACCTCTGAATTCTTGTCATCACCTAACAAATTCAATGGCATTTGGACACCGTAACACAAATGTGGTTACATTCACATCACTTGATTATCACCCCAGAAAACTTCCGCAGACAAGCTACTTGCACCTAGGCTAAAACACAGATCTCTCTGATCGATCGAGGTGGCGAATTGTTTAGCACGTTGGACTCGGATTCGGGAGGGCGACGGTTTAAACCCACATCCGGCCATTCAGATTTAGGTTTTCCGTGATTTCCCTAACTCGTACCAAGCAAATGCTGGGATGGTTTCTTTGAAATGGCATGGCCGATTTCCTTCCCCATCCTGCTCTAATTCGAGCTTGTGCTCTGGCTCTAATGACCTCGTTGTCGACGGGACGTTTAATACTAATCACCTCCTCCGATTCTGCGAATGTCTCCTTCCAGAGGGGCCACCGAAAGTGCTCTTTGAAGCTAATCCTCCGTATTTCGCCAATTCTCAAAGTCTACAACTTTCATCTCTTCGTAAAACGATACATTGTCGCAACACAAACCATCCAGAGCAGCAAGAATAACGTTCGTCCGTCTACGAGGAAACAAGATCGACTCCATGATTAAACGAGTCGAAAATGACCAGGAAAATGTTATCTTTAGGCCACTACAGTATTAAACAGGTTGGCTTCTACCCCAGTAATGCGTATTAACCCACTGGACTGGCTCTCCCTGTTCCGCATATTCCGTAAGTACCCTGTCGGCGGACCTCATTTCACTGTAATCTGTCACAATGTTCAAAAACACTATTTCGGGAAATCCTTTGACAGTACAAATGGCTGAAAACACTGTAAATACTGCGCACTTGAAAAATGACGTAACGAAACTCTCTTGCTCTTATTTTATTTTACGCTCATGGTCCTATGCAAGATACACGAAGAGGCAACGGCACCCCTGATCTCGATAATTGCGCGACAGATATTTGCCAGAAAATCATTTTTTCTTCTGATTCCCACTTTATTTATTATGGGAGTACACTCGTCACACTTTCGCAAAGAGTGTACGAGCTATTAGGGGTTCTTAATTTGCCTTCGACATCTTCCGTCACTCCAACCTAATGAGGACCTCCAACATTTGGCCAGTAGCCTACAATAGATTGTAGTAGATTATTTGGAGTACTTCCTTAACAGAGGTACTGCGCTTATTCCGAGACCTCATGATAACCATTCCATTCGTCTTCCTTTCTTTTTTATCCTTTTTTTTCCATTCCACACTCATTCGTAGTTATTAAATTATGCGATAAGCACGACAAGTTATTCATTAATGCTGTTACAACATCAGATTCATCGCCTTCTTTAGCGATATTACCTGTATATACGGTACTTACGTTAAAGGATAGCTGTCATTTAGTGCACTACGTGGGAAAACAGTCTGAATGGCTCAGCATTTCATTACGGTCACCTCCGGTGAAAATGCCTCTATCAGAGAACAAATTTGTAGTGTTGCTGAACAGATCTGATAAACTTTTTGAGAACGTTAGGTATCAGAATAAGCACTCTTACGGCACTTCCCATGTTAGTTTAGTTTATGATGAAACTTGGAGCCGCGCGGTATTAGCCGAGCGGTCTGAGGCGCTGCAGTCATGGACTGTGCGGCTGGTCCCGGCGGAGGTTCGAGTCCTCCGTCGGGCATGGGTGTAAGTGTTTGTACGTAGGATAATTTAGGTTAAGTAGTGTGTAAGCTTAGGGACTGATGACCTTAGCAGCAGTTAAGTCTCATAAGATTTTCACACACACACACACACACACACACACACACACACACACACGAAACTTGGATGTTCGTTTTACTGTATGACGCACTATAAGCCGAAAGAACTATATGAGTAAATAATTACTGTCTCTGTTCCTGAACGTACATCCGAGTGGACATGCGTCGACGACTGTTGGTCGAAAAATTGCAGCATTAAAACCACCAGATGTTATTTTTTTTCTTTTAAATTATTTATTGATTTTGTCAATTTACATGAACTGTGTTTTGATTTCCTCAAAAAGAGGAAGATCGTATAAAATGTGCTCCGTAGCGTAACAGTAGTAAACTTAGTAATTTGTGATATTTTTCAGATTTAATGAAATAATAACGTAAGTCTAACAAGTAAACAAAAAGACATGACTAAAAATAAAAGTTTAACACAGTAAGAGTAATTTCTACAGTTGTTCTCATAGTACCTACATTCCTGCAATATAAATATGTGGATCGTACTTGTGTGAAGCATTTCACAGAGCCGAGAAATATCTTCTCGGGTTCCCGGTCGCATTACATGGTTATCCATCTCCGAGCTTTCGGCGGCCGCCTAAGTGCTTCTTTATCACCACCTATTCGTTACTGACTTCCGTATGGTTCTGACCTCTGTCTTATAAATCCGTGGCACCGCGAGGCCCAGGAAAAAGACAAACGAGAGTAGGCCCGCAGTCAGCGAGATATAGGGGCTCTGAAACGAACTTATGACGTCACACTAGTCGGCTTGTCCGCCACACTTGGCGAACGCTCGGCGCCGTGCAGGCCCCACGGGAAAATCAATACTTAATTGTAATGGTATCCTCTAAAGGTCATAATTTTTTAGTGATCTATCGAGAACTTGCGTATATTTAAACACGCAGTCAGGAAATATAAAACTCGTCTGAAACAGGTACTCGCTCTCGGCCGTAGACGGCTGCTGGCGCTCGTTAAGACCTGCAGTGTCACGTGCTGTGACGTACCCGTCACGGTCGGTCTTTCTCGTGGGTAGACCTGAACTCTCTCGCTCAACTCAGCAAACAAAATGAGTTTCTGCAACTGTTAACTCGTAACTGGGTGTTTACCTGCAAACGAGAATTTCATTCACTGCTACAATCTGCTATTATGGAGTCGTCCTGATTTATAGTACCACAACAAAATACAAAACTTCGCAGTTTGCAGTAATCTCTGTACATAAAAGGCTATGTCCTGACTGACTGGCTGACTCGTCATCGCCCGACCTAAGCCGGTAACAATAGAAACTTGAAATTGTGAGAAGTTGTGAATCTTCTACTGTAGGCGTCGTTTAAGAAGGGATTTTTCGAAATTCCACCCCTAAGGGAATGAAATAAGGACGTAGGTCTTTTTTTGATAAATGCCGCCATTAAGGCAGTATTGAAATTATAATTTGGTTTCTCGGTCACAAATAAAGAAATACGTGTTTCAGCATTTTAGCAAATTTAAACATATGGGTTTTAAATACTGAGTGAAAAGTATTTTGAAAAATATATCATTATTCAAAAACTACTAAAGTATTTGCTACAGCTATGAACATTGGTATTTGATGTCTCGATTAAAAATGAAAAGTGTTTCAGTGTTTTTGGAAATTCAACCCCTATGGTGGTGAAACGGAGGTGAAAGTTTTTATGGAAATAATAAGGTTTTTAACATGGTTTTCAGTCAGCGACTGTTGTATAATACAAAATTTTGAAAACGACAGCCCTCAGTCGCGAACACAATTAATTTCTAACCTAGGTTTTGGTGTCAGAAGGGACATCTTCTTCGGACAAAATTAAAACAAATGTTACAGCAAAACGTACGAAAAAATACGAAAGCTGCGGTCATACCTGGCGGCGTCAGATAGTCAAAATTAAAATAAAATGCAACAGAGCTGCAAGCCACTAGGTGCTGCCATGCGTCCTCTTCTACAGTGTTGTGTGTAGCAGAGGACACATGGCAGCACCTAGTGGCTTGCACCTCTGTTGCATTTTATTTTAACTCTATCTGACGCTGTCAGGTATGACCGCAGCTTTTGTATTTTTTGGTAAGTTATGCTGTAACGTTTAGTTTTAATTTTGTCCGGAGAATGTGTCCCTTCCGACACCAAAACCTAAGTTAGAAATTAATTGTGTTCGCGACTGAGGGCTGTGTTACTCAAAATTTTGTTTTATGGAAATATTTAATTTTGCAAGCGTTTTTGTAGCTAAATCCATGAAAATTCGTATTTGGCTTCTCTGTTAGAAATAAAACATACGCATGTCACTGTTTTTGGAAACTGAACCCCTAAGGGAGTGAAATAGGGTCAGACTGATTCACGGACTCATCATTGCCCAGCGGAGACACCTAAGGATAGAAACTTGACGCGTGGAGAGAGTGTTGATCTTATACTGTAGACTTGGTCCAAGGAGGGGGTGAAATAGGGGATGAAAGGCTTTTCCAATAGTATGTCGCTGGTAAGGGAATTTTCCTGATGGAGCCACGAAAACACGAATTCGGTTTCTCTGTCAGACAAAAAAAATGTTTCAGTATTTTTGGAAATTCGACCGCTAAAGGAATAAAATAGTACGTGAAAGATTTTTAAATAAATAATTACTAAAGAACTACTAAAAGATTTTAAGGCTAAGTCTATGACAACGGGAATTTGGCTTTTCGATTAGAAATAAAACAACACTTGTTTGAGTGTTTCTGGAGGTTCAAAAATGGCTCTGAGCACTATGGGGCTTAACATCTATGGTCACCAGTCCCCTAGAACTTAGAACTACTTAAACCTAACTAACCTAAGGACATCACACAACACTCAGCCATCACGATCCAGAGAAAATCCCTGACCCCGTCGGGAATCGAACCGGGGAACCTGGGCGTGGGAAGCGAGAACGCTACCGCACGACCACGAGATGCGGGATTTCTGGAAGTTCAATCCCTGAGGGCGTGCAACAGGGGATGGAAATTTTTCAGAAAATATTTCGTTACATTAAGAAAAATGTAAAGCTAATTATATGAAATTGAGTATTTGACTTCTCGGTTAGATACAAAGGAATATGTTATGGAAATATCTCCACAAGAATTCGAAAGCCATGATTAACAAAAATTTTGTATTCCGAGTTCCAGAATCGCTTTTTGGTCAGAAATATTTTCGGAAACGACCATACTTACATGGCCTTAATTAGCGTGGGAAGCTTAGAAGCTGTTACAGTTGGTGAACAACATAAAAATTCGATTAAATAAATACAATAAACTCTCTGCACACCTTACAGTCAACACCAGCGAAGCACCAAGGGGCTAAGCCAGTTTAAGATACATGCTCGTTATAAATGGTATAACTGCCTGTTTACACCATTTACTCCATTCTGCGTAAGACTCCTCATTTCATACAAGACTTAGTATGCAATCATTTCCGCACGATTTTAATTTTATTGTACGAAGTGCAGCCAAAACAAATTACTAGTCAAACTGTGGACTTCCGAACGTTGTGGAATTAATAAACAGTAAGACTTCATAATAGCGGATTCCAGTAGACGATGCAATTCCGGTTTTTACATAAAAAGCCAGTTACAAATTAAAATGCTTAGAAACGCAACTTGCGGCGGCGCTGTTCTTTCTGTCCCTTTACGACGAAACTGCACCTACCTGTGAATATTGTCTCAGCAGATCATCAGTAGGGAAGCCGAGTGAAACCTACTGTACTTCGACGTGAACCAGGCTGCAATTTAACTCACTAATCTACGTTTCGGGAGAAAGTTTCCACACAAATGAAAGGTTGGAAATTTTGTCCTCAATTAATATATTCTGAAACTTAGGTGAAAAAGTATCACTGCCAAGCCCGTGGTAGTCTTAACACAGTCGCTCACACTCCCTTTTACTCACGTTAGCAAGTTTATGGTCTTGAGTTTCCCGTAAACGTAATAGCTACAAAATACGCATTGTTTTTGGTTGAGGATGCTCGCCAAATATTAAGTCTGACGGTACCAAATGCAGTCACAGTTTTTAGCCACCGACCTGCTCAATACGCCACGCGGAATTTGTCTTTTCTCTTCACAAAATTCACTTAAAAATTCCGAAATTTCTACACACACATCGGAATAATTATGCCGTCACTTTACAACACTTTTGATATGTGAAACACTGCTAGATCCGGCAACTTATCATTTCCATCGGAACTACCACTACACACGTCCGATCTCTTTCATGGCTAGGCTTCGACCTTCCTGTAGAATACTCTAAGTCTTCTCTACCAGCAGAGAAAGGCGCGCGAAGAATATTGCTTTACCACTGGTCAGTTTACTCAGCGGCCAATAGCAAAACAACATTCTCCAGCGACAATCCGCGTTTTTCATCAATAACCAATCGCAAATAAGTAAACCTAACGACTGCACCTTTTTACCGACGTAATTATCTAATATGCTGAAGTTTTGCTTCAGCATAAAGTTATTTACTCTTGTTATTTATACCTGAATTAACTTTCCCTTTACCATAAACTTACTTTACAAATCTATGCTAAAAGAAATGGTTCAAATGGCTCTGAGCACTATGGGACTCAACTTCTTAGGTCATCAGTCCCCTAGAACTTAGAACTACTTAAACCCAATTAACCTAAGGGCATCACACACATCCACACCCGAGGCAGGATTCGAACCTGCGACCGTAGCGGTCGCGCTGTTCCAGACTGTAGCACCTAGAACCGGTCGGCCACCTCGGCCGGCTCTATTCTACAAAAATCCTCTTTGTCCATATCCATACTGCTTCGAAATGTTCCCACACTAAATCCCACTACATAACTCGTTCAATTATTATCTTCATATTAACCTTAAATTACACTCACACATCATTCATACTGCTAAACACATTTATACCTTTTTACCTACACAAAAAGACATACTAAAACTTTATGAAAATACTATAACAGTTTATGAAAAACATTCTATTACTTTAGTGCACACTAGTGGGCACAATCGAAACTAAAATCACAGTACCCCTATCCAATACTGTCCTCTATCGGCTGATACACAAACTACGTGTTCGTCCAGTCTCGCGTCTCCATCTGTCACTATCCAGCTCTGAGACACATCTCCCACTTAACCGCCTCCAAGGCAGGATCGTTATACGGCGCTACGCCTCAAACTCCGCGGCCTGTCTTTCTTGGGAGCCTCGCCGGCACCAGCTGTAACATCATCAGTGCTTAGTAGGTCGCCGTAAAAGACACTGTTTTTATACGAAGTCTGTAGTGCCCGTTCTAACCTTTAGATTACCGGATAATTGGCTATACACAACTGCAAACAGCCCTCTTTATCGAGGATGTTACGAGATATTTCAATCTATATGGCTTCTTTTATTGCGCTACTCCAGAAACACAGGTGTCGTCGAATGCAATTTTATGTCCGTTTTCTAAATCACGTTCTGCTACCGACGATTAGTCTGGGTAGCGTTGTCGCGGACATTCGTTAATGTTCAGTCCGTCGCTGCCGTATCGTGCCCACGGCCTGAGCGAGGTAATACTATCCGGACATAAACGATATTTTGTAAACGGCATGAAAATTGACACCTGCACTTTATATTACAGGCCTCACGAGCTGAGGTATTTTTGCTATAGGCGTGAAGCTCGATGTTGTGTATCTTCAGGCAACTGCTGTTCTTCCCTGTCTGAGACTACACTATCCACAGAAATTTAGAGAATTGCCATAAAACTGTAATTTAAAAAATGGTTCAAATGGCTCTGAGCGCTATGGGACTTAACATCTGTGGTCATCAGTCCCCTAGAACTTAGAACTACTTAAACCTAACTAACCTAATGACATCACACACATCCATGCCCGAGGCAGGATTCGAACCTGCGATTACCGGACTGAAGCGCCTAGAACCGTACGGTCACAACGGCCGGCCCATAAAACTCTCGATGGCACCTGTGTCTTCACTAAGGATAACGGTTTCTAAGGTAATGTAATAAAAGAGGAGAGAAAAATATAAAACCATCAATAAAGGAGTGGACTGAGCACCAGTGACGTAGCTCCCGGTACTATGGCTATATGCGTACAAGGCCAGCGAATCACAACAGTTACCACGTGACACCGGCCGAGAGTTCGTAGATGTATAGCCGCTGAAAACACTACGTCTGCTTTGTGGATCAGAACGTCAGCTTCAATCGAATATAAAAAATTGGCCAAGTGCGAATAGAAGTCGAGCGCTGAAGGTTCCGTACAGACTTAACTATGTGTGTAGACAGTTCACCCACACCGGGAATCGAGAATCTCACCGATCTTTTCCTGCTATCGATACAGATACTGGCAAGGTATCCGTTCTAGGAATTCCAAGACGTTCGACAATTACTTAATTTTAAGTTTAAATTTTTTCTGTAATTTACTGCCGTTATTCCTGAGAAAAAGAGGTTGTAAGTAGGCTGTTTAGGGTTTTATGTTGGTAACGGCACGTAGCGCTCTGCATGAAAATCGTTGACTGCACTGTGTGCAGTCTGTGGCTGGCTGGACTCATTGCTGGAATATTCGCTTGTTTAGTGTTGGGCAGTTGGATGTGAACAGCACGTAGCTTTGGGCAGATGGAGGTGAGCCGCCAGCAGTGGTGGATGTGGGGAGACAGATGCCAGAGTTTTGAGAAGTTACTATGAGCGGACGATCTGGACGTGTGCCCGTCAGAAAAAGGAAATTTGTTTCATTGGATGTCACAAAAATATATACAATGACTTTTAAGGTAAATACATTGTTTGTTCTCCATCAAAATCTTTCATTTGCTAACTAAGCCTATCAGTAGTTAGTGCCTTCAGTAGTTAGAAACTTTTATTTAGCTGGCAGTATTGGCGCTCGCTGTATTGCAGTAGTTCGAGTCACGAAGATTTTTGTGAAGTAAGTGATTCATGAAAGGTATAGTTTATTGTCATTCAGGGCCATTCTTTTGTAGGGAATATTGAAGATCAGATTGCGATGGGCAAAAATATTGTGTGTCAGTTTACTGATGATGAGGATAAGTAAAGAGAAAACTGTCTGAATACCTTGAGTTTTGCTCAGCTGTTTGAAAATCAACTAACGGAAGAGTTTTTCCAGCACTTGTCATTCTTTACATTCTAAGGGGATGTTTCAAGGTCTTAACAGATGAAGAGAGATTCGGGAACCAAGGGACAAAAAAATTTTCGGATGACGTAATTACAAATTAACAATTCTGGAATTTTTTATTTAATTGTACTGTGAAACCTTGTTGCCTGCCAACTTTCTAGGTCAAGAGGATTACCCAATAGGTATTCATGAGCGAGTTTTATAGTATCAGGTGGATAATGGCCGTATACTTTGATTTCGCTGACTTACATACTTACGTTCTTTAGGCCGCCGAGGGTCGGGAGACCATAGTATGTGATACAAATTTCGGGTCAATACATCTACCCGTTCCTGAGAAGGGTTCTTAATAGCCGGAGAAGCAAACAGACGACAAAATGATCCTATAACGGTTCCGTTTTTACTGCTTGAGGTACGGCAACCTCCAGATGAGGTCAAAAGTGCCGAACATTTTACACGGCTGTTTTTCATGCAGGTCACTGAACGAAAACAAATGTGACAAATACTTCATACTGGGGTATGCCATAAATCGTGAAAGACATTCTGTTACAGGTAAAGATGGACGGTTCAAAAGCTCATAACGCACGATTTTCAACAACTTGCCTTCGACGATTTTTTTCCTTTCATTTGCGGTTGGATGAGACAGAGAGGACGTGTTAGCTGCCCACACGGTTTCCCTAGTTTGGTCCTCAATATCTACTACAGATGTGTTTCCAAGTATAGTGAATAAGCTGGATGCTCTGAAACCTCAGCTGAAGGCCAAATGAACCGACATTTTCTCTCTATTCCTATGCAATTTGGAGCAGTCCCTGGTGGAAACTAGGAGCGCGTGTTATAGGAAAGGTCCGGCATTTCGAACTCACCTGGGAAGAAGACACCGCTTCAGCAGACACAGGGGTCATGTTGGTGGTGGGTGTAACGGCGGAGACCCTTTACGATCCGAGTGACTAACCTCATTGAGCCTTCCTTCCTCAAAACGCCTCTTCATTCTCTCTCGCCTCCTTGTTCTCTGCTCGCGTGATAAGTTTGATTGTAATATCATTCAACCGATGGATTTTCAACTTTTTCCTATAGCTAGAACTATCCCGAACTGTTTTGATTTAATATAAAACACAAGGATGTGATCGCAAATGTTGGGAAATACCCCGAAAGTTGACGACAAATGTTGAAAATTATATATATATATATATATACCTTAAACGGTAATTTACTATGGCTACAGTGGATATAATGCTCGCTGGTCCCTATATATAGGGGCAGCCGAGCATTACAGAGGGTGGCACCAGCACAATTACAGAGCGTAGGGATTTTAAAAGAATAGCGGATTCCTGATCGAGTGGATCCTCTAAACCACACATTTCTGTAGTCAATTCTAAGCGACTTTTGAAGGGTAACACGGCTGTTCAATGGGGGAACATGTGACTTGGAGAGATGACACTCCTATGGATGAGTTTCAGTTTGGCGATTACCTGTAGAACGTTACGCGTCATCGTGTGTTGCGTCAACAGTGAAGTACAAAGAAACTGGTGTATCAATATCGGGGTGTGTTTTGTGGTTAGGGTGTGGTTCCCAAATTGTGCTTAAGAAAACGCTAAATACAGAAGTATGAGTACTTTTTGTAGAATTGTGTGCTGTATACAGAAGAGGAACAATTAGGAGATGATGTTTGTTTGTATCAGCATGGGAATGCACCCTGTCACAGAGGAGCATCATTGAGGTAATAATTTAGGGATAATAACATCTCTGAAATGGACTAGCCTGCCAATAGCCCTGATCTGAATCCAATGGAACACCTTTTGGATGAATGAGAACATCGTTCCGAACCGCACAGACCAATATCACAACCTTCCTAGGTTTCGACTGTAGAGGAAGAATGGGCTTTCATTCCTTCACGGACATTCACACACTTCATTGAAAGTGTCCGCAATATACACTCCGGAAATTGAAATAAGAACACCGTGAATTCATTGTCCCAGGAAGGGGAAACTTTATTGACACATTCCTGGGGTCAGATACATCACATGATCACACTGACAGAACCACAGGCACATAGACACAGGCAACAGAGCATGCACAATGTCGGCACTAGTACAGTGTATAGCCACCTTTCGCTGCAATGCAGGCTGCTATTCTCCCATGGAGACGATCGTAGAGATGCTAGATGTAGTCCTGTGGAACGGCTTGCCATGCCATTTCCACCTGGCGCCTCAGTTGGACCAGCGTTCGTGCTGGACGTGCGGACCGCGTGAGACGACGCTTCATCCAGTCCCAAACATGCTCAATGGGGGACAGATCCCGAGATCGTGCTGGCCACGGTAGTTGACTTACACCTTCTAGAGCATGTTGGGTGGCACGGGATACATACGGACGTGCAATGTCCTGTTGGAACAGCAAGTTCCCTTGCCGGTCTAGGAATGGTAGAACGATGGGTTCGATGACGGTTTGGATGTACCGTGCACTATTCAGTGTCCCCTCGACGATCACCAGAGGTGTACGGCCAGTGTAGGAGATCGCTCCCCAAACCATGATGCCGGGTGTTGGCCCTGTGTGCCTCGGTCGTATGCAGTCCTGATTGTGGCGCCCACCTGCACGGCGCCAAACACCCATACGACCATCATTGGCACCAAGGTAGAAGCGACTCTCATCGCTGAAGACGACACGTCTCCATTCGTCCCTCCATTCACGCCTGTCGCGACACCACTGGAGGCGGGCTGCACGATGTTGGGGCGTGAGCGGAAGACGGCCTAACGGTGTGCGGGACCGTAGCCCAGCTTCATGGAGACGGTTGCGAATGGTCCTCGCCGATACCCAGGAGCAATAGTGTCCCTAATTTGCTGGGAAGTGGCGGTGCGGTCCCCTGCTGCACTGCGTAGGATCCTACGGTCTTGGCGTGCATCCGTGCGTCGCTGCGGTCCGGTCCCAGGTCGACGCGCACGTGCACCTTCCGCCGACCACTGGCGACAACATCGATGTACTGTGGAGACCTCACGCCCCACGTGTTGAGCAATTCGGCGGTACATCCACCCGGCCTCCCGCATGCCCACTATACGCCCTCGCTCAAAGTCCGTCAACTGCACATGCGGTTCACGTCCACGCTGTCGCGGCATGCTACCAGTGTTAAAGACTGCGATGGAGCTCCGTATGCCACTGTAAACTGGCTGACACTGACGGCGGCGGTGCACAAATGCTGCGCAGCTAGCGCCATTCGACGGCCAACACCGCGGTTCCTGGTGTGTCCGCTGTGCCGTGCGTGTGATCATTGCTTGTACAGCCCTCTCGCAGTGTCCGGAGAAAGTATGGTGGGTCTGACACACCGGTGTCAATGTGTTCTTTTTTCCATTTCCAGGAGTGTAGTTCAAGGCGTCATAAGGCGAGTGGTGGACTTATCCCAGCTTAATGCCCACAAATAGGAGTCTAGATACTTCTGATGGGGTAGTGTATATATTAGCCTCCAAACAATCATTTTTTCTGTTGTGGCACGAAAGTGTTTGTGTCCTAGTCTTTCATTCGGCCTTTAAGTTATGAAGGCACTCTAAATGGCGAGAATTATCTAACAGATCTTGCTAATTTCATTTCCCCTTCCATTCGTGCAATGTACGGCAATGGAAAGTTTTTATGTCACCAAGATAGCTTCATAGCGACGTGCGAACACAGCCAGAAGAAAAAGTAGGAGGCCAGTGGCTAGGATGCACAGTGTTTCCTTCTCAGTGTTTCTTTATAAAAAACTAAACTCCTCCCGCACAGGCCATGAAGGCCCAAAGGTACCGACGTGCCGCCCTGTCATCTTCAGCCTACAGATGTTCCCGGAGACAGATATGGATGGGCATGTAGTCAGCAGACCGCACTCCCGACCGTATGTCAGTTTCCGAAACCGGAGCCGCTACTTCTCAATTAAGTATCTCCTCAGTTTGCCTCACAAGGGCTGAGTGCACTCCGCTTGCCAACAGCACTCGGCAGACCGCATTGTCACCCATCCAAGAGGTAGCCGAGCCCGACAGTGCTTAACTTCGGTCATCTGATGGGAACCGGTGTTACCACTGCGGATTTTCCTTATAAGGCTCAGTAAGTAAGGAAGACATATAATTTGAGCACACTATGGAATGAGATTCAAGCTTCGAGCGCAGGGATCATGCTATTACGCACTTCTTTGCGAGTCACAGAACCTTCAGTCACTCTTCAACAGTGGCGTCTCGACGCTGACGGCTAGCAATGAGAACATGTCGTTCAGTTTTCATTTGGAACACTTAGTTTAGTAACGACATCAGACTTGCAGCTAGGAAAATACACTACTGGGCATTAAAATTGCTGCACCACGAGGATGACGTGCTACAAACACGAAATTCAACTGACTGGAAGATGGTGCTGTGATATGCAGATGATTAGCTTTTCATAGCATTCACACAAGGTTGGCGCCGGTGGCGACACCTATAAGGTCCTGCCATGAGGAAAGTTTGCAACCGATTTCTCATACACGAACAGCAGTTGACCGGCGTTGCCTGGTGAAATGTTGTTGAGATGCCCCGTATAAGGTGGAGAAGTGCGTACCATCACGATTCCGACTTTGATAAAGGTCGGATTGTAGCCTGTCGCGATTGCGGTTTATCGTATCGCGACATTGCTGCTCGCGTTGGTCAAGATCCAATGAATGTTGGCAGAATATGGAATCTGCGGGTTCAGGAGGATAATACGGAACGCCGTGCTGGATCCCAACAGCCTTGACTAGCAGTCAAGGTGACAGGTATCTTATCCGCATGGCTGTAACGGATCGTGCAGCCACGTCTCGATCCCTGAGTCAACAGTAGGGGACGTTTTCAAGTCAACAACGATCTGCACGAACAGTTCGACGACGTTTGCAACAGCATGGAGTATCAGCTCGGAGACCATGGTTGCGGTTACATTTGACGCTGCGTCACAGACAGGAGCGCCTGCGATGGTGTACCAACGACGAACCTGGGTGCACGAATGGCATAACATCAATTTTTCGGATGAATCCAGATTTTGTATACTGCATCATGATGGTCGCATCCGTGTTTGGCGACATCGCGGTGAACGCACATTGGAAGCGTGTTTTCGTCATCGCCATACTGGCGTATCACCCGGCGTGATGGTATTGGGAACCATTGGTTACAGTTCTCTGTCACCTCTTGTTCGCATTGACGACACTTTGAACAGTGGTCGTTACATTTCAGATGCGTTACGAGCCGTGGCTCTACCCTTCATTCGATCCCTGCGAAACCCTACATTTCAGCAGGCTAATGTACGACCGCATGTTGCAGGTCCTGTATGGGCCTTTCTGGATACAGAAAATGTTCGACTGCTGACCTGGCCAGCACATTCTCCAGATCACTCGCCAATTGAAAACGTCTGGTGAATGATGGCCGAGCAACTGGCTCGTTACAATACGCCAGTCACCACTCTTGATGAACTGTGGTATCGTGTTGAAGCTGCATGGGCAGCTGTACCTGTACACGCCATCCAAGCTCCTTTTGACTCAATGCCCAGGCGTATTAAAGCCGTTATTACGACCAGAGGTGGTTGTTCTGGGTACTGATTTCTTGGGGTATATGCACCCAAATTGCCTGAAAATGTAATCACATGTCAGTTCTAGTATAATATATTTGTCCAATGAATACCCGTTTATCTTTTGCATTTCTTCTTGGTGCAGCAATTTAAATTGCCAGTATTGTACCTTTTCTGTGGCAGTTTAGAGTGTGATTGCATGCTTTGGTGCACTCATCATTGCAAGTGTAAGAAAATAGGGATTTCATGAGGAGTCTGGAAGGTGAGGTTCCTTCGCAGAATGGCTGTCTTCTCCTCAACCCAGTGAGGGGGGCGCAGTGGTTGGCACACTGGTCTCGCATTAGGCAGGACGCCTGTTCAATCACGCGCCGACCATCCTGATTTAGGCTTCCGTGATTTCCCTAAATCGCTTCACGCAAATGCCGGAATGGTTCCTTCGAAAGGGCACGGCGGGATTCCTTCCCCATCCTTCCCTAACTCGATGAGAGCGACGACCTCGCAGTTTGGTCTCCTCCCCCAAATTGCCCAGTCCAACCGTCCTCTGGCGAGACTGGGGTGATCGCCAGCCGTGTCACGCGGCAGGTGCGGCGCCGCAGACAGACAGACAAGACAGACGGACAGAGGGGGCCGGTGTGGCCGCAGGGCCGTCGCCCCCGGTCTGCGGACGCTGCGAGCGACCTCGGCCACGCCTAATTAGTTTCAGCAGGCGTGCGTCCGCTAATGAGGAGGGGTGGGGAGGGGAGGGGCGGGTGATAAGTCCTCGGCACGGCCTCCTGCTTTGTGGGTTGCGCGGCGCAGCCGGGCACGCGGAACACATTCAGTGCTCGACAATTCTTGACACCCACTGACACCCATTTACTTATTAACTTATTTACTAGCTAAGGAACCCATCTCTGTCGGGCTATTCATTTATTTCAATCTTCTGTTGGAAAGGAAAAGAAAATTAACTGCGTTTGCAATTCATTCTCATATATTCGTGAAAAC
Organism: Schistocerca gregaria; assembly: GCF_023897955.1. Lineage (NCBI taxonomy): Eukaryota > Metazoa > Arthropoda > Insecta > Orthoptera > Acrididae > Schistocerca > Schistocerca gregaria. The sequence continues at coordinate 123,734,574 of NC_064923.1, read as the reverse complement.
AGCATAAAAATTATAAGGCAGTCAAAGAAATATTCATATACATATACATATCTGTAACCACACTATCCAAATTACGAAAAGTGGTATGCGAAATACACATTCACTGTCATGTTTCTTAACTCAAAACTTGATTATAAACAGTATTTCTAGTCTATTCTAAGTCAAATATGTCCTCAGGCGTTTCTCTCTCTCTCTCTCTCTCTCTCTCTCTCTCTCTCTCTCTCTCTCTCTCTTTCGTCCACCCACTCCCACCTTCTTCCTTGTTCGCTCCATTGCAACCCAATTACTCGTACCTGCTCTCCCTACCACATTCTCCCTCCATCTCTTCAGCTCCCTCTCATATCTTTCCATCCCCCACCCCTCGCTCTCCTCTCTGTATCTCTCTTCTCCTCTCCCTCTCCCTCTCCCTTTTTCTCACTATTTTTTGTCTACCCTTTTACTCTGTCTATGCCTCCCTCCCAAACCACCCTGTGTCTATATCTCTCCTCCTCCTCCTCCTCCTCCTCCTCCTCCTCCTACTCCTCCTCCTCCTCTGTCTCATTCTCCCTCATCCACTCCCTCTATACATCCCCCCTTTCTCTCTATAACTCTCACCTACCTCCTCCTTTACATCTCCCCCTCTATGTATCTCCTACCCCATTTCTCTGTCTCTTTCACTTTCGTAATATAATTTCAGTGGCTCTTTCCAAATAATGAGTGGCACATGCACTATCTTTGGTTTCAAACATATGCATACACCACATACACTGCACATATACACTCCTGGAAATTGAAATAAGAACACCGTGAATTCATTGTCCCAGGAAGGGGAAACTTTATTGACACATTCCTGGGGTCAGATACATCACATGATCACACTGACAGAACCACAGGCACATAGACACAGGCAACAGAGCATGCACAATGTCGGCACTAGTACAGTGTATATCCACCTTTCGCAGCAATGCAGGCTGCTATTCTCCCATGGAGACGATCGTAGAGATGCTGAATGTAGTCCTGTGGAACGGCTTGCCATGCCATTTCCACCTGGCGCCTCAGTTGGACCAGCGTTCGTGCTGGACGTGCAGACCGCGTGAGACGACGCTTCATCCAGTCCCAAACATGCTCAATGGGCGACAGATCCGGAGATCTTGCTGGCCAGAGTAGTTGACTTACACCTTCTAGAGCACGTTGGGTGGCACGGGATACATGCGGACGTGCAATGTCCTGTTGGAACAGCAAGTTCCCTTGCCGGTCTAGGAATGGTAGAACGATGGGTTCGATGACGGTTTGAATGTACCGTGCACTATTCAGTGTCCCCTCGACGATCACCAGAGGTGTACGGCCAGTGTAGCAGATCGCTCCCCACACCATGATGCCGGGTGTTGGCCCTGTGTGCCTCGGTCATATGCAGTCCTGATTGTGGCGCTCACCTGCACGGCACCAAACACGCATACGACCATCATTGACACCAAGGCAGAAGCGACTCTCATCGCTGAAGACGACACGTCTCCATTCGTCCCTCCATTCACGCCTGTCGCGACACCACTGCAGGCGGGCTGCACGATGTTGGGGCGTGAGCGGAAGACGGCCTAACGGTGTGCGGGACCGTAGCCCAGCTTCATGGAGACGGTTGCGAATGGTCCTCGCCGATACCCCAGGAGCAACAGTGTCCCTAATTTGCTGGGAAGTGGCGGTGCGGTCCCCTACGGCACTGCGTAGGATCCTACGGTCTTGGCGTGCATCCGTGTGTCGCTGCGGTCCGGTCCCAGGTCGACGCGCACGTGCACCTTCCGCCGACCACTGGCGACAACATCGATGTACTGTGGAGACCTCACGCCCCACGTATTGAGCAATTCGGCGGTACGTCCACCCGGCCTCCCGCATGCCCACTATACGCCCTCGCTCTAAGTCCGTCAACTGCACGTACGGTTCACGTCCACGCTGTCGCAGCATGCTACCAGTGTTAAAGACTGCGATGGAGCTCCGTATGCCACGGCAAACTGGCTGACACTGACGGCGGCGGTGCACAAATGCTGTGCAGCTAGCGCCATTCGACGGCCAACACCGCGGTTCCTGGTGTGTCCGCTGTGCCGTGCGTGTGATCATTGCTTGTACAGCCCTCTCGCAGTGTCCGGAGCAAGTATGATGGGTCTGACACACAGGTGTCAATGTGTTCTTTTTTTCCATTTCCAGGAGTGTAGATGCCTAAACCTGTGTGTTCATAAAAATAATCCTAAAAAATTTAAATATTTCCCCTAGTCTACCTTCCCAATTCTACACTACTGGCCATTAAAATTGCTGCATCAAGAAGAAATGCAGATCATCAACGGGTATTCATTGGACAGATATATTATACTAAAACTGACATGTGATCACATTTTCACGCAATTTGGTTGCATAGATCCTGAGAAATCAGTACCCAGAACAACCACCTCTGGCCGTAATAACGGCCTTGATACGCCTGGGGATTGAGTCAAACAGAGCTGGGATGGCGTGTACATGTCCAACTGCCCATGCAGCTTCAACACGATACCACACTTCATCTACAGTAGTGACTGGCGTATTGTGACGAGCCAGTTGCTCGGGCACCATTGACCAGACGTTTTCAATTGGTGAGAGATCTGGAGAATGTGCTGGCCAGGGCAGCAGTCGAACATTTTCTGTATTCAGAAACGCCCGTACAGGACCTGCAACATGTCATCGTGTATTATCCTGCTGAAATGTAGGTTTTCGCAGAGATCGAATGAAGCGTAGAGCCACGGGTCGTAACACATCTGAAATGTAACGTCCACTGTTCAAAGTGCCGTCAATGCGAACAAAAGGTGACCGACACGTGTAACCAATGACACCCCATACCATCACGCCGCGTGATACGCCAGTATGGCGATGACGAATACACGCTTCCAGAGTGCGTTCAGCGCGATGTCGCCAAACACGGATGCTACCATCATGATGCTGTAAACAGAACCTGGATTCACCCGAAAAAGTAACGTTTTGCCATTCGTGCACCCAGGTTCGTCGTTGAGTACTCCATCGCAGGCGCTCCTGTCTGTGATGCAGCGTTAAGGGTAACCACAGCCATGGTCTCCCAGCTGACAGTCCATGCTGCTGCAAATGTCGTCGAACTGTTCATGCAGATTGTTTTTGTCTTCCAAACGTCCCCATCTGTTGACTCAGGGATCGAGACGTGGTTGCACGATCCGTTACAGCCATATGGATAAGATGCCTATTATCTCGACTGCTAGTGATACGAGGAGGTTGGGATCCAGCAAGGCGTTCCGTATTACCTTCCTGAACCCACCGATTCCATATTCTGCTAACAGTCATTGGATCTCGACCAACGCGAGCAGCAATGTCGCGATACGATGAACCGCAATCGCAATAGGCTACAATCCGACCTTTATCAAAGTCGGAGACGTGACGGTAGGCATTTCTTCTCCTTACACGAGTCACCACAACAACGTCTCACCAGGCAACGCCCATCAACTGCTGTTTGTGTATAAGAAATCAGTTGGAAACTTTCCTCATGTCAGCACGTTGTAGGTGTCGTCACCGGCGCCAACCTTGTGTGAATGCTCTGAAAAACTAATCATTTGCATATCACAGCATCTTCTTCCTGTCGGTTAAATTTCACGTCTGTAGCACGTCATCTTCGTGGTGTAGCAATTTTAATGGCCAGTGGTGTATTTATCTCTCCCCTTTACTCCTTCCTTCATTACAATTCGTAGCTGCCTTTCACTTTCACCTGCCTCCTCACATCCACCCCCCCCCCCCCCCCACCCTCTCTCTGTCCAGGTCGTCCTCCCTCTTCTCTCTGTCAGTCTGCTGCACGTGTCTCCCCCATCACAAGGACAGCACTCGCACCCTCGCCCGAACAGGAGGGTTGTGCTTCTTACTACCACAGTATTTATTCCCAGAAAGTTATGTTGCAAAAAGTCCAGATGAAATCCATCTGTGCGTTTAGGAGGGGATTTTTACACACGGGTTCGCCCATTTGCGCACACGTCGCATACTTCACATAGATTTCTACACACTCGTATACTTCATCTGTATTTGTAGCGAATTTTTTCCTGAGTTTCGTTTTCACGTTTATGATTTCGTATCTCCTGAACTTTGTGTCGTACAGTGACATTATTTTGTAGATACATTCAGTGGCATGTATAGACATAGTCTGCGAAATGCTTTACATCTAGTAGGAAAGAAGTAACACATTAAAACGGCATACCTGATTGCAGCAATTCTACTGCATGAACACCGAAAGCGATAAACTTTTTTTTTCCCTTTCATCATTTCTGGGGGTTGTTAGCGAGAACAAGTTTCGTAAAGGTTTGAAATTACGTGTAAAGTTCGTTGCAAATCTGCAAGTGCTCACATTCTCAAATACTGGATAACTAAAGTATGGCTATTTGCATCTCATGAGTTACACTGCTTTTTTCACCACCTCTTTGAATAGCAGGTGGTTCTTACCCCATAGCGATTCCTTCCATATAGTAAGTAATATGTGTATCAAGTTTGGCTGAAATTAGTACAGTGTTTTAGGAGGTGGTGTGGAACATATAGACATACATCAATCTTTTATAATATAAACGAATTTATTTATTCTATTATTAACTTTCGGATGTCAGCAGAAAGTCTAAGAGAAGTAGCAATGATAGAGCAGACAGTGAACGTCCAGAGTGAAATAAACTCTCCGGAGGTGTTTCTCATGGCAGGCAACACCGGGTAGGTCGAGCTGCAGCCAAAGTTGTGAGTGCCGCCCGGAGCCAGTCTGACGCCAGTGGCGTGGCCTCTTCTCACGTGAGGGCGTAAGGAGCAGGACAAGGGAAACGTTTTGTGCTTTAAGCTGTCAAGACAAGAAAGTGTTTGAAACAGCACTCAGGCGTACTGATGAAGTATCTCTTTGTCATGTCTTTGTTCCTCATCCGCGCAGTGACGTAAAGTTATTAACAAATGTGACAGCGTTAATATTTACCGGGTGGCCGGATGCTACTGCTGTCGCCATCCCCCCCCCCCCCCCGCCACGATATGTATACTGTAAGTGTCTCCGTGAAGTGTTATTCAAGTCAAGGTGAGCGTAAGTTTTCGAAATTTTTGCTAATCGTGTAACTGAGGCACGGCCTAGATATTCACCTAGTCAGATGTGGAAAACCGCCTGAAAACCTCATCCAGACTGGCCTGCGAACGGACCCTCGTGTCTAATCCGCCGGCGGATTCGCTCTGGGACAGGCGCATCTCCCGGTTCCGGAAGCGGCGCTTTAACACGCACGGCTATTCGGGCAGGCAGTGAAGTACACAACTTAAAATAAAACAATTTCCGTAAACGTCGACTGACTGAATGGTTTGAATGAGGAACAAGTTTAGTGTCGAAACCCATGTCTGGGTACGTAAAGTGCACTTGAAACCTTCCCGTCTCCTCTATATCTCTTTTGTTACGCAATCTTCTCTTCTACAACAACCTATGAAAGCTTCCCTTAGGAATTCTATCTCTTGCTTAATAATAACGAATGAAACCTTCCCTTTGAAATTTATTCTCTTTCTCAATCTTCGCATACAAATTTAACTGCTGCTTATTAAAAGTGGTTTTCTGATTATTTCGACGAAACATAGAATGTGTCGTCGTCGTGGCCCTCAGTCGTTATCTGCAATAACCCAAAACTATTCCTTACCTTTGTTACTGTTACTGGGTCGCCATCTGAATGCTACATCGAACTTCGACAAGAAAATACTTACTCTGCTTTACTATACTTTATTAGCTGCTGGTGGGCTGTCATAAAAAGTGGCTGTATTTATTACCAAACATGACGTTGTTCTTTAATAGCAAAGCTGACGTTATTCTTTAATAGCAATACTGACGTTACTCTTTAATTAATTTGTCCGAAGTTAAGTAATTTATAGTTAAACTTTTTCTTGACAACAATAAAATTTTGCGAAGTTTTACATGGGTGGTTTTTGAGATGAATTATAATCAATAATGCAATATTCCCCCCCCCCCCCCCCCCCTCCCATGAACCATGGACCTTGCCGTTGGTGGGGAGGCTTGCGTGCCTCAGCGATACAGATAGCCGTACCGTAGGCGCAACCACAACGGAGGGGTATCTGTTGAGAGGCCAGGCAAACGTGTGGTTCCTGAAGAGGGGCAGCAGCCTTTTCAGTAGTTGCAAGGGCAACAGTCTGGATGATTGACTGATCTGGCCTTGTAACAATAACCAAAACGGCTTTGCTGTGCTGGTACTGCGAACGGCTGAAAGCAAGGGGAAACTACGGCCGTAATTTTTCCCGAAGGCATGCAGCTTTACTGTATGATTAAATGATGATGGCGTCCTCTTGGGTAAAATATTCCGGAGGTTAAATAGCCCCCCATTCGGATCTCCGGGCGGGGACTACTCAAGAGGATGTCGTTATCAGGAGAAAGAAAACTGGCGTTCTACGGTCGGAGCGTGGAATGTCAGATCCCTTAATCGGGCAGGTAGGTTAGAAAATTTAAAAAGGGAAATGGATAGGTTAAAGTTAGATATAGTGGGAATTAGTGAAGTTCGGTGGCAGGAGTAACAAGACCTCTGGTCAGGTGACTACAGGGTTATAAACACAAAATCAAATAGGGGTAATTCAGGAGTCGGTTTAATAATGAATAGGAAAATAGGAATGCGGGTAAGCTACTACAAACAGCATACTGAACGCATGATTGTGGCCAAGATAGATACGAAGCCCACACCTACTACAGTAGTACAAGTTTATATGCCAACTAGCTCTGCAGATGACGAAGAAATTGAAGAAATGTATTATGAAATAAAAGAAATTATTGAGATAGTGAAGGGGGACGAAAATTTAATAGTCATGGGTGACTGGAATTTGGTAGTAGGAAAAGGGAGAGAAGGCAACGTAGAAGGTGACTATGGATTGGGGCTAAGATATGAAAGAGGAAGCCGCCTGGTAGAATTTTGCACAGAACACAATCATAGCTAACATTTGGTATAAGAATCATGAAAGAAGGTTGTATACATGGAAGAACTCTGGAGATACTAAAAGTTATCAGATACATTATATAATCGTAAGAGAGAGATTTAGGAACCAGGTTTTAAATTGTAAGACATTTCCAGGGGCAGATGTGGACTCTGACCACAATCTATTGGTTATGACCTGCAGATTAAAATTGAAGAAACTACAAAAACGTGGGAAATTAAGGAGATGGGACCTGGATAAACTGAAAGAACCAGAGGTTGTACAGAGTTTCAGGGAGATCATCAGGGAACAATTGACAAGAATGGGTGAAAGAAATACAGTAGAAGAAGAATGGTTAGCTTTGAGGGATGAAGTAGTGAAGGCAGCAGAGGATAAAGTAGGTAAAAAGACGAGGGCTAGTAGAAATCCTTGGGTAACAGAAGAAATACTGAATTTAATTGATGAAAGGAGAAGATATAAAAATGCAGTAAATGAAGCCGACAAAAAGGAATACAAACGTCTCAAAAATGAGATCGACAGGAAGTGCAAAATGGCTAAGCAGGGATGGCTAGATGACAAATGTAAGGATGTAGAGGCTTATCTCACTAGGGGTAAGATGGATACTGCCTACAGGAAAATTAAAGAGACCTTTGGAGAGAAGAGAACCACGTGTATGAATATCAAGAGTTCAGATGGCAACCCAGTTCTAAGCAAAGAAGGGAAGGCAGAAAGGTGCAAGGAGTATATAGAGGGTCTATACAAGGGCAATGCACTTGAGGACAATATTGTGGAAATGGAAGAGGATGTACATGAAGATGAAATGGGAGATATGATATAGCGTGAAGAGTTTGACAGAGCACTGAAAGACCTGAGTCGAAACAAGGCCCCGGATTAGACAACATTCCATTGGAAGTACTGACGGCCTTGGGAGAGCCAGGCCTGACAAAACTCTACCATCTGGTGAGCAAGATGTTTGAAACAGGCGGAATACCCTCAGACTTCAAGAAGAATATAATAATTCCAATCCCAAAGAAAGCAGGTGTTGACAGATATGAAAATTACCGAACAATCAGTTTAATAAGCCACAGCTGCAAAATACTAACACGAATTCTTTACAGACGAATGGAAAAACTAGTAGAAGCCGACCTCGGGGAAGATCAGTTTGGATTCCGTAGAAACACTGGAACACGTGAGGCAATACTGACCCTACGACTTATCTTAGAAGAAAGATTAAGGAAAGGCAAACCTACGTTTCTAGCATTTGTAGAGTTAGAGAAAGCTTTTGACAATGTTGACTGGAATACCCTCTTTCAAATTCTAAAGGTGGCAGGGATAAAATACAGGGAGCGAAAGGCTATTTACAATTTGTACAGAAACCAGATGGCAGTTATAAGAGTTGAGGGACATGAAAGGGAAGCAGTGGTCGGAAAGGGAGTAAGACAGGGTTGTAGCCTCTCCCCGATGTTATTCAATCTGTATATTGAGCAAGCAGTAAAGGAAACAAAAGAAAAATTCCGAGTAGGTATTAAAATCCATGGAGAAGAAATAAAAACTTTGAGGTTCGCTGATGACATTGTAATTCTGTCAGAGACAGCAAAGGACTTGGAAGAGCAGTTGAATGGAATGGACAGTGTCTTGAAAAGAGGATATAAGATGAACATCAACAAAAGGAAAACGAGGATAATGGAATGTAGTCGAATTAAGTCGGTTGATGCTGAGGGAATTAGATTAGAAAATGAGACACTTAAAGTAGTAAAGGAGTTTTGCTATTTGGGGAGCAAAATAACTGATGATGGTCGAAGTAGAGAGGATATAAAATGTAGAGTGGCAAAGGCAAGGAAAGCGTTTCTGAAGAAGAGAAATTTGTTAACATCGAGTATAGATTTAAGTGTCAGGAAGTCATTTCTTAAAGTATTTGTATGGAGTGTAGCCATGTATGGAAGTGAAACATGGACGATAAATAGTTTGGACAAGAAGAGAATAGAAGCTTTCGAAATGTGGTGCTACAGAAGAATGCTGAAGATTAGATGGGTAGATCACATAACTAATGAGGAAGTACTGAATAGGACTGGGGAGAAGAGAAGTTTGTGGCACAACTTGGCCAGAAGAAGGGATCGGTTGGTAGGACATGTTCTGAGGCATCAAGGGATTACCAATTTGGTATTGGAGGGCAGCGTGAAGGGTAGAAATCGTAGAGGGAGACCAAGAGATTAATACACTAAGCAGATTCAGAAGGATGTAGGTTGCAGTAGGTACTGGGAGATGAAGAAGCTTGCACAGGATAGAGTAGCATGGAGAGCTGCATCAAACCAGTCTCAGGACTGAAGACCGCAACAACAACAATGATAATAGTTAGCTGATGTCTCTGTACATCCGTTTATAATCTCTTGTAAATCATAGCTAGTGGCTGGCATACACACCGCTCCTCTCAACGTCTCGCTTCAGACCTGCTACCTACTCGCTTCACATCTAGCTTACTACTGACTTCCTACGAACGCTGAAGTGCGGTCTCTTCCGCCGACAATGCTTTCTGGTATAGACAATCCCTGCTACCATTACAAAATGTATCAATGAGCGGTCTTTCACGCTCTTTTCTTAAAATGTATCCATACGCGGTCTCTCCCGCCCTTTTTTAAAATTATGTCAATGTACGGCCTATCTTGCCAACAATGCTTTGGTGCAGACATTCCCTGCTACCACAATTATTTCCAACATGACAAATATGAATTATTCCTACTTAATCCTATTAATAAAATATAAACATCTTTCATAAATTGTGGTTTGACAATAGACTTTAGAAATATACACGTCTTACACACTTTAATACGAGCCTTAGGTAGTCTGCAGTCACACTGATTTTATTTGTGTTGTACCATTAGCATCTTTGCAGCTTTTGTTGTACAGTAAATTAGTCGCTGCTCTTTGTATTTGCCGTGGTCTCTTACCTATTTTACTGTTAGTATACTGTCTACCTGTACAATGGTTCAGAACATTTTCTTTTTCTTTCTCCTCACTTATTAGCAATGGAAGCCTACTACCCTACAAGTGTTACGGCGGTTATGAATTTCTTACTTGGTTCAGGAAACTGAATTAACCTCTTGGCTGATGTCCTCTACGCTTGAAATTATTCACATCACAGAGCACCGTCTAGGTAACCGGTTCGGACCATTCCATGGTCTTAGGTCCTCTACATCGCCAAACCTTAAACAGTAGAACTCCTCACTCATAAGGCGTGGCCCAGAGAGAGGTACGTGTCCTGCATTTAGTGGACGAAAATAGCAGAATTAATGTGTGACTATTGGCGCCAGGGGAATGTGTGAGTCGTGCTCTTGTATCAACGTTACATCGTTAATAATTCGTGTACATCAATGAATGTGTAGATGCTTACACCGAAGGTCATACGTGTGCATTTCAATGGCTGGACGTCACTTTGAGCACCTCCTAGGAACAAGTGACATGAACGGGCGTCACGTGGAGCCCCTATTATGAAAAAGTGTTGCGATTTCAGGACGTATGAGTTTCCGGAGCCATATGTATTGGACTTCCATCAGTACTCCACAGCACCAAATAATCAACACTTAACACGCTGTGCTAGTGCAAATCACTATCAATAATGATGTAATGTGTCGGCCTTGATGTTTGGTTTCCGTTGCGAGCAGGCCGGCTCACACAAGAAGTAATGAAATTGTTCACTGGAGTTCAGTAAAGGGCTGACGAACATTTTTATTGTTTTGTCTCCAAATACACCTAGGCCAATTTAAATATGTGATGAGCCCAAACGAGTATGAGGACATTGCTGAAAATGCAGACTGTCATAGCTGACATTCTGGAGAAACTCATTGCCCGTACCATTACCTTACAATTTTCGCAAATATGGCGGGCTTCCCATAAGACAGCGAAATGGCAGCCGTTAGTTTAAAACTAGGGAAGGAGACTAAAGATATCACTCTCTCACCTACACCGATGGGACCATGTAGTATTGGTTTATCTCTCTAGTTATCTGTAGTTATGTCATCATTTATTCTCAGTTATAATTGGCGTACAAGTTTAACGTATGGTGTGCAAAACTATGGCTTATAACAAACAAGTTGTAGTGTCTAGTCACTACGCCCTGCCAAAAAATGTTATTCCTATGTAAGCCGCTGTCACTACCTGCATATATAATAATTATTTTGAGTAACAAGAATAGGCCTTTTAGATCAATACCGCCGCTCACTAGGCCTATTAATATATACTTAGATTATTGGACTAGAAGCCACTGAAATTATTATGCCACTAATGGGGAAGATGTTACATAACTGTTCAACTTATTTACGCAGATCATTCAGCTCCAAAATTGGACACAGAACGGAACAACAGTTCCAACATTCAATGTAAAACTGAGGAAACTGCATAGCAATAGACAAAATAATACAATACTATCATTACGATGCTCCACCACAAGGCGGTCGCATCTTTACACGCTGATGAGGTGTCGGAAAAGGAGTCAAAAAGACAAAACTAACTAACTCACTCACACTGTCGTACCAGGGCATACTCAATCGCACCCATTAATGGTTAGAATGAGTCACCGATATAATAGTGCAACGTGGTTTTCACACACACATTCAGAAAGCTCCACGGTGCAATACATCACAATACAGTTTGAGTTTTTGACAGGCAGTTCGAGAGTCGTTAATAGTCGTGATAATGATATTCCAGATTCAAAATAAATATTTTTTAAATTTATAAATGACTTTAACAGTCATCAAAGAGGAACAAGGCTTATGAATCGCTATTACTACAGAAAATCACAACAAGGATTTATTTGAGATAGTTTACATGTACACACACTGACGGGAAAAAAATCGCAACACCAAAAGTTTATTAATTTAGAGTATTAAACTTTTGGGAATACGTTTATCCATGTAATAGATATAAGTGATTAACATTGCAAGATCAAGCGCGAGATGAGCCATTTCAAATGTGAAATGCTCTCACATTAACAACCGGTGTAACCGCAAGAATGCTGAATACAAGCACACAGACGTGTATGCGTTGTGCTGTACAGGTGTCGGATGTCAGTCTATGGGGTGGAGTTCCATGCCTGTTGCACTTGGTCAGCCAATACAGGGATGGTTAATACGGTTGTGGGTGACGTTGGACCTGTCGTCCGATGACGTCCCATATATGCTCAACTGGAGACATCTGATGCTCGAGCAGGCCAAGGCAATTTGTCGATACTCTGTACATCGTATTGGGTTACACCAGCGATAAGTTGGCGAACGTTATCCTGTTGGAAAGCATCCCCTGGAATACTGTCCACGAATAGTAGCACAGCAGGACGAATCACCAGACTGACGTACAAATTTGGAGTCAGGGTGTACGGGACAACTATGAGGGTGCGACTGCTGTCAAACGAATTTGATCCTCATACCACAACTCCAGGTGCAGGTCCAGTGGGTGTAGTACCAAGCCACGTTGGTTGCAGGCTCCCAACTGGCCACCATCTAATCAACACACGGCCTTCACTGGCACCGAGACAGAACCAGATTTCATCAAAAAACACAACAGACCTAAACACTGTCCTACAATGAACTATGGCCTGAAGCCGCTGCAGCCGCAAATGGTGATTGTTTGGGGTTGGTACACTACTGGCCATTACAGTTGCTGCACCACGAAGATGGCTAGCTACAGATGCGAAATTTAACCGACAGGAAGAAGATGCTGTGATAAGCAAATGATTAGATTTTCAGAGTATTCACACAATGTTGGCGGCTGATGGCGACACCTACAACGTGCTGTCAGCAGGAAAGTTTCCAACCCCTTTTCTCATACGCAAACAGCAGTTGACCGACGTTGCCTGGTGAAACGTTGTTGAGATGCCTCGTGTAAGGAGAAAAATGCGTACCATCACGTTTCAGGCTTTGATAAAGGTCGGATTGTAGCCTATCACGATTGTGGTATATCGTATCGCGTCACTGCTGCTCGCGTTGATCGAGATACAATGACTATTAGCAGAATATGGAATCGGTGGTTTCAGGAGGGTAATACGGAACGCCGTGCTGGATCCCAACGGCCTCGTATCACTAGCAGTCGAGATGACAGGCATCTCATCCGCATGGCTGTAACGGATCGTGCAGCCACGTCTCGATCCCTGAGTCAACAGATGGGGCCGTCTGCAAGACAACAACCATCTGCACGAACAGTTCGACGACCTTTGGAGCAGCATGGACTATCAGCTCGCAGACCATGGCTGCGGTTACCCTTGACGCTGCATCACAGGCAGGAGCGCCTGCGATGGTGTACTCAACGACGAACCTGGGTGTACAAATGGCATAACGTCATTTTTTTCGGATGAATCCAGGTTCCGTTTACAGCATCATGATGGTCGCATCCGTGTTTGGCGACATCGCCGTGAACGCACATTGGAAGCGTGTATTCGTATCTCGCCATACCGGCGTATCATCCGGCGTGATGGTATTGGGTACCATTGGTTACAGCTCTCTGTCACCTCTTGTTCGCATTGACGGCACTTTCCACAGTGGACGTTACATTTGAGATTTGTTATGACCTGTGGCTCTACCCATAATTCGATCCCTGCGAAACCCTACATTTCAGCAGGATAATGCATGACCGCCTGTTGCAGGTCCTGTATGGGTCTTTCTGTATACAGAAAATGTTCGACTGCTGCCCCGGCCACCACATTCTCCAGATCTCTCACCAATTGAAAATGTCTGGTCAATGGTGGCCGAGCAACTGGCTCGTCGCAATACGCCAGTCACTATTCTTGATGAACTGTGGTATCGTGTTGAAGCTGCATGGGCAGCTGTACCTGTACACGCCATCGAAGCTATGTTTGATCTATGCACCCAAATTGCTTGAAAATGTAATCACATGTAGAATATATTTGTCTAATGAATACCCGTTTATCATTTGCATTTCTTCTTGGTGTAACAATTTTGATAGCCAGTAGTGTAGACTGCATGTTATAGGGCGTCTAGCTTGAAGCTGTCGTTGAAGTAACAACTTTGTAGCAGTTCGGTTTGTTACTGTGGTGCCTACTGCTACTCAAATTGCTGCCATAGGTGCAGTACGATGTGCCAGAACCATAGGCCGAACACGATGGTCTTCCCTCTCCGGAGTACCGTGTGACTATCCGGAGCCCTTTCTTCTTGCGACTCTACATTCTTGTGACCACTCCTGCTAACAATCACATACAATGGCCACATTCCTGCCAAGTCTTTCTCCATTATCACAGAAGAAACATCCAACTTCCCATAGCCGGCCGGTGTGGCCGAGCGGTTCTAGTTAAGTCCCATAGCGCTCAGAGCCATTAAAAAAAACTTCTCATAGCCCTATTGCAGGACCTCATTGAAACTCAGTGAGGCGTTGATGATGGAGTCTTTGTCGCCCTGAAAACATTCTTGACAAACATCATCTCACCACGTCCAAACTCAAAGGTTACCAACGCTCACGACAGTTACAACGTGTATTTACAGATAACCTGATTTGCAGCCTCATAATGGCGTTACTAGCGCCCCTCTTATGACATTCTCTTGAAATTTGAATAGACATGAGCTTTCAGGTGTAGAAATTCGCCTACGAACATTCTTTTATGTCACGCAACTCCTTGGTGCTGCGATTTTTTTTCCGTTAGTCTATTCTTTGAGAATAAATTGAAGTGAATTATACGTGTGGTCAGTGTCATGCAAATCCGAATATGGTCATAAGGCCTAGATGTAGCATTGCCGACGTGTTAGCATACGTGATGGAGCAGCTCAGATCGGCGGGTCGGCATCCCTCGTGTTCTTTCATGAGCAAAACTCCACTCACGTAATTATCACCGTGCTTCGCACTTACTTCTGCATTACCCGTCAGCTTCACAAAAGTTACTTCTGCCCCTCTGATCGCTATCCAACACTTTTGCACTCGTGTGCAAAACATACGGACGAAAATAACTTTGCCACGATGTGTCACTGCCAACTAACGTAATTCGATGAAACTTGGACGGCACATAGGAAGAGCTGCTACTGTACAGTACAGCAGGATAACTCAGTGAAACGCGCAATGAGACAAACAGCAATTACACTTCTATTCAGAGACAATAACAATGTGTGTGCTATTTGCGATGGTCCCATGGACATTACAAAAGGCGGGGCACGGCTCTTAATAGAGGGTTCAGTCTCCACGGACGATAGTACATGCTCTGTAACGTGCTCCTATACCGTTCACAAGGTTGGTAACGAGTTCCTGTCGCAGGGAATTTCATTCCTCCTCCAGCGCGGTTAATAACTGCTAGATGGTCACTGGTGCATGTGGTCATGCTGGAGTACGTCTCGTTAACGTATTTTGTAGGTACCTGATGGCATTTAAGTAGTGGGAGCGGAATAGTTAGTTCATTCGCAGAATGTCCTTTTGTTCCAAGAGCTCCTTCGCCTGCACAGTTGGATGTGGCCGCGTATTGCCATCCATAAAAATTAAGTCAGGCCCGAATGCACCCTGAAAAGATGCTCGTGGGGAAAGGGGATAGTGCCACAACAAAGAGTGTACCGTGTTCAAAGATTAAGGGGTCAGTACGCCAATGCAACATTATCATTTCCCGACCATCAAAACGATCATGTTTGACAATGCTCGACGCGCCATCATATGGTGACAGGTGGGAACACGTAATGCAGCCAGGAGCACTGTTGGATACGAATGTTACGGCAGCCCAGATGTTACGGCGTGAGGAGTCATAATGTTGAATGGCAATATTGGCGTCTATATCTTTAAACACGGAACAATCACCAGCCAACGATGCTGCGATACTGTATTCCATTCCAAAGTGCGTATTTCCAGTGGTGCATTCGGTCCTCACTTCATTTTTAATGGGTGACAATGGGTGACTGCATGGAACAGCCCAGGTGAAGAAGCTCTTGGAACAGGAGGCCATTCGGCGGATGTACTGCCCTGCCCGTTCCCAAGACTTAAATCCCATGGTCATATACCCATTTAAGAACCATGTCCCGCTTTTTGTAATGTACAGCGGACACTCATAAATCTCGGTGACTTCAGCGTAATTATTGTCTCTGAAAAGGAGTTTCATTTTTGTTCGTTTCATTACGTATTTCTTTCACTTACTTTCTGTAACATACTGAAACACTTGTTCCCATGTATGGTCCAAGTGTCTACATCTACGTCTACATCTACGTGATTACTCTGCTATTCACAATAAAGTGCCTGACAGAGAGGTTCAATGAACCACCTTCAAGCTGTCTCTCTACTGCTCCACTCTCGAACAGCGCACGGGAGAAACAGCACTTAAATTTTCTGTGTGAGCCGTGATTTCTGTTATTTTATCATGATGATCATTTCTCTCTATGTACGTGGTTGCCAATAGATTGTTTTCGCAACCGGAGGAAAAGCTAGTGATTGAAATTTCATTGGAAGAGCCCGTCGCAATCAAAAACCCCTTTGTTTTTATTATTGCCACTCTAATTCATGTATCATATCTGTGGCACTATCTCCCCTATTTCGCGATAATACAAAACGAACTGCCCTTCTTTTTACTTTTTCGATGTCATCCGTTAATCCCACCTGATGCGGATCCCACACCGCACTGCAGTACTCCAGAACAGAGCGAACAAGCGTGGTGTAAGCAGTCTCTTTAGTAGACCTGTTGCACCCTCTAAGTGTTCTGCCAATGAATTGCAGTCTTTGGTTTGCTCTAACCACTACATTATCTATGTGATGGTTCCAATCTACGTTATTTGTAATTGTAATCGTAAGTATTTAGTTGAATTTACAGTCTTAAGATTTGTGTGAATTATCGCGTAATCGAAATTTAGCGGATTTCTTTTAGTACTCATGTGAAAAAATTCACACTTTTCTTTATTCATGGTCAATTGCCACTTTTCGCACCATACAGATATCTTATCTAAATCATTTTTCAATTCGTTTAAATCATTTGATGACTTTACAAGACGGTAAATAACAGCATCATGTACAAACAATTAAAAAGGGCTACTCCGATTGTCTCTTATGTCGTTAATATAGATCAGGTACAATAGAGGGCCTATAACACTTCCTTGAGGAAACACCAGATATTACTTATGTTTTACTCGATGACTTTCCGTCTATTACTACGAACTGTGACCTTTCTGACAGGAAATCACGTATCCAGTCGCACAACTGACATGATATTCCATAGGCACGTAGTTTGGTTAGAAGACGCTTGTGGGGGAACGGTGTCGAAAGCCTTCTGGAAATCTAAAAATATGGAATCAATTTGACATTCCCTGTTGATAACACTCATTACATCATGAGTATAAAGAGCTAGTTGTGTCAATAAATCGTTTTCTTCGAAGTACTTGCTGATGTTCGAATACACTATATATTCCAAAAACCCTACTTCAAATCGACGTTAGTGATATGGGCCTGTAATTCAGCGTATTACTCCTATTTCACTTTTTGTGTATTGGTGTGACTTGAGCAGTTTTCCAGTCTTTAGGTAAGGAACTTTATGTGAGCGAGCGGTTGTATATAATTTCTAAATATGGAGCTATTTTATCAGCATACTCTGAGAGGAACCTGACTGGTATACAATCTGGACCGGAGGCCTTGCCTTTATTAAGTGATTTAAGCTGCTTTGCTACACCGAGGATATCTACTATGTTTCTCATCTTAGCAGTTGTTCTTGATTGGAGTTCAGGAATATTTAGTGTCATCGAGGAATCTTATTTGTCAATAAGTTTTGCACACCATTGTATTGACAGTTTCAAAGGAGAAAGAGGGTGCACTGCGCAGTATCTATTGCATTTCTCACTTTGACAACTACAGCAATTGTACACGATCGGAATGTCCGTGGCTACGTGACCTCCCGACAAAACAAATTATCTTACATAGATTTTTCGTATGTGCCTGTCTCTTTTTGTAACAATCAATTAGAATGACCCTGTGTTGCACAGTATTAACATTTCTTCCGTATTTTATAAGCAAATGTTACGTACAGAAAGAAGTCGATAGAGTAATAAACAGACGGTTCTACTATTGTATCAACTATTATGTTAACATTATGTTATTTTGAGAAAAATTGTCCGTACTGGCCACTGTTAAGTTACAGTGAAAACCGTTCTGAAAGAGCAAACAGCGTGAGTTTTTCCTTGCGGCAGCTGTCCTGAAGTGTGGTACTAGTTTCTTTTTCCCGAGACAGAAGGGGTCGTACGAGCGGAGACAGGAGATAAGGGCGTTCTCTGAACCCACCGGAGGAGGAAAAAGCTTCCATCCGCACTTCTTTGTGTGATAAGCTGGAAGACAGACGTGCTGCCGTCAGCTCTGGGTCTTTGTTAGCATCAGTACCACTCGGGCCGAAAACGTTTTCGCAGAACGAACGAGTGCCTGCCCACAACCATGTGTTGCCGTTATATTGCACTGCGCAGTATCTATTGCAGTTCTCACCTTGACAACTACAGCAACTATACACAATCGATATGTCGGTGACTACGTGACCTCTCGACAAAACAAATTGTTTTACATAGGTTTTTCGTATGTGCCTTTCTCTTTTTGTAACAAACAATTAGAATGACCCAGTGTTACCCAGTATTAACATTTCTTCTGTATTTTATAATCAGATGTTATGTGCAGAAAAAAGTCGAAGAGTAATAAACAGACGGTTCTACTATTAAGACAACTATTATGTTAACATTATGTTATTTTGAGAAAAAATGCCACTGCCCTTTGGTGTGTACCAGTAACCTCTTCACCCCAGATTCTTCAAAGAATCAAACTCCTATGTATAAAACAACTTAAAACGTGTGGGTTACTTTCGCTCCATTTTCATAGAAGCCAGTTTTTCACGAATCGCATTGTCCACGTCGTCATTCCTCTTGAACTATGTGTGGTACAATGATATAATTTTGCAAGTACATTCGGTGGTATATGTCGATGCTCTCCGCAAAACCGTTGAGAGTAAAATTAGTAGTAAAGAAGTAATAAATCAA
Organism: Schistocerca gregaria; assembly: GCF_023897955.1. NCBI lineage: Eukaryota > Metazoa > Arthropoda > Insecta > Orthoptera > Acrididae > Schistocerca > Schistocerca gregaria. The sequence continues at coordinate 123,715,693 of NC_064923.1, read as the reverse complement.
AACATATTGGCCGAATGCTGAGTTTTACTGCACGAAGATAGAAAATGTAGTAAGCGATTAACTTACCTTCTTTCATTATTTTTTTGGGTGGGGAGGCTGCCCTCTGAGAGAAAAAGTTTCGAAAATGATTAAAATGTGTAAAATTTGTTGGAAGTCGCAAAGTGCTCTCATCCTCCAGTAATGGATAAGTATAGTCTGTCATTTGCGGGTCATGAATTACGCATCCTCAAGACATATGCAAAGTTTGTAAATAACACTTGACTTGAAGATGGTACCTCTTAATGACTGTATTATGACAGCATTTTAAATTTTTAGAATTGGTCAATAAATATATGAAATACTGAAAATATAATTTTTGTTGCCCCTGTAAGCCGTTAGATAGGCAAGTACTAAGACAGGATGACTGGGGGGGGGGGGCGTTTTAGGCGTTTCAGTAGCACACATTTACCTGTACAACCGCTTCGCATTTAGAGAACACCGCTCTACCGTTTTGGTCTACCGACTACACAGTGCAACAGTTGGAGTACCATGTCATCCACAATAACTGCATCCCGATGAGGTATTAAGATGTGTGGGTGAGAATGTGCGGAAATGGGAGTCTTTCCTCGTGTTTGACGACAGTGAATGGGCGCTTAGCGAGGGGGCTACTGTTGTGGTATTTAGTCCGAAGACTGGTTTGATGCAGCTCTCCATGCTACTCTATCCTGCACAAGCCTCTTCATTTCCCAATAACTGCTGCAACTTACATCCTTCTGAATCTGCTTACTGAATTCATCTCTTGGTCTCCCTCAACGAGTTTCATCCACCCCTTTCCATCCATTGCTAAGCTGGTGATCCCTTCAAGTCTCAGAACGTGTGCTACCAACTGATTCCCTTCTTCTAGTCAAATTGTGCCACAAACTTCTGTTCTCGCCAATTCTATTCAGTACCTCCTCATTAGTTACGCGACTTAGTCATTTAATCTTCGGCATTTTTCTGTAGCATCACATTTCAAAAAGCTTCTGTTCTCTTCTTGTCTGTTTAGCGTCTATGTTTCATATCGATACATGGCTACACTCAACGTAAATACTTTCAAATAAGACTTCCTGCACTGGAATAAATACTTGATATTAACAAATTTTTGTTCTTCAGAAATGCTTTTCTTGCCATTTCCAGTCTACATTTTATATTCTCTCTACTTCGACCATAACAAGTTATTCTGCTGCCCAAATAACAAAACTCATATATTATTTTCAGTGTCTCGTTTTCTAATCTAATTCCCTCGGCATCATCTGCTTTAAATCGACTACATTCCATTATCCTTGTTTTGTTTTGTTGACGTTCATCTTATATTCTCCTTCCAAGACACTTTCCATTCCGTTTAACTGCTCTTCCAAGTCCTCTGCTGTCTCTGTCATAACTACAGCGTTATCGGCAAAACTCAAAGTTTTCATTTCTTCCACCTGTACTTTAATTCCTACTCCGAATTTTTCCTTTACCGCTAGCTTAGTATGCAGACAGTAAGATGGGGGAAGGGCTACAACCCTGTCTCAGTCCCTTCTCAACCACTGCTTCTATTTCATGCCAACAGACTCTTACAACTGACTATTTCCAGTTCAATTCGTAAATAACATTTCGCTCCCTGTATTTTATCGCTGCTACCTTCACAATTGCAAAGAGATTATTGAAGTCAACATTGTCAAAAGGTTTTTCTAAGTCTACAAATGCTATAAAGGTATGTTTGCCTTTCCTTAACCTATCTTCTAAGATAAGGAGCAGAGTCAGTATCTTCCCTGAGCTTGGCTCCTAATAGTTTTTCCGTTCTTCTGCAAAGAATACATGTTAGTACTTTGCAACCATGACTTATTAAAGTACTAGTTCGGTAATATTCACACTTTCAGCAACTGCTTTCTTTGGAATATTAATTATCACATTCTTCTTGAGGCATGAGGATACTTCGCCTGTCTACGCATCTTGCACACCAGATGGAAGAGTTTTGTCATAGGTGACTCTGCCAAGGCTATCAGTAGAGTTGATGGAATGTCGCCTACTCCAGGGGCCTTGTATCGATTTCGGTCTTTCACTGCTCTATCAAATTCTTCACGCAGTATCATATCTCCCATCTCATCATCTACGCCGCTTTCCGCAGCGTGGGTAGAGCACAGAAATACGCGTTTGCTCGGCGTTCTCAGAAGAAGGGGGGAATTGGGAGAGCTTGCTGCGGATGTTACTTTTGAACTGTTCGTTGAAGAAACAGTTTCTGTCAAAAGTAGAGTTTGCAATACAATTTGTCATAGCAGAAGCAAGATTAATGGGCTGGAAGTTAAATAACTTTAAAAAGCAACCTTTGACCTGGATAGGTTTACTAACCAGGTATAATTGTTGCAGAAATTTCGTGAATAGCCAATTAATTTTGGAGCCATGTAATTTGCATATGACGATATTTATTCCCACACTTGTATTACGTGAGTGAAAGTGTCACATGTAGCTGGTTGCACTACATTATCTTTAGGTGTGAACTAAAAACCTGACAAGTGCGATTTGATTCCCGCTCTGGGGGTTCCGTGCTAACTGTGTATATAGACAGTTCATCTATAGGTTTAGATGAGAGAATTTGCTAGTATCAGAGTAGGTATCAAAAATGACCATATCTTTTGGTTGCCATGACTTAAAACCTTACGTGTTTTTCATTGCCAAGGCGCCGCATACTTTAGCATTTGACAAATTTCAGCTTGAAATCTTCACTGTTCCTGAGACGAAGGGATCTCAACAGAAGAACAGACACACAGGTAGACGGACAACAAATGGAAATGAATTCACTGATGTAATTGCAAATTAACAATTTTCGGATTTATTCCTTTACTTCTACTATGAAATCTTTCTTCTTGCCGAATTCCACGAACCGTGATCAACGGGAATTACACTATATGTTTTGAAGAGTGAGTTTTCAGGTATCAAAATATATTATATAAACTACCGATCCTCTGATTGCTCTGACGTAGAAATCTAACTTCCTCACACTACCAAGGAACCGTAGACCTTATAATGTGACACATATGTCAAGTTGATACGTCCACCCATGTCTGACAAAATGGGGTCTTTACAGACGGACAGTAAAGAGATCCTATAATAGTTCCGTTTTTACCGACTGAGGCACAAAGTCATAAAAACTAGTGTTAATAGTAAATTTCAGATTTTTTGTAGGTTCGTCCTGTTGGTTATATCGAAGCGAAGCAACAATACTTCTGTATGCAACAAAATCATTCCACGCGGTGACAATTTCTCAATATTCTAAATTTAGTATGATGTGCCTCAGGCAGAAAATCCCAGTAAACAAAAGAAAACTACATATAATTAACTTTGAATTGAAGTAGATACTTCCTATGGGTTATTATAGTCAGAGGTCATTGTTGGCGACCGGAATATAATAACAGGATGCTTTTAACGACCTCCCAATTCAGATGATACAGTTGCTGAAAGGCTCAAAGAAAACTTGAGTTTGTTTCAAACACGTGCCCGACTCATACGGTAACAGTTGGTGGTGACTTTAATTTACCCTCGATATGTTGGCGAAAGTGCGTATTTAATTCCGGAGGTACTCATAAAATATCATCCGAAATTGTGCTAAACGCATTGTCTGAAAATTATTTCGAGTAGTTAGTTAATGAGTCCACGCGAATAGTAAACGATTGTGTAAACACACTTGATCTCTTAGCAACAAATAATCCTGAGTTAATAACGAGCATCAAAACCGATACGGCCGGCCGCGGTGGTCTCCCGGTTCTAGGCGCGCAGTCCGGAACCGTGAGACTGCTGCGGTCGCAGGTTCGAATCCTGCCTCGGGCATGGATGTGTGTGATGTCCTTAGGTTAGTTAGGTTTAATTAGTTCTAAGTTCTAGGGGACTGATGACCACAGCAGTTGAGTCCCATAGTGCTCAGAGCCATTTGAAAACCGATACAGGGATTAGTGAACACAGGGCTGTCGTAGCAAGATTGAATATTGTAACCCTCAAATACTCGAAAAATAAGCGAAAAATATACCTATTCAAAAAAGCAGATAAAAATTCACTCGACGCTTTCCTGAGAGACAATCTCCACTCATTCCAAATTAAAAATGAAGTGTCGACCAGATGTGGCTTGAATTCAAAGAAATAGTATCGGCAGCAATTGAGAGATTTATATCAAATACATTAACAAACGACGGAGCTGATCCTCCTTGGTACACCAAACGGGTTAGAATACTGTTGCAAAAACAACGAAACAAACATGCTAAATTTAAACAGAAGCAAAATCCCCAAGATTGGTGATCTTTTACAGAAGCTCGAAATTTAGCGCGGACTTCAATGCAGGATGCTTATGGCAGTTTCCACTGCGAAACTTTGTCTCGAAAGCTTGCAGAAAATCCAAAGAGTTTCTGGTCGTATGTGAAGTATGTTAGCGGCAAGAAACAATCAATGCCTTCTCTGCGCGATAGCAATGGAGATACTATCGAAGACAGTGCTGCCAAAGCTGAGTTACTAAACACAGCCTTCCGATATCTTCACAAAAGAAGACGAAGTAAATATTCCAAAATTCGAATCGAGAACAGCTGCCAATATGAGTAACGTAGAAGTAAATACCATCGGAGTAGTGAAGCAACTTAAGTCACTTAATAAAAGCAAGTCTTTTGGTCCAGACTGTATACCAATTAGGTTCCTTTCAGAGTATGCTGATGCCTTAGCTCCATACTTAACAATCATATACAACTGTTTGCTCAACGAAAGATCCGTACACAAAGACTGGAAAGTTGCACAGGTCACACCAATATTCAAGAAAGGTAGTAAGAGTAATCTACTAAATTACAGGCCCATATCATTAACGTCGATATGCAGCAGGATTTTGGAACATAAATTATAAATTACCTCTAAGAAAACTGTCTATTGACACACAGTCAACATCGGTTTAGAAAACATCTTTCTTGTGAAACACAATTAGCCCTTTTTCTTCTCATGAAGTGTTGAGTGCTATTGACAAGGGATTTCAGATCGATTCCGTATTTCTGGATTTCCGGAACGCTTTTGACACTGTACCACACAAGCGGCTCGTAGTGAAATTGCGTGCTTATGGAATATCGTCTCAGTTATGTGACTGGATTTGTGACTTCCTGTCAGAGAGGTCAAAGTTCTTAGTAATTGACGGAAAGTCATAGAGTAAAGCAGAAGTGATTTCTGTAGTTCCTCAAGGTCCTTTGCTGTTCCTTATCTATATAAACGATTTGGGAGACAATCTGAGCAGCTGTCCTAAGTTGTTTGCAGATGACGCTATCGTTTATCGACTAATAAAGTCATCAGAAGATCAAAACAAATTGCAAAACAAATTAGAAAAGATATCTGAATGGTGCTAAAATTGGAAGTTGACCATAAATAACGAAAAGTGAGAGGTCATCCACATGAGTGCTAAAAGGTATCTGTTAAACTTCGGTTACATGATAAATCAGTCAGACCTAAAGTCCGTAAATTCAGCTAGATACCTAGGAATTATAATAACGAACAACTTAAATTGGGAGTAACACATAGAAAATGTTGTGGGGAAGGCTAACCAAAGTCTGTGTTTTATTGGCAGAAGACTTAGAAAATGTAACAGATCTGCTGAGGAGATTCCCTACACTACGCTTGTCCGTCCTCTTTTAGAATTCTGCTGCGAGGTGTGGGATCCTTACCAGATAGGACTGACTGAGTACACTGAAAAAGTTCAAAGAAGGGTAGCACGTTTTGTACTATCGAGAATATGGGAGTGTGTGTCACAGAAATGATGCAGGATTTGGGATGGACATCATTAAAAGAAAGGCGTTTTTCGTTGCGACGGAATCTTCTCACGAAATTCCAATCACCAACTTTCTCCTCCGAATGCGAAAATATTTTGTTGACACCGACCTACGTAGGGAGAAACGATCACCACGATAAAATAAGGGAAATCAGAGCTCGTACGGAGAGATATAGGTGTTCGTTTTTTCCGCGCGCTGTACGAGAATGGAATAATAGAGAATTGTGCACCTGAATGTGATTTGCAGAGTATCCATGTAGATGCACATGTAGATGTTGTAAAAGTGAGAGGGAGCTTACACAGTGCAGTGTTAAGTCCTGTTGCTCAATAAAGCCCTGGTACTTCGTATCTTATTCCCTCTGTAGCTTATCGAGCCTATGTGAAAATATGTACACCCACGTTTGTTGGACTTAACTTCCCAATGGCATGGCATTGTGTTCTGACACTATCTTCATCAACGTATTCGGCAGTCAACTGCAGTCAGTACATGTTGTTTAGATGCTAGAAAAGATGTTGGAGTTGGTTGATCCTGTTACTTTCTTGTGGCAATGATATTTTTCCTTTTAGTAGCTTAGATCATACTAGCCATGGAAGACACAAAGACTTGTTCATCGAGTATGAGGCTTATACAGGGAATGGTCAATATTCAAGGATATGACAAGCACGATCACTCAAAGCAAATAGTTCTGGTAAACATACGCTCTAAAATGCTTACCACAAGAGCAATGACAACGCGTTCATCTTCGCTACCGCGGCTCACATCTCTTCTGCTGATGAAGTGCTCATAGCTCTTAAGGTATGCTTTATGGCGCCCATGTTGACAACACTTCTTTGCTTCGAATGATCGTTTGTGTCACATCCCTGAATATTGACTCTTTCCTCTGGGACATCCTGTGTGTTCTTGTGTCCTGGAGGACACAATGAAGATTATAACAGATGCCCCTTAGTAGCTCACCCTGGTATACAAATCTAAACTTGTTTGCACATGGGTCGAATAAAGTGTAGTGACAACACAGCCGGAACGTGAAGAATGCACGTCACGTGGGATTCTCGCTGTCTGCAGCTGATAGCAGAAGGCCTTTTGCTGAGTGTGCCGTCCGAAAGAGCAGGAGGCCAGTTCAAGTACCCTAAGAGTATGTTCAAGGAACATGAACTATGTTCATGGATCAAGATTGGACTGGCACGTGGTCGGAGCACACAACAGTGTTTCCTTCTGGCACTGCATCCCAGCATCCTTCAAGGCAATTCACGAAGCCACATGGCGAATCCAGTGCAGGAGCTCCTGCATACGGGGGTGTTACTGGATCCTACACCGTATTCTCCTGATATGACTCCTTGAGATTACGACCTGTTCGCCAAAAAGAAGGAACCTCTTCGTGGGACGTGCTACAACACACGAGGAGACATAATCCATGCTAATGGGCGGTCCTTCCAAGGATTCGGCAGAGAGGGATGCTGTGACAGTGGGGAATGTGATGGGGGTGCAGGGCGATTGCATTGAGGGCATGTAAAGCAGTTAGCGCCTGCCAGAAATGACTGCCACATGTAATTGCTGCCATTCCCCTCTCCCCCCAACCCCCCCCCCCCCCCACCACGGCTTCGTACGCTCTGAATTTTTGTCACAATTGAGGAAAACATCACACCTGCGAGTACGAATCACGTCGATGTCTTTGAACACAGACCGCAGCAAACTCTCCAAGAAAATTACTGTGTACAGTTGATAACACCAGTAATTTTATGTAATGAATGTGTATATCACATAATAAATTACTGTAACAACATCTGTCTACATGAGCATGACAACATGCGGCAGAAACTCGTTGATACAACCACTTTTGTGAAATAAATATAAAAATGTAACGGATGCAAGAAAGTTATATTCTTTTTTAATGCGTTAACATACAAAACCTTTGTACATGAAGTAAACGGGACACAGCCAAAGAGTAGAATAGCCTTAAATGTGCCAGCCGAGCGGTTCTAGGCTCTACAGTCTCGAACCGGGCGACCGCTACGGTCGCAGGTTCCAATCCTGCTTCATGCATGGATGTGTGTGCTGTCCTTAGGTTAGTTACGTTGAAGTAGTTCTAGGAGACTGATGACCTTAGAAGTTAAGTCACATAGTGCTCAGAGCCATTTGAACCTTAAATGGAACAGCAACTGTATTTTTTAAAATACGTCATTGTCGCCGTATTATTTTATTGAACAGCGAGCGCATGCAGTACTTAATTACTTTTACAAAAATTGCCGAAAATCATCATATACTCAACAACTGGAGATGGACTACGTGTTATGTGACTGATATTTTTCACTTTTGGCATGTGATAAGGCATGCATTTCTTACCGCATGCCACTAGAACCCGGCTAAATTCCAAAATTACTATTACGGATATTATAAATACGTGATTCTAACAGCTTCAGGCGATAATTATTCCTTTTAATCAGCGAAGTTCCCCGGTTTCGTTGTAGAGTGTGATAAGACGAGGGAGGAGTGGAGGTCCGTCCCACATTTGACATTTGCATAGCAAAGGATGGGTCAGATTGGGAATTTTTAGGTGTGGCGGATCAGTTCGTAGTATTAGTTCATTGAGGGCTTTCTGTTGAATGGTTTGTAGATGGGGCGATCAATTGTTAGTCCAAGGTATTCCAGCGTATTAGTTAACTGAATGGGATGCTCGTAAATGCTAAGGTACAATTGTTGGGGGTGGAAGGTATGGGTAGTTCGGCCTATAAGCCTCTAATTATTGGCTGTGTTTTGGCAGGGTTGGTTCCGAGGAGTCACTGGTTGCACCGGGAGGTGAAACGATTAAGATGGAGCTGGAAGGATCTGTGAGATTTCTGGAGAGAAGGGTAGAGGGTCAGAAAGGCGGTGTCGCTCCAAACGACAATTAAATATGCAAACAGATAACAATACATATATTACAGATTCATCATTACTTAGCGGTAGTAAATTACATACACAAACCTTCCTCTTGTATCAGTCTGTCTATTAGTGAAAACTGTATCAAAGTCCATACAGCAATTCCTGAGAATAGCCTGAACATACAGGCAGAAACAATGGCGTGGGACTTTGATTCATAACATTTATAGAAGATACAGATAGGTTAATGCATGGATGATTCAAAGGAGCTTTGCTATTCATCACTAGACGACAGTAACGTTGGCTTCACAACGGCGATGGCTTTAATTCATCATAGTTCAACCAATTGGCAAGAAATATTTATAAATTATATCATCAGAGCACGTATTGGTGTAAATCGTGTCAAAGTCCCTACAGTAGTTCCCGAGATCAGTCCGCACATACAGATAGGAACTGCAGCAAAGGGATTTAAATATATAAATTCCACGGAAAAATGACGACGCACCACGAAGGAATTACCCTAAAGAGACGGAAATCAGCAGATGCGATGTAGACATACAGACAAACAAATGATTATAATTTCAGAAAAACTGGATAATTTCACGACGAGAAAGAGACCTTCAGAAATTGAGCAAGTCAATAACCCATTAGTTCACCTCTGGCCCGTATGTAAGCAATTAATCAGCTTGGCACTGGCAGACATTGTTACTGGATGTCCTCCTGACGGATACAGTGCCAAATTCTGTCCTGAACTGGTTGGCGGGCCATGTCCATAAAGCTCCACGAAGTTAAGCAGCAGAAACTCTCGCTATGTGTGGGTGGGCATTATCCTGCTGAAATATAAGCCCAGGATGATTTGCAATGAATGGCAAAAAAGCAGGGCATACAATATCATCGAGTACCGCTGTGCTGTAAGGGTGCCGCGGAGGAGAATTAAATGGATCCTGCTATGGACAGAAATGACACCCCAGACCATGACTTCATGTTGTCGGACATTCAGTTTGGTATCCCACCACTGTCCAGGGCGTCTCCACACCAGTCTACGCCGGTCAACGGCGTTCATTTCCAAAAAGGACTCCTGGATGTAGTAAAATAGTAAGAGAAAGGCAAAGTACATTTTGGACATAGGATTCAAAAATGGTGGATGAGTGTGCAGCAAAATATAAGACTGTCGTCCTTACTTCATCAAAATCTGGGAAATTTACAACAGCTTTGCACAAAAATTTTGACCGATGTAATGAAGCCCTACCTGCAAGGGAAACAAGGCTATTCTGTTAACTGACAAGTGGCGAGAAAAACAATTACGACGAGATTTTTTTTCAATATGAAGAGTTGCTATTTGCACAATTAAGGTAATGCTCTCCGCTAGAGCAAATCTGAGATGTCTTTTTTGATAGTCAGGTACAGAATTTTATCAAAAAGCTACAAAACTGCTCCTACCTCCGGTAGAGAGAAAGAAGTCAGTTCCATTGTACATCAGCAGCTATCCTCGCTACTATATTGCAAAATGATGCATTACACGTGGTTTGCAACCTAATTGTGCATTGACAGATAATACTTTATCAATTTAAACCAAGTCTGTTTTTCTATAGAAACTTTAAAAGAACTATGTAACTATAAAAATGCTGCTTTATACCGTGAGATGCCGAAAGAATTTTTGTTTCGGCCTCGTAAATCATCAACTGTAACTTCATGACAGTATTTCATTTTAGGCACGAAGTTCTCGTGTACACCTTTACAGGCCATTCCTAAAAATTTATTTCCAATCACAAATTTTTCTTTGTCTTCACTTTTAATGCCTTTTGTCAAAATATTAATAAATATAACATTTATTGAGTATTAATATAGCGTAACACAAAAACTGAAAATTAAAACAAAGTTTCCGCATACCGTCTCGACCACATGATCTTCAGATTACCGTTGTGTAGTGTTTCCGCTACGCCACTCGTTGCCCCGAAAATTCGCTGACACAAATGGCTTATGGTCCACCGGAATCGCGCCAAAACAATTTTTTTTCCAAACGCTTCGCCATCTGTAGCTCGTTCGTCTGTCACTTTCATTTCTAGCAAAGCCCTCCATATACCATACATTTGGACGGAATTGGTGACGAAGAGTAGGCGCGGTCATCATCAAAAGGAATGCGGCCTAAAGTACTGAGTACTGGCTGTCACTGGCACAAGTAAAATGACCTATAAAAAGAAACGCTTGAGCCAACCTATGATATGTTTCGCGCGCCAACCTGCTGTAATCTGCGGCAATTTCCAGTCCACGAGCACCAATTTGTGTGCGCTGTCATGATCTGCGCGGGCACACTTTAACAATTCTGCTCAAACTTAACGACTGCTTGTTCCGACTTCCCGCAGTTATTAAATCAGCACAATTTTCCGCTCACACGCAACACCAATAAATCGTAGCGTGTGGGCCGGCCTACGGGCTCACGGGAGTAGAAACAACGGCGCGGTTCTAATTTCATCTGTATTCCAGAGATATCCTTTTCTTAAAAATAAATCGTATTTTCAGTTGCTGAGAGTAGTGGTTGAACTAGTGACAGTACCAACAGCGTCCTTAGGCTAGAATGTTTGTCGTTGGTTAACTGTAACGTCGTTCGTCTTCAAAAGTGAGCCGTATATGTTTTGTGCCGTTGTCTATTAAATTTGTGATCCACACACCTACAATACGAGACTGGCATTGATAAGAGACGTTCATTTCTCCACGGCACTGATCGCGCTATGTCATGGTACGAGAATCGCCAGAATGGTACGAGAATGGCACAGTCACATTCCCTGTGAACCACTAACCGGTTGAAAAAGTAATTCGCAACGGACTCAAATATTGGTCTCTCTTCTGACGTTTGGTGATGGTTTGTAAGATAAAGGCAAACGTGAAACAGAAGTGCTTGCTCACGCTGTCTTTTTCACTATATGAACTACGTCACGGCGGCGGAAGAAAGGACACTAAAGTGTGCGGTATTCTCGCACTGGTTGCATCACGATTACTTTGTAGGGATACTACGAAACAGTAGCTTATGTAAGCTTGTGGCCGAGTATATCTTGTGTTGCTCCGTTGCTTAACTTAAAGTCAGCCACTAACTTTCGAGCGATCGCGCCTAACCCTGTTTAATTGTAAAGACTGGCATTATTATTATTATTATTATTATTATTATTATTATTATTATTTATAAAGGCCCTTTTCTGCTTCTGCCTTCGAACCGTGGGCATTGAATAGTATTCATACTTCAAAAAATTATTTACAAAATGCATTTACGTAATTTGATTCGAAAATTCTATCTGTAAGACTGCTCCTACTATGCCGACAAAGGATCGTTGTTAATCTCCTCAAGATTCGCGAGCGCAATTATCTCTGACTAACGTGGTAATAATTCTAAAATATCTTAAATTATTTTTTCGGTAATTTTTGATCACTTTCGTCACTTTCAGAACAAAAACTAACCACTTTGTATTGGTATCCAGTGTCAGCTCTACATGCTTCCAAAATCCATCGTTGTTGAACGTTTATTTCAGTTTTATGTGATGTCGCAAAGTCAGAAATTAACTAGCGTTTTTCATTGGCTTCCTAATAGCTTTTAAATTTGCATTCAGTTTCATGATCTTTGAACACCTATTTGGCCAAACATACTGGATTCAGTATCTTCCAAAATAATGAACCATATAAACACTTGTAACGTTCCCTTTGAAAAATTAAGAACGACAGAGCTGGAGAAACCTACGTTATTTAATACAGAAACAGCTGAGTAATACTCAACGTACTCAGACATTTCGCTCTTTACTCATTCTGATCATCACTAAACTGACACACAATATTATTAGCGAAACACAATCTTACTTTCAATAATCCCTACAAAAGAATGGCCCTGACTAACAATAAGCTATACCTTTCATGAATCACTTACCTCACAAAATCTTCGTTACTCAAACTCCTGCAATACAGCGAGCGCCAGTACTGCCACCGAAATAAAAGATTCAAACTACTGATAAGCATAGTTAGCAAATGAAAGATTTTGATAGAGAAAAAAATGTTCAAATGTGTGTGAAATCTTATGGGACTGCAAAGGTCATCAGTCCCTAAGCTTACACACTATTTAACCTAAATTATCCTAAGGATAAACACACGCACCCATGCCCGAGGGAGGACTCGAACCTCCGCCGGGATCAGCCGCAGAGACCATGACTGCAGCGCCTTAGACCGCTCGGCTAATCTCGCGTGGCTTTGATAGAGAACAAACAATGTATGTACCTTAACAGTGTTCAAAAGTCATATATATATTCGTGACATTCAGTTTGGCAAGTTTCCTTTTTCTGACACCCGTCCAGATCGTCCGTTCTCAAAACTCTGGCACGCCTCTCCCACATCCACCATTGCTGGCGGCTCACCTCGAACTACCCAACGCTACGCACTGTTCACAGCCAACCGCCCAACACCACACAAGCGAATATTCCAACAATGAGTCCAACCAGCCACAGACTACACGCAGTGCAGTCAGAGATTTTCATACAGAGCACTACGTGGCGTTACCAATATAAAAACCTAAACAGCCTACTTACGCACTTTTAACTTCCTTTCAGCAGATACAACAAGCCGTTTTATTTCAGAGCAGCATCTTCAAACTGCTACCACGTAAACCTTACGGAATTCTCGGTACATGCGTTGGCCTGAGTGGCTCTTTCTGAACTGGAACGTACATCATTTTATTTGTCGATCTGAGACAGTTTTACAATGTGTTATTGACATAGGCCATAGCACGTAACGGAAGCTTCCAGCATCATCATCTTGTGCGCGGCTGTCAGGCCTTTACAGTCTACGTCCAGCAACCTCAAGCTCAAGTTTGAAGATCCCTTAGGCTGCCGCTCAGTGGCTGTGATCCAGATAAAACACAGACACACATTTGTATGTCTCAAAAAATTAACATCATACATATAAAAATTGCATTTGTTACGTAATAACTACGTAAGCTCTAGTGGGTACTTATCATATGACGTTGCTGCGACACCTGACACAGAAAAAAGTACTGTATCTTAAAAAGTGTCGCTAGAATTTTTAACTGTTGATAACTAACTGCTATATACACACACACGACCCTCAGGTTACTTAAGAGTAAATCACGTAATGCATTTTAAACTACTTTGTTACTCTGTGTCATTGTCCACCCATGTACGGAGTGTGGGTAGAAAAGCCGTACTGACGCTCTGTTGTCCTATATCGGAAATAGTGAGTCTACAGATACTGTCTTCTTTGACCCATTACGTCGTCAATTTGGCGGGAAAAGAACGCTTATTGAAATCCAATCTGAGAAAAGTGTGAGGGCTTTTCTACAACCTTCGATCGGTCGCGAAATAGAGCTACAGTGAAAATCCGATGAAGCTTTGAGCAGATGTGTTGCACAGTGTCTGCAGTATGCCCTTCGATCGCGTCATTCGCTCGTTTCTGTTCTGAGTGCACATGATATGCCTAGAAAGATGCCTAGAAAATAATGTCTCCCGCCAAGTGCGAGGTACTGCTGCGGGGTATAGCCTGATTTCATGCAGCATACATGTCCTTCCTCATGGCAATTGTCGGCCGCACTCTGGAGACGGGAACGAAGACGGTTCTGCTCGTTTTCAATGGAGAGCATTTTCTTTTTTCATCCACCATACAGCCCGAACTCGGTTTCCTTTGATTTTAATCTGCTCGCTCACTTGGACCGCTGCCTATGATGACAGCGTTTTGGCACACACATACCAGCGGAAATCACAGGCGGCTGCTTTCGGTGAACATAAAACAATGGTTCAAAACTACGACAAATGTCTAAATAAGAGCGGCCACTACGTAGAGAAGTAGATGAAAGATGCGAATAAATGTTGCGAATAAAACATTTTTGATTTTCACTTTGATTTCCACTTCGCGACATATTGGAGGCCGAAGAAAAAAAATCAAGTAGCCCTTGTAGGTGCCATAGTGAGCACACTGAGAGGAAAAAATCGCAACACCAAGAAGGAATTTGCGATGCCAATGAAAGTAAGTAGGGGCGTTTTTGGGTCTGAAAGATGACGTCTGTTCAAATTTAGCACCAGTCACAAAAGAGTGTCCCTAGTAGATTTGCTTTACATACACGCTTTAAAGGTCGTGAGCGTTAGTTATCTGTGAGATCCGACGTGGCGAGCTGATATTAGTCAAGAATGCCTTTAAGGCGACAAAGACGCCACTATCAGCACCCGACTGCGATTAAGTAAGTTTTGTAATAGAGCTACCAGAAGCTGGATGTCCCTTTTGCGATACTGCAGACAAACCTGACAGGAATGTAGCTATGTACATGATTGCTGCTAGCGGTACTCATAGGAACGTACGATCGCAAGAACGGCCACGTGACAATTTCGAATGAGAAGACCGTCGTATGGCTCTGTCGCATCGTTCTGCATCTGCGGCAGTAGGCACCACAGTAGCACAACGATTAGAAACCGATTACTTCAAGGAGAGCTCCGAGCCAGATGTCCTGTAGCGTGCATTACACTGGCCCCAAAAGACCACCATTTGCGACTTCAGCGGTGTCAAGCGATGGTTCATTGCAGGGCAGGATGGAGGTCTGATGAAAACTTGTTCTGCCTGGTACCAGTGATGGTGGTGTGATGATTAAGAGGAGGCCAGTTGAGGACCTGCATCCAATATGTCTGGATGCTAGACACACAGGACCTACACCTAGAGTTCCAATCTGGGGTGCGAATTCGTATGATAGCAGGGGCACTTTTGTGGTTATCCAAAGCTTCATGACAGCAAATTTGTACGTCAATCTCCTGATTCGGTCTTTTGTGCTGCCATTCATGAATAGTATTCCAGGGGATGTTTTCCAACAGGATAACGGTCGCCCGCATACTCCACAGTGTCAACATGTTGCCTTGGCCTGTTCGATCACAAGATCTGTCTTGTCTGCACATGTTGAACATACCGGACGACAACTTCAGCGTTATTGCTCCTTCCGGCAAAGATTTGTGGATGCGAAAAATACCAAATTTCATCACGGTTCGTAACTCACGTCAAATTGTAGCTCCCCTTAAGACTGGCTGAATAAGTCAGTTCAGAGGTCTGAGGAACGCAACAATATATCGCTTCCAAAACGACCGTGCATGCGAAAGGGCTGTGCTCTTCAAACCAACCTTTGGTTTGAGAACAGAGTTGAGTTTCATCCGCGAGACTGCTACGGTCGCAGGTTCGAATCCTGCCTCGGGCATGGATGTGTGTGATGTCCTTAGGTTACTTAGGTTTAAGTAGTTCTAAGTTCTAGGGGACTGATGACCACAGATGTTAAGTCCCATAGTGCACAGAGCCATTTTTTCAGTTTTATCGCTTGGGTAAACATTTTACAGAATAGTGTTTAATATTCCGGAGGGTTCTTGTTAAACAGGCTTCCAGCAGATCTGAAGAACGAAAATAATGAACACCGCATTTTCGAATGATGTTTGACAGGCTATTTAGTGACATACGTCTATTATTAAGTACAGGTTTTTCTAACCTTACACTGTATTGCTTTAACTGTATGTGTGAACTATCACAAATCTCTTGTATAAGATGTCAAGGAATTCTACAAAAATTGCAAGCTACAGTGTACTTACAGTCGCTTATCTGAGGTACAGTGGTTTGTGGCATGACCTTCAAGAGTGCACCCAGGTAAAGGAGCACATTCATACCATGGCCGTACCTGCTGTCGATAACAAATCCGAAACCGTTTGTGACTCGTGTGCCATCCATGTTTAAGTCATATGTGGCACGGCGATAAAACAGGAAACAACATCGTGTTGTGAAAAATGTGAAGTGTGAAATTAAAGCCAATACACTGCGTCCACAACATATAAAATGTACGAAGAACAACAGACGACAATTTTTGCTTTGGATAAATTCAGCGACCTCTATAGCGTAAAAACATATAAACCGCCGCCAGAGAGAAAGTTTTGTCTCGCTGAACAAGAACGAAGTTGTTGCCTAATACCGCTCTGACGCTTGCTGCTTGTAAAACGAAAACGTATGTGATGTAAATGTATTACTTTGTGCTTAATTTCAGAATATAGTTCAATAGTTTAAATATTGACCTATTTTGTTCCTTTCTGAAAAGCTCCCCTCCTTGAATTATTAAGTAAATACATAAGAGATTTCTAATGGCCATAAGCCATTGTAGGTCATTGTCGGATCGCGGCCATAAATCGCTAATAGCTTTATACTTACGTAATAATGCGGGCTTCACCTGTCTTCTTGAATAACATTACGGGAATAAACATCAGTAGAATATTTAGTCTTTTAATGATACCATAAAACCTTAGTGCTTAGGAATATTTTTTTTTGTTTACGCAATAAAATGCTCTGACTCGATTGATTTCGCTTCACGAAATCGGATAACAGTGAATGTTTTATTAAAAAATTTACTTGAAGACAAATACTGAACAGATAACCAAAGCCGTGTTTTTTTTTTCGTTCTGTATGTTCAAATAAAAGGAACAAGTTCATGAGAATAATTTTTCGTTACGTGAATGTTGGTATTGGCAATCGCTGTATGCTGTATGTCGAACAAATCTAAACAATTTCATGCTATTGACATCATATCCACGAAGCTTGTTCAGGCATATTGGTTCGCAAGATTAATATTAACAACATTTCAAAACCTTTTGCTCGCGTAATGTCACATCATTAACAGTGACAAACGCAAGTCATATATCTTTGCGTTGTCGCTGCAATCATTTCATGGTTCTCACATGCCAAGCAGCTGCGGCGCGTGTGATTGTAATTCATTACAGGCAAACCCGGTCGCGTAACCACCAACCAAATGAGATCAATACATTCATTCTGAAACATTATACATAAAACAAATTCAAATAAAAATATACACTAAGAGAGGGGAAGAGAAACCAAAATTCACTTACCTACCTTGTGCCGCCTAAATATCGCGAAAGATCGATATACTCCGAATGAAACATCGCATCCAGTGCGTTTCGCTGCCTTCAGCTAATATAAAGAGTTCTCTGCGTGTTGTTAAAGACTATTTAAGTCTCCGAAAGGCGGGTGTACATCGCATTCCATGTGTATGAAGCCACTATTGTTGCGCAAACGCCAAGTTTCATGGACAACATAATTAAGGAGCCTGTCGAAATAAAGTTGTCAGAAAATCTAATAAGCAGGGACGGCAGTTTTAATTTAAATAACACTTCGGGATCGGCATTCAATTTATCACACCCACCAGAGTTGGAAGACAGCGTATTTTAGTTTAACAGAATATCCGTGCGAGTTCCGATAAACAAGAGTATCAGTGGGCGTAATGGGCCTCGAAAATCGAATTCTGCTATAAATAGCAGCGTGAGATCAACAACGGTTCACAGACTGGTTGGACTTGTCTTTAATCTGGTGTTCTCGCTATTTTTTATTGATGGCTTATTTCCTGTTAAGTTCTAGCAGTATATTTTATTAGGAAGCATACATCGATGTATTTCAAGGTGGAAGAAGACGAAACTATCCAGGAACCAGGTTAAATAAGTTCACTTTTATCGTGAACTAAACTTGGTTAATTTACGGCTCTGACAGAAATTAACCACGGATAAAAACTGTATCTCATTATCTGGTTTTATAGTCGTGGGCCTAGCAAACTGAAATGTACTTCGGTTATATTTAAAAACTACTTTTTCGTAGCAAAAGTTATTTCAGTGTTTTCTTTCTATAGCGACCAGAGATGCCAGGCTTGTATTCAATATTGGCCGCTTATTGCACAATGCAGTATCGCTTAGGGTAATTTTGGCTACGTTAAAATTTCAGAAAACGAAAACAAAGTATTATCACTTCAGTGCTGTTCGCTGTCCACATTCTTTATCTGTTAATATTTTAAGCCACTTTAACTATCTCCAAAAATAAGGCTTCCTGTTTTCTAAACTGATTTATCACACTTAGGAAAAACGCGTGATCTTCGGAGTCAATGCCAATCACACCTCGAATTCATTGTTTGGAATAAATCAGGTGAAAGAATTATAATAATACTGATATATTGTTTCAACTTCCAGTTCTCATTTACATATCTCACGAAGCGATTAGTAACGGGCAAGGTTTCTACAGAACAGATCTGAACACAATGAAAGCGAGACACTATTGTCTCTATTACTTATAGATTCATACAAACAAACGAATTGTAATCCAGAGTATTGTTACTCCTTTTCTCTCTTGGGATTATATTGTATCAGTTTTTATAACTCGTACTTAAATATTTCAATTAAACTAATTAAAGTTTTTTTTATTAAAACTATGTCTTCAGGCCGTCAAAGCGTAGCTACAGACTTCAGGCAGCGAGTACTCATAACAACAGAACTCTCAGCATCTGAAGAAGACGGAATTACCTCAAGAACTTAGGCGGTAACAACTGAAAGAAACACTCCATCAATTTACAGGCTCATACAGCCGTAATAGGACGACTTTTGTCCTCTATCTTCGTGTTTAGTAAGACACTGATAAGTGTGAGCATTCACTTTGGTTTTATGTTGCCGGCCCCGGTGGTCTAGCGGTTCTAGGCGCTCAGTCCGGAACTGCGCGATTGCTACGGTCGCAGGTTCGAGTCCTGCCTCGGGCATGGATGTGTGTGATGTCCTTAGGTTAGTTTGGTTTAAGTAGTTCTAAGTTCTAGGGGACTGATGGCCACAGATGTTAAGTCCCATAGTGGTGCAAGATCGTTTCATGGAATTTCAGTCACTAGCTTTCCACTCCGAATATTAAAATGTTTCTTTGTCACCCACCAACACAGGAAAAACCGATCGTCATTATAAAATAAGAGAAATCAGAGCTCGCACGAAAATATTTAATTGTTCGTTTTTCCCGTGCGCTGTTCGAGAATCCAACTCTAGAGAAGTTCCCTAAGGGGAAAAAAAAAGGGAAAAAGAACGACGCTCTACAGGGACGGAAGTCGCTAGATTTGATGCACGCGTGCAGACAAATGACGGACAGGCGTAGTGTAGGCGGTATCTTTAGTAGACCTGCAGCATTATCTATATGTTCCACCAATAAATCGCAGTCTTTTGGTCCACTTTCCTCACAACTTTATCTACGTGATGGTTCAGTTTAAGTTATTCGTAATTGTAATCGCTGACTATTTAATTGCATTCATATTGTGTCCTATCGAGTAACAGAAATTTAACGGCTTTCTTTTGGTACCCGCGTGGATTATGCCACACATTTTCTTATTTGAAGTCATTTGCCACTTTTCGCACTATATACCTTGTCTAAGTATTTATTCATTTGGTTTTGACCATCTGATGACTTAACAAGATGATAAATGACAGCATCATCTGCAAACAATATGAGGCTTGATCAGATTGTCTCCTGAATCCTACACGTATATGAGGAACAGCAGAGTGCCTATAACACTTCCCTGGGGAACGCCAGATATTATTTCTGTTTTACTCGATGACTTTTCGCCTGATACTACGAATTGTGACATTTCTGACAGGAAGTCACTAATCCAGTCACACATGACTGAGATGATACTCCGCAGGCACGTAATCTGGTTTCAAGCCACTTGTGACAAACGGTGTCTAAAAGCCTTCTGGAGGGACGAAGGAGGAAAGTGAGGGGGAGAGGGGGGGGCAGAGGAGAGAGTGAGAGGCTATAACAAACTATCACTCCCCTCTCCCCCGTAACCGAAGCTTCGATCCATGCCTGTGTTCGTAGCAGTTACTAACCGCAATAAACAAAATTCTTCTCTGCTACAACTTCCTTCATAAGCATTTCGGACGCCACCATCAGATGTGTGAAGATAATCCAAAAAATGGCTCTGAGCACTATGGGAGTTAACATCTGAGGTCATCAGTCCCCTAGAACTTAGAACCACTTAAACCTAACTACCCTAAGGACATCACACACATCCATGCCCGAGGCAGGATTCGAACCTGCGACCGTAGCAGTCACGCGGTTCCGGACTGCAGCGCCTAGAACCAAGGTCAGCGAAGATAATCCAAACACAATCAATACTACATAACAGATTTCGAGAGTGTCGTCGGAAATCACTGTCCTCTCACCAGCGTTGATGACGACTTGCCCACAGACTGAAACTGTGTGTTCGATCCGAGGCTGAACCCACACCCTTGCCTATCGCGGAAAGTGGGTGAGCCATCCAGGCATAGCCCCTGCTCCGCTCTAGTTGACACTAAGTTCCGCCTAGCAAGTGTCCGTCTTCCCTATCTACCAGTTACCCTCTCGAGCACTGGTCGAGCTGCCCAGACGAGCTGGCCGGCCGGAATGGCCGAGAGGTTCTAGGCGCTACAGTCTGGAACCGCGCCGCTGCTACGGTCGCAGGTTCGAATCCTGCCTCGGGCATGGATGTATGTGATGTCCTTAGGTTAGTTAGGTTTATGTAGTTCTAAGTCCAGGGGACTAATGACCTCAGATGTTGAGTCCCATAGTGCTCAGAGCCAATCGAACCATTTGAACCAGACGAGCTGACGGCGCGGCGGCGAGCGGACCCGCCCACGACCGGCGCGGCGGCTGCGAATGGGAGCGTCCGCCGGTTGCCATGGCGACGCAGTGACGTCACAGCGGGCGCGTGCCCGTGGCGCGGCCGCTGACACAGATTCTGACCCGGCGTCGGCGGTTGCCGGCACCTCACCCCACTCACACGCACTTCGCCTCACCCCACGCCACACACTCCTTCCCGTGTAGCTCTGAGCACTAACAGTAGATTCATGCTTGTCTTAAATGTAACGACTTCAGTAGACACTTCTAATGTCCTATCGAGATTTCGTATGTTTCACCTCGTTTCTTTCTCACTGGCCTCCCTCTCATTCTGTGACGAGAAGTTCAGTAACTAATATATCTTCCTCAGTTTAACATAGATATTTTTTCAGGAAACATTTCGCAATACATCATATCTACATCTACATCTACATGATTACTCTGCAATTCACATTTAAGTGCTTGGCAGAGGGTTCATCGAACGACACAGCAGAGGTCACAGGACGCTTCCCTGGGGAACACCTGACATCACTTCAGTTTTACTCGGTGATTTGCCGTCTATTACTACGAACTGCGACCTTCCTGACAGGAAATCCCGAATGCAGTCGCACAACTGAGACGATACCCCATAGGCCCGCAGCTTGATTAGAAGTCGCTTGCCTGAGGAACGGTTCAAATGCTTTCCGGAAATCTAGAAATACGGAACCAACTTGAGATCCCCTGTCCATCGTTTTCTGGATCGACAGGGAACATTGAGTACCGTTAAGTTCGAAGAAGGGCAATTCGTCACGTATTGTCGCGAAATAGGGGAGAGAAAAATGGTTCAAATGGCTCTGAGCACTATGGGACTCAACTTGAGGTCATTAGTCCCCTAGAACTTAGAACTAGTTAAACATAACTAACGTAAGGACATCACACACATCCATGCCCGAGGCAGGTTTCGAACCTGCGACCGTAGCCGTATCGCGGTTCCAGACTGCAGCACCTAGAACCGCATGGCCACTTCGGCCGGCTAGGGGAGAGAGAATCACGGATGTGATATGGGAGTTAGGGTGGTAATCATTAAACCAAAGACCTTTTTCCGTTGTGTCGAAATCTTTTCACGAAATTATCTCTTCCGAACGCAGAAATACCTACCTACATAGAGATTAAGTGAAATTATGGTGTAGTATTGATGTCCAAGAGGCCCTATCTGGGAAACATCGGCTGCTGAGTTGTCTTTTCTGCTGACGCCGTGTTGGGCGATGATGATGAGGTGATGATGACAACAACACAGCATCCAGCTCCCGAGCGGAGAAAATCTACGACCCGGCCGGGAACCGAGCCCGGGCCAGCTGCATGATAGTCATACGCACTGATCACTCAACTGAGGAGGTGTACTACATAGGAATAAATGACAATCGTATTAAAAATAAGAGAAATCAGGGCTCGCACATGAAGATTTATATGTTCTTTTTCCAATAGCTATTCGAGAGCAGAACGGTGGAGAAGTATCTAAAATTTCTTGAAGCGACCCTCTGTAAAACATTTAGTGTGAACTGCAGAGCAGTCACGTAGAGGTAGGCCTAGATCTAGACAATTGCTTGGTAAACTTCACATATTTAACTGTCACTTCCTGATACCCCTGGACAAAATAACTCCGTGTATCAGAAAAAATGTTCAAGTGTGTGTGAATTCCTAAGGGACCAAACTGATGAGACCATCGGTCCCTACCCTTACACACTATTAAACTAACTTATGCTAAGAACGACACACACAGCCATGCCCGAGGGAGGACTCGAACCTCCGGCGGGAACGGCAGCGCAGTCCGTGACATGGCGCCTCAAGCCGCGTGGCTACTCCACGCGGCCGTGTACAAGATGAAAAATGTATTCCATATTTTGAGAGGTGGTAATATCGGCGAAAACAAGACAAAAATGCAATCACACTTATACACCTCCAGTACTGTGAATCATCTCCTCTATGTAAGCTGTTTCCTATCACGAACGACCTACACAATACAAAACAAATGACGATACGTTTTTCTGTTGTTGTCCACGCATACAGCACGCAGTAAACATCTGTTGGTGTTCTTACTGTCGAGCATATTCACAGTTTTGGGTAAGTGCAGCATATACATTAGTTCTTATGGAACCAGTTTGTGTTGTGATACATCTGTGAACTGCTTTTACGTTGTAGTTACATCTTTGCACTTGCAGGCATAATGGAATCCTAGTATTCAAAACGAAGAAGGGCTGAAATGCTATTTTGTTTCCATTCGCCAGACCTTATTATAAGATGACGTGTGCCATTGCCCATGCGAAATATTAGGCTTCCATTGTGCTGGTAACTGCAAAGACAACGTAGCAGCGTTTCGCAAACGTGGTTGCATTAGAACTAATGTATGCACTGCATTTATTCGCAGCTGTGAATACAGTTCACAGTAATAACAATAACAGGTGTTTACTACGTACTGCATCCATAGACAATAACAGACGTAAGCGTCCTCATTTGTTTACTGCGTTCTGTAGGCCGTTCGTAACTGCAAAGAACTTGTAGTGTAGGAGATAGTTCAGCAATAGTGAAGGTGAAGAATGCTTACAGCTCTTAAGGTATTTGTTTTAAAGCTCTGCCGGCCAGTGGCCGAGTAGATCTAGGCGCTACAGTCTGGAATCGCGCGACCGCTACAGTCACAGGTTCGAATCCTGCCTCGGGCATGGTTGTGTGTGGTATCCTTAGATTCGCTAGGTTTAAGTAGTTCTAAGTTCTAGGGGACTGATGACCACAGCAGTTAAGTCCCATACTGCTCAGAGCCATTTGAACCATTTCAAAGATCGTTTTATTGGACATTTTTGCCTTCTTTTGGTCTATACTACAACCTCCCAAAATATGGTATAGTTTTTGAACACCCTGTATACTGTATAAAATCTGTTTGACGTTATTTATATATACTTACAAAAGTTTACACCAGAACATTGGCTGTGCAGATCAATGAGCCCATCTTTTGTCAGACAGCACGTCACATTTGCATTGTAGTCGATCACTTGCAAGCGAGCAGTGACATTCAATAAATTGTATCACAAATCAAAGAGAAAGGCACATACAGAAAAATCTCTGGCCACTTTCAAAGCAATCTCCAGTTACACTGTGTGCTTCTAGCAACGCCTGGAAGGCCGACGGAAACTTTCAGCAAAGGCTGCCTTTGGCATTGATCGAGACACTGATGCCCACGTCTCTGGTTGTCTGTCTAAATGTGATACAGACAGTTGCGGATGAAGGCTTCAATTTATATGTGAAAAGGTATCCGCGGGGAAAAAAACAATCATGCGGACAGAGGCCGTGGCAGTCACCTCAACAGCATACGACTTTCGACATGCATGTATTTACTCTATGTAATATAATTTCTCGAAAAAGACAATGAACAGTTACAGATTAAATTTACATTTATGTCAACGATTATGAAATCATTTTTAATGTTCCTTTTTTTCACGGAATCTTACTCTATGTTTACGTCATTTATCATACTACTATTTCTGTTTATCCCTCGTACCACCACTGCAACATTTGAATGGCTATCTACTCAGTACCGTAAAGCTAATTTTCAACGGCATCCATTCTTAGACAGATGTCCCTTTACCCTTTACTGTCACTGATAATGAGCCATAGATTCCTTCATATTCAATCTGTTTTTATTAATTTTGCAATTATTTTTGTTACCTTCTACTACCGGTCCTTTTGCTACAGCTATGAGAATACCACCACCATTACTACTACAAATATTAGCACACCCCACTATTACTATCGCCTCATCCATTATTCTATGGCAACAAATACTGAAACTTGTGCTTTTAACACTCCTCTGCTACTGTCATCATGGTTGATAATGTTTTGGTGCTGACGTCAGAGTACAGGTAAGTAGCGTATTATCTTGTATCACAACACTCATTTTCTCCCGACTGTAGTTTGAGATGGCCACACATATTTGACTATTACTGCACTGTAATCAGTTTCTCTAGTTTCTCTGTTTGTTGCGTACCAGATCGGCTATGCTGCCGGATCGAGCAATATCTTTCAGCCTCCAAACCCATGGTGACACATCAGAATGGTTTATTTATCTTTACATCGAAAATCACTGATTGTTCTCGGTCGGTCCTGTGCCCACCCCATTTCGCTGTTCCGATTTTGGGCCAACCGACCACAGATCTATCCGACTACTTCCTCGTTACCGGGGCTCATCTAGCGGTCGTTTTAGTCTTTTCTAAGGTGTCAATTAACTGCAGTTAAGCTTTCCTTTTTCTGAGACAGCATCGGCTAGACGATTTAGAATATCAGTCTCATTTTACTCTAATTATGTTGTAAACATTATCCCTCTTGTAATCTGCCTAGATGTCCTTGCTACGTCTTCAGCTAGCTGCTATTCCTATAGGACATGATCTTGTCACGTACAGCGAGAGTCTAAAATAATGGCTAGTACTTAGGATTCGAATTCCTGACTTGAAAATAAGACCTTAGGTCAATGACAATGCCAGTGTTCTTAGCTTTGAGTTTAGGGACACTAAATTTGTGTGTTTATTTTAGTCCCCTCTGGAAACACACTGCATGATTACATGGATGACATGTCACTACCAGACCGGCGAGAGCAATGCAATACGTTGCATCTGTGGAGACATGGCGCTGCTTGGGTGCTGTGACTGCACACGAAGATCCGCTTAGATATATCACTGACTTTCTGATGCCGTATGTGTTGTTGACACTGTGTTCAAATTGACATATGCATTTGACTCCCTCCTAGGAGGCCGAAAAAGTGATGTTATGCCGTTTGTATTACTCAAGATACTCAGCGAGCTAGGCACGAATACTAGAGTACGCGGTAGGGGTCAATCGCAGGCGGGCTCTGAGCTGTGACGTCACCGTGAATCCTCTTGCCACGCTGCACTGCACTGAAGCTTATAGACACACGTGTTTAATTCATATGCAGGTATGAATGCAATCGAGATTTTCAAATAACTTCCGAGAATTCAGCCAGGTAACACTTTCAACGACTGGCAAACTGCAGTTTGCCTTGAAAATGACGAGGTGTATTCCCGCCGAAATATCGGCGGTCGCTAAAAGCGTTACCTGTCTGAATTCCCGGGCCGAGCGGGCCAAGGCGCTGCAGTCATGGACTGTGCGGCTGGTCCCGGCGGAGGTTCGAGTCCTCCCTCGGGCATGGGTGTGTGTGTTTGTCCTTAGGATAATTTAGGTTAAGTAGTGTGTAAGCTTAGGGACTGATGACCTTAGAAGTTAAGTCCCATAAGATTTCACACACATTTCAACATTTTTTTTTTTTAATTCTCGGAAGTTATTTGTAAGTTGTATACGCCAGGAGAAACTCAGGTCTTACAATCGAGATTTTATTTTACACGTTTTAGCGTATTATTATTATTATTATTATTATTATTATTATTAAGCTTTACATCAGACCGTTTTTTCTGTGATTGGTAAAATGCTAGTCTAAAGGCCCTGAAGGACGTCTACCTCTTTCATCATCTCTGAGAGCACAGCTTCTTTTCTGGGGGAAGAGGCTCACCCAGTGTCAGAGCACATAGGCTTGTAGTATGGATCAACCGCCAATAATGTCATTTTAAACTCTAACCGTACTAACAGGTTTTCTTTTTCTATTCTGAATGTTATAATTATTTTCATTATTTTTCTCTTTTAGTCTTCGTTCACTCTCAGTTCGCTTAATACCTTGCATCTTTTTCCAATTGTGATATCTTTCATTCTGACGAAAGTGCGTATCCTTATGAAGCACATCACAGGAAAGTCCTAACAAAAGTTAACGCTTTATAAGAAAGGCAACGTATAGTCGCAGTCTTTGCAGTATCTTCAGTTGAGCAGTTAGTACACAGACCTTTCATGACCACTTGTTGTTGAGACTCAGAAGCGAGCAATGAATGACTTTCCGAACATGTTTTAATTTCAGCAACTCAGTGCTATGTTGGGAGGGACGATACAGTAAATCTTCATTCTTTTGTTTATGGCCTTTCATTTCTGTCTACCTAATTTCTAATTGTCGGCGTAAGCACGCATTGTCGCATTCACAGCAGCCTGTGTTTTCGTGGTTAATATTTTGACTAGTAGTAATTTCTTCATTAGGTCATAATATTCTTTTCTTTTGCTTGTGCCTTTTTCCCGCAATGCCGCAGGATCGGCATGGTTAATCGGATTTGGCTATGTTAAGGGGTGGCCGGATGCCCTTCCTACCGCCACCCTGTACCTCCCCCCCCCCCCCCCCCCCTCCCCGAGACGGAATTACTGTGCCCAAACTGTCTGTGTCTAGTGTAATCCATGGAATAGTGCGAATGTGTTCAGATGTCTGCGAGCCGTGTAACTGAGGTGGGACGTGGGGATCAGCCCGGTATTCACCTAGTGGGATGTGGAAAACCACCAAAAAGCCACATCCAGGCTGCCTCCGTCGTTAAGCCGCCAGGCGGATTCGATCTGGGGCAGCGCGCCTACCCGAGTCCAGGAAGCAGCACATTAACGCTCTCGGCTAACCTGGCGGGTTTCACTAGGCCATAATATATTTACCTGTAAAATAGCTTCTACTTCCTTACTGTAATTTCGTTTTCGTGCCCAAATATTTCTTACTAATTAGACTCATTAATTCGCCCTATGTCAGGCCCTGAGGATGGTAGATTTAGAGTTGGAGCAACATCGGTCTTCAGCTTGCATTTCGAACGAATATCCAATAGTTCACTTTTCAAATCCCTTTCATAATCGGGATCAGTAAAATATGTTGAGCAGAGATGAGCACTTGCAGTTGAAAACGAATGTACACATTTAAAAGAATTTATCCATTTTCATTTCGTCCTAATGTTTTTAGGAAATGTATGAACTTCATTATTTGTCTGCTGTGGTTAATACAACTGGTGATCGCACAGCAAACCATACTTTCTAATTTAAAAACATACTCTAAAAGAATCCCTCAATACGCTGATCATTACAGCGTAACGCTGTATTCAATTGCAAGGCACTAATAGAAATTCACACTGCCGTAAACAACCTTGTTTTCGCTCGTAAACCAATTACAACACAATACGTTGTAGCAATTATGGACTACTGAACGCTGGTTGGGTTCACTGGCGCAAGCGGCCCACCTTGCGAACTGCTCACACACTTCGTGATCCCTACAGTGCGTTCTAGTATCCGTGAAGCCGGGTGTCAGACAGGCAAACATCTGAATCCATCCAGCTTCCGCTATGCCAACTGCAATGGTTTGCGAGGACAGCCAAGAAGACTCACCAAGAACAACGTAATTTGCAAGTAGTAAGGTGCACTGCTCTGGCAGTACCGAGAAAATCGCAACAGAAGTTTTATGCGTCTATTATGTAATTGATATATCTATGAGTAGATGCCGGATGTTAGAGTTCATGGTGGTCAGGAGGTTAGCGTTCGAGGTTCGTACGAAAATGAACGTGTATGAAGTGACGGTTCCGCTCCAGCTCAAACTTTCATTTCTGTAGTAAAAAATAAATTCTTTGATATTCAGAAAATTTTCACCTACACTATTCGTTCTTGCTACATTAGCTACGTCTCACTACTACGCAAATTAGCTGCCAAATGAGGCCTGTCTCTGTGTCTGCAGCTCGAAGCGTCAAGGTGCAAAGTAGTACCGCGTACCTTACCAGGCTGCATGTATAAGGGATATAGCACATCACGACAGGGACACAATTTTCAGGAAAACTCTATGCGTTTCTTCGTTTATTTGCAGAGGTTATAAATATGTTTGTTCTAGTAATTAAATTCAATTAAAACTAGTAAGTAGTCAAATAACATGTTAACTATAACTCACGCAAATACTGAAATTTCTTGATTTAAATGTGTGTGTCTGTACTTAAACTGCTGAATGACTGAGAAGATGAAACTTCTACGTTATTTGATTCTGAAACAGCTGAGTAAAACTGAAAGTACTGAGCCTACTTTCTCTTTACTTTATCTTACCGTGTCAACACTGACCCACAATATTGTAGCGCCATGCAATATGACTCACAAAAAAATTACGACCAGACTTCCAACAATTAATTCAAAAGAATGGCCCTGACTATTCATTTCATTAAGCACTTACCTCACAAAAATCTTCATTACACGAACTACTGCAATACAGTGAGCGTCAATTCTACCAGCTAGATAAAAGACTCTAACTACTAAAGCCACTAACTACTAATAGGCATGTGGTTAGCAAAGGAAAGATTTTGTTGCAAACCAAATAATTTATTTTTTACCTTAATAACGTGACATCCAGTTCAAACACGAATATAAATCGTCATTGACATCCAGTACAAAGATATATAATCATGAATAATTTTCGATCTCCAAGTCGGATACTTCCAGATCGTTAGCCTTCGGTAACACTGCAGACCTCTATCCTCCATCAATCCTAACTTCTCACATCTAACATCCATCACTGCTGGATGTTCACCACCAACTGCCCAACACTACTGACGACTAACTTCCAACAACGAGTCTTTTACAGAGAAAGCGCAGTCAGAGATCCAATGCAAAGCGATACAAAGCGCTGCCAACACAGAAGCAGCCCACTTACAACACATATGGTTTTTCAGTCAAATTACTTCTCAAATGTCAAGCTTAATAATATAACCAATGATGAAAAATATATAGATTAAAAATTAAGTTTGAGTGGGAGTCGAACCATCGCTTCTTCACACATGTTCATTTTACAAAGTTCAGACGCTAACCACATTTTTTTTAATCTCGTTGTGTTCTATATTGTTCGTTGAATTTGTTCGTGGCCGACGTTCGATGACATTCGTTCAGGTTGTTCGTTGATCCGTTCACTCAGTTTTTTTTATTACAGAGAGTAGCTAAACCCTCTGACCGAACACGCTCAGCTACCGTGCCGGCACCGCTTTACCATCATGACCTCTAACACAGAGCAGCTACGCACAGATACATCAGTTACACAATATAAACGTAAAACTGCTTTTGCGATTTTCTCGGAATAGCCAGAGTATTTCACCTCACCACTTGCAGGTTACGTTGTTTTAATGTACTTGTAAACGTGTACAAAGTTCGACGTACATATGTGATCCCAACGTCGTGACCTGCCCATGAGAGATCTTGAAAGGATGGAGAAAGGAAAATCGACGACCTCCATTTCAAAAGAAGCATTTCGACATTTGCCTCAAGTGAATTAGGGCAACCACAAATGGAAATCTGGATCGACGAGTGTATGATCAACAGTCGTCTCGAATGCGAGTCCAGTGTGTTAGCACGCACCACATCACTCAGGATTGTTAGGCGTGAGTTAGTCAAAATACACTGACTGACAAAAAATGAGGCCACCAAAAGACATAGTCGGATGTCAATGTAACTTCGTATACGTGCATACAGATATGTATGTAAATTTACTATTCTCTGTGATAGATAGAACAGACACCAGGGTAAGTTAGTGTCATAAGTGTTCCGTGTTGTTACCAAGCCTAACAAGGTACATAAGAGGCGTGAATTTCGTCAGATGTTGAGTGATCGCTGTAAAGGACACGGAGATGCTGCTTACTCGTGTGAGACCATTTTCAGCCCTTCGCCCCATTGTGGGTCTCTATTTCACTGGCTAGTCGAATGTTGCAATATCAACATTTGTCAGGAATTTGTATTTGACAGTGACACACTGTTAGACTGCATGGGAACGTGATGCAGCGATACTCGTCCTTAAGGCTCTGTTCGACCATATTTGACCGCCTCAAAGAAGTATCGCCGTATTGTGTCCCAAGGATATCGTAGCCCACTCACATCTGTCCCTTCCATCCGAGAACAAGTAATGGACACTCTGCAACGTTCTTTGTCATCTCGTTGATCGAACACTAGCAGCGGCTGGACTAGGAAATTACCACCCCATGCGTAGGCTGGCGTTAACAGCGCGACACAAACAGCTGCCTTTGGAATGATGGTGTATGAGCTGATGATGAGTGGCGTCACATCTTGTTTAGCCTAATGCGACATTATGGTAGCGCAATTATTCAACAGGGCAGTTCTCGTCTCCACATAGTATGTGTCTGTACGAATTGCCTACGTGACGCTGATGCGCTCCCGAGACCAGCAAGTTCCTAGTTCTGTCCCCGATGGAACATAAGGGGATCAGCTTGGACATCAACTCAGTACCAGTTATGTGTGCCTGTTCGCCTCAGGAGAGGATACAACGGCTTTATCACATTCTCCAACCTAATCGGTGCAGGCACTTAGACAACAGAGGGTGCAACGTGATATCGATCAGTGGCTTCATAATGCCAAGTTCTTTGTAAATTTGCCGGCCGGGGTGGCCGAGCGGTTCTAGGCGCTACAGTCAGGAACTGCGCGACCGCTACGGTCGCAGGTTCGAATCCTGCCGCGGGCATGGATGTGTGTAATATCCTTAGGTTCGTTAGGTATAAGTAGTTCTAAGTTCTAGGGGACTGATGACCTCAGATGTTAAGTCCCATAGTGCTCAGAGCCATTCGAACCATTTTGTAAATTTCACTCCTTTTTCAGATCACTGCAATAAAAATCGAAACTCACCGCGTGAACTGTCATTTCGTTTCCTCCTCACCTCTGAGTGATTTTTTTTCATTTTTTTTTTCAGGAAGAGTATTTACAATGCGATTTGACAGGTTCACTGTCAGATCACGTCTTCGCTAACTGTGGAAATAAAAGTCCGATGGATCACTGAATTAGGAACAATTTTAATTTATAATTGGTTTTTTTTGTCGGCAGAGCGAACGACAGTCCCGTGTAATGATGTATATACTTGCAGTTCTCTTAGTGGCATGTAATAACCATGAGAATAAAATGAGTGAAAACAGAATGAACAAATGAAAATGTGGCTATTTTCTCGCATCAGGGAACAGACACCTGGTTTAGAAGAGAAAACGTCAGTCTCTGAGCCCACTGAGATGTGGCAATGCCATTGAATGTGGTAGTCCGAACGAATGCGATAGGGAACGCTAATTTTTGAAAAAAATTAATATTTTCAGCCGGATGGAAACAATGTTCGGTGCACCTAGCGTCCTGCTTATTCCCTCCTCTCTATTACTGTGAATAACATTTACCTGTCCACATTTGCTCTGCGAATGCAGAGCAAACGACAGGCCAAGGTGTACTCTGCCGCATAAAGACGGAAGACACAGATTCTAACGGTCAATGCACTTGGTGTCCTCTACGGATGCCTCTGCACAGAAGCAGCTCGAAAGTCGTGGCTTTGACGTCCTTGGTGCGAGGCTGAAAGGAACTAGCGCGTGGACGAAGGTTCTCAACGCCACTAAGTGTCACATTAAATTTAAACAGACATGCCTGAGTTTTTGTAATAAATGAATCACGTCCCAGATAAAACCAAAAACTGCAATCAAGCGATATAAAAAATGGAACTTCGTGGCAGATGAGAACTGTATCCCGGGACTGGGACCCAAACCCAGGACCTTCGCCTTTCGCGGACAGGAGCACTAGCAGCTGAGCTACCCGAGCAGTAAATCCGGTACGCGATGTGTCGTGAGATGCGCTCGGATAGCTCAGTTGGTAGAGCGCTTGTTCGCGAAAGGCAAAGGTCTTCGCTTCGTGTCCCGATCCTCCAAGAGTTTTGACCCACCAGGAAGTTTGATGCCAGCTCACTCTCCACTGTAGAGTGAAAGTTCGGTCTGGATACAACAAATGTTCGAGTGCAGTGTCACACATTACACAGTTGAAATACGTAACAATCATAATATTTGTTGATAAAACTCTTTACATAATTTTCAGACACATATGAAAATAAACTTCCTATTTACACTCTCTACTCTGTAATGCTCTCAGAGGTATTTCATCGACTCAATTACATCGACTCTGTGCAAATATGAAGTTATACGTGCGTCCTCCAAAATCCTTACCGAGGTCGCTCTGCGACGCTCACTCTGACTGTCCAAAACTCGATTCCTATAATCAGCACAAAACACCTCACGCAGCGTGCATTGTTGTCGCACAGTAGGCGAACAAGTAGTACCTGAACTAATATTTGCCTTCTCAATTAGTAAGTCAAGCTTTGGAGTGCACATACAGGCTCACAGAGCCAGAAATGCCACAATGTCTCTCCTGAACCAATATATTCCACATTCGCATGACAGTATCGAGATTCCAGTCCGCGCGACCACAAACTGTAGTCGCCGTAGGTCACAGTCCTGCCCATATCGAATTCCGATACTTGCTGACAGATGTTCTCTATCTACACTCCTGGAAATGGAAAAAAGAACTCATTGACACCGGTGTGTCAGACCCACCATACTTGCTCCGGACACTGCGAGAGGGCTGTACAAGCAATGATCACACGCACGGCACAGCGGACACACCAGGAAACGCGGTGTTGGCCGTCGAATGGCGCTAGCTGCGCAGCATTTGTGCACCGCCGCCGTCAGTGTCAGCCAGTTTGCCGTGGCATACGGAGCTCCATCGCAGTCTTTAACACTGGTAGCATGCCGCGACAGCGTGGACGTGAACCGTATGTGCAGTTGACGGACTTTGAGCGAGGGCGTATAGTGGGCATGCGGGAGGCCGGGTGGACGTACCGCCGAATTGCTCAACACGTGGGGCGTGAGGTCTCCACAGTACATCGATGTTGTCGCCAGTGGTCGGCGGTAGGTGCACGTACCCGTCGGCCTGGGACCGGACCGCAGCGACGCACGGATGCACGCCAAGACCGTAGGATCCTACGCAGTGCCGTAGGGGACCGCACCGCCACTTCCCAGCAAATTAGGGACACTGTTGCTCCTGGGGTATCGGCGAGGACCATTCGCAACCGTCTCCATGAAGCTGGGCTACGGTCCCGCAAACCGTTAGGCCGTCTTCCGCTCACGCCCCAACATCGTGCAGCCCGCCTCCAGTGGTGTCGCGACAGGCGTGAATGGAGGGACGAATGGAGACGTGTCGTCTTCAGCGATGAGAGTCACTACTGCCTTGGTGCCAATGATGGTCGTATGCGTGTTTGGCGCCGTGCAGGTGAGCGCCACAATCAGGACTGCATCCGACCGAGGCACACAGGGACAACACTCGGCATCATGGTGTGGGGAGCGATCTCCTACACTGGCCGTACACTTCTGGTGATCGTCGAGGGGACACTGAATAGTAGTACACTTCTGGTGATCGTCGAGGGGACACTGAATAGTAGACGGTACATCCAAACCGTCATCGAACCCATCGTTCTACCATTCCTAGACCGGCAAGGGAACTTGCTGTTCCAACAGGACAATGCACGTCCGCATGTATCCCGTGCCACCCAACGTGCTCTAGAAGGTGTAAGTCAACTACCCTGGCCAGCAAGATCTCCGGATATGTCCCCCATTGAGCATGTTTGGGACTGGATGAAGCGTCGTCTCACGCGGTCTGCACGTCCAGCACGAACGCTGGTCCAACTGAGGCGCCAGGTGGAAATGGCATGGCAAGCCGTTCCACAGGACTACATCCAGCATCTCTACGATCGTCTCCATGGGAGAATAGCAGCCTGCATTGCTGCGAAAGGTGGATATACACTGTACTAGTGCCGACATTGTGCATGCTCTGTTGCCTGTGTCTATGTGCCTGTGGTTCTGTCAGTGTGATCATGTGATGTATCTGACCCCAGGAATGTGTCAATAAAGTTTCCCCTTCCTGGGACAATGAATTCGCGGTGTTCTTATTTCAATTTCCAGGAGTGTATAATTACTTTTGGTTCAAAAGCTAATGTGATGAAGATTTTTGCCGTTTGTAGCTCAGATGTAGAAACTGTTGTGTAATTGGTTTCTTCTTTATTGAGTAACAGTTTTACTGTCGTTGTTTTATTATCACGTCTGTGTGGTTTTCCCTTCAGCTACAGGGAAACATTCCGTACAGGTCTGCTACGTTCACCATTCGCTGATTTGGCTGAAAATGTAGCTGTGGTCATTTACGTTCTTCTGGCGCTGTTATTTTATGATGATGATCGTTCCTTCCTATGGACGTCGGCACCAACAAAATGTTTTCGCATTCGGAGGAGAAAGTTGGTGATTGAAATTTCGTGAGAAGATCCCGCCACAGCGAGAAACGCCTGTGTTTTACTGATGTCCACCCTACATCCTGAATCATGTCCGTGACACTCTCTCCCCTATATTTCGACAATACAAAATGTGCAGCCCTTCTTTGAACTTTCCCAATGCACTCCGTTAATCCTATCTGGTAAGGATCTCACACCGTGCAGCAGTGCTGCTAAAGATGACGGATAAGCGTAGTGTAGACAGACTCTTTAGCAGATCTGTTGCACCTTGTAAGTGTTCTGCCAATAAATCGTAATCTTTGCATCGCCTTCCCCATAACAATTTCTATGTGTTCTTTCCAATTTAAGTTGTTCGTAATTGTAATTCCTTGGTATTTAGTTGAATTTACGGCCTTTAGATCTGAATGATTTATCGTGTAACCGGAGTTTAACAGATTCCTTCTAGCACTCATTTCACATTTCGTTATTTAGGATGAATTGCCAATTTTCCGCACCATACAGATACACATTCTAAATCTTTATGCATTTTTTGTTGTTGTTGCCAGATGACTTTACTAGACGTTAAACTACAGCATCATCTGCAGACAACCTAAGACGGTTGCTCAGGTTGTCTCCTAAATCGTTTATGTAGATTAGAAACAGCAGAAGGCCTATAACACCACTTTGGGAATCCTTTTCGTCAGTTAACTACGACCAGTGCCATCCCTGAGAGGAAATCACAAATCCAGTCAAAAAGCTGAGGCGATAGTCCATAAGAACACAATTTGGTCACAAGCTGTTTGTGAGACAGTGTCAAAAGCCTTCTCGAAATCTGTAAATACTGAATCAATGTGAAATCCCTTGTCAATATCGCTCTATACTTCGTGTGAGTAAAGAGCGACTTGTGTTCCACAAGAACGATGTTTTCGAAATCCGTATTGACTGTGTGTCAATAGACCGTTCTCTTCGAGATAGTTCATAACATTCGAACACAGTGTATGTTAGAAAATACTTCTGCATATCGACGTGAATGATATAGGCCTGTAATTTAGTGGGTTACTCTTTATTATCTTTCATGAATAATGGTGTGACCTGTGCAATTGTCCAGTTTTTGGGTACGGATCTTTCGTCGAGCGAGCGGTTGTATATGATTGTTAACTATCAAGCTAATGCATAAGCATACTCTGAAAGGAACCTACTTTGTATACAGCCTGCTTGTCCTCAGTTGTTTGATTAACAGTACATTGTTTCAATATTCTGTCGAAGTCGCAGCTGTATTAGCATCATAGTGAGATGAAATTATGTAAACCCGTAGAGTTTTGGGAATAGAAGCTTCGAGCTCGTAATTTTAACAAGGCAACAAAAGAAAGAAAAACAAGTGTAGAAGAAAGGCGATTATGAATCGCCCCCGCTGTTGCAATTTCGGCGAAACCCTGTAGCCACTGAGTTTTTAACAATAAACGATTAACTAGTCGAATTACTGGCCGTACTGGTATAATCTGTTAATAATATCGTTTGCAGACTCGCTAGCAGTAGCTTACAAGTTTGGTAGGTGTTTGTGTGAAGGCTTATGCTGTAGAACTACACCCCCCCCCCCCCCTCCTGCCGCACTGTCCCGTCCTCAAGGAAGGCCCTCCATCCCCCCCCCCCCCTCCCCAACGCCGTGATCCCCTCATCCTCTGCCTACCCTTCCTTCGGCTCAGCTGTTAGTTAAATGATGTCTCACGCATTTTACTACCTGGCAACAAAATGAATTCACAGAGATCTGTCCCGCCTCCTTTCCTGTTCACTTAGTACTTAATATCAGGTATGCCCGAAATCACATAAAGAGAGTTTGACTATGCTAAAGACTGGGCAATTGCAGTTAGAAAGAGAGATCTCGAAGTTACTGAATCTGTATTGACCAAAGGTTTATCAGTTATTGGTGAATATTTCCGCAAATGGAGGTTTCATCCAAGTTTCACTAGCTCAAAAGTCTCAACTTTTCATCTAAACAACATGTTGGCCAGCAAAGAGCTCATAGTCTACTTTGAAGGAAGTTACTCAGACTTAAAAAATGAAAAGTGATTCAAATGGCTCTAAGCACTATGGGACTTAACATCTATGGTCATCAGTCCCCTAGACTTAGAACTACTTAAACCTAACTAACCTAAGGACATCACACACATCCAGGGTTCGAACCTGCGACCGTAGCAGCAGCGCGGTTCCGGACTGAAGCACCTACAACCGCTAAGCCACAGCGGCCGGCAGACTTAACAGAAACCCGGAGTCTCTGCAGAAACGCTTGATAGAAGGGGCAGTCACAAAAAAAAAAAAAAAAAAAAAAAAAAAAAAAAAAAAAAAAATCATAAGAACAGCCGCCAAAATCAAAACTCGATATAACATTCTCCAGAAACTCAATGGCACATCGCGTGGATTCTGTGCATCGACACCCAGTACTTCACGTCTGGGACTGGCTTACCCTGTTGCCGCCGACCGTTGTGACCGAGCGCTTCTAGGTGCCTCAGTCCGAAACCACGCTGCTGCTACTGTCGCAGGTTAGAATCCTGCCTCGGGCATGGATGTGTGTGATGTCCTTAGATTAGTTACGCTTAAGTAATCCTACGTCTAGAGGACTAATGACCTCAGATGTTAAGTCCCATCGTGATTAGAGCCATTTGAACCATACCCTGCTGCCG
Source organism: Schistocerca gregaria (assembly GCF_023897955.1). NCBI lineage: Eukaryota > Metazoa > Arthropoda > Insecta > Orthoptera > Acrididae > Schistocerca > Schistocerca gregaria. The sequence goes on along the minus strand of NC_064923.1, from coordinate 123,677,951 downwards.
AATAGTACCCACCAGCCTCGATGAAGAGCAGTCATACAAGACTTGTTGGCACAAAGCTGAGCTATACCATGCTTCTTATGACTGGTGTAATCAGACCTACCCATACTTTCTAGCTACCCATACTTAACCACGTACTACTTTCATCTCTGCGGCGGGAAAGTACACTTGCACGGGAGTACTAAAGCTAGAGAAAAATCCTTATTCCCCTGTTCGCTTAGACACTAAAACCATTAACAAAAGAAGCCTTCTCTCTCGTCACATGTCTCTGAAAACCACAAAGAAGTTAGTTGAAAAAAATAGCTCTGAGCACTATGGGACTTAACATCTATGGTCATCAGTCCTCTAGAACTTAGAACTACTTAAACCTAACTAACCTAAGGACATCACACAACACCCAGCCATCACGAGGCAGAGAAAATCCCTGACTCCGCCGGGAATCGAATCCGGGAACCCGGGTGTGGGAAGCGAGAACGCTACCGCACGACCACGAGATGTGGGCTAAATTAGTTGACAACGGCTTTGTAATTAATGACTGCTGGTGACAAACATGGCACGCTAGTGCTGCTACGAAACAACTAAAGATGCCGTGCATATCGACAAAGCCATCGGGCTTTGCCTTGACACGCAAGATCTGGTTGGTTCTTAAGCTAATTAGAACCAACACTGGCAGGAGTGCCCGTTCTCTGCAGAAGTGGAAGAAAGTGACTTCTCCAAGTCGTGACCGTGGCGCTAAAAAGCAGACCATTGACCACGTAATTCAAGAATGTCTTCTGAGAGGTTCCCCTGGCGATCCAACAGAGATCCTGTGGGTGACGAGGTAATCAATAGACTGCCTCCGTGGACTGAACATTACTTCGTAATTTGGGACAATTCTAGACGTTTTTGTCCTGTAACTAGGAGCTACATAAATACATAGAGAGTAATGAAAACTTGGTAAATTAGCAAACAGGGCTGAACTTCGACCATTCGTATGGCTCGATGTCTGCAGCTTCACAGCGCCCGAGCCGCCGCCTGCCACGCCCATCTCACACGCCAGTGGCGTCTTCCACAGCGCTGCGGGACAAAACATTGGCTGTGCACCCCGAGTATCTATGCAAGTCGATGTCGATAGCAGGACTGCCACAAAAGTGAACTGCTATCACTCACGGACGGGACGTAGTTCCAGCAGCCTTGGAAAGTAGTAGTTTCTACTTGCTACGTTTCCAGGCTGCTGAAAATACCTTAAGTAGTTTGCTGCAAGGTCGCCTTGAGAATGCACCGCCATACAGGGAGAGAAAACCTATAGCAATTAGGTTTCTATGTCTTTCAGTCTAGAAACTTTGGTAACTCGTATCACTTAGCCAAGACTGCACAATCGTTTAAACACAGTCCCCCTGACGAGGAACAGTTTCAGCGTGCACTAAGGACGGAACCTGTACGGTTAGGAGTCCTTAGGGAACAGTCAAGTGTTTCGAGGCCCACCAGCTAAGGTACATCAGTTAATGGCAGTCGTTCTTGCTCCACCTTTCCTCTAAAAAAATGTTCAAATGTGTGAGAAATCTTATGGGACTTACTTGCTAAGGTCATCAGTCCCTAAGCTTACACACTACTTAACCTAAATTATCCTAAGGACAAATACACACACACACATGCCCGAGGGAGGACTCGAACCTCCGCCGGGATCAGCCGCACAGTCCATGACTGCAGCGCCTCAGACCGCTCGGCTAATCCCGCGCGGCGCCTTTCCTCTGTTAGTAAGTGCATCCCTTAAAAAGTCTGTTGCGGAACAGTCTCTGTACTTGTCAGTCAAATCTGTATTTATTAATCGCACACCAAGTAGGAAAACATTTTATTTTGTGCACCGGATTGGGATCAAACTACAGATTCCTCTTGTCTAAGTTTTCTGCTCCACCAACTAACCTAAAAATAGATAATATAATTGTCCGTTTTCGTCACTACTGTAATGTAATTCCCTTTTTTTTAATTAATGCGTCTTGGAGCGTTTGGGCCACAGACGTCTCCAGGATCGCTTGATCAAAAGGTTCAAATGGCTCTGAGCACTATGGGACTTAACAGCTGAGGTCATCAGTCCCCTAGAACTTAGAACTACTTAAACCTAACTAACCTAAGGATATCACTCACATCCATGCCCGAGGCAGGATTCGAACCTGCGACCGTAGCGGTCACGTGGTTCCAGACTGAAGCGCCTAGAACCGCTCGGCCACACCGGCCGGCGATCGCAGGATGGGTCAGATAATAAACAGAACAAATGACAAGTCTGATTGTTACAAGTTTTACAATAATACGTATACAGAATAGGAGAAGACATACCACTGTTTAATATGACAACTCGACGTCAAATAGCAATGCGATCCCGTTGAGCGTCGTTAAATGCAAATAAACTTGTCCCATTAAAATTCAAAGTAACTTTTACAAATTCCTAGTGTCAAGCATACAGTCAGTGATCAAGTAATGTATAAAAATTATTAAATCGACTAATATGACGATGAAGCAATTTGTTGTATGGTTTAAAATTACAAAAGGGAGAGCTGAACGCCTTTTTTTCCCTCTACTGTAAAATATGTGAAAGCTATATTGCAAACCATTTCTTCTTTTTGTAAAATGAACACATAAAACATGATGATTTTATTATTTAAACACACGGCAGGAACGTTAAAATATAAATGCAAAGATTGCTATAGTTTTTAATATCGTCCTGTTCTTGCTGCTATTTTGTTTACTTCTGGCGTTGACACTGCAAGCGTGGCCTCATCCACCGGTGACCGAAGCCGATACACACGCGGTGAAGAATTTAAACGTGGTACATCTTCGTCTTATTCTGTGTATATATTATTGTCGTACTGGCAGGAATACTACTACTCATTTGTTTGCTTCTTATCTGGAAGTCTGAAAAATGGCTGTGACCGAAACGCGTTCAGGTGTACATTTTTTTTAAATATATAAAAAAGAATTAAAAGGAAAATAGCTATCAAGACGGACAGTTATACTGACTAGTGAAAATGATCGCGGACTCGTGTAATGACTTTGTGTCATTTGGAGACACAATATTTAAGCCTCTTTAAGTTTTCTACTAGTGGCAAAGCCCATGGTCACAGTCGTTCTGTGTGTAGAGCACTTGCTGGATGCGACATTCACACATGATGAGGAGTGTTCAATAAGTAATGTAACACCTTTTTTTAGGCCAGTTTCGGTTAAAAAGTGCGCTACTTGTTGTAGAACATCGTGGAATATTTCCACTTCATTCCCTATAGTTTCATGAAGTTCAGATCGGTGGTGGTCCAGTATGTGTGTGTGCTTTGTGAGCAAAGAGGTGTCACAGAATTTCTTTCAGTGAAAAACTAGATCGTCGCAGATACTCATAGGCGCCTGAAGAATGTCTACCGATATCTGGCTGTGAACAAAAGCACGGTGAGTCTTTGGGCGAGGCGTCTGTCATCATCGCGACAAGGTCACACAAACCTTTCCGACCTCCCGCATGCCGGCCGACCGCACACAGCTGTGACTCCTGCAATATTGGAACGAGCGGACACAGTCATTCGACGTGATGTAAACGAAATTCTCGTTCTCCATCACAGCGCAAAGCGTCACACGAACCTGTGCACCCGAGAGAAGCTCACAAAATTTCAATGGACTTTTCTTCCTCATCCACCCAACAGTCCTATTCTCCCACCCTGCGTCCTCCAGCTGTTTGGCCCATTGAAGGATGCACTCGTTCTCCATCAGAGCGCAAAGCTTCAAACGAACCTGTGCACCCGAGAGAAGCTCACAAAATTTCAGTGGGCTTTTCTTCCTCATCCACCCTACAGCCTAAATCTCCCACCTTCCAATCTCCATCTGTTTGGCCCATTGAAGGATGCACTCGACACGAAACAGTGCTAGGATAATAACGAGGTTATTGATGGAGCAAGACGTTGGCTCCGACGTCGACCAGTAGAGTGGTACCATGCGGGCATACAGGGCCTCCAAGTAAGGTGGTGTACGGGTGGATATTATCTCGAAAAATAGGGTTTTTTATCCAAAAGAGTGGAGAAAAATATGGCGTACTGGAATCCTGAATAAAAACGAACCTCCTTTCAGCAAAAAAAACTTATTGAACACCCCTGAGTGTCATCATTTTACTTGCTGACCTTTCCAGGACGCCTTTCCACAACACAAATTCGCGTGACTTCCTTATTGTTTCTGACCAAGTTGCAATACATCTGCTGCATGTGCTATGAGGCTGGAGGTCGCTGAGTTTTCCACTGCGTACCGAATCCCTGAAACTCTGTGTTGTTCGGCAGCCCCTAGAAGTCCAAAAGCCACGCTCCTCTCCACTGGCAGTTTTCTGCCCTGGGTTCCCGACCGGGACTGCTCGGTGCACGTCAGCGCTCAGTGTTTCCAAATGACAGGCCCGTGGCAGATCGCGGTTCTCTGGAGCGGCCGAGAGCCAGATCGGGAAGAAGTGGAGGAGTGGGTCTGGGAGCCGGGCGCTCCTCCTCAGGTGGCCGGCCGTCGGGAGGTCGTTGAACCGGAGCGTGGGCGGCACGCGCGGTGCGGCCCTCTGGCGCGTGACGCAGCCTCTTGAGCGCTGGTGGGCTCCACGCAGCCACCACAGCACGTATTGATCGGCGCCGCCGCCGCCCCTCACCAGCAGCTGGAAGGCTCGCCGTGTCCACTGTACACTCGCTGCTTCCCCGCTGGAGTGTGATTGCGCGACTGAGCAGCCGGCGGCCGGCATGGCCACAGCGCAACACCTGCTGCGCCCCCCTCCCCCTTCCATCCTGCGCACCGGCACCCCATCCTCTCCCTCCTTCACCAACACCGCTGCGCCGCCCCTAGTGCACGAAATGCACCGAGCATCTTATGCAGTACAGCCTCGTTCTTCATCACAACTTCTTCTTCTTTAAGGGGAGCACACCCTGCCTATCTCATGTTAATTTAGGCAAGTATTTGACCCATTTCTGAAAAAAACTATTCGATGCAGGACCTTAATATTTTTACTGTATGTTACATGATGCTAATAGAGTCAACTATACTAAAATCTACTTAATCCATTTTATAGTTTTTAAGAAACACTTTTTTAAACCTATTAGCAAAAGATATTAAGGTTTTTACTGCAGAAAATATTTTTTTCTGAACTCCCTAATGGCGGAATAATAATGAATGTATTACCAGAGGTGGCTTATTATGTTATGTAGAGCTCTGTAAATTTCATTCATTTATCTATAGCCGGCCGCGGTGGCCGAGCGGGTCTAGGCGCTTCAGTCCGGAACCGCGCGACTGCTACCGTCGCAGGTTCGAATCCTGCCTCGAGCATGGGTGGGAACCGCGCGACTGCTTCGGTCGCAAGTTCTAATGCTGCCTCGGGCATGGGTGTGTGTGATGTGCTTATGTTAGTTACGTTTAAGTAGTTCTAAGTTCTAGGGGACTGACGACCTCAGATGTTAAGTCCCATAGTGCTCAGAGCCATTTTTTTCATTTATCTATGATAGTTTCTGATATAATGGTGCATATGTACTGAAAATTTTAGTTTGCGCGAAATTGACTTTAAAGAAAAAAATTTTGAAATTTGTTCCTTACAGTCAACTAAAACTGTCCTGCTGCATATGATGGCCCTTGTTTGGCCTCTAGCAGGTCTTCCAGCTTCTTTTTCATCTCCCTGCATGTTTGTCTTGCTTTCTTGGCCATATTAGATGCAGACCTGTCTGCACAGGCTACCCTCATTTTATGGCAAGGTTGCAGCCTAGTGATCATATTTTCACCACGATTAATTCCCAGTTTTTTCAGTACCCAACACTTTCCAATATTACCACAGTTGAATGTAATAACAGTATCATGATCTCCTAGTTTCATTGTATAAGTACGTACAAATACAGTTTTAGAAAGGCGGTTCCAAATTATGCAGACATTTTCTTAGTAGGTCGGGATGAGCCAAGTCTCTGAAAATAGGTTTAATTGCTGAAATAACAGCAGCAGGAAGAGAATGCTGGGGAGAATAAGATTCTCCAGCTGCCTGAGCCCTATTGTATTTGCACCACGAATTTTCTCCTGATGGACAGAATCCATGATCAGTACAGGACTTATGGAAGAATATGGCCGAAACATCTCTCTTCATTGCCTCCAGATTTCCTAATTGCCTGCCCATAGTATACCTGCAAGTTTTCTATTTCAGTTTTAGTTAACCGACTCTGACTGGTCAACAATTTTCCATCTTTCAATTTTCTTCCTCTCTTGTCAACAGTTAGTTTTCTCAGCCTTGTTCCCAAACGTTTTTGAACATGGCCTAAACATTCTATTTTGCTAATATAGGCATCTCCTTATGGCTTAGAGTCGACAGTGGGTGGATTGACAGCGGATGACTGAAAAGTGGGCGTGGCACATAAACACGCGTGGTAGGAAAATGCTCTTTAAATGCTCGAAAAAAATTTTTTTTCAGCAAAATCCTTTTCAGAGTACTTAAATAAAACACTAATATATCGAAATGTGATGAAAACCGACAATTGATTTTTTTCGACCTGAACCACGGTGTGGTCCCCTTAAACCTCTTTTACACTATCGACTTTATTGTCTCAGCTGACTACTCGTGACAAGCGAGCCAACTGCAGCGCACATGACTTTTTTTTCTGTACAGACGATGTAAAATCCCCATCACACCCCCTTCAGATTTAGTGGTTAGAGGACCCAATGGACAGCCCGTCAAAAACTCAACACTGAGCAAGCATGAAACAGGAAGAAGGTGTACTGGACTGTGAGAAAGGAGCGAAATAGACATAATGAAAGGTCCAAGAACAATAAGTGCAAGATAGTGCAGACAAGAAGAGAAGTGGCGTCGTGGTTAAGCGGACATGCTGCAATGAACCCGTTTTGTTGATGCCTGTGTCGCGTCGCGAATCCTGCACGTGGCCTAGACTTAACCCTTTCCTCCGCTAATGTCCAGACGCATGTTGGCTGCATTGGGTTCCTCTTTGGGTAAAGACTTATTATTTAAACGCATCTATGAGTCCCTCACCCTCCCGAAAGACAAAGGACGCCGCAATCTCCGTCACATCCACCATAGATTAACAGCACTCTCTGTAAGCACGCATATCAAGATGCGGCAACGCAGCGACGCATCCCCACATGCTTCATCAGCCTACTGATGAGGGCTCTTATCCCCAGTACACTCATTGCCCCATTGCTGCAGTCAGACGCCCCAGCGCCCATTTTCTATTTGAGCTATTTCTTCCTTGAATACAGCTACATGAGGACCGTGCTTCTATCTCCACGTTTACCGACAGCCAAGATATGCCTCACTGCAGTCGCGGCTTCCGCCGATTGTGATTGGAGAGAAGTATCCTCTCGTTCGGTGGAATGCCGTGTGACGGGCAATTCTCTCCCCTACTCTTGCGTCGGACATCCAATCCACCTGGTACGTGACGTCTGTCAATCCCGCCTCCATCTGGCGCCATCAATACTATGTACCACGTGTGGCGTGTACGACTATAGTCATCGACATGTGTGCGGCGGGTTGAGTTATGTTTGGCTTTTAGCCGGCTGCTGTGATCGAGCGGTTCTAGGCGCTTCAGTCGGTAACCGCGCTGCTGCTACGGTCTCAGGTTCGAATCCTGCCTCCGACATTGATGTGCGTGATGTCCTTAGGTTAGCTAGGTTTAAGTAGTTCTAAGTCTAGGGGACTGATGACCTCAGATGTTAAGTCCCATAGTGCTTACAGCTATTTGAACCATATGTTTGGCTTTTGGTGAAACAGATGCTGGCGATCATCACACTCAAGGCTCCTGGCAGCATCACTCCAAAAATAATTCGCTTCCCGGACATGCACTATTTTCCACGCTCAGAAACCTACTCAGTGCCTTGGATTAATGGGCATGCAGTCCACTACCTGCCTGGAATTCGTGCCAAATCAGCCCTTGATTTCTGGCAATACGTTGTGCAGTTGTCAAGAACCCAAAATGCCAACAATATTTCTCGAACTTTCTTCGGAGAGCTTTTCACAGCGCCCCTCGCAGTTGGATCATCCATGGGAGGAGCAGTTGACGTATGTCCCTTCAACAGTTAATCATACACACTTTCGAAAAGACGTGCATCGTTGATCTATTGCTGTGTCGCCAGCATGCGTGATTTTCTTTCCCGCTGATGTCGGAAGGCGATCGCCAGTGTTGCGGAGGACGGGCTTGAGCGACGAGATGGATTGATTCATGATAAAATTAGTAAATAAATACAACCTGCGACATTGTCTCGAATAAAACAGTGACCCATCTATAGAATAAACTTCCTTTAATTTACGTTTATGGTTTTTGTTAACAGATTACCGGTTTCGGTCTATAATGACCATCTTCAGATCTGTGTTTTATAATAATTTATAGGAAATTTGTAGTAAATAAGTAGAAAGAATTTAAAAAATAATAATGTACCTGCCTCGTATACCCCTTCATGTGTTTTCCTGTTTTTTTCCCTTTTTTTATGAAATTATTGGGGTCGTTCGTGCTAGGGGCCAAGTGTTGGAGCTTTCCTTTTGAGGAATTCTTCTCAAATATTTAGAGCCAATGTGGAGGTGGCATTAGCTTTCCTTTTTTCATAGATTTAGGTTCTTTCAGGGATAAAAAAATGTAGTTACAGGAGCGAGCCGTGTTCAAGATTCTCTCGCACCAATCCTTGGGTTTTTCCACTGTTCGCTTTATTCAAATTTGTGTCTGTGTGGTGATGTAACGTCTGTTTGCAACAGTGAGGTGTAAGATAGGAACCTACAATGACAGTTGATACCGAACTACTACTCTATTAGCAGCCGGAAGATAGTGGCCTCCGAATGGGAACTGCAAACGTTTGATGACAAGGCGACAAGTCAGCCGCATCCTTCACTGGAAAACACGTCTGGTGTGTCACACGCGGCATTAGTGGCAGTACGTGTGTCGTATGTCCTTGGCCGATATAGTTGTTCGTATGGACGCGAAGGTGATAACTTCGACGGAAATGATGAAAACACAATAGTTTGTCACATTAGCTGCAACAAATGAACGTAGCAGTTTCACAATCACACAGTTCCTCTACACTCTGTCAAAACATATGTTTTTAACATTTTTGAAGTTGCGTTCCGTTTTGGAAGTCTTGACTCTTGAATTTCTTTGTTGAAACACAGTTTACGCCCGTTTACTTGTCGCTTTCATTCCTGTAGTATCTCGCCTGCTCTCATTATCCGTCACATTTACTTGCGACAGTAACATTTTCTTACCACATGACTCATATTCTTTAATCAATGTATAGTATGACAACTGCCAAGACTAAAGAAAGAGAGCAAATATTTTAATGACCTGGCAGGCAGTTCATAATGTTGTGAAAAAAAAATGGCACGAATTTTTTACGAAAAAATCGAAATGTAGCAACAGAAAATAGAAACAAGCAATAATAATAATAATAATAATAATAATAATAATAATACAGTTTATTTTCGACCAAAATAAAATTCGTAGTGGGCGTTCTTGACAAAGCTCGTATGGTAAATCATGCATGTTTGAAGGGTCAGGGGAAAAGAACAAAAACTTTTTTTTTCAAAATGAGTTATTGCTGCATCTCGATTCAGACTCATCGTACACATCTGCTGTGAGGCTTAAACTGGAGAAAAACGAAGGAAGTCCAGAGATATTTGGATTCAAAATTTTTCTTTAAGGGGAAAGAATCACAGAAGACAATTTTTCAGTGGAAAGAAGCAGCCAGGTCAGTGGTGTCTCATCAGGCCACGAGAGGGCAGAGTAAACAGAATTCTTTTGCAGTCCCTCCCTCCAGGAAGTTGGAGGCCCTGCCAGTTACAGCAACCACTAACGCTGACTTTAAGCGGCAACTTTCGATGCATTCGTTCAATATCCGTGTTCTTACAACAGACGAATCCTCGTTTCATATTTATCGTGAGTAGGTTGCTAAAAAGGACGCAAATGAAGTGACGTCATTCCTTTTTGACTTCATCACTTATGCACTGGATGGAGACATCGAGGAGATTTGTACAGGGTATCGCAGGAGGAATGGACAGTATTCAGGGGTATGAGTGGAAAGTCCAGTAAACAGGGGCTCTAAAATGCGTACCCTAAGTGCCATAAAAACTTGTTCGTTTTCCATCCTGTGAAACAATTTTTTCCACTGTAAGCTCTTTGCTACTGGGAGGAAATAATATGGACCAAAACAAGAAAAGAATCTCTACTGAACACAGGCCCTAAAATTCGTACTGGTACCTTAAGAACTATGAGCATTTGTTCGAAGAGGAAATGATTTCACAGTAGTGAAGTGAACAAGTGCTCATATGTCTTGATTTATGAGCTTCAGAGACAACGTTTACTATACTTTTTGCTTCTAATGGTCGTTCCTGTCATATCTCTGAATATTGACCAAATCTCGTGGGACACCCTGTATATTTTGTGAATCTGCTGGTGGTCGAAATAAAAACTTCTTCTTCCCCTTCATTCATTATGTAGATTCCAACCAAATCAGTGGCCGGAATAAGTTCGAAATTACATTGCCTGTGCGTTCTCATGGAAACATCGGAATATTTCAAGGAAATAACAGAAGCATCCAGATGTAAGTCGTCTCCATTGACTGAGGTCAGTGTTAATCAAGAAATGGAAAACACTGTTAGACTCAAAGTATGCCACAAACACTCTTTAAAACTCAACCTATTAAGATTATGAGTGTGCCATGTAGCCCGTATGCCAGATTGGGCGAAACGAAACACCAAACGCCCCAATGGACGACCAAGGCTGCGCTGTGTGGACGACCTGGTGAAGGACCTAGCAGCCCTGGGAATTGAAGATACCTGGAGAAACTGGGCAAAAACAAGAATGAATGGAGGCAGTTTGTGGAAGAAGTTCGTGGTCTGCAGGGCCTGTGATCGCTGAATATCTATATCTGTTAAGATAATAATATCATCTTAATCTGCCATATGCTGAAATATCAAACGATTTATCCAGGAGGAATGCAAATTGGCATCACATAGTCACATGGTGAAGAAGAATTAAATGATCTGCTGAACGGAATGAACAGTCTAATGAGTACACAGTATGGTTTGAGAGTAAATCGGAGAAAGACGAAGGTAATGAGAAGTAATAGAAATGAGAACAGCGAGAAACTTACATCAAGATTGATGGTCACGAAGTCAATGAAGTTAAGGAATTCTGCTACCTAGGCAGTAAAATAACCAATGACGGATGGAGCAAGGAGGACATCAAAAGCAGACTCGCTAGCAAAAAAGGCATTTCTGGCGAAGAGAAGTCTACTAATATCAAATACCGGCTTTAATTTGAGGAAGAAATTTCTGAGGATGTACGTCTGGAGTACAGCATTTTATGGTAGTGAAACATGGACTGTGGGAATACTGGAACAGAAGAGAATCGAAGCATTTGAGATGTGGTGCTATAGACGAATGTTGAAAATTAGGTGGACTGATAAGGTAAGGAATGAGGAGGTTCTACGCAGAATCGGAGAGGAAAGGAATATGTGGAAAACACTAATAAGGAGAAGGGACAGGATGATAGGACATCTGCTAAGACATGAGGGAATGACTTCAATGGCACTAGGGGGAGCTGTAGAGGGCAAAAACTGTAGAGGAAGACAGAGATTGGAATACGTCAAGCAAATAATTGAGGACGTAGGTTGCAAGTGCTACTCTGAGATGAAGAGGTTAGCACAGGAAAGGAATTCGTGGCGGGCCGCATCAAACCAGTCAGCAGACTAATGACCAAACTAAACAAAAAAAAAAGTTACATGGTCTGTTTGAACTTCGCATACCTACTTAAACGGTATCTTTAACTTCTGAATTACTTAATGGTCTAGAGCTCAGTAGCTTTACAATCTTATTTTATTCGCTGCAATCAAACTCGAAAATTTCCATTCTTTATTCTAGCTCTGCTTACAAATTCAAGGCTAAAATATAGGGTCTCTAGAGCCTGATTAAGTTTTTCTGTCCTAGTGCGGTGAAGTTCTTTAGTCAGCTGTCCCACGGCTATGTTTATGTGATATGAATACTATTGCTATATTATCACAACCAGATATTCGTTTAGTCGTGATTCTTATGGAATTACTGCGTCTGTTTCGCCTGACTTACCTGTTTCTCTCGCTTTACAGAGTGATGTTTGACTGCATTTTGAGAAATTACTTCATTCTGAGATGCCAATGATGCTATTTCCACATCCGACGTAACCGAGATGTATAATTTATGAAACTGGATGTGTTACATGTTATTATATTTTAATGTAATCACAGTTCAGGCGTTGAAATATCTCCTCCTCGAGTTTCGTACAAATTGACTTACCTGGCTCTTTCCCCTACCTGTTCATTTCTTGAAAAGAAGGAATAGAAAGCGTGTCATCTGAAAACTGAAAATATCTACATTTCTCTGCTTAAGGAAATATACACTCACATACACGTCAAAAAATATTTACAAAGCACTAAGCAGCGTCTTTTTAATCCTTTGTATCTTGTTTTCTTTCTACTTGCCAAATAACATCTAAGAGAGAGGGGACTTTGATGGACACTGAAGAGCAAAATAAACACCGGAAGGGACGATACTGTAATTACAACATTTTTTACTGTAATACAGTTAATGACAAAGAGACCTATACAAGTTTGCAGAGTCTTTAATCAAACAAGGAAATAAAATTTCTTGACAGCCTTATAGAATCACAGAAGGAGTGAAACATGAATGCTGTTTGTCTCCTACATTGTTTAAGATATACATTCAGAAAGCCTTACACTTGCGGAGTAGGAAAAGTGCCGAAGATAGATGTATGCACACCTAGTTCTTCGCAGATGATCAGGTAGCGGTGGCTAGTGAAGAGAATGATATCTACTTTATGCTACGATAATTATTAGAAGAATATGGTAAGTGAGAATTGTAAGCTAATTTTCATAAGGCTAACACCTTTGCAGTTGAGAAAATGGAGAAAGCCCAATAGTAGCTATTAAGAATATTAAGGCATGCACAAAATGTAAATATAATGGTCGCATTCTATCGGGACACGAAACAAGTAATTTCGAAATACAACAACGAGTAACCCATAGGAAAGCAGCAATTCAGAACCTAAGATTAATTGGAAAATGAAGAAGATGCTCTATAGAAGTATTGTAGTGCTCATATCAGGCAACGCAACAAGTTGGATCAAATGCAAACATACCCAATCAAGGCATGGCCCAATGGTCAATGTGTTCCCTGAGGACAGACTTGTCAGTAGAGACCTCTGGCCCCCAAGGTCCCCAGACGTAACATCATGAGATTTTTATTTATGGGCTATACTAAAAAGCGACGGGTATGCTGACAGTCTTCGCACAACAGACCATCTTAAACGGAACATTAGTAGAGAAATTAACATCACACCTGCAGATTTACACTGTGTGGCTGGTAACGTCGTCGTCGTCGTGCGTGACATCTCGTGCATTCACTGCACGTTTTGGGCAGGTTAAGCAGGGCCTGCTGTTCCTGCGTCAGAGATCGCAATTTGTCGTTGTGGTCCTCACGTTTTGTTCGTCTTCACGTCTTCACGCTTCGTAATTTTTCTTCTCTTGCTGCTTGGATTACTCCAGCAGCAGGTCTGGCCATCTGGTCGCTAGGCGCCAGTGGGGTTGGTTTCCCAGCCCCCTGACCAGCGGGTTTTCGGAGGTCCTCGTCAACTCATAAAATGGTGTAGCGAGCGCGCGGAAGCGGCGCTCCAACATCTGGACTCCAGCGGCGTCGTGCAGCCTGCGTGTGCCGTAGTCCCTCGGCAGGTGTAGAGCCAGCCGAAGGGCTTTATTCTGCACACGCTGCAGCGTCTGGATGTGCATTTCTGCCGCGTTTCCCCACACCACGGGCGCGTACTCTAGCACTGGCCTGATGAGTGCTAGGTACAGCGAGAGGCCGCAGTGGGGGGGCAGTGTCGTCGTTGGGTTGAGGAGCGGGTACAGCAGGCGCAACCTGCCGAGCGCTCGGCCCCTCAGCTCCCGGATGTGTGGACCCCACGTCAGGCGTCGATCGAGGGTGACGCCGAGGTATTTTCCTGTGCGCGACCACGGGATGGGGCCTCCCATGATCCGCACTTGCAGCAGCGCGTCGGGAATGCGGCGGCGCGTGAATATCACCGCCTGGCTTTTCCCGGCGTTGAACTTGAGCCGCCATTTGGTGGCCCAGGCTCCAATCTCGTTGCAGGAGAGCTGCAGCCGGCGGCGCATTAGCTGCGCGTCCTTGCTGCGAGTGTAGATGGCGGTGTCGTCCGCGTAGAGCGCCAGGTGCACCCTCGGCGTCGTCTTTGGCACGTCGGCGGTGTACAGAGAGTACAGCAGTGGGCCAAGCACGGACCCCTGCGGTACTCCTGCTCGGATGTGGCGCGCCGTTGACACGCCACCGTCAGCGCGCACATGGAAGGTGCGCCCGCGCAGGTACGACTGGAGAAGGCGGACGTGCGACACAGGAACCCCCTGTACCAGCAGCTTGTACAGGAGGCCGTCGTGCCACACGCTATCGAAGGCCCTAGAAACATCAAGGAAAACCGCCCCGAGGTACTCGCGATGTTCCAGGGCCCCCATTGCCTGCTCCACCAGTCGTAGTAGCTGATGCTGCGTAGCATGACCGCGGCGGAATCCGAACTGCTCGTCAGGAAGCAGGCCTTCTTCACTGACGTGGCGCTGCAGTCGGATCGAGTAAATCCTCTCGAAGGTTTTCGAGAGGGAAAGCAGGAGGCTTATTGGGCGATAGCTTTGCGCCAGCCTAGGATCTTTGCCAGCCTTCGGGATGGCGACCACCTCTGCGTGTTTCCACGCAGCAGGGTAGACGCCAGTGCGAAGGATGGCGTTGAATATCGCTGTGACGACACGCACTGCTTCCGGCGGCAGCTTCTTCAGCAGTGCGTTACCCATCTTGTCACATCCCCCTGCCTTCCTGGGCTGCAGGAAGTTGAGGTGATGTTGGACCTCTTCTTCTGTTGTCTCTGTGAGGATGTCGTCCTCTTCCTGCTGGGTCAGGTACAGTGGGAGGCGCTCGTCCACCTCGCGGATCATGTCGTCATCGACGACGTCGTCCACCGGTGTATCTCGCGGCGCAGGCGATTTAGCAGGCGTTTGGTGGCGGGGCTTCTCGTGATCTGCCACTCACGGAAGACCCGGTTCTTCTCATGCTGGCTGCTATCGCTGCTGCTGCTGAGATGCCGAACCGAGCAGACCGCTGTGAAGATGTGAAGGGTGTGGCGGATCGTCGTCCGGCAGAGCTTGCTCTGTCGGCGACCCCATCCGGCCCCCCAACGGCAACAACCCGGCAGATGGACATGGACCACGAGTCGGACAGCTCTACGGACCGGCGCAGTCGTTATGCGACCTCAGCCACGGCTGAGGCAGCGAGTGGTTCGGCGGACGGCTTGTCGGCGGGGCCTGCCCCGTCGGCGGCCGCTAACCGCCGGCCACCTACGACTGTCCGGCCCAGCAGGAACGGAGATACGCAGAGGAGCCGACGGGCACTTTCGGCGGATGGGGGCTTGCCCCTGCACGCCTACGCCCGCGTACTTGACGTTGGCGGCACGTCGGCGTCGTCCTGCGCTACCAAGGAAAACAGCAGCGCGGCCACAGTGCTGGCCGTTCAGCAAACGAGGGCCGAAACGGATGCTTCGGCAACTGTTCCGGAGCAAACCAAGTCACTGGCGCCAGTGGCTTCAATGGTTGCAGCGCATACGCCGGAGGCAGAAAGGAGCTTGCCTTCCTGATGGGACTCATCCCAGGCACAAAACCGGCAGCTGAAACCATGGAGGTGGAAAAGCACTCGCGCAAGCGGCCTGCCGACGCGAGTGCTGCCACCACCTGCAAGAGGTCTGCCACTAGCTCGAACAGCAGCGCACCCACGCTCCGCACACAGCGGAAAGCATCGAGGAAGGGTAACAAGACCCTTCCCCCGGCCGCTGACGATGAGGGCTTCACACAGCCCTCCCGCAAGCACACAGCCAGAGCTGTCGTGCTCGCCCAACAGTCGGCCATCAACACCGGCAACCGGTACTCCGGCCTCTCAAATGACGCTGGAGAGCCCATGGAGAGCCAACAGCAGAGGAAGTCGCCCCCACCGCCCCCTGTGGTCATCAAGTGGACAGGCGGCTTCAAAGAGTTCCGAGAGAAAATCAAAGCGGTTGTTAAGGGGAACGTGACGTTTCGAGTCGCAGGGCGCGACTTACATCGCGTTATCACCAAAACAGCTGAAGACTACCGTGGGGTCATGGACCTCACCGAAAAGGAGGGGCTTCACAGCTTCACCTACTCCTCGGAGCCGGTGAAGACGCTGAAGGTCGTCTTTCGCAAGCTCCCGTTCAGCATGGACCCAGGGTACCTGCGGGAGCTGCTTGAAGATCTGGGCTTTCCCATCCGCGCCACAGCGCGCATGAAGTCGCCCAGGGACCACTCCGACATGCCGCTGTTTATGGCGGTTCTCGATGACACCATCGAGAACCGCAAAATCTTCCAGCTGACGCACGTGGCCGATGTCGGCGTCACCGTGGAGAAGCTACGCAGGAGACGAGGCCCGCCGCAGTGCTTCAACTGCCAGGCCCTCGACCACGTAGCGAAGTACTGTAAGATGCCTCCTCGCTGCGTCAAATGCGCGGGGGACCACGCCACTAAAGATTGTAAGATTCCGAGAAAGGACGCGCCCACTTGCTGCCATTGCGGCGAGAAACACGTGGCGTGCTACCGCGGCTGCACTGCCTTCCGGCGTGCCACCGCAAAACAACGAGGACAACCGGCGCACTCCGCGCGGGTGCAGTCCGGGAGAAGTTACGCAAACGCTGCCACTGACAAGGCACCCGCCAAGTCAACTGAGCAGCGTCCTGCCGACGCCGCCGTCGAACGGGGGCGTGGCAACCAGTCCGAGCCTGCTCCAGAGGCGGTAGTCGCTCACGGGCGCGGACCGCCGAGAGAGCAGCCTGCAACAGCGAGGGGCGGCCGCCGGCGCGGTCGGCGGAGGGAGCGTCCTGCCCGCGAGACGCCAGCTCCACAGCCTGCTGTTCGAGACCAGGCAGCGGCACCACCCCCAGGCACTGACAGGACTTCTGCAGCGAGTGTCGCGGAAGAAGTCAGGGCCATGAGGGAGGACTTCAAGCTGTTCCTGACACAACTTCCGCAGATGATTGCGTCTGCAGTGCAGTCGGCCGTTCAGGCCATCACCACACCAGCTGTCCCCACACCCAAACATGGATAGGCACATCCAGGGCCTAACCGTTTGTGTGTGGAATGCGAACAGCATCAGAACCCAAGCGGGAGAATTCCGCCAGTTCCTGCGTGATGAGCACGTGGACGTTTGCCTCGTCACCGAGACCTGGCTGAAGCCAGGCGTGGACGTGAGGGCTGCAAATTTCCGCTGCTACCGCACGGACCGGGCAACCCATGGAGGCGGAACGGCGAGATATCACACAAAGCCATCGATGCCTTGATTCCCATGCTCAAGTCTTTCAGCATCTCTTATAAATAGGTAACAACATGTCTTTAACGTTACTGTTATCTATTCTTTTTTAGTTAGTTCATTGTTACCCAACTCGCTTTATTTGTTAATGAGACCCAGAAAATATTAGTTATAGGCTCCCAGGTAAATGCTACTTTCCTTGACTTCCGGAAGGCGTTCTATACAGTTCCGCACTGTCGCCTGATAAACAAAGTAAGAGCCTACGGAATATCAGACCAGCTGTGTGGCTGGATTGAAGAGTTTTTAGCAAACAGAACACAGCATGTTGTTATCAATGGAGAGACGTCTACAGACGTTAAAGTAGCCTGTGGCGTGCCACAGGGGAGTGTTATGGGAACATTCATTTTCACAATATATATAAATGACCCATTAGATAGTGTCGGAAGTTCCATGCGGCTTTTCGCGGATGATGCTGTAGTATACAGAGAAGTTGTAGCATTAGAAAATTGTAGCGAAATGCAGGAAGATCTGCAGCGGATAGGCGCTTGGTGCAGGGAGTGGCAACTGACCCTTAACATAGACAAAGGTAATGTACTGCGAATACATAGAAAGAAGGATCCTTTATTGTATGATTATATGATAGCGGAACAAACACTGGTAGCAGTTACTTCTGTAAAATATCTGGGAGTATGCGTGCTGAACGATTTGAAGTGGGATGATCATATAAAATTAATTGTTGGTAAGGCGGGTACCAGGTTGAGATTCATTGCGAGAGTCCTTAGAAAATGCAGTCCATCAACAAAGGAGATGGCTTACAAAACACTCGTTCGACCTATACTTGAGTATTGCTCATCAATGTGGGATCCGTACCAGATCGGGTTGACGGAGGAGATAGAAAAGATCCAAAGAAGAGCGGCGCGTTTCGTCACAGGGTTGTTTGGAAACCGTGACAGCGTTACGGGGATGTTTAACAAACTCAAGTGGCAGACTCTGCAAGAGAGGCGCTCTGCATCGCGGTGTAGCTTGCTCGCCAGGTTTCGAAAGGGTGCGTTTCTGGATGAGGTATCGAATATATTGCTTCCCCCTACTTATATCTCCCGAGGAGATCACGAATGTAAAATTAGAGAGATTAGAGCGCGCACGGAGGCTTTCAGACAGTCGCTCTTCCCGCGAACCATACGCGACTGGAACAGGAAAGGGAGGTAATGGCAGTGGCAGGTAAAGTGCCCTCCGCCACACACCGTTGGGTGGCTTGCGGAGTATAAATGTAGATGTAGATGTAGATCAGCTTATGGATGCAAGCGCGGAGAGATTACTCCAAGAAATAGAAACAAACTGGAAGTCGTAGAAATGGACTATCTCAGACATTTGTGTAGAATATCTCAGCAAGACCACTTGAGAAATACAATGATAGATAAATGACCCAGACTCAAAAACACATCACTGTTAGAATAGAAGAACGGCAGCTCACTTGTCATGGACAGAGAATGCGAATGGCAGATGACAGATGGCCAAAGACGACTTTGATGTACCGTCCTCATGGAAGAAAGAGAAGAGAAAGAACGAAGGTTGCTTAGTTACATGCAGCAGAGGAGGCTATAAAGCAAAGGGAAACAGAAGAAGACGTGGAATCGTGGGAAAGATCGAAACCGATGGCGACAGATATGTGGGTTGTGGCTGCAGCAGTAGGAACCCCACAGGAGAGGGGGATTTGCGTATAATATGGGCTTTCTCTTCGTACAAGTACAATAACAGTATGGTAAAACGTACGTACCGACCTATTTACTTCTAGATACTTCGTCTATCTTGTGTGAGAACACCAGGAGAAAAAATACCAGTCCCTGGCGCATACAACCTTAGCAGTATGTGTTGAAAATAAACCATACAAGAAAACAAGTGTTAGGAGGACACAAAAGCACAAGATCCGTTATTATCACCGAGACTATGTTAACTTCCATAGTTAGCTGACAAAGCCACATTCCCATGTTTCTGCACAAGCGCAGCCTTCAGGATACTAAATATCTTAAAACTCCTTCCTCTGCCCAGTCAGCTGATCACTGACTTCACTCGCGAAGCTGTTGGCTGCCGATTTACACGCAAACAAGTGACGCGCACCCGCAACGGTTGGCGATTTTGACAAGAAATTCGCTGGTGTAAAACAGGCTTTATTTGTGGTGTCCAGAAGAAACGCTAGGCAAACACATATCTCCACTAAGAGCAACATTTAAACATCGTCACATGACTCGTACTGAATTTTCACTCTACAGCTTTCGGTGGTTCGAAACTTCCTGCCAGAGTAGAATTGTGTGCCAGACCGCGACTGCAACTTGGGACCTTAGCCTTTCGCGACCAAGTGCTCTATCTACTGAACCGTCTTCTTCTTTTAAAAAATATTGCTGAAATACGATAATAGCAATGATGTCATGTGGCTCTATGGACGGTGCAAGTCTTTCAATTGGACTCCTGGAGAAATTAAACATCTGTATTGTAGCAGCTGCCACAGAATATTTGATTTTTCCTAAAATCAGAATTTCGGGAGTATTATATGAAAGTTAATGTGTGATACTAAATTTTTTACGTACATGAGTGGTTCATATTTGTTCAGATTAAAGTAATTTGTCCAAAATATTTCTTGCTTAAGCTGCACACATAATGCAACCAAGCGTGAATTATAAAGCGTATCATTTCCATCGCTTTCACAGAAATAAATTCTATAATTACACTAAACAATATTTGTCTCCATAAAGGTAGTATCAAAACATTATACATGATTTTCCCAACTGTCTTTTTCTATTACGTGTTTCTGGCTTCAATGTACATTCCTCATCATTGTTTATAGTTCTTAACCTGTCTCCAGAATCACACGTAGATAATAATTGTGCACTGATGGTCCATATCTGGCTTCTAGATGAGATTAGAGACTCCAAAACCTGATAAATTTCTGTGCATTAGTGGCGCTGAGTCTGGAGAGAAAAAAAGTCAAACGACCAGTAAGATAGGGAAAGTCATTGTGTTTAGCGTCAGGAAAAAAAATTTCAATCTGCTCGCCAAATGTGGTCGATATTCATAATTTTATAGCGGTGCTCGTTGTTATTGAGGGTTTTTTCCTCATCCAGTTCAAAACGGTAATCTTTTACTTGCAAAGATATATGTGTGCCCCACTCACTTCATCACTACACACTTAGCACAGAACTGAAGGGATCGGTTTGATTTTATTAGCAATAGTGGGCTAGGTTTCGGTAATGACATCTAGCCAAATAGCTCTAATACTCATATTTGAGGGATAACCTTCGCCTGGACATTCCTCTAAAGTTGTGAGCAATTTCTGCGAGGAATTTTGATTCTCACAGAATACTTAGAAGCGTGTTAGATTAGTTGCTGACGAACTCTTCTGAGGATTGCCTCAATGCGAGCACGAATCTCGACCCGACCTCGCAGCCTTAATTCTGCCAATAGCTGTCTCCTAATTCCAAACTCACCTGTCAGAAAGTTTCAGTACAGCACAGAGTCCGCTGCAGAATGAAAACACATTCTGGACAGTGGCAGAGTCCCGAAAAGAATGTACGTGACCTTCTGTGAAGTTTAGAAGCTAGGAGAACAGGTATTGGTGGAAGATAGACTGTGAGGGAGGGTCGTGCGTCGTGCTTGGGTAGTGTAGTTGGAGCTCAGTCGGCAGAGCCCTTGCCCGCGAAAGCCAAAGGTCCAGCGTTCGAGACCCGGCTCGGCAAGCAGTTAATCTGCGAGAGAGCTTCGTGGTCATACAAAGTCAAAACTGACTAATTATTTTTTTTAAAACTGTGCTCAGCTTACAGAGTGGGTCTTCCTGAGTTGTTTGATGTACAAACATGCGGCCATTTAAGACTTGTCGTTTTCCAGTAAGTTCTTGAAGCTGCAGTATCATGCATCTTCACTCAGCTTCCTTCCGTCAGACTTCATTCTCTCTCTCTCTCTCTCTCTCTCTCACTCACTCACTCACTCTGAAGCTGAAACGTGTCTGCAGCTACTGGTGTGTCCTGTTTGTTTACTAATTTGAAAGAATTTCAGTGCAGTTTCATAAATTGGTAATCAGGTTTAGTTTAGAAGACTTCTTTTGTACACACTTACGGCATATTCTTGTGTACAAGATCTATAGAGTTCATTGCTTTCACCATAAATTAATCAACAGAACACAAATACTAGCCGGCCGGTGTGGCCGAGCGGCTCTAGGCGCTTCAGTCTGGAACCGCGCGACTTCTACGGTCGCAGTTTCGAATCCTGCCTCGGGCATGGATGTGAGTGATGTCCTTAGATTGGTTAGGTTTAAATAGTTCTACGTTCTAGGGCTCTGATGACCTCAGATGTTAAGTCCCATATTGCGCAGAGCCATTTGAGCCATTTTTGAGCAAATGCTAGGCAAAGAATGCTCCATACACGTGTTACACCAACTACAAAACTACTTTCTGTGCTGTGATATTGGTTAAGTGCTTATAAACAAGAAACTAATATAAAAGCAAAATGTTTCCTGCGGTTGTTCAGTTCAAATGTCTAAACTGTTTTAAGGGGGTAGGGCGTCAGACGGGCAGACTTGAAGCAGGAGAGGCACCACAGGACATTTTAATTTCCAGTGTCTACTTGTTTTACAAATAAATTCGTAAAACTTTGTCAGCATGACCATGAAGGATTCAGGATTCACACTCATAGCACTGGAAGTTTAAAAACATAGCAAAATAATTTTTTTAAATGTGAAATTTCATCTTTTTTCACTTACTGTTGGCTGCGTTTGTTGCTATAGGTACACTTTTCTTCATAAGTAAGAGAGATTCTTCAATGAATTTTGCACAGCATGCAAACCATACTTCCAGGTGTATGAAAATCTAGAATTTATTTAATTTATGAAAAAATGAATGAGCTGTTGTGATTTAAACTTCATGTTTGGAAAAAAATTCAAATTCTATAGTTAATTATCTCAATTTTTGCCACAGCTAATAGATTTGGAAAATTCTAGAGTTTCATACATATATAAGTATAGACTGTACGCTGCGCAATATTCATCGAAGAATCTCACTTATTTATGAAGAAAAGTGTTCCTACAGCAACAAATTCAGCCAATAGTAAGTGAAAAAAATGATGAAATTTCACATGTAAAAAACTTCACTGCTATGAGTGTGATTCTGAATCCTTTCTGGTCATGCTGACAATGTTTCATAAATATACTTGTAAAAGTATAGACAGTGGAAATTAATATGTCCTGTGGTGCCTCTCCTGCCTCAATTCGGCCCGTTTGACGTCCTACCCCCCTTAAGGTTCCTAGTAGCTAAAACAAAGACTAATGTGCCACTCACACAATCATCACATCTCGTACGTAACATAACAATCCTCACAGTTGCATCGCACGAAGCTTTGCATGCATTGTATGTTTTGACGAGATTGCGGATGTTTAATGAACTTCTAGTGGAAAAAGTAGACCGACAAAAACTGTAGGATAAAACAATTGCTCTAATAGTTTTTTTCGTAAAGTAACCTCAGCACCACGATTCTTAAGCTAGGCACATGTTTAAATCCTGCATGTTTTTGCGATGTACCGGAAATGTGAGATGGGTATTCGGAAATTACTTAGAGGGTAAAAATATCCGTGCTCATGTTGGGTATCTGAAAATAATTCGTGGTTGGCAGTGAGTGTGTGCGGACAGCAAAAGTTATTGAGCGGTGACAGCAGCTGACGAGTGAGAACACTGCCATGAATCTGGACCGGGCGCGTCGGCCGGGAGGTGACGAGCCGATAATTGCCTTCAAGGGTGACGGGTGGCGGGGGGAGAGGGCATCCCGTGTTGACACATCGTGGATTAGGCTCTTCTGTCTTTTCTCCCTGTCTCTCTCTCTCTCTCTCTCTCTCTCTCTCTCTCTCTCTCTCTCTCTCATACACACACACACACTAGTTATATACATCTATCTAGGCATCTCTCTCTCTTCCTCTAACGTATTTGGCAAGAAATGAGGAAAGTGCACGAACGCTAGAACTGAGCCAACTCAGTCCTATCCGCTTCATCTCAGCGGAAGACGGCTCCATGTATATAGAAGGAAGTACAAACTGAAGCTGGCAGTGCCTGTCTCACTTTCCCAACTACAAGTGTAGAGGAATTAAGGGTAGGAACATCCTGCAGCAACTGATAGATGGGAAAAAGTTTGAAAAACCAGTATTAAAGAGAAACACATCACCGTGGAAGACGTACATATAAGCGAAAGAATAAATATCATGTTTAAAAATTAAAATAAACTCTATCAGGGCGCACATTTCACATGCCGAGCAATATCTACTCTGTAAATTAACTGTGTTAGCGATTGATTTGGAATGGGTTGGGTGCGTAATTAACCTCATCCTGCAAGTAAACGTGTGTGTGTGTGTGTGTGTGTGTGTGTGTGTGTGTGTGTGTGTGTGTGTGTAAAAGAGAAAGAGAGAGAAACAGAGAGAGAGTGTGTGTGTGTGTGTGTGAATGAGTGAGAGAGACAGAGAGAGAGAGAAAGAGAGAGGGAGAGACACAGAGAGAGAGAGAGAGAGAGAGAGAGAGAGAGAGAGAGGGAGAGAGATTCAAATTGGAGGTACAAAAAAGATGGTTCAAATGGCTCTGAGCACTATGGGACTTAACAGCTGTGGTCATCAGTCCCCTAGAACTTAGAACTACTTAAACCTAACTAACCTAAGGACATCATACACATCCATGCCCAAGGCAGGATTCGAACCTGCGACAGTAGCAGTCCCACGGTTCCGGACTGCGCGCCTAGAACCGCGAGACCACCGCGGCCGGCTTGGAGGTTCAAAGAACGGTGTTAGACTCAAGTGCATTGCATTCGGCAATGACCGGGCGATTCTGTCAAGAAACACAGAGAGAGCTGTGCAACAAATAAAGGCAGATAAGCATGCTGAAGGAATGAGCAGAATAGCTGTATCTATAAGTATCTATAAGGAATTTCTGCAAAACATTTTTGCGTCCCAAAAGCGTTGCATTGTTTTTCTAACCACTTGCCATCACTTCTCCGTCTAGCCGCTGTTATGCTTCTGCTCATGGTGGAAGCTCTTACGGCTATTGATCAGTGATTCGTATTTTATCGGTTAGAGATGTCTTCCTGATTCAGTCCAACGCTATTGAGATCCTCTCTCAGTTCCTTCAACCATTTACCGGAGACTTTTTCGTAAATCAAAAATCTGCTTCGTTAAGTTCTAAAAACAAATATATAACCAACGTCCAAAAACACCTCGTCACCTAACAATAGAGCACGATAAAACTGAAGAAGTGGACAGTATCACCAACCTTGGCGAAATAGTGTTGATAAAAGCTAGCGAAAATGAAGGCAAGAACAGCAGGAGAGAGAAGATGGCTACTGTTTTTCGTATGAAGTAAGTTCTATGTACAGGACAAAGCAAATCTCAATAACAGTTAAACTCAGCCACTATAACGCAGTGATCAAAAGATCGTATGTCTGTATGCAAGAGAACGCCTCAGAAGGAGAGAAGCTGAGAAGTTTGAACGCAAGATCCTTCGGAAAGTAATGGGTCCTAATATTATAGACGAACAGCACAGCCTGAGAGAACGAGAAGAGTTACGCAGGGATAACGAAGGCTGTGAAGTCAATAAGAAAATGACGGCTAAAGGTAGCGAACATCTGCTCAGGAAGGATGCAATCCGACTAACGAAGCAGATTTACAGTTTATGAAAAAATCTCTGATAAATGGTTGAAGGAATTAAGAGAGGATCTCAAAAGCGTTGGACTGAATCAGGAAGACATCTGTAACCGATGAAGTACAAATCACTGATCAATAGCCGTAAGGGTTTCCACCATGAGCAGAAGCATAATAACGGCTGGACAGACAAGAGACGGTAAGTGGTCAGAATAACAATGCTACGCTTTTGGGTCGCAAAAATTATTTGCACAAATTCCTGTAGAAACTTGACGTAGTCTCTAATGGCTTTAAACGAATGGCGAGTTTGGGGTTGCCAGATGTATGTTTATGGCTGTGAGCACCATGGGACTTAACATCGGAAGTCATCACTCCCATATAACTTAGAACTACTTAAACCTAACGAACTTAAGGACATCACACACATCCATGCCCGAGGCAGGATTCGAACCTGCGACCGTAGCGGTCGCGCGGCTCCAGACTGAAGCGCCTAGAACCGCTCGGCCACACTGGCCGGCCAGATGTATGTTTACACCTCTTGGACCGTGAACATATTAAAACACCACGAAAGTTTTCAAATATTTGAATTATAAAATGCACACTCCTAGACAACGAATTCCTCATCGTACTTTCACACGTCAAGGTTTGCGCCTCCTTCCACACACTATCCTTTCTTCACCCCTACCGAGCGATTGGCGCAGTGGTTAGCACATTCGACCCGCATTCGGGAGGACGACGGTTCAATCCCGCGTTCGGCCTCCTGATTTAGGTTTTCCGTGATTTACCTAAATCGCTCCAGGCAAATGCAGGCATGATTCCTTTGAAAGGACGCTGCCGACTTCCTTCCACGTCCTTCCCTAATCTGATGAGACCAATGATCTCGCTGTTTGGTCTCTTCCCCCCAAACAACCCAACCCCAAACCTCTTCACCCCTCCATAACCATGACCTGGCCTCCATCACAGCCCCTTCTATCCCAAGTCATATCTCCTGTCCGACATTCTCCCGTCCGCTGAGATTGTAGGTGCGATGTGGAGGAGCTGGTTGATCGCTGTTTTATTCCTACACTCGGGTCTCGTTTTCATGTGTCAGTGTCTTTCTCTCGTCAGTTAATTACAGCGATACTAGCCGGGAAACGATGTACCAACCAAAATGTTTCATAATGATAGTGTTAATCGAGCCATTTGTAATGCTCAACTCTTATGATACCTATAACAGGGGTTGCGACAGGCCCGTTTCGTATTTCTCTCTCGTCCTAATAGGCTTCGGAAGGTCCAACGGTACCGATCGACCGCCGTTTCACCCTCACCGGTTAGGCGTCTCTGGATGCGGATATAGCGGGTCATGTGGTCAGCACGCTGCTCTCCCATCTGCTGTCAGCTTCCTTCACCTGAGCCAGTGCCCTCAAACAAGTAACTCCTCAACTGGCCTCACTAAGGCTGAGTGCACCGCGCTTGCCAACAGCGCTCGGCAGACCCGGATGCTCACTCAATCAAGTGCTAGCCACGCCCGACAGCACTTCGGTGATCTGACGGGAACCGGTGTTACTGCTGCAGGAATGTCGTTGTTGCGATTTTGTATCAGTATGCTAGATGTTGTCTCTCATTATTGTGGAGGATGGGCGGAATAAAACTGGCCCGGTAGATATTACATGCACCTTAAGATGATGCATGATCTGCGTACGATGCAAGATGAGTTGCTTATCTTACAGTGCATGAAATATGCACACCCTGTATACGAGAGTTTTTTTAACCTCCGGTTGGTCACGATATGGAAACGACAGTGAAAAACCAAAATTTTTTTAGTTACAAGATTCAGCTACAGCTTCCAAGTATTTCGCTACATAGTCGCCATCCCTACTTAGATATTGGTCGTAGCGTCGTAGCAATTTTCCGATACCCTCTTCACGCCTGTGATTTCCGACGATTCTCTACGTTGGTCTGTAGCTCGTTGTACGTACCAAGGTGCTGTCCTCGTAGCCAGCGGTTCATGTCATCAAAGAACTAAACACCAGAGGGAGCCAAGTCAGAGTTGTATGGTGGGTGATGAAACACTTCTCATCGTAAACGCTGCAGG
The DNA here is from genome assembly GCF_023897955.1 of Schistocerca gregaria. Classification (NCBI taxonomy): domain Eukaryota; kingdom Metazoa; phylum Arthropoda; class Insecta; order Orthoptera; family Acrididae; genus Schistocerca; species Schistocerca gregaria. The sequence continues at coordinate 123,650,864 of NC_064923.1, read as the reverse complement.
AGCGTCTTCGTTGTCATTGCAGTATGCAGCCGAGAAGTGTGATGAAGGAAACGCACGACACATTATGTGAGCTGCATGAAGTCAGCCGAAACTCCTCAGCAGCGGCTAATGATTGGCAGGAGACACTACTGTTCTAGGCGTCCTTATGTGCACCCTGAAAAGTGCGACGTGGCGCGATGAACGGGCATACTAGAGACACTGTACAACACATCCGCACGAAATTTCACCGGACTTACACTGTGGTTTTAATTTCGCAACCGATCGGAGGATGAAAACAAAAATTGCCCTCTTTAGATCTCCGCTTATTTCACAGCGATAGAGTAAGATTTCAATCTATCATCTGTAGACGGAGAGACAGAAACGTTTTGAATAGCAGGCAGAAACAAAACATCTTTTCACGCTGTACGAAACATTGTAACGTATCATTTCCCGACCGTGCCTGGATGCGCTTCTTGTGGTCGGTTTCTGGGGGAAGGGGGCTTTCTCCAGCCAGGAGCTGATGGTCCCGTCTTTCCCTGCCTCTCCTAAATGGACTGTGGGGAAGACGTAAAGGGCTGGCTCAAGGGCGAGTGATTTTCCTAAGAGAGGTAGGTTGTTTTCAAGTGATGATGATGAGGTCTCATACTCCGAGGAGCATAGGGGACGATGCCGGAAACATGCACCGGCGTACTAGGCAAGGTCCAGCGGAGATGGTTTGCCATTGCCTTCCTCCGACCGTAATTGGGATGAATGATGAAGACGACGCACCAACACTCATCATCTCCAGGCAGGGAAAATACCTGACCCCGGAGGTAATCGAACCCGGGACTTCGTGTGCGGGAAGCGAGAACGCTACCGCAAGACCACAAGCAGTGGACTGTTTTCAACTACCTGTTAGGAAATTAACCTTTCGAAAGCCCTGACAGCAGGCAGTATTTTGCAGCGGAGTGATTAGCGCGAGCGGGGTAATGGCCAATGAAATATTCTGTGCGCGGCTACTGAGTCTGATTGGCGGAACGGCCCGATGTTAAATAATTTCGTGTCGTCGACCGGAAGCCCTCGTGGAGTATTGAAGCAGTGTGTCCTCTAGGGCGCAAGGTGTTTCATTAATCAGGAGAAGACGATCCTTCGTGAGCAACTGCCTTATTTCTTACTAAGAGAGATTCCGAAAGTGCGTTCCCGTGAGCCAGCGTGGAATTGCTGCTTATGCACTTCTGTTGCTGTTGTTGTTTTGGTCTTCAGTCCTGAGACTGGTTTGATGCAGCTCTCCATGCTACTCTAACCTGTTCAAGCTTCTTGATCTCCCAATAACTATTGCAACCTATATCCTGAATCTGTTTAGTGTATTCATCTCTTGGTCTCCCTCTACGATTTTACCCTCCACGCTGCCTTCCCATAATAAATTGGTGATTCCTTGATGCCTCAGAGTGTACCCCACCAACCGATCCCTTCTCGTAGTCAAGTTGTGCCACAAATTTCTCTTCTCTCCAATTCTATTCAATACCTCCTCATTAGTTATGTGATCTACCCATCTAATCTTCAGCATTCTTCTGTAGCACCACATTCTTGTCCAAACTATTTATCGTCCACGTTTCACTTCCATACATGGCTACACTCCATACAAATACTTTCAGAAATGAGTTCCTGACACTTAAATCTATACTCGATGTTAACAAATTTTTCTTCTTCAGAAACGCTTTCCTTGCCATTGCCAGTCTACATTTTATATCCTCTCTACTTCGACCATCATCAGTTATTTTGTTCCCCAAATAGCAAAACTCCTTCACTACTTCAATTGTCTCATTTCCTAATCTAATTCCCACAGCATCATCCGATTTAATTTGAGTACATTCCATTATTCTCTTGCTTCTGTTGATGTTCATATTATATCCTCGTTTCAAGGCACTGTGCATTCCGTTCAGCTGCTCTTCCAGGTCCTTTGCTGTCTGTGACAGAATTACAATGTCATCGGCGAACCTAAAAGTTTTTCTTTCTTCTCCATGGATATTAATACCTACTCCGAATTTTTCCTCCGTTTCCTTTACTGCTTGCTGAATACACAGATTGAATAACATCGGGGATAGGCTACAACCCTGACTCACCCATTCCCAACCACTGCTTCCCTTTCACGTCCCTCGACTCTAATAATTGCCATCTGGTTTCTGTACAAATTGTAAATAGCCTTTCGCTCCCTGTATTTTACCCCTGCCACCTTCAGAATTTGAAAGAGAGTATTCCAATCAACATTGTCAAAAGCTTTCTCTAAACCTACAAATGCTAGAAATGTAGGTTTGCCTTTCCTTAATCTATTTTCTAAGATAAGTCGTAGAGTCAGTATTCCCTCACGTGTTCCAGCTTTTCTACGGAACCCAAACTGATCTTTCCGGAGGTCACCTTCTATCAGTTTTTCCATTCGTCTATAACGAATTTGTGTTAGTATTTTGCAGTCGTGGGTTTACTCTAAGCCAAAACATCTCAATTGATGAAGGGATGACACAGTGGCGTGGACGATTGAATTTTAAAGTTTACAATCCGAGGAAAATTACCAAATCCGGCATACTCATTCGGATGGTGCGTGATTCGATTACGGGATACATTTCTTCATTCAAGTTATATTCCGGCACTGGACAGCCTTTAGCAAAAACAGTGACGTAGCTATTGACATCTTCTGATGGAAAGTGGCATCATCTCTGAATGGATAATTCTCATAACAGTGTAGAACTTGCAGATAAGTTACTTGAAAAGAAAATTCGTGTTTATAGGGCGATACGTCAAAATAGAGGATTTCCGGAAAATTAAAGCGCGCAGACGTCAATGTTTGAAGCTTGTCATCAACGGAAAGGTAACAAGCCAAGTACTCCGAATTAGCGCTGCCGGCGCCAAGCGAATAAATTTGTACGAGACGTGCGGAGGGCAAAGTGTTAAGAAGCATGTCCCGCCTTTAGTGACGTCCAGGAGGACGCCATAAATCGCGCTGACATCTCTGTAATTATTGTCTTTAACTAAACGTGTCATTTCTGTTCATCTGATTACACATTTATTTCAGTTAAGTCCCGTGCTATACTGTAACCTTTCTGTGCATGGTCCAAGGTTCAAATGGTTCAAATGGCTATGAGCACTATGGGACTCAACTGCTGTGGTCATCAGTCCCCTAGAACTTAGAGCTACTTAAACCTAACTAACCTAAGGACATCACACACATCCATGCCCGAGGCAGGATTCTAACCTGCGACCGTAGCAGGCGCACGGTTCCGGACTGCGCGCCTAGAACCGCGAGACCACCGCGGCCGGCCAAGTTTCATCGAGCTGTATTACTTGGCAGTGAATGTCTTGCGAAAGTTACTTTCGGGCCTTAAGTTTTGCACACCAGTGTAATAGGATAGTGTGAAAGTGCAGGAAAGTAATCAAGGCGCACCAATAAATCCGAGCGACTACACATCGCGAAGTTCCTGTGGTGCGTCGCACGCTATATGGAGTGGGTTACTTCTGGCTACAGCCACAAGGGGAAATCGGTGGGACGTTACGGAAGCTCCGCGGAAGGGACTAAATGGATGTTTCACCGTATTTCTCAAAACATATTTTAAGCAGCTTCTTTTGGCAACGAACAGACCCCAAAATCTTCTGTTCAGTGAGCGTGGAGTTGGGAATGAACGACTACAAGGCAAATGGAGCGTCGTTTACCAACGGAGTCGAAATCAATATAAAGAAATGTATTTCTGCTCACCGAATGCGGCAATAAAATGTTTCGCCTACGTACACTACTGCCCATTAAAATTGCTACACCAAGAAAAAATGCGTATGATAATCGGGTATTCATTGGACAAATATATTATACTACAACCGACATGTGATTTCATTTTCACTCAAATTGGGCGCATACATTTTGAGAAATCAGTATCCAGAAGAACTACCTCAGGCCGTAATAACGGCCTTGATACACCAGTGCATTGAGTCAAACAGAGCTTGAATGGTGTGTACAGGTACAGTTGCGCATTCAGCTTCAACATGATACCACAGTTCATCAAGAGTAGCGACAGGCGTATTGTGACGAGCCAGTTGTTCGGCCACCATTGATCAGACGTTTTCAGTTAGTGAGAGATATGGAGAATGTGCTGGCCAGGGCAGCAATCGAACATTTTCTATATCCTGAAAGGCCAGTAAAGGACTTGCCACATGCGGTAGTGCATTATCCTACTGAAATGTAGGGTTTCGCAGGGATCGAATGTAGGGTAGAGCCACGGCTCGTAACACATCTGAAATGTAATGTCCACTGTGCCGTCAATGCGAACAACAGGTGGCCGAGACGTGTAACCAATGGAACCCCATATCAATACGCTGGGTGATACGCCAGTATGGCGGTGACGAATACACGTTTCCAGTGTGCGGTCACCGCGATGTCGCCAAATACGGATGCGACCATCATGATGCTGTAAACAGAACCTGGATTAATCCGAAAAAATGACGTTTTGCAATTCGTGCATCCGGGTTTGTCGTTGAGTACACCATCGCAGCCACTCCTGTCTGTTATGCAGCGTCAAGGGTAACCGCAGCCGTGGTCTCCGAACTGATAGTCCATGCTGCTGCATACGTCGTCGAACTGTTCGTGCAGATGGTTGTTGCATTACAAACGTCCCCATCTGTTGACTCAGGGATCGAGACGTGGCTGCACGATCCGTTACAGCCATGCGGATAAGATGCCTGTCATCTCAACTGCTACTGATACGAGGCCGTCAGGATCCAGCACGACGTTCCGTATTACCCTCCTGAACCCACCAATTCCATATTCTGCTAACTGTCATTGGATCTCGACCAACGCGAGCAGCAATGTCGCGATACGATAAACCGCAATCGCGATAGGCTGCAATCCGACCTTTATCAAAGTCGGAAATGTGTTGGTACACATTTCTCCTCGTTACACGAGGCATCACAACGTTTCAACAGGCAACGCCGGTCAACTACAGTTTGTGTATGAGAAATCGGTTGGAAACGTTCCTCATGTCAGCACGTTGTAGGTGTCGCCACCGACGCCAACCTTGAATGCTCTGAAAGGCTAATCATTTGCTTATCACAGCATCTTCTTCCTGTCGGTTAAATTTCGCGTCTGTAGCACGTCATCTTCGTGGTGTAGCAGTTTTAATTGCCAGTAGTGTATTTAATCGGTATGCATACCATTAGTAGCATACTCATACATTACAGGAATGTTGCTCCTACTCCTCTGCATGGAGTTATGTTCACCCACATGTGAAACGAGGCCGCCATTCGTGACACGCAGTGGAATGTCCGTCCAGATCATCACGAAGATTGGCAGGACTCGGCAGCCGCAGCCGTGTCTTTGCACTGGGCGCCTGGCGTCGAAACACCTGCTGAAGCTACCTGTTGCTCAGCTGAGCCCCGGCCAGCCGATACTGCACACAAACGCGGCGCAGCGCCAAAACTTTGTCTGACCGCTCCAGCTGCAGAATGGAGACCTCGCTACTAATATGCATTTCAGAGCTGGCTGCTTTTCTCCTTATCGTCTGAGACAAAAACATTCTTAGAAGGGAACCTCCCCATCCCACACCCCCTCAGACTTAGTTATAAGTTGGCTTAGCCACTAGCACAGAGACAGACAGCACACAGGAACCTTATAGTGAACATAGCGGACTTCTACTTCACCAGCAATGAGGCTAAAGTGGACTATACAGAAGAGAGGTTGTACCACAGAACATGGGAGCTTAAGTTAAGTAGCTTTTTGTTTGAGCATAAAGAACCCAGTTTGTGTTGTAGAAAGAGGACGATGATGAAATCCCATACTCCTTGACAGAGCGTAGGGAAACGATGCGGGAGACCCGCACCGCCGTACTAGGCAAGGTCCTAGTGGAGGTGGTTTGCTGTTGCCCTCCTCCGACCGTAATGGGGATGAATGGTGATAATGAAAACGACACAGCACCTCCCAGTCATATCGAGGCAGGTGAAAATCCCTGACCCCGTCGGGAATCGCACCCGGGACCCCATGGTCAGGAAGCGAGAACGCTACCGCGAGACCACAAGTTGCGGACGTAGAAAGATGATGCCGGCCACCAAACAACATGCTCTCCTTGCTCCTTTGAAACAGCTCTACAGAGACAAAGAGACGACATAAAACGTGGCTAACAACGATTCAACAGCAAGAACCGCAAGGTAGTAATCTTGATTAGTAGTTTGACTTTCGGGAAGCCAGTGACTGTACACAATTCCATGAATATCGAGGTGAAACAATCATCATCGCTTTGAAAAAAGCTCATTCGAGCTTTTTCCGGTCTCGTTGAAGGTGGGCCCTTCCAGTGCACGGACTGGCGAGCTGTTTTTGGATCATATGTGAAGAATCAAGGTTCGTCCCATGTTATCACACTTTCCAAAAAAAATTGGCTGATTTTTTAATGGCTCTGAGCACTATGGGACTTTACATCTTAGGTCATCAGTCCACTAGAACTTAGAACGACTTAAACCTAACTAACCCAAGGACATCACACAACACCTAGCCATCACGAGGCAGAGAAAATTCCTGACCCCACCGGGAATCGAACCCGAGAACCCGGGCGTGGGAAGCGAGAACGCTACCGCACGACCACGGGATGCCGGCGGCTGATTTTCAGTATAAAGATTTCCTCGACCTTCTTTTCGTTCGATCGCGAGATTTTTCGGCACCAGTTTCGCGCACACGTTTCTCATGTTTAACTGGTTACGTGCAGTTTGCCTTACGCATTCTTTGTTCATTCCTACTGTTTCAGCAGTCTGTCGAATACTCAGCCAACGGTCAGTGGAACAAGGTTGCCTACGTTTTTGATGTTTTAATCTGTTTTCGATGGTGAAAAGCGTCCCACTCGTGAGTCATCTTCAACGTCTTCCCTGACACCTTGTGAACGCTCGAACCATTCAAAAACCCGCTGTACATGACAAACAGTCCTCGTCACACACATATGTTAGTGAAACAAAGGATTCAGTTTTCCAAGTTTCATGTGAAACCTGAAGTCAATTCGTTGCTCTATTACTAAACGTATTATTTTTCTGGGGAAACAAAATAGCTCGTCCACAAACGAACGTCACGGCCGGAATGATTTGTCTGCAGACACCAGAGACGCCCCAATCGTCTGAGAAGTCTTGACGCTTCACAGTTGTTCGTCGTTCATCTTTAGTGCATGCGTACTTACACTCTGACAGCATCACTCCCGTTATTGTATAGCCACACCTGGTATGAACTCTGATCGATAATACAAACTACATTATATTCCCCACTAAATAGTAGACATAAATTTCCCCTTTTGCAACTCTTCCTTAAACAATGTACAGAGGGGTAGGGACATTTATATTGGTTACATTTTCGATAGGCTTCCACAGAACTCTGAAACGGGATTATGGAGCCCTAGATTTCTGATCTAAGTCTAAAAGCATCCTTGAGGCACTCTTCTGTCCTTGTAGGCAGCCTCTTGGTGTAGTTTTCAGCCTTCCTGTGTAATGTGTAAATGGCGATCAAAATGTTTCCTTCGAAGTCTACCCCTTGTAGCCGAGCGGTTCTAGGCGCTTCAGTCTGGCACCGCTCGACTGCTACGGTCGCAGGTTCGAATCCTACCTCGGGCATGTATGTGTGTGATGTCCTTATGTTAGTTCGGTTCAAGTAGTTCTAAATCCTAGGGGACTGATGACCTCGGATGATAAGTCCCATAGTGCTCAGAGCCATTTGAACCATTCGAAGTCCACACTAAACCGTTTCCTACATGTCGGTGCTTATACAAGGTGAGTCAAGTAAGACGTAATACCCCTTTTATTTCGTGAATGGCTACACATTTCGAGAGGCGGTTTTAGGTAAGTGTTTAGACCGTCGAGGTGCACGTATACTTTTTGTTTGGTTAATGTTTTTAGCGCTCGTATAGGCTTCGATACTTAAATAAGTACGTTTTTGTAAATAGAACATTTAACATTCGGGGCCATGCCTTAACCACAGCCTAGAAGTTTCATATCAGCTCGCACTCCGCTGCAGAATGAAAATTTCTTTCTGCAAATATCCCCCAGGCGGTCGCTAAACCATGTCTCCACAATATCCTTTCTTCGACAAGTGCTAGCCCCATAAGTTCTTAGGAGACCCTCTGTGAGGTTTGGAAGGTAGGAGAGAAGGTACTTGCAGAACTCAAGCTGTGAAGATGGCTCGTGAGTCGTGCTAGGGTAGCTCAGTCGGTAGAGCTCTTGCCTGCGAAAGACAAAGTTGCCGAGTTCGACTCTCGGTCCGGCACGCGGTTTTAATCTGCCGGGAAGTTTCACTGTGACCGCTGTCAACCGCGAGGCCAAATACCACCCGGCGGCGTTGTGAGCACATGACGTGGTTAGGAAAGTATATAAGAGGACTAGCGTCAAATGGGGTTTACACCTAGCGACGATACGGTCCCAAATTGGGAAATCATTGATGTAAACAGTTGTGAGAAAGAGCAGAATTTTATGGCTCAGAGTCTACAAACGAGCATCTCCAAAATGGCGAACATGATTGTCTGACTGCGCGCTACATTCGTGAGAAGCCATGGAACCTGGTTGAAGTACAGTAAATCAGAAATATGCGATAAGGGGTTCCACGTCCACTTCTCAACACACAGCCGGCCGTTGTGGCCGAGCGGTTCTAGGGGCTTCAGTCTGGAACCACGCAACCGCTACGATCGCTGGTTCGAATCCTGCCTCTGCCATGGATGTGTGTGACGTCCTTAGGTTAGTTAGCTTTAAGTAGTTCTAAGTCCTAGGGGACTGATGACCTCAGAAGTTAAGTCCGGTAGTGTTCAGAGCCATTTGAACCATTCTCAACACACAACGTCTTGCGCGCATTTTGGAGCAGGATACGTGGCTATCGGTGGGAGATCTGGCGACAGATTACGCTGCTCTGTGCAGGCACAAGTATTTCGGAGCACAACATTGAAGGCACATCGTTGATCGTGGGGTTCTGCAGTAGGCGCCGCCTCAGGTGTTCCAGTGTTGACCCGACGACTTAGTCAGTTGCGACTGCAGTGGACTCTGGATCATAAAAATGGGACCGTGGATCAATGGAAAACTACCATTTGCTCCCATGGATGAATAACTGTTCTTCTTACAACAGGTCGATGGTTGTGTCCGGATTCGCCGTCATTCAGAAGAACGCCTACTCGAAGAACGTACTAAGTCATGAGCACAGGCGGTTTGGGTATTATTACGCTATTGGGCACAGTTAGGCAGACTTTTGTGGTCCCTGTAGTAGTAATCATAGGCTGCGAGACAGCTACGGACAACGTGAAATTTATTGCGGGCCATCGACATCCCTTCACATCTGATGCTGCCCCCACAGCGATATTTTCCAGCAGGGTATAAATATCCTTGTCACAGAGCCATAATCGTGCTACCGTGGTTTGAGAAGCAGAAGAGTGAAATCGTGTTGTTTTGTTGGCTAGCGAATTCACCCGATCAGTACCACATGGAACATATCTTTGACGCTGTTGGACGCCACTTACTCGATCACAATGCACCGATCGGTAGCTTATGGGAATTACGTCAACAGTGCGTACACATCTGGTCACGTGCCTCTGGAAGCCTGTCAAGGATTGTCGTATCCATACCACGCAGGAACGTCATTGCACGACGTTCCAAACGTGGACCAATATTTAGCTTGTCATTGTAAATCCCTCAACATCGCCTTTTTTAATTCGACTACATTCCAGAAACTTTGTTTTACTTTGTTGATACTCATTTTATTTACTTATTTATTTATTGCTTATTTACTTTCATAAGACTACGGCCTTAAGGCCTTCTATTACATCTAACTGGGAACAAAAAAATTGATGTGAAGGTCGATGGCATCATGTCATGATCTCACACAAATGCAGGGTGCTTTTCGATCTGTACCCCTAGGATTTACAGTGGGATGATAGAGGCTAGCACGAGTGTGGTGGTTGTAGGAATCTGGAACATTCCATAATAATTAGTACTGGAATACTTTAGTAGATAACTTTTACTTAACTTTGTCCTGTTACTGCACCCCAGGAACATAACTAATAACAACTACCTTTCTTAAATACAAATGACTCATTAACAAATATTAACTGGATTATAACCAAGCCAGATAACACAATTTTGGTATTACGTGCGTATCGTATCGCGACAGTGCTGCTCGCATTGGTCGAGATCCAATGACTGTTAGCAGCATATGGAATCGGTGGGTTCAGGAGAGTAATACGAAACGCCGTGCTGGATCCCAGCGGCCTCGTATCACTAGCAGTCTAGATGACAGGCATCTTATCCGCATGGCTGTAACGGATCGTGCAGCCACGTCTCCATCCCTGAGTCAACAGATGGGGACGTTTGAAAGACAACAACCATCTGCACGAACAGTTCGACGACGTTTGCAGCAGCGTGGACTATGAGCTCGGAGACCATGGTTGCGGTTACCCTTGACGCTGCATCACAGACAGGAGCGGCCGCGATGGTGTACCAACGACGAACCTGGGTGCACGAATGGCAAAACGTCATTTTTTCGGATGAACCCAGGTTCTGTTTACAGCATCATGATGGTCACATCCGTGTTTGGCAACATCGCGGTGAACGCACACTGGTAGCGTGTATTCGTCATCGCCATACTGGCGTATCACCCGGCGTGATGGTATGGGTTGCCATTGATTACACGTCTAGGTCACCTCTCGTTCGCATTGACGGCACTTTGAACAGTGAACGTTACATTTCATATGCGTTACGACCCGTCGCTCTACCCTACATTCGATCCCTGCGAAACCCTACATTTCAGCAGGATAATACACGATGACATGTTGCAGGTCCTGTACGGGCGTTTCTGAATACAGAAAATGTTCGACTGCTGCCCTGGCCAGCACATTCTCCAGATCTCTCACCAACTGAAAACGTCTGGTCAATGGTGGCCGAGCAACTGGCTAGAAACAATACGCCCGTCACTACTCTTGATGAACTGTGGTATTGTGTTGAAGCTGCATGGGCAGCTGTACCTGTACACGCCATCGAAGCTGTGTTTGACTCAATGCCCAGGCGTATCAATGCCGTTATTACGGCCAGAGGTGGTTGTTCTGGGTACTGATTTGACAGGATCTTTATCATTTGCATTTCTTCTTGGTGTAGCAATTTTAATGGCTAGTAGTTTAAATGCACTCCGAACATGACTTAAAGTGTTCTTTGCCTCAAAACCATATGATTTCTACAGTGTCGTGGAATTGAAAAATTACCCCATACTGCTGTAAATAGTGAAGGAGAGTAAAATATGATGAATAAAGACCCTGTTACGTGTATCTTTTGTGTTTGTTAGACTTATGGAGAAACACTTCAAACTTATGCACCAACCCAATAGTATTCCGTAACTTCCATATGACATTGTTACAGCTTTCACAAGAAACACACAGTTTGACCCACTCTTCTGTGTTAGAAGCAGTAATCGTATTATCACACTTAATGTGTCTAAATCTTACGTCAGTTCTACTTTGAATGACGCTCCACCTTTATGAAATACAAATGAGGCTGTATTTGCCAGGAAATCATCAGTACCTATTCCGTAGGCGCTAATGCGGTAGCTGCGCGATGGTATAGAAATATATTTTCCGATTTTTGTAAGTAAAGAATCATGGCATCGATCTTTGAGGCTGCTATCTGTAGCGTGCTGGTCCCCGTGAACGTACAGAGCAAGCCGAGTTCCGCACCATCGGCCTTTGTGTAGACCGCGTTGATTCGTCCAGAGCAGTGGTTCGGTCTGCCAGAAGATTTCATCATACGCCAGCACATCTAGGGCGCCTCTTTCGATTGCTGTGCTGTATACAGAGGCAGCTTATTCGATACATTTCCACATGAAAGGCGGTGACGGGGTGGCGGTATTGTATTCACGAGCTCACTCATGTGTGCTGAAGCCTGCGCCGGGTATGATAAGACGCTTTCGTGAGCCGCTGCACAGCACACGATTCTTCTGCGCGGAGGCATCCGAGGCGGTGTTCCCACCCCAGAAGGAAATATTTTGTCTGAAGCCAAAGACGTCGCCCTAACGGATGTCTGTCGCGCCAGCTGACGAAGCAGACGTACAAGACAGAAGACCCCGCTATACGCTTAACGACATAAAATCCGGCCGCCTATAGTCTTTGCTAAGAGTTTAAGTCATATACGGCTCTACAATGTTGTAAGCTATCCACGAGGTTATTCAGTCTGTACGTTGGGCAAGCAGTAAAAGAAACCAAGGAGAAATTTAGGAAGGGAATGAAGTTCAGGGAAAAGAAATGAAAACTTTGAGATGTGATGATGACATTGTAATTCTGTCAGAGCCATCAAAGAACCTTGAAGAGTAATTGACGGCATTCTATAGTGTCTTTAAAAGAGGTTATAACATGAGCATCAACAACACCACGGTTAGGGCATGTAGTCGAACTAAATCAGGCGATTTTGAGGGAATTATATTAGGAAATGAGACACTAAAAGTAGCTGATTAGGTATACTATCTGGGCTGCAAAATAATTGATGATGGTCGAAACGGGGAAGATATATAATGCAGATTGGCAATAGTAAGAAAGGAAATTTTTGAAAAAGAGGGAATTGTAAACATGTAATGTTAATTTAATTGTTAGGAAGTCTTTTCTGAACTTAATTATCTGTAGTGTAGTCTTGTAGGGAAGTAAAAGTGGACGATAACCAGTTCATACAAGAAGAGAACAGAAGCTTTTGACACTTTTGAGACTGAAATGGGTAGATAGAGCAACTAATGATGAATTACTGAATCGAGTTGGGGAAAAAAGAAATTTGTGGCAAACCTGACAAAAAGAAGGGATTAGTTGATAGGACATAACCTATGGCATCAAGGAATCGTCACTTTCACAATCAAAGGAAGTATAATGGTGGGGAAAGGGGGCGGGGGATGGAGGGAGAGGCAGTAATTGAGAGGCTGAGAGTACAAGTTGTACAAGTGCTTCCTGAAGTAAACTGAATAAATGACTGCCAAAGTTAAATGGCTGTTTATAAATTATGTGAGTTGCTGCCAAAACATCAGTCTTCCTTCTGTTAATGATCTGTTAGTCTTTGTATAATTATATGTATGGTTAGAAACTGTAGTGCCTCTGCATTATGTTTTATAACATGTTAAAATACTTTTACTCATTTCATCTAAAATCGTTTCAGAATAAAAAAGGTACAAATCGATAAACATTTTATTTACTATGGTACATTTTGAAGATTTTGGATAAAACACACACTATAACGTCTGTTATACCAAGATAAAAATATATGGATGTGGTTCCAACAAATACGAGGGCTTATTCATAGTCACTTTATATAATCCCTCACAGTCAGTGTCTATAGAATCATAATAATCATTTCCTTCCGTGCTGTCTCTTGATGGATGTCCTTCCTGGTAACTCTCGTGAAGCTGTGCCATTACGCTCTGCCTTTTCTACTCTTCCTCGCCCCTTTCATTAACCACGTCCTCTTCTTCTCCTTTCCCTCTTCTTACACCCAAGGTAACTGCTGTCTGAGAATGGGATGTATTGTTATAGAACTCATGATAAAGTATGTAGTTCTTTATCTCCTGAAGAATTTTCCAATTCTCAGATTTTATTTCAAATTCATCTTGACTCAAAGGCTTCAGAAGAAATATTGACGGGAAACTAATACTGGGACTCCTAAAATCCGCTTCTGTAAATCAAGATCACGGCTTACCTAATACTTGAACTGCGCTGTTAGAGGATTTTCTTTGTTGATTCAAGTCCACGTGGTATTCATCCGTCGTATTTTGTTTCCTTCTGTGTATTTAGGAACTTTGCTATGGCATCCATGGCTTTAATTGAAAGCAAGTTTTCTGTTTTCAAAAACATTCTGCTGACCTGCTTCACTGCTTCCATCCTGTCTTGGAAAACAAATACATGTTTGAAGTGTTTCTTTGCTTGTCAAAGAGAACAAAATCTTAATCAAATTCCATATACAGTATGTACAGAGAGGCTCAAGGACCTTACACGTTATTGATTCAACACGCTAATTTTGCCTGAAGGTGTACGAGCAGTATTTCAAAATGTGGCATACATATTAAATTATTGCTGTACTTTCAGAAAAGTACATACGGAAACTTTCATTAATTAATCAGCAATTCTCCTTCCGTCCATCATTTCACTTATACTAGTTGTACTTTAAACGCAGTCCAGGCGTTGGCTTAGAGCTTAAGTTTTATCATCATACAGTGCGCCATTATACAGGAAGTCGCTTGCTCCTCTTTACTAAGAAAAGATCCACACTTAAGCTTTCCAAGTGTGCATTTTAATCTTTTTCTTCTGAAATGTCACTTGTACCGTCAGCCTCTCAAATATAGAAGGGGATGAAAGGATGAAACCAATAAGTGGGCTCAAATGGATGTACGTTGCAGCAGTTGTTCAGAGATGAAAAGCCTTGTACAGGGTAGGCTAGTGTGGAGACCTGCATCAAAACGAGTCTTTCAACTGGAAACTTCAACAACAACAGCGGATTTATCGGGAATGAATTGCAACAGTTTTTCTGTCTCCGTTAGAGATACCCTAAAGCGGAAATTTCAAGCGAATTGCACTCTGTTCCAAAAGTGCCAGCTATTTCACAATAAAATCATATAAAAGATTAAATAAAGAAACACGCAACTGATTTTAACATATGCATCGAAACTACATGGTTCTCTTAACTCCATTTGTAAGTTGTCGGTTCATGTGCTTGCCGATACAGGTCTCCCAGGGGCAGATGGTTAGCTCGCTCGATCGATAAATTGCTCGTCTAGTTTCGTTCTAAAGCTATGAAAAATTACAATAATGTAGTTTGTAACAGCACGGAACACCACCGCACTGGCACCTACATGTAAGAGCATTCGTTAACAGTGATCTCTCTCAACAATGGACCTCACATAGCACCACTGGTTGCGAGATCGCCTGTAGACTAGGGATCGTTCAAAACCATTCGATGTAATTTGAATGTGGTCTGAAACAGCAAAGGGTGCTCATGCTTTGTCAGCCCTCGTACTTCATGCCTTTCTGTGACGAGGTCACGAAGGGGTGCGACATTGACACATGGATGATTGCAGTGGCAAAGCGTACCTCTAAGACTCTCCATTTCGGTAATACCCTTGGTGGTAACCGCCCACATTAATTGAGAATTTTTTAAAAAATATACCTTTACAGAGAAAGGCTGCAAAGTAGTTCTACACGCCTGCTGGTATGCAACCGTTTGACGCGCCTAGATGTCTGCTGCGTATGTATCCAACATATACACGACAGCAAAATTTGTGGATGAGGTGCACTCCAAAGAGGTGCCATCACGTTCGACGAGAATGTAGCTCCACAATGTCCTCAGACATGGTTTGAAACGTCCAGAGGTGTCAACAGTCTGACAGGTTGTCAAGAATGTCGTCATGATGCTCGTCATTGTCGTTGTCCGCAGCGGGTCCCGGGTTCGATTCCCGGCGGAGTTGGGGATTTTCTCTGCTCGGGGACTGGGTGTTTGTGTTGTCCTTATCATTTCGTCATCATCATCTTCATCATTTGTGACAGCGTCTAGATTTGATTGTGACAAAATGGACTGTGTAATAATCGGGACTTTGTACGGGCGCTGATGACCGCGTAGTTGAGCGCCCCACAAACCAAACATCATCATCATCGTCGTCATTGTCGTTTTCAGTCGCGAAATGTGCGGGAATAAACCCTCCAAAGCAAGGGGTGGTTTCATTGACGCCCTTTATGCCTTCCTCTGAGGCCTTCTCGTGTCTGCTATGAGCGTCGATGTGTATGAAATCTTTTCCTCGGTCACCCATAAGAAAACAGTGTGATTTCATTCAGTGTCATAGTTTTAACCTCCGCCGTAGATATGTCCAAAAATGAATAAAATGTAGGTAAGAGGGTCTAAACGATATGCCGATCGTGTGACATGTTAACGCGGGCGTTGGGCAAAATAGTGGTGAAAATTGGTACGAAATTGATATTATTAACCCACTGTAGACTTCATATGAACTCTTGAACTCTGGCCTTTCATCCGCATGTGTCGACACCTTGCCTTTTGAAGTGTCGTCGAGCCGGAGAATGACGTGGAGAGGCGTCAGCCTATTACACCGTTACAGTGGTGGGTTGTAGTTACTTTTGCGCCATATCTCAAATAAGAAACAATTACCGGGTTTCGAAAAAGTGATCCTTTGAAACTTCCTGGCAGATTAAAACTGTGTGCCGGACCGAGACTCGAACTCGGGATCTTTGCCTTTCGCGGGCAAGTGCTCTACCTACTGAGCTACCCAAGCACGACTCACGCCCCGTCCTCACAGCTTTATTTCTGCCTGTACCTCGTCTTCTAACTTCCAAACTTTACAGAAGCTCTCCTGCGAACAGCACTTGCCCGCAAAAGGCAAAGGTCCCGAGTTCGAGTCTCGGTCCGGCACACAGATTTAATCTGCCAGGAAGTTTCATATCAGCGCACACTCCGCTGCAGAGTGAAAATCTCATTCTGGAAGTGATCCTTTAATTTTGTTGCTCTGCACATTTAGTAC
Organism: Schistocerca gregaria; assembly: GCF_023897955.1. Lineage (NCBI taxonomy): Eukaryota > Metazoa > Arthropoda > Insecta > Orthoptera > Acrididae > Schistocerca > Schistocerca gregaria. Next base: position 123,634,387 of record NC_064923.1, on the reverse strand, counting down.
TCATTCTACCGTTCGCGATAAATGCGCAGGTGGAAGGTAAGGGTGGTGGTGGGGGGCGGTGGGGGGAGGAGATTAAAATTGTGGGTAGACACACTATACCCTCGGCCACACGCCCTAAGGTGGACTGCAGCTCTAAACTGTCAACATGAAACTGTGGAGGCAGCAAGGCTGCGCTGCCGGCCTGTTCTCGCCCGCCACACATGCTTCCGAGACGAGGAGACGCTCAGCGTGGCCGGCATTAGCTATTTAAGACGCGTAGGCATACGCTGTGTTTGCATCGCGCAGGTAGCCGCGTGCCGGCGCGGCGTTAAGCTTTTATACCGTGTGGCGGCGCGCCGGCGGCCACACAATGGCCGCGGTATAAAACGCCGCCGCATAGTGGCGGCTCGGACAGCCACGGGACGGGATAGGATGTGGAAGGCCGACCCGTCACCTGTCACTGCGGCCTCATTGTGGGGGCTGCTCTGTGTGTGCACGTGTGTGTTTGATGAAACTGGCGAAAGTCAGCCAGATAGGTGCCACGGTAGAGGGGAAAAGGCGCATAAGCACCTCGACGAGAACTGTCGTAAGGTTATAATTTATCTCGAAAAGAGTAAAGTTCGGTAACTTTTTGTTTGTTTACAGGCTCGTAACTGCAGGCCACTTACTTACTGAAAACCCGGAGCCACAGGGCCGTAACACGCCTGTAGACAAGCGAAAACAAATTGGCACAGCCCGCTGATTACGAGGAGATGCACTGTACCAATATGTTTTCGATCCTGTAAGGCAGATTCCCAAACTGTTTTCCACGGAACTCTGGTGTACCGCGGGAAGCGACTAAGTGCACTGCGAAAAACTACACTACTGGCCATTAAAATTGCTACACCACGAAGATGACGTGCTACAGACGCGAAATTTAACCGACAGGAAGAAGATGCTGTGATATGCAAATGATTAGCTTTTCAGAGCATTGACACAAGATTGGCGCCGGTGTCGACACCTGCAACGTGCTGACATGAGCAAAGTTTCCAACCGATTTGTCATACACAAACAGCAGTTGACCGGCGTTGCCTGGTGAAACGTTTTTGTGATGCCTCGTGTGAGGAGGAGAAATGCGTACCATCACGTTTCCGACTTTGATGAAGGTCGGATTGTAACCTGTCGCGATTGCGGTTTACCGTATCGCGACATTGTTGCTCGCGTTGGTCGATATCCAATGACTGTTAGCAGAATATGGAATCGGTGGGTTCAGGAGGCTAATACGGACCGCCGTGCTGGATCCCAATGGCCTCGTATCACTAGCAGTCGAGATGACAGGCATCTTATCCGCATGGCTGTAACGGATCGTGCAGCCACGTCTCGATTCCTGAGTCAAGAGATGGGGACGTTTGCAAGACAACATCCATCTGCACGTACAATTCGACGACGTTTGCAGAAGCATGGACTATCAGCTCAGAGACCTTGGCTGCGGTTACCCTTGACGCTGCATCACACACAGGAGCGCCTGCGATGGTGTACTCAACGAAGAACCTGGGTGCACGACTGGCAAAACGTCATTTTGTGCAATGAATCCAGGTGCTGTTTACAGCATCGTGATGGTCGCATCCGTGTTTGGTGACATCGCGGTGAACGCACATTGGAAGCGTGTATTCGTCATCGTCATACTGGCGTATCACCCAGCGTGGTGGTATGGGGTGCCATTGGTTGCACATCTCGCTCACCTCTTGTTCATATTAACGGCACTTTGAACAGTGGACGTTACTCTACCCTTCATTCGATCCCTGCGAAACCCTGCATTTCAGCAGGATAATGCACGAACATTGTTGCAGCTTCTGTACGGGCCTTTTAATGGCCACGAGTCTATTAAAACATGGTGGTTTTTTCCGTTATTGTGACGACACGGTTTTTTTTAATTTAATATGTTTTCTGTGTTATTAGCCATCACTTCAAATTGAGTTAACCACTGAATAAAAGAAGTTTTTCGCATTTTTAAAAAAAATTCTTCACCCTTAAAAACAAACACCGTGTCCCATTAAAGTACCAGGATTCTCAAAGTGCTCCGTCAGAAGAAAAGTTTGGTAATCCTCGGTCTAAAGCATGCTAGAAAATAGTTTCTGAGAATGATGAATTTTCCATGCGGTAGGAAATTCTGGAGCGCCTTCTCCAAAAACCCTACACTGTGTCACATTGGCGGCCTGCTGCCTACGAAACCTGTGAGACTCAACTCACTAACAAAACAGAACAAGAGAAAATAGCTCACGGGTGAGCCTCTTTTCAAGAGAGTGTCCACTCCGTTTAATTGCTCTTCCGAGACCTTTCCTCTCTCTGAAAGAATTATGTCATCGGCAAACCAATATATTTGTGTTTCTTGAACGTAAAGTCTTCTCGGTTGACAGACTGCGTCATTTTTTCTTCCATTTATTCTTGCACAATCGACGTTTTTACTGCTCTGCTAAGATCTTCATTAGGATTATTTTTTCTACCCCAACTTCAATTCCTCTTCCACATTTCTCCTTCGTTTCCTTTGTTGCTTGCTCAATTTACAGATTCAATAACATCGCGGAGAGGCTTGAACCTCATGCCACTCGCAGCTTAACGACCTGCTTCTCTTTCGTGATATACGACTGTTATAACTACAGTCTCGTTTCTGTGTAAGTAGCAGCGAATTGTAAACTATGTTTTAACATGTTCGACGGTCTAGTAGATGTTCTTTGCGTTTTTCCTTAAAAGACGTCTGGACGGTGAGAGCAGACAGCCGAGACTACTAAATCACAAACCATAGTAGCAGGGTGTACGAAACGAAATTGGACCTTAAAATGCAATGGCGTGCAAAACTTAAGGTTGAAAGTAACTTTCGCAAGATATTTCGCTTTAAGCAACATAGCTCGATGAAACTTGGAAACAGTACGGTATACACTCCTGGAAATGGAAAAAAGAACACATTGACACCGGTGTGTCAGACCCACAATACTTGCTCCGGACACTGCGAGAGGGCTGTACAAGCAATGATCACACGCACGGCACAGCGGACACACCAGGAACCGCGGTGTTGGCCGTCGAATGGCGCTAGATGCGCAGCATTTGTGCACCGCCGCCGTTAGTGTCAGCCAGTTTGCCGTGGCATACGGAGCTCATCGCAGTCTTTAACACTGGTAGCATGCCGCGACAGCGTGGACGTGAACCGTATGTCCAGTTGACGGACTTTGAGCGAGGGCGTGTAGTGGGCATGCGGGAGGCCGGGTGGATGTACCGCCGAACTGCTCAACACGTGGGGCGTGAGGTCTCCACAGTACATCGATGTTGTCGCCAGTGGTCGGCGGAAGGTGCACGTGCCCGTCGACCTGGGACCGGACCGCAGCGACGCACGGATACACGCCAAGCCCGTAGGATCCTACGCAGTGCCGTAGGGGACCGCACCGCCACTTCCCAGCAAATTAGGGACACTGTTGCTCCTGGGGTATCGGCGAGGACCATTCGCAACCGTCTCCATGAAGCTGGGCTACGGTCCCGCACACCGTTAGGCCGTCTTCCGCTCACGCCCCAACATCGTGCAGCCCGCCTCCAGTGGTGTCACGACATGCGTGAATGGAGGGACGAATGGAGACGTGTCGTCTTCAGCGATGAGAGTCGCTTCTGCCTTGGTGCCAATGATGGTCGTATGCGTGTTTGGCGCCGTGCAGGTGAGCGCCACAATCAGGACTGCATACGACCGAGGCACACAGGGCCAACATGGTGTGGGGAGCGATCTCCTACACTGGCCGCACACCTCTGGTGATCGTCGAGGGGACACTGAATAGTGCACGGTACATCCAAACCGTCATCGAACCCATCGTTCTACCATTCCTAGACCGGCAAGGGAACTTGCTGTTCCAACAGGACAATGCACGTCCGCATGTATCCCGTGAAACCCAACGTGCTCTAGAAGGTGTAAGTCAACTACCCTGGCCAGCAAGATCTCCGGATCTGTCCCCCATTGAGCATGTTTGGGACTGGATGAAGCGTCGTCTCACGCGGTCTGCACGTCCAGCACGAACGCTGGTCCAACTGAGGCGTCAGGTGAAAATGGCATGGCAAGCCGTTCCACAGGACTACATCCAGCATCTCTACGATCGTCTCCATGGGAGAATAGCAGCCTGCATTGCTGCGAAAGGTGGATATACACTGTACTAGTGCCGACATTGTGCATGCTCTGTTGCCTGTGTCTTTGTGCCTGTGGTTCTGTCAGTGTGATCATGTGATGTATCTGACCCCAGGAATGTGTCAATAAAATTTCCCCTTCCTGGGACAATGAATTCACGGTATTCTTATTTCAATTTCCAGGAGTGTATATACAATACTGGCCATTAAAATGGTTACACCAAGAAGAAATGCAGATAATAAACAGTTATTCATTGGCAAATATATTATACCAGAAGTGACATGTGATTACATTTTCACGCAATTTGGGTTCATAGATACTGAGAAATCAGTACCCAGAACAACCACCTCTGGCCGTAATAACGGCTTTGATACGCCTGGCCATTGAGTCAAACAGAGCTTGGATGGCGTGTACAGGTACAGTTGCACATGCAGCTTCAACACGATACCACAGTGCATCAAGAGTAGTGACTAGCGTATTGTGACGAGCTAGTTGCTCGCCCACCATTGACAAGACGTTTTCAGTTGGTGAGACATCTGGAGAATGCGGTGGCCGGGGCAGCAGTTGAACTTTTCTGTATCGAGAAAGTCCCGTACAGAAGCTGCAACATATGTTCGTGCATTATCCTGCTGAAATGTAGGGTTTCGCAGGGATCGAATGAGGGGTAGAGCTAAGGTTCGTAACACATCTGAAATGTAACGTCCACTGTTCAAAGTGTATTCGATGCGAACAAGAGGTGACCGAGACGTGTAACCAATGGCACACCATACTATGACGAATACAAGCTTCCAATGTGCGTTCACCGTGATGTCTCCAAACACGGATGCAACCATCGTGATGCTGTAAACAGAACCTGGATTCATCCGAAAAAATGACGTTTTGCCTAACGTCCCCATCTGTTGACTCAGGGATCGAGACGTGGCTGCACGATGCGTTACAGCCATGCGGATAAGACGCCTGTCATCTAGACTGCTAGTGACTCTAGGCCGTTGGGATCCAGCACGGCGTTCTGTATTACCCTCCTGAAACCACGGATTCCCTATTCTGCTAACAGTCATTGGATCTCGACCGACGAGAGCAGCAATGTCGCGATACGATAAACCTTTATCAAAGTCGCAAACATGATGGTACGCATTTTTCCTCCTTACACGAGGCATCACAAAAACGTTTCACCAGGCAACGCCGGTCAACTTCTGTTTTTGTATGAGAAATCAGTTGGAAACTTTCCTCATGTCAGCCCGTTGTAGGTGTCGCCACCGGCGTCCACCTTGTGAGAATGCTCCGAAAAGCTAATCATTTGCATATCACAGCATCATCTTCCTGTCGGTTAAATTTCGCGTCTGTGGGACGGTGTAGCAATTTTAATGGCCAGTAGAGTAACTGAACAAGATAGGCAGTCAGACGAAGGGAAATGGCATGTTTATTTCAAGACAACATTTCTACTGATTTCATCGCGATTTATGATGGTCCCCTGGACAGTACATGTACGCGAGACATTGTTCTTAATAGGGTAAGTTAACACCATGGATAGCTATACGTGCTCTGCAAGATACTTGCATGCTGACCACGAGGTTGGTAATGAATTTTGTTGGTAGAGTGTTCCATTCCTCCACTAGCACGGTTGACAAACGTGGATGGTCGTTCGTGCATGTGGATGTGTTGCAGGTATCCAGTACGTGCTTGATGGCTTTGGTATAATGCTGGATGGGTGTACCTCCAAATCTCTGAACACGGTACACTCACCAGTCAATGTCATTGTGACATTCCTTCCCCATTTCCGTCTTTTCAAGGGTGCATTCGGCCCTGGCTTCACTTTTATGGATGACAATCTGCGACGGCATCGAAAAGCGCTGGTGGTGGATGTTGCATCTGGTCCACACAATTCAGTTAATGATATGGAACACTATATCCTTTCAAGAACTTGATGGTATAAAGATCTGGTCAGAGTTAACGTCCACGAATTGTAACACACACTACTCGTAACAATCTACGATGCCATGATGACACATAGCAATTCATGCAAATAGACTTGATAACATAGCGTGACACTTCTTGAGAGTTCATGGAGGATTACATTGCATCACGTGGTATTACACTTTACAGAAAATTAAGAAACTGAATCGTGAAATTGTAACAATAATATTGACATAAAGGTTCTTATGTCACTGAACAATATTCACACATACGACAATGTCTCTCCAAACGTCATTGCACACAAATAGTTTGTAGCATAATATTTTTCAATAATACAATACTAAGACTGAATGTTCTCGGCTTACAGGTAGTCCCTACTCAATTTATGCACACACATTTTCTATTATTCATGTATTTCAAATACTCTATAATGCATTTTATGCACATTCATTTCCTATCGTACATGCAATTCCAACAAACTTTTTGTTTACAGTTGATATTTGCTTTTGTCTGGGCTGTACCTTAATTTGTACATTCTCAAGTCTACAACTACTGACTCTCCCGACGAGCATGGGGTTTTCTAATCATGAAACACTTTCGCTAAGGCAACGTATAGCCCAACTAATTTCAAAAACCCCAAAGAATCTGTTCACGTTAATAGTAAACTGACACTGACTAAAGCTGGTGTATGTCATGATCTGGTGAAGTGTGTAAGACGTGTGTATTTACTGCTGTGTAGGAGTAAGTGTCTCATTGCCTTGAGTGAGAAAATTTTTAAACAAAAAAGATAACAATATTATATAAATGTATACAATGAAATACTTGTTGCTGTCCTGCAAGCTGTACTTAAAATTACATAAATATTAAACACAACATAATAATAATAATAATCTACATCTACATCTACATTTATACTCCGCAAGCCACACAACGGTGCGTGGCGGAGGGCACTTTACGTGCCACTGTCATTACCTCCTTTTTCTGTTCCAGTCGCGTATGGTTCGCGGAAAGAACGACTGCCGGAAAGCCTCCGTGCGCGCTCGAATCTCTCTAATTGTACATTCGTGATCTCCTCGGGTGGTATAAGTAGGGGGAAGCAATATATTCGATACCTCATCCAGAAACGCACCCTCTCGAAACCTGGCGAGCAAGCTACACCGCGATGCAGAGCGCCTCTGTTGCAGAGTCTGCTACTTGAGTTTGCTAAACATCTCCGTAACGCTACCACGGTTACCAAATAACCCTGTAACGAAACGCGCCGCTCTTCTCTGGATCCTTCGTCAACCCAATCTGGTACGGATCCCACACTGATGAACAATACGAGTATTTTGTAAGCCACCTCCTTTGTTGATGGACTACATTTTCTAAGGACTCTCCCAATGAATCTCAACCTGGCACCCGCCTTACCAACAATTAATTTTATATGATCATTCCACTTCAAATCGTTCAGCACGCACACTCCCAGATATTTTACAGAAGTAACTGCTGCCAGTGTTTGTTCCGCTATCATCTAATCATACAATAAAGGATCCTTCTTTCTATGTATTCGCAATACATTACATTTGTGTATGTTATGGGTCAGTTGCCACTCCCTGCACCAAGTGCCTATCCGCTGCAGATCTTCCTGCATATATCGCCACAATTTCCTAATGCTGCAACTTCTCTGTATACTGCAGCATCATCCGCGAAAATCCGCATGGAACTTCCGACACTATCTACTAGGTCTTTCATATATATTGTGAAAAGCAATGGTCCCATAACACTCCCCTGCGGCACGCCAGAGGTTACCTTAACGTCTGTAGACGTCTCTCCATTGATAACAACATGCTGTGTTCTGTTTGCCAAAAACTCTTCAATCCAGACACACTGCTGGTCTGTTATTCCTTAGGCTATTACTTCGTTTACCAGGCGACAGTGCGGAACTGGATGGAACGCCTTCCGGAAGTAAAGGAAAATAGCATCTACCTGGGAGCCTGTATCTAATATTTTCTGGGTCTCATGAACAAATAAAGCGAGTTGGGTCTCACACGATCGCTGTTTCCGGAATCCATGTTGATTTCTACAGAGTAGGTTCTGGGTTTCCAAAAACGACATGATACTCGAGCAAAAAACATGTTCTAAAATCCTACAACAGATCTGCTCGACGACCCTTCTTGAAGACTAGTACTACCTGTGCTCTTTTCCAATCATTTGGAACCTTCCGTTCCTCTAGAGACTTGTGGTACACGGCTGTTAGAAGGGGGCAAGTTCTTTCGCGTACTCTGTGTAGAATCGAATTGGTATCCCGTCAGGTCCAGTGGACTTTCCTCTGTTGAGTGATTCCAGTTGCTTTTCTATTCCTTAGACACTTATTTCGATAATAAGAGAGTTAACGCTTACGCACTGTAGGTTTTGTATTTGTTGGCTGAGAAAAACTGATTTTACACAGGAATAATAATAACAAATAAAATTTAAAACTATCTTCGAAAATTAAAAATTCTTTCACTGACTGAATCAGCCTCTGGGATAGTAAGTTTTTAACTCATAGTGTGGGTAAGTCCCCCTCACCGACCCACTGGTGAGACAATGCAGTATGTATGCACTAGGATTTCGTCTAGCCATTAGTTGAAAATGTCCCACGTTCATCAGTTGCCATTTCTTATTCATCCTCTGGGTGAGTGCCGACTTCAGGTGACATTTTACGTAATAGCACTTTTGTCCCAACAGGGTACACTTGTATCCTTATCAATTGTCAATAATAATTTTTCCTTTGTTGTCCTTGACAACAACTGCAGCTGAAGCTAGTCAAACTATGGCCTCCCTAGACTCTTCAGTAGTTGGTATCTTTGGCAGATAATCCGTCCATTCATTATATTCCGTCTTGTTAAATAGAAGATCTGCTGGTGCAGCCTTTGTTGATGTTTGACATAAATTGCTGTAAACTTCTGTAAATGACTTCAAGTATTCCACCTGCAACATCTGCTTGTTTTGGAAGTACTTTTGTATACATTTGTTTAATTCCAAAAGCAATATTTCATTGGTATTTCCTTTGAGAAAAAAGGAGAAATTAAAATCTGTCTTATTCTGTTATTCTGCAGGAACTTCCTCCATCTATAACGTGTAAATATGATAGTGTGATCTAACAACAATTCACAGGGATTATCATCACTCAGAATGTAGTCACCTGCAAGTCTGTTGATAATCAGTTGTGCAGAGCTCGTTTTTGTCACATACAATTTTACGTACTTGGTGAATAAATCATACAATTCTACCAAGTAAATTTCCCATTACATCAACACTTACAACCTGTAATGGTTCTTCAGTAATGATAGGATGTAAAACTCCTCTGGTACCATCGTTTAAAGGTTTCAGTTTTTGACAAATATGACATATTCTGAGAATTTGCTGTACACATCTTTGAAGATTTTGTACGTAGCAATATTTTCATATCTTTTACAAACATTCCGGTAACACACAGTGACACCACACTATGTGTGTATGCCAGATTAGCCTTTCTATATATTCTTGCTGAATGCAAATACACCAATTATTTGACATGTGATGTCTCCTGTGAAATAAAACAACTTTGTATAACTGATAAAGCTTCTTTCGTTCAACAGTCTTATTTAGTTGTGTATCTTTCTTGTCCAACCTCTGCTGAAAACTGAAGTGAGTTGTTCTGCCTGCTGCGTAGCTTTCGTGTGTTTAATGTCACGCTGTCGGTGTGCTTTAGTCTCTATATTCTCTAAAGTTTGCAACAGGTCGACAACAGTGTTAGTCAGTCCTTCCTGGCTCTGCTTTGCAGTACTAAATTTCGATTTGAAAGTTTCAAAAGCTTCCAGCAAATGTTTATGTTGATTGCGGGAGTCTGAAAATTCTGTAGCTAAACTTCGTTGTGCTGTAGTAATTTGCTGTATGGTACCGTTAAACACAGTTTGCAATTCAAGCACCTGATTTTTCAATGTGGTTTTAGTAGTCCGTAATTAGTTTTGCAAAGCAGTTTCACTAGTCTGCAATTCGGTTTTTTTTCGTTTTTTTTTCGTTTTGCACAGCGGGTCTGGTAGTCTGCAGTTCGGTTTTAAAGCCAATTGAGAGTTGTTGAATGCGTGCCAATATTAAAGCACTAGAATGACCAACCTCTTGTACACTGGTTGGCTGTTGAACATTTTGTTCCGTCAGTTGTGCCTTTTGTACTGAGTCCTAGTTAATACTATAAAGTTTTAAATTATTCTCCAAGATTGTTTTAATCACTATGGAATAATTATATTAATTGATTCTGAGTAGCTTTGAATGTTTGAATAATTAATGTGCCAGTACTGTAGTCTACAATAGCACGAAATGGGAAACAATTTAGCTTCGATTCTGGTTAGACGACATTGCACACGTGTACTTTTTTTTAGTAATTACACCTAGTTTACGAAAAGGAAAATACCGGTTTACTTCTAATAGTACCCGTATACACCTTTTGAAGAGTCGGAAGTCATAGGACTGAAAATGCACCTACTTTTCACAGACAGCCGCTTGTTGACGTGAATCGGTTTTCTCTTTTCTCTGGGCTAATTTCACTCTCGGTTATCCATCAGATTATAGTCCATTAGTTTTACAAGCAAAAGAAATACAATATTAGATGCACATATTGACTGTACAAAGCTACAAGAAAAGTTTTGGTATTATCTTGTATCTACGTGTTCAGTCACAATATTTACGTGTCCTGTCTCTAGTATCCAAATTAAAATGTTTTGTATTGTATTGTAAAGTGTTTGCTGTATGTGTATATGTGAAATGTAATATTCTGATCACAAACAGATTAATTCCGTTGCATTGTATATTTCCTGGTTAAGCGTGATCTGAAAAGAACAATTATTGTTTTAGACGTGTTGACCGAATTTGTCCCCGTCTCGTTGGTTGACGGTTCGTGGCAGTCTCTTCAGCGTGGCTCCGACCTTACACTCGCAAAATACGAAACTTTCTCGCAGGTATTAATAATGAATAGAAATACTTATATTAGAACAAATAAGCCGGAAACAGATGCAGTACTTACAAGTCACATTTACAAAATCTAAGCCAAAATGCGACGTCATGAATAATTGTGAATCGTTAAGGTATATATATAGATAAAGTGTTAGGTAGTCGTTTCTGAAAGTGTTTGTATGGAGTGTAGCCATGTGTGGAAGTGAAACATGGTAAATAGTTTGGGCAAGAAGAGAATAGAAGCTTTTGAAATGTGGTGCTACAGAAGAATGCTGAAGATTAGATGGGTAGATCACATAACTAATGAGGAGGTATTGAACAGAATTGGGGAGAAGAGGTGTTTGTGGCACAACTTGACTAGAAGAAGAGATCGGTTGGTAGGACATGTTTTAAAGCATCAAGGGATCACCAATTTAGTATTGGAGGGCAGCATGGAGGGTAAAAATTGTAGAGGGAGACCAAGAGATGAGTACACTAAGCAGATTCAGAAGGGTGTAGGCTGCAGTAGGTACTGGGAGATGAAGCAGCTTGCACAGTATAGAGTAGCATGGAGAGCTGCATCAAACCAGTCTCAGGACTGAAGACCACAACAACAACAGATGGCGAGTCGCTAAGGGGTGCTCGTACCTGAGTGAACAACGGTTGCAACAAAACTTTGTTTGCGGCTCGTCATCTTAACTTATTTACAACTATTCATGACGTCGCCTTTCCGGCTTAGGTTTTTTAAAATGTGACTTATAAGTACTGCATCTCTTTCCAGTCAGTACATACTTTATTAATGTCTTATATACCTATCATGTTTCAGAACAGTTAGTTTAATTCTGAAGACGACGCTCATAGTAGCGTTGGAACCTGGTCAATTTTGACTTAATATTTGTGACCGAGGACTTATTTGTTCTAATATAATTCTGACACGGTCACTGAACCTTAGCAGCTATGTTCAAAGACTAGAAATATTGGTTTTTATTTGAGTCTCATCTAATAAATGTTCCTTGGCCGAAAACCTATTTTTTCTTTGATGAGAAAAACACTTTAGTACCAATATAATGATGAGGAACATAAAGTACTCCTTCTTCAGGCCACAAGTGGCCCATCGGGACCATCCGACCGCCGTGTCATCCCCAGTTGAGGATGCGGATAGGAGGGGCGTGTGGTCAGCACACCGCTCTCCCGGTCGTTATGATGGTTTTCTTTGACCGGAGCCGCTACTATTCGGTCGAGTAGCTCCTCAATTGGCACCAAGAGGCTTAGTGCACCCCTAAAAATGGCAACAGTGCATGGCTGCTGGATGGTCACCCATCCAAGTGCCGGCCACGCCCGACAGCGCTTAACTTCGGTGATCTCACGGGATCCGGTGTATCCACTGTGGCAAGGCCGGTGCCCCTTGAGGAACATAACCGTTATTTAATTAATAGCCCCTCGAACGATTTGTTTTTTGTCATGGCCAAGCTCAGAACACAGTGAGCCCTAATCATCTTAGTCTTAATTACTACGTACAGACATCTCGCTCTCCCGAAGATAATGTTTAACCATTGCCCGCTACTGTGATAGCAGTCACTGATTAATGGCTTTGCTTCCCAGTCTCACTACACAGTTTTTACTCACAAACACGGGGTATAGAAATGATATAATGCAAGGACGTCTTGTAACGAGAACTGGCCCGTCCGTTTCCCGACTTAAATCCCGCCCAGCACGTGTGAGATGCAGTGGGGAGGCGTACTGCGTATCGTCCATATACACCAAAGATCGTCCAGCAATTGTCAACCGCGCTGGTGAAGGAATGGAACACAAGAAGTCTTTACCTTGTGGCCAGCATGTGAGCTCGTAGTCTTCCGTGGTGATCACGCAACCTAATAAGAACCGTGTCCCAACTTTAGTAATGTCTAGGAGGCACCATGAATCGCGGTAACTTCATTGTAATTATTGTCTTTGAACAAAAATGTAATTTCCTTTGGTCTCGTTGCGTATTTGTTTCAGTTACCATCTGTACTATACAGTAGCAGTTCTTTGTATATAAGGTCCATGTTCCATCGAGTTAAGTTACTTGGCTGTGACATTGCGTGCGAAAGTTACTTTCGCCCTCAAGTACTGCACAGCAGTGTATTTCTTCCACCTTAAGATAGGCAACCCAACATCTATAATCGGCTCTAGGCATAGATGATGTAAGGTGTGTCGACTATTTTGAGGTGCGTGAAACGTTTTCCAGGCCAGGTCTATTTTGTCCATCCCGTGCAACTCCTGCACACTCCTGCGAATTATTTCTGTGGCAGTCTTGTTACGACACCAGCGGAACAATGCCAGCCACGCAATTCAGACTAAACATGCTAGGGAGCGGAACTGCGTGCCGTGTTACGCTTTAACGCACGGCTAAAGGGAGCGCCGTTAGTGCCTCAGGCACGCTACTCCTTAGTCCTGCATCGCAGGTAGCCACTGCGGCGAGGCAGCCGGGCGGGCAGCGCAGATAATGTGGTTGCCTGCCGTCAAGGTGTGACGCCGAGCGCCACAAGTTGTACGCCTTCTTGCTTATATGGCGTTCTGACCTTGTGGTTCACGAGCTGAACTCACTAGCTGCTTCCGGCGACTGCGCTCCTGATGTGTTTCGATCGAACTCCAGCTGTCGTTGCTGTTTCACGATTTCAACTATTTTTCGCTTCTCGGGTTTACGGAGGAGACATCGAGCAACACCACATGCATTGACCAGTTGGTGCACTACCGTTCCTTTGCAAAGTCTTAGTTTGAGATTGTACGCATCTCTGTGCATAAAGGCTAAGTGGCTTATTTTCAAAGTCGACCCCAACTTCTCGAGTTCGAATAAAATTGTTATGCCACCCTCAAAACATCTAGAAAAGGGCCGGGGCTTTTGCGAGACTTTGAGTCTGAGTCTTCATACATCTACCTAATGAGCCAAAACATTATGACCACCTGCTTAATAGCTTGTTCGTCCGTCTCTGGAGCGAAGTACATCACTCATTTGCGTATCAGGGATCCGACAGTTTATTGGTAGGTTTGTGGAGGTGTGCTGCATTAGATGTCTACGCACAGGTCATGCAATTCGCGCAAATAGTGGACCGCTGTTTTGCGGACACGGTGATAGCGTCCGATAGCGACCCTGATGGGCTCCATAGGATTTACATCAGGCGAATCTGGTCTCCCACACATCAACGTGAGTTCACTACAATGCTCCTTAAACGACTGTAGCATGGTTCTGGCTCCGAGACACGGACAGTTACACTGCGGAAAGATGAGATCGCCGTCGGGGGAGACATTGAGCATGAAGGGGTGCAGGTGGTTCGTAGCTGTCAGAGTGTCTTCATTACTACCACAAGTCTCATGCAAGTGCAGGAAGATGTTTCCCATAGCAAAATATTGATCTCACTAGCCAGCGCCCGTGGCGCGCTGCACGTTTCACCTCGCCGTTCGGCCCGATGATGGCGTTTGTGAAGACCACCATCGATCTAGTGTAGCAAAGTAGTGATTTACCCGAAGAACCGACACGTTTCCATTCACCGACGGTTGAATCCCAACGGTCGCGAGCGCACTGTAATCGCAAGTGAAGATGTCGTTGGGCCAAAATGTAAACAGGTAAGGATGGTCTTCTGCTGATCTCCATGTTTAACAATGTAGGGTGAACGGTTTTCTCAGAAACACTTGTGCGTGCACCATCAATGTCCTGTTTCGGCAGAGATACCGTAGATGATCATCTATCCTACTCTACAGAGCAGACAAGCCTTCGAACTCTTATGTTCTGTGAACGTCCGACCATTTAGAGCCTAGTGGTAGTTCCATTGTCCTACTTATTTCCATAGATGCTCACGATAGTAGCACGTGAACATTCGATCAGCTTCGCCGTTTTCGAGACACTCGTTCACAGGCTGTGCGTAATGCTAATCCACCATTTGTCAAAGTCGCTTATATCAATGTGTTTCCCCACCTAAAAACCGGCCGGCCGCGGTGGTCTCGCGGTTCTAGGCGCGCAGTCCGGAACCGTGCGACTGCTACGGTCGCAGGTTCGAATCCTGCCTCGGGCATGGATGTGTGTGATGTCCTTAGGTTAGTTAGGTTTAAGTAGTTCTAAGTTCTAGGGGACTAATGACCATAGCAGTTGAGTCCCATAGTGCTCAGAGCCATTTGAACCATTTGAACCTAAAAACCATAGGTGGTCCCCTATCCGTGTCTACGCCGGACATAAAACTTTTGTTACCCGCAACATATCCAAAGTCGCGATGGGCAGTGGTCATAATGTTTTGGCTTATCAGTGTATATTAATCCTCCGCAAGCCATCTGACACTGCGTATGAAGGGTGCTTCTGGTATCACTAACCGATTCCCTCTTTGCTGTTTCATTTCCGAATAGCGGTAAGCCTCTTTACTTTCTCTAATTTCTCCGAATTTTCTCATAGTCGTCACTTCGCGAGACGTATGTGGGAGGACGTAATATGCTGTCCGACTCTTCCCAGAAAGCACTCCCTCGAAATTTCAATAGTGAACTTCTCCATGATGCACAACGCCTCTCTTTTAGTGTCTGACGCTAAAGTTAATTGAGCATCTCTTCAGCGCTCTCGCGGCTGCTGAACGATCCCGCGACAAAATGTGCCGCTCTTCGTTGGATCTTCTCTACGTCTGCTATAAGTCCTACCTCGTAAGGGTCCCAGACTGACAAAAAGTACCCAAGAATCAGTGGGACAAGCGCTTTGTAATTCACCTGTTAGCAGATGAATTACACTTCCTTAAGATTCTTCTAATGAATCTCAATCTGGCATTTATGTTATCCACCAACGCTTCACAGCGTTTGGGATAATGCGTGTTTTCCCGGCGAATTTTACTGAAAATTTCCTGGTTTATGAGCTAAGTCGTCATCTTCAGGCGAAGTGTCAGCTTCATGTACAGTTCGCTTCTTTACTGCTGCTGGACAGTAGACTCTTCTGGCGAGGGTCAACAGGCGACTACAGCATCAGCTCAGAGTGTGGTCGGCAGTACATCAGCCAGATGCAGCGATGCATCTTCCCATTTTTCTGAAGCGCCGTTCAGGACCTGCGCGGAGCTATCGATACACAGTCATGGATTTAGAAAACATCGTTCCTGTGAAACACGACTAGCTCTTTATTCACATGAAGTGATGAGTGCTATTGACAAGGGATTTCAGATCGATTCCGTATTCCTGGATTTCCTGAAGGCTTTAGACACTGTACCACACAAGCGGCTCGTAGTGAAATTACGTGCTTAGGGAATATCGTCTCAGTTATGTGACTGGATCTGTGATTTCCTGTCAGAGAGGTCACGGTTCGTTGTAACTGACGGAAAGTCATCGAGTAAAACAGAAGTGATTTCAGGCGTTAGCCACGGCAGTGTTACAGGGTCTTTGCTGTTCCTTATCTATATAAACGATTTGGGAGGCAATCTGAGCAGCCGTCTTCGGTTGTTTGCAGATGACGCTGTCGTTTATCGACTAATAAAGTCATCAGAAGATCAAAACAAACTGCAAAACGATTTAGAAAAAATATCTGAATGGTGCGAAAAGTGGCAGTTGAACCTAAATAACGAAAAGTGTCAGGTCATCCACATGAGTGATACAAGGAGCTCGTTAAACTTCGGTTATACGATAAATCAGTGTAAAGTAAAAACTGTAAGTTCAACTTAATACCTAGGTATTACACTTACGAACAACTTAAATTGGAAAGAACACACAGAAAATGTTGTGCGGCAGTCTAATCTAAGACTGCGTTTCATTGGCAGGACATTTAGAAAATGTAACAACCTACTAAGGAGACTGCATACACTAGATTTGTCCGTCCTCTTTTAGAATACTGCTGCGCGGTGTGGTATCCTTACGAAGTTGGACTGACAGAGTACATCGACAAAGTTCAAAGAAAGGCAGCGCGTTTTGTATTATCGCGAAATATGGGAGAGAGTGTCACAGAAATGATACAGGATTTGGGCTGGAAATCATTAATTAAAAGAAAGGCGATTTTCGTTGCGACGGGACCTTCTCACGAAATTTCTCCTCCGAATGCGAAAATATTTTGTTGACACCGACCTACATAGGGCAAAACGATAACCACGACAAAATAATGGAAAGCAGAGCTCGTACGGAAAGATACAGGTGTTCAATCTTTCCGAGCGCTACACGAGATTGGTTCAAATGGCTCTGAGCACTATGGGACTCAACTGCTGAGGTCATCAGTCCACTAGAACTTAGAACTACTTGAACCTAACTAACCTAAGGACATCACACACATCCATGCCCGAGGCAGGATTCGAACCTGCGACCGTAGCAGTCGCACGGTTCCGGACTGCGCGCCTAGAACCGCGAGACCACCGCGGCCGGCACGAGATTGGAATAATAGAGAATTGTGAAGGTGGTTCGATGAACCCTGTGCCAGGCACTTAAATGTGATTTACAGACTATCCATGAAGATGTAGATGAACCCGAAAATTCTGCAGTGGCACAGCACAGCATCAACGAAACTTAACAAGTTTGTTTTTCAAGAGACAAACGTGCTGTGGGTTCTGACGAACTCGTCAGCCGTTACAGCAGTTTCCAACTGGCCTTCGCATGGGATGTGGTGTTAGGCTAGGCGCAAATTGAGATGCGTATAGCGCGACGCAGCGCAGCGCGCGTTGTTGTAACATCACAGGTTCAAATGGGACCGCGCAAATTGCAACGCGACGCGACTGGGACGCGACACGCGCCTGCGCCAGGTCGCGCGGCGTTGTGGTTGAGGCACAGTTTCTCGAGCCGCGCCAGCACCGTGGGAAATTTGAGGCGGGGAGCGCAAAAGTAGCTCGGCCATATACTCAACATCGGAACGACGCATATCAGCATTGGTAGTATTGCCAATACGATAAATTTTGCCTTACTGTGTACTGAATTTTATTGCCTTTGGGTAGTGTTTCCTTTTTCGCCATTTAAACGCTCCAGCTTTCTTCGTTAGCACGAAATACTTTTGTGTTATTTATATCTGCATAGTTTTGTTTCGTTTTTTTTCTGTCAAGAAAAATGTATACTTCAGTAACTGACGAGCCATTGGCCGCTGGAATTGCACCATATGCCTCCGCGATGTTTTCAGATCGCAAGAAGGGACAGAGCGTAGTGAATAAGGAAGCAAGGAATATTATAATCTCGCTGCCTAGTAAGTCAGCATATCTGTACGATCTGTTACAAAAATTTAGAAATGGATAATGTCTACAGGTGTGATCCCTTTGTGCTTGTGGTAAAAAGCGTCCAAGATCTGAAGTTTGGAAGTTTACAACACACTCTACTACATGCATGTAAACAACATATTTCCACTGCAAGCTAGAAACAGTCGAAAAGCAGTCACAAATAACAATCTTTTAATTGGTTCGCCGTGATGAGAAAAAGCATTTCAATTGTTGCATGGACATTATCAGCGTTAATAAACTAATTATACAGCAACAGGCTAAACAAATGAAGAAAATGGTCGGTATTATTATGAAAGTAGGAATATCCTAAAAGAGTGTTATGATTGGATATATTTAATTTGTTGAAATGTGCTGCTGACAAAGGCAGATCTACTTTCATGACAATGTTTCTCGAACTCCATCTCACAAGGCACACATGGCTAGCCTGTGCATTCCTGTCGCTCGCCTTATCCTTCTCTGCTGACGATACACTGACCATTGTGTCGGGCGACAGATCAATTGTTTATTTTTCTCAATAACAACTATTTTATTCGCGATCACGCATTATCAGTTTGGCAAGCACTAGGTGAGTAAACAGTATCTGGCATGTGCTTATCATTTCGCCTGAAGGAACGCTCGTCATTATTTTAATACTGCTCAGATCAAGAGAAGGAATAAAATCCTTTGGTAAGTTTCCATTCCAGTCGCTCAGTGTTAAAAATACGATGGGTTACGGGGATTCCTCCAAAATTCCAACAGAATTGCCAATCTGTTTTTTTGTGAGTTGTTAACCTTTTCTTATTCGAAGAAGCATCACCATTTATGAGTAAAGGCCATATTTCTCTTGCTGACTAATTTAATTGTACTTCCTTTGTCACAATGTAATTTGCCAAACTCATCTCACAGCAGCTATTGAGACAGAATCCCGTAACGGATGGCCTCATTAAACAAGTAATTGGCAATCACAGAGCTCAATAGCTTACGAAAAACCTCATAGTATCGGTTTACAGTAACATAAAAGAAGAAGTTTCATGTTTATTGTCATACTAGGAAGCTCTTGTTTCGCTAGCTGTCGATAACTCTTAAAAAATTACAGTCACTGGAGTGAAATAAATAAAGAAAAGAAGTATAAGTAGTGATATATCGCCATAGATAAGAAAGTTCGGTGTGTTTAATAATTGGCAAAACACTCTCCTCCTTGTGTGCTCGTGATGACTGAGTGTTGTATGATGTCCTTAGGTTAGTTAGGTTTAAGTAGTTCTAAGTTGTAGGGGACTGATGACCGTAGATGTTAAGTCCCATAGTGCTTAGGGCCATTTTTGAACCTTGTGTGCTATCATTCGCCAAGCTTTCGTTTCGATGTCTCGAGCGGTTTAGGAGATACGAGAGACGTTGCGAGTATTTCATTCTCATGGGCGTGGGATCGGAAGTGAGCGCGCTACATGGGATCCATTTTCTCGAGATCGGAGGCAGATAGAGATCTCCTCCCAAGTCTAAACAAAAATTCAGCATGTTAGCTAAATTTCATATGCAGCAACATACGGTGTAATACGCACCAAACGCAAAATCATAGCGACCCCTAATTATCGTTGCAAACCTTTTTCAGTTTTGCGTAGTGTCTTACTAAAATGTCTTACATCACAATAAGAATGGTCATTAGCGAGGTGATGGGCACTTCGTCACGAAGCTGACATATAACGCTACAAGTAAGGCAAAAATCATATATTTTCAGAGAATAGTTTCTGTAAAATCGTTTGAGAAAGGTAGGAGGTTGCGCGCGCTTCGCTTCAATCAGCGCAGAGCTTCGCCAGTCGGCGCTTGGGAGGTGTGGTGTACGCGTCGCAATATGCGCTGGACCCGTGCGGCACGTGCGTGTCGCGCTGTAGTGTCGTGTCACGTCACACGTGCTATACGCTTCTCAATTTGCGCCTAGCCTTAGTAAAAAAATACACTGCCGTGAAACCGGTGGAGGCAACCGTCGGGAGAGGCAGCACCAGAACTCGACGCCATCCCCCCACCCCCACCCATCTTGCTCCGATCGCTCGCCGCGATCTCTTCCGGACCCGCGCAACTCACTCATCCGTCACGCCTCAGCAGAGATCTCTACTGTCCATCGGCTATAAAGGATCAAACCGGCCATGACCATGACACTTCGCTTTCATATGAGGTCGGAATTTTGCGACAATACGGACTCCACGACTCTGCCGATAACCGCTGTATATTGTCGGCCATAAGATTAGAATACAGTAGCAATACAGACTACGGAGATCACGTTCGCCGCGCGGCGTGGTGAAATTCATTTACGGTGTGCCAGCAGCATATCGCGCCAGAGCCTGTTTTGTCAGGCCGCTGTCAGCATAATCCGCAGAGAGCTGCGTCGGCGCACATATTACTGCGGGCTGCGGCTCAGGGCTCGGCAGGCGCCAAGCGACGGCCAACTGCTCCACGACTTCATTTTGCGCTCGTTAAGCCCAGACTGCTTACGGGCGGAATTTTAAGCCGGATATTGCCGACGTCACATGTCACTCAAGTCAGGAAACTGCGTAGAAGAAACTCACGCTGGCGTGCGTAAGGAAACTGATTTTTCTCTGCAGAGATGTTTGCGGGTCATTCCCGAGCTCGTGGTAAAAAATCACTTTCAAATGCGTCTCGCTACTGCTGTGCTTTTGATAAGACATCTGCGAGTATCCAGATGATAGTGAAGCATAAATTACTGTGAAAATAACGTCTACTTGCAAAGTGTCAAGCTCTAGTAATATGTGAGGAGTGTCGCATAAACGTGCGGTGTAGAGCAGCGCAGAACGGCGGAGACCAGGATAGATCTGTGCAGAATGGATTACAGTGTTCGTAGGTGCGCAGCAGTGTTCCAATGTGACCGCGAGCGCGTCGGTAGAAACGGGAAACGAGAAACGCCGTCCAGACACAGCGTGCACGAACGAACCGTTCCTTTGGAGTAGCGACACAGCGCGCAACTTGTTCGTTGTTGGGCAGAGCGGCATGGTTGGATGTCCCAACCGGCAGCGCCGCTTTGCTCTGCGCTGCGCCTAACCTCCTTTCCTGGTTTTGCGCGGCGCTGACGGTGTGGACAGGCTTAGGTCCTATCACGTTGCCTTTAGTCTGAGCGGCAACATGCCAAATGCGCGTAATTTTTAAGTGGTGCGTAGATCTCCACTCCTGGAAATTGAAATAAGAACACCGTGAATTCATTGTCCCAGGAAGGGGAAACTTTATTGACACATTCCTGGGGTCAGATACATCACATGATCACACTGACAGAACCACAGGCACATAGACACAGGCAACAGAGCATGCACAATGTCGGCACTAGTACAGTGTATATCCACCTTTCGCAGCAATGCAGGCTGCTATTCTCCCATGGAGACGATCGTAGAGATGCTGGATGTAGTCCTGTGGAACGGCTTCCCGTGCCATTTCCACCTGGCGCCTCAGTTGGACCAGCGTTCGTGCTGGACGTACAGACCGCGTGAGACGACGCTTCATCCAGTCCCAAACATGCTCAATGGGGGACAGATCCGGAGATCTTGCTGGCCAGGGTAGTTGACTTACACCTTCTAGAGCACGTTGGGTGGCACGGGATACATGCGGACGTGCATTGTCCTGTTGGAACAGCAAGTTCCCTTGCCGGTCTAGGAATGGTAGAACGATGGGTTCGATGACGGTTTGGATGTACCGTGCACTATTCAGTGTCCCCTCGAAGATCACCAGAGGTGTACGGCCAGTGTAGCAGATCGCTCCCCACACCATGATGCCGGGTGTTGGCCCTGTGTGCCTCGGTCGTATGCAGTCCTGATTGTGGCGCTCACCTGCACGGCGCCAAACACGCATACGACCATCATTGGCACCAAGGCAGAAGCGACTCTCATCGCTGAAGACGACACGTCTCCATTCGTCCCTCCATTCACGCATGTCGCGACACCACTGGAGGCGGGCTGCACGATGTTGGGGCGTGAGCGGAAGACGGCCTAACGGTGTGCGGGACCGTAGCCCAGCTTCATGGAGACGGTTGCGAATGGTCCTCGCCGATACCCCAGGAGCAACAGTGTCCCTAATTTTCCGGGAAGTGGCGGTGCGGTCCCCTACGGCACTACGTAGGATCCTACGGTCTTGGCGTGCATCCGTGCGTCGCTGCGGTCCGGTCCCAGGTCGACGGGCACGTGCACCTTCCGCCGACCACTGGCGACAACATCGATGTACTGTGGAGACCTCACGCCCCACGTGTTGAGCAGTTCGGCGGTACGTCCACCCGGCCTCCCGGATGCCCACTATACGCCCTCGCTCAAAGTCCGTCAACTGCATATACGGTTCACGTCCACGCTGTCGCGGCATGCTACCAGTGTTAAAGACTGCGATGGAGCTCCGTATGCCACGGCAAACTGGCTGACACTGACGGCGGCGGTGCACAAATGCTGCGCAGCTAGCGCCATTCGACGGCCAACACCGCGGTTCCTGGTGTGTCCGCGGTGCCGTGCGTGTGATCATTGCTTGTACAGCCCTCTCGCAGTGTCCGGAGCAAGTATTGTGGGTCTGACACACCGGTGTCAATGTGTTCTTTTTTCCATTTCCAGGAGTGTATATATGAGGTCTGTTCAAAAACTTCCGGAACTTTACCCACCAAACTTTTCTGCACTTATCTTTTACGTATTGTGCATGGTCTCCTTCGAAGTCCTCTCCTCCAAAATTGATACACCGCTGCCAACGCCGTTTCCACTTTCGGAAGCAGTCTTGGTAGGCCTCTTGCTGGATCGCGCGAAGCGCCGTCTGCCAATTTTCTTTTATCTCGTCTATCGATGGAAATCCACGTCCTTTAAGTGCGGTTTTCAACTTTGGAAATAAAAAAAAGTCCGCAGTGGGCAGGTTTGGAGACCACGTAGGATGAAGCAACACTTTTTTTTTTCTTTTGCAGTCGGGAATTAATAGTGATGAATGTATGGGTGCTTTATTGTGATGCAAGTGCCACAAACTGTCACGCCACATTTATTTTCTCATATTTTCCCGCAGGCGTCTCAACACGTCCCGATAGTGCCATCGATTAATAGTTTGTCCCTGTAGCACTAATCCTTCAAAGTCAAAGAAAACAGTATGGCTTTACATTTGGCCTAACCCGACGAGCTATTTTTGGGCATGGAGAACCTTTGCCGACCCACTGAGAAGATTGAACCTTGGTCTCAACATCATAACCGTAGACCCATGTCTCATCACCAGTTACGATTCTCTTAAGGATCCTCTCGTTCTCGTTTTGCGCGATCCAGCTCTTCACAGATTGCGAGGCGAAGGTCTTCACTCATGAGCAGTGGGACGAACTTGGCCGCAGCACTATGGGTTCCAAGATTACATGACATGATCCAACCCAAACGTTACATTCTTCTGCAAGCTCTAGGACAGTCAGTTTTCGAATGGAAAGCACTGTTTTGTTGACGTTCCTGACATGAGCGTCGTCGGTAGACGTCGAAGGGCGTCCTGAGCGAGGGTCATCTTCTTTCACTTTCGTCCGGTCATTTCCAAACCGTGCGAACCATTCGTAACACCGAGTACGGGCTAAGCACTCATCACGGTAGGCTTCCCACATCATTTGGTGTGTCTCTCTTTCTTGAGTTTCACGCAAAATTTAGTGCAGACGCGTTGCTCCTCTAACTCTGCGATCTCGAAATTCGCAAACTGTGCGCAGCAACGTTCTACTCAATACAGCACTGAACAATGACTAACCGATATATAGCAATGAAACTTCCAGCAGTCACACATTAAACACAAGCGTGAGCAGTCATATCGACCGCATTTCGCACCGACACACCATTGGCGCGAAATTAAAAAAAAAGAAATGGTTCAAATGGCTGTAAGCACTATGGGACTTAACATCTGAGGTCATCAGTCCCCTAGACTTAGAACTCATTAAACCTAACTAACCTAAGTACATCACAAACATCCATGCCCGAGGCAGGATTCGAACCTGCGACCGTAGCAGCAGCGCGGTTCCGGACTGAAGGACCTAGAACCGCTCGGTCACGTCGGCTAGCAACTTACAAAAATTCCGGAATTTTTTGAACATACCTTGTATACAACTGCAACAATCTATCGTTATTATTGAGAAATAATTAAGAAACAAAAGTCAATATTACCTTGCTAAGTAGCTTCATTTTTAATTTTTATAGAGAAATACTTTTTTTTCAAAAAGGTGCTTTATTAAGAGAAAAAATACACAAGTTGTTGTATTAGTAAATCTTCAAAATGTTGTATCCTTCGAAATAAAACTTAAAACATGAAGATACATTACATTTTATACAAATTTATCCAGTGTCACTTCGTTTGTCTTCTTTTGCTCATACAATACAACTTCTCTGGGCGGTTTACTTCTTTGGCGTTCATGGAATTAGCAAAATAAAGTTAGGAGAAAGGGATTATCACCATCAGCCCAATTACTGCGGCAGATAAGGGAATATATCTTTACGTTTAGGAAACGCATGTGCTTTCAGCAGAGATAGATCCACCAATTAAAAAAAATACTTTTTTGTACCATTTTACTGTTTTTGCACATATTCTAGTTAACTTAGCATCTTATCGGTCCTGTCGATTTAAGTGTAACTTACACTGCAAGCTGATTTTCGTTTTCCTTCATTTGTCAGATTTGTCAGTCGCTATACCAACACTTATATGAAGAGCTGAATATACCGTCACTTCGCACTTGTCCTGCCACTTGAGAGCAAGAAGTTTATCCATTGACGCAAGAATCGATTTCACTAGGTTTAAGTTGTTTTTGATAGAGCGGGCGTACCTTCACAATTTTTTCCTTACAGTTCCAGAGGTCTTAGTCACTCTATCATGCAGATCAGAAAAAAACTGTGGTGTTTGGAGGTAGTACACTATTTGAAGAAGACACGAGTTTTACAAAAAACTAAACTTTCGTCAAGCACAAATTTTTAAAAGGATGGAAAGCATCTCGAAATGCTTTTCTTAGATGATACAAAATTAGACTAATTTTTAAGATCTTGTCATCTCGAGGGTCCTCATTGATACCAAAAAAAGTGTAACATTCTTAGTAATAGAAGGTACTTGTCTTGGCCTAATTTTGGCGAACACTTTAACAAATAGTAACGAACCGTTGGTCCAATAACTATGTATTTCATTTTTTTTACATTTGACACATCGGAAAATTAACGGTAAGGGAACAGCAAATTTTTCCACTGTTTGCGTTTTTCCAACGTTACAGTCTTTGATTTTTCGCTGGGGTGGTTGGAAAGGTGCTCATAATACAAATTACATGACTCCGCTACGTAGTTTACAATTTCTTGACTTATAAAAAATCTTGAAAACTTGGAAGCAGTCATATACAGTAGATGAATCATCTAAATTAACGTTTTTGCAACCGGAATGACAGTAACCGAAATTATACGGTTTGCGCTTCAAGTCAGAGTCTTTCCGTTTAAAATTATGTGTTTTGTGTCTCTTAGCAGATTTTACAATGAAGGCTTTCACGACCGAATGTTTCAGCCGCTAAGAATTCTTCCGGGTTGTATGGCCGTGGTCCATGGAACTGTTCAATCCCTGACGTTTCGTCCAAGGCTACGCTGGACATCTTCGGAGACGCTCCTGGTTGTGCTGAGTCTTTCTGACAAGAAGTGGCACATTTAAAAATGTGTAAAAAATTGACAAGATTGTCTGTGAGGCAAAGAAACTGTATAACTTGACAGTTTATATTCTACTCTAGGAATAAATATAAATCCATGTGCGGAGTTAAAACGATAAACACGGTATGCTGCCAGTCTACAATTTAGCATAGAATGGCATTCTATAAATTTAAGATGTAAACACAAATTAAAAATAACTTCAGGCCTAGAGGAAGTACTAGACAAGTGTCTTGTGATCGTAAAACACTGTTTCACAGAAGACAGTTCCAACAAGAC
The DNA here is from genome assembly GCF_023897955.1 of Schistocerca gregaria. Taxonomy (NCBI): domain Eukaryota; kingdom Metazoa; phylum Arthropoda; class Insecta; order Orthoptera; family Acrididae; genus Schistocerca; species Schistocerca gregaria. Next base: position 123,608,351 of record NC_064923.1, on the reverse strand, counting down.
TCAGCACAACGAGGAGCACCTCCGAAGATGTCCAACGTACCCTTGGACGAAACGTCAGGGATTGAAAAGTTCCATGGACCACGGCCATATAACGCGAAAGAATTCTCAGCAGCTCTTAGCAGATTTGCCAGGCTTTTCGTCGTAATCGGAGGAAGAAGCGATGTGCAACATCAAAATCTACACCTGCATTTACTGGTTCAGCTTTTGCTGAATTTTGAATATTTGTGGTGACTGACTTACCAATAGGCTCATCTGCCTAACCATAGTCAGCTGCATTGGATATCATGAAGACCTCGTCATCGCTTTGATTAGGAAGACTCAGCAGCTCACCTTCTGTGAACGGACGCTAAAGTCTTTCATTTTATTCAAGTACACTGAAAGCACAGCAAGTAAACCATGTAATGATACAACACCAATGACTCTCTAAAGAGAATTCAGCATTCAATAAGTCGTTCAGGTACTTCCCAATATTCTAACAATTTGATCGCATACCTCTGCAACAATCATATCCGCCTCGCTGACCTGGTAGTAGACATGTATCTGTACAATTGTAGCACGGGGCCGCTGTAAATATTTTTCGTTGCAAGCCGTATATATACGTCTGGAGGATTGAAACGATACTCGTATACACTGATGTGCCAAAACATAATGGCCACTTGTCTGGTAGCTTGTTTGGCCGTCTTTGGAGCGAAATACATCACTGATTCCCCGTTTCAGGGATCCGACAGTTGCTGTTATTACTCTGGAGGTACATAGCATTAGATGTCTACCCACAGGTCGTGTAACTGGCGTAAATAACAGGCCGCTAATTTTTGCGAACGCGGTGATGGAACCCAAAGGCGACCCAGGATAGGATTTACATCAGGCGAATCTGGTCGCCGAGACATCAAAGTGAGTCGACTGTGATGCTCACCAAGCCACTGTAGCACATTTCTAGCTTCCAGAAACAGACAATTGCACTGTTGAAAGAAGACATCGCAGTCGGACATTATAACTACTGCGCAACACCCACTGTGGCGTTCGCTGCCACCGGGTGTCATTGCGGACGCATGGAGCGGTAACAACAGTGTGTAAGCGGAGGAAGCCGGCCGGGTTTGCCGAGCGGTTGTAGGCGCTACAGTCTGGAACCGCGCGACCGCTACGGTCGCAAGTTCGAATCCTGCCTCGGGCATGGATGTGTGTGATGTTCTTAGGTTAGTTAGGTTTAAGTAGTTTTAAGTTCTAGGGAATGGATGATCTCATATTTTAAGTCCCATAGTGCTCAGAGCCATTTGTAAGCGGAGCAGACACAGATGGGGTATCACTCTGGCGAAGATATAGGCTTCATATGGAGAAATCCATTGAGATAAATTACTTCCCGCCAAAGGGACCATCGGTATTCTACCCAAGACCAAGGGAAACGTGTCGGCTCTTCGGGCGAATCACATTTTGCTACACTAGTTCGATGGTCGTCTCCAGAAGCTCCGTTATCGAGATGAACGGCGGCTCGAAACGTGCAGTACGTAACGGCCTCAGTCTGGTGGAGAGGCATTCTGCTCAGCTTGCATGTGACATGTGGTAGTAACCAAACACACGCTGACAGCTACGAACCATCCGAGTCCCTTCAAGCTTTATGCCTTTGCGGACGTATAACAATATGAAATCAGCCTGTTGCTCTTCATCCATGGTTCACAGGATATCTTGCGAGAAAACGACAGAATGAGATCCGCACGAGCAATGTTTCCTAAATGCTTGTTGACTTCTTGAGAGCTTTTCTCTCTCAAAGAAATTCGTTATATTCGTACTTATAAAAGGTAGTGAGGTCATAGCAATTCTATATTTACTTCTGGAGGAGGTCGAGCAGATCTCACAACACACATTAGTTCACTTTATTAAAATTTCACCAAGTTAGAAGACTTAAGTTAGTCCAGGTCCCATGAATGTCGCTATGTATATGTTACTGTCGCTGAACATTAAAACTTATCACTTCATTCGATACACAATGATGGTCATAGCTCAGTGTAGAATAGGCTATAACCTTTGATAGACAGTTCTGTCTGCAGGATCTCAAGTCAGATGACGCTGTAGTCGTAAGCGATGATTAAAAAGTGGTCTGAGTGGCGCTGTGCTCTGACGTAAGGAAGTGTCCAGCAGCAGTGGCGTGAGGAACCTCTTGGGGGCGTTCCGCGCCGCCGTCTCCCATTCTTTGCGGCGTCAGGCAATGGATGCCCTTACTTCAGCTTTCATGATGTGGTACCAACTTAGACATTGGACCTCTTTCTTCGGACGACACCACAGAATGTGCTCAATAATTCTGCATGAAAGCGGCGTTAATTACGAGGGTTGTAACGTTAATAGTGACAACATTTTATTTACAGCTCGTACAAAGTAGATACGTGTTTAAAAGTTTTACTGACCTTCAAAGTAGTCAGCAGCATTGTGTAAAACCCGTTGCAAGCGATGTGGAAGTCGTAGGATACCCTTAGCAGTGCCAGTTGTGTTGACAGTTCAAGCGGCGCGGTCTATTGCCCGACGAGTTTGTAGCAGTTCTGAAGCGAAAGCCGTGAAGTGTTTCCTTCAGTTTAGAAATCAAGTTGAACTCACGAGGGCTTAGGTTAGGGAAGTGCAGTAAGTGGCATAACACTTAGCAGCCCCAGCAGTCAAACAAATCATTAACAGCTTGCATTCTACGTGCTTGAGCATTGCCCTGCAAAATTGTGGTTAGGTCCTGCAGAAAGTGTCATCACTTCTGTCTCTATGCTGTTCATTTTTGGACCAGCTTAGAGACAGAAGTGATGACACTTTCTGCAGGACCTCACCATCATTTTGCAGGACAATGCTCAAGCACGTACAGTGCAAGCTGTTACTGATTTGTTTGGTTGATGGGGCTGCTAAGTGCTATACCACCTACTGCACTCCCCTGACTTAAGCCCTCGTGAGTGCAACTCGATTTGTAAATTGAAGGAAACACTTCTCGGCATTCCCTTCAGAACTGCTGCAAATTTGTCGGGCAATAGACAGCGCAGCTCCAACTGTCAACATAAGTGGCACTTCTAAAGAGTATCCTACGACTTTCACATCGCTGACAAAGGGTTATGCACAATGCTGGTGACTACTTTGAAGGTCAGTAAAATTTTGAAACACGTATCTGTTTTGTACGAGCTGTGAATAAATAATTGCCACTATTAAAGTTCCAACCGTCGTAGTATCAGATAGTGATTCTGTTATTTTGCTGCCTAGGAAGCAGAATTCCATAACTTCGTCCTCTTCGAGATACCCAATTATCATGTTAAGTTGTTCGCTTTTCTTATATCTGCTACTCTTCACTACTTCCGTCTTTCTTCGATTTATTCTCAGTCCGTATTATGCACTCATTAGACCGTTCATTGCATTTGACACATGCTCTAATTCTTCTTCACTTTCACTGAGGATAGAAATGTCACAGCAGATAATAACATTGGTATCCTTTTACCTTATATTTTAATCCCACTCTTGAACTTTTATTTCCCTTATTGCTTCTTCGGTAAATAGACTGAACAGTAGGGACGAAAGAGTACATCCCTGTCTTAGGCACTTTTTAATCTGAGCATTTCATTCTTGGTGTTCCAGTCTTAATGTTCCCTCTTGGCTCTTGTACATCTTGAATTTTACCCGTTTTTTTTTTCCTTATAACTTACCCCTATTTTTCTCAAAATTTCGAAAATCTTACACCATTTCACACTGTCGAACGATTTTCCAGGTCGAGAAATCCTGTGAACATGTCTTCATTTTTCTTCAGTCATGCTTCCATTATCAACTGCAATGTCACAATTAGCACATTGGACTCCTATTCGGGATGACGGCGGTTCAAACCGGCGTCCGGGCATCCTGATTTAGGTTTTCCGTAATTTCCCTAAATCGCTTCAAGCAAATGCTGTGATGGTTCCTTTGAAAGGATACAGCCGACTTCCTTATTCATCCTTCCCTAAACTGATGGGACCGATGACCTCGCTGTTAGATCCCCTCCCCAAAATCAACCAACCAACGTCAGAACTGCCTCTCTGGTGCCTTTACCTTTCATAAAACAAAACTGATCGTCATTAACAGATCCTCAATTTTCTTTTCTATTCTTCTGTACAGCATTCACGTCAGCAAAATTGATGCATGGCTGATTGTGCGATAATCGTCGCACTTGTCGGCTTTTGTTATCTTCTGAATTGTATGGGTGATGTATTGCCGACAGTCTTATGGTATATCGCCAGTCTCATAAATACTACACACCAATGTGAGTAGCGGTTTTGCTGTCACTTTGCCCAATGATTTTATACATTCTGATGGAATGTTGTCTGTCCGTTCTGCCGCTTTTGATCTTAAGTATTCATGTCGATCCCTGTTTCTACTTCTGTCACGTCACCAGACAAGTTGTCCGCCTCAAGTCCATGATGGGCGGAACAAGAAGGACATAAAAAGTAAACTAGCACTGGCGAGAAGGGCATAAAATGTACACTAACACTGGCGAGAAGGGCATAAAAAGTACACTAGCACTGGCGAGAAGGGCACAAAATGTACACTAGCTCTGGCGTGAAGGGCATAAAATGTACACTAACACTGGCGAGCAGGGCATAAAATGTTCACTAGCACTGGAGAGAAGACCATAAAATGTACACTAACACTGGCGAGAAGGGCATAAAAAGTACACTAGCACTGGTGAGAAGGGCATATAAAGTACACTACCACTGGCGAACAGGGCATAAAATGATCACTAGCACTGGCGAGAAGGGCATAAAAGGTACATTACCACTGGCAAGAAGGGCAGAAGAAATACACCAACACTGGCGAGAAGGGCATAAGAAGTACACCAGCACTGGCGAGAACGGCATAATTAGTACACTAGCACTGGCAAGAAGGGCATAATTAGTACACTAGCACTGGCAAGAAGGGCATAAAAAGTACACTAGCACTGGCGAGAAGGGCATAAAATGTACACTAGCACTGGCAAGAAGGGCTTAAGAAGTACACTACCACTGGCAAGAAATGCATAAAAAGTACACTAGCACTGGCGAGAAGAGCGTAGGAAGTACACTAGCACTGGCGAGAAGAGCGTAGGAAGTACACTAGCACTGGCGAGAAGGGCATAAAATGTACACTAGCACTGGCAAGAAGGGCTTAAGAAGTACACTACCACTGGCAAGAAATGCATAAAAAGTACACTAGCACTGGCGAGAAGAGCGTAGGAAGTACACTAGCACTGGCGAGAAGAGCCTAGGAAGTACACTAGCACTGGCGAGAAAGGCATAAAAATTACACTAGCACTGGCGAGAAAGGCATAAGAAGTACACTAGCACTGACGAGAAGGGTATACAAAGTACACTAACACTGGCAAGAAGGGCATTCCTGGCCAAGAGAAGTCTTCTAGTATCAAACATAGGCCCTAAGTTGAGGATGAAATTTCTGAGGATGTACGTTTGGAGTACAGCATTGTATGGTATTGAAACATGGGCTGTGGGAAAACCAGAAGTAAAACGAAGCATTTGATATATGGTGCTACAGAAGGACTTTAGAAATTTGGTAGACTGATAACATAGAAACTGTAGAGGTTCTCTGCAGTCAGTGAAGAAAGGAACGTATGAAAAACACTGACAAGAAGAAGGACAGAATGATTGGACACATGATAGGACATCAGGGAATAACCTCCGTGGTACTAGAGGGGCTGGTAGAGGACGAAAACTGTAGAGCAAGACAGAGATTAGAATAAACCCAGCAAATATTTGTGGAAGTAGTTTGCAAGTGCTACACTGAGATGAAAAGGTTGCCACAAAGGAAGAATTCGTGGCGGGTCACATAAAACCAATGAGAAGACTGATGAATAAAAAATAGTGACTAAGTTTCGATGCCCAGCTCGATCATAGACATGGACGGACGGTCAGCGAAACTCGAACGTCATGTGACGGTGCAGCTCACTCTCGCGGAAGGCGCCGCTGCGGGCTCGTCATTTGGTAGCAAGTCTGCAAATACCGTGGCCGCACACTTGGCGAACAGTTCTCGCTACTCCCTACACACCACGTTGATAGTAGAGCGGTTGACCTTCCCTGTGTTTACTTTTTTTCTATTCGGATTGCTCCATGGACTGTTTGAGCACACTTACGGCTTTAACTACGCTCTTAACTTTGATGCTGGTTAGCTGTTCACTACGTGAACTCCGCCGTCATCGACCACAGCAATCGCCAGTTTGTTTCCCAGGATTCTCCGTTGTCGCCAGTTGTAGTGATTGTAATCTGTCATCTACCTACCAAACCGAGCGAGTTGGCGCAGTGGTTAGCAAATGGTTCAAATGGTTCTAAGCACTATGGGACTTAACATCTGAGATCATCAGTCCCCTAGACTCAGAACTATTTAAACCTAACTAACCTAAGGATATCACACACATTCATGCCCGAAGCAGGATTCGAACCTGCGGCCGTAGCAGCAGCGCGGTTCCGGACGGAAGCGCCTAGAACCGATCGGTCTCATCGGATGGCAGTGGTTAGCACACTGGATTCGCGTTCCAGAGGACGACGTTCAATCCCGCGTTCGGCCATCCTGATTTAGGTTTTCCATGATGTCCCTGAATCGCTCCAGGCACATGCCGGGATGGTTGCTTTGAAAGGGCACAGCTGGCTTCCTTCTCCACGCTTCCCTAATCCGATGAGACCGATGACCTCGCTGTCTGGTCTCCTCCCCCAAACAACCCAACCTTCTACCTACAAGAGCCAGACAGAGAAAGACTACTGGGCTGTAATACTGTGTGTCCGTTCTTTTACTTAAATGCGGGAGTCACATGCGCTTTTTCCCAGTAGTTTGGGACTTGCCATTGGGCGAGAAATTCACGATAAATGCGAACTAAATAAAGGGCCGATGGCGAAGAGTACTATTTGTACACAGTGTGTTCCATTTCCCTTAGTGCTGCCGCTATCAAAACTAGTAGATTATGTTCACAAAATCACTATATCTATTCAAAATAGTCTTCCTCTGAATCAGTACACAGCTAAAATCGTTTTAAAAGACTTAAAATGCGAACATATTAGTTTAGGCTTTACCGTAACTGTTATTGACATTAAATGAAACAACAAGTTTACTGTTACCAGTCACCGCTTTATTTATTTCCACGACACGTTTCAAAGGTTTAAACCTCCATCATCGGGTGGATTTACATTATTTAGTATGACATTTGTGGATGTGTTGTGTTACGATTTTTTGGAGGAACTTGTGGCACTGCCTCCAGTGGTCACAGGTTCCTTTTGCTGTCGTAACACATCACGTGTATATAATGTGATATGTTATGACAGCGAATAGGAACCTGTGACCACTGGAGGCAGTGCCACAAATTCCTCCAAAAATAGTAACACAACACGCACACAAATCTCATATTAAATAATGTAAATCCACCCGATGATGGAGGTTTAAACCTTTGAAACGCGTCGTGGAAATAAATAATACGGTGACTGGTAACAGTAAACTTGTTGTTTCACTTAAAGTTTTAAGAGACACTAGTCTTTTTTGGAAATACTTTTAGCTCTGCAGTACAGTGTTTTGGATGTCGTCAACTGCACAAAAATGTTATTCATTGCCAAGTTCATATCGTGCAATAACAATAACTCGGTTGGGGCCAAATCCGGCGAATACTGTGGGTGATCAACGATTGTGATCCACCTGCTGGCCGAAAGCTCGCATACAGGCAGCACTTTGTGATCTGGGTTCAAAATGGTTCAAATGGCTTTGAGCACTATGGGACTTAACATCTGAGGTCATCAGTCCCCTAGAACTTAGAACTACTTAAAACTAACTAATCTAAGGACATGACACACATCCATGCCCGAGGCAGGATTCGAACCTGCGACTGTAGCGGTAACGTCGTTACTGTGATCTGCGGCATTGTCGTGGAGAAGCGATCAGGAACCTGCCTCTAGGAATTCGGATCTAATTCGATGAATTCTGGCCCACAAACGATGGAGGACACAAAACTTGGTGTTGCCTAGCTACTTCACTGCCGTTTTGCTACAAATGTCAGACACATTCTGTTACATTTTCAATCAGGACAACTGCTGCAGCTAAGCTTTTAATCGGATTTTTTTTTTTTTTTTTTTTTTTTTTTTTTTTTTTTTTTTTTTGAACATTCGAGGGTTGTAACGCCGCAACTCGTCACGTTGCAGTGAGGAATTTCACACACTCTGTGAAACCAAACTGGGATTCCATCTGGACCTGGCAATGTATGACCGTTGTTTACAGGACACTGTAGTATAATCTTTCTTCCTCCCTAGACTGGTTTACCTCGTTGTATAGAGCGTGCTGAAGCCTAATCTTTCTGCCTTCCCAGACAGTTTATAACGTGGATTTACCAGAGTGTGCAGACCGTAAGGGGATTCGGGGTCTCCCTAACAGCTCGGTTTCCGGAAGACGGCGGAGATGGGGCGTCGGTGGCGCAGTTAGGGTCTGTTACGGCGGCCGAGTGCGGAAGACAAAGGCGCCGGGGCTGCTGGACACGGCCGCCTCCTGGCCGCCCCGCCGCCCCCGCCACGCCGCCCATATCGACCGGCGGCCGCCCTCCGCTTGACGCCAGCCAGCTCAGCTGAATTACGAGCCCGCGGTTGCCATGGCTACAGCCCGCGACCTCAGCTAACTCGCCGCTAACCCGCCCCGCGCCCGACACGTCGCGCCTTTCAGAGCCACTCAGTCATACACCGCCGGATTGCGGGTTCATTTTATGTGGCTCACTTTGTGATTTATTTTCGCGCAGTGTTCCATAGCTGCATTCGACCCGGTTTCTCGGCACTTACCGATCGGTGTAATCAAGGATGCTTTCCGCAGACTGGCTCCGTGTGAAAGCACACAAACAGATAGGTTCTGACACGAGTGAGGGTAAACTATGCTACGACAGATGTACATTGATTACAGAGCATCGTATTTACTCGGCACCGCCCTCTGTACGAATGTCTGCAAAAGTGACAGCTTTAGCAGTAACATTTCGATATAACTAAAATGGTTCAAATGGCTCTGAGCGCTATGCGACTTAATTTTTGAGGTCATCAGTCGCCTAGAACTTAGAACTAATTTAACCTAACTAACCTAAGGACATCACACACATCCATGCCCGAGGCCTGATTCGAACCTGCGACCGTAGCGGTCACGCGGTTCCAGACTGAAGCGCCTAGAACTGCACGACCGCACCAGCCGGCTCGCATATAACCACAGATTTTCTAAATCTCGCCTAGGCACTTGAATGCCCCTCGTACAAACCACAAACTGATACAAAAGTATTTACAGTATAATATTTGAGCAATCGAACTGCGGATGAAAGAAAATTGTGGCACAACTTGACTAAAAGGAGCGCCTCGTCTAGAGGAGACGTCTTGAGACGTCAATCGATAGTTAATTTAGTAATTGAGAGAAGTGTGGGGTAAAAGTTGTTCAGACCAAGAATTGAATACAATAAGCAGGTTCAAATGGATATAGGATACATTAGCTATCCAGAGAGGAAGAGGCTTGCACAGGGTAGGCTGGCGTGAAGAGCTGCGTCAAATAAGTTCGGACTGAAGACCACGACAAGACAAGTTAACAGTTCAGAATGACATTTTCACTGTGCAGCGGAGTGTGCGCTGATATGAAACTTCCTGGCAGATTAAAACTGTGTGCTGGACCGAGACTGGAACTCGGGACTTCGGCCTTTCGCGGGCAAGTGCTCTACCAACTGAGCTATCCAAGCACGACTCAGGCCCTGTCTTCACAGCTTTACTTCTGCCAGTATCTCGTCTCCTACTTTCCAAACTTTACAGAAGCTCTCCTGTGAACCTTGCAGAACTAGAACTCCCGAAAGAAAGGAGATAGCGGAGACATAGCTTAGCCACAGCCTGGGGGATGTTTCCAGAATGAGATTTTCACTCTGCAGCAGCGTGCAGACGTGGTCCGGGTCATAGTTTTAATCTGCCAGTAAGTTTCATATCAGCACACTCCGCTGCACAGTGAAAATGTCATTCTGAACTGTTAACTTGTCTTGTCGTGGTCTTCAGTCCGAACTTATTTGAAGCAGCTCTCCACGCCAGCCTTCCCTGTGCAAGCCTCTTCCTCTCTGTATAGCTACTGTATCCTATATCCATTTGAACCTGCTTATTGTATTCAAGTCATGGTCTGCACAGCTTTTACCCCACACTTCCCTCAATTACTAAATCAAATATCGTTTGAAGCCTCAAAACGTCTCCTCTAGACAAAGCGCTCCTTTTAGTCAAGTTGTGCCACAATTTTCTTTCATCCGCAGTTCGATTCATTGGCTCCAAATTAATTATTCGATCCACAAATCTAATATTCAGTAGTCTTCTGTGGCACAACGCTTCTCTTCTCGTCTGTACTGCTTACCGCCCACTTCCGTACAAAGCTACACTCCACCAACATCACTCAAAAAATACTTGCTGTTAGATGTCAACAAACGTCTCTTTGTTTTCTGTTACCAGTCTATATTTTATATCCTCTCTATTTTGGCCATCATCAGTGATTCTGCTGCCCAATTAATAAGCCTCATCTATTGCACTTCCAGTGTTTCATTTCCTAATCTAAGTCTCTCAGCGCCCGCTGATTTAATTCGACTACATTCCATTCCCATTGTTTTACCTATGTCCACATCTACATCTACGTCTACGTGATTACTCTGCTGTTCACAATAAATGCCTGGCAGAGGGTTCAATGAACCACTTTCATGCTGTCTCTCTACCGTTCCACTCTCGAACGGCACTAGGGAAAAAACGAGCCATTAAATTATTCCGTGCGAGCCGTGATTCCTCTTATTTTATCGTGATGTTTATTTCTCCCTATGTAGGTGGGGGCCAACAGAATGTTTTCGCAATCGGAGGAGAAAACTGGTGATTGAAATTTCATGAGAAGATCCCGTCGCAACGAAAAACGCCTTTGTTTTAATGAGTGCCACTCCAGTTCACGTATCATGTCTGTGACACTACCTCCCCTACTTCGCGATAATACAAAACGAGCTGCCCTTCTTTGTACTATTTCGATGTCATCCGTCAGTCCCACCTGATGCGGACCCCACACCGCACAGCAGTACTCCAGAATAGGGCAGACAAGCGTGGTGTAAGCAGTCTCTTTGGTAGACCTGTTACACCTTCTAAGTGTTCTGTTAATGAATCGCAGTCTTTGGTTTGCTCTACCCACAATATTATCTATGTGATCGTTCCGATTTAGGTTATTTGTAACTGTAATCCCTAAGTATTTAGTTGAATTTACAACCCTTAGATTTGAGTGACTTACCGCGTAATCGAAATTTAGTTGATTTCTTTTAGTACTCATGTGAACAATTTCGCACTTTTCTTTATTCAGGGTCTATTGCCACTTTTCGCACCATACAGATATCTTATCTAAATCATTTTGCAAGTCGTTCTGATCATCTGATGATTTTACAAGACGGTAAATGACAGCATCATTTGCAAACAATCTCAGACGGCTACTCAGATTGTCTCCTATGTCGTTAATGTAGATCAGGAACAATAGAGGGCCTATAAGTTCATGTTATAATCTCTCTTCAAGACACTATTCATTTCGTTCATCTTATCTTTCAAGTTCTTTGCAATCTCCGACATAATTACAGTGTCATCAGCAATTTCTTTACTTCCCCTTTCTAAACTTTCTTTTTCACATTTCTCCTTGGTTTCTTTTACTCTTTGCCCAATCTACTTATTGTATAACACTGGAAATAGACCATAACCCTGTTTGACTGCCTTCTCAGCCGCGGCTTCCATTTATGTCCTTCGACTCATAACTGCAGACTGCTTTCCGTGCAAGTTGTAAATAACCTTTCGGTCCGGTATTTTTTTCCCGTCTATCTTCAAAATTTCAGTCAGCATTTCGCAACATTTTCGCTTAATTTGCAAACTCTATAATCGTAGATCTGCCTTTGTCCAACTTCTAGTTTGTACTCACACTTTTTGGAATGCTAGATTCACATCACAAGCGCCGGTTTTTCTTGTTAATGTCGATGCAATAATTATTGCATCTTACACCGGCATCGTCAGCTCATAAATAGTATTCCTGAGACTCCTTCATTATGTTATTAGTGTCTTTAGTTATTAATTTGTGCTAAGTACTGGCAGTTTGCCGCTGATATCAGCAGCTGTTTCCCGCCATAACGTAGTTTTCGTTCGTTCCCACGTTCCAGCTACACCACTCCACTATCAGCTTGCAGCAAGTCGAGTTGACGCATTCGCTCTCCCCTCATGTATGATCGAAAGTATTCATACTTCCTAAGAGCCAATCTAGTCGCTTTTTTCGATAGTACTGTTGTTTATTACTCTGAAAAAGACTTTTTAAGAGCTCTGTTGAAATGACGTGAATAAAATCAAGTAAGTTAAAGACGCGAGTTCTGTAACAGAGTACAATCTACATAAACAACAATTCATCAACAGCCTCACGGTCCCAAACACATTTTCCTATTTTGCGCTGTCCTGTTCACATCCTGATCACTTTTATTTTTTATTATCTCTAACACGCATTTTAGTGTTTTTTTTTCTTGGACTCTCTTGCACTCTCGAATTTTTCATCAAAAAAAACAATAGTTGCGTTTTCCATTTCAGCAATTGCTATCAAGTTTCTTTCCTCGTTACATTTTTTTAACAGGACGATACTGAATGGTTGGGGAAACAGGACCCCGCTAAGGTTCAAATGGCTCTGAGAACTATGGGACTCAACTTCTGAGGGTTATCAGTCCCCTAGAACTTAGAACTACTTAATCCTAACTAACCTAAGAACATTACACACATCCATGTCCGAGGCAGGATTCGAACCTGCGACTGTAGCGGTTGCGCGGTTCCAGACTGTAGGGCCTAGAACCGCTCGGCCATCTCGGCCTGCGCCCACGCTAAGGGCCCAGGCACAGACAGGGTGCAGGAAATGACCAAAGAAACAAGAAAGAAAGACGGTGTTGGAATTAACTGAGAGGAATATGCACCATTTTAACTTGACTTTTAAAACCGCTCAAAATAACCTGTTTCTCTGATAACCGATTTTCAGTTTTTTATTCCGTTATTTCCTGTAATGAATGCAAAAACCGAACAAAGATTGAAAAATTTTCGCTTCCTCAATTTCAAGATATATAGAATCAAAATATTAAATGAGGAAGTGAGAGCAAACTTAGTCCTTCCACTTTTCGCTGTTTTATTTTTTCGAAAACCGATAACTGTTTCACTACTACCAAATAATCACCAGTATTCTCCTAGTGACTCTAATTTTTTTAACTGTGCTCAAAAATCATGTTGTAATCGGGGATCACACCACTGTTTGGACACTACGAATAGTCAGTGCTAAAGGGTGAAAACTAAGGTTGAAGTACTACAATTTTCGTGTTAATTTGTCCGTTTTCAAGGGCTACAGGCAGATAAGGCCACGTTCTGTAGACACTGGCAGTAGATGGTTCAAATGGCTCAGAGCACAATGGGACTTAACATCTGAGGTCATCAGTGTCCTAGACTTAGAACTACTTAAACCGAAGGTCATCATACACACCATGCTCGAGGCAGGATCCGAAGCTGGGACTGTAGCAGCAGCGCGGTTCCTGACTGAAGCACGTAGAACTTCTCGGCCCTGGCAGTAGATCAGTTTCTTTCTGTTTTTAGTGTAAACTGTGAATGAACTGTTAAATGTTTTCTCCTTGTAGTACGCCACAAGTTTGTTGTGGCTCCTCCCGTTTTCAATCTGTGAAAGCAAGTGGAGCTGTGCTCTTCACTATTTCTGCACTTTGTAAAATATTTCCAGACTAGGGATGGGGAAAGTCTTGCACACTGCATGTACATGATGTGTACCCCTAGTAGGCCACGCCACGTGGTCACAGGCAAAATATTGTCTCACAGTCAGCAATGCTGTACCAGTTCTTATGTCGTCTATTTGTTGCTCGTTTCTGCAGGCATTGTTATTAAAACAGCACTGACCGCTTTTACTATTTTATACAATAACGTAATATTTTGAAACAATGGAAATTTAACAATAAAAGTAACTTGTTCTTTAAAAAAGTTTATTTGGAAACTAAAAATTTTAGCACTACTGCTGTGGCTAATTGCTATTTCGGTTTTTTACCCGGTTCTAAGTAAAAAATAAAAACACCTGTTATAACCGAGATCAAACAAATACCCAAAATTACCGGTTTTTCAGGACAAAACTACCGGTATACGTTTTAATTAGTCGGTTTTTCTCTATCTCCTATACCTTGTTTTCCTGTCTGTTGCCTGCGATATGAGTCGTTTTCTTCGTTCAACGGCTGTAAGTGCGTGATGTTGACACAGAGTCATTACTAGAGTGACATTTCACCCAAGTACCATCAAGAAGAAACGTGTACAACGGAGCAGATGTCTATAGCTAAGTGGCAGCAGAGCGTTTGGCTGACTCTGCTACTGTTACACGCCTCGCTCATTTTCAACAATAGATTTTTCATCTACTTCGCTAAAGTACTGTACATATGAAATATTTGGTTGGTTGTTGGTTGTTTCGGGAAGGAGACCAGACAGCGTGGTCATCGGTCTCATCGGAGTAGGGAAGGATGGGGAAGGAAGTCGGCCGTGTCCTTTCAGAGGAACCATCCCGGCATTTGCCTGGAGTGATTTAGGGAAATCACGGAAAACCTAAATCAGGATGGCCGGATACGGGATTGAACCGTCGTCCTCCCGAATGCGAGTCCAGTGTCTAACCACTGCGCCACCTGGCTCATATGAAATATTGGCGATGACGCATATACACTATGAAATCAAAAGAATCAAGACACCTGGCTGAGAATGACTTACAAGTTCGTGGCGCCCTCCATCGGTAATGCTGGAATTCAATATGGTGTTGGCCTACCCTTAGCTTTGATGACAGCTTTGCCTCTCGCAGGCATACGTTCAACCAGGTGCTGGAAGGTTTCTTAGGGAACGGCAGCCCATTCTTCACGGAGCGCTGCACCGAGGAGAGGGATCGAAGTCGGTCGGTGAGGCCTGGCACGAAGTCGTCACTCCAAAACATCCCAAAGGTGTTCTATGGTATTCAGGTCAGAACTCTGTGCAGGCCAATCCATTACAGGGATGTTATATTCGTGTAACCACTCCGCGACAGGCCGTTCACTATGAACAGGTGGTCGATGCAATCACCATCCCAGAATTGTTCTTCGATAGTGGCAAGCAAGAAGGTCCTTAAAACATCTGTGTAGGCCCGTGCTCTGATAGTGCCACTCAAAACAAGGGGTTCATCCCACTCCATGTTCACCGGGCATTCGCCATAACCACGCCCTGCCACCGAATCGCCACATTGTGTACGGTGATCCGTCATTCCACGCAACGTTTTTCCACTGTTCAATCACCCAATGTTTACGCTCCTTACACCAAGCGAGGCGTCGTCGTCTGGCAATAACCGGCTGGAGTGACCGAGCGGTTCAAGGCCCTTCAGTCTGGACCGCCCGTCCACCACGGTCGCAGGTTCGAATCCTGCCTCGGGCATGGATGCGTGTGCTGTCCTTAGGTTAGTTAGTTTTAAGTAGTTCTAAGTTCTAGGGGACTGATGACCTCAGATGTTAAGTCCCATCGTACTCTGAGCCATTTGAAAATGGTTCAAATGGCTCTGAGCACTATGGGACTCAACTGCTGTGGTCATCAGTCCCCTAGAACTTAGAACTACTTAAACCTAACTAACCTAAGGACATCACACACATTCATGCCCGAGGCAGGATTCGAACCTGCGACCGTAACAGTCGCACGGTTCAGGACTGCGCGCCTAGAACCGCGAGACCACCGCGGCCGGCGAGCCATTTGAACCATTTGCGCAGCCACCTAAGTGTCATAGTACTTGCAGTGGACACTGATGCAGTTTGGAATTCCTGTGTGGTGGTCTGGATAGATGTCTGCCTTTTACACATCACGACCCTCTTCAGCTGTCAGCGGTCTCTCTCAGTCAACAGACCAGGTCGGTCTGTACGCTTTTGTGCTGTACGTGCCACTTCACGTTTATACTTCACTATCACAGCGAAAACAGTGGACATAGGGATGTTCACGTGTGTGGAAATTTCGCGTACAGACGTATGACAGAAGTGACACCCAATCACCCGACCACATTCGAAGTGCGTAAGTTCCACGGAGCGCCCCATTCTGCTCTCTCACGATATCTAATGATTACTGAGGTCGCTGATATGGAGCACCTGGCACTAGGTGGCAGCACAATGCATCTATTATGAAAAACGTATATTTTTTGGGTTGTCCGGATACTGTTTCTCACATATTGTATGATATTTGGCCGGTATCTGCCGACTTCCGCCAACTGAAGCGAGGCACGACTATGGAGTAGGGTTGTTGGCATTTTTAAAAATACACTCCTGGAAATGAAAAAAAGAACACATTGACACCGGTGTGTCAGACCCACCATACTTGCTCCGGACACTGCGAGAGGGCTGTACAAGCAATGATCACACGCACGGCACAGCGGACACACCAGGAACCGCGGTGTTGGCCGTCGAATGGCGCTAGCTGCGCAGCATTTGTGCACCGCCGCCGTCAGTGTCAGCCAGTTTGCCGTGGCATACGGAGCTCCATCGCAGTCTTTAACACTGGTAGCATGCCGCGACAGCGTGGTCGTGAACCGTATGTGCAGTTGACGGACTTTGAGCGAGGGCGTATAGTGGGCATGCGGGAGGCCGGGTGGACGAACCGCCGAATTGCTCAACACGTGGGGCGTGAGGTCTCCACAGTACATCGATGTTGTCGCCAGTGGTCGGCGGAAAGTGCACGTGCGCGTCGACCTGGGACCGGACCGCAGCGATGCACGGATGCACGCCAAGACCGCAGGATCCTACGCAGTGCCGTAGGGGACCGCACCGCACCGCCACTTCCCAGCAAATTAGGGACACTGTTGCTCCTGGGGAATTGCGAGGACCATTCGCAACCGTCTCCATGAAGCTGGGCTACGGTCCCGCACACCGTTAGGCCGTCTTCCGCTCACGCCCCAACATCGTGCAGCCCGCCTCCAGTGGTGTCGCGACAGGCGTGAATGGAGAGACGAATGGAGACGTGTCGTCTTCATCGATGAGAGTCGCTTCTGCCTTGGTGCCAATGATGGTCGTATGCGTGTTTGGCGCCGTGCAGGTGAGCGCCACAATCAGGACTGCATACGACCGAGGCACACAGGGCCAACACCCGGCATCATGGTGTGGGGAGCGATCTCCTACACTGGCCGTAAACCTCTGGTGATCGTCGAGGGGAGACTGAATAGTGCACGGTACATCCAAACCGTCATCGAACCCATCGTTCTACCATTCCTAGACCGGCAAGGGAACTTGCTGTTCCAACAGGACAATGCACGTCCGCATGTATCCCGTGCCACCCAACGTGCTCTAGAAGGTGTAAGTCAACTACCCTGGCCAGCAAGATCTCCGGATCTGTCCCCCATTGAGCATGTTTGGGACTGGATGAAGCGTCGTCTCACGCGGTCTGCACGTCCAGCACGAGCGCTGGTCCAACTGAGGCACCAGGTGGAAATGGCATGGCAAGCCGTTCCACGGGACTACATCCAGCATCTCTACGATCGTCTCCATGGGAGAATAGCAGCCTGCATTGCTGCGAAAGGTGGATATACACTGTACTAGTGCCGACATTGTGCATGCTCTGTTGCCTGTGTCTATGTGCCTGTGGTTCTGTCAGTGTGATCATGTGATGTATCTGACCCCAGGAATGTGTCAATAAAGTTTCCCCTTCCTGGGACAATGAATTCACGGTGTTCTTATTTCAATTTCCAGGAGTGTATATAAAATCTAATAAATCGATAATTAAAGAAAAATGATTATCGGCTCGCGATACGTAGAAAAATATTATCGATACATCGACTGGAAAGGTATCTACTTACAAACCAAAAGGAATCGCCTGCATATTGTTACTACCAGTTTTAGTGCTGTATATTTAAGTATTGATTTACTATTAGATATTCTGTACATCAACAAGCTAGCAGCCTGCATATCCCTCTTAGAGCAAGAGTTGGAAGGAAAAGGACAGACGTTCATGCTTGGCAATAATCACTTTGCTAAAAATGGTAACTGCATGTACGCGGCAGAATAAAAGGCGGTAAGCGGCAGAATAAAAGGCGTCCGATGAGTCCGTCGTTACAATTCGTGTCGACTATCCTGATTTTGTGTAGCGATGTAGTAGTTGTACTGTCAAAACTGCGTGATGAAGTTAAATGTTGCAGTTTCTGTTGGTAACACAGAGAGCCGAAAAGTCAGCAATTGCCCTCCCACGTCTCCACCCATCGCATAGACCAATCTCTCATTTAGATTTTTGTTGATCAGTTTCAGCAACTGTTTTTGAAGGGTGCCGATGTGAGGAAATAGCACACTGTTTACGTTAAAAAAATTTTTCACGCACATCGGATATCTTGTTATTCCATTCATACCGCCACCGGCCAGTGCAGTCGGACATCTTCTTTGTGCCATCTATAATTGCTTCAGACAGTTAAAGGGAAAGACAAGACGTGATGAAACCTCAAAAAGTAGTAAAACTCCTTCACACAGTAAAAGTAAAATTATTTTCTGCTGCAATTTCAAGAGAACAGCTTCAAATATTTATCGAAAAGGTCGATAAAAATATAATACAGAACATAGTCACTCGATATTGCAACTTCGATGTCATATCAGTATATCGGTGAAGAAAATATCTATCAACAGCCCTACTATGGAGGATCCAAGCAGAAAATGTTGTGGAGGAGATTTGTAATTTACTTGCCTACCCAGCCACTACTTGTGATCGTCTTAAGTTTCCGTTAGTTCGATCTGCTGTGTAAACATAAAAGAACTCAAGAATAAGCCTTGTGTGGATAATTAATAATAGTAAAGGTCACATACGCATCACACCCATCTGTCCAGCTTTTACAGCCTTTCTGAAGCAGAGTATCACTGATTAGGATAAAATCATCTGCGAATCTTATGCAACGAAAGAGAATTTCAATAATCGTAAGTCATTCCTATGAATATCTTTCGATGAAAGCGTCGCTCGCCATGAATTTCCATTCTCAAACTTTCGTCTTTGTATACATATAATCTTAGTTTTATCTTTCTTTCTAAGTATGTATCATTCAAGATTTTACTACACTGGTATGCGAAACTTAAGGACGAAAGTAACTTTCGGATGATTTATCAATCTCAAGTAACGTAGTTCGATGAAACTCTAACCATACACAGAAAGAACTGTAACATTATAGTAGAGAAGATAACTAAAAGCAATATGCAATGAGTTTCCTGGGGTACATTTGTAACATCCCCTTGGAAAAATTTGTGAATGACAGTCCTGGAAAACGTCTTAGGTCATTTGATTTTCAAACAGCTGAGCATAAGTGAACGTACTCAGACATTTCTCTCTTTACTTATTCTGATCAACAGTAAACTGCCACACACTTTTTATTTACTTTTTTTTAGCGCAATGCAATCTGACTTTCAATAATCGCTACAAAAGAATGGCCCTGACTAACGGTAACCTATACCTTTCATGAGTCACTTACCTCACAAAAATATTCGTTACTCAAACTACTGCAATACAGCCAGCGCCACTACTGCCAGCTAAATAAGAGATTCAAACTACGGAAGGCACTAACTACTGGTAGGCATAGTTAGCAAATGAAAGATTTTGATAGAAACAAACAATGTACTTACCTCAATAGTGTTCAAAAGTCATAATGTATATAGCAGTTCATGACATCCAGTCTTACAGTTTTTTTTTCTGCCGGACACACGTCCAGATCGTCCGCTGTCAAAAGTCCGCTATCTCTCTCCCCACATCCACCACTGCTGGCGGCTCACCTCCAACTACGCAACGCTACACGCTGTTCACATCCAACTGCCCAACACTACAATAGCGAATACTGCAACAATTCAAACCAGCCACAGACTGCACACAGCACAGTCAGTGATTTTCGTACAGAGCGCTACGTGGTGTCACCAACATAAAAATCTAAACAGCCTACTTACACAATCGGTCCTGACTTTTTCTTTGCGGATTTCAATGCATGGCCCCATCGACTTGCACATGTGGAGGTTCTCTCGGAACGAGAGTATGTTCGGAGAATGGACTGGTCTGCCCGTTTCCCCCGACTCTCATCGAAACAGTGAGGGATACGTCGCGGAAAAACCCTCCATCGATTGCTAATCTCGGTGGTGTGGGACTGGAACGCCGTGCCATAGGAACTCCTTACGAACCTAGTGGCCAGCGTGGGAGCACATTCCAGAGTACGCATTGCCTCTGTAGTGACACACGTCCTATTGAACCATATCCCGCCTTTTGTAAAGTCCATGGATCAATCATCAATCCTGATGAGTTCAGTGCCACTGTTACCTTTGGATAAAAGTGTGATTTCCGTTTGTCTCACTGCGTATTTATTTTAGTTACCTTCTGTATTATAGCAGGTCTTTCTGTCTATGAATCCAGTTGCACCAAGATTCGTTACTTGGCAATTAGTTTCGTCTTTCAGTTTTTCTCACCAGTGTATGATTTCTGTAACATCATCTTTCATCTGTAATTATGTTCTTTTTAATTCAACAAAATAGATATGACGATGCAGATGCACTTTTTGGCCGTGGAATACAAAATTAAATTAACTACAAATAATACGCGCCTCAAAAATGGTTGAAATGGTTGTGAGCACTATGGGACTTAACAGCTGAGATCATCAGTCCCCTAGAACTTAGAATTACTTAAACCTAACTAACATAAGGACATCATACACATCCATGCCCAAGGTAGGATTCGAACCTGCGACCGTATTGGTCGCGCGCTTCCATACTGAAGCGCCTAGAAGCGCTCGGTCACAAAGGCCGACAATGCGCGCATCGGATACGAAAAAATTTTGTGTTATATTTGAGGTCACTGTGTGCGAAATCAAGCTTTATATTCACCACGCACACTTTATAATTGCACTCCAAACTGCGGCCAATGAAGGAAGAGCTTATACAACTCTCAGTGCTATCGTCAGTTTTTTAAAAACCAGATGCAAAGAGCTGCCGTTTGTACCAGGGATTGGTTAAACTATAAGGGGCGATCAAAAAGTTTCCGTTCGAAGGACGTTCAGTCCAGAATCGCCGTAAGCATTGCGGCAATCATCCCGCCGACGCAGCAAGTTGAAGATACTGTGTCGTAACTGCCTATTGCACATCCAAGCCCGACAGGAAACGACAGCCCTTGAAGCCGTTTTGAAAGGGACAGAAGGCGTGATAATTGCATGGGGAGAGATCAGGAGTACAGAGCGAGTGCTCAAGTGTCTCCCACTTGAGATGGCATATAGTGTGCGTTACGAATTGTGCGATATGGGGACGTGCGTTATATAAAGCATCCCTTGTTGCCGTTTTCCCGGACGTTTCGTCTTAATTGCACGCCGTAGTTTCTTGAGCGTCGTACAGTACCGTTCCCTAGTGATGGAGACACCACGTTACTTGAATCGTTGAAGCTGACCTTCTAGATCGGCCAGCGTCCTGTGTCGAATCAATGACGCTGGTCTTCGACAGACATGCTGCCCCATACATATTCTTCATTCTCCGATGGATGTCTACCGGTTTCTGTCCTTCGGCAGCCAAGGAAAGAATAACAGCAATTTGGTCTTTTGTTGACGCATCTAGTAATAACGTCACCATATTTCACGTTTCCGCATTTACCGCACACACGTTGGAAAGGTACGAATGCCACACTGACAGCCTGCATATACACTCCTGGAAATTGAAATAAGAACACCGTGAATTCATTGTCCCAGGAAGGGGAAACTTTATTGACACATTCCTGCGGTCAGATACATCACATGATCACACTGACAGAACCACAGGCACATAGACACAGGCAACAGAGCATGCACAATGTCGGCACTAGTACAGTGTATATCCACCTTTCACAGCAATGCAGGCTGCTATTCTCCCATGGAGACGATCGTAGAGATGCTGGATGTAGTCCTGTGGAACGGCTTGCCATGCCATTTCCACCTGGCGCCTCAGTTGGACCAGCGTTCGTGCTGGACGTGCAGACCGCGTGAGACGACGCTTCATCCAGTCCCAAACATGCTCAATGGGGGACAGATCCCGAGATCGTGCTGGCCACGGTAGTTGACTTACACCTTCTAGAGCATGTTGGGTGGCACGGGATACATACGGACGTGCAATGTCCTGTTGGAACAGCAAGTTCCCTTGCCGGTCTAGGAATGGTAGAACGATGGGTTCGATGACGGTTTGGATGTACCGTGCACTATTCAGTGTCCCCTCGACGATCACCAGAGGTGTACGACCAGTGTAGGAGATCGCTCCCCACACCATGATGCCGGGTGTTGGCCCTGTGTGCCTCGGTCGTATGCAGTCCTGATTGTGGCGCTCATCTGCACGGCGCCAAACACGCATACGACCATCATTGGCACCAAGGCAGAAGCGACTCTCATCACTGAAGACGACACGTCTCCATTCGTCCCTCCATTCACGCCTGTCGCGACACCACTGGAGGCGGGCTGCACGATGTTGGGGCGTGAGCGGAAGATGGCCTAACGGTGTGCGGGACCGTAGCCCAGCTTCATGGAGACGGTTGCGAATGGTCCTCGCCGATACCCCAGGAGCAACAGTGTCCCTAATTTGC
Source organism: Schistocerca gregaria (assembly GCF_023897955.1). Taxonomy (NCBI): domain Eukaryota; kingdom Metazoa; phylum Arthropoda; class Insecta; order Orthoptera; family Acrididae; genus Schistocerca; species Schistocerca gregaria. The sequence continues at coordinate 123,585,768 of NC_064923.1, read as the reverse complement.
TGGGAAGTGGCGGTGCGGTCTCCTATGGCACTGCGTAGGATCCTACGGTCTTGGCGTGCATCCGTGCGTCGCTGCGGTCTGGTCCCAGGTCGACGGGCACGTGCACCTTCCGCCGACCACTGGCGACAACATCAATGTGCTGTGGAGACCTCACGCCCCACGTGTTGAGCAATTCGGCGGTTCGTCCACCCGGCCTCCCGCATGCCCACTATACGCCCTCGCTCAAAGTCCGTCAACTGCACATACGGTTCACGTCCACGCTGTCGCGGCATGCTACCAGTGTTAAAGACTGCGACGGAGCTCCGTACGCCACGGCAAACTGGCTGACACTGACGGCGGCGGTGCACAAATGCTGCGCAGCTAGCGCCATTCGACGGCCAACACCGCGGTTCCTGGTGTGTCCGCTGTGCCGTGCGTGTGATCATTTCTTGTACAGCCCTCTCGCAGTGTCCGGAGCAAGTATGGTGGGTCTGACACACCGGCGTCAATGTGTTCTTTTTTCCATTTCCAGGAGTGTATGTAGGTGCTTATATACCCGCAACGGAGTCGAGCTATGTTGCACGTTCGTTGCAGCAACGCTCTCAAACGGAAACTTTTCCATTGCCCCTTACATTAAATAGGAGTAACAAGTTCCGAACAAGTAATAGGTTTCAAAAACCTGTTAATTGTTTAAGGGGAGTGGAGCAGGATTTTCAATGAAAATAAGGAATTTTTCATTGTCTTAAGACACTTTACAGGACTTCCTCTTTGAAATGATGTACATTGTTGCACTCCAATTGTAACCGTATTAATTTACCAGTTTTCCGAGGCGGTGCATGCAGTTTTTGTCGCAGCAGACTGTCATGGATGGCTGTAGTTACGCCTGTCTTTCATCGTGATTTCAAGAGTGCTACTTTGCCGTGGCCAGTTTGTGATGTATTCGAAGTTTTACCACAGTCTAATACATACAGTCACGACACACTCTGGTGCGAAAGTTGTTAACGTCCAGTGCTCCAAGCGGTGAGAAAGCAGGCACTCACATCTGTCGTAAGGATATGTTTGTTTTTATTTATTTTCTACTTAATTAACGAAACGGTTGTTATGTTTTTGTGTTCCATCCCTTAGTACGCTACCAATAGACAAGAGGTATCATAAAACACATGCGGAAACAGCTAAACCACACTGATGCAATGACACAAATTCTTTCGAATATGTGTACTTGCAGCTTATTCGGCTGAAAGCAAGAGATGTGAACACATATTTAATGCATGAGAAACACATATTCTGCTGTTTGCTAGGCAGTCTCCATGAAACTTCAAAAACTTTTACGTTATCTAATGATTCGCCCAGTCTTACACTTCACTCGACTTTCTAATATACTAACGTTTTTTAAATGTAATTACTTTTGCTTCAAAAGCGAATGTGTTGAAGATTCTTTCCGTTCGTGGCTCACATTTAGCAACAATTGTTGAAAGGTTGGAAGGTAGGAGACGAGGTACTGGCGGAATTAAGGCTGTGAGAAGAAAGCGTGAGTCGTGCTTGGATAGCTCAGTCGGTATAGCACTTGCCCGCAAAAGGCAAAGTTCCCGAGTTCGAGTCTCGGTCCGGCACACACTTTTAATCTGCCAGGAAGTTTCAAGTTTCAATTGTTTAACCGTTTTAATGCTTTTTACGACTTATTATCACGTCTGTGTGGTCTTCCCTTCAGCTACAGGTGTTGTGACTTATTTGATAAGTTAAATGATCGTTAAATAATGTAAGTTTTACATTCCATATAGGTTTCCTACATTCCACGTTCACTGATTTGCCTGAAAGTGTAGCGAATAAAACTCTGCTTTGTTTAGATATACGACGTATTTCTGCCGAAATTCTAGCGTTTGCTAGCACTTTCTTGCCATCAAACGAAAACGACATTATTCAGTAGATATCTGTACATTACAAGAGAATCGTACATGAACTGTCCTATAATTGACCATTTCAAACATCCTACGGCGCTTAGAAAAGGAATTCAAATGTGGTGCCATTTTTTAGTTATTGCCAACTTCGATGGCGTTACATATACTCCCCTTTGTAAAGACTATGTTATAAACTAATATAAACGTTAGTATTCGCACTCAACTGTACTGTATTCAGAAGCGTCGTTTGCTGGCCGCTTGGGGCGCTGCTATCGCTGTGGGTAACAAAAACGAGACGGAGGGTTGCGACTGTAAGCTCAGACTGTGGTTTCTCTGTTTCCCAGTGTGGAAAAGATGCTCTATTGTTTTCTAAGTATATCTTTGACTTCAGTATTTGTTTACATATAGTGAATGCACGAAGAAAATTCCCGCTTGCTGTTTGTATTTTTGTGTGAAGATACGAAAATGAAAGTTCCCGCAACCTCACGGCAACTTTCCATGGTACGTGGCAGAAAAGCGATCTTACACCTCCAACAATGGCGTACAAGTGTTAATATTGGAAAGCAGATTGGCATGACTGTTCTGCCAAAATACTGTGGCTGCGCTAATAAACTGAATAATGAACTTCGTGATATGTGTACAATTTCCAGGAGTATAAGTACAGAAGATGAAGAGTGGCGCTATGAGAAGATTTTAGGATGCATTTGATGGTGAATTTCACATTCTGTAGCTATGCACCAGGGCTGCTATAACTTTGAAGTCAGTGTCCCGAAAGTTTCCTTTTTCCAGTTTTGATGTACTTTTCGTCGCCTGTTACTGAAGATAGAAGTATCAAATTTTCTGTGAGAGATTAGACAGCTACCGTTTAAGTGCTGAAACAGTAGTATGTCAGTTACTTGCACAGTAAAAAACTTACAGATGATAGAAGGAAGAATTTAAAAAAATGTATCTCATATAGCAAAGAATTAATATTTGAGTGGTAAAAAAATATTTTGCAATATCGCTGTTTCAACGTTGATAGGATGCGTGTGAGTATAAACTGTAAAAATCTAGCTGTCTATCTAAGGTACATTCTGAAAAAGGTACCTTATATCGCATGCAATTTTACAAAAAATTGTTCAAATGGCTCTGAGCACTATGGGACTTAACATCTATGGTCATCAGTCCCCTAGAACTTAAAACTACTTAAACCTAACTAACCTAAGGACATCACACAACACCCAGCCATCACGAGCAATTTTACATTGCGAAGATGTCGATTGCACTTCCCTTAATCGAACGTTGTAGGCCGAGAAATGTGCTGAATCGTAGTGGCTTCACTGAAATTATTGTCTTTCAATACAAGCGTGTCATTTCTCTTTGTGTAATTGCCTATTCCTTATGTTTACCATCCATGCTATGATGCAGCATTAAACCGCGCGTTACTGTAGGTCTGTTTATCGAAGTGTTTTATGTGTTTAAGGAAATTATTTCGAAGAATGCTTTATCCAAGTTTCTTAACGATACATTCGTGATTCCTTCAAAACAGGGAAGTACATACTTCAATTTGTAATGCCTACACCTTACTTTTCTATGGTATATCACTCCTTCAAAATAAATGAGTACGAGACCGCCCACAAGAACACAAAACACACGCCATGGCTTCTACGTTGGAACAGTGGCACTCCTCCTATAGCGGAATGACTGTGCCCTCGGCAGTCTGCTCCTGTTAACTATAACCGAACGAACGAATACGTTCCAGTCGAAGAGTTACAGCCATCCCAGGCGGAGACATTAATGAGGCACGGCTGCAGCGCAGACCGTTGTAGGCGCACAGATAACAACCCTTACCGCACGTCTAAGTGTGATTGGTTGCGAGTCGGAAATCTGAGGCTGCCGACGACACTGACAAAACTCGAAGGCTATTGATCTGTTCAAAAAAAACTATTTTTTTAACATCGAGAAGAAAAGCATTGTAATAACAACTCAACAGTTTTCTCATTGCCATCTAAAAACTAGAGGAATTGCAAAAATTCATTGCTCTATTGGCGAATACCCACCAATCAAAATTTAGTAGGGTACAGCGTGGAATGTATTATTTACTTAATAAATATAACTCAGTTTTGTTTTAAATGAAGCTCATTCCTTATCAATACTGCCTGAGGGTCATATTCGCCAATAACAGGGGTAACGAACGCTGAAGCGTTGGCATAGAAACGAAAAACAAAAGCATATTTTGTGAGTGGTCTTGATGCGATAGGCGAGTGACGTAGCCGCGCCAATCCAACTTTCAACTGTCAGGCAATTTATACAGACGGAAAAAAATCGGTAACACCACGAAGGAGTCGCGCGACATAAACTAAAGTTGGAAGGCGTGTTTCTACGTGTGAGAGGTGATGTACCGGGTGATCAAAAAGTCAGTATAAATTTGAAAACTTAATAAACCACGGAATAGATAGAGAGGTAAAAATTGACACACATGCTTGGAATGACATGGGGTTTTATTAGGACCAAAAAAAGTATTGCTAGACGCGTGAAAGATGTCTTGCGTGCGTCGTTTGGTGGTGTGCTCAGCCGCCACTTTCGTCATGCTTGGCCTCGCAGGTCCTCAGACCTCAGTCCGTGCGATTGTTGGCTTTGGAGTTATCTGGAGTCGCAAGTGTATCGTGATCGTCCGACATCTCTAGGAATGCTGAAAGACAACATCCGACGTCAATGCCTCACCATAACTCCGGACATGCTTTACAGTGCTGTTCACAACATTATTCCTCGACTACTACTATTGTTGAGGAATGACAGTGGAAATATTGAGCACTTACTGTAAAGAACATCATCTTTGCTTTGTCTTACTTTGTTACGCTAATTATTGCTATTCTGATCAGATGAAGCGCCATCTGTCAGACATTTTTTTGAACTTTGTAGTTTTTTGGTTCTAATAAACACCCATGTCATTCCAAGTGTGTGTGTCAATTTGTACCTCTCTATCTACATCATTCCGTGATTTATTGAATTTTCAAATTTATACTGACTTTTTGATCACCCGGTATATTAAAATTTCTTGGCAACACTGTGAGGGTGCAAATCAGGTTTCCTTTAAATACACGAAGTAACGGTTGTGAGCGATGGTTACCTATGAGACAGGACGTGGTGAGTTGATGTCAGTCAAGAATTCCTTTAAGACGAGATCGTGTATTAGGGCAACGATAAGCTGCTTGTTCCTTCAGCGGCACTGGAGAAAGATCGCGGGAATGTAGCCACCGTACGAGTACACGGTTGCTGCTAGCGTTGGTCACCAGAACAGACGGCCGCAAGAAGACTGGTCTCCAGACGGCCACGTGACACTACCAAGAGAGAAGACCATTGTATTTTTTTCGCCATTGGTTCTGCCGCATCGTGTTGCATCTGCAGCAGCAATTTCAGCTACAGTTGGCACCACAGCGACACAACAAACTGTTACAGACCGGTAGCTTCAAGGACAGCTCCGAGCCAGACACTCTGTAGCGTGCATTCCGTTGGCCCTAAACTACCGGTTTTTGCAGCTTCAGCGTTATCAAGGGAGAGCTAAATGGAGGGCGAGGTAGAGAAGGTGATTTCTGATGAAAGCTCGTTCTACCTCGGTGGCAATGATGGCCCTGAAGGAAGACAGTTGAGAGCTTGCAACCAACCTGTCTGTGTGCTAGACACACTGGACCTACACCTTGAGGTATGGTCAGAGGTGCGATTTCGTATGACAGCAGGAGCACTCTCATGGTTATCCCACGGACCTTGACTGCAAATTAATACGTCAAGGCCGGCCGTTGTGACCGAGCGGTTCTAGGCGCTTCAGTCCGGAAGAGCGCGACTGTTACGGTTGCAGGTTCGAATCCTGCCTCGGCCATGGATGTGTGTGATGTATTCAGGTTAGTTTGGTTTACGTAGTTCTACGTTCTAGGGGACCGATGACCTCAAAAGTTAAGTCCCATAGTGCTCAGAGCCATTTGAACCATTTTATATGTCAAGCTACTGATAAAGTTTCAGCTCCGTATTATACGGGGTGTTCAATATGTTTCTCCGCAGTGCCGTATGATTGTTAGCCGCGCATGCCGTATGATTGTTCGCCTGCCTGGGTTACTTCCCTTCAAGTGGACTCTCCCAACATTCCACTGTTTCGTTTATCTCAGCCAGCGTGAGTAGTATCGTTGGTGTGTGTTGTTACGTGTTGACGTGAACGTTTAAATATAGTTCCTTTGTTCGTTCCTTTCGTTTTAGTCTCTGTAAAAATGCTAACCATGAAAGAACGTGTGATTTTAGCCGAACAAGTGTTCAGAGCTGGCGGTAAATACACAGTTTCCGTTCGTCAAACATTTAATTCAGTTTTCCCGGAGACTACACTCCCACATCGCGAGACTGTACGAGATTTCATTAACAAATTTTGAAGTACGAGTTCAGTGACAGATGCATCGAGAAGTGGTCGTCCTGGTGTTTTGTCTGACGATAAACTACTCGATATTTCCGATAAAATGTCCATGAGACCGTACAAGTAAGTAAGAAAGCTCGCCCAGGAAATCGATTTAGTGTCGGAACGACCCACACATCTCTAAGGAAAAAAATAGAACTTTTCCCATACAAAGTGACGGTCGTGCAAGAATTGAAAAATACCGATCATGGCAAGAGACTGCATTATTGTGAGCGGTTAAAAAATTTCGTTTTTCACTGATGTGGCGTGGTTTCATTTATCCGTTTACATGAACTCGCAAGTACTGCAAATCCATTGTGTATTCATGTGGAACCACTTCATACTGTGTATCCAACAACAGGGGGAACACTTTCAACATTTAATGTGAAAATTTGTAAGTGAAAATGAATATTCAATAAATTAATAACTTGTATTTTACTGAATTTCATTTCGGTATATTCACTGCGGCATACGGCACTGCGGAGATACTTTCTGAACATCCCGCATGATAACGACGCCCTTCGGCTATATTTTAACGTACCCCTGCCACAACATGTAATCCAGTTCCCCATATTTTTCTTCCAAAGAAGACGTTTTCATAAACGTTGAAACCATGGTAAAATGATTTTAATTAACCTTCCAAGTTACAACTGACTGGCTGTTTTACTATTTGTACAAGGTTTCTTTCTACGGTTGCTGCTCGAGCCATGTACAAAATTTTATGAAAATAATTGTAAAATAAAAGTAAATCAAAGTAAAAGTCTTCAAGAATGTTAATCTTGAAAATCGTAGATGAAATAAAAGTTCTTGAAGTTGGACGGTTGTGACGCATGAAGATCAAAACAAATACGGCGTGAACCTAGCTCCTTTTTGTTGCTCAGATGTAGCTGATTCTTCCAAAAAATTTCTGAATTTATGACGAGACAGAGAACTACATGTTTCTCTGACAACGTAAAAGTCAAAGAGAGATTCAGATGTACACAAGTTTATTTGACGTTGCGAAACACAGTTCAGCTCTAAATCTCACACTATACTGGTTCTACAGCATGAGTTCTGGTAGGCCTTACGTACTCTCCCAAACAATTCGAATGTTGTTGCATACAGTCCCTTAATTGCAATGACAAAATTTGTTAAGAGTTACAGAAAAGTTAGCATTCGGTGTTTACAACTGAAATACATGAAACAGGACACAAAATCAAATACATATTTCACGTTTTCATGAAAAAATAACTGAAATGACTCAAATTAACAATGCTGATACATTTTTGTTAATTGCACTAAAACATTATCCTAAGTGTTCCTATCATGTTTCCTGCTTCAAATATTAGTACATTATTTTTTAGTGTAGACCGTATTTCAATATATAATCCGGCCGCCTACATTGACACTTTGTTTACGTTGTCAACTAGTTTGGTGTTAAGCATAACAGTAACTACGAAGTAATTAGATCCCATTATGTTAAACAATAATATAGCAAGCTGTCGGTATGACAAACAGAGCTGTTACAAGTTTTTTTTATAAAATACAGCATAGTTGGTGATTCTTTTTTTAACCAATTGTTTCTAAATAAAAGGTCATAATTGCAACAAAACGAATCGACGATGCATGTTGCTACCACTGCATGGACGTAATTTTAACCAACAAATGAAGGGAAAAAAAGGCTGGAGTGCATACCCAATAACGAGCGGAAGTGCCAAAACATCTTGGTGGGCACATAAAGCCATTTACGGTGATATAATATACGTGTGTGAACTACAACAGATACGTTACTGAGATGTGCACGAATTCTTCGCCGATAAATCGCGCAAACCTAGACATTTGGGAAGGCATAGTGAACTCATTTGCTGTGTTTACTGTTATAATAATACTAATACTATTAATAATAATAATGATAATAATACACTGAAGAGACAAGGAAACTGGTACAGCTGCCTAATATCGCATGCAGTGAACAGCGCGTTGCAAGGCATCCCAGATATGCTCAATGATGTTCATGTCTGGGGATTGGTAGTGGTGGTAAGTTCCTATGGGACCAAACTGCTAAGGTCATCGGTATGTCTGAGGATTTTGCTGGCCAGTGGAAGTGCTTAAACTCACAAGAGTGTTTCTGAAGCCACTCTGTAGCGACTCTGGACGTGTGGAGTGTCGCATTGTCCTGTTGGAATCGTCCAAGTCCGGCAGAATGCACAATGGACATGAATGGATTGAGGTGATCAGACAGGATGCTTACATACGTGCCACCTGTCAGAGTCGTATCTAGACATATCAGGTGTCCCATATCATTCCAACTGCACACTGTTACAGAGCCTCCACCAACTTGAACAGTCCCCTGCCGGCTTGCATGTCTGAAGGATGTTATGTCTGTGTTTAACGGTCTACTAATCAATGACATATCTGCATGCATGTCTAAAGGGCACTATCTGCAATGAAATTTTCACTCTGCAGCGGAGTGTGCGCTGATATGAAACTTCCTGGCAGATTAAAACTGTGTGCCGGACCGAGACGCGAACTCGGGACCTTTGCCTTTCGCGCGCAGGCGCTCTACCAACTGAGCTACCCAGCACGACTCACGCCACGTCCTCTCAGCTTTACTTTTGCCAGTATCTCTTCTCCTACCTTCCAAACGTTACAGAAACTCTCCTGCTTTCTTTCAGGAGTGCTAGTTCTGCAAGGTTCGCAGGAGAGCTTCTGTAAAGTTTGGAGGGTAGGAGACGAGATACTGGCAGAAGTAAAGCTGAGGACGGGGCGTGAGTCGCGCTTGGGTAGCTCAGTTGGTAGAGCACTTTCCCGCGAAAGGCAAAGGTCCTAAGTTCGAGACTCGGTCCGGCACACAGTTTTAATCTGCCAGGAAGTTTCACTATCTGCAGTGTCTGCGTTTAACGGTCTACTATGCACAGGACATGCATGTATGTCTGAAGGACACTGCATAGTAGACTGTTAAACACGAGACAGTGCAAATAGCATTTACGTGCCTAAGCAAAGGCCACGACAATACTTCTTCTCCTGTGAGGAAATTGCAGCGTGTGGGTGAGTGCTGGGTCCGGACAGACGGCAACATATATAGTTTGGGTAGGTCCTGGAAGCGTGGTCGGTTGACTGCTCGATTAAAGCGAGAAATTCGAGTTCGAATCCTTGTCCGACACAATTTGTCATATATTGCCAGTAAATTGTACAGCTGGAACCTCATCATATTCGCATTTGCGAACATATTTCATGTCCTTCTTTAGGTTTTCATTGATTCGTAAATACCAGATCTTTTCCTTTGATCTCCTCCAAAAACTGCCAGTGTAATCCTTTATTTCACGAACTGTGTCTCCAGGCTTTGAGTTTAGTTTATCGGTACTGATTCGTGGGATTGTCATTATACTGTTGTTATTTTGATCGCTTTGTTTACATCATTCTCTCTGATATCTTCTTCTTCGTCGTTGTCTTCTGCTCGCTATAGCTTATTTCTCTTACCAATGTTGCCGTTGAAAGATTTAGTTTTTCGCGCGCATTCAAATTAACCATTGCATTTACACTATGGCCGAGAAACCTAGCGGGAAACATGTGGAATCTGATAAAGATTATGGTGCGTCTCGTTGTTTGTCTTTACTTAATACTCTGGCTCAAAAGACAAATTAAAACGATTCGACTGTCCACAGTTCCTCACATGTAAGAACAACCTAGGAACAACAATGAAATTAGGAACAAAATATAAAAAGCCTGCGATCGTACTTCCAACAAATGCAAAATAAAGAGCCATTCAAGTGGCCCATTGGCAAGTGGGATGCACTTAGCTCTTGTGAGGCCAATTGAGAAGTTACTTGGTTTAAAAGTAATGGCTCTGGTCACGGGAGACCGGTGTGGTGTCCACATGCCCCTTCATATATGCATCCATCCAGTGACGGCTATCGCCTGAAAATGATACGGCGGTCGGTCAGTATGTTCGTTGGGCCTTCCGCGCTCTCTTAGGACGGAGTTAAGCTATATGTAACAAGGAATGTCTTCTCAGTACTTCCATTTCATATACTTCTACAGCGTTGCATGTTCCGAAATAAACACATCTTTGCATGTTCTTGGGCTACTGAGCATAAACGTTAAGCATGAACCAACTGCTTTATTTTCCACATAAACAAAACTTACGTGTATCTTAATGTAGTTTCCCATGGAATTCACCAGAGCCTATACAAACTTTTTGGATGATATTTGATACCGATGTAGTAGATCCCTTCAGTTGGAACATCGAACAGGAGTAACGATTCGAAGTTTCAGAGCTAACCTTTTTGCCACTGGTAAGGTCTCTTTGTATAGTGTATTTTTATCCCAGCATGAGCGTCTGCAGAAATTTTCCTAGAAGTGCCAAGATTATAAAAGGTAAGATTCTAAAATTGTCATTTTTTATATGATTTATTCAGTGTCTTATTGCAAGGAATAAATTTGATAGAACTTACACAATCTACGGTATATTGGAGGACTGATAGTTACTGGCTAAGTACTTACTTGAAGGTAAATTGCTTTCACATCTAAGAGATAAAAATTTTCAGAAACATTTACGAAGTGTATGTCTTCATCATTAATGTATTTGATTCTTAATCCTCAATTGCTAGTGATTTTTTGTTATTGATGGTACAGTATTTGTTTTCATGTACGGTTTGTCTGTGGATCCAGATACAGCATTCTGAAAAAGAAAATGTTATTTCCTATGATAGAAAAGTGGAAAATGCGTAAAGTGCTGTGTTGCATCTCGTAGAAACCAGAAAGGCACCACCAACTCGTGGAGGGAACATCTTTTGGACCCTCACAGTTTGTTTTCCTTTCTTCTAGAGAAGAGAGTCCTGGGAATTGATGACGGATTCGCTGCCAGGGTGCTGGACCGATACGTTTCTGCAGGTCGCTAAGAGCTGTGCGAGGAAGCGGGAGAGAAAAGAATTGGATCCTTTTGTCTGCTCTGTTCTGTTAAGATTCTGATCGGCTTTGACTGCAGTACAACGTTGAAATCGCCGCCATGCCTTAGAAACAATATTAAATCTCATCAACAACGTGACGAACCTAAGATATAGAGGAATTCCTGAAGCCACAGTATTTTTTTCACACACGGCGGTACTAAATCTACATTTTAGTACAATCACACAAAATAACGTCTGTAACTGAGTGACAATAAAAAATCTGTACCCCCAAAACCTGGTTGATGGTGTCATCTACCGAGTTATCTCTACACAAGTCAAACTGACGTGAGCCAAGTCGCGGAGCTCTCTGTAGATTCTTGCACAATTTCCGCTCCTGGACTTAAGCTGTTTATTAAACTTACTGGTCGGTATCTTTAGGCCTTCCTTTACGATGAATGCACGTGAAGATTTACATGTCTCAGTGACAGGTACCGTACCCTGTTTTAGTGCCTCATTCTACAGATATATTAAACATAACACTATGACTGATGTTACTTCCTATATAACCCTCGAACAGTTACCATCTGGCCCGGTGCTTTGCCACATTTTATCGTGACTATCGCTACCGCCACTTATCCCTGAGGGAACTGGAGTGGGAACATCGGTGTTAGTATACTTCGAACTTTTTTGATCATGGCGCATTGATATTTGCTTATTGTCTGTGTTTGAGGAGCCATCTGGCAAAAGAGTGTTTACTAAATACTCGGCTGAGTGCCTCCGGCCATTTGTCATTGTTCCATCGATCTTGTGTAGGTAGTCAGGAAGGCAGGAACCTTAATGTTATCGGTTAGAAGTTTTTATGGGTAATCCCCGTTCGTCTCGTTTCAATCGCTCATTCAAAAAACGCTCCAAGGGCTCCTCCTTAGTTTCTTGAATCTTTGTTTTATATATTTACTTGAGATGGCGTTATATAGTTTGCCTTCTGTCTCTTTCTTCCTTCCCTAGTGAGCGTTGACAATTCGTTAAGGCCCTCGCGTGCAGTTCAGTCAATTGTCTATTCCAAGTTGTCAACGAGTAGCCCTTTACCGCCTCTTCGAGATGTGATTTGCCTTTTGACCGCTAAAGGAGATAAGTAAGAGCATGTGCACAGAGCTCTACATTTTCAGGTAAATAGTCTAGGTCGGAAGAAGGTATTATCCAATTCGCTCTCTTTGAATCCCAATCTTCCAGTTCCCTACCACTTCGGCTATTTGGAGAATTTTCAGTTACTGTTCAGATGTTACAGGTCACGGCGCAATGGTAGCTATTGGTCACGTGAAATTTAGCCTCTCATGATATAAAATAATTATCCGCTGCCCGATTTGCGATGGGAACGTCTATAATGGTCTCTGGACCGGCAGTATTTGCAAATGCTGCCCTTCTTTACTGATCACAATTACAGCTAATTCTTGATCACGTCTTGTAGCACTATATTGTTTACTGATGGCGTGGCTGTACCAACCGGTCCGTTGGTGACAATGGCGCTGCTTCCGCCCCATCGCGCTACTCGTTAAAAGGTGCGAGCTTTTTAACCACTGCTGACATAACTAAAATACAGTCTGAAAGCAGAGAAATTACCCTAATATTTCAGAAAAGTACGATAGAAAGAGTCTTTACACCACAAATCATATGTTTGAAACTATACACTTCTTACTGGTCAGAGTTACATAAGCGTATATAGTACCCGACTTAAATAATTTCGTTTCTTGTCAAGGCCCTACAGGGTGCAATTAGAGAACATAAATTTTGTGGCATGGAGTCAAACAAGATCTGGATAAGTTGTTCTAGGAATTCTCTCCAATTGGTTCACAAATATCTACTGGAGTTGATGGAAGACAGTAAGGGGAAAGTTGACCACATAAGAGAAATGTTGACAACAACAAGAGAAATGTTCGATAGGCGAGGCCTTCTAAAGGGACATTACGTTTCTCAACGTTTCTCAACGTTTCTCAACAGAAGTAGTCGATACCAGAAATATTTTTCGAATTTGGACAGGTAAGTATTATCTCAGTTGTTTTTTTTCTTAATTCATATAATTCTATACACAATATGTTATATTTCAAGCTAAAATTTATCAAAAGGAATTGATATATACTAGTTCTCAATGTACAGTTAAAACTGTTGTTTTAGATGCATTTCAAATTACAAAATATATGGCGCATTTGAGATTTCTATTATTAATTGCGCCCCTAGGACTGTTTGTTAAGTTTATTTCTAGATTCATTTATAAAATAATAATCTAAGCTAACAGAAATTCATTTGCCAAGAAAAATTGTAAACCCTTTGGAATACTGTACTACCGCAAAGTGAAGTAGTAGTAAATATGCCTCTGATGTGATCAGGTGTATATTTGTATTTTGAGCGAACAATGTAATTTCGGCTTTGTTAATGTGAAAATTCAGAATTTCGTAAAATCCGCCTCCGACTTCAAAGCACTTTCGAATTCTCGTGACAGCACAATCTGTAGTTCTTCTGTGGTTGTCTTGGCGTTCTTTTATAAGGGCAGCGTTGTCCGTAAACCGAAAGATCAATTCATTTCACGTGTTTACTTCTTCTTAGCAAGCTTCGGCCTTCAGTCACTCTCACAGGCCAAAACCGTAGTGACCAAGCAACGTGACCATTTGTGTCGCTCCATCTTCTGTGGAACATCAGGTTAACATGATGTGTTACCTGCTGACAAGAATGTGCAGATAATAATACAGTTGAGCATATTTGTTTATACATCTGTATTTAACTATGAAGTGGACTAAACACATCTGAAGATGGCAAGTACTTGCCGAAAATGGTAATGTGAATGTTTATACGATTTTATACGATTCCGTGATGACGTTCCAAACTTTCAAGAATGATGGAGGTGGGTAAATGTAAAAATTTTAGGTAAGGGACCCTGGTCCGAAAACGACCGAGTCGGAAGTTAAATGGGAAAATCGATCTGATACTTCTGACAGTGGACATCTTCAACTGCAAGCTCTTTGCTTTTCGTATTTTCGCAGGAAGTAGTACAGTCCAAAACAAAAAAAGTCCAGTAAACATTGATAGTTATCTATGGTTCAGATGGCTCTTAGCACTGTGGGACTTAACTTCTAAGATCATCAGTCCCCTAGAACTTAGAACTACTTAAACACAACTAACCTAAAGACATTACACATATCCATGCCCGAGGCAGGATTCAAACCTGCGACCATAGCGGTCGCGCGGTTCCAGACTGAAGCGTCTAGAATCTCTCGGCCACTCCATCAGTTTCGTAATCATGTTGATTGAACAAAAGATAAATTTTAATTTTAATCATAATAGTGCCGTAGCTTCCTCGCTTACACTGCTTAAAGGTATCAGCTTAACTCCAACACGGTGGAACTTCGACTCCATTCGCTACCAGAGATAACATTTACTGCTCCCACTGCGCCCTCGCGCGATAGTTTGCAGCATCGCTGGTCGCTCACAATCGATTCAGATACCAAAAATTCACATGCCAAAATTATACATGACACCTATCAATATGAGCTCCAGTATACATACCTGAAGAGCTACCAGCACTTGTTCAGTAGAAGGGATATGTTTCACAGCAGCAAAGATGAAAAAGTGGTCATAGGGCTTAAGATATATAATTTAGAGGCCATGTCTACTGGACTTTTAACAATGAAAATGTAAAAACATCACAGCATCATTCTGTATATCCAAGCGATAATTATTATACATACATTTACAAAGGCCACGTACTTCCAATCGGCAGTATGTCAATTTTTTTTTTTAAGTGCCATTAAAATTGCTACACTACGGAGATGACGTGATACAGAGGCCAAATTTAACCCACAGGAAGAAGATGCTGTGATATGTTAATGATTAGCTTTCCAGAACATTCACACAAGGTTGGCGGCGGTGGCGACACCTACAACATGCTGATATTAGGAAAGTTTCCAACCGATTTCTCATACACTAACACCAGTTGACAGACGTTGCCTGGTTAAACATTGTTGTGATGCCTCGTGTAAGGAGGAGAAATGCGTACCATCACGTTTCCGACTTTGATAAAGGTCGGATTGCAGCCTATCGGAATTGCGGTTTATCGTATCGCGACATTGCTGCTCTCGTTGGTCGAGATCCAATGACTGTTAGTAGAATGTGGAATCCTTGGGTTCACGAGGGTAATACGGAACGCCGTGCTGGATCTCAAAGGCCTCCTTTCACTAGCAGGCATGTTATCCGCATGGCTGTAACGGATCGTGCAGCCCCGTCTCGATCCCTGAGTCAACAGATGGGGGCGTTTGCAAGACAACAACCCTCTGCACAAACAGTTCGACGACGTATGCCGCAGCATGGACTATCAGCTCGGAGACCATGGCTGTGGTTACCCTTGACGCTGCATCATAGACAGGAGCGCTTTACGATGGTGTACTCAAAGACGAACCTGGGTGCACGAATGACAAAACGTCAGATTTCGGATGAATCCAGGTTCTGTTTACAGCATCATGATGGTCGCATCAGTGTTTGAGACATGGCGGTGAACGCACGTTGGAAGCGTGTACTGGTCGTCGCCATACTGGCGTATCACCCGTCGTGATGGTATGGGGTGCCATTGGTTACACGTCTCGGTCACCTCTTGCTAGCATTGACCGCACTCTGAACAGTGGAAGTTACATTTCAGATGTGTTACGACCCGTGGCTCTACCCTTCATTTGATCCCTGCGAAACCCTACATTTCAGCAGCAGTATGCACGACCGTATGGTGCAGGTCCTGTACGGGCCTTTCTGGATACAGAAAATGTTCGACTGCTGCCCTGGCCAGCACATTCTCCAGATCTCTCACCAATTGAAAACGTCTGGTCAATAGTGGCCGAGCAACTGGCTCGTCACAACACACCAGTCACTACTCTTGATGAACTGTGATTTCGTGTTGAAGCTGCATGGGCAGCTGTACCTATACACGCCATCCACGCTACGTTTGACTCAATGCCCAGGCGTAACAAGGCCGTTATTATGGTCAGAGGTGGTTGTTCTGGGTGCTGATGTCTCAGTTTCTATGCACCGAAAATGCGTGAAAATGTAATCACATTTCAGTTCTAGTATAATATATTTGTCCAATAAATACCCGTTTATCATCTACATTTCTTCTTCGTGTAGCTATTCCAATGGCCAGTAGTGTAGCTCTCTGGACACATGTTATATGGAATGTTTTGTTCTGAGTATATCACCTACTACAACACCAAAATTTAACTTTATGGTTTACGAAAGTCACGACTTCGAATCAGTAGAGAACAGAATCAAACATTATTCACTGTTCCAGCTTCCTACGTGTCCGAATGCGTTCGTACCACGTCTTCCGAGCCTCAGTTTTCTTAAACGTCGGCGTACTTGGTGTGGAGTGGCACGGAGGCGCCGCTGGTGCAGCAACTGGCTCCCAGATCCCACAGGAGCGGCCAGCATCTGGGGGCGTGACGTCACGTCGCCACAGCGCCCTCTGGTGACCGCCACGTCTGCTCGCAAACTTGCTCCGGTGAACTCCAGCCAGCCGGCGCTACGTGACGTCACGCCCTCGCAGCAACTCCGGGGCCCGGTCTGTTTCCGCTGCGGTCGCCTCCGCAGCGCTTCAGCAAGACAAGAGCCTGTAGCGCGGCTGTCTTCTGTTCTGTACGATGATGCCACGCCTCCTGTTCTCTTATACCCTATGCAGACACTTTACACAGTGCCTCGTGAAATTATAAGTACTGCACAGTTCAAACCAAGGAAATTACTGCAGAGCGAAATTTAATAAAGTCTTCACAATCACACCACAGTTCCAGAAACATAACAACATTTGATAATGTTTTCATATTTTTGGGCCCCACTCATGTAATAATATTTCCGCCATCTGACTACAAGCTTTTTTATTTTACACTACTGGCCATTAAAATTGCTACACCACGAATATGACGTGCTGCAGACGCGAAATTTAACCGACAGGAAGAAGATGCTGTGATATGCAAATGATTAGCTTTTCAGAGCATTCAGACAAGGATGGCGCCGGTGGCGACATTTACAACGTCCTGACATGAGGAAAGTTTCCAACAGATTCCTCATACACTAACAGCAGTTGACCGGCCTTGCCTGGTGAAACGTTGTTGTGATGCCTCGTGTAAGGAGGAGAAATGCGTACCATCACGTTTCCGACTTTGATAAAGGTCGGATTGCAGCCTATCGCAATTGCGGTTTATCGTATCGCGACATTGCTGCTCGCGTTGGTCGAGATCCAATGACTGTTAGCAGAATATGGAATCGGTGGGTTCAGGAGGGTAATACGGAACGCCGTGCTACAGTCGGGATGACAGGCATCTTATCCGCATGGCTGTAACGGATCGTGCATCCACGTCTAGATCCCTGAACCAACAGATGGGGACGCTTGAAAGACAACAACCATTTGCTCGAACAGTTCGACGACGTTTGCAGCAGCATGGACTATCAGCTCGGAGACCATGGCTGCGGTTACCCTTGACGCTGCACACAGACAAAAGCGTCTGCGATGGTGTCTTCAGCGACGAACCTGGGTGCAGAATGGCAAAACGTCATATTTTCAGATGAATCCAGGATCTGTTTACAGCATCATCATGATCTCATCCGTCCACAGCTCGTGGTCGTGCGGTAGTGTTCTCGCTTCCCGCGGGCGGGTTCCCGGGTTCGATTCCCGGCGGGGTTAGGGGTTTTCTCTCCCTCGTGATGACTGGGTGTTGTGTGCTGACCTTCGGTTAGTTAGGTTTAAGTAGTTCTAGGTTCTAGGGGACTGATGACCATAGATGTTAAGTCCCATAGTGCTCAGAGCCATTTGAACCATTTTTTTGATGGTCTCATCCGTGTTTGGTGACATCACGGTGAACGCACATTGGCCGGCCGCGGTGGTCTCGCGATTCTAGGCGCTCAGTCCGGAGCCGCGCGACTGCTATAGTCGCAGGTTCGAATCCTGCCTCGCGCATGGATGTGTGTGATGTCCTTAGGTAAGCGTGTATTCGTCATCTCCATACTGGCATATCACCCGGCGTGATGGTATGGGTTGCCATTGGCCTTGTTCGCATTGACGGCACTTTGAACAGTGGAAGTTACATTTCAGATGTGTTACGACCCGTGGCTCTACCGTTCATTCGATCCCTGCGAAACCCTACATTTCAGCAGGATAATGCACGACCGCTTGTTGCAGGTCCTGTACGGACCTTTCTGGATACAGAAAATATTCGACTGCTGCCCTGGCCAGCACATTCTCCAGATCTCTCACCAATTGAAAACGTCTGGTCAACGGTGGCCGAGCAACTGGCTCGTCACAATACGCCAGTCACTACTCTTGATGAACTGTGGTATCGTGTTGAAGCTGCATGGGCAGCTGTACTTGTACACGCCATCCAAGCTGTGTTTGACTCAATGCCCAGGCGTTTCAAGGCCGTTGTTACGTCCAGAGGTGGTTGTTCTGGGTACTGAGTTCTCACGATCTATGCACCCAAATTGCGTGAAATGTAATCACATGTCAGTTCTAGTATAATATATTTGTCCAATAAATACCCGTTTACCATCTGCATTTCTTCTTGGTGTAGCAATTGTGGTGGTCAGTAGTGTATATTACTATCATGATTTCGGTTTTAAGCCATTATCAAGAACAACAATGTTGGATATATTTAGACTTTATTAAGTGAAGTCATCGTCAAGATCCACTAAACTGTATGTCCCAGCGTGTACATAACTACAAAATCACTGACATGTATGTCGGACATGTTTTCGAACTATAAAACAAATGAGCCCAAGATACACATCAATGCAGTAGCTACATATGCTGTGAACAGGGTCTCATGACACCCATCTCAATAGATCTTAATAATGACTTCACTTAAGAAGTCTAATTATACCCAACATTGTTGTACTTCATAATCACTTAACGCCTAAATGTTGATAGTAACATGAAATACCGAAGTTTGTACAGTCAGATGGCGGAAATGTTATCCAGCATAACTTATATTTAAAACTGACCTTTAATGGTTGAATGTCTGTCTATAGTAACAACCGTGTTGCTGCGTTCAAAGGCTCTGGTTAAGTTACGAGGTGCACTTCTCTGAACGCTTACTTAACCAAATGAGAAATGTAAAGTTTTTGCACCAGATTACAACGATAACCGCATAAACAGAAATAAAGCAACATTGTATCCTCATTTTCATGATGCTAAATCATTCTTGGAGCAGATGTTTGGTACAGGTAATCAGCTCATATGCTACCAGCTGGTCCTCTATAAAGATACATACGACAGAAAACACTTCAGAGATTCCATTGCCCTAACTCTTAATGCTACCTAAAACTTAATCACTAGAGGTAACACTTTCATGAAACATAAAGATGTTGTAAGTTCCCCACTACGTGCTTCTGTGTGAAATTTAGCCCTAATTTACCTCCCACTCCGTAAAAAGACTGCGTATTATCAAAATTATGTACCCTCAAACTGTTACCCAATCACCTTCAACTCGTATGTTAACCTTTTACTAAACAGGACCCAAACTGTATTTAACTGTAACTCGTCCGAATACAACTCGTCTTTATATTAAATGCGCAACTCATGTAAAACAACTATCCAGCCCTGATCGAAATTTCCACTTACCACGCGTCTTGACAACATTGATGCAGGTTTCTCGAAAACACAACAGCAAGCAGGCAGCGGCTAAGCTACTTTTCTACAGGGTGATTCAAAAAGAATACCACACTTTTAGGAATTTAAAACTCTGCAACGACAAAAGGCAGAGCTAAGCACTATATGTCGGCGAATTAAGGGAGCTATAAAGTTTCATTTAGTTGTACATTTGTTCGCTTGAGACGCTGTTGACTAGGCGTCAGCGTCAGTTGATGCTAAGATGGCGACCGCTCAACAGAAAGCTTTTTGTGTTATTGAGTACGGCAGAAGAGAATCGACGACAGTTGTTCAGCGGGCATTTCGAACGAAGTATGGTTTTAAACCTCATGATAGGTGGTGTATTAAACGTTGGTATAAACAGTTTACAGAGAAATGGGTGTTTGTGCAAAGGGAAGAGTTCTGGACGGCCGAGAACGAATGATGAAAATGTAGCACGCATCCAGCAAGCATTTTTTCACAGCCCAGGAATATCGACTCGCAGAGCTAGCAGAGGGCTGCAAATTCCACAATCAACTGTATGGAGAGTCCTACGAAAAAGGTTAGTTATGAAACCTTATCGTCTGAAATTGGTTCAAGCACTGATAAGATTAAAAGAATCGATTTCTGTGATTTTATCCTTGCTCAAATGGAAACAGATGAATCTTTCGTTTCAAAGATTGTGTTTAGTGATGAAGCAACTTTCCACACTAACGCGAAAGTCAACCGTCACAATGTCTGTATATGGGGCACTGAGAATCCGCGGGAAACAACTCAGTATGAACGTGACTCGCCTAAGGTGAACGTTTTCTGTGCCATTTCAGCCAATAAAGTTTTTGGTCCCTTTTTCTTCGAAGGTGCTACTGTAACTGGACTACTGTATCTGGAGATGTTAGAGAATTCTCTGTTCCCTCAGCTCGAACAAGAAGCACAAAAATACATATTTCAGCATGATGGAGCGCTACCACATTGGCACTTATCTATCCGTAACTACCCGAACGTCAACTACCCGAGGCGATGGATCGGCCGCCAGGCAGCCCGTGACAGAGCACTTCATCACTGGCCTCCAAGAAGCCCTGATCTTACACCCTGCGATTTTTTCTTATGGGGGTATGTTAAGGATATTGTGTTTCGGCCACCTCTCCCAGCCACCATTGATGATATGAAACGAGTAATAACAGCAGCTATCCAAACTGTTACACCTGATATGCTACAAAGAGTGTGGAACGAGTTGGAGTATCGGGTTGATATTGCTCGAGTGTCTGGAGGGGGCCATATTGTACATCTCTGAACTTGTTTTTGAGTGAAAAAAACCTTTTTAAATACTCTTTGCAATGATGTATAACAGAAGGTTATATTATGTTTCTTTCATTAAATACACATTTTTAAAGTTGTGATATTCTTTTTGAATCACCCTGTATTTCTAAATAAGTATTCAGACTGTTGCATACTACATGGTACAATGTGGTAATGTGTAATGAGAAACCTTCTTTAAACAGCGAGATGGGGAGAGTACTATTTCTGTAAGATGATTTTTCAAGACAATGGTTTTAGAATTTAGTATATATTCAAAAGACAGAGTAAAACTTCACGTGATCTTCGCACACAACATCGGACGATACTATGCTTTGCAAGGTGAACAATGATTTTAAAAGGGTACGATGTTAACAGAGAATTTCTTTAAAAACCAAACAGCTTAATCAGTTGATATGTCAATGCATGACTCAGGGATATGGGATGGTCTTTCTCTCAGCTCCGAACAAGTGAACATAGTAAATCAGCTAATAATAATCATTCCCACAAACAAGCCGCGCAGAATGCAGACTTAATTCAAACTTCTTCTCTTAAAATAATATAACAGCATTCAAAATTTATATTCTTTTTGCCTTTCAATATGTACACCATATTTATGCTTGCTGTCCATTAGTTCAAATGGCTCTGAGCACTATGGGACTTAACTTCTGAGGTCATCAGTCCCCTAGAATTTAGAACTACTTAAACCTAACTAACCTAAGGACATAGCACACATGCATTCCCGAGGCAGGATTCGAACCTGCGTGCCGTCCATTACAATAAATCTTGCTTCATGTAACAGAATGGAGCATCCCCAACTCTCTTGTGGTTCCATTTTTAGGTACTCCACGTCGACATCTGCTCGTAGATACGTATCGTCAGTAAGTTTTCCGGCTTTACTTCCCGACGTGACAGCGACGACTCTCGGATGAGGTGCGGGCCTTGTGTTTTGGTATTACTGCGAGTCTTGTAAATATCGCTTTTATTTAGTAATTTTCCCGGCTAAAACTCTCCCCTTTTATGATTAAGACAGCCTGCGCCACCTTTCGGAGGGAGTGGGGACGTCAAAGAGTCACAAAAGTTCATATTAAGCAGTCCGTAAAACACGTAAACGTTCACTTCAGTTAGCGCGTTAGTAAATGCCTACGATTTCCGCTAGATGGTGCTGACTTACTTCTGAATAGCTTTGGTTCTGTAAAACATTCACTGATTAGTACTAGGTAAATGAAATAAGCACAACACTCTTGTATTTCACTTTCACTCTATCTTCGAGGATTAAGATAGTGATGGATGATGGTCTATTTAAAAGGTTCCTAGCCTGGAGGAATCTAAATAGTCCGCAAATGCCGATATGCACGCGCTCTACTGTAAGGTGTCAGGTAAATCCAACACCTTCCATGAAAACCCTGACATAATAAGCAAATCTACTAGTATGTCACATAGCTCCGAATAAATCGTGACATTAAATTAACCAAAGTAATACAAGTAACGAGTGAGCAAATGGAATGCCACAGACTAACACAAGAATGCCTAAATGCATGTCGTACCTTCCCACCGTGAGGCAGACGCAGTTCCGAGGGGAGAAATGAGGACAGAAGCCGAGAGCAGAACCGTGTTAAGCTAGAAGGCCCTACGATAACGGACGGACTGGACACCCACGTCGGCTGTCTACCGCTAAGTCTACAACCCGCAAGTTTTAGCGTGAGGCTTTTTCGCGTCTCTGTTATGTCAAGGACCACCCCCCAGCCCATGTTAAAAGCTAGAGCCCTCCAGAAAAACAGTATAGATCCTACGATAACACAAAAAGGGCCACTACCACCTGCAAGTTTTAGCGTGAGACTTTTTCGCGTCTCAGGTACGTCAAGGACCACCTCCCAGCCCATGTTAAAAGATAGAGCCCTCCAAAAGAACAGTATAGATCTTACGATAACGATAAAGGAGCACACCAGCTGCAGGTTTCAACGTGAGACTTTTTAGCGCCTCTGTTACGTTGCAAACTTTTAAAACATTGCCCCACTACGAAAAGTATAACGTTTCTCATTGGATAGACAGAATTTTAGTAGGCAGAGCTTAAGGTTAACATTGAGACCCTGATTGGTCAGATTAAAACACAGCCAGAGAGTTTTTTTAAACCAACTTCGGTAAATTGTAGTAAGGAGTAGTAAGGAGAGAGTTAGTTCCGAGACGGCGAGCTGGATGGCTGGTGCGCCGGCCGCTGTCGCCCTGACGCTGCCTAAACACCGACAAGGTAATGAACGCACGTGATGCCGCATTTTTGAGAACATAAGGCTTCACTCATAACTGCAGAAGACTCATCTGTTACACCCCTTTTTACGTAATACTAGTGTCGGTCGTTAATTACAACTCGAGGTGTTCACATTTGCCACTTGAAGAACAGATCTGAAACGCGATGATTTTTCTTTTATATAGTTATTGAGAAGCCACATCAGTCACTGTAATTTACGACAAGTTAGATAAGTAATTAAAGATAATTGAGGGTCACTGTAGACCATTTTGATAGTTTTCTCTTTTGTGAAACTTAAATTTAACCTAGATTATAGATGTGATATGGCATAGGTCATCCTTCGATCGATTGTAGAACTTGGAAACCCATTCAGGGAATATTCGTTCACATTTTTGTTGAACACAGTTGGTTTTTACCATCCTGTATTAAAACATTTCCTTTTATCAATAGTGCAATTTATAAACGATGTTTTGTGAGTAGAATAAAATTTCCAATGGTAAACGTAACTGCTTTTTCGACGTTATTTTACCAGCTACCTAAAAATAGGAAAGCCTTGAACCCCTTCCACTAAATTTAGTTAGTATTAAGATTCTTTTACAGGGAGTGCAGTGGAGCTGACGCTGAGATCATTATTTGGTTATATCATCGCTAGTCTCTTCTGAATTCTACATGTCATATGTGGTCTGGCGTCTCCTTACCAGCAACAGGTCCCAGGTTCAAACTAGTTAATTCCCTAAAAAACACGCTCAGAGCGTCGTTGCGCGAAAGTGGTAGGGAGACACGATATAGAACAAACAGACACCACCATGAATGTTTAGACTACGTCCAGATTCGCAACTAATGGCACACAGCCGTTTCAAAAGTCCACACGTTAATATCTCAATACCGGTACCTCTGAATTCACTCGTATCAGCAGATAATTTGATTTTCTATCATCTATATGTCCGTAAAGTTCCAATCTAGCACTAAGTCCTAAAATCCCCTTAATACTCCGTTGCTACCAACAGTCAGAGATCGTACACTACATCACTTTTAATCTCCGTAATATTCTAACAGTTTATCGTGAATCTTAACACAATAAAGTCCAATCTAATTATTGTCTCGCTGACTGACACGGGTTCCCCGCCCTTTAACGAAACAATCAAGTAAAAAATGCGGCAATAATGACGATCAGGCCTTGTTATAGGTTTTTCATCACAAGAGTTTAACGTCACTGCCTTCTCCATGATGGAGCTTCCGTGGCTTTCCTGTACTTAGCCGTTAAACTACTTGCTGATATACTATAATTTTGATCTGCAATTACCGAACTCTGATTCTACACTATTTTCCCCTCTTTCTATAGCTTTTATCACTGCAAACTAATCCGAGGTGTTACAAGATACTATCACGAGACAACAGAGCACTACTGAATACGTCCGTCACCTAGCACACATCAACTAAGACTGCGTACAGGCAAAGACTATGCCACAAGAACAGGAACATAACTTGCTCTCTCTCTGACGAGTACATCGATAACTTAACAAAAATTCAAAACGACATGTTACCTTTCAACATACGTTCATTAATCTTTTGAGAAACCACACTAAATCAAACATAGCATAACTCATTTTAGTACGCCAACTACTTAATGTAATTTTTGTCGCTGGACGGTGCTGCTGGTAGAATTCCAGAGGAGTGTCTCCAGTTGAATATGTTTCCTGCCTTTGCTTGAAGCGCATTACTCGTTAGTCTGCCATTAGCCTTTTCTGTTTCCTTCGTAGCATCGAAAAGCGGCGTTGCCACCTTTCTTGTCCCATTGGTTCAAGCAGTGGGCTAGTATTTGTCAATAGAAGAGGGTTCATGTGAACACAGACATACACCGCACGCCAGCTGGTTGCACGCATGTCCCCTTCTGCCTCAACATCTTACAGAAGCAGCAGTGTTCAAATCGACGAAACAGTTTATCTTAACAGTTCCATCAACCAAATTTGTGCAAGCACACTATACATAAACCAGTCGCCAATGGTTCTGTAGAAATGTATGTCCACTGCCGCATTCTCCTATTATACTTGTGATCTACATCATACACACATTGTACATCTGCTGCTCTGTCTAACTTAGCGGAGCTCAAGAGGACTGCCAGGCTCACGTGTATACGCCACACGAGCGTTAACTACCTGAAACCCAGTGGCACCAAGCTGGTGAACACAAAATCTTGCCCTGACACGTGGATACTTCAGAGCATAGCTCTAATATTCTCAAATGAATCTTAACAATCCCAGGCACCGTGACATTCCCATCCATTAAAACACCCAATAAGCCGACAAACGCTGCCGGAGTGTAACAATAACGGCGAACTAGCATCCTCAGAATTATCGAGCTAGGGAGAACGCATTCATTACACCATCAAATCGGCCCAGCAGCACTAATTCAAAATACAAGTTGATTTCCAGGTCACAAAGTTTTCGTTGAAGGTCCACATAACATTAAAGTCCACGCTAGATAACCTTGGTATTTTCGTAGGAAAGAGTAGGCAAAGAAATTCTCAAGTAGTTCCAAACAAACGGACGCCCTGTCCACCGTTGCAGCCTAGACCACGGCGCCACCGTCCTTTTCTATTGTCAGTAGGTTGTCCTCCATGCAACTAGCCAGTACAGCCGTCAGTCTCTCTCGCAAACGACTCTGAAAGTTACCATCCACACTCGCTATTGATTAGCAGTCTCGCGACAACTTGCATAACAGTCACTGTAAAGTCCGCCGCGATAGCTGAGTGGTCAGCGTGACGGATTGCCGTCCTGCGGGCTCAGGTTCGATTCCCGGCTGGGTCGGAGGTTTTCTTCGTTCAGGGACTGGGTGTTGCGTTGTCTTCATCATCATTTCATACCCAACCGGCGCGCAGGTCGCCCAGTGTGGCGTCGAATGTAATAAGACCTGCACCAAGGCGGCCGGACCTGCCCCGCAAGGGGCCTTCCGGCCGATGACGCCAAACGATCATTTCCATACTGTAAAGAAAATACTGGGGAATCAGCTATTTACTGCGAGTCATTCGGCCGCTGATCTGAACGCGTGGTGTCCGGAACGCATTTCTACCGTGACTATTCTGGGACAAATTAGTCGTAAAGGCTCCTGGAGCTTACGACCGACAAGTGTAATTGCAAGACGTTCGGTCACTCACAAGGAGAAATCCCCATGGGTGAGATTGACTTTCCGAAACAGATATACGGTGACGTGGGTTAGTGTCTCGGGTATCACACCCTGTTGCCATTCAACATGGTCGGCCCTTGTTTCCCAACAATCGAAGAAAAAAATTTAGTAATCTCTTGAGCTTTAAAAATAGAAGCGTTGTACAGTTGGTTAAGGTACAGTCCTCGTAAGCAGAAGGTTGTTCAAGTGGTTCAAATGGCTCTGAGCACTATGGGACTTAACATCTATGGTCATCAGTCCCCAACAACTTAGAACTACTTAAACCTAACTAACCTAAGGACATCACACAATACCCAGTCATCACGAGGCAGAGAAAATCCCTGACCCCGCCGGGAATTGAACCCGGGAACCTGGGCGCGGGAAGCGAGAACGCAGAAGATTGTTGATTAGAATCTGCTGATATGCTTTGAATTTTTTTAAATATGTACCGAAATTATTTTTATCCGATTATTGGTTTAAATGGAATTTTTTATTTCTAATCCCCTTTCGTATCATTTTAATTATCCCCTTTAACTTTATGATTTGCTCTCATTTTATCTTTCATTCATTCTTTTTCCATTTGGAATCTATGTGCTTGTTTATTTAATTACTTTCACTTATCCTTCAAATACTTAAAAATTATAAAATGATGGTCTATCGGTTAAAAACAAAATACAAAGTAATACATTTACATTGTCTGTGCAGTGGAGTCAAAATTGTATTTTTCGTTACAATATGTACATTTTTTAGATGGTGTTAGTCATACAAACATTTAAAACATAAATTCTTGCTGTAGTAGAGACAAAATTACGTAGATGGAGATTTAAACGAATTAAATCGTAATAATCAACCGAAATAATGAATGCAGTAACATCGACGGAAATACACTCAACCGCCAAAGGAACTGGTATAGACATGCATATTCAAATACAGAGATAAGGAAACAGGCAGAACGTGGCGCTGCGGTTGGCAACGCCCATGTGAGACAACAAGTGTCTGGTGCAGTTGTTAGCTCGGTTACTGCTGCAGGTTATCAAGATTTAAGTTAGTCTGAGCGTGGTGTTATAGTTGACGCTCAACCGATGGGACACAGTATCTCTGAGGGAGCGACCATATGGGGATTTTCCCGTACGACCATTTCACGAATGTACTGTGAATATCAAGAATCCGGCAAAACATCAAATCTCCAACACCAGTGCACTGCGGCCAGAAAAAGATCCTGCAAGAACATCACCAACGACGACTGAAGAGAATCGTTCAGCATTACATAAGCGCAACCCTTCCGCACATTGCTGCAGATTTCAGTGCAGGGCCATCAACAAGTGTCAGAGTGCGAACCATTCAACGAAACATCCTTGATATGGGCTTTCAGAGCCGAATGCCGACTCGTGTACCCTTGATGACTGCACGACACAAAGCTGTACACCTCGTCTGGGCCCGTCGACACCGACATTGGACTGTTATGTTAATGACTGGAAACATGTTGCCTGGTCGGACGAGTCCCGTTTCAAATCTTTCGAGCAGACGAACGTGTACGGGTATGGAGACAACCTCACGAATCCATGGGTCCTGCATGTCGGCAGCGGACTGTTAAAGCTGGCGGAGGCTCTGTTATCGTGTGTGTTCAAATGGCTCTGAGCAGTATGGGACTTAAAATCTGAGGTCATCAGTCTCCCATGCTGTGGGGCGTGTGCAGTTGGAATGATGTTGGATCCCTGATAGGTCTAGATACGACCGACCAGGCGACACATATGTAAGCATCCTGTCTGATCGCCTGCATTCATTCATGTCCATTGTGGATTCCGATGAACTTGGGCAATTCTAGCAGGACAATGCGACAACCCACACGTCCAGAATTGCTACAGTGTGGCTCCAGGAACACTCTTCTGAATTTAAACACTTCTGCAGGCCACCACACTTCCCAGACATGAATATTATTGAGCATATCTGAGATGCCTTGCAACGTACTCTTACGACTTTGTGGACAGCCCTGCATGATTCATGGTGTTAATTCCCTCCAGCACTACTTCAGACAGTGGTCGAGTCCGTGCAACGTCGGGTTGCGGCACTTCTGCGTGCTCGCAGGTGCCCTACACGATTTTAGGTGGTTGTACCAACTTCTTTGGCTCTTCAGTGTATGATATAACGAAATGGAAGAAATTAAATTGGAGTTGATACACAATTACATTTTAAATAACATGCATAAAATTCCAAGTAAAAGAAGAACGAAAGGAAAAAATGTGAGCAAACAAAAAGTTAAGAGGGTCATTACAAATGGCGTGGATAAGAACTAGAAAAAAAACTACATTTAAACCAATTAATTGAATAACTGAAACAATCGAAATCAATTGTATGTAGAATAGAACATAAAAAATGAGATTCTAAGCCGACCGGGTTGGCCGAGCGGTTCTAGGCACTACAGCCTGGAACCGCGCGACCGCTATGGTCGCAGGTTCGAATCATGCCTCGGGCATGGATGTATGTGATGTCTTTAGGTTAGTTAGGTTTAAGTAGTTCTAAGTTCTAGGAGACTGATGACCTCAGAAGATAAGTCCCATAGTGCTCAGAGACAATTGAACCATTTTTTGAGATTATAACCTACAACACACTTATACTATGCCGCTGGCGGTCACCTTACTGCTGCTATTTTTAAATCTTCACACCATCACGCGAAATTACATTTATTTTTCAGTTACTTGCAAATGATGGTCCATTAGGGTGAATGGCTTCACCTGGGACTAACCTACACAACCGTACAGGTGGTTTGAAAAATGGGGACCTGCCCTAACAGTGTAAATAAAATGAGTAACAGCCCAGACTGAAGATGCTGCTTTGTGTCTGTTAGTGTCTGCCAAACTATTTTTCTTGTTTTAGTATCTGCACGGGATGAAACTAGGTCATTACGGGATACGTCACCTCGTGTCTTTGGCAGCCGAATCCGCTTCGAAAGTGACAGATCCTTTGTTCGACGCGCTCCACACGGCATCGATAACGGGCAGCGGTTGGTGGCGGTGCCAGATTGCCGGATTCGGGGTGGTGGGCCCCTTCCGGATGGCAGCACCCGGACGAGGAGCTCGCGGATGTGGCGGGCTGCCTAGTTGAGGGAACAAATCTGAATAGAGATGAGGAGGGGCGAGCCCGAGACGCAGCGGCGTCGGAGCGCCGTGAAATATTGAGCGCGCCGAAGTGCACGCCACTCACCCGCTCTCTCCGTGTCCACGGGGCGCCGCTCCGGACCCGTCACCAGAGGCTCACGCTCCTTCTGCACGAAAACCTGCACCACCGCACAGCTCCCAGACGGTAGAAAGCAACATTTGTTACTAAAAGCGCTCATCAATAACACCTCAAGAACAAAGTTCACAACCATTCGGTGGACGCGACAGCTACTGATAGCAGAAAGTCCTGGTTTCGACGACAATACTGGCTGCATTTGAAGGCTAATCTCAGAAACTAATGCACAGATTTGGATATGATTATCAGTAATAGATACACTCATTCACGAGTAAAGTTGGTATATACTGAGAAATTTTTTCCGCCGTGTGCAAACTCTAGGGATTGATCGATGAGAGGATATGGAACAAAATATCTGTTGAACTTATGTTCGGAAATCTATGGTTTCTGTCTTAGAGAACATTTATTCAGTCATACATTGTTACAGAGACTGCGGTCTAATACACACTGTACCACACAGCCACAGTTATAGTATGCATGGTTTCCTCATAGAGGGTGGTGCTGTTCCTGATACCTCATGCCATAGCGCCCTCTCCTGGCATGGTAATCGGTAATGTTATTATATTCTTCACAGGTATACTTCCGGATGTAATCGTCTTCAATACACGATATTTTGGGGATCCGTCTGGCCGCCATGTTCAGGAGCGTTCGCTGAGACACAATCACGTTGGTTGACCCAGCATTTCCTCATTGCTTGAGGACCAGGGGGCATCGGTGATAATTGGAAATGTTTTATTTTGAACTACCTCTAGAGAGGTCAGGTGTGTGTCTGCTGCCATGCTCCACACCTCTGATCCATAGAGTAACTGGTAGTACAGTGGTTTGTCTCTGTTGTTAAGCCCCTACCTTTGAGCAGGGGGTATAAAAGGTAGAGCCGGGCGGTACCCTTGTTCTTAGCCTCTGTGATGTGTTGCTTAATGTTAGTTTTGTTTTCGATGTTGATTCCCAGGAATTTCATTACCGTCTTCCATGGGACTGGCTGCCCAGTGTGGGTGAGGTTACTAATAAGACTTACAATTTCGTGAGTGAAGATAATGGTCTGACACTGTTCAGAGTTCATTTTAACTTTCCACAAGTCGAACAAGTTTCTGACATGAAGTAGCGCTGAAGGCCTAAGAAACGGCGGGTCCTTTATATACCCCGTACAGGCCACTGTGCCTGTGCGAGAAGCGGAAGAGCTGCCCCCGGCGAAGCGAAGAATTGCAGCGCCGCTGGCGGTAGAAATCGCAAATTAAAATGTGGCGGGTCGAAAACCAGACCGTTGTTGTTTTATATCAGACAAAATAGGGTTCCATAACTAGACAAAACAGGGTTTCACATCTTGCTTAAAAGGAAAACCACTATCTCTGTTAATAATGTCCTCGGATAATCGTATTTCGATGGATTCCTTGAGTAACAATCCCAGTAACAAGAAGCCGGAGCAACAATTTGCGTCTCTTTAAACGACATGTTATGCCCTTCGTTGAGACGGCAGATATTTCAGGCTGGAGCAGACGTATGTGACGCTGAAGTTCCACACATCGGTCATGAACAGTGTGAATAGTCTGTCCAACATTGGCCTTCCCACAACGACAGCGAATTTTATAAACTCCAGGCTTTCTCGATCCCAAATCATCTTCAACAGATCCAAACAGGGCTCTAGTCTTAGCTAAAGGCAAAAAAACAAACATTTTTAATATATTTCCCGAGAATTCTAGAAATTTTTGAAGAAATACTTCCAGCAAAGGGTAGAAAAGCAACTGATTTACTAGTATCCGGCGCTGGTTCACTCGATGGTCCAAACTGAAAAGCACTATTAATCTGATGATCGGTATATCCGTTGAGCTTGAAGACGGCCTTGAGATGATCCAGTTTCTGTGTCAAATTTTTTGAATCAGAAATGGCGTAAGCTATCTTGACCAATGTACGTAGAACCCTCATGCGCTGATCTAGTGGATGACAGCTCGTAGAATGAAGATAGCGTTTTGTTGCAATAATTTACCAACAGCTGTATGTATTGTAGAAATTTACACTCCTGGAAATGGAAAAAAGAACACATTGACACCGGTGTGTCAGACCCACCATACTTGCTCTGGACACTGCGAGAGGGCTGTACAAGCAATGATCACACGCACGGCACAGCGGACACACCAGGAACCGCGGTGTTGGCCGTCGAATGGCGCTAGCTGCGCAGCATTTGTGCACCGCCGCCGTCAGTGTCAGCCAGTTTGCCGTGGCATACGGAGCTCCATCGCAGTCTTTAACACTGGTAGCATGCCGCGACAGCGTGCACGTGAACCGTATGTGCAGTTGACGGACTTTGAGCGAGGGCATATAGTGGGCATGCGGGAGGCCGAGTGGACGTACCGCCGAATTGCTCAACACGTGGGGCGTGAGGTCTCCACAGTACATCGATGTTGTCGCCAGTGGTCGGCGGAAGGTGCACGTGCCCGTCGACCTGGGACCGGACCGCAGCGACGCACGGATGCACGCCAAGACTGTAGGATCCTACGCACTGCCGTAGGGGACCACACCGCCACTTCCCAGCAAATTAGGGACACTGTTGCTCCTGGGGTATCGGCGAGGACCATTCCCAACCGTCTCCATGAAGCTGGGCTACGGTCCCGCACACCGTTAGGCCGTCTTCCGCTCACGCCCCAACATCGTGCAGCCCGCCTCTAGTGGTGTCGCGACAGGCGTGAATGGAGGGACGAATAGAGACGTGTCGTCTTCAGCGATGAGAGTCGCTTCTGCCTTGGTGCCAATGATGGTCGTATGCGTGTTTGGCGCCGTGCAGGTGAGCGCCACAATCAGGACTGCATACGACCGAGGCACACAGGGCCAACACCCGGCATCATGGTGTGGGGAGCGATCTCCTACACTGGCCGTACACCTCTGGTGATCGTCGAGGGGACACTGAATAGTGCACTGTACATCCAAACCGTCATCGAACCCATC
Source organism: Schistocerca gregaria (assembly GCF_023897955.1). Lineage (NCBI taxonomy): Eukaryota > Metazoa > Arthropoda > Insecta > Orthoptera > Acrididae > Schistocerca > Schistocerca gregaria. The sequence continues at coordinate 123,553,100 of NC_064923.1, read as the reverse complement.
GATCTACCATTCCTAGACCGGCAAGGGAACTTGCTGTTCCAACAGGACAATGCACGTCCGCATGGATCCCGTGCCACCCAACGTGCTCTAGAAGGTGTAAGTGAACTACCCTGGCCAGCAAGATGTCCGGATCTGTCCCCCATTGAGCATGTTTGGGACTGGATGAAGCATCGTCTCACGCGGTCTGCACGTCCAGCGCGAACGCTGGTCCAACTGAGGTGCCAGGTGGAAATGGCATGGCAAGCCGTTCCACAGGACTACATCCAGCATCTCTACGATCGTCTCCATGGGAGAATAGCAGCCTGCATTGCTGCGAAAGGTGGATATACACCATACTAGTGCCGACATTGTGCATGCTCTGTTGCCTGTGTCTATGTGCCTGTGGTTCTGTCAGTGTGATCATGTGATGTATCTGACCCCAGGAATGTGTCAATAAAGTTTCCCCTTCCTGGGACAATGAATTCACGGTGTTCTTATTTCAATTTCCAGGAGAGTATTTTATTTTATAAACTTCTAAGTGCTACCAGTTTCGGCATTACATTGAACTGGTAGCACATAGAAGTTCATAAAATAAAATAAATTTCTACAATACATACGGCTGTTGGTAAACGAAGAAAATGTACAGTAGTTGAGATGTAGATGGTATGGCTTAAATCATATCTCCTTTTTTAAAGTTACCCGTACAATTTTCAGTGATGCGCCACATTTGCTCCTCAGGTACAAGTTCGGTTTCGGTAACGCCTGTAACTGAGCCAACTGTTGGTCAATACCGTATAAAAGCAGCTTTTTGTCACGTGTTGCTAATCAGTGAAGAGAGCATGAGGCAATGCGGCTCAGCTATTCGTTTCCTGTGCGCCGAGGCGGGGATCAGGTGAGAAGTTTTAATGGTGGAAAAGTTTCCCGTAACTGCCCTCCCTTCAGCCGTTCGTTTTCTCACCTGATCTGCAGTGTGTTCAGTGATCAGTTGCAATTGAAGCTCGTGTATCCCAGTCCTCGCGAGGAAGATGCCATTTTACATTAAATGAAAAACATAGACTATTGAAGCTTATCCTGTAGTTCCATCTGTTTGGCCAGTTAAGATTTTGTATGCATGAATTTCTCTAATTGGAGACTTATTGCAACACCGTTAAAATTAATTACGATTAACGTATTAAAAATGAAATTCTGAACCTTTCTGTAGCTCATCGTTCCGCTACGTTTGGAATTATGATGTTTTATAAGATTTTAGTAATATTGTCGTAAGTGTATAAATTCTCTCTTACGAGCTTAGTAACGACACTAAATTAATTAAATATTTTTGTTTGCCGTGTGGATTTCGTTAGGCAGCCACATTTCAGAACATTTAATAGCTGGTAAAAATATGAATTTAAATTAGTAAGTTGAGTCATGAAATAAGAAAATCTTAAGAATACAGTACTGTAATTTTACTAAATTGTAGAAGTTACTTTACCGAATAGGGCTGCTAAATTAAGCTGTTGCCTATAGCTGACCGTCAATCTGGAATCAATAAGAGCAGAAACGATTCGTGTTACGTGTGTGATTCAGCTTATCCCTTGGTTCATGGCATGTTGCTAGTGCTGTGGATCTTGAGTTGCATTGTCTATCGGCAAACCAGTCGTCTGCGTTGTGAAGTACCTGTGTATAAAAACCGTGATAGTGGGTTTGTACCCATTATTGGCATCCAAATCCAACATTCTGAAGGAAGGGCAACTGAACTCGGACAAATATTAATTAATTATTGTACAAATGGACAGTCCTCTACTTGTGGCATCTTCCATATTTGTCTTAACAAGTATATCATAAGTGTCTGAATTATAGAAAAGTGGCCGTTGCAGCATCCTTGAATATGGAAGTAAATAGGATTATATAAAAAAGGGAGGAAGGTTTATTTGTTTAGCAAGAGTAATAGGAGGCAGATTTCAGACTACCTGTTGTTGTTGCGGTCTTCAGTCCTGAGACTGGTTTGATGCAGCTCTCCATGCTACTCTATCCTGTGCAAGCTTCTTCATCTCCCAGTACCTACTGCAACCTACATCCTTCTGAATCTCCTTCGTGTATTCATCTCTTGGTCTCCCTCTACGATTTTTACCCTCCACGCTGCCCTCCAATACCAAATTGGTGATCGCTTGATGCCTCAGAACATGTCCTACCAACCGATCCCTTCTTCTGGTCAAGTTGTGCCACAAACATCTCTTCTCCCCAGTCCTATTCAATACTTCCTCATTAGTTACGTGATCCACCCATCTAATCTTCAGCATTCTTCTGTAGCACCCCATTTCGAAATCTTCTATTCTCTTCCTGTCCAAACTATTTATCGTCCATGTTTCACTTCCATACATGGCTACACTCAATACAAATACTTTCAGAAATGACTTCCTCACACTTAAATCTATACTCGATGCTAACAAATTTCTCTTCTTCAGAAACGCTTTCCTTGCCATTGCCAGTCTACATTTTATATCCTCTCTACTTCGACCATCATCAGTTATTTTGCTCCCCAAATAGCAATACACCTTTACTACTTTATGTGTCTCATTTCCTAATCTAATTCCCTCAGCATCACCTGACTTAATTCGACTACATTCCATTATCCTCGTTTTGCTTTTGTTGATGTTCATCTTATATCCTCCTTTCAAGACACTGCCCATTCCATTTAACTGCTCTTCCAAGTCCTTTGCTGTCTTTGACAGAATTACAATGTCATCGGCGAACCTCAAAGTATTTATTTCTTCTCCGTGGATTTTAATACCTACTCCGAATTTTCTTTTGTTCCTTTACTGCTTGCTCAATATACAGATTGAATAACATCGGGGAGAGTCTACAACCCTGTCTTACTCCCATCCCGACCACTGCTTCCCTTTCATGTCCCTCGACTCTTATAACTGCCATCTGGTTTCTGTACAAATTGTAAATAGCCTTTCGCTCCCTGTATTTTACCCCTGCCACCTTTAGAATTTGAAAGAGAGTATTCCAGTCAACATTGTCAAAAGCTTCCTCTAAGTCTACAAATGCTAGAAACGTAGGTTTGCCTTTCCTTAATCTTTCTTCTAAGACAAGTCGTAGGGTCAGTATTGCCTCACGTGTTCCAGTGTTTCTACGGAATCCAAACTGATCTTCCCCGAGGTCGGCATCTACTAGTTTTTCCATTCGTCTGTAAAGAATTCGTGTTAGTATTTTGCAGCTGTGGCTTATTAAACTAATTGTTCGGTAATTTTCACATCTGTCTACACCTGGTTTCTTTGGGATTGGAATTATTACATTCTTCTTGAAGTCTGAGGGTATTTCGCCTGTTTCAAACATCTTGCTCACCAGATGGTAGAGTTTTGTCAGGAATGGCTCTCCCAAGGCCGTCAGTAGTTCCAATGGAATGTTGTCTACTCCGGGAGCCTTGTTTCGACTCAGGTCTTTCAGTGCTCTGTCAAACTCTTCACGCAATATCATATCTCCCATTTCATCTTCATCTACATCCTCTTCCATTTCCATAATATTGTCCTCAAGTGCATCGCCCTTGCATAGACCCTCTATATACTCCTTCCACCTTTCTGCTTTCCCTTCTTTGCTAAGAACTGGGTTTCCATCTGAGCTGTTGATATTCATACTAGTGGTTCTCTTATCTCCAAAGGTTTTTTTAATTTTCCTGTATGCAGTATCTATCTTACCCCTAGTGAGATAAGCCTCTACATCCTTACGTTTGTTATCTAGCCATCCCTGCTTAGCCATTCTGCACATCCTGTCAATCTCATTTTTGAGACGTTTGTATTCCTTTTTGCCTACTTCATTTACTGCATTTTTATATTTTCTCCTTTCATCAATTAAATTCAATATTTCTTCTGTTACCCACGGATTTCAACTAGCCCTCGTCTTTGTACCTACTTGATTCTCTGCTTCCTTCACTACTTCAGCCCTCAAAGCTACCCATACATCTTCTACTGTATTTCTTTCCCCCATTCCTGTCAATTGTTCCCTTATGCTCCCTCTGGTTCTTTCAGTTTATCCAGGTCCCATCTCCTTAATTTCTCACATTTTTGTAGTTTCTTCAGTTTTAATCTACAGGTCATAACCAATAGATTGTGGTCAGAGTCCACATCTGACCCTGGAAATGTCCTACAATTTTAAACCTGGTTCCTAAATCTCTGTCTTACTATTGTATAATCTATCTGATACCTTTTAGTATCTCCAGGGTTCTTCCATGTATACAACCTTCTTTCATGATTCTTATACCAAGAGTTAGCTATGATTAAGTTGTGTTCTGTGCAAAATTCTACCAGGCGGCTTCCTCTTTCATTTCTTAGCCCCAATGCATAGTCACCTACTACGTTGCCTTCTCTCTCTTTTCCTACTACCAAATTCCAGTCACTCATGACTATTAAATTTTCGTCCCTCTTCACTATCTGAATAATTTCTTTTATTTCATCATACATTCCTTCAATTTCTTCGTCATCTGCAGAGCTCGTTGGCATATAAACTTGTACTACTGTAGTAGGTGTGGGCTTCGTTTCTATCTTGGCCACAATATTGCGTTCACTATGCTGTTTGTAGTAGCTTACCCACATTCCAATTTTCCTATTCATTATTAAACCGACTCCTGCATTACCCCTATTTGATTTTGTGTTTATAACTCTGTAGTCACCTGACCAGAAGTCTTGTTCCTCCTGCCACCGAATTTCACTAATTCCCACTCTATCTAACTTTAACCTATCCATTTCCCTTTTTAAATTATCTAACCTACCTGCCTGATTAAGGGATCTGACATCCCACGCTCCGATCCGTAGAACGCCAGTTTTCTTTCTCCTGATAACGACATCCTCTTGAGTAGTCTCCGCCCAGAGATCCGAATGGGGGACTATTTTACCTCCGGAATATTTTACCCAAGAGGACGCCATCATCATTTAATCATACAGTAAAGCTGCATGCCTTCGGGAAAAATTACGGCCGTAGTTTCCCCTTGCTTTCAGCCGTTCGCAGTACCAGTACAGCAAAGCCGTTTTGGTTATTGTTACAAGGCCAGATCAGTCAATCATCCAGACTGTTGCCCTTGCAACTACTGAAAAGGCTGCTGCCCCTCTTCAGGAACCACACGTTTGTCTGGCCTCTCAACAGATACCCCTCCGTTGTGGTTGCATCTACGGTACGGCTATCTGTATCGCTGAGGCACGCAAGCCTCCCCACCAACGGCAAGGTCCATGGTTCATGAGGGGGTCAGACTACCTAAAAGATCAAAACGAAAATTTCTGTTCCGACACTGACAATGTTGAATGTTTATGGAAAAAGTTCAAGGCAATCGTAAAATGCGTTTTAGACAGGTACGTGCCGAGTAAAACTGTGAGCGACGGGAAAAACTCACCGTGGTTCAACAACAAAGTTAGGAAACTACTGCGAAAGCAAATAGAGCTTCATTCCAAGTGTAAACGCAGCCAAAAACCTCTCAGACAAACCAAAGCTAAACGATGTCAAAGTTAGCATAAGGAGGGCTATGCGTGAAGCGTTCAGTGAATTCGAAAGTAAAATTCTATGTACCGACTTGACAGAAAATCCTAGGAAGGTCTGATCTTATATTAAATTAGTATGTGGCTCAAAACAGCATATCCAGACACTTCGGGATGATGATGGCATTGAAACAGAGGATTACACGCGTAAAGCTGAAATACTAAATACCTTTTTTCAAAGCTGTTTCACAGAGGAAGACCGCACTGCAGTTCGTTCTCTAAATCCTCGCACCAACGAAAGAATGGCTAACGTCGAAATAAGTGTCCAAGGAATAGAAAAGCAACTGGAATAACTCAACAGAGGAAAGTCTACTAGACCTGACGGGTTACCAATTCGATTCTACACAGAGTACGCGAAAGAACTTGCCCTCTTCTAACAGCCGTGTGCCGCAAGTCTCTAGAAGAACTGAAGGTTCCAAATGATTGGAAAAGAGCACAGGTAGCCCCAGTCTTCAAGAAGGGTCGTCCAGCAGTTGCGCAAAATTATAGACCTATATCTCTGACGTCGATATGTTGTAGAATTTTAGAACATGTTTTTTTCTCGCGTATCACGTCGTTTTTGGAAACCCAGAATCTACTCTGTAGGAATCAACATGGATTCCGGAAGCAGCGATCGTGTAAGACCCAACTCGCTTTATTTGTTCATGAGACCCAGAAATTATTAGAGACAGGCTCCCAGGTAGATGCTACTTTCCTTGACTTCCGGAAGGCGTTCTATACAGTTCCGCACTGTCGCCTGATAAACAAAGTAAGAGCCTACGGAATATCAGACCACCTGTGTGGCTGGATTGAAAAGTTTTTAGCAAACAGAACACAGAATGTTGTTATCAATGGAGAGACGTCTACAGACGTTAAAGCAACATCTGGCGTGTCACAGGGGAGTGTTATGGGAGCATTGCTTTTCACAATATACATAAATGACCTAGTAGATAGTGTCGGAAGTTCCATGCGGCTTTTCGCGGATGATGCTGTAGTATACAGAGAAGTTGCAGCATTAGAAAATTGTAGCGAAATGCAGGAAGATCTGCAGCGGATAGGCACTTGGTGCAGGGAGTGGCAACTGACCTTTAACATAGACAAATGTAATGTATTGCGAATACATAGAAAGAAGGATCCTTTACTGTATGATTACATGATTGCGGAACAAACACTGGTAGCAGTTACTTCTGTAAAATATCTGGGAGTATGCGTGCGGAACGATTTGAAGTGGAATGATCATATAAAATTAATCGTTGGTAAGGCGGGTACCAGGTTGAGATTCATTGGGAGAGTCCTTAGAAAATGTAGTCCATCAACAAAGGAGGTGACTTACAAAACACTCGTGCGACCTATACTTGAGTATTGCTCATCAGTGTGGAATCCGTACCAGATGGGGTTGACGGAGGAGACAGAGAAGATGCAAAGAAGAGCGGCGCGTTTCGTCACAGGGTTATTTGGTAAGCGTGATAGCGTTACGGAGATGTTTAGCAAACTCAAGTGGCAGACTCTGCAAGAGAGGCGCTCTGCATCGCGGTGTAGCTTGCTCGCCAGGTTTCGAGAGGGTGCGTTTCTGGATGAGGTATCGAATATATCGCTTCCCCCTACTTATACCTCCCGAGGAGACCACGAATGTACAATTAGAGAGATTCGAGCGCGCACGGAGGCTTTCCGGCAGTCGTTCTTTCCGCGAACCATACGCGACTGGAACAGAAAAAGGAGGTAATGACAGTGGCACGTAAAGTGCCCTCCGGCACACACCGTTGGGTGGCTTGCGGAGTATAAATGTAGATATAGATGTAGATGCCTTTTGTTTTATGCTGATTTAGTCGTTGGAATTTATGTTTACTTGGATTGTAATCTTTTCAGGCATTCGTATGACACATACTCAAACCATACTGCGTTCCTGTGTTTTTCGAAGTGCAGTCCTGTAAAGACTGGATATTCGCGCAATTTAATTCGTAACATTACGTGAGTAATCCGTGAGTAATGTGTGATCTAAAATACCACTAAAAAGCCCTGAGGTTAAAAACAATGCTCATAAAGTATGTTTACTGTGCAAATAAAGGATAGAATAAGCGAACCAAGTAAAACCCCTGCCAGGAAGAGAAAAAGATTGGTGTTACTGTGACTGAATGCAGCTGCATTAATAATGGAGCTGGAAACAAACTGGAAAACTGCACAGGAATAAAAACAATAAATACAGTGGCTGTGAAGCAGGAAGTCTGTGTCGATCTATAGAGTAGTAGAGTAGCACGAAACACAGTATGTGGGCGACAAATATTTATGTGAGTCTACACAGTACTCCCAAGTCTTCTTAAATCTTACAGCCATTATCACTACAAGACATGTATTTTCGTATCTTACCTAACAAGTAAGGCTCTCATAATTTTGAGAGTAAGGCCATTCGCGATGCATAACACCACTTTTGCAACTGGATTTCACGCATTTCTGTGACATCAGTGACGTCCTTCCCTCTCATCAGTGTTATAAAACACTGGATGAGTATACTTTGGGTAATTTGCTCTCTGTTCTAAGAAAAGCTTGTTTATCACACATCTCTATGTCTATGGTGTCATATCTCCTGAACTGCACATCGTACAGTGATATAATTCTGCAGGTTCATCCTTTGATATATGTGGATATTGCCGGTAAATTGTGCTGTGAACAGAGTGGAAAAGGAGTCACTAACTAAAACTTTCTGTCTGTTGTTGAAGTTTTAGTTCGTGTACATCGAGAATTAGTAAGAGAGAAATTTTTCTCCTTTAATTATTTTGTGGGAGCTGTCGGACAGAAAAAGTCTGAAAAAGGTTTGAAATTATGCATCAAGTTTGTTGGAAGTTGCTAATTCTCTCTTTCTCAAGTACTGGATGAATATAATGTGGATAATTTGCGTGTTGTTAGTTACAGTGCCTGATGTTTTTATTGGTGTTGAGAACAGCTTACTGAACAACATTACATCAGTGTGCAGACTAATAATTGTAGCTGTTAGAAGTAGTATATTTTTAGATTGGTTAGTACCTCTGAGTCCATGTGGCAAGAGAAAGGCATTAATGTTTATTATCCCCTGGGCAGCATGTCGGAAGATGAAGTGTGGATGCGTGTACACAGTACATTTAGTCTATACTGACGGGTGTAATCCACTTATTGGTGCATTATGACCGTGCAGAAAACATTAGGTAGTAAGCTGTGTGGCATGTTTGTGTCGAAACTGTCTGACACAGAGGAAAAACAACCAATAAATTGATGTGTGTATACATTAAGGTGAAGGTAAAAATCGTAGAGGGAGACCAAGAGATGAATACACTAAGCAGATTAAGAAGGATGCAAGTTGCAGTAGGTACTGGGAGATGAAGGAGCTTGCACAGGATAGATTAGCATGGAGAGCTGCATCAAACCAGTCTCAGGACTGAAGACCACAACAAAAACATACATTAAGGTACCAAATATAAAAATACCTGCACTTATACCCATTACACCCTGTATATAGTTTCTAACTTAAATTCTTGCTTCATCTGGTTAAATCTTCAACATGGGGTTTTATCTCCTAGTGAATAGATTATCACACTATTTTAAATTTTTAAATTCTGTTAATAATTATATGATATACTGACAATCAAATTTCCTTTGTCCCTGGAAGCAGTTGGATAGGAACCTGCAACTAGACTGGGTGATTTGGAGTCTAATTCAGCTGTTTACTTACATAGATTCCTGCCTTGATTAAGTGATGTGATAAACTTTTCCATGTATCTCCTTTCTCTGTGCCATTAATACTAGCTTTTAAGCGTCTGAGGCCGACGAACAATATTCACTTTTTTGGCGAATGATGATATTCTAAGCAAAGTCCTATGTGTGCAAACTGAAATTACTTAGGGTTATTCTAATATTGATATGCCTTTCCCATGGGTGGATAACGTCACCATTCTAGCTTAAATCACTTTGGAGAAACACTCCTAATATTTGATAGTTGTGACTGACTACACTGAGTGATCACCGATCGCGTGGTCATACAGTAAAGTTGTGCTTTCGTCTGTTTATGGAAACCACTTTGCACTAATCCAAGTTGATGTCTAGCTGTCAATCTTTGCATCAACTACTGCCCACAGGCACTGTAGACCTACATGCACTTAAGGAAATATACAGGGTGATTCAGAAATGCATGTAAATATTTTAAGGATGTATTTGTGAGGTAAATATAAGACAAAAATGTTCTATAAATGTTTTTCCATAAACGTTTAATTCCAGAGTTATCGTTAAAATACGAAAGTCATGTCCGTATCAAAACGACGTCGGTGCAAGCAGCAGGATGCCATATTCTGGTACGTAATGCACATACGTATCTCCCAACAGTTGATTCGAAACTGCATGAATAGTGTTTGTTTGTGTTTGCAATTGCTGTTTACTCCTACTGTACAGAAGATGGCGCTGATGTTGTTGGTAACGGAAACGTACTTCCTGTCGTTCATTCATCGTCGGAAGGCTACAGGTTTCGTGCACATGATGTACTCAAACAGTGTGTATGCTGATATGCACCTTGTGTATGGTGCAGCAGATGGAAACGCACTTGCAGCAAGACGAAGGTACAGTGAGCTGTTTCCAAGACGACGGTTACCAAGTCATCAGACGTTTGTATCTGTGGACAGACGTATGCGGGAGTATGGCATTCGTCCTGGGCCACATTCAGGTCGACCACTTGAGCATGCAGTGAACGTCGAGGAACATGTTTTGGACCTGGTAGACCAAGATCCAGCCATCAGTACGAGACAAATTAGTGCAGCTGTACGACTTCCACAATCTACTGTATGGCGGCTGCTTCGGAGACAACAGTTGCATCCATTTCACCTGCACAAAGTGCACGAATTGACACCTGCAGACTATCCTCGCCGTCAGCAATTCTGCCAGTGGTTACAAGAGCGTCATTTGAATGATCCAATGTTCATTCGGCGGATATTATTCACAGATGAGGCCATGTTTACTCGTGCGGGTGTAATCAATTCGCATAATATGTACCAGTGGGCTGTCGAGAATCCTGGCGCGAGAATTGTGCGTGGATATCAACATCAATTCTCCATAAACATTTGGTGTGGTATTGTGGGGAATGACTTACTCGGACCTCATGTTCTACCTCCAAGGCTGACTGGGCACGCTTACAGCGAATTTTTGGAGGGGGAATTGCCTGGATTGTTACAGGATGTCCCTCTTGCAACACGAGCCACCTTGTGGTTTCTGCACGATGGTGCTCCTGCCCATTACAGCCGCAACGTAAGGGCGTACCTCAATGATGCGTATCCACATCGATGGATAGGTCGCGGAGGACCAATTGCTTGGCCAGCCAGATCACCTGACCTGAACCCTTTAGACTTTTATTTATGGGGCCGACTAAAGACATTGGTGTATTCTTCTGCAGTACCGAACAGAGAAGTGCTACAACAAAGAATTGAAGGTGGTTGTGAAATTATTCGTGGAGAGTTGAACGGACTGTGTAATGTGCAGAGATCATTGCGGCGACGAGCACGGGTCTGTCTGCAAGTTCAGGGACAGCATTTTGAACATGCATTGCATTAAGATTTGTGCAAATACAGTACAGTACAGTCTGTAAATTCTTCACGTATTTTCCTTAGTTATTTTGCATTGATTTAGTTCAATCAACAGGAACTAAAGTAATACAGTATTCGCGAGGAATTGTTTCAGTTTGTTACGTCACGTTTATTTACCAGTTTGCGTTTTTAGTCCAAATGCACTGTAATTAAACTGTGAACTCTGGGAAGTAAATACTTTACGTTGTATTGAATGTATTATCATGTTTTGTTCATAACTCTGTAATAAGCCAAGTATAGCAAAAATTGTATAGAACATTTTTGTCTTATATTTACCTCACAAATACACCCTTAAAATATTTACATGCATTTTTGAATCACCCTGTATATTAAGCAGTGAAATTAAAGAAAAAGAACGTAATAGCGTTGCTCATCAGATATGAATGGATAATAAATAATATACTCATTATAACGATTAGAGATGTTATACATAATCATCCTGCATCACGTAGCCCAGTATTTCGCTGCAGTTTATTAATTTGCTGCACTTCCTGAACAGAACTCACGGCAGTACATCTACGATGTCTGGACGTTCCTCTAACAAGCACAAACATAGGGTGTGTTTATACTGCAGGCAGATGCCGCATCACATTCTACTGCTCATCGGGTGCCTTCTTGCATCTAAACTGTACCCTCGTTGCGCACCTGGCTGGGACAATGAAAAGAGAAAAATCCTCTTCTCCGATTTTCACGTTGTAAAATCTCTTGGCCGTATATAAGACTACACCGTGTCTATTTATAGACTCATTTCTTCCTTAAACGCTTAACTTTCTCATGAAAAAAAAACGCCTACTTTTCGTTTCGTATGATTTTTTTAGTTCTTCAACGTTTCTCACTCGGTTTTGAAATAAGTACAGGGTTAAAAATCTGATTTTTGTACAAATCGTGGTGTGGTGTTTTAACTTCTTAATAAATAATTACCTTCTCGTAAATCGTAACAGTCACTGTGAAATGTTATTTGATAACCACCTGCACTTAATTTACAAATCTTGTAGCGAAAAAGTTTGATAGTGGCGAGCTTACTGTCAGATGCATTTTAGACCAGTGTGAAATACAGCTTGGAAAAAAAAGTTTTCGAAATGATAGTGAAATTGACCTCTGTCTCTGTTCACGAGGAAATACGAGTTACTGCGTGGCCTCAATGCCGCGAATGCAAGCCTACTGAGTTCGCACGTGTTTTTCGTCATGTCAAACACTACAGGATGGTAAAAGGGACTACTAGCCATAAATGCAGGTCCAGTGTCGGTCCCTCATGTTATTTCAGTGATTTAAGTCTAGAAAAATTCAAATATATATAAATTTTTCCCTCGGTGGCATCCGATTACACTGGACAGTCATCTCCTACGGTTTTAAAATGGCCTACACTTTACATTGTAAAAGATAAACAATTATTTATTGTCCATATCCTATAATTAGTAGAAAGTGCATTTCGTATTTGGAACTAGAAGATAACACCAAATTAATCTAAAATGCGATTTTGCTGTTGATGAACTTTAATAAAAGCTTGGAACATCGTACTTAATTGGTTTCTAGTTCTAGCTGAAAATGTAGATGATAAAAAAACATAATTACATTTATAGATGTTTCTATGTGTAAGTTTCAGTAACACGTCTTTGTAATACCGCAGGGTGTAAACAATTACATGCTTTAGATGGACCCTACCTCCACTTTCAAAGCATTGTGCACAACTCTTACGAAACTAATATAATTAAACCAAAATGTAGCTGCGTTTTTTCACCTGATAATAAAAATGGATGAAATGACCCTGTGTCAATCATAGCTGTTACTGAATTGTCTTCACAGTTCGTAGCAAATAATACTGTCTGCGTATAAGCCCCAAGAAATCGCGCGCAACAAACAGCGGACAAACACAGCACTGCTGGAATGACCTTGAAGCACCCAGCCTCAGTTCGGGTTTCAGGACATAACGGCGTTCAGCGCAGTGCGAAACACAAACCAGCTAAATATCGCATGGCGAGGACAATAGTGAGTACCGGGAAGAACAGCGATGGTGCAGTTTAAATGGGCGGAGAAGGCTCAGAGGATCTGATTGAGCAACGCCGTGCTACGAGGGCGAGCAGCAAGGTGGCATGAACACACCCTTACGGCATACACTTGAAGGCTTTTTGCTCTTACACAGTTTTGTACTCTCAGATAATGGTCGCAGTACTGTTCACACTAAGGGCGAATTTTCGCTTATAGTTACTGCCTGATAGTTTGATTCGATTAGTTTCTGTGAACTCCTGAGAGTCTTGCGAGAGCAAACGTTGGACATACAGCAGGGTGAGGGGTCTGTAAGAGCCGAGGTATCACTCTCTGCGAGATTTTTGTGTAGTACTTCTGCGTGTGAAGGAAGAAGTTGCAACTGAACTTCTAATAAATCGATAAACAGGATGTCATATAAAATTTTAGATGCAACTATTTTACTTGGAGTTAAATGGCAATTTCCTGAGTTCCAAAACTGTTACTTTCAAAAATAACGTCACTTGTTTCTGTATGTTATAAAACTATTTTGCCTGATTCCATGTTAAGTCCCATAGTGCTCAGAGGCATTTGCCTGATTCCTTGAATTGTGCATATTCTGGTAAATTTCTTCAGTGGAGGTATTAAAAACTTGTCTCACTTCCTTTAGTCCACTAACTGTACATTCCATAACACTGGCCATACCTCCTACAAACTTGCGAAAGACACATCTTCGTCCAGAGTACACTCCCTGACACCTTTCTCCATTACTGTTTTTGCCAAATTAACTCAGCTTGTATCCATCGCTTCAGTAGTGTAGCTGTTCCAATAATGCTTCTACACGTTTAGAGACCGGTCTGTTTTAGTGATAATCTGGCGCAGTGGGCAGTTCACTGGTCTGTCATACATATTTTCATATTAACGTGGGATGGAATCTCTCCAGTAACATTTTTTTTTATTTTCATTTATTAATTCTATACAATATGTCTATGACAATTTTATATATTTGCCGGGTAGGTCTGTTTGGTTCTAAAACTTTAGTAATTGGTTAACTGCATGTACTTTCGTTTAGGAGGTCAAACTGACGGTTTCTTCGCTAAGAAACATGACAGGGCCACATATTATGGGTCAAGACACGTAGTTTCGTGGGTACTTTTATTTAATATGTGCATGAGTGCGGGAAAATACAATACCAAGACGTGATGGCGTTACAAACTGTGAAATAGGGCCCAAACCTGGAACGCAATATGACCGTTCAGCACTATCCGAGTACTCTCAGCTCTAACGACAGCGCCAGTATAGTTTTTCTTGTCTGAGAGCTAAGACGAGAAACTTTCGAGAGATGGAGTTTGCCCTCTACACCTTTGGTTAAATTCGCACAGCGCAACTATCTGAGATGTTTCCCCACTCTCGGACACAGCCGACGCTGTTTACACGACACGTGTTGCGCGCGGAAGCCCACTGAGAGTGATAAACTCTCATCTGTGTTCCTAGCTTAAAACTTTCCGTTCCATGTAGACTCGAAAGCAACCAGTACTCGATCTTTCAGGGGTGAATCAAGCAGTCATTTGGTACACAATTAATGAAGATTACCCACTGGGATGTGGACCGATGAGTGAAAATATAACGACCAGAGCCCATAGCGAGGTGAACGCTGCCTCGTGGTGTTGCAGGAAGGAAAGTTATAAGGAAAGCATAGACCAATGGCTAATTATCCTAGCGACGGTTCGGGTCGCAAACGAAGAAATCCACTGACATTAGCGATTCTGGCTAAAGGCAGAGTGTTATGGCCCAGCATTTTGCAAACTGAGAAGCTGCTCACCTGCAATTGCAGGGAGCATCTACGCAAATTGGCTGAAGGACGGTGACAGGAGGCGCTGACGACAAGGTGTTGGATGTTTACGCTTAATCACAAAAGGTGGAATTTGGAAGCTTTCCTGCTCTCTAGAGCAGTATAGGCGGCGATCTGCAGCTTATCTGACAACAAAGTACAATGGCTGCTGGCGCAGAGATTTGCTGCGGAAGAACACCGCTCAGCACGCATTGTTCCACATGGGACTCTGCAGTAAAAAATCTCTAAATATTCCAATTTCCACACAACGACATTGCCGATTACGACCGCAGTATGCACAGGATCGTCGAGACTGGACCGTGGATCAATGGAAACGTGTCGCCTGGTTAGATGAAAAACGTTACGGTCTGCAAAGGATACGGTTGCCGTTGCGCAGTGACAAATTTTCGTCCAAAGCTCCGGGCGAGTCCATTCGTTTGTTCAGGAGGGGAGGCCGCAGTGAGCGCCACCTCTCGGCCGGTCAGCGATATAATGGAGGCGCACGCCGTGCAGTCTTCCTCAAACGATTTTACAGAAATAGTTACGTATAAAAATTTCATTTTTATATTTTAGCTTTGCATGTCAGCTTCATGATGATACGCTCATCATTTCGTTAAAGAGCATAGTTATTGTGGTATTTACATGTAAGTCAGACACTGCGCGAAATTTGAAAAAGTTTGCAATGAAAAATAGGGGTCGTTACGTTTGGTGCATATCACGTAATATGCCTGTCACCAATGTTGAGCAAACAATCTGATGTACCACACTCATTTGCGACAGCGACAGCCCAGTGATAAAGCCACAGTAAAGTATCCACAACGTTCCTCATATTTCATAAACGGTTTGAGCAATCGAAATAAGATTTTGGCAAATGATAGCACACAAAGAGGAGAGCATTTTGTCATATTGTTACTACACAAAACTTCATTATCTACCATGTTATTTCAATAAGGACAGACTTCTCCGAAGAAAGGAAAGGATCATCAACAGCTAGAGAAACGAGAAATGGTATGGGTTTTGGAACAGTATCAGTGAAGACATTACACGTTTATTTTGTTTTTAGGATTTTTTTCGTAAGGATCTACTGTTACTTTTCCCTATTTCCTCACTTAGATAAACCACTGTTTCAGAATTCTCTCGCACTGCACTTACACAATGTGTTAGTGAGATTACACTGTTTTTTATCTCCCCATGCCTGCTCTCCCTCCTCCGCATCTACCGGCCATGTTATTCTGTGTGGAATCTGCTTTTTACGTCGTACCGATGATCGTGTTCGGATACGCCGTCATCCCTGAAAGAGCCCAAATTGGCCTCGATAATTTAAATGTGATAAAAATATAAATTGAAGAAAAATGTTTTCTGTCATCTAAAATGGCACAAAAGCAGTGGCCGTCAAACAAGCGGCTATAATCACGTATTCGTGCTGCCCGCGATTCTCAGCCATATTTTATAGAAATACTAGCGATCCGCCGCGGCTTCGCGAGAGTAGCGCTGAGTATCCATTGCCAGACGTCTTCTCTGCCGTGGCGGTAATTTTGATTGCAGGGTGCTGGGTAGAGTTATAGTTAAAAATCGGTGAAGACCATTAGCTAGCTGAATGTTATCACTTCGATACAAAGAAAACAACTTCAGAAGCAAACGCCACTTGCCGGCATGCTGCAGCGTGTACAGCAGTGAGCGAAGTACGCGACGGCAAAAAATACTGCGCGCTGTGGATGAAACGCCCGCCCTTCCGCCCCCACTCACTTTTCTGGGGGAAGAGCCGCACGCTCTCGCCAGTCGCTCACGAGTAGCGACATCCCTAAAGTAGTTGCCGGGATTAACCGGTACACACAGACAGACGCGAGCAGGGATCTTCAATTTGCATATAGAGAGAAGAGACTCATATAGCAACTAGAAGCCGAATCCAAGTACATACAGACAGAAACATGCAGCAGGGGACTTCAGTTTACAACATGTATCGAAAGTGATCGCTTGTGTATATGCATAAATTTTCGTAATAATAATAATAATTTCTCGTGAACCAATGTCCTGGCGCAACTTTCTCCAGTTACCGAACTACGAAAAGGCGACATGCAGCTGAAAGTGGAATATGAAAAACGTTTCGTTTCCAGAAACTCTCCACATATTTTTCTTTCTTACAGAGCGGGAAGAATTCAGCTGCTAGTGGCTAGATGCATCTTACATATATTATTATTATTATTTTCTTTTATTCGCTTTTGAGAGAGCGATTGAACTTGAGTAGTCATGATTTCTTCTTTCTTCGTTCTTCTTAAATTCTCTTCATACGTTCACTGTGTTCATCTTTCTCCCGTTCTGTTCTCCATATGTTCTTGTTTAAGTGTATGTTTCTGTACGATCTTTCTAAACTGTTCCCTATTGTTTATGTTGCTTTGTGTGATCCCCAGTTCTTTAATGTTTTCTTCTGCTTCAGTGATCCACTTTGTCTTGTCATTGCTCTTGTTTACTGTCTCAAAGATTTGTCTTTATATACACACGACGGTCCATTAATCGTGACCGGGCCAAACTTCTCACAAAATAAGCGTCAAACGAAAAAACAACGAAGAACGAAACTTGTCTAGCTTGAAGGGGGAAACCAGATGGGGTTATGGTTGGCCTGCTAGATGGCGCTGTCATAGGTCAAACGGATATCAACTCCGTTTTTTTTTTAGATAGGAATCCCCATTTATATTACATTTTTGTGTGGTACGTAAAGAAATATCAATGTTTTAGTTGGAGCCATTTTATCGCTTTGTGATAGATGGCGCTGTAAGAGTCACAAAAGTATAAGTACGTGGTATCACGTAACATTCCGCCAGTGCGGACGTATTTGGTACGTGATACACTACCCGTGTTAAAATGGACCGTTTACCAATTGCGGAAAAGGTCGATATCGTGTTCATGTATGGCTGTTGTGATCAAAATGCCCAACGGGAGTGTGCTATGTAGGTGTCCGGACCGTTCGACAGATAGTTACGTTATTTGAGGAAACAGGAAGTACTCAGCCACATGTGGAACGTCAACCACGACGTGCAACAAATGATGATGCCCGATTAGGTGTTTTAGCTGCTGTCGCGGTAAATCCGCACATTAGTAGCAGACAAACTGCTCGAGAATCGGGAATATCAAAAACGTCGGTGTTGAGAATGCTACATCAACATCGATTGCACGAGTACCATATTTGTATGCACCTGAAAGTGCATGGCGACGACTTTGAATGTCGTGCAGAATTCTGCCACTGGACACAAGAGAAATTACGGGACGATGAGAGATTTTTCGCACGCGTTATATTTAGCCACGAAGCGTCATTACCAACAGCGATAACGTAAATATCGATACCAACAGCGATAACGACAATATATATATATATATATATATATATATATATATATATAAAATACACACAGGTTTAAAACAACGTGTTAATAAACGTTCACCTCGTTGAGGGATATCTATTAACATAGGGACATCCATAAGCGGACGGGGGGTTGTGGGGGGTGGGGGAGTTCATGGAGTGGTGACTTCGAAATCTTAAATAGGAAATCCTATTTTTTATTTTGATTTGGATTCTCCGTGAAAAAATATGTAACATTTGTATGAAACATTTCTTTAGTTTCATGACAGAGGGGCTGTTATCAGCAGACATGGAAATGAGGTGACAGTTTTTCCCAAACGGTGCTATCTCAAACGAATACCATCCGATTAAGACAGTCGAAGCAGTTTTTTGATATTTTTGATAATGCTATCATGCATGTTCACCTCCCATAATCGAATGAAGCACAGACCGCGATCATGCGCTCAGTCCGTGATCAAGCTGCGCATCTTACTTCATTGATTCGGGCTGTACACGTCTCGTCGTAACTGTTCCACGATGTTAACAATTGCTAAGTCCGCTACCGTAGCTGAGTGAACAGCGCGCCGCCTTGTCATTACGGGGGGACCGGGTTCGACTCCCGGCTGGGTTGGAGATTTTCTCCGCCCGGGGACTAAGTGTTTGTGTTGTCCTCATCATTTCATCATCATTCATGCAAGTGGCGAGATTGGGTTGAGTAAAGATTAGAATTTGTACGGGCGCTGATAGCCGCGCAGTTGAGCGCCCCACAAACCGAACATCGTCATCATCACCTTTAATTCAGTTGCGCAGACAGGTGGATGTCTGTTCCTGCGATCGTTTTGAATCCCTCCTATACGCCGCCATTTTTCAATCAATTCCTATATAGTGCCTTTTGCTGGCAGAGAACGCCTGGGAAATCTCTCCTGAAACAAATTCTTTGTTCAAAGATCCAATGCGAATGAACGCTTCAACAATGGTTACACGCTCAGGTAACAAATACGGCATTATCACACACACACACACTAACCCGGCTTCACACAACGAAGTCTTTTTCTCAGTTGGTTTCGCAAAGTTTCACTGGCTGCGGTTGCAACAATGATGTTCCGCGCAGTGTCGGTATATCAGAGGAAATGGTTTGATAGTACGCGACTGTCTGGACGGCCTTTCTCGTTTTCCATTATTATCGACAGGCCCGCACGCACTGGAACATTATCGTTGCTTACGACGGGCCGGTGTTACGTGTCGCACCCCGTGCGTTTCTATACAAGTACAATTACAGTTATTAATCAGTTAATCATCCGCTCGCAAAGACATCAAAACAACCCTTTCTCACGCAATTACAGCGTCGATGAGGGAGGAAGGAATCTAAAACAGAGAACAATCAACACGAAGTGTTCCGAACAATGTCTACTCTGTAATGTTTGAGAATGTACTTGGTTTAGGCATTTAGAATGTTGAACGTCACTACTTTTAAAGGGTGTAATTTAATTTCTGTGATTCTGTGTCAGCCGGCACGGTAGCTGAGCGTGTTTCGTCATGGGACGTCCGCCCCGAGCAAACGGAACGAACAATAACGAACAAAATGAGATTTAAACATATCAGTAGCGCTGTAGAGTCGTAATGTGTAATTCTGTAAGTCGCTGGTTCACATCTCGTCTGAGTCTTGTTTCTTTGTCGTTTAACTTGGAATATCTACACATATTAAATACATAATTCATCAAATATATGCTACTTCACCCATATCTAATCATCATTTATAAGGAAAACGAACGTATTCGTGTTTCTAATTACATACTGGGTAAAATTTTACTTCGGTAGAGGCAGTGTAGTGTGCTGATGGCAACAACCGGTCATAAAGTAAATAATCAACGCTGTTCCAGCTCTATGGATGACAGGTTCTTCTGCTCCCTTGTCAGCTCAGCAAATTAATTATCCTCGTAAAAGAAACAATTCATAACAAAGCGTTTGCGTTGATATGGACTTCATATAATTGCCAACTGCACGCAAAATTCCAGCTTTCATTGCAGATATAAATTTTTGATATCCAACGTTGTTTGATATAAGGAAACGTCACAAATTACATTTTTTCGACAAAAATGAAATTTCGAATAGTCTTTGTTTTATCCCACAGATGCAGTTTCACACAGAGCCAGAGTGATAAGCGTTGTAGAAACACGGAAAACAACTTTCACGGCTTCAAGCAGTTGCTGCATTTTTACAGTTGCCTTCGTACCACTGCAATATGAACCCAACAGAAGTGATATGGGGCCCAGTTAAAGGATTTTTTTCACGAGAGATAACGAGACGTTTAAGCTGCTGGAGATATTGGAACTATTGTGTGAAGCTTTGTCACTCGTCATTGTTGAACGCTGGCGGGATTTAGAATAGCACGTCATAAAACTGAGGAAAAAAAGTGAGGCTTGTTAGCTTCGTGAATTCTATCGTTGACCGACTCGTTATCAACGTATGATAGTTCCAGTGCTGAAATGTATTTCTCGGATTCGGATATGGTAGTAGGTCAGAACTGTTAGACGACTGATTGTAATATCTTCCGTGGCTACAATTTTTAACTATACCATGAAATCCCTGCAATACGTTTTTGAGTTACACATAGCTCGTGTAGAAAAATTACCTTGTGTTTAAGTAGAGAATTTTCATTATACTTGTTTTTAATTACGATACTACGTCAGCTAAGAAGGAGAGCATGTTATGCTTACGTCTTGTCTCCCAAGAAGTGTCCGGTATTGACGGAACTTTGGCGAATTTTATTTCATTCTGTTTAAAAATTAAATGAGATTCGAAGCTGTATTGTTTCTCTGCTCGTCTTTTTTTTTTTACGCCCTAACTGCAACTGTTCACGACACTCCAGGTTAGTTGAACTACCTGGCTGGCTAGTGCTGTCCTTGTTAAATGCGCCGGTGAAGCTGTTGTCCCGTATTATCGCTCAGTCGATGTGAGCGCAACGCACAGCATAAAAATATTCCTATTACTGTACTCCATACAGTACTTGACTGTTTTGGAGACAGCTTGGCTTATGCTCCACTTGTAACCCTTTAGCTAGCCTATTTAGAACCCGTAACTTATTAATTTATGTAGGTTCCCTGTTGGTAATAAGACAGATACATATGAGATCTTCGGTGCCGCCTCATAATGTATTGACAAATGAGCGAAAAATTGTGACGACCACTGTACTTAGTGGTTGCGAGGAGCGCGAGGAATGTGACCAATGAGGAGTGACCGTTTAACGTGATCTCATGTGACCTAGACTTTTATCTTAGCGAAAAGGCCGAGGAGCAATGACACCTGGCCTGTAGGTAGTAGTGCATCAACATATAGCAGCTGGCTCCGGTGCGGACACAGTTTACACTTTTTAGACGGTAAATACCACACTCTACACTAGCGGTCCTTACTACTTTCTGGATGCATGTGCTCTTAGAACAACACTTTCACTGACATGGCGCCTAGTACGAGGCGCATTGTGCCGGATGGTGACTGCAGAATGGTGACTATAAAATGCAGATGGTACGTGGCAACTGTTTCAAAAAACTGGTAAAAGTAAGAGCTAAGTGATGTTGTTGTGTCCTGTTTTAAGACAGGTTCCCTGTAAGAAAAATATTGGTTTATAGTTGTCACTGCTTTTAGTTGACGCGCTAAATGGTCATCTCACAAAAACATGGTCAGTTTTTCAATCTAGTTTTGTGGGTACTCTATGGATATGTTATACTATGCACACAAAGGAAGTAGCCACGAAAAGTCATAGCATGCCAGCTGGTGCCAACGCTTCAGCCCGTGTTCTACCAATACTGCCTTTTTACCGCTAACAATGACAAGATAGATGTCTGCAACTAACACTTCCTATCATGCACACGCGCATACGGCACTTTCCTCTGGGCTGGGCCCACACGAGCTGTATGTTTTCGAAGTGAACGCGCGCTGCACATATGCAGTTTATGAAGTCAGTTTCAGTAGCACTCTAAGTTAACATTGAATTAACAGTTATTTTGCTTTTCAAATTAGGAATATACTATCGCAGATCCAACTGCAACCGTGTAATTGGCGTTCGATCGGTGGCGATCAAGAAATCCAATTGATTTACACCGTATAATTGATTTACACCGTACCCCAACACGAAAGCAAACTTCAGCCAGTACGAAAATCAGCAATATTCCTACAGACACTTGATAAAAAAATGTAAATGTCGTGTGACTAGGGCTTCCAATTGGGAAGATCGGTCACCAGGTGCAAGCCATTCGATTTGACGCCATTTCGGCGACTTGCCCGTCGATGGAGATGAAATGATGATTAGGACAACACAACACCCAGTCCCTGAGCGGAGAAAAATCACTTACCCAGCAGAGAATCGAACACGGGCCCAAAGGATTGACATTCTGTCGCGCTGACCACTTTTTTTTTATTTTGTTCGGTATTGTTCCTTGCGTTTGGTCTGGGCGGACGTCACAAGACATCCGTTCAAGTTGGTCGTTGATTCCTTTACTCATTTTTTTTTATTGCAGAGGGCGAGCAGCCCTCTGACCGAACACGTTGAGCAGGCCGCAGTGCCCGAGCGGTTCTAGGCGCTACTGTCTGGAACCGCGCGACCGCTAGGGTCGCAGGTTCGAATCCTGCCTCGGGCATTGATGTGTGTGATGGCCTTAGATTAGTTAGGTTTAAGTATTTCTAAGTTCTAGGAGACTGATGACCTCAGAAGTTGAGTCCCATTTTTTTTAACACGCTGAGCTACCGTGCCGGCACCACTCAGCTACCGGGGACTGACAGTCAATTGATAACGAAGACCCAATGAAATGCAACACACTTCATTCAATTAAAATTATCTTTAAAACTCTCCGAAAATTTCACATGATAATACATGCAAGTGTACCGATAACCAACACCCATCACGGACTACCCAAAAATCTCTTAACTTCCTGAATGTTTCTACATTTACTATCAATTCCTAAGCAAAGGTAATGAAAATATTAAGTAGGTTTGCTACTTACAATAGGTTGCTGGTCATGATCCTCAAAATCACTATTTATTAACTCTGTTTCCAATAACGTTCAGGAAGATTATTAAAATGAGTAGGTGTCTGAAAAAAATGATATAACAAACTTTCACTATTTTTGTTAAGTAACACTGACTTTAGTTTTATACCAATTGTCACAAGAAAGATAAAGCAGCCGCAGTTGTCGCAGTCAACAGTTGTTTTCATTTGCGTATTTTTGGTTAGTATATAACGTCCGCAAACGCACTCTAAGACCCAGTACGGAGGAGTTATGCAAATTGGCCACAAATTAATATTCATGCAGGTATCGACGGAAAATGCAAAACTGTAAACTTTGGTGGTCGATGGATGAATGTGCGACGCTGCAACGCAGTTTCACAGCGCAGCTAACAAGAGCAGTAAACAACCACAAGTCGATATCTGGGCGTGAAGTCTTTGCGAATTCCATTCCGTGTGCTCAGTTGGACAGTAACCATGCCTCGCAGACAAGCGCGTGAACAATGTACGCAGATGTCAGCATTTGAGAGGACGTGTAGCTGGACTTGAAAAGCTGCCTGGGGCAATCGGCGAATCGCTCGACATTATAGGAGCGATGCTACTATTTGAAGATGTTGGCAGAAACGGGTGGATCATGGCCGAACACAGCGTCAAGGAGATGGCGGTCGACCTAGAGAGGCGAGAAAACGTGAGGGCCTAGCAGCAGTCGTGAGACAGGCATCCAAGGACCAGTAATAGGTGGCTCACAGAAAGGAGGCTCAGCTCACGGCACCGCTTGCGCTGACTACAACGGACGTCTGTACACCAAAAGGCCGGTTTGCAGTGGTGTCTAGCACATTCGGCCTGGACTCTCATTGACTGGAATAGAACTGTCCCCAGTGACAAGACCTACTTCGAACTGATCACCCATGATCAGTGTAGAGGAGTCAGGAGACGCCCCGAACAGCGATTGGACAGCCAACCTCACTTCTCCCCCCCCTCCCCCCCGCCCCCGTATTGACCTACAACAAGGAAGTAGATGTGCCATTCCAATTCATACAAGGCCCCTTTGGTTGTAGCACAGTGGTACGTCAACGATATTGTGCATCCTGTTTGTTGCCCCTCGTGGCAAGCCATTCTGGGCTTACTTTTCAGGAAGATAACGCCAGACGGCACATAAGGAGAATTTGTACTGCTTGTCTTCGTGTTTACCAAACCCTGCCGTTTCCAGCAAGGTCGCCGGAGCTCTCCCCAATTGAGAACGTTTGTACTATTACGGGCAGGTCCCGTTAACCAGCTCGAGACTCTGACGATCTAACGCGTCAGTTGCACAGAATTTGGTACGACATCCCTCAGAAAGACATCCAATAACTCTGACAATCAATGTCAAGCCGAATAACTGTTTGCATAA